>NC_064921.1:427684201-437684201 GCF_023897955.1 Schistocerca gregaria
AGTGAGGTTGAAAATGTAAGAATGTGCACAGGTGATGATTTGTCCAGTTAAAATACTTCACAAATTTCCTTTAAACAAGCTGGATGCATCGTGGCTCATCATGAGTCTCCACAGTATATGTTCATAGGTAGAGAGTTGCGGTAACTACCAATGCTGTATCATAATAAACCAGATAAAATTACTGAAGAAAACATTGTTCCCTCTGAGCCATCCTTACTTTTACTTATGTACTGCAATCGGATGGTGAAGTAATAAGCCTGTGTACATCAACAGTTCGAATTACAGTAAGATTTCATGTGGATTAGATTTTAATATATTTTCCTGTTTTAGTGTGCAAGTTATAAACAGTTTTTTTAGACTGCAATTTGTCTATTTTACCTTGGGATGCGTTCCAGCCCCAGCCATTGACAGATAAAAGCAAATTAGAGCAAAGGTGTCATGTACTACATAAATCACTGCACTATACACTAGTGATAAGTATGAGGATGCGGCACTGTAGTACAGACTATGATATGATACAGTGTGTCCATGCCTCAGTGTGTCTGTTGAACAAATAAGCCTTGCTACAGTCATCATCATATAACAGTGTCACTGCAATTAGAAAAAATCAAAACCAGATACTTGAAAGTTATCTGTGTGATTGTACCCTCTTTTAATATTTTTATTTGGAGCTTGGTGCTGATACTCAATTTCTTTTCTCTAATTAGGGCTGGAATTCATCATGGGATCGATATGTGAGTGAAGATTATGTTCTAAAGCATACAGATGAAAACTGGCGACTGCAGAGAAAACTTGCAGAGAAAGCACATTTACGACCGTAAGGAATTCTGGTTTTCTTTGTTACTGATTTTTAAATTTGAATTCTAATATTTTTTTACTTTGGTGTTTCAGTAACATACTGAAATTTGATTGTATCTGGGTGTGTGCTTCTGAAAGTAAAGGAATGTATTGATGAGTGTATTAATGCTTTTGCTTATCAGCATTGGATATTAATTGTTATATTGAGTCTCGTCACATTGAATTCTTTTAGTTCTTCATATCGTCGCATAAGAAACAACACTGCCTATGTTACATTTTTTGTGAAACTGAGTTATTACTACCATCACAACTTCCGTGGTGTTTGTCACTCATTGATGAAGTACTTCATGTCAGAGCCAGCAGATGGTGAATGTAGGACCATTTGAAAAACACCGTCTAAGTTTGATAATATGAAACACCAACATAGAGTTGATAGAACACGGTGTACTGCTATGTTTCCCTCAATTTATTTCAGAATTTTATGCATTTTGTTTGTGAAGTATACTGTACTTACCGACAATTTTTTATAAGTTCTGTATATTTCAAGCTTAATCGCATTAAGTGCAAACTGAATGTGAGAAATCATCCTTTGTTCTACACATGTACTTAAGCAATGTTGTTGCTAGCTCTTCGATTGTTTTGTGCGGATTTTGATGGAGTTCTACATGTTGATGTTGAAGTAAGTATTCAGCATTATTTTTTTTTCTTCAATTTGTACACTGATATTAATAGAAATGATATTCCAACTATGGTCCTCTTACCTCTGGTTTTTCGTAATTCACAATAATTGTCTTTACTGTATATAAATGTTGTGATGTTATTATCCAGTTTGTATTAATTTTGAACAGTTTAGTGGAAGGATTTCTTGGTAATTTTAATGGAAAGCTTACTATGGTTATTGGTGGGATTTATTGGTAATTTTAGTAAATGGCTTACTATGGTTGTAAGTGGTACATTCTGGTAGTCTGTTTTGTTAGTTCCTTGCATTTCAGATAAGTGACAGATGAAAGTGATGATGATGGCTTGTTTACAGTGGAAGAAATCATGGCACAAAAAGATTACAGATCATGTCTTACCAGCAACGCAGTAGTCAGACAGAAAAACCATCATGCAAATGTAGAATAAGTGAACAGTTCACCTGTTTTTTTGTCCACAAATAATCAATGTTATATAGCCTAGATATCATTCCCGTTTTGGCACAGTAATAAAAGTTGTGCTAGGTCTATATAAAAGCAAATGGTAGCGTACATAATGTGAAATATAATTTTACTATTTCCTTATTCAGACACTTGAATTATTTCCAAAGGTAGTAAGTCCACCTACACTTTTATTAATCTATGCTATTCATAATATTATTATTCTTCTGTGCAGGTTCAGTTTCACCCATACAGGCCTGAACAATTTGGACAGTTCTCTGATGAATATAACTGAAATGGGCATATTTGTGTGTGTGTGTGGGGGGGGGGGGGGGGGGGGGGGAGAGAAAGATATTTCTCCAGGTAAAATTAGACATTCTCATATTAGTGAAGAACATTTTCATTGTATTTTAGAATTAGTAAACAATTTCCTAATTTTTCAGGTAATTCATTCTTCATTAACCCAAGCAATATGGAAATGGATATCAATGATGATGCACCACTCTTGCTCCAGGAAACCAAACATTGCTCTGTGCAAGGAACAAATGGTATTCAGAAAGAGGACTCATTAAATCACTTAAGACATTCAGCCAGGTGCTAAGAAGGAGGCAGTAATCATTAAATGTCTGTTATATCAAAGAAAGTCAAATATCAAAATCCAACATCTATGATGAACACAGTCCTTATTCCAATTTTGACTACAATCCTTCAGAAGAGCTGCTAGATAAGTTGCACATACAGGATAAAGATTTTGTCAAAATGATACACCATAAATGGAAACAATGAAAATAAAGGTCGCCAACACATGAAATAAGTTAATGAAAGCACCATGAAAGTAGCAAGAAACAAGTTGATGTTCATTTCCTTAAGGACGTTTTCAACAAACTTGTAAAACTTCCCTCACACTACCTTAATTAGCAGGTTGTACGTTGAGTGTACATTCTATTCTTTGACTAAACTCTTTTAATGTTATGAAGAAGACTGCCAAAAGGAAGAGAAGCTATTAACCAGGCAAACAGATTCGGTATTCAATGAAGAGAAGTTGGCAATATTTCAGCCACTAAAAGATCAGTATGGTGTTGTCACTGCTGTCAAGTATGTAGTGGAAAAGTGTCTGAAGATGTATACAAGGAACATACAGAAAATAAGGAATAAGGACAGAGCTAGGAAACATAAAAATATGGAGCAAGCAAAATGTAATGAAGTTTATTTGTTCTTTCTTTCCCCTCCCCCCCCCCCCCCCCCCACACCAACACATACAAGCAATTAAACTTGATCCTTGTGTGAATGCCGAGGCAATGTACTTAAAGATTAAGTAGTCACGACGCTATTAACTATTGATGGGATGAAACACAATGTGACCTATGTTCTTCATATCTTGCATTATAGACAATGAAACAAACTCTTGGATGAATTAAAGCCAGTTGTTCTATGGTAAGACGGTCATGTCTACCAGAATAGAAACTCCGCATTCTCTACTGTTCTTCGACACTTGTCAATGGAAAAAGGCACAACAATAGAACTGAAGTTTCCAGTCAAGGGGCGCACAAACATGGAGAGCTATAATGTATATTCCAAAATGGACACAGTTCTGAACCTGAAAAGAATAAAATACAATAAGACATTCAGAGAAGTTTTCTTGCCAAGTCAGTATGCTGAGTGGACAAAAGAAGCCAGAAAAGTCCCACTCCCCTTCAGTGCAGTTTTTAAAGTATACCTTTTTCAGAAATCATCCTCTGGGGAAAAAGAAATAGCAGCATACGATTCTACTAGACCAGGAAGAAACTGCAATGACAGTGTGGTTCATAATCTCAGAGCTCTGAAACACAATGCTAAAAGAATTACAGACAAATTTCAGCAATGAGTATTTCACATTGCCAAGATGATCAAAAACTATCCAAATGATGACAGAATTCCCACCTCTCCATACAGTAAGATTGAAAATAAAACAATGTAAGTGGAAGCATTTGCAAGAGGTCAGAGAACACATTCCAGTTGATTGTCATCCATTTTAAACAACATCCATGTGGAAAATGAAAAGTACAAAAAGAAAGTGTCAGAAATTCAGTCCAAGCATTTGACCTGTGATTTAATGTATACATTTATAAACAGTTCAAATAGTGTTTGATAACAAAGTTATGAAAGCTAAACTGACATAATATTTTCGTGTTCTTTTTGTCTAATTCTTACATTTTAAAACAAACAAAGTTCCTATATTATTTTCTAATTGTATCTTATGATTGTGTTAAGTGAACCAAACTGTACTGCCATATCTGATTGTGTTTAGATCTGATTGTTAATGAATAAAGTTAATTTTATTTGGAAATTGAGTGATTCCCTGTAAACACTGCCTATCTCCCCTAAATTGTAAAGTAAACAATAACAACACGGACTATATCCCATAAAACTATAGTTTTACCAAGTAATTTGAAATTTATAACAAAATACATTCAAACCAGTAACAGAGTATACAAAATTTGGAAATGAAAGACTACAACAATTTTAATAGTTTTAATGCAGTTTTTTTGTCTCCTGAAGACTTCCACAAATGTCACATAGATGGTGTTGTTTTTCTAAGCGACGATATGCTCAGTGTGATACTCGTAATAATACTGTGTGCTCTAGCACATGTCAGCATTAATTTTATCTGTGAATGTGGGCATATGAAAATGTACGTGTTTTCAGGGTTGCCACAGATTCTGGAAATCAGGGAATTTCAAATGTGTCAAGGAAATTTGAAGAAAAAAAAAAACACTGGAAAAATCTTGTTTTTTGTCTCAGTAGATGAAATGGTTTGTTTACTGAGATGTCATGCATTGTCACTTGCTGGTTGCAGCTGAGCACATGTGCCACTTCCCTACTCCCTTGCTATTACTTCTTCTCCCCTTCCAGCCACTTCCCTCAGCTTACAGTCAGTGCTGCAGCCATTTTTGCCACTGGCCTAGCAGCTGCTGACGAGGCAGGGAGGTGTGAGGAGTGGTTTGTGTGGATGTGATTCTCAGTAGACACAGTGGCCGGAGATGGCAGTCATGTGTGCCTGAGTTGTGTGTGAGTGATTGTGTGAATGTGCATGTGCTCTCATTTTCTGACAAAGGCTGGTGACCGAAAATTTAATTTGAGAGTGTGATTGTCTTTTCTACGTGCCTGTCTGTGACTTGCCAATCATCTTTACAGTGAGTTACTACCTATCCTCATTATTATTGATGCTCAGAGTATTTGCACAAGTTATCTGTTGCATGGATTGATCACTGCAGTCCGATTTCATCAACAAGCTGTCTGCGACTCCTGAACAGCTGACCACATGTGGATTTCTGCGACAGGCTGAAACCGCAGGCCATTCCTGCGGGTATCTCTAATGGGTATCTCAATCTGAAGCCCTTCATTTCCCACTAATGTACAGGTCCTGCTCATCAGATTTAGTCTCACTGAACTGCCCGCAGGATGGGTCTGTCTGTATGTGGCGTAATACAGTGGATTTTCATGATTTATCCGTGGACCAATGGCTGAAGTGCTCCTCAGCAGGCCAGAAGCCACAGGCAATGGTTTTCAGAAGCTGCAACTGTTCACCGCAAATACGTTGTGCAGTGCAGCCTTTTAGACCTTTTATTTATACTAGTACATTTCGGAACTTCGAAAGTAGTTCAAATATCAGAAAGTATGGACAATAAGAAGAAGAAAATTTTGACGGTCACTAGCAGTTCGTGCACTTCGTACTCAAATATTTATCAAAAGAAAACTCGCCTAGTACCTGTAAAATAATAGATATAACACAGTGAGTAATAACTGACAATAATGAACACGGTAGAACCAACATTTTATTGACAGTCACCTATATTGTTGGTTTACACAACTCTTTCCCGCCTTATACATTTCTTTCAGAGGTTATTTCTGAAATCGATCAAGGTATTTTAAATCTGCCTTGCGACTTGAAGGAAATGTGTATCTTTGTCACCAAATTGATTTTGTTTTATTGAAATAAAATAACTTCAGTGGTTTTAATGAAACGCACATACCATTTGGCTTGCTTTCTCATTCTAAAAGCTGCTCAGTTTGCTAGTTTCATTCAGATATTTCCTTGTTTGGCTCTGTTGCTTCTTGTACTGTAGCTTCAAAGATGGATTGTGAACTTACATTTTTACTTACTCTTGAGATCTTAAAATTTGTCAGGGGGAATGCTAAAACTTGTCTGGAAATCGTGGAAATATCAGGAAATTTCACTTGGGTAAAATTGTGGCAACCCAGGGTTTACCCATTCTCAAATATCGGTGAATTGAAGGATGCAGTTGAAGATTTAGTACAGCATTCAGGAAACCACAGCCAGCATAATCATAACAGAATGGTTCTTAATTAAAAATGCTTGCTTGCCAGAATGAGTGGCAGAGCATCCTACTGCATCCTGATGAATTCCTGTGTTCCAAACTAAATTTACATCTGAAGCAAGACAAGAAATGGGAGAAAGAAAATTTTGCACGTACTACATGGCCAAAGAAAGTAGGTGAGGTCCAACACAAGAGAAAAATGAAAAGACTGTGATGGAAACTCACAGTTTGTTTTTGCTCACCTTAGTTTTTATTTTAAGGAAGGGAAACTGTAAAACTCTGTGAGTTCTCTGTGTTCTCCACTGAGTAAATGGCTTCAGAGTTTGTCAAACAAAACAGTTCAGAAGTAGT
This sequence comes from Schistocerca gregaria, assembly GCF_023897955.1. Lineage (NCBI taxonomy): Eukaryota > Metazoa > Arthropoda > Insecta > Orthoptera > Acrididae > Schistocerca > Schistocerca gregaria. The sequence goes on from NC_064921.1 coordinate 427,690,806, forward strand.
AAGTCAGTTATATCTGTAGTAGGTAAAGCAACAATTGATTAAGGTTAATTACGTACATAGTATTTTTGCTTAAATTTGCATAAATAAAATTGTTTATGGGTAAGTTGTGAAGTCTGTAAGAATATTTTTTTGGCAGGTTACATCTGATAACACTTCAGTGATGTGGCATTTGAAAAAGCCACACCTTTTGTAAAATGAGTAAAGGAAGGCTATTGGATTTAAACAGTTAAGGGGAGTTATGGACGTAATACACTGGTCACGTAAATGTGACCATCTGCAGAAACCTGAATAACCACTGTTTGCAGTGCAATATGTGCAGGAAGTGTGTCAGTGAAGTTCTGGAAGGTACTAACACGGAGGTGGAGCCATGCCAGCTCCAGTTCTGTGGCCAGCTCTGCTACGTTTCTTGCTTGAGGATAAATGAAGCGAACAGTCGGATAGAGGGGGGGGGGTCTACAGATTCACAGTCGGATTTAAATCCGGGGAGTTTGGTGGCCATGGGAGGAGGGTAATCTCATCCTGGTGCTCCCTTAGAGCCACACAATTAACTGCGAGCTGTGTGACATATTGCATTGTGTTTCTGATAGGTGACATTGTGCCGAGGAAAAACGAACTGCATGTGGGGATGGGTGTGCTCCCCAAGGATGGAAACACATTTATGTTGAGCCGTTGTGCCTTCCAGAACGAGGGGATCACCTAGAGAATGCCACGAAAACATACAACGCTCACTCCTGGTTGCAGGGCATTTACTTTATTCTGTTCACACTACCGGCCATCTTGTCCTATGAAGCTTAACATGATTCATCTGAAATGGCCACCTGCACCACTCATTGGACATCCAGTTATAGTATTGGTGTGCAGATACCAGCCTTCATCATTTATGAACAGCAGTCAGAATGAGCACATGAACCAGGCCTCTACTACATAGGCCCATATGCAGCAATGTTCACTGAATAATCATTGAAAAGACACTGTTGGTAGCCCCTGGATTCTTCTGGGCAGTTGGTTGCTCAAGGTTGCTCCATTTGCTTGTACACCTCTCTGCAGCCATTGTTCGATTCTGTCGACTATGGCCCATGGTGCAGACAGTTGCCTTGAAGCCAGTTTTGGATAATACAGTTTCAGCATGATCGGTATATATTAAACACGGTGGCATGTGAGCAGTTTACAAACATAGCTGTTTCGGAAACGCTTCTGCCCTTATCACGAAAGCTAACGATTGGTGCCCTTTTGGCTGTGAGATAAATCTTTCTGCTTCCACATTGTGAACAACTGCACTGTTTTCCGCATCCCCCCACTCACCCCCCCCCCCCCCCCACCCCCACCCCTCTCCCAATATGCTTTATATCCCTTCGACTGCTAGTGCTTCCACCAGGTGTCTGGTGTGACTAGTCATTGCACATTGATATTGAACGTAGGAGATGGTCACATTGTCTCATCATATGATGTTGAAGATGAAGATGAGAGCAGTTGATGTGAATACTGTTTACCAGTTGGCGTAACCCAGTACTAAAAGGACAACAGGTACTTTGGGGCTGTTGCTGTCGCAACCGTTACATGTGCATCCATTATGTCCATAGCTGAGTAGCAGTGTATAAACTGTGAGTCACTCCTCCTTGAAACATGAGTTGTGGTATGAGTAGCTAAAATACTTTGTTGTGAAACAGTTTTTAAATAATAGGTGCCCAAAATTTTGATCTTAATCAGTAAAAATCTATAGTTGGTTGGCTTCAGCACAAGGAGGTGGTGGAAGGACGTAATTCTTATATACAGAGAACCTTGATCAAAGCTGAACATGCATAATGCAGAAAGCTGTCAAACCGTACAGGTATTTCAGTCCAAATCTTTTCAGTACACTTTCCTATGCTAATTTTTTGTTTGAAGTGGAATGTACCTAACAATTAAATGGAATGCAAATTTTAAGACATAAATTATGCAGAAAAGAGCTTACACAGTACTACTGCATAACAGTATACATTTGTTATTAACAACTCTAAAAGGATGCTACTTTTAACACAGACTGTACAGCCCTGACAGTGCTGTTAGGCGACACAAAACCAAGAAAAGAGGTTTGGCGCAGTACTGTACTGTGGGTGTGAACATCAAAGGAAATGTTTTGTTCATAAGCCTTCATCTACATCTACATGACTACTCTGCAATTCACATTTAAGTGCTTGGCAGAGGGTTCATTGAACCACAATCATACTCTCTACCATTCCACTCCCTAACAGCGCGCGGGAAAAATGAACTCCTAAACCTTTCTGTTCGAGCTCTGATTTCTCTTATTTTATTTTGATGATCATTCCTACCTATGTAGGTTGGGCTCAACAAAATATTTTTGCATTCGGAAGAGAAAGTTGGTGACTGAAATTTCGTAAAAAGATCTCGTCGCGACGAAAAACGCATTTGCTGTAATTACTTCCATCCCAATTCGCGTATCATATCAGCGACACTCTCTCCACTATTACGTGATAATACAAAATGAGCTGCCCTTTTTTGCACCCTTTCGATGTCCTCCGTCACTCCCACCTGGTAAGGATCCCACACCGCGCAGCAATATTCTAACAGAGGACGAACGAGTGTAGTGTAAGCTTTCTCTTTAGTGGACTTGTTGCCTCTTCTAAGTGTCCTGCCAATGAAACCCAACCTTTGGCTCGCCTTCCCCACAATATTATCAGTGTGGTCTTTCCAACTGAAGTTGTTCGTAATTTTAACACCCAGGTACTTAGTTGAATTGACAGCCTTGAAAATTGTACTGTTTATCGAGTAATCGAATTCCAAAGGATTTCTTTTGGAACTCACGTGGATCACCTCACACTTTTCGTTATTTAGCGTCAACGGCCACCTGCCACACAATACAGCAATCTTTTCTAAATCGCTTTGCAACTGACACTGGTCTTCGGATGACATTACTAGACGGTAAATTACAGCATCATCTGCGAACAACCTAAGAGAACTGCCCATATTGTCACCCAGGTCATTTATATAGATCAGGAACAGCAGAGGTCCCAGGATGCTTCCCTATGGAACACCTGATATCACTTCAGTTTTACTCGATGATTTTCCATCTATTACTACGAACTGCGACCTTCCTGACAAGAAATCACAAATCCAGACACACAACTGAGACAACTAGAAGTCGCTTGTGAGAAACAGTGTCAAAAGCTTTCCGGAAATCTAGAAATACGGAATCAACTTGAGATCCCCTGTCGATAGCGGCCATTACTTCGTGCGAATAAAGAGCTAGCTGCGTTGCACAAGAGCGATGTTTTCTGAAGCCATGCTGATTACGTGTCAATAGATCGTTCCCTTCGAGGTGATTCATAATGTTTGAATACAGTATATGCTCCAAAACCCTACTGCAAACCAACGTCAATGATATAGGTCTGTGGTTAGATGGATTACTCCTACTACTCTTCTTAAACACTGGTACAACCTGCACAGTTTTCCAATCTGTAGTTACAGATCTATCGGTGAGCGAGCGGTTGTATATTATTGCTAAGTAGGGAGCTATTGTATCAGCTAATCTGAAAGGAACCTAACCGGTATACAATCTGGACCAGAAGACTTGCCCATACTAAGCGATTTGAGTTGCTTCGCAACCCCTAAGGTATCTACTTCTAAGAAACTCATGCTAGCAGATGTTCGTGTTTCAAATTCTGGAATATTCCATTCGTCTTCCCTGGTGAAGGAATTTCGGAAAACTGCATCCAATAACTCCGTTTTAGCAGCACAGTTTTCGGTAACAGTACCATCGGCACTGCGCAGCAAAGGTATTGACTGTGTCTTGACACTTGTGTACTTTACATACGACCAGAATTTCTTCGGATTTTCTACCAAATTTTGAGACAATGTTTCGTTTTGGAACCTGTTTAAGGCATCTCGCATTGAAGTCCGTGCCAAATTTCGCGCGTCTGTAAATTTTAGCCAATCTTCGGGATTTCACGTTCTACTGAACTTCGCATGCTTTTTCCGTTGCCTCTGCAACAGTGTTTGGACCTGTTTTGTGTACCACAGGGGATCCGTTCCATCTCTTACCAATTTATGAGGTATGAATCTCTCAATTTCTGTTGCTACTATATCTTTGAATTTGAGCCACATCTCGTCTACATTTGCATTGTCACTTCAGAAGGAATGGAGATTGTCTCTTAGGAAGACTTCTAGTGACACTTTATTCGCTTTTTTAAATAAAATTATTTTGCGTTTGTTTCTGGTGGATTTGGAAGAAACGGTATTGAGCCCAGGTACAATGACCTTGTGATCACTAACCCCTGTATCAGTCATGATGCTCTCTATCAGCTCTGGATTGTTTCTGGCTAAGAGGTCAAGTGTGTTTTCACAACCATTTACAATTCGCGTGGGTTCGTGGACTAACTGCTCGAAATAATTTTTGGAGAAAGCATTTAGGACAACCTCGGAAGATGTTTTCTGCCTACCACCGGTTTTGAACAAGTATTTTTGCCAACATATCAAGGGAAGGTTGAAGTCCCCACCAACTATAACCATATGAGTGTTGTATTTATTTGTTACGAGACTCAAATTTTCTCTGAACTGTTCCGCAACTATATCATCTGAGGGGTCGGTAGGAGCAGCCAATTATTAACTTGATTCGGCTGTTAAGTATAACCTCCACCCATACCAATTCGCACGGAGTATCTACTTCGACTTCACTTCAAGATAAACCACTACTGACAGACACAAACACTCCACCACAAATTCTGCCTAATCTATCTTTCCTGAACACTGTCTGAGACTTCGTAAAAATTTTAAGCCTTCTGTCAGTGTTTTGTTTTCCATTATTACTGATGTGCACAGGCACCCATTGGATCATTTTCCACACTCTGCTGCAATCGGCGCAATGAAAGAGATGGGTGTTGTTTCGTTAAACAGTGGTTTTACCTGGCAAGTTCAAGCACTCTAAATAAATGCACTGTCTGCATTATTTTCTGCCAGTATAAGTTGACTAGAGCACTTAAAGTGATGATATGATGTTGAACAAAAAGTAAGTGTCATTAACCCTTATCGGAAAGGTTAAGGTAATTGAGGCAAGTGAGAGAGAGAAATTTGCTGTGCACAAAATAATATTGCACTTCATATGCAGTAAACACTACTATGATTCTTCAAGAAACAAGATTGAGATATGGGGTGACTGGATGATAGGGAAAGAGCAAATAAGAAGAAAGGCAAAGAACGCAGGAAATGAAGCAATAAGAGTATGGACATGGTTTGTAAGTGTGCAGACAGAAAGCTCACGTTTGGACCCATGTTGCAAAGGGAGGCTCTGAAAATCACTAAAATACCTAGAAAAATCGACAGGGTGGCTGGACAGTTTCAAAGCTAAGCACAACATTGTGTGGATGAAGTATGTTGGGAAGCTGTGGATGACCAGGAAAGTATAGCAAAAGAATGGAAGACAATACTGCACAGCCTAATTGAAAATTATGACCCAAAAGGTGTGTTCAGTGCTGATGAAATGAGACGCTTTTATCATGCACCGATTTTTGAAGTCTGTAACAATTAGTTAAGTGCACCAGCAGAAAAATTTCAAAGGAAAGATTTACTGTACTGCTAAGTGGAAACATGGTACATGAAGTGGCGAAGCCACTGGTGACTGAAAAGGCAGCAAAACTGTATTGTTTCAAAAACATATGTCGGTAAGCTTCCAGTCACATGGTGAAGCAAGTTCTCCTTTTCCAAGACAATGCAACCTGCCACCTGAAAGTCATCAGATATGAAACTGGATTGGTTCTTGCCAGATTCAGCCAGCCTCTCACAGCCCATGGATCAGGGTGGCTATTTACACATTAAATTCCCATTACAGGTCAGTATTGGTGTAATCTCTTATTCCCAAAAGTACATCTGTTCTTGCACATCAGTTTCTGCTGTGGATTCAGTAAACTGGATTGGCTTGGCAGCACGCACACACAGTGCAAAACTCTTACCAAGCGCTTCAACAATGGGGGTGTGGAGGTGAAGAAAGACATTTATATGGCCGTCAAAGCTCAAGAACATACAGCAACAATTGCTGAATTAATTAAAATACAAAACATTCATTTAGGTGAATGACAACATTTGAAGTGATGACTGTCAATTCACTCCACTTTTACTTCAACAGATGTAATAGAAATTCGCAGCACAGATGGTGCTCAGAAGGAAACAAAGGAAAAAGAGGAGCAAAATAATGTTCCTAAAAAAATTAAAATACCTGAAGGAGCAGTTGTATGCGTAAATGATATTATGCCATTTGCAGCACACACAGATTCTTGTAACCTGTTGGAACTATTGTAGAGTGCAAAAAAATATGTAGAAAAACAATTTTGAACAAGAAATTCAAACAGGTTGCCCTCCTCAATATGTAGGGAAAAAAGTGAAATGTAAAGCAAATAAACATGAGACCAGTACTGTATGTATGTATATGAAAGAGTAAAATAATAGTGTAGTGTTACATTGTACAGTACATAGTAAATGAACACCTTCTGTGGTGGAGTGAAAGTACATGAATATACAAGCATTACAAAAATTATACTTTTGTGCATGGTACTCAACAAATTTTATGTAACCTAGAGAGTTTTATTTATAGCAGTTTCATTTATTGCTCACTGAGAGCTGTGAAGAGCAAAAAAAAAAAAAAAAACTCTGCAATAAAGTGTCAGTGGAAAAGATTATTACTTTATTTCATGTCCATGGGTAATTGGCACAATTCATATTGTATTGTGCAGCAAGAGCCAATTTACAGCATGCTGTTCCAGTGCCTAGTGAACTGTGGAGCACACTCTGCCCCACAAAACACACATTCACCATGAGGAATTGGATAGGCCTGCATAGTGGTGATCTGTAATATGTCCATTCCAAGTAGTATACCTTACATAATCCCCAACTGCGAGTTCACTGTGTTTTGTTTTGTCAGAGAAAGTAGCTGTGAAGAAAGTAAACCATAAAAAGAACTCTTGTTAAAAGTATAGTATATATTTATGGGATTCCTGAAATTTTATATTTTATTGTTCAGAACAAAAGCTTAACTATCTGGTAGTGAAGTATGTGCAGTGTTGTAAAGGATGTTGTTCATTGTCACTCCTGAAGCGAGAATGCGGGACTGGCAGAATGTAAATATTTTCTTGTTGTGGCTGTGTCAATCATGGACTTCCAACTGCCATGCTGATTGTCTTGAAAGCTAGATAACAAACGAAATAGAAACACTGTTGCAGGTGTGCAGGCTGTGGTGCTATTGATCACTTTTGACACAGTACAGCTGCTTATCTGCCCTGCTACAGTTAAAGAGTATGACAGTGGTGGACCTGTGAACATGAAACAAGCTTTATCGCATAGTAGAAGAAAGCCATTCACAACATGAGAGGAAAATATATTATGGAAGTATTCAAATGAGGTACACACATCAAAAAAAAAGTTATCTATCACCCCGGTTCCCAGAACTCCTGAAGATGGACATTGACTGTGGATATTGTATCTCAGGCACTGTCCCTTTGACTGTTTAGAGATGTTACTTAACCTGCCCAAAGATGTAAACAACCATGCATGAACAGCGCCTATTAGATGGAGGGGGTCCGGCAGCCGATCAGTTCCAGCAATTCCACCAGGGAGGAGGTACATGGCTTCTGTCATCTGTAGTTCAGCCATGCCTAGTTCAGCCATGCCTAGACGGTCAGTACCGCGGTTGGATCGCTGGCGCATTGTTACTTTGTGCCAGGAAGGGCACTCAAGAAGGGACGTGTCCAGGTGTCACGGAGTGAACCAAAGCGATGTTGTTTGGACACGTGTGTGTGTGTGTGTGTGTGTGTGTGTGTGTGTGTGTGTGTGTGTGTGTGTGTGTGTGAGAGAGAGAGAGAGAGAGAGAGAGAGAGAGAGAGAGAGAGAGAGATGAACTGTTGGTGACATGCCTTACTCAGGCTGCCCAAGGGCTACTACTGCAGTGGATGACTGCTACCTGCAGATTATGGCTTGGAAGAACACTGACAGCAATGCCACCATGTTGAATAATGCTTTTCGTGCAGCCACAGGATGTCATGTTATGACTCAAACTGTGCGCAGTAAGCTGCATGATGCACAACTTCCCTCCCAGCATCCATGGCGAGATCCGTCTTTGCAACCACGCCACCATGCAGCGTGGTACAGATGGGCCCAACAATGTGCCGAATGGACCACTCAGGATGGGCATCACGTTATCTCCACTGATGTGTGTCGCATCTGCCTTCAACCAGACAATCGTCGGAGACGTGTTTGGGGGCAACCCAGTCAGGCTGAATACCTTAGACACACAGTCCAGTGAGTACAGTGAGGTGTAGGTTCCTTGCTGTTTTGAGGTGGCATTATGTGGAGCAGACGTACATTGCTGGTGGTCATGGAAGGTGCCGTAACGGCTGTACGATACGTGAATGCTATCCTCCAATCAGTAGTGCAACCATATCAGCAGCATATTGGCGAGGCATTCATCTTCAGGGACAACAATTTGCACCCCCGTCATGCACATATTGTGAATGACTTCCTTCAAGATAATGACATCACTCGACCAGAGTGGCCAGCACATTCTCCAGGCATGAACCCTATCAAACATGCCTGGGATTGTTTAGAAAGGACTATTTATGGACGTGACCCACCAACCACTCTGAGGGATGTATGCTGAATCGCTGTTGATGAGTGGGAAAATCTGGACCAACAGTGCCTTGAACTTGTGAATAGTATGCCAAGACGAATACAGGCATGCATCAATGCAAGAGGACATGCTACTGGGTATTAGAGGTACCAGTGCATACAGCAATCTGGACCAGCACCTCTGGAGGTCTTGCTGTATGATGGTACAGCAAGCAATATGTGATTTTCATGAGCAATAAAAGTGCAGAAATGATGTTCAAGTTGATCTCTCTGCCAATTTTCTGTATGGGTTCCGGAACTCTCAGAACCAAGGTGATGCAATTTTTGCGTGTGTACATTAATTTTTAAGAAGAAAAGTGTGACCCCAAGAATTTGTGCAGTATTCATCATGCGATGTCATCCTGACATAATTCTAAAAATTGAAAAATGATGTAATCACTGTAAAAGGAATTAGGAGAGCACACAACAAATTGCTCAAGAAAGAATACTACCAGACTCATTAAAAAGGATTGTAATGGGCTAGCTGAAATGTGTGTAGTAGCTTGGAACCTTTAAACATGCATACAAAAATTGCTTTCAAGAGATACTTGCAAAAGCTCATCACAGGTACAGAATGTAAAAAGAAAATAAAAGTAGAAGACTTCCACAGCATTCTGTAATTATCAAGAAACGCCAGGGAGAAGGTGGGCAAAGTAAAAGCAGTCGTTCCAGAAACGAGAGTAACAAAATGCTCAAGTACACCTTGGACTTGAGGGCTTGCAGTTAATGACACTTCATCTGAGTGTGACTACACATTTTGTAAGGGCAATTAGAATGTTAATAGCAATTCGAGGTAGTAACCCATGTCTAGAAATTTTTTCCAGTGATGTTGTGGAGCACCAAAAATGAGGATCAATGTGTACCAGAATGTCACCTGAGTTGTACTCTTCTCCTCCTTACAATCACCTCACAAACGTCAAAATGGCAAATATCGCGATAACCAGTTGTGGAATGTAAAGAAAAAGCTACAGTCTGGTAGCAGTGGAAAAGGCATCAGGACCAGATGATACCTGTAAGATTCTACAGAGTTAATGCAAAAGAACTTGCTCCCCTTTCAGCATCTTTTTATCAGGATTGCTGGAGCAATGGAGAGTACCTAGCACCTGAGAAAAAATCATTCCAAGTTATTCCTGTTTTCATGAAGGGTCGTAGAACAGGTGCAGATTATTATAGGCCTATGTTGTTCACATCAGTCTGTTGTAGAATTATGGCACATGTTTTGTGCTCATATATGATGACATTTTTGGAGAACGAAACTCTACTCTACAAAAATACAGATTCCACAAACAAAGAACTTGCAGAACTCAGCTCACTGCATTCCTCCATGAGATCCAGAGCACTGTAGGCAAAGACACTAAAGCTGAAACAATGTTTCTTGACTTCAGAAAGGTATTTTATACCATCCCACACCACTGTTTAGTAACAGAAAAAAAATACGAGCTTACAGAGCACCGGCACAGATTTGTGACTGCATACAAAACTTCCTTACAGACACAACTCAGCACATCACTCTTAATGGAACAAAACTGCCAGATGTAAAAGTAATTTCCAGAGTACCAAGGAAGTGGTATGGGACTGTTATTGTTTACAATGTGTATAAACGATCTAGTAGAACGCGTCGGAAGCTTTTTAAGACTTCACTGATATGGTTGTGTATAAGAAAGTAGCAATGCCAGAAGATAGTAGAGATCTGCAGAATGGCTTACAGAGGACTTATGACTGGTGCGGGATCTGGCAGTTGACGCTGAACATAATTAAATGTGACACACCATACATACTTACTGCGCAACTATACTGTTGCTAAATTGCTGGAAACAGTATGTACCACAAAATATCTAAGAGTAACTACCCAGAGTGACCTTAAATTGAATGACCATGTACAACAAATAGTAGAAAAAGCATCTACATCTACATGACTACTCTGCAATTCACATTTAAGTGCTTGGCAGAGGGTTCATCGAACCACAATCATACTATCTCTCTACTATTCCACTCCCGAACAGCACGCGGGAAAAACGAACACCTAAACCTTTCTGTTCGAGCTCTGATTTCTCTTATTTTATTTTGATGATCATTCCTACCTATGTAGGTTGGGCTCAACAAAATATTTTGGCATTCGGAAGAGAAAGTTGGTGACTGAAATTTCGTAAAAAGGTCTCGCCGCGACGAAAAACGTCTATGCTGTAATGACTTCCATCCCAACTCATGTGTCATATCTGCCACACTCTCTCCCCTATAACGCGATAATACAAAACAAGCTGCCCTTTTTTGCACCCTTTCGATGTCCTCCGTCAATCCCATCTGGTAAGGATCCCACACCGCGCAGCAATATTCTAACAGAGGACGAACAAGTGTAGTGTAAGCTGTCTCTTTAGTGGACTTGTTGCATCTTCTAAGTGTCCTGCCAATGAAACGCAACCTTTGGCTCGCCTTCCTGACAATATTATCTATGTGGTTCTTCCAACTGAAGTTGTTCGTAATTTTAACACCCAGGTACTTAGTTGAATTGACAGCCTTGAGAATTGTACTATTTATCGAGTAATCGAATTCTAACGGATTTCTTTTGGAACTCACGTGGATCACCTCACACTTTTCGTTATTTAGCGTCAACGGCCACCTGCCACACAATACAGCAATCTTTTCTAAATCGCTTTGCAACTGATACTGGTCTTCGGATGACCTTACTAGACGGTAAATTACAGCATCATCTGCGAACAGTCTAAGAGAACTGCTCAGATTGTCACCCAGGTCATTTATATAGATCAGGAACAGTAGAGGTCCCAGGACGCTGATATCACTTCAGTTTTACTCAATGCCAGATGTTTCATAGGAAGAGTTTAAGGAAATGTAACTTATCCACAAAAGGATACAAGGCACTTGTTTGACCGATTCTCAGTATTTTTCATCACTGTTATTATTATGATGTAGGACTGATACATGAAATATCCAATGAAGAGCTGCGCGTTTTGTCACGAGCATTTAGTCCCAGCGAAAATGTTAAGGAGATGCCCAACAAACTTCAGTGGCACGCACTACAAGAGGCTTTGTGCACCGTGGAGAGGTTCACCATTGAAATTTTGAAAGAGCATTTTCCAGTAAGAGCTGGACAACAATCCTCCCACATCCCGAAAAAATGACCACAACAAGAATATTACAGAAGTTAGAGCTACCGCAGACGCTCGCCAACAACCATTTAGCCCACATACCATTCACGAGTGGTAGGGGGGGGGGGGGGGGGGGGGTGTCAGTTAGTGGTACCAGAAGTATCCTCTGCCATGCAATGTTAGATGGCTTTTGGAGTACAGTGTAGGACATTAGCCATCAGGTCAGACTATAAGTGACAACAAAGATTTGAAGAATGTGGAAAGTGTCAGTCTACAGCACTGCTCCTCACATTATGTGCTATTAACTGATGCATTTGCATCTCACAGTGCATTTATCCTCCTAAGTCCTCATCTGTCACCACGGGGGTTTATATAAATTATTCTATTCAATAATCTCCATAGAAAGAAATCCAGTGGATTTAGGTGAGACTTGTATGTCTTTATCCCATGTTTTCGATGATGCGTACACGCATCTTGTTGACTGTCTTCCATGCTGCAATTAATTTTTTTGTTATCTGTAATAGGGGGTGGTTGACCCGGCAGGAGAGGGGGGGGGGATGAGTACTTAAATAAGCAGGGACAAGGAAGTACAAACACCTTCCATTGTGGTCTAATGAAGAACTACTGTGCAACACAGCTGAATGTTTAGGTGATTAAGGACTACTGTGTGCTGGATCTGATAAAATTACTCATTTTATCCAGTATGTTTTGCCTCTAAAATGTGAAGGTGATGTACAATTCATTATTTCTGTCAGAATAAACTTTTTGATGATGTAAATAAAATAGAAAGAAACTTCCACATGGGAAAGATATATTAAAAACAAAGATTCCAAGACTTACCAAGCAGGAAAGCGCCGGTAGATAGGCACAATAAATAAAACGCATAAACACACACACAGAATTTCGAGCTTTCGCAACCGGCGGCTGCTTCGTCAGGAAAGATGAAAGGATGTGGGTTTTAAGGGAGAGGGTAAGGAGTCATTCCAATCCCGGGAGCGGAAAGACTTACCTTAGGGGGAAAAAGGATAGGTATATGCGCGCGCGCACACACACACACACACACACACACACACACACACACACACACACACTCACTCTACGCGCACGGGTATATACCTATCCTTTTTTCCCCCTAAGGTAAGTCTTTTCGCTCCCGGGATTGGAATGACTCCTTACCCTTTCCCTTAAAACCCACATCCTTTCATCTTTCCTTTTCCTTCCCTCTTTCCTGACGAAGCAGCCGCCAGTTGCGAAAGCTCGAAATTCTGTGTGTGTGTTTGTGCGTTTAATTTATTGTGCCTATCTACCGGAACTTTCCCGCTTGGTAAGTCTTGGAATCTTTGTTTTTAATATAGAATAAACTTTTTCCTTGAGTTAGAAGACTAATTTCAAATATACACACATTTATTGTCTGTTATTAGTTATAGATTTCAAATATGTAAGTTGGCAGACCAACCAGTGAATGTCATATGTCTGAAAATCAACAACTTAAAATTTCTGCTTTTTTGGTACTGGGGTTTGTATATCAACTCAGTTGGAAATGTTTTTCTTTTGTAGAGTGTTCTTAGATTCCAGAACATTTTTTACTTCAAATTGCTGTTCATGTTAATAGTTTTATTGATTAAAACTAAATTGTTAAATTTATTTTGTTTTTGTTTAAAGGGGAGCATATCTTTATCGAAGAGATCGTAAAGATCAAAAGTTGAATAAGGCTCCACAGAAAACAGATAGCTACACTGAGGAAAAAGAGTGTCTGCAGAGCACGTCTCCTTCAACTTCAACAAGAGATGGCAGCATTAGCTGTTATAGCACCCGTAGTGTTGAGACTATCAGTAACGGAGATCGAAAGAAGAGGGTTACTGCTGATAAATGTGAAACTAGCAAACAAAGTGTAATGGAAGATAAACAATTGCATTATGCACATAATGAGTGTGATACACATGCAGAATGTGTTGAAGAAATGCATAACAATAACGATAATGGTCTTACGGGTAGTGTTGATGGAAGGGATAGTGTTGAGGGTGGTAGAAGTAAAGACCAGCAGTATGAAGACATTGGTGCTCAGAATAAAATAGGTGACAGAGAGATTGACGACAATGTGCAGGATATTAAACATGAAATAACTGAAGATTCTGATCACCCGGAGGATGGTGCTGTTGAACATTTGGAAGATTGTAATTTTACATGTGAAATTACTGATGTTATGAAGGAAATACTTGAACTGGACAATGAGCTTATTAAAAACAGGAACAAGGTATGGACTACTGTATTTCCACTGTAATTAAAGTAAAGTAAATGAACATATACCCTTTCCCTTGGTTTGCTGTATAATGTTACCTCCATAATTATATTACAGTGTAACTAAATTAACTTGTTGTTTGGTTTAACACTTTTGGATCCACATCCAACATTACAATTTTCCACTACAGCTCCAATGTAGACAATTTTTGAAACCTTTCCGTTAGTGTAAATAAATAAGTTTGGGAGAATGTAGTTCACAGAAAAATTAGGTTGGAAAGGGTTTAAATTGCTGATTATAGACTTTCAATTTTCACATGGTACCAAATTAGTTTTATATGTTAATGTAGAAATTTATTTATTTATTTTTTTTTTTTTAAGCAAAACTGTTGGATTAGATATAGGCCGCAGGAATTGAGAATGAGATTTCAGTCTGCAAGAAGATTATTGAGAGAGACAGGAAACAATAATGAGCAAAAACATGATAGGCAGATGAATGAAAGAATTTTGACATCAATTTGTGGATTGATATGGGAAGAAATGCTCTTTGTTTTCTGTGTGATTTGTTTACTTACTTAGCATATTGGTTACAGAATTATATTGTATAACTACATACACCAAGTTTATAAAAGATAAAATTATAAGAATCAGAACGAGCAGGGATACATAAGTAATAATGAAAGTTGGAGAGCCAGCAGATACTAGAACAAGTTGAGATATCCATTTTTCATCGTAGTTATGTATCCAAAGATTCCTGCCAGTTAATTGCTGCGGGTGTTGCATTCACAAAGTCTTTGGAGGTACCAATGAATTTTTGTTTTGCCCAGGCATGCAAAATGTGTTCCAGTGTGTGTTCTGAAGTTATGCACTTGCACTGATCATCAGTAATTTCCAGCTCGAGTAGTGTTGACTTTGCTCACAGTGTGATCAACTCAGATACGGTTGAGGGAGCTCCATATTTTTCTTGGTTGATTACACAGGCCAACGAAAATTTTTTTTTTTTAAACAACCTTTTTTACTTTGATAGCTGATCTTTATAAAATGGATTTTTATGAGCTGAATTCAAATCTATCCTTAGTTTTTTGTTTATTATTATTATTATTGTTATTATTATTATTATTATTGGGTGATACAAAGTAGTTTTTGAGCAGTATGGTTTTTATTATATAGTATAAAAATCCTATTCTATACGGTGAATGAGGAAATTAATGAAACACTTTGTTACAACATAAGCATGGTTTGTATTTTCTTTCTCTTTTTTTCTTTGAAGCTTCTTGTGTAGCTTTTTCTACGATAAGTCACTTGCTGAACTTCTCGGTGAAGTGACCAACAGTAGTGCCCCATTGTGTTGGTGTTCCAGTGGCCTTGGTAGCATTTTTCAATCACTTCAATGTCTTGGTGAAAACGCACTCCTTGCTCCTCACTAACATCTCCCATATTGTGTGGGAAGTAATCAAGGTGACCGTTCAAAAAGTGACCTTTCAGGCTCTTTAAACACCCTAAAGTTTTAAACTTCTTTAATATATTCTGAGTCCTTTTTTTGTTCTAAGAACTTTGCAACTTGTTTGATACCCATGCTTCTTTCTCATTTAAGGTCACTGTGGATTCAAAGTTAACATCAAACATAAATTTTCTAATGTCAGGTCCGACAAAGATGCCTTCTTTTAGTTTAGCTTCTGAAAGGTGTGGAAACTTTTGGCAGAGATACTTAAAGCATGGTCGATCTTTAGGCAAAGCCTTTACAAACTGTTTCATTAGGCCTACCTTCATGTGTGGAGGTGGTGGGACTACGTATTTTGGATCTACAAGGTTTTTGTATAGAATGTTCTTCTCACCAGGTGTTAAAGGCATCCTCACAGGCCAGTTCTTTCTGCACCAGTATTGACCCCTAGCCCTACTGTCCCATTCACACAAGAAACATGGCAATTTGGTAAAGCCACCTTGCTGACCAAGGAGCATGCATGCCTAACCAAATCGATAAGCTCGGTCTGAGTAAACAACTGGGTCTCTAAACTTTCTGTATTACAATGGAATTCATCGTCATCTGGTTCATCTAAATCACTACGTACATCAGAAAATACTTCTGTTGGAATAGAATTTAAATATTCTGTTGGTTCAGGAACCTGCAAATCTATGCCATTACTGGTTGGATGGCGAACAGAAGGTTAGGGTAGCTTATTATCTTCTTGCTTTTCGAATTATGACCAGTAATATCAACACCGCAAAAGTAGCAATCATTGGAATGATTTCTTGGCTCCCTCCATATCATAGGAACAGCAAATCTAATGGCTTTTTTTTTTCTCCTTTTGGGACCATTTTCTCAGATCTTCAACGCACACGTAATGTACCTTACGCCACGCCCAAGATTTGTCTTGATCACCAAGTTTAGATCCAAAGTATGATAGATAAACCTTTTTCACAAGGTCTGTAATGTTTCTTTGGAGTTTTTTAATCATAAATTCACTACAAATATAACAAAGACTGTCAGCAGAGTTTTACAACCACGATTAAACATTGTACTGAGCACATGTACAGGAAACAGGAAAGTGAGGTTAGGTTGACAGTAAACAAAACACCATCTGTTAACACAAAAATAGAATCAACCTTTTTTTGCCACCAAATGTTTCTCAGCAGTGCTACCAACATCATCTACATTCATTACACCTCCTTTTTAAATTATTTTAACTATATAAAATCTGTTAAATTATTTAAAAATTGCTTAATTTAATAAATTTAACTGTAAAATTTGAAGAAATGGTGGGTGATATTGTTTTTCAAGTATTATATTTGGATTTCGCACCCTAAAAAAAAAAGGTATTTTCAGCAACAAATCTTTTCCATCGTTGGCCTGTGTTATCAACTAGGAGTTGCTTGGTCAGACGTGTATTATCCAATTTCTTATGAATATGGGAGAAGGTCCAGTGATGTCTCCATTCATCTCTTAGATTATAGCTGTCTGGGGCAACTTGGCCAGTGTTTACCCAGATTGAATCTCCCACTTTTAATTGGGTGCATGGCAAATTCAATGTGTCCAGTGACCTGGGAAAAGAAAAACCTAGGGAATTTTTCATTTGGTTTAAAACTCCTGGAAAAAGCATGGTACCTGACTTGTTTTGGGGCAGAAGCATTTGCTTATCATCTATTTAGTTCAAGGTGGTGCCACGCGCACCGTTCAACCTTGGCTCACTGCTGTGCTACCATTCATGGCCAATGTTGTGGCTTCCCACACCCTCGTCTTGCGTGGTAAACCCAGTGGCCACCTACCCAGGCCTGGCTGTAGCCAGCTGAGATGAACTGTGTGAAGGTCTGTTGATGGTGATAGGGAATGGCTTGCATGCCTGTCACTGCAGCCTGGCCATGCTTCTCTGGTTTGTTGTTGTGCTGTGGTTTCATGCATTCGTGGCTCTGTATGACCAGAAAGGAGCTTTTAAGAGTATTTGATGTTACTTACATTTACATCTGTTCAAATGTAAGTACTGCCTTGTTTACTAACATGGTGTGATGACAGAAGATATA
Organism: Schistocerca gregaria; assembly: GCF_023897955.1. Lineage (NCBI taxonomy): Eukaryota > Metazoa > Arthropoda > Insecta > Orthoptera > Acrididae > Schistocerca > Schistocerca gregaria. Next base: position 427,708,310 of record NC_064921.1, read on the forward strand.
TGATTTTATGAAAGTTTGTGGCTGACTTGAATCATTTTATTTTGAGATGAGGGTAGTAGAGTGTACCAAGTTTGTATACAGTAAGTAGTTTGATATACCATATACTAACATGCAGTCACTAGGCTATTGGCGTGCAGTGGTTGATTGAGTTGACATTACGCTAATGCCTGCTGTGGTAAAAATGCAGTCCAGGTGGCTGGAGCACAAGTGAGGACTGTGAGAGTTGGGGCAATAGGGATGACTCGGAGTCATTTCTATCTTCAATGGCTAACATTTCCGATGTTGCTGTGGGTCTTAGTCGAAATAAACTATTTTCAATTACAAATGCATGCAAGGAAGTTTTCATTGCCTACCTTTGGACCCATCAAGGAGGGATCTAGGTGAGGGGGTGGGGTGAAAGTTGCTCATTATAGGTCCTAAAGAACAAGACCAAAACTTGATTTTGCTTTCAGTCTTCATTAACTCTAGGCCACATCTTACTAAATTGTTTGCAATGTTAACTCATGGTTTACTCGATGAACTGGAAGTGTGCATTCAACCCTTGCAGGATGGACGATGCATTATTTTGGTGCGTTGCAGAACACACATCTGAAAAATTCAGTGTTCAGTTCATGCCCTGTGAAACGAACTGCTCATTCAGCAATATAGGTAAGCAGATCTCATCCAGTCATTCAAGGAAAAGAAGCAAACTGGGCTAGAGGATTCTAGAAAGGTTTTGGTGCTGATCACTGCAAACAGCCACAATTCCAATGTTACAGTGTCAAACATACGACCTGTCAGTGCCGCCTGCCACTGCTGATGCGCTCCACTAATCATAAATTCCGACAATGAAAAGAACAATTCTGATAGTGCCCTCAACTCGTAAGTGCACTGGAAAGAAAAAAAATTACAAGTTTCAGTGAAGAAAAGTGGTATTTCAGATTAGTCTCTGTATACTTTCACTTTGTCGCAGCGTAGACATGCCATTGTCAAGCGTCTCAGCAGTCAGGTACTACCCCGAAGCAGTTACATCAGGTACTTCCTGCAGAACATCTGGATGTTAGATGACAGTACTAGATTATGTGCAGAGGGATGCTGTGATGAGGGCACAAAGCAGAGAGCCATTTGTGTCTCTTGGCTACTGTAAAACACCAAGCTTTTCGGAACGTTTGTAGCCTTATTAATCTATTACTGGATGTGTTCCCAGACAGTAGCATTGCCTACAAAGTGCAGCTTCAAAAGTGAAAAGTAAATTACACCATTGTGAAGAAAAGCTAAGAATGCTACAAAGGATGAGAAGAAAACTCATAGAAAAGTAATAAGAAAGAGGTTTCGCAGATTATAGTAGTAGTTCTGCCAATAAAAATAATGTGGTTGTGATTTCACTTAATGTTCTTGATTGTGTCTTTACCAAACTAATCTATTACTGTTCCTTCCATGATTGTTTCGTGTAGTGTGTTTTTGAGTGTTATTCTGACACCTCTTTGTGAAAAGTGTAGTTTTTCACTGAAGTAAATAATGCTCTTTGCTGTTATATCTTTGTACGCTCCCAGCAGCTGATTATACCTAAAGGAAATTTTTATGAATTACATTTTAGTTCCTTTGCAACTTAGTCACCCTATCTGTTACTATACAGTTATCCATCTTGAGCTGACTGCAGTCAAGAGCCATTATTCTGTTCCTATATTCTGTAGAATTTTGTAGATTTTGCTACAAAATCAATCAAAATTTTTTAGGGACTGCGCACAATACAGTCCTGGAAAAATTAATTTCTCAATTTTTAGCTTCCTGTCCTGTTAGTTTTAAGTGTTTACTAAATGTCAGATATCTGTCAAGAGGTACACTATATTATAGGACAAATGTATGTTTCAAATAATTTTGGGTTACTGGAAAATTGGTCTACATTCATCAGTACAGTCACTTGTGACTTAATATCAAAGTGATCAGGTGAAGTGGGCATAATCTGCAGCATTTTAACCTGCTAGTCCAATTTCATCTTATGTATAGTGCTGTGGCCCATGTGAAGTAGTGTGTTGCTCTCTACAGTAACAAAATTTTTGATTCCATAGGAAGACTCATTCTCATGTTCTCTTGGATGTGCTAACCTAGCACATGGTCATTTTAGTGACTTGTATGTCAGTCATGGTTATTCATAGTTGGGCAGTAAGTATTCTTGTGGCAGCATCAACATTTCTCGTTCCTTTCTGCTCGTCATCCATAGATCTAGTGCAAACTGTGTAGCTTGCAATGTTTGGGAGCAGAGGTGCTCAAGAAATTGTTTGTAGGTTTGTGAAAGCTGATGCCCATGTAGTGGATGCAGCTTTCATGGAACTGAATTTTGTTCCACTCTCTCTCTCTCTCTCTCTCTCTCTCTCTCTCTCTCTCTCTCTCTCTCTCTCAGAACATTCTCCCGGCTGTTGGAAAGATGGAATATGAGCAAAAGGTGGTATCATTTGTTGTGATGTGGGTACAAAAGAACTAGCATATAGTTGCAGAAGTTGGACTGACAAGTAGAGCTAGGAGGAAGGTAGTTGTAAAAGGACCCTAGTAACAAAAAGAAATATTTCAACATAATTCAGCTCTCAAGTCTTCCTTTTACTAAGGAAGATGCAGTAGTACTAAACTGCTTTACTTATTGCACCTCAGCAAAGATTATTGGTGTAGATGTTAGTGTTCATGATGTGTGGAAACCACTGAAATAAATTAAATTAAATTAAAAAAGTTTCTGGCACACAATGGGATCCGTGCCAAATTCTGTATTGAATTTCCAGTTGCTTTAGATCTCATTTTAACTGTAATATACCATAGATCCTGTGGACAATAAAAAATGCCCAGTGATTGGAAGAAAGCACTGGGTCACACCCGTCTGCAAAAATAGTAGTGGAGTGTACACAAGACCATCATCCTCAAGGTAGGAAATGCAGACATACACTAAGATTATTGCATGGTGAGCTTAATGGCTTATGCTTCTATCTTGTTTACAAAACAAAGAATGGAAAATAAAATTTGACAACAGGGAACTGAACATTGGGAAAGTTAAAAGAACCACGTCCATTTTTGATGTGCTTGATTATGGAGACAATACTTAAGAAAAATGAACAGGCTTTCATGGGATTTGTTGAACTAGGAATTATGAGCAGGGCACAAGAATCAAGAAGGAATTATAAGAACAGAAAACAAAGAGAAGTCCTCAGATTAAACAGGGTGTAAGGTAGTGATGGAGTCTTTCACCTCTACTACTAAACCGTTACTTCAATAAAGCAATGTGAAATAAAAGAAATGATTAGGAGGGGAGTTAAAATTCAGAGTGAAAAAATATCTGTTAGAAGATTTGCTGACATCATTGCTATCCTCTGTGAAATTTGGAAGAATAAGTGGCCTGGTTAACAAAACAAAGCACAGGATATTGTTTCATAGTAAACCAAAGAATGATGGTATTAAGAGCAGTAAAAAGTAATTAGTGATACCCTTTAGGAGAAATGAAAGAATTGTATTACATGGGTAGCAAAATAACAGGTGACTGACTAATCAAAGAGGATATAAAAAGCAGAGTAGAGGGCAAAGAGGGCTATTCCGCAGTAAAAGTACTCTGCTAGTGTCGAATATAGGCCTTAATTTGAAAAACAATGTCTGAGGACCATACGGCTGGAACACAGCATAGTATAGACATTAATCACAGACTGAGGAAACTAGAAAAGAGAATCTGAGTATGTGATGTAGTGTTGTAAAAGGATGTTGACATTTGAGTGGACTTAAAAAAGATGGTAAGTGGGCTGGTTCTGTGCAGAAATGGCAAGAAAATATGTGTGGAAAATACTGACTAGAAGTGTAGCGACAAGACAGTAGAGTAAGGGATTCACCTTTTTTGGTTTTGAATGGAGTTCCAGAGTGCAAAAAATTGTAGTGGAAGAAAAGGATTGGAATGCATTCAACAAATAAGAGGCACTGCGTGTAATTGCTAGTCTGTGTTTGGTGGAGGATGGGAAGTAGTGGCAGTCCATATCAAATAAGTCAGTAGGCTGACGGGAAAGATTGACTGGGGTGTAACCAAAAAGAAATTATTCGACACTCCAAATTTGTAATTGATACTCGTATTTTTGTAAACAAGCTTTTACCTGCCCGGATAGATGTGCATGTTAAAGTGCTGCTTCAGGGCAATGAGGTGTACTGGTCCAGGATAAAATCTACCTTCCAAATTGGGAACAAACATCAGTGCACCGACCATCCCGGATGTGGTTTTTATCCACTTTCCCACATCCCCCTAGGTGAATACTGTGCTGGTTCCCAAGTCCTACCTCAGTCACATAATTTGCAAACATTTAGAAAGTTTCACCCACTTTCACATGAATAACACTACACGCAAGCAGTTGGAGTACACACATTCCATTCTGGGAGGTGGATGGAGATGGGGAGGTGGAGTGCAATGGGCTGATGATAGGAAGAGCATCCAGTTACCCCTTAAAACCTGTCATGACAAATCTATTAATAACCATGTTGGTCCTCCACTGTTATGGAACAAAGGCACAAGTAAAAGAAGGAAGGTTGTTGTAAACAGATTTTCATAAAATTTGGCTGCACTTGAGAGCATTCTGATCCAGTTACTGTGCCAGTATTTCTGAAAGTTTTAGTAAATCCTATTATTGATAATATCTGTAGTTCACTGATCAGGCGATGCAGAAAATCTTACATGCTGACACAGCTTTTACAACTACATTTGCACATTTGGACTAAGATAAGTGAAACTGAGGAAACTTTCCTCCCCCCCCCTCCCCCCCCCCCCCCCCCCCCCATTCCTCACCTGTTTTCAAATGTTCTGTCGCACTTGGCGTCCTATAACTTATTTAAATAACTTGGTAAATAATCAAGCTTACTTTTATTTCTGTTACTCGCAGAAGGAATATGATTCCCAAAGCGAACATATTAGTCACTTTTTGGTTTACCTCTGTCCCAGTCTGGCCTTCACTGTTTCTAGACACTTTGGCATTTCACTGATACCCCATCAGGATGTCAGTCTGTGTAAAAGATGAGTTTTAATTAATGATGTGAGTAAAGATGACGAGAAACTCGTGTTACTGGATGGACATTGAAACTAGACTCAACTCTTTAACATAAAATTTCTAGTGCTAATAATATCATAAAATTAATAGAAAGTAATGAATTTTTCATCACAGATCATCCATCTTCCAGCAAGACCCAATGTTGTGACAATTCTTGAATCTTACGTGAGAGAATATGCAGAAAATCAGATCTCTGGAGCTCGAGAGAAATCACGGCGTAAATATAGACGACCACAAAAGCACCAAAATGGTGCTTTAGATATGGATCGATTGAACAGAAGGTACTTTGTAATTCTGTTTGGCACCCAACTTAAATTCTCCTTCTTTTAGATTTCATTTTGACATTCTTGTAGCTGGACGCCTTAACCTATTTGAAACCATGGCAAGACTTCATAGCCTCATATTCTAATATCTTTTAAATTCTTTGAAGAGCATGTATGCTTTTTAAGACATGATTTCAAAATAAATTAGATGATATGGTCTTAAAGCACAACAAATAGCAACAAAGTAGTTTGTGTCTTGAAATTACCTCACTATGTGCATTGTGTACTAGACCACCACAAGAACTCGCCTGATCTGCATGGATTTCACACAACTACGGTGTGAAAGAGAACTCGAATACACTTCACGTACTTTGACAGAAGTTGCCAAAGATGCTGTCTCACCTAATGGCAACCAAATGAGCACTTAGGCTTGCCAGCACAGATGATGCAGCCAAGTAAATGGCTCTTCATGGCCACACAGTTGCATTAACTTGTGCATGGGCAGGGAATCTGAAAGATGTGCATGCACATTGCACTTCACTTACTGTCACAGTTGGGCAAAATGTGTTCAAATAATTATTATTCATGAATAACAAATATTATTTCAAATCTGAAATCCAATGATATTTATTGCTCCAAGTTTGTTCATTAATTAAATAATGTGCTTTCTGTTTTTCCCCTCCTCCTTCTCCAGTCCCAAGCATCTCATCAGAAACCCTATTTTATTTTCGAAGATTTGCAATTGTGGCACTAATGAAGAAAAGTTCTACAAGTGCAGAGAGGGCATCAGTATATTATATCTCATGGAATCATTTTTATTTTATGATTTCTTCAGTAAAAATTAAGAAATCATCAATTCTGCTGTGCTTTTTGGCAGATAATTCATTGTGATCCCACGTTATCTTCACTTCTCAAATCTCATTAGAAATAAAATTTTGTTTTTACATCATAAAATCATTTGAAACTTGTGAGCCGATTTCTTTGACTTTTATGTGTGTGTGGTTTGTTGTAAATCTCTCTGGTAATACACAGCAATACATATGAAATATTTGTTGTTAAATTGTGGGTAAGACATTGCAGTTGGTGTAGAAAGATGAGAAAGACCTTCTAAACATCTGACACTTTCTCTTTTTTAAAAAAAAAAAAAAAAAAAAAAAAAAAAAAAAAAAAAAAAAATGGTGGTGCAAGTGCAACTTAACTTGGCATCTTTCTCATTGTTAGAGACGAAATAAGCAATGAGTAACAGAAAAATTGTAGGACCAACGGGGTATTGAATGCAAAACCTTTTGCTCTATAGTTTGGAACATAATCCATAGAGCCACCAAAGCACATTCATGCAAAATCCGTTAATAAGGTTTTTATTAGATTAAAGCTTTAAACAGACACTAATCACAGAATTTGGTATGAGAAGTAAACAAAGAAAATAACTAAAGTTGTTTTTGGTAATGCAATTACTTTAATAATAATCAATAGAAAAATTTATTTGAATAACGCCCATCCCTACTTAGCAATACACCATGCACTCCCTTCCTGTTTTCATTCATTGCAGCTAATATTTTCAAATGTGATGAGTTCTAACAGTTCATTTGCTCAATTTACTCGAGAGAAAGTGTACAGTGCAGCTGAGTTGAAGTTTTTTTGGTGTTTATAAACATAGTTAATAATTGTAATGTGTTGTCATGCTCCTCAGCATAAATCTTTTTCGTTTTTTCTGTTCAAAATGTGTCTCAGTCTCTACACAATTTTAGCAGTAGACTGAATGCGACCATTATTTCATCACCGAACGATATCGCGCAGTGGTTAGCACACTGGACTCGCATTCGGGAGGATGACGGTGCAAACACACATCCAGCCATCCTGATTTAGGTTTGCCATCATTTCCCTAAATCACTTCAGGCAAATGCCAGGATGGTTCCTTTGAAAGGACATGGCTGATTTCCTTCTTCATCCTTCCCTAATCTGATGGGACCGATGACTCGCTGTTTGGTCCCTCCCTCAAACCAGCCAACCAACCATTATTTCATCAGCTGTTCTTTCACACATATTTACGGATCCACAGCTAAAGCAATTGCCTTTATAACATTCAATATTTATCAGTTCAATTTTCATTACACATGATCATAGTGAGTTGCTGTGATGCTACTTGGGAATCTGAGATATTGTGCACACACTTTCTCCATAGAAGATGTGGGAAATAGACAGCTAAACAGAAATTCTATTTCTACATGCATTCCAATGCTTCCTGGGCCCATTCATATCGTTAGATTGTGACAAAGCTCATTAGTGTGTTCCCTTCGGTACATTGCAGGGTTGTTGCCCAACAGTCAGTGAGTGTGTGCTGCAATACAAAGGACAGGAAACTTACGAGCACGGTTGTTCACAATACATGTGAGATAAACACTGTGTATAGAGTGCTGCATATACAGTCCCACCTTGTGTATGCAGTGCTCTATCATGTACCCCAATTATTTCCCCTTTTCTTCTATTCACGAAAGTATATGGAAGCAACCAATGCCAGTAGCTTCCATGCAGCCTCAAATTGCTTGGTCGTACCAGAGTGGTCACCTTGCAAAATGTGTGATAGGAATGTATATGTTGATTGACTCATCTTGGAACATACTCTGTGTTTTACAGGAAAAAGCTCCACAATTACTAACATACCTATTTTGGCATCCATCACTGGATTATACGAGTATATTTTTGTCGCTTTTATGCTTACTGAACAAACTCTTGAATGATCTTCTGTCTCCTCAATTGATCCCACCTGATATTGATGCCAGAGTGATGCTGAATACCTCAGTACCTAATAATGTTTTGTTTACATCATCCTTCATTGGTGAATTACATGTCTTTAAGATAGTTCCAATGAATCTGTTTGGTATCTGTCTTTCCTGCATTAGTTTTGTGCACTAGATTTTTAGCGACTGACTGGTTCAAATTGCCTGGTTCAAGTTCTTGATCAAAAATTGTATAATAACTGAATAATACATCCTTCACCCTAATTATATCCAGTACATTAGATTTGTTAATGTTAGATTACCATTTGTCAGACTGTGCACCAAAAAAAAATCTTCCTCCGCCTTTTAGCATAATTTCCTGCCCTTGGCACATTTATGTATACTACTAGGATTAGGCAATCACAAAACCATCAGGATCTGTTATTCATACCATCATATCAGAGTGATCTACAACCTTCTTTTAAAAATGTGACAGTTGCTACATTTTTAATTTTTGGATGCTGTAAAACAACCATTTAACAGTAAGTTTTACATCTTCACTATTTGTTAAAAAGTTTGTATTTTATTCCATAAAATTTGACAAATAAATTAATATAATTATGTTACATTTAAAGTGAAACTTGAGTAAATGTTCTGTTAACAGTGCCCTTGATACTTGGTGTATAACTTCTACACTTCCTTGAATACGGGAATCCAGGTGTTCATCAACCAACCTTTTCTGTTATTATTTTTAATAAAATATTTTTAATAAAATTATGATTTCCAAAGGTAAGCAGAAGCAAACACCACCTTTATCCTAAGTGAAACATGCTGAAAGCTTCATTGATTTAAGTCTCTCTCTCTTCCCTCCCCTCCCCAGTTCAATGTATGAAATAAACTCAGTATTCTCACTTGGGTGCACAGTTTTGAAATGTCTCTTGATGTTTGTCTTTTTTACAAATTCAGTAGTAGCTTGATATACTAAACTAATGCTTGTGCCATTTCTTTCTGTTAAGGTAAATTGTTGTTGTTGTTGTTGTTGTTGTGGTCTTCAGTCCTGAGACTGGTTTGATACAGCTCTCCATGCTACTCTATCCTGTGCAAGCGTCTTCATCTCCCAGTAACTACTGCAACCTACATCCTTCTGAATCTGCTTAGTGTATTCATCTCTTGGTCTCCCTCTACGATTTTTACCCTCCACACTGCCCTCCAATACTAAATTGGTGATCCCTTGATGCCTCAGAACATGTCCTACCAACCGATCCCTTCTTCTGGTCAAGTTGTGCCACAAATTTCTCCCCAATCCTATTCAGTAGTTATGTGATCTACCCATCTAATCTTCAGCATTCTTATGTAGCACCACATTTCGAAAGCTTCTATTCTCTTCTTGTCCAAACAATTTATCGTCGGTATTTCACTTCCATACATGGCTACACTCCATACAAATACTTTCAGAAATGACTTCCTGACACTTAAATCTATAATCGATGTTAACAAATTTCTCTTCTTCAGAAACGCTTTCCTTGCCATTGCCAGTCTACATTTTATATCCTCTCTACTTCGACCATCATCAGTTATTTTGCTCCCCAAATAGCAAAACTCCTTTACTACTTTAAGGGTCTCATTTCCTAATCTAATTCCCTCAGCATCATCCGACTTAATTCGACTACATTCCATTATCCTTGTTTTGATTTTGTTGATGTTCATCTTATATCCTCCTTTCAAGACACTATCCATTCCATTCAACTGCTCTTCCAAGTCCTTTGCTGTCTCTGACAGAATTACAATGTCATCAGCGAACCTCAAAGTTTTATTTCTTCTCCATTGCTTTTAATACCTATTCCGAATTTTTCTTTCCTTTCCTTCACTGCTTGCACCATATACAGATTGAGTAACATTGGGGTGAGGCTACAACCCTGTCTCACTCCCTTCCCAACCACTGCTTCCCTTTCATGTCCCTCGACTCTTATGACATCTGGTTTCTGTACAAATTGTAAATAGCCTTTTGCTCCCTGTATTTTACCCCTGCCACCTTCAGAATTTGAAAGAGAGTATTCCAGTCAACATTGTCAAAAGCTTTCTCTAAGTCTACAAATTCTAGAAACATAGGTTTGCCTTTCCTTAATCTAGCTAGTAAATTAAACAACGGAAAATTCAGGATGGAATGTACACACACACACACACACACACACACACACACACACACACACACACACACAACTCAAAGAAACATAACCACAATCTCTGGCTGTTTATGTCAGCCTGAGTGTGGATCCAGGTGCCATAGATTGAGGTCATGTGTGTGTGAGTTGAGTTTGCATGTGTGCTTGTGTGTATGTGTGTATGTGTGTATTTTTGACAAAGGCCTTTTTGGCTAAAAGCAAACTTTCTGACAGTCTTTTTGTTGTGCCTTTCTGCGACTCGGCATCTCCCTTTTATGGTGAGTAGCAACTATCCTTTTCACATTTGGGATGAAAATGACAGATTTTACCTTTTTTTATATACATTATTCATTAAGCATGAAGTTCTTGTACTATGTATCTTGTCGTGATGTAAGATCACATTTGAAGAGCTTAGTTGCAAAATGTTCCTGATGACCAAACACCACATTTGAGAATGAGTCCACATTTTCTGTACTATGAGAAAGAATTATTATTTTTATTCAGCAGTTTTTCTTTTGTATTCTCATTTCTTTCACGATCTACCAAATAAGCACTCGCAGTCTACCAGTAGATTGTGATCGACATGTTGATGTCTCCTTTGTTACAGTATAATCGTTGCGTAGCATAGTGAAGCTTCTTGTATTGTCCACATTTGTGTATTTCTCTTTCATAAGCACTGTCAATCATATAGCACTCCCATAGGGTACACCTAAAGCTACTTCACCATCTAAAGATTTATACCTCTAAAGAACACCACACCTACTTCTATTTGCTAGGAATTGCTCAATCCAGTTGCAGAGCTGGTCCAATATTCCTCAAATTTGTTTACTACACACCAATGGAAAAACTCAATCAAATGCTGTCTGGAAGTGAAAGAACCACAGGTACCATCACCAACTTCCTTCAGAATCTTGTAGCAAACTGTTTTTCGTAAGAACATCCATGGAATTCACCTTCATTCACACACGGGAGATTTTTCAGTGTGTAAAAAAGGTGTTCCATAATTCAGCAACAGATTGGGCAGATGATAAAGACTTCTAGCTATGCACACATTCCTGACGATCATTCTCAAAAATGAGAATTGCCTTTTCCAGTTGCTTTGAGTTCTGTGTCGAGTGAAACACTATAAACCAATGTAGTATCAGCATCTTAAGTGCTATTGAGAGAGAATTGTTCAGAAATTTTCAAAATTGTTTATTTCGTAGACAGCTGGCTCCATGCAAATAAACAAAAGTAGCTGTCACTGTCGCACATTTCCATTTCAAAGATTTTATTTAAAAATTCAATTTAAGGTGCTTTTTCAGTTTATTAGACTTAAAATTTATTGGTATGTCTACTGTTCATTTGCCTTATGTCCAATTTTTAAGATAATCTTAAGAACTACACTTCCAGAGAAAGTATGCAGCACGCTATGAACTCCAGCATGACTATTTTACCTGTAATAGAAACCACAGTCAGAAATATTCAGAGAAACGCTTATAAGTAAAAAAACATGTCATAAACATGTCTTCGTTGGCGAGTCCAAATAGCCCATGAAATTCCCACTAATTAGCTAAGCATTTCAATAAACATAATCTATTTTAAATGCTGCTCTTCCTTTGTGGAAAACATCAAGAGTGTGCATAGAAATGAACTGGAAAAGGCATCTTGCAGACATAATGTAATTTAAGGTGGTTTTAGATAAGTCCCACAGCTTGGTTAAATGTTGTTTTCAACATTTCATTAACATGATGCAGAGAGATTTTTACAGCCACTCATCACCTGTCGTTGGCATAGAGTTCTGGTAGCTGCACAAACATGAATATAAATATGTAGACTTCTGTGGCTGGTGTCCCTCTTTAAAGTACTTTGCAGTATTCTGCCATGTTGTCTTATAAAATACCTCCAGTGCTGAAATAGTAACTTTAGTATTTTAAGCATTTAATAAGATAATGTAGTAGTACACCCTGCAGTATTTTAATGACATTAAAGCTTAACATACTAGCTCACTGTAAAAATAAACTGCCACATCTCGCACACAACTCGCCTCATATCATCTCCTATTTGTTGTATTAGCCGTAAACTCTTCATTGTGATTGGCACTTTTGGTTTGACATGAATAGTGTCATTGAATACTGTCAGATTCTTTGGTAAATATCTTGCATTTTTCCACATTTAAAAAGAACTGTCTCTAAATGTGCATGAAAATATGGTATGAGTTAGTTTTCATTTGTCGAGAACAGATAGTCATCATGCTAGTCATGATATGTCTGTATGCTACTGACCATATCACATAAATTGTTCTTGTGTATTGGAAACATTACGAAAGAGCTATTTTCTCTTTTGTGTGCAACATTATATTTATTTTTCTTTCCAAGACTCACAGCCTTGGAATGGTGAGTGATTGATTGCACCCGATTGTAGTAGGCTTTGATATTTATGACAAACAAATTATTCTGTGACTGTAATAAGTTTGTCCTCTTCATGAAAATGATTTTTATTCTGTGCAATAAATAATAAGTCAGTTAATACATTCTTTATCCTTATAGTGTAAATATCTGCAAAGAAGTGGCAGACGGTGTGAGGGTTTATTTTGACTTCATGTTGAGTGGCTTGCTGTTGTACAATGAAGAGAGAGAACAGTACGAGCAAAGTCGTGATATGACTATCACAAAAGAACCAAAGTCAAGGTAAATTATACAAAGTTTAGAGCTAGTGAACCTGGGCAATAAAACTGTGTATTTTAATGTCTAATATAACTCATTTTTATGTACTATAGCACTTAAATTTTTAAACTCGGCTGTTTTTCTAATAACTGCTTATGCTGGAGAAGAGTGTCATGGCATGATTGTGGAGAATGGAAAAAATACTTAGATCATTGCGTTTACTTAAAGGTACAAAATGCAGGTCAGAATTAATTGTTTATCCATACGGCTGTGGTCTACGGTGGTCCTAATTGTGGGTGCTTCTCCAAGGAGTTTAGACTTCAGTATACATCCAAATGGCTCTGGTTTACTATGATACTAATTACGACCACTTATCCAAGAACTGGAGACTTTCACAGAGAATGATCTGCTACAGTATGTGAACCTTATCAACAGTTATGAAAAAACTGATGTAATATTTTTCCTCCAGTATTGTACTTTAACTTCAAAAATTGTCTATAGCAGCTAGGGTTTGATGTCAAGATCCTCAGGAGGAAGCCACTGCTGAGCAGTACTTTATACAAGCTTAGCAGCAGCAACAAAAAAGTTTGAGCAAGGTTTTACTCATACCATCTCATAACACTTGTACTAAAATTACTACTTGCATAACCCCACCCTCAATAGCGCATTTTCACAGTTATTTGTGCGCTCTATTTGTACAACAAAATTTGACACTTTCCTTGGACCTTGAGCCAGTACAGACTGTTTTTGCCTGTTGCAATCCAGTGCTATGAAACATTGCAGTTCTCAGTAGCACCGTAATAGGCATTTCGAATGCAGTGTTGATTCCTTTGTGCTGCTTGCTCTGCAAGGAGACGGCAGTGCTTGTTCGCCCCGCAGCAGTCCATATGTGGGGGACAATTGTTAACTTCTGCTGACAGCATCCCCATCCCTGCAAAAAGTGCCAAGTTATTTTATGTCTGTAGACTTGTTACTCTCTTTGCTATTTATCAACTGCTTAACAGCACTGTGTAAATGGTAAGTGTAAAATTGAAGTAAAACTGATCATTATTTCTGTGGTATGTATCCTTTAGTGTCGTGTTTGTCTTGCAGGTTAAATGATTCATCTCCAAACAAAAAAGAAGCAAACAAGAGATTCCAGCAACCAGATTGTAACTTATCCTGTGAACAAAGGACATGCCAAGAGGATGCAGTTACATTTGATGGCAGAAGGGGTTGGTATTAGAGTATTTATTCTAGTATTTTATTCAAGCAAACATTTGTCTTAATTGCTAAGTTATCATTTATATTACTTGCTACAAATAATTTATGTTCATAAATTTTGAATTTTTATGCTCTAGTTTTTGGTAAAATATTACCTACACTTTACCTTTTCAGATAGATTATGAAATGGAAATAAACGAACACACTGTTTGTGTGTGAATTATTTATAAAGAGTTACTGCAATGATTGCCTTCAACCTTATCATTAAAATCCTGAACATTCACAGTACATCATCAGGTACAGACTTCTATAATTTGAAACTGTAGGATTCACTTACCATATCATTGCCCCATGTCTGCAACACTATATTACTTAAAGTGCCAATGAAAGTCATGTCACCAAAATTTGATGTTGCGTATCTCCTGTGCAGCCTTAACATTCCGGGTTCAACTGCTTCCCTGGTGTAGTACGAAACATTGTTTGCACTCTAGTTCAGGTGAGGTGACAGTTGTACTAGTTCACATTTAGGCCGTCAGTTGTGAATCTCCTAGGCTCAAGCAAACTAACTTGAACACAACCACTCCGGGGTTTGACACATAGCTGTCAAATTATACATTAGAGAAAAAGCATAGATTTTTCAATGACTTGTAAATTTCATGCTGAAGTTCTTTTCGCTTTTCTGTTCCTGAAGTGTGAAACGGTTTCCATTCTGTATGCACATTCTGCAGTGTTGTATTTCATCAAACTGAATTGAACTTAAAATATAGAAAATTTGTGACACTTCAGTCACATCTTTTTAAATATTTCTTTGTTAGTAACAGCTGTGACAATGCAGTAGAAATATAACATTTTTTCACACTTAGCGCAATAATTATTTTGCTACTTTCTTTTTTAAGTGAGATAACATATATCAAACTGTAAACATTATTGCAGACTGTGTCACAGAAATCTGATAGTAAATATATCTCTGAAATAATTTAATTTGTACCAGAATCAAATGGTCAAATTTTACATGGAAGCTGAAATGCTGTTGGTACTAAATCAGTTTCACTCTATATGGTATTGACATTGCTCAAACAATCACGTGACATTTGACCATGTGACTTCAGACTCATGTGGCACTAGTGCAAGGGATATGTGAGAAACAATAAACTAGCCACTACAACAGTCTATTGGTCTGCTCAAAATTTGACAAATGAGTGAAATGCTGTAGGAAATGGCATTAATTTCTGTCATCTTACAGGGATGTATTTGAACAGGTTTGCAACAACAGTTCTCACACAAAAATTTCTACTGCTTTTTAAGTAAAGTAACACACAAAGGCAAAAATGCAGTTCTTCAAAAATCATTGCTTGATTTTGTTCCTAAGTCAGTATTTCATTTCGGTAAGAGAGACTGTAATAGGTTCCAAATCAGAAATTCGGTTGCTGTTCACATATTAGAATACCGGTTAAAAATTTTACCAGCATTTAATCACTTTAGAACAAGATGGTACATTCAGCTGAAACAAGAAAGAAAAGTAACCCAGATTTAAAAGTTTAACAAATGAAATAAATAATATTAAACTGATTATAATTTGTCATTGTGAGAATAAATTATAGTGGCAAGATCTGTCGCTGAGTTGACATCACTAGATCGCAGGATGAACTTAAGTCTGAGAATTTGTCTGAATCATGAATTCAATCTTTTCTTTATGTATTAGTTGCGGTTGTTATGTATGACCTGCACCCTAGAAGACACTACAGAGTGTATTTCACAGTTGCTCAAGCATAGCACTACATACGGAATGGTTGAATGGTATATCTTTACACTAGCTAGGCTGAGAACTGGAAATGGTGAGCAGTCAGCAAATTTTGTTGTGCTGCCAACCATGGAAATACATAGTGCATACTTAAGCTTTTTATATCAACAGTTACTACCAAAAAAATCCATTTATAATCAGAATTGACTTGACTTTATAATTGGACTATAAAATTGCAGATGATGGTAAGTCTAGATAGGGACCAGTGGTGCACTTCCATATTTCATGCAGCAATGTTGTCGATGTTCGTTCACTGTGAGATATGATGGGAACAAAAGGGGTTATGTCACCTGCTGGATCTATGCAGTCAGTGAGAGAGCGACGAGCAGACATATTTGGAATTAAGAAACATTGTAATATTTTGATGTTGGTGTAGAAGAAAAATCTGCTGTGCGTTTGGAAAAAACAGCAGTGTTCTCAGGCCCCACCATAACCACAACCTCAGAAGTTACAACATATCTTGCAGAAACAACCAATATTTGTGACAACAAGGATATAAATTTTATATCTGTGCTATTAGGAATATGATGATGATTAAAGATAGTGTCGCCACAGATGCCAGGCTTTGTAAGCAAAAAGATTGTGAACGTAAAAATTAATTTAGACCATTTCTTTTTGTTTATTTTTTCTCTCTTTGTGTTATTAAAATGAAGATATCAAGAAATGGCTTAAGTTATAAGTTATGAATAGGTATAATGTTAACTTTTTGGCAGATGGTTTGTCAGTAAACCACTTTGTGATTTTGACTAGTGAGAATATGTTAAAAACAAATTTACTATCAAGGAGCTTCTTGTAAAGAAAGAAGGGGGGGGGGGGGGGGGGGCGTTTTGATTCAGGGTCGTCTTATACTTGGATAAACAAGGTAACTGGTAACAGCAGTATGCAGAATGAACATTCTTGTAGTTTGTGGGTCTGCCTTTCCTTGCAACACAAACTTCATTTTTGGATATTCTCCTGCCTTATTGCCACATCTTGCAGGTCTTTTCCTATGTCTGTTAACCTTTCCTCTTTGATTTTCTTGTTGGGGAAGTCATGGAGGACCTGATTGCTCAGTTTTTTAGGGCTCATATGAACAATGTGATCATATAAAACGGTGCCTGTTTTTTCATGTGTATAGGCTTAATATGTTTATAATCTTCTGATATCACTATGTTCATTGATGGAACCTAGAATTTCTCTCTTATTGTGTAATTTCTCTGTCATGTCTTTTCTGTTCATAGCAAGGCATTCTGTAGTGTTAGGTCCTCCAGTCATATTACTGTGCAGTAATATTGCATCTTGGTGTTAATGGATGTTGATTTTTTTTCTTGTCGATGTGTTCCGTTAAGTATGTTGTTCCCATTTTTCTGTTCATTCATTCAGAGACTACTTCTGTGGAGGTGTTGTAATCTATCCATTCTTGTAGGTATTTCAAATTTCCTCTTTTTCTAGCCTTAAATTTCTAAATGTTGACTTCAATGTTTTTTGTACATTACATTTTCTTGGATGAGAGCCTTTGTCACTTGTCTTAAGTACATTGTCTTTTTCTGCAGACATGACTGACCAGAAACAAAAGTGAGATATCATCAAAGACTAGGCAGTCAAGTGTCAAATTAATGTTTCAGTGGCCAAACCTGTGTCCCCATTTTCAACATTCCTCTCCACTATTAATGGATGACTTTCTCAAGTGCACAGTTGACACACGCAAACAAGTCCATATCAATGCCTAAATCCTGAACTGATTTCAGCAGCATCTGAAATCCCTCCCATGTACTTCACATTTGAGGTGGTACCTTTAAGAGTCTGTTAGACAATGCACCTTATTTTGTTGCCTAAACCAAATTCTTTGAAAATTTCAAGAAGAGTTGTTCAGTCAGTTCCGTTGTTAATTTTTTTGAAATCTATGAACGTCACTAGAAATTTCTTACTAGAATGTTTTCATCCAAAGAGAGCTCATTTAAGGATTTATTCAGTATATGAAAGTCGTTTCCTGAACCTTTCTTTATATTTATTTTCCTGCCCTAATGAGGAAATGTTTTCAATAGAATCTCGTAGATTATTAGGAGGAGAGGCGTGCCTCTATAATTTTTGAATGTCTTTGCTGTCATTTTTCTTATGACATGGGTAAATCAGTGTGGAGGACCAGCGACATGAAGTTAGATCTGTTAACCAGATGTTGTGGATTGTTTCAGATAGTTTACCAGTTGCCTTGTTTCCACTTTTTTTTTTACACATTTTGGCAGTTATTGAGACTTCCTCTGATGCCATGTTGTTTTTAGTAAATGTATGATCTAATCTCTTCTGTTCTGAGAAATTATAAAGTAGAATAGATGGATATGCTGTTTTCGAACTGGTAACTGAATTTTGGAGCCTCACACATGAAGAGGAATATGAAATAATTCCCCAGGATATGACATTTATCCTTACTACTGTAGGCAGCTTTATTATCAAAGCACTTGAGGTTGTACTTAAAGACTGTACTGGGACACATGCACCTTCCTCCAGTATTTAAACAATTAAATATTAAGAGTTTAGATTAACCAATGCGGAGATAGGAAATTAACAACTGAAAAAGTGCATCACTTCACAGCAATTTGCATTATTGTAACACTTGATAACAGACCAAGAAAATGTAACATATTACACTTGATAGATAATAGCACTAGAACAATAATAAACACATGATTCGGTTTTCTGCACTTCAGTTAAAGCTCAACAGGGGAACACACTTTAAGTTCTCCCAGAAACATAAATATGCGCGTCAGTGCATTAAAGAACTGTTGTGAAACACTCACTAATAACATCAAGGCAGGCACACTCCATGTAAAGAGAAAATAATTAGCAAGTTTACACATTGACTAGAACATTAAAATGAATAACACTTAATTATGCGCAATCTAATTTTTTTATCACTATTGATCTGTACTTCATGTCATATTGTAAAGAAAGGAACTTATTGGAGGTTAACTGTCGCTGTATGGTGGTGTGGATGGTGCACTTTCCTGTTATTCATATTGGTCAATTTCCAATTTATTGTTTTTCCACCAGTTTGTAATTGTTTAATAAATTGGAAATTAACAAATATATATACTCAAAGGAGCTGCATCCCATATAAACACCCCAAAAATGGTGACTTAATGGCTACCTAGAATAACAAATTAAGAATAGCATACTTACAGATTAACTAGAATAAAGGAATAAATAACGCATACACGACCTCTGATGGACAACAAACTGTGTTGGGTTATTGAGCAGTGATAAATTTAAAATAGTCACAACATACGCTAGCCAAGTTAGCAGTGTATTTAAAGAAAAGCGTTGAACAAGGACCCTCGTCAGAAGGTAATCAAAACTAGCAGGAGTCCCTTACATGGCAGAAATGCCAACCCATCCATTCATACCCAAGAATCAACAAGTGCAACATAAATCATTGAAACTTTTCAGATAAAATTTTAAAACAACGTACTTAAATACCTTTGTTTACCACAAGCCTTAATTAGGTAACGGGTTAGGCTCTGTTATTGAATCCACGCAAAGGATGTAGCAAGTTAAGGTTTATAATTCTACCTTGCCCTTTAACACGTGCTGTGGCAAGGAAAAGGAAGAATCCAGCTAATTAGGTGAAAGTCACTTCTTGGATCCAGTATTTGACGATGCAGTCAAAATCAACAGACAAAGGTGAAAGTCAAGTTTACACTCACAAACAGCACACGCAGAACACGAGCATAAGGTGAACATAAAATAAACTGCTCCTTGTTCAGTCATGTACACACCGACGGACAAATAATCTTTACCGAATTACTGTAGACACAGGGATGCCCAGTTGCTTGCAAATAAGGCAAAATAATGGTCAAAACATCTTGCTTTAATTCCGACGACATCCGTAGGATAAGAGTTTCAATGGACAACCATGCCTCATCTCCTTCGATCTATCTGCGACCAAGACAGTAACATTGGCTGCTATCACGGCCTTAAAGATGCAACACACGTGATGCGAGTCACACCAAACATCAACAAAACAGCATGACCTGTACGCTCCCACACGTCCGCAATTAGAGTTCCTGCTTCAGACAGACACTCCCTCGCAAACACAGCAGGCAGCCGTCTGCAGCAACACCACAGTGCCCTCTGGCTAGGGTAAGGAAACAACAGAGCGCGAAGCAGCAATTTCAAAAGGAATGCACTACAGACAAGGAGGAAACGCAGAGAACCAGCCATGACATTTCATCACCTCTCCCACCAAAACCACACAACAGGTGGTAACTAGAGATTACCCTACTTAAAAGGCTTAATCTGATTTACATGAACCTTAAGCACTTTACCAGTATGAGAGTGTTTAAGCAAGAGGTTGATGGGACTTATAATCTTCTGTATACAATATGGGCCGGTGAAGGGTGATGCGAACTTCCCATGAGCCTGGGCTGAGAAGTGCTTTCCAGGATTAAAATTTGTAACAAAAACTGTATCCCCAACCTGTCCCTGAAAGGAGTGTCGGCCATGATCGCAATGAATATTGGATCTAGCACTCTCCCAATTGTTCCTGATCGAATGGGTGTCTATGACTAACAGGCAAGAGATCGTTGATATGCCATAAATTGGTGAGCAGACAGTTCAAAGGATAGGTTAACATAAGTGAGGCAGGAGTAGTCCTAGAAGACTCATGGCGGACAGAATTAAAAGCTAAGTTAACCATGACAAGGATTGATCCCATTTAGATGGAGAATGGTAATGATAAATAACAAGAGCCGCCTTCAAATTGTGGCTAACCCATTCCACGAAAGAAGGCTGCAATTAAAAAGGTTTAGTGGTGAAATGACGAACCCCATTACTAAAACAAAATTGCTTAAACTGGTGAGATTTAAAGGCAGGAGCATTATTGCTGACTAATTCTTTAATGCTTTAGGTGGCCCAAAGATCCCAAAAATTCTGGTGGGATGCAGGACAGTAAGGTTTGTTCTGACACCCCCTCCCGGACAAGGGAGAAGCCAAAGAAAATGACTAAAAGCATCAACAACCAGACTGCAAAAGCCCTGCTCAGAACCTATTATCAGGTTTACTAATTTTGCAGAGTTGGCAGCTAGTTACCAACTTCCTAATATCCTGACTCGTAGAAGGCCAATTTAACTATTGACTAACCTTGGAAATGGTTTTAGCAACCTCCAGATGACCTCCCACAAGCGAATCATGGAAATAAGCAAAAACCAGATGTACCAACCATTGAGGGAGACAAATCTCAAACTGACCAGTCGTCCCAATGGATTACACAAAATGCCTCTATTTATAACGTATCCAGGCATCTGCTTTCTGGAAAGAATAGCTTCGCTAATGACACTCCGTCAGGGATCCTCTTCCTGCTTCTCCTTGATGTCGCTAAATAATTCTGGGATCTCAGAGAGGACATTGGCCACAGTAACTACCTCAGAATGGAGGGGTTCTTGTTTCTCCTCAGAAAACATCTCTCTGAGGGCACCAGCGACCTGATTGTCAACGCCATGTATATGGCGAACTTTGAAACGAAAGGCCACTATACGGACTGCCCAGTGAGCCACCCTACCAGTTTTTCTGGGTCAGGCCAAAACCCAACTCAGCGCCTGGTTATCAGTCTCCAGTGAAAATTCCCAATGTTCTAGATAAAATTTGAAATTTTCAAGGGCAAACAAAACAGCTACGGCTCCACATTGATAAACTGAATACTTTACTTCCACCTCAGATGAACACCTTGAGGCATAAGCAACTGGCCGCATATCAACATTGAATTCCTGTATAAGAATAGGAGCAATCCCACCTCTGGATGCATTGGTTTGGACAATAAAACTTTGACTAAAGTCGGGAACAACAAGAACTGGAGGAATGTTAAGAGCAGTTTTAATTGCTTCAAAAGCTGCCTGCTGACTCTTGCCCTATTGAAACACTAGGTTCTTGCCATGCAGACGAATAAAGAGAGCGGCTAATTGAGCAAAATTAAATACAAATTTATGAAAATAATTGGCCTTTCCAACAAATCTAGCAATCTTTCTTATTATGTGGTGGGCGAAAACATCTTAAGCTGCCAGTACACTCTTGATCAATCCTAATACCATCATCCGAGACCAAGTGCCGAAGGAAGGAAACCTTTTCATGGCATAATTTAATTTTATCAGGTTTGACAGTCAATCGCGACTCACAAAGGCAATCTAAAACTAACACCAGATGTTGTAAGTTTTGATCAAAGTCATGACTGTAGACAAAACGTCGTGTAAATAATTATAAACACAGTTAAATTTTAGATCACCCAATAAATTATCCAAAAGACAGGAAAGCACTGCTGCCCCAGTAGCAAGTCCAAAGGGAACGTGATTGCCAAGTCTAAAGGGAACGTGATTGCGGCTCAGAGATTCCAATCCGTTGCAAATGCAGTAACAGGCTTAGAATCCTCAGTAAGTGGTATCTGGTAATAGGCCTGATAGAAATCCAGAGCGGAAAAATAGAGTGCTCCAGTGAACCAAGTGAAACAGTTGTGAAGAACAACCATCAGTACAGACTCCAGTATGGCCTTCTGGTTAAGGTGATGGTAATATATGACAGGTCGATAGTCTTTACCATGCTCCTTAGAGACCGAGAGTATAGGCAAAGCATATGGAGAAGTAGGTGGTCTGATAACCTCATTATTCAACATCTCGTTGATTTTATAACATAATATCCACATCTTGGGATGTGACAGGCAGTAAGGGGTCTGCTGGACCGGAACATTATCCATCAAACGATCCGTAACCCCCAATTGAGTAGTCAAGACCTGAGGATAATGTAATAATTGAAGCAAACGAGATGCCTGCACATCAGACAGATGTCCAAAATCAAACTGGAAAACAATATTACTAACGGCCTTAAGTGGAACAGATTTACAACAAGAACAGAATCCAAATTTCTCTGCAGGACGAAAAGCAAAGCTAAATGTATTACTCGAAAAATAGAGCACCAGGCCAACCTTGCAAACAGTCACAGCCCAACAACAAACTAACTGAAAGGTTTTTAGTTACAAGCAAATGAATAGGTCAAGAAAAATCGTCTACCGCAATGTTCCCCTTTAGCTCCCCCGCCAGAGGTAACTTATGTCCATTCACTGCCCTTTATGGAAGGAGACAAAGGAGGAAACCTGCATAGGGCACAATATTCAAGATACCAATCATAATCAAACTAGGAAACAGCGTTGCCAGAATCCAATAGGGCACAAACGGGCTCATGATTAAGTGCGGCACACAAGCAGGGAAGCCATGATCCCGATACAGCTCTAATATGGGCACAGTCCGTGAGTGGACCATCCTTGCATCTGTTGTTCCTTCTCTTCTGACATCATTTACTAGAAAGAGCTGCTCAGTGATGCAGACAGTCACGGGACTGGTTACCCCACACCTAAAATGTCAACATTGGCAGGAAGGAAAAGGTCCTAGCTTAAGCTCCATTACTACAGATGTCTTTCACCGATGAGCTTGCACAACGGTGTTCATCAGCAAAACTAAGTGTCTCAATAGAACTAACAAGTTGACTCAACTCGGTATATGAGATCGACTTACAAACAAACTGAGTCCATGATCGATCCTCAGGTCTCATCCCTTGGACCATGACTAGGACGGAGTCGCGTTCAGTAACCTTCATATCGAGAGCCCTTACCGCCATTTGAACCTTTTGTATATACTCAGAGAGTTTATCATCAGACCCCTGCTCATGCCAATAATATAATATTGGCTCTCTAAATGCTGCCGAACCCTTGGTGAAAGTTTACGTTTAATGATAAAGTCTCTTAATTCACCTAAGGTAGCCCATCCGCACAAGCCCTCAGAAAGAATTTCACTAAGAAGCCCTTACATAACATACAAAAGACGTAGCACAACCAACTGGGGAAACTGCAGGGCTCTGGTATGTATTTTGAGGCTAGTAGTAAGCCACAAAACCTTTTGAACTTAAGTCATCAATCATTAACTCTGAAATCCCTTGCAATAAATACATAATAGGATTGGGTAATTTGGCAAACACCTCCAATCCCTGACCCTTAAACACTTGACTACTAAAACCCTGATTATTGTTACCAAGGAAAGCCAAGCTTGCATCATCTTCTTCATAAACATCTTCCAATCCTAATACACTGGCCTTAACCTGCAGCTCAAAAAGCCCATCCCATGTTGTTGATGTTTTGTCAATTGGTTTGCATGCAGACAGTAGTTGATGGCCCAGCATTGAAATCTACAGGGATTTGCAGAAGGGTTGACTTCTGTCACATTGAACGATTCTCTTCAGTCGTCGTTGGTCCCATTCTTGCAAGATCTTTTTCCGGCCGCAGCGATGTTGGAGATTTGATATTTTACCGGATTCCTGATATTCACAGTACACTCATGAAATTGTGGTACAGGAAAATCCCCATGTCATCCCTACCTCAGCGATGCTGTGTCCCATTGCTTGAGCACGAACTATAACATGACATTCAAACTCACTTAAATCTTGATAGCCTGCCACTGTAGCAGCAGTAACTGGTCTATCAAATGCGTCAGACACTTGTCTCATACAGGTGTTGCTGAACCCCTGCACCATATTCTGCCTGTTTACTTATCTCTGTATTTGAATACGCATGCCAGTTTCTTTGGCACTTCAGTTTGATATGTGTATTGGAATTTCTTCTTTATAACAAGTAACAGTTATTGAACTGTAAAAATTTTTGTAAGATTTTTCTCAGTTCAGAAGATGGCTATTTAACTTGCTGATACTATACGGTAATGAGGGAGATTATGAGTGGGGATGGGGTTGGTGGTGTTAGATGAGGCTTAGGATTGAATACAATAGATTCATGTGGATATAGCTCGCAATAGTTATCCAATTTATAGACTAGTGTGTATAAATGCATGGTACAAATCTTAGGACTGAAGATCACAACACACCAACTCCTTAAAAGAATATTGGCCCGTGAATCTATCTGGGAGGGCTCACAGTGGCTCTAGGCAAATGGGAGTGTAATGTATCATTGTTGGCCATCAGCAATATTCACATGCTGGTTTCAGAAAGAGAACCACAGTAGCCTCTTTTTTCCCAACTAAGAATGTCACCTACAAGAGATGCTCTTGTTAAGCCAAGAAACCCAATGGAGAGCTGAGTAACAAGCAGGAAGCTCGGCACGGGAACTGAACAGTGCTGGAAGTAATAAAGCTGATTTTAGTAGTACTTGACACAGTGTGAAACATCACTTACCAAGTCAACATTCTTTTAATTGCTAATTGCATGGAGGAAAGTTCAGCAGATGCTACCACCCCTGGTGACAACCAATTCATCAGTGCATCCGACATGTTCAGGCTTTCCGCTTCTGTAGCTGCTGCACCAATATGCTTTCATGTACTGGACATGCCTAGATACACGATCCACCACAGGGAATGGAATTTCTTTGAAAACTTTAATGTGAACTTGCTCATAAAACCAGACAACTTCAACACCCCAATAACACACTTTTTCAACATAGACTTAATAGAAGCAATTAAAAAACAAAGATTTACCGATGAATGTAACTTCCAGTCTCAGGGTTACAAGATGCTTAAATGCAAACTTGTCAAGTGTGTAATGGGAAGTACCCCTCATGTTGGTACAAGTTTATTGTCAACAAAAGGTTTCTAGATTAAATCACCAACTTTCCTCCACTGACAACAGAGTCAACCTTACCTTTGGAATATGCACATTTACAATGATAAGGATCTTATTCATTCATCCAAACAAACAAGACCCAAATGGTTAATGCAGAAAAAGACTGAGATACATCATCTAGAATATTCCAGAGAAATATATAATCAAGCTTGTTAGGGATTTTAATGCATGTTAAAAATTGAATCCCACAAAATGTGTGACACTATCCTGCTCACCACAGGAACTGAAATGTGAAGAGACTTGTGGAATTTCCCAAGGCATTCTGTCTTATCTTTAAATCAGCCACCTTTAAAAAACAACCAACAACAACAACACACCCTTGGATTTAACCAAACACCACACTTAATGAGTTCTAAATAGACCATGTCACTAAAAGAAAGCAAATTAGGAGATCCAGAGCATGAAAGTCACAAAAAATTAAAATCTTGGCCAGCATCACTATTTCTCCAAGATCAAAATTAAGCTTCTTTCAATGAACACTAAGGAGGGACTAGAGAGGTAACCAACAGTTTCACACAGAAGCTGGAGTATCTGAGGCCAACTAACTGGAAGCAACTGCAAGAATCACTAGCCAATGTAGATAAAAGAAAAGCCTCACTACAAAAATGACTTAACATTCATGGTAAGCCTGTGAATGTCATGACGTTTCGAGACAACTGCAGATTGTAAGGCAGAAATGAAATTCACTGAAGAACCAAGGTATCTGGATGAAATTTTTGAACATAAACATGCTGCCAAAATTATTCATTGTTACAGACTCAAGTAGATTTCAAGAACAAAAACAACATATGAGACTTCAACAGGACTTCTACATGAAATTTCAGGAAGTACATGAACCGTGACAAAATTTCATGGTTGGCTCTCTGCGTTTCCTCCTTGTCTGTAGCACGTTCCTTTTGAAATTGCCACTTCACACTCTGTTGTTTCCTTACCCTAGCCAGAGGGTGCTGTGGCGCTGCTACAGCCTGCTGCCTGTCGTGTTTGCAAGGGAGCGTCAGTCTGGAGGAGGTGCAAAATCTAAAATGGAATGGGTGGCAGCTGTCATAATGGAGCTGCCACCCATTCCATATCAAACGGTCCCTTCCCTACAGCCTAGGCCTTCGTGGCAAACGAATCTGCTCCAGTCCTGAATCCCTCGACCATTACACCAACAACCTGAAAACAGCTTTCGCATCCCACAACTACCCTTCCGACCTGGTACAGAAGCAGATAACCAGAGCCACTTCCTCATCCCCTCAAACCCAGAACCTCTCACAGAAGAATCCCAAAAGTGCCCCACTTGTGACAGAATACTTCCCAGGACTGGATCAGACCTTGAATGTGGCTCTCCAGCAGGGATACGACTTCCTAAAGTCCTGCCCCGAAATGAGATGCATCCTTCATGAAATCCTCCCCACTCCACCAAGAGTGTCTTTCCACCATCCACCTAACCTTCGTAACCTCTTGGTTCATCCCTATGAAATCCCCAAACCACCTTCCCTACCCTCTGGCTCCTACCCTTGCAACCGCCCCCGGTGTAAAACCTGTCCTATGCACCCTCCCACCACCACCTACTCCAGTCCTGTAACCCGGAAGGTGTACACGATCAAAGGGAGAGCCACGTGTGAAAGCACCCACGTGATTTACCAACTGACCTGCCTGCACTGTGGCGCTTTCTATGTGGGAATGACCAGCAATAAACTGTCCATTCGCATGAATGGACATAGGCAGACAGTGTTTGTTGGTAATGAGGATCACCCTGTGGCTAAACATGCCTTGGTGCACGGCCAGCACATTTTGGCACAGTGTTACACCATCTCCGAACTCCGGAGATGGGAACTCGCCCTTCAGTATATCCTCTCTTCTCGATATCTGCCAGGCCTCAACCTCCGCTAATTTCAAGTTGCCGCTGTTCATACCTCACCTGTCTTTCAACAACTTCTTTGCCTCTGTACTTCCGCCTCGACTGACATCTCTGCCCTTACTCTTTGCCTTTAAAGATGTCTGCTTGTGTCTGTGTATGTGCGGATGGATATGTGTGTGTGTGTGTGTGTGTGTGTGTGTGTGTGTGTGTGAGTGTACACCTGTCCTTTTTTTCCCCCTAATGGAAGTCTTTCCGCTCCCGGGATTGGATTGACTCCTTACCCTCTCCCTTAAAACCCACATCCTTTCATCTTTCCTTTTTCCTTCCCTCTTTCCTGACTAAGCAGCTACCGGTTGCGAAAGCTGGAAATTCTGTGTGTGTGTTTTATTCATTGTGCCTATCTACCGGCGGTTTCCCGCTTGGTAAGTCTTGGAATCTTTGTTTTTAAAATATATATATATATATATATATATATATATATATATATATATATATATATTAAAAATAAAGATTCCAAGACTTACCAAGCGGGAAAGCGCCGGCAGACAGGCACATGAACAAAACACACAAACACACACACAGAATTACTAGCTTTCGCAACCGATGGTTGCTTCTTCAGGAAGGAGAGGGAAAGACGAAAGGATGTGGGTTTTAAGGGAGAGGGTAAGGAGTCATTCCAATCCCGGGAGCGGAAAGACTTCCCTTAGGGGAAAAAAAGGACAGGTGTACACTCGCACACACACACACACACATATCCATCCGCACATACACAGACACAAGCAGACATATTTAAAGGCAAAGAGTTAAGGGCAGAGATGTCAGTCGAGGCGGAAGTACAGAGGCAAAGAAGTTGTTGAAAGACAGGTGAGGTATGAGCGGCGGCAACTTGAAATTAGCGGAGGTTGAGGCCTGGCGGATATCGAGAAGAGAGGATATACTGAAGGGCGAGTTCCCATCTCCGGAGTTCGGATAGGTAGGTGTTGGTGGGAAGTATCCAGATAACTCGGACGGTGTAACACTGTGCCAAGATGTGCTGGCCGTGCATCAAGGCATGTTTAGCCACAGGGTGATCCTCATTACCAACAAACACTGTCTGCCTGTGTCCATTCATGCGAATGGACAGTTTGTTGCTGGTCATTCCCACATAGAAAGCATCACAGTGCAGGCAGGTCAGTTGGTAAATCACGTGGGTGCTTTCACATGTGGCTCTCCCTTTGATTGTGTACACCTTCCGGGTTACAGGACTGGAGTAGGTGGTGGTGGGAGGGTGCATAGGACAGGTTTTACACCGGGGGCGGTTGCAAGGGTAGGAGCCAGAGGGTAGGGGAGGTGGTTTGGGGATTTCATAGGGATGAACCAAGAGGTTACGAAGGTTAGGTGGACGGCGGAAAGACACTCTTGGTGGAGTGGGGAGGATTTCATGAAGGATGGATCTCATTTCGGGGCAGGATTTTAGGAAGTCGTATCCCTGCTGGAGAGCCACATTCAAGGTCTGATCCAGTCCTGGGAAGTATTCTGTTACAAGTGGGGCACTTTTGGGGTTCTTCTGTGAGAGGTTCTGGGTTTGAGGGGATGAGGAAGTGGCTCTGGTTATCTGCTTCTGTACCAGGTTGGGAGGGTAGTTGCGGGATGCGAAAGCTGTTTTCAGGTTGTTGGTGTAATGGTCGAGGGATTCAGGACTGGAGCAGATTCGTTTGCCACGAAGGCCTAGGCTGTAGGGAAGGGACCGTTTGATATGGAATGGGTGGCAGCTGTCATAATGGAGGTACTGTTGCTTGTTGGTGGGTTTGATGTGGACGGATGTGTGCAGCTGGCCATTGGACAGATGGAGGTCAACATCTAGGAAAGTGGCATGGGATTTGGAGTAGGACCAGGTGAATCTGATGGAACCAAAGGAGTTGAGGTTGGAGAGGAAATTCTGGAGTTGTTCTTCACTGTGAGTCCAGATCATGAAGATGTCATCAATAAATCTGTACCAAACTTTGGGTTGGCAGGCTTGGGTAACCAAGAAGGCTTCCTCTAAGCGACCCATAAATAGGTTGGCATACGAGGGGGCCATCCTGGTACCCATGGCTGTTCCCTTTAATTGTTGGTATGTCTGGCCTTCAAAAGTGAAGAAGTTGTGGGTCAGGATGAAGCTGGCTAAGGTGACGAGGAAAGAGGTTTTAGGTAGGGTGGCAGGTGATCGGCGTGAAAGGAAGTGCTCCATTGCAGCGAGGCCCTGGACGTGCGGGATATTTGTGTATAGGGAAGTGGCATCAATGGTTACCAGGATGGTTTCTGGGGGTAACAGACTGGGTACGGATTCCAGGCGTTCGAGAAAGTGGTTGGTGTCTTTGATGAAGGATGGGAGACTGCATGTAATGGGTTGAAGGTGTTGATCTACGAAGGCAGAGATGCGTTCTGTGGGGGCTTGGTAACCAGCTACAATGGGGCGGCCAGGATGTTTGGGTTTGTGAATTTTAGGAAGTAGGTAGAAGGTAGGAGTGCGAGGTGACGGTGGGGTGAGGAGTTTGATGGAGTCAGGTGAAAGGTTTTGTAGGGGGCCTAAGGTTCTGAGGATTCCTTGAAGCTCCGCCTGGACATCAGGAATGGGATTACTTCGGCAAACTTTGTATGTAGAGTTGTCTGAAAGCTGACGCAGTCCCTCAGCCACATACTCCCGACGATCAAGTACCACAGTCGTGGAACCCTTGTCAGCCGGAAGAATGATGATGGATCGGTCAGCTTTCAGATCACGGATAGCCTGGGATTCGGCTGTGGTGATGTTGGGAGTAGGATTAAGGTTTTTCAAGAAAGATTGAGAGGCAAGGCTGGAAGTGAGAAATTCCTGGAAGGTTTGGAGAGGGTGATTTTGAGGAAGAGGAGGTGGGTCCCGCTGTGATGGAGGACGGAACTGTTGCAGGCAGGGTTCAATTTGGATAGTGTCTTGGGGAGTTGGATCATTAGGAGTGGGATCAGGATTGTTTTTCTTCGTGGCAAAGTGATATTTCCAGCAGAGACTACGAGTGTAGGACAGTAAATCCTTGACAAGGGCAGTTTGGTTGAACCTGGGAGTGGGGCTGAAGGTGAGGCCTTTGGATAGGACAGAGGTTTCGGATTGGGAGAGGGGTTTGGAGGAAAGGTTAACTACTGAATTGGGGTGTTGTGGTTCCAGATTGTGTTGACTAGAATTTTGAGGTGTTGGGGGGAGTGGAGCTGGAAGTGGGAGATTGAGTAGATGGGAGAGACTGGGTCTGTGTGCAATGAGAGGAGGTTGAGGTTTGTTGGAAAGGTTGTGGAGGGTGAGTGAGTTGCCTTTCCGGAGGTGGGAAACCAGGAGATTGGATAGTTTTTTGAGGTGGAGGGTGGCATGTTGTTCTAATTTGCGGTTGGCCTGTAGGAGGATGCTATGTACAGCCGGTGTGGATGCGGGAGAGGAAAGATTGAGGACTTTGATTTGGGATAGGAGTTGACGGGTGTGTTCATTGGCCGAGTCGATGTATAGGTGAAGGATTAGGCGGGTGAGGGCTATGGATTGTGCTGTTTGGAACTGGTATAAGGACTGATGGAAAGAAGGATTGCAGCCAGAGATGGGAACTTTAAGTGTGAGGCCTTTGGGAGTAATGCCAAATGTCAGACAAGCCTGAGTAAATAAAATATGGGAGCGTAATCTGGCTAGGGTGAAGGCATGTTTGCGGAGGGAATGTAAATAAAATTTAATGGGGTCGTTGTAGGGATGTTGTGAGGTTGACATGGTATTGGTAGGTGGAAAGGGTAATATGAGGTTAAAGTGAAAGTAAAGAGAGATTTATATAGGGAGAGATAAAGGTGTGAAAAAAGTCGAAAAAGTGTTGGTTTGAGATGAGCTATGTTGATCATGTGCTGAACTTAGGTTGGTGAACAACAATGGGTGCAAAGGTTGGGTAGTTATGTTGTCTCCAGATCACGTTAAAGGGTGGGGAAATTCAAGAAAATTTCGAGAAATTCAAGAAAATTTCGACAAAAAAATTTTTCGAAAAAAGTTTCGAAAAAATGATTTGCGAAAAAATAAAATTCGAAAAAAATTTTTGAATAAAATCTCGAAGAATATGTGTGTAAATGTATTCAAAGGACTGGTTATGTACTGGCAGGTTATGATAATGAGGCTAACAATTGTTTGATGAAGAAATAATAACGTGTAAACCTGTGGGAAGCTGCTAGAAAATGATCGGTTTTGTGGGAAAAACGGGAATGGAAATAAAACGAAAGTTGTTGAAAAAAAAAAAAAACTGAGATGGTTGTGTAATGGGTGAAAGGAACTGAAGCTGTGAAAGAGTATTCACGAGTTTACACGAAATGTTTGTACACTTGGAACAATGGATTTTATAGCAGCGGTTATGTTGAAAGCGTTGAAAATTTTAGGTTATGGTTTGGAAGTAAATTACGTATTATTGAGTATAATTAGGCAGGATAAAATGTATGGTAGATTACGGAAAAATGGAAGATGATTACAAAGTGGAACTTCTTGTACAAACGAAAAGAGAAAGTAAGACGATAGAGAAGATTTCGAAATGCAACAGAGACAATAACAAACGTAATTGTTGGGTTCAAATTAATGACGATGTAAATAAAACAGAAAGAAACTTCCACATGGGAAAAATATATTAAAAATAAAGATTCCAAGACTTACCAAGCGGGAAAGCGCCGGCAGACAGGCACATGAACAAAACACACAAACACACACACAGAATTACTAGCTTTCGCAACCGATGGTTGCTTCTTCAGGAAGGAGAGGGAAAGACGAAAGGATGTGGGTTTTAAGGGAGAGGGTAAGGAGTCATTCCAATCCCGGGAGCGGAAAGACTTCCCTTAGGGGAAAAAAAGGACAGGTGTACACTCGCACACACACACACACACACACATATCCATCCGCACATACACAGACACAAGCAGACATATTTAAAGGCAAAGAGTTAAGGGCAGAGATGTCAGTCGAGGCGGAAGTACAGAGGCAAAGAAGTTGTTGAAAGACAGGTGAGGTATGAGCGGCGGCAACTTGAAATTAGCGGAGGTTGAGGCCTGGCGGATATCGAGAAGAGAGGATATACTGAAGGGCGAGTTCCCATCTCCGGAGTTCGGATAGGTAGGTGTTGGTGGGAAGTATCCAGATAACTCGGACGGTGTAACACTGTGCCAAGATGTGCTGGCCGTGCATCAAGGCATGTTTAGCCACAGGGTGATCCTCATTACCAACAAACACTGTCTGCCTGTGTCCATTCATGCGAATGGACAGTTTGTTGCTGGTCATTCCCACATAGAAAGCATCACAGTGCAGGCAGGTCAGTTGGTAAATCACGTGGGTGCTTTCACATGTGGCTCTCCCTTTGATTGTGTACACCTTCCGGGTTACAGGACTGGAGTAGGTGGTGGTGGGAGGGTGCATAGGACAGGTTTTACACCGGGGGCGGTTGCAAGGGTAGGAGCCAGAGGGTAGGGGAGGTGGTTTGGGGATTTCATAGGGATGAACCAAGAGGTTACGAAGGTTAGGTGGACGGCGGAAAGACACTCTTGGTGGAGTGGGGAGGATTTCATGAAGGATGGATCTCATTTCGGGGCAGGATTTTAGGAAGTCGTATCCCTGCTGGAGAGCCACATTCAAGGTCTGATCCAGTCCTGGGAAGTATTCTGTTACAAGTGGGGCACTTTTGGGGTTCTTCTGTGAGAGGTTCTGGGTTTGAGGGGATGAGGAAGTGGCTCTGGTTATCTGCTTCTGTACCAGGTTGGGAGGGTAGTTGCGGGATGCGAAAGCTGTTTTCAGGTTGTTGGTGTAATGGTCGAGGGATTCAGGACTGGAGCAGATTCGTTTGCCACGAAGGCCTAGGCTGTAGGGAAGGGACCGTTTGATATGGAATGGGTGGCAGCTGTCATAATGGAGGTACTGTTGCTTGTTGGTGGGTTTGATGTGGACGGATGTGTGCAGCTGGCCATTGGACAGATGGAGGTCAACATCTAGGAAAGTGGCATGGGATTTGGAGTAGGACCAGGTGAATCTGATGGAACCAAAGGAGTTGAGGTTGGAGAGGAAATTCTGGAGTTGTTCTTCACTGTGAGTCCAGATCATGAAGATGTCATCAATAAATCTGTACCAAACTTTGGGTTGGCAGGCTTGGGTAACCAAGAAGGCTTCCTCTAAGCGACCCATAAATAGGTTGGCATACGAGGGGGCCATCCTGGTACCCATGGCTGTTCCCTTTAATTGTTGGTATGTCTGGCCTTCAAAAGTGAAGAAGTTGTGGGTCAGGATGAAGCTGGCTAAGGTGACGAGGAAAGAGGTTTTAGGTAGGGTGGCAGGTGATCGGCGTGAAAGGAAGTGCTCCATTGCAGCGAGGCCCTGGACGTGCGGGATATTTGTGTATAGGGAAGTGGCATCAATGGTTACCAGGATGGTTTCTGGGGGTAACAGACTGGGTACGGATTCCAGGCGTTCGAGAAAGTGGTTGGTGTCTTTGATGAAGGATGGGAGACTGCATGTAATGGGTTGAAGGTGTTGATCTACGAAGGCAGAGATGCGTTCTGTGGGGGCTTGGTAACCAGCTACAATGGGGCGGCCAGGATGTTTGGGTTTGTGAATTTTAGGAAGTAGGTAGAAGGTAGGAGTGCGAGGTGACGGTGGGGTGAGGAGTTTGATGGAGTCAGGTGAAAGGTTTTGTAGGGGGCCTAAGGTTCTGAGGATTCCTTGAAGCTCCGCCTGGACATCAGGAATGGGATTACTTCGGCAAACTTTGTATGTAGAGTTGTCTGAAAGCTGACGCAGTCCCTCAGCCACATACTCCCGACGATCAAGTACCACAGTCGTGGAACCCTTGTCAGCCGGAAGAATGATGATGGATCGGTCAGCTTTCAGATCACGGATAGCCTGGGATTCGGCTGTGGTGATGTTGGGAGTAGGATTAAGGTTTTTCAAGAAAGATTGAGAGGCAAGGCTGGAAGTGAGAAATTCCTGGAAGGTTTGGAGAGGGTGATTTTGAGGAAGAGGAGGTGGGTCCCGCTGTGATGGAGGACGGAACTGTTGCAGGCAGGGTTCAATTTGGATAGTGTCTTGGGGAGTTGGATCATTAGGAGTGGGATCAGGATTGTTTTTCTTCGTGGCAAAGTGATATTTCCAGCAGAGACTACGAGTGTAGGACAGTGTACTGTCCTACACTCGTAGTCTCTGCTGGAAATATCACTTTGCCACGAAGAAAAACAATCCTGATCCCACTCCTAATGATCCAACTCCCCAAGACACTATCCAAATTGAACCCTGCCTGCAACAGTTCCGTCCTCCATCACAGCGGGACCCACCTCCTCTTCCTCAAAATCACCCTCTCCAAACCTTCCAGGAATTTCTCACTTCCAGCCTTGCCTCTCAATCTTTCTTGAAAAACCTTAATCCTACTCCCAACATCACCACAGCCGAATCCCAGGCTATCCGTGATCTGAAAGCTGACCGATCCATCATCATTCTTCCGGCTGACAAGGGTTCCACGACTGTGGTACTTGATCGTCGGGAGTATGTGGCTGAGGGACTGCGTCAGCTTTCAGACAGCCGAAGTAATCCCATTCCTGATGTCCAGGCGGAGCTTCAAGGAATCCTCAGAACCTTAGGCCCCCTACAAAACCTTTCACCTGAAACTCCTCACCCCACCGTCACCTCGCACTCCTACCTTCTACCTACTTCCTAAAATTCACAAACCCAAACATCCTGGCCGCCCCATTGTAGCTGGTTACCAAGCCCCCACAGAACGCATCTCTGCCTTCGTAGATCAACACCTTCAACCCATTACATGCAGTCTCCCATCCTTCATCAAAGACACCAACCACTTTCTCGAACGCCTGGAATCCGTACCCAGTCTGTTACCCCCAGAAACCATCCTGGTAACCATTGATGCCACTTCCCTATACACAAATATCCCGCACGTCCAGGGCCTCGCTGCAATGGAGCACTTCCTTTCACGCCGATCACCTGCCACCCTACCTAAAACCTCTTTCCTCGTCACCTTAGCCAGCTTCATCCTGACCCACAACTTCTTCACTTTTGAAGGCCAGACATACCAACAATTAAAGGGAACAGCCATGGGTACCAGGATGGCCCCCTCGTATGCCAACCTATTTATGGGTCGCTTAGAGGAAGCCTTCTTGGTTACCCAAGCCTGCCAACCCAAAGTTTGGTACAGATTTATTGATGACATCTTCATGATCTGGACTCACAGTGAAGAACAACTCCAGAATTTCCTCTCCAACCTCAACTCC
The DNA here is from genome assembly GCF_023897955.1 of Schistocerca gregaria. Lineage (NCBI taxonomy): Eukaryota > Metazoa > Arthropoda > Insecta > Orthoptera > Acrididae > Schistocerca > Schistocerca gregaria. The sequence goes on from NC_064921.1 coordinate 427,743,869, forward strand.
TTTGGTTCCATCAGATTCACCTGGTCCTACTCCAAATCCCATGCCACTTTCCTAGATGTTGACCTCCATCTGTCCAATGGCCAGCTGCACACATCCGTCCACATCAAACCCACCAACAAGCAACAGTACCTCCATTATGACAGCTGCCACCCATTCCATATCAAACGGTCCCTTCCCTACAGCCTAGGCCTTCGTGGCAAACGAATCTGCTCCAGTCCTGAATCCCTCGACCATTACACCAACAACCTGAAAACAGCTTTCGCATCCCGCAACTACCCTCCCAACCTGGTACAGAAGCAGATAACCAGAGCCACTTCCTCATCCCCTCAAACCCAGAACCTCTCACAGAAGAACCCCAAAAGTGCCCCACTTGTAACAGAATACTTCCCAGGACTGGATCAGACCTTGAATGTGGCTCTCCAGCAGGGATACGACTTCCTAAAATCCTGCCCCGAAATGAGATCCATCCTTCATGAAATCCTCCCCACTCCACCAAGAGTGTCTTTCCGCCGTCCACCTAACCTTCGTAACCTCTTGGTTCATCCCTATGAAATCCCCAAACCACCTCCCCTACCCTCTGGCTCCTACCCTTGCAACCGCCCCCGGTGTAAAACCTGTCCTATGCACCCTCCCACCACCACCTACTCCAGTCCTGTAACCCGGAAGGTGTACACAATCAAAGGGAGAGCCACATGTGAAAGCACCCACGTGATTTACCAACTGACCTGCCTGCACTGTGATGCTTTCTATGTGGGAATGACCAGCAACAAACTGTCCATTCGCATGAATGGACACAGGCAGACAGTGTTTGTTGGTAATGAGGATCACCCTGTGGCTAAACATGCCTTGATGCACGGCCAGCACATCTTGGCACAGTGTTACACCGTCCGAGTTATCTGGATACTTCCCACCAACACCTACCTATCCGAACTCCGGAGATGGGAACTCGCCCTTCAGTATATCCTCTCTTCTCGATATCCGCCAGGCCTCAACCTCCGCTAATTTCAAGTTGCCGCCGCTCATACCTCACCTGTCTTTCAACAACTTCTTTGCCTCTGTACTTCCGCCTCGACTGACATCTCTGCCCTTAACTCTTTGCCTTTAAATATGTCTGCTTGTGTCTGTGTATGTGCGGATGGATATGTGTGTGTGTGTGTGTGTGTGCGAGTGTACACCTGTCCTTTTTTTCCCCTAAGGGAAGTCTTTCCGCTCCCGGGATTGGAATGACTCCTTACCCTCTCCCTTAAAACCCACATCCTTTCGTCTTTCCCTCTCCTTCCTGAAGAAGCAACCATCGGTTGCGAAAGCTAGTAATTCTGTGTGTGTGTTTGTGTGTTTTGTTCATGTGCCTGTCTGCCGGCGCTTTCCCGCTTGGTAAGTCTTGGAATCTTTATTTTTAATATATTTTTCCCATGTGGAAGTTTCTTTCTGTTTTATTTACATCGTCATTAATTTGAACCCAACAATTACGTTTGTTATTGTCTCTGTTGCATTTCGAAATCTTCTCTATCGTCTTACTTTCTCTTTTCGTTTGTACAAGAAGTTCCACTTTGTAATCATCTTCCATTTTTCCGTAATCTACCATACATTTTATCCTGCCTAATTATACTCAATAATACGTAATTTACTTCCAAACCATAACCTAAAATTTTCAACGCTTTCAACATAACCGCTGCTATAAAATCCATTGTTCCAAGTGTACAAACATTTCGTGTAAACTCGTGAATACTCTTTCACAGCTTCAGTTCCTTTCACCCATTACACAACCATCTCAGTTTTTTTTTTTTTCAACAACTTTCGTTTTATTTCCATTCCCGTTTTTCCCACAAAACCGATCATTTTCTAGCAGCTTCCCACAGGTTTACACGTTATTATTTCTTCATCAAACAATTGTTAGCCTCATTATCATAACCTGCCAGTACATAACCAGTCCTTTGAATACATTTACACACATATTCTTCGAGATTTTATTCAAAAATTTTTTTCGAATTTTATTTTTTCGCAAATCATTTTTTCGAAACTTTTTTCGAAAAATTTTTTTGTCGAAATTTTCTTGAATTTCTCGAAATTTTCTTGAATTTCCCCACCCTTTAACGTGATCTGGAGACAACATAACTACCCAACCTTTGCACCCATTGTTGTTCACCAACCTAAGTTCAGCACATGATCAACATAGCTCATCTCAAACCAACACTTTTTCGACTTTTTTCACACCTTTATCTCTCCCTATATAAATCTCTCTTTACTTTCACTTTAACCTCATATTACCCTTTCCACCTACCAATACCATGTCAACCTCACAACATCCCTACAACGACCCCATTAAATTTTATTTACATTCCCTCCGCAAACATGCCTTCACCCTAGCCAGATTACGCTCCCATATTTTATTTACTCAGGCTTGTCTGACATTTGGCATTACTCCCAAAGGCCTCACACTTAAAGTTCCCATCTCTGGCTGCAATCCTTCTTTCCATCAGTCCTTATACCAGTTCCAAACAGCACAATCCATAGCCCTCACCCGCCTAATCCTTCACCTATACATCGACTCGGCCAATGAACACACCCGTCAACTCCTATCCCAAATCAAAGTCCTCAATCTTTCCTCTCCCGCATCCACACCGGCTGTACATAGCATCCTCCTACAGGCCAACCGCAAATTAGAACAACATGCCACCCTCCACCTCAAAAAACTATCCAATCTCCTGGTTTCCCACCTCCGGAAAGGCAACTCACTCACCCTCCACAACCTTTCCAACAAACCTCAACCTCCTCTCATTGCACACAGACCCAGTCTCTCCCATCTACTCAATCTCCCACTTCCAGCTCCACTCCCCCCAACACCTCAAAATTCTAGTCAACACAATCTGGAACCACAACACCCCAATTCAGTAGTTAACCTTTCCTCCAAACCCCTCTCCCAATCCGAAACCTCTGTCCTATCCAAAGGCCTCACCTTCAGCCCCACTCCCAGGTTCAACCAAACTGCCCTTGTCAAGGATTTACTGTCCTACACTCGTAGTCTCTGCTGGAAATATCACTTTGCCACGAAGAAAAACAATCCTGATCCCACTCCTAATGATCCAACTCCCCAAGACACTATCCAAATTGAACCCTGCCTGCAACAGTTCCGTCCTCCATCACAGCGGGACCCACCTCCTCTTCCTCAAAATCACCCTCTCCAAACCTTCCAGGAATTTCTCACTTCCAGCCTTGCCTCTCAATCTTTCTTGAAAAACCTTAATCCTACTCCCAACATCACCACAGCCGAATCCCAGGCTATCCGTGATCTGAAAGCTGACCGATCCATCATCATTCTTCCGGCTGACAAGGGTTCCACGACTGTGGTACTTGATCGTCGGGAGTATGTGGCTGAGGGACTGCGTCAGCTTTCAGACAACTCTACATACAAAGTTTGCCGAAGTAATCCCATTCCTGATGTCCAGGCGGAGCTTCAAGGAATCCTCAGAACCTTAGGCCCCCTACAAAACCTTTCACCTGACTCCATCAAACTCCTCACCCCACCGTCACCTCGCACTCCTACCTTCTACCTACTTCCTAAAATTCACAAACCCAAACATCCTGGCCGCCCCATTGTAGCTGGTTACCAAGCCCCCACAGAACGCATCTCTGCCTTCGTAGATCAACACCTTCAACCCATTACATGCAGTCTCCCATCCTTCATCAAAGACACCAACCACTTTCTCGAACGCCTGGAATCCGTACCCAGTCTGTTACCCCCAGAAACCATCCTGGTAACCATTGATGCCACTTCCCTATACACAAATATCCCGCACGTCCAGGGCCTCGCTGCAATGGAGCACTTCCTTTCACGCCGATCACCTGCCACCCTACCTAAAACCTCTTTCCTCGTCACCTTAGCCAGCTTCATCCTGACCCACAACTTCTTCACTTTTGAAGGCCAGACATACCAACAATTAAAGGGAACAGCCATGGGTACCAGGATGGCCCCCTCGTATGCCAACCTATTTATGGGTCGCTTAGAGGAAGCCTTCTTGGTTACCCAAGCCTGCCAACCCAAAGTTTGGTACAGATTTATTGATGACATCTTCATGATCTGGACTCACAGTGAAGAACAACTCCAGAATTTCCTCTCCAACCTCAACTCCTTTGGTTCCATCAGATTCACCTGGTCCTACTCCAAATCCCATGCCACTTTCCTAGATGTTGACCTCCATCTGTCCAATGGCCAGCTGCACACATCCGTCCACATCAAACCCACCAACAAGCAACAGTACCTCCATTATGACAGCTGCCACCCATTCCATATCAAACGGTCCCTTCCCTACAGCCTAGGCCTTCGTGGCAAACGAATCTGCTCCAGTCCTGAATCCCTCGACCATTACACCAACAACCTGAAAACAGCTTTCGCATCCCGCAACTACCCTCCCAACCTGGTACAGAAGCAGATAACCAGAGCCACTTCCTCATCCCCTCAAACCCAGAACCTCTCACAGAAGAACCCCAAAAGTGCCCCACTTGTAACAGAATACTTCCCAGGACTGGATCAGACCTTGAATGTGGCTCTCCAGCAGGGATACGACTTCCTAAAATCCTGCCCCGAAATGAGATCCATCCTTCATGAAATCCTCCCCACTCCACCAAGAGTGTCTTTCCGCCGTCCACCTAACCTTCGTAACCTCTTGGTTCATCCCTATGAAATCCCCAAACCACCTCCCCTACCCTCTGGCTCCTACCCTTGCAACCGCCCCCGGTGTAAAACCTGTCCTATGCACCCTCCCACCACCACCTACTCCAGTCCTGTAACCCGGAAGGTGTACACAATCAAAGGGAGAGCCACATGTGAAAGCACCCACGTGATTTACCAACTGACCTGCCTGCACTGTGATGCTTTCTATGTGGGAATGACCAGCAACAAACTGTCCATTCGCATGAATGGACACAGGCAGACAGTGTTTGTTGGTAATGAGGATCACCCTGTGGCTAAACATGCCTTGATGCACGGCCAGCACATCTTGGCACAGTGTTACACCGTCCGAGTTATCTGGATACTTCCCACCAACACCTACCTATCCGAACTCCGGAGATGGGAACTCGCCCTTCAGTATATCCTCTCTTCTCGATATCCGCCAGGCCTCAACCTCCGCTAATTTCAAGTTGCCGCCGCTCATACCTCACCTGTCTTTCAACAACTTCTTTGCCTCTGTACTTCCGCCTCGACTGACATCTCTGCCCTTAACTCTTTGCCTTTAAATATGTCTGCTTGTGTCTGTGTATGTGCGGATGGATATGTGTGTGTGTGTGTGTGTGTGCGAGTGTACACCTGTCCTTTTTTTCCCCTAAGGGAAGTCTTTCCGCTCCCGGGATTGGAATGACTCCTTACCCTCTCCCTTAAAACCCACATCCTTTCGTCTTTCCCTCTCCTTCCTGAAGAAGCAACCATCGGTTGCGAAAGCTAGTAATTCTGTGTGTGTGTTTGTGTGTTTTGTTCATGTGCCTGTCTGCCGGCGCTTTCCCGCTTGGTAAGTCTTGGAATCTTTATTTTTAATATATTTTTCCCATGTGGAAGTTTCTTTCTGTTTTATATATATATATATATATATATATATATATATATATATATATATATACAAAGAAGATGTGACTTACCAAGAAAAGCGCTGGCAGGTCGATAGACACACAAACAAACAAACACACCAGCAGGGACACAACTTCCTCAAATTCTGCCCTGAAATGAGTTCCATCCTTCATTAAATCCTCCCCACTCCACCAAGAGTGTCTTTCCGTTGTCCACCTAACCTTCGTAACCTCTTAGTTCATCCCTATGAAATCCCTGAACCACCTTCCTACCCTCTGCCTTATACCCTTGTGACTGCCCCCGGTGTAAAACCTGTCCCATGCACCCTCCCACCAGCACCTACTCCAATCCTGTAACCCGGAAGGTGTACACGATCAAAGGCAGAGCCACGTGTGAAAGCACCCACGTGATTTACCAACTCACCTGCCTACACTGTGAAGCATTCTATTTGGGAATGACCAGCAACAAACTGTCCATTCGCATGAATGGACATAGGCAGACAGTGTTTGTTGGTAATGAGGATCACCCTGTGGCTAAGCATGCCTTGGTGCACGGCCAGCACATCTTGGCACAGTGTTACACCTTCCGGGTTATCTGGATACTTCCCACTAACACCAAACTGTCAGAACTTCGGAGATGGGAACTTGCCCTTCTATATATCCTCTCTTCTCGTTATCCGCCAGGCCTCAACCTCCGCTAATTTCAAGTTGCCGCCACTCATACCTCACCTGTCTTTCAACAACATCTTTGCCTCTGTACTTCCGCCTCGACTGACATCTCTGCCCAAACTCTTTGCCTTTACAAATGTCTGCTTGTCTCTGTGTGTGTGTGTGTGTGTGCACGCGAGTGTATACCTGTCCTTTTTTTCCCTTAAGGTAAGTCTTTCCGCTCCCGGGATTGGAATGACTCCTTACCCTCTCCCTTAAACCCCACATCCTTTCGTCTTTCCCTCTCCTTCCCTCTTTCCTGAAGAAGAAACCGTGGGTTGTGAAATCTTGAATTTTGTGTTTGTGTTTGTTAGTGTCGCTATCAACATACCAATGCTTTCGTTTGGTAAGTTAAATCATCTTTGTTTTTAGATATAACACAACATAAAATATATATAACACTGAAGAAGACTTTTCTAAAATATTCCTATTCTAAAGTATCCTACTATACAAAATCACATGAAAGTCAATGTAGAATGTCTCTGATTCACTTATAAGCCACAGATAGGATAGGAGAAGAGTTCGACTGCCTCAGGAAACACGAAAAATGAGACCGACAGCTGGAGTAAGCATTAACACTACATAATGAATCCAACACAGAATGTTGAACCCCCTACTTGCTTTTAGGTCTAACTTCTGGTTCAATGCACGTTATAGTAAATTCCTCCTCTCCTTTTATGGGATAAACATTGCTCCCCACACCATCATTCAACATCTCGGAAGAATTAGAATTTTCACTTGTCTTACTACTATCAAATAAATTACCCTTACCTACGATTACATCACATTTATATGCAAGTGGCTCTTCATCACTACCAACTCTAGTAGGAGCCAAAACTGGAGTATTATCTAGTTTAAATGGTTTGATCCCGAATAAAATCATCTCTTCCATTTCTTTTACTTGAATTTCTCCTACAATTTCTGTGCCCATTCTGGCTATCCTCCACCCAACCGTTCCTTGAATTTCTACTGTTCATTAGGCCTGTTCATCCTATTTACCTTATTCTCTCCCTGATTGATCATTGTCATAAAAATTCCTCCTACGATCTTCTGCTTAGGGCTTCACCCTCTCCACTTTATCAACATAATTCGAGAAATCACTAATATTACCCTTAGGGGTAATTCTCTAACTTTCTGTGGCAACTTAGTTTCTAAACCCATAATTATTGATTCACTACCTAGCTCCTTGTCCAAATATTTCAGTTTGTTTAACCAAAGCTGGCAGAAACCCTTCCAGTACCCTTCCTAGAGTCAGATCTCTCTCCTCCCCAATTCCCTCAAAATTCTCTTCTGCTTCTCTTTTGACCAATATTCATCTAAAAATGATTTCTCAAAACTTTGCCACGAAGTACAACTATCAGCTACCTGCACTGCCCATCCATAAGCATCCCCTTTCAAAAAACCTCTCACAAGTGACTTTTCTCTTTGTCTTTCCATGTTTCAGGCAAATCATTAAATTCTCCAATGAAATCCAGTGGATGCACTTCCCTATATGGTTCAAAATTATTAAATTTCTTACAACTAACGAAAGAAGGATTGGTTGGAACACTACATACTCTATTTTTTAGATTTTGCGCCTCTTCCATCTTTTCTCCATTTCAGCCAATTTTGTATATTTCCTTTTACCAGTTTTTCCTCTACCATTACTGCACACTTTGTTTCCACATCCATTTCTAAATCATTTTTAATCTGGTCAGTTTGTTTCTCAATGTTAACCCTGTTTTCAGCACAAAATTTCCTAGCAGCCTTGACTTCATCCTTACACTGTTTTTTGGAAGCCTCCACCCTCCTACTATTGTCATCACAAAGCTTCTGTCTCTCGTCTACACACTTACTACTCATCAATGTTAATTTCTCATTAGTGCTATGTACTACTGTCTTTATGTTTTCATCACAATCTTTAGCCACCGCCTCAACCTTGTTATTTACTTCTGTAAGATTAGAACTGACTATCTTACTCTCCTTTTTAATTTCTTTCTTCAGTTCATCCTTTAAGTTAACGATATCAGTTCTAATGTTATCTGTTTTCTTTTCCACCCTGCTGATGTCTTTTTTTCACACTACTAATGTCTTCTTTCATACTATTTTCCACCCTACGAATGTCTTCTTTCATACTATTTTCCACCCTACGAATGTCTTCTTCTGTACACATACTATTCAAACTTTTCGTAATTTGCCTTAACATCGCTTCCACTATTCTGTCTGCCATAAACTTTTGGCCTTGCTGATTTTTACTACTAGATTCCTCCTCCTTAACCTTAACGATCTCATCCACTTCAGTACTGTTTTCGTCCATTTCGCTCACATCACCACACAATGTAGATGACGCTTTAAGCATTTCATCTACAATAGGACTTTTGCCCCCATCATTCAAAGTTACACTCGTGTCTGATTTATAACCACCATGGTCTACAGAACTAGTCTCCTGTTGTCCCTTGTCTCCCATTACACTGTCTTGTTCGTTAAGGCCACTCATTATGTATCACTTAATATAAAACAGCTTTTGCTATGAATTACCTTGTTTTTAATCACTCGTCTGCTGCTGCTGCTGCTGCAGTTGTCATCTCGATCTTATCATCTGCATGGTAGCTGCAAGTTGTAATTTTCTTGGCAAGGCGTCTTGTTTATCCCAGTCAGCTGTGCTGATTGGCTGCACCTGTACTCAGTGGCTGCTTCCATAGAATGTGCTCGCTGATTGGCTGCACCTGTACTCAGTGGCTGCTTCCATAGAATGTGCTCGCTGATTGGCTGCTGCTCTACTGTGGCCATGGAACCCATGCACTGATTGGCTGTTGCATCTCCTTTGTTAAAACTGTACTGTAAACCACTCGTGAGTTCACTGTCAGAGTTTGTGGGTCCTAGTTTATTGTTCCCACATAAAATAGTGCTCACCTGGGGCACTGTATGTGACGTTCGCCTGCTTTGTTTCTTAGTTGATTGTCTTTGGTGTCGATGTATTGTGTTGCTACACTGGCTGAAAAATAATGAGTTGGAAGTTCAATAATGACTACTTTAAATGATGTAGCCGACTGGTGCACATTTGCGTTTCACAGTTCTTTACTTTCACTGTTCACAACCCCCCCCCTCCAGTAAATCACAGTTATATGGCCCGTACACTATTGTTTAACTTTCGATAAGCCTCATTAATAGGTTACAGGCAAACATCCTCATACTGCTACAATAGTTTACTGTTGAACATCTACCAGCAGTAAAAGCCTAACTGCACATTTCACAATCTTTCAAATAAATTGAACAGACAGCGTCATTATTTTAACACATGGCTTAATTGTGTTAGACTTATTTCATAGTTAAGTTGATGCATTGTTGTTGTTCTAACCAACACAGGTTTCTTGTCTGAAACTCTGCTGTGGACTGACTGTCTCGGGACCAAAATTCGGCCCCTTATGTATCATCAAAATAATAGGCCCTGAAACTACACATTTTTCGAAGTTAAATTTACAGAAATTACAATTAAAACTTAACTCATTACATTAACTGCATACATTGAAAAATTGCGTCTTTTTAATAGTTACTATTACTACAAGGGTTAAGCCATATTATATGTTTAAATCATGAAATTAACAAATATAGTTGTACTAACAATATTTTTGATCAAACTGGAAATTACTTTGGAGTTAATTAAGAGCCGGCTTTGCTAACATGTTTTCAAGTAGAGCCAAATAGATCGTTTAAGAATACTATTAATTCTTCCTCCAAATGTTTACAATTAGTACTACAGAATTTATATTTGTTTATAAGTCAACAATAGAATTTAAGTTGCAAAACAATTACTTATTTCACCTAAAACCAAGCACAAAATTAGACCCGGTGCTATAGTCTTTAAAATTGTGGGTCAACTTTTCTCTTTTATGGAAATGCAGATTATACTCACGTATGTTAATGGTAATTAGTCAGAAATGAAAAAAAAAATGAATTTTGAGGCGGCAGATGGAAAAACAAAAGGGGGAAGTAAAAATATCCTAGCTTTCTTCATCACATATTGTACAAACATTTGACAAATATTAAATAAAAGATTAATGAATAATTAATCAGAAAGCTCTATTCTAATGTTTGTAATTGATGTAGACCACACAGGAGAATTCTGCTGAATAATCTTTATTCTTGAAAGCGTATCTCAAAAAAATGGAAAGTGGTCCTACAATAACGATGTATAATAGAGACAGTAATAATCTTACTGAATACAGTAAAGTTCCATTGAGAGTGTTAGGAGAATGGTAGAAAAATCCCCAAACTAGTCGTCAAGTGAAAACTATTTCTGTGATCACAATGGACAAAATATTCACCATTTCAAAACAGTTAAAGAGTTCGGCATTTTTTTTTTTCTTTTTTTTTTTCGAATTCATACTCTGTAAGTTCTCAATTCCAAAATACAAATGGAAGACTTATTTCTGCACTGGAACACATTCAAACCTCACGAGAGTTAGGGTCCCTCCAAACTTAAGTCTTGTAGTGGCCATTCACCACCCAGAATCTATCATGTACAAGATGAAATACCACAGGCAGGTCTGCCTTCTTCCAGAAATGGACCTAAAGTGTACTGAATTCCTCGCTTGAGCATACCACTCAAAAGGTATCCATCTTGACTTGATTCTGGCACTGTTCTACCGCAACCTGTTTGTGCATTTGCTGAAGGCCATCACCACCACACACAAACCTTTCATATGTTCTACAGATGATTTTGACTCAACTTGACCATCTTCTGCACTGAACGAATATTTAAATATAGGAATGTTATAAAAATACAAATAAAGGATTCTTCATAAATGAATGAAGCTGCATTCTTGCGCAAGAACGCTCATGTTAAATAGTGACAAAATGATGTTAAATATTGTTTACATAATTATTTGTCAGCTTAATAGTGTCTTTTGATACTCTTTTCAGTTGTGCTGTCAGCTAATACATGTGATTTACCACTTCTAATTACCACAGTTTTCAATATCAAATGCAATCAACATTTAAATGAAGTTTCTGGAAAAATAGTAAGATATTCATTAAGTAAGTACTTGAGTTTTACAAGATATGAGATATTCATGCTGCCTTCAATTGCTGTGTTAGTGTGAAGGATATGGTGTTCTGACAAACATTTGCATAATGAAAAGGTTATCAAAAACATAATAAATCAGTAACTAAAATAGATACAGGTACATAGCTTCCAAGAATGATAGCTTTACATTGAAAATGTTGTTGTGTAATTGGATGCACCTCATTATTCTGAGATTGCAGATGTACTAAGGTTTGCTGTATTATGTGATTGTAATTTATTATATATTTTCTGAGAGCTGTAAGAAGCCGTCTTCCAGCCTGTCTGAGACTCCACCATTACCTCATCTTTGGCTAAATGAGCAACCATCATCCAAATACCCCACACTAAGTTTTACCCATTTCCTGTTAAGCGCTGTTTGTCTTTGTACCTGGGCAGGCAGTGCTGTACCAGTCACTTTGCTGGACCAGCCAAACATGTGATCTTGTCTCTGTTATACCAATGACTACAAGACTGCTACATATTGCAGTAATAGTTCTTTACAACTAATATATTGCCATCATACGTGCTAACAATGATTGTCCATATGTAATACTGCAATATATTGTAATGTAAACCTCCAAAACATTTTGTCTGTGCACAAGACAAGTCACTTTACAGCACTGCCCTTGATTTCATCTATTTAGCCTTTGTCGATATGGACACATTAGGCAATATCCTTTGAGCAAAATGTATTTGATCAGAAACGTTGTGTGTGTTTGGCATAATAATTATGGTTTTATTGTGTAATGTTTATCATTATACTGGAGCATTTTCTTCAGTGAGACTTGTCCACCTTGGGCATGTTGTATTCTATATTTTTGATGTCATATTTTCCATAACTATTTTCATTTGCACTACAGTTGCTCCAAAATGAGTAAATGCCCATACACTAGATAGTGACACAATGTCCTATGTATGTAGATGGTATGTATCACATGTTCCATTTTATAATTAATATTGATTATTTGACTGTAAAAATGGTATGTAATACTTCTTTAAATCTGAAGACGGCAGTGTAACTTGTCTAAACTAGGTTTGTGTGTGCGTGTGCGCATGGGGGTGGGTGTGTGTGGTGCGTGTGTTAGTGATCTTGGCAAATCGACTTCTCTGTTAAGCAGATTACATTAGACTATACCCCCACTTTTACGTTCACGGAATTAATGTTTTACCACCATTTACAACATTCCTTATCATTCCCATGAAATTTTAGGTGTCCACAATGTTAATTTGTACCCAATTTTGTGAAAACATATTTAAAATTTTCTCATAATTTATGCTTTATGGAGAAATGTTCATGAAGGGAAAAAACTGATGTAATCGACGTAAAGTGATGCTGGCATGGCTTTGGCCTTCAAGAAGTGTTTACAAACATTGTGTGATTACATTTCTTGACTCTAAGTCACTATACTCCATGGACTGGAACCGGTAAATGGTTTACCCATTGGAACTATTCGTGCCGTATCTCCTGCTGCTACCAAGCTCCACTCAGCGTGGTTGATGGGAGTAACAAGGTTGGTTCAAATAATTGTTGTGATCGTCATGACACCTTCATTGAACCATATTTAGCGTGTTTCGTCGTCAAGACATTTGTAGCGCTAGTTGACACGTTCGCAGACTTTGCGCTAGTCAAATGGTTTTTGTTGAAAAACACCACCAATTACATATTTTCTCAAGCTTAGCAACACGTTTCCAGAATTTATTCTCATTGCCAGGTGCAATGTTTATTTATTTACTTGTGTATTTTTGTCATGTTTCACAAATTTCTACGTCATTGAGGAGGCAGACAGTTACAATGTAAAAGATGCAGAATAACACATATGTAAACACCAAACAAAATACTTACGTAAATATTTGCACCTGACAGTGAGGAAAAAATTCTCAAAATGTGTCTTGCTAAGTATGAAGAAGGACGTGTCTGGTGCAGTGTTTCATTCTTTAAGTAATGAATGACTGCTGCAAGCTTTCCAAAAACATCGATTGTGATGCACGGAATTAAGTCAAACATTTCTACTTCCAGACGGTTGTCAGCTACAGTTACACCAGCAGTTATTATTAGATAATAAATCTTTATTAGAAAATAAACAAGTTCCTGTCATGTATTTTGGTGCCTATTTTGCACATATATCATACATAAATTGTGAAAATGCAAAGGGAATCCTATATGTAACTTTTACTGCTTGAAACATTATTTCCCACATATTACATTTTCCCGCAGTTTACATTATTTTTTTAAATCTCTTGAGAAGCATACAAGTGGATTTTCAGTGTATTTTAGTTTATATTCAATCGTAATAAATTCCACTTTCAGATATGCTTTTTTTACTGTTTCAAATCTGCGTTTTATATCCTCTCTACCTCAGTCATCATCAGTTATTTGCTGACCAAATAGTAACATTGTGGACTGCTTTGAGTGTCATTTCCATATCTCATGACCTCAGCATTTCCTAATGTAATTTGACTACATATATTATTTTTTTAGGCTTATCTTAAAACTCCTTTTCAATATTGTGTCCATTCCATTCAATTCCTCTTCCAGGTTCTTTTGTACTTTTGTAATAGACACATATTCGTTCCCCCTCCCTGAACTTTGATTTCATTTAAAATTGCACCTTCATTTCCTTCACAGCTTGCTCAGTGTACGGACTGCGTAAAATCAAGGTAGGCTGCAATCATGTCTCACTCCCTCTTTTCATCTCCTTCAAATCTTAAAACTGTGGTTTGGTTTCTGTACAAGTTGTGATAAACTGTTTGCTCCTTGTATATTATCCCTGCTACTTTCAAAATTTCAGAGAATATATTTCAGTCAGAATTGTCAGGTGAATCTACAAATGTAAGTTTGCTTTTCTTCAGCCTATCTTCTAGGGTAACACTTGAGGGTAAGTATTGTCTCAAATTTTGTTAGATTTCTGAAGGACCTAAGATGATTTTCCGTGAGGTTGGGCTCTACCAGTTTTACCATTCCTCTGTACATAATTTGGTGCTATTTTGCAGCTATTACTTATTAGACAGATAGTTTGGTAATATTTGCATCTCTCGGCACCTGCATTTTTGTAATTGGAAACATAACGTTCTTCTTGAAGTCTTACAGTATTTTGCATAACAGGTGGAGTAGTTTTGTCATGAGTGCCTTGCCCAAGAATCTTGATTCTGAGAGAACGTTATCTACACCAGAGACCTAATTGCAGCCTGTCAAATTCTTCATGTAATGCCATGTCCCCTATTTAATCTATATCGATTTCCTCTTCCCTTTCTGTAATATTGCCTTCAGGCTAATTTCCTTGTGTAGCTCTTCTGTATGTTCCTTCCACATATCAGCTTTATCTTTTTTGCTTAATACTGGCTTGCAGTGTGTAGGAGTGCTGCTACCTTTGATGTTTTAAAATATCAGTATATCACTGGCTTGTGGTCGCAGCAGAGTGCACATTTTCCAGGGACAGAGCATTGTCTTGCTGTTTAATGGTGACGTTGCTGCAGTCCTAGCAGTCACACGCTGTCGTGGTGTGGCAAAGAGAGTTATCATTAAGCTTCAACATAGATCAGTTGTACACAGACATGCTGCAGATAAACACTATGAAGAAATCGCTAGAAAATGTAATTAATGGTTGAAAGAGTTAAATCAGTTCATAGGAAAAAAAGTGTGTGAGTAATACAGTTATATTGTGGAAATGGCTCAGGATTAGTTAACAGATTTAAGGTTGAAACAGTATCATGTTTGTGAATCAGTAATCTTCGTGGAGAATCATTTCCAATGAAAAAGCTTCTGTGATCAGTGATTACTTGTTTAAGTAGTGTGGAAACACAGTGCAGCAATCATTATTTGAGTTCAAACATGGAACAAATATAACTGGAACTTCAGATTGGATGAACACAGGCATTGTTAGGGAAGTGCGTTACATGCTAAAGCGATAATGAAACAAAATAATTTGACTTGTACCATTGTTATTTCAAAGTGGCATTTTCCAATTTTCAGTGGAATAACTTTAATATTTGAGAAATATAAGAGACTTATATTAATATTTGGCATATTGTCTGGTTTATTTCATAACAAATTCTATAAAGTTACAATACTAGAGTCCGGTAGCCACAAAAATTGATCTAAAAAATAAAATAAAAAGAAAAAAACTGAAAAACATTACTGGAGCCGTACAATTAGATGCTGTTGATATCGTGTAGCTGCTTCTCTTTTCTCCAAAGGCCTCTTTTTTTTCTGCTTTTCCTCTAGTCATGCATGCTTCTGCAACATTGCAGTTCTCCTCCAGTCACATGTGCTTAGCCATTTGAACTGTCAATCATTTTTTAGACATCAGAATTTTACATAGTTGAATATTAACATTTTTAATTTTTACTCCTTTACTCGATTAAATTCAGTTCCTCCTGTGTTATCCAAAGATTTCTGATAGACTGTCTTTTTTTGTGTTTCATCCCTATTTCATCTCTCAGAGCTGCCTGTTTGCCATCTATTGTATTCCTTTCCCCTGTTTCAGTCAGTTGTTACCTAATGTATAATGGTCGCATTGAAACTCTCTACAACCTCTGGGTCATTCAGTGTGTCCATCCCATTTGCTTAATTTCATACCTTTCTGCAAATTCTTCATAACCAATAAATTGGTCAGAGCCCACATCTACCCATGGAAATGCTTTGCAGGTTAAGATTTGCTTTTAAAATTTGTCTTGTCATCATATAATCTATCTGTAACCTTCCACTGCCTCCGAGTCTCTTCCGTGTATATGCCCTCTTTCATGAAACGTAAGTGAAGTGATAGCAATAATTCAATTGTGTGCCTTCCACTTTCATTCTGTACCCTCAGTTCATATTCTCCTACTAGTTTTCATTCTATTCCTTTTTCTGCAGTAGAAGTCCAGTCCTTCATCACAATAAAATTTTTGCCTTCTTTAACTATCTAAACAATTTCTTGTTCCTCAGAAGAGATTATTTCAAACCCTTCATCAGTGGGGCTGGCAGGCATGTAAACTTGTACTATTCTGGTGGGTGTTGGCTCTGTGTCTGCCTTGGCTACCCCACCTGAAGTTATTGTTGGTTAATTATTTTACTTGCAGAATAATTTGCCCAAGAGCTATGAAGTAGAACTGCAGGCCTTGGGAAGATCCATGCAACTACAGAAAAGGCTGCTTGCCCCCTTTTCAGGAACCACACGTTTATTTGCCTTCCCTACAGATACCCCTCCATTGTGGTTGAACTTACAGTAAAGAGAGAAATCATTGAGGCACATTAGTCGCACCACTCAGCAAGATGTATGGATCATGAAAGAAAGAAATGGGTACTCCTTTTGATTTATCTACAATAGAGGTAAAAATAATGTGTGTGGTAAAAATAGTGTGTGCTGCAAGTGGCCAGTCATTTATTCAACATTTTTTGCTTTAAAAACAATTTGTTGCATGTAAGACACAACTCCAGTACATGAGATTGTCAGCTACTTGCATCCAAAATACCTTGGCATGCCGTATTCACGTGATGTAGAACCCCTAATTCAGCAGTCCCGTATTTGGATGTTTGTTTGCTCTGTTTCTCTGTGTACACTATTCCTGTAATGTCCTTCTCCACTCATTCAATTTTGGGAGTAAACCTCCATTATTTATTGACCAAGATCAGAATGTAGTTTGCCAAAATAGAGACTGGTTTTCTTGAAGCATAGAAGTTCTTCATACTCCATGCTAAAAAGATAAGTTACATACTGTTTTTACCTGATTGTAAGACAGATATTTTTTCCAAAATTTGTCACTCAAAAAGTACAGGGTCATCGTAAATTTGCAGATGAAGCTTCGGCAATTGGGGTCATGTGAAGATTCATTTTAAAGAATTCAGAATAGCTTTTGTACTCCTGCCACTGGTGCAATTGCAGGCAATGTCTAATTTGGCTACAATTTGTGTAGAATTTGTTTTTGTTTGTTTCTTTCTTTCTTTAACATTTACTTGGTTCCTTTCTTGTAACATGAGCAAGCACCATAGCCGACTGTAGTTCATCTGCCAATTAACGGGAAGTGGCTGCTGTTACGCCTGCTGCATGCATGCCAAAGATATTGAGAGGATGAAATCCATGATGCTGCAGCAAGAAAATAAGAATCTATTGTAATTGTCTTGTGCCACATAGACATTGTTCTTTATTAACAATAATTTTTTGTTAATTATTTTCAAGAGCGATTGGAGGAAATTATCACAAAAGTAATATTTGTTAGTTTACTCTGTTGAGCAAAATACAACATCAAATTATCAAAATATATTATATAGTACCAACAAAAAAGAAATTTAGCTTTTTGTAACAGCAGTGAACAAGAGATTTTTTTCTGAGTTAGCTGCCTTTTCATTCAACTGACTTTAAAATTTGGCGTATACTCAAAACTGTTAGACATTTCTGCAGGAGACAATAAATGTAGAAGGGGGCATTGCATAATTACATGTTTCATGCAGCAATGTTGTCAGTGCTCCCCATTATGGTACGAATGGAACTAAAGGGGATGTGCCAGTTGCTGGTTCTGTGCAGCCAATTATGACATATTTGGACACAATAGATGAAGGAAAATATTCATATACTCTCATGTTGGAACAGTTGTGAAATCTGCTATGCATTCAGAAAAAATAGCTTACATCCCATTATAATGACATATTTGGACACAATAGATGAAGGAAAATATTCATATACTCTCATGTTGGAACAGTTGTGAAATCTGCTATGCATTCAGAAAAAATAGCTTACATCCCATTATAATCACAACCTCAGAAATTGCAACATAATTGCAAGAAACAGTGAAATATTTGTGACACCAAATAGTATAAATTCCATTGCTGCTCATATACAGAGTTACATTGCCTTTTTACTTGCCTCTTTGTGGTTAAGAGGTGGTGGTGGTGGTGGTGGTGGTGGTGGTGGTGGTGGTGGTTAAAAATAGTCATACCATAGATGACCTGCTTTGATAGTAAGTAAAGAAGGAAGTGAAGATAAAAATTAATGCAAATGTCAACTTGTTTTGTGTCAAAACGAGACAATCAGTATACAGCATAAGTTTAGAATAGGCACAGTGTTACTGTATTTAGACAGATACTTTACATCAATGAAACAGTTCATGATTTTTTTTACCCAGAATATGTGAAAAAATTCTTAAAGGACCTTTTTTTTAAAAAAAAGAAAGGGGTGGGTGTTGTCTTATGTTCAGGGTGGTCTTATACTCCGGTAAATGTGGTGTCAACAGTTTAAAAGTCTGATCCATTTTTACAAGTTTCTTTTCTCCATCTTTTTTCCTGTCTGTTCCCCTCCTCTTGAGTTTCCTCTCATATTCCAGTAATAGCAGGGCAGGAGCTTGGAAGAGCATAATCAGTTTATATATTTTATAAACAGGCAAAATCAGGATTGATCCTAAGTTAGATCTCAGTGTCCTCTGACTTGATATTGAAAAGTATTCAGTTTTCATTAATCATTGTTGAAGGCCTGTAAGTAGGCTTCAAACATAATATCAACAAAAGAAGCTCTGTTTTATTAAGTAGTGAGTTATTTGATTATAACAATGTTGTAAGCACACCATTAGAATTATCTTGGTGAGATGACTGATAGGAGTACCTGTGTCAATTGAAATTGAATGCTGGTAATTCTTATTAATTCCCCTACAATCGCCACCAACTTCAGACAACACTGTCTTTAATGGGTTTATCATGTCAATAAATGAGATGTTTCTAAAGTAACGTACATGCAACAATTCACCGATCATTTACTTGGCAAAGAACTTCTGCGGTGTCCCCTCTTACTTGTAAAAACAAGTTTGGTAGTTCATGACACGAGTTTGGTAGTTCTTGCTGCGTCATGAAACATGTAGATCTGTTTTGTTATGTATCTTCTCCAACAAAGGAATATGTAGATCCAGCGTGTGCTCAGTCAAGAGAAACCACCACACAATTTGCAGTGTTGTGCATCATTTATCAACAGTGTGTGTGTGTGTGTGTGTGTGTGTGTGTGTGTGTGTGTGTGTGTGTGTGTGTTACGCTGCAGTTGTTGTTTCTGAATGTTCCTGCATGCGAAAAGTTGATTCATTGAAAATCAGAGTTACATGTTCATCCTACTCAAAATGTGAAAGTACATGTATTCAGCAAATTGAATTGCATTCATTTTCCTCTATCATCTTGTTTACTTTTTGCCTCAATGATATTCGTTACTAATAGAGAACAATATGCTTACAGGATACCTTCCATACTATCAAAGGAGAGATTTGCAATTCCTACATGACACTTAAAAACAACTTTATACTGACAGCTGAGAGATTATTTCTGTAGTATGTGATGTTAAAGAGGGTGGTTATAATTAAACTTTCACTGCTTGACCCTGTGTAAATACAAAACAATTTACCATATGGGTACCCAGCTTCATAGGAATGTTGTATTTACAATCATAATAGTGTTAATGTCATGACTTGTCATAACGTGCTGTAACTGGTATGGTGACATAGGCTTGAAACACGAGCATAAGTGCGTGCTACAGTTGCAGACAGTTGATGTCAGTCTGGACAAAGTAAGCAGGGCTTTCATTGTAAAGCGGTTTTATTAAAACAACAGCAATAATGCTGCTACTCTCCAGAAGCTTTGATGCATTAAAGGAATACAGAGGAGTCCTCTTTCACACTGGGGTTGAAGAACATGTTTTGGAAGTCTGAATTGACTAGTAATTGCTCCTGGGAGAAGCTGATGGCAAATTGTGCCACAAATTGTTGAAGAATTTACTGTTTCCGTGACTAAGAATGCTGGATGCAGTGTGGGATCTTCAAGCACTGCATGTGCTGTGTCACGACAGCTGAACATTCCATATACCACGGTTTGTTGTTTCTCTTCCCCATGTCCTTGTATGTGTTTCTACAAAGTATCATTTCGCTATTGTCACTGATCATTGTGAGGGCCCTGTATGGTAGCAAAGGTTTTGTTTTAACCACCTATTTATTTCTCTGTATTTGTGTAGCGTTTTCTCCTGTGATAAGACTATATCAATTTTTGCTTGCTTTTGACATACAGAAAAATATTTTGTAATTGGATAGATAAAAAAATCTATTCACCAAGCGGCGGCAGGCACATGCAAACATATAAAAAAAAGGTTTTACATATCAAGGTGTTTAAGTCTGTGGTCCTTCTTCTGGCAGAAGGGGTGAAGAAAAAAATCGGAGAGGTTTAGGAGAAAAGACAAGAGTTTGGAAAAGTCACCCAGAACCCCGGGTCAGGGGAGCTTATCGGACAGGATGAGAGGGAAAGACACTCAGAGACTGGTCGTGTGTGTGTGTGGGGCGGGGGTGTCTATTTTTTATGAATGCCTTGTTGACTGAAAGCTTATTTTGTGACAGTCTTTGTTGCACCGATCTGCAATTCAGCATCTCTGCTATATGGTGAGTAGCAACCTTTTTTGTGTGTTTTCTCTTGCTGGCACTTGGTGAGTAGATTTTTTTTATCTATCCAGTTACATTATAGTGTCAAAAATTGATTATTTTCATCACTATATTAAAACAGTATTTTGTTTTGATGTATCACAATCCTTTGTGTTTGTGGGAAGCAATTTTATTGCATTATGAAGTAGCACAGGACATTATAGAACACCCTCCAAAACAATGAGATATAATACAAAACCAGTCATGTTATTAATTATTTACACCAGGTGCTCTCATCCATCTTCTAATAGAAAATTGCAATAATTACCATTAAATATGAAAATTCCAATCTTGCCTCTGGTCACAACTGACAGTTTCAGTTCATTATCTGTGGTGCCACAGCAAACTTGTCCTATTTCTTACTACATCAAGATATAAAATAATAAATGCTTTGTGTATCATACATAATGCTGCTGAAATATATTTTTGATGAAAATTAGTTTAGGAAAATAATGAAACAGCATTATAACCTTTTTAAACAATTATGAAATGTTTTATAATTGTTTTAGGAACACCCAGTGTCAACATGTATTCCAGATCTCAACATGTTGTAAATGCTGAAGGGAAAGGGTGCACTTTGACTAATGCTTCAGCTGGTGGCAGCAGTGAAGTAACAGAAAGCCCCAATCCCATGGGAACTCAGAGTACAAATAAAGAGTCATTTCTCCCTTCTGATCCCTGTAAGGAAGAAGCTTCCTCTGCATTCCATGATAATTTATCCAGGTAGATGTACTATTTATTTATTTACATTATTACTTTTAAAATATTAATTTATTTGTGTTTTAAGTAATTGTTTAATTATGTAATGTTTACTACCTGGCATTTTTGTGAACTCTTCTTTGCATGAGAATAGTTTTACTATATATTTATTATCACAGCTCTCACTTAAGATATTCTGATGTCAATTTACCACAAACAGCCTCTGACCTTTTGCCTACATCTGCACGCCACAATTTTCTTCATAAGGCCATTGGGAACTGTAATAGAGGTAGAGTAGAGCAACAGACACTTTTCAAGATAGCACACCTGATAGATCAGTTGAGTAGCACAGGGTCTGTACAGTTGTGGAACCTGGTCACAAGTGGGCACTGCAAGTCTGTGAACCGCAGCAGCCATGGGAGCATCCGTGATGTCATCACCAACTACGGCTCAGCTGAGTGGGGCCACTGGTTGGAGTACTGGGTCTAGTAAATGATCAAAGATCATAGCAACAGTATATTCGTCAGGACTGTCTTTCCAATACAGTTCACACCTATGGCAATTTTGACAACATGGAGGTGTCCAAAGGGTTTAGTGTTGTAGTGTCTGCAGTATTGTCACGTGACTGATCTAGCAGTGGACTCGGCAAACTCTATGAGATGACATTTCACCAGCCATATTTCCAGGTAAGGTATTCCATCACATTTGCTGAATTTGGGCTGTGTCACAAATTGTACGAACCATAGATCCTCATACTGCACATGCTTCTATTCTGCACTGATTCACTTCTTGCAGTGGCATTCCAGCTTACGAGGGGACTATACAGCAATATGAGTTACATAATTCTTTGTATTTGTGGTACATGAAGTTCAGAACTCAAATATAGCTCTCCCACAGCAATTAAATGCAACTCTCGTTGAAATTTTCTGACCATATTTAATATGCTAAACTAAAATGGTGTTCTTTGGACAAGCAGTGTGGCTGTGTGCTAGAGTGGTTGCCTGATGACACGTCTGTGGCTGGCTTCAAATCCTGGCAAAATCAAATTTTTAACCAAAGGTCCATGTTCTATGATCATTTTACATGACATGTGAAATGCAAAAAGACAGGAGAAAAGCAATTGGTAATTTTTTAATTGAACAATTTTTGTTAAAGATCTTTTATTAAAGATCAATAATTAAGAATTGCAGTTGTCATTAAAATGACAATTTAATAAGTTATTAGCACATATTTAATGAATTTTGTATTTAAATGGCATAGGTATTGGAACTGAATTTTTAAAAATACCAAAATGAGATTTGATTTAGTAATCACTAGTCCACATGCTTCGTATATCTTATGCTTCACAGAAATGTTCATAGGCCAAGCACTTTGGTTAAAAAATGTGGTTACATATGGAGCTGAGCCAAGACCACCCATGCAGTGATCGATCACTCTACCAGAAAGCCATACAGCTTGCTGAAAAATATGTACCTTGTTTTTGCATAGTAAACATAGCTGGAAAAACTTGGAAAATCAATTTTCTTGAGCATTTTTGGGAGTTGAGTTGAACTACATTGTGACAAGTATATTTCATTTCCGAACTTCATGTACCATAAATATAAAAAAATCACAGAAATCAGACTGCCATGTGGTCCCCTTGCTACACCATGGAAAGCATATGATCAGAGTAGCTGGTCTATGCTCCACATCAGTTGAACAAATTGTTGTGCATTGTTGATCTTGAGACCCTACTCATTCCCTCTCAGAGTTAGTCGTCACACATGACCAAACGCTCAGTTATTATTCAGACTAAAAATTATTACATCTAGACAGACCATACATTGTCAGTGTTGGAGTCCTCGCAACATTCCATCAAGTAAATGCTAAAATGTGGATGGTGAACTTTTATAAACTGGAGGTCATATGGCAATGTTAATATTGCTCTGTGAGAACTATAAATATTATATATGCCTTTATTCTATGTCACTTCCAGTTGGTGTATCCATTCCATTGATGTATGACACTGAAATGCTTGTACCCCTTGTCGCACACTGTAAGTTATCTTGGGATGTATAGGTGTACTGCAGCCAGTGTCTGTCAAATAATCAATGGTCTTCTTCCCTGAAAACCTCTGGTAGCTGTTACAGGAACTGAATGTTCGATGCTGTATAGGTTATTAAAAGTCTCTTTTTTGGTTTTGTAAGCTCTGATGACTATTATTGCTTGTATATTTATTTACAGTCTCTTCTGGTTTTTTCCATCATATTATCTGATGAAATGAAATCATAAATCGATGGAAAAATCCAAAAGGGGAGGGGGGGGGGGGGTCTGTGATAGGTTAACCTACAAAAAGTAGTGACTTCAGTTTGAATTGATGGTTGCATATTTAAGGCTTGTATGGAAGCCATATAAATTTAAATAACCCACGTAGGATGACATAATTAATTTTAACTATTGTAAATTGTTCTTTTTTACCCCCAGTATCACGAGTGTCAGCTCAAAACATTCATCTCGGAGATTAATGTCTAATGTATCATCAGCAGAAGGAATGACTCAGGGAAATAGTCATTCTGCATTGAAGTGTCTGTTACCTCATCTGTCAGAATGGCAGCTAGTTCCAGACTCACTATACACTGAAAAGCCTGTTATGCCTTCACTTATCTATGGTGCTGTCCATTTAGCAAGATTGTTAGGTAAGATGCATGTAACTATTTAATAATTCTTGTAAATAATATTGCTAGAAATTATCATTTTTTATTACTAAACAGAAAGTATTTCAAATTATTTCTAAAATGGTAATTGTTTCCTATTTTCCAGTGATACTTCCAAGTCATCTTCTGAACACAAATATTCCAGCAAAGAAACATAAAATAGTATTGCAGCATTTACAGATGATTCTGAGGTATGCTTATACTTCTTAACATCTCTGATAATTAAATCTCACTAACATTTTGTGTGTGTTTGTTACTTAAATTAAAAAAAACTATTAAGAAATACTTAATCTGACACCACGTAAAAAATATTACTGCAAACAAAAATCAAACAATGGGAAGTCTAGGATGGAATGTAACAATACTATGAAAAGGAAAGTTACTACTCACCATATAGTGGAGATGCTGAGTTGCAGATACGGACAACGAAAAGACTGTCACAAATAAAGTTTTTGGTCTCACACACACACACACACACACACACACACACACACACACACACACACACACACACACACACACACGACTGAATCCATTGACTCTTTGTATTTGCCATTTGGAAAGTAGTCTTCTTTGTTGGGTTAATAAATATTAATAAAAAATAAATTTGAAGCCTGCACCAATCTTATACTCTCATGTGACTTGTGGACCTTGTATTTAAATATAAAAAAGAAGAACATAATAATGTGATATGAAGTAAATTAGAAAGATTAGATATTATGTACATTAAATAGTGATACGATTACAATGGCGGAAGTTTTACATTTAATGATATTGACCGATTGAGCTGGCCTGTCAAAATATTTGTGTGGAAAATAGAAAATCATAGTGAAAATTAGTTCAGAAAAAAATTATAGACACAGCTATGTGGTTAACAGTGACTGACACCAAAAATGAATATAATTTTGGATGGTTTCCTAAAATGCTCATATAGACAATGTGTATATAACAGGGTTCTGAAAGGTATACTTTCTATACATAAAAAACTTCCTTGAAAGAACTCTTTCCCAGTAAGTGTTCGGGAAAGCAGTGTTTAAGTAGAGTATACAAGTACATTGTCATATTGTTGAAGTAAATGACAGAGTATACTTAAAAGCAGGAGAAAAATTTCTGTAATTAGAATCCAGTAGTAAGATGGCCATACTAAGTGAGCAGCAATTTTTGTTATTTTCAGTCTTTATTTTTTAGACAAAGCACTACATCTTAATCTACATGCTTTGTCAGTTTGCAACATAGTCTCCAATTCTTTGCACACTTTTTCATTCTGCGAGTTTGAAAACATCCTCACAATAGAACTCTTTTCTCCATCTTCCCAAATATGAGGGTGAGTCAAATGAAAACCTTCAATATTTTTTTAAATATTATTTATTGTGCAGAAGTGGTACAAAGCTGTATCACTTTTGAACATAATCTCCCCCATGTTCAATGCAAGTTCTCCAGCACTTAGAAAGTGCATAAATTCATTTAGTAAAAAATTCTTTTGGTAGTGCACGCAACCACTCATGCACCGCATTGCATACCTCTTTATCAGAACGGAACTTCTTTCCTCCCATTGCGTGTTTGAGTGGTCCAAACATATGGAAATCACTTGGGGCAAGGTCTGGTGAGTATGGTGGATGAGGAAGACACTCAAAATGCACGTATGTGATTGTTCCAACTGTTGTATGGGCAGTATGGGGCCTTGCATTGTCATGTTGCAAAAGGACACCTGCTGACAGCAATCCACGTCGCTATGATTTGATTGCAAGCCGCAGATGATTTTTTAGGAGATCTGTGTATGACGCACTGGAGACAGTGGTTCCTCTTGGTATGTAATGCTCCAAAATGACGCCTTTTTCATCCCAAAAGAGTCAGCATAACCTTCCCTGCTGATGCTTCTGTTCGCAACTTCATTGGTTTTGGTGATGAGGAATGGCGTCATTTCTTGCTCGCTCTCTTCATTTCGGTTTGTGGAAGTGAACCCAGGTTTCATCCCCAGTAACGATTCTTGCAAGGAAGCTATCACCTTCTCGTTCAAAGCTCCAAAGAAGTTCTTCAGAAGCATCAACACGTTGTTCTCTCATTTCAGGAGTCAGCTGCCATGACACCCATCTTGCAGACACTTTGTGAAACTGGAGCACATCATACACAATGTGGTGTGCTGACCCATGACTAATCTGTAAACATTACGGCAGTTTTCCTTCACTATGGCTTCAACTGCTACAATGTTCTGTGGATTCACACCTCTTTGTGCCTGACCTGGACGAGGAGCATCTTCCACTGAAGTCACACCATTTGCGAAATTCCTACTCCATTCGTAGACTTGCTACTGTGACAAACATGCATCACCATACTGAACCTGCATTTGTCGATGAATTTCAATAGGTTTCACATCTTCACTATGCAAAAACCGAATAATAGAATGCTGTTCTTCCCTGGTGTAAGTTGCAGGTGGGACGGCCATCTTTATACTGATACTGAGACGGTATGTGTACATCTGCACTATGCTGCCAACTACAGGCCATTCTGCACGCTGTTTGTAGCTTGCTTACCAACTTGCCGGATAACGGTGCGAAATTTCGATTTGTTATTACAAATTTAAGGTTTTCATGTGACTCACCCTCGTACCAAGATGCACTGTTTGCTGAAAATCCTCCACCATCACATAGCATTGGTCTCACATCAGTTTCATAACAGAATTGAAAAGATGGTTGTCAGAGGTTGCCTAGTAGGGACTATGGGGAGCCTTTGGGTGATGGTTTCCCTCTGAAGTTTGTGATCTTCACCCCTCCAATCAATCAACTTGAGATCCAACGGGCATAAACTTTTTGATAAGACGTGTTTTGAATCATATCTTCCACTGCTCTGTACCATAATGCACTGTGATATGGCTGTTTTCTCTAATGAACTCATCAATACTTCCCTTCTTGGTTTCCACAGAGGCAGTTAGAAGGCCACCTGTGTTAGGCTCATCTCAGTTACTCGTGTTCCATCTTTGAAATGTTTCACCCTTCTCCTAACACTGCTGGCATCCGTGCAGACATGTACATAGGCCCTTTGAAGTATGAGGTGAATTTCAATAGCAAAAAGAAACATTGCTAGTGCCCATTTTGAAAGTACTATCTGTGGTTATGTGATAGACAGTAGTGACATTAAAATATGTCAATGTGTGTTGTAAATTCTGCCATTTCC
The DNA here is from genome assembly GCF_023897955.1 of Schistocerca gregaria. Lineage (NCBI taxonomy): Eukaryota > Metazoa > Arthropoda > Insecta > Orthoptera > Acrididae > Schistocerca > Schistocerca gregaria. Next base: position 427,771,154 of record NC_064921.1, read on the forward strand.
AATCCTGCAGTGGTTTCTGTTATGTTGTTGGAATTGTAATTTTAACAATAAGTCACTCAAGACTTTTAAGTACGGCCCTTGTAATATAAAAAATATACCTTGGAGATAAACTGACACTAGTGTTAATCCTCGGCATTCCAGTGTAAAAGTTGTCGCAGAATCAGCTAATTAAAAAATCAATGCAATTGGCATGTTTGTTTATATGTGAAACTGAATTCAGAATTTTCAGAAATTGCATTTGTCAGATTCATATGCCGATGTGAGATTCTAGATTTGCATATTTTACTGTTCGTGTTGCTTCTGTGCATAATTTTTCATTGATTGCATCAGTACTCATTTGTATTGTGAGACATTGTGATGTTTTGAACATTTGTGAGTTCCACAACAAAGTCATACTGTCGTAGAATTTTCAGACCAAAAGTATAAATTTGAAAATTTTTGGAAGTTCAGTGTGTTGGTGATTCATATTTACTGCCAAAGGGTAGATCAATCTGAATTTCGGTGTGTATTGGTGCAAATAAATGGAAATTTTTTAGAATTTTTTAAGTTACCACTGTCCTGTGCATTGACTAATATGTAGCTAGTTGGTGTTTGTGATTTAGAAACAGTAGCATGTTTTACTAACATATGTGTTACATCTAGTTTTCCATTTCAAGGTGATATATTATCTAGTTACCATAAATTTATTTTATTTTAGAGTTCGTTAGTGAATGTAATAAACAACAAAAAAATTTAGAAAATTATTAATTTTTACCACAGATTTTTCTGTTGCCTGACTGTGTTACACTGATCTCCCTGACCAAAATGTATGAGATACTGTCTTCACTGAAACTAAAACTGAGCCAGTGTGAGGATTTCTGGCAGCAAGTATCGTAGATGGAGACTCATAGACAGATATAGAAGTAAATTCGGGTGTGCCCCAGGGAAGTGTGTTGGGACCTTTGCTATTTATGTTGAATATTAATTACCTTGTGTACAGTGTTAATAGTGACCTCAGACTTTTTACAGGCAATGCAATCATTTGTAGTGAAGCTCTGTGTGAAAGAAGTGGAATAAATATTTTTTCAGATGACGGCAGTTTGGAGGCAGTCTGGCTGTGGGCTATAGACAGGTGTGAATGCACACCAATGCAATCATGATGGATAATGGTGACACCTAGAAGGTGATAATCCAGTTACATGAACTGGGTGTCAGCTCTCGTTGCTTCTCCTTATTTTGAGCTGAATAATTTATACAGCACTGCAGATGACACTGCTTCCTCCATTATAAAGCTAGTACTGCTTCATGCCCTATTGGGTAATAAGCCCTTGAAAGCTTTTCGTAGAAAATATCATCTAGTGTTGCAGGAAGTGTAGAATCATGTTTCACAAGAAAAAACCACTAACTTTACCTCATATTTTCAGGGGAAAAAAACGTATAATTAAAACACCAGCCTCAGCATTTGATACCGTGTGAAAATTTGGGCCACAATTCTGACAGCGCACAGCTATGATCTCATGAAATCACAGATTTTAAACGTTCATATGTAGTGGTTGTTTGTAACTTGATCTGCTCCACTGCAGTCATGTCATGCCCAAGGCCAAAGTACTGTACAGCAGAGGGACAACCATCATATTCATGGGATAGTAAACATGAGGGGCAAGGTGAAAACAGCTGCCCAACATGTTTCAAAATCATATTCTGGAGCTTATTAAACATGATTTATAGTAAGAAATACAAGTATGTAATATGTCAAACTCGCACATGTATGTTCAGTATTGTTTTAACAATATTCTTTTATTGGCAATCTGCAGCTGTGTGTGTGCCTCAGAGTCAAAATTAATAAACCTAAGCAACTGAAAATTGTTAGCTGTGAAGTATTGGAAGTAACTATTCTTTGAAACAGTGCATTTGCAGTAGCTATCACCACACCTTCTGCTTGTGTTGCCCCAGCAAACATTACGTCTTAGCAAAAATAATAGTAATCATCATTAGAAGTCCCTGAAACCCAACATGACCCAGGAACAGTAGGGAGACATACCACAGCCCCAAGGAGGGTCAATGTTAACATGTCTGTAACACAAGTACATAAAATTCATGTAAAAAATAGATTTTTATAGTTGGATAAATATTAATCACAACTTCTCAGTTTCAGTAGGTTGAACTGGTCTGCAGTGTCACTCTCATCTTCAAAGAGAGGTGAATTGGAAATAATTTAAACTGACCAGTCTTCCCTATTGTGATGTAAGGTGGTGGTAATTTTCTATATGCTCTTCGTGGTCTAACCATAAATAAAACACCTTGTATACCTTTACACCTTTACAAATGTGTGCTTGTGTCTGTGTATGTGCGGATGGATATGTGTGTGTGTGTGTGTGTGTGTGTGTGTGTGTGTGTGTGTGTGTGTGTGTGTGTGTGTGGGCGCGCGCGCGCGCGTGAGTGTATACCTGTCCTTTTTCTCCCTAAGGTAAGTCTTTCCACTCCCGGGATTGGAATGACTCCTTACCTTCTCCCTTTAAACCCACATACTTTCGTCTTTCCCTCTCCTTCCCTCTTTCCCGATGAAGAAACCGTTGGTTGCGAAAGCTTGAATTTTGTGTGTTTGTTTGCGTGTCTATCAACCTGCCACCGCTTTCGTTTGGTAAGTCATATCATCTTTGTTTTATATATATATATATATATATATATATATATATATATATATATAAAAACAGAAAGAAACTTCCACATGGGAAAAATATATTAAAACAGCCATGGGTACCAGGATGGCCCCCTCGTATGCCAACCTATTTATGGACCGCTTAGAGGAAGCCTTCTTGGTTACCCAAGCCTGCCAACCCAAAGTTTGGTACAGATTTATTGATGACATCTTCATGATCTGGACTCACAGTGAAGAACAACTCCAGAATTTCCTCTCCAACCTCAACTCCTTTGGTTCCATCAGATTCACCTGGTCCTACTCCAAATCCCATGCCACTTTCCTAGACGTTGACCTCCATCTGTCCAATGGCCAGCTGCACACATCCGTCCACATCAAACCCACTAACAAGCAACAGTACCTCCATTATGACAGCTGCCACCCATTCCATATCAAACGGTCCCTTCCCTACAGCCTAGGCCTTCGTGGCAAACGAATCTGCTCCAGTCCTGAATCCCTCGACCATTACACCAACAACCTGAAAACAGCTTTCGCATCCCGCAACTACCCTCCCAACCTGGTACAGAAGCAGATAACCAGAGCCACCTCCTCATCCCCTCAAACCCAGAACCTCTCACAGAAGAACCCCAAAAGTGCCCCACTTGTAACAGAATACTTCCCGGGACTGGATCAGACCTTGAATGTGGCTCTCCAGCAGGGATACGATTTCCTAAAATCCTGCCCCGAAATGAGATCCATCCTTCATGAAATCCTCCCCACTCCACCAAGAGTGTCTTTCCGCCGTCCACCTAACCTTCGTAACCTCTTGGTTCATCCCTATGAAATCCCCAAACCACCTCCCCTACCCTCTGGCTCCTACCCTTGCAACCGCCCCCGGTGTAAAACCTGTCCTATGCACCCTCCCACCACCACCTACTCCAGTCCTGTAACCTGGAAGGTGTACACGATCAAAGGGAGAGCCATATGTGAAAGCACCCACGTGATTTACCAACTGACCTGCCTGCACTGTGATGCTTTCTATGTGGGAATGACCAGCAACAAACTGTCCATTCGCATGAATGGACACAGGCAGACAGTGTTTGTTGGTAATGAGGATCACCCTGTGGCTAAACATGCCTTGATGCACGGCCAGCACATCTTGGCACAGTGTTACACCGTCCGAGTTATCTGGATACTTCCCACCAACACCAACCTATCCGAACTCCGGAGATGGGAACTCGCCCTTCAGTATATCCTCTCTTCTCGATATCCGCCAGGCCTCAACATCCGCTAATTTCAAGTTGCCGCCACTCATACCTCACCTGTCTTTCAACAACTTCTTTGCCTCTGTACTTCCGCCTCGACTGACATCTCTGCCCTTACTCTTTGCCTTTAAATATGTCTGCTTGTGTCTGTGTATGTGCGGATGGATGTGTGTGTGTGTGTGTGTGTGTGTGTGTGTGTGTGTGTGTGTGTGTGTGTGTGTGTGTGTGTGTGCGCGAGTGTACACCTGTCCTTTTTTTCCCCTAAGGGAAGTCTTTCCGCTCCCGGGATTGGAATGACTCCTTACCCTCTACCTTAAAACCCACATCCTTTCGTCTTTCCCTCTCCTTCCTGAAGAAGCAACCATCGGTTGCGAAAGCTAGTAATTCTGTGTGTGTGTTTGTGTGTTTTGTTCATGTGCCTGTCTGCCGGCGCTTTCCCGCTTGGTAAGTCTTGGAATCTTTGTTTTTAATATATATATATATATATATAGTGGGTGAGGAAAAAATTAAGTTTCTTCTAGCAAACACAAAACTAAACTGCTGCTGCCTACATCAGATAATGTAAATGAACATGGTCAGTTCAAGTGTCATGCTATTTATTATAAGATTGAGACTGAGGCAGGTTTTTATTTTATCCATCATGTAACCAACATTTCTCGCATTTACTGTTGGCTCCTTTTTCTTTTCATTTCCTATTTGGTTTGAATAAATAATCCTGTTTGGTTTTATTTCCTAATGGTAACATAAGGAGTTTGTAATTTTCCTAATGGTAACTTAAGGAGTATGTAATTTTGAAGTTACTAATCATACTAACAGTAAAGGAAGACATGTAACAAAACTTCATTGTTTCTTGCAATTTGCTCTGTAAGCTACTAACATCCGTTCTTCATAATCGGCATGGCTAAGTGTTAACCATATGAAGTAAGCACATTTTCGTGTTATAGTTGCCTGACCAAAACTAGAACACAAAATATGAATACTCCTGTACCAGGAATTATAAACTTTTAACAACTAGAACACAAAATATGAACACTCATGTACCAGGAATAATAAACCTTTAACACACAAAAGTACAACAATATTATGAAAAGAATAGATTGCAACTCACCATTGGTGTGCATTTATGTTTTCAGTCAAAATGCCTTCTTCTGAAGTAGGAAACACACACACACACACACACACACACACACACACACACACACACACACACACAAAGAAACCTAGCTCCTGCTTGTGCCCAGAAGCAGCACTACTCCTTCCCCCGACCCTGCCCTCTCATCCCTCTCCCTTCTTGCCCCATGCCACCTCCTTTCCCATGCCAGATTGCAGCTCCCATCAAGTGCAATTGGTATCCACAGTCTGGTTGCACTGTGTCAAGAGTTCGTGCTCCTCTTTTGATTACTGAATATGGGCTGAGTATAGCAATGATTTTACACTGTTTGTAACATGACATGCAAGTGAGTTTGCAGGTAGATGCCATTCCATGCCTTGATGCTTGACGAGGGTGAATGCATGCGATATTTTCCATCAGGTGATGACTGAAGTCTGATTGGTCGTGGTCAGGTAATTGTATGGAACTAGAGTCAATGAACTTGCCAGTCAGTCGAAGTACATCTACATCTACATGACTACTCTGCAATTCACATTTAAGTGCTTGGCAGAGGGTTCATCGAACCACAATCATACTATCTCTCTACTATTCCACTCCCGAACAGCAAGCGGGAAAAACGAACACCTAAACCTTTCTGTTCCAGCTCTGATTTCTCTTATTTTATTTTGATGATCATTCCTACCTATGTAGGTTGGGCTCAACAAAATATTTTCGCATTCGGAAGAGAAAGTTGGTGACTGAAATTTCGTAAGAAGGTCTCACCGCGACGAAAAACGTCTATGCTGTAATGACTTCCATCCCAACTCGCTTACCATATCTGCCACACTCTCTCCCCTATAACGCGATAATACAAAACGAGCTGCCCTTTTTTGCACCCTTTCGATGTCCTCCGTCAATCCCACCTGGTAAGGATCCCACACCGCGCAGCAATATTCTAACAGAGGACGAACGAGTGTAGTGTAAGCTGTCTCTTTAGTGGACTTGTTGCATCTGCTAAGTGTCCTGCCAATGAAACGCAACCTTTGTCTCGCCTTCCCGACAATATTATCTATGTGGTCCTTCCAACTGAAGTTGTTCGTAATTTTAACACCCAGGTACTTAGTTGAATTGACAGCCTTGAGAATTGTACTATTTATCGAGTAATCGAATTCCAACGGATTTCTTTTGGAACTCATGTGGATCATCTCACACTTTTCGTTATTTAGCGTCAACTGCCACCTGACACACCATACAGCAATCTTTTCTAAATCGCTTTGCAGCTGATACTGGTCTTCGGATGACCTTACTAGACGGTAAATTACAGCATCATTTGCGAACAGTCTAAGAGAACTGCTCAGATTGTCACCCAGGTCATTTATATAGATCAGGAACAGTAGAGGTCTCAGGACGCTTCCCTGGGGAACACCTGATATCACTTCAGTTTTACTCGATGATTTGCCATCTATTACTACGAACTGCGACCTTCCTGACAGGAAATCACGAATCCAGTCGCACAACTGAGACGATACCCCATAGCTCCGCAGCTTGATTAGAAGTCGCTTGTGAGGAACGGTGTCAAAAGCTTTCCGGAAATCTAGAAATACGGAATCAACTTGAGATCCCCTGTCGATAGCGGCCATTATTTCGTGCGAATAAAGAGCTAGCTGCGTTGCACAAGAGCGATGTTTTCTGAAGCCATGCTGATTACGTGTCAATAGATCGTTCCCTTCGAGGTGGTTCATAATGTTTGAATACAGTATATGCTCCAAAACCCTACTGCAAACCGACGTAAATGATATAGGTCTGTAGTTAAATGGATTACTCCTACTACCCTTCTTAAACACTGGTGCGACCTGCGCAATTTTCCAATCTGTAGGTACAGATCTATCGGTGAGCGAGCGGTTGTATATGAGTGCTAAGTAGGGAGCTATAGTATCAGCGTAATCTGAAAGGAACCTAATCGGTATACAATCTGGACCTGAAGACTTGCCCGTATTAAGCGATTTGAGTTGCTTCGCAACCCCTAAGGTATCTACTTCTAAGAAACTCATGCTAGCAGATGTTCGTGTTTCAAATTCTGGAATATTCCATTAGTCTTCCCTGGTGAAGGAATTTCGGAAAACTGCGTTCAATAACTCCGCTTTAGCGGCACAGTCGTCGATAACAGTACCATCGGCACTGCACAGCGAAGGTATTGACTGCGTCTTGCCGCTTGTGTATTTTACATACGACCAGAATTTCTTCGGATTTTCTACCAAATTTCGAGACAATGTTTCGTTGTGGAACCTATTAAAGGCATCTCGCATCGAAGTACGTGCCAAATTTCGCGCGTCTGTAAATTTTAGCCCATCTTCGGGATTTCGCGTTCTTCTGAACTTCGCATGCTTTTTCCGTTGCCTCTGCAACAGCGTTCGGACCTTTTTTGTGTACCACGGGGGATCCGTTCCATCTCTTACCAATTTATGAGGTATGAATCTCTCAATTGCTGCTGCTACTACACTCCTGGAAATTGAAATAAGAACACCGTGAATTTATTGTCCCAGGAAGGGGAAACTTTATTGACACATTCCTGGGGTCAGATACATCACATGATCACACTGACAGAACCACAGGCACATAGACACAGGCAACAGAGCATGCACAATGTCGGCACTAGTACAGTGTATATCCACCTTTCGCAGCAATGCAGGCTGCTATTCTCCCATGGAGACGATCGTAGAGATGCTGGATGTAGTCCTGTGGAACGGCTTGCCATGCCATTTCCACCTGGCGCCTCAGTTGGACCAGCATTCGTGCTGGACGTGCAGACCGCGTGAGACGACACTTCATCCAGTTCCAAACATGCTTAATGGGGGACAGATCCGGAGATCTTGCTGGCCAGGGTAGTTGACTTACACCTTCTAGAGCACGTTGGGTGGCACGGGATACATGCGGACGTGCATTGTCCTGTTGGAACAGCAAGTTCCCTTGCCGGTCTAGGAATGGTAGAACGATGGGTTCGATGACGGTTTGGATGTACCGTGCACTATTCAGTGTCCCCTCGACGATCACCAGAGGTGTACAGCCAGTGTAGGAGATTCGCTCCCCACACCATGATGCCGGGTGTTGGCCCTGTGTGCCTTGGTCGTATGCAGTCCTGATTGTGGCGCTCACCTGCACGGCGCCAAACACGCATACGACCATCATTGGCACCAAGGCAGAAGCGACTCTCATCGCTGAAGTCGACACGTCTCCATTCGTCCCTCCATTCACGCCTGTCGCGACACCACTGGAGGCGGGCTGCACGATGTTGGGGCGTGAGCGGAATACGGCCTAACGGTGTGCGGGACCGTAGCCCAGCTTCATGGAGACGGTTGCGAATGGTCCTCGCCGATACCCCAGGAGCAACAGTGTCCCTAATTTGCTGGGAAGTGGCGGTGCGGTCCCCTACGGCACTGCCTAGGATCCTACGGTCTTGGCGTGCATCCGTGCGTCGCTACAGTCCGGTCCCAGGTCGACGGGCACGTGCACCTTCCGCCGACCACTGGCGACAACATTGATGTACTGTGGAGACCTCACGCCCCACGTGTTGAGCAATTCGGCGGTACGTCCACCCGGCCTCCCGCATGCCCACTATACTCCCTCGCTCAAAGTCCGTCAACTGCACATACGGTTCACGTCCACGCTGTCGCGGCATGCTACCATTGTTAAAGACTGCGATGGAGCTCCGTATGCCAAGGCAAACTGGCTGACACTGACGGCGGCGGTGCGCAAATGCTGCGCAGCTAGCGCCATTCGACGGCCAACACCGCGGTTCCTGGTGTGTCCACTGTGCCGTGCGTGTGATCATTGCTTGTACAGCCCTCTCGCAGTGTCCGGAGCAAGTATGGTGGGTCTGACACACCGGTGTCAATGTGTTCTTTTTTCCATTTCCAGGAGTGTATATCTTTGAATTTGAGCCACATCTCGTCTACATTCGCATAGTCAGTTCGGAAGGAATGGAAATTGTCTTTTAGGAAGGCTTCTAGTGGCACTTTATCCGCTTTTTTAAATAAAATTATTTTGCGTTTGTTTCTGATGGGTTTGGAAGAAATGGTATTGAGCCTAGCTACAATGACCTTGTGATCACTAATCCCTGTATCAGTCATGATGCTCTCTATCAGCTCTGGATTGTTTGTGGCCAAGAGGTCAAGTGTGTTTTCGCAACCATTTACAATTCGCGTGGGTTCGTGGACTAACTGCTCGAAATAATTTTCGGAGAATGCATTTAGGACAATCTCGGAAGACGTTTTCTGCCTACCACCGGTTTTGAACAAGTATTTTTGCCAACATACCGAGGGTAGGTTGAAGTCCCCACCAACGATAACCGTATGAGTGGGGTACCTTGCAATACACAAGCTCTGTGAGCAATGATTCAAAGTCCAGGTCGTCTGTGGTGCAAAGTCAAAGCAATATCATGGGTAGGGCAGTTGTTCAGCTAGTATAATGACACATCAGTGCAGCCTTTCAAGAATGGTGCGAATATTCGATCATGCCATTGCTCACTATGATTGAGAGTGCAACAAAATTTACTAAGTTGTGTAAATAACTCAGACCCTAATGGCCAGCTGTGGTCTGTGATGATGTGCAGCAGCAGATAACCAAATCATGAAACCCTGTTTGACACAAAGGCAAAGGCCAGCATTTCTATCAATATGTTCTCGACTGACATAATTTCTGGCTAAAGAGTGAATCAATGAATTGCAGTTAATAAATAATGCTGACCATTTTATGGTGAGAGCGGCCTACAATGTCAATCTGTATGTGTGCAAAGCATGCTATTGTATCTGGAAAATCTCCAACTGGTTCATGCATCTGACAGAATACCATACTGCACTGACACTGAAGGCACACACATGCAAGCCCATTCGTGACAATCCTTTTGCATAATTTTCTGTTAATTTGGTGGGAAGAAATAAAACAAAGTGGCACTAGAAATGACAAAATTCCATTCACCAACTCTGAAACATTGGAAAGATTTCAGGATCCACGAGGCTATTATGAAGAAGTGACATCGAGAACATTACAACCGAGGACATTGGCATTGCAAGGAATGAAATAAAATAGTGAAGAAAAAAAAAGAAAACCACAGTAGCAGCTGGGATCAAACCAGAGTTGTCAAGTCAAGAGTCAGTGGGCTTAATCTCTGTGCCATGCCGCAGACAAGACAGTTGTTGCTTAAAACTTTCTCATGTCTACATGTAAATGCTTAGAGAGCGTTTTCTCTTTATTATAGACCACTCAGGCAAGATATTCAAGGGACTTGAAAGGGTCATATCTACCTGCTTCTGGTCGCGCAGTTGAGCCCAATCGGTGAGACCCTTTCCGTGCACTGCGCTTATTAATTGTAGGTCCCAAGAAGTGCTCCAGTCAACAGTTCTTGCAAGTCAGCACTCTCAAGAAACAGTATAAGTCTTTGCTGGTTTCTGGCTGTGGGATTTTCATAACGGCTTCTACTTTCTCGGGTATTGGCTATCCCCCTTCTGATAAAATTAAGTGACAGAAGAAAATATTTGTTGACTGAGAAAAAGCTTTTGACAATGTTGACAGGACAAATTTCTTTCAAATTATAAAGGTTGCAGGGGTAAAAGACAGGGAGTGAAAGGCTATATACAATTTCTACAGAAAGCAAATGGCAGTTACAAGAGTTGAGGGGCATGAAAGGGAAGCAGTGATTGAGAGAGATCAAGACAGGGTTATAGTCTATATCTGATGTAATTCAGTCTGTATATTAAGCAAGCAGTAGAGGAAACAAAAAATGGAGTAAGGATTAAAGTCCAAGAAACTTTGAAGTTTGCTGATGATGTAATTCTGTCAGAGACAGCTAAAGACTTGGAAAAACAGTTGAATGGAATGGACAGTGTCTTAGAAAGGAAAATATAAGATGAACACCAACAAAAGCAAAATGATGATAATAGAATGTAGTAGAGCTAAATCAGGTGATGCTGAGGGAATTAGACTGGCAATGGCAAGAAAAGCTTTTGTGAAGAGAATTTGGTTAACATTGAGTATAGATTTAAGTGTAAGGAAATCTTTTCTGAAAGTATTTGTGTGGAGTGCAGCCATACATGGAAGTGAAACAAGGACAGTAAACAGTTAACACAAGGAGAGAATAGAAGCTTTTGAAATGTGCTGCTATAGAATAATGCTGAATATTAGATGGGTAGATCACATAACTAATGAGCAGATACTGAATATAATTGGGGAGAACATGAAGTAGTGGTATAACCTGACTAGAAGAAGGGACAAATTAGTAGAATACATTCTAGGGCATCAAGGGATCACCAGTTTAGTATTGGAGGGAAGTATAGGAGAGAAAAATCAGATAGGGAGACCAAAAGATGAATACAGTAAGCAGACTCAGAAGGATGTATGTTGCAGTAGTTGCTCAGAGATGAAGAAGCTTGCACAGGATAGAGTAGCATAGGATGGAGAGCTGCATCAAACCAGTCTTTGGACTCAAGACAATGAAAACAACAACAACAGCAACAAAGTAATCTGTGGCTTACCAAAAACACACAAGCTGTTCTGTTACAAGCATTTAAAAATTTTGATCAAATGTTGCTGGTACTGTACTGCAATGGCTGAAAGAATGAAGATGTCATGCAAGTATGTAAAACAGAATGACAGCCCTTGCAGCCTGGAGTCAGCATTGGACTGCACTATGCTTTCACCTGGAATTTCAGAGTCCATCCCAATACATTGTGTACCTTTGCTATAGGTGAATTATCTGTGGCAGAAAGACAGAACAAAGTTGGTGGCCAACAGTTGTAAAGTCCATGGATACATGCAAAAGCCTGAGAGAGTGCCTACAAGAAATTTTTGTAGTCTTCTGATCACTGAAAAAAAGATGCTGAGAGCATGACCAGCAATCGCAGGCATATGTCAGAGTTCCGCTGTCATTTGGATAATTGTGAGCTTTATCTCCAAATTTCTGGAGATACTGACACACAGTAGGTAGCTGCTCTGCACCACTTGAGGACTAATGAGTTCATTGTTCACGTCATGGCACAGAACACAGCAACCTCCTCTTGCACACTGTCCCTCCCCCTCACCCCACTTTGGGACACCATTGGAAACAATGTAATGAGTAGTAGACAACAGAGAATACATCACACTCCTAATACTAAATCTGAGGCTGTCTCATTGTGATGAAGTTAGCAACATAAGGGGCACTGTCCATAAAAACCTCTTTGCGCTTAAATCTACATTTGTGCAATTTGTTTCCATTGCTTGGCTTGCACTTTGTTTACTCTCCCTTCTGTTTATTTTTATATCTCTTTTCCTTTTCACACTCAGTATTTTCTTTTTTGTTGTTGTTGCTGTTGTTGTTTATTCATTTTCTTCATTGTGAAATGGAGGCAGACACATCCTTTGCTAGTGTGTTGGTTTCATTCTTAACATTCTCTACCCTAGAGTTCCTATTCCAGTATCATTCTGTCTTCAGATGTTGGATGTGCACTCTTTCTCATATGTTGGATATATGTCTGAATTGAAGAAAACATCTTAACTTCTGATATTGAGCTGAAGTTGAACAACACAAAGAAAAAGAATTGCATCCAAGCATGCCAGACAATTTAAATTTATGTTAAACTGAACTCAGAATATCTATTCAGAGAAGGCACCTTCAATGATGTACTGACCCTCTTATCAGCAGCAGAAAAAAAGTTCCATTAAACATTACCTATGGAGCTGACTTTTGTTGTTTGTTCTGAGCTGCCATTGTCCACTTCATCGAACCACTGAAGAATAATGTAATACTTCTACTCAAATAAAACCACTGTAAAGCAAATGAAGGATATAAGGGAAAAACAGTTGAAGTCCAGTTTCTAATATTTTGCAGTAATTTAATTTGAAGTTAAAAAACTACACATATTAAATGTGTTAGACATACAGAAAACTTATTTAGAATAATTCTCAAGGTGTTTCTCTAATAGACCCTTAAAGTGAAGGTACACATCTTTACAATCAAAAACAATCATACACCTTTAGTGTCATGTGGTATAGGGATTTGTTTATTAACAATGAAAAGTGAAGGTACACATCTTTACCATCAAAAACAATCGTACACCGTTTACTTTCTAGAATGGGTTGCATTATATGTAACTGTTTGTCTTAGAAAAATGTACACAATTAATACATATAAAACATCACTGAAATTAATTTTTCAGTGTTTGCACCAAATTAGTCATTGTTGACTGGGTAATCTTGGGGAAAAAAGTGCATTTTCAAACAGAATTTCTTCAGGTATTGCAGGTTGGAGAGTGGAATTAAACTTAAATATGAAGGTTTTGGCTTGTTTTGACTGTGTGCATGGCAACAACACAGGACTCATTGGACGTCATTGGATATTTCTTTCTGTATTCTTTACTGAGAAATGAAGAGCACGATTAAAACTTTTCTTGGCCACACTTGATGACGTTGAAGGGAATAGTTTCTGTGGCATCTTGTGATGTGCTCATTCCAATCGCTGATTGTTTCAGTGTGGGCTTTTTGATTTAATAAATACGTAACTTTGTCACATTCCATGTAGTTGCCCTGTAATAGGAAAAGTTACTTTGATTGATTCAAATCTGTTGCACATGGATAGCTGAATAATGACATATGGAAAATCCAGGATGGAATGTTGAATAAAGACATAATTATTATTGTCCCCATGGCAAGAATCACAAAAAAGCGCAAATGAAGTACTGAATAATGATAAAAGCAAAGGTGTAACAACATTATCAACTCCTTTTTGGCTATGGTCCTGTTGTAGGTATGAAAGTATCCTTCTCCTGAAGTAAAAACATATGCAGTAAACATGTAAAAGAACATCTGTCGCTTGTAGTATACATCATTAGTGCTAACATTAGGCGCTGTAAGATTTTTCATGTATCTATGCCTAATACCCCATGTTCATGACTTCACCCAACTTTAATTTTGGCTCCACGTTTTCACTGACAGATGACTTCAGCACTCTTCTTACATAATAAATTAAGAGTTTCTAGCTGCTTAATTTCTTTATCTACTTCTTCTGCTCTACTGCTATAATTAAATTTTGCTGCAAGAAGAGAGAACTTTTTTCTTTAGATTCATTGCTTGCAGAGCAAGTATCTGACATTGGGTACCCAAAAGTAGTACTAAATTTCGTCTGAATTATGTTTCGATAACATTCATAAGAAACGGGGGAATTCTAGAAATGTCTCTGTATACATCTGGTGCAATATTTTAAGGTTTAATTCTTCAGGTAGATAAATCTTAGATGTACCGTGAAGGCTATAGTGAGAAGAACAGCCTTGAAGGGAACTTGTATGCTTTATTAAATTAGCAACAGCCTCGGCTGTCTTTTTCATGGGTCTAGTAGAATGAGTACCTCAGCTGTTAGTAAGAGCAAGAGCAGTATTAGAAAGAGATTATTGATTGTTAACATATTCTGGCTTGTTATACCATGCAAACTCATAACGGCCTTGTAACATACTGGAATTTCAATAAATTTTCTGTCCCTGTGTACATATACCTCATAGCAGTAATAGAGGTCTCCTAGATTGCTGTTTTCTTGTGGTTTCCATGGTCTTCTTTTCTCACAGGCAAAACTGAAATTAGTGAAAATAAGCATGCAAGTGTGCACTCTGTAAATTCTTGTTTTAAAGTAAATTGAACTCCCAGACTAGTATATCATGTTCATGTTTTGAAATTTTCATGAAATGCTGTTTTCTGCATTCACTATGTTCACTCACATCTAGAAGTATACCATGTTTGGGTCTTTCCTTTGCTCTTTTCTGATGAATAGCTGTAACATTCTTATTGCTTGGTTTTCTACCGAAATGCAAACTGCCTGTCTGCACGTCAGAAAATTAGATGCCATTCAACTACAGTATAGTAGCTGACCAGCTTTTAAAACAATAAACTCTGGGATTATTTTCATTTAAAATATACATGGACTCTGATTCCCCCCTCATCTCCCTCCATTTCACAGAGGACTTCATTTTTCTCTGGGGCACTTATCTTCTATACTGACTTTTTATGGACTGTGAATGGTTTTCTCTGTGTATGAAGCTGTTGGACTGTAGTGCAGCAAACAGAATCCATTGGTACTAGAATCTCAAATTTCACCAAAAGTGAGCTTTGAATCTGTTTTTCCCTGTACCCTTCAGATGTTAGTGACTAATTCTTTAACAGTGGGTTTTGAATAAAACTGAATACCTCTTTGACCTAATAGCAATACATTGTTAATTATATTATGTAGCCATGTGACTATGTGGAATTTAGTGGGTAGTAAAAACTAAAATTAAGCCAACAAGACAGTAACAGACTGTGTAACTATGTGCCATCTCAGTATACACAGAACGGTGTATGCAGAGAGAGCCTTCTGCCCATAATGTAGGAGATGGATTGACAAAAGCACGTGTTACATACATCCCACAGCCTACAGATTACTTATATTTATCCATTTTAACCCCAAATGTACAAAATTATCATGGATAAAATATTGAATGTAGACTATCATCTTTTGCTCAAATATAGAAGTTCACATTCCTTGTAAGAAAACAATAATGTCTTATTTTTGACCCATTTGTGGACGTCTACTTTTCTGTTCAAAGAAAAAAGTGTAGTGACATGGCTGACATTTCTATGTTAAATTCATTCTTCTCTGTTTTAATTAAAATTGTTTTCTCGTTTTGTAGATACTTGGAGAAAAATAGAGACTGGTTTGAAGAAAATGTGTACGAAGATAACTGCTCTCCACTTAAACAAAATGACTGATTTGCTGTATTTATGCATAGTTTCATATTTTATATTCTGTAAATAGTTTATAGAAATTGCTATTTTTAAAAACAATTGTTGAATGTTTAGTTATAAACTACCCTCACTTAAACAAAATGACTGATTTTCTGTATTAATACATAGCCTCTTATTTTATATTCTGTAAATAGTTTATAGAAATTGCTATTTTTAAAAATATTTGTTGAATGTTAAGTTACAAAAATGCATGTCATTGAAGATTTTGATCTGGTGTTTCCAGTTCAGTTGGTTGGTATTTTTCATGTTATCTCCTGTATCCTACAAAATATTGTCTCTGTTATCATCAGCCATGTATTTGACAAGAATTGTTAGTGCAAACTTCACTATGTGCCATTTATATAGTATGCTTCTGGGACCAAAGACGTGTAGATAACAAAATACGCAGACATGAATATTGGAGAGTGATTAATTATCTGCTTCTTTGATAATTATGACTTGCTTCTCAGTGGAAGTAACCAGATCCTTTAACTATGAAAGCTAAGGTTACTTTAGTTTAAGTTCCTAAGTTATTTTATTCAAGAACTATTGTGCTGTTACCGATACCTCAGACTTGCTGATTGTCAATAATAACTGTAACGTTTTTCCTTTCTGAAGCTGGAAGATTTCGACACAGTGTTTTGTGTCTTATAAGTTTGTGACAGCTGATTGTATGTACAAAAAGCCAAATTATCAGTAGCGTGCTATGTTGCTGGTGAAAGTGGATGAATCAGTAAAATACAGAATTTTACATAAAACTGGTACTCTGAATTTCTTTTTCATACAATTTCAATGGCAGCACTACTATTATAATGACAAAAACTGGATACAGGTATCCATCTGTTAAGAAAGTTAACTTGAGTGTTGTGTGTTTCATAATCATTTTTTTCTCTTAACAGTGTTTGAGATTGAAATGGGCAATCAGCCCATCGTTTATATCAAGTTGTGTGACGTAAAGAGAGGAGCAGTTGTCAGTTGAATCGCTGTGCCTATAAGTCATTTATTCAGCAAAAAGATTTAATCTGTTATGGCTGGAACACACACTGAATGCATGTTGGAGAGATCACACACCCACCTTTGTTTCAATCTTCATGTCTTTCATAGATGTAAAAGACTGCCGTGGGAAAATACTGTTAACTGCCTAACTGATCACAAAAATGTATTTTCCGTCATTGTTAAGCCATTCTTCTGTAATAAATGATATTCCAAGAATGTGATTTTCTAATAGGACTGCCTTTAATTTTTTTTTCTTTTTTTTTTTTTTAACTGATGCTCAACTTGCAGTGACAAAAAAATGTATTGAGTGTTTTTCAATTTTTTCTGTTATGCTTTAAGTTGTGGACTAGTTGCTGTGCAGTTACCACTGAGATACAGCTGCTGTTTGTATATGTATGAATATCGATATAGCACATAATTTGCCAAAAGAAAATTTTGAATTTTAGTGACTGCTTTACTTCCAGCGGAGATAGTCATTTCAACTCTGGCAGTACCTCCTATGAACCAAAACTGCAAAAATGCACCATATTTACAGCATTCTACAGTTGTAAGGATCCTGAAGAATAGTCGAACTGCATGTTCTTAAATTGAGATAGGGGAACAGTTACACCTGTGCCCATGCCGAGGCATCATTATGCATGGGTGTCATTTGCAGAACCATCTTCCAGCATATTACAGGAGCAGGTACTGGGAATATTATTTTAACACATATAAAAATCAGTTATCAGCTGCACAAAAATTTATTGGATTCACTTTTAACAGATTAAGCTGTCATCTTCAGAAGTTTGAAATAGATAAGCCAGTGTCAAATTAGAATCAAATGGTAGCATCCTTTGTCACATCACAGATGAATATGTAAAATATGCAATGTGTAGCAAGCAACAGACATACAAATCATACATAAACTGACTAGCCAGAACATTGTAATTTCTCATTCACTATCAATATAAACCCATCCAGACGATAGCAGTGTCACCTGATGAGGAATGACTGCCCCAACTGGACAATTTGCCAGGTTTTCGAGGAATGCTGTAAAACATATCCAGGCATCATGGGGTTGGGTAGCCACCCCTCGTTACAGGTGTCGGACATCGTAGGCTGGGCAGACTGGTAAAACAGGACAGGTGGTGAACTGCGGTGAAACGAATATGAGACTTCAGTGCTGGGTAGAGTACAAGTGTATCTGAACACACAGTGCACCGAACACTCCTAACAATGGACCTCCACAGCCAACGGCTGATGCATGCACCAGTGCTAAAATCATGACACTGGTGGCTATAACTGAAAGGGGCACATGATGGTCTGATGAATTCTGATACCGTTTCATAATGCCGATAGGAGGGCACAAATCAGTCGTCTTCAAGGAACAGCTCCTTGACACCTGTATTGCATGACGGAGACAAGCTAGCAACAACTCCATTATGCTGTGGGGAACAGCAATATGGGCATCCATGGGTCCAGTGGAAGTCGTGTGCAATTCACCATGATGGCCAAGGAGTATCATACATTGGTTGCAGACCACATACGTCCCTTCATGACGAGCGTATTTACTGATGGCAGTGGCAGGATTTACGGCTGTCTGATCTTGTCTCTCCATTTCCATTTTCAAAACTATTCCAAACGAAATTCGCTAGATAAAGAAACAATGGACACTACACTTATAACGCTGCCTACAGTGAAATATCTCTTGTAAAAAATGTCGCATAATGGGTGACAATCTGCTAGAAACAATCTCAGAAAGCTATATATTCTAAGAGCTCCACACCATTTTATCTTTACCATTATATCCAGTGCTGAAGTTCACATGTCACATGTCATAATGAATTTTGAACTGAAACATTCTGACTATTATCTACACATGAAATTTGGAAATGCTATTACTCTGTGCAGAAACAAAGCTCATAATAAAAGAAACGATCTGACTTGTAACTTTTCTGCCAGTGGAAGTCATGTTTGTCATGTCCAGGATTAGATTTTTTCTTTTTAGCACATCCTCAACTTGCTTCCTTCCTCTTTTTTCAACCATTTTGTTGTAATTATGTGTTTCCATTGTGGATGAAAAAGAAAGAAACACATGTATTAAAGATACAATCAATTTTACAAAGAATTTTCTACAGAGAGTGTAATGAAATTATTTTTACTTCATTAAGATGTCAGCAATGAAGCTTCCTATAAAAATCCAGGCATATTATAAAAATGGATGTAAGTGTTTATGTATGTCCCACATCTCCTCTTAAACCACTGGACCTATTTCAAACAAACTTGATACATATATCACTTACTGTCTGAACAGAATCACTTTGGAGAGAAGACACATGTACCTATCAAAGGTGTGGAGGTGGGGATGGAAAGGAAGTATAGGCCACAACGTGCGAATTGTCAGAATTTATTCATGTAGTATTTTGAGAATGAGAACACTTAGTGACTTTCAAAACCTGTACAATTGATTTTGAACCAGTATTAAAAAATTTTCTTACTGACAGCCGCCACAATATGACGAAAGGAAAAGTTTATTGCTTACTATTAGGGAAGATTGAAAAGTAATATCCAATCATTTTACTATCAAAAAGTTTAATAGTTAACAAAACAAAAAAATCACAAATGAACTTCATCTCTTATCCAATTTTTTATGTAGTCACCAAAGTTATCAATACATTTCTCCCACTGTGGTACCAGTTTATATATGCCCTGTTTGTAGAAGTCAATTTTATTATAGTATGGCCATCTACAGAGTGCTGATTTCACTTCTGCATCTGGCACAAAGAAGTTGCCAGCCAGGAATTTTTTCATGGAAACAGACAAAAGTCCAACAGTAAAAGATCCAGTTGTATGGTGGATGCTGGAGCACCTCCCACCTAAATTTGAGGATTTTCTCACCAACAGGAGCAGCGACATTGGGGTGAACATTGTCTTTAAGTCTGACACCGTCAATATTAATGTTGTAACATCAGTCACAAAGGGCACAACCCAGCTTGACCAAAGTTTTAATGTAGACTGCACCATTCATAGTTGTCCCGTGTTCAGCCAAGTTCATCAATAACACACCCCATATATCCCAGAACACTCGCAAGCACTTTCCTGGCAGACTGAGTCGTTTGAATTTTTTTCGTACTGGGGAACCAGCATGTTTCCACTCCATAGAGGCTTGCTTGCTTTTGGTGTGCAGTAATATGCACACAACTCATCAGCAGCGATAACTTCTTTCAGGAAGTCATGCCCTTCTGCGGTGTAACACATTAAGTCATGCAAGCTTGTCCTCATTTGCAGACCCTTGTGGTTGTCTGTCAGGTTCTTAGGCATCCAGTGAGAACTAACCTTATGAAATTTCAACATTTCATGAACAGTATGATACACTGCACCACATGAAATGCTGAACTGCTGTGAAAATTTTTGAAGTAGTGCATGCCAGTCATTCATAATTGCTGCATCAGTGGCTCCTGCATTCTTCGGTGTTTCAGCTGTTACCGGCAGCCTGGAGGGTGCCAAATCACTAAGGTTCACACGGCCTTCTTCAAAGAATGCACACCTCTTATGCCCTTTGACCCAAAACTGCACTTCGCTGTTCTTCACAGGTTGGCAACAGTAACAAGCTGTACATTTTTGTTTTGTAGTTCAGACTTCTATCGCTATAGCTGCACATGAAAACAAAATACCCTCTTTAATCCAAACTTCAATCTATATCATCATGAAATTTCAACATTCCAGCTGCAATACTAGGGGTGAAAAAAAATTGTGTATTACTTTCTAATCCTTCCTTGTACATTTTTACTCTTCATGTAGTAAAGCTGTTGCTTCAAGCACAACATTTTATGTATTCCTTGTTGACTACTGACTACACTCACAACACTGTAAAACTTGTCTTGCAACAGCATAGGGCATCAGCGGTAAGGGGCGGCACGTAAAATTTGTTTCCTGTTATAAAGACTTAAACAAAAGATATTTACTGATTAAGAATAATGGGTTATCTGTGAATCTCTACAAATAAGTAAATTGTGGATTATATTTCACCTTAGATGTATTGTATGGATATTGTTCACTATGGGTAAGACAAGTTCCTCAAATCAGCAGGCCAACAGAATGTGTGTGTGACTACGGTAGTGGCAAAAATTTGCATTCTGCTCACTAACACATCCAGGCAAGATGACGACTTTTGGAAGAGAGAGAAAATCAAAGTGGATATACCAAATACTGTGTGGCAAATTTACACCAGAGATTTAACATCACTTTTTACAAGGAGAAATTTTTTTTGATTAATCAAGCTGAAATTATACAAATTTGTTTTGAAATAGTAATGGATACTACTACACTATGGAGGAATGGTAGCCCATTCCTCCTCAACAGCAAAAAACACGAGAAGTTACTGACATTGCACACAGGTGTTTAGAACGAAGTCAGTGTTCTAACTCTTTCCAAAAGTCTTTCATTGGGTTCAAATCAAGACCCTGGGTAGGCCATTCCATTTCAGGAATATTATCCACAAACCATTGCTTTACAGATGTTGTTTTATGATAGGGTGCATTGTCATGCTAATATAATCAGTCATCATCTTCAAACTTTTCATCTACTGTAAGCAGTTCACATGCTGCAAAATGTGTTCATATCCTTCCACATTTAGCATTTCCTTAAGAGCAGTAAGGGGATTGCACCTTAGTCATGAAAAGCACTTCTGTACTGTAACACCATGTGGTCCATGCTTCACTGTTGGCACTACACATGATGGCAGGTAACATTCTTCTGGAACTCATCATAACAAACCCCCTGCCATTGGACTGCCATAGGGTAAAATGTGATTCTTCACTCCAAATCATTCATTTGCAGTCATCCACAGTCCAGTGGTGTTGCAAATTACACCGCCTCAAACGTATTTTATCACTGACTACAGAAATGTTTGGCTTATGAGGAGCTGCTCAACCATGGTAACCCATTCTTTTTACCGCACTGTGCATCGTCACTGGTCTAGCTAGACTGCAGGTAGCACTTTTAACTCTCAAATGATTGCATCCACTGATTTTGTGCAGTTTTTTACAACAGCCCTCTGCAATGCTCAACGGTTCCTATTCATCAGTTCATGAGTTTTGGCTGGTCTTGCTCTACCTGTGGTGGCTCCTTTGCTCTTCCACTTCACAGTCACATTACTAACAGTCTGCTTGGGCAGCTTTAGAAGAGTTGAAATGCCCCTGATGCATTTGTTACTCAGGTGTCATCCAACGACTAGTACTCATTGAATGTCACCGAGCACTCCTGCCCGGCCCAGTCTAATTTTACTGCTTCTCTGCTGACAACACGATACTCCCAGGCTCCTTTATACTGGCAGGTCTTGCTCTCATGACAGCTAGTGGTCATTCCGCATTACATAGGGGAGTACAGAAACTTTTGATCAGCTAGGGTTTGTGTCTCGTATAAAATTGTAACCTTATTTCTATTATATACTGTCCAGTCACATTAATGTGATCAACAGCTAAAAGGTTGAATAACCACCTTTTGCAGCACAAACCATTGTGAGACATACAGGAAGAGAATCAATGAGGTTCTAGGAGATACTGACAGGGTTATGGAGCCATGCCTACTCCCTAACATGACCAAATGCATTAGAGTTCTTGGTTGAGGACCCATGGTGATCAAGGTGGTCCCAAAGATTCTCGATTTGATTTAAATCTGAGGAGTTTGGTGGTCTGGGGAGTAAAGTAATCTTGTCCTGGTGTTCCTTGGCCCACACATGTGCACTGCGAGCTGTGTGACACATTGTGTTGTCTTGCTGGTTGATGCCATCGTGGAGATAAAAAACAAACTGCATGTAGGGGTGGGCATGGCACCATGACTAGACACATTCTTATATTGAACCATTATGCCTTCCAGAATGACAAGATCACCCAGGGAATGCAAAGAAAACAGTCTCCAGACCATATCGCCCTCTCCTCCATCCTGGGCTACTTCAACGATTGTTGCAGGGTGTTTGCTTTCAAATGTTTCACTTAACAGCTGTCTGCCCAATGGAGCATAAAATTGCTATTTGGTGGACCCCAGTTGTGGCATTTCCATGCATATTCCAGCCTTCACCACTGATAAACAGCAGTTAACATGGGTCCACAGACCAGGCATATGCTGCAGAGGCCCATACACAGCATAGTTATTTGAAAAGTTATTGAGGAGACACTGCTGGTAGTGCCTTGTTCCATCTGGCTGATCATTTGCTCATTAATTGCATGTCTATTCACTCGCACACATCTCCACAGTCGTCATTCCGTGCTGTCATCTATGGGTCATATGCAACACGGTTGCCTCAGCACAAGCTTTTGGTATTACCATTTTGCTATGCATGGTATACTTTAACCATGGTGACACTTGAACAGTTTACAAACTTAGCTGCTCTGGAAATGCTTCCACTCTTTGCCCAAAAGCCAAAGATCATCCCTTTAGGACATTACATAAATCGCTCTCTTTCCACATTATGACAATGACTACCCTGTTTTTTGCATCCCCTCTACACACTTTATATACTGCCTACTGCAAGTGTTTCCATGTGCTGACTGTGAGTTGTTATTGCATGTTGATGTTGAACAAAGGCGGTGGTCATATTAATCTGACTGGACTGTGTATACATTTCATAATTTGATATAGTGAAAACCAGTTTGTAATTTAACTGCCATGGAAAAGAAACATACATTACAAGTATTTGTAATTGCAATAAACCATTTCACAAGAGAAGTCAAAGAGTATCTAAGTAACAGCAAACACAGTGCATTTAATTATAGCTACAGTTAAACTGATTCTGTAGTCTATGACACTGACAAGTCACGTAAATACTGCAGCAGTGACTTTTGACTGTATTGCTTGCCTTCAGTTATTCTTGCTTTCAAATTTTCAGTGACAGAAAGCAGGCATGATGATTCACTTACTGCTTATATTTCATTGTGCGAGATGGCTGTGGCCAAACTAATTTCATCCGGTGCCAAGTTTTATTAAAACAGGTGCATGGCGTGTTTAAGTTATTAGTTTTGTTATGAATATGTATCACAATACTTCAGAAGTTTTTAATAAATTGTGAACTTATGATAACATGAGTCTCATTGGACTTTTAACTGATCATGACTGACCAATCCTCAAACTTGACAGTAAGGTTATTGTCAAACCCGAAATTGTGATAAAGTGACTGAATCTGCCAGCACAAATGTATATTGAAGGAAATGGAGAGATGCTACAGAGTGTCGAAATTTTTCTGAAATGTTGCTGCAAATGAATTGTGAGGAATCACAAGTATTGTGATAGTTATAACATTACACAATGTGTGCTTATAGAAATAAAATTTAATATCAACAGGGATGCTGAGAAGATGGAGAGGCTTTTTGTCATGATAGAATGGCTACGTAATGAGTAACAGAGAAGATGGGCATGAGAAGCGCTTAGGTCACAACAGCAGCATATGATGCATGTGTCACATCGCATGAGCCTGTATAAGCAGCATGACCAGCATTGTTCTATGATATAAGTGGAATAGCATATGAGTGGTTTAAGTCATACCTACAGAACAGGAAGCAAAAAGTTTCCTTATATGGGTCAAGTAATTTAAATAAGTTTGCCACTTCATCTAACGGGAGTGAAATTACATTAGGTGTTCCATAGGGTTCAATCATGTGTCCCCTCCTGTTCTTGATATATGTGAATGACCTCCCTTTCTATCTGAAACAGGAATCAGAACTGACACTGTTTGCTGATGATAAAAGCATCATTATTAATCTGGTGAAAGAAAATCCAATTGAAAATGATACAAATAAGGTATTTGGAAAAGTCATTATTTTGTTTTCTGCAAATGGGCTTGCCTAAACCTTGAAAAAACACAGTACATCCAATTTTGTGCTGCAAAAAGTACAGTTCCTTCAACAAATATAACACATCAACAGAAGTCAGTAGACAGGGTAGAGCATACTAAATTTTTGGGTGTACCCATAGATGAAAATCTTAATTGGAAAATTCGTATTTTGGATCTTCTAAAGGGACTAGTTTCAGCAACTTTTGCAGTCAGAATAATAGCCAATTTTGAGGATATAGAAATTAGTAAGTTAACATACTTCACATACTTTCACTCTCTGATCTCATACGGAATAATATTTTGGGGTAACTCAACAGTTAGACAAAAAGTATTCACTGCTCAAAAGAAAGTAGTTAGAATAATGTGTGGGGTTCATAGTCACACATCTTGTAGACATCTTTTTAAAAGATTGGGAATTCTTACAACAGCCTCAGAGTACATTTACTCACTAATGAAATTTTTTCTCAACAACATGGACCATTTAAAAGCAACAGTGACATTCATGATTATAATACCAGAAAAAAGAAAGACTTACACTATCCTTTACTCAACCAATCTTTGGCACAGAAAGGGGTAAAATATGCTGGAATAAAAATTTTCAACAAATTACCAGATGAAATAAAATGTCTGACAGACAGCAGTAATAGCTTCAAAAGTAAACTGAAGTCATAACTCCTTGACAACTCCTTCTATACCATAGATGAATTCTTGAATAGGAATAAATAAATCTATAAATATGATATATGCATTTTGTGCCATTTGCGGGAATGGGGTAAATAATAGAAATATTAAAAAAATCTTGTTTCATATGTGCATTTCTTGTGCACTTGACATTTTCCACATCATAATGACTACTGTACCATGCGATTGATCAATGGAACATGCAACCAACTAACTAACTTATGATTCTGATAATAGCTTGCCTGAGACACTGGACCTGCATTATTCTGACTTCAGGGTGTGACTTAGTTTCATGTAGCACCCAGGTGCACAGGGTAGAGGAACGATTGCACTAAATGCTTAGTGAGTGTATTAGTGTCTCATGAGCTTCAGTGTCAGTTTTTTATGCTTCCTAGTTGTAATACCTCAGTCATTTGTCGAAATTTCTTCTTCCTTTTTATCAAATATTCCAGCTTGTAATTTCAGGCATCTGGATGATGATCAGGATGAGTACACTTCACAACTCACAGTGCCAGAGTACAAAGCACTCGTAAAAGACAATGAAGCAGATATAATACAATAATAGAAACAGAAAGCTCGTTAAAACCAGGAGACGACAGTAGTGAGATTTTTGGAAAAAATATAAATGCTACCAGTGTTGTGAAATGGAGATGATGCATTCGTCACAGCAGACAAGAAACTCAAATCCACTGAGATAGAAATTGAAGCTGCATGGTAGATTGTTTGGCAAGACTCAGTATAAAGGGAGGGCATAAAATTATAACTGGATACTCTTATTGACCACCAGACTTACCTCCTGACGCAACTGCAAACTTTAGAGAGAACCTCAGTTCGCTTGTACCTAAGTTTCCTAATTGTACTGTAATCATTGCAGGAGACTTTAACTATCGAACAGTTAATTGGTATAGTTATAGTTTTTGTCAGTGATGGGCATGACAGAACATCCTGTGAAACATTACTAAATGCTATCCATGAAAACTGCCTTGAATAGATAGTTCAGCACTCCACTTATGACTGAATTATATTAGATTATTGGCCATTCTGACCTCTTTGAGGATGCCTACGTTGAAATGTTATCACTGACTGTGAGGTAGTTAGAGCAACAATGAATATGTGAGCACAAAGGGCTACTAAAGCAAGTAGAAAAATCTGTATGTTCAGCAAACTAAACAAAGATTCAATAGTATCAAATCTTAATGAGTAACTTAAAACTTTTAGCTCAAGACAAGAGCATGTAGGGGAACTATAGCTTAAGTTTAAAAGAACAGTTGACCATGCACTGGATAAGTATGAACCTAGTAGAACAGTTTGCAATGAGAGGGCCCTTCATTGTATACAGACACTGTAAAGAAGCTTGTAGAGAAACAGAGGCTATTGCACAAGCATGGGGCTATAGATAGAGAGATGCTGAATGAACTGCATTTGGCTGCCAAGAGAGCAATTTCTGAAGACTTCAATGACTACTGCAACAAAGTTAGTATCTAATCATTCACTGAAAAGGCAGGAACTGAAACTGGGCTTAGCATAGCAAAAGTCTGTTTGTAAATGCTCCTTTACAAATGAAAACCCAGGAGTATTGCCCCAGTTTAACTCTTGTACCACTGAAAAGATGAGTGAAATAGATATTAGTGTCAGTAGCTTTGAGAGACAGCTGAAATCATTAAAACTGAACAAAGTACAGGACCAAATGGAATCCCTATCATTATACAGGGTGATCCATTGATAGTGACCAGGCCAAATATCTCACAAAATAAGCATCAAAAGAAGAAACTACAAAGAACGAAACTCATGTAGCTTAAAGGGGGAAATGAGATGGCATTATGGTTGGCCCACTAGATGGCGCTGCCATAGGTCAAACAGATATCAACTGCATATTTTTAAATAGGAACCCCTATTTTTTATTACATATTCGTGTAGTATGTAATGAAATATGAATGTTTCAGTGGGACCACTTTTTTCGCTTTGTGAGAGATGGCGCTGTAATAGTCACAAACCTATAAGTACATGGTATCACATAACATTCCGCCAGTGCAGACGGTATTTGCTTCGTGATACATTACCCGTGTTAAAATGGACTGTTTACCAATTGTGGAAAAGGTCGATATCGTGTTGATGTATGGCTATTGTGATCAAAGTGCCCAACGGGTGTGTGTTATGTATGCTGCTCGGTATCCTGGATGACATCATCCAAGTGTCTGGACCATTCGCCGGATAGTTACTTTTAAGGAAACAGGAAGTGTTCAGCTACATGTGAAATGTCAACCATGACCTGCAACAAATGATGATGTCCAAGTAGGAGTTTTAGCTGTTGTCGTGGCTAATACACACATCAGTAGCAGAAAAATTGCGTGAGAATCAGGAATCTCAAAAACATCAGTGTTGAGAATGCTACATCAACATTGATTGCACCCGTACCGTATTTCTATGCTCCAGGAATTGCATGGTGATGACTTTGAACGTCATGTACAGTTCGGCCACTGGGCACAAGAGAAATTACAGGATGATGACAGATTTTTTGCACACGTTCTATTTAGCGACGAAGTGTCATTCACCAACAACGGGAACATAAACCAGCATAATATGCACTATTGGGCAACGGAAAGTCCACGATGGCTGCGACAAGTGGAACATCGTCGACCTTGGTGGGTTAATGTATGGTGCGGCATTATGGGACAAAGGATAATTGGCACCCATTTTATTGATGGCAATCTAAATGGTGCAATGTATGCTGATTTTCTACGTAATGTTCTACCGATGTTACTACAAGATGTTTCACTGCATGACAGAATGGCGATGTACTTTCAACATAGCTCGCGTATGGTTGAAGCGGTATTGAATAGCACATTTCATGACAGGTGGATTGGTCGTCAAAGCACCAAAACATGGCCCGCATGTTCACCAGATCTGAGATCCCCGGATTTCTTTCTGTGGGGAAAGTTGAAGGATATTTGCTATCGTGATCCACCAACAACACCTAACAACATGCGTTAGCGCATTTTCAATGCATGTGCGAGCATTACGGAAGGCGAACTACTCACTGTTCAGAGGAATGCCGTTTCATATTGCCAAATGCATTGACATTGTCGGACATCATTTTGAGGATTCATTGCATTAATGTGGTATTTACAGGTAAACACGCTGTAACAGCATGCATTCTCAGAAATGATAAGTTCATAAAAGTACATGTATCACATTGGAACAACCGAAATAAAATGTTCAAACGTACCTACGTTCTGTATTTTAATTTAGAAAACCTACCTGTTAGCAACTGTTTGTCTAAAATTGTGAGCGATATGTTTGTGACTATTACAGCACCATCTATAACAAAGCGAAAAAAGTGGTCCAACTAAAACATTCTAATTTCTTTACGTAGTTCACGAATATGTAATAAAAATGCTGGTTCCTATTTGTTTTTTAACGCAGTTGGTATCTGTTTGACCTACGGCAGTGCCATCTAGCGGGCCAACCACAGTGCCATCTAGTTTCCCCCTCCAAGCTAGAAAGCTAGACAAGTTTAGTTCTTTGTAGTTTCTTCGTTTGACACTTATTTCAGGAGATATTTGGCCCGGTCACGGTCAATGGACCACCCTGTATACCCAACTCTGTTAGCCCCTCTGTTAACTACAAACCATCTTGAATCCCTCAAACAAAACACCATGCCCAGTTGTTGGACAAACCTAGGGTCACATTTGTGTATAAGAAGGGTAGCAGAAGAAATCCAAAAAACTACTGTCCAGTGTACTGGAAATCTGTTTATTGTAGATTCTTAGAATGTGTTCTGAGCTCAAACACACTTCGGTATCTCAAACATAATGGTCTTCTCCATGCCAACCAGCACAAATTTTGAAAACATCACTCATGTGAAATGCAACTCACGCTTTTCGGTATCTCAGACTTTTTGCAGATGATGCAGTTTACTGCACTGAAATATAGTCTGAATGAAGTTGCAAAAATATTCAGTGAGATCTTGATAACATTTCAAAGTGGTTCAAAGATTGTAAACTTGCTTCAAATGTTCAAAAATGTAAAACTGTGCACTTCACAAAATGAAAAAATGTAATATTCTATGACTATAATGCCAGTGAGATACAAATGAATCTGTAAACTCAAACAAATAACTGGGTGTATCACTGTGCATGGACATGAAATGGAATGATTACATAGGTTCAGTCATGGTTAAGCAGACAGAAGACTTCAGTTTGTTGGTAGAATATTAGCAAAAGGCAGTTAGCCCACAAAGGAGATTGCTTACAAATCATTTATGTGACTCATCCTAAAATATTTCGGAAGTGTTTGAAATTCATATCAGATGGAACTGATTGTGTATATTTAACACGTGCACAGGTTTTTTGGTATGCAATAAAGTGTCACAGAGATGTTGAAATAATTGGATTGGCAGACCCTTGAAGATAGATGTAAACTATCCCGAGAAAGTCTACTTACAATTTTTCTTGGACCAGCATTGACTTATGATTCTAAAAAAAATACCACAGCCCACTACATGTTGCTCCCATAGGGATTCTGAGGACAAGCATGCACAGAGGCATGTAAACGGTCATTCTTCCCACACTCTGTATGTGAATGGAATGGGAGAAAGTCCTAATAATTGGTATAATGGGATTTACCCTCTACCATGCACTTCACAGTGGTTTGCAGAGTATGCATGTAGATGTTGATAAATGTGAACTTTTGCATAAAGAAGTTATATTTGATCCAAAGAGGGTTGAGGCATTGAGACAGTATCCCCAGTAGGAGACACTATACAACTTAAAGTGTCTTTTGGCTTAAATGGATACTATCATCGTTTTATAAC
The DNA here is from genome assembly GCF_023897955.1 of Schistocerca gregaria. Classification (NCBI taxonomy): domain Eukaryota; kingdom Metazoa; phylum Arthropoda; class Insecta; order Orthoptera; family Acrididae; genus Schistocerca; species Schistocerca gregaria. Next base: position 427,801,202 of record NC_064921.1, read on the forward strand.
TACAGTCAAGTTGTGAAACACTTTTATGAATTGCTATAAAGGAGAGTCATACAAATGTACAATGGAAGAGGATGATGCATTACAGCAGTTAAAGGAAAAACTGCTAAACCCTCAAATATAACTATCCAGACTTTAGCCAAGAGTTTATTGTCACAACAGGTGTGAGTCAGAGTGCTGAGTCAAAGGAAAATTGGCAGAGACTTACCTGTCAAATATGCACTGAGAACGTTAAATAAAAGTAGAGCACTCATACAGCACATTCAAAAGGGAAATACTGGCCATATGCCGAGAAGTCAAACATTTCCAACCATATTTGTTCAGATGAAAATTCTCATTGTGCATGGATCACAAACCACTAACTTCGAGTAATAGAATTTCACATATACCACTGAGATTGCTAAAATTTAGTTTAATGCTGGAATAATATGATAACCAAATTTTATATAAAAGCAGCTAAAGAAATCATTTGCAGATGGCCTCTCTACAATACAAAAACCTAAGTATAGCTGATAATTAATCAGAAAACAATAGAATGTACATGAAGGACTGAGACTCAAGGGAGATGAGTGGACAGAGTGGAAGTTTGGAGACCCTCCAGAGGTCATAGGTGATGGTGACAATGAGCCAACTGAAAAGAAGGAAATAAACAGAGTGAGTCCCCCCTCCCAGACTATGTGGATGATAATAACATACAAGCCATGAAAGAAGGCAAAGCTGTGCGAGGATCAACTGACAACTTGTAGCTTGAGTCCAGAAGATCTCTAGAGCAGTTTCACGATTCACCAACTGGTTTCCATCAAGTAATAGGAAGAGCATATAATCGAATAAAGAGATATTATACATGGGAAGGTGCGAAAGAAGGCATAAAACAGTACATTTGACATTGCAAAAGCTGTCAGAAAAATAAAATTGCTTAGTATAAAACTAAGATACCAACAGAGTTAACAAAAATCTCAGAACATGTTTTTGAAAGATGTGTTGTTGACATCATGGGTCCTCTTAGCCAAACAGAAAATGATAATAAGTATACTGTTAACTTTCAAGATGCAAGAATGAGTTTTCTAATTGTGGACTTTATTGAAAAGCAAACTACTCAGACACTAGCAAGAGTGCTGGTGCAAAAGATTGTTTTAAATCATTGCATATAGAGAAAATTGAAATCACTAGCTACCATCTGCAGGCTAGTGGAGCACTAGCAAGAATGCCTTGAACTTTAACTGAAATGCTCAGCCACTCTACAGGGTGAGTCACTTAGACATAACACCCCTCCTGTTTCATGACTGGTTACACATACTGAAACACAGTTTTCAGCAAATGTTAAGAGTGTCAAGCAACACATACGTTTTTTTATTGGTTAATGTTTTTGACTCTGGTATCAATGGAGATATTGAAGTAAATATGCTTTAAAAAAAATGGAACCAAATACTTTTTATAACTGCATTCGATATCTCTTGAAAATAAATTACAGTGATATAGTGTATGCTAATGCTGATGTTGAAACCCACCATAAATAAATTCAAGAAATGCCCTTGAATGTGGGAGCACGGTGATCGGAAATGGCATTCGCGATGTGAACGCTGCCATTGCCAAGCAGGCATCTCAAACCAGGCTCCATAGTTGTATACCATAAAGTAGACCTGCCTGTGAGAATAAAACTTTATTTCGCCTTGAACACTTTATGACCTGGATGCAGGTTCACCCACAGATACAGAATAGGACACAGGCTAGACTCTAGTGTATCACAAAGGGCTTAAGAAAACTGTTTCACATTTGTGTATCCTCCCAGGTTTATGTGAGCTGAAACAGAGAAAGCAACTGTTCATTCTTCTTAAATTAAGAGGCCTCATACATTGCAAAAAGCAACTATTGTATTAAATATCTAAATGTTACAAGGATGATTTGGCCTATCTTTTCCTGTATGTGGCAGTCTGTTCTTAGAGGTAAAATAGATGCCATCAGACAACTGTCACTATCTACACTGCCGTAAATTATATCATATGCGATACATTCATTCAACTAAACATTTTATTAAAACACTTTGATGACCATCTGTACACCACAAAAATATTCTCCTTAATGAGACGTTGTTTCATGTTGAATATAAGTGCATAATGACAGTTTTATGAGCTACATGCAATACACACTGTCAACGTGTTTGATATTGCAATGCAATTTTGTATGCACATAAGTGAAATTTACAATTTAATAGCACTGATTTGGTAACCACCCATACCACATAACATAAATTTTGTCTTCCAGAAAAATAACTTTATCCTTTGTTTAAGCATGTATTCAAACAGTTGTTCATGGACTGAGCCACATATTGGCAGTCATCATTTGAAAGAATGATTAACAGATGTAATTACAATGGATAATATGGTAGAGCATGCACTGGTGATTCAATGACACATATCGTCTGGCATAATTGAGGCTTTGTCATAGACTGCACCTTTGAGTGCTCCACAAGAAAAGACATCAACAGGAGCCTCAAGGGTTATTTAACAACAGAATTTTGTCCTATCCAACACCAAGGAAAGTTCTCATTCAGTATCTGCGTTGCAGCACAGGATGAGTGAGCTGAACAACCATCATGTTGCAGCCATACACACTGTTTAATTTACAATGTTACCTCTTCTAGAGGAATCAGCAGAATGTTCATCAGAATGTGTGTGTATGAATGTCCATTTAAAATGCCTGAGATGAAGTAAGGTCCCAAAATGTAATTTTCTATGATCCTACACCATACGTTTACACTCCACAGCCATTGATGCTGAAGCTGTTGAATGGTGGTTAGTAAACATTACTTCAGCAGTAAAGAGCACATACTGGAAAACCGTAGTCAGCTTTCAGTTGCTGAAGGGAAAACCAACAAAATTCTGTACAACATTCAAAATCACAGTTGAGTGCCTAATGTAATGACAGATGATAGGGATGGAAATTCTGCCAACACAGGATGTGAATGACACTTGTCTGGCTGATTCCACATTCCTTGGCAAGTTGTTCATGCCACTAAGTGGATTCACTAGCATCATAGCCAGGACAGCTTCTTTGTATTCTCTGTCAGTTGTGGTCTTCTTTCTTGTCCATTTTTTGACATTTAGGCATCCTGTCTGCACTTGCATCTTCATAATTCATGCAATTACCTGGAGCATCAGGCATTGGAGATCCGGGTAAATAGCCATATAATGCTGTACTTGTTTTACAGCATTTCTTTTATGTTCACCGTATAAAGGTAGTATATCCAACATCTCCTTATATGTGTACATGTCTGTACACAATGAATGTTGAAGCAGAAATGAGTGACCTGCAGTGCAGACAAGCAAACAGGTAAGTATGTTGACATTCTGACATTGCGTAGCACGAGGGCTTTGCTTGGTGGTGTCTGAATCACTAATGCTGATTCCAGCCACCGTGCTCTTAAATTCTAGGACATTTCTCAAATTTTTTCATGACAGTTTTCAACATCAACATTAACAAATGCTGTATCACTGTAATCGTCTTCTAAAGAGCTAATGAGTGCAGTTATGAAAAGTATGAGATTCCACTTAAAATCATACTTGCTTCAATATCTCTGCTGATATGAGCACTAAAAACATTAAACAAACAAAAAAACACATGTCCTTTGATGCTCTAACATTGGCTGAAAACCGTATTTTGATATGTGCAACCACTCATGAAATAAAAAGGGTGTTATGTCTTACGTGACTCATCCTATATAACCCAAGCAGGCAGTGTATGGAGTATTTGGGTACTGTATGTGTAATTTGTATTTAACACAGACCTACATGGAACAAATGGATACACAATTTGTGAGTTATTCTTACAGAGATTGTGTAACATATCAGGAATTTTACAAAAGAACCCAGAAGTGTTTATAATTATGATGATTACATGCTAAAACTAAAGGAATGAATTAGATATACACTCCTGGAAAATGAAATAAGAACACCGTGAATTCATTGTCCCAGGAAGGGGAAACTTTATTGACACATTAGTGGGGTCAGATACATCACATGATCACACTAACAGAACCACAGGCCCATACACACAGGCAACAGAGCATGCACAATGTCGGCACTAGTACAGTGTATATCCACCTTTCGCAGCAATGCAGGCTGCTATTCTCCCATGGAGACGATCGTAGAGATGCTGGATGTAGTCCTGTGGAATGGCTTGCCATGCCATTTCCACCTGGCGCCTCAGTTGGACCAGCGTTCGTGCTGGACGTGCAGACCGCGTGAGACGACGCTTTATCCAGTCCCAAACATGCTCAATGGGGGACAGATCAGGAGATCTTGCTGGCCAGGGTAGTTGACTAAAACCTTCTAGAGCACGTTGGGTGGCACGGGATACATGCGGACGTGCATTGTCCTGTTGGAACAGCAAGTTCCCTTGCCGGTCTAGGAATGGTAGAACGATGGGTTCGATGACAGTTTGGATGTACCGTGCACTATTCAGTGTCCCCTCGACGATCACCAGAGGTGTACGGCCAGTGTAGGAGATCACTCCCCACACCATGATGCCGGGTGTTGGCCCTGTGTGCCTCGGTCGTATGCAGTCCTGATTGTGGCGCTCACCTGCACGGCGCCAAACACGCATACGACCATCATTGGCACCAAGGCAGAAGCGACTCTCATCGCTGAAGACGACACGTCTCCATTCGTCCCTCAATTCACGCCTGTCGCGACACCACTGGAGGCGGGCTGCACGATGTTGGGGCGTGAGCGGAAGACGGCCTAACGGTGTGCGGGACCATAGCCCAGCTTCATGGAGACGGTTGCGAATGGTCCTCGCCGATACCCCAGGAGCAACAGTGTCCCTAATTTGCTGGGAAGTGGCGGTGCGGTCCCCTATGGCACTGCGTAGGATCCTACGGTCTTGGCGTGCATCCGTGCGTCGCTGTGGTCTGGTCCCAGGTCGACGGGCATGTGCACGTTCTGCCGACCACTGGCGACAACATCGATGTACTGTGGAGACCTCTCGCCCCACGTGTTGAGCAATTCGGCGGTACGTCCACCCGGCCTCCCGCATGCCCACTATACGCCCTCGCTCAAAGTCCGTCAACTGCACATACGGTTCACGTCCACGCTGTCGCGGCATGCTACCAGTGTTAAAGACTGCGATGGAGCTCTGTATGCCACGGCAAACTGGCTGACACTGACGGCGGCGGTGCACAAATGCTGCGCAGCTAGCGCCATTCGACGGCCAACACTGCGGTTCCTGGTGTGTCCGCTGTGCCGTGCGTGTGATCATTGCTTGTACAGCCCTCTTGCAGTGTCCGGAGCAAGTATGGTGGGTCTGACACACCGGTGTCAATGTGTTCTTTTTTCCATTTCCAGGAGTGTATGTAACAATGTACAAGAACTTTTGATGCCTAATTTAAATTAAAGAATAAAAAGTATTACAAGTGGATGCAGTAAATGAAAGAGTTCCACCCAAGAAAAAAAGTACTTTTATTTATTGCAAGTGTATCCCATGGAAGATCAAAGAAATTTTACAGTCAGTGACAAGGCCCAAATATTGTGAATGCTAAAGGACCCAGTGTATTAATTCATTTAATATGGAATAAGTATCTTGCATGCCAGTCACCTGAAATAGTTTTATTACAGGATGGTGGCAGCACATCTTTTAATGGGAATAACTGTAATAGCATTCAGAATTACTTCTGTCCAGTGATGCACCATCTAGGCCCACAACTCATGAAACTCTAGTCATCTCCAGGATTCTATGAGAGTGTACCGATAAGTAATTCCTCCAATCTTTCATGTGAAAATTCTCAAGGGTTTTAAATAAAACAAATGTTATTAACATTCTATGAGTATGTCTTTATTCTTCATGTCTATATATTTCCAGCCCTCTGCAGCATGTAACATGGCAGTGTTTAATGTAAATATGTCTGTGCATGAGAAACAGCATGTTATAATTGAGTTTCAAATTTGAAGAGTTTGTCCACACATGGAACATCTTCTCCTTCAATGTGACGGTATCAGACCAAACACAACACTGCACCTTTAGCAACAATCCAACACTCTGGGATCACTGCCATCAATCATACTCCATATTGTCCTGACTTGGCCCTACTTGACTTTCATCTGAAATTATGCAAGCAGAATTGAGGTAGTGGCCCATCAACTAAGTGAAATATTCAACAGTGATGATAAAGACAAATTTGTCTTTCATTGTGGGAAGAAATTTGTCCATTGTCAAGGTGACTATTTGAAGAAAGAAATATGGAGACATGAAGAATAAAGATGTTGTTGTTGTTGTTGTCTTCAGTCCTGAGACTGGTTTGATGCAACTCTCCGTGCTACTCTATCTTGTGCAAGCTTCTTCATCTTCTTATGGCAAAATTTTACAGAATATAGGAACAGAATAATGGATCTACTCCAAACTAAAAGAAAAAACCATTGAAATGAATATGGCTTAACTAAACCAAGAAATAAAATACTAGGATGTGGCAACAGAATAAGTGGAAAATATAACAGGAACAAGAAAATTAAAGGAAAACCAGAATCCTAATACGTTTTAATTTGACTGCAGTCAGCTCAAGACAGATAACCGTATAGTAACAGATAGGATGACTAAGCTGCAAAGGAACTAAAATGTAATTAATAAACATTTCCGTTAGGTATAATCAACTGCTGGGAGAGTACAAATACATAACAACAAAGAGCATTATTTACTTCAGTGAAAAACGACACTTTTCACAAAGAGGTGTCAGAATAACATTCAAAAACACACTACACGAAACAATCATGGAAGGAACAGTAGTAGACTAGTTTGGTAAAGACACATACAAGAACATTAAGTGAAGTCACAACCACATTATTTTTATTGGCAGAACTACTACTGTTGTTGTTGTTGTGGTCTTCAGTCCTGAGACTGGTTTGATGCAGCTCTCCATGCTACCCTATCCTGAGAAAGTTTCTTCATCTCCCAGTACCTACTGCAACCTACATCCTTCTGAATCTGCTTAGTGTATTCATCTCTTGCTCTCCCTCTGCGATTTTTACCCTCCACGCTGCCCTCCAATACTAAATTTGTGATCCCTTGATGCCTCAGAAGATGTCCTACCAGCCGGCCCCTTCTTCTTGTCAAGTTGTGCTGCAAACTCCTCTTCTCCCCAATTCTATTCAATACCTCCTCGTTAGTTATGTGATCTACCCATCTAATCTTCAGCATTCTCCTGTAGCACCACATTTCAAAAGCTTCTATTCTCTTCTTGTCCAAACTATTTATTGTCCATGTTTCGCTTCCATACATGGCTACACTCCATACAAATACTTTCAGAAAGGACTTCCTGACACTTAAATCTATACTCAATGTTAACAAATTTCTCTTCTTCAGTAACTCTGTCCTTGCCATTGCCAGTCTACATTTTATATCCTCTCTACTTCGACCATCATCAGTTATTTTGCTCCCCAAATAGCAAAACTCCTTTACTACTTTAAGTGTCTCATTCCTAATCTAATACCCTCAGCATCACCTGATTTCATTTGACTACATTCCATTATCCTCGTTTTGCTTTTGTTGATGTTCATTTTATATCCTCCTTTCAAGACACTGTCCATTCCATTCAACTGCACTTCCAAGTCCTTTGCTGTCTCTGACAAACTTACAATGTCATCGGCAAACCACAGCATTTTTATTCCTTCTCCTTGGACTTTAATACTTACTCTGAATTTTTCTTTTGTTTCCTTTACTGCTTGCTCAATATACAGATCGAATAAAATCGGGGAGAGGCTACAACCCTGTCTCACTCCCTTTCCAACTGCTGCTTCCCTTTCATGCCCCTTGGCTCTTATAACTGCCATCTGCTTTCTGTACAAATTGTAAGTAGCCTTTTGCTCCCTGTATTTTACCCCTGCCACCTTTGGAATTTGAAAGAAAGTATTCTGGTCAACATTGTCAAAAGCTTTCTCTAAGTCTACAAATGCTAGAAATGTAGGTTTGCCTTTCCTTAATCTATTTTCTAAGATAAGTCGTAGGGTCAGTATTGCCTCGTGTGTTCCAACATTTCTGCGGAATCCAAACTGATTTCCGCCGAGGCTGGCTTCTACCAGTTTTTCCATTTGTCTGTAAAGAATTTGCGATAGTATTTTGCAACTGTGACTTATTAAACTGATAGTTCGGTAATTTTCGCATCTGTTAACACCTGCTTTCTTTGGGATTGGAATTATTATATTCTTCTTGAAGTCTGAGGGTATTTCGCCTGTCTCATACATGTTACTCACTAGATAGTAGAGTTTTTTCAGGACTGGCTCTCCCAAGGCCGTCAGTAGTTCCAATGGAATGTTGTCTACTGCCGAGGCCTTGTTTCAACTCAGGTCTTTCAGTACTCTGTCAAACTCTTCACGCAGTATCGTATCTCCCATTTTATCTTCATCTACATCTACATACTTTTCCATTTCCATAATACTGTCCTGAAGTACATCGCCCTTGTAGAGACCCTCTATATACTCCTTCCACCTTTCTGCTTTCCCTTCTTTGCTTAAAACTGGGTTTCCATCTGAGCTCTTGATATTCATACGAGTGGTTCTGTTTTCTCCAAAGGTGTCTTTAATTTTCCTGTAGGCAGTATCTATCTTACCCTTAGTGAGATATGCCTCTAAATCCTTACATTTGTCCTCTAGCCATCCCTGCTTAGCCATTTTGCACTTCCTGTCGATCTCATTTTTGAGACGTTTGTATTCCTTTTTGCCTGCTTCATTTACTGCATTTTTATATTTTCTCCTTTCATTAATTAAATTCAATATTTCTTCTATTGCCCAAGGATTTCTAGCAGCCCTCGTATTTTTACCTACTTTATCCTCTGCTGCCTTCACTACTTCATCCCTCAGAGCTACCCATTCTTCTTCTATTGTATTTCTTTCCCCCATTCCTGTCAATTGTTCCCTTATGTTCTCCCTGAAATTCTGTACAATCTCTGGTTTAGTCAGTTTATTCAGGTCCTATCTCCTTAAATTCCCACCTTTTTGCAGTTTCTTCAGTTTTAATCTACAGTTCATAACCAATAGATTGTGGTCAGAGTCCACATCTGCCCCTGGAAATGTCTTACAATTTAAAACCTGGTTCCTAAATCTCTGTCTTATGATTATATAATCTATCTGATACCTTCTAGTATCTCCAGGATTCTTCCATGTATACAACCTTCTTTTATGATTCCTGAACCAAGTGTTAGCTATGATTAAGTTATGCTCTGTGCAAAATTCTACCAGATGGCTTCCTCTTTCATTTCTCTCCCCCAGTCCATATTCACCCACTATGTTTCCTTCTCTCCCTTTTCCCACTCTCGATTTCCAGTCACCCATGACTATTAAATTTTCATCTCTCTTCACTACCTGAATAATTTCTTTTATCTCATCATACATTTCATACATTACATACAATAAAGATAGAATGTTAATAAGATTTATTTTATTTAAAAAGCTTTAAGAGTTTTCACATGGAAAATATGTAGGTGTCACTTTTCAGGGCCTGTCTATGGTAACCCTCCTGAATATCACCTAGATGTCAGGCATCAGCTGACGTCTCTAACGTTGGCCATTGTCGAACGACTGGCATATATGATGTGACAGTTACTCTGCATCCACTATTGTGAAGCAAAGCCACCAGGAGGAGACATCAAGGTTAGCTTCTGTGCACGATGGCTGTGCAGGTGCTTATCAGCACCGCCTGCAAAGTGCTGTATATGTATGCAATAGGTGCCTGACTGTCTCACTCACTCTACTTTCACTCATCTTGCTAGTGCACTAGCTAGAGCTGTACTGTACTTGTCTTGCCATGTTACTATACCATATGTTGTATCTGTTGCGAACTATTGTCCTGTGAGGTTGTAAATACACTTATTCTAGAGGTGTCGTTTTGTGTTTCTTATGTTGTGAGTTACAATGATCGTAGGCATTTTTCATGTTCTTAATATAACCATGGACGCTGCATAACAGGCTACCTTACTGGGTGTGTCAATGGAAGTCATGCTACAGCAATTTCCACAACAGCAATTAGACGGACAGAAACGTCAGGAAGCCTTATTATCTGTGTTGCTCTCCCAGCAGTCAGCTACAGATCCACCATCATTCCTACATTATGATGAGATGGCAGAAGAGTGAGAAGCACTTTACTGCATTCCAGGCAATGGATCCAGCTGTTGTAAAATCACTTTTCCTGTCATGGATCTCGTCCAGTACATACCAGTTTTTGTGCAAACTGGCACCTCTCATGGAACTGGCACACTTGACGTTTGATGAAATACGTGCTCTATTAACTACGTACTTTCATTGACACTGCTATGTCATTGCATCCTATGTGGAATTTCATCAGAATCTAATTAATCATACTGCCTGTAAGTGGCAAAGCTGCAGGGACCTAGTATGAAATATAAGGAATCATATGCTGAGGTGATGATTAGGGATGCAATAATTTTGGTGGCTCTGGATATGGCAGTGCACTAGAAAGCTCTACAATTTGAGGACCCTACTTTGGATGATATTTTAAAGTGGGCCCAACATTTAAAATTCTGGAGCAAGCTGAGGCTGTTGCACCTGATCTGGGAGAAGGATCCAACTTTGCCAACACAGAAAAAGCAGCAACACTAGAGCGCACATACCACCACACTTCAACTCCACCTTGTAAACACAGAAAGACAACTCTGCCCATCTGACTGGTGCTTGTTTTCATTGTGGTTGGGCTGTTTTCAAACAAATTCAGAGAAGACCATCCAGCAGGTGGGCACAGTGTAAGGCATGCCGGAAAGAAGGATATCTCACATTTGATTTCACACTTCAGACACAAAACACCCATCTCGATAGTAACTAATGGACATTAAAGTGATTTTGTCAGAGTCTCACAATACTGTGGTGCCACCTAAGAAAGTGTTCATCATCCTTAATTTGTGCAATAAGCAAGTTCAGTATAGGTACACCAATACCTCTGTGGCCTGGTTGAACTCTCAAATGTATTTCCAGCTGAGAGCACTGACCCACAGCTTGGTGCTTTGTGGCATATAGCAAATAACACATTCTATTCAAAGGAAAAATCACAATTGCAGCAAAATCCAAAGTACTGTATGATACTTCACCTTGCTTGTGATTCACAGATATGGAGAATCTATTTGCCCTTGATGTTTTTTCAGCCTTTGGCTTTGTCATCAATGACTCAGTCCACCTGGTCTTGGAGAAGTACCATATCAGGAATTGAAAACCCTTAATAAGAAGCACCCTGATATTTTCTCTGAGGATCCAGGAAAATCCAAGAATTTTATATCAAACATTATATTAAAGAAACTGGCACTCCCTCAGTTCTTCTGTGGATGGACAGTGCCCCTCACTCAGGACACCATCAGAAATGAGCTATATACATTGACAACCTGGGATGTCATCAAACTTGTGACTGTAAGTGAGTGGGCAACATCTTTTGCGATAGTGAAAAAACTGAATTCTCAGTCTGAGATTGATAAGTGTCCCATTCTGAAACCAGATGAGCTTTTTTCTGCACTTAGTGGAGGTCAGTATTTTTTGGAGGTTGTGTCTCTGAAGTTTACTTACAGCTACCTCTGGATGAGGAATCACAGAAAGTCCTGGCAGTCAACATGCCACATGGGTTATGTAAGTGCAACGCTTAGTCTGGCCAGTGCCCCAACAATATTTCAGATATTCCTTGAGCAACTGCTGAAGGATGTCTCAAGCTGCATAAATTATCTACACAACATTGAGTTGGTGTGGGCCACACTGGAAGAACACTTAGGAAACACGTGGCAGCTGTTCCACACCCTCCAGTCCACAGGCCTCAAATGCCATCTTGAATAATCTCTCTTTTTTAACTGTCAGTGGAATACCTACAAAACATCATCTGTCATGAAATTATTAAGCCCACACAGAGGCTGATCAAAGCTGTCATCGTGCTTTCTCATCCAGAAATATAAAGGAGTTCCAGTCCTCCTTTGGAAATGTAATGTATTACAGAAAATTAACCTTAGTGTGGTACTGGTTGTGCACCCTCGCAACAATCAGTGAAAGAAGGGCATGCCATTTGATGGTCAGAGGCATGCGAACAGATATTCAAGACTCTAAGGCAGGCCCTCCTATTGCCACATTTCAACCAGGCAAACAGCTAGTGGTGGTGGCAGATGTCTCTGAATGGTGAGTGGGGCCCATCCTGGCACTTAGACAGATGGATGGCTCTGAACATCCAAGCACATTTCTGTCAAAGATGCTCAATGCCGCACAGAAGAGGTATTCACAAATCGAAAAAAGGCCCTCACAATCATCTTTGCACTAAAATAATTCAATGTATTTCTATACGGCAAAAAGTTTCACCCCATTATTGATCATAAGCTGTTGATCTTTATCTTTGGTCCTGTACACAGTTGGTAGCCCTGCACCTGCTATAAATTAGTCACAGGTCTCATACAAGATAAGTGATTTAACTAGTAATAAACTGTTTTTAACACTTAAAACTAATTTAGTACGTCAATTATAGTGCTCTTCAAGCATACCATTAAAGGTTTTTGTCTTACTCTTGTATTTTCACAGTAATCACATAAAGTTTGTTTTAATAGTTAATGGAAAATCTCATATAAAGATGTGAAACACTTACTAACGGTTCTGTTGTTGTTGGTGTTTGTGAGGGATAGGGAGAGGGACCCCACTTCTTAGGTGTTGCACTAGCACTGTGGATAGTTTTTTCAGGTGGTGTGTGGCATGGGACTCAAGTTTGCGGCTGGCTTCTAGGATGATGTTCCTGAGTGTGTTCTCCAGCAAGGTTTCAAGAGGTGGAGGACTTTGAAGAGAGATAGGAGCTGTTGGGAGTGGTGGTTACATGAAGTAGTGTAGAGATTCAGGACAAGTTGGGTAAGGGCTAAGGATTGAATATTCTGGAAGTCCAGGAGAGATTGGTGGAAGGAGGAATTGCACCCAGAGATGGGAACTTTTAAGGTAAGTCCTTTAGGGGTAATTCCAAAGGTTAAGCAGGAACGGAGGAAAAGTATGTGGGATTGCAGTTTGGCTACGGTAAATGCATGTTTCTGGAATGAATGTAAATAATGTGGTATAGGATTAGGGTACATAGTGAGTAACTGGTGGGTAGGGAAATTAAATAACTAAAGTTAAAATAGTAATCATAAGAAGGAATAAAACACGGAAGGAAGGGCGAGAAAGAAAGAAATTGTGTTGGTAATGTTAAATACCAAAGAAAGACCACCAAATAAGAAAAATACAGAAAACAAACAGATCTCCCGAGCAATACATTCCTCCCCGTCCAACAACAATATTCCTACCCTCAGACCACACAGAAGCATCCCCCTTGTCACCCAATATTATCCTGGCCTCGAATACATCAATAAATTACTCCGCCAGGGATATGACTTTCTCAAGTCAACCCCTGAAATGAGATCATACCTTGACAAAGTTCTCCCCACACCACCCAGAGTTGCCTTTCGTCGTCCCCCTAACCTCCGTAACATCCTTGTTAAACCCTAAGATATTCCCAGACTACCTTATCTACCCAGCGGTTCCTACCCCTGTAACCGACCCCGCTGCAAAACCTGCCCCATGCATCCCCCCACAACCACCTACTCCAGAGGCAGAGCAGAGAGACCATGGGTGTGTGGGATGTTTGTGTAAAGGGATGTAGCATCTATAGTCACAAGAAAGGTTTCAGGTGGGAGAGGAGTGGGAATGGATTTGAGGCGTTCTAGGAAGTGGTTTGTGTCCTTGATGTAGGATGGGAGTCTGCGGATGATAGGTTGGAGGTGTTGGTCAACCAGAGCGGAAATACGTTCTGTTGGGGCTTTGAAGCCTGCTACAATGGGACGGCCAGGATGGTTCTCTTTGTGGATTTTGGGTAATAGGTAGAAGGTAGGGGTACGTGGCTCAGGTGGAGTGAGTAAGTCTATGGAAGCCGTTGTGAGGCCGTGTGAGGGACCTTGGATTTTTAGAATTTTCTGCAGCTCAGTCTGGATGGAGGGAATGGGATCCTGGGTAACAGCTTTGTAGGTTGAGGTGTCGGAGAGTTGACGCAGTCCTTCTGCCACATACTCCACACGGTCAAGTACCACAGTTGTGGAGCCTTTATCCGCCGGAAGGATTACAATAGAGCAGTCTGTTTTCAGCTGCTTAATGGCATGAGATTCAGCTGGGGTGATGTTCGGGGTTGTCGGGATGTTCTTCAAGAATGACTGGGAGGCAACACTGGATGTGAGGAATTCCTGAAATGTCTGCAAGGGATGGTTTTGGGGGAGGGGAGGAGGATCCCTTTGAGAAGGCGGTCGGAACTGTTCTAGACAAGGTTCAACACTGGGTCTAGTATTTGGGGGCTGTGTTTGGGTAGTGAAGTGATATTTCCAGTTGAGGTTCCGGGTGAATGAGAGGAGATCTTTAACCAGGGCAGTGTGGTTGAATTTAGGTGTGGGGATAAAGGTTAAGCCTTTTGATAGAACAGATGTCTCTGGAGGAGAGAGGGATCTGGATGAGAGGTTTAGAAGTGAATTGGGGTTGGTGATATGTGGCATTTGACAGTGGTTATAGTTGAGATTTGGTCTGTGTGGAGTATGTGCTGGGATGGGGAGATTGAGTAGGGTGGCTAGGCTTGGTTTGTTGGCTATGAGGGGGGTTTGTTGACGGTTCTGTTGTGGTTGGTGTTTGAGAGGGATAGGGAGAGGGACCCCACTTCTTAGGTGTTGCACTAGCACTGTGGATAGTTTTTTCAGGTGGTGTGTGGCATGGGACTCAAGTTTGCGGCTGGCTTCTAGGATGATGTTCCTGAGTGTGTTCTCCAAGCAAGGGTTCGAGAGGTGGAGGACTTTGAAGAGAGATAGGAGCTGTTGGGAGTGGTGGTTACATGAAGTAGTGTAGAGATTCAGGACAAGTTGGGTAAGGGCTAAGGATTGAAGATTCTGGAAGTCCAGGAGAGATTGGTGGAAGGAGGAATTGCACCCAGAGATGGGAACTTTTAAGGTAAGTCCTTTAGGGGTAATTCCAAAGGTTAAGCAGGAACGGAGGAAAAGTATGTGGGATTGCAGTTTGGCTACGGAAAATGCATGTTTCCGGAATGAATGTAACTAATGTGGTATAGGATTAGGGTACATAGTGGGTAACTGGTGGGTAGGGAAATTAAATAACTAAAGTTAAAACAGTAATCATAAGAAGGAATAAAACACGGAAGGAAGGGCGAGAAAGAAAGAAATTGTGTTGGTAATGTTAAATACCAAAGAAAGACCACCAAATGAGAAAAATACGGAAAAAGTTGACCAGACCAAGCAAGTATGTCCAGATCAGGGGAAAAAGAACACACGCTGCTCAAAAACAGAGATAGCGAGTAGCGAAAAAAAGATCGCGCGTGCCGCAAAAAAGATCGCGCGTGCGCAAAAAAGATCGCGCGTGCCGCAAAAAAGGTCGGGCGTGGCGCAGAAATGTCCCACAAAATGTTTCCTGTTGATGCTTATCCTGTTGAGAATGGGCTTTCAGATCATGGTGCACAGCTATTTACAGTACATGACATAGCTCCATGCAGTATATCAAATCAGAATTTCAAAGCAGTGTGTTCAATTAACAATATAAATATTGCAAACTTTAGGGAAAGCTTACAGCAGCTAGACTGGGATGAATTGTATAAGGAACCCGATGCAAACTTGAAATATAACTTATTTCACTATACATTTTTAAGGATATTTGAAAATTGTTTTCCCAAGAAAATAGTTAAACATAATTCCAAGAACACATATCTTGGCTAACTAAAGGAATAAGAATATCTTGCAACCGTAAAAGAGAACTGTATCTAACAGCAAGAGGGAGTACTGACCCGAAATTGTTCAATATTATAAAAACTATTGTGCCGTACTAAAAAAAGTTATTAAAAAGTCCAGAAGAATGTGCATCATGTCTGACATAAGTAACTCTGATAATAAAATTAAAGCAATTTGGAATATTATTTGAAGGGAAACAGGGCAACCAAGAGCACAGGAAGATTTTAGTACCATAAAACTGAATGACAAGTGTAGTAACAAACAATCAGAAACTGGAAATATTTTCAATAATCATTTTTTAAATGTTGTGGAGAAAATAGGATCTAGATCTTCACTAGAAGAGGCAAGGCTACTAATAGAAGAGGCCATTCCTGTGCAGTTTGAAATAACTGTAATTCTACGAACCTCTCCCTATGAAATCGGTAAAATGATAAACTGACTGAAAAGTAAAAGCTCTTACAGAATTGATGGCATTTCCAGCAAGGTACTTAAAGCTTTTTCCCCACAAATAAGTAGGATTCTCAGTCACGCATGTAATAGCTCTTTGGAGCAGGGGGTTTTTCCCGATAGACTGAAATATGCCATTGCAAAACCATTGCATAAAAATGGGGATACACCGGATGTCAACAACTACCGCCCAGTCTCTCTTCTGACATCTCTATCAAAAATTTTTGAGAAAGTAATGTATTCAAGAGTAGCCTCCCATATTTATAAAAATAAAGTACTAAAAAAATGTCAGTTTGGTTTTCAGAAAGGCTTTTCAACAGAAAATGCTATATACGCTTTCACTGATCAAATATTAAATGCTCTGAATAACTGGACATCACCCATTGGTATTTTTTGTGATCTCTCAAAGGCCTGTGATTGTGTTAATCTGGAATTCTTTTAGATAAGCTAAATCATTATGGTTTGAGGGGGTCAGTGAACAAATGGTTTAATTCATACTTAACTGGAAGAATGCGCAAAGTTGAAATAGGTTGTTCATGTACTGTTAAAACAACAGCTGATTCCTCAAACTGGGGGGGGGGGGGGGGGGGCTATCAAGTAAGGGGTCCCACAGGGTTCGTTCTTAGGTCCTTTACTGTTCTTGATATACATTAATGACTTACCACTCCACATTGATGAATATGCAAAATTAGTTCTTTTTGCTAATGATACAAGTATAGTAATAACATCCAAAAACCAAGAACTGCTTGACTCAATCCATCAGGATGAGCCAATGGCACAGGTGGGAGTAATGCCAAAACATGTTGGAGTTGCGATGGGAAATGCAGTCTAGCCTGACCTGTTGTATGTACCACTGTACCTGTGGTAATATGGCTGCAGCCACATGGTCCTCCATGATGGGGTAGCATCCACCACCTGTTGAGTCTCTTCATCCAACTGGAAGAACAAGATCTCATCTTGGTTGAACTCCCAAACTGTGGGTCGAGGCCCATCAAGGGATAAGGGATGGAAAAAGGCATCTCCATTGGCATGTTAAGTGGAATTGCAGAAGTGAACTTCATGATTGTTGCTGCTGAGAAATAGTGCCCAGCACTGGAGTCATTGAGCAGTCCTCTCAGGTATCTTTAGTAGATTAGATTAGATTAGATTAGATTAATACTTGTTCCATAGATCATGAATACGACACTTCGTAATGATGTGGAACATGTCAGATTAATAAAAGATGTCTGTACAAGATATTACATTACACAAAATATTGCATGACACTAATGTTTAAGTTTTTCCCCCTTAATTTATATCTAAAAATTCAGCCAATGAGTAGAAGGAGTTGTCATCTAGAAATTCTTTTAATTTATTTTTAAATGTTAGTTGGCTATCTGTCAGGCTTTTGATGCTGTTTGGTAGGTGACCAAAGACTTTTGTGACAGCATAATTTACCCCTTTCTGTGCCAAAGACAGATTTAATCCTGCATAGTGAAGATCATCCTTTCTCCTGGTGTTATAGCTATGCACACTGCTATTACTTTTGAACTGGGTTGGATTATTAACAACAAATTTCATAAGTGAATATACTGTGAGGATCCCTAGATCCTTAAATAGATGTCTGCAGGATGGCCATGGGTGGGCTCCAGCAATTATTCTGATTACACTTTTTTGAGCAATGAATACTTTTCTACTCAACGATTAATTACCCCAGAATAGGATGCCATACGAAAGCAGTGAATGAAAGTAGGCATAGTAAGCTAGTTTACTGAGATTCTTATCACCAAAATTTGCAATAACCCTAATAGCATACGTAGCTGAACTCAGACGTTTCAGCAGACCATCAATGTGTCGCTTCCAGTTTAACCTCTCATCAATGGACACATCTAAAAATTTTGAAAAATCTACCTTAGCTACAGACTTCTGTTCAAAGTCTGTATTTATTACTGGAGTTATGCCATTTACTGTACGGAACTGTATATACTGTGTTTTATCAATATTTAAAAAGAGTCTGTTTCCTGAGAACCACTTAATAATTTTGTGAAACACATCATTTACAATTAGATCTGCCTTAAGTAGACTTTTAAAACACAGATGGAGAAATATGTGGCCAACACTTCTACAGATGAGATGCTAATACTTTTTTTGAGTTCTTACAGGTTGACAACAAAAGAGGAGAAGAAGCGTGCAAACTTCTCCATTGCCGTCAGTCCTGCATGCTTGTCCATCTCATGCTGCCAACGCCTCTGGGTCCATCCGCAGTGCTGTGTCCACATTTCAAGACAGACACCTGTATGTTTGCATGGTGCTTTGGAGGACAGGACAAGTTGATTCTAGCATCGTCCAGCAGCAGAGAAGATGCTGCAGTTTCATTCCGGGCATGGGGACCTGGAGAGTGACATACCATCAAAATCAGCTCCACCTGCACTGGAGGACCCAACTACCACTGCATCTGGACCCTACAGCGGGCACACATGTTGGTGACATGTTCTTTTGTTTCTCTTCCATTGGACCATCTACTAGCTCTCCCTCTGCTTCAAACATGTTCCTGCCCTCTGGTTCTCAGCCCTGTTTATCAATCCCAGCCACACTCTCATCTCCCTCTGTTTACAGGCTGTCCAAGACAGGCCATATTTTGGTAGAAGATCAGACTGTGTTACTTGCACCATTTGTGCCACTCCCCACTACTGCAGCTCTTTTCCATGCCAGGAACCAATGTGGACATGGGGTGGCCTCCATTGCCTTCACTGAAGCCACCAAGACTGACTGTGGAGACAGGAGTGACCTTCTGGCCCTACATTCCCATCTGTGTGAATCAAGAGCTGGGAAAACAGAGAGGAAGTCCACTGCTTTTGAAGATATCAGCCTGGTTCAGAGCACTGCCTGGGCACCCAGGTAGACAGCTGGTGGTCAGCTCACTGAGATGTAGTTTGCTGGTTTCTGATGGAAGGTGGAATGTGATAATCCACAAAGTTACTACCTAGATGTTGGCACCAGCCAATGTCTCCAACATCAGCTGTCACATGACTGGCACATACAATGTGATAGTCACTCCACATCCACTATTGTGAAGTGTAGCCAAGAGGGGGAGACACCATGGCTGAAGGACCATGCATGACAGCTGCACAGGTGCCTCTGACTTCACCTGCAACATTCTGTCTACGTATGTGATTGGTGCCTGCATGCGAAGTCTATATTGACAATTAGCCTGACATGAGTGAAGGATAAGAAAATGGGGAGTACTTAATTTCATTGGGGACATAAGTAAAACACTATTTTGAACCCTAGATGAAGATGTCACATCTCATTTTAAAAAAAAGATTGATGTGTCAGAGATGGAAAAATAACAGTTGTTGGGACTGACTAAGGAGCTGGTCCTGATATTAAAAATCACATCAATAAGTTTCAGTCAGACAGCAAGCTCTACAAACAGAAGTGAACAGATAATCACACAAGGGATGAAAAGCCACAGTCAACACACATAGATCAAAAAAGTTTTGCATCACCCTGGTTCACAGAACTCCTGAAGACAGATGTTGACTGGATATTATATCACAGACACAGTCCCTTTGACTGTTCAGAGATGTCACTAAACCTACCCAAACATGTAAACAACAATGCATGAGCAGTGCCTATTAGATGGAGGGGGTCCGACAGCTGATCAGTTCCAGTCAGTCCACGAGGAAGGAGGAACATAGCTCGTGTTGTCTGTAGTTCAATTATGCCTGGATGGTTAACACCACGGTTTGATCATGATTGCATTGTTACTTTGTGTCAGGAAGGGCTCTCAACAAGGAACATGTCCAGGCATCTTGGAGTGAACCAAAGTGATGTTGTTCGGACATGGAGGAGATACAGAGAGACAGGAACTGTCAATGACATGCCTCACTCAGGTTGCCCAAGGGCTACTACTGCATTGGAAGACCGCTACCTATGGATTATGGCTCGGAGGAACCCTGACAGCAATGCCACCATGTTGAATAATGCTTTTCGTGCAGACACAGGACATCATGTTATGACTCAAACTGTGCGCAATAGGCTGCATGATGCTCAACATCATGTCCATCGTCCATGGCAAGGTTCACTTTTGCAAACAAGACACTATGCAGCACAGTACAGAAGGGCCCAAAAACATCTGAATGTACCTCTCAGGATTGGCATCACATTCTCTTCACTGATGAGTGTTGCTACCTTCAATCAGACAATCGTTGGAGAAGTGTTTGGAGGCAACCTGGTCAGGCTGAATACCTTTGACACACTGTCCAGCAAGTGCAGTGAGGTAGAGGTTCCTTGCTGTTTTGGGATGGCATTATGTGGGGTCGTCGTACGCCACTGGTGGTCATGGAAGGTGGCATAACAGCTGTATGATATGTAAATGCCGTCCTCTGACTGACAGTGCAACCATGTCAGCAGCATGTTGGTGAGGCATTCGCCTTTATGGATGACAATTCGTGCCCCTGTTGTGTGCATCTTGTGAATGACTTCCTTCAGGATAATTACATCGCTCAACTGGAGTGGCCAGCATGTTCTCCAATGCCTGGGATAGATTGAAAAGGGCTGTTTATGGACAACGTGACCCAACAACCACTCTGAGGGATCTGTGCTGAATCGCTGTTCAGGAGTGGGACAATCTGGACCAACAGTGCCTTGATGGATTTGTGGATAGTATGCCATGATGAATACAGGCATGCATCAATGCAAGAGGATGTGCTACTGGGTATTAGAGGTACTGGTGTGTACAGCAGTCTGGACCACCACCTCTGAATGTCTCACTGTATGGTGGTACAACATGCAATGTGTGGTTTTCATGAGTAGAAACAAAGGCAAAATTGGTGTTTATGTTGATCTCTATTCCAGTTTTCTGTACAGGTTCCAGAAATCTCGGAGCCAAGGTGATGCAGAACTTTTTGATGTGTGTATAACACAATTTGAAAATAGCTGCAGGAAGTTGTTGTATTGATAACCATTAATGAATAACTAATTCAGCTGATATTCATCTTAAATGAACTGAAATGTGAAATGCCTTGCTAATTACAGCAATTCAAGCGCACAAAAGCAAGTTTAGAACCACATTTAGTTGATGCTGTGCAAATAGTGAAATATTTGGAGTTGATAAATGATGACAATAAAGACAAACAGTTCTAAATATTACTTACAGAGGAGACCAGTTATCAGTTGTTTAAAGTAATCAATGTTGATGCTTTTATTACTGGCAGGCTTCTAAATTACATATTAAATAATTCCCTGGTAGACTGCAGTGTATTAAATTTAGACAAAATTGGGCCATTTCCCATTGAAGAAGATGCTATGACGCAGTTATCTGCATACATAACCCCAAGCTGGATTCAGAAAGGGAAGAGGCTGTATAGAACAGATATTTATCCCGAAGCAACTGATAGAACATAGGGCCTTAAAAAACAAAAAGACAGTAATAACCTTTGTGGACTTCACAAAGGCATATGCCTCCATCAACAGACAGACTCTTGTTAGGATCCTGAAAAACAGAGGACTTGATGGAATTACACAAGAACTCATAAAAGAAATTCTGACAGACACAAAAGCAAGACTGGAGTTAAACAATTTCACTGACATCGATTTGTTGTAGAATCATGGAACACATTTTATGTTCAGACATAATGACCTTTCTAGACTCTGAGAAGCTCATCTGCAGAAACCAGCACAGTTTTAGGAAATAGCGGTCATGCAAGACACAGCTGGTCTTCTTTGCACATGATAAACAACAGGATCTAGATACCGGCTTCCAGATTGATGCCATATTCCTTGACTTTTGAAAGGTGTTTGACTCAGTTCCACACTGTTGCTTGCTCCAAAAAGTGCACGCTTATGGTCTATCCGATGACAATACAGCTGGATAGAAAGTTTTCAAAGAGACAGAGAGCAGTATGTCATCCTGAATGGGGAGAATTCAACAGAAACAAGCATAACATTAGGTGTGCCCCAGGGCAGCATAATAGATCCGTTCATCTCAAATTCTTTTGATAGTTCTCCTCTGAATCTCACCAGAGGGTGCTCTCATCTGTGACGTAATCCAAGGTGGTGACACCTAGTGTATCCACTATGAGGTCTGGACTCCAACTGACTTAGTACATAACTCCACCGCTAGAGGACTCCACCGTGATATCAGATCATGACGTAAGTATCCTTATTCAAGATGGCTGTACCCAGTGTATCCACCATGTGGTGTAAGAATGAACACTTGGCCAACCTCCACTAGTCTAACCCCCTCCCCAATTAAAATCACACGAAGTTCAAATTCCAACATGATATGATAATGGTGGGAAAAACGGACTTCTTTTTATTATTATTTAAACAATATTATGCAGGTGTGTTCGCCACGAGGCCCGGACTCCAACTGGCTTAGTTTAAATTCTCATTAGCAGAGGGTGCCACTCTTACCTCAGAACATGACGCATGTACCATTATTCAAGATGGCTGCACCCACCGTGCCCATCATGATCTCTGGAGCTCAAGTGGCTTAGTTCATATTGTGACCACCAGAGGACACTATCGTGATGTCGCGTGATGACCCAAGATCATCTGCCATCTCCCTCTCGCGCGTGCATTATAACTGGACATGCGCTGCCGGCCCGTGAGTGTCTGACTCCTTACATCACACACCCTCCGCCGCCATCTCCATACACGAGCCAGACATAGTCTTCTGTAAATATGCTAACACACAAATCACGCATCTAACCTATCAATTACCTAAGTACTTAACTGCATTTCAATTTTAAAAATATTAAATAATTCAATTTACAGTTTTATATAGGTATGAAAAGGTGTTCAACTATCTAATTTCAACTACTTTTCAAGATCCAGACCGCCACTTCTTCCTAGGAACCGGCGCCGAGTTTGAATTCTGGCAGTAAAGAAAGGTCACTTGTGCTTTCGCTACCAATCACATAAATTTGGGCAGAAAGAAAGGACACTTCTACTAACCTCATCCACCCGACAGCCACTTCCTCCTAGGATCCTGTGCCAAGTGTGAAATCTGCCTGCAAACAAAGCTCACTTGCGTTTTAGCTACCAGCGTAAGATAATTGCTGCAAACGAAGCTCACCACCACCACTAACCGAAGTCGCCAGATCGCCACCTCTTCCAAGGGCCAGTAGTAAAATGACTCAGCCCACACTAGGCTGATGGAGAGAGAAAGGAGGGAACTTTATTTATTTGTGAGCAATTTATTTAGGGATGGATTATATGTATCACAGAACACACACTCTGACATGTCCCACAGCATACAGACCTGCAACTACTCCTACATAACTCATGTATAAAGCTCTAGACACACTCTTGCTAATTGTAAACCATCAAAAATAACACATTGCACAACCTATAGACATGCCAACCACTCATAAACACTGCACTACATTTACGTCTAGATAGCCAAACAACTCATAAATTGTCAAAATAATATTCCATGTAAAAGACTCTGCTTGCAAATTGTCAACTGTCTAAATCATACATCAGTCTTTATTTACAGAATTAGAGGCAGCACCACCACCAACTGTATTCGCCACTGGGGCCATAGCTCAACTAACTTAGTTCATATTGATGCCACTAGAGGACGCTGTAGTGACGCAAGTGCCATAATCTAAGATGGTGCCACCTAGTACGCTCACCACGAGATCCAGATCAACTGTCTTAGTACATTTCGTCACCGCCAGAGGATGCCACCATGACACCAGCTGATGACGCAAGTACAGTTATCGATGATGGCGGCAAACAGTGTGTTCTCCATGAGTTCTAGTACTCAGTACCACCAGCAGAGAACGCTGCCATCCTTATCCTGACGTAAACCAAGATGGTTAGGGAAAACTACTCAGCCTGCTCTGGGCTGCTGAGGAGAATAAGCAATGACTGCTCTCTATTTTCGAACATTTTATTTAGGCATGGATTATATTTATCACACTGATACAAAACATCCACCCTCAAGTGCTCGGGGTCATGTTGCACAGTCCACAGACACGCAACCATCTCGTAAGTTCAGTACACAATAGCAAACTGCTCCTAAATAATACAGCACAGTCATGTGTAGACATACTCAGGGCTTGTAAACTGTCCAAATAACACGTGTCACAGCCTATAGGGCCGCTCGCAAAATAATGCAACAGACGTGTGCCATTACTCACCACCACACCCTGTCCCCCGCAAAGTCACACGCCCGCCAGCCGTCAAACTGCGCATGGATCCTTGCTCGGCTTCTGCAAACATGAAGTGGCGACAGCCGCATTCATACTCCACACTCGTGAAATTCCTATCCAAATACGTGTTCACCTAGACGCCGAGGATGATGCGAGCGAAGCTGGTCCATGCGCGCCACATCCCTCGTGACGTGAAGTGGCCGCAGCTCGGGCCCTAAGCCCGCGTCGTTGAACACAGGTGAAAGTTGCATTCCAAGCAGCGCTCACACCAGTCTCATATGCAGACACACGTGTTTAACCATACTTCACTACCCAGCACGGCTCTCGCCTAACCATGAAACGTTTGCGTGACGACTCACCATCTAAAATGTTCTCAACGTTATTCTACCTCACATCGCTCTTTAAAAAAATAACACCCAAGTCAACCTCTCAGAAACTGTATAATGTACCATAAATAGTTAACACTCGCTTTCTAGATGTCTGAGGTTGAGTGCACAGAAATTCTTCCCATAACAGAACCTGTTTACGAAAATAACATCGAATCCACTCTTCCCAACGCTCCTAACTTGGTACCCTTCCAGCTCTCAACATACGCAAACGTTCCCTCCTATATCTCACCACAATCAATCGAGCATTCTGATTCGCTCTTATTGCATTTACCCGCCGAATTAATGATGCAGCCGGTATCGAAGAACGGTCCACTTTTTCTTTCCGAGGCTTTCTGTGCTTATTTTGCACAGATCACTAAATTGCACTGACAGTTAAACACGCAAAATCGCCTACACGTTATCAAATACATATCATATTTACAAGAATGTTGGAAGAGAGGAAGGCAATCATCAGTGTAACTAAAATTAAATATTACCATTGCTGCTACATTCTGACACCGGACAATGTACAGTTAATGTTTCCGCTTGGCAACTGCGCCCCGCTATCTATAGCGCATATAATTTTCCACATAAAAAATCGCTCACCCTTATCCATGTACTCAATCTATACGTCCCTCACGACAGCACACACACAGTCATCCTCTCTAGGCATCCCATAACACAAACAATAGTAACTTTACAATGCAATATATACACAGTTCACATAGTGTAAGCCGCACTAACTTTAAAATACAATATATGCGCATTCTACACAAACAGTTCAGTTATCTGTTATATCTGCACAGCAGCCCAAAAAATTATCTTATGCCCACACTCGCACTGCCTATATGTCACGACGCTCCCCCAGTCCTAGGGAAGCACTGTCATCCTGTTCTTTCTTTCTACAGACGCTACACTCAACAGTAATAAACTATTTTACACTGATCATCATTTTACACAGACAACTAAACTTCGCAATGTTGTCCACAGGTCATCAAATACATACCAGACTCGGCAGGAATATTGGAACGTCAAACCGATCTCCAACCAGGGAATATATCAACGAGTACCATCTCAATCTAGTAAACATGCAATTCATATCCCTCACCATACCAAATCTACCAAATCATCCCCTTTACATCAGTGAACCGAAGTCACTCTCAGAACTGATGTGCATGGAGAGAGGCGTCTCCCCGTACTGCGTTAGGTTTTCCGCTTTCTTGCTCGCATTTCTACAGACATCTCCAGACTCGTCGATTACAAGAACACCCATATTGTCGCTAGAATATTACACCAAAATTAGCTGTACTTCTCGATATCAAGCACCAGGCACCATCCTACCGATCACTCACGCAACAGAATTCTGAACATATAGACTGGGAATTATTTCTTTACAAACACGAAACTTCAGCTAAGTGGAGCCTGCTCTAGACAGCTCAATAACTAGAAACAAACAGGCAATCCAAACTCGTGATAAACTCGCTGAATTTTGAAAGTCATTCGGCTACGCAACGCGGTTTGTGACCGGTATTTGCAACCTCTTCACACCGCTACATATTTGTCCAGTATGTGTAACGTATTCTGTCTAGATACCATGTCAGAGGCTCCATTATATATCCACTGAGTTAAAGACGATGGCTGATTGAGGAGTATCACAAACAGTAGTAAATCGTATGCTTATTGAGGTCGTAAGAAATGTACACTAGCTTTTCACACCTCTAGTGTTACGCTATCCACTAGACACGATGTCTATGATTTGGAATCAGGTCCTCCCTTTCAGTCACATACCTGCGCCTGATCATAGCCACAAGTGAATCATATCTCTGGCGCTCTCATATCTCGAAACGAGTCACCTTTCTAGAACGTAACTGCTACAGTAAAAATCCAATATGATCTTAGTCAGTCCCTACACATCTCGCAACTGCTTCCACTTCTACAGCTTTGTGCATGTGATCATGCCGTTTTAAGTCGGAACTGAGCAGAAGTCGGACAAAGCCATATCCACCACCTTCTTCAGCCCGTCTAGAAACAGAGCGCACTAAGTTACTGCGACACGACTGTATTTTAGCCATTCGACGGAAATGCGTGCATTGTGGTGCGTTCCCAAACTACATACAAGTACTACCGATCCACATCAATTTAAATCTATAAGCCCAACATGCTATCATTGTTATTCTCTACCCCCCTAGCAGACAGAAATTAACAACTATACAAGCTCAAATAACTTCATCCGATATAGAACTCACATAGACGCAATTACTCGCGCGATGACGCAAAGCTGCGTTGGGGGTCCAGCACAGAGAGAGAGAGAGAGAGAGAGAGAGAGATTTCGTAGTGCTTCCCAGAATAGCACAGCGTGCAGTTCTCCAGGCATTCCTAACGGCATACTTCTTCCCACACTGAATTTATCTGCCAAACTGCTTCTGCTACTGCTCCCTATGTGGAATAAACCTATTAAATACACACGTATTGATACGCTACAGAGGATAGTTTAAAGCTTCATCACCTCTACTCTAGGAGAATGATCGTATCCCACGTACTATACTGTAAATCGCAAGAAACGCCCCCTGTCGTCCCTTTAGGTGTTTCAAACACTGTTTTCTAATACCCTTTGTACACGACCAAAAATTTCTTTTTCCTCCCACGACTTCGAGATCTATGTCATATTCTAAACTGGCATTAAGACGCTCTGATCCACGACTTCTCACATAAAACTAGACATCACACTATGTCAATCATATTCTTACCGCAGATAGCATAGCACTGAATTATTTTTAAATAAAACACACTTACAGCATAAGTAAACTAGAAGAGTTTGGCAGCGTTGTGGAGAGTTTCTAAACTACCGTCCAAAAGTGATTCATGGCCTCTACATTTAAATTCATATGTCACTCTGACGGAATAGATGATGGCTCGGCGTCCCATTTCGAGTTATTCATAGTTTTGCACTCATGTACGCGATCGCTGTTTAGCTGCTAGCAACCCTCAGAAGTTGTGTCACCCATCCACAAAACTTCTTCCCCAACTGAAACAAGTTGTGCCACTAAATCATTATGTGGTAACCAATGCGTGGATGTGGTGGAAAAGACAACGTCGATGTACTGTAATATTAAGCAACAGCCTTGATAGTGCGAAGGATTTTACACTAAGCTCAGCGAATGAAGTGACAGCATGTTTCCCCAGTTTCAGTATCAAGGCTAAACCATGCCCCTCTCCACGGTGCGAGCATCAATGCGAACATCGACAGATGACTGAGCAGTATGTCCATTAACTCTTAATTCTAGAACACATAAATGATCAAAGTATACGAGACAGCGCTCTAAGATATTTCTATCACCTCGAGCATAGTGTTTAATTTACGATCTATCTCGCAGCGTATGGGAGTCACAGAGCATTCTCCCCATCTTAGGGTAAAAGACCAACCTCACACAGTCATTGACCAACCCATCCTGCAGCACCGTTAGAGAATTAATCTCCAAGCGATCAGAAGAAGGGCGCTACACTCCACGTCTCGTGAATGAATATTCCAAGTGCATGAGATTTCTCAAGATGTGAGCATTTCGAGGAGCCTAGCACTCGTTACCGATGTATAGTAACAGATTTCAAAGTGCCGTACGCGATGGAGTTCGAGGCGAATTGAGTTGGACACATTTTTACCTAAATCAACGAATCTATCAACTCTAAATTATTGTTCTAGAGTCTAGGATCTGTACCTGGAAGGTATTGGTAAGATAGAGGAACATAAACACACACACTCCTAAGACTACAACGTTCTGCGCTTAAAAACGGGCTATAATATTAGATCGAATACCTTTCCCGCCTATCTGACATACATCCTTCTTCACACTTTCTCTACGCTGAACTATCTTATCGAATGGTAACACATTTCCTTTGCATGATAGGAGTGCAGTATAGCTTTGCGGAGATGTATAGTGTCCACTGTTCACATCTGCCCACGTTTAAGAAGTGATAAGATGCCTGCATAAGGCCTACATAAAATGATAGTTACTAGCAGGGGATACAGCCTACAAGGAAACAGAAAAACGCTAAGCAGCAACGTCTGATATGTGAAATTATAAGTCATTCTGTCACTAACTCTGTAAACAGCGCATCAGTCGGGCAAATGTGTGCACAGGGATTGCAGCCCATCACAAGCTCTTACCGCTAAGTTAATTATGACCCTGAAGTCTCGATTTTACACCCAAGATGCGACAGAGGCGATCGCATAAATCAAAGCTCCTTTAGAAGAGTCTGTCAAGTTTCTTTACACATGAGATGGAAGTCCTCTGATGACCGACAGGCTTACCATTAACGATCGCAAATAGACAGTGCTTTAAAACACATATTGAGCACGTAGATGTATACGAGTAGAGCGCAAGCTATGTCACGTGACTGATGCATCCGGAATCACTGGTACCTCGATAGACATACAGTATAATGCAGCTGCAATGGGAAAAATTGACTGCCTCCCTTATTCCCGTCGTTTCGATGTCCACGTTTTCTGGTATTCCTCCTGTTGCAGCATACTTGGTCAAATATACAAATTGTTCGGTGGGAAACAGAAGATAGCTAAGTACTTCCTCAATTTCACGGCACTAGGCTCTATATTCGGTCAATATATACCTGTTCCCTTGTCATTTTTCGCAATTGTATCTATTTCAGGTCAGATCTATGTATGTGATCATAACATAACATCTCGTTCTGTGTTCTAAAATTGATTGTAAATGTAGCACAGATGCAACCACCTACCCCAAATGCATTGATCGGGATGTGTAATATAGCACTGCACTCAACTGTATGCAGTTACCTCCACATTCAGAGAGTGTTTGCTCTGCTTTGTGTATGTCTTTGTATATGTATGCGTCGTGGACGATTCAGAGGACCCGCAGGAGACCAGAGTTAGCGTTCTACTGTGGATCCATCGCATGTTGTATCTGGATCGGTGTTGAGATGCAGAGGTAGGCCAAGTGTACATTCTTACACCACATGGTGGATACACTGGGTGCAGCCATCTTGAATAACGGTACTTGTGTCATGATCTGACATCACGGTGGAGTCCTCTAGTGGTGGCACTGTGTACTAAGTCAGTTGGAGTCCAGACCTCATGGTTAATACACTGGGTGTTGTCATCTTGGATTAAATCACAGATGAGAGCACCCTCTGGTGGTGGTGATGTGTACTAAGTCAGTTGCAGTCCTGACCTTGGGGTGAACATATCTGCATGGAAATGTTTAAAAAAGTCTTATGTCCAAGTCCCTTTCCTATGAAACCTTAGGAGGTGGTGACAGTATGGTGACTGAGGTTAGTAAAGTGTCTTTTCATTCGCAGCATTTTGTTAGCTTAGTAGACATGTGAGAATTGAATTTTGTGTATTACAAAAATTAAAAGTTGGTTCCAGTTCGTAGGAAGTGGTGGCGGTCGGGTGACTAAGGTTAGTGGAGGTAGGCCAAGTGAGCTATTTTGCTGTGATTTTCTTTGCTTAGTAGAGATGAGAGCAGTGAAGTGTACTATCCTGTTGGAATTTGAACTTGCCGCCTTTTCCTGGAGGGGGGGGGGGGGGGGGGAGGAGGAGGGTTAGGTTAGGAGAGGTAGCCCAATTGACCTTCTTTCCGCCAAAATTCAAGCTTCCTGCCAAAATCTGCTATCTTGGATGTCGTCACAGTGGCGCTCTCTGGTGGCGATGATATGAACTAAGCCAGTTGGGCTCTAGAGCTCATGCCAAACACACATGCTTGAAAGTGGTTACATAATAAAGACAAGTCCCTTTTTCCTGCCATTTTTCTTGGTGTGACACATTATCATATTGGAATTTGAACTTTGTGCCATTTTTCTGGGGGATGGGGGTGTGTCATTTTCCCGCCAAAATTCAAACTTCCCGCCCAAATCCGCTATATTGAATGATGTCACGGTCGCCATATTGGATGACGTCATGGCCGCCATCTTGGATTACTTCATCGCCGCCATCTTGGATAACGGTACTTTGTTCCAGACCACAGGTAGTCCCAATACTAGTGTCATTCCACACAATCCAAGTCCAACGTTGGCCACTCAGCTTCGTCTACATCTCGCTAGGTTTTCACTGGATGATGTTCTAAGTGCCTGACACTTAAGGGGCTAGAGCAACAGCCATCAAGAGGAGGGCCACATTCGAGATTTCACACAGCTTCTCGGCATCTTCAAGGGATCTGAAGTTATGGGCATGTGTACTAGCTATGTGCCTAACCCAGTTTTACTGAGCCAGCGTACTGTCACCCTTGCATCGTTGCTTGGTGTCAGCTAATTGCATGGTCAGGCACTTTTCTGAGTTATCCACAGCTGCCTATGGTCGACAGCCATCATCGAGTCATTCCCTTCAGAGACTGTGTGAGCGTCTCCATAAATAGAGAATGATATTGTTAACACAATATATCTAACCCCATAAAAGCTGAGCAGCTGATAGTACACACCCAACATCCTACACACTCTCCCGAGGCATATAATAGTGGCTGCACCCCTGGCACTTTTATATCTGAGGTCAGGAGTAAGCCAGGGACATTGGGCACCATCATAGGTCAGTATGAAGCATCGTTGTTGCAGTATTTTGAGTAAGAAGCAAATTTTTTTTACTGCATTCCATTCGTGAGATTTGTAGTTGCAGAACATGTAGACGAAAGATTTGTTTGAAAGTTTGTGACAGTGGAGTCAGGTATTTATCTGGGCTAATTTACGGGTAATACGAGAGAAACATCCTGGAATGCACCTAGTTGCTGGACCATGATGTCCCATCTGCTCCGTTCTAACAAATGATTTGCAGAAGTCTTGGGCATTACGCCAGTGAACGAGTGTGCACGATTGTCGCTCAGGCATAATTAATAAGGAGTGTTTGTAGGCAAGAGTGTAACATAATAGCACTATTATTATTTCACTATTGTTATAGACACAGGGCTTCCAATGAACAAACCAGTGGAATAACGGATTATCACTATAGAGACAGTTACATCCTTGACAGGACAAGTGGCTCAAATGAGGGTAGATAACATGGATTGCATAGGCACCTGGATGCATTAAAATAGCACAGAGCCTCATCCATTGTATTAGTACCCATCCCTGATGCTAATGCCACTACCCTAGTTTCTCCTTTTCCAGGTAAAGTGGGAAAGGATGTGTCAGCATTTGTAAACAACCTGTTACCAGGCACAAATCTAAGTTGTTGGTCAGAAGGACAGTTGTTATGTACGACTAAATTACGTTTAGGAGACCCCTCAAAAATATGTGTAAGAGGATTTAAGAAATTCTCAGACATTTGACGTGCTGAGGAAAGCCTGATTGCAGCATTCTAGGAGGCAAAATAGTTTTGCTATCGGGGAAGTTAAATTGTGTGTAACAAAAACAGAGCAAATCGACTGAAAATTTCGTGGATACAATAAGGAAGCTCAGTGTCAGTACATACTATTTCATGCACAGTTATGAAATAAGTAAGGTCGTTCTGCAAGAAGCATAGTGAAGAGCATTAGATGCGTTTTTGGCGTGTCCAAGAAGGCGCAGGCAGAATTTCCTAAAGATCTGACTGAAGCTGTAAGAACAGCAACAGCTTTAGAGGATATACGAGATGTGACAGGAAAGTTTTAAGAATGGACTTGTAACTGTACAATGGTAGAACCAAAATGCTCTTATTGTTGTTGCAGTGGTTTCTTACACCTGCTTTCCTGCTCTTGCTTGCTGTGACATAAATATTCCCTACTACCCTTTGCTAGGTCATACATACGAGAAACAACTTTAGGAGCCAGAGCACCCCCAACTTCTCGCAACACTGTAAATAACTTTCCAGCCAATTTACCATTCAGATTAAGAGTCAGCTTAATTGTACACGAATTTGCTAAGGCATTGACTTTAGTTTATCTTGATACAACTCTCCTGGTATCTTTAATTTCCACGGTTCCTTTAACATACGTTTCCTCTTTGAATACAGAATGGTCGGAGCTGAAAAGAAATTCCTTACGTTTATTTATCCCATCTACAAATTTTCGGGTTGATTCCTCAGTTTGCTGTGCATGGTCAAGTTGACGCTTTGTTTGAAATTTAGTTATCTTACATCTTCCAATTTTGTAGCAATGTTTGAAAATAAGCAGCCATCCACTGCTTCTCTTAAAATCATTTTTATCTATGTCATGGCGCAATTTGATATGCATAATAAGTATGTCACTATCATTCTCATTCTGTAAATTGTATGGAGCATCCTTGAAAAGTGCAGTTTTTGAAAAAAGTGTGCCTTGTCCTCCCTTGAATAGCCATAGTTTTTCTTATGCAGTACATGGTCATATTTCTGTGGACTTATTCAGAATCTGTTCATAATTTTTTTTACTATGATTTTCCATGTAAATAAATATGTTTAGTTTATGTTGCTTGGACAATGATTATCCATTACTACATTTCACTGGAAACTGGATTTGTTAACTCCTTGTCCAACAAAGATGAAGAACTATGTGGTTCGACACCTGTTTCAGTATCACTTTCACTTGTTAAGCCCCAATCGTTATCATTGTACTCCTCATGTACATCGCCCACGCAGTGGATTGTATATGGTACCACACAGTCCACTGACTGAAACACTTCCAGAAAAACTTATATTTCATCTGCCATTTCTTTCTCACTCTGCCAAATTGTTTGGGTTCCTTTCTGACGAAATGTCGTCTCTGGCAATTCTTGTAGATATAATGCAATATTTGCATTGTTTATCATTGCCATTGCTCTGCTTTGCATTAACACCACTAGCACTGTAGCACTATTGTGAGTTACTCGTTAACTCAGTTCAACTGTGCTCTGTAGCCTCATGCTGTGCTGGTGGTTGGATACCACCATTCCATCCCCCTGTTGTCATTAGCGGCCAATATTGTAGTTGCATAGTAGGCAATATGTGGGTTGTCATATATCATAAACATCATTGGCCTTTTGCGACCTTGCACTCAAGATGTTCCTTGTTAGGTCTTGGTTTATGATGCAGACTAAGCACAAGGCACTGTTCCCCCTAACCCTCTTGAAGTTTCTGTCATGTGGCCTCTCTTTTTCTTGTCCTTTTTGTTAGGCAGTCTCATGTCCCTAAGTACTGTGAATGGTACTTCTGGAGCATGTTGGGTGTCATGTCATCTGTCTGAAGTGAACTTGGTCCCAAAGATTGTGACAAGGCAGAACGGTCCGGCTTTTCTTATGAGTGTAAATCATTAAGCTTTTGCACCTATTTTTTATTTTCTGAAATAAGGTACATACAGTTTGGACATACTATTGTAAGTACCTTACATTATGTTTGTACATAATATACACATAAAACCAGGCATTTCTCTAAATGCAACACTAAATTTGAGATGCCTCTGTGGCAGAATTACTATGTCCAACTGTGGAACCACCATCAGACTGCTGGCTTGGCATCATCATTGCAAGTGACTTACTGTCGTGCCAGGAACTTCTTCAGCGGACTCAACATTACTTTCTCAACAGACGACTCTGAACGTAACTGAACGTAATTTATATGCGACAGGTGAACCTGTATGTTTCCAAACTACTCTCTGCTGCTTCGATTCTAGCGTGAAATGCAGTATCCATGTTTCGTCGCCAGTAACAGTGCGATACAGGAAACTGTCACCTTCTTTGGCATACCATTGCAGTTGATTCGGTGAAACGCTCTTTCGCTTGCCTTTCATCATTCATCCAACTAATTAGCCATGTGCCAACATGAAACTTTTTGGTACCCTAAGGTCCTTTGAACGATGTCATAAACACTCCCATACGGAATGCGAAGCTCCTGAGAAATGTCCCTGAGGTGCACACACAACGATCCACCTTCAGCATTGCAGCCACATGGGAAATGTCGTCGTTAATCAGAGAAAAATGTGATCCTTCCTGAACGATCATTGACATGCAAGTCCTCACAGCCTTCAGCGAACTCACAGTACCACCTCCATTCCTCCACCTCTGCCTCCTCCTACTACTACTTGTCAAAGCAAGACACTTTTCCTTAAATGTGGGCTGCATTTTCCTGTGGATTTTGCTGGGCGTTTGACCCTTGCTCCACAGAAAACGAAACACGCTTCACTGCTCATACAACATGGAATGTGAAGCACAAACTCTTCCACAATTGACAGCAGCACAGTGCTGTACAGTTACTGGCATTTAAAGCCATAATTTGGCTAAAAATAGAGACAATGACTTTCTGAGTCGACCTTCTAATACAGTTGCACAATTCATCTGATCC
Organism: Schistocerca gregaria; assembly: GCF_023897955.1. Classification (NCBI taxonomy): domain Eukaryota; kingdom Metazoa; phylum Arthropoda; class Insecta; order Orthoptera; family Acrididae; genus Schistocerca; species Schistocerca gregaria. The sequence goes on from NC_064921.1 coordinate 427,836,128, forward strand.
AATCTCTAAGGTTCAAGATGCCACACTCTTCACAGAGCTGCGGTATGGAGTAGTAATGAGGAAAGTGCTAGTGAGCTGATTGTCACACCCTGGTGTACGTATTTCCTACGTTTTCCCATACTACTGCAGTATTCCCTAGCACTGGTCTGATGAGAGCCGATCAGTGTGTGTTGCCACATCATAGCGACAGAGTGAATACATGCTTCAAGATAGAGAAGAGAGCTACATTCACATCCTGCCTCTGTTATGTGTCTTCCATATGAGTCGTTTATTAATCATGACCCTGAAATATTTTGCCTTCCTCTTGTGTGGGATGTAACCTTCCATAACCCATACTGCTTGGAGATTTATTGGAAACTCTCTTCTTGCAAGGAAACACGACTAACTTTGGTAACGCTGTATTTTAGGCGTCACTTGGTGGTCCATTTGCTAAGGACATTGCAGGCTGTCTGTGAATAGGGGCATGTCTGTCCTCATTAACAATGTGATACTGATGAATGGGATGAACACATAGACAGGACGGACAAACAGAAGATTGTGAAAATCGTAAGAAATAAATTACCAGTTGGCAAAAGAAATACTGACCATCCAAGGAGAAGATGGAATGTAAACCTCAGGATAGACTGAGAGGTACTGAAGGAAGCCGTCTTCAGTCTAGGAAGAAAGAAAGAAGAAGAAGTCCATTTTCAGCATATCTGGTTTAAAATAATATACAAAACATAATCATATAAAATACAATGCTAAAAACCGTTCAACTCTTGGAAATACATTGAAATGAGCTGATATCTGAAAGCAATCGTTAACAGTCAACTTTACATCTCTGAAAGTATCTTGCTATATTTCATGATGACACTGTTGGACAGACAGTAATCAAATTATTACAGTTTGGGATCAATTAGTTATGTGACTGGCATAAAAGTAAAAAACAATACACAGAAAGGTTTCCAATAAAAATGGTAATAAGACAAAAAGTAACAAAAGACTATGTGTCAATCAGAAGCAACAAAGATATAAAACATTAGATGCACTAAAAAAAAAATTCTCCACCTGCACACAGACATCACAAGATAATCAGCACAACGAGCCATACTTTATAAGAGACTTACTCATGTTAGCTGATTTTAAGGAACAATATTGGTAATGATCTACAGTTATTTTGTGGCTTTTCTTTGATAAGTGCTTTTGTAAACATAGCTGCCAGCTGATGTTCTGACTTGGCATAGGATACAAGAATAGACTCGTTATTTAACTTTGTATGAGTCTAATGAAACTTTATGTCCAGATGTTTAATCATTTTGTGATGTTTATTAGTTTTTAACACTTGCATTGCACTCTGATTGTCCACAAGGAGTTGAGATTATGGTTCCTTGATGATACCAAGCTCCTGCAAGAACATAAAAAGCAACTTGATTTCTGCAGTTGTAGTGGATACTGCAATGTACTCACTTCTGTTGAAGATCTAGCAACACATTTTTGCCTGCAAGATGTTCAGGTAACAAGTCCACTGAGTAATATGCTGACATAACCCATTATTGAGCGATGAGTATCATTATCTGCAGCCAAAACCAGAATAATACAAGTTGATTTGTACCTAACAACAGGTAAAATGTTTCTCCATAATCAATTTCATGTTTCTAGGACTATCCTTTTGCACATAATCTAGCGTTTATATCTTTATATTACCATTTAATTTATTTTTAATTTTGTAAATCCATTTACAATTGAAAGCCTGAAAATTTGGAGGCACATGCACCAAGTCTCAGGTATCATTAACGAACTCTGTGCCATAGTCAGTTCTGATAACTTTAAGCCTATTCACTGTCTGCCTTTACACCAACAGTTTAAGTTCTAAGAATACAAAAGTAACATCACTTTTATTCTTAACAAAATGTGCAGACCTATGTGAAAAACAGTCATCTTTAAAAACATGAAAATAATTGGTTCCACTTAATGATGAGTGGCATATTTTTACATGCATCAGCATGAACTCTCCTGGATTGCAGGGCAAAGATGGTAAATCTGATCTAAATCCTTTCTTATGTTGTTTACCATACTGATATTATCCACAAGAAATGGTTAAAGCATTTCATTTTAAATTTATCCACTATCAACAATTTTCTTCTAGTTCTCGAAGTTATTATGGTTTAGTCTTTTGTGGCACAACAGCGGTAAGTCAGATAAAGCACAATTATCTTGTATTATCTTGTTCAACAATTTCCACAGAAAACAACATTCTGTAATGTCTACAACATTAGAGAAGGAAAGTTGCTACTCACTATATAGTGGAGATGCTGAGTCGCGATAGGGACAACAACAAAATTCACACAATTACAGTTTTCGGCCATTAAGGCCTTACCAACTTTCCTTCTCTAATATTGTTACATTCCATCCTGGATTTTCGATTGTTTGATTAAACATCTGTATCTACATCCACATGATTACTCTAATTCACAATCAAGTGCCTGCAAACAGTTCACTGAACGACATTCAGGCTACTTTTCTACCATTCCTCTCACGAACAGAGTGTGGATGTAACGAACATTTACATCTTTCTGTGCTAGCTCTGATCTCTGTTATTTCATAGTCATGATCATGTAGTGAGGGTATGTGTCAACAAAATGTTTTCACACACTGGGGAGAAAGTTGGTGATCGAAATTTCATGAAAAAGTCCTGCCACAGTGAAAAACACCTTTGTTTTAATAACTCCCACCCCAGATCATCTATTATATCCATGGCCCCTGTTCCAAGGTAATACAAAATGAGCTGCTTTTCTTTTAACTTTTCTGATATCTTCCGTCAATCCTTTCATATGCAGATCCCACAATACGCAGCAATACTGTAGAAGAGGGCGGACAAGTGTAGTATAAGCAGTCTATTTAGTAGATTTGCTACATTTTCTATGATGTTTTCCAATTTTACTTGTTTGTAACTGTAATTCTACATCTACATCTACATGGATACTCTGAAAATCATATTTAAGTACCTGGCAGAGGGTTCACCGAACCATCTTCACAATTCCCTATTATTTCCATCTCGTATAGCGCGGAAAGAATGAACACCTATATCTTTCCGTACGAGCTCTTATTTCCCTTATTTTATCGTGGTGATCGTTCCTCCCTATGTAGGCCGGTGTCATCAAAATACATCTACATCGACATCTACATCTAAATCTACATCTACATGATTAGTCTGCAATTCACATTTAAGTGCGTAGCAGAGGGTTCACCGAATCGCAATCATACTATCTCTCTACCATTCCACTCCCGAACAGCGAGCGGGAAAAACGAACACCTAAATCTTTCTGTTCGAGCTCTGATTTCACTTATTGTATTTTGATGATCATTCCTACCTATGTAGGTTGGGCTCAACAAAATATATTCGCATTCGGAAGAAAAACGTCTTTCCTTTAATGACTTCCATCCCAACTCACTTATCATATCTGCCACACTCTCCGCTATTTCGTGATAATACAAAAAGAGCTGCCTTTTTTGCACCCTTTCGATGTCCTCCGTCAATCCCACCTGGTAAGGATCCCACACTGTGCAGCAATATTCTAACAGAGGACGAATGAGTGTAGTGTAAGCTGTCTCTTTAGTGGACTTGTTGCATCTTCTAAGTGTCCTGCCAATGAAACGCATCCTTAGGCTCGCCTTCCCCACAATATTATCTATATGGTGTTTCCAACTGAAGTTGTTCGTAATTTTATCACCCAGGTACTTAGTTGAATTGACAGCCTTGAGAATTGTACTATATATCGAGTAATCGAATTCCAACGGATTTCTTTTGAAACTCATGAGGATCAGCTTATACTTTTCGTTATTTAGCGTCAACTGCCACCTGACACACCATACAGCAATCTTTTCTAAATCGTTTTGCAACTGATACTGGTCTTTGGATGACCTTACTGGACGGTAAATTACAGCATCATCTGCGAACAACCTAAGAGAACTCCTCATATTGTCACCCAGGTCATTTATATAGATCAGGAACAGCAGAGGTCCCAGGGCGCTTCCCTGGGGAACATCTGATATCACTTCAGTTTTACTCGATGATTTGCCATCTATTACTACGAACTGCGACCTTCCTGACAGGAAATCACGAATCCAGACACAGAACTGAGATGATACCCCATAGGCCCGCAGCTTGATTAGAAGTCGCTTGTGAGGAACAGTGTCAAAAGCTTTCCGGAAATCTAGAAATACGGAATCAACTTGAGATCCCCTGTCGATAGCGGTCATTACTTCATGCGAATAAAGAGCTAGCTGCGTTGCACAAGAGCGATGTTTTCTGAAACCATGATGATTACGTATCAATAGATCATTCCCTTCGAGGCGATTCATAATGTTTGGATACAGTATATGCTCCAAAACCCTACTGCAAACCGACGTCAATGATATAGGTCTGTGGTTCGATGCATTACTCCTACTACCCTTCTTAAACACTGGTGCAACCTGCGCAATTTTCCAATCTGTAGGTACAGATCTATCGGTGAGCGAGCGGTTGTATATGAGTGCTAAGTAGGGAGCTATAGTATCAGCGTAATCTGAAAGGAGCCTAATCAGTATACAATCTGGACCTGAAGACTTGCCCGTATCAAGCGATTTGAGTTGCTTCGCAACCCCTAAGGTATCTAATTCTAAGAAACTCATGCTAGCAGCTGTTTGTGTTTCGAATTCTGGAATATTCCATTAGTCTTCCCTGGTGAAGGAATTTCGGAAAACTGCGCTCAATATCTCCGCTTTAGCAGCACAGTTTTTGGTAACAGTACCATCGGCACTATGCAGCGAAGGTATTGACTGCATCTTGCCGCTTGTGTACTTTACATACGAGCAGAATTTCTTTGGATTTTCTACCAAATTTCGAGACTATGTTTCGTTGTGGAACCTATTAAAGGCATCTCGCATTGAAGTCCGTGCCAAATTTCGCGCGTCTGTAAATTTTAGCCAATCTTCAGGATTTCACATTGTTCTGAACTTCGCATGCATTTTCCGTAGCCTCTGCAACAGCATTCGGACCAGCTTTGTGTACCATGGGGGATCAGTTCCATCTCTTACCAGTTTATGGGGTATGAATATCTCAATTGCTGTTGCTACTACATCTTTGAATTTGAGCCACATCTCTTCTACATTTGCATAGTCAGATCGGAAGGAATGGAGATCGTCTCTTAGGAAGGCTTCTAGTGACACTTTATCCGCTTTTTTAAATAAAATTATTTTGCGTTTGTTTCTGGTGGATTTGGAAGAAACGGTATTGAGCCTAGCTACAACGACCTTGTGGTCACTAATCCCTGTATCAGTCATGATGCTCTCTATTAGCTCTGGATTGTTTGTGGCTAAGAGGTCAAGTGTGTTTTCACAACCATTTACAATTCGTGTGGGTTCGTGGACTAACTGCTCGAAATAATTTTTGGAGAAAGCATTTAGGACAATCTCGGAAGATGTTTTCTGCCTACCACTGGTTTTGAACAAGTATTTTTGCCAACATATCGAGGGAAGGTTGAAGTCCCCACCAACTATAACCGTATGAGTGTTGTATTTATTTGTTACGAGACTCAAATTTTCTCTGAACTGTTCCGCAACTATATCATCGGAGTCTGGGGGTCAGTAGAAGGAGCCAATTATTAACTTAGTACAGCTGTTAAGTATAACCTCCACCCATACCAATTCGCACGGATTATCTACTTTGACTTCCCTACAAGATAAACTACTACTGACAGACACAAACACTCCACCACCAATTCTGCCTAATCTATCTTTCCTGAACACCGCCTGAGATTTCGTGAAAATTTCTGCAGAACTTATTTCAGGCTTTAGCCAGCTTTCTGTATTTATAACGGTTTCAGCTTCTGTGCTTTCTATTAGCGCTTGAAGCTCAGGGACTTTCCAAGCACAACTACAACAATTTACAACTACAATTCGGACTGTTCCTTGATCCAAGCACGTCGTGTATTTGTCATGCACCCTTTGAGATTGCAGCTCACCACATACTTTCCCGAGGCCTTCTAACCTAAAAAACCACCCAGTCCTCGCATTCGGCAGAGAAAGTTGGTGACTGGAATTTCGTGAGAAGATTCCGTCGCAACGAAAAACGCCTTTCTCTTAACGATTTCCAGCCCAAATCCTGTATCATTTCTGTGACACTCTCTCCCATATTTCGTGATAATACAAAACGTGCTGCCTTTCTTTGAACTTTTTCGATATACTCCATCAGTAGATCTGGTAAGGATTCCACAACGCGCAGCAGTGTTCTAAAAGGGGACGGACAAGCATAGTGTAGGTAGTCTCTTTAGTAGGTCTGTTACATTTTCTAAGTGTCCTGCCAATAAAACGCAGTCTTTGGTTAGCCTTCCACACAACATTTTCTACGTGTTCCTTCCAATTTAAGTTGATCGTAACTGTAATACCTAGGTATTTACTTGAATTTACGGCTTTTAGATTAGACTGATTTATCATATAACCGAAGTTTAATGAGTTACTTTTAGCACTCATGTGGATGACCTCACACTTTTCGTTATTCATGGTCAACTGCCATTTTTTGCACCATTCAGATATTTTTTCTAAACCGTTTTGCAGTTTGTTTTGATCTTCTGGTGACTTTATTAGTCGATAAACGACAGTGTCATCTGCAAACAACCGAAGAACTTTCAAAGTCTTAGCAATAAGCACAATGAGTTGGATACCATTGCAGCAACTGATAACCCAGATGTTTTAGTTATAAGTGAACACTGGTACACAGATGAGCTAATCAGTGTATGTAAGCCACTCTCCATGATCTTTTGCTCTGCCTTCAGTAGAAAAGAGAAACGTGGTGGTGGGGTAGCTATCTTTGCTACCAGCAGTAGTAATTATAGTGTAATAAATGTAAGTGCTTTCAGCATTGAGGGAATAATAGAACTAGCAGCAATTAATTATAAGTGGGGGAAAGAGAACTTAATTATTATAGGCCTATATAGACCTCCATCTGGTAGCCTAGATATTTTCTTTGATGTTCTTAACGACCTGCTTGTTGACATTGACAGTAAACACTGCAGTAAAAATGGCTGGGTTAACATAATACTAACTGGAGATATAAACATTGACCTGTTGTCCAATGAGTCTATCTCTAAAAAACTAATGCTAATACTAGCACAGTTTAACTTAACATTTCTGATAAATGAGCCCACTAGAGAGGTCAATAGTATCAAATCATGCATTGACAACATTATAACTAACATGTCCCACTTTACATGCAGTGCATCAGTTCTGAAGCTTGCCATTTCTGACCACCACGCAATACAGGTATTGATAGAAGCTGAAAATCCTCATGTCAATAGAAAAGAGAAACAATATGTAACAAAAAGAATCACCAATGATGACAATGTTAAAGATCTCAACAGTTTGCTGAAAAGCTTACAATGGGGTGAAAAAAACAGCATTACTTTCAGTGAATTTGCATCAGATTTTTATTATTGCTTCCGTATTTCATGCCCAGAAATGACCTTTACAGTAAATGACTGCAAAAAGAGACAAAAAAATAACTGGATAAATCATGAAGTAAAAACAGCAAGAGAGAAACTTAGACTTTTCCAATATGCAATGGTAAATAATAACAATAATAATAGACTAAAGGTAGAATTTAAGAACTATCATGATTATTATAAAGATCTGCTGCTAGAAACTAAAAGTAAATATGTAGCCACAATGTTAAGGAACTCTACTAACACTGGACTAGCTGTTTGGAAAGTAATAAAGAGCTTTAGGGATCGTAAGGACAGATCTACTAGTGATTTTACTATAAACCATAAAGGGCATATCATGAAACTTCAATGTCAGATTGCAAATGTTTTTAATGAGTACTTTTCTTCTGTTGGAAAATCTGTCAATGACCATTTTAAGAATCTTCAGTATAGATATAAGAGCATTCCAATCAAACAAAGCATATACTTGGCCCCAACCAATAGCAAGGAAATCCAAACCATAGTAAGGTCATTAAAAAATACAAAATCAGCAGGCTATGATGGATTGTCTATCAGTACACTGAAAAGATGCATAGACAACATATCTGATGCCATGGCCACAGCAGTAAATGATGTAATTGCATCAGGTTGTTTCCCAGATAGTCTAAAGATAGCACAAGTAACCCCGATTTACAAGAAAGGTGATAAATCAAAAATTGAGAACTACCGTCCCATCTCAATCTTACCTGCATTTTCTAAGGTAGTTGAGAAAGTTATTTATACTAGATTAATGACATTCCTGAGTCAACACAATTTAATATTTGAAAATCAGAATGGCTTTATGAAAAACAAGTCAACTTCAGTAGCCGCAGCACAATTAATAGACAAAATAATAACTGCCATAGAGAATAAGGAGTATGTAACTGGAGTGTTCCTTGATCTAGAAAAAGCTTTTGATTGTGTCAACATCACCATATTACTTGACAAGCTATGGAACCTGGGTATTAGAGGAACTGGCTATGATCTAATAAAATCCTATATGTGCAATAGAAAACAATTTGTCTTGCTTAAAACAAAAAGTGGGTCTTTCAAATCTAAAATTACTGATATCGAATATGGAGTGCCTCAAGGTTCTGTCTTGGGACCCCTTCTTTTCTTAATTTATGTTAATGACATACAGTATTGTTCCCCTAACTGTAAAAAAATATTGTATGCAGATGATACATCAATTGTGTGTAGACACGAAGACTATGACAGTCTGGAGGTGCTGTGCAACAGTGTAACTAATGAAATAGTGAAGTATTTTAATGAAAGCCATCTAAATGTAAGTGCTTCAAAGACTGCAATGATGGAATTTAACACAAGGAAACAAATAGAATTTGGTATGAAATTATCCATAGGAAATGACATTGTGAAAAAAGAAAAATGGACAAAGTTCTTGGGAATTACAATCCAGGACAGCCTCAAATGGGACATGCATATCGATTCCTTAGCCTGTAAGCTGTCGAAGAATGTATTTGCTATAAATATGATGAGCAAATATTGTAAGGATATGGGTGTACTAAAAACTGCTTATCATGCACTATTCTCATCAAATTTAAACTATGCTGTAGAAATATGGGGTGCAACAACTCAAGCCAACCTAAGCACATTATTAATACTACAGAAAAAAGTTATCAGAATTATTTGTGGTGCCAAACCCAGAGAATCATGTCGAAATCTGTTCCCAAAATTAGGAGTGCTTATCATTATAGGTATATACATATTGAAAGTTATATTGCTCGTTAAAACAATAAATCCAAATTTCAACTGTGACCTGCACCAGTACGATACAAGGCAAAAGTTCAGATACCATGTAAATAGCCACAGAACAGCTTTATATGAAAAAAATGCACTTTATGCTGGGCTGAAGCTAGCTAATGGCCTACCAAAAAGTTTCACAACCCTTCCTAGTAACAAATTAAAAGATCAGCTAAAAAAAATTCTAATTGAAAACCCTTTTTATTCCTTAGACGAGTACTATATCTATATGAAAAGTGCTTCATAAGTATGTCAAGCTCATAGTTTAAAGTAACTTACAACTAATACGATGTTGATAACAACAATATTTGTAATATTGTGATTGTATACTACCAAATGTAAAATGCATCAAATGTAAAATTTATTAATACAAACAAACCATTAGTTTTTAAATTTATAAACTGACGTATTCAGAAGAATAATCTATATGATGTCCTGAAACTGTATTATTTCTAGGGATTTTATTTGATTATTCGATGTTGAATAAATATTATTATTATTATTATTATTATTATTATTATTATTATTATTATTATTATTATTAAGATGGCTGCTCAGATTGTCTCCCAAATCTTTTACATAGATACGGAACAGCAAAGGGCCTATAACACTGCCTTGGGGAACGCCAGAAATCACATCTGTTTTACGCGATGACTTTTCGTCAGCTGCTACGAACTGTGACCTATCTGACAGGTAATTAGAAATCCAGTCACATAACTGAGACGATATTCCATAAGCACGCAATTTCAATACGAGCCACTTGTGTGGTGCAGTGTCAAAAGCCTTATGGAAATCCAGAAATACGGAATCGATCTGAAATGCCTTGTCAATAACACTCAACATTTCATGTGAATAAAGAGCTAGTTGTGTTTCACAGGAACGATGTTTTATAAACCCATGTTGACCGTGTGTCAATGCACCGTCTTCTTCAAGGTAATTCATAATGTTCGAACATAACATATGTTCCAAAATCCTGCTACATATCGACTTTAACAAGATGAGCATGTAATTTAGTGGATTACTCATACAACCTTTCTTGAATATTGGTGTGATCTGTGCAACTTTCCAGTCTTTGGGAACAGATTCATTTGGGTTTAGTTGAATTTACAGCCTTTAGATTTGTGTGTATATTATGTAACCGAAATTTAGCGATTACTTTTTGAACATCATATGGAAGACTTCATATTTTTCATTATTTATAGTCAATTGCCAATATTTGCACCATATATGCACAGATATGTTGTTTAAGTCATTTTGCAATTCGTTTTGATTGTGTGATTATAAACGACAGCATCATTTGCAAAGAGCCTAGGAGATTTCCTCTCAAATCGTTTATGTAGATCAGAAACAGCAGAGGGCTTATAAGACTTCCTTTGGGAACACCGGATATTACTTCTACTTTATGCGATGACTTTCTGTCATTTACTACGGACTGTGATCGTCCTGACAGGAAATTACGAATCCAGTCACACAAATGAGACGATACCCCACATGCATGCAATTTCATTAGAAGCCACTTGTGAGGAACAGTGCCAAAAGCCTTCTGACAATCTAAAAATGTGAAATCAACGTGAGAATAAAGAGCTAGCTATACTTCACAAAAACGATATTTTCTGCAACTCTTGTTGACTAATTGTAAATAAATCGTTTTCTTTCAGGTAAGTCAGAATGTTCAAGCAGTGTATATATTCCAATAAACTGCTGCAAATAAATTTTATTGATATGGGTCTGAAATTCAGCAGATTACTCCTATTTCCTTTCTTGGGAATTTGTGTGACTTGGGCAGCTTCCCAGTATTTGCGTATGGATCTTTCTACAAGTAAGCAATCGTCGTTGTTGTTGTTGTGGTCTTCAGTCCTGAGACTGGTTTGATGCAGCTCTCCATGCTACTCTATCCTGTGCAAGCTTCCTCATCTCCCAGTAACTACTGCAACCTACATCCTTCTGAATCTGCTTAGGGTATTCATCTCTTGGTCTCCCTCTACGATTTTTACCCTCCACGCTGCCCTCCTATACTAAATAGCTGATCCCTTGATGCCTCAGGACATATCCTACCGACCGATCCCTTCTAGTCAAGTTGTACCACAAATTTCTCTTTTCCCCAAACCTATTCAATATCTCATCAATAGTTATGTGATCTACCCATCTAATCTTCAGCATTCTTCTGTAGCATCACATTTCAAAAGCTTCTATTCTCTTCTTGTCCAAACTATTTGTTGTCCATGTTTCACTTCCATACATGGCTACACTCCATACAAATACTTTCAGAAAGGACTTCCTGACACTTAAATCTATACTCGATGATAATAAATTTCTCTTCTTCAGTAACTCTGTCCTTTCCATAGCCAGTCTACATTTTATATCCTCTCTACTTCGACCATGATCAGTTATTTTACCCCCCAAATAGCAAAACTCCTTTACTACGTTAAGTGTGTCATTTCCTAATCTAATTCCCTCAGCATCACCCATCATAATTCGACTACATACCATTATCCTCATTTTGCTTTTGTTGATGTTCCTCTTATATCCTCCTTTCAAGACACTATCCATTCCATTCAACTGCTCTTCCAAGTCCTTTGCTGTCTCTGACATAACTACAGTGTCATTTTTTATTTCTTCTCCATGGATTTTAATACCTACTCCGAATTTTTCTTTTGTTTCCTTCACTGATTGCTCAATATACAGATTGAATAACATCGGGGAGAGGCTGCAACCCTGTCTTACTCCCTTCCCAACCACTGCTTCCCTTTTATGTCCCTCGACTCATATAACTGCCATCTGGTTTCTGTACAAATTGTAAATAGCCTTTCACTCCCTATATTTTACCCCTGCTACCTTCAGATTTGAAAGAGAGTATTCCAGTCAACATTGTCAAAAGCTTTCTCTAAGTCGACAAATGCTAGAAACATAGGTTTGCCTTTCCTTAATCTTTCTTCTAGGATAAGTCGTAAGGTCAGTATTGCCTCACGTGTTCCAGTATTTCTACGGAATCCAAACTGATCTTCCCCAAGGTCGGCTTCTACTAGTTTTTCCATTCGTCTGTAAAGGATTCGAGTTAGTTTTTTTGCAGTTGTGACTTATTACACTGATAGTTAGGTAATTTTCACATCTGTCAACACCTGCTTACTTTGGGATTGGTATTACTATATTCTTCTTGAAGTCTGAGGGTATTTCTCCTGTTTCATATATCTTGCTCACCAGATGGTAGAGTTTTGTCAGGATTGGCTCTCCCAAGGCTGTCAGTAGTTCTAATGGAATTTTGTCTACTCCTGGGGCCTTGTTTCGACTCAGGTCTTTCAGTGCTCCCTTTTCATCTTCAGCTATATCCTCTTCCATTTCCATAATATTGTCCTCAAGTACATCACCCTTGTATAGACCCTCTATATACTCCTTCCACCTTTCTGCTTTCCCTTCTTTGCTTAGAACTGGGTTTCCATCTGAGCTCATGATATTCATACAAGTGGTTCTCTTTTCTCCAAAGGTCTCTTTAATTTCCCTGTAGGCAGTATCTATCTTACCCCTCGTGAGATAAGCCTTTACATCCTTACATTTGTCCTCTAGCCATCCCTGCTTAGTCATCTTGCACTGAACCTTCCTGAGAGAATGGAGCGACATGGAGAACAAAAACAAGACATTACCCCAAATAATGAATATTTATCACTGGGCCCATAACCTGTTGGACAGACGGTAATCTAGTTATTGCAGTTTGTGATGAATAAGTCTTATTACTTGCATAAAAAGCAAAGATAGCACTTCAACCATAAGACACCAGTTTCCATTAACATTGATATAAAATCATCTTGTTTACCTGCTTACAGATTTCACAAGATTAAAAGCACAACAAACCATTCTACGTAAACAGATGCACTAAAGGTGAGAGATTGAACTGGAAATTTGTTGTTGCTGAAAACAAATTGGTAAAACCGATGTAACATCATTAAACACTACCGAGCGAGATGGTGCAGTGCTCATCATACTGGACTCACATTTTGGAGAATGACGGTTCATACCTGCGTCCAGCCACACTGATATGGGTTTTCCCTGATTTCCCTAAATCGCTTCAGGCAAATGCCGGGGTGGTTCCTTTGAAAGGGCACAGCCGATGTCCTTCTACATTCTTCCCTAATCCAATCTTATGTCGCCCCCCCAAATCAACGAATCATTAAAAATGTTGTTAATCACTGAAAAGATTAAAATTAGTAAAAAATTGTACACACTCCTACAAGCAACACTTCTTGTGAACAAACAGGAAGGAAATACAAGACTATACACATACTTCTCAATAACTGAACTAAGTAATTAGGACTGAGGTCTAAAAGCAAGCGAATGTCACGCCATATGTTGCATCTAAACTTGTCGACGGCATGGGTACATTGTGACTAAATTGGTCTTTACAGCTATTAAAAATGTTAATTTATTTTACCTTAGGTATTTTGTTTGTCATGTAAAATGTCGTTAGCAGTAGAATTTTCTCCTAATTTATGCTTACACCTATAAGTGTCTCAGCATGGACATTTTTCTGGTATAACTACGTTTGGCAGTGGTGTTTTTGGCCTGGTTTTATTTTGATTTACAATACTTCACCTGGCGTGAAGCATATTGCACCACTAATATTTATGTTCCTCTCTCTAAATGTGTGTCAGTCGTAAAGATTTTTTTCATCTCTCATAAGAAGCAGCTTACATTAAAACTTTTATGAGATCAGATATAATGGTAAGGAGAAGACTGGAGTTTTGTACAAAGAAACGTTTTACTGACTGGTCTGTTTCGTACATCCATGCCTTCTTGTTGTAGATGTTGACATTGTGCTAAAGCTATGAAATAACTTTATCAACAAGCAGATTTCACAGAATCTGCTGTAGCACTATGCAGAACATTTTATTTATAATTTCGAGAATTATGAACTCTCACAAGTCCGTGTGAAGCATTCTCAGGCATCAGCAATTTGCAATTAAGTTTCTTGACTTGAAGCGCTAGAAAGTAATACTCATATTGATCACAGTTTGCTATGTTTGCCTCTGTAAGATAGTTAATTCTCACAGAACTTAATTTCGGTGACAAATGTAATACTTCATTCCTAGTTGGTACAGTGCAAAATGTAACAGTCAACAGGAAAACTATTTTTCGTTCTATCGAATTCATCTATCGACACATACAAATATCGCTGCAACAAATGCAGATCGAGAGTGTACTACTGTGAGCTTGGAACAACGCTAGAAAAAGTGAAGAGTAGTAATGTCATAACATGTGTTTTAGTAGAGTGAGTGCGTGGCTGTACGTATCAGGGGTCTAAAATAGCTTTCCATTTGTTGCTTCAATTAAGCCGATGGTTTCATCTTGGCAAAGATGTTCAAACGCGAACATACGGTGGTCCCGAAAACAGTTTGAACGAGGTTATGGCGGGGTTTTTCACCTAGCGTTATTAATGCTAAAGAATGGTGCCTATGCGCGGCTCGAAGTTCAAATTTGAGGAGGGAGAAAAAGTGTTGTGCTATGAACCAGATCCAACGAAGGCGAGGGTGTTGTACGATTCCAAGGTAATTTCTGCATTAAACACTAGCAGTCAACAGCAAGTTGTTGTTGACATAAAAAATGGCATTACGTTAGTTCACCAGTAAAAAGGTATGTAGCTTTTCGTTAAGTGATGTCACTTTAGCTGGAATTAAAGCTTTATTTAGCAGTTAACTCTTCGTAATGCAGAGCTTGAATGACCTTCAGAAGACCATATTTGACAGTCCTGCGAAAAGACAAACTGTACGGAAGAAATATGTTTTTATGTGGCTTATTGAGGATATTTGTGAAGTTTTCTTACTGAAACTTGTACTTCATTTTAACCGTTATGACAACTATGTACACGGTTTTAAAATAAAATGTATTGAATCAGTTAACTGACAAAGTAATTTTATGGTTTACCCGGAAAAGGCTACCGTGCTTTTCATGCATCCCTTAATTTTTTTTTGTTAATAGCTTTGAAGTTTAGTTCGTGTGACACACAGTATTTCTGAATTTATATACATTTATGATACGCATATCTTCGAAGATGACACGTCAATTTTGACGTACTCTGCGTCATTCCGTCGATCTAGAGTAGTGTATAAATTAATGTTTAATAAGCTGTAATGTAGTCGTAATGTTCATGATCAGACGGAGACAGCCGTGTGAGCGCCACTGTCGACAAGCGGACATAGCTAGGTACCTCGGAATGCGGTGGAGGTAAAGCCCCCACGGACTTCAATGTTAAGAGGATAGGCGGAAGGAATATATTTCGTCCGTGCAGTTTGGTCAGTGTTCATATTTCTCCGTGTTGTATTTTCTTGGCACATATTTATTTTTTTCTCAAGTGTGTATCGGACAATGTTGACGTAAGCGAATTATTCTTTGAAATTCTATGTGAAGTTAAATACTGGTGGTATACTAAGGCGAACTGAAGTGAATTGTGAGTGTTTTCCTTCGTTTTGCAATAATACTTACAGTTCTTATTACAAAGTTATGTGCGGGGGGGCTGCAAAGCGGAAATGGCAGCAGCTTCAGAATTGGTGGATTCTCGTATGACACTTCTGTCGCGAGTGATTGTAGAATGGAAGACTCATATAGAGTTTGGCGTTAATGATTAAGCATTAAGGATACAATTTTCACGGGAAGCATATTTCATTGTTTTTCACAATCCTTTAGGTGGCAGATGGAACTCCAGTTCGAAAAAAATGTTGATGCATTTGTTTCCTGGTATCGCACCGATTTCGCGATAGAAAATAACGGGAAGATCCGTGATCAGTGTTACCATGCATTCGTAAAATCGAAACCCAAAAGTTGAGGGTATTTCTCACAATCACAGTAAAGGCACAGTAATTGTAATTTCATCGAAGTACCATGTGATGGACACGATGTATGTGATTAACACGATATTGCTGCGTTGGCTAAGGACAGCGTCAGAATAATACGACTCTTAATGTATAGTGTTGTGTGTTTCCTTCACGGTTGTGTGTGGAAGCATATGCTGACTACTCGTTATTTCCGAAAGACTTTGGTTGAAGTTGAAAAATAAAGTAGGTGCATTGCGATGTTTAATGTATGCAATTTAGATGTCATTAAAAATAGAATTGGGGCTATTGGAAGTCCTGAATACGCAAAAATTTTACGTATCATTTAACTGTGACTTGATAAGTAACAAAGAATATGAAGAGAAGCAAATGTGCGACTGTAACTTCGAGCTATAGTAAGAGTAAATAAATTGATAGTGCTTTGTTAATAGCAGATTTGCTCATGTATGAACCCTTACATTGTGTGGGTGCTTAAAAATGTAGATTCAGAAATTATTTTCTGCATGTAGGAGATGGTATTATTTTTTTTAACTTTCATGCAATATCTTGAATTGGCCAGTAGAATTCTTTAATGTGTTTGATAAGGGTATAGGTTGAAGTGGGGTAATTGTAACCATGGGGTTAGTGTAACTACGGCTTATGGTGTCTTAAAGAAGCTGTATTTTTTCCCTCTGGCATAAATTGGTAATTAAATTTTGGACTTGAATTGACGTCTACATTTTCACTCTGCGAGTGAGTGACATGCTCAGAATTTGGTGATCTGTCATTTTTGCAGCTTTAAAGATAACTGCAGAATTTTTTGGTTACAAACTAACTTTTGCATGACAATTTCAAATATGAGATTCATTTTACTCCACTGATAAAGCTCTTTATATGCCAAGCATGGTTAAACTTACCCCAACTTTTTTGCATGTGGGGTAAGTGTAACCAACAGGCTGGGGCAAGTATAACCCAAACAAACTTACCGGAACAGATTTATTTATTTAAGCCATAACCTTGTTTTTGCTATCACACTAGATCAACTAAACTGGCCTTCCTGTACATATGGATACCAGAGTACTTGATGTGCTGGATTTGTAGGCCTACTGAGTTTGTGTGAGATTTTATTTTTAAGTCGACTATATTTTTAAACCAAGTTTCCTTTTATAAAATATGACACAGTCCAACAGTGTAGTCCCACTGGTAAAATAAAGAAGAAAAGGATTGCACCAGGAGCTGAAGTTATCACTTTTTCAAGATGCCATCTATAAAGAAAAAGATTTTAAAGGAAACAAGAATAAAAAGGAGAAAGCAAAATGAAAAAGCATTATCAACATAAAAAGGGCTTGGTAATGAAAAGTATATCTTCCAAACAAAGTGCTGTTACTTTATTTGAAATGGCATCTCGGAATGTTCTGGAAAAAATCCCCGATTGCTCATGTGGGTAACAAGAAAAAAAGATTGGAAGTTGAATCAACAAGTGAAGAAAGTGAAACTGCAGGAGGCCTATCTTTAACAAGTAGCGATGAAGAAAATGGGGCCATAATAACACTGGACAATATCAGGAAAGAAATGATAAACTGTGCAGAAGAAAAAGGGGCAAACTTTTCTGAAGCCAAAGATAAAATTACAGCTGGAAAATATGTTCTGGTAGCTTTTGCAACAAAATGTAAGAAAGTTCATTTTATTGGCCAAGTTACCAAAGTTAGTGATTTAGGAGATCCAGAAGTGATTTTCCTCAGATGCAAAAATAAAAGCATGGCACCACATTCTAATGGCCTGATAGAAGAGATGAGAGGGAAGTTCCAACCTCTGATGTCATTTCAGTGTTGCCTGAGCCTACTTTGAGTCGCAGGGGAGACCTGACATTTGGTGTTACACTTGATTCATACAACATTCAGTGACTAAATAATAGTTAGGGCCTAAGTGTGAATATAAGAAGTTGAATTAGGGCAGTTTAGTGTTAAACACAAATTGCCAACAACTTTAGTTCAATTACCATGAAAAATAATAGAAAGTGAACTTATCAAGTGAATTTTTATTTTCTCTTGATATTTTATTATTTTTGTTAAATTGCCTACTAAAGAAAAACTATTACTTTTGTAGAATTTAAACCAATCAATTACTGGCCTAAAACAAAAATAAATCATCTATGAAGCATTCTGTTTGTGTTTTATGGTTTAGGCTAAGGCTTACTTTTTAGTTTAGCTAACATTTTCTGTGTATTTCATAATATACAAAGAGGCATGTGCAAAAAATTTCATATATTGAGTAAAATTTAAGATACTTTAATAATTTAAAAATCCTCAAATTCAGTAAAAATTGGGTAATCAGGTCACTTAACCCAAGTCTCTTTTACAATGCTCTGTATGGATACGAAGATGTGGGGTTACACTTGCGCCAAACCATGGGGCAAGTGTAACCTCAAACACAAAATTTTGAAAGCAATTAATTCACCATATAATTCCTTTTTTCAAAAACAAAATGTAGATTGGTTAAAAGTCAATAAGTCAAACTTCAAGTATGAGAAATTTCATATCTTCAATAACAAGTTGGCAATTTGGTGTCAAAGTTGAACTATGCCTAAATGTGGTTACACTTACCCACTTCACCCTATCTGAAGTCAATATAGATAAAAAATGGTAATTCATTTTGTAAAAGCATTCTTACACTAGTGACTAACAGTTTTTTCCCCTCCTGGAATGTAGTTAATCATTACACCAGTGTAACTCAATGTAGTTTCAAAACACTGTTAGTTGAGAGCCACTGTTTGTCACCATGAGCATTGATTCAGCTGCATAAATAATTGCATCAACATATAAACACAGTCAGTAAGAGGTAAATAAAATACCCAATAAGTTTTGACTGCAGTAGCAGTTTACAGGATGATGTCCTTGCTCCCTTTGGAAATTTCTTGATTGGTCATGACATCCTGAACCCAGAAAGCACTGGTACATAGGAAATTCTATTTTATTGGGATAACATTATTTAATATTCTGCTGTTAACACACAGAAAATTTACTTTGTTAAATCATTAAAGTAAATCATTGATGTTTCTGTATTTCTTGCTTTCAGGTGCTTGAAGTTAACGTGAACAGAGATAAAAAAGGACGTAAAGCTGTGGAATATCTTATTCATTTTCAGGTTAGTTCGCAGTAATGTCAGCTCACACTTGTATAGAGCAAATAGGTTCTTAAAGGTTAATCACTTAAGAATCAAACAGACCTTTTTCCACTTGTACCTTGGTTTCTTATATTGTGATATGTTCAAATGTCAAATGTTTATTTCAGCTACTGAAAGTGCACATGCAATTTTTTTTTTTAAAGTAATGCATAGCTGTAATCTCATTAGTTGTTAATTTGTAAAGAGTAGCAATAAAATCATATTTGTGATTCGGTCAAATTTGAAGTCCTGTCAGATGTTAATGCATATCTGGGAGTGTGATATATTCGTATAAATTGGGTTAATATTGAGTTTTGACATTTGATGACCATGAAAAGTCACATGATGGAACGAGAGCAAAGTGTAGTAAATGCAGAAAATAATGTTTGAAGGGGACAGAGTTGTGAAATTAGTTTTGTAGCTGTTACAGTAATATACCAACAGTAGAGTTATTTCATCTCCTATCAAATGAACCCCCCATGAACCATGGACCTCGCCGTTGGTGGGGAGGCTTGCGTGCCTCAGCGATACAGATAACCATACCGTGGGTACAACCACAACGGAGGGGTATCTGTTGAGAGGCCAGACAAACATGTGGTTCCTGAAGAGGGGCAGCAGCCTTTTCAGTAGTTGCAAGGGCAACACTCTGGATGATAGACTGATCTGGCCTTGTAACAATAACCTAAATGGCCTTGCTGTGCTGGTACTGCGAACGGCTGAAAGCAAGGGGAAACTACGGCCGTAATTTTTCCCGAGGGCATGCAGCTTTACTGTATGATTAAATGATGGCATCCTCTTGGGTAAAATAGTCCCCCATTCGGATCTCCGGGCGGAGACTACTCAAGAGGATGCCGTTATCAGGAGAAAGAAAACTGGCGTTCTACGGATCCCTTAATCGGGCAGGTAGGTTAGAAAATTTAAAAAGGGGAATAGATAGGTTAAAGTTAGATATAGTGGGAATTAGTGAAGTTCAGTGGCAGGAGGAACAAGACTTCTGGTCAGGTGACTACAGGGTTATAAACACAAAATCAAATAGGGGTAATGCAGGAGTAGGTTTAATAATGAATAGGAAAATAGGAATGCGGGTAAGCTACTACAAACAGCATAGTGAACGCATTATTGTGGCAAAGATAGATACGAAACCCACACCTATTACAGTAGTATAAGTTTATGTCAACTAGCTCTGCAGATGACGAAGAAATTGAAAAAATTTATGATGAAATAAAAGAAATTATTCAGCTAGTGAAGGGAGACGAAAACTTAATAGTGATGGGTGACTGGAATTCTAGTGTAGGAAAAGGGAGAGAAGGAAACATAGTAGGTGAATATGGATTGGGGCTAAGAAATGAAAGAGGAAGCCGCCTGGTAGAATTTTGCACAGAGCACAACTTAATCATAGCTAACACTTGGTTTAAGAATCATGAAAGGAGGTTGTATAAATGGAAGAACCCTGGAGATACTAAAAGGTATCAGATAGTTTATATAATGGTAAGACAGAGATTTAGGAACCAGGTTTTAAATTGTAAGACATTACCGGGTTTAGACGTGGACTCTGACAATAATCTATTGACTATGAACTGTAGATTAAAACTGAAGAAACTGCAAGAAGGTGGGAATTTAAGGATATGGGACCTGGATAAACTGAAAGAACCAGAGGTTGTACAGAGTTTCACGGAGAGCATAAGGGAATAATTAATAGGAATGGGGGAAAGAAATACGGTAGAAGACGAATGAGTTGCTTTGAGGGATGAAGTAATGAAGGCAGCAGAGGATCGAAAATATAAAAATGCAGTAAATGAAGCAGGCAAAAAGGAATACAAACGTTTCAAAAATGAGATCGACAGGAAGTGCAAAATGGCTAAGCAGGGATGGCTAGAGGACAAATGTAAGGATGTAGATGCTTATCTCACTAGGGGTAAGATAGATGCTGCCTAGAGGAAAATTAAAAAGACCTTCGGAGAAAAGAGGACCACTTGTATGAATATCAAGAGCTCAGATGGAAACCCAGTTCTAAGCAAAGAAGGGAAAGCAGAAAGGTGGAAGGAGTATATAGAGGGTCTATACAAGGGCGATGTACTTCAGGACAATATTATGGAAATGGAAGAGGATGTAGATGAAGATGAAATGGGAGATACGATACTGCGTGAAGAATTTGACAGAGCACTGGAAGACTTGAGTCGAAACAAGGCCCCCGGAGTAGACAACATTCCATTGGAATTACTGACGGCCTTGGGAGAGCCAGTCCTGGCGAAACTGTACCATCTGGTGAGGAAGATGTATGAAACAGGCGAAATACCCTCAGACTTCAAGAAGAATACAATAATTCCAATCCCAAAGAAAGCAGGTGTTGACAGATGTGAAAATTACCGAACAGTCAGTTTAATAAGCCACAGCTGCAAAATAATACCACGAAATCTTTACAGGGGAATGGAAAAACTAGTAGAAGCCGACCTAGGGGAAGATCAGTTTGGATTCCGTAGAGGCAATACTGACGTTACAACTTATCTTAGAAGAAAGATTAAGGAAAGGCAAATCTACGTTTGTAGCATTTGTAGACTTAGAGAAAGCTTTTGACAATGTTGACTTGTATACTCTTTCAGATTCTGAAGGTGGCAGGGGTAAAATACAGGGAATGAAAGGCTGTTTACAATTTGTACTGAAACCAAATGGCAGTTATAAGAGTTGAGGGTCTTGAATGGGAAGCAGTGGTTGGGAAGGGAGTAAGACAGGGTTGCAGCCTCTCCCTGATGTTATTCAATCTGTATATTGAGCAGGCAGTCAAGGAAACGAAAAAAAAATTCGGAGTAGGTATTAAAATCCATGGAGAAGAAATAAAAACTTTGAGGTTCGCCGATGACATTGTAATTCTGTCAGAGACAGCAAAGGACTTGGAAGAGCAGTTGAATGGAATGGATAGTGTCTTGAAAGGAGGATATAAGATGAACATCAACAAAGGAAAACGAGAATAATGGAATGTAGACGAATTAAGTCAGGTGATGCTGAGGGGAATTAGATTAGGAAATGAGACACTTAAAGTAGTAAAGGAATTTTGCTATTTGGGGAGAAAAATAACTGATGATGGTCGAAGTAGAGAGGATATAAAATGTAGACTGGCAATGGCAAGGAAAGCGTTTCTGAAGAAGAGAAATTTGTTAACATCGAGTATAGATTTAAGTGTCAGGAAGTCATTTCTGAAAGTATTTGTATGGAGTGTAGCCATGTATGGAAGTGAAATACGGACGATAAATTGTTTGGACAAGAAGAGAATAGAAGCTTTCGAAATGTGGTGCTATATAAGAATGCTGAAGATTAGATGGGTAGATCACATAAGTACTGAATAGGATTGGGGAGAAATTTGTGGCACAACTTGACCAGAAGAAGGGATTGGTTGGTAGGACATGTTCTGAGGCATCAAGGGATCACCAATTTAGTATTGGAGGACAGCGTGGAGGGTAAAAATTGTAGAGGGAGACCAAGAGATGAATACACTAAGCAGATTCAGAAGGATGTAGGTTGCAGTAGGTACTGGGAGATGAAGAAGCTTGCACAGGATAGAGTAGCATGGAGAGCTGCATCAAACCAGTCTCAGGACTGAAGACAACAACAACATCAAATGAAACCAGCCTTTCCCAACCTATCCCTTATTCCTGGCTCAAGATGGCATAGTTATTAGTTGGCCACTGAAAGATTAGGTTACATTTTTTTCTACATAAATTGTATGTATTAACAGAGCTAAGATATTGGCCACTTGAAAAGAAAGTGCTGGATAGGCATTGTCTGCTTCCAGTTTTAATTTTTTTCATTAAAACTTCCATTTGTTTAAAAATTGTGTTAATTACATTACTCAGGCACTGTATGGTTTTCCTATTAGTTTTGGAATATGACTGTTCTGTGAATGATTGTTTCAAAGTCATTTAATTGCTTCAGTGTAATTTGTGATACTATTCTGTAACCTCATAGCTCAAGGCCACACATCTGCTCCTTCCCCTACCTCCTCCTCTCCCCACTTTTCCCTTTCCTCTCCCCACTTTTCCCTATCTTCAGTAATGGTTTTTTAAGTAGAAATGTTTGTGATTTCAATTTAGTTTGCTCGTATCAGAACACGTAACATTTTATTTTATCTCAATTGTTGAAGTACAACCCTATGTTGTTTCTTAAGAGGCACAGAGTTGTATTAGATATGAACTAAGTTGAAAAAATAAACTGCACCAAAGTTAATTTTTAATTCTTTGGAGGGGACCACACCTTTTTGGTATATTTTGATGCCATAAGGGAAATCTAAGGAAAATCTTTGCCATTTAGCACTTAAGTTTTACCATTTGTATCATAAGCAGTCAGTTTCCAAATTACTGTCCAATATGGACAAAAAGTGTTACACACTTAATATCCAAAGTAGGGATATGTTTTTTTCGTTCAGTAGCTTTGGCTGATAGGTGTCCACAGTATTTGGCTTCTTCACATATTTACTATGTTTGTTGAGAAGAATGACACTCTGAAGATGCTGGAGGAAATTTCATTGAGAAGAAAAATTATTTATCCAGTTCGAACACCTCCAGATCTATCTATTAGAGGGAATGAACCAAAATTTCAACTGTTGCCATTTAGAATATAAATGGAAGACTGCCAAATTATACTACATATTAGAGCATATTGGAATCCTGACACACTTGGTCCGAAATATCATTCAGGTTGGCATATAGGAAACCAGTCTGATAATACAGGTTGTATCAAAAAGAATCATCAGATTTTAAAAATCATATCTTCGTTGTTTTAGATGTGTGTGAACAATGTACTGTTGGAAAGAGCAAACTCGAGTTTTACATGATTCCTGCTAGGTAGCAGCAGTGTGCACCGACTGGTGTCAGGACAACAGAAAGCATTTTGTGTTCTACGTTTTACACAGTTCTGGTCAGTAATAACTATTAGTATGACATTTGTACTATGGATGGTGTGTATCCTCCTGCAACACAGAGCATTAGGCGTTGGCACGAACAATTCCGAGAAACAGGTTGTTTGTGTAAATACAAATCACCAGGCTGTCCCCAAATGTCCAACACAGACGTCAGAATGCCTCCACCATAGTTTCACAAGAAGTCTGCAGAAATCAGTTCGCTGTGCAGCTTGGCAGCTCAACATGCTCCTCCCCCCACACCATGTCTGTGTGACGTGTGTCGACGTTTACAAAAGAAACCATACAATAGTCAGCCACTACATGCTCTTCATGAAAGTGCAACCAACTATGTGTGGGGTTCTGCAATTTCTTTCTTTCTTGGGAAGATGAAGGATGACAATTTTCTTCTACGCTTAGTGTTTAGTGACGAAGCAACATTCCATTTAAATGGAAAGGTGAACTGTCATGTGAGACTATGTGGTACAGAACGATGACATGAAGTTCTAAATCATAAAAACAAAATTCATTGCATATGTTTGTTAGTTTCAGAAATTTAGATGTGCCAAATTGAAGGATTCTTTTTGATACACCCAGTATATTGTTTCTCTGTAAGTGATAATCTTATTCAATTTCTGGAAAGGGTAGGGACATTTAAAAATGTGTGTAGAATCCGTGCATTTGTGTGGTTTGTTCTTAATTTTACTGAAAATCCAAAGCTAAATAAGAACCATTACTGTTATACAATGTACAGGCCTAATGATGTATCTTTTTCAAGGGCTGGAATTCCTCTTGGGATCGCTATGTTAGTGAGGATCATATTTTGAAGCACACAGAAGAGAACTGGAAGCTTCAGAAAGAACTTGCAGAGAAAGCGCAGCTAAGGCCGTAAGAATTTTCTAATAATGTAATATAGTGCTAAAGTAATTAGTCTGCTGTAAATTATTGAATTTATGTGGAACAATTTTTGTAATTCACCCGATATTGCACAGCCACCTAGATTTAATGAAAGTGCAGACATAGTATAATACAAATTTTATTGTACAGAAGTAAACTTTTCTTAAATTAGTGTCATAAAAATGTTCTGACAAAATGTACAGAAATTGTTGCCTATGGGATCTATCACAATATCTTTTATTATGATATTAAATATAATGTGGTGAAATGGGCCATTTATTTATGACACTGCTTTATGTACTGTTGTGCTTTAATTCATAGAAAAATTTTGGCATGATGATCTGTTCAAAATCTTCATTCCAGTATAATAGATCCTAGTGACAATTTGTTGACTCACACTATCCAGTATATTTTGAAACATACACTTTTAGAAAATTCAGCCTTTCCCAATAAGTAGTAACGCGTCTTTTGAAAACAAATGTATGAGGGTGGTTTGACAAGACTGGTAAATTTCCATGAAAGAATGGAACATTTTTGTTGCAACTTCATGGTTGGAAAGCTTGGTTATTCCAAGGATGATATAAAAAAGTTCAACAATGTACAGTTAATTGTTGACAGTTGCCAGAGTTAGTGTGTCAATGGTGTTGGAGCGTGTTAATAAACATTTTCATTTGGAGGGTTTGGCTGCTGCACAAATCAAAACTGAATTGTATGAAGTTTTTGTCTGTTCATCCTTTTGACTGGAGGTTTACTTTTCTAAGAAAATGAAAGTCTACAGCTGTCCTTTTGGTCTTACTTATTGTGTAGCTACCAGTTTAGTTGCTTCAATGCACCATTTTCAGGCCGTAGTTGATGATGTCACGTGGACTTGCATCATCATTGAAAACAGTTTACCTTTGGATAAATAATTGAAACATGGTTGGACAAGTATTGAAGATGAAGTGTACTATGGCCATCCAGTTGAGGTCACCTAGAAGGAAACCATTGACAAAATCTCTCAACTGAGTTAGTGCATAATATACTGCACCAAAAATTGCTCACGAAGATGCTGTGTGTGATGTGGGTGCTGCGGTTCCTCAGTCAACCTTAAGGGTATCGGGCACAACATTTCAACGCCATGTGTGGCAGTGTTTAAGTGCGATCTTCAAGACTTTTGTGCCAATTTGTGACTGTTGATGAAACCTGGGTTTGGTTTTACCTAAACACCAGTTAAAACGGCAGTCAGAATAAGTACACCGAAGAAGGCAGAGACCATTTTTATCAGCTGGTAAGTTGATGGCCAATGTTTCTTGATTTCCAAGGCATAATCATAGATTACTTTGGAAAAGGAAGAGCAATAATTGAACCGTATTATGCTTCATTGGTAGATTGTTTGAAAATGAAAAAAGACCAAGGTTGGCATGGATAAGTGTTCTTTCACCTCCCACACATCAGAGATAGCAATGCCAAAAGCGCATGAAAGGGACATTTACTTGCTTCCTCATCTGCCCATCCACCCAAGTGACATCTTTCTGTTCCACAACTTGATTCTTTGCCTTGCTGGGAAGAAGTTTTTGTCAGATCAGACGTGATATTTGTGGTCAGAGTATTTCATAGAGTTTGACAGAACCTATTTTTCTGATAGAAGATTCTAGACAAATAAGGTAAATGGTTATGGAGCAAACATTTTTTCTTTGCTTTTTTACCAGACTTATCCAACCACCCTCATAGTAATGTTATGTAACTGAAGTGATGCAGTGGTAGTTAGTTGGGAGCTCAAACGTTAGGTACGTAATGGGGCCCCTTAGGAACATGGCTACCAAGGAAGAAGAAGCCACACTCCATGTGGATACTGGGGAGAATCATTCCGGGTGTGGAAAGGGTGCTTCTGGATGATGTAAAGGGTACAGGGTGCAGCCAACTGCTGGTGGTGACTCATGTCAGTACCAGTGATGTATGTCGCTTTCGATTGGAGGAGATCATCTCTGGTTTCGGATGGCAAATGGAAATGGTGCAGACTGCCAGTCTTGCTTCAGAGATTAAGGCAGAGCTCCCCATCTGGAGCATCATCAACAGAACATCGGTGCAGAGCCGAGTGGAGGTTTCTGAATCAGAGGCTCAGGTAATCCTCTGACTGTGTAGAGTGCAGATTCCTTGACTTGCGCCATTGGGTGTTGGGTTTCCATGTTCTGCTTAATAGGTCAGGAGTCCAGGGTGCACAGGAGGTGGTAACATGGGTAGCGGGGGCTGTATGGAAGGGACTAGATGGGTTTTTAGATTAGAGGGTCGCAGGGAACAACAGAAAGAGCATCTGTCTAAAGGGGGCAGGTAAAAACACAGTAAGGTAGTTGTAGAAGCGATCAGCATTGTAGTTGTAAATTGTTGTAGCTGTGTTGGTTGGAACCAGAGCTCCAACCGAGCTCTAATATAAAGCACTGAAGCTCAAATAGTTATAGGTACAGAAAGCTGTCTAATGCTGGAAATAAGTTGAGCTGAAGTTTTTTCAAACGATCTAACAGTGTTCAGAAAGCATAGATTAAATAGTATTTATTACTGTCAGAAGTACTTAGCCTTGTGGTGAAATTGAAGTAGATAGTTCCTGTGAGATATTATGGGTAGAGTTTGCACCTGACAATTGGACTAAACTACTAATTGGATCATTTTACTGCCCCCCTTGGGTCTAATTTCAGTCTACCCTTGATATGCTGGAAAAATTAAATATTTAAAGCAGGTGTAAAAGTCATACAAAATTGTACAGAATGCTTCTGCAGAAAATTATTTTGAACAAATAGTTCGAGCCCACTCGAAATGTAAATGATTGCGAAAACATACTTGACCTCTTAGCACCAAACAATCTTGGAGAAATAATGCAATGAAAGCATGTTTGTCATGGTATGAGCCTAGACAAAGATGATCACCCCTAGTTGATTTCAACACCCTCTTATTCAGACTTCGTCACTACTATCTGCTCTACATCTACTTCTATACTCTGTAAACTACCGTGAGGTGCATGACAAAGGGTACGTCCCATTGTACCGGTATTTGTTTCTTCCTGCTCCATTCCCACATATGGAATGTGGGAAGAATGATTTGAATGCCCCCGAGCATGCAGTCATTATTCTAATCTTGTCCTAAAGATACCTATGTGAGCAATATGTAGGGGTTTGTAACCTTAGAGTAATCATTTAAAGCTGGTTCTTGAAATGTTATTGACAAACTTTCTCGGAATAGTTTGTCTACCTTAAAGACTCTTACAGTTCTTTTCCTTGAGTACCTCTGTGACACTTTCCCCACAGATTAAACAAACCAGTGACCATACTACCCTTCTCTGTATTTGTTCAATATTTGCTGTTAGTCCTATCTGGTATGGGTCTCACACACTCCAATAATATTCTAGAACCGGTCGCACAAGTGACTTGTAGGCAGTCACCTTTGCAGATTGACTGCAGTTCCCCAGTATTCTACCAATAAATCGAAGTCTACCACCTGCTGTACCCATGACTGAATCTTTGTGATCATTCCATTTCATATCCCTACAAAGTGTTACACCCAGGTATTTGTATGGGTTGGCAAATTCCAATAGTGACTCATAGATATTATGGTCATAAGATACATTTTTTCGTTTTATGAAGTGCAAAGTTTTACATTTCTGAACATTTAGAGCAGAGTTGCCAGTCTCTGCCCCATGTTGAAATCATATCTATATCTGGGTGTATATTTATGCAGCTTCTTTCAGATAGTACTTTATTGCAGGTAACTGCATCATGTGCAAAAAGCCAGATTTCACTGTTAATACTGTCTGCAAGTTCATTAATATAAAACATGAACAGCCAGGGTCCCAACACACTTCCCTGGGGCACACCGTAAGTTACTCCTACATCTGATGATGACTTTCATCCAAGACAACCTGCTGTGTCATCCCTGTTTGCGAGTCCTCAATCCAGTCACAAATTTCACTTCATACCCCCATATGATCGTACTTTCGACAAAAAGCGTAGGTCCGGTATTGAGGCAAATCCTGTTTGGAAATCAAGAAATATTGTCTACCTGGTTGCATTGATCCAATCGTGTGAGAAAAGTGAGTTGGGTTTAACATGTCAGATGTTTCTGAAATCCATGCTGGTTGGCATTGAGGAAGTCGTTCTGTTAGAGATATCATTATCCAGAATGAGATTTTCACTCTGCAGCGGAGTGTGCGCTGATATGAAACTTCCTGGCAGATTAAAACTGTGTGCCGGACCGAGACTCAAACTCGGGACCTTTGCCTACCTGAAAGGCAAAGGTCCCGAGTTAGTCTGTCAGGCACACAGTTTTAATCTGCCAGGAAGAGACATAATTATGTTTTAGCTCAGAATATGTTGTAAGATTAAACAACAAATTGACGTCAAGGATAATGAACAGTAGTTTCGTGGGTTGCTTCTACTACCCTTCTTGTAGATGGGTGCCACCTGTGCCGTTTTCTAAGATTTGGGCTTGGTTTTTTGTTGAAGACATCTAAGATAGATTATAGTTAGAAGAGGGGTTAATTTAGCCACAAAGTCAGTATAGTATCTGACAGGGATTCCATCAGGGTATGGAGCTTTGTTTGATTTTAACGGTTTCAACTGTCTCTGAACACCATAACATTACTTATTTTATCCATCTTTTCAGTGGTGCAATGATTAAATTGAGGCAATTTTCATGTGTTCTCCTTTGTAAAGGATCATTTGAAAACTGAGTTAAGCGTTTCAGCTTTTGCTTCTTTACCATCAGGGGTCATTTCCTGTCATTTGCTACAGACTGGACAGTAACGGTGGTACCACTAACAGCCTTTACATATAACCAGAATGTCTTTGGGTTTTGTGAAAGATCATTTGACAATATTCTGCTGCATTAGTGATTGAAGGCATTGTGCTGCACCCTTGACAGCCATACAATTTTCGATTCAGCATGTGTCTATGTACAGCACTACCCTTTGTTTTACCCCTGATCTACATTAATTTCTGTTTCTTCAGGAGTTTCTTTACAGTGGCTGTATACCACGGAGGTTCCCTCCCATTAGGAACTCTGCTGGTTTCCCATAGTCGTTTAATGAACAAAGTAAGAGCATACGGACTATCAGATCAATTCTGTGATTGGATTGAGGAGTTCCTAGATAACAGAACGCAGCACGTCATTCTCAATGGAGAGAAGTCTTCCGAAGTAAGAGTGATTTCAGGTGTGCCGCAGGGGAGTGTCATAAGACCGTTGCTATTCACAATATACATAAATGACCTGGTGGATGACATCGGAAGTTCACTGAGGCTTTTTGCAGATGATGCTGTGGTGTATCGAGAGGTTGCAACAATGGAAAATTGTACTGAAATGCAGGAGGATCTGCAGCGAATTGACGCATGGTGCACGGAATGGCAATTGAATCTCAATGTAGCGAAGTGTAATGTGATGCGAATACATAGAAAGATAGGTCCCTTATCATTTAGCTACAAAATAGCAGGTCAGCAACTGGAAGCAGTTAATTCCATAAATTATCTGGGAGTACGCATTAGGAGTGATTTAAAATGGAATGATCATATAAAGTTGATCGTCGGTAAAGCAGATGCCAGACTGAGATTCATTGGAAGAATCCTAAGGAAATGCAATCCGACAACAAAGGAAGTAGGTTACAGTACGCTTGTTCGCCCAATGCTTGAATACTGCTCAGCAGTGTGGGATCCGCACCAGGTAGGGTTGATAGAAGAGATAGAGAAGATCCAACGGAGAGCAGCGCGCTTCATTACAGGATCATTTAGTAATTGCGAAAGCGTTACGGAGATGATAGATAAACTCCAGTGGAAGACTCTGCAGGAGAGACACTCAGTAGCTCGGTACGGGCTTTTGTTGAAGTTTCGAGAACATACCTTCACCGAAGAGTCAAGCAGTATATTGCTCCCTCCTACGTATATCTCGCGAAGAGACCATGAGGATAAAATCAGAGAGATTAGAGCCCACACAGAAGCATACCGACAATCCTTCTTTCCACGTACAATACGAGACTGGAATAGAAGGGAGAACCGATAGAGGTACTCAGGGTACCCTCCGCCACACACCGTCAGGTGGCTTGCGGAGTACGGATGTAGATGTAGATGTAGATGTAGCCACTGCATGGTCAACTATTCTTTTAAATTTAAGCCAAAGTTCCTCTGCATGCTCATGTCCTGTGCTGAAAGTTTAAAGTCCCTCACTGAGATATGACAGTACTGATTTTATCTAATTTTCAGAACATACATGTCTTTCTGCTTGTTTTAGTTGTCCTTTGTACATTGGTAATTATTGCTACAACTGTGTCATGGTCACTGATACCAGTTTCAGTGTGGACATCTCCAGATAGTTCATGTTTATTTGTTGCCATTAAATCCAGTGTATTTAGATCATGCATGGGGTTTCTATCTATCTGTGCTAGGTAGTTTCCAGAGAAGGCATTTTGTAATGTTTCACAATATGTCTTATCACACCAACTGCTAACAAAATTGCAATTTTCCCAATTAATTGTCAGGTGATTGAAGTCTCCACTGATGATTACAGTATGAAACTTATGTACAAGTGAACTGCGGCTTACTCTAAAGCTTTTGGTTATATCAGGAGATAAGTTTAGTGGGTGATAGAAGAATGCAATTATCATTTTATGCCCTCCTCTGATACTGAGCCTTGCCCAAACAGTCTCACATGCAGCTTCAGTTTCTATCTTGGTTGATTGGAGGTTCTTGTCTACTGTAACAAAGATGCCAATCCATTTCCCATTTGCCTATCCTTTTGATGTACAGTTAAATTTTCCCCAAAAATCACACTGGTACTAATTTCAGGTTTCAACCAGCCTTCACTGCCTAGTATTATGTGAGCATCACTGCTTTTCATGAGCACTTCAGACTTTATAGTGAATCCTTTGGCAGTTTACCATTAGGATTTTAATACTCTCATCGTTGGGGTTTTTTGTTTTTTCTTTTTTCTCTCAAATGTTACACAGATATTTCGGAGTTTCTTACAGCATCATTATATGGATTGGATGGAGAGTCGCCTAACCTAGAAAACCCTTGTATGCACTCACATGGTCAGCTACCAAAGTAGCAGCCTCTGCTGATGCTCAGTGCACATCTGACATATTTAGGGGAACCCTATAGTTCTGAGCCCTATGGCACAAGTCCAGGAAGTTGCACCCTAGCTTGTCACAGAATCTTTGAAGTCTCTGGTTCGGTCCTTCCACTTGACTTATAACTGAAGGGCTACACTCATTTCTGGGGACAATGCTGCAAATTGTGAACTTTGTTGAAACCCCGTGCTGGTCTTCTGAACCTTCTTTGCCAGTCGCTAGAATGGCCTCGAGGCCAGAGGAACGGCATCATGTGTTCCAAAATGCACCACAATCTGCAGTTGGTTGCACCGTGTTCCCTCAATGACTGCCGGAATACTCTCTTCTAAGTGCTGAATGAGGCCTCCAGGCAGACACACTGAATGCATCCGGTGTCCTTTCCTGTCCTTTGCTGCCATTTGCCGAAGGTGTACCATCATTCACCATACATTTGAGCCGCTGACTATTAATAGACCCCCTAACATTTTGTGTGTGCTGCCTCCTGGCACTGGAGAAAGGTGAGTTTCCCCAAGTGAGTCCCACTGGCTCTGATTTTCAGTGAAAGACAGCACCTCAAACTTGTTTTTTAAGGGGACTGGTATAACACCCTGAGTCCTTGGTCCCAGTCCATCCTGTATAGGACATCTAGATCTACTATTAACATGCAACTCACAATGAAGTGGACGAGTAAAGTCACATCCTGTACTTTCTGCAAAGGAGACAGGATCCAAAAGAGAGGATAGTTCTTCACTCTGGTATAGGTATCATAGGTACATGACTCTTGGGAGCTCTTTCAACACACTGATTCCCAGGAGCTGCCAAGCATTTGATAGCAGTCAGGGCGATTTTCGAATGTCAACCAGCTCATCCCGTAAATACTGTTCGTTGGACAGGTTCACATTATGCACCACAAATTGCAACTTCATAAAACCTCTTTCCACTTCTCCAAAGTGCAATGGAAATTTTGCTGTCTAAGTTTTGTCTCAATCTTCCCTGGTGTTGTTGGCTTCTGGGCAGCAGTGTGATAATGACAAATGAATAACTGAGGCCTCTGTCTTATCAGTGTGTTACTTCGATGAGTCTTGTACTTTGGCTACTGCAGTGGTTGATACGGGTATGTCTACGCCAAACATATTGAAGTTTGGTGGCCCTTACCTATTACTACCCGTGCATACCAGGATGATAATTCAGCATAAAGTGTGTCTGCCTTTTCCACTTAATAATAACATTGATAGGAACTGTGAAATTCGTGATGAGGTGTGAGCTTTTTGGGCCTGGATAGTTGTGACTCGTTGAAATTTAGTCAATTCCTCCATTGACTTACTCATACAGAAAGCACATCCACAAAACAGGCACATTATGCTTGATCTTATTATCCACTCAGATGTACATTATATCATGACATCATATGTAGAGCTCATATAGGGTATCCGGAGTTTTCATAAACCCAGTTGCTACTGTAGAGCGAAATAGTTTCATTCTTACACATATTTTATGAACACACATTCCATCTGGTGCCTGTGAACTAAATTAGAGAATAAAATAAATTTTTCCCATGTGAAAGTTTCTTTCTATTTTATTTACATCATAAATTAGAGAATAAATTTAAGTAACTGAGAAAGAAAAGACAGAAAAAAATTGAACGTTATGGTTTTTTTGGTAGTAAATGTTTCTGGTTCTTATTCTGGTGTGAACGTGACACTTCCACTTTAACTTAGTTTTTCTTTGTGATAGTGTTTGGTTGTTAACAATTCATTTTGTTGTGCAGTGGTGCAAATGTGAAAGTGATTCAGATAGGAAGTGAAAAGCAATTCATTTGTATTTAGATTACTATTTCTTGTGTAATTAAAAAAAAATTTTTCTGTTTCATGAAGAACTGCATACCTGTATCGGCGAGATCACAAGGGGCCGAAAGGTAACGAGGTATCCTTCAAGAGAAATAACAAATCGGAACGTAGCACTGGTCAACGCACAGCATCTGCTACAACCTCCCGGGAAGGTAGCCCTGATTCTTGCAGTACTTACGACACTTCCTTGGACAAAGATGAAAGTAATAGGAGGAAACGTGTTACTGATCACAGAAAAAAGAGAGAAAAGAGTGTGATGGAAGATGAACACTTAGGCAATGCTTATGAAGATGACGATAGTGATGACTATGGTGTAAAACGTGAAAGTGATAGTGATGATAGCAGAGAAGCACACAGTGATGATGAAGTGGATGATCATAATCAGTGTGGTGATGGTGATCTCGCTTGTGATCAAGACTCAGAAGATTTTGTTGATCATAACAACTCTGATAATAGTGAGTGTACCACTGAAGATGAAGCCAGTGGAGAAGATGCAGAGGATATTAGCCAGTCAGAGGAAGGGGCTCAAGACACTGCAGAAGAAAACTTCCCATTGGAATTTACTGCTGTTATGAGAGACATACTGGATTTGGATAATGAACTTATTAAAAATACAAATAAGGTAAGATAGCTACTTTCTACATGAACTTTAATTTTTTTGAACGTAAATTGTTGCTTTTCTGATTCAGATAGGAAAACATTTGATATAGTTACATTTGACCAATACCACAAATGTGTTGATATAAATTTGTGTGGTGTTAACTTCTTTCCTGTCTGCTAGTTGATTTATAGGTGTTAATTACATTTTTCACATGGCAGTGTTTACTGCTGCACCAGTTTTTGTCATTTGTAATGAATTTCAGTGTTGTTAGGTTCTTATTCAAAGACGGAGTACACACAAAATTCTAGTCTTGACAGTGAGGGACTAAGTGAGGTCATCAGGTTCACACATATGGTCCATTACAATTCTATATTAATGTTACAAAATGCTGCAAATTAAGGTTTAATGCTGGTATTTTGTTATGTTAATGGACTACAATACTAGAGCAAAGTTACGGAAAGTCATTTGTATACGTCCATGTAATAAATCACTACAAACATTCTAACGTTTCATCCAAGTTTCTCTGAGGTTTCCTCTGCAGGCACAGGCATGATGAAGTTCAAAACAAAGTTGATGGTGTAAAAAGCATTGACATGTAAAAATTGCTTACTACACTCCATACAAACTGATAGTCAAATTTGTGAAATAGCGATAAGAAGGAAGTCGCATGTTGTAGTAATTACAGAATTATATTAAAAACAAAGATTCCAAGACTTACCAAGCGGGAAAGTGCCGGCAGACAGGCACAATGAACAAAACACACAAACACACACACATAATTACTACCTTTCGCAACCGATGGTTGCTTGTTCAGGAAAGAGGGAAGGAGATGGAAAGACGAAAGGATGAGGGTTTTAAGGGAGAGGTTAAGGAGTAATTCCAACCCCGGGAGCGGAAAGACTTCCCTTAGGGGGAAAAAAAGGACAGGTGTACGCACGCGCACACTCTTAAAGGACACTCCTTCCCTCTTTCTTGAAGAAGCAACCATCAGTTGCGAAAGTTAGTAATTCTGTGTGTGTGTTTGTGTGTTTTGTTCATTGTGCTTGTCTGCCGGCGCTTTCCCGCATGGTAAGTCTTAGAATCTTTGTTTTTAATATATTTTTCCCATGTGGAAGTTTCTTTCTATTTTATTTACATCATAATTACAGAATTAGAAACACATCTGGACAGCAATCTTCCCACCTTCCCCAAATTTCAACTCGCCCTAAATACGGCAGATGTTCTGAACGGGTCCTGACAGTATCCGCTCCCAACATGGGTCTATTGCAGTGTAATTTGAAATGTTTATTAGCCTACTGAGGGTGTATACACCCCAGGACAACTGGAAAATCTTCAGAAAATCCTGTAATTTTTTCTCTGAGAAAAACCGTGGAATTTTAGAATTGTGCAAATTTTTCATTGTTCCAGTATTCAGTTAAATTTTTGTGATTTTGACTGGTGAGAACCAATATTCTAACAAAGAATTTTACTTTAGCCCACTACTGCAGAATAGTACTGCAGAAATGACTCATAAATAAGACTAACATGAAAATAAAATTTTTGTTTCAAAGAAAATGTGCCCTTTACAGCAACAAAACACAGTGGACACACAAGTGTCTGACAACAACAAAATGTGTCGATGGCTGTGCAATGTTTTGTAACTACATACTTCTTTAGATGCACCTTTCTCATGCCCCTCATTTTGATCAGTGTGAAGTCTCAACTGTTGACATTTCTAATAGGTCGCAGGGCAAATGTTGCAAATGGTGGTTTGGGAAGCGTTAATTTTGAAGTAAATTTTCTTTTACGCAAGTCGAATTATCTTATGTATGATAATGTGCCGTAAATTTCTTAAATTACGGTGTGTTTGACTTTCATTCAAAACTTAAGACTTCGAGGATCAGCCACTTCGAAAAACTTTGGGCCCAGAAGACCATCCATTTATACCATTATTTAAAATTTTACTGGCACATTTGTGTTCAATATATCTTGAGTAACACACATTAAAGGAAGACAGCTTCAGGGCAATTTTTACTTTAGTTCTTCCACAAATTACAAATTGGGCAATAACAACGGCATAAACTATGAGTATCCTTAAAAAAATTGCAAATTGAGGTCTTGAGCAATTGGCTTTCCTATGGAAAAGTCGAAGTTCTTGATGGAATGCGTGATGCACAGAAGTGACATTTAGATTTGCTTTTGTTCGATATATTCAGCTGCCACTGCAATTTAAGCTGCGCTCTTAGGACTCTGCTTAACCACACCCTAAGTAAAACACAGCAAAAAAAGTTTCGATGACTAATATTATACGTGAAAGCATAGCTTTTCTTGCAGCTGTACTGTATGTATATTAATTTAAACTATTAACTTCACCTATTTGTCTCTTTACACTGCTGAACAACGGTGTTGCTATTGGTCGACTAAATCATGGGTCTTGGGCTCTGAATATCTGCTGTCATTGGCTGGCGAGATCACCTGACGTGACCTATGACTGGTTGACAAAAGTGCATAACCAAACAATGGAAAATCCAGCATGAAATGTAACAATACGAGAGAAGGAAAGTTGCTACTCACCATATAGCGGAGCTGAGTCATGATAAGCTTTCTTTCCAGTCTCCCACCACCTCCGAAAGTCCCACAGTCTGGCCCCTTATAACTCAGTACCATCCGGGACTGGAGCAGCTGAATTTCATTCTCCGCCAGTGTTTTGATTACCTCTCGTCGTGCCCTGAAATGAGAAATGTCCTGCCCACTAGCCTTCCCACCTCTCCTGCTGTGGTATTCCACCGTCCACCGAACCTACACAATATACTCGTCCATCCTTACACAACCCGTGCTCCCAATTCCTTACCTCATGGCTCATACCCCTGTAATAGACCTAGATGCAAAACCTGTCCCATACATCTTCCTACGACCACCTACTCCAGTCTAGTCACTGACCTCACCTACCCATAAAAGGCAGGGCTACCTGTGAAACCAGTCGTGATTTACAAGCTAAGCTGCAACCACTGTGCTGCATTCTATGTAGGCATGACAACCAACAAGCTGTCTGTCTGCATGAACGGCTACCGACAAACTGTGGCCAATAAATAAGTGGACCACCCTGTAGCTGAACACGCTGCCAAACATGATACTCCCTCATCTCAATGACTGCTTCACAACATGTGCCATATGGATCTTTCCCACCAACACCAGCTTTTCTGAATTGTATAGGGGAGAACTTTCCCTGCAAAACAGCCTACGATCTCATAAGCCTCCTGGCCTCAACCTCAGTTGTCACTGTCCTCACCCATCCAGCCTCCTCCCTGTTCCCATTCCAGCACTACAGTCGTCATTTCACCGCCACACCCAGTCTTTTAATTAATTTTTATTTCTCTCCTTTCTGCTACTTACTGCGTCCCCCCTCAGCACCTTCTCTCCTACCCTCCATCTAAACTGCAACACTTCACTGTCCGCCACTCCCACCATACTATCCCTCCCCGTCACAGTCTCCTCCTTACCCCCACCCATTCGCCACTCCCATCATGCACTGATGCTGCTGCTTGCAGTGTAGTTTCAGCTCTGAGACTGCAGACGTGTGTGTGTGTGTGTGTGTGTGTGTGTGTGTGTGTGTGTGTGTGTGTGTGTGTGTGTGTGTGTGTGGGGTATATACCAATCCTTTTTTCCCCCTAAGGTAAGTCTTTCCACTCCCGGGATTGGAAAGACTCCTTACCCTCTCCCTTAAAACCCACATCCTTTCATCTTTCCTTTTCCTTCCCTCTTTCCTGACGAAGCAGCCGCCGCTTGCGAAAGCTCGAAATTCTGTGTGTGTGGTGTGTTTTATTCATTGTGCCTATCTACTGGCGCTTTCCCGCTTGGTAAATCTTCGCACACACACACATGGATGTGTGTGTGTGTGTGTGTGTGTGTGTGTGTGTGTGTGTGTGTGTGTACACCTATCCTTTTTTTCCCCCTAAGGTAAGTCTTTCCGCTCCCGGGATTGGAATGACTCCTTACCCTCTCCCTTAAAACCCACATCCTTTCGTCTTTCCCTCTCCTTCCTGAAGAAGCAACCATCGGTTGCGAAAGCTAGTAACTCTCTCTGTGTGTGTGTGTGTGTGTGTGTGTGTGTGTGTGTGTGTGTTTTGTTCATGTGCCTGTCTGCCGGCGCTTTCCCGCTTGGTAAGTCTTGGAATCTTTGTTTTTAATATATTTTTCCCATGTGGAAACTTTATATATATATATATATATATATATATATATATATATATATATATATATATATATATATATATATAACAAGATGTTTCATAATGTGTTGTTGCAAAAAAACTAGAAATTTTCTTGACTGATTTACCTCCAGTTTTTACACAATACTGGAAGAAACAGACATAGCTATACATTCTTCAAACAACAGTGTAAGTTTTCTGTTAAGGAGACTGCGAGAAAGAAAATGCTATCTTGTGAAAATCTGTGGTTTAGTTTCTTTCTTGCAATTACTTATTTTTAAATGTGATAGGATGTTTCAGCCATCAGACAAATTGTACCTTCCATACAAATTCATTCTCCTTACCTATAATTGTAAACAGAAATTATATACCCAACAGTGTATTTCCTCAGTAAGCCTGGCAGGAAACAGGAAAGTTGTTTTTATGGCATATCGGTTTGAAATACCTTTGGAAACTGGATCATCCAAAACCTTGTAAACCTACCTGTTCACAGAATAAAACTGTGTGAAATACTGTCATTGAACCTACTATTCTCACACCCAACAGGGAGTCCATTTCAATACAGGCAGGCTAGATAAAGATCTTCCTTCATAGTCTCGAATGTTATTGAATTTAGCACATGTTAAAATGAAAGACTAAGTGAGGAAAACTTTTTTTTTTGTTTTAGTTTTCTCCAAAAAATTTCTGCTCAGAGATACAGCCCTTCAAAGATGACACTCAGGGTGTATACGACCTGGGACAACCGGGAGATCCGGGAAAACCCCGGGAATTTTTCTTTGTTTTAGTTTCCAGTTAAATTTTTATAAGTTTGACTGGTAAGAACAGATACTCTAACAAAGAATATTACTGTATCCCACTACTGCAGAATAATACTGCAGCATTAAAACATGAACGAGAGAAAAAAAAACAAAGATAAATTGCAAAGGAAATGTGCCGTACAAAATAACACAGTGCTCGTACAAGTGTCTGCGAACAGCAAAATGTGTCAAAGGCTTTAGGAAGACTATGCAATGCTTCAAAACAACAAATTGCCTCCGATGAATGTGACGTCACAACTGTTTACATTAGACTCATTTAATCAGTTGAGAGTGAGCTCATGCACACATGCAGTTGAGTCGCGTATGAACAGTGCCTTCTCCCACTTCTGGCTACACAAATGTGGCTGTTGGCAGTGTAAGCAGCATTTGCAGCAACCAGCCACATTGTACTGAGAAAAATTTTACTGGTGCGCCCAAGCCGCCAGATTCATGCGTGCGCAGCAGGCCCAGATCTAGTGGGGGCTGATAGGGATCTAGTGGGGGCTGCTAGCAAACCGGGGTAACTGAACCAGGTGACAATTTCGGTGGCAGGGGGGCAAATTATATTCTTCAAGAAAAAACTTTGTTTCACTAAGCATCTAGCATCCAGTGCCTGTCGGTCTATCAATTTTATTCATATGATTTTTAAAACGCACCCCTGCTGATTTTTGGACACATTCTAAGTTGACTTCTAATTGAATTATAAGTTGATTTTTGAATGTGTGCATAGTGCACGTGATGTGTCTGCCAGGGGAATCCCCGTCACTTTCCTGCAGACAACATGGGATGGGGCTATGTGAGCTGAGCGGAATAAAGTTGAACCGGTGAATGCCAACTGCTTCTTGTTTATGTGGCTGATTCGGTTTGTAAATGCTAAGCGTTGCTATAATTACTAGTGAAATCCATAGATTCAGAGTGCCAGAGTGGAAATAAACGACTAGTAGGAATAACAGGTAAGAAAGATTACGTATTATCTTCTTGGTGTATCCAAGAAAGTGAAATTTTGACATAAAATATTTGGCCAGATCACTAAACTAGACAGGGCCAGTTCTAGTCTCCGGCTAGCAGCCGCTTAAGTTCCATTCTGAGAGTAGTGCGGAAAACACATTGTATAAACACAAAGTTGACCGGAGAATGAGTTTTGATAGTGGTAGAAATAGTTACAGAATTAGTGATGACAAGACTTTGTTAGAACGAGGAAGAAGACTAAACGGGGACATTACATACATTATGGAAGAATATGACGATTCCAAATTCATACAAAAATTCCGTCATACTACTTTTCGGCCTCGTGCATGAGAAACTGGAGCGTATGAATGAAATGTGAATCTGTTTCCTAACATAAAGCCTTTTGCTTGCAGTAGGCCAAACAGGTATTTCGTACTGGTACTAAGTGAATTATATTCTGTCCCACTTATTTGGTGTGTGGTGCAATATTTGAAAGGTTTATTTTGTTTTATCCAGCACACAGTGACAAAATAGACGTAATCAGATCGAGAAACCACATCAGTTTTGGGTACTATTTGTATTAACAGCTTTTTCAGTATTACAAAACGACATTTCTATTTTTCATGTTGCAAAACGTTTGACGGACTTTGATAAGGTGATAGTCCTTTTGCTGAAAGCAATGCACGCCATGTGAAGCTGTAGCAAGATTAGAGAGAAAAATCACTAGAACCAAAGGATTGAAGAAATGTGTACTTCCTTGCCTTTCTCTTGTCTTTTAGGTATCCTATATTTAATTTTGTCGCACAGAAGAGCAAGTTATTAGCTAATAAGCAGTAGAGTGTCCAGTTTTTCTGAAGAGTTCTTGTTCTCCTGGTTACAAATAATACTATCCAGCATTAATTGCAGGTTTTTTATTATTTAAAAAAAAGAGGGCAGAATGTCAAACCGGCAGTCTCGGAGCAGGAGAGGCACTACAGGAAATTTTAATTTCCACTGTCCTGAAAAAGTTTGACATTCATTACAAAATATACACTTGTGAGTTCCACAGAGCGAATTACAGTGACATACGGTATAAGAACGTTGTTTGAAGAGGTGTGGCACTGCACTGCACACTTAAGACAAAATAACGTGTCTTAAATTTACTTGAAGATATGTTTTATGTATCAGACTCTTGATAAAGATATTGTTTTGAAAAGTTTTTTAATTTTTGACGTTCTGATGTGCAGAGCAGTCTGAGTTACAGTGGTGGGGTGGGGATGGTCTCCACGTGACCCGTGTTTACATTTAGTGATTTTTTCTTTTTCCTCTTCCTGTACTGCTCTCACGTCAAATGAAAACAAGACGGATTTCTGAGGCTGGTATCTATCAAGTGAATTAAAATACGTTCACTTAATTACAGAAGGCTAAAATAGGTTACTAGTTTTAATTTTATTTCCACCTTCTGACAGTCAAGCATTAATCACCTTGCAGAACAATGAAGTTATTTTTGTCAGTTTACTAAAGAAATTTGTCTTTTTGTAAGCTTCCCTGCTGAGGCACTCAGTTTATTTGGAACGAAGTGTTTAATTCCACACTATTGGTTAGTTTCAACTTTTCGCTGCAATTCAAGTGCACGTTTTCGTCTTCTAGCACATATGGCATTATGCCATAATAATGAACCAAACATGAGAATACAGTATTGGCACTCCAAGAAAATTTACGTCCCGAAAACCACACTGAAAGGCTTTATATCAGGTCGAGGCCTACGTCATTGGGAATCTGGACATACAAATGTGCACTGTAAGGTGAACTATGCATTTTAGTATGGTTCACGAAACTCCGACTCCCTTAGAGTATTCTGATGTCTTGTTTCTTTTATGACATAATGTAAGGTCTTTTAAGGTTTTACACGTATGAACATAGGTGCTTCCTACGTTACCGTAGTTGCGCAAGTATGGTGATACCTCTTATCTGGCGCTACCTGGCAACTGCTGAAGTGAATCTTTCTAACAGGTCATGGGAAAATACTGTGAGTTGTTGTTTGAAAAGCGTTATTTTCAAAGTAAATTTGCCTTTTACGCAAGATGAACTATGCGCGCGAATGTACGATGAATTTCTTAAATCACAGAGCGTTTTCTCTCTTTTAAAAATAAAATCTTTGACTAATTTCGAGTCCAGAAGATCAGAGATTTGTCGGTATTAAAAATTTTACTGTCGCATTTGTGTGATGATCTTAGTGTAACATGAGCTAAGCAGATCAACATTATATGTGAAAGTTTAGCTTCTCTTGTAGCTCATTAATCTTAAAGACAAATATTATGTGGGAAAGCTTTTCTTTTCTTGTAGCAACAGTATGCATATTAATTTAAACCTTTAACTTTTCCTGTTGGTGGAATTCGAATTTATACTTTCGTAATATGAAAATATGCAGCGTACATGTTGCTGTACATCAAAGATCTTTCCAAACAAAATTTGTTCCACACACACACACACACACACACACACACACACACACACACACACACACACACACACCTTGAGTTTCATTTTCTAAAGTGCCGGGAAATTCTACGCTGCTGTATAAAACCATGACCATTCAAAGGATAAGTTTTACAGATCCGAGGGAAAGTATACTGTCACTTAACATGGAAAATGTATTTTTAACCAGGAGATCCGGGGAAAATCGTGGAATTTTTTTCCTTGTCCACGTATACACCCTGACACTTTGCATGCCATTTTGAAGATGCAAATTTTGGAAACTTTACAATGCTGTATCTCTGGAACAGTTTGTTATTTTATGGGGATTTTTAAATTTGAAAGATAATTGCTAAGATTACAACGAAATCCTCCATTTGGCCCTACCTGTCAAAGTTCTTTCATTATAGCATTCTGAACTTTCGTATAATATGTGGATTTTTTTAAAAAAATACCAATCCATAAAATTTTCTGTTGATTAGTACCATATAGTTCTAAATTCCCTGAAAAGGAGAACTTCCACTTTTAGGT
Organism: Schistocerca gregaria; assembly: GCF_023897955.1. Taxonomy (NCBI): domain Eukaryota; kingdom Metazoa; phylum Arthropoda; class Insecta; order Orthoptera; family Acrididae; genus Schistocerca; species Schistocerca gregaria. The sequence continues at coordinate 427,879,533 of NC_064921.1, forward strand.
AGAACAGGTTTTATAAACAATTGAAATATTTGCTATACATAAAACCTGTTTTATTACCACATTATTGCATACCAAACTCTAGCCTTATTTAACGTAATTTTATTTCTGAATGATGAGTAAGAGACTCATTTTGTTAAGCATTTTAAATGGTTTCAAAATGTGTGTGAAAGGTTCAAAGACTTAAAGGTTTCAATTTATACAACTTCTGTGCACTCTGTTTTGTACTGAAAGTAGCCAGTCAGTGAATTGAAATGTTTCACTGCTTCAGTATCTTCTTTTGATGTAGAGTAATGCCTTCCTTTTGAAGCAATAGGGAATGGAGCTCTTATAGTCTTCGAAACATTGTAAACAGGAAGTGATCACTGATAGCGTTGTTGCTGTCCTTCAGCTGGAAACCTATATCCAGCTGCTGGTCCATGTGGTAGCATTAAGTTCACTACAGTTTCGTTTAACTCATAACTGATGTCTATAATCTCTGCAGTTCACCAGTCACAGTCATACACACTTGCCACAAACATCACCCTTCCCATGCTGTGAATCTGAATATTATACTGCTGTTTGAGGTGTTGACTGAACAAATGAAATTTCTTCTTTGTTGCTGCTCTTTAAAGTGTTTGCAATACGAGTTCGCTCATCACTTAGTCCAAAAATGTCTTCTGAATTCCTTTCACAGTAGTAGTTTGTTTGGACCATTCTTTTCTGGTTATGGAATTCTTTGATTTCCTCTTTGGACAAAAGACTGAGGGCTGTGGATGCGTAAGAGTTCACGACTCTCGTAAAATATTCAGCGTTCTGATTCACAGCTGTATTTGGTCTGGGAAGATTGTTTTGTAGCATCGTGCTTCAGCAGGCTGCCTACACCATCACAGGGCTCCTTCCTGTGACCAGTAGCACTGTATACCCAGTCAGCTGGCACAAGCGATTTACTCCATTCAAACAGCTAGTAATGATTTTTAAAATGGCTAGGAACACCATCAGAAATAAAGACCTTTTCTGCCCCTGTTCACAGTTGCAGAATTTTGCACATTGCTTATAACTAGAGGCACCAGTTTTTCGCAAAGTGCGAAATCACAAAATTTTACACATTTTGCTGAAAACGCGAAACTATTTACTTTTAAGCCAAATCGTGAAATAATTGACGAAACTTTGCAAAATCTCGCCATTTGAACTTAACTGCAGAAATTAGATTGGAGTTATGGTAATACAATCTGGATACTGATTGTACACCATTTCGATATATATAATATATCAAGTATTCCCGACTGCAGTGTGTGTATTGAGTGGCAGAGGAAGGACACGTGCCTAAAACACATTAATAAGTTCTTCCCATAAGAAGCACAAGGAGATGGCACTAACAACTACTTGTATAAAAAGACAAGCTACGCTCACGGAAGTCACTGCAGTGGCAAAACGAGCGAAAAATGATAAAGAATAATTCATTTTATTGACTACTCGAGCTTTCATTGAGGCTAACATTCCGATGGAAAAAGTTGATCATCCAAAGCTGAGAGAATGGATGAACACATACATACCAGGTTTGTGTAATAATTAATTTACCGTCTGCTAATCGTGGCAAAGATTAGGTAATCTTGATAGCCAGTAATTTTTGTTGGTCGGAATACGCCTACATTAAAAATAATTTTTCCTCGAGCACTCTCTTAAAAAGTCTTATTGGGTAATGTGGTAATTTAATTTGATACATATTAATCTAATAGCAGTTCTATTGACATTTTCAAGGCACTGGAGACTTACCCTTAGCTGGAAGACTACAGGAAGGTTACATACCTCAAATCATCAAAGAAGAGGAAAGATTAAAAGGAGCTGTGAAAGACGAAAGAGTTTAAATTCTTTGTGATGAAACGACAGACAGAAAAGGGCAGTGTTTGTTCGTGGTTCTGATAAGTACTTAGTTGTGGTGATGGTGTAGTTCAGAAATTGTCGGGGGAGTGAAAGTTATTGAAAATGCAAATGCTACAGAATGTGCACAAGCAATTATGAGTGTAATACAGAAACTTGAAATTCAGTACAGAAATGTAGTTTCTATAATAAAATGTGGTTGGAAATGTGTGGGCTGTGGAACTTAGTGATTTGAACCATTGTGTTTTGCAGACAAAACACATCTTCCTTAATACCTGAAAGAGAAAGCATGCATACATTCAGTTCTTAGCTCAGAAATATGTAGGTGCACACAAAAGCTAAACTTTTCCCTATTCCTGTCATCACCAGGTGGAACTCACGGTTTCCAGGTGTCAAGTACCTTGGAGAATATCTCTGTTATGTAGTAGAATTTGTTAAAACTGTTGAAGATGGGTGTAGCTGTCAATTATTTTAGAGCTTTGACTTCTGCTGAAGCAAAAAAAAATATATATTCAATGCCTAGCTAGTTTTCTTCTTGAGCACTGTTCAAAGTGTTGCAATTTGCTGCTGACATTAGAGGGCTCAAAGATGCCGTTAATTCATCTTCTGCAGTCCAAGCTTGGATGACCTTGCAAAGAGCTTTAAGTTACTAGAGGATGGATTTTTTTGCGAGACAACCTCAGAAAAACTTCTTAAGCTGCCAGAGCATATGCAATTACAGTTACGATCACTTTTCTAGTCTGTAGGTAGAGCAAATCTTACAAAACTTGAACCACCTGATGAAGTATGATACAGGAAAAATTATCATTTCTTCTACAGGTAAATTGTTTGATCCGAGAAACATAATAAAAGGCAATTTAGACAGTGCTGAAATCTCTCAACTGATAAAGAAAATTACCATTCTACAAGAACTTCCAACGTCAGAATTTCTTGTACCATACACATTGTTTAGGGATTTAGTAGCCAGTTCTTGTATAGAAGGTAAAGATGTTGATGTGATTGGTATTCTTTCCCTGAAAGCAGAGTACGGACTCTTTGTTGGAAGCTGCAGAGAAGGCTTTGTGGATCCCAGTCAGTAATGTTGATAGTGAGAGATCATTTTCTAGATATTGCAATATAATGTCTGACAGAGAACAGCTCTGACTCCCAGTAATATTTAAGTTATGGTATCCTTGTCTTTTTTGGACTGACTTGTGTGTGGTGTACATAGACTAGGACAGGATAAAACTTTTCCAAACCTTCACAATTTGGTATTTGTGTTTTAATATGATTTATAATTTTTATGTTTTTTCAATTTATGTAAAATAAGATTTTTCACTGCAAATGTGCCATAAATTTATTTCCTGTACCTTTTACTGGTGAAAAGTGGAAATCAAATTTGCGAAATTATTGACAAAATGGAAAAAACTAGCGAAAAATATACCGAAATAACTTTAAACGAAATTGGGCAAAAATTTTCACCACAAACAGGTGCCTCTACATATAACTGCAACACTTGTGGTCGTGCTTTGAAAATATGTCACGCCTGTAAAATTTTAAACCTGGCCATTACTCCAGTTATACTCTTGTACTAGTCGTGGGAGAATTACAGATGAGTTCTGAGCAAAATCACAGTGAAGAACTACAGTTTTTCAGCCTGTACACACTCTTTCACTTCTCCAATGTGTTGTTGTTGCAATTTCTTCAGATGCTGGTGTATTACTGCTTTCACTGAGCATTTACATAGTTCACCAATGAAACTGTCAAAGGCAACAGTTTTCTTAATTAGTTTATTTTCCTCCCCTGTCACATATGTAATTTCTGCAGAGTTATGTGCTATGTCTTCCAGGCCAAGTGTCTGTAAAGACAGTACTTCAGAATAAAAAATACCATTTCGCTTTTTTGATGTATTCATGTTTGTGTTTAAAAAATATTGGTTTACATGAAATATGTCTGCTTGTGTCTGTGTATGTGCGGATGGATGTGCGTGTGCACACCTGTCCTTTTTTCCCCCTAAGGGAAGTCTTTCCGCTCCCGGGATTGGAATGACTCCTTATCCTCTCCCTTAAAACCCACATCCTTTCGTCTTTCCCTCTCCTTCCCTCTTTCCTAAAGAAGCAACCGTTGGTTGCGAAAGCTTGAATTTTGTGTGTATGTTTGTGTGTGTATCGACCTGCCCACGTGGAATGTTTCGAGAGAGAGAGAGAGAGAGAGAGAGAAACACATTCCACGTGGGAAAAAACACACATCCAAATTGAACCCTGCCTGGAACAGTTCCGTCCTCTGTCACAGTGAGACCCACCTCCTCTTCCTCAAAATCACCCTCTCCAAACCTTCCAGGAATTTCTGACTTCCAGCCTTGCCTCTCAATCCTCCTTAAAAAACCTTAATCCTACTCCCAACATCACCACTGCTGAAGCCCAACCTATCCGTGATCTGAAGGCTGACCGATCCATCGTCATTCTTCCGGTGGACAAGGGTTCCACGAACATGGTACTTGATCGTCGGGAGTATGTGGCTGAGGGACTGCGTCAGCTTTCAGACACCACCACATACAAAATTTGCCATGGTAATCCCATTCCTGATGTCCAGGTGGAGCTTCAAGGAATCCTCAGAACCTTAGCCCCCCTACAAAACCTTTCACCTGACTCCATCAACCACCTGACCCCATCGACACCCCGCACCCCTACCTTCTACCTTCTTCCTAAAATTCACAAACCCAATCATCCCGGCCGCCCCATTGTAGCTGGTTACCAAGCCCCCACAGAACGTATCTCTGCCTACGTAGATCAACACCTTCAGCCTATTACATGCAGTCTCCTATCCTTCATCAAGGACACCAACCACTTTCTCGAACGCCTGGAATCCTTACCCAATCTCTTACCCCCGGAAACCATCCTTGTTACCATTGATGCCACTTCCTTATACACAAATATTCCGCACGTCCAGGGCCTCGCTGCGATGGAGCACTTCCTTTCACGCCGATCACCTGCCGCCCTACCTAAAACCTCTTTCCTCATTACGTTACCCAGCTTCATCCTGACTCAACTTCTTCACTTTTGAAGGCCAGACACACCAACAATTAAAGGGAACAGCCATGGGTACCAGGATGGCCCCCTCGTACGCCAACCTATTCATGGGTCACTTAGAGGAAGCCTTCTTGGTTACCCAGGCCTGCCAACCCAAAGTTTTGTACAGATTTATGGATGACATCTTCATGATCTGGACTCACAGTGAAGAAGAACCCCAGAATTTCCTCTCCAACCTCAACTCTTTTGGTTCCATCAGATTCACCTGGTCCTACTCCAAAACCCATGCCACTTCCTTGACGTTGACCTCCATCTGTCCAATGGCCAGCTTCACACGTCCGTCCACATCAAACCCAACAACAAGCAACAGTACCTCCATTATGACAGCTGCCACCCATTCCACATCAAACGGTCCCTTCCCTACAGCCTAGGTCTTCGTGGCAAACGTATCTGCTCCAGTTCGGAATCCTGAAAACAGTTTTCGCATCCCGCAACTACCCTCCCGACCTGGTACAGAAGCAAATAACCAGAGCCACTTCCTCATCCCTCAAACCCAGAACCTCCCACAGAAGAACCACAAAAGTGCCCCACTTGTGACAGGATACTTTCAGGGACTGGCTCTCCAGCAGGAATACGACTTTATCAAATCCTGCCCTGAAATGAGATCCATCCTTCATGAAATCCTCCCCACCCCACCAAGAGTGTCTTTCCGCCGTCCACCTAACCTTCATAACCTCTTTGTTCATCCCTATGAAATCCCTAAACCACCTTCCCTACCCTCTGGCTCCTACCCTTGTAACTGCCCCCCCCCCCCCCCCCCCCCCCCCTGGTGTAAAACCTGTCCAATGCACCCTCCCACCACCAACTACTCCAGTCCTGTAACACGGAAGGTGTACATGATCAAAGGCAGAGCCACATGTGAAAGCACCCACGTGATTTACCAACTGACCTGCCTACACTCTGAAGCTCTCTATTTGGGAATGACCAGCAACAAACTGTCCATTCGCATGAATGGACACAGGCAGACAGTGTTTGTTGGTAATGAGGATCACCCTGTGGCTAAACATGCCTTGGTGCACGGCCAGCACATCTTGGCACAGTGTTAGACCGTCAGAGTTATCTGGATACTTCCCACTAACAACAACCAGTCAGAACTCCGGAGATGGGAACTTGCCCTTCAGTACATCCTCTCTTCTTAATATCTGCCGGGCCTCAACCTCCCGCTAATTTCAAGTTGCTGCCGCTCATACCTCACCTGTCTTTTTAACAATATCTTTGCCTCTGTACTTCCACCTCGTCTGACATCTCTGCCCGAACTCTTTGCCTTTACAAGTGTCTGTCTGTGTGTGTGTGTGTGTGTGTGTGTGTGTGTGTGTGTGTGTGTGTGTGTCAGCACTTTCCCACTTGGTAAGTCTTGGAGTCTTTGTTTTTAATATATTTTTCCCATGTGGAAGTTTCTATTTTATTTACAACACACACACACACACACACACACATATATATATATATATATATATATATATATATATATATATATATATATATATATATATATATATATATATCAATTAAAGTCCTTTTTCATCTACATTGTCCATTATTGTCAGAGTGCATCTTTTTTATTCTTTGCTCTCAAGTTTCTAACAGAATTTTAAATGATGATGGAGAAAAATTATCTACCACCTGAAGGGTCAGTATTCACGCACAATATAGTATTTAATATCGAGATAAAATCTCTCGTACATTTTGTTTTTTAAATATTACATTAGTTTTTTGCAATATTTCCACTGGAGACGGCACACGTTATGTTGTTGTACATAATTAAAAATGGATTCCAGGAGTGGTTTCTTGAGTAAGAGTGGACTGCCCCTGAGATGTCACATTCTCAATTTCATATAGCTTTTGTAAACTTGCTGTTATGGTAGGACATTCTCAAAATGCAAATACTTTGAAGAAAAAAGCCTTATGAAGTTTAAAGTTTTCAAGACAGTGTAGGCTAACTAACTTTGGCCCAGTTGTTAAGAAGCTTTATGTTTACACAAAGGTTTTCATGCTTATTGATTATTTACATTTTTAATTATAAACAGTAGAACTTTTTCTAGAAGGTGAGTGCATATATTCATTTTTGAAAAATCTAAGAACAAAATCAATGCATTAATGCATTTTTTATATGTTGCTATTGCAAATATCTGTTGAACAGAATTTTGATCTTTTGCTTAATTTTTGCAATTCTCCAAATATTTGTGAAAAATGTACTAAATTTTTAGGGCTTTCTGTTGCGTAAATGCCTTAGTACTGCATTAAATGAAAACCCCCTCCACAAAATATTTCACTATACTTCTGACTAGTTGCACACCAAATTTGAGTACAGACAGAAGTTCATGAGGAAGAGTTAAATAAAGTTTCCAGCAGGTAAGCTACGGGAAACCTGAATCAAAGATTTGATAGTGTTTGTACAAGGCCTTACCTTCTGTCAGTGAACTATTGCAAATGATACACACACTCCTCTTCATCCTCAAGCAGTGTTTGCTTAGCTTGTCCTCTGTAGTAAACCCCTTGAACCACTTGCAAACGAACATAATAAACGAAAGTCAATTATCATTTTTATCACACTTTGGAGTGGAACTGGATTTAATGTTCAGGAATTGAAATTTTAGTACCATGTTGTGAATGAAGAGCCAACAAAATTTTGTTCACAATTTTGGTCGCTCTCATGTCCCCCTGCACATTCTCCCTCCCTCCTCTTAAATCATGTCTGACAGTGCTCCCAAGTACATTGCAAGTATTTTTACCATGTGCTGTTGCAAAATGTCATTCTGTATCAATATTGTAATCACTCCCATGATGTCATGTGCCAAAATACTTTTGTGTTGCAGTGCCATATAAAATAGAACTTCTCTCTTACACTAGACAACTTTTTCCTTTGGTACTCTTATCAGCTTTGAATGAAAAGCATTAAATGCCACAGAATTGTACTGAGCAGCTGGAAATAGACAATTCAGTTGTTTTTCATTGTTACATTCTTAGTAACACAGCAAAGGGATACAATGTGGCTTGGTCAGTGATGCAACTCTAGTTCATCCAGAAGCATGATAGAGCAGTAAAAGATTGAATAATCAGCAAAAGGATAATATTCTCTGAATTGGGCTGTGGAATGTCAGAAACTTGAACATGGTAGAGATGCTAGAAAATTTGAAAAGGGAAATACAAAGGCTGTATCTAGATGCAGTATAGGTAAGTGAAGTGAAATGGGGAGAAGACAAGGACTTCTTGTCAGATGAGTATGGGTAATATCAACAACAGGAAATAATGTAATGGGAGTAGGATTTGTTATCGATAGGAAGGTAGGGTAGAGTGTGTGTTACTACGAACAGTTCAATGATGGTTTACTGTTGGTTCTGTTACGAATAACTAACACTGAGAATGGTAGCTCAGGTATAGTGCCAACATCGCAAGCTGAAGAAGAAAAGATAAAGTATTAGGATATTGAAAAGGTAATACAGTATGTAAAGGGAAATGAAAATCTGTCATGCGAGACAGGAATGCAGTTGTAGGGGGAAGGAGTAGAAGAAAAGTTTACAGGAGAATATGGGCTTGGGATAAGGAATGAGAGGATGACGACTGAGTTCTGTAACAAATTTCGGCGAGTAATAATGAGTCCACTACTCAAGAATCACAAGAGGGAATGGTATACTTGGAAAAAGCCAGGTGGAACAGGAAGATTTCACTTAGATTACATCATGATCAGACAAATTCTGAAATCAGATCCTGGATTGTAAGGTGTACTCGGGAGCAGATACAGAGTCATATCACAACATGTAATGTGTAATGTTATGTGATTTATTCATCTCAGAACGTACACAATTTCAGAACATATGCCTGATATACAAAAGACATGTCAAGGTTACAACTTGCTTATTTAAAATATTGTCACACTTACAATAATACTTTGTGGAGCATTTACTTACATGCAATTTGTCTAACTTACAGTATTAGCATCTACTATGACAATAATACATTTTTATTCCATTTCACTTCGTGAAATCTACCACAGAATAGTAGTAGCATCATTCAATTAGAAAATCATGTAACTTGCTTTTTAAAATATTTATCTTCATATTCATTATGTTGCACCCTTTTATTGTGTTGTGAATTTTTGTGGCGATATACTGAGGAGTCAGAGCACACAGTTTTAAGTGACGAGAGGTGAGCATAAAGTTCTGTGTGTCTTGTCATATGAGTGTTCAAAATTATTTCTTTTTGAATAGATCAGCTCTGCTGTGTAGGTAAAGAACCACCTCAAAGATGTATAAAGAGGGGACAGTTAATATATTTAGGTCTTTAAATAATGGTTGACATGATGCCCTCTGCTGTGCAGACCACAAGTTACGAATGATTCTTTTTTTGTAACTTTAAAATTGTGTAACATTTCCAGAGTTTCCCACCCCCTAGTGGGCGGTGAGCATTAAGTGTCGGCCACAGCCAACGGAGGCACTGTAGAGCAACTATTGTTGATTTTGATCTGTGTTTCATTGAACCGTGACACTTCATTTCATTTTAGTGTGTCACATGAAACCAGTTCCGTCATTAATTTTTCAGTCTGTAGCTCCAGTGTCCTGCCCTCAAGCCAGTGGAGGTGATTTGCCCTCTTTGAGTGTGATCATTCCCTGACTAATTGTTGCAGTCCTCCTACACAATTACTTGACAGCTCACAAGGCAATAGACCCTTGTGATAGCCGATTGGTGTGCTTTCCACATGATCCTATTGATTGATAATATAATACTCCACAAACGAATATTCATACCTTAGTGAAAGATACATGGGGATGCAGGAAATGGCCAAGGCAATCAAAAGATAAGTGGTGGTGTCAGCGACATAACCATCATATGACAGTCCATATGGCAGGTTGTAGCAAAGGTAGTAGTTCCTTCAGTTGGTTGTTATTAGTTGGAACTGATTTATCTATATTGAAAGAGGAAATATCAAAAAGGGCTCCAGTCTCAAAGGATACAGGGCAAAGAAACGAGAATCAACCAATCAACAATTGGTATTGTAGTTGTAAATTGTCGTAGCTGTGTTGGAAAAGTACCAGAGCTGAAGCTGAAGCACTGATGGAAAGCATTTGTAATGGTACTTGAATTACGTAACCATTACGGCACCTCACCTCAACCTCTCGATACCAGCAATATTCTACTGTGTTTCTGTAAAATAGTTGACATATTTCTGTGACAGCATTCAGATTTGATTTCATTAATGTAGAGGTACTTCGATGCATCGATATGTATTGCAGTGATATTTTCTTATGTGTGTTCTTTCTTTTGTCACTATGATCTTTGACGTACTTGTAACTCTGATTTTTGGTCGCATAAGTGGTTATTAGAGAGTCAAGCTTTGGTCGTCATGTTAAAATGATGCAAATTGTAGTCAGTTTATGTGAACTTTAACAGTGAGGAAGATATTTTCTGAGGAAGATATTTTCAAGTACGTTTTATATTGTGAAGTGATGTTTTGGAACGAGTTAAATGATGATGCAACAAAAGTAATAAAAAAGAAGTGTAACTTAAATCCGGAGAGCTGATTACTTTTTTACATCACCATTTTCCTAATTTGCAAAAGTTTAATCTTCAAGAATGGTTTATGAAACACATCTATAAAACTTTTGAATATCGCAGAATAACACCTAGGCGTCTTTGCACCTGAGTTTGGAATCATCACTACCTAGATTCTCGACGATTGAGCCACGAGTTCACGACGAGACCAGTGTGGGAAACACGGAAAGATGAGTGTCTAGTTTATCCATTATTTCAAGAAATGACTTTATTAACTGTGCTCTAATGACACCTAACACACAATATAACTTTGTTGTTGCCCAAAAATGATATATTTAGCATTGTGAACGACACTACAATCATTAAGTTTTGACCTTTGTTGTGGTAGGGTTGTTTGACACTGAAGCTATAATAATTACAGGAACAGAAAGCTCGCTAAAGCTGGAGATCAATTCTGCCGAACTTCTTACACAGATGCAAACAGTGTTCGGAAAGGGCAGATTAAAAAATGTAAGACGATGGTGAGTTTGTGTCTGTTGGTAGTAGTTTATCTTGTAGTGAAGTTGAAATAGATAGTTCCTCCGAATTACTATGGCTAGAGGTTGGACTCAACATCCGTACCAAAACAGTAATTGGCCCCTTCTACCGATCCCCTGACATAGATGATATAATATCTGAACAGTTCAAAGAAAACTTTAATCTCATTACAAATAAGTACTCCACTCATACAGTTAAAATTGGTGGAAACTTCAATCTATACACGATTTGTTGGCAAAAATACATGTTCAAAGCTGGTGGAAGAGAGAAAATATCTTCCAAAATTGTGCTAAATGCTTTCTCTGAGAATTACTTTGAACAATTAGTTCATGGGCCCACATGAATTGTAAATGGTTGCAAAAATGTTCTTGTCCTCTTGGCCACAAATAATCGTGATCTAATAGAATGGCATGACGGATACAGGGATTAGTGAAAACAAGGTCATACCATATCTACCAAAACCACTAAAAATAAACGCAGAATACATCTATTTAAAACAGGTATTTTGCTTGATGCCTTCTTAAGTGTGTCTCCAGTCCTTCCTAGCTAATTATGTAAGTGTAGACCAGATGTGGATCAAATTCAAAGATAACAGTATCGGCAGCAATAGATGGATTCATACCGCATAAGTTAATTAGAGACAGGACTGATCGACCAAGGTACACAAAACTCATCAGAACACTGTTGCAGAAGCAATGGAAAAAAGCATGCCGAATTCAGAAGAATGCAAAATCCCTAAGACTAAGTTTCATGTAAGCTCGAAATTCAGCGTGGACGTGAATGTGAGATGCTTTTAATAGTTTCCACAATGAAACAGTGTCTCAAAATGTGGTAGAAAACTCAAGTAGATTCTGGTCATATGTAAAGTACACCAGTGGCAAATAAACAGTCAATGCTGTCACTGTGCTACTGCGGTGGAAATATTACTAAAGTGGAGTTACTACATTCAGTTTTCCACAATTCCTTCACGAAAGAAGACAAAGTAAATATTCCAGAATTCTAAACTAGAACAGCTGTTAGCATGAGTGACATAAAAGTAGATACCTTAGGTGATGCAAAACAATTAGTCACTTACCGAAAGGCAAGTTTTCCAGTTCAGATGGTATACTTATTGGGTTCGTTTCAGAGTATGCACACACAATAGTGCCTTTCTTAGCAATCTTATACAACCACTCACTTGATGAAAGGTCTGTTCCTAAAGACTGGAAAGTAGCACAGGTCACACCAATAATTAAGAATGGAAATAGGAGTAACCCATTGAATTACAGACCCATACCACTGACCTCAATTTGCAGTAGGATTTTGGAGCATATACTGTACTCGAACGTTATCAATCACCTTGAAGAAAAGAACTTGATACATAACTAACACTGATTCAGAAAATATCATTCTTGTGCAACACTGCTAGCTCTTTATTTCCATGAAGTAATGAATGCTGTCGACAAGGTATTTCAGATAGATTCCATATTCCTAGATTTCCAGAAAGCTTTTGACACTGTTCCTCACAAGCGACTATTAATCATATTGTGTGCAAATGGAGTATCGTCTCAGTTGTGTGACTGGATTCGCACTTTCCTCTCGGAGAGGTCACAGTTAGTAGTTTCTTCTTCTTCCGTATCCGGATGCACCAATTTTGGTGCTCCGGTATTTGCAGGATTGGACGACTAGGTCGTTTCCAGGGGACGCCCGATTGCTTACAGTTAGTAGCGATACACTGTAAAGCATCGAGTAGAACAGAAGTGATATCTGGATTCTGCAAGGTAGTGTCGTAGGCCCTCTGCTGTTCCTGATTTACATAAATGATCTAGGTGATAATCTGAGCAGCCCCCTTGGATTGTTTGCAGATGACTCTGTAATTTACTGTCTAGTACAATCTTTAGACCATAAAGTCCAGTTACAAAATGATCTAGAGAGAATTTCTGTATGGTTCAAAAAATGGCAATTGGCACTAAACAAAGAAAAGTGCGATGTCATCCAAATAAGCACTAAAAGAAACCTGATAAATTTTGGGTATACGATTAATCACACAAATCTAAGGGCTGTCAATTCAACTAAATATCTAGAAATTAAAATTATGATCAACTTAAATTGGAAAGACCACATGGATAATATTGTGAGGAAGGCAAAACAGACTGCACTTTGTTGGCAGAACGCTTAGAAGATGCGACAAACCCACTAAAGAGAGAGCCTACAATACACTTCGTCCTCTGCTGGAATATTGCTGCGTGCTATAGGATCCTTACCAAGTAGGATTGTCGGAGGACATGGAAAAATGCAAAGAAGGGCAGCCCGTTTCATGTTATTGTGCAATAAGGGTGAGTGTGTCACTGATATGATACGCGAATTGCGGTGGCAGTCACTGAAACAAATGCAGTTTTCTTTGCGGCGAGATCTAGTTATGAAATTTCAATTGCATACTTTCTCTTCCGAATATGAAAAAAATTTGTTGACAGCCACCTACGTAGGGAGAAATGATCGTAATAATAAAATAAGAGAAATTGGAGCTCGAAAGGAAAGATTTAGGTGTTCCTTTTTCCCACACACCATTAGTGTGTGGAATGGTATAGTAGTAGTATGAAAATGGTTCAATGAGCCTTCTGCCAGGCACTTAAGTGTGAATTGCATAGTAACCATGTAGATGTAGATATAGAGGAAAATAAATTCCTGATAATATAAATTTCTCGCACAGTGGCAGTGAAACTTGGTGCACCACCTCCAGCTCCTAAGTGATAATGTTCTTTCACAAGCAATTTACACATCTCATTTTCATGTGTGTCATGTTTGGAATTCAGGGCATCATCAGAACAAACAGTCCTGGGAAGTCACATTTTCAGAAGTCAGTGATAATACTTAATTCTTCTGGGACAAAACTGTGTTCAGTAGTAACTGATATACCAAACGTAGCTTTTGTGAAACAATCTAACAGTCTGTTGTTTTTTACAGAATTCCAGACACTAACAAACGTACGCAGAGCGTGTGGAATGCAGTTTCGTGTCCCCTCAAGGAATGAGATTCATTTCTGCTCAACTATTACTTCATATTTGACTTCAACAGAGAGCATTATGTCCATGTTCAGATGCTGCAGAAAGATACACAATGTTTACACTTCTCTGACAAACAGGCTTCAGGCACCATCTGTCTTTGATAACAATCCTGAAACAGATGTTGTCACTTGTCCTATTTGAAAGGAAGATGGTGGAATTAGCCTGGAGTTCCAGTCTACTCCAGTGTTAGGCACCTAATTACGTCCATTAAGGGTATCTCAGCCACAGAGGGGAAGAAGACCAGTATCCACTTGGTGTGCCTACTGGGAGTCATTCCAGAAGTGGAAAGAGTGCTTCAGGACACCATGAAGGGCACAGGGTGCAGCCAACTGCAGGTTGTGGCTGATGTCCATACCAATGATGAGTGTTCTTCTGGATAAGCTATTTAAAGTGGCAAAGGCTGCCAGACATGCACAGGAGCTCACGGCAAGCTCACCATCTGTAGCATCACATAGGGGGTGATTGATGGTCCTCAGTTACAGAACCGAGTGGAGGATATATGTCAGAGGCTGACGGTTCTGCAACCATGTGGGGTGTAAATTCCTTTACTTTGCACATTAGGGTGATGGGATATTGGGTTCCATTAACTTGGTCAGGTATTTTAATTAAACAGCAGATAGGTACACAGGTAATGGGGAATTGTGGTGTCGACTGGGCAGTTTGTTAGAGGAAAAGTACAGAAATGGCTTCTGTCTCGAAGCGTGTAGAGAAAACACAGGACAAGGGTAGACACGGCAACAATTGGTATTTTAGTTGTAAATTGTTGTTGCTGTTTTAGGAAAGAACCACAACTCGAAGTGCTAAGAGATAGCACTGAAGTTGAAATTGTTGTTGGTACTAAAAACTGTCAGAGAGAAGTTCAGCCAAAAAACTTCATAAAGGACATAAATGTTCGGAAAAAATAGATTAACATTTTGTATTAGCATGTTTGTTGCTGGTTGCAGTAGCTTATCTCATAGTGAAACTGAAGTGGGTAATGTGAGTTAGTTTGGATAGAGGTTATACTTGACAGTTGGATTAAGTTAATGACTCAGATGATAAACTTGCTGAGCAGTTCAAAGAAAACATGAACCTCATTTCAAGTAGGTACTTAACTTATGCAATTAGAGGTGGTGTTGACTTAAACTACGCTCAATATGTGGGTGAAAATACATGTTTGAAGATGATAGTAGGCACAAAATGCCATCCGAAATTGTACTGAATGCTGTCTTGGAAAATTATTTTGAACAGTTGCTTCAGGAACCCACTCTAAGCATAATTGGTTGGGTGGAAACATATTTGATCTCTTAGCAACAAATAATCCAAAGCAAATAGAGCATCACAGCAGATATTACAATTAGTGACTGCAAGGTTGTTGATGAGAGACTGAAAGCGTAACATCCAAATCCATTGCAGATAAACAAAAAATATAGCTGTTTACAAAAAGCAGATAAAAATGCACTTGAAGTCTAAGAGACAGTCTTCACTACTCCTAATCTGGGTGTTGAAGTGTTATCAGAGGTGGTTTAAATTCAGAGAAGTACTATTATCAGTGGGAGTTCAGATATTCACATAAATTAATGAATTGGAGCTGATCCTCCACCCCCTATTACACAGAATAGGTTAGAAAACTGCTGCAGAAACAAGAAGCATGCCATTTTTAAATGAACCCAAAATCCCAGAGATAGGCAATGTTTTACTGGCACTTGAAAGTTGTTGACTTCAATGAGAGATGCTTCCAAAAGGAGATGTCCCACTGGAAAGAAGCCCCACAGAGATATCTTTGCTAAATTATGCTTAAAGGCTTTGCATAAAAATCGGGAAAGGAAATGAAATGAAATGATCATGAAATGATCATGTCATACCTTGTCCATGTGCAAATAAAGGTGAATCATGAAATGCGCTCGAACTGACTGCCCTCGCCTTGTAAACACTATTGAACATGATGCTGCAGATGCTCAAATGTTGCTCCCAGAACCTCTGGTGTATTGCCTGAATTTCGTGGGTAATGTTGTCTCGTAAATCTTCAAAGTTGTGTGGATTGTTGCTGTAGACCTTGCCTTTTAGCCTCCTTGGAGGAAAAAGTCAGGTGGTGTTAAATCGAGTGACCTTGGGGGCCACAGTCCTTTCGAAACCACTCTGCCAGAGAAAAATGATTAGACCTTAGCCATGGTCACTTGAGACGTGTGGCGCCATCCTGTTGGTCCCAGCTTAGGGTACGTTTGTCCATCTGATTTACAAATTCCCGAAATATTTAAACATAAACAGCACTTGTCACAGTAAATTCAAAAAAATTGGTCCGGAGATGCGATGCTATGATATTGCACAGAACATGCCAATCTTTTTTGAAGGCAGGGGTTGCTTGACCAGTGCATGTGGAATTTCATTACACGACAAACATGTATTCTGAAGTCTACATAGCTGGGGTGGTGGAACCATGCCTCATCACTGAACCACATATTGCAATATTTCTGGCCTCTGAGTAATAAACTGCTGAAACCAGTTGCAAGATGTAATGCGCTTGTCTTTGTAATTGACATTCAGTTCCGGAACAACTGTCAACACGTATTGATACATGTTGGCTTTCTTCGCTGCTCTGTGACTTGTTCCATTACATTCCACATTCCTGAGATGAAAATCACTGACATATCAGGCTGAAGGTGAAATAGATGTGTGAATGGCATATAGCACACCAGTCAGTCCCCTTCTCATTTATTAGTTGCCATAAAAGGGCACATAATGTGAGTGCTACTGGATGTAATATTTCAAACAATGGAAACTCCAGGTAGAAATATCAGTAATGTAGGAAAAGACAGATGTTCACTGACCATACAGAAGATATGTCAAGTTGCAGACAGGCACAGTTAAGACTTTATAACCACAGCCTTCATCCGTAAATGTTTATCAACCAACTAATGAAATCCTGCTTAGAGCAGATCCCTCTTACCACAACTCATTCAGCCCTTCTTGTTACTGTAAAATTGTAATTCAAATAGTGTGCGGTGGAATCCATGGTCATGAGCAACAGAAGTTGAAAAATTGAAGCAGCATCATCAAGCTAATGCAGAAAAACAGAGTATTTTGTTAGCTGTCATTCCTTGCTATTCCTTTGTCTTGCCTGATCTTGGCCTGTTCTAAAAATAAGCAATTCTTGTCCGACCCTATAACTGCTGACAATTTGTAAGTAGGAATTTCAAATATTAAATATGCTGACAAAAAGAAATTTATTTTGCCAGTTAGTGAACTTAAAATACTGTGACAGAAAACATTTGTATTGGTAACATAAGAGTTATTGAAAGTGGTTAGAGGTCACACAACCACATAGTGTCACAACTGCCTCAAAGGAAGAGCCATCAGTGTGATAATCTTGTGATAATGTGTTAAAGAACTACATCTGGAGGCAGCACACATTTGATCTGTTGTTATGCAGAGCAGTCAGTGTTAGTTTGTAGTTACCTAAAATTTGCAATTGTTAGGCCTTTTACTTTGACAGTGGCATAATTCTTAGTAGCTTGATGCTTTTGCATAATTATTCAGCATTTAAAACTGTTACTTTAGTTTTTTAATTTGAGATACTTACATGCATATTCTGTAATTGACAGAGTTTGACTCTTGCCTTTTCCACCAACAGCTCTTTGGTCAATAATGAACATAAATTTCCACAAAACCCATTTCAGCTGCATATTTTTAAATAGTTGTAGTAGCAAAGCTCTGTATTTTTTGTTTTTGTATCTGTCGATGACGTAGCGTTTCTGCCTTTCTTTGTGTCATCTCTCTATTCCGAAATAATTAGTTATGTAAATAAAATAGAAAGAAACTTCCACATGGGAGAAATATATTAAAAACAGATTCCAAGACTTACCAAGCGGGAAAGTGCCGGCAGACAGGCACAATGAACAAAACACACAAACACACACACAGAATTACTGGCTTTCGCAACTGATTGTTGCTTCTTCAGGAAGGAGAGGGAAAGACGAAAGGATGTGGGTTTTAAGGGAGAGGCTAAGGAGTCATTCCAATCCCGGGAGACGTGTGTGCGTGTGCGTGCGTACCTGCCCTTTTTTTCCCCTAAGGGAAGTCTTTCCGCTCCCGGGATTGGAATGACTCCTTACCCTCTCCCTTAAAACCCACATCCTTTCGTCTTTCCCTCTCCTTCCTGAAGAAGCAACCATCTGTTGCGAAAGCCAGTAATTCTGTGTGTGTGTGTGTGTTTGTGTGTTTTGTTCATTGTGCCTATCTGCCGGCACTTTCCCGCTTTGTAAGTCTTGGAATCTTTGTTTTGAAATAATTAGTTAATAATATAGAATAACCTAGAGAGCTGCATCAAACTAGTCTTTGGACTGAAAGCAACAGTGTGATGTGTGACCTCACATGCATGCTCATCTGTGGTATGAAGACCAGGGTGTGTACAGCCCAAGACAACCGGGAAAAACCCGGGAATTTTTCATTGTTTTAGTTTTCAGTTACTTTTTGTAATTTTGACTGGTAATAATTGATACTCCAACAAAGATTTTTACTTTAGCCCGCTAATGCAAAATAATACTGCAGCAATAAAACATAAATGAGGGACAGAAAACCAAAATAAACTTGGGTTGCAAAGGAAATGCGCCATTTCCAACAACAAAACGGCATGCGCATGTAAATGTCTGCCAATTTGCAACAAGCAGCCAGACGCTAGCCGGAAAATTCTTCTGGTGAGCCCAAGCTGACAGATTCGCGCATGCTCAGAGTAGTGTAAGTTGCAGTGGCGAGGGTGGTAGTTTCAACATGACCCGTGTTTTGCTGTTTCTTCTTCATTTACAATTCGTGTCAAATGAAAACAAAACTGATTTCTGTGGCTGAGAGCTAGCAAGTGAATAAAATACATTCACATACTTATGGAAGGCAAAAATTTCTGTTGTGGCAGTCAATTTATTTGAAACGAAGTGTTTCTTCTCACAGAATTAGTTAGTGTCAAGTGTTTGCTGAATTAAATGGCCATTTTTACCATGTGGCACTTAACGGCATTATGCCATAATAAAGAACCAAACATGAGATAATACAGTACTGGTACACCAAGAAAATTTGCAGTCGGAAAACCACAATGAAAAGCTTGATGTAAGGTTGGGGCTTACTTGTTTGTGAATCTGCAAATACGGATGTGCACTTTCAGCCGAATTATGCATTTTAGTCTGGTTTACGAAATTCCAATGCTCTTGGGAGTACCCTCTGACATTCTGTTTCGTTTATGACATAATGTAACATCTCTTAATGCTAACATGTGGGCTTCCTAAGTAGTCATAGCTGCGCACGTGCAGTAACCGTTTTCTGAGGCTCTCTGACAACTGCTGAAAGAAATTCTAACAGGTTGCAGGAAAATATTGTGAATGGTGGTTGAAAAAAGGGGGGGGGAGGGGGAGGCGGGGTGTTCATTTTCTAAAGTGCTGGGAAGTTCTATGCTGGTGGCTATGCTCATTCAAAGGATTGACAAGGTTTATGGTTCCGAGAGAAAGTTTTCACTTGACACGGAAAAAGTGTATTTTTACCTGGGAGAAAGTGTATTTTTAACCGGGACATCTGGGAATTTTTTTTTTCTTGTCCATATATAAACCCTGAAGACACAAACATGGTTCATGTTTTTGATGAACCACTCTCACAAGTTACAGCAGCTCTGTGTTGTATTTGTAGGTAATTAATCAATAACTTATCAGAAAGGCTGTTATTTGAGAAGTCATTTACCTACGACCTGTATATTACAGCTATGTATATATGCTGAGAGTTACTGATTGAGAATATTTATATAGGGCTCTTATTACTTGTGATGTTTCACTGTGCTGTAGGTTATCTGAGGCTGTTGGTTCTGGAAGAAACACTGATATACTTGAAATCTGCATCATGTCTTGTCTACATGTTTCTGTATAGTTGTAAAAAATATTTTTCAGTTGCAAATGAAGTGCAAATTTTATTTCAGCTTGTGATATTGCCAGCAAAGCCAAATGTTGTGACAATTCTGGAATCTTATGTCAGAGAATATGCCATTAATCAGATCTGTGGTACTCCAGATAACTTACGCCGAAAGTACAGGCGGCGTCACAATCACCAGAATGGACCACTTGATATAGAACGAATAAACAGAAGGTATGATTTTGCCCATATTATACACTCCTATTATATTCTATTGTATGGAAATGAAATGCGCAGTTCTAAGTGTCTTCCCAGTGAGACCAATGGAATGTAATTATTACAGTGTAATGTTAAACACGGGAAATGTGTAAAAGTGTGCCCACAAGAATTGGAAAATTTTAATGAACAGAACAGCAGTTGTAGAGAGAGCCCTTGATGAACTCATGGGGAACAGATTGGCTTTAGTAAAAGTTATATGTAGAGAGATAGTAGAAATGGCTATCTTTTTGCCAGGTAGTCATTGTTGCTAGACAGCTTCTTCGAATTTTGAAATAGAAAACTGTTGCAGTCTGAGCAGTTTTTGTCACTTCAGGTGGTATCTCAACTAAAACTTTTCAGTGTACTCACCTCCACTACGTTGCCTTTTATAATCAACAGTGGACAGTGATAACTTTTCTCTACAACACTGGACTGTGATAATAGTTCTATTCAGGGATAAATTTCATTCATTCTGCATCAACACTTTGTAGCATGGCAACATGGAACAACCCTCTCTACCCCACCCATGAAAGCAGTTTCCACTCCCTCTATGCTTAAAGTAGACTAAAACAATCTTCCTCTTTGCTAATGTTGCTTTATTTTTCTGGGCATGTGTGCTATCTGCAGATGCCAGCATCTCTTGTATGA
The DNA here is from genome assembly GCF_023897955.1 of Schistocerca gregaria. Lineage (NCBI taxonomy): Eukaryota > Metazoa > Arthropoda > Insecta > Orthoptera > Acrididae > Schistocerca > Schistocerca gregaria. Next base: position 427,900,297 of record NC_064921.1, read on the forward strand.
AATGTTGTTTACCAATTGAAGAAATTTTCAGTAGGGCGATTTCATCTCAATTCATACAGGTAAAGAGTGAATGTGTCTCATCACTATTTCAAACTTTGCTGGAAAAAAAAATTACGTTAAAGTTCCACATGACACCTCTCTAAAACTACCAATATTGGGATTTTGTGATTTGCTAAAACTCTACAGACTTCTCCAAATGAGAACATTTGTGAAAATGTTGTAATGAAAAGGAAAATTGCAAATTTGGAATAAAGAAACCAAAATGATAAAGATCCGAATTTATTTCCAATAAATACTTTCTTCCCAATACTAAGATACATGATCAATATACAGGGTGAGGCAGCTAAGTCATAACACCCATTGTATCTCCCCACCTGTAATAGATACAAAGATGCTGTTTGGACAGTGAATTGCAGGGACAGGGGCTACTTCAATAAATCACATTTCATGTTTGTGCTATTTTTTTTATTAAGAGATATGAGGTCACTCTTTGGTTTTTCCACTAGAACCCGATGTAAAATTTTAGCGTAACAGGATGGGCTTAAAAAGATGGCTTCAAATATGTGTATATCACAATATTTAGGTGAATAGTTTTTGAGACAAAGATATGGTCTTGTATTGTGTTCGTCCTTCGAAGCGGTATTGTCCAATGCGACCTTTCCTGTCTACCGTTGAGGAACTTATAAGGGAAGGCATTGTTTTACTGCTTCTTGATAACGTCGCCAGGTGACGCATGAGGTAGCTGGAGAGAAGGGCATAAATGTGCTGCTGGGGTAATGATATATCGCATCTCCTTCACAATTTCTTGGAGCAGACATGTACACCAACGAAGAAAAGTTAGATATACTTCTGGTGTATGGTGAAAGCAGGAGAAATGCTGTTAAAGCATTAAAGCGATACAGAGAGCTGTATCCTTATCATGAGCATCCTATGTACCAGCTTCTTGCACGTATTTGCAAGAAACTACTTGAATAGGGATCATGGAACACCAAACAGATAACAGGACAGAAAATTGCAACTGGAGAGATACATGAAGAGGGCGTTCTAGCATTTGCGCGTAATGACCCTACTGTTTCGTCGTGACCTATTGGTTCGGAATGTGGTATAAGTCAGACAAGTGTTCTACGCATTTTGCACTGGGATAGATTTCACCCGTTTCACCTCTCATTAAATTAAGCCTTATCTGGTGTGGATTTCGAACAGCACCAAGAATTTTGCCGGTTTGCTCTGCAGTGCCTAAAAGATGATCCAACATTTTTTTTTCAACGGATGATATTTACTGATGCAGCAACTTTCACCAACCACGGTAATGTGAATTTGCATAATATGCATTACTGATCAATAGAGAATCCTCATTGGCTTCAACAGGTATAGCATCAGCAACAGTGGAGTGTTAACATGTGGTGCAGCATTGTCAGAAATGTCATTGTGGGACCATACGTCAGTCTGGGTATACTAAATGGCAGTAATTATGCACAGTTCCTGCTGGAAGAGGTACCACTTGCTACAAATTGGTGCATGTGGTTCCAACATGACGGCTGTCCTGCTCACTCTTCCGATGTTGCTACAGAGCTGTTACATGAAAAGTTCCCAGATTGTCGGATAAGACGACATGCTGAAGTGAAATGGCCAGCCTGGTCTCCTGATCTGATCCCTCTCAATTATTTTATACATACACTCTCGCAGCCATTCACAAATCATTTGAACGGCGACTACAAATCTGCATTGCAGCAGAGGGGAAGCATGTTTAGCCCATGCTACAGTTAAGTTTTGTATCATGTACAGTATGTATTTCACTTCTTTGTGTGTATTTGCTTCATATTGTGATCAATAGTAAATATTTTCAAATAAAAAAAAAATACATATGAAATAATTGTGACCAATAAGGACATCTCTATTTACATTTGTTTTTCTGTTACTTAAAATGTATTAACATCTTGTAGTATTTTAATACTGCATGTTGTATACTATTTTTGCGTCACAGTTGTCAAATGACTGAATAATATTTGCACGACATCATCAGTTAAGTATTGTACAAAATATTGCAGTATGTATTACTGTTGTCGAGTAAATGGACATTTTAGTGTAAGGACGGAATCGTGACTTTTACCATGTACTCTACACAGCAGGAAAGGTCGCATTGGATGCTGCCGCTTCTAAGGACGAACACAATACAGAAACATATGTCTCTCAAACTATTTGCCCAAATATTATGGTGAACACTCCCTGCCGCCGTTGGATAAGCAGCTGCAGCAGCAAGTTGTATAACCCTAGCTTACTTGTTTGTTAGATAGTTTAATAAATTTCTTTGCGTGTTTTTGGGTACTTGCATTGTTTAATTCATATATTTCAGGCGTATTATAGTATTTGACAGTTGTAGCATCGCGCTTTAGTGTTTACTTCGTAGATTCTTATTTAAATTGCATGTGAGTTTCGTATTAGGTGGTGCAATTTCGAGTTTTAGTTACTGTAATCGTAAATTCAGCAGATTGTAGCGCAGTCGTTAGGCATTTGTACAGGTTAGTTGATACATTCTTTGCGTGTTTCGCTTGCGTTATCTAGGCACGGACTCGTGTTTCAGTAACTGTTGTTCAACATCGATTAGAATGGACAGGGACTGCGATTGCTGTGTTCGGATGAGGACTGACTTGGCATCCCTTCGCTCACAGCTGCAATCGGCGCTGACTTCGGTCGCGCAGCTTGAGGCTGTTGCCAATGGGCACCACTGTGGGGAGCCGGACTTGGGTATCACGGGGATGTCAACCTCGTCCCGTCTGTCCCCAGATCCGGAGGCTGATCAGAAAGCCTCCCCGGTGCGTCTGACAAACCGGTTTCAGGCACTGTCTCTGGCTGACCCAGATGCAGCTGTCTGCCCTGTTTCAGAGGATCATTCTCAGCCTTCAAGGTCCGGGCAATCGCAGAGGGTGGGCTTACTGGTAGTTGGGAGCTCCAATGTTAGGCGCGTAATGGGGCCCTTTAGGGATACGGCGGCTAAGGAGGGGAAGAAATCCAGTGTGCACTCCGTGTGGAGTCATTCCTGATGTGGAAAGGGTCCTTCCAGATGCCATGAAGAGCACAGGGTGCAGCCAGCTGCAGGTGGTGGCACATGTCGGCACTAATGACGTGTGTCACTTTGGATCTGCGGAAATTCTCTCTGGATTCCAGCAGCTATCTGATTTGGTGAAGGCTGCTGGTCTTGCTTACGAGATGAAGGCAGAGCTCACCATCTGCAGCATCGTTGACAGAACTGACTGCGGACCTTTGGTGCAGAGCCGGGTGGAGGGTCTGAATCAGAGGCTCAGACAGTTTTGCGACCGTATTGGCTGCAGATTCCTTGACTTGCCCCATAGGGTGGTGGGGTTTCGGGTTCCGCTGAATAGGTCAGGAGTTCATTACACTCAGCTGGCGGCTACACGGGTAGCGGAGGCTGTGTGGCGTGGACTGGGCGGTTTTTTAGGTTAGAAGGCCTCGGGAAAGTGCGGGATGGGCTGCAATGTCAAAGGGTGCTTGGCAATTACAGGACGTGCTTGGATCAAGGAACAGTCGTAATTATAGTTGTAAATTGTTGTAGTTGCGCTGGAAAGTCCCTGAGCTTCAAGCGCTAATAGAAAGCACAGAAGCTGATATCGTTATAGGTACAGAAAGCTGGCTAAAGCCTGAAATAAGTTCTGCAGAAATTTTTATGAAGTCTCAGACGGTGTTCAGGAAAGATAGATTAGGCAGAATTGGTGGTGAAGTGTTTGTCTCTGTCAGTAGTGGTTTATCTTGTAGTGAAGTCGAAGTAGATACTCCGTGCGAATTGGTGTGGGTGGAGGTTATACTTAACAGCCGAATTAAGTTAATAATTGGCTCCTTCTACCGACCCCCAGACCCCGATGATACAGTTGCGGAACAGTTCAGAGAAAGTTTGAGTCTCGTAACAAATAAATACCCCACTCATACGGTTATAGTTGGTGGGGACTTCAACCTACCCTCGGTATGTTGGCAAAAATACTTGTTCAAAACCAGTGGTAGGCAGAAAACGTCTTCAGAGATTGTCCTAAATGCTTTCTCCGAAAATTATTTCGAGCAGTTAGTCCACGAACCCACGCGAATTGTAAATGGTTGCGAAAACACACTTGACCTCTTAGCCACAAACAATCCAGAGCTGATAGAGAGCATCATGACTGATACTGGGATTAGTGATCACAAGGTCATTGTAGCTAGGCTCAATACCATTTCTTCCAAATCCATCAGAAACAAACGCAAAATAATTTTATTTAAAAAAGCGGATAAAGTGCTACTAGAAGCCTTCCTAAAAGACAATTTCCATTCCTTCCGAACTGACTATGCGAATGTAGACGAGATGTGGCTCAAATTCAAAGATATAGTAGCAATAGCAATTGAGATATTCATACCTCATAAATTGGTAAGAGATGGAACGGATCCCCCGTGGTACACAAAAAAGGTCCGAACACTGTTGCAGAGGCAATGGAAAAAGCATGCAAAGTTCAGAACAACGTGAAATCCCGAAGATGGGCTAAAATTTACAGACGCGCGAAATTTGGCACGTACTTCGATGCGAGATGCCTTTAATAGGTTCCACAACGAAACATTGTCTCGAAATTTGGTAGAAAATCCGAAGAAATTCTGGTCGTATGTAAAGTACACAAGCGGCAAGACGCAGTCAATACCTTCGCTGCACAGTGCCGATGGTACTGTTATCAACGACTGTGCCGCTAAGGCGGAGTTATTGAACGCAGTTTTCCGAAATTCCTTCACCAGGGAAGACGAATGGAATATTCCAGAATTTGAAACACGAACATCTGCTAGCATGAGTTTCTTAGAAGTAGATACCTTAGGGGTTGCGAAGCAACTCAAATCGCTTGATACGGGCAAGTCTTCAGGTCCAGATTGTATACCGATTAGGTTCCTTTCAGATTACGCTGATACTATAGCTCCCTACTTAGCACTCGTATACAACCGCTCGCTCACCGATAGATCTGTACCTACAGATTGGAAAATTGCGCAGGTCGCACCAGTGTTCAAGAAGGGTAGTAGGAGTAATCCATTTAACTGCAGACCTATATCAATGACGTTGGTTTGCAGTAGGGTTTTGGAGCATATACTGTATTCAAACATTATGAATCACCTCGAAGGGAACGATCTATTGACACGTAATCATCATGGCTTCAGAAAACATCGTTGTTGTGCAACGCAGCTAGCTCTTTCTTCGCACGAAGTAATGGCCGCTAGCGACAGGGGATATCAAGTTGATTCCGTATTTCTAGATTTCCGGAAAGCTTTTGACACCGTTCCTCACAAGCGACTTCTAATCAAGCTGCGGAGCTATGGGGTATCGTCTCAGTTGTGCGACTGGATTCGTGATTTCCTGTCAGGAAGGTCGCAGTTCGTAGTAATAGACGGCAAATCATCGAGTAAAACTGAAGTGATATCAGGTGTTCCCCAGGGAAGTGTCCTGGGACCTCTACTGTTCCTGATCTATATAAATGACCTGGGTGACAATCTGAGCAGTTCTCTTAGGTTTTTCGCAGATGATGCTGTAATTTACTGTCTAGTAAGGTCATCCGAAGACCAGTATCAGTTGCAAAGCGATTTAGAAAAGATTGCTGTATGGTGTGTCAGGTGGCAGTTGACGCTAAATAACGAAAAGTGTGAGATGATCCACATGAGTTCCAAAAGAAATCCGTTGGAATTCGAGTACTCGATAAATAGTACAATTCTCAAGGCTGTCAATTCAACTAAGTACCTGGGTGTTAAAATTACGAACAACTTCAGTTGGAAGGACCACATAGATAATATTGTGGGGAAGGCGAGCCAAAGGTTGCGTTTCATTGGCAGGACACTTAGAAGATGCAACAAGTCCACTAAAGAGACAGCTTACACTACACTCGTTCGTCCTCTGTTAGAATATTGCTGCGCAGTGTGGGATCCTTACCAGGTGGGATTGACGAAGGACATCGAAAGGGTGCAAAAAAGGGCAGCTCGTTTTGTATTATCGCGTTATAGGGGGGAGAGTGTGGCAGATATGATACACGAGTTGGGATGGAACTCATTAAAGCAAAGACGTTTTTTGTCGCGGCGAGACCTTTTTACGAAATTTCAGTCACCAACTTTCTCTTCCGAATGCGAAAATATTTTGTTGAGCCCAACCTACATAGGTAGGAATGATCATCAAAATAAAATGAGAGAAATCAGAGCTCGAACAGAAAGGTTTAGGTGTTCGTTTTTCCCGCTCGCTGTTCGGGAGTGGAATAGTAGAGAGATAGTATGATTGTGGTTCGATGAACCCTCTGCCAAGCACTTAAATGTGAATTGCAGAGTAGTCATGTAGATGTAGATGTAGATGAAACTTTTTTAAAAAAAAAGCCCATCATGTTGGGCTAAAATTTAACATACGGTTCTATTTTAAAAAAATGGCCTCATATCTCTGTAATAAAAATTTATACGAACATGAAATGTGATTTATTCAAGTAGCCCCTGTCCCTGCAATTCACTATGCGAAGGGCATCTTTGTATCTATTACGGTTGGGGAGATACAAGGGGTGCTGTCTCACCCTGTATACACACTTCTGAGGTTTCTTTAATAAACTATGAAAATTTGTAACTATTTTAAATTTCAAATCTAAGTTTTGAAAATGTGAATAGAATGTTAACCGTCTTACAAAATCATAAAGTGGAAGGACTGCTAACTGTCGGCTATGGTACTAATGCATGAAATTCTTGAACTGTCAAAATATTGGTACATAAAGATAAAAGAATCTGAAACTTTTTGGTTCCTTACAAATCATTTTTTCCAAAACCCTCATCCTAAATTTTCTAAACATTTCATAGTATGTTAATTGGTCATAGTACTTAGGGACTGTACAATCAGAGTGGGCAATACTTGTCTGTACAAAATGTGAGAATTTTTTTACGTAGACCTAGCTCTACTCTCCAGGTCAGAAAATCGTGGACATTTAAATATTTTAAATTGAGCTTTTATTTTAAGTAAATGTCATGCTAAACTGGTATTTTTGAATCAGAATAATTATTTAAAGCATTATAAGGAAGTGGGAAAACAATTTATAATTTTGTTCGAAAGCATTTTACAACAAAAATGAGATATATAATATTTATTTTTTATGATATTATTCTCACATTATTACGGTCTTCTGTCACGATTTTATTACTTCGTGACTTTCCGTGAATTAGTGGCCTACAATGTAATGATCAACACTGCACATTTGGAAGGAGGTTTCTTTTTTTTCCATCTACTTCTCATTGAACTTGTATAGTGAAGCTGAATTTGCACATGGACAAGGATGATCCAACAAGAGCAGTTCTTGGGAAATGGAACTGCAGACTGATCTTCTGATGATGGCCATTTGAAAGCATTAGCAGGAGACAGTTATATCTTGCAGCGCATGAGACATATTATCTGTCCCATCCACCACTGATTGTCATACACACAAGAAATGAAGTGGCTCAGTACAAAGTTGTTCAATGTGTACTGTGGTAGCTGCATTTCATACACAGTAACAGGCTCCATTTCGTGGAAAACCGTTCTTGCAATGTGTGTGTCACTTCAGGATGCAACCCAATAGTGACTTGATTCCTACCATAGGCATCATTGCAGAACACTCTCCTCTCGTTTTTTAAATGGAATTCCCTTAAAGTACTTTAATTCAGTGTTCAATGACCATTACTAATGTTGATATGGTGTGCACAAATCCAGTAGCATCTCTTGTAGCATCAACAACTTCATGCTGGAGGTTAAATCTTGTTGCAAAATGTTTACAGAGACGTCCTACCCCATCACATGTGCCTTTTCCAGGACCTGTTGCTGAAAATACCTTCTTTGTGTCCTGTAATGCAGTGTTGACCACGCAAAGCTGAAAACAGTTTCTAAAATGAGACGCTGCACCATGTGTCACATACATATGTTTAGGAAATGTATGGCCTCTAGATGCTATGTCATCAATAATTATGTAGACAGCATAGCACGCAAGTGCACTGTGATGAATGATATCATCACTGACATCAGCAAAACAGTGTGATGTTCCAAGGAAGTGAGCAACACATGTAAATGTTGATACTTGCGATGTGTGCCATTGGTAACTTTGAATTTGATTGTAGAAAGCAACAGACCAGTTCTCAGCAAATTGGAAATGAAACTAATGTGTCAGTATTATGTGATGTGACCGATTTTACTTCTGCCGTGGCCTGTCATTGAATCCCCAGGATATGATGGTGACTTATTGCTTTCATGACACAATGCCGAAATTTTATTGCTGTACTGTCTTCTTCACCAACTCTCCTCCCTCCCACAATGTGTAAGTTACGTCACTGTCAGTATCCTGAAGATGTTAGGCTTAAACAGTCATCTCTTCACCACCAGGACACATTGCACACGCCTGCAACCAACATTTATCTTGCAGCTCTTGACATATATACAAAAAAGCACCAGGTCCATCTCTGTGTACTTCTTTTCTGTGACACTGCTGAAACAAACAAGTTTCAAATTAGTCCAGTAAATACATGTGCTTACTTCCTCCACTGGTTGGCATTTTACCCATTTTGGACATAAGGAGTAGAATTTTGGGACCAATTTTTGAACTCGGGTTCTCCTTTTTCATCAGGAGATACGCTTTTTTATTGATCTTGTCATATATCTTTTACCTTTTTCATCATTTTCACTAACAGAGATTACATCAGCCTAGTCAGGACTTTGCCTGCTGCAATGTTTGTCATCACATAGGTAATATTCCATAGCAACAGTAAACGTATCATCTTGCAATAGATGCCCACAGTAAGGATCTGGGCACGTCCAAATACTTTACTCATTCTTTATTTTACGAGATTTTGAAATCAAACAATGTGAGGAAGTAGGTATGTATTTCTGTATCTGCTGCTTAGAGTAGCTACCTGGTATCAGTGTCAGTAACTGTACCTTCTCAGTATAAGTGGGTGCTGAGATAGCTGTATTTACATTTTGAAACGACGCATAACATTTTGTGGATGTGTTGCTACCATCAGGTTCTGCACAAAGTGCATCTACATTATACACTTCACAAAGTTTTGAAGATGTTGCTTGTGCAAAACTTGTTTAAATTTCTTCCACTTTCCTTTTTGCATACTGTTTTCTTCTTGAGCTTTTTACATTTCCTGGATGTTTAAAAGGGGATATAGTAGGGGCTACAGCAGAAATGCTAACATTCAACACATCAACAAATTTACACCCAGGAATATAAACACCTCACTGTCTTCTGTGTTTTTACATTCCGGTGATGGTGATTGTTCAGGTGGTTTGTCACTAAATTTCTCCTTGCAGTGAGTGTAGCAATTTTTGCGCAATGGGTGTGATGTTAATGCTGTTACTTTGGGACCAAGATATTTCTCTGAGATAACTCTGACAGATTTCAAATAACTGTGGAATGTTTTTCACTTTTCTTCAAAGTGACCATATTTTGTCTCTCTTTCATGGTCCACACACCTCACTCTCAAACAGCTGTATTTCCTCTCTGACATTGTATCTAACAAACAGTTCAAACTGAACACACAACCCGATGTAGAATGGTTTAGGTGCAAGTTCTCACTTGTTTGTTATAAACTGAAGAGTGCTGGAAACAGTATTGCCAACATGCGTATTTTACGCAAGAAATTCAGTGATGATGCGAAAAAACTTCAAATTTTCATCTTAAATTTTGTAAGTTAAAGGAAGCACATAAGTGTGTGGTTGTAAATTAAATTTCAAACACGCTCAGAGGGAGCTTGCGAAACATGTGCCAGGTCTCCAGTACTTTTGGTTTATTAGTTAAGCTTGTTTGTTCTCTGCTGTTGTAAGAGCTAATTACAAAATATATATTTTTCAAACGGCTGTATCATTTACAAAAATTAAGATGAAACAAAAATGCTTTATGGTGTACAGGAGTAATGTATATTTTTTTTTTTTTTCAGAGGAATTCGTCACTCCAAGTTGATATGACCTGTATGCTTTGAGATGAAATCATCCAGTAATAAAATGTGTTTTGCCCTCTTTCTTGCAGTATAAATATATGCAAAGAAGTTGCAGACGGTGTAAGAATTTATTTTGACTTCACTCTGAGTGGCCTGTTATTGTACAATGAAGAAAAAGACCAATATGAACAAACTCGGAATATGAATATTAAAAGGGAGACCGATCTGGGGTAAGTTGTGTTTGGTGTTCAAAGCATAGTAAAGTATTAAACACCTGCTTCAGTGATCTGATAATGTCCTAAAATGTTAATAACTGGAACTTGCTAACAATTGCATGCTGTAAAAAGTAACTATTACTAACTTTGAGAATGGCTGTTTGATTAGTTCTGTGCCCCCCCCCCCCTTTTTTTTAGGGTGTGGGGAAAATTGTGAAGGCAGAAAGATCACTGCCACTAGTAGTGACTCTGTGGTACATGTTACTCCTTGATTGTGGACTCCAACATGCTGACTACATTTGCCTGCAAATCAATTGCTAGAATGCAATTGATGCTCATAGTTTACTTTTCATGCTGAAACAGTTGCACTGAAACAATTCAAATCTTCCAGAAGGTAAAAAAGGAAAACAAAGTAGGTACATTACAGCATTAAATGAAGTTTGTCTCTGTTCCAATTCGCGTGATAATTGTCTACTTAATTGCTGTGTAGTTGGTTCCTCAGACCATCTGTATAGACTATCGAAGAGAGATTTATTGTTGAGGTAACATTTTTCTCTTTCTTTTTGTGTGTCAGCTATTTCTGTCATCACAATTCTACAAAACAAGGGAAGTTAAATTGTGATCACCATGTGAAGAGATTTGTAGGCGATGGAAATAATCCATCCTTGAAAAGGGGGGGGGGGGGAGGGGAGGGAGAGATTCTGTCTTAATTCTCAGGAGTGTCTGACTTCTAAAGTACCAGAAGTTTACAAAAATATTCCATTGTGTTATGTTATTTAGTCATTGATGTTGATCAGTCAAGCTGTTGGTGACTGTGTAATGGTTTCTTCAGTAGGTGACATCAGTTGCAAAATATCCCTCCTCAGGCCTGCGAACAGTTGTGGATTTAATTAAAAATGTGATGGTATGCACTGATACAGAGTCCTGAAACAGTCATTCTTCATTCTCTTGATTCTGTGTGCATATGTTCAGGTTTCTGTTCACACTTAATCAAATAATCACTTGAAAAAGGAATTTCATACAGACTTCATAATTTGTTGTCTACATCAAAACATGCATTATGCTTGCATGGTTGAGGTGTGAGTATTGGTAATGCACTGTGTGTCAAAGACAGCAAGGGTGCATTTTTAATAAGCAGCAATGTAAAGAAAGGCTCAGTGTGTTTCCAGCATGAGATTTCACTCTGCAATGGAGTGTACACTTACGTGAAACTTCTTGGCAGATTAAAACTGTGTGCCGGACCAAGACTCTAACTCGGGATCTATGGCTTTCTGTGAGGACAAGTTGTGTGTCACGCTCAAGTAGCTCAGTCAGTGAGCACATGCCTGCGATATGCAAAGGTCCCGACCTGAAGTCTGTCTGGCACACAGTTTTACTCTGGAAGGAAGTTTCAGATCAATGCGTTGTCCTGTTTTTTGTTTTAGTGCATAGTTGGTTTGAGCTTTCTGTTCTGCTCTCACAGCAAGCACTTCTTTTAATTTGAAACGGCTTTTTGAATTTAATCCAAAGAAAATAGGTGGATGCAGAACACCTTCCATTTGGTCTTTTAGCATTTCGTTATATGGAATACTAACTTAATGTACTTCAGGTGGGTTAACACTTTTTGTGTTGGATAAATGTTAAGTGATCACGGATAACATTTGAATGTTGGTAGGAGTGCTACAAGCCATAGTGTTTCTTGCAAATCAACCCTCTGCATTTTCATATTGTCTGTGTAGCAGTAGTTAATTTATTGTCAGTTAATGTGTAGTTGTCAGTTCTGTTTCTTTGTATGCAGCATAAAGTCAAATTGTGTGTGTGCATGTAGTTTTTTCCAATACTTACAGTTGTGTGGATACTTAGTAATTACCATGGTCAGAACTGTAAGTACAGTGCATATACCTTTTGTGAGACTTTGCATGGTTTTACTTTGGAATGAAAATATACTAGTAACTATTGCCAAAATAGTCACCCCCCCCCCTCCCCCCAGTGGATTTTGAATTCTGTCTACCGATAGGTATAAAAGACTACTTGTAATGTGTGTTCTGTAGTCAGACATTTGTTCCCATCAGAAAATGCTATTAGGAATGGAGAACTCTTGAACCAAAATATGCGATTGAAAATAAGATTGAGTTTCTGTATTATTCAAGCTGAAGCTTACCAGATATTGCAATTTGTCGACAACTGTAAAAGAAATTTAGCCATGAAGGTGAAGACTTCAGCAACACACTATGCTTGACCAGCTGAATATTTCATTACTGTTGCTGAGGCAAGAATAGCTCATTTAAATGCACCAACAAGAGATTATTGACTTCCAGTAACATGAATGGGCTGCTTATCAGAACAAGCAGCCAGTTTATTTGCGAAATAAGTTCTTCCACGTTATATTAGATATCCTGACTCCCATTAGTTGCGCACTTGGAAAAAACCACAGTTCTTAGAAATTTGTTACATAAAAATCTTGTTTGCCATTTCCTATGAAATGTTATACAGCATGTGCAATTTCCTTATACAATGTGTATGCTTCTTCATCCAGAAATTTTAAATTTTGAAATTCAGATTCAGACAGCTGGAATGGTCTTTGATTTTAAAAAAAGGAAGCGTTGCACTATTGTCATTAAAAACTCTGCTTTCACCTTGACACGTACTATCAAAATGGTGATAATCAGACATTTCGTTTAGGTGCCAATTTGTGGGCAGGAGGGGCCTATGTAGCCAAAAATATTAGAATGTTAACTCAAAAAGTGAAGTTTATTTTCCTAAAATGAACACTGTTGGAGAGATTGGCTTTCGAGCTATTACATTGAATGATTGTTGTGATAGAGCTGATATTTAGATTGGAAACAGTGAAGTGTGTCTGAATAAGTATGTTTCCATGTTATTGAACTGGCACTTTAATGTTATATACATTATGAATCTGCTAGTTACATAGCAACAAGAGATGACTTTGCATGTGCACAAAATCTGTCCTAAGTGGCATGTGTAATTTTCTGATGCAGTAAATGGCTCTTTAGTTTGTAATTGTTTCTTGTCCGTAGAATTTGAATTCTTGAATTCCATTACTATTGCATAATCAAAACAGCTTCAACGAAATTTGTAGCTTTCACACCATCGGCATACATTTAAGTCATACCTGGTACAATATGTGGTTTGTAGATGGAGTTTTCTGTTAATTGTATTGCCCAGTTTTCCATTTAAAGAAACATTTAAAGTTTGTAGCTCTGCCTCTTTTTCCTCTCTCTAGCAGAAGTTATTTATTGTACTTTCGCAAAAGATAAAAACTTTGCTCCTAAATACTAATAACCATAACTTAACATAATTATTTTGCAGAGCTAAGTGAATAACGAAACAGATGATAGATTTAAAGTTAGTTGAGAAACTGAATAATAAAAATAATATTCTTCCAGAATGGGATAGTTACGTACCAGGCAGGGTATGCCTGTTAATAGCCCAATTTCTGTGTGCATGATTTATTTGATTTTAACTCTTGGAAGGGGGGCATCAGTCACTTAAGGGTGAATTCTTCTGCAATGGAGAGAAAAACGATAGCAGTGATGAATAATTTATTAGAAAACCTTGCCCTTCTGCATAAAAATTCTTGTATCAAAATTTGAACCAATTGTAATATCTTACGCAGTTGTGTATTTGTTAGGATATATGCTGCAGTTGATAAAGATGGAGAGAATGCCAAGTTCCGTCAGAGTAATGTCAGTCATTTGAGTGAACCAAGCACCAGCCATTTGGATGAAGTTTCATATGATAACAAATGTGGTTAGTATGTACTTCAGAATAATCACTTTCCCATCATGTGTATGATCAGGATGTGTATACTAGTGTCATCGGAAATAAATAGTTATGTTATAAGAAGTTAATAGCTCCAGATTTCATTGAAATGGTATTTCATCAGTAAAGAAAAATAATTTCTGCTGCTTATAGTTCAGTACTAATTTAACCATGAAAACATTCCATCTGCTGTTGGGATAAACTTCAGCTCCTCGTGTTGTCAATGATGGAAAGAACTAATGTGCGCATAAAAATCTATTTCATAAATGCAGACTTCTGATTATCAAGGTGATGCCATTTCAGCTTTAAACTTATTATTGTCAGGTGTCTTTCTCACGTTTCAGCAGAATCACTTGATTTTGCACTTACTAGAATTTTGTACCAATGACGTGGAGTAACCTTTGAAACAAGATATTTTTTTCAGTAAAATTAAAACAATAGGCTATTTTTCTGTGTTAAACATATGGTTTATTCTGGTTGATTGTAACATCTAAATAGTATTTATTGTCAATATTCTCACAAAATGATGTTTTTATGTAATTGAAGCTGAAAAATCTTTAAATATCAAGATCTGGCCACATGATCAGAAACCCTCTGTTACTGGCTGATGGTCTGGTGATGTCACATGCTATGAATAAGGTGAAGCTATACTTGGGTTATAGTAGGGTTAGCTGAAGTTGGGGGTTTTTAACATACTTTTACTGCAAGCAGTTCATCTGTTTAGTGGTGGAAAATGCTGTTACAACTTTGAAGTAACAATAAAAATGAATTTTGTGAGTACTGATTGTGGAAACCTTACCAAAGTTGATGTGTTCATGCTCCACCCATTTAGAGCGGCGATATGTGCGACGATGGACCTTCACCTGCTTCCTGCAACATTATTAAACTTGCTCAAAACTAAGGAATTGTAGAAGTTCCGCAAAAGGATCCATATATTATAACTAGATTGTTAAGTATAAATCATGAGTTATGACCCAAAGTATAGCAGAATTATTCTTGGCAATATTTAGTCCTGTATAGAAGACACTCAGATGAGTACTGCTCATGTCACACATTGCATAGCGCAACACATAGCATGTTTGACTCCAGTGTAAGAGGTCATATGTTCGAAACCTGGGAGGATCATATATTTCTAAAAGTTTATACACAATACAAAAATAACATTAGCAAGAACTGGTTGTAGCAGCTGTTCAGATCTTAGGCCGTATTATATATGGCTTTGCATTAGTCTGTCTGAGAAATTGGCAATAGGGTATAAATGCATTTACTTAATAAAAAACAGTTCACTTCTTTGGAAAGCATTGCTGGTAGAGTGAAGATATCACTATATGTCCTCAGTACAACGAGGTAGACTATGAGGTCGAGGTGACACAGACGTAACGGCTGTGGTATGAGTGTAAACTAATGTTAGCATCTGAAGCAGACTGGCTTCATCTTTATCTAAGATAATGAAACTGCCGAAGTTTAAACAGTAAGGATCATAGCTAGACAGTATGAAGGTGCAAACGTTGTTTCTAATAAAGTAAAAAGTGTGTGCTCACCTTGAGTAAAAAATATCTTTTTGAACTTGACTTGAGTGAACAGCTGTTGCAGATGTGAGCACATGTAAATAACAAGGAAAACACTAATATTCTGTTTCTGTTGTGTGTGGTGAAGTTTGTGATTTGGTTTTCTTATGAAGGGACATTTTACTAATAAGTTAAAATGTTCTTTCGTGCCACATTCAAACCAGTGATCTATGGACAGTCTTATAAAATTCGATGGTTTACAACAACTGAGCTACCGAATGACTGCGGTGTCATTAGTTAAAATGTCAATTTTCACTAAGTTTAATTTCCTTGTGTGATGCTATTTTTTGTTTTAACAGTGGGAGAGCATATCTTGGAGATAAGTTAACATTTTCACAGCACAAGACATTTTAATTAAGATAGTGAACTTCTGTGTCAACATGGTGGCAATTTGCCAGTACAGTGCAACCACATTTTATGCATCTTCTCATTCTATGGAATAATCAAAAACAACTTTTCAGGGATTCTTGTAGATGTATTTTTACAGTATGGTATTGAACATCATATGTAACGTAAATTCCAAAACAAGACATCACTGTTAATTACCATTATGACATTAGGAGCAGTGATCTAGCCAGTGATGTCCCTGGCATCACATGATTCGAATAGTGTGTTTTAGTGGGTGTGTTAATTATTTTAATTACATTTCTGTTTTTATAAAAGATAGTGAAATCAAGAGGAAAAACAGCATGTTGGGAGCATAAAATGACATAATCAATCACTTAAGATAATTTTCAGAAAAGTCAAATACTGTATTACACCATAAAGAAATTCTTTATCTGTAAGTTAAGGAATTGGGGATAAAATTATAACATACATATTTCAAACAGCTGTTCATTTAATCATACAGCTGGCATACAGTAAAAATTATTATACAAAATCCCAATGTAAGAAAGTTTTGGTGGTACAAGACCAAATGGATGCAGACTGGAATTGATCTGTAAACTGAATGGAAACAGGACAGAGATAAGTGTAACAGTTACGTGTACTGTGTAGGGGAGTGAATTCACTGTCTCAAACAATGGGAACTCCAGTTTGGAATATCATCAATATTAGGTATAGGATAGATTGCTTCTCATCATATAGATGACCCCTTGAGCTGCAGATGGACCCACAAAAAAATCTTTACACATGCAGCTATCGGCCACAGCCTTTCTCATCAACGAAAACACACACACTTTCACATAAGCAAACACACACACATATATATATATATATATAGAAACTTCCACCTGGGAAAAATATATTAAAAACAAAGATTCCAAGACTTACCAAGCGGGAAAGCGCCGGCAGACAGGCACATGAACAAAAAAAAACACACACACACACACACACACACACACACACACACACACACACACACACACACACATACACAGACACAAGCAGACATATTTAAAGGCAAAGAGTAAGGGCAGAGATGTCAGTCGAGGCGAAAGTACAGAGGCAAAGAAGTTGTTGAAAGACAGGTGAGGTATGAGCGGCGGCAACTTGAAATTAGCGGAGGTTGAGGCCTGGCGGGTATCGAGAAGAGAGGATATACTGAAGGGCGAGTTCCCATCTCCGGAGTTCGGATAGGTTGGTGTTGGTGGGAAGTATCCAGATAACTCGGACGGTGTAACACTGTGTCAAGATGTGCTTGCCATGCATCAAGGCATGTTTAGCCACAGGGTGATCCTCATTACCAACACACTCTGTCTGCCTGTGTCCATTCATGCGAATGGACAGTTTGTTGCTGGTCATTCCCACATAGAAAGCGTCACAGTGCAGGCAGGTCAGTTGGTAAATCACGTGGGTGCTTTCACACGTGGCTCTCCCTTTGATCGTGTACACCTTCCGGGTTACAGGACTGGAGTAGGTGGTGGTGGGAGGGTGCATAGGACAGGTTTTACACCGGGGGCGGTTGGAAGGGTAGGAGCCAGAGGGTAGGGAAGGTGGTTTGGGGATTTCATAGGGATGAACCAAGAGGTTACGAAGGTTAGGTGGACGGCGGAAAGACACTCTTGGTGGAGTGGGGAGGATTTCATGAAGGATGGATCTCATTTCGGGGCAGGATTTTAGGAAGTCGTATCCCTGCTGGAGAGCCACATTCAAGGTCTGATCCAGTCCCGGGAAGTATTCTGTCACAAGTGGGGCACTTTTGGGGTTCTTCTGTGAGAGGTTCTGGGTTTGAGGGGATGAGGAGGTGGCTCTGGGTATCTGCTTCTGTACCAGGTTGGGAGGGTAGTTGCGGGATGCGAAAGCTGTTTTCAGGTTGTTGGTGTAATGGTCGAGGGATTCAGGACTGGAGCAGATTCGTTTGCCACCAAGGCCTAGGCTGTAGGGAAGGGACCGTTTGATATGGAATGGGTGGCAGCTGTCATAATGGAGGTACTGTTGCTTGTTGGTGGGTTTGATGTGGACGGATATGTGCAGCTGGCCATTGGACAGATGGAGGTCAACGTCTAGGAGCAGCACAATCCATAGCCCTCACCCGCCTAATCCTTCACCTATACATCGACTCGGCCAATAAACACACCCGTCAACTCCTATCCCAAATCAAAGTCCTCAATCTTTCCTCTCACACATCCACACCGGCTGTACATAGCATCCTCCTACAGGCCAACCGCAAATTAGAACATCATGCCACCCTCCACCTCAAAAAACGATCCAATCTCCTGGTTTCCCACCTCCGGAAAGGCAACTCGCTCACCCTCCACAACCTTTCCAACAAACCTCAACCTCCTCTCATTGCACACAGACCCAGTCTCTCCCATCTACTCAATCTCCCACTTCCAGCTCCACTCCCCCCAACACCTCAAAATTCTAGTCAACACAATCTGGAACCACAACACCCCAATTCAGTAGTTAACCTTTCCTCCAAACCCCTCTCCCAATCCGAAACCTCTGTCCTATCCAAAGGCCTCACCTTCAGCCCCACTCCCAGGTTCAACCAAACTGCCCTTGTCAAAGATTTACTGTCCTACACTCGTAGTCTCTGCTGGAAATATCACTTTGCCACGAAGAAAAACAATCCTGATCCCACTCCTAATGATCCAACTCCCCAAGACACTATCCAAATTGAACCCTGCCTGCAACAGTTCCGTCCTCCATCACAGCGGGACCCACCTCCTCTTCCTCAAAATCACCCTCTCCAAACCTTCCAGGAATTTCTGACTTCCAGCCTTGCCTCTCAATCATTCTTGAAAAAACCTTAATCCTACTCTCAACATCACCACAGCCGAAGCCCAGGCTATCCGTGATCTGAAAGCTGACCGATCCATCATCATTCTTCCGGCTGACAAGGGTTCCACGACCGTGGTACTTGATTGTCGGGAGTATGTGGCTGAGGGACTGCGTCAGCTTTCAGACAACTCTACATACAAAGTTTGCCAAGGTAATCCCATTCCTGATGTCCAGGCGGAGCTTCAAGGAATCCTCAGAACCTTAGGCCCCCTACAAAACCTTTCAGCTGACTCCATCAAACTCCTCACCCCACCGACACCTCGCACTCCTACCTTCTACCTACTTCCTAAAATCCACAAACCCAAACATCCTGGCCGCCCCATTATAGCTGGTTACCAAGCCCCCACAGAACGTATATCTGCCTACGTAGATCAACACCTTCAACCCATTACATGCAGTCTCCCATCCTTCATCAAAGACACCAACCACTTTCTCCAACGCCTGGAATCTGTATCCAGTCTGTTACCCCCGGAAACCATCCTTGTAACCATCCTTGTAACCATTGATGCCACTTCCCTATACGCAAATATCCCGCACGTCCAGGGCCTCGCTGCAATGGAGCACTTCCTTTCACGCCGATCACCTGCCATCCTACCTAAAACCTCTTTCCTCGTCACCTTAGCCAGCTTCATCCTGACCCACAACTTCTTCACTTTTGAAGGCCAGACATACCAACAATTAAAGGGAACAGCCATGGGTACCAGGATGGCCCCCTCGTATGCCAACCTATTTATGGGTCGCTTAGAGGAAGCCTTCTTGGTTACCCAAGCCTGCCAACCCAAAGTTTGGTACAGATTTATGGATGACATCTTCATGATCTGGACTCACAGTGAAGAACCCTAGAATTTCCTCTCCAACCTCGACTCTTTTGGTTCCATCAGATTCACCTGGTCCTACTCCAAATCCCATGCCACTTTCCTTGACGTTGACCTCCATCTGTCCAATGGCCAGCTGCACATATCCGTCCACATCAAACCCACCAACAAGCAACAGTACCTCCATTATGACAGCTGCCACCCATTCCATATCAAACGGTCCCTTCCCTACAGCCTAGGCCTTGGTGGCAAACGAATCTGCTCCAGTCCTGAATCCCTCGACCATTACACCAACAACCTGAAAACAGCTTTCGCATCCCGCAACTACCCTCCCAACCTGGTACAGAAGCAGATACCCAGAGCCACCTCCTCATCCCCTCAAACCCAGAACCTCTCACAGAAGAACCCCAAAAGTGCCCCACTTGTGACAGAATACTTCCCGGGACTGGATCAGACCTTGAATGTGGCTCTCCAGCAGGGATACGACTTCCTAAAATCCTGCCCTGAAATGAGATCCATCCTTCATGAAATCCTCCCCACTCCACCAAGAGTGTCTTTCCGCCGTCCACCTAACCTTCGTAACCTCTTGGTTCATCCCTATGAAATCCCCAAACCACCTTCCCTACCCTCTGGCTCCTACCCTTGCAACCGCCCCCGGTGTAAAACCTGTCCTATGCACCCTCCCACCACCACCTACTCCAGTCCTGTAACCCGGAAGGTGTACACGATCAAAGGGAGAGCCACGTGTGAAAGCACCCACGTGATTTACCAACTGACCTGCCTGCACTGTGATGCTTTCTATGTGGGAATGACCAGCAACAAACTGTCCATTCGCATGAATGGACACAGGCAGACAGTGTTTGTTGGTAATGAGGATCACCCTGTGGCTAAACATGCCTTGATGCATGGCCAGCACATCTTGGCACAGTGTTACACCGTCAGAGTTATCTGGATACTTCCCACCAACACCAACCTATCCGAACTCCGGAGATGGGAACTCGCCCTTCAGTATATCCTCTCTTCTCGATACCCGCCAGGCCTCAACCTCCGCTAATTTCAAGTTGCCGCCGTTCATACCTCACCTGTCTTTCAACAACTTCTTTGCCTCTGTACTTTCGCCTCGACTGACATCTCTGCCCTTACTCTTTGCCTTTAAATATGTCTGCTTGTGTCTGTGTATGTGCGGATGGATGGATGTGTGTGTGTGTGTGTGTGTGTGTGTGTGTGTGTGTGTGTGTGTGTGTGTGTGCGTGTGCGCGCGCGCGCGCGCGCGAGTGTACACCTGTCCTTTTTTTCCCCTAAGGGAAGTTTTTCCGCTCCCGGGATTGGAATGACTCCTTACCCTCTACCTTAAAACCCACATCCTTTCGTCTTTCCCTCTCCTTCCTGAAGAAGCAACCATCGGTTGCGAAAGCTAGTAATTCTGTGTGTGTGTTTGTGTGTTTTGTTCATGTGCCTGTCTGCCGGCGCTTTCCCGCTTGGTAAGTCTTGGAATCTTTGTTTTTAATATATATATATATATATATATATATATATATGAGCGAGAGAGAGAGAGAGAGAGAGAGTGTGGAGGGGGGGGGGGGGGCGCTATAGCTGTGCTTGCTTATGGGAATGCGCGTATGTTTTCTTTGCTGAGGAAGGCTGTGTCCAATACCTACATCATGTGTAAGAGTCTTATCATTGTGCTTGTCTGCAACTCAGTAGGTCATCTTTATGGTGAGTAGCGATTTATACTATTCCTGATATTGTTGAATTCGTAGTGTGTTACCCACCTCAGAGTAGTGGCTTACATAGACTGCAGCACTTAGCAGCATTATGCTTGGTTTCCGTGAGTACAAGTGCAGGTTGTTAGCAGCATAAAAGTTTTCAAACTTTGTTGCTCTGTTCACCAGTTGAAATTTATCATGTTGTTTATTTCACAGACAGCAACCATAGTACACAGAGACACTGCTCCCTCAAAAGATTGATTCCCCCCCCCCCCCCCCCCCCCCCATTTTTGAAAGGAAATTTTGAAGGAAATCAGTGGCGAGGTAGGTGGCTTGTTTGGATACAATGGTCACTCAAATACTATTCGAACTGGTGATTATTTAGTGGATGGATGTCACAAAATTGATGATAGTGATAACCATATCCATGACATTTTTATTTTAATTTACTTAGCACATTAACTGTGTTGCTGGATAATGCAGTGAATAATTGTTAAATTGGCTTTCTCGGTATTCAATAAAATCTTTTCATGAAATGACCATTGCAGGTGCTCCATCAGAACAAACTCCAGCAAGTTGACTCCATTGCGGATCAAACATTTCGATGATTTCTTTCACTTCTTTGAAAATATCTTCACCAATAGTAGTACCTTTTAGTTGTAAGGCTAATAATTCTTCCATTATGTTAGCTTCACATCTGCACCCTGAACAAAAATTGCTAATTGAGTTGTCTCACAAATGTCACATAGTGCAAAGTCATCACAAACTTTTTGCAGTGTCATTTGCTATCATAACAATTCTGTGAAGGAATTTTCGTCTCGATAAACTTACTTGTTGGATTTTCTTTTTATTTATTTATTGGGACTTTGTGTGTCTAGAATGTCAAAGGGGCCCTCAGTATAAAACAAGCTTTAACTAAACTGTCCCACTGTGTCCAAATCTGGGAAACATTTGTTGTTGCTTTCCAAATTGGAAATTAATATTTTGATATTGGCTTTCTGCAATTGTACTGTAAGCTATTGTTAAACTGTGTGTTTCATAGAAAAGTGCCTCTTCACTTTATATTGCTTTAAAACAGTTAGTGATTCACAAGACACAACAAGCAAACTGATTTATGTTTGTACATGTAAAGAAATACTGCTCTCTACATTTCCCTTGAAAGTGACAAGACTCAGCATTTACTTTTCTGTTGTTAATACTAGACATTTTGCGAATAAACTCAGCAAAAGTGCACAAAAGCACTTGTACAAAATTGACAAACTAGCATTCGCTTTAATGCATGAACTGACAGCAGATAACTAGTTTGGTCACCAAGTTGTGGGCCCTGCTACCATTGTTCCAGTTAGCACATTTCATGAGTAGTCAGTAATTTTCTCTACTTTGTTGCCTACTACCAACATTTTGTGATGTATCAATGTGTAGCACAGATGCAGGCAACAAGCTGTATGTTGTTAGCACTGATCCAGAGGTTAAAATGTCTCCAAGCACCCACTTCAATGTAGTGAGCTATCCCCCCCCCACCAACCTCCACATGTGTCAACCCATCGACCATAACTTCGCACACAGACTGGAAATTGTTTCTCCTTGTTATAATCCCACATAGGTGAAACGGCATTGCGCATGCTTGGAGTAAGCAAAACTTTCATTATTTCATGTCAGGATCTGCAAAACTGAGGCTACTTGAGCATTAGCAGAAATAATACAAAAATGAAGTACAATTCAAGTGTCCTCCCGTCTCCCAGACTGAAACCAATCACAGCCCAAGTCTGGCCCCATGCTTGGTTGTTATGTGAGAAAGGAATCTTCTGTTGTCTCAAAGAATGACACGAATGGAAGTACTGAAACCATTTCTGTCTTTGTGTAACCTGTTAAGAATCATAACTGTTGTCTGAATCTCACTGTAGGTTGGTGTAAGTGGTATAAGGGGCAGTCAAATGAAAATGAGACAAATGGAAAAAAGCGAACAGCTTAGTATTTCAAAATAATCACGGTGACTGTTAATACATTTAACCCGTTATGAAACAAGACGATCAATGTCTTCATGGAACTGTGATTGTACCCAGGCAATCAATCACCTGTTTGTTTGAAGCAAATTGATGGCTACAAATACCTTTCTTTAGGGCATCAAAAATATGGTAATCGCAAGGAGAGAAATTGGGCCACTGGAGGATGTGCAAGGGCTTAACAGCAAAATTTGAGCAGCTTAATGTGGACGGACACTACCCTGAAAAAGAATGATACTGTCTGTCAACGTTCTTGGGCATTTGGACTTGATTGTGTTCTTTTGGTTTTTGCAAAGTGTCCACATGAAGCACATCATCCTGTTCAGAGTCCCAATCTCTTCCCATGTGACTTCCACGTTTTTGAAGCCATGAGGAAAGACATATATGGCTGTTGATTCGCTTTGGACAAAGAGGTGCACACCTAGCTACAATCATGGTCCTATAGGCAACAACAAATATCTTTGTATGAAGGCGTAGATGGTTTTGTCTTACAGTTGGATAAATGTGTGAACAGTTATGGTGATTACTTTTGAAATAATAAAAAGTGTACTTATTTTTCCTTCTATTTCATTTTCATTTCACTGCCGCTTACACTCTTCACTCTTTGTGTGCAGTACTTCAGAGGATGCAAAATGATGGTGGATCACGGTTCCAGTATATAAACAGTTTGAAAGAGGTTGTAGCGTTTTTCAATTGCTACAAGGATGAGCCGGCCATTGTGGTAGAGCGGTTCTAGGCGTTTCAGTCTGGAACCGTGCAACCGCTATGGTACTAGGGGACTGATGACCTCCAATGTTAAGTCCCATAGTGCTCAGAGCCATTTGAACCATTTGAGCTACAAGGGTGAAGGGTGAAGGGTAGAGATTTTAATGACAGCTTGCAGTCAGATGCAAACCCATCTCTTTGCTTTGACGAACAAGGAATAGAGGTGCAGAAACTGTTTTTTTTCCCTTTTTTTTGGGGGGGGGGGGGCAGTGGCTGTTTCATCTTAGAAAGAACCCACAGTTTCACACACAAGCAGCACAGGCTAGTAACAAGTGGATTTACACAAAAAGGCGAAATGGTTTCATGTGCCAGTAACATTGTTTGTGTTTTCTGTTCTTCATACATATAACCTTGCAAGGATATGCACTTGGCACAAAAATAATTCTCAAATGGTAAAATTGATGAATTTGAATACAAATAATTGGAATGTTATCCCCATTCATCAACTCTCACTACTTCACAGCCACCTGCGTGCACATATAAAGAAATGTCAAATCCAAACACACTCAGCCATCTAAATTTTCAGTTTTATTTTATTTCTGCTGCCAGTTTCAGCATTACATTATACAATCTTCAGGTCCTCTAACTGATGTGTAGGAAGAATCCCTCTAAAGAAATCACTTCATCAAAAAAAGTCTACAGATATCAGTGACTGTACGCTGACATCTAATTACATTGTACAAGAGGAAGGATTCTTCCTACACATCAGTTAGGGGGCCTGAAGATGTGTAGTGTAACATTGAAACTGGTAGCAAAAATAAAATAAAAATGGGAACTTAGATGGCTGAAAGTGTTTGATTTCATACTTCATATTGAACAGCTGAGGTCCCACAACCATCCCGTATATAGATATACATAGTCTAAAGAAATTGGTTGCCGGTGGAAATATGTTAGCCAAAGTAAATATGCATAAGGGAATTAAGCTGAAAAAATTAATACATTTCTCACCTGGAAAAAAACCACTTGCTGCCAAACCAAGAAATTTTCACTTTGTCCTCAAAAAAGTGGATTGTAATTTACTGCCGTAATATATCTAATCTTAGCTAAGTCTTTTACATAGTAATAGACATGTTTGGCAATATAAAATGTTAAAAGAGGAGGAGGATGAAGAAAATTATAAATTTGCCAGTATGGGACAATGGCCAGATTTTAGTTTAAACATCACATAGGCATAACTATATTTCCAGTTTCTTATATTGCAAATCTCAGTGAACGAAGTAATCTTAATTGCAGTACTCACATTTAACCACTTGATCAAAACAGTAGCTGTTGTGATGCACATTTCAGTCAGATCTTACATCATGATTGTCAGAAGATGAGATCACACCTTGTCCTCGTCACAGAAAACCCACATTCATCAGCAGAAATATTTTAACTGAGGAATATCACATGTTAATTTAATATAATACAACTTGTTCTAATACTTCTAATATGAAAGCGCACACACACACACACACACACACACACACACACACACACACACACACACTTTATCTTTAAATTTTCATTTTCAGAATTTATTCTCAGCACTAGTAATTGTGTACTTTTCCATAATTTCAGTAGGTGCCAACAGTTTGAAAAGACATTCACGGAGCCATTGTCATACAGACATAGAGGCAAAAGATTTCATAACCACAGGTAGCACATCTAAGGTGGACGACAAAGAGTCAGAGAAACCTCTTATGAGAAACCCTGACTGTAGTGCCAATAATGGCAGTTTTTTTGTTCTGGTTGTACCAAAGAAAGAACCATTGTCGGAAGAACATGATAAATTGCCCAGGTAACTTTCCTCAGTTTATACTAATCTGATGTAGAAAGTTTTTGTCTTCCAGTTGTAATTTCATTGGAATCTTGATGCATGATATTTATTGTTCTTTCATGCCTGAATTTGCGGTTAATTTATCAGATTACTTCAAGTTTTAGTAGTACTCAGTAGAAAACACCTGTTGTGAAGATGTTAGGATATAACATTTAGAACAACTTGTACTTGAGACTTTATGTTCAAATCTTTCACTCCTTAGCCTCACAACTTCACTATCTCACCAACCACTTAAATAAAGCAAAATTCACTTTTAGTGTTTACACTGTTACATTGAGATGTCTGAAAGTGTGGCATCTGTGTGTGACCAAATTGGTTTTATTAACTACTACCATATTGTCAGTCTTTCTGATGGAAAAAATAAAACTGAGATATTAGGTGTAAGTATTTTAAATATGCATTTTTATTGCCCAAAAGGAAGTATTGCACATTTCAGCAAAAAATTATGTATGGTTACACATATTATGTGTAGCAATGAAGTAAACAGGTTAACCTTTTCTGATTTTGAATAACGTGCTTTACTAGATTTGGTCCTGTTGGAGGCAAAGTGCTGTTGCCTGCCTCAGACTTTTGAACTATCTTGTGCTGTCAGACATAAGAGGTTTAAAACTGGTTAATGTGATGAACTGTGATGATTCCACCATTGTGTAATGTTTGCAAGCAATGCAGAAGGCTCACAAATAGTGTAAGGTACAGCATGCTCAAAGCCAAAGTAACAAAAATCAGCAAGTGGTCATACGTGCATCTCTCCTTGCTCATCAGCTGGCTTGTGAACACCGACCATTCTTATTGTATACCATTATTGATGACGAGAAATAATTTTTTTATGCTAACATAATAAAAAGAAAGGAATGGTCAAGCCCAAACATAGCAACAACTCCCCGTACGGAGACGTGCGTTCATCAACAAATGATCATGTTACTTGTCTGGTGAAATGGCGACAGAGTGGTGTATTATGAACTGCTCTCCTGAGATGTGACCACCACTGCTGACTTACATTCAGGGACTGAGGACTCTTGCAGACGCAGTCCAAGAACAATGATCAAACACCTGCCTGCTCGCATTGTGCTGAACTGACAAAAGATTTTATACATGAGTTGGAAAGTCACTCTGCACCCATGTTATTCACTTTATCTTGCACTCTCAGATCCAAACATAGCTTGACGAGTTCGTTGCTCCAAAACCACATGATTTCTAGTCACGGAATTGAAAAATTACCCCAGCATTGGCAGACTGTTGTAAATAGTGAATGAGAATATATCATTGATAACTAAAGTATATTATATGTATGTGTTTGTTAAACCTTTGGAAAATGCTACAAACTTAGGCATCAACCCAATATTTAAGAAATTCTGAAGAGAACTGATTAACTTATAAGTAGAGCAAGGAGATTCTAAATTCTGTAAACACAGTTACTTCCATATTAAACTTCCTGGCAGTTAAAATAGTGTGCCAGACTGTGACTTAAACCCAGGACTTCAGCATTTCACTTGACAAGTGCTCTAATGACAGATGTCAAAGCATGACTTAAAGCAGAGTGGCAGGAGGGGGAATAATAATTGCATGTCTCTTCAAGAAGGGAAGCTGAAGGGACGTAAAAACTATTGCAAACATTTTTGAGAAGGTTCTGGAGAACAGTGGAAGCATCTGAGAAAACAGAATGGCTTTGGGCCAGGACGACTGTGCTGTGCTGTGAGGCAGCTACAGGAATTCAACTACAAAGTGAAAATAACGTCAGAGTTGGAAGTAGGAGAATGGGTAGGCAGAAAGCAGAGAAATTTAGTAACAAGGAAGTTCACCCTCTGTTATTTTTTGTGGTGTTGAGGGATGACAAGTGACGAGAGAGATGATTTGATTGGGTACAGGAATGAGAAGGAAGTACAGAAACAATTAAATGTTTGGAAAGAAAACATGACACAGTTGAGGAGCAGTTGGAAACTGAAAAGTTTCACGTATGTGAGAAGTCGTATGAGAGCAGTAATGAGGAACAAAGTTACTGAGAAAAATAAGAATGTGACACACTAGTCACATTACATAGCAATTATGTTGAATGTTGCAGAAATCTGGATCATGAATAAAAGGAAAAATAAGGTGCAAGCATATTTTTGAGAAGTTAGATAGGTATAAAAAACACGGAAAGGATTAGGGGGAGGTAACACATGAGGTACCCATGGTAGATAAAAGAATAAAGATCAAAATGTTACAGCCATTTCAAAAGTGGATGAAAAGAGGAAACCAATGGAGGTAAACGAACTCGTCAAGCTATGTTTGGATCTGAGAGTGCAAGATAAAGTGAATAACATGGGTGCAGAGTGACTTTCCAACTCGTGTATAAAATCTTTTGAAGGCAGGAGATCTAAGGAACCCAAGGGGAAAGGAATTACAAGGAGTAAAAGAAAGCATGTGCGAAAGAGGAGGTCAGGTTAGAGTAGTGAGAGAGGTGATTGGAGGACTGGACAAAAGACTTGGATTCCAATCACTCTGCCAGTCTTGGGAAACTGTAAAAGATCGTGTTGGTGAAAGGCAGTGTAACAGCTTGACATTTATAAATTGACATGCTTGGCTTAAAAATGTCTTATTCTTGTCAACAAAAAAAGGCATTCTAGACATGTGCCTATCACTGACATTCCTCTCATGGAATTTAAGAGTGACTACTTACAGCAGCAAATAGAAATTGAATGTGCAGTTCTATTCACTACTTAAAGATTGTGCAGATAAATATATTATTGTTGAGTACACAACACTTACTGTACACAAGAGTTAAGCACCACACCTGAGGGCAGTTTCCCTTGTTTCTAACATATAGCCTGTTATTCAGTCTGTCAAATATTTTTCATATAGAGCCCTCACACAAAGTAAATCTTTGAGGATTTTAGCAAACCACACATGGAACATTATTTCTCAGCTTTTTAAATGGAATGTTTGTTTTTAAAACTTCAACAGTTCTTTCCCTGAAATGGTAGTATCTTGTTCGCTTCGTTCAGCACTGGTTAAGCTTTCAACAACTTAAGATTCTGTGTTGAGAAGGAACAGCTGTTTCTTGTCAGTGAAGATAATGCATGTCTGATGTGAGGTGGTTTTTACATTATCTTTCTCTGGCTTAAACTATTAAAAAAAGGGTACTGAAAACAATTTTAAACTGTGGCATATAGTTTCTGAATAGTCCCCTCATATACATAAATTTATAATGTTACGACCTATGCCAACCAACACAACAGATGAAACTGAAGGTTGCACATTTGTTGTTATATATCAGTTCCCACACCAGAATTCTATTATGTCATACATGGTGTATATACTGTAGAGGTATCTTACCTAAAAGACATAGTAGCATCAGAACAAAACTTAAAAGTGCACTAATGTGTCATTTACTTCGTGCAGAGGTGCATCTCTTTTTTACTAAGTTTTCTTACATAACGAGTAACCTCATGGTTTAGGGGTGCCTCTTTGTTTAGTAATCAGAATTTTATTGGTCCAGGGTTCAAAATGTGCCACCGCTTAAATTTTGATCTATAATCAGTATTGATGGCTGATAACTTCAGGCATAAGAAGTCTCACTCAGTCTGCCAACAGCCTTGTCAGAGGGCAGAGGAGCGGATGGAAGTTCAGGGCACTCTCTTGTCCTTGGGGTGGGATGATGGTGATGGTGATGAAGTCCCATACTCCGTGACGAGCGTAGTGAAACGATGCGGGAGACTCGCACTTCCATGCTAGCCAAGGTCCTAGTGGAGGTGGTTCGCCATTCATTGCCTTCCTCTGACAGTAAAGGGGATGGATGGATGGATGGATGGATGGATGGATGGATGGAGACAACACAATAATACCCAATCATCTCAAGGCAGGGAAAATCCCTGACCCCCACTGGAAATTGAACCCGGGTCCCTGTGCCCGGGAAGCGAGAACATGAACACGAGTAGCGGACTTGGGGTGGGAAACTGCCCCTAAAGGTGGAAGAATCAGCAATGATTAGTGGCATGAGTGTGCAGAAGGCAGTGGAAACCACTGCATTAAAGACAGATAACATGTGTATCTACAAGGCATGTTGCCTGTAAGTGAAAGTGTCATGATCATCTTCCCATTAGTAAAAAGATTCTGGAATAGTCCCCCATTTTAATCTCTGGGAGGATACTGTCAAGGGGGAGATGACCATGAGAAAAAGATACAATAACCAACAAAAACATAATGTACTAAGAATCAGGATGTAGAATGTCAGAAGCCTGAACGTGGTAGGTATGCTAGAAAATTCGAAAAGGGGAATGAAAGGCTCAAGCTATATATAGTAGTGCCAGTGAAGTGAAATGGAAAGACATGGGTTTCTGGTCAGATGAATATAGTGTAATATCAACAGCAGCAGAAACTGGTATAACAGGAGTTATGAATAGGAAGCTAGGGCTGTGTGTGTGTGTGTGTGTGTGTGTGTGTGTGTGTGTGTGTGTGTGTGTGTGTGTGTGTGTGTGTGTGTGTGTGTGTTAACAGTTCATTGATAGGGTTCTTCTTATCACAATCAACAGCAAACCAACACCGGCAATGATAGTGCAGGTATATATGCCGACAGACATCGCAAGCTGAAGATTAGAAGGTAGAGAAAGTATGAGGGTACTGAAAGGGTAATGCAGTATGCAAAGGAAGTTGGAAATCTAATAGTCATGAGGGACTGGATGCAGTTGAAGGGGAAGGAGTAGAAGAAAATGTTACAGTAGAATATGGGCTTGGGACAAGGAATGAGAGAGGAGAAAGACTAATTGAGTTCTGTAATAAATTTCACCTAATAATAGTGAATACTCTGTTCAAGAATCAAAAGAGGAAGAGGTATACTTGGAAAAGGCTGCATGATACGGGAAGATTTCAGTTAGATTACGTCACAGTCAGACAGAGATTCCGAAATCAGATACTGGATTGTAAGGAGCAGATAGACTTAGATCTTACTGTAGTAGTGATGAAGAGTAGGCAGACGTTTAAGACTTTAGTCAGGAAGAATCAATATGCAAAGAAGTGGGGTGCAGAAGTACTAAGGAATGATGAGATATGCTTGAAGTTCTCCTACGGCTATAGATACAGCAATAAAGTATAGTTCAGTAGCCAGTACAGTTGAAGAGGAATGTACATCTCTACAAAGAGCAATCACAGGGGTTCAAAAGAAAAACATAGATACAAAGAAGGTAACTGCAAGGAAAACATGGATAACAGAAGAAATACTTCAGCTGACCATGTGAAACTTGGGAATACAGAAATAATAATCGCTGAGGAATGAAATAAATAGGAAGTACAGGGAAGTTAAGACAAAATGGCTGCTTGAGAAATGGGAAGAAATCGAAAAAGAAATTATTTTCGGAAGGACTAACTCGGCATACAGGAAAGTCAAAACAACCTTCATTGAAATTAAAAGCAATGGCAGTAACATTAAGAGAGCAACAGGAATTCCACCGTTAAATGCAGAGGAGAGAGTGGATGGGTGGAAAGAATACATTGAAAGCCTGATGTGATAGAAGAAACAAGTCAATTTAAAAAAAAGATGAGGATCCAGTATTAGAATTTAAGAGATCTTTGGAGGGCTTAAATCAAATAAGGCAGAACGAATAGATAATATTGCATCAGGATTTGTAACATCATTCGGGGAAGTGGCAACAAACTGATGGTTAACATTGGTACGTAGAGTGTGTGTCTGGTGACATACCATCAGATTTTCGAAAAAATAACACCACAGTTCTGAAGACTGCAAGAGCTGACAAGTGCAAGAATTATTGCACAATCAGCTTAACAGCTCATGCAACCAAGTTCATGACAAAAATAATATACAGAAGAATGGAAAAGAAAATAGAGGATGTGTTACATGACAGTCAGTTTGGCTTCAGGAAAGGCAAAGGCACCAGAGACACAATTATGACATTGCAGTTGATAATAGAAGCAAAGCTAATGAAAAATCAAGGCACTTTGATAGGATTTGTCGACCTGGAAAAAGCCCTAGACAATGTAAAATGGTGCAGGATGTTCGAAATTCTGAGAAAAATAGGGGTAAACTATAGTGAGATACAGGTCATATACAATATGTAGAACAGTCAAGAGAGAGTAATAAGACTGGACAACAAGAACAAAGTGCTTGGATTAAAAAGGGTGTAAGACAGGGATGCAGTCGTTTGCCCCTACTGTTCAGTCTGTACATTGAAGAAACAGGAATAGAAATAGAAGGTTCAGGAGTGGAATTAAAATTCAAGGTGATGGTATGTTAATGACAAGATTCGCTGATGCCATTCTGTCCTGAGTGAAAGTGAAGAGGAATTAAGATATGCTGAATGGAATGAACAGTCTAATGAGTACAGAATATGGATTGAGAACAATTGAAGAAACACGGAAGTAATGAGAAGTAGCACAAATGAGAACAGCGAGAGAGTTAACATCAGGATTGACAGTCACGAGGTAGATGAAATAAGGGAATTCTGCTATCTGGCCAGCAAGATAACCAATGATGGACAGAGCAAGGACAACATCAAAAACAGTCTAGCACTGGCAAAAAGGGCATTTCTGGTGAAGGGAATTCTGCTAGTATCAGACACAGGCCTTCATTTGAGGAAGATGTTTGAGAATATATGTCTCGAGTACAGCATTGTATGACAGTGAAACATGACTGTGGGGAAAACTGGAATATAAGAGAACTGAAGCATTTGAAATGTGGGACATACTAATGTTGAAAATTAGGTGGACTGGTAAGGTAAGGAATGACAAGGTTGTGTGCAGAAACAGAGAGGAAAGGATTATGTGGAAAACACTGACAAGAAGAAGGGATAGGATGATAGGACATCTGTTAAGACAGGGATCTCCAAACTTTTTAGTCCACGGGCCACATTGACTCCTCCACGAAGCTGTAAGGGCCAAGATCTACCTAGTGAGATTAAAGCACCCTAGCACTCCATGATCACCGTAATGTAAGGCTAAAGGAAAGATGAAATCGCAAAAATTTAAGGTTGTGGGAATAGCTAGCACTGAAACGAACTAAGATTTTCATTTAATTACATAATTTTGATTGGTGGACGTACCTGACAGAAATTCTGGCAAATTTCACCGA
The DNA here is from genome assembly GCF_023897955.1 of Schistocerca gregaria. Classification (NCBI taxonomy): domain Eukaryota; kingdom Metazoa; phylum Arthropoda; class Insecta; order Orthoptera; family Acrididae; genus Schistocerca; species Schistocerca gregaria. The sequence goes on from NC_064921.1 coordinate 427,933,174, forward strand.
CAAAAAAGTATGTCACTGCACATTCTTCATGAAAGCGTCCTGGAAAGTTTACAAAATCTCATTCATTGTTAGCAACACTATTACTGCAAGACGTAACAGAGGTAGAGTAAGTCAACGTATTGTTATTTCAAGTGGCACAACAATAAGTTGTCTTGTAGTCTTGTAGCAAGTAGCAGTCAGAGCATATATTTGATAGTTCTGTTGCGTGATTGTCTGTTGCGAGTGTCTCCTGAGTTCTTTTAGTGTTTTATGCACTGTACTAGTAGGTGAGACGACGAAGTGTGGGACAATTCAAGGTTTGAATTTGACGAGACAAGGAAAATCTGACAATCGAAATACGTATAGCACAACTTGAGTATTTTTTCACTGTATTTTTTAGTGGAACTACAGTGAAATTGTGAGTATTTGATTTAGTAATTAAAGTACCTTAAAAATAAATTCATTGGAGTTTGTTTAGGCAGACTACTCCCTAGTTTTATTAGTATTAAATAGCACAATTTTATTTTCAGGTTACAATCTTTTGTGAAGTTCTGTACAAATATGGAAAAGAAACAAAAGGTTGGCAGTGAATGTAGAATTTTTAAAGAGCAATGGGGATGCCAAATTCCGTGGTGGAGTCAAGCAACAAACAAATGTGTATTATTTGCAATGAAGCAATATTAGTCTCCAAAGAATACAATATAAAATGTCATTATGAGACTAAGCACACTCATAATTACTCAGTTTACAGGATGTGAATGATTAGAAATGTATGAGTCTCTGAAGTGCCAGCTAAAAAGCCAGCAGTTGCTGTTTAAGAAAGTAAATGCTGAACAACATGCAGCAACTCGTGCTAGTTTTCGTGTGGCTCATTTAGTAATTACCAACAGTGAATTAATTAAGAACTGCGTTATTCCAACAGCAGAAGAAATGTGTCCAGAAAAAGTTAATTTATTTAAAAACATAAGTTTTTTGGCAAATACTAAGGCTCGTAGAATAGATGACATTGCACAAAATATATCAGCAGAACTGCGTGACAGAAATAAAGACTTAGACTGGTTATCTTTGGCCGTGGATGAGTCAACAGATGTATCAGATACTGCTCAAGTACTACTTTTTATTCGAGGGATTGACAAAAATTATGAAGTGTATGAAGAGCTCCTTGATGTTCACAGTATTCACGGGACGACCACTGGCGAAGATATTTTTAAAAGAGTTGAAAGGGCAGTTCAGAAAAACAATCTTCAGTGGAAGAAATTAAAATGTATTACAACTGATGGTGGCAAAAACTTGTGGGGAAAAATAAAGGTGTTGTTGCTCTCCTTTCTAAGGCCTTAGAAAATGACGGTAGCTCAAAACCTTTAGAAGGGCATTGTATTATTCACCAACAGTCTTTGTGTGGAAAACATTTAGGTATGTCAGAAGTTTTAAAGCCAGTTATTTCAGTTGTCAATTATTAGATCCCATGCACTCAGTCATCGCCAGTTCCGCGACTTTCTTGAAAATATTGAGGAAAGCAACTTGCCATATCATACTGCAGTGCACTGGCTTAGCTGCGGTAAAGTTCTGACATGTTTTTTGAAATCCACACAGTAATTGAAATTTTTTTGAATGAAAGGAATAGCCCTCTGCCTGAGTTACGGAACGGTGAGTGGTTGTGGAAGCTAGCATTTTATACAGACTTAACTAAACGTATGAATGACCTTAATTTAAAATTGCAAGGTGAAAACCAGCTTCTGCCTGATTTATACACGCAAGTAAAGTCCTTTCGTTAAGATTGTTTTTTCAGTTTCAGTTGAACAAAGTATGCTTCACACATTTTTAAATACATGCCAAACATTGTCAGCAAACTGAGATTCCGTTTCCTGTAAGTTTCGCAATTTAAGCTTTGGGTGCTTTAAAAATTAATTTTGAATCATGTTTTTCAGACATCGATGCAAATTCAAATGATATCAAGATATTTCAAAATCCCTTTGATGTCGATATAGAAGTGTTACTTGCAGGACTTCAGTTTGAAATTATTGATTTTTCAATGTAGCAACTTTTTTCAAGAAAAACATTCGAAGTCAACATTACCGAAATTTTGTAATTGTCTTCCATCGACACAGTTTCCAAATTTACATAAATTTGCCCGTGACTTTTTTCTGCTTTTGGCACTGCTTATTTGCGTGAAAAAACTTTCTCCAAAATGAAACATATGAAAAATATTTACAGATCAAAATTAAGTGACGAGCATTTAAAGTCGCTGATGATTATCTCTACCAGTAAACTTGATCCACAACTGGAGGTAATTATGAAAGGAAAGTTACATCTACATAAAAGTCACTAATTATCGCTAAGATGTTAAATTTCTTTATGTGAATACTCTTTTCAAGATATAAATTAATTACAGTTATTTTTATACATCAGTTAAAACTAAAGTATCCTATATCATTATTTACACCAGGTATTGTATTTTTTTAAGTTGTCTTTAAATAAAAATATTTTATATGATTTACGTGCTACGTGTATTTTACAACTTAATCAAAAGAAAGTGAAACCTCGCTAAAGAAGCGTATTCCATAGTGATTGATTACTAATGCTAGTCGCCGAAGTGGCGTCTATTTGAAAGACTTGCACCAGATTCGTGAGTAGAATAAAATGCAAAGAATTTTTTTACTTAAAATGTTTTCGCCAAACTAGTCTGTTAACCATTCTTTTTTTTCACTATCACACCAAGAATGGTCTGTCTGTTTATTGTGGATAGCCACAAGTTTAACCATGACCTTCCGCTTTGTAAAGATAGAGCTCCGACAATGTCGCGGTGTATTGGTCGCGATAAGCCTCGAAACTCAATTGTTGGCAATATATAGGTACCACCTCAAATATTTGGTGGGCCGGATACCAATGATGTCCGGCCAGCTAACGCGGGCCGGTTTGCCGACCATTACGGGCCGGTTTTGGCCTGCGGGCTGTAGTTTGGAGACACCTGTGTTAAGACATCACGGAATGACTTCCATGGTACTAGAGAGAGCTATCAATGGAAAAAATTGGAGTGGAAGACAGAAACTAGAAGACATCCAGCAGATAATTTAGGACGTAGGTTGCAAGTGCTAGTTAGAGGTGAAGAGGTTGACACAGGAGTGGAATTTGTGATGGGCCACATCAAATCAGTCAGAAGACAGATGGGTTTAGAGAGAGAGAGAGAGAGAGAGAGAGAGAGAGAGAGAGAGAGAGAGAGAGAGAGAGGAGAAAAATGTTTTGTCGATACATTATTTATGTTCAGAAAATAAAACAGTTCGAAACTAGTAATGGTTCATCTGGAGACAATTCAATACAAAGTAAGTTACTAGGTAATTGGTTTTTTACTTTTATGTGTGAAAATTGTAACTCTATTAACATTTGTAGCAAAGGCACATTTTTAATATAGAAAACCAATCGAAGACTTCAGTTTTACCCTCACAAGATACTTGCTCTTTGTTTTTGATGGTTCAGAAGAGGGCTGCTGCATTCAAGTATGGCCATGCAGTCATTAAATATCAAAGATTATATACAAATAATGAGTTATGATAAAAATTTAGAATTCTGTGCTTACTGATACCTGTTTGAAAGCATATGAGCTCATTGCTATTTCAAGATCCTTATGCTCATATGAATTCTTGCATAAGAATGTTTAGATTTGTTTGAAATAGTCAGTTTTACTGACTTTATCAGCTGCTTTATAACAATAGTAGAAATGTGGACTCTAAATTGCATCCAAGAGACAGCAATTAAAACATGGAATTTGACACTTTGTCATTTAACAAATTGAAGGAAACATTTTAGGTCAGCACTTCAGTACGGTGCAAGTTAGCAGGAACACAGTTGTTATGGTGGGGTGTCCCAAACTACATTTCTGTTTTCTATGTATAAAATCATTGTTTTGGTGAATATATATTTCAGGGTTTCCTGTTGCTCAATACTTTTCTTGGAAGTACACTTCATGGAAATTTGATTGTTGAAAAGTGCATGATTTAAAACATTAGGACAAGTAAAACAACAAATTTGCTTTAGATTTTTAGTTTATGGATTATTAAAATAACAGTAGGTAGTTACTTATCTGTATTTTATTAGTAATAGCTGCAGTTTAACTCTGTTAGTGTTCCTTTGAGGTGTAGAATAATAACTGCTACCAGTGACAACAGAAGGTGCTGCTTAACACAAGTTTCAGGCTTGTGCCCATATTCAGGTGGTTTACATTCATGTACATGTTAGCATACTCAGTGTTTGGTGTATCCTTATCGTTTCCATATTACATTTCCTTTTACAATATTTTTTTTACATGTTAACTCTTTATTAGTCACTTTGCTAATTATTGGTGCTTCCATGTTATGTTTTTGATAAAGTAGTGGCACTTCAGATGTTTGTAACTTCAGAGGCACATTCGCTCACAAAATCCAGTGTTTCATCTCTATTCATTCACAGATCATCATGATCAAGATAATGTAGATTTTCAACTCAATTACATATAAAAATATGTTTCAGTTATAAGAAATTGTATATGAAATAAACTTTGAGTTCACTACTCATTGTTTCAGTGTAGAGCAACTACTTTTCCCCATAATTCTATGGAGGGGGAAACTTTGCTGTATTTTAATTTTAAAAGATGTATTAGAAAAAAATGGTGTTCTTAAGAAGTCCTGAATCAAATTTTAACCACATTCAGCGTGCTTGCATCTCGAGCAGACCTTGCTAGAGCACTCACAACTAACTGGAACTGTTCATATGGATATCTCATTTTTCTCTTCAGACAAAGAGGACCAAAGGCACATGTATTTAGTTCTTCAAACAGTTCTTTCCATGTTTGGCATGTGTTCTTCTGATGCTGTCACTCAGCTCCTATTACAGACTCTCGCTAGAGTCTCCATGAAGATAAATCTCACCAATACTTTCGCAACTGGGTAAGCTTGATGCCACACAAAATAATTCACAGCACAAACAACGTCCACTGACTTATTCATAAGTTGCATGCATTTGGTTGAGACACACCATACCATCTTTTGTTGCATTATATAACATGATGATCTCTGGTTTACGTGTGTCATGCTCGTTGTTTACAGAGTGGCACACAGGGGAGACTAGTATTGCAGCTATAGACTTCTTGGGTGCAAAGAAAACCAGTGTCATGTCTGCAGTAAAATCATGATGAGGTGTCTTCACAACTTGATTCTTATTGGGTAGAAATTGCTGTGGAATCTCTCTTTTCAGCATACTGGCCTACGAGAGATGGTGTCTTAGGTTCATTGACTACTTTTAATGACGAGTACCAGTTTCACTGTGTGTTTTTCTGTGTGTATTCACTATGTTTTGTCAACTGTAAAACAGGATATGTAGTAACACTGACTTTTCTTATGGTTTGTTAGGATGTGACCATTGCTGCGTTTTGTGGGATAAATGTATGCATATCTGTACATTCATCAGCCAGGCACTGAATTTTCAAGGCTTCTTTTGCCAGTTTGTCATACACATTCTAAACCCACACACTCTGTGGAAAGGTACAAGCATTTTATTGACACATGTTGCACCTACAGGGTAGCAAAGTCGATTCATTTCAGTGTGATTCAGAAATATCTGTGAAGTTTGCTGGTGATTTGTTTACTGTCTTCCCTCACAATTATCTAGATTCTAAAATAAAAATCCAAATAATAAAATAAAACTTACTGTCTTGCTCAACATACTAAGCATTTCACAGGTAAAATCAGCATGTCCACTTCACACTGATGGCTGGTGGGTTGCCTATTTAGGATACTGCCTAATCTGAAAAAGCGCAAATGTTGTGCTACATCATGTAGATGCCTCACAAGGTGGAAACATTGCATTTCCAGGTGGGGGATTACTCTAAAAAATGACTTGTTTGCCATCAAGCACAACATAGTAAGAGTTTTTGATGTTCTAGTGATGCAGCTTGTGCTTAGTGTTCTGGTCTACTGAGCTATCAAAGTGCGAGTCATGGCATACCCTAACTGCTCCACTTCTGTTTGCACATTGCCTCCTACTTTTCAAACGTAACAGAACCTTTCGTATGCCTTTCTTGACTAATGCTCGGTGATGAAAGGACATTGCAACAAAATGGCTTGGCAACACCTGCTAGGGTTTCCCGAAATCGTTTCAGGCAAATGCCGAGATGGTTCCTTTGAAAGGGCACGGCCGATTTCCTTCCCAATCATTCCCTAACCCAAGCTTGCGCGCTGTCTCAAATGACCTCGTTGTCGACGGGACGTTAAACACTAACCACCACCACCACCAACACCTACTAGTAAGAAATGTTGTGAAGGCAGCTTGGGACTTAAGTCTGTATAGCTCAGCTGGTAATGGGTATTCACTTTTGCCGACATTCATTGCGAGAGATGCCGCAACTGAATTGACATTTAAAATTTATTGTTTACATAGATCTGAAGATGATAGACCTTGGTTGTAACCAGTCATAGCATAAAATAAATGTGTAACTGATACAGCCAAATGCATGATCAGTTCTACATGGTTAAAGTGTTATCTGGGAAAGATGACGTTCCTGTTTTGGGTCCCAATTCGGTATACAATTGGTCTGCCAGAAATTCCACTGTCAGTAAAATTTCTTGCTTAGTTCTTAAATATATAATTTTTCTTCAAAACAATGTTGTTATGCTTAGTGTGTGTCCATTGATTCCAATACTGACGACAGGTACCAGGCTTGTTGTTGTTGTTGTTGTTGTTGTTGTTGTTGTTGTTGTTGTTCTTGTTGTTGTGGTCTTGATGCAGCTCTCCATGCTACTGCAGCCTACATCCTTCTGAATCTGCTTAGTGTATTCATCTCTTGGTCTCCCTCTACAATTTTTACCCTCCTCGCTGCCCTCCAGTACTAAATTGGTGATCCCTTGATGCCTCAGAACATGTCCTACCAACCAACCCCTTCTTCTAGTCAAGTTGTGCCACAAACTCCTCTTCTCCCCAAGTCTATTCAATACCTCCTCATTAGTTATGTGATCTATGCATTTAATCTTCAGCATCCTTCTGTAGGACCACATTTCGAAAGCTTCTATTCTCTTCTTGTCTAAACTATTTATCATCCAAGTTTCACTTCCATACAAGGCTACACTCCATACAAATACTTTCAGAAGAGACTTCCTGACACTTAACTCTATACTCGGAGTTAACAAATTTCTCTTCTTCAGAAACGCTTTCCTTGCCGTTGCCAGTCTACATTTTTATATCCTCTCTATTTCGACCATCATCAGTTATTTTGCTCCCCAAATAGCAAAACTCCTTTACTACGTTAAGTGTGTCATTACCTAATCTAATTCCCTCAGCATCACCCGACTTAATTCGACTACATTCCATTATCCTTGTTTTGCTTTTGTTGATGTTCATCTTATACCCTCCTTTCAAGACACTGTCCATTCCGTTCGACTGCTCTTCAAAGTCCTTTGGTGTCTCTGACAGAATTACAATGTCATTGGCGAACTTCAAAGTTTTTATTTCTTCTCCATGGATTTTAATACCTGCTCCGCATATGAACCTGTTAAAACTCTCAAAACTGCAAAATTATTGTGTGTAAAATAACAAGTGTCGCTCTTTAGTTTTTGCTCAGACACCATCCGGTTCCCATCACAAGTCATCAGACACAGATAAAATTAAAACTGCTGTGGAATACAAATTTTATTCAGTTTGTACAGACAGTGTAAGGATTAGGATTGCAAGGCTTCTTTTTGCAGATTTTGAAAGTGAAAGTAAACTTACTATGAAGATTAATAATGTGCCAGTCAGAAACCTTTGTTTCTATCTGTAATGTGTAAAAAATACTGATGTCTGTTGTAGATTATCAATCTGAACTTAGTTACTGTTTCAGAAGCGGTGTCTCGAGTGGTATTAAAGAACAAATATTGTTTTAAGAAAACAAACTGCACTGTCCAAAATGTTGTTAGTAACAAACAGCAAATGACAATATAGTCCATAGGGCTATCCATAAAAGTCAGGGTGTTTGTCAGGTGTTGATAGCTGCATACTAAGATGTATTATGAAGGAATTTTCTTGTGGAGGGAGGATCGGACTATCAGTGGATGAGTGCAGTGGGTCAGATTGGGAGTTAGCATAGGTCATTAATCTGTGGTGATTTGCAAACACAGAAGTATCTCTTAGTCTGTAATGCAGTTTCACTGGACTAAAACTGATAAACATTGCTAACCCACTGAGTTTACCATTGGAATGCTAATAAATATCAACAACTCTTGATCCAGAGAATACTGCACTGCCTGTTAGCATCTGCATGCTAAAATTTCAGAACTTTGAATCAATTGTAGAATTCTAATTGCAGTTGGTGCTATCAAATTTTGGATATTGTCTAGAAAGTTGTATAGTTAAACTGATTATAGATGCATTTACAGAACATCATTTATTTATGTTTTGTTACTGTTCTATGTTAAATTTGAATCTAGCATAAAGACGTGAGGTTTTTTGTACTGAAGATTCTCTTGAATATATTATTTGCCTAAATGTAAAATAGTTTTAACAAGTAATGCATGTGTGCATATGTGAGCATGAGCATGTGCTTAAGTTAAAACATTCTGTTCTTTATTGTATACTAAACCCTTGTGGTAATAAAAGTAGTTGCTAATTACAGTGTGAATAACCACATCAGTGCCATAGCATATGTAGATTTAAGTGCATGTATTTAGGATAAATGTTTTTAAATCACAATTAAGTATACAAGAGTTCTTTCTTGTAGAAGGCTATTTTCAGTTTCTTTCTTATCCCTTCATCAACCTGTCACTGCTCAGTCTGTAATGTCGTTTTTAGATGCTGTGATGTTACATTTGGTGGATTTAGGAAATTTGCTTCCCTTTTGGAGTAGTGTATACATTCTTTTAGTTGTGGCAGATTGGCTTCTCCCTCAACTTTCTTCAGGTATTGTAGGTACTCATTAAATCTATATCAGACTCGATATCAATGAGGATTTTGCATAATAACTGTATTAACTCTGGAGTAAGTGCAAATGCACTTCTGTACAAAAATATTTCTGTTGCAATGAAACATTGGCACACCTTTGCAGCATAGACAACTTGATTTTATTATGAAATACTCTTATCAGTCTTGACAAAGAAATAAAACGTAGGAAAATCATGGGCACAATAATGGTTATAAGTTAGGGTACATTGCTACAGATCACATAAAGGAAGCATTGTGGAGCGGCCATCTACATCAAAAGTAGATAGTGACACACACACACACACACACACACACACACACACACACACACAGGGAGGGAGATAGGGGGAGAGAGACAGAGATTGGCTGACTGTTATCTCTGGGCACCGTGACCCAGTTAGAGGGAGAGGTGATTTCAGTTGGGGGCAGAGGGTTCCAGAAGTTGTGCGAAGGAGGGGGGATAGCAGGATAGGTATGGTGGAAGATGCTGTGGCGGTGTTTGGGAGCATGTGGGACCATGACAGGGATGGGACGATGGGCTGTTCATTGCAGCATCGGGAGGCTCTGCTGTTGGTGGAGTGGGGGAATGGGATGAGGGGAGGGGGGGGGGGGGGGGGGAGCACCATGGAAGTGCACTGGAGGGATAAAATGTATGTGTGAGGGTGAAGTGGGAGCACAGCAAGGGATATGGGCAGGTAGATGACATGCGCTAGCAAGTGCAGCTGCACAGTTCGTATTCTACATCCATACTTTGGAATCCACCTGACAGTGTGTGGTAGACTGTACTTCTACTGCCACTCTCTAATGCCCCCATCTTCCCTATTCAATTTCTGAATGGCACTCGAGAAGAATTATTGGCACTAAATCTCCATATTAACTCTTAAGTTTCTCGGACTTCCTTGTTATGGTCATTTCGTGAGATGTGTCGGAAGGAAATACTAAGTTATCCAACTCTTTGTGGAATGTATTCTCTTGGAATTTCAGTAGTAAACCTCTGTGATGCACAGCACCACTCTTTTTGCCTCTTGTCAGTAGTTTGCTTAGCATCTCCATAAAGCTCCCTTGTAAACTAAGTGATCCAGTGACGTAATGCATTGCTGTTCATTGCACCTTGTCTATCTGTTCTGTTAATCCAAACTGGTAATGATCTTGATTTGATAAGCATTGTTCAATAACTAGTCAAACAAGTGTTCTGTAAGCCAGATATTACATGGATGAACTAAATTTTTGTTCTGTAATATTCTTCCTGTAACTCCGTCTGGCATCTGCCTTTCCTACTGTTCATTTTATGTGGTTATTTCACTTCAGGTGGCTCAGTATGGTTACTTCTAAGTTTTTTTATGGTAGTTAGTATTTGCAGCAGTTAATTACTCATAGTTTAATGGTACAGTAGTGGTTTTCTTCTCCTACATAAGTTATTCCATGCCAAGTTGTCCAGAGGTTCCCACAGCACCAACACAGATATTTCTGAAATTTTGTATGAACATTTGCACTTGCTAATAATAAACATTGATGAAGTTTCACAATCACTGATTTGATATTTCTGAATATAAGGTCATTTGCTTGACCTCAAAGTACAGCTATCAACAGTGCACCTGTGAGTTTTTGGCAACTTCTATACATAATTCTCTGGCAGTATTTTCTTGAAAGAGACAAAACTAAACCATCTTGTACAACTTATTGCACTCTCTTAAGTGAAATAATGAAAAATATTTCCTAGAATTTTCATATGGGTGATTCGAAGCCAAGTAGGCTAAATTTTTTTTTTCTCAATAAAAGTGAAGTTTACCTTTTTATTTCTCCAGAAGTAATTGTCAGATGAGCCTGGAGCTTGGCACGTAATAACTTACCAATACAAGGCCTTAGGATATAAAATTTCATTCTTCCAATGCTCTCCAGTAGTTTACAAATTGAGAGCAGAGTTGAAGATTTTTCTCAGAACTCCAAAAAGACTTTTTTGACCCACATTTACAAAAGTGTCTTCTGCAAAACCATTTGCATTAGAAAGATCAGGTTCTGAACTACCTAAAAAAACATTTGGTTTTGTAATGAGTGTGTGTGAGGCACACTGAATAAGGCCCTAAAAATAACAAGGTGGAGGTGCATTGAAAATGGGGTCCATATTCTGCTGGTGCTCAAATCTGACCTCTTTTATTATATTCTAAAATTTTTGTACTTTCGGAGGAAAAGAATATGAAGTGTCTTGATAAATAGGAAGTGAGATGAAGTCCCAATAACTTGAACTTCATAAAAGGGGTATCTTCTGTCATTACTCACCAAATATTTCATTCTGTTTTTCTTCTGTAACTACAGAATCAAATTGGTTATAAACTTCACAGTTTAGCTGTGTGTTACCAAGGCAGTGGAGATAGAGTAGTCAAATTGTTCCACAACAGCTGCAGCACACATCATGTAGATAACCTTAAGTTTTTATACTATTGTCACATAGTGTAAATTTTGGTGAAGTTCATAGTAGTCTTCCTGACATTTTCTGTAATTGTTTCATGTTATAGGAATTACTTGCATGGTTTTTTATTGTGTAATGCTGTTGATATGCTACTTTAATTCCAGTTTAAAGTATAGTGTACTTTGTATTAGCAGAGTAGTTTACAGTTTATGTGGAACATTAGTGTACTGATGGAAAATTGTACAAATGTGTTTCTGTAGTCCATGGTGATCTAACTACAGGTGCTTCTTTTTAAAGTGGGAAAACCCACTCCCATTGGTGTAGGGAAAAAGCCCAATAACTGTAAAATAGCTGCCACAAGTGGGTTTGTTTACACAGGATCCAAAGCCTGATGAAACATTTCCTTAAATGTCAGAGACCAAAGCTAGAAGAGGTCTCTCTTAGGTCCTAAGCTTATGCTTGCCTTAAGCTACTTGATTTTTCACAGGTTTCATTAATTTGTTGTAGAATGTTGGGGAAAAATCTATATTACCAGCCAGATCATCTCACTGATGACATTGTTCGGGAAGAAGTCTTAATAAGACAACACAAATGTTGCACTTTCTAAATGTGGTTATCTCAAATTATTAGAGCCACAAAAAAGAGAAAGCTGTTCCTTTATTGGATTCCTTCTTCCATTTCATTTTTTATGAAAGTAATTTGTACAACTGAATGCTGAAGAGCTGTGTGCGAAGAAAAAAAAACTACTTTTGCAGTTTACCTGTCAAGCTCATTCCCTAGTCATCAGGACTTTCAATTTATTTTCCATAGTGAGTATTAAACAATTGTAGAACATAATAAAAGATGTCAGATTTAGTTTAAGTAGTAGTGGAATGTAGGCCCATTTAAGGACCTCCACCATGTGTTGTCCTTTAGAGCTTTTACGCTTGCATTGCAAAACCCAGCTTAGTTTTTAGGGGTTTTAGAATGTGGTCTTTCTAACAAAAATAGTTAAGAGTTTGCAGAGGACTTGTTTGTAAAAGTTGGTTAAATATATCAATTTTTGACAAAGTTACAAAAAATGTCAACTTTGCCCTCAGTGTGTAAACTATTGGAAAGCAGGAGGAGAATGGAACTTTATATTGTAAGACTTCGTATTGGTAAACTATTTGTAAAGTTTCAGGCTTATCCCACAATTACTTCTGGAGATATAAAAAAGCTAAACTTCACATTTTTTCTAGTGTCTGTTTTTTGACAGGATTTGCTTCAGATTATCCATATGAAAATTGCCAGGAAATCTCTTTTTCAAAAAATTTGTCAAATGGCTCTGAGCATTATAGGACTTACCATCTGAAGTCATCAGTCACCTAGCCTTAGAACTACTTAAACCTAACTAACCTAAGGACATCACATACATCCATGCCCGAGGCAGGATTCGAACCTGCGGCTGTAGTGAATCTTGTTTCATTATTTCACTAAAGTGAGCACAAGATGTGGTACAAGGTAGAGTAATTTTGTTTCTTTCAAGAAAATATTGCCGGAGATGATGTCTCAAATTTGTGGAAAACTCATGAATGCACTGTTCATAGCTGCACTACGGGGTCAAACAAATGATTATATTTATGGAAGTATTGAATTAGTGATTATGAACTTTATCAATGTTTATTGGGAACATGTGCAAATGTTCATGCAAAATTTCATCGAAATCTTTGATAGTCACGTGGGAATTTCCCATGAAATTAAATTATTGGCATGCAATGGCCTGTGTACAGTATGTGCAATATTTTACGTATAATTGCTTTCAGAGTCAATTGCCAGTGCCTCTACAATTTGTCAGTCCTGTGTAGGTTGTCTTGCAGTTTGCTACAATCTTCTAACATTGCTACCATCTTAAAGACAACTGATTCATCTGCAGACAGCCTCATGGAACTTCTAATGTCGTCCACTAGATTTTATAGTAAGCCTGTCATACTTCCTTCAGGTACTTCCAAAATTACCTTAACATTCATCAGTTTTGTTCTGTTAAGAGTGGTGTGTTGAATTCTGTCTGCAGGGATGTCTTGAATCCAGTCAGAAATATGGTCCAATGCCCAGTAAGTTCTTAGTTTCCTCCCAGACATTGTCGAATTGGATGAAATGCGTTTATGAAATCTTGAAACGTGGCATCAACCTGAGGACAAGTATCTATGGTCTCCGGATCACAGGGATAAACAGAGCAAGCTGAGTTTGGCTCCAAGAATGACTTACGTGAGCATAAACATATTCAAAAATTCTAAAACAGATTGACATAAATGATAACGACATATTATTATGTGCAACTGTTGTACAACGCTTCTTGAGAATGGGTAAATCTTGTATTTTCATTGTTCACACTTAACTAGATTGGTAACTTTCCTTGCCCCAGTGACATACAATGCAGTAGAGTCTCGATTATCCGATCTAAACCTGCTGCGGCAAGATCGGATAAGCAGGAAGGTCGGATAACACAGGAAATAATACAAAAAAAAACACACATAAGAAGAAAAACCTTGGTAGACGATGTTTCCTCCAGTTGCTCTACGTATTTTAAAGCAGTTTCTAAGACCTTGTGTCCTTCGTTGTGAGAAATCTTTGGCACACTTTCCTCATCTACATCTACATCTGCTTCTTCGCCTTTTATCTGTCACTTCAAATTCTTTATCTTGGGCAATCCATTCATTTATGTCATCTTCTGTGGCGTCAGCACATCCTGGAACTTTTCATAACAATGAAAGCAGGGTAGTATTTTCTGGTTCGGTATGCTGCTGTAGATTTTTCATCATCTGGAGAATTTTCTTGATTTTCCTGTAGCAAAATTTTTCAGGATTTTGCAATTATATTTGCTCCAACACTCTCCCAAGATTGGGCCAAGTCATAAGTTACGTCTTTCGGATTAATACGGCGCAACTACTCTAGCATGTCTTCTCCCTTGTCCATAGTCTTAATTAAAGAGGAAAGCAAGTTTCTGCGGTAGTTTCTCTTCATTGTCTCTAAGGTCCCTTAGTCCATAGGTGACATAAGGATGTGACATTTGGAGGCAAAAAAATGGCCTTTATATCTTGATCTTGACATTCATCTTCATTAGGATGACAAGTGGCATTGTCTAGAAGCAACAGTGCTTTGTGGGGCAAGTTGTTGGTTTTCAAAAACTTTTCAGTTTGTGGCATAAACTCATTAAAAAACCATTCTTTAAAAATGTCTGAACTCATCCAAGCATTTTTTTGGTTGTAATATTTCACTGGTAAAGCATTTTTAGATGCATTTTTAAAGGCTCTCATTTTTTTTGGCTTATCTATCATACAATTTCATTTTCAAATGTGCTATGGCGTTACTGCATGCAAGAATTGTGACTCTTTCTTTGCTATGTTTGTGGCCTGCAGCTGCCTTTTTGGCCTTTGATGCTAATGTTTCTTCCGGTAACATTTTGTAATTTAGACCAGTCCCATCACAGTTAAAAATTTGATTGCTTGTTAAGTTTTCCTTGTCCAATAACTTGTGAAGTTTATGCTAAACAATTGAACAGCTTCAGAATATGCTGAAAGCTTTGCACCACAGACAATAAGTTGCCAAATTCCATATCTTTTCTTCCACCTATCGAGCCAGCCCACACTAGCTGTGAAAAAAGGTTCACCTTCATTTAGTTCATTACGAAACTTTAAGGCTCTTTCCTGCAAAATAGGTCCCGACATGGGTACAGCTTTATCTCTATTTTAAGTAAACCGTAGGAACAAAACTTCACTTACTTTTTCATAATCACATTTTTTCATGGTTTTCTGATCTTCCAAAACGGCCGAGGTTGCTCGCTGAGAACACTAAATTTCATTGCGGTTCCTTTTCCAGTCTCCAACTGTTGTTTTCGTGACATTATAATCTTGCGCCACTTTTAATAAAGTTCCACCATTGCTATTCTTTTTAAAGCTTTAAGTTTTTGTTCCATTGAAATGACCACCTTTTTCCGTTTTGAAGCCCATCACCACAAATTTTTACAATAAACAAAGTGCAACACATCCACTCCACTACCGATCTAAGATAGCACTCAGGAGTGAGGAGTAGCAGACGGCAACGATGAACTGAGTATGAACAAACAACACGTTAGCCACTGGCCTGTCATTGGCTGGGGCATGACCGGCACGGTGAAAGGGTCGGATAACATAGGTCAGATAACTGAAGATTGGATAATCGAGACTCTACTATAAATGGCCGCTACAAGAATAGCAGTTTCTTTCGCATAATCTGTTATCTTACATTTTACTAATCTACTCCAGATGGCTTTCCACTGCTAAGCAGTCACACTTAAGTTTCTGTTCCATGATCTCTCGTGTCAATATGTCATTCCAGCATTGGTGCAGTAATTGAAATGAGACCGTACTGCAATCTTCCAAGGTGAAAGCGTTCGGAAGACTGAATTTAGTATTTTGACCTTCTTCCATCTCCTTCCATTCCAGTGACTAAATGGTCACTGAGTACTGAATAGATAATGTTCAGCTCCTGACTGACTTTACATACTCTCTCTGTGTGTGTGTGTGTGTGTGTGTGTGTGTGTGTGTGTGTGTGTGTGTGTGTGTGTGTGTCGGATGGCTAAATAGCAGTCTTTCAAAAAGTCTGGCCTCTGCTTAACAATTAATCTATGTGGTCAGTAGCAATCTGTCATTATACGTATTAACAAAGAATTGATTTCAGCAAAATTTGAGGCTTTAATGAAACAAATCTGTTACACATGTATCAAAGTATTTTCCATCACTGGCCAGTACTTCCTCCCATCTTTTGTGCAGTGTACGAATGCTGCCTAACAAAGTTGCTCATCTTTTGAAGCGATCCATGAATCGATCCATTTTGTGACTTCTTAATGAGATTGGAAGTGTTGGTAAGCCAGGTCGTGCACCATTGATCTAAACAGGTGATAGTCAGAGGGAGCAATGGCTGGAGAATACGGCGGGTGGGGTAGGACTTTCCATTTTAACATTTCCAAATACATTTTGACCTCTTTTTGCAACGTGGGGTCGAGTGTTGTCATGCTGAAAAATCAATTTATCATGCCTCTCGCTGTATTGCAGCCGTTTGTCTTTTAATGCTCTGCTCAGACGCTTTAATTGCGTTCGATGACAAACACCTTTGATTGTTTCACGTGGTTTTAACACTTCATAGCACACGATGCTGAGCTGGTCCCACCAAATACAGAGCATGATCTTGGAGCCATGAATATTCGGTTTGGCTATAGACGTGGGAGCATCATCGGGATATCCCCATGATTTTTTGCATTTATGGTTATCATAATGAACCTATTTTTCGTCCCCGGTCACAGTGCGATGCAGAAATCCCTTCCGTTTTTGCCTCTGAAGCAACTGTTCACAAACACGCAAATGCTGTTTAATGTCTCTTGGTTTCAGCTCACACAGGACCCAAGTTCCTTCTTTCAGAATCCTACCCATAGCCTCGAGACGTTTTGAAATGGCTTGCTGTGTCACTCCCACTAATCGTGTCAATTCTTCTAGAGTTTGACGTGAGTCTTCACTCAGCAATGTCTCGAATTCTGCATCTACGAAAACATTCTCTTCCACCGCTATGCCGGTCTAAGATGTTAAAAATCACCGTTCTTGAAGCGTTGGAACCACTTCAGACACGTTCTTTCACTAATAGTGTCCTTACCATTTGTACTTGATAGCATTCAATGAGACTTGGCCACTGTTTTCTTCATGTTGAAACAAAACAGTAACATCTCCCGCAAATGACAAGAATTAGGCTTGTAAACAGACATTTTCAATCAAGAACAACTTCATGATGCAGACGCAAATCGACTTGTGTTGGAATGATGTTATGTTGACCGAGGTCCGAGCCAACTGCCTGACGTCTGTTTCTTTTGACTGCTACTTACAGTTGTCGCCACCTAGTGGCAAATGGCAGAAGCAAATTTTACACCTTGTAGTTTAAGTACATTAGCCATTCATCTGTGGGCCATTCAAAAGCCAGGCAATCCCTGGCAGACAAAGACTACCACCTGTGTGAAAATTTGAGGCATCCACTGCCGCCTCCACTCACACATATTGTACCATTGAAGAACCTGAAACAAGTAATTACCACATATTAGTAAACCAACTGCTCTGATTCTGTTGAACTCTGTGAAGACTTGATTTTATATGATTGAGGACTCCTATAATAGCATTTGTTGTTTGTGCCATGTGGGCTTTCCTACACATTTCACTGTTTGCAAATTTCTCCCGTCACTTTTTCAGTTCTTCAATAGGCTTCTTTCATTCTTTGTTTCTTCCTCTTCATCTTCCTTTTTTCCCTTGGCTTTGCAGATATTTGTATGAACTGTTATTATATTATGAAGATCAAATGTTCTGATTTCTTGCTTTCAGCACCATAAACAGCTCCTTGAAATGTAAAACTTCCGGTTCGGTGCCAAGTGTGTCATCTGTAGAAGATATGTTACGCTCCAGGGGTTGTCCACCTGCAGCTCTGAAGTTTCTTTCATCGCAAGTTTTGGAGTGGCATCTAGTTCCCGAGTCGATGTATACAGAGAAACCATCACCACCTTCTCTTGTTTATGGAGCAGTGCATTTGGCAAGACTATTTGGTAAGTTATAATTGGCAAAGGTTCAGAATGAAGGTATGTCATTATATTAATCGTTTGACAGATTATATAAAGTGAATTATTTTCCAGTGAAATTACCAGGCCTCCTCCATAACACAGACATGCAGGCAAGAAAACTTAAGCTTGTGTTGAGACACTTGCAGCTAATTCTAAAGTAAGTACTGTAATTCTTTTTTCTTTATTAATTGCATCTTGAGACATTATAGCATCAGACTCCCAAGTGGCAATGAAAAAGCTACAGTTATCGGTCTGTAAAGAAATAATAAAATGCAATATTTAAGCCTGTTAGTATAATTTTCACTGTAATTTTTTAAACCGCAGCTGTTGATTTCCTTTAGTTTAACTGTAGCCTGATTAAAATTACTTGCGGATTGACACTTAAAACACGGGAGCAGGTTTCCTCCAATCAGAACACTCAACATGATGACGAAACCGTTTGCTGTTGTCAAACTGCCACAACAATTGGCTAGTTCATCTAAACTTCCTTGACCGGCTTTCTTTCTTGATGTGCTTGGAATTTTGGACCCCAATTCCAGGGCCTGCCCCTTTTACTTGGGATTTCATCAGATGTGGTAACACACCCACAAAATGCTAACGAAAAATGCACCTTAGTGGATCCTTCCACACAAGACGCAATTCAGTGTCACATATGTCACTCAGTTGACGAAGTCTTCAACTCAAAGGAATTATCCAACTGGGACAGAAATAGGTAGATATGGTGTACATGTACAGAGAACCAGATGATGACAATGTCGGGAAAAAATGGATCATTTATTGAAGAAAAACAGCTTCACAAATCGATCAAGTCTGTAATGCGTTAAGTCACCTCTAGCCCTTTTGCAAGCAGTCACTTCGTATGGCATTGATTGTTGGATCATCCAAATCTTGAACTGGTTGGAGGGCGCATCCCATAATGTCCTTAATGTTCTCAGCTTGGGATAGATCTGGTGATCTTCCTGGCCAAAGTAGGGCTGAAGCTCTAAGACCTGCTGTAGAAACTCCCACCCTGTATGGGTGGGCATTAGCTTGCTGAAATATAAGCCCAGGTGACTTGCCATGGAGGGCAACAAAACACAGCATAGATTTTCATTGACGGGGTCCTACTATGAAAATAAATGGCATCCCAGGGCCATCACTCCTGCCTGTTGGGCCATATGGTGGGCAACAGTCTGTTGGTATCCCACCACAGTCAGGGGCATCTCCAGACGTGTCTTTGGCCTGGAATCTCTTTGACTGGAGTAAAATTGTCTTCGGTGATGAGCCCCACTTGAAATTTAACCCCAGTGACCAATGAAGACGTGTCTAGAGACTCCCCAGACATTGCTGGAATACCAGGTGACTGAGCAACTTACGTGTCCCTTGACATATGGCACAAAGTTAAAACACTTTGATAGGCAAAGCATTTCTGGAAAGCGCTCTCCCCCCTCTCTCCCCCCCTCTCTCCCCCCCTCTCTCCCCCCTCTCTCCCCCCTCTCTCCCCCCTCTCTCCCCCCTCTCTCCCCCCTCTCTCCCCCCTCTCTCCCCCCTCTCTCCCCCCTCTCTCCCCCCTCTCTCCCCCCTCTCTCCCCCCTCTCTCCCCCCTCTCTCCCCCCTCTCTCCCCCCTCTCTCCCCCCTCTCTCCCCCCTCTCTCCCCCCTCTCTCCCCCCTCTCTCCCCCCTCTCTCCCCCCTCTCTCCCCCCTCTCTCCCCCCTCTCTCCCCCCTCTCTCCCCCCTCTCTCCCCCCTCTCTCCCCCCTCTCTCCCCCCTCTCTCCCCCCTCTCTCCCCCCTCTCTCCCCCCTCTCTCCCCCCTCTCTCCCCCCTCTCTCCCCCCTCTCTCCCCCCTCTCTCCCCCCTCTCTCCCCCCTCTCTCCCCCCTCTCTCCCCCCTCTCTCCCCCTCTCTCCCCCCTCTCTCCCCCCTCTCTCCCCCCTCTCTCCCCCCTCTCTCCCCCCTCTCTCCCCCCTCTCTCCCCCCTCTCTCCCCCCCTCTCTCCCCCCCTCTCCCCCCTCTCTCCCCCCTCTCTCCCCCCTCTCTCCCCCCTCTCTCCCCCCCTCTCTCCCCCCCTCTCTCTCCCCTCTCTCTCCCCTCTCTCTCCCCTCTCTCTCCCCTCTCTCTCCCCTCTCTCTCCCCTCCCTCCCCCCTCTCTCTCCCTCTCTCCCCCTCCCTCCCCCTCTCTCTCCCTCCCCCCCTCTCTCTCCCTCCCCCCCTCTCTCTCCCGCCCCCTCTCTCTCCCGCCCCCTCTCTCTCCCCGCCCCCTCTCTCTCCCGCCCCGTCTGTCTCCCCCGTCTCTCTCCCCCGTCTCTCTCCCCCCTCTCTCTCCCCCCTCTCTCTCCCCCCTCTCTCTCCCCCCTCTCTCTCCCCCCTCTCTCTCCCCTCTCTCTCTCCCCCCTCTCTCTCCCCTCTCTCTCCCCCCCCCCACTAGATGGATTTAATTAACTTACCTCAGTAGACATCAGTTGTCAGCTGGTTTGGATAGTTTCCAGGCAGTCTTGGAAGTTTGTGACGACTTCAACTCCTACTGAATTTGTTTAATGCCAGTGAAAAACTGGAATTTTGTATAATGATGAATCAGCTTGGGAACAATGTCCATCACATGATCTTTGCAGCATCCAGTGTTAAATATTTAAACAGTTATGTAATCCAATCTATTGAGGCAGTCGCAAAAAAAATGTCACTCCATAAACTGTCCTCACGGAGTTTTACCGCGACTATATTTTCCACCTGCAGAAGAACATTGAAGACGCCTTTTGATGGATATGTGAGCAGTGTTTTTTCTGTAGAAGATCCGTAATCTTTAATAGATGTAAGTAAAGAGAACGGGATGTCAGACAAATATCCACTTAGAAGCACAAACACTTGCGGCATTTTACGGCTTTTCTTGCTTGATGCACCACATAACGTACCAGATGATAAACTAAACATTCCTTGCCTGTGGTTAAGACTCTCAGGAATATGTTGTGGATTGGGATGAGCCTCTGTGAAGTTGTGTGGAACAGTGTTTTTTTAATTATGTCTTCCGTTTCCAGAACTCCGTCTCTGTTCTTTTGCGGCGAATGTCTGGCAAACATCCACATTTGGCATACATATGATGTCAATGAAAATTAACATTTATGTTCGCAGTTTTTGCCAGAAGAAGATAGGGCTAGTTTTATATGAATGCAAACACACTGTAACATGTGTAAGCTCAAGAAGTCTATTAATGACGGGTGATCATTGCAACTCGGAGACCTTACGATACTGAAATGATATTCAAGTGGGTCCTGATTAAATTTTGCAGTCAAGATATAGTTGAAATCTTTGTCCCACAAATATTCAGATATCTCCAATGTACTTTCAGTGGTTACTCTTAGAGACTGGAGTTCTTTTGGAAGCAAAGCTGTTTTTTTATGTTCATTAATGTTTTGTGAGCCTAGAATTTCTGTACAATGCATCCTTAGGAAACGAAGAATTAAGTGCGTCCACTATGTTGTTCCTACATCAAGTGAATGATTCCATTGATTCACTGCCTTCGGATCCTGTTGCTTTAATTTTCCTGAAGAATTTTATGCTGTTGGCTACTGAGTTACTGAATAACTGCATGGCTGATCTTAACATTCATTCTTTCAAATGACATCGGTTTCAAGTGGGTGGAAGTTAACTTGTGGCAAACTTTTAATATGGAAAATCCTGGGAAATTATCTTCTTGATAGACTCTGCAATAAAAATTATAGTTGACAATCTCAGCATTAAAAATTACTTCAGTTTTATAACAGACAGTATTTGTTACACACTTTGTGTGATCAGCATCTGAAAATGATCAAACCCTTCTGGTTTTGTCAACAGGGTTTTATGTAGAGCAAGTTACTTCTTTTTCCTCCCACTAATTCCAAGACATTGCCAGACATTTTTATTCGGTTGACTGAAATCACAAGTATGCAATAATTCTTGTTCCAGCTGGATAATCACTTGAATTAATATCTGAAAGATGATGTCGCCTGGAGTTGCGTTGCGTTGCGACTTGCATACACAGCAACAGGTTGGATCCAGTTATGCAACGGAGGAGCAAACATGAACATGAGAGCATGATTGGCAAGTTTATTCTTACAGTTGTCTGGAGTATAATCTTCTAAATCGACGAAACCATTAACTTTCTGGGAATTATTAAATTGCAGTTATTTTTGGAGCTTAATTTCATCAAAAATCAGCACATCTAAGTGTTTGGTTTTCATCTTGTTCTTCCTGAAAATAATTCTTAATGGCTTCCACAGCATGTATATTGATTCCATATGAACATTTGAGACCCTTTACTAAATTTTGAAGATTGTCTGTATCCATTGGGCGACTTAATTTTTAAGAGCACACTGTCCAAAAGAAACTTGTCTTCATACTGCATTCCCTTAGTGCTTTTTAATTGGCCTTTCTTTATCATAGTGTCTACTATCATTTTCTGTTTCTTACTCAGTTTGGAATGATCTAGGAAATTTGATTGAGCTGTCTTATGATTTTTGTCTGACAGCTGCTTTCGCAGTAGATGGATTTCTGCATTCCCTGTTCTTAGTTTATTACATAACTACACTGCTTCTGGTACCTTCTGTACATTTTCCTCGACAGATGAAACGCTGGGAAACATTGGAACTTATTGTTGAACGTTTTCTTTACAGCAGCTACTCCTTTGCGAGTGTTTTACTGGCAGTGGTTTTCTTTCGTGTAATATTGTTGATAGATATTTCGGTACATTTTGAAATAAATGAAGAACTGCCCCTGATTTTAGAGACCACCTTTGTCTTGGAATTTTAACTTGTTTACCCTCGATGATAAACAGTTCAGCTTTTATAAGAAGCTCCCCACAGAAATGTGAATCACACATGAAACAGTTGTGAGTTCGAATTCTATCTTTCCGAGGAATTGCTCTGACCCATTTTGCAAATTCTACTTCATCTTTTGGAGACTTAAAGAAATGTTTACCTTTACTTTCTCGGTAGCCAGATCTGCACGCTGGAACGAAACAAGTCGGCATTTTTTATCCCTAAACACCACTTATTCACCACAGACTTCAACTCTTCAACATTCACTCACACCATAAATATACTCACAAAATAAGCATAGGCAGTAGGGACACACACCTTCGGATAAAGCAAAACCGTGCGAACTTGAGTCTCAAGAGACAGTGCTCCTCATAGTTCGACGGCATGCCACCTGTCCTATGCTGCCTGTGTTAACAGGTGGGGAGTCAGTACTCTTCCTCTTTTACTCGCTATGCTCAGAAGAGTGTTCCAGAAGCCATACTGTTGTAATTGTGGATGTGTGGGTGTCGCATTGTCCTGCTGGCATTGTCAAAGTCTGTCAGAATGCACAATGGACATGAGGGATGCAGGTGATCAGACAGGATACTTATGCACTTGTCTCCGGTTAATCATGTAATAGAGGGGGTAGGGGGGCGGTGGCATATCACTCAAACTGCATATGCCACACCATTACAGGGCCTCCACCAGCTTGAACAGTACCCTGCTTACATGCAGGGTCCTTGGATTCATGAAGTTGTTTCCATACATGTACTACACGTCCATTCACTCAATACAATTTGAAACGAGACCTGTCCAGCCAGGCAACAGTTTTTCAGTCATCAACAGTCCAATTTTGGTGTTGGTGGGTCCAGGCGAGGCACTCTATCCAAATCCGCAGTGTATCGGGCTTATATGGACATCTGATTAGATGCTTTCATTTACACTTTGAATATCTTCATTTTATGTGAAATAAAGGGTTGTTTTTGTAGAGATTTCTCTGCCATTATGCTTGTAAATTAGGTTTTCGACACACAATACTCATTTTCGACACTTCCAGAATCTAGTTCGATAAAAATTAGAACCAACTTCTCAGTGTTGCTGCAGCTGCATATCTGATTTGCCAGTTAAGTGGGTTATTGTCATGTCAAACCATTTTTCTTACATTCCAAAGAACAGTTAAGTATGGTATTACTGTGGGCTGACAGTACTATTTTGTGCTGGTGAATTATCAATGAACTGTTTTTGTGTTAAAATGATTTTCACTGTACCTTGGGGCGCAATAAAACTGCCAGCATCTCTACACAGGGTGTATACGACCCAGGACAACCGGGAAAAACCCAGGAATTTTGTAGAATTACTGGAATTTTCATTGTTTATGTTTCCATTTAAATTTTTGTGATTTTTGATTTTTAAAAACCAGTACTGTAACTAAAGGTATTATTGTATCCCAGAATACTACAGCAACAAAAATGAAAGAGAAAAAAAAAGATAAAACTTAAATTGCAAAGGAAATACGCCATATACAACAACAAACACAGTGCTTATACAAGTGTCTGCTAACAAGAAAGTGTGCCAAAGGCTTTAGAAAGACTATGCAGTGCTTCACAACAAAAAACCACCTCCAGCGTAATGTCACAACTGTTTACATTAAGCCTTTTACACGACGACATTTAGTAGCGCCACTCGTTGTGTGGAAGGAGTTGTACGCAAATGGTTTCATATTTGGCTGTAGACATGGTAAAACCAGTATACGCTTAAGTTTCTTCGTTTTGTGGGTTCCTGAATCGTGTCTAAAATGAAAGTTTTGGCAGCTGCACGTCACATGAGTTGTGACGGAGTTAAAGCTTGTTGTGTGGAATCGCTGCATAATAATAAAAAAATAGGAAATGTCTTTAGATTCGTGACCTGTTGAAGGAAACGCGGCAATCGGTTGCTCAGCATACTTGCTGAAGTAATTTGTAATGGAAGACCCAAGAAGTTCTTTCAATTATCTTAGAATGTCACTAGAACTGTTCACGGCTCTTCTAGAGTTCATTATGCGATAAGGAATAATGGTACTGTAATGCATGAAGCACTGTCACCGGAACTGAAATTATACATCACATTGCATGCATTACAATCAAGAACACTCGGCGTGCTATATGACGCTTTGTCATTAACACAAATAAGTATTTACATTAACAGTAATAATTATTAACATTAACAGCAGTAATTATTCCAAGGGGATCGCATTAAGCAGAGAATGGTTTGCAAACTAATCTTTTGAAGATAGATCTGTACAGTGGCAATATTTCAAAATTCAAACATGTGTGAATGGATAGCACTGCTGCGACGTTTTAAATAGGTGAATATTGAATAAAGACTGCAGCTTCTTGATTTTTGCAGCCTTCCCTCCTCTCAGCAATATTCCTTAGAAAAAGTCTGCCAACTCGAACGATGGGATTTCTCGTCTTGTAGACGAGAGCATTACCACAGCTAAAATTACATTTGCTTGTATTTTTCTTAATTGAGTTGTATATGTGCTAATAATTCATTAAATTTTGCCCTGCAGCTCAGATATTGTCAAACTATCTGTTCTGATGGCACATGACGGTCTCGGGAGCAACAATATATTACTTATTTTTGTAAGCAGCATCACTGAAATCCCACAAACACCTACACAAAGCATAGATACCCAAAAAGTCAACATTATTCTCCATTTGTCACTGCATATTTCAGTTTTACACTCTACGCACACACACAACCTCAAAACTCTTGCAACTAGTGTCACCAAAGTTGGAACACGCGAAAAGTGTTAAGTTTCACCGACGATTTGCGCAAACCCGTGGCGCACACGCACAGTGGTCGGTAGCGCAGTTGCCTGCGACCTAGTGTTGTAATGTAAACTAGGCTAAATTCATTTGAGCACTTGCGGGTGGGCTCTTGCGCATTCGCTGTTGAGTCGCGTATGAATAGTATGTTCTCCTGCATCTGGCTACAGATGTGTGGCTGGGCACCACTATCTAGTATTGTCCCAGTTCGGAAATATCGTAGATCCGGGGCTGATGTACAGAGCAGTCTGAGTTGTAGTGGGGAGGTGGGTAGTCTCCATGTCACCTGTTTTTAGTGATTTTGCTGTTCCCTCATTCATCACTCTCACAGCAAATGAAAACAAAACGGATTTCTGTGGCCGGAAGCTATCAAATGAATTCAGATACATTCCCATAATTATGGAAGGCTAAAATATGTTGTTAGTTTCAGATTTTATTTCCACTTTTCTGACAGTCAAGCATTAGTCACCTTGCACAACTATGAAGTTATTTTTGTTGGTTTGCTAAAGAGATTTGACTTTTATCAATCTTTTCAGCTGAGGCAGTCAATTTACTTGAAACGAAGTGTTTAATTTCACACTATTGGATAGTTTAAACTGTTCTCTGCATTTAAAGTGCACATTTTCCATCTTCTAGCATGTATGGCATTATATCATAATAAAGAACCAAACATGAGATATTACAGTACTGGTACTCCAAATTTACATCCGAATCTGTGCTTCAAGTCGAATTATGCATTTTAGTATGGTTCATGAAATTTCAATGTTTTTAAAGTATCCTCTGAGGTCTTGTTCAAAGGACATAATGTAAGATATTTTAATGTTTTACACGTACGAACATACGGACTTCCTGCATCATCGTAGCTGCGCAAGTGCGGTGACACCTGTTATCTGGCACTCTCTGGCAACTGCTGGAAGAAATCTGTTCCTGACAGCTCGTGGGAGAATATTGTGAATGGTGGTTTGAAGAGCATTACTTTCAAAGTAAATATCCTTTTCCTCAAGATGAAATATGTGCGAGAATTTATGATGAATTTCTTAAATTGCAGAGCGTTTAACTCGCATTTAAAAGTCAACTCTTTCAGGACGACCATTTAGAAGAATTTCGAGCGCAGATGATCAGACATTTGCGTTGTTATTAAGAATTTTACTGGCACATTTGTGTGATGTATCTTAAAGTGTAACATGCGCAAGAAAGATCAACATTGTGTGGAAGCTCAGCTTCTCTTGCAGCTTATTAATCAGAGACCAATATTATGTGTGGGAGCTTTGCTGCTCTTGTAGCAACATTATGTATATTAATTTAAACCATTAACTTCTTTCATTTGTGTGTTTGTGTTACTCAAGAGTGATTTTGCTATTGGTTGACTTCATCACGTATCCTATGCTGTCATCAGCTGGCGAGATCAAATGACATGCGCTATGACTGGCGTACAAAAGCACATCACAAACTTGATTTCAATGCTTCGGAAAGTAGCAAGTGGTGTTTGGTGGAATTCGAATTTATTCCTCCGTAACACGAAAATATGCAATGTACATGTTGCTACACATCAAAGATCTTTCCAAAACAGGTTTTTTCTCCCGAGTTTCACTTACTAAAGTGCCGCAAAATTCTATGTTGGTGTATAAAACCATAAACATTTAAATGTATTCCTACACTCATTGTCTTTGATACTGGTGTTCCTGTGAAGAAAGAGAAACATGTCAACATTGTGCAGGTGACACAGTCATGCAGTTAGAATGAGACCTGCAGTGCTAAAATTTCTCTCTGTTGCAGAGCTTAATGTGATTGTATATACAAAATTTTTCTGGGGATGTTCTGGAGATGGGAAAATTTTT
Organism: Schistocerca gregaria; assembly: GCF_023897955.1. Lineage (NCBI taxonomy): Eukaryota > Metazoa > Arthropoda > Insecta > Orthoptera > Acrididae > Schistocerca > Schistocerca gregaria. The sequence continues at coordinate 427,960,462 of NC_064921.1, forward strand.
CCCATTTTCTTCCCAATAAGAAGCCATATTTTTGACCGGTGTAAAATTCTGGTTAAGTACCTCTTTAACTCATCTGTAGGTGTCAGATTGTCAACTTCATCTACCCACAAAGCAAGCTTTGGTACTTCTTTTGGTGATGATACTTGATGATGATCTGTTGCGTAAATAGTTTCTTCCGTTTTTCACTTACCTCTTCCTCTGTAAGGTTTTTGCCTGTTGGTCTAGGAGGAGGAGGAGGAGGAGGAGGAGGAGGGGGGGGGGGAGGAGGGGGGCGGAAGACTTTTAATATACCAAATGTAAAAGTACCACTAAAAACAAAAACAAATGTTCCATTCTTAAAAATATTTAAATTATTTTCCAGCATTTAGGACATAGCCAGCGTCACTCTCATATTCTACCTGGACAAGCTGACACACAGTTCACTTGTATTTCGCTATTATTTAGGCGAGAATATACCTGAGGTGACCATCATTCCTGCAACCGAATTTAGTTTTCTGTGGTAGACTGCAGTTGAGGAGCCCGTGTCCTTTTGTGACTGGTCACTCGAAATTATCTGTGTAGTAGGTAGTGGATTGTATGTGTTTACCTCTCCCATGACTTCACACCTCTGAGATAGACACCATTGTAAGGTAGTGAAATGATGCCCACACGAAAGTAGCTACCCCTGAATAACTAACTTTCGTCCATACAATTTTTCAGGTGGATTTGGAAAAGGTTTATATCGGAGACTTTTCTGTCTTGAGGTTGTTCATTTAAGTGTTTAAATAAGCATCATCAATTGTAACAGGGGCTGCAGTGTAGGTGATCTTTGTTTCTAGTTTTTTAGTCCCAGTGTTATATCAAGACTATGAGCAAGACAACTTTGTTTTAAATGTCACAAGCTCCTGCACCACAGTGAGAACAGAATGAGGCTGGAGACAACATGAGGACATGTACTGTAGATTAAATGCATTTCTTAGTGCTGTGTTCAGTCTGACAGGAAGTGGCAGTGATAATTTTGGCACCTTGATCAGTCATAAAAGGCTCAGCTTTGAGACTATTCTTGCGAATACCAAGAAAATTAAATCTTCTCAACAATTCCTTTCTAATTTTTTGCTTTTATGTAAATCAGGCCACCAACAAGACTAATGATCTGAGATTCGAATTAACAAAGTAAGAATCAGTTCATCAGGTAATAATTTCTACTTGTCCTACATGTTCACATATTTGTGATAACCAAGCATTCACCTCTGTTCACATAGTAAATTACCTTTTCATAATTTTATTGCTAAGGTTTTGAAGGAAAGACAGATGCCAGGCACAATCTGTCATCAGAATAATTTGATAAGGAATCTTGAAAATTTGTGCCGGACAGGGACTTTAAACACAGATCTCCCAAGTAATGCAAGCAGCTTCCTTAACCACCTTGGCCATCCAGACACACTGCCTGTCCTACCCAAATTCTCAAATTGTCACATGCATCCATTGTCCAGTCATGGCCCATGTCCAACACATGCACTTCTAACGCTTTTTACTTTTTCTGGGCAGTGTTGTGAGACAGTTGCTGGTGAGGTATAATAGCTTTTTCAGATGCTTCTCCATAAGTAGCTGCAATGTCGACTAAAGTCTGAGCCAGATCCAAAAGTCCTTCATCTCCAAGAGCTTCATAAAGTGCAAAGTCTCTTGCACACATGGCCACATGTTTGACACTAACCTTGTTGTGAGTAGATTTGGGTAGGAGTTTTGGTCAACACATGCCACTTGTTTGTTGACACACATGAATGGCATGAAACACGTGAAGTGCTAGATTGATCTTCAGTGTCCAGGTGAAGTTCATTACATTCCACACATCAAACAATTTACACTGTTGCTTCCACCATCTACTATAGACTTTAACATCCTCCAAATTGGATTTGAGATTTGGATTAGGCTGTTTGGTCCTGTACTCACCAGCCATAAGTTTTTTTGTTCTAGTTCCCGTTTTCTTTAAAAAGTTCCCTTTCTTTTCAAACCACTTGAAATTACCACACTCATCTCCTCTAGTAACAAAAATGCGGGTCTGTTACGTAAGATCAGTATTCTCTCATCACTTATTTTGACAGATAATAAGACATAGTACCCTTGCAAAACATTAAATACTGAAGGTGCCACAGTATTGTACAATTACAGCCATACTGATTACAAAAATTAAAGAAGTGTAAACAGTGTGTATGGAAATGGCTGAGGTGACCAGTGTCGCTAGAAAGGCAATAAAGTAGCCAGTGTGAGGAAAAACAGCAATGAACTAAGTAGCAGTATGCTACAAAATGCCTTTTTTTATAAGCACTTCTGCAAAGACTAGTAAAAAAATCTGTATAGTCCCATAGATTAAACTCTAAAGTGGAAATCGAAGATTTCTGATAAAAGATGTGTTGGAGGAGGTCCAGTGTGTGCTGTAATTATTTCCATTAGAAGAAAATTAGTTCCAATTATGACCACCATAGTTCCAGTTATGACCACCAAGTGTATATTTGGTGCTGCACAGAATCTTGAAGTCTCATGTGCTCATATTGAACACAGTCTGTAAGTGTGGTTAATAATAAAATAAATATTATGCCTTTCTTCCTTGTCTGCCCTTTTCTGTCTACATCCTGTTCTAACCCTTTATAAATGAAAACATTTCTGTGTTTTTTGCATTTACAGCAGTAGACTTGAACCTGGTGGCCAAAATTTGAAATATTTTTTAGCGGCATACATCAATTCTGCCTTAACTCATAAGAATAACTACCTAGTTCATATGACAATTACAGCCCACTCTGGATCTGTGTCAGTAGCTGCACTTTAATTATTAACCATCCGTTACGTTTGTGGGTAACTACAGAGGTCACGATATATTGATAATGAAGTCTCTGTGTGATTGTGATGTAGGCTGTGCACGAAATAGTAAGTGTATATAGGGTGATTCAAAAAGGACTGCATAATTTTTAATATTGACAGAAACTTATTCATTCGACGTAATTAATCGTAGTGTCTTCTCCCCAACCTTACCAGCTTATGTTCCAGAACTCGGGGCTAGAAGGAACTTTGCAATTGAATGAGTCACGCCTGACTTGGTGCAGCATGTTTGGCAAGAGATAGTCTTCAGATGGAATGTTCGTAACATAACCAATGAAAGCCATTTTTAACTGTTTGGATGTTCAGGTACATGGTAAAAGACAAACCCTTGATGTATTTTGCTATAAATTGATCCAAAACTGTGTCTGTAGAACAAGTGAGTGAATCAGTTATCAAAGTCCTTTTCGATAAGCCCATTGGAAAATAGCCTTTGAAAAAGATGACGAAAGTAGAGAAAAGAGAGTGAACGTGTTATTGTATGATTGGGGTACATGGAAGCAGTAAAAGCATTTTGTTATTGAATGAGGGGTGCAGATGCAGCTAGTGAAATTTAAAATAATTCTGTGCTGTAGTAGGAACATACGGGAACAACCAACCAATTAAGTTTGTCGATATTTTGACACAGTCGTTAATAAATATAATGTCCTCTGATGAATACAGACAAACACATTATGCAGACTCCCTCAGTTAGCAAATGAAACCAAAATAAAATCGTTGACACTGTCGCCAGTAACGAATTACTCCGTATATTTCACCGATGTAACACATTTACCTTTTCTTTTTTTAAACAAACAATTTTTTCAATTTATACAAATTGGACTTAATTTAAAAATAATCTGGGCCAACAGATGTGGCCAGATTACTTTTGTTTCACATTCCATGCAGTACTTCACATGCTGCATATCTTATTACATATTAACACTCCTTACATAGTGAGGTAAACCATTTTTTGCCATAATGCATACAGCATTGGAGAAAGAATTGTTATTTAAAGTTGTTTGCATACATCTGACAAGATCTCAAACTTTTGCGAGCAGAAGCAAATATTTGGCGAGTCCATGACAACACACACCAGCAGTGAGAAATTTCTCACATTAGGATTGTTTGCAATAGACTTACTCATATTGCAACTTTTCACACTAAAAAAATGATACTTAATTTCAGAAACCTTGGCATGCTAAAATTAACTTAATAATCTAGTAGATAATTATAATAATTAAATTAAGTCTTACAAAATGGCAGTGCCATGTAGATGATCCAGTTACAACCCTGAGCTACATGTGTTGACGGAAACATTCTTCCCGATGTAGCTCTAATTATACTGTGTGCGGCTATGCCCACAGCATGTAGTTCTGATGTCATTAGAGTATAACTTCATATATGAAATAGAGGTACATAAATTAATGAGAAAATGAAGCATGTTTTCCAGTTCTGGGAATAAAAACTAAAATTATTGCAAACAGCATTAAAATGATTGTATCGAGTGTATACGCCCCAGGACAACTAGGAAATACAGTAGAAACACAGAAATTTTTGCATCTGTCAAAAATTCAGGAAAAACCTGGGAAGTTTTTCAAATTATGTGAATTTTTCATCGTTTTAGTTATTCAGTTAAAATTTTTGTAAGGACTGATACTCTAACATAGAATTTTTTGCTGTAGCCCACTATTGCAGAATATTACTGAAGCAATAAAATATGAAACGGGGAATAACACCAAAATAAAACTTTAGTTGCAAATAAAATGCACTATTTACTATGGTGAAAAGCAGTGTACACAAAAGTGCCTGCTGACAGTAAAATGTCAAGAATTACGCAATACTTCGTAACAATAGACTGCTTTTGACGTGTCCTTTTTGTGGGCCTCATTTTGATTAGCATTGCTATTGGCTTTTGCACTACTTAATGATGATGATGCTATTGGCTGACGTCACCACATGTCATATGCACTGAATATTTGCTGTCTTTAGTGGTGAGGTCACATGGCAAGAGTTAAGATTGGCTGACAAAAGCGCATTGCAATCTTGATGTCAGTGCTTCGGAGGCTGTCGTGCCATAGCATATTTGCTGGAATTTCAGTTTATAGTTTTTTTATTATGTAAGTATTCATTGTTAAGTTGGTATGCATTGAGGATCTTTCCAGAAACATTTTTTTCCATGGTTCAGTTTCCTAAAGTGACAGGAAGTTCTGTGCTGGTGTATAAAACATTCATTATTCAATGAATTAATAAAGTGTACTGCTCTAAGGGAAAGTATGTCATTCAATGGGGAAAAACGTGCTTTCCCCAGGGGTACCGTTTTTTTTTTTTTTTACTATGAAAAGTATTTCTCACCTAGGAAAAGATTTTTCACCCAGGAAAAAAGTATTTTTAACCTGAAATAGGAGATAAGTCTGTGATATCCCCCCCCCCCCCCCCCCCCCCTTTCATATACACTTTGTTGTAGAGATGTGCAGTGCATGGCCTCTTCTGCGTTGTGTGGAGCAGCCCATCCTGCATGGTGACATCCTGGATTTGTTTAGCTAGAGATTGCTGAAACTTGGTGCAGAGCAGTGCAGTGCCCGCCCATCAGATGGTCTGCTTTGCAGTTACCTGTGTAGATACAGCTATTAAGTTACAGTATGTAACTTCATCAGATGCTCTTGAGCTCTGTTGATACTCCTATGATCAAAAGTTTGTGATTATTGACAGACTTCCCTGTGGATGTAGGCTGAATGATCTACCATTGTTCCAGGACAAGCCTCTCAGAAAGAACGCAGTATGTTGTATAATTATTAAAAAGTTAAATGACAGAATATGCCATGGGTTTGGAGGAATCAGCTTCTCTCACTATGTGTAATGATGGAAATTATTTTGAGTGTGAAAAACTTGGCTTGTGCTAAAGCCCATTGTTGAAATAGACAGATACATAACATGGATAGAGAAAGTTGTACCATCCACAAGCAAACAAGAAACGTCCAGTTAAATTGTTATGTTTTTGTGAAAGCGAACAGCAATCATTAGAGTGAGTGGCTGTAGGTAGTGGACTATCCCTCTAGCCCAATTAGTATACAGGAATAAATAACTGATAAGTGATGCACCTAAAAAAATTACACTTACTGCTATCATTTTTATGATACTCAGTAATAACTTGAAAATTTTAATTTTACAGGTACCTTGAACAAAATAAAAGCTGGTTCGGCGAAGAGTTCTACGAAAGTAGTTTGGCACAGAAAATGGAATGACCACACATGAGTGTTTCACATAAAGTTGGTACTTTGTTACACTAGTACAAAAATTATTCTGTAACTTTTAAAGGACAAAAACATTTACATTTTTATCAAACTAACACTGTTCAGCAAACGAGACAGCATGTCTAAGGTTCTTTGTATTATACTGCTAAGAAGTTTCATTTACTCAGAATTTTGATAAAAGCATGATACTTTTTGCCGTTACAGAGAACATTGCAACAAAGGATTTGTGGTGGAAACTTGCTAAGTTTTTCTATGTGGGCATTGTTAGTGTTTTTCAGTGTAGTGCTTCATATCTCAAGCCTGTGCAGTGCATGCTTTGTAAAACATAATTGTATTTATTTTATGTTTGATATTTTTCTTGTTCCTTGAGTGCAGAAAAGGAATGAAAAACACGGAATACCCTGGTGGTATGTACACTTGTGTTTTTATTCAGATTTATTTCAAAATTAGCCTCTTTTGAACCTGAGGTGGTTGTTTTTTGTATGCTTTCTATCTGTTATAAACATTAACTGAAATAAATTATGAAAACTGAGATGTAATACCCTTCATTACAGTGTGACAGATTACTGCTTAGTGTGTAGCTTTATGGCAAATTCAACACAAAGGTAAGATTTTGATAGATGTTCCTTTAACTGTAGAATCAGTTACTGGAGATTGCACAAAAAGTAAAACTGACAATTATACTGAGTGCGGTATATTATGCAGAATGCCTTTGGGATTTCCTCAGTGCGCTTTGGCATTAAAATCCAGCTTAGAATATTGGCTGTGCTGACACTGATAAGCAGGGTGAGCTACGGTTATTTTGCTTAATTACATAATTATCACTATCGTGCAAACCTGCAAGGAGAGTTAACCAAAAAACAAGGAACTTAAAAAAAACTAATTATGCTAAGAGACAAAGATGATGCTGTTACGTTGTATTGTTCATTGCTGTAGACCTATTTCAGCATGATCACCACCTTCAGGTTATAATGGGTGGTCTTGATATCCACATGACATTGACATCTCAGTATGCTATCACATTACACTAGAAGTTAGTACCTATGATATTGTTGGAGCTGTAATATGCGTTTAACCACCACTGACTCAACTGTTAGTACAGCTGGCATGTAACATCAGTATGAAATAATCTTTTGTAATTTGTCAACTTCGCAATGAACTGCTCCAGTGAAAGTTGAACACCTACCATAGCTCTGCCAACGTAAAAGGAGCAAACTTACATAGTAGGGTGACAGCAGTGAGACATCAGTGTCATACGGATATCAATACCAGCAGATATAACGTGAAGATGCTGTCTTGCCCAAATAGGCCTTGTGTAATAAACAATGCAGTTCAACACAGTAGTGCCATGGTCTCTCAGCTTAATGTGTAATGTTCTTACGATGTATACAATACAAGGGCAGGAGAGTAAAAGTAAAATATTTGATTTTAAACTGCTCTCAATTATACCTTTGTCCAATCAGTGAGTTCAGTTTACTTCACAAATGAATTAATACATTAAATATTTGACTTTAAGTGTGTATGAGATGTGTTCAAAAAATTCTGGAACTTTGTCCACAAAATTTTTCTATGCTTACCTTTTAGTTGTTGTGCATGGTCTCCTTCGAAATACTCTACTCCACAATTTATACACCACTCTCTATGCTGTTTCCAATTCTGGTAGAAGTCTTTGGCATGACTCTTGCTAGATCATTTGAAGCGATGTCTGCAAATTTTCTTTTACCTTGTTTATTGTTGCAAATCTTTGTCCGTTCAGCCAGGATTTCAGCTTCAGAAATATAAAAGTCCGAAGGGACCAGGTCTGGAGAGGAGGGAGGATGAGGCAGCACAGTGATTTTGTTGTTCGCGCAATAGTTACGCACCAACAGAGATGAATATGCGTTTGCATTATTGTGATGCAAGAGCTATAGATTGTATCACTGTATTTCAGGCCACTTTCTTCTCACATTTTCACGCAGATGTTGCAACACATCCCAATAGTATCATTGGTTAATAGTTTGTTCCTGTGGCACGAATTCATGTACTAATTCTTCAAAGTCAGAGAGGACTCGTGATTGAGGGTCATCTTTAACTTCTGTCTGACCATTTTTAAATCATGTGAATCATCCATAACACAGAGTATGGTTTACGCACACATCACCAAAGGCTTCTTACATCATTTGCTGTGTGTGTATGTGCAATGGTTTTATTTAGTTTCATGCAAAATGTAATGCAGAGGTGTTGCTCCTCTAACTGTGCCACAGTGACAGACAATAATGAAGCCTGCAGCAGTTACACATTAAAAAGAGGTATGTACAGGGATTCCAACCACATTTTACTCCAACACACCAATGGCCTGAAATTACGAATGTTCCTGAATTTTTTGAACATACCTCGTACGTGAGAAAAAGTTTAGGAAAGGTTAGAAATTATGCTTAAAATTTGTTGGAAATTGCATGTGCTCTGTTTCAGATACTAAATGAAATATAGTTCAGCTGTTTGTGCACCATGTGTTGCACTCTTGAGTCGTGTACAGTTTCTGTTGTACAGTCTACCAGAAAAATGTATACACACTTTAAGGAATAAAAAGTATTACTTGTGTGTTTGTTCTACATTTAATAATTGATCACACATGTTGCACAACCTTCAGTTTAGCACATGGTTATTTTAAATGTTCACCATTGGCAGCTATACACATAACAGAACAACAAGCAGTTGCAGCAACTATGTCAGTCAATGTTGCAGTGGAGATTGCTGCACATGTTGCTGTAATCTCCTGGTGAAGTTCCTCCAGTGTGCAGGTGCATGGCTTACTTCGATAGACATTATCTTTCACAGTTCCCCACTAGTAAAAGTCCATAGTATTAGATCTGGCGACGATGGAGGGAACTCAATGGGCCCTCCTTGTCCAATCCAATGCCCCGGCAAATTGTCATCCTGGAAAGCTCATACGACTAGGTAGGTGATAGTGTGGTGGCGTCACATCCTATTGGTAGAAGACCTCTGCATCAGCTCCATAAAGTGCATGTATACCTGGCAAAATTGATGTGTGTAACATTTATAGGTACACTTCTCCAGTGACAGTAGCATTAAAGAAATTGTGTCCTACTAAACCCCTAAATGATGACCCACACCACACATGGCCCCCTGGTAGATTGACTGCTTTATCCACAAACATGCAGATTTTCCGGTGCCCAGTACACATTGTTACAATTTAAAATTAATGGAACCATGAATCAGTGTATCTCGTCACTTTACATTACCTGCGTCACAAATTGTTCATTACCATTTGCTGATACCATATGCAAAATTGCATTCTGCCATCAGTATCGTCATTATTAATTGCGTGCAGTAATCGTGGAATGTAAACTTCCACTTTGCAGCTTCCAGAATTCTTCGTACACTGGTACTGCTAATCCCCACTTCATGTGCACATTGCACAGCAGACTTTTGTGGAGAATTAACAAACATTTCCAACACGGGAGCTGTCGAAGCAGGGCTTGTAGCTGTTCGCTGTCTTACTGATCTTCCTTTGTGAATATCACAAACCATTCCATGCAATTCAAACTTGTCAATGATGTGTTTAATTGCTAAGCGGGTTGGTGGTTCTGTCTCAAACTTCAGCCTCCAGTGACGTTGCACTTCAATGGCATTATCAAACTTGAAAAACCACTCCACAATACATTTCGTTGCTCGAATGTCAAGCTTGCTCCATCCATCTTGTTTTCTCAATATGTAGATGAAAGTACTAACATCTGTTGAGCCAAAGACCATACTACAACACGCTTGTAACTCAAATCAAATGACAATATCGATATCTTGATAGAGCCTGACAAAGAATGTGTGTGTGTTTTTCTGGCGGACTTGTCTACTTACTGAACTTTTAATGTAAGATTATAACTCTTATTGAGTCGATTATACAGCATTTTAAATTTTTGAATTGTCAATAATTATGTAAGATAGTGGAAATCAAACTTTTGTAGCCTCTGGAATCAGATGGGCAGCCTACATCTATAATCTGCTTCCAGGACAGCAGTTCAGTAATACAGATAGTGGGATAAGGGAAATGGCCACTTTTGGCTAAAAATTGGCACACTGAGCTGGCTATGTAAGCAGCAGCAATATTGTCATCCAAAAAAAGTCTTGTGCGTTGGGGGGACTGTATGCGCAGCTGCAGTTCAAAAATATTTGTCAGGCCCATTTTGGGCCTGTAGCTGATGCAGAGGCTAAGTAAACAAATATATGCTCATTGATATTGATAACACAAAACTTTTCCTATATACACTATAGTCCAATCCATGAATGATGTGGATGTTTGTGCAGGTCTAGAAACAGGCGGGGACTGCATTGTTGCCAGTTCAAAGTATGGCAGTTGCAGTAAGAGCATAAAAGTGCTTTGCACCTGATGGCAGTGTGCATTCTGCAAATCGTCTCACATCCTTGTGTAGAAATTATCACTTACCACCATCATCAGCCGTGACAACTCACAACAGATGGAATAAATATTCACTAAAATTGCTACAATCGTGCATAATGCTCGCATTGCATACAATATTCACAACAGAGCCCTCAGAGCACTACTGAATGGTCCTTGGCTGTCAAAGAATGAGTTACATAGATGCGCAGAAAGAGCCTAAACTCGCTGTCATTCGTAACTTCAACTGTAGTAGAAACATAATATTACTTACATATTGTGCACATCTTCTCTACATCCATTGATGGGATACTCGGGTACAAAATCTTTTTGCTGGTTAAAAATGATTTGTATCAAGAAACAAGAATCCTGGTAATGTTTAAAATTTAATTATAACCCTGAACATACCACGTCTACACGACCATTGTAGGGTTAATTATTTCTGTGGACACAATTGTCGTGTGTACACGTCACTGTGAAATGCTAAATGGCCAAACTTCCTAATCATATCATATCAGACAATATTCTAGTAGTAAGAATACTTGAAACAAGTGGCCAGGGAAAACTGTCCCTCATTGCAGGACACTTTTTACCTCTGATGACCATATCTAGATAATGTCGCCTATATGCACTATGTACAGTGTGACAATTATTGAAGTATATGAAAAAATACATAAATTAATTACAAACTATGGCCTGAACACACCATTCAACATGCAAACGTCACTATAGGTATTTGGATTTAGGTTGACATGTTTGATATGCCTGCCCCATTGGTGATGATGGGGTGCAGACGAATAGCAAAATTCTGCATGACATCTGAATGGCTGTTTCCAGCTCGGCAATGGTTTTTGGGGTTATTGCTGTACATCTTGTCTTTAATACACACAAAGGAGTCACATGTTCAGATCCAGAGAGCATGGAAGCTAGTTCAGGCCCCTAGCCAGTGGCCTGTGGCTACCCCAGATTGCAGTCCCCAAATTGCACCTTCAGGATGTGAAACATTCTCATCCTTTGATGGGTTAGAGTTCCGTTGTACTTAAGCCACATCTTGCCGAAATCAGGGTCACTTTGGATAATGGGGCTGAAATCATTTTTCCAAAACATTCATGTACCGCTCGGTACTCCCGTGCTATCAAGGAGTAGTGTACCTATTATTCCATGACTGGACATTGCACATCACACACTCACCTGTTGAGGGTGAAGAGACTTCTCAATCACAAAATGCGTTTTCTCAGTCCCCCAAATGCACCAATTTAGCTTATTGATGAACCCATACAAATGAAAGTGGCCTTCATCGCTAAATCAATTCGTATTCATATCAAAGTTCTGTTTGTCAATTCTGTGGGCAGTAGCATTGGTGGTCCCAGTTGATTCCCACCTGTTTTGCTGCTCGTTTGATTTCCTGTCGTTGGTTTGAAACACAGTGTGTGTCTTCTCAATGTTTTCAGGCATCTTCACACTTTTTGGACGACCGACATTGCCAATACTGTCATCAAAAACACCACCCATTCTCTCAAACTTGCAAATCAAATTCTCGATTGTTAGCACACTTCGACTGATTATCTTCGGCATGGACTCAGACACAAACTTCCCTTGAGCTGCAGTTGGGCTGTTATTGCTTGCATAGTGTGCCTTCACAAGTGCTATAGGCTCAGGCATTGTGACATTTTCATGTGCAAATGGCTTACAACAACAACAACAAGGTGCATGCACATGCACGTACTAATTCTCCTCATGCCTCATGGCCAACTGTGCATTTTGAGTGTCCTAACACAAAACGTTCAGAAGTTATGACACTTCTGTTTCATATAGTTCAATAATTGTCACCCTGTATATTGATTACTGTGAATGCAGATAAACAAACAGTGGTCTTGCTCTCTTCCAAGCATCAGAGCACGACAATTCATTCTGACCAAATATTTACTTTTCCACAATGCCAATCGATAAACACTTGCTGAAGCCAAGTGCTGGCAGCTGCTTTGCTTTTGATTGTTTGCACGATATCAATAAATATTTGGACTGAAGTTGAACAGTGAAAATTGTGTCCTTATTGAATGGATACAGAAGGCCTCCTATACAAAATCCTGCACATTTTCAGTAACATGATTTTTCAACAAAATGCTGGTTTCTATGACACTTTACTTTTCAGTTCACTTCTTATAGTGAAAGCTGCAAATCGAAGATGTACACCTACTCGGTCACTTTTGTAGCCCATGACTGGTAACATTAATATTAATAGTATACGAGGTATCCCAATGACTCAATAAAGTAAATCACTTAAGTAACCTTGAACCCCCCCCACCACTTCAGTGGCCAAGGATGAGCAAAAAGTATCTTACTACAGACATTTTTGAAGTCCGGTGAAAAATGCTATGTGAAAGTTGGGATGGGGTGTAAGTGCAGTCTCAAGACACTCAAGGCATTTCTCTCTTGAATGCACACACACACGTTTCATGTCACAATTCCACATTCAGATGCACCCATCAGGCTCAGAGTTGCTGAACAGGCAGTCATAAACAGTCCAGAAGATCGGGGTGAAGGAAAACGGACTCTACCCTTCTGCTCGCAAGATGTTGGCTAGTCGAAAGCCCTGTGTTTTACCATCAACCACTTACAGTACCATTCTTGGTAGTGGTATGTTTCACTCCATGAAGGACATGACCATGCAGACTTGAGACTTCAATTGTCCAATGTCATGGTAGCATCCCTGTCTCCTTTTCCTACAGCTGTGCAACAAGCCACCAAATCCCCCCCCCCCCCCCCCCCCCTCCGCAAAATCACAGGAATACTCCTGCGAAGACTTTTTACATCTCTCCAGGCAATAAACATCTGAGTCAGTCTTCATCTGCCAATTGCAAAGGCTGTAAGAAATCAAACAAAGGCAAAGGGTAATCTCCATCTTTTTCAACGGTGTCGCTGCATGCTATCCCCAACTGGCTGACCTACATTTCGCTGGTGCACATTGCGTACCATTTTTCTGTCCTAGAGTCCCCATGCTGACACAGGGAGAATGCAGACACCTCCACAGATTTCATGGAACAGGATCCTCTACCCTCTGTACCCTGTAGCAGTGAGGCTCCTGAGGATGGCACTCCAGTTGCCTAGGTGTCTTCCATTCATTTATTCTGTCCTCCAGCTTTTTTTTGCCTGCAAAAAAAAAAAAAAAAAAAAAAAAAAAAAAAAAAAAAAAAAAAAAAAAAAAAACATGGTCTCGTGACCATTTTGACCTTTAGAGTTTCCTTCCTGTCCACTGTATTCCATCTCATGGGGGAGTCATTCTGCTTCTCTGGGATGACATCCAGAACCAAACCATCCCATTGAACATACGCCTGCAAACTGTTGCATTCACATGTTCCTTCCTCATTTCACCTTTTCTCTTTGTAACATCTATATTCCTCCATCGTTCTGTCACCAGGGCGGACTTACTCGAGCTTACTGGCCAGCTCACTCCATGCATACCTGTTCCTATTTGGACCTCTCATTCTGCGCTTCCAAGCTTGCCTTTCTTCTTGAGTGGTCTGTTCTCTCTGATATGTACTCAAGTGACCATTTCCATTGTGCTGTCCATTTGCTGACTTCTACCCCACTTGCATGTAAAGCCAGCTGAAAGCTTTCTAAGGCCAACTGGAGGCATTACTCATCACTGTCAACCTTCGACGAACAACATTTCCCCACCTGTAATGAGCAGGTGGAGTATATAGCCATCTTTATTCGCATAGTGAACAGTACAGAAAAGTAGGTTAAGTACAGTTTGGGTTTACAAATTCACATATAATGTAAATAAGACAAGGACAAGAAAGAAATACCCTATGAACGATGGAATTATGCCTGAAAAGAGTGCCAGGCGGGAGTGCAACACAAAGATGGGAGAATCTACCCAGTGTCAGTCCAGGGCTTCGTGCTACAAGCAGTAAGTCTTGAATTGCCTCGTTACCATCAGGGTGCCTAGGAGGACATGTCACCGTCATTGCCAATTCAGCCTTGCTGAAGCCCAATACCCAAAGAGCCGTAGCAGATTCTGGTGACTGAAGTTGTGATGATATGCTGAATGGTGGTGATGGATGTTTGCAGCTTCTTGTGGGCAGTCTCCCTGTCAGTGTGACTTTCTTCCAGTAAAACTGGTCGAGACTTGTTGGTCGCCGACAACTTCGTCACTGACGACACCTGCAGTGCAGCTGTGGACCACAATGATAGCCGGCTTCCAGAGTCCTTCGGTTGTTCAGAGGTGCGGCTCTCTATAGACTTCAAAGCCTCTTCACTTCAGGCCCTGTGCCACATACTCAGCCAAGGCATCATGCCTTCTGATGTGGACCTCATGACTCTGGGAGCATACCTGTACCACATTGCAATTGCCTGGCACCTTATGTCAGCATTGCTGAGTCCTCGCCCCAGTAGGGAGGGCATTGATGCGGACACACAGGAAGTTGATGTAGCCACGGCCACTAGCAAAAAAGTTAGCTGAAACTCATTTACTAATTATTTTAACAGTTTCACACCCTCTTCCGTTGTGTGGGACAACTTCAGTCATCTCTCTGGGACCAAAGTCTAATTGCCAATTTATGGCCTGACCGTAGCTGTCAACGTCATCGTTGACACTACTGCTGCATTAACCACCTCGGTCCACAATTTTATGGAAATTTCGAGTGGGGGTGGGGGAGGAGACTGATAGATAGGCATCAGAGAAAGAACACAGCAAGCTACTGTTACGAACAACTAATAGGGTATATTGAAGACTTGGGGAGTCGGTTGAGAATTTTGTGAATCACATCCGCAAGATTAATATTGCTACTTACAAACTCGTGGAAATGAGGGCAATTTGGCTACCTTACAGGAAGCCGAGCAAAGTGCTCATGATGTACTCTTATGGAGATTACAGCCTGAAATGAAATGTCAAGGAAGGTGCGAATGGAGTTTCTGCTGGTGTTATGCTAAGCGATGGAAATCACCTGGGGAAAAAGGAGTTAAAAGCACCAACTGAAGGTGGTTAGAGTGTATAGTGAGGTCACTCGGATTAGGGATGTTGAATTTCTGAGTGGGAGAAGTTAACTTCCAGGTTAATGCAGAAATTCTTTCAATAGTTGACAGTAACTACAATGTCATTCTCGAATTAGATTTCCAGGTTGCAAATCATGCCAAAGTTGACTTGGAACGGCAAACGATGGAACTATACCCGGGCCGCTGAAACATTGCACTTGACGTTTGCGTATGAAGTTGGCAGCATAACAGAGTAACAAGTGAAGAACGATAGGCGCTAGGCGTTCAGCGTGGGGCGTCAGCCAATCACAGCGCAGTGAGCACTGCTGTTACTCACGTGCTGTGACGTCAAAGTTCCCGCGTTGCCGGCTTTGTTTAGTGAATGTGTATACAACGTGAGTTGTGTGTTGTTTACCGCGTGTTTTCGTTGTACTGTGTGCTATATCGTTGTGACTTTTGTTACGTTGTGAGTTTACGTACTTGGAAAATGCCACTGAAAAGACTTCGTTCACCTAGTGACAATCATTTGCGTCGAGGGGTGCCGCTAAACAGCCCGGCACTGGAATTGCTACGCAGAACTCGTGAGTTTTACGAGCAGGAGAAAAACTACGTAAGCATTCATGGACAGCCATCAATTCCTGCCGACAAAGTGGTGGAACGTACGTCGAAAACTCTTGGTATTAGTGCAAGAACGGTAGTAAGTAATGGGGTATTACTACAAAACTTGGAAGATACTGAAGTGAGCTGTAATGATTCCGAGCTGTCTGGATCAAATAATACATTTTTATCAACCCCGGGAAAGAAGAAAAAGCGGCGTAGTCCTATCACAGATTTAGATTCTTTCCAGACTGATGCAGTTCGTAGGCATGTTTATGCTTACTACAGCAGAAAAGAGTATCCGACTGTAGCTAAGTTATTAATCTCTTTAAAAGAAAGTGAACTCTTCAGGGGTGGTAAAACATTACTAAAAATTGTGCTAAAAAATATGGGTTTCCGTTACAAAACGCTAGACGGACGCAAAGTACTGTTAGAGAGGGCACATACTGTTACCGCTCGTAGCATTTTCTTGCACAAAATTGTGGGCAGAGACATTCATTCCATAATTTGGCTAGACGAAACGTGGGTTAATGCCGGGAAGCTGTCAGTAAATGTTGGACGGATAACACACCCAGCAGTAGCGGCCGTCAGCCGACGGGAAGAGGAGCTAGATTAATTGTGGTCCATGCAGGCTCCTGCAGTGGTTTTGTCCCTGACGCACTTTCAGTTTTTAGATCAAAAAGACTGATGATTACCATGAAGATATGGATCACGCACGATTTGTTGAGTGTTTCAGGAACCTTTTAAAACAATTTCCTGTCCCTACAACAATTGTAATGGACAATGCTCCATATCATTTGGTGATACAGAACAAAGCCCCAACTACAAATGATCGGAAAGAAATTATGGTGCAGTGGTTACAGGCTCGAAATATTGCAGCGGATATGGGTATGACAAAGGTTCTGTTATATTCTCTTGTTAAAGAAAATAAGCCTACGACACCTACATACGTAGTAGACGAAATTGCCAAGGAGCAGGGTCAAACTGTAATAAGGCTGCCACCATATCACTGCCATTTCAACCCTATTGAGTTAGTATGGAGTGACGTAAAAATGTATGTAAGGAACAACAACAAGTCCTTTACAATAACAGAGGTGGAAAAGCTGTTGCGTGAAGTTCTTGTGACTGTGGATGCAGCCTCTTGGAGAAAAAAAGTAGAGCACGTTGAGAAGCTTATACGAGCAGCACAGACAATAGAAGGCATCATCAGTGGCCATGAACAATTAATGATTTGTCTTGCCGATGACGACGATGAAGACGGTTTTAGCGATGAATCGGACAACAGTGACGATGGCGAGCTGGATGGAATTGCGCCATTATCGCTGTAAATTGGTGAGTGAAAAAATTCTAATATTGGTTATTTATTGCAATCTCGGTTATTATTTATTTTGTAAACTACGTACATTATTGGTTTTAAACTACCAGTCGTCAGATGCTTGTTTTTTGTATTTCTTTGCTCCGTTAACGAAAGGGTGCGCATTGTTATGCTTTTACATGCATTATTATACGGTTGTTTACTTCCTGTAATTGTAGTACAACTAAAAACGAGTTTTTATATACATTTTAATTGCTCAATCGCTTGCATTTACGAGACGGGACGGAAAACTGTATCGTCTGCTGTGTGTATAGGGGCTGCTGTTGCAACATCGCTATTACAGTATAGCCAACCTAACTAGACAAAAAGCGAACTGTCAAGTGCAATGTTTCGCCGGCGGGGGTATAGATGGAACATAGTTTCATCTGTGCTCTATGGCTGGAATACCATTGCTGTAGCAGATCTGTAAACCTGGGAAAAATGGCTAAACACCCAGTCATGCTGCCCTGGTGTAAGGGCCAATGCCTTCAAGGCAGCACTGTCCACAGATACATGGAGCTGCTCTGCTCAGCAGTGCCAACTCGTGGGATTTTGTATGGAAGGTGCGCGGAAAATAATCTGGGCTGATGTGGGCACTAATCTGCCAGTAAATTCTGTATGTATCACCAAACCATTGTCTGAGAACGAAAAACTGGATGCAGTCAAATGTTTTGTGTGGTCTAATGTGTTCTGTGTTCATGACATTTTGGCTCCAAAGAGTGAAAGTTATCACTGGGTAGCCTGAGAGCAAGTTTATAAGTTCAGAGGAGGAGGAGGAGGAGATGGACAGCCATTTTACAGTTAGTTACACAACACTGGGAGTCTTTTAACTGGATTGCACTAAAAGATAAGGTAGTGTATCTGGAGGGTCAAAACAGGGAGGCAATGGAGAAGCTTTTGGAAGAGTACTTTGATTTGTTTAATCCTTCAGGTGTGTTGCCTGCTATGCCACTAGTACATCACCATATTCCCAATGGGAATGAAGCTCCATCTATAACAAGCCGTATGGAGTCCTACAATATTTACAGCTGTTTATGTAGGATTTTTATCAGTCAGCAGTTTCAGGTCGGAATAATAGTAACAAGTAATAGTCTGTGGCCTGCCCCGGTAGTTGTTGTGGAGGAAAAGTATATTGGTTTTGTTGCGACTACGATTTCTTGAATCAGCAGCTGGTGTTGGATGCATACCCAATGCCAAACCGAACAGAAACGTTAGGTAATCTTAGTCAGTGGCATTTTAAGACTGTAGATTTTTGAAATGGTTACCATCAGTTATAAGTGATATCTGAAATCCATCCAAAAACTGTTTTCGACATCAACCAGGCATTTCCAATATTATTGTATGTCCTTTTTGGCTTAAGAATGCCCACTGCAAATTTTTAGCATTTGTTGGATGGTGTATTGCGAGGGTTGAAGCTGAAGCAATGCATGGAATATCTGGATGATATAATCATGTATTGCAGGGATGTCCTAGAGCATATTGTACAGTTATATGAGGTTTTAGATCGTGTAAGTGCTGCACAGTTAACGCTGAGCTAGGAGAAGTGCCATTTTGTGGTAAAAGAAGTCCAATACATGGGTCACGTTATAAGCTGGAAAGGTGTTTGCACTTACCTGCGGCTGGTCGAGGATGTAAAAAAATTCCGACGCCCACTACAGTGAAGTAGTTGCAATAATATGTGGACCCCGAAAAGTTCTAGCAACAGTACTTGCCTAAGTTCACATAGATTGCAAGACCTTGGGGTGAAGTTCCATTGGACGCCGGAATGCGAAGCAGTATTTGAAAAACTAAAAAGTATGTTAACATCTAATCCAGGCTTTTCCAGAAACAGATCGCGTGACTCAAGCAACTTCGCATTAGGTTTATTGAGGCAAGAAGTAGGTAGTCAGGAGCACACCACAGTTTATGCTTCAGGGTAACTGAATGGGGCAGAAAGAAATTGCTCAACGACAAAGAAGGAAACGTATGCATTAATTTTCTTAATAATTTATTTCTGATGTTACTTGTACAGTTGACGTTGTAAGATGATAACCGACCATGCAGCACTGAAATGGCAATTTGGACTCAGACCAACAAATAGGATAACAAGGTGGGAGTGAATACGAATCTGAAATAATATATCGGTTAGGAAGGTGTCATGCAAACGCTGATTGGCTCAGGTGCAAGGCACGTGCCGTGGAATGTGCTGGTGTAGACAAGCATGAATGGAGGCAGCACAAATCACTGATTCAGATTGTTAATAGTTTTTACCAAGCACCTGCAGTTGTGCACAATTTATGGAGCGATTTATAGGAAAACAAGAAATGGACCACTCTTGGTAGTGCTGAAGAGGTTATGAAACAAGGTGTTGAGGCTGGCCCACGACTGTTTTGGCAGGATATTTAGGGTGAATGAGTGGAGAGTAGCACAAAATTACTGATGCATGATGCACAGACAGGATGTAAACCATTACATGAGGGACTGTATTTCATCCACGCAGAGAGCAGAACTCGGCATCCAGAAAGTGATTGGATAGTTTGATGCCCCTAGCACAAACGCCGGCAGGAACTGTTACGTATTGACAATAATAGGTCATCTTTCGCCCTTCATTTCTATGATAGCGTCACTGGACCGACAGGCCACAACAGTGGCTCAGGCAGTGGTGAATTAATGGATACTCAGGTTTGGGACACAGGAGATCATAATAACACAGCAAGTATCGAATTTTATGTCGGAGTTGATGCAGCAATTGTGTAAGTTGTTGCATATTAAGAACTGCGAAAGAGTGCTCTGCATCTGCAGGTCAATGGTCAAACGGAATGGGTTCACAGAGTGATTGAGAAAATGTTAAGTTGTTATATTAATTCCCAGCACAAAAATTTGGAGATACTACTGGCTTGCATCACAGCTACTTATAATTTAAAAAAATCCTTAAAGACGCAAGTTTGTACCCATACTATGTGATTTTTGATTGTAAAATGCCGTCACTGTTTGAATTTCGTAAACTACTGTCTGAGGGTAACATTTCGTCAGTAAAGGACTTTGACAGAACGCTGAAAACTGGATAACAAGGATGTGTCGCAAGTAAGCTGAGTAAGACAACAGGATGGTGAAATGAGGGCAACAATAAATGGGTTACAGGATGGTGAAACCAAGATGACAAGTGGGTTATATAACGGTCGTCGGCATGCTTCACACCGAAGTGACGACATAGGTTCCATTAATTGTGCATCAATTACATCAGCCAGGCATTGGCCCATGCTAAAACGTTCCATCGTTCTACTGACCAGAGGAAAACAGCAGACATCAGTGATGGAGCAGCATATTTAGCGATTGCTGGCCAGACCATGAACGACTCCAGCTGGGCAGTCGAGTGATCCCCAGTGCCTATCGCTAGCTGCTGTTTCCACAGGTGTATTACGAGGTAGCCTATCATAATATATACGAGGATACGAAAATTCATCCTGAGGGCCATACAGCAATTGCAATAACTTGTTACTAACGTAAAGGCTTTGTATTTGCTGTCAGGAGTTGCCTGCTGTCCACACCCTCCCACCTCTTGTCAGAGAGCCTGTGATCCCAACATCCACAATACACGCTGCCACCTTTTACAGTAGATCTTTGACAGATTGTTTCTGAATATCATTTCATTGTTCAGTGGAACTCCTATACATATTTCTGATGGACTGTGATTTCCCTATGCAATTCCTGTTGAGTCTGCTGGGAAAAGGAATTGGTTAACGCTAGATTTAAAGAGAAGGCAGCGTAATGGGTGTATTCTCATCCAATGATAGTTTGTGAGTCACAGAAAACAACAGAAACAAAAAAAAAAATAAGCTGCTGCTGCTGCTGCTGCTGCTGCTTTGTCGCTGGCCGACACTTGGACAACCGAAAATTCACAGATAGCACTGATTAGTTTTGAGTAGACAACATGTTCATCAGACCATAAGCTATTACGTGTGTAGCAGTACAAACATGAGGAAGTGTTTATGAATATTATTTCCTTCTAAATTACATACTGAACACACACAAGATATTCAGATCCTTTTCTGTCGTTTTGTCAGGAAGCAAGCAAACCAGGAGTATCTGAGAAGCCATTGTTTTCAAAAGAAAATATCTCTTTGAGACAACTGGGAGCATGTAGTCTTCTGTTGGTGCCCACACCGATTGCTACAATCTTTCTGTACAGAAGCCATCAATATGAGCTCTCATATTGTCAGACATCCCATCTAGTACTGCAAGTTGCTGTATTCACTATGAAGTCACTAGTCTGAAGTAATATGGGATGTACTAGTATCGACAGAAGATATTTGCAAATGGTTCAGCACACTTCCTGGATAAGAAATTCAATAAAGAGAACTGTTTTATACCCCCCCCCCCCCAATCTGGGTTATTTTTATTGAAATTGCAACATAGAACTTATTGCATTAAACACTTCTCTCCCAAAAGCTGAAGTTCAGTCACTTGGGGGTAATCTCTCTCTCTCTCTCTCTCTCTCTCTCTCTCTCTCTCTCTCTCTCTCTCTCTCTCTCTCTCTCTCTCTCTCTGTGTGTGTGTGTGTGTGTGTGTGTGTGTGTGTGTGTGTGTGTACACACGTATGTTTTTGGATAGGGTCCATCTTTAGCAAAACAAAAGTTTGTTTAATAATCCAAACATGTTTCACTGCAGCTGCAGCATCTTCAGTGGGCTTTTATTTTTCATCTGTTAAAGATAAAGAATATTTTTTACTGTTTCTTGTATCCCGCTTGGAAGGCAGCCCGTGGATCTGCTCCTGCAAACTGATGGGTAGGCTGAATGAAGAAAGCGAGTAGAAGCAGGAGGGGACAAGAACTTTGGTACTGTGATTAAAATATTACATATTTATTATAGGCAAAAACAAGTTGAGTAATGGTTACATAACTTTGTGTACATCACGTCGTGAGAAGTACAATGTCTCAATAGCAAGTCAACACACACTCTAGTTTAAGTGATGTTCCAGGCCATCTGCTCTTGATGAAATGGGGCTGAGACTGGAGCAGAGTTCACAGATCTGGACAGCACCGACTAGAGGGCGCTGTCGTTGGAGTCTGTTGTAGTGCCAACTTAATAACTCTAATACGCTGTGGCATCGTTGCTATTGATACCACATCCCCCCCCCCCTGAAACGATGCACCGTCGTTGAGTACGGCTTCCAATGGCTAGTGGAGGGACTCGGGCGGTGCAGCTGAGGGGGGGCAGACAGTGGAACTGCAGGGGCACGCTGCACACCCGCGACCCCGAATTGCTCGTTAGGGGGCGAGGAAAACGCCCTGTGGAAAACCTGGTCAGGCCGCGCATCGCCACTGGGTATGCTCGGATGAGGAGGCGGAGCAACGACCGCCATGGGCGGCGGCGGCGGCGGCGTAAAAGCAGCCTCAGCATCCATCGGTTCCGGCATCACGGAGGAACATGACGGCAGCGGCTGGAGGTGGGGCCGTGGCGGCTACGAGAGGCGCCCGTCCGGTGCAGGTGACCAGACCGGCTGCGGCGGCGATGGCAGGCGCGCCCACGGCGGAGGTGGAGGCGTGAGCGGCGGTGGAGCTGTTGGTCAAGTCGTGAGCTGAGGCGGCGGAAGCTGCGAAGCCTTCAATTCTGCCGGAAGACAACCAGCGGCAGAAAACCGAGGACAGCACAAATGGATCTGGTTCCAGTGTTGCTTGACAGTGCCGCAGAGACCATTAATCACAAATAAGGCGCGGCCAAGCTGCCGAAGAATGTGGCCCTACTCCCAGTGCTGCCTGTCAGAAGAACGAGGCAAAGCAGCGGGAGCGCGCTGCGGCAGGTGCAATAGCTGCAGGAGCGACCGATAAGTGCAGCCATGTAGCAATTCTGCTGCGGAACGGGTGACGCGCGGCTGAGAGAGATACGAAGCGAGGAAAGTCCAGAGCGCACACTAGCGAGAGTGTGTGGCACGCAAATTGCTCATCTGCGACTTAAACGTACGCACAAAGCATTCAGCCTCGCCGTTCGACTGGGGGTGGTACGGGGCTGAGGTCAGATGGCGAATGCCATTAGCGGCACAGAATGCTTCGAACTCTGAGGACACAAATTGGGGCCATTGTCGGAGACAATAACTTCAGGAAGGCCGTCTGTGCAAAAAATAGACGTCAAAGCCTGAATAGTATTTGCAGATGTAGTAGAAGGTACAACAAAAGGGAAGTTGCTATACATATCAATAACTATCAACCATCGGGTATCCCAGAAAGGACCCACAAAATCAATATGAACGCGCTGTCAAGGTGCAGTAGGAGTCGGCCACGCAAAGAAGTGCGGTCGAGGAACAGATTGATGCTCCACGCAAGAGCGACAGTTAGCAAGGAAAGTCTCAATTTGTTTATCAATGCCAACCCAAGTGCAGTGAAGACGCGCTAATTGCTTCATCCGCACTATACCCCAATGACTAGCGTGGAGCAAGCGGAGAATTTCTGATTGCAACGGGCGAGGTACAACCACCAAGACTGATCATTGTCAGACAAGTTGTGATGTTGCGCAAAGTAACGTTGAACGAGTGGGTCACTGCAAGTTGCTGTATTCACTATAAAGTCACTAGAGTCTGAAGTAATATGGGATGTACTAGTATCGACAGAAGATATTTGCAAATGGGTCAGGACACTTCCTGGATAAGAAATTCAATAAAGAGAACTGTTTTATACCCCCCACCCCATCTGGTTTATATTTATTGAGATTGCAACACAGAACTCATTGCATTAAACACTTCTCTCCCAAAAGCTGAAGTTCAGTCACTTGGGGGTAATATCTCTCTCTCTCTCTCTCTCTCTCTCTCTCTCTCTCTCTCTCTCTCTCTCTCTCTCTCTCTCGTGAATCTGCGTAGCAGATGGAGGCCATTGAGTACAAATATTCTGCAAAAGAATCTGCAAATAAGCATTGGCGACGAAAATCCACTGGAAAACCATCAGCTAATTCCTTATCTTGTGAATCAATAAACATGCAGGACGGTTCGGAAGAGTCAAACACTTCGTCAGGACCAACAGGCAGACGAGCAAAGCATCAGCATTGACATGCTGGGCCATAAGCCGAAACAAGATTTTGTAATTGTATTTAGACAAAAGCAAAGGCCAATGTTGCAACTTTGCAGTATGGGCCGGAATGGGCTTTGACGAGTGGAACAAAGATGCCAAAGGCTTATGGTCGGTGACCAAATAGAAATAACGACCGTACAAAAAAAAATTATTAAACTTAAGTCACTCCATAGACAATAGCTAAAGCTTCATTCTCGATTTGAGAATAGTTTTGCTGGACAGAATTGAGCAACTTAGACGCTAAAGCGATCGGGCGATCTACAGAATTAATGCGGTGCGAGAAAACCGCTCCGATGCCGTGAGAAGATGGATTGACAGCCAAAACAACTGATTTGGAGGGATCGAAAGGAATCAAACAGCGATCACTCAACAAAGCAGATTTGAGCTTGTGGAAAGCAGCGTCACATTCTGAAGACCAAACAAAAGGAACATTCTTACGCCAAAGGTGATGCGAAGACGCTGCAATCTGTGCTGCATTTGGTATATTCCGAATATAAGTGATTTTGCCCAACACAGACTGAAGTTCTTTCAAGTTCCTGGGCGCTGACAAGTCTCTAATGGCACTGAGATGTAATGGCGAGGGGTGGATACCCTGTCCGTAAATCATATGTCCTAAATACTGAATCTCAGTTTGAAAAAAATTGCACTTGTCTCTGTTACACTTTAGTCCTGCACGCAAAAGTACAGTAAATAAGGCACGCAAATTCTGCAAATGTTCGTCAGGGGTGCGAAATTTGAACAATCTAAGGTGGGTGTTGATCACAAAATAGCGCTGCGACTGTTCATCGGGCGGAATCTGAAAGTATGCGTCCAGAAAGTCAATTGTTGAAAAGAATTTTCCTGCACCAAGCTTATCAAAAATGTCTTAAGGACGCGGTAAGGGAAACGTAGCTACCACTGTCTGGGGATTAACTGTAGACTTAAAGTCAGCACAAATACGGAGACGACTGTTTGGTTTTTTCACACTCACTATAGGCAAAGCCCATGGCGAAGCAGAAACAGGTTCAATGACACCAATGTCTTGCAAATGCTAAAGTTCAGAAGCTACGGCGTCGCGCAGTGCATGCGGCACTGGCTGTGCACGCCGGAAAACAGGTATCCCAGAAAGGACCCGCAAAATCAATACGAACGCGCTGTCAAGATCCAGTAGGAGTCTTTAACTACAACATGCGCTACGAAGTCTGTGGCACAACCAAGGCCATCAGAAAACAGTTCAGCAAAATCCATTGCATAGTGCGGCAACACTGTCTGCATGGTGACTAGCGTTGATGCAAAGTACATTGTCCTGAATTGCGAGGCCAAAAAGTTCAAATGCATCCATGCCAAAAATGTTTGTAGCATCACTAGAGCGGAGCACATGGAAAGTCAATGTACGGGACATTGCACCATACGTGGCTTGCTAACTACACAGGCCAAGCACTGAGATTTCCTGTCCAGTAAATGCAGTTAGCGTGGCATGCAAACGACGAAGAGGGGGCGAACCAAGCAAGTCATACGTTAATTTGTTCAATAAAGAAACACACGCACCACGCACCTGTGTCCATCTGCGTGCAAACAGAACGTCCACAAATGTTCAAAGTAACAAAAAGTTTCCTCGCATCGCACTGAATGTGAGAGGAAGTGTCTGGCAAAACTTGATTCACACGACGAGCTGTAGAAGCACGTGAAGCTGAAGGCTGTGAATAAATGGCATTAACATCCATAGGCTGATGTGAATCAGGATCATGGCGGTTGGCGGTGCGGTGACGTCCACGCAAGTCACGCGAACGGGAGACAAGTTCGGATTTAGAGTTTCTCTTACTGCACACAGCAGCACAAAAATACACTGTGCTTGACGGGATGGGCAACTGTCCCGTGGGCGGGCACAATAGCGGTTCGGATATGTTTTCAGTTTCTTAGAGGGTAGCTGGTTTGAACCATGTTTACATGCGCACGAGCGGCGCGACGCTTCGCGGCGTGGTGTGGCTGCCTGTGCTGGCAGGTGGGAGGGCACGTGTTGTTCCGCGCTAACAGTACAATCACCCGGAGTCATGTCGAACGCAGAAGTAGCCATGTCTAATGTATCTTGTCTGTCTAGCAGGTCCACTATTTCCTGCAAAGACGGGTTTTTAAATCTGAGGATTTGTTCGTGGGTGCGGTGATCCGCCACATTCTGCGCAATAGCGTCTCTAATCATTATATCCGCATATGAGCGTCCACATGAGCAATTAAAGTCACAATCAGATGTTAGTCCCTGAAGGTCCGCTAACCAATATTTATTTGACTGAGTAGGGACATGCCGGAGACGAAAGATATTTGTAGCATGCAGCTACCACATCTACACTGTAGTAGGGGGACTAAGTCTGTGCCGGCGCATGTTGCATAGTTGCCAAATTTATTCAAGATGGCGGCGATGACGTCATCCAAGATGGCGGCATGTAGACTTGGCAACATCGCATGACGTCATCCAAGACGGCGGCTTTTGGCGGGAAAATAGACCAATTGTGCTATGTCCACTAACCTAACGTAAAGAAAAAATGGCGGGAAGTTTGAATTTTGGCTTCCTACCTTGCGCGAGGCGGATCCACCTTCAAACGCTACCCCGTACGCAGCGTATTGTGGATCCGCATATGAACACCGCTCTTCATATAACTCGCGGCAGATCCACATTCTAACGTTAATCCTACTCTACCACCGATACTGCGAGCCTTCCGCGAGGCGTGCATGTACATAGAGGTACAGAAAACAGAGCAAACACTTTCTGAATGTGGAGGTGACTGGATACGCCTTGGTTACATTTAGAGACAATTTTAGAACACAGAACGATAACTTATGTTGCAGTTGCATGGATGGATCTGACATAAAACTGATTAGCGCATAGATATAAACTAACCGAACATACACCGAAATGCGGTGAAAATGAGAATGTACTTGCTTATCTTCTGGTTTGCAGGGGGGAATTTGTACATGGAGTCAAGTACGTGGCAACAAGAGGAATGCAGGAAAACAATGATGTGGAAGTGAGCCGAATAAGGAAGGCAGTCAATTTTTTCTTGTTGAGTTTGTATTATAGTGTATGTGTACTGAGGTAGCAGTGATACATGTGAGTTGAATACTGTATTTGACGCTGTTCAGGAGGACAGAGAATCATTCACGTCTAAACTTACTCACATCTGTGTTAAATGATAACAGAGGGTGTACGGGATGATCGATTGAGACAGAGCTGCAACTAGGTACGATTCAAACGTTGACTCATTTATTCTAGAGAAGGACAAGTTGCTGAAGGTAGATTTTTTTTTTTCGAGTATTCTATTTGGATGCTTTAGTCACATGATATAGCCAGCATTCTAGTCGTATGCGGGTACGTGTTCGGTATGTGGTTTAAAGCACTGTCTACTTGCAATCGTTAATGGTGAACCCGTGGGTCATCAGAGGACTTCCATCTCCTTTGTGATGAAAGTTGACACAATCCTCTAAACGCACTTTGATTTACACGATCCCCACCCTGTCGCATGCTTGGTGTAAAATCGAGATTTGAGCGTCATAACTAAGTTAGCTGTGGGTATTTCTGAGGGGCTTACCTGACAGATGGGTGTTTACAGAGTCGGTGACGGGATGACTTGTAATTTTCACATGTTGGACGCTGCTGTTATAAGTATCTGTTTGCTTGTAGGATGTACCGGCTGCTAATAACTCTCTGTGTGATGTATTATTTAGTAGCAGTTTGCTATAGTGTGTACTGAAATTATGATTGGACATGTGTCTGTGGGCTGTGCAACATGGCCGAGGGCACATCTGGGATTGGTGTTTTGTTATAGCGTGATAGATACACTGTATGGTTAAATAAGTTGTTCAAAAAAATAAATAGTGTTCTCAATGATTACACGTGCCTGCAGCGCAGATCAGAGTGATTGGTTTTCCGTCACCATCTCGGTTGCATGCGAGTAGTAAATGTTTTCCTGGCCATGTTAATCGAGTGTGTCAATGAGCTATGAGCTATTCTGAGAATAGACGTGAAGACAGGTCCAGACCTGAGACATTGGTGGTATACATGAGAAGAACAATGCAGCTTTCACATGTGTCGACTGTCATGAGCACTCGGAAGCTGAACTTGGCTGGAGACTCTGGAATCCCCTTCCCCGCCAACCGCATGTGCGCGCGGCCTGCCTTGGAGCTTAATCTAAGGGGCATAGGCGTTATCAATTTCTCCGATGATAGGTGCGAATGCGACTGTGTTGAGGTCATGTTTGGGGGAGGCCGAGCAGAGAATATTGGTCTGTTTGGCAGTTGTTGGTGTTTGGATGCGTCTGTTGCACTATTTTGCGGGCATGTCTGTGCACCGTGCGGTGCTTTATTTGGAGAGTTTAAGAGTACAGAGCTCGTCTGCTGATATTGTGTACTGCATTATTTAAGAGCTGTTTGCTATTGTGTGGTGCAATTAAGAGTTGTTTACGTGTTTGTGGCCTGTGTCAGATGACCACAGTAGGATCAGTGTGGGTGTTTTGTGACAAATATACTCCACGACTAAATAAAAGGGCTCCAAATAAATAGAGTGCAGCCCTTCCTTACTTCTCCGAGCAGTACAGTGCAGTCTGAGCTGTTTTTGCGCAATAACTGCAATCTGGTCAGAAAGTGAGTGAGTAGACAAATAACTGGACAAATTTATCTGTAGAGGAATTACAGGTCTGGATTGGAATGAATATCTTGATGGGTGTGGTTGTGTTGCCAAGTGCAGTGCAATACTGGAGTTCAGAAACTGCCTTATGTCAGCCTTACATATCGAAACCTGTTGTTGTTGTGGTCTTCAGTCCTGAGACTGGTTTGATGCAGCTCTCCATGCTACTCTGTCTTGTGCAAGCTTCTTCATCTCCCAGTACCTACTGCAACTTACATCCTTCTGAATCTGCTTAGTGTAGTCATCTCTTGGTCTCCCTCTACGATTTTTACCCTCCACGCTGCCCTCTAATACTAAATTGGTGATCCCTTGATGCCTCAGAACATGTCCTACCAACCGATCCCTTCTTCTGGTCAAGTTGTGCCACAAACTTCTCTTCTCTCCAATCCTATTCAATACTTCCTCATTAGTTATGTGATCTACCCATCTAATCTTCAGCATTCTTCTGTAGCACCACATTTCGAAAGCTTCTATTCTCATCTTGTCCAAACTATTTATCGTCCATGTTTCACTTCCATACATGGCTACACTCCATACAAATACTTTCAGAAATAACTTCCTGACACTTAAACCGATACTCGATGTTAACAAATTTCTCTTTTTCAGAAACGCTTTCCTTGCCATTGCCAGTCTACATTTTATATCCTCTCTACTTCAACCATCATCAGTTATTTTGCTCCCCAAATAGCAAAACTCCTTTACTACTTTAAGTGACTCATTTCCTAATCTAATACCCTCAACATCACCCGACTTAATTCGACTACATTCCATTATCCTCGTTTTGCTTTTGTTGATGTTCATCTTATATCCTCCTTTCAAGACACTGTCCATTCCGTTCAACTGCTCTTCCAAGTCCTTTGCCGTCTCTGACAGTATTAAAATGTCATTGGCGAACCTCAAAGTTTTTATTTCTTCTCCATGGATTTTAATACCTATTCCAAATTTTTCTTTTATTTCCTTAACTGCTTGCTCAATATACAGATTGAATAACATCGGGGAGAGACTAAAACCCTGTCTCACTCCCTTCCCAACCACTGCTTCCCTTTTATGCCCCTCGACTCTTATAACTGACATCCGGTTTCTGTACAAATTGTAAATAGCCTTTCGCTCCCTGTATTTTACCCCTGCCACCTTCAGAATTTGAAGGAGAGTATTCCATTCAACATTGTCAAAAGCTTTCTCTAAGTCTACAAATGCTAGAAACGTAGGTTTGTCTTTCCTTAATCTTTCTTCTAAGATAAGTCGTAGGTACAGTATTGCCTCACGTGTTCGAACATTTCTACGGAAGCCAAACTGATCTTCCCCGACGTCGGCTTCTACTAGTTTTTCCATTCGTCTGTAAAGAATTCGTGTTAGTATTTTGCAGCTGTGACTTATTAAACTGATAGTTCGGTAATTTTCACATCTGTCAACACCTGCTTTCTTTGGGATTGGAATTATTATATTGTTCTTGAAGTCTGAGGGTATTTCGCCTGTCTCATGCATCTTGCTCACCAGATGGTAGAGTTTTGTCAGGACTGGCTGTCCCAAGGCCATCAGTAGTTCCAATGGAATGTTGTCTACTCCGGGGGCCTTGTTTCAACTCAGGTCTTACAGTGCTCTGTCAAACTCTACATGCAGTATCGTATCTCCCATTTCGTCTTCATTTATATCCTCTTCCATTTCCATAATATTGTCCTCAAGTACATCGCCCTTGTATAGACCCTCTATATACTCCTTCCACCTTTCTGCTTTCCCTTCTTTGCTTAGAACTGGGTTTCCATCTGAGCTCTTGCTGTTCATACAAGTGGTTCTCTTATCTCCAAAGGTCTCTTTAATTTTCCTGTAGGCAGTATCTACCTTACCTCTAGTGAGATAAGCCTCTACATCCTTACATTTGTCCTCTAGCCATCCCTGCTTAGCCATTTTGCACTTCCTGTCGATCTCATTTTTGAGACGTCTGTATTCCTTTTTGCCTGCTTCATTTACTACATTTTTATATTTTCTCCTTTCATCAATTAAATTCAATATTTCTTCTGTTTCTACTAGCCTTCATCTTTTAACCTACTTGATCCTCTGCTGCCTTCACTACTTCATCCCTCAAAGCTACCCATTCTTCTTCTACCGTATTTCTTTCCCCCATTCCTGTCAATTGCTCCCTTATGCTCTCCATGAAACTCCGTACAACCTCTGGTTCTTTTAGGGTATCCATGTCCGATCTCCTTAAATTCCCACCTTTTTGCAGTTTCTTTAGTTTTAATCTACAGGTCATAACCAATAGATTGTGGTCAGAGTCCACATCCGCCCCTGGAAATGTCTTACAATTTAAAACCTGGTTCCTAAATCTCTGTCTTAGCATTATATAATCTGTCTGAAACCTGTCAGTATCTCCAGGCTTCTTCCATGTATACAACCTCCTTTCATGATTCTTAAACCAAGTGTTAGCTATGATTAAGTTGTGCTCTGTGCAAAATTCTACCAGGCGGCTTCCTCTTTCATTTCTTTGCCCCAGTCCATATTCACCTACTACGTTTCCTTCTCTCCTTTTTCCTACTACCGAATTCCAGTCACTCATGACTATTAAATTTTCGACACCTAAACCTATGAGAAGTAAAAGTTTCAAAAAGATACGTCGCAAATAAATAATGTACACTCGTTCCTCCTTCCATCAGCCTATGCACTGAAATCATCTCCGAAAATTAGCAGTTGTTTGGCTATTTGGAGGTAAATATTTTGCATTATTTACGAGTGGTTCGCATGTCTGTAGGCTGTGCTATGAGTTATTTTTAACTGTTTACAATTAGAAAGCGTGTGTCTAGAACATTATAAATGATTTATGTAGGATGTTTTGCAGGTCTGTATGATGTGGGACATGTCGGTTTAATACATATACTCCATTCCTAAATAAAGTAAATTAGTTCCTCCATCCATGGACCTAGTGCAGAGTTAGTCCGTTTACCAGAAATGTGTAGGAAGATGTTGAGTGTTGGTGCCTTAGTTTGGAACAATTTTCTTAGGTTGGTGGCGGAAACGCAAGTGAGCTTTGTATATTGGCAGATTTCAAACCTGGCGCTGGTTCCTAGGAGGAGGAGGAGGAGGAGGAGGAGGAGGAGGAGGTGGCGGTCTGGTCCTCGAAAAGTAGTTGAAATTAGGGAGTTGAACACGTTTGCACACGTATATGAAATTGTAAATTCAATTATTTAATATAGCAGGGTGGTGAGAGTGAATTAGCGAGCGTTCTCGCGATGAGCAAATGTGCCGTTATACAGTCATGGTAGATTCCAATGTCGGTTAAACTCTGGCGCCAAACGTGTCCTTTGTCCAGCATGCGGTTGACGGGTTCCATAGTGTCCGATGGAGTGGGCTCAGCCAGCCGTGTGTACGTCAGCTTCCCTCTGGAGTCTGGCTGTGTGAGCATGGAAAAGTCAGTTGGGACACACCTGCATGACCGTAATGTCTGAAATAAAGAGTCATTTTCCAGGTATTTACAGAAGGCTATGTCAGTCGCGTGTATGGAGGGTGTGTGACGTAAGCGGGACGGCAGCGCAGTTATTGTACAGTTATTACGCGCGTACAAGAGCGAGTCAATTAGCGGGCGTTCTAGTGCGGTCCAAACGTGCTGTTATATAGTAGATGTGGCAAAAAATAACGTAACTGTTAGAAATAACCGGTTACTGAGAAGTAACGGTTACTGCGATAACCGTTCCTCTGATACAGGCAGTTATTTCAATAACTGTCTAATGTCAACAGTGCCTCCCGCCATCTGTTGACCGAAGATCGTACTACGCTTTCCCGTCAACTCATCGGAGATCTGGCTAAGAACTAAGTAGAGGAAGGCGTTCTATAGGCCTTGGGAATAACTGTGAGACTGCGCGCCATCTGTTGATAAGAACTGTGTACTATATCGTGCGTCTTCGTTACTTTTAGCACAAACAATTAAATAAAGTTAATGTCCGAGCGGTGGCTGATACGAGCTGCAGTACAGGCATTAACAAGTACGGTCGTTCCCTTAAGCCACCGCCTCATATGCCAATTTAGCTTGGACGGGTGGTATAAAGAGAGGTACCACTTCGAGCGACTGTGGAAATAACTGTCAGAGATCGGAATTTTCCTCTGGCAGTTATCGTTATTGGCTTACAGTTCTCGCTCTCTGGCAGTTATCGGGCTACCATTACAGATAACCTGGAAGTTGGTAACGGAATAACTGTGTGTCTGTGTTCCTGACACAATGACTCCAGTCTTAGAGCCCAGTGATATTTCAGAGACGATAGTTACTGGAGCGAACAAATATTTACGTACTTCTTGGGAAATAGCCTCTGGCCATCGCGAATGACAAATAACATGTCAGGAAGTATAACATAATACAGTTGAATATAATAATTATTATCCTCATCATTTGTCAGGAGATTTTCAAAATATGTGAATATATTACAGTAACTGCTAATATTTACAGAATTGATACACTGTCAGAATAAAACACAGTTACGCACTTTTAATAAATTTATCATACATAGAATACCAGATTTTGACTGTTGCAACCAAGTGCTGTAAAAGCTGAAATACAGCAGAATTTTTATCTAAGCTGGTCTATCAGTCTCTGTTACGATATTCATCTACAGAGTAGAATTAGAGGTCAATGGAACCGTCTGATTCCACCCGTCTGTTTCGGCGTAAAAAGGTGTTGTGGTGTGTAAATGTCATTATGGCACAGTGTGTGTGTGTGTGTGTGTGTGTGTGTGTGTGTGTGTGTGTGTGTGGAGGGGGGCTTGCCGATCTAGTTTGCAGTCCCGGAATTTGCTGGTGGTAACTATTATTATTTTTTTCTATCTGTGATGTTTTGTGTTTTTATGGAGTATTGAATGTGATTTAATTTATGTAGGGATGATTGATTTGTGAACTTTTGGGATTGTGGTTTTATTTTTCGCAGTTGTAGGTGTTGGTTTTTTGGCATCAGTAGCTGTGGTTGACCTATGTAGGTCACTGGAAATGACTGATTCCCATTTTCATAGTTGTACGTGTTGATGTTTTGGTATCGTCATCTGAGGTTTACCTATGTAGGTCATGGGAAATATCAAATTCCAATTTTCGTGCTTTTAGTTGTGGGTATTTGTGTTTTGGTAAGGTCACCTATGGTTTGTATCTTCGTTGTTTGTTGCCATGTGTATGTAGTGACGTCATAGACACACTTAATGATGGGTGGAATCAGACACTTCTGAATCATAAAGTCTTTCAAACACAATGTAAACCGTGCTTTATCTGAAACCAAGTTTTTAATGGTTGCTGACTTGCTGGCTGTTTATTGAAAATGCATGTTCCCGAATACTGGACCCCTTGTGGACCAAGGTAAGTGATTTTAGGTCTTTATGTAGATTGCTGTTCCTATTTCTAGTACTGATATTATGTATTGAGCTATTGGTTGGCAATACTTGTAACAAATTTTATAATGAATAAATATACTAGGAAGCAGTGGTTAGAATACAAAGTTCCTTGAACAGGTTCCTACATGATGTTCTTTGATTTATACCACAAACGATTTTTATTAAACGCTTTTACATGCGAAAAACTTTTGCTACGTTTGATCAGTTACCTTAGAATATGCTTCCTTATGAAATAATAGAGTGAAAAAATGTGGTATGCCCTTCCCAACTGAATTTATTATCGAGTTGTAGTCCCAGAAATGTAACACTGTCAACCTTTTCGATCTGCATGGCTTCATATGTCATAAACATGCTGTAGCTGAAGAAATCTAGCAGTTTCCAAATCTCACATAAAACTTGGATTAGCGTACTCACACTTTCCCCAATATGACTATCTTTTACAGCAAGGGAGTAAACTAATCTGTCACATTACGTAGATTTTTTTGTTGTATTACAAGGCTATACATTTCATTCTATTATGTGAGCAGCACAAGAAATTAAGCTTCGAATTTAACCTACAGTACTCAGTCTACATATTACTTCATAGTTAAAAACTCACGTTGTTAACATTTTACTTAAACAGTGCTGTGGCGAAGTTCCGTGAACTTTCTGTTGCCGCTGCGAAGATAATATTTCTAATAGCGACCGATAACCTATAAACATGTAATATGAAACACTAATAATCGTTCTAACATTAACTAAAATGTACCCGAAGTTAATAAGCTAAGGTTATGTCATGATTCATACGACATTCCTGCCATATCACACTACTCGCAATTATACTGATAACTAAACTGATGGATTCCAACTATGTCGTTATTTAACTGTAGCCCCTCGGAGTATTTGGTATTCGCTAGCGAAAAATAACTTGGCAGTTACTAGTAACTGTCAAAAATAACGGTTATCAAAGAATAACTGGAACTGTGATAATGGTTACTCCAGAATAACCGTTTGGCCCACCTCTATTATATAGTCATGATGGATTTCACTGTCGAGCAAACTTTGCTGCCAAAAGTGTAGCACTGCATTCTTGCTCGCACAGGGAAACATGGTGGATGGTAAGCGGTCGGAATCGACAGGTTTGAACGTGGCGCCAAAAGTGTGGCAGCGAACAGTCGAACGTTGTGTGATTCAGCTCCGAGGCAGACAATTTTGGCGGGAAACGAGGGGAGGCGACGAATACACGTGGTGAGCAGACAAGAGGCCACTGTGACGCCAAACTCGACAAGTTCCAGTGTGTCCAGCGAAAACATGTTTACGACGTGGGAGCGATCACAGTGCTCGCCCCCCGAGCTAGTGGCTGGCCGCCTCACGTGACAGGCGTAGGCAGTGTCTCTGCACGCTGGGCGGGGGGTGATGAGGATTTGAACTAATTCAGTTGGAGCACGGATATCGTGGTGACTGCACTGCGATATCAAAGATGTGTGTGCTGACTGTGTTGGAGAACAAGTGATGACCGTACTGCTTGAAATAAAGTCTTCAGTCCATTCCCCCCCTGCAAAATCAAAGGACATGACTTGCATTACTATAAGAGAAGTTTATTATTTGATGTGATTATGATAGGCTACCAGTGAAAAAAGATAAGTGAGGGAGAAAGTTCGTACGTGTGATCAATTATGGTGTTGGGATTTGAACTTGTGATAGATTTTTGTTATGGGTGTAAGGAAAATGGCTTTCTCACCGAGAAAATCAGATATCTTGAATAAATAATAAATAATAATAAATAGAAGTACAGTTTTCGAGAGAATATCGTGTTGGAATTTGAATTTGGCGCAATTTTGTAGTGGAGGTTGGCCTATAATAATAAATGATAATAAATAATAATGAATGTTAATGAATGATAATGAATGATAATCAATAATAATAAATAATAATAAAAGAGAAGTACGGTCTGCATGCATTATCCTGTTGGAATTAAAATTTCTCGCCATTTTTCCTTCTGGAGGTTTAGGTTAGTGTACATAGCATAATTGGACTATTTTCCCGCCAAAGCCGCCATCTTGGATGACGTCATGCGATGTTGCCAAGTCTATATGCCACCATCTTGAATGATGTCATCGCCGCCATCTTGAATAAATTTGGCAACAATGCAACAGGTGCTGGCACAGACTTAGTCCCTCTACTCACTGTCACAGAAGTGGGAGTTCAAAGCATCAATCACTTTCTCGTATGTTTTAGTTTCTGGGCAGGTGGTGGGAAACAACTTGATGAGCACTTGGTATAACACAACACCCGTGTTGGCAATGAAAAAGGCAAGCCGCTCTGTACCTGGTATGTTGTAAGCTGTGAAGTGTGCCTTGAGCTGGGCGATGTATTCTGGCCAGTGTTCAACGCTAGGGTTGAAGGCACGAAATGACGGCGCCGTCGGCGACGGCGGCGGTACAAGCGGAGGCGTCGGAGACGCCAAAGTAGCTGCAGTTTGTTGGGTGACCAGTCCATTTATGGCAGCAAGCAGTGGCGTCATTTGCTGAGGCTGAAAACTTAAAAGATCGGACAGCAAAGCCTGTTCATGTGGCGAAGCCATGGTTTACACTATTGAAAGTCTTATACTGAGACTAGCACGGAAGGAAAGCAGTACCAAGCAAAAAAGGAAATGATAGGAGAGGAAAAAAAATAGTCTCGTCGCCAAAACTACTTGTATCCCACCTGGAAAGTGGCGCGTGGATCTGCTTCTGCAAACTGATGGGTGGGCCAAATGAAGAAAGCGAGGAGGAGCAGGAGCAGGAGGGGACAAGCACTTTGGTACTGCGATTAAAATAATAGATGTTTACTATAGACAAAACTATGTTCAGGAATGGCTACATAACTTGGCGTGCATCCCGTCATGAGTAGTACAACGTCCCAATAGCAAGTCAACACACACTGTAGTTTAAGTGATGTTCCAGGCCGTCTGCTCTCGATGAAATGGGGCTGAATCTGGAGCGGAGCACGTAGATTTGGACAGCACCAACTAGAGGGCACTGTCATCGGTGTCTGTCGTAGTGCTAACCTAATAACTTTAATACGCCATGGCATCGCTGCTTTCGATACCACACTGTATACATGTAACTATTAGTTTTTAAATCGTAATTATAGATATGTGAAAAACACACAAATTATGAATTCATACCTTTTTACCACATGATGTGGTTTTTCTGATGGGTTGTGTTTCTACAGTGACGGCTTCGTTCCACAGCTTGTCATCTGCAACCACTTACACCTTAAAGTAGATAAATTGTTTAAGCCAAAATAAGGGTTTGAAAATTATTTCTATGACTGACGTTAATTAATTCTGAAATATTCAAGACAGCCGCCGGGAACACCTTCAACTGTTCCACTGTCAGCCATGTTTGGTTTTACAGCTGGTGAAGAGTGAAACATAGTGACAGTCACAACTCTATATATAGTGTTTGACGGTGATGAAGATGAGGAAAAAGTAAATGTAGTGAAACATAATGTAAACACACACACACACATACACACAAACAAACAATTAATTAATTTCAGGTATAGAAATAACAATTTCCAAATCGTAATTTTGGCTTAAACAATTTATCTACTTTAAGGTGTAAATGGTTGCAGATGACACCCTGTGGAACAAAATTGTCACCTACAGTGGGCCAGACAGCACAAAAACTGGAGTGTAGATAACTCACAACATCTAATGACGCCTGACAAGTCATGCATGTCCCTTCTTGAAAATTCTTGTGTGTTCTAGATCAAAGGAAAAGAGTACTCTGTTAGCCCTCCTCTCCCTCCAATATTTATAATCATTTGCTCTTTGGGATGTTAATTAAGGTTAACAGTAATGCTCATGTTAAATATTTTTTAATGTTCTGAGTATTCAAGTAGTAAGGCACTGAGGGTTCTGGCAGAAAATGCTGACTCATTATCCGTCAGTAATTGCAGGTCCTATTTTGCTAACATCAGCATCAGAACTTCCTTATCTCCGAGGTCATTCCAGGAACTGACATCCTGTGCTTCATGCCAACGTTAAGGAGGAAAGGGCCTCCCCATCTCCTTGCACTTATACAAATTTTTGCATGAAATAACCTCTCACCCCCTAGCGCCCTCCCACATTCATGCTAGTGAGACTCGACTGCAGTTCAGATCAATGTCATATTTCACTGATGTCAACATCCGCACACTCTGTGCTTCTTGGAAATTTAGATGAAGCACCCCGTGCCCCACATGCCTCCACACCTGTGTGTGAAGTGTAAACATGTAAGTATTGATCTATCTATAATTGTAATTATGTTTTGTTACTCAACAGGCTTTAGTCTTGTTTTAAATATCGATTCATAACACACACTTGTTGCCTTTGTGTCTTGAAAATGAGTGATGAAGATTTGTATGATGAAGGTTTGTGTGATGATGATGGCGGTGATCATCATCATCATAATAGAGATTACAATAAATGTATTTACAGTGATTGGTAAATCGTTCCCCCACTTATGAGATATATGTCGAAGATAAAGATGTGGAGACGTACTATATCTACACTTCCTGCTGTGAGGCAGTGTAAGTATTAACGTGAATGCAGATGAAAAGAAAAAGCAAATAAGCTTAATTAACTGTGTGTTTTCCTTCCAGGCATCGTGTAGTCGTTACAGCAGCAGGTACCTGATATGAACATAATCAGTTTAGTCAGGAGTTCTACCTAGTGATAGTATTTGAAAACCCTCGATTTAGTGACGTCAAATTAATATTATCCATGGATGGATGATTTCGACTACGAAATGTGTCAATGCAGATTTCGGCTGTGTTCCATGGAAAATGCTTCCTCTCCTAGGCTGAATATACAATTTCTGTGTGCAACTTCCCTGACACAGTTAAAATATTTAACAACAGAGAGTGCATACATGTGCAGGAGCAGACTTTTAAGAGTTAAATGAATTCTAGCTCGTACAGATTCCCTTATGAAGGACATAGTGATAGACATCCCTGGGGTTGTGAAGCAGCTGAATAGGTTGAAAATAAATAAATCGTCATGTCCTGATGGGATTCCAATTTGGTTTTACAGAGATACTCTACTGCTTTGGCTCCTTACTTAGCTTGCATTTATCGCGAATCTCTTGCCCAACGTAAAATCCCGAGCGACTGGAAAAAAGCGCAGGTGACGCCTGTATATAAGAAGGGTACAAGGACGGATCTTCAAAATTACAGACCAATATCCTTAACATTGGTTTGTTGCAGGATTCTCGAACATATTCTCAGTTCAAATATAATGAATTTCCTTGAGACAGAGAACTTGCTGTCCATGCATCAGCACGGCTTTAGAAAGCATCCCTCCTGCGAAATGCAGTTCGCCCTTTTTTCACTTGATACCTTGCGAACCATGGTGCAGGGTGTCAGACGGATGCCATATTCCTTGACTTCCGGAAAGCGTTTGACTCGGTGCCCCACTACAGACTCCTAACTAAGGTACGAGCATATGGGATTGGTTCCCAAATATGTGGGTGGCTCAAAGACTTCTTAAGTAATAGAACCCAGTACGTTGTCCTCGATGGTGAGTGTTCATTGGAGGCGAGGGTATCATCTGGAGTGCCCCAGGGAAGTGTGGTAGGTCCGCTGTTGTTTTGTATCTACATAAATGATCTTTTGGATCGGGTGGATAGCAATGTGCGGCTGTTTGCTGATGATGCTGTGGTGTACGGGAAGGTGTCGTCGTTGAGTGGCTGTAGGAGGA
Organism: Schistocerca gregaria; assembly: GCF_023897955.1. Lineage (NCBI taxonomy): Eukaryota > Metazoa > Arthropoda > Insecta > Orthoptera > Acrididae > Schistocerca > Schistocerca gregaria. The sequence goes on from NC_064921.1 coordinate 428,000,621, forward strand.
TACAAGATGACTTGGACAGGATTTGTGATTGGTGTAAAGAATGGCAGCCAACTCTAAATATAGATAAATGTAAACTAATGCGGATGAATAGGAAAAAGAATCCCATAATGTTTGAATACTCCATTAGTAGTGTAGCGCTTGACACAGTCACGTCGATTAAATATTTGGGCGTAACATTGCAGAGCGATATGAAGTGGGACAAGCATGTAATGACAGTTGTGGGGAAGGCGGATAGTCGTCTCCGGTTCATTGGTAGAATTTTGGGAAGATGTCGTTCATTTGTAAAAGAGACCACTTATAAAACGCTAATACGACCTATTCTTGAGTACTGCTCGAGCGTTTGGGATCCCTATCAAGTCGGATTGAGGGAGGACGTAGAAGCAATTCAGAGGCGGGCTGCTAGATTTGTTACTGGTAGGTTTGATCATCACGCGAGTGTTACGGAAATGCCTCAGGAACTCGGGTGGGAGTCTCTGGAAGAAAGGAGGCGTTCTTTTCGTGAATCGCTACTGAGCAAATTTAGAGAATCAGCATTTGAGGCTGACTGCAGTACAATTTTACTGCCGCCAACTTATATTTCGCGGAAAGACCACAAAGATAAGATAAGAGAGATTAGGGCTCGTACAGAGGCATATAGGCAGTCAGTTTTCCCTCGTTCTGTTTGGGAGTGGAACAGGGAGAGAAAGTGCTAGTTGTGGTACGAGGTACCCTCCGCCACGCACCGTATGGTGGATTGCGGAGTATGTATGTAGATGTAGATGTAGATGCAGGAAACCCTTGGGTCCTCTAACCTTTTTCATTGTCATGTAATCATTACTATCATCATCATCATCATCATCATCAATGATTTTCCCCATGTGAGTACTTAACTTGTGCCTTGAGAATGGTAGGGTGTGCTCCTGTCGAAATATCCGCGGCGGTCGCCGACGTCACCCGGCAGCAAGCCCGTAAGTAATTTGAATTTTCTCCATGCTCTCAACAGTTTTCTTCTCGTATTTGTGCATAGTTGTTACGCTCTGTGATTTGAAATTCCACCTGATGAACAGAGGACAAGTAGGAATGCGTTTAGCCCGCATCTCGTGGTCGTGCGGTAGCGTTCTCGCTTCCCACGCCCGGGCTCCCGGGTTCGATTCCCGGCGGGGTCAGGGATTTTCTCTGCCTCGTGATGGCAGGGTGTTGTGTGGTGTCCTTAGGTTAGTTAGGTTTAAGTAGTTCTAAGTTCTAGAGGACTGATGACCATAGATGTTAAGTCCCATAGTGCTCAGAGCCATTTTTTTAGGAATGCGTTTCTTCACTGTCTCATCAAGAATGGCTGTGCGTTTAGGCGACTGGGGAAAAAAGGTACAAATTCCTTCCAAGTTTCTGAAAAAGATCCGCCATTGCTTATTGCCTGTCATACAACGTTCTACAATTAACTTTAACTGATGTGCATAAGAGTGGATGAAGTGAGCATTTTTATTCACCTCTTTAATTCTGATTTGAACTCCACTCACTACAGGAGCACCGTGGCAAGACTGAGCTATCAGTTTCTGAGATGTTTCATTTATGTTCATTTTTTCTACCTCGCTGAGAATAGCTGCAGTTACATCATCTGCAGTGTGACTTTTTGGTCGTACAAAGGAACTAAATCTTTCGATGATTATCCCCAGCAGCTCCTAGTGAATTACTATGACCAATAGTGATAAATGTGCACATTCAGTGGCTTCGTCAACTTCGACAGCAAGAAAATTTGTCTTTGACAGTTCATTCCTGATCAGTTTAAGGCATAGCTCGTAAATTGATTCCAACAGTTCATTTTGAATTGTTTTCGAAAGGCCAAAGAAAATCCGGTTTTCCTATTTTTCGATGTGCTGCTTCAAGACATCAAGTTCTGCCATCACATCAACTAGTCATCGAAAAATTCCTAGGTTTTTGGAATTTTCCGTTTCGTCATGGCCCCTTCAGCCCAGCTCGAATTTGCCGCAAAACATAATCTGCTTACTCAAGATATACCGGTTTTTGAGACATTTTCATTTTATGTCTTTATGTTAAGGGGTTAAGTACTGTCTACTTGGCTCATAATGTCAACATACCCTAGCACCGAAAATTCAATAAAACCACATAAATGTTTTTCACTAGAACTGTGTTTTTCACCTTTGCGTGGAAACTTTTTAAGCCTGCGATACCATCCTCAGTCCTGGGTCTGTCACTAATGTTTGTCACTCCACAACCACAAAACCAGTCAGCTTCATTGTACATTGTTCCGTTAAAACCTCGTGTATATCCTTGCCTGCATTTACACTATCTTTGTTCTTGACTGATTTTCACGTCTGGTCTGGGCGCTCCATGTTCCTTCACTTTTATCCTATCGGTATGTTCAAAATTTTTACCTGATAAATTAGGAATTCATATTGTGCTGTTTTTGAACTCACGATACGCTGCAGTTACTCGGGAGATAGTATAGGTCACTTCAGTCAGGCACAATATCCTCACAACGAAAAACACAATCACAAATATAACGCACATCACCCACTAACACTGTCAGAAGGCAAATAAAGTAACGGACCACATTTCGTGCGCTTTGTTCTACTAATTGTTCGTGAAACTCTCGCTATGTGTTGAGATATGTCTTACCATATCCTGGTGCACTCTGGTGAGAGATTTTCACATTCATTTTAACAGTGGAAAGGATAGCCTATGGAAAAACAAATACAATTATCCAAAGAGCTTTCAAAACAATAATACTGAACGTCGATGCATGTCGCATCAAAGCATAACAGCGACATACAGAGACAGCGGTTCGACAGCGAAGTTTCTGTAGATCTGTTCATTCTCTTTTGGTAGAAGCAGAGGATCGTGAAAATTGTGTGGAGGTTGATAGGACACGCTAACACTGCACGACCAGCAACTACTATAAGAGCTGTACTCAATCGAAGCCACCTCCCAAAGCAAAATGTCTCAAATGGCTCTGAGCACAATGGGACTTAACTTCTGAGGTCATCAGTCCCCTATACTAAGAACTACTTAAACCTAACTTACCTAAGGATATCACAAACATCTAAGCACGATGCAGGATTCGAACCTGCGACCGTAGCCTAGCGATCGCGCGGTTCCAGACTGTAGCGCCTAGAACCGCTCGGCCACGGCGGCCGGCGCCCCAAAGCATCTACTACAGACAGCTAAGTCGTATTTCAAGGCGGTAACATGTTCAGAAATTTATTTTAATAAATATTTTGGAGTGTCTCCGCCTCAGAGCCTTTCATTAGTAGCCATGTGTGATCGTACCTGTGTGTTCACATAAGAATACAATGGCTTTTATAAACTCTTACAAATAACTGGGTATTAAAACGAACTTAAAATAGCTCGTAATCCAGTGCCCACATCTGGTAATGTTGAATCATACACATCCACCTCCACCAATGCGCAGCGTGCACCGTAGAGTTGAGCTCCGGTTTCTTACGATGGACAGAGTGTTTGGCGAGCTACCTCCAGTGGAGTACTCCACAACGTCTCATAGAATTGGTAGACATATGACTGCAACTTTGTTGACACTAACCAGCACCCCCTTAGAAATAGGGGGTGATGCACTAGCTGATCCTGTATGGCATAGCAAGCCTTTGCCCCCGCGTGCCTGCTCGGGCCCTGCTGAAGGAGCGGCCACCTGCCCACTGACAGGATGAACGGGCGAGGCCAGCCGGCCAGCCGGCCAGCCTCCGCATTGACCCTCCGCCTCGAGCGACACGAACGCGTTGCAGTCCGCCACTCACCCTGAGGTGAGGGCGGTCCCAACGCGCCGGGTACACTAGAAGGTGCCCCGGCGGCTGAATCAGCGGACGCAGCAAGCGATACTGGTGGTGTCAAGCGACGCGCCAGACCCTCCGCCGTCGCTGCACCTCGAGGCTGCAGCCTGAAGGCGGCTGACCGTGGCCAACAGCACGCTCAGCTGCTCGCGGCCAGCTCCTCCTGCGCCCGCACAGAGCACGCACACACCCTACCCATCCTACTGCTAATATCTAACGACTCCGCGAATTTATACTCTACGGCTATCAATATCAATATTACTCCTCTCAAATACGTGAATACGCAAGGATTTTATGTAATTAAATGTGCAAGCGCACAAACACTCAGAAAGAAATAAGAATCAAACTACAAAACAAATATGAAAGCTAACTATGCGACTCGCTACTGCACTGCTGCTGCACTGATACTTCACCAGCGGCTGCTCAAGGCTCACTGCAGGACGAAGATTTCCACTTCTGGCTACATTTTTTTATTATTATTACTATTATTAAACTAACCCCGATTGAAACATTCTGTCCAACCAACTGCAGCAAAAGAATATTGATGCTGTGAAATCTGTTGAAGATGTATCTCTGTTTGCAGCTTAGGGCTTCGCTATACACTGATGCTCACTGGTAACAGGAAGAGCCAACTGCTAAACGAGGATGTGTCACCAAATAGAGAATGATGTGTGTACGAGACGTCTGTGACCGCATCATGGCTCAAATTAGTGATCGATTCAGTCTTAATGATCACTTGTCGATTGCAAACTCTTTGATCAGTCATTATCTTCCAAACATGAAATTGCTTTCCCAGAAAAAGCTGTCAATTTGTTTTTTTAAATTATGGTGTTCAGGCTTACGTCATGAACTGAATGTACTACAAACCACAAATGATTTTATAAAAGCGCCAAGTGCTTTGAATTTGTTGATCTTTCTTTATGAAAACAATTCGGCAAAAGCCTTTCCTGATAGTGTTAAGCTTCTGCAGATAATAGTAACCTTTTCATGACAACAGGAGAGACAAAACGCCGCTTCTCTACATTAAAGCGAGTGAAAACATTTATAAGCAATACTATGAATGAGGACAGACTTCGTGCACTACCGATTTGTTCCCTCGAAAAAGAATTAGAGAGTCAGCCAAATGGTCATAGACCATTTTGCGGCGCAGAAGGGGAGGCCAGCTGACTTCGTCTACAAACAAATGAATTAAGGTAGGGAAATAGATGATAAGAAGCAATTCATTTGTTCTTACGAAATTAGGTGCATCAAAAAGGGTAGTGAAATTTTTAGCTACTGACGCGACACTTCGCGAAACCCATCTTCATTTATCGTACGGCTTCTTGTGCTAAATGTCAAATATTCCGACACTTTAGCACAAGGAACTCTACTAAAAATTACACGTTTGGGAGAGATAGTTCGTACTCTAGATCACTTAAAATGCATAAATTCGTAATGTAGAAAATATAAATAGTACGACAAATAAGGTATGTAAATTAACATGGTGGTTACGCGTAGCAGCCTGTCACAGCGCAATATCCGTGACGTCACGGAAACGTCACTGTTTCGTCACGCGAACTCAAACGCCGCAGTTTGAGCACACTAAACGTCCAAAGTTTAGAAATGAAAATACCAGAAACGTTAAGCGTGCAAAAAGCTAATGTATACCGCATGAAAGATCTATGCAAAACGCGTCTTTTAATACGATTTGTTGTGGTAAACAGTGGGGAAATACAAAGTCGGGAATAAATAAGCTACCTATAGATTTTATCTTGGAGTTAGCTTTCGATGTTATTTAGTTGCTGATTATAATACGGAAGGAAGATACAACATGTAAACGTTCGGCTCTAGTGTGATATTGCGCCCCCTCCTCGTCCCCCTCCCCTTCCCCCTCCCGCTACACTCCTACTCCCCCTCCCCCCGTAATCTTGACTGTGATGACATGCCGATCTGTAGCGTAGCCCGAGGCCTACGTTAGTTCCGACCGATTAACATCGCAGCCTTCCGCGCTATGGAAACCACGAGCCGCGTCATGTTATGACTATGACTGATTAGACGAAACCACCTCACTACAAGGGTCTTGTAGTAAGTGACGCGTGTTACACTGGTGTATCTGGAAACCAGAAGATCAAGATGAGTGGGTCATTACTTCCCGATATTATACATGCTTTGGTTATTGGTCCTGGTAAAATTAATCTTCTTGTAGGAGATTTTGCGCGGCATTGAGGGAATAACATAGCAGGTGTTAAACGAAAGCAGTGATATTCAGCCGTTCGCAAAAGTAACGCCAAAAAGCATATTCATATTTGTCTATGTTGCAGTGGAAAATCACGATGATATCCACAGATATTTTAATTGAGCCAGATTTTTCAAAGATCCCAAAGCACGTAGTCGGAGATAATGCGAATCTTGTTATTTTTAAACAGGATAATCTGAATTTAAAGCTTGTTTACCAAACACGTACGGAAACTTAATGTCATTGAATGACTTTGTTATCATATGTGGAGATTGCTGGAATAACTCTTAGTATGACTTTCTGATTATAAACAAAACTAGGAAACTGAATTAGGGTCCATACAAGCGAAACTATTAAATGAGATTCTGTATAAAAGGAAGTGTATCAAAATGGACTGTATGAGTATTCTGCAGAGTGTGGGGAAATTTGCACTTTGTTGCACACTCGCTCAGGGGCCACAAAGCACATGTGTGTATTTGATGGAAAAAGTGAGGCAATCAGTGCTCAACTAATGGAACTATATAGCAATGTGAACTATACGCCAATGAGAAAATTGAAGAAGTCGACATAAAACTAACAGATATGCATAGACACATCAAAGTGATAGCTAAGAAACTTGACTAGCCCCAAAGTATATGTAAGTGCTAAACTATCCCCAAAACAGCTTAATATACAGCAGCATGTCGTCAAGGAAGCATAAAGTTGTTGAGGTGCAGAAGGCAATGAGATCAGCATCTCTCGGAAACGTTTAATCCAGTAACCCACAGTTTGAAAGAGCTGTCATACACTATGGAAGGGGGCAGAAAAAGAACAAGAAGAAGAAGAAGAAGAAGAAGAAGAAGAAGAAGAAGAAGAGGAAGAAGAAAATGATGATGATGAGGGAGTAAGTGCAATTACGGGCATCATTAATCATTACTGTAATGCTGAGATAGAACATATGGGGTCAGCAGGATGAAACTATATATGATAGGTAAACAACTAATGTCAAACATCAAAGAAGTATACCCCAAAAGACATGAAAGCATGGCCAGTGCACATGGAACCCCAAAAGAACAAATAAAAGTCTCAAAGAGTGACAAATACATGAATATAATTGAACCATAATTAGCAGCTGCACATAGTGTGAATAAGGGGTTGAAGTGCAGCATAAAAGACTCAACAATCTACCTCCAGAATAGGTATATTACAACGACCTGAATGAATTCATAGGTTATGACTACTTACAGTGTCAGCTGCGGCAGGGAATGCAGGTCACACGAAACAGATATTGTCGATCATATCTAAGCTTCGAGAAAGGCACATCATCGAGTAATTATGTAGACAGTTGTTCATGAGCTTCATTGACCTGCACGCAGAACATTTCTGCACAGACATATAATAATATAGGGATTGGGTGATTTATGGCAGGCTGATCACATAGATATGCGAGACTGGTTACAATCGAGTAACAGTTTGAAATATATTCTAATGGCCGTGGATCTATGTATTCCTACCTGTGAGGGTGAAGATGAGGATGTAGGTTTCGGAGGTCGTCGAACAATTATTGCAGACCGAAACGAACTGTTGTCCCAGCAACCTTTAGAACAAGTATGCAGGTGAATCTGAGCCACTGAGAGCATAATTCGACTAATCCCGGTGAAGTCATTATGGAGGAAACAGGCCTAATAATAAGGGCTCACAAAGAATGTTCTTCCACGATGCATTTCAGCCTTTTAACATGCATACGATGTACTGTGGTTTTATTGAATAATATTCTGACATAGATACATTACAAACGCTAATTATATAGTAGAATATTAGCAGTTTTGTTGTGGCTTTTCATTTTCGCTCCGAGTAGTTGAACATTCTCAATGACTGGTCCGTTAGTACGCTGATTATTCATGCTGTTCATTGCACAAAGTCCATCACAGACTGCATGTGATAATAGTATACCCTATTATTATACATTGTACGGATTACTTGTAACATTTTACATTGGTTTCTATAATTTTAAGCACTATGTTGCGTTTCAAAATCATCCACAGGCATGTTTCTACAGCATTTGAAGGTACTTTTAAAATTTTGTGGAAATCGTGATGAAGTGGGAATACATACGGAAGAAAACTGAGCAGCAGATCCTTCTCTTTTGCTTCTGTAATTACATGTCCATTAGGATAAAGCAGTTCGAGATTGCTGATGCATGTGGATGTTCGTTTGGCCAAATTAGTTTCCTGATATGGCTCTTGGCTTTGGTTCGAGTATTTGTATCATATTTTGAATCCGTTCGTTGCTTTAAACTGCAGCCACTGTGTGTTAAACCATTGTGCTTTATAATTGCCACAAGACATTTTTCGATTCATGATGTTTCTTTCGAGTTGTTTTGTTGAAAAGAAACATTCTGCATTCATATTGTTTACCTTGAACGAATTCCTTTTTTTTCCTTTACTCAGTACCACATAATTCCAGTGTTCAGGAAGGTAAATATCGGAAAAATACTTTTTTCATTTCTGAACCAAGCCAAAATTCTGATCACAGGGCAGGTACGAGCGTCCGCTAACTAATAATTTATGGTCTATTTCCTTCACAGGGAACTCTGAGCTGCTTACAATGTGTTGCCACAGTACAGCAACTTTTGTTTATATTCTGACCTCCACACTGGTCAGAGTACATAATTAGTTTTTCAGTCCTGACAAAATAACGTATAAAATACAGCAAACAAGAACCAATTTTTTGTGGCCCTCTCGCCGCAATGGATTCATTCCACAGAAACATGTATGCATCATCATTATGCATATTGTGGATGCCAAAGCAATGTGTCCAGAACAGACGTTTGTAATAGCAAACTCCAGTTGAGATAACCGGTGTAGGCAAAGTTTCCATGAAATCAAATGTTACCACAGTAACGTTACCATTTAATTCACTCTGTAAAACACCCCGTGCATACTCAGCTTTTTGCTGATGGAACTCACGTTCTGCAATTAACTCCGTTCCCTCCTTATCATTATCCCTGCAAAGCGTTGTATATTCGACAAGGGTCACACACTGATGAATGAAATGACAAACTGCAGTTTTCGTAAAAATTTTTGCGGAAAATAAAATGAGAAACGGGCATTTGCTCCTCTTCACAGTACAGTGAATATACATACATTAAAAAAAAATGTTTTGCATCACTTCAGTTCCAAGAGTTCCGGAACCCGTACAGAAAATTGGAATAGAGATCAACATAAACACCATTTACGCACTTTTTATTGCTCATGAAACCACACATTGCATGTTGTACCACCATACATAGAGATCTTGAGAGGTGGTGGTCCACATTGCTGTACACACTGGTACCTCTAATACCAGTAGCATGTCCTCTTGCATTGATGTATTCCTGTATTCGTCGTGGCATACTGTCCACAAGTTCATCATGGCACTGTTGGTCCAGATTGTCCCCCTCCTGAACAGCGATTCGGTTTAGATCCCTCAGGGTGGTTGGTGGGTCACGTCGTTCATAAACAGCCCTTTTCAATCTATCCCAGACATTTTCGATAGGGTTCATGTCTGTAGAACATTCTGGCCACTCTAGTCGAGCGATGTAGTTATCCTGAAGGATGTAATTGACAAGATGTGCACGATGGGGGCGCGAATTGTCGTCCATGAAGGCGAATGCCTCACCAATATGCTGCCGATATGGTTGCACTATCGGTCGGAGAATGGCATTCGCGTATCGTACAGCCGTTATGGCGCCTTCCATTACCACGAGCGGCGAACGTCGGCCCCACATAATGCTAGCCCAAAACAGCAGGGAACCTCCACCTTCCTACACTCGCTGGACAGTGTGTCTAAGGCGTTCAGACTGACTGGGTTGCCTCCAAACACGTAGTTGTCTACTGTCTGGTTGAAGGCATATGCGACACTCATCGGTGAAGAGAACGTGAGGCCCACCCTGAGTGGTCCATTTGGCATGTTGTTTGGTCCAGGTGTACCGCACTGCATGGTGTCGTGGTTGCAAAGATGAACCTCGCCAAAGACGTCGGGATTTAAGTTGCGCATCATGCAGCCTGTTGCGCACAGTTTGATTCGTAGCACAACGTCCTGGGGCTGGACGAAAAGCATTATTCAACATGGTGGCGTTGCTGTCAGGAATCCTCCGAGCCATAATCCATAGGTAGCGGTCATCCACTGCAGTAGTAGCCCGTGGGCGGCCTGAGCGAGGCATGTCATTGACAGTTCCTGCCTCTCTGTATCTCCTCCATGTCCGAACAACATCGCTTTGGTTCACTCTGAGATGCCTGGATACTTCCCTTGTCGAGAGCCCTTTTTCGCACAAAGTACTGCGGGCGTGATCGAACCACGGTATTGACCGTCTAGGCATGGTTGAACTACAGACAACACGAGCTGTGTACCTCCTTCCCGGTGGAATGACTGGAACTGATCGGCTGTCGGACCCCCTCCGTCTAATAGCCGCTGCTCATGCATGGTTGTTTACATCTTTGGGAGAGTTTAGTGACATCTCTGAACAATCAACGTCTATCTTCAGGAGTTCTGGGAATCGTGGTGATGCAAAACATTTTTGATGTGTGTATGATTGATGAATTTAAATCTGGTCCTAAATACTTTCTACCATCATCTTTATGATACGCATAATGGCTTCCATAAGCCGGAAATTTTTCTATGAAACGTTTTAGTACACCAACTTTGTGAGGAGGTGTTTTATTACCGGGTTCATCTTTACCTCTACCATCATGAGGAGAGGTCGCTTTTTCGCTTTATTCTTGAGTACCCTATCAATTCTTCCAGCAGATACGGCTAAAGTATTCTGAAAGAATCTTTTGCACACCCTAGTTTCAGCCCCATTTGAATTGAGCAAGTAATACAATTTTGTCTTCTCCCTGCGTGAATGTTACTAACCTACGTAAGACCGTGCTTTATCAACAACTTTAATCATGGTAAACAGGAAAGCTGGCTGCAGATCATGGCTGCCTAAATTATAAAACTCATTGAACACTTGTTCGTGCCGTTCTTGTTTGTTGTTTGTGAGGCACTCATACCGGCACTAACACTCGCTGATTGTCCGCAGTTCCTTTCGCGGTACAAGGTTATATTTTTCTAACGTTACTAAACCATTTATCTTCGTTTCTAAGGCGCTACTTCCGTCGCCCCGTATCACAGCTTCGTTGTTTGCCTCTGGCACGTCCTCTGGAAAAGTTGAAGCTGCAGCCATCCTTGCTCTCGCTTCTCCTGGCGCTTCTCCATCAGGCTCAAACATCTCTGTAATAAAAATATCCACCCCTCAACGTAATATTAACTACACAACAGTAATTGTTAACGTAGGTAATGGTATCCACAGGCGACGCAATTACACAACACGACTAGGGGAGTGGTAAAAAATTGTTGTTCACATAACATTAAAAGTGATCGATTGCACATTATAGCAATAAATAAAGTATTGTTTGTATTTTATTATGTTTCTTGCAATTTGTGAACAAAGTCACAATTCGAGATACCTCTGGACGTCTTTGAGTATGAACATGTTAGTGTACATTCGACAACGTTATCCACAAGCAAAAGAAAGGAACACAACAACAACTACCTTTGCAATTGCTCCTCCACGCTTTTCGCAGGGGCTTCTATGCCTTACTACTGGCATACACTTCCACGTGGTCACTGGTACAATACGTTGTTCCACACTGAACATACAAGTCCTTCGTTCGTCGGCGTCACGCGCAGTGACAGTGGATGGAGAGCACAGAGCACAAATGGACTATGACGCATAGTCCACTCCTGCTCTGAACGGTATCAATCGGAGATTGAGTGCAACAGCAATGTGTACGTTGCTAAATGAGACAACCCTTCAGATAAACGAACAGATCAACAGGTATTGCATAATAATCGTATATCGTTATCACATCATGTCAGTACCGTACTTCAAATGCACAAAAAGTGTGGGTTAGTCCGCTTGTGCTCTCAGTGCCACATTTTACAACAGACATGGAATGATATGGGGTAAATCACTACTCAACATTCTCTCATCTGAAAGCTCGCAGAATTGGAAGATTCAACAGGATTACCAAAAGCTGGGTGTGGAAGTAATTTAATCTTCAAGGGATGTACAAATGACTAAATATCCTACCACTAATCATTGATGAGTGTAATAGTGTTACTCACAGTAGAGTTAGGAAGAGACCCATTGACGTTCATGATAATGGAATACTAAATACAGTATACAACCATGTTAAGATGATGGAACCACACAAGCACAAGTTTTAAAAAAATGATTTGGTATGTATTTCGAAATGCAAAACTGTTTTTGAGAAGTACTACCTACTAAACAGGTCAGCGGAGACATTTACAGTTTATAAAGTGCGGCACGCTCACCTGAGAACATACATCTTAAAAGACAGTGATGATGAAGAAATCGCAGGCAGTTTTTACACAGACGAATTACAGAAACGATCTGAACTGAATATGCTCCTCGTAGATGTTGAGGGAACATGGCACTGGTGAAATAGATCGGTTTCCCATCAAACCACAACAGTTGGGTGAATTCACACAATTTTCTACATAAAAAGAAAAATAAACCTCAAGTCATGCAATGGTGTGACATGAGTGCCAAGAAATGTATCAACAGAGTTGGAGGCAGTATTCTTGAGAATCTATCATTCAAATGCTATATCCTTCAATACAATTCTTGTGGATCTGGAACAAAATTGAAACAGCGCCTAGCCCATAGTGATTAACGAATTAATATCCTAGAAGCATATGCAAAGAGCACGATATTGCTTATGCTACAGTTGAAAGTCGTCACCTTGCAAACCAAATATGAGCTTGTAACTGTAGATGGTTATATCGAAGAACGGATATTGATATAGGACAATGTATTGCTGCATTTGTGGTCAATAAGACAATCCATGCCAAACTTAAATTGGGAATAAACTACAAGCAAATAATGAATGCAGCTTGTTGCACAATAAAGAAGGAAAAAACCTATGGGATGTCTAAAAAGGGCCATTGAATCAACGCTGAAAGTGGGAAAGGCGCTTTGAGTCAGAAGGGAGGAAGGAAAAGACCTGTTAGAACACCTAAGGTCCTAGCAGTACCAAAGACATGTGCCACAATAATTCTGTTTCTAATAACTGTATTTGTTGGGCTATTAGCCATTCGTTTGTTAGCTGGGAGAGGTGCTGCCATAACTGAAGCAGTAAAGAATGCCTGGAATGTTGATAAGAAATTAAAATAAGCTCAAATACATAACATATTATGGAGGCCATCCCCATCAGTTAAGATCTATAATTAAAATCATACAGGAAAGGCGTTGGGTTGTCCATAAAGAAAAAAATGCTCATAGCGATGCTACCAGACAGCTAACTTGCAAACACAGAACTGCTTAAACTCGTTAGAAAACTCAAAATCCTGAGATTTCACGATGTGTTTGTGCGGGATACATTGCCTGAGTCAATGTGGAAGTCCAAAGAATGTGAGATTGTCAACATAGATGTTGTTGGAGGGTATAGAACGCACTGGGTTGCCTATGTTTGAAAAAAAACTGGAATACCATCTATTACTTTGACAATATTTTGAAAAGGGTAGTTCTACTCACCATATAGGAGAGATGATGAGTCGCAGATAGGCACAACAAAAAGACTGTCAGACATAACTTTCAACCAAACAGGTCTTCATCATAACAGACAACAGTTTCTGGCAGCTGAAGCCAGACTGTGAGCAGCAGTGCAAGATGGGAGAGGCAATCAGGTGGTGGGGGTAAGGAGGAGGCTGGGTTGGGGAGGGGGAGGGATAGCATCCATACTGATTTTCCATTGCTTGATTTATTATTTTGACTCATTTGGCTACGTAAGACCACCTAAAGAATTGTGACATTACTTCACTGACGGGAACTAGGTATTGTGCAACTCTCGACGCTAGCAAAAATCAGTCCAGATCTCTGTGGATATTTCTGACCAATATTTCTCCTGACAACTGCATAAAAGCGAACAGCATCATTTGAGGTTGGGATGCAATGTCATTCACTCTAGCTCTGAAAGAATGTTCATCAGAATTAAAAGGTAAGTAATAAACTGCATGTAGATAGTGGGGAAGTTGCAGTGAGCAGGGGGGGGGGGAGTGAAGTATAGAATTGATCAGTTTGGAAACATACAGCAGTATAGCTAATGTCAGTGAAGTAAGTAATAAACTGCAAGTAGGTAGTGGGAAAGTTGTGGTGATACCTCCTGGCTGCTACGACTCTGACAATTTTAATCGGTGTATAAAACTACTTGTGAAAGGATTTGAGCTACATGCAAACGTTAATGCATTTAAAACAGAGATAAAAACAACAGAAGAGACAGAGCACTTTAGTCAAGAAAGTTCAATAGAGTCACTACTAGGTTACTCAGGAGGAGGGAGGGGGCACAAATGCTGGAACATAGTACTGATAAAATTTATAAGTTGAATAAGCCAGTTGATATATCCCCCCAGTCAGTACAATGTGCGTAGAGTATAATATACCTTAACGTCAGACTGGGACATACTATGTATATAAGCATTCTTTCCTACATTGGGATCCAGTCATAAAATTGCACAGATTCGCAGTAGCCATGTGGCTATTCAGACATTAGAGCAACTCAGGCTGAATATCATAGATTACAAGGTGAATCTAGTTGATTTTTGCAGTGAGGAAATTATAGCACGTCTTCATCTGATGCAAAATTAGAGTGTGAAGTATAAATACGGCTTTCCAAGACATCGGAAGACCACTTTGCAGCAGATGCAGAACGTGATTACGAGAACTATGAGTATCTTCAGTCCATTGGATTGAAACTTCACAGTGATGTCACTCAAAGTAACGAGTCCAGTTCAATACTATGAGTGTGACATTAGCCAAGTACGTTATTCCCACAATCAGTTTGCTGCAGCAACGTTTGATAATAATAATGGTGAGGTACGAATTATTATTAAGCATCAATGTGGACTGACACATCCAAACAAGAGCTTCCCGTATATGGAGGGGTAATTACACCTAAGAAAGTTGCAGCACAATCAGTACCTTAAAATTAATGCAATTGGGTTTATGTTTCAAGAAATAAGATGTGAGCTTAATTGAGTTGAAATCAATTGCAGCAGAAATGTGGATATCACGTCTACACTCAAGACATACATGTCTACATCATCATCAGATCTCAAGGCTCTACAAAAAGCACGTTGGTTCAAAGATGGGTCAATAGATAACTCCTTTAGAGTGTGCATTCCACTCAAATTATTAATGGGTTTCTTTGAAAACAGAAATCGAATTTTGGTGAATGCTAAGCAGGAGCTGATTCTAGTTTGAAGCGCTACAGATAACAACTCATACATTCTAGTACAGGGAGAAAAGTATCATAAATTTTTTCTAGATAAGTTGACATGGAAAGTACTGCACCTTTGACTATCAGATGAAGAGAATCTGAAACTATTACGTATTCTCAATTCAAGAGTGCAACTGCCCTTAACTTTTTATACTTGGGAATTGTTTGAATACCTGACACTTCCAGAGCCATATCGCAAGCAGGGAGTCTTAAGACTTCTATCCAACTAGAAATGACTCACTTTATTAATCTAGCACTGCAAACAGAGGGAAAATGAGCCTTGAATAGGATTCAAAGTTATTTGACAATTTTAATCGAATTAGTGGAAGAGTTTACCTAAACTTCCAATTTTTTTCTGTACTATAAATTACAACGCAGCTGGATCAGAAATGCTTATGGACTATTGTATGGTATGTATACAAGATTTTATAATGGTTTTGGATGCACGCTTAGCCCACAGAGGTTTAAGGAACTAGCCCTCATAGTGGTGACATATTGTTCTAAGCAACATGAGGCAGTGAAGACTGAAACTGTGGGTGTAGGCTACGTATTGCATTCGAATCGTCCAAAATCTTTCTGTGGGCACTGTAGAGTATGCAATAATACTACACAACCGTCATATAAATTATTCACCGCTAACAGGAACTTTACAACAGTGGTTTAAATGTAGAAGCATTACACAACATACAAGGCATTATACAACGATACCTCAACAGACAAAGATTGTTGCAAACACTCAAGGGTTTTACAATGAGTGTGCACAATTTTTGTTTAAAGATGTGGCGTCTATTTCATTCTCTGACGTCAGTCAAGTACTAAAGAGGTATTCAACAATTCTTGCATCATCCAAGCAGTGAGTGTGCTAAAATTCGAAAAACTGCCATATGGTTGACTAGATTTTACTGTGTAAGAAGCTGGAACGATAATGGAATGGAATGGAATGGAATGGAATGGAATGGAATGTGATATGATGTGGTAAAGATATGGTGCCGTCACACCAAGTGTATGCCCATAAAGACAGCATAGTTTTTCACAGTCTGTGAGAAGAGTTTCTGGTTCCAGGAAATTTATAAACATATGTATGTCCTGGAGCTGGAGACAGAGCCATGTCTCGTCCTCAAGCAATTGAAGAAGAAGAGATATGGATAACAAGGGGTTATGACCGCTTCAGAAAATATGAAACTTCCTGGCAGATTAAAACTATGTGCTGGACTGAGATTCAAACTCGCGAACTTTGCCTTTCGCGGGCAAGTACTCTACCAACAGAGCTATCCAAGGACTAAGTATACATCTGGATATTTCGGTTTTGTAGTTCTTGTTCATAAAAATTTCCTTTTATATCTTTTAATTTACATTTAACTGGATTAGAATAAATTACATTTTCAATTTCAAATATTTCTGTTGACCAATTAGCTGTATATCCTGTTTAAAAAAGACCTTTAAGTTTACTAATTCTCACTTTATCACCTTTCTTAAATTTAACTTGCTCACTAGATACAATGTTAATTCTTTTAAATTTTTTTCATTTACTTCTATGGTTTCATTTTTATTGTAGAATATTTTGTGTTTTTGAATTCATCAATTAGATCTTTAACTAAATTTATCCATTTTGAATTTCCTTGTAAAGCAAATTTCTTCCACATTTTTTCTTCAAGTGTTCTATTAATATGTTCAACACCAGATGCTTTTAATTCTGAATAAGTTGAATAATTATTAATGTTATATTTGTTTAATAACTGTTTAAATTATTTATTATAAAATTCTTTACCATTATCTGTTTGTAAATTATGCGGTTTTCTGTCGATACAAATTTTAGCTGTTTTATCTTTAATACGAACAGTCCAAGCAAATTTCGAGAAAACATCGATAACAGTTAATAACTATTTATATCCTTTGTTTATTTTTGATATACCTTTTAAATTACCTGAATCTATTTCAACTAGATCAGCTTGCCATAAATCGTCAATATTAAATGAAATAACATTTCTTCTTTTAAAATTCTTTATCATTGGTTTATGTAATTCACAAATTATTTCTTCACGAATATTATTCTTATTATTGTTATTTAAAATTTCACCACCCACAATACTTTTTAAATGAATCTATTCTTTTTAGATTTACATATTGTACGGCCTTCAATTCCATTTTCAGTTGTTACTCTATGTGGATTATGTGCGTCAGTAAACTTTTTACATTTTAAACAGTAAATACGAAAATCGTGTGAACTATAATTTTCCATTTATATAGATTAAAAATTTAAAAATAATTAAAATTAATCTAATTGTTCCAATACTTCTAGATCTTTAGCTACTTTTTGTTGTAAGCTTTTTTTAATTTCTGATTCTAATGATTTATCATAACTTTCTACTGAATCAATTATATTTAAAGCATTAATAAGATTTCTTTTCATATCGTTTATTTCTTTATTATTTTTTATCATAATTTTTTTAGGTAACAAATCCAACGTGTACCAGAATTATGAGATGACTTATTTGGTAATCATCAAACATATATATACCATGAAAGTGTTTAATTTTTAATTGTTTAGTAAGTTCTTCTATTTAAAAATTATTTAATGCATTAGGATATTTATCAATTACTTTTTCGAAAATTTTTTTTCTTTGTTCCATTACAAGCTTACTTTTCCGTTTCTAAATTATGTCTTTTTTGTTCCTCTTATTCTTCGTCAGCTTTCTACCTATTACAACTGCATTTGCTATTGTGTTCAGATCCAGCAGCTAAAGAACCAATTGTTGCTAAATAATGTAATGCAGCTAATAGTAATGGTAAAAATTCTCCTTCATGTTGTGTTACTCCTTTAACATCATTCTTTTTTGTTAGATATTTAATAATTCTTTTAACAACAGGAATACCTAATGTAATAAGTAAATTTTTACCTACCTTCTTTTGTTTCTTTCTTTTTTGAACATCTATTAAAATGGTTCAATTGCATTTAATTGTTCATTATTTAACTTTAATTTAAAAGTCTTTTTTCTTTTTGCCTTAGGTTGTAATGTGTAATCAATTGTAAAGTTATTCATTTATATAGTTAAAAATTTAGTAAAGATCTTTTTATAATCCCCAACAATTTTCATCAACATTAATTCACATTCCTAATTTTCGTTTTCCAAACATGATTCCTCTAACAGCTGTTGCTGCAACTTTTTCTCCAAATGAAGCATCATTTGCATACATTCTTTCTTTTGCAGCTAATTGAAGTTCTTTATGTGCTATATCTCTTTTTTTATAAATCTTTACTATCTCTATAAGGAATATCAAGTTTTTTAAAGGCTTCATGCAATGGATTTATTCCTTCATCTCCTATAGCTAATCTTTCTTCTAATTTCGTTCCCGGACAACAAAATCGTTAATCAGGAAGGTGCATTTGAAATGTCAGTTTGTTAATTAAAGTATTTACTAATTCTTTTCCATATCGCTTTTCCAAAATGCATGTGGAAGATTATTTAAAAATCTAATTAAATATGTCGATTCCATTTGATTTATCAATTATAAAATCACTAAACCTATTTGTTAACATTTGTGCAATACTACCTTTTTCATTGTGATAATTATTATTTCCAGCTATTTCTTCACCATGAATAACTGCTAATCTATCAATTAATTGACTAACATAATTCATCCACACATATTCAGTTGCTTTATCTGTATATTGTTTAACTCTACCATATCCAATAGAAACATCTGCTTTACTTGTTGATGAAGAATCTGCTTCAATTGTTGATGAAGAATCTGATGATGGTAGTTGATATCCTTTTGGAAAATATATATTAACAATAGATGTTTCTTTTATCAGTTTATTATATTTTTACCTCTACTTGATTTTATTTTATTTGGTTTACGTTCAGAATATAGTGCTCTTGAACGATATAATATATCTGCATAATTTGATAAATCAACAGAATTGAACTTTTCATTTAAATCATCTATAGTTTTAGTTAAAAGATTCATTCATCCCTCTGTACCTTCATATTCTTTTGCACCAACTTTTAATCGATCACCATATAATATTACAGGTAATTTACCAACAAATTTAAATGCTTCAACAGGTTTTAATACAAAAGTTGGATCATCACTATGATTAATATATTTTAACATTGTTTCACTTACATTTATTAACTTTTTTACCAACATCTGCTTGTGGTTCATCAATATTGTCCTTATCATACTGTACCTCTTTTATTTTTGTGGCATTATCAGATTGCTTCTCTTCTGTTGTTTTCTTTAATTTTTTTCTTGTTCATATTTATTAAATATATCTTTAATCGATTCACTTAATGTATAATCAAATTTTCCAGAAATATTATCCTGAGACCAATCTTTTAATGGTTTAATTGGTAATAAGTCCCCAAAATCTTCTATACGATGACGATATGTAATCATTTGTTTTTCATTTTCTCTATTTTATTCAATAGCTTTTAAAACACTATCACCTAACCCTTCAACACCTTGATTTACTTTTTCAGTAGCATCAGTAACAGGTTGATCTTCCTTTTATATTTTTCATATTCTGTTCTTGATTGCTTTTTCCAAAGCTTAAATGGTTATTTTAATTTTTATGCTTTCTTTTTATTTTCTTTAGCTTGTTTTACAACTTTTTCATAATAATTTGCAGACAGTTATTAAGGAAGAAAAACATTAGTTATGTATATGTTTATGTTTATCATGTATGTTTATGTTTAATGTTTGTTTTTATAAAAATTAATAAGATAATGTGTTATCATATTAATAACAAATACATGTGTCTGGCCCACATGTAGCACTATCGTAAGACCATGAACAATTTGTAAAATGTTGGCCATAAATTGATTCTACTTTTTCTGATTTTTCATGTTATTTTAAATTAAGCTTCAGTTAATTCGTTTAGATGTTCAAGTAAAATCATTGACTAACACATATGCAATATAATTTTTCAAAGTGTCCATTTATTAGATATAAATATAATTAAAGGTTTATAAAATGTTGTATTTTATTTCCAAACTTACCTTCATTTGGTAATCTAGACATATCTATTGTAAAAAATCCAAATTCATGATTCCAACATTTGCTACACATTTCTTTAAAATGATCAAACTTTAAATCTCCACAAACAAACTCATGGTAAATATGATTTAGATTTGTATCATCTTGTCTAAAAATATTTAAAAAAATTAAATTATCTGTAACTAACTGTTTTGGTTTTTTCCATAAGCTTGAGCTAAGTAAAAACAATCTATACCTTTGTGTCTGCCTCTAGTAAAATATTCTCTTGCAATATCTTGATTTTCTAAAATGAAATTATCGAATACCACAACTGAATTATTTTCACATTCTTCTAATGTAATAATTTCATCACTATTTTCAATGAAAGTAGCAATCTTCTCATTATGTTTCTTCTCAATTTTTCACATCTTTTAATAACCTCTTGATACTTTGGCTGATCTAAACTTTTAGAATAAACATACAAATGATTCATTTTATTCCAATTCAACCATCCTGGAGCTAAAATATAATTATCTATCATTAATGTTGCTTTTCACCACCACTTGGCCTAATTATTGGATATCTAATATGATTTGGTAGAAGTTTACCATGTTTGTTTTTTAACTTATTTTCTGGAATTCTTACTTTAGGTTTCCAATCTGTTTTGATCATTTATTAATAATTTTTTTCAATAATAAATGAACAGATTATTCAATTTAGTGATTAATCATCTATACTTCTAATATGTGATAATTATACTAATGATTCACTAGTTGGTTTTTATTGCACTTTTTTAATGCCAAATACTACAACAAAAAATAATAAATTTAGTTGTGATGGGGATACGATAGAAATTCCTGTAGGTCAATATAGTTTTAAAAATTCATTCGAAAAAGCTCAATATACACATTAAAGCAGATGAAATTTTAAACAGAATTGCTATTGAAAGTGACGTAAAATTATATATCGATATAAAAGATAGTAATTGAAGTTTACTTGGTTTTACTAATCAAGTTGTTTTACCTAATGAAAAAGCTGTAGCTAAAGAAGTTCCTAAAATAATTCCTTTTGAATTAATAAATATAAATTTTAGTGTTGCTGATGGATTCTATGTAAAATATAATGATCATTTTCATAAAGAAACTCATATTACTGATTCATTTAATTTTAATGCAGCATTTGGTGGTCCAATAATTTAGGAATGAAAATATTCTGTAAATGTTCCGATTTTTGATACTATTCAAGATTTAGAAGTTACTGTAACTGATGAAAATGACAATTGACTTTAATGGTGCTACTGTAACACTTGATTCAGAAATATCTTAGTCGCAGACTGAAGTCTGCTTTACTGAGGCAAAGAAATTTTTTCCTTAATAAATTATGAATAAAATTGAAAGTTATTAGTTTTACTCATTTCCTTTGAATGAGAGAACTAAAAATAATTTAAATATTCCTAACAAAGATACAGAAATTGAAATAAATATTGCTGATGGTTGGCTTCATCCAAATCATGCACAATGAGACATGAATTTTAGTATTATTGGATATGATGGTATAGCTTATCCAAATTATGATGGAAAATCAAACAAAAAATTAATTGAAAGTTATGTAGCAAAACTGTTTGATTTTATAACAATAAAGAAAGAAAATAATATTTTATCTAGAATTGAGCATCCTTTTATTTCTTCATCAGTTTTACTTCATCTAACTTCATCTGTTACTGACAAAAAAGAAGTATTTTATCCATTATCATTACTTGGTGGATTTTTTAAAGATTATAAGGAAATTATGTGGGAAGGAGATTTAACTGTAATTTTCTACATGTAGTTCATCCTCTGGAGACGTAATTCTTCATTGGGCTCATAAAAATGATGCTGGAGTTGAAATAAAAGATACACTTCCTAAAGAACGAAAATTAGTTGTAGAATCTATGAAAATTCGTGTACCTGTCGTTAAATATGAACCAAATTACGAACTTGAACAAAGTGAAAATATTTTTAAGAAAATCCTAAAATTCCTATTTCTTTTTATGAACTTCAAATACAAGAAGCTGCTGGATTATGTGGTAAAAATAATTTTGAACTAGATATAACAAATTACTATAACTCTATAGAATTTGATGAGATATTTTGTTTTTGCTGTATTTCAGACAAATCGAAAAAATATTCAATTAGTTGATTCGTCATTATTTGATCATGTTAAACTACAGAATGTTTATTTAAAAATGGTAATAATGAAGTTTTTCCTCAAGAAATGCGGAATATTAATACGCCAAATAATTTTCTTAAAGCTTTTGATGCATTTCTAGATTTTAAACGAATTACTTTACTAAAATCGTATATTGATATTAATTCGTATAGTTTTATAACTAATTATTCAATTTATGTAATCAATATGACACACAGAAAGAATGTTGTAACTACAGAGAAAACTACTATGAAACTTAATGCTAATTTTAATGATAAAATTCCGAATGATACACTTGCTGATGTAATTATGTATGGTAAAAAGAATCTTACATAAGATGCACAACATAGAATACTTACTGAAAATTTTATATTTGCTTATACATAAATCAATGAAAAACTTAAAAAATTTATAATATGTTAACTTATTGCTTATATACATTTCTGACACATTTTAAGAAGGATAGAAAAAGTAAATACTGAAAATTTTAGTATGTTTCTTATTAAATGATTTCTGATTTATTTTATTATATTTGTTTATGGATAGCTCTTTTTATGTAGATTATGTTAGCATTTTGAATTTTTAAAATCTTTTAATATTTTACTGAGAAATTGCCCCTGTGTGCTATGCAACACAACTTTGTTGTATTGCGGGTAGCGGATTTTAAGGGGAAAAAGACCCAACCAAAATGCAACCAGAAATCAAATATCTATAAAAATAAAAATGTTGTGGAAAAAAACGAATTTACGTAGTCTTGAGATTAAATAAAATATTAAGTCCAAAAGTGCTGAGTCATGGTAGATACATTTTGTATGTATGAAACTGTACTCCGCTTTATATGTATCAAACTGTACTTAGAGGGAAATCTGTGAACATTAGTCTTAACTGACTAGATTCTAACTTCTGTCAAGAGATGGCACTGATGTTAGTTCCATTTACTTTAATGTGAGAACGTACTTTACTTTAGATATAATTTTCTCTATTTTTGTTTTTAATTTTGTTGTTCAAAATCGCGTTCATCAATTATTCACACTTGTTCTCCAATTTTAAAACGGAATAATGTTAAGAAAATAATAAATTTGAGCCTGAAATTAATTGATGAAGAAGTTGATCTTTAGAAGATACTTTGTAGGTAGAAGTCCAACTACATATACAATCTTCAAGCTCCTTTACTTCTGCCAAACTTCACACAATCATTGACCAATGAGAGTGTGCATATCAAAGGTCAATATAGCGTATTTGTGTGGAGAGTGCTAGCCATTTGGCTAAAACATCTAACACACTCGCCTATGTACTTAATAACAGCCCGAATAAATGAAGCAGTTCTGTTAATTCAGAACTTAGTCTTCGTGTAGCGCTGTGTACATAGGGTCAGAGGAGTCTGAAACACAGAAAAATGTGTGTAGGACATTGTGGAGTTCTTTTTCAGTTTTTAAAAATCAATAAAATTTTTAATATAATTTACTTTTTTTTTAATCAATACATTAATACATTAGTTGAAACTAGGTAGCTGAAAGCAAAGTAATTTTCTTACCTATCTGATGTAATTTTAAAAACTCGTTTTTCACATAAGTCAAATATAGTTTTCAGTATGACAATCTCTCATGGTTACCCTACGAGTTTATCGTTTTTGTTTATTAAATTTCACCGGTTTTGAGAAACATACGATTAACGATATAGCAAACAAAATAATTTGGGTCGCTTTGGCGCATCTGGGAAACCAAGAACATCAGCTGCGCTTGTCAGACTGTTTCGGGCATTCTTCAGAGCTGGGCATGCATCTCTTTTTTGGGACAGACATGTCGTACTCTATATCGGAAGTTGTCAGAAAAGTTACTGTACAATTAAGAAAACTATGTTGAGTGTTGTAAAAGACCGTGTAAAATGTATGACGATTTAAATAATAATGAAACAGGAAACATTAATGAGAAGTGTCACCTGTCATCATTGTCAGTACTACAGATCTTACACTCTGTAGATACAGAGACTAACCTGAGCAAGTGTCATCACATAAAAAGCACAATCACATGTTCAAGATGACAGCATAGCAGCGTGCACCGAAGAATATCCTACAAACTATGAGCTGTCTTCTGCACTGAGAAAACAACTTTAGAAGACGAAAGGTTGGTGGAAAGAACGATTAGGGATTCTTGTTTAATCTCTCCAACTTCAGATCGGACTTCCAAAGGACACAAATAGTTTTTACCATCCTGCGTGGCTGAAAGCACTTATCATTGTTGAACCTTGACTTATATCAGAGTTTGGTTATTGTTAGTGGTTGGTATATGCCTGTTCCTTGCATCCGTGTGTGATACTAATTAATTTGGATTCTTCTTCTGTTGCAGAATGAAGTGGTCTTACAACACCGCCGCTGGACCCTTTTCTTGACGTGTGTGTCGACGTCTTAATCACCTCAGCCTAGCGGCAGTGGGGTTGTGCCATCGAAATCTGCATCACCTCAGCCAGGGCAACAGTTACAGCCTCCAACCTGCAAGTAGTAGTGTGGCGCCATCGATGTCGTCACCACCGTCTCACCATCTCACCTGGGATCATCAGGCTACTGCCCTCAGCCTAGCGGTAACAGGGCAGTGCTGCCAGTGTCATCATGGTCACCCCATGCCAGGTCTAGCAGTAGCAGCTCCACAGACCATGTTGTTCACCAACAGCAGGTAAATCACACAACCATGTTAGACTACTCTGTGATTGCTGCTGCTTTTAGGGATGGGATCTTACAGTCCCACATTGATAAAGACAGTGCTAGATTTTGAAATATGGCTACCTTCCTTCATGCTTGTCATTCCTTCATGCCTGTCAAGCAGTGTTGAAAAGGGAGCTTCTTGAAATCATCAATGCCCCGCAGTGTCCCACTATTAGGTGGAAAGCGGTTATCTACTGTGAGCTGTTGCACCTTCATGAAGAAAGAATAAGTGATACTGCAGAGACAAGTATCGTCAAACTGTGGGGGAAGGACGGTGTGACATCATAGGACACGTCTTTCGCAGAGTGGTATGAACACTTACTGAGAGCATCATATTAAAGCATTTTTCCAATATGAGGGGAGGAGAGTCTGGTAACGCATCTACACTCCTGGAAATTGAAATAAGAACACCATGAATTCATTGTCCCAGGAAGGGGAAACTTTATTGACACATTCCTGGGGTCAGATACATCACATGATCACACTGACAGAACCACAGGCACATAGACACAGGCAACAGAGCATGCACAATGTCGGCACTAGTACAGTGTATATCCACCTTTCACAGCAATGCAGGCTGCTATTCTCCCATGGAGACGATCGTAGAGATTCTGGATGTAGTCCTGTGGAACGGCTTGCCATGCCATTTCCACCTGGTGCCTCAGTTGGGCCAGCGTTCGTGCTGGACGTGCAGACTGCGTGAGACGACGCTTCATCCAGTCCCAAACATGCTCAATGGGGGACAGATCCGGAGATCTTGCTGGCCAGGGTAGTTGACTTACACCTTCTAGAGCACGTTGGGTGGCACGGGATACATGCGGACGTGCATTGTCCTGTTGGAACAGCAAGTTCCCTTGCCGGTCTAGAAATGGTAGAACGATGGGTTCGATGACGGTTTGTATGTACCGTGCACTATTCAGTGTCCCCTCGACGATCACCAGAGGTGTACGGCCAGTGTAGGAGATCGCTCCCCACACCATGATGCCGGGTGTTGGCCCTGTGTGCCTCGATCGTATGCAGTCCTGATTGTGGCGCTCACCTGCACGGCGCCAAACACGCATACGACCATCATTGGCACCAAGGCAGAAGCGACTCTCATCGTCCCTCCATTCACGCCTGTCGCGACACCACTGGAGGCGGGCTGCACGATGTTGGGGCGTGAGCGGAAGACGGCCTAACGGTGTGCGGGACCGTAGCCCAGCTTCATGGAGACGGTTGCGAATGGTCCTCGCTGATACCCCAGGAGCAACAGTGTCCCTAATTTGCTGGGAAGTTGCGGTGCGGTCCCCTACGGCACTGCGTAGGATCCTACGGTCTTGGCGTGCATCCGTGCGTCGCTGCGGTCCGGTCCCAGGTCGACGGGCACGTGCACCTTCCGCCGACCACTGGCGACAACATCGATGTACTGTGGAGACCTCACGCCCCACGTGTTGAGCAATTCGGCGGTACGTCCAGCCGGCCTCCCGCATGCCCACTATACGCCCTCGCTCAAAGTCCGTTAACTGCACATACGGTTCACGTCCACGCTGTCGCGGCATGCTACCAGTGTTAAAGACTGCGATGGAGCTCCGTATGCCACGGCAAACTGGCTGTCACTGACGGCGGCGGTGCACAAATGCTGCGCAGCTAGCGCCATTCGACGGCCAACACTGCGGTTCCTGGTGTGTCCGCTGTGCCGTGCTTGTGATCATTGCTTGTACAGCCCTCACGCAGTGTCCGGAGCAAGTATGGTGGGTCTGACACACCGGTGTCAATGTGTTCTTTTTTCCATTTCCAGGAGTGTAGATGTGTACTCCACCTTGGTGTGTATTCACATGTTTCTGTTCACTTTAATGGGTAGTCCAGTTTCGTCCCTCTCCCAGACAAAATTGCTACTAAGAAGGCATGTATTAATGTCCAGAGTCCACATGATAAGGACGAATACTGCTTCGCATGTCGCTTCTGGCTTGCAATGGAAATTACCCAGAAGATGCATCTCAAACACATGGAACTACATCCATATATACATAAAACATGCATATGAAATAACTAATGTCTGCAAGGATTATAACTCTGAAGGCATCTCATTCCCTATAACAGCCACAGATTGAACAAAAATCGAGATGCAGAATCCTGTTTACTCGGTTCAAGTCATGAGCGCAAAAGGAAGCCAGAAGCCAGAAGAAGTGTAAGGTAGCTGAACGCCTCTACTTTTCCAGAGTAGCTGGTCAGCATCGTAAATACGCCGAATTATTGCTATTCTCCAAAGGCGAGAAGCAACACTACCTTTTCATCGAAAACATGTCCTACATACTTCTCACCAAAACGAGTAAAAATAAGGGACAAGACATTTTTGCTACAGATGTCTTCAACTCTTTTGCTAAATGCGAGGATTTAGAAAGGTACCTGATTGATTGCTCGTGCAAGGAACCGGTTATGCCCACCGCCAGGAATGATGCCCATTTGTCGTATCCACTGACTCTGCGTGTTTACTAGTTCCTGTGGCGTGTTGTGAAGATGATCCCAACAACTCTCTTTACTTTTACGAAACGACACGTACAGTATGCGGTAGGGAATCAGGTCATATGGTCATATGATTCCAGTCGCAACAAATTTGACTCATCTGTCAGGAATAATGCTGCAGGATAGTAGCTCTCAGAGCTCGAAAAACGTTCAAGGAATGTTGATGGCCTTAATAGCACAAACATTCTAATGACCAACTCACAGGAGAATGGTGCCTTATACAAGCAGTCAGTTAAATGTCATATTTGCGACCTGCATTTGGATAGAAAGGCAGAAACTCCATGTAGAGGCCCATGTCATCTAATGGGGAAGTTCTATGGTACAGCTTAAAACAGATTGAAGTACAAACACCACAACAAATACCTGTCTTCTTACCTAATTTTAGCAGGTATGATTCTGACTTTCTTGTTGAGCACTTCGGTGCTTTAGGGTTAGAGAATGATAAGGTGAGTATCATATCACTGTGATTTATACAGACACTTCTTCAGAAACTTACTGGGGCTATGCATTGAGAGGACATACTTATCACTTGATCTGCATTTCTCAGTGATTTGAATTTTCAGCTTGTAACAAAGAATGGGGTCTTTCTATACAAACAACTGCATCCAATGGAGAGACTCCACAGAACCATTTGGCCAAAATAACTGCACTGCCGTAACGGATGCAGAGTATAGACACGCAGTGAGTACTTGGCAGGAGTTCAACGCACTTGATTTAGAGGTTTATGCTGAATTGTGCATGGAGACAAATGTGTTCCTGCTTGTGGATGTTTTTGAGAAGTTCATGGTACATTCATTATGGATCCTGCATTCTATTACACAATGTTGGGGCTTTCATGGGATGTAATTTAAAAAAATACATGAATGAACTGCAGACTGTTGACTTATGTGGATATGTTACTGTTTTGGAAGGTGGGAGTCGCAGGAGACTTTGACAGTTCATTCACAGGTACACCAAGGTGAATACCCCATGACTGAGTGGGAGGGTTACAAACCATATGACGATCTCAGTTACATGCTTAACATGGATGTGAACGATCTATACAAACAGGTCATGCAAAAGGTTCTGATGGCTGTCCAAAGTTTAAAGCGTTAGTGTGAACGATAGGTTTCTCAGTGTGGCTGCTGATTCTGTTAGGGGATATGTCCTGGAGGCAGACCTGGAATATCTCACTGATTTGCAAGATGCACACAGTGACCTGCTGTTGTGTCCTGAGTGCCTAATCTCACAAAATGGTTCCATCCCCAAGCTGATGACTATCATGGGGAATAAGCAGAGATACATTGTACACTATGGAAACCTCCAGCCATGTCTGAGACTGGGGATGCGACTTCTGAGAATTATCTATGGCATCTACAAGCAGTGTCCCTTGTTGAAGGAGTATATTGATTTGAACATTGAACAGAGAATGCTCGTGACATATATTTTGAAAATAATTTTTGTAAACTGATGAGTAATTCAGTTTTCGCCAAAACCATGGAGAATGTTAGAAACTGTCATAATATTCATTTAGTCCACTGTTGGGATGGGCCTTATGGTGCAAAAGACTACGTCACCAGGCCAAATTTTGAGCAGGTCACAATCTTCAATGCAGGACTAGCCGCTATGGAGATGGTGAAGGTTTTGGTATAGATGATGAAGCCTGTCTATATTGATATGTGTGTTCTTGATATCTCCAAACTTCACATGTACCAGTTCGATTGTAAGTTTGCGAAACCGGACTTCACTGTCGTCAAGTTGCTTTATATGGATCCACTGAGTCAAAGGTTTGGATCCACGTGAAGTCCAGAGTAATTTGGCATGTGTAGATTTATGGCCCATAATCCTTATGGAATAACACCTCAGTACAAGAAAGTTATTAGCCTGATGAAGGATGAGGCGAGTGACTTGCAAATTGTGGAGTCTGTGGGTCTCAGGTCGAAGACGTATGCATATTATGTACATGGAGGTGCCACGCAGAGACAGGCTAGGGGTGTGCATCGTGCTACCTCACAGGGGCTCACGATTGAAGACTACAAGGAGCGTCTGTTTTCTGATGATGAATCTCCTTACATGGTGCAGCACATGGTCTTTTGGCCATGGGGCCACGTGGTAGATACTCATGATTAATAAAATTCTTTTCCGGGCTATTATGCCGTGGTCTGATGGATTTCGCATTGTAACCCAACGTTTCGTCCCCATCTGCGGAGGACATCTTCAAGGGGGTTCGTGGCTTCTGTTAACTTCCGAAACACACACTGTCTCACTACTGACTGCAGCAAATTTTTGTTTTCGCGTGCTCCCGCACATAGGCGTGACGTCACATGTTTTGAATACGCGAGCGCAATTGGCCGTTGTCGGTTGCCGCCGTCCGCTGTTGCTATCATCCCATGGCGGAAGACTGGTACACATCTTCTTCAGCACCGGCATCCAGATGTCATTCAATTTCACGCTCTCCTCCTTCCTATTAAAATTCCTGGGGTGTTTCATAATCTCTATAGCCTCTCTGTAAAGCCTTTCATGATATCCGCTTGTGGCTGCCAGTACTTGAGTTCTATCAAAATAAATGTGGTGGTCTCCTGACTGCAAAGCGTGTTCCGCAACAGCTGATCTATCAATATCTCCCCTTCTACAATTGCCCTTGTGCTCTTCTAGTCGTTTTTTGACCGTTCTTTTTGTGATACCCACATATACCTCCCCACAACTACACGGGATCCTGTAAATTCCTGCTTTTTCCAGCGGTTTACGAGCATCCTTAGCCAATCTCAGGTGTTCTTGTATCTTCCGGGTAGGTTTGTAAATCACCGCGATATTCCGTTTTTTCAATATTTTCCCTATGCGGTCAGTGACGTCCTTAATAAAAGGCAGGAAATCTTTCGATTTTGCAAGCGCTTGTGCATTGCTATGATTTTCACGCGGCGGTCTTAACGCTCTTTTTATCTCAGCAGCCGAGTAACCATTCCTGAGTAATGCATCAGTGAGGTGTTCCAGTTCCGTATCCAGTAGCCCAGGTTCACAGATGTTCCTCGCTCTATCCGCCAACGTTTTTATTATGCCTCGCTTTTGTTGTGGGTGGTGGTTCGAATCCCGGTGTAGATAACGATCCGTGTGCGTGGGTTTCCGGTAAACTGTATGGCCTAAGCTACCATCCTGTTTCTTGTAAACTAGCACATCTAGAAAATTTAGTCTCCCTTCTGCCTCCTCCTCCATGGTAAACTGAATCTTCGGATTAATACCGTTTAGATGTTTGTGAAAACGGCCTAGTTCCTCTCTGCCATGCCTCCACAACACAAACGTATCATCTACGTAGCGGAACCAGATATTCGGTTTTTTTTTTTGTTGGCAGTTTCTAGAGCCTGCGCCTCGAATTTTTCCATGAAAAAGTTAGCTATAACCGGGCTTAAGGGGCTCCCCATTGCCACGCCATCAGTCTGTTCGTAGAACTCATCGTTCCATTTGAAATATGTGGTCGTAAGGCAATATTTAAATAGTTCTTCAATGTCAGGAGGAAAAATTCTATTCAGCTGTTGCAACACCTCATTGAGAGGAACCATAGTAAATAGCGATGCCACAAAGTTCTTAGAACGGTTACGCGGTTAATTAAGAAGTCCTCTATCGAACAGAATGTTCAGAAAAGTCTGTTCAATTCAGTTGCGCTGCCACCAAGACTCTATGGCTTGCCGAAGGTTCATAAACAACTTGTTCCTCTGAGACCTATAGTGAGTGCCATTGGTTCGCCCACCTATTCTATTGCCAAGTTTTTGACAACGCTATTACGGCCGCATGTCGGACGACCGGACTCCTATATCAAGAATTCTGCACATTTCATCAGTAAATTAAGCGGCATTGTGGTCCAGCCGGAGGACATGTTAGTCAGTTTCGATGTGGCATCGCTATTTACTATGGTTCCTCTCAATGAGGTGTTGCAACAGCTGAATAGAATTTTTCCTCCCGACATTGAAGAACTATTTAAATATTGCCTTACGACCACATATTTCAAATGGAACGATAAGTTCTACGAACAGACTGATGGCGTGGCAATGGGGAGCCCCTTAAGCCCGGTTATAGCTAACTTTTTCATGGAAAAATTCGAGGCGCAGGCTCTAGATACTGCCAACAAAAAAAAAAAAAAGAACCGAATATCTGGTTCTGCTACGTAGATGATACGTTTGTGTTGTGGAGGCATGGCAGAGAGGAACTAGGCCGTTTTCACAAACATCTAAACGGTATTAATCCGAAGATTCAGTTTACCATGGAGGAGGAGGCAGAAGGGAGACTAAATTTTCTAGATGTGCTAGTTTACAAGAAACAGGATGGTAGCTTAGGCCATACAGTTTACCGGAAACCCACGCACACGGATCGTTATCTACACCGGGATTCGAACCACCACCCACAACAAAAGCGAGGCATAATAAAAACGTTGGCGGATAGAGCGAGGAACATCTGTGAACCTGGGCTACTGGATACGGAACTGGAACACCTCACTGATGCATTACTCAGGAATGGTTACTCGGCTGCTGAGATAAAAAGAGCGTTAAGACCGCCGCGTGAAAATCATAGCAATGCACAAGCGCTTGCAAAATCGAAAGATTTCCTGCCTTTTATTAAGGACGTCACTGACCGCATAGGGAAAATATTGAAAAAACGGAATATCGCGGTGATTTACAAACCTAGCCGGAAGATACAAGAACACCTGAGATTGGCTAAGGATGCTCGTAAACCGCTGGAAAAAGCAGGAATTTACAGGATCCCGTGTAGTTGTGGGGAGGTATATGTGGGTACCACAAAAAGAACGGCCAAAAAACGACTAGAAGAGCACAAGGGCAATTGTAGAAGGGGAGATATTGATAGATCAGCTGTTGCGGAACACGCTTTGCAGTCAGGAGACCACCACATTTATTTTGATAGAACTCAAGTACTGGCAGCCACAAGCGGATATCATGAAAGGCTTTACAGAGAGGCTATAGAGATTATGAAACACCCCAGGAATTTTAATAGGAAGGAGGAGAGCGTGAAATTGAATGACATCTGGATGCCGGTGCTGAAGAAGATGTGTACCAGTCTTCCGCCATGGGATGATAGCAACAGCGGACGGCGGCAACCGACAACGGCCAATTGCGCTCGCGTATTCGAAACATGTGACGTCACGCCTATGCGCGGGAGCACGCGAAAACAAAAATTTGCTGCAGTCAGTAGTGAGACAGTGTGTGTTTCGGAAGTTAACAGAAGCCACGAACCCCCTTGAAGATGTCCTCCGCAGATGGGGACGAAACGTTGGGTTACAATGCGAAATCCATCAGACCACGGCATAATAGCCCGGAAAAGAATTTTATTAATCATGACAGTTCCGGCCGTGAAAGTTTACATTTTGAAAGTGGTAGATACTGCACTGCAACTGAAAGTCAGTCTGCCATGTCGTAATGACAAACGCCTCATGTTGTGGATGGGATCGGTTCACTCCCATTCTCACACTATTCGCTCAAACAATTTTTGTATGTGTGGGAGATGGGGAGGTTTTTCACCTGCCACTGCTAGTCTTTATACTCTGTAAATACAGTAAATAATAATAAAATTTATCTTAGTAGAAAGTATCTCTGCTAGTTCATTCGTTGCTGTTACGTAAGTGAAATCATTCTGCAGTTACACAATCTCTTTTTTTTTAAAAAAAACAGAAGTACTGTCACTGCTATAATGCAACTTAGTTGTTGTAAAAATTATTGTATAGTTGATCAGTAGCTGTTGTCTAAAAAATGATTCTGCATTTATGCATTATGTTTTTGAAAAAATGTACTGTTTCTAATAATAAACAATGAGTTAATTCGCCATATATATGTTTTTATCATTTGTGCCTTTCTCAGTTAAAAGTTATTGTAGGGTGGAAGTAAAGAAGAACACTTCTATAGAACATTTCTTTTATTTTACACACAATCATTCAGATTTACAGAAAGAGCCAAATAATTGTATTTTATACGCTTTGAATTCAGCCTGAGTCGTATTCAGGCCTAAATGTGCAATTGCACATTTGGCCATTCAGCTTCCACAGATTTTATATTTACAGGCTCAACTCTTGCACACTTTGGTGCAGGAGGAATACAGGCATTGATGCACTGCTCCACTTATCAATATATAAAACTGCTGTTGCACCAATACTCAGCAAATTCATGGTATGCTCCTCTCACCAATGACACAGACTCTCAGTGGTAATTGATAACACATATTACAGATCTTTCAGTTTGGCAGCACTTGGACGTTTTAGACATATTTTCGTGTCCCATGAGGTAAACTCTGGCATTGCCGAAAGCGTACTTGGTTAGCAGTCTTTTTGTTGTTGCCTGTCTGCGACTCAGCATCTCAACTATATGGTGAGTATCAATCTATCCTTTTCATAATATTGTTAAAAATAATAGTAATTAGAGAAGAATTGATATAGTACGTACCATTATTCTCCTTCTTCATCTCAGCTGATCGCTGCTGCTGGCAGAATTTCATTCTGGACAGCTAATGATTGTCTACATTAACAAATTAAAAGTACAATTAATTAGAACAACGGCAGTGTTTGCTGCAGGATTTTAGTGCGAGTCATTTAAAAGATATCCTATTTTGAAAATTTCCCGCTTCGGAACTTGTACACTAGCTGTGGTAGCACACACTAAAAAACAACGCAAGTGCATACATTAGTTTTGCAGGTTCTGACCAATAACGAGATAGTTGACAATCACAACCAATTGTATTACTATAAAAATGCTCAGGGGGTGGGGAGATGAATATGCATGGAATTGGCTGCAGATCGAGGGGTAGGGGGTGCTCAGGGTTGGGGGGAGGGGGCTCTTCATGCGAAATTTGCAGAAGGGCAGCGGGTGTGGAGACCCTCCCCTCCATGATCTTGGCACGTGGTGCAGGATGTCATGATTCCTGGAATGACCTTGGAGTTAAGGAAGTGCTCATGCTGACATCAGCTAAAATGACATGCACAATTGCCTCGGCTGTAATATGACACTGGATAAAAAAAGTGCTGATAGATAATGAGTTAGCATATTCAGCAAGAACCTGCAGTGACCTACTAATCACCTACTAGCATCACAAATATTGCAGAAATGGAAAATACTATTGACGTGCAGTTTTCACAGAATGGACTGATAATCAGGGGCATGTATTGTTAGCCAATCAACAGATCGTAATAGTAGCTAAAAAGTGTATTTTTTTGTTTGAACAAATGTAACAATGCCAACTACATTAACAAATTAAAAGTACAGTAAATTAGAACAACGGCAGTATTTGCTGCAGGATTTTAGTGCGAGTCATTTAAAAGATATCCTATTTTGAAAATTTCCCGCTCCGGAACTTGTACACTACCTGTGGTAGCACACACTAAAAAACAGCGCAAGTGCATACATTAGTTTTGCAGGTTCTGACCAGTAACGAGATAGTTGACAATCACAGGTTGTATTGAAAATTACTACCAGCAGCGGCAATGCACACTTCCAGTCTGATATCGAACGACTTTCGCACGCTTCCTAGCATTTCAGCAGAGATGTCTGAGCAGGCTGCAGTTTATGTCATTGCATATCATCGGGTGTAGTCGGTATGTCCTTGTAGTCAGAGTCTTTCAGCATTTCCCACACAGAAAAATCTACAGGCATCAAATCTGGGAAACACGGCAGCCAAGGTGCAGGTTCTCTGCATCAAACGCAACAATTTGGAAACAATATTTGAAGACATACTGTAGTACATCATGCACTATGGGCTGGGCAGCCATCATGTGGCTTCAATAGGTCCCTCCTAGGCTGCAGAAGAATGTCTCTTATCATCCGTGGAAGATGGCTCGTTAGGAGGCTGTGATACTTGTGCACCTTCAGTGTCTCGTCTATGAAAAATGGGCCTATGAGCTGATTGTTCATTATCTCACATCACATGTTTACATTCTATGGATGTTGACATTCCACCAGACGAACCCAACAGGGTTTGTCAACAGACAAATAGTGCATGTTTCAGTGGCTTACCTGGCCATGATTGGTAAATGTGGCTTCATCACTGAATAAGGAAAATCTACATCTGCATCTATACTCTACAAACCACTGTGAAATACATGGCACAATGCACATCCTACTGTACCAGTTATTAGAGTTTCTTCTTGTTCTATTCACGTATTCTTCTTGTTCTATTCACGTATGGAGCAGGGGAAGAATGCTTATCTGAATGCTTCCCTGTGTGTGGTAGTTATCCTCACAATCTGCATGTGAGTAATCCATTGGCGTTTATAGTATATTTCTAGAGAAATCATTTATAGCCGGTTCTTGAAACTTTAATTAATAAACTTTCTCGGGATAGTTTATGTCTATCTCCAAGAATCTTCCAGGTCAGTTCCTTAAGTATCTCTGTGACACTCTCCCACGGATTAAACAAACCTGTGACCATTCGTGCTGCCCTTCTCTGTATTCGTTCAATATCTGCTGCTGGTCCTACCTGGTATGGGCCCCACGCACTTGAGAAATACTCTACAACAGGTCGCACGAGTGATTTGTAAAAATCTCCTTTTTAGACTGATTGCACTTCCCAAGTATTCTATCAATAAACCAAAGTCTACCACCTGCTTTGCCCACGACTGAGCCTACGTGATCATTCCACTTCATATCCCACCAAAGTGTTACACCCAGGTATTTGTATGAGCTGGCCAATTACAGCAGTGACTTACTGGTATTACAGTCAGAGGATACTATGTTTTTTCGTTTTGTGAAGTGTACAGTTTTACATTTCTGAACATATAAAGGAAGTTGCCAATCTTTGCACCACTTTGAAATCTAATTAAGAGCTGACTGAATATTTATGCAGCTTCTTTCAGACAGTACTTCACTGTAGATAATTGCAGCATCTACAAAAATGTCCGAAGTTACTACTAATATTGTCTACAACGTCATTAATATACAACACGAACAACAACGATCCTATCACTCTTCCTGAGGCACATCGGCAGTTTTTTCTACATCAAATGACTCTACATCCAAGATAACATGCTGCGTCCTTCCTACCAAAAGGTGCTCAGTCCACTCTCAAATTTCACCTGACTCATGCCACATCCACATGATCGTACTTTTGACGATCAGCATAGTCAAGTTCTTTCCGGAAATCAAGAAATACTGCAACGAAACGTCATGGCAGATTAAAACTGTGTGCTGGAGCAAGACTCCAACTCGGTACCTTTGCCTTTCGCGGGCAAGTGCTCTTCCAGAGGCAAAGGTCCCGAGTTCGAATCTAAGTCCAGCATACAGTTTTAATCTGCCAGGATGTTTCGTATAAATGCACACTCCGTTGCAGAGTGAAAATTTCTTTCAAGAAATACTGCATCTACCTGACTACCTTGATCCAAAGCTTGCAGTTAGTCGTGCGAGAAAAGTGCGACTTGGGTTTCACATGATCGATGTTTTCGAAATCCACGCTGGCTGGCACTGAGGGGGTCATTAAGTTCAAGGTATCTCATTATGTACGAGCTCAGAATATGTTCTAAAATTCTACAACAATTATAGGTCAAGGACATTGGACGGTAGTTTTTCGGGTCACTTCTACTATCCTTCATTTTGACGTGTGTGATCTGTGCTGTTTTACATGAA
This sequence comes from Schistocerca gregaria, assembly GCF_023897955.1. NCBI lineage: Eukaryota > Metazoa > Arthropoda > Insecta > Orthoptera > Acrididae > Schistocerca > Schistocerca gregaria. Next base: position 428,037,871 of record NC_064921.1, read on the forward strand.
CTGGATCCGGTTTTTTGTTTGAGGGATCTAAGATAGTTTATAGTTAGAAGACGGTCAAGCTTAGCCGCAAATTCAGAATGGAATCTGACAGGGATTCCATTTGGCCCTGTAGCTTTGTTCAGTTTTAAGGATTTCAGCTGTTTCTCAGCACCACTGAAGCTAATACTGATTTTATTCATCTTTTCAATGGTACATGGATTAAATTGGGACTATTCTCCTGGGTTTTCCTTTGTAAAGGAACATTTGAAAACGGAGTTAAGCGTTACAGCGTTTGCGTTGTTGCCCTCAGTCTCAGTTCCTCTCTCATTCACCAGGGACTGAGCACTAACTTTGGTGCCACTAACAGCCTTTACATACGACGAGAATTGCTTTGGGATTTGTGAAATATCATGTGTCAATATTGTGTTACAGTAGTCATTGAAGAATCCTGTCTTAATGCCGTGTACAGGAGTTAACATGATCCTCATAATCGTTTTCATGCAGCTCTTGATGGAGAGAGAGAGAGAGAGGTATGATAGAGCTGGAACCTGTGTAGATGGAAAATGCATAGGACACTTGCCTGACTCATGCCACATCCTCGTGCAATTATTCGGGAGCTAACGTGCGGATTCTACTGCAACAGGAGCAAGAACAATAATTTCCGCTCTTCTGTCGTACTTGTTTCCTCCTGTTATGTTGTCCAGGTGTTACACTACCACTTGCACGCAAATGGTTGAAGAGGTTCTTACATAACTGCCGAGATGACTGCCGTCTACAGGGATATCTTGCTGTGTACACCATACAAGAATGAACTGCATTCTGCTTACACTCTCCTACGCCATGAGCATATCGGCTTTTTCTGCAATGGTAAATCTCATCATCCACTCACGACCTATTGCTTGAAATATCACACACTAACCGACAAGAAAGTCACAGTGCACTCAAGGAACACACAAGCACTCAGCTAGCAAACGAGGTGTGATGTGAAAGTTTTAAGAATGAGCTTGTAGTTGTACTATAGTAATACTTACATGCTACTGTGATGCATCTCTTTCAAAATAGTCTTCTTCTGACTGAACACACCGTCTCCAACGGCGTTTCCACTTTTGGAAACATTCCTGGAATTTTTTTCCTGAAGTGTGTTAAGGACATTCTCCGTATTTGCCTGGAAGTCTTCAAAAGACTCAAATCGCTTCCCTTTCAGTGAAAATTCCAGTTTAGGAAACAGGTAGAAGTCGCAGGAGCCAAATCAGGGGAATATGGCGGTTGTGGAAGCACAGGAATTTTGAATTTGGTCAAAAATTCAACGATGTAGAAGGCACGATGAGCCAGAGCATTGCCTTGGTGTTGCTCACAACTCCTTCCTTTCCACAACTCAGGCCTTTTCTTCCGCACCTTTTCACGCAAGCGGTCAATGACACATTTGTAGTACTCCTGGTTAATTGTCTGTCCTCTAGGGATAAATTCATGATACACGATACAGGTAGAACCGAATAAACCAACATTGTCTTCACCTTCGACCGACTTTGCCGTGGTTTTTTTTTTTTCGGTCGTAGTGAACCTGGAGTCTTCCACTGAGAAAACGGCACTTTGGTTTCAGGATCATATCCACATACCCACGATTCGTCACCTGTAATTACCCTATTTATCAAATCTGGGTCATTTTTAGTCCAGTTAATCAGTTCTTGGCCCACTTCAAGTCGGTATTGTCTCTGGTCACTTGACAACAAAACAAAATTCCACACAAACATTATTTCAGGTCTTTCGGCAAAATGGTCTTCGCTTGCGGAAGGACAAATGTGTGTTTTTTGCTCGTGACTTGCCATACTTGCGACATGTACTCAATGCCCAAGGCATACATCCCAGTCCCACGCACCTTCGTGCCATACAAGACTTGCCTTCGCCGTAGTATTTGAAGCAGCTTCAGAATGTGCTGGAAAAAATCTACTATTATCACCGATATGTTCCACACTCCTCTTCCATTTCAGGTCCGCTTCATCGCTTACGCCGTAAAGGTGTTCCGTTCGTCTGGACGACGGAATGCGAACGCGCCTTTCGCCAGTTGAAATCGGCGTTGCTTTCCAATACTTGCCTTACGCCATTCGATCCCCAGAGCCCCTTTTGTTGATGGTGGGTGCATCGGATATCGGGATCGGTGCTGTACTTGCGCACAAAGATGGATCGCACGATCGCCCTATTGCCTTTGCGTCCAAATTGCTCTCGTCTGCGCAAAGAAATTATTCACAGATCGAGAAAGAAGCATTGGCTCTCGTATTTGGTGTTACAAAGTTTCATGATTTCATGTATGGTCGACACTTTACCATCATCACAGACCACAAACCTTTGACATCGCTTTTTCATCCGAACAAGCCTGTATCTCCACGTACAGCGCAGAAAATCATTCGCTGGTCTATTTTCCCTTCGCAGTACTGCTACGATATCTTGTAGCGGTCCACTGCTAAGCACGGAAACGCCGATGCGTTGTCCCGCTTGCCTGTTGCTGAGGATAGGGCATTCGATTCCTCCGAACTTGCTTGCATGTTCATTGATTCGGAAACCGATGACGTAGTCGAATCGTTTCCGATTGATTTTCGTCGTGTAGCTACAGTCACAGCTGCCGACCCTGTCCTTGCTACCGTTCTGCGTTTTGTTGCTACGCAGTGGGCCTTGTCGAAGTAACGGATCGGGGATCCGTTGGTTCGCCGATTTTTTGCTCACCAGGAGAGACTTTTTGTACGACGTGGTGTTTTGCTGTTGCGTTCTGATAATGATCAGTCCAGGGTCGTGGTACCACGTTCGTTACAGTCCTCTGTCTTTTTTTTAAAAAAAATTCTTTATTCAATTATTGTATTATACATAATAACCCACTACCTAACTACATTAGTGGGTCCTAATAATGATACAAGGAATTGCAGCTTTTTTATTCTACACTACACTACGCTGTACTACAGGTAATTTTACTATTGTTATTACTATAACTTGACCGCTATGGGGTTCTAAGCTACTTACTCTAAGGACTTAATGCTACCTGCACCGTTACAGGTGTGCCAGTGCTACTATAAATCTAGTATATGTTGGCCAGGCCCACCGAGCTAACCCCATTGGGCATGCCCCTGGCACTGGGCTGGCCCTCAAGTTGGTTTCGCTGCAGTCCTCTGTCTTACAGCTTCTCCACCAAGGACACTGGGGTATAGTGAGAACGAAACAACTTGCTAGTCCGCACTGTAATTGGTTCCCAATCGATGCCGCGATTATGAACATGTGCTCTTCTTGCAGGGTGTGTGCCGAACAACAATGAGCGCCACCGCGAAAATTCTTTGCATGGCCAAAAGCCACTTCCCCTTGGCAACGCTTACACATCGATTTTGCTGGTCCATTCTGGAATGCTCGATGGTTGGTTGTGGTAGATTCATTCAGTAATTTTCCTTTTGTTGTCCGGATGTCTTCCACGACGTCATCTGCCACCACCCAACCGTTATCTGCTATCTTTTGCATTGAGGGTCTTCCACAGACTATAGTTTCCGACAATGGCCCACAATTCATGTCCGCAGAATTTCAGTCATTCTGCAAGGCCAATGGCATTCAACATCTGACGTCCGCGCCGTTTTCGCCATAGTCAAACAGAGCCGCTGAACGACTGGTCAGGACTTTCAAGTCACAGATGTTAAAAGAGTCGCAGTCTCGGGAGGACGCGATATTACTCTTTTTGTCCTCGTAACGCTCTGAACCCCGAGATGGTCGCTCGCCGGCTGAGTTGCTCCACAGTCGTCATCATCGAACCTTGATGTCTTTGCTACATCCGCCACATCAGGTTCCTGTGCAGCGGCAGACACCTGCTTTTGCTCCAGGCGACGTTGTCTACTATCGCCACTATCGAGGTTCACGGCGTTGGCTCGAAGGGCGCATTCTTCGCTGCCTCGGCCGCGCTATGTATCTGGTTTTGGGGGCCTCTGGTGAGGTGCGTCGGCATCTCAATCAGCAGCGCCTCTGTCGTCGCACGGGATCTGCTGCTCCCCGTCTGCTTTCAGCGACGGTGCTGTCCGGTCAGCGCCCTGGGGACCCATCTACTGGCTCGCCTCAGCCCCAGATGTTACCGACGCTGCCTTCCATTTTGCCCCATGGCGACGCGCCGCCACGCCGCCTGTTCTCCCGCCGGCGACGCCCGCAGTGGACGCTTCGCTGCAGCCGCCGGGCGTCTCCCTGGGCCACGCGCCGCCGTTCGCTTCCCGTGACCAGTTATCCTCCGACATGGAACTCTTGCCCGCTCCGGACCATGTGTCGTCTTCGCCCGTCGGGTGCTCCGGCCCGATGGAGGTCGACCCTTCGGCCCCTCCTGTCTCTCTACGGGCGCATCCACCGCATGTTGGCGTGCACCCTGGAGCAGATTTTCAGACGTTTCCTAGCTCCCCGCAGTCCGAATGGCAGGGTGCGGGTGGCACAGCTCTCGCCTGTTGTTAGGCTCCCCACCTCGTCGCATACGTCAACATGGGGTCCTCCCCACGGCGGGCGGAAACTTTATACCACAACCGTACGCCAATTTGCGGGGGAGGAATGTGGTGTCACTGCCAGACACCACACTTGCTAGGTGGTAGCCTTTAAATCGGCCGCGGTCCGGTAGTATAAGTCGGACCCGCGTGTCGCCACTATCAGTGATTGCAGACCGAGCGCCGCCACACGGCAGGTCTAGAGAGACTTCCTAGCACTCGCCCCAGTTGTACAACCGACTTTGCTGGCGATGGTTCGCTGACAAAATACGCTCTCATTTGCCGAGACGATAGTTTAGCATAGCCTTCAGCTACGTCATTTGCTACGACCTAGCAAGGCGCCATTATCAGTTACTATTGATATTGTAAACCATGTATCGTCAAGAGCGACGTTCATCATTAATGGATTAAAGTTAAGTATTCCACCAGCTACGTCCGTTTTCCTAAATTCTAATTTCCTTGTCCTGTTCCAGACCTCACGCCAGCCTGCGTGAGCTAAAACGCGTGCCTTTCGGCCTCCTCCAGTAACACGGTGTTGGCTCTCCTGCCAACCACAACAGGCTGTATGCTTGTCATATCTGATTTTGGACCGCACTCTATACAGATTGCTGAGCCTTTTAACCGATTTTATGTTTGCGTTATGTGTTATATCTGTTTTGGACCACATTTTACCCAGAATGCTGCGTCCTTTAACGTATTTTGTGTTTGTAAAATATCTGTTCTGTACCGCACTCTGTACAGAATCTACATCTACATCTACATGACTACTCTGCAATTCACATTTAAGTGCTTGGCAGAGGGTTCATCGAACCACAATCATACTATCTCTCTACTATTCCACTCCCGAACAGCGAGCGGGAAAAACGAACACCTAAACCTTTCTGTTCGAGCTCTGATTTCTCTTATTTTATTTTGATGATCATTCCTACCTATGTAGGTTGGGCTCAACAAAATATTTTGGCATTCGGAAGAGAAAGTTGGTGACTGAAATTTCGTAAAAAGGTCTCGCCGCGACGAAAAACGTCTATGCTGTAATGACTTCCATCCCAACTCGTGTATCATATCTGCCACACTCTCTCCCCTATAACGCGATAATACAAAACGAGCTGCCCTTTTTTGCACCCTTTCGATGTCCTCCGTCAATCCCACCTGGTAAGGATCCCACACCGCGCAGCAATATTCTAACAGAGGACGAACGAGTGTAGTGTAAGCTGTCTCTTTAGTGGACTTGTTGCATCTTCTAAGTGTCCTGCCAATGAAACGCAACCTTTGGCTCGCCTTCCCGACAATATTATCTATGTGGTCCTTCCAACTGAAGTTGTTCGTAATTTTAACACCCAGGTACTTAGTTGAATTGACAGCCTTGAGAATTGTACTATTTATCGAGTAATCGAATTCCAACGGATTTCTTTTGGAACTCATTTTAAAATTCTGGAGGCGCTCGGTATCGATCCCAGTACCTCTCGCACGCTAAGCGAGCGCTCTACCATCTGAGCTACGCCCACCCCCCCGTTCTTTAACGGAATTTATGTCTGTGTTATGTGTTATATCTTTTTTGGACCGCACTCTATACAGATTGATGAGCCCTTTAACGGATTTTATGTCTCCATGTTATATCTGTTTTTGGACCACAGACTGCTGCACCTTTTAACTGATTGCGCGCGCGTTTGTGTGTTTTGCTATAGAGTTTTTTTTATCCATACTCGATATTATACTCGGTCTTTTCCATCTTTCTAGAATACATCCCGCGAATGCTGGCTGAGCTAGACCAGCAGCAAGAGGTCGACAGGGCTCAAGCATAGCGCGAATGTAAGTACATTAGTAGAAAATATAGTTCTTAGATGAAATAATTTCCTGTAATATTTACAGTGGTTTTCCAAGTGTCTAGATTGAGCTTTCTGAGACATATTCTTTCCTTTTCTTTCTAGATGATTCCACACACAGAGAGGGGGGCACCGAAGACGGCGTGCAAGGCAGGGGTGAAATCCCTAACTGGATACATGAGATGGCGGCCACTGCAGAACAACAACAACAACAACAACAACAAGAATCTGAAAGGCGTCATATTATGCCCCTTTTAGAGGAAGAGGTCAATATTCCCGAGTGGGTGGAAGACCTCAGTGAATGTGCAGATGAGTTGCACAAGCCATGGAGCCAGAAAGGAGAAAGTTAATAGGTTAATATTTTTGAACTTTATCATTATAGATGATAATTACCATTTTCTAGTCTTATTATTTATTGCTCTTTTAAATCTAGAGGCGGCCGCAGTGCCTCCCCCCCCCCCCCCCCCCCGCATGCCACCGCAATCCTCTGGCGCCCATGGGCAACTCAGTCGGTGGAAGAACGTGAACAATAGGTTCGTCGGTCTCCCACGCCACTGGTCAGTAACGGGAACATCCCAACCCGAGGGCCATCGCCGCAGCCCAGTTGCTCCAGCTGGCAATCACCGCCTCCTCCTCCTCCTACAGCTCACCCTCGCCGCCAACACAAGGTGTGTGTACCCATCCATACAGATGACGTGCCATCAGCAGCCCCGTCTTCGACGGGCTGGACACCCAGCTGTAGTACTAATAGTAACAGTGATTTTCCTGTGGCTAGCCGTAGTGCTCTCCCCCGTCCTATTGATAGTGAAGTGGATCAGAATAATGGTGTAATGACCTCCCCCCCCCCACCCCCCAGAATACTCAGCTGTTGCTAGTGCTTTCGAGGGGCGCATCTCTTTCACCTTTCACAAGGATTGAGAATCCGGGATGGAGGACCGCGACCCTATCGGGTTTTTAGAGGCGTGCCCCCCTGTCGTGGAGACTGAGCTCCTCAAAGTCCTAGGCAGGGGCGGGCAGGAATCCTGGACGTGTGCGGTGCACTTGCTCGTGTGCAGTTAACAGGTGTTCTGCGTGCACATAGGGACAAGCTGGCCTCCCGCTTCTCTCCCCTCCCCGCTGTACCGTCTCTCCGCTTCTTCCTCTGTAATGCGTTTTATTTCCTAGCTTGGAATGAAGGAATAAGGTTAGTAGGAGTGCTTGAAATAAATCATGCTTTGAAAGAGTACCTATCACCTACGATACGTTTTATTTAATTATCACAGGTGGAGTTTACAATACCTTTAAAGTCTGAAACAAAATTTCTACATACAGACAAACACAAACAGTTACGTAAATTTTCATCACTGATGTTTGCTCTTAACCGAGACTTATTAATTTTCATAACAGAAAAAAATCTTTCACAAACGTATGTTGAGCCAAACACTGACATATCTTCGTGGCTTCACGATGGAGATGAGAAAACTCTTGCTGTGGCAAGTCGTGATAAAAGTCTATTACAAAAGATAAAAAAATAAAAAATAAAAATAAAATGGCTCTGGGCACTATGCGACTTAACTTCTAAGGTCATCAGTCACCTAAAACTTAGAACTAATTAAACCTAACTAACCTAAGGACATCACACACATCCATGCCCGAGGCAGGATTCGAACCTGCGACCGTAGCGGTCGCTCGGCTCTAGACTGCAACGCCTAGAACCGCTCGGCCACTCCGGCCGGGCAAAACTCTATTACACGCCTTGCCTATAGTAACTCGTCTCTCAGACGAGAATTACACTGTAGATCTATTAATTAAATTGGCAAATTGGGATGAATATCAATTACAGAAACAGCAAATGGTCGTGAGAACCATTCAAAAAAAAAAAAATGGTTCAAATGGCTCTGAGCACTATGGGACTCAACTGCTGTGGTCATCAGTCCCCTAGAACTTAGAACTACTTAAACCTAATCAACCTAAGGACATCACACACATCCATGCCCGAGGCAGGATTCGAACCTGCGACCGTAGCAGTCGCACGGTTCCCGACTGCGCGCCTAGAACCGCAAGACCACCGAGGCCGGCAGAACCATTCAAAAGCTTGGGATAAATGATATATCCCCAAATCACTTGAGAAATTCGTCTTTTATTGCACTAAGTACGGGAACATATTCTTTGCAATTCTGTTCTCGCACAGTAGACAGAGTAGGAAAATGCATTGCATTCCCTGACGAGAGCCGACGCATACCGATTTATACCTCAATGCACAGAGTTTCCATCATCCTGCTCAGAACATGGTGGTATATACAGCAAAAACTGTTTCTGACGAGGACCAATTAAGGTCCGAGATTAACCATCTGAAGTACGTGTTCCGAAAGAATAGCTATGGTGCACGTCATATAAAGGCAGGGAACTCCAAAAAAAGAAAACGTGAAAACGCTGCCCACGCACAGGATGAAACACCGATTGCGGGTCTTCCTTTTTGTGGCGCGATTTCCAGCAAAATAGGAAGAGTCACGCGTAGAGGAGGTATAAGACAGATTTTTCGTGCTCCTAATAAAATTAAGGGGATGATGCGCCCTGTTACGGACAATCTCGGCTTCCCCTCAGGGCCCCTGGAGTTTATAATATCCCCGGTGAGTGTGGAAGCAATTATATAGGTCAGACGATTCGTACCGTTTCCGACCGCTGTGCAGAACACCAACACCATATTAAAAATAGAGGACTGGAGAAATCGGAAATTGCTTCACACAGCCTCACGAACACTCACAACATATTGTTCGATGAAATAAAAATTCTATCCCATGCCTCCACGTACTGGAATTCTTTTATTAAAGAGGCTGTTGAAATAAGAATAAACTAAAAGAACTTTAACCGCGATAACGGATACCATCTGAGCTGTGCATGGAAACGAGCGCTTGATGCAGAGAAGCAGCAGAGACGTTCCTTTCAAGAACAAAAATTCTGTCCCATGCCTCCACTTACTGGGATTCTGTTATTAAGGAGGCTGTTGAAAAAAGAAGGAGCCAAAAGGACTTTAACCGCGATAACGGATACCATCTGAGCTGTGCATGGAAACGAGCGCTTGATGCAGAGGAGCAGCGGAGACGATCCTTCGAAGGTTTACGTTCCAACGGAAGCGGTGGCGCCACCGGCGCACACATTGACACCGTCTGCGAGAGCAGTACGTAATCGCCGACCAATCATAAGCCGACTAATCAGAGGCCGTCCACAGGATATGAAAGAGCTTCCACAGCAGCAGTGAAGACAATCAGTTGCTCCTGACGATGACGATGGAGGAAATCGCCGAATGCTTGATATTTTATCCAGAACTGACGCGGCAAGAAAACCGGTGCTCCACCGTGACGGTACGCACCTGCGAATTACAGGCGCTGGTCATCAGCAAGAGATACGCTTACACACGCGCCGCCTCCGGCGAAGGCGCACCGTCATTCGATTCACTTATCGATGTATGTTCGGCGGCGATGACACCAAGACAATTCCTCTGCAATTTCATGATCCAAAGGGCAGGATCCCATGCTTCGTCCAAATTAAATCGATTATCTCTATGTATTAAATTGATATAGGGCATTCCATGAACTACAGTGATATGAAGATTCTAACATCCACCTTTTCCTTTTAGGATTCTGTCTTTAAGGAAGTATAGAGATTAGATCAGTTAATAATTTAACAACACACCGACATCCAAATGCACACACCCGTGGGCACAGTGAGACTGGTTGTTGAAAGAGTAACAGTATTAAGAAAAGGATAGATTGCTACTCATCATGAAGGTGACACATTCATATTCAGGCAGGCACAACAAAAAGACTGTTACACATGTACTTTTCGGCCGCAGCTTTCTTCAGATAACTGCACATGCACCCCTCACACAGCCACCCACCCATAAACGCAAACACACACACACACACACACACACACACACACACACACAAGCAAGTACTCCTCAGACACACTTGACTGCCATCTCCGGTATTCTGGCCCGAGCTACTTGAAATGGTATTCATATGTGCTTGAGGTGTGCTTGCTTTCGTGATATGTGTGTGTGTGTGTGTGTGTGTGTGTGTGTGTGTGTGTGTGTGTGTGTGTGTCTGTGTGTGTGTGTGTGTGTGTGTGTGTGTGTGCGCGCGCTTGCGTTTCTCTGAAGAAGGCTCTGGCTGAAAGCAAATAGGTAATAGGCTTTTTGTTGTGCCTGTCTGCAACTCAGCATGTCATCTTTACAGTCAGTGACAGTCTATTCTTTTCCTGATGTTGATATTCCAACATGGGGTTTCCATTGTTCGATTATTGAAAGAAATTCCCTGGGATGAAGTAGATAGGGAGGGCTATACTGAGGCAGATCTTTAGACAGATGACTAAGTTGCTGCACAAGATGACAAGAGGAGTTTAGATGTCAGAGCATATAAGAAATACAGATAGAGGAAGATGGGTGGAGGAGGGAGTATAGGAAGAACAAGATGAAGAGGAGACATGGAGGTGAAGAGAAAGGAAGAACGGGGGGAAGGAAGGAAGGAGAGGATATCCACTTGGTGATTTGGGAGGGGGGGAGGAGGAGGGAAGCGTGTTGGTAGAAGACAGTACACAATTTGGATGGGTAAGGGATGGTTTGGACAGAAGAAAGAAAGGAAAAGGTAAGATGAGGCAGTAGGAAACAGGTTATTGGAGGTTTTGGCCATGGGGACTGCAAGAGTGTGAGATGTACTGGAGAGACTATTCCCACCTGGATAGTGCAGAGAAATTTGTGCTACAGTGGAGTATGTTGTGTGAATACTGTTTTATGTTACCTGTTTTTTTGCTCCACACATCAGCCCACTACAGGTGACCGGTTGCCTTTCCCTTATTTTATGATATTATCAACAGATGATGAATGACAAATGGGTTATCATTGAAGTTTTAAGAAGGCTCGAAAACACAGTTTATTTCTTCTCCAGAAGCTATAAAAATAGAATTCTAAAACCACTGAAGATAAGAAGTAGCAAGTGTTGCATTTTTGGTTGATTACAACTTTAATTAAAAAACCACCTTCCTAGAATTAATGAAGCACCTTCGTTGAGCTGGCTTTGAAATACGGGCGAGTACCTCTACAGTTTATTTAAAAATGAGGGGACTAATTTATTCTGTACATTTTCATCAATAATATGTTGTGGAACAATTTTCTGGGGAACCACAAAAAAAGAAAAAAACATACACACACACACACACACACACACACACATACACACACACACACACACACACACACACACACACAAATCAGTTTATGAAGTCTTTTGAGACTGGATTAATAAAAAAGAAAGAGAAACATTAAGGTGACATAGGACCTAAAACAACCTCTATGAAGACTTCAAGGGGTTAACATAAGTACAAACAGGAGTCAGATACCTGAGCAATCATGAATTCAACAACCTACCAGAGTATATTAAATGCCATTCAGATGACATGTGGAACTCAAGACTGAATTAAACAACATTCTGCCTGGCAACTCTTTCTGTTCTACTGAAGAATATCTTCATGGAAATTTTTACATTTAATGCATTACGTTTTTTGTAATTATAATTAGCACTGGTATACAATAGTCTTTAGTAACTTTAAGTCATTTCACTACATTGCACCTTAATTAAGTTTAATATACATCACTGACTATATTCTACAATTCAGATATCACTCTATTCGATCTATGAAAGAAGACTAACGTAATAGCATCATCAAACCCTATTTTTACGGGAAAAACTAAAATCACATAAGATTTTCATAAGGTGCCAATATCAATAACATTTTCGGTAAAATATTGTGAATTTCTGTTCCTTGCCAAGTCCAATTTTTATTTGTTTTCTTCGGCTGACATAGACATCAAATTGGAGAGGCTGTGTAGGCATTTGAAACCCAGTCCTCCCTTGTGGACACTGTTGTTAAACACTACTGGTCTCAACTTTTCGAGCACCTATGAAAAAATTTCTCTTTTCTATTCATATATCCTCTGCACAGTTTAGAGACATGTTTGGGATCATTGTCCTGCTGCAGAACAAACCCACGACTAATCAGTCTCTCAACACATGAAGCTGCATTGCTGATCAGTATCCTGTGATGTCCTTCCGTCTTTAATATACAATTACACTACTGGCCATTAAAATTGCTACACCACGAAGATGACGTGCTACAGACGCGAAATTTAACTGACAGGAAGAAGATGCAGTGATATGGAAATGATTAGCTTCCCAGAGCATCCACACAAGGTTAGCGCCGGTGGCGACACCCACAACATGCTTACATGAGGAAAGCTCCCCACCGATTTCTCATATACAAACAGCAGTTGACTGGCGTTGTCTGGTGAAACCTTGTTGTGATGCCTCGTGTAAGGAGATGAAATGCGTACCATCACGTTTCCGATTTTGATAAAGGTCGGATTGTAGCCTATCGTGCGGTTTATCGTATCGCGACATTGCTGCTCGCGTTGATAGAGATCCAATAACTGTTAGCAGAAAATGGAATCGATGGGTTCAGGAGGGTAATACGGAACGCCGTGCTGGATCCCAACGGCCTCTTATCACTAGCAGTCGAGATGACAGGCATCTTATCCCCATGGCTGCAACGGATCGTGCAGCCACGTCTCGATCCCTGAGTCAACAGATGGGGACGTTTGCAAGACAACAACCTTCTGCACGAACAGTTCCACGACGTTTGCAGCAGCATGGACTATCAGCTCGGAGATCATGGCTGCGGTTACCCATGACGCTGCATCACAGGCAGGAGCGCCTGCGATGGTGTACTCAACGACGAACCTGGGTGCACGAATGGCACAACGTCATTTTTTCGGATGAATCCAGGTTCTGTTTACAGCATCATGATAGTCTCATGCGTGTTTGGCAACATCGCGGTTAACGGACATTGGAAACGTGTATTCGTCATCTCCATACTGGTGTACCACCGGCGTGATGGTATGGGGGGCCATTGGTTACATGCCTCGGTCACCTCTTTTTTGCATTGACGCCACTTTGAGCAGTGGATGTTACATTTCAGATGTGTTACGACCCGTGTCTTCATTCGATCCCTGCTAAACCCTACATTTCAGCAGGATAACGCACGACCGCATGTTGCAGGTCCTGGCCAGCACATTCTCCAGATCTCCCACCAATTGATAACGTCTAGTCAATGGTGGCCGAGCAACTGGCTCGTCACAATACGCTAGTCACTTCTCTTGATGAACTGTGGTATCGTGTTGAAGCTGCATGGGCAGCTGTACCTGTACACGCCATCCAAGCTCTGTTTGACTCAATGCCCAGGCGTATCAAGGCCGTAAGGACGGCCAGAGGTGGTTGTTCTGGGTACTGATTTCCTAGGATCTATGCACCTAAACTGCGTGAAAATGTAATCACATGTCAGTTCTAGTATAATATATCTGTCCAATGAATACCCGTTTATCATATGCATTTCTTCTTGGTGTAGCAATTTTAATGGCCAGTAGTGTAGAATAGCACTGCTAGATGCACAGAGTGTGGTGTAAAGTAACACAAACTGATTGCTACACAGGCAGCTGGTGGAAAGAGGCCTATTCAGGCGGAACCATCTCAGGTAAAGGTATTGTTGTGGATGCTCATCGGTGCCCCTCTATGCGAACTACCGAACACGTAACATGTTTTCACATATTTACACTCATTCTATCATTGAATAGGAATGTGGAGGAATATTCAAAACGAAAACCTTATTTTAAGTAGAAATCCACAGCTGTGACAGGTGATCGAAAGCTTTTGACCAGTAGAGTATCTCACGCGCAACTTCAGGAGCTGAGTAATTCATGTACTCAGTGTGAAATTGAATGCAGATTTATAGTGAAAAAAAAAGGTATTCTTTTTGTAAGACACACACACACACACACACACACACACAAGATGATAAAGTTGAAACACCAACACACACACACACACACACAGACACATACACACACACACACACACACACACACACACACACACACACACGATGATAAAGTTGAAACACGAACAAAAGATTTATTTTTCAGTATCTCACATACGCCACAAGATACAATTATTGTGAAAGTCTGTAGGTATAGGTAGAACCTGAAGACACAACACTGTATCAGCGCAATCAGTCCAACTGCATGCACAGCATGCTTCTGTAAGGGGTTGCTGCAAGTCGAGAGCTGGTTACTTGTCTGCAGACAGCCTGCCGTACTGAAGGTGTGACGCTTCGTCGTCCTTGTCTCCCTCGGGGTCCGGCGGCTTGCGGACGGGCTTCTCGTCGTTGCTGCACTGCACCACGAACTTCAGCTCGGATGTCAGCGCTTCCCAAGGTGTTATCTGGAAGTAATAAGAGAGAAGTCAGAGAGGTGCGCATGTCACAATCACTGTTGTTCACATTTAACACACGGCAAGATGCAGCAATATGGATTCCGGAACAAGGTGGATCTCGTCCTGCCAGTGGAACACCTTTCTATCAGTGCAGTTTCGTATTAAGTTAATGTTCTTTTCCTAATGTTTTCTTTTTTTCAGTTGAGTACCGGGCGATCAAAAAGTCAATATAAATTTGAAAACTGAATAAATCACGGAATAATGTAGATAGAGAGGTACAAATTGACACACATGCTTGGAATGACATGGGGTTTTATTAGAACTAAAATAAAATATAGAAAAAAATACAAACGTTCAAAAAATGTCTGGCAGATGGCGCTTCAGCTGATCAGAATAAGAATAATTAGGATAACAAAGTAAGACAAAGCAAAGATGATGTTCTTTACAAGAAATGCTCAATATGTCCACCATCATTCCTCAACAATAGCTGTAATCGAGGAATAATGTTGTGAACAGCACTGTAAAGCATGTCCGGAGTTATGGTGAGGCATTGGCGTCGGATGTTGTCTTTCAACATCCCTAGAGATGTCGGTCGATCACGATACACTTGCGACTTCAGGTAACCCCAAAGCCAATAATCGCACGGACTGAGGTCTGGGGATCTGGGAGGCCAAGCATGACGAAAGTGGCGGCTGAGCACACGATCATCACCAAACGACGCGTGTAAGAGATCTTTCACGCGTCTAGCAATATGGGGTGGAATGCCATCCTACATAAACATCGTACGTTCCAGCAGGTATTTATCAGCCAGGATGTGGATGATGCGATTCTGTAACATATCGGCGTACCTCTCACCCGTCACGGTAACAGTTTTGCTGTCCAGCGCCATTTGTCAGACATTTTGTGAACTTTGTTTTTTTTTTTTAGTTATAATAAAACCCCATGTCATTCCAAGCATGTGTGTCAATTTTTACCTCTCTATCTACATTATTCCGTGGTATATTAAGTTTTCAGATTTATACTGACTTTTTGATCACCCTGTATATTAAAACCGTGGAGTGCAATTCTGGAAGTTCACAGGTGTACCTTTCTTAATCTGCCATTACACTC
Organism: Schistocerca gregaria; assembly: GCF_023897955.1. Classification (NCBI taxonomy): domain Eukaryota; kingdom Metazoa; phylum Arthropoda; class Insecta; order Orthoptera; family Acrididae; genus Schistocerca; species Schistocerca gregaria. Next base: position 428,053,567 of record NC_064921.1, read on the forward strand.
CCCTTTTCAAACCACAGATTTCTGTTAACATGGGAATAGGTGGAATTCAGAGAGAACTGAGCCGCTGAACAATGTATATTTTCCAACAATTCGTTCTTCAGATCCCTCGGGGTACATTATGGTCAAAGCAGTTTTGTTGGCAGATGTGTTGTCATGATACCGAAATGCTTTTCTTTTCTGTCCATACCTCTTCTACACTATTTTTTCGTCTAGTGGGTCCGTCAAACTTTCATACTATTCGTCAGTTACATTTTGCCCTTTGTAAAGTAATCAGTAACACAGCCCATAATCTTTCAATCAGATGAACTAGGCTTCACCAGTTCAGCGCGGGGTAACTGACTTCCATCTATAGTAACAAACTGGCACAGGAGATTGGCGAATTTGTTTTTAAACCGTCCAAAGACTGGTGAGAATTTTGCTTTTGCATTAGGTTTTGGTCATCTTTCAACGAATATGGTTACAATCTTGGACAAGATGCCTGCCTCTTTTATAGGCCAGTTTATTGATGTACGTGGGTCTGTGGTTTTGTTCCAGAAAAATCTTTTATGGTGATTAGACACCTCTGTCACACAAAGCAGAGAAATTGGTGATGGGAACGGAGTGTATGTAAAAAATGCTATGTAGTGCTTCGAGCAATATGTACACAAAGGACTTCCTAACTTAAGAAAGGCTACTGTAAGGATAAGGCACTCCTAAATTCTTTAAGGAATGGAAGAGGGTGACCAGGGATGACACCCCAAAGTAATTAGTAATTACTAATATTACCGTTGGATTAACAATACTGTACTAAAAAATCACCCCAAAGGTACATCACGTTAGTTTCGTATAACACCATACACAGCCTTCATAAGGGCTTTAAATCAGTGAGGAAGAGAATCGACAACTTTCTTTAGGTATTCAGTCTCCAGCTAACGCCAATAATTGATGATATTCAGTAGACCCTGTATAGCTATCAGACTGCTGGCATGTTGATTGGCACGTGTCACTCATTGCTGCGAATCATCTTGGAAAACAGAAATGTCGACAGCATTTTCATCATGAATATGTAAAAGAAAATGCAGCACTTGTTCACGGAGAGTGTAGAAATAGAATGGGACTCATGTTCAGAGTAACTTGAATCAGTTGGCCCAAGAAATGGTACAAAAAACACCTGCGAAACATCACAGAACTACCTCTGTCTTGAACTAAGTCTCCTGAAACTGCGATTTTAAGGCCTTCTGTGCTCTCGACATCTTGTGTCATATGAAACGAGACTAAATTGTGACTCATCAGAGCAAACTACACACCTCCACTTAGTGACGGTCCCATTTCAGTGTTGTTAGCCCATTGAAGACACGTAGCTTTATGTGCCTTTGCATGGTACCCTGTCATGTCCGAAATGGATTCTCATTAACCAGGCGGGATAGTTGTCTCCGGTCCCTTTAAAGACCACTGTTCTCTCGCCGAGATACATTACTGCGAATAACACTCCATTCCTTGTACACATTTTACAGTCCGCGTTGACACAGCTAGAAATCGGGCAACTTTATTATTCACGGTGTTGTCATGAGTAGGCGAGACACGATAACACCTTTCTGTCGTTCTGTGAAGTCTCCGCGTTATCTTACTGTGCAGGTTCCGTATACACGACTGGCACGTACGCAGGTGGGTGACATGGGTGCCTGGTGCCAATTCTACGCTGTCTACAGGTCTCTGGATTGACTTGTGCGGCGTTTTAAGGTGGTGACTAATATTTAGTTTTCAAGTTCTCTAGGCTGACCAGTAAGAGTCCTAAGATGACGCTTAGTCGAATAAAATTAGCTATGGGAGAGCCAGTCCTGACGAAACTTTACCATCTGGTGAGCAAGATGTCTGAGACAGGCGAAATACCCTCAGACATTCAAGAAGAATATAATAATTACAATCCCAAAGAAAGCAGGTGTTGACAGATGTGAAAATTACCGAAGTATCAGTTTAATAAGTCATAGCTGAAAAATACTAACGCGAATTCTTCACAGACGAACGGAAAAACTGGTAGAAGCTGGAGATCAGTTTCGATTTCGTAGAAATATTGGAATACGTGAGGCAATACTGACCCTACGACTTATCTTAGAAGAAAGATTAAGGAAAATCAAACCTACGTTTTTAGCATTTGTGGACTTATAGAAAGCTTCTGACAATGTTGACTGGAATACTCTCTTTCATTTCTGAAGGTGGAAGGGGTAAAATACAGGGAGCGAAAGGCTATTTACAATTTGTACAGAAACCAGATGGCAGTTATAGGAATCGAGGGACATGAAAGGGAAGCAGTGGTTGGGAAGGGAGTGAGACAGGGTTGCAGCCTAACCCCGATGTTATTCAATCTGTATATTGAGCAAGCAGTAAAGGAAGCAAAAAGAAAAATTCGGAGTAGGTATTAAAATCCATGGAGAAGAAATAAAAACTTTGAGGTTCGCCGATGACATCGTAATTCTGTCAGAGACAGCAACGGACTTGGAAGAGCAGTTGAACGGAATGGAAAGTGTCTTGAAAGGAAGATATAAGATGAACATCAACAAAAGAAAAACGAGGATAATGGAATGTGGACGAGTTAAGTCGGGTGATGCTCAGGGAATTAGATTAGGAAATGAGACACTGAACGTAGTAAAGGAGTTTTGCTATTTGGGGAGCAAAATAACTGATGATGGTCGAAGTAGAGAGGATATAAAATGTAGACAGGCAATGGCAAGGAAAGCGTTTCTGAAGAAGAGAAATTTGTTAACATCGAGTATAGATTTACGTGTCAGAAAGTCGTTTCTGAAAGTATTTGTATGGACTGTAGCCATGTATGGAAGTGAAACATGGACGATAAATAGTTTGGACAAGAAGAGAACAGAAGCTTTTGAAATGTGGTGCTACAGAAGAATGCTGAAGATTAGATGGGTAGAACACATAACTAACGAGGAGGTATTGAATATATAGGAGAGAAGAGGAGTTTGTGGCACACCTTGACTAGAAGAAGGGATCGGTTGGTAGGACATGTTCTGAGGCATCAAGGGATCACCAGTTTAGTATTGGAGGGCAGTGTGGAGGGTAAAACACGTACAGGGAGATCAAGAGATGAATACACTAAGCAGATTCAGAAGGATGTAGGTTGCAGTAGATACTCGGAGATGAAGAAGCTTGCACAGGATAGAGTAGCATGGAGAGCTGCATCAAACCAGTCTCAGGACTGAAGACCACAACAACAACAATGTGGAGTCTTAAGGAAATTTTTCCCAGTTTTGAGAAATTATTCTTCTTCCTATACACACACATTTATACATTAAAGTTGGAGGGTTCAGAAGAAGGTAGGATTATAATACTGTGGCACAGTAATTTGTTCAGGCGTTCCAGAGTTACACTGGAACACGAATTCACATGTATTTATTTTTATTCACGCAGCTGTTTATGTACTTCAGGTGTGGTGCCTGTTCACTACATTGGTAGTGGGTGGTTAAGTTGACAATTGGAGTCTGACGAGAGGCGTGCTAGGTTAGTCCGTGCCGTTGCCGTGACTGCTGTGTCCAGAGGGCTTACTGGTTGCCGGCGTGGTAGCTCAGCGCGTTCGGTCAGAGGGTCAGCTGCCCTCTGTAATTAAAAAAATAAAATAAAAAATTTAAAAACTGTGTTAATGGATTAACGATGAATTTGAACGAGCGTCAAGGGACGTCCGCGCCGAACAAATATAGCGAACAGTACCAAAGAAAAAGCGATAAAAAATCTGGTCATACCACCTGCTTAGTGACTAGGAGACCCGGATTCAAATGCCAGCTTGGCACAAATTTTCAACTTTACTCATTGACATGAATCAACGCCCACTAGCAGCTAAATGTTATTTGTTCTTTTGTGTCGTATTTATTGTTTTTCCTGGTAAGAAAACTAAAATTGCTGTTTATAATCAAGTTCTGTGCTAAATTAGTTTTACAGTTTTGGGATTGTTTTGGCGTGGATAACTTGCAAGAGAAGTATGGCACATTTGAATAGTCACCCATTTCTTAACTCCTTAAATTCTTATAGCCATTCAACAACCTTGGATGAGCCTCCATTGACAATAGATCTTACAGGCCGAAGAACTGCGTGATGTCTCATGATTTCAGTTTGTCTGTTTGAAGGAAATAGTGCTACTTTCGAAAACCCTAAAACAAAATTTCGTTCCTGTCAACGCCATCTCGATGCGAGACCAAGAAATTTTCTTCGTGCTCCCGTATTCTGAACAATAAACTACTTCTCCGACTCACAATTGTACTTTCAGCTGTGTGTTGTTATTTTATGTAACATGTTATTTCTATTTCATACACATTAGTAACAAGTTATCAATAATTTGGTGAAAAATGGTCTTGAGTGGCGTCGATTGGCGGGGAAGTGCGTATGTATGGGGACTCAAATATATGGTGATAACTATTTCCAGTTACGTATCAACTATTGCACCATCAACAACCAAACATGTGTAATATACAGAGTATTAGTTTTGACTGAAGACATTGAAATATCTTAAAAACTAAACGTCAGATCAAATAAAGTTATAACTCCAATTTGTTTATCTCGGAGGGGGACATCCATCGATACCACACCGGACCAGCTACCCAGTCCTGTGAATAGGTAATTGGGGGGAGTAACTTTGCAATGGGAATCTCCATTTTTTATTGCAGATTACGATTCTACGGAAAACTCTACATACGTTTTGTCTGAAGCATATTCTTCGTTTCGCCGCAGATGGCGCTATAATCGGAGGAACAGGAAGGGGTAAACAATCGTAATTTACGACATGCTACTCAATGGTCTTTGAATATCCAATGGCACGTGGGGACTCACCTCCATGCTGCGAGGGTAGGACAGGCCAGTATTTCGAAACTTCTAATTAGACACCCCATTCGCAACGTTGTATTCCTCCGACATACCGAACAGAGGACTACTCAACGCGTCACCGTGGCCGTGTAGCAAACTGCGACGTATCATAAGAAGAAATACAGTGCGACTGGAGCTCCCGTGTCGTGCAGATGTAGAACAGATAGCGACTCGAAACGTTACTGTACTTGCACTGTGTTTATTGCGTGCACATGTACCTATCTGTTGGAGAACAGGCATGCAAGTGGACGATGGATTTGCAAGCACAAAAAACTGAAATGATCCTGATTTACGGAGAAAATAGGAGAAATGTTGAGGCTGCTGTTGTCTTCTTTGCTGAGCGTTTTCCAGAGAAAGCTCGCTCTCGTTCGTTCTCTTACAAGGCTGCGAATGCCTCCATGTCTGATAGCAGCGTACAGACCGGCATAAGGAAACGAAGCAAACGTGTTAGAGGTTAAGCTAATGAAGTAGCCATACTAGCGGCATTGCACCACAACCGAAGCAGTTACACCGGATTCCTGTGTACCTGTAGGTAGTGTTGCCACAATACCGCATCGTTATAGGTCCTATTCACACTACGTGTCACAGCATCAAGAACGTCATAGCGCCAATTTTCGTAACCGGGTTGTGTTTTGTGAATCGGCATGTCAACAAGTGCAATCGATCCCCAAGCTCCTTCCGAGGTACTATTTTCCGACGAGCAAAATCATGGTAGCGTTGACGGTATAACGTGCATTACTGGAGTGTAGACAATCCCTACTGGTTATGGCAAGCTGACCGTCAACATCCCGGGTCGGTTAACATATGGTGTGGACTAATAGGGAACAAACTCATTGGTCAGCATTTTATCGACGGCACGTTGAATGGATGCAAATGTCGAACGTCTTTGGAACAGGAACTACCAGTACTACTGCAAAATTTTGCCCTGGGCATTCAACAGTTGGTGTACTTTCAGCATGACAGTTACCCAGAGCATTATGCAACTGAAGCACGGGAGATATTAGACCGTGTTTACACTAGTCAGTGGATCGGTACAGGTGGCCCCATAAATTGGACTGCTATTTCGTCGGATTTGACGTCGCCGGATTTTTCTCCGTGGGGATATTTAAAAGGGAGGGTGTACTAGAAAGTGCCAACAGGCTTGAAGACATGGTCGACCGCATCAGAAACGCCTGTGCTTCTGTCCTGTGAACATATATAACCCATTTCTATTCCTCCGATTACAGTGCCATCTGTCGCGAAATAGAGAAAATGCTCCAGTAAAGAGATATGTAGATATTCCCGTAGAAAAGTAATTCGAAATAATAAAAAAAAAGTTGTCCATCGCTATCCACGCACGGGTTGGGGTACGGGGGTCGAGTGTGGTATCATTGGAAGACCCCCTTCAAGCCGCGCGGGATTAGCTGAGCGGTCTGGGGCGCTGCAGTCATGGTTCAAATGGCTCTGAGCACTATGGGACTTAACATCTGAGGTCATCAGTCCCCTAGAACTTAGAACTACTTAAACCTAATTAACCCAAGGACATCACACACATCCATGCCCGAGGTAGGATTCGAACCTGCAGCCGTAGCGGTCGCGCGGTTCCAGACTGAAGCGCCTAGAACGGCTCGGCCGCATCGGCCGGCGCTGCAGTCAAGGACTGTGGGACTGGTCCCGGCGGAGGTTCGAGTCCTCTCTCGGGCATGGGTGTGTGTGTGTTTGTCCTTAGGATAATTTAGGTTAAGTAGTGTGTAAGCTTAGGGACTGATGACCTTAGCAGTTAAGTCCCATAAGATTTCACACACATTTGAACATTTGAACATGTCCCCCTCCGAGACAAACCAATTGGAATTATAACGTTTTTTGTTCCAACGTGTAGTTTACGAGGTATTTCAGTTCTTCAGTTAAAATGAACTCCCTGTACACGAAAGCGTCGTTTTCGTTCAACATTCCAAACCACAGTATTATTGCACAATATTATTGACGCCTTGGCGCCACTTTAAGCTCATGGGCCACCTCATCACGTGATGTGACAGTAGCGCTCCTAGCGCACAAGCCATAACTATACGGGGTTGTGATGGCTATTGACAGTGAACTGAACAGCTTCCACTATAGAAACGAAGATCTTTGCCTTTAGCCCGGTTTTTTGCTGAGGAGTGTTGATACGATCATGCTCGTTTTTAGCGTTTTTGTGAGACAAATTAATAATGTGTTATCTTTTGTGTTTACCTCCACCGAGTTTAGTACTAGAAACCTACACTGTCCATGTAACCCTTCAGGCGAAACTCTCCTTATGTGTCGCCTACAAATCCCATATCGGTGTTCGTGGTGCAGCCGAACTTCAGGTCCAACTTACGCGGGGAATTGAGGTTACTTGGACATTCCACGTTGCTGGTGTCGACGAACTAGCCCTTCAGGTCGATTACCTCAAGCATTTCGGCCTATTGCCGGATCTAAAGACGTATCCTTACTGCGCCATGCTACTAGCACTCGCACTCTGTTTTCTTTCGGTCCTTAGGCCCACGCCCCTTCTCAAAATAGTGGACCACTTCTGCTCGCCTCTACGAGTGCTCTACAAAACGTCGCCTTTCTGTTCACACTCTGCCGTCTCTCCGGCTTGCGAGCGACGCACGCTACAGACAAAACTCCTGCAGCCGACTCGCCCCCACTGGGGCCTCAGCATCTACACCTTAAAGTTAGTGACATCCAGTTTCCCAGTGTATCGTCTGATGGTGTGACCTTCCATGCGAGGAAACCTGTGATAATTTTTCGTGTGCACGAGACATACAATTAAACGCCATCACTAATGGCACCTGCCACAGGATAACAACGACAGAAGACCCTCGTGTGTGCCCCAAGGCTCGCAGCCTCGCACCTAAATGTGGGTGCTGTACGCCCCTCAGAAAATAACTGCTCTTCAGCCATTCAACTTTGCCTAAGAAAGACAGCTCGTTATGGTTGTGTGGTCACTATTAGAAACTATTTGCTCACAACTATGATATCCCTCACATCCAGGACTTCACTCAACTGCTTAATGGGGTAAAAGTGTTCAGTATTCTTGACTGCTAGAAAGTGTACTTTCAGATCCCTATGTTCAAAGACGGCATCACTAAATCGACAGTCATTATACCATTCGGCCTATTTGAGTTCTACTGTATGGGTTACAGCCTAAAAAGCGCTGCTCAGACATGGAAAAGGCCTGTCAACTCTCCCTTGTTCAATCTGTCGTTGCTACGCCATCTTCGACAATATCCTCACGTTCTCCCCCTCTGTCAAGGAACATGAACACCACCTTGCCCAGGTTCGGGCTGCCCTAAACGACAACGGCATGGAAATCAACTACAACAAATTCCAATGAAGCTGTCTAAGTGTAAGCTTTCTCGGTCACATAGCCAACGCTGACGGCATCCACCCGACTTCTGATCACACTGAATTCATCAGTGATATCGCCCTACCCACGACTTACTGTGATTTGTGTTATATTCTCGCCATGGTAAATTTCTACTGCAGATATTTGTCCCGCTCTATTCAGGCACCTCTCATAGACGCTTTGGCTACAAGAAACACCTCTGGGCAATGTAGGGTGCAGTGGTCAGATGAAATGATTGAAGCGATCAACACTGTAAAGATTACACCCAGTCACAGCTAAAGTGAGGGACCATTCTATTGGTGCTGTCAATCAGCAGCACGTCGGCGATACAACACAACTACATTTCGTTTCAAATCATTCATCTTCAATGTCTTAACTACTATTCTGTCTACCTAGTGGGCTCCTTTTCCATGTGGACAGGGCAAGCCGTTGCAGAACTATAGGTTATTTTAGACAAATCCCGGGAATCTGAGGGGTTCTCAGTTGAGAAGATACAACACATGGAGGCTTGCGGAACACGAGTATGTAAACTGACGAGCCAAAACATTATAATCACCAGCTTAATAGTTTGATTGTCCATCTTTGGAACGAAACACATCACTCATTCTGCGTATCAGGGACCGACAGTCTGTTGGTTGGTTTGTGGAGGTATGTGGCATTAGATTGTCAACGCACAGGCCGGGTGGATCACGTAAATAACGGGCCGCTGACTTGCGTAAGCGGTGAAGGCACCAGATAGAGACCCAGATGGATTCCATAGGATTTAAATCAGGCGAATACGGTGGCCGAGACATCAACGTGAGTTCACTACAATGATCCTCAAACCACTGCAACACGATACTGGCTCCGAGACACAGACAATTATACCACTAAAAGACGACATCGCCATCGGGGAAGACATCAAGCGTGAAGGGATGTAGAAGGTCCGCAGATGTCAGCGTGTCTTCTTCGGTTACTCGACAGGTCCTATGCAAGCGCAGAAGAACATGTCCCATAGTACAGGGTGTACATAAAGTCAGGGAACTCTTTCAATTATTTATTGAAGAAGAACCAAACATTGGACAGATATCATACATATGTCATTTTGAAGAGAAACCCTGAAAGTTTTTTAATGTGTATCGCTACCACGTAGTTTTGTAATTTGCCGATAGTCAGCTCTAGTCGCAAACATTGTGAGTTCAGGTGCGGAGCGAGCTTTCTGTGTGTTGGAGTTCGACAAAAACAAGTGTGCTACAACTGGCCTTCCTTGTTGGTAGCTTCTTACCGTACTTGGTTCTAAACATCCGTTTAGAACCAGCTACAGTTGTTAAAAGGATGTTTAGAGCCTAGTACGGTAAAAAGCTACCAATAAGGAAGGCCACTTACCACTGGCACGACAAATTCGTTACGATGGGTTACTTGTGCCCGGCAAAGAGAACAGCACATCCCAGTGTGAGTGAAGTGAATGTGGGGCGCGTACGGGAGACATTCATAAGGAGTCCAGAGAAATCGGTACGTCGTGCATCCCGTGAACTCGAAATGGCTCAAATGACTTTGGAATGTCCTGCGACAGAAGCCGTCTATGAAACCATTCAAATTGGAGCTGGTACGAAAGCTCAATGACGACGACAAAGATAAGGGTTTTGAGTTTTGTTCGCAGTTGCAGCAATTGAGTGAGGCTGGGGATGGCATTGTTCATCGCTTAGTTTTTAGCGACGAAGCCACTTTTCACACTAATGGGAAATTGAACAAGCATAACTGTCGAATCTGGGGTACAAAGCATCCACACGATTGCATTGAATTTGAGTGAGCTTACCCAAAGGTAAATGTTTCTTGTGCCTTGTCACATCGAAAACTGTACGGGCCATTCTTCTTCGCCGAGAGCACTGTCACTGGATATTCCTACTTGGACATGTTGCAGCAACGGCTGATGTCTCAAATGCAATCTGACTCTCCGTTAATCTTTCAGCAGGACGGGGCTTCACCCCGTGTTCATCGTGAAGTTCGTCGTTACCTGAACACGGAGCTGCCGCATCGATGGATCGGCTGTGCTACAGAAGAGGACAGCTGTTTCATGAACGGTCGCAGGTTCGAATTCTGCCTCGGGCATGGATGTGTGTAATGTCCTTAGGTTAGTGAAGTTTAAGTAGTTCCAAGTTCTAGGGGACTGATGACCTCAGAAGTTAAGTCCCATAGTGCTCAGAGCCATTTGAACCATTTTGTTTCATGAAATGGCTTCCCCGATCACCAGATATCACTCTGTGGGGACGCATTAAATGTCTGGTGTATGTACCGCCTCCATCACATGATGTAGCAGAGCTCCGTGAGAGAATACGGGAAGCGACTGCCACAGTCGATGATACCATGTTGGGCATATGGCAAGAATTCGATTACCGTATTGACGTCTCCCGTGTCACTTATGGTTCGCATATCAAATGTTTGTAAAAAAAAAAAAAAAAAAAAAAAAAAAAACACCCTTCAGAGTTTCTCTTCAAAATGCAAGAATATTTATGACATCTGTACAAAGTTTGATTCTTGTTCAATAATACTTTATGTACACCCTGTATAATAGGGCTCCCACTAGGCTGCGTTCGTGACGTGCTGCACGTTTCGAGCCGCCATTTACCTCGACGGCCGCGTTTGTGGAGATGACCATCGACCTAGTGCAGCAAAAATGTGATTCATTCGAACGGCCAACATATTTCCAGTGACCGAAGGTCGAATCCTGATGGTCCTGAGCCCAATGCAATCTTAATTGACAGTGTCGTTGGGTCAGCATGTGAATACGTGTGGTGAACTCCTGCTGAGCTCCCAGTTCAACAGTCTACTGTGAACGGTTTGCTCTGAACACTTGTGCGTGCATCAGCATTGCGCTCTTTCGGCAGAGATACGACATATCACCATCTATCGTACTTAACAGAGCAGACAAGCCTCCGAAGTCACGTCCTGTAAAGAGTCCTGGACATCCAACCACTCAGCGCCTAGTGGTAGCTGTCGTACCGCTTTCCGTAGAAGCTCACGACAGTAGCAAGCGAATATTCGACTGGCTGGGCCGTTTTCTGGAGACTCGTTCCCAGCTCTGCTTAACAATAATATGCCCTTTTTCAAAGTCAGTTATCTCTGAGGATTTCCCCATTTGCAGCCCCATATCTTCTCTAGGTTATTCTCTGCCCGTGTCTGCTGCGTTTACATACTTTTGTTAACGCTTGACGTGTCCACAACGCCACCAGGAGGCATCCAACGTTGCGGTGGGCAGTGGTCATTATGTTTTGGCTGATCAGAGTATGTAGAAAGCTAATTTTATCCATAGATTTGAATTACACCTGAGGATTTTCGTTGAATATTACTTGTCATGAGTAACATGTGAATGTGATTCACCAATATAACTTGCTTTTCTCCTTTTTGACCGCCACATTGTATAGTTGCGCACAACGGAAAAATGTCTACCCCGGGTTTAGTGGTATTTTATTTTTGCGGCTGGGTGTCTTCCCTGTCGTCACACTCAAGCTTCAGCATTAGTGACAGGCGAAACACGTTTGCGAAATGAGCCCCGGGTATTATGCCAGCTATATTCCGTGTGTTTAGCTGTCTATATGTGGTATTTTTAAGGAGGAGTGGGGAAAACAGGCGGCCAACCACGTAGAAGGTGTTAGGGAATGTCAATCAGGACCTGACGGTTATATTTACTTAGGCGGCGGAGTGAGACAAACAAGGTGACTGTGTGCATCTTGAGACATTACAGACAGGCGCGGCTGGACGCGCTCTGGTTTGATGTGTGACGCAGCACGAGCGAGTGCTGACTCCGGATCCATTGAGCATATCTGTTAGTGGAATAAGAGAGCTTCGAAGGAAGTCGGCTTACATAAGGGCAGCAGGTAACCTGGAGAATCATTGCGAGCGTGAAACAACCGCGCGTTTGGCCGTTGCTGGCTGCCTGTGGGGTTAAGTGCTATCCCGGCGCGGAGTCTTAGGCCGAAATATCACCACAAAATACATAAAATCCGACACCAATACAGTTGAAAAATAAGAAATGACACAAAACCTAAGACAAAAGTGAGAGGACAATGTGCTTTTGAACGCCCATTCGGCAGACAAAAGATATTGAGAAGGTTAGATTTAAATATACCTATTGACTAAGAAATTAATAACTTCCAAACGCCCTAAGCGATTTGTGAGTATAGAAGTGCCCACAGGTAGCGCTTCAACGGCACTATTGCAAAACCGTTTTAGAATTTTTGTCAATGTAATACATTTTGAATTATCAGCCAGAATGTTAATGTCTGAATTAAACGTGTTTAATGCGAAATCAGTTACAAACGAATAAAGCTAGGGATAGTATGAATGATCACAAATATCTGTAAAAATGTAAATTTTAATTATTTTTAAAGGTAAGTCGACTGGCTTACTGGCTAAAATACAAAAACCTAGGATACCATCAAAACCTAATGGTACCTCGGAAGTCTTGCTCTAATTCTAGTCTTAACACGTGTGTAACGGGTGTAGCAACAACAGGTTAAATGTAACTGAGAGATTTTTACAACGAAATATCACGTTTCTTTAATGGCGGCGGCCATTTTACCCGAGGACAGTCGGCTTTGTGATTTGAACGAGGCCAGAAGCATGGTTTGACGAACGGTCTGTCGATCGCGGCCTAAGTTACTGAAGTTTCGGGTGATGGTTTCATGGAAATATAAACTTTTGTGCAGGAGTCTAGAAACAGAAAGATTTCGACAGTTAGCTCGGTGAACTCTTTAATTTAGAGAACAGCATCGTGTTAGGACTTGCAAACTTTTCGGCAGTTGGTTTTATGGGTTCTAAACTTTGAGCCGTAACACGTTGGACTTGGGTGAAGTTTTCCACCTATCTCCGTGACCTTTCAATAGTAACATAGTGTGTTTGATTTAGGACTTTCGCAATCTAGCTAGTGACTGTGTCTAGCTAGTGACTCTGTCTGTTGTTGTTATTTTCTCAAAATTAAACAAATATTTAATAAACATTTTTATATCTAAACATTAATCAGTTTACTGCACTGATCATAATCATTCCCGCAGTTGATAAAATTATTAAAATTTTATAGAACAATGTGTATGGTAATGTTACAGATGATTGACAATCTGCGAGATACCAACAAACATTAGATCGGTCAAACACTTAATAAACCCTTTGAGTTGCGAGAAAGCGCAAGAAGAATTACAGACAGTACCCCGCCGTTTGGGTCTATCACACTGAGAGGGTAAAGGATATAAACTATTTTACTAAGCGAAATGAGCAGAGATAAGACTCTACGGTGAATTTAAGCGCCTGGAAATGCTGTTGCCAGAGCCGTCCAAGTTGCAGCGTAGAGTGGTGCTGGAAACCGTATATGGGACGTCCACCAGGCCAGGCACCAAATCCCACGGTTTCGCAAACAATATTATGTTGAACTTCCAAGGGAGCGAAATTGTACGAATCAGTGTCTGCTGCCACTGAGGTTTGGGAAGAATTCCGGTAGTCTTGGCCAGATATTGGGCAAAGCATCATTCCCTTGTTCACAAGTTCAGGAACGCACCGAATATTTTGAACGAGGATTTCTTCCTGAGATGGCGCTGTAGACAGTTGGGTTCCCGATATGGCATCTTAGTGTGGCCACTTACAAGCCACGGTAAGACTTAGGTAGGCAGTGATCACTAACAGACTAAGGTAGGCATTACTTTAGTGCCATGTTTCCGCACAATATATGCCAAAGCAGTTAATATGTAAGAAATGTGTTAGAAGCTGATCCCGATGCGAACTGCTTGTACACATGCAGCACACAGCAATAAATGATTCTAATGTAACACCTGATGTTTGAAGCAATTAATTTGTGATTATGTCTAAGCCAATGCCAGGCACCGATCCTGATATGTTGAAATAGTATTAGTATTTCAAAAGGACTCTCACTGTCTGTCATAGCGCATTACAGGAGTCAATAACTGTCGGGTTGCTTGCTGTTTCGGACATCTACTCTTGGAATTGGGAGTCTGATAAGGTATGTTAAAAAGAAAAAAAGCGAGTATCCGTGGCGTGGATTCGACTAGCACCTGTGAATGATTCCGGAGGTGTGTGGAACCAGATATCTATGAGAAGATCGTGCAGTCCCCATATATTATGATGGACGTCGAGCTGGCGCCCGATAGAGTCCCAAATGTATTCCATTGTGTACTGATCATGCAGGTTTGGTTGCCAAGACAACAAACAGAGTTCGCTCTCACGCTCTTCAAACCACTGTACCACGATTCTAGCCTTGTGACACGTACAGTTATCCAGCCGACCAGCAAGTCATCAACCATGAAGGAATGCGGATGGTCCAGTTTTCTTCTGTAGCACAACATTTCAAAAGCTTCTATTCCCTTCTTACTGGAACTGTTTACTGACCAAGTTTCACTTTGCTGTGAGGCTAGACTCCAGACAAACACCTTTAGAAAAAACTTCATAACACTAAAAGCAGTCTAAATACGTGCTGTGAGGCTACACTCCAGACAAACACCTTTAGAAAAAACTTCATAACACTAAAAGTAGTCTAAATACGTGTTGCCAGCCTAGTTTGACCCGCGAGTCCTGGTTAAACTTACTCCTATTGCAAAATCAATAAAAAAATGCCTGCGAGTATCTAACCAGTTTCAGGGAGATTCCGAGACCACCGGACTGGGAAATGTCAACGCTAATAGTTCATATACCCCCTCCAGCTGGCTCCAAGCAGCTTCCACCGACATCTCCACAACAACAAAAGAGGATACAATTTAAACTCAATAGGAGAAAGGTCACACAAAAACACCACACTCAAATTTCCAAAACATGGAATTTATTGGCTTCAGTTATACGTCATTAAGTCCGTCACTTTCTCAACCACCCAAGTACGCTAATGGCTCCTCGAACTGGCACCAGCGGCCTGTCGATCAATCACGTGCTCGCTCATAAAGCTGCTACACTCGCCCAGAAAACTGGAAAGCACGACAGCCAAATTCCACGGCCTCGTATTAGAGCTCATTTTCGAATATTAATAGGTTCCCATACTGGAAAAATCATCTCACTAATAAAGAATGATTACTAACTTCCTACTTCATAAATGATAACAACTTTAAAACACAATACATTTGGGCAGATTTTAGAAATACCGACCCATCATGTCCAGGAAGGTCTAAAATGTCTGTCCCCTCAGGTAATACCAGAAATTACCTTGCATCCACAATAGCGGACATGACGAGCACACAGGCGCTACCGAAAACGATACACTGATGAGCCAAAACATTATCACCAGCTCATACCGCGAGGCCACAAACGGAGCGGAAACAAAAGAGGAATCATTCCAGTGGAGATATGAGCCACAAATGGGGAAATCCACTGGCAGCGGCGACTCTGACACAGGCCAGATTGGTAAGGGCCGGAGCCTGAGAACGAGCATTCGCAAAGGATGATACTGATGGCTCTTCATGTACTACTAAAATGATCATCTATGAAAAGTGATTGAAGGATTATGAAACCACGTGTAGGCAACAAGGTGTTGGACGTCCCCCACCGTGATAAAAATAGTAGAGGGAAACCAAAAGGCGAGTAGAGTAAGCAGGTTCAGAAGGATGTAGACTGTAGTAGTTACTCCGAGATGAAGATGCTTGAAAAGGATAGCGTAGCGTGGACATCTACATCAAACCAGTCTTGGGACTGATAACCTCAACAACAACAATAATGCATTGCAGGTAATTAATCTGGGTCAGCCTAAAAGCGTTTCCAAGTAAATCGGCGGAGCAATGCGTCGCATAAATTGTCTCGCGTGCCACACTTTGGTGGAGAGTGTGGTTTCTGATCGCAGCACCAACTGGAAGTGCGCGCGCGTCTCGAAAGCCCCGAGGACAGAAGAAAGGAACGTTTCAGCAATACCAGGGAATCTTCTTTTACAACTTTCACCAGTTCCTTATTTTTTCAATTTTGATTTTCAGGAGGTTGATCAACTTCTGTAAGGTTCAGAAGTGTATCGTTATGCCGCGCGGGGTTAGCCGAGCGGTGTAGGGCGCTCCAGTCCTGAGCTGTGCGGCAGGTCCCGGTGGAGGTTCGAGTCTTCTCTCGGGCATGGGTGTGTGTGTTTGTCCTTCGGATAATTTAGGTTAAGTAGTGTATAAGCTTAGGGACTGATGACCTTAGCAGTTAAGTCCCATAAGATTCCACACACATCTGAACAACTTTTTTTTTTGTTTTTTTTTGGTACCGTTATGAATGGCCAATTCCCGGTTAAAGAAATACATAAATACACCTGGTCCAATCCGTTAAGGAAAATAAAATCAGTTATTGACTATGTAATAGAGCAGAGACAGTGGGTAATTAAGGTGCAAGATGTAAGGGTAAAAATAGAAACAGAGTGTGGTTCCAATCATTTTTTAGTTACTTCAAAAGCAGCTTATCCGTTTGAGACCAAGAGGAAACAGGAGGAGAAAGAGGATGATGATGATAGTAGAACTATAAAGGGTCCAAAATAAAGGTTACGTCTGCTTCAAGAAGAAAGCGGGAAAACTTCTAGTAACAAAGATTAAAGCTACGATTG
This sequence comes from Schistocerca gregaria, assembly GCF_023897955.1. Classification (NCBI taxonomy): domain Eukaryota; kingdom Metazoa; phylum Arthropoda; class Insecta; order Orthoptera; family Acrididae; genus Schistocerca; species Schistocerca gregaria. The sequence goes on from NC_064921.1 coordinate 428,070,291, forward strand.
GATATTGTGGAGCAAGACTGGGGTGCTAATGACCTATACAGTTTCCAGGAACAGCCAATTAAGGAATCAGCGGAGAGGGGTCTAGGGGGAGAGAAGAGTACGAAATGAATGGATGACCACCGAGTTGTTGGAGATAGTTGAGGGAAAGAAGAAACTGTATCATATACGGGTAAGCTCCGGGAGTGAAGAGTACTGGAATAAGCGTACGGTATATAAAATGAGGGAAAAAAATTAACAACAAGGTGTAAGGAGGAAGAATGGGAAAGAATACAATACTGGCCATTCACATTTCTAACCCCCGAAGATGACGTGCTGCAGACGCGAAATTTAACCGGCAGGAAGAAGATACTGTGATATGCAAATGATTAGCTTTTCAGAGAATTCACACAAGGTTGGCGCCGGAAGCGACACCTACAACGATCTGACATGAGGAAAGTTTCCAACCGACTTCTCATACACAAGCAGCAGTTGACCGGCGTTGCCTGGTGAAACGTTGGTGTGATGCCTCGTGTAAGGAAGAGAAATGCGTACCATAACGTTTCCGACTTTGATAAAGGATTGTAGCCTATCGCGATTGCGGTTTATCGTATCGCGACATTGCTGCTCGCATTGGTCGAGATCCAATGACTGTTAGCAGAATATGGAATCGGTGGGTTCAGGAGGGTAATATGGAACGCCCTGCTGGATCCCAACGGCCTCGTATCACTAGCAGTCGAGATGACAGGCATCTTATCCGCATGGTTGTAACGGTTCGTTCAGCCACGTCTCGATCCATGAGTCAACAGATGGAGACGTTTTCAAGACAACAACCATCTGCAAGAACAGTTGGAAGACGTTTGCAGCAGCATGGACTATCAGCTCGGAGACCATGGCTGTGGTTACCCTTGACGCTGCATCACAGACAGGAGCGCCTGCGACGCTGTACTCAACGACGAACCTGGGTGCACGAATGGCAAAACGTCATTTTTTCGTATGAATCCAAGTTCCGTTTACAGCATCATGATGGTCGCATCCGTGTTTGGCGACATCGCAGTGAACGCACATTAGAAGCGTGTATTCGTCATCGCCATACTGACGTATCGCCCGGCGTGATGGCATGGGGTGCCATTGGTTACACGTCTCGGTCACCTCTTGTTCGCATTGACGGCACTTTGAACAGTGGACGTTACATTTCAGATGTGTTACGACGCGTGGCTCTACCCTTCACTCGATCCCAGCGAAACCCTACATTTCAGCAGGATAATGCACGACCGCATGTTGCAGGTTCTGTACGGGCCTTTCTGGATACAGAAAATGTTCGACTGCTGCTCTGGCCAGCACATTCTCCAGATCTCTCAACAATTGAAAACGTTTGGTCAATGGTGGCCGAGCAACTGGCTCGTCACAATACGCCAGTCACTACTCTTGATGAACTGTGGTATCGTGTTGAAGCTGCATGGGCAACTGTACCTGTACTCCCCATCCAAGCTCTGTTTGACTCAATGCCAAGGCGTATCAAAGCCGTTATTACGTCCAGTGATGGTTTTTCCGGGTACTGATTTCTCAGGATCTATGCCCCCAAATTGCGTGAAAATGTAATCACATGTCAGTTCTAGTGTAATATATTTGCCCAATGAATACCTGTTTATCATCTGCATTTCTTCTTGGTGTAGCAATTTTAATGGCCAGTAGTGTATGTTGGGCAATAGAGCATTCAATTGGATGAAGGATATCGGCAGAAGAATGGAGGATGATGAATAAGATGAAAATGGCTAGCAATCCCGCGCCCACAATACAGCCTATATCTATTGGACAGTTAAAAAAGCTCTTTGAAGAACTTTTAGTAATAAAAGAAGAGACCACGTGATAAAAGTTTACAACAGAAGCAGTAAATTACGTAATATAGAACCTATACTAGAGGAAAAAGTAAAAGAGATGCTAAGAAAGGCAAAAGTGAAGAGGCAATTTGACTGGGAGGAGTTATCATGGAATTGTGGAAATATGGTCCCTCTCAAATGGTGAGACGTATATGCAGATTGTTCAGTCATACTGTGGAGGGAGAGGAAATACCAAAAGACTGATGCGTATCATACATAACTGCTATCTACAAAACAGGAAACAAGAAGCACTCAAATAATTGAAGGGGAATTAGTGTTATGACATTTATCAACAAACTTTATAGCGCTGGACTGAAAAACTGGTTGAAGAATGAGACCGTGGTAAAGATGCAAGAAGAACAGGTAGGCTTTACATTTGGATGATCTTGTATGGATCATACTTGTAGCCTTAGACAAATAAGTGAGAAGGTGTGTTCTAATGGTCAGGAAGTATACCTAGTACATGTGGATTTATAAAAAGCGTATGATTCTGTACCCATCCATAGACTATGTGAAGCGACTGATATATGGATGTAGAAGCACAACAAAAACTTCCCTAATTCAAAGAATACCACCAATCGTATGCAGCAGTTAAAACTGTGAGAAAGCTGAGTGAGACATTCCAAACATCGAAAGGACTTAGACAGGGCTGCAGTATGTCGCTGACGCTGTTTAAAATACATATCCGGTATATACTGGAAGGGTGGGGTTTTCTTTCTTTCATAGTACTACGTAATCATTATTATTTGCCGATGATCAGGCGCTGATGGTATAGAGAGGATGTCAAGTTTATGATAAATAAATTAAGGGAACCATCTGAACGAAGTGGGCTTAGAATAAATATGAGCAAAACAGAATGTCGAGCTGTGGGAGGAAATGGAAGAAATATAAGCTGATGAGTTAAAACATTTAGACCACCTACTTAATACCTTGTTTGTCTATCTTTGGAACGAACTAAATCACTGATTCCGGCGTATCACGGATCCGACAGCTTGTTGGTAGGTTTTTGGAGCTATGTCTACACAAAGGTCACGTAATTCCCTTAAATAATGGGCCGCTGATTTGCGTAAGCGGTGATGACGAGCCATAGTGACCTACATGGATTCCATAGGATTTACGTCGGGCGAATTTGGTGGCCGAGACTTCGACGCGAGTTCACCATAATGTTCCTCAAACCGCTGTAACACGGTTCTGGCTCTGAGAGCGAGACATGGACAATTTTACCATTGAAAAGATGAATTCACAGTCGGGGAAGACATCAAGCGTGAAGGGATGTAGGTGGTTCGCAACTGTTAGGTTGTCTTCGATTACTACCACAGGTCCCATGCAAGTGCAGGATAACGCCTGTAGCACAACACTGCTCCCACCTGTCTATGTCTGTAGCTTTGCGCGTTTCGAGCCGCCGTTCACCTCGACGACCTCGAGACGACCTAGTGTAGCAAAAACGTGATTCACCTGAGCAGCTGACACGTTTCAATTGACCGACGGTCGAATATCTGAGGTCCCGTGCACACTGCAAACGTAATTGACGATGTCGTTGGGTTTAGGTCAACATGTGAACACGCAGGGGTGGTCTGCTGCGGAGCTCCATGTTCAACAATCTGCTATGAACGGTGTGCTCCGAAACACTTGTGCTTGTATCAGTATTGTGCTCTTTTCACAGAGACGCTACAGATCACCATTCATTCTTCTTTGCAGAGCAGACAAGCCTCCAAACCCCACATTCTGCGAAGAGTCGTGGATGTCCAACCATTCACTGGATAGTAATAGTTTTACTATTCTTCTATCTCTTTCCGTAGACGCTCACGACAGTAGCATGTGAACATTGAACCATCTTCGCCGTTTTCAATATATTCGTTCACAGCACTCCGTCTTCAGGCCACAAGTGGCCCATCGGGACCATCCGACCGCCGTGTCATTCTCAGCTGAGGATGGGGATAGGAGGGGAGTGTGGTCAACACACCACTCTCCCGGTCGTTATGATAGTTTGCTTTGACGGAGCCGCTGCTATGCGGTCGAGCACTTCCTCAATTGGCATCACGAGGCTCAGTGCACCCCGAAAAATGGCAACAGCGCATGGCGGCTCGGACGTTCACCCATTCAAGTGCCGGCCACGCCCGAAAGCGTTTAGCTTCGGTGATCTGACGGGAACCGGTGTTTCCACTGCGGGAAGGGCGTTGCCATTCGTTCACAGGATTTTCGTAATAATAATCTGTCCTTTGAAAAGACGCTTATATCAGTGGATTTGCCCATCTGCAGACCATATCTTCGCTAGGGTGATCCCCCATCCGTCTCTGCTGCACTTACATACTTTTCATGGTGCGTTACGTGCCCGCAACGACACAAGGCAGCGTCCAACGACACTATGGGCAGAGGGCACAATGTTTTGCCTGATGAGTTTAGTACTGCCACAAGGAATGATTAAAGCTACGAAACAGTTTAAATACTTACGATCGATTATCCATTCCTCGGGAATCAGATTTGGAATGCAGGATCCAGCAGGCAAGAGGAGCTAATTAAAATGTTAAATGGAGTTCAATGGAACTAAGCAACATCAAAAGAAACAAGGAAGAGGATTGTGCAAACAGTAGTGGAAAGAATACTGAAATACGGTGCAGAAGGATGGGTCCTGGGGGAGCGGCAGAGAAGCAGAATACAGGCAGCAGAGATGGCTGGAAGAAGGAAGTCAGCGAGGGTACCCAGGTAAGAGCGGAGAAAAAGTGAGGAGGTAATGGATATGGAACAACCAGTCGTGCAAAGGACTGAGAATAGAGCTCTTCAATTGTATGGCCATTTACGGCGAATGGAGCAAGGACGATGGCCAAAAGCAGTCCTGATGGCCGAGATTAACGTGGACGGCACTAGTACTTGGAATGACGGTGAAGAGAGATCTGAAAGAGGAAGACTACCATGATCGCGAAAGCTGGCGAATAGGAGCGCAGGGCATCTGCTCAAGAGTGGAGGAGCTCTTAAAAGTGAAGTACATTTTTGTATTTTGCAGAACTGCAAGGTTTCGTGGAATATACTAGCAAAATCGCTGGCGTTTGAGGGATTGGATCCTATCCAGGGTTGGCCAACGAGTCGTTGCGGATTCCGACGGAGTCGCCCGCGGCGCATTTTCTTGCATCACCGAAAGCAGAACCCTTGGCGCCTCGCCAGTCCGCCGGCTTAGGTCCTAAATAAAGAGCACAGTGCGTCTCGCGGCTGAATTCCATCCCACACCCGACCGGGAGTCCAATTTAAATTGATTATTCGGCCTCAGTTCAATACTTAAGATCTCTGGATGAAATCTGTAAGGAAAGATTGCGCTTATCTGTGCTGTTATTGACGCATTTTCTCAGGAAAAAAGTTATTCTTTAATTGTATTCATAAAAAAAGAGTAGAATCCCAGTAATCAAGACAATCTGAGCAAACAAGCCACCTAAAGGAAACCTGTACGAATTAGCAACGAAGTTATAGAACAAGATAATGAGCTTTTGTATATAGGGCAGTTGAAGGCAACAACTGGGTTGCCAGCAAGAGAAGATAGTGGAAGAGTAAAAAGTGAGCAGTAGCGTTTTTGGTAAAGTAAATGAGATTTTCAAAATTAAGCTTTCAGTGTACAAAATATTTTGTGTGAGCTGTAGTCGAAAGCTCCAGTATATTTAAATACACAAAATACGTAGAAGTTAACATAACCAGAAGGATTTACCAAACATTTCGTCATTGAGATAAATACTCACGAAGCAAAGTTTACAAGGCCAAATTCATGGAGTAAAAAATTACAAACTTCTTACTATTAAAACGAATTAAAGAATTAATAAAAAGTCGAAAACTTCCGTGGCATTCTCATCGGATTGTAAGACCCCTCACTGGTTCTTCACGATTTTCCCCGACTGAAGGTGCCGTCCCTAATGCTTGATCGTTTATAAATTATTTACTACCTTTAATAAGGTTTCAAAATATATTTTTTTGGCTGAGCCTTAACCAATGTAGTCCCGTTTTCCCTATTACGGGAATCCAAGTGACGTTGTGAGCATTATGAGAGATATAAAGCGTGGCACATGGAGGTCTGGATCGGTCCAGGGAGCGTGCATGGATATCCAAAGGGTTTAAGGCGACCGCTCCCAAAAATCGGGAAATCCGGGTTTGACTCCGGGACCGCCACAAATTATCACGTGCGCTGTATCTAATACAGCTAATGTCAAAGAATTCGCAATCCGCGAATAAATTTCGTGAAGTTTGAGACTACGTTGTCACATCATATACAGTCATACAATACAGAGGAGTCTGAGGCAATCGAGATATATAAAAACCAGCTTGTCATTTATTGCTGGTTCTCGTTATCCACATATTGTTTTCTTGTATTTAAATCATTACATAGTTCTGTCGTTTCCTTCTCTCTTTTAAATGTGCAGCAGTTTCAGTGTTAATGTTTTACTTGAATTTGCGATTTTATAAGTGGTCATACTAATGCCGGCTAACATCATCATCATATACATGAAGGGCTGGCGCTTTTGGACCTTTCCATCTCCTTCAAAACTGGTCAACCCATCTATTTATTGGGCTTCCTAAAGATACTTTACCTCCTGGTTTACATTCTTTTATTGTTTTAGTGATTGTTGCATGTGGCACATGGTATTGTGCTATTGTGTCAGTTACGTTTTGCAAATTCATTTCAGCTCGAATGTAATTATTTCTTTTTTTGTCACTAAAAGTATATCCAGCGATACATCCAGTAAAGTACATCTCACATACTTCTCTTCTCTTTTCGTCTCTCTTCTTAAGAGTCCAGTTTTCGCATACACAGAGCAGCACAGGTATAGCCAAAGCTTAGAGAACTTCAGTAGGCTACCCTTGCGGACTATTTTTCCTAACAGCCTGTGTGTGGTTGTATACAAATACACTACTGACCATTAAAATTGCTTCACCAGGAAGATGACGTGCTACAGACGCGAAATTTAACCAACAGGAAGAAGATGCTGTGATATGTAAATTATTAGCTTTTAAGAGCATTCACACAAGGTTGGCGCCAGTGGCGACACCTACAACGAGCTGACGTGAGGAAAGTTTCCAACCGATTTCTCATACACAAACAACAGTTGACCGGCATCGCCTGGTGAAACGTTGTGATGCCTCGTGCAAGGAGGAGAAATGCATACCGTCACGTTTCCGACTTTCATAAAGGTCGGATTGTAGCCTATCGCGATTACGGTTTATCGTATCGCGATACTGCTACTCGCGTTGGTCGAATTCCAATGACTGTTAGCAGAAAATTGAATCGGTGGGTTCAGGAGGGTAATACGGAACCCCGTGCTAGATCCCAATGGCCTCGTATCACTAGCAGTCGAGATGACAGATATCTTATCCGCATGGCTGTAACGGATCGTGCAGCCAGGTCTCGATCCCTGAGACAACAGACGGGGACGTTTGCAAGACAACAACCATCTTCACGAACAGTTCGACGACGTTTGCAGCAGCACGGACTGTCAGCTCGGAGACCATGGCGGTGGTTACCCTTGACGGTGCATCACAGACAGGAGCGTCTGCGATGGTATACTCAACTACGAACCAGGGTGCACGAATGGCAAAACGTCATTTATTCGGATGAATCCAGGTTCTGTTTACAAAATCATGATGGTCGCATTGGTGTTTGGCGACATCGTGGTGAACGCACATTAGAAGCGTGTATTCGTCATCGCCATACTGACGTATCACCCGGCCTGATGGTATGGGTGCCATTGTTTACACGTCTCGGTCACCTCTTGTTCGCATTGATGGCACTTGGAACAGTGGGCGTTACATTTCAGAAGTGTTACGACCAGTTGCTCTACCCTTTATTCGATCCCTGCAAAACCCTACATCATTTCAGCAGGTTAATGAACGACCGCATGTTGCAAGTCCTGTATGGGCCTTTCTGGATACAGAAAATGCCAGCACATTCTCCAGATCTCTCACCAATGGTGGCCGAGCAACTGGCTTGTCACAATACGCCAGTCACTACTCTTGATGAACTGTGGTATCGTGTTGAAGCTGCATGGGCAGCTGTACCTGTACACGCCATCCAAGCTCTGTTTAACTCAATGCCCAGGCTTATGAAGGCCGTTATTACAGCCAGAGGTGGTTGTTCTGGGTACTGATTTCTCAGGATCTATACACCCAAAATGCGTGAAAATGTAATCACATGTCAATTGTAGAATAATATATTTGTCCAATGAATACCCGTTTATCATCTGCATTTCTTCTTGGTGTAGGAATTTTAATGGCCAGTAATGTAGATAAACAGGTCCATCTTCTTTTGTATTTAATTATTCGCCCTACATGTAATAATGCACCCTAAATATTTAAATTCATTCACTTGCTCTATGATCTGTTGAAATCAGAGACCATGTTTGTTATACACTTGCATATCAACTACAATGTGAAGACATGATTAGTAACGGTATTTTGTATTTTAACCAGCAAATAGAAATGACTGAAATTGATTTTGCTATTGTACTTTAATTTTAAGATCCGCTGGATTCTTGCATTATTTCAACTTTAATTAGAAGATGAGACCATTTTACAACGAGAGGCTATGTCAGTATATTATTTTGTAAATAAGTGTATTTCAATTAAATGTCAAGAAACAGCTGGAAATTTGTTCACCATTGCACTTTAATATAAGGGTTGACTAAAAGTGGTCTTTTATTCTGTATTTTCAAACAAGATACAATTTTATACACAATCTGTAACTGTAATATGAGGAAGTTAGCCTATGTATTGCTGTGTAATTGGTATTATTTCAGTCTACTCTCCCAGGTGTTAACCAGTACATCTAATAATATTTTGTTGGTTAAAAATCCTGTCACATGAGAGGTGGCATGCCACTCTCACACTTTCACTGCGCTGTTGGTCAGATAAACATTCATATTTTAGGTTATGATCAAGGTATTTCCCAGTAGAGCATTTGGTACTTCTGGTTTATGACTCTTTTACAGGAGGAAATTGCTGGCACATTGTTCATATAACTGAATATGCAGCCTGCAGAGAGCATGCACCCGAGGCGCCGTAGCGGAGGTGACAGAGAACAGCGAGAAAGATGGAGTGTCCAGCGACCTGCCTGTGCGAGTGATTCGTGGAAGAAGCGCTCCATGAATTGTATCTGCAAAGGGACTTCGGGCTATGACACTCCACTGTTCCCACTTAGAGTCGAAGCAGGAGGGCGGCAGTTAGCAAAACGTTCTACCTGGGTCGGGTGACAGACCACCGCAAAGGCGGCCAGTTGGCGGAAAGTGGGTGGAGGAAGCCATGAGAGATTACTGTAAACTGAACTTTTGTGTGAGTGGTGAGATGGTCATAAAATACAAGCATTCCCATGTTAGAATCTGGGAATATATGAACAGAGCGGCTGGTGCATGTGTTTAGTCGAGGCAACACTGTAACTCTCCTGACACCAGGAAGTCGTCAGGTTCGTTTAGTGAGCAGCAAAAAACATATGTTTCATTGCCATAACTGTCTGGGAAGCTTAACAGCCTCCTTTCAGAAACTGGAAATGGTTGGCCTGGAAATATTAGAGCTCTCCGTAAATGAGGGACTTTGGTCCCGTACAGGTAGACTTTTTTGCCGAAATATGGCCATGCTTATCGTGAGAATGACGGCAACGTAGTCTAAAATCTTTTTTTCAGAAAAGAGAGATTTTGACTGACTGGCTGGCTCCTCTAAGGACATGCAAAGTAGAACCTTGTTCCCCCAGTGTGGAAACCGTAGTGCTATCAGGCCAGCACAACAGTCAAGAGGTGAGATTCAATGACTAGAGGATAGTTTGATGGTTTGTACAATGGGGAGGCGGGTTTTTTCTGCTAATTCGGCTCCCGTACAGGGGTTTGGTTGAAAGTGATCGTGATTCCTTACCTACTTCATCTTCTGGTCCTTCTCTGGTGGAGAATTTCAGGTCTTTCCCTAGTGGGTAAGACTTGGGGTGGCCTAAGTGCAATGGTAGTTTCCAACTATACCGACAGTGGAACTGCATATCATCTCAGACATATCATGTGTCACGAGGCTAAACTTATTCGTCCTGAGTTGGCCGTCTGACATTTTACAATTCTGTGAGTCAAATTGGTTTATCCAAACCAGCGAACACGCCAATGAATTCTTTGCCAATCAAACAAAAATCATTTTCTGATTTGTGTTTGTCTTTTTTTTGTAAAATATATATGCTCATTGTAAGCAGAAAAGGGTTAGTGAAAACTTATTTTTGTAAACTTAAATACACCACTGATGCGGGAATTCTTCTGACTGTCATATAATCAAACTACAGTGAATGCAAAACTGGATCTTGAGTCTTGCCTTTCATCTACCACTAGATTTTTTATCAAGGTTCCACCATTCTTCAAACTATCCGATTAAACTGCACTCAAATTCCATAGGAAAGCAAAGCCGTCAGATAACAGACTAATCAGGGTGTTGGGTGGTTGTATTTATCACAACGCCAGAACTAAGAGGCGTGACCTGCTATGCAGAAGGTAATTTTATTGAAAGCAAATAAATAAAACTAGCTATAAAGACATATGGATATAAAAAATGAAGACAATACAAACTACACTTACAGATATCGGGAGGAAAATCCCAGAAGGTAAATGGACCGTGACATCGCACAAGACATATGTTGTGTGATGTGAGGCAGTCATAGGGGTTGTTGCAACTGGTTGGAGTCAGTGCTCAAGTGGCATCAGTAATAATGCAAGCAGTAATGTTAAAACGCAGACCAAAAGATGTGACAAGGTTTTATTATTATAACAGAAAGATTTTCATATTTTTTCATTCCAAGGAGTGCGCGTTGTAAGCTTCACTGCTAAAGCAAAGCTTCTTGAGTATTTATGGTAAGATAATTGGTGACATTCGCTGAAACCTTCTGGCTATTCTAATGATATGTATTCTGTATATACTATAGCGTGAATGCATGCAGTACTTCGGTTTGAAAGGGTGTCATATAGCCATGGTACTGTCTCCTGAGGCAAGCTGGCCCACAACTGTTGCAACTGATCCTTTACATCCTGGACACTGGCACTGAAATAGGGTTCTCGACGAGCTTGAGTCAAACATGTACTATCAGAGACCGATCTAGGGGTCATGCTGGACACACAAGTACCTCAACTTCACGCAGGCAGTCCAGAGAGACATGTTACATGCACAGACGTGCATTTTCCTGTCGAAAAACGTCACCACGCCGCCATCCCACGGGAGGTAATACATGAGGAAACGCGATTCATTGCTGAACACAATGCGATGTCAGTCATCAGTTGTCCATGCTTCCCAGTCATGGCACCAGTCTAAGAGCGCCCGTTTGTGTTATGGTGTTAACGACAGCCCGCTCACGGGATGGTAATTCCATGGTCCAGCTTGCTGCTAGTCTCTGACCAATGGTGCGGGATGACATAGAAAGTTGTAAGGAGTCCATTACTTGAATTTCTAGTGCAGAAAAGCATTCAGAAACTAAATTTGCGCGGTGAGAAATAGAGAGACACATGCTGAGTTCCGGCAGAAAATACGTGAAAGAAAGCAAATGGATCAGAGAATAGACTGGAGGGTACGACGTACTTATGCTGCAGTGACAATGAAATGACAGTGGGCATCAGAAGTAGCCAGAGGGAGGGAGAGTGGGTGTATCATCGAAGTTCTCTGCTGGATGTAAAAGAAAAGAGAGAGAGGCCAACACAATGGAAGCTGGGTCGATGGCTTTAGGAAACATGTGAGAACTGAATGGTCGCGAGAAAATGAAGGCCATGCATGGAATTTAGACGAGGTCTTTATCAAGTAGTGGACATCAAGTGACAATTGGTGATGCTGACGATAGTGACGTTGATAATTTTCTTTTGTTCAGTGTCTTGAACACGGTGATTCAGTTCAGGATGTCCACTACTATACTAAGTATTTCGAACCGTATTATAGCAGCAGTTGGATTTTTATTTTCTTAACATCACGATCAGTTTCAGCAGACTGTGTACATCCACGACCACCTGCAAAAGGCCTTGATAGCTGAAACGCACCATTGTGTTAAATTCCATCTGGTGCTGTAGCTTGATTCTAATGTTGATAATTCTTTACATCATTCTTTTTTATATTGCCAAAGAGATAAATCAATATCCATGATTTAAAGTTCGCCACATGATCATTGTTGCTTCAGAACAGCTACAAGAGTGTTTCTGTCGTGTCTCCAGTAATGTATGTGCGATTTATTTCAGCCGTGTACTTTGATATGTGATTAAACCGCCGAATAGAGAACGAGGGATAAGAAGTCAAAGGGTTCTTGCCAGGGTAAAAGGCTATGACAACATGATCTGTAGATGTCTGTTTGAGGACGCAAGCTTATCACAACCATCTTTGACTCCTGGCACTCTTGCCACCAGCCAGTCTGCACGTAAAACGCAGCTCTTTGCTTGACAGTAGCCAATGCATCTTCCCATACTTCGCTCCTGTCACTCCACACCACCAGAAGTCGACCACAAACTACATGGTCCTACCAATGTGACGACTAACGAATGGGGGGATGTCTGGTGCTGCTCCCTGCAGCCAATAGCTGTGCCACACTCATTGGCAAACCCATGTGCATGGTCCCTAGAACTTCCCACACGCTCCATCATACAGTAACAAGCAACAACTCCCATCCACCTTCTTGAACAGAGAATACACTTTGAGTGTTGAGTGCCGGTGTGGCACTCAGCATCAGCCTGTGAAGTCTTGCTCTGTACAGTTAAATATTAGGTCTATGACATACAAACCTGTGCCATGTCGATATGGTTGGCATTGTCTTCCGCAACCGATAGTTTGTTTCAAAGATTTATGTCATGTACAAGATTTTCATGTAATTGTTTCTTTTAATCGTTGATTCTTGTCTTGTTTATGTTATTCAGTAGTGTATGTCTTGTTGGACATATGACAATCCTCTGTGATACCTAAATCCACCGCTTCTCTGGTGACATTTGTCTTCCTTTTTGTATGTTTGTGTGATTTCACTGTAGCCCGATAAACATGCATAAACAATGATAAATTCACTCTTTCACTTCGTCATAACTGTACATTTTCAACACTTTTCATCTTGTAGAAATTGTCACACTAATGCCTTGGGATTTCATGTTGTTGCTTTCAGCTTAGATATTTATTGTCGTCATGATGTACATCATCTGAACTGTCTAATTACTCATTTGTTAATGTGTTTCACCATTTTCCATATTGGTTTAATTTGTTCTGATTTTATCATTTGTGTTTACTTATGGTTTGCACAATGTTGCACTGCATGTCATGTATAGTAACACTGATTACATCTTCTAAATGGGTTTGAGTGCAGAATGTATGTCTCCTCTTACATGTTGTAAGAGTGAAAGTCAACTAAATGGACCTTACGTCATGTCAACATTTCGTCTGACCGTTGTTATTTTTGCTCATGGAGACGGAATGTATGAAGTTACTAGGTATATTTTAAAGATAAATCGTTGTAATGCACTAATTTATTTTTGGATTGTATGAATATGTTTGTGCTGGGCATAAGTCTCTGTTTTCGACTGTCTGATATATGAGTGAGGGATGATTGCCAGGACTGTGTGATCCAACAAAATACTATGACAACACCCAGCTCGATCTTCAGCCTGGTGCCCAGCAATCTTGTGAGTGAGTGAGAAATTGCATGGGTGACTGTAGGTGTCCCTGTGGATGTGTCTGTGTTAGATGAGATACAGTAGTTTATAGAGGCTGAGAGGTTGGCAACATTCAAACCATTTCTGTCTCATCGTGCCTCTAGCCAGTTCCTAGTGACCAGTGCTTTGCAGATTTTTACTTCTTTAATGTGAGTCACACACGGCGCAAAAATCTGGTGAGAGTGAGGGGCAATAAAAGATGGCAGGCACTTCTGATCCGTCTAACTCCTAGATGGCAGGTCCTTCAGCAGCATCTCTCTTTAATTTTATCTTTTAGGCAAAGTTTATTTATTGTGTGTCGGCCGATCTCTTACATGTAGTCACAGTGATTGAACACTATGTACTATAACGACTTGATAGTCCAATTACATGTGGGTTGTGGAACTCACTTATTTCCAGCGCTTTTTTCTTCTTCCCGTTTTGTAGCCACGTGATGCAGTCGAGGTATATAGCCGAGGGATGCGTTAGTGTGTCGAGGTTGTCGGTTCTTGGAAGGATGGGAGGTGTGGCATATTCTGATGGATGCACGGCGCTTGTGTGCGAAATGACGAGGGTCTGCCTATGCCGCCATCTTTGCATACTGCGTTTTCGAGCTCCCATGTCTATGGCTTCTCTCTTGTGCAGTCTGCAAGCTCAGCGATTGATGGGCCAGCTGCTACATCAACTCACATTTCCTGGCACAATTTACTCTGGCGGGAACCTTATCCATTGGAGGGTGTTATTTATCTATATGTGTGATGGGAGTCCAGTGCACTATTTTCGGAGGTGTAATTGACGCGGAGTTTGTCGCTGGCCAGGGTTGGCAGTTAAGGGCTTTTGAAGGATTCAGCACCGTGGGTTTGAATGGTTGCTGGGCAGAACGACAGGGAATTCTCTTCTGGACCACTGGAGAGTCTACTTTGGGCGTCATTCTGCCACCAGAAGCAAAACGTATAAACTTTGCGGACACCCTGCTGTCGTGGGTTCACTCCAGCGTCCTTTGATCGACCTGGTGTGCTGCCGCCCAGATCGAACAATCAGCCTTCACTCAACACAGCCATCAGCCATAGCCAAATGCACGGCGACAACAGTAGTGCTAATATGCACAGCTCCTGCATTTAGTGGATTAATAGGCTGTTCAATTGCTCCCTCTGTAACAGAGTCAACTGCACGGAGGCTGCAGTACGAATCAGTTGCACGTGCTCCACAGCAGTCTTCCCAGAGTGATCAGTCACTGGTGAGTGGTGTATTAATTCACATTTGATCTTGTGTCCCTCCAGCACACACTAGGTTGCACGAGGTCTCAAAGAAAGTAGTTGCGACTCATGGTGAACCTCCTCAACCACACATTCTCAGTTTCACTTGTACTTAATGTTTGAGACTAATGTTATTTTAATATTCTAGTACATTATCATTTTTCACACGAATGTGTTTGTTTTAAATAAATCTCATTGTGATATAAAAACTTAATGTAATTTCAGTAGTGAAAAATGGTATCCATACTCACTTCCCGATCACAGAATTTGGTAAATATCATTTAATTTTTTGGTTACTTATTTATGTGAAATTGACCAAACTCAAGTGGCGTTGCACAAGGGCCATCAAGCGTATTCAGATCCTAGTGTAACACTTTTTTGTGCAGCAATTTGAGTGTGATGGTTGTTAATGTAATCGGCTCTGCTACTGGTTTATTCAAATTAGGCAGCTGCTCCCCCCCCCCCCCCCCCCCCCCAAACTCCTACAGTGCTGTCGACTTTCAATTTCTTGTATTTCTTTCTACGTACACTGAAAGTTGGCTGACTGTCCTTAGTAAGTCCACTCTGGAAATGTCAGCAATAAACCTGTCTATGATGCACAACGCTTGTCTTTCAGCGTCTGCCACTGGAGTTTGATGAGGATTTCCTGACACTGGCGCATTTAATAAACGAAAAAAAAAATGACGAAATGCGCCGGTTTTCTGTCGATCTTCTCATTTGCAGCTATTAATCCTACCAGGCAAGGGCCCCACATGAACTAGCAATGCTAAAGAATTGGACGAACGATTGTTGTATAAGCCATTTCTTTCGTGGATGCATTGCAATATGTGATGATCCTACAAATAGTTTTAGGTGACGCTCCCACTTCATGTATCTCAGTACTATATATTTCACTGCTGTTACCATTTCCAGTGAGTTATCACCAAGAGGATGTGGGTCTGATGATGATGATGATTAGCGGTTTAGGGCACTAAACGACGAAAGTAGGAGGACAAAGTGGTCGCCAGTCCTTTTGTTAGTGCAGCTTGCCTACATCAGGGGCAGGTATGCACTTAGAGGCAAACCTATCGTTCTCCTTTGATTGACAGATACTTAGCCTATTGTTCTGCAAAAAGGATCCTTCCCTTTGATTTACAGGCACAACCTTTCGTTCCCCCACCCCCTTCCACTCCCCTCCCCCCTCAGGAAACGTCCAACCCACCCCCTCCCCCTCACTGCTACAGGTACACTTTCAGGTCTGAGTTATTGGAATAGCCCCTATCACTCTTATCAGTTTGATTGACTACTTAATTAAATTGATCAATTAATTAACCTCTCCCCCTCTGGTAAACCCCCATCCCCTCCAACGATGCCTCCTGGAAATTGGTGGAAAAAGACTCATTTGATCTGTCATTTGGAGGGAAATCGATTGTTATGTATGGAATATTGTTTAAACAATTTACACACTGTGTTGAATATTGTTTATTTCAACAATTTAGGGGCTTCAAAAATATTCAAATGTGTGTGTAATCTTATGGGACTTAACTGCTAAGCTTACACACTATTTATCCTAAATTAACCTAAGGACAAACACACACACACCCATGTCCGAGGGAGGACTCTAACCTCTGCCGGGACCAGCCGCACAGTCCATGACTGCAGCGCCTTAGACCGCTCGGCTAATCCCGTGTGGCTTAGGGGATTCAAGGCAGTGTATGGAATATATGGAAATTGGTGGAGAGGAAGGATCTCATAACAGAAAGTTCAATATTTTCACCTGGACATGTCCTGGTGACTCTTCAGTAACACTATCACTAAACCCAAAGCTAAAACCTCTCAATATGTTTAAAATAACAAATTCTAGGTGTAAATAAACCACACAGAAACCGACGAGAATGCCATACCGAAATCTAAAACCTCTCGGTATAACTGTCGAAAAATCGGCAGGAGGACTGATTGGTAACAAGTCTCAGAAACTTACTGAATAGGAACTTCGGATAAAGAGCCGAAAATGACGTCACTACTGAGGCTAACATACTGCACCGATCGGTATGAAAGATACAGAATAGGTCCCCAATCTAGCACAAATTTTTAACTTCCCCAGTGAAATATTTCAATGACTAATGGCAGCTAATGTCTCTCTTTCTTTTGTATCATGTTCAAATGTGTTGCACGATCAAAAATGGTGTCTGTTCTTTCGGAGACGCCTGAAAGAGCTATTGTATTTATCAATGGACCACCCTGTTTCGTTCTGTTGCCTCTAGCAGCGCGCTACGGTACTGTGGCATGGGTGTGAGTGTGCCAGGACCATAAAAATGTATGTGATTTTTTTTTTCAAATTTTTGTCTCGAGATGGTAATTTAGACTTCTTGACAAACCCTCAAAAAGCGTTTTCGGATCAATTACTGTAATATACTTCCTTTTTCCATAAGTGACAGATGTGCCCGATCCCTTTGCTACACCCCTCCGTTACACCCTATGCGTGCCTCAGCAAGCCATCAGCTCAAGGTGAGAAGCTAACAGCAGAGTCTCCACAGTGTTCCCACTGACCTTCTCCTCGACGGCGATCTTACGGCAGTTCCACAGCAGCTCCAGGATGGCGACGAAGAAGGCCCCCAGCGTTCCGAAGGCGAGCACGAGGAAGACGCCGCCCACGTTGAGGATGCCGAGCTCCGCGCTGTCGACCGTGTTCACGTCAGAGGGGCACTCCTTGCCCTCGGGCGCCTTCCACCAGCGCGTCTTGAGCGCGCTCAGGTTGCCGCGCTCCTGCAGCTGCAGCACAGCACCGCTCACTGCTGTCCGGAACGGCGAGTCTGCACACCAGGAAGGACAGGTCAGCGCGTGATGACTACAGGCCGTGCGGCGTAAATTTATGTCTCGTAGGTACGATGAGAGTAAATGAGAGAGAACTAGCGACTCATGTGGCTTGGCGCAAGCAGTTTCATATTTGGCTTCGATATGTGCCTAAAGTGAACGCTTGTGTATTGCCCAGATTGCAATGTCGATTGCAGAAGATATCAATGTTATCGTGTCAAAGTGGATGAAGAGCAGGAATCAATGGGTAGGAGGCACTTCTGATGAATCACTTTGTGCTGCACCTAGAGGCCTGAGTGCCGTTCTAAGCAGCGACCGGAAGCTCCACAGTAATATCGCCGCCGGGTGGAGGCTCTAAACATCATCATCGTTACATGCTACTGGAACCTGGCTACCTGCCATGGCATTGGACTACAGACTGCTATATAGACTAGTCAGTTTTGTGTTGATAATGACTTTGTGAGGACTTTTGGATTTTCTGAGTTGGAACTATACCTGTTCTACTCCAGATGAATATCAGGGGCCACTTCATAAGATAACGGCGTGATCTTATACTCCACTCATGCCTGACGAACTATTGTGTGTGGTACGCTCAAGCTCTCGGATGTAACCTTATATGGGTCCCTAGCCCCCCCCCCCCCCCCCACCTCCTTCAGCTACTTACATCTGTAAGGGACTTGTTTGTGAGCATTGTACCTCACTGATACTGCACTTCATAAAATACTTCTCGACTAGTTAGATGGTGCCATTCTGTAATACAACTAATGGCGAACAGCAGGAAATTACCATATAGACGAAGTGGCGTAAGTCTGACACAATGCATACCTTACAATATATCATCCATTGTCTCAGCAATGCTGTGCCAGATCTTATGCCATGTGTTTCTTGCTCTTTTTTGTCTGATCGCTTTTCCCATTTTCTACGTAAAATAACACAATTTCAAAGCAATAGAAATTTCATGAATAAAAATTACTCATTTTTTAAAAAGTGATTATTAATAAACCAAAAATTTTAGCACTACTGCTATGATTAATTGATATTTTGGACTTTTACCCAGTTGTTAGTAAAAAATAAAAGAACACCTTTTGTAACCGAGACCAAACAAACACTGAAAAATATTCACAGGTAAACTTATTGGTATCGGCTTTAAGAGATAGTTTTTTCCCATTCCTAGATGGAGTCCCATATTTAACATCTCCATAGTCCGTGTGAATCTCGCCATAGCAAGCCGCTGTGCAGTGGCTAGGGGCTGTTGTTGCTGAGACGATCCGATGCTGTCAGATACAACCAGCCGCCTCACCACAGGTTGAAGGCTGATGAAGTACCACCGAGAACTACTCAGCCCATGCAGGTATTTGCAACCGACAGCACTCAATACGCCTTAACTGCTAGAAACTGGCGGAAACATCCTGGGTATTTGATAAATGAGTGAAAGCAAGAGAGAGAGAGAGAGAGAGAGAGAGAGAGAGAGAGAGAGAGAGAGAGAGAGAGAGAGAGAGAGAGAGAGAGAGAAAGAGAAAGAGAGAGAGAGAGAGAGAGAGAGAGTAGCCGCTCTCTGTCTAGCTTCTGAGACAGCCAGCGGTCAAGATAACTCCAACCTCTGGCCACGATAAGACCAACAGACCGTATCCTGTTGATGGGTGACACTGCAGGGGGACACGGAATGCAGCCAGTCTTAAAAAAGCCTTATAAGGATATTTGTATTACATGAGACTAAAAATGTTCAAATGTTTGTGAATTCCTATGAGACCAAACTGCTGAGGTCATCGATCTCTACACTTACACACTACTTAAACTAACTTATGTTAAGAACAATACACACACCCATGCCCAAGGGAGGACTCGAACCTCCGGCGGGAGGGGCCGCGCAATCCGTGACATGGTGCCTTAAACCGTGCGGCCACCCCGCGCGGCACGTGAGAATATTTCGAATAATAAGTCGTAATTAAAGTCATGACCTCACAAGGCGGCAACCGTCTATTTGTGTACCATTCCCTCATTATTTTCCTAAATAGTCATTCCACTACTACGAAACTGGGGGGGGGGGGGGGGGGGGAGGGGTGCTACGAATTTCACATGACACCGAAGAATGGCTATAGATTCTCCTCCAACGCTGAAGGCGAATGTACAGCCTATGAAAAAAAAAAGATGCACCACGAAGAAATTACGAGGGTCACACCAAAAGAAATGCACACTATTTTTGTAAAAATACAGTTTTCATTCAGCAGGTGTGAAATTTTTAAAGTGTGTAGACACATCCTCCCCGCTTGTTTTCAAACTTAGTTCAACCTGTTCCCGTGAGTGACACCGTCACAGCATGTCTTCAAGCTGGGTGCTACAGTTGACGTTCGTCAAAAGCAACGTGCTGTCATAGAATTCCTGTGCTGTGAAAATGAGAGAGTGGGAAACATTCACAAGAGGTCGAAAAAGGCGCTGGTTCCAAGATGGCGTAAGGCAGTTGAGAGGGATGGAAATGGTGTGGAGAAATGAAAATATTGTTCCTAAAGGATGTATCTACACACTGTAAAATTTTCAAACATGTAGAATAAAAGATGGATTAAAAAAAATAGTGTGCATTTCTTTTGGAGTGACCCTCGTATCTGAATGGGATGGAAATCTGTAGACAAACAAATGATGCGATTCCGGAAAAATTTATTCAAGAGAAAGAGCTTCACCGTCCGAGCAAGTAAAGAATGCATTGGTCCATTCTGGCCCTTATGCAAGCAGTTACTCTGCTAGGCATTGATTGATAGAGCTGTTGGATGCCCTCCCGAGGGATATCGCGCCAAATTCTGTGCAATTGGCACATTAGATCGTTAAAAGCCTGAGATGGTTGGAGGGTACTGCCTATAACAATCCAAACGTTCTCAGTGGGGAAGCAATCTGGCGACCTTGCTGACCAAGGTAGTGTTTGCCAAGCCCGGAGAGAAGCAGTAGAAACTGTCGCCGTGCAAGCCCAGGTTGGCTTGCCATGAAGGGCAACAAAAAGGAGAGAGTAATATCGTTGCCGGACCGCCATGCTGTAAGGGTGCCGCGGATGACAACCAAAGAGGTCCTGCTATCAAACGAAATGGCACCTCAGACTATAACTCCTGGTTGTCGGGTCGAATGGAAGGCCGGTGGTATCCCACTGGTGTCCAGGGCGTCTCCAGACACGTCTTTACTGGCCATCAGGATTCATTCGAAGAGGCGGGGGAAGTCAATCTTACTCCAGTCAACGAGATTCTAGGTCGACAACGTATCTGGAGGCGCCCCAAATAGTGGTGGGATACCAACGTTATTGTATGGATTAACGTTTCTGAAGTAATGACCAACAGTTACTTTCTGACATCGATTGCTCCTTACTAACATATTTCTCGCCATTGGGGAACATACCGGTCATTGGCCTATGCAACAAGAATTGCAGCAAGCACTTTATTTAAAATAAATAACATCTTCTCGAAAACGAAATATGGAAAAAATTTGCAAGTAGCCCACTACCTTTCACAACGCTATCGATTACGCTGCGACTTGACACGCTAAAAGCGCCTGAGTTATATGGTATACATTGTACAACGGCTGTATCTGCGAATGCTTGCCCGTGTGACCGAGCGGTTCTAGGCGCTTCAGTCTGGAACCGCGCGACCGCTACGGTCGCAGGTTCGCATCCTGCCTCGGGCATGGGTGTGTGTGATGTCCTTAGGTTAGTTAGGTTTAGGTAGTAGTAGGTTTAAGTAGTTCTAAGTTCTAGGGGACTGATGACTTCTGATGTTAAGTGCCATAGTGCTCAGAGCCATTTTTTGTATCTGAGAATGTTATTATTCGATATTTAGCTGTGACAAACTGATGCGCTTTCGATAAATCATCAATGTGCCACAGGATTGAAACGCTATTCTTTCATAGTACCCTAGTTATAACAGTAAAATCATCAATATGGGAAGCTTTTAACTACCGGTATGCAGTTTCGTCATTTTATTATAACAAATCGCACCTAAAACGATGCGTTTTCGAGACGTCCTCAATGTTCTGATGGCTTGAAACAGCCTATATTCGTATCACCTACTCTGTAATTAAAAAACCAAATACGGAGTTAATTGTAAACAATATGGCGTCTTCCAAGCTATGCTGGTCACATAAAATCCGCGTCTAATTGGCCACATTCCTCTTGACGAGACAGAACACCCAGGTTCTTCATCCCAGGCTTCACAATGTAGTGGAATGTGGAACTCCATCCTGTGACGTCACTAGCTCCTCGTCCACGTACTTTTTCACGTCCTGTGAGATGGTTCAAATGGCTCTGAACTCTATGGCACTTAACTTCTGAGGTCATCAGTCCCCTAGAACTTAGAACTACTTAAACCTAACTATACTAAGGACATCACACACATCCATTCCTGAGGTATGATTCGAACCTGCGACCATAGCGGTCGCGCGGTTACAGACTGTAGCGCCCAGAACCGCTCGGCCAACACGGCCGGCTGTCCTGTGAGAGTACGGCTTTAGTGAAAACGGTATGAATACAGGGAAGCAGTTCATGAGATGAGCCTGAAAATACGGACAGAAACCGCGTCTATGGACTTCAACTTCTAATATGTATTGAAGCAGAAGGTAGGAACCCCAGAACAGAAAACGACGATAGGTCGGACGAGACCGACAATGGTGTCTCGGAGCGAGCGGAGAACTGCCGCAGGTAGCAGCCAAAATGAAACGAACGGTCTCCATCATGCACCAACAGGGCACGCTGCGAGAGACGTCGTAATAATGAAAGTGAAGATAACCGACGCGATGGCAGCCACTCGCATCGTCCTGCAAATGGACGGTGGGGCAGCGGCGCGAAAACAGATAAACGCAGAGGAAAAATGTAATGTATAATCTGCGTGGATAGTTTCAAGGGGTTGAATTTCACTGCTAGATGGTGGTGGCAGATGCTTCGACTTTGTCTGCTATCGCCCCTATTGCAGATACTGGTAAGACTGGACGGAAGTCTCCAGAGGATAAAATGGTGGAGCCAGTCATAGAGCTATCGTTGTTCCGCGAATCTCGCATTGTTCTGTGTACCGGTCCTACGGATATTTTATGAGACATCGGAACCTCATCCCAAATAATGAACGTGCAGTCCTGGATCAGTTTACCAGTACTGTACTACTTTGCTCTGAATCGTTACAGACACTGAAGGAGTCGTCAGCATAAAATTTCAGGTGATACTTCCTCCTGCTTGACGCGATAGGCGGCCGGCCTATCTACGATTGCCACTAGATGGCAGACACATTGTTTTCATAGTGGCAGGAGACTTTCAGATCATCATGGTTCAGTCACTTAGCACGAAATATTTGTAAATTATATGCACAAACCTTCCTCGTAAATCAGTGTACCTGTTAGTAAAACAGCGTCAAAAGCTCCACAGCACTTCCGTAGACTGGACCGAACTTATAGACAGAAGCGATCGAGGGACTTCAATTTATGTATCTAGCGATAGACGAAGAAGAATAAGAAGGCAGATAAATGTAGAAGACGTTACACCTACTGACGCTGTGGTCCTTCTGATTGCCTCCTTCCTCTCCCGCCGCCCCTCCTACATTACCATCCATAACGCCGATTCCCGCACCTTCTACCCCTCTGCAGGTGTGCCCCAGAGCTCTCTCCTCTCCTCTACCTCCTGTACATGGGAGATATGACCCCCCTCCCCACCACCAGTACACCTCCTGCAGTGTGCCGATGACACCGCATACCTTGCCCTTGCTCCTACCCTCCAACGCTCCCAACGCATTTTCCAGAATCATCTTGACATTTTTGGCACATGGTGTAACCAGTGGCTCCTGAAAATCAATTTCCAAGACCCAGGCAATCATTGTAGGTCGTACCCCTCGCTCCTTCCGGCTCCTTAATTTCTCCCTTACCATCTGTGCCCGTCCTGTCTGCCTTTCCCCCACCGTCACCTACCTTGCCGCCACCATTCAACACCACCTTCCTGGATCCCTCATCTCCCCTCTTTCCAATCCAAAGCACACAACCACCTCCAACTCCTCTCTGGCCGGACATGGTGGTTGAACCCCTCTACCATCCTCCACACCTACAAATCCTTAATCCGTCCCATACTCTGTTATGCCAGTAATGAATGGATATCCCCCCCCCCCCCCCAAAATTCTATAAGTCCCTCCAGATCCCTGAGGGCCATACACTCCACCTCAACTTCCGTATAAGCCTCTCATCCCCACGTGGATCCTCTACAACCTGATTCCTTTCCCTCATCTACTCCTATTCCTCGAACATATCCACATACCCTACACGTCCCGCCGCCTTGATCCCCCTCATCCCCTGGGTGCTCCTCTCCTCTCCACCCCCTGCCCTCTGATATGCCTTCACTGTTGTGTCCCCCCTACCCTCCATCTCTACACCCTTCATATTCTTTCCTAAGGTGGCTTCCATCAACTCCCCCTCCAGGATGATGCCCTCTCTTCCTCCATTTATCCCTCCTATCAACTCTGATCCTTACTTCCCCCTCCTTTCCCCTTTCCTCTGTACTTTCTTCGGGCTCCCTCTTACCCCACCTTCCATCCTGTTCTTGCCCACCTACCCTCTCTCTGCCTCCTTCTCCCCCCCCACCCAAGTCCTTTTACATGCCCCTCCTCTGCCTTTCCCCACTCCCTCTCGTGCCTGCCCAGCCCCCCCCCCCCCTCTTATGAGTCCTTGTCCTCCATCAGCTCCTTTCCCCCCTTCCCCCCACTTAAAAAGAAATGGCTCTGAGCACTATGGGACTTAACATCTGAGGTCATCAGTCCCATAGAACTTAGAAGTACTTAAACCTAACTTTCCTAAGGACATCACACACATCCATGCCCGAGGCAGGATTCGAACCTGCGACCGTAGCGGTCACGCGGTTCCAGACTGAAGCGCCCAGAACCGCACGGCCACACCGGCCGGCCCTCCCCCCACTTTGTTTCTCCTCTCCTTCCCCCTTTCTTTCCCAGCATCTGTCCAGGTTCCCCCTGTCTGCCGTGGGATGTGGTGTGTCATATTTGTCCAACTTTTTAGTGCAGTGTTCAAGTGAGTGTTCAGTGTTGTGCATCTTTTCCAAAGTGTTGCGAACAGAAATCAAGATGTCGCTGGGTGTGATTTTTATACCTCTTGCTAATAGAAACCAGACTGTCACAATGTTTTTAAAGTGACTGTCTATTATTTTACCTATCTGCTTCCTGTGTATTTTATTAGCATTGCCAACCCTTGGTTTTATGTTTTAAGTTCCATAATGTTCCGCCATTTTACGATTTAAGTCACCGATTTTATCACCTGCTTTTATTATTTATTCATTTAAAAAAAAATTGTAGGTTGAAGAGCGGCGTACTAAGCTGCTGCCAGCCCGCCCCCTTCGGGGGGAATGGAATCTCAATAAAGAAAACGACAGTGTGCGATTGTGCTGAAATGGTCATCATTCACCCAGGCATTTAGTAATGACAGTTTGACATTTATGGAACAGCATTTTTAATGGCGAGCAGTGCATGTGACGTAACACCTGTTGCTGCTCACCTCTGGGCAGCGCTATGCCGTAACCTTTTGAGTCGAGCAGTCCGCCGACTTTGCGCAGGTCGCAGTTGAGCGCCGTCTGGTACTCGATGCTGGTGGACTCCATGAAGAAGGCGTAGTTGCCCTTTTCTTTCTTCACTCGCTCCACGCCCTCCTGGTTGTCCACGGTGAACACGTCTGGTCGCGCTTGCTTCATGACTAGCCACATCCGCTGGTACAGGGAATCGTTGGAATTCTGCAAAAAATGCGTTTCTTTACAATGCTTGAATGGCAATTACGACCTTACGCACAAGATTCTTGCCATATACTGTTACAGAATAAACACCAAAAACAGACACAAATGGAAGTACGAGACGCATTCAATAAGTAATGCAACAATTTTTTTTTCTCGGCCAATTACGATGGAAAAAATGCGGAATTTGTTGTGGGACATCAAGCTCCTAAAGTTTCATGAAGATCCGATACGTGGCAGCGGTATACGTAGCATTCAAACTGGCATCTGTAACGGAGGTGGGTCCCGAGCACAGCGCTGCCATAAAGTTTATTTTAGCGGAAAACCAGAGCATCGCAAACATTCGTAGGCGCTTGCAGAATGTGTACGGAAACCTGGTAGTGAACAAAAGCACGGTGAGTCGGTGCGGGAGGCGTCTGTCATCATTGCAACGAGACTCCACAAACCTGTCAAGTCTCCTGTGTGCCGGCCGGCCGCACACTGCTGTGATTCCTGCAATATTGAACGTGCGGACACTCTCATTCGAAGTGACCGACGGATCATAATAAACACCTCGCTGAACAACTGGAAGTGTCTGTTGTTAGTGGCGACCAACTCTTCCACCAGTTGGGATACTCAAAGGAGTGTGACCGCTGGGTTCTTCGCTGCCTAACACAACACCATAAGAAGCAAGGAGTTTGGCCCAGTGAGGGATACACTCCGTGGAAGCAGTGCGTGGTTAATGGAAAGGTTATTGATACAGCAAGAGATTGGCTCCGACGTCGTCCAGCACAGTAGTGCCGTGTGGGAGAAAATGCCCTCCTTACGGTGGCCTAAGGTCGTAGTGTTGCAAAATTGGATTTTGTAACCAAAAGAGCGTGAAATATTATGGTGTGTTGGAATCCTGTATAAAACCAACCTGATTTCAGAAAAAAATTGTGTTGCACTACTTACTGAAAGTCCGTCGTACATGATAATGGAATCAAAAACATTCCCGTAAACACAGGTTCGCTAAACCAGCCGTTTGCGAGATAATTGCGAATTTGTGATTACGAGCACCCACTGACTTCAGTACGGGATATTGTCCTAGTTAGTACAAATGTATTGGAAGTGACGTATATGTCTTGGACTGTATTGGCGAGTTAGTTGTCATATTACATCAGCACCATGATTCGAACCTGCGACCGCGCAGTTCCGGGCTGAAGCGCCTAGAACCGCTCGGCCACTACGGCCGGCGTCGCGCAAGGGGAACGTTTCAAAATGGTTCAAATGGCTCTGAGCACTATGGGACTTAACATCTATGGTCATCTGTCAGCTAGAACTTAGAACTACTTAAACCTAACTAACCTAAGGACATCACACAACACCCAGTCATCACGAGGCAGAGAAAAATCCCTGACCCCACCGGGAATCGAACTCGGGAACCCGGGAACTCGGGCGCGGGAAGCGAGAACGCTACCGCACGACCACGAGCTGCGGACAAAAGCGAACGTCATCGAACAATTGTGAAAGACTTCACCGCAGAAACGGAAGGTATTCTCGTCCATCAAGTTTTCTAGGAAGAATGTGTGGCCAATGAGACGATAACCGGACATTCAGTGTTGTTATGTGACTCACGAACAGATCTGAGACCTGTCAGATGGGGATGTAATCGTAATGTTTACATTAGAAATACATTTGTACCACATTATATAGTGAAGCCAGTGGCGGCTCGTAATCACACATTTGCAATTGTCTTGTAAACGGCTTGTTTACTGCAACTTATTTATCTTTGCTATAATACACTGAAAGCCGTGTCTCTTCTCGCTATTAATTATTATACATCCTACGTTCAGTGATAAGCGCGCGTCTTATCAGAAATTGAACTGGTGGGGTATTGGGAAAGAGAAGCCGCACTGCTGCTATCCTTCTACCAGGGCCAGACGGGGCAGGAAAAAGGAAGGCACCAGGTTAACCGATTCTTTCTTTCTGATTAATAGTGATACAAACTCTGTTCCTCTGCATGTGAATGACTTCCTCTGCAGATACAAGAGAGAACCAACAAATGAGCAATATTCTGTATCCTATACCTACATCAATAATCAGCAGGCAACTGATGGCGAGTGGCGGAGGGTACGTCTGGCACCACTAACTGATCCCCTCTTCCTTATTCCATTCGCAAATGCCACATGAGAAGAATGAAAGTCGGTCAGCCACTTTATTTCCTCTAATTTCGTGAAGTTTCTCGCTGTGGTCATTTCACGAGACGTATGTAGAAGTAATATGATGTCCGAATCTTCCCCGAAAGTACTCTCGAAATTTTAATAGTGAACCTGTCCCCGGTGCACAACGCCTCTCTTTCAGTGTCTGCAATTGGAGTTTTTTGAGCATGTTTGTAAAGCTCTCGCGCCGATTAAACAAACCGCCTGACGAAACGCGTCGCGCTTCGTTGGACCTTCTTTACCTTTTATCAGTCCTACTTCGTAACGGTCTCAGATTAACGAACAATACTCATGAATCGGTCGAGCAAGCGCCCTGGAAGCCACTTTTATCGTGGATGAATGACGTTTGCTGAAGATTCTTCCTGTGAATCTCAGTATGACACCTACTCCTGCTATTTGTTTTCTGTAGTCGTCGTTCTGGATAGGATCCTCTGCAAGTCTCTTCGTTTCTGAATAACTGTTGCAATCTACATCAACTTCAACTTGCTTATTGTAGGCAAACCTCAATCCCCCTCTACAGTTTTAACCCACAAACTGTCCTCTATAACTGAATTAAATATCGCCGGCCGGAGTGGCCGAGCGGTTCTCGGCGCTTCAGTCTGGAACTGCGCGACCGCTACGGTCGCAGGTTCGAATCCTGCCTCGGGCATGGATGTGTGTGATATCCTTAGGTTAGTTAGGTTTAAGTAGTTCTAAGTTCTAGGAGACTGATGACCTCAGCTGTTAAGTCCCATAGTGCTCAGAGCCATTTGAACCATTTTTGAATTAATTATCCCTTGATGTATTAGGATGTGTCTTATTGACGTGTCCTATCTTAGTCAAGTTGTGGTACAGTTTCCCCTGAAGCGATCCAGTACCTGCTCGTTAGTTATTTGATCTATCCATCTAATCTTAAGCATTCTTCTATAGCACCACATTGCAAAAGCTTATGTACTCTTCTTACCTGAACTGTTTATCATCTACATTTCATTTCTGTGTAAGGTTATATTTCAGATAAATACTTTCAGGAAAGACTTACCAAAATTTATATTTCAATTAGATGTTAAATATCTACCTTTCTCGGAAACGCTGTTCTTGTTTTTGCAAGTCTGCGCGTTGTATCCTATTTGCTCTGCCATTATCTGCTATTTTTCTCTGCAAGTTGCAATACCACTTCCAATATTTCATCTCCTAATCCCAGTTCCTCGGCATCACCAATGGTATTTCAACTACTTTCCATTACCCTTGTCTCACTTTTGTTGAGGTACATCGTATAACTTCTTTTCAGCACACTATCCATTTCGTTTAACTGATCTTCCAGATTCGTTGCTTCTCTTCTCCCTAAAATTTTTTACTTCCCTTTCGAAATTTCCCTTTGGTTTACCTTAATGCTTCCTGAGCGTACACATTACCAGCTTCGGATCTACGATATTTCTGAACCGGAGCAAAAAAACTAGATAGTTGCGCTCCTCCCACCCTGCCGCTCCCCTCTAGCGTTTGAGATAACACGTCAAAGATATTTAAAAAATTGATTTTTCAAAAATATGTTCACTTTGTAGCGCACGTCTTTCTGAAGAGTTTGATATTTAAAAATATATGTTCTAGTAAATGTAAGACATGTAAGACAGTGTGACAAAGTGCAGTGCCACATCTCTTCACACAACATTCTTCTATCGCTCGTCACTGTATTTCGTTCTTTCGAATTCAACCATCTATATTTTTTAATGGAAGCCATCAAACCTCTATTCAGGACAGTGGAAATTAATCAATTAATACTGGGTGGGATTATTTATAATCCGGAGACTAAGAACTCTTCAGAAAATTTACTCTTTTGTGTGACATAAAATACAGCAAACATAAAACCCGTAAAGAAAAGAAACAAACACGATAGTGCACGTTTCTTAAATCTTTAGGTCCCAGCATTTTTTCTCTCTAATCTTGCTACAGCTTTACACAAATGCTTTCCTTTTTGCGAAAGAATCTATTACCTCATCAAAGATTGTCAACGTTTCACCTGCTGCGACATAGTAGCGAATATGAACAATGATCCAATACTGTCAAATGTTTCTTTATTCCAGTCTTTGATCTAAATATAAATTTATATTGTGATCAAAGACTGGATTAAAAAAACCATTGTCCAACGTTTTGCTACATGAAAAATCAAAATGTTCAAAAAATGGTTCAAATGGCTCTGAGCACTATGGGACTCAACTGCTGTGGTCATCATTCCCATAGAACTTAGAACTAACTAACCTAAGGACATCACACACATCTATGATCGAGGCAGGATTCGAACCTGCGACCGTAGCAGCAGCACGGCTCCGGACTGGAGCGCCTAGAACCGCACGACCACCGCGGCTGGCAATCAAAATGTCACTGACTAATATTGAATAAGCTGTTAATATGGATTAGTACATAATATTGGTGTGGTTCCTCGATCTGATATCTTTTATTTTGTCACTGTGTGCTAGATAAAACGAAATAGGTGTTTGTATAATATTGCAGCAATTTTAACACACGACAAATAAGTGAGACTGTTTTGGCACAAAGGCTCATTTTTATCTACCTCATTTACACAAATAACAAGACGGAATATGATTCACGACGTACCGACATCAAATGCCTGTTAGGCCTGCTACAAGCAAAAAGTTTTACGTTAGGAAATAGTTTCACATTTCATTCATATGCTCCAGTTTGTCAAGAAATCGACAGTTTTTGTCTCTCTGTAGCTCCTCCATGTCCGAACAACATCGCTTTCGTTCACTTCCCTCGTTGAAAGCCCTTCCTGGCACAACGTAAGATTGCCCACGCGATAGAACCGCGGTATTGACCGTCTAGCATGGTTGAACTACAGACAGGACGAGCCATGTACCTCCTTCCTGGTAGAATGACTGGAACTGATCGGCTTTCGGACCCCTCCGTCTAACAGACACTGCTCATGCATGATGGTTTACGTCTTTGTGTGGGCTGAGTGACATCTCTGAACAATCAAAGGGACTGTGTCTGTGATACAATGTTCACAATCAACGTCTATCTTCTGGTGTTGTGGAACTGCGGTGATGCAAAACTTTTTTTGATGTATGTTTTTCAAGAACTACAAGGAGAAGAATATTGCAGAAAGTCAACAGTTTTCGTTGCAATAAACTCATTTTACATGTTGGTCCACATTCACATTTTCGAGGAATTTCTCTAACTGTAGTATCCACTTCAACCATGTAGAAGAATATTTCAACAATGCTGACTGACATCCGGTTCAGAGGCCTTACACTTGTGTTGTACTGTACTGTATGGAACTGGGGACCTAGAAATGACGGTGAGGTTTCGTCCACGCCGTAGCCCGCAGTGGTACACAACCCCACAAATCACACCAGACGAGTGTAATTACACTGTGTTAAGTAATTATTAATTATGGTGTAAGCGTACGTGGAGAAAGTGTATGCGCAGCAGTCGCCGACATAGTGTAACTGAGGCCGAACAAGGGGAACCAGCCCGCATTCGCCGAGGCATATGGAATGTTGTGGTTGGCAGGAGAGCCAACACCGTGTTACTAGAGGAGGCCGAAAGGCACGCGATTTAGCTCACACAGGCTGGCGTGAAGTCTGGAACAGGACAAGGAAATTAGAATTTAGAAAAACGGACGTAGGTGGTGGAATACTTAACTTTAATCCATTACTGACGAACGTCACTCTTGACGGTACATAGTTCACAATATCAGTAGTAACCGATAATGGCGCCTTGCTAGGTCGTAGCAAATGTCGTAACTGAAGGCTATGCTAAACTATCTTCTCGGCAAATGAAAACGTAAGTAGGCAGTGAACCATCGCTAGCAAAGTCGTCTGTACAACTGGGACGAGTGCTAGGAAGTCTCTCTAGACCTGCCGTGTGGCGGCGCTCGGTCTGCAATCACTGATAGTGGCGACACGCGGGTCCGTCGTATACTACCGGACCGCGGCCGATTTAAAGGCTACCACCTAGCAAGTGTGGTGTCTGGCGGTGACACCACATGGAATACCGCCTTAAAAACCATCCACAGACTAGCCGGCCCACCGAACCTCGACATTAATCTGCTGCCGTGGACTGGCATGCCTTCCCGCCCGAAAGCAGTGCCTTAGAGCGCACGGCTAACCGGGCGGGCGGCCTAACATTTAGTCGCCAACGACAAATTCTAACACTGTGAAACACCAGTTTCAGTAAACTGACGTGGCGAAACTGTTTACCATTGCTCTTTCTCACCGAAAAATATGCCATTGATTTACTGGGCTCTATAACAATACTGCAACAGTAATTTCGTGTGTTAGCAATGCATACAAATTGCAGAATTTAACAGTGTCATGTCCTGTAGTTATGTGTATTTCAGTTAATCTGACTCTGCGTAATTTCAGGCTCCAGGTACTGTAACGTCATACCGACATCAACAGCGTAAGCGTACTGCAACTTCACAGATATGACAGGACTCGAACCCTCTCTACCTGAATCTTAGAAACTGACTGTCTTAATGACTACGCCACTCTATCAATCCGGTATGCTATACTTACAAAAGGGCATGATACGGCCTGTGATGCTACACCTTTTCTATGAATATCAACTAATTGAAAGTGACGCAGTAAATATTCTGCTAAGTTTTATCAGATCTGCTTGTTTTGGAGACGCCGCGTGTGGTTGAATGTGAGAATTTAATAGCTTACGCAAGTATCATTAAATTTCGACACAGTAATGGAAAAGTTACTTATGCGGCAATTGCTGTAGAAGAAAATGGCTTGCGAATCTTTGAAGCATACATTCTGTCACCATGATTGAAATATATCAGGAAATGGTTCAAATGGCTCTGAGCACTATGGGACTTAACTTCTAAGGTCATCAGTCCCCTAGGACTTGGAACTACTTAAACCTAGCCAACCTAAGGACATCACACACATTCATGCCCGAGGCAGAATTCCAGCCTGCGACCGTAGCGGTCGTGCGGTTCCAGACGGTAGCGCCCAGAACCGCTCGGCCAACCCGGCCGGCATCAGGAAATTCATTTGAGTTGTACACTTATCATATCTATCTTATGACGTAAGTTTATGCAATAAAAGAAAACGGTTTGTTTCAGTCACAGCTCTGAAATGATATTTGCAATAAAAATTCATATCTTCTGATGCAATTACCGAAAGTAAGATATGAAAAAGCTTACAGTTCTGCTATTCAATACGCTTTTCATCTCGAGATTTACCTCAGAATGTTCATTGCTTCCGTAAAGTAGGTAACAAATGGTTCAAAATGGCTCTGAGCAGTATGCGACTTAACTTCTGAGGTCATCAGTCGCCTAGAACTTAGAACTACTTAAACCTAAGTAACGTAAGGACATCACACACATCCATGCCCGGGGCAGGATTCGAACCTGCGACCGTAGCGGTCGCTCGGCTCCAGACTGTAGCGCCTAGAACCGCACGGCCACTCCAGACGGCAAGTAGGTAACAGTTAATGATTCCCTAAAGACAAGCAACACACAGTTTACTGTAATTAATGATTGCTTTGAGCTTTTTCTGAGGCATTCTTGTGGAGTAACCCATTATTTAGAAAACAGACATTTAAGCTCACAGCTAAAATGTATTGAATGGAGGTTGTGAGATGGCTTATGATGCAGGGCTCGTCTTATCATGTAGTTACGGGATTTCGTTCTGGCCGTTTGCAGATCGAGCAAAGAAAACGAGAGAAATACTTGCGAACCGTGGAGCTTTCCCATTGAGATCGGAGGCGATTTACATGTCAACCAGCGCTTAGGAAATCAAGCGTGTTACCACCATGCCAATATGATAGTGCTGTGGTACTGCTTTTATCACTACGTCCATATTTTCTAATGTAGATTGCTCGGAACGTGACAGTAAAGAGAAATTGTAGCTTAGGTGCCAAATGTCAAATCTGGGTTCAAACAATGAGTTTTACTTGCTCAGTGTCACACCTTAATTGAAAGCCATTCAGAGTATTTCGTTGAGATTACAGGGAAGTTCAATATTGGATCCTGCACTTACTGCCGGCACAGTGACGAAGCCAGAGTTGTTCACTTAAGGTGGGCAATATTCCCGACCACACCTAATAATTCTAAGTCTGGGCACATGCACGATCTGGCAACACTGGAGAACGCAGAAATGTATGTAGGAAAGTCTGTCAGTCTTCTCGAGCTGTTGCTAAAAAGTATCTGCCTGGGGTCGAGTGGTAAGGTTTTTGCTCTGTAAACATAATGTCGCATGTTTGAATCCACTCCTTTCCGCAGTTTCATAAATCGCATATCAGATACCTGATTCAGTTATCGGCTTGCAGAACCTCAAACATAATTAGTAAAAACTTCCAGAGACATTTCCGCCAAACACCTCATGGTTGTGTGAAGATCAGAACAGTTTATGCTCGAGGGTTTTCTCGCCCCACAGCAGCTACCGGCTATGGGCCATACACCTCTCACTGCCAACGTCAGACGACTCCAAGCAGGTGAATGTCGCACAGTGCTATAAGTGTATTTATCAACAGTCATTTTCTTATTTGAAATTGTCGTATTTTTGTCGCATTTACGACTTGGATTTTGCAGGCCTGAAACTTATGGACGTAGTTCAAGTGTGATGAAATGCAGTCACAAGCGGAAAAATGTCCGACATTTGTGACACGTTGTTCGATTTGGGTTAAGTAAAGGGGTGAGGGCAGCAGAGGCAGTTCTGAACATTTGTATTGTGTGTGTGGGGTGAGTGCTTTTGGGCAAAACGAGCCATGAAAAGATTTTTTGCTTTAGTAAAGAGATGAAGACGGCAGAGGCAGTTCTGAACCTTTGCACTGTGTGTGGGTCGAATGCTTTTGGGAAAAGCAAATGATCTTTTGCTTCAGGAAAGGTCTTACTGGCATAAATAATTGTACACATTCAGGGAGCCTCGATAACAGATAAATATGATGAAGTCCGATTATTTAAGAGTCGTGTATCATTTGAATTCAAGATCCAAAATTCAGGAGTAGGAAGCAGTAGCACGGCATGTTCTAATTTAAAACAACGAACTATTAATGCAGTTTTGCTTGATCGTCATTGGCCGTGCGGGGTAGCCGTGCGATCTTAGGCGCTTTGTCACGGTCCGTGCGGCTTCCCCCGTCGGAGGCTCGAGTCCTCCCTCGGACATGGGTGTGTGTGTTGCCCATAGTGTAAGATAGTTTAAGTTCGATTAAGTAGTGAGTAGGCTTAGGGACCGATGCCCTCAGCAGTTTGGTCCCATAAGACCTTACTACAAATTTCCAATTGATCGTCATTAGTTGGCTCAATGAGAATTCCAATGCAATATTTCTACTGATGACTAGTTATGATGTCTTTATATAAACTTCTTAAGAAGAATTAATGGTTGAGCCCTAATAAAAGACATATACTCGAGCAAGGGACAGTATGAACAGAATATTTTCCCTCTGGTGGCTCAAAAAGTGCGATGTGCATTACCAAAATCTCCCCATGGGAGAGTATACTTAGACGGTATTTCTTGCCAACAGCTAAGACACATATAGGTTGCAGCGTTAGAAAAATGACCTACAAAACTTCATCAAGTATTGATACTACATGATAACACACTACCAATTTCACTAATTAAACTATCCAGGAATTTGAAGTCATTCCTCACGCACTTATCCTTCTGATCTTACCCCGTTCAAATGTTTACCTTTCAAGCTCCTTATCGAAAAACAGTCAAGAAAATTCTTCTATGGTCGAAAATACCCATAAAACCCGGTTTGACAACATCTTTAACTCAAACACAGAAGGTTTCTAAAGGTGTGGAATCGGTACTCTGCATGTGCGTTGTTGCACTCTTTTATGTAATGTGAGAGAATACACTGCTCATGATTAATTTCTCTCTGATATGTACTGTTGTGCTCAATAAAATAACGGACAACGCTATTAAAATATGCACTGTCCTAATTCAAATGAAATACAAATTACCACAACATCCTTACAATGAATGTCTGTTTTAATAAAACATAAAGTATCTGTAACAAGACGAGTGTATATCAACACAAATTAGTAAGATATTACTCATTCTGGACCTCCAAATGGTCTGTGTTTACTTGTTATCCTTTGTTGCAATGAAATAATATGGAAATGTTGCATTTTTGAAATAAAATAAATAAAATTTCCTTATTTATTTTCTATCTGACTGCTTGTAGATCTGCAACGAAACACCTATAAATCTACCCTTCAGTGAGACTGGAACCGCCGACCATAGCAGTCCCTGTTTTACAGTTGACCATGCTACCCACAAGCGGCGGAATAATGCAGCGCTGGCTCTGCATTATTGCTTTAGTGCTGGCTTGGACAGATAAGCTCGCAATGTAAGACCAGATTAAGTGCAGCTCCACGTTGAATCACTTTCCTGGACTCAAAAACGTAAATTAATAACTTTATTTCACACCTTATGTGGAAATTACTCTGATTTCTTAATGGAAATGATACGAATATAACAAGTGAATTCTGTAGGCTACATCTCTATCGTCCAGGAAGTAACTCGGCGATCTCAGGAGTTGCCAAACATATCCTGCATTGTTCCCAATAATCTTCAGTTATACTTCTAGCAGGAAGAACACCAGCCTTGAGAGGTTTAGGAAGTGACTGCAGTTTGGGTCTCAAAGACGTGGCGACCGAGTGTCGAAATATCCAAAGCATATGTCAATGAGTTTTATTTGCATTTCTGTAACTGGGTTTAAGAGTTAGTATTGTCACTAGTAATACTCAGATCCGCTGACTGCAAGCAACACAAATCATTAATTGTCAAAATTATTTGTTTTTCTCTTAAGTGTACTGAAACTAAAAAGCTCATCACCAGTCATGTTTCACATTTTTAGAGTATCTCCCGTAGTTACACTGTAAATGTTACAAGTAGGCAATGTATCTCTTTCATAATAATAGGCTTGGAAAGATTTTCTTGAGATCTATGTCAATGGCATTTTCCATGTAAGACAAGCACACAAATGAAGAAAGCACTAATTTCAAAATGTAACATCGATAGGGAGGCTTCATGAGCTGCGAATAATGTTGTTGTTGTTGTCATCAGTCCTGAGACTGGTTTGATGCAGCTCTCCATGCTACTCTATCCTGTGCAAGCTGCTTCATCTCCCAGTACCTACTGCAACCTACATCCTTCTGAATCTGCTTAGTGTACTCATCTCTCGGTCTCCCTCTACGATTTTTACCCTCCACGCTGCCCTCCAATGCTAAATTTGTGATCCCTTGATGCCTCAAAACATGTCCTACCAACCGATCCCTTCTTCTAGTCAAGTTGTGCCACAAACTTCTCTTCTCCCCAATCCTATTCAAAACCTCCTCATTAGTTACGTGATCTATCCACCTTATCTTCAGTATTCTTCTGTAGCACCACATTTCGAAAGCTTCTATTCTCTTCTTGTCCAAACTAGTTATCGTCCATGTTTCACTTCCATACATGGCTACACTCCAAACAAATACTTTCAGAAACGACTTCCTGATACATAAATCTATATTCGATGTTAACAAATTTCTCTTCTTCAGAAACGCTTTCCTTGCCATTGCCAGTCTACATTTTATATCCTCTCTACTTCGACCATCATCAGTTATTTTACTTCCTAAATAGCAAAACTCCTTTACTACTTTAAGTGTCTCATTTCCTAATCTAATTCCCTCAGCATCACCCGATTTAATTTGACTACACTGCGAATAATATGAAGTTCCAAATCAAGAAAGGCTTCTATGTAGGAAACCATAAGAAATGACAGAAAATTCAGATTCAGAATTCCGTTGTAATTTAAACTAGCGAATATATGTAGCGCAAATTCGATTCCACCTTTTGCTGATACGAAAGAAAAAAAAGCTCTTGTTATCAGAAAGTGCAACAAGGAACACCAAAGCATGATAGTATAGTGTCTAAAATAAATCATCGTTGAGCAAAACTGTCATACAGTCCATAAATACTAAAAGATAGATACCTATCGTTAAAATGTATCGGCTGCTGATGCTTTGTCAATAAAAGCGAAAAGCGCCAATGTTAAAGAGCTTTTCTTCGCGCAGTATGCTTAATACAGAGAGAACCGGAATTAGCAACAGGTTTCTCATACCGCTGAGGTTCTGTGCGTCGCTTGCGCAGAGTGTTATTAATTTAGCCTCTAACATTTTCATATTAACGACACCTGTATGTTATCACAATAGTCATATAAGAATCATAAAGTTCTATTGCGCGGCACGGATGGGCAGACGGTTCTACAATTTGCATAGATTCTCCATATGCTGCTGAATCATAACACCAGACTATCACTACATAATATGATAGGCTACACTTAATTTTTACCTGTGAAGTTATTGCTCAACAGAGATTGAATAGCTTCAACACCACTAACAGTCTTCGCTACATCAATTTACTGAAACTGGTGTTTGACAGAGTTAGAACATCTGGTTGGCCGCTGATTGTGGATGTCCGTTTTGCAACGCTAAAATATTTTTCTACATGTTTGAAGTGGATACTACAATTAGAGAAATTCGGCGAAAATGTAGACTTGGACAACCATTTAAAATGAGTTTAACGAAAACAGTTGATTTTATGCAATATTTCCCTCCTTGTATACCAGAAATAGGTGACGTCGACCAAGTCATCTGGAGAGAATGAATATGACATTTAATAAAAGACACTAACATCCTCAGGCTTTGAAAGTTGTGTCTGCTGCTCCAGTTTTAGCATTTTGCAAGCTTCTTAGCTAAGCGCAGGTAAATGAAATTGTGCAACGCAATTTCTGATGTGAAGTAACGGTCTTTAGCAGTTAATTAGTTTTAATGTAATTTACAAATGATTGGAGATGTTCGATATTAACGTGAAAAGTATTTCCTAGACACTGAAAGAACTAAACAACTAATTGTTGCGGTCACACAACGCCTCAACCGTTTGCTGTGAACTGAATATTTACCAGTTTTTGAACAATTACTTCAAAAATGACAAAGAAGCATTAAATGCTTCCTTCCAGCACACGTGTTGCAGTAGCAGATTTAAAGTGTTAATAGCGATAACGGCAGTACATGGTAACGTCAAACTTTACAATGGTATTTCTCGATCTGAAACAGTGAAAATTTCAAAACTGCTTCGAATAGAGGCTATAATGGCTAAAAGTGCCTTTACGTCTCGCTGACATGAGACGAGCATAATTTCCACGTCAGAAACCTGCTGATAATTGACCCGTTACTAGAGAACTGAATTTTTTCCACAGTGTCTAATTTGTAAGCTAAGTTCATCATACGTTACCACACAGTCATGTCTAGCAATGCCAAGTGGAAAATGTCAGGTTGCTCTGTAGTTCAGAATCCGCATTACAAACATCATATCCCTTCGCTACCAAACGGCGCAGGGCAGGTTTAGGGCCGTAGCAGGCGGAAGTCACGACAAACAGAAACTCTGTCGCCAGTGAGGTTCCTTATACTAGTAACTTTATTTTATTTAATGAGTCAATGGTCACTTCAGAACAAAGGGCCCTTATTTTATCAGAACTCCAGACGTTAAAAAATTTGATGCTGGACTGGGATTCGAATTTGGAACTTTTTTTTAATTTTTGACATCTGACCCACACGGTACGATGTAGTTCGATCATTTCGTTGTTTTCCCCAAGATTGCAAACTACTCTAGGTCTCCACGTAAGTCACGTATGTGGGTTGGAATCCAGGTACTACACAAAAATATACATGGTTTCATTTCAAGCTCTAGCATATGTACATAGAACTACAGTGATAAAGAAGTTTCATTTTTAGTGTCTCTTCATGTGTTTTTAACAATAATAACAGCTGCCATGTTGTCTAATCAGACATGTACACACCTCACTACTGGTGAGCAAAGTGTTCGTGAATATAACACAATAACCGTAGGTGTTAGGGGTCGTTTCTCCATGAGCCAAAAAGTAGTATCATCATTCCAAATCCGAATATCTCGCTGCTGGTGAAAATATTGCTGACAAACATTTGATTTTACTTAGTTGATGATATGATTACATATTGGGTTCGAGGCCCGTCCACAAAATGTTACACGCTACATTTTTAAACAGGCCCAAACTTTTTTCGCGGTTAGCTAGCAGGAAGATAAGGCAGGATTCCAGGCAGAGCACAAAAATTTTCAAGTTCAGATTTGCTAATTGATATTGGTGGAAACTCTGATATTTCTCGACCTAGTCACCAGTGATGAATGGTGCTGTGATCGAGTCTCGCTTAGGCAACAAATCTTTCCTTAGTTTCAATGGCTTGGTTTCAATCCACACCCAGAACAAAAAAATTCGTCATGTTGTTTTAAGTCAGACATATGGACAAATAATTGCTCACTCATGAATACAGTGAACTTACTAGTGATACAATGCTAATTTTGAGGTTTGCATAGAGCTCTAGCCGCTGTTAATTGTGTTGATTTTAACTGGTTAATTCAAATTTAGTTTAAACATGCAGTTCATGACAGACCAGTCGCATCAGGAACGACGTTTCACAGGTATGGGAAAACTTTTTAAAGAGCAAAAATGCTTATAGTTTTCATAAAAATTTAGGAGTCTAGACATTGTATCACAATATCTTGGTCATAAAAATAGTTAATTTTGCCGAAAGATCACTGGAGTGATTTACATGGCATAGTTACCTCAAATTCTAACGAGCGTGGTACTGATTATGAAATGTCAACTACTACAATAAAACTGAGTTTTCAAGCTTTAAGGACTGTCTCATCTCTAATGACGGCGTTCCTAGTACTTGCAGCATTGTGGTGTTGATTTACACCTGGAACGATTACCTTAAAGAACAGTATTATCTAGTGATCTCTTCTATTATCCATTCTGTATAGTCGAACGACTGTCCTGCAAAGAGATTAGAGGGCATGCGAGACATCTACGTTGTGACGGCTGCATGAAAATCAGGGGAAATGCATTTCAGGTCGTTCGGATAGTTTTGAGTATGATAGTACATGTAACTGTGTAGAAAACCAGGAAGATCGCCATATCGCCCGGTAAGTCGAGCACTTCAGGGCTCCAACTGCAGGGAGACTTGGAGGCCTGCTGGTTCCAGATTGAAACACCAGCGGATTAGCGACGATGGACAGTGTGCCGGCCAGCCAGGATGTGGTTTTTAGGTGATTTTCCACACCTGAATAGGTGAATACTAGTCTGGTGCCCACATCTCGCCCAAGTTACAGGATTTACAAACATTTAGAAAATGTTTTCACACTTTTACATAACACTAGACGCAGTGAGATGAGATGGGATACATAGGTGCGTCCTGACCAGGAGCCACGGGTGGACGGAGAGGGGTAGGAGGGGGGAGGGGGGAGGAAGCTTCAGGAGCACCTGGCCATGAACAAAATCCAAAATAGCATGTTGACCCCTTGTGGAGACAGGATAAGACCAGGCAGAAGAAGACAAGGACACACACATCCTACCGTACCAGCAACTATGCTACCATATAATCAGTGGCCTATAAAAGTTTATGTTGGTTATATTCGCAAGTAGACTGCGCAACGCTTATTACATGGGGCAGCACGCTAACAGGATTTAACATTAAGCAATATGCAAGGTGCGACGGCAACCCGTATCACGACTTTGAAATCCTGATTTTAAGGAAATATTCTGCAGAAACCTCTGACAAATGCGTTAGAGTAGTTACAAAAGAAAGGTGTAACACAGGCAACATGTCAAGAACACGACAGGCTACAGTAATAAAATGTAATCATGATAGGCGTCCATGGAATGAAAATTACGAGATCCGATTTCAGCAGACCAAAGTTCAGACCAGCTACTACGCTATCGTTAGAACTCCAGCGTAGCACTGAGGTTAATGTTCTTTACAATATTGTCATGTCTGCAGATGTCAATAAAATACTTCCGGTTGCAGATAAGGCACTTGCGGATGCGATGTGGATAGCATTTTTGTTGTCAGCACAGACCTCTAGCTACGAGATACACTGCAGGCTGGAGAGGAAGGCTCCGTATGCCAATGGCACTAG
This sequence comes from Schistocerca gregaria, assembly GCF_023897955.1. Classification (NCBI taxonomy): domain Eukaryota; kingdom Metazoa; phylum Arthropoda; class Insecta; order Orthoptera; family Acrididae; genus Schistocerca; species Schistocerca gregaria. The sequence continues at coordinate 428,111,693 of NC_064921.1, forward strand.
TCAAAGCATTACAGAGTCCCAAGTCCATCGAACTGCTATCCATGAAGAGACTGTGAGATAAGAGAGGGAGTGAGAGAGAAGGGAGTGTGAGGAAGTGTGAGAACGTGAGATAGTATTAGAGAGTGTGAGAGAAGAGAGAGTGCGAGAAAGAGTGTGAACATGAAGTAGTTTGAGAGCGCGTGAGGGGCAGAGAGCATTGGAGAGTGGAGAGTGAGAAAATATGAGAATGTGTGAAAGTCTGAGAGTGAGAGAGAAGGAGAGAAAGAAAGAGATGGAGAGAGAGATCTGAGGGTTACTTATTTTCCGTAGTGCGGCGTGTTTTATGTGATTGTATTGTCAGTGGGCGTCGTTTACCTTGAAGAAGCCTGCGGTGGAACCGCCGCCGTAGGTGCCGTACTTGATCTTGGTCTGCTTGGCCAGGTCCTCGACGCCCTCGATCGGCGCGTCCAGCTTACTGTTGGTGAGGAACGCCGCCAGGTTGGCCGTGTACGAGGCGATCATGATGAGAGTGAAGAACCACCACATTCCCGCTATCAGCCTCGTCGACACAGCCCTGCAACACCACATGTGGTCATCAGACGCAGAGCTGCTAATAGACAAGCTAATTGATCCTCTTCTCTTTATAATAGGCAGATTCCTAGCCTTGATCAAATTTTATTTTCTTCAATTTAGGTGAGATCGACCTGAACAGGTCTTCATGTTTCGATGCGCAGCGTATTTAATTTCGACAAGAAAGTATAACATGTCGAGGTGGAGTATCTGAAATTTTGGTTTTAGAAACGAATGAAAGAATTTGGTTTACTTGTAGGGTAAGCAGCCGAATCCTAACATCAGATTCTGTATGTCCTCGTATTCAACCCAGTTCATCTCACTTAAACAATGCTCGGCTGCAGCGGAATTTTCCGTTTGTTGAAGTCTTGTGCAGCGAATTTACCACAGGAACGCAGAATTTTATACACGTCGGGCAGTGTTAGTCGCAAATTATTCTTCTGATATCCAAGGAGCGCTTTTATTTTGGATGGTACACAATGAGTTAAGAGAAATTTTTCAAACAAGCACTAAACTAATTAACTATTAATGATCTAGGAATTACTAATTTCGTTGGATTTCTCGGTACATTGTTTTCTTAGTGATAAGGATAACAGTCAACTTACTTGGGCAGAAGATCACATCCTTGGCCCATAAGCGAACCAGTGGAGAACCAAAAGATGTTGATCATGTTGAATGTGTTCTCCAGCTCCGTGGGGTCTGGATCGCAAGGGTGGCTCTTGTCCCACTCACCAGGAGCCATCCTAAAAACAGATAATGGCGCCGTCTGAACCATTTAAAAATGTCCAACTTTATTCTACCATAACTGGCGGTTTTCATCTTGATTCTTTAAAACGTGAGAATTTTGAAATCTTGGATGGGGATTGTTTCTCCTTAGTTTAGATCAGTAACTTTTTGTTCAGTGGTTTTTAAATTTTTCTGAGTAGTGTCCATGCTGCCCACATTACTCTATAGAAGCAAGATGGAAGCGTAAACCAATTCGAAAACATTTTCTACTCGACTAGCACCTATGAAGAGCCACGCCGATTGCTGCTTGCAGGGATAATGATGTCACAATGCCACTGATCTATGATATCATCATCACATGACACATCACACCTCCTTTTAGTGGTGCCATCATGACCATCCCCATCGCCCATCGCCCATCCCCTCCCCCTCACCCCGAGCCCTCCTAATCTCCACCCCTCTCCTCTCCTCCAATCAGAGGATAGTATTTTACCTGCCATTAGAATGAAACAATTAATCACAATGTAGTTCTTAGTGGCCATTAAACAGCCAATCGCAGTGTAGCCTGGCTATGCTCAAAAATATCAGAATTTATTGTACCATAAATATTTATCAAAAAAATTACATGAAGGGTGTAATGTAATTGCAGTATTTGTTGTTGTCTTCAGTCCTGAGACTGGTTTGATGCAGCTCTCCATGCTACTCTATCCTGTGCAAGCTGCTTCATCTCCCAGTACCTACTGCAACCTACATCCTTCTGAATCTGCTTAGTGTACTTATCTCTCGGTCTCCCTCTACGATTTTTACCCTCCACGCTGCCCTCCAACGCTAAATTTGTGATCCCTTGATGCCTCAAAACATGTCCTACCAACCGATCCCTTCTTCTAGTCAAGTTGTGCCACAAACTTCTCTTCTCCCCAATCCTATTCAATACCTCCTCATTAGTTACGTGATCTATCCACCTTATCTTCAGTATTCTTCTGTAGCACCACATTTCGAAAGCTTCTATTCTCTTCTTGTCCAAACTAATTATTGTCCATGTTTCACTTCCATACATGGCTACACTCCAAACAAATACTTTCAGAAACGACTTCCTGATACATAAATCTATATTCGATGTTAACAAATTTCTCTTCTTCAGAAACGCTTTCCTTGCTATTGCCAGTCTACATTTTATATCCTCTCTACTTCGACCATCATCAGTTATTTTACTTCCCAAATAGCAAAACTCCTCCACTACTTGAAGTGTCTCATTTCCTAATCTAATTCCCTCAGCATCACCCGATTTAATTTGACTACATTCCATTATCCTCGTTTTGCTTTTGTTGATGTTAATCTTATATCCTCCTTTCAAGACACTGTCCATTCCGTTCAACTGCTCTTCCAAGTCCTTTGCCGTCTCTGACAGAATTACAATGTCATCGGCGAACCTCAAAGTTTTTACTTCGTCTCCATGAATTTTAATACCTACTCCAAATTTTTCTTTTGTTTCCTTTACTGCTTGCTCAATATACAGATTGAATAACATCGGGGAGAGGCTACAACCCTGTCTCACTCCTTTCCCAACCACTGCTTCCCTTTCATGCCCCTCGACTTTTATGACTGCCATCTGGTTTCTGTACAAATTGTAAATAGCCTTTCGCTCCCTGTATTTTACCCCTGCCACCTTTAGAATTTGAAAAAGAGTATTCCAGTCAACATTGTCAAAAGCTTTCTCTAAGTCTACAAATGCTAGAAACGTAGGTTTGCCTTTTCTTAATCTTTCTTCTAAGATAAGTCGTAAGGTCAGTATTGCCTCACGTGTTCCAACATTTCGACGGAATCCAAACTGATCCTCCCCGAGGTCCGCATCTACCAGTTTTTCCATTCGTCTGTAAAGAATTCGCGTTAGTATTTTGCAGCTGTGACTTATTAAACTGATAGTTCGGTAATTTTCACATCTGTCAGCACCTGCTTTCTTTGGGATTGGAATAATTATATTCTTCTTGAAGTCTGAGGGTATTTCGCCTGTCTCATACATCTTGCTCACCAGCTGGTAGAGTTTTGTCATGACTGGCTCTCCCAAGGCCGTCAGTAGTTCTAATGGAATGTTGTCTACTCCGGGAGCCTTGTTTCGACTCAGGTCTTTCAGTGCTCTGTCAAACTCTTCACGCAGTATCTCCCATTTCGTCTTCATCTACATCCTCTTCCATTTCCATAATATTGTCCTCAAGTACATCACCCTTGTATAAACCTTCTATATACTCCTTCCACATTTCTGCCTTCCCTTCCTTGCTTAGAACTGGGTTGCCATCTGAGCTCTTGATATTCATACACGTGGTTCTCTTCTCTCCAAAGGTCTCTTTAATTTTCCTGTAGGCAGTATCTATCTTACCCCTAAAGAGATAAGCTTCTACATCCTTACATTTGTCCTCTAGCCATCCCTGTTTAGCCATTTTGCCCTTCCTGTCGATCTCATTTTTGAGACGTCTGTATTCCTTTTTGCCTGCTTCATTTACTGCATTTTTATATTTTCCCCTTTCATCAATTAAATTCAATATTTCTTCTGTTACCCAATGATTTCTAGCAGCCCTCGTCTTTTTACCTACTTTATCCTCTGCTGCCTTCACTACTTCATCGCTCAGAGCTACCCATTCTTTTTCTACGGTATTTCTTTCCCCTATTCCTGTCAATTGTCCCCTTATGCTCTCCCTGAAACTCTGTACAACCTCTGGTTCTTTCAGTTTATCCAGGTCCCATCTCCTTAATTTCCCACATTTTTGCAGTTTCTTCAGTTTTAATCTACAGGTCATAACCAATAGATTGTGGTCCGAGTCCACATCTGCCCCTGTAAATGTCTTACAACTTAAAACCTGGTTCCTAAATCTCTGTCTTACCATTATATAATCTATTTGATACCTTTTAGTATCTCCAGTATTTACAAATCTAAAATACATCAGCAGAAAACACACACACGCACACACACACACACACACACACACACACACACACATACACACACAAACACTCACACTGTTTACATCAAGTATTACAGCGCTATCTCCATGTCTAAAATACGTAACGGGTGTTGGAATTTTCATCTAAGTCTATGTTATTGATGGTTCATAGAAGAACTGACATCGCCGGAGTGTTTATAAGTTTATCAGCAATGTTTCATTTCAGCAAGCAACAATCTTTAACACTAGAAATATATATTCGATGATGCTGATTGGCAATTATTGCTTTTTACTGCAAATGATCCAGACCTACCAGAAACTAGAAACTCTGTAAAACAAGCAGCTTTCGAGGAAAGCATTATTTATCTAAGTACTTCATTTCTCTAAATACGTTTTCAGCTTCAATTACAGCCTCCGTCGGTGGAGGCTGAACTGCCTTGCTAAGAAACTATTGCTATTAACTGCAGTAGTTTTACAGATAAAAACTCATGTTAGTTCAGTTAACACCGACATCAAAGTCGACCAGTATAGTGACCCCTTGCTAGGGTATTAACTTTATGTTGCAGTATGGAACGTTTGTCATCTTCTGATGCTGATGCTAAATCATACTGTCACACGTTGCAAACTACGTGCCACTTCAATGAAATTAGGTAGTGGAGAGTACTAATACACATTCATGTAGGTAAGAAACGACGGTCAGATATTATAGCGATCCCGTGTTCGGGGTATAAACTTATAAACAGTGGATATTACAACGCCAAGTACACAGTTAGTAATAGTAGACACAAAAAATAAGCATTCGGGACTGAAATGATATTCCAAAGCCAGAAGCTGACTGTGTATCTGAAGTAACTTGACAGTGTTTGTGCCATAACTTAGATCCTACAACCATGAATTGTAACACCAGAGCGACAGTGTGTATGTGCAGTGGGTGTCAGCTACCGGGGGAGGGACATTAGCTAATGTGGGGGGTGGCAGGTAGAGGGTGTGGGGATGTAAGCTACGGGACAGGGTAGATGTACTGCTATATTAAGGATATGGTATCTACATTGTACAAAATTTGCCCACTAAATGGAATTCAGCGTCATTTCGATTTTATTAAAGCAGATACAGCTGCCAAACTTGGTTATCTAATGGAGATATCTGAAACATTAGAGTAAAATGTAACAACCGACTGTTTACAGTAGATGATTTAGAAAAAAATCAAGATTGAGCACAATGTGTATTAATTCGAACGTTTCCACTGTGTGATAGGATAAAATGTTAAACTTAACTGTGATTTTAATGAGTGCGTGAAAACGCTATTTAGTGTACGATGATGTAAAAAAATGTGACATTTATATCTATAGTTCCTTGTTTTTTCATTCCTTCTTTAAAATATTTTATTATTGTTGCGTCGTTAAACATTAGAAGACAGGAGGGGGGGGGGTAGTATAATATTTCACATAAGCATTTTTATGGTGTGTAAATGAGAGAGATGCAGTTTACTGGTTATGGTGGTGTGATACTGAGACACATGTGAAAATATTGTACACCTCATTTAGGTGTTGTGCGCACACATGTGAGCATAAATCCAAAGATGAGGTAGTACAGTATTTGACAGAAACATAGAGATAGATGAAATACAGAGGTAGAAAATTATGCAGTGTGTGTGTGTGTGTGTGTGTGTGTGTGTGTGATACCACCAATTTATGTAATGATGTTTACAGACTTTTTACATAATTCAAGTGAAGCTTACGTAATTTCACAGCTACAATGTGATTGGCTTCCATGTATTAATGCCTGAAAAAATTCTAGATTTTGATTGGCTGCTTAATTTTAACAGCCGCTAAAATACTAAGCTGACATTATTAAAAAGAGGGGTGACATGTCATATTACGATGATGATGTTGTAGATAAGATGGTGTGGCATGTGACTTCATTACCCCCCGTAGGTAGGCAACTCACGTGCCTCTTCCAGGATGCCAGTCATGTGAGAAGTGTTTTCGAATTAGCATAGCCTTCGTACTGAAGTAGGTTATATTATGAAGGCCATTAATTCATCTGTATCGGTGAGTAAACTTCTCAAAATTTTTATTTTACATCGTATGTTATACAGGATGTAATGGGAATAAGCATATGTATTTTTATAAGTGGTACATTAATATGTACATACATACATTGATGAGCCAAAACTTTAGGATGACCTGCTTAATAGCTTGTTTTTCCGACTGTGGAACGAAATACATCACTGATTCTGCGTATCAAGGATCCGACAGTTCGTTGGTAGGTTTGTGGAGGTGGCGTTAGATCTCAAGGCAAAGATCATGAAATACGCGTAAATAACGGGCCGCTGATTTGCGTTCGCACTGATGGCATCCGATAGACACCCAGATGGGCTCCATAGGATTTACATCAGGCGAATTTAGTCACCGAGACATCAATAGGAGCTCACTATAATGCTCTTAAAACCAATATAGTCCGGCTATGGCACCGGAACGTGGACAGTTGTACTGCTGAAAGATAGCGTCACTGTCGGGGAAGATCTCAAGCATGAACTGATGCAGGTGGTTCGCAGCTGTCAGCATATTTCCATTACTACCAGAGATCCCACGAAAACGCAGGAGAATGTCTCCCACAGCACAATACTGCTCGCACCATCCACACCGCATCCGTGGCGCGATGCACATTTCGAGCCGCCGTTTACTTCGTTGCCGGCGTTTGTGGAGACGACCATCGTCGTGGGGCTGCTGAAATGCTATTTACCCGAAGCACCAATACGTTTCCGTTGATTAACGGCCAAAGCCCAATGGTCTCATTGCCGCTGCAATTCTAATTTACGATGTCGTTGGGTCAAGATGTGAACATGTGGGAGTGGTCTGCTGCGGAGCTCCACGTTCAACAATTTAAGACGAACGGTGTGCTCCAAAACACTTGTGCGTGCACCAGCATTATGCTCTTTCTATGGCAGAGATGCCATAGATCACCATCTGTCCTTCACAGAGCAGACAAGCGTCCGAACTCACGCTCTGTGAAGAGTCGTGGACGGCCAACCATTTAGCGCCTGGTGGTAGTTTCACAGTCCTTCTATCTCTTTCCATATATACTCACGACAGTAGCACGTGGACATTCGACCAGCTTCGCCGTTTTGAGATACTCGTTCATAGTCTTTGCGTAATAAGAGTCTTCCCTTTGCCGAAGTATCGTATCTCAATCGATCTCCCCATTTGCAGCGCATCCTTTCTTAATGCGCATTGCCCACAGTTACACCAGCGGCATCCAACGTCGCGCTGGGCAGCAGTCATAATGTTTTGGCTTATCGGTGTAAGTTCTCTGAGTCTAAAAGTCTTCCATAAACACGTCACAAACTCTACAACCCGATATTTTCTGGATGGTCGTACTGCACCAGTAAGTGGACTACGCCTGACACTATAGACTAACTGTACTGCACACACGCGTCCACTTTTCAGCTCCCTACCTCCTGTCCAGGGGGAGATAATCATTAACGTCTTACTTTTGCCGCATGTCCTTGGAGGTACTAATCATCCTAAAATCATACGACTTGTAATGGCTATATTATTAGTCGGAAAATGACGTAAATATTGATATAATGTTGTTTAGTACGTCGTCCTCAGCCACCAATAGAAATATCTGCACGTATACCAGTCACATCGTGTATATGAAATTTATTGGGTTATTGAATCGAACTGACCTCTGTGTCTCCCCTGCCGAACTTTGCATGAGCAGGTGTTTGTCTTAGTATCTCTTATGAAGCGAATCGTCAAGAAGACTTAACCTGATGAGCCAAAACATTATGATCATCTGTTTAATAGTATGTTGGCGCACTTTTGGAACGCAATACAGGACCGATTCTACATGTAATGGATTCGGTAAGCCCTTGATAGGTTTCTGGATGTATGTGGCACCAAGTGTCTACGCATAGGTCACGCTCTTTCCATAAATTACGGACGGGTGGTTTGTGGGTGGCAGATAGCACCCCACATGTGTTCCACTAAGTTCCAATCACGCGAATTTGGTGCCCAAGACATCAGTGTGAGTTCACTATCACGCTCCTCAAACCTTTGTAGCAGGATTCTGTCCTTGTGAGATGGACAGTTATACGGCTAGAAAATGGGATCTTCGCTGCGAAAGACACCAACCATGAACGGATGAAGGTAGTCCGTAATAATGTTCACTTGGTACACAACTGCCATGTTGCCTTCAATCACAAGTCTCACAGAAGCCCAGATCAATGTCTCTTATACCACAATCCTGCCCACAAGCAGCCTACGCCTATGACGAAGTGCTTGTTCCGAGCAGCCGTTAGCGGGAATGACGCCGTATCCCGACACGACCATCGACCTTGTGTAACAAGAAATGTAATTAACAAGAAATGTAATCCGAAGAGGCTACACGTTCCCATTAATCCAAGGTCCAATCCCCATGATCCTAGGGCAATCGAAATTGATTACATCATCGAGTCAACGTGGGAAGACGTAGGGGTGGTCTGATGCCGAGCTCCATGTTCAATGTGCCCTGAATGGTGTGCACGAAAACACTTCTGCCCGCACTAATATAGTACTTTGTTGTCCGATATGCCATAGATCGCCACCTATCGCGCAAGCCTTCGCCATCCACGCCAAGTGGAGGGGCTAGTCATTGTTTCAGTGTCGTTTCCTTAGACGTTCATGACTGCAGCAAGCCGACGGCTCACCTGCTTCGCTGTTTACCGGATGCTGTTTCCCTGGCCCCAGGCTACGGCAATCTGCCGTTTGTTAAGGTTGCTAATGTCAGTGGATTTCCCTATCTGTGGCCCGTTTCTCCACCAGAATAACTTCCAGTTTGTCTTTGTTCCTCTTGCATATTTTCCTTACCGCGACCGTGCCTACGACGCCCCAAGGAGGCATCCAGTCTCGTGGTGGGCAGTGGAAGCTGTTTGTATGATGTAAACTATTCTGTCTTTCATTCACGTACCAGCATAAATAAAAAAAACATACAGCTTCGAATGATGCCAATATGAAGATGTTTACTTTCCAGATTTTATACACTGTCATTGTGTCATATACAATACCGGGTGATATAAAGTCAGTATAAATTTGAAAACTTAATAAACCACGGAATAATGTAGATAGGGAGGTAAAATCGACACACATGCTTGGAATGACATGGGGTTTCATTAGAACCAAAATGCAGGATGGCGCTGCACTCCATATTGCTAGACGCGTGAAAGATCTCTTGCGCGCGTCGTTTGGTGATGATCGTGTGCTCAGCCGCCACTTTCGTCATGCTTGGCTTCCCAGGTCCCCAGACCTCAGTCCGTGCGATTATTGGCTTTGGGGTTACCTGAAGTCACAAGTGTATCGTGATCGACCGACATCTCTAGGTATGCTGAAAGACAACATCCGACGCCAATGCCTCACCATAACCCCGGACATGCTTTACAGTGCTGTTCACAACATTATTCCGCGACTACAGCTATTGTTGAGGAATGATGATGGACATATTGAGCATTTCCTGTAAAGAACATCATCTTTGGTTTTTCTTACTTTGTCATGCTAATTATTGTTATACTGATCAGAAGAAGCGCCATCTGTAGGACATTTTTTGAACTTTTGTGTTTTTTGGTTCTAATAAAACCCCATGTCATTCCAGGCATGTGTGTCAATTTGTACCTCTCTACCAACATTACTCCGTGATTTATTCAGTTTTCCAATTTATACTGACTTTTTGATCACCCAGTATATAAAAAAATAAGAACCTAATGAGTCCTTTAACAGCTATGGTCAGTATGCTGTTTTTTTCACAGAGTATGACACATCTGGAAAGCCGAGAGCTTTTCGTCAAACGTAGTCAAGTTTTTCGAAATAGAGCTTAGTATTTTTTCCAAAATGTTAATGACAAAATCTGTGGTGAATTTTCTAGTGGGTATCAACCAAAAAATACAGGAAGTTTATTTATGCATTTCATATACTTTCCAGAATTTGCTAACAGGGCTGTTGTTTGGTAAAACTTCCCGTGGTACATTCATTATCCTTTACATAGTGCAAAAATTGTTTGTATACTAACCTTGCCAATATGAAGAATATAACAGAGACTCCAAGATACGCTGTTGCCATGTAGATCCAAACGTCTATCGTGAAAGGATCCAGGAAGGAAAACAGATTAGGATCTGCCTTTTCTGGTTGCTTGTAGAGAATGCTTATTCCTGAAACAATGAGATGAGAAAGGAACACCGACTGAAGGAAAATCTGTTCAAGTGCCACATCCAATAAACAATTAAAATGAAGAAAATCTGTTTATTATCGCTGTCGCTGCGATAATATTAATCCACCATAACACTTTAAATTTTTGCCAGATCTCATTCGAACTGGGATCTCTTGCTTGTCGCGAGCGGTAACCTCAAAAGATTAGGTAATTGCAATACGCTCCTGGACAGATATAAAATTGTCGCTGACGTATCCTACTGTGAATAATGTGGGAAAAATAACATTGAAGGAACGGTTTTTGTGGAGGCGTCGCGCTGTATCACAGACCACGGGATATAACATCCATGAAAACACTTAAAACAGAGAAGCCATTTCAATTCAGTTTCACGCTTTTTTTTGAGTTCAGAGTTTTCACGAACATTAACGTCCTCGGGTGTTTGGTACAACCGGTGCCTGCGCTGTATCCATTCCCTCGGCGGCGTTCTCCCTAGATACCCGGTAGGAGAAACGCTAGCTTCAGTGCTCTGAAGTAAGGGAACAAAAAATCAGAGACATTGCAATCATAAATCGTTTGTGGAACGTGCTCGAAAGGGTTAATAGATTAAAGCAGTTGCTTACAACAAGCAGTGTCCAGATTCCGGTCTCGCGCAAAGTGTAGTCACAATACATAAAGTACCGATGTGCACAAGACAGTGACATAAATTATTGATTTTTCATAACTTTTTACAATGAACTTTTTATACACCAGGGTAGAGTAATATACGAGTATGTTAGATACGTGTCACCGGCTGACAAAGAAAAAATAGATACGTTCTTATGAGCATTTGTCTCATCTTGCTTCGTTTAGGGGCTATTGTGTGTGTTTGCTTTTATCTGAGGGATGTTAAAATTGGAAAACAATTGTGTAATACAGGTTGGTCCATTGATAGTGACCGGGCCAAATATCTCACGAAATAAGCATCAAACGAAATAACTACAAAGAACGAAACTCGTCTAGCTTGAAGGGCGAAACCAGATGGCGCTATGGTTGGTCCACTAGATGGCGCTGCCATAGGTCAAACAGATATCAACTACGTTTTTTAAAACAGGAACCCCCATTTCTTATAACATATTCGTGTAGTACGTAAAGAAATATGAATGTTTTAGTTGGACCACTTTTTTCACTTTGTGATAGATGGCGTTGTAATAGTCACAAACGTATATGTACGTGGTATCACGTAACATTCCGCCAGTGCGGACGGTATTTGCTTCGTGACACATTACCCATGTTAAAATGGACCGTTTATCAATTGCGGAAAAGGTCGATATCGTGTTGATGTATGACTATTCTGCTCGATATCCTGGACGACATCATACAAGTGTCCGGACCGTTCGCCGGATAGTTACATTATTTAAGGAAAGGGACTGTTCAGCCACATGTGAAACGTCAACCACGACCTGCAACAAATGATGATGGCCAAGGGGGTGTTTTTAGCTGCTGTTGCGGATAATCCGCACATCAGTAGCAGACAAATTGCGCGAAAATCGGGACTCGCAAAAACGTCGGTGTTGAGAATGCTACATCAACATCGATTGCACCCCTACCGTATTCCTATGCACTAAGAATTGCATGGCGACGACTTTGAACGTCGTGTACAGTTCTGCCACTGGGCACAAGAGAAATTACGGGACGATGGCAGATTTTTTGCACTCGTTCTATTTAGCGACGAAGCCGTCATTCATCAACAGGGGTAACGTAAACCGGTATAATATACACTATTGGGTAACGGAAATCAACGATGGCGTGACAAGTGGAACATCAGCGACCTTGGCGGGTTAATATATGGTGCGCCATTATTGGACGAAGGGTAATTGGCCCCCATTTTATCGATGGCAGTCTAAATGGTGCAGTGCATGCTGATTTCCTACGTAATGCTCTACCGATGTTACTACAGGATTTTTCATTGCATTACAGGATGGCGATGTACTTCCAACATGATGGATGTGCGGCACATAGCTCGCGTGCGGTTGAAGCGGTACTGAATAGCATATTTCATGACAGGTGGATTGGTCGTCGAAGCATCATTCCACGGCCCGCACGTTCACCGGATCTGACGTCCCCGGATTTCTTTCTGTGGGAAAAGTTGAAAGATATTTGCTATCGTGATCCACCGACAACGCCTGACAACATGCGTCAGCGCATTGTCAATGCATGTGGGAACATTACGGAAGGCGAACTACTCGCTGTTGAGAGGAATGTCGTTACACGTATTGCCAAATGCACTGAGGTTGACGGACATCATTTTGAGCATTTATTGTATTAATGTGGGATTTACAGTTAATCACGCTGTGACAGCATGCGTTCTCAGAAATGATAAGTTCACAAAGGTACATGTACCACATTGGAAGAACCGAAATAAAATGTTCAACCGTACCTACGTTCTGTATTTTAATTTAAAAAACCTACATGTTACCAACTGTTCGTCTAAAAGTGTGAGCCACATGTTTATATCTATTATAGCGCCATCTATCACAAAGCGAAAAAAGTGGTGCAACTAAAACATTCATATTTCTTTACGTACTACACGAATATGTAATAAAATGGGGTTCCTGTTAAAAAAAAAAAACGCAGTTGATATGCGTTTGACGTATGGCAGCGCCATCTAGCGGGCCATCCATAGCGCCATCTGGTTTCCACCTTCAAGCTAGACAAGTTTCGTTCTTTGTAGTTTTTTTGTTTGATGTTTATTTCGTGAGATATTTGGCCCGGTCCCGATCAATCAACCACCCTGTATAAGCGCCAGTGTGTTGTTATGTGTGAAATTTCTTTTGCATGACTGATTGCGATTTCTCATCATCAAATTATTAGACTACGTAAAACTGACGCTCTCTAAATCTTCATTTTCTCATTGAGGAGAAGCCAGGTGTCTTATATATAAGCTTTTCATCTGAAATGACACTGATTTGCATCAATTTACTCTTTCATTGTGTTAAAGTATTAAGAATTTGAATTAATTCACGTTGCTGGCGAAGAGAGCCAGTAGCTGTTCTAGCGCAGCAAAACAAACAGTGACACGAGACCTGTTTAACATAAGAAACTTTCGGATTGCAGAACAGTGTGCGAATTTCGGGTGGAATGAAAAGAACATACTACTATAGTGCCTTGAGTGTATCACTTGTTGCAGTTACGCGAAGTGTTATTCTTCTGCTTTCTTATCAAGAAATATGCTGTGGAAAGCCATTATTTGCCAGTGGAGGCGTATGCAGAAGATGCTCAGTCGGAAACAACGTGCGGAGGTGACTCAAAGACAACGATTTTGAGATAAGTGACAAAATGCGTCTTGGACGGCGTTATATACCGTGAGTCGCGGCAACAGGGTCAAACAGAGAACGCTAAACGCTACGAAGCACAATTACTCAGTCTGAACCGCTTTTCACACTGAACCACCCAAGCGCCTTGTAGTGACATTGCATGTTTACGGAATATCGCCGCAGTTATGTGACTGGATTCGTGACTTCCTATCAAAGATTGACGGAAAGTCATCGAGTGAAACAGAAATGATTTCTGGCGTTCTCCAAGGTAGTGTTAGAGGCCCTTTGCTGTTCCTTATCTATATAAACGGTTTAGAAGGCAATCTGAGCAGCCATCTTAGGTTGTTTGCAGATGATGCTGTCGTTTATCGACTAGTAAAGTCATCAGAAGATCAAAATAAACTGCAAAACGATTTAGAAAAATGTCTGTATGGTGCAAAAATTGGCAGTTCACCCTAAATAACGAAAGCGTGAGGTTATCCACATGAATGCTAAAAGGAATCCGTTGAACTTCTGTTACGCGATTAATCAGTCAGATCTAAAGGCCTTAAATTTAATTAAATACCTAGGAATTACAATTACGAACAACTTAAATTAGAAGGAACATATAGAAAATCTTGTGGGTAATTCTAACCAAAGATTATGTTTTATGGACAGGACACTTAGGTAGTGTAATAAATCTACTAAAGAGACTACCTAGGCTACGTTTGTCCGTCCTCTTTTAAAATACTGCTGTGCGGTGTGGGATCCTTACCAGGTTGGATTGACAGAGTACACTGAGGATGTTCAAAGAAGGACAGCACGTTTTGTATTATTGAGATACAGGGGAGAGTGTGTCAATGAAATGATATAGGATTTGGGGTAGATATCATTAAAACAAAGGGGTTTTTCGTTGCGGCAGAATCTTCTCACGCAATTTCAATTGAAAGGGATCTACAATTGTATGTGACACCCGAATATGTAAAGAATATTAATGTAAACTAAACTAAAGCTATGATAATATAAACGAGGTATGTCTCTGATAGGCTTTATAAAGTAGACCACTGGCTGTGCACGACCGCAGAGCCAAAGATACTGCTTCTGGTTTGAGATTGTAGTGCTGGAGTAAGAGAGCGCTTGGCGCAGTTGTAGGCAGCTGTCTGTTAGCGAAAGACGATGGAGTAGGCAGTTTTTGTGATATGCTGTATGAGGCCACTGAGTGTTAGATTACTGTAGGGATTACGAGAACATGTAAGCAGAAGTCTTTCCATAAGCAAGGTAATGATGTTATATAATTATGATTTTTGTTTTTCCAGCGTGCTAGTATAGATGCGTTGGCTGATAATTTGTAATTGTTAAGTAACCCCAAAATATATCTAAACTGATTTGATAAAAAGGGTAGTTAGATGTTTCATTTTTTAATGTTTCTAAGATTTGTTAACAGAGCTATATGCAATTGGATGATTTGCATTTATACTGATTTAGTGAGGATAGATAATACTTGTAGACATCTAATTTTTTGTGGATCAATTAGTAAATATATATTATTCTTACCAATGTAACTTCAGTTGTAGATGTTTTTGAAAAGACAAACTTTACATACAATATAATTTTGCTAAACAAATTCAGTGTTAGTAATACACCACAATCAGTACCGCATCCCTGTTCTGGTCATATGTTTTTCAAAGAGGTTGGGTTATTCATAAATGTTTTCATTTATCACCCAAAACAATTTCATGTGCATTTCAAAGTATTACAGCCACCACTGCACACCGCAGAGCCTGGAGCTAGCAGTTTATATTTTTTGTGAGAGACCAGAATATATCGCGTTCCACCGTTGCTGCTTGAGAGGTAAGATAATTTAATTTATTTGTTATGTGCACAGGGACCAAAGTGATCAGTACTGAGCAGGGCCAGGGGACTCAGTGCCTAAGGGACTGAATGTATTTTGCAGTGACTGTATTTCTCTATTGGTATTGGGAGTTACATTAACAATACTGTTCGTATAAAGTTTTTGCTAACAATAACACAGAGTAAGCACACCACTTGCATTTACAACACGCTACCCCATAATTCGTGTTTAGCATCCATTCCACAGTTCAGACATTCATTCAACGTAATCGTAAAGTTTTCTTTTTTAAAGAACGTTTCACTAAAACAGAATATTATTGTGCGTGGTGTAGTAACTTCTGTCTGTTGTCTAGCTCATGTCACGGCACAGAAGTTTGATCTCTTTCCAGAGGTCGTGTTTGGTCTGCTCTCTGGCGATGTTTTTTTAACGATGCTGAAATAAAATTTGCAAAAGCTACCTGTTTAATGTAGAGAAGGCTGAAATTAGTCTGACAGAAATTAGCGGCGATTTCTTGCTCTTTACTGTACAGTGAGCGTGGAAGTGCTTCTGCTACAGTATTCTTGGTTCCTGGGACGTGGACAATCATAAAATCAAATTCCTGCAAATAAAGTTTCCAACGACGAAGTCAGTCATGTGTGAATTTAGCTGACAAAAAAACTGAATAGCTCTGTGGATCTGTGCATACTGTTGTGTGTCTCCCGTAGAGAAAAAGACAGAAGTTAGTGAAAGCTCAAACAACATTAATGTTTCGAGTTCAATGATAGAATAATTTCTTACACCCGACTAGCAAAGGTGATGTTTTTCTTAACAGTTGTACCATTTTCCTCTATTTCCTGAATTACATGGACGCCAAGAGCAGTCCTGGAGCTGTCTGTAGCAATCGAAAAATTCTTTGTCGTGTCAGGATGTGATAGAAACGGAGCGTTAAGTAAAGCTCGGACTGTGCTTGGTCATCCCAAGACCCGATAGTGTTTTTACCAGTAAGATGACAATCTAGGCGTATCTAGTGCAGAGTGGTGTATGAAACGTCGAAGAAACTGATCAAGCCGAGGAAGATGCGAAGTTGTTTTTCGGTAGGCGGAATTGTCAAGGATGGCTTGTTGTTTGTAGGGATCGGGCGTAATGCCGTCAGCCGAAATTACGTGACCTAGAAATTTAAGGGAAGGCTTGCCAAAATGAGAGTTCACTGTAACGCCTTCTGTAAGAAAAGTTTGCCGTAGCATGCGAAGAAGGTTCTGCAATTAAAATGTCGTCAATTTGTATGGTGATTCTGTCTTTTAATTCATTTGGGAGAGTAGTATTCATCGCACGGATGAATGCAGCGGAGCTAATCGTTAACCCAAAAGGCAATTTACAAAATTGGTAGCAGTTGCCAAAACAAAGGAAAACAGTGTATTTTCGGCAATTAGGATGCAGTTGAATTTTCCAGGATCCAAATTTTAGGTCTAAAGTGGAATGGATTGACGTCCCGTGAAATTTTTGCAAGAACTCTTCCAGCGTTTGCGGACGATCGGTTTCAGCAATGATGATGTCGTTGATCTGAACGTGATTCCAACACAAGACAAAGTGAGCTGTTTTTCTTGTTAACAACGTGAAGAGGGTTAAACAAAACTTGACATCGTTCCTGGTACATTATTAAATACTTCTGAGTGCTGTATTAGAATATCCTGCAACTGTCGGCGCTCTTCGTTCATCGAAGCTTTACTTTAATTCATCTTACTGGTGATCGTCTGCACAACGTCATAATCAAATTCATCAGGGACATTCTTACTACGGAAATACGTGTCCGTAAAGAGCGTTGTATGGCAATGGATATTCTTAGGTGTTGAAATGAACTCTACTCTGTTAATGTCTTGCTCCTCAGTTGACAAAGTATTCTGGAAAGTGACAGATAATTGTTGCGTATCTGATTTCAATATAAGCAATAACTTCTTAAAGTTGATAACACATCTTGCTCGACAAGGAAATCTGTTCTAAGAATGACGTCTGTTGTTAAGAGTGGAACGATCCAGAAAGTAACATGAAAAGTGTGATCAGCAAGTATAAAAAAAAAGGTGGTTTTGCAGTTTCACATCTATTCCCTTGTTGAAGACTGCGCCTCGAACTTTTGTTTTACCAAGTGGAAATGTAGGACAGGTATTGTAGGCGTTACATTTTTGAAATGCTGTTTACAGGTGAACCAGAGTCGATCACTTCAGAAAATAAATACAAGCCAATGTTAATTTCAACTGTGGGGTGAGAAATACTCTTTTTAGTCTGGTGTCTCTCTTGTAATAGTGTATACCTAATATTTTCAAAAGTTATGACGTTTTGCTGAACGGTATCATGAGTAGCAGAATAACATTGTACATTTTCTAGTCATACACTACTAGCGGGCTGATTGGAGGCAGAAGATTGCTATGGTAGGTCCATTATTTGTCCTGTACGATGGCTTTGGTCTGCAGAATGCTGCCGTGGATGGAAACGAATATTAGGTTAATTAAGAATGACCTGAGGCTGATTCTGATGAAAGTTGCAGTTGCCGAAATTACTCTTAAATTGGTGGTTATACCCTTTATGTTTGTTGTGAAAATTACTTTGCTGTTGATCATTTCGATGTGACTGTGGTTTTTGAGGGAGAAATTATTCTCTTGCGGTTGCGTAAAACTATTAGATTGGGCTGTACTGACAAAGCTTGGCGGCTGCAAATTGACCTTCGGTTGAGCTTGTGGACCGTACTGTTGGTGAATACTTCCAGGCTGCTGCGCCTGCGGCAAGAATTGCGGGTGGAAACTGTGACTGTCGGCGTCGCAATTCTGATATATATTATTGTTGCTGCTGAATATACTGCTTGTTAAAATGGTGTCTCTTGTTAACCCTTTCTGTGTCTGCGATTCCAAATGGCATCATGAAGTGTTCCTGGCTTTTTTGAGCTTCCCAATGCTCCAATGATACCGTTTGGCATCGCTTCACGGAGTTCCAAATTTGGCCAACAGATCACAGTGGCGTTCGCTTTCATGACTCGCCGTTTGTTTCAAGTGCTGAACAGAGAAGAGTCGTGAGTTGTGCAACTGCATTTGTGAGTGTTTGTGTGTGTTTTATTCTGTGTATACTGAAATTCTTGGTTATGGAACCAAGTTTACGTTGTTTCTCAAGGACAAGGGAAATAAATACGGGCCGGCAAGGGTGACCGAGCGGTTCTAGGCGCTACAGTCTAGTTCGAATCCTGCCTCGGGCATGGATGTACACTCCTGGAAATGGAAAAAAAGAACACATTGACACCGGTGTGTCAGACCACCATACTTGCTCCGGACACTTCGAGAGGGCTGTACAAGCAATGATCACACGCACGGCACAGCGGACACACCAAAAACCGCGGTGTTGGCCGTCGAATGGCGCTAGCTGCGCAGCATTTGTGCACCGCCGTCGTCAGTGTCAGCCAGTTTGCCGTGGCATACGGAGCTCCATCGCAGTCTTTAACACTGGTAGCATGCCGCGACAGCGTGGACGTGAACCGTATGTGCAGTTGACGGACTTTGAGCGAGGGCGTATAGTGGGCATGCAGGAGGCCGGGTGGACGTACCGCCGAATTGCTCAACACGTGGGGCGTGAGGTCTCCACAGTACATCGATGTTGTCGTCAGTGGTCGGCGGAAGGTGCACGTGCCCGTCGACCTGGGACCGGACCGCAGCGACGCACGGATGCACGCCAAGACCGTAGGATCCTACGCAGTGCCGTAGGGGACCGCACCGCCAATTCCCAGCAAATTAGGGACTCTGTTGCTCCTGGGGTATCGGCGAGGACCATTCGCAACCGTCTCCATGAAGCTGGGCTACGGTCCCGCACACCGTTAGGCCGTCTTCCGCTCACGCCCCAACATCGTGCAGCCCGCCTCCAGTGGTGTCGCGACAGGCGTGAATGGAGGGACGAATGGAGACGTGTCGTCTTCAGCGATGAGAGTCGCTTCTGCCTTGGTGCCAATGATGGTCGTATGCGTGTTTGGCGCCGTGCAGGAGAGCGCCACAATCAGGACTGCATACGACCGAGGCACACAGGGCCAACACCCGGCATCATGGTGTGGGGAGCGATCCCCTACACTGGCCGTACACCTCTGGTGATCGTCGAGGGGACACTGAATAGTGCACGGTACATCCAAACCGTCATCGAACCCATCGTTCTACCATTCCTAGACCGGTAAGGGAACTTTCTGTTCCAACAGGACAATGCACGTCCGCATGTATCCCTTGCCACCCAACGTGTTCTAGAAGGTGTAAGTCAACTACCCTGGCCAGCAAGATCTCCGGATCTGTCCCCCATTGAGCATGTTTGGGACTGGATGAAGCGTCGTCTCACGCGGTCTGCAGGTCCAGCACGAACGCTGGTCCAACTGAGGCGCCAGGTGGAAATGGCATGGCAAGCCGTTCCACAGGACTACATCCAGCATCTCTACGATCGTCTCCATGGGAGAATAGCAGCCTGCATTGCTGCGAAAGGTGGATATACACTGTACTAGTGGCGACATTGTGCATGCTCTGTTGCCTGTGTCTATGTGCCTGTGGTTCTGTCAGTGTGATCATGTGATGTATCTGACCCTAGGAATGTGTCAATAAAGTTTCCCCTTCCTGGGACAATGAATTCATGGTGTTCTTATTTCAATTTCCAGGAGTGTATGTGCTGTCCTTAGGTTAGTTAGATTTAAGTAGTTCTAAGTTCTAGGGGACTGATGACCTTAGAAGTTAACTCCCATAGTGCTCAGAGCCATTTGAACCATTGTTTGAAAGAAATACGGCAAGTTTACAATACAGTTATGTATGCATTTTTTGTGTAATTATTATGTAATTTCTAATGATGCCATTTGGAATCATTATTTTATTTATTAACCAATAGCTTCAAAAGAACTTTTGCAATGGATATGGCTTATGAGCAACATATACAGTAAATATTCATCACAAAAAAATTTCGCCCATGTTTTACTAAATGTGACGCACAAAGGGTTAAAATGTCTATCAAAATCGTTATCGGAACTACATCTTTCATTTCTTTTGTTATGGAGTGAGCGGGCTTGCTCGTTGTAACCAAATGAGTTATTCCCTTGATTGCAGTTATTAAAATTCCTATGGCCAAATGAGTAGTCCGAGTGCTGAATTTCTAATAATTGTAATAAGTCCCTGACGCTGAAATACTTTCCTTTTGCTGTCCAGTGAGAAGGGAAACTCGTAATGTTTTGCGATGCATAATTGCATAATTGGCTATGCGATCGGTCAGGTACTTGTTTTGTTGGACCATACACTCAAAAAACTGGGTGACAGTGCGAAAACTGGAGTGTTCAAAGTTGGGGAAACTGATTAGTTGGTCTTTAATGCCTCGCTGAGTCGTTTCCGACCAATACGCAGATGCAAAGGCATTTTGGAACCCTTCGACGGAGTAACATTGCCTTGCTATAAGTCTCATATGCATCGAAGGTTCTCCCTCTAAATAGCTACATATAAATTCGAGTTTGTTTGTCACTTGCCAGTTTGGTGGCAGCGAAAATGAAAGTTGCTGCACCTAATCAAGGGGATGCAGGTTTGTGCGGTTATTTCTAAATACCTTGAATCTCTTTACAGACAGGAAATGTTTATAGACGAATGAAACATGTTGTAGATTTTCAGAAGGTTCAACGACATAAGAACTTTGATTGTGTGACGACTGGTTTGCATTAATGTCACGCGCTCTTTGTAGTCTGCTCATATTATTGTGAGACTGAAACGTAGATGACTGTTGCTGTTGCATGTTAGATTGAAACTGACTATGTGGAGAAAATTTTCTGATATTGGCTACTTCCTGAAGTAAACTATTAACTTTCGTGTGTGGCGAACTGTTATGCGCACCCCAAGTTGGTTTAATGTTTGCTGCGTGACCTGATATTCCTGAGATTCAGTAAACGCAATAGTTGCTGTGTCGTCTGATTTACTTTCAGTTTGGTTTTCAGGTGTTTCTAATCTTGCTGATAGCTCATCACATCTTTCCGTAAGCGTAAGAATGTGTGCGGAATTGTTTGAATCTAAAGCGTTCTTTGCTTCTGTAGTTTGCGTGTAGCTTTGTTCATCGTTTTTTTTTTTTTTTTTTTTAATCTGCTTTAATTGTGTCAGTGTCCTGCACCAGCTCTATTTATTCAAGACGGGAACTTTACGACTCAGTGTCATCTGTGCACTTTTCTTCAACTTTTTGGGTTCGTGTGTCAACAGTGGTTTTGAAAATCAGTTACATCTGTATTTGGTTCTGTGATAGTTTTACTCTGTTAACCTCATCTGTAATGAGGTTGTAAGAGTATTAAGCAACTGTTTGCTCTACTTCCTGTCTTTGCACTGCTAATGACTGTAAAAACTGATTGTTTTCCTCTGTGTGTTTACGGAGAAAGTCTTTGTATAGCGTTTCTGAGATCTCAGTGTGAACTTTGTGCTCATTGCCTGGCTATAGCTTCAATTTTATCGCAAAGACGTTTTTCTCTGACCTTAATATCTGTGTCTCATTGCCTGGCTATAGCTTCAGTTTTATCGCAAAGACGTTTTTCGCTGACCTTAATATCTGTGTCTACCTGTTTAAAACGCTCATCAGTCGTTTCTGTGTATATTTAAGCTCGTAACGTATGCTGGAAAAATGATCATCATTTTCATTAAATCGTTCATTGAACTGAGTGGTGCTGTCAAATTGTTTTTCTCGTATTTCTTGTAACTGAGTGGTGGTGTCAACACATAGTTCTCGTAACTGAGCCATGGTGTCAACTAGTAGTTCTCGCAACTAAGTTTTCTGTTTAATCATCATTTGCATTAGTTTTTGAAGCATACACAGGTTCATGCGTGAGTTTGACTACGCATGAAGCTGTGTTCAGTGTATGCTGCCTTTAGAGTCTGAAGATGGTCATTGCATGGCCGAAACCGGTTATGACTGTGTCATAAGAATGTGATTGTGTCTCTAAATAAACAAAAAAATCTACAAAGTAATCAATCACTCACTCCATTGAAAAAATGTCGTTTTTTTCCAAAATTAAGAAGTTCATTGACCGATTCGATAAAGAATCGTGTTCTGATATCTGCGTGTTAGCAAAAACTACCTCAGCGTCGTCCGCTATGCCGGAATCGACAGTCTGAGCAGATGGTAAACTAGGTGAAATCATGTTGTTAGTAAACTGTGCATTACTCTGGGAAGCGGAACACGCGTTTTCTATAGTGCTTTGCATCTGGTGCACAGCAGAGTGGTTACTATCATCCTCAACATTGTTGTCAATAATCGGAAAAACATCTATTTCAATATCGCTAACTGTCAGATTACGCGCCGGAAACTTAACATTTTTGCGCGGCATCGTAAATCACATACAGGGTGCAAGTCCAAAGACAAAAAATATTGAACAATTAAATCCACGTAAAACAAGGGAGAGCGTAAGAATACCGGTGAACTGCGCAAAAATTTTGTACCTCGTTGCGCTAAAAATTTAACTATTATTATCGCTACACAGTGACTGAGAGGACAGAATATATGAACCTATTTAAATATAAAAAATTTCACAAAACGATGAAAACTCTGCGATTACGTTAAATGAATGTCTGAACTGTGGAATGCATACTAAACACGAATTATGGGGTAGCGTGTTGTAAGTGCAAGTGGTGTGCTAACTCTGTGTTATACGAACAGTATTGTTAATGTAACTCCCAATACCAATAGAGAAATACAGTCACTGCAAAATACATTCAGTCCCTTAGGCACTGAGTCCCCTGGCCCTGCTCAGTACTGATCACTTTGGTCCCTGTGCACATAACAAATAAATTAAATTATCTTACCTCTCAAGCAGCAACGGTGGAACGCGATATATTCTGGTCTCTCACAAAAAATATAAACTGCTAGCTCCAGGCTCTGCGGTGTGCAGTGGTGGCTGTAATACTTTGAAATGCACATGAAATTGTTTTGGGTGATAAATGAAAACATTTATGAATAACCCAACCTCTTTGAAAAACATATGACCAGAACAGGGATGCGGTACTGATTGTGGTGTATTACTAACACTGAATTTGTTTAGCAAAATTATATTGTATGTAAAGTTTGTCTTTTCAAAAACATCTACAACTGAAGTTACATTGGTAAGAATAATATATATTTACTAATTGATCCACAAAAAATTAGATGTCTACAAGTATTATCTATCCTCACTAAATCAGTATAAATGCAAATCATCCAATTGCATATAGCTCTGTTAACAAATCTTAGAAACATTAAAAAATGAAACATCTAACTACCCTTTTTATCAAATCAGTTTAGATATATTTTGGGGTTACTTAACAATTACAAATTATCAGCCAACGCATCTATACTAGCACGCTGGAAAAACAAAAATCATAATTATATAACATCATTACCTTGCTTATGGAAAGACTTGTGCTTACATGTTCACGTAATCCCTACATTAATCTAACACTTAGTGGCCTCATACAGCATATCACAAAAACTGCCTACTCCATCGTCCTTCACTACAGACAGCTACCTGCAAGTGGGTGCCATGCGCTCTTACTCCAACACTACAATCTCAGACCAGAAGCAGTATGTTTGGCTCTGCGGTCGAGCACAGCCAGCGGTTCACTTTATAAAGCCTATCAGAGACATACCTCTTTTATAATACCATAGTGTCAGATTAGTTAACATTAATATTCTTATCGTATTCGGGTGCCACATACAAGTGTGCCCCAGTAGACTCCTTTCACAATCACCAATTTTCTTCTCCGAATGCGAAAATATTTTGTTGATATCGACCTACACAGGGCGGATCGATTATCGTAATAAAATACGGGAAATCTAAGCTCGCACGGAAATATATAGGTGTTCGTTTTTTACCTCACTGTACGAGATTTGCATAATAGAGAATTATTGTGAATTTGGTTCGATGAACCTTTTGGCAAGTACTTAAATGTGATTTGCAGAGTATCCATGTACATGTAGATGTAGTTGTAGATGCACACTTAAAGACCAACGCCCACAATATGCTCAGACATACACTACTGGCCACTTAAATTGCTACACCAGGAAGATGATGTGCTACAGATGGAAAATTTAACCGACAGGAAGAAGATACTGAGATATGCAAATGATTAGCTTTTCAGAGCATTCACACAAGGTTGGCGCTGGTGGCGACACCTAAAACGTGCTGACATGAGGAAAGTTTCCAACCGATTTCTCATACACAAACAGCAGTTGACCGGCGTTGCCTGGTGAAACGTTGTTGTGTTGCCTCGTGTAAGGAGGAGAAATGCGTACCATCACATTTCCGACTTTGAAAAGGTCGGATTGTAGCCTACCGCAATTACGGTTTATCGTATCGCGACTTTGCAGCTCGCGTTGGTCAAGATCCAATGACTGTTAGCAGAATATGGAATCGGTGGATTTAGGAGGGTAATACGGAACGCCGTGCTGGATCCCAACGGCTTCGTATCACTAGCAGTCGAGATGACAGGCATCTTATCCGCGTGGCTGAAACGGATCGTGCAGCTACGTCTCGATCCCTGAGTCAACAGATGTGGACGTTTGCAAGACAACAACCATCTGCACGAACAGTTCAACGACGTTTGCAGCGGCATGGACTATCAGCTCGGAAACCATGGCTATGGTTATCCTTTGACGCTGCATCACAGACAGGAGCGTCTGCGATGGTGTACTCAACGACGAGCATGGGTGCACGAATGGCAAAACGTCATTTTTTCGAATGAATCCAGGTTCTGTTTACAGCATCATGATGGTCGCATCCGTGTTTGGCGACATCGTGGTGAACGCACATTGGAAGCGTGTATTCGTCATCGCCATACTGGCGTATCACCCGGCGTGATGGTATGGGGTGCCATTGGTTACACGTCTCGGTCATCTCTTGTTCGCATTGCCAGCATTTGGAACAGTGGACGTTACATTTCAGATGTATCTATGCACCTAAATTGCGTGAAAATGTAATGACATGTTACTTCTAGTATATTTGTCCAATGAATACCCGTTTATTATCTGCATTTCTTCTTGGTGTAGCAATCGTAATGGCCAGTAGTGTATGACAATGAAAATTTCTTCTTCATGGCAATGCCAGTTCACATGCTGGAAACCAAAGGGACCAGATATCGCCCCTTCCAATTATCCGATTACTATTTGTTTCGATCCATGCAGCATGGCCTTGCTGAACAACACTACATATCTTTTAATGATCTCGAAAACTGGCTCCACGAACGGACCTGAATCGTTTGTATCATAGAATCCATTTCTCATCCGAAAAGTTGGAAAAGGTTGTAGCCTCCATTTTTTTAAATAAATTAATATGTCTTTTCCGTTCAACAAACAGTGTAAATTAATTGAAGTACCCAAGAGTTACACACTAACTTGTTAATATGATCAACTGTCAAAAGCTTCAACAACCAATTTTTGCAGCACGGGCCGTTGCGAGACGTGCAACAAGAGTCAGTGAGGTTCTGCAAGACTGGGATGTGAGACCACGTCGACTCCTATGCCATGAGCAACTACGTAGCCGCGTGGGATTAGCCGAGCGGTCTAGGGCGCTGCAGTCATGGAATGTGCGGGTGGTCCCGGCGGAGGTTCGAGTTCTCCCTCGGGTATGGGTGTGCCTGTTTGTCCTTAGCATAATTTAGGTTAAGTAGTGTGTAAGCTTAGGGACTGATGATCTTAGCACATACGTCCCATAAGATTTCACACACATTTGAACATTTTTTGAACCACCTACGCTACGTTTCTTACTTGCGGGTTCATGGCGCGAACAGTCCTATCGAGGTGCTCTCACAGACTGCCGACTGCGTTTAAATCCGGGGAATGTGGTGGCCAGGGGAGTACGGTAAACTCATTCTGGTGGTTTTAGAACCACGAAAGTGCACTGCAGCTGTGTGACACCTTGCATCGTCCTGCTGCTTGATACTATGGTGCCGACGAAAAGCGAACTTCATGTAGCTGTGGACATGGTCCCTATGCATACATGCATACTTGTGTTGATTCATTGTGTCTTCCAGAACGACTTGATCACACAGGGAAGGCCACGAAAACATTCCCAAGATGATAACGCTCCCTCCTGCGGCCTCGACCATTCTGACTATTGTTGCAGGGTGTTTAGGTTTTAGACGTTTCAAGCCGTACACGGCAATGGTCATCTTTCCGATTGAGCACAAAATGAAATTCATCTGAAAAGACCACCTATCGCCTCTCAATGGACGTCCAGTTGCGGTATTGGCGTGCAAAATTCGAGCCCTCGTCGCTGATGAACAGCAGTGAGCGTGTGTGAATGAACCAGGCACCTACTGCGAAGGCCCAAGCACAATGACGTTCGCTGAGCGGTCGTTGAGGACACATTGTTGGCAGCTTCTTGGTTCGTCTGGGGGATCAGCTGCTCAACAGTTACACCTGTATTTACTATCAAAAACAGTCTTCATCACAATTTATTTACTACGGTGACCGGTTTCGACCGCCACTGTGGTCATCTTCAGACCTACAAGTAGAGTGTACAAAGCTTTAATTAAAGACAATACATAAAGTTATAAAGCTATAAAACGATAAATTACTAATGAGTAAGAACCTCCTTCTGGTGGTAAATCACTACTGGAGAAACCATTGCACGTCTTACTATACAGGGTGGTCCATTGATAGTGACTGGGCCAAATATCTCACGAAATAAACATCAAACAAAAAAAAACTACAAAGAACGAAACTCGTCTTGCTTGAAGGGGGAACCCAGATGGCGTTATGGTTGGCCCGCTTGGTGTCGCTGCTATAGGTCAAACGGATATCAACTAGGTTTTTTAAAAACAGGATCCCCCCTTTTTATTACATATTCGTGTAGCACGTAAAGAAATATGAATGTTTTAGTTGGATGAATATGTAATAAAAATGGGGGTTCCTATTTAAAAAAAACGCAATTGATATCCATTTGACCTATGGCAGCGCCATCTAGCGGGCCAACCATAGCGCCATCTGGTTTCCCTATTCAAGCTAGATAAGTTTCGTTCTTTGTAATTTTTTCGTTTGACGCTTGTTTCCTGAGATATTTGGGCCAGTCACGCTCAATGGAACACCCTGTATATAATGGAGGCTCCTCCCACTTCTAACGCAATGATGTCATTACTAATCAATGGGTTATAGGTCGCATAACAATGTAAAATTTCTTATTTAAAAGAACATTGTCAAGAAAGGAAAACAAACACACACCAAACTTAGCTTGTTCAACAGCTATCGTCTATTAAGAAGCCCTAAAAATATTTAAACATGTAGGATAAATGAACTTCGTTTTGACAGTACATGGGTTGCCCTCTCAAGGCCTCTTAGTGAACCATTTGGAACCACTGGTTGCCATGGTGAAGTTGGACGCCATTCCAAAGGTGTGGCAGTAGGCTTCTTTCCACTGACGTTGTTAAGTCGATAGGCAAACTAGTGGTTGCATGGTGATGATAAACTACAGTCCAAAGATGTAGCAGCAGCTTCTTTCTAACGAAGTTGTTTCGAACGTGGAATGGCAAAAACTGTCACGTCGGACAATGTACTATTAAGCAGAAACATGTCTTTACTGAAACGATTTTCAATGAGTAGGCTGCAATAATCGTTAACTGACATGTGTAGTACATGCTGCACAGATACGATTTACTGGTGTAATAAAAGACTTCTATTTACATAGATTACATAATAATAGTTACAGATCAATACCAAGGGGAAAAAAGAAACGAGAGGGCACAGTAGTTGTGCATATTTATGAAATATTGGTATGAAGTTCATATGTAGATACAATTTTTTTTATAAGTGACAATTTTTAAAAGGCATTGCTATGTCTTAAATAATGAAAATAAAACGAATTTAAAATTATAATACTATGAGCCGTAGTGTCAAAAATAAAGGGATGTGAATTAGCAATATGCAGTCTTAAAGCATATAAGCAAACATTCTAAAAACAGATAGTCAGTCATAAAATAATGTTTGGCGAAATAAAATTACAAAGTAAAAATAAAATGTTTCCTAAAGGTGTTAATAATTTTAAAAACGAAGGGTTGACGAGTGAGCATTCTAAAGCAGATTGTCAAATAACTCAAAGAAATGTTTTCTTTGAATTCAAGTTGCTCATTTAAAACAGATAGATAATGGTTTACTTTTGCAAAGTGAATAGATTTCAATTTCTTCTAAAGTATTTAGCATTAGTCCTTTTGGCACAGTATGTAATATTTTCAAATTGTTAGAAATGCAACCCTCAGAATGATTGTGTCTATTAAGATGTTGACCAAATATTGATTTGGTACTTGCAGTACCAGTAGTATGTTCCTTAAAATGTGTCAGACAGTTACGGCCAGTTTGGCCATTCGGCCAATATACTGTTTCTAACAGTATTTTGTAAACGCCTGACTTTTGGTATATATTTGATTCCCCAATTGTGTGTTGCAGTTTCATCTGTAGTGGGTTATTGGTTTTGAATGCTGTTGTCACACTTGTATTCTTAGATAATACGTTTATTTTATGTGAAATAGGTCACATGTAGGTTATTTTAGTACATCTCTTCTCGGAATTTATAAGAGCATCATATGTTTGTTGTGATTTTTGATATAACAGATCAATCTGATGGGAATTGTTAGTAACTGCTATATGTTTTAAAGTATCAATTTCCTTCTGAATTGCATGAGGTTGAAGAGGTAATTTCAATATCCTATGTATCATTGTTTTAGAAAATGCCATTTTATATTTTAATGGATGGAACGATGTAGCATTTATTATTACATCGGTTGATGTGGGTTTTCTATAAATAGAAATATTATGTTTTACATTCCTGTTTGCAGTTGTGAGGTCTGAAGATCACCACAGTAGTGGTCGAAACCAGTCACCGTAATAAATAAATTGTGATCAAGACTGTTTTCGATAGTAAATATTTGTATCACATTGTTCGCTGTTCACTTCCAGTGTATTTAAATGCAATTATTTACACCTGTATTTGCCTGTACGCATCTCCGCAGTTGTCGTTCACCACTGTCATCTATGGTCTGTGGTGCAGCGCAGTTCCCTAGGCGCTGGATTTGGATAGTGCATTTTGCCTTGCATGGTATACATTAGACACGTGACACGCGAACAGTTTGCAAACTTATCCATTTCGGAAATGTATCCACCCTTGGCCCAAAAACAAGTAATCATGCCCTTTTGGACGCCATACAAACCGCTCCATTTCTGTATTACTACAACGATTGTACTGTTTTCCGCATCCCCGACACACGTTATATATCGTCCAGTGTGTGTGCTAGCACCTGACTTCTATGAGTGGGTACTACGCATTTACGTCGAACTAGGTGTTAGTCACATTAATATGAGTGGACCGTGTATTTGTTGAGCGATGCCTTCTATGTGCTGAGGAACTTCTTTGACAGTGGAATGGGTTCTGCATAAAGAATTTATTTGAAATGGTGTCAGAAAAAAGGTCGCAGCTGGTTTACATGTGACTACTTCACCAAAAAAGGTCCGGGATGCGGACTGTATTGTTGTGCTTTATCCCAAACTGTACTGTTTTGATAATGCTTTGGAACTGAGAGTAGCTGGAAAACAAAATACAATGCATCCAATTTTTATGCACGCTTTCCTGTATGTTTTAGTGTCTTTTACCCTTTAGTGACGTTGGTCCCATGTACTGAGTGTGGTTTGCAGCTTGCTGCCTATGTGTTTACCTCCGGACGTGCTTTTTCCGGAGGATAAGAGGTCTCACACACGATTTGCTATCGCTGTGACACTACCAGAGTTCACCGTTTCCATTAGCTAACTTAATCTGCTAAAGTACGGTCGCTGGTGCACTGCATTTTAAGAAGAGGACGCGGTTACAAGGAAGGTGACCACAAAATTTTTGTTGACTTTTATATCGATGTGTTTTACATTCATATAAAGACACTTGTCATTTTTCTTTGATTCTTTCTTTCTTTCACACACACTGAACTTTTTTCAATAGTCTCTGTGCAATGCAGAGTCTTCTGTGAAGATTGTGACGTGGGAAGCATATTTCTTCGAAACGCATAAAAATGAATACTTCGCATTGTGTGTGGCTGAGACTGCATTTGATCTTACAAATTTAGCACAACGGCGGCTTCACATCCGTTATGGGTACGGTCTGCTCTTAAATTCCTTGGAAATGTCCTGGTTGGATGAGCTTTGAAAACTGTAGCTACTGATATTAAGAAAATACCGTTTCCGTGCTACAGCCCTAGAAGCAGGCGTGAAGAATTTAGAAATGCACTGTATGTGCTCGTTAGATGTCTGAATACCTTTGTCTGTGAGGGGCCTACAGATACCGACGGCACAGATAAAATACAAAACTACAGACTGAACTTCAACTAGAGCATTGATTTAAAATTGTAGCTTCCTAGTAGGTTCTGTAAATGCCCCTTAACAAACGGCCCAGTGATGTCTTCACTAGCGTAAGATCATTATATAGTATAATACTGTCACTCTTATGAAACAGAAGACTATTTTCTAGCTAAATGTTTGAGATTTCATAAGAATAACTAAATAAATAAAAAAAAAGAGTGGTTTCAGTTGCCTGAGACTACAGTCGTGTATATGAGTTACGTTTGTGTGTATGTATGTGTGTGTGTGTGTGTGTGTGTGTGTGTGTGTGTGTGTCTGTGTGTGTGTGTGTGTGTGTGTGTGTGTATGCATATGCGTATGTGTGCATGTGTGCATGTGCGTATGTGTGTCTATTGTTGACAAAGGCCTTAATGGCCAAAAGCTTTAACTGTGAGAGCCTTTTTGTTATGTCTAACTGCGACTCTGCAATTCTGCTGTGTGGTGAGTAGCAACTTCCCTTCTCTTAATGTTGTTACCTTTCATCCTGGATTTTCTATTATTTCATTAAATAAATAAGCAAACAGCTAGGGTTGTGTTAACAAAATGGTTCAAATGGCTCTGAGCTTTATGAGACTTAACTTCTGAGGTCGTCAGTCGCCTAGAACTGAGAACTAATTAAACCTAACCAACCTAAGGACATCACACACATCCATGCCCGAGGCAGGATTCGAACCTGCGACCGTAGCGGTCACTCGGTTCCAGACTGTAGCGCTTAGAACCGCACGGCCACTCCGGTCAGCTTGTGTTAACACATTCTTGCGAGTATTGCAGGTAAATTTCATTGTGGAATTATTTCGTTGTGTAGTAGATTCCTATGTTAAGGTCACATAACCAAATGTCTACTCACCAAGGGTCATGAAAGGCATCGTGAAGTCCACAGCAGACTGTCTCTCCTGGGTGATAGTCAGGTCGCAGATAGCCAGGTCTGCTCTCTGAAAAGAAATTGACGTCGACACCTTGAATAAAGAGAGGTAATTATGAGGAAATTAGCAGCTTCCACAACAGCAAAAGAAAAAAAAAATGGTACCAGCTTGATGTACGGATTGACAATACCCTGTATCGCTCTCATGGTGGATATCTATCAGTGTGAGATATCCGTACACAAATCAACATACCTAACAAACATTAGGCGCTCTCAGGAGCCATCAATTTAACCCTGTACTGACACTGCCTCTCGGCTTGACAAAGGCCTCAAAACAGTGAAGAAGAGCACAAGTTTCTTCATGTGTCCAATATCCAACTGAAGCCACTAATAGGGGATGACATCCCTTAGAATTACGACATTGCAGCTACTGAGGGTGCTACAATCGCTTGTTACTTCTTAGTCATAGGAACTTCCAATGAGATTAAAATTGGGTGATTTATAGGACGAGTCAATGTGTGAAATGGTGCCTGAGTGCATGAACTACAGAACTTACGTATGCAGCCCTATGAATTCGGCTGTTATTTTGGAAGACTGGAGTGCCCACAGCATATCCAGTTCACTTTCGGCTTAATTTCAGTTCAATTTCCTTTTCTGTCTTTCTTCCTCCACTCCATTTCCCCTTTCCCCTTCCCTCCTTTGTCCTTTCCCTTTCCTCCTTTTCCCCCCTACCCCTTTCCCTTCCTCTCTCCCCCATAGTCCCTTCACTTTTTTCCCCTCTCTCTTACCCCTTCCCACGTCCTCCCTTTCACCCTTCTCATTTCCTCCCCTTTCTCTTTCACCTTCCTCCATTTCCCCCTACCCCATCCCCTTTCTTCCTTTCCCTGTATTCCTTCCCCTTCTTCCCTTTCCCTCTTGCCCCTTTCCCCTTCCTCTCTCCTCCACTGCTCCTTTCCCTTCTTGCCTTCCCCCTTTCCCCCTTTCTGTTTCCTCCATTTCCCCCCTTAGTGCTTCCTTTCTCCCTTTTCCCTTCCTTCCTCCCCTTCTTTCTTTTTCCCCTTCCTTCTTCACCCTCCCCCCTTTCTTCTTCTTTCACCTTCTCATTTGCCTTCCCTTCCTTGGGCAACAGTGAATATGCAACAGAGTGTGTGAATCTTCTTCAGCCCTAGAACATATGTGCACAGCCATCTGATCATGGCTGGAAGATGGGACTGTCTGCAGTGTACTCAACATGAAAATGTAGACGAACGTCAAGCGGATATAAACTTCCTCATTCGTGTTCATGGTAAGCCAAATGAATGACCCAAATCATGGTGCCAGAACCACCAGAACCACCTGCAGCCTGAACTACACATTCCAACGCCATCGTTGGGCCACTGGTGCATTCGATGCCTTGCAGCATTTGAGGAGATGCAAAGTTTTGAGTCAATGGACACACTACATTCCACCAGTAAGCTGTGTCGAGAACAGCAGCAATTGCTATCTGTCTTGAAACCTATTGTTGTTG
Organism: Schistocerca gregaria; assembly: GCF_023897955.1. Lineage (NCBI taxonomy): Eukaryota > Metazoa > Arthropoda > Insecta > Orthoptera > Acrididae > Schistocerca > Schistocerca gregaria. Next base: position 428,144,916 of record NC_064921.1, read on the forward strand.
ATAAGGCATGACGACCATGTCTGGTCCCTGTAGGATAGGAGCTCTTTAGAACCACCATGTCACAAGGCAGCGAATGGTACAACATTCTTCGTAGACACATTGGACAGTCCGCACTGATACACCATATACACCAACATTCACAGTGTGGTCGTAGACACGTCCAAACACGATAGCCCCTTCCCACCATAATGTCACATTCTCATGTCGACCCATGTTCCGCTAATTCAGCACAGCTGACTGCCACATCAACTACTTAACAGCCTGGTAGAAATTAAACATCATTTGCAGCGGTACAATGCGGCTAGTGCGCTCTTTTAAGGGCTTGACTGTAATTTTGTCTGGCAAGCTTTTGACATGTCGAGGAGACGTCACAACCACATATATATACTTGCTTTGAAATGAGGGAGGCGTTGGAGTGCAGCACCATTTAGATAATTGCATAAATGAAGAAATACATAACACCACTATGGGCTGCGGTTGAACTGCCCCTTGAGGAAACAGTGGGAAACCAACCTAAGCTTTTCACAACTCATTCATGTACACTGAGGTGACAAAAGTCAAGGGCTAGTGATATGCACACACACAGATAGCGGTAGTCTCACGTGCACAAGATTAAAAGCGCAGTGCACTGCCGCAGCTGTCGTTTGTAGTTAGATAAATCATGATAAAAGGTTTCCGAAGTAATTATGGCCGGACGACGGAAATGAACAGACTCTGAAGACGGAATGGCAGTTGGAGCTAGACGCATGGGACATTCCATTTCGAAAATGGTTCGGGAATTCAAGCCACAGTATCAAGAGTGTGCCAAGAATCCCAAATTGCCTCTTGTCGCGGACAATGCAATGGCCGAAGACCTTCACGTAACGACCGAGCGCAACGGCGTTTGTGTAGAGTTGCAAGTGCAAACAGACAAGCAACAGTGGGCGAAGTAACGGGAGAAATCAATGTGGGACGTTTCAGGAACGTATCCGTTAGGAGAGTCAACGAAATTTGGCGTTAATGGGCTATGGCAGCAGACGACCGAAGCGAGTCCCTTTGCTAACTGCATGGCATCGGCTGCAGCGCTTCTCCTGTGCTTTGGACCATATCGGTTGCACTTTAGATGACCGAAAAACTGTTGCCCGGCCAAATGAGCCCGATTTCAGTTGATAAAAGTTAATGGTAGCGTTAGAGCGTGGCTCAGACCCCACAAAGCGATGGTCCCAAGTTGTCAACAAGGCACTGTGCAAGCTGTTGGTGGCTCCATAACGGTGTGAGCTGTGTTTACATGGAACTTCATGTTCCGAAACAACGATGTCTTGTCGCTGGGCCACAACTGTTAGGAACTATGGACAATCGGAGTGAATGATTTGGTCACCCAGATCACCCGACGTGAATTTCATCAAATATTTATGGAACATTTAGTGCACAGCATCCTATACCGGCAACACTTTCGCAATTACGGACGACTATAGAGCCAGCATGGTTCAATATTTCAGTAGGGGAGTTCCAACGACTTGTTGATTCCTGCCACGTCGAGTTGCTGCACTGGGGCGGGCAAGGTTGTCCGACACGATATTAGGAGGTATCCCATTCCTTTTGTCACCTCATTATATGTCGAATAAAGCACAACGAATTCTTTTGATGAAGTTCAACATTATTCAGTAATGTGTAGGCGATATGAACAGGTGATATATACAGGTATTTCATTATAACGTGGATGTAATGGATAACGTGGACAGAACTCTTCACTCCTAGTTTAAGTATATCCAGCCCCGGGTAAAAACAAAGAAGTTTACTAATTGAAAGCATTTACTTTCTAAGTAGCAATAAGTACAACTCAATTTAAATTAAATCCACCGGGATATCGAAAGCTGTGCACCAGTTATAGTCCCCCATGTAAATTTGTGGCTCCCCATTTAAAGGGGACTATGCGATACGTGACGTCCCTCGGAAGAAAATCTAGTTCTCTACCCCTGACACGTTTAATGATTAAAATTAATCTCCAGCTTCGCTAGTAATTGAGGATTAATTCCTGCTCCATCACTACATTCAGCTCTGGTATTAACCTCATTGCCACGAACTTCGTCCTGTCTTTATACACTGTAACGCCAAACAAAATGGTATAGGCAAACGTATTAAAATACAGAGACATGTAAACAGGCAGAATACGGCGCTGTGGTCGTCAACGCCTCTATCAGACAACAAGCTCTGACGCAATTGTTACACCTGTTAGTACTGCTACAGTGGCAGGTCATCAAGAGGTAAGTGAGTTTGAACGTGGTGTTACAGCCGGCGCACGAGTTATGGACGCAGCATCTCCCAGGTAGCGATGAAGTGGCGATTTTCCCATACGACCGTTTTACGAGTGTACCGTGAATATCAGGAATCTGGTGAAACATCAGATCTCCGACATTGCTGAGGCCGGAAAAAGATACTGCAAGAACGGCACCAACGACGACTGAAGAGAATCATTCAACGTCACAGGAGTGCAACCCTTCCGCGAATTGCTGCAGATTTCAATGCTGGGCCATCAACAAGTGTCAGCGTGGGAACCATTGAACGAAACATAATCGATATGAGCTTCCAGACCGAAGGGGCCACTCGTGTACCCTTGACGATTGCACAATACAGGGCTTTACGCCCCGCTTGGGCCCGTCAATACCGACATTGCACTGTTGATAACTGGAAACATGTCCTGGTCGGACGAATCTCATTTAAAATTGTATCGAGCGGATGGATGTGTACAGGTATGGAGACAACCTCATGAATCCATGGGCCCTGCATGTCAGCAGGCGACCGTTCAAGCTGGTGGAAGCTCTGTAATGAAGTGGGGCGTGTGCAGTTGGAGTGACATGGGACCCCTGTTACGTCTAGATACGACTCTGACGGGTGACACGTACGTAAAAATTCTGTCTGATCACCTGCATCCATTCATGTCCATTATGCATTCCGACGGACTTGGGCGATTCCAGCAGAACCAAGCGACACTCCACACGTCCAGAATTGCTGGCTCCAGGAACACTCTTCTGAGTTTAAACACTTCTGCTGGCCCTCAAATTCCCCAGATACGAACATTATTGAGCATATCAGGGATGCCTTGCAACGTGCTGTTCAGAAGAGGTCTCCACTGCCTTGTACTCTTACGGATTTATGGACAGCGCTGCAGGATTCATGGTGTCAGTTCCCTCCAGCACTACTTCAGACATTAGTCGAGTCCACGCCACGTCGTGTTGCGGCACTTGTGCGTGCTCGCGGGGCTAGGCAGGTGTGCCCGTTTCTTTGGTACTTCAGTGTACTTTACACGTATATTTACAGTAAATACAGTTAACATGCCCTCAATACAGTGACTTATACTAAAACAGTTACACTTGAGATAATTTGCACTCAGGCTGTTGACATAACGTCACCTAGGAAGTCCTGCATAAGCTCATGAGCCAACGAATAAATAAATAAATATTTAAGAACTTTAAAAAGTAACTGCTTACAGCCATCAGATATTTGAAGCAAAGCATCTTGAGCCTTCAGCTGCTCATGTGCATCCTTATTTATCAACCGGTTTCACTTATGACAAACATCATCACTGGAGAATAAGTAGTACAGTGAGAAATCGAAATGTCACTATCAGTTTGGGCGTGATTACATGTTCATATAAATAAATGTCATATTGAAGTGCATACAAACAATGAAACGGACTACAATGAGATTCACTCCTACAGGTACCGTCATGAATAGAAGATAGCAAATATTATGCATATAACAGCAAAAATAACAGATATATATATTATCAATTTGTCTGTTTAATAATTTGCATCTGACACTTGGACTTCAGAGCTTAACGCAGCCTTCACAACACTTCTCCTCATACCTCAACGTCCTCTCCGGGACTGTCTCAGTGCCGAAAGCCGCCATCACGTGCAGAAAGGCTTAGATATAAACTGTTTCTAAAAAAGTGATATCAGTTATTACTGGCCCCGTCGTCGATTGAGCTGATGATCCTCTCTGAAATTTGCTGCTCTCAAGGAAACCATCGCGATGACTCCTGTCATAACCAGGTTTTCTTTATCATTTCTTGTGAATTGAAAGTTGAGACCAGTATCCAGACAGTCGGACTGTACAAGGCAGTCGAAATCTCCCGCTGGACCATATAAATACCCACACTGAAAACTGATGCAACACAAATATTTACAAAGCTTGCTAGGTCTTCAAAACTGTTGCTGTTTTAAGAGCTAAATGAAGAACGTAAGTAATTCTATTGCAATTTGTTGGGACAACCTAAGGAATTACCGAACGCTGGATGTTTCTAAAATATCTTAGGATGGCAGCACGGGGGTTCACATATTTGGTACTACACTTATCTGGGTCAATCACGAATTTCAAAATCGGAACCATACTTCTACTTCTAGCAGCTACTTCGTTGTCTTGAAGTAAAGGTTGTCAAGTTTCCTATTTTCGTCAGGTAAGAATCTTATCCTCCCCTCCATGAACCATGGACCTTGCCGTTGGTGGGGAGGCTTGCGTGCTTCAGCGATACAGATAGCCGTACCGTAGGTGCAACCAAAACGGAGGGGTATCTGTTGAGAGGCCAGACAAACGTGTGGTTCCTGAAGAGGGGCAGCAGCCTTTTCAATAGTTGCAGGGGCAACAGTCTGGATGATGGACTGACCTGGCCTTGTAGCACTAACCAAAACGGCCTTGCTGTGCTGGTACTGCGAACGGCTGAAAGCAAGGGGAAACTACGGCCGTAATTTTTCCCGAGGGCATGCAGCTTTACTGTATGATTAAATGATGATGGCGTCCTCTTGGGTAAAATATTCCGGAGGTAAAATAGTCCCCCATTCGGATCTCCGGGCGGGGACTACTCAAGAGGATGTCATTATCAGGAGAAAGAAAACTGGCGTTCTACAGATCGGAGCGTGGAATGTCAGATCACTTAATCGGGCAGGTAGGTTAGAAAATATAAAAAGGGAAATGGATGGGTTAAAGTTAGATATAGTGGGAATTAGTGAAGTTCGGTGGCAGGAGGAACAAGACTTCTGGTCAGGTGACTACAGGGTTATAAACACACAATCAAATAGGGGTAATGCAGGAGTAGGTTTATTAATGAAGAGGAAAATAGGAATGCGGGTAACCTACTACAAACAGCACAGTGAACGCATTATTGTGGCCAAGATAGATAAGAAGCCCACACCTACTACAATAGTACAAGTTTATATGCCAACTAGCTCTGCAGATGACGAAGAAATTGAAGAAATGTTTGATGAATTAAAGAAATTATTCAGATAGTGAAGGGTGATGAAAATTTAATAGTCATGGGTGACTGGAATTCAGTAGTAGGAAATGGGAGAGAAGGAAATGTAGTACGTGAATATGGATTGGGGGAGAGAAATGAAAGAGGAAGCCGCCTGGTAGAATTTTGCACAGAGCACAACTTAATCATAGCTAACACTTGGTTCAAGAACCATAAAAGAAGGTTGTATACATGGAAGAACCCTGGAGATACTAAAATGTATCAAGTAGATTAGATAATGGTAAGAGAGAGAGTTAGGAACCAGGTTTTAAATTGTAAGACATTTCCAGGGGCAGATGCTGAATCTGACCACAATCTATTGGTTATGACCTGTAGATTAAAACTGAAGAAACTGCAAAAAGGTGGGAATTTAGGGAGATGGAACCTGGATAAACTGAAAGAACAATAGGTTGTACAGAGTTTCACGGAGAGCATAAAGGAACAATTGACAGTAATGGGGGAAAGTAATACAGTAGAAGAAGAATGGGTAGCTTTGAGGGATGAAGTAGTGAAGGCAGCAGAGGATCAAGTAGGTAAAAACACGAGGGCTAGTAGAAATCCTTGGGTAACAGAAGAAATATTGAATTTCATTGATGAAAGGAGAAAATATAAAAATGCAGTAAATGAAGCAGGCAAAAAGGAATACAAACGTCTCAAAAATGAGATCGACAGGAAGTGCAAAATGGCTAAGCAGGGATGGCTAGAGGAAAAATGTAAGGATGTAGAGGCTTATCGCTCTAGGGGTAAGATAGATACTGCCTACAGGAAAATTAAAGAGACCTTTGGAGATAAGAGAACCACTTGTATGAATATCAAGAGCTCAGATGGAAACCCAGTTCTTAGCAAAGAAGGGAAAGCAGAAAGGTGGAAGGAGTATATAGAGGGTCTATACAAGGACGATGTACTTGAGGACAATATTATGGAACTGGAAGAGGATGTAGATGAAGATGAAATGGGAGATACGATACTGCGTGAAGAGTTTGACAGAGCACTGAAAGACCTGAGTCGAAACAAGGCCCCCGGAGTAGACCACATTCCACTAGAACTACTGGCGGCCTTGTGAGAGCCAGTCCTGACGAAACTCTACCATCTGGTGAGCAAGATGTATGCGACAGGCGAAATACCCTCAGACTTCAAGAAGAATATAATAATTCGACTCCCAAAGAAAGCAGGTGTTGACAGGTGTGAAAATTACCGAACAATCAGTTTAATAAGCCACAGCTGCAAAATACTAACACGAATTCTTTACAGACGAATGGAAAAACTAGTTGAAGCCGACCTCGGGGAAGATCAGTTTGGATTCCGTAGAAATACTGGAACACGTGAGGCAATACTGACCTTACGACTTATCTTAGAAGAAAGATTAAGGAAAGACAAACCTACGTTTCTAGCATTTGTAGACTTAGAAAAAGCTTTTGACAATGTTGACTGGAATACTCTTTTTCAAATTGTAAAGGTGGCAGGGGTAAAATACAGGGAGCGAAAGGTTATTTACAATTTGTACAGAAACCAGATGGCAGTTATAATAGTCGAGGGACATGAAAGGGAAGCAGTTGTTGGGAAGGTAGTAAGACAGGGTTGTAGCCTCTCCCCGATGTTATTCAATCTGTGTATTGAGCAAGCAGTAAAGGAAACAAAAGAATAATTTGGAGTAAGTATTAAAATCCATGGAGAAGAAATAAAAACTTTGAGGTTCGCCGATGACATTGTAATTTTGTCAGAGACAGCAAAGGACTTGGAAGAGCAGTTGAATGGAATAGATAGCGTCTTGAAAGGAGGATATAAGATGAACATAAACAAAAGCAAAACGAGGATAATGGAATGTAGTCGAATTAAGTCGGGTGATGCTGAGGGAATTAGATTAGGAAATGAGACACTTAAAGTAGTAAAGGAGTTTTGCTATTTGGAGAGCAAAATAACTGATGATGGTCGAAGCAGAGAGGATATAAAATGTAGACTGGCAATGGCAAGGAAAGCGTTGCTGAAGAAGAGAAATTTGTTAACATCGAGTATAGATTTAAGTGTCAGGAAGTCATTTCTGAAAGTATTTGTATGGAGTGTAGCCATGTATGGAAGTGAAACATGGACGATAAATAGTTTGGACAAGAAGAGAATAAAAGCTTTCGAAATGTGGTGCTATAGAAGAATGCTGAAGATTAGATGGGTAGATCACATAACTAATGAGGAGGTAGTGAATAGGATTGGGGAGAAGAGAAATTTGTGGCACAACTTGACGAGAAGAAGGGATCGGTTGGTAGGACATGTTCTGAGGCATCAAGGGATCACCAGTTTAGTATTGGAGGGCAGCGTGGAGGGTAAAAATCGTAGAGGGAGACCAAGAGATGAATACACTAAGCAGATTCAAAAGGATGTAGGTTGCAGTAGGTACTGGAAGATGAAGAGGCTTGCACAGGATAGAGTGGCATGGAGAGTTGCATCAAACCAGTCTCAGGACTGAAGACCACAACAACAACAACAACAAGAATCTTATCAAAATATAGCATCAAGTTGATGGTGTTGCTCGCCTGATACCTGAGATGATTTCATTACTGAAGTTTGCCGAGGAATCCCGTATGTTCGGGCAGTCGTTCAGACGTCCTCACGAAGCTAAGAGAACCCTGTTACAATTTTCCAACAAAGGGAAAATCACTGGTACTTCCGCAAATAAAATTCCTAAAACTCTGTTACTAAAACTTCTGCTGTCATCATGAACGTGCCACAGCGCTCTCTCTCTCTCTCTCTCTCTCTCTCTCTCTCTCTCTCTCTCTGTGTGTGTGTGTGTGTGTGTGTGTGTGTCTGTGAAGAAGTATGATTTTTCAAATTTTTGTAGTCTAATCGTGGTCGAGCACAATTCCGATGAAGCCGAGAGACGAAATGAACTACGACAAAGCTCCCAGCATTTCGATTTGATGCCAATTCGACGTGTTTCAGTTCCGCTTCTTATTTATTCTAGAAGCTCCCATTTTTGGCCTCAAGAATGTGATCTGACGGCGTTCCAGTCCTTTCCACCGTATAAAAATCGGAGTTGAACCTATTATCAAGACCTTGATCGTTAAGTTAGTAAACAGCAATACTAACCTCTAGAGTATTTATTGCTTTCCTCAAAAAGACATTTGGTGCCGTGTCTGACGGAAGTAGCTGCTTCGGTAGTTGATTCAGTCAATACCGACAGCTTTCTCGTCGCTGCCAACCTTGTCAACTTTAGCTATAGCAGACGACACTGTTTTCAGTGCGTCTAAGTAGTTTGTAAATGGTGTCATATTACTAGTTTCAAATACTGGGAAGTGGATATTCCGTGTATATTGGTCAGAAGTAGAGGGCGAAGTTAACACGGACTTAATATTCGTATATTTACAAAATGTCCGTGTACTAGCACGAGTATTAAGTGTCACAATACACAATGCCAAGGGTGGGCTGGAGGAGGGGGGGGGGGTGGATTTGTCTACCTTTTGAAGATATTGTAATTTAGTGATGTTCTTTATATTTTAAAATTCTGAAAAAAATTGATGCTTTTAATGAATTCTTATACGAGATTCCCATATCGTTTTAAATTTTTCAGTAAAACATAGCCCAAAATTTCAGTCTTATAAGTTGAGAATGTGAGTTTTCACGACAAATGTCACATCATGGAAAAAGCTTTGGTATTGAAATGATCGTGAAAAAAGGATATCTTCACTTTCCGGACGCTGCTTGAACATCAGTATTTTTTTAAAAGTATATTGTTCATAAAGTTAATGGCATTTAACGAAATGCTTAAAGTACTCCTCCCTACCCTCCTCTCTCCCTCCCTTCCTCCTAGGTAGTACACGTTATGGAAAATTCGGAAGTACGTTGGTACTGAACGAATAATACGCAAACGTAACTGAAAAAATAATCTCTTCGTGCAGTCGTATTAGAAATAATTGAAAACGGGATATAGGGCAGAAAGACTGGCAATAAAAATACATCACTTCTGATGGCAGTCCGCTGGCTTGGGGGATGTATGTTTGTATGCCTGCCTGTGGCCGACAACACTGTTTTTTCTGTTGTCCCAATATCGTTGTCGCCTCTCGCAACTTTCCGTTAGTTACAAATATATTTTGTGATTATTTGTAAGCAAATGCTATTTTGCAGTCAAATAAAATCGAGTAGTTTTTGTATCCTGTGTATCTCTGTCTGTGTGTCTTTTGTATCCTGTGTCTCTCTGTCTCTGTCTCTTCGTCAGTATACCAGCTTAGACTTGCTTCAGGATGGCATTACCCCTGCCATCAGCTCGCCGACGAGGCCGTTCCAGTTTCCCGTCTTCTCGTCTTTGCCGCCGTACTTTCCATCGGGCGCCAGCTTGAACTCGAACGTGAAGTTGAGAATCTCGGCGATCTGCGCAATCAGGTCCATCGAGTAGCCCTCGTACCGGTCGTTGCCGACACGCGGGGGGCTCGTCGGCGGCTTCTCCCTCAGGTACGGAGGGCCCTGCGACAAAATTCCATTCGGTAAAGGCCAGATAGTAGGGTGGAGACTACATTCGGTATGGAGCAGGTACGGTAGGTTACAGGTGATAAAACAGGCAGATCTCAAGGATTTATATCAGGGTATAACGAAAAGGAGTAGTTAGATTTTCCAGGGAAGGGGTGGGGAGTATCTGAGAATGAAGAGAAGGGTGGATACTGAAATTATAAATAAATTAGCCTCTGGCTGCAACGATGGTTCTCAATTTTTTTTTTTTTTTTTTTTTTTTTGCCGTTGCCGATTTCAGGACTACCAGCCATGTCTTCATATACATCTATTCGCAAAACAATTCTTTCCCAAATTACGTAGCGGCAGTGCATATACACTGAGGAGACAAACGTCACGTGCACCTCCTAACACCGTGTCAGACCACCTTGTTTTTGCCTGGCGTAGTTTAGCAACCTGACACAGCATGGACTCAATAAGTCGTTGTAACTCCCCTACAGAAATATTGAGCCATGCTGCATCTATAGCCGTCCATAACTGCGAAAGCGTTGCTTGTGCAGGATCTTGAACTGACCTCTCGATTATGTCTCATAAATGTTCGATGGAATTCATATCGGATGATCTGGGTGGACAAATCATTTGCTCGAATTGTCCAGACTGTTCTTCAAATCAGTTGCGAACAATTGTGGCCTGCTGACATGAAATCATTGTTTGATAACACTAAATCCATGAATGGCTGCGAATGATTACCAACTAGTCAGTCAATGATCGGTTCAGTTGGACCAGGGGACCCAGTCCATGCCATGTAAACAGCTCACACAACTATGGAGCCACCACCACACCACCACGAGCTAGCACAGTCCGTGGCTGCGTTGGGCTGCTCCACGCTCGAACCCTACCATCAGCTCTTACCAACCGAAATCGGGACATTTTGACCAGGCCACGGTTTTCCAGTCATTTAAGATCCAACCGATGGGGTCACAAGCCCACGAGAGGCACTGCAAGCGATGTCGTGCTGTGAGCAAAGGCAGTCGCGTCGGTCGTCTGCTGTCATAACCCATTAACGCCAAATTTCGCCCCACTATCCTAACGAATACATTCGTCGTACGTCTCACATTGATTTCTGCGGTTATTTCAAATAGTGTTTCTTGTCTGTTACCACACAAATATACTCAAACGTCGCTTTCGGTTGTTGAGTGAAGGCCATCAGCCACTGCGTTGTCTGTGATGAAAGGTAATGCCTGAAATTTGGTATTCTCGACACACTTTTGACACTGGCGATGGATACTAAGTGTGTGAGCTGCAGTAGGAAAGTTAGTTCAGGGGTTTTGTGCAGCTGTTGTGACAGGTGGTTTCATTGGGGAAATTGTAGCGGCGTGGGAATTGGGGAAGCAAACGAGACTCTTCCATTCTTTTGCAGGTTTCGCTCAAGAGATTGCATTATAGCTGAACAGGAGGAAAAAATTAGAGCCCTTCAGGCTGATTTGGACAGAGCGAGGGAGGAACTGAAGAGGTTAAGAAGGGAGGAGGGTAAAGAGCAGTGGGAAGTGGTAGCTGGGAACAGGGGCCACAGAAAGAGGACAGTGTCTGACAGTTTCCCAATTGGTACAACCAACAGATTTGCCTTGCTACCACAGTTAAGTAAGGAAGAGGCGAGGTAGAAGTAGATGTAGCTAAGATGCAACAGAATCTCACTAGGAAACCAACTGTTTCAAAAAAAGTAGAAAGTAAGAGAAAAGTTCTGTTGCTAGGTAGCAGCCATGGAAGAGGTGTGGGCCAGATTTTGCAGGAAAAATTAGGTGACAGGTACCAGGTCACAAACTTTTTCAAGCCAAGTGCAAATCTTAGCCAGGTGGTAGAGGATATAGGTTCCTTGTGCAAGGGTTTCACAAAGCAGGATCATGTGAAGATAGTGGGTGGAACGGGAAACAGTATTGATAGTGATCAGGGCTACAGTATTGAGTGTGACCTGGTGAAAATAGCCTCAGCAACGACCCATACCAATGTTGGGCTGGTGCCTGCTTTCGTGCGGCATGATCAGCTCCAGCTGAACTGCTCTGTCAGGAGGGTAAACATGGAGTTGGATCAGTTGCGCAGGGGGGCCAATCTGTCAGACATTGGATTGGTTCCTGTCGAGGCTATTGATAGGGGGGATTCCACAAGGCATGGCCTACACCTCAATAGGAAAGGGAAGGGTAAACTGGCAGGGTTGTTAGCGAAATCCATAAGGGGGGGCACTAGTACTCATGGATGTACCTCTTTTTTTAGACTAATATCAGTGTCCAATGAGAAGTTCAGGCAGGCAGGTGCTACAGAGGTCCAAAACTTGCAAAATTCTCACAACAAGGAAGAAAATAATAATGTTACCATGTTTAACCAAAATATTGGTGGATTAAAGAATAAAGTAGATTCCCACAAAAGTAAAGTAAAAAATAATATTACCATTTTTCACCAAAATATTCCGGGGTTGAAGCATAAGGTAGATGAGCTCCTGGTTTGTTTAGATGACATTGAATCTGATAATGTAATAGATATACTATGCCTGTCTGAGCATCACATTGTGTCTGATATGGAAAAGGTAAATATCAGTGGTTATAAACTAGCTGCACATATGAGTAGAGAATAAGGTGAGAGAAGGAGTTGCCATACATGTCCAAAGTTATCACTGTGTAGAAAGCTTAGATACAAAAAAGTTTTGTCTAGAGCAACATACAGAAGCCTGTGTCTGTCATCTTAAACTGAAGGAGGGCTCTTTCATAATTGTAACAGTATATAGGTCCCCTTCAGGAAACTTTCATTTATTCCTGGAAAACTTGGATGCCTTGTTGTGCTATCTGTCAGATAGGGGAAAGCAAATTATTATTTGTGGGGACTTCAGTGTTGATTCACTGAAAGAGTGTAATAGGAAGAATGACCTGGAAGTCTTGTTCAGTTCTTTCAATTTGACATCTGTCACTAATTTTCCTGCTCGGGTAGCAAAGGACAGCAGCACATTGACAGATAACACTTTTATGGACCAAAATAGGTTTAAAAACATAAATTCTTGTCCTGTTGAGAATAGGCTTTCTGATCACGATGCTCAAATATTTACAGTATATGACATAGCTCCATTCGGTACTTCAAAACTACTCTCCAAAGAAGTGCATTCAATTAATGACTCAACAATTAGAAATTTCAGAGAAAATCTTCACCAGTTAGATGTGGATGAGGTGTGCAACGAACTCGATGCTAATTTAAAATATAACTTATTTCATGATACAGTTGTAAGAGAATTTGAAAACTGTTTCCCCAAGAAAGTAATTAAATCTAATTGTAAGAAAACATGCAAAAAACCTTGGCTTACTAAAGGAATAGAAATATCTTGTAACCTCAAAAGGGAACTATATCTAACAACAAGAAAGAGTAATGACCCAGAAACAGCCAAATATTATAAAAACTACTGTGCTACATTAAGAAAGGTTATTAAAAAGTCCAGAAGCATGTGCATCATCTCTGATAACAAAATCAAAACAATTTGGAATATTATTACAAGGGAGACAGGGGAACCAAGAGTACAGGATGACGGCATCATCATCAAAGTGAATGGGAACTTGATAAACAACAAGCTGAAAGTCGAAAACATTTTGAATAATCATTTTTTAAATGTTGTAGAGAAAACAGGATCTAAATGTTCTCAAGAAGAAGCAAGGCAGCTAATGGAAGAGGCTTTACCCACACCATTTGATACAATTGAAATTCTAGCCACCTCTCCTTCTGAAATTAGGAAGATAATAAACTTTCTCAAGAATAAAAGCTCACATGGAATTAATGGCATTTCCAGCAGGATACTAAAAGCTTGTTCCCAAGAAACAAGTGGGATTCTTAGCCACATATGTAATAGGTCTCTGAAGCAGAGTATTTTCCCAGATAGACTGAAGTATGTCATTGTTAAATCACTGCATAAAAAAGGGGATGTGTCTGATGTCAACAACTATCGCTCACTCTCTCTTCTGACTGCCTTATCCAAAATTCTTGAAAAAGTAATGTATTGTAGAGTAACTTCACACCTTTGTAAAAAAAAGTTTTAACAAAATGTCAGTTTGGTTTCCAGAAGGTTTTTTCAACAGAAAATTCTATATATACTTTCACTAATGAAAGATTAAATACTCTGAGTAACTGGAAGTCACCCATTGGGATTTTGTGTGATCTATCAAAGGCTTTTGACTGTGTAAATCATGGAATACTTCTAGATAAGCTCAAGTACTGTGGTATGAATGGGACAGTGCTCAAATGCTTTAAATCATACCTAACTGGAAGAGTGCAGAAAGTTGAAATAAACCGTTCACATAATATGCAAAAAACTGGTGATTTCTCAAACTGGGGAACAATCAAGAATGGGGTGCCGCAAGGTTCGGTCTTGGGTCCTCTGCTGTTCTTAATATATATTAATGACTTGCCATTCTATATTCACGAAGATGCAAAGCTGGTACTTTTTGCCGATGATACAAGTATAGCTATCACACCCAACAGACAAGAATTAACTGGTGAAATTGTAAACGATGTTTTTCAGAAAATCATTAAGTTGTTCTCTGCAAATGGGCTCTCATTAAACTTTGACAAAACACAGTATACACAGTTCCACACAGTAAATGGAATGACACCATTAGTAGATATAGACTTCGATCAGAAATCGGTAGCTAAGGTAGAATATTCAAAATTTCTAGGTGTATGCATTGATGAGGAGTTGAAATGGAAAAAAACACACTGAGGATCTGCTGAAACAGTGAGTTGAGCTACTTATGCTATTATGGTCATTGCAAATTCTGGCACCATTTACTTCTACTCCAATCTGATCAAGACTGGTGCAACGCATCATTGCAGTGCGTTATTTATTTTTTTGCAAGATTTTTCAGTAAATCCATGTATGACATATGTAAAGAAGTTTGAGGAGTTACACAAATGCGGAGACGACACCATAGTAAACTGTCGCCTTCATCAAACAAGCTCACTACACTGAGTGGATGAGTCATGGGATACCTCCCAATATCACGTCGGACCTCCTTTCTCCCGGCATACTGCAGCTACTTTGTGTGGCATTGACTACGTAAGTCGTTGGAACCTCCCTGCAGAAATATTGAACTACACTGCCCCTACAGCCTCCAAAACTGCGAAAGCGTTGCTGGTGCAGGATGTTGTGCAAAAACTGACATCCCGATTATGTCCCATAATTTTTTTATGGAATTCAAGTTGGGCGATCTGGGTGACCACATCATTCGTTCGAAATGTCCAGAGTATTTTTCAAATCAGTTAAGAATAGTTGTGGCCTGGCGACATGAAAACATTGTCTGGGAACTTGAAATCCATGATTAGGTGCAAATGGTCTCCAAGATGGCGAACGCTACCATTTTCAGTCAATGATCAGTTCAGTTGGACCATGCTATGGAAACACAGTCCACACATTTATGGTGCTACTACCACCTTGAACAGTCCACGGCCTCGTGGGATCTGCGCCATAGTCGAGCCCTACCATCAGTTCTTACCAACTGAAATCGGAACTCATTTGAGCAGGCCACGGTTTTCCAGTCATTTAGGGTACAACCAATATGGTCACGAGCCAAGGAGAGGCGCAGCAAGGGATGCTGTGCTGTTAGAAAAGGCATTCGTGTTCGTAGTCTGCTGCCATACTCCACTAACGACAAATTTCATAGCAATTTCCTAACGGATACGCTAGTCATAATCCCCACATTGTTTTCTGTGGTTATTTCACACAGTAATGCTTGTTTTTAAGCACTGAGAGCTCTACGGAAATTCCGCTTCCCTTTTTTATTCATTAATTTATTTATTGTTCTGTGGGACCAAATTAAGGAGAAGTCTCCATGGTCATGGAATGGAACGAGTCAATACATGAAATTATAACACGGTAGTAAAAACAGATAAAATGAAATATAAGAAACATATTCAGGAGAGAAGTCGTAAGTTTAAATAAAGAAAATCAACAATGTAACACTGGAATTTGCTTAATTTTTCAGCTCTTTCAGGAGCTCCTCGACAGAACAGAAGGAGTGAGCCATGAGCAAACTCTTCAGTTTAGACTTAAAAGTGTTTGGGCT
Organism: Schistocerca gregaria; assembly: GCF_023897955.1. Taxonomy (NCBI): domain Eukaryota; kingdom Metazoa; phylum Arthropoda; class Insecta; order Orthoptera; family Acrididae; genus Schistocerca; species Schistocerca gregaria. The sequence continues at coordinate 428,160,705 of NC_064921.1, forward strand.
ACTGCCAAGATTTTTTATTTCTTGTGGTAGCTTATTGAAAAGGGATGCAGCAGAATACTGCTCTCCTTTCTGCACAAGAGTCAAGGAAGTGCATTCCACATGCAGATTTGGTTTCTGCCTAGTATTAACTGAGTGAAAGCTGCTAACTCTTGGGAATAAGCTAATATTGCTAACAACAAACGATATTAAAGAAAATATATACTGCGAGGACAATGTCAGAATTCCCAGACTATTGAAAAGTGGTCGACAAGAGGTTCTCGAACTTACACCACATATAGCTCGAACAGCCCTATTTCAGATACTGTTCTAATGGTAAATAAAGCGGCATTTAGTTTCTGAACAAGATCCTGAACATGGGCTTTCCACAAGAGCTTACTATCTATCCGAACGCTTAGGAACTTGAACTGTTCCGTCTCGCTTATAATACGCCCATTTTGTTTGATCCAAAATTCGGTTCTTGTTGAATTGTAAGTTAGAAACTGTAAAAACTGAGTCTTACTGTGATTTAGCATCAAATTATTTTCCACAAGCCACAAACTTATTTCATAAACTACATTATTTGATACTGATTCAATATTACACACAAGATCCTTCACTACCAGGCTGGTGTCGTCAGCAAACAGAAATATTTTTGAATCGCCTGTAATACTAGAAGGCGTATCATTTATATAAATAAGAAACGGCAGTGGCCCCAGCACCGACCCTTGGGGAACGCCCCACTTAACAGTGCTATATTGGGCCTGAACATCACTACCACTGTCAATACTGCACAGAATTACCTTCAGCTTTCTGTTCTTAAAGTAAGAGGTGAACCAATTGTAAGCTACTACCCTTACTCCATAATGGTCCAGCTTCTGCAGTAATATTCTGTGGTCAACACAGTCGAAAGCCTTTGTTAAATCAAAGAAAACACCTAGCGTTCACAACCTTTTATTTAATAAGTACAAAACCTCCCAGGGAAAAGGGAATATAGCATTTTCAGTTGTTAAACCATTTCTAAAACCAAACTGTACATCTGACAGCAAATTATGTGAATTTAAATGCTCCAGTAAACTTTTATATACAACCTTCTCGATAATTTTATCACCGATGGCTTAGAAATAGGTTTAAAATTGTCAACATTATCCTTGTCTCCCTTTTTATAAAGTGGCTTCACTACCGAGTACTTTAATCGGTCAGGAAACAGACCATTCCTAAAGGAAAAGTTACAGATCTGGCTTCGTACTGGGCTAAGGTACATAGAACAATACTTCAGTATTCTGCTAGATACTCTGTCATATCCATGAGAGTTCTTGGTCTTCAGTGATTTAATTATTAACTCAATCTCCCTCTTGTCAGTATCATGTAGAAGCATTTCAGGTAACAGTCTCGGAACACTTTTTTCTAAGAGTTCTATATGATTCCCTGTTGGGACTAGGTTTCTATTTAGTTCACCTGCTATATTCAGAAAGTGATTATTTAATACTGTACATATATGCGACTTATCAGTAACACGGACATTCCCACTACGCACTGATTCTATATCCTCGACCAGTCTCTGCAGACCAGCCACTTCCTTTACGACTCACCATATGGTTTAAATTTTATCCTGAGACTTCGCTATTCTACCTAATACCAGATACTTTTCTGCCTTCCTAATAACATTTTTAAGCACCTTTACAGTACTGTTTGTAATGGGCTACTGCATTTAGATTTTGACTGTTTCTAACGTTTTGATATAATTGCCACTTTGTTCTACAGGATATTCTTATCCCTCGGTCCCTAATGAAGGGCGTGGGCCTCTACGTTGTCCGTGGTGAGAGGTAATGTCTGAAATTCGATATTCTCGGTACACTCTTGACATTGTGGATCTCGGAATACTGAATTCTCTAACGATTTCATAAATGACGTCTAGCTACAACTACTACTCCGTGTAGAAAACCCGTTAATTCCCGTCGCGCGGTCACAATCTCGTCGGAAAGCTTTTCACATGAATCACCTGAGTACATATGGCGGTTCCGCCAATCCACTGACCTTTTATACTTAGTATACGCGATACTATCGCCATCTGCATACGAGAAGCGTATAGCTATCCCACGACTTGTGTCACCTCAGTGTATTTTCAGGCTAGTGAGTAGTGTAGGCAAGAGACGAATCGAACTTATAAGACAAGATTTTATGTCACCTGTGGTCGTGTGATACGAGGTTAACGGTTAATGATGTAACTGAATACTCAATTGTGCTATTTTCGAATTCCCCCCCCCCCCCCCTTCTCTCCTCTGCCTTTCGCTGTGCTTTGCGCAATCGTTGCCGTGCCGTCTCCATGCTCAGTTTTATGTCAGATCACGCTACTAATTGTTCATATCCAGTGCCTGGGCTTATATCTCAGGGTATTAACAGGCTTCATGATCTTGTAAGGACACTCAGGCAGAGTTGCAAAGGAATGGCATATATAAGTGAATAACTTTTTTAGTTTTATTTCGTTTTGATCTGTACCAGACCTTGTAATTATATGGGTAGCTTTTTTTTTTTTGCAGTCTGAACAACCTAGATATAGCTGCATAATTATAAAAAATTACAGATTTTTTATGAAAACAATTATTGAGAACTGTGACCAACACAGGACTGCAGATATTGTTTAAGGTTACAGTAGGACACTAGCCCTACACGTGCGGGCGGTGCCCCAGTACTGACCAGTCTAGAGGAGACGATGAGGTGCCGGCCCTGGATGATGTTCTGCGTCTCCTCCAGCGTCTGCGTCTCCGTCCTGGTACCCAGGAAGCCCTCCTCCGGCGTCCAGGTGCCAACCCTCTTGAAGCCAGCCGCTGACAGCTCCAGCACCTCTAGCTCGAAGCCCATTCGCCGACCTCTCGCGTCGAACTTGATTTCTCCAGAAATGCCTTCGTGCCGCATCTGCTCAAATAGAGGAACACACGAGATTAACCTTTTCCACACTATAGACAGTGACACGCGTACGGTCACATTTTGTCCAACCTCATACGTTTATCATAACAAACCTTAAGTCAACTGATAACCACTACTGGTCATTAAAATTGCTACACCAAGAAGAAATGCAGATGATAAACGGGTATTCATTGGACAAATATATTATACTAGAACTGACATGTGATTACATTTTCACGCAGTTTGGGTGCATAGATCCTGAGAAATCAGTACTCAGAGCAACCACCTCAGGTCGCAATAATGGCCTTGATAAGCCTGGGCATTCAGTCAAACTGAGCTTGGATGGCGTGTACAGGTACAGCTGTCCGCGCAGCTTCAACACGAGACCACAGTTCATCAAGATTAGTGACTGGAGCATTGTGACAAGCCAGTTGCTCGGCCACCATTGACCACACGTTTTCAATTGGTGAGACATCTGGAGAATGTGCTGACCAGGGCAGCAGTCGAACATTTTCTGTATACCAGAAAGGCCTGTACAGGACCTGCAACATGCGGTCTTGCATTATCCTGCTGAAATGTAAGGTTTCGCAGGGATCGAATGAAGGGTAGAGCCACGGGTCGTAACACATCTGAAATGTAACGGCCACTGTTCAAAGTACCGTCAATGCGAACAAGAGGTGACCGAGACGTGTAACCAATGGCACCCCATGCCATCACGCCGGGTGATACGCCAGTATGGCGATGGCGAATACACGCTTCCAATGTGCGTTCACCGCGATGTCGCCAAACACGGATGCGACCATCATGATGCTGTAAACAGAACTTGGATTCATACGAAAAAAAATGACGTTTTGCCATTCATGCACCCAGTTTCGTCGTTGAGTACACCATCGCAGGCGCTCCTATCTGTGATGAAGCGTCAAGGGTAACTGGAGCCATGGTCTCCGAGCTGATAGTCCATGCTGCTGCAAACGTCGTCGAACTGTTCGTGCAGATGGTTGTTGTCCCCATCTATTGACTCAGGGATCGAGACGTGGCTGCACTATTCTTTACAGCCATGCGGATAAGATGCCTGTCATCTCGACTGCTAGTGATACGAGGCCGTTGGGATCCAGCACGGCGTTCCGTATTACCGTCCTGAACCCACCGATTCCATATCCTGCTAACAGTCATTGAATCTCGACCAACTTGAGCAGCATTGTCGCGATACGATAAACTGAAATCGCGATAGGCTACAATCCGACCTTTATCAAAGTCGGAAACGTGATGGTACGCATGTCTTCTCCTTACACGAGCCATCACAACAACGTTTCACCAGGCAACGCCGGTCAACTACTGTTTGTGTAGGAGAAATCGGTTGGAAACTTTCCTGATAACACGTGGTAGGTGTCGCCACCGGCGCCAACCTTGTGTGAATGCTCTGAAAATCTAATCATTTGCGTATCACAGCATATTCTTCCTGTCGGTTAAATTGACCGTTATAGACAGAACGAAGGTGGACTTACTTTAGACAACACTCTTTGGAGGTGTGTTCTTTAATGAATCCTTATCAAAAATTTGAAGAAGTGGAAAGTATAATGTGGTCTTCCCTCTATCTGTTCATAAACGATGTTAACTCAATGAGTAGTTTCCATGTTCGCAGAGTGTGTGTAACGCCTCTGCTATGGCCGCATTTTTCAAAAGTTTTTCTAGCTTAATATTGCGCAGCATCGCTAAGGGAAAAAATGAATGATGTGGCTGAGTCTTTTGCACAATACACGCAGAATTAAGAAGTAACGTCCCATTGGTGAAAAATCTAGGGGTCAAATTCAAACTGCAAGACTTTGTTTATTGTATTAAACATTTACCGGTTTGGTAATTGTAAGTGAAAACGTAAAGCTCCGCCTACTAGCATCTTGGGCCCTATTGGCAGACGTGTTATCGTCATGCAAATGGCGTCATTAAATATGGCGTGGAGGGACATGGTATTGGCACAGTTCTACCCTGGCCGTTGTCAGCTTTCCAGATCTTGGGGGTGTTACTTCTCAGTTGGTATCACAAGACTGAGCGCACTCCGTTCTTGTCCTCCCAGCAAGGAAAATCCCTAGCAGTACTGGGATTTGAAAGCGAGTCCTCCGCATAGGCGCCAAACACGCAGACTACATAGTTACGGAGATGAACATGGCTGTAAATAGATGAGACCTCAGAAGCTGGTACTTGGTAGTCGGTCTGTGGTTCTCAGTTTTGCACACACAGTCGTTGGGCAGAGAAGTCATTATAGCTCTGTATCCAAGGTTGACAGTAACATGTTATAGTGGCGGCGCATTCTGTCTGAGGTGTGGACCGTTGGGAAGTGGAGGCTTGGGTGCGGTTACAGTGGACTGACAAGGAGAACCGATGGGCCTTTACACGCCTGGCTGCTCTTCTTGTACCAAGGTATATTGCATTGCGTGACAATTCTGTAGAAGCTGGTAACATCTTCTGTGGATGCATCAAGGTGTTGCATCAAAGTGCAATCTTCTAGGATATCTGTTTAAAATCGTTTTATGGCTGAGCCTTGGACTAATTATCAGTGCTTTTGCTTGCAGTTCGTGAGGCCCTTCAAGCATGGTGTTGCTTTAATATCTATTGTTTAAATTAAGGAAATGGGTGTCTCGTATTGTTTTGATATTTATTCAGTACGCTGGAAAGTTTAATGTACGCAGTTAAGGGATTCTGGCAGGTGACTTCTTTTCGCTGACCACGTGGGTGCAGTCAGAGTCTGTCGGTTTTCTGACACGAACTGATCCATAATGTAGGCAATAAATGATACAAAACTGTTCTTCGTAATGTGCACATCTTTTCTATGAAACCCAGGGAAGTGGCGTAGTGGTCAGTAAAGTGAACTAACTTTTGGGAGAGTAACAGCTCAAATCCAGGAGTAGGAGTGATTAGTAGACCTAGTACTTAATTTAGTGCAAACATATGAAAGCCAAGTTAAATATTCTTGCTTGCAAGCTATTGTCGTTTTGTAAACTGTTAGTTTCCTTGTTGTTTCCCTCAATTTTAGTGTTACTAGGTCAATGTTAATTGTTTTATTATTGAGCTGAAGAAACTGTAATTAATTTATTGTGTTGTTCTAATGCTGCTGCTTCAGAAACTACAACTAAGCCATATATTTAAATTCTGTTTGTCAGATTGTTATTTTGTTAATTGTCAAGGGAGATGTTTATGGCTTGATAAAACGCAACCACCAGCCCAAACCCCACTTCACCAAATCCTACACTACAGTTGGTAGACGAGTGTGGTTGTGTATTGTGCGGGCATGGTGCCCATAGGCTGGTAGTATTGGATTGTACACAAGAGACTGTGTCTTGCAACCCTGTATGGTGTTGCAGATATGGTCACTAGGGAAGTGTCAGCTTTAGTGTGGCAGTTCAAGAAGGAGTTGTCTTACGAAACGACTATTTGTGAGCGTGCACCTGTGAGTACGGTGGCAGTGCGGTCAAGGAAGCTTCAGCAGGTTATGGACGCACCAGAGCCATTGACTTTGTGAGAGCAGATGGACATGAATAATCAATTAAATAGTAACTGGTTGGCCATCTTGGAGATCGAGTTAGTATAACAATTTCTCTAACTTGAGTCACCTTCCCATGGTCAGGTGCATAGGCTGCAAGCAGGGTCAATGCATTAAGCACATAGAATTAATTATTTGTTGGCAGTAGCTGATGGGGAAATTAGGCCTGTGCTGAATGAGTTACCCGAGGAAATGGCAAGGATTAAAGTCTTATTTAGTGATTTGTTAGCAAATGAGGTTAAACAAGCAGATAAAATAGAGGTGTTAGAACAGTAGAGAAGTGGATGGCAAATGCAATTCGCCGTGATACCCCATCTTTTAGTAGGTATGTTAAATAAAAAGAAATTTTCGATAGACTTTATTACCAATACAGGGAAGTGTTTCTATAATATGGTATTAATGAGGAGACAGGAGCCGGTGTTTGCCGTGAGAGATGTGGAAGCCTTGCAGCTGATGTATCCTCATGCTGGAGGTAGACTGGCAAGCAGGACTGCGAGAGCCGTAGTTGACAGAGATACTGTAGCAACTTCCCGCCAATAGTTATGTAAAGGGATAGTTCCTGCAAGCACAATGTAGAAATTGATGGGCGTGTATTACAGATGTGGACTGTGAAAAAACGAACAGTTTTGAGTGATAACTGGGTTCACACAGCTACATGTGTATTTTATCTTCCAGCCACAGAGGTCGAGGTAGTGGCTGGTATTGTGGAAAGCTAATCATTTTGTGGTCGAAACCCTTTCCTTGTCCACATTTGTTACTAAAATGTATAATAAATAATTAATAAAAATAAAAAATAATAAAAAATGTGGTTCTGCCTTGAGCAAACGCATTTGTTGTTATTTTACTACACATACATGTATCAGAGAAGTTTCCCCGTCTTCAATAAGTTTTATTTATCATTTATCGAACAGTATACAAATATTTTATGCATTATGATATTTACCAGTTTTCTGAGATTATAGTATTTCCATGATAGAAATACTGAAATGAAAAATAAATATGTACCTTATTATTACATATATTTTGTTACGTAATTTATCACATTTTTAGGCCTAATATGATTTTATAGATTTTTTCTCTCCGATGAATTAAATTTCAAAGAATTGCTGAACATTTATTAATTGGAGAAGACATACTGGAAGGCAATAATTGCTGCTGTGCTACAAATACCAAACAGACTTGTGGACACTAGTATGTAATAATAAGATATATATGTATTCTCCATATTAATATTTCTGACAATACTTATTGTAGTGTAAATACTATAATCACAATGCACAAAAATTTGTGTCCTGTTCAACTGAAGATCAAAAAACTTCTGTGAAACATGTGCTTGCTCAAGGTAGAACCACATTTCCTTATTACATATCATGGAAAACATTAAACCAGCTGATAGTTCGTGTGTGGTGGTCACAACCCCTTTTTACCTTCAAGGATTCAGAAGAACTAGCATTTGGGGTCGAAGGGTTGACATAAGTGAACCAAGGCAGTAATGGCAAACAGCATGCGAATGTGATATGTGAAAAGAACGTATGGCGAGAAGGGATTTCGAAATTTAATAGTTGCTTTCTGTGTGGTCTTATAACACATTTACAGAAAGATTGCCCACTGCATAAGAATAGGTAGGATACTAGCTGCTGATTGTGTCCTAAGGGTGCAGGGAAGGGCGTGAATTCAGTTCAATCTCTGCCCCCCCCCCCCCCCCCCCCCCCCCCCCCCCGCAGAGGAATGAAAGTGTCTGCAACAAAGGATACGATTCATTTGCCGTGAAATTAGTAGTGAACCGGTATATGGTCTACTTAATATCGGTAGGTCAGGGACTGTCATAAGTGACAAGTGGATTTACACGCAATAGGCAGTGTGCCTAGCCAAAGTTCAATACAGAAGACACCCCATATCTGACGGCCATTTCTATTGCATTGAAGACGTTGTGGGATTTTTCTGAGCTGAGAATATGGGAATAGTCCACATGGAAAGTCAAGCTAAGAATAGTGGAAGGGCTACCAACAACACTTGTTCTGGGGCCTGATGTAATTAGGTGGACAAGACTGATTCCGAATTGGGCGCAAGATCACTACACCTTCCAGTTTTGCAGCAACAGGATACTCTTGTTTTGCCTTCATTTTGAATTTTCAGTAGCGGCAGGATAACAGTGGGGAGGGGGGAGTGTTGTAGGGAAATTAAATCGTCTATTGCCTAGTCCGAGAGAACAAGTACAGCGATTATGCAGTGAATTTATTGACATGCTAATGGATAGATGTAAGCTGATAATTGTGATCAAATTCCAGACTGAATTAGCTTATTGTGTGTCGGTGACGTCACCACCATGTCGCCTGTGGCCACCAGGCAGGAACAGACTAAAGGGTTCAGTGGAAGAAATGTTGAGGTAAGGATTTATTTGCCGTTTTAAGTCGGCATATTCCGCACCTGTATTTCTTGTGCCAACGCCACCTGGCAAACCTAAGCCAATACTAGATTGCAGAGAACTTAATGTCAAGGCAGTTCTCTATTCCATAACGCTACCAGAAGTAGATACCTGTTTTGGCTGGTTCAAGTGCACCAGGGCAGTATCGTATGCCTCCAAAGGACTAACACGATTGCAGAACCATTCGGTATATCGCGATCTCATGACTTCTGTCACTTCATTATACAACCTACTGGCAGACGCTACCACCTCACTGACATCACTTACATCAGCAGCAAAGGCTTAACATGACAGCATGGTACCAGTTATACCACTGAATTGTGTGCTTTGAAGGAGTGACTAATATTTCGTCCAGATGGCTTACTTTGCCATGAATATACTGGATTGGGAATGTGGGTTTCATCCATCTAGTGCGACCAACATGTGGTAAAGCCGTCCTTGTCAAGTCAGCGTGGACGCCTCGGCACTCACGTCTTTGATGAACTCGCGGACACTGACGCCGCGGTCCCAGACGGCGGTGTCGTCCGAGCAATTGAGCGGTTGCTCCTGCACCCAGTTCATGGTACTCGTCTTGAACAGCGCCTCCGCCAGCACACGCACCGCGTCGTACATCAGCGCCGTCTCCGTCTGAAACAAGACCAACCGAAACAGGTTTGGCGAGGTTCCAAGCTTCGCTGCACCTAGAGAAACGCTCAGGTGCAGGTAAGGGTGTCATACAGTAGCTGTTTTCAGAGTGATTCTGCGCAGTGGTATTCATTATTTTAGAAATAAACATTGCGAAATAACTTTTTGCTTTTTGTGTAAACAGACGCCTTACAGTGGGTAGACCGTCAGGAAGGGAAATTAGGGATTAACGTCCCGTCGATATCGAGGTCATTAGAGACGGAGCAAAAGCTCTGATTCTTTTAGGATGGGGAAAGAAATCGGCCGTGCCTTTTCAAGGGAACCATTCTGGCATTTGCCTGGTGCGATTTAGGGAAATCACGAAAAACGTAAATCGGGATCCCCGGACGCGGATTTGAACTGTCGTCCTCCCGAATGCGAATCCAATGTGCTAGCCTGTGCACCACATAGCTCAGTGACCGTCAGAGAGCGAGGTACGCTTGTAATTGAGACAGTCTAATATACATAGAAGGAAAAATTGCAACAACAGAAAACAGTTAAAGTTATTGTTGTGGTCTTCAGTTCAGTTACGGGTTTGATGCAGCTCTCCATGCTACTCTATCCTGTGCAAGCTTCTTCATCTCCCAGTACCTACTGCAATCTACATCCTTCTGAATCTGTTTATTCTATTTATCTCTTGGTCACCCTCTACGATTTTTACCCTCCACGCTGCCCTACAATACTAAATTGGTGATCCCTTGATTGCTCAGAATTTGCCCTACCAACCGATCCCTTCTTCTAGTCAAGTTGTGCCATAAATTTCTCTTCTCTCCAATTATGTGCAATACCTCCTCATTAGTTATGTGATCTACCCATCTAATCTTCAGCATTATCCTGTAGCACCACATTTCGAAAGCTTCTATTCTCTTCTTGTCTAAACTATTTATCGTCCACGTTTTACTTCCATACATGGCTATACTCCATAAAAATACTTTCAGAAACGACTTCCTGACACTTAAATCTATACTCGATGTCAACAAATTTCTCTTCTTAAGAAACAATTTCCTTGCCAGTGCCAGTCTACATTTTATATCCTCTCTACTTCGACCATTATCAGTTATTTTGCTCCCTAAATAGCAAAACTCATTTACTACTTTAAGTGTCTGATTTCTTAATCTAATTCCCGCAGCATCACACGATTTAATTAGACTACATTCCATTATCCTCGTTTTGTTTTTGTTGAAGTTCACCTTATATTCTCAAGACACTGTCCATCCCGTTCAGCCGCTCTTCCAGGTCCTTTTCTGTCTGTGACAGAATTACAATGTCATCGGCAAACCTCAAAGTTTTTATTTCTGCTCCATGGATTTTAATTTCTTTTGTTTCCTTTACTGCTTGCCCAATATACAGATTAAATAACATCGTGGAGAGGCTACAACCCTGTCTCACTCCCTTCCCAACCACTGCTTCCCTCTCATGCCCCTCGACTCTTATAACTGCCATTTGGTTTCTATACAAATTGTAAATAGTCTTTCGCTCACTGTATATTACCCCTGCCACCTTCAGAATTTGAAAGAGAGTATTCCAGTCAACACTGTCAAAAGCTTTCTCTAAGTGTACAAATGCAAGAAACGTATGTTTGCCTTTCCTTAATCTATCTTCTAAGATAAGTCGTAGGGTCAGTATTGCCTCACGTGTTCCAACATTTCTGCGGAATGCAAAATGATCTTCCTCGGGGTCAGCATAGTTAATGTAGAGTAAAGAAATTTCGGGAATACATTTGTCTGGATAACATTTTTAAGTGATTAACATTGGAAGACCACAGGTTAATGTAAAAACGAGGTAAGCCCTTACAAATGTGACATGCTGGTACATTAATAACCGTGTAGCCGTCAGTGTGTTGACTGCAAGTATGGAAACATGAATGTATTGTGTAGTACAAGTGCCAGATGTCAGTTTGTGGGATGGAGTTCCACGCTTGTTGCACTTGGTCAGTGAATACAGGGACAGTTAATGCCGTTAATGGATGACGCTGAAGGTTTCGTCCTATGACATCCCATAAGTGCTCGATTCTGGGGACAGATCCGGTGATAGAGCAGGCCAAGGTAACATGTCGACACTTTGTAGAGCATGTTGGGTTACAGCAGCGCTATTTAGGAGAGCATTATCCTACTAGAAAGCACACCTTAGAATGCCGTCCATAAATGGCAGCACAAGAGTTCGAATCACCAGATTTACAGTTAGGTTGCGTGAGATAATCACAAGAAGGCTCCTGGTGTCGTACGAAATCCCGCTCCAGACCGTAACTCCAGGTGTAGGTCTGATGTGTATAGCACGGAGACAGGTTGGTTGCAGGACCTCAACTGGCCAACTGGGTTACAGCAGCGGTATGTAGGAGAGCATTATCCTACTAGAAAACACCCCTTAGAATGCCGTTCATATATGGCAGCACAAGAGTTCGAATCACCAGATTTACAGTTAGGTTGCGTGAGATAATCACAAGAGAGCTCCTGGTGTCATACGAAATCCCGCTCCAGACCGTAACTCCAGGTGTAGATCTGATGTGTATAGCACGGAGACAGGTTGGTTGCAGGACCTCAACTGGCCACCTTCTAACCACCACCCAGCCATCACCAGCACCGAGGCAGAACCACCTTTCATCAGAAAACACAACAGACCTCCACCCTGCCCCCCAGTGTGCTCACGCTTGACACTACTGAAGTTGCAGATGGTGGTGTTTAGGATTTACTGGAATGTACGATACAGGGCGTCTGGCTCGGAGCTATCCTTGAAGCAACCGGTTTGTAAGAGTTCATTGTGTGACGTGGTGCCAACTCCTGCTCAAATTATTGCTGCAGACGCAGTAAAAGCCGCGCGGAGTGGCCGTGCGGTTTGAGGAGTCATGTCACGGATTACGAGGTCCCTCCCGCAGGAGGTTCGAGTCCTCCCTCGGTCATGAGTGTATGTGTTGTTCTTAGCATAAGTACGTTTAAGTGACTTTAAAGTAATGTGTAAGTAAAGGGACCGATGATCTCTGCAGTTTGGTCCCATAAGAATTCACACACATTTGAACATTTTGAACGCAGTTCAATACGCCAGAGCCACACTGCTATCAGGATGGTCTTGCCTATCGGTAGCGCCACCTGATCGTCCGGAACCCTGTCTTGATGCGACCGTACATTCTCGTGAGCCCCGCTGCCAGCAGTCACTTAACAATGGCCACATTCCTGCCACGTCCTTCTGCAGTATCGTAGAAGAAACATATAGCTTCTCGTAGCTCTATTACACGATCTCGTTCAAACTCGGTGAGATGGTGATAATGGTGTGTCTGTCACCTCGAAGTCGTTCTTGACTAATATCAACTCATCACGTCCAATCGCAAAGGTAACTACCGCTCACGATCGATACAGCGTGTATTTAAAGCAGACCTGATTTGTGTCCCCATAGTGGCACTACTAGCGCCACTCTTCTGCGACTGGAATAGACGTCATCTTCCAAATGTAAAAATACACCAATTTTCGTTTATGTCGCACAACTCCTTTTTGGTGTTATGATTTTTTCCGTCAGTGTATAAAAATGAATATTTGGTAGTCTTCTATGCGTTTCTACACTACTAGCCATTAAAATTGCTACACCAGGAAGAAATGCAGATGATAAACGGGTATTCATTGGACAAATATATTATACTAGAGCTGACGTGTGATTACATTTTCATACAATTTGGGTGCATAGATCCTGATAATTCAGTACCCAGAACAACCACCTCTGGCCGTAATAAGCCCCTTGATATGCCTGGGCATTGAGTCAAACACTGTTTGGGTGGCGTGTACAGGTACAGCTTCCCATGCAGCTTCAACACGATACCACAGTTCATCAAGAGTAGTGACTGGCATACTGTGACGAGCCAGTTGCTTGGCCACCATTGACCAGATGTTTTCAATTGGTGAGAACTCTGGAGAATGTGCTGGCCAGGGCAGCAGTCGAACACTTCCTATATCCAGAAAGGCCCGAACAGGACCTGCAACATGCATTCGTGCATTATCCTGCTCAAATGTAGGATTTCGCAGGGATCGAATGGAGGGTAGACCCACGGGTCGTAACACATCTGAAATGTAACGTTCACTGTTCAATGTACCGTCAATGCGAACAAGAGGTGACCGAGACGTGTAACCAAACCATTGGGCAGGGTGATACGCCAGTATGGCGGTGACGAATACATGCTTCCAATGTGCGTTCACCGGGATGTCGCCAAACACGGATGCGACCATCATGATGCTGTAAACAGAACCTGGATTCATCCGAAAAAATGACGTTTTGTCTTTTGTGTGCCCAGCTTCGTCGTTGAGTACACCATAGCAGGTGCTCCTGTCTGTGATGCAGCGTCAACGGTAACTGGAGCCATGGTCTCGGAGCTGATAGTTCATGCTGCTGCAAACGTCGTCGAACTGTTCATGCAGATGGTTGTTGTCCCCATCTATTGACTCAGGGATCGAGACGTGGCTGCACTATCCTTTACAGCCATGCGGATAAGATGCCTGTGATCTCGACTGCTAGTGATACGAGGCCGTTGGGATTCAGCACGGCGTTCCGTATTACCCTCCTGAACCCACCGGTTCCATATTGCGCTAACAGTCATTGGATCTCGACCAACGCGAACTGCAATGTCGCGATACGATAAACCGCAATCGCGATAGGTTACAATCCGACGTTTATCAACCTTGTGTGAATGCTCTGAAAAGCTAATCATTTGCATATCACAGCATCTTCTTCATGTCGGTTAAATTTCGCGTCTGTAGCACGTCATCTTCGTGGTGTAGCAACTTTAATGGCCAGTAGCGTATATGATTCATGTCATTACAACGACTCTTTGGTGAGTTACTATGTGTCCGCCCGCGAAGTTTTCTGTGAAGGTGAAAACCACCTATCACCCTTAGGGACGAGGTTGAAACTGTAGCTTAACCCTTGAATTTCAGGAGTAATTTCAATCAAGTTTTGTACATACATCAAAAAAACGTTTTGCATCACCTCAGTTCGCACAACTCCTGAAGATAGTCGTTGACTGTGGATATTGTATCACAGACACAGTCCCTCTGACTTTTCAGAGATGTCAGTAAACCCACCCAAAGATGTAACACATGAGCAGCGCCTAATAGAGGGAGAGAGTCCCACAACCGATCAGTTACAATCATTCCACCAGGGAGGAGGTACACGGCTCGTCTTGTCTGCCTAGACGGTCAATACCACGGTTCGATCGCGTCCGCAGGGAGGGCTCTCAGCAAGGGAAGTGTCCAGGTACCACGGAGTGAACGAAAGCGATGTTGTTCAGACATGGAGGAGATACAGAGAGACAGGAACTGTCGATGACACGCCTGCTCAGGCCTCCCAAGGGCTACTACTGCAGTAGATGGCCGCTACCTACAGATTTTGCTCGGAGGGACCCTGACAGCAACGCCACCATGTTCAGTGTAGCCACAGGATGTCGTGTTACGACTCAAACTGTGTGCAATAGGCTGCATGATGCGCAGCTTCTCTCCCGACGCCCATGGTGAGGTCCATCTTTGCAACCACGACACCATGCAGCGCGGTACACGTACGCCTGTGAGGTAACGGGCGAGCTGCGGCGCCCTGGAAATATTCTAAGTTCAGAGTTGGCGTTAACCCCTCGGGTCGCGCGGCAGGGCCGAGATCGGTAGCATCGGCGTGGTGCCTTACAACAACCGGAGAACGTGGTCCATCGAGCACGAGCCTGGGAATTCCTTCGTGACGCTGTGCGTCGGGAGGGCCAAAGATGGCGGACTTTGTGAAACCTTAATGGCAGACATTTCACAGTTCGTATAGAAATTAATAGTAGCCAGATGTATCACGACACCTCAAAAGGAAACATGTACATTATTTTCACGACGATTCTGATGATGTAATCAGATTTTAAATATCTTTATTGGTTTAAAGTTTTGTATCTGACAGTAAATTATACAAGTAACACCCAGCAACAAATTTCAAAAATCCAAACGGTTCATCCGATATCGTCGATCCACATGTCCTTAGAAAGGTATTACTGTAAACCTAAATTGGTATAAATTACAGGCATGTAAATTGAATAATACATGAGTTATTAGAGGTCAAAGTGGCTGATTACTATCGATCGCGTTAGGCCATAGGTACTCCACAGTTACACGAAAAAGCGGTAGCAACATGCTTATAAATATATTTATTCATCTATGTCTTTGTTTATATCCGATATACACTATTCATGAAGAAACTGGTTAAATATATACTATGTTTTAGAAAGCACAGAGACATTAGGCTACTGGCCTACCTTTTTTTTCTATTCCTCTGATATTTGTTTCTTTAATTTGTGTATATATCGATGTGTTAGAGCGTGTTTATGGTCCAGCCGTATGAATATTTATTTAATTTCTAGTTACACTCCTGGAAATTGAAATAAGAACACCGTGAATTCATTGTCCCAGGAAGGGGAAACTTTATTGACACATTCCTGGGGTCAGATATATCACATGATCACACTGACAGAACCACAGGCACATAGACACAGGCAACAGAGCATGCACAATGTCGGCACTAGTACAGTGTATATCCACCTTTCGCAGCAATGCAGGCTGCTATTCTCCCATGGAGACGATCGTAGAGATGCTGGATGTAGTCCTGTGGAACGGCTTGCCATGCCATTTCCACCTGGCGCCTCAGTTGGACCAGCGTTCGTGCTGGACGTGCAGACCGCGTGAGACGACGCTTCATCCAGTCCCAAACATGCTCAATGGGGGACAGATCCGGAGATCTTGCTGGCCAGGGTAGTTGACTTACACCTTCTAGAGCACGTTGGGTGGCACGGGATACATGCGGACGTGCATTGTCCTGTTGGAACAGCAAGTTCCCTTGCCGGTCTAGGAATGGTAGAACGATGGGTTCGATGACGGTTTGGATGTACCGTGCACTATTCAGTGTCCCCTCGACGATCACCAGAGGTGTACGGCCGGTGTAGGAGATCGCTCCCCACACCATGATGCCGGGTGTTGGCCCTGTGTGCCTCGGTCGTATGCAGTCCTGATTGTGGCGCTCACCTGCACGGCGCCAAACACGCATACGAGCATCATTGGCACCAAGGCAGAAGCGACTCTCATCGCTGAAGACGACACTTCTCCATTCGTCCCTCCATTCACGCCTGTCGCCACACCACTGGAGGCGGGCTGCACGATGTTGGGGCGTGAGCGGAAGACGGCCTAACGGTGTGCGGGACCGTAGCCCAGCTTCATGGAGACGGTTGCGAATGGTCCTCGCCGATACCCCAGGAGCAACAGTGTCCCTAATTTGCTGGGAAGTGGCGGTGCGGTCCCCTACGGCACTGCGTAGGATCCTACGGTCTTGGCGTGCATCCGTGCGTCGCTGCGGTCCGGTCCCAGGTCGACGGGCACGTGCACCTTCCGCCGACCACTGGCGACAACATCGATGTACTGTGGAGACCTCACCCCCCACGTGTTGAGCAATTTGGCGATACGTCCACCCGGCCTCTCGCATGCCCACTATATGCCCTCGCTCAAAGTCCGTCAACTGCACATATGGTTCACGTCCACGCTGTCGCGGCATGCTACCAGTGTTAAAGACTGCGATGGAGCTCCGTATGCCACAGCAAACTGGCTGACACTGACGGCGGCGGTGCACAAATGCTGCGCAGCTAGCGCCATTCGACGGCCAACACCGCGGTTCCTGGTGTGTCCGCTGTGTCGTGCGTGTGATCATTGGTTGTACAGCCCTCTCGCAGTGTCCGGAGCAAGTATGGTGGGTCTGACACACCGGTGTCAATGCGTTCTTTTTTCCATTTCCAGGAGTGAATTTAAATGTAAATCCAGTATTTCGAATGTGTTTCATTATGTTTGTGTGTGTGCGTTGGTTTTAAGACATGCTGCGAGCGCTCTAGCCAATCACAGCGCTCGTGAATGGGGAGATGTAAGCGAGTTCGGGAGACAGAGGACACGCTGTAGTGCTCGAGAGTACGGGACAGGACACGGGAAGTGTTGGAGCGGCGGCGTGGCGGCATGGCGGCGGTCGCAAGAGAGGCTTTGAGTGCGGAGCGGTTTGCGCGTGGTCGCGAGAGATAGAAATACTTTGGAGTGCCGACTTGTGAACTCGTGATATTTCGGTGGTTTCTACAGTGCAGACGTAGCATGCGTTTAGAAGTGAATATCTTGCGAGCTATGTTGCTGTTCATAACTAATTACATGCAGTAGGAATCTATTGTCTCCTTGTTATTCAACTTTTATTTTATTTAATTGTTGGACCATCGACACCAATAAGTGTTTTTCAGAAATATACCGCATTCTCAAAAGTACTTATGCTATCGTACTCATCATTTAGAGTCGTTAAGATAGTACCTGCAGATTTTATTTAATTGCAATCTTACATTTATAAATTTGTATGTTACATTCATAGTTCGCAATTGCCGATTGATAGAAATCTTCGACCATTGGATTCATGTGTTTATTCTTATCGTATACTGTTAACTCAGCAGTATTTGGCCTGTAATGCGGCAACTACGTATCCCAGTCCGTAGATAACGAAACCAGCCAAAACATTTAATATCGCAACTCTGAGTCAGTGGGTACGTAGTTGAGGGCCACCACTCATCACATTCTTTTGCGTTGAAAGCCCGCAGGCCTAACAACATGCCGAATCGACTGCTCGTGATTGGCATAACGTTATCTTCACCAATGAGTGTTGCTTATGACTTCAACTAGACAATCATCGGAGACGTGTTTGGAGACAACCCGGTAATGCTGAACGCCCTAGACACACTGCCAGCGAGTGCCGCTGTTTTGGGGTGGCATTATGTGGGGCCGACGTACGTCGCTGGTGGTCATGGAGGGCGCCGTAACGGCTGTACGACACGTGAGTGCCATCCTCCGACTGATAGTGCAACCATATGGACAGCATAATGGCAAGGCATTCGTCTTCATGGACGACAATTAGCGCCCCCATCGTGCACGTCTTGTGAATGACTTTCTTTAGGATAACAACATCGCTCGACTAGAGTGGCCAGCATGTTCTCCAGACATGAACCCTATCGAACATGCCTGGGATAGATTGACATGTGCTGTTTATGGTCGACGTGACCCACCAACCACTCTGAGGGATCTACTCCGAATCGCTATTGAGGAGTGGGACAATGTGGACCAGCTGTGCCTTGATGAACTTGTGGATAGTATGCCATGACGAATACAGGCATGCATCGTTGCATGAGGACGTGCTTGGTACTAGAGGTACCAGTGAGTAGAGCAGTCTGGACCACCACCTCTGAAGGTATCACTGTATGGTGGTACAACATGTTAATGGGTGTGTTAATGTTGATCTCTATTCCAGTTTTCTTTACAGGTTCCGGTACCCTCGAAACCGAAGTAATGCAAACCTTTTTTTGATGTGTGCGTATACATGGCTCATTATTTGTCCAACTATTTGCATAAAAATGTAGTGAGGGTAATATACGCCAATCGCGTCTAATGGTGGAGGTGGGGATGGAAAGACGTGACATGTAAAAATGTGAGACAACGCCTGATATTACTATCAAGTTCATAGGTTTGGGGGTCATTGGCTTATTGACGACAGTGGCAATGATTTTTCAGCACTAATGTTAGGAAACTGACAGGGGGAGCGGGGAGTGTAAATACAGATGTAGCTTCTACAGAAAAAAAGCCAAGTCTTGTGAGAAAATAGTAACGGATAGATTGCGGATAACCACAAGGCCGACGATGACAGGTGGCGAGGAGGCAGTTCATCGAGAGGTTATGCTATAAGCTGTAAACAATGTCATTACAGTGCACCGTTAACGGACATGGCTCCAGCTGAACATGACACTAGGTACATATGACTGGGCAGAGAACGTGGGTAGGTGGAAGGAGAGTGGCAAAGTTTGGGAGAGACGCTTACTCTGATGAACCAAACTTTATGACCACATGCTTAATAGCTTGTTTGTTTGTTTTTGGAACAAAATACGTGACTGATTCTGCGTATCACGGATCCGACAGTTTGTTAGTTTTTGGAGGTATGTGGCATTGGACGTCTATGCACATACCTCGCTGCTGAAAGACGACATTGCCGTCGGGGAAGATATCAAACGTGGAGGGATGCAGATAGTTCGCAACTGTCAGCGTCTTTTCGATTACTACCACAGGTACCGTGTGAGCGCATGGTAATGACTCCCACAGCGTAATACTTTTCCCACCAGCCTGTGTCCGTGGCGCGCTGCACGTTTCGAGCCACCGGTCCCCTAGATGAGGGCGTTTGTGAAGACGACCAGCGACCTAGTGTAGCAAAAATGTGATTCACCCGAAGATCCGAAGCGCTCTTTCGTGAGAGATGCCACGGATCACTATTTATCCTTCTTTCCAGAGAAGACAAGACTCCGAAACCCAGGTTCAGTGAAGAGTCGTGGACGTCCAATGATTTAGCGTCTGATGGTAGTTTCGCTGCCTTACCTATTTCAGTAGCACATGAACATTAAACCAGCTTTGCCGTTTACCAGATAGGCGTTCACAGGCTCTGCGTAATAACCCACTCTTTGTCAAAGTCACTTATCTCAATGGATTTCCCCATTTGCAGCCCATATCTTTGCTAGGGTGACCCTCTGCCCGTGTCTGCTTCGCTTACATACTTTTGCTATCGCGTCACGTGCCCGCAACACCACAGCATACTGTTGTGTCACGAGACATCTTTTTCCATTCACAGGGCAAAATGTCATTGAAATCTGTTTTATTTCGACAATATATCCGTCTAACTTATATGTCTATTGAGGAAATTTGATAATTTTTTTGCTTTGTCCATCTCAGTTGCGTGCATATACAATTTTTTCTGCAGTAACGGAGACAGACAAAGTAAAAAAAAAAAATCAAATTTCTTCAATACTATACAATTGCGGACCTACCATCCAGAAGAAGCATGAATCGAATCAGCATATACGTCTTTTACCTTCCACACACAGTCTATCGATTATATCTGGATTTTGTCTTGGCCACTTCAAAATGTTTTGCTGTTTCTTCCTAAGATATTCATCGTCATACACTGAACGATACTTGGGATCCTTGTCGCTTTGAAAGACCTAGTTTTGTGGCATATATTTTTCAGCAAATGTTAGCATTTGTTTGTCCAAAATGTCCTTATCATCAGACTTTTCATGATACCCTCTATGCACTCTGGAGGACCCATACCTTTGGCGGAGAAGCTTTACCATACCATAACTTTTTCTCCTCCACGTATCATGGTTGGAATCCAGTTTCATGGACTGCAGCTACACGTGAAGAATGTAGAACGCAACGAATCCCATCTGAAGACATAAAATTAAATTTACTTTTGTTGCTCCATAATGAACTAGATTAATGTTTTACTGTTCGTTTCCAGTATTTTAAAGTAAAGTCAACTCTCTCCTTGCAGTTTGCTGCACAGACGAAGGGTTTCTCGCAATGACGGCGGCCTGGCAAGCCATGATCGCGAAGTCGACGTTTTACTGTGGAAACGTCAACTTATACGTCACAATTTTTGTTTGGATCGTCACTTATTTCTCGCGCTATCTTTCAAGGGTGTGCTACAGCGTAATAATTCTAACTACATTGATCGTCGTTGGCCTTGTTGTGGTATGTTGCTAATATGACCATGGATTCTAGAAATTTTATTCCAAAAAGACACCAGCTGTCTAGGCACTCCAAAAGTACGACCATCATCAGCCCGTGTTTTATCTTCTTTCAAAGCATGCAACTTCCTCCTTCAAATGTGTGGACTATTCTTTAAGCTTCGGTGGTGACATAATTTTGTATTACTGACTTTGGATTTGTCTGGAAAGAATAATGATCAAGAATTAGGGAAAGAAGCCTTTAAAATATTACGTCAAAACTGATTTGACCTGCAGTTGCTATATCCACATACGTAACTACCCGTGTCGACTCTGCGGTATCTTGGAACGAACACTGAGTCCTGTGTACCCTTACAGTCTTCAACTTGGCCAGTGTGCTTGCTTAGTGCCAACTTTATCGTACAAATACACTGTACCAAAATGCTTTCGAGGAGTACTGTATCTCAAAACAGGTAATATGGAAATTAGCTATGTTATTGTTGGCCGGGGCCCATTCGGGAAAGTTCGGCCACCGAGTGCAAGTCTTATTTCAGTCGACGCCACATTGGGCGACTTGTGTGCCGGTTCAAAACAGGTAATTCACTCCGACTGTAAACTTTCCATTCCAGAGGCATTGGAAGCTCAGCTTAGAAAACTCTAACAGATGTTCAATGTCAGGTTTATGCATTACTCAACAGTATCTTATCGTTTTTTTTCTTTTTTTTTTGCCTATGAGCGTGAATGGTAGCCGAACAGTAGTAAAATTCTTACTCTACTAACTAACTAAAACGCAACAAATAAACGTAACAATAAATTTATCAAACATCTTTGAAACTTGTATTCCTGCCGAGGAGGACCAACTTCTTAACGGACCCTGAAATTCGCGTCTGCATCTAAAGTTACATACCAATGCTCATGGACAGCTCCGTTTTCTTTCCATGTTCAGTTAGCCGAATAAGTTAAATTTCACACTGGATCCGCATTCGGGAGGACGACGGTTCAAACCCGCGTCCGTCCATCCTGATTTAGGTTTTCCGTGATTTCCCTAAATCGCTTCTGGAAAATGCTGGGATGGTTATTTTGCAAGGGCACTACCGACTACCTTCTCCATCCTTCCCTAATCCGATGGGACCTATGACCTCGCTCTTTGACCCACTCCCCCCCCCCCCCAAATCAACCAATCAACCAATTTAAATTTTAAAATACAATTAAAAACGTACAGAAAGTCCTGTAGGTGACAAAAAAAGAAGGTGTTGTTGCAGACAGTTTTTAAAAAATAAATGAAAAAGATAATATTGAATCATTATAGTACGCTCCAACTAGCTAATCCGAAGATGTGGTACCTGTATACAGCTACTTCACTAGACTTTATTACTTTTAATACCTAGTGATTCATATTTTTTTGATCTAGCTCAGATAAATGACAAGAGATGATTCTCAGAGAAATCTGGTATCACTGAAAAGCATTAAGTGATGTATTTGATACATTGTTCCTCACTTCTTATCTGCGTCAGACAGTATATGGTTCAAATGGCTCTGAACACAATGGGACTTAACTTCTGAGGTCATCAGTCCCCTAGAACTTAGAATTACTTAAACCTAACTAACCTAAGGACATCACAAACATCCATGCCTGAAGCAGGATTCGAACCTGCGACCATAGCGGCCGCGCGGTTTCAGACTGTAGCGCCTAGAACCGCTCGGCCACTCCAGCTGGCCAGACAGCATATGTTGTGACGATTAATAGTACTAATTTGACAGAACTCATTCCTTACCCGTATCGTCTGCGGTGTTATCGTATCGGCCACTTCAGTTCCTGGGTACTCGAAATCCTGTATCGTCTTCATAACCGCTTCGCTTTCGGGTTGGATGAGCCTCAAGATGGTAATGTTGGTACCACTGAGGCGGAACTGCGTGAAGTCCATTGTATGGGCGTCCTGCACAAGTAGTTGTTCATATGCACCAACAGAAGTTGTTGTTCTAAAGGTTAGAGTACGGAGTATTTCAAATGGTTCAAATGGCTCTGAGCACTATAGGACTTAACATCTGAGGTCATCAGTCCCCTAGAACTTAGAACTACTTAAACCTAACTAACATAAGGACATCACACACATCCATGCCCGAGGCAGGATTCGAACCTGCGACAGTAGTTGTCGCGCGGTTCCAGTCTGAAGCGCCTAGAACCGCTCGGCCACTCCGGCTGGCTACGGAGTGTTTGTTAGTGGTATTTGTTCCTGTAGTTGCAGCCATCTCCTTGTGAACTGTATACTGGATGTAGAGGGTACGAGTTTGGATATTTTGATATGTACACTCACCAATGTGTTGGGTTTTTCTCCACGTCAAACTGTCTTCCCACAAACGCGTCACAAACTGCACGAACTGATGTTTTCTGCACGGTCGTAACTGCACTACTGAGTGGCCCACTGCTGTCTGTGTATACTACCCTTTCGCGTCCACTTCAGCACCTGACATGCTGCCCACGGGACAATAGACATTAATGGCTTGCTCTTCCCGCATGCACTTGGAGGTACTAACCAACCTAAGGCTCCTAATAGCTATATTCGCTAGACTGGAAATGACGTAAATACTGAGGTCATGTTGTTGAGGATAGCATCTTGAGACAAAAATACAAATTTCTGAACTTACACCCATTTCACTCCATATACTGAAGTCAGAGGAAAACGGTTTCATTAATGAATATCTACTACATTAAGTGGAGCTTAGTCTAGACAGAAAATACAGTAAGCTTAACTTAATGAACAAGTGCAGATTAATAAATAATCACGATTAAAATGAATTTCATCTTATTTGGAATGTGTGATACCGTATTTTCAATTAAACTCGACTAGGCGTATACGAGATTCGAACGGCCACGATTTCAATATAATTTCAGGAAAATTACAGTAACAGTAGTATATGGTAGTATGTAGTTCCCAGAACAGATGGGAAACATTTTATAATGCTGGAAGTCATTTCTTCTTATTTCCTCTTGTGCCTAAGCATTATCCTGCATCACCACGGGTCGGCGTCTTATTCTGGATTTGGCAATAGCGGTGATAAGGGTACAGTGACCCCACCTCTAACATTGTTTGAAACGATACAAAGTAGTATATGTTGTATCCAAGGCAAGAAGTTTTAGGACCTGCTTATCGATGGCCTAGCAACTGGAAAAGGACGTTGCACCACGCTTAATGTAGTTTTGGCTCGTAATTCCAAAAATTACAGTTCAATATGCATGTGACAGCAACTTTCAGTACAGTCTAGCCTTACTGTTGCATAACGCTGTTCTCAACATTATCTCTACAATGTATACAGAAACCTACAAGACCTAGCACAATATTACGTTTCACAAAACAAAAATTCTCTGCTGCGCCTGCTTCTGCCGGGACACAGTTACTAAAAAGTTCGCTGAAATCAGAATGCTCATCAGACACTACTGCAGAGACAGTGGCTATGCACTCAGCAACGCCTGCGGATGGGTGCTCGTTTCCGATAGGTCGCTTACGAGAATGTCGATCAGTCTGCAATCACTAAGGAAGCAATAATAATCGAACGATCAGCTCCGAGCTTACGCAATGGGTTGGTATTCGGGAGAGCCTAAATTAAAATCCCAGCATAGTGCTTTATGTGGTTCCTGGTTATCCTAATTCATTATCGAGGTTTCCCGGTCTAATTCCCAAAAAACGCCACGGAAATTTACTTCCCTTCCACTTCCATATTTTAACCAAATTTTCTGGTTATTTAGTCAATGAAACATTTATATATAAATGAAGGAGTAGAATGTGTTTAGGCTTTGGACACTGACAATGACGGAACCTTTGCTATGGAAATACAGTAAGAAGTGAAAAATGTTTGTTCTGCAAAATTTACTGTGTTCATAATGTCGCTTCACATACAAGATTATCCCACCTATCTTCCATTAGATAGTCTCCAATTTATAAACATGGGGCGAAAGGCTGTCTGATTAAACACACTCTGTTCTATGCGAAGATCTTCAATGAATGTTGCCACCAGAGAGGACCTGTAAGGTGTAATGCTGTCGCCATTCCGAAGTAACACACGAACTGTCATTCGGTAAGAAACACGACTCGGTTAGTCCGTTATAGGAACACTAGTATGGCTCCTTTTCAGTCTCCTTCTCCTGAGATATTCCGAGGACCATTCCGTAAATAGACGGTATGGGAATAAAAATGAACGGTCGCAATATACATATAGTCCTCTGTCCCTAATCCAAAATAAGCAATAATAGGTGCAAGTCCTCCTTCTGGGAAGCCCGCCATGTCTCTAAACTTTAAAGAAGATGCTACATGCGTCGCTGGGTGTTCATCGGTGCTTACGCAAGGTAAGAATACTGCATGGTGCCATCGGAACAATGGGCTGCGCACGAAAATCTTCAGTGGGAGAGATTCCTTATACGCAAGATAATCTGACAGAGACACTAGATTTACACACACAGTATCTCCCTGGACGTCATCACTGCCCTTTATACACTCCTGGAAATGGAAAAAAGAACACATTGACACCGGTGTGTCAGACCCACCATACTTGCTCCGGACACTGCGAGAGGGCTGTACAAGCAATGATCACACGCATGGCACAGCGGACACACCAGGAACCGCGGTGTTGGCCGTCGAATGGCGCTAGCTGCGCAGCATTTGTGCACCGCCGTCGTCAGTGTCAGCCAGTTTGCCGTGGCATACGGAGCTCCATCGCAGTCTTTAAGACTGGTAGCATGCCGCGACAGCGTGGACGTGATCCGTATGTGCAGTTGACGGACTTTGAGCGAGGGCGTATAGTGGGCATGCGGGAGGCCGGGTGGACGTACCGCCGAATTGCTCAACACGTGGGGCTTGAGGTCTCCACAGTACATCGATGTTGTCGCCAATGGTCGGCGGAAGGTGCACGTGCCCGTCGACCTGGGACCGGACCGCAGCGACGCACGGATGCACGCCAAGACCGTAGGATCCTACGCAGTGCCGTAGGGGACCGCACCGCCACTTCCCAGCAAATTAGGGACACTGTTGCTCCTGGGGTATCGGCGAGGACCATTCGCAACCCTCTCCATGAAGCTGGGCTACGGCCCCGCACACCGTTAGGCCGTCTTCCGCTCACGCCCCAACATCGTGCAGCCCGCCTCCAGTGGTGTCGCGACAGGCATGAATGGAGGGACGAATGGAGACGTGTCGTCTTCAGCGATGAGAGTCGCTTCTGCCTTGGTGCCAATGATGGTCGTATGCGTGTTTGGCGCCGTGCAGGTGAGCGCCACAATCAGGACTGCATACGACCGAGGCACACAGAGCCAACACCCGGCATCATGGTGTGGGGAGCGATCTCCTACACTGGCCGTACACCTCTGGTGATCGTCGAGGGGACACTGAATAGTGCATGGTACATCCAAACCGTCATCGAACCCATCTACCATTCCTAGACCGGCAAGGGAACTTGCTGTTCCAACACGACAATGCACGTCCTCATGTATCCTGTGCCACCCAACGTGCTCTAGAAGGTGTAAGTCAACTACCCTGGCCAGCAAGATCTCCGGATCTGTCCCCCATTGAGCATGTTTGGGACTGGATGAACCGTCGTCTCACGCAGTCTGCATGTCCAGCACGAACGCTGGTCCAACTGAGGCGCCAGGTGGAAATGGCATGGCAAGCCGTTCCACAGGACTACATCCAGCATCTCTACGATCGTCTCCATGGGCGAATAGCAGCCTGCATTGCTGCGAAAGGCGGATATACACTGTACTAGTGCCGACATTGTGCATGCTCTGTTGCCTGTGTCTATGTGCCTGTGGTTCTGTCAGTGTGATCATGTATCTGACCCCAGGAATGTGTCAATAAAGTTTCCCCTTCCTGGGACAATGAATTCACGGTGTTCTTATTTCAATTTCCAGGAGTGTAGTAATTACACTGCCTGAAAAAAAGTAAAGCAGCAGGAAGGCATGATCAGATGTCACTGTAACTTGGTACACGCACTCACCATCGTCAGATGTGTAAATGATTACACTACACAACAAAAAAGGTTTTTTGCATATATAGAGATAAACCATGGTGGACCTATTTAATTTGGACTTGTTGAATCTGAAAATGCAGTTAAATTTTCGCCATCACTCTCCAATTTTTTGTTACGGAGGTTTTTAAATGCCTATATCTAAAGACAGAGTCTGGGGTGGCCTACACTAAATTTTGACAATATATAACATACTTAATGCCATAAAACTATCCTACTCTAGTGGCCTGGGCTTAATAGGCATTTTTATAAAATTGCAACATTCATTTACTTGATGATGGGTGGAGGGTTGAGTCTTTTTGATGACAACTTCCTTCTGTGGGATATATATATATATTGTAAGGTTCCATCTACCTTTAAAGCAGCTTTCCCTGATTGAAACTTTCTCCGTGTTCGTCACCAACCACTCCCAAATTGGTAGGGAAGAAATCTAAATGAGAATGGAGGAAGCGCATTTTTAGTGACGTTCTGCATCCAAGATTTTTATAGTTCTCTAAAAGAGTTCCCACTAGTAAATCACTGTTTTCTGCTTTTCTATTCCCTAGGAAACCTTCAAAGACATCCTTAAAAGATCGCCAGGCTGGAAGTTCTAACTGACTTAATTTTTATTCGAAGTTCTTATCATGCATTAACTTCCTAATTTGTGGCCCAATAAAAATCCCCTCTTTCAATCCGGCGTCACTTAATTCTGGGAACACTTGACGTAGATACATGAAACCACTAGAATTGACAAAATTCTTCATAAGGCAGAGCTTAATACGCAGTCGGGGAATGAAAACATTTTCAGAATCCACTAAAGGTACATATTTCATATTTTCTCTCCCTGGAGCCAATTTCTCTCGTGGTGGCCACTGTTTAACTGTATAGTGTTTATCTGTTGCATGGCTGTCCCAAAGAGAAATGAAACGCCATGCTCTGTGAAACCCCTTTGGAGACGAGTTAGTAAACCAATCACCTTAAGATCACCTCATGTTTTCCAATTTTCTTCCTTATACTTAATAGCTTCAAATATCTCTGACAAATTTACGTAGTTCTCTTTCATAGTCACAGAGCACCCTACAGGTAAAAATCGTCTTGGAACCGTCAATAAACAAGCGTCATTTAGCAGCATCGTATGGTATGTTTGACTATTTTATTAATCCTGCTACATCACTACAAGTACAAGCGGTGCCCGCCATACGGTATATATGTCATCAGATCTTTATTACATTGCCTAAAGTGAGTAATTCTTGTTTCTTCATGAAGTATATTTCTTCATGAAGCAAGTTCCATTCCTGCAGATGTGAAGATAAAATTTCTGTACGCTGCTTGGATAAGTATAAACCACGAACTAGGTCATTCAAGTCTGCTTCTGTAATTAAATGTGGCCTTTGTTCTGGAAAGTGCTCCTCTTCACTTGATTGACATTGTGCTTCCTCAGAATTTGTAGATTCACGATCAGAATTAGGAACTTCTTCCCACACTAGTGGAGGAGTTGGATCTGGCAGGTCTTCTCGGTGGGGAATAGGTCTAATTGCTGAGGACGGGTTAGCGTACTTAATGTTCTTCTTATTCTTTGCTGAAAAGCCAGTTACATTAGTCAAACAGAAGTAGCAATCATCAGTATGATTTTGAGGCACTCGGCAGATAATTGGTGTGCCAAATGGTAAGTGCTCTTTTTTCCTTTCAGACATTTTGTTAGTTTACGAGGGTTGGAACTTAAATAGTGGCAACTATTTATTCACAATCAATACAAAAGAGTTACATGTTTGCACCTGCTACTGTCTTTGAAAGTAGTCACCAGTGTTTTGTAGAACCCGTTGTCAAGCGATGTGGAAGGCGTAGTATACCGTTAGCAGAGCCTGTTCTGTTGATGTTGCGAATGGAGCCTGTCTAATTTCTGGGACAGTTCTGAAGTGAATGCCACGAAGTGGTTCCTTCATCTTCGGAAACAAATCAAAGTCACAAGTATTTATGTCCGAGGAGTATGGTGGATGGTATAGTACTTCCCAGTCCCATCGACCGAACAGGCAGCCACAGCTTGCGCTGTATGCGCCCGCACATTGTCATGCAAAATGATGGGTGGGTTACGCAGAAAGTGTCGCCGCTTCTTTCGCAAAGCTGGTCGCAGGTAATGCGAACAGTAATACGACTTAAGTCCAAGTGTGAGACAGCGTTATCACCAGCTGGCACAGTTTGAGAGGGACACCACCTTAGGACCCGATTTGGCCGTCTGGCGGAATCACGCATTTTCCAGAAATGTGGGGCATTCACATGTGACATTGGGCCGATGTTGGACTGCGTTGGAAAGTGACGGCAGTCTCACTTGCTGTCAAGTTTCCGGTGGACCATTTCTCATCACCACAACGTGGAAACGACATATTGTGCATGAAGAAAACCGTAACCACTTCAAATCCGCACCTGCGATACGAGAACAAATAGTGAACTCCCTGCAACATTCTGTGTCGTCCTGGACCACTGGTTGGAGACAAGCAGCAGTCAGAGTAGGGAGTTACCATCCCTTGCAGAGCAAGCTGCGAACATCATAGCACAGGTTGCTGCGTTTGGAGTGAAACAGTCAGCAGCAAATATGCACTTCTGATGAGTGGCGTCGCGTTGTGTTCAGTGATTGATCGCGATTCTGCACTCCACCAGATGACAATCACCGATCAGTATAGCAGCAACTGGGACAGAAGTCCCATTCTTTCAATGTCCTGTGATGGACAGCGGTTTTACCCATCGCATCATGATGTGGGAGAGCCAGTGGATGTGATTCAGGTCACAGCTGGTAGTGACTGAGGGAGCAGTGACTATACAAGGGTACATTACAGACATCCTGGGTCCTCATATGTCATCTTACTGAGACTGTATCATGGTGCCATATTTCAACAGGACGGTATTCGTCCACATATGAGTCGTGCCCATACAGGCAATCTACATGGTGCAAAGGTACTCTCATGACCAGAAAGATTCCCAGATCTCTCCCCTACAGAGCAGATGTTGGTGTGGTATGGATGTAAACTTTGTTCCAGTGACAGTATCCGGATATTAAGGACCAGTGGAACAGTCGTTGGCCAGCTTGCCTCAGGAGAGTGCACAACGGCTTTATGATGTCCTTTTCAACAGACTCAATGAATGCATCCAGACCAGAGGAGATGCAATGTCGTACTGATTAGTGGACTCACACTATTAAGTTCTTTGGAAGTTTGGTTCGTTTTTGTAATCAGTGAAATAACATCACATACCCTCTCAACCCAAGAAGTTATTTTACTTCCTCATTCTCTTCTGGGTGCTTCGCTTTTGCGTCCTGATAATTATAGCTATTACAAGTCGTATGTTTTTTGAATGGTTAGTACCATAAAGTACATGTGGCAAGGGCAAGCCATTAAGGCATTTTTTTCCCCTGTGCAGCAGGTCAGGTGCTGAAGTGTGCACACTTGGACACGAAACGGTTAGTCTCTTCTGACAGGTTCAGTCCATTTAATGGTGCATTTACGCCCGTACAGAAAACATCAGGCTGTAAAATTTGTGGGAAGATTGTTCGATGCAGAGAAAAAACAACCAACACACTGCTCTATGTACATATTAAGGTACTACATATAGAAGTGTCAGCTCTTATATCCGTTACACGGTATGTATCTATGTTAGAGGGAGAGAGAGAGAGATCACATACCGTCCAGATGAGTTGCAAGGTTATATTGATAAGTGGGTGCATACTGCCAAGTTCTTCGTAAATTTGACTCGATGTTGTAATCACTGAAATAACATCACATATCTCCTTCTCTCTTCTCATTTCGTTTCTCCTCCTCTTCTGGATACTACACTTTTTTGTTAAGCTGTGTATGTTCAAATGGATCAAATGGCTCTGAACACTATGGGAATTAACATCGATGGTCATCAGTCCCCTAGAACTTAGAACTACTTATACCTAACTAACCTAAGGACATCACACAACACCCAGCCATCACGAGGCAGAGAAAATCCCTGACCCCGGCTGGAATCGAACCCGGGAACCCGTGCGTGGGAAGCGAGAACGCTACCGCACGACCACGAGATGCGGGCAAGCTGTGTATGTAAACGTAGCCAAGTGATACATTATAGAGCCACCTTCACATTTACAAGCAACAAACTCGGGGAGAAGATGTTCTATGTTCAAATAACTTACGGGTTTGCTGCCGGGTGACGTCGTCTAACACCGCCGATATTTCGACAGAACTACACCCTGCCATTCTCCAGGCACAACTGCATGGAGGAAGCAATGTGCAAAGGAATTTAATACCTTGGTTCACAGAGGAGAAACAAGGAAGATACCACACACAGAACAAGTAACCTCAGAGTCAATACACAACCAAATATAACCAGCATCAGAAATACGGATAGTGACAATTCTGATGTTGCTTATCTTGGTGATGATTAATAGTCCCTATCGATATTTCTGATGTTCGTTTTTTTTTTGTGCTGACTCTGTGGTTACTTGTTCTGTGTGTGGTATCTCCCTTGTTTCTCCTCTGTGAACCGAGGTATTAAATTCCGTTGCACATTGCTTCGTCCTTGCAGTTGTGGCTTGAGAATGGCAGGGTGTGCTCCTGTCGAAATATCACCGGTGGTCGACGACGTCATCCAGCAGAAACTCTGTAAGTTATTTGAACATTCAATTCGCCGGGAAACTTTGTCTCACAAGATGTTCTATGTCACCTCATGAAACAACTGAATGTAGCAAATTGAATAGTAGGCCATTGATCACATGTGACAGAAACAATTTTAGAATGTGTCGCATAGGGCTAGAGCGCCGTGAGCTGGCCTACCAGAGAGGTGAGCAGGTAGGACTGGTAGACCTCGGTCAGCTTGATGTCGGCGGCCTGGCGCAACACGGGCAAGATGAGGTCCGTGTCGCAGTCCAGCACCAGCCGCGACTCCGCCGCCTGCTTGATCTCCTTCAGCAGCGGCCTGCAACAGACGACGGCCAACAGGCGCTAGGCATCTCCCAGCTCGAGGTCGTACTCATGGGGGGGGGGGGGGGTGGTTAGGAAATGTAATAATGTAATAACTGTGTTTGCCGAGCAGCGCGTAATCGATGGTTTCTTGCGTATCGGTATACCCACCGTTACAAGCTATGAAGATTGGTGCCTGCCCGAGGCCAGAGGGGTTTTGAGGGGAGCAGGACTTTGGAACGGGGAGATGTCGGGCAGAGCCGCTGCGGCTGTTGGAGGAAACTGGGCTGATGACCCCTAGCGGTGGCAGTCGACCTCTGGACGAGACGGAATGGAGGCGCGTGTAGTTCTTTTAGCACTGACAGAACCTGGGGTGAGGCCGGGCTAGTCACTAACACACTCGAGAAGTTGCAAGCCTTATGAGAAGCTCACTTTTGGAAATACTTAAATGTAAAGACCACGGGTTTCGCTCGTCTTCTAGTTCACCGACCGTTCACAGTAGTGAGGCCTGCCTAGTGTAAGTGTGCCTGCCAATTTATTACTTGAGAGTGTATGGTCAGATATTCTGAGATAGGATTATGTGCAAGTAGTACTCATCAGTCTAGATGAGTTAGTCTTAGCTCGTGCATAGCACCAGTCATTTCCAGTATATAAGTAAGTTGTATTGAGTTTTGCCCTTGTAGGCGTTTCTTGATTACTATTTAGTGTTGAAATATTTTGTGGCCGTGTCTAACTGTCGTTGTAAGTTTCAGGTAACGTTTAATTTACATTAAAGGTATTCGAAGTCGCGTATATGGACAACTATCAGCTGGAGAATGGAATGATGACAATGAAAATTTGTGCCGGACTGAGAATCAACCCGGATTTCCCCCCTTACAGCGAGCGGTCTCCCTACCATTTAGCTATGCGTGAGCAACTCAGGGCCAGATCCAAACCTCCGTACGTTGTCAACCACGCATCCACAACCTGCACTCGTACGTTCATTATGCATATTCCCGTACAGGTGAGACATTTTACTCGAAAGCCGCTTGTATCGTATCGGCGGATAAATATGGTAGTTAGTTAGTTAGTTAGTTGGTTGCGTGTCCCATTGATCAATTGCACGGTACAGTGGCCGTTATGATGTGGAACATATCAAGTGCACAAGAAATGCACATATAAAACAAAAAATTTTAATATACATATATATAACAATACACAGTTAAAGATTAATATTTCTATTATTTATCCCATTCCCTTAAATGACACAAAATGCATATATTATATTTATAGATTTATTTATTCCTATTCAAGAATTCATCTATGATGTAGAAGGAGTTGTCAAGGAGATATGATTTCAATTTATTTTTGAAGCTATTATTGCTGTCTGTCAGACGGCTTACATCACTTGGTAATTTGACGAAAATTTTTATAGCATCATATTTTTCCATTTTTTGCGTCAAAGATAGGTTGAGCAAAGGATAGTGTAAGTCTTTCTTTTTTCTGGTGTTATAATCATGAATTGGTCCATGTTGTTGAGAACAATTTTAATTAGTGAGTAGATGTATTGTGAGGCTGTCACAAGAATTCCCAATCTTTTAAAAATATGCCTACAAGATGTGCGACTATGAACCCCACGCATTATTCTAACCACTTTCTTTTGAACAGTGAATACTTTTGTATAAATGTTGAGTAAGCCGAAAATATTCTGTATGACATCAGAGAGTGAAAGTATGCAAAGTATGTTACCTAATTAGTTTCTATATCTTCAAAATTGGCAATTATTCTGATCACAAAAGTTGCTGAACCTAGTCGCTTTAGGAGATCCAAAACATGAATTTTCCAATTAAGATTCTCATCTATATGTACACCCAAAAACCTAGTTTGCTCTATGTTGTCTATGGACTTCTGTTGATGTTATATTTATTGAAGGAACTGTACTTTTTGCAGCAGAAAATTTGATGCACTTAGTTTTTTCAAAGTTTAGAGCAAGCCCATTTACAGAAAACCAATTAATGACTTTTCCGAAGACTTTATTGGAATAATTTTCAATTGGACTTTCTTTTACTGGATTAATAATGATGCTTATATCATCAGCAAACAGTGTCAGTTCAGATTCCTGTTTCAGATAGGAAGGGAGGTCGTTCACATATATCAAGAATAGAAGGGGACCCATGATTGATCCCTGTGGAACACCTAATGTAAATTCATCCCAGTTAGATGAAGTGGCAAACTTATTTAAATCACTTGACCACTATAACGAAACTTATTGCTTCCTGTTCTGTAGGTATGACTTAAACCACTCATATGCTATTCCATTTATACCATAGAATTGTAATTTCTGTAACATAATGTCGTGTTTCACACAGTCAAATGCGTTGGACAAGTCACAGAAAATTCCTATTGGTGGCATTTTACGATTTCAAGATTCTATTGTGTGGACAGTGAAATTGTATATTGGTGTCTCAGTGGAACAGCATTTTTGAAATCCGAACTGTGATTTACTAAGTATTCTATTACTGTTGAGGTGGCTAACCACTCTTGAGTACATTACTTTCTCAAAGGCTTTTGAGAATGCTGTAAGCAAGGATACTGGCCGATAATTATTGACGTCTGTGGTGTCCCCCTTTTTGTAGAGAGGCCTGACAATGGCATATTTTAACCTGTCTGGGAAAATACCTTGAGTTAGTGATGCATTACATATGTGACTCAGAACATCAGCTGTAATTGCTCCACATTGTTTTAATATCTTATTAGAGATGGCATCTCCTCCAACACAACATTTATTTTTCAGAGATTTAATAATTCTAGTTATTTCACACTTAAGTGTAGGAGAAAAGGTTGGAGAGAACCGTTCAAAAGGAAAGAGCTAGGCAGTACATGGAAGAGTCTCTTTTGAAAAAAATAGTCAGATTAAGCTTCACCTAACAACCTCTCGTGAAATTGTTATTTATTGTTAAATACATTATCTACTTGTGTACTTTTGATTAGGATGGTCTCGTTCTCTTTAACAGTAATACTACCTACCACAGTATTGCAGTGCAGACATGTGTGCATGTCCAAAGGAAGTTTGCATCGTAATTCAGAATAACAAAGGCACTACAATATGGTACTTGTTTAATTTGGTCCTAAAGCGCACAACTCACTGATCTGTACTAGATTGTTGTTGACACCTAGTTCGTTAGTGTTCAGACACATTTGCAGCGACTGTATAAGCGCGGGACTGTGTCCACTCATGTCAGTACTTCGTGCTACAGTGATTGTATTCTGTTCTTTGTATTTTACTAAACTATTTTAATTTGCTGTGTATTCCCGTTTAAGAGAGAAGCACATTTCTACACTGAAGCACCAAAGAAACTGGTACAGACATGCGTATTCAGATACACAGATATATAAAAAGGCAGAATGCGGCGCTATGGTCGACAAGAACATGAGACGATAAGTGTCTGGCACAGTTGTTAGATCGGTTAGTGCTGCTACAATGGCAGGTTATCAAGATTTAAGGGGAACCGGAGGTGCCTATGCTGGCCACGTTAAAATCACTAAGTTTGAGGAACATTTATGAATAAACTACCAAATATAAAAATTTGAATTTTTTTTACATATAGAGTGGTTTAGTATTGCAGTTATGACAGAGGAATTTTGGAGTATCTTTTCTAGTTTCCTTCCATTTTTTTATTAATGACCCAATTTTTTTTACAAATATTGCTTTATAATTAGACTGAAATGAAACTACTGAACATATTGCCAAATGGCTGTGTTACCATGTAAGTTTGACCACTAGGAGTGCTGTATAAAAATTTCATCTCTCTAGCTTGAGTGGATTTTGAGAAAATGTTCCTTATATTCGAAAAATTCTAATTTATGGGAAATGGCTATGAAAGTTTCTTAATACATTCCTGCACTATAGGATGGATTATCAGTGTCTTCTTCTTCATCCTCCAAAATCTTCCTCTCCTGTCTTCTTTTCTGGCCTGTTGTTCCATCATACTTCATATGCCTTTCTCTTCTTTCTGCTCCTCTTATTCTTTCTCTGTCAATATTTCTTAGCGCTCGTACAGTGTTCACCCCAGCTGTAAAACCTAATGCCTTCAGAACTTCACACTTCACACTGTTCTCTTGGTTATAGGTTGCTATTGCATCATAAACGCCAAAGTGCAGTGTTTTATGCTTACAAACACCGTTTTAGGAATCACTTTCCAAATCAAATTGTTTACACTCTCATTAGGATTCTGCGTCTTTCCGTGTAGACATTTGTGTAACAATTCTAGCTGTGCTAAGTCATGAAAAATATCATCACTGTCACTAACATATTCACGAAATCTGTCACTTCCACCAGTCAGCTTCTTGCTAGAAGATGTCACAGGGCTATGGCCGGCCATGTGTTGCTTAGCAGAAGAACGCACTGTTTCAGTAATTGTAGTATCGCAACTTGGTATTAGTGTTAATGTTCTTTTCCCTACGTTCTTCCTCTTCTTATATACACGGTTACTAAAACGTGGCATCGTAACCAGAACAACGCTTTACACAAGAAGTATAATACTACCAACAACAGGCGCAACACTGAACTAATTGGAAACGGTAAACAGCAAAGAGACGATGTTGCGCGCTCTTAGCGCTTCATTTGTCACAGAAAACAACGTAGCCAACCCTTGCACACTCGCTGTATGCGCAACATAAGGCGCTGTATGCGTAACAGGCCGAGAAAATCCCAAGCAGTTCGCCAGGAAGTCACGAGAGGGTGTTAGATGCATTCAGCGGCAGCCCATTTCCTCTGCGCGCGTGGGGGAAAATGGTAATAACTCCACTTCTAGGGCGAGTAGAACAATAATTCAAAGTTTAAATTAAAGATGAATGTTCCAATTAATTTTCGGTAGCAAAAAAAATCGTAATTTGTTGGATTTGACCATCTCCGGCTCCCCTTAAGTGAGTTTGAACGTGCTGTTATTGTCGGCACACGAGCGATGGGGCACGCTGTCTCCGAGGTAGCGATGAAGTGGGGATTTTCCCGTACGACCATTTCACGAGTGTACCGTGAATATGAGGAATCCGATAAAACATCAAATCCGGGACATCACTGCTGCCGGAAAAACATCCTGAAAGAACGGGACCAACGACGACTGACGGGAATTATTCAACATGACAGAAGTGCAAACCTTCCGCAGATTGCTACGGATTTCAGTGCTGGGCCATCAACAAATGCCAACGAGCGAATCATTCTACGAAACGTCATCGGTATGGACTTTCGGAGCCGAAGGACCAGTGATGTAGCCTTAATGACCGCACGACACAAGGCTTTACGCCTCACCTGGCCTGTCAACACAGACACTGGACTGTTGATGACTGGAAACATGTTGCCTGGTCGGACGAGTCTCGTTTCAAATTGTATCCATTCTTGTCTGATGTGCATTCCGACTGAGCCGGCCGGGGCTCCAGACGCGTAATTTAACCGACGTAAAGAAGATGCTGTGTTATGCAAATGATACAGATGATAAGACAGGATGCTACGTACGTGTCACCTGTCGAGTCGTATCTGCACCTATCACGGGTTCCACATCACTCCACATGCAAATGACCCACATGCAAATGATTAGCTTTTCAGAGCATTCACACAAGGTTGGCGTCGGTGGAGACACCTACAACGTGCTGACATGAGGAAAGTATCCAACCGATTTCTCATACACAAACAGCAGTTGACCGGCGTTGCCTGGTGAAACGTTGTTATGATGCCTCGTGTAAGGAGGAGAAATGCGTACCATCACGTTTCCGACTTTGATAAAGGTCGGATTGTAGCCTATCGCGATTGCGGTTTATCGTATCGGGACATTGCTGCTCTCGTTGCTCGAGATCCAATGATGTTAGCAGAATATGGAATTGGTGGGTTCAGGAGGGTAATAGGGAATGCCGTGCTGGATCGTAACGGGGTCGTATCACTAGCAATCGAAATGACAGCCATCTTATCCGCATGGCTGTAACGGATCCTGCAGCCACGTCTCGATTCCTGAGGGAACAGATGGGGACGTCTGCAAGACAACAACCATCTGTACGAACAGTTCGACGACGTTTGCAGCAGCTCAGAGACCATGGCTGCGGTTACCCTTAACGCTACATCACAGACAGGAGCGCCTGCGATGGTGTACTCAACGACGAACCTGGGTGCTCGAATGGCAAAACGTCATTTTTTCGGAAGAATCCAAGTTTACAGCATCATGATGGTCGCATCCGTGTTTGGCGACATCGCGTTGAACGCACATTGGAAGCGTGTATTCATCATCGTCATTCTGCCATATCAACCGGCGTGATGGTATGGGGTGCCATTGGTTACATGGCTGAAAATGGGGATCCGCAGCGGTAGACCCCTAGATGTTCTCATGTTGACCCGTCGACTTTGGCAGCTACGTGGACTGTGCCTTACAAAGTCCGGTTGCTGTGTCTTGATTATTTCTCCGAAAAGCAAAATAACACATGGCGGACGAAGCAAAGAGGACGTAAAAAAGATGCCAGGACTGGCAAAGAGGACAACAGACGTCTGATAGTTTAATACTAGCAACTTATTTTGGGCAGGAATGCCATCTTTGCCGTCAACTTACGATAGAGCAGCGCCTGTGTTGCTCTGAATTAAGATGCAAAGTTCCTTTGGCTATGCATGGGTGTCCAAAGAACTAGGTACAGCGGCGACTACAGCCATTATGAAATACATTAAATGTATTCGCAATTGCGAATATGGACAACCATCAGCTGTGTAATGGATTGACGACAGTGAGGCTCTAACAGGGAAGTATTTTGCAGATTGCCTGCAGCACCTGTTGTCGCCGTCTTCGTCGAGCTGTCGGACGGCGATGGGCGGGTCACGGGGCTCCCTCTCCTGCAGCACGCCGCGCAGGCGCACCAACGACTCGTCGTTCTGGAAGAGCACCGTGTAGGAGCGCCACTTCAGCTCGTGCAGTACATCCACCAGCGCCTGCGAAGCACGCAACTCCTTGTCACTCCCGCTGCACTCGACGGCGGCGCAAACATCGTGAGGTAACACAACATCTACACTCTGCAAACCACTTTCAAGTGCATAGAAACGAGTATTTTACATTGCACCACTTACTTAATGACTGCTTCTACGGAGCGCGGCAATATTGATTGACTATACGCCTCTTTGCGCGCTGCACCTAACCTTGTCTTCGAAATTCCGTTCGAAGCAATACTTAGCAGTTTCCACTGCGTTCCTGTAAAGTGTCGGCAATTTCAGATTTTTCAGCATCTCAGTGACGCTATTAAAAGTCTGGAACAAACCTATGACCAACCGTGCTGCCATTGTATACGCTCAGTATTCCCTATTAATCCGATATGATACAAACTTGAGAAATAAAATGTGTGTGAATTCTTATGGGACTTAACTGCTAAGGTCATCAGTCCCTAAGCTTACACACTACTTATCCTAAATTATCCTAAAGACAAACACACACACCCATGCCCGAGGGAGGACTGGAACCTTCGTCGGGACCAGTCGCACAGTCCATGACTGCAGCGCCTTAGACCGCCCGGCTACTTGAGAACTATTCTACAGTGAGATACACATAACTATAGGCATAATTGGTGATACCATTTTACAGAAATGTGGAACACGTTTTTTGCTCGCGTATCTGATTTCCTAACAAGGGGAAAGCCTGGACACGGCGAACCAATTCGGCCGATTTGGCATATCGCTTGTGTACAACTGAAAATGAACGACTCTAAGATATTTTAGCTCACCCTCCGCCCCGTACCCCTATTTTGAGAAAACCATCCCGCAACTTCATTAC
This sequence comes from Schistocerca gregaria, assembly GCF_023897955.1. NCBI lineage: Eukaryota > Metazoa > Arthropoda > Insecta > Orthoptera > Acrididae > Schistocerca > Schistocerca gregaria. The sequence goes on from NC_064921.1 coordinate 428,200,456, forward strand.
GCACGATCGACGGAAGCGATAGGTAATTGACAGTTTACAATTTTTGATCATCTTATATGGGGTCGACAAAGGTATATTTTCCTATACAGGGTGGTCCATTGATCGTGACCGAGCCAATTATCTCACGAAATAAGCGTCAATCTAAAACAACTACAAAGAACGAAACTTGTCTAGCTTGAAGGGGGAAACCAGATGGCGCTATGGTTGGCCTGCTAGATGGATGACGTAGGTCAAACGGCTATCAACTGCCTTTTTAAAAGTAGGAACCCCTACTTTTTATTACATATTCCTGTAGTACGTAAAGAAATATGAATCTTTTCTTGGACCACTTTTTTCGCTTTGTGATAGATGGCGCTGTAATAGTCACAGACATATGGTTCACAAATTTAGACGAACAGTTGGTAACAGGTAGGTTTTTTAAATTAAAATACAGAACGTAAGTGCGTTTGAACATTTTATTTCGGTTGTTCCAATGTGGTAAATTTCACTTTGTGAACTTATCATTTCTGAGAACGCATGCCGTTACAGCGTGACTACCTGTAAATACCACATTAATCCAATAAATGCTCAAAATGATGTCCGTCAACCTCAATAGATTTTGCAATACGTGTAACGACATTTCTCTCAAAAGCTAATAGTTCGCCTTCCGTAATGTTCGCACATGCATTGACAATGCCCTGACGCATGTTGTCAGTCGTTGTCGGTGGATTACGATAGCAAATATCCTTCATTTCTCCCCACAGAAATAAATCCTGGAACGTCAGATCCGGTGAAAGTGCTTCGACGACCAATCCACATGTCATGAAATATGCTATTCAATACCGCTTTAACCGCACGCGAGCTTTGTGCCGGACATCCCTCATGTTGGAAGTACATCGCCATTCTGTCATGCAATGAAACATCTTGTAGTAACATCAGTAGAACATTACGTACTAAATCAGCATACTTTGTACCATTTAGATTTACCATCGATAAAATTGGGTCCAATTATCCTTCCTCCGATAATGCCGCACCATACATTAACCCACCTAGGTCGCTGATGTTACACTTGACGCAGCCATCGTGGATTTTCCGTTGGTGAATGACGCTTCGTCGCTAAATAGAACGCGTGCAAAAAATCTGTCATCGTCCCGTAATTTCTCTTGTGCCCAGTAGCAGAACTGTACACGACGTTCAAAGTCGTCGCCATGCAATTTCTGGTGCCTCTGGTGCAGTTTGTCTGCTACTGATGTGCGGATTAGCCGCGGCAGCAGCTAAAACACCTACTTGGGCATCATCATTTGTTGTAGGTCGTGGTTGACGTTTCACATGTGGCTGAACACTTCCTGTTTCCTTAAATAACGTAACTAACGGCTAACGGTCCGGACACTTGGATGATGTCGTCCAGGATACCGAGCAGCACACATAGCACCCGCCTCTTAGGCATTTTGACCACAAAAGCCATACACCAACACTATATCGACCATTTCCGCAATTCGTAAAGGTCCATTTTAAGACGGGTAATGTATTACGAAGCAAATACCGTCCGCACTGGGGGAATGTTACGTGATACCACGTTCTTATACGTTTGTGACTATTACAGCGCCATCTATCACAAAGCGAAAAAAGTGGTCCAAGTAAAACATTCACGTTTCTTTACGTACTACGCAATTATGTAAAAAAAAATGGGGGTTCCTATTAAAAAAAGAACGCAGTTGATACCCGTTCGACCTATGGCAGCGCCATCTAGCGGGCCAACCATAGCGCCATCTGGTTTCCCCCTTCAAGGTAGACGAGTTTCGTTCTTTGTAATTTTTTAGTTTGATGCTTATTTCGTGAGATATTAGCCCGGTCACTATCAATGAACCACCCTGTAGATATGACAAGGCAAAAATATACAATTTATGATATACACTCCTGGAAATTGAAATAAGAACACCGTGAATTCATTGTCCCGGGAAGGGGAAACACATTCCTGGGGTCAGATACATCACATGATCACACTAACAGAACCAGAGGCACATAGACACAGGCAACAGAGCATGCACAATGTCGGCACTAGTACAGTGTATATCCACCTTTCGCAGCAATGCAGCCTGCTATTCTCCCATGGAGACGATCGTAGAGATGCTGGATGTAGTCCTGTGGAACGGCTTACCATGCCATTTCCACCTGGCGCCTCAGCTGGACCAGCGTTCGTGCTGGACGTGCAGACCGCGTGAGACGACGCTTCATCCAGTCCCAAACATGCTCAATAGGGGACAGATCCGGAGATCTTGCTGGCCAGGGTAGTTGACTTACACCTTCTAGAGCACGTTGGGTGGCACGGGATACATGCGGACGTGCATTGTCCTGTTGGAACAGCAAGTTCCCTTGCCGGTCTAGGAATGGTAGAACGATGGATTCGATGACGGTTTGGATGTACCGTGCACTATTCAGTGTCCCCTCGACGATCACCAGAGGTGTACGGCCAGTGTAGGAGATCGCTCCCCACACCATGATGCCGGGTGTTGGCCCTGTGTGCCTCGGTCGTATGCAGTCCTGATTGTGGCGCTCACCTGCACGGCGCCAAACACGCTTACGACCATCATTGGCACCAAGGCAGAAGCGACTCTCATCGCTGAAGACGACACGTCTCCATTCGTCCCTCCATTCACGCCTGTCGTGACACCACTGGAGGCGGGCTGCACGATGTTGGGGCGTGAGCGGAAGACGGCCTAACGGTGTGCTGGACCGTAGCCCAGCTTCATGGAGACGGTTGCGAATGGTCCTCGCCGATACCCCAGGAGCAACAGTGTCCCTAATTTGCTGGGAAGTGGCGGTGCGGTCCCCTACGGCACTGCGTAGGATCCTACTGTCTTGGCGTGCATCCGTGCGTCGCTGCGGTCCGGTCCCAGGTCAACGGGCACGTGCACCTTTCGCCGACCACTGGCGACAACATCGATGTACTGTGGAGACCTCACGCCCCACGTGTTGAGCAATTCGGCGGTACGTCCACCCGGCCTCCCGCATGCCCACTATACGCCCTCGCTTAAAGTCCGTCAACTGCACATACGGTTCACGTCCACGCTGTCGCGGCATGCTACCAGTGTTAAAGACTGAGATGGAGCTCCGTATGCCACGGCAAACTGGCTGACACTGATGGCGGCGGTACACAAATGCTGCGCAGCTAGCGCCATTCGACGGCCAACACCGCGGTTCCTGGTGTGTTCGCTGTGCCGTGGGTGTGATCATTGGTTGTACAGCCCTCTCGCAGTGTCCGGAGCAAGTATGGTGGGTCTGACACACCGGTGTCAATGTGTTCTTTTTTCCATTTCCAGGAGTGTATAATAGTCTGATGATGCTTATTATCCGAAAGTGATAGTGATGATAGAGGATGTATAGATAGCTATTTTCCATGATAGCCATAAAATACACTGACGTGAGAAAAGTCATGTGGTACTAATAACATCGCGTCGTATCCCCTTTCGGCCTGCGTAGTGCAGCAACTCGACGTGGCATGCACTCAGCAAGTCGTTGCTAAGTCCCCTGCAAAAATATTGACCCATGCTGCCTTTGTAGCCGTTAATAACTGCGAAAGTGTTGCCGATGCAGGATTTTGTGCCCGAAATGACCTCTCAGTTTTGTCCCATAAACATTCGATGGGATTCACGTTGGGAGATCTGTCTGGCCAAATCATTTGATCGAATTGTCCAGAAAGTTCGTCAAGCGGGTGACATGGCCCATTGTCATGCATGTAAATTACATCGTTGTCTGGCAGCAGGTGGTTCAAAAAAACTGGTTCAAATGGCTCTAAGCACTATGGGACTTAACGTCTGAGGTCATCAGTCCTCTACACTTAGAACTACGTAAGCCTAACTAACCTAAGGACAGCACACACATCCATGCCCGAGGTAGGATTCGAACCTGCGGCTGTAGCAGCAGCGCGGTTGCGGACCAGCAGGTGGTACCCAAGTAGCCGAACACGACTATTTCCAGTCAATGATCGGTTGAACTGGACCAATGGACTCAGTAAATTCCATACAAACATAGCCCATCACCATTATGGAGCTACCACCAGCTTGCACAGTCTCTTGTTGACAACTTGGGTAAACGGCTCCTTGGGGTCTGCGTGATTCTAGAATCCTACTATCTGCTCTTATTAACTGACTCGGGACATCTGCCCATGCCACGGTTTTCCGGTCATCTAGTGTCCAATTGATATGCTCACGAACGTAGGAGAGGTGCTGCAGGCGATGTCATGCTGTTAGCAAAGGCACCCGCGTCGACCTTCTGTTGCCGTAACCCGTTAACCCCAAATTTCGCCTCACTGTGCTATCGGATGCGTTCTTTGTAGGTCCCACACCGGTTATTTCGCCCAGTGTTGCTTGTGTTTTAGCATTGATAACTCTATGCAAACGCCGCTGCTTTCGGTTGTTAAGTGAAGGCCGTCGGGCACTATATCGTCCGTGCTGACAGGCAATGCAAGAACTTTGGTATTCTCAGCAGCCATTGACTCTGTGAATCTCGGAATATTGAATTCCCTTAAGATTTCCGAAATGGAATGTTCTAAGGGTCTATCTCCAGCTACCGTTCTGCGTTCAGAGTCTGTTAATTCCCGTCGTGCGGCTATAATCGCGTCGGGAACTTTTCTACATGAATCACCTGAGTACACATGACAGCTCTGCCAGTACACTGCCGTTTTGTACCTTGCATATGCCTTCCTGCCGCCATCGGTGAGTCGGCCGCTGTGGCCGAGCGGTTCTAGGCACTTCAGTCCTGAACCTCGCGGTTGCTACGGCCGCAGGTTCGAATCCTGCCTCGGGCATGGATGTGTATGCTGTCCTTAGGTAAGTTAGGCTTAAGTAGTTTCTACGTTAGAGGACTGATGACCTCAGATGTTAAGTCCCATAGTGCTTTTGAGCCATTTGAACCATTTTTTTGAATCAGCTGCTGCCAGACAATGATGTAATTTTTATCCATTTCAATGGGCCATGACACCTGCTTGAAGAACACTCTGGACAATTCGAGCAAATGATTTGGCCACCTAGATGTCCCGACATGAATCCGATCGAATATTTATGGGACATAATTGAGAGGTCATTTCGCGTACAAAATCCTGCATCGGCAACACTATCACAATTATTAACGGCTACAGAGGGAGCATGGCTCAATATTTTCGTAGCAGACTTACAACGAGTTACTGAGTGCATGCACTACGCAGGGCAAAAGGGGGTACGACGCGATATTATTAGTATCACATGCCTTTTGTCACCTCAGTGTATTTTATGGCATTCATGATACATAGTTATCTATACATCCTTTATCATCAGTATCACTTTCGGATAACAAGCATCATCACACTATTATAGATCATACATTGTATATTTTAGTCTTGTCATATCTATATCGCAATGTTATTAATACAGCTACATGAAAATTATAATTGTATTTTACAGTACGTACCATGTCTTCAGTACAGATGCCTGTTTGTTCTTTTGATGTACAGCACTTCTGATCGAGATGTATTAATGCCACTGCCACACTGATAGCACATGGCATTATAAGTAGTTAAGTGCGTATCGCTAGCCCATAACCTGTCACCTCAGTGTACCATTCATCAGGATGGATTAATACAACAGCGGCGCGTTTTGTCGCAGAATCGTTTAACAAGTGATAGAGCGTTACTTCGATGCTCACGAGCTCCAGTGGAGTACCGTGTAACAGAGGCGTTGTTCATAATGGAGAGGTTTTCTATTGGAATTCCGAGATCGCGCATTGCAAGTCAGGCAGGTATTACCCCCTCCCATATACGTGTCGTCAACTGAAGACAATGAGAAAATCGGAGATGGTTACCGACAGACATTCGTCCAAAGCACCGTACGTCAATTACACGGAAAGAGGGTGGGGTTGGTCGTGATACTGATATCAGAACTACTCTTGCGCTATGCACCTTGGAGTGGTTTGTGGAGTACAGATGTAGATTTAACAACACTTATAAGTAAAATTGTGGTCAGAATTCTTGAGGATATAACATTATTAAATCGAAAAAAACTACCACTAAAACTTTTTACCAGCGGGAATGATTAACATTTATTTTGTAATTACAATATTACGTATTTACATATTAGTGACAAAAATAAAAACACCTACAGCCGTCCTTATGATTTTATTTTGTTTTGTCGCTACCATAACCTATCAGTTGCCAACCATGGTTGGAGTGCTGACACATTATCTGCGAATCCAGTAATGCTGGCAAATGATGTGTTATGCATGGGGATCGTATCAACCTGTACCGCATCAAAACAGCCCGAAGATGACACAATGAAGCGTCGAAACTGGTAGCGACAAAATAAAATAAAATCATAAGGACGGCTGTAGGTGTTTTTATTTTTTGTCATGATAGTAAACGGCCGTCGTCCCAGGGACGTCCTACTAAAAGAATGGACATACAAAAGATATTTTCATATTGTGCTATCTACGTAACAGTCAATGGTTTACAGGGCGGTGCACCTAATATTTCCTAAGTCGCTGATAATGTCATAATCGTGTTGTTACCCAGGCGAATTGTACGAAAGTCCTCGCTATACCATTATCCTCAAGTCGAAGTAAAATTAATTACAGCTGTAATTTTCAAATGAAACCACAATAATTTACGATACTACTATCATAGATACAAAAACGAATTCAGACGCTTTCCATTCTCAACAATTCGATAAGTAGTTTAAAAAAAGCTAAAGGATTTATAACTTACGATTTCTCTGTTTAGAATATCAAACGGTTTGCTGTCTTACGCAGAACTCTGTGTTTTAGTTCCGAGATACTGAAATACGCCTGATAGGATGAGGAAATAAACCATATTCTGCACCGCTGCAATACGGATGTTAAGACGCAGAGAGGAAATACAGCTTTGTATTGTGCCTGTTCACTATTTCGAGTTAGTTATCACCTCCACTGAACGGTCCACTCTCCTCAGTGAGCTTCAGAAAACAGATTTTTCATTTAATGTTTTTTTTAAGCTACAAGTGTGTAGATTGTCATATCAAAATCCCAAGCTCAGATCTGAAGTAGGAACAAAGTTACGCGTCGTTTGGTTGGCGTAAAGGGGTCCCTGTGGCGCGCCGGAGAGCAGATACGAATGCGGGCGCGCTCTGCACTCGGTGAACTATTTGATACCACACTTGGGCGTCAGTTTGCGGCTCGAGAACCAATGAAATATCGTCATTTATGGCAGCTTCGATTTTCAATGAAGGCTTCAAGTCCATCTGGAAACTGCTACAAATCGTGGAAGTCGAAGTTGGATACCATGCAGAAAAATTTGCTGCCGATCGCGACCATTATTGACTGTACGACGCTCGCCTCAGCGCGCTATACGATTCAGGCGAAGCGCGGGCGGTCGGGAAACATGCGACAGGAGAATTGTGGAGCAGAAGGATTTTCAGTTCGCGGAAGGACTCGTGTCAGGTGCCGATATAGCAGACTAGCGGGGAGTATGAAAATTTTTACACAAATCCGTTTTCAATCTGACATAAATCATACTTTCATGTTCAGGCGCGCGTTTCTCTATACAGTGTTTTTCAGCCTGCCAGAATAGATTACGGGCAGCCTAATAAAGATAGCCTTCCGAACTTTGCCTGAATTACTCCTCGGACATGTCCGCAAGCAGTAAGAGGCTAATTTTTTGTGCTTAAGTACATTCATTGGTTATTGCAATGGGCGTGACCAAACAAGCAGGACAAAACTACATTTTGGTTTCAACCGTCTGCCACTTTTTTCAGATTTCATAATAGTGTGCTACTATTCCATGCACAATATCGTATAGATTAAGAAAATAGTTGTTACTGATTTCATAAGATTTGTAGACTGCAGGTCTTCCGTCGTGGGAACACCTCATTTTGGACAGACCAAATTTAGCTTCTCGAATGTGGGGCTTTATGATCACTCTAATTCTTTTAAAAAAATCAGAAGGAGTATATCAAGAATCAATAAGTAATACACAAAAAGATTCACGTTGATTGCTTAATTAGTTTTTCCTAAAAGAAAATCGTATAAATTGCTTATCTCATAGGCTGACTGAGGAGAATGGACTCTTAATTGCATCAGTGGTGTGCGACAGTTCCGTGTGGCAACATGAATATGAAATACGACAGTAACTGGTTTGAAGTTCCCAACAGAAAAATACAAAAGTCTCAATTCTGTAATTTCTTTCTAACTACTTATCGGATTTCTGAGAGTGAATCGCTTTGCAATTTGTCTTTTTTATGACCACCAAATTAGCAGCAGAAGTTACTGTGATTCTCTGTATGTCCATCTTTTCACAGATTGTTGTGGGACCTCGGCTGTTCAGTACAGAATGAAGAATCAAAACGCCTCTGAGTGGTTTAAATTTTCAAATTGTTATTTTATTGGGCTACCAGTTTCGGCGATACATTACGCCAGCCGTGCGGGATTAGCCGAGCGGTCTAAGGCACTGCAGTCATGGACTGTGCGGTTGGTCTTGGTGGAAGTTCGAGTCCTCCCTCGGGCATGGCTGTGTGTGTTTAAGTAAATTTAAGTAAAGTAGAGTGTAGGCTTAGGGACTGATGACCTTAACAGTTAAGTCCCATAGATTTCACACACATTTGAACATTTTTGAACATTACGCCGTCTTCATACCACTTGAGTGAGTTGTAGGAAGTCCGCAGCTAGTGGTCATGCGGTAGCGTTCTCGCTTCACACGCCCGGGTTCCCGGGTTCGATTTGGGGCGGGGTCATGGATTTTCTCTGCCTCGTGATGACTGGGTCTTGGGTGATGTCCTTAGCTTAGTTAGGTTTAGGTAGCTCTATGTTCTAGGGGACTGATGACCTCAGATGTTGAGTCCCATAGTGCTCAGAGCCATTTTGAACCACCTTTGACCCAGTCGAAATAGGGAGCAGCATTCAAAGACTGGTAGATTTTTGTGACAGTGTCCACTCTGAATATCTCCTGCCGATGGCTGGTCCCTATTTGCAGTGGACAAACGGTGGGAATCTCCCAGAAAGTCTGTTAAGGGGCCTGAAGACGGCGTAATTATCGGTGAAACGGTAGCCAATAAAATAACAGTTTGGAAATATAGACGGCTGAAAGGTGTTCGATTTGACATTCTGTATTGTGATTCTGTCGAAGAAAGAGTTTGATGCTGACACATCTAATTAATGACTAGTTAATATTTGTATGGCAATGGACTATACGTCGATTAGAGTCTGATTTTTTTTCACTCCGGCTATATGATAATAGTATTAGGGTGCCTTGAAGGCGCCAGTGCAGTGCAGAGTGGTGGTGGCTGACCTGTGAGATGAAGTCAGCGTGCGGATGCAGGTTGAACTGGTAGGAGGCGATGGGCGGCGGGTAGGGGTCCCAGTTGACGATGATCTGCGGGATCTCCAGCCGGTCGCACATGGAGCGCACCACGTCCGTGGAGGCGCTCTGCCGGGGACCCACCACGCCGGCCACGCCCTCCTCCACCAGGCTGCAGGCTGTGCGGGGTACAGTAGTCAGCGAGGCGATCACTGCTCACTATACATCACAGTGTTCCGTACTGTGGTACAAAGTCACGGCCTACTTCAGTAAAAGTGTGTTTCTGGGAAACAGTTAATAGATCACAATTTAAGAAAACTTGTCATGTATACAGGGTGGTCCACTGATCACGAGCGGGCCAGATATCTCACGAAATAAGCGTCACACCAAAAAACTACAAAGAACGAAACTCGTCTAGCTTGAAGGGGGAAACCAGATGGCGCTATGGTTGGCCCGCCAGATGGCGCTGCCATAGGTCAAACGGGTATAAATTACGTTTTGTTTATAATAGGAACCCCCATTTTTATTGCGTATTCGTGTAGTACGTAAAGAAATATGAATGTTTTAGTTGGACCCCTTTTTTCGCTTTGTGATAGATGGCGTTGTAATAGTCACAAACATATGGCTAACAAGTTTAGACGAACAGTAGGTTTTTTACATTAAAATACAGAACTTTTAGGTACGGTTGAACATTTTATTTCGGTTCTTCCAATGTGATACATGTACCTTTGTGAACTTATCATTTCTGAGAACGCATGCTGTTACAGCGTGATTACCTGTAAATACCACATTAATGCAGTAAATACTCAAATTGATGTCCGTCAACCTCAATGTCTTTGGCAATACGTGTAACGTCATTCCTCTCAACAGCGAGTAGTTCGCCTTCAGTAATGTTCGCACATGCATTCACACTGCGCTCACGCATGTTGTCGGTGCATCACGACAGCAAATGTCCTTCAACTTTCCCCACAGAAAGGAATCTTTGGACGTCAGATCCGGTGAACCTGCGGGCTTTGGTATAGTGCTTAGACGACCAATCCACCTGTCATGAAATATGCTATTCAATACCGCTTCAACCGCACGCGAGCTATATGCCGGACATCCATCATGTTGGAAGTACATCGCCATTCCGTCATCTCAGTCAAACATCTTGTAGTAACATCGGTAGAACATTACGTAGGAAATCAGCATACATTGCACCATTTAGATTGCCATCGATAAAATAGGGGCCAATTATCCTTCCTCCCATAATGCAGAAAGATAAATTAACCCGGCAAGGTCGCTGATGTTCCACTTGTCGCAGCCATCGTGGATTTTCCGTTGCCCAATAGTGCATATTATGCAGGTTTACGTTACCGCTGTTAGTGAATGGCGGTTCGTCGCTAAATAGAACGCGTGCAAAAAATCTGTCATCGTCCCGTAATTTCTCATGTGCCCAGTGGCAAAACTGTACACGACATTCAAAGTCGTCGCCATGCAATTCCTGGTGCATAGAAATATGGTACGGGTGCAATCGATGTTGATGTAGAATTCTCAACACCGACGTTTTTGAGATTCCTGATTCTCACGCAGTTTGTCTGTTACTGATATGAGGATTATCTCCGATAGCAGCTAAAACACCTACTTGAGTATCAAAATTTGTTGCAGGTCGTGGTTGACGTTTCACATGTGGGTAAACACTTCCCGTTTCCTTAAACATTCGGCTAACGGTCCGGACACTTGGATGATGTCGTCCAGTATACCGAGCAGCGTACATAGCCCACCCCCGTTGGGCATTTTGACCACAACAGTCATACATCAATTCGATATCGACGTTTTCCGCAATGGGTAAACGGTCCATTTTAACACGGGTAACATATCACGAAGCAAAAACCATCCGCACTGGCGGAATGTTACGTGATACCACCTACTTATATGTTTATGACTATTACAGCGCCATCTATCCAACTAAAACATTCTTATTTCTTTACGTACTACACGAATATGTAATAAAAATAGGGGTTCCTATTAAAAAAACGCAGTTGATATCCGTTTGATCGATGGTAGCTCCATCTAGCGGGCCAACCATAGCGCCATCTGGTTTCCCCCTTCAAGCTAGACGACTTTCATTGTTTGTAGTTTTTTCGTTTGACGCTTATTTCGTGAGATATTTGGCCCGGTCACTATCAATGGACCACCCTGTATTCGGTATTATTTTTAACTTGATGAGAAAAATAAAAAAAAGATATAAAAATGGGAAAAGTTATGTTATTCTGATCTTCATTTCTAAGACTGTTTGATGCAGCGCACTACGCTAGACAATCTTGGACCACTCTTTTCAGCTGTGATTACTGCTAACAACCCACATTCATCTGAACCTGCTCGCTATATTCAAGCCTCCTTCTACAATTTTTATCCTCCTGCCAACACACCCACTTTTTCTTCTGTGACGAAAATGTCGATGATTCGTTGATGACTCAGAACTTGTAAAATCAACTGATCTCTTCCTTTAGTCAGATTTTTCCATACGTGTTATTCTTTTCATAATTATGTTCATTACTTCCTCGTTATTTATTCGAACCACCCATCTAATCTTCATCGTTCTTGTATAGCACCATTTCTCAAAAAGGTTTCACTTTCGTACAAGGCTTCACTCGAGACAAATACATTCAGTAAAGACTTCCCACTATTTAAATTTACATTCCATCCTAAGAATTTTTTTTCAGTAATGCTTTCTTTACTGTTGCCAGTCTACATTTAATATTCTCCCTGCTTCGTCCGTCATCAGTTATTTTGTTGCCCAAATAGCAAAACTTATCTACTTTTTTTAGTGTCTCGGTTCGTAATCTACTCTGCCTGACAAACCAAACAAAAATAAAAAAGGCCCATAAGGAGAGGAGGAGACGAGATGAAACTTATTGAATTTACGGGCATACGAGTTTATTTGAATGATTACAAAATTGCCAGATTTACAAAGAACATGGCAGTGTGAGCCCACTGATCAGTATGAAGTTGCACCTCCGTCTCGCATGGACGCATGTACTGACTCGGTTGGGGAGGGTGTCGTAAAGCGGTTGTGCGATCTGTTGAGGCAAGCTGACACCTAATGTTGTAATGGGTCCTTGATATACTGGTTACTGGTTCTGGGACAGAGCGCACATCCGAGCTGCTTCCACACATGTTCTATTGCGGACCGATTTGAGCATCTTGCTGGCCAAGAGAGTGCCTCAACATCATGCGGACAGTTCGTACACACACTTGTCATGTGTAGACGAGAATTTTCCTGCTGAAAAATGGCACGGCGACACTGTCACTTGAGAGGGAACACATGAGGACGCAGGATTTCTGTGAAGTATGGTTGTGCTGCCAGAGTTACCTCAATCGCTACCATCCGTAAGCTGAAGTTATACCCAATGTCTCTCCACACCATGGGTTCACACTGCTGTACCTATCCAAAACGTTAGAAAAACGAGACCTCTTACCAGGCCGCAGCCATACCCTACTCGATATCATCGAGGGTAGTGCAGAACCGTGATTTACTGCTGAACACAATGCGACTCCATTTATCACCGGTCCATACCTCCCGGACAAGGCACGACTCCAAATGCAACCGTCTGCGTTGTGGTATTAATAATAGACTACGAATAGGATGGTAATTCCCTAGTCCGGCTGCAACTACCAGTGGCCCAGGACGATACAGTATGTTCCAGAAAGCCTATAACGTGCTCTACGGTGACAGACGCTGATGCCAAAGGTGTTACGTTGTGTTCGGTGCACAATACGGCGTTCCTCCATTGAGGTCGTCACACTTGGGCGACAGTAGTGGAGCAACAAGGACGCCCCAACAAAGTAGGTCACCCAAGACAAGGACATCGCCCCAAATCCAAGATAGCGGCCGTAACTCAAGTATGTGACGTCACGTGACGTCAGCTGATGACGCGATTGACGTCATTCAAGATGGCGGTAAGATAGCTCAATTGCGCTACCTGTACTAACCTAAGAAAGTGCCACACCCCCTGGCGGTAAGTTTGAATTTTGGTGGGAAGATAGCTAAGTTGGCTACCTCTACTAAGCTAAGAAAATTGCGGGGAAGAGAGGGCTACTACCACTTATCTCTTCTTAGGAACTGGACATAAGTCTTTATTTAAACAATTACATCAATTTTGTTAGCCATCCTCTCGAAAATTTTGTTGAGCGGACTTGGTAAGGTGTCACCTCCACTAGAGGCTGCTCATTTAATCCGAATATAATTGCTATAAATTTTATTAAATTTCTTTAAACGTCTATAAATTTGTTTATTTAAATTTCATTAAATTTATTATCTACCTACAGCATTAGTGTTGTGTTACCACCATAAGAGGTTGAGATATCAGTTTCTCAGTCTTTTAATATCTTTATCACATGCACTCATTCAGCTCCGGACATAAGTCTTTATTTAAACAATTACAAACAGTACAGCCATAAAGCGTGTTCTCTATCCTCCTTGAATTTCGAATTTTTTGCTGTAATAGCTTACATTCAATTCGAATATAATTTTTATAAATTTCTGTAAATTCGTTTAAATTTCTTTAAATGTGTGTAAATTTGTTTTAATTTATTATCTACCTACAGCATTAGTTTCGTGTCACCAGCATAAGAGACTGAGATACCGATAGTCGTTCATTGAGGCTAAACCAGTGTTGAAAACTTTTATTTCAATGCCACGCCAACTCATCAAACTAAAACTGAGAATTTATTATGTACATTCGTTTAATAAATTATTGTTAGTTGTTTCTCACGGAGCTGCTAGCATTATTCGAGATGTAGTGTATCATTCCCCTTCGACCAGATAGCTGCAGCGAGATAGAACGCCACCTCTGCACAAACATCTACTTTCAGTGGCATGCGGTTCGCTTCCTGCAACCTTTATGTTGGGCGTCAACCTTATCTGTTTAATGCAAGAGCCAATTATGTAAATAAGCACTTAAACGTGGAGCCGGAATCCAAACACACTACAAGTTGCAAACTTTCTTTACGTAAACTAGGTTTTCGGTTAAGGAAACAGTTGATTGGGATCAAATACATGAGACACAGAACCCATTTTCAATTATAGAAAAGCGCGTTAAGAATACGAACTAAAAGAAATGACACAGCAGATTACGTGCACTCTATGAACAATGAGCACTTCTTCATCTTAGATACTGTGAAACAAATCTCTTCTATTTCAAGCTCTTTGCTTCTCATATTCTGGGAGGAGGCGGTATGGACAAAGAAAAGTCTAGTAAACACGGGGTCAAAAGTGCATAACTTGAGAGATAAGTGCACGTGTTCAGTTCAAATGGTTCAAATGGCTCTGAGCACTAAGGGACTTAACATCTGAGGTCATCAGTCCCCTAAAACGTAGAACTACTTCAATCTAGCTAACCTAAGGACATCACCCACATCCATGCCCGAGGACGTGTTACAGTAAAAGAGACGTTTCGCAGAGTAGCGAAGATGAATAAGAGCTCATAGTTCTTAAATATGCAGTTTGAGATCCATGTTACGGGACATCTTTTCCTTGTTTTTATACCTATCACCACCTCACATAATAATGAAACAAAGACCTTGCAGTAGAAGAGATTTGTTTCACAGTATCGAAGATGAAGAATTGCTTATGGTTCTTAGGGTGTGCATTTTGGAGTCCTTGTTTACTAGTATTTTTTTTCGACTTTGAATATTGACAGTTACTCATGCGACAACATGACACATGAATTAAAATTTTTGAAAGCTTAGTTTACATAAAGTAATCACTGTAATTCCACAAACAGAGCTGTATATTAAGATGAAACAAGAACCATGTAGAATTTATATACAACAAGAAGAAAATTATCTAGAATACGACTTTCTATCAGAGAATCTAAGAAATAAATTTTCTATATAAACTTTAAAGAAATATTTTGAATCAGACTCAACAAATATCAACTGAATCTTAAAAGATCTATATATTACAACGTAACCAGTTTAGGGAGAACATACACCACTGGCCATTAAAATTCCTACACCACGAAGATGACGTGCTACAGACGCGAAATTTAACCGACAGGAAGAAGATGCTGTGATATGCAAATGATTAGCTTTACAGAGCATTCACACAAGGTTGGCGCCGGTGGCGACACCTACAACGTGCAGACATGAGGAAAGTTTCACACCAATTTCTCATACACAAACAGCAGTTGACCGGCGTTGACTGGTGAAACGTTGTTGTAATGCTTCGTGTAAGGAGAAGAAATGCGTACCATCACGTTTCCGACTTTGATAAAGGTCGGATTGTAGCCTATCGCGGTTGCGGTTTATCGTATCGCGACATTGCTGCTCACATTGGTCGAGATCCAATGACTGTTAGCAGAATCGGTGGGTTCAGGAGGGTAATACGGAACGCCGTGCTGGATCCCAACGGCCTCGTATCACTAACAGTCGAGATGACAGACATCTTATCCGCATGGTTATAACGGATCGTGCAGCCACGTCTCGATCCCTGAGTTAAAAGATGAGGACGTTTGCAAGACAAGAACCATCTGCACGAACAGTTCGACGACGTTTGCAGCGGCATGCCCTCTTTGAGGCTATGAGCGCTATGGGACTTAACATCGATGGTCCTCAGTCCCCTAGAACTTAGAACTACTTAAATCTAACTAACCTAAGGACATCACACAACACCCAGCCATCACGAGGCAGAGAAAATCCCTGACCCCGCCGGGAATCGAACCCGGAAACTCGGGCGTGGGAAGCGAGAACGCTACCACACGACCACGAGATGCGGGCTGCAGCGGCATGGACTATCACCTCGGAGACCATGGCTGCGGTTACCCTTAACGCTGCATCACAAACAGGAGCGCCTGCGATGGTGTACTCAACGACGTATCTGGGTGCACGAATGGGAAAAGGTCGTTTTTTCGGATGAACCCAGGTTATCTTTACAGCATCATGATGGTCGCATCCGTGTTTAGCGTCATCGCGGTGAACGCACATTGTAAGCGTGTATTCGTCACCGCCATACTGGCGTATCACCCGGCGTGTTGGTATGGGGTGCCATTGGTTGCACGTCTCGATCACCTCTCGTTCGCATTGACGGCACTTTGATCAGTGGACGTTACATTTCAGATGTGTTACGATCCGTGGCTCTACCCTTCATTTGATCAGGTCCTGTACGGGCCTTTCTGGATACTGAAAATGTTCGATTGCTACCCTGGCCAGCACATTCTCCAGATCTCTCACCATTTGAAAACGTCTAGTCAATGGTGGCCGAGCAACTGGCTCGTCACAATACGCCAGTCATTACTCTTGAGGAACTGTGGTATCGTGTTGAAGCTTCATGGGCAGCTGTACCTGTACACGCCATCCAAGCTCTGTTTCACTCAATGCCCAGGCGTATCAAGACCGTTATTACGGCCAGAGGTGGTTGTTCTGAGTACTGATTTATCAGTATCTATGTACCCAAATTGCGTGAAAATGTAATCACATGTCAGTTCTAGTATAATATATTTGTCTCATGAATACGCGTTTGTCATCTGCATTTCTTCTTGGTGTAGCAATTTTAATGGCCAGTAGTGTATTTCGACAAGAAAGTGAGGTATGTCTTTAATTTGATAACAAACAAATTACATGCACCACAACATTTGGATTAGAGGTAAGCATGCAAAAGTTACACAATAAAAGAGTGCGCTACATGTGTTTAAATCGCAGGATCCCTTATTATCTCTACTGAGACTGCAAGAAAAATGCTGGAAGCTTCTACTACTTTTAGTAGACACTGCTGCAAGTTGCTCATATTTTTTGAAGACATTTGTGGGTTGTAGAAGAGGACCTGATAGCCCCTGGAATAGGAATGAAAGGTGCTGTTAATGCAGTCAACGGCAGTAGAAGGAGCGAGTGCGTACCCCTGCGCTTGGCGCTGTAGCTGTCGGCCGCGTTGAGCACCTCGACGTGCGAGCGCAGCAGCGGGCGGTGGCCGGCGTTGCCCAGCACGAACTCCATCGTCGTCTGCCGGTTGACCGCTTCCACCGCCGACAGGAAGGCGTGCCGCAGCGCCGGCGGGTCAGTCTCCTCGAAGATGCCGGCTGTGAGCACCACGGTTCTCACTCTACACCGTTCTACCCACTGCAACTCAGACACTCGCTTGGAATTTCTGGAGCATAGGAAGCGTTCAAAGGCTTGGTTAGCGGAGTGAATCCTTGTACCCGTTACTGAGTCCAGTGACAACGTAACTCATCCCATGTGACTGTCTATTCACTGCTGGCTCATGGTGATGAGCCGAAACATTATGATCATTGGCTAGCGTGAAGCTGAATGCCACCTGGTGACGTAGCAGGCACGTGATGCAGTAATACAGTTGTAAAACTACCGTAGGCTACCGTAGACTACCGTAAGAAAGGACAGACTACGGTAGCTTTGGTCAGTTAAGGTTCTACATGCACTACGTATTCGTTATGTGTGTTGCATGCGCGTCCGAAAGAATAGACACCATACACATACAATTACGGCGATCACAATCCAAGGATCATTTCTGTGCGAATGCACACATACGCCCGAACGGCAGAGGAAATGAAACAGCAGGGTTAAATCAAGCGCTGGGTGGAGAAGCCCGCACAGGTGTTTTGATTCTGCTTGACACAGGAAGTAGCGAAGACGGACGGTCGGGGCACCTGAGCGCTGCAGCACCATACAGCGGCGGCTGTGGTAGAGCTCAGCTCTACGCAGTAAGGGAAGTAAGAGTATATAAGGGGAGCAAAGACGAACGAGGACTGATTCTAGTGACGACGCTGGCCGTAAATGGGGAAATCCACTTAGATAAGAGACTCTGGCAGATTCTTTCACGAAGACTGTGGCATCTTCCAGGGTGATAAATGTCCTTGGCACAAGGCCCGAGTCCTGCTATAGTGATCTTACGAGAATTATAGTGTACTGACGATGTGCTGGCCACCATATTCGTCTGACATGAAGGCGACGGAACTCATCTGGGACGCAATCGGAAGCAAGTTCCGTGCACTGAAAACACCGACCCGTAATTTACGGAAATTGCGTGACCTGTGCGTTGACATCTGACACCACGCACCTCCGGAAACCTGCTAAGGACTTTCTGAATCAATGTCACGCAGAATTACCGCTGGATTGCATTCCGAAGGTGGACCATGTTAATTCATCTCTTCACATGCATAACATTTTGATTGCTATCAGTTACATCGTTTATTGAATCACTATACCATATAGATTGCGCTCTCAAGCTCTGAAACTAAAACCAGTATAAAGGAATTGACAGCTGTCTACACAGACGTTGGACATTGGCTTAGGGAAACAGTAACCAACTTTTAATTATTTTTGTTATTATATAAAACAGCCTCATTTCAGACAAGTGTTGACGTTACCGATTTCGACTTACTTCCATCATTTGATTAAGTTCCATAGTAACTTGTCGGCTGAAGGGATGGTTGAGTAACAGTCCAAAATAGGTGACGATAACGCTTATGTGCCGTAATGCTGGAATATACAATTTAAATAAAATGACAATGGCTTTAAAAAAATTCGCTGACGGAGCAAGACATGTAATGAAGGTTCGACATTTTCAACAGCGTCATCTATTTCGCTTTACATCATTCCGAGGAACAAAGGAATAATTTGTTTGGTAAGGGAGAGGAGTGTGAGGAAGAAAAACTGTCAAGGTAGAGGCAGGTTTGACATCAATAATCAGATTCAAGTCGATGTTGGTTACAACTGTTATGTACAGATGAAGAACAGCACGTGACAGTAGTATTAACTGCGTCCACCCCTATTCAATCCATAGACGAGCTTTAAAAATTTCATAACGTTTCACTGGTCATTCAACATTGTTTGCAAAGATCTTACTTCGTATTATGGAACTTGAAAGACTTTTGGTAGATGACAGTGAATTGTTGATTACGCCACAGTAGGCGAAACGAGAGGCAACGGCACAGCTGGAGTTTGTAACTTCACTTTGTGCTTTTCATTGTTATGCCATCTGCTCACATTTCATATTGAATGTGGAAGAACCAGAGAACAGTAAAGAAATAGAAGTAAATTGTTTTTTAACTGAAAATCTATACAAGATTATGCAGCCTCATTAGTTCGTACATAACGCTGGACCCTACTTCCATATACGCACAGTGAACGTACTGACCCCACATAGTATAGCCTTCTGGGTAGAATACACTTCTGAGGAATAGAGTTATAGGTTGCTGTTCTGGAGGGCGGCGCTCCCACTATCAGCAAATGAAGTAGTTTGGCATGCCATGCACACAGTTTTTCGTCGGACCTTATACTGACCGTCGGAGTGTATCGCAGTATGGGCAAAGTGCACATATCGGCGGATCTGAACGGAGTGTGATTGTCTGCAACCCATGCACGGGTCACTGCATCTCCGCGAGCGCCGTGTCAGGCGTGTACCGTGAATCAGGAAACAATGCCTTGGGCTACAACATGTTGATGATACGGCTCACCATCGACTATCACGAATGTAACAGCCTATAATGAGATTTTCACTCTGCAGCGGAGTGTGCGCTGATATGAAACTTCCTGGCAGATTAAACTGTGTGCCGGACCGAGACTCGAACTCGGGACCTTTGCCTTTGCGGGAAAGTGCTCTAGCAGGAGAGCTTCTGTGAAGTTTGGAAGGTAGGAGACGAGGTACTGGTAGAAGTAAAGCTGTGAGGACGGGGCGTGAGTCGTGCTTGGGTAGCTCAGTTGCTAGAGCACTTGCCCGCGAAAGGCAAAGGTGCCGAGTTCGAGTCTCGGTCCGGCACACAGTTTTAATCTGCCAGGAAGTTTCGTAACAGCCCATATTTAGGACTCAGTACTGCAGAATACCCGCCACTTCCACACTGGACAACAAATACTACCCAAAACTACCTCCATCTCCTTGCTATGAAATACAGTAGCTTTAATCTACAACAGAATAAAAATGGAACAATCATTTCAACATGAGTTTCAATATCTCAAGGACTAGCAGCACCAAGCCACCGTGCTGGGAACCGCTTCATCACTTATCTTCTTAATATTACCGGCTGCAAGTACAGACATTAAGGCATCCAAATGCCAGCCCCGACGTCCATCCAACTACAAGATTATGCCATCGGCAAACCAGAGAATTTCAGCCAGTGAGTAAAGCTTTACATATTCTGAACAGAATTGCGGCTACAGAATGTGAATATTTCTATTTCTAGCACCTAGCACCTTCGCAGCTAGTTTTCGTTGATGTAGCACCTTGCTAATTTGGAGAACTAATTTCTCAAAAAAAAAAAAAAAGAGAGGTGTGTCGCGATGCGGATGGAATACCAAGACAGAGAAGAGTGTCGAGGCACAGTGATCCACTTATCACTCTAAAGGCCCACGGCCTTTGATACATCAGTCTTGCTAACCACCCCCCAGCGTTACG
Source organism: Schistocerca gregaria (assembly GCF_023897955.1). NCBI lineage: Eukaryota > Metazoa > Arthropoda > Insecta > Orthoptera > Acrididae > Schistocerca > Schistocerca gregaria. The sequence goes on from NC_064921.1 coordinate 428,221,116, forward strand.
CCAACGTATGGCAAGACCCCCTTGACTCTACGCGCTGATGCAGCATTGTATTAATCGGCTGTGCATGCCTTGATCACCAAATAGCAAAAGAAATTGGCGTGGGTACACTGAAAGTTGGCAATCTCGAAGAGCACCCACGTGCGCAGCGGACTGTGGCCTCGGGTCAGTCAGTCTCCGCTAGGCAGCCTTTGGCAACCCTCTTTTGGGTCCCAAGGTTTCACGACGCTGGGCTGTTTATGGGATCCTGAGAACGTAACGGACATCGATGACATCACCTGCGCTAACCGCACTCGCTACGGCCTACAACAATGCAGGGCTAGCATCAGCTGGCCGCCGTCGCAGCACATCGTCATTTCAGCGGCATACGATGCTTTGTACTGCTTCAAGCGTCGCTTAGCATTGAATACAAAATTGAGTGGTTTATGATGAGCTGCTCGACCCTCGTGATCCATTCTTTTTAGCTCCCAGCCTTTTTGCTAAGTGGATTGTTGGTAGCAGTTTGGCCTCCGGAATGCTCTCTTCTGCTGATCTCAATTGATTTTGTACAACACGCTCTGTAATGCACTGCCCACCCTGTCTTTCAGTACATAAGGTTTGACTTATCTTGGTTGAGTTACGGTTATTCGAGTTTCTGCTTCGCAGCCGTATCACCTTGGGCAGCTTTAGAACGGTAGAAATTTCCCTGATACATTTGTTACTCAGGTGACAGCATAAACAGTCCATGTTCGAAATAACTGATTTCTCCTGACCGACCCATTCCACTCTTGCGGCTTATTTACTGACAACACAACATCTCGGTGTCTGGATTTTATCTCATGGAAGCACTGCAAGGCTATGTCCATCTGACTTCCAGCATGGCTTAATGATTAATGAAGATAGAGGTTTTTTTTGTAACTGAATGGCTGTTTCGAGGGTTATTTTATTGGCAAACATGACTACGACGTTTTTTTCTGGATTTATTTTCTAGATATTGCTACAGTGAGCTGTTTCTGCAGTTTTCGTACTAGAATTTTTGGATTACTGGAGCTTTTATACACTGCCATGTCGTCTGCGAATAGGTCATTCCTCACGCACCGCTTACTGACTGTCAGGTCCCAGGTCGACAGGTCCACAGGTCCACAGGACCACAGAATGTCCGTGGAACCGTGTTCTGTTGTCAGTGTGATGCTTATCTCTCCAGCACCGGTATGGAGAACTGTTGCAAAATACTCGACTGCAGAATTAACCTTTCCTTCATTCCGCAATTGCACTGTATCCTCCAGGTGATGTCCTACCAGGAAGTTATATTGCTCCCAAGTCAATGACATACGTTCCATTTGCCTTCCTCCAGACTATCCCTTCAACACTGCCACATTCCAGGAGCGCTGGGCTGTGGTCTGAGTCCAGCTCATAGTGAGGTGTGGTCGCAGTTCTCCACAGAACGCGTCTGGAGTGGAAGATGTCTAGGATATCCAGCCTGAACTGAGCAAATAACACGTCTCGTCCCGCTGACGTTTTTGTAGTTGCAACTCCACTCACTGTATTTGTCGTTCAGATCGCTTGCTACTATTACACCCTCAAAATTGCCGGACAATGCTTGAAGACCCTGTACTTGATGTATTTATGGGAAGTATTGTATGCTGAAAGTATCATACGGACATAGTTTCCTATTTTTAATTCTGTACCTGCAGCCTCAGCTGTGACTAGATTTGGTATATCGACTGTTCGGTGGCAAATCCTCTGACGTACAAGGACAGCTACCATTTCGCCACAGCAATCACGGGCGAGCCTGCCTGTCCTGTGGATAAAGTATTTAACCGATTTTTCGGTAATAGATTCGTCTCCGTAGTGCTTGAGACATCTATAGTGTGTCTGTCTAGAAAGGACTATAGCTGGGTGGTTTTCATACGTATTCCCGTGGAAAAGCTTCAGCCATTCGAACGGGCTCACACTGTGGGTCTGCGGGAAGCTAGTGAACGTATCGATGGATTGCTGCACTTGCTGGGGCCGATGTATCGGTGCACTGCGTCGCTGCTTTCAATACTCCTCTGTGGAACATTCTCACACCTGTGTACCAGATTCTGGACGCCCGTGTACTACAGACTTACTGCAAGATCGACGCATTTTGCGAGAAACAGCGGCAGACCGGAAGTAATCGAGGGACGAATTCCGGGCACATGTTGCTGCTGATGTGTAATCAGAGACCGTTGGGAACCGTCTGCTTGCGCAGGACTAAGATCACGTGTGGCTCTGGCCATGCTGCCACTGTCACCACGACACCGCCAAGCGTGGGTACTCCGGTATCGAGAAACAGTTGGCTGGGGAATGGAATCAGTGATGGGACTAGGTCCTGTTTGCTGTTTGCGAGTGACATACGTACAAGTACTTCTTCTCTGCTCCGATTCTCTTAGTGCCTTACAATCACTGCAGAACCTGTACCCGACTGAGGAGATAGTCCAGCTGATACATGACCAACTGTACCTGCTCCAACGGCGGGGTACAGAAGTATCCTTCTGCTGGGTGCCTGGTCATGTCGGCATATGGGGCAATGAACAGGCCGGTCGGGCTGCCAAGGAGGCCTGCAGAGAGCAGGACGTGGTCCAGTGTCCTATTCCCTTGCAGTCAGTCATCGCTGCACTCCACAGTAAGTGCATGGAGTTGTGGGAGGACGAATGGCTGGCGGCGACGGCCAATAAACTGCGGTTGATAAAGTCAACCACTCGGCCGTGGCGTTCCTCCTGCCGGTTGCTCAGGCGGGAGGAGGTGGCCCTCACACGTCTTCGGATCGGGCACTGTCCTCTCACACATAGCTTTTTATTACGGCGGGAGTATCCTCCGTTTTGTGATGCTTGTGGTGTGCACATCTCTGTCCAGCACATTTTAACAGACTGCATTTTATACCGTGATGCACGGGCAGAAGCACAAGTCGATGGGGATCTACCTTCTGTTTTAGCTATTGACGAGACGTGTGTGTCTAGGGTTTTTAAGTTTTGTGATGTGCCTGGACTCTGGCCTAAACTTTTAGGCTGGAGGTTTTAGTGTATTGCAGAGTGGCTGACTCCTCCCCTTTTTTCCTTACGGTCAGCCAGCCACTTCCATCCGCTACATTGTTTTAGCTCCCTCTAACATTTTCCTCCTGTGTTGTCCATGTTTTACTGCTGGCGCTCTGCTTCATCCCACGCTTTGGTGTGGGTGAGCACATGTTTTTCAACGATTGTTACCCATGTTTTGTGTTCTGTTTTATATTCCTGTTCTGGGATTTTTCTTGACACCCGTCTCACTAAGTTACTGAACGGGCGCTGAAGACCTTGCTGTCGTGCGCCCAAAACCCCTCTACTACTACTACTACTACTACTACTACTGTTACAGAGTGCCATTCGCCCACAATACACAGATCGCATCCCAGGCCTCATGGCGTGGGGGCCTACCAGTTACAACTCGCGGACACATTTGGTGCTCCTGCAGGGTAAAGTAACCAGTGCACGCTACATTGCACGGGATGTTATCCATGTGTTACTGCCATTTCATAGAAAGTAAGGTGAAGTGCTTTTTCAGCACGGCAATGCACTTGACCGTAACGGCTTCTGGGAAGCAACGTGCTCTTCGTCGAATACAACAACTATCCTGGCCAGCAAGATCACCATATCTCTTGCCGATTGAACATGGCGAAGCGGGGACTTACACGTTCTTCAGGATCCGTAAGAACCATTGCAGAATTGCAACAAAGGGCGTAAGATGCTTTGGACAATCTAGCGTAGGATTCCATTCGGCCGGCACTTTTATGGTCGTTTACATGCAAAAATACATGCCTAAGTTGCTGCTAGAGAGGGGTACACTATGTGTAAATGGGTCTACTTGGGCATCTTTTACTATGACAAGTATGTTATTATGAACTATCTGTCATCCCATCCCATCAAAAAAATGATCTTGTTATTGAGTGTTTTGCATTTTTTCCCGGCAGTGTAGTAGTGCTGGACACAGGCTCTGACACTTGGAAGGACTCGGGCGTCACATGTCTCGCAAAACTCTTCCCGCCCTGGCGGGTCAGTATGTCGTGGTTGTCGGAGGCCTTACTGACACGTTTCTAGTTCAGATTGAAAACAGTGCTCCAAATTTCACCGATGGTTACAGGAACACTCGAATACGCGATAGTTTGCTTACCAGTTTCTCGAACTCTAGTACGCTTTCCATCTTTCTTTGTATACCTACTTCAAATAACAAGGAAAGATATGCGTTGCATGTTCTAACCGTGTCTCTACTACTCCACCACCGAGATGTACTACACCACTACCGAGGTAGCTATTTTTGGATGCCTTTACAAATACCTTCCGAACACTAGCCTCCTTCTAGTAGGAGTTTTCCATGGTTTCATTACCTCGTTCATTATTCTTAACGCTGTTCGAAAGCCCGTGGGTACTTCTACTTCTTTGCTTTTTACACCGTCCACGTCTCAGGTCTAAACGATGTTAAGTTCCAGACGTACTGCCGCGAAAACATATTCTTCAATTCCTTTTCAGTCTTTAAAGGCAGTAGATCTCTTTTTTTTCTTTATTAAAAACGGTTAAAATCCTCTGTGCACTATGGGACTTAACTTCTGAGGTCATCAGTCCCCTAGAACTGAGAACTACTTAAACCTAATTAACCTAAGGACATCACACACATCCATGCCCGAGGCAGGATTCGAACCTCCGACCGTAGCGGTCGCGCGGTTCCAGACTGTAGCGCCTAGAGCCGCCCGGCCACCTCGGCCGGCTTTCTTTATTAAACCAGCGTCAATTTGATTATGGTGCCTCCCTTTTTTCGACCAGTTTTGTATAATGTTGCTTTGAAAATAACATAATTTTTTCACTTCTGAACTATATAAAATTGTGCCCTGCCCGAGACGCAATAACATACTATTTCCTTTTTCTATTGAAGTATTATGATTTAACGATATAATTTAAGCACTAAATCAATGAACTGCGCTGGAAGTCAGCGAATATGTACGCCCAGAATAATGTGAGCAGCGTATCATTAATATCTGTGTTTTGTTCTACATAAGAATGCGCGCCCGTCTTTTCTTGCTCTTCTGCTTCTTCTTTAATCGCGCGCCTTTCCGACAGCATTTTACGATAACAGGCTCCCTTTTTCTACCATTTTGTTCAAATGAATTAATCTTGTATTCCTGTTAGGAATTTATTTAATCATTCCATTATTGTCACCAACGGCGACTACTGATAGGATCTTATTATGAATACTTTATTATTTCACTCCAGAGCTGAGATAAGATTATTGTAATTTCCAAGTATTTCACTGAAATACGGCATAATTCTTGGTTATGTTCAAAACTGTGAGAATTATTCACAAAATGTTAGATTTCGGTACAAAAAACTTATTTTGTTAAATAATAATTGTTCAACATTTCTACTTTCATTTCGTAGTGGCAATCACAAATTCCCAATTTATAAATGTTACAGAGTTTTCTCTTCCACATTTTTTCTTACGATGCCAACTCGATACTCACGAGATTAAACTAAATCATACTCAACATCTCACGAGGCGAGAAGCTAGTTAGAAATTTCCTTGAGATTCCAAAAACACAAATTAAACGCTTTTCAGCACGTTACAAGTCTACTGACCTTCACTTCAAGCAGCAAAAGGTAAAAAAAGAGTAGAATAGACTAAGAAGTGAAGTGATCATCTTATGCATTCGATAGTATTGTGTGCATTTTGTAATAAAAATAATTTTTGTTCTAAAAACTAAAAAGTGGCCTGTGTGAAATACTTAATACTGTTAGTTAATGATAAGAAGTGATACCTCTAATTAATCGACGTACTAATAGCTGTGTGTGGTATTTAAGCAATAAAAATAATCATTCTCTCAAAAATAAAAAATCAAGAATAATTAGGATTCTGATTGATAATCACAAGAAAGCTAATTTGTACGAATTACGAAAAGAACTTGAGAGTCCGTCAATCTGCTATTTCGAGACATAATTAGCTTGAAATATTTATTCAGTTGCTAAATTATTACAAAAATATGAATATACTTAAGCATATTTTACATCCTTTACAATTTACGCTAGCCGAAGGATAAATTCCCATAATACAATAATCATATCCACCCATATTTACACTACTGGCCATTAAAATTGCGACACCAAGAAGAAATGGAGATGATAAATGGGTATTCATTGGAAAAATATGTTATACTAGAACTGACATGTGATTACGTTTCCACGCAATTTGGGTGCATAAATCCTCAGAAATCAGTACCCAGAACAACCACCTCTGGCGGTAATAACGGCCTTGATGAGCTTGGGAATTGAGTCAAACACAGCTTGGATGGCGTGTACAGGTACAGCTGCCCATGCAGCTTCAACACGATACCACAGTTCATCAAGAGTAGTGACTGGCCAATTGCACGGCCACCATTGACTAAACGTTTTCAATTGGAGAGAATGTGCTGGCCAGGACACCAGTCGAACATTTTCTGTATCCAGAAAGTCCCGTACAGGACCTGCAACGTGCGGTCGTGCATTATCCTGCTGAAATATATGGTTTCGCAGGGATCTAATGAAGGTTGATTATTCTGAAATATAACGCCCACTGCTCAAAGTGCCGTCAATGAGAACAAGAGGTGACCGAGACGTGTAACCAATGGCACCCCGTACCATCGCGCTGGGTGATACGCCAGTATGGCGATGACGAATACACGCTTCCAATGTGCGTTCACAGCGATGTCGCCAAACACGGATGCGACCATCATGATGCTGTAAACAGAACCTGGATTCATCCGAAAAAATGACGTTTTGTCATTCGTGAACTCACGTTCATCGCTGAGTACAGCATCGCAGGCGCTCCTGTCTGTGATGCAGCGTCAAGGGTAACCGCAGCCGTGGTCTCCGAGCTGATAGTCCATGCTGCTGCAAACGTCGTCGAACTGTTCGTGCAGATGGTTATTGTCTTGCAAACGTCCCTATCTGTTGGTTCAGGGATCGAGACGTGGCTGCACGATCGGTTACAGCCATGCGGATAAGATGTCTCCCATCTCGACTGCTAGTGATACGAGACCAGTGGGATCCAGCATGGCGTTCAATATTACCTTCCTGAACCCCCCGATTCCATATTCTGCTAGGAGTCATTGGATCTCGACCAACGCGAGCAGCAATGTCGCGATACGATAAACCGCAATCGCGATAGGCTACAATCCGACCTTTATCGAAGCACGTTGTAGGTGTCGCTACCGGCGCCAACCTTGTGTAAATGCTCTGAGAAGCTAATCATTTGCATATCACAGCATCTTCTTCCTGTAGGCTAAATTTCGCGTCTGCAGCATCTTCGTGGTGTAGCAATTTTAATGGCCAATAGTGTATTGAACACCGTAGTTAAAGCTTTAGTACAATTCTAATCATTGGATTCATTTCTCCTATTATTGAACACTTTAGGTTGTGGTCTGTTTATCCATAAATGAGATTCTCATCTGTCTATGTCGTTCATTGGGTTCACAGCTTTTGCAACTCTTCTTACTTGTGACCGCAATGACATGTAGACTTAAGTGTGACGAAAACGTAAGACCCTTCTGTTGGGAGCTTGGTTTCATTCTGCCTGTTGGTGTTTGTTATGTTAAATACCCCACAGACACAGAGACAGGCCAAAACTTCAACCTTAAACATTTTTGTGGTTCTCTCTGGTTACTGCACTTCAGCAAGATTAGAATTGGCGCTTGGGAGCAGTGTACTGCTAAAAGCACAGGGAACGCAGCTGTTCTAGGACATTCGCGGTAGTTACGAAACGAGTGGAACGTATCTCCCTTTATTTATAGAGCCATCCACTGGTTAGTGTCCCTAGCTGCAGCGCACTGCATTAACGCATCAGACTGATATGCCCCGAGGCGTTGTCTGGTAAACAGCATCTTTGCTACCGCTGCAAAAAGCAAAGGCTAGCGCGTGGTGATATATGTGCGAAATCCATCATTTACTCCGCAAGACGACCTCTAAAGCTCCTGAAGTCAGTCACAAAGCAACCACATTACTCACGCTGAACGAGTCAGACACTGACTTGTACAGGTACCATCTTCGTGGTCACCCTAAACTCTAGCCCACACTCTCTCTGCAGCTTCCGCTCCGCCCACCTCCTTCCAAGCTGTATGCTGGTGCTTGGGGTATGACTCACTTCGATGCGCCTGCACCTGCAGATTTTTTTTAAAAAATCAGAATACGCTTTGGAGTGAATAGGAGGTTGATGAATTGTCAAAAACGTTCATTCACGAACAAGGGAACAAACAGCTTAACGCTATTAAAAATGCACGTTGATAATAAAGTCTTCATCGATTTCAAAGAAATAGTGGATTCACTTACTTAATACATAACTATAATCAATTTTTGTGATAATATGAGGTTATTCTTTTTTATCAGGATAATCAATAAGAATGCTTACGATAAAAGTCGTTAGCCCGCAACTGTCCGGTTTATCTATCTGTAGATACAACGGGATTTCACTCGGAAGTTTAAGAATATGCATTAGATGAGTATGTGCCAAGCAAGATCGTAAGAGATGGAGAAGATCTACCATGGTACAACAACCGAGTTAGAAAACTGCTGCAGAAGCAACGGGAACTTCACAGCAAACATAAACATAGCCAAAGCCTTGCAGACAAACAAAAATTACACGAAGCAAAATGTAGTGTGAGGAGGGCGATGTGAAACGCTTTCAATGAATTCAAAAGTAAAGTTCTATGTACTGACTTGACAGAGAATCCCAAGAAATTTTGGTCTTATGTCAGAGCGGTAGGTAGGTGAATAAAAACAAAATGTCCAGACACTCTGTGACCAAAATGGTGCTGAAACAGAGGATGACGGACTAAAGGCCGAAATACTGAATGTCTTTTGCCAAAGCTGTTTCACAGAGGAAGACTGCACTGTAGTTCCTTCTCTCGATTGTCGCACAGATGACAAAATGATAGATATCGAAATATATTACAGAGGGATAGAAAAAAAATCGCTAAAAAGAGGAAAGGTCGCTGGACCTGACGGGATACCAGTTCGATTTTACACAGAGTACACTGAGGAACTTGCCTCCCTTCTTGCAGCGGTGTACCGTAGGTCTCTAGAAGAGCATAGCGTTACAAAGGATTGGAAATGGGCACAGGTTATCCCCGTTTTCAAGAAGGGACTTCGAACAGATGTGCAGAACTATAGACCTATATCTCTAACGTCGATCAGTTGTAGAATTTTGGAACAATTATTATGTTTGAGTATAATGACTTTTCTGGAGTCTGGAAATCTACTCTGTAGGAATCAGCAAGGGTTTCGAAAAAGACGTTCGTGTGAAACCCAGGTCGCGCTATTCGTCCACGAGACTCAGAGGGCCATAGCCTCGGGCTCCCAGGTAGATGCCGTGTTTCTTGACTTCTGCAAGGCGTTTGATACAGATCCCCACAGTCGTTTAATGAACAAAGTGAGAGCATATGGACTATCAGACCAAAATGTGTGATTGGATTGAAGAGTTCCTAGATAACAGAACGCACCATGTCATTCTCAATGGAGAGAAATCTTCGGAAGTAAGAGTGATTTCAGGTGTGCCGCAGGGGAGTGTCCTAGCACCGTTGCTATTCACAATATACGTAAATCACCTTGTGGATACCATCGGAAATTCACTGAGGCTTTTTGCGGATGATGCTATAGTATATCGATAGGTTGTAACAATGGAAAATTGAAATGAAATGTAGGAGGATCTGCAACGAATTGACGTATGGTGCAGGAAATGGCAATTGAATCTCAATGTAGACAAGTGTAATGTGCTGCGAATACATAGAAAGAAACTTCCTTTATCATTTAGCTACAATATAGCAAGTCAGCAACTGGAAGCAGTTAATTCCATAAATTATCTGGGAGTACGCATCAGGAGTGATTTAAAATGGAATGATCATATAAAGTTGATCGTCGGTAAAGCAGATGCCAGACTGAGATTCATTGGAAGAATCGAAAGGAAATGCAATCCGAAAACAAAGGAAGTAGGTTACAGTACGCTTGTTCGCCGACTGCTTGAATACTGCTCATCATTGTGGGATCCGTATCAGATAGGGTTGATAGAAGAGATAGAGAGGATCCAATGGAGAGCAGCGCGCTCCGTTACAGGATCATTTAGCAATTGCGAAAGCGCTACGGAGATGATAGATAAACTCCAGTGGAAGACTCTGCAAGAGAGACGCTCAGTAGCTCGGTACGCGCTTTTGTTGAAGTTTCGATAACATACCTTCATCGAGGAGTCAAGCAGTGTATTGCTCCCTCCTACGTATATCTCACGAAGAGACCATGAGGATAAAGTCAGAGAGATTAGAGCCCACACAGAGGCATACCATTTCTTTCCACTAACAATACGAGACTGGAATAGATGGGAGAATCGATATAGGTACTCAAAGTACCCTCCGCCACACACCGTCAAGTGGCTTGCGGAGTATGGATATAAATGTAGATGTAGAAGCCTGCACCAGCAAGAGCAAATATCTGTTACTTGTCAATAAATCGCAAAGATCTGTTAACCTTGCTGATGAATCATGCTGCGGGAGACCTCCTGTGCGAGAAGAGACTGTTATTAGATCTCCGATCGGGAGTTTCCCTAGGTGGCAGATACATATCGGTGGTAAGGGGAAATGAAGTACCCAAGGAAGACCAAACACTAACATAAATTTAACCTAATAGTGTCAGCTCTGGAGTCCAGCGGCTAGTGATCGGCGGCTGTTCACAAATTAGTGCGGCTGCTGCAAATTTTTAATCTTCTTGCAGGAAACGCAAATATATGCGGTGGAACGCTACTTGTGATCAGGCCATTGAACGAAGAATTCAGGCATGGAGGAAATTTAGCAGTAACAGAAAAACAGAAACATTTAAGGTTATTCACAAAGTTCAGAAGCAGTACTAGAAAGGTATTAGAAGAGTAACGGGAACATACGACAAAAGTAGACTAAATAAATCTGGAAAGACTTATGAGAAATAGCTTGAGAAATTTCTTCTGAATATTCGTGGGAAATATAAAAGGTTGGAGACATAACTACGTAGGCTTCCGCAGCAGGTGTCGTGCTGATTCAAATTTTCTTGGTTGTTGTACTGCGTCATTGTATAAAATATTTTTATTATAAGCTGCAAAACCGACGTTTCGACCGTATTACCATAGCCTTCCTAGAGGGCAAGACTTAGTAACACGATCGAGACGTCGATTTTACAGTTTATAACTGAAGTATCTTGTACAGTGACGCGGTAAGACGCAGATAAGAATTTTAAGCATCATAAAGGATTATAAGCCCCCAATAATCTGTTTCAAAAGAACAAATAGATCTCTAGACACAAAAACTGATGTAAGCTGCAAAATTCGCAATACTTTGATAAACTCCTCAACTACGAAAAGTCTAAAAAATAAAATAAAATAAACTTCAAAAATCCAGATTCGAAGCCGCCCGCTGTCACAGAGGTAGGGGAGATTAAAAAAAAAAAAAACAACAACAAAGCCCCAGCAAAAGATAGCATATCTCTGAGATCTGGAAACTCAAAGACCAAAATATTAAAAAAAATTGTCACTTAAGTCTGGATTACAGAAAAATCCCATGTGGACAGTAATGAGCGTCGATGCACCCATTGTACAAAAAGGGCAACAAGACAGAGCCTAATAATTACAGAGATGTCTCATTGTTACCGGTCACTTACAAAATTCCAAGGGATTACTCAGCAGAGTAGAACCACAAACTGAAATACAGATAAGTGAATATCAAGCAGGCCCCAGAAAGGAAAGATCAGGCATTGAAACGATTCGTAAAATGTGAAAACACCTGAAGGTGTGACTATAGTCACATTTGTTGACTTTATGACCTATGACTCCATAGACAGGCAGACTCTCTTTGACACAATACAAGAATGGAATAGATAGAAGAACTAGGGCACACATAAAACAGATACTCACAGACACCATATAAAAAAAGGTTATTGCAGAAGCCTGAGAACCACCGATGTAAACATAGCGAACAGGCAAGGAGCGCTCCTTCTTTTATCCAAAATGGTCTTGGGCAAAATGATCAAACAATGGGAAGAAAAGTTAAACTGATTCTGTTAGGAAGAAGAAGTGTGAACAAAAAAACCATAAAATACCCGACATTTGCAGATGAGCTAGCAATACTCAGCAACAATACACAAATAGAAGAAGCAATTGAACACTTACATGGAGTGTCTGCAAAACAGATCTACTTACGAGAAACACAATGCGTGGAATGAAAGAACAACAAAACACAAGAGTTGTATATAAAATATGAAAAGTTCAAAGATTGGAAAAATATGAGTATCTGGGGGAATATAAAGAAACAGAACATTCAAACAAGACCTCAAACATAGAAAGAACAGAAAAACAAAGATGTCACTTCTAATGGATGAACATCTACAGTTTTACGTGAAATAATATGGCCTCTTTGTCCATCAAAAGAAATAGGAGAAAGTATGTCCGCACAAATGTTTGATGGATGATAACGGGATTGGTCTCAGTTCCATTCGAACCCTGTATGTAGACTCTTTACAAATGAGCTTCGCATAAAAAAGAAACAGGCGTGTACTTTCTTTACTATGTGAACTGAGATTCACTTGCTAAGGGGACGGTTGTCCATTGATCTGCAAACTAGTGTACTTATTTGTGAGCATACTAGAGACGTATTGTTAGTTTCTTCATATTCGTAAAGTGCTGTTATTCCGCAAATGTATATAAAATTAATGAAAGGCCGCTCCAGTTTCTAATACACATTAACTTCACGACTGGTTTCGGCCCTCACGTCCACGTCATTTTCTAGTGTACCTGAAAATCGTGCTGTTACTTCGCAAACACCCTCTCAGTAGCTGCAGCAGAGAGAGACGGTTGCTGTGAATGAATTAATCTATGTTTCTTTCAAAGTAGCAAAAATTAGAAATCGGCGCGCGCTTTAGTCCATGGTAGTCCTTGACAGTAGTGTTGAGTGGTACTTAAGATAGGTGAATAAATTAGTGAAATCAATGTGAAGTGAAGTAGAAATTAGAAAATAAATGAAAAACTTAGTTTAGTTTAGAAGAGTTATACACGGGCAAACAGCGAGCAGAGCAGCAGTGATAGAAGAGCCAATGATCATGAAGTCAGCACGTTTAGGAGAAGCCATCGCCCTCCCCAGATAAACAAAAGCTGTCGATTCAGCCCTCAGGGCATCGCCCGACCGGCTCACGTGTTTCTCAATTGTCACATGTGATCAAAGGTCCTCGCCTACATTCCAGGAGCCAATGACTGACGTTAAGAAGATTCTTCGAGAAGCTTTTCAATATGACAGGAGAGGCAATGACCGTGAAGTCGTTCACCTCCAGTGAACTGAAGTGAATAAATACGCGAGACGCATTGGGCCCGACAGAGTAAGAAGGAAGAAGAGCAGTAGTTTGCAGTCAGTTTCGGTGCTGAAGACCGTCATGTAAGAAGAGACTACATCATACACAGACGCATCAAGTCCGCCGCTGTAATGGAATAGCAAGCAGCAGCCTCGGCGCCAGAAGACAGAAGTTAAAAGATATTTGAAGACGGATTTTTACATACCCGGGTGACGCGTGAGGACGGAAAGGAGACGGCCTCACATCAGCAGTCACCTGTGAGCTGGGATGAAGATCTGACAGCCGAAGATTGGAAAGCGGGAGTCCGTTGTTCGAGTCCGGGACACTGGCCTCCCCCGCCGCGCCGCTCCGCTGGCCGACACAACACACGCGGCCGCTTAGAGAAGAGAAACACTGGGACGCTACATCCAAGGTATCACCATCCGATGCACGACTTCGCTCTCAGTAATTAAACGGGCCACAGCACGAGGCGCGTCTCCAGTCAACTGAGATACACACAGCCACGCGTAATCAGACGCCGCCGCTGCCGCAGCAGAAGACTTCGCAAACGACACAGCTGCCGCTCTCCGAGCCAGAACATCCAGTAAGGAAACAGTTGTACAAAACTTTCAATAAAAGTTATCTTATGTAAAAATGCTGTTTCATTCTACCTCATACCTGCGCCAAGGAAGAACCCACCCTGCCCACATGTTGTTAAGAGAGAAAAAATAATTTATTTAGTATTTTCACCCTGACATAATGCTTTAGATTTAAATGCCCATTGCAGTAATGCTCATCCTGACAATTGACTAGCATCAAAAGAGAAAACCCAGTTACATTTAGTAGCAGAAGTGCTACAGTATATTATTGACAGACATTGTTGCCAATATCTATGAGAAACAGAGGAGCGAAGTACCAGTCATCTGTACACACGCATATTTTCATTTGCCTCCAATTTTTCATACCATTTCGTTCAATAACCCTCACTAAGGCAAGAAAGAAAAATGAAGATGTAACGCCCGTTAACAGTGAAGTCGTTTAAATTCTGTTAAGCCGGGTACAGTCGCTGATACGGCACGAATTTTCGCCAACAAGGTTTACTGCAACCTTCACATGCCTACTGATGACTGATTCGTCCATCGGTGCATGCCTTTATACAGGTACCCTGCCCCCCCCTTTCTCCACCCCTTCCGGTAAGGCCCCGCGGCGGGGTAAGGTGGCTGGCGGGCTCTGGCGGCTCAGTTGCAGCTTTTCTGCCTGTGGGTTCATGTCCTGCCTCCACGCTCCTCCGTCAGTTTGCCGAGCGTCGTGTCCCTAGCCTTGCTGAGACGGAAGCCACTGTCTTTAGTTATCAAGTTCGAATCAGTTATCAGTAGGCAGCTGAAGATGGCAGCAAGTCTTGTTGCCGGAAAATCGTACATAAGGATTTAAATTACACATTCACAGAGAAAATCCCCAATCGTATAATGAGACCATTAAAGAAGAAACACAGGCCTACATAGGACAAGGATGCGAAAAGAAGCCGGCCGCGGTGGTCTCGCGGTTCTAGGCGCGCAGTCCGGAACCGTGCGACTGCTACGGTCGCAGGTTCGAATCCTGACTCGGGCATGGATGTATGTGATGTCCTTAGGTTAGTTAGGTTTAAGTAGTTCTAAGTTCTAGGGGACTGATGACCACAGCAGTTGAGTCCCATAGTACTCAGAACCACGAGAAACCATTTGCGAAAAGAAACTGGGAGCCTCCTTTGCAAACGAACCATGCTGACGTTAAGTTTAATTGGTTTTGGAAAACCACGAGAATCTTGATCTGAGTGGCTGGACGGTGAGTTGGTTATCGCTCCTTCCGAATGCGGATCCACTGCTTTAACTACATCACCACCTCCCTCGGTAAGAAATATCGCTTCTCTCAAATAGGAATCCAGTGTCCTTACTAATTTCATGGCCATCTCTGCTTGAGAGAAGGGAAGGTCACAGTTTAATATCCCCTCGAGTACGAGGCTATTAGTGAAGGACTACTACACTGCCCAGACACAGTAATGTCAACCACCTTTCAAAAACCCGAGCAACCACCTTTCGCAGCGCAGGCCGCTGTGAGATGTGCAGGTAGAGAATCATCGAGGCTCACGAAGGTACCGAAGGGGATGTCGAACCATGCTGACTCCAATACCGTGGCCAGCTGCACCAAGTTTCTAGGTTGAGAAACCCCGTTCGAGATGTCCTACAGTGTCTCGATTCTGTGTAAATCTGGGGATTCTGGTGGACAGGGGAGCACGGTAGACTCATCCCGGTGCTCTTCGAACCACGAATGTACTCTGCGAGCTGTGTGACACGTTGCATTGTCCTGCTGGTAGATTTCATCATGCCAAACTACATGCAGGGGTGGATGTGGTCCCCAAGGCTAGACGCATACTTGTATTGAGCCAGTGTGCCTATAATGACGAGATCACCCAAGGAATTCCACGCAAACATTCCTCACACCATTCCTTTGGCCTGGACCCTTCTGACGATCGTTGCAGGATATATACTGTCAGTCCGATGGATCATAAAACGTGATTCATATGAAAAGGCCATCTGACGCCACTCAGTGGATGTACACTTGCGGTACTGGCGTGCAGATTGCAGCTTTCGTCGCCGATGAGTAGCAGTCAGCGTGGGTGCGTGAACCAGGTGGTTGCTTCAGAAGCCCATACGCAGCACCGTTCGCAGAATGGTCGTTGAGCAGACACTGTCGGTAGACTATTAGTTCATTTGCGCAGTCAGTTGGCCGTCATTTGCATCTCTGTTCGCCCGCAAACAACTCCGCAACCGTCATTCACGTCTCTCTTTTGTGACCTATGGTTAGAGGCACCTGTTTGTGGTGAAAATGTTTGCCCGATTTCGTCATTTAAAAAAAAGTTATATCGGTATATTTTTCGCTAGTTTACTTCCATTTCGTCAATAATTTCGCTAAATTTTATCTACTTTTCAGCAGTAAAAGGTAAAGGAAATACATTTATGGCACATTTGCAGTGAAAAATCTTTTATTTTACATAAATTGAAAAAGCATAAAAATTATAAATCTTATTAAGCCACAAATACAAGTTTGAATACATTTATCCTGTCCTAGTCTATGTACACCACACTCAAGTCAGTCTGAGAAAGACAAGAATACCATGACTTCCACGTTACTGGGAGTCAGAGCTGTTCTCCTGCCAGATATTATATTGCAATACCTAGAAAATGATCTCTCACTATCAACATTACTGACTGGGATCCTCAAAGCCTTCACTGCAGCTTCCACAAAAAGTCCATACTCTACTTTCAGGGAAAGAAGAATACCAATCACATCAACATCTTTACCTTCTCTACAAGAACTAGCTACTAAATCCCTCAACAATGTGTATGGTACAAGAAATTCTGGCGTTGGAAGTTCTTGTAGAATGAGAATTTTCTTTATCAGCTGAGAGATTTCAGCGCTGCCTAAATTGCCTTTTATTATGTTTCTCGTATCAAACAATTTACCTAAGGAAGAAATGACAATTTTTCCTGTATCACACTCCATCAAGTGGTTCAGTTTTGTAAGACTTGCTCTGCCTACAGACTGGAAGAGTGATGTTAACTGTACTTTGCTCTGGCAGTTTAAGAAGTTTTTCTGAGTAGTAACTTAAAGCTCTTTGCAAGGTCACCAAGCTTAGACTGCAAAAGATGAATTAACGGTATCTTGGAGCCCTCTAATGTCAGCAGCAGATTGCAATATTTTGAGCACTGCACGATAGTGCCATGGTGCTCGACAGTTATCTCGGCGCCCGTTTTGAATAGCGCCAGTTTGCCATTTTAACGACAGCGGCGCCCGGAGAGTTTACAGACTTCGTCGTTTCAGATACGCTGTCACTCTTGGCCCGAAAGCAAAGCATTGTGTCCTTTCGCATGTCAGATGAATAACTCTGAATTCGCATTACCATAACCACTGCACTGTTTCCCTTGTTCCCTCAACATGCTTTATATACCCTTCACTGCTAGTGCTGCCACCTGGCGTCTGTGAGTGGTTACTGCATGTTGACGTCGAACATCGGCAGTGATGACATTAATGTTGCTCGGCCGTGTAGTTCAACTTATCTCCCTGTGAAGAAACGATTCCGGAATTCAGATGAGTCGATTTCTGCCAACCGCCGGGATCCTAATTTGTGATGTTCGGACTTAGGTTTGTACCTTGCACATCATTAAAGTTCGGTACTGAGGAGGGCAGATGTGGGTGATGATACTCTTCACACAGTCTTAAATGAGACGAGAAGGAGCAGCAGCCGATGGCGGTACTCACCGATGCGGACACTGTAGGTCGGGTTGTTGCTGGCGTGCGCACCCAGGAGGCAGCTGGCCGCCACCACCACCACCAACCACGGCAGCAGCCTCAGCCTATGCCTCAGGCCATCCGCCATGTCGGCGCCTTCGGCAAACGCCACCACCTGTCAAGTACACCGCTAACACTATACAGTGCGTCACGATGCGTACAGGGTTTAGACAATTATGTACGAACACGTGTTGGACGACGCTTGATATTCTAAAAAATGGTTCAAATGGCTCTGAGCACTATGGGACTCAACGTCTGAGGTCATTAGTCCCCTAGAACACAGAACTACTTAAACCTACCTAACCTAAGGACATCACACACATCCATGCCCGAGGCAGGATTCGAACCTCCGACCGTAGCGGTCTCACGGTTCCAGACTGTAGCACCTAGAACCGCACGGCCACTCCGACCGGCTTGATATTCTAAATAGCTTTAATCCTGATGCTGAGTTTATAGCCATGAAAGTTACGTTGCAGTATCTTGAACTAGCATAGGTCAAATGCTAACTTGTAACTTTGTCCATTACTCGTCCAAAAGAAACTCCGCAACAGACTATTGAAACTACTAACCAGCAAAACATGAGACACAAATTACCTCGACTATCGCTCACGCCTACAAATCACATCCTTAGCTCATCAAATATTGCTTGGATCTCTGCCCCTTCCAAGTTTTAGCAATCGTCAGAAATACTTGAATGTCCTTATGTTCAATTAGCTTTCTGAATTCGTTTACCCTCCCCTATGCGTATCCTGTACCGGCATATAAAGATACAGCACATCTCCTCACATACCTTCGCGGTCGTACGCCTACAGCAAAATCGAATGCCAACACCCCATTGCTTCCTCTGTTCTCGAGAAGCCTCATCTCCTGTCGTTCTACTTTCCTAATATCTCCACACTTTCCATGTCTTTTCCTTCAGAAATTTTAACTGTCTCCCTCTCACAGGCGTGAATTCATTCCGGAGACATTCTGATAACTACAACATACGCCAGTTCTTCCATTCGAAATGCTGAAAAATATCCTTTCTTTGCACGAATGCAATGCAACCCGCCTACTACAAAGTGCACCCTTTCCATTTACCGTTCCTAGAACTCATCCCATATCCTGTTTCATATCATTTCCTTTTTAATGCCCTCTGCATACAAATCCCTCTGTTAGAAAATGCTACCTTGTAGAATTTAAGACTGCGGACATCACTTCATTAACCTTACAAACATAGTTTTTGTTTCTACCTATATATTTTTATGTTTATTACTTTTATGTTGTGCAATTAATCGCAATGATTTTGAACGAGTCATTACACAATCGTATTACACAATCATATTACACAATCATATGTGAAAATGGCTTTATGTTGACAATTTGACCGGCCTGTGTCGCAGAGCGGTTCTAGCTGCTACAGTCTGAAACCTCGTGACCGATACGGTCGCACGTTCGAATCCTGCCTCGAGCATGGATGTGTCTGATGTCCTTAGGCTAGTTAATTACCATAGTGCTCAGAGCCATTTGAACCATTTGTTGGCAATTTACAATTTCTTTTTAAATATGGAAATGAATTAGGAAGTCCTGTCAACCACATTACTACATAAACAGATATTCTTGTATGTGATACAAGAAGTTATCAGTGAGAAACTTTTCTAGTTTGTTTACAGATTACATTTTCCTATCTGTGAAGCATTTAATAACATTGTTTGAGTGATCAAAGAGTTTAGTGACGGCGCTATTCCACCCCTTCTTGTGCTAAAGGCAATCTTAATGTGGAACAATGGATGTCATTTTCTTCTTCTAGTTTAATAATTGTGCACGTTGTTGTTGTTTTTGAAGTACAGTGGTTTAGGCATTGAGTGATATAATTATCATAGCCCGGTATTATGGGTATGCAATTTCTGTGACTGAGCTGTTGTGTATGCCCTACTATAGTTCTTATATGACTGTTAGCCTGTAACTTCGGCACATTTTCTTTTTATATATATGAAGATGGCAATAAATAAACTGAAACCAGTAACCCAATAATTGTGTTAACATAGCGATCTTGGCAAATAAACTGGTTTTCACAAGGAGACTACAGTACCAATTTATATGATCGACTCCTTACTGAATGATTATGTGAGATAGCCATGACGGAAACGTATTAATCTTCTTCTCTTTTGCAGGACGTTATACGCAGTGACTCACTAGTCACTGTAAGATATTGTAGCTCTAGGCGATGGAATTACATAAAATATACTCTGACCATCTTACAATGTGTTTAGGCACAGATATGAGATAAACAGGGAATGGAAGAATAAGCATCATGCAACTAAAAAAAAGTGCTTTACTGTGACATGTCAGATGAAACGGAGGGCAATTCCATTCGTTTAATTCCAACCTCTTGCAGGAATACATGAAATTTAGTCGCAGTTGCGAATACAGACAAACATCAGTTGTGTAATGGAATGACGACCATGAAAATTTCTTCTGGACTGGGACTCGAACCTGCATTACCATTAGGCTATCCGAGCAAACCTAGCGGCCAGATCCAGACTTCCGTATCTTGTCAACTATGTGCCGTCAGGCGTGCAAGGAAAGCCTAATGGTAAGGTGACCGCATGCGATAAGCGGGAAATCCGGCTTCAAGTCCCAGTCCCGCACAAATTTTCATGGCCGTCGCTCCGTTATAAGTTGACAGTTGACCATATTCGCAGCTGCGAATACATTTCATGTATTTCATAACGGCTGTAGTCGCCGTAGTGCCTATTCCTTCGGACATGCATATATGTATTTGCATGGTATTGCACTGCATCGTATTTATGAACAACATAAGCACTGCAATGTTCTATCTTGTAGGACTGTTCGTTAGGTGAGTACGTGGGTGCAGTGTGCTCCTGAATTATTCTCTTGAAGGGTGAAACTATCGCCGAAGTGTTGACTGTAGCGCTGGATAGAAGGTTGGAAGGAACCTATTCTGACACTGCAGAGCCCTCAAATTACTCTCGTATTGATATGAGAGTCGTTCCATTTAATACATGATACTGGTCCGTTCATAACTGGAGTCACAGAAAGCTGTGCTGTGCTGGACTGTACTCAGAACGCAATTTTACTTTCACCTTGTCGTACATGACTGACTGACTTACGACACGCAACGTTGAGATTTAAAAATATTTTTGTTGGCCATTTACAGCTCCTTGTGCACCACTAGTTCTTTTATTTATTGTTTATTTATTGGTCTACAGGTACCCATTCTCTGAAAAATTGAGGCTCTATTGTTTTAAGACTGACTGTTCAAACTCGATAAAACTTTATCGTAATATAGCTGTTGATTTTCGCTATGCTTAGCAACAAGCGATGATGTTTACTAGCTCCAGGTAGAACTGCAAAACTACCGTAGGCTACTGTAGATTATCATAAGTAAGCGTAGCCCACGGTAGTCTTCCTAGTAGCTTTTGATCAGTGAAAATCATAAGTCTTACCTGTGAGTTAGGTACCTTGCGTACCTATAGGGCGTTGGCTCATTTCGATCCCTTGGTTTCAGTGTGCGATCAGTGTCTTTCCAGATTCCAATAGAAACCGGCAGCGGTGAACTGTCTACAGACTGGGTGAGGACATACAGGGTGTTTCACAATTAATGTTACACACTTCTAGAGATAGTCCAGCGGACTTAGTGGATCACGTTTTACATAGGAACGCGTGTCTGAAAACGTCATCCAACAAGCGGCAAAGACGCGGCTCAGGCAGCTGGAACAGGCCGCTGTACCACATCGCGGCAGTTGGATTTAATAATTTGTGCATTGTTAAAAGTGACTTAACGTTTTTCATTTAGCCGTGTTAATGGTCAACATGACTTTATATGAAACTTCCTGGCAGATTAAAACTGTGTGCCCGACCGAGACTCGAACTTGGGACCTTTGCCTTTCGCGGGCAAGTGCTCTACCAACTGAGCTACCCAAGTACGACTCACGCCCCGTCCTCACAGCTTCACTTGTGTCAGTACCTCGTCTCCTACCTCAGTTGGTAGAGCACTTGCCCGCGAAATGCAAAGGTCCCGAGTTCGAGTCTCGGTCCGACACACAGTTTTAATCTGCCAGGAAGTTTCATATCAGCGCACACTCCGCTGCAGAGTGATAATCTCATTCTGATGACTTTATATGGTTTAATGGCAGTGCAATTGTGGCTAGAGGCGAGTACGGACAGATTCGTGAGTGCGTGGCGCTCTGCAGCGCGTCGTGTTGTAAAGGTACTGTTCCTGGAAGTTCAACGTGAACGTTGAATTACTGACGTCATTCGTGCTTCAGTCAGCATGAATAGGGAATCTGATAAAGTCTTACTGCGGGTCCGTAGTTTGGAAGGTAGGAGACGAGGTATTGGCAGAAGTAAAGTTATGAGGACGTGGCGTGAGTCATGCTTGGGTAGCTCAGTTGGTAGAGCACTTGCCCGCGACAGGCAAAGGTCCCGAGTTCGAGTCTCGGTCCGGCACACAGTTTTAATCTGCCAGGAAGTTTCACATCATAAGCTCTGCGATCTTCTGGGCAGGAAGTTCAGTACTCACACAGACAATCTCACTAACGTAAGAGTTGTCTAGTCTGATCTGCCATGCGTGGTCATAAGAGGACAGGGCGATGTGGAAACAAAACAAACTCAGCGAGTGTCACCGATTTTATATCTACGGCTCTTACGAGGGAAACTCTCCATCGCAACACCCTCAGATTCGGTGGTAAAAAGTCCCAGTGGACGGCCCTTGAAAAACTGAATGCAGATCAAGCATGAAAACAGCAAGAAGGTGCAGTGAACTGTGAAAAAAAGAGGGAAATAGAAACAGTGAATGGTCCAAGCTCAACATGTTCAACATCGAGCGTATTGCAAGAATCATAGCGTCGTGGATGTGTGGTCACAATATTGGAGTGCAAAGCGGGAGAATGAACCGTAGTTTTGACAACTATCATACTATACAGAAAATGAGTTGTGTGGTAAGAATATATTACCGTCGAAAGTATATGTAATGAATAGTCAGAGCAGGGGAAAGGCAGCATAGACCTCTCATAAAAATGAAAACAACAAATAATCGGGTGTGAACTATGTTACAACAAAGGAATTGAAGAATCAAGACTTCCAGAACGGAAAGCATGAGTCATAACATGACAAAGTGACTATTGGCTGGTGTCTCTGGTTCCTTGGCCGACGTTCGTCCGATAATTTTACTGGCGTTTCGCCACTACGAGTGGGTGGCATTGTCAAAGCTTCAACCTCCATTGCTGGTGGTGAACTGGAGCCGATTTCGTGGCCGCAGACTATATGTACCTGGCGCGTCAACGTCCGAGGGCTTCTCCGCGCTCATTTCCGGTGCGGTTTTCTTCTTGCTACCTGAGAAGGTCGTTCGCTGCAGCATGGGAAGCCAGGATCCGTTGCACTTAAGGCTTTCTTCTTTCTTGTTGCAGCTATTCCCAAGTTTTTGTATTTCAATAGCTTCTCTGAACAAGCAGGTGTGATAGTGCTTCTTTATAGCCAGAACTTCCGTGTCAGCGAATTTTACTACTTGGTCGGTGTCACACAGTGCCTGCCTGCTCTCCCACGGCCGATTTCTCCGCCTTCCCCAACCTGCATTGTCGTTTGCGTTCTTTGATCCTGATGTTCATTCATCGTTCAGTCATTCCGACAAACTTTTCCGCATATGCATGGTATGTCGTATATTCCCGACACTGCAAGTGGGTCCCTTTTCTCCTTTGCCGATCTAAGACACTCTTTGATCTTCTTTGTCGGTTCGAAAATTTTCTTTACGCCTTGTTTGGGCAGTATACGGCCAATTCTGTTCGTCACTCTGGGAATGTATGGTAGAAAGACCGTACCCGACATTTATTCTCCTAATTTGCCACTGCGCCGAGCGTTTGGCTCTGTTGCACTTCTAATATAGCTAGTGGAGTACCCATTGCTCTTCAGAACACTTTCCAGGTGTTGCATTTTTCGTCTGAGGTGCTGCGGCTCACATATTGGTCGTGCTCGCGTTACGAGCGTATTAATCATGCCTCTTTTATGGCTCAGGTGGTGGTTTGATAGTTTGAGCAGGTATCGGTCAGTGTGTGTCGGTTTTCGATACACGCTGTGTCCCAGATTTTAGCCATCCCTTGTGACCAGCACATATAGAAATCACAAGCTGCGATATCGTCGCGAAAAAACAGTGACCAGTATATGTAATAAGTTTCCTTTAATTTACGTCTATGGTCACAAACTTTTAGTTAACAGATTACCGGTTTCGGTCTTTAATGACCATAATCAGATCTGTTCCATAAAAACAAAGTCCTAATGTACTGCAGCCATAGTGGCATCGTAAAATGTTAAATGCGGAATCAGCACCAGCATGGTCAGATACATATAAATAACATCACATGCACGAGTCATGTTGCCAGTAATACTACAGATCTGATGATGGTCATTAAAGACGAAACCGGTAATCTTTTAAGTAGAAGTTTGTGACCATAGACGTAAATTAAGGGAGACTTATTACATCTAGAAATGGTAGTTTTTTGTCATTTTCTACTTCCATGATAAATTTTATCTTGATATGGAGGCTGTTGCAGTGTTTTACGAAGTCACCGACTGTTCTTCACCATGGCTCCACACAACGAAAGTATCAACGACGTATCTTTACCACACCTTAGGTTACAAGTCGCCAAGTCCAATGCCTGTGCTTCTAAATGTTCCATGAAGAAGTTGGCCACCGCTGGACTAAGAGGACTACCTGTTGCAACGGTTTCCAGCTGTTCGTAGAAATTGCCATTCCACGTGAAATTTCTCGTGGTGAGAGATGCATGAAAGAGCTTTCTGATGGCTTACGGGAAAATGGAACCACTGAACTCCAGAAAGTCACTGAGTGACACTTTCGTAAGCAAAGAAACAATATACAAGTTAACAGGATGCCGTTTGGTGCAAGTATTAGTTTCTTCAGCTTCTCAATGAAATGTCCTGAGTCCTTTACGTATGTGTCAGTCTTTCCCACGTGCGGCTGGATCAGAGAGGCCAAGTGTTTTGCCAGTTTATACCTTGGCGAGCCAGGACCGCTAACAATCGGTCTTAGTGGAACGTCGTTCTTGTGGATTTTAGGCAATTCATACAGCCGAGGTGGTAGGGCTTCAGTGTTGCGCAGGTTTCTCTGTATGTCCGCTTGCAGAGAAGACTTTTTGATTAACCGATTCGTATTCCGTGTGATACGCTGCGTCGGATCTGCGCTTAGTTTTCGGTACGTCGTCGGATCTAATAGGTCTCTTTTGCTAATAATCTTCGGTCTTCATTACGACGGCTTCATTTCCCTTATCGGCAGGCAGTACCAATATAATCTCGTCGGCTTTAAGATTCTTAATAGCTTCTACCTCTTCTTTTAACAGATTGCAAGCTGGTGATTTTGCTCGGCACAGTATCCTGGATATTTCAGTGCGCATTTCCTCTGCTCTTTCACAAGGAAGGTTCCGAATGGCCGCTTCGGCATTAGCAGTGATGTCCTTCATAAGTATAGTTCTCGGCGTGATAGAGAAATTCCCTCCTTCTCGAAGAACAGACACTTCCTCTTCAGTCAATTGTCGTTCAGTGAGGTTGACCACTGTGCGTGACACGTCTGGAATCACCTTGTCAGCCTACTTCCAGCACCTTTCAAACTTTTTCTTGTGTCGCTCAGTGCAGCGTTCGAGTTCATTCTGCATGCTCCTGTGAGTCATGCTGTCGATCTTGCTCCGCAACAAAGGGACGAGGGAGGTGATCGCAAAAAAGAACCGAACCTTCTAGCGATAATCTAAAATAATGAAAACGCCCAAAGAATTTTCTCTGTCAGATTCATTTTGGGTTTCAGGGTTATTATCGAGAAATGCAATAAGTCTAGAGGTCCTAGACAGTGTCACCGCTGCCCAAGATACAATCATACCAGTCAGACTGCCACATGAAACCCAGGTGCGGAAAATGTGCCGGCCCACAACTAACTGTGCCAATAAGAAAGGAAAGCAGACCCCGTTTGCGTAGCTGCAATCGAGGCTGCCAGGTGTATCAAAAATTAGTGCGCGCCCAGAAGCAACAGAAAGCGGGCACAAGTATTGTTGCACCTGCGTCCGTGCAAGAACAACAAGCAAATCGACAAACAGATTTTCAAATGAAGCAAGCGAAGTTTCCTAGACCCTGACCGACACGCAATGTGTCAACCTCCTCCTTCCGCCCCGCTGTTGCGGTCGCCCCACCAACGTCCTCTCGGTGGGGACCACCTCCTCCAGCTACAGACACATAACGCCGACTGTAGCACTGCCAATGCCGCGTCAGAACCGTCGCCGGCAACACAACAACCGCAAAGTCCACGAAGTACAGGAAGCGAGCTCGTAAACCTTATGCGTGAACTAAAATACACTCCTGGAAATGGAAAAAAGAACACATTGACACCGGTGTGTCAGACCCACCATACTTGCTCCGGACACTGCGAGAGGGCTGTACAGGCAATGATCACACGCACGGCACAGCGGACACACCAGGAACCGCGGTGTTGGCCGTCGAATGGCGCTAGCTGCGCAGCATTTGTACACCGCCGCCGTCAGTGTCAGCCAGTTTGCCGTGGCATACGGAGCTCCATCGCAGTCTTTAACACTGGTAGCATGCCGCGACAGCGTGGACATGAACCGTATGTGCAGATGACGGACTTTGAGCGAG
The DNA here is from genome assembly GCF_023897955.1 of Schistocerca gregaria. Lineage (NCBI taxonomy): Eukaryota > Metazoa > Arthropoda > Insecta > Orthoptera > Acrididae > Schistocerca > Schistocerca gregaria. Next base: position 428,247,410 of record NC_064921.1, read on the forward strand.
GGCGTATAGTGGGCATGCGGGAGGCCGGGTGGACGTACCGCCGAATTGCTCAACACGTGGGGCGTGAGGTCTCCACAGTACATCGATGTTGTCGCCAGTGGTCGGCGGAAGGTGCACGTGCCCGTCGACCTGGGACCGGACCGCAGCGACGCACGGATGCACGCCAAGACCGTAGGATCCTACGCAGTGCCGTGGGGGACCGCACCGCCACTTCCCAGCAAATTAGGGACACTGTTGCTCCTGGGGTATCGGCGAGGACCATTCGCAACCGCCTCCATGAAGCTGGGCTACGGTCCCGCACACCGTTAGGCCGTCTTCCGCTCACGCCCCAACATCGTGCAGTCCGCCTCCAGTGGTGTCGCGACAGGCGTGAATGGAGGGACGAATGGAGACGTGTCGTCTTCAGCGATGAGAGTCGCTTCTGGCTTGGTGCCAATGATGGTCGTATGCGTGTTTGGCGCCGTGCAGGTGAGCGCCACAATCAGGACTGCATACGACCGAGGCACACAGGGCCAACACCCAGCATCATGGTGTGGAGAGCGATCTCCTACACTGGCCGTACACCTCTGGTGATCGTTGAGGGGACACTGAATAGTGCACGGTACATCCAAACCGTCATCGAACCCATCGTTCTACCATTCCTAGACCGGCAAGCGAACTTGCTGTTCCAACAGGACAATGCACGTCCGCATGTATCCCGTGCCACCCAACGTGCTCTAGAAGGTGTAAGTCAACTACCCTGGCCAGCAAGATCTCCGGATGTGTTCCCCATTGAGCATGTTTGGGACTGGATGAAGCGTCGTCTCACGCGGTCTGCACGTCCAGCACGAACGCTGGTCCAACTGAGGCGCCAGGTGGAAATGGCATGGCAAGCCGTTCCACAGGACTACATCCAGCACCTCTACGATCGTCTCCATGGGAGAATAGCAGCCTGCATTGCTGCGAAAGGTGGATATACACTGTACTAGTGCCGACATTGTGCATGCTCTGTTGCCTGTGTCTATGTGCCTGTGGTTCTGTCAGTGTGATCATGTGATGTATCTGACCCCAGGAATGTGTCAATAAAGTTTCCCCTTCCTGGGACAATGAATTCACGGTGTTCTTAATTCAATTTCCAGGAGTGTATTTCAAAGTGCTGTTTGCTGGATTTAACCTTAGCTACATAATAAAGAAGCTAAAGGACACCATGGCAAAAGTGCGCGCAGATCCAGACTAACTCACGAAAGCGATGATCACTGTGCAAGCCCCCTTGACATTTTTCGATGGCCCCTAGGCATAAAAGTTTCAAAGTCCTAAATTGGAATGAAAACGGAAATTCTGACAAAACTATTCAACTTCATCATTTATTCACTGGCATACTATAGACGTCGCCTGTATCTCAGAGACGCATCTGCCACAGACCGATCCGCTTAAAGTGCAACTACTCCGTCCACAGGGCCGACAGGCCCTGCCAACTTCGCGGACGGAGGCCTGGCGGCGGAGAGGCCGTCCTTGTGCGGCAGAGGATTTGCCATCGGACAGTCGACATGCTATACCTGGTTCAAAAATGGTTCAAACGGCTCTGAGCACTACGGGTCTTAACATCTGAGGTCATCAGTCCCCTAGAACTTAGAACTACTTAAACCTAACTAACCTAAGGACATCACACACATCCATGCCCGAGGCAGGATTCGAACCTGAGACCGCAGAGATCGCGCGTTTCCAGACTGAAGCGCCTAGAACCGCTCGGCCACACTGGCCGGCGCCAAATCTGGTCACGGTCGAGGCTGCCGGTGTAGAATTAAAGGTAGGGAACACCGTTCCCACAATAATCGCCGCTTACAAACCGCCCCATAGGAACATTAGTGTACAGGGCCTCAAGATATTGATGAATTCCTTCGAGCGTGTACTAGTAGTACGGGTCCTAAACTACAAACATGGTGACACGGGATGCCGATCTGCGAATACAAGTTTCGGGAGACTGAGGAGGTTTTCAGAGGGCGATCCCTCAGTGAGGGTAATCGCCTTTGGAGAGTCTACTCATATCCCGCGCGACGACCAGCACAGTCAAGATATCCTAGATATCTTCCTGTGCAAGGGAGTACAGTGGAGAACGGCAGCCACAGTCCACTACTGTGGAACAATATTCGCCGGCCGAAGTGGCCGTGCGGTTCTAGGCGCTGCAGTCTGGAACTGCGAGACCGCTCAGGTCGCAGATTCGAATCCTGCCTAGGGCATGGATGTATGTGATGTACTTAGGTTAGTTAGGTTCAACTAGTTCTAAGTTCTAGGGGACTAATGACGTCAGAAGTTGAGTACCAATAGTGCTCAGAGCTATTTTGAACAATATTCCACCCCGGTAGGACATCATCTGGAGGACATACCGCAGATAGGCGATGAAAGAGAGGTGGACTCAGCAACTGAGTATTTTACAAAGGTCCTTCAGATCTGTGCTCGAGCCTAGCGGAATGGCGGGGAGTGGCGGTTGAAGGCGCCATGTCACGGACTGCGTGTTCACTTCCGTCAGAGTTTCGAGTCCTCCCCCAGGCATGTGTTGCACCAAGATGACCACCGAACCTAATGCCAGGGACCTGATTATCACCAAGCGGTGCGCTAGGAGGGAGTGGCAACGTTACCCTGACCCCGCCAACCATCTCTTGCTTAGGCGACTAGAAGCCCATGTAAAGCAAAAACTACAAGAGCACAGTCATTTCGGAAGAGAAACTCGAAATTGCAGATTACATTACGAACCAAGTATGGAAGATCACAAAATCACAGAAGGCTACTCCCAGAGTAGACAGGCCACTCAGAGGTCCAAATGGGAGTGTGGCCTGAGCTCCCAATTGGTGCACATCGACAGCGCAGAAAGATACGTATATAGCTTCTTTTCTGTGTTTACTTCGTAGATTCTTACTTATATTGCGTGTGAGTTTCGTATAGGAGGTGTAATTTCGAGTTTTAGTTACTGTAATCGGTAATTCAGGCATTATCTAGGCACGGCCTCATGTTTCAGTAACTGTTGTTCAATATCGATTAGAATGGACAGGGACTGTGATTGCTGTGTTCGGATGAGGGCTGAGTTGGATCCCTTCGCTCATAGCTGCAGGCGGCGCTGACTTCGGTCGCGCAGCTTGCTGCTGTTGCCAATGGGCACCACTGTGGGGAGCCGGGCTTGCGTATCACCGAAATGTCAACCTCGTCCCGTCTCTCCCCAGATCGGTCTGCCGTTGTGGTTTCCCCAGTTGCTGCCTGCAGTGGGGCTGAGCCCTCGCCTGTGGTTGATTTGGAGGTCGTTCCAAGTCGTAGCAGACAGCGAAAGACATCCCCCCGGAGGCTGATCAGAAAGCCCCCCCCCCCCCCCCCCCCGGAGCGTCTGACAAACAGGTTTCAGGTACTGTCTCTGGCTGAGCCAGATGCAGCTGCCTGCCCTGTTTCAGAGGATGATTCTCAGCCTTCAAGGTCCGGGCAGTCACAGAGGGTGGGCTTATTGGTAGTTGGGAGCTCCAATGTCAGGCGCGTAGTGGGGCCCCTTAGGGATATGGCGGCTAAGGAGGGGAAGAAATCCAGTGAACAATCCGTGTGCATTCCAGGTGGAGTCATTCCTGATGTGGAAAGGGTCCTTCCAGGTGCCATGAAGAGCACAGGGTGCAGCCAGCTGCAGGTGGTGGCACATGTCGGCACTAATGACGTGTGTCGCTTTGGATCTGAGGAAATTCTCTCTGGATTCCAGCGGCTATCTGATTCGGTGAAGGCTGCCGGTCTTGCTTACGAGTTGCACGGAACTCATGAGCAACTTACTGCCTCGACAGAACTAAATAGGGGAATACACTTGAAAGGAGAAACAGCAGGTTTAATTTTGTATTATTAAGGATGCTACAAACTGCGTCGACGTGAGATTGAAGGATTAGTGTTTTCAATTTTTTGTTTCTTTCGTTTATTCCGTTTGCCACATGTGCAAGTCGAAATATGCACCACGTCTGTTATCCGGAATTACCTATTCTGGGAAGATATCATGAAATTTCTTGTTAAGTATTCGAAATGGGTCGAACTTTGTGCATGGGCGTTGCTAGAGGCAAATTTCAGTTGCATAAACTTACCACTTGTCATTGAGGGTGAAAGGAGATTTCACCCAAAACACGAACTTTTCTGTGCTGTTTTGTACCACAGTCATGAAATTCGGCCGCATTATTCATGTCTTATTCTGCAATGAAAGATTTAAACCCTCTCCTGTTGGTGTTACCTCGTTTTAGAGCTGTTTCCTCACACCAGTAGCCGCTTTAGCGAAAAATTCTGGGTAGTGTTAGGGGAGATGTTTTGATTTTGTTCTGCAGGGTGTTATTCCGCTTTCATTCCTGGATTCACAAAAGTTGATACTTTGCTCATCTACGATCTGCATCCGTCTTCATCTGGTGGGAGAAATGTTGCATCACCATTTATCCGTTCAAAATGGTTCAAATGGCTCTGAGCACTATGGGACTTAACTTCTGAGGCCATCAGTTCCCTAGAACTTAGAACTACTTAAACCTAACAAACCTAAGGACATCACACGCATCCATGCCCGAGGCAGGATTCGAACCTGCGGCCGTAGTGGTCGCGCGGTTCCAGACCGTAGCGCCCAGAACCGCTCGGCCACCCCGGCCGGCACCATTTATCCGTCACTGTAGTGTAAACTGTAGTGGATATTTGAGAGTTTTAACTGTCTGTGAGACGTACTGCTTCTGAGTGGGTAATTACACTAAACCACTTTCAAATTAACAAATTAACTAAACCGTAAACCAGACTGACGGCCGTTAATGTGGCTCCCGTCTTCCATACGGTCCGAGACGTTGTTGTAATGTGTGACGCTAAATGTTGTCATGGACAGCACACTTCCTTTACGATGAATCCACTGTAGTTGCGCGTAATGGGGCCCCTTACGGATATGGCGGCTAAGGAGAGGAAGAAATCCAGTGTGGAATCCGTGTGCATTCCGGGTGGAGTCATTCCTGATGTGGAAAGGGTAATTCCAGATGCCATGAAGAGCACAGGATGCAGCCAGCTGCAAGTGGTGGCACATGTCGGCACTAATGACGTGAGTCGCTTTGGATCTGAGGAAATTCTCTCTGGATTCCAGCGGCTATCTGATTTGGTGAAGGCTGCCGGTCTTGCTTACGAGATGAAGGCAGAGCTCACCATCTGCAGCATCGTTGACAGAACCGAATGCGGATCTTTGGTGCAGAGACGAGTGGAGGGTCTGAATCAGAGGCTCAGAAGGTTTTGCGACCGTGTTGGCTGCAGATTACTTGACTTGCGCCATAGGGTGGTGGGGTTTCGGGTTCCGCTGAATAGGTCAGGAGTTCACTACACCAGCTGGCGGCTACACGGGTAGCGGATGCTGTGTGGCGTGAAATGGGCGGTTTTTTAGGTTAGAAGGCCTCGGGAAAGTACGGGGTGGGCTGTAATCTCAAAGGGTGCATGGAGAATACAGGACGTGCTTGGATCAAGGAACACTCGCAATTGTAGTTGTAAATTGTTGTAATTGTGCTGGGGAAGTACCTGAGCTTCAAGCGCTAATAGAAAGCACAGAAGCTGAAATCGCTATAGGTACAGGAAGGTAGCAAAAGCCTGAAATAAGTTCTGCAGAAATTTTTACGAAGTCTCAGACGGTGTTCAGGAAAGATGGATTAGGCAGAATTGGTGGTGGAGTGTTTGTGTATGTCAGTAGTGGTTTATCTTGTAGTGAAGTCGAAGTAGATACTCCGTGCGAATTGGTGTGGGTGGAGGTTATACTTAACAGCCGAACTAAGTTAATAATAGGCTCCTTCTACCGACTCCCAAACTCCGATGATATAGTTGCTGAATAATTTAGAGAAAATTTGAGTCTCGTAACAAATAAATAGCCCACTCATACGGTTATAGTTGGTGGGGACTTCAACATTCCTTCGATATGTTGGCAAAAATACTTGTTCAAAACCGGTGGTAGGCAGAAAACATCTTCCGAGATTGTCCTAAATGCATTCTCCGAAAATTATTTCGCGCAGTTAGTGCACAAACCCACGCGAATTGTAAATGGTTGCGAAAACACACTTGACCTCTTAGCCACAAACAACCCAGATCTAATGGAGAGCATCATGACTGATACATGGATTAGTGATCACAAGGTTGTTGTAGCTAGGCTCAATACCGTTTCTTCCAAATCCACCAGAAACAAACGCAAAATAATTTTATTTAAAAAAGTTGATAAAGTGTCACTAGAAGCCTTCCTAAGACACAATCTCCATTCCTTCCGAACTGACTATGCAAATGTAGACGAGATGTGGCTCAAATTCAAAGATATAGTAGCAACAGCAATTGAGAGATTCATACATCATAAATTGGTAAGAGATGGAACTGATCCCCTATTGTACACAAAACGGGTCCGAACGCTGTTGCAGAGGCAACGGTAAAAGCATGCGAAGTTCACAAGAACGCGAAATCCCGAAGATTGGCTAAAATTTACAGACGCGCGAAATTTGGCACGGACTTCAATGCGAGATGCCTTTAATAGGTTCCACAACGAAACATTGTCTCGAAATTTGGTAGAAAATCCGAAGAAATTTTGGTCGTATGTAAAGTACACAAGCGGCAAGATGCAGTCATTACCTTCGCTGCGCAGTGCCTTTGGTACTGTTACCGACGACTATGCCGCTAAAGCGGAGTTATTGAACGCAGTTTCCGAAATTCCTTCACCAGGGAAGACGAATGGAATATTCCAGAATTTGAAACACGAACATCTGCTAGCATGAGTTTCTTAGAAGTAGATACCTTAGGGGTTGCGAAGCAACTCAAATCGCTTAATACGGGCAAGTCTTCAGGTCCAGATTGTATACCGATTAGGTTCCTTTCAGATTACGCTGATACTATAGCTCCCTACTTAGCACTCATATACAACCGCTCGCTCACCGATAGATCTGTACCTACAGACTGGAAAATTGCGCAGGTCGCACCAGTGTTCAAGAAGGGTAGTAGGAGTAATCCATTTAACTACAGTCCTATATCATTGACGTCGGTTTGCAGTAGGGTTTTGGAGCATATACTGTATTCAAACATTATGAATCACCTCGAAGGGAACGATCTATTGACACGTAATCAGCATGGCTTCAGAAAACATCGCTCTTGTGCAACGCAGCTAGCTCTTTAGTCGCACGAAGTAATGGCCGCTATCGACAGGGGATCTCAAGTTGATTCCGTATTTCTAGATTTCCGGAAAGCTTTTGACACCGTTCCTCACAAGCGACTTCTAATCAAGCTGCGGAGCTATGGGGTATCGTCTCAGTTGTGCGACTGGATTCGTGATTTCCTGTCAGGAAGGTCGCAGTTCGTAGTAATAGACGGCAAATCATCGAGTAAAACTGAAGTGATATCAGGTGTTCCCCAGGGAAGCGTCCTGGGACCTCTACTGTTCCTGATCTATATAAATGACCTGGGTGACAATCTGAGCAGTTCTCTTAGACTGTTCGCAGATGATGCTGTAATTTACTGTCTAGTAAGGTCATCCGAAGACCATTATCAGTTGCAAAGCGATTTAGAAAAGATTACTGTATGGTGTGGCAGGTGGCAGTTGACGCTAAATAACGAAAAGTGTGATGTGATCCACATGAGTTCCAAAAGAAATCCGTTGGAATTCGATTACTCGATAAATAGTACAATTCTCAAAGCTATCAATTCAACTAAATACCTGGGTGTTAAAATTACGAACAACTTTAGTTGGAAAGACCACATATATAATATTGTGGGGAAGGCGAGCCAAAGGTTGCGTTTCATTGGAGATTAGGTTAGATTAGATTAGATTAATACTTGTTCCATAGATCATGAATACGACACTTCGTAATGATGTAGAACGTGTCAGGACCCTTAGAAGATGCAACAAGTCCACTAAAGAGACAGCTTACACTACACTCGTTCGTCCTCTGCGCGGTGTGGGATCCTTACCAGGTGGGATTGACGGAGGACATCGAAAGGGTGCAAAAAGTGGCAGCTCATTTTGTATTATCACGTAATAGGGAGAGAGTATGGCAGATATGATACACGAGTTGGGATGGAAGTCATTAAAGCAAAGACTTTTTTCGTCGCGGCGAGATCTATTTACGAAATTTCAGTCACCAACTTTCTCTTCCGAATGCGAAAATATTTTGTTGAGCCCAACCTACAAAGGTAGGAATGATCAACAAAATAAAATTAGAGAAATCAGAGCTCGAACAGAAATGTTTATGCGTTCGTTTTTCCCTCGCGCTGTGCGGGAGTGGAATGGTTGAGAGATACTGTGATTGTGGCTCGATGAACCCTCTGCCAAGCACTTAATTGTGAATTGCAGAGTAATCATGTAAATTTATATGTAGATTGTATAGGGTGATGCGCTAAGATATCAGAATGGTTATTTCTGTAATGTACGTGAAAATAATATGAGTTGAGAATGGGTGACCATGCTGCGGGAGACATGCCAAGAGCGTGCATCAGAGCGCAAACACCAAATGTCAGAAAGACACAGTATGGAGATGGCCCGAGCCAGCGCGCTCAGTGTGACTGTTAAATGAAAATGATCGCTACGCCACAGCAATGCGCTTTATGTGCCGTACAGTAAGCGAAATTTTGGAGTGTCATAGAGATCCAGCGAGCTTTCAGATCGGTACAGCGCTATCGGCCCATTGTTTTTTGCGGGGAGACTTGCTCGTCCTGTTATTTACCTTCAAATGATCAAGCAGTTTGTGGTTCAAATGGTTAAAATGGCTCTAAGCACTAAGAGACTTAACTTCTGATGTCATCAATCCCTTAGAACTTAGAACTACTTAAACGGAACTAACCTAAGGACATCACACGCATCCATGCCCAAGGCAGGATTCGAACCTGCGACCGTAGTGGTCGCGCGGTTCCAGACTGTAGCGTCTAGAACCGCGGGGCCATCCCGGTCGGCTAGTTTGTGATCCCTCAATTACAGCAGGTTGGGCTACTGGAGGCCATTAACTATCAACGGGACAGTGCTCCACCGCATTGGGCTCTCTTAGTGCGGGAACAATTAAACCTGATACTCAACGGTCATGGTGGACCTAAACCATGGCCTCCTAACAGCCACGACCTTAGGCCTACAGACTTTTCTTTGTGGGGCTACGTTAAGTCAACAGCGTATGTACAAAAATTACTGTATCTGACCAACATGGACGCGAGATATGATATGTGGCACATTCGCAATGGATGTGCCGTGACACATACTTTAGACACAAACTTCAGGCTCTTCCACACAAGTAGGTAACGTTAAGTAGCAAATGTGCATAGTTAGTTACACATAGTGCTTGACTTTACTGATATATCAAACAGGTCACTATGCACAGTATATCTCATGACTGTACCTTATTACTGATTAAAAAAAACCCTCGAATACTTGGAATGTAGCTCGTTTCCTGCTGGACAACGGTCTGGATTATCCTCCTGGCAACAGCACAACTATTGTGGCCCCGAAGTGTGGCGGGAATCGCTGCCAGCTGACGCAAATACTTCGCAGTGCCGTGCAGCGACCGTCGCACCGGCTATAAATTTTCTTCGCCATCATACTGAGAGCCGTAGAGGTTTGCATTCCGACAGATTAGAAGTTTTTAGTTGTATTATGAAACTGCAAATTATTGCCTATTAGCGGACAACAGACTAATAATGAATTTTTTACTATCAGTGTAATTCCGACGTAAAGAAAATAGATATGACGTTTCCCGATGTAGTCCCGTTGAGTTATGACATCTAGCTTTGCTAAGAAACTATAAGGAGCAGTCAAATGACAACCAAATGCCCCCCCCCCCCACGCCCTCCCCGCCCCCCCCCCCCCCCCCCCCCCAACGGGGACACGGAATGATTCCACTCAAAGGTTATCATCACACGCATTAAGAATTTGTCCCACTGCGAAACGAGACGATTAGTTCCTGTTACGTTGAACGCAGCCGCCCGCTAACGGATCCACAACCGCACCTACTCTTGCACTTCCTCGTCCTTCCCAACCAAATCACTGAAGAGTAGTTTTCGTGCTATTGGCAGTGTCTGGGCGGGCGTTATCGTGTGCTCGGATGATTCCGACCGACAGAAGTTCTGGGAATTTTGACTTGATGGAACGTCGCAGCTTCTGTAAGGTGTCCTCACAGCGGTGCGTATTGATTGTGCTTCCACGCTCGAGGAACTCGACGAGTAGAGGACCCCTTTAGTCGAAGAAAAAGGTCATCTTCACCTTAATGGAACTTGTCTGAACAGCTTTGGACCTCTTTGGCGGGACAGATGAGATATGTTTCTACTACTGACTTACCGTTTTACCAGTGGGCTGTCGGAATGTTGTGCAACGTAATCATCTTTCATTTTGGTATTCTTATATTAACATATACACTGAAGTGCCAAAGAAACCAGTATAGGCCTGCGTATTCAAATACAGAGGAATGGAAACAGGTAGAATACGGCGCTGTGGAGGCCAACGCCTGCATAAGACAACAAGTGTCTGCCGCAGTTGTTAAACCGGTTACTGCTGCGACAATGCCAGGTTATCAAGATTTAAGTGAGTTTGAACTGGTGTTAATAGTCGGCGCACGAGTGATGGGACACAGTATCTCCGAGGTAGTGATGAAGTGGGGATTTTCCCATACGACCATTTCTCGAGTGTACCGTGAATTACAAGAATCCGGTAAAACACCAAGTCTCCGACATCGCCACGACAGGAAAAAGATCCTGCAAGAACGAAATTTACGAAGACTGAAGAAAATCGTTCAACAAGACATAAACTGCAAACTGCATCGAGCGGATGGACGTGTACTGGTATGGACACAACCTCATGAATCCATGGACCCTGCATGTCATCACGGGACTCTGCCAGCTGGTGGAGGCTCTGTAATGGTGTGGGGCATGTGCAGTTGGAGTGATATGAAACTCCTGATACGTCTAGACACGACTCTGACAGTTGATAACTACGTAAGCATCTTGTCTGCAGCCATTCCGACGAGCTTGGGCAATTCCAGCAGGGCAATTCGATACCTCACACGTCCAGAGTTGCTACGGAGTGGCTCCAGGAACACACTTGTAAGTTACAACAATTCCGCTGGTAACCAAACTCCCCAGATGCGAACGTTATTGAGCATATCTGGGATGCCTTGTTAAGAGATCTCCACTCCCTCGTACTCTTAGGGGTTTATGGACAGCCCTGCAGGATTCATGGTGTCAGCTCCCTCCAGCACTACTTCAGACATTAGCTGAGTCCATGTCACGTCGTGTTATGGCACTTCTGTGTGCTCGTGGGGGACCTACACGGACAAGCAGGTGTACCAGCTTCTTTGGCTCTTTAGTGTAATAACATACAAAATAGGCAGTTTATGGGCAAACAAGTTAATCCAAACTGGAGTTAACATGAACGCAGAGAAACAAAATAATATAAAGTTGTGGAATGCTGAAAGCAAGTTTTGCATCACTTGCATGTCTGGACGCTGGTTTCTAAGAGCTTCGGCATGCCAGTCCGAAGCCACTCTTTGTCACATTTAACCAGGATTTTTTTTTTATAAATGTAACCGTAGTGACCTGTACCCTTTTAGAGGATTTCCTTGGGAGTAGCCTCTGACTAGTGCACCAAAGTTAAAATCAATGGGTTTTCAGGATCTAACCTATCCTTGACAGATTCACGACGAGCAGGGAATGAAAGTATAAGCCTTATGAAACTACTTACATAAACAAAAGAATGACCGAAATAAAGGAAAATCTGTGTAGCTTTTACGCACTACACGCACGTCTGTATCCTACGTGGCATACTCTCCACAGGATGATCAAGACATTGCTGTTCACGAGGTGGACGCGTTATGCTCGTACGTAAAGGCGACTCCATTGCAGACTGCACGTGAGTCGGATATGCGGGATGCTTGCGAGCACGACATATCATTTAGTATTGCGGGGTGAATTTTTTCGGTCGTCACAACTCTCTTCATTTCGGCTGAAGTGTGGTGTCGGCGTTATTTGCTCTTCACTGTTTGATCATGAAATGAAGGACGTTCACAGCTCCAATGGCTGTTTGCACAAAAAGAGGCAGTCTAGTGAAATATCATCACAAGCCTTTAGAAATGAACGGTAATGACAGAAGAGAGAGATGATAATTCTCATTGTCTATAAGACAGTGGCATAATCCACAGGTACTGCAAATTTGCTATGAAACGACGTAATAATATTATGCAGAAAGAATTGAAACATTTAGTTGATAATGAAAGGGCCTTGCCGCAGTGGATACACGGTTCCCGTGATATTAACGAAGTTTAGCGCTGTCGCGCGTGGTCGGCACTTGGTTGGGTGACCATCCAGGCCGCCATCGCTGATACCATTTTTCGGGGTGCACTAGGCCTCGTGGTACCAATTGAGGAGCTCCTCGACCGAATAGTAGCGGCTTCGGTCAAGAATACCATCTTACAACTGGGAGAGCGGTGTGCTGACCCCACGCCCCTCCTTTGCGCATCCTCCACGAAGGATGACACGGCGGTCGGATGGTCCCTGTAGGCCACTCGTGGCCTGAAGACGGAGTTGATAATGAAAGAGCAAAAATCATAACTATCGACAGTTACGATCCTTTGATCTGTACATCAAGAAGCACTTTGTGCTAAATTTTCAGCCACGGAGCACTTGAAGAAACTGGTGGTACGAACTGCAAAATTTCTGAAGTCGCGTGTAGTATTCCATTTTCAGTTGCAAAAATTTTCGATAGGACTTAACGAAGAGTGTGGAGACTATGTACTACTGGAAAGTACGTTGGTTAAGTCAAGGGGCATACCTGGAACTATTTTTCGTTTGTAAACACCCTATTGTTGAGTTTATGAACGGGAAAGGAGTGCAGGAACGAACATTAGAATGTCCAGAGTGGATTTCAGATCTAGCATTTTAAGTAAGCTTGCTGCACATTGTCCACAGTAAGATATTAAAACCAAAAAACTAAACTCCGTCCAAGCAGGCCTTGGTAGGCCCAACGGGACCGACCGGCCGCCGTGTCATCCTCATCGCATAGGCGTCACTGGATGCGGATATGGAGGGGCATGTGGTAAGCACACCGCTCTCCCGACCGTAGGTCAGTTTCAGAGACCGGAGCCGCTACTTCTCAATCAAGTAGCTTCTCATTTTGCCTCATAAGGACTGAGTGCATCCCACTTGCCAACAGCGCTCGGCAGATCGGATGGTGATCCATCCAAGTGCTAGACCAGCCCGACAGCGCTTAACTTCGGTAATCTGACGGGAACCGGTGTTACTAATGCGGCAAGGTCGTTGGCCACAGTAAGACATTGCAAGGTGAGAAACAACTAGCTTCTAATCTGATAGGGACGCATTTAAAAATGAAATCAAAATAACTGATTGACCTATAATGTAATTCCGTTGTAAAGAAAAATTCTTTTACGTTAAAACTGTCCAGGATGACTACATTGTTCTCCTTAGGCAGGGTTTCCAAGTCTCCAAAAGAAGGTTGATGAAGTTCTACAATACTTCAATCAACATATGTGTGTAGCAGACCTTTTTTCGATTATGGAACTAAATAAGTCATGACTACATAGCAGTCTGAGTGCGAAAATCTGTGTAATTGTCAGCATTTGTCTGTATGCCAACAGTCTGTGCCAGATAAAATTTGAATCATGTCTTCAGCGTACCAGCAATAATCAAATAATACTGAAAATTTGTTTCGTTTGAGATCTAAGTAGTTGAGAAATATAAAATGTGAAACAAAGTGTTATGCAGTGCAACTGCATTGCCATCTACATATGACGAGTTCGTAGTTTCCACCTCCTCCCTCTCGTTCAGAGAGCGTGGCGTAGTGATGGCGGAACTGTGCGGGAAGGAGAGCGCTAAGGCGCGCGGACCAGAGCAGGGCTCGCGAGCAGTAGCGATGGGGGTCGTCCGACATCCGTACGTTCACCACCTTCTTTGTGGAGCACACTTGTTCATAATGTGCACCTAGAGGTAAAATTAATGGTGTGAAGATAGTTGTGTACTACCTGGGGCGACACAGCCGTCCCAGTTTCCTCCAAAAAGGCAGTCCACTGTTCTGTAGCTTCCTGCTCGAGGTACCCATGAGACATAATTTGCAGGTAGTCGTCATCAGCTGGAATTGCTGACCGCGGAAGTGCACCACGAGAAGGACATTCAGTGCCTTGCGTAACAACTGTGGTTGAATGTTCTAATGACGCCGCTGCCGTGTATGTCAACTTGACGGGCAAACTTCCCGTGCTGGCAACTCATCTTACGTAATAACAGTGCGTGGGGCGTAAGTTTGAAATGATGCTGCAAAGGATGTTGACGAAGTGATTTGTAGACACAGTGCACTCTACTGGTGTGTACTGAGAATGCCTGTTGACTTTTACCTTCATTACACAAAGCTGTACGAAGCGATTTCCTGTGGCCAAAAGAGAATTGAGAAAGACGTTTCCGTAGAAAGAGTGTACAGCACGAGTGCAATGCAAAACTTCCTATGAGCAGTTTATTTTATTTGTTCGTTACTTGTTACGTATTTGTTTTTCTTTTTAACAATTATGTATTATTGTCTACATGTTCCCTGCCTGTAATTTGTTACCGTAAGTTGTGTTTCCACTGTAGCATCTTAGACGACTCCTGCTTTTGCTCACTTCTGTTTCAGTTCACACTAAGACACAGGGTGATCAAAAAAGTCAGTATAAATTTGAAAACTGAATAAATTACGGAATAATGTAGATAGAGAGGTACAAATTGACACACATGCTTGGAATGACATGGAGTTTTATTAGAACCAAAAAACAGAAAAGTTCAAAAAATGTCCGACACATGGCGCTTCATCTGATCAGAATAGCAATAATTAGCATAACAAAGTAAGACAAAGCAAAGATGACGTTCTTTACAGAAAATGCTCAATATGTCCACCATCATTCCTCAACAATAGCTGTATTCGAGGAATAATGTTGTGAACAGCACTGTAAAGCATGTTCGGAGTTATTGTGAGGCATCGGCGTCGGATATTGTCTTTCAGCATCCCTAGAGATGTCGGTCGATCACGGTACACTTGCAACTTCAGGTAATCCCAAAGCCACTAATCGCACGGACTGAGGTCTGGGGACCTCGGAGGCCAAGCATGGTGACAGTGGTGGTTGAGCACATAGTCATCACCAAACGACGCGCGCAAGAGATCTTTCACTCGTCTAGCAATATGGGGTGGTTCTAATAAAACCCCATGTCATTCCAAGCACGTGTGTCAATTTTTACCTCTCTATCTACATTATTCCATGGTTTATTAAGTTTTCAAATTTATATTGACTTTTTGATCACCCGGTATGTTCCAGATATGCATCAGTCACGTTCTTAGGCTAATAACCGGTAAAAATGTTGTGGCGGCCAGAAAAATAATGCAGTGAAATACATCGTTAAAAAAAAAATATTCTACAGAGACATGAGTTCTGCTGATCATTCATATGGGATGGTCAGACTATGACCAGACCTAATGATATTAAATTTGTGGTTAAACTACTAAAAGAATCCCTTATTAAAGGATTTATCTTACTAAGTTAGAAAAACATTACTAGGTACCACCTTGTTTCAATAAACATATCTTGGATGGGGACCTGTTATTTTATAAATGCTCTATCACATTTATCCGATCTGATTTTTAACCCATCGACTTTAGTGTAGAGAGCGAAAACACGCTGCTGCAAGTTTCTGAGTTCTTTGCATTCTTGTTTGCTGCAACATAAACAAATGAATGTAGCTAGAGTTGGTTATATCAAATTTGCTAAGCGGTACAAGCAATAGCTTCGAAATTCAACAGTTTACTCATTAAAACATAGCTCTGTTGTAGCAGCACTAATTATTTCAGAAACTCCAACGTGTAGCCAAATCCGTGAAAAGCAGGCTCAAAGTGTCCCTTGAAACTCACGAATAGCTGGTCAAACTATGAATTCCACAATGTGTACCATATATCTTCCGTATGAAAACTTTAGTCTTCCTCTATAGTCTCACTCACAGAAAAAGTCTAAGTCTCGATGGGAAGTAATCAAAGTCTCAGTTGTTGCACTGGTCGGCCACTTGACATCCACAAATTAAATCACATAAACGTGACCAATTTTCGTCCTGTAGATAGAGCTCCCCATCCTTTCGAATTTAAAAACAAGCTGCACTCGGTACTGACGGCCGAGATCAGTTTACTATGCATTTCCGCCACTACTTCTCTTAGCTCGCTTCCCTTTGGTTGCCACTATCGTCTCTTCCCTTCTGTGCCGCTCCATCCTAGTGACGCGAATTGTGTCATACGAGGGTTGTTCGGAAAGCTAGGTCCGACCGGTCGTGAGCTGGCAATCACAGCGAAAATAAAAAATGTTTTATTTGCAACAGTAAGCTACACCTTCAGCTACTTCTCTACATAGTCGCTGCTCCGACTGAGACTTCTGTCGTAGCCTGGTACTAATATTTCAACACTCTTCTCATAGAAGGCTGCCACTTGCGCTTTCTGGCAATTCTCTACGCTCGTCCGCAATTAGTTGTCTGTGCCAAAATGTTGTCCTCAAAGCCAGTGGTTCATGTTAGCAGAGATGAAACTTAGGGGAGCCAATTACGGGTTGTGTGGTGGTAATCGACACTTCCCATCGGAAAGGCTGTGGGAGCGTCTTTGTTACCCTTCCAAAGTGTAGCCGAGAACCGCCATGAAGAAGGAAACGCATCACAGTTATGTTATGTGGGCTGCATAACATGAGGCGAAACATCTCAGCGGACACCTACACTTGGCGGGAGACACAGTTTTCAAGGTATCTTTCGGTGCTGATTGTGAGCTCAGGCCTGAAAGGAGCGACTTGATGCGATCGACGGGCATAGTAGACACACTGGCCAACACATCTGTGCAAAGATTCATCGGATCTTAAAAGTGGTTTCCATTTCGCGTCACATCGGACCTTACTTTCCGAATAGCCTTCGTATTTTAATAAAGATTTTGGACCAAATATAGCTTTTGGGCCAATTGGCAAACATTCAAAAATAGCCTCACAATAAATCACACTCAAAAGAGGGACAAAATGACATCAAACACTATATGCTTGGAAGAATAGCTACTCATAAAATATTATGTTAACAACAATTTTGCATTGCTAAGCAATGATGTAAATAATTTCCACATTTTTAATATTAAGTAATGGTGTGGACGTTTTGAAAATAATGTGATCTTGTTTTGCATGCTGTCGGAATTTGGGGGGGGGGGGGGAAGGGGCACATTTAATTATTGCAAGCATGTTTTGGTGAAATTTCTACCTCAGTCACTCGTGGCGTGAGTTCTATCAGTACACAACTGAACACCGCTGGTGCCTCCTGGCTAAGCCCCACGGGCCAACCAGCGTGGCTGCTCGTGTACCTGCTGCACACTTTAAGTATCCTGACGACTCTAAAAGGCACAAAAATGGCTCTGAGCACTATGGGACTTGACTTTAAGGTTATCAGTACCCTAGAACTTAGAACTACTTAAACCTAATTAACCTACGGACGTCACACACACCCATGCCCGACGCAGGATTCGAACCTGCGACCGTAGCGGTCGCGCGGTTCCAGACTGTAGCGCCTAGAACCGCTCGGCCACCCCGGTCGGCCATAAAGGGCACAGCAGAGCGCATTCAGTACAATATCATCTCTCTCAACTTTCCGAATTCGAAATACCTAGGTCTCATTTACTAACAGATACATCCTGTGCTACAGTGTTTACAAGGGAACTGCCACCAAAATCTTCTACGCTGGGCTCGCGGCTTAAAATTCGACGTCTTGAGTGCTCTATATTCAGGACTTGCATCGCACACTTCGGAGCTCCCCAGTAATCGACTGCGTGGCTTGGAACGTCTCTCGAAGTTATTCGAAGCTCGTTCTCAACATTGTAATTACAGGTCCGTTCAGTGCAAAATGCAGGGATGCACTAATCTCTGAATATTGCCATGTATTGGAGGTGAAAGAATAGTGGTCGTTAAAAATTCTGTCTGATCTGTACCAGACGTGTTATTTCTGTGAGATTTATTTTGAGAACTTTCTGCATTATTGATGTTTTGTTATGTATTTTAAATCAACTGTAGAGATGTAAGCTTGGCTTTCGTTATATCGTACAAAAATGAAAAAGAAGTGTGGAGTACCCAGTGAACTTTTGGGAGATAGCTTGAAGGCTGCAAAGCCAATATTTTGACATTTATGTCTAATTACTCGTGCTGGAATTACGATTTAGTCATGCTATTCCAATTTCATTTAGCTTATTTTACTCTATTGTTTTATTAACTAAATAGCTGCACCCAATTATTTACACTTAAAGAACTATCGTGTGAAACCCAGCTCGCTCTGTTCGTCCACGAGACCCAGAAGACAGTAGATACCGACATTCGATCGAGAGCCGCACTGCTGCCTGAAGAAAAAAAGAAGAGAGTACGGAATATCAGACCAGCTCTTTGACTGCATTGATTGAGGAGTTTCCTGGAAACAGAATATAGCAAGGAGAGAAATCTTCAAAAGTACAATTAACTTGGGGTATACCCTTACGGATTGTTGTAGGTCCATTACTTTTCATGTATATGAGCTTGTGAACTAGGCAGACTGAGGGGCAGAAAATCAGTTGGGCCCACAGACGGGTAAATATCAGAGAGGGTTCAGGAAATGGCGTTCATTTGCCAAACCGGCTGTGAATCTTCAATGTGTTCTCCCAGACCGGAAACGCGGAAGTAAAAAGTTTGCAGTGGCCTTCGTAGATTTCAAAACAGGCTTATGATTCACTTGACCGAATAACTCTTCTCGAAACCATCAAAGGATTCGTCTCACAAAACAACACAAGAGCTGTTATCCGACAGACTCTTACTGACACCACCAGCAAAACGAAGCTCGTGGGAGCAATTTCATATGTTTTGTTATCAGGCCGGCACTCAGGCAATGGGATGGACTTTTTAGTTGTGTACTTGGCAAGGTGGCGAAAAGGAATGAGTGACAAAGGTGTTGTAGACGGCATCAGGCTTGGCTCTAGCAACATTTATTTGATTGTTGACTGCCTGGTATTTGCAGATGACCTCTTTATTTTTTTCTAATTCGATAGATACGGACGCAAAATATATCAATGGACTGAAGAGATATTCGGCAAAGACGGAACTGCAGGTCTCTTTCGAGAAAACTGTATTTCTTACAAACATCAAGTCACCAACCAGAAGACTAGAGATAGAAGAAGGAGAAATGAAACAGAAGGGTATCTTTGAGTGTCCGGAAGAATGAATACAGCCAAACTGAATAAAATTACAAACAGCCGACCAGTTGCACTGGATAAGAAGATAAATTTATATTTGTCGAAACCTAGGTAAAGAATTTCTTTATCAATTGCAACTGGTCAGCTGTTTATAATTTTATTACGTGAAATCGTTGCTGTTGTACAGCTATGTTTAAAATATTACAGCCAAACTGCTCTGGAAAAGAAGCCTGGCATCGTTGATCAGAAAAATGGAAACAGCAAGACGTCAATACCAGTTAATGTCAAGATACGACTTCACTGTGCAATAATATGACTACAGGCTCTACATGACCTAGAGTGCCTTGCTATGAGCAGAAAAGCTCTGATATATAAATTAGAAGTAAGGGAAAGACAGGTATTGAGAAAAAATCTAGTCCCGATATAAGGAAAGGACGAATTCAGGCAACAACACAACCTTGAGCTTCATACACATGCAATAATGATGGCAAATTCAATGCATAGGAGGAGGGTTGGTATCTATGGTCACACTGCCAGCATGCGATCGAATCTACTGCTACTTTCTCAGCAAGGAAACCAAGAAAACGCCGTTCATCGAGATAGAAAATGACCTACAAGAAGTGGGAACAACATTGCAGAATATCCATAAACTCATTCCGCTTAAGAATAAACCCCAAGAGCACCCGAGTTTTCAAGAAGGTCAAAACTGAAAACTGGAAAAATATGGACTGAAGTGAAGAAGGAACAGGAGATGGAACGAATGGGAACGCTGGGCTACAGTTAGGTTCCAGGAGCAAGGAAAAGGAAAAGTGCAGTTGAAGAAGCGTAGTCCAGAGATGGTCGCTACGAAAAGAAGACGAAGAAGAAGAGAGTGGTTAGCGTCGGATGTTGCATGAAGTTTTTCGCAGATGACGCTTGAAAATTGTACCGAAATGCGGGAAGAATTGACGTTTGATACAGGGATTGGCAGTTGATTTTCAGTATACACAGATCTAACGTGTTGCGGATAGACAGAAAAACTCATTATCGTGTAGTTACACGACTATAGAACAGTCACTGGAAAAAACCATATTCATAAAATACTTAGGAGTAGGCAAATGGGGCGACGTGAAGTGGAACGAAAACATTAAACTAATCGCAGATGAGGTAGGTGCCAGACTAAGATTAGTCGAGAGGACATGAGGTGAAGTACACCCACCCTCGTTCGATCACTTCTTGAATATTATTCGTCAATCTAGGATCGGCACCACACAGGATTGATAGATGGAATAGAGAAGATCCAAAGATGAACAACCTGTTTCGTTACAGGTTCATTTAGTAAGCGCGAAAAGGTCCCAGAGATGCTCAACCAACTCTAGCGGCAAACGCTGCAAGAGAGGCGGTCTGCATAACGTTGTGCTCTACTGTTGAAAGAAGAGTGTCTTCCTAGAAGAATCAATATATTTCTTCCTCCTACGGAAAGAGTATGAAGGTAAACTTAGAGCTCTGACGGAGGCTTACCAACTCTCGTTCTTTCTGCGTACCCCTCACGACTAGAAAGTGAACAGGGTTAAGTGACGGTGGTATACGAAGTACCCTTAGCCACACAGCGTAAGGTGGCTTGTAGAATATAGATGTACATGTGGATGTATGTATGTATAGCTACGATACAGTACAGACTTGTTTTTAGGTTAAATCTGCAATAGCAGAAAACGAGAAACGGAAACACATAAACACATGACGTAGAAAAACTATATTCCCATGGAACATTGAGAGAGGTGTTGGTAGCAATGACTGAAGATCGTGGTAACACTGACACACGTAACGAGCATAATTATGATTTGCTGAAATGGTTATCTCTTACACCACGCACTGTATTGTTATAGACCTTACAGGACGTAAGGATTTGCCGGGAAGTTAGTTGGTTGGTTGGTTGGTTTTGGGGAAGGAGCCCAGACAGCGAGGTCATCGGTCTCATCGGATTAGAGAAGGACGAGGAAGGAAGTCGGCCGTGCCCTTTGAAAGGAACCATCCCGGCATTTGCCTGGAGCGATTTAGGGAAATCACGGAAAACCTAAATCAGGATGGCCGGACGCGGGATCGAACCGTCGTCCTCCCTAATGCGGGAAGTTAGTATAACGAGCGGTATTGTTGCGAGGTGTCAAACATGTCTCAGTATAGGTACCGTTGCTCCAAGGAAATTACACTTCTTGTTTGTTTAGGTAATAGACAATGGAGTTCGTTTGATGGAGTTCTCCATCCATTGCCCTAAATTGTTTTTTTGTACCGTATCAGCTATAGGTAAAGAATCTGTTGGCAATCTTCGTATTAGACAAAATGTAACTTGCGGCTAAAGATGATATGTTACATCAGACAGCCATTGTACAGCAATGTCAGTAGAAGTCAAAACTGCAGAAGCACGCGCAAGTGTACACCTAAATTAAACTGACAAATCATGTTTCAGTAGTGATACTGAACTGACGGAAAAAATAATTAAGGCAGAGTAATGAAATTTCGGGAATACATTTGTCTAGGTAACATCGCAAGATCGCAGGTTAGTGTAAGCGCAAGGTAAGCCATTGCAAATGTGAAGTGATGACACAATAGTAAATGGGGTAACCGCCAGAATGTTGAATGCAAGCATGCAAACTTGCTTGAATTGTGTCGTACAGTTGCCAGATGTCAGTGTGTGAAATGGAGCTCCATGCCTGTTGCACTTGGTCGGTCAATAAGTGGACGGTTGGTGCTCTTACCGCATGACACCGCAGTTCTTGCCGATGATGTCCCATATGTGCTCGGTTGGAGACAGGTCTGGCGATCGAGCAGGCCAAGGCAACATGTCGACTCTACATAGAGCATTTTGTGTGAGACGACCGGTATGTGGGCAAGCATTGTACTGTTGGAAAACAACCCCTGGAATGCTGTTCACAAATGACAACACAACAGGTCGAATCAGCAGACTGACGTACATATTTACAGTCAAGGTGCGTGAGGTAAGCACGGGAATGCTAATGTTGTCATACGACGTCGCACCCCAGGCCATAACTTAGGTCCAGTGTGTCCAGCACGCAGACAGGTTGGTTGCTGGCTTTCAACTGGCCTCCTTCTAACCAACACACGGCCACCGCTGGCACAGAGGCAGAACCAACTTTTATTAGAAAACAGAGCAGGCCTCCACCCTACCCTCCAACGGGCTCTCGCTTGACACCACGGAAGTAGCAAATAACGGTGGTTTGGGGTCACTGGAATGCACGCTACAGGGCGCCTGGCTCGGAGCTACCGTTGAAGTAACCGATTCATAACAATTCGTTGTGTCACTATGGTGCCGTCTGCTGCTCAAATAGCTGCTGCAGATGCACTGCCATTCGACAGAAGCATACGCCGATCACGATGGCTTTGTTTCTCGGTAGTGCCACGTGGCCTTCTGTAACCCGGTCTTATAGCGACATTACATTCTCGTGACCACCGCTGCCAGCGACCATGTACAGTGGCTACATTCGTACCAAGTCTGTCTGCAGTATGGCAGAAGGGACAACCAGCTTCTCGTGGCCCTATTATTACCTCGTTCAAACACAATGAAGTGTTGATAATGGCGTCTTTGTCTTCACTAACATCAACACCAACCTATTATTTTCTGTCTGAAAGGTAACTAGCGTTCACGGCCATCATAGCATTTTTTCCGCAAATGTAGAAAATCAAATTAAAAAAAAGGGAACATCATATACAAAAATAAATAAATCGATACGACAATGTAGAAATTTTGTTAGGTCGTTTCCAAGTTACTTTTATATATTCATAAATAATGAGCCGTGGCGACATTGAGTTAGTAGACTGGCTCCACTGGCTCAGTTGTAGTATCGACTATCCCTCTTACGGCCCCTTTTCTGTGGGTTGTGTACTTAGAAGGTCTTTGCTTGCCGATATATACAGTGTGTTACAAAAAGGTACGGCCAAACTTTCAGGAAACATTCCTCACACACAAATAAATAAATGATGTTATGTGGACATGTGTCCGGAAACGCTTAATTTCCATGTTACAGCTCATTTTCGTTTCGTCAGTATGTACTGTACTTCCTCGATTCACCGCCAGTTGGCCCAATTGAAGGAAGGTAATGTTGACTTCGGTGCTTGTGTTGACATGCGCCTCATTGCTCTACAGTACTAGCATCGAGCACATCAGTACGTAGCATCAACAGGTTAGTGTTCATCACAAACGTGGTTTTGCAGTCATTACAGTGTTTACAAATGCGGAGTTGGCAGATGCCTGCTTGATGTATGGATTAGCACGGGGCAATAGCCGTGCCACGGTACGTTTGTATCGAGACAGATTTCCAGAACGAAGGTGTCCCGACAGGAAGAAGTTCGAAGCAATTGATCGGCGTCTTACGGCGCACAGAACATTCCAGCATATGAATCGCGACTGGGGAAGACCTAGAACGACGAGGACACCTGCAGTGGACGAGGCAATTCTTCGTGCAGTTGACGATAACCCTAATGTCAGCGTCGGAGAAGTTGCTGCTGTACAAGGTAACGTTGACCACGTCACTGTATGGAGAGTGCTACGGGAGAACCAGTTTTTTCCGTACCATGTACAGCGTGTGCAGGCACTATCGGCAGCTGATTGGCCTACACGGGTACACTTCTGCGAATGGTTCATCCAACAATGTGTTAATCCTCATTTCAGTGCAAATGTTCTCTTTATGGATGAGGCTTCATTCCAAGGTGATCGAATTGTAAATTTTCAGAATCAACATGTGTGGGCTGACGAGAATCCGCACGAAATTGTACAATCACGTCATCAACACATATTTTCTGTGAACGTTTTGGTAGGCGTTGTTGATGATGTCTTGATTGGGCCCCATGTTCTTCCACCTACGCTCAATGGAGCACGTAATCGTGATTTCATAGGGATACTCTACCTGTGCTGCTGGAACATGTGCCTTTACAAGTACGACACAACATGTGGTTCATGCACAATGGAGCTCTTGCATATTTCAGTAAAAGTGTTCGTACTCTTCTCAACAACAGATTCGGTGACCGATGGATTGGTAGAGGAGGACCAATTCCATGGCCTCCACGCTCTCCTGACCTCAACCCTCTTGACTTTCATTTATGGGGGCATTTGAAAGCTCTTGTCTACACAACACCGGTACCAAATGTGGAGACTCTTCGTGCTCGTATTGTGGACGGCTGCCCTCCTTATATTTTTATGGTTTCTACCGGACCGTTAGAGTTTTACGCGGCCGGCTCTTTGCTCGTAAGTATAGGTAGTACTACTGTATTAAGACACTAGATGTCGTTTGAAGATTTGTCCGGATATTATATTGCCTTTCCTTTCTGCTTTGTTCCCGATCATTAATGTTGTAATTAATCAGCTCTTGGTCGTAAATACAGGCGGAGCAAATGTACTTAGTCACAGGTTGCCGTTAAACAAAAGAGGGTGCTTGTGGTTAGATTTAGCTGTTAATCGGTTCAATTCTTTGATTGTAATTGCATTTCTTAGTCATTACTTATAATTTGAACAGCTTGTTGTACTAAGCTTTTGTTTCTCTGTTTGAATGACCGGGTATTATTTGTGTATTTTAGCAGGGCCTTGTGGTTCCGCCGAATGAGTTCTCTTGTAATAAGTGTTCACAACTAATGTTTTAAGACGTTCCTTCAGAGCGATCTTAATAACTGACAGTCAGTTTAAGTTTGAAAATATTAACAACCAACTGTCACCTAGGCTTTAGTTAAAATGAAATTGTCAGAAGGTATGGTTTGGGATCCAGTTGCACATTGGCTGCCGATTGAAATTAAGAGGTTGTTTGCTTCGAATTAAGCGTTATCATTGTCATATTGTTTGTTAATCTGTTTAACCTTTAAGCGCAGGTGTGCATCTTAACTCCGAATCTTTCGACATACATCCCTCATATTAAAAGTTAAGTCATTTGGTTTGAGTAACTGAATCACTCTTGTCGTCAATCCTGCTTATATAGTTCTCACGTGTTGCAGAAGGGCATTTAATAAGACAGACTGTGTCCAGCGCGGTAGTTCAAAATGGTTCAAATGGCCCTGAGCACTATGGGACTCAACTGCTGTGGTCATCAGTCCCCTAGAACTTAGAACTACTTAAACCTAACTAACCTAAGGACAACACACACATCCATGCCCGAGGCAGGATTCGAACCTGCGACCGTAGCAGTCGCACGGTTCCGGACTGCGCGCCTAGAACCGCGAGGCCACCGCGACCGTCCCAGCGCGGTAGTCTGCACCGCTGTTTCACCCGATAACGGGCGGGGCGCAGATGCGGTCGTCTGGTAATCATTGCCATATTGCCTGTGTTCTGCAATACAGCACTTCAGATTTCTTTTGCAAACATTAAAAGCTTATTCGGCCTACAGTTTAAAATCAAAAGAATTTTGCAACTTTGTTGACTTTGTTAAAGAAAATTTTATGGTTAAATGCTTCGATTATTTGTAAAACACAGTTTATATATTGTTAAATAAACAGGTTGTGTGAAAACAAAGTTATATTGATGGGTCCTCCCTTCCACGTTTTCCTTAATCCCAGTAAGTGTCACGTATCAAATAACATAGTGGATATACAGTATATCGAATAAGGAAATAATTGCTTTTCTGTACTAATAAGCCAAGAGATTCCATAGTTGCAGATGAGGAATGGAGTTGAAAAAACCTGTTATTGGGTCATGCAGGCCAAAGTACAAGTATAATATTGAGCTGTATTCCTTGGTGAAGGTCACATATAGGCCACACCATTCTGTGCCTGTCCGTTGCCGTAGCTTAGTGATCAGCGTTGTTGACTGCCATTATCGAAGCGCGTGTTCGATTCTCAGAACTGGCAGAGATTTTTCCTTGTTGAGAGAACTGAAACGGGTTACACTTAGCCTTGTAGTTCTACTTGACCGAGTGGTAATGGCACCAGCTCCGTTAACCCGACAACGGCCGGCAGAGAGTCGTGCTGACACCGCACAAGTCCTTACCCCATCTCGGTAATGGCATTGGCTGAGGACGATACGGCAGTCAGTCAGACGGGGTTGGCCTGTCTGTGGCCAGAACAGCGGTGCATTCGACGCCTGTTCCATCTGTTTGCTCAAGCCTGCGAGAGCTCTATCTGGGCCATTCTTAAATTGCAAATTACATTCTACACGTGATCGACACGCGACAGGTAAGTGTGAAGTGCTCGCCGGAAAATATAGTAATCGACATCGTGTCCATTAATTCCAGAAGCGAAATATCTGCATCCTGTGGTGCAGTGCAATAAACCATACCCTTTCAGCCCAAAGGAGTTTCCAGCCTAATAAAAAGTAGAGAGAGGGTAGTTTTAATACTTTAGGTGTCTCGAATGTAAGAAATATTCCAAACAATCCATTAATTCAGTTTAAGAAAGAGTTCTTGAATGAGTGTCAGCCGTGCACAGCGCTGACTCCGGAAGAGGCGAGCTAATATTTGAACTCGGTAACGAGCCTAGGACGCGCAACAGCGGCATGTGTCCAGCCTCTCGGCTGCAGACTGCAAAGACGTAAGGCAGGAAAATACCAAGCGTACCATATGTAGAGGGCACCACACGTCAACAGCGTGATCAGCCACGATCAGGGCACAGGACAGAATTTAGAACGTTCTAGTAGTAGTGCTGAGTGCAAATGAAGCGACATAAAAAAATGTTCAAATGTGTGTGAAATCTTATGGGACTTAACTGCTAAGGTCATCAATCCCTAAGTTTACGCACTACTTAACCTAAATTATCCTAAGGACAAACACACACACCCATGCCCGAGGGAGGGACCAGCCCCATAGTCCATGACTGCAGCGGCCCTGACCGCTCAGCTAATCCTGCTCGGCGAAGCCATATAAATAGAACTACTGGGGAGAGCGGCACGAGTTATGAGCAGATGACACGGTCTCCACGACGCTCATCAGTCTGATTAGGACTTTGTTTATTTCGCTAGCCTTGGCTAAAGTGGAGAGCATATTGGACTTAGGAAACGTTGCATTAGGGCATGGTAGTTATGGACTTGCATATAGAGAAATGTAGTTGGCCACTTATCCCCTTCTCCGTGAGCAGTCTTACCGAGTTCCGTACTCTGCATCACTCAAAGCTTGCTTTTCAGCTGAGGTCGGCAAATCATCAGGAAGTCCAGCACCAGTTATACTCAGCGAACTCCACAGCACGAGATAAGCTCTTCTGTCGCGCTAGCAGCAGTCCTTCTTACTCCTTCTCAGAACGTGACACAGGGCTTCTGCATAGTTTTCTCCCCCTTGACTACAGCGCAAAAAGAACGTTCATCCAAATATGTGAAACCATCAGAAAAGTCCTTGACGAAATAAAAATTCCGAAGTCATCTGCAATTAGGAATTCAAATGAAAATTTGTATAGGCCTGGGAATCGAACCCGGATTTCCCGCTTATTGCGAGCTGTCGCCTTAACAACTTCAGCTATCCGAACACGTTTCCCGTCCTACCCAAATTTCCATATGCCACACACTACATGCGTACTATCCCCTGCCCATTATTTTCATTGCGCGCAGCCTCAACTCATTCCCACAAGACGTCGAAGAACAAGTTATCACTGAAGGTATCATTATTTGTCATCAAGGCTAATATACAAACTTCTAGGAGTTGTAGAAGGAAGGAAGTAGATGATACGCTACTGGCCATTAAAACTGCTACACCACGAAGATGACGTGCTACAGACGCGAAATTTAACCGACAGGAACAAGATGCTGTGATATGCAAATGATTAGCTTTTCAGAGCATTCACACAAGGTTGGCGCCGGTGGCGACACCTACAACGTGCTGACATGAGGAAAGTTTCAAACCGATTTCTCTTACACAAACAGCAGTTGAACGTCGTTGTCTGGTGAAACGTTGTTGTGATGCCTCGTGTAAGGAGGAGAAATGCGTACCATCACGTTTCCGACTTTGATAAAGGTCGGATTGTAGCCTATTGCGATTGTGGCTTATCGTATCGCGACATTGCTGCTCGCATTGGTCGAGATCCAATGACTGTTAGCAGAATATGGAATCGGTGGGTTCAGGAGGGTAATACGGAACGCCGTGTTGGATCCCAACGGCCTCGTAACACTAATAGTCAAGATGACACGCTTCTTATCCCCATGGCTGTAACGGATCGTGCAGCCACGTCTCTATCCCTGAGTCAACAGCTGGGGACGTTTGCAAGACAACCATCTGCACGAACAGTTCGACGACGTTTGCAGCGGTATGGACTATCAGCTCGGAGACCATGTCTGCGGTTACCCTTGACGCTACATCACAGACAAGAGCGCCTGCGATGGTGTACTCAACGACGAACGTGGGTGCACGAATGGCACGATTGTCGCATCCGTGTTTGGGGACATCGCGGTGAACGCACATTGTAAGCGTGTTTTCGTCATCGCCATACTGGCGTATCACCTGGCGTGATGGTATGGGGGTGCCATTGGTTACACGTCTCGGTCACCTCTTGTTCGCATTGACGGCACTTTGAACAGTGGCCGTTACATTTCAGATTTGTTACGACCGGTTGCTCTACCCTTCATTCGATCCCTGCGAAACCCTACATTTCAGCAGGATAACGCACGACCGCATGTTGCAGGTCCTATACTGGCTTTTCAGGATACAGAAAATTTTAGACTGCTGCCGTGTCCAGCACTTTCTCCAGAGCTCTCACCAACTGAAAACGTCTGGTCAATGGTGGCCGAGCAACTCGCTCGTCACAATACGCCATTCACTACTCTTGATGAACTGTGGTATCGTGTTGAAGCTGCATGGGCAGCTGTACCTGTACAAGCCATCCAAGCTGTGTTAGACTCAATGCCCAGGCGTATCAAGGCCGTTATTATGGCCAGAGGTGGTTGTTCTGGGTACTAATTTCTCAAGATCTATGCACCCAAACTACGTGAAAATGTAATCAAGAAAATGATTCAAATGGCTCTGAGCACTATGGGACTTAACATCTGTGGTCATCAGTCCCCTAGAACTTAGAACTACTTAAATCTAACTAACCTAAGGACATCACACACATCCATACCCGAGGCAGGATTCGAACCTGCGACCGTAGCAGTCGCGCGGTTCCGCACTGAGCGCCTTAACCGCAAGACCACCGCGGCCGGCGAAAATGGAATCACATGTCAGTTTTAGTATAATATATTTGACCAATGAATACCCGTTTCTCATCTGCATTTCTTCATGGTGTAGCAATTTTAGTGGCCAGTAGTGTATTTTAAAGTGGAAACAATGTGCGGAAAGATATCGTTTCCGTGTTACAGCCATTTGAAAACATGTTGGTAACGCCACAGCTTTAAAAGTAATTGATGAATCGTGACGAAGTATATCACTTGTTTAACAATTCCGCTGATTAATAGCCAAAGAAATCGCTCGTGTACTCGTTGACAGTTTCTTTTCAATGTGATGCAGTACGGTCTCTTCCAACTTGGGAGTGCGTCGTCTTCCTGGAACATCTGAGTCACACCTGCTGACGGTGAAGGTGCTGTTTCTCGACGCCGTTGCGTAATTGTGGCGGAAAGAGTACGCGATGGAGTAGGACGTTGTGGAGAAAGATCTTAATAAAGGTGACGAGCAGCTGTTCCATTCCATGAGCTTCGGTATTCAGAAGGAACATGTCGGTGTATTCTGCGAACGGATGCTCAACCGTTTTGCTCTAACACTCACAGGCACGTAAATGAGGCTCGAACCAGTGAGAGAGGTAGGACATCCGCCGATCCGACGTAAACACCCTCCGTCATGACAGCCCTTTTGCACACCTATCTAGCACAAATGTTTCCAAACGTTTGTAGCACGAAAACAGCATGTTTCTGGACATGGGTTCCTATTCAAAATATTATATGCTCCCTCCCTTCTACAAGTCCTAGAAGTTTCTAACTGAAATTTCCAAACACCCTATATTTATATGTGTGTTGTCTGTTCCTTCGGACGTTTTGTGGAGATCTGGTGAGACTGCGAGCAATGAGGACATTCTCCGGAAGAACAGGAAAGAAAAGTCTTCTTTTGGAAACAGTTCAGCTCGTGTGTCATTGGCTTGAATGTCAGTTATGTCATTAGGAGCTTTGGCCCTTCATACGCAGATCTACACATTGTCGCTTTGTGGCAGATTCGTGCTGGTGACAAGTCTAATTCAGATGTGACTTTTTTTTCTATAAAATAATTATCTGCGTTTTGTATCAAGTCGCGGCAGGCGATCACGCATCGTTGTTTTGGTCTCGGATCAAGATGTGTGGGATGAACTTTGCACACAGCTTTTGCCTCTAAGAACATTCCGGAGGGTGTCTCGAACATTTTTTTGGAGATGTTGTTTCAATGATTTGTAACACAACAACACTGACTACGGTGGTACGTCCACTGTTTAACACGGCCTACTCACAACTGAACTTTCAAATGCACGTTTGTTGCTTACAGTTGTTTGTTCAACATGCCACTGCAGTTACTGCTCTGACGTCGCTTGACGCCTGGGATAAGTTAACTTAGCGGAACTTTTTGTACGCACGGTGTAAGGTTGTAAAATATTAGGCACCAACAGCTATATCCCTAGTAATGCGTAATTAACAATTAGCACACAATGGAAGAGCTTTATGAGGGCAATGAAAAAGTAATTTCACCATTCATCTGTTATGCATGTCTAACACGACTCTGAATGGACGTCGACGGTGGTCATAGTCAGCAACTTTCCTCAAGAGTAGTCATCCTGTTCGTTAACTAGGGAAACTTGTTTTGTAGAAGGACAGAAGGTTGTGGTTTAACGTCCCGTGGACCACATGGTCATGGAAGACGGAGCATGAGTTCTGATCAGGGAAAGATGAGGAAGGAAATCGGCACTGTCATTTCTAAGGGACCACCCCAGAATATGCCTTACGCAGTTTAAGAAAACCACGATAAACATGTGTATTAACCACCACGCCACATCGCTCCGTAGTTATTAGATTTATAAATGTTTTTCGGGGCCACATAATTTTGACCACTCTCTTACAACTGATTCCAAATCTTTTTTTCTATGCATTCTACACTCACTCACACACACACACACACACACACACACACACACACACACACACAATGTACGTATTTCTGGTGTCACAACTACGGATGTCACAACAACGGACACACGTTGTGGCGGCATATTTTATAAATCCACCTCCATGTTCAAGTGGGGACGCTGATCTGTAATCTGCACTTTGCGAGACAGTGACGCAGCCAGCCCCGACATTACAAAGGCCTTCCGTTTCCTTTGCGAAACGCTGTCGTTTGAGTACAGGCTCAGTTTCATTGGCGGTATCATTCAGAATATCTGACGATTATACATTTAGTCAATATGAGTGCAAGATGGGTATGTTGTTCCTTCGTAAACCCATTGCCAGTGACCAATTGTTTGCTCGTGTTGAAAAATTAGTGACCTTTTCCCCCCGGTCGATGCTGGGCTGAGATGGTTATGCGGTATGTCACTGCTATCTTCATCGTTTGTTTCTCGTTGTTTGTCTTTCTGGCAGGCGTGTATGTTACCTGGAAATTATCGAACGAATATGATAACATTCACTTCTCCGAGCGACAGTCGTCAGGAGGAACTATCAAGCAGTTGCAAAGCTCACATTCTTTATCCTATCACAAACGTTCAGTGAGACGTTGGTTGGTACCGAGAGCGAAAGACGTAGAGGACTGTCCCAAGTGGAATACGGCGCAGTAACGGCAGTTATTGTTGCAGTCCAGCCAAACTGGATATGGTTTTATGTCGACCTCCAATTCTGAAACAGGCAAAAGCCAGGTGGATTCTCCACCTCTGCTTAGAAATACAATACAAAGGCTGATCAACAGAGACTGAGGCTGTTTTTTTCCGCAGTTATTTGTTACTCCATGTCTCTGTTTTCATGATCTTTTTCACAGTATTCACCTTGTGTACACATTTTATAGCGTCTCTGCCAGTCCTCGAACACATGATACAAGCCATTATTTGTTGGGCCCTTGAGAATCCCCTCACTTTTCTTAAGCAGTGCTTCCGAGGTCTGCAATCGAATGCTCCAAGTTCTGCCTTTAGCGGTGGGAATAATAAAAATCATAGGGTGGATGGTCGGAGCTATAAGGGCGACGCGGTACGCAAGTAATATTGAATTGTGCCGGAAACTGCATGACTTGATTTACGACGTGAGGCCGTATACAGGGTGGTCCATTATCCGTGACCCGACCAAATATCTCACGAAATAAGAATCAGACGCAAAAACTACATGAACGAAACTTGTCCAGCTTGAAGGGGGAAACCAGATGCACGCTATGGTTGACCCGCTAGATGGCGCTGCCATAGGTCGAACGGATATCAACTGCGTTTTTTAAAAATAGGAACCTCCATTTTTATTACATATTCGTGTAGTACGTAAAGAAATATGAATGTTTTAGTTGGACCACTTTTTTCGTTTTGTGATAGATGACGCTGTAATAGTCACAACTGTATGGCTCACAATTTTAGAGGAACAGTTGGTAACAGCTAGGTTTTTTAAATTAAAATACAGAACGTAGGTACGTTTGAACGTTTAATTTCGGTTGTTCTAATGTGATACATGTACCTTTATGAACTTGTCATTTGTGAGAACGCTTGCTGTTACAGTGTGATTACTGTTCTCAACAGCGAGTAGTTCGCCTTCCGTAATGTTCGCACATGCATTGACAAAGCGCTGACGCATGTTGTCAGGCGTTGTCGGTGGATCACGATAGCAACTATTCTTCAGCTTTCCCCACAGAAAGAAAGCCGGGGACGTCAGATCCGGTGAACGTGCGGGCCATGGTATGGTGCTTCGACGACCAATCAACCTATTCAATACCGCTTCAACCGCAAGCGAACTATGTGCCGGACATCCATCATGTTGTAACTACATCGCCATTCTGTCATGCAGTGAATCATCTTGTAGTAACATCGGTAGAACATTAAGTAGGAAATCAGTATACATTACACCATTCGGATTGCCATTGAGAAATGGGGGCCAATTATCCTTCCTCAAATAATGCCGCACCATACATTAACCCGACAAGGTCACTGATGTTCCACTTGTCGCAGCCATCGTGGATTTTCCGTTGCCCAATAGTATGCAGGTATACGTTACCGCTGTTGGTGAATGACGCTTCGTCGCTAAATAGAACGCGTGCAAAAAATCTGTCATCGTCCCGTAATTTCTCTTGTTCCCAGTGGCAGAACAGTATACAACGTTCAAAGTTGTCGTCATGCATTTCCTGATGCACAGAAATATGGTACGGGTGTAATCGATGATGATGTAGCTTTCTCAACACCGACGTTTTTGAGATTCCCGATTCTCGCGCAATTTGTCTGCTACTGATGTGCGGATTAGCCGCGGCAGCAGCTACTACACTCACCTGGGCATCATCATTTGTTACAGGTCGTGGTTGACGTTTCACATGTGGCTGAACACTTCCTGTTTCCTTAAACAACGTAACTATCCGGCGAACGGTCCGGACACTTGGATGAAGTCGTCCAAAATACCGAGCAGCATACACAGCACTCGCTCGCTGGGCAGTTTGATCACAATAGCCATACATCAACACTATATCGATTTTTTCCGAAATTGGTAAACGGTTCATTTTAACTCCGGTAATGTATCACGAAGTAAATACCGCCCGTGCGGGCGGAATGTTACGTGATACCACGTACTTATACGTTTGTGACTATTACAGCGCCATCTATCACGAAGCGAAAAAAGTTGTCCAACTAAAACATTCATATTTCTTTACGTACTACACGAATATGTAATAGAAAATCATCGAAGTGTTCGGACCGTTCGCCGGATAGTTACGTTATTTAAGGAAACAGGAAGTGTTCAGCCACATGTGAAACGTCAACCACGACCTGTAACAAATGATGATGGCCAGGTGAGTGTTTTAGGTGCTATCGCGGCTAATCCGCACATCAGTAGCAGACAAATTGCGCGAGCATCGGGAATCTCAAAAACGTCGGTGTTGAGAATGCTACATCAATATCGATTGCACCCGTACCATATTTCTATGCATCAGGAAAAGCATGACGACAACTTTGAACGTTGTAATAAAAAATGGAGGTTCCTATTTTTAAAAAAACGCAGTTGATATCCGTTTGACCTATGGCAGTGCCATCTAGCGGGTCAAACATAGCGCCATCTGGTTTCCCCCTTCAAGCTAGACGAGTTGCGTTCTTTGTAGTTTTTTCGTTGGACGCTTATTTCGTGAGATATTTGTCCCAGTCACTATCAATGGACCTACCAGTGATCTAGGGGTAGCGTTTTTGATTCATAATCAAAACGTCTTCAGTCCCGGGTTAGATCCCCGCCACTGCCTAAATTTTGATAAATAATCAGCATTGGCGGCCGAAGACATCCGGCATAAGAGGTCAGCCTCATTCTGCCAACGGCTTTGTCAAAGAGGGCGGAGGAGCGGATAGAGGTTCAGGACACTCTCTTGTCCTAGGGGTGGGAAATTGCCCCTAAAGGCGGAAGAATCAGCAATGATCAACGACATGAGGATGCAGAAAGCAATGGAAACCACTGCATTAAAAGACACGTAACGTGTATCCACAGGACATGTGGCCTGTAGTTGAAGAAGTGTCATGATGATCTCTCCATTGGCAAAAGATTCCGGAATAGTCCCCCATTCGGATCTCCGGGAGGGGACTGCCAAGGGGGAGGTTACCATGAGAAAAAGATTGAATAATCAACGAAAGGATAATGTTCTACGAGTCGGGGCATGGATTGTCAGGAGCTTGAACGTGGTTGGGAAACCAGAAAATCTGAAAAGAGAAATGCAAAGGCTCGATCTAGATATAGTAGGGGTCAGTGAAGTGAAGTGGAAGGAAGACGAGGATTTCTGGTCAGATGAGTATCGGGTAATATCAACAGCAGCAAAAAATGGTATAACAGGTGTAGGATTCGTTATGAATAGGAAGGTAGGGCAGAGGGTGTGTTACTGTGAACAGTTCAGTGACCGGCTTGTTCTAATCAGAATCGACAGCAGACCAACACCGACAACGATAGTTCAGGTATACATGCCGACGTCGCAAGCTGAAGATGAACAGATAGAGAAAGTGTATGAGGATATTGAAAGGGTAATGCAGTATGTAAAGGGGGACGAAAATCTAATAGTCATGGGAGACTGGAATGCAGTTGTAGAGGAAGGCGTAGAAGAAAAGGTTACAGGAGAATATGGGCTTGGTACAAGAAATGAAAGAGGAGAAAGACTAATTGAGTTCTGTAACAAGTTTCAGCTAGTAATAGCGAATACCCTGTTCAACAATCTCAAGAGGAGGAGGTATACTTGGAAAAGGCCGGGAGATACGGGAAGATTTCAATTAGATTACATCATGGTCAGACAGAGATTCCGAAATCAGATACTGGATTGTAAGGCGTACCCAGGAACAGATATAGACTCAGATCGCAATATAGTAGTGATGAAGAGTAGGCTGAAATTCAAGACATTAGTCAGGAAGAATCAATACGCAAAGAAGTGGGATACGGAAGTTCTAAGGAATGACGAGATACGTTTGAATTTCTCTAACGCTGTAGATACAGCAATAAGGAATAGCGCAGTAGGCAGTACAGTTGAAGAGGAATGGACATCTCTAAAAAGGGCCATCACAGAAGTTGGGAAGGAAAACATAGGTACAAAGAAGGTAGCTGCGAAGAAACCATGGGTAACAGAAGAAATACTTCAGTTGATTGATGAAAGGAGGAAGTACAAACATGTTCCGG
The DNA here is from genome assembly GCF_023897955.1 of Schistocerca gregaria. Taxonomy (NCBI): domain Eukaryota; kingdom Metazoa; phylum Arthropoda; class Insecta; order Orthoptera; family Acrididae; genus Schistocerca; species Schistocerca gregaria. Next base: position 428,283,292 of record NC_064921.1, read on the forward strand.
GAAAATCAGGAATACAGAAATACAAGTCGCTGAGAAATGAAATAAATAGGAAGTGCAAGGAAGCTAAGACGAAATGGCTGCAGGAAAAATGTGAAGACATCGAAAAAGATATGATTGTCGGAAGGACAGACTCAGCATACAGGAAAGTCAAAACAGCCTTTGGTGACATTAAAAGCAACGATGGTAACATTAAGAGTGCAACGGGAATTCCACTGTTAAATGCAGAGGAGAGAGCAGGTAGGTGGAAAGAATACATTGAAAGCCTCTATGAGGGTGAAGATTTGTCTGATGTGATAGAAGAAGAAACAGGAGTCGATTTAGAAGAGATAGGGGATCCAGTATTAGCATCGGAATTTAAAAGAGCTTTGGAGGACTTACGGTCAAATGAGGCAGAAGGGATAGATAACATTCCATCAGAATTTCTAAAATCATTAGGGCAAGTGGCAACAAAACGACTATTCACATTGGTGTGTAGAATATATGAGTCTGGCGACATACCATCTGACTTTCGGAAAAGCATCATCCACACAATTCCGAAGACGGAAAGAGCTGAGGATTATCGCACAATCAGCTTAACAGCTCATCCATCGAAGCTGCTTACAAGAATAATATACAGAAGAATGGAAAAGAAAATTGAGAATGCGCTATGTGACGATCAGTTTGGCTTTAGGAAAAGTAAAGGCACGAGAGAGGCAATTCTGACGTTACGGCTAATAATGGAAGCAAGGCTAAAGAAAAATCAAGACACGTTCATAGGATTTATCGACCTGGAAAAAGCGTTCGACAATATAAAATGGTGCAAGCTGTTCGAGATTCTGAAAAAAGTAGGGGTAAGCTATAGGGAAAGACGGGTCATATACAATATGTACAACAACCAAGAGGGAATAATAAGAGTGGATGATCAAGAACGAAGTGCTTGTATTAAGAAGGGTGTAAGACAAGGCTGTAGCCTTTCGCCCCTACTCTTCAATCTGTACATCGAGGAAGCAATGATGGAAATAAAAGAAAGGTTCAGGAGTGGAATTAAAATACAAGGTGAAAGGATATCAATGATACGATTCGCTGATGACATTGCTATCCTGAGTGAAAGTGAATAAGAATTAAATGATCTGCTAAACGGAATGAACAGTCTAATGAGTACACAGTATGGTTTGAGAGTAAATCGGAAAAACACGAAGGTAATGAGAAGTAGTAGAAATGAGAACAGCGAGAAACTTAACATCAGGATTGATGGTCACGAAGTCAATGAAGTTAAGGAATTCTGCTACCTAGGCAGTAAAATAACCAATGACGGACGGAGCAAGGAAGACATCAAAAGCAGACTCGCTATGGCAAAAAAGGCATTTCTGGCCAAGAGGAGTCTACTAATATCAAATACCGGCCTTAATTTGAGGAAGAAATTTCTGAGGATGTACGTCTGGAGTACAGCATTCTGTGGTAGTGAAACATGGACTGTGGGAAAACCGGAACAGAATAGAATCGAAGCATTTGAGATGTGGTGCTATAGACGAATGTTGAAAATTAGGTGGACTGATAAGGTAAGGAATGAGGAGGTTCTACGCAGAATCGGAGAGGAAAGGACTTCCATGGTACTAGAGGGAGCTGTAGAGGTCAAAAACTGTAGAGGAAGACAGAGATTGGAATACGTCAAGCAAATAATTGTCGTGGCGGGCCGCATCAAACCAGTCAGTAGACTGACGACAAAAAAAATAAAAAAATAAAAATAAAATAAATAAAAAATAAAAAAAACTTCTGTATTGTCATGATGAAGTCGCTACATGGCATGAGAAGGTTCTGGTAATTTCCTTGTAATGTATTTTCTCAGTTTCACCGATGCTGACATGGAGAACCTGACAATTTCCACTCTGTGCTAGCTAGTCTTCCTTCGGGATCATGCAGCCATGGCTCATCACCGATAATAAACACTTCGAGAAACGCGATCCCTCCATCAGCAAAGAGACGCAGCACATCCATTCGCACAGTCCTTCCTTTGTTCTGGAGTCAGAAAATATGGTACCCAGCGGGGACAAAAACTGGTCATAAGAAGATGATCATAGATAATCGTAAAGATTCTGCCATATGAAATTCTCAACAATTCACCACAGTTAGGTAATATTATCCGCCGACCTTCATGGACAATCAGAGCAACTATGTTGATGTCGACGCAGCATTAGCCGACACACCATGTCCGACTTACTAGACACAGACAAGTGAAGTCCTTGAATAACCTAAACACTGTCGCAAGAGGTAGTGCATCTTCACCGTACACTTACTGCAGCTTTTCGTAATTTTCAGTGGCTGTATGGCTTAAACGAACACAAACTTTTCTTGCGCCGTACTGTCCTGTCGCGTCGCCTCCATTATTTGGCATGCGAAATGCAAAGAGTGTATACAAAGTAGAGGATTACTGCTAACCTTCCGATACAGTGTGCTCCCACCTATGGATTTCATACATAAATACCAGCTGTTTTCAAATATTCATGGTGCAGATAGGAAACTATCACGGAAGCTAAAGAAAAAAATTAGTTTGGGTGTTTGTTGATGAGCCCTCGTACGAAGAGGTTCAATCACGAAGGCATATAGAAAACATTTCAAATGATCAGCAGACAGGTGGCGTACATGACATTCTTTCCTGTAGATTAATGTGAGAGTGTGACATCAGAGGCGGCATGCAGCCAAGGAAACAAGTGCCAGATTCACATATAAACTGCAGTTCTGCATAACGTCAGGAAGAAAAGAGAAGTATGGGATCTCTAAGGTGGTTTGCGAACCGTTGCTCTCGTGTCAACTGACGTGATGGTGTAGTTGTAGCAAACACTCGCCTTAGCAGGGAGCCAGTTGCGTATTATCTCACGTTCACACAAATTTTTTCTGTAGGTGAATATTTCTCGGCTTATAAGATTCCTGGCTCCACATCATATCATAATTATTGCTTGGACAATATTCGCATTTTGTACAAAACATCATTTCACCGCTTAACGATGAACAGTCAGTGGAAACCATTTCACCGTAAATAGTTCTACCAATGAAGACACAATGGTCGTATAATTCGCCAATGGGTAAAAGCATTGTGAAGATATGGTCCCACATGACAGTAAAATTTATTCACGCATTATTCTGGATGTATATTGTCAAATAGTGTCTTGGACAATTATTTCTGATCCTCGTATAACATTCTTCAGTTATAATTTAGTTCTGCAGTCTTGCATAGACACAATATTACGGGAGATTTAAGCGTCATTTAAGGTAAGAGCCGGCTGTTTGCATCAATGAATGTAGCCAATAACGCAGCCCAGACTGAACATCCGTCACGTAAATTACATCTAGATTGAGTGACAACTCTGTTGATAATGCTGGCCATGTGAAATGACTAACATATTGGAAAGCGCTTTCGTTAACAGAGAATGTGCATACACGACGACTGTTCTGATATAAGAGTAAATCTCACTGCCATTGTAGAAACGGTAACAAAATGAGCGGGGCAGTGTTCTGGAAGGAAGGAAGCTGAGTAAGCTAACGATTTAACTTCCTGTCGATGACGAAGTCTTTAGAGGAAGACAACCTTAGAGTGACGGCAGACAGTTAATATGAAAGTGACAGCGATCCAATATTATGAAATTTTTACAACTATCACTACAGTATCTGATTGCAAAAGTCATTATGAACATCTTCAGATTGACGTGACAAGAGAAAATGTGCATATTTATGACGTAATGTAGGTAATATTAGGTTGATGCAAAAGTTCGCCGCGGTCTCATTTTGCATGTTGGTATTCCGGTTCCTATGGTTTTTTTTATCGATTGCCTTTTTTATTTGCAGTTCACTGTTGCTATATGAGTTTACATATTGTCATTTGGAGATAGAGAGTGGAGCTGTGGACGCAAGAAAGTGAAGTGCCAAGAGGAGAGGTCGGAACATTTCCGACATATTCTTGTGTTTGAGTTCAGTAGAGGGGTGACGGCAGCGGAGGCAACCAGATACATTTGCGTCGTGTGTCGGGACAATGCCAATGGACAAAGCACGGTAAGAAAATGGTTTTCTCGTTTTAAGGAGGATCGTTTTGACAATAGTAGCCCTCCACGTCCAGGAAGACCTTCGGTATTTGACGGAGATCGTTTAAACTCATTAATCCGCAATGATCCACGTCAGTGTTCACTAGAAGTGGCAGGTGTGATGAACTCTGAACATTCCACCATCGTGCGAGGTTTGCATGCAATGGGGAAAGTTAAAAAATCAGGCGCTTTGGTACCCCATGCTCTAAGCCAAAATCATAAAAATCAGTGGGTGGCCATATGTACATCTCTGCTTGTTCATCATCAATTGGCTCGTGAATAACACCGACCATTCTTATCCTGTATCGCTATTGGTTCTTATCCTGTTTCGTTCCTGGTGAAGATAGTGCCTTTATCCTAACATAACGAAAAGAAAGGAATGGTTGAGCCCAAACAAAGCAGTAACTTCCCGCACAAGGAACGTCTAGCTGTCACTACTGACATATATTGTTAACATCTGAGGCGTTCTTGAGAAGCAATGCAGGAACAACTACCAGGAACACTGCGTGAAGTGATACCGCTCCATGAAAACGCCCGTCCGCAGTCTTCTAGACTGACAAAAAACACTATTCAGGAATTGGGTTGGGAAGTCCTTCCACACCTATCTTGTTCATCTGATCTTGCGTCCTCAGATTCTCACCTTGTCCGCTCTCTGTCGAACAACCTTCAAGAAATTTCCTTTTCGGATGAAAATGCGCTCCGAACATGACTCGACAAGTTCTTCGCCTCAAAACCACGTCGTTCCTACAGTTGCGGAATTTAAAAGGTACCCCGGCGTTGGCAGACTGTTATGAATAGTGAAGGAGAATATATTATTAATGACTAAAGTCTCTATTACGTTTATATGTTGTCTTTATTATACTTATAGAAAAAAGCTACCTATTTATGCTCCAATCCAATAGTAGACTGTCAAGTATTACAAGGTACACTTAGTCTGAAATGTAAGCAAATTATTTGTCTTCAGGATGTAATCAGAGTAACCATACAAAATATATATCCGTAAGTGACATCATCACATGGAGTAAAAATGATAAAATCGTCAACGTGTATTACCCGTAATGTCGGGTCGTCGCTGGCGAACTATGCTTACAACTACGGTGCAAACAGCTGAGGAGGCAAGGCCGCTAGATGTCGCTGACGGAACGCGATATGCAATGATAAAAAGTCAGAAATTTGATCTTAGACATTCTGCATAAAACTAAACGGAATACATTAAAATGCACTTTAAGAAAGAGCTAGACTTTTAACATGGGTCCAAAGAGAAATATTAGGTTGCATCATAAAATGGAGCTTCAAATAAGTGTCTGTGAAATATGCAGTAAAATAAAGTCAATTGACAGCAGGATGTCAAAAGATAAAAAATCACATGCACAGCGAGCATACCAAGTGCGGATCCAAGACATGGTATCAGAAACACAAGCAATAAAAGCTCTAAAGCTTAACTAAAGGTAACATAATGACATTTCATTTTATGAAAGCTGATTGTTAGTTGCGTGTTAAGTATTAAGCTAATGGAAAGCAACATATCAAAACACGATAATGGACCTTTCTCCAGTTCGTTTTTAGCTGCATTTCCTTCCGTCGACTTGGGTTAACGGGTAGTCGTTTTTTGCTCCTTTTTTGTCTTCGTGTTCCACGCTTCTGACATGGGTGCAAAACGGATCAAGCTATAAGAAGGCTGAGGACACAGTTGGCTCGCCGAATCCAAGAAAGGGCAACGTGGGCAGTACAGGATCGGGGGATGAACAGAGCTACACCGGTATACAACATCAACAGTATGCCACATAATGAAAACTAGGCTTCGTGTGTGTGTGTGTGTGTGTGTGTGTGTGTGTGTGTTGGGGCTTATGGGCGTTCAACGTCGAAGTCATCAGCGCCCTGACACGCATTAAAGGGAACGAATGTAGACAGACCTAATAAAACTGAAACACACACGCAAAGAAAGCAGGAAAAGAAGGAAAATGCGACATAAGAAAGTAGAAAGTAAGGAAAGGGAAAACGTAGCAAAGCAAATTCATTGTGTTCATTAAGAAGTTTGGAATGATGGCGTCTCCTGTTTACGTACTCGTAAATCTCTATTTCTTCCAAAGGATCCAATAGACGTCCCTCAGGCACAGTGTGTACAACCAATGTTAGTTGCGGTAGGCTGTCAAAATGCAGTTCTGTTTCGTGTATATGTGTGTTTGTTAAAGGTATTGTCAACATTACTGCCCGTCTGTCCAAGACAAAACTTGTCACAATTACTGATTGTATTCCACAAACACTCAAGTTCAAAAGCTTATTACGTTTTGCCACCTACACTATCTCTAAACTGCGACTTTGGAGTGATATTTATTTGAAATCCGCATCTGACGATTGTGTTCTCTAATTTCTTCTCTAACTGCTGAGTGACTTGTCCGCAATATGTCACCCGGACAAATTTCTTCTTACTGTTTACTGTTTATATTGCTCTTTTTTTATTTTGTTGTCTGGACGTCTGACAAAGCTCTCTATCTACTCTTTGGCTTCTGCTATTTTTTTAGTATACTTACGTACTCTTTATTATCTGATGGCAGGTGGATAAGTCGGTAAACTACGGACGGAAGGAACGATCTCTTGCATCAAATTGTGTGGAGAGATTTACCGTCAATAATGTTGTCAGTACATGCAGTTTTTCTAAAAATACCGAATGTGTACCTACTGTTAGTTTTAAAGTTTATTAAGTCCAACAAGCTCATAGAGATATTCTCCTCTATTTCAGTGGTGAAGTTTATTCTTGGATGAACAGAACATATCCGTTGTGCGAAGACGTCAGTATTATTAGCGCTTCCATTTAACATCACAAAAACATCATCTACGTTACGTGTGTTTATAGTCTGGAAATTTACAAAAAATTCATGTCATTAACAAAGTGATAGCTAAGGGCATTCTGTTTAGAAAATTTTACTGGAGATGATTAGCAACATGTGTGTAAAATTTATTTTAATATTTTTTCAAGTTATTAAAAAAGTAATAGTAAAGGTAAACTGTTTCATAAAGTTTTACTTGAGACGATCAACAACAATACGAATAATTTATTCTGATATTTATAGGACAGCTTTTTTTTGTAGCAAAAGGACTGGACTTAGAAGTATGAACAAGAGAGTAATATTGGTTTAGTAAATTCGTTGCTGGTTTTAGATCCATATTCAGCGCCTGACGACATATCTCTGAGCTTCGTTGCCCATGCTACTCAGGTGCTCACCGTTACCTCCCTTGTCCACTCTCCATCTCTTCTGTCTCCGGATTTCGAGGCGTTTTATGTTTGCACAATGCAGTGTACACCAAAAATGGCCATTGTTATAGAAAGTAAATTCGATCGTTTTAAACACCCAACTTAAGAAAATGCTTATACAGGGGCAATGACAACAAACAAAACACGACACATTAACATGCCTAATATGGTGTAGGATTCAAAACAGCTTCCACACTTCTCGGGAAGGAAAAATAAAGGTTCTGAATGGTTTCCAAGGAAATCGTTTACCATTCTTGTTGTAAAATAGTGGCAAGTTCAGGTAATGATGATGGCGATCCCGCACCCTTCTCTCCAAAGCAGACCACAAAGGCTCAGTAATATTGAGGTCTGATGATTGTGGTGGCCAGGCTGAGATGGGGCAGTTCATCCCCACGCTCACGAAACCAGTCCTGGACTATGAAAGCTGTGTAAATAGAGCTCTTTTCGTCTATGGAACACAACATCACCACTGGGGAACTGACATTATACAGTAGGATGAAATTGATCGGCAAAAATGGTCACATAACCTTTGGCAGTAATGAGACCTTGCAGAGTACCCATGGGGCCCATGGAATAGGACGACAAAGCTTACCAAATCACTGTCGATCCTACGCCATGTTTTTTGACATAATTCGGTTGCAAAAAGTGTGAAGTTGTTCGACCACATAACATTCTTCTGTTGCATCACCGTCCAGGTAATATGGTTTAGATGCCAAGTACCCCTAATAAGGGCGCTCGGATCACCAATTAGTGGTTCTGGAATTCCGGTTGGCCGCGCGGGATTAGACGAGTACGACATTTCGTTCTGCAGAGACGTTTGCAGCTATCGTCATTTTATTTTTCGTCAAAATCCTCTTTGTCTGTCACAATCACTCAACAAACACTTTCGCCCGCGTTGTGACTTTTCGTTTGCCCTATACGCTGTAAAAATCTTCGATACGGTGCCTCTTAAAACACCAAACACATCGGTCTCCGCTGTTACAGAAGAACACAACATTAGCATCAACAATTTGCTCATCTTCGAGTTCACTTAGGCACGGCGTAAAGCACTCACGACTACACAGAATACTGTTCTGACCACAACTGATACGTCCAGTGTATTGGAGGGCATCGCACAGGTGCCGTTCCTGGTCAGATGCAAGAGCGCAACCTGCAGGCTTGCCTAGTATCTGTCTTTATGTGCAAGCATGCATTTCTCTCGGTATTGGCACATTTTTGTCAAATCCTGCAGAACAATACAGGAAGATATGCACTACTGTTCGGAGTATAGAAAGATAAGCGGAATTGTTGACAATGATTTTGTGAGGTAAATAGTTACTGCCTTCGACCAACATCTCTTCGGAGTTAATTCTGGAAAAGTTTGTATGCTTATACTTCCAATAACTGGCAACTAAGGTGTAACTTCGCCGCTGACAACCATTAACAGCGGTGTTATTCATATAGTGAGCCTATCTCCAGTACTAACTGTAACCCTTCAAAAAATGGCTCAGAGCACTATGCGACTTAACTTCTGAGGTCATCAGTCGCCTAGAACTTAGAACTAATTAAACCTAACTAACCTAAGGACATCACACACATCCATGCCCGAGGCAGGATTCGAATCTGCGACCGTAACTGTAAAACTCTTACGAGGACAAGCTGAGTTTGTATGTGAAATATCTAACAGCTTTTTAAACAAAAGAAACATTATTAACATTCTTCATGTTTATTCTTCATGTCTACAAATTTATTTATCAACATGGTCGCCCTTACGACAAATACATTTTTCCCAGCAAGTGACCAGTTTGTTGATACTGTCGAATGTTTGTTTTTGCTGACGGAGTCACAACCTAACCTCTTCTCGTGTATGGTCTGACGTTATCATGCTGAAGGAGGGGGAACTCCATGCGTGGAGGTACGTTTTCTGCGGTCAGAAACTCGATTACAGCACACTGTTTCTCATGCACCGACACACAGTTACGTTACACACTGCCGTGTTACACACTCCAATTCGGAGCCCTCTAGCGACAGAGAGTAGCAACTACAGTCAGCGAAGCGGAAAGTCGACGGAATAATACGCATGACATGTAATATCGCAACCAATATTGAGAAAAGAATAAAAAGTTCCGATGCACTACTTGTCAGTTTCCTCTCAGCTTTATAACTGCCAGGTCTGACAGTCCATAAAACTATAATCGTCTACAGGAGGAAACATTAAACATTTAATGGTCTACAACGAGGTGAAATTGGGATGTAAAACTGGTTATCTACTTTTGTCTTTCGTGAAGGATAAGATAATACAATAGACACTACAGTTTTCCTTTTTGCTTGTCGCCATAGTGAAAAACGGCTACAGTGGGCCGTAGAGGTTCGTATACGCTGTGCAACAGGCTGTTTACCAGTGGGCTTAAACAGTGGTAAGTCACCTCAATAGCAGTAGGATGGGTATGACGAGGGATTCGTAGACAGCACAGGAAGAACTGCGCGTGTGTGGCATTGATAGAACCCAACGATGCCTTACGGTAAAATAAGAATTCTTGTCTATTCTTTCCACGATGCGACGGTAACAATGAAGCGCTCGATTCTTATCGCTAAGAAGTGACGGAAGATATCAGAGGCGCTAAGGAGTGACGGAAGATATCAGAGGCGCTAAGGAGTGACGGAAGATATCAGAGGCCGGCCGCTGTGACCGAGCGGTTGTAGGCGCTTCAGTCCGGCACCGCGCTGCTGCTACGGTCGCAGGTTCGAATCCTGCCTCGGGCATGGATGTGTGTGATGTCCTTAGGTTTAAGTAGTTGTAAGTTCTAGGGGACTGATGACCTGAGATGTTAAGTCCCATAGTACTTGGGACCATTTTGAAGATATCAGTGTGCGGGTCGTTCCTCACTCACCTGCAGTCCACCAGCAGTCGCCGAGCACGCGCTGCTGAGTCAGCTGGTTTGCCGCAGGCCCTGGCTGTAGGCAGCCACAGAACGGCATGCACTCGCTGACAGGCCGCAGCCGCGCCACTGTCACAGCCGCCTGCCCTGTCGCTATTCATAGAGGCCGGCGAGTGGACCCAATGCGCACGCGTTCGCCTCCCCTAATAGCGCCCACCTGGCAAACTAACTCTTGTGTCACACTCCGCGTCGTCATCACTCATCGAACTGCTCCTTGCAGCTTACTCTAATGTGCCAAAACCAGTCTGTCGTACGGGGATCCACGTGGCTGGCGAAGAAAACATTCCACGAAGTTGAGAAACGACAGGAAGTCTAATGTGCTAGCGCTAGTGTTTCATTATTTTGTAAAATAAATAGAAAATTTTGATGTCAATTGTAGATTGCCACCCTTGTGAAGACGGCGATTTTAGTGGCAAAAGCAGAGACCGTGTGTGTATTTATTGAGCAACTTTGATTGTCAAACGCTCTGCCTCACTTAAAAGCGAAACACCCAGAAGATACGGTCGTACACTAATGTACCTTCACGCCTGTACGCATTATCGGTGAGCTTGTAAATGATTACAGCTGCGATTTTCTGTGACAGGTAGTACGGTCATCAAGATGCATCTTCGTTGTTAGTGTTCAGCGTTACTGCCAGGTATTGTGAGGTATACAGGGTGGTCCATTTATCATGACCGGGCCAAATATCTCACGAAATAAGCGTCAAACGAGAAAACTACAAAGAACGAAACTTGTCTAGCTTGAAGGGGGAAACCAGATGGTGCTATGGTTGGCCCGCTAGATGGCGCTGCCATAGGTCAAATGGATATCAACTGCGTTTTTTAAAATAGGAACACCCATTTTTTACTACATATTCGTGTAGTACGTAAAAAAATATGAATGTTTGAGTTGGACCACTTATTTCGCTTTGTGATAGATGGCGCTGTAATAGTAGAAACTACATATGGCTTACAATTTTAGACGAACAGGGAGGTTTTTTAAATTAAAATACAGAACGTAGGTACGTTTGAACATTTTATTTCGGTTGTTCCAATGTGGTATATGTACCTTTGTGAACTTATCATTTCTGAGAACGCATGCTGTTACGTCATTACCTGTAAATACCACATTAATACAATAAACGCTCAAAATGATGTCCGTCAACCTCAATGCATTTGGCAATACATGTAACGACATTCCTCTCAACAGCGAATAGTCCGCCTTCCGTAAAGTTCGCGCATGCATTGACAATGCTCTGACGCATGTTGTCAGGCGTTGTTGGTGGATCACGATAGCAAATATCCTTCAACTTTCGCCACAGAAAGAAATCCGGGGCGTCAGATCCGGTGCCGCTTCAGCCGCACTTGAGTTATGTGCCGGACATCAATCATGTTGGAAGTACATCGTCATTCTGTCATGCAGTGAAACATCTTGTAGTAGGATCGGTAGAACATTACTTAGGAAATCAGCATACAATGTACCATTGCCATCGATAAAATGGGGGTCAAATAGCCTTCCTCCCATAATGCCGCACCGTACATTAACCCGCCAAAGTCACTGATGTTCCACTTTTCGAAGCCATCGTGGATTTTCCGTTGCCCGATAGTGCATATTATGCCGGTTTTCGTTACAGCTGTTGGTGAATGACGCTTCGTCGCTAAATGGAACGCGTGCAAAAATTCTGTCATCGTCCCGTAATTTCTCTTGTTCCCAGTATCAGAACTGTACACGACATTCAAAATGATCGACATGCAATTCCTGTTGCATAGAAATATGGTACGGCTGCAATCGATGTTGACGTAGCATTCTCAACACCGGCGTTTTTGAGATTCCCGATTCTCGCTCAGTTTGTCTGCAGCCGATGTGCGGATTAGCCGCGACAGCAGCTAAAACACCTACTTGAGCATCATCATTTGTTGCATGTCGTGGTTGACGTTTCACATGTGGCTGAACTCTTCCTGTTTCTTTAAACAACATAACTATCCGGCGAACACTCCGTACATTTGGATTATGTCGTCCAGGATACCGTGCAGCATATACAGCACACGACCGTTGGGCATTTTGATCACAATAGCCATACATCAACACGATATAGACCTTTCCCGCATTCGGTAAACGGTCCATTTTAACACGGCGAATGTATCACGAAGCAAATACCGTCCGCACTGGCGGAATGTTACGTGATACCACGTACTTCTACGTTTGTGAGTATTACAGCGCCATCTATCACAAAGCGAAAAATTGATCCAACTGAATCTTTCATATTTCTTTACGTTCTACGCGAATATGTAATAAAAATGGGGGTTCATATTTTAAAGAACGCAGCTGACATCCGTTTGACCTATGGGAGCCCCATCTCGTGGGCCAACCATAGCGGCATCTGGTTTCCCCTTTCAAGGTAGACGAGTTTCGTTCCTTGTAGTTTTTTTGTTTGATGCTTATTTTGTGAGATATTTGGCCCGGTCACTATCAGTGGAACACCCTGTATAAGGGGCATGATCAGTGTCAGATGTTGAGTGATCACAGGACACGCAGACGCCGCGTCCTCATGTGAGACAGCGTTATCAGCACCTCACAGAGTTTCAAAGGGGCCTCACTGGGAGTCTCCATTTGGCCGGCTGACCGAATCGTGCAGTATCGAGATTTGGTGGACATTCGGGTGTGACAGTTGCCCCACGCTGGGGCATAGGAACATGAGGGCAGGAACGGTTATGGTCGTCGAATTTTCGGTCGATCGCTTCTGACAACTCAAGGGAAGTTCGCCGTATTATTAGCCAAGCCTATCATTATCACCTTCCCATCCGCGCCTGCCGTGCGAGAGCATGCAACAGAACATTCTGTGTCTCATAATAGTGACCGGAGATTATCAGCAGTCGGAGAAGGGAACTACCGTTGCTTAGACTGTCGTTTACAAAACATAACACAAACGGCTGCATTTCGAGTGATGCCGTAGCGGGGAATCATTAACTGGTAATGAATGGTGTGACACTGTGTCTATCTCTGAGTCCTGGTTATTTACTGTCCCAAATAACCATCGTCAGTGAGAATAGCAGCGATCTGGAGAGAAGTAACTTTCTTCCTATGTTTTGGCGAGGCGGGGGGTGTTATTATTAGGGAGTGGCGTGGGGGTCATTAGGTGTGACCTGAATTCACGTATGGTAGTGATTGAAGGAGTTGTAACAGCACAACGGTGCGTCACGAACGTTCTGCGTCCACAACCACTACCTCTAATTCGACAGCATCGTGGTGCCAATTTCCAACAGGACAATGTTCGTCCTCACAAGGCACCTGTCTGTATGAACTGTCTGCGTTCTTGCCTCAGCATAAGATATAACTCCTTTCTGACACATTTACCAACGGAATCAGTGTGTGGGTCTAGGCCAGAGTGCGTGGAATGTCATACTGGAAAGTGGGCTCCTGCTGCCAAGTTCTCGGTAAATTTCATTCGATTTTGTAAATGATGAAAGATTCTTCAATTTTTCTTTTTTTCTTTTTGTCTTTTTTTGTTGGGCAGTATATGACATGGTAGGCCGAATAAAAGGAAGCCACGTTTGTGACCTGAAGGCAAGTTTAGCATCCGCGGAAGAATAGCAACTGGGGAGAAAGATAGCGTGTAGTTTTTGTGTTAGGATATTCTCCTTAATAAAGCTATGTCTTACTTGTTCATTCTTGGAAAACGAAATATGATTTGTCTGTAAAAGACAGCCTCTGAGTAGATTTGTGACATTACTAAATGTAGCAAAATAGGTTTAGAGAGGAATGTTAACGCCACAATAGCTCAAGGAGGCTATAGAAGCCACCAGCCACACACAAGGAAAGGAGAACGAAGATGACACTCCGCGATGAGACTCATCCGCTGTCGCTGTCTCAGGCCCGCCGCTTTCATATTGGACCAGAGGAGAACTACACAACTGGGTTCTGACGCGGTTTCGGACTTCACTACTGACTTGTGAGAAACTTGTTTGCACTCGTGCATACCATTATTTGCTTACCGCCTTGATAGCCGAGTGGCTAGAACATGTTTGCTTGGGTGCATTCTGGGCGTTGCTTACGTGTTTTAAAGACGGAAATTCTTGTGGCAAAAACTGATTGAAAGAAAACCGTGACGATGGCGTAAGAACTCCCTCCTCATTCAGAACCGCGGTGGCGTGAGCACTTTTTAAAATAGTCTTTGTGCTGTCAGTTAACTGCCCACAGCTCACTCTGATGGCCTCCGCTAGGTCACCAAACTCGTACATACACTTAGGAGACATCTGTTTGGTTGTGCTAAATAAATATTTTCATTTGTACTCATTTGGGCAGCTTTAACTGCTTACACACACGCTCGCCACAATGATCTTCCTTCTGGCATTTGATAAGTGAGGAAGAATAAACTGAGACTGACGTTCAAAAGCGGTGGAGCAAATAGTGCATCTGTTCCGGCTAATCGCTGATGGGTCGCTAGTTTTACAGTTACCCGAGGTTTAGCAGAGTTCAGTTGGTTGATTTGGAGGAGGGGACCAAACACCGAAGTAATCGGTCCCATCGGATTAGGGAAGGAAGTCTGTCGTGTCCTTTCAAAGGAACCATCGCGGTATTTGCCTGAAGCAATAGAGGGAAATCACAGAAAACGTAAATCAAGATGGCCGGACGAAGGCATGAACCGTCGTCCTCCCGAATGCGAGTCCAGTGTGTTAACCACTGCGCCACCTCGCTCTGTGTGAGTTGAGTAAGTGAGCTGACGGGTGCTCAGGAAGCGACACGTGTGTGTACGTAGATTTCATTTCTGAAGCCCATATGGGCAGGACAACCAAGTTAGAACAGCACCATGCTGTCGCAAGCATGGCAAAATTTCAAAAGACGACTACAGAATAAAGACTAATGACGGATGAAGCAGAGGTTGGGACTGTGGCCCAGAAATCGACTGGAAGTTAATACTGGGATATCTCAACTCCTGGCGTGAATAACTGATTCTGATGCAGACGCGAGGGTGGAAGCGAATGATGAAATGTAGGTAAAATATCTTGTCATTCTTAAGAAAGGTAAGGAAAGATTAACAGTATTGATTAAGATACCTCTCTACTCATCCTTAAAGAGCGGTTTAGGCTTCTGTTTATATAGTGTCCTATAAACAGCAGTGTAAAGGTTACTTCTGAGGTACGTAAAATTGTACAGCAGTCGTTTTAGGTAACAGATGTCTGCCCCTTCGCTTCACTTGCTTATGTGTGAAAAAATCTAACCGTAGTGCTTGCACAGCGTTCTCTTACGTTTTTGTGCTTAAATGTGGGTATGGAATTAACAGAAAGCAGAGAGTGGTACTCGATACACATTACATTAAGAATAACTCGCGTTGAATAATGGTGTTTACCTCTTAGCCAAAAAAGCTGAGTACAAAATACATTTACTAGTGATATGTGGAAGGATTAATCAGTATTATGGCCTAGAGACGATGATTTTATATACGTTGGAGTCTTTAGTTCGCCTAATTGGTAGACGCTTACCCAGGAGTCTGCACAAGCCTTTCCGGATTCCTGATTTTCGAATTCTGTTGTGCAAGCAAAGCATCCTTCAAGGAGCTATGTGTGTACACTCTTGCTAGCAGTGAATTATTGAATTTGATAATGTTATTTACAGCCACGTTGTTCCAGAGATATTTGCACCACCAACGGTTTCTTTGTGAGGTACGTTAATTTTTATCAGCAGTTTCTCCGTGATTACTCGAAGTTTATTTATTAGTAGCATAATGAACTTTGTTTTCCATTCAGATAATTATTAGATACGCTGGAAAAGAAATGTCCAGTGCCGATAGAGAGAACTTCCGCATCTGCAGTTTCTATGTGTCCGACTTCTTTGTCTAAGAATAGCTCACACACGTGGACTGCCAAGCGCTAGCTTTTAATGTACGACTTCTCTCGAAGCGTATTACGGTCCAGGGGCGCTACTGTGCTTCACGCAATCCGCATATCGCTTTTACGATTACTTCTTTCTTGATTTTTTATTTCCGGTCTTGTAGATTAGTGGTCTGAGTGTCCAAAACGGAATCACTTTTAAAATTTAAAATAACATATTCGTAAATAATTATTCCCATTTATTTTGAATGTTCAACGATTAAGGTGTATCTTGTGTGAGGTTCCACAATGATAATAGCGTCATCTTTACGAGAAGGAATTGTGACGATGTTACTGAAACAGCAGTCTTCTTTTTGTATATCTCCTTACATTAAAGCAATTCTTGTTGATACACAAGTTTGAAATGGAAGCGCTAATTAAAACATTTCTCAACGTTGCTACTTCATTTACTTGACGTAAAGAATGCCTTTCGCCAGTCAACTTGCTGGAAATTTATCGCTCTTCCTCATGATTTTTGTCTGTCTTGCTTTCACTTGCAGGCGTAACCTTTCTTATCTTGATGTTCATGTGAGCTAGCCAGTTTTACATTTGTAGTTGTTTTTTGGCTTTTGTTTAAAAGGAACATTGTTTTGTTTCTATTTCGCCGTTCGTGGTATGTGTCGGCTAGTTACGTAAAGAGATGCATAGCTTTGTCTATGAGCATTCCGCAATGTAATAGTTGACACCTGTGTTTACAAACATGCTGATTTTCTGTTTAACAGGCTCTTACTATTATCGAGCTTAAGGTTAATACGGCTTTAGTGGTCCTATTATCTCTCCGTATTGAACAGATCCTTGACTGGTTCACATTCTAGTGCATAGTGCTGATCTCACATCAATAGATGGTACAAGTAACTCCTCAGTTGACTTCACCTGAGCGGATAGATTACAGCCCAGGCAAATTTGATCGTATAAAATTTGGCGTAGTTGCCAAGAATTTAATCCGGAACCACCATGTTAGCTACTCCGAAGTCGGCAACGAGCGATGTTAAAAATAGTCCACAGAATCAGTGCTCGTGCAAAGGTATTTTCTCCAACAAGACAACACATTTCACCAATCAGCTTTTATTTTTTCAGACTGATAATAATATATATACATATATAAAACTTTTTAATTTTTACATTAAATATAATTAAAAAATTATTATAAAACAATAATTCTTAAATCACTAAATTATAAAATATTATTTGTCATGTTTCTGTAACTATGGACATGATTCTACCAAGTTCTGGATCTATAAGCTACCTCACGGAGTCTAACAAGATGCTGTATAGAGTCAACCTCTGTGTTACAGTTGTGGATGTGGTACTTGTATTTTACATAAATACGACGAAATTTGTTTGATTTATGACTTTGTACCATTTTTACACATGCTGACTTGGTGTGATTAGAATATTATGTGTACTCAGATATGTGACTGTGTATTTTATGCTAAAATTGGTTTCTGATGCCTCATTTTGTAAATTTGGTTTACTTTGTACAAGATCCTCTTTGTCTTGTAAGACAAAATTAATAATATGGTATAAAAATTTTTGTTATCTTTAACTAGAAATTACATGTTACTTCTTGCTAATTGCACACTTAAAAATATTCAGCGGCAGTGATGACTCTAAGTCAGACAGGAAATGCAAACTATGTTCGTAGTCCGTCGATTTGTGTCGTGCTTATCAAGAAGCAGTTCTTCAAAAAAAGTTATTATGCAGTGTTAACAGTCTTTTTACGGTAAATGCACGTATTGTTTCAGTTGCTTAATGCAGTCTGTGTGGTATGTTTGAGGCGAGTACTACTGAGACAGAGGACAGAAAACCTCCAACGCTATGTTGACGGGTAATAACTAATGGTCAGTAAACGAAAAAATAACATAGAAATACTACATTTCAGAGCAAAAGGTGAAAAGTGAAATGCATTTTGCTTTTTATTTCCATTAGCATATATATTCTATCAAACATAATTTCCCCAGAGCGTTTTTTCTCCTCTGCCCACTAGGTGCGAAGAGGTAAAGATGCACAGTAACACGAGGTACAAGGTAAATAAAGGTGCAACTCTAATAAAAATGTGACAGTTGTTACAACGCCCCCTCCACAAACGTTTTTCTATTGCCTTTGAATGATCCACTGTGCACCACATCTCAATTGCTCCGCTACTGCGATCAAAAGTTTGATGGAAATGGTTGTGTTCAATCCAAAACATGATAACAATTAGAGGCAGGTGGGGAACTGAAAGCTGCCCCGTCTCTTAGTATCCAAAATGCTAATGAACATGGCAATCTAAACGAATTTTCCTCCACCCGGTGGATTAACGACGAGGGCTGGTGTGCTTGCCAGCCTGGATGTAGTTTTTGGGCGGTTTCTTACATACGACTAGGTGAATATCGGGCTGGTACTCGATCCCATCTCAATTGCAAGCATTTTAAATACGTCCTCACACTGTCATATGGGTAAACGCAGACTGATGCAAAACACAGAATCCGTCTCGGGAGGATAGGGTGGCAACAAGAACGGCACCCGGTCACCCTCTCCCAGTAGCATAGCCAAACACAGATTAACACACCGACCCCGTGAAGACTCGGGATGAGGGAAGGGAAAAGAAGGAGAATCGAAATGGATTTTCCGCAATTCGTGATAGTCTTACTCTAAGTGACCTTCACTTGTTTCCAGAGTTGAAGACTCTCGAAAATGTCTCTGAAGATCAAGAGATTGATGTAAAGTATTTGACATAGCAGGTGAAATCTTTTCTTCAGCCGAAATTCGAAAAGCTCGTTTCAGGGTTCACAAAATATGCGAATGTAGGTTACTATTGCGTGAGATACGACGTAACGAAATATTTCAATAAAATTCATCACACTGCTATGGAGTCATAGGATAAAATTCTCCAATGTTGGGGCTACTGAGTGGTCTTCGTCAGGATTATCAATGTATTGGTAATTTTATGGCAGTATGGCTATCTTTATACTGCTGCGTCACATTGCTCCTTGTTGACACTGGTGTCAAAGAACTCGTATTGTGGCTGGATAATGCGAACAGGGAAGAAGGAGCGTGCTTAATTCGAAATAATTTTCATATGATTGTTGTCACAAAGTAAAGACATAAATATCTGCCGCGACGCTGCGCCACTCATCCCGATCTAAAAAATTAAAAATAAAAATATTAGTTTTTACACGGACCAATTACGTTAAGTAACTACTGCCTATGTTCGTCAACCTGCAATAACCTCTCACAGAGGGTGAGTGACAGCACTGCCAGCGGAGCGTCTATAAAACGTGTAACGGGACGCGGTAACAGTACAGTCGTTGTCATAATGCGGAAACGGCGCCATTTATTTGACGTCCAAAAGAACCCAATCATTGGCTTTCGGGCCAAGGGTAGAAGCATTTCCGAAATGACTGAGTTTGTAAACTGTTCTCGTGCCGCTGTGGTTAAAGTATTTTGCATGGCAAGATACCGCTATCCAAAACCGGCGCCTAGGCTAGTTTGGGGCACCATACACCATAGATGACAGGTGTCGTCGATGGCTGTGGAGTTGTGTACGGCCGAGTAGACATGCAACTGTTGAGCAGCTGTACACCCAGTTGAAAAAGGGATACCAACAGTGTCTCCTAAACGACCGTTCAGCGAAGTTGCTGCATATGGGTCTTTGCAGCAGGCGCCGGTTCATGCACCCATGCTGACTGCTGTTCATCAGTGATGAATGCTGTAATTTGCATGCCAATACCGCAGCTGGACGTCCACCGAGTCGCGACAGGTGGCCTTTGCAGAAGAATCTCGCTTTATGCTACATCGGGCACGAAACTTCTGAAGGAAAACACCCTGCAACAATTTTCGGAAGTCCAGGACGGAGGAGGGAGTGTCATTATCTATGGTATATTTTCGCTGGATTCCCTGGGTGATCTCGTAATACTGGAAGGTACAGTTTCTCAACCAAGTACGCATCTATCCTTGGGGACCATGTCCACCCTACATTTTCCCTCGGAATGATGATATCTACCAGCAGGGCAAAGCAATGCGTTACACAGTACTTGCGTGGTTCGAAGAGCACCAGCATGAGTTTACCATACTTCCATCGCCACCAAACCCCCGGATTTAGACCCAATCGATAATCTGTGTGACCACCTCGATCGATCTCTTTGCACCAGGTACCCTCAACCGAGATATCTAGCGGTGCTGGACACGGCACTGCAGTCGGCATGGCTCCACTTCCCAGTCGATGCCCTCGAGAGTCTGATCGACTCTCCTCCTGGACATCGCTCAGGCAGTCGGTAGTTACAACTAGTAGGTACACGGATGCAGTCAACCGATAAGCTATTGTGTCAGAGAAAATGACGAAAGATTGTTGAGGAGGTTTATGTTAATATGATCTTTAATTATTTTAACAGTGTCTTATCTTTCCCTTAACAACAAGTGGCTCCTTAGCAAGAATATGAGTCTACAAGGACATTTTTTTATGTTCTTTCACACTCGAATCGTTATACTGTCTAAACCTTATAATACACTCGTAGTACTTTCAAACTCGGTGCTCTACTCCATCAGTGAATATGTAAAAATACCACAGTGTTGCTATCTAGGCGCATGTGACCTGTCGTTGCCTTGCACCAACTTTTTATGAAGCGTCCATTGGGTGTGAGGGGTAGCATCAAGTTTCAATTATAACCTCGAAAAAAACTTACATAATTAATTCTTTGTTTGAGCAATACTACCGTAGCAGTGGTTGGGAAGGGAGTGAGACAGGGTTGTAGCCTCTCCCCGATTCTATTCAATCTGTATATTGAGCAAGCAGTGAAGGAAACAAAAGAAAAATTCGGAATAGGAATTTAAATCCATGGAGAAGAAATAAAAACTTTGAGGTTTGTCGATGACATTGTAATTCTGTCACAGACAGAAAAAGGACTTGGAACAGCAGTTGAACGGAATGGGCAGTGTCTTGAAAGGAGTGTATAAGATGAACATCAACAAAAGCAGAGAACGAGGATAATGGAATGTAGTCAAATTAAATCGGGTAATGCTGAGGGAATTAGATTAGGAAATGAGACACTTAAAGTAGTAAAGGAGTTTTTCTATTTGCGGAGCAAAATAACTGGCGATAGTCGAAGTAGAGAAGACATAAAATGTAGACTGGAAATGCCACGGAAAGCGTTTTTGAAGAAGAGAAATTTGTTAACATCTAGTATAGATTTAAGTCTAAGGAAGTCATTGCTGAAAGTATTTGTATGGAGTGTAGCCATGTATGGAAGCGAGACATGGACGATAAATAGTTTGGACAAAAAGAGAATAGAAGCTTCCGAAATGTGGTGCTGCAGAAGAATGCTGAAGATTAGATGGATAGATCACGAAACTAATGAGGAGGTATTGAATCGTATTGGGGAGAAGAGAAGTTTGTGGCGCAACTTGATTAGAAGAAGGGATCGGTTGGTAGGACAAGTTCTGAGGCATCAAGGGATCACCAATTTAGTATTGGAGGGCAGCGTGGAGGGTAAAAATCGTAGAGGGAGACCAAGAGATGAATACACTAAGCAGATTCAAAAGGATGTAGGTTGTAGTAGGTACTGGGAGATGAAGAAGCTTGCACAGGATAGAGTAGCATGGAGAGCTGCATCAAACTAGTCTCAGGACTGAAGACCACAACAACAACAACAACAACATCGTAGCACGCCCTACATGAGCCAAAACGGAGTGGTACAGCCCACTGATAAAGTGAAATGCCATGCGGGAAGTCGTCTTCAACAGCATCTGTATCGGTCCAGTCCAGATGGCCGAAGAAGTCAGGTGTGCTGGTCAAACACAATTGGGACTGGGTACATGGTAATGTCGAGCGAGTTATTTAGCTGAAAAGTCGTTGACGGAACACAACCTGAACAGTTAGCTCTACCTACGTAATGAAAAATATTAAAAACACTACTTCAAGAAAGAACCTCACGGCGCACTTTCATAACCAGAAGTATTTTATTCTAACTGTCTACGCCCATAAAAGCTTATGACCGAAGGTGAAGGAATGTTGCAAGCACATAGAAAGGTGCTCCCGAAACATACATAGTGCCTCAAAAACATTTTTTTTTAGGTTCGTATTTTTATCTTCCGGCTAAGACTCGCAGTAATTATAATTAGATGGATAACACAGACCTTGAAATTCAAACATGTTTCTGTTTCAGCGTTATGTTTCACGTGCCACGATAGTAACCCAACACTAATGTACGTTCTTGAATCTTACGATACATGCTAATGATTTAACCGGGATGAACAAAAATTCTGAGTGGTATCCTAAGGCAGGGCTTCACAGGACACAGAGTCCATCCACTTAGTGGAAAATGCCACGAAACCACATAGCCCAAGCAGCAGTAGCGCCACCGAGCAGGCGCCTTTGCGCTGGGAGGCGTCTAGCGGCTGCCGTAACGTAGCCCTTCCAAGTCCTCGCCGTCAACGTCCGCGTCGTTGTCGCCGCCGCCACCAGCGTCTTCGTCGTGCGTCTTGCGGACGGGCTTCTCGTCGTTGCTGCAGTTCATCGCGAACTTCAGCTCCGACGTCAGCGCCTCCCACTGCGTTATCTGCAAACACAGTGTAGCGTTAAGGGCAACATCCGAGCTCGTGACACCCATAAGAAATAGCTTACCGTGACTCCTTCTTCAAGAATTTCTAATTGAGATGTTTGGTTGTTGCTAATTTCGACTCTGCGAATCCACTAAGCAGCCTTTTTAATACTTTTCTCAAAGGTTTATATAAGAATACGTACTCCACAAATACACACTAGTAAGCATTTATCTACTTCAAGCTTTTTCCAAATGTTATCGGTGCTGTAGAACTCTTAATTGATTATGAAATGGTGATAAAGAGAACTGGATTGCAATAATACTGTAGGCGTACAGTTACATACATTTTTGTATTCCCCCTAAAGTATTAAATCGATATACTCATTGGTAGTTAATGAGCCTTAATGGTTTATGATTGGAAGGAGGAGGGCGAAAAGTGGGAAAAATTCTTTAATTAAGTTCAGCACAAATCTCTTGTCTTTATACGGCAAAGAACAGCTGAGCTGGCAAGCAGCAATGCGTTCCGCGGATTTATGAGAATGCAGCTGAGGAGCTGAAGAGTCACCATGGAACTAGAGGCACTACATAGCCAACCAATGGATTTGTTTTAAATAGAAACAATTAAAGTTTGATCGTGAAATGGCTCGCTCCTGTTTGTATTCGTGTTAGACTGACGTGTCGGAAAGTTTTACTAGGCTAAGGCTATTACAGTTATTTTTAAGGCTGTGCAAGCTTATTTCTACGAGCCTGAGTGCTTGTAATTTTAATGCAAAGATATGAAAGTATTACATCATTTGTCGGTTGTTTCCAGTTTTCACAACGTACCATGAGTAATGGAAATTTATTCCGGAAATTAAAGTTGTGTGTTCAGTTGTTTAGTTATGGGCCCTACTCACACAAAATTTACCGGCCGACCGATAAACAGATCGTACGTGTGTATGCTTGCTGCTACCGACACACCGGTATTCCTTGGCGGGCGATTTGTTGGGAGTGACCACCCGACAGCCACCTTCCCACTTCCCCCCCCCCCCCCCCTTCCTCCTCCGCCAACTGTCACGGCCTCTTCCCCTCATCGCCGCCACTTCTCCTAACAATTTGTGCCGGGTGTACCGCTGTCTTGCCAACCGCCCGATGAAAATTCATCTTCTGTCACTGCGAGCAGGATAAACGCTTTTGGAATACGACTATCATGACAGGGTGTGAGTAGGACGGAACTCTGATATTAAGACCCCCACAATACAGCTTCAAATATAGACTTATTACCACATCCTTACAAATGTCACCTATAATCCCTATTCCCCAACACTCGAACCACACTACTCTATTCCTCTCCTCCCACACACGTCTCTACTGAGCATATAAGAAATCTTCACTAATTTACACACACACTGCTACCCTTACGCTCGCACAGACGCACACACACACACACACACACACACACACACACACACACACACAAATAAAAGCAAATAAATGAAATAAAAATACGCATGCAGCGGTTGGCAACACACACAGCCTTCACGGAAAATCAAGCGAATAAACCTTAACATTCTGCTGAGCGCGAAACAAATGTAATTGCAATTTGTTTCTGTTGAGAAGTTCTAGAAAGTGAAACGAAGTGGAAATAGCGCCAATGTAGCGTAAGGAAAAGTGGTTTCAAAAAAGGCGAAAAACTGCGAAGAGTTAACGTACAACCAAGATTCTTTCGACGGCAGCATCCGCTAACAACGAGGGAAACAGAAGTAGTTTGCAGAATATGTGAACAGGAGGCAGGAACACCGTAATTAAACTGCAAGACAACTTTATAAAGAAATAATGTTTTTAATTTATAAAAATCAAAAAGTACAAACATGATATACACGTATACAGATGGCGGTAGTATAGGAGGTGCAAAAGGGCAGTGCATTGGCGAAGCTGTCACTTGTACTCAGATGTTACATGTGAAGAGGTTTCCTACTTGATTATGGCCGCACGACGGGAATGAACAGACTTTGGACGTGGAATGGTAGTTCGAGCTAGAGGCATGGGACACTACATTTCGAAAATCATTAGAGAATTCAGTATTCCAAGATTGACGAGTGTCTAGAGTGGGCCAAGAATTCCAGATTTCAGGCATTACCTCCCACCACCGACAACAGAGTGGCCGACGGCGGTCACTTAACGACCGAGAACGGCTTTTACGTAGAGTCATCAGTGTCAACAGACAAGCAACACTGTGTGAAATAACCGTGGAAATCAGTGTGGAACTTAGACGAACGTATCCGTTCGGACGCTGTGAGGGAAATTCGTCAATGATGAGCTATGGCAGCAGACGACCGACGCTAGCAGCATGATATCTCCTGCAGCGCCTCTCCTAGTCTCGCGACCACATCGGGTGGGTCAGACGAGCCCCAATTCCAGTCGGTAAGACTGAAGCGAGGACTGGAATGTGGCGCAGGCCACTCGAAGCCATGGAGCCAGGTTGTCAACAAGCCATTGTGCCAGTCGGTGATTGCTCGATACTGGTGTGCGCCGTGGTTACATGGAATGGACTGGATCCTCTAGTCCAACTTAACCTATCGTTTACTTGAAATGATTATGTTCGACTACTGGGAGACTATTTGCAGCTATTCATGGACTTCATGTTCCCAAACAACAATGGAATTTTTATGAATGACATGCTGCAAGTCACCGGGTCACAATTGTTCGCAACTGATTTGAAGAACTCTCTGGACAGTTCTAGCGACTGGCTTGTACCGTCAGACCGCCCGACGTGAATCCCATCTAACATTTATGGGGTATAATCGAGAAAGTCAGTTCGTGCACAAAATCTGGCACCGGCGACATTTTGGCGAATATGGACTGCTATACAGGCAGTATGGCTCAGTATTTATGCAGGGGATACCTAAAGACTTGTTGAGTCCATGCCACGTAGAGTTGCTGCTGTAGGAGGTCCGACACGACATTAGGAGGAATCCCCTGACTATGGATCGATATTTCCAGAATGACCACAGAACATGCTTAACAAATAAAAGCGAAATACGTCTGGTGTAAAATACTCTTTAATTAATTGCAGTAAGCATAAGACAGAAGAAAGAAATAGTAATTGGGTTATATTGTGCGAGGAGTATGACAATTGAGACCCAGGAAATGAAGCACTTGATTAATTTTTTAAGAAGTGTGCTAAGTTTTTAAGTGGACCACACAGATAATAATAGATATATATTAAATAAATAAAAGTCCACCCACTGTATTTCGGTTTTTAAATTTAATTTCCTGTAGGTGGTGGGAATGAAAGCTACAAACAAAGATACAGACAGTCGGCAGGCTCTTATTCGTAAAATATTCTCGCTTCCCTCCCCCCATGAAACATGGACCTTGCCGTTGGTGGGGAGGCTTGCGTGCCTCAGCGATACAGATAGCCGTACCGTAGGTGCAACCACAACGGAGGGGTATCTGTTGAGAGGCCAGACAAACGTGTGGGTCCTGAAGAGGGGCAGCAGCCTTTTCAGTAGTTGCAGGGGCAACAGTCTGGATGATGGACTGATCTGGCCTTGTAACACTAACCAAAACGGCCTTGCTGTGCTGGTACTGCGAACGGCTGAAAGCAAGGGGAAACTACAGCCGTAATTTTTCCCGAGGGCATGGAGCTTTATTGTATGATTAAATGATGATGGCGTCCTCTTGGGTAAAATATTCCGGAGGTAAAATAGTGCCCCATTCGGATCTCCGGGCGGGGACTACTCAAGAGGATGTCGTTATCAGGAGAAAGAAAACTGGTGTTCTATGGATCGGAGCGTGGAATGTCAGATCCCTTAATCGGGCAGGTAGGTTAGAAAATTTAAAAAGGGAAATGGATAGGTTAAAGTTAGATATAGTGGGAATTAGTGAAGTACTGTGGCAGGAGGAACATGACTTTTTGTCACGTAAATACAAGATTATAAACACAAAATCAAATAGGGGTAATGCAGGAGTAGGTTTAATAATGAATAGGAAAATAGGAATGCGGGTTAGCTACTACAAACAGCATAGTGAACGCATTATTGAGGCCAAGATAGACTCGAAGCCCACACCTACTACAGTAGTACAAGTTTATATGCCAACTAGCTCTGCAGATGACGAAGAAATTGAAGAAATGTATGATCAAATAAAATAAATTATTCAGATAGTGAAGGGCGACGAAAATTTAATAGTCATGGGTGACTGGAATTCGGTAGTAGGAAAAGGGAGAGAAGGAAACGTAGTAGGTGAATATGGACTGGGGCAAAGAAATGAAAGAGGAAGCCACCTGGTAGAATTTTTCACAGAGCACAACTTAATCATAACTAACACTTGATTCAAGAATCATAAAAGAGTGCTGTATACATGGAATAAGCCTGGAGATACTGACAGGTTTCAGATAGATTATATAATGGTAAGACAGAGATTTAGGAACCAGGTTTTAAATTGTAAGACATTTCCAGGGGCAGATGTGGACTCTGACCACATTCTATTGGTTATGACCTGTAGATTAAAACTGAAGAAACTGCTAAACGGTGCGAATTTTAGAAGATGGGACCTGGGTAAACTAAAAGAACCAGAGGTTGTACAGAGTTTTAGGGAGAGCATAAAGGAACAATTGACAGTAATGGGAAAGAAATACAGTAGAAGAAGAATGGGTAGCTTTGAGGGATGAAGTAGTGAAGGCAGCAGAGGATCAAGTAGGTAAAAAGACGAGGGCTAGTAGAAATCCTTGGGTAACAGAAGAAATATTGAATTTAATTGATGAAAGGATAAAATATAAAAATGCAGTAAATGAAGCAGGCAAAAAGGAATACAGACGTCTCAAAAATGAGATTGACAGGAAGTGCAAAATGGCTAAGCACGCATGGCTAGAGAACAAATGTAAGGATGTAGAGGCTTATCTCACCAGGGGTAAGATAGATACTGCCTACAGGAAAATTAAAGAGACCTTTGGAGATAAGAGAACCACTTGTATGAACATCAAGAGCTCAGATGGAAACCCAGTTCTAAGCGAAGAAGGGAAAGCAGAAAGGTGGAAGAAGTATATAGAGGGTCTATACAAGGGCGATGTATTTGAGGGCAAATTTATGGAAATGGAAGAGGATGTAGATGAAGATGAAATGGGAGATACGATACTGCGTGAAGAGTTTGACAGAGCACTGAAAAAGGAAATGAGACACTTGAAGTAGTAAAGGAGTTTTGCTATTTGGGGAGCAAAATAACTGATGATGGTCGAAGTAGAGAGGATATAAAATGTAGACTGGCAATGGCAAGGAAAGCGTTTCTGAACAAGAGAAATTTGTTAACATCGATTATAGATTTAAGTGTCAGGAAGTCATTTCTGAAAGTATTTGTATGTAGTGTAGCCATGTATGGAAGTGAATCATGGACGATAAATAGTTTGGACAAGAAGAGAATAGAAGCTTTCGAAATGTGGTGCTACAGAATAATGCTGAAGATTAGATGGGTAGATCACATAACTAATGAGGAAGTATTGAATCGGATTTGGGAGAAGAGAAGTTTGTGGCACAACTTGTCCAGAAGAAGGGATCGGTTGGTAGGACATATTCTGAGGCATCAAGGGATCACCAATTTAGTATTGGAGGGCAGCGTGGAGGGTAAAAATCGTAGAGGAAGAGCAAGAAATGACTACACTAAGCAGATTCAGAAGGATGTAGGTTGCAGTAGATACTGGGAGATGAAGAAGCTTGCACAGGATAGAGTAGCATGGAGAGCTGCATCAAACCAGTCTCAGGACTGAAGACCACAACAACAACAACATTCTCGCTTCATTGCTAGAAGCTAGTCCTATCGTGAAGGCTACTGTTATGAAGAACAAAGTGTAGAATTTTGATACAGCTAAAACAGTTGCTAAATGTTTCATTTCTTATGTATGTGTTGCTGTATTTATTACATGATTTATTTTTTATTTATGTATTTATTTATTTGTATTTGTATTTTTATTTATTTATGTATTTATTACATGATTTGTAGTCTTTCTACTTCCAATCTGTAATGAGTTGCTTAAACTTATTGGAGACATCTTTTATGCTATAAATATAAGTAAATACATAAAATTTACATGAACACCATTTGTTTTTAATTGTGATTTATTTCTTGGGCAAATAACATTGTCGGTTTCAGGAATAATTTCACACAATAGCTGTGGAGATATAGCTGGAGTGAACTATAGGTCTTGATAAGTTCTGTCAGTGCCGGAGCTAAGAACCTTAACACAGTTAAGAGCCTCTCCTCTCAGCTTATAGCTTCTCTCAACACTCGAATGGTTTTCGTTTTCGTTCAAAGTGACTTAACGACTTTTAGCAGCCCAGAAAACTATTTCTTATCCATTCTAAAGAATTCGGAAATCGTCGAATCCCATATCCTTCAGAAATGAAGCGTGGGTGAATTTCTTTGTTTAACGAAGCAATTTATTTTCCTATAGCTTTCTCTGACATTTGCAGACCTTCTCAATTCTAAAACAATCAAGGAGAAGGTAAGTTTTTGTGTCTTTGTTGTACTGAGCAGCACCTCGAGCAATGTGATGTCAAGAAATCTAACGTAAACAACAAGCAGCCAGCGGTAGCGACAGGGCGATGCTGCGATCATTGCGTTCTGTTTGTCGGTCGAGTAGAGGCTGCCACCAAGTTGCTCGGTTGGTCGGTCGCCCTATAAATCGGTGATTGTGTTCAGCGGTGCCGGAGTGGCAGAACAAACTTAATTGCTGTCTGATGTTAATCTAGAGCCGAAGTTATGGTTTTTGTACTGGTAACATTATTATTTTTTGGGATTTTTATTCAGGCCTCTTAAAGTGGTGATTCACTCGAGCATAGTTATACAAGGAACTTAAGTCTAGGCTGAACTTAAGACTAGGCTGAATCTAAATTTCGCCATGCTTCCTTCGCCGAATGGTAGGACATGTGGTTCTGGGTCGCAATGGGCGAGTGCCGGCCTGCATGAAGGCGAATGAGGGGACATCCGGTCGATTAAATCCTGGCTGCTTGAAATGCGAGTTGCATGGAACGAGGGAAAACACGCGAAGAAGTTCGTGTGCATTCTCTTGTTGCACGTAACTCGCACCGGTGACAATAAGAGTTAGTGATCAGAGCTTGATTTTCTTAGGAAAACATTAATGGCCTATGACTATGATAACTTTGCTATAAATGGGGCGTTCAGGTGAAGAGGAATAATAATAATAATAATAATAATAATAATAATAATAATGCAAACAAGACTAGACTAGACTAATGGACCACATAAGCAGAATCTTTGGAGGAATGGTATACGTACTACATTTTTCAGTCAAAAAAAGACAAAAGAATTCTTCCGACCTGTGACGCACATGCCTGAGCTCCTCGATGCTGTGCGAGTATATAGGGTGATTTTGTTAAATGGGGGGAAACTTAGAATACGGTCCTGAGAGGATAAGGAGCAAAAACTTTTGTATGAATATATGGCTCGAAATGCGTCCAAATGGAGGTACACCCACTCGAAGGTGGATATAAAAGATCTTTGACAGTGACGCCGGTATCAGTGCTGGACAGGTGGTCTGCCATTTTGTGGGTAAGCCAGACAACCTCATGGAACATTCTCCCTAACAAGAAGCTTTATTACCCTCGGACTTGCCTTCGCAGCGACGATGTTTTCACTGGTTCGTTGCACAGGCCACCACAGTACTGGGATTTCTGTCATCCACCCTATTCAGACATGAGCCTACCTATGCGAGGGGTAGTGTCATCAATCTTTACAACACCCATCTGTGGTCTATGAGGATCATCGTGGCACGGTGGCAGCGAACCATCAGCACCCATTCAGCCTCAGACGGGGATTATTGGCCATCTCCTCGTGGGACCACATCGCCTGGCCACATCGCCTCACAGGCAATGCATATAAGAACTTCCTGTGGTTGACCTTTCCTCCACTGTTGGAAGACATGCCTTTACTGATACAAAGGGTAATATGGCTACACATCAGAAAAAGCTTTGCATCGCCTCGGTCTCGAGAGGCCCGGAACCTGTACAGATAATTGGAATAGAGATCAACATAAACATCATTTCCGCTCTTTTTATTACTCATGAAAACCACACATTGCATACTGTACCACAATACAGCGAGACCTTCAGAGGTAGTGGTCCAGATTGCTGTACACACCGCTACCTCTAATACCCAGCAGCACGTCCTCCTGCATTGATGCATGCCTGTATTCGTCGTCGCTCACTATCCACAAGTTCATCAAGGCATTGTTGGTATAGATTGTCCCATTCCTCAACAGTGATTCGGCGTAGATCTCTCAGAGTGGTTTGTGGGTCATGTCGTCCATAAACAGCCCTTTTCAATCTATCCCAGGCATGCTCGTTAGGATTCATGTCTGGTGGACATGCTGGTCATGCTAGTCGAGCGATGTCGTTATCCTGAAGGCAGTCATTCACAAGATGTGTACGATGGGGGTGCGAATTGTCGTCCACGATGACGAACGCCTCGCCAATATGCTGCCGATATGGTTGCACTATCGGTTGGGGGATGGCATTCACGTATTGTACATCCGTTACGGCGCCTTCCATGACCGTCATCGGCGTACGTCGGCCCCACATAATGACACTCCAAAACAGCAGGGAACCTCCACCTTGCTGCACTCGCTGGACAGTGTGTCTAAGGCGTTCAACCTGACCGGGTTGCTTCCAAACATGTCTCCGACGATTGTCTAGTTTAAGGCATATGCGACACTCATCAGTGAAGAGAACGTGATGCCAATCCTGAGCGGTCCATTCGGTATGAAGTTGGGTCCATCTGTACTTCGCTGCATGGATCTCGCCATGGACGTCAGGACTGAAGTTGCCCAACACGCAGCCTATTGCGCAAAGTTGAGTCGTAACATGGTGTCCTGTAGCGGCACGAAAAGCATTATTCAGCATGGTGGCGTTGCTGTCATGGTTCCACAGTCCGTAGGTTGCGGTCATCCACTGCAGTAGTAGCCCTTGGGCGGCCTGAGCGATGCATGTCATCGACAGTTCCTGTCACTCTGTTTCTCCTCCATGTCCGAACAACATCGCTTTGGTTTACTCCGAGATATCTGGACACTTCCCTTGTTGAGATCCCTTGCTGTACAAAGTACCAATACGGACGCGATCGAACCGCGGTAATGACCATCTAGGCATGGTTGAACTACAGACAACACGAGCCATGTACCTCCTTCCTGGAGGAATGACTGGAACTGATTGGCTGTCGGACCCCCTCCGTCTAATAGGCGCTGCTCTTGTATGGTTGTTTACATCTTTGGGCGAGTTTAGTGACATCTCTGTAGAGTCAAAAGGATTGTGTCTGTGATACAATATCCACAGTGATCGTCTTTGTTTAGGAGTTCTGGCAACGGGGGTGATGTAAACCGTTTTTTGATATGTATATATGACGATGCTCCACTGCCGTCTTGAGTGTGGAGCCAAAATACTAGTATAGACAGAACAACTTCAATTCACCTGCACGTTATCATGTGTGCTTTCAGTCGTTGAAACCTACACTGTCAAGTATTTATTATCTCCGCCTTAAAGGGCGTGTAACTTCCTTAGAATGCATTTCACACCATATGCCCATTTGATCCTGCAGCTGGTCCCCATTTGTCAAAATAGTATGAAACAGTATGAAGTGAACACGCATTATGTTCGAGTATAATGTCTTTTCTGGAGACGAGAAATCTACTCTGTAGGAATCAGCATGGGTTTCGAAAAAGACGTTCGTGTGAAACCCAGCTCGCGCTATTCGTCCACGAGACTCAGAGGGCCTTAGACACGGGTTCCCAAGTAGATGCCGTGTTTCTTGACTTTCGCAAGGCGTTTGACACAGTTCCCCACAGTCGTTTAATGAACAAAGTAAGAGCATACGGACTATCAGATCAATTGTGTGATTGGATTGAGGAGTTCCTAGATAACAGAACGCAGCATGTCATTCTCAATGGAGAGAAGTCTTCCGAAGTAAGAGTGATTTCAGGTGTGCCGCAGGGGAGTGTCATAGGACCGTTGCTATTCACAATATACATAAATGACCTGGTGGATGACATCGGAAGTTCACTGAGGCTTTTTGCGGATGATGCTGTGGTGTATCGAGAGGTTGCAACAGTGGAAAATTGTACTGAAATGCAGGAGGATCTGCAGCGAATTGACGCATGGTGCACGGAATGGCAATTGAATCTCAATGTAGACAAGTGTAATGTGATGCGAATACATAGAAAGATAGGTCCCTATCATTTAGCTACAAAATAGCAGGTCAGCAACTGGAAGCAGTTAATTCCATAAATTATCTGGGAGTACGCATTAGGAGTGATTTAAAATGGAATGATCATATAAAGTTGATCGTCGGTAAAGCAGATGCCAGACTGAGATTCATTGGAAGAATCGTAAGGAAATGCAATCCGACAACAATGGAAGTAGGTTACAGTACGCTTGTTCGCCCACTGCTTGAATACTGCTCAGCAGTGTGGGATCCGCACCAGATAGGGTTGATAGAAGAGATAGAGAAGATCCAACGGAGAGCAGCGCGCTTCGTTACAGGATCATTTAGTAATCGCGAAAGCGTTACGGAGATGATAGATAAACTCCAGTGGAAGACTCCGCAGGAGAGAGGCCTGGTACAGGCTTTTGTTAAAGTTTCGAGAACATATCTTCACCGAAGAGTCAAGCAGTATATTGCTCCCTCCTACGTATATCTCGCGAAGAGACCATGAAGATAAAATCAGAGAGATTAGAGCCCACACAGAAGCATACCGACAATCCTTCTTTCCACGTACAATACGAGACTGGAATAGAAGGGAGAACCGATAGAGGTACTCAGGGTACCCTCCGCTTCGGAGTATGGATGTAGATGTAGACGTGCGTTCGTGGCAAAGTATACCTGGGGGGAAACTGGAAGTGCAATAAAAGGTCCAGTTAAAGTGCACGAACGCCATTAACGTTTAAGGAAAATATTAAAATCAGTGACAGCGGAGCACCGAGGAGGATCTAATTAGGTTACAAAAGTTGCGGCATTGCTATGAATTAAAACAGTAATCCAGGAAGTGCACAATATATTTCTTTTATTGATGCCAATGACCACAAAAATTTTGGTCCTTAGATTACCGGTTTCGGTCAACAATGACAATCTTCACATTTGTATGTGTTAATATAATGCCACTGCGACTTTATTAGGGCATGTTATAAAACAGATCTGAAGGTGGTCATTGCTGACAGAAACCGGTGGAGTAAGGACCAAAGTTTTGTGATCACTGGCGGGAATAAAGAAATACATTCTAATCAGATTATACAAGACAGAAAAGTTTGTGAAGATGTTACAAGGGAGACCGTGCTGAGAAATAATTATTAAGAAAAAAATCGATACATTGCGCCGTTCCAAGGTATTCGGCATTGACGTTAGTCAATAAGGCCGTCGCGCAGGCAAAGTAAAGCACTTGTATGCGTTAAATTGCCGTAATAAAAGGCTGTGGGTCCGTGGGTGACCACTTTTTCAAGTGTTCATTACCAGTTAAAACGTGCCTGTTCGGAAGCTATAGATTGAAACTATGTGAACCAAAGAAACGGTATGTTTGTCGACACTGTCTAGGGCAGGCTCCTTGAATTTGCATGCAACAACCTCATTGGCTAATTTCAATGCTAAATAACTCGGAAATGGTACAATGCATGGAATTTGTTTGTTAACAGATATTTCTCAGTACTACCATCCCTGCAATATCCTTACAAGTTGTTCAGACTGTTTCTGACCATACTGTGGATTGTAACAACATACTAGTGCTATGCAGATAAAATAATGTTCAAAGTATGTGAAGCAGTTATAATATCGAAAAATAAATAAAATTTCAATAGAGGTACGAACATAAGCTCCTGTTTTCGTGGCTACCCGCTGTCATGAAAATGACACCGGGAAGAAGGAACTACCAGGGAACAACCGTGGTGAGACAACATTAATATTTTAGATTCTTTGTGTCCTTCAGTATGTGCTTTCAGTGTTTACCCAGTGATGACGTACCACCAGAACGAAAATTAACGCCATCTGAACAGGTCTCGGCAGACGCTTACGGTGTTGACCGAACGCCGTGTCATCCTTAGCCTTTAGGCGTCACTGGATGCGGATATGTAGGGGCGTGAGATGAGCACACCGCTCTCCCGGCTGTAGTCAGCTTTTGTGACCGAAGCAGCTACTTCGAAAACAGGTAGCTTCTGGATGTGCCTCAAAAGGACTGAGTGCATCCCGCGTACCAATAGCGCTCGCCATACTGGACGGTCACCTATCCAAGAGCTAGCCAAGACCGACAGTGCTTAATTTCTCTGATTTTAGGGGAACCTGTGTTACCACTGAGGGAGGGCCATTACTTACCAGCAATAGCACCTGAAAAATTTTACCGAGTACGCTCACTTCTCCAGGACAGTACGGGAAAACAGCCTTTTATGGGTAAAGGCGAGTCTGTCTTTCGACAGTGAACGGTCGTACAGGGACACCAGAGAAATTCTGAAGAAGATCCCAGCACAGAGACTTATTGTTAGTTATCGAGCGCATCTCTCACTAATGCGTAATTAAATATAGCTATTGGGGTAAGCGTTCTACAGTATTCATGTTATACTTTTTTCTTCAGATAGGACTTTCAGTGATTGATACGCTGCCATTTTCACTGCAAAAATATTGTCAGGAGGTAGGTGAGTGCGCCAGTGGGAGAAGAGTGGCTGACCTTCTCTTCGACGGCGATGGTGCGGCAGTTCCACAGCAGCTCGAGGACTGCGGCGAAGAAGGCGGCCAGGGTGCCGAAGAAGAGCACGAGGAAGACGCCGCCCACGTTGAGGATGCCGAGCTCCGCGCTGTCGACCGTGTCCACGTCGGAGGGGCATTGCTTGCCCTCGGGCGCCTTCCACCAGCGCGTCTTGAGCGCGCTCAGGTTGCCGCGCTCCTGCAGCTGCAGCACGGCGCTGCTCACCGCCGTCCGGAACGGCGAGTCTACGCCCACAAAGTACACGGCTTAGCTTACAGCACGATGTCGACCTCAAGTTGGTAAGAGGCGGAGCTTAGAAGGAAAGCGGTCGTCACTTTGCAGGACCTTACATGAAATGTATTCGCAGTTGCGAATATGGACAACCATCAGCTGTATAACTCAGCGACGACGCTGAAAATTTATACCGGACCGGGACTCGAACCCTGAGCGGTCACCTTACCATTAGGTATGTGCCACGGCCAGAGCCAAACTTCCATGTTTCGTCAACCTTGTATGTCCGAAGGAACACTTCATACTTCCGAACAACACAGACACTATCATATGGTATTCTTCTGTGAAGCCTGAGAATATCAGGGGGGAGACGGTTGTCTTAATGCGATTTGTAGCAAGCAGAACCTATGTTACTGGCATTTCACTCACACATATGATCTGTCTTTTATTAGCCGGCAGTGGTGGCCGAGCGGTTCTAGGCGCTTCAGTCTGGAACCGCGCGACCGCTGCGGTCGCAGGTTTGAATCCCGCCTCGGGTATGGATGTGTGTGACGTCCTCAGGTTAGTTAGGTTCAAGTAGCTCTAAGTTCTATGGGACTAATGACGTCAGATGTTAAGTCGCATAGTGCTCAGAGCCATTTCTTTAATTACGAAAGCATGTTGTTGCATGATTACAGCTATCGATGCTTTTCTATGCTTATTCACCGCATTTTATATTTTCAATGATATGTTACTGGTATGCATTAACGTTACGGCGTAAAGTCAATCACCGGGATGGCAGTCGGGAACGACAGTGCAGAGAAGGCTGTGAGAAGTCAGCCAATCGCACGCTGACTGGACGTGCCTTCAGGACGCCAACGCGACCGTAGCGGCCCCTATGTGAAGAGGACATAAGCGCTGCGACCCACTGGTGACGGCCACTTCAATAGCAGCTTCAAGATTAGCGACTTAACAGGCAGCTTTACCGCTAGATACGTCGCTTGTACTCTCTTATGTGGCACAGACTTAGGATTGTTTATACTGAAGAAGATTGATTATATTGTGTGTCGCCCTTTGCTTGTGACACGTGTGCGTGATTTCCAAAGTGTTGTAGCCGCAGGGACGGGTCGCGTGGTTTGAGGCGTCATGTCACTGACTGTGGTAAAACTAGCTGTGAGGATTAAGCTGTTGGCGTATGGACGCAGCATAGTACAGTTTTGTAAGGTGACGAAATTTTGTGTATGTAGTTTTAAGTATGCAGCAACGCAATGTGGATTTTGATAATTTTACAGTAGTGACCCTTGGATGTAGGAATGTATTTGCCATCAGATTTAATGTATAGGTTTATTAGGCATACCTGATTTGTGATATTTTGTGTGTGTTGTAATCCTGATACAGACAAGTTAAATTTTGGAATTATTTTTTATACGATAGATTTTTTTGTCATGTAACTATCCAAGCAGGGTATTTTCCCATATAGGCTGAAATATGCCATTGTTAAACCACTGTATAAAAAAAGGGATATGTCTGATGTCAACAACTACCGCCCAATCTCTCTTCTGATTGCCTTATCAAAAATTCGTGAAAAGGTAATGTATTGTACAGTAGCTTCACATCTTTGTAAAAATAGAGTTTTAACAAAACGTGAGTTTGGTTTCCAGAAAGGTTTTTCAACTTATAATGCTAAATATACTTTCACTAATGAAATATTAAATGCTCTGAGTAACCGGAAGTCACCCTTTCGGATTTTTTTGTCATCTCTCAAAGGCTTTTGATTGTGTAAATCGTGGAATAATTCTAGATAAGCTCAAGTACTATGGTATGAATGGGACAGCGCTGAAATGGTTTAAATCATACCTGACTGGAAGAGTGCAGAAAGTTGAAATAAGCAGTTCACATAATATGCAAAAAACTGGTGATTTCTCAAACTGGGGAACAATCAAGAATGGGGTGCCGCAAGGTTCGGTCTTGGGTCCTCTGCCGTTCTTAATATATATTAATGACTTGCCAGTCTATATTCACGAAGATGCAAAGCTGGTATTTTTTGCCTATGATACATGTGTAGCTATCACACCCAACAGACAATAATTAACTGACGAAATTTTAAACGATGTTTTTCAGAAAATGATTAAGTGGTTCTCTGCAAACGGGCTCTCATTAAACTTTGACAAAACACAGTATATACAGTTCCACACAGTAAATGGAATGACACCATTAATAAATACAGACTTCGATCATAAATCGGTAGCTGAGGTAGAATACTCAAAATTTCTAGATGTGTGCATTGATGAGGGATTGAACTGGAAAAAACACACTGAGGATCTGCTGAAACGTTTGAGTTCAGCTACTTATGCTTTAAGGGTCATAGCAAATTTTTGCGATATACATCTCAGTAAATTAGTTTACCACGCCCATTTTCATTCACTTCTTTCTTATGGCATAATATTCTGGGGTAACTCATCATTGAGTAAAAGAGTGTTCATTGCACAAAAGCGTGTAATCAGAATAATTGCTGGAGCTCATCCAAGATCATCTTGAAGACACTTATTTAAAGAGCTAGTAATCTTGACTGTAGCCTCGCAATATATATATCCACTTATGAAATTTGTTATTAACAATCCGAACGAATTCAAAAGTAATAGCAGTGTACATGGCTACAACATTAGGAGAAAGGATGATCTTCACTACTCAAGGTTAAATCTACCTTTAGCACAGAAGGGGGTAAATTATACTGCCACAAAAGTCTTTAGCCCCTTATCTAAAAACATCAGAAGTCTGACAGACAGCCATATAGCATTTAAAAGAAAATTAAAAGAATTGCTGAATGGTAACTCCTTCAACTCATTAGATGAATTTTTGGATATAGTAAGTGGGTAATTTATCCACCCCCCACAAAAAAATAAAGTGTCATGTAATATGTTGTGTAATGTAATATCTTGTATGGACACCTTTTATTAACCTGACACGATCCACTTCATTAGGAAGTGTCGTATTCAGGATCTATGGAACAAGTACTAATCTAATCTAATCTTTAATTACGTCAGTAAGTGACAATTGTAGAAGAATTAAGAAGTTCACTGATTTTGAAGCTAATGTAAAATGTTTCGTATTAGATTTTGTGAAGGAGGAACTTTATTTTGAATACAATTTGTGAACTGGAGCATCTCGTTATCAGTATGTCATCCCCTTCCACATAATGTTTATTTAAATCCAGTTAATATTTTTGAAAAGAAATGATTTTTCATGTAGAGTCAGAAAAATATTTATGTGGCAGAATCAGAAAAGTATTAATGTTTGTAACAGTGTTTATGCGGGCAGCACTGCACTTCGCTGAGCCAAGATTGAATATTTTGTATGCCTACTGTAAAGAGAACAGAATACCAAGATTACATCCGTTGCGACTCAAGAGCTAAGGAAAGTTTATTTTGTTAGTTATTTGCAGAGGGAATTTTATAAGTTTATTGCACAGGGCCGTAGAACTCGGTGCTGACGAGACGAGTAAATTTCAGAGGGACTGATTTCATTATAGGCATTACATACTGGTTTTCCAGATCAATTTGTTTAATTTTTCTGTGGATTACAGTAAAACCGATTAAGCACACCATTTGCTCAACAACACATTACACAGTAGAATCGCGTAAGACAAACATCACGCATTGCATATCCATTAACATAAACGAATAATTCAATAAAAAAAGAACGTTACAGCGTTTGCGGAGACGACCATCGTCCTAGTACAGCAAAATTGTGATTCACCCGCAGAGTCGACAAGTTTCCAATGACCGATACTCTAATCCCGATGGTCCTGTGCCCACTGCAACCGTAACTGACGATATCGTTGGGTCAACACGCGAACATGCAGGGGTGGTCTGCTGCGAAACTCCACGTTAAACAGTGTAAGATGAATGGTGTGCTCCAAAACGCTTGTGCGCACACCAGCGTTGTGCTCTTTCGGTAGGGATGCCACAGCTTACGATCTATCCTACTTCACAGAGCAGACAAGGTTTCGATCCCAGCGTTCTATGAAGAGTTGTAGTCGTCCAACCATTCGACGCCTAGTGGTAGTTTCACGGTCCTTTCACCCCTTTCCGTAGATGCACACGATAGTAGCTCGAGTGGCTTTAACCAGCTTCGCCGTGTTTTCGACATACTCGTTCACAGGTTCTGCGTAATCATTTTCTGCCCTTTGTCACAGACGCTTACCTCAATGCGTTACCCCACCTGCAGCCCATATCTTCGCTTGGGCAATCCCCTGTCCGCGTCTGCTACGCTTACATGCTTTCCTTATCGCGTCACGTGCCCGATCCAATGTGGCGATGGGCAGTGTTTTGGCTTATCAGTGTACATAATCGATGTACGAGAGCAGGTTGTAGACATGTGGTTGACGCCATTTGGAAGTTAGGGGTCTGGCCGTGAAGCGTTCGCGGGTAGCCTATTAGTAAGGAGACTGCTCGCGTCAAGAGGGAAATACGGCTCGAGTCCCGGTCGGGAACAGTTTTTCACTGTCGTCA
This sequence comes from Schistocerca gregaria, assembly GCF_023897955.1. Taxonomy (NCBI): domain Eukaryota; kingdom Metazoa; phylum Arthropoda; class Insecta; order Orthoptera; family Acrididae; genus Schistocerca; species Schistocerca gregaria. The sequence continues at coordinate 428,323,306 of NC_064921.1, forward strand.
TTCCACTATACAGCTGATGGTTTTCCATATTTGCAACTGTGATTACATTTTATGTATTTAATGAGAGCTGTAGTCGCCACATTGCATTGTACTTCTGAGCAACATACGCACTGCAGTGCCGTATTGGAGGATCATTTTCAGAATTCCGCAAAATTTTTCACAAAAGCCATAAAAATGAGTCTCTAAGATATCTGAACAATGACTGGGTCGAATATCTTAATCACCGATCCGTCTCGCTCCGTTTCTGCACAGCCGAGTCATGAGTGATAAAAGTTCTTTCTTTTTCTGTAACTGTTTCAACTGTGGGTTCTTCGTTAAACATTGTGTAGTGTATTAACTAAAGGAAGCACTTTTTTGTTTTGCTTCAGAAATTTTATTATTGCTGTACACCGTGTGTTTCGGTTTATACGTCCATTTTCTAGTACACAACTGATCCCAAAGATGGCAACCAAGCAAACTCAATTTCTTAATCTATCGATTCTTGACTTGAACTGTACTTATCTCTGTTGACAATTTTGACATAGTTACGTCTGTATTCTGCTACAATCATTAGGGCAGGATTTACAATCATTTAGAATAAAGCACAAAAGAGTAGAACTATGTGAACATGAATAGGACTTCGTGTCGTTACCTATTTGTGAATGAAGGCACCAATGCTCTCATTCTATAGTAAATGTGCGGATACACACGTAAGTTTCTTAATTCCTAATTTTTCTAATTGGGTGGGCTTTCTCATTCTCATTACCCATTATACATCATAGGAAGCTACTCGCTGTAAAAAGTTCGGTCAAATAAATGCCGTGATCACACGATTAAGTGAGGTATTACACCAGAATCATAGACAGAAAATAAGTTGGTCACGTGTGCTGCCGACCAACCTGCGTCCTGTTTTGTGAATAATGTCCTTATTACACTACTGGCCATTAAAATTGCTACCCCAAGAAGAATACGTCTACAGACGCGAAATTTAACTTACATGATATGCAAATGATTAGCTTTTCAGAGCATTCACACAAGGTTGCCGCCGGTGGCGACACCTACAGCGTGCTGACATGAGGAAAGTTTCCAACCGATTTCTCATACACAAACAGCAGTTGACCGGCGTTGCCTGGTGAAACGTTGTTGTGATGCCTCGTGTAAGGAGGTGAAACGCGTACCATCACGTTTCCAACTTTGATAAAGGTCGGATTGTAGCCTATCGCGATTGCGATTTATCGTACCGCGACATTGCCACTCGCGTTGGTCGAGATCCAATGACTGTTACCAGAATATAGAATCGGTGGGTTCAGAAGGGTAATACGGAACGCCGTGCTGGATCCCAACGACCTCGTATCACTAGCAGTCGAGATGACAGGCATCTTATCAGCATGGCTGTAACGGATCGTACAGCCACGTCTCGATCCCTGAGTCAACAGATGGGGACGTTTGCAAGGCAACAACCGTCTGCACGAACAGTTCGACGACGTTAGCAGCAGCGTGGACTACCAGCTCGGAGACCATGGCTGCGGTTACCCTTGACGCTGCATCCCAGACAGGAGCGCCTGCGATGGTGTACTCAACGACGAACCTGGGTGCACGACTGGCAAAACGACATTTTTTCGGATGAATCCAGGTTCTGTTTACAGCATCATGATGGCCACATCCGTGTTTGGCGACATCGCGGTGATCGCACATTGGAAACGTTCATTCGCCATCGTCATACTGGCGTATCACCCGCCGTGATGATATGGGATGCCACTGGTTACACGTCTCGGTTACCTCTTGTTCGCAATGACAGCAGTTTGAAAGGTGGACGTTACATTTCAGATGTATTACGACCCGTGGCTCTACCCTTCATTCTATACCTGCGAAACCCTACAATTCAGCAGGATAATGCACGACCGCATGTTGCAGGTCCTGTACGGGCCCTTCTGGATACAGAAAATGTCCGACTGCTGCCCTGGCCAGCACATTCTGCACATCTCTTACCAACTGAAAATGTCTGCTCAAAGGTGGCCGAGCAACTGGCTGGTCACAATACGCCAGTCACCACGAACTGTGGTATCGTGTTGACGCTGCATGGGCAGCTGTACCTGTACACCCCATACAAGCTCTGTTTGACTCAATGCCCAGGAGTATCAAGGCCGTTATTACGGCCAGAGGTGGTTGTTCTGGGTACTGATTTTTTCACGAACTATACACCCAAATTGCGTGAAAATGTAATCACATGTCAGTTCTTGTATAATATATTTGTCCAATGAATACTCGTTTATCATCTGCATTTCTTCTTCGTGTAGCAATTTTAATGGCCAATAGTGTAATATGAAATGTGAAATGGTTTGAAAGGCTTCGAATTTTAACAAATGTGATCATAATAAGTTTACAGGCCCTAATCACTCGAATGCAGTTCAAAATCTCATTAACGAGCTTGAGATGTTTTATTGTGTCGATATTTTACACAATATCACAATCAACACTTTACGTTTCTTACAGCTATCCTGCTATCCCCCACTTTCACTGCCCCAGCCTCCTCCACACCCCCATCAGCCAGATTGCTTCTTCCATCATGTGCAGTCTGGCCTCGGCAGCCAGAGACAGTGGTCATGTGTATGTGAGTTGCGTTTGCATGAAAGTGTGTGCGTGTGTTGTGTAATTCAGAAGAAGGCCTTTTGGCCGACAGCTTACTTTGTTAGCAGTCTTGTTATTGTACCTGTGCGCGACTCAACACTTTGCTGAGGACTTACGTTAGTTTGGAGCAGGAAATCACTAAAGAAGTTGTCTGTAGTTTGCTTCTGAGGTTGTCTGGCTGAAAGGACTGAATTTGGAAACCATTTCGTGGGGCAGCTGGGAGCTCACGCAACCGCGGAGGAGTCGGCACTGTGACGGTACGTCACATAAATGGACATTTGGCAAAAGAGACGAAGTTTTTGTTAAGAGACGTGTGAATTATAAATTATTTCAAGGCTGTGTACGTGTGCGCGATGTATAACAAATAGTAAAGAGCGTAAGTTATTATTATCAAAACACAAATATCGATGTAATAAACAAAACACAGTTTTTTGTATAACCTATGGCCATGAAGATCAGAGACAATGCTTTGACTGATCTAGCTCTCCTGTTTTGTTTCGTCTAGCGGTACGCCGCCATTGTAGTGCTGTCTGATAATTAACGTAGTTTTATCTGTATTTTGAAAAATATAATAAAAATTGACATTAGAAAGTGTGTATTATTGACTTAGTTGTCACCTCTCATGATCGCAACCATTAGTTACAATTAACAAAATTTTTACAGAACTTCGCAGTACAGGGAGGTCATCTTCCCTAGCAGGATTTAGTCGGCTATTATGCTGGCTGCATTATTTAATTAAAATATCATGTCATAATATTAAATGTAAATGCGAGAGACTTCTCAGTTTTGATCTTTAATTAATTTCAAAGTTAAAAAGAGTCAAAATAGATTTGGTTTATTAATATTTAGAATACTGAGTGAGTTCAGTATGTTTCATTTTGGCCGCCTAACGGCAGACGAAATTCTCTCCAATTCTGCCTTGCAAATAAATGAACAAAAATATTGAAAAGCATTACATTCCGCAATATCTCACTTAATCTTCTTGTAATTTGGTACATAAATAACCAGTAGCCCCTGAGACCATATTAATAATTATAGTTTGCAAAAGAATATGCATATTTTCTTTTCTAAATACTAGCGCTCAAGCAAACTATTTATTAGAAGGCGGTGAGTCGCACGTTGTGTTTTTAAAAAAAATACTACATCGTACGTACTTCTGGGCAGCCGATGTCCGTACGAGTGTTATCGCGGTATAAGTTAATTAAAAGTCTCATGCTAGCCCACAATATTTAAAGCAACCCCAACCAAAATCATAAAATATATAATTATAAAAATAAAAATATACACTTTTACCGTGATAGCACGTAGTACCTAACTTATACACTACTTAACCTAAATTATCCTAAGGACAAACACACACAACCATGCCCGAGGGAACACTCGAACCTCCGCCGGGACCAGTCGCACAGTCAATGACTGCAGCGCCTTAGACAGCTTGCCTAATCCCGCGCGGCGAAATATAAGACAGATATTCAATTTTAACGAAACTACGATAGAGATTACAAGCGTTACGCGATAACATCAAATACAGCATAAAAATCACAGGAATGAGTTGCCATCAATGCGACGTTAAGTATGACTGCAAAATAAATATGAAGAGAGTTACAATTGTTTCAAATTATCAGTAGAAATTAATAACAATTAAACCATTGGGCCAATCTCATCATATGAAGTATCAAATGGCAAACTTGCGATGTCATCGAACATCACAATAGGCTGCATCGAAAATCCTGCAACTATATCAAAAGTTACAAACAATTTTATAAAAGTTACATAAACAAATGATCCATGATTACAAATCATCCACAAGCCACACGTTGTGTGAAGGCACTGTGAGTTACCTAGTTCTTCACCTAATCATTCCAGTTAATGTCTACTCAAGTTAACGATTAGACATACATGAAATGATTATTTATGTAAATGACCATTAATGAAAGTTACGTTAAATAGCTACGGACGTGCAAATAATAAAAAGTAAAACAAAATTATAAAAGGAAACGTATCTGGAGGACAGAAGGACGCTTTTTCCTCAAGTTGACCACACGTATTTTATAATTTCAGTGTAAATATTTCATATTGTAAAACCAGATGTACAGTATTTCTTTTTTTTGTAAGATTATGGGAGAATTATAACATTATGTGTATACAGGGGTGGACAAAGATATGGAAGCACAATGAGAAATGTGTACTTGAACATAAATGTAGATGATAGTCAATCCTCCAATGTATTGAAGACATTGCACATGTGCAATGTACTGAGGACATTCCACATGTGCTGTTCTATCTGACCACTAACAGCACCTGTGAAATGTCCTCAATCATTGCAAGCGTCAGTCGTGGTCAGAACGGTATTCTGTGTACTCGTAAGTGTATTATGACCGAAATAAGTGAACTTGAACGTGGACAGATTGTTGGTGGTGGGTGCTTTCGTAACCAAGGGAACCGAGCAGTTTGTTGTTTCAGGAGACATCGAATCGAAGATTTAAACCGCAAACAGGGAAAGCGAAAGAACATCATCAGCTAAGTCAAAACGCGGACGAAAGTGTGTGATGAGTTTCCGTGATGGACAATCATTGAAAATAATAGAAATAAGAGGACAGCTGCTGCAAAAGTCGCTGCAGTACTGAGTGTCGCATTCGCGAACCCCGTTAGAATCAAAACAACACGAAGGGGGCTGCAGAAGTAGGGAATTACAGGGCGAACTGGAATTACAAAACCAGTGATGCAAACAGCCATAACCAAAGAACATGGTGCTAAAGCCATAAAACCTGGACTATGGAGCAGTGTAAGAAAGTTAGTTGGCCGGATTAGCATTGTTTCAAACTTGCCACAGAGTTCACGGCCCAAGCGTGAAACATGGCATAGGTTCCGTGTTGATTTGGGCAGCCGTATCTTAGTATTCCATAAGCCCCATGGCTACTCTACAATGTTCCATTACTGCCAAGGATTATGTGACCACTTTGGCTGATCAGATTCATGTCATGGTATAATGTTTGCTCCCCAGTAGTGATGCTTCGTTCCAAGATGACGTGGACCTTGTTCACATAACTCGTTGTTCTAAACCAGGAAACACATGCTCTAACTATGGATGACCTGCGTAGAACAGGTAGGATCTATGGCTACGACCTTATGGGTGCTACATATCACAGTGTTTATGGTGTTGCCACCTATGTAAGGAGAAATGTCGGGCATGGTCGTCTCATTTCCACAAATACAGGTAATGAGATCCATTATGCCTCTATACAAGTGGAGGAGACCATTATAAATTATATTTACAAGGTACAAAATGTGCAATGGCCACTGGAAGTTCTACCAATTACTGCCCACCCATCGATTTATACTGGAGATTTTAATAGTCCCCATGGTCACTGGACCTATGCACGTGAAAGTGAGTGTGGTATTGGACTCAACGACTGGGCTGAAAATGAAAACCTATACGTGGACTACCACAGGGCTCCATCTTAGACTCACTACTATTCAACGTATATATCTCCGACCTCCCTAATACTAGGTCAACGAAATTCTTCTACGCGGACGATATCGCTCTTGCCTGCAAAACCAAGGATCTAGGACGAGAGGAGACAATTCTCACAGAATATCCAGTCATCATGAGCGCCTATTTTAGCAAGCGGTGACTTAAACCCAGTACAAGTAAAACTGAAGCATTTACATTCCATCTGAAAAACAAACAAGCTAATGCGGAGCTCAGAGTGAAACTTAACGGAAACACTCTTTGCCATGACAAGTACCCCAAGTACCTTGGTGTCACCATTGACCGCACCCTTTCATATAGAAGACATTTTGAAAATACTGATGCCAAGACAAAAACTCGTAACAATATTATTCGAAAACTGTGTGGAATGACGTGGGGAGCTTCAGCAGATACCTTGCGCACTTCAACCATTGCGCTGGTCTTCTCAGTAGCCGAGTATCAGCTGCCACGCTAACTTGATTGACTTCCAGTTGAACCACACTATGCGGATAATAACAGGGGCAATCCGACCAACACCGATTTAGTGGCTTCCTCTGCCAACATATATCCCCCCCTCAATCCGCAGAAACGACGCCTTGCTTAGGGCATACCGCAAGATAAAGGTGAACCTGGAAGACATACGAAGTTTACGACGAAATAGACTCAGTTCAAGATACCCAACATTACGGCAACCAGAAAAGCTAGATGCCACTAATTCTAGTGTGAGAGACTTGTGGAACCAAAGCTGTCAACGTATTGAAAATCCTGAACAGCCTGAGTTGTTCCGAAAGTATAATTGTGATGCTGCTGGCACAGAACTCGACAGGAAACTGTGGGTCAAATTGAACAGAGCTCGCACTGGGCGTAGTCGATGAGCGGACTCTCATTACAAATGGTGTGCTGCAGAGTCTCCGGGTGTGACTGTGGGGCTCCGAAACAGACAATCAAGCACATTAGAGCTGAATGCTCCTTGCATTCCTTCTAGGGGAGTTGGAGCGACCTCATGAAAGCTGATGTACGGCTCTTATATGGAATAGGGACCTAGATATTGACATTTAGCTAGTTTCTTATATATAGTTTTTGTATTTTCAAATTCGTGTTATATATAGTAATACCGATGTTATAATTACACTACTGGCCATTAAAATTGCTACACCACGAAGATGACGTGCTACAGACACGAAATTTAACCGACAGGAAGAAGGTGCTGTGATATGCAAATTATTAGCTTTTCAGAGCAATCACACAAGGTTGGCGGCGGTGGCGACACCTACAACGTGCTGTCATGAGGAAAGTTTCCAACTGATTTCTCAGACACAAACAGCAGTTGACCTGCGTTGTCTGGTGAAACGTTGTTGTGATGCCTCGTGTAAGGAGGAGAAATGCGTACCATCATATTTTCGACTTTGATAAAGGTCGAATTGTAGCCTATCGCGATTGCGGTTTATCGTATCGCGACATTGCTGCTCGCGTTGGTCGAGATCCAGTGACTGTTAGTAGAATATGGAATCAGTGGGTTCAGGAAGGTAATACGGAACGTCGTGCTGGATCTCAATGGCCTCGTATCACTAGCAGTCGAGATGACAGGCATCTTATCCGCATGGATGTAACGGATCGTCTAGCCACGTCTAGTTCACTGAGTCAACAGATGGGGTCTTTTGCAAGACAAAAACCATCTGCACGAACAGTTCGACGACGTTTGCAGCTACATCACAGACAGGAGCGCCTGCGATAGTGTACTCAACGACGAACCTGCGTGCACGAATGGCAAAACTTCATTTTTTCGGATGAATCCAGGTTCTGTTTACAGCATCATGATGGTCGCATCCGTGTTTGGCGACATCGCGGTGAACGCACATTGGAAACGTTCATTCGCCATCGTCATACTGGCGTATCACCCGCCGTGATGATATGGGATGCCACTGGTTACACGTCTCGGTTACCTCTTGTTCGCAATGACAGCAGTTTGAAAGGTGGACGTTACATTTCAGATGTATTACGACCCGTGGCTCTACCCGTCATTCTATACTTGCGAAACCCTACATTTCAGCAGGATATGTACGACCGCATGTTGCAGGTTCTGTATGGGCCTTTCTGGATACAGAAAATGTTCCGACTGCTGCCCTGGCCAGCATATTCTCCAGATCTCTCACCAATTGAAAACGTCTGGTCAATGGTGGCCGATCAACTGGCTCGTCACAATAAGCCAGTCACTACTCTTGATGAACTATGGTATCGTGTTGACGCTGCATGGGCAGCTGTACCTGTACACGCCATCCAAGCTCTGTTTGACTCAATGCCCGAGCGTATCAAGGCCTATATAAGTGCCAGAGGTGTTTTGTTCTGGGCACTTATTTCCCAGGATCTATGCACCCAAATTGCATGAAAATGTAATCACATGTCAGTTGTAGTATAATATATTTGTCCCATAAATACCCGTTTATCATCTGCATTTCTTCTTTGTGTAGCAAGAGGTGTTTTGTTCTGGGCACTTATTTCCCAGGATCTATGCACCCAAATTGCATGAAAATGTAATCACATGTCAGTTGTAGTATAATATATTTGTCCCATGAATACCCGTTTATCATCTGCATTTCTTCTTTGTGTAGCAATTTTAATGGCCAGTAGTGTGTATTTACATACATTATTTTAAATCGTTAGCGATGTATTACTTCAAACTTTATTTAGTTGTATTGCTTAAGAGATGTAATCTTAAGAAACCTGCACCTCTGGTAATAACCAAAACAGTGTTCACTTTCTGTCAGTCCTTTCATTCTGCATAAATTTATCCACGTTTGGCAACATAATAATTAATCTTAATGTTTTCAGCATGTGTACAAAATGTAAGCTATATATATTTGACATGAAAAGATTTTTGTACCATGGGAGACATTTACACTGATTTATCTGTTCATCTACACAATTAAAAGATCTCCAGAATATTTTAAGACCTTTGGTTACTGTGCTTTGTTTTTCTTTATGTTCTTTGCATTGTGAGATGGTGTTACTGTGTTTTTCATATGTTCTTTGCATTTGTTTATTTCTAGATCCTATCTTTGTTCTCCCATTGTTAAAAAGGGTCATGGTTCATATATAATGTACCATAACACAGACAGGAAGCTGTGACTGCTATAGACATTGGGCTTTAGATATTTTATTTTCACATTTGCATTTAGGTTCAATCTCCAGTCAAAGAGCTTTGCACAGTCATGTTCCTAAACAGTTTTTTGTTTTTCCTTACTAGATCGTGCCAGAGGTATTCGATACTCATAACATGGTATGTACATGTCATATTAATGTATTTAAAGCCATATGATGAAAAAGGTAAACATGCGAAAAGTGTTCTGGAAATACATAGTGATTGATGAAGATAAACTTGTTCGTTCTTTCGATGTCAACCAATGATCGAGCATATTGTAAATTAAAGATTAATAGTCAGTCCCAAATTGGATTCCACTAGCACCACTCCACTGAACATGCATGTACTATTTCACTGTCCATGTATTACAATCTCTGAATGAAGAGGCTTCACTTAGTGAGATTATTTGTGATCCATTTAAGACATGTGACTACGCAGTTGACAACATTCTTTGAGATAAACGTAAAGCTTATGACTTTGAAATACATACAGAAACTGGTGGTCTTCATATCTGGCTGATGGGAAGCAAAGGCGGTTCTCATGGTGAATCTTTTTCTGAATGGAGATAAATTGCTACTAGTCTTCCACAGGGTTCAATTTTGGCACTACTCTTGTTCTAGCTATGTAAGTACAACCCTCAATCTTACACTGATAAAGAATAAATTGTGCCATTTACTGACATAAGGCACCACAATCAAGCCCAAGAGAGCTACTACAGCAGAACGAGCTGTAAACGAAACGTTCAAAAGTATAATTGATTGATTCTCAATAAATGATCTGGCACTTAAAAAACACAGTTCATTCAATTCTGTACAAGACAAGACATATCTTCAACATTAACAGTATACCATGAAGAAAACGAAATATGTAAACTGAGTGTCCAAAGTCCTGAATGTGCAGGCTGATCAGAACTTAAATTCGAAATCACACATTATAGATAATCGCAAAATGTTTGATATCAGCTACACTTGCGCTGCTGTAACTTCCGTATTACCCTCCTGAACCCACCGATTCCATATTCTGCTAACAGTTCTTTGAATCTCGACCAATGCGAGCAGCAATTTCGTGATACGATAAGCTGCAATCGTGATAGGCTACAATCCGACCTTTATCAAAGTCGGAAACCTGATGGTACGCATTTCCCCTCCTTACAAGAGGCATCACAACAACGTTTCACCAGGCATCGCCCGTCATCTGCTGTTTGTGTATGAGAAATCGGTTAGAAGCTTTCTTCATGTCAGTACGTTGTAGGTGTCGCCACCGGCGCCAAACTTGTGTGAATGCTCTGAAAAGCTAATCATTTGCATATCACAGCATATTATTCCTATCGGTTAAATTTCGTGTCTGTAGCACGTCATATTCGTGGTGTAGCAATTTTAATAACTAGTAGTGTATATACTCTTTGATCTCGGCTGGTCCATCTGTCTGTCCATACACTCACATTGCCTACACCCTCCCTTTCAAATTAGTTAGCCATTCACGCCTTTCCAAGATACTTTCTATATAAGCAATGGACTAGCATGACTCATAAAATCTGATAGATTCAACAACACACCAACAGTTTGTACCCCATGTCATCTTGAGTGAATATCTCTCTTCGTATACCTATCTAAACATATCTTTTAAATAATATTAATGTATTATTGTATGTTTTTCTTATAATGGATACCATTTATACTATCGATTCTTGTGTAGGTGAACATTAACTAAAAGGATTTCATATGATACTAAATTTCAGGCTAAAAGATATAAAAAGAAATTAATTTGGTAGTACTATTTACAGACAGTTAAAATTACTCTTGTATTAAAAATATACGAAATTACGAAATTTCTGGAATACTTAAAACTCCTATTATTAATTCTACAATATTTTGTTGATAATTATAACATTTAATTCTGGACTCATTTACAAAAAATGATATATTTAGCGAAGATTCTTCTTTTGTCAAGAAAGTATGTAAACTCTTTTGAATTGTAAACTCTTTTGCTTTGTAAACTCTTTGGAATATTCTGAGTACTGCAGAATGTAGGGGCTAGTGGTAATGCCTCTGATGGAAATGCATGTGTTTTTTAATTTTGTCTTGAAAATATAATTGAGGATTGTTTGAATATGGAGATTATGAAGTCAGTGTGACATAGAAGAATCGGATGAAATAAAATAAAATCCCAGCAACAGACAGTTTTTCCATCAGTTATTTAATCATCAGGAATCCACTTTGTTAAATCAAAATTTCAGCCGCAAAAATGTACCCCTGCACACAAGAAGTGGAGCCAACAACAATTAGAGAAAATGAAGGTAAGTAAAAAGTTCTTTTTTTGTACATCTTACACCTCTCCAAGCTCTTGAAACTAATGTAGATACCCTGTTATTCACATGAGTACTAAAAGAAATCAGCGAAATTACGATTACGCAGTAAGTCACACAAATCTGAAGGCTGTAAATTCAGATAAATACTTAGGGATTACAATTACAAATAACCTAAATTGGAACGATCACATAGATCATATTGTGGGTAGATCAAACCAAAGACTGTGATGCATGGACAGAACAATTAGAAGGTGCAACAGGTCTACTAAAGAGACTGCTTACACCACGCTTGTCAGCCCTATTCTAGAGTATTGCTGTAAGATGTGGGATCCGCATCAGGTGGGACCGAAGGATGACATCGAAAAAGTACAAAAAAGGGCAGCTCGTTTTGTGTTATCGCGAAATAGGGGAGATGGTATCACAGACATGATACGTGAATTGGAGTTTCAAACATTAAAACAAACGCGTTTTTCGTTGCGACGATCTTCTCATGAAATTTCAATCATCAGTTTTCTCCTCCGATTGCGATACATTCTGTCGGCACCCAACTACATAGGGAGAACTGATCATCATGATAAAATAAGAGAAGTCAGGGCTCGCACAGAAAAATTTAAGTGCTCGTTTTTCCCGTGTGCCGTTCGAGAGTGGAGCGGTAGAGGGACAGCTTAAAGGTGGTTCACTGAACCCTCTGCGAGGCACTTTATTGTGAATAGCAGAGTAATCAAGTAGACAAGGAAAAATTTAATACTGGTGTGTGGGAGGGTAAGCTTACACCATAAATTAGTTTGGTTATTTGCATGTTTCCTTGATATTTTCTAAATGAACAACAGACTAGCCCAACTCATAAGACTCAACAGATCTACCCATGAACCATCAGTTTGTACCCTGTGTAAAATATATGTTTCTGTTACTAACAGTATATCTATCTGCACATTTTCGGTTTCTTATAATGTATTACTTCAACAATAACGTTAAATGAAATAGCCATAGGCTGAAAAGACGGTTTTATAGCATTTTATTTCATGGTCGGTTTAGTGACCTCCCATCCCATCTCCAGATCTACCTGTGCACATGGTAAAACGTTTTCTCAAAAATTACTTAAGTTGTATAGTCACAAAATACAGTATTTCTCATACAGTATTTCTCAAAAAGCATACATTATAGTTATTCGGTCTTAGGATTAGGTTAGAGTTCTTGTAGTTAAGTTTTTATGTAAAAGGCTTACAATTAGTCATAGTAAATACCAACTATTATAAATTGTTGTTAATCAGTTTTCAATAGAACTGAACCTCCCACTTTAAAGTGGGAGTGTATACCCACTCTCCATGAGTGGAAACATTTTGGCATTGATACCAAGCTTTATACCGAACATGAATGAACATTAATTTGACAGTAAGAACGTGAGATTAGGTTATTATCCACCAGTGGGAACATCATATCATAAAAGAAGAGTTGATAAATCACTATATTTATCTATGTTGACCCATAGTGTCATCATTCAGAGAGGAAATAAAAATATTAATACAAGAGCATTTTTTACCTTAGCGGATAAACATTATCAAGTAATGTTTTCATCCACCTTTCTATTTAAAGTGAAAGCACATTTACAGTGGCAATGTTTCTAAAGACATGCAATTGAAAGCAGTACAAAAGAGTTGGGAAGAATCATGAGACAATAAAGCTATAATCTATGCCACCTAGGCCACATAAATCATATTCTCAAGGTATACAATGGTGAGAATGTCAAGGATAATCTAAATAAAAAACTGATCTCCATACATAAAGCTCAACAGATTCACGGAAAACCAGCATTTTGTACCCTCTGTCGGCGTGAGAGTATACGTATCTGTTTATTTGTATCTACTTGCATATTATATCTACTTGCATATTTTAATTCATAACCAATGTAATACTTCAACCTTTACTTAGTTACAACACGTAATGTCTGCATCCACACCTACATGACTATTCTGCAGTTCATAATTAAGTGCCTTACAGAGTGCTCATCCAACTACCTTCAAGCTGTTTCTCTACCGTTCCTCTCTCGAACAATGCGGGCAAAAAACTAACACTTACATCTTTTTATATGAGCTTTGATCATCACGATGATCATTCTTCTGTATGTAGTCTATTACGCGATCTCTCTCTCTCTCTCTCTCTCTCTCTCTCTCTCTCTCTCTCCCTCTCTCTCTCTCACACACACACAGAATGAGAGAGAGAGAGAGAGAGAGAGAGAGAGGGAAAGAGAGACGGAGGGAGAGAGAGAGAGACGGACAGACATACAGACAGACAAACACATACTAACCAATGTAACATAATAATAACAAGTAAAGGATTATTTTTACATAAATTTTGCCTCTTTTGGCAATATAGTTACTACATTTAATGTTTTCGACATGTGTAAGAAATTATAGCTATGTGCACTTAATAGAAAATAGTTTATGTACCACCAGAGATATTTACGCTAACATACCTGCTGATCTACACAATCAAAGACCTCCATAATGCCTTAAGACTTGCTCTGAAATTTTTTTCTGTTTGTTCTTTGCTATGTGTCCTTTGTACTGTGAGATAGTGTTTGTCATATGTTATTTGAATTTTTTGTCATATGTTATTTGAATTTATTTATTCATTTCTAGACATCATCTTTATTCTCCAAGTGTTTACAGAGCGTGATCGTTTATATGTGATGTATCCCGACAGGAAAAGCAGCCTGTGGCCATTGGAGGTACTCTATTTTAATTATTTTACTTACATATTTACATTTACTTACAATCTTTAGTCAAATGTTTTGTGTTTCTCTACCAGAAAGTGCCACTGGCTTCCTCAAATTCGTAACAAAACACATGCATGCCATATTAAAACACATAAATCCATCTGATGATGGAGGTTTAAATGTTCGAAATGCGTTGTGAAAATAAATAAACAGTGATTGGTAACAGAAAGCTTGTCGTTGCATTCAACAATAGTCACAGTAAAGCGTAGCCTAAAAATGTTCGCATTCTTTAATGAATTACCACTTCCAACTTTCCTGAGAAGGAAGTTAATAGTGTAATGAGTCGTTAGTTATTAATATCGGTCCTACTACATTTCTTAAAGAGGAGATCTAACAGTGGTGTACTTAAGTCCGCCTGAAAAGGTATTTTGTGAAAGTGATGTATTAAATTTATGGCTAAGTACAAAAGCTATAACAGAAGACCATGATTTAATATTTTGCTTGAAATTTTGTCAGGGGCATTTTTGATGTTAAGAGAATTACTCATTTTCCTGCTTCCAGTAACGAAGTTAAAGGAGTTTCGATTCACTGCTTGTGGTGTTGTCGCATATACTAGATTTCGTCTTAAGTTGAACTGACTGTATCGAGTTCCTAAGATGTATTGAAAAAGTTATTGTTAAAGAAACTTGCTATATGTTCGATGTCATGGATCATTTGGTTATTATCGTTAAGTTCTAGACCATATTGTTCCCTGATAAAGTTTCAGAATTATTAGTCTGTGGTATGACATGAGCTCTCTGATTTTCTTACAAGCCTTGGTTCAAATGGCTCTGAGCACTATGGGACTTAACATCTATGGTCATCAGTCCCCTAGAACTTAGATCTACTTAAACCTAACTAACCTAAGTACAGCACACACCAACCAGCCATCACGAGGCAGAGAAAATCCCTGTCCCCGCCGGGAATCGAACCCGGGAACCCGGGCGTGGGAAGCGAGAACGCTACCGCACGACCACGAGATGCGGGTTACAAGTCTTTTCAATACAGAAATATACGTTTTATAATATGACAGCAGTCGCATATCTGGGATTTTCCTGACTATCAGATATAGTTCTCTCTTTCTTCTACATTATACATTAATGTAATTTGCTGTACCTGGTTTCTTTGATACGCAAATGGTGCCGTATTTCGCAGTTGTCTTTGGGAAACAGCTGTCAAAGTCAATGATGAAGTTATTTACGATTGCATTAAAATTAACATTTACATCCACTGCCTCGTGTTTGTAATTCCAACTGATGCTATACATGTTCCTTCTACAGGTTTCTGTTGCGAGTTCTAATGGTTCTTCTGCTTGATATGTGATTTAGATTTGTCATACTATCTATTACAGTTGACCCACTAGGTTACCCGAGAGTGCTAATGCGCTGCTTCCTGGACTCGGGTATGCGCGCCAGGCCCGGATTGAATCAGCCCAGCTGATTAACGAAAAGGGCCAGTGTGCCAACCAGCCTGGATGTGGTTTTTAGGCGGTTTTCCACATCCCAATAGGTGAATACCAGGTTGATCCCCAAGTCCCGCCACAGTTACACGCCTCACAGACATTTAAAAAACGTTCTCACTGTTTCATTTTTTTTATAATAGATGCAGACAGCTGGGGTACACTCATACTGTCCCAGGGGGTGTGCGGTGGCGACAGGGAGGGCATCAAGTCACCCCTTAAAATTAACCATGCCAAATGCGACCTTAACCGCACCGACCCTGCGCAAAATGAGGGACAAAGGCACTAGCACAAGAAGAAGAGGACACTATCTACTACAGTTAACTGACTATCACAGTCTGATAACTCTTTTGGTTATAACGTTGCTCATTATGTCCACATATACAAAAATATTTTCTTCTGAGATGCTATTGTTCTGCACAATTCCATTGTGAAAGTTTACGAGAAGTTTTGCTATTAGTATTACGTAAAACTTTTGTGTAATTTTTTTCTCATACTCTTTCAAAATAATGAAATTTAAATCATGAAATTTATAATTTGCCTCGTTTAGGCGAAGTTCTGAAAATTTCTCACAAGGATCTGTAAAGTGTAATAATTACAATTGTGATATTAGGCACTATGATTTCACATGCAAATGCTTCCATTTATTGTTCTGTGCGAAAACTGTTTGTGTCTATAGTTTGAATTTGCAATTTTTTTCACGCGCACAAGTGCTCTTTTCTCCGGTTTGCTCCTGTAGTAAGAATCTGATAATTTATAATTTTCAGCATTTTATACCTTTAATCTTGTATATTATGGTGTTGAGATAGATGACAAGTAGCCTACATCAGTTAAATTTCCGGTTCCTTGTTCTCTTAAGAAAGTAAGATTAATAAATTTATGCTTGAAGCGTCTAACAGCTTGGTGCATGCTTAAATGTGCGTCCCAATTTCTCTAATCCTGCAGTATGTAGAGGGAGTATTTTTAGAGGTTACCCTACAAAAGGAGCACCTCTCACACCAGTAATTACAGAAACAGCGCAATGTCGCCTGTGCTGCACTCACCTAGCTGCAGTGCTATGCCGTAGCCTTTGGAGTCGAGTTGCCCGCCGACTTTTCGCAGGTCGCAGTTGAGCGCCGTCTGGTACTCGATGCTGGTGGACTCCATGAAGAAGGCGTAGTTGCCCTTCTCCTTCCTGACGCGCTCCACGCCCTCTGCATTGCCGTCTGTGAAGACGTCGGGTCTCGCCTGCCTCATCACCGTGTACATCCGAGAGAACAGCGAATCATTCGAGTTCTGCGGACACGAAACGTTCATGCGATACTGAATATATACGGGGACTCGCACCTAGAGCTTTACGAAATTTATAAGTTACCTTGTGCAAAGTAGCAGGCAAAAATTACAGGAAAAGCTTTAAGTAATGGGGTTACTGACGACACTGATCGGGTATTCTAATAACCATAATCAAAATAACTTGGCGGAAGTGTCTTTCGTGGATTTGGAAAAATCTTTGATTAAGTAGTGCACTGACACACGATGAAGAAAATGTGTTCTTTTGAGACATGCGACTATGTTTTTTAACGGAATGCGACATTTATTGGGAGGCAGATTACAGCACATTGTGGGCTACACGCTGAGTACACTTTTAACGAAGCAGAATGGTAGAGAATATTGTCATAAAAATATCTTGGAGACAAAGTACTTGGGGATATGAAGTAGGGCTCTCACGAAAGCTCAGTCGTCGTTTGGGTAAACGTTTTGTTAAAATGGCTCTGAGCTCTATGGGACATAACATCTATCGTCATCAGTCCCCTAGAACTTAGAACTACTTAAACCTAACTAACCTAAGGACATCACACACATCCATGTCCGAGGCAGGATTCGAACCTGCGACCGTAGCGGTCACGCGGTTCAGGACTGAAGCGCCTAGAACCACTCGGCCACACCGGCCGGCTAAAGGTATTGTTAAAGGTAGGAGAGAGAGTTGTAGTTTGGAACACTTTTTAGGCTTATCCCTCTAATGGAAGTTTATTATATTTAATTATTTTGTTTTGAAATGCTAGCACACACTGTATCAGTACATCAGTCGTTTTCGGAAATTACAAAAATAGTTTTGTAAAGGTAAGATTCTTCCAAATGTGATAAACTCTTCCAAGGTACAACATGACACGTACCTAGGAATAAATATCCAATTCAAATTTAGAAGTGTGACAGTTGAAAAATCTTGCCACTACTGTGTTTAATAGACTGTGTTAGAAAATTACTCTACTACACACCAGTAATCAGTAAGTGAAGTCAAATTAAGTAGAAGTATTATCCAAAACGAATTATAAGTTAAAAACAATTGAAGTAGAAGCTATTGGCAACTAACATAATTTTTCATTTTTGAGAGAGGGAAAATTATTAAGACATTAAAGAAACTCAGTTCATTTACAAATATCACATGTTACATAGTAAAGAGACTTTCTGTTTCAAGATACAAGATGGTGCACGGCTGACAACGGTCGGCATGTTATGGAACTAGTTTTAAAAATTTACACGATTTTACTCACCATAGAAGTCTGCAACAGATGAATTAAAAATATCCTCAAAATGGCTTAATATATTGTACAGCACTTTAAAATGCAGAACTCTTGATATTTACAAACGCTGCTCAAAACACAGCCTCGTGGTCCTACAACAACAAAAATAGTAAAAAATGCCGGAAAATGCTTACAGCGGCCTCTAGTACGTGTGCGTTCACGTCATTCTAAAATAGATCATTAGATTGAAACACCGAACAGGAAGCCTCATGTGTTCCTAGGTACGATACTCTTCCAGGTACAACACTCTCCCCTACTGCCAAAATTAGTGTTCGGAAGAGAGTGCTTATAAAACTTTTCTACAACATATGCTGGAATACTGCTGAGATATGTGGGGCCATGTTAGGTAAAGCGGAAACATCTGCTTCAAACACAAAAGATTGGTGAATTGTAACAATAATGCTAAAAATATCTCAAACAAGGGACCCGTGAAGAAGCAGAACAGTTGTTTCGCAAAAAATTCTTTCTTCCAAAGGTCCAAAATCAGTTTTTCAGGATCCAGTTTTCTAGCCCTCGTAGTATTTCTGTAGACTGTGATGGCAGACTAGTGCTCGCACAGAAACATAC
This sequence comes from Schistocerca gregaria, assembly GCF_023897955.1. Taxonomy (NCBI): domain Eukaryota; kingdom Metazoa; phylum Arthropoda; class Insecta; order Orthoptera; family Acrididae; genus Schistocerca; species Schistocerca gregaria. The sequence goes on from NC_064921.1 coordinate 428,342,174, forward strand.
TCGTATAATCAGGTATTCGTTTCATGCTCCATCCTTGTAGAGGATAGGATAAAACCTCGTGCTTGGCATAATAAAATGTTCTCTCTTCCACGCACCTTATAATGATTTCCAAATTTTATAAGTAGAAACTCTAACCTGAAGTACTAAAGATTGCACCTCTGTATAACTTCATCGCCGAACAGATAAAAAAGTTAACTGTAAATATGTATTATATTCTGGCAAATAGCATCTGTTAAAAATCATTCGGATTCGGAGTACATTACGTATGTCGAACGCTGCTCGTACTCTTCAGGAACGAAATTCTTTAAGCTGTAGAGCAGGTGAAGTTATTATTCCTAAAGCATTGGTCATTCACAGTCGGCTGTTTGCAGACGTGCAAAAATGTCTAAATTGCCAAATAGAAGACCAGTGATGTTTATCTTCTCATATATTGTAAACTGCACGACAGTTAGACTGAGCAACACTCTGATTTTTCGCTGCCTTTGTGTTTGAAGTCTGAAGATATTTTTGTCGAAAACGATAAACAAATATCTGTAATGATCTAAGTACCGTTTTCTTGTCGTATTCTAGTGTATAAACGGAAAGCGACACCCGTAAACGGTAGGAAAACCCAAATCATTACGGACTTATCGGTTTGTGTACACTATCGTTTGGATCAGATCAGGAACTATGTGAATTACATGAGGCAAAAATTGTGATATCAAAGCATGCGTCCAATGTCAGTCACAGACCGTGATTAATTACAACCCCTAAAGGATGTAACCAACTGAGAGATCGCCACATTATTTCATCAAGCGCCCGTTGCTTTCTCAGTGTCAAACACCGGCAAACCCTTTCAGCTGCCTACGGGCTCGTTTCTCTCTGCCTACTGACTGACTGATTAGATCTATCGCAATGCAAAAACGACATCTGCTTTGACTTGTCAGCATCATGTGGTCTCGTTGCTGAGTTGATAACTAAGCAAGGTGGTTGCAGTTCAGTGATCACTCCGAGAAGTATTTAAGTATTAGTATTTAATGCCTTGGGACGGGCCTCTCAAAAAGAGACATCTGCTCACTCTGAAGAAGGCCGCTGTGGAACCGCTGCCGTAAGTGCCGTACTTGATCTTGGTTTGCTTCGCCAGGTCTTCTACGCCATTGATGGGAGACTCCATTCTGCTGTTGGTGAGGAACGCCGCGAGGTTGGCCGTGTAGGAGGCGATCATTATGAGCGTGAAGAACCACCACATGCCAGCTATCAGCCGCGTCGAGACGGCCCTGTAACGTCAACACCAATCACACACTTCAGGCTCTGCTATCGACAAGACAATGGAGTGAATGAGGTGAACGATCGCACTGCAAGCGCTATGCGAGCTCCCCCCCCCCCCCCCCCCCCTCCCCCCAAAAAAGCACAATACATGCACGCACACACACACACACACACACACACACACACAAACACACACTCAGAGAGAGAGAGAGAGAGAGAGAGAGAGAGAGAGAGAGAGAAATATGAGGAAGGTGAGATAGAAAGAGAGGGAAGGGGGTGACAGAGAGGGTAAAGGACAAAGGGAGGAAGGAAGGGAGAGAGAGAATGTAGCCAGGAGGAGAGGAGGCTCAAGAGATGTGCATAGAGAGAGACAGGGGAGCTTATTGGAAGCATAGACAAGCTTTAGAGGACTTGCACAATGATTTTTGGTATTGTAATGTGAATTACTTAACATAGTGCCGAAAATAAGGAAAATAATTATTTTTTGTTGTTGAAGAATAACAAGGGAAGTAACTGATGTTTCAATTACATTTTCTCAAACGTCCAGCCGCTTCAAGTGGCTAAACATCCATAAGCTCTTGAAGGAGCACATCTTGGCCATTATCAAGTGGTGACCGTTGTGTGTGTGTTTTCTTTTTATCTCACTTTTCATTCTTTAGGTACAGCGAGCTGTTCGAGTAATGATCCAATGTAGAGTCAGCGAGTTTTCAGTTATATACCAGGCGAGCTGGTAGCGAGGCATAGGGAATCACGATTGGGAGTATTTGTGAGGGGAGGGGGGATTTCCAGTCTGAGCATTTGCCTAACAACCAAGGGAATGCTCCCGAAAACCTTGGTCAGAATCGGCGGAAGGCTACTATATATATTTTTGTTCTTCCACCATTAGTCCCATACAAAATGTATGAAAACTTGGTTTAATTGAACATTTACTGTTTATCCAAAGCAAAGTCAATGACTTGTTTGAAGTATACATTTTACTTAAGCTTCCGAATGACATTTACGTGTCATGTGATTTTTATGTATTTTCTTTATACTTGCACCCCTAGGGGGGGAAACGACGGGTTACTTGAGAGCATTTTCTTGCTCTAGTTAGCGACAAGCTTTCAAAACCATAGGTATTTTATTACACTTACAATTTACAACAAAACTTCATTCATTTTTAGTGAAATAAAAATTTAAATTTAACACTTCTGATTTGATAGTTAAATCACTCCTGTCTATTTGTTTACAGTGTCCATTGCTTTGTTCGGTAGCTGGTTGCTACATGTTGCTTGTGCTCAGAATCTATGCTTGTAGCATCACTACGGCTCTGTGCAGTGACTGGTTATTACACAGTCTCTTATACTTATGGCCTAGATTATTTGTGGCACTGTCTACTGCTCTGTGCAGTGGCTGATTGCTACTATGTTTATTCTATCTTATCTTATTTTATTTTATTGTCTTCCATCTAAATGAAGTGGGATCTCCGCGTTCTCGTTAAGAGGCAGTATTCTGAGTGTTAGTTTTAGACTATCTCTCTTGCGTTTTGCAGTGTTGTTCACTTAGGATGCATGTATTTTTGCTTATGGTTTTTGAGGTTTGCTTGCCTGATTATTATTATATTCTCTTAGCGAGAGCGATTTTGAAGCATGTGTTCACCATATCTTGACTGAAGAGTAACACTGCTCACAGTCCCAAGAAATCTATTAAAATATTAGACACTGCGGTACTCTAATTTTATTTCTTTCCTGCCATCTAGTTTTTCGAATCGAAGAGTTATAGGTGTGATAGTACTGTGAAAAATGTTACGCCTTTTTCCACCCAATGAGAAAAATTTACCTATGGATACATTGCCAGATTTGGAGATGGCTGTGAAAGTTTTCATCTCAACGATATCACTATCATGTACATTAGATATGAAAGTAGTTTTATTTTACCGATTTTATTTTTTGACCGCTATACAGTCTCATCTAAAATGTCTTGAGTAAAAGCTAGACCTCATACTTGCTCAAATATGGATTCTTACCAAATGCGTCAATTCTTAGACGCAGACCAGGTATCTGCAACACAATGTTATATCGTCTTATTCTGCATTAGTTGCTGGTTGTGCTTTTCTCGATTTGAAACAGTTTCCACTGCTACAAAAGTAGGACTCACGGCAGTATGGCTGTTTTTCACTTAGATCATCTGTAACTCTTCGTTTGTCCTAGGTTCCATCATCATCGTCATCAACATCATGGCCATGCATGTCATGTTTTGAATTTGTATCATCTTCACTTTCTGTTTCGTAATCTGGATCAATATCACTGTCGTCGAAAACTTCACTCGTCATTTCTTCCAAATGCATTGTAAACTTTGGTTCATTTCCTCTCATGACTCACCAGGAGTAACCAGCCCGTTCAGGCTGCTTTTGATTGTAGGCTGGGCCTGCTAGAGGCTCCATATTACGCGGTTTAATTACGAGACAGTGTCAGTAATAGCGCTAATATAATACACCATAATAATCGCTATAAACTCGAAATGTTGATAAACACGTCTGATAAAAATAATAACGCAACTGGTATCATACATCAGCCAGGTATTGCGGCCACCGGCCACTGAAAGTCGAGTAATGAAAACGGTATCACCCCCCCCCCCCCTCCCCCTCTTGCCCAATTCACAGCAAGGAGGATACGCGGGGAAATGATGAAAAACTTCAGAAGAGAAGGAATTGACCAAAAAAAGGTTCAACAGACGTATGACACCAGTTAAGGATCAAAGGTTTCTACTACAAAACCATAAGGTCTTCTAAATAAAATCTGTGCATTCACAGAAATGTGGCGAAATAGTGTGATTACCCGTCTCAAAAGTATTTTGGTCATGTGAGAGTGCGAGGCGAAGGTTAAATTTTAATGCCATATTAGTTAGGATATCCAGAAAAACTACTAAAACAGAATGCCCACACTACGACTGTCAGGCGTCTTTCAGGGTATTTCTGCGTGGTATGGAATCGTTACTCGTTACCAGATAGACGTGATGACTACTTGGAAAAGGAGATGAGCTACTTACCTACCCAGCCTTATCTTATCCGCACTTGTGTGCCCTTTGCTGTTTATAATAGATAACGTTTTACGCTTTTTAACATTTTACCAGCCGATGCTACTCTCTATACAATGAGTGCGCCGAAAAGCAGATGTGTAACACCCACATGCCACCTTACGACGTGTGATGGAAAGTACATGTGGCACCTCTGTCATTTAATCCCCTCCTTACTCCATTCGTGAATAGCATATGGAAGGCATGATTATTTATAAACCTTTGTATTAGGTCTAATTTCTAAGATTTTCTCTTTTTTGTTCTATTGGGAGACGTATGTGAAAGAAAGTAATATGTTGTTCAGCTCTTCCCTGAACATAGTCTCTTGGATTTCCAACAGTACACCTCTCCGTAATGAATAACCTCTCTCTTGTAGCGTCTACTACTGGAGTTTGCTTAGCATTTTCATAGTGCTCTCATGCTTGCTACATTTTGTCTTATGTGGTCATTTCCCTTCAGGTCACTCCAGATGCTTACTTCCAGGTAATTTTCGAATTTTGTATTATGTAGTCATTCCACTTTAGGTCGCTCTGGATGATTGATACCAAGTATTTTACGATTGCTACTGTTTCTATTGATTTGACATAATAGTGTAATCGTAGAGTACTGGTTTTCACGACCTATTTATGGACACTATGTTACATTTACTAACATTCAGTGGTAATTTCCTGTCCCTGTACCAGTCATCGGTCCTCTGCAGGTCTCCATGCAGTTCCTTAGCATTTGGCCTTGGTATCTTTTTATAGACAACCGCATCATCTACGACCTGCCTTATGGAGCTACTGATGTTATCCAATCGCTCGTTTATACTGATGTGGCTGCTTTATGGATATGCCACAACCAGTCAATGATATAACGTGATTTTATCAGTGGTATTAATGTGGGACCCATGTGTATTTCTGACTCCTATAGAACAACTAAGTTACAACAGCAGCACCACATGTGTCTTGACTTGAAATAATATGTGCATTCATTAATAACAATACAGGCCATTCTATTTTGACACAGTATCGATTTTTTGTTCATGGTTCGTGTGGTACTTCTGTGTTACCATCGGCAGTCTGCAGTCCACGTGTGTTTTTTACATATGCGAGGGGCGTTTCAAAAGTCTTTGCAAAAATATAAACTACTTACGTGTTTGGGGTAAACCTTTTTTATTTTTTGACATAGTGTCCTTTTAGACTTATACACTCCATCCAACGCTTTTCTAATTTGTTGATCCCTTTCAAATAATAGGAATTGTCCAAGTCTGCCAAACAGCTATTAGTTGCTGCAATCACCTCCTCGTTCGAATAAAATCTTTGTCCCGCCAACCATTTCTTCAAATTGGGGAACAAATAGTTGTCCAAGGAGTCAATTTAGGAGAACAGGGGGGATGTGAAACGAGTTGGAATTATATTTCCATTAATTTTGCGACCACAACTGCTGAGGTGTGTGCCGGTGCGTTGTCGTGATGGAAGAGGACTTTTTTGTGGTCCAATCGCTGGCGTTTTTCTTGCAGCTCGGTTTTCAATCGGTCCAATAATGATGAATAATATGCACGTGTACTAGTTATACTCTTTTCCAGATAGTCGATGAACATTGTCCCTTGCGAATTCCAAAAGACAGTCGCCATAATCTTCTCATCCGAAGGAATGGTCTTCGCCTTTTTGTTGCAGGTTCTCCCTTGGTAACCCATTGTTTTGGTTGTTGTTTTGTCTCAGGAGAATAGTAATGTATCCATGTTTCATCCACAGCGACGTAACGACGCTTAAAGTCCTGCGGATTCTTCCTGAACAGCTGCAGACCATCCTTGCAACAATTCACACGACTCCGTTTTTACTCAAGCGTGAGCAATCGCGGAACACATCTCGCGGATAGCTTTCTCATGTCCAAATCTTCATGAAAACAATTATGTACCCATTCATTCAAGGTATCCACAGCACTAGGAATCTCACGAACCTTAACTCCTCTGTCATCCATCACCATATCATGAATTTCATCAATGATTTCTGGAGTCGTAACCCCCACAGGGCGTCACGAACGTTCAGCATCACTTGTGCACATATTGCCACTCCGAAAATTTTCAAACCATTTATAAACAGTTCTAATCGAAGCTGCAGAGTCACAGTAATATTTATCAAGCTTCTCTTTAGTCTCCTGAGGCGTTTGCCTTTCATAAAGTAATGTTTAATCACCACACGAAATTATTTTTCGTCCATTTTTTAACAATCACTCGACTTCCTTGGTTCACACGAATGCCAAACACAAAGAAATAGCCAATGTGGCTGAAACTTGCTGATCGTTCTTTCCAAAGATGCTGCTAACTAAACGTGACCTCGATACGTTGCAATGAAGAAGTATGTTGCTAGCACACTGGAGATGTTTCCATAAATCATAATGAGAACCAATTCTTAGAAAAGTTTACTGATAACACTAGTAAGATTTTGTATTACAAGAGGTCAGTAAACGACTATCTTGTTCTCTTCGCTGGCACAACTGCTGAAATCGAAAGTATGCTTTCACAACTCAGCAGTGTACGTTCAAATATTATATTTATTGTGGAATTGGGAAAACAACAAAAATGGCTCTGAGCACTATGCGACTTAACTTCTGATGTCATCAGTCGCCTAGAACGTAGAACTAATTAAACCTAACTAACCTAAGGACATCACACACAGCCATTCCCGAGGCAGGATTCGAACCTGCGACCATAGGGGTCGCTCGGTTAAAGACTGTAGCGCCTAGAAAGTCGCGGCCACTCAGGCCGGCAACTAGGAAAACAACAGTCCTTTATTTTTTTAGTATCGATAATAAACAATGGCAATGGTGCCCACAAATTCAGAATATTTCGGAAACCAGCACGTACTGACAGCGTAATCCCCAACAGTTCGAGCCACCCAGAAACACATAAGAAAACCTTTTTTCACTCTATGACAAACAGAACCCTCAATCTCCAATTAGTACATAATGAAAGCATCGAAGAGTATTGTATAGTAAAAGAAATAGGTACAAATAACTGCTACAATGCTGATGTTATAGAAAAATGTATACTAAAATTACATAAAAAAGTAACAATATAGACAAAGAACGTTAGCAAGAGAACATGAACCATGGACTTTGCCATTGGTGGGGAGGCTTGCGTGCCTCAGCGATACAGATGGCCGTACGGTAGGTGCAACCACAACCGAGAGGTATCTGTTGAGAGGCCAGACAAACGTGTGGTTCCTGAAGAGGGGCGGCAGCCTTTCAGTAGTTGCAAGGGCAACAATCTGGATGATTGACTGATCTGGCCTTGTAACACTAACCAAAACGGCCTTGCTGTGCTGGTACTGCGAACGGCTGAAAAAAAGGGGAAACTACAGCCGTAATTTTTCCCGAGGGCATGCAGCTTTGCTGTATGGTTAAATGATGATGGTGTCCTCTTGGGTAAAATATTCCGGAGGTAAACTAGTCCCCCATTCGGATCTCCAGGCGGGGACTACTCAAGAGGACGTCATTATCAGGAAAAAGAAAACGGGCGTTCTACGGATCGGAGCGTGGAATTCAGATCCCATAATCGGGCAGGTAGGTTAGAAAACTTAAAAATGGAAATGGATAAGTTAGTTACAGTGCGAACTAGTGAAGTTCGGTGGCAGGAGGAACAAGACTTGTGGTCAGGTGAATACACTGTTATAAATACAAAATCAAATAGGGGTAATGCAGGAGTAGGTTTAATAATGAATAAAAAAATAGGAGTGCAGATAAGCTACTGCAAACAGCATAGTGAACATATTATAGTGGCCAAGATAAGAGACGAAGCCCATGCCTACTACAGTAGTACAAGTTTATATGCCACCTAGCTCTGCAGATGACGAAGAAATTGAAGAAATGTATGATGAGATAAAAGAAATTATTCAGGTAGTGAAGGGATACGAAAATTTAATAGTCATGGGTGACTGGAATTCGAGAGTAGGAAAAGGGAGAGAAGGCAACACAGTGGGTGAATATGGATTGGGGGAGAGAAATGAAAGAGGAAGGCGTCTGGGAGAATTTTGCACAGAGCATAACTTAATCATAGCTAACACTTGGTTCAAGAATCATAAACGAAGGTTGTATACATGGAAGAATCCTGGATATACTAGAAGGTTTCAGATAGATTATATAATGGTAAGACAGAGATTTAGGAACCAGGTTTTAAATTGTAAGACATTTCCAGGGGCAGATGTGGACTCCGACCACAATCTATTGGTTATGAACCGTAGATTAAAACGGAAGAAACTGCAATAAGGTGGGAATTTAAGGAGATGGAACCTGGATAAACTGAAAGAACCAGAGGTTGTACAGAGTTTCAGGGAGAGCATAAGGGAACAACTGACAGGAATGGGGGAAAGAAGTACAGTAGAAGATGGACGAAGTGGTGAAGGCAGCAGAGGATCAAGTAGGTAAAAAGACAAGGGCTAATAGAAATCCTTGGGTAACACAAGAAATATTGAATTTAATTGATAAAATGAGAAAATATAAAAATGCAGTAAATAAAGCAGGCGAAAAGGAATACAAACGTCTCAAAAATGAGATCGACTGGAAGTGCAAAATGGCTAAGCAGGGATGGCTAGAGGACAAATGAAAGGAAGTAGAGCCTTATTTCACTAGGGGTAAGATAGATACTGCCTACAGGAAAATTAAATAGACCTTTGGAGAAAAGAGAACCACTTGTATGAATATCAAGAGCTCAGATGGAAACCCAGTTCTAAGCAAAGAAGGGAAAGCAGAAATGTGGAAGGAGTATATAGAGGGTGTATACAAGGGCGATGTACTTGAGGACAATATTATGGAACTGGAAGAGGATGTAGATGAAGATGAAATGGGAGATATGATACTGCGTGAAGAGTTTGACAGAGCACTGAAAGACCCGATTCGAAACAAGGGCCCGGGAGTAGACAACATTCCATTAGAACTGCTGACGGCCCTGGGAGAGCCAGTCCACACAAAACTCTACCATCTGGTGAGCAAGATGTACGAGACAGGCGAAATACCCTCAGATTTCATGAAGAATATAATAATTCCAATCCCAAAGATAGAAGGTGTTGACAGATGTGAAAATTACGGAACTATCAGTTTAATAAGTCAGAGCTGCAAAATACTAACACGAATTCTTTACAGACGACTGGAAAAACTGGTAGAAGCCGAGCTCGGGGAAGATCAGTTTGGATTACGTAGAAATATTGGAACATGTGAGGCAATACTCACCCTACGACTTATCTTAGAAGAAAGATTAAGGAAAGAAAAACCTACGTTTCTAGCATTTGTGGACACAGAGAAAGCTTTTGACAATGTTGACTGGAGTACTCTCTTTCAAATTCTAAAGGTCGGCAGGGATAAAATACAGGGAGCGAAAGGCTATTTACAATTTGTACAGAAACCAGATGGAAGTTATTAGAGTCGAGGGACATGAAAGGGAAGCAGTGGTTGGGAAGGGAGTAAGACAGGGTTGTAGCCTCTCCCCGATTTTATTCAATTTGTATATTGAGCAAGTAGTAAAGGAAACAAAAGAAAAATTCGGAGTAGGTATTAAAATCCATGGAGATGAAATAAAAACTTTGAGGTTCGCCGATGACATTGTAATTCTGTCACAGACAGCAATGGACTTGGAACAGCAGTAGAATGGAATGGACAGTGTCTTGAAAGGAGGATATAAGATGAACATCTTGGGGAGCAAAATAGCTGATGATTGTCGAGGTAGAGAAGATATAAAATGTAGACTGGCAATGGCAAGGAAAGAGTTTTTGAAAAAGAGATATTTGTTAACATCAAGTATAGATGTTTTCTGAAAGTATTTGTATGGAGTGTAGCCATGTATGGAAGTGAAACATAGACGATAAATAGTTTGGACAAGAAGCGAATAGAAGCTTTCGAAATGTGGTGCTACAGAAGAATGCTGAAGATTAGATGGGTGGATCACATAACTAATGATGAAGTATTGAACAGAATTGGGAAGAAGAGGAGTTTCTGGCGTAACTTGACAAAAAGAAGGTACCGGTTGGTAGGACATGTTCTGAGGCATCAAGGGATCACCAATTTAGTATTGGAGGGCAGTGTGGAGGGTAAAAATCGTAGAGGGAGACCAAGAGATGAATACACTAAGCAGATTCAGAAGGATGTAGGTTGCAGTAGGTACTGGCAGATGAAGAAGCTTGCACAAGATACTGTAGCATGGAGAGCTGCATCAAACCATTCTCAGGACTGAAGACCACAACAACAACAACAACAACAAGAGAAGCAAAAGAAAAAAAACAAGAAATACACTGCCTTACCTTATTATAGTGCCAAATAATACAGAACAGCTGCTAAATTTTGTGAAACCAATGTACGAATCGGATTCTGCACGAACAACAAACTAGGAACACTTACAGTCAAATACACCAGTCACAAAACAAAACCATTTACACCTTTTTAAAATCATTTGTGGTGAACATGGAAATTTTTCTGTGGTGCAAGCAGGTAGATGTTTCTCCAGCACATTAAGAAAACAAACAATCTAAGTGAGAATGATAAATCTTGATTTAGTGAGCATCTATGGAACCACAATCATAACACAAGTAGCTTCGAGGAATTCTCAGAGGTACTACGTGGTATAGAGAAAGGCATATTAATGGACGCCCCAGAAGAAACTGAAATTTATAGCGCCTCCACGGAGAAACCACAATACATATTCATTGAACAAGCACACCTCAGAAATAAATAAAATCTAGATTGTTTTGGATATTTGCACTTTCAGCGTCAACCTTTCGTGGTGTACAGAATCCACTGTAGTACGCAAAATGGAATGTTGTCTGATTTCGCTTATTATTTGTTCTATGATACGTATATGAAGTTGTTATCTCCGCCTTATGTAAACCCTATGTCAAAATCTTTTAAGTTTATAAATTTCAATAAACTACAAAATTGGTTATAAGCACTGTTATTACAACTACACACAGTTCTCACTACGCTGGATTGCGTTTTGAAAACGCCTGAAAATGGCATATTTCCAACAGTAACAGCTGGAGGGAATCTGAATTCATTTAAAATTTTTGTAGTTGCTGTGGAACCATATTACAAGATATTAATTCTTCCAATAATTTGCTGACGTTAAAAAGAATCTAGTATGTTTGTGTCGAAATAGCAAGAGACTTCTACCAATAAATATATCTCTGTTATTCTTGGAAAATACAGTAATGTATTTCATTCGCGTAGCTGGTAGGAAAGGGAATCTTCTCATAGTTCACGCAATGGCTGTAATACCTTTTTTTATTTTGTTTGTTTTCGAGGTCTTGTAGTGAGCATAGTGATGAAAGTGAATACTAACATTTTTTCTTTTTTTTTGTAGAGTTCTACGTTTCAGCTTTGAGAGTATATTTATTAAAGATTAAAACTGCGGTTTGCCGGGGCTGTAAGCTTATGCCAAAAATTATAGTTTATTTTCTCACCATTACTAGCCATTTTCAAGTGTGATACCAACGAACAACAATTAATTGTCGCAGTGATGAGAGACGGACACAGCACAGTGCTGCCAAACATCTCAGGTGTCACACTAGTATGAGTGAAGGACATGCAATATGGAAACGACAGTACAACTTATTTGCGTTTTCTGTTACAATTTTTCCGCTTCAGTATATATTGATATACAGAGTAAGAATGTCAACTTACTTGGGTAACAGGTCGCAGCCTTGTCCCATGAGGGAGCCCATGGAGAACCAGAAGATGTTGATCATGTTGAACGTGTTCTCCAGCTCCGTTGGTTCCGGGTCGCAGGGGTGACCCTTGTCCCATTCGCCAGGGGCCATCCTGCAATATCACGGACCAGTGTCGTATCATGTAGTGGAAAGAAGAAATGAAGACCTAAGGAACTCACAAAACACATTTTTAAATAACATCTACTTGATTTCAGTACTTAAAACTTCCAGGCTAATTTAGTGAGACGAGCGTGCTAGCTAAGACATCGCATTATTATGCACGTATGTGTAGAGAGGCTGTAGAGATTTTTAAACACCACAATAATTTTAACAGGAAAGAAGAAGGCTTGAAGTTAGATAAGATATGGCGATCGACTTTGTACCAAAGAACTGACAATCGATTGCCTTCGGTCGAGAGTAATGACGCCAGCCAGAGACAGTTTCACTGTTGACAACACGTGACGAGTGGTGGCGCCCTCTACGCGCTCTATATAAACAGGACCTCCACGGTCTAGCAGCCAGTCGTAGACTCACCTCAGATGATGTTGCCCGCAGGTGGCAACGAAACGTCAGGGAGAAGTATTTCTACTATTGAACCACGGTCTCTTAGCCTGGAAGTTTTAATTACTGAAGACGCCGGCCGTGAAAGCCTACACGCTGTGATCTACTTGATTTGCCTTGTAAAGAGGTGTGGAAACGAGTCCAACTAGCAGAACTGTCACGTGGAATAATAATGAGCAGAGGAACTAACGAGCAGGACCGCTCTACGAGATCTTTCCGGTCTCAGAGTTCCACGTTTGGCAAGCTGTTATGTAGGGGTATCAAGATAAATTCCCAAAAATAGCCCTTCCCTTTTCAACAGACTACCTGTAAGCAATACCGGTCCGTTTATCTGTTTTGCTCATTTTAATATTCTCAGCAGTGACAGTGACAGTTTCGAAAGTATTCGCTTTCAACGGTGTGTTTCGCGAGCACAAGAGGAAAAGGGGAGACTGTCTTTATCGTAGAACGATAAATTCACAATTCACAGCCACATGCCCCGCAATTAACTTCCTGTGTGCGTTTCTGTAGTATGTCAACCTATGAAGATGGAGGTAAGATATAATTAGGGGTGCGATAGTGCTGTAATTCTAGACTTCGGAAAAAATGTACAAAATTCGTATAGTGTCGCAACTAGTACTAAATACTAGAGTACTCTTCCAGAGAAATTCACATCTGAAACGCAATTTTTAGATGAACCAGACTGATGTTTCCATTAGGGTGCAGGGGTAAAACAGTAAAATCACAGCCTGAACGACGGTGGTTGTAATCATAGTCACCCCATCCCGATTAAGGATCTCCGCTGTCTCTGTAATCCGGTTAAGGAAAACGCTACAATCTTTCTTTATAAAGGACTCGACCTACTTCCTTCTCCATTCTTCTTCAGTTCGAGCAAGAATTGAGTCTCTAATAACCTCGATGGGACGCTAAGCAGAAATCTTTTTACTATCTTCTCGAAAATAATTTTGAAAAACGTGGCTGCAATAGAGTTACAGGGTAAGTCAATTACTATCTGCAATTTAGTTACATTTGTTTATTTTGGTAGTCTGTAGTTTTACGTTGATGTCGCATGCTTTGTTTATTTGTTGTAATATCTTTGCAATTTTTAAGCTGCTAGGTTAGTTTCGTTATCGCTGCTGTGCTGTTAAACATGGCTGTTCCGCTGACTATTTGAACCAGAGAAGAGCAACGTTCAGTGATCCGTTTTTTGTGGTTTGAAGGCGTATCAGGCGCCGAAATTCATCAAAGACTTTCAGCACGGTCCGGGGACAGTGTTTTGCCACAACGGAGTGTCTACGAATGTATTGAATGGCTCTGACCACTATGGGACTTAACATCTGAGGTCATCACCCACTAGAACTTAGAACTAATTAAACATAACTAACCTAAGGACATCACACACATCCATGCCCGAGGCAGGATTCAAACCTGAGACCGTAGCGGTCGCGCGGTTCCAGACTAAAGCGCCTAGAACCGCTCGGCCACAACGGCCGGCAATGGATTGAAAAATTCCGAAATGGTCGCACAAGTGTTACGCACGATGAAGGAGCCGCAAATGAAGAAACCATTGAGCGTCCACGTGAAATGATTCTCTTAGACAGACGACTAACTATTGACGAAGTGGCACATCGTCTGCAAATTAGTCACGGCTTTGCCTACGAAATCATCCACAACAGACTTGGATTTCATAAAGTTTGTGCAAGATAGGTCCCAAAACAACTCACACAATTGCACAAACAAACGCGCTTGGACATCTGCGAAAAACATTTGGATCGTTATAGTAACGAAGCGGGCAACTTCTTAGACAGTGTCATTAATGGTGACGAGACATGGATTCATTACTAGCCGGAGAGTAAACGGCAGAGTATGAAATGGAAACATTAAAATTCACCGTGCAAGAAAAAGTTTAAGACCCAACCCTCCGCAGGAAATCTGACGCACAAGGTCCAGTACTGGAACATTATGGGGAAAGGGGCACAAAAATAAACAGTGTACGTTACAGTGAGAAGCTTACTGCCAGGTTAAAGCCTGCAGTTCGAAGCAAACACCGAGCTTTGCTGTCAAAAGGTGTTGTGTTGTTGCAAGGCAATGCCTGTCCGCATACTGCTGCCCACATTGCTGAAACGCTCCAGAAACTCAAATTCGAAGTACTGGATCATCCTCCATTTAGTCCTGATCTTCCCCCTTCTGACTATCACGTGTTTGGTTTGCCGAAACAGGCATTGAGGGTCCGTCGATTTGCCTCGGACGAAGAAGTGAAAGAAGCCGTGCATTCCTGGCTTGCTGCTCAACCAAGAACTTTCTTTTATGAGGGCATCAGGAAGCTTGTACAGCGATGGACCAAGTGCGTTGAAACGCAAGGAGACTATGTCGAAAAATGATGTTCTTGTAAGTTTCCTATTTGATTTGCAACAAAATTTTATAACTACTTTGCGGATAATAATTGATTAACGCTCGTATAAGGATTATAACTTGAATATAACAACCTGAGACAAGTATAAACTTCAATATGTGGTATGTGCACTACTTATGTGCTACATAATTCAATAATTATCGATTTAATATGCACCATTCAATGTTTTAAGGTACCACACACTACGATCAATATTCACAAAACGTAGCCCACCTTCACGTTGCTAAAGAAAGCAAAAACATTAATTCCAAATTGAATTTTCTCATTTCGACAGAACTGGAGGGCAATCTGTTTAATTTTTAAAAACCATTCAACAACCAAGACCGCGTAAAACAGTTTGTTTATTTAAGACAACCAGTTTCGACAGACTGTGCTGTCATCTTCAGGTCCTGAAATCATTTGTTGTAAAACACCTTAATTTTACTCTGGCGTTACGCTCAAGGTATCAAGTTGATAAAAATAGTACATTATTAAAGGTTTGTCATCGGTACAATATTTAAAAATATAATCTCCTTGTGCAACAGGCTATGTCCATGAACATATTGCTCATAGTTGCTTGTCCAGCATATGTAAACACGGTTTGCTTTCCCGTTGTCCGGGGAGGGAGGACAACGAAAAAGCAAACCGTGTTTTGTTTGATGCAACAAGTAACTGTGATCAATTATATATACTGTTACACAAGGTGCTTGGTGTTTTTAAATATTTTAGCGATGACAAATATGTTACAAAGTGCTATTTTTATCCACTTGACATCTTGTGCGTGATGCCAGCGTTAAAGTGAACATGTTTTAGAACAAAATATTTTAAGACCTGAAAACGACAGCATGGCATGTTGAAACTGGTTGTCTTAAATAAAAAAAAATTATGCGATCGCTACTGAATAGTTTTTAACAATTAATTACAAAGACGGTAAAGGAGCAAAGACATGAAGTCACAGACCTCGTGTGGAATACAGAATCATAAATAAAATAAACCTTTGATTAAACGATGAAACTCGTAATTAAGGTTGAATAAATGAGCGGCAGTCTTATTGGACTATTAGCTGAATTTTACATTTGCAATCTCGAGCAAAAATTAAACAATGATTTGAATTTAATATAATGAAAAAATAAGGAGAAAGTGACGAGAACACATGATTGGAATGGGGTGGAACGTAATGTTTATTTAGTGTGCTGTTAATACAGTCGATTTTCACTGCAAATGATGATAAGTATGAGTAAATGCAGGAAACAGGACAAGCAATGTAGTTATCAGAAAAGGGAAAACCATCTGAAAGAAACATTTGCAGATGGAGATAAAGGACATAGAGAAGAGCGATGAAAAATTAGGATGTAAATGATATATGAAGGGCTCAGGGAGAAACAGGAGAGCGTTCTGAAAAGTAATGTCTCCATAATTTTTATGTGAAAAAGCGATTTAAATAGAACAAACGTTATTAATATTGTTCATTTTTATTCTTCATGATTACAAATTTGCAGACGTCTGACCCGCTAGATGGCTCTGAATTTTAGCGTGTAATAAGGCGATGTATAACGTAACTATGTCGGTGCGTGTGAAACAGCGTACTGTAATGAGTTTCGAATTCGTAGAGTTCGTCCACTCATGGTGAACCCTCTCCTTCAGCGTGACGATTCCAGACCACACACGAGTGCTGCGACGTCTGCAACAACCCGACACCTTGGTTTCACTGTCATCGATCATCCTCCATACAGATTCTACTTGGGCCCATCGATATTCATCTTTTTCCTAAACTGAAAGAGCACCTTCGAGGACTTCACTTTGATAGTGATGAAGCGGTGCAGGCAGAGGTGAGGTTGCGACTGCGTCAACAAAGTCAGATTCTCCATAGTGGCGGCATCAAAAAACTAGTCTCTCGTTGACAGAAACGCGTTCGTCATCAGGGTGACTATGTCGAGAAATAAATATGTAGGCATATAGAATAAAGATGTCGGATGTTAATAACATTTGTTTTATTTTTTTAAACTTTAAGAGGTTTCACGTAAAAAATTCGGTATCATTACTTTCCAGGACACCCTCGTACAAACAAAGGAAACTGAGGAAATAGCTACGTTTTACTTGTCGCACAACTGGAGCAGGTCTAGATGTGTTCGGAGTGAAGTCACCGGGGGTAGTTTGTCATATCATTGCCACATTTTCCGAAATTTTAACCAAATTTTAAAATTTAATATACCACCGGCAGTGAGTTTACTAGACAATGATGAACAGAAAAGAAATCTGTTTCAACAAATAGGTTAGAAATCTCTATGCCGCAGTAGTGCGACAGTGCTGAAGGGTTTACTAACCTTGCCAGTGCGAAGAAAGTTAAAGATACTCCAAGATATGCCGTAGCCATGTAAATCCAAACGTCAATGGTGAACGGATCCAGGAAAGAAAAAAGGTTCGGATCCGCTTTCTCGGACTTACTGTACAAGATGCTAATACCTGGAACATAAAAATTGTGACTTGATACTGCAAACTGAAATTCATTCCGAGCGATCAAAAGAAAACTTCAATTGCTAACGGTGAAAGAACTCCTGGTTTTCAAAACTGAACGTGTTGTCAGTTGTTCCTTAAAGTAATAACACGATTCTATTTAGAAGCGTCTAGTGTTCCTCCGTATCTACACTCCTGGAAATTGAAATAAGAACACCGTGAATTCATTGTCCCAGGAAGGGGAAACTTTATTGACACATTCCTGGGGTCAGATACATCACATGATCATACTGACAGAACCACAGGCACATAGACACAGGCAACAGAGCATGCACAATGTCGGCACTAGTACAGTGTATATCCACCTTTCGCAGCAATGCAGGCTGCTATTCTCCCATGGAGACGATCGTAGAGATGCTGGATGTAGTCCTGTGGAACGGCTTGCCATGCCATTTCCACCTGGCGCCTCAGTTGGACCAGCGTTCGTGCTGGACGTGCAGACCGCGTGAGACGACGCTTCATCCAGTCCCAAAAATGCTCAATGGGGGACAGATCTGGAGATCTTGCTGGCTAGGGTAGTTGACTTACACCTTCTAGAGCACGTTGGGTGGCACGGGATACATTCGGACGTGCATTGTCCTGTTGGAACAGCAAGTTCCCTTGCCGGTCTAGGAATGGTAGAACGATGGGTTCGGTGACGGTTTGGATGTACCGTGCTCTATTCAGTGTCCCCTCGACGATCACCAGAGGTGTACGGCCAGTGTAGGAGATCGCTCCCCACACCATGATGCCGGGTGTTGGCCCTGTGTGCCTTGGTCGTATGCAGTTCTGATTGTGGCGCTCACCTGCACGGCTCCAAACACGCATACGACCATCATTGGCACCAAGGCAGAAGCGACTCTCATCGCTGAAGACGACACGTCTCCATTCGTCCCTCCATTCACGCCTGTCGCGACACCACTGGAGGCGGGCTGCACGATGTTGGGGCGTGAGCGGAAGACGGCCTAACGGTGTGCGGGACCGTAGCCGAGCTTCATGGAGACGGTTGCGAATGGTCCTCGCCGATACCCCAGGAGCAACAGTGTCCGTAATTTGCTGGGAAGTGGCGGTGCGATCCCCTACGGCACTGCGTAGGATCCTACGGTCTTGGCGTGCATCCGTGCGTCGCTGCGGTCCGGTCCCAGGTCGACGGGCACGTACACCTTCCGCCGACCACTGGCGACAACATCGATGTACTGTGGAGACCTCACGCCCCACGTGTTGAGCAATTCGGCGGTACGTCCACCCGGCCTCCCGCATGCCCACTATACGCCCTCGCTCAAAGTCCGTCAACTGCACATACGGTTCACGTCCACGCTGTCGCGGCATGCTACCAAAAGACTGCTATGGAGCTCCGTATGCCACGACAAACTGGCTGACACTGACGGCGGCGTTGCACAAATGCTGCGCAGCTAGCGCCATTCGACGGCCAACACCGCGGTTCCTGGTGTGTCCGCTGTGCCGTGCGTGTGATCATTGCTTGTACAGCCCTCTCGCAGTGTCCGGAGCAAGTATGGTGGTTCTGACACACCGGTGTCAATGTGTTCTTTTTTCCATTTCCAGGAGTGTATGTACAAATTTTTATCTAAATCTTCATTATTTATTGCTGTGTATCTATTTCACATGCAACAGATGGAGAACTAACCACAGATTTATTCCTTATGTATATTACAGCAAAAAGGTGTATGCATTTGCATACATTCACGTCTATGCATCTGCGTAAACTTAATAATATAACGTAGTTTTAATTTTCATAACGTACTCAATTTGTACAGTAGAAACAAGGGCGAGATAAAGAAGCTTGTGAAACTGAGTGGAACACTCTCACAACAATTTACAGGCCAATCATATTTACTATCACTAACTTATTTCATTGGGCGAACAGACACCAAATGCTCGCACGTGTATTTTTTACAATGAAATACATCTTTTATATTAAGGTTTATTCGTGTCTGAATAGCCTTCGTAAAAAATTATTTCACTTGGTGAGGGAAAGAGAACATTGTGAATGTAAATATTATCCTTATGTTTTTTTTTTTTAAAGCCATTTATCTGAAGAAGATTTTTGTTTTGAGGTGAAAGTATTCCGAGTATGTTTAAGAATTAATATGTGTCATACGATTTCATTTAAACTTCGGTATTCAGTCACTTCAGAACTACAGTACTGTAATGTTAAAATTCTGTAACAAGAATTTCGTGGTCTGTGTTATAGAAATCATATGAAGGTCAAGGAAATTGACTTTTGTTTGTTGCTTGGTATCTTCAGGAGTAACACGGAAATAATGAATTACTAAATGACTAGCATGTTCGATCCCTTTGAATTTTTAATCTCTCGTTGTGGATGATATAATACGTATTTTTCTTCTAAACCTAATCACTTTTCTTAGTAAAAGTAAAGAAGCCAGGACCTGGAGGACTTCGAGATACAGAATTGGGAATGCTTTCTTTGAAAACGAGGCAAATAGATATCACGCTATACTTTCAGCTCATCGGAATACATCCATCAGAGATAGAAATGTATGTTATACTGAAGGGTTGCTTAAGGAACATCGTAATATTCGAAACTGATATTGCTAATGCCTTGTAGATATCAGGCAGTGTGCACTTAATCATTTGCGAACAGTTCGGTTGAGAAAGACTTTCCCACGCTGGGTGATAAGGAAACTCAAAAAACCTCATAAAGTCATTAAGAAGAGACAGTGACTCGATACGATTTCAATCAGAATCGTATTATTACAGGGGATGGACTGTGAGCATACTACGGGACAACAGATACGTGGAAGATATCTATGGTATCAGGGCAAGATGCAAACTGTCGGAATGGCACAGAGATGGTGTTAGAATCACAGATATTTGTTTCGCTTTTTCAGGTACTTGCATCACAATAGTACACGTCAAGTGTCAACGTTATCAGCACATTAGATTAGTTTATACTGTTCAGTGTCTTTAATGAAACTGTAGAAACTGGGAATCTGTGCAGTCATAAAAATTTGTTTTGTTCCACCGCCAATGGAAATTTATCCAAAGATGGTGAAGACTGATAAGGAAACTACTTCATCGTATTAAAAGAAATAAACAGCTGACTTCAAACGTGGCTTTACTTCTCATTAACATAATCTACGCGATTAATGTCCTAAATTCACAACCACAAATGAGAACATCGGGAAAAACGAGAGGATGGTATTGGACCATTCAGGATTAAAGATACACTGATCAGCTAAAACGTTAAGAACACTCTTTATTCGCGTACGAGTCCACCTTTGGAGCGCAAAACAACAGTTTGGTAGTGTAGTATGGATTCGATGAGTTCATGGTAAGTTTCTGGAGGGATGTGGCACAGGTGAGGCAATTCGCATAAATTAAGGACTGGTGAGGTAGCGCTCGACATCGCCTCAGATGTGTTTCATCGGTTTCAGAACAGGCGAATCCGGTGGGCAAGACACCGACATGAGTTCACTATCATGATTCGCAAACGGCTGTAACACAATGATGGTCTTGTGACACAAAACGTTATCCTGCTGCAAAATGACATTGCCTTCGGAGATGGAGCCACACCGGTTTGTTTCGGTAACGCAGTGTAGATTTCGAGAAACTATTCACCTTGATTGTTATGTATCAACACATGAGCGTCGACCTGGTGTAATAAGAAATATGATTAATTCGACCAGACAACGTGTTTCCACCGATCTACAGTCCGTTTCGATGAACCCGTCTCCGCTGAAATCGAAATTGACAGTGTCGTTGGGTCAGCGTGGGAATCCGTAGAGTCGTCTGCTACAGAGCCCATGTTCTGCGACGTACACCGAACAGTGTGCTTTGTCGCCACTAAATAAAGTGCGCGTCATTTATGTTGGCGGCCGAGTTTAGGTTCGTTCTGCGCATTTGACGTCACAATATACAGTCAGCCAATGAAGAGAGAACGACGTTGCCAGATCTCGACTGCAGTGCAGAGCATGGACGAGTGTCCTCATTTTTAGAAACATTCAGTCAGAAATAAAATAATAGAACAAAAGCATTGTCTTGATAGCAGACTTTCTTTTATAGAAAGTTTGGAAAAAGCATTCTTTATACCAATTGCTTCATATTCTATTAATTAATTAAACCAAACAAGCAATAAGACTCCTAATTCAGGCGATAGCAAGGAAAGGTGTTTGTATCAAACTCACGAACCGCTTTTCCGCAATAAAGAACAGCGGTAATTGTTTATTTCCTGCTGTATTTCGACGAAACGTGAGAAATTCATAGTCATACCAATAGTGTCAGTATTTTGCGTGACGTGTTAGAGCCCTCAAGGCATTTTGTAGTCAGACGAGCTGCGTTAGCGCAACCGTTAAGGTGTTGGGCTTTTACGCTAAGGGTTATGAGTTCAAACCTTGTGTGCTGCTTAATACTTTCATTATTTAAAAACAATATCGAAGTGCCTTACTTCACGAATTATATTCGTTTGAACGCAATTTTTTGAAATTTCTAGTGCTTTGTCTCTTCATTAACCCTTTCGCTGCTGCAGACACGTGCTCTCCGCATTCCGCGCTGTGCGCCATTTTGTCATCACTGCACTGCTCGCCTGTGCAGGCACATGGTGTTCCCACTGCTTTGACACACTTATCATTCGATTTGACAAAAACTGTTTGGCCCAAAAATTTGATTTTTACACGTCTTCTTGACTGATACCTTCCCCCCATAAATGACTTAATTTTGTTTCGATGTTCAACGCAGTTATTATGCAGCATTAAATGTAGTAAACCATTGCACGAAATTTTGGAGAGTTTGCAGAGGTAGAAATCCATAGCGTATACTTTCCGTACGGTCGATTTTAGTTGCCACAATGTTCAGAATAAAATGTGGACAAGATACCTAAATTTCATATAAAATTTACTGTATAAAAATATCTCATTTAATTTAAGTACCACATAGGTGTCATATGTAATATTGAGAAATATTCCGTCTTTCGCGACTGTAATAAAAGTTTTATTTGCACCGGACGCGTTTGGCTTTATTTTAAAGCACAACAATCAATGAAAGGCATGGCACATACACAATGGTACTCATGTTCTCTTTCTTGTTTTTGTTATACAGTCGCAGTTTTACCAATGGTACTGAAATATATTCCTCTTCTGCAACTGCAATAAGCGACTTATTTAGACCAGACGCGTTTCTCACTTTTGAAGCATCTTCAGTGGACAGTATAAGCGACTTATTTAGACCAGACGCGTTTCTCTCTTTTGAAGCATCTTCAGTGGACAGTATTTTCTCTCCTCCATTGCTAAGTCACCTTTCGTAGTTTTGTGTTGCGGTACCACAATATTCAACGTTTGTGTTGGCTGATCAGTGTTTTAGCAAATAAATGATGTTTGTGTTTCCCGCACACAAAAATTATATTTGACATAGCTCAGAGCACTTCACTGATAGACGGTATATTGAAGTCTTAATATTTTTGTAAGTCCACAGTTTTGTTTAATGTATTTTGTCTACTTCCTTTTGATTGATTGAAGTGCTTTAAAATAAAGCCAAATATGCTCAGTGTAAATAAAACTTTTGTTACAGTCGCGAAAGACGGAATATTTCTCAATATTACATACGACACCTATGTGGTACTTAAATTTGATATTGTTATACAGTAAATTGTATATGAAATTTAGGTATCTTGTCCACATTTCATTCTCAACATTGTGGCAACTAAAATCGACCATCCGGAAAGTATACTGTATGGACTTTTATCTCTGCAAACTAATGGCCCTGAGCACTATGGGACTTAACATCTGTGGTCATCAGTCCCCTAGAACGTAGAACTACTTAAACCTAACTAACCTAAGGACATCACACACATCCATGCCCAAGGCAGGATTCGAACCTGCGACCGTAGCAGTCGCGCGGTTCCGGACTGAGCACCTAGAACCGCGAGACCACCGCGGCCGGCCTTCTGCAAACTCTTCAAAATTTCGTGCAATGGTTTACTATATTTAATGCTGCATAATAACTGCGTTGAACATCGAAACAAAATTAAGTTATTTATGGGGGGGGGGGGGGGGGGGAAGGTATCAGTCAAGAAGATGTGTAAAAATCTAATTTTTGAGCGAAATAGTTTTTGTGCAATCGAATGATAAGAGTGTCAAAGCAGTCGGAACACGATGTGTCTGCACAGGCGAGCAGTGCAGTGACAAAATCACACACCGCGCGGAATGCAGGGAGTACGTCTTTGTAGCAACGAAAGGGTTAATGCGGCCGTGGTGGCTTTACTTCATGAACTGCGCGCTCCCAATTATACGTAAGCTTGCGAACTATGCTATACTATGGCGCTGCTTCTATTGGCGCGTGCGTCGTGTGCAACTGACAACGCAGCATTCTCCCAAGTCTGGGCGGGCATGCGTGAGCCGCCAAGATAAAAGAATTCAACTATAGTATTGTACACTCTTCATCAGGACAAAGTTACTTTGGCTATAGGAAGATGGAGGGATTTATATTACGAATTGTGGAATTTTCACAAGTTCTGACATCATCTGAATTCAACCTGTTCTCACTTATCAGAAATTTGTAGCTGGGAAATGTTATTAGACCGATGGATAGGTTATGGCATTTCTATGTGGAAACTTTGCAGATTTTGGCGAATAACACTTCCAATACAGCATCTACTCATTGGAAAAACTTCATGCAAAGGACACTGATCAAAAAGAGAACTACTTTGGAAAACAAGAGCTCGCATCTCGTGGTCGTGCGGTAGCGTTCTCGCTTCCCACGCCCGGGTTCCCGGGTTCGATTCTCGGCGGGGTCAGGGATTTTCTCTGCCTCGTGATGACTGGGTGTTATGTGATGTCCGTAGGTTAGTTAGGTTTAAGTAGTTCTAAGTTCTAGGCGACTGATGACCATAGTTGTTAAGTCCCATAGTGCTCAGAGCCATTTGAACCATTTTTTTGGAAAAAAAAGAACGTTTTGATAGAAGAAGAAAGTGGCTAACAGCTAAATCTAGACATTGTCGCCCTTAGTTGTATGAAAATTTGGGTAGTTCCCATACAGTTTACTACATACAGATTTTGTTAGGACAGCTTGAATGAACTAAATTACTCTTGTAAATTTAGACTTATTAGCTATTGTCGTATATGACACGATCTCTTGATTCTCACGAGGGAGAAAAAACTTGTAAATAACAACAATGACTTGTCAATCTAGTTGCAGGAGGCGTTGCACGAGACTGGTCATAAGACATATGAAACTGGTGAAGACTCAGCAGTTGAATAAGAAGGCGAGTTGGGGCCGAGACAGTTGTTGACCCACATTAGTCTTCTTGAACAGCCGAAGGATTAACAAGGTCGTCTCACATCGTTAGGAGCTTCGCCAAGACTCATTTAGTGACGAGAGGTAGTGCTCCACCTAGGGATCTATCCATTATTACCATATTTACGACTTTGACAAATATGATGTGTCTATAATTTCTCTTTTCATTTTATGATTTTTTTTGTGTTTCAAATTCATGTCTATTGGCGACAACTTATCCAGCCATTATATCACATAGAAAGGTTGTTACATTGTAATAAGTGACAGTTTGTTTGTGATATATGCCACAGTAAACGCTTTTGCTGAGTACAAGTGTAAATAAGACTTGCTGGATTCCAAAGATTATACTGCTGAGAAGTGGTTAGTCTGCTTGAACAAGACTTCGGTGTGGAGCACTGGCTGAGGTTGTTGTATGTACTGGTGATGTGGCCTCAGTTCGGAATGCTGTTGCCGCTACTTGGTGTACAGTAAAGGGGCAATGTGAAGCGTGCACTAGCTTTGCAGAATGGTAGGATGTCGTGTTTGAAGAACCTTTGGAGGTCTGGGTAGCAAATTTCGTAACTTGCATTGTTTGACCATTTGGTACTGTTGTTTCAAGTAGTGCAGAATACACACATAATCAAGAAAGACTCACATCAATCTTTACCCCTTTTTCCTTCAATGCAGTGAATGTAAATTTGATTAAAGAATTAATTTTCACGACATTTCTGTATTGAGAGTTTGTAAACTTACTGTTTATTTCTAAAGTATAATAATTTAGCAATAAGAATGTCCAATCATGTAGGTAGTTTTCAAATTACTCAGCATTGAGCCTACATATTATATTCTCTTCTTTTTTAAGCAATGCGGTCTTGCATTGCAACCTGCGAATACACTTGCAAGTCTTGTTCTTAGTAATGGAGAAAACAGCGTGATTTCTTTCAGCCTATTCCAGAGAAATGCAATTGCATTGCAACTACCTGTTTATCCGAGGTCGCATAGAACTAAACGTTATCTTCTGCATTTAGGGAACTGTGATTACCTGTTCAGATTACATTCAGTGAAAGAATAACTGGTTCGATACTTATTTTGATATTATTTAGCTTAGTGTCTGTGTGAGTGTTTTTGTTGAAGATTTAAATACTGAGGTTATGTGTAAGGTGTATACAGCAATATGGTTATTCATATGCGGCAGGTCAGATGGGTACTGTTCATAACGATTACACATAATAAATGCAATTATGCACGTACGTACCTTCATAGGTATTATAGCTAATGGTTACATACAGGCACTAGTCAGCACAAAGTTACATCTTGTACGCAGTCAGGTTAAAATCTAAAAGTTTCACTGAGACGTAAAACTAAAAACTCTGCATTGAAAAGTTAGCACAAGCATGTAACATTGGATAACGCAGTTCAAGAGTTACACTAGTGGAATATTAAGGTTGAAAAGTTACACTGGGGGAGTGAAGGCTTAAAAGTTACAGCATGGTTGGTAAATAATACGAGTACTCACCTAGGTTCATGAAGGGCATGGTGAAATCAACGGCCGATTGCCGCTCCTCCGTAATGGTCAGGTCACAGATGGCCAGGTCTGCCCTCTGGAACAGAAGCAAATCGAATGAAAGAGTGAGTACACGAAAATTTCACAGAGTTATTATTCATTTAGCGTCTTACGTGAAAGTAACTTTAATGTGCCAGTGTTGACCTTAAAATACCTGAGAGGGGCATACATTAACTTACACCTACCGGCCGTGATGACGTGTATCATTCAGCTTGTCGGGGAGAAATTTGCGTAGTATCCGTGTGCTACGCAGGTGTCTGTAAATTATAACAATTGTTTGGTAATAGCCCATGTTGCTGTACATTTAAATCATCAGAATTGTCTACAAAGGGTGCTAACAACGCTACGTAGGAAGTACCGACATCAGTACTCGTGACTGTTATGTATCAGTTACCAATGTACCAGTTTATCACAATGATAGCGTAAGCTGACGCATAATATACGTTGTATTCGTACTTGCATTGTTTATCTGTATTTAGTTTCGCGTAAGATCTATGATACAATACCGTGCAGAAGAAGTGACTCTCAACTTCAGTATTAAATGGTAAAAAGGGAATGTCATATGTTAATCTGGTAGTTTTCTAAATGTGAAATTTTATTTACAAATAATTCTTCGTTTATGTATATATAAAAATTATGTGTTAGTTGTAGCTTCAGTCCAAAGACCAGTTTGATGCAGCTCTCCATACTAATCTATCCTGTGCAAGTCTCTTCGTCTCTGCAAAACTATTGCAGTCAACGTCAATTTGAATATGCTTGTGGTTTTGTTTCCCTCTCCAATTTTAGCCCCCCCCCCCCCTTAACAGTTCCCTCCACTAACTGACTGATGATTCCTTGACGTCCTATCAACTGCTACCTTCTTTTAGTCAAGTTGTACCATATCTTTCGTTTCTCTAGTTATTCTATCTATCCATTTAATCTGCGGCATTCTTCTGTAGCACCACATTTCGGAAGCTTCTATTCCAGTCTTATTTGAAGTGTTCACTGTCCACGTTTCACTTCCATTCAAGGCTAAACCCCATTCAGAAACCTTGCACAAAAAATTTCCTAAAGTTTAAATTTATATTCGATGTTGGCAAATGCACCTTTTTTAGATGTGCTTTTTTTTTATAATTCCCAGTCTGAAATTTATATCCTGACTACTTCAGCCATCGTCACTTATATTATTACCCAAATAACAAAACTCAACTGCTACTTTCAGTGTCTCATTTCTTACTCCAATTCCCTCAGCGTCGATTGATTGATTGAATTCGACTAGATTCAATTACTATTGTTTTACTTTTGTTGACACATCATTTTATACTCTCTATTGAAGCTGCTGGTTGTTCCGCTCGACTTCAGTTTCACGTCCTCTGTTGTCTCTGGGAGAATTAAAATGCTATCGGCAAACCAGAAAGTCTTCAGTTCTTCTCCCTGAACTTCATTTTCCTTTAAAATTTCAATCTGGTTTTGTTCTATGCTTGGTTACCATAGAGACTGAATAACATCGGGATTAGATTACAGCCCAGTCTCACTTCCTTCTCAATTACCGTTTTTCTTTCATGTACTTCTACTCTTGTAACTTCAGTCTGTTTTTTTTTTCAAATGTAAATAACTTTCCACCTCCTGCATTTTATGTCTGCTATCTTCAGTATTTCAAAGAGGGTATTCCAGTGAACACTGTCAAAATCTTTCTCTGGATCTAAAAATGCTGTGAATGTAGGTTTAAGCTTTCTTCTAAAATAGGTTAAGACTACCTAATGTGTTCCTACATTTTACGGAACCCAAACTAATATTGACCGAGTTCGGCTTCTATTTGTTTCTCCATTATTCTGTAAATAACTGGAGTCAGTATTTTACAATCATGACTTACTAGTTGGGCAATGTATGTTCTGGACAAAGTGTTGCAAGATTCTCTTATGTAAACAAACCAGGCACTTGCCCTATCCTAATTTAATAACCAGTAAGCAAAAGAACTGCAAATTTTGGCATTTGCTTTGTTCATTTAAGATGTAATTAATAACCTGAAACGGCCAATATAAGTACCATTATTTGTGACCCAAGATGGCTGCAGAGTGTCCCATGTTTACCCCTGTGTCCAGCTGCTTCTAGCCTAATATTAATTACCATAATTTATTTCCCAAAACGGCGTCCTACTCTCCCCCTCTAGTGCAGTGTACTCCTGCTGCTCCTTCTCCACCAGCCCACACACCACCCCAGTCTTAGAATGCCGAGAATCTGAGACTTGACTTGCCATTTGGGCTCTGTACCTCGCTTGAGCAACAGTAGCGTCAGCAGAGACAAATTCAGGTGATATTTGCAATTTCGTTTTCTTGTAATTTCTAACAGAATATTTTCTGTTCTGTATGCCACTATTCACAGTTTCGGGGTGTTTTTTCACAGTTTCCAGCCGAGTACCGCTGCCAGTGGTATTTTTTGCAACGTATGACGTTGTCATAGTCCTGGGGCTATTTTGCTGATCTGCTCCCACATTTCAAGAATACGCACATAATTACGGGATTCTAAATGTTTAGCAGCAAGCACCACCATACGTGCCCTGCGACAACGCGAGCATATGACGTTATTTAGAGTTGCTGCGTAATTCATTCGAATTTTGACGATTTTTCCTAGTATTCCAAAAATTCCCACGACTTAAAATCCATCGAGCACGTGCGCGGTGCGTAATGCAGTACGTTATATGCGCAAACGACCATCCACTAGTTGCCAGTCGCGCTGGTGATGGATTCAAACCTCCTACCACAACATCTCCAAGCCTCCCGTGTGCCCAACAAGAGAGTACGTCGGAGAGCTGCACTGCAGTACGTGGTGGTCGAGAACGCTATTAAGAACCATGTGCTGCCTTTTGTTGTGTCTAGGAGAATATCATGAACCCCGGTGACTTCAGTGTAATTATTGTCTTTGAATAAAAGTGTCATTTCGGTTCGTCTCAATACGTATTCCTCTGACGTTTCAGCAGATATTTGCAACTTCGTTTTTCATTGTGTATGTGGAGTCATCCCACACAAATACTATTCGTCAGGTCTCTCATGTGACACACGTTTTCGACGAAAAGCGTCGGTTTGTTTCCCGTTACAAGCAAAATGAGTTTTAAAGCGGAATTTCAGGTGTCCATTTGATAGAACGGTCCAGAATTAGTCTAGTTGAATATTTGTTTTATCGATGAGTATTAATAGGGACAGTAAAACACGGAGGATAATCAGTACTCCAACAGCTACTGAGAAGAGCCGCTGCTTGGCGGTAGCAGCCATCAGAAGCCAGAGCGGTGCTGTCAGAATGTAACGCACAAGATCGAAAGTGAAATATAGAAATGAGAGCAAAACTAGGATTAGAATCTCTAAATAAATAAAATCTAAGAACACAGAAATAAATGGAAAGAGCACATCAGTAAGATGGAGGGTGACAGACTACCAAATATACCATACACATACAAACGAACAAGATGAAGAAACACAGGGAGAGCCAAGATCAAATGGAAGGACTTGGACTAATCGCTATCTGTAGGCGTAACAAGCGAAGCCTAATACGTGCAGGAAATGATGATGGGGATGATGATAATGATGATATAGTTATTCGTTACCCCTGCGATCAGCTCGCCAACGAGCCCGTTCCAGATGCCTGTCTTCTCGTTTCTATTGCCGTATTGCCCATCGGGCGCCAGCTTGAACTCGAACGTGAAGTTGAGAATCTCTGATATCTGTGTGATCAGGTCCATCGAGTAGCCCTCGTATCTGTCGTTGCCGACACGCGGCGGCGTCGTATGCTCCTTCTCCATCAAGTACGGGGCTCCCTGAAACATAATACATGTACCATTTTTTCATTCCAATGGGTGAGAAATGGAGATTGTAATGAATGTGTCAAGACGCTCTGCCAACGTCAGACAGTAAATGAGACAAGCGGGACGCCTACGGCCAAGGCAGAATATGACGTACGTTACCACAGGCCGAGAATGCCACTACACGAGGCTATGCAGTACTATTTACCCATGGGTAAGCCAGCTGCTGGCATGCATATATTCACACAACAACAAAGATTTTCAAAGGCAAAGCTGACAAAAGGAGACGTCTTCTGGACATCAGGTGTCTGTAGGTACTGAGAGAAACACAACTTGTCTTAACGAAGGAGTGATTTTGGAGATAAACTCTTTAGGCAAGTATGTATCTTTTAGAGTGATAAAAGTGGGGTTTACGCAAAAGCTAATAGAGTCGTTGTTGAAGAATTTGACTGTAGAAGCCGGCAGCTGTGGCCGAGCAGTTGTAGGCTCTTCCGTCTGGAACCAGAAGGGTGCTACTGTTGCAGGTTCGAATCCTGCCTCGGGCATGGATGTGAGTGATGTCCTTAGGTTAGTTAGGTTTACGTAGTTCTAAGTCTAGCGGACTGATGAGCTCAAATTTTAAGTCTCATAGTGCTTAGAGCCATTTGAACCATTTGACTATGTAAAAGAAGAATTTGAGATGCTCAATCAGATGGTATGGTTATGCCCTTTGAAAACTGTTGAACATTAGGGACGTGATAGTCCTAGAGTGGCAGCTTGCTGCTAGACCTCAGAGTAGAAACATCGATACGAGCCTTAGTCGGTCATATTTCGCTACAGATCGGAAGTCACTCAAGTGTTTGCTTCGGGGCAGTTAGTGGGAGTAGCTACCACTAAAGGAGCCGCTACAAGATAAAAAAGTTTGACAAATTTCACCAGTTTTGTCATATACAGGGTGAGTCACCTAACATTACCGCTGGATATATTTCGTAAACCACATCAACTGACGAATCGATTCCACAGACCGAAAGTGAGGAGAGGGGCTAGTGTAATTGGTTAATACAAACCATAAAAAAATGCACGGAAGTATGTTTTTTAACACAAACCTACGTTTTTAAATGGAACCCCGTTAGTTTTGTTAGCACACATGAACATATAAACAAATACGCCATAGATGAGTATTATCTCCGCCTTTTCAGAGTTCGAATACACTATGGTCACAGTTCCTACAACACTACACTATCACAGATGTCTGGTAACACGGTGTACTATAGTTGGTCTGCATGCGGAGACGAGTGCAGAATAACAATAGCAGCAAGCGCTACACGCGGACACTGCGGCAGCTAGACCAAACCACAACAGTGCACTACAGCCACACTCGTAAACATGGTCGTCATCATAAATTGTCCCTGCAGATGCTGCTCGCCGACCGTGGCCCGTGTTTGTTACAACACGCAACTGAACGTCGGAGGTTTCAAGCGTCAACTTTAGGTTACAATATCTCCGGATGTAATTAACATTTTACAATGCAACCAACGGCACTGATTACGTATTTGTTTATATGTTTAGATGTGCTAACAAAACTAACGGGGTTCCATTTAAAAAACGTACTTCCGTGCATTTTTGTATGGTTTGTATTAAACAATTACACTAGCCCCTCTCCTCTTCGCCGCGAAACCTTAGAGAGAAAGACTTTCTGTAAAAATTTATCTCCCTACATTGTGAGTTCCCACAACTGTCGAAAATACGACCAGGGATAAAAACAAAAGAAGACTGGCAATTACCAAAACGGTAGAGATGTTGCGACTTTCCTAGCCGTATATTATGCAGGAAGACGTTGAAAAGAAAATGACTATACTACAAAGACATGCAAGCGGAAATGCAATAAAATTAAAAAAAAAAATATCGAAGCTCGGCAGTTCCTCCAAGGACGATGTATTAGTTCCCAAAGGGCAGTATTTTAATGAATTTTCACCAGAGGTCTCAATAGAAGAAAATAGGTTTTTGCATAATTGTGACTCTTTTTTCTGTGTGAGTACGAAGTAATTCTAATAAGTTACTTAAAGGTGTAACTGTCTTTCGGGGAGATTTGATGCAATCATCAGATGCTGAATTCCCTTTAGGAGATTTTCTTAGGTGTGTTTATTTCTGCCGCGCGGGATTAGCCGAGCGCTCTAGGCGCTGCAGTCATGGACTGTGCGGCTGGTCCTTGCGGAGGTTCGAGTCCTCCCTTCGGCATGGGCGTGTGTGTTTATCCTTGAGATAATCTAAGTTAGGTAGTGTGTAAGCTTAAGGACTGATGACCTTAGCAGTTAAGTCCCATAAGATTTCACACGTTTTGTTTATTTCTCAGTTTAAGCCATTCCATGGACCAGAGTCTTGCTTCCTTTCTTTTTCATATTTTTACACAGTGACAAATTCAGTGCGAGAAATGTTCTGTCTGTACTGGTAGCTATTGCCACTAGTATCAAAATACTTGGCAACACGATATGCACTGTGTGACAGCTGCTTCAAAAGTAAGGTTAGTACTTTTGCGCGCTTGTTTGACATATTCGTGAACAGTAAATAGCGAATTTGACAAACAAGCTTGATCCTTAGCAGTCGTCTTAATACCGGAGGTCTGCTCCAGACTGTGCCATAAACCCCTTGGAAACCTTCGCTCCCTGTCGATTACGATGCAAAGGCAAACAGCACACTGCCTACAGTCCAATGATTGCCCAGTAAATGACGGCCACTATAGCACTCCGTACCAAGTCAGCCTGCCAACGTTCAGCTTGTCTCTGAATGTTAACTGCAAAAACACGCGAAATGAATCAGAGACATTTCAGTTACGAGGGTAATCCCAAAAGTAAGGTCTTGTATTTTTTATAAGTACATAGACCTGTTTATTTCTACAACGGTTTACATCAGTTTAGAGCTTGAACATTTAGCTACTTTTCGACATAATCACCATTTCTGTCGATGCACTTTTGTAGACGCTCTGGCAGTTTTTGTATGGTCATGTCATACCAGCTCGCCGCCATGCTGTTTACAAAGTTATGAACCTCTTCTTTCACCTCGTCGTCGGAGCTGAATCGCTTTCGGGCCAAATGTTCTTTTAATCTGGGGAACAGGTGATAGTCACTGGGCGCAAAATGTTCTTTTAACCTAGGGAACAGGTGATAGTCACTGGGCGGCAAGTCAGGACTATAGGGTGGATGGGTGATTATATTCCACTGAAACTGTTGCAGGAGAGCAACGATATGCCGAGCGATGTGTGGGCGAGCGATGTCATGGATAATGTGTACGTCCTTGCTCAACATCCCTCTTCCCAGTTTCTGAATTGCCCGTTTGAGTTTCTTCAGAGTCTCACAGTACTAGTCAGCGTTAATTGTGGTCACAGTGATCCAGCTCCGACGACGAGGTGAAAGAAGAGATTGGCGGCGAGCTGGTATGACGTGGGCATACAAAAACTGCCACAGCGTCTACAAAAATGCATCGACAGAAATGCTGATTATGTCGAAAAATAGCTAAATGTTCAAGCTGTAAACTGATGTAAACCATTGTAGAAATAAAGAGGTCTATGTACTTGTAAAAAATAGAAGACCTTACTTTTGAGATTACCTTCGTAGTTTAATACACATATTATAATTTTATTACTTCGGAAATAGTGATGGAAAGACGTTAATTGCTTTGAATTTGTGTTTAGTAAAGCGCACTGAAATTTAACACCTGTGGTCCAAATAAACCATTTTATGAAAGTAAGTGATCATAACTTAATCTACTCTGTGCAACAGAATTACTCTATCACTTTTTCGAAATCCCGTAATTCCCACGGGATCGACGACGCTTCAAACAGAAGGCATCGGCACTTGCGAAAAAAAGACCACTTCATGTGACGTGTAAGGAACATTAATGATCTCACATTGGCATCAAATTTCATTACAATTCTGCCCAAAGCCTCCGTGGACTTGTCAAACGATCAGAATGTCGTAACACCCCCTCTTACGCACATTTCGTTCCTCCTTTTGACGCCTCTGTGATGAAGGCCTGAACCGAGACGCCCATCGTTTAAATCACGTGGTTTTCTCACGAGTGGCCGCGGAAAACATTCCATACATGCCTCCGTTCAGAATCTGCACGAAATGGCCCCAAGGGGTGGCATAAACGGCTTCAGTGAAACCACCCCGTTTCCTGGGGTGTTTATTCCAACTCATTTCACGGACGAAAACGATATTTTACAGTGCAGGAAGCAACATGAAGACGTTCTTAACAACCTTTGACACTGCCAACACCATCGGGCGTTTCGGCCGTTCTCTAAGGACATTGTGGGACTGCATTCCCACTGAAGCTGAGCGCACCAATTTGGAGTGCAGCGCGGCAATAAGTTTTGCTCTCGTGTACAGGCAGGAAATAGTAGGGACCGTACAAAACCATTCCACGAAATTTGAAAATGATCCGGAGCATCATGCTTTTCAACTTTCCTGTGGCGTGATCAGGGAGAGGTGAGACATTGACACATGCGTGAATAAAACGGCAAAGAGTCTCGCTTCGAGCCCCCACCCGAAATTCGGCTTAAACCTCAGTGGCACCCGCCAGCTTTTACTGAGAATTTAAAAATGTACCTCTAAAGACAGAGTCCGTGACGAGATTACCAGGTGCCTTCAGGCAGACTAGATTGCTACTGTTTCACTGCTACAACACTGCCCTTGTGTCTGAGAGCAAGCTATACAGAATCAAAGGTATTGCCGGTGTCCAAGAGAGTAGGACGTCTTCACGTGTTCCGTCTGCAAGGACACATTTTTAAAATTCTCAATGAAGGTGGGTGGGTGCCACGGACAGATTTGCCGATCTGGAGGTTGTAACGCCACTTCCTTTGGACGAGAAATGAAGAATATAAAAATAGTACCCCAAAATCCAAATGTCCCAAAAATCAAGCTGCAAATTGCATTAAAAAAAACAAAATCCCCTTTTGGAATAACGTTGCTTGAATAGAAGCACGTAGATAGAAAAGAAATTTAGTACCAAATAGCTTAGTGTCTTGAAAAAGAAAGAAATAAAAAAGATAGAATCCCATTAGTTTCAAAATAAAATCATAGTAGATCGCAAAGTACCGTAATTAGAAATCACGGAGTCGGACGGACGAGTACCCTTTGACAATCGTGCGTAACCCCTAAGAAAGAGCCATGCATTGTTACTGTGTTACGAGAGTTTGCCGGAGCAAGTCGTACCTCAGCGTGTGCTCGTATACGTGGGCGCGACGAGATTCTTTTCTGTACGCTAAAGATTTGTGGTCTACTACGACGCACTGAACTTGTAAGAAGTAAATCACGTAGAATCCGGATAGTGAAAGATTCGAAACTGTCTTAAATTGAATATTTTCAATAAAAGACTGGTAATTACCCAAAGTTAGAAACTATTAATGATGGACCCATATAGAAACTCAACTTTAAAACCGAATTATGAGAAAAGAATTAACTTTCGTAAAATCAGTTAATGGACCCTGGAACTTGCGTAATATCTTTGACTGAAGTATACGTCTTTAATTCCACTCAGATAGGAAAAACTACTTCCTTACGGCAATGTTAGGATGTGAAAATAGTGCAATAAACCAGCATTCAGTGTTATTACTGCTTTAATAACTTCTGCCAATCAATTCAATACCATGTAATCAGTAAATAATTATTGTACGACGACATTGATTGTCCAACGATCGCGGCGTGCATAAGTACTCTTTGCCGCATTAACAAATTATCGCTCTGTTACCAACTATAAGGCTCTAGTAAAATGAATAACTTTAGTGGAGATATTGGTGTTGTCCATGTAATGAAGCCATGATTAATACCGGAATAGGAACTGATATATCCCTACGTGTAGCTGTGTTTAAATTCACCGGGGAGCACGTAATTACTTGACTTGATCGAGACAAATAATACGCACTCCGTCGGATTTCAGCGCAGCGCAAATAGATTTTTTATATAACGTCAATATATACAGTTCTACCGCTCGTTAGCCAGACTGCGACGTTATAAGGTCATAGATGGATCCTATGCTGTTTTCTTCAAGCATGCGCGAATGCCGTATCCACCCCTGATCACGCTACAGGAAGACACAAAGCAGGAGCGCTGCAAAAGCATAAGTAGCATTAGCTGCTTCGTATCCATTTCGTATTTCGATGTATCGTTTTGAATAGTCCCTAGTGTATCCAGACTGCACACGGAGCCAAAATTGGTGTCCTGCGGCGCTCCAAATGAGTTCGATCACGTTCGATACGGAAGCAGTCCCATAACGTCTTTAGAGAAGGGTTGAAACGTTGCAGGGTGTCAGCAGTGTTAAAGGTTGTGAAGAATGTCTTCCTCTTGCTCATCTCACTATGAACTGTCGTTTTCGACCACACAATTTGTGGAATACAACCCTCAAGAAAAGTGATGGCTTCACCATTATGCAACATATTGAGGCTTTTTCGTGCCGAATCTGAAAGACAGTGTATCTGGGTTCCCTCTGGCACTCACAAGGATACCGCGTGATTTCAACCATCGCATTGCAAAACTGCAACAAATTCTCCCAAACTGTAAGAAAAAACCTCAAACTGTAACAAATTACCTCCGAACTGCAACAAAACACTACGTTTCAGAAAAATCCGGTAACAAAATACTTTATGTGACACTAAATATATAGCAAAGTGCAGCTACATCTACATCTACATGGTTACTCTGCAATTCATACTGAAGCACCCGGCAGAGCGTTCATCAAACCATTTTCATATTACTTCTCTACCATTCCACTCTCGAACAGCGCGCGGGAAAAAGGAACACATAAATCTTTCCGTTTGAACTCTGATTTCTCTTATTTTATTATGAGGATCATTTCTCCCTACGTAGGCGGATGTCAACAGAATATATTAGTTTTCGGAAGAGAAAGTTGGTGATTGAAATTTCGTAAATAGATCTCGCCGCAAAGAAGACCGCCTTTGTTTCAGTGACTGCCACCCCAACTCGCGTAATATATTAGTGACACTTCACCCCTATTGTGCTATAATACGAAACGAGCTGCCCTTCTTTGCACTTTTTCGATGTCCTCCATCAATCCTATCTGGCAAGGATCCCACACCGCACAGCAATATTCTAGCAGAGGACGGACAAATGTAACGTAGGCTGTCTCTTTAGTGGGTTTGTCGCGTCTTCTAAGTGTTCTGCGAACGAAGCACAATCTTTGTTTCGCCTTCCAAACAATATTATGTATGTGGTCTTTCACATTTTAAGTTGCTCGTAATTGTAATTCCTAGGTATTTAGTCGAACAGACAGCCCTTAGATTTGTGAGACTCATCATATACCCAAAATTTATCGGATTTCTTTTAGTACCCATATGGATGACCTCACACTTTTCTTTGTTTAGTGCCGATTGCCACTTTTCGCACCATACAAAAATTCCCTCTAGATCATTTTGTAATTGGAATTGATCGTCTGGTGGCTTCACTAGACGGTAAATTACAGCATCATCTGCAAAAAATCTAAGGGGGCTGGTCAGATTATTACGTAGATCATGTATGTAAATCAGGAACAGCAGTGGGTCTATGACACTACATTACGGAACACCAGATATCACTTCTGTCCTACTCGATGATTTACCGTCTATCACTACGAACTGTGACCTCTCTGAGAGGAAATCACAAGTCCAGTCACACAACTGAGACGATACTCCATATGCACGCAATTTGATTAATAGGCGCTTGTGAGGAACTGTATCAAAAGCCTTCTGGAAATCTAGGAATATGGAATCGATCTGAGATCTCTTGTCGACAGCACTCATTACTTCATGCGAATAGAGAGCTAGCTGCGTTGCACAAGAACGATCTTTTCTGAATCCGTGTTGGTTATGTATCAATAAGTCATTTTCTTCAAGGTGATTCATAATGTTCGAGTACAGTATATGCTCCAAACTCCTACTGCAAATTAAGGTCAGTGATATGGGTCTGTAATTCAATGGCCTACTCCTATTTCCTTTCTTGAATATTGGTGTGACCTGTGCTACTTTCCAGTCTTTAGGATCAGATCTTTCGTCAAGTGAGCGGTTTTATATGACTGCTAAGAAAGGCGCTACTGTGTCTGCGAACTCTGAAAGGAACCTGACTGGTATACCATCTGGACTGGAAAACTTGCCTTTCTTACGTGATTTCAGTTGTTTCGCAATAACTGAGATATCTACTTTTATGTCACTCATACTAATAGCTGTTCTGGTTTCGAATTCTGGAATATTTACTTTGTCTTATTTGGTGATGGAATGACGGAAAACTGTACTTAGTAACTCCACTTTAGTGACACCATCATCTGTAATATTTCCATCGCTATCTCACAGTGACGGTATTGATTGTTCTTTGCCACTGGTGTACTTTACATACGACCAGAATCACTTTTGAGAAAATGTTTCATTGTGGAAACTATTAAAAGCATCTCGCATTGGTGTCCGCACTAAATTTCGAGCTCCCATGAAACTTAGCCAGTCTTGGGGATTTTGTGTTCTTCTGAAAGTGGCATGCTTTTTTCGTTGCTTCTACAATAGTGTTCTGACGTGTTTTGTGTACCATGGTGGATCAGTCCCGTCTCTTATTAACTTATGCGGTATGAATCTATCTATTGCTGTCGATATTGTATCTTTGAATTTGAGCCATACCTGGTCTACACTTACATAATTAACTTGGAAGGAATGGAGACTCTCTCTTAGGAAGGCATCAAGCGAATTTTTATCTGCTGTTTTAAACAGATATATTTTGGCTTTATTTTTAGTGGTTTTGGTTGACATGGTTTTGAGCCTCGCTACAATGACTTTGTGTTGACTAATCCCTGTATTCGTCATGACGCTCTCTATTAGATCAGGATTATTTGTGGCTAAGAAGTCAAGTGTGTTTCCCCAACCATTTACAATTTTCTGTGGGCTCACGAACTAATTGTTCAAAGTTGTTCTCAGAGAAAGCATTAAGTACAATTTCGGAAGACGTTTTCTGGTTACCAACGGCTTTGAACATGTATTTTTGCCAATAAATCGAGGGTAGATTGTAGTCTTCACCAATTATAATTGTA
The DNA here is from genome assembly GCF_023897955.1 of Schistocerca gregaria. Classification (NCBI taxonomy): domain Eukaryota; kingdom Metazoa; phylum Arthropoda; class Insecta; order Orthoptera; family Acrididae; genus Schistocerca; species Schistocerca gregaria. Next base: position 428,381,194 of record NC_064921.1, read on the forward strand.
TGACTGGGGTACTTATTTGCAATGGGATTCAAGTTTTCTTTGAAGCATTCAGCTATTATTTCATCTGAGTCGGGAAGTCGGTAGAGGGAGCCAATTATTATTTTGGTACGGATGTTGAGTATAACCTCTACCCATAGTAATTCGCAAGAACTATCTATTTCAACTTCACTACAAGATAAACTACTACCAACAGACACCAACACATCACCACCTACATTATTTAATCTATCCTTTCTGAACACTATTTGAGCCTCTGTAATAATTTGGGCAGAATTTATCTCCGGCTTTAGACAGCTTTCTGTTCCTATAACGATTTCAGCTTCAGTGCTTTCTATCAGCGCTTGAGGCTCTGGTACTTTTCCAACACAGCTACGACAGTTTACAACTACAATACCTACTTTTGCTTGATCGATTCTAGTCGTTTCTTTGCCTCGTACCCTTTGAGACTGGAGCCCTTTTTGATGTTTCCCGAGACTGTCTAACCTAAAAAACCGCCCACTCCAAGCCACACAGCTCCTGATATCCGTGTAGCTGCCTCCTGTGTGCTGTGTGTAGCGGTCACCTGACCATTGTAGCGGAACCCGAAACCCCACCACCCTATGGCGCAAGTCGAGGAATCTGCAGCCTGCACGGTCGCAGAACCATCTGAGCCTCTGATTGAGACCCTCTGTACCGAAGGCCCGCAATCGGTCCTGTCGACGATGGTGCAGATAGTGAGCTCTGTCTTCAACTCGCTAACAAGACTGGCAGTCTTCACCAAGCTAGCCGCCGGAAACCAGAGAGAATCTCTTCCGATCCATAGCGACACACGTCATTACTGTCGACATGAGCCATCACGTGCAGTTGGCTGCAACCTGTACCCTTCATGGCATTCGGAAGGACCCTTTCCACATTTTGGAAGTTGTATGATCGACTTAATATGTTATTCACAACAGTGTATGTTTATGAAGAGTAAGAATAATTGTGGGTAAACTGAATTTGAAGGTGTTACAAAAGAGAAAGAGTTTGTCTAAGATAGTAATGTTTTGGACTTAGAATAATGCGAAGAATAATCGGAATGTTTCAGACTCTGTGTAGCTGTGCAGGGCCTTAGAATAATTCCGCTACTATTTGCATCACTGTTAATTTCAGTGTGTTTAACAATTGTAAGCTTGGAATTGAAACATTACAGGCAAACTGAATGATAGAACTTTAATATTAATTTGCTGACAAATGTGTGATACCTTGCATGCGCTCTAACTGAATGTCGCTATTTCGTTTTATTTTTTATTGATTTGTTATTATATCTCTGGTTTTGTATCTAGAAACGAAAGGGAACCGTACAACTACTACCACCATCATATAAATGAGAATGAGAGAAGAAAAATTATATTAATTACACAAAGAAATAAATACTAGCAATAAAAACTCATTATCTAATGGAAGTCTCAAATTAATCTTAATCCAAATTAAAACTATCATTTGAGCTGGGTATCAGCACACAGTATATTCATTTTACCAAATCATAGTTTAATGCTGCGATTCTCTGTGACACATACAGCTGGTTTCCAGATGTGCTGCCTGTCGTTTTACACCAGACTAGGATACCATACTAGTAAAGCAAATCAAACGATCCTGAGGCAATTTGATTATGAAACGAGGCACTAAATGTATTACATGAGTCTTGTTATTTGGGCAGCAAAATAACTGCTGATGGCCGAAATATGGAAGAAATAAAAAAAGTGGGATTTGTTAGCATCTAATACAAGTCTAAGTGACAGGAAGTCTTTTCTGAAGGTAGTTATCCCGAGAATAGTCTTTTATGGAAGTCAAACGTGGATGAAAGGTGATTCAGTCAAGAAGGAGACAGAAGATTTTGAAATTCGTGCTACAGAACAATGCTCGAAATTAGATGAGTAGACGGAATAACAAATAAATCGAAATGAGGAAAGAAGAAATTAGGGCACAACAACACTAAAATAAGGTATTTGTTGTTAGGACACATTCTAAGTCATCAAGGAATTATCACTTTCGTAAAGGAAGTAAGTGTTGGTAGACGGAGGCCAAGGCGAATACAGCAAGCAGGTTCAAATCGACGTAGACTGCTGTAGTTATGCAGAGATGAAGAGGTTCGCACATGGTAGAGTAGCGTGGAGAACTACATCAAACCAGTCTCCGAACTGACGACCATACCAACAGATGAAAAATATTGCACACAACTAATTAAATCCATGATTGTTGTAAATAAATTACAAATTTAGTTAACTTTCTAAAAAAACCGAATGTAAAAGACATTTGTACTAATTTCACTTGTCAATTACTACATACTGATTTTAGTATGATATATTATCACAACAGGTTTTTCTTGCTCTCATAAATTATTGGTCGAAAATAAAATAAAAGGCTATAAAAATGTTACCTTGAGTGAAATCGTCATGAAGATTCTCAAAGCTATTTCGATGTTCGGATAAGTGGCTCGTAACACATTAAAAAAAGAAATACAACCTTCAAAACATCCGAATGGGAAACTTTGTCTATGCTCTTGATCATTTGAAAGCCATTGTTTCCTTAACTAGCTTAGCTGTTTGATATTCCTGTTAAATTTGTTACCAAAATATCAAAATAAGTTACCCATTTATGACACTGTTAACAGGAAATTAAAGTGAGATGAAATGCTATGATATATGAGAGATCTGTTTTCCTTTTCACTTACACTGGGGTGACAAAAGTCATTTGATAGCGATGGCTGTAGTATCGCGTACACAAGGTACAAAAAGGGCAGTGCATTGGCGGAGCTGTCTTTTCTACTTAGGAGATTTGTGTGAAAAGATTTCTGACTTGATTAAGGACGCACGATGGAAATTAAAGAGCCTTGATCGCGGATAGGTCATTGGAGCTGGACACATGGGACATTTAGGAAATCGTATGGGACTTAATCGAGATGTCAGTTCGTGTACAAAACGCTTTTGCAATTATGGCCGGCTATAAAGGCAACATGACTCAAAATTTCTCCAGGGGACTTCAAATGACTTGTTGAGTCCGTGTCTTGTCGAGTTGCTGCACTGTACCGGGAAAAAGTATGTACGACACGATATTAGGAGGTATTCCATGACTCAGCGTATTATACTATGAAATAACCTTAAGCACCCTTGCTGTGTCGTTCGAACAACACACCGCCAGGGCAAAAGCAACACAGGCGCAAAGATGTCAGCTGGTGCCAGTCTCATAGAGGCTCGCCAGTTGCGCGAGATCCATCGGCTCCATGAGCGGCGCTGAGGATGAAGATATCGACGTCGCCTCGACCAATTGCCGGCCGAGCCCAATCCACCAATGACCGGAAGACAGAAGAGCAACTCTCACTCACTTCAGTATAGATCATCGTCCAGGGCTGACTTAGACAGAGAACGTCGTTTGGTGAACTCTTAGAAGCCTGCAGATAGTTCTTTTAAATTGCATTTCCTATGTACTGCTAAGTTTACCTTACATTACATGCAGTTTTCCACACTTCATTAGTCGACAATTTACAAAGATAAGTAAACCTTTCTTACTCATTTGCGTGACTTCTTTACTAATTTCTTAGTGTGTTGTAGAATCTTCGTTCTTCTATCCTTTTACCTAATCCTGGTACATAACCGTGTAAGAGTGGAAGAGAGATTTTGTCTTAGTGATGTACTGCACCAGAAGCCGTTTCACGAACTCACAAACTCGGCCTACCGTTTCGACAGTGGCAACTCGGCCTCCACAGCAACAGCGACGAGGCTTTCACAAAACTGGCGACGAGGGTTTACAAAAACCCTAGGTTAAACAGTTCCACTCCAGTCCTCAGTTGGCAGAAATAGACAAAAATTGGAAGCCTTTACTCAGGTAGCATATTTGGCTCAGCACCCACTCGGCAACCTTTGAGGTCCTACAATACTGTAGCGAACGCGCAGGAAAAACTCCATTGTTGAACTTGAGCTGATAACATAGACAGCATCTATACGAACAAAAGCACACTGCTGACACATAAACCATGTGACACCTGTTGGGTAATATCATTTATCCTAGTATTACCAAGGCATTTTCCATAATGCACTTTGCTAAGCTTGGAGTACTTTGGGTGCGCCCCAAAAAAATTAAAGGAAGAACAAAATTCGTTAGTTGTTGTTGAATTATATTAACAACATACTTTTTAAAGAGATATTGATGTGTAAGTATGGTTAAGAACCTGAAAATATCTTGTAGCGCACTCTTACAAATGTCAACGTACCGTACTTTCGATAACGTGTGCGGCCGACTTTATGACCCACAAAAATTTTTCTAAAATCGTAAATTTCGTTCATTGTTGTTGACTTTTATTCTCGAAGTGCTCTTTAAAGAGATATTAATGTGCAAATAAGGCACTGGGAATTTAAGGAGATGGGACCTGGATAAACTGACTAAACCAGAGGTTGTACAGAGTTTCGGGGACAGCATAAGGGAACAATTGACAGGAATGGGAGAAAGAAATACAGTAGAAGAAGAGTGGGTAGCTCTGAGGGATGAAGTAGTGAAGGCAACAGAGGATCAAGTAGGTAAAAAGACGAAGGCTAGTAGAAATGCTTGGGTAACAGAAGAAACACTGAATTTAATCGATGAAAGGAGAAAATATAAAAATGCAGTAAATGAAGCAAGCAAAAAGAAATACAAACGTCTCAAAAATGAGATCGACAGGAAGTGCAAAATGGCTAAGCAGGCACGGCTAGAGGACAAATGTAAGGATGTTGAGGCTTATCTCACTATGAGTAATATAGATACTGCCTACAGGAAAATTAAAGAGACCTTTGGAGAAAAGAGAACCACCTGTATGAATATCAAGAGCTCAGATGGAAATGCAGTTCTAAGCGAAGAGGGGAAAGCAGAAAAGTGGAAGGAGTATATAGAGGGTGTATACAAGGGCGATGTACTTGAGGACAATATTATGGAAATGGAAGAGGATGTAGATGAAGATGAAATGGGAGATATGATACTGCGTGAAGAGTTTGACAGAGCACTGAAAGACCCGATTCGAAACAAGGCCCCGGGAGTAGACAACATTCCGTTAGAACTACTGACGGCCTTGGGAGAGCCAGTCCTGACAAAACTCTACCATCTAGTGAGCAAGATGTACGAGACAGGCGAAATACCCTCAGACTTCAAGAAGAATATAATAATTCCAATCCCAAAGAAAGAGGGTGTTGACAGATGTGAAAATTACGGAACTATCAGTTTAATAACTCACAGCTGCAAAATACTAACGCGAATTCTTTACAGACGAATGGAAAAACTGGTGGAAGCCGACCTCGGTGAAGATCAGTTTGGATTTCGTAGAAATGTTGGAGCACGTGAGGCAATACTGACCTTACGACTCATCTTAGAAGAAAGATTAAGGAAAGGCAAACCTACGTTTCTAGCATTTGTAGACTTAGAGAAAGCTTTCGACAATGTTGACTGGAATACTCTCTTTCAAATTCTAAAGGTGGCAGGGGTAAAATACAGGGAGCGAAAGGCTATTTATAATTTGTACAGAAATCAGATGGCATGAAAGGGAAGCAGCGGATGGGAAGGGAGTGAGACAGGGTTGTAGCCTGTCCCAGATGTTATTCAATCTGTATATTGAGCAAGCAATAAAGGAAACAAAAGAAAAATTTGGAGTAGGTATTAAAATTCATGGAGAAGAAATAAAAACTTTGAGGTTCTTCGATGACATTGTAATTCTGTCAGAGACAGCAACGGACTTGGAAGAGCAGTTGAACGGAATGGACAGTGTCTTGAAAGGAGGATATAAGATGAACATCAACTAAAGCAAAACGAGGATAATGAAATCGAGTCGAATTAAGTCGGGTGATGCTGAGGGAATTAGATTAGGAAAAGAGACACTTAAAGTAGTAAAGTAGATTTGCTATTTGGGGAGCAAAATAACTGATGATGGTCGAAGTAGAGAGGATATGAAATGTAGACTGGCAATGGCAAGGAAAGCGTTTCTGAAGAAGAGAAATTTCTTAACATCGAGTATAGATTTAAATGTCAGGAAGTCGTTTCTGAAAGTATTTGTATGGAGTGTAGCCATGAATGGAAGTGAAACGTGGACGATAAATAATTTGGACAAGAAGAGAATAGAAGCTTTCGAAATGTGGTGCTACAGAAGAATGTTGAAGATTACGTGGGTAGATCAGGTAACTAATGAGGAGGTATTGAATAGGATTGCGGAGAAGAGAAGTTTGTGACGCAACTTGACTAGAAGAAGGGATCGGTCGGTAGGACACGTCCTGAGGCATCAAGGGATCACAAATTTAGCATTGGAGGGCAGCGTGGAAGGTAAAAATCGTAGAGGGAGACCAAGAGATGAATACACTAAGCAGATTCAGAAGGATGTAGGTTGCAAAGTAGGTACTGGGAGATGAAGGAGCCTGCACAGGATAGATTAGCATGGTGAACTGCATCAAACCAGTCTCAGGACTGAAGACCACAACAACAACAACAAGGCACTGAATGTGGAAATATGAATTCGATATTCATTGGGGGATGTGATATTACTGCTGCGACTTAAAGTTTTGGGTTAAGTTTAAAAGAAAAATTAAAATTTGAGGCATGTATATAATCTGTTAGAAGAATTTATTAAAAATAATAAATACTGTTTTCAGAATTTTAAAATATAAGGTAACTGGCTAGATTATAATATTATCGAAAGGGTGGCGTAAAGTACCCCTCCCCCAGCCCCCTTTGATACTGCGAGGGATTATTTATGAGGCTACTTGGACGAAATAACGCTGTGATAACAGCAAAAAATTGGCTCTGAGCACTATGCGACTTAACTTCTGAGGTCATCAGTCGCCTAGAACTTAGAAGTAATTAAACCTAACTAATCTAAGGACATCACACGCATCCATGCCCGAGGCAGGATTCGAACCTGCGACCGTAGCGGTCGCTCGGCTCCAGACTGTAGCGCCTAAAACCGCATGGCCATTCCGGCCGGCGTGATAACAGCGTACGTTTATACTCTCGGGTCGAGGATAACGTTTCTTCTCGCAGCCAGAGTAGCTCCTGATTAATTCATTAATTCTCAACATGTTTTTTTTTTTCGTAGCGGGAGGATCAGTTTTTGGTCCCCTTATATACTTGCCCCCTGGGCGGGGACTTATCTCGCCATGCTCACGGTAGATCCACGCCCACTGACAGAGTAGTCAAGTGGCTTGTGTGTACACAAAACGATTTGCAGTGTAAGTAGGCTGTTTAAGTTTTCATGTTGGTAACGCCAGATAGCGTTCTGTATTAGAATCGCTGATTGCGCTGTGTGCAGTCTGTGAGTGGTTGGACTCGTTGTTGGAAGTTATTCGCCAGTGTAGTGTTGGGCAGTTGGATGTGAACAGCCCGTACCGTTGGGCTGTTCGAGGTGAGCCGCCAGGAGTGATGGATGTGGGGAGAGAAATCCCAGAGTTTTGAGATGTTAATATGACAGGACGATATATATATATATATATATATATATATATATATATATATATATATATATATATATATATATATATATATATATATATATATATATATATAATGACTTTTGAAAATTATTAACGTACATATATGGTTTGTTCTCTACCAAAATCTTTGATTTTCTAACTATATGCCTATCAGTAGTTAGTGCCTTCAGTAGTTAGAATCTGTTATTTAGCTGGCAGTATTGGTTCTCGCTGTACTGCAGGAGTTCAAGTGACGAAGATTTTTGTGAGATAAGTGAGTCATGAAGGGTATAGGTTATTGTTAGTCAGGGCCATTCTTTTGTATGGATTATTGAAAGTCAGACTGCGTTACGCTAAAAACTTGTGTGTCAGTTTAGAAATGATCAGAATAAGTAAAGAGAAAACAGGCTCACTACGTTCAGTTTCGAGCTGGAGTTTGAAAATCAAGTAACGTAGAAGTTTTTCCAGAGCAGTCATTCTTTACATTCAAAGGGGAAGTTTCAGCAGTACCACCAACCGGTAGGTTGCCTGTACTTCCTATGCACTACCAAATGGCTCGTCAGGCACACGTGCCTTGTGGAGCAATAGTGGAAGAGACTATCTGTTGAACTCTGGGCAGTTATACGAACACCGTTTCACTTAAAATACGGTCAGTTTTTGAGAGTAACAAGTCATATTTATTTAACCGAAATGGCGTTATTTGAAACATAGACTGACTGAGATGTACAGTGTCCATTTATTCACTGGGTGTACTGAAAAGTAATGCCTCCGAATTTTTTGATTCTGTTCTCAGTATTGATTATTACATGTAAAGTATGTTACTCCGTCGACTTAGGCGCTTCGCAGATGCAAACTGCAACCCTCTGACGCTAGAGGACTCCGAATTGTACACTACTGGCCATTAAAATTGCTACACCACGAAGATGACGTGCTACAGACGCGAAATTTAACCGACAGGAAGAAGATGCTGTGATATGCAAATGATTAGCTCTTCAGAGCATTCACACAAGGTTGGCGCCGGTGGCGACACCTACAACGTGCTGACATGAGGAAAGTTTCCAATCGATTTCTCATACACAAACAGCAGTTGACCGCCACTGCCTGGTGAAACGTTGTTGTGATGCCTCGTGTAAGGAGGAGAAATGCGTACCATCACGTTTCCGACATTGATAAAGGTCGGATTGTAGTTTATCGCGATTGCGGTTTATCGTATCGCGACATTACTGCTCACGTTGGTCGAAATCCAATGACTGTTAGCAGAATATGGAATCGGTAGGTTCAGGAGGGTAATACGGAACGCCACGCTGGATTCCAACGGCCTCCTATCACTAGCCGTCGAGATGACAGGCATCTTATCCGCGTGGCAGTAACCGATCGTGCAGCCACGTCTCGATCCCTAAGTCAACAGATGGGGACGTTTGCAAGACAACAACCATCTGCACGAACAGATCAACGACGTTTGCAGCATCATGGACTATCAGCTCGGAGACCATGGCTGCTGTTACCCTCGACGCTGCATCACAGACAGGAGCCCCTTTGATGGTGGACTCAACGACGAACCTGGGTGCACGAATGGCAAAACGTCATTTTTTCGGATGAATCCAGTATCATGATGGTCTCATCTGTGTTTGGGGACATCGCGGTGAACGCACATTGGAAGCGTGCATTCGTCATCGCCATACTGGCGTATCACCTGGCGTGATGGTATGGGGTGCCGTTGGTTACACGTCTCGTCAGCTCTTGTTCGCATTGACGGCACTCTGAATAGTGGACGTTACATTTCAGATGTGTTACGACCCGTGGCTCTACCCGTCATTCGATCCCTGAGAAACCCTACGTTTCAACAGGATAATGCACGACCGCATGTTGCAGGTCCTGTACCGGCCTTTCTGGATACAGAAAATGTTCGACTGCTGCCCTGGCCAGCACATTCTCCAGATCTCTCAACAATTGAAAACGTCTGGTTAATGGTGGCAGGGCAACTGGCTCGTCACAATACGCCAGTCACTACTCTTGATGAACTGTGGTATCGCGTTGAAGCTGCATGGGCAGCTGTACCTGTAGAAGCCATCCAAGCTCTGTTTGACTCAATGCCCAGGGGTATCAAGGCCGTTATTACGGTCAGAGGTGGTTGTTGTGGGTACTGATTTCTAAGGATCTATGCACCCAAATTGCGTGAAAATGTTATCACATGTCAGTTCTAGTATAATATATTTGTCCAATGAATACCCGTTTATCATGCGCATTTCTTCTTGGTGTAGCAATTTTAATGGCAACTAGTGTAGTATGTAAGACGGCAGTGTGTAATTGAACTATATCGGTGCGCGAGAAATAGCGTGCTGTAATCGAGTTTCGAATTCGAAGAATTCATCCACACATGGAGCACCCTCTCCTTCAGCTGGCAACGTCAGGCCACACACGAGCTCTGTGGCATCTGCAACAACCCGACGCTTTGGGTTCGCTGTTACCGATCACTACGCATGCAGTCTCGAGCTATCCCCATCTTATTTTCATCTGTTTCCGAAAATTAAGGAACATCTACGAGGTATTCGCTCGGATACTGACGAAGCGGTCCAAGCAGAGGCGACATTGTGGCTCCGTCAACAATGTCAAACATTCTACAGTTACGGTATCAACAAATAGGCCTCTCGTTGGACAAACTTTTTCCTCGCCAGTGTGTCTATGTTGGGAAACAAATATGTAGGCTTGAAGAATAAAGATGTTTTATTTAAAAAGTTTTCAGACATCTGTCATGAACAAATAATAGTTTTTAATAGTCCTTGAAAGTTCTTGGAAGGTTATTTAAATAGGCCAATAACACGAGTGCAGTCTATGTTAAAGTTTATAGGGCTCCAAAATTGGTATTCCGTCAATGTAAGTTTGTATTGTATTGTATTTTAACCGGTGACGTAGAAACGACGGAGAGGCTCCGTCCCTGTTGCAGCCGCAGTAGTCCACATCCCCACGACGACTACCGCAGTCTACTTCACCCCTCCGCCGCCCCACACCGAACCCAGGGTTATTGTGCTGTTCGACCCCCAGTGGAGCCCCTAGGGAACGTCTCACACCAGATGAGTGTAACCCCTATGTTTGCGTGGGAGAATAACGGTAGTGTACGCGTACGTGGAGAACGTGTTTGCGCAGCAGTCGCCGATATAGTGTAACTGAGGCAGGATGGGGGGAACCAGCCCGCATTCGCCGAGGCAGATGGTAAACCGTCTAAAACCATTCACAGACTGGCCGGTTCATCGGACCTCGACACAAATCCGCCAGGTGGATTCGTGCTGTGGACCAGTCGCTCCTTCCCGCCCGGAAAGCCGTGCGTTAGATCGCACGGCCAACCGGGCGGGCAGTGTAAGTTTAAAAAATGGTTCAAATGGCTCTGAGCACTACGGGACTCAACTGCTGTGGTCATCAGTCCCCTAGAACTTAGAACTACTTAAACCTAACTAACCTAAGGACATCACACACATCCATGCCCGAGGCAGGATTCGAACCTGAGACCGTAGCAGTCGCACGGTTCCGGACTGCGCGCCTAGAACCGCGAGAACACCGCTGCCGGCAGTGTAAGCTTAGTTTCGTACATTTGGGATAGACGAAGATTACACTCAGTCCATCTGAAATCATCAAGTACATTACTTACTATTCTGGATGAAACGATGAGGTGGCGACCTTGGAGAATGCTCTGCTTCTCCTCCAGCGTCTCGCTCTCAGTCTTGCTGCTGACGAAGCCTTCCTCCGGTGTCCATTTGGCTATGGGTCTGAAGCCTGTCGCAGACAGTTCCAGCACTTCCAGCGAGAACCCCACGCGGCGTCCTTCCGCGTCGAACACGATGTTGCCAGACAGGCCCTCGTGCCGCATCTGCGAGCAGGCACGCACGAGTGGAAACACCAAAGTGCATAGTCAGTGAACTGTATATGCAAGGTGATGCACTTATTGTATCACAGAAACTTATGGAAGGAAGACAAGGAGGATGTAGAAAGAGTATATACTGCCTGCAATGTAACTTTATCAAGCCTACCTACAAAAAATCGTACAAAATAATGTTGGAACTACTGTACATCAATGATGTGTAGCCGGCTGGAGCAACAGGTTTTAACATCGCCACTATTCCTGATATCGTCATGAATGAAGCAAGAACAGACCACGAAAACCCAAAAAAGAAAATTTTATTAGAAAAATAGAACTGAAATTCAGCGTTAATTGTAAGTAGTTGCCGAACACTATGATTATCGCTAACCATAACTGACCTACCGCAAGACAAGCAAGAGAATAGAATGAACATCTAGCTGAACCCGTTTCATAATTAGAGAAACAAGAACACTGTCAATTCAACGTATGTAATATGCCTATAATAAGCAGATGCTTTCATGCTAAGAGCAGAGTGCTACAGTTGGAGAGAAGATGTTTAGGACACGAAACGTAAGAGGGCAGATCAAGTGAAAACCTTAAAAGTATAATAAAAAATGCTATTTCACGTCATTGTTCTTTAAGTTGGAAGTACTTTTACTAATGATGTAAGAAATGTCCTACACGTGTCAGCATACCACAGACAAGCGAAACCCGGTCACAATACTCGTTCAAAAGGCTGCCATGCTTGTGACGTGCGCCAAGGAAGAATAGCGGTCTGCAATACGTTTTTTGAGCAGTGATTGGTGTGATACCTATTAAAATGCGTCGGCGAATCAAGGTGCTGCATAGTGATGTATATCTATCACTGCAGAAAGTGTATGAGTGTTGTAGAATGTTCGGAAATGGAAAAACGTATGGTAAGTTCTATGGGACCAAACTGCTGAGGTCATCGGTCCCTAGGCTTACACACTACTTAATCTAACTTAAACTAACTTACGCTAAGGACAACACACACAGTAATGCCCGAGGGAGGACTCGAACCACCCTGTCAAGGCGCCTCAGTCCGCACGGGTGCCCCGCGCGGCTGTTCGGAAATGGCGTGACTTCTGTGGCGGACGCTCAGCGCCCGGGTCAGCTGCACCGCGTTGTGACTCCAGAGTCTGGTGCAGCAACTGAAGCTATTGTGATGGAAAATCGCCGTGTGGCGGTGGCTGCAGCAGCAGAACTAAACATTAGTTACGGCTCAGCACATCTCAACCTTCGTGAAGTACTTAAGTTTCATGAAGTGTCTACAACATAAGTGGCATGGCAGGTCTCTGCAGAAATCAAAGAGCGATGGGTTGACGTTTGTGATGTACATCTGTGGCGTTTTGAAGCATGACTGCTTCCTCACGTGAACCGTCAGAGGAGACGGGACCTTTGTACACTAGCAAAAACTGGCTCTGAGCACTATGGGACTTAACTTCTAAGGTCATCAGTCCCCTAGAACTTAGAACTACTTAAACCTAAATAACCTAAGGACATCACACACATCCATGCCCGAGACAGGATTCGAACCTACGACCGTAGCGGTCTCGCGGTTCCACACTGTAACGCCTAGAACCACTCGGCCACACCGGCCGGCGTACACTAGCACCAACTCGATACAAAGAGAGCAAGCAAGCAAGTCATCAATACCCAAGAAAAGTTTCTTGTAATTATTGCAGTCAGTCCCGTTTCGTTTTTTTCTCCATTTTTTTTTTCTTTGTTACTCCACAACCGGTCTCGAACCACCTAGCGATTCATCATACGATGGCACACACTTATTAATTGTCTGGAGCAGTGTGGGAGCCGTGTAACTGCGGCAAGATGGATAAACGAAACATTTAAGCACTGATTGTGGCGAGAATTATTCACGTTATGAGATCGATTTTATTGATTTAGTTAGTGATTAGGAACCGTTGGTTGGATGTTGATGTACGCAACATTTTGGAAAACATGCGACCAACTGATACTAATCACTGTAAGTGAGCCGGCATCGGTGGCCGAGCGGTTCTAGGCGCTTCAGTCAGGAACCGCGCAAGTGCTACGGTCGCAGGTTCGAATCCCGCCTCGGGCATGGATGTGTGTGATGTCCTCAGGTTAGTTAGGTTTAAGTAGTTCTAAGTTCTAGGGGACTGATGACCACACATGTTAAGTCACATAGTACTCGACTCATTTTGAGCTGTAAAGCAACAATATCGATCTCGTGATGTCAATAATTCTCGCTACACTGAGTGCTTACATGTTTCGTTTGTACTTGTTGTCATAGCAACACTGCTGCAGACAATTAATAAATATGTACCATTGGGTGATGAATTGTTAGGAGGTTCGAAACCGGTAATTGAATAAAAAAATTGAAAAACAAAAGAAAAGGGGACTGGTTCCAGAAATTTCAAGAAGCCTTTATTCATCACAGTCGTAGTGTTCCTCATCCATAGTGGATAAAAATTTAAAACTCGAAAAGTTGTAGACACAGCCACTTGCAGGGAAGATATTTCGCGACTCTCTTCTGGGATGAACGAGGCGTTGTCTCGGAACACTACTGACTAGAGGACACACCATCACCAGTGCATAAAATTCAAATATCTTTAAAAAAAGAAAAAAAGCAGATGCAGCCACCAATAAGATGAGAACAACGTGGACTTCTCACTACAGACGCCATTTTGCAACATGAGAATGCTCGGCCTCATACTGCTCGTGCAACACTTGCAGCCATCGATGACCTGCACTCTCATACTTCCTCCATCGCAGCGAGGAATTACCACAAGTTTGGACTCAAGGAGGCGATGGGGGAAAGAAATTTCGTGTCATTGAAGAGGTGCAGCAAGTGGTTGTAACTTTACGCATATGTAGGCGAGCGACTTGGCCTCCTGGAGGAGATCTGAGGGGAGCAGGGTGCTAGCCGGACCATGACACATGGCAGGACCATATAGGTGGCCAGTACGGGTGAGTCCAGGTGCAAAGACGAGCAGCGTTGCTGAAAATGGGTAAATCCCAAAGCTAAGAATTTGGACGCCTTTTAATCACATTGTAAGGTGTCAGGCAAACCCAACACCTTCCATGAAAACCCTGACATGATAAGCAAATCCAGTATGTCACATAGCTTCGAATAAATCGTGACATTAAATTAACCAAAGTAATACAAGTAACGAGTGAGCAAATGGAATACCACAGACTAACACAAGAATGCCTAAATGCATGTCGTACCCTTCCACCGTGCGACCGACACAGTTCCGAGGGGAGAAACGAGAACAGAAGCCGAGAGCAGAACCGTGTTAAGCTAGAATGCCCTACGATAAGGGACGGACTGGACACCCATGTCGCCAGCTAACCATTAGGACGACACCACCCGCAAGTTTTAGCGTGAGACTTTTTCGCGTCTGTGTTACGTCAAGGAGCCCCCACCCCCCACCCCCAGCCCATGTTAAAAGCTAGAGCCCTCCAGAAAAACAGTATAGATCTTACGATAACACAAAAAGGACCACACTACCCTCAAGTTTTAGCGTGAGACTTTTTCGCGTGTCTGTTACATTTGGACCACCCCCCCCCCCCCCCCCAGCCCATGTTAAAAGATAGAGCCCTCCAGAAGAACAGTGTAGATCTTACGATAACGCTAAAAGGACCACACCAGCTGCGAGTTTTAACGTGAGACTTTTCCGCGTCTCTGTTACGTTGCAAACTTTAAAAACATTGCCCCAACACGAAAAGTATAACGTTTCTCATTGGATAGACAGAATTTATGTAGGCGGAGCTTAAGGTTAACATTGAGACCCCGACTGGTCAGATGAAAACTCAGTCAGATAGTTGTGGTTTTTTTTAACCAACTTCGGTAAATATGAGTAAGGAGAAAAGTGAGGAGAGTTGTTTCCGAGATGGCGAGGTGAGCGGAGCTGTGCTGCCCGCCGCCCTGACGCTGCCTAAACACCGACAACGTAATGAACGCACGCGATGCTGCATTTTTGAGCGCATAAGGCTTCACTCAGAACTGCAGAAGTCTCATCTGTTACACATCCTTTTTTTTGCGTAATACTAGTGTCGATCGTAAATTAAAGCTCATGGTGTTCACATTTGCCACTTGAAGTAAAACTCTGAAACGCGTTGATTTCTCTGTTATATAATTGTTGAGAAGCCACATAAGCCACTGTAATTTACGACAAGTTAGATAAGTTATTAAAGATCATTGAGGGTCACTGTAGACCATTTTGATAGTTTTTCTCTTTTGTGAAACTTAATTTAAACCTAGATTATAGATGTGATATGGCATAGGTCATCCTTCGATCCAATGTAGAACTTGGAAACCCATTCAGAGAATATTCGTTCACATTTTTGTTGAACGCAGTTGGTTTTTACCATCCTGTATTAAAACATTTCCTTTTATCAATAGTGCAATTTATAAACGATGTTTTGTGAGTAGAATAAAATTTCCAATGGTAGACGTAACTGCTTTTTCGACATTATTTTACCAGCTAACTAAAAATAGGAAAGCCTTGAACCCTTTCCACTAAATTTAGTTAGTATTAAGATTCTTTTACAGGGAGTGCAGTGGAGCTGACGCTGAAATCATTAAGTATTTGGTTATATCATCGCTAGTCTCACTGAACTCTTCTGAATTCTACATGTCATGTGTAGTCTGGCGTCTCCCTACCAGCAACAGGTCCCAGGTTCAAACTAGTCAATTCCCTAAAAAACACGCTCAGAGCATCGTTGCGCGAAAGTGGTGGGGAGACACGATATAGAACAAACTGACACCATCATGAATGTTTAGAACATGGCCTTCGTGCAGGAGATGCACCAACAATAGCGGTGTGTCAGACACGTTGAAAGATGACTTCTTGCAGCTCCTTGAGAATCTATAATAATCTACAGTCATGTGTTAAAGAAAATCTGAATATATTTGCGATCTCATAAAAATGAGGCACATCCAATGAAACAATACTATTTTCAATATCTTTAAAAATACAGAAGTTAATGTTTTACAACGAATAAACGTTTTCGCAATGAACCTCTGTATTAATAACTTTTAAACGCTGCATGCGATTTCAACACACAGTGTCTCAGATGATAGCATTACTTGATAGCTGTCATCCCCCAAAGCCACTCATCTCTTTCCGTTTTATTTACTGATTTATGATATGTTTAACATCTTGTTATTATGCAAATGTTAATCAGAACACCGTATCCTCCATAATTACATAGCAAAATAATACATCGTGAATAGCTCATACTTTGTCATACTTGTGTATTTACTTAAGGAAACGTTTACTATTTAGCAAGTAATTCTATTTAAACATTAATTACAATTGATAATACAAAGTCATAGTAATTTACTAAGTAGTCAGTTGCATGTGTTATCTGACGTCACCTTTGTAAAAGAGTGTAAAAAGACGTTTCTGAAAAGCTATTTTATTTATAGTCAAACCTTTGTTTATATTTATTGTGAATGGTATGAGTAAGACCAAATGTTATAACATTTCTTTACTTAAATATTGTTGTAATATACAGGGTGGGGCAAATAAAAGTGGCCTGGACCATTTGTCGCTGCATTAACAGAGGAGAAAAAGACTTACAATTACTCTCAACAGGATGGAGCAACTGCCAATACAGTCAGCAGAACCTTGGAGCACATTTACACAGTCTTCACGTCTGACAAAGTTGTTAGCAGAGATCAGTCTGATCGCAGCCCTAGCTGGCCAGTCAGGTCACGTGATCTGTCAGTGTGCGATTACTCTGTGTGGGGAACCCCCAAGTGTGAGGTGTATCACAACAATCCTCATAGCCTTCAAGAACTGCAGCAGAACATTTCCGATGAGACTGTAGCAACTGTAGCTGTCCAGCTTCGATCCGCTTTCGGCAACTTGTTGACCTGAGCCCAAAATTACCAAGAGATGAATGATGGTCGCTTTCAACATCTGCTACACTCAGGTTAGTACTGCATTTACGTTCCTCTGCTGTGTGTCTTTGTACCCTGGAGCTCTGTCCCCTAGCCACTTTTATTTGCCCCACACTGAGTTACTTTAGTCTGGAGCGCCTAGAGCTTAAAAAGATGTATTTTTGGCGGGGACATCGTTCAGCCAATGGAAATCCATACAGTATTGGAACACTATGGGAGTCAAGTGGAGACTGGGACTTTATGAATAAAAAGTTCAAGGGAGAGATTCTTGGCACTCTAACGTTTGTTCTTGAAGGAGGTAGACCTGCCTGTGTTAAGAAGAGGTGTTCGACTGGGTAAGTGATTAATGCTGGGCAGTGAACGGCCACCACCATAGCTTAACTTCTGAAGGAACTGTTGTTTTTAAAGGTTTGAATGAGCCCAAGTGTAGGACTACCTTTTTCCACTTGTATTACGAATTTAGGATAGACAGAGTGTGAGTTACTGTTCTTTGTATCACATATGTTAATTTGTGAATCATCATGTTGAACTCTGAATGTTTTTGAGCAGTAGAATATTTCATGTATTGTAATCACGGAACGGTCTCAGTTTCCTTGTATCTTTAATGACTATTTAGGTTGTGGATTTTATTACCGGTCTCGTACCGCTCTCAACGAAACTTACTGAATTTGATAAGATTATTTCCTTTCTGTATGTTAACTGAATATCGTAGGATCCCTTTCCATATATTTGACATGTCATTTCTTGAATAAACATTATTCACCATAATTCCCTATCGTCTACATCGATTCACGAGACTACAATGGGACGCTAGTTATTAAATTATTCAACTTTGTGTTTGTGTGTATTTTATTAACTCGCAATTTTAACTAAAGCATAAAATATTTGACTACACAATCACATCTACAAGTTACTATTTTCAGCGAATTAACTGTGAGGCATGAAAGTAGACATGCACAGCTTGACCCTATAACTACATCAAGCTATTATTTTTAAACAGAGCAATGCACAGCCCATGTACCTAAAGTATGAGTAGCGGCAGGTAAAGACGAAACTTGTTTGCTCATAGGGGGTGCTGTTCGGGAGAGCAACTACACTAACAGTAATCCTTAAATTGCTGTGCACACGACCAAAAGAATTTTTTTTTTCAGAGAAATTTGTACACTTCCTGTGCACTGGAGGAATTGTGTTGAATGACAGGAAGCCTATGTCGAAAAATAACATACTTGTGTTCCACTTTTGTTCAACAAAAAATTTAAAAGATTAAAGGTTTTCGTTTGGCTGCCCGTCGTACATTACTCATGCAATGAAAAAAGGAATGTGACGTGATAGTTGTCTAAAGCACTATTCCTGATGTAAACTATTTTAGGTGTAAAAGGAAGATAACGTACAATACAGCTTCATTCTCACCACAATGTGTGAAGAGGGAACAGTGATTATTTTGTATTGTTACCTGATGGCATCGCTGGTATATTGATCATATTCTTACACGATATACTCCAAAAACTCACACCCGAAAGTAATAAAAAGAGCACTTCCACGAGATACGATTAGTTTCATTCATTGCACTATTAGCACAGTTCACAACATCCTGTGGCACCAGAAAGTCTTCTATGGAAATGTTGTTCAGCTGATGGACACTACTCTTACGGTTGTCTTTTATAGCGTGAAAAAGTAAGGAAAAATAGAAAAGTAATGATAAATATCGTGAATAAAGAAATTTCTTTATTTGGTTACCTATTTCTGAAACAGAAACTGATGATTCGTTCTTAGTGTTTCAAATGGGGAACACTGCATCAAAAGCGAAAATTAATAAACATTTAATGTTAAGGGAAAGCTGTCAAAAACTTTCTGACTATGGGGAGAAAAAGTGTTATAAAACACACTCAAATTTTACTATGTTCTTAGCATATTCGGGGCTGATAAGAATTGATACTGTGGTGCCTCCTTGCCTGGAGCTGTCACAGACGGTGGTGTAAGTCCAGGTGGGTAGAGCTCTACGTCTTAGGCGAGCACTGCGACTTTGGCCGCAGTGGTGCGCTTTGATATGGCTCTTAGCGGGCTACTGCAGACGGGCTGTGGCGTACTTATCGAGAGGTCTGGTGACCATGAACTTCACGACTGCCGAAAGGGAGCACTCCTTGTTAAGGTTAATAAGGGCGGTGGTATGGGGGCGTGTCAGAAAGCCAATTCAATCTTGCTGTTTTTTAAAATAAAAACCCATCCAAACTTACACCTCTGAGTGAATAGTAGCTTGAGTCAAAAACATATCAAGTAGGTCAACGGATAGGCACGGAGATACAAAAACATTCTTTGTCCCTGACGTCATAGTGCCAGTGTTCCGAAACTCAGGCTCTCATGACATAGAGCCTGTCCCAGTATGGCCTGTTCGCCGTGGTCGATTGCCATCTTGTATTCTAGGTCACCAACTTGGGTTTCTGACGTCATAGTAGAGCCATGCTATTTTCTCAAGATAATGGGACAGAATGTCAGGATTCCACACTTTTGTAAAGAGCCCGACGAGTATGAGCTGTATTTTGACACAGTCGCCTTGATCGATCGCTGTCTTTCATTATTAGTCATCCATCTTGGGTTCTGACGTCACTGTTAAGCTGGTCCTCGTATTCCAAGTTCAAAATGATTCAAATAGCTCTGAGCACTATGGGGATTAACTTCTGAGGTCATCAGTCCCATAGAACTTAGAATTACTTAAACCTAACTAACCTAATAACATCACACAAATCCATGCCCGAGGCAGGATTCGAACCTGCGACCGTAGCAGCAGCGCGGTTCCGGACTGAAGCGCCTAGAACCGCTCGGCCACAGCGGCCGGCCTCACCGATAACATCATCGTCGTCACCATCAATACACAGAACTGTCCTTGTTATACCTCTTTCAGTCTCATGGTGGACAGCTGCCATCATGTTTCGCTTCATATACTTACATGAACACAGTAATTAACTAATTTTCATCAGTTTAACTAATCTTCATCAGATTCACTAGCTGATCAATAATGCTTTACCTTTCATTTTTTTTACATTTCATTTTTTTATGTTAACTATTGAATTCGAGTTTCGGAAATTTGTGGTAAAACCGAGACGACATTATTATGTCTTCTCTGTACAGGTTAACAAAAGTCTAGACTTCTCCATCGTTTACATCGTTTATAAGTGGGCTTTGTCAAGGATCCACCGCAATTTTGTACTTACTCATAGCTGTTATACTTCTCTATAACCTTGGGTATAGCTTTTCCTGAAGACACCTTTTCTCTGTAATGAGGTCCACTGTCTTTGTAGCGAGAAGTCAACGTTATAACATAGTTGCATTGGTATTCGTGAACTTTACTGCGTGTCCGTCATAGAACAACACACTGCACCAGCGTTAATGACAAAACGTTTATTTATCAACTCGGCCCAGAACCACACCACAGGAAAAGGCTGCAACTACGTACACCTCTGTCTATGAAAATTGCGGCACCAAGAAGGAGACATATGATTACACTGAAATTCATTCCACTGATTAGGGACAAGACAATAGTCCGCAACTCGTGGTCGTGCGGTAGCGTTCTCGCTTCCCACGCTCGGGTTCCCGGGTTCGATTCCCGGCGGGGTCAGGGATTTTCTCTGCCTCGTGATGACTGGGTGTTGTGTGACGTCCTTAGGTTAGTTAGGTTTAAGTAGTTCTGAGTTCTAAGGGACTGATGACCAAAGATGTTAAGTCCCATACTGCTCAGAGCCATTTGAACAAGACAATAAACAAATGATTAGAGTTACGGAACTGTACATGCACTTTCACCGTGAGAATTCAGTACGGTGTGAAGCGGTACCATGCTGCAATCAGAGGCTCTGCACGTTGTGGCATGGAATAAAAGAGAACCTGGATATGCGGCTGGGGAACACATTACCACTGTATAGGAGCGGCCAGAAGCACTGACAGTGGTTGCACGCTGACGAAGACGAAACAATTCTCATCAGATCATATGAAAGGTGGCTACACTGAGTCACAGAGCCAGAGATTGCGCCAAAGAGTGTTATTCAGCCGCCTCCACTGGCAGTGCTTGTTGAGAAGTTGCTGCGGGCAGTGGTAGTTCTGAGGTAGGCGTGATCAGTGCTTGTTGAGACGTTGTCGATAGAGTACTAGTTGTGAGCATGTCGTGTGCAGTTGTTCTGTTGGGAAAGACACCATATGTTATTCGATTGGGGATGTTGTAATGATCAAAGTGTATTTTTCGTCAATATATATGAAGGTAAAGAAAATTTTTTATTTTAGATGTCCTAAATAACAATACCTCTTGGTCACAGGTGCAGTCAACAAAGCATCTGGCTCGTGTTCTTGTATTAGACTGTAATTCTGGTTTCTATGTGGAATCATAGTATTTCTGTTTTTTTTTTTTTAATTACTAAATTGTAAATGGCGTTTAAAGCATCTTGTCGTATTGAAGAAGAACCGTGCCAGATGTGTACGTTGAATCACACTTCAACAAACAGAACAGCTACACTTATGCTTTCTTGTTTCGTAGCTTTTATAGTTGCTGGGGACTTAATTAATTAATTGTGTTAACGGAAATTTCCTTTCATTCTTTGTTGTTATTCTATGCAGTCAGATTGCGTACTAATATTACTCATGGCCAACCGGTTACGAGACTGCGTAACCGGACGGACAGCTACTAAAAATTAAAATTATTCCCATTTTATTTAATTAAACCACCATCACGTGGAGACCGCTGCTTCGGATCGTCCCTTGGAATTCTCTTGATAGTAAAAATAGCAGACAGTAGTATTGTTGTAGTAATTTGTAGTTTAGTAATTGTAGTCTATATTGCATGTGTAGATTTGGTAACTGAACATTTGTAGTTGTCTTGTCATTCTTTTAATGGTATTTTGGCAGAATTTAATTTTTGATGTCTTGTATATGGGTTTGACAATTTTATGCAACTATGAAGATTTTAATTGTTAATTAGGCGTGTTTGTCGGGAATCATTTCGTGTGAATGGTATTGTTGGTGATAAAGTGTTATATTCTGTGTAATTTTCTTATTGTGACGAGTTTTGTATGTTTTGTAAATGATTACGCGATCGATGTAAAAGGCAAAAATGATGGGTAGTGAGAATGACGAAATTGTTAACAGGGCGAACTCTCGCCAACACATGAGAACAGTATGATGAATAATGAAGTAGAAAACAATTTAATAAGTCGAGAAAATAGTCCGGAACCAGTTCAAAATTTTTCACAATCAAAAAATTTTCAGAATTCGAGATTAACGACAGAAGATTCTGGAATAGTATCGAACGCAGATAGCTTTACACCTATGACGAAGGAAGTTGGTTTTGCGGGAAATGTTAGGGGCGTAAAGAATTTCGAACCAGTTAATATGGAGCAGTTGATGAGTGTCAATATTAAATTTGGGATCTGAATTAAAAACAGTGACAACACGGTTAGAAACTGATATGGGAACAATGGAAACACGGTTAGACTCACTGGGATCTCTGGAAACACGGTTAGACTCACTGGGATCTCTGGAAACACGGTTAGACTCACTGGGATCAGAGTTAGGATCTGAATTACAGTGGGATCACAAATAGGAACAATTAAAACTGATATGGGAACAATGGAAACACGGTTAGACTCACGAATAGGGACATGTTTCAAAAACATGAAAGATGAATTAAAGAAAGAAATTAGAGAAGAAGTACAACCGATTTTGAATGCTCACAATAATAGATTAACTTCAATAGAAATCAGACAAAAGGAACAGGATAGAGAACAGGAAGAAAGAGATCGCGTGATAGTACAAAAATTTTCAGAGTTAAATTTACAACGTGCACACGATAAGGAAGAAATATTTGAAAGAATCGAGGAATCGGTACCAAATGACAGAATAAATAACCTAACACAACAGTATGAACAGTTAACTACTGAATGTTTCAATACTGAAACCCGAGTCGCGACACTTACGGAAGACGTAAATAAACAGAAAGAAAAAATAGGTCACTTATTGGAAAGAGTTGAGGAGATTTCAGATAAATTGACAAGTCTTGATATAAATGGGGACAGAGATTCAGATGATACAGCTCCATTGTCATTTGTAGAAACAGAAGAGTACCAGAATTTAAATAAACATGCTGAAAATCAGGGAAAATTTAATGAACGCGTAAAAAGGCAATTTGAAGCGTTACGAAAGCAAGTCAAACAAATTGAAAGCGAAATCGTAGGAAAAGTCAGCAGAAGAAATTTAGAATCACAAATAGCAGAGGGCTTTGAAGAAACTAATTTATTTCATTTACGAGAAGCAACAAGAGAGCGCCAGTCGCTCGAACTTGACAATAATCGACATTGGGACGGGGACAGACGCCGTAGGTCTTTGTCGCAACGAGGCGAAAACTTTGACTATAAACACTTCTTAACTGTTCGGAAATTTAAGATCTTTAGCAACTCTAAGAATGACATACATCCATGTTCATGGTTAGATCAATTTATGTACGCACTCCCACCAAATTGGCCACTAAGTCACAAACTGGAATTTATGTGTGGATATTTAGAAAACGAACCGGCGACTCGCATGCGCGCACTTATTAGAGATTCTAATAATTTAAATGATTTTTATCATGCATTTCTATCGGCATATTGGTCCGAAAACACGCAAGACAGAGTCAAACATAGTCTTATTATGCACCGTAATTTTATACAGTCTGAGTTCCGCACGCCAGCAGAATACTTTGAAGACATGATTCGAAAGTATCAGTTCCTTTCTAACCGTTATAGCCCGACTGAATTAATTCGCATTTGTTTAACTAAGCTGCCACAATCGATAAGACAAATTGCTTTAGCCGGAAGATGTAAAGACGACATTGAGACTTTTAAGACGTTGCTACAAGAACTTGAGTATGACACGGACGACGGGACTTCTTGTAATTTTTTCAGTAACAGAAATTACAATAGATTTTCAGAGAAAAGGGATAGTGATCGGAACGGACGTTATAGCGGTAATTTTGAAAATGACAGACGTAACAGGCAGGACAATAGATACCAGCCTTATGAAAATAACAGACGGTCTAACAGAAATTACTCAGACAATTATAATAACGGAAATTCCTACCGGAATGATCAGTCATACGGAAACAGTAATTGGTATCATCAAGACAGAAATTATTCATACAATAATAGAAATTCTTACTACAGAAATAACCAGGGTAGTAGATATAACAATAATTTCAGAAGTGACAGTCGAAATTACACAAGAAGCAGTCATGCAGATAGACAGGAAAATAGAAATTTTAATTACAGACGCAACCAAGAATGTACATCTAACAGACAGGAGGGACCTAATTGGCATTCTCCGCGTTACAGAAATTCAGAGAGACAAGTGCAAATCGTAGAAACTGATCCGCGAAATGACGGGAAGAATCAAGGACGTGACGCGAACAATCGCCAATGACTTGTAGCTTCGGCTTCTGGCAGGAATATAGACGGTTCAGAAAGTAATGACACTACGACTTTACACTACGTATGCCTGGAAGACATGATAGACATTTTGCTAGACGAAAAGGAAAACAATGTAGACGCATTTTTACATCCTGTTATTGAAGTTGTGTGGGTAAGAATACGTTCACTGCAGTTTTAGAGTCTGGGAGCCCATTGAATGTTATTACTGAATCAGTTTTTTGTATATGTGTAAGAACTATTGCTTGCCCTGTGTTACCTGTTTCTAAAACTACAATTCGAGGAGCTATTTCCGGAAAAACTGTGGAAGTCAAACAACAGACCAACTTAAATTTCATTTGTCAAGGACATGAATTTTCTGCTAATTTTATTATTGTTCCATTACTCAGTACACAAATTATATTAGGTATGGAATTTCTTAACACACATAAGGCAATTTTAAACTTTAAGGAAGGAAGTGTGAACTTGACTGTTGCTGAAATGCCGAAACGTTTGAAATTTTTCGAGTGTTTAACAAAATTTGAATCAGACACAAAATGTTTAAGGTTTCTTACTTCTGATGTTTTCGCTGAGCATTATGACGACAATGTGTTCATTCATGACAACGACAAAAGATACAGAGACGCGATGGATGATATAATTAATAGCGAAGAATTAATTAATGAAAGGGTTAAGAAAGCTGAAGTGCCAGATGATGTTGCAAGAGAAGAACTGCACCAAACTTTGACTTCACATGCTACAGTATGTAGTCATGACACAGGAACTATACAAGGCTAACAATATTTATTTAAAGTAAAAGAACACACACCATTTCGAGGAAAAACGTACGCTATTCCTTTGGCTTACAGAGACAAGGTTAAGAGTGAACTTCAATACATGTTAGATCAAGGCATTATTGAGCCAGCAGTCAGTCCTTATACCAGCCCATTACACGTTGTTTTTAAAAAGGATGGGTTAATTCGTTTGGTTCTGGATTCCAGACAGATAAATAATATCATAATTCCTGAAACTGACCGTCCACAAAATCTAGATGAACTTCTTCAACATTTCCGTGGAATTAAAGTTACATCCACGATTGATATGAGCGCATGTTTTTGGCAAATAGAACTTCACCCTGATTGTAGAAAATACACTGCCTTTTTAGCCTTTGGTAACTGTTATCAGTTTCGGAAATTACCGTTTGGACTTACTGTATCTTAAGCAGCATTCATTCGTAGTTTAAACCGAATTTTACCTGTTTATCTTCGTGACAATATTACTTCATATGTTGACGATATTCTTATTGCTAAACGTTCTTGGAGTGAGCATAACAAAATTTTGGATACATTATTACGTATTTTTGCAAGAGTTGGCATTACAGTGAACTTGAAAAAATCTGAATTTGGTCGTTCTCAGGTGAAATTTCTTGGTCATATTATTTCTACAGAAGGTATTCTTCCTGATCCAGAGAAACTAGACGCTATTCGTAATTATGCTGTTCCTACTATAAAACGTGATGTTCGTAGTTTCCTTGGTGTCTGTAATTTTCTTAGACGCTTTGTTAGATTGGACAATTTGGCCACACCTCGTTTATGTGAACTATCTGGAAAGAATTCTAATTGGTGTTGGGATGAGGAAGCTCAATCAGAATTTGAACAACTTCGTGATGCTTTAGGTGCTGCTCCACTTCTTTCACATCCGGATTTATCTAACGATTTTTGTTTGGCGACGGACTCATCATACAAAGGCCTAGGTGCACACTTATTTCAAGAGACAGAAGAAAACGGCGTTGTAGTACAGAAAACTATTACATTTGGAAGACGTGTTCTCTCTAAATCAGAAAGAATTATTCGATTACGGAAATATAAGTTTTGGCTGTTGTTTGGGCTTTCACAAAATTTCGCATCTTTTTGTATGGCAGACATACTAAGGTTTACACCGATCATCGAGCTCTGATATTTCTTAAGTCAACAAAATTAACTCTTGGAAGATTGTCACGATGGGCGCTGTATCTACAGGAATTTGACTTTAGTATTGTTTACATACAGGGTTCTTCAAATATTATTGCTGATGCTTTATCACGTGTCCCTATGGGTTTGAAACAAAGTGCTGAGCAGGACTGCAAAGAAAACAATTATTGTTTGATGTATATTCAAGGTGTTGCGTTTGAAAATTTTATTTCGTCTTCGCTCCAGGACATCGCTAAGGAGCAAAACAAGGATCCACTCTGGAAGGACATTAAGGAGAAGTGGAGGAGGAAGGAAAGCGTAGCGATTAGACAGTATTATTTAGTTCGCAATGATATTCTTTTTAAACGAAAATCGGTCGACAACTCTGTTTGGTTAGTTTGCGTTCCTGATGAGTGGGTTAATAAATTGATTTGTTATACACATTTCAGTTATGCACACTTTGGTCCCAAAAAATACTTTCATAAATTACGAGAAAAGTGCTACTTCAGTAATATGGAAAAACGTATTCGATCTGTTCTTGCCAAATGCAAATTATGTCAAAAGGCTAAGCCGTCAACTATTTCTCACAGAGCACCGTTCTCTCCTATCATTCCAGCGAAATTAAAGGACATGGCTGCAGTCGATTTGTTCGGTCCAGTGGTTCGTTCTACTAATGGTTTTGCGTACATTTTGCTAGCAGTGGAATTGACGTCGAAATATGTGTGTTTTACACCTTTACGCAAAGCAACAGCTCGTTCAGTATCTAATGCTTTCATCAAACATTTTCTTAAAGAAATGGGACATGTTGATAAGGTTATATCAGATAATGGATCACAGTTTCGACCCTACGGCGTCGTAAGATTAAACCGATTTTCATTTCACTTTTTCACCCTCAATCAACGCTTCAGAGAGATGGATGAAGGAAATCAAAAAATTGTGTTGAGTTTATTGTCATCAGAATCACAGAACGTGGGATCAGTATCTTCATATTTTTCAAAACATTCTGAATGAACTCCCTAATGATTTAACTTCTTTACCGCTTCTATTGATATTAAAAAATAAAGCACCGACAAATCGCATTTCTGAAATCGTTCCTTTTCCGCCTTCACGGAAACTGCGGCATTCTGAAGTTGTCAACCTGGCTCTACAAAATATTGCATCTTGCCACCAATGCTGGCAAAAATACCATCAAATTGTAGCCCGTGGAGGAGGGGCATATGTAAGGTGGCTACACTGAGTCACAGCGCCAGAGATTGGGCCAAAGAGTATTATTCAGCTGCCTCCACTGGCAGTGCTTGTTCAGAACTTGCAGTGGGCAGTTGTAGTTCTGAGGTAGGCGTGATCAGTGCTTGTTGAGACGTTGTCGATAGAGTACTAGTTGTGAACATGTCGTATGCAGTTGTTCTGTTGGGAAAGACACCATATGTTATTCGATTGGGGATGTTGTAATGATCAAAGTGTATTTTTCGTCAATATATATGAAGGTAAAGAAATTTTTTTATTTTAGATGTCCTAAATAACAATGCCCCTTGGTCACAGGTTCAGTCAACAAAGCATCTGGCTCGCGTTCTTGTATTAGACTGTAATTCTGGTTTCTATGTGCAATAATAGTATTTCTGGTTTTTTAAATTACTTCATTGTAAATGACGTTTAAAGCATCTTGTCGTATTGAAGAAGAACCGTGCCAGATGTGTACGTTGAATCACACTTCCACACACAGAACAGCTACACTTATGCTTTCTTGTTTCGTAGCTTTTATAGTTGCTGGGACTTAATTAATTAATTGTGTTAACGGAAATTTCCTTTCATTCTTTGTTGTTATTCTATGCAGTCAGATTGCGTACTAATATTATTCAGGGCCAACCGGTTACGAGGCTGCGTATCCGGACAAACAGCGACTAAAACTAAAAATATTTGCATTATATTCAATTAAGCCCCCATGCACATATCACAGACAAGTTTGATGGGCGACATGTCGGGCGAAAGTGCAGGCCAGGGAAGCAGTGGTACCAATCATTCTTCGAAGGAATCTTGTACATTCCACATCACATGTGACCGGTCATTATGCCGCTGAAATAAGACACGCGCCTGCAGTGGGGGTAGAGTCTCGAGTTCTAAAATCTCCTTCATGTAGCAGTTACTGTTCAGATTGCCTTCAATACGTGCGAGACCAGGTCGCTTGCCATATCCAATGGTGCCCCAATGCTGTTAGCCCTATTGTCTTCATCACGGTAGCATCTAACACTTACAGAGTCATCACGGTTTGAACAGTTGAAGTGGGACTCGTCCAAGAACACTACATTTTCTCACTGAGCACGCCAGTGACGGTGATTACCTATCCACTGCAGAGTGAGGTGTTGGTGGTTTTTGATAAACGGAAGTCGACCCAACCGCATGCGTACCACCAGTCCAGCCCACAGCCGATGGCGTCGAATCGTCGACTCAGACGAGGGAACAAGATGACGATCATCCGCACTGTGATCGTATCTTGTGGCCCAGCAGTCACTGGTCACTGTGTATGTCTCCTTCCACTGGCGCCACACACGCACCACTATCGCACCTGTGTGCCCTGTATCGACTGCAATGTCTCAGTACGACAAACGCGTTACCTGGAGACCAGTCACTCTGCTCCATTCGGAGTCACCCTCATGCTGATATTAGGTCCTTTGACATTGACGAGGAGCAATGGTACCTGCTCTGCAGGTTTCCACTTCGTTTGACGGATCTGCAATGACTGAGTGTCACACTGCGTGGTATGCTGTCAGGAAGGAGAGCGCTGCAGGGCCTACATGCACCTTATCTCTCTGCAATATGAGTCACTTGTTATTGTTTCACTGATCGGATACTGTGTTTCAAGAAATACGTAGCACAAACACGTGCAACCAGGGGCACTGGCGAACTTCTGGTGTACATGGAATTGACATACAGCACCTGCCCTCCCATGGAGACGTACAAAGGCTACTAGTTCAGCCATAGCTGAGCGTTGCGTCTCCTCGGGACATTCCATCGATTATAGTGGCACGAAAATCTTTTCCATAATGAAATCCTTCAAGGATTCTAATATTGAGGAATCTGTGAACATTTGTTTGCTGGAAGACATAACGCTTTAATTTTTTCACAGACACTAAATTTTACGCCTAGTGTAAAGTCAAGCTACTTTTAGTGATTTTACCATTTAATTTTATCCTCGCATGCACAGGCGCATGACAGACGAGCAGCATTCAACAGAGTGCGCTAAGACCAAGCGAAGTCAGTCACGTGTATGGGCCACTGCGCAAGCTTGTGGTATAAACTTAGTGGTTCACGTCAGAAATCAGCAGTTGTAAAATTTATCTGATGAAAGCTGTCTGGCTTTCGGACGAAATATCGTGGTTAGAAATTGGTATCATTCAGTTGCAATTCGGAAATCTCATAGAATGCGTCTCATACAGCTCGATAAATTATGTTTCTTTGTTATCTTGGCAGCAGCACGAAGTCCTGTAGCCGTTTGATGTTCTGGTGTTGTGTCTTCACTGCATGAGTTTTCCGTGTCCTCGGAACGTACGGTATCCAAACAACTTACGAGAATTAGACGGGTTAAGTCTTATACAACTGCCGATATTTCGACAGTGAATAGCCCCTCATTTTCAAGGTACCAATGCGATGACAGAGTGCTGTGTAAGGACATTTAAAGTATCGGTATCCGGGCTACACCGACGAAGAACCAAGTACGTCGTGTACATGAAGAGAACACACACACTGGCGCCACCACACAGTCAAGAATGACCAACGTCATAACCTACCGATAGTGAACATTAATTACTAACTGATGTCTAAGTAATAATAAAACTCTCCCGTTGCTGTTTGATTTGGCAAAAAGATGTATTGTAAGCAGAATTTAAGTAAGAACCCCCGTCTCTAAGTATAAAGTTACCTGTTAATTTAATCTTAATTGCTTCCTTAGCAAACTCTTCAAATAGCTGGAAGTGCACGTCAGAAACTCTGTGTTGTTATAGTGCATAGGACGGCGGGTACCAAGGGAATATTCATCAACAGCGAATTTGCTTGGCTCTTGCAAGTGTGTGTGACGCTTATGCTCTATGCACCGTTCCTCCGCAGTCCTGATGGTCTGACGAATGCACGAAAAGCCACAACTGCTAGGAATTCGGCAAACAGAAGTCTTACGCAAACCAAGGTTATACTTTATAGACCATGTATGGTAGTCGAAATACATAATTCTCGTGCGTTTCCGCAGAATTCGACCAATCTTGTTGGAAATGCTACCTGCGTAAGCCAAAAATGCCGTCGAAATAAGTACACCCCGTTATTTTCACTACTTACACTATTCACTGTAGGTGGATTGCGCAATGCATGTCTGATCACTCTTTCACTATAACTGTTCTGGCGAAGCGTGACTTCGAGGCTGAAATTGATGGTCTCAGATGACGTCGGCAAGGTACGGAGTAACCCTTCTCAATGAGTAGGATGATGACAGTTATGATGCTGGATGCGCTCTCTCGTTGCATTATGCCCTAAAAATGAGGGAGTGCTCAATATCAGTGGTTGCCTAAGACATCATGCGGGTACATTCCCGTAAGCTCCTTGAGCATTTTATACGCCGAGACATCCACGTCTGACGATGCATGGTACTTGTCACGGTGGCGCTTACTCACGTCGCGGATGAAGTCCCTCACGCTGATGCCGTGGTCCCAGACGGCCTCCTCGTCCAGGCAGCTTAGCGGCCAGGTCCGCAGGCGACCGATGGTGCTGGCCTGGAACAGCGCCGCGGCCAGCACGCGGACGGCGTCGTACGTCAGCGCTGACTCCACCTGCAACCCAATCATGGGGAAAGCTCTGCTTAGTTTAAGATGAGCCATCATTGATGTGGATGTCGGGCTGCGGCTGGTCATAAAATTGTGGGAGTAAGAAATACCAGCAGTGGTGCTTTTTATGAAATTCCCAAAGAAAGCAGGTGTTGACACATGTGAAAATTACCGAACTATCAGTTTAATAAGAAACGGCTGCAAAATACTATCACGAATTCTTTAAAGACGAATGAAAAACTGGTAGAGGCCGACATCGGGGAAGATTAATGTTGGAACACGTGAGGCAATATTGACCTTATGACTAATCTTAGAAGAAAGATTAAGGAAAGGCAAACCTACGTTTCTAGCATTTGTAGACTTAGAGAAAGCTTTTGACAATGTTGACTGGAATACTCTATTTCAAAGTCTAAAAGGTGGCAGGGGTGAAATACAGGGAGTGAAAGGCTATTTATAATTTGTACAGAAACCAGATGGCAGTTATAAGAGTCGAGGGGCATGAAAGGGAAGCAGCGGTTGGGAAGGGAGTGAGACAGGATTGTAGCCTGTCCCCGATGTTATTCAATCTGTATTTTGAGCAAGTAGTAAATGAAACAAAAGAACAATTCGCAGTAGGAATTAAAATCCATGGAGATGAAATAAAAACTTTGAGGTTCTTCGATGACATTGTAATTCTTTCAGAGACAGCAAAGGACCTGGAAGAGCAGTTGAACGAAATGGACAGTATCTTGAAAGGAAGATATAAGATGAACATCAACAAAAGCAAAACGAGGATAATGGAATGTACTTCAATTAAATCGGGTGATGCTGCGTGAATTAGATTAGGAAATGAGACACTTAAAGTAGTAAATGATTTTTGCTACTTTGGGGGCAAAATAACTGATGATGGTCGAAGTATAGAGGATATAAAGTGTAGACTGGCAATGGCAAGGAAAGAGTTTCTGAAGAAGAGAATTTTGTTCACATCTAGTTTAGATTTAAGTGTCACGAAGTCGTTTCCGAAAGTATTTGTACGGATTGTAGCCATGTATGGAAGTGAAACGTGCACGATAAATAGTTTAGACAAGAAGAGAATAGAAGATTTCGAAATGTGGTGCTACAGAAGAATGCTGAAGATTAGATAACTAATGAGGAGGTATTGAATAGAACTGGCAGAAGGGAAAATTGTGGCACAACTTGACTAGAAGAAGGGATCGGTTGGTAGGGCATATTCTGAGGCATCACGGGATCACCAGTTTAGTATTGGAGGGCAGCGTGGTGGGTAAAAATCGTGGACGGAGACCAAGAGATGAATACACTAAACAGATTCAGAAAGATGTAGGTTGCAGTAGGTACTGGGAGATGAAGAAGGTTGCACAGGATAGAGTAGCATGGAGAGCTGTATCAAACCAGTCTCAGGGCTGAGGACCACAACAACAAAATTAATTACACGACCAGTTTTGACATTACATTGCTATCATAGTCAGACCCCTAAGCAAACTGAATAGAAATATCCAACGGTCCGTGCGTTAGGACAGGTACCATGTATATTAACTGGTCTTAAGGATTTCTGTTTACACTATGTTTACACTCCAGCCATTTAACAACAACAGCTATCGTTACATCTCTGGAGCGCTGACATCGTATAAATACAAATCCTTGAGACCAGTGAATATACATCGTATCTGTTCTAGTGCGCCGAGGCCTGCTTATCACCATTCAGGATGTATATACATGTTGATTTTTTTGTACCCAGGACTGATCGATGGAGGATACGGATAAAAAAAGGTCTAATGAACTTACGCCCGGAAATGGATGGTTTCCATGCTAGAGACCATTTATTCAGTCACACATTGTTGCAGAGACTGGGGTCTAATACGCGCTGTACCATACAACCACAGCTGCAGTGTGCATGGTTTCCTCCTAGAGGGTGGTATTGATCCTCATACTTCATGTCCTAGCGCCCTTTCCTGCCATGGTAATAATTAATACTGCGTCTATCAATTCTTTTGCTGACTCACCTTGTAGTGGATGTGATATAAGCTGTACACAATGGTTCCGTATTCGAATAGATAGCTTGTCGACATGGTATTTCCTTCGGAAAGGCAAATGGCAACGGGCGGCGGACAGCAAGGTTGTATCAGGAGACCTACTCCCGCCGACAACAACCACAGCATTCAATGTTTGCAACAGGGTTTCGCCATTTTTCTGAGGCAGAGTGGTTTCAGGAAGCAGGAAATCATGAAAGACTTACCCGAAATGTTCGGACACGAGACTCGGAGGAAAATGTGATGAACACTGTGGAAGGCGACAGTCTTGCCAGCACAAGGCAGTTGGCCCGCCACAACAGGGTAAGCCAAACGACCGTGTGGAACCTTCTCCATGACAACTGTTACTGCCCTTATGACTTAAGCGTGTGCAGGGCTTACTAGCGACAGATTTTGCACATCGGGAGCAGTTTTGTCAATGGTTTTTCCACCGGGTAACCACGATTTCAGGATTTGTGTATCCACCCTATTCACAGATGAAGGCACATTTACGCGGAGTGGTATCTTCAGCTTTCGTATCAGTGATCACCGTGGTATGGTGACAGCAAACCATCAGCGTCGATGCAGCTGGAATGCGTGGGCCGCGATAATTGGCGATCGTATTTTGGTACCAGTCTTCGCCTAACAGACCCACTCCCTTCGTCGTTAACGCCCGGACGCACTTCAGTCGTGTCTTCTCTCGTCGGGGTCCAGTTGCATGGCCTGCTCGTTCACCGGATCTCAACCCGTGTGATTTCTGGTTATGGGGCCATGTCAAAAGTTTCGTGTATGCATAGCCGATTCCAGAAGTGGACACCTGGAGCAGCGTATTCATGCTGACTTTGACAGTGTTCGGATGCAACCTGTCCGACGTGAACGTGTGAGGCAGAACATGCTAGGCTCATACATGCATGCTCAAATGGTTCAAATGGCTCTGAGTAGCATGGGACTTAACATCTGAGGTCATTAGTCCCCTAGAACTTAGAACTACCTAAGCCTAACTAACCTAAGGAGATCACACACATCCATGCCCGAGGCAGGATTCGAACCTGCCACCGTAGCAGTCACGCGGTTCCGGACTAAAACGCCTAGAACCGCTCGGCCACCGCGGTCAGCTACATGCATGCGTTGAGCCACGTGGAAACCATTTTCCAAACATACTGTAATTGCGGCTGCATGGTACAGCGCGCACTAGACCGGAGTCGCTGTAACATTTTATGATTGAATAAATAGTATCTAGCATGGAAACAATGCATTCCTAGAGACAAGTTCATTAGAGCTTCTTTTGCGTATCCTCTCAGCGGTTAATCTCTAGAGTTTGTACCACTTGGAAAAAAATCACCCTACATACATATTCACTGTGATTTGCAGCTTTGGCACTGGCACCCATTCTAAACTTGTTCGGTTCTGTTTCCGGTGCTACGAAGAAATTTTGCTTTAGAAATACCAATAGCAAGAAAATAAGAGACGACAGGACATACACTTCTACCACCTTATTCAGGACAGAAGTTTTGATTTAAACACGTAAAGTCTGCAAAATGTGTACGAGCATCGTGTCTTAGACTCTCGTTATCTTTGGCTTTGCATGTGATAGCTGCCAAACATTACCTTATGCGTATTTTCTGGTGGTTAGCAATTGTGGTGTAGTTCAGACAATGGTTGCAGCACCAGCTCGCGGGGTCATAGTGATTTTGAAGGTAGAAGTTGAGGGCGGCTGAGTTAACACCTAAGGTGGGAAACAGACACATGATAGTTAAGGTGGTAGGTGTTCAAGCTGTTATATACAGGGTTATATAATTTCAAATACAGTGCTTGACAAGAAAAGTGAAGCTCCTTGAAGTGGAGGAGGAAAAGAAGCTTCAGGGTTTGAGAGGGTGACGTTATTTCAGTGATTACAAAATCAAGTCAATTTTAAAAGGAATTTGGGAGTATGTGCTTACTTATCGGTATGACGTTGCACCCCCTCTGTCCTGGATACAAGCTCGATTCGCTTGGATAGAGTGTCTCTTCTGAGGCCAGTTGGCCTACAACTGTTGTAACTGGTCCTCGAGATCCAGGGTACTGGTGCTGGGATAACGTTTATGTCCGAGATGGTTCTGTCGGGGACACATCTGATGATCTTACTCGCCCAGTGCGTACCTCAACGCCACGCACATAGTTCGTAGAGGCTAGTTCCACGTGTGGACGAGTACTGTCATGTTGAAAAATGACACCACGATATTGTCGCATGAGAGGTAACACGTGAGTATGGAGGATGTCCTTGCCGTACAGCTGTGTTTCAGAGGTGCGTCAGTCACTACCATCTGCGACGTTA
This sequence comes from Schistocerca gregaria, assembly GCF_023897955.1. Classification (NCBI taxonomy): domain Eukaryota; kingdom Metazoa; phylum Arthropoda; class Insecta; order Orthoptera; family Acrididae; genus Schistocerca; species Schistocerca gregaria. Next base: position 428,416,883 of record NC_064921.1, read on the forward strand.
AATTACACCGGATGGCTTCAAAAAAATGGCTCTGAGCACTATGGGACTTAACATCTGTGGTCATCAGTCCCCTAGAACTTAGAACTACTTAAACCTAACTAACCTAAGGACATCACACACATTCATGCCCGAGGTAGGATTCGAACCTGTGACCGTAGCGGTCACGCGGTTCCAGACTGAAGCGCCTAGAACCGCACGGCCACACCGGCCGGCCCGGATGGCTTCCTACACCATTAAGCCGGGAGTAAAATTGGAATAACAGAGCCTCTCCCCGGGCCGACGCTATATTATGATAGTCATTGGGGGGTAACGCAGAACCGCGATTCGTTGCTGAAGGCAATGCGGCGCCAATAATCATCAGTCCATGCTTCCCAGTCATGGCACCACTCCAAACGCAGCTCATTTGTGTTGTGGTGTTAAACGGCAGCCTACCCATGGAACGGTAGTTACCTAGTCCGGCTGCTGCTGGTCTCCGATCAAAGATGCGGGACGACGTAGAATGTTGCAGGGAGCTCATAACCTTTTCTCGGATGGCCGGCGCGGACGTGAAGCGCACAGTTCGGCTAGCCTCCCATATCGGGGTCAGACATGATTGATGGGGGCCTTGACGATCAACGTTCCTGTATTCACACGCAGTCACTCTTCCTTGGAGCCAGTGACAGATCCGAAAGCCCCACAAATCTGGATATTGCACGATATGACCTTCCGGCCAATTGGAGACTTACAACATGGCACCTATCAAACTCTGTCCGGTGCTGATAACCCTGTCTCACACACGGCATCTCCTTGCCATTCACAGAGCTCACTTAACATCTGACGCTGTTCATCCCCCTTACTTACTCTACCAGGTAACAACGCTAAACACCAGCCACACTAAGGCACCCGGGTGACCGTTACAGAGGCCGTGCGGTTCTGGGCGCTACAGTCTGGAACCGAGCGACCGCTACGTTCGCAGGTTCGAATCCTGCCTCCGGCATGGATGTGTGTGATGTCCTTAGGTTAGTTAGGTTTAATTAGTTCTAAGTTCTAGGCGATTGATGACCTCAGAATTTAAGTCGCATGGTACTCAGAGCCATTTTGACCCTTACAGAATATGGTCACTCAAATTATTTACGTAACCGGCGATGGTGTGTACGTATACGAAGTTATATTGATATTCAGTCATGCCCCTTGGGTACTATACCTTCTCTATCCCACCGTGTCCTTTCGGTACTATACTTTTTTGTCGGGCCTTGTATGAAGATTAGTCAGTAGACATAAATTTAACAAATTTTCGCCTTGAGGGGCAGTAAATTTACGTGTTAGCGTGGACATCAGCACGCTGAATAACTCCATAGGTGACATTACTACTTTTATAATCAGATTCGTACTGAACTAACATGAACAAACTGTAGAAGAAACGGACTTTAATTTGTGAATTATATCAGTGTGAATGGGAAGGACGTAGTTACACCTTTTTTGTTGCTTTAAAATTAATAAACTAATTCAAAGGACATCTCGTTTACTTGAAGAGGTTCGTTGACATCACTAATTATTAATTTTGTGTGGCAATTAATTATGAGCACTTCCGGGCAGCGGGGCACGCGTTAATCATATGTCAGCCATCATCTTTTGTAAGTTGTCTTCCTTCGGAATACCGGAGTGCTGTGAAGTTAAATAACTTATAGTATTTCGAAGAAGGAACGGGAGCATACGAATTCCCTACTCACTCACAGAATGAAAGCGTAAAGTTTTCCTTGCCAGATTTTGAGAACAGTAATTTATCTGCACAGGCCTTGATTTATCTTCTTCCTTTGTTACATTTTATTATTAATCCATAACAAATGAGTCTAACATTTGACATGCCCTGTCTGTGCTACACACAGCACAGTTATATCCTTCACACGTCACACGAAATGGCTGCTTGAAAACAGTGATAAGACATAGCAATGAGACTTGAAACATTTTTATCTTTGATAACTATACGTCTGTTTTCACCTAACTGAGAAGAAACTGAACAGAATCAAGGATAAAATATTGATAACTCCTGTGATTAAAGAATATTGTGCTAGAAAGAGAGAGTATCTAATTCAGAGGACGACCTGTAGTCAACAGATGAAACATCATTCCCATCATTGTTTCCAAATCCTCGTCTGTTATTAACAAAGAGAAAAACATGCATTATGCTAAAAGAAAGCAACCCTTCAACAACAAGAAGTTATGTCTTATCGAAGCAAGAAATTGGTAATCCTAACGAATTAAAAATAAAAACAGAAAAGAACATCACCCTTTAGACACCCCTTTTGCAAACCATCTGAATATTTGGATTTAAGGATTGAAAAATTCTGTTAGCTACATGGGAAATAGCAGTTTTTGTGGTAAAGTTGTGTTACAACTGATTTTGTGTTGTAAGAAAGACTGTGTATTAACAAATGTAGCCATTTACATTCTTTGAAAGATATCCATGTAAGTAAGCTGACATCAAGGTACCAATAGGAGGTCAACAACAACTCTTTAATATGACTGAGACAACATTGGTTTTATTAAAGTAGCAGTTGTCTCCCTCATTTGTGAGGTAAGCTTTTGCTGGCACAAGCACAAATATTACTAAGCAGTATAGTGATAGTTTTTGATAATACAGCATAAAGATTATACTACAATTTTTTTAAAGGTTCTCTTGTATTTTGTAAATGTATACCTTGACTAGGTATCCTTATTGATGGAATCTTCAGAACACGATACATGAACGAATTTCAGTAACCTTTGTCGTGCAGGACATGATCTCAGCACCATTTACATCGTGTAACGCTTTCATTGAGTGAACAGAAATTCAGTGTAGTCAACGTTCTACAAGCATTTAGCTTTTCATTGAAGAAGCAAGTTGTTCAAGCTGATGACTGAACTGTCTCATCACTCATGTCGGATTATCTGTTCAGCAGTTAACGATATCACTCGTGAGTGCTGATTTTCGTGTGTTAATACTCACTGCTAATAGACTCTTAGTTGGAAAAATGGATGCGGTAATTATTTTAGACTATATGGTCCTCAGTGTCACCCTTCGAGTATCCATGCTATGAATGAATAGGTATCAGTCCACGACAACAAGGATGGATATACAATGGAGTAGAGTTCCTGTATACCAACCTACGCACCAGTATTATGAGTTAAATCAATAGGTCTTCACGACTTCCCACGGAATGAAGGTAAGACACTTTTGTCCGTTGGTCTTCTGCCGCCCCTTGGTGCTTACGCACGAGCAACTAATGAATCAGAACCAGGCAACACCCCGTCTCTTCATTTCAGTTACGTAATAACTGTTAGCCACAGACACAAAACGACTATATATTTCACAAACACTCATAACAACTGTCCACATAATACAACTTCACAGCTGTTGTATAACTCACAAGTAGGAGCAGGCCGATAACAAACTATCTCTATTACGAAATCGTCTGGGAAGTACTGTATCCTGCCTCACATTCTAATCACGCGCAGTGACAGACACTAATATTAAAAAAACCACATCTGATCAACAAGGTACACCGATCCAGTATCAAACATATGTCATAGAGCAGGGTCGAATTATGTTACCACTGCTTTAATACTGTAGGTACCGAAACACTGCTTGTTCCAGTTATGCTGATTACCACATACATATGCTACATAATAATCAAAATTTAGGTTTTGCAATGCAGTTCAGCGGTATTATGCCATCGTTTCTAACTAAATTTACTTGTGGAAGCAAGAATACGACATTGAGATTAATTACAATTAATGTGGCTTCAAGGCAGAAATTTGTTAGATTATTACTGGCAACTTCCAATCATCACTAAATATAAATTGCTGTTTGTTCTATTAATAAAAAGAATAAACAGACAACGATGCTTAAGTGAGGAGTTTAGCAAGAATAAAACATACCCGCATCGTATGCGGAGTGATTGTGACAGGAGTTTTATTCCAACGGTATTCGAAGTCCTGCATCGTCTTCAGAACGGCTTCGCTGTCAGGCTGGATGAGTCGCAGTGTTGTGATGTTGGTACCACTGAGACGAAACTGAGTCAAATCCAAAGTGTGGGCATCCTGTCAACATAAAATCATAACATCCTGCGTATTAATAAGGAAAATATATGAAAGAAAGAATGAGGGCTATTTGTCTGTTTCAAAGAGACATTAACGTTTCAAAATATCGAACTATGGATATAAAACCATGACAGAAACTTAAAGTGATCTTACTGAAAATCGTGTTTTGGTTAATAGAATTTGGTTTTCTGAATTTTGTAATTATGCTATTTTAATTTTTACTGGAATATAGTAAAGAAGTAACTAATGAACAATTCACTTTGTATCAAGAAATATCTAGGAATTTTGAAAAGTTTATGTTTCCAACCGCGTTCAGTTTCAACTATAAAAATATTTCGGGAGAATTATAAACCGGCGGCGGGTACACATATTAGCTGTAAGGCGTGTCTTCGAATCATGTCTTCTAGAGTATGATCGGAAATGTGAATAAGGATGTGTGCCTTTGAGTTCTTGTACCGTAAAAGGAGAAAAATTTTACATTTATCGGAGTTTCTACGTAGTAGTACCAAGGGTAAATGAAATACGTAGCCCAAAACACACAGTTGGTTTGGTTATCAGAAATAAGAGAAATCATCATGTTAGTAGAATTTGTAGAGAATAGTAAAACTGAATGCACTTGGATACAACGGTAACTTCGCATATGGTCTCATAGCGCGAATCAAGTGATACAAATGAGTCTATAGCAATTGTTCAGTTCCTTGCAGTTTTCACAGACACGAAGAACTTTCTGGTGGTATCAATATCACTCCATTTCACGAAGAAGTTGGAACTAGTGGTACCAATTCATGCTTTTAAGTGTCTTTGATTACTGATTCTCTGATTACTATTAACATTATTAGGTATTGAAAGGTATTTCTTAAACTGCACAACTGCATTCTAGAGACCACTAAATTATGAAGATATTATGTTAGTTGGAGTCTGTTGGTAAAATGGCGATAGAATCCTGCAGAATGGTTTTGTCCGCGATGATAATTTTGTGATTAAAAGCAGTAACTTACTCTCATTGGTCATTGAAAGGAATGAAAAAATACAAAAAAATTCTTCCTGTACAAAACACGCTTCTGTTAGTCTAATATTCTTGAAACACCACTTAGATGACTAAACTGCGAAAGTGAAAGGAAAAAAATGCGTATATTCTGTACAATGACAATAATTTTCAGAACTTTAGAAACCAAACGAAGCTTAACGTATTTGGTAAAGGAATCAAACAAAGTCAAACGAGATACATTAGAGGTATCGGAAATGCGACGAAAAGACGAAACACAAACATATTTTTACAAGAGGATATTTGTTTCGTTAAAAAGGAAAGTCAGTTGTGGCCTTAGTTGTGAACTAGACGAATAAAAACTATATTAAAGGAATCTCTATAAAAAAATATTTTCTGAAATGTATAAGCCAAATGTTCGGCTGGTACGTTTCATGTCTCTCTTTTATTGCTCCGACTTACATAAATCTGTATGACGCTGTCAAGGGTAATGATGTCCACCTGGCTAGTTTTGTGTCTTAAAGAGTCACTTCTGGCACAACTAGGTGCACTGGCACTGGAAGGAATCCGCACGGCAGATTAATAACGAGGGTCGGTGTACCAGCCAGCATGGATGTAGTTTTTAGGCGGTTTCTCACTTACCTCTAGGTGAATACCGGGTTGATACCCAAGCTCCACCTCAGTTACACGATTCGGAAACATTTAGAAAACCTTCGCTCACTTTCACGTGCATAACACAACACCCAAACAGTCGGGGTATTCACGTTTCGTCCCAGTGGGTAATGGAAAGGTGACAGGAAGGGCATCTGGCTACACCTTCAACTAACTGTACGAAATCCATAAATGACATTGCTGTCCCTGCTAAAAGAACATCTCGGGGATGCGTTTTTCGCTGAAAGCCTTCCAAAAAATCTTGAGGGACCCGTGCTGGGCAAAAGATAACTACTCGCCACTCTCACATCGGGAAGCTGAGTGGCAATTACTGTTAAAGATTTTCTCATTTTTGTGAGGGAGGAGTAGTGCCATCTGCTTGCAAGATCTCACGGACACAAAAATTTTCTCTCTGTCAACCCAGAAAAGAACCTCGCTGAGTGGCTTAAAATATCTGATAGATGGGATGTTCTCCGTTTCTTAACATTTAGTTGGTAGTCACTGGCTGAGCTTTCCCGCTGCTTGGTGAAGATTTGTGAGGACATTTTATGGGAAAACTTTGCTGCAGAGAGGCAACATAACATTTTTTAAAATACTTGGATTTCAACTATGAATTGATTACCTTATCAGAGCAAAACTGAAACCAGGCCAGAAAATCAGTACTGCAATAAGGTATAATTAACATATCGAAAAGAAAACAATTTACAACAAAACCACAGGAAGAGTAGCTGGACGGAAAGCAAAATAAATGAATAGATGGATGAAAGTGGCACAGAGACCTTTTATAAAATCAAGCAAAGTATCAAATAAATAAATAAAAACTTCGAAGTTTCAAAAAACAAGAACTTACAGACATTGTGTGTTACCAGTTTTGACTTACAGCCGTAAGATATAGACACTTAATGTGAATATCTTTCTCCAAATGTGGTTTGCTGATCAACCAAAGGAGGTATGTTGGAATTACTTGGGAAACAGGAAAGCGAAGAAGTGGATCACGGAGAAGACTGAAATGGATGACGAAATTATTACTGTCATTCAAAATAAATGGAATTGAGAGGAACATGTAAGTAGATTGGCAAGGTCGGTAGCTGTACCAAGGAAGTTGTTCATTAGGTTCCATTAGATCAGAAAAGATGGAGTTTGTTGTTGGTTTTTGAATTGGATTCAGAATATTTGGACAGAATAGTGGACAGACTTGTAACGTTACGATTAATATGTCTGCTATGCATGGTATTCTAAAATGGAGAGTTTTGTCGAGTGCCGTGATATGGTTGCACCAGGTAAGAGGACACTAAGCAGCTTTCCGCAATCACTGCAGCGAAAGGTACAGGAGGAACAGCTGTCCAGTGAGCTGCTGTGCGCTGGGGGCTTGGAAATCCCATGTTGGTGGGATAAACTGTGCCACTGCATGTTTATGGATGCCCAGCAATACATGGTGAAACTAGAGCTTTGAATATTTGCTAAAAACACGACACAGCACACGTCCTACAGAAAATGTAGTGATACATTGAAATCACAATAAAGAGACGAACTCACTAAAGTTATTACTGTATTTATGAAGTAAATATTAGCAAATTTATTAACATTTATACGCAAAATTGTCTGTAAAACCGATTCAAAATGCTACATAGACGGTACGTATGCGATGACATCTAGTTGGGTAGACATTGTAGGGAGCTATCAAATGTTGTTATTATTAAATGTTGACTAAAAATAAATAAAATTATTAAATGTTGTTGTGTTATTGTTGAACAAATACGCAAAATGTTATAAAAGTTTTTGAATATTTTAAATTGTAGTTCCAAAACAATAGTTTCTTCACATATACACTATAGATCAGCATCGCCATGAATGATTTGCTCTGTTATCCCAATTTCTTGTGTTTCTTTGATGAGAATTTGGTAAGTTAATATCTATAAGATGACCATTCAAGTAGCGTAGTACTGCAGCAGCAAGCTGAATAAAGACGTGAACTAAACTAGTTCCTTGCTGTTCCATAAAGACTAAATAAAAGATGGTCATTCTGCGATGGTTATCATGCACTAATATAACATCAAAGTGGAAATTATCTGAATGTGTATGTAACGTATGTTCGAAATATGTAAAGGTAGTAAAATATAGGTTAATGCGCCTCATGAGAGGTCCATGCTCATAAACGAGCTAAAAGCGACGGTGCGTAACCGAATCCCTAACGAACAGCTAACCGCATTCAGATTTGAGATCGTGTCATCGTCCTTTGGCGATTATGTGGCAACATTGTGATTCTAAACGGCAATTAACTTATCATTATTTTATTAGTTATCGGACCCAGTGAAACTGCGAAGAGAATCTACATGCTGCCAAGAAAATCTTAGATTTGGACGCAATGCCAGAAATGATACAACGTAAGAGTAAGACGTTACACACTCCTGCACTCGAAAACAAGAAGAGGAAAGTACGACAAGGCCGTAAAAAATATTAATTGAGAATTTGTCGCTCAATAAGGGTTTGGGCCAGGAAAAGAAGAAGACGGAGAAGTCATAAAAGCCAAGAAAGAGTTAGGAAAAAGCGGTTCCATTACCATGATTCATCGGCAATTTTTTGTTATTGAAAACGTTACTAACAACGAAGTGAAAAGATACCATAGGCTCCGTTAAAATTGAAGCAAATGACTGTCTTCGAATCGTTTGGATACCGGGAAACTTTAGGATGTCTCGAAGTTGTATGTAAAACTCTTGTATGGTCTATATTATAATTTAATATACAGAACAGAAACGATCATTTGTGGCATGCATTCAATAAGTCCTTGAAAGATTTCTAAACATTTATGGTATCAGACGTCTACACAAAGGTCTCACAATCCGTCTGAATTATGGGGCACTGGTTTGCAAGCGCCGAGCTGACGTCCAAAAGTATCCCAGAAATGTTCCACATGGTTCAGGTTAGGTGTGTCTAGTAACCAAGACAGTAACGTGAGTTCACTATTATGCTTCTGAAACAATTTTACAACCATTATGATCTTCTTACACAGACAGTTGTCCTGCTGGAAGATACAGGGTGTTTCAAAAATGACCGGTATATTTGAAACGGCAATACAAACTAAACGAGCAGCGATAGAAATACACCGTTTGTTGCAATATGCTTGGGACAACAGTACATTTTCAGGCAGACAAACTTTCGAAATTACAGTAGTTACAATTCTCAACAACAGATGGCGCTGCGGTCTGGGAAACTCTATAGTACGATATTTTCCACATATCCACCATGCGTAGCAATAATATGGCGTAGTCTCTGAATGAAGTTACCGGAAACCTTTGACAACGTGTCTGGCGGAATGGCTTCACATGTAGATGAGATGTACTGCTTCAGCTGTTCAATTGTTTCTGGATTCTGGCAGTACACCTGGTCTTTCAAGTGTCCCCACAGAAAGAAGTCACAGGGGTTCATGTCTGGCGAATAGAGAGGCCAATCCACGCCGGCTCCTGTATGTTTCGGATAGCCCAAAACAATCACACGATAATCGAAATATTCATTCAGGAAATTAAAGACGTCGGCCGTGCGATGTGGCCGGGCACCATCTTCCATAAACCACGAGGTGTTCGCAGTGTCGTCTAAGGCAGTTTGTACCGCCACAAATTCACGAAGAATGTCCAGATAGCGTGATGCAGTAATCGTTTCAGATCTGAAAAATGGGCCAATGATTCCTTTGGAAGAAATGGCGGCCCAGACCAGTACTTTTTGAGGATGCAGGGACGATGGGACTGCAACATGGGGCTTTTCGGTTCCCCATATGCGCCAGTTCTGTTTATTGACGAAGCCGTCCAGGTAAAAATAAGCTTCGTCAGTAAACCAACTGCTGCCCACATGCATATCGCCGTCATCAATCCTGTGCACTATATCGTTAGCGAATGTCTCTCGTGCAGCATTGGTAGCGGCGCTGAGGGGTTGCCGCGTTTGAATATTGTATGGATAGAGGTGTAAACTCTGACGCATGAGACGATACGTGGACGTTGGCGTCATTTGGACCGCAGCTGCAACACGGCGAACGGAAACCCGAGGCCGCTGTTGGATCACCTGCTGCACTAGCTGCACATTGCCCTCTGTGGTTGCCGTACGCGGTCGCCCTACCTTTCCAGTACGTTCATCCGTCACGTTCCCAGTCCGTTGAAATTTTTCAAACAGATCCTTTATTGTATCGCTTTTCGGTCCTTTGGCTACATTACACCTCCGTTGAAAACTTCGTCTTGTTGCAACAACACTGTGTTCTAGGCGGTGGAATTCCAACACCAGAAAAATCCTCTGTTCTAAGGAATAAACCATGTTGTCCACAGCACACTTGCACGTTATGAACAGCAAACGCTTACAGCAGAAAGACGACGTACAGAATGGCGCACCCACAAACTGCGTTGTCTTCTATATCTTTCACATCGCTTGCAGCGCCATCTGTTGTTGAGAATTGTAACTACTGTAATTTCGAAAGTTTGTCCGCCTGAAAATGTACTGTTGTCCCAAGCATATTGCAACAAACGGTGTATTTCTATCGCTGCTCGTTTAGTTTTTATTGCCGTTTCAAATATACCGATCATTTTTGAAACACCCTGTATCATCGCCATTATGGAAGACATCGGGTATGAATGTATTAAAGTGGTGCTTTGGATTACTACTATAGTAGCCATGGAAGCCCAGATGCATGTTCCTCATAGTGTAATATTGCAACCACTGTTCCATGGCTGTAGTGCAGTGCATGTTTTGAGCAGCCATTAGTAATGGACAAAGGAAAGAACCAGTGTAGGCCACATTACGCCAGATTCCACCCTCCCTCTCAAGATCAAGTCCTCCCCATTCCCCATGCAGCGTTTCCAGACTTCCCCCCAACCCCTCCATCACAGGTTCAACATTAATGTCATCCACGCCCTCCCACCTCTCCCTGTCCCCCTCGATCCAAAATGGTGGATCTAGCTTCCTTGTGTTTCAAGATGTTGGGTAAGGGTGAGGAGTTGTTGTTAAACAATTATTGTGAATCTTAAGTCTTGCATAGTTTCAAGGGCACTGACCCATGATAGCTGAGGCAGGGTGACAAATCTTTGAGAAATGACTATACAGTTTCTTAGCAGCTCTACCAGGAAATAACTCCATACAAAGTACTTAATTTGGAGTGTAGCCAGCGGAAGAGGACAGGCAAGTCCCAGGTGTCTTAAAATTGAGGTGTTTCGGCTAAGAGAGCCAACGCTGACAGAAAATCAGGCACATCACAAGGCCTTGAGATGGAAGCCCCTTTATCTCACTTTCTCCAGCAAGCAGTCAATAACTCCTTCTGGTGGAGCCGTAAAAATACCGAGAATCTCCAGAAAAATAAGCCAGATGGATAAACCGAAGACGATCTTGTCATACAAGATAACAAACGATTTTGAATAGACAGTGTATTCAAATTGGCTAGCTCGAACGTCCGCAGAGATAAAGAAGCATAAAATGAACTAAATTCACAATATATTGACATGGCTATTATAACTGAAACCAACATAAACAGATATGATATGATCTGCAGCGGAGTCCCTAAAAAGAAAAATGCCTGTACTGGAATTGATGTTGTGTGGAAGAACACTTTAATGAACAAAATACAATCTTCAACTTTGATCAATGAACAAATAATTATGGTCAGAACAAAGATATAAAACGGTATTCATTGATAATGGAGTAGGGATGGGACGATATTCTGAAGAATACAACATTTTGCGAAGAATCCTGTATAAGATAAAGAGAAGTAATTATTTGATGATACAAGGAGATTTAAATGCAAGGATGGGAAGATCTCCAAGGCAAATGTTATTGGTTCTGCAGGGGAAAATGAAATAAATAATAATGGATATAGGATGAAGATGTTCTCATTGAATAATGAGTTAAGGATATCAAACACCTTCTGCAGGAATAAACAGATCTACAAACATAGCTGACACGGGAGAGACTTATCCACAATTGTAGCCTATGTAATAGCAAATATTAAGATTTCGCCTCTAGTGCAAGACACAAGAGTAGACAAAGATTCCGTATGTCCTCAGATTATTTGTTATTGTCCTCAAAACTAAAACTGCTTTCAATATGGAAGACAATTTCTAAAGAGAAACAAAATCATGGTGATACAACTTTTAAAGTACATTTACTTAAAGGAGAGAACATCTGCTTACTTTATCGGAAAAGGCTTGAAGAGTACATACATTGAAATTTAAAAGTGTATAACATAACCAGGAAAGGAATAATATAAAGGAAGTAATAACTGAAGTAGCAACTTGTTACAAGAAAGAAAAGTAAGCTTCTTTTAATAGGTCTGTGATTCTTATGAAATATGGAGTCTAATTGAAGATTAGCAACAAGTCTGTTTAAAAATGTGTTACAGGAAACAAAATAGTAAAAAAAACAAACCCATATTGTTACAATGACCATTGAAGATGCTTTAGAATAAAGCGAAATGCGTTTGGTCACAATAAGACTTTCATTAGAATTGCAAAAGACGGTTGCTAACCTAAACAACTTGCATATCTATAACTGCAGAAAAAGAAAGCCGAAAAACAAAGAAGAAAACAAGAAAACTGTTATATTCCCCAGATGAACAAGATAAGAGATTGAATCATAAAAGAAAATTAGCAGTAGTGGAAAAGACACTCAGGTAAGTTAAAACCATAACTGGAAAAAAATATATTACAGATAATGAAAACGAAGTAAGAAGAAGACAAGACAAAGCACCCAAAAATCATGAAACATTCAAATAGAGAAGGTATGGACAATCTAGAACTCAACACTATTTCTGAAAGTAATTGTTACAAAAGCCTCTGCTGAGATATCCAAGATACATGAATTATTCTTGGTGAAGCACACGGGAATATAAATTTAACGACGCTGCGAGAACTGCAAGAAGCAGTAATGTACAGTAAGAACAGGAAGATTCCTACATGTAACATGATTGACATAGCACTGTTAAAATTTGCACCAAACATTGTAAAAATAAGAATACTCGATTTTAGGAATATGTGCTGGCCATTAAAATTGCTACACCACGTAGATGGCGTGCTACAGTCACGAAATTTAACCGACAGGAAGACTGTGCTGTGATATGCAAATGATTAGCTTTTTAGAGCATTCACACAAGGTTGGCACCAGTGGCGACACCTGCAACTTGCTGACAGGAGGAAAGTTTCCAACCGATTTCTCATACACAAACAGCAGTTGACCAGCGTTGCTTGGTGAAATGTTGTTGCGATGCCTCGTGTAAGGAGGAGAAATGCGTACCATCACGTTTCCGACTTTGATAAAGTTCGGATTGTAGCGTATCGCGATTGCGGATCATCGTATCACGACACTGCTGCTCGCATTGCTCGACATCCAATTACTGTTAGCAGAATATGGAATCGGTGGGTTCAGGAGGGTAATACGGAACGCCGTGCTGGATCCCAATGGCCTCGTATCACTAGCAGTCGAGATGACAGGCATCTTATCCCCATGGCTGTAACTGATCGTGCAGCCACGTCCTGATCCCTGAGTCAACAGATGGGGACTTTTGCAAGACAACAACCATCTGCACGAACAGTTCGACGATGTTTGCAGCAGCATGGACTATCAGCTCGGAGACCATGGCTGCGGTTACCCTTGACGCTGCATCACAGACAGGAGCGCCTGTGATGGTGTACTCAACGACGAACCTAGTGCACGAATGGCAAAACGTCATTTTTTCGGTAGATTCCAGGTTCTGTTTACAGCATCATGATGGTCGCATCCGTGTTTGGCGACATCACGTTGAACGCACATTGGAAACATGTATTCGTCATCGCCACACTGGCGTATCACCCGGCGTGATGGTATGGAGTGCCATTGGTTACACATCTCGGTCACTTCATTTTCGCATTGACGGCACTTCGGACAGTGGAAGTTTCATTTCAGAAGTATTACGACCCGTGGCTCTACCCTTCATTCGATCCCTGCCATTCCCACATTTCAGCAGGATAATGCACGACCGCATGTTGCAGGTCTTGTACGGGCCTTTCTGGATACAGAAAATGTTCGACTGCTGTCCTGGCCAGCGCATTCTCCAGATCTCTCAACAATTGAAAACGTCTGGTGGATGGTGGCCGAGCAACTGGCTCATCACAATACGCCAGTCACTACTCTTGATGAACTGTGGTATCGTGTTGAAGCTGCATGGGCAGCTGTACCTGTACACGCCATCCAAGCTCTGTTTGACTCAATGCCCAGGCGTATCAAGGCCGTTATTAATGCCAGAGGTGGTTGTTCTGGGTATTCATTTCTCAGGATCTATGCACCCAAATTGCGTGAAAATGTAATCACATATCAGTTCTAGTATAATATATTTGTCCAATGAGTACTCGTTTATCATCTCCATTTCTTCTTGGTGTAAGAAATTTATTGGTCAATAGTGTAATTATATGTAATAATTATGTGCTAGAAATTTTACAAAATGACTGTTTCCTATCGCTGAGACGATATTAGATGCCCACCATAGCTTCTGCAACGGAAAATCATCTTCAGGCTGTCTCTTCACTATGACACAGCCAATAGAAAAATACCATTAATTCAGTTCACCAGCTTCTCTTGCCTTTTACTGGCTACGAAAAGGTATTCGATAAAATGAACCGAAATGAACTGTGAGAAATTTTAAGAAACAGCGGGATCCTATTTTACCTTATAAGTGACATCCAGTGTTTCTACACTGATCAGCCAAAACATTATGATCACTGCCCACCGCGACGTTAATGTCACCTGATGGCGTTGTGGGCACGTGGCACGATAGCAAAAGTTATGTACGCGGAACAGACACGGAAGGGGGATCACCCTAGTGAAGATATGGGCAGCAAATAGGGAAATCTATTGACATGCGCGACTTTGGCAAAGGGCACATTACTATTACACGGAGGCTGGGAGCGGTTACTTCGAAAACGGCGAAACTGGTCGAATGTTCAGGTGCACTGTCGTGAGCATTTATGGAAAGAAGTGGAAGGACAGAGAACCCACCACTAGGCGCTAAATGGTAGGACGTCCACGGCTACTCACAGAACGTGGAGTTCGGAGACTTGTCTGCTCTGTAATGTAGGATAGATGGTGATATGCGGCATCTCTGCTGAAAGAGCACAGTGCTGGTGCACATACAAGTGTTTCGGAGCACACAGTTCATCGTACAGTGTTACACATGGAGCTCCGCAACATACTACCACTAAGTGTTCACATGTTGACTCAACGACATCTTCAGATACGAGTGCATTGGGTACGGGGTCATCGGGATTCGACCTTGGATCAATGGAAACGGGCCTGCTCTTCATGTGAATCACACTTTAGCTACACTAGGTTGATGGTCGTCTCCACAAACGCCGTCATTGAAGCGACCAGCACCTCGAAATGTGCAGCGCGCCACGGACGTAGGCTGGTAGGAGATTTATTGTGCTATGGGAGACATTCTCCTGTGCTTACTTGGGACCTGTGGTAGTAATCGAGGACACGCTTACACAGCGAACCACCTGCATCTCTTCATCTTGATGTCTTCCCAGACGGCGATGTCATTTTTCAGCATTGTAACTGTCCGTGTCTCTGAGCCAGAACCGTACTACAGTGGTTTGCGGAGAATTGTAGTGAACTCACGTTGATGTTTCATCGAACAAATTCGCCTGATATAAATCGTACTGAACCCATCTGGATAGCTATTGGGCGCCGTCACCGAGCACTCAAATCAGTGGCCCGTTATTTATGCTTATTACATGATCTGTGGGTAGATGCAACGCACCAACAAACTGTCGGATCCCTGATAGGCAGAATGAGTAATGTATTTCGTTCTAGAAAAAAATGACTCTGAGCACTATGGGACTCAACTGCTGTGGTCGTTAGTCCCCTAGAACTTAGAACTACTTAAAACCTAACTAACCTAAGGACATCACACACATCCATGCCCGAGGCAGGATTCGAACCTGCGACCGTAGCAGTCGCACGGTTCCGGACTGCGCGCCTAGAACCGCGAGACCACCGCGGCCGGCATTTCGTTCTAGAGACGGATAAACAAGCTACGAAGCAGGTGGTCATAAAGTTTTGGCTCATCAGTGTATATGAATAACAAAATACAAATAAATATAGCCGACATCAAGCATAATACGACTGTAGTAAATCAAGGAGTTAAGAAAGGCTGTCCCCATTTCGCCCACTCTTTTTTATGTAATCAAAAATAAAGCACAGACAATAAGACAAGTTAAAATTAATAAAGTGGATGTAATAAGTGTTCTGTATTTTGTTGACAAACAAGACCCACTCGCTATAACTTAAGAACGAAAATGACAAGCATATCAGAGGAGGACAAGTTAATAAATTTAAGTATTTATTGCTTAGTATTATATACATGGCAAATAATGAAACGCAAAATAAGTGAGACACATTTAACCCTTTCTATGAAACTACACACAGAACATTGAGAAAGAAAGCGCACAGAGATACTCTGCTGACGTTCTGTAAGGTGATACATACACATGCACTGTTCTATGGATGTGGAAACGGGACCCATAATAAGAGAATGTAAAGAGAATAGACATATGTGAAATGAACTTCCTTAGATACATGGCTGGATGTAATCTAAGGTATAAAAACAGAAATGATGACATTTGAGCTGAACTGAATATGCAAAACACAAGCGACACAATAAAATAATCTCAGATAAGATGGAAAGAATACGTAACCATTATGCTATGTAGAAGAATCACTGAAACAATATTAACCAAGGGGCAAAAGATCTTTAGTAAGATGAATGAAGCGATTGTTTAACAAATTTTGAAGGAGGCAGAATGGACCAAAATGCCCAATTAGGGATGTAGATGATGATGAAACAATTACGCTAGGGCAGGTAGCATGATGAGAGCTGGACAAGACTGCATCCAACCACGTCAGGAACAGCTACACTCGAGGATGGTCCTTCATGTCGCAGTTGTCCGTGTAGGCTAAGTTGAAACCAGTGACATGTAATATTCTGATAAATGTCATTATGGCGGAGAAAGCTAAGAGCAGAAGTAAATGGTTATTATCAATACTAAATCTTGTGTAAGAAAATTAAATCCATCTGTCTGATTCATACCACATTCCTGTGTAGGACAAGAGAGACCTGTGAGATGGCAAGCAACTAAAGTAAAACAGAACAGATGTGCGTGAATACAAAAATGTGCAATGATTACCCAACAACATTAAGAAGCTACTGAGATAGCAGATAGAGTTAGGCAGTATTTTCAGAAACATGTGTACAAAAAAGTTAAATGAAATCAGTACAATATGAAGTCTGGGGCCATATGAGTGGAATATTTCCACAACTCAAGATGTACTGAGATAAGATACCGAGTCCAGTAGCCACTTGGCCAGCTGTGAAGAATCACATACTGACACATCTGTCATATGTCTAAAAATATGTTTTATTTATATAAACCAAAGCTACATGTGTTTTTGTTATTAGTTCTCTAGTAAAAATTTTACTTATGCATAAAAATTACAAAACGACTGTTACTGAATTTCTCTGCCATTCAGTATTGATCTTTAGATTTTAAGAAAACCATTCGATTAAGAGATGCAGTTCTTTTGCATCTTACAGTCCCAAGTCGCAGTCTGTTAATGAACTGCCTCTCTTTTCATTGTTCCTCAAATGTATTACGATATATCGTTGTCACTGATTATTTTACATTTGATGCATTTTAGATTATACATTGCTGCAGACTAAATATAACTAACAAGGAGAGCTACATCTCTTTCTAGTCTTGAGTAAATAAGTGATGTATATATTGACAGCTGGCATTATGGGCTATGGCACACCACATCTGAGGCAATGGCCATGAAATAAATATTCTTGTCATATGATGTATTCGTTATATTGGAGAGGCATAGTGATATCAAGAGATGAAACCCTGTTTTATAATTTTGTAACAAAGTGTTTTCAGAATATCTGAGACACTGAACCATGTGCCGATGGCTGATCATAGTAACATTTTGTATCAGAATAGTAGAACACAATAATCTTCCTGTAACTTGCAGACATCTCAGCAACTCCACAAGTAAACAACTAGTTCTTCTGTAATTCAAGGAGGAATTGGATTAATAGTCCTATTGAACTTCATAATATATGTAAGAAATAAGAATTGCTATGCTGTCAACCACTTTGCAAGATCTTGCTATAATTTCAACTAACCATTTTTAAATCCCTTTTTAAGGTCACCATCAAGGCACTGGTAATAAAATAGCAATACCACTATCCATTTCCGATATCTAGAAGGCCAAGGTGGGCTAAACTCATTATCTAGGAATGAGAGTGGGGGGGGGGGGGGGAAGAGGGTTGGTGACCTTGACTTTGAGAAGGTGGGAGGAGCTCTGGCATCGCTGCATGGGGGATGGGATGACCTATATAGGAGGGGGAAAATCTAGCAACAATGCAGCATGCACTGGTTTTTGCTTTTGCCTATTACTGCTGTTCGTCTATGGTGTATCCAGATCCGAGCACTGAACTGGCGTAACAAAGAATATGATTTATCTGACCAGGGAACTCATTTCCTTTGGTCAATGACCCAATCATGATGACCCCTGTCCACAGCAATCGTAACTGACGCTGCCTTTAGGGCGACATGGGAACACACACGGTTCAACTGCTGTGGAAACCTATGTTCACGAATGTGCACTGAACAATGTACACAAGAACACATGTATCTGCACTAGCACTGTACTCTGTCATCAGATCTATCTCAGGCTGCTACCTATCTTGCTTTACAGAACGAGCAAGTGCACCACCTCCACGTTCTGTGATAGGTGAGGACATCCAACTACTTTTCGCCTACTTATGGTCTCAGTGTCCTTCACCCAATTACATGGATACTCATGACAGTAGCACGAGAAAATTGACAAGCTTTACCATTTGTGAGGTGATCGTTGCGAGATGCCGGCCCATAGCCATCTGCCGTTTGTCAAAGTTGCTTATATCAGTGGATTTCCCCATTTTAGGCCCTTATCCTCCGTAGAATGTTTCACTGTTCGTTGATGCTCCGTTTATATACATTCCTTCCACGTCATATGCCCGCAGTGGCACCAGATGGCATTCAGTTTCTCGGTGTGCACTGGTCGTTATGTTTTGGTCAGACAGTGTAGTTCATAGTTTGGTGCAGAGCTCACGGAGTTTGAAACGCACCAGGGAGGTGAGTAAGTACGACTGGTAGACCTCCGTCAGCTTCACCTCGGCAGCCTGTCGCAGCACTGCCAGGATCATGTCAGTGTCACAGTCCAGCACCAACCGCGACTCTGACGACTGCTTGATGGCCTTCAGCATTGGCCTGCAACAAACCCAAATCCAAATTCAGTGAATGTTAAATAAATGTTTGTGTTGCTAAGCACTACATCTGTCTAATATGACCCAAGGAAAGTGAACAGACACATTGGAAAAGTCGCAGAGCTGTTACTATCGTCCTGACGCGTGGAGCCATATAGTACAGGTGACTATTACAGTTGTTTTTAAAGAGTAAGGCTGTTCTGTGGCAGACGGTGACTCTCCATGCACCAACTTTGTAGTCTACTAAACGTGACGAACAGCAAAGCAGTCGTTGACTCTAATGTCACTATCCAGTGAACGAATAATGAGAGAGTACTGCATTATGCCTCAACGAACTCAGATAATATTAATTTATTTATTTATTGCTGTTACAGATTAAACATGCAGTATCTTGCCTAATTAAGGTTGTGTAATACAAATTGTAATTCTGCACACGTTTAAAACAATGTGTTCATACATCTGCTATGCAATGTTGAATACACTGATAGAGCTAGAATACGTATTTTAAGAGCGACCATCAAAACAATTAAAACTAAATAGATCTTTACGAACTGCAACGTTAAATACAATTTTAAACTTACTTAGCAATTAATTCCTGTTATTCGTGCAGATATTTGTTCTCCAGCACTCATAGTCCACACTCCGTTACTGAAATATAGCAAGGTGTGACTACCTATCATCAATAGACACTGTATTACGACAATGTGACTATTACTGATGTACCCTGTCCCATGTTACATTACTCAATCCACTGGAAGTCTTACAAACACAAAACCGTCATGTTTCTATGGTTTGAGACTACCACTGTGTCATCAGCAAAATTTTCCTGATATCATTTTGGTGGCACTACAAACGTAGAGTGACTCTGCTCCAGAAGCCAACACCGTTTCACCATCACTCTCACCAGGAGTCATTTCACTTTGAATGTTCCAGGAGAAAACGGTAACGAACAACCGTCCCCGCCTCCTTAGTGAAACTAAAAAAAATATTATTTTAATAGTTAGTTTGCCTCTGTTTTCGGTACAGTTAACTTGTGGGATAGTGAGGCCACGTCTTGACCTGGTCTCTAGCCCGGGTCATATTACTCCTTCTGTAGCAGCCGTTAAAACCGGTTGGTCCTACATTCACAATGAACTAATATGACTGCTGTCGACTTGACTTTCCCGTTGAAGACTTCTGGTATTTTGATATTCACCTAATTTGTCGTTGGATATGTTATTCACAAGATTATCGAGTTCTACCATTTGTCTCCATTACGGATTATGGCTTATACCTACTTAGCGTTGAGTATGTCGTTCACTAGAGTATCAAGCACTGCCGCTGGACTTGGCTTACGCATACGGGATATTCCGTCTACAACCGGTTTAAAGCCGGTATATTTGTCACATCCAACAAGGTATGTTCAGGCAGTGAATGTCTAATCAGACCAGGAGTGTTGTACTAAAACCACCCGTCATATTTCTCTCTGGGTACGACGCTAACTGACTGCGACATATTCACATCGCCATTGTGGTTCACATACAATTGTTGCGAAGTCGACTGATGTTATCAAACTAGCACATAATTTATAATATAAACACTTACCTTGGTAACAGGTGTTTGTACTGAGGCACCACAAGAGGTTTGGAACTGTGTCTAAGGCACATAAGCCTCCTCGGCCACCTCTGGCGACAGAGACTTTTCTCTCCGCAGGATCCAAACCAAAGAATTACTCATCGAATATTAAAATCAGTGGCAGACTGTATGCAGAATCATTCAGTCAGGAGAGGCCAGTGATTTCGAACGTGGACAAGTAATTAGATTCACGTGAGTAACACATCCATTAGTGATATTTCACCTTTTCTGAAGCTCCACAAATCGATTTTTGGTGATGTAATTACGAAGTGGAAACGTGAAGGAACAACCAAAGCTAAACCAGGACGAGACGGACTTCATATAGTGATGGGCAGGGACCGTTGAACATTGCAGACGGTGGTTGTAAAAAATCTCGTGAAATCATCGGAAGGAATCACTCATCAGTTATAATGTGCCACCAGCTGTTGAGAGTTAAAAGGAATGGGTTACAATGGTTGATCAGCTCCTCATAAGCCACATACTTCCGTAGGCAATCTCAAACGACGCTTTGCGTTGTGTAAAGAGCGATGCCACTGTTCAGTGGATGACAGGAAGTTGCTGATCTGGAATGATAAATTACTGTGGACCCTGTGTCAATCCGATGGAAGAGATGGCTTTGGCAAATCCCTGGAGAACGTTACTTGCCATCATGTGTAGTGCCAAGAGTGAGGTGCGGAATTACGGGGGTGTTTTCTTGGTTAGGCTGTGATCCCCTTACTGCATTTAAGAAAACGCTAAGTGTGGAAGGTTATGGACAAATTTCATAGCATTGTGTACTGTGTACAGTAGGGGAACTGTTTGGAGACGATGACTGTTTTTCTCAGCATAGTAATGCACCCTGTTACAAAGCAGCATCTGAGATGGAGTAGTTTGTGGACAAAAACATTAATGAAATGCAGAGGCTTTATCACAGTTTCCATCTGCACCTAATGAAACAGTTTTGGGATGAGTTAGAAAGTCGACTTCACTCCGGACCGCAGCATCCAACAACCTTCTCTGATTTCAGCTCTTGAGGAACAATGGGCTGCTAGTCCTTCACAGACATTCAGATGACTAATTAATAGTGTCCCCAGCAGAGTTCAAGCCACCATAAAGGCGAAATGTGGACTTATTCCATAATATACATCTCAACTAACAGGTGTCCTAGTACATTTATTTATATATCCTACTGGAGATGGGTCGTTACCTTCTTAGGCCCTCTGTATTATGTCTCAAATGTGTATGTGTATTGTACGGTGACAATGTCCAGTGTTCAATGTTCAATGTGAAGTAGTCTTCTTTTATATTGCTGTGGATGGTTATGAATGTGGAAGCCCACTGCTCCAAAGTAACAGCAAGGATTCCGCTAACCTAAATGTTCCCAACTGACAAACGAATCACCAGCAGCGTAGATGGATTTGACTTAACGACACACTCCAGCGAATGAAAAAAGACAGACAACATTTGCTGAGCACATAATAAAGAATGGTAATGAGCTATCGAACATGGAACACAACAGGACAATTATTACACACTACAACTACAGCAGAAACCTGCGAACCTTACAGGAAAGTTTCCATGCACAAATGCGCATTTACTAGGGAAGTACTGAGTGGCCAAATGAAATAATTAGCAATTATTTGATTGTATTAGCCATCGACATAGTTGAAACAGTGACAAATGAAGATCCAGATTAGAGCCCTGTTAAACAATAAATAGTCTATTCCTGTCGTTTTTCATCGCCCTCCTATCTATGTAAAAAAGCACCCACATAAATTATGATAAAAACTAATATTGTTGATTTTCCCATCCCAAATTTTCCCCCTTCTCCTGGTACCTTAGTAGCCCATCACACACACACACACACACACACACACACACACACACACACACACACACACACGTTTATATCATACGCACAGGCCTGCAGAACAAAAAGTGAAAACTGATATACATGCAGCCACCTAACAGTCACAAGAGTGGAGTGGGGAACGAATCGCGCAGGTGGCAATATTACACGCTTTAAACTCGTACAGTAAACACGCGCAAAAATACTTTTGGAAATGCGAAGTATGAATAGCGAAATGTGCTCGTGAATGTCAACAAGAGCACTTGTTGGACTATACAGGACAACTAAATACAGTTCCATCAGGACACATACGGGAAGAATGTACGACACGAAGTCGTATGTGAATCTAGAAATAGCTAATACCTTTATTAGCCTGATCACAAGAAAGTTGTACTCAAACTAAAAACTAAACACTTACGATGAAAACGGTACTACAGTAACACGTTCAGAACTGCTTTAT
The DNA here is from genome assembly GCF_023897955.1 of Schistocerca gregaria. Classification (NCBI taxonomy): domain Eukaryota; kingdom Metazoa; phylum Arthropoda; class Insecta; order Orthoptera; family Acrididae; genus Schistocerca; species Schistocerca gregaria. The sequence continues at coordinate 428,439,789 of NC_064921.1, forward strand.
TACGTACTTGTTTAAAAACACCGTACAGAAAGTAGAATGATACGTATTACCCTACACTTGTGATATTTCAGAAACAAAAGAAGAGAAACAGAAAGCACAACAAAGAGAGTGGCTAGTTGAGGCTATTGTCAAGATTATTCATTTTATGAAATCAATGCCAGTTACATCGCTAAACACACTGTGAATCTTGGAATTGCAACACCAGCGTGGATTCCAAAACACTGAAAGCTGCGTAGGTATCGTAGAAAGAATATACGACTAAATATGGAAGTAACCTGAGTGTACACAGAGAACGAAATTCGGTACATAAAGCTGCTACCTCTGGTACCAATGATGCCAACAACAAAGCTTGGATGACAGATATGGTTATGTCATTCCATGCTGCTTCAGCTCTATCCCAGAATTCATCAATCGTAACAGCTGGTCAGTGGTGAAGTGTCAGTCTCCGGAGGACCTATGACTACATGTCTCCAACAGATGAGATAATTGGATAACATGCTGGCCAGAGCAACACTAGAACACCATTTGTACCGAGACAGGCCAGGACTTGACGGGCAACACGCGATACTGCATTATCTTTTTGAAAAATTACGTCACAGAGACCTCCTAGGGAGGGCGGAGTCAATAGCATTAATATGTAAGAAACGTAACGGCTGCTGTCCAAATACTGCTAGTGAGAGTCAGAAATGATGTCCAACGGAACCAAATAACTTCATGCCAGCTGCTGGGCCCATACGACGATGGAGAATGCAGTCTGGCGACGTTCATGGAACCTGCAGACACGGTTGCGTCCATCGTGTCGCTGCTCGCAGAACCGGGGCTTGCCTAAAAAGACGACGTGGTGTCCAATGTTTTCAAGGGACGCACCACTATTGGCATACCTCCCTCTGCTGCCGTACCAAAGGTAGCAGGAATATTAGAGCCATTTCCGAGAGTCCATGGAACTCTACACATCACCACATTGACTGTGTTTATATTTTCTTGCTGCAAAGCTCATTTCCTATCTCAATGTTTGTGTCTTCGCTCTATGATCATGCACGGCTGGCCAAATACACGATCCAGACACATTAATATGATCACCGCCTGTTTCAAGTTGTAAGACGTCGTGGTCTCCTGACCTTCATTGCTTACATATTCCGCCCTCACAATCATATTCTGTACATCAAGACGCTTCATTCGAACCCAAACTCGATAAGATAAAGTCAATGTTGTATAAATTCATGTAAATGATATCCAAATAACTAGTAAATCGCAAATGCGCTCCAAGATTGAAATACTCGAGGCTGGTGTACACACACATACGTTCCAGACACGACGGTCACAAAAGCTTTTAGTTCGTGAGAGCAACCACACGCCAGGAGGCCCGTCCCAATCTATCGACGTCGGACAGTGACCGCCCGTAGAACAGACAGCGTTTGCCCGAGTGAAAGGACGACCCCGAGTTCGGCTTAAAATCAAATTTCGCTGCATTGTGTGGGAGCGGCCAGCCTACGCATTCTTTACAAATATAGCACGCAGTTTCAAAGGTTTTCACAGGGAGACAGCAAACGCCAAACGCCGATGCTACAGATTTCCGGATTGGTCGCCTTAAACGAAACGTCATTCTCCCGGTTTAGAAGAGCAATACTGATTGGCAGACGATATTTCTGACGCCTTGAGCTGAAGGAGTAATGGAAAAGACCGAAATATATACCCCTTCACATCTGGCATGGAGAGGGGCCGTTCCGTTGTCACTCTTGGAGCGAGAACACGTAACGAGAGCGTGGGAGCTCATATGTGTACTAAAAAAGCGAGGAATAAGTCTCAGAAGAGCACCTCTGTCGAGAGTGAATCGGAGAGCGACTCTGTATTGAGTTGTTCACTGTGTTGGCCGCCACACTTGTGCAGTGTGAACGGACAGAGTTATAGTTAAACGCCAACGACCGAATTTTTGAGTGGCATCGCGGTGGACTGGTTATATGACTGGTGTACCACGCCAGTAGCTAGAATAGTGGCGAATAGGAGTCCTTGACTTGATCAAGGCGTAGGGAGAGTTTGATTGTCGAAGGGCAATCCACATAGAACGAGAGTTATCTTATTTGTCAGCAGCGAGCGGCACAGACAGCTGTCATCGCAGCTTACGGTATTGTGCGCTACAGCTCTTGCGAGCCCCATATTTCCTCCACGACAGTACACTTCACTGCATTTCACACGCAACAGCCTCGACCGTACCTAACAACATTCTAACAGATAATTATTGAAGTTGAGTAGGTGCGGCTCTCAGCCATTCTGCCAAGTCAATAATAATCTTAAACTTTGTACAGAAATTTCATTAGCGAATTTTATCGTTAAGAGGTAACTTCACGTTCCAAAAAGAACCCGGAAATAACTTATTCAGTTCATAACTAAAAGTGCCATTGTGATTTTCTCAGAATTTTAGCAAAATAAATAATAATCGTCGTTAGTTTCATGTTTTTCTTACAATAACTAGCACTACTCCCGTACCCAAGTATCCCACTAGTTACGTAAGAAGTTTTGTGAATTTTTGTGTCATTTCCTTACAGCAGACGACTCCAGAAGATATTTATTGCTGATAGTTTTTCAGGCATTTCTCTTTAGAGCGTCAGGAGCGTCTGTCAGACTTCTGTAGTAGTGTGGGGGTGGAAATTGCATCTTGCAGGAGCCACAGGGTAAAAAGTACATCTCAAATTAATCCGTTGTGCAGAATGACAGAATAGCATCCCGCCGCTCACAACGACAACGTGAAATAACCACTCAAGTAGAGCAGATGGCAGCAATAGCAGTGGAGGATACAGCAAACGTGTCGACAGGACACGGAAGACAGTGTAGTCATTTTCGTAATGTGGGAACAGAGCGATTTATCTGACGACCAAAAGGGCATGATCGTTGGCTTTTGGGACAAGGGTGCAAGCAGATGCCATCGTACCGAACCCAAACTGCAGATATTGGTGGACATGGTCCACGAGGATTGATGCATGTGTGTGTTGATCCTTTGTCCTTCCAGAATGACGAGATCACCCAGGAGATGCCGCGAAAACATTGCCCAGATCATAACGATTGTTCCAGGGTGCATGCTTTTAGTCTGATGGACCTTAGAAAAGGCCACCTGTCGCTACCCAATGGAAGTCAAGTTATATGTTGTTGTTGTGGTCTTCAGTCCTGAGACTGGTTTGATGCAGCTCTCCATGCTACTGTATCCTGTGCAAGCTTCTTCATCTCCCAGTACTTGCTGCAACCTACATCCCTCTGAATCTGCTTAGTGTATTCATCTCTTGGTCTCCCTCTACGATTTTTACCCTCCACGCTGCCCTCCAATGCTAAATTTGTGATCCCTTGATGCCTCAAAACATGTCCTACCAACCGGTCCCTTCTTTTTGTCAAGCTGTGCCACAAACTCCTCTTCTCCCCAATTCTATTCAATACCTCCTCATTAGTTATATGATCTACCCATCTAATCTTCAGCATTCTTCTGTAGCACCACATTTCGAAAGCTTCTATTCTCTTCTTGTCCAAACTAGTTATTGTCCATGTTTCACTTCCATACATGGCTACACTCCATACAAATACTTTCAGAAACGTCTTCCTGACCATTAAATCTATACTCGATGTTAACAAATTTCTCTTCTTCAGAAACGCTTTCCTTGCCATTGCCAGTCTAAATTTTATATCCTCTCTACTTCGACCATCATCAGTTATTTTACTCCCTAAATAGCAAAACTCCTTTACTACTTTAAGTGTCTCATTTCCTAATCTAATTCCCTCAGCATCGCCCGATTTAATTTGACTACATCCCATTGTCCTCGTTTTGCTTTTGTTGATGTTCAACTTATATCCTCCTTTTAAGACACTGTCCATTCCGTTCAACTGCTCTTCCAAGTCCTTTGCTGTCTCTGACAGAATTACAATGTCATCGGCGGACCTCAAAGTTTTTATTTCTTCTCCATGGATTTTAATACCTACTCCAAATTTTTCTTTTGTTTCCTTTACTGCTTGCTCAATTTACAGATTGAATAACATCGGGGAGAGGCTACAACCTTGTCTCACTCCCTTCCCAACCACTGCTTCCCTTTCATGTTCCTCGACTCTTATAACTGCCATCTGGTTTCTGTACAAATTGTAAATAGCCTTACGCTCCCTGTATTTTACCCCTGCCACCTTTTAGACTTTGAAATAGAGTATTCCAGTCAACATTGTCAAAAGCTTTCTCTAAGTCTACAAATGCTAGAAACGTAGGTTTGCCTTTTCTTAATCTTTCTTCTAAGATAAGTCGTAAGGTCAGTATTGCCTCAGGTGTTCCAACATTTCTGCGGAATCCAAACTGATCTTCCGCAAGGTCCGCTTCTACCAGTTTTCCCATTCGTCTGTAAAGAATTCGTGTTAGCATTTTGCAGCTGTGACTTATTAAACTGATAGTTCGGTAATTTTCACATCTGTCAACACCTGCTTTTTTGGGATTGGAATCATTATATTCTTCTTGAAGTCTGAGGGTATTTCGCCTGTCTCATAAATCTTGCTCACCAGATGGTAGAGTTTTGTCATGACTGGCTCTCCCAAGGCCGTCAGTAGTTCTAATGGAATGTTGTCTACTCCCGAGGCCTTGTTTCGACTCAGGTCTTTCAGTGCTCTGTCAAACTCTTCCCGCAGTATTGTATCTCCCATTTCATCTTCATCTGCATCCTCTTCCATTTCCAGTACATCGCCCTTGTATAAACCTTCTATATACTACTTCCACCTTTCCGCCTTCCCTTCTTTGCTTAGAACTGGGTTTCCATCTGAGTTCTTGATATTCATACAAGTGGCTCTCTTTTCTCCAAAGGTCTCTTTAATTTTCCTGTAGGCAGTATCTATCTTACCCCTAGTGAGATAAGCCTCTACATCCTTACATTTGTCCTCTAGCCATCCCTGCTTAGCCATTTTGCACTTCCTGTCGATCTCATTTTTGAGACGTTTGTATTCCTTTTTGCCTGCTTCATTTACTGCATTTTTATATTTTCTCCTTTCATCAATTAAATTCAATATTTCTTCTGTTACACACGGATTTCTATTAGCCCTCGTCTTTTTACCTACTTTATCCTCTGCTGCCTTCACTACTTCATCCCTCAGAGCTACCCATTCTTCTTGTACTGTATTTCTTTCCTCCATTCCTGTCAATTGTTCCCTTATACTCTCCCTGAAACTCTCTACAACCTCTGGTTCTTTCAGTCTATCCAGGTCCCATCTCCTTAAATTAGCACCTTTTTGTAGTTTCTTCAGTTTTAATCTACAGTTCATAACCAATAGATTGTGGTCAGAGTCCACATCTGCCCCTAGAAATGTCTTACAATTTAAAACCTGGTTCCTAAATCTCTGTCTTACCATTATATAATCTATCTGATACCTTTTAGTATCTCCAGGACTCTTCCATGTATACAACCTTCTTTTATGATTCTTGAACCAAGTGTTAGCTATGATTAAGTTATGCTCTGTGCAAAATTCTACCAGATGGCTTCCTCTTTCATTTCCCTCCCCCAATCCATGTTCACCCACTATGTTTCCTTCTCTCCCTTTTCCTACTGACGAATTCCAGTCACCCATGAGTATTAAATTTTCGTCTCCCTTCACTACATGAACAATTTCTTTTATCTCATCATAGATTTCCTCAATTTCTTTATCATCTGCAGAGCTAGTTGGCATATAAACTTGTACTACTGTAGTAGGTGTGGGCTTTGTGTCTATCTTGGCCACAATAATGCGTTCACTATGCTTTTTGTAGTAGCTTACCCGCACTCCTATTTTTTTTATTCATTATTAAACCTACTCCTGCATTACCCCTATTTGATTTTGTATTTATAACCCTGTATTCACCTGACCAACAGTCTTGTTCCTCCTGCCACCGAACTTCACTAATTCCCACTATATCTAACTTTAACCTATCCATTTCCATTTTTTAATATTCTAACCTACCTGCCCGATTAAGGGATCTGACATTCCACGCTCCGATCCGTAGAACGCCAGTTTTCTTTCTCCTGATAACGACGTCCTCCTGAGCAGTCCCCGCCCGGAGATCCGAATGGGGGACTATTTTACCTCCGGAATATTTTACCCAAGGGGACGACATCATCATTTAATCATACAGTAAAGCTGCATGCCCTCGGGAAAGATTACGGCTGTAGTTTCCCGTTGCTTTCAGCCGTTCGCAGTACCAGCACAGCAGGCCGTTTTGGTTAATGTTATGAGGCCAGATCAGTCAATCATCCAGACTGTTGCCCCTGCAACTACTGAAAAGGCTGCTGCCCCTCATCAGGAACCACACGTTTGTCTGGCCTCTCAACAGATACCCCTCCGTTGTGGTTGCACCTACGGTACGGCCATCTGTATTGCTGAGGCACGCAAGCCTCCCCACCAACGGCAAAGTCCATGGTTCATGGGGGGGGGGGGGGGGGGGTCAAGTTATATTGGCGAGCAAATTCGAGCCCCGTCGACGATGAATAGCAGTCGGCATGTATGCATGAAACAGGCATCTGCTGTGGAGTCAAATACGCAGCAGCCTCCTCTAACGGTTGTCGGAGAGACACTGCTGGCAACACTTTATTCATCCGGACTGTCAGCAATTGTCATTCATCTCTGTCATCAATGGCTCGTGGTGCATAATTGTTGCCTCAGCACCAGTTTTGGATAGCCCATTTGGCCACGCACAGTATACTTTAAACACGGCATCACAGAATTAGCTTACAATCAAAGGCGTTCCGAAAACTTCCACGCTTGGCCTGAAGGCCAAAATGACCATGCCTTTTTGGACGTCAGGCAAATACCTACGTTTCCGCAACACTACGACGACTACACTATTTTCCGCGTGCCCCTTCCCCAGACGTGCATTATATACCCCCGTCACTAGTTGTGTCACTTGCCGTCTGTGAATGGTTGTTGCACGTTGACGTCGAATGTAGGCGGTGGTCACATCAATCTGACTGTAACATGCATGTTACTATAAGGAATTGCCGCCAGGATGACTACCTTCTGACAGTGTAAAACACGTTTTACGACAATGAAATGTGGTGCAACTGCCTTGCCTATTCTAATAATTTCTTAGGTGTAGAGGTTACAGGCACACACCTGTAGTCGCCGCTTTCGTCGAGCTGCCGGACCGCGATGGGCGGATCCCTGCGGTCGCGCTCCTGCAGCACGCTGCGCAGGCGCAACAGCGACTCGTCGCCCTGGTACAGCACCGTGTAGGAGCGCCACTGCAACTCGTGCAGCACGTCCGCCAGCGCCTGCGACACCAGCGTCAAAGTATCAAATGGGTGAACGTAACAGAAACTGATCACCTACTCTGCACTTTGATAGGAATAATAAAGATGTCTTTGGTGGGCGGGGTTTCCGGCGCGTACACAACAGGTCACGTGCTTTAGCGATCGAGAGATGGACGCGCACAAAAACCAAGTTTCCCACCCAGACCACTGTACATATAAGAAAGTGTCGGCCTGTCTCCACGTGCTCCATCCTTCCTCCTGGGGCCTGCGTCGTTTGGTAAGCCACGGGCAACACAGTGATCACGTGGAACGCAGGATATAGTTGTGAGTGGCTACCACACAGCCTCTACCGCTCGACTCACTTAAACGTCAACGGAAATGGTATTTTAGTTGTGGTATAAACACTGGAACCGGAGTGATCTGTGTTTGAAATTCTGAAAGTGAAGTTAAAACTGTGTGCTGGACCAGAACGAGAAAGTGTATGTCCGTCTTTAGGGAACAGTGCTCTACCAATTGAGTCCAACATTCTTGACAGACTCACTCATAGTTTCAATCTGCCACGGGTCCTCTTAATGAAGGGGTAGTTCATACGATGCATTGTGTGGCTCAACTGGTAGAGCAAAGTCCATGAACGTAAGTAAATGGATTCAAGCCCTAGAATGCAGCTGATGTGGATTTCGCTCTGTATTAATAAATTCTGATTCTTGGCCAGCTGTACACTTTTCTTCGTCTTTTTCTTTTTCCTTTATGCCAGATCGAGTTGGGGTCGGCTAGTTAAATTTCGGGTTTGGGTATTTTAACTGCCGATACTGGCTGAATGCGTGTCCTGCCGCCACTCCTTTACCTGCTGGGACGGAAAAAAAGCAACCCAGCTGCCTGTGTCTGGTATTATCCACGTAAAAGTGTGCGAATCGTCAGGCAAGATGTGGGTATCACCTGGAATTTACATAGTAGGCTGTTGGAAACCGCCTACAACCCATATCCAGGCTGACAGTCACAGCGACCCTAGTCGTTAGTGCGCCGGGTGGATTCCATCTGAAGCCGGCGCATCTTCCCGATCACGGAAGCCGAGTGCTAACACACGCGGTTATCTGGACGGGTTGGCCAACTACACCATCTAATAAAAAGTGTATCACACCGTTTAATCGATATTAATGTGGGTGGTGTCCATCCAGCACTACTGACGACACTTTCAGTTAGGTAACTGGATGTCTATGGATTGAAATAAATGGTTGCAGCTCCGTCATAAGTTGTACTGAGAAGTGCCTTTTTTTATTTCTTGATGGTGACGCACAGTTTCGGCACGTGTGTCCGTTTTCAAACCATCCATATCACAAGTGTGACGATACAGGCTATGGCTTAAGAACAAAAACTGCAGCTGCAGTGATGATCAAAGCGGCACTATGACCGACTCAACAACAGTAAGCCTGCCCGTGTGGCCGAGCGGTTCAAGGCGCTTCCGTCTGGAACCGCGCGACCGCTACGGCCGCAGGTTTGAATCCTGCCTCGGACATGGATGTGTGTGATGATCTTAGGTTAACTAGTTTTAAATAGTTGTTAAGTTCTAGGGGACTGATGACCTCAGATGTGAAATCCCATAGTGCACAGAGCCATCTTTTTGTTAAGTCCCATAGTGCTCAGAGCTGTCTGATCATTTGAACAACAATAAACACACCACACAGGACGGAAATCAGCAGCATGCTGCAACTTCGTCGCTTGTCTGTGGAAATTGGTTTTGAAGCGAAGTCAGCCTTCTAACTCATCTTCAAAGTGTTCGATTGGGTTCAGGACGGACGTTGGGTAAGCCATCCATTTCAAGCAAGTTTTTGGCCACAAACCATTCCATCACGGACGTTACTTTGTGACAGGGTGCATTATCATGCTGATACAACCAGTGATCATCACTGAAGAGTTGTTCTGCAGTTGTTGTACAATAAGGGGACTTCACCCTGACCACATCATACACCCCCATACCATAACACAACCTCCTCCGTTCTTCACTGTTGGCACTACACTTGGTGGCAGGTAACTTCCTCCAGGCATTCACCAAACCCAAACCCTTTCATCGGATTGCCACAGGATAAGGCGCGATTCATCACACAAAATCACTCGTTTCCGGTCCTCCACTGAGCAATAGCTTCGCTCTTTACACCACCTGAAACGTCGCTTAGCAGTGACTACAGAAGTTTGTGACTTACGAGGAACCGCTCGATCACTGTACTCCATTCTTTTTAAATCCACACGCGCAGTCACTGTACTACCTGGACTTCTGACAGCACATTGGAACTAACGAGTGAGTCCATCCGCTGATTTCATGCAATTTTTTACAAGCAACATCCGCAATGTGCCTCTGTCCCTGTCCATCATTCCTTGACTTAAACCCAGTATTTTTTTTACTTGTGGTTGTTTCTTCGCGTTTCCACTTCACAATGACATAACCTACAGTCTGCTTGGACATCTCGCTTTAGAAAGTGTGAGATGTCACTAATAGATTAATTGCCCAGTTGATTTCCAATGACCAGTCCACTTTTGAAGTCAGTGAGCTCCTCTGGTCGAACCGTTCAGCTCTTATTGCAATTCTCCCAGCCTCCTTTTATTCTGGCGATACTTTCTCTCGTGACATGTAGTGGTCTGTTCAGCATTATGTAGGGGTACCCGGATAGTTTTGATCACATAGTGTATGTAGCATTGCTAACAAAATTCTCCACACGAAATTGCTAAAGTCCAGTGACAAGGGGAACAAACAAATCAAGAGTCAAACAAATGCCGAGTATATAAATATTTTGCGAGTATGTGAATGTTCCCATACGTATTGCAACCACTGTTTGTCTTCCTGTTGCTCGTAAATTCCTTCTGTCATACGTCACCTGCCGGCGTTGCTGTTAACAAAATGTAATGGGATATATACTGTGGCGCGTAACGTGGCCAGGTATGCCGACGACTCGTCATTTGCATTTCAAAATGGGATCGACAAAGGATATCCAGAAGGACATGATGATTGTTTATGGAGACAAGCTATTTACGTATGAGACTGTGAAAAAGTGGAAAAGGATGTTTCAGTGTTGTCACACAGACTCTTTTTTCTTGGAAGCGCCAAGGATCTTTATAAAGTAGGTGATCTGCTTCGTGCATTATCATGCAGACAGTCGCCAGAGAGGATGACAGTAGTGTAGGATGAGTGTACGAGCTTCTGCATGGTGCACTGGACGTTACAAAAGAGTTCCTTGTTTGTCAGCGACCATTCATAAGGAGCATCGTACGATATCTGCTGCAGGAATGTAGAGAAACTGAAAGAAAATAAAGACGGGTTTTTCATCCATTTACTCATAACGGAAGATTTTTGGGTTCATTAATAAAGCCCAGAAACAGAATCTACGTCTACATCTACATCAATACTCTGCAATTCATAATTAAGTGCTCGGCAGTGTGTCCATAGAACCACTTTCTCTTATTTTATTACGTTGGACATTTCTCAAAGCGTAGGTGGGAGCCACCAAAATGTATTCGCATTCGGTAGAGATAGTTGGTGATTTCGTGAAATGGCATCTCTGCACGAAAAACGCCTTTGTTTTAATGATAGCCAGCCCAACTCTCGTATCTCATCTGCGACACTCTCTCCCCTATTTCGCGATGGTACAAACCAAGATACCTTTTTTGAACTTTTTCGACGTGTTTCGTCAGTTCTATTTGGTAAGGATCCCATACCGCGCAGTAACGCTCTAGCTGAGGACGGACGCGTAAGAGATGCATTCTCTTCAGCAGATTTGTCGCTTCTTCTAAGTGCTCTGCCAATAAAATGTAGTCTTTGGTTCGTCTTTCCCATGACATTTTTTGTGTGATGATTGCAGTTAAGTAGTTCGTAGTTGTTGTCCCTCGGCTTTCTTTTATTTATCTTGTAACCGAAATGTAACGGATTTCTTTTCGTACTCATGCGGAGGACCTCGAACTATTTATTGTTCTTGTCACCTGCCACTAGTCGCGCAATACAGATGTCTTGTCTAAATCATTTCGTAATTTGTATTGATTTTCTATTGACTTTACTAGACGGTAACTGACAGCATCATCTACAGACAATCTTAGAGGATTATTCACATTGTCTCCCAAACCTTTTATAAATATATGGAATAGCAGAGAGCGTATAACACTTCCTTGGGGAACGCCAGACATCACTACGATTTGTGACCTCCGTGACAGAAAATCACGAATCTAGTAGCACAACTGAGAGGGTACTCCGTAGGAACGCGATTTGTAGCCACTTCTGAGAAACGGTGTCAAAAGCCTTATGGAAATCTAGAAATATGGGATCAACTCGAAATCCCATTTATATCAGCAGTCAGCACTCGTGTGAATAAAAGAGCCAGAAATGGAAACACACACCTTCCCCTCCACCAAAGAAGACACTGGAGCAATCCTCTTGTGGGAGGATTACACAGTCTGTCTTTTAGGAGTAATCTAGAGTCTACGCAAAGAAGGGAACACATCATTCTGGCACAGGATTACTAAAATCTACTCACCAATTTGTAGCTTGATATCAAGTAGAAGTGGCGATGAATGATTTTTTCACTCCTTGGCTATAAAATCTTAACATATCCACATTATTCGCCACATCTGGCACCTAAAGATTTCTTCCTCTTGCGAAAAATGAAGAAACCAATCAATAGGCAACATTTTGCCAGTGATGACGAGGTGGTTGCTGAGGTGAAAGACCGTTTTCACAGCCATTGTACATGATTTAAAAATGATAACATTATAAAACTTTAATAGCTTCAACAACATTATAATTTATCAAACTCGAAATCGAAGTGTGCGCTCATTATTATCAGTATTTCAGTCACCACTACGTCTGAGAACTCAGATCTGCAGATCACGCATACGACGGTCTGTAAATATGGGGAATGATGTATCTTTTAGTCGCTTCTGCCTACGTCAAGGAAGTCAGTTTCCTGTTATTTTATTCTCAGAGGAGAGCCATTCTCTCTCTGTATTGCTTTACTAAAATTTCAGTGGTTTGCGGAGCGTACCGTGGACTCACGAGCCATTTAAAGTTTGTTGTTGACAGCAGGGTCTGTCAATGAGCGCCTTTTCCTAGCTGGAATATTTTCCGCAGACGGTCAAATCCCAAGCCAATCCAAATAGTCTGGTCCTGACACTAGAACTGAATAATTATGTGTTAAACATGGTTCGTGAGGTCTAGAATTCATTGTCATTTTCGAGAATCTTAGCTTTGTTGCTACTTTAGTCTCCGAAAGCTGAGAAATTTGTGAATGTTAATCCTTGTCACACTGGTAACACCGGTTCCCATGAGATCATCGAAGTTAAGCGCTGTCGGCCATTGATGGATGACGGTTTGGGTCTACCGAGCAGTGTAGGCAAGCAAGGTACACCCAAAATTGATGAACTATTTGACTGAGAAAAGCGGATCCGGTCTCGTAAACTGACAAAGGCTGTGAGAGCGGTGTGCTGACCAGATGCTACGAAACCGCATCCATTCTGTATTTTTATTATTTTTTTGTGGTGTTGGTGTGTGTGCAATGACCTTTAGCACCACCCCTTGGATACGCCGTTGCAGCGGCTTATTCTCCCTTACTAGTTTTCCAAGGGAATAGTCGCTGTTCTTTGTCTTCTTGTAGCTGTAACTTCGTGAGCAATAAATTAGTGAACAATACAGACACAGAACACCTCAGAATGCGAACCTTTCTGGCATTTTAAAACTGTGTGCCGGACCGGGACTTCAACGTGGCTGTGACAACGGCTTAGCCATACCCACACAATATCCCTTCTTTCAGACGCGATAGTCCCGCTAGGTACTCAGAAGAACCTCTGTGAAGTTTGGAAGGTATCAGATGACGTACTGGTGGAAATAAGGCTGTGAAGGTAGGTCGTGAGTCGTGCCTGGATATTTCAGCGCCGCAATGTTCACTCATTGGACGGCCCACCCTCTGTAATAAAAAAGAGAGTGAAGTTACCATCGATGGAATCTGAGAGATGTCACGCGGTGAAGAAAAAATTATGTCAATAGAGCACTTGTTCGCGAAACGCAAAGGATCCGGTTTCGAGTGCTTTCAAGCACACAGTTGTAATCGTTAGGAACTTTCAGGTGAGCGTACAGTCTTCTGGAAAGTAAAAATTACATCTGTAATCTCAGAATTTATTCCAGGTTAATGAATCTGAAGGAGGTGGCGGCAGGAAAGGCATCCGGCCACCTTCTGCAACTAACACTGCGAAATCAATAGTGACCAGGCCGTCCTCGCATTGCAGCGGGAATAAGGCCTCAAGAAAATGATAAATCAATGTGAAGTGGGGATGGTGGTTATCGCTAAAACAACACGTTTTCTGTTATATCGGTTTTTTGCCACGCCATTTTAACCTGACGGTTAAAACCTCTCAAAATACCCGGTTTATGAAAGAGCCTACTTTTAGTTTTTTATTCCTGTTATTTCCTGTCATAAACGTGGACATCGAACAAGGATTTAAAATTAACTCTCTCTCAATTTTAAGATACGTGGAATCAAATATCCAATTAAATAATGAAATAAAAGTAAATTTAGTTTGTACCTCGTTCACTGCTTTTCTCGAAAAGTGATAAGTGGTCGAATACTACAAATAATCACCATTATTCTCCTATTGATTCTAACAAAAAAAAACCTGCTCAAAAGTCATATTATAGTTGGGGAACATACCACTTTTTGAGCATTATGAGTAGCCAGTGCTAGAGGGTGAAACTGAGATTAAAGAACTCTACTTTTCGTGTTAATTCGTCCGTTTTCTAAAACTGCAAGCAGATAAAGGCATTTTATGTAAATACAGGCAACAGATCAACTAGTTTCTATTTCTATTGTAAACTGTAAATGAATTGTTAAGTTTTTAATTTATTGCCGTTGCTATAATTCCTTCCTCATTTTTATTTCGTAGGCAGAGCAGACAAGTATTCAAGTATTTTAAGCAAATCAAACATTGCACTTCACTGCTACGTCACTTCATAAAAATGTTTACAATCTAGGATTGATCCCATTCTGCAGTACAACGGAAGTCCGGTGACAACAGCGGTAAACTACTCTACAGATCAGTCGATGGGGCGGGGGGAGTGAAGGGGGGGAGGGGGTACGTCTTGCACACTCCACATAGACGCATACCTTAAGCTACGACACACGGCAACAGGGACAGTTATTGTCTCAGCACTGCTGTACTAATACTTATGCTTTGTTTTTGTCGCTCGCTTCTATCGGTATTATTAAAACAGCATTGATCGTTTTTCCCATTTTCTATACTAACGAAATATTTCAAACAAATTTTTAAAACAAGATTTATTTACAAACGACATACTTCCGCACTGTTTCTACGGCTTATTGATATTTGGGATTATTAATAATAAATTAATAACAAAATGAAAAGAACACATGTTATAACTAAGACCAGACAAATACCGAAAAATACCAGTGGTTCAGAACTAAAATGCCGATATCGGTTTTGAGAGGTCGGGTTTTTCACATCCCTACTTTGAAGTGTCACAATTTCGCAGTATTATTTGGGGAAGTAGGTAGTGAATTTACTGCAGTGTCGGTCGTCGGTTGCCCACCTGTGCGACGAATTCGGCGTCTGGGTGCAGGTTGAACTGGTAGCGGCGCGAAGGCGGCGGCTTTGGATCCCAGTTGAGGACGATCTGCGGGATCTCGAGGCGGTCGCAGACGGAGCGGACGATGTCCGTGGAGGCGCTCTGCCGAGGTCCCACCACGCCTGCCACGCCTTCCAGCGTCAGGTTGCACACTAGCGCAGAAGAACCCTAGTGAACTGGGCACGGCATACGCTACAACCTAGCGACAAAATACACTCACCAGCCGCGCAAATCATAACACGTATACAGGGTGTTTCATAATTCATATTACAAAGTTTTGGATGTTGTAGAGGGAGTCAGTAGATGACATTATATACATGAATCAATGTCCAGAAACGTCATCCAACGACGCTACGGAGCTTCGAAGTTATAGGGGTCGGCGACTGTAAATTGTAAGTAGGCTGTTTAGGTTTTTATGTTGGTAACGTCACGTAACGCTCTGTATGAAAATCGCTGACTGTGCTTAGTGCACTCTGTGGCTGATTGGACTCATTGTTGGATTATTCGCTAGTGTAGTGCTTGGCAGTTGGATGTGAAAAGCGCGTAGCTTTGGGCAGTTGGAGGTGAGCCGTCACCAGAGGTAGATGTGGGGAGAGAGATGCCAGAGTTTTGAGAGGTTACTATGAGCGGACGATCTGGACGTGTGTCCGTCAGAAAAAGGAAATTTGTAAAAATGGATGTCACGAAGTGATATTTATAATGACTTTTGCACACTATTACGGTAAATACATTGTTCGTTCTCTATCAAAATCTTTCATTTGTTAACTATGCCTATCAGTAGTTAATGCCTTCACTAATTAGAACATTTTATTTAGCTGGCAGTATTCACGCTGGCTGTGTAGTTAGAGTAAAAACGATTTTTATGAGGTAACTGATTCATGAAAGTTATAAGTTACTGTTAATCAAGGCTATTCTTTCGTAGGGATTAGCCAGCCGCGGTGGTCTCGCGGTTCTAGGCGCACAGTCCGGAACCGTGCGACTGCTACTGTCGCAGGTTCGAATCCTGCCTGGGGCATGGATGTGTGTGATGTCCTTAGGTTAGTTAGGTTTAAGTAGTTCTAAGTTCTAGGGGACTAATGACCACAGCAGTTGAGTCCCATAGCGCTCAGAGCCATTTGAACAATTTTTTTTGTAGGGATTATTGAAAGTCAGATTGCGTTGCGCTAAAAATATTCTGTGTCAGTTTAGTGACGATCAGAATTAGTAAAGAGAAAACTATGTGAGTACGTTCAGTTTTACTCGGTTGTCTCTGTATCAAATAACTGAGAGTTTTTCCAGCACTATCATTCTTAATTTTCAATGGGGAAGTTTCCAAATGTACACTACGGGCCATTAAAATTGCTTCACCACGAAGATGACGTGCTACAGACGATAAATTTAGCCGACAGGAAGAAGATTCTTTGTTATGCAAATGATTAGCTTTTCAGAGCATTCACACAAGGTTGGCGCCGGGGGCGACACCTACAACGTGCTGACATGAGGCAAGTTTGCAATCGATTTCTCATACACAAACAGCAGCTGACCGGCGTTGCCTGGTGAAACGTTGTTGTGATGCGTCGTGTAAGGAGGAGAAATGCGTACCATCACGTTTCCGACTTTGATAAAGGTCGGATTGTGGCCTATAACGATTGCGGTTTATCGTATCGCGACACTGCTGCTCGCGTTGGTGTACTGCGATGGTGTACTCAACGACGAACCAGAGTGCACGAATGGCAAAACGCCAATTTTTCGGATGAATCCAGATTCTGTTTTCAGCATCATTATGGTCGCATCCGTGTTTGGCGACATAGCGGTGAACGCACATTGGAAGCGTGTATTCGTCATCGCCATACTGGCGTATCACCCGGCGTGATGGTATGGCGTGCAATTGTTTACACGTCTCGGTCACCTCTTGTTCACATTGACTGCATTTTGAACAGTGGACGTTACATTTCAGATGTGTTACAACCCGTGGCTCTACCCTTCATTCGATCCCTGCGAAATCCTACATTTCAGCTGGATAATGGACGATCACATGTTGCAGGTCCTGTACTGGTCTTTCTGGATACAGAAAATGTTCGACCGCTGCCCTGGCCAGCACATTCTCCAGATCTCTCACCAACTGAAAATGTCTGGTCAATGGTGGCCGAGCAACTGGCTCGTCACAATACGCCAGTCACTACTCTTGATGAACTGTGGTATCGTGTTGAAGCTGCATGGGGAGCTGTACCTGTACACGCCATCCAAACTCTGTTTGACTCAATACCCAGGCGCTTCAAGGCCGTTATTACGGCCAGAGGTAGTTGTTCTGGGTACTGATTTCTCAAGATCTGTGCACCTAAATTGCGTGAAAATGTTATCACTAGTCAGTTCTAGTATAATATATTTTTCCAATGAATACCCGTTTATCATCTGCATTTCTTCTTGGTTGAGTAATTTTAATGGCCAGTAGTGTATTTTTCTGAAACCAAGTTGGTTTATTCAGGATTCCAATACACCATATTATTCTCGTCTTTTTTTGCTAGAAAGCCCTGTATTTTAGCATAATGTCCGTTCAATGCGACGGCCTTACCCGACCTTACTGGGAGAGCTTGTTATGCCCGCATGATCCCATTCTAATGGTCGATGTCGCGGCTGACATCTTGTTGCATCAACAACCTCCATGTTGTCCACCTTCTGCATTCCACGGAGTGCGTCCTTCATTGGGCGAAACGTATGAAAGCCGGAAGATGCAAGATCCGAGCTGTAGGATGGATGGGGAAGGACAGTCCAGTGATATTCCACAGAAAATTCCGCATTTTTTCAACAGAAACTTGCCGAGAAAAAATGTGTTGCGTTACTTACTGACCCCCCTCCCCCCTCATATGCATCTGTATGCGTCGACCCCCCTCCGCCCTCATATGCGTCTGTATGCGTCGGGTTTCTTTAGACTCAATGACCCAATCTCCATCTAATTTCCGGGGGACCAACAAGTTGAAGAACAACAACTTACATTCCGTTTCTACCAACAGAGTAAATACAATTTTTGAGTGTATGGAATTCATTTGGTCCAAGATCTAGTGCAGTGTACCCACTCCGTGAGGGCAGATTACAATCGTGTTGCCCCGATACCATCTGCTAACGAAAACGTTTTTGCTTATCTTCGAAAGGTCGAGTTGCAGCTCAGAAGTGGCGCTGTCTGTACACCGACAGAATTTTGTACAATGATTCTGACACGAAATACTTGGTATGGGAGCCGTGTTTTGCGCTGTGAATGGCGGAAAACCGGCGGCAGTTCTCCATCTACATAGTTACTCTGCGAATTACCCTTAAGTGCCTAGTAGAGGTTCATCGAACCATCGAATAATCTTGACGCTAATTCTCTACTATTCAGCACTCAATCAGCGCACGGAGAAAAGAAACACCTGCATCTTTCCGAGCGAACTCTGATTTCCCTTATTTTATTATCATGATCGTTTCTCCCTATGTAGGTCACCGTCAACAAAATATTTTTGCATTCAGAAGGGAAAGTTGGTGATTGAAATTTCATGTTAAAATCTCGCCGCAGCAACGAAAAACGCCTTTGTTTTAATAATGTCCACCCCAAACCCTATATCACGTACGTGACGCTCTCTCCCCTATTTCTCGATAACACAAAAAGCGCTGCCCTTCTTTAAACTTTCTCGATGTACTCCGTTAATCCTATCTGGTAAGGATTCCACTCTGCGCAGCAGTACTCCAAAAGAGGACGGACAATCGTAGCATAGGCAGTCTCTTTAGTAGAAATGTTGCATCTTCTAAATGTTCTGCTAATAAAACGCAGTCTTTGGTTCGATTTCCTCCCAACGTTTTCTCCGCGTTCTTATCACTTTAAGTTGTCATTATTGTAATTCCTAGGTATTTAGTTGAATTTACGACCTTTAGAATTGATTTATTTATCGTTAACCGAAGACTGACGGATTTCTCTCAGGACTCATGTGAATTACCTCTCACTTTTCATTATTGAGGGTCAATTGCCAATTTCCGAACCACACAGATATCTTACATAAATCGTTTTTCAATTGCTATTGATCTTCTAGACTTTACTAGAAGATAAAAGTAACATTATCTGCAACAACCTAAGCCGGCTGCTCAGATTATTTCCTAAATCATTTATATGAACAATAGACGGCCTGTTATACTACCTTGAGGAACGCCAGAAAGCACTTCTGTTTTACTCGATGGCATTCCGTCAATTACTACGAACTGTGACCTCCCTCACAGGAAATTACGAATCCAGTCGCGTAACTGTGACTATGTTCCACAAGCTCGCAATTTAATTAGAAGTCGCTTATGAGATACGTGGTCAAAAGCCTTTTGGAAATCTCGAAATGCGGAATCGGTCTGCCATCCTTTCTCGATAGCACTCGACACTTCGTGTGAGAAAAGAGCTACTTGTGTTTCACAAGAACGATGTTTTTAAATCCATATTGAGTGTGTGTCAATAGACCGTTCTCTTCAAGGTAGTTCATAATGTTCGAACACAATATATGTTTCCAAATCCTGTTGTATACCGACGTTCATGAAACGGGCATGTAATTTACTGGGTTACTCCTATTGCTTTTCTTAAATACTGGCGTGATCTGTGTAGCTTCCCAGCCTCTGGGAACGGATCTTTCTTCAAGCGTTCGGTGGTTTATCATTGTTAGGTATAGACCTACTGCATCAGTTCAAAAATGGCTCTAAGCACTATGGGACGTAACATCTGAGGTAATCAGTCCCCTAGACTTAGAACTACTTAAACCAAACTAACCTAAAGACACCACACACATCCATGCCCGAGGCAGGATACGAACCTGCGACTGTAGCAGCAGCGTGGTTCTGGACTGAAGCGCATAGAACCGCACGGTCACAGCTGCCGGCTATTACATCAGCATACTCTGAAAAGAATCTAGTTTATGTACAACCTGGGCTCGAAGACCTACATTTGTTTAGTAATATAAGTTACTTCACTAACCCGAGAATATCTACCTCTAAGTTACTCATGTTGGACACTGATTTTGATTCGAATTACACGTGTGCTGTTTGTTTTTAGTCGGTCGTGGCAGTGTCCGGTGATGTGTTGTCGCGACTTGAGGGTCCAAGTCGCCCCACTTTACTGGGACGGCTGACAGCCGTCCATTAGTTGATATTGTTACGTTGATCAAGGATTTCAGCTGCCTTTCCCGTTTTGCGAGTGCGCATCGATAACCATTTCAGAAACACTCCGGCTTCATTTAACTTCATAGGCTGCTCACAATCGCAATGACGCTCCGCTAGTGCCCGACGCATAATGACCGAAATACGTTGTTTCGTATTCACCAAGTTAACGCTACTTGCGATGAACCATTATGACACATCTTTATCCTTCACTACTGGTCATTAAAATTGCTACACCAAGAGGAAATGCAGATGATAAACGGGTATTCACTGGAAAAATATATTATACTAGAACTAACATTTGATTACATTTTCACGCAATTTGGGTGCATAGACCCTGAGAAATCAGATTCCAGAACAACCACCTCTGGCATTAATAACGGCCTTGATACGCCTGGGCATTGAATCAAATAGAGCATGAATGGCGTGTACAGGTACAGCTGCCCATACAGCTTCAACACGAATGCACAGTTCATCAAGGGTAGTGACTGGTTTATTGTAACGAGCCAGTTGCTCGGCCACCATTGACCAGACATTTTCAATTGGTGAGAGATTTGGAGAATGTACTGGCCAGGGCAGCAGTCGAACATTTTCTGTACCCAAAAAGGCCCGTACAGGACCTGCAACATGCGGTCGTGCTTTATCCTGCTCAAATGTAGGGTTTCGCAGGGATCGAATGAAGGGTAGATCCACGGGTCGTAACACATCTGAAATGTATCTTCCACTGTTCAAGTGCCGTCTGTGCGAACAAGAGGTGATCGAGACGTGTAACCAATGGCACTCCATACCATCAAGCCGGGTGATACTCCAGTAAGGCGATGACAAATACACCCTTCCAATGTGCATGCACCGCGATGTCGCCAAACACGAAAGCGACCATCGTGATGGTGTAAACAGAATATGAATTCAAACGAAAAAATTACGTTTTGCCATTCGTGCATCCAGGTTCGTCGTTGAGTAGACCATCGCAGGCGCTGCTGTCTGATGCAGGGTCAAGGGTAACCACAGCCTTGGTCTCGGAGCTGATAGCCCATGCTGCTGCAAACGTCGTCGAATTGTTCGTGCAGATGGTTGTTGTATTGCAAATGCCCCCATCTGTTACAGCCATGCGGATAAGATGCCTCTCATCTCGACTGCTAGTGATACGAGGCCGTTGGGATCCAGCACGGCGTTCCGTATTACCCTCCTGAATCCACCGATTCCATATTCTGCTAACAGTCCTTGGATCTCGACCAACGTGAGCAGCAGTGTCGCGATACGATAAACCGCAATCGCGTTAGGCCACAATCCGACCTTTATCAAAGTCGGAAACGTGATGGTACGCATTTCTCCTCCTTACGCTAGGCATCACAACAACGTTTCACCAGGCAACGCCGGTCAACTGCTGTTTGTGTATGAGAAATCGGTTGGAAACTTTCCTTATGTCGGCACGTTGTTGGTGTCGCCACCGGCGCCAGCCTTGTGTGAATGCTCTGAAAAACTAATCATTTGCATATCACAGCATCTTCTTCCTGTCGGTAAAATTTCGCGTCTGTAGCACATCATCTTCGTGGTGTAGCAATTTTAATGGCCAGTAGTGTATCTTCTAACTTAAACCACCTGCCTGAAATTACGTTTTCCTGTGTCATGCGTTGTCAGTATTTATCTTCACATTCGCTACAAAAGATTTAGAACGTGTCTGAAAGAACAGACACCACGAGGAATCAGCAGCTTTGATGCATAGTATAAATTGTAGGTGGAGGGGGGAGAAAGGAAAGGAAAGTGAAGGGACCATTGGTCTTAGCTGCATTGGGACTATAGGCGGAATCAGCGGCGACGAGTGAAGGTGTGTGCCAGACTGGAAATCGAACCTGGGATCTCCTGCTTAATATGCAGTTGTGTTAACCATAGTTCCACCCACTCACAGTGTTTATCGCAATTGCGTGGACTGTCATGGTATGTCTCTCTGTCGACCCACATTCCCACCAGCGTCACCTATCCGAAGTCCACTTCCACGTCCTTCATGGTCGCTACTGTGAGATCCCGGCAGGAGGTGTAACGTAACTTTGCATCCGCACTGAAAGTGGTGGATTCCTTCCGTTTCTAGGCATATCAGTTACATGAATGCGTAGTGTCTGTTGTTTCGGACATGTCCTCAATGAATACTCAACCACCAGTGCACGTTCGACCTCCTACGGAAAACTCAAAGTAACGAGCATGGAGGGTGGGGATTGTGTATAGGTGGAGCTGAGTGGAAACGTGGGTCGGTAAGCAGGCCTGCCGAGGTATTCCATGCTATTGGGATAAACACTGTGTCCAGTATGCGCAGTAGTTAACGCAACTACGTAGTAAGCAGGTGAGCCCTGGTTCGGGTCTCCGTCCGGCGTACATTTCGGTTGTCAGCACACTGATTCCGATGCAGCTGACACCAATAGTCCCTTCCCTTTCTTTTCCTTCCAACCCCGCCCTCCCCTCAACCAACAATTTACATAATATGTTACTCCTATTTCTTTCCTTAATTTATTGTAACCAGTGTAGATGAACAAGTTGTTTAGCGAAGTTATCGTGCTCTGTACACGCTCGCTGGGAGTTATCGCCGGCAAGAAAAGGCGAAGACTCACTCTTCCTGCCAGTGCCGAAGCTGTCGAGCGCGCTGACAGTGACCTCCTGGGCGTCGAGTAGGGGCCGGCGGTCGAGGCGGCCCAGGATGGCGTCCGCCCGCGTCTGCATGTTGATGGCTGCCACCGCAGACCGGAACGCCTGCACCAGCGCCGGCGGGCCCGACTCGTCGAACACGCCAGCTGAGCAAACAGTTGAATAAAGTGAGTTTTACGAGTGGCTAATTTACTGGGAGAAATTTCCGTGTTAATTTTATGCACTTTCTTAAAACGGGAATATTCGCCCCGGGACTGTATTAATTCGATTTCATACTTTCATCAGCTGTAACAATAATTTGGGAGAAGTTTCTATTTCTTTGTAAGGGCTCGATGTAATAGTCGACTTGACCGCAACAAAGTCACAGTAAATTGCTATGGAAAACTCTATGATCTACATTATGATACTGTGTGAATAATATTTGCAGTCACTTCACTACGTACAATTTAGTTATTTGCGCAGGTTGTAAGAAGGTTAAACTGAATCGTTAAAGTAGTCGGTTCCTGATGGTAGAATGAAATGTTTGGATAAAGCTTCAGCCTGTCACATTAGGATCTCCAGGCTGTGTTTCGTTTGTTGGCAGAATACGAATTCGGTTTGCATGTCGAGATGTCTTGTGTTACGTGAAGGAACTGTGGAAATTCTGCGGCCGCTTCATGTAGGGAATCGCCACCATACGCCATGTATCCTATAGAATATTGCAGGAATCATGAGACAAGAAGGTTAGAGTTACACATTGCATCTACCTCTAAGTAATATAATAATTATTAAATATTCACTTACGTGGGTAAGGACATCGAAAGGAAATCAGTTGTGGCTTTGGTGAAAGGAATATCTTGGTAACGCGTGTAGAGATTTGACGAAAACACAGGACTTTTCAGAGGTTAGAGGGATATCTAAGCCACACCTTCCGCAATGATGGTCCTGTCCTTCAACCGTTTCGCTACCACACTCATTCAGGGATATGAGCCGACTGAAAATGGTCGAACTAATTGCTATTACTAACTTCCGCCGGCAAAGCATGCGCTATTGAAATCCTTAAGGAGTAGGTGCATACGGCAGCAGTTCTGTAATTTGATTCCATCTAATTATTCTTCCTCACATTTTTCTACTACAGCTTCGACCGATAAGGAATTTGGCATTAGGAAGCCCTTCTGGAAGTGGGACGTGTCTCACCACTAGAATTGTCCAATTGTGTGTGAAAGGGAAAGGACGGGAGAAAGAAAGGAAACAAGATTATGGTTTGACGACTCTAAGACGATGAAGTCACCCTAATTATAGACTGAGTGTTCCCGTGGTAATGTTACCAGTTTTCAAGGGTGAAGGAGAAGGTTAAATGTATGAGTTTGAGGTAAAGGACCCTAGTTGGGAAACGACCAAGTCAAAAGACATGAACAAATATATACTCAAGTTCCGCCTTAACCTCGTTCAGCGCTCAAACTAAGAGCCCCAACCTCCGAATCCTGATCATGACGTACAGAATTCCCGCTGAATATTCCCCAATATCCTCAGATAATTTTCCCTGGACCAGTAACGGAAAACATAACTTGATATCAGCGAGAGACTGGAAGTCGTATGTCTCTTGTACAGTACTTACGAATTCCATTCACATGTCCTAGTTTCACAAGCTGCTGCATTTACAACAGTATTTAAAAATGGCGTCCTCCAGCGTCGATGACCCAATACAGCCCTTCCTCTTCTCCGCTACTTCCATTTAGTTGCCTATGCACGAAAATCGTGTCTGCAAGTTCCGCAAGGGGTACGACTCTCCTTGTTCATGGCTGATCGACATTAGTACTTCCTTAAGGCGTTTATTGATGATTATATCAACAGTTGCAAAATTTTTTAGACTTGGTAACAGGTAGGTTAGTATTCTGGCATTCATCGTGCAAACATTTATAGAGCACATGTTGCCACTCAACGTTTATTATTAAGACCAGGCACTGTCAGTGCAGCCTCAGTAGACCAGGCCTGAAATTGAACTTTTAAGATTCGAAACTAGTTGCCTAATAAATACTGCAACTGTTGACAAAAAATGGTTCAAATGGCTCTGAGCACTATGGGACTCAACTGCTGTGGTCATTAGTCCCCTAGAACTTAGAACTAATTAAACCTAACTAACCTAAGGACATCACACACATCCATGCCCGAGGCAGGATTCGAACCTGCCACCGTAGCAGTCGCACGGTTCCGGACTGCGCGCATAGAACCGCGAGATCACCGCGGTCGGCAACTGTTGACAGAACCGTTAATAACTGCTTTAAGGAATTTAAATTAAGTTGCTGTTCCTTTTCAACGAAATGTTGAAGCTGAAGTATTAATACTTCCACTTGTAAATGCAGACTGCAGTTTGCTACAGTACACACACTGTACGCCAGGATTGCTCATGTCAGTACACAGTTCGCTAACTATATTGTATTGGTTGAGTAATCATCGCAGCCTCTATATCTCGTGGTGATTGCCTAACCTACAGTACAATCCTAGCAATGACAGTCTCGCTACATGTATTCAACTATTAGAGGTGTCAGAACGATTTTGAGTTCCAATCAGTCGTTCCGGGGCCAGGGCCCCTTACCTCAAATTGACTTACCCTTCTACAGCATCGGTGAAAGTTTGTAACAAGGCTAACGAATCACCTTCTATATCTGGGCGATCGAATGAACATTTAAATATTTCCAGAATGCAAATAGCCGGGCGTAGTGGCCGTGCGGTTCTAGGCGCTACAGTCTGGAACCGCGAGCCCGCTACGGTCGCAGGTTCGAATCCTGCCTCGGGCATGGATGTGTGTGATGTCCTTAGCTTAGTTAAGTTTAAGTAGTTCTAAGTTCTAGGGGACTGATGACCTCAGAAGTTGAGTCCCATAGTGCTCAGAGCTATTACGTTACAAAATGCGAATATAGTGCTTTAACCTCTACGCCTCTTATATCTGAAAGACATGGGAAAGAGTTAGAAAGACAAATGTATTCTCGTCCACCCCGATTCAGTTTAACTGGCCATTCATAACGTGTCATGAAATTTTTGTTCGTTTTGTGCTCTTACCAGAGGCTGATCTTTCGCAGTTGTGCAATGCGTTGTGCATGACTGCCATATCTAACATCATCCGAGGCAGTGAAACGAAAATGGTCTCATTCCTCAAGCTCCCACCAAGACATTAGGGAGTTTTCCCTTTATTACCAGGCGATTTCCGGAACTTGAAAGACTCTCCCAAATATTCTCAGTTGGGAACTCTTTTGCTCCATTTCTACTCTCAGTCAACCAGAATACGGCTGAATTGGAACCGAGATCTACAATGGACTCACTTCTTGGCCAGTAACAGAAAAAAGGAACTATTACAATTCACTCACGCACACATACTTCTTTCTTTGTCCGAAACAAAGTTCTTCCAGAAAAAAGTTGAAATAGGTGCAATCCCGAAGTTCTGGTTAATACTTTTGGGAGTTTTTCCATGGTTATCAGGTGAATTCCAGATTGGCAGTCCCCTTCCAGACATTCACAGTGAGCGACATCTTCAATGAAATTTGACTGAAAAAGCACACGACATCTACCAACGCCTGTCTTGTCAACTTCAGTAGGGAATGAATATTTAAAAATGAAAGTAAATAATAATACGGTGTAATGTTGATGCATTAAGTTGTTCTGAAAGCGGTGCTGATATTCAAGACAATAAAAGCGAGTTAAAAGCTGTGAGCTATCTGGGGAAGTTAACCTTGCATTACAGAGCATCTGTTTCACCAGGTATCCAGTCTAGCGTACCAAATTCCCAACCAGACTAACATTAAGTATAAACTTTTAATAGTCATACGACAAACGGTGATATATATATGAGAATTTAAATAAAAAGAAATAAATCAGTTTGTATTTGGACATATATTTTAACATTGATCATTGTTCCGTTTAAAATTTCAGCATATTAAACTTGATTCATAACTAAACTGGTGTCTTCTTTAGGATTGTGAAAATGTGAGTTTGTAATCTTACGGAACACATCAAATATGGAGCCAAGATGGGAGACTGCATACAACACTGTATTCATAATATAACACACGAAGAACGTTGAAACGTATGCAAGAGGAAATTAACCACAACCGACCTATTCAATTTTCACCCAAAGAAGTTACGTTTGTAGCGCAATCCTGTCCGTCATGAAATTACCACACACTGGTATATTAATTTCATACTGACTCTCTGTGAAATCTTCCGGAAAAGAATAGCTGAGGCCTACTTTGATGATTACACCACATGCTTCACGTGGTCATCTTGGTTTACACAAAGAGCGCAACTCCACAATAATTTTGATGATTAAAATAAATTACATCGAAACTTAGTTTACAAAAGAAAAACTTCGAAGTGCTTACTATCGTCTTACTATTAACCTGATGGGTCAAACAATGGTATAAGCACGTGGAACTGGTCTCACAAAGTACACCTCACGTGGGTTGAACATAAAGAAAAGTTGCTATATTGAAAAATATTGTCAAAACGAGACGTTATAATCTCACGCACATTCGCATTTAAGATTGATGATCTTAGTTACAGTTACGGATCTTCAACACGTGGTTCCACTTTACTCACAAAGTAGTGGCAACTACTGGAAGATATTCTGAACTTCACACTCGAATTACACTGCGTTGCAATTTAAGATAACATTAAATATTTTAGATTTAAACGTGAAATAAAGGTGGTTAAATTTTCAGTTAGGCTGAACTTAAGAAATTCATTGTCCTACGGACTTAGCAGAGACGCGCTTAGCCGGAGATCTTACCACTTCAGACGCTCGCCGCAGACAGACTGCCGTGGGTCCCTACCGAAGGTGCTTCACAGATACAAACGGAAGTGAGCAGAGAGGCAGCTCCCTATACCAACATGACAAGGGACGGACAGGACTATACTAAGAACAGAAACCTCTTTGCTTTTAGAAAGCGTAGCTATCTGTTCCGATGTTGGTCCTACTGTTCCCTAACAGACAGGCTTGTCTGCTACTATCAAGCTTACAACTAGAAACACATTTGATCATTCATACTTTCACACAGAAGGGAAGGGGGATAACAGTATCTTACCATGTACAGTATATAAAAGGAAGCGGATGTAGGTTCCGTATGAGACTATGTGTGATGAATAACATATAAAGAGTGTTTTAAAGTGTAGTAGTGCGACAGATCGTTCTTGTTTATGTGTAAAAGTAACACGTTCCACTGCTCAGTCTCCTCCCAGATAGTCAGAAACACCACAGTAAATTTAGAAGTGGAATGTATGCCGTAAATGACAACAGTTTTAAGAAATTAACATGAAAGGAATCCAACAGAGACCTTTCAACGGTAGTAAAAGAAAGACTGTGGGAAAACTGGAACAGAAGAGAATCAAAGCATTTGACATATGATGCTACAGAGGAAAGATGAAAATTAGGTGTCCCCATAAGATAAGGAATGAGCAGGTCCTCCACAGGGAGAGGAATGTATGGGAAACACTGACAAGAAGAAGGGACAGCATGACAAGACGTCTGTTAAGACGTCGTGAATAACTTCAACGGTAGAACCGAGGACAGTAGAGGCTAAAAACTGTAGGGGAAGATAGAGACTGCAATACATGCAGCGCATAACTGATGACTTAGGTTGCAATAGACACTCTGAGATGACAAGTTGGCACAGGGATAGAATTCGTGGCGGGCTGGGTCAAACCAGTCAAAAGACCGATGACAAAAAAAAAAAAAATCGACACTCTGAAACCGACTGGCTGCTATGTGCACTTTACAGGTCCTTTCACTTGAAGTTAGCTGGTGTTGACAACAGTGTTCTCTCAATGGCCCAGGTACCTAGGGACATTCCTAGGCAGAGACTCACCGATGCGAATACTATAAACTGGTCTGCGCGCGGCGTGCGTTTGCAGGAGACATCCGACCAGCAGCGTCCACAGCCACGCCCACGTGTAGAGCGAGCGAGCGGTGCTGAGCCGCCACATGCTGCCCGGAGCTCTCACCAGCTCCTAGCGAGACTCATCGCATGGTGACCAGGCGGCATGGCGCCACTGCAGCTGCACACCCCCTTCAGGGGGGTAAAGAGGCCATATACCTGCAAAAAGACACAAAGAGCGCTTCACGATCATGTCCACACTGTATTCCTTTTAATGAACAGGCACCTGCACGAGACTGTGGGAAAGGACAGAATTTAGTGTCCTGTCGATATTATTACACACAGAGCACAGGCTCGATCTGAACAAGAGAAAGAAGGAGATCGCATGTCGAGTTATTTTAAGGAACCAGCACAGTATTCACCTCAAAAAATTCTGGAAACATAGGAAAACACAATTCAGGGTAATGTGTCCTCAGTCTTCTGGTTGTGTCAGTTTTGAAGACGAACTCAAGCTTTCGATGACTTCCTTCAGTGTGACCGTTAGTAGCAACGTCCTGTGGCCCCTTCCGATACGGAAAGCGCCGATCGCGGTATCGCCAAAAAATACACTTGTCGCGGTGCTGCTCTCGGTCGGGACGAGAAACTTAGGGTCATCGAGCGCCACAACCTGGCCTGCGGTGCCCTGCAACGACGATCACTTCAGGACGTACTTCATCCCATCAAATCCTAGGCAATAATCACAGAACGCACTTCCCATTGCTTTCGTCTCCCCGCTTTCTATCTATCCATTCACAGTCATCCCGTTCATCTTACTAACACACTAATATATCCTGACTAAATATTAACCATAAATTACCTTGGCACCCGGTCTACTAACCATCCAATAAAAAGCCTACAACAGACTGTACTTAATACATACGGGATTACACTCATCCACACCTACAGAAGCCCTACCCTTGGATCTCCACACCCTCAAAATTGAACCACCCCTTAGAAGTTCTTGGACGTTATGCACTCCGTCTACCTTCTCCGTATGCACACCCCATAATCCTCAGAGTCTTGGAACATTTTTGTTAATCCTAAGCATTCCGTAAACTCGAATATCAAAACACTGAGTTTTTCCCAAGCTCCACAACCTCCATATCATACAGAAAGGAAACTTCAACAAGTCCCCTCTTCCCGACTAGGAAATCAGTCGACATCTGCTCATCCTACCAACAGTAGCCACATC
This sequence comes from Schistocerca gregaria, assembly GCF_023897955.1. Taxonomy (NCBI): domain Eukaryota; kingdom Metazoa; phylum Arthropoda; class Insecta; order Orthoptera; family Acrididae; genus Schistocerca; species Schistocerca gregaria. The sequence goes on from NC_064921.1 coordinate 428,469,477, forward strand.
CATCATGCTGTTTCCTTATATATAAACTTCAGTATCTCGACCAATATCGTAAACACCATAAACCTATCCTCGTTCCTTTCTGTTGTAGCCGCCACTGACATATTCCACTTCTCAGATGAACATCATCCACACTCCTCCCCGATCCCACACATACGTTCCACTTATCTGAATTTCCTGTTGTCCTTCATCTCTTCATAATTTCTTCGAACGCATACTGGGAGCTGAACTGGAGGGAGTTGCCAGAAGCAGCATCCTAATTATCTTATCATCAACCACACAGCCATTAAGAAGTCATTTTATTGCACATTAACCCATTATTTTACATCAACATCTGCATCATACTCCGGAAGCCACCTAACCAGGTGTGGAGGAGGACACTTCTGGAGCCACTGACTGACCTCTTCTACCCTGTACCACTCGCGACTGGCGCCTGTGAAGAATGATTGTCGGTAAGTCCCTCTAGCAGCTCTAATTTCTCGAATTTTCTTGTTGTGGTCATTTCGCGAAATGTGTGTGGGAGAAAGTAGTATGTTGTTCGACTCTTCCCGCAAACTGATATCTCGAAATTTCAATAGTAAACCTAGCCATTATGCACAACGCCTCCCTTGTAGCGTCTGCCACTGGATTTTTTTTGCGTATTTACTATTTGTAACATAAGAAAACTAGATATCCATAATTTTAACATCACTTGGTTGAAGATCACCAATAGGGCTGTTGCTAGCCGTCCCCATATGGACAGAATGAAATGAGCAATGAAGAAAAAAAGAAGCCGTGTATCCAGTTTTGTTCCTCCAAGCAAATGCTGCTTGGGTGCCACCAGCAAACTATTCTCACTATGTATCCATCTTTTGATTTACAGCTCCCTGTATTGGCCGTATTTGCAATTAAAATTTTTGGGATATGAGATCCGCCAGTTACGCAAAATACCGTTGTTTCTCTGTACCCAAAAATCTGCAAAGACGCACCATTTGCACACAAATAGCAATACCATATAAAAGACAACACACGCAGCTAAGAAACACACAGAAAACCCACACACAGATGCGCACATACACATACATACACACACATACACACACACACACACACACACACACACACACACACACACACACACACACACACACACACACACATATATATATATATATATATATATATATATATATATATATATATATATAAAATTCAAATGTGGCGCCGAACTCTCTAGTGAATAAATGAACATCGACAGAACTGGGAAACATAATAAACCACAATCACGTTGTGTTCTGGTGTAGTGAAAAGCGCTTTACTACGGTATTTGTGAAAAATACTTGTTATAGTTACGTATGCATCACAACATCCCACCATGATGCGGAGAATGGAAGTGTCTGCCACACGAAAACATAAGTAAAAGCGAAAATAGGCGCGGAAACATCGTGAAAAACTAAATTACACTCTAGATGGTAGGTTAACTCTCAGCAAAAAAAATCTTTCTCATCAACATCGTTTGGTTGCAGATGGCAAGCTACCTGTAATAATTATCACAAAAGTGGTCCAGAAAATTCATGCTCACCAAATGTAAAGGTATTTACAAAAAGAAACGATCTGTTGTTCGAACTAAAAATGCACATAATTTTATAATCATGTAACAAAAATATTCACATTGCAGAATAAATAAAAGTGATAACCCACAGATGATGGCACAGTGGTGTCGAAACATGTTTGGGTACTGAGAAAAAAACGGTGCGTTGCATAACTGGCAGACCTCAAATCCCAAAAATTCTAACTATGACTACTGCTACAGAATTGTTGCGGATTGATCATTGGTTCTGGGTGGAAATGTTCCTGTATTCTGTTAATAACTTGGCTATTCGATGTTCATCAGTATGAGTACAGTTTTATCAGTGCTTAAAGCGTATTTTGTCTTGTGTTCGATAAATTGTGTTACGCGTACACTGCTACAGTACAGTTGACTACCGTATGGTGGCTTTTAACGTATTAGCCTTGTATCCAATAGCCCATGAATGGTCGACCAATCCACGTCATGCAGAAATGAATGAACTTGCTTATGCTGCTAAAGGTTACGTCGGTGTCTGTGATGGAGGAACGCCACTAACGTTATTACTCGCGAACATAAGTAAATAACTTGGTGTACTTCTACGTAGTCCATCGGTGCCTAAAGTCCACTACTGTGCACAGCTAAATTTGTTACCGTTCTCTGAGACATAATTTTACGTTCTGATCACGACGTCTTTCTTGATGTCAGAATTTCAAAATAGGCTGGGTCAAAGGGCAAGATTTTTGATTCTTCAAATGTAATTTAACGCTTCTTGTGAGGCTGTTCTCAACAACTACCGATTTGTCCTGTTCTCGCTATCTCATACCCCACTGGTGTTGCTCACAACATTCTGAAACTGTACACATAACTCACTGACATTCACAAGCAAGAACATAAATCCACCGGTCGCGCGGTTCCAGACTGTAGCGCCTAGAACCGCTCGGAGACTCGGACCGGCTTGTCATCCGCAGCACTCTCACAGCACAGCAATATCGCGATAATATTCTACGTTCCGTTTTGTTGCCTTTGATGTTGAGGCGTACATTTCAGCAACATAATGCATACCCGCAGACTGAGGATTTTTCTACTGGTTGTCTTCGTGTTTGTTAGACCGTAGCTTGGACAGCAAGGTCGCCAGATCTCTCCTCAATTAAGAACGTTTGGAATATTAATCAGCTTGGGATTTTGACGATTTAATGGGCCGAACAGACAAAATTTGACACGAGATCTCTAAGGAGGATATTCAACAACTCTGTCAATCTGGCTTGCATAAGGGCCAGAGGTGGACAATCGAGTTATTGGCTGCTCAATTTATCACGCTGTATCTCTTGAATAAATCATCCTATTTTTCTTAAACTGTAATAATTTATTTTTCTGTTCATGTAAATCACATCTACGATTTCCGTCTAATTCGGACGATTCTTTCGTAGTGCGTCCTTTCTTTTTCTTAGATCGTATTTTTAACTGTCTTAACAACCGTATCCAAAATGCCGTGGACTATGCTCTCCTTCGGTTGTGTCGTATCTGAAGTCATAGTACAATGGAATGTTGTATGGGGTTCAAAGATCGTGCGTGAAGACGATGTTGTCTTGCCTAGTGGAAGAAGAGTGGGAAACTAGAAGGACGCAGCGGGTGAGTGAGAGAGAGAGGGGGGGGGGGGATATGTGGAGGGAAGAGTGAGACGGAAAGCGAGAGCGTGGCCAGGGCGGTCCGGCCGTTTGTGCGGTTGCCAGGAGGCGGCGCGCCAGACGCGGTCTCACTGGTGCGTCGCCGCCCACACCCGCCTTGCTTTGTCTCTACACTCAGCCGCCACAAAAACTGCGCACTTGCAACACACTGACGGGCAACGGCGGGAAGTCGTTCAAAGTACTACCGCGCTCGTGATTCGTAACGCACAGTGATAAATGAGAGTGCAGCACTAAGATGAACTCAGCTGTAATTATCGTATGAAGTGCTGTTATATAGATATTAATTTTAATAATCAACAGCCCCAGTTGCACCGTTTACCTAGAATTTACCAAGGTTTCAATCGCGATAACCCAACCTTCTTCAGAATAACAGTAACTACCGTTTGTCCATAGCGGACATCGTCAAGCTATAACTACAAATCCATAAATTATCCTCAGACCATAAAACTTATCTGGAACTGACTCGGCCCCACTTCGCGACCGCTGGAACCATGTCCACAACGTACAAACGGTAGTTAACTGTTATTCTAAAGATGGTTGGGTTATCACGACTGAAACCTATATACATTCTAGGTAAACGGTGCAACTGAGGCTCTTGATGATTAAAATTAAAATTAATATTTATACAGTTGGTGACAGGGCCGCGAAATGTTGAAGATATTTTATGTAGATGCCTGGAAACACTATTTTCTTATGCAATTGACATTAAATGATGTAAATGTAGCTGCCCTGAGTATACTACCCTCTGAACAAGAATGAATATACGTTGATGCACTTCGTAGTGAACTATTACTTCATAATGATACCATAGGCCAAATCTCGATCGTAACTAAATAAATATATATTCAATAACTGTCGAGCCAGATGATGTTGCCATTTTTGAGATCCGAAGCAGAGAAATCCAATAACAGCAGTCTAATAATAAGTTAATAAATCAGCTTCTGGCATTAGATATGGATCCCTGAAAAAGGAAGCTAGGGACGACTAGTTTATCAAGAAAACAAACAGTAATGGGAAAATCTACCAGATAACATTATTAGGGCACAGATATAGCATTTTGAAAAAGAGAAACTTAGAATTATCGAACAACACTCCAAAAAATAAATAAATAAATAACACAAGAACGTATTACAAAACATTCAAGAACGGTTTGTTTGGATATATTCCTCAATAGTTCAGGAATGGAAATGGAAAACTCGCACTTTACACTGAAGTAAACTGACAGCATATTTTGAAAAACTGTGACAGACCAATCAAAGAACTGGAATTCCATGATAATATTCCAAATGAAAACTGAAAACCACCAAGCTACGATATCGTAAAAAATCACTTCAAACACTTAAAACATAACAAAGGCCCATGTGAAGCTGGCCTCACCGCAGTGGTGACGTGTTTTCCTACCATGCCGCAGGTCCAGATTCGATTCCTGGCCGGGTCGGACGTTATCTCCACTCGTGGACTATTCTCATCATCCTTTCACCACCACCGCCACGCACGTCGCCCAATTGCGCTGTCGCCTGAGTTAAGACTTGCAACCCGGCGCCCGAACTTTCCCGGTTGGGGCCTGCCACCCACCAATGCCACACGATCTTTTCATTTCACCTAGGTGCCTCAATTACAAAAGAAAAACTAGATAAGGTCTGCGACACCGAAACAATTCCTCAAAAATGGAAGGTTGCATTAATTCACGTGCTTCATAAAAAAGTGGGAGCAAAACATATCAGTGATTACACATGTATTTCACTACTACCCAGAGGATAAAAAAACCTGTCGAAAACTCTTCTAGACAAATCAAGTCCTCCACGAGATAAACAAACTGGACAGCATTAAGTTCTCCTTAGGAATGACAAACCCTGTCCAGAGCAAATTTTAAACTTTTAAAAAACAATTAGGCGTACGAAGATACAGTATCATATAAAAGGATACCGCTAATAGCGGTTGTTTTTAAAAACGCATGTGATCAAATAGCAAGAGACTCCATTATAAGAAACCAGAAGGAATTTGCAGTAGACAGGTAATCTCTGGAAAAACGAGACAAACCCTTATAAATGCAGTATAAAGTTAAATTTCTCGAAACAACTTCTAATGCCCTCCAAATTACATCAGGAGTCATACGAGACCGTTTATCGCCATAGTTATTCGAGTGTGCGCTGGGAGAAGTTATGAGGGAATAGAAAATAGAGAAATTAAAAGAAAAGGTTAATAACTACTTAAAATTGAGTAGATGTGAAGAAGAAATAAATTGTTTAGCTTTTTCAGACGATCTCGTGATAATAACGGAACCTTACAGAATGCAAGGAAAGGCGAAAACTTCCGAACGAGACATCTGAAAGGTAGCGCTACAAACATCGTTTGAAAATACGCAATACATGACTAATGAATGTAACTCAACGATTTTACAAACCAAATATCGCAACATCACGAAAACAGACAACCTTAAATTCCGACTAAAAATCAAGAAAATCAAAGGTTTCCAGGAAGGTAAAACAAACTCTAAAACAGTTGTTGTCAAATGGTCATAGGAGAGAATAGAGCCGGCCGCTGTGACCGAGCGGTTCTAGGCAGTTCTGTCCGGAACCACGTGGCTGCTACGGTCGCAGGTTAGAATCCTGCCTCGGGCATGGATGTGTGTGATGTCCTTACGTTAGTTAGGTTTACGTAGTTCTAATTCTAGGGGACTGATGACCTCTGATGTTAATTCCCACAGTGCTTGGAGCCATTTGAACCATTTTTGAGAGAATAGAGCTCATTCTGAGAAAATAAATGAGTCTTGGAAGACGATGAAGCAAAAGAGATATCAATAGCTATTTTGAGGTGGCCCTTAGGTGGCTTGTAAGAATTAAAAAAGAACCTCGCACACACACACACACACACACACACTACTGTGGTACAAGGGACAGAAACAACATATGCCGTGTTGCAGCGGACCATTATTGACCGCAAAGGTAATCGACTATCGCAGATAATAACGTGTAAGATGAAGCGGTGGGTAAGGTACTGGACTAGCACTCCGAAAGAATAAGGTTCACGTAACCGTTAACCGCCCAACCGTCCAGATTTACGTTTCTCATGGTTTCCCAGAATTACTTAAAGCTCATGGCTGGATGGTTTCTTTGTAAAGGGCATGGTCAGTTTCCTTCCCTGCCCTTACCTAGCTCGTGCTGGTTCTCTAATTATCTTGAACCCTACTCTTCTATCATTTCTCAGCAAAAATCACCTGTAGTTATTATTGATAAATTCTAATGGAGCTGGAAAAATATTTGATGGGCTATATTTGGTCGACAAAGGGAGGAGACATGGTAAAGCAAACTCTCTGGTCACCACACTTGGGCCAAAGTCCGCTATTAAATGTGAGACCTCTCCAGAGAGTCTCATTAAGGACATGTGACAGTTGATAGCGTTCCTTCAGTCAGAGGCCCTTCAGTCAAGCTCCTTGGTGTTAGTCAAGAGGATTAGGATATGTGCTGGCACGCATTTCACGGCAGTCAATATTAGTATATAAATGCGAAATAACTCTGTCTTTTACGCTTTCACGACTAAACCGCTGGACCGATTTTGATAAAATCTAGTATGTAGGTAGCTTGAAAGCTAAGGAAGAACATAGGCTACATTAGAAAAGTTGTAGAACAGCATATTTATTGATTTGAAGAATGTAACGCGAAATATGGAGCAATGATTACTCTTTGAAATAGCTATTTACGCTTTGACTTTTGAACTTTATATTCGTGAAGTTGCTTTCACCATCTGATATGTTTTACGTAATACGATTCAACATAGTGGATATAACGCTTATACAATCCCCTATGAGTTTAATCCGTACTTCATACTAATATCAGTCACAAACTCGTCACATTCTAGTCGCTAAGCCTCATGCGTGTATTGCAACTTCTCTGTTGCCGCAGTGGTAACACCGTTTCACGACAGATCACCGAAGTTAAGCACTGTCGGGCTGAGCTAGCTCTTGGATGGGTGACCATCCGGTCTGCCGAGCGCCGTTGGCAAACGGGGTGCACTTAGCACTTGTGAGGCAAACTGAGGAGCTACTTGGTTGAGAAGTAGCGGCTCCGGTCTCGTAAACTCACATGCAGTCGGGAGAGTGGAGTGCTGACCACGTGCCCCTCCATATACTCATCCTGTGACGCCTGTGGGCTGAGAATGACACGGCGGCCGATCGGTGCCGTTGGGCCTTCATGGCCTGTTCGCGCAGAGTTCAGTCTTTAGGTTGTGGTCATCCGGTTAGCGGTGCTGTTACACATTCGTGGGCTCCCGGGTTCAATTGCCACCCGGGTCGGTATTTTTATGCTCTCGCCTGGACGTATGCGTTGTCCTCATCATAATTTTACCATCATCTACTTGCAAGTCACCGAAATGGCGCCAAATGAAAAGACTTGCACCAAGCTCCAGAACATCCCAATCGATGTCTCCATACGCACATTTAATTTCATTTTACTGATACGCGAACGCAGCCGTGATTAAAGCTAGGATACAATGCTTATACAACCCTCAAAGTGTTAAATCAATGCAAATTCATAATTCCATACTGACATTATAAGAACGAATGTAACTCTTTTACGTTTTCGTGACTAAACCACTGAACAGATATCCGTGATATTTGGCATGAGATAGCTTGAACTCTGATGAAGAGGGTAGGCTACTTCATAAACTGTGTAGTACAAAATTTTCATCGATTTGAATAACATTACACAAATTAAGGAAAAATGTTTAATATTTGAAAAAGCTGTTTTCTCTCTCAGTTTTAAACTTTATCATATTTGAGAAAATGCTTTTTTTGTTTGATGTTTTCTACGTAGTATGAGCATAATCAATATATTGCTTACTCAGTTCTCAACGTGTTTAATCCATACTGCCACACTAGTCACAGTGAAGTCCAATGTTATTGTACACGCGGCTTGTGATATTGAGTTGCTACATGAGCTGGCATAGCTGGGGAGTTTTGCTAGCGGTACAACAATACAATCCGACGGTAAGCCCGACAACCTGATTTGAAACTATTTCGATAAGCCTCGCGAACGTGGCTGATTTAACGCAGCTTTCTGAAAGAGCTCGAGCTGCAAAAGTTTCCCGAATCCGACTAATCTAGGGGCAGTCTCATGTCCACTGGAACTTCGATACAGAACGTCAGCCGGCCATAAGTACAACAGAGACAACAGAGCAGCCACAGGCCCGTCTTAGTTTAGACGCTGAGCGTCACGCGCCTCTCTTAGCTGCCGCGACGCTTGAAGGCACACAACAACGGCGTCATTTATAGGTTCTACGACAGCAGAGAGACGTCGTACTGTTACGTGTGGAACGTTGGAGACTTTTGGTGAAACTGCATTTGATTGTGATCTATTAATTGACTATGTAAATCACGAATTAGTCATCTTAGGGGAATAGATAAAAATGTAGGCAGCATAATGCCCTGAAATGGAAGGAAGAAACGTTTGGTAGGTGTTACTCTGGTGACTAAATTCCACATCCAGTAGTAGATTAGGCGGGGAAATCCCTAGAACTCTGCTACTGGAATGTTATTAATCGAGGTATCTTTGCAATATAATTAGAAAATATAATGCGCGGTTTCAGAATGGATACACATGAAAATAAGAGAAGCACATGCATTACCTATCCTCGTAGCCGAACTGCATACAATTTCTTATACATACGTCTCTACACCACGACATACACAGAAATTAATAAGTTATCAGCTTGCTTACTCACCGACAATCAGACTAACAAAACTGCCGATAAGTGAGCGTAGCCGCTAGTAACAGGTAGTACTGTATAAACGCACGATACAGTTACTTCACACTCAAGGCGACTAAGTGGCTGCGATTTGACAGGTCTGTACTAAGACTAAAAGACAGCCAACGAGACTGGAATAACTATTGGTACTGTAATTACCCTGAGGAAAAGGAGTGAGAAACTGTAAAAATGTAAGTACAGGGATTAGCGCTTCGAATGAAACATCTGGCATCTGCAGCACGTTGAAACGTATACTGTGGCACAACTTCCGAAAATGGAACAGTTTAAGGAACTTCCAGAAAAGCAGGAAACTTCAGAAATGCATAAGTAGGTCTTTAATCAAGGACACAATTCCAATTACTACACTTGTGAAAAAAAATATATGGAAAATTTTTGAAGAAGTAGTGAGTGAACGTCAGACGTAATGAAGGTATTTTCTTCACAACGTGACCTTACGGCTACACTGCGCAAAAGAATTTAAGCGTCACGTTATTTTTCAAATTCCACCATTTTCTCCCACTGCGACGTAGAAGTGTGAAATTTGACTCAAAGGTGTCTACAGCCTTCCCCTGCAATGGTGCAAAAGTGAGGCACCGTCGGGTTCGACGACGCTTCAAACAACAACATGATGTCAAGGTGACATCATTAATCCATCTTACACCTCACATGATCTTCTGACCTCTGACCTTTTTTCGCATGTGTCGACGCCTTGCTATTTGTAGCGTCGCCGAACCCATTGATGACTTTGCAGGGCACCAGGATTTCCCCCCATTACAGAGGAAGTAGTAGTCACCTTTGAGCCAAATGTTACAATTGTGCGTCAATGGAGGAAAATTGTGGGGTTTCAAAAAAGTAACCGTTTGATTCTTTGCGCAGTGTTTTACGGAAAGACAGAGGTACCCAACTGGTACCTACGTTATCTATGGAAATGTGACTTTATGGCCAAAAAAATAATTATAGTAATTGTTTTTATTCCATATTGTTATTGTTATGTACGTCACTGACCGGATTTCTGTGGTAAGTGGTTGCGCAGAAAGAAGAATACACTACTGGCCATTAAAATTGCTACACCAAGAAGAAATGCAGATGATAAGCTGGTATTCATTGGACAAATATATTATGGTGGAACTGACATGTGATTACATTTTCACGAAATTTGGGTGCATAGATCCTGAGAAATCAGTACCAAGAACAACCACCTCTGGCCGTAATAACGGCTTTGATACGCCTGGGGATTGAGCTAAACAGAGCTTGGATGGCGTGTACAGGTACAGCTGCCCATACAGCTTCAAAACGATACAACAGTTCATCAAGAGTAGTGACTGACTTATTGTGACGAGTCAGTTGCTCGGCCACCACTGACCAGACGTTTTCAGTTGGTGAGAGATCTGGAGAATGAGCTGGCCAGGGCAGCAGTCGAACATTTTCTGTATCCAGAAAGGTCCGTACAGGCCTGCAATATGCGGTCGTGCATTATCCAGCTGAAATGTAGGGTTTCGCAGGTATCGAATGAAGGATAGAGCCACCGGTCGTAACGCATCTGAAATGTAACGTCCACTGTTCAAAGTGCCGTCACTGGGAACAAGAGGTGACCGAGATGTGTAACCAATGGAACCCCATCCCATCACACCGGGTGATACGCCAGTATGGCGATGACGAATACTCACTTCTAATGTGTGTTCACGGCGATGTCGCCAAACACGAATGCGACCCTCATGATGCTGTAAACAGAACCTGGATTCATCCGAAAAAATGACGTTTTGCCATTCGTGCACCCAGGTTCTCCGTTGAGTACACCATCGCAGGCGCTCCTGACTGTGACGCAGCGTCAAGGGTAAACGCAGCCACTGTTTCCGATCTGATAGTCCATGCTGCTGCAAACGTCGTCAAACTGTTCGTGCAGATGGTTGTTGTCTTGAAAACGTCCCCAAATGTTGATTAAGGGATCGAGACGTGGCTGCACGATCCGTTACAGCCATGTGGATAAGATGCCTGTCATCTCAACTGCTAGTGGTCCAGCACGGCGTTCCGTATTACCCTCATGAACCCACCGATTCCATATTCTGCTAACAGTCATTGGATCTCGACCAACGCGAGCAGCAATGTTGCAATACGATAAACCGCAATCGCGATAGGCTACAACCCGACATTTATCAAAGACGGAAACGTGATGGTAAGCATTTCTCCTCCTTACACGAGGCATCACAACAACGTTTCACCAGGCAACGCCGGTCAACTACTGTGTGTGTATGCGAAATGGAATGGAAACTTTCCTCATGTCATCACGTTGTAGGTGTTGCCCCCGGCACCAACCTTGTGTGAATGCTCTGAAAAGCTAATCATTTGCATATCAGAGCATCCTGTTCCTATCGGTTAATTTTCGCGTCTGTGGCGCGTTATCTTCGTGGTGTAGCAATTTTAATGGCCAGTAGTGTAGATGTGCTGGTTTTCGTCAGAACGTAGTATCTAGGAATGCGTTAATCAGTTGACAAGGTTGGTGTGTCAGTACTACAGTCCAAACAGACATAAGTATGGATGCAATACGCATTAAAGGATAAACTGTCAACGTTTCGTGAACTACAGCGGTTTTTTAGGGCTGAAATTGTCGTACTATTGGAGGTTTCCTGGTCACTTTGCCAAGCTCACCACAATTTGGACCTTTACGACCAAATTTGTAAAGTAAGTGGAAGCTACTGTAGCATGATGATCGCTCGAAAATTAGACATGACCATTTTATTCCTCCCACTGCCCCACTCCGAGCGTGGGTTTCCTAATCGTGAACGGGAAATTGAACTTTAATAATATTATTACGATGCCATTACGAAGGAATTGAGGTGGTGTTAATGACTTTCAATCAGCAGGTGGCGACCGTGATTCGGATACCTCATGGCTCTTTACATAAACAAGCAAACCACCATTTACTGCAGCAAAACTATTTTCATGATGGATCACCAAATAAAGATTTGAAACTGCGGCCGAGATATTGAATATTTACTTGAAACCGGAACTTTGCTATATTGTTTATTCCATTTGTATCACGTGCGAGTCACCCTACAAAATCCTATGTGTTCAAACGGTGATGTGTCGGGTAAATGAGCTGGTCAGAAAGAATCGAAATATGTCAATCAGGGAAAAGGTACTGATCATTATTTTTAGCGTGTAAAGTAGCTGTTTCTCATTCGATTACAGTAACAAATATTAGGTATGTACCATTGAGATAAGACATATCGCCGGCCGGGGTGGCCGAGCGGTTCTAGGCGCTACAGTCTGGAGCCGCGCGACCGCTACGGTCGCAGGTTCGAATCCTGCCTTGGGCATGGATGTATGTGATGTCCTTAGGTTAGTTAGGTTTAAGTAGTTCTGAGTTCTAGGGAACTAACGACCTCAGAAGTTAAGTCCCACAGTGCTCAGAGCCATTTGAAGTTTAAGAACAATCATTAGACACATATTTACTCTTGCTTCAGTTTTTGGGTCCTAGTGACATTTGCTGCCAAGAGTAACATCGCCGTGCTCCTGAAGACAATGGAAGAATGAATTCTCTTCGCAGGTCGCCGCCACACTTGCTGACGATGATCGTCCAGTTTAGTATATATAACTGCGATTCATCGCTGAACACAGTATGAAGACATTTATTTGTTAACAGTCCGTGCTTTCCGGTCACGACTCCGCTGCAAACATAGCCATTTGTATTGTGGTGTTAAGGCACCCTATTCTTGGGACGAGTCCCTAGTCTAGCTGCTTCTAGTCTCTGACCAATGGAGCTGGATCACACAGATTGCTGCAGAGAGTCTTTCGCTTGTTATCGAATGGCAGATGCAGATGTGAAGGGGTTACAATGTGCGATACGATGATCCTCTCTTGTAGTGGTCAGACGTGGTCAGCCGGAACATTTATGTGAGTATGCCTGTCCTCGTGCTCCCATCCACTATTCGACCAGCTGGTCAAATGGAAACCCACAATGAGGCATCTTTCAAACTCTGTCACGTGATGATAACCGTCTCACAGGAGTAGGAAACATCTCCATGTCCTACACTCATCTGATGTCCAAGTACGAGTTACACTGATGTCCTAGTGAAACACGAGAAGCATTTTTTGCATGAAAATCTTATCAATAATTAGAACATATTTATTATTCTTATGCTCACCACAGAGAAAATCTATAAAAAAATGTACAAATGTGTGTGAATTCATAAGGGACAAAACTGTTGAGGTCTTCAGTCCCTAGACGTACACACTACTCAAACTAAGCTATGCTAAGAACGACACGCACACCCTTGCCCGAGGGAGGACTTGAACCTCCGGTGGGATGGGCCGCGCATTCCGTGACATGGCGCCACAAACAACGGCCACTCCACGCGCCGAAAATCTATATAAGAATGTTATTTATGCACTACTGGCCATTAAAATTGCTACACCAAGAAGAAATGCTGATGATAAACGGGTATTCATTGGACAAATATATTATGCTAGAACTGACATGTAATTACATTTTCTCGCAATTTGGGTGCACAGAACCTGAGAAATCAGTACCCAGAACAACTACCTCTGGCCGTAATAACGGCCTTGATACGCCTGGGCATTGAGTCAAACAGAGCTTGGATGGCCTGTACAGGTACAGCTGCCCATGCAGCTTCAACAGGATACCACAGTTCATCAAGAGTAGTGACTGGCGTTTTGTGACGAGTCAGTTGCTCGGCCACCATTGACCAGACGTTTTCAGTTGGTGAGAGATCTGGAGAATGAGCTGGCCAGGGCAGCAGTCGAACATTTTCTGTATCCAGACAGGCCCACACATGACCTACAACATGCGGTCGTGCATTATCCATCTGAAATGTAGGGTTTCGCAGGGATCGAATGAAGGGTAGATCCACGGGTCGTAACACATCTGAAATGCAACGTCCACTGTTCAAAGTGCCGTCAATGCGAACAAGAGGTGACCGAGATGTGTAACCAATGACACCCCATCCCATCACGACGGGTGATACGCCAGTATGACGATGACGATTACACGCTTCCAATGTGCGTTCACCGCGATGTCGCCAAACACGAATGGATCATCCGAAAAAATGACGTTTTGCCATTCGTGCAACCAGGTGCGTCGTTGAGTACACCATCACAGGCGCTCCTGTCTGGGATGCAGCGTCAAGGGTAACCGCAGCCATGGTTTCCGAACTGATAGTCCATGCTGCTGCTAACGTCGTCGAACTGTTCGTGCAGATAGTTGTTGTCTTGCAAACGTCCCCATCTGTTGATTCAGGGATCGAGACGTGGCTGCACGATCCGTTACAGCCATGCGGATAAGTTGCCTGTCATCTCGACTGATAGTGATACGAGGTTCCGTATTACCCTCTTGAACCCACCGATTTCATATTCTGCTAACGGTCATTGGATCTCGACCAACGCGAGCAGCAATGTTGCGATACGATAAACCGCAATCGCGATAGGCTAGAATCCGACCTATATCAAAGTCGGAAACGTGATGGTACGCATTTCTCCTCCTTACACGAGGCATCACAACAATGTTCCTCCAGTCAACGCCGGTCAACTGAGCGTATGAGAAATCGGTTGGAAACTTTGTCATGGCAGCACGTAGTAGGTGTCGTGACCAGTGCCAACCTTGTGTGAATGCTCTGATAGGCTAATCATTTGCATATCAGAGCATCTTCTTCCTGTCGGTTAAATTTCGCGTCTGTAGCACGTCATCTTCGTGGTGTAGCAATTTTAACGGCCAGTAGTGTATTACAAAGCGTGGTCACTGGCTGTAAGATACTCTAATTTGCATGCCTCTCTTAATTAACTCGATAACCGTTTTAATGATTCTGTTGTGTGTGCGAATGCGCAGAGAAGTGGACATGAGACAAAGCAACACAAAACACTTCGGTCAAGCAGACTGGTGACCGATGGATACGCCTGTGGTCTGGGCGATATAAGATCCTTGGAAGTGAGGCTCCCCCAGAACCCACAAGGGGGTGGCAAGCATTGTCTTCACAGATAACTGCTTATGGCCAAAGCCACCGATTCACAGGCTGGAGAGTCTGACAATTCCCCTGCTGAGCAGATCGCTGACCTGTCTGACTGTCTGTGGGTACACTGCGACTGCATGTCAGACCCTAACTGTACCCAGTTGCATGGCAGACCTCACTATCCCAAAACAGAAGGGAAAAGGACATATGCGTGGGTGTCAGACAGAGCTAGGGCCTAGCAGGTAACAGTGTACAGGTGGAGCCGACACACCTGGGCCCTCGAACCGGCTACTATAAAATTGTACAACACAAAAGCACACATCTCTGGGGAGAGACCCGCTTTGCAGGGGGATTGACTGACCAGTCGACCTACACCATGTGACAAATGTATCCGGACACCCCCAAAAACATACGTTCTTCATGTTGGGTGCATCGTGCTGCCACCTATTGCCATGTACTCCATATCACTGACCTCAGTAGTCATAAGACATCGTGAGAGAGCAGAATGGGGCGCCTCGTGGAACTCACTGACTTCGAACGTGATCAGGTGATTGGGTGTGACTTGCGTCATACGTCTGTACGCAGGATTTCCACACTCCTAAACATCCCTCGGTAAAGTGGAAACGTGAAGGGACACGTACAACACAAAAGCGTAAAGGCCGACATCTCCTGTTGACTGACGGAGATCGCCGAAAGTTGAAGAGGGTCGTAATCTATCCAGACCATCACTCAGGAATTCCAAATAATGACAGTTAGGTGGTAGGTGCGAAAACTTTAATTTCACGGTCAAGCGGCTGCTCATAAGCCACACATCACGCCGGTAAATGCCAAACGACGCCTCGCTTGGTGTAAGGAGCGTAAACATTGGACGACTGAACAGTGGGAAAACGTTGTGTGGAGTGACAAATCACTGTTGATAATGTAGCGATCCGACAATAACATCGCTGTAATGGACTGGCCTGCACAGAGTCCTGACCTGCATCCTATAGAACACCTTTGGGATGTTTTGGAACGCTGACTTCGTGCCAGACTACACCGACCTACATCGATACCTCTCCTGGGTGCAGCACTCCGTGAAGAATGGGCTGCCATTCCCCAAGAAACCTTCCAACACCTGATTGAACGTACGCATAAGAGAGTGGAAACGGTCATCAAGGCTAAGGGTGGGCCAACACCATATTGAATTCCAGCATTACCGATGGAGGGCGCTACAAACTTTAAAGTCATTTTCAGCCAGGTGTCCAGATACTTTTGATCGCATAGTGTACGAGTGTGTGGCTTAAGGTTTCGCCAGGTTTGGTATGGTGGCTCTCAGTGTTTCCTGACTCCTGTTGTAGGTTAGCATCGGTGACTTGTAGAAGGCGCAGGCCCCATGAAACAACCTCTAGTCTTGTAGCGGTCATCTCCGAATTTCTTTAATTCAGTTGGAGTAGGCGTTAAGATATGTGATGTCAGATTTCAGCGTTGAAATGAACGCTTTTGGTAGTAGAGGAATGTGTGATGTTGTCACTGGAGGCTGCAAAAGAGGCACTATGTTTTAGCGGGATTTTTGGAGAAAAGTCTCGAGATTGGGCCATAGTGGTTCCTAATTTTGCGATTAGTGAGTGGCAAATTTTGGTCGCAAGGAACATGCAGGACATAAGTAAATGTCGCAGGAGAAGCACTCGTCAGTAGGACGTGAGAGTCTCCACTTCGACGTTCCAGTAGGGTGTGATGGTGTCCTGATCGACGTGGTGTAGCAACGCAGTGCCACATTTTGGAAACTCGCAAAGATGCCGAGCATTCCGTCTTCGTGAAGAAACCAGCACGCCTGCAGCACAAAGCTCGGCACAGCCCAGTCACAGATACAGTGAGCGTAATTCGCAGCACTGTGGAATCCAGGACGATAGCCTGCCTCATCTCCCTTTGCACTGGTAATGAAAGTGTGGACTTCCGGATTTTAGTCACCAATTTACAATCACTGTTTCGATCGAGAATTGCAGGATTAAATAGTTGTCAGTTACTGTGATCATCGAGAGAGAGTAAATTTTTAAGAGGGAATGAAGTAACTTAACCTATAGGAAAGTGACACTGCTTTCCCCTTAATCTTCATGAAACTTAGGACAGATATAACTGTCACAAGTTTCTGATTATTCGTTTTCTATGTTGAACACATAACTGTGTACATAAATAAATTGGAGTATTAAATTTAACAATTGTTTCTGTTCGACTCCTTCGCGTATTTTGAGTTGTAGGCTTGATGTTTTTTATATTAACTGTTATTCGGTGTGAGGAACTAGCGGCAAGAGACAGAAAAAATCCCAGGCTCGGACCCTACGATTTGCTGTCTATCACCACGTGACCCCAGACGTTCTTAAATGCAGCAATATTTTTGAAGTATAAAGCTAGATCACTGGAAGCTCAGCTGGTTAAAAACCTTCGTACATATACTATAAAGTAAGGAAACTCTGGACATGGCTCTGACAGATACCTTTGTGGATTTTCTTGCTACAACTTTTAGCCTCATATAAACTAATGAATTTGCTGCACCGAAAAAATAAGATCAGAATTTTCAAACAGGGAAGAGGCTGTCGCTTCGATGGAGGAAGTCTCCTACCTTGTCCCTTTCTGCTACCTAAGTCCTTGAGGCCCAGCTCGAAATGTAGGTGGTTACAAACGCTATGCAGAAGTGAACGATTGGTGTAAGCGTGCCTGGGAGACGGTAAGTCTGAGTCCTGAAAGTATATTGGATGACGCGAGACGGAAAACCCTACGACTGGTCCAACGAAATAAGTTGTACAAACATCAGTCCGCATTTATACCATTTATAGATTTAGGAAAAGCTTTTAATAGTGTTGACTATAATACATTTCTCGAACTAATCAACGTAACAAGACTAAAAACCAGACAGCCAAATGCTACCTGCATACTTAACAGAAAGCAAACTAAAGTTAACTATCGAAGCACATGAAACGGGCAACACAATTGAGATTGAAGTGAGTCAGGCGGAAGGGAGTACCGTGTTGTCAACAGAGAAGCAATAATAGCACAATCGGTCCGTCAGGAGAGCTCAGTGATTTCGAGTATAGGCTATTCATTAGATATCACTTGAGTAACAACCCCATCTCGTCGACCGACCAGCTGGACCTTATATACTGAAGGACAAGGATAGTCTTGAAGAGGATAGATGTAAAAAAATCGCATGAAATCAGCGGAAGGAGTCACTGGTGAGTTCCAAAGTGCTACCAGCAACCCATCTAGCACAATACAACGAGTAATGAGTTAAAAAGAATGGCGCACATATTTCTATAGTCAAAGCTAAGCGACGTTTATGATGGTGTAAATAGCGACACCACAAGACGTCTGTAAACGAGTGATTTGCTGTGATGAATTACGCTGTATCCTGTGGAAGTCCGATGGAACGGTTTGACTTCGCCGAATTCCTGAAAAACGTATAGTGCCGACAGTGAAGTACGGAGAACGTAGTATACTGGTACTGGGGTGTTTGTCATAGTTATCATGCGGTTCACTTACTGAGCTTAAGAAATGTGGAAGGATATCAACATAATCTACAACATTGTGCAAAGGGTACCGTAGAAGAACAGTTCGTGCACGATGACTGTATCAGCATAAGGATGCATCCTACCATGAAGCAGCATCTTCGAGGCAATGGTTTGTGGACAACAACATTCCTGAAATGGGTTATCTTATCCAGTGTCGTAATCTGATTGCAGTGGAACACATTTGGGATGTGTTAAAACGCTGACATCACTCCAGACTGCAGCATCCAACATCTCTATCTTGTCTGGTGAGGGTCTAGATGAAGATATGGCTGGCATTGCTTCACAGACCTTCATACACCTCACTGAAAGTGTTACCAGCAGAGTTCAAGTCGTTATAAAGGCGATGGGTGGACAAAACCCTATATTAATGCTCACTGATAAAAGCACATCTTCAGGCCGCAATTGGCCCATCGGGACCATCCAACAGCCGTGTCATCCTCAGCTGAGGATGTGGATAAGAAAGGCATGTGGTTAGCACACCGCTCTCCCAGTAGTTATGATGGTTTTCTCTGACCGGAACCGCTACTATTCGGTCGAGTAGCTTCTCATCCAAGTGCCGGCCACGCCCGACAGCACTTATCTTCGGTGATATGACGAGAACCGGTGTATCCACTATGGCAAGGCCGTTGCCACAATGTCCACTAATAGGTATCTGGCTAAAACTGGACGACAAACAGCACCGACAAGACATCAGAGCTTCTGGCATTAAATGTTACTCAAGAAGACAAAACATTTTATCAATTTATGAAGTGACTAATAAAGAGAAAACGCTTCAGACTGGGGAGAAAACTATGTGTAGCACAATACGACGAGAAGAAAAAATGGACTGATACGAGATGTTCTGGGCATCAAAGAGTAATCAATTTGAAAATGGAATCGTAAGGTGTAAAATTTGTAGAGGAAGACCAAAGCTTTTTGTAAGTTTATTGGCTTTTGGGACGTGTCGATTCAGCTATCTCAATAGTAGAATGTCATATTCATCATTTTGATTTGCAGCTTCTTGTATTGGCCGTGTTTTGCAGTGAGGTCCGCAAGTTATGGGTACTGAGAGAAAAAAACGGTGTTTTGCATAACTGGAGGGCCTGACATCCAACAAGTAGAATGTCAGTTATGACGATATGAAAGTAAGGACAACAGAACAGCCAATCCCCGAAAAGAGAAAATCTCCGAGCCGGCCGGGAATCAAAAGTGGGCCCCTCGCAGCTATCGAGGCGGGCCAACAGCAACGCTTGGATATAGTCGGTATGGTGTAGCGGAAGTACATTGTAATAGCTGCACTAAGATGAAGAGATTTACAGAGGATAGACTATCGGGGAAAGCTCCATCAAATTAGTCTTCGGGTTGTAGGCAGCAACAAAGAAATAGACGCTATATAATTGCCCAGTGTACTTCTGTTAAACGTGTTAACATCGAAGCCTTGAGCAATACATTGCAATTAAGTTTTGGAAAACGAGGAACAAATACATCTCTGTTGAAAGGGGAAGTATCTTTTGCTTTAAAAGAGGTCTTTTCAGAGTCACTTGTGTTATCTACGAACAGATTCACTGTGGTTGAGAAATTTTCTGAATGGCAACCAACAAATCATACATCATATTTATTTCGAGAGCTGCTGCTCGGTACAATACGTCAAAACATAAGATTTGTATGTTTGTAGAACATGTGGTCGGTAAAGCAAGTCTTCTCTAAGAAATACCTGATGACTAGTCTGATTCCAATGGACATTCCAAAGCTGAGAATGGTATGGAAGGCCGACTACATAGCAAATCGGAGAAAATTGCGTATACATTAGTGACAGTCATAGGATAACGAACTTTGATATAGTATCCTGAGAAAATTTATATACTGTTGTTGTTGTTGTCTTCAGTCCTGAGACTGGTTTGATGCAGCTCTCCATGCTACTCTATCCTGTGCAAGCTTCTACATCTCCCAGTACCTACTGCAACCTACATCCTTCTGAATCTGCTTAGTGTATTCATCTCTTGGTCTCCCTCTACGATTTTTACCCTCCACACTGCCCTCCAATACTAAATTGGTGACCCCTTGATGCCTCAGAACATGTCCTACCTTCTTCTGGTCAAGTTGTGCCACAAACTTCTCTTCTTCCCAATCCTATTCAATACTTCCTCATTAGTTATGTGATCTACCCATCTAATCTTCAGCATTCTTCTGTAGCACCACATTTCGAAAGCTTCTATTCTCTTCTTGTCCAAACTATTTATCGTCCATGTTTCACTTCCGTACATGGCTACACTCCATACAAATACTTTCAGAAATGACTTCCTGACACTTAAATCTATACTCGATGTTAACAAATTTCTCTTCTTCAGAAACGCTTGCCTTGCCATTGCCAGTCTACATTTTATATCCTCTCTACTTCGACCATCATTAGTTATTTTGCTCCCTAAATAGCAAAACTCCTTCATTACTTTAAGTGTCTCATTTCCTAATCTAATTCTCTCAGCATCACCCGACGTAATTCGACTACATTCCATTAGCCTTGTTTTGCTTTTGTTGATGTTCATCTTATATCCTCCTTTCAAGACACTGTCCATTCCATTCGACTGCTGTTCCAAGTCCTTTGCTGTCTCTGACAGAATTACAATGTCATCGGCGAACCTCAAAGCTTTTATTTCTTCTCCACGGATATTAATGCCTACTCCGAAATTTTCTTTTGTTTCCTTTACTGCTTGCTCAATATACAGATTGAATAACATCGGGGAGAGGCTACAAACTTGTCTTACTCCCTTCCCAACCACTGCTTCCCTTTCATGTCCCTCGACTCTTATAACTGCCATCTCGCTTCTGTACAAATTGCAAACAGCCCTTCGCTCCCTGTATTTTACCCCTGCCACCTTTAGAATTTGAAAGAGAGTATTACAGTCAACATTGTCAACAGCTTTCTCTAAGTCTACAAATGCTAGAAACGTAGGTTTGCCCTTCCTTAATCTTTCTTCTAAGATAAGTTGTAAGGTCAGTATTGCCTCACATGTTCCAGTATTTTGCAGCTGTGGCTTATAAAACTGATTGTTCGGTAATTTTCACATCTGTTAACACCTGCTTTCTTTGGGATTGGAATTATTATATTCTTCTTGAAGTCTGAGGGTATTTCGCCTGTTTCATACATCTTGCTCACCAGATGGTAGAGTTTTGTCAGGACTGGCACTCCCAAGGCAGTCAGTAGTTCCAATGGAATGTTGTCTACTCCGGGGGCCTTGTTTCGACTCAGGTCTTTCAGTGCTCTGTCAAACTCTTCACGCAGTATCGTATCTCCCATTTCATCTTCATCTACATCCTCTTCCATTTCCATAATATTGTCCTCAAGTACATCGCCCTTGTATAGACCCTATATACTCCTTCCACTTTTCTGCTTTTGCACTTCCTGTCGATCTCATTTTTGAGACGTTCGTATTCCTTTTTGCCTGCTTCATTTACTGCATTTTTATATTTTCTCCTTTCATCAATTAAATTCAAAATTTCTTCTGTTACCCAAGGATTTCTACTAGCCCTCGTCGTTTTACCTACTTGTTCCTCTATTGCCTTCACTACTTCATCCCTCAAAGCTACCCATTCTTCTTCTTCTGTATTTCTTTCCCCTATTCCTATCAATTGTTCCCTTACGCTCTCCCTGAAACTCTGTACAACCTCTGGTTCTTTCAGTTTATCCAGGTCCCATCTCCTTAAATTCCCACCTTTTTGCAGTTTCTTCAATTTTAATCTACAGTTCATAACCAATAGATTGTGGTCAGAGTCCACATCTGCCCCTGGAAATTTACAATTTAAAACCTGGTTCCTAAATCTCTGTCTTCCCATTATATAATCTATCTGATACCTTTTAGTATCTCCAGGGTTCTTCCATGTATACAACCTTCTTTCATGATTCTTAAACCAAGTGTTAGCTATGATTAAGTTGTGCTCTGTGCAAAATTCTAACAGGCGGCTTCCTCTTTCATTTCTTTGCCCCAATCCATATTCACCTACTATGTTTCCTTCTATCCCTTTTCCTACACTAGAATTCCAGTCACCCATTACTATTAAATTTTCGTCTCCCTTCACTATCTGAATAATTTCTTTTCTTTCATCATACATTTCTACAAATTCTTCGTCATCTGCAGAGATAGTTGGCATATAAACTTATACTACTGTAGTAGGTGTGGGCTTCGTATCTATCTTGGCCACAATAATGCGTTCACTATGCTGTTTGTAGTAGCTTACCCGCATTCCTATTTTCATATTCATTATTAAACCTACTCCTGCATTACCCGTATTTGATTTTGTGTTTATAACTCTGTAGTCACCTGACCAGAAGTCTTGTTCCTCCTGCCACCGAACTTCACTAATTCCCACTATATCTAACTTTAACCTATCCATTTCCCTTTTTAAATTTTCTAACCTACCTGCACGATAAAGGGATCTGACATTCCACGCTCCGATCCGTAGAACGCCAGTTTTCTTTCTCCTGATAACGACGTCCTCCTGAGTAGTCCCCGCCCGGAGATCCGAATGGGGGACTATTTTATCTCCGGAATATTTTACCCAAGAGGACGCCATCATCATTTAATCATACAGTAAAGCTGCATGCCCTCGGGAAAAATTACGGCCGTAGTTTCCCCTTGCTTTCAGCCGTTCGCAGTACTAGCACAGCAAGGTCGTTTTGGTTATTGTTACAAGGCAGGATCAGTCAATCATCCAGACTGTTGCCCCTACAACTACTGAAAAGGCTGCTGCCCCTCTTCAGGAACCACACGTTTGTCTGGCCTCTCAACAGATACCCCTCCGTTGTGGTTGTACCTACGGTACGGCTATCTGTATCGCTGAGGCACGCAAGCCTCCCCACCAACGGCAAGGTCCATGGTTCATGGGGGGGAGTTATATACTATCAGTATTATTTCCTGATAGAGTAAGAACACGGGCCGGATTCTTACGTTCACTGTGAACTAATTACAAAGTGACCCTGGTACTAGTAAAATGGCTAATGTCTTTAGCGGGAAAAGATCAACCAAAGAAAATTACAGCTACTGCAGAGAAGCTTCTGCTATCTCACGAACTGGTTATCAATCACCTAACCAATGCATGTTCCTCAGAATTACACAAAAACGAAAATTGGACATCCACATTCGAATGACTGTGTAAAAAGTGATAACGCCTTCGATAGATATCTAGCCAATGGCCTCTTCGTGATGGAATCATGGAAACTGGGTAAACAGAAATAACTCAATAATTTCAGCTTCATATTAATACATTAGTGTAAAAAGGTAAAAAATCTTCAATAAGACATCAGTTGCGTTCATGATCAGTGAGATGTTTTATTAGTTACCGACATGTTAGATGCTGAACTCTGCCGCCCCAAATCTCTAGTCAACTAACCTGTCACGGCAGTGGAGGTCTTCAACACACTTTTGTGCTATGGCAGTTCTTGGCGGTACAGTCAGGTCCACAATAAAAGTGTACGCCATAATTTTAAAAGTAACGTCCGCAGCGACATCTCTGGCAGTGGTCTAGAATCTGTAACCAGTGCATGGCACAGTGTATGGATAAACAAAGTGAGAGTCCTGTATTGTCGGTTACAGCTTAAAATCAGTGCAAAATAGCTGAAGCCTCATGAGGCAGTGATCCTTGTAATCATCCAAAGGGGCCAAAGCTTTCATATGGAGCTGCTGCTAAAATTCTTAGAAACTCAAAGACATTCGTTGCGAAGTGGGTCAAACGATATTTAGAGATTGGAAGAAGAGATATTGCATTTAATATATGAAAGGAGAAAATATAAAAATGCAGTAAATGAAGCAGGCGTAAAGGGATACAAACGTCTCAAAAATGAGATCGACACGAAG
Source organism: Schistocerca gregaria (assembly GCF_023897955.1). Taxonomy (NCBI): domain Eukaryota; kingdom Metazoa; phylum Arthropoda; class Insecta; order Orthoptera; family Acrididae; genus Schistocerca; species Schistocerca gregaria. The sequence goes on from NC_064921.1 coordinate 428,493,783, forward strand.
TACAAAATGGCTAAGCTGGGATGGCTAGAGGGCAATTTAAGGCTGCAGAACCATGCATCACTAGGGGTAAGACAGATACTATCTACAGGGCAATTAAAGAGACCTTTGGAGAAAAGAGAACTACTTGTATGAATATCAAGAGCTCAGATGGAAAACCAACCTAAGCAAATAAGGGAAAGCAGGAAGGTGGAAGGAGTATATAGAGGATCTAAACAATTGCAGGTACTTCAAGACAATATTATGGAAATGAAAGAGGACGTAGATGAAGATGAAATTGGAGATATGATACTGCATGAAGAATTCGACAGAGCACTGTAAGACCGAAGTCGAAATAAGGCCCCGGGAGTAGACAACATTCCACTAAAACTACTGATAGCATTGGGAGAGCCAGCCATGACAAAACTCTTCCGTCGGGTGAGCAAGATGTATGAGACAGGTGAAATATCCTCAGACCTCAAGAAGTATATATTATTTCCAATCCCAAAGAAAGCAGGTGCTGACAGGTGTGAAGATTACTGAACTATCAGTTTAGTAAGTTACGGTTGCAAAATACTAACAGGAATTATTTATAGACGATTGGAACAACTGGTAGAAGCCGGCCTCGAGGAAGGTCAGTTTGGATTCCGTGGAGACAATACTGGCCCTACGACTTATCTTAGAGGACAGATTAAGGAAGGGCAAACCAACGTTAATAGCTTTTGTAGACTTGGACAAAGCTTTTGACAATGTTGACTGGAATAGTCTCTTTCAAATTCTGAATGTGGCAGGGGTAAAATACAGTGAGCGAAAGGCTATTTACAATTTGTACAGAAACCAGAAGGCAGTTATAAGAGTCGAGGGACACGAAAGGAAATTGGTGTTTGATAAGGGAATGAGACGGTGTTGTAGCATATCCCCTATGTTATTTAATTTGCATACTGAGCAAGCAGTAAAGAGAACAAAAGAAAATTTGGAGTAGGAGTTAAAGACCATGGAGAAGAAATAAAAACTTTGAGGTTTGCCAACGACTCAGTAATCCTGTCAGAGACAGCGAAGGACCTGAAAGAGAAGCTGAACGGAATGAACAGTGTCTAGAGACGAGGATATAAGATGAACATCAACAAAAACAAAACGAGGATAATGGAATTAGTTGAATTAAATCAGGTGATGCTGAGGGAATTAGATTAGGAAATGAGACACTTAAAGTAGTAAATGAGTTTTGCTATTTGGGAAGCAAAATAACTTATGACTGTCGAGGTAGGGAGGACATAAAATGTTCACTGGTTAGGGCAAGGAAAGTGTTTCTGAAGAAGAGAAATTTGTTAACATCGAGTATAGATTTAAATGTCAGAAAGTCTTTTCTAAAAGTTTTTCTAAGGAGTGTAGCTATGTATGGAAGTGCAACATGGACGATAACTAGTTTAGACAAGAAGAGAATAGAAGCTTTCGAAATGTGGTGCTATAGAAGAATGCTGAAGATTAGATGGGTAGATCACGTAACTAATGAGGACGTATTGAATAGATTTGTGGAGAAGAGAAGTTTGTGGCACAGCTTGATTAGAAGAAGGGATCAGTTGGTAGGACACGTTCTGGGGCATCAAGAGATCGGCAATTTAGTAATGGAGGGAAACGTAGAGGGAAAAAGTCGTAGAGGGAGACCAATAGATGAATACACTAAGCAGATTCAGAAGGATGTAGGTTACAGTAGTTATTCGGAGATGAAGAGGCTTGCACAGGATAGAGTAGGCTGGGGATCTGTATCAAACCAGTCTCTGGACTGAAGACCATAACAACAACAACACCGTACCATACACCGACCCATTTCAGTCATCTGCTATCAACAAATACGGCGAATACAGAATTAACTCTGATACGTCATAATGGATGCCATATCTCAGGAATCGTGAACTCAGTTGTTATAACGAATGTACAATCACTGTCTGAATCAGAATGCTTTTATATTAAGGATTATCGATGTTTACCTGTACAGGTAATCAGCTGCAGATCTGGCTCTGAAAGACACAGTTTCTCACCTGTGGTGCTAAAACGTGTAAGGATAGAGCCCGTCCGCTGGTTTCATTTTTTTTCGAGAGTACTAACGACTCATCAAGAGACAGCGAGATTCGTTCTCCTTTGTTTCTGTTAGTATAATACGGGCTTTGATATGCAAACAAATCTTACATGATGACTGCAGCGATTAAAATTTTCCTCTAATAAAATATTTTTCCTTAACTGCGTACCGGTTTGCATGTGGGTTCTGGCTAGCACTTCTTACAAGTCTTGGAATGGCCGCCGGAGGCCGTTGGTGGCAAAGAGATCACTTAGTGCAGAGTGTGTCTGCAGAACAAATACCCCTGCCCTCAGATAAGTGTCCCCCCTCCCCCCGCCCCAGTAGAATGGTGGTCGGCTCTCCCTCATGCCCAGTTCCGAGCACTCTAGGTGGACGCTGACTATTCGCAGTGCTATCGCGTATAGCGCTGAGCACAGAATGTGTCCAGAGGTTCTGGGTAGTTGTACTGGATGCAAATAAAATCTTGCAGAGGCTGTAGGAGAGTAAGTACCTAAATATTATGCTCGCTTTGCACTTTCACTAGCCCGGCGAGACGATAGGACACTTCTGGGTAATTTGGGTAGTAGCTTGGGATGAAGATAACATCTGGTGGAGAACGTGAACCACTGTCTCATACATTAGACCAACTCCTGAATTTCACCACTGCCACTGCCAACTTGGGCGTTATGGAGCCGAGCTTTGATGCAGGAAATAGAACACTCGCCAGTTGAATGACATCTTGAAATTAGCCGGAGTGAGAGAACTGGCGCCGACTGTAGTAGGGGCGGATGTGTGAGTTTTCTCGCATTGACCAGAGCTTCCACAGTTTCCCTGGATGGGGATCTAGCACCAAATTATTGTGAATTCGTTTAAATTGAAAAACTAAGAGAATGGTACAAGTAATAACAAACATTTTGGAAGAGAGAGGAAAATTTTAGTTGCGGTCCTCTCAGAGGCGTTGTTTCTAGCATCCTGATTGGACACCCGGCAATTCCAGAGAGAACGCAGAGGAGAGTCGCTTTTGAAGTATTATCAGTCGGGAAGCGAAGCTCAAAAGATCACTTTGCGTGGAGGAGAGAAAAACTCTTAGTCGGAACGCCTACTAGGGAAGTTCTCCTGGTGGGGACACGAAGCAATAAAGTTCTGTTAGTATGGGCGGAAGATGAACTGTCCTCTTTGTGGACCGAGGTGGAACAGTTCTCGTCGGCTGGACGGGGACCGAGGCGAGAAATTCAAACACTGTGTGGGCAACACTCGAATGCAGATACCTTCTGCAGGTGCTGAAGCACCAGCCTGTCCCTTCGCCTCTTAAGCTTCTACGTTCTGGCAGCATAGTGAGCGAGAAGTTATCGATGAGACAGGAGTAGGCACACTTTCATGTGAAGCATTGATGGTGTCGTTTTAAGTCAGGCTGTGGCAGCCAATGGCTTAACAATGATTCAATTGTCTCGGTTCTTAATCCTACCAGAACGACGCAATAAGCATGTCCTATATAAACGGTGTATTTAATTTACCCGAATGACTCCGTAAGTTAGTTACCAGACTATGTTCTTCCCTTCCCCATGGACTTTCCCGCTCAGTTTCTGTCAACTGTTAACTATATGCATTTGATATTAAAACTTCCACTCATCTCGAATGTGTGAGGGACTTAACTATTACATTAATTTGTCATCTGCTGTTCCCCCTTTAAAACATTTTGAAGTAAACGATGGTCTAACTTACCGATCTTTGAGTTCAGTATTTAGAGATGAGCCACTTGCTCACTGGTATCACTATTAACTTAAAAAAAAAAAAAACTCACCAGCAACTGATTTGTCAGAGCCAACCCCTCTTCTTTCCGTTTCGATTGCACCCAGTTTATTAAATGCATCTGACACGTAGGGGCCTATCTGCAAATCAAACTGGTTCATTAGATTCAAATTGTATTCAGCCTTAGCCCTGTCGCAGCTTCCATTATGAATGGCATGAAACTAACGATTTCTAGTGTTATTTGATTCATACCACTGTGGACAAACTGCACCTGTCGGGGCCAGGTCTAAAGATTATATGCTAGGTACATCGAGAGTCACAATGGAGAACGTCTTTAGATGATGACACCTGTTAATACTAACGCAATTATAAAGATTTCACAATACTGTGTTATATATTTCATGTTTTTTGTAGTAATATTCTCTACGTTGCAAGCATCTTTCGAGATCAGCCATCACAACGCAAAATATCGTATGAGAGGTGGACACATTGTCATCTTCTGTCTTGGAGGGATTTCTCAGTCTCATAAATTTGCTATTCTTTCAGCTTCAGCTGTAGGAACAAGTCAAAGTCACATCGCGAATCATCATTATAAGGAGAGAACAATTCTCTTACATCTACATCGACGCTCTTCAAACCACTGTGATGTTCATGGCAAGGGCTACATACCACTGTACAATTTATAAGGGCTTTTCCCCGTTCCATTCGCGTGAGGAGTGCGGGACGAATGACTGTTTAAATGCCTTTGTACATGCTGCAATTAATCTAATCTTTCCTCCCGATCCCTATGGAAGCGATAGGTAGGGGGTTGAAGTATATTCCTAGCGTCATCATTTAAAACCGTTACTTGAAACCTTGTAAGCAGGCTTTATGGGTATACTTTACGTTTACCTTGAAGAGTCCCCTAGTTGAGTTTTTCCAACGTCCCTGAGATACTTTTCCGCCGATCAAACAAACCTATGACAATTTGTGCCGCGCTCCTCTGTATACGCTGATCAGCCAGAACATTATGACCACTACCTAAGGGCCGTTATGTCCACATTTGGCACGGGTAACAGCAGCGACGCGTAGTGGCAAGCTAGCAATGGGGCCTTGGTAGGTCGCTGGAGGAAGTTGGTGCTACATCTGCACAAACAAGTCACCTAATCACCATACATTCCGGAAATGGGAGGGGGGGGGGGGGGGAGGACGATGAGCGATGAGTACTGACGCCATGTTCAATCATATCCCAGATGTGTTCGATCTGGTTCAGATGTGGTGAGTTGAGGGAAAAGCACATCAATTGGAACTCGCCACTGTGTCCCTCGAAGCACTCAGTCACACTATTGGCCTCTTGACATGGCGCATTATCTTGTTGAAAAATGTCACTGCCGTCGGGAAACATGAGCGTCATGAAGGGATGTACGTGGTCTGCAACCAGTGTCCTGTACTCCTTATCCGTCGTTGTGCCTTGCACGAGCTCCAATGGACCCATGAACGGCCACGTGAATTTTCCCCAGGGCATAAAAGAGCACAATGAGCCGTCGCCAGGAACACGGGTGTGAAAGAGCTGTTCCCTGGAAAAAGATGGATTAGCGCCCTCGCACTGACTCTGTGTGGCCGTTCCATTTCATGTCCCTTTTAAGTGTTACACCAAGGTGTTTGTATGACTATCGATTTTACCGATTCCAGCTGTGACTCACTGATATTGTAGTCACATGGTATTACGTTTTGCACCATTTTGATTGAAATCTTATCGAGATATGACTGAAGATATGTGCAGTATCTTTCAGACTGTAGTTCATTAGAGATAACAGCATCAGCTGCGAAAAGTCCGAGGTTGCTATTAATATTCTTCACAAAGTCACCACCATACAACACGAACAGCAAGGAACTCAACACACTTGCCTGGAATCCAGCTGAAGTTACTTCTAGACCGACCGATGCTTTCGTTTGATCTCCTATACGATCGTACTTTCGATAATAAGCATAAGCGTGGTACTGAGTAAGTGCTTTTCGGAAATCAAGAAATACCGTATTTACCTGACTGCCTTGTTCCAAAGCTATCAGTGTCATGTGAGAAAAGTGAGAGTTGGGTTTTACGTGAATGATGAAGGAGGTCATTCTGTTCGAGATACTTTGTTATACACTCCTGGAAATGGAAAAAAGAACACATTAACACATTGACACCGGTGTGTCAGACCCACCATACTTGCTCCGGACACTGCGAGAGGGCTGTACAAGCAATGATCACACGTACGGCACAGCGGACACACTAGGAACCGCGGTGTTGGCCGTCGAATTGCGCTAGCTGCGCAGCATTTGTGCACCGCCGCCGTCAGTGTCAGCCAGTTTGCCGTGGCATACGGAGCTCCATCGCAGTCTTTAACACTGGTAGCATGCCGCGACAGCGTGGACGTGAACCGTATGTGCAGTTGACGGACTTTGAACGAGGGCGTATAGTGGGCATGCGGGAGGTCGGGTGGACGTACCGCCGAATTGCTCAACACGTGGGGCGTGAGGTCTCCACAGTACATCGATGTTGTCGCCAGTGGTCGAAGGAAGGTGCACGTACCCGTCGACCTGGGACCGGACCGCAGCGACGCACGGATGCACGCCAAGACCGTAGGATCCTACGCAGTGCCGTAGGGGACCGCACCGCCACTTCCCAGCAAAATAGGGACACTGTTGCTCTTGGGGTATCGGCGAGGACCATTCGCAACCGTCTCCATGAAGCTGGGCTACGGTCCCGCACACCGTTAGGCCGTCTTTCGCTCACGTCCCAACATCGTGCAGCCCGCCTCCAGTGGTGTCGCGACAGGCGTGAATGGAGGGACGAATGGAGACGTGTCGTCTTCAGCGATGAGAGTCGCTTCTGCCTTGGTGCCAATGATGGTCGTATGCGTGTCTCGCGCCGTGCAGGTGAGCGCCACAATCAGGACTGCATACGACCGAGGCACACAGGGCCAACACCCGGCATCATGGTGTGGGGAGCGATCTCCTACACTGGCCGTACACCTCTGGTGATCGTTGAGGGGACACTGAATAGTGCACGGTACATCCAAACCGTCATCGAACCCATCGTTCTACCATTCCTAGATCGGCAAGGGAACTTGCTGTTCCAACAGGACAATGCACGTCCGCATGTATCCCGTGCCACCCAACGTGCTCTAGAAGGTGTAAGTCAACTACCCTGGCCAGCAAGATCTCCAGATGTGTCCCCCATTGAGCATGTTTGGGACTGGATGAAGCGTCGTCTCATGCGGTCTGCACGTCCAGCACGAACGCTGGTCCAACTGAGGCGCCAGGTGGAAATGGCATGGCAAGCCGTTCCACGGGACTACATCCAGCATCCCTACGATCGTCTCCATTGGAGAATAGCAGCCTGCATTGCTGCGAAAGGTGGATATACACTGTACTAGTGCCGACATTGTGCATGCTCTATTGCCTGTGTCTATGTGCCTGTGGTTCTGTCAGTGTGATCATGTGATGTATCTGACCCCAGGAATGTGTCAATAAAGTTTCCCCTTCCTGGGACAATGAATTCACGGTGTTCTTATTTCAATTTCCAGGAGTGTATTTGGGCACAGAACACCATATGTTCTAAGATTCTACAACAGATGGATGTCAAGAACACTGGCAATCGTTTTGTGGACCTTTTAGACGGGTGTGACCTGTGATTTCTTCCAACTACTGGGAACGGTTTTTTGTTCTAGGGATCAATGATAGATTATATCTAACATTAGCTGATAGTACAACATACTTGCTATTATTACATTTTGTGACCACAATTTCCTTCTTTCTAGCAAATCTGAATTAAAAAATCCGCTCCCCTTTGTTTTATTACATTATCAGGTGATAAAGGACACTTGCTTGTTCTGTTTTCTCTTATGGTTCCACTTACATGGAATCATAGTTCCTTCACTTGGATAAGCAGGTTGTGACTCGTAATCGTCAAAAATACTTTGTGACTGTTTGGCTCATCAATAATTGACAGCATTTTCAAAAGAGTGTTGGAATCCAGTGGTAAATCTTCATTGCCATTCTTCTGGTACTTCTCACAACAGAGTAAGAAGTTGTAACAGTAGCCGTCAGTATATCCAAAGCGTATGGGCTTGAGTCTTATAAATTACTTTATAGGATTTCATCAACTGCTACATTTTCCTGAAAGGCTCCCCATCTTAGATAATTTTGAACCAGAGCCTCTGCTAATGGTTTTATTTTGAAAGATTTGTTACTTGTGTTATCATTAGCCTTTTTATTGTCATTGAAATATAACACAGATTTCAGTTCAAGATACCTGCTATGATTGGTGGCGTCTTTCAATGTCTGAACAGCAAGATCGTTACCTCAGGTCAAGAATTTCTTCCAATGGACAATTTACGATAGCCAGTAAAGATCAAGAACCCAACAAATACAAGAATTTCCTCAGGTACATCTGAAAAAGGTATTTCGTTCTTACACTCTCTAGCGTACATTTCAGTTTAGAGTTCTTCAAAAAATTATATGGGAGTGAGGTCATACGACATTTCTTTGAATTCAGCCGACAGACCAGAAGCTGTCGTCCCTAAATCTGATCAATCTATTTAACTTCCTCTTTACAGGATCTTTTGAAAGAAACACGAGTAATGTATCCGTTGTCTCTTGCATGTAAAATTTCAGAAGTAACTGTTATATCGCTTACATAGGTTTTTCCTAACAAGGCATCTTTCGTCTTATGTCTGCTCATCTACATCTGAAGGTAGAGTTACCATATCTGCTTCTGTGTTTTCCAACGTAGGTGTTCCTGCCTGTACAGCTGTCTTAAAACACTGGCGAGCCATGAGCTATCTCTTACGACGAAAGAAATTTTCGTTCCAGCTTTGTCGTTTCTCTGAAAGGTTGTCGTCGTTAAAAGATTCGAGAATAGCGTCAATTTACGATAAATGCAGGCAGTATACATTTTAGAAACTAAAGTGACGTTTCTACGAAATAGTTCATGAATTACGAGAGACTAAATTACGAAATATTTTACAAAATTCCGAAAATTCTCAAATATATACCTTTTTCATGTAAATGTATAATGAAAGTGGGGAAATTTTGGTTTAAATAAGGATACAGTGGCCAAAAATTTCTCAAAAGCTAAGGTTAACCTTAAAACGGACGATGCAATGCTACTCAGTATACATGTTTCTGGAAAGTACAGGTCATGTCTGCAATTAAAGATGTAGTACTACACAGTACACGCGTATCACGACACTGGCATGAATTTTAGTAAAATAAACACGGGAAACATGTTTCAATTTTACATCACGTTTGTGGACCCAAGTTTTGGAAATGATTTTACTGTCGCTCGTAATTTTACTCGGAGATCACAAAAATACCTTAATCTGACTTACATACGTAAGTAAAAGTAAATAAATGTGTGATTTGCACTCTTTTTACAGTTAGCACAATCCACGTTACTAACGTGCCAAAGAGGAAAGCGGAAGAGACAGTATATCTCACAAAAAAGGAGCAACACGACGCACGTCGTCCGCTTGTGGCAGCTAACCTTCAAGCCAAGGTCGTCAACACAGATTTATAAACGAGGTGCTGGAGACTTCCCATAACGATATAGGTATATTAAATTGTTGGGTTTTGCTCAGTCACTGGTGCTGAAGTAAGACACAATGGGGCCGTACTAAGTTTGGCTTTTCTACGAGATCCGTCCTTCGTTGCCGAAAAGAATTTGGCTACTGTCAAAGGGAGTGTTTGTGCATTGCAGCCTTTAACAGTCACCAGTGTTATGTCGCGACAAGTGCAAGAAGTCCCAGAAATTGACTCACAAAATGGTAGAAACGGAGCCGGGCTTAGTTCCCTGTTCAATCTTAGTGCATATGATGACTCCAGAAAGGTGTAAGAAAACAAAACTGTAACAAAGCACTCAGCTCGTAATGTCAAGTCATCAGTCATTATTCGTGGAGTACACGTCTTACGACCTACGAACATATCTCGCGTTTGCTGCGAATATCGTTTCGGTCTGTCTAGGAGGTTTTCCAACCTTAGACTCTTCCAAATCTGCGTGGCATGGTTAAAGGCGTTATGTGGAACAACAGTGCACGTCTAGACTCAGTTCACCACATTGGAGATCAGCTGTGATGTGCGAGTAACATTCCACAGACTGCGAGAAGCTCGGCAGACTAAGACCGTTGTGAGGGAGCACCTGCCCACCGTCCGTCATGTGTCCAGACGCAACATGAACCACGTACGTGTGCATGTGCTGCGGCAGCTGGAATTGGAAAATGTGCTTCTGCATACCATTTCCAATCTGTGTGGTACAATACTATAACGACTGCATCGTCTAACGACCCTATTCGTCTTGTTGACGATTTACATTTTCTCATTGTTGTGATGTGACGGCGGAAGAACCCCTGTGGGTGCAGCGATATGCATGAAAATGACTGTCAGTGAACTAGAGGAACGTATGTGCCTAAGGGAGGGACATGAATCACATATACCATCTGAAAGCCTTTTGTTTATTGTGACGTGCAATTGAATGGAAACAAAGATCTTGGACACCTTTGAAATTCAAATTAGGTCTTACAGCTCTACCTAATGAATTCAAAAATATGTCCTATTAACGGGGTCATTGTTTATGGAACCAATGTTAAATATTGACAAGATATGGGGTATAAGGTAGAAACTGAAAGTAAAGTTGTACGTAGTTATATCTTATATCTCAAAATGTTAAGATTTTGGTTAAAATCTACGTACACACACACACACACAGAGAGAGAGAGAGGGGGAGAGAGAGAGAGAGAGAGAGAGAGAGAGAGAGAGAGAGAGAGAGAGAGGGGGGGGGGGCGAGGGAGGGAGAGAGAGATAGGCAGAGAAAGACACAGAGCCAGGGATTCTCTATTTTATAACAACTATGAAAGAAACGACACAAGGAAAGAGAAGCAATTGAAATGCTACAGAAGATACGTGTAACTGACAATCTAGAACATAGAATAGCACGAGACAGGAACTAAACTCTTCAAAGCAAACGCATTAGACATATACCAAATAAAAAATTTAGTAGAGGCACCACGCCGCCAGCTAAAACAAACGTCAGGGTAGCAAGTAGCTTTATATTATAAAATCCACTCTCCTAGTATGTGTTGTACTGAAATACGTGTGCTACAAGCACCACAAACAGATACGTCTGTGAATACTGTCCTGAAGTGAGACGTCTGAAATCTAATCCACTACGTTTCAGCGGGCGGTACGACGATCACCTCCCCGCTGAAACTATCAGTTGTAATGTCACATCTGACCATTGTTCCTGCCGATGCTACAATATGCCTTCCAAGCACATTCTTCTCAGACAACTCCATTTCCTTCCGAGGAAATTATTGTTCTTCCGTAGAAAATAGCTTTTCCGCAACAGCGACTTACTTGTTAATTTACTTTCTCACAATTAGTTTCAAGGATAAAGTCTCATTATTAAATGATGTTTGTGCTCATTGAAACCAGACATATATTATTGACATATAGGAGTCATACATCAGATGTGATGTGACTCCTATCAAAAACATTCCACGTGGGAAAAATATATATAAAAACAAAAATGCAGTAACTTACCAAACGAGAATACGTTGGTGTGTTGATAGAGAGAATAAAAAAACACACAAACACACACACAAATTTCAAGCTTTCGCAACGCAAGGTTACTTCATCAGGAAGGAGGGAAGGAGAGGGAAAGATTAAAGGACGTGGGTTTTAAGGGAGAGGGTAAGGAGTTTTTCCAATCCCAAAAGCGGGAAGATTTACCTTAGGGAGAAAAAAGAACAAGTATACACTCGCACGCGCACACACACACACACACACACACACACACACACATATCCATTCGCACATACACAGACACAGACACAGGCAGACATATGTAAATGCATTTACATATGTAAACATTAACTTACCTTAGGGGGAACAAAGGACAGGTATACACTCGCACACACACACACACACACACACACACACACACACACACACACACACACATACACATATCCATCCGCACTTACACAGACACAGGCAGACATATGTAAATGCATTTACATATGTCTGTGTATGTGCAAATGGATATATATATATATATATATATATATATATATATATATATATATATATATATATATATATATGAGTGAGTGAGTGCGAGTGTATACCTGTCCTTTTTTCCCCCTAAGGTAAGTCTTTCCGCTCCCGGGATTGGAATGACTCCTTACCCTCTCCCTTAAAACCCACATCCTTTCGTCTTTCCCTCTCTTTCCCTCCTTCCTGATGAAGCAACCTTGGGTTGCGAAAGTTTGAAATTTGTGTGTGTGTGTTTGTGAGTTTTTTACTGTCTCTATCAACATACCAATGCTTTCTCGTTTAGTTACAGCACCTTTGTATATATAGTCTGTGTTGTTGCACCGGATGATGATTACACGAATATTTTGTCAGGATTTGTAAGCGGTGGGTCCTTGAGGCACGGCAATAGGCGAACATGAGAGGTTCAAAAATGGCTCTGAGCACTATGGGATTTAACTTCTGAGGTCATGAGTCACCTAGAACTTAGAACAACTTAAACCTACCTAACATAAGGACATCACACACATCCATGCTCGAGGCAGGATTCGAACCTGTGACCGGAGCGGTCGCGCTGTTCCGGACTGTAGCGCCTAGAACAGCTCGAACACCCCGGCCGGCGAACACGAGAGGTAAGTTTAAACAGTTTTATTAAAAAAGGGGGATTATAAGACACGCACGCTATGTGCACCCATCATCACTGTGTCTGACATCCTAATTACGGTCTTATCGAAAGGCTCCGTGGTGAGCTAAGAAAAGTGACATATTCGCGAGCGAGGCTGCTTAATACTGCCCACTGAGAACGGCGGCCAGATGCGTACTCTCCGTCGCAGTGCGGCAGGACAAGCGTCTGTTGACCAAGCAGATTGTCAGCATTCCAGACAGGTCGGCTGGCGAGCTCGTGTTAACGCACCGTACGGCTGCGCGCAATCCGTACACTAAGAGTGACGAGATAGCTTTAGATACCTCTAAGACCTAATCGGCTGACTTATTTTCTTCCTACAGGAGGTCGGGCGTAACTGTGCATCTAGACTGAAGGTGATGGATTGACTACCCATCGAGGTGAATCAGTTATATGAATCCATAGTGCCTATTCTTTCTGACATCTGTAAAAGAACAGACACCACGCTTTCAATAATTTCTGTCTTCCAGATACGTGTGCTACAGGCGGTCCGTTGTAATTGTAGCCCGGTCGAGCACGGCAGGACGGCAATGAGCCGTATTGTGATTGGTAGGAAAAGAAAATCCTGTACCGAAAATGAGAAACGAAACACTGATTAAATTCTTTTTCCATTTCCTACAAATTCACCTCTCTAAGTAAAGAATTCAATGAAAAAAGAAATACGAATGCCGTTGGTAAATTGCACCTTATATCTTAACGAAATACATGCTGTCCATCGAGGCACTCTCTTCTTTTGATCGAATGATAACATCGTAAAGGGCCTTGCAGATAAATCTTTTCTAGTGCCACAGTGGAGTAATGAAAACAGGAGATGGCACGATGAAAAAGAACTCTCATCACAAGGCGCACGTGCGCTGTTTACATGCGCTGCAAGCAACCACCGGGCGGAGTTCTTACCGTGTGTCGGTGGGTGTCTAGCAGCGCGCGGGCGGCAGCGTCTTGAGACTGGTGCAGCGGCGCCGCTGTCAGAGGCTGAGCACACGACCTGCTATACATAGCAGGGCGCTCGGCGCGGCGCGCACGCGTATTCTGATATCGCCAGCCTGGTTTACACTAGTTGCGACCACCGCTCCACGGCGTCCGCCTATTTCTGTTTGTTTGTGTCTGACGGCGTTATTGCCTCTCTGTTTCCCCCGCAGTTTGCCGCCACCGGCTCACTGTGGTGCTACCTCGTTAGAACTGTGATGTACCACGAACACGTCATACGACAGCTGATTTTTTTTCCTTTATTGAGTTATGATTCCCCCCCCCCGAAGGGGGCGGGCTGGCAGCAGATTAATATGCCGCTCTTTAGCCTACAGAATTTGTTTTAAAAAATGAAGACAATAAATAATAAAAGCAGGCGATAAAATTGGTGACTTAAATGGTAAAATGGCGGAAAATTGTGGAACTTAAAACATTAACGAAGACTTGGTGATGCTAATAAAATACACAGCTCGCAGACAGGTAAAATAATACACAGACAATTAAAAAACATGGCGACATTATGGTTTCTGTTTGCAAGAGATATGAAAATCTCGCATAGCGACAGCATGATTTCTGTGAGCAACACTTTGGAAAGACGCACAGCATTGAACACTCGGTCTCGCGGTTCTAGGCGCTCAGTCCGGAACGGCCGCGGGACCGCTACGGTCGCAGGTTCGAATCCTGCCTCGGGCACGGATGTGTGTGATGTCCTTAGGTTAGTTAGGTTTAAGTAGTTCTAAGTTCTAGGGGACTGATGACCACAGGTGTTAAGTCCCATAGCGCTCAGAGCCATTTTTTGAACTGAACACTCAGCTGAACACTGCACTTAAAAGTAGGCTCAAATATGACACACCACAGCCGAGGCAGATGGGGGGAACCTGGACAGATGATGGGAAAGAAAAAGGGGGAAGCAGAGGAAAAATGAAGTGGGGGATGGGGGGAAGGAGTCGACGGAGTACGAGGACTCATAAGAGGGGGGGGGGGGGGGCTAGGCAGGCACGACAAGGTGTGGGGAAAGGCAGAGGAGGGAAATGTAAAAGTACTTGGGAGGGGGGGAGAAGGAGGCAGAGACAGAGTAGGTGAGGAAAAAACAGGATGGAAGGAGGGGTAAGAGGGAGTCTGAGGAAAGGAGGGGGAGGTGAGGATCAGAGATGATAGAAGGGGTAAATGGAGGGACAGAGTGAATCATCCGGGACAGGGAGTTGACGGAAGCCGCCTTGGGAAAGGAGATGAAGGGTGTAGAGATGGTGGATCAGGGGGGCAGCAGAGGGCGGCGGTTGGAGAGGAGAGGAGGAACCAGGGGATGAGGGGGATCAAGGCGGTGGGAGGTGTAGAGTACGCAGATATGTTCGATGAATAGGAGCAGATGGGGGAAAGGAATCAGGTCGTAGAGGATCCGTGTGGGGACGGGAGGCTTATACGGAAGGTGAGGTGGAGAGCATGATGCTCGGCGATCTGGAGGGACTTATAAAATTCCGGGAGGGGGGGCGGACATCCAGACTGGACTGGCATAACGGAGGATGTGACGGATTAAGGATTTTTAGGTGTGGAGGATGGTAGAGGGTTTCAACCCCCATGTCCAGCCAGAGAGGAGTTTGAGGCGTCGGAGGCAGTTGTGGGCTTCCGATTGGATGGAGCGGAGATGAAGGATCCAGGTGAGGTGACGGTCAATGGTGAGTCCAAGGTAGGTGAGGGTGGGGGACAGCTGTTCGACAAGTTGTATGTAAATGGAAGGGGGATAACTACTGTCAGCTGCAGTGGGACATTAAGCGGAATCAGTGATGAAGAGTGAAAATGTGTGCTAGTCTGGGATTCGAACCCAGTAGCTCCTGCTTACTAGGCAGGTGTGGTTACCACTGCGCAATTCAGGACTCAGTGTTATCACAACAGCAAGGAGTATGTCGGTACGCCTCACGGCCGATCAATACTCCCACTGATCGCCACCTATCCGTAGTCCCTGACCATCATACTCCTGTTCGCCACTCAGAGATTCCCGCAGGAGGCTGGACATCTTTTAGAGGATTCGCACTTAAGAAAGTGGATCCATTACTCAGCCAGGCTTATGTGAATGCAAGGTGCCTAACACCTCGCATTCACATAAATGTTCGACAAGTCTCGTTCCCGCCATCGGTCTCTTAGTTACTCACATTTTTATCAATTTTCAGATGTCCATATCTACACTCTGTTCTAATGTGGTTAAAACAACAATGGAATAGCATCTTCTGTACACCACTCTCCCTTATAGTATGTGTAATAACGCCACCATTTTTTCTGTTCCACACATATTGTGAAACAAGTGAAACTCACTGGTAGAAACGTCTTAAAAATTTTTACTTGCTGTAAGGTCAATAACCAGAATCCAGTTGAAATCATAGCATTTTTTCTGGCTGGTCTTCGAAAGTTGAAAATAAAGAACATCGGATTCTGCCAATGTGACAATAGTTCGTAGCGAGATTTACAACCCATGTCATTTTTTGTTTTAAGAATGAACTACATACGTATTGAAAAATTATTTGTCAATCTTTAAAATTTAAAAATTTATTCCAAAATTTAAATAAATGAAGACTTAGGCTGTAAACGATGGCGAGAAATTGCACAGTTTATATCAATAAAATCTCATAAGTCATATATTTCAAGTACATCAACAGTGATTCTTTACACAGTTAAACCATTGTTTTAAAATATTTCTAGAGTAACGACAAACTGTTAAAACCTTAAATTCGATCCAAAATTTTACCTTAAAAATACGTCAGTTGGCACTCAACAATGTTTACTTACAAACTCAGTGCACAATACATAAGTTACCATTGACTTACTATTGTTTACTTGCTAGGCGATTTAACGAAACAATATTGTGAAACCTCTCAAAGATATAAATTTAGAAAGTCCGAATTGTTTCAGTTTATGATACTAAGATATCCATTGCCAAGTTTTAAAATAATGAAATATAACAACCTGAAACAGTAAGTTATAATATTAAGGATGTCCCTTAACATATCTGCCACGTCTGCCACGTAAACTAACGTAAACAGTGGCACTGAACACAGCTTAGCACTTTTTACTTGCTTAGAGAATTATTCGTATTTAACAGATTAGCAACAAACTTTGAAGCGCGTTTGTGTTCAGGTATATATTTAGGACCTTTATCTGAGCTGTAGTTATCCATGTCATCATCGGATTTTTAACTATCGTCCCTGAAAAGCATTTACTCTGGCATGATGGCCGCACACGTTGCTACAACTGGCAGCCACTTTAACTTACCGCGATATTAATGTACACATCCTGACAAAGTTGCCATTAGTGAGAATCTGAATTCTGAGATAAATCTCTGATTTGTTGGTTTAGCGAGAAACTATTAACTAATCTGAATAAGGCACATCGTATACCATGTTTCATATGCAATAACTCTGTTTCTCATCGACTTTCGCTTGTCGCTGTTTACAATCCGAGATATTCATATATTTCCTCACCGATATTAATGTATTGTAGTCAAGTTCAGGGGTCGGGAGGTCTTTCCATATTCTTACTGAAAACAGGTAAGCTTATCCAATAAAAAAGTTAAAAGTTTTTGTTTCACAGTATAAAAGTTTTTATACCCATCAAAAGTTAATTGGTCTTCCGTGATTAATATCTTATTTAAAAAATATATAACTCCAGAATCTGTTTTCCATATGTAAATGACGTCTTATGTTGATTTATGGTAGCTGTGGCAATATGTGATGTTTCTTTGTTTAAAAATAAATAATTGCACTTCATTATCTACTGGTAATCTGTTCATTGTAATATTGAAAGTCGCTCAACAGTAGAGTTAGAAAGACATTACATATGTACTGCAGTAAACAGACATAAAGACGCATTGCTGTATAATCACACGATTGCAGAATCATAACTAGAAGCAGTCACATCCATTGAATATCTGGAAGCACATTTAAGAAGAAGAGATTTAAAGTGAAACGACTATGTAAAACAAATCACAGGAAAGGCAAGTGCCAGACTGAGATTCAGTGGAAAAAGCCTCTGGACGTGTAGTCCATCCACGAATGACGTGGCTTACAAAACCCTCGTTCAGTCATTATCTGAATATTGCTCGTCAGTCTGGGATCCATACCAGATAGGGCCTATAGAGGAATTAGAGAAGATCCAGTAAAGAGCGGAGTGTTTCGTCGTATGCTGCTTAAGTAAGTGGAAAATCGTGATTGGTGTGCTCATCCAACTCCAGTGGATAATGCTCCAAGAGAGGCCCTGTTCCTCACGGTGTGGTTTATAATTAGAATTCCGGTAGCATACGTTCCTGGAAGAATCGGTCGACTTATTACTTCCTCCTACGTATACGTTGCGCATAGAAAATGAGGGTAAAAGCAGAGGTTCGAGTTCACACAGAAGCTTACCAACAGTCATTCTTCTGTCGTACCATATGTGACTGGAACAGGAAAAGCCGCATCCCATAAGGTGGCTCGCGGTTTTTAGAAGTAGGTCTAGATAGGTGCAGATATAATTAGTAAGAACGTTGACCAGTTCTGCTGTTTTGAAGCTCACTACTTAATTAAAACTAATCTTCCACACTGTAATGGAATGTACAGTTTCATAGCAAGATGTTGTGTACATAGTTCCGCATAGTCAGTGCGTACTCAACTTTCCCACTAGAGCGCGCCCCGCTAAGTGCAACAGCGCAGGCGCTACGAGATGGCGCTGTCTTAGAGACGGACCAAATTCTGCTTCCGCCGATCCACGTATTAATATGTAACGCAGCCAATGAGATTGCTGCTACCGTAGAACCTTTTCTCCTCACGGGTCACACTCGCGCAGTGATACCTGAATGCGCGAGGTAGTATAACGAGTGTACAGACCTCCGATTAGTCAGTCTGCATTAGTCTGTACGAGTCTGCATTAGTCTGCACCTATGTGCATTAGTCTGTAGTCAAGTTTCAGTCTGCACCTAATAAGATTATCATATTCCTGTACATAGTCATGAAGAGAAATGTATAGACACTTTGACAAGTATCAGAGATATGTGAGAATAAGATTAACGTACCAAGACCAAAGGAACTTCAGATTGTCAATTGTAAATAGCACCCAGAACAAAGTTAAGTTATTTTTATGCTTGTTATTATTTTAATAAATATGAGTGAAAATTAATCAAGTTCTGTTTAAAGTTCGTCACTGTCAATCTGCTACTCTAAGCGTGCAAGTGGCATTTCTATAGTCTGACATAATGGCTGAAGATAAACACGCCACGATTAGACCACGAGACATATTGCTCACACTCGCCTACTTTGTTAGAGCGACAAGTCAACTAATCTGATGATTTGTGTACCGAAGGTCTTACAGTATGCACACAACACAAGACTTCTTGGTAGTCTAAATCTATGGAAACGACAAATACTGAATCTTTTCTTCATCAATGTTTTGATCGACTGTGCTATGTACTCACCCCTCAGAACATCCATTAAGAGATCAGTCTACCAATAGCACCTACATACGTTGCTAGCGTCACAGAAATTGTCATGCGAGTAGCTATGAAATAGCCTCAGAGCATTTGTTGCGAAATTCAGAGGCTCAGTATCTAGTCCTGGTCAGCAAACGATTTTACTTTGTCAATTAAATTTCATTACTTGATTACATATGAAGTAATTCGAGATAGCAGCCTTGTGCATAAACAATATCCTCATAGCGAAAAATATTTTAGTATTGCAGTACTTCAGGGTCCAATCACATTTACGTGACCACCTGTCAAAAGTTTGAATAGCCACCTTTTGCAGCGCAGAAAGCTGCGAAACGAGCAGGAAGAGTGTCAGTGGGTTAGTGAAAGGTGCCGCCGGGTATGTTGAGACCGATTCTAGTGTCGTGGCCAGCTGTGCTGGGTCCATCGGTTTAGGATCCAAGCGCGAACAGCCGATCGAGATGGTCCCACAGATTCTCGATTGGGTTTAAGTCAGGGACGTTTGATGGCCTGCGGTGAACTCATTCTGGTGCTGTGCCAAGCACACACGTACATTGCAAGGTGTACGAGAAGCTGCATTGTGCTGTTGGTAGCCGGCTGGTGTGGCCGAGCGGTTCTAGGTGCTTCAGTCTGGAACCGCGCGACCACTATGGTGGCAGGTTCGAATCCTGCCTCGGGCATGGATGCGTGTGATGTCCTTAGGTAGGTCTAAGTTCTAGGGGACTGATGACCTCAGCTGTTAAGTCCCATAGTGCTCAGAGCCATTTGAACCATTTGCTGTTGGTAGATGTCATCATGGCGAAGAGAAAACAAACTGTATGCAGGATACGGTGCCCATGCATACCTTTGTTGCTGCATTGTACTTTCCAGAATGTCGAGATCGCCCAGGGAATGCCACGAAAACGAAAATATTTCCCAGCCTCTGCTCCGGCCTGGACGGTTCTAGCGATTGTTGCAGGGCCGTACACGCCACGTCAACGGTCATCAGTCCGATTTAGCATAAAACATGATTCGTCTGAAAAGGCACCTGCTGCCACTCAATGGAGGTCCAGTCGTGGTACCAGCGTGCCAATTCCAACCTTCGTCGCCGGTGAACACCAGTCGGCATGGGTGCATATACCAGGCCTATGCTGCGGAGGCCCATACGCAGCAACCTTTGCTGAACAGTGGCTGAGGAGATATTGTTGATAACCACTTGGTTCATCAGGGCGGTCAGTTGCTTTTCGCCCACACACATCTCCGCAGTCGCCGTTCAACCCTGTCATCTATGACTCATGGTGCACCGCAGTTGCCTCAGAGCCTGTTTTGGATAGCGCCAATTTGCCAGGCACCGTGTATTTTAAGCACTGCGATACACGAACATTTTACGAACTTTCCGAAATGCTTCTACCTTTGGCCGTAAAGCCATTGATTATGCCCTTTTGGACGTCAGATAAATCGTCACATTTCGGCTTTACGACAACGACTGCACTGTTTCCCACGTTCACCCCAACACCTCTGCTCGTGCTGCCACCTGCCGTCTGTGAGTGATTGTTGCACGTTGACATCGAATATGTTACTGGATCGTGTACAATCAGCGAACTCTTTTATTTCTTCAATAGGTGTGTTACGTTAATAAGGTTACACACAGATTGCGATATGGCCGTAGTAGCTATTTTTAGCACATTTGTGAATTCATACTTTTGTTCCATATTTGGTTGTATACATAACTTTCCACCTTGCTTTTAGCAAGAATTTTCTTTCTATACAGGGTGGTCCATCGATCGTGACCGGGCCAAATATCTCACGAAATAAGCGTCAAACGAAAAAACTACAAAGAACGAAATTGTTTAGCTTGAAGGGGGAAACCAGATGGCGCTATGTTTGGCCCTCTAGATGGCGCTGCCTTAGGTTTTTTTAAATAGGAACCCCCATTTTTATTACATATTCCTGTAGTACGTAAAGAAATATGAATATTTTAGTAGGCCCACTTTTTTCGCTTTGTGATAGATGGTGCTGTAATAGTCACAAACATATGGCTCACAATTTCAGACGAACAGTTGGTAACAGGTAGGTTTTTAAATTAAAATACAGAACGTAGGTACGTTTGAACATTTTATTTCTGTTGTGATACATGTACCTTTCTGACAACGCATGCTGTTACAGCGTGATTACCTGTTAATACCACATAAATGCAATAAATGCTCAAATGATGTCCGTCAACCTCAATGCATTTGGCAATACGTGTAACGACATTCCTCTCAACAGCGAGTAGTTCGCCTTCCGTAATGTTCGCACATGCATTAACAATGCGCCGACGCATGTTGTCAGGTGTTGTCTGTGGATCACGATAGCAAATATCCTTCAACTTTCCCCACAAAAAGAAATCCGGGGATGTCAGATCCGGTAAACGTGCTGGCCATGTTATGGTGCTTCGACGGCCAATCCACCTGTCACGAAATATGCTGTTCAATACCGCTTGTACCGCACGCGATCTATGTGCCGGACATCCATCATGTTGGAAGTATCGTACATCGCCATTCTGTCATGCAGTGAAACATCTTGAAGTAACATCGGCAGAACATTACGTAGGAAATCAGCATACATTCCACCATTTAGATTGCCATCGATAAAATGTGGGCCAATTATCCTTCCTCCCATAATGCCGCACCATACACTAACCCGCCAAAGTAGCTGATGTTCCACTTGTCGCAGCCATCGTGGATTTTCCGTTGCATATTATGCCGGTTTACGTTACCGCTGTTGGTGAATGACTCTTCGTCGCTAAATAGAACGAGTGAAAAAAATCTGTCATCGTCCAGTAATTTCTCTTGTGCCAGTGGCAGAACTGTACACAACTTTCAAAGGCGTCACCATGCAATTCCTGGTTCATAGAAATATGGTACGGGTGCAATCGATGATGATGTAGCATTCTCAACACCGACGTTTTTGAGATTCCCTATTCTTACGCAGTTTGTCTGCTATTGATGTGCGGATTAGCCGTGACAGCAGCTAAAACACCTAGTTGAGCATCATCATTTGTTGCAGGTCGTGGTTGACGTTTCACATGTGGCTAAACACTTTCGGTTTGCTTAAATAACGTAACTATCTGGCGAACGGTCCGAACATTTCAATAATGTCGTCCAGGATACCGAGCAGCATACATAGCACAAGCCCATTGGGCATTTTGATGACAATAGCCATACATCAACACGATATCAATCTTTTACACAATTGGTAAACGGTCCATTTCAACACGGGTAATGTATCACGAAGGAAATACCGTCCGCACTGGCGAAATGTTACCTGAAACCACGTATCTATACGTTTGTGACTGTTAGAGCACCATCTATCACAAAGAGAAAAAAGTGGTCCAACTAAAACATTCATATTTCTTTACGTACTACACGCATGCGTAATAAAAAATGTGAGTTCCTATTTAAAAAAAAACCATTTGATATCCGTTTGTGCAATGGCAGCGCCATCTAGTGGGCCAATCGTAGCGCCATCTGGTTTCCCCCTTCAAGCTAGACGAGTTTCGTTCTTTGTAGTATCTTCGTTTGATGCTTATTTCGTGAGATATTTGGCCCGGTCACTAATAGTTTGTCAGCTACGGCTAAAATGCGATACTTGCACATTTTCTGTGAAGCGGAAATCAGGCCTAAACTAGGGTCATTGTAATGTTGGTTTTTCGTAACATAGTGTTCATGGTTTGTGACTTACTCCTTCCTCAGTCGATTTACTACAAACGTATGTAGTTTCACAGTCGAAAACATTTCACCAGAGCGTCTGCTTGCGAGTAAGAAACCTACAGTTCAAGGCTGAATCTATGTAAACGTCTGGTCTAGAATTGCCTTATACTATATTGTTTTCTTAATGCGGTTCAAATCAAAAGGCTCTGAGCACTATGGGACTTAACATCTATGGTCATCAGTCCCCTAGAACGTAGAACTACTTAAACCTAACTAACCTAAGGACATCACACAACACAAGGCAGAGAAAATCCCTGACCCCGCCGGGAATCGAACCCGGGAACCTCTTAATGTGGTTTCCTCGTCTTACTTTCTACTTGTCTAGCTGGTGTTTTGAAATATTTGGCCTGTGAAAAATGAGTGTTTTTGTACTTTGTCCAACGTGGAGAGTTATTATAATAACGGAAGATGTTCCAATAGTTCAAAACTTTCTGTTTGAGGTTCGGCTATATGTGACAAACTCTTTATATGGCTGCATGAACCTAATACAGCACACATTGTTATCTTTATATTTTTCTTTGCTGTTCCATGTAATGTCGGGAAACGTTAGGTAGAGTTGATTTCAGCAACAAGTGCCATACAGTCGGTTTGGCACCCTCCTTGGCGGATCGGAACACAGTGGACATAAATATTCTAACAGGTGTTTAGTAGTCACGGTGGGTAAGACGGTCCTGTGTCTATCAGTGCAGCATTTTCTTCGCATTGAAGCACTCATGCAAAATATGTATTGTTGTTTAAGATAAACTGAGCAGATGAGTTTTTACAAATTTTTTTTTCTCCATCTGATAGATGTGTCTCTTAGTTCCACAATTGCATCCACGGAGTTTGTGGAAATTCCTGTGATCTTCTATCCTCTTCTACCAATAATGATAATAGTACACATTTAGGAGCAGTACTAACTCTGAAATATTTTACCATAAGCATGCCCGAAGAATTATCTGCCAGGACTGAAATCACGTGATCTGGTTTTTCTCATATTAGAAGAAGGGGAATTATTCTCAATCAGAATCACATTTTATACTTGTTCTACTTCGATGTTAGCTGTACTACATGGAAATATACTACCCAGTGTACTGCCATTAATCAAAAGGCTCTTGCAGGAAGTTACTAACTTCCTGATTTTATACTGTTGTTGTCATGTGTGTCCGACTCTCGCCACCGTATCAGCCTCTAAGCACATAACCATGTCTTCTATAGTATCCGTACGCTTATTGCAGGTATGAAATATGAGTCATCGACTGCCATGAAGAATGACCACGTCATTTGCTTTTGCTATCGGCAGTTGTTCTGCATAAGTGGGTACGAAGGCACAATAAAGCTCATCCCAGATATTCACGTTGTAAATCATGCAACAACACTTGTTCGTATTTGGTCCTCTCTTATGTTGCCGCCAGTGTGAAAACTGGCATAATAAATCTGGAGCTTTGTTGTGAGCTGCAGCGGGTTATGATACAGTGTCTATTACACGCTTATATTACAGTACTTGTTTTACGTCTTCTGTATCCAACATTTAATTTTTTGTTACTTTAATATGTGCGCTATTCTCGCAATACTGGATGTGAATTAGTAACACAGATATCTGTAAGCAGACCGAATAAACTTCCTCTATGTATTATCATACTTGTTGTAAAGTGAATCATGATGTTTATCACCGCGATGATGACGTGCTACAGACGAAAAATTTAACCGACAGGAAGACGATGCTGTGATATGCAAATGATTAACTTTTCAGAGCATTCACACAAGGCTAGCGTCGGTGGCGACACCAACAACGTGCCGACATAAGGAAAGATTCCAACCGATTTCTCATACACAAACAGCAGTTGACCGGCGTTGCCTGGTGAAACGTTGTTGTGATGCCTAGTGTAAGGAAGAGAAATGCGTACCATCACGTTTCCGACTTTGATAAAGGTCGGATTGTAGCCTATCGCGATTGCGGTTTATCGTATCGCGACATTCCTGCTCACGTTGGTCGAGATCCAAGGACTGTTAGCAGAATATGGAATCGGTGGGTTCAGGAGGGTAATACGGAACGCCGTGCTGGATCCCAACGGCCTCGTATCACTAGCAGTCGAGATGAGAGGCATCTTATCCGCATGGCTGTAACAGATGGGGGCATTTGCAATACAACAACCAACTGCACGAACAATTCGACGACGTTTGCAGTAGCATGGGCTATCAGCTCCGAGACCAAGGCTGTGGTTACCCTTGACCCTGCATCAGACAGGAGCGCCTGCGATGGTCTACTCAACGACGAACCTGGATGCGCGAATGGCAAAACGTTATTTTTTCGTTTGAATTCATATTCTGTTTACACCATCACGATGGTCGCTTCCGTGTTTGGCGACATCGCGGTGCACGCACATTGGAAGGGTGTATTTGTCATCGCCTTACTGGAGCATCACCCGGCTTGATGGTATGGAGTGCCATTGGTTACACGTCTCGGTCTCCTCTTGTTCGCACTGACGGCACTTTGAACAGTGGAAGATACATTTCAGATGTGTTACGACCCGTGGATCTACCCTTCATTCGATCCCTGCGAAACCCTACATTTGAGCAGGATAAAGCACGACCGCATGTTGCAGGTCCTGTACGGGCCTTTCTGGGTACAGAAAATGTTCGACTGCTGCCCTGGCCAGTACATTCTCCAGATCTCTCACCAATTGAAAATGTCTGGTCAATGGTGGCCGAGCAACTGGCTCGTCACAATAAGCCAGTCACTACTCTTCATGAACTGTGCATTCGTGTTGAAGCTGCATGGGCAGCTGCACCTGTACACGCCATTCACGCTCTATTTGTTTCAATGCCCAGGCGTATCACGGCCGTTATTAATGCCAGAGGTGGTTGTTCTGGAATCTGATTTCTCAAGGTCTATGCACCCAAATTGCGTGAAAATGTAATCACATGTCAGTTCTAGTGTAATATGTTTGTCGAATGAATACCCGTTTATCATCTGTATTTCTTTTTGGTGTAGCAATTTTAATGCCCTGTAGTGTACAAGGCAAATAAGTTTAATAATTAAAAGAGATGTTGTGAAGGGTACGTCAAAACTAAAGCACAGAAAACATGTAATACTGTGAAATTCATTCTGTTGTTCAGTCTCACCAACGCGGAAACGACATTGTCAATGAATATTCATGAGATGGATCATGTATATAAAAGTAAATTCCCTGGCGGACTACTGCCTAGTCGTTTGATGTTGACATGAAAATTGTAAAAGATCGTATAAAAGTACTTTACTCAATGAAACTCCTCTTCATTTCCCTGGCCTGCTACGGTATCTGTGCGAGGTGGGCATGTTAATCTGGATTTGACAATATTAGTGGTAGAGGTTACCAAGATAACAATTTTTTTGATAACAATATGTTTTCTTTACTAAGCTGAGGGCCCAGTACTGATTTGTTGTTCTTGTATGTACGTTACTCGAAACAGACGTCGAAGGACGTGCCAGTCTGTCTTCTTTTAAATCAGGTCTGGCCAAACAGCGCTCCGCGGTCGCGAGCGTTCCTGCCACGCTCCTACCTGGTCGTTTCAGCGCAGAGCCGTCTGTGGCTGGAAGAACAGGAGGATGGAGGCTGCAGCGGGACGTCGCTACAGCAATGCAGCGCCTTGTCAGACTCCAAGCAGTTTGCACACAATATTGCACTAAATTAGATTTACATTCTGCATTAGGAATACTACGTCATCTATGCACTTTGCCACAAAAGAATGGGAATTTATAACCTTTTATTATACACACAGCAAAAAAAGTATTGCATCACCCCGGTTCCCAGAACTCCTGAAGATAGACGTTGACTGTGGAATTGGATCACAGACACAGTCCGTTTGACTGTTCAAATCCGCCCAAAGACGTAAACAACCACGCATGAGCACCGCCTATTAGACGATCAATTCCAGTCATTCCACCAGGAAGGAGGTACACGGCTCGTGTTGTCTGTAGTTCAACCATTCCTAGACGGTCAATACGCGGTTCGATCGCGTCCGCATTGTTACTTTGTGCCAGGAATAGTTCTCAACAAGGGAAGTATCCAGGCGCCTCGGAGTGAAGCAAAGCAATGTTGTTCGGACATGGAGATGATTTACAGAGACAGGAACTGTAAATGACATGCCTCGCTCAGGCCGCCCAAGGGCTACTACTGCAGTGGATGACCGCTACCTACGGGTTATGGCTCGGAAGAACCCTGACAGCAGCGCCACCATGTTGAATAATGCTTTTTGTGCAGCCACAGGACGTCGTGTTATGACTCAAAACTGTGCGCAATAGGCTGCATGATGCGTAACTTCACTCTCGAAGTCCATAGCGAGTTCCATCTTTGCAACCACTATGCAGCGCAGTAAAGATGGGCCCGACAACATGCTGAATTCACCGCTCAGGATTTGCATCACGTTCTCTTCACCGATGAGTGTCGCATATGCCTTGAACCAGACAATAGTCGGAGACGTGTTTGGAGGCAACCCCGTCAGGCTGAACACCGTAGACACACTGTCCAGCGAGTGCAGCAAGGTGGAGGTTCCCTGGTGTTTTGGGGTGGCATTATGTGGGGCCGACCTACGGCGCTGGTGGTCATGGAAGTCACCGTAACAGCTGTACGATACGTGAATGTCATCCTCCGACCGATAGAGCAACCATACCGGCAGTACACTGCGGAAGCATTCTTCACACACGACAGTTCGCATCCCATCTCGCACATCTTGTGAATGACTTCCTTAAGGATAACGACATCGCTCGACTAGAGTGCTCAGCATGTTCTCCAGATATGAACCCTGTCGAACACGCCTGGGATAGATTGAATAGGGCTGTTTATGGATGACGTGACCCACCAACCACTCTGAGGGATGTACGCCGAATCGCTGTTGAGGAGTGGGACAATCTGGGCCAACAGTGCCTTGATGAACCTGTGGATAGTATGGCACGATGAATACAGGCATGCATCAATGCAACAGGACGTGCTACTTGGTAATAGAGGTACCTTGTGTACAGCAATCTCCACCACCGCCCCTGAAGGTCTCGCTGTATGGTGGTACGACATACAATGTGTGGTTTTCATGAGCATCAAAAAGAGTGGAAATGGTGTTTATGTTGATCTCTATTCCAATTTTCTATACAGGTCCCGGAGCACTCGGAATTGTGGTGATGCAAAGCTTTTTTTATGTGTGTGTGTAGTTTGTAGGCCACGCAAAGTGCTTAATCTGCGTTCTCACTATCGTGATCTGGAAAAACACTCAATGAAACGTCATTACAACACTAGCCGTAGAGACGAGATGAGGCACTTGTCTTTTATATACGACAGTGAATACTGGCTGAGCTTAGGGTAAGAAGAATGGCGAAAAAATATTTTATGGTCGACATCACCTATTTTTGAATTCTTTAAGTTTCTTAGTGCAAGGGGAATAGCATCTGGTAACAGATATGTCGGGAAAGAGTGATACTGTAAAACAATAATTAATTCTAAGAAAAAATCGGACTCTAGTTCGTGGCATGGAGCACTTCCCGGAACTCAAGGCAGACATTTGTGGACCAGACGTGACTGACAACCTTTCCATGATAGACACATTCCATCATGAGTTCCCAAAGTTATTCCAACTGATTTCGATTTATTTGTCGTGTCGTTCTCAGTCTTTGGCTCCTGATACACGTCATTAATTTCAACTTGAGCTGTAGACGTACAGCTTCGCACTCACTCGACTGCACAGATAAGCCGCTAAAGTTGTTTCAATGTTTGATTCAACACAAGTATGTGTCCGAAAGTTTCTTCTCTGTTATGAGATGGACGACGTCCCACCAAAGTTGGAGTTTAACAGATTTGAACCTGCGTAATTCCATGCGTTAAACTCGATATCACGAACAATAATTCTAGATATGTTACAGTTTGTAAAATCGAAATGAGCATGAATTTGTAAACGTCACAACTTAATGATAAATATTGTATGTAAAACTTTTTGTAGCTCTTATCACCACGTTAGCACTAACATACTAATTTCATTAAACAAACAAAAAAGTAAAAAGATGAAAATGAACACGCGATAAAATCGTACTTGTAAAAGTATGCTGCATTATTCGCCTGTTAGAAGTAGTGGCACTGTGCTGCAAATACGTCTTTATAAGTTTCGGACATGTGTAGCCTTTCTTCATACAGCCATTTCACTAACACCTGCTCGGAACAGCACAGTGATATGGAAAACAGGAGCGTTGAGTAGACTCGGTTGCGCTCACGAAGTGCGGGCGCGCTTCGGGAGCCCAAACGTTGGCCAGGCGTGTTTTAGGTGCTGTTATCAAGAAATACATTTGTAGTCCTCACGAAACAACCTTTGCTAGTAATTATGTCCCTCAAATTGTAATAAAAAATATAAAAAATCAATAGTGGCAATGCTTACGAATGTCCCTCTTCCTGAATATTTTTTATTTTATGTCACAATTTAAACTAATTATTCTGTTTTGTATGGGGTTACCTTGATGAACTCTCGGCATCGTGTGAATGCAATGGTTTGCTTATATGTATCTTAATTCATTAGGTTTATGTAGTTCTTATATTTCGTAAACGTGGTGTACGCCAGTCATGCGCACCACCTGGGCTCATCTTGTCATACTAAACGCTGTGTTTACATCTTGTTTTGTCACAGTACTATTTGTGTGCACGCCGAAAGGACATTGTGCTGCGGGCGGCTCGCACCGCGTTTATTTTTGTAAGCGTGGGCCTATTTTGTACTACTGTGGCGGTGTCTGTTGGTGCGTTCAAAGTAACACGCGATAGCTGATGAAATTTGTAAATTGGAAATATGTGGTAAGGTCTTATGGGACAGAACTGCTGAGGTCATCGGTCCGTAAGCTTACATACTACTTAATATAACTTAAACTAACTTATGCTAAGGACAACACACACACTCATGCCCGAGGGAGGACTCGAACCTCCGACGAGGGGAGCCTCGCGGACTGTGGCAAGTCCCCTTAGACCACTCGGCTACCCCGCGCGACGATGAAATCTGTTCGTCGCCTTTCTATACCTTCTTGATGATATACTAGCGGGTTTCTTTTCTTTTAACTAGGTCCACCTTGATTCTGTGTCGGATGGATTACACGTCCAGTTACTGTTGCGTCCATTTTCCATTTTATATGGCTATACAGGCTCGACGCATGGGTTTCATATCTAGCTATTTTTACGGAAGTTTCGTTGCTTTCACTTATTTTACCTGCGCAGTCTTGCAAGATAGGACCATTCTTCTTCCTCTATCTGTTACTGAATGATGAGTTTCTTGTTTTTATAGAAAATCTGATGATGCCCCAGAGGGGTGAAACGCCTCATTGAGATTGAATAATTCCTCAACCAAGACTGTTGTTATACTGAAACAATTAAAGAAAAGTGACGAGAATGTTGAACACCGATGTGATGATGTTCACGATAACGCAACACCACACTCAGCCCGTCAAACGTCAGAACTGCTGCAGTGGTTCAGGTGCGAGGTATGGCAACATCCTCCACACAGTCCAGACCTAATGCCATGCGATTATTATGTGTTTGGCAATATGAAAGAGGATCTCGATGGATGACGATTCCGCAACGATGAGGAGGTGAAAGCAGTTGTAGTCAGGTGGTTACACAGCGCTGCAGGTGATTTCTTCGCTTCCGGAATCGAAAAGTTCGTTACCTTTTCTAGAAATGTTTACCGTCTCTTGGGGACTATATGGAAAAGTGAACTTAAATTGTATGTCGGCATAGTCGTGTTGCCCATATACATGTCATTTAAGGAAGGTAGGACTCAAATTGGCCGACTTGGAGCAGGAGAGGCATCACAGGATATTTTATTTCCAGTGTCTATATTTTTACAAATAAATACATAAAACTTTATCAGCATGACCAGGAAGGATTCAGCCGAAAACATAACGACGTATTTTTTTTTACGTGTGAAATTTCACTTACGAATGACTGCATTTGTTGCTATAGGTACGCTTTTCTTCGTAAGTTAAAGAGATTCGTCGATGAATGACAGCATACATACCATATTTACAGGTGTATGAAACTCTAGAATTTATTTAATTTATGAAAAAACGAATGAGCTGTTATATTTTAAACTTCATGTTTAGAAAAAACACAAATTTTATAGTTAATTACCTCAATTTTTGCCACAGTTTTTAATAGATTTGGAAAACTCTAGAGTTTCATACACCTTTAAGTATGGTTTGTATGCTGTGCAAAATTCATCAACGTGTCCCTCTTACTTATGAACAAAAATGTACCTATAGCAACAAATGCTGTCATTAGTACGTGAAAAAAATGATGAAATTTCACATGTAAAAAAAAATTACTTCGTTATGTTTTCGAACTTCCACTGCTATGAGTAAGAATTCTGAATCCTTCGTGGTCATGCTGACAAAGTTTTATGAATTTATTTGTGAAAGTATAGACAGTGGAAATTAAAATGTCCTGTGGTGCCTCTCCTGCTTCAAGTCGGGCCGTTTGACGTCCTACCCCCCTTAATAAGCGGCCAAACTTGGAAGTGTAACTTACTTTTTGATTCGCCATCGTACAAGACGACATCACTACCACATTTGAAACAGATTATCACCTTAATCGGCTATGCAACACAGAGAGTGACGAAGAGGTACAGAGCCTTCAAGAGGAGCGGAAATCCAGTCGCCGATCTCAAATCACATAAGGCCGAGTAAGTTTCATCTAGTTTCGTTCCCATTTGTCTCCAGTCCGAGCTACGAACTTTGTAACATCTCCAATGACTTAGTCGATGATGGAAATTCACATAATATTTGGACGGGAGAAGTTATTGTGAATTAGTAGAGAGCCGAGCGCTATTAGTGACTCAACGAACTAAGCCGGAGTAGCAGTAAGAGGCCACCAAGGTACATCACTGCAAACCTCCTCATCATTTTTACACTGAGAAGAACACATTTCGAAAAATTATGGTAACTGACATTTACCAGTTCCAGAAACTTTCACGCTGTGTGAGGTAATTCAACACTACACGTGTACTATTCTGTTGTCTGTTATCTGCCATCGACGTTGTCGCAGTGTGTTGCATCTCCACAGTTTACAGAAGGTTTTAAAACAGGCCAATACTTTCCGGGACAGCGTCTGTAAGATACCAGTGGAGATCCGGCTACACGACGAGCTCTTCAATAAGTAACAATGGTTGGCAGCTTAGTAAAGCATGGGATCCAGCTCTTCTCACACGGGAATAGTCTGACTTGGCATGTAGAAAACTATGTTGTCTTTTCTTTTTTTACCGCTGTGAGTTAACGTTGAAAAATGTCCGTACGCAATATGTTAGCTGCTGATATGATCTGGAACTCTGTAAAAAAAATTGTATGAAGTTGGTCATTTGTCGCATGATTTCCGCGCTTGTAATTGCGTATTCTACAGCCCTGACCTCTCTCGCCACGTTGTGTCGACGCCATCTAGGGATAAGGTGACTTTAGCTAGCCGCCGTTCTCATGTCCCAGCACTGAGAGAGATGATTCCCCCTTAAAGCGACTGTAAGATAATTAAACATTCGTTGACCAGTACACCTGATGTTACCTACAACATTCTTTCCAAATTTCTATGAAATAGACACAAATAAATATACGTTTTAGGACACGTCAAAGTTAATTTTATTTCTTGTAACAACCGCAAAATGCGAAATACTGATGCAGTATTCCAAACATATGTTTTTTGTGCACCAATAACGTATAAGGAAAGACCATATATAGCAGTCCAGTGAGTCAGAGACGTTAATAGAGGGCCTTGCACAAAACTGGGCCGGTGTTAGAAATGAATCTGGCCTTATATCATTATATTTGTAGAAGTTCCATGCATATTTAATTAAATTTTGAAATCCTCTAGAGGAAAACTCATGATGTACTATAATTTAAACTGGAGAATATTGTCATGGCGGTAGACTATAAACTGCAGTGATCAGTCCACAATAATTTTTTCTGTTAGTTTTCTGAAGAATACCTTCCACTGATAGAAAAATTCTCTTTCTGAAGGTTGAATTATGTGCGTCGTGCTCGGTAGAATCTGAATTATCTCTCCTTCTTTGTCAGGGTGAGCTCCAAATACATCTTTTAATGAATCATAACCTTTATGGTCTGACAGCGAATCTAGTAGGAGAAGAAATTTGTTCCTGCAGAACGAAAGAAAAGCATGGGCTGCGCAGTCGCCTTTCTATTCTATTCTCGTTTGCATGTTTTCTTTTAGCACGCATTTCCTTGTGGAGGCAGGAGTGGTCTCCATTGTAAATGTAAGATACACTAACACTAGCGAAGCTACGCTTCGCATTCATAATGAAAACTTCTAAAATTTCGCTTTGAAACACGTCATTTTTCATTTTGATTACAATACAAAGTTTGTCTTTTTCTTGCCACAATTTTATGTTATCTTTTGAAGTGACTAATCCAACTGTGAGAAGCTGTAAATTCCTTAGCGCCTACCGCGTTGCAGTATCTAGCGTTCAATCACGTAAAACTTTATCGTTGACAATAAATGACTTTCGTCTGTCTTCGGTAACTCGCTCAAAAATTCGGACATTAACTCAATCGCAAATTCCAGTCGAATCTTACGTTATTCGGAGAGTTCCTTTTTCCATCTATACAATTCACGTTCAGAGCGGATAAAGCAACACTTATGTTGAACGATAGTGAGACGTAGGCGTTTCTTACTATTCGGAGATAACTGATGATTATACGTACCTCTGTCACTCGAAGAGTCTTAATAAGTACAACTTCCTTCAGCTTCTTGGCCGTCTGTGGATACGCAATCCACGATAACAATTGTTTAAATCGTTTCTAGCCACATGTCTGCGCTATTTACATGGTCTTCCAGACGTTTAATTACCATTTCGCACTCTACATACTCTTCAAGCGTGTTTTCTGTTTATGACTTCATTTGGCGTGTATTGTATGTCTCTGTAGCCAGCAGCAAAGCATTTACATTTTCACTATCGCCTATGAAGGGAGACTGAATCTTCAGCATAAAGTGGCTCGCGAAGTACATATGTAGATGTACAGTATATGTTTCGCACCTCGAACTAGTATCAGGACGCTATGTTTCGAAATACATACCAGAAATTGAAAGAAAGTTCATTCCAAGGACACGAATATTAGTTTTCCTTTTTCACCAAAACCTTGCAGCAATATTTCTCTTTAGTGAACGCTGCGATAAGGCGACCGCATTTTCCGACTATGCGCGCTACGCTCTCCATACCGACAGCTCGAGACTCGCTATTTCCAACTGCAAGCGCCAAGCAAGAAAAACAGCCATTCTTGTGATTTTGTTTAGGTGACTTCCAGTTCATTTCAGCAGCTACAATTATGCGTGCGTATGGTTTTCGCTGTTAACTAGCGGTAGTAAAAATAGCTGTTGTTGTTGGGTTGTTCTTGGGGAAGGAGACCAGACAGCGAGGTCATCGGTCTCATCGGATTAGGGAAGGACGGGGAAGGAAGTCGGCCGTGCCCTTTGAAAGGAACCATCCCGGCATTTGCCTGGAGCGATTTAGGGAAATCACGGAAGACCTAAATCAGGATGGCCTGACGCGGGATTGAACCGTCGTCCTTCCGAATGCGAGTCCAGTGTTTAACCACTGCGCCACCTCGCTCGGTGTAAAAATAGTCAATACATGTTTCAGTATGACAGGTCTGGCCATAACAATATCAGTCAGATAGAAGATCCTTTTATACCACGCTGATGTACCAAAACGACATAGCTCCTCCGCTCCAGGTGAGCCCTGTAAACTGCGGCTGAGACACGGCGACTGATGTCCGCCGTTCGTGCCTCGATGGCACAACTGCCCCCCCCCCCCCCTTCCTCTGCCTCGCTAACGAAGCCATGTGTGGCCGCTGAGGTCCCGCAACCAACAGCAGGATGAGGTGAATATATAAGGAAGCACCCGCAGGAAGTCATTCATTCATCAGCACCGGCTGAAGATGGCACCAAAATAGCGAATGTTGCACCATCTGGACGACGCCATCTGGCGGACTACCCAGGAACAGTTCAAAATCCCTTTACTCTAATAACTATGAAACCCCAAGAAGTGAACAATTCTTTTGGTCTGCATTTAAAAAAAAGTCGTCTTGCCGCCAGCAATAAGCGTTGATCCTCTTCCTACAGCCAAACGCAAGGGAATCATTAAAACATCTGTCAGTGCAAGAACACAACAAGCAATCCTGCTGGTACTTTGATATTTTACGGAAGTAGGATCTATAAAATTATTTTTGAAGGTATTGAATGTAAGTCAAAATACTGTAAAATATCCTGATATTTACGAACATCTGTATACTGCGACATCTTGATGCACCATCAAGAGATATAGGTAACTTACTTTCATTGAAACGTAATGGCGCGTTGTTCGATCAAAATAAAGTATTGGCGTTTTCATCAAAATTAAGCACAAAACTATTGTAATACATAACATACTGAAGGCTAAGGAGATCGTTAAGCACTGATCGTCATGTGTTGAGTGCGCTTGTAAATACGAATATTTTTGCGTACTTGTACCAGCACTACAAACACGCGTAACACATACAACAGATATCTTGTTTTACCTTCAGTCTTAATGTATTCCTACCTTAAACGTCTACAATGTAAAATTTGCTGTTAAACTATTATATTAACAGAATCTTCCGTCGGTTCTTGGTAGAGCAACATTATAATAAATGAAAAGCACCAGTTTGCTTTTGTTCTACAATATTTTCTTCATTTTTTCCTTTATCCACGTGTATCTTGCGACGTCAACGGCTTTGTTTGCAGCAGCGGATCTTCCTCTTGACTTTATGGAGATGTATTTTGGAGTAATTTTGCGTTGCAAACACTGTTTGTTAAACCAAATGTGTTGTGTAGACTTTACTTTTTGTCTCAGTAATCTATTATAAAAGACGGATAATTGTGCTCTTGTGGCACATTTTATCATATTAACAGATATGTAGAACAAAATCAAACTGGGTCTTTTCATTTATTATTAAACTATTACGTCATTCTGATAGTGTGAGCAAGTTTAAAATATGTGCACCAATGGTGTGGCCAGTCACACACCCCTTTTATTGTAGTTCATCTTCGGTAACATCTGTAAGTCTCTGAGTTCCATCTTGCAAGTACTGCAATGTCTGAAATGTTTGCATGTATATCGTAAATTATTATATGAGTGAAGATAAGGAGAAAACGGTTTAAGCGCTTTCTTCGTTGGGATTATAAAGTAGACATATTTTCCGCGAGATGCTTGTTCGCTTTTAACTGACTTCAAAATCAAATAACATATTCTCTCGCTTTATGCAATTGCCAATATAAAACGAAATAACATCGTTAGAAGGGGGCGTGAAATTCGCAGCGGTCAAGTTGGCTAAGACTGTTGCCAGCTTGCGACGCAGCTCCCATGGTGAGCTGGAAACTGGTTTGTACCTGGCTATGCTGGTTTCTGAACTGGATACCACTTCTTCGCGCTCTGTTGTGTACGCGCCAAGCAACAAGCAGGCTGGCGATGTCGAAGAACGCCGTCTTCTGAGTTCGCTCTTAAGTTAGCGCCAAGCGTGTCACAACTATTATCAATTAACTAGGCATGTGCGCAGACATCTGAGGAAACCAAATATTAGTCTTAATTCTGCTGGTACGGACTTATCCAGAATGATTCATAATCATGTTGGCGCTCTACATTATAGTCGCTGCCACAATTCAAACCATGTAGCATAATTCTACATGCACGAAACAATTACGCGTCACAGAAGAGTTGCAGAGGATGTTTTACACTTTATAGGAAACGTATCTAACGTTTCAGACAGTTTTCATTTAGTGGTGTAAGGAACGACTGATGTTGTCACATTAAAATAAAACTTTTTAATCCCTTGCGGCTTGTTGTTGTATTGAGTTATTAACAACTTACCGTCTTTAATTCACTTTCCGCGTGGGCAGGGTGTCGCATTGTAGAACTTTTAGTTCTCTTCAGCCAAATCCCAGCGAGCTCGGGTGTAAAGTTAACCAAATGTCAAAAATTTTAGTGGGGTTTCCAGCTCTGCCATATACCTTAAAAAATGAAAACCACTTGAAAATCTCGTTTGTAATCGGAGCATTGGAACTATCATTAATTTGTTGCTGGGACGCCGGCCGCGGTGGTCTAGAGGTTCTAGGCGCTTCAGTCCGGAGTCGCGCGACTTCTACGGTCTCAGGTCCGAATCCTGCCTCGGGCATGGATGTGTGTGATGTCCTTAGGTTAGTTAGGTTTAAGTAGTTCTAAGTTCTAGGGGACTTATGACCTCAGCAGTTGAGTCCCATAGTGCTCAGAGCCATTTTGACCATTTTTTTGCTGCTGGGACAATACTGTCAGCCTAGCGTCTGTATATGCCGCTGTTTGAATGTGTCAAAGTATAAAGTCGATGATATGTTCGGCATGCAATGAAAAAACGGTTTCCTTTTCTAATCCTTTACTCGTGGGGATATTAATATTGAAAGTTAATGGCTAATGAGTGCGGCTGTTATTTGAAAGGTACTCAGTGAGATTATAGATCTTTTCTAGTATTTATTTTACGCTTAATGTAACTTCTTGAAAATGAAAGAACCGGTACTTCAGTCCATGACTTACATCCAACGTTATAGTGCAGGCAGTCATATAATATCTGACCGCAGAAAAATATCACCTCTAATAAGACGATCTCTAGCAAAGTGGTGCCACGAAGAAATCAGCTTTCGAACTGAAAACTGTTATTCCATTATTGTTATCGCAGGAATGAAATTAAACGTGAAATTATTCGCTGGGTTAATATGACTTATTGTCATAAACGCCGGTACTTCAGTCCATGACTTACAACCAACGTTATAGTGCAGGCAGTCATATAATATCTGACCGCAGAAAAATATCACCTCTAATAAGACGATCTCTAGCAAAGTGTTGCCACGAAGAAATCAGCTTTCGAACTGAAAACTGCTATTCCATTATTGTTATCGCAGGAATCAAATTAAACGTGAAATTATTCGCTGGGTTAATATGGCTTATTGTCATAAACGCCGGTAAAGCAGGTCCCGAGTTGTACGTTCATTGCCTCATTAAAAAAAGTTTCACTACGTGCATGTAGACTTCTTCGCGGAATGTGCGTTTAATGACAACACAGTAAGGTCCTAGCTTTTGTGACCGTTGTGAAAGCGTGTTTAGCACATTCGCTTACTTGTGTTGGGCCGGCACACAACATCAAGTTGCGTTAGAGCTTAACGACATCATGGGATGTCCTCAGAAACTTCACATTCCCTCCCTCCGTAAAGAAGGCGGAAAGATTAGGTTTTAACATTCCTTCAACGATTGTATGATTAGACACGTAGCAAAATCCGAGATACCAGAATATTTATAGGAGAATGATCTTTTAGAAGGTACCATACCAACCTTTTAGAAGGTGCCGATACCAGCGTTAGCAGTACTCGAATTAGCGAAACTCAGATAGTCAAACACTTGACAGCTGAGCAGGGTTTTCAATTGCGCTCGTCCTGAATTGGAAGCATGCGCCTTATCTTCTGGGCGAATCCAAAGAGTCTTACGCCATAAAACAATTCATAGAGGATAGCGGACAATAAACACACACACACACACACACACACACACACATACGGGCGCGCGCGCACTCGCACTCCAGTGAGTAGGAACTTCAAGCCACGGTTTTTGCTTCACTATCGAGCCAAATGTCGGTGATGTAAATATTTCTACAATCAGGATTACATCTTTTTACCTTGAGATCAAACTGCTCAGATGTACTGTTCGCTATCGGGTTGGCTACTAAAAGTGTATAGTTGCGACGGGAAGTTTCTTACGGCGAATTCTATAGTCGAAATAGAAGCTGAATAGCACAGTCTCCGTAGTGTAGCCGGCACGGTAGCTCAGCGTGTTCGGTTAGAGGGTTAGCTACCCTCTGTAATAAAAAAACTGAATGAACGGATCAACGAACAACCTGAAAGGGTGTCATGAGACGTCCGCCCCGAATATACCCAACGAGCAAAATAGAACAAAATGAGATCAGCAACGAATTTAAGAAAAATTACTGTAGTGGTTATGATACTAAACTGTCGCATGGAGGGTCGTGAGTTCAAAACTTACCTCAACTGTATAACGTTAATTTCTATTTCCGGTTCGAGTACATTCTAGAAGTATCCACAAATGGCAAGAATCATTGTACTGGAATGTTCTGTATTTGTATATAGACTATGTGTTCTGGCCGGAGGCACTTCGATCCGCACGCTTGTATGTGCAAGTGCTGAATAAACCATCGTTAAGTGAAGTTAGTGTTCGTCATTCATCTAATTACACCTTCCTCTACGTGGCAATATTCTCTCGAAAAACATGTCGCAATCCTCAACCGTACTGACCTTGCAGACGTGTTCGAATTCAAGGAACCAAATTGTTGGTATCTTCCGAGTTCTGTGCTATGAAATACTATGGTTCGTCGCCGCGCCGAAAGCTCTCTAATTACTGAGTGGCATGGGTGGCTTCCATGCATTGAAGTTAAAGTCTCATTGCAGCCACCGAAATTCAGGATTCAGGTTTGCCGTGATTTCCGACAGTCCGTTTGCATCTGAAAATTCAATACTTCACGGAATAACGTAGGTAGTGAGGTAAAAATTGACTCATGTGTTTGAAATTACATGGGTTTATTGAAACCAAAAAATGCGCAAAATGGACAACAGATGGCGTTGCATGTGACACAAAAGCAATTATTAGATCAACAATTAATTTTTAGCAAATACGATGTTCTATACAACAAATTTTCAACATGCTCACTTGCGACTTCAGGTAAACCCTCAACTAGTAATCATACGAATTGATGTCTGGGAAATCGGAAGCCAAGTAAGTCGGAAGTGGCGATTCAGCACACGAATCTCCCCGAACGATGTGCGGGAAAGATCTTATACACATGAAGCAATATGAGCTGGATCGCCATCCTGCATAAATGTTCTACGTTCCAGCAGGTATCTATGGAACTTGGTGATCTTTTTCTTCGAAAACCCTTCCTATGGTGATAGGATCGTAAAGCTGCTGTGGCGGGTTCCTCATTCTTATCGCAAAGCTTCACTAACAGTGCGTTTTCTGAGGAGTCAGCATGCCCGATTGTTGCCACATCTGACTCCCTCTCCCACTACAATTCATTTGATACACGATTCTCATGCGGCCTCACTGGCGAGTAACTTCTCATTGGTTCCAATAAAATCCAATGTCCTTTCAGGCATGTCTCTCAAGGATTGCCTTCTCTACCTACATTAGTCCATGAATCAGTGCGTTTTCAAATGTTTTATGACCCTTCTGCTTTTAAGTAAGTGATAACCCATTTCCGCACCAACAGTCTCCAACTGATGATCTTCGTGAGGGTGGAAGATTAAATCATAGTCTCCCTCCCGTTGCCACAGTCCTCCGTCGTAAATAACTTTGCTTTGTCGCAGTTTCGAGTTGCAAGTTGGCGACATCTAATCTTATGTTAGGAGTAATAAAGTTGTTAGAACACCAATTGCAAAGCTGCCAACTCTATTTATTTTGGACAATTGCTTATCACATGGAAAATTTATTACGTAGAAATGCCATAAACAATGACAATGAAAGCCGTAGTGAATACAAAACGATGGTAGAATGGTTCAAATGGCTGTGAGCACTATGGGACTCAACTGCTGTGGTCATCAGTCCCCTAGAACTTAGAACTACTTAAACCTAACTAACCTAAGGACATCACACACATTCATGCCCGAGGCAGGATTCGAACCTGCGACCGTAGCAGTCGCACGGTTCCGGACAGCGCGCCTAGAACCGCGAGACCACCGCTGCCGGCAAACGATGGTAGAAAAATATGCTTTCCTTCCTGTCGGATTACGATAGATTCATGTGTTGAACGTATAAAAACTGAGTATCTGCAGTAAGATGATAGTATTCTTTATTATCAAAACGGCCATAGCAAACGAGTTTCTCAATAACTCTGGAATTTAAGGTCGTTCCAAGCAAACCAAAACCCTTGTAACCTTATCAGTAAGTATTAGTTTGCTCCAATATTTCCTATGTATGCCTTCATTGCACTTAAACAATTGAGTAAATATGCTAATTCCTAGAATAAATAAAGCACACAAAATAGATATTAGAAATATTTCACGAAGTTTTAATATCATGTGAAAAGTTAGTGACTAAGACATGACAAATAAAAGAATATTAAGGATAATTTCCAATAAATGAATAAAAGGTTTTCTAGTTGTCTGATGGGCCACGTCTACGGTGGATATCGGATGATATCTCAGCACCTGTTGGCGAATCAACGCTGCCGACTATAGTCTGCTGCACAGTATTTACTGCAAATAGACTTCTGAATTTTAAAATCTTGAACATGGCAGCACTTAGCAACTGTACAATTATGGATGCAACGTGAATCATACAGAGAACAGCTGAATGTCAAAATTTTATTCAAACCTTTACCTAGGTTTCGGCAGATATGAACCTGTCTTCCTATTAAGAAGTAATAACACGTAAATGTAGGGTATAGTACATCCATTACATGCAATTCACAAGTGTAGCAAAACGAAACATCAAAAGTTACGCACATGTGAACTATAAAGTAAACTTCCGTGTTACGTATTGTGTGAACAGTGAAACGGAGTGATAGGACTCAGTCAAGAGGGAAATGATCCACATAAGTCAATTGCATAGCCATAAGGCTTAGTCAACGTTAACATGATCCGTGTAAAATCTAAGGCAGACGTGCATTACAGCACAGACAACTAACAGGACAAAACGGATAAGCCATCAGGGAAGTTACATCCAAGTGGCGCTCACGTAAGAAGCGCTGCAAGCCACAAAAAACACATGACATGTTAACAAAATTACGTTGAAATAACGTTAAAGAAACATAACACAACAAAAATTATGAAAATTTTTTTAAAAATGTATAAACCTGTGTAAATGTTGACCAAAACTATGACGTACATTAACGTAAGATAACAACTAACGGTGTCTTTGAGGAAAATAAAATCGGGAAACAGCACGGAAAATACGATGCAGATGCTGTGTCAGTCTACAAAACGCCGAAAGCTATCACAAAAGTTTCTTTTTTTAAACTGTAATTAAACCTTAAGAATGAAGCCCCTATAACTGAAACTGTACTTAAAATATTTTAAATACCTCCAACAAGCCCACTCTAAAACCCTTCTCTCCTCTGTGCACAGTAAGCTCGTCTTACAATTTAACGGGGGAGTGTGTACATTGTATGAGATGCTCGGCGTAAGCAGAGCCACAGACATTACGCCTCCTTTACCCAATAAATGTCCATTGAATCTAGCTTTCACTGCGCTTTCCCTCTGCCCTGTATAGAAACAAGGACAATCATTACATTTTATTTTATACGCTCCACAATGGAACATTTTTAGCGGTTTCATTATCCAATAGTCGGTCTACTAATTATAGTTCGAAGCCGTCACTGTCGGTTACAGCTTCAATCAGATACACTATCTGACCAAAAGTAAGCGGACACCTTACTGAAAATGACTTACAACATCGAGGCGCCTTGCATCGGTAATGGTGGAATTCAATACCGTGTTGGCCCGCCCTTAGCCTTGATGAGAGCTTCCACTCTCACAGGCATACGTTCAATCAGGTGATGGAAAGTTTCTTGGGGAACGGCAGGCCATTCTTCACGGAGTGCTGCACTGAGAAGTGGTATGGCGCGACGTCGGCGCTCCAAAACATCCCAGAGGTGTTCTATACGATTCAGGTCAGGACTGTGCAGGCCAGTCCATTACAGGGATGGTAATGTCGTGTAACCATTGCTCCACACTCCGTGCATTATGAACAGGTGCTCGATCGTGTTGAAAGATGCACTCGACATCCCCAAATTGCTCTTCAGCAGTGGGAAGCACATCAGTGTAGGCCTGTGCTGTGATAGAGCCATGCAAAACAAGGGGTGCAAGCCTCCTCCATGAAAAACACGACCACACCATAACACCACGGCTTCCGAATTTTACTGTTGGCACTACTCGCGCTGACAGATAACGTTCACAGGACATTCGCCGTACTCACACCCTGCTATCAGATCGCCACATTGTCTACCGTGATTCGTCACTTCACACTTCGTTTTTCCACTGTTCAATCGTCCAATGTTTACACTCTTTACACCAAGCGAGGTGTCGTTTGGCATTTACCGGCGTGATGTGTGGCTTATGAGCAGCCGCTCGACCATGAAAACCAAGTTTTCTCACGTCCCGCCAAACTGTCATCGTACTTGCAGTGGCTCCTGATGCAGTTTGGATGGTCTGGATATATATCTGCCTATTACACATTACGAACATCTTCAACTGTCGGCGGTCACTATCAGTCAACAGATGAGGTCGGCCTGTACGCTGTGGTGCTGTACGTGTACCTTCGCGTTTCCTCTTCACTGTCACGTCGGAAACAGTGGATCTAGTGACGTTTAGGAGTGTGGAAATCTCGCGTACAGACGTATGACACAAGTGACACCAAATCAGCTGCCCACGTTCGAAGTCCGTGAGTTCCGCGGAGTGCCCCATTCTGCTCTCTCACGATGTCTAATGACTACTGAGTTCGTTGATATCGAGTACCTGGCAGTAGATGGCAGCACAATGCACCTAATATGATAAACGTATGTTTTGGGGGTGTCTGGGTACTTTTGATCAAATAGTGTATATCTCTTCCCGAAAATTATCCGGGAATAACGGAGTACCCAAAGCACGATGAATATCAAAACCGATAAAGGCAAGTTTGTGCGCTTGGAGGTGAGCTGAATTAACTTGGATAAGTTTCTTACGGAGGATTCTGATGTCAGTTTAATCGTTTTTTAAACCCAAAGTAAGATCAAGGAAATTCAATTCAATATCGCCGTTCTGAAATTCCTTAGAGAACACTCCATGAAATTTTTGAAGTTTCTTTATGCTGCACATATGACTTCCACATACTGGTTGTAATATAAGCCATTTTTAGGTGTCTGTCGAAACCTAGACGAACCCTTGAATAAACTTTCGATGTTCAACAACCTGTTGCCTGTGTGATTCCCATTGTGTCCATAATTCTACAGTTGCTGAGTGCTGACATGTTCAAGATTTTAAAGTTTGTACCTGCCCAGGTATCTAAAGGTGCTGCCAGGTACATGGACATTTCTTTCAAAATTTTAAAAACAAGCATGGCACTTGACAGTCCCGGATCTACGATATTTCTTGAACCTTGCAAAAACTTGATGGTGGCGCCCCGACTCCCCCTCGAGCGTTTGATATAGGACATCAAACTTTTTTTTAAATCGATTTTGAAAAGTATGTTTACTTTGTAGCATACATGAAGAGTTTGATGGATAAAACATACATGTTAGAGGAAATTTAAGACATGTTATTTGGTCTTAAGTGTGCCAAAGTCCAGTTCCACGCCTCTCCACACAGCGTTCTTTGTAGTAGGCTGTTTAGGTTTTCTTATTGGTAACGCCACGTAGCGCTCTGTATGAAAATCACTGGCTGTGCTGTGTGCAGTCTGTGGCTAGTCTGCATTGTTGTCTGCCATTGTAGTGTTGGGCAGCTGAATGTTAACAGCGCGTAGCGTTGCGCAGTTGGAGGTGAGCCGCCAGCAGTGGTGGACGTGGGTAGAGAGATGGCGGAGTTGTGAGAGCGGATGATCTGGACAGAGACAGTAAATTTGTAAGAATGGATGTCATGAACTGATATATATAATATGACTTTTGAACAGTATTAAGGTAAATACATTGTTTTTTCTCTATCAAACTCTTTCATTTGCCAACTATGCCTATCAGTAGTTAGTGCCTTCAGTAGTTTGAATCTTTTATTTAACTGGCAGTAGTGGCGCTCGCTGTATTACAGTAGTTCGAGTAACGAAGATTTTTGTGAGGAAAGTGATTTGTGAAACGTGTAGGTTAATGTTAGTCAAATTAATGTTTCGAAAACTATTCTCATTATTTTATATACTTACTTATGTCATAATTCATGTAACACTGATGTATATGTTTATTTCTATTCTTTTGTAAAGCCTGTATTACTACAAATGTTATCTGTATTATTATGTTTTAATGATGTTTGCTGTATCTTTGTAATTGTGTTCTCATGTTATAAAATTGTATTTGACACCAGTTTATCAAATTAAGTAACTTGTAAGCATCCATTTCACTACACACATTTCTGTTGGTGACAATATGCGAAAAAAAGAGGACTGTTAGTGTTTGCACATGTGTTAATAATTCAG
The DNA here is from genome assembly GCF_023897955.1 of Schistocerca gregaria. NCBI lineage: Eukaryota > Metazoa > Arthropoda > Insecta > Orthoptera > Acrididae > Schistocerca > Schistocerca gregaria. The sequence continues at coordinate 428,538,611 of NC_064921.1, forward strand.
CAAGTCACTGATTAACAGCATTGCTGGCTCTAAGGACAATTCCATAAACTTTGTGAGTGCACAAGTGGTGGTACATGGACTTGCTATATTCTCTGCAAGACTCTTCGATGGTGATTGTGCACCTGCACAGTCGCAACAGATGGCTGCTGGCCGTCTCTACAAGGAGAACAGTGATTCTGCACATTTGATGACCCACCAATACCATTATTTCTACAAGGACTGTTGTGGGTCTGCAGCTCTGGTGACCCACCAATACCATTATTTCTACAAGGACTGCAGTGGGTCTGCACCTCTGGTGGCCCACCAATACCATACTCTCTACCAGGACTACAGTAGGTCTGCTCTGTGATGACCTACCTACCAATATTCTTCAAAACTTCGACAGACTCTGCGGTGGGTTTGCTCTATTGTGGCCCATTACCTGTCTGCATGTCAAGAGTCAGCACTGTCTTTCTGTTGGAAGGACAACACTACTTATTCAAGACTACATTGAAATCCACTACTTCCGTGTGCATTGTCTTTTACTGCTCAGACTTTAAAAAAAATAAAACTGCAATTGTACTGTGATGAATGATCAGGACTGTTTTTATGGACTGTGAGAAAATTTTAGCTTTTGACCAACATTGTATCAATAACTGTGTGCATTTGATTTCTTTGTTAGTGTAATTGTGAAAATTTTTTTAACAAATATGTATTGACCAGTGCCCAAAACAATTTGTAAAATTTTTTTTGTGGTGAGCGTGGGGGCTATGTAAGTACGCTGTTTAGGTTTTCTTATTGGTAACGCCATGTAGCGCTCTGTATGAAAATCACTGGCTGTGCTGTGGGCAGTCTGTGGCTAGTTTGCATTGTTGTCTGCCATTGTAGTGTTGGGCAGCTGAATGAGGTGAGCCGCCAGCAGTGGTGGATGTGGGGAGTGAGAAGGCGGAGTTGTGAGAGCGGATGATCTGGACAGAGACAGTAAATTTGTAAGAATGGATGTCATGAACTGATATATATAATATGACTTTTGAAGAATATTAAGGTAAATACATTGTCTTTTTTTCTATCGAAAACTTTCATTTGTTAACTATGCCTATCAGTAGTTAGTGCCTTCAGTAGTTTGAATCTTTTATTTAGCTGGCAGTAGTGGCGCTCGCTGTATTGCAGTAGTTCGAGTAACGAAGATTTTTTTGAGGTAAGTGATTTGTGAAACGTATAGGTTAATGTTAGTCAGGGCCATTCTTTTGTAGGGATTACTGAAAGTCAGATTGCGTTGCGCCATAAATATTGTGTGTCAGTTTAAGCACAGTCTTGTACAATTTTTCTAAGGGGACGTTTCATCTTCTTCATCACGTCACTGTATTTCACCTTGCGGAATTCAAACGTGTACATTTTGTACAGGAAGCCATTAAACCTATTTTCAGAACAGTGGAAATTAAAATGTCCCGTTGCGCCTCTCCCGCTCCCAGTCGGCCATTTTTACATCATGACACCTCAAAAAAAAAAAAAAAAAAAAAAAAAAAAAAAAAAAAAAAAAAACTCACCATTAATAATGGGTGGGATTTGTTACCAGGAGAATAAGAACTCTTCAGAAAATTTGCACTCTTTATTGTCAATTATCTAATGACTCTTGTTTTGTGTGACATAAAACGAAATATAGGAAACATAAAGCAAGTAAAGACAAGAGACAAACAAGGCAGTACGCATTTCTTCAATTCTTACGTCCCATCATTTTTCTCTCTAACCTTGCCAAGGCTTCACTCAGCGTGCTTTCCTTCCTGCAAAAGAACCTGTTACCTCATCAAAGTTCGTCAAACGTTTTGCTACATGACAAATCAAAATGTAGTTGTCTAATACTGAAAAAGCTGTTAATACGAATAGTACCTAAGACTGGCGTGGTCTCTCGATTTGATTATCGTCTATTTTGTCACTGACTGCTAGTAAAACGAAACTAGCTTTTCAAATATTGCAGTAACTGTAACATACGCCAAATAAGCGAGACCGTTTTGGCACAAATGGTCATTTTTATCTACCTCATTTACGTAAACAACACAAGAGAATACCAATATTAAATGCTTATTAGGCCTACTGCGAGCAAAAAGTTTTATTTTAGGAGACAGTGTTACATTTCATTCATATGCTCCAGTTTCTCAGGTATGAGATCGAAAAGTAGTAATAGTACGAAATTGTTATATAAATTTGGAATCTTCATATTCTTACGTATAATTTGTGGGATGTCCCCGTTTCTGCTCCTTCCTCGTTCTAACAAACAATATCGTCATCACTAACTCTGCAACTATTCCTGCCATTGTCAAAACTTAGTCTCTGGTTCACTTCACTAACCTTGCCAGAATCACGGGCTCAGTTACTCGGTGTTTATTTTCTGGTTAGGCGTTATTACGTGTTCGTAAAACAGATATTCCGCGCCATTCCGAGAATAGAACTTAGCGGTTGCTAAACGTGGACTGTATAACTGGCCCTTAGTAGCGTAGGGATGTGACAAATATTTTCTGTCAAAATATAATACGTAATCTTTCTTCCCTGTTATGCCTGTTAGTTGTTTATTTCCACTCTGATAGTTTGAATCTGTGACTTCGCCAACAATTATAATAGCGCCGATTGCCATTCACCCGTTCGGGTTTATTCGGCTCAGCTCATATAGCCCCGTCCCTTTTCGTCTGCGGGAAAGTTTTTTATTTCTAGATGCGACGGGGATTCCCTTTGTAGAGACATAATTTGCAATATGCATGCATTCAAAAATTAACTTATTATCCGTCAGAAATTAACTTAGAATGAGTTCAAAATGTTCAGAAACCAACAGATGTGCATTTGAAGATCATATGTTTAATCGATAGTCCACAGTACGTTGGTAGGTTAGGCGCTTTGTGAAACAAGAGTTTTTCCTTCAGGGATATAAATTTGGTGCCCCCTGAAATTTCCACCCAGGGCAGATACCCCACTTTGCCCCCCATGGATCCGGGCCTGGCAGTTGCTTTTAATAAACAATGTAAGAAACGTTGTTCGATACCCTATTACGTAAAAGCATATTTCAATGTTAAACAGTGTAACAAAGCTCAGTCAAGTAGAAACAAACTAACACCAATTATCTCTAACAGAGTAGTGAAACCCTATGATGACAAAGATAAGTTGAACGAGAAGCGTAAATGTCTTATTTATTTTAACTAAAGTTTTCAAAGACAAATTTAATTTTCAAATAGACATGTTTGGTGTTGTGTCAATGATTTGTAATATAACCGGAAATGTGAAATTACTGACAGACGCGAAAAGAAATTAGCAAAATTATTAATAAAACTGCTATGTGACTAATAACGCTGTGTAACTCCTAGTAATCAGCATGGGCACTGATTCTACGATAGGATGGTAAATAAGACTGATATTAGTTTGATACGGGAAGAAAACAGATGTATTATGTAAATTTCTTAAATATAATATGAAGTCTAGACTTACTGATCCAAATGTTATTGAAAACTTTATTGTACAACTTAAAATTGGTCTTGACAGTTCCAAAATGTAGAGATATCAACAGGTTAGGATTGCTAATGAGTGTTGTAAGATGTTGGAAAAAATTTTTCTTCTAAATACAGCGTGTTCCCCGTAGCACAGACGCTAATTACCAGTATGAGCCGCAAACTCAAGAACTATTTTACTTTCGTAAATAACTCAGATAAAGGGAATAATGTAATAGTTACTCACAAGAGCGAATACCAGTACATGGCTAAAACTAACAGATTTTTCTGAGGAAAATAGCATCGTAGATATTGATGTGTACCCGACTACTAGTTTGTAGGGAAAAATTGGAATGGTTTACAAAATACTAAAAAAATTCTTGGAGAGTTCCATAAGAAATGGCTCATAAATATGATCCCAAACCACCAGTCCTGAGGAGCCAAATGGTTCAAATGGCACTGAGCACTATGGGACTTAACTTCTGTGGTCATCAGCGGTCGCGCGGCTCCAGACTGTAGATCCTAAAACCGCTCGGCCATCCCGGCCGGCCCTGAGGAGCCAGTATAAGGACACATAAACATGGACACACAATCCGTCCAGCTACTCACAGCACTAGCAGTGCTCACCATAACATAGCCACGTTTCTCCATACAAAGCTTAAAGAAGCCTATGAGTCTGAAGTTTTTCTGTTAAAATTCAGTATATTTGATTAATTGGTTGGAAAAATCACATGTTCCCCGCAAGCCATGCTAGCTGCATTCGACATCACTAGCTTATACACCAATCTCCCAGACGACACTACTTTGCGTCTTCACAAAAAGTTAACAGATCCTGAAAGTGTTGAACTTATGTACATATGTCGTTGCTTACAATAGTACTTGAACGCAATTACTTGGAAGTTTGGCAAGAACTTACGCGTGTAGCCTTTTGGCTTGCCCATGGGATTTCTTTCAGAATAATTCTGTGCAAAGAACGAACATTTGCTACTATGCTCGGAATGCTGACAACTTAATTTTGTATTCCAAGGCACTCATGTTGAATTAGATCAGTTGTTTCATACTTTTATTCAGTTTCATGAGATAAGTGTTCGCTAAAGAATTCCAGAACGAAAATAGTGAGTTGAATTTCCTTGCTCTTCCTCTGAGTATAAAACGATAAAATTCGCTACAGAAAATTTCGTAAGCAAACTTTTTAAAATAACATTATCCGTTGATCGGCTCACCCCAAGCACACAGATTGGGCTTTATCGATTCTAATATTCGTCTTGCTTTGGTTACTTTTTAATCCAGGGAGAATTTTCAGATAGAGATATACACTACTCGCCATTAAAATTGCTACACCAAGAAGAAATGCAGATGATAAACGGGTATTCATTGGACAAATATTATACTAGATCTTACATGTTATTACATTTTCACGCAATTTGGGTGCATAGATCCTGAGAAATCAGTACCCAGAACAACCACCTCTGGCCGTAATAACGGCCTTGATACGCCTGGGCATTGAGTCCAACAGAGCTTGGATGGCGTGCACAGGTACAACTGCTCATGCAGCTTCAACACGATACCACAGTTCATCAAGAGTAGTGACTGGCATATTGTGACGAGCCAGATGCTCGGCCACCATTGACCAGACGTTTTCAATTGGTGAGAGATCTGGAGAATGTGCTGGCCAGGGCAGCAGTCGGACAATTTCTGTATCCCGAAAGGCCCGTACAGGACCAGCAACATGCGGTCGTGTATTATCCTGCTGAAATGTAGGGTTTCGCAGGGATCGAATGAAGGGTAGAGCTACGGGTCGTAACACACCTGAAATGTAACTCCACTGTTCAAAATGCGGTAAATGCGAACAAGAGGTGACTGAGACGTGTAACCAATGGCACCCCATACCATCACGCCGGGTGATTCGCCAGTATGGCGATGATGAATACACGCTTCTAATGTGCGTTCACCGCGATGTCGCCAAACACGGATGGGACCATCATGATGCTGTAAACAGAAAGTGGATTCATCCGAAAAAAAGACGTTTTGCCATTCGTGCACCCATGTCCGTCATTGAGTACACCATCGCAGGCGCTCCTGTCTGTTCAAATAAATGGTTCAAACGGCTCTGAGCACTATGGGACTTAACATCTTAGGTCATCAGTCCCCTATAACTTAGAACTAATTAAACCTAACTAACCTAAGGACATCACACACATCCATGCCTGAGGCTGGATTCGCACCTGCGACCGTAGCAGTCCCGTGGTTCCGGACTGCAGCGCCTAGAACCGCAAGACCACCGCGGCCGGCACTCCTGTCTGTGATGCAGCGCCTAGGGTACCCCCAGCCATGGTCCATGCTGCTGTAAACGTCGTCGAACTGTTCGTGCAGATGGTTGTTGTCTTGCAAACGTCCCCATCTGTTGACTCCGGGATCGAGACGTGGCTGCACGATCCGTTACAGCCATGCGGATAATATCCCTGTCATCTCGACTGCTAGTGATAAGAGGCCGTTGGGATCCAGCATGGCGTTCCGTATTACCCTCCTGAACCCACCGATTCCATATTCTGCTAACAGTCATTGGATCTCGACCTACGCCAGCAGCAATGTCGCGGTACGATAAACCGCAATCGCAATAGGCTACAATCCGACCTTTATCAAAGTCGCATTTCTCTTCCTTACACGAGGCGTCACAACAACGTTTCACCAGGCAACGTCTGTCAACTGCTGTTTGTGTATGAGAAATAGGTTGGAAACTTTCCTCATGTCAGCACGTTGCAGGTGTCACCACCGTCGCCAACCTTGTGTGAATGCTCTGAAAAGCTAATCATTTGCATATCACAGCATCTTCTTGCTGTCGGTTAAATTTCGCGTCTGTAGCACGTCATCTTCGTGGTGTAGCAGTTTTAATGGCTAATAGTGTATTAAAGGAGCGGAATGGCTGCTTTCTGAAATATGCTTTCCTAAGCAGTTTTCTAAATGTTTTCGAACGTGAATCTAAGGGGACGGTGGTACCAGCCCGGTATTGTTTAAAGATAACATCCAAGCTGGAATGCAGATTGACCTTCATCGATAATCCACACGATTAATCTGCCGTGTGGATTGGGTCCAGGGCCGAGGTAACTTTCCGAATCCGGGAAGAGGCGTGCTATTCGGTCAGATGGGGAGCAAATTTGACTAATAATGCAATTTAGAATTATGTAAAACAAACATACCACGCAACCCACTTGAAAAAGCCATACATTTTATATAAACAGCTACCGTTTATCGTATAGAAGAAATAAAGTAAGATTCTCTGCCGAGGGTGAAAAGAGGAATTCAAGAATGAAAGGAATGAAAGTCATTAGAGTTTAACGTCCCGTCGACAGCACAGTCTCTAAAGACGGAGCTAAATCTCAGATCATGAAAGGATGGGGAACGAAATCGGGCGTGGCCGGACAGGGTTTTGAAACGTTGGTGTCTATTGTGTTAGTCGCTGCGCCACCTCACACTATTCCAGAGAAGAAGTTTGATGTTGCACTAGTTGTCAATGGACTGATCTGAAGGAAAGATATCGAATTACGTTCATGAAACTGTATAAAGGTTCCTCTGTTGTGCCTAAAGGTGGTAAGAAACTTCAGAATATGTATTTTTATGATTTACAATAATTAACTTGAACTAACTATAAAATTTATGCGAGTAAGGTTCAAATGTCTCTGAGCACTATGGGACTTAACATCTATGGTCATCAGTCCCCTGGAACTTAGAACTACTTAAACCTAACTAACCTAAGGACATCACACAACACCCAGCCATCACGAGGCAGAGAAAATCCGTAACCCCGCCGGGAATCGAACCCGCGAACCCGGGCATGGGAAGCGAGAACGCTACCGCACTACCACGAGATGCGAGCCTACTCGAGTAAGGTCTTCATATTATTACTTACGACTGACCCACAAAACAAATATTCCGATGCATTTTTAAAGTCATATAGCTACTTACTGGCTTCATGCGGACGTCTATGAATTCCGCTCTTGAGTAATCCTTTTCATTTAGGCGTAGCCCTTGTATTCTACGTACTTCCTCAATCACTTGTTGGACGGATTCTCCTACAGCTTTTACCTTCTGCAGCTCGCTCTAGTACCATGAAAGTATTCACTGTTGTCTTAACATATGTCCTATCATACTGTCGGTTTCTTACATCTATTCTGATCTTCACAGATACTGCAGTGAACCTAGTCATTCCTTATCTTATCAGTCTGTCAACTTTTCAACATACATCTGTAGCACCACCTACGAAGCTCAACGATTCTGTTCATTTCTAGTCTTTCCACAGCCCATCATCCTGTGCATCAAACAAACGTCTATTCTCCGGAATTTCTTCCTATGTGCGATACTAGTGGACTTATTTTACCAGTAAAGCCGTCTTTGGCTGTGATAGTCGCCTCTTAGTTTTCCTTGCTTTGTCCGTCACACATTATTTTGCTACCAAAGTAAAAGAATTTTTTTTTTGATTCTGTCTATTTCGTGATCACCAATTTTGATATTAAGCTTACCGCGAATCTCATTTCTGCTGCTTCTCAATACTTTTTTTTTTAAGTTTACTCTCAATCCATATTATGTATTCATTGGAATATTCGTCCTTTAATTATTCTACACTTTCACTTACGATGGCAATGTCTTTAGCGAATTTTTTCACTGATACCTATTCGTCCTGAACTTTAATCCCACTCTTGAATCTTTCGTCTGCCACGGTGGCCGAGCGGTTCTAGGCGCTTCAGTCCGGAACCGCGCGACTACTACGGTCGCAGGTACGAATCCTGCCTAGGGCATGGATGTGTGTGATGCCCGTAGGTTAGTTAGGTATAAGTAGTTCTCAGTTCTAGCGGACTGATGACCTCAGATTCTAAGTCCCATAGTGCTCAGAGCCATTTGAATCTTTCTTTCGTTGCTTCTCTGATGTGTAGAGAGAACAGTGGAGGGGAAAGACTGCATCCCTGTCTTACACTATTTCTAATCCGATCACTTCATTCCTGGTTTTCCATGTTTATTGTTCCATCTTGGTTCTTGTGCGAATTGTGTATCACCAGTCTTTCCTTATAACATACTCCTATTATTATCTTGCACAGTTTTAAATTGCTAAACACTTTTTCTTGGTCGTCAAATGCTATGAAGTTGTTTTGATTTTTCTTAAGCCTTGTTTCCCTTTTCAACCTTAGTCTAAGAACTGCTTCTCTGGTACCTTCACCTTTCTGAAAGCTGAGCTCATCACCATCTAGCGGAACTATTTATTATCGCAATATCATGACAATAGTGACAAAGAGGAAAGCAGAGTATGTTTCGTGGATTTTGATGCTCGTTACTAGTTGGATAAGGTTATTTGTAAGGTTGAGCGGTCAGAGAGCTGAATGTGTTCGAGTGTACTCGGTGTTAGAAATATTTTGGTGTGCATTAATTTGGGACTTACAACTAGTAAAATTGTTGTTTATCAACTTGCGATGTAAAGCATATATGATACCTAACAGTGATCGAACTTTGAAGGTGAATTGGTTATTACACACAGACTTACCGACATAGATGAAAGTGTTAACTACTAAGAATTTATTGAGTTTAGTTGATTCTGGTGCACTGCACAGTGCGTTAGGATTACGTTAGTCACTGACTGCACTGAATTTAAACTGAGATGACAAACGTCATGGGATACCTCCTAATATCGTGTGGTACCTCCTCTTGAACGGAGTAGCGTAGCAGCTCATCGCGGCATGGACTCAACAAGAAGTTGAAAGTCCCCTGCAGAAATACTGAGCAGAGCTGCGTCTAGAGACACACATAACTGTGAAAGTCTTGCCGGGGCAGGATTTTGTGCACCAACTGAAATCTAGATTATGTTCATTAAATGTTTTATAGGATACGTATCGGGCGATATGGATGATCAACTCATTCGCTCGAATTGTCTAGAATGTTCTTCAAACCAATAGATAACAACTGTGAGCCAGTGGCATGGCGCATTGCCTTCCACAATGCGTGAATAGCTGCCAATGGCCTCCAAGTCGCCGAACATCATCATTTACAGGCAATGACGGGTTCAGTTGGACCAGAGGACCCAGCCATTCCACGTAAATTCAACCCATCCCACGGAGGCACTACCAGTTTGCACAATGCCTTGTTGACAAATAAGATCCATGACTTTATGCGGTCTGCACCACACTCGAACCGTACCATCAGCTTTTACCAATTAAAATCGGGACCCATCTGACCACGGTTTTCCAGTCGTCTAGGATACAACCGACATGGTCACGAGCCCAGGAGAGACGCTGCAGGCGATGTCGTGCTGTTAGCAAAGGCAATCATGGCGGTCGTCTCCTGTCATAGTCTCTTAAGGCTAGATTTCGCTACACTGTCCTAATTGATACGTTCGTCGTACGTCTCACTTTGATTTCTCCGATTGTTTCAAGCAGTGTTGCTTGTCTATTAGCTCTGACAACTCTATGCAATGGCGGCTGCTCTCGGTCGTGAACTAAAGGCCGTCGGCCACTGCGTTGTTCGTGATGAGAGGTAATGCCTGAAATTTACTGCTCTCGATGAGCTCTTGACACTGTGGATCTCGGATTATTGAATTCCGTAATGAATATCGGAGTGGAATGTCCGTGTGTCTAGCTATAGCCATCATTGCAGGTTCAAAGCCTGTTAATTGCCATTGTGGGCCTATAATCGCGTTAGAAACCTTTTCACAGGAGCCACTGGTCAAATGACAGCTGCAACAATACACTCCCTTTTATACCTTGTATACGTGATACTACCACCATCTGTATGCGTGGTGCGTGGGTGTCACTATCCCATGACTTGGCACATCACTGTAATTCACGATCGATCTTACAATAATTGTCTTTTACCTTGCACTTGCTTGGTGTAGGCCGGGTTGTAGTCAGTTCCGTTGCAATGTCAACAATTGAATTGTATGTATTGTATGTTAACTGGGGACCTAGAAACGACGGAGTGGTCCACAACCCCACGACGACTACCGCAGTCCACTTCACGCCTCCGCCGCCCCACACCGAACCCAGGGTTATTGTGCGGTTCGGCCCCGGTGGACCCCCCAGGGAACGTCTCACACCAGACCAGTGTAACCCCTACGTTTGCGTGGTAGAGTAATGGTGGTGTACGCGTACGTGGAGAACTTGTTTGCGCAGCAATCGCCGACATAGTGTAACTGAGGCGGAATAGGGGAACAAGGGGAACAAATCCGCCGGGCGGATTCTTGCCGGGGACGGCGCTCCGTCCCGCCCGGAAAGCTGTGCGTTAGACCGCACGGCCAACCGGGCAGGCCACGTCAGCAATATTTTCAACAATATTTTCATCTGTTTTTGAAAGGCGTCTCCTCCTCGAGAATGATCAGCATATCACTTTATTATTGCAAGCTAGAAGTAAATATTATCAGCCAGAGAAAATGTAAATTCCAAACAAAGGATCTCTTTTAGAGTTGTGGTTCCTTTAGCCACCTGAGCCGTATCAAGTATCCTGACTTGGTCTACAAAGTGTGACTAACAATTAGAAAAATTCAAGAAGATGGTAGAAAAGGGAAAAAAAGATATCAGAAAGTTAGGGAATTACCACAGAAATTTTAGTTCAAATGGCTCTGACCACTATGGGACTTAACATCTGTGGTCATCAGCCCCCTAGAATATAGATCTACTTAAACTATCTAACCTAAGGACATCACACACATCAATTCCCGAGGCAGTTCCAGACTTAAGCGACTAGAACCGCTTGGCCACATCGGCCTGCGTAATTTTAGTAAAAGCGCTAAAGTAAACGATACATCTCACATTTTATACTCCAAGGAATCAGTTCCAATGAGAGACAAGTCACTAGCAGTGACAATTTCTTACACAACTGACGTAAGCCCATATGAGAGAGCATAGGAAAGACAAAACTAAAATGGTATGGAAATGTTAAATGAATGTGAGTTGGCAGGATACCAAGGTAGACTCATGAAATGCCAACAGGAGACAAAAGACCAAGAGGAAGGACAAGGAAGTACCAGTTCACATGCACTAAAGTGCACATATTTCAAAAGTACTGAAATTTTTGGATATGTCCACGAAAATGAACGAGATTCGTTAAGCCGATGTTTCTGACATTTTGGTTTGTTCTGTACTTATATTTTCATTCGTAGCTGTATTACACGGAAAATATATGTACAATAGTGCAAATGACGACGATACAAGCTATGTGTGTCGTTTAGAAAATCAACTTCTTGTATCCTCTCACGATATTTGCAGTAATGTCAGCCTTACTCTTCTCCCTCAAACTTGTTTTACCAGCCGAGTTAGTTATATGCTAACAATGATAGACAACAGTTTGCGTAGGTTTACTGGTAAAAATTCGACTAGTTGCCTTCCGCCACAATGGGAAAAATCAGGAACAACAAGATCTTGCCGTGGAATCGATTTCCGACAATATTAATTAAAATTTGAAACTGATTATGCAAGTGAGAATTGGATGATGTGAGTACAAGATAATTACTATTTGCATTTATTTGTAGAAAGTTTAATGTGGTACTGTTGCCAAGACATCGTTATTATTGTTTAGGATTTAACAAAAAGGTTTGTGAAAAAATTTTCAAATACCGCCACCAGTCAAAAAATTTGTTGACAGCTACATTATTTATTTAGCGACATGTTTCGAGGTAATAGCTCATAATCAGGCAATACTGACATTAAAAAACATTTAACACATGTTTATAAAGACATAAAGCTTTTTTATGACTGCTGTGATCATCCTGTGGAGAGAAAGAAGGATAACCTAGTTGAGGCGCTGTCACTTTGTGTATTGGTCTTCTGTTCACAAGAAAATTTTATAAAGCACTCACTCACTTAGCCCTTGTGGTGTAGCACTTTTCTTGTGATGTGTTGAGGCAGCACTACTTCCATGGCTCTTTTGGATTTCTTCACCATTGTTCACAGACTTCACGACGGTGTCAGTAAGCACGTTATACAAAAGAAATCAGCAGTGCAGAACACAAGAAGGCGGTCGAAATAAGGCTAGTTTAGATTTGGCTATTGATATGTGGATCCTGATATCAGTAGCAGTATCTTCTTCCTGATATCAGTAACAGTGTCTTCTGTATGCCTTGCTGTGCCGGCCGCGGTGGTCTCGCGGTTAAGGCGCTCAGTCTGGAACCGCGTGACTGCTACGGTCGCAGGTTCGAATCCTGCCTCGGGCATGAATGTGTGTGATGTCCTTAGGTTAGTTAGGTTTAAGTAGTTCTAAGTTCTAGGGGACTGATGACCACAGATGTTAAGTCCCATAGTGCTCAGAGCCATTTTTTTGCCTTGCTGTCATATATATATTGATGTTGTGTACATAGTATTTTAAGAGTACTGAAATGAAATTCGAAAAGAAGTTTAAACAGAAGACCAATACACGAAGTGACATCGCTATTTACTAAGTTCTTCTTTTCTCACTCCACAGGATGATCACAACAGTCATGTAAAGAATTATTAATACCTCTATAAACATGTGTTAAACGTTTTCGTAATACCAGTTCAACCTGACGATGTGTTATTACCTCAAAACATTTCGCTAAGCAAATAATTTAGCTGTCAACAAATAATGTGACTGGTAGCGATATTTGGAAACTTCTTAATATTTTTGATACAGTTATGGTCGATTAATAGTCAATATGACTTCAAATTACAAAAGCCGATACTTGGTAGATAATGTAATCCACTTTTTCCCTTTGTGTGAGATAATAATAGAATTTAAAGGGCAAAGTACATGTTACACTTAGCCCATAATCAACTCAGAGAGCAACAGACTTATGGAACTAAGAAATTTTTGGAGCGTTTACTACGTGCGAGATATGTGGAAATATTGTTTCGACTGCAACCCAAAAATCAAAACTTTTCAAGTTTCACATAAAGATCAAGGCGCAGCAGAAGCGGGCACAAGAGTCAAGTTCTTTGAGCGTGTACCATCACGAAATGTGGCACCAGGGCCAGGAATGCAGATAGATAATGAACCTACTGACTAGGAAGGAGACAATGAAACACATAAACCGCCATTGCCTATGACTTAAGAGCGTCATAACAAAAAACATGTTTCAAACAAAAGAACGCCATTTGATCCAATTGCAAAGGCGAATGCCATTTCTCCCTCTGTGATAGTTACAACACTATAAGGAATGAAACTCGGATTATAAACCCCAGTTGCAACTTCCTCGCTCTAAATAGAATAACGTGTTGTTTCTTGTGTTATGTTAAAGTACTCCTCAGCAAAGAAGAGAAAAGTATTTGCTTCAAAATTCTGTAAAATAAAAGCCTTATATTGATGTTTTCAGAAATCTTGATTTTTATAAATCGAAAATGAGCAGTGTGCTAGCAGTCTATTTATCGGTGATGCTGATTGAATATTATCTGGAACAAGCTTCAGTATGACAGGAAAAGTCTAAAATTTTATGGTTAGCACCATGATTTCGATAAACGCATAAGTTGGCTTGGTACTGGTGTAGAGATGGGTTTAACAATGGCATCCGCATCCACTGAATCTGCTCCTGCGAAGAGGTCGTTTTCCCTGAGAATAGTCCACTTGCGAGTATCAGCGTCGTACTTTGTATGTTGAAGAATGCTTTACACACTATAATCTAATGGATTTAAATTTTTTACAAAAATACCTGAGTATTTTCAGTTTTATTCTTTGGCCTGGAAACATGTAATGTACTTAGCTGGCGAATAAATCGGGCAGTGTCGGAGAGTTGTGTGTCACTTATACGTCATAATTCTGACAGAAATTGAGTCGTCGCAGTCATGGTGGTGTGCATTCAAGCTACAAACCTCTCTAAAGACACACACACTAGTGTGTCCTGCAGGTCGCTAATTTCGTCAGTAGATCGTAGAATACGCTATCTCTCACAAAGGCAAATAAACAAGCAACAGCCACAGCGCTACATTCGAGTTGTGACTTCGTTAGAATATTTTAGCTTTTGCGAAATATATTTATCGCGGTGACACACACTCAGCAACATACTATGGCCACTTACACTAACTATAGAATGCTTGAGCGCACTACTAAATTACAAGCTGTTGTCTATTGTGCAAGTTCCGTGATCACAGTAAGAAACAAAGAAGACTAATGTTGCGGCAACTTACTGCTTCCGAGTTCAGCGTCTCGATACTGCAAGATCTAAGTCGCTTGAAGTGTCATCGTCAGTATGTAATACTCTTAAATTTTCTCGAGCTTTTACTTCCTTGGTTTGCTCCTAGGATTCTGCACCAAATTTTGTGAAAGATTGTAAGAGGTCCATAATTAAAGAATTTGTTGCTAGCGCACTCGAGCTGATGTAATTTCGATGTATTAGTCACGCGCTGCCTGCGATATGTAAGCTAGAAGAGAATCTGAGACCAAAGAGCAGTATTGACTGCAGTAGCAGTATGTTGTTGCTAGTGAGCAGTCTGGTCTGGTGTATCGTGTTGGCTGGGCCGGTCGTGTGCAGCGATGGCGGAGCCTGAGCGTTGTAGGATAAGCTAAAAGCAGCCTCGCGCATATATAGTATTGTTACATCAAGTCCCATGTAAAAGTTTTTTTAAAAAATCTGTTAATAATAATCTATCTCATAAAAAGTAACTTTTGACATTTATCTCAATTTAAAGAATTCACTAATTTCTCTAATCCTTGGCAATCCCGATTACTGAAAAGAAAAGTCAGTTCTTTCCTTTTTTATAAGACAAATCTATCGGCCAGCATTGCACTTAGCTGCGCCAGGAAAATTTCTTATAGGAGCAGATATAGACGCGTTATCCGACGATCTAATTAAGGTAAGATTTTTCAGTTTATTTAGAATGATGTATCAGGGCCATGACGCAGCATTTCTGACGTCCAAAATTTACCAGGGTAAATTGACTGTCAATTATTAAAAGGTTATAGGTTTGTCACATTGTATTATATTTTCATTATTGGGTAGTTACGCTAAATGAGAGTATTATTCATATTATTTTATTTTGTGGGGAGGTTACAAGATCAGTACAGAAGAGGACTGAATTTAATACGATAAACAGTGCTTTATTTCAGTGAAAGCAAGGAGTACACTATAGCAACAGAGATACATGTCAGAGAGGTTAGGCTTGCAGCGATATTTTTGCCATTCTCTAACAATTGATGGGTCATTTCCAATCTAAAAGTGCCTAAATAGCCGTTGGATGCCCAAGGTCAGGTAAGGTAATAAATAATACCTACCTAGAAGAAGCTCAGGAAACGATGAACAACCTAATCCTGGATGACAAGCTACATATTTTGAGTGGAAAGTAGTTAAGTCTGAGAAGATCACTAAGAAGAATATTTTGCGGCGCAAACTTTGGCATCATATATAGTCTTTGCCACAAAAGATGTGGAACATCCAGCATTGTTTTACCAGTATCTTACATTCATTTACGAATTTAATAGCTTTACATAGAAAATACATAGACGACGTTATCGTCAAAACGATAAGCATTTGTTGCTTCTAACAACATAAAACTCAAATGCAGTGTGTTTATTTAATTTATACCAACTTACAATAACAGATAAAAATGTAAATGTAAAAGTAGGTTAATTAAAAATTTAAGGAAGCTTTCTGGTACAAATCTGCTGGTGTATTCACCACAAATGTAAGTAAAATATTTACACAGCGAATCTCAATAAATATAAGAAACGTATCAGAGGTAGATTCACTGCAAATTAGAGTAGAAAAACAGGTACAAGTTTAGAGGTAGATTCAGAGCAATAATAAGAATTGTATTATCTCAAATATTTTGCTGTCTGTCAGCCAAAACACAGTACGTGTGTATTTCGTGTTTTGGAATGGGGTGGGCTTGATAGACGCAAGACGTAATAGCCCACGTAACTACGCAGGAACGTTAACCCAAAGTACAATAAAATTATATTATTAATGTAACTTGTTAAGCCAACTAAAAATATTCTGAAGGAATGTTTGACATTAATAAGCGACAGCAGTTATATGTACAGTGTACCACGTCAAAAATCGTACACTTTCAAAAGTATATCGCAAATATGTGTCTTGCTAACCTCAGTAATTGTATTCGTCAACGATGCAGTATGTTTCTGTCAACTAAATGAAATGCTGTAATAAGTGTTCAACAGCGGATTGAAAGTTGTGTTCACTCACCCTAACAGTAATAATGCAAGTATTTAATGCGAGAAAAATAAATATGGGTTTAAGCACCAAGAATGCAGAAAAAATAGAGGTTTCCCTACACTGCACTTTCTATACACTGAATTAATTCTAAATTAAGCTACCTTCAAGTCAGTTCTGTGCTGCTGGTGGGTTTTAATACTTGTGAAATTATTTCAGAATGAGAATATTTTCTCTATCTGCTTCCTCATGAGCCTGAATTGTATAATAAAATATCACCTAAGTTGTCATTCGAACACTACTGTTACATCCCTAATGGACATTGTATTAATCACACAAGGGAAAAATTACATAGGAGGAGTGAGAAGTATAAGGAATGAACTAAATTAAAATAACAAAAATTTATTTCCTCGTTTCATATAATTAATGACATGAAGATGTGGCTAATGTGTCTGCCTCATTGACTTCAGTTTTCCAAAACACGCAGAACTAGTAACACAATTTTAAAAAATACGAATGATAGAAAAAAATTAGGGTTCCTTTGTCAAGCAGCATAATTCATACAGAGTTTCATAGGAGACCATCCTATTCAATTACTTTTCAAATTGTGGCCAGACTTTTATGGTATCTGTAATCAAATCGCTAGATCATCAAAGACTCACTCATTTTCTACAAAGTATCGTCAGTCTGAAATAGTACTTTAGGCTTTCATCCCGGACTTAAAAAAATTCTTACTAGTGGTGGCTTCAATGACGATTAAGGCTACAGGAAATAAGTATTCAGTTTGACAACGTGATTCTCATGAGAACAATAATAAAATATACATCTCAAAAACTTCGTCAGCAGTCTTTTCGTAAGCTTTGTCTGAAGACGTTGATGTTTTCTGTACTGCTTCACCAAAATCCTATGCAGTGAATGCAGAATTTAATTACGCATTAGGTTTCCTAACAGTTTATATAAAATCAACTGTAGTCCTTTGCAACGAGCGACTTTTGATGCATATGGAAACGTTACCTGCAGAAAGTACAGACAACCTACAGACGAAAATTCTTCTACCACTTAATTTCTTTGTCCAATTATTTAGTAAATAATTAATGGATATAGTTTCTATTTATGGGAACCATTTTCGGAAAGCGCCTGTGACTGAAACAGGCAGACCCATATGGCTGTTGGACAAGCAACCGTACTGGAGTCCTCCAGGTCCATGTTGACAACATCTGGCTGACAAACAGAGTGTTAAAGAAGTACTCCGTGTTTCGAGAGGTAGTAGTATGAATCAAAACTAGAAAAAACGTCCAGTAATCATGAGCTAAAAATGCATACGTCATTTTCATTACTATGAAAAAAAAGTAATTTCTACTAACACAAAGGACTTATAGAAATTTACCTGTTATTGTCCATTGATACAGGATGTAGTAAAAATCTGTTAGTGTTGTTACTGTAAATCGTACTCTCAATTCTGAGTAAGTGCAGCACATACATTAGTTCTACATTAGTGTTTGGATAAGTCTTTAAAATTCTTTTGCATTTTAGTTTTATCTTTGCGCCTATCAGCGCAATGGAAGCCTATTATTCCACACGGAAAAAGGCAAACATGATTCGACAGTTGTTTCTGTTTTCCGTACGATAAAATGAAATGATCGTGTGGCATTGTTGGCAGGGATGTCCCATCCGGGGACGTTCGGCCGCCGAGTGCAAGTCTTTTTCCAGTCGATGCCACACTGGGCGACTTGGGTGCCGGTGATGAGGATGACATGATGATGAGGACAACATAACACCCAGACCACGAGAGGAGAGAATCTCCAACCCGGCCCGGAATCAAACCCGGGCCCGCTGCATAGGAGGCAAGCACGTTACCAACCAGCTAAGCAGGCGGGCTTTCCGGATAGTAAAAGAATATTACGTCTGCCAATTTCCGTGTGAAGTAACAGACTTCCATTACGCTAATAAGTGCACAGATAAAACCGTAATGTAAAAGCTTTTCACAGATATGTCAAGACACAGAGTGGTTCCATTACAACTAATTTATGAGCTGCACTTAGCCATCAGCGTAAAAGTAACAACACTAACAGATTTTTACTACATGCTGTATCCATGAACAATAAGAGAGAAATTTGTCCTCATTTGTTTACTGCGTTCTGTAGGTCGTTCGCAACAGCAACGAGCTTTGCTATAGAAGAGACATGTTTCGCAGGAGCGGAGATGAACTTCTCATAGCTCTTCGAGTACGCATTTCAGAGTCCATGATTAATGGACGTTTCTTCTTGCTTCGATCGTACAGCCAGTCGTCAAAATACGGAATACTTTTTAACACCATGTTTGCAAGACACTGTACACGAAATTCGCCCGACTGTATTCGCCAAGTAGCCCTGCTTGCGAAGCCAGGAAAAAATAAACTGCTTCCAAAGTCATAACGCTGTTTGCCTTGTTCACTAAGTCAATTTTTTCTGAATATTACGAGTAGCAGCGTTCATTTAGACAAAGCAGCTCCCACAAATCTCTATAACGGGACCATTTCACGCATTAATTAGTTATTTTATGTTCTTCTAACTTGGTGTTTATGAGCGTCAGAATGTTAGCGACAGCGTGAAAAGTAGTCCATCATTCAGACTCCATGTAGCATTATCTATACGTTATTTTGTTTTCCGTAAATATCGAAAAGTCACCTTTTAGAGCTATATTGAGAGCCATTAACTAGGTTACTACAAAAATTCCAATCAAATGTTGCCACAGAAAGGTGTAACATTTGCTTGGCAACAGTTAATATAAATTACAAGGAAAGTGAAAGAAAGTGTCGGACCACATGTGAGACTGAATTCATGACTTCCTCGCAGATAGAACGCAACACGGCGTTCACAACTTAACAAAACCGACAGATATAAAGGTTATTTCAGTAGTACAGTTTGAAGTGTAACAAGATTGTTACTTTGTACAAAATAGGTAAATGATTTAGTGGATAAGGGCGGAAACTGTTGGCAGATGGTGTTGTCTGTAGGATGGTAGGAACGCCAGAAGCCTATAGCGAATGCAAAGCATTTATGATTGATGTAGGGGCTGGTAGTTACCCTTGAACGAAAGTAAATGGAACATGTTGCGCAGGAACAGGCGAATGAATCCAATACTTTACGGTTATACAATTGGTGTCAAATCACTGGAAACAAAAACTACTGTTAAATACCTAGGAGTGACCATCTGGTGTGACCTAAAGTGGAACAATCATATGAAACAAATAGCAGAAGAAGCAGATGACAGAATGAGATACACAGAAAGAGCGTGAGGGAAATGTAAAACATATCAGGTTGGATTAATGGAAGACATAGACAAGACTCAACCAAGAGCGTCGCAGTTTCGTCATGGACTGGTTGCAGGTTCGTGTCACCAAGATAAACGACAAACTCCAATGGCAGATGGTACAAGAGAGGCGTTGTGCGTCACTGAGAGATTATCAACTGAAATTCGGAATTATGTTGTGCAAGCTATCGGTCGTATACTGCTATGTGAAGAGCTTATTTCAATAGTGGTACAAGTCCATTTTTGTTCATTCTGATGCAGAGTCCTAAAGTTAAAAGAGCGCTGAAAAATCTGTAGTTGAGATATCATAAATATTCAAGTAAAGTTAAAAGAGCGCTGAAAAATCTGCAACTGAGATGCCAGAAATATTAAAGTATATATACCGGGTGATCAAAAAGTCAGTATAAATTTGAAAACTTAATAAACCAAGGAGTAATGTAGATAGACAGGTAAAAATTGACACATATGCGTGAAATGACATAGGGTTTCATTAGAACAAAAAAGAAATTCACAGAGTGTCTGACAGATCTCTTGCGCTCGTCGTTTGGTGATGATCGTGTGCTCAGTCGCCACTTTCGTCATGCTTGGCCTCCCAGGTCACCAGACCTCAGTCCGTGCGATTATTGGCTTTGGGGTTACATGCAGTCGCAAGTGTATCGTGATCGACCGACATCTCTAGACATGCTGAAAGACAACATCCGACGCCAGTGCCTCACCATAACTCCGGACATACTTTACAGTGCTGTTCACAACATTATTCGTCGACTACAGCCATTGTTGAGGAATGATGGTGGACATATTGAGCATTTCCTGTAAAGAACATCATCTTTTGCTTTGTCTTACTTTGTTATGCTAATTATTGCTATTCTCATCAGATGAAGCGCCATCTGTCAGAGATTTTTTTAACTTTTGTATTTTTTCGGTTCTAATAAAACCCCACGTCATTCCAAGCATGTTTGTCAGTTTGTACCTCTCTATCTACATTATTCCGTGATGTATTCAGTTTTCAAATTTATATGGACTTTTTGATCACCCAGTACTTGAATATTTCTGGTATCTCAACTGCAGATTTTACAGCGCTCTTTTAACTTTAGGACTCTGTATCTCAGAATGAACAAAAATGGACTTGTACCACTACTAAAATAAGCCCTTCATGTGCTTGATATAACACCCCCGACGACAAATATCTCGAGAAATGACCGCAGTGAAAAAAATCCGAAAAATTAGAGCTAATACGGAGGTTTACCTACAGTCATTCTTCGCATACGCCATCGGCGAATGGAAGAGGGAGGACAACAGCTGATTACACTAGAAGTACGCACCTCCATACACAGTAAGTTGGCTTCCGGGGTATAAATGTGGAGGTAGGTGCGTAAACCAGTAGACTGCAGAAACCTATTATGTGCTTACAGCGAGAGTCGTTTTTATGAAAAGCGCTTCGGATCCAATGCCAGTAGCCACAGACTTGACTGATTGTGAGCACTTGCACTAACACTGCGTTCATCTGGTCGCACACCACCGAGGTAGGCGCGGCGGCTACCCGCACACGTCCGGCGGCTGCGGCCCTTCCGGCTGTGGCAGGTGGCTCTTGCGGACAGGCTTGACGTCGCTGCAGAGGCGAGACACCAGTTTCAGCTCAGACACGAACGCGTCCCAGTGCGAGATCTGAAACATGCGGTCAGTGCGTTTTAGAATAAAAGGCTGTCGCTGACTTGTAGACAATTGGATCTCCTGGTTCGGAGGATTTCGAAGGTCTGCCATCAAAATGGTTTCAGTACCTGGTACGCTCATACCTGGGCATCGTTACGAAGTGAACAACGACTTAAAAAAAAACTGTTGTCCTACCGCTGTTATAGTAGAAGTTGTTAGTTTAGTTGACTTGGTAAAAGATCTGTAAACCTAGAGCAGTGCCCTGAAAACTAGCGTTATACAGGGTGCGTCAAAAATGTATACACAGTTTGAATTATCATAGACAATTTATTTCCCGTTCTACAAGGTTAAATATCTGTGAGAAAGTAATGTTATGTTTCTTCGACAGGTGGCAGCAGTGGCAAGGAAGTAACTGCAACATGGCGGCCGTGCGTTTGAGCTTTGAAGCGCAGAATCAGATAATTAAGTGGTACTGGAAGTTTGAGAATGTAGCTGCAGTTCGAAGACAGTGGAGAAGTGAGTATGGTACAGAACCACCTCCAAGGTTAACAATTACACGTCTACGGGACCAATTCGAAATTCATGGAATAGTGTGTGATGTGCATGAAGGTCGATCAGGGCGATCTCTTACAGCTACAAGTGATGATCCCACAACTGCGGTCTTGGAACTGTTTCACCGTTCGCCTCAAAAATCTTCAAGGCAAGCGGCACGTGAGAGTAATGTAAGTGCTAGTAGTGTACTACGCATCCTGAAGAAAGGCAAGTTTCGTGTGTACATCCCAAGGCTGGTGCAAGAGCTAAGTGACGATGATCCAGATCGAAGGTTAGAATTTTGTGAATGGGTTCAGGAGATGGTGAGACGTGAACCGGGTTTTATGGGTAGCATAATTTGGTCGGATGAAGCCCAATTCAAACTCAATGGTACTGTCAATAGGCACAATTGTGTGTACTGGGCTGAAGATAATCCTCACATTACAGTTGAAAAGGCTGTGAATTTGCCTGGTGTAAATGTGTAGTGTGGTTGGTCTGCAAGGGGACTCATTGGGCCTTTCCTCTTTGAAGGTACTGTTACTGGAGAAACGTACCTAACAATACTTGCTGACTCCATATTCCCTGCCATTCCAGCATTATACGCTAATGATGAGTTTTATTTCCAACAAGATGGCGGCCAGCCACACTATCATATGGACGTACGAGCATACCTGGATCACAATGTGCCAGGCCAGTGGATAGGACGCAGGGGACCAATCGAGTTTCCTGCACGCTCTCCAGACCTCACGCCGCTGGATTTCTCCTTACGGGGCACAGTAAAAGATGAGGTGTACAAATGTAAATCACGTAACCTCGACACACTTTGGAATGAGATTCAGGCGGTGTGCGCAGAAATCTCATTCGACACTTTGGTACGATGTATGGAATCAGTGGTGATTCGCACTCAGAAATGTATTGATGCTGAAGGCCACCAGTTTGAACATTAATCACATTTGGAATGTATATTTATTTTTCCAATTGGACTTTAAGTTTTCCATTTTCAGAAATTTAAGATTGTAGAACGGGAAATAAATTTTCTATGACGCTTCAAAGTGTGTATACATTTTTTTGACGCACCCTGTGTTATGAACCTCTACAAGAGTTAGTCATAACGTTTTAGTTATCACCTCGAAAAAATGAAGCTACGATCACGAAACTTGATGATGGTGTTACCCATTCCACCTTCAAAGCCAAACTTTTTCCGAAAGATAGATGACTTGATGGACACCTTGGTTGTAGAGGTCTGCGTTTTGACTCTTGGGGAAGTGTTACACCTCGGAAACAACCTCGCGTCTTTGGGGAAATGCCTGCCACACAATGGTTTTCAGAGAGAGAAGTATGTGGGAGCCATGTCAGGAGAATGCGGACTGTGAGGCAAAATCTGGTAGCCCGAGGTAGCAGGATATGTGACTTTTACAGCTCTGCATCTGACGTTTATGCTCGCTAGAACTGCTAGGTGAAAGTAGTTCCGCGTAATTCCGGCAGGTGTCAGTACAATCGCTTTTGCCTCGGCTAGCAACTGTACTCGACATCGTCGAACTTCGTTCGAGCACCATATGCTCGAATTGCCTCACCGTCTCCTAGTTACCAGAGCGCCGTTCAGTCGCTCGCTGTAGGATCTTGGCGCTCGAACGTGAGATGAATGAGAGTGTGAAAGCTTGATTCGAAGGAATATGTCCTGAGTAAGAAGTAAGATGGTGGATCGTAACAATGTTTGAGATTTTCCTTAGTAACTGACAAAGATATCAGTGCTGTGGCAAGTGCTCTGCTCTCCCGTCTCGCAGATCCGCCACCACACATATGAAGACACATGTCTGCAGGACACGAGAAAGCTAAGACAATAAAATGCGCTTAGATATGCATGCCAGAGATCTTCGTCAATTACATTAATACTAGGCGTTGGATTTCACGCTTTTTGTCAGGAGCTTGTAGACATCGGTAAAGAATTGCGACATGTAGACGTCTTCAATATTTAGCCTCATCCTACGACACTAGCGCGAAACGCTGAAAGACAAGCCGATCAAATAATGTGTTAGCTACCTGGTACAGTGCAATTTGCTTATAAAGATTAAGCAATGCGAAATGTGGTATTGGTGACAACTCACTTTTGTGACAGGAAAAAACTGGGGAATTTATTAAGAACTACTTGAAGAAAACGTTGTTTAACTTTGTTCCTCATCTATATCAACGGCTTGGGAGACAATCTGAGAAGCCGTCTTAGATTGTTTGCAGATGATGCTGTCATTTACCGTCTTGTAAAGTCATCCGATGATCAAAACGACTTGCAAAATGGTTTAGGTAATATATCTGTATGGTACGATAAGTGGCAATTGACACTGAATAAGAAAAAGTGTGAAGTTATTCACTTGAATACTAAAGAAATCAGCTAAATTTCGATTACGTGATAAGTCACACAAATCTGAAGGCTGTAAATTCAACTAAATACTTATGGATTACAATTACAAATAGCCTAAACTGGATCGAGCACATAAATAATATTGTGGGTAGAGCAAACCAAAGACTGCGATTCATTGGCAGAACACTTGGAAGGTGCAACAGGTCTACTAAAGAGACTGCTTACACAACGCTTGTCCGCCCTATTCTGGAGTATTGCTGTGCGGTGTGGGATCAGCATAAGGTGGGAGATAGTGTCACAGACATGATACGTGAATTGGAGTGGCAATCACTAAAACAAAGGCGTTTTTCGTTGCGACGGGATCTTCTCATGAAATTACAATCACCAGTTTTCTCCTCCGATTGCGACAACATTCTGTTGGCACCCACCTACATAGGGAGAAATGATCATCGCGATAAAACAAGAGAAATCAGGGCTCGCACAGAAAAATTTAAGTGCTCGTTTCTCCCGCGTGCCGTTAGAGAGTGGAACGGTAGAGAGACTGCTTGAAGGTGGTTCATTGAACCCTCTTCCAGGCACTTTATTGTGAATAGCAGAGTAATCATGTAGACGTAGAACTAGACGAAGGAGTAAATCATCACCATTTTAATAATATTTCATTTGTCACTAACCAAGGCGCAAAGATATGCAAGGCATTTCAATCTCTCCAGCATTATGCATACATTACACTAGTTTTGAACACAGTCCTGAAACAGACTTTCGATGGCGATTGTTTGGTAAATGAGGTTCCAGCGGTTTATTCCATGACTTGTGCTACCAAAGATACTGTCCGTTTCATGAAGAAAAATGGTGACATGAATTCAGTACAGACAAGCCTGCAGCCAGAAACAGAGTGTATGTGTGGAACAGGTTGGTCAGAGGGTTGCAGTACTTGACAAATTATTCTTTCTAACTTGGGCCACACTTGTTACTCATGTCCTTCCCAGAGTTACATTTCTCAAGTTCCTCCTTGCGATGTGCCACTTCTGCCAGTTTGCTGAACATATAAATCCTTCTACTAGCTTTACTTGTTCATTGCACTTTGGCGATCCCAAATTTTCCACGTGATAACTGACACCAGTTTCAACGTAGATATATTCAGAGAGGTGAGGTCTGCTACTTTTCATTAGACACAATACATCAGCATCATGAGTGGGCTTTCTAACTGGTTTTACGTATTTAATGTAGATTCGCAGGCTCTCTTTTCATACCCACGACCTACAAAACTGTAATTGACTCAACAAATTGTTTGGTGGTTCAAGTCTCCTCCTCCGATGGCACTTTGGTTGGAGTACATAATTACTAGCGAGCTGAAGTTTTCTGTGGAGCTTTATGTTACACGTGGAAGTTCGTCTAGTTGTCGATAGATATATGCAGTTATAAGTTAATGTCCGCTCTTTACATTGAGTTTTGCCCAAACAGTCTCACATGTAGGTTTAATTTCTAGCTATCTCGGAGTATATGAGTCTCCGGTCTACTCCTCCATTTCCCATTAAGGAGTGATTCAGAAGTTTTAGATCACTGACAGACTACAGAAGTTTTTCATGCATGTAAGACACTACCTCCATCGAAACCAGGAGTTTAAATTGTATGAAACGCTACAAGGACTCTCACAAGGTCGCTATTCCCCAAAAATGTCAACAAAAATTTTGGATGAATACATTCGCTGATCTATCGCAGGTATCTTATCTTTTATAACCACGTGCTTGTTTATAAACCAAAAATTCAGCTACTGGTAGTGTGTAAACAATAATCCAGTTTAATAAATGCAGTTAAGGGAACTGTAGGATGAACTGAGTTTAAAAAAATAAGAGAAAGAAAAAATATCTAGGAAGCTACCTTCAGTTTTGAAACGGTCTTTCTACAGCACTCTCTATCTCTTAGGTAACGATAATGAACATCACACAACATAAATGGAAAGTAACCAGCATTAAAAATTTAATACACAAAGGCATTTGCATTAATTTTAATAACAAGTTGAGGCTTTCTAAAGTTACTTGCAGCTCTCTAATAGTTATAGTAGAAATATGGACTCTATGAGTTGTAGTTGATATATCAGGTAGCACCTGAAGAAGACAGCGAGGCACGCTGTTGAACGACGCGAACATCCGGCTGGATTCCCGAATATCCAAGATTTCATTTTGTTATCACTTATTTAAAAAGACACGTAATTACTTTGTGATTTTATACTGAATTGTAAAATAACAGCTCAACTGAAAAAAATTTCTTATATACTATCTTCCACCAATTGATACACAGGAATACATAGTAATAAAGTACGTAGCAGCCTTTAATTTTCAGTATTTGTCCTCATATCTTGACCTGTACGATGGTTCAACTCACAAATCTAATCACATTTTATCAAACTGATACAAGAATTAGGATACATTCATAATCACTGTTAAGAATTAAACATAGTCGTGGTTGCTATTTCAAATCTGTGCTGCCTGAAAAAGAAGTGAAGCACCCACAAGACATGGTCGGATGACATTGTAACTTCACACCCGTACATTTGTACCACCGGCAGGTATGCAGATGTTTAGGGTTGCAATCCTGTGTGACGGGTAGAATGGGCACCACAGTACATTAGTGTTCTACACCTATGTGACTGTTCTGCAATTCACATTTATGTGCATGGCAGAATTTTCTTCGAACCACATTCAGACTATTTCTGTGCCAATTCACTCTCTAAAAGAGCGATGGAAAAATGAACACTTAAGTCTTTCTGTACGAGCTCTAATTCCTCTTATTTCATTACGTTGAATATTTCTCCCTACATAGGTTGGCGACAGTAAAATATTTTCGCTTTCGAAGGGTGACGTTGGAGATTAAAATTTCGTGTAAAGATCATGCCACAACGAAACACCCCTTTGTCTTAACGACTGCCACCCCAACTCGCTTATTCGTGACACTCTGTCCCCTATTTGGAGATAACAGAAACGGTCTGCCCTTCTTTGGACTTTTTCAATGTGCACTGTCAATTCTATCTGATTCGTATCCCACACCGAATAACCGTGCTCTAGTAGACGACGGAAAAGCGTAGTGTAGGCAGTCTCTTTAGTAGGCCTGTTGCATTTTCTCAGTGTTCTGGCAATAAAACGGTCATTGGTTTGCCTTCCCGACAACATTACCTATGTGATAGTTTCAATTTAAATTGTTTGTAATTGTAATTACTAGACATTTAGTTGAAATGATAGCCTTTAGATTTGTGTGATTTATCGTGCAACAGAAATTTAGCCCATGGCTTTTCGTACTCATGTGAATGATCTCTCATTTTTCCTTATTCAGAGACAACTGTCACTTTTCGCATCGTACAGATATCGTGTCTAAGTCTTTTTTCAATTCGTTTTGATCTTATGTTGACTTTACTAAAAGGTAAATGACAGCATCATCTACAAACAATTTAAGAAGATTAGGAACAGCAGAGGGCGTGTAACGGTTCCTTGGGGAACGCCAGATATCCCTTCTGTTTGGTCGATTATTTACCGTCGATTATGTACTGTGACCTTTCTGGTAGTAAATCACGTATCCAGTCGCACAACTGAAGCAATACGTCATAGCATGCAATCAGATAAGAAGTCTGTTGTAGGGAACGATGTCAAAAGCGTCTGGTAATCGAACTCCCCTGTCGACAGCATTCATTACGTTGTATGACTAAAGAGCCAGTTGTATTTCACAAGAACGACAATTCCTGAATCCCTGTTGACTACGAGCCAATAGACCGTTTTCTTTGAGGCAATTCATAATGTTCGAACACAAATAAGTGTGTGAAATCTTATGGGACTTTACTGCTTACACACGACTTAACCTAAATTATCCTAAGAGCAAACACACACACCCATGCCCGAGGGAGGACTACAACCTCCGCCGGGACCAGCCGCACAGTCCCTGACTGCAGCGCCCTTTGACCGCTCGGCTAAATCCGCGCGGCGTTCGAACTCGGTGATTGTTTCAAAACCCTACTGCAAACCAAGGTCAGGGATATGGGTCGATTATTAGTCGGATTACTCCTATTTCCTTTCTTGAGTATTAATGTGGCCTGCGCAATTTCCCGGTCTCAGGTACGGATCTTTCGTCGAGCGAGTGGTTGTATGTGATTCCTGAGTATGGGGCTCTTGTATCGGCATACAGTATTTTTAATGTCTCTTGCAGCGGTCTCTCCGCGAGATTTCAGAAATTTTATAAATTATATAACTCAGTACATACCTCGAAATATCACTTCTTATCTTACCGATTCTTAAACTTTAATATACGATGATTATCAATGCAAAGTAGTTTCAAGCCCTATTATTCCTTGGAGCGTCCATTTACTCCATGGAATAGCTTCTCTGCTATCTGTTTTCTCTTATGAAAAGAATGAGAGATCTTGCCGATTAGCCGTGAAAGAAGGAGGATGTATATGTATGTATTGTTGAGCTAGCCCCTAAACTAACGTAAGTGTGTTCGCGTATTATTTAACTGATTATTATTGACAGTGTCTGCTTACTACAGTGTGTTGCACGGGATCAGTGGGGAACGTCTGATTTACACTGGACGAATCTGCCGTTTTGTATGCTCAAGGTATCCAGTTACTTCAAATAAATAGGCTAACACGGTTTCACCAGCAGATCTCCGGTCTTCCCCATGTGATCACCGAAAGTTAATAATTATTACAAATGTTTTCAGGAGATCGACTGACAATTTTCGTCGCACCGAGACTTCGAAATTGATTCACTGCCTTATGGAATTTAAGTTAAGCTCTATTTAATCAGGATAGAACAGTATTGAACTGTGTGAATATGATAAGCCTGCTTTGTGAATGAAAATTACCTTAACATACGCATGTTGTTACTATCCTGATCAGTGAAGCTAAATCAGGCCGGTGTAAGAAAGGTTTTAAATTTTTTGAATACCACAAAAAAATTAAATATCGATATACCATTTGAAACCAAAGACTTGCCTTTGTTAAGATACTTAGCTGCACCGAGGGTATCTACTTCTAAGCTATTCATGTTGGCAGTTCTTCTTGATTCGAGTTCTGGAATATTTACTTTGTCTTTTTTGGTGAAGGAATTTCGGAAAACTGTGTGTAATAACACCGCTTTAATGACGATGTCATCGGTAATATTACTTCTGGTGAAAGTATTGATTGTGTCTTGCCTTGTGAGGCTACAACGCAGTCCTTGCTATGAATTTTTTTCGCTTACTTAACACATGAAACTGTTTGTAAACGATGTATTGTCTAGTGTAAATATGTATTGTAAATACTATATTTAAATTATGTGATATTTAACACTGGCAAGTCAGGGAATATTTAGTTAACGTTGAAGTCAGATAGACTGGGCGCGGGAGCGTGCCAGCGGGCCGTAGTAGCAGTGACGCTGTGCTCTGAGTAAGACGTACAGTCGAGTGCTGCTACACTTAGCTGTGTTACATAGAACGGCTAGTGTGCGGATCTACGTACGACGGGAAAGTAATGGTCGGCATGTCTAGAAGCATGGCCGGGCAAGTTATTATGGATTAATGGGCATAGTGCTGAAGAAACGAGGACTTAAATGTGAAGCGCACTGTGGGCCCAAGTCGCAAAAGTAAAAGCCCGCTGAGACATTGTGTCACTGCCGTGGACTTCCATCGATCCACCGACAACGAGGGAAGTAAGATCTACGAATTTTAGTACGATAAAATTGTAGAAATCTTGCCAGTGACTGTTCTTTTCTCTGAAGTCTAACAATTAATAACAAACACTTTATAATCGAAGTGTTGCAGTTACATTCCACCCGGCAATAACACTAAGTAGGTTCCTTCCGATCCTTACCTTATTGAACCGAGTGTGTCGCGCCATTATCAAGAGAAAATATGTTAATTATCAAATTATTTGCATAGACGGTGAAGAGTAAATTTCAGACTGGTTATCGTTGTTACTTGTTGCACTTAATAAGCTTACGCCAACCGTAGTGACTTAATAATAGACTGAAGTAATAAATTTGATTATTAAGATTTATTTCAATGCATATTCAGCTGAATTTCAAGGATATTTCATGAAACTATAAAGCTTATTCCACCTGACAATCCCCCAATTTATGAATTATTGTCATTCAAAACATAGTTAATCAATTATTGGCAATATATTTCATTATCAGTAGATTAAACTGTACAAAGTACCTAATTTTAAAGACAGAATGACAGTCCATTATTCAAAATCTCTATAGATAATTATCTGCGTTGCCAGCATGCACTTAGCTGACAAATTATGAACAAAATAATTATCAAGATACTTATTAAAAGTGAACCATTAATATTTAAGTGTAGTTAAGTTGTTATGACATTGTTTTATGTCACTACTGAGCCGCACATAGCACTTACGTAAAAGTTCCCGTTCCACCTGCTGCGCTACAAACAGGTAAACTTTATTTTTGACGCAATTATTCACGTACTTAACAGTACTGTCGCTCATCAGTTGAGCTGGCGACCGATATTTTTAATTGCTTTTGCAACTTAATCATTTCTTTCGGCAAAATTTTCACTGGCAAAATTTATTTCCAAATTATTTCCATTATTTCATTTACCGATCGTTACTGAATGAAATTACTCATTCAGTAACAATCAAGCTATAACGTTCCCTGTTTCCTCCCGGAATAATCATTATTTACTTCGGAATCGGATGCTTTATCCCGACGCGGGTCAAAATTCATAATTCACGATCATTGTCAACTAGTAATTTCGCAAATCGCGGGAAGCAGGGGGGTGTTATAGCTTCTGGTGCACTTAACATACGACGAGAAGCTCTTTGGATTTTCCGGCAGATTTCAAGACGGAGTTTCGTTGCGAAAACTATCACATGTGTCTCGCATTGAATTCCGCTCTAAGTTTCGAGCTTCAGTAAAATGTCCCCAATCTTGGAGATTTTCAGTTGTGTTTCTCGTTTTTAGTATTGTTACCAGGCCTGGTAGAGTATATAATGGGCTTGCATAGCGTCAGATGTTGAGTAATCACTGTGAAGGACACGGAGATGTCGCGTGCCTGCAACTGACAGACTTTGTAAGTGGCCTCATTGTGGACCTCGATTTGGCTGGTTGGTGGAATCATGTAATATCCAGACTCGTGGGTCATTCGGATGTGACAGTGGAACTACATGGGAACTTGACGAGAGGCATACTCCTCGTCAAGTTTCCGGTTGACCATGTCTGACCACGACAAGGGAGGATCACGATATTGTGAAACTGCTGATG
Organism: Schistocerca gregaria; assembly: GCF_023897955.1. Taxonomy (NCBI): domain Eukaryota; kingdom Metazoa; phylum Arthropoda; class Insecta; order Orthoptera; family Acrididae; genus Schistocerca; species Schistocerca gregaria. The sequence goes on from NC_064921.1 coordinate 428,570,225, forward strand.
AGTGGTGTGGCATTGCGTTTAGCGATCAATCTCTGTTCTGCACTAACGTGGTTGACTACTGTTGGTGAGTATGGTGGCGCCCTGTGGAGGTGTCCCACTCTTCCTATGTTTTGGAGAGGCACAGCGGTGTTACTCCTGGCATCATGGTGTATGAAGCAGTTGGGCATGACTTCGGGTCACGGCTAATAGTGACAGAGAGAAGTCTGACAGCACAACGATATGTCTGCGTTACCATGTGTTATCTCTCGTGTGACAGTGTTGTGGTGCCATTTTCAAACAGGATACTGCTCATACATACGTGATACGTATCTCAATGAGCTGTCTGCACGATGAAGAAGTGCTCCTGCAGTCAGCAAGATTCCCGATCTATCCCTAATGAAACAAATATGGGAACCAGCTCGGACGTCACATCCGTCCTATTACCAGTATCCAGGATATCAAGGACAAGTTACAGCAGTTGTGGCCCAGCTTGCCCCATCTGACGATACGACGACTTGTTGGCACCCTTGCCAACCGAATCAGTGTATGCAACCAGGCCTGAGAAGACGCAACGTCATACTGATGAGTGGGCTGATACTGCCAAGTTCTTAGCAGATTTGACTCGTTTTCGTAATCACAGAAATAAATCACATGCCCTTTCAACCCATCGAGTTTCATTTTTTTTCTTACTCCTGTCCTGAGTGCTTCACTTTTACTGCCAGACAGTGTATACGGATTTATAGTAATGCAAAACACAAGAAACGACTCTAAAGAAGAAAAGGCAATTAATGAATCAGTGCAGTATTAAAGGCACCTAATTCCACGTTAATTTCAAGAATATAACCATTCAACAAAATGAACAGTTAACTGTAGAGAAGAGCATTGGAGTCTCTGTAGATCGCATGCATTAATTATAGGCATTTTTTCAGTTGATTCTACCCATTAAATGAAACAAGTCTGACTACTGCAGTACATTCAGAGACTCCAGTATCATATTATGAAGCATGAAATTTACTGGTTGGCTGTAAGTGGAGAGTATCGCAGCCAAGAATCGAGGGTCTACATTTGTCGAGCCGAAGGTTGCTGAAAATCTTTTAGGGTAAAATTTTGGAGTATGATTTAGCAATTCATATTCACATTTACCTTCGCGCCGTAGCATGTTCTGTCTCACACGTTCACGTCGGCCGTTCTTCATCCAAACAGTGTCAAAGGCAGCAGGAATTCTCTGCTACAGTGTCTTCACATCTGGAATGGGCTCTACATACATTATACTTTTGAGATGGCACCCTAACCAGAAATTGTACGGATTGAGGTCCGGTGAACGAGCAGGCCATGCAACTGGACCCCCTCGTCCGATCCATCCACCACAGAAGACACGATTCTGATGCATCCGGACGTTAACGGCGAAGTGGTCTGGAGCACCACCATATAGCTGCAACATAACCCTCCGAATCATCAATGGAACTTCTTCCAGCTGTGGAGGAAAAGCCACCGTAAGAAACGCTGATAGTTTCAGCCTGTTAGGCAACGTGGAACGAAGACTGGCCCCAAAATACGGTCGCCAATAATCCCGCCAACATATTCCGGTTGCACCGATGCTGATGATTCGCTATCATGGGGGTTCTGCACACTGTCCCACAGATGACCGTTATGAAAGTTGAAGATACCACTCCGCGTAAAGGTGGCCTATTCTGTGAATAGAAAGGATGACACAAATCCCAGAATCATGGTTGCCTTGTGAAGAAACCCAAGACAAAACTGCATCCGATGTGGAAAGTCTGTCGTTAGTAAGCCCTGCACACGCTGTAAGTGGTAAGGGTAGTAACAGTTGTCATGGAGAATGTTCCACACGGTCGTCTGGCTTATTCTGTACTGCAGAGTCAACTGCCCGGTACTGACACAGCGGTCGCCTTCCACAGTGTTCATCACATTTTCCTCTAAGTCTGGTGTCTGAACATTTCGGGTACGTCCTTCACGATTTCCTGCATCCTGAAACGACCCTATCTCAGACAAACGGCGAAACACTGTTGCAAACATTGAATGCTGTGGGTTTTGTCGGAGGAGATAGGTCTCCTGCTATTACATTGCTGCCTGCCGCCCGTTGCCATTTGCCTTTCCGTAAGTTAACACCACGTCGGCAAGCTCTCGATTCATATACGGAACCATTGCGTACAACGGTGCATCACATCCACTACAAGGTGAGTCAGCAAGAGAAATGAATCGGACACAACATTACCAATTACTAAGGTAGGAGAGGGCGCTGCAGCATGACGTATGAGGAACAGTATGATCCTCTTGGAGGAAATGCATACTGTAACTGTGGCTGCATGGTAGTGCAAGTATAAGACCCAGACTCTGTAACAAAGTATGATTGAATAAATGGTCTCTAGCATGGAAACCATGCATTTCCGTACGTAAGTTCATTACATCTTTTTTGTTCCGTATCCTCTCATCTGTCAGAGTTTGAATTCGGTGGAAAAAGTCACCCTGTATAAACCAACCCCACCTGTTCAAACACGAAGGCATAGACGCAGTTCTGATCAGCGTGTTCATATCATTCATAAGAGACAACATGCTCTGTTTGTCTGTCCTATTTGACGTTTTTATTGCACTTATTTGTTCTGAGGCCGATGCACAAGTCGTCGCGAACATTGCAGTTGTATCAAACTATCTGTGCCCAATGTAATGAAGAACTCAACACCATGCAACGTCTTGTAGACAGTTCGTTGGAAAGAGAGCAACGATTTTCACTGCAGTGATTACTTCAGGGCCTCTTAAAATTGAAAGTATTATGTCCAAATAATCTTTAAAAGTGAAAGTACCTAAGCAAAATTGTTTCCTTTTTAATTAATGGAAGTATCAAAGATAAAATTATTCCAAAATAATTATTCAACAAACCTGCATCTGACTGCGTCTGCGAACTTGTTTCGTGCACTCCTCCATTTTCCCAGCAAGGAAACATGTATTTGACTCAGCAATCAAGTTTAAGAGAATAATGCCGTTTGTGCAGTGGCATTAAGATGGTACTGAAAAATTAACTTTTGGCTCTGATGTTTACTTAATGAAATTATATCTTAACTTGAATAATGCCAGTTGTCCAATGGCATAAAAGTAGTTATTTGAAATAGCTTAGCTCACATAACTTAAGTTATACCAAAATCTATTTCGAACCATGAACTGCACATATATATTTGATAGAGGCCTCATTTTCTTTACGTTGTTTCATTTGGTGGGTAACTTTACTTTACTACTCATTTTCATACCCCGTACAAGCAAAGGATGTGGATTATGATTCAGGCTGTTAGATTTAAACACAATATTGATAAAAATTTAAGTCATATACAAAAACTACCATTTCCAACATTTTTGCGGCACGAATCACTCTTACAAAAAATTTTATAAAATACCTACCGCGTCAAAACTTGGACATACAAATCCATGCTCTGAACAGTATCTAACAAAAACCATTTTTGAAATAGTTTTATAGCTTCTCCCATAAACGTGGTAAAGTTTGCTCAGTGTACAACCTGAAAAATACGTAGCGCGAATCCTACCTTAAAGCTGTCACCAGACGTCTGCTTCCTCCGAGCACTTAGCTGAGACTACTCAGTTTTTTACTGTGCACGCCCGGCTCTCTTAACCATCAAAGATCCTCCTACGCAAAGATATTATACTCATTCCACCTTGAAGTTGGCAACAATCGACTTTATTTTCTGGGTCTACCCTGATCAGACCTTAGCACAAACCTTTCAATATCTCACTGACGAATAACGGCTACGGAGGCACAGTGTACACTCATGTGAAATAATTATACATATATATTTTTTAAATTCATCTGTTGTGTTTACTTTCACACATTTGATGCACGTGAGTGGTGATTGTATTGCAGCCCACCTCCAGAATAAAAGAAAATGTTATTGGTGTAGCAGCACATGTAACATGTGTCAGGCCTTTAGCAATGAGCTGCCTAGTTACACAAATATGGTTGTAGCTCCACGCACCTGTTCCTCAACGGCGATAGTCCGGCAATTCCAGAGGAACTCCAGGACGTTGATGATGATGGCGAGGATCATGCCGCAGCCCAGCACAAGGAAGACGCCCCCCACGTCGAGGATGCCCAGCTCGGCATTGCTGCTGGAAGGCCCCTCCTCCTCAGCGGGACACTCTTTGCCCTCGGGCGCCTTCCACCAGAGCTCCTTGAGGGCGGTCAGGTTGCCTCGCTCCTGCAGCGTCAGCACTGCCCCGCTGATGGCTGTCCGGTAGGGTGAGTCTGTACCAACATAAGATGAGCCTCCCTGGAGAAATATCCGTTAAGATTGCTCCGTATCTATATCTGCAACTACACTCTGCAAGCCACCTTGATATCGCTGTTATTCCCTCCCTTCTGTGATCCATTCGGACATGAGAACGACTGAGGAGAAACCTCTGTGTTTGCTCTAATTTCACTCGTTTTCTCGTCTGTTTACGAGACATATGTAGATGCCTGAGTCTTCTTGAAGTACTCTCTCTCTACACTTCAACAGCAGAGCTCTCCGTTACGCAGAACGCTTCAGTTGTAGCGTCTACTATTGGAGTTTGGTAACTATTGCCACAAGGCGTTTGAGTCGAGTAAGCAATCCCGTAACAAAACGAGTCACTCTTTGTTGGGTCCACTTCATTTTTTCTATTAATCCAAACTTGTAAGGCTCCCAGACTGATGACCAATATTTAAGAATCGGTCCAGCAAGTCTCTTTGAATCCACTTCTTTCGTGGATGGATTGATTTCCTTACTTTCGAGTAACTCTCAGCCCCACACCTACTTTTCATATACCAGCTGGGTGTTTTAATTAAAGCGGAGCTATCACAGAGGTCCAGTGTGGGTTGTAATTAACGTATGGCAGCGAAAATTAGTAGATATTCTAATGTGTTAATGTGGAGCCGATTTACGCTGGAAAAAATTAAGTCCAATTTTGGCCACCATCTGGTATTGTGAATGTGAGAAAGACGTATAGAAATGTCTCCATATGTAATTGATGGGGAATGGGGCGTGGGCAGAAAAGGTCAAACAAATGAGAAATGCAGAATGTTGATTTTGTGTTACCCGTTGCATACATAATTTATTCAATATGAGCAATGGAGAATCGAGGGGACGCTATACAGAAAGGACATCATGTTTACCAGTGACTGTAAAATTTTTATTTCCACTGATGCAATTTCGGCCTTAGGCCATTATCAAGAGCAGATGTTCTGGCTTTAATCCATGTCAACTTTATAGACGCCGACACATTTATAAGTCGTTGTCATTTGCTGTTAGATACATTCGTAACGCTGCTAAGTAGTGCGAGCACACATGTCCATGCATCGTAAAACAGCACAGTCTTTACATACACATGTTTGTTCCACGAGCACTAGTAACTTTTGCACTAAAACACAGCAGAGAACGACTGTTTACAGGCTACTGCTGCATTTTTTTTTCAGGAGATAATTGAAAGTATTGCTAACCCTCTTATACTACCATTAACACGGCACAGTCTTCCATTGAGTGCAAAGAGTTTCTAAGACTCGCTTACACTGATCAGCAACATTATGACCACCTAACTACTATCGATATAAACCAGTCCAGACGATAGAAGCGTCACCTGACGAGGAATGGCTGTTAGTCAGACAAACTCACACTGCTTGTAGTATCAGTGAGCGTGCTGTCTGTGTTTAGCATGGGAAAGACTCACGATCTATCTGATTTTGACTGAGGGCAGTTTGTCGTGGCTTGGAGATTCGGCACGAGCGTTTCGGAAATTTCACGACTTGTCGGGTGTTCGAGGAGCACTGTGGTGAGTGTCTTCAACAAGTGTTGAAACCAAGTGGACGTCCAGACGTCATGGGGTTGGGCGGCCACTCCTCTTTACAAATGTCTAACGTCGTAGGATGTTGATCGTCGTAGGCTGGAAAGACTGGTAAAACAGAACAGGAGGCACACTGTGACATTAAACTCTAATGATGGGCAGAGTACAAGTGTGTCTGAACACACTGTCCACCGAACACTCCTAACGATGGATCTCCGCAGCCAATGATCCATACACGTGCCAAGTTAACACCACGACATCGACAACAACGATTGAAATGGGCACATGAACATCGCCACTGGACGTTGGTGCAGTGGCAGAGCGTTGTGTGGTCTGATGAATCACGTTATCTTCTTCGTCAATCCGATGAGAGGGCAAGAACCGCCATGTTCCTGTGAACAGCTCATTGACACCTGTACTGCGGGACGGAGACAAGCTGGAAGCTGCTTCGTTATGCTCTGGGGAACATTCATGTGCGCATCAGCTGTCCCATTGGGGCTCGTGCAAGGCACCATGATGGCCAAGGAGTACCGTACACTGCCGGCCGAAGTGGCCGAACGGTTCTAGGCACTACATCCCTCAAGGGTGTGTGTGTGTGATGTTCTTAGGTTAGTTAGGTTTAAGTAGTTCCTAGTTCTAGGGGACTGATGACCTCAGAAGTTAAGTCCCATTGTGCTCAGAGCCATCTGAACCATTTAGTGCCGCACACTGATTGCAGGCCATGTACACCCCTTCACGATGATCGTGTTTACCGACGGCAGTGGCGCTTTTCAACAAGTTAGTGCGCCTTGTCACAAGATCAGGAATGTGATCGCCAGATCTGAACCCTATCGATCACATCTGGGATATGACTCAACGTAGCGTCGGAGCTCACCGCCCCTCCCCTCCAAGAAATTTGCAATAATGAGGTGACTTGTGTGTGCAGATGTGGTGCCAACTCCCTCCAGCGATCTACCTCATTGTTTCCATGCGACGCAGCGTCGCCACTGTTATCCGTGCCGAAGGTGGACATACCGACTGTTAGGTAACTGGTCATGAGAGGGGCAAGGGGATGTGGAAGAGACTATCGTCTTTTACAGATCTTTCATCTCTCTTCTGGGTGAATAATTGTGAAACTGAACCTTATTAAGAGCTTAACATTTTGATACATAATGAAGGATGTAGCAAGTTACGTGGAGAGAATGGAAAAAGAGCACAAGATTATCGATCGTCAGATGAAGCAAGATATTAAGCGTTTACTGCCTGACGGTACTAAAAAGTCCTATCCACTTCCTACAGTCATGAAACAGTACGTAATAGAATTCAAATACTGGCGTCATGTCGGGACGTCTGTGTGCCGCTGCTGTAGAGCAGGACACTCTTTAGCTATAATACTTTAATATCTCTGCCCACAGAGATAATAACCAGCTGACTGTCGTACCTTTGTGTTGTTCATTTCGTCAAGTGATTTAACGGGTCTGCTGACTCGAAGAACATTATTGTGAGTGTTTTGATTTTTATAACCTGGTTTAGTATCGTTTTAGTTAATGTTAATTGATATTACTAATGCAATAAATAAATAACTCGACCAGATACGATAATCATAGTACACTCTTTTTAGTTACTTCGGTAATATTCTCCTCAAATACTAAATCCTTTGTTACAGTTTTCATAGTTTGTGCACAGAAAGGTAAGGAAGAACTAATCTGCTCCACCTGCCCCAAGCGTGACGAAGAAATAAATTTTCAATGTGCGGAATTTGAATCGTATGCAGTGCTCATTCACTTCACCGCATTAAGACGGCCGCAGACGGGAACTACAGCACTGATTGGCGTTCGAATTTATTGAGATTACAAAGAAAGCTTTTGGAGTTCACAAAACAGCTATCTATCATTTTACCATGGAAAGAGATAGATTCCGAATGTATCCTCGTATATAAAACGGCTCTTTAGGAGTGATTAAAAGAAATTGTGGGATTCAGAGTAGGAAGGAAACGACATTATTTATTGAAAATTATGGATGTATGTGCCTTTTGAATAACTAAAATGACATAGTGCTGACTTTGTCTTGTTTATCTAACTTATCAAGTAGGTTTAGAGTCTTCATGGCCTGATCATATGCATTAGTTACAGTTACTACAATTAACGAGCTGATTTGTACAGCCTTTGCTGATCGTATGTATTCCTGGATACGCCGACCACGATATTGCCCGTTCTTACCGTGTGGGGTAAAACGACCCGAAAGTAAGATCAGAGCAGGGTAAGGCATGTCGAATCGTGTAAAATTTCCTAGATAACCACAGGAAGAAAAGCTACCGTTGAGGAGCTACAGCCAGAAAATGTCACCCAAATACTTCCTCTCTCATACACTCGTCACCGATTGGCAGCCGTTTTATGACATTGGTCCTCAATGGCGCAAGCTTAGATACAAAATTTAGCTCGATTCAATGTCCCCCACCCCTCTCTGATTAATTATTAGGATGTCTTTTTCCACCCTGTTGAGCCTTCTTCCATACTGAACTGTACGTTGTCACAGACGACGCCTGCCACGCAGACTACACTCAAGACACCTCTGTGTACCATATAACATACACAAGCACTTGCAGGCGCAATCAAGAGGATAACAATTCTTCGAAACAAACAGAACTTACTAGAGACTCATGCGAACCTTTTTCTGCAGAGGTCGCCTCACAGACGCAGGGAAAGTTGGAGTACTCCGCCGGCTTTATAAGGGCAGCGCAGCAGCAGTACAGCCAGTTGCTCGCCGAGCTAGGACCAGCTCCGACGGACCTCACCAACGCTCTTGATGAATGGTCGTCTACTAGTTATTAGCTTTTTTTGTGAGTGTATATTGTGATTGTTCAAGATGTGTAGTTCAGTTTCAATAAACGACATTATACTGAGTGTTCTACAATACTGAGTATTCTTCATGCACCATCCACGGGTAACTTTTAATAAATCGTTTTTGCGCTGGTGTTGTTGCGTCTTCTATTGTTTTGGGTGGTTCGATTGTTCTCTCGAAACTTCCCGTCAGAGGGTTTCCTGTGCAGAGAAGGGCAGGCTATTTGGGCGCGTGCGCGTTCCCGTTTGAGAGACTTGGATTCCAGCGCTGGGGCTGTGTGGTGGCTCCCCACGTGGTGCTGCGAGTAGCGCGGAGTGTGGTGACAGGGGCCGGAGCAGTGGGCTGTGGAGTGTTCGACGTCGCTGTCACTTGACTAATGGCATGGGCCGCTTTGCGACTGCTAGAGGCACGTGCGTCTGTAAGAGCTCTTTCAGCATCCTAAAGTATTAATCAAGGTGCTGATGTTCTAGAATCGCGGGCAGCGTAGTCTTGTGCAGGCCGAAATGAGTTGATGACATTGTGGGAGTTTTGTCTTCTCTTCTTCACCCTGGTAGCCTGTACCCCGAAGTTGCTCCTAGTTGGTCTTGAGAACTAAGCAATGATGCGATAGTCCGCCCGGCTAGCCGATCGGACTGACGCGCTGCTTCCCGAGCGGGAAGGCGTTCCCGTGGCCGGCACGAATCCGTCCGGCGGATTAGTGTCAACGTCCGGTGTGCTCTCCAGTCTGTGGATGGTTTTTAAGGCGCTTTTCCATATGCCTCGGTGAAAGGGCGCTGATTCCCCTTATTCCGCCTCAGTTACACAATGTCGGCGATTGCTGCGCAAACACTGTCTCCACGTAGGCGTACACCACAATTGCTCTATCACGCAAACTTTGAGGGTACACTCGTCTGGTATGGAGACGTTCTCGGGGTCCACTGGGGCCGAACTGTACAATAGCCTTGGGTTCGGTCTGGGGCGACGGTAGGGTGAGTGGCCTGCTGTAGCCTGTAGTAGGGTTGTGTACTATCGAGGGCTACGGTGAGGACGAAGCCTCTCCGTCGTTTCTAGGTCCCCAGTTCAATACACAACACATAATATGAGGCAGTGGCTCTCTTCTTCCGGGTTCTCCAGAAGCCGGAGAGTATTATTGCGCTTATTATACTGTTCCCGAACCCTAGTTACACCTAAAAACCGAGTAATGTTTCTCCTATCACGTTTGTAACAGTATCGTGACCTCAAGTTGGTCCCGCTTTGTTAAGTTTTAAATCAGTAGCGATTGTGTGCAACAGACAACAATAATTCAGTCCCTGTTTAGTGTATAAGTGCCTTCTATTAGGATTTACATATGTGGGTTACTCGTGGCAGCAAATTTAGATGTTTCTATCCAAATGTTTTGCTCTGTTTAATGTACTGTAAAGGCCACATTGGTGACTGACGTTTTAGAAAAACGCATGGAACAGCCATTTCACAGTGGGGCTTTACCTGTGTGTTATTATTTGTAGCTAGATTTTTAAATCCGAGCGGTCGTAGACACTTCAGTCCGGAACCGCGTGACTGCTGCTGTCGCAGGTTCGAATCCTGCCTCGGGCATGGATGTGTACGATGTCCTTAGGTTCGTTAGGTTTAGGTAGTTCTAAGTAATAGGGGACTGATGACTGTAGATGTTAAGTCCCATTGTGCTCGGAGCATTTGAACCATTTTTTAAAATCCTATTGTAAGTCAGTCTGTTGTAGTTATTACTTTGCTTTTCAAGTTCTGTGTACTGTGGGGACTGTAAGTTTTGGAAATTTTCTATTTGGTTCCAAGCTGTCATTACTGTCTAACTGTCTGGTTGAACCGAGTGCCTTGTAAAGGAGTAAATGGGCTCCTATAGATAGGTACCAGTTTGGAAAGACTGTGTGCCTGTGATAAATGTTATTTCGTATTTGTGTACACTGGCTTTAAATTTCAAAAGTTGTTCACTAACTGAAGTTACGTAATTACTGTTTCCTTTAAAGCTGTTCACTGAATTTAACTCTGGCGTAGCCCCATTTACAAGGTTTAATAATTTACATTATAGCTGAAAGGTCATATTAGTTTGACCAGGTGGAAATGTTGTAACTGGGTTAAGTCAAAATTTAGTAATCACAATGACGTTGCTCAGCTCAAGGTTTAACTTTTATATCAAGTGAATGCGTCATTTTATAGTTGTTATCTGAAGCCTTTGATAGTCATTTGAGTTTTGACACCTCTTTTCCAGAGATATAGTCAGTGCGTAAAATTTGTGGTTGCTGTTTGGTTTAATGGGGATCGCCATCAGGCTGTTAAACTGTAATTTCTTGAAGCATGATGTTATTAGAAATTGTAATACGAAGTACAGAGCGTATGTTATTCATTCTGTGAAAGGGAAAACAAAGTTTTTGGGTTTTGATATTGAAGTCTGAATTTTTGTGTAATAGAGTACTTTAAGCAAAATGCTCCTCCCACTTCGCATACTATGACAGATCGCTAGCAGCAGCCGTGGAGTCCAGGGCGCCGTCTCACCTCTGGGCAGCGCGATGCCGTAGCCTTTGGAGTCGAGCAGCCCGCCGACTTTGCGCAGGTTGCAGTCGAGCGCCGTCTGGTACTCGATGCTGGTGGACTCCATGAAGAAGGCGTACTTGCCCTTCTCCTTCCTGACGCGCTCCACGCCCTCGGCGTTGCCCTTGGTGAACACGTTCGGCCGCGCTTGCTTCATGATGGTCCACATCCGCTGGTACAGGCTGTCGTTCGAGTTCTGTTGGCACGTTCACCATACGTCAAAATCTAAGACATCTGCTACTTCCTGCAAACTTGAGTCATTCGGGAATAAATGAGAACAGCAAACGAACGTGTGTCATATAATATCGTGGGTCCTCCACAAAAAATTCAAATGGCTCTGAGCACTATGGGACATAACAGATGAGGTCATCAGTTCCCTAGAACTTAGAACTACTTAAACCTAACTAACCTAAGGACATCACACACATCCATGCCCGAGGCAGCATTCGTACCCTCCACAATAGCTGGGGTTTCTTTTCAGGCTCAAAATTTTTCCTGTTGACACAAAAACCTGCATAATCTGTATCCTTTTTCAGAATTACTTTAGGACTGACACTTTGGCAACAGCACGTAGAATTCGGAGCAGAGTTGCCACATCCCGCATGGAAACCATGTATAATCTTGCGTTTCAATCAGTCAGAGCAAATTATTCAATTACAAAGATGGGTGGAACTGCCACAAATCTGGTCTGGAAGAGCTGTTGTTCTGTACCAGGCTTAAGGGTACACAACGAATACTTTGAGATGCCGCCACTAGCCGCCTAACGCCTAGCAGTTCGGCGTGCCACCCCCCACATGGCGCTCACACACACGGACCACTTTCTGCTTCCTCGCTACGTCCATCGGCGCATCGTACTCATCCGCTGATAATGTTGCCAGCCGCCAAAGGAAGCGTTGTCAACCTCGTACTACATTGCTTCCACCTTTTACTGCTAGAGATAGAAATCCTCCGGTTGATAGACTCAAAATACGACGCGCCATAGACAAAAAGATGGTTCAAACGGCTCTGAGCACTAAGAGACTTACCTTCTGAGGTCATCAGGCCGCTAGAACTTACGGTCGCAGGTTGTAATCCTGCCTCGGGCATGGATGTGTGTGACGTCCTTAGTTTGATTACGTTTAAGTAGTTCTAAGTTCTAGGGGACTGATGACCTTAGATGTTAAGTCCCATAGTGCTCAGTGCCATTTGACCCACTTTTTTTCTCGTATAATTCTTGGCTACATACTGCAGGGCCAATGAAGACGCTCTTGCAGTGTTTTCGACGGGAAGTGTTTGACCATGTGCTCAATCAAATTTTCAACTCAGCTCACATTAAATGCTGGCTACGAAGACAGCTTTTCGGCACAGACAACGAACTGCAGACTGGCGTGGGTAATTGGCGGAATGCACAGTTGGCTGTCTTCTATGACGAAGGTATTTGAAAGCTGGCAGAAGACTACGACTCATGCTTAAGTCTGAGCGGCACCTAGGTGGGAAAGCAAATGGAAGCTGCAGCTAAGATAAAACATTTATGTTTTTCACTGTGGTTTCCACTTCGCGACCAATCGTAATTTACTGTTTTTTCAGCTCTCGTAATGTCAGTCGCACGTGACTCCTAATCTTCCAGTCGTGTTTCAAGATTTAAGTGATTGCCCGTTTCGTATCAGTAACTAAATTTTAAGGTTTATACTTAACCTATTGTTACGTTTTCTGATCAGCCAGAAATTGAAGCCAAGAGTTGACACAGACGTGTTGTGGTGGTAGGAATGAAAATTTGGCAACAGCTGATGGTTGCTGCGGCTACGTGTCTCATGAGATTGGTTGGATACGTGCTGTGCCTCCTGCATGAGCCTCGTCTCACTGCTTCCTTCGTAACTGCTAATCAAACAGTAATTTTGAAAGAGTATAGTGTTCAGTCTATTAATGAATCTATGGTTGCTTCTGGTAGTTAATGTAAATTCAGTCGTCGTTGAAGCCTACATATTTTCCGTCCTATCGCGGTGCTGTTTTGTTCAGAGATGCTGTGCTGATAAATCTGCGTTCATGTTGAACCTGGAAGTTTTTCTCAGGTGCAATATACTACAAGATCCTTCAACATCACCTTCATCTAAAACGGGAACATAGTCGGAAAACAGCTTAAAAATGCTCAGTGCTTAGTATTTTCGCGTTTCAAATTTTTTCATGCACTTTTTCTGTGTTAGGTACGTCGTAACTACCCCAGCATCGACTTAGGCGGTTATTACACTGCTGGGCACTAAAATTGCAACATAAAGTGTGATACTTGCTGAGATACGTAATTCATTAGAGTTTCAACGAAACTGTTTATATAAGGTAGGAGGGGTGATGTATACGTTCTGTACATAAGGAAAGAATACGCAGTGTGCCTCTCATTCATAAATGACATTTAAATGTTTGTTTTATTATTGCACCTGGCAGTGAGGGAACTTCAGTCAGCTTTTCGTGATATTTTACGAGGACGCTCTCAACGAATTGATAGCATACGCACAACTGTCTTGAAATCATTCACAGTATGATGTGTTTTCCTTTGCCACCGCTGTACTTGTGTACAGTAAACACAGCGAGTTTCGGATAGTGACCATAAGAGCCCATGTTCAGTAATATCGTGGTCGGGTAGTAAGCAGAAGAAACATCTACTATCATGTGTCAGAATTCAACAGCGCCAGGATCGAGGATTCTCGAGACTGTGGTTTATGACACCACTGTATCACTGTTCATGTTGATCGAGATACCACAACTGTCAAATGAATATGGAATCGATGGGTTCAGGAGAGGCATACCAACCACTATGCAGGACATCAAAGGTCACACGCAACTAACACCTGAGATGACATATTGTACACTTGACTGGGGACGTACATCCACGTCACGTTAATTAAGTTAGAAAAACGGGTTTGCTTGAGCCAAAAGTGTTCACACAGACAGTGCGACGCTGTCTGGAGCACCACGAACTGTCAGCACGGCGACCGTTGTTGTGGCTTTACTTAACACTGCAGCAGACAGTGCTGCACCCAATGATAAACACAGGACATAGTCTTTTCATGCAATTCCCAGTTCTGCGCTCAGAACCGCAATGGATGTAAATGTGTGTGGTGGCTGCGAGGAGAAAAACTTGCATTTGGCCTCGTCATACGAGCCCAGCACCTGCTTTGAATCTTGTGGTCGTGCGGTAGCGTTCTCGCTTACCAGACCCGGGTTCCCTGGTTCGATTCCCGGTGGGGTCATGGATTTTCTCTGCCTCGTGATGGCTGGGTGTTGTGTGATGTCCGTAGGTTAGTTAGGTTTAAGTAGTTCTAAGTTCTAGGGGACTGATGACCATCGATGTTAAGTCCCATAGTTATCAGAACCATTTTGAACCTGTTTTGATGGTATCATGTGACAGGCGTTCACAGACACGGTAGTTTGGACAGCATCCACCACATTTTGGATGTTTTAACGCTGTTGTTTGTGGACTACCTTTGGAGTCCCTATGAGATTATCCTTCAACTATATTAGGCAAAACTGCATGCTGCCAGTTATCCGCTGATGTACCTCCGTTTAGTGAACTTTCGATTACTGCCCTGGCCAGAACGTTCGCCAGATTTCTCACCTACAGAAAATATCTGTTTTGGGATATCGAGATACCGGCGTGTTACTACTCATCAGCCACTACGAATTATGAATGTTAGTGTGTAGTTAAAGCAGCATGCAATGATGTACTTCTATCTGTCATGCGAGCTCACTTCGATATGACGGCCACACGTATTACAGCCATTGTTGCAGCCAGAGGTTGGAAACACTGTGTATTGAATTTCACACTCCGCGTAATCCCATATCACCTAGAAATTTAAACGTGTATTCTCGTCCTACATTGTATACACAAAATAAGCAAAATTAAGTTTTTTGCTATCCATTATTATGTCATAATTTTGGAGTCCAGTAGTGTAAAACGAGTTAAAACCACTTAGAAGACTGGCCAGTGTACCATACAAACAGTTCGTAATCCAGTGACGGAACTGGCCCCTGCTTCATAAGCTAGTGCTGTAAGCGTTATGTTGTATAAGTTAGTACCCACATTTAATTCCGTTTTGGCGACACTTGGCGAGTATTTTAAGTGATATTTAGAGAAACGAGGCCTACCCCGTCGTATGTAGATGTTGGTCGTCCGACCAGGCTCATCATAACCACCTCTGGGCTTCGAAACGACGTCGCCTTTGTGTAGGCTTCTGCCGGGTGAGGCCACCGAAGCTCTTCTGCCATCTCGATGGGACCGCCAGCTCAATGGCCCACCACAGCTTAGATGGGCTGTTGTTCGAATGAAGGCCCTCCCAACTACTGGGGCCACCACCGGCAGCCACTACTCTCCAGCCAGCGATGAATATCTCTGAGCTGTAGGTTGACCCACTCCACTCATGCTTTTGAGAGCTGAGGTGGCACTACCTGACACAGTACTGCAAAGCATCTTTGAATGCACAGCTGTGCAAGGTCACTCACTGCAAAGTCACATGGGCAAAAAGCACTGATGCTGGGCTGAAGTGTCTATGGTGGCGCAGCTCTCCCTCTGGTCAGAGGTTCTTTGCTCGCCGCCTGATGCCCGTTCCCATAGGCACGCATTTCCTGACATGTCTTATAACAAAGTCAATAAACTGTATCATCCATCACTGCTGACAGCATCATCTGCACCTCCAACCCATCTCCATCAGAGGACCTCAAGCCCTTACCCATCGACACATTTATGTGCAGTGTCAGAAGTAGGGTGGAGGTTCAGAAGACTTAGTCAGCCAGTGGTGGGTGATGCAGCGTATTGACATTAATCGAAGTTACGCGCTGTCCGGATTGGCTAGCAGTAGGAAGAAGAGGGGTTACTGGGTGAAACTCTTGTGCCTAATGCTGTTGGGCAACGGTCATTGGACAGAAACTGACAAAGACGGGGACAGCGGTGTACTGACCACATGTCCCTCCATATCCACATCCTATGACGCCTGTCGGCTGAGGTTGACACGTAGAGTCGATGCCGTTGGGCCTTCCGAAGCCTGGTCGGATGGCATTTAGAGTAACAGTTATTTAAAACAGGAAAACTGTCTAGGTTCTTGCAAACAGATTTGTAAGGAAAACCAAATTACAAAATTGTTAAGGCTTTCGTGGCCACTTGTTGACAAACTGCCTATTGGTTTCTGTCTCGGCTTCTTCGGACGACGTTCATCTATTGATTTTACTAACTTTTCGCCAGCCACTCGTGCTGGCGAAACGTCAGTAAAATCATTAGATGAATGTCGGCCGAGGAACCCGAGACAGAAAACCAAATTGTTACAATGACCACGATATCTATCCTTTAATATTTGTATAACTACGACTACAGAACTCAGACCTACAAATAAAAAATACATTAGTCATTCACGTCGCAGTTATGAAATAATACAACTGATCATTGAATGTAAGCCATATTTGCATATGCAACAATGTCTGACATTCTTACAAGGGGGGAAAACCGCTGTTTCTTTGTTTATTTAATGAAACTAGGGGCCGAATTGCATCCATCTTCCAGAACGGACGCATGTTCAGGGGGGAGCTGTCGTTTACAGCTGCTCCGGCAATGCAATCCGAACAACAACGCTTTTTCTTGTTCTACTTGTGTGGATAGCGTCTGAGTGTAAAGAAAAGTTATACATGCAATTCTGTCATATGATGACATGGTTGGAGACCATGACTGTTATTTGAAGACAAATGTTGATGGTGTTGGGACAGCAAATATGCTACTTTCCCATACATAGGGCCACTATCATACCAAATAGCAAACTTATTTAAAAAGAAAAATATCATAATCAGCTTTTCCACAAATAATAAATTACAAGAAAAAGTAATCCATGATGTAAATACCTCCAAGTGTCCATACTGAAAAACAGGAATATACAAACTCAAATGCGATAAATGCCCAAAATTCTACATTGGATAGCCAGGCAGAAGTTTTGAAATTAGATGCTAAGTACACATGATGATTTAAGACTGGGTAACTTGAACAAATCTGCATTTGCAGCCCATATTGCTGAAGGAAACCATTCAGTGAGAATTATAGAGAACAACTTAAAAATTTACAATCTAGCAGAAAAAGGAGCCACCATGAATAAATGAGAAGAAATAGAAATACAAACACACACACACACACACACACACACACACACACACACACACACACACACACACACACACACACAAACAGCACCTCAGACTATGTCCTCAATGAACAAACAGAGTTAGCTAACACCCCTTTCCACAAAAATTTCGAAAAATTATTTTCCAACCTCCAAAGCAAATAATATTAGTAGACCTATCTGCAGATCAAGTAGCAAATTATATGTTACTATATTTCTCATGATGCTAAATGTAATTAAATAATATACTTTTTTACCTATACAGTACTAAAAAAACCTTTATGATTAATGTAACAGTATCAACTCAAAAAATCAGTTTCTCTGTACTAGTGTAAAATGCATTTCAGTTGCGTAAGTGAAAATATGATTCTTTCCAAACATAGGACATCTTCAAATGTTACGATATATCATAGCATCTTTAATATTCATATGTTTGTAAGCTCTTTGTATGTATCTAAACATGTGGTACGTGGTAGAAATCTTCTCAGTGACAAATCTAAAGTGATCAGTGAGAAAATTTACGTGTGCAACAGTAAGAAGTGCAGTGGGAATGTATTCACATCTGTTGGACGAATGTTATGAAAACTAACATTCCAAACCGACATTTCACGTAAGTCACATGCAAAGAAAATCTGTAACGCAACCATCTGTGTGTGGCGTGCATATAATTATGTATTAGTTATATTTTAGGACAATTAATCCGTAGAAAAAACACACCACATGATATAAGGAAAGCATGTAAATCGTCTAAAGAAGAATCACAGCGATTCGAAACCGTTAACGGTACCCTTTGAATAAAGGATCTGAAAGTAAATTTGTGGCTGGTTGCTGTCCCAACACCATCAAAAGTTATATCGTTTTGGGATGAAGTGAATCGGATACTGTTTTGTTTGTTTAGAAGGAAGAGGTGCCTTCGGGTGTCAAATATTTTTCTAGTGATCCTTCGTAGGGAAAAGTGATAATAAATTGGTTTTATCAGTTACGACCTCAGGACGCTAGCCACAAGTATCGACAATGTTAATCACTTGATGTTTTATTGCACTGTAAAAGGAATTTGTGTCCTGCCACTGTAGACTGACACTCTGATAACCTAAATTGTGTAAACTCCTTAAATAATTTCCGCCTCTGTGAAAACTTTAGCAATTTAATGTCGCTAACAAATAGTTCTAGAACAAAGGAAAGAAATAAAGAACAGAGTAGAAATTTGAACGTTCATTATAAAAATTAAGTATTCAATTGCTAATTTGAATTAGTGTAATTTTGAGAAATTTTCTCAACCGAACTATATGCTACTTATGAAATCTGCTCAGTTAAAGCGTTCTGACAGGAAAAGCATTTCTATATTAGTAACAGTTTTATTTTTTCTTTATTCTAGTCAGACGTGGTAGTTACATGTAGATAATTTTACATGATAGGCAGACCGAATTAAAGGATCACTGTTTCAGCGTTCGGAAACGAAGAACAAGCGATTAATAATGTTGTTGTCGGAAGGAAAATACAAATACTAACCAGCAGTAAGATCCTTGAGTCTTTCCTCGTAGTTCTGAAGACTGTAGTGTTGTGAAAGCTATGTTTTTCGATAAGCTTAACATCCGTTTATCCGTTTATCGTAGTAAACGCACGTAGCTCAGCCATCACCGCGTGTTTGATTATGGTTGCGCGAAAGTAGATGGAAGCCAAAATGCGCTGCAAGTGACAGATATTGGTGTGTCCTATCTCTATACAACATACCCCTCGCTTTCTGACTGTATTGTGATAACAGACTGATCGGGGGCAGTTATCCAGTGTGAGCTGTAGGCATGTGGTGCTCCAGGGGCGAGTGGCAAATTTCAGAGACGACAGCACGGCCTTACTTTGCTTCATCCTTGATTCTTCCAATTACATATGATCCTGTGAATCAACGGCAAGGTCACAGCAAGCAAACGGACACATTTCAGAAGTTATATTTCAAACGTTATAGCGTCGAATTATTGTCCACCAGTTCTTGCTTCTTACGGGCATCCTTGTCCATTTCACTTTCTTTCGCCTCTGCGAAGAATATGTTAACATGAGAAAAGTTCTGTCGTTCAAGGTTCATGCTAAACTGTATGTCCCACTATAACTTTTTTGTAAGTCAGTGCAAAGGTGGGATGAAGTCACTGACCTACCACCAACAACAGTACAGGTGTACGACAGCTTCGTTAACGAGTAAAGCATCTGTGTAAACAGTTATCCTCTCGGAATTTCTCATTTTCGTTTACAAGAGTACCCATCATCGACTTTTCATATCTCCGGCCGTAACGAAAAGAACTTTAGCTCCCATCAGTCTGTTTGATCGTGATTCTGTATTGAGTTTGCAAGGGTACCAGCTACAGCTTTCGACGCTGGTGCCACTGCCTTTTTTAAGTTTCCTGATGGTGTGGCGTATGTGATTTCTTAAGACCTATTCGCATGAGAAGTTTTTATTTCGTTAGCAATAGTACCTGTTATCACGATGGAGTGATGGTATACTGGGTTATATGTCGCTGTGGATCAGGTTAGATGGCTGATGAGCGTTGTCTGTAAACGGCTGTAGAAATGCAGTTTGATAGCTAGAAATTTACCACCTGTTTCAGAACGTAATTTATTTATCATCTAATGTCATTTTTGCCTTGCCTGTAACAGCTGCAATTGGAACAATTGGGAAAGTTTCTCGATGTGTGAACTTAAATTTTTTCGTATATATGTGGCGTTTGTATCTCATCAGTTAACTTTCTTTCTCAGCAGCTGCCTCTAAGAAACGATTCTAACAATAAATTTGCAGACGTTCTCGAAAAATTCTCTCTCTGTTGCTTGAGGAACATTGTCTATATTATCTTTCTCTTTTGCCTATGTTTTGACAAAATTGGGGAAATGCGTAATAGCTTACTGTAGGAACAATGATATCAGTGTATTATATTTCTTATGCTACTGATACGGTGAAATTAATTCCAGTATTTCTATTCAGTAGTATTAGCCATTGGTGAAGCTGCGTACTTACTATACAATGAAGATTATTCTTGTTTCAGAGAGCAGCACAACGGTGTGATTATAAGCTATCTTGTAGAATGCGAACTAAATGGCTAGTAAGAATAATGTCTTTCCTCGTAAGCAACCTTCTAAGGACAACGGTCCGTGGCCACATATTAGATACTCGTAAGACTGTCTAGCAATGGCAGCAGAGGGAGTGATTGGATATCAACAGTGATATGTATGAGAAAAGCAATGCACGAGAGAAAGTATGTTTGCAGGTGCTTTGATGCTCTTTCCTTTTGTTAAAATAAAGCTGTAGTACATTCATGGCATAAACTAGTACATAAGACGAGAATTAGCTAAAAAATGCTGAAAGTTATGTTCTGGTACGTGAGACTGACTGACAGCAAATAAAAACAGGGAAAGAGCCAGCTACTACGAGAACACGTAAATGATGGGTAACAATTCTACATTATCTGATCAAAAGAAGCCGAACACCTATTTGTGGACGTTCATACGAGACATGTCCACCTCTCAACTTATTGAGGCTTGAACTGTGCTGGGGAGACTTGGAATGGGATGTCTGAATGTCTGTCGAGGATGGCAGCCCCATTTTTCTCAAAAGCCGAAACCGCAGAATGTTGGACGATGGGATCTGGAGCAAAGTCGACGTACTGACTCATACCAAAATTGTTCCATTGCATTCAATCGGGACTCTGTCCAGGCCAGTCCACTTCAGCAATGTTTCATTGGCTCTCATATCCTTGTTTATGACAAGTTGCTTTCTCATGCTGATACAATCAATCATCGTTTCAGAACTGTCCTTCAACTAGAAACAGTACACGATGACGTAAAATGAAAATGTTTTCATGCTCTTTCGCATTTAGCGTTTCCTCATGCCCATTAAGGGGACCGCAGAATAGCTGCCAGAAAACACAGCCATACTGCAAGGGCCCCCCTCCCACCCCCTCACCCCCCCCCCCTCCGTAGTTCACTAATGACACTACACTATACATGAAGGTGGGCAGCGTCATCCAGAGGTCAGCCAATTTCAAATTCTTCCATCGGATGGACACAAAATAGTGTGATTCATCAGTAGTTTCCTGTCATCCGCTGTGCAGATGCCAAGACCAACCGGGCCAAGAACGATATCTTACCGACTGGTATAACGATCTGCTTACCTGATCTACTGGGAGTCAAATCGCTCCCCAAAGAAGTTAGGTAATGAGTTAAGAGCTGCGCGCAACGGACTTAGTGATCGAAGTGCTGATCGAGATGAATCCAATGTGTAACAGTAAGGTCTTTGAAGGTCAACGAAGGTCACAAATTTGGCATGAACGTTCATTCACAAAAGGTGTCGAAATGATGACCATTGGTATCAATGCAGTGCTGCAATCTTCTTACTATGGATTGAGTGGTATTCCTTATCACAGTGGCACTTGTCGAAGCACATGATCTACATCTACATCTACATCTACATGACTACTCTGCAATTCACATTTAAGTGCTTGGCAGAGGGTTCATCGAACCACAATCATACTATCTCTCTACTATTCCACTCCCGAACAGCGACCGGGAAAAACGAACACCTAAACCTTTCTGTTCGAGCTCTGATTTCTCTTATTTTATTTTGATGATCATTCCTACCTATGTAGGTTGGGCTCAACAAAATATTTTCGCATTCGGAAGAGAAAGTGGGTGACCGAAATTTCGTAAGAAGGTCTCGCCGCGACGAAAAACGTCTATGCTGTAATGACTTCCATCCCAACTCGCTTACCATATCTGCCACACTCTCTCCCCTATAACGCGATAATACAAAACGAGCTGCCCTTTTTTGCAGGATCCCACACCGCGCAGCAATATTCTAACAGAGGACGAACGAGTGTAGTGTAAGCTGTCTCTTTAGTGGACTTGTTGCATCTGCTAAGTGTCCTGCCAATGAAACGCAACCTTTGGCTCGCCTTCCCGACAATATTATCTATGTGGTCCTTCCAACTGAAGTTGTTCGTAATTTTAACACCCAGGTACTTAGTTGAATTGACAGCCTTGAGAATTGTACTATTTATCGAGTAATCGAATTCCAACGGATTTCTTTTGGAACTCATGTGGATCATCTCACACTTTTCGTTATTTAGCGTCAACTGCCATCTGACACACCATACAGCAATCTTTTCTAAATCGCTTTGCAGCTGATACTGGTCTTCGGATGACCTTACTAGACGGTAAATTACAGCATCATCTGCGAACAGTCTAAGAGAACTGCTCAGATTGTCACCCAGGTCATTTATATAGATCAGGAACAGTAGAGGTCCCAGGACGCTTCCCTGGGGAACACCTGATATCACTTCAGTTTTACTCGATGATTTGCCGTCTATTACTACGAACTGCGACCTTCCTGACAGGAAATCACGAATCCAGTCGCACAACTGAGACGATACCCCATAGCTCCGCAGCTTGATTAGAAGTCGCTTGTGAGGAACGGTGTCAAAAGCTTTCCGGAAATCCAGAAATACGGAATCAACTTGAGATCCCCTGTCGATAGCGGCCATTACTTCGTGCGAATAAAGAGCTAGCTGCGTTGCACAAGAGCGATGTTTTCTGAAGCAATGCTGATTACGTGTCAATAGATCGTTCCCTTCGAGGTGGTTCATAATGTTTGAATACAGTATTTACATACGACCAGAATTTCTTCGGATTTTCTACCAAATTTCGAGACAATGTTTCGTTGTGGAACCTATTAAAGGCATCTCGCATCGAAGTACGTGCCAAATTTCGCGCGTCTGTCAATTCTCTCTCGCATGTCTTTAGATGTAGTTGGAATGTCTTTATAAACAATGTCTTTCACGAATCATCACAAGTTAATTAGGACACACCCAAGAATGGGCAGATCGAGTCCAGTATTTATGCCTGTAACGTGCTGGGCGCTCCCTAGTCGCTCCGCGCCCACCACATTGGGTGTTCCCAACGCGGTCCGCGCCTGTGTCTGGCGGCAGAAGTCACGTTTTGTCAAAATGTCAAATCCGACGATCATTACTCGGAAATTCAGATAACCAGAATCATTGGACAATGAGAAGAAAAAGAGTGATACAGACGTGTAATGCTAAATTGGCAGCAGAACCTTTTGTCGTTTCCTGAACGGTGGCGACCGTTCATTCATGCTATCTTCGTTAAGTTAGCCGAAAGTTATGACGACTTGCACGTAGCTAAACAGTTGAAATGATAAATCATCGCTGTGGCAGAGCAGATTTACGCGCTTCAGTCTGGAACTGCGCGACCGCTACAGTCGCAGGTTCAAGTCCTGCCTCGGGCATGGATGTGTGTGCTGTCCTTAGGTTAGTTAGGTTTAAGTACTTCTAAGTCTAGGGGACTGATGACCTCAGCTGTTATGTCAGAGCCATTTGAACATTTGATAACTCATCAAAGTGGTTTCCTTAACTATTCTTCTGCGGATACAACACTTAATGGAACATTCTGAAAAATTGTGAACTGTCTGCAGAGAATACCGAATGCAGAAGAGCATGTCTCCTTGAGACGTATCTCAAAATTGAGAGTGGCTATTATCCATGAGTTCTATTTGAAGACTCGTATCCAGGAAAAAACATTCGGCTGACCACAGCGAACCTACTTTCGTGGCCAACCTTACTGCGTCTTTTTTGAAGCAAGTTCCTAAGAAACGATTCTCTGATGCTAGGTTGCCAGGGACTGGAAACGTTTTGACGCCAACGTCACCTGCAGGAGAATCCCTTATGGAACAAGCAAGCTCCGTTTTAACAGAAATCACTATATTCGTGATAATTTGTAACTTAATTTCTAATGCATACCGATCCCCAAAAATGGGGGAATAGCACCTGTGTTCTCAAGGAACATCACTATTTACATTCACACTTGTCATGATGAATGAAATTCGTTGAGGCCAGCGGCGTTACTAGGAAATTTATAAAACAGTTCTCTCTCAGCTTCAACCACATTAATTTTCCAATATTTCTCGATAGAGTCAACAACGTATCTGAATAATCAAAGGACTTACAAACTTTTTGCCAGTCATAGTTAACTATAATCCACGATATTTCGACTGAACACGTAACAGTCATCTTCAGGTGAGTCATCGAAGTCTTCGATACTTCACATGAAGATGACTGGCAGGTGCCCACTCGAAATTTCATGAATTGTAGTTAACGAAAACCGGCAGCAAGTCCGAGACTTCTTTGAATATTCAGTTCACTGAGAAAAGCGACTCACAAGTAAGTATTTGAAAATAAATGAAACGAAGCTGAAAAGGTTTATGAGCGTCATAATTACGTTATCGTCATCTCCCGGTCGCTTGAGAAAGTACTTATGATCAGTATTTAAGTTGGCAGACTTAATAATTTATAACGTTTTTCCATAAATTTTTTAATCCGATCATCTTTTATGCTTAATTCTATGTGCTTATTGAATACTGAGATGTTACTGCTACTCCTTGAGGCCGTGCACTGTCTTTAATCTTCAGCTAACACCAATTGCAGAGACGATTCCTAACAAGACAAGATTTTACAACATACAGTAGAAATTTGCTCTTTGTTACTAATATTTTGCTACATACTGTTATATAAAGCATGGAGTAACTGGGAATATCTGTAAGCATAACTGAATTTATTTGTTGCTATGCAAGCAAAAGTTTTTGTGTTCGCAGTTCGGACTGCGCCGTAATTTTTCAGGAAACTTCGCGACAAAATCGTAACAACTGTTTCGTATTAGAACGTAATATAGTTATCAGTCTCTTTAATACAATGGTTGTATAGAGCCGAGTAATGGTTATAGGATTTCTTGACTGTCGTTGGCCGCTGTATGCCCGATGCGCCAGCTACGTAATCATTTTGCGCTGTTTTTGCATCTATACTTCGACGCTGCTGTAGTTCTCTCATTAAATCAGCAGTGGACTTTTAGGCCTTTTAGATCCCTTACGATGAGAACTTTCCTCTGACTTCCATTCTGTATAATTCCGAGCACGTTTGCTAGTCACATGAGACGACATCTTCCATTATTTTGTAACATCAGGACAAATACTGTGTGACAAACACGTATAAACTTGATCCATACGTTGTGGACTCTACAACCGTTTACGCATTACTAGTCTCGTTGTTACTAGTGATGCAAATCTGACGGTATTTTGTCACACAGGGAAGCCAGATCGACGAGCGAATTGACTTTTTGACTTCAAAATCTGTTGTAAGTATTACATTAGGTTTTTAAGAACATTATATGGACACACCAGAAGGAGTTTTACGAACGCCTTCTGCCTCCGCTCCCCTTCTTCTAGCCCGCGAACGTTTGTACGTCTCTCTGCGTCGCCTGAAGGTGAATCCCCACCGTCCGTTCGAGAAGCTATGGGCCATATGAAAGTGGTTATTATACATGGCATTTTTTTTACACGTCATTGTACTCCATCCCTTACCTTGAAGAAGCCAGCAGTGGAACCGGAACCGTAGAGGCCGTACTTGATCTTGCTCTGCTTGGCCAGGTCGTTGACGCTGTTGATGGAAGACTCCATCCTGCTGCTGGTGAGGAACGCCGCCAGGTTGGCCGTGTAGGAGGCGAGCATGATCAGCTTAAAGAAGGCCCACATGCCCGCCATAATCCGCGTCGATACGGCCCTGACGGCGAGAACAACACATTCACAGGCTGGTAGCGTAAGAGTTATGCAGAAGCAAGATTCTGAGTATGCTGCTCCCATAAATTGATTCAACAGCGTGTTTAAAAATGATACTGACAAAAACTACGATGCAATTCAAAGATTTTTTAAATAGCGGACTGGGAATGTCTGTGAAATAATCCCAACAAAGTATCAGAGCACTAAGAAAATACTGAAACCAGTAGCCACTAGATCAGAGCTTTCTCACACCTTCATCATTGAGCATTGTGGCAATCAGTAGGGGTACATAAGAAGCAATAGAAGCTAGGAACGTAACTCGTCTATTCGTCGGGAAAAATGCAAAATGCAGGCCTGAAAGACAACCCACTTTTATATTAGTAAATTTTAATAGAAAACTGAAAAGTGTACGTACTATGTGTTCCCAAGAATGTAATACTTATGACATACACTGAAGAGCCAAAGAAACTGGTACACCTGCCTGATATCGTGTAGGGCTCCCACGAGCACGCAGAAGTTCCGCAACACGACGCAGCATGGACTCGACTAATGTCTGAAGTAGTCCTGGAGGGAACTGATACCATGAATCCTGCAGAGCTGTCCATAAATCCGTAATACTACGACGGGGTGGAGATCTTTTTTGAACAGCACGTTGCAAAGCGTCCCAGATACGCTCGATAATAAACTCTGTAACAATTCTGGACATGTGGGGTGTCACTTTCTCCTGCTGGAATTGCCCAAGTCCGTCCGAACGCACAATGGACATGAATGGATGCATGTGATCAGACAGGATGTTTACGTACGTCTCACCTGTCAGAGTCGTATCTGGGCGTATCACGGGTCTCATATCACTCCAACTTCACACACCCAACACCGCTACATAGCCTCCGCCAGCTTTAACAGTCCCCTGCTGATATACGGTGTCCATCGATTCATGAGGTTGTCTCCATATCCGTACACGTCCATCCACTCGATACAATTTGAAACGAGACTCGTCCGACCAGACCACTTGTTTCCAGTCATCAAAATCCCAATGTCGGTGTTGACGGGCCAAGGTGAGGCGTGAAGCTTTGTGTCATACGGTCATCAAGGGTACACGAGTGGACCATCAGCTCCGAAAGCCGCTATCGATGATGCTTCGTTGAATGGTTCGCACGCTGACACTTGTTGATAGCCCAGCATTGAAATCTTCAGCAGTCTGCGGAAAAGCTGCACTTCTGTCACCTTGAACGATTCTCTTCAGTCATCGTTCTTCCAAGATCTTTTTGCGGCCGCAGCGATGTCGGAGATTTGATGTTTTGCCCTATTCCTGGTATTCACGGTACACTCGTGAAATGGTCGTACGGGAAAAAACCCACTTCATCGCTTCCTCGTAGATGCTGTGTACCATCGTTCGTGCGCCGACTTTAACACCGTGTTCAAACTCACTTATATTTTGATAACCTGCAACTGTAGCAGCAGTAACAACGGCGCCAGACACTTGTCTTATATAGCCGTTGCCGACAGCAGCGCGGTATTCTGCCTGTTTACATATCTCTGTATCTGAATACGCATGCCTATACCAGTATCTTTGGCGCTTCAGTGTGTATCGATTACATCATGTAATGCGTTATGCGTAGTATAGGACAAACATTTTAACACGAAGCATGTGTTCTGCCAATGAATACCTCCCTCACAACCACATTCTTCATATGCACCGGTGAGTTTAGGTAGGCGACTATAGATAGTATTTTGTATCGTCTTTGGATGAAATTTCTAGTCAAGTATTGATTCGACGCCATTTTAAAGCATCTGCAAACAACGTTGAGAAAAATTTCCTAGTTAAAGTATGATGAATCAAGAATATTTTCCAAAATAGCCTTGGATCGGGAACGCATCGCTATATATCTATGACCATAATACGATACCCAATCAGCGATGGACATGCAGAAGTTTGCCCGCAACCGGAGGTGTTCGTTTGTGTCTATCAGTGCAGTTTTGTGCTGTAAAATCCTATAAAAAGAGCGCCGTTTAACGGCGTTGTCGCAGGGTATATGCAACGTAGCGAGACTCCAGTGCGGGTATGTTAGCACCGATACGTAGGTAAGGATTACTGTGGCATTCGTTCTTTCCGACGTGCGTGCGTTTGAGACGGAACTATGGCGACGTTATTACCACATGCTTCCAAACAGGACCTTTCCTTGTCTACCGACGGACAAACCCAGGTAGACATCCATCGGAGAATAAAGAATGTATATGTGGCAGCATATCTGTCGAAAACCACCGTTTTGGAAAGGCTCGAGAAACAAGACTGGGGGGCCACCCACGAGGAAGTAGACTCGTATACAAACCCACGCGGAGACACATCAGCATATCCAGCTCATCACTGATTTCAGGGCATGACGTCTGGAGATTCTGATTGGAGCACGTGAGGCTTCGTCACTAAAACTACATTCTTAAGGTCAGAGTTAATATTCAGCCGTGTATTCATAATCAGTTAACGTACTCTCATGTTCATAATATGTCTTTTCACGTACTTGTCGCCTTCTATGTATTCAATTTTCCGAGAGATTTTGAATTTTTTCGAATTTTTTGTAACAGTTTCCTTAACAGAGCTTACTTGGGCATCTCCTCACCGCCTCCTCCCAGAAGGGCGCTGCCGGTGAACCACAGGATGTTGGACATGCTGAACTGGTTCTCCAGCTCGTTGCAGTTGGGATCGCGAGGATTTGCCTTCTGCCATTCCATTGGCGCCGCCCTGAAACACCAAGCAACACGTCATATATACAGCTGTACCAGAAACCATCACCACAACAAGTGCGAGTCAAATGGCAACTGTAAAGTTTGGTGGTCTCTTCCTCACATTCAGTTAACCTTCTCTCCAGATACACATTTGTTCGATAGTCTATTAAAACAGCATTGAGCGAAATAAGTCTACTAACAACTTGAAACGTGTCTAACTGCCAAAAGGTTCTCAGGTAACGTATTAAGTTATTAGTACGTAGGGGGCAACAATATATAAGCGATGTTTTAACTTTCGATTGACTTATATCTAATTGAATGATATTCTATCAAAATGCCCAGAGCCACTTAGCGAAATAAACCAGAGATTAATACGTTTCTCCCTCCTTTTACGTCTCTATACTATAAATCATACACTATTAGCTTTTCATTAATCTCGGTTAATTAGAGCGTGTTTTGTATAAACAAAATGTTAATGGGTTCGCCGCTAAATAATGGTTCTTGGATAGTTACATTGTATGCTTACTTTGATAACTTGTTTTGATGGCAACAGAGAGTATGCACACACCGGTAACTAGGTAAAACCGTTGTGTTATAAACACATCGCTAACCAGGCACACCGATTATGTTATAAACCTTGCATATCTCTATTTTTGATCACCGTTTTAAAAACGTGCATAACCTACAACCTACAGATTACTTATTTATTTCTCCTCACAGTGCACGTAACGCAAAAGCTCTCCATAAGTCGATGCCAGCGACATATCCGTAGCCTCCGACCTCAGTTCTTGTTTAATGTTGATTTACGTAGATTAAAACTTCTGTTTCTTTTATAAGCCATAACTGTTACAAAAACTACTAATATCAGTCACTGTACCTACGCTGATAACATAATGAGTTCTTTTTATTAGCTGCAGATGCAAAACGCCTAGTAAAATTATGTCATCGAAATTGACATTTCTCAAGCAAATAACACATGAAATTTTTCGGGAGAATCTAGCATTCGACAACTACTAGTATCTTTTCTTTAATAAAATTTTAATTTCTCTAGGTTTCATTATTTTTCAGTTTCTGATATTCTTTTTTTTTCTTTATTTTCATTTACCTTTCAGATTAGTAGCTGCTTCTTTTCTACTCTTGGAGACATCAGTTAATTCTGAGGGTGACATTCCATTTATTTCCCATCACATATGCGTGGGCTCCAAATTTATTTTAAATGTCTGGGCTTTATATATAGACCTTTATTTCATCATCAAAATAACGATACGTTTGAACAAGGGCCATGAGAAGTTAAACCCACATTAAACGGTAGCAATGCATAAAAACAATGAAACAAAAAGCCTATGTGCCACCATCACTTTAGCCCATAACTTATAAAATGCAAACAAATTTTAGCCTCTTCAGGTATTGACTTCACACAGACCCACTGTCGTTCCCTACATTTATTGCCCACTCGTTACTTACCAGCTTTGCGAAATAAGCGGCGACACTTTCAACGCAACCCACCCATCATTTTGCACGACAATGCGCGGGCGCATACAGCGCAAGCTGCGGCTACTCTGTTCGGTCGATGGGACTGACTAATCTCCTAAACTTCCCTCTACTCTTCATCACCACTAAGTTGTGTTGTGAGTCTAAATCTGCTCCTGGGTATACCTTACAATCCAATATCTGATTTTGGAATCTCTGCCTAACTGAAATCTTCCCGTATCTCCTGGCCTTTCTCGTGTTTACCTCGTCCTATTGTTACTCTTGAAAACAGTATTCGCTGTTACTCGCTAAAATTTGTTGCGGAAATCAGTTAGTCTTTCTCCTCTTTCATTCCAAGTACTAAGACCATGTTCTCCTGGAAACTTTTCTTCTACCCGTCCCCTTACAACCGCATTTCAATACCCCATGAGTCTTTGGGTTTCGTCTCCCTCTACGTGCTGGATTACCCGTTCAATAAATTCGTATACTTCCTCTATCTCTTCATCTTCGGCGTGCTACGTCGGCATGTATATCTGAACTACTGTTGTCGGTGTTGGACTACTGTAGATTCTGACGAGAACAATCCTATCACTGAACTGTTCACAGTAACTCACTCTCTGATCTACCTTCCTGTGTGTAATTCCACTCCCGTTACACTATTTCCTACTGCTGACCAGAAATCCTTGTCTTCTTCCCACTTCACTGAGTTACACTATATCTAGTTTGAGTATACAGATTTATCTATTCAGATTTTCTAGTTTCCCTACCACTTTCCAATTTATGACATTCCTCCCTCCTTTTCATAGAACGTTACTCATTCGTTGGTTCTTCAGTACTTTTCTCATGGTTACCCCTTCCAGAGATCCAGATAGGGGACCATTCCAGAATCTTTTGCCAATGGAGAGATCATCATGACACTTTTTCAATAACAGCCCATATGGCCTGTGGATACATGTTACGTGTTTTTAATTCAGTGTTTTCTATTGCGTTTTGCATCCTCATGACGTTGGTCATTGCCTTTTCTTCCGTCTTTAGGGGCAGTTTCCCACTCCAAGGGCGAGATATTGCTCTTAATCTGTACCCGCTGCTTCACCCACTTTGACAAGGGCGTTGCCAGAATGAGGGGTGACTTCTTATGCCAGAAGTCTTAGATCGCCCCTGCTTATGATTTTTATTCAAAATCTAAGCGGTGGCCGGTATAGCGTCCCCAGTGAAATAATAAGAAAAGACTTAAAAACAGTATTTATAAAGAAGAGACATTTAAAAATTGAATAATATACATTTTTCTCATGTATCTGTATTATAATAATTTCTCTGTGTAAGTTTCGAGGGCAAAGAAATGTAACAAAATGATCTAAAGAGACGACAAGATACGCTCTTTTCTTAATTTTTTAGTCGTCTTCACTTCTTCTCTTGTCTTGGTTGCGCGTAGGCGGACGTCTTGCGAGTCCTGGCAAATGGAGGCATATTTGTACTAATTAAGGAGATAATTATTGATTTAATATTATTGTTTACTTTTAATATGTAAGAGGTGATTCCGATTTCATATCCGCCTTTCTTGAATTAACCTGCATTCGAGTAATTTACAGTGCAACAATCGCCCGCTATTAACATAATATACTTTTTTCTCCACAGCCGCCCGACGCTGCAGAAAACACGTAGCTTTAAGATTCTTATTTTCAGTACAACAGCTGTGGCCCAGAGCCAGGACTCCGAGTACAATGCAATGGTTAACGGAGGTAAGAATAAATACTCTCGCACGTGTGTGGGTCACAATTGTAAATAATAACTTACGATTTTTTGCTTTAAAGTGAACTGACTAGCCGAGGAAATTAATATGAAAAGTTTATTCCGTTGTTCAACTTATATGTTCATGTTTTAAGATTCAGCGAGTCTAACGTTCATTAACGTAATAATTTCCACTGAAGATTAATATTGTTAAAAAAGAGAATGTCACAAAAGCATTTAACTGTAAATCATAATTGAATGAAATATCATTTTGATTAACGCCCACCACGTAAGTCGGCAACAATCACCATTACCAATTACTTTCTGCAATAAATTAAATTAGGACGGCCGACGGACGCGAGACGGGGTTCGAACCCTGGACCGATGACGTTTTGATTAACAATCAAAGACGCTACGTGGGCAACTGTTGGACAAAAACTATTGAAGAATATCTAAAAGTGTTAATGAATGTGTTTATCTGTAGTAGTTAACTGATATCCAAGGTGACTTAAAACTAGAAAATTCTCACCGTATCAAATTAGGTTGAACGGCTTATGGAAGAAACGCCACCGATCTGCTGTTGCGTAGGCAGTCCTTGTCGCCTATGAAATCGATGCTCTGGCGCCTGGGTGGATGGCGATTTCGGGCAAGGGTTTCTGTCTGAAGTATATTTTTCTCCTGTACACCGAAAGCATCGGAAATTTTAGAGGGTTCCAGGAGAAAAATAAATTGCGGATGGAGACCGGCAGCCACGAGGCGGCAGAGCATCACATACATGGCAGACGAGGCCCATCTACGCAGCCGCTAGCGGCATCTTCTCCACTGGTGATCTCCAGTGGCAATCGGTCACTATCACAGAATAACAAGCAACATTGTGAGACGTTCCACCTGCGGTTCGTTAGCGTACGAAGTCACGTTTACTGCCGGAAAAGTGACCGCACGGCCGACGCCGGCGCGTATAGCTCCGACGCTTTATAGCGCCGTTGGATGACATTTCCAGATGTGGGTTCCTGCCGTCGATTTCTTCCTCAAGACATCAACTACAACCCCTTGAAGTTTATTGCAACATTTCTGGAAAGTGGTGTATGTTACTGATCTGAATTATGGAAGGTGATGATTTATTTGTATCCCGTTGCCTGCCAAACTAATTCCGGCCACGTAAACAATTAACTGGATCTATCGTACTAGACGCACGCACCTTGCCACTATGTAGAAAATGAGGGAGACGCCGAGGAAGGCTGTTGCCACGTAGATCCATACGTCAACGGTGAAAGGGTCCATGAATGAGAAAAGACTGCGTTCCATCTTCTCAGCCTTCTTGTACAGGATGCTGATACCTACACAAGACACATTTGTCATATTAGTGCTCAGCACGTACCCAGAATTCCTTAAATTAATCATATGTTCACAGAACAAGAACTCCAAGGTTGCATAAGAAGAGAGTTTTGCTGCAAATGGGATACGCATGGCATGGCACATTTTCCCAAAGAAACAAGCTTGACTGTTCCGGTAACGCTAAAGTCAGTATGATAACTGAGAGAACGTGCTGCTCAGTTACGGGAAATAAATATTAAAGAGAGTGTGGTTTTCAGACTTTGGCGCAAAATAAGGGCCGGCCGCGGTGGTGTCGCGGTTGTAGGCGCTCAGTCCGGAATCGCGCGACTGCTGCGGTCGCAGGTTCGAATCCTGCCTTGGGCATGGATGTGTGTGATGTCCTTAGGTTAGTTAGGTGTAATTAGTTCTAAGTTCTAGGCGACTGATGACCACAGATGTTAAGTCGCATAGTGCTCAGAGCCATTTGAACCATTTTGAGCAAAATAAGGTGCGAGAAAGGTTTGGAGTAGATTCGTGTGTGAGTCGGTTCGGAACACGAACCCACATCCTTTCACTTTGTGGCAGTGCGTGACAACTGCACATCTAACTGGGCGATTCAAAACTTCAATCTGTGATTTGTTTTTCTCCAGGCTATACAGAGCATTTCTTGCTGTGCAGGCAAAAGAGGAAAAAAGTGCGGAGATGCTTCAAATGGCTCTAAGCACTACGGGACTTAACATATGAGGTCATCAGTCCAATAGACTTAGAACTACTTAAACCTAACTAACGTAAGGACATCACACACATATCCATGCCTGAGACAGGATTCGAACCTGCGACCGTAGCAGCAGCGCGGTTCCGGACTGAAGCACCTAGAACCACTCTGCCTCAGTGGCCGGCATAGGGCGAAGAGTTTGACTTAACCACAGCCTAATGGACATAAGTGAAACAGCTTTTTGGCAAAAACAAGGTTGTAAAAGTTGTTCTATTTCAGAAAATTAACGAAAGCTTATACTGTGCATGACAAAAATGTGAAGCACCCAGATGTCCTGGTTAAATGACAGTATGTACACACACACACGTAACAGAGATCAGAGTTGCAGTTCTTTGTGGCAGGTAGAACGGCCACCACCGTGTATTGGTGTCGTTCATGGTTAGTGTTGTTACTAGGCCTCGTAAGTTACACAGTTTGAGTCACTATTGCCACCAAGGATAACTCTGAAATTGTGACAGAAGCGTAAAAGTTTGTGGGACAAATGTTGCATGAGACAACGCGGGCCGTAATGTGACGTTGGTTTTTTGTTGCTAGGTGGGGTTGCTTCAGAGATATGAAAGTCAACTTTGTTTTTTTTTTTTTAATGGGATGCTATAGTTTGGTACTTAATCCCTGGTAGGGCCTATCGAGATGAATCAAATGATGTGTGAGAGTAAGGTCTTTGAAGGTCTACGAAGGTCATAAAGTTGGCATGAACGTCCATTTACATAAGGTGTCGAAGTGATGACCATTGCAGTGCTGCAATCTTCTTAGCATGGATTGAGTGGTATTCCTTATCACATCGGCACTTACCGAAGCACATGCTCTGACAATTCTCTCTCGCACGTCTTTAGATGTATTTGGAATGTCTTTATAAACAATGTCTTTTACGAATCCTCACAAGAAATAGTCCAGAGGCGTCAAGTGTGGCGAACAAGCCGACCGCGACACATCCAATCCAACGCTTTGGGAATTGTCTTCGCAACTCATTTCTAGCCATCAGCGAAAAAAATGCCAGACACCCATCGTGTTGATGCCAGATTCTGTTCCTTGTTCCTAAAGGTATTTCTTCGAATAACAGACCTAATGTTCCTTGAATGAAATTTTCGCTCTACAACGGAGTGTGCGCTGATATGAAACTTCCTGGCAGATTAAAACTTTGTGCCGGACCGAGACTCGAACTCGGGACCTTTGCCTTTCGCGGGCAAGTGCTCTACCAACTGAGCTACCCAAGCAGGACTCACGCCCCGTCCTCGTGGCTTTCATTCCGCCAGTACCTCGTCTCCTACCTTCCAAAATTCACAGAAGCTCTTCTGCGAACCTTGCAGAGCTAGCACACCTGGAAGAAAGGATACTGCGGAGATATGGCTTAGCCACAGCCTGGGGGATGTTTCTAGGATAAAATTTTCACTATACAGTGGAGTGCGCGCTGATATGAAACTTCCTGCCAGATTAAAACTGTGTGCCGGACCGAGACTCGAACTCGGGACCTTTGCCTTTCGCGGGCAAGTGCTCTACCAACTGAGTTACCCAAGCAGGACTCACGCCCCGTCCTCGTGGCTTTCATTCCGCCAGTACCTCGTCTCCTACCTTCCAAACTTCACAGAAGCTCTCCTGCGAACCTTGCAGAGCTAGCACACCTGGAAGAAAGGATACTGCGGAGACATGGCTTAGCCACAGCCTGGGGGATGTTTCTAGGATGAAATTTTCACTATACAGTGGAGTGTGCGCTGATATGAAACTTCCTGCCTGATTAAAACTGTGTGCCGGACCGAGACCCGAACTCAGGACCTTTGTCTTTCGCGGGCAAGTGCTCTACCAACTGAGCTACCCAAGCACGACTCGCGCCCCGTCCTCACGGATTTAATTCACGAGAGAGCACTTACCCGCGAAAGGCAAAGGTTCCGAGTTCGAGTGTCGGTCCGGCACACAGTTTTAATCTGCCAGGAAGTTTCTAATGTTTCTTGCAGGAATGTGGTGTACTTCCTACCGTTAAGATTTCCTTCGATGAAATAGGGGCCTGCAATTCTGTCCTCCAGAATCCCACACCATACATTAACCGGCCACTGTTTTTGGTGTGCAACTTGCAGCAGCCAACACGGATTTTCAGTTGCCCAATAATGCACGTTATGTAAATTAACATTTCCCTGGTTCGTGAATGTAGCCTCCTCAGTAAATAAAATTAAATTAATAAAGTGTCATCTCTATGATTCTGAAGTTAAGCCCATCGGCAGAATTCACTGTACCACATACAATCCATACCAGTTAATTCTTGGTGGTGATTGATATGGTAAGGATGATATTTATGGCGATGCAGAACACGAACTGCACATTCCCTTACGATTTGACGCGAGCTAACACAAGAATCTGGAACCACAGTGGCAAGAGTACCAACTTCCCTTATCTTCTTAGTAACTTTCCATTGCGAGACATTACATTCAATATTGCAATTGGCTACTCGAGTATCCAGTTGCGATAATGATTGTGAGGACGATGTGGCCTATTCCACACCTTATTTTAGATCAATGTGACGATGCTGTGCTATCTATATTTATATGTTTTGACGATGTCATTATCGCCTTACCACTTAAGGACATGGTGTAAAAGAGATCTAAGGATGGTCATTACGGACTGAAACCGGTCATCGTCAAAAGAATTGATATTTTGATTGAAGACTGGAATAAAAACATTTGTAAAGGTATGTCTCAAACATGCTGCGACCTCACGTGTTATCTCTCATGTGACAGTATCGTGGTACCATTTTTCAACTGGACAATTCTCTTCCCCACATGAAACGTGTCTCCGTGAACTGCCTGTGCGAAATTGAAGTATTCCCGAGGGCAGCAAGATCCCCAAATCTATCCCCAATAGAACACGTGTGGTAACCGTAGGGATATCATCTTAGGCTCAGTGCCAGTATCCAAGATGTCAAGGACCATTTGCAACAGCTGTGAGCCAGGTTTCATAGGGAGAGGATATCGTGGCTATTAGAACCCAATTAGTTCATATACCAGGGCAGAGATGGTTCATTGTCTTAGCAAGTTCTTTGTAAATTTTACTCCAAGCTTTCCACTTTGTCACACAGTGTAATATAGTTGAGCATATCTATTTCTCTCTGTCTTTCTCCTATGCATATAACAGTGGAATTCCCATTGCACTCTTAATGTTACCACCCTTGCTTTTAATTTCACCGAAGGTTCTTTTAACTTTTCTACAATACTGATTCAGTCCTTTCAACAATCATTTCTTTATCGTATTCCTCACATTCTCATGCAGACATTTCGCCTTAGCTTCTCTGCACTTCCTACTTATTTCGTTTCTAAGTGATTTGTATTTCTGTATTCCTAAATTTCACTGAACATTTTTGAACCCTCTTCCTTCACCGGTTTCTTCTGTTATCCACGGTTTCTTCTCAATTACCTTCCTTGTACCTACGGTTTTCTTCCCGGCGTCCGTGATTGCCCTTCTTATAGACCTCCTGTCCTCTTCAACTGAACTGTCTACTGAATTATCCATTACGGAAGAATCTATAGTCTCAGAGAACTGCAAGCGGGTCTTCTCATTCTTTAGCACTTCTGTATCCCACTTCCTTGAGCATTGACCCCTCCTGATTACTCTCTTAAACTTCAGCCTACTCTTCATCGCTACTAAGCTAAGATCTGAGTCTATATCTGCTCCTGAGTAGGCCTTAAAATCAAGTATCTGATTTAGGTGTCTCTGCCTAACCGTGCGTAATCTAACTGAAATCTTCCCATATATCCCGGCCATTCCCAAGTATACTTCCTCCTCTTTAGGTTCTTGAATATTCGCTAATATTAACTAAAATTTATAGAAGTATTCAATTAGTATTTCTCCTCTCTCATTGATAGTACCAAACCCATATTTTGCCGTAAACCTTTCTTCTACTCCTTCTCCTACAATCTCGTTCCAGTCCCCTACGACTATTATATTTTTACCTGTTCAATGTCTTCATATACTTTCTCTGTCTCTTCATCTTCGGCTTGCGACGTCGGAGTGTATACCTGAACTGTTGTTGGAGGTGTTGGCTTACAGTCGATTCTGCTGAAAACATCCCTGTCACTGAACTGTTTACAGTAACTCATTCTCTGCCGTACCTTCCTAATCATAACGAATACTAATCCTGAAACTTCCTGGCAGATTAAAACTGTGTGCCGGACCGAGACTCAAACTCGGGAACTTTGCCTTTCACGGGCAAGTGCTCTACCAACTGCGCTACCCAAGCGCGACTCACGCCCCGTCCTCACAGCTTTACTTCTGCCGGTACCTCGTCTTCTACCTTGCAAACTTTACAGAAGCTCTTCTGCGAACCTTGCAGAACTAGCACTCCTGAAAGAAAGGATATTGTGGAGATATGACTTAGCCACAGCCTGGGGGATGTTTCCAGAACTAGAAATTCTCATTCTGAGTCCTAATCCTGTTATTCCATTTTCTGTTGCTCTTGATGTTACCCAACACTCATCTGACCAGAATCTTTGTCCTCTTTTTACTTCACTCCACTTACATCCATTGCATCTAGATTCAGATTATGGAAATATAAATCTTTCCTCAATAGCAACTAAGTGAAATAACCGTTTGGAGATGTGGGAGGATTGATCTGAGAGACTTAGAACGGTGATCGACTACTATTTGTTTTGTTCTGTGGCCGAAGATATGAATAGGTTCACGGCATTTATACCTCCATGGTTCACCATAGTGACAAAAACTGAAATGAACGTATGGAATGCTACTAATGTGTGACACAATTTACATTGTTGCTTTTGCGGTGTATCTGTTTTATATCTGCACAGTTTTTCAGAATTCTTCTGCAAAGTAAAACATGTTTTAGTAGTAACTTTTGTGGTATAGCTATGATGAGACAGCCTTTTCTGTAGCACAACAATACGCTACAGTATAGTACTTTCTTGATCAGGGTAATGTACTTAATAACTACGATATCTATACGCATAGCATTTCACTTTTGTCTATTACAAGGTAAGTACATTGACTTCTACAGAACTTTGCTTACGGACGACGATAATTACAACATTGGGCACATTTTTTACCCTTAAGTAATGACAGAGGTTATCTTACAACAAGACGCATAGTTTAGCGCTATAGTACACGTATTTGAGTGATTAATTTCGTACTAAAAACATTTATTTTTAAAGATTTTTTAATTACAAAGATACAAAGGTTTTCCATGATACATTTCATTCCATTGCTGTAATCTGTAACACATGAGGGTATAATTACATTAATCCTCAGGGGAGGGGGGGGGGGGGTCGTACACGCTTACTTTGTGTACCATGTGTTTGGCAAGAACAAGGAGCCCTAGCTAATATGGTATGCTTATACAACTTTAAGCATCGGTTTGAGATGTGATTGATCTGTTATGATGTTACTATTACGACAACGATGTGTATTATGCTGTTTAGGTATGTTTATGATCAATAAGCTGATGCTATATGAGGAATTTCATTATGCCATGTATTTTTTATGATGAAATATTGAAGAAGTGCCGACAAATATGTAGATGTGTAATAAGGTAAGGAATAATGAGTGGTGGTCAGAGACTGGTTTGTGAAAAAGGATTTTGGAAACCAAGAATCGTACTTTATGAGTTATGAAATGTGTGTACATGTGTGAATGTATCACAATGCCGGAGAAAATTTTTTGGACACTGTTATATTTATAGGATTTGGTTTCTACACATTTGTAATGGAAATTCTCGACCTGTGAAATTTTTAATATGAGACTGTCACTATAGCGCAAACTGCTGTCGTAAATGTTTTGGTAAGAAAGCTAAGTGACCTCAACATAATGCGTTGTGGGCGCCCAGCTGCGCCAGTTGCCTGGAGAAAAAGCCATTAGGTGGAGAAAAAAGAGGCCATTAACCTCACTATTGACATTCCTTTGTAGAAATCATCGCACTCTACGCTATTACCTGGAAACATATGATTATATTGTGGACCTCGTACTTTGTGCTACTTACTGAAATGCTTATTAATTGATGGAAAATGTTCTTAAATCAGCACACCTGATTATGTGTCTTTCTACGAGAGTTGAGAGAATTTCTACTGACTTATGAAATGCCACATGGCCATTGAATGGTGTTTTTATGCTTTGCTTTGTACATAGTTGCTTATTTCATTTGATATATGGTTTCCAACTGTGTTGCAGCATTGGTTTTATAAAATAAAATTAAATGCATTTGCTAATGTGAACAGTTTCTGTCAAAAGATCTTTTAAATAATAATTTTATGATCCACGTTCTTCGAAAAAGGAGCACTTGGAAAGGAAAGAACAACAAGAAGAGACTAATAACAGTACTGCATACATAATTTTCTTTTCGAGTACTTGATATTTTTTTTTATTTTTATTTTTTTTTTTTTTTGTAGAATAAGTTGTTGTGCTGCACCACTTTAATGACATAGACGTTAAGATGTGAATAGACATTTCCCTTATCTGCATTGTTGTCTATAGTGTACTATTTTTTCTGCTTGTGGGTTTGTCATGTTTAGGTATAATATCCATTACCGCTGGATATATTTCGTAAACCACATCAAATACTGACGAATCGATTCAACAAACCAAACGTGTTTGCCAGGCATAGTGCTATGGAATTTCACTTTGTATTACTCTGTTAAGCCAGTTTTACTACTGATTTATTTTTCTTGTTGATGCACATTGGCTCATATTGTTGTAATGTTGCATTTGCTTTGCTAATTTATATTTATTGCTGATAGCTTTGCCAATTTGCATTTTTTGTCATTGCTGTTTGTGTTAATTTTTTTTTTGCTACTGCATTGCATCGTCCCTTAGTATATACAGGGTGAGTCACCTAACATTACCGCTGGATATATTTCGTAAACCACATCAAATACTGACGAATCGATTCAACAAACCAAACGTGAGGAGAGGGGCTAGTGTAATTGGTTAATACAAACGATAAAAAAATGCACGGAAGTATGTTTTTTAACACAAACCTACGTTTTCTTAATGGAACCCCGTTAGTTTTGTTAGCACATCTGAACATATAAACAAATACGTAATCATTGTCGTTTGTTGCATTGTAAAATGTTAATTACATCCGGAGATATTGTAACCTAAAGTTGACGCTTGAGTACCACTCCTCCGCTGTTCGAACGTGTATATCGGAGAGCACCGAATTACGTAGGGATCCAAAGGGAACGGTGGTGGACCTTAGGTACAGAAGAGACTCGAACAGCACATTACGTCCACATGCTAACACGTTTTTATTGGTCTTTTTCACTGACGCACATGTACATTACCATGAGGGGTGAGGTACACGTACACACGTGGTTTCCGTTTTCAATTACGGAGTGAAACAGATTGTGTCCCGACATGTCAGGCCAATAGATGTTCAATGTGGTGGCCATTATTTGCTGCACACAATTGCAATCTCTGGCGTAATGAATGTCGTACACTCCGTAGCACATCGGATGTAATGTCGCCGGAGGCTGCCACAATACGTTGTTTCATATCCTCTGGGGTTGTAGGCACATCACGGTACACATTCTCCTTTAACGTACCCCACAGAAAGAAGTCCAGTAGTGTAAGATCAGGAGAACGAGCTGGCCAATTTATGCCCGTGTTTGTTACAATACGCAACTGAACGCTGGAGGTTTCAAGCGTCAACTTTAGGTTACAATATCTCCGGATGTAGTTAACATTTTACAATGCAACAAACGGCACTGATTATGTATTTGTTTATATGTTCAGTTGTGCTAACAAAACGAACGTGGTTCCATTTAAAAAAACGTAGGTTTGTGTTAAAAAATACTTCCGTGCATTTTTTGTGGTTTGTATTAAACAATTACACTAGCCCCTCTCTTCACGTTCGGTCTGTGGAATCGGTTCGTCAGTATTTGATGTGGTTTACGAAATATATCCAGCGGTAACGTTAGGTGACTCACCTTCTATATCTGAACTCAGTAGATTTAAGTTAGCTTAGGAGGGGGTACGCTATACAAGAGAATGAGATGTGATGAATTGGAAGAAATGCATTGAGAAGTTATATGAAAAAAGTTTCTTTTCTTAAAAAAATGGTACTGTAGAATGAAGAATAATTATTTTAGAAGAGGATATGAATAGATTGCAGAAAGCAGGTATAGATAGGACTTTTTGGGAATAATGATGAATGAAGGGAGATCTCCAAGAAGTAAAGAAAGTTTTGTTTGCAAAATACTGCAGTAAAACAAACCCTGTCCTTTTCTTTTGTGTTATTCCGCTATGTGTTTGTGTATCCTTGTGTATTTGTGTTCTTCCTGTCTTTTCGTGTTTACCTGATAAGAGTTATGTTGCAGAATTTTTCTAATAATGTTTTATTTACTTTGTAAAGATGTTTACACATTATTTATTCTGTTCTGTTTTAATGTTCATGTGTGAAATTAATGTTTCGAAAACTATTATCATTATTTTATTTATTTATTTATGTCATAATTCCTGTGACACTGATGTAAAAGTTTATTTCTATTCTTTTGTAAAGTCCATATTACTGCAAATGCTATATTTACTATTGTGTTCTGTAATGATGTAT
The DNA here is from genome assembly GCF_023897955.1 of Schistocerca gregaria. Taxonomy (NCBI): domain Eukaryota; kingdom Metazoa; phylum Arthropoda; class Insecta; order Orthoptera; family Acrididae; genus Schistocerca; species Schistocerca gregaria. The sequence continues at coordinate 428,612,659 of NC_064921.1, forward strand.
TTTGTGCCTTTGCAATTGTATTCTAATGCTGTAAATTATAACTATATAGACACCAGTTCTTCAAATTAAGTTTCATTTCGCTGCACACATTTCTGTTGGTCATAGTATATGCACAATATGTGAGAAGTTGGAACTGTTAGTGTTTGCACATGTGTTAATAATTCAGCAAGGGACTGATTAACAGCATTTCTGGTTCTAAGGATAATTCCAAAATCACTGTGAGTGCACAAGTGTTGATTTATGGACTTGCCATATTGTCTGCAAGACTCTTCGATGGTGATTGGGCACCTGAACAGTCACAATAGATGACTGCTGGCAATCACTACAAGGACTGCATTGGGCCTGCACCTTTAATGACCCACCAATACCATTATTTCTACGAGGACTTCAGTTGGTCTGTACCTTTGATGGCCCACCAATACCATACTCTCTACCACGAGTATAGTGGGTCTGCTCTGTGATGACCTACCTACCAATATTCTTTAACTTCGACTGACTCTGCTGTGGGTTTGCTCTGTTGTGGACCATTACCTGTCTGCATGTCAAGAGTCAACATTATGATTCTGTTGGAAGGACAACACTACTTCTTGAAGACTGCATGAAAATCCACTACTTCCGTTTGCATTTTCTTTTACTACTCAGACTTTGTGCATAACATTGTAATTAATACTGTGATGAATGATCAGGATTGTCTTTATGGACTGTGAGAAAATTGTAGCTTTTGACCAACATTGTATCGATAAGTGTGCATTTGATATATGTGTTAGCGTTAATATAAAAATTTTAACAAACATGTATTGGCCAGTAGCCAAAACAAGTTGTAAAATTTTTTGTGTTGAGCATTGGTGTTATGTAAGTAGGCTGTTTAGGTTTTTATATTGGTAACGCCACGTAGCCATCTGTATGAAAATTACTGACTGTGCTGTGTGCAGTCTGTGGCTTGTTGGCATTGGTGTAATATTCGCGATTGTAGTGCTGGGCAGTTGGACGTGAACAGCGTGTCGCGTTGAGCAGTTGGAGGTAAGCCGCCAGCAGTGGTGGATGTGGGGAGAGAGATGGCGGAGTTTTGAGAGCGGATGATCTGGACGTGTGTCCATCAGAGACAGTAAATTTGTAAGGCTGGATGTCATGAACTTGTATATATATTATGACTTTTGAACACTATTAAGGTAAATACATCGTTTGCTCTCTATAAAAATCTCATTTGCTAACTATGCCTATCAGCAGTTAGTGACTTCAGTAGTTAAATCTTTTATTTAGCTGGCAGCATTAGCGCTGGCTGTACTGCAGTAGTTCGAGTAACGAAGATTTTTGTGAGGTAAGTGATTCATGAAAGGTATAGGTTATTGTTAGTCAGTGCCATTCTTTTGTAGGGATTATTGAAAGTCAGATTGCGTTGGGCTAAAAATATTGTGTGTCAGTTAAGTGTTGATCAGAATAAGTAAAGAGAGAAATGTCTGAGTACGTTCAGTTCTGCTCAACTGTTTGAAAATCAAATAACGTACGAGGTTTATCAGAATAGTAATTTACAAATTTTTCTAAGAGTAGGTTTCAACATGGCTGTTTGAGACTTTCGTAAGCAGTGGCGGAAGGAGAGGCCTGAAATCAAACTTGAGTGGTCTTGACGGATGCTTGTAAGGGAGAGAGTTGTGATTTACTATCTTATCTCCCGAACAGGGTCGTCGGCTCGGTCACCTGTGTAGTCCACTTAGATGTCACTTTAAGCAGCTTAAGGCAGATATCGATAAAGAGTTGAAAGCGTCATATTGAGCCGTCTAAATCACCCAATTCTTCCTAGATCTTTGTTGTACATAAGGTGCAGGACGGGGTGCTCCCCAAAGCGGATTATCAAGCCTTAAAGAAAAAAATTGCTCTTCCCCCAGTACCACAGTCTGATCTGCACTTGTTTACGGCTGGTTTCAGACGGTGAGTATTTTTACTACTCTGTACATTTGTGTACTGTTTATTTAATGACTAAGTAATTTCTCAGTTTAATATGGCCTATATAGGCGTTTTTACGTCGGTATTTAAAAGCATTCGCATTTAATTCCTCATAAAGAGAAGTTTTCTCGGTATGCCTATCGAATAGAAAACGCTTCCTGCTATATTCTCTAAGTGTTTCTTGGTGACATGAGGAAATATTCCCTACATAACGGTCACCCTCATGTCCAGCTAAGGAAAAAATACTGATAGTGGGACGAAATTAGCAAAAGCTTCTCTATAAACCTCTGTTAAAGACGAATTCTTATTCACATGAAATAGTTATGGTTTATATATTAACAATAACGTAAAACGAAGATGTTTGTAAGCACGCTTAAAACGATCGTTGTCGATTGACTGGACAAAATATCATACATGAAATCGTTCTTGAAACATGCCTGATAGAGGCAACATAAGATGTCTTCTTCAACGAACACAATGCATTAAGTAACAGCAAGATGAGTGAAATTTCAATATTATCAAACTCACTGATTCGTCAAACCTTTCGTAAGTTAAATATTTTTCTATTGAGAGCTTCTTAGCATAAAATATATGCGAATAGCTTTTAACCTTACCCAGATTCATAAAAGGCATGGTGAAGTCCACAACTGACTGTCTTAGCTCTGTAATCGTAAGGTCACATATAGCCAGCTCTGCCCTCTGCAACAAAATAAGCAATCAGCAACGTACGTATGCGAAGTAAAGAGCGTGGTTCGATGCCTACAACCTGTTATGAGAGAGAGTCGATAAGTGTCAAACTTGCAGACACGTATGAGAATAAGACAAACACTTTGAAAGGTCCAAAAATACAAAAGAGGTAAACACATTTGTGTTCCTTCATTACCCTTAGCCAAATACATTTACAAAGAATCGAATACTAAATTAACTCTATTTTATTAACAGTTAACCTGAATTGATGTGGTTAAGCGATCAAATTATAAATTATAGAACGTACCAAATTTATTTGCTCCAAACGCTATTGTGATTACAGTTGCCCACAACTTCACAGTTTGAATCTATTTTACGTAAACAGAAATGATCTGGACTCATCCTGCGCAACTTCACTAGTCTACGTCATGGTGTCTCAACCAGCGACAGGCTTGAAGCTACCGGGGGAATCCATATTACTTGTTCAGTATTATAACAAAACGAAAAGACGATTTGGCAAGTAACTGGAAGTTTAACAGCAGCATTTTACGTGGCTGTGGTGGTGCAATTATGCTGTAAGTCGTCGAAGAATCAGCAACTTATTAGATGCTCATACCAAAAACATCCTCATCTACGACTCCGTAGCAGATTGTTCTAAAATGACCATATGTGACCTCGTTTTCTGACTGGTCCATCAGAGAGACATTCACTTACCAAGAGGCAAAATCGTGAAGTTCTAGGATTAGAAAGTTCAGTTCTCCAAATCGGGTGCAGCTCGTAACTGTTCTCTTGATAGTACCAGATGAAGGTGTAGGCCTCGTTACCGAATATGGTACCGAATACTGGGTATCGAATACTGGTCAGCCGTTCTGTGAGAACAAATTAGAACTGAGAATTTCCCGTTTCTCGGCTCTCGTGTTACCCATCACCACTCTCGCCTGACTTTAGTGCTCACCTTCTTTGTGAAACGTGATGCTCCACTGTCAGCAGCCGTCAGACAGAACGCACTTGTTTGCGGTGCCAGGCCCAGTGATCGTAGCGCGCTGGCGTAGCACTCGTTTTCGGTCTGCTAGTCAAGCAAGGTAAAGAAGAAACCAGCTTGGCCTCGCCAATCTCCCAGTAGTCGATTAAAGACGTGGTTCTGAAAGCTGTGCTAGTCTACACTGTGTAAGTAGTTGATATTACGCTACTGGCCATTTAAATTGCTACACAACGAAGATGTCGTGCTACAGACGCGAAATTTAACCGACAGGAAGAAGATGCTGTGATTTGCAAATAATTAGCTTTTCAGAGCATTCACACATAGGTTCTGTTTACAGCATTATGATAGTCGCACCCGTGTTTGGCGACATCGCGTTGAACGAACATTGGAAGCGTGATGGTATGGGGTGCCATTGGTTACACGTCTCGGTCACCGCTTGTTCGCATTGACGGCACTTTGAACAGTGGACGTTACGTTTCAGACGTGTTACGACCCGTGACTCTACCCTTCATTCGATCCCTGAGAAACCTTACATTTCAGCAGGATAACGCACGACCGCATATTGCAGGTCCTGTACGGGCCTTTCTGTATGCAGAAAATGTTCGACTGCTGCCCTGGTCAGGACATTCTCCAGATCTGTCACCAATTGAAAACGTCTGGTCAACGGTGGAAGAGCAACTGTCTCGTCACAATACGCCAGTCACTACTCTTGACGAACTGTGATATCGTGTTGAAGCTGCATGGGCAGCTGTACCTATACAAGCCATCCAAGCTCTGTTTGACTCAATGCCCCGTCATATCAAGGCCGTTATTACGGCCAGAGGTGGTTGTTCTGGGTACTGATTTCTCCGGACCCATGCACCCAAATTGCGTGGAAATGTAATCACATGTCAGTTCTAGTATAATATATTTGTCCAATGACTACCCGTTTATCATCTGCATTTCTTCTTGGCGTAGCAATTTTAATGGCCAGTAGTGTACATACAGCTTTGCATATGATGTATTAGCACTCGGTCCTGCAAATACTGTGCTTGCGCGATCTACAGATGTATCGACACTGCATTAGTTAATACAGTGTTCTGGAGCAGTGGCTACTGTTCTGATGACTTTGTAAATCCCCGCCTCATGTGGTAACCTAGAGCAAAAAAACTATATAGTTCATCCTTACACATTTCCCTTACACGTCAGTTACGACCACCGAAGTTATACTTATTCTCAACCTTTTGTATGGTTTATTCTGGATAAATTAAAAATGGACTATCGTCACTAAAGTGACATTTGTCTGAATTGTCCTTAGCGGACGTGGTGCATCTTCATTATCTTAATTTGGAATGCAATATACCGTTGGCGATCTAATAATTGTAATTAACTAATGCATAATCATAATTTGCACCTTCTTATTTAAAGAGACACCTTCCTCTAGCATTACTTTTCCTCAACAGAAGTAGTCGATACCAAAAATAATTACAACTTTTTTAAATAGGTTAATATTATATCAGCTGCTTTTCTAAAAGAATTCCGTATGATTTTGTACACCATGTGGTATATTTCAGCTTATAATCCATAAAAATAAATTACTTGATTTTCGTTGTTACAGTCGATGTGCACTAGCTCTGTATGTACAGTCAAAATTACTTTTTTTTTAGAAATATTTGAAATTACGAAATATCCGGCACACTTCAATTTCCTATTATTAACTGCGCACTCTGACGATATTTACTCGTATAATGTTTACTTCTGGATACATTTATAAATTAAGGATATAAATTTGTGGAGATTGATTTGTCAAGAAAATCTGTAAACTCTTTGGAGTATTGTTAGTAATGCAGAATGGATTAGCAGTGGGTATGCGTGTGTTGTGATCCGACGTGTTTTTTTTTTTGCAATAACGATGTAATTTATGGTTTTTAAGTGGAAATTGTAAAGACAGTGTGATATAGAAAAATGAGAGAATAAAATAAGCTACTCATGCAATACTTCAGCATTATTTACGTCAATTGGAACCATGAGAACCTATAATGTCAAAAATTTCAGCTTTAAGACTTAGGCTCTAGACGTGAAGAACTGGAGCTAACTACGAGAAAACAAGTAAAAAGTTTACTGTAAATATTGCACCTCTCGAAGATTATTAAAAGAGTTAATTATGAAGTCAGTGACAATCAACAAATTATGTGAGTGATGGGTAGATTACACTTTGAGTGAAATGTGGAGTAGTAAATTTTACAATGGATTAGTAGCAACATTTTCCCCTTCTTTAGTGTTTAAGGGTTAATTGAAATAAATCCACCTCCGAAATGCATATTGGGAATAATAAGAAATGTGATTTGTTACAGTGGTTCGTATTTCCGATTGACGAACGAATGTGAATAATTGTTTTAAATACGATGTAATTTCTTTCTTTCATTGGATCCTAGGGCGAAGATGCCATTCACTTCCTTTCTAAGATTTAATTCCTCTTCTTATCTGGCCCTTATTAATATTGATGAAATAACACACATAGCGATGGAATGCTGTAGTTAATAGTTTGAAAGAAAAAGTTTGGAACGACTTGCTACCCTTGTTGGGACAAGGACAGGTACGATGTGTCATTACTTAGCCTGATTATGCGTGCTCGCACACCACTGCCCTCCTGGTCAGGTATGGGACTATGGCGGAGAGCAGTCGGATACCCACCCCCGCGAGGAGGTCGCCGACGAGTCCATCCCAGGCGCCGGTCTTTTCGTTAAGGCTGCCGTACTCGCCATCTTTGGCGAGCTGGAACTCGAACGTGAAGTGGAGCTGCTCGGCGATTTTCGTGATCAGGTCCATCGAGTAGCCCTCGTAGCGGTCGTTGCCAACCCGCGGGGGCGTCGTAGGTTTCTTCATCATCAGGTACGGCGCGCCCTGTAACGACGACAATACATTGGTATATCAGTCAAAAGTACTCCTTGCAATGTGTATAATACGCTTTTGTAATTTGTTACTGGTTAACATTGCTCTCTCTCTCTCTCTCTCTCTCTCTCTCTCTCTCTCTCTCTCTCTCTCTCCCCCTCTCTTTCACACACACACAGACAAAAGTGTTATATAGGGTGAACCAGAACTCCATCGGCAAGTTTTCAGAGGCTGTTCAGGGATACCTTCTAAATATTTTGGAGTTAGGGTCCTTGGGACACCGGCCGCTTGTTGCACAGTTATTGCATTTCGTTTGACAACAAAGAGTTTGTCTCAGTTCTCCCGTTTTGCCAGCTCTGTAATCAGATGTAACACCAACGGACTGCATAATCTGAGGCCATGTGAAGAGCCTAGTCCTAGTTTATGAGACTCCGGTCGATAGACGCACGGACATGGTGGTGGAATTAGCACACACAACTGTTGGAGTTCTTGAGCATGTAATGCAGTCTATGATGCCTCTCTGTACAACCTGCCGTGATCATGGCGGACTAACTTTTGCACAACGCCTGTAAAGGAACGGTCAGCATTTTTTACGTGCTGTACTGTACACTGGCATAACAGACTTGACACAATGTGATTAAAATGTACATGTTTTGTCTGATGGCTGTTGCATTTCTCTTTGTTGTGTGTTAGTCTTGTACGTTATGGTTATGGCAATATTAGAGGTTTTGTCGAAAAACTCATAATTACATATTACTCTGTAACCAAAATATTCAGAAGGTATCCTTGAACAAACAATGAAAGTCTGTCGGTGGAGTTCTCGTTCACCCTGTGTCGGTCCGTGCCCGACAGTGAACTGTACCAGTATATTATAAAATGCCTCTCACGAGAATGCGTCTTTAAGGGGGCGGTATCTCGGTATCTATTGATCACAGAGATAAGGAGACAAGTGTTTAGATATCCCTTGGCCTAACGATAATTTGTATACGTATCGGAAGAACGGGCATAATGTAGCTAGCTCATAGTACAGTGTCCAAATAAACATTTAAAAGCACCTCCAGCATAGGTAAATTGAATAAATCGTTTGCTTCCCATGCATTAGGTGTCATGTAGGGTGGATCTTTGGCGGCTTAAGAAAGCACCATTTGTTCATGGGCGATTTTTGGGAACCAAAATTACTGATTATGGTGATGGCCACTTCTATAATTCCTAGTCATGGCAAAGCGGCGCAATAAGATGATGTTCTCTGGGATCCTTTACATATTTTCTGTAGTATTTCCCTTTACCGAGATCCAAAAGTTCAAATTTATCGAACTTGTGCATGTAAAATATGCACGGTATATCCAGTCTGAGACGCAGACATAGTTTTAAGAGACATGTGAATACGTGGTAGAGATTCTTAGGTTATCCAAGGGTTCTGAGGTCACCACACTATATTTATAGTCAGCATTTTTTCACCAATAGAACTTTATGACACGCAGTCACTGTATAATGACCATTTCACGCCTGTATAAATAATCTGAGAGTGATACTTCCATGACGAAAACGGCCTCAGAACGTCTTAATATGCTAGAAAAGAACTTAAAATGACTGTCAAAAATTATTTAAAACTGGGAAGACTGTAAAATCAGTAAAATATTTTAATAACATTTTTACTCTTATAATATACAAATCAAAAGCCGGGTGTTTTCGGTGAGTTGAGGCCGACGAGGAAAGTATCCAGAAAAGAATATGAAACAAACGATTTTATGTTTATCTTAAATTATGCATACTTGTTTGTTTTTTATGTCGAAGTATATAAATAAGTTGTCAAACATCACTGACCTATATGGAATCCGTTTTATATAAGCAGTCTACGCTGAAGTAGAAGGAAATTGGGAAGCAGCGAAAAAATGCTACTGTCGGAGCACAAAAAAGGTGAATACGTTTCCCTTTAAAAGACTCTGACAGAAAAGTGGGAAATCATTTGCTTGAATCATCAATTTCACGTTCCTGAAAGAAAATTTTGGCATGCGAACATAGTCGCGCATTCTTGTGCTTAAAGAGCGTAGCAGTGAGGCAGTGACAGTGGAACAGAGGAGAGGCGGTGGAAGTGGGAGAGAAAGAGAGAGGAGGCGGTGCCAGTGGGAGAAAAAGTGAGGTAAATCGGTTCTGTTGGGAGCGAGAGGGTGACAGTAAAAGAGAAAGAGAGATGGATGGAGACAAGAGAGAGAAAACAGTGGACATGAAAATATAGTTGATTATAGATCATACTTTAGGTTGGACCCACACATACCAGAGAACCTTAACATGTGGGTGCAGGAGAAAAAGTAAGTTGGACTCGATTGAATTTTTGAGCTGTCGAGATATGATGGAGACAGTGGCAGAGGGAAAGAAAGCAAAAGGAGACGGTGTAAGTGAGAGAAGAAACAGAGACACTGGACAATAACGTAAACCAGGAGTTCACAACATATGGCCCACGAACCCTTTAGGGGTCTCTCCGCTTTTTGTAGGCGTTCCGCGGCCACCTTAGACCAAAATATGTAAAATAATGAGAAAAATTATTAATTAAAAATGCCAAAAGGAAATTCGTCAGTATTATTTTTTTATCGTTCAAAAAGTATGTGTACTAGTACGTCAGGTCGCGTTCCCAGTCAGCGGTCCCTGTTCCCGATCGGTGTCTGGCTGGACCGGAAATTACTCTGGGGGGACCACATACAACACATGATCAACAGAGAAAGAGCGAGGCTCAAACAGCTCTACCCTATGTTCAACAGGCGTTATGCACTGGACGGAAGGAAGTCGAGGTCCATGTACATGACACTTTTTCGGCCCCTGATGATGTATGCAGCCCCTGTCTGAGTATACGCTGCGCCCACACGCCTGCGCCGTCTGCAGAGCATACAAAACAAAGTACTCAAAATCATAAGCAATGCTTCACGATACACACGCATCGCGGACCTTCACCGGGAATACCAACTTGAGACTCTCACGGAAGTAATCCACAAATTCAACACAAGACTATACAGAAACTCCAAACGTTCGCGGAACCCGTTTATTCTGAATCTGGGGAACTACGCCCACAACCATAGATGGAAACATAAAAGACCAAAAGACATACTTGCAAGCACCTAATATCTATGGCCAAGTACATGCAGACACAACGGTACAGGTGAGCCCCTGTTTATCAGCCACCATTACTGAATATCCAGCTGGAACACACTTATCGAATAACTGGCACCACGCAGGGAAGCCATGCCGTACACTACATGCAGACAAGCTCTCCACATCCCCCACACAGTGAGATGATCTATGGGCGATCTCCCACTAAAATATAAGGATCCTGATTGCTCCAGGAATGCAGCAGCCGCAGCAAACTGGGATACATCGCCATCGCCTGCCACGGTAATGATGCATGATACCCACACTGACAAACCCAACCTTGCATGAACTATCGCAGCTAGTAAGCCACTGCTGCTCTTACTATCCATCCCACTGTCGCAGAGGTTTTTTTCCCACAGCACGAGCCTTGGCACTTGTTTCCCTCTGCTCTTCAAATTGCTACCCTCATTCGCGTTTCGTCCACTATCTATGGACCGTGTTAATGCGTATTCTTACCCAGACGCACGGATAACATCACAGCCCAGCATCCTGTGATCCACCTATTAGATAACTAACATGTTGACGGAGGTGACGGTAGAACTTTTGGTTTGGTCACCACGTTGGTGCGTGCGTGCAGGGGACGCACCTCTCTCCCAAGCGGTGACTCGCACGTAGTTCAGTGCAGGTGGACGCGGCCTCCCTGCTCGACTGTTCCTGCAAAACTCCGAGGGTCGCGAGCGCGCCAGCTCACGGGGTTGATGAGCAGAAAACTTTCGTATATGATATTCCGAAAAGGAACTAGCTCATTCGATCAATTAGAGAGCTCACTGGCGCATATGTGGCCCGTGTTGGGTTGGCTGAAAAGCCAACACCGTATTACTAGAAGAGGCCGAAATGTACGTATTTTAGCTCACACAGGCTGGCGTGAGGAGGGTAGAACTATACTGACGTGAGATCTGGAACGTGACAAGGAATGAGAATTCAGAAAGCGGAAATAATTAGTCTGATACTTAAATTTAATCCATTAATGATGAACGTCGCTCTTCTAGGTACACGATTCACAATCTCAATAACATAGTAAATGAATATGGCGCCTTGCTAGGTCGTAGCAAATGACGTAGCTGAAGGCTATGCTAAAGTATCGTCTCTGCAAATGAGAGCGTATGTAGAGAGTGAACCATCGCTAGCAAAGTCGGCTGTACAACTAGGGCGAGTGCTAGGAAGTCTCTAGACTAGACTTGCCGTGTGGCGGCGCTCGGTCTCCAATCACTGATAGTGGCGACACCCGGGTCCGACGTATACTAACGGACGGCGGCCGATTTAAAGGCTACCACCTAGCAAGTGTGGTGTCTGGCGGTGACACCACAGTCCGAGACATCATTCAATATTAAACTTAATTCGTGAGTGCACTACCTTTTTGGCCAGTTTATTACTTCAAACATGCATCGATGTTTGAAGTCGGTATCATTGAAGACGCGGATGTTTCTTCCATAGCCTTCACAACAAGGAAAGCTCCCGGTTGAAAATTAATAAATAGGCAGGACTGCCAAATGAAGAACCATCGCAGGAAGCGCCACAGCCGGATTTATTATGCTAAAACTCTGCATGTGCTCCATTAGTTGGAATACCCTGTGGAAGTGGAATAATTGAAATGCATAAGTACCACGACAGCTATTTAGAAATGATCTTTATTCATACAGAGGAGACTACAGCTCAGTGTGTAATTTGCGCGCGAGTCCTTCCAAACAGTTCGATGGTTCCAGTTAAAGTTTGCCGTCGTTTTGAGAATACTAACTTGGACTTCCTTTTCCAAGAGGAAGAGCACTTAAATTAGCTGCTTCTCAATACTTCATGAAAACTAATGCAAAAATTAATGAAAACTAATTAACAGTTTCTTTCTTCGTAAGTTATCGATTGGCAAAGACAGGTAAAGCACATACCCTAGCGAAAACCATCATAAAACCGAGTGTTAGCGATATTGCTTCTTGTATGCTAAAAATGTTCAAATTTGTGTGAAATCTTATGGGACTTAACTGCTAAGGTCATCAGTCCCTAAGCTTACACACTACTCAACCTAAATTATCCTAAAAACAAACACATACACACATGCCCGAGGGAGGACTCGAACCTCCGCCGGGACCAGCCGTCTTGTGTGCTAGACGAAAAGGCAGTAAAACCTCTATCTTCGGTGCCACTATCAAACAGCACTATCGAGAGGGATACTAGACAAGTCAAATGATGTGAAAGAACCTCTGGTTTCTCGCATCACACAATTCATTTTCTCTCCGTGCAGTGGACTCTACTGACGTTGCTGGATTAGCGATTTTATTGGCTTTTGTCCGTTATGAATACTCAGTATGTTTCGAAGAGGACCTCTTATTGTGCAAACCAGTACCTGCCAATACAGAAGGTACTGAAATATTCCATTTGTTGGACGATTTTGTAATGTGTGCTCAGTTGGCGGGAAAGCTATGACGGATCCAACCGTCGGAGCGCTAACTAAAACAAAAGAGAGCTCCAAGTATTGCAGCAGTAGTCATTATGCCCTCCACAGATATGTTTTAGCTAAGAAACAAATGCCTGCTTCCTAAAGAAAGTTTTAGATGAATCCATCCAAATTATTAATTACATGAAGTCACTGCTGTTGAAGTCAAGACTTTTCACAATACTGTGTGCGGATATGGGAAGCCTTCATCGCTTCCTGCTACTCTGCACAGAAATGAGGTGACTCTCACGTGGGAAAACGTTCTCTCGATTATATGAATTACTTTACTTTTAGACTAACACCAAATTAGCTGACCTTATTAATTACGAAAATTGTCAATGCATAGTTACTTATTTGGCAGTTATTTTCTCCGAAATGAATGAAATTAGTATTTCACTGCAAGGGAAAAATATAACAATGGTCACTGCCAACGACAAAGTTCGAGTGGTCAAGAGGAAAATCACATTTCGAACACAGAGTGCTGAGGAGGGTGAGATGGAATGTTTTCCTCTTCTCAACTACTTTTTGAAAGACAAGACATTGGAGCTTGAGAACAATTTGTTTCATGATATCCTACAATTTCTCCGAAGCATAACGTCATCGTTGCAGCTTTTCGTCTCAGCACCTCATGACAAGAAGCTGCAGGACACGAATGGGTGGACAACCCACTCGCTGTATCCAAGAAGCCGAACAGTTTATCGTCGAATGTATATGAGTTGTTGATAGAAATTGCCACATATTCAACCTTGAAATCTACTTTCGATAGAGACGGTTACTCACATTTTTGGATCCATTTGAAAACGAGAAATTCTACGCCATTATTAAAAAAGCAAAACTTTTCTATTTCCATTTGCCACAACATACAGCTTCGAATCCAGATTCTCGATCTGTACTGCCAACAAAACTAGGTACCGAAGCTATCTAGATGTTGAACCAGAAATCCGTCACCATTTGTCAAGAACTGAACTTGACTTCTCCGAATTGTGTCAGCAGAAGCACTCTCAACCTTCATATTAATATCCAATTATTATTATTACAGACTCTTCTCTAGTAAAGAAAAACGTACTTTTCTTCGCTGATGAGCAGTGAACGTTCCCGGACTATAACTTCTATCCGTATTTTGTTTGAGTTAATTAATATTTAATTGAATTCTCTTGTCATCGATATTTTTCCACCGAAAATTAAAGTTATATCCAGCGATTGTTGTCTTCCTTTGCAGTGTATTCCCCTTCAAACAACAGTGGGAGTAAACTCAACAGCAATTATCTGAATGTTGTAGGATTTCAAACAAATGGGAACGTCGTTAGTTTCAAGTTGTTTCTATTCATATTTAAACGAAACACTCTCAATTCGTCGTGGGTTTAGTGAAAGTGGCACTTGCATTACAAAGTTTTCAACTCCGAAGGGATTCACGCAAAATATCAACAGTTACTTAGCGCTTGACTACCAAGGGGTCCGTCGCGAAATTTCGCCTGAAAAAGGGGTCTACCAGCTAAAAAGGAAGGGAATCCTTGTTGTAAACCAATGGGAGAAAAAGGTGACAGTTGGAGAGAGACTTAAACATGCAGTCGCTATGAGAGGGATATGCTAAATGTGAAGGCCTAACTACAAAAAGAGACTGTGTAAAAGGATTTAGAATGATTTATGTTGCGCCAAAACTTTTTGTTAGGAAGGTGGAATTAGGATTCAGGTGCTGATTTCCCACTCTTCTGTCATTCTTTTAAGAATGAATATATTGGTCTTTTTCGTGCTCCTTCAGGAAAAACTTTCAACTGGTTATACATAATTCTTGCATTTAATGTATCATTCAGTTGAATCTTAATCTAAAGGTATGTGTCAACTCGGTGCCCGCTATTCTTTAAATAAAGGGGAATGGTGGACATGTGCTATGAACGGTGGCAGAATCTCGGAAGCAGGGAAAACAAAATTTAGCTACATAACAATTTCCACTGAAAGAGAGCTTCATGTGTATATAGTACAGCGACGCGGTGAAATGGCAAGATGCGCTTAATTATGCGTTCAGGTACAAGAGCGTAGAAAACACCAGACACAGCGAAGTAAACCCGCCCACTGTAATGTTTGCTATGAAACCCTTGCGATACTTGCAGTAGTTATGGAACCACAGTGCTTCCAGGAACTCAGAGGCTGTTTGTAAAAACCAAAAGGATTGCGATGTTAGTTGAAAAGTGTTTCTTTCCTATTAAAAATTAATATTTGTTATTTTTGGACAACAGCTCTACTGGAAAATTCACCTGGAACGACGTAGCAGGGCACTGTTTTAAGGATGTTTATGAGTTAACTGTTCGAAAGAGAAAATAGGCTTGAAGTGTATCAGGATACTGGAGAATGTGGGGAGCGCTAGTTGTCTATGTTAGGTTGGTGTAATAGGCCTAAGTTTGACTATCGAATACGAAGTGTGGCGGGGGATTATAGAGGCAGTGAGTAATCAGTTAGCGACACAACTGCTGTCAGTTAAAGGTTAGGGAGGGGGGGATCGGTGGTATTAAAAACAGCTGAAAGTGACTTTGTTTATATTGCTAAATGAACAAAGTGGTACGTGACAGTATGTTTTTCCATGACAGACGCATCTCGAACAATCACGGAAAAACATCTCTCTCTCCATACTTCTTCCAAAACCTTAGAGAGACTTCAAAACCAACAAATATTAAAATATGGACAATAACGCTTTTTCTTCCCTATCCTTATAAAAACATAAAGAGCAGCATGAGAACGAAGCCTCTCACGAAGGCAATGTTGTACACACATAAAAAAAAGGTTTGCATCACCTCGGTTCCGACAGTTCCGCAACCTGTACAGAAAATTGGAATAGAGATCATTTCCACCATTTTTATTGCTCATGGAAACCACACTTGCATGTTGTACCATCTTCAGAGATGGTGGTCCAGATTGCTGTACACACCGGTACCTCTAATAACCAGCAGCAAGTCCTCTTGCATTGCTGTATGCCTGTATTCGACGTGGCATACTATCCACAAGATCATCAAAGCACTGTTGGTCCAGATTGTCCCACTCCTCAACGGCGATTCGGCGTAGATCCCTCAGAGTAGTTGGTGGGTCACGTCGTCCAAAAACAGCCTTTTTCAATCTATCCGAGGCATGTCCGGTAGGGTTCATGTCTGGAGAACATGCTGGCCACTCTGGTAGAGCGATGTTTTTATCCCGAAGGAAGTCATTCCCAAGATGTACACGATGGGGGCGCGAATTGTCGTCCATGAAGACGATTTCGTCGGCAATATGCTGCCGATATCGGTTGGAGGATGGCATTAACATTTCGAACAGCCGTTATGGAGCCTTCCATGACCATCAGCGCCGTACGTCAGCCTCACATCATGCCACCCCAAAACAGCAGGGAACCTCCACCTTACTGCACTCGCTGGACAGTGCTTCTAAGGCGTTCAGCCCGACTGGGTTGCCTCCAAATACGTCTCCGACGATTGCCTGGTTGAAGGCATATGCGACACTCGTCGGTGAAGAGAACGTAATGCCAATCCTGAGCGGTCCATTCGGTATGGTGGTGGGCCCATCTGTACCGCGCTGCATGGTGTCGTGGTTGAAAAGATGGACCTCGCCATCGACATCGGAAGTGAAGTTGCAACATGCAGCATATTGCGTACAGTTTGAGTCGTAACACGACGTCCTGTGGCTGCACTAAAAGCGTTATTCCACGTGGTGTCGTTGCTGCCAGGGTTCCTCCGAGCCTTAACCCGTGGGTAGCGGTCATCCACTGCAGCAGTAGCCCTTGAGCGGCCTGAGTGAGGCGTGTCATCGACAGTTCCTGTTTGTCTGTATCTCCATGTCCGAGCAACATCGTTTTGGTTCACTCCGAGACGCCTGGACAGTTCCCTTGTTGAGAGCCCTTCCTGACACAAACTAACAATGCGGACGCGATCGAACCGCGGTATTGACCGTCTAGGCACGGTTTAACTACAGACAACACAAGCCGTGTACATCCTTCCTGGTGGAATGGCTGGAACTGATCAGCTGTTGGACCACCTCCGTCTAATAGGCGCTGCTCATGCTTGGTTGTTTATATCTTTGGGCGGGTTTAGTAACATCTTTGAACAGTCAAAGGGGCTGTGTCTGCGATACAATATCCACAGTCGACGTCTGTCTTTAGGAGTTCTTGGAACCCGGGTGATGCAAAACTTCTTTTAATATGTGTTTATAACATCCTCGGACTTCTTACCACGTCTGTTCAGGGTGAAACGTTCAGTTTTCGACGATTACCTCTTCCTCAGAAGTAAGTGACTACCAAAACTGCTGCTATAGTGGCCTTGTATGACCCTTAGAGAGCTTCTGATTGGTCGGCGATTACGTAGCCCCTTCGCAGATGGTGTCAATGTCTGCGGTGGTGGCGCCATTACTCTAGTCATGCATCGAGAGCTAGCTTTCATGCAACAGTAAGATCATATCCATCGGCATGGTTGAAGATCTTCTAAAAAACGTCTGTTACGTCACACAGTATTTTATGTTTGTTTGTGAGGCTGTGCTCAGCAACTGCAGATTTCTCCAGTTCTCAGTATTTAGTATGCCATTGATGTTCTGCACAGCGATCGCAAACGGTGCGGATGGACTGACCGATTTAATTGCTTCTGCACTCATAAGGGATGTTATAAATCCCAGGGATCCTGAGCCTAGACTGTCCTCAACATGGCGTAGTATCTTCTTTATTGTCTTAGGAGGTCGGAAAATACACTCCTGGAAATTGAAATAAGAACACCGTGAATTCATTGTCCCAGGAAGGGAAAAGTTTATTGACACATTCCTGGGGTCAGATACATCACATGATCACACTGACAGAACCACAGGCACATAGACACAGGCAACAGAGCATGCACAATGTCGGCACTAGTACAGTGTATATCCACCTTTCGCAGCAATGCAGGCTGCTATTCTCTCATGGAGACGATCGTAGAGATGCTGGATGTAGTCCTGTGGAACGGCTTGCCGTGCCATTTCCACCTGGCGCCTCAGTTGGACCAGCGTTCGTGCTGGACGTGCAGACCGCGTGAGACGACGCTTCATCCAGTCACAAACATGCTCAATGGGGGACAGATCCGGAGATCTTGCTGGCCAGGGTAGTTGACTTACACCTTCTACAGCACGTTGGGTGGCACGGGATACATGCGGACGTGCATTGTCCTGTTGGAACAGCAAGTTCCCTTGCCGGTCTAGGAATGGTAGAACGATGGGTTCGATGACAGTTTGGATGTACCGTGCAGTATTTAGTGTCCCCTCGACGATCACCAGAGGTGTACGGCCAGTGTAGGAGATCGCTCCCCACACCATGATGCCGGGTGTTGGCCCTGTGTGCCTCGGTCGTATGCAGTCCTGATTGTGGCGCTCACCTGCACGGCGCCAAACACGCATACGACCATCATTGGCACCAAAGCAGAAGCGACTTTCATCGCTTAAGACGACACGTCTCCATTCGTCCCTCCATTCACGCCTGTCGCGACACCACTGGAGGCGGGCTGCACGATGTTGGGGCATGAGCGGAAGACGGCCTAACGGTGTGCGGGACCGTAGCCCAGCTTCATGGAGACGGTTGCGAATGGTCCTCGCCGATACCCCAGGAGCAACAGTGTCCCTAATTTGCTGGGAAGTGGCGGTGCGGTCCCCTACGGCACTGAGTAGGATCCTACGGTCTTGGCGTGCATCCGTGCGTCGCTGCGGTCCGGTCCCAGGTCGACGGGCACGTGCACCTTCCGCCGACCACTGGCGACAACATCGATGTACTGTGGCGAGCTCACGCCCCACGTGTTGAGCAATTCGGCGGTACGTCCACCCGGCCTCCCGCATGCCCACTATACGCCCTCGCTCAAAGTCCGTCAACTGCACATACGGTTCACGTCCACGCTGTCGCGGCATGCTACCAGTGTTAAAGACTGCGATGGAGCTCCGTATGCCACGGCAAACTGGCTGACACTGACGGCGGCGGTGCACAAATGCTGCGCAGCTAGCGCCATTCGACGGCCAACACCGCGGTTCCTGGTGTGTCCGCTGTGCTGTGCGTGTGATCATTGCTTGTACAGCCCTCTCGCAGTGTCCGGAGTAAGTATGGTGGGTCTGACACACCGGTGACAATTTGTTCTTTTTTCCATTTCCAGGAGTGTAGATGTGTTACCCAGTCTTCCCAGGACTCTGCCTATTTTGCTGGACATAGCGCCACAGATAGGAAGGAATGCAACCGTTGGCTTATCACATGATTGTTCAACATTTTTACGTTTGCTTTTCTTGCAGGTCTCTGACTTCATGGCACGTGATCCAAAGCCGTTATGCTGTGGTGACAGTTTTGCCACTTAGTTACACACTTATTGTCATTTTCACGTCAATATTTCAGTTTTACTTGGCAAAAACAGCATAACTGTAATAATGGTGCTTCATCTTTATGTAAGTACTGACATATTTTCGCCAAATGCTGCCTTACCTCTTACAACTGTCGCACTTGTATCTGTGTAGTCACCAGCAAATATTTTTTTTTTGTATTTATACAATGATCTCTATCGGTATAAACATTTAAATGAATGTATAAACACCTGAGGATGGGCGCAAGCCCGAAACCAGTCGTGTGCCAAATAAATAACCTTTTATTGTGACTGGTAGCGGATATTTTTCTACACCCTATACAGTTGATCTTAATTTAAATTAATAACAAATCTGGCTCTTCCTTTTGTTGTATCCTGTGCAGTGGATTTGATTTTGTTCAAGCAAGCACTAATGCAAGTAGCGAGATTTCTGAACAAAACAGCTGAGCTAAACAATTCGATTGAACGGTATCAATACCTCGTATACTAAAAGACCAGTTCATGATATATGACTTCGTGTTACAGTTACTGGGGTCATAAATTAAGAAGACCACCTGTGGGCTGCTGCTGTTGCTGTAAAGGTGCAGGCCAGACTTCCAATCCTGCTAAAGGTGTTTTGCTCTGCCGAAAAAAAGACAAAACGTAAGTATAACCGAATATGCTAATAACAATATTATTGTTATTATCTGATAGGTAAATACTTACTGCCAGTGTTCTTCTGCTTTTTTATTCTGGTTTGAGGAAGCAACTGCTCCCTGCAGGTAGCATTTCATTATGATCCTCTCACTACAGGGTACAGACCTCGAATGATTCCTATCGGCCAAGAGCAAAATGGAGGAAGGAGAAGAGAGGGTTGGGTGGGGGGATAGGGGAAGGTGAGGGTAAAGGGTGACCTAGAATATAATAAAGTTAATTGTGTCAGCTTTAATCTGAGACCGCCGAAAGTGCTGACTTTGCTGTCACCCGAACTGGCCGTTCTGACTACTCGCACCTGAAAGTTAGCTATGTGTGGGTAGCTCGTCACTTGTGCATACTCACAATCCTGGACGAGACGATGAGGTGCCGCCCCTGCAGGATGCTCCGGGTGTCCTCCATGTCCTCTTTGTTGGTCCTGGTGCTGGAGAAGCCCTGGGCCGGCGTCCAGGTGCCGACGCGCCGGAATCCAGCAGCAGACAGCTGCAGCACTTCCAGCGAGAAGCCCACGCGTCGGCCCAGGTCGTCGAATGCGATGCTTCCGGAGATTCCCTCGTGCTGTATCTACGATCCATCAACAAAATTCACAATCATTAAACTATAATATTCACTACCTTATACGAAATGTCATGCAGAAGTTCCAAAAACTTGAATTTTGCCAGCAAATGGCTACGTGAACTGCGGGTTATCACCATGTGTCTCGCCATTCACAGTTATTGAATCTGTGTGACAGATGGCTGCAAGTTGAGCAGTTTGGCCAATTGGCGGTAAGCGTATTTCAACTGCTGTCTTAAAGTGATTTTGTGGTTTTGCTGTGGTTAGCTTAGAAGAGCGGCGTTTCTGTACGAAATTTTATGTACTTGAGTAAACCGCCGAAGAAACGCATTAAATGTTGAAGCAAGATATGGAGAACTCATTATGTCAGAGATCGGCTTACGACTGGTATAAGCGTTCCACCAACGTGTGAACATCGAATGATAGTGATAATCGTTCCGGTCGGCCGTTAACTGACGACACACCAGCAAATGTTCAGAGAGTGGGGGACCTGAGTCTGCTAGACTGTAGACGCACCATCTAAAACCTCTACATCATATTGGGAATAAACTGTGGTACCTGTGAAAGTATTCTCTCAGAAGAACTGAGAAAGATTCCAACGAAGTTTGTGTCATTACAGTTTCAAGACGACTAGATGCAACTTCAGGTAGAAGGCTGCAGGGAGCTTCTATAACACTTTCAGGACAAGTAAGAATGCATGACTATTTCAGACCAAATTTGAGATTTGACCATAACCGTCCTCCTCCCCTTCCCGCACTCCTCCCCTCCCTCGCCCACCCCTAACTGTTCCCCACCCTAAGCCTCGCTCCCCTCCCCCTTCCCGCTTCCCTCTGCCAAGACACACCCATTCCCCTGCCATCCCCTTCCCTAGACCAAACTCCCAAACCAGCTGTGTTACACACATTTAGTTGTCCCAATAGCCCCTCAGCCTAGTTACATTTCCATAATACATCTATAATCAGTGTGTTACATTTACATTATCATTATGTAACTACTATATGTAGGTTACAATTTCAGTACATTACCTTAACACCACATGCAGCTCACAATTTTAGCTTACGTCTTTTCTACATCTACAGCACACAGGTTACAATTTCTGTTCATTACATTCACAACAAGTATGTTATTGGTAAGTCAATAGTAAATCACTTTCTGTTCCACATGCAAGTGATGACTGGAAAATGATACCATGCTATACTGCACACTTCAAGGTAAAAATGATCAGCACCTTTTGCTAATAACGCCAATTATTTCACTTTATAGTGGTAACTCTTCGTAACTTTGATCAAACTATAAAGGGGGGTCCATTGATCATGACCGGGCCAAATATCTCACGAAATAAGCATCAAACGAAAAAACTGCAAAGAACGAAACTTATCTAGCTTGAAGCCGGAAACCAAATGGCGCTATGGTTGGCACGCTAGATGGCGCTGCCATAGGTCAAACGGATATCAACTGCGTTTTTTTAAAAATAGGAATTCCCGTTGTTATTACATATTCGTGTAGTACGTAAAGAAATATGAATGTTTTAGTCGCACCACTTTTTTCGCTTTGTGGTAGATTGCGCTGTAATAGTCACAAACATATGTCTCACAATTTTAGACGAACAGTTGGTAACAGGTAGGTTTTTAAATTAAAATACAGAACGTAGGTACGTTTGAACATTTCATTTCCGTTGCTCCAATGTGATACATGTACCTTTGTGAACTTATCATTTTTGAGAACGCATGCTGTTACAGTGTGATTACCTGTAAATACCACATTAATGCAATAACTGCTCAAAATGATGTCCGTCAACCTCAATGCATTTGGCAATACGTGTAACGACATTCCTCTCAACAGCGAGTAGTTCACCTTGCTTAATGTTCCCACATGCATTGACAATGCGCTGACGCATGTTGCCAGGCGTTGTCGGTGGATCACGATAGCAAATATCCTTCAACTTTTCCCACAGGAATAAATCCGGGGACGTCAGATCCGGTGAACGTGGGGGCCACGGTATGGAGCTTCGACGACCATTCCACCTGTCATGAAATATGCTATTCAATACCGCTTCAACCGCACCCGAGCTATGTGCCACACATTCATCATGTTGGAAGTACATCGCCATTCTGTCATGCAGTGAAACATCTTGTAGTAACATTGGTAGAACATTACTTAAGGAATCAGCATACATTGCACCTTTTAGATTTCCATCGATAAAACGAAGGTCAATTACCCTTCCTCCCATAATTCCGCACCATAGATTAGCCCGCCAAGGTCGCTGATGTTCGACTTGTCGCAGCTATCGTGGATTTTCCGTTGCCCAATACTCCATATTATGCCGGTTTACGTTACCGCTGTTGGTGTATGACGCTTCGTCGTTAAATAGAACGCTTGCAAAGTATCTGTCATCATCCCGTAATTTTCTTGTGCCCAGTGGCAGAACTGTACACGACGTTCAAAGTCATCGCCATGCAATTACTGGTGCATAGAAGTATAGTACGGGTGCAGTAGTTGCTGATGTAGCATTCTAAACACCGAAGTTTTTGAGATTCCCGATTCTCGTGCAATTTGTCTGCTACTCATGTGCGGGTTAGCCGCGACAGACGCTAAAACACCTACTTGCGCATCATCATTTGTTCCAGGTCGTGGTTGACGTTTCGTATGTGGCTGAACACTTCCTGTTTCCTTAAATAACGTAACTATCCTACGAACGGTCCGGACACTTAGATTATGTCGCCCAGGATACCGAGCAGCATACATAGCACAAGCCCGTTGGGCATTTTGATCACAATAGCCACACATCAACACGATATCGACCTTTTCCGCAATTGGTAAACGGTCCAATTTAACACGGATAATGTATCACGAAGCAAATACCGTCCACACTGGCGGAATGTTACGTGATACCACATACTTTTACGTTTGTGACTATTACAGCGCCATCTATCACAAAGCGAAAAATGTGGTCCAACTAAAACATTCATATTTCTTTACGTATGTAATAAAAAATGGGGAATCCTATTTTTAAAAAAACGCAGTTGATATCCGTTTGACCATCTAGCGGGTCAACCATAGCGCTGTTCGTCGTACGCCCAACATTGATATTCTGTTAGTACTGATAAGCAATGCTGTTCTCGGTCATTAGGTGAAGGCCATCGGCCACTGCGTTGTCCGTGGTAAGAGGTAATGCCTGAAATTTAGTATCGCCGGCTCACCCTTGACATTGTGGATCTCGGAATATTGAAAAATACAACGATTTTCGAAATGTCCCATGCGTCTGGTTCCAACTACCACTCCGCATTCAATCCCCATGGTGCGGCCATGATAAAACTTTTCACCTGCAGCACCTGACTGCAAATGACAGCTTCGCCCATACCCCACCCTTTTATCCCTTCCTTAAACGGTACCACCGCCATCAGTATATGTGAACATCGCTGTCCCATGACTTTTGTCACCTCAGTATACCCGGGAATAAAATCAGTCTCGGAAACTTTTGGGTGGTCAGTTTATAATTACTAGAAGGATGTGTCCGCATTTTTGTTGTTGTTGTATAACTTAATACGTTATATCCATTTCGGCTGTTGAGACTTTAATGTTTTTATCTTGTGTTCAATTCTTATGTGGTGATGTGCTATAGGCACATTTTAAAATGAACTAAAGCTCTAAAATGGTCAGTTACGATAAATAAAGCACATAGGCCTATTTCGTCTAAACATCGTGGTGGAAATGATGAACACTTTCTAAGAATTTATCTGGGATCTGGTGCCCACCAAGAAGAAATCAAAGGGACGTGTCTTGGATACAACAATCTTTTAAATGTGTGAAACTATTGAATTCCTAAGCAGTTTCACAAAATTGCAAGCAATGAACCCAAGCTTTAACACGTAAAATTGTTTCTGAACGGACACAGGCACCGGGAGAAATACGACTGCAAGCCATGCAGAAGGGAGTCGTATGGTCCTTGGCACCATGACCGCGACAGCTTCACTGTGGAAGACTGGACTTTTTTTGTGGTAGCAAATAAAGAAAACCTATTTCGAGAAGCAGCGCCTCGCTGCTCTTCCGCCGCCAGGAGTAGAGTGGCAGCAGAGCGCTATCCATAGTCCAGTCTGACTACTTGATACGAAAACGGACAGAGGTCATCTCGTCAGAAGCTTGCGAAGAAACACTCTCGGAAAAAATGACGCAGTACTATGTTCGTAGAAGTAAGAACATCCACCTCAAATCAGCGACGTTCGAAACTGTCCCTTCTTCTACTCAGTGTTTTCCATACGTTCACTTTTTTGGCGACTTTGCAGAGAAACTCCTCATTCCTTATCTTTTCAGTGCACTTAATTTTCGATTTCCATCCTTAGCACCACATCACAGACGTTCAGTTCCCTTTTTTCTGTTTTTTTTTTTTCATGATTCATTTGTCAGAATAACACTGTTACTGAAACGTTATTACGGCCAGACGTGGTTGTTCTGGGTACTGATTTCTCAGGATCTATGAACCCAAATTGCGTGAAAATGTTATCACATGTGAGTTCTGTTATAATATATTTGTCCAATGAATATCCGTTTATCATCTGCATTTCTTCTTGGTGTAGCAATTTTAATGGCCAGTAGTGTACCATCTCCAGCGTCGCTTTGCAGCGACATGAGAGATGAGTGGCTGATGAAAAGCTGCTCGGCCATTGCGTTCCATTTTCTTAACTCTCTAGTGTACAGTGTACTAGCTGGACTGCTGATAGCACACTGCCCGCACAACTGATTTTTTCCGCTTATTTCATGCAGCCTTCTACAACAGCTCTACGCAGTGTTCGACGGACTCTGTCCGCCAGTACGTGACGCCTGCCTGTCTTTGGTTCAGCTGTACCTGTCGCTTCTCCTTTTCACTACTTCACAATCACATCAAAAGTCGCTTGGGCCACTTTCGAATGGTTTAAATGTTCCTGATGGCGTTTAGCTCAGGTGACAACCAGTGAGTAGTAGATGTTCGAAGTCACTGAAGTTTCCTGATAGACCCATTCCACTGTCTCTTTTTCTCTACTGACAATACAATACTCCCCGCCTCCTTTTACACTGGCGGGTCCTCCTGTCGTGACATTTGGTGGTTAATTCTGCTTCACTTAGGGGTGTCTCGATATTTTTGATCAGATTTAGAGTACTGTTTATTTACCCGCCTTTCCTTATAGCTTACCCCATTTTCGAGAGAATATCCTGTATCTCGCACCATTTTACACTGTCGAATGCTTTTTTTACTTCATAAACGAGCCTTTATTTTTCTCAAGTTTTCAGTCCCAACGGCAGACCAGCTTCTCTGTTGCTTTTACCCTTTATGAAGCTAAACTATCGTCTAACACATATTAAATTTTATTTACCACATTTCTGTACATAACTCTTGTCAGCAACTTCAATGCATCAGTTATTAACCTGATTGTGCTATAGTTCCTGCACTTATCTTCAGTTTCTATTTTCCGAATCATATGAATGATATTTTTCTAAAAGTCTGATGGTATGTCTGCAGTCTCGAGGATTCTACAACTAACTTTAACAGTTTCCCCAATGACTTTAGAAATTCTGAAGGAATGTTACCTCTCCCTTCTGCCTTGGGTGATCGCGTGTCTTCCAAAGGTAGCTTAAATTCTGACCCTAATTCTAGATCCCCCACGTCTTCTATAACGACTTACATTTCTTCTTCTGCCACATTGTCGCATCAGTCCTCCCCGTCGTTAAACCTTGAGTGCACTCTTTCCACCTATCTGCCCTCTCCTCTACGTTTAACAGTGCCATTCCCAGTGTACTCTTAACATTATCGAATTTTATTTTCAATTGACCTTGTTAGGACTGTTCTATATGCTGAGTCAAACCTTCCGAAGAGAATTTACTTTTCGATTTCGTCCCCTTTTTTCCTATAAGTATTTCAACTTGTCTCCCCCCCCTTCCCGATGTATTTATTTCCTAAGTGACTTACACTGACGAGCCAAAACATTATGACCACTGCCCAATGCGAGGTTATATGCTGCTTGGTATTGCTGAGGGCACGTGACGCGGTTAGAGAAGCGTATGAGCGGAGCAGAGACAAATGGGGAATCATTCTAGCGCAAATAAGTTGCGCAAATGCGGAAATCCGCCGACTTAAGCGACGTTGACAAAAGCTAGATTGTTGTGACCCAAAGCCTGGGGGCGAGTATCTCGGAAGCGGCGAAGTCGGTCGGCTGTTCGAGTGCTACTGTCGTGAGCGTCAATGCAAAGTGGGTGAATAATGCTGCCACACGGGCAGAACCGCTACGGTCGCAGGCTCGAATCCTGCCTCGGGCATGGATGCGTGTGGTGTTCTTAGGTTAGTTAGGTTTAAGTAGTTCTAAGTTCTAGGGGACTTATGACCTCAGAAGTTAAGTCCCATAGTGCTCAGAGCCATTTGAACCATTTTTGAACGAGCAGGCGACAAGAAGTCAGGCGTCCATATCTCATCATAGAACATAGGGATCGGAGGCTTTCCCGCTCTCTAAAGCAGGATAGGCGGCCATGTGTGGCACATCTGACAACAGAGTACAGTGCCGGTACACGTGCAAGTGTTTTGGAGAACACCGTTCAGCGCCCACTGTTGAATACGATGTTCCGCAACGGAGGACTCTTACATGTTCTCATGTTTACACAGCAACATCCTCGATTATGACTACATTGGGCACGATATCATTGAGATTGGACAACGGATCAATGGAATAGCGTCCCATAGCCGTCTAAATCCCGTTTTTTGTTAAACTATATCGATGGTCTTGTCCAGGTACGCCCTCAGCCAGGGGAAGGGCTGCTCGAACGTGCAACGCGCGACTGACGCAGGCCGGCGGAAGCAGTATTATATTATGGTGAATATTCAGATGGACTTCCATGCGACATACGGTAGCATTCAAAGGCAACACGACAGTTGTGGATCACCAGTAACCCCTTATGCTCGAAGTCTCCCTCAGCAGTGGTGGCATCTTCCACCAGGATAATTGTCCGTCTCACGAGGCCAGAATAGTGTAGCAATTGTTTGAGGAGCACGATAGTGAACTCATGTTGATGTCTTGGCCTTCAAATTCAGCTAATCCGAATCCGGTGAAACCCAACTAGGACGTTATCGGGAGCCAGCTCCGCGCCCGCAAACCAACCGCCCGTAAATTACGGTAAGCGTGATCTGTGCCTAGGCATATGCTGCCACAAACCTCTGGAAACCTATCAAGTACTTGTAGAATCATGGCACTCGGAATCACTGCTGTAGTGGACCATCACACTTTTAAGTAGGTGGTCACAATGTTTTGACTTATCACTGTGTATTCCGGTCTTTTTATGAACATATTTCTTCTTTCGTCGATCAATGGAAATATTTCTTCTTTTAACAGAGGTTTTTTCTCAGTGACCTCCTTTGTGCCTATTTCTTCTGCGTCAAGCTTCTGTGATTTCCCTTTATGGAGATGTCCGTATCTCTCCAACTGAACTACCTACTGTCGTATTCATTATGGCAGCATCCACAGCCCTGTAAACTACAAACTCGCTTCGTTTCAGATTGACTCTTCCGGACGATTCTGTTAAACTTCATCCTACTCTTCATCGTTACTAAATTGTGATCCGAGTCTATATCTGCTTCTAGCTATGCTTTACAACCCAACATCGGATTTCGGATTCTCTGTCTGCCCAAAATGAAATCTACCTGGAAAATCTCTTTGTCTGTAGGCCTTTTCAAAGTATACCTTCTTCTCTTGTCATTTTTGAATAATGTATGGGCTATTACTAGTCGAAATTTATTGCAAAACTCAATTACACTTTTTCCTCTCTCATTTCTATTACTAATCCCTTACAGTCCTTTAACTTGCTCTTCTATTCGTTCTCCTACTGCCTCATTCTTATACCCTATCGTTATTAGATTATCACCTTCCTTTACATACTGAAATACTCGTTCAACATCTTGACAGCTTTTCTGTATCTATTCATCTTTTGCTTGTGATGTCAGCACCTGCACCTTAACTGTTGTTGCTGACGATGGTTTTCTGTCAGTTCTGGCGAGAAGAGACTTATCACTCAACTGTAGACAGTAACTCACTATGTCCTACCTTCCTACTCATAACGAATCCTACTCCTGTTACACCAATTTCTTCTTTGTTCGTCTCACTACAAATCATTGCCTTCTTTCCACTTCACCTTACGTTCCTCACCATGTCTAGACTGAGTCTTTGTATTTACATTTTCAGGGCTTCTAGCTTCCCTACCATGTTAAAATTTCCAAACTTCGACTTGTAGGAAGTTACCCTTTCGTCTCATATTCACTCACTTTAATAAGAATGTATAGGTGATGTCAGCCGGACATTTATCTGAGAGTTATATGTACAAATGCGACTAAATCGACAGTGTTAATTTCGGCTAGACATTTCCACCTTCAGATGCTTGCACAGGTAGTTTAAGGTGCATGAAATGTATGCAGAGCGTAAATCAGGATTTTAATCTCTAATCATTTCAGAGGATGTTATGAGTTACTTCTCTATTTAATAAAATGTACATTAAGCTTCAGTTATACAGCTATATTAACAAATAGCCTGCGTTACTTTAATAAATCAAAAAGTGGGAGAAGTCCTGGCAAGAAAAGATAATATGCGAGATACTTAGCACTGCGATTAAATAAAAAATAGACAAAGGGAATTGTTATGCAAATTGCAGGTGGAAACGATTATACCCTCCCCGCCAGTCAAAAAATTTGGAGTCTGGTTTAATAAATATAAATAGAGAATCGTTAAAATGCTGGTTTTAATGCTTCAGGTGTCTTACACAACCTCCATGCACTTGAGTGCAGCGCACAGAAAGTCCACACAACCGTGTGAAACTGCAAGACTTTGAGATGTCCAACTCGTGCATCACATTCGCACCTTCTTTGGTCTTGAAGAGCCGTCAGAGATACATTCTCTGTTTGTCGTTCTGTGGTGTATTCATATTGATAACACCAGCTCTTATCACCCGTAATGATCGTTTACAGAAAAGAACTGTCCGTATTTTTTCATTGCAATTAAGTCTTCATCTACAAGCCCTTTTTTCTTCAGGAGTCAAGGTGTGTGAGACAGACTTTGCACTTCTTTCTTTTTCAAAAAATTCTCGAAAATATCTTGGACTCTTGATTTGGATGTGATCATTCGTTGCTTTACTTCGATTTTTGACACAATACACCATGGTGGCCTTTCCATTCTAACACCGCCTGATCACAACTGACTCGTCTAATGTAGAACTGTCTTTTACAGTTGTTAGTCCAATATACTACAGCGCTAACATCGCTCCTATGCCTAGAATAAAAGCAGTCTTCGTACTTTTAGGGCAGATTGTGTACATGGAGCCAGCACCATCCACACAGATTTCAGCACATTTACGTGACCAGGACAGATCAGACAGTTCAAGTACTGTAGCGCGCTGTAACTCCAGCCTAGCGACAACAGTGACTAGCATTTCTTTTCGGGACTGAGTTGCAGAAACTGGGTGACAGTTAAAACTCTGTTAAGTTTATTGTGCCATAATTCTCGCACTTTTCGGCTCTTGCAGTCTTCGGAGTACTTTTTCCAAAAGCAACATATCGTCAGACTCATACAATCTATACACCGATTGAATAGCCATTTTGTTGCCCTTTCGCCCCAATGATTTTACAGATACCGATGGAATCTTATCTATTCCTTCCGCCTTATTTGATGTTAAGTTTTCCAAAGCCCTTTTAAATTCTGATTCTATTACTGCATCCCCTATTTCTTCTATATCGACTCCTCTTTCTCCTTCTATCGGATCAGAGAAATTTTCCCCGTCATATGGGCCTTCAATGTATTATTTCCACTTATCCGCTCTATCCTACCGAGCGAGGTGGCGCAGTGGTTAGCACACTGGACTCGCATTCGGGAGGACGACGGTTCAATCCCGTCTCCAGCCATCCTGATTTAGGTTTTCCGTGATTTCCCTAAATCGTTTCAGGCAAATGCCGGGATGGTTCCTTTGAAAGGGCACGGCCGATTTCCTTCCCAATCCTTCCGTAACCCGAGCTTGCGCTCCGTCTCTAATGATCTCGTTGTCGACGGGACGTTAAACACTAACCACCACCACCACCGCTCTATCCTCTGCATTTAACAGTGGAATCCCACTCCACTCATAATGTTACCACTCTTACTTTTAACTTCAATGAAGGTTATTTTCACCTTCCTATGTGCTGAGTCAGTCCTTCCGACAATCATTTAGTTTTCGATTTCATCACACTTTTCATGCAGCCATTTCGTCTTTGTTTCCCTCTACATCCTGTTTATTCCATTCCACGGCGACTTGTATTTCTGTATTCCTGAATTTTTCTGAACAGTGTTGTACTTCATTCTTTCATTGATCAATTTCTTCTGTACCAATGGTTTCCTCGCAGATAACTTCTTTGCACCTATGTTTTTCTTTCCAACTTCTGTGACTGCCCGCTTTAAAGACGTCCATTCCGCTTCAACTGTACTGCCTACTTAGCTATTCCTTATCGTAGTACCTACAGCCTTAGAGAACTTCAACCATATCTCTTCATTCCTTGGTACTTCGGCACCCCACTTATTTGTGTTTTGATTTTTCCTGACTAATATCTTCATCACTACTACATTGTGATCTGAGTCTGTATCTGCTCCTGGGTACGCCTAACAATCCAGTATCTGATTTCGGATCTTCTGTCCTACCATGATGAATCTTTCCGTGTCTCTCAGCCTTTTTGAAGCATACTTTCTTCTCTTGTGATTCTTTAATAGAGTAACCGCTATTAGTAGTTGAATTTATTACACAACTCAATTAATCTTTCTTCTCTCTCAGTCCTAGTACCAAGGCTATATTCTCCTGTAACTCTTTCTTCCACTCCTTCCCACATAACTGCATTCCAGTCCCCTATGACAATTACATTTGCAACTCCAGTTACATACTGAATTACTCGTGCAACTTCCTCATACATTTTCTCTGTCTCTTCATCTTCA
The DNA here is from genome assembly GCF_023897955.1 of Schistocerca gregaria. Taxonomy (NCBI): domain Eukaryota; kingdom Metazoa; phylum Arthropoda; class Insecta; order Orthoptera; family Acrididae; genus Schistocerca; species Schistocerca gregaria. Next base: position 428,643,241 of record NC_064921.1, read on the forward strand.
GCGTTTATGCCTGGACTACCATTGTCGGTGTTAGTTTGCTTTCTGTCCTGATGAGTACAACCTTGTCACTTAACTGTTCACCGTAACACACTCTCTCCCCTACCTTCCTGTTCATAATGGATTCTACTCACGTTATACCACCTACTGCTGCTATTGATATTACCCTATACTCATCTGACCAGAAATCCTTGTTTTATTTTCATTTAACTTCACTGAGAGCCAGTATATCTAGATTGAGCCTTAGCATTTCCCTTTTCAATTTTTTAGTTTTCCTATCACGTTCGAGCTTATGATATTCCACGCCGCGTCTCGTAGAACATTATCTTTTCGCTGGTTATTCAGTCTCTTTCTCATGGTCACGTCTGCCTTGACAGTCCCCTCCTGGGGGGAGGCATTAAAGTCGCATTAATGTGTATCCACAGTTTATGTGCTCTGTAACTGAAAAATTGTCATGATGATCTCTCCATTTGCAATAAATTCCAGAGTAGTCCCCATTCGGATCTCCGGGAGTTTACTTCCAAGTCTAAGGCGACTATAAGAAAAAGACTGAATAACCAAGGAAAGGGCAACGTCCTTTGTGTCGGGGCGTGGAATGTACAGACTCTGAACGTGGCAGCGAAGCTAAAAAATCTGAAAATGGAAATACTAAAGCTCCATCTAGATATAGCAGAGGCCAGTGAAGTGAAACGAAAAGAAGACAAGGATTTCTGGTCAAACTAGTATAGTTAAATATCAACAGTGGTGGAAATTTCCATGACGGGAGTAGGATTCGTTATAAATAGGAATGTAGGGCAGAGAGTGAGTTACTGTAAACAGTTCAGTGATAGTGCTATTCTCATCAGAATCGACAAGAAACCAACACCGACAACAGTAGTTCAGGTATACATCGCGAAGAGCCAAGCAGAAGATGATGAGATAGAGAAAGTATACGAGAATGTTCAACGGGAAGTTCAGTACGCAACGGAGAACGAAAATCTAATAGTCGCAGGGGACTGGAATGCGGTTTTAGGGGAGGGAGCAGAAAATAACAAGTAGAGAATATGGGCTTGGTAGTAGGAGGACCGAGAGAAGAGAAAGAATAATTGAGTACTGAAATTTATGTCAGATGGCAACAGTGAATACTCTGTTCAAGAATCACAAGAGAAGAGGTGTAATTGGAAAAGGATAGGAGACACAGGAAGATTCCAGTTACATTGCATCATGGTCAGGCAGAGATTCCGAAATCTGATATTGGACTGTGAAGCGTGCCCAGAAGCAGATATAGATTCAGATCACAATATAGTAATGACGGAGAGTAGATTGAAGTTTAACGGACTACTGAGAAATGATCAGTGCCAAAGAAGTGGGATACGGAAGTACTAAGAAATGAAGAAATATGCTTGAAGTTCTCTGAGACTATAGATACTATGATAATGAATAGCTCAGTAGGCAGTTAAGCCGAAGTTGGATGGAAATCTTAAAAGACTCCTATCCTCTTGTTTCTCTTGATTATCTTTCTTAGTCTATGCTAGTGTGTGTTATGTGCATATATTTCGATTGGAATGTTGTTTACGTCACTGTCTTCTGTGGTTCAATGATTCATTTAAAGGGGGCGGTCCGATAGAAAGAATTAGTTAATTCATAATGATGAGAAGAATATTTCACATCACACACTAATATGGTCTACGTAGTATGATTTCAATCATTTTTAAACACTAGCTGACTAGTTACAATGAGAATGGAATTACTCTCTTCAGGAAATCGGGAACTCAGTGGAAAAGTGAGATTTCAGATTATTGCGCGAAACGAAATGGATAATAACTTTTGCGCAAATAATTTTATCGAAAATTTATCATTTCTCTAAACATAGGATAAGAGCAAAATTATGACAAACTTGTAATAGTGAGATCTGAACGAACACTTTTGTCTTGCGTTGACGGCACCCAGTTTATTAAATTAATGGTCTCTTAGTTATTGACCAAATGTGCAAATGTGTGTAAAATCCTGAGGGACCAAACTGCTGAGGTCATCGGTCCCTAGTCTTACACACTATTTAAACTAACCTAGACTAACCTATGCTAAGAACAACTCATACACCCATGCCTGAGGGAGGACTCAAACCTCCGGCGGGAGAGGCCGCGCAGTCAGTAACATAGCGCCTCAAACCTCGCTGCAACTCCGCATAGTCCCTCTTAGTTATTTTGTGCTCAGTGGATGGGAAAGGAATTATATAGCTAGCATAATGAACCCTGTGCTGGAGCGTCATCTTTAGTTCCTATTTCATATTCATTCGTTTTTAGCAATCCTTGCAACCAGGGTATTGGGTATCAATAATTTCACTTTAAACCACAATACAAAATTGAATGGCAGAAAACTGGGGTAGGCAGACACGAACATGGACGTACATGCACAAAGAAAATTAAATTAATGTATCCTAGAAATTTCTCGACACGATTACATTTAATCTCACCAAGAGCTTGCCATTCACTGTTGACTGTGCAGTCATCTCCTTTCAAAGGCAGACGCAAGTCATTAAGTTCAATCACCTCAATTATTTACACCCCGTTGGATAATAATAAAGTTTCTCACACGATTCACACACAAGTAACCTCGACTTAGCTATCCTTAAGTACGATCTGTAAGCTCATTGATTGTGTAGTTCGTCACCACGTGAATGATCGAAACCAATGGCATAATTTACTACTCCACACGTTGATCGTCTTGGATTTTCATCTATGCCCAAATTCACACGCTTTTCCTACTCATCAAACTAAGTTCAAAAGTAACGCTCCGGTCTGCCGCAGGAAATCCATGTAAGGCAGTACAGAGGCAAAGACCGACCGTATACATTCATGAAATTTCAACAAATAACTTCACACGCCTTCAGCATTAAATATTTCACACTTAACACATCCATGACCTGTTTGATTTCACACGACACGACTATCTTCAGCATTGTTCATTACCTGCTTCAGTGAGGCCCACATTACAAAGGAAAATAGACCGAAATTACTCAGGACACTAAATGTTAACTTTATTAATGAAGTTAAATGAATTGCAAAGCTATTCCTATTCATGTGTGCTTAAGGAACTGAAAGATTACGCTCAAACCAATGAATGGAGTGAGTCTGCATGCTTTCATCTGAAAGCAAAGTTCTGTCCGTAAAACTGACTATCAAAATTACTGCAAAAAGTTGTCGTAACGTTATTCTAACTATAAATCGCCTGAAAGAGAACGGATTGGTCACATATATTAAAGTATACTTCATCCCAGAAATAATATCTGCTTGCCAAGGCGGACACCTTCATAGGTTCCGTGTGATCTCTCTGAGGTGCAGACCATGAATTCAGTCAAACGGCAACGACACAATGATCGCCCAGCTCTTCTTTCTGAAGTGGAGGGGGAACCTATTGCCAATCCACGTTTTCCCGGACTTTACTCTAACATTTAAGTTAACACCAGAAATTCAATAAACTACCTTTCTCTGAATTAATACATCCAGAAGACGAACTTCCATTTATCAGATCCAAATAATGCGTAGCCACACAGTAGGATACTTAAAAGAAAGTGTATTATGGAGTTCAATAAATAAACACAGGTTGTCGATTTCTTCACTATAGTCTCAAGGTCTCGCATTAATCAGTTTATCAAATGACAATTACTTCTTTATGAAATTAGCCACTGTATATCACGTAAAATTATAATGAGGAGGGTTGCCCTTTTAAATGCAGAGGAGAGAGCGAATAGGTGGAAAGAGCACACTGAAAGCTTCTATGAGGGCCAGAACTCGTCTGATGACTTGATAGAAGAAGAAACAGAAGTCGGCAGGAAAGAGATAGGAGATCCAGTATTATGATCAGAATTAAAAAGAGCTTTGGAAGATCTAAGATCAAATGAGACAGAAGGAATGGGTAACATTCCATTGGAATTTCCTAAATAATTGGGGGAAGTGGGAACAAAACGATTATTGAAGTTGGTGAGTAGAATGTATGAGACTAGCGCCATACCATTCGAATTTCAGAAGAACAAAATCTAAACATTTCTGACCCAAAACGTGTTCGATAGTATAAAGTGCTTCAAGATGTTCTAAATTCTGAGAGAAACATGGGTAAGCTATAGTGAAAGATGGGTAATACACAAGAATGAAAAGGAAACAACAAGAAAAACAAAGAACGAAATGCTCGGATTGAAAAGGGTGTAAGGAACGGTTGTAGTTTTTCGCCCTTTCTGTTCAATTTATCACCGAAGAAACGATAACGCAAATAAAACAAATGTTCAAGAGTGATATTAAAATTCAGGGTGAAAGAATATCAATGACAACGTTAGTTGATGCCATTATTCTCAGTGAAAGTGAAGAAGAATTACAGATATGTTGAATAGACTGAACAGTCTAATGTGTACAGAATATGGATTGAGGGTAAATCGAAGAAAGACGAATGTGTTGAGAAGTAGCAGAAATGAGAACAACGAGAAACCTAACATCTGGACTGATGATGACGAAGTAGAAAAAATTAAGAAATTTTGATACCTACGCAGCAAAATATGCATCACGAACGGAGCAAGGATGACGTAAAAAGTAAACTAGCGCTGGAAAAAAGGGCTTTTCTGGCCAAGAGAAGTCTACTAGTATCAAACATAGACGTTAACTTCAGGAAGAAATGTCTGAGGATGTACGTTTAGCATCCAGCATTGTACGGTAGTAAGAAGTGGATTGTGGGAAAATCGGAACAGAAGAGGTTCGAAGCATTTGAGGTGAAGTGTAACAAAAGAATGTAGAAAATTGGGTGGATTGATAAGGTAAGGCACGAGGAGGTTCTTCAAAGGGTCGGCGGAGAAAGGGATAGGTGACAAACTTTGACAAGGAGGAGGGACAGGATGATAGGATATCGCTTAAGACAACTTCCACAGTACTAGAAGAAAATGTAGAGGGTGAAAACTGTAGAGGGAGACAGAGATCGGAATATACCCAGGAAATAATTGAGGATGTAGGCCGCAAACGTTACACCTAAGATGAAAAGTTTGGCATTGGAGAGGAACTGGTGGGGGGCCTCATCAAAATGAAACCAGTCAAAAGATTGATGACTCAGAAAAAGTAGTCACTCAGAACTTCCATCACCTCCACGACTGCTGAGTATAGTGGCTGTTGGTCTGTTGTCGGTTGGCAGGGTTGACGCCTTCTCGGTATATCCTACTTTCCATTTTAAGGAAAAATTTGTTTGGCTCCCTTGGGTACTGTGCGCAGAGAAGATGTTAGTTTGTGCTCAACATATAGCAGAAATACAAGTGAAGAGGTGACATCAGATTCAGAAAGGCAAGTTTAGAGCCCTTCGCAGCTAAGAGTAACGTCACTCCCCGGACTTTCGGCGATGACCTGAAGTTTAGAGTAGTCTAGCGACACGTGCCGTCCAGGGGTACGAGGATCGAAGTTATTACTACGCCTCTATACCTGGAATGCGTTAGTAATGGGATGATGTACATCTTTCCAGTCTTCATTATTTTCTCGTCTCAGAATCAGTTACCACAGTTAATTTAGTACCTTTCCTACTTCTCGTTTAGTATAAGTTTCAGGGTTTCCAAGAAACACTGTAAAAAGTAATAGTTCCATGGTATAAATGAGAAATTAACTGTGAATTATTATGTGGAAATTTAAGACCTGTTGTGCAGTCTGTTGTTGTTGTGGTCTTCAGTCCTGAGACTGGTTTGCTGCAGCTCTCCATGCTACTCTATCCTGTGCAAGCTGCTTCATCTTCCAGTACCTACCGCAACCTACATCCTTCTGAATCTGCTTAGTGTATTCAGCTCTTGGTCTCCCTCTACGATTTTTACCCTCCACGCTGCCATCCAATACTAAATTGGTGACCCCTTGATGCCTCAGAACACGGCCTACCAACCGATCCCTGCTTCTAGTCAAGTTGTGCCACAAACTCCTCTTCTCCCCAATTCTATTCAATACTTCCTCATTTGTTATGTGATCTTCCCATCTAATCTTCAGTATTCTTCTGTAGCACCACATTTCGAAAGCTTCTATTCTCTTCTTGTCTAAACTAGTTATCGTCCATGTTTCACTTCCATACATGGTTACACTCCATACAAATACTTTCAGAAACGATTTCCAAACAGTTAAAGCAATATCGATGTTAACAAATTTCTCTTCTTCACAAACGCTTTCCTTTCCATTGCCAGTCTACATTTTATATCCTCTCTACTTCGACCATCATCATTATTTTGCTCCCCAAATAGCAGAACTCCTTTGCTACTTCAAGTGTCTCATTTCCTAATCTAATTCCTTCAGCATCACCCGACTTAATTCGCCCACATTCCGTTATCCTCGGTTTGCTTTTGTTGATGTTCATCTTATAACCTCCTTTCAAGAGCCTGTCCATTCCGTACAGCTGCTCTTCCAACTCCTTTGCTGTCTCTGACAGAATTACAATGTCATCGGCGAACCACAAAGTTTTTATTTCTTCTCCATGGATTTTAATAGCTACTCCGAATTTTTCTCTCGTTTCCTTTACTGCTTGCTCAATATACAGATTGAATAACATCGGGGAGAGGCTACAACCCTGTCTCACTCCTTTCCCAACCAGTGCTTTCCTTTCATGTACCTCGACTCTTATAACTGCCATCGGGATTCTGTACAAATTGTAAACAGCCTTCCCCTCCCTGTATTTTACCCTTGCCACCATCATAATTTGAAAGAGAGTATTCCAGTCAAAATTGTCAAAAGCTTTCCCTAAGTCTACAAATGCTAGAAACGTAGTTTTGCCTTTCCTTAATATATTTTTTAAGATAAGTCGTAGGGTGAGTATTGCCTCACGTGTTCCAACATTTCTACGGAATCCAAACTGATCTTCCCCGAGGTCGGCCTCTACCAGTTTTTCAATTGGTCTGTAAAGAATTCGCGTTAGTATTTTACAGCTGTGATTTATTAAACTGATAGTTCGGTAATTTTCACGTCTGTCAACCCCTGCTTACTTTGGGATTTGAATTATTATATTCTTCTTGAAGTCTGAGGGTATTTCGCCTGCCTCATACATCTACATACATTGTGCAGTCTAGCTGACAGATAAAAAATTATACCAATAAATAAGGAAATATGGTTGCCATAATTTAGGTAAATGAACAGTGTGAAACAGCAGCCAAAGAGAGAGAGAGAGAGAGAGAGAGAGAGAGAGAGAGAAGCAGCAGGTGTCAGTACTGACGTCGTGCAGGGCCTGGCGAACGCCTTGGCCGCCCTTCCAGGGTGGGCCGTCGCACTTGAGGCTGTCAGCCCGCAGGGGTCGCTGAGCGTCCCGGTGGAACAGAGCCTCGGACAACACGTCCACCGCGTCCTGCATCAGCGCCTCTCCCGTCTGCAACACGCCACCACTCCTGCACTCTTGCGTAGCTGAGTAGAAGCAGAATCATTTCTCTCGTTACACAGTGTGTTCTCAACGCTAACAGACGAGTAACTGTTTCTAGCTGAAACAGAATAAGCCTGAGTTTACCCTCTCAAAACATATGTTTTATGTGTTAACTACCTCTCAAAGCTTCACCATGCTTTCACCTGCTCCGGCAGACTACAGCAAGCAGATCGTCGTAAATTTGCTCGTGCTGATGGAAAAAATATCTTTAACTGGAATCTGCCACTAAAAAGATTAACTTCTTTAAAAAGAAAGCAGAACATTTATCATTACTTGCGTGCCGCTTTTTTTTCCTTTATTGAGTTTCGGGTCCCCCCGAAAAGGGCGGGCTGGCAGCAGCTTAGTACGCCGCTCTTCTGCATACAGAATTTGTTTTAAAAATGAAGATAATAAATTATAAAGTAGGCGATAAAGTCGTTGACTTAAATAGTAAAATGGCGGAAAGTTGTGGAACTTAAAACATAAAACATAAAACAAAGGGTTGGTGACGCTAATAAAATACGCAGGAAGCAGACAGGTAAAATAATACACAGACAAGTAAAAGACACAGTGACAGTCTGGTTTCTGTTCACAACAGATATAAAAATCACATCCGACTACAGCATGATTTCTGTTCACGACACTTTGGAAAAACACACAACACTTACCCCTCACTTGAACACTGCACTAAGAAGTTGGCACAAATATGACACACCACAGTCAGGGGCAGATGAGGGGAACCTGGACAGATGACGGGAAAGAAAAAGGGGGGAAGGAGAGGAAAAATGAAGTGGGAGGAAGGAGCTGATGGAGGAGGAGGATTCATAAGAGGGGGGGGGGGGGGCTGGGTAGACATGAGAGGGAGTCGGGAAAGGCAGTGGAGAGGAATGCAAAAGGACTCGGAGGGGGGGGGGGGGAGGGAATCAGGGTAGGCGGGGAAAAACAGGATGGAAAGGGGGAGAGGGAGCCTGGGGAAAGGACAGGAGAAAGGAGGGGGAGAGGAGGATCAGAGGTGATGCAAGGGATAAATGGAGGGAGAGAGGGCATCATCCAGGAGGGGGAGTTGATGGAAGCCACCTTGGGGAAGGAGATGAAGGGTGCAGAGACAGAGGGTGGGGGGGACACAACAGTGAAGGCGCAGCAGAGGGCAGGGGTTGGAGAGGAGAGGAGCAACCAGGGGTGAGGGGCATCAAGCCGGCGGGAGGTGTAGAGTATGTGGATATGTTCAAGGTATAGGAACAGATGGGGGAAAGGATTCAGGTCGTAGAGGATCCGTGTGGGGGACGGGAGGCATATACGGAAAGTGAAGTGGAGTGCATGGCACTCGAGGATCTGCAGGGACTTACAGAATTTGGGGAGGTTACATGCCGCAGAAGACGTACAATTTTGATGATTAAAATTTGTCCGTTGATGTGACTAAGTCCTGTGGCTGACTTAAGATTCAAGGAAATAAACGAAAGGAAGAGGAGCTCTGATCAGAGGAAGGAGTTTAGAGGTGTGTTAGTTCCGTTGAACTCTATGACTTTGCCCGCATGTCGTGGTCGTGCGGTAGCGTTCTCGCTTCCCACACACGAGTTCCCGGGTTCGATTCCCAGCGGGGTCAGGGATTTTCTCAGCCTCCTGATGGCTGGGTGTTGTGTGATGTCCTTAGGTTAGTTAGGATTAAGTAGTTCTAAGTTCTAGGGGACTGATGACCTAAGTCCCATAGTGCTCAGAGCCATTTGAACCATTTTTTGAAGTATGTGATTTCAGTAAACATAGAGTATACGCCTAATGAAATTGAGTCGGGAATTTGTCTTCAGAGTGTGTGAATGGATCGAGTCAGGGCGATGCGTTGAAATTAGAGCTGCACGGCGCCAGGGTTGGAGACAAGACACAGCGTGATGACGTTTAGAGTGTTACGTTTATGACAGGTACTAGAAACATATATGGCGTGTGGTGCGTAAATGACAACGACCGGGAGTAAATGCATGAATTTAAGTTGGACCATTGGTGGGCTTGTTACTAGAAGTTGCGGAATGCAGTTGATTTTGCCTCACTGCACTCGACTTTGTTGGTTGCGCATGCTTGCTTAACGTGGCTAATATGTTGCACTGTTAACACTTGAAGACTCCATTGGTCATTGTCATTGTGGTTCGTACGCTGATGGCAGATTACGCTTGGGGCCTGAAGATGACGCTTTTTCGCGTCGAAATTGATACTACTTTTAGAATAAAAGTTGCTTGATTTGCAGTACAGCTGTTGGTTTCAATTTTCGGTATTCAAGTACATATGCTGGAGGCCAGCGCCTGCACTACGGTGTAAGCGGATGGCAGTCGTGGGGAACTCGGCAGGGGGGCATGCACGGTGCGGCTGTCGACGTTAGCTGACCAGCAGGCTGGGAATGGAGGTGTTGGGGTCAGGAAGAGGCCGCTGTACGGAGAGGAAGCAGAGACTGTAACTTAATGAACAAACAGTGTCACCGAGAAGATATATATACAAAATTCCAACAGTTTTATAACCGAATAATTTCTGTCCTGCATGTAAAATTGTCTAATATGATGTGATGTGTTCGATCATTTTGCAGCTTTATATCTCTTGTATATTCTATCTTCATGCAGCAGTTGCAGTAGTTGTTAAAAAATTGTAGGTGATTTGTGGTAAGTTCCTATGGGACCAAACTACTGAGGTCATCGGTATTTGGACTTACACACGACTTAATCTGACTTAAACTAACGTAGACTAAGGACAACAAACATACCCGTGTCCGACGGAGGACTCGAACCTCCGTCGGGTGGAGCCGCGTGAACCGATGCAAGGCGCCCTAGACCGCACGGCTACCCCGTCCGGCGCAAAATTGTAATTCATATACATGAATGCATGTCCCAAATAATAATAAATATGATCTTAGAAATAACAAAAGAGAGATAATGTAGAGTATTTGACCTGTCAATTCCATGTTTACACTAGTTATGACAAACGTTTTCAAGGAATGTCACTCCCTAAGAATTGACAGCAATAATATACATGACAACCTTATGTTACAGAACAGATTTCATCTCCTATAGTGTCACTCCTATAGAGGCAAATAATGTGAGCAGACATATGTTACTGCTACTAAATGCAGTTGTCATTTTGTACAAATCCTAGTATACAGGGTGGTCCATTGATCGTGACGGGGCCAAATATCTCACTAAATAAGCGTAAAACGAAGAAACTACAAAGAACGAAACTTATCTAACTTGAAGGGGGAAACCAGATGGCGCTATGGTTGCTCCGCTAGATGGCGCTGCCATAGGTCAAACGGATATCAACTGCATTTTTAAAAATAGGAACCCCCATTTTTAATTACATATTCGTGTAGTACGTAAAGAAATATGAATGTTTTAGTTGGACCTCTTTTTTCGCTTTGTGATAGATGGCGCTGTAATAGTCACAAACACATGGCTCACAATTTTAGACGAAAAGATGGTAACAGGTAGGATTTTACTAAATTAAAATACAGAACATAGCTACGTTTGAACATTTTATTTCGGTTGTTACAATGTGATACATGTACGTTTGTGAACTTATCATTTCTGGAAAAAAAAATGGTTCAAATGGCTCTGAGCACTATGGGATTCAACTTCTGAGGTCATTAGTCCCCTAAAACTTAGAACTACTTAAACCTAACTCACCTACGGACATCACACACATCCATGCCCGAGGTAGGATTCGAACCTGCGACCGTAGCGGTTGCACGGTTCCAGACTGTAGTGCCTACCACGGCGCGGCAGCTCAGGCCGGCCATTTCTGAGAACGCATGCTGCTACAGCGCGATTACCTGTAAATACCACATTAATGCAATAAATGCTCAAAATGATGTCCGTCAACCTCAATGCATTTGTGTGTAACGACATTCCTCTCAACAGCAAGTAGTTCACATTCCGTAGTGTTCGTCCATGCATTGACAATGCGCTGACGCATGTTGTCAGGCGTTGTCGGTGGATCACGATAGCAAATATCCTTCAACTTTCCCTACAGAAAGAAATCGAGGGATGTCAGATCCGGTGAACATGCGGGCCATTGTACGGTGCTTCGACGACCAATCCACCTGACATGCAATATGCTATTCAATTCCGCTTCAATCGCACGCGAGCTATGTGCTGGACATCCATCATGTTGGAAGTACATCGCCATTCTGTCATGCAGCGAAACATGTTGTAGTAACATCGGTAGAAAACTACGTAGGAAATTAGTATACATTGCACCATTTAGATTGCCATCGATAAAATGGGGACCAATTATCCTTCCTCCAATAATGCCGCACCATACATTAATCCGCCAAGGTCGCTGATGTTCCGCTTGTCGCGGCGATCGTGGATTTTCCGTTGCCCAATATTGAATATTATACCGGTTTACGTTACCGCTGTTGGTCAGTGAAATTTCGTCACTAAATAGAACGCGTGCCAAAAATCTGTCAGTGGCAGAACTGTACACGAAGTTCAAAGTCGTCGCCACGCAATTACTGGTGCACAGAAACAAGGTACGGGTGCAATCGATGTTGATGTAGCATTCTCAACACCGACGTTTTTGAGATTCCAGATTCTCGCGCAATTTGTCTGCTACTGATGTGCGGATTAGCCGCGACAGCAGCTAAAACACCTACTAGGGCATCATCATTTGTTGCAGGTCGTGGTTGACGTTTCACATGTGGCTGAACACTTCCTGTTTCCTTAAATAACGTAACTATCTGGCGAACTATCCGGACACTTGGATGATGTCGTCCAGGATACCAAGCAGCATACATAGCACATGTCCGTTGGGCATTTTGATCACAATAGCCGTATATCAACACGATATCAACCTTTTACGCAATTCGTAAAAGGTCCAATTTAACATTGGTAATGTATCACGAAGCAAATACCGTCCGCACTGGCGGAATATTCTGTGATACCACGTACTTATACATTTGTGACTATTACAGTGCCATCTGTCACAAAGCGAAAAACGTGGTCCAACTAAAACATTCATATTTCTTTTCGTACTACACGAATATGTAATATAAAATGGGGGTTCTTATTTTTTAAAAAAACGCAGTTGATATCCGTTTGACCTATGGAAGCGCCATCTAACGGGCCAATCACAGCGCCATCTGGTTTCACCCTTCAAGCTAGACGAGTTTCGTTCTTTGTAGTTCTTTTCGTTTGATGATTATTACGTGAGATATTTGGCCCGGTCACAATCAATGGACCACCCTGTATACAGTTGGTTTCCTTTCCTTCGGTATCAGATGGTACTAATGATGGATTATTAAACCGAAAACCAATTTGGCAAATAAACCATTCTAGTGCAGCTAAAGGTTTGTACAAGATGGGCTTTATACCTGAAAGCTGCGGAGCACCAAGCGTTCAAGATCTGCATTGGTATTTAACTCAATCTATATATAGTAGGGGTCAGTGAAGTGAAGTGGAAGGAAGACAAGGATTTCTGGTCAGATGAGTATCGGGTAATATCAACAGCAGCAGAAAATGGTATAACAGGTGTAGGATTCGTTATGAATAGGAAGGTAGGGCAGAGGGTCTGTTACTATGAACAGTTCAGTGACCGGGTTGTTCTAATCAGAATCGACAGCAGACCAACACCGACAATGATAGTTCAGGTATACATGCCGACGTCGCAAGCTGAAGATGAACTGATAGAGAAAGTGTATGAGGATATTGAAAGGGTAATGCAGTATGTAAAGGGGGACGAAAATCTAATAGTCATGGGCGACTGGAATGCAGTTGTAGGGGAAGGAGTAGAAGAAAAGGTTACAGGAGAATATGTTCTTGGGAGAAGGAATGAAAGAGGAGAAAGACTAATTGAGTTCTGTAACAAGTTTCAGCTAGTAACAGCGAATACCCTGTTCAAGAATCACAAGAATCACAAGAGGAGGAGGTATACTTGGAAAAGGCTGGGAGATACGGGAAGATTTCAATTAGATTACATCATGCTGAGACAGATATTCCGAAATCAGATACTGGAATTTAAGACGTACCTATGAGCAGATATAGACTCAGATCACAATATAGTAGTGATGAATAGTAGGCTGAAGTTCAAGACATTAGCCAGGAAGAATCAATACGCTAAGAAGTGGGATACGGAGTTCTAAGGAATGACGAGATACGTTTGAAGTTCTCTAACGCTATAGATACAGCAATAAGGAATAGCGCAGTAGGCAACACTGTTGAAGAGAATGGACGTCTCTAAAAAGAGCCATCACAGCAGTTGGGAAGGAAAACATAGGTGCAAAGAAGGTAGCTGCGAAGAAACCATGGATAACAGAAGAAATACTTCAGTTAATTGATGAAAGGAGGAAGTACAAACATGTTCCGGGAAAATCAGGAATACAGAAATACAAGTCGCTGAGGAATAAAATAAATAGGAAGTGCAGGGAAGCTAAGACGAAATGGCTGCAGGAAAAATGTGAAGACATCGAAAAAGATATGACTGTCGGAAGGACAGACTCAGCATACAGGAAAGTCAAAACAACCTTTTGTGACATTAAAAGCAACGGTCGTAACATTAAGAGTGCAACGGGAATTCCACTGTTAAATGCAGAGGAGAGAGCATATGGGTAGAAAGAATACATTGAAAGCCTCTATGAGGGTGAAGATTTGTCTGATGTGATAGAAGAAGAAACAGGAGTCGATTTAGAAGAGATAGGGGATCGAGTATTAGAATCGGAATTTAAAAGAGCTTTGGAGGACTTAGGTCAAATAAGGCAGAAGGGATAGATAACATTCCATCAGAATTTCTAAAATCATTAGGGGAAGTGGCAACAAAACGACTATTCACGTTGGTGTGTAGAATATATGAGTCTGGCGACATACCATCTGACTTTCTGAAAAGCATCATCCACACAATTCCGAAGACGGCAAGAGCTGACAAGTGCGAGAATTATCGCACAATCATCTTAACAGCTCATGCATCGAAGCTGCTTACAAGAATAATATACAGAAGAATAGAAAAGAAATCTGAGAATGCGCTAGGTGACGATTAGTTTGGGTTTAGGAAAAGTAAAGGCACGAGAGAGACAATTCTGACGTTATGGCTAATAATGGAAGCAAGGCTAAAGGAAAATCAAGACACGTTCATAGGATTTGTCGACCTGGAAAAAGCGTTCGACAATATAAAATGGTGCAAGCTGTTCAAGATTCTGAAAAAAGTTGGGGTAAGCTATAGGGAGAGACGGGTCATATACAATATGTACAACAACCAAGAGGGAATAAAAAGAATGGAAGATCAAGAACGAAGTGCTCGTATTAAGAAGGGTGTAAGACAAGGCTGTAGCCTTTCGCCACTACTCTTCAATCTGTACATCGAGGAAGCAATGACGGAAATAAAAGAAAGGTTCAGGAGTGGAATTAAAGTACAAGGTGAAAGGATATCAATGATTCGATTCGCTGATGACATTGCTATCCTGAGTGAAAGTGAAGAAGAATTATATGATCTGCTGAACGGAATGAACAGTCTAATGAGTACACAGTATGGTTTGAGAGTAAATCGGAGAAAGACGAAGGTAATGAGAAGTAGTAGAAATGAGAACAGCGAGAAACTTAACATCAGGATTGATGGTCACGAAGTCAATGAAGTTAAGGAATTCTGCTACCTAGGCAGTAAAGTAACCAATGACGGACGGAGCAAGGAGGACATCAAAAACAGACTCGCTATGGCAAAAAAGGCCAAGAGAAGTCTACAAATATCAAATACCGGCCTTAATTTGAGGAAGAAATTTCTGAGGATGTACGTCTGGAGTACAGCATTCTATGGTGGTGAAACATGGACTGTGGGAAAACCGGAACAGAAGAGAATCGAAGCATTTGAGATGTGATGCTTTAGACGAATGTTGAAAATTAGGTGGACTGATAAGGTAAGGAATGAGGAGGTTCTACGCAGAATCGGAGAGGAAACGAATATGTGGAAATCACTGAATTGTAGAAGGGACAAGATGATAGGACATCTGCTAAGACATGAGGGAATGACTTCCATGGTACTAGAGGGAGCTGTAGAGGGCAAAAACTGTAGAGGAAGACAGAGATTGGAATACGTCAAGCAAATAATTGAGGACGAATGTTGCAAGTGCTACTCTGAGATGAAGAGGTTAGCACAGGAAAGGAATTCTTGGAGAGCCGCATCAATCCAGTCAGTAGACTGATGACCAAAAAAAAAATTAACTTCCTTTTGACGACCAGTTTATTAGATGCGGAGCAGAAGCCCAGACTGGAGAAGGACGAGGAAGAAAATCGGCTACTCCCTTTCAATGGAAATATCCCGGCATTAGCCTTTTGTGATTTAGGCAAATCATGAAAAATATGAATATGGGTGCCATAAGAGAATTAAAACCGTCATCCACCAATAAGAAACTGAGTGAAACTAACGGCGTGTAACGATGTAAAAAAAGTTTACTCCTAGGTAGTGAGCTGCATATAATCATTTTGAATGGTGAGGTCAAAGCCGTGGGAATGGACGTTGCTAAGTCCTGTAATCTGGCCTAGCTTTCGAGAGAGCGAAAGGGGTAACGATTGAGTGGTAGTGGAGGTACATCTGTTAATTATGACAAAATGGTAGGAGACAAGAAATGAAGTCTCGTTGATATACTAAGAAGGGTAGATGCGGTATTGGTTAGGCTGAGGAGTTGCGAAGTGTAGGCACGGAAATGGAGTGAAGAAGAACATACTGTTAGAGTGAAAGGGCTCACGTCAGCCTTGTTAAAAAACCGTGCGCATATGACGCAAATTATGTAAATAAAACTGCTGGTTCTGTCTGTGAACGCTGTGTAGAACACTGCTGCCATAGAAAACCTTGTGACGTCAGCTATCACAGAACACTGGTGTAACAACCTCGCATCATTGCCAAAAAACAATATTTTGTGACGTCGGCCCGGCTTCATTACGAGCCCATTACCTCAAGGCACCGTGCAATAGAAAGATTCGATATGCAATTTATTACGTATCATATTGTTTCGACTTCGTTTTTAGTTCTGTCAGGCAGACAGTATGTGTAGCTTGGCCCTCTTCTGAATCGTCAGACAAGCACAGCGAAGTCTGACCTCGCCCAACAATAGACGTATATTGGAATCTATGTAGTCACGCACAGTTTCTCAAAATGTGCGTCTTAAACTCTATGTTGTATGGAGCACTAGTTGTATGAAGCACAGAAAATCCGCAAAAGAAGCTGGAAACATTTGAAAAGCGGTGCTGTAGAAGGTTGCGAATTAGTGGGCTGAATAAGTTCATAATGAAGTAGTACCAAAATGAACAGACTTGGATAGACGCTTCCGAGTGATCCTTATGAAAAAGGGGAACATTTTTGTGGGTCATTTTGTGCATTACTTTCGTTTTATATTAGTGCTCAAGTTCTTGTGGTTCGAACATGCACATTTTAGCAGCAGAGAAGAGTGGAGACAAGATCTCTAAGTCGAAGAAAAAATGGTGGAAGAAGAAGAACGGTTCAAAACTGGGATAAAATTCGGGGTGAAAGGATATAAACGATAAGATTCGCAGATGACATCGTTAACTTCGGTGAAAATGAAGTAGCGTTATAGAAACTGTTGAATGGAATGAACAGTCTGATGAGTACTGAATAAGGATTCAGAGTAAATCGAAAGAAGACGAAAGGAATGAGGGGTAGCAGAAATAAGAACGAGGAGAATCAAAATTGATGTTCACGAAGCAGAGGAAGTTGAGAAAACCTGCTACCTTAGAAGCAAAATAACACAGGATGGACGAAGCAAGGGCATAAAAAGCAGACTAGCAAAGGCTAAAAGGGCCTTCTTGGCCAAGAGAAACTTATTACTGTCAAACATCAGCCTTAACTTGAGGTAAAAATTTCTGTGTATGTACAGTCATGCGCAATAGTATCCGAAAGATCTGAATTGCATTTCGCCTGATTCGCATGCAACCAGCATAACGCAGCTGTCTAGCAGGTCCTCTAATCGCTCCTTGGTACTGTCGTTTGACTATGGAAAATGGTTTCAGCAAGTCACCACTAAAAACACTGTTCTATATCGCACTAACTCAAAATGTAAAGTAATACCACGATACTACAAATATCAGGGAACACCTTCTCACAATGAGACTGTCCATAATTGGCTTGTACTCTCACATTTGTAACAATAAATGACATACCTGTAATGTTACTACTCTCATTATTACGTCAGATGGGTAATGCACGTAGTAAGTTCGTCGTATTCATGATTTCCTCTTCAAATCAACATACCGTACTTATTATTTAACACAAAATGACATTAAAAGTTTAAGTTATTCAAGAGCAGCTAGTTGAGAATATGTATGAACTTCAAATGACACAACGAACCGTCTCGTTCTGCATATGGACTCAAACCCAGGTCATGCAGACCAAGAAAAGATTTCATGACTGACGGAAACTAACAGTCACTCCTGACTAGGCATTCAGAGAGCGATATACCTCGAATTTAGACAGTATCAGTTAGCAAATATCAAATTTAAATTACATAACGTAAACATTTTTAACAACCGGCCGGGGTGGCCGAGCGCTTCTAGGCGTTACAGTCTGGAAGCACGCGACCGCTACGGTCGCAGGTTCGAATCCTGCCTCGGGCATTGATGTGTGTGATGTCCTTAGGTTAGTTAGGTTTAAGTAGTTCTGCGGTCTAGGGGACTGATGACCTCAGCAGTTAAGACCCATAGTGCTCAGAGCCATTTGAACCATTTTTGACGTTTTTGACTCCCAGTGAGATTGAACTTTTTGATAGATCACTGTAAGTTCAAGGATGTTATTCCAATCTGCTGGTGGAGAAAAATTCGGTAGCTGACGTCTTTTTTTTTTTTTTTGCAGTCAACAACGATATGTGTGGGGTTCGATTCCTAGTCAGCGCTGAACTCTTCTTCATATTAATTCTAGTTCAAACATACTGACATGTCACCTCTGGTGTAACAAACCCATGTTTAACCTTCGTTTTCTCTATAAAATATCAGCAATAGGTGTCGGGTTGGAGTCCTGGGAAGGAAAAAATTACTGTTTCGTCTCGTTATTTCAGTTAAAACATCTAGCTACTGCCTAGAAACTCCATGTCACATTTGATTGTGTTTCGATAACAATCCGATTAGGTTCGGGGTTTGAATCCCTGTCCAACACAGAGCTTTACCTCACAGCATATCAAGTAAGTTACTTGTGAAGAAGCAATATTTAACATTTCTAGTAGTTCATTAACAGGGACAATAGATGCTGGGTAAGAATTCGCGTCAGTTAAAAATGTTTACGTTATGTAATTTAAAGTTATTTGCTAACTGATACTGTCTAAAATCGAGGTATATCACTCCCTGCATGCCTAGTCAGGAATGTTTGTTAGTTTCTGTCAGTCACGAAATCTTTGCTTAATATGCATGACCTGGATTTGAATCCATATGCAGAACGAGACGGTTCGTCGTGTCATTTGAAGTTCATACATATTCTCAACTAGCTGCTGGAGAGTAACTTATTTTTTAATGGCATTTTGTGTTAAATAATAAGTACGGTATGTTACTTTGAAGGGGAAATCATGAATATGACGAAATTACTACGTGCATTACCTATCTGACCTAATAATGAGAGTGGTAACATTTCAGGTATGTCATTTATTGTAACAAAAGTGAGCTTACAAGCCTTAAGGACAGTCTCATCTGTGATAAGGTATTCCCTGTTATTTGTAGTATCATGGTATAACTTTACATTTTGAGTTATTGCGATACAGAGCAGTGTTTTCTAGTGGTGACTTGTTGGAACAATTTTCCATAGTAAAACGACTGCACCGAGGAGCGAGTAGAGGACCTGCTAGACAGCTGCGTTGTGTGGGTTGCATGCGAATCAGGTGAAATGTAATTCAGGTCGTTCGGATACTTTTGAGCACGACTGTACGTCTGGAGCACAGAACTGTACGACAGTGAAATATAGACCATGGGAAAACCGGAACACAAGAGAGTAGAAGCATTTGAGATGTGGTGCTACAGAAGAAAGTTGAAAATTAGATGCACAAATAAAATAAGGAATGAGGAGGTACTTTACAGAATAGACGAATAAAGACATTTGGAAAACATTGACAAGAAGAAGGAATAGGATGATAGGAAATAACCTCCATGGTACTAGAAAGAGCTGCAGAGGCTAAACTTTGTAGAGGAAGACAGAGACTGAGATACATCCAACAAATAACTGAGGACTTAGGGTGCAAGTACTACTGTGACATGAAGAGGTTAGCGCGGGAAGAGTGCAACATGAAGGGGAGTGTTAGCAGCAGCTTACCATGCGGCTGGAGCGCAGCTCTGCTGGAGAGTCGTGTAGCAGTTGCTCCCGCTGGACCATCCTGAGCAGCGTGAAGTTGGCGCCGGCGCCGCTGCCGCGTAAGTGCGACAGGTCCAGAGTCAGGGCGTCCTGCAATGGTACACGAGGCGTCACATCGACAATTCGACGTTGTTCATGATCTACATACGATTTGGGAGAAAATCTAAGCAGCCCTCTTAGACTGTTTGCAGATGATCGTGCTGTAAAGGAGTCAGGTGATCGAAACGAATTGCAAAATGATTTAGACAAGATAGCTGTATGGTATAAATTTGGCAATGCACTCTAAAAATTAAAAGTGTGAAGTCATCCACGATTCGTTAAATTTCAGTTACACGATAAATCACACAAATCTGAAGGGTGTAAACTCAGCTAAATACTTAGAGATTATAATTGCGAATAACTTAAATTGGCCGATCACATAGATAATGTTGTAGGGAAAGTAAACCTTGTTATTTCCTCGACACTAAATGATTGGGAAAATGCGGTGTATCAGGTTTACATGTGTCAGATTCGTAAATTATTATTTGATGTGGGTGGTGCGAGCTTTGTTCTGTGGTATTCTGGAAGTAGTCACAACGTGATTCGGAGTCCTGTCTGGGTGAGAAACCACGTCCCCTCTTGTGTTTTTAGGACTTATACATAATTCTTTAAAAGTGCCTGGGCTTCTCTGTTAGAGCTTTTGAAGCCCACGTTCACGACTGTTTCTGTCTATTTCTCACTGGGTGTTGTGATGTCTTCATCATTATTTCATCCCCATCCGGCGCGCAGGTCGCCCAGTGTGGCGTCGAATGTAATAAGACCTGCACCAAGGCGGCCGGACCTGCCCCGGCCAATGACGCCACTCATTTCCATTCATTTCCAAGATGAGGTTATCCTAAAAGTAACTGGCTTCGATCAAGAAAAAACATCATGAATACAGCCATGGAACTGCACACATCTCAGGTCAACCTATAGGACTCACGAGAACGATTCTTAGACAGAGGCTAGTCCTCCACATGACCAGAACTTGCTCTGCATCAGAAAGAAACCCCTTACCTTTGATCAATCGCGCAGTATATGGACAATGTTTAACAGAATACGCGCTGATAAAGGCAGATGCATAGACTCTGTTTCTAGATGGGGTAATAAAATTCCAAATTGTGACTGTGGAGCAGCCAGGCAAACTGTTCGTCATATAATTACAGAATGTCCCAACTGGGTCTATCGTGATACTTCTATTTCCTGGTAGCACCGAATGATGCAACTGGTTATGTTAATTTTGTAAATTACCTGTAATATTGTTTGCATTCTATTTATCACTGTGCTTATAAATCCATACGATAAATGAATAGACAAATCCGTTCCATATTGCCACTGTTTTGTGTATGCATTTGTTACAAAGTCTGTTCCAGCATTCAGATACAGAAATGAGAAAACGAAGGTGAGCACAGCTTGTATTCAACCTTTCATATTTGCAGCGTAATCTCAGTCTCTCGTAGACCGTTCAAGGTTCTCACTCCTAGCTGTTACACGAAGAATAGTAATTTCAGCGATTAATAAATGGTCTGTGAATACTCACAGTGTTTAACAGTTTTGAATGCTCGCTAAATACTATGAAAATCATTACATTTCTACTTAGGAAGTTCACAGATAAGACTAGCAGCACACCAAGCGGAAATTTTACCCTCGAAAAGGAAGTATTGACTCCCACAGGAAAAGGCCGAAATTTCCACGAACGGAAACCTTTCCTGATAAATAACGAACTCCAAAAAATCGCTATTACTTAGACATAACAAAACTGTAAACCGCTCTGGGCTATATCATCTATCATCAAAAGAGCTGACCACCAACTACAGCCCTACAACCGCGTGGCGCAATCGCGTGGCCGACACACGCCGGCGGTGTGCGATTGAGAGCGCGGATACGCTTCGTGAACGTCGGCGGAAGTTGTCGAAAATTACCTATGCTAATAACAAGCGTTGACTCAAGTACAAGGCCACGCAGCTGTCACAACTGTGTGAGGGCTTGTCCGTAGCCACGCCTGCACTCACTTACATACAGGTTGCGAATTTGCAGTGTGCACATGTACAATGTACTTCACCTAGCACCGGACTTGAGGGAAATTTATGCGAATGATGATTAACGGTTAGAGGTATGTAGTACTGGCCATTAAAATTGCTACACCAAGAAGAAATGAAGATGATAAATGGGTATTCATTAGACAAATAAATTATACTAGAACTGACATGTGATTACATTTCCACGAAATCTGGGTGCATAGATCCTAGAAATCAGTACCCCGAACAACCACCTCTGGCGGTAATAACGGCCTTGATACGCCTATGCATTGAGTGAAACAGTGCTTGGATGGCGTGTACAGGTACTAGTGCCCATGCAGCTTCAACACCACACCACAGTTCTTCAAAAGTAGTGACTGGCGTATTGTGACGAGCCAGTTGCTCGACCACCATTTACCAGACGTTTTCAGTTGGTGAAATCTCTGGAGAATGTGCTAGCGAGGGCAGCAGTCGCACATATTCTGTATCCAGAAAGGCCCGCACATGACCTGCAACATGCGGTCGTGCATTATCCAGCTGAAACGTAGGGTTTCGCCGGAATCGAATGAAGGGTAGAGCGACAGGTCGTAACACATCTGAAATGTAACGTCCACTGTTAAAATCTTTTTAATTTGTTTCTTGGTTGGTTCATTGATTCGGGGGAGTGTACCAAACAGCGATGTCATCGCTCTCATTCGATTAGGGATATAAGTCGACCGTGCCCTTTCAAGGGAACCATCCCTGCATTTGCCTGAAGGGGCTTAGGGAAATCACGGAAGGCCGGACGCATGTTTGAAAGGTCGTCCTCCCGAATGCGAGTCCAGTGTGCTGACCACTGCGCTACCTCACTCGATTTTAATTTGTTCGGTTCAAAATATTTCTAAATCTCAGTGCGATTTTAGATGTTGACGGAAAACAAGCACTAATTCATCAGTTATTATTTTACAAAAATATACGGTTCCACAAATGAAACAATATCTTTCAATAAGATTCAATATTCTGTTCTCACAGCCGGCCGGAGTTGCCGAGCGGTTCAAGTCGCTACAGTCTGGAGCCGCGCGACCGCTACGGTCGCAGTTTCGAATCCTGCTTCGGGCATGGATGTGTGTGATGTGCTTAGGTTCGTTAGGTTTAAGTAATTCTAGGTTCTAGGGGACTGATGACCTCAGAAGTTAAGTCCCAGAGTGCTCAGAGCCATTTGAACCATTCTGTTATCACATTAATTTTCCTTGCACTGCGGTAACACTTGGGGAATCTCAGGTACAAAGCACACACCTTCTCCATAGAAAACATAGAAAATCGACAGCTAAAAAGAAACTCTAATCCTAAATGCATCTGAACGTCTGCCGGGGTCATTAGTGTCGTAGTTATGTAGACTGGAGAGTCTACGTTTGCATACCCGCGTGGCGAGGGCACCCGCATGTTGTCCGTCACTCTGTGCGTCAGCTCCATGTCATACCGAGTGAGTGAACTCACAGCAAGCGATGTAGACAGACGCGTATTCGCCACGCTCATGCAGTGCTCTACCACCAGCCTTCCTCAACCGCGCGTGAATAGCCTCACCCAGCACCAAAAAGCGCGAAAGATGTTGTCTCTGATTGTCCAAATACCACCAACCAGCTTTCTATTTTTGCAATGAAATGCATACCATTAACTGCTTACAGGCGTTGATAAATAACAACGGGGACAGTTGCAAATTTTGTGCCCCGACCGGAACTCAAAACCGGGATCTCCCCTTTACATGGCAGACGCTCTGTCCGACTGAGCCATCGAGGACACGGAGGATAACGCGACTGCACGCACTTATCTCTGGCACGCTTCCCACGAGACCCACATTTCCAGCTTACTGTCCACACACTACATTTGTAGTGCCCCTACCCACTATACTCATTACACGCAGCAGTCAATGTACCGATTGCCGTAAGAGTTTAAGCAATGTGAGTGCATACGCACTGAAGAAGATCATTGGCCAGTAAGCCCTATTTTTACGAAGATGGTATCTGTTCTTTCGGACATGTCCGAAAGAACAGATACCATCTTCATATAGCTTTCTATTTTGGTTCATATAACCCGACATTCTCTCTCCTTAGACGAGGGGTCATCAAACTACGGCTCGCAGGCAAAACCGGCCCGCGAACATCATCAATCCGGCTCACGGTGACACGCCAGACACGCAAGGTATGCGATCTGACGCACTTTTTTTTTTTTTTAATACAGTCGATCTTTGCCTATCGAGCGCTTCCCATAAAGGGTTATTCGAGAAACGAGTAGAAGAAAATGAAAACACTGACTCGCTTAACGAATCATGTTTTGCATAGTCTGTTAAGTGTTATTTTTCTCAGTCTTTAATAACCATCTCAAACCTACTTTCTCGTCTGGATCTGTTTCTTTGGCCACCATAAATAAACACTACGTCACGCGTCCTCCTATAAACTACCGCTCTGTAAAGTGGAAAGCCCGTAAATGATACATTCAGTCAGCAGAACTGATCGCAAAGCGCTTCGAGCCGCAATTATCGCCACCCGTACCGCCCGCGACGGCGCCGCACATTCTCTGCAATGATGTTGCAAGAGGATTTTCTTCGCCGGCGTCTGGCAACCCTTTCCCTTGCAGTATCTGTTTATGAATTCCAATTCTGTTTCGTCGTCGGTAACAGACGCGTATTCACTACGGATACCCATAAAGCAATAGATATGCACGCCAAGATTCGATTTAACGATAATACCATGTATCTTCCACTAAATTTTGATACATGGGCATAAACAAACATCTTCAGACAACTTTGTCCTAAAACAGGATTTACTCTCCTAAAAATAAAAGATTACATTACTATATCGTAAACCTGTTTTCCTATTGTCTCGGTATGGAACGATTTTACTTATTCTAAATGGATTCCTACAGAAAAAGTGTTTCACTTAACGACAGTTAATTACGAGGAAGATTCAGGGATGAATCACGCTCATTAACCGAAGTGACACTGGACTGTGTAAAATTTACAACACAAATAAATCATACAGAATACGTACAATAACCAGTTGCTTTTATTATAAGATCAATTAAGATACACATTAACAGACATACACATAATGTAACTGGATATTTCAACTCTAATTTATTATTCGAGATTTCCTTAAAATATACCTTACTTCAGTGAGACACATAGCCTACTTACATAATGAAACTAAGCACCGTAATAATGATTAGTGAGATTTATTTAGCTATAATTTCCCACTCAACAACTATATGAAGTTCTGGATTAAGTTTACTGACCGAAATTATCAGTAGTGACTTCAAATGATAACCAGTTACTTTGGATCGGTAAATATTTTTTTGTACTTCATTTTGGAGAATGTTTTTCTCACACAGATAAGTAGTGCCGAAAGTGGAGAAGAAAGCAAGAGTAAATTTAAACAACTGATCCAAATGTGTAAGAGGAATTTAAATATTTATCTTTATAAAAATCACTACCTTGTAAATCGGCCATTTGCATTTGACATTCTCAGGCAACAATGAACATATCGGTGTTAAAAGGATTTTGAAAAATCTTGATATCTTTTGTAGTTGCATCAAAATCTGAATAATGATTTATTTTCGAGAGTACTCAAAGTTTCTGTTGAGAAATCTGTCAGAAATGGATTCTCTGATTGTTTACTGAATGTTCGGCACGTATGAAAATCAGTGAAACATTTTTTGTTCAAATGAGACTGAAAAATACTCTCTTTGTGGAAGTTTCAGTACAAGTGCACAAATCAGTAAGTCGCTGGTTTTCTTTTTGTAATTATAAATTAAGGTTGTTATTACACACATCAAAAAAAAAGTTTTGCATCACCTCCGTTCCGAGAGTACCGGAATATGTACAGAAAATTGGAATAGGGATCAACATAAACATCATTTCCGCCCCTTTTATTTGTCATGAAAACCACACATTGCATGTTGTACCATCATACAGCGAGACCTTCAGAAGTTGTGGTGCAGACTACTGTACACGCTGGTACCTCTAATACCGATCAGCACGTCCTCTTTCATTGATGCATGCTTGTATACGTCGTTCCATACTATGCACAAGTTCATCAAGGCACTGTTGGTCTAGTTTGTCCCACTCCTCAACGGCTTTTCGGTGTAGATCTCTCAGGAGTGATTGGTGAGTCATACAGTCCATAAACAGCCCTTTTCAATCTATCCCAGGCATGTTCTACATCTACAATTACATACATACTCCGCAATCCACCATACGGAGCGTTAGTGGAGGGTACCTCGTACCACAACTAGCATCTTCCCTCCCTGTTCCACTCCCAAACAGAGCGAGGGAAAAATGACTGCATATATGCCTCTGTACGAGCCCTAATCTCTCTTATCTTATTTTTGTGGTCTTACCACAAAATATAAGTTGGCGGCAGTAAAATTGTACTGCAGTCAGCCTCAAATGCTGATTCTCTAAATTTCCTCAGTAGCGATTCACGAACAGAACGCCTCCTTTCCTCTAGAGACTACCAGCCGAGATCCTGAAGCATTTCCGTAACACTCGCATGATGATCAAACCTACCAGTAACAAATCCAGTCTCTGAATTGCTTCTATGTCCTCCCTCAGTCCGACGTGATAGGGATCCCACATGCTCGAGCAGTACTCAAGAATAGGCCGAATTAGTGTTTCATAAACGATCTCCTTTACAGATGCACCACATCTTCCCAAAATTCTACCAATGAACAGAAGACGACTTCGATAGGTTCATGTCTGGAGAACATGCTGACCACTCTACTCGAGCGATGTCGTTATCCTGAAGGAAGTCATTCACAAGATGTGCACGACGTGGGCGCGAATTATCGTCCATGAAGACTAATGCCTCGCCAATATTCTGCCGATATGGTTGCACTATCGGTCGGAGGATGGCATTCACGTACAGCCGTTACGGCGCCTTCCATGACCACCAGTGGCGTATGTCGGCCCCGCATAATGCCACCCCAAAACAGCAGGGAACCTCCACCTTGCTGCACTCGCTGGACAGTGTATCTAAGGCGTTCAGCCTGACCGGGTTGCCTCCAAACACGTCTCTGACGATTGTCTGATTGAAAGCATATTCGACACTCATCGGTGAAAAGAACGTGATGCCAATCCTGAGCGGTCCATTGGGCATGTTGTTGGGCCCATGTGTATCGCGCTCCATGGTGTCGTGGTTGCAAACTGCAACCTCGCCATGGACGTCCGGAGTGAAGTTGCGTATCATGCAGCCTATTGCGCACAGTTTGAGTAACCTGACGTGCTGTGGCTGCACAAAAAGCCTTATTCAACATGGTGGTGTTGCTGTCAATGTTCCTCCGAGCCATAATCCATAGGTAGCATTTATCCACTGCAACAGTATCTCTTGGCCGGCCTGGGCGAGGCATGTCATCGCCAGTTCCGGTCTCTCTGTATCTCATCCATGTCCGAACAACATCGCTTCGGTTCACTCCGAGACGTCTGGACATTTTCCTTGTTGAGAGCCCTTCCTGGCACAAAGTAACAATGCGCAGACGATCGAACCGCGGTATTGAACGTCTAGGCATGGTTGAACTACAGACAACACGAGCCGTGTACCTCCTTTCTGGTGGAATGACTGGAACTGATCGGCTGTCGGACCCCCTCCGTCTAATAGGCGCTGCTCATGCATGATTGTTTACATCTTTGGGCGGGTTTAGTGACATCTCTCAACAGTCAAAGGGACTGTGTCTGTGATACAATATCCACGTTCAACGTCTGTCTGCAGGAGTTCTGGGAACCCGGGTGATGCAAAACTTTTTTGGTGTGTGTAGTATTAAGAGCAAGGTTTATGAGTACTGAATTGCATCGGATTCGTCTCAAAGGCAATTTTAATTGAATTAAATACTCACTGTTAAACAGAATTAATCTTCCAGAATGAGATTTTCACTCTGCAGCTGAGTGTGCGCTTATATGAAACTTCATGGCAAATTAAAACTGTATGTCGGACCGAGAATCGAACGGACATCTGTCCGCGAAACGCAAGGTCCCGCGTTCGAGTCACGGTCCAGCACACAGTTTTAATCTGCCAGAAAGATTCAGATGTAATCTTCGCTAAGGAACTGTAGTCACAAAACACACTAATGCCACTATATTCTGCTTTTCAGATCGCACATGTAGAATAATCGCACAGGAATTGAAATTACCGATTCCCTCTTATAAGTGCAGCACTGATACTATCTTTAAAGAAAGAGTTTGTTTTACACTTACCATTACTGCTTCACACAGCATATAGCGACACAGTTGTTACTGTTTCTGATGCCTTGTTGTCAATAGTGTAATCGTGAAGTACTGAATTTCTACTTATTAATGTATCTTGTCACCACTAAATGTTTGATGGCAGTAGCTTGACAGCTATATTGTATCCTTGCGCTGTAAAGTGATACACACTGCGAAACCCCACCCAATCTATTTAAGAAGGTTTTGATGGCTATGATCAGAATCATAAATCTTTAATGATACTCGTACATTATGATAAGCAACCTGCTCTTGTATAAATAACATCTGTTCTTTTCCTACCCGAGCTTGTCGGTATGCTGCAGCACATGGAACTGTTCTGTCATTCTATTTGTTTACATACAAAAATGTTTCTGTTCCATTGTATCCTACAATATGCACAAGGCCAACTTGCTTAAACAATAAAAGACTCGAAATTGTGTTAATATACGTGTATCTTTGGATGATGATGTTGCAAATTATTTCTGATTATTTTGCATGGGTAAGCACAAGTTCCTTACAGCATCTAAATTCTTTTTAAGATCCTTATTCATAATTAACAATGCTAAAAATTTATATTACCTCAGTAACTGTTAATTATCTTGCATTTCGTGCTATTTTATAGTTATCATAGTGGTGTCGATGCCTGTAAAATGTTTTTGACCATTTTTTGGAATCATTTTTTGACTGCGTCGCCATATTGTGCCATAAGTTATATTAATTAATATATGGACCTGTGATATTTTGTAAAAATATCCGGGGGCTACGCTGGATAATAAATTATTGCGATGAGGACTCCTGGGTAAGCTAGTTAGGTAATAAATTACACCAGTAAAGATAATGGTGACATAAATAGAGCAATGGTCATTGTCGCCAATAAATTACAGCGGTGACTATAAGGGTTACGTAAATATCGAGATAAGTATAATTAGTTAGGTAATAAATTAAATGTTAAATAAATTATTAGGATAATATCCAGGATTCTAAACTAGGTCTTAAATAAACACAGAATAAGATACCATGCTGACTACTGTGCGACGGGATGGCTAGAGGAAGGCGGGTTGGATGACATGTGCGATTTGTTTATATAAAAGTTGTAAATCATGCTGGTTGAGAACTATCTCAAAGTCTATATCCCCATTGAGCACATTTGTAATGCCTCATTTCTGATACTTTTTGTCCAATATCTGCTTGTACACACACTGTCAAGTGCTACTCGCATCAGTGCAATAAAAGAGGCTATCGAGATTAATGAAATAATTTAGTCAGTAAAACAGAGAATTGATTTTTAAAAAATGTGAACTTTGGCGCTCCAGTACTGTCAGAACCATAGAAGTCGGATGCAAGGAACAGTACGTCATTGTTCTGGGTCGAGAAAAATTACTGGTTAAATAGAAAGATGATGCATGGATTCTAGTATTCGCAAACAGTTGATAAAAGTCCAGACCGCGAGCAACTGAGATCTGCAATAGCCACAAATGAGGAAGAGAACTGGAGAAACTACTGTATCACAGTTCAATAATCGTAAAATCAGTTAGGCGGAATTGTAAATCTGGATATTACTTCAAGAACCTGTTGCAACGTCCTGAACATGCCTACCAGTGAGGTGATGAAGAAAGATTGGTAGAGGCCCATGAGGTTGACTTCATTGGCCTGCCACAGCACCTCTGGGATCAGCTCCACGTCCACATCCAACACCAGACGAGTCTCTCCCGCTTGCCGAATCTCCTTCAACAAAGACCTGCAAGTGAAAGCACACAGTAGAAGAAGTATTTATATGTCTTCCCATCATTTCATGAAACTGAATAGGATTTAACGATTTATGCAGATACATAAAGTCAAACTCCAAACACAATTGCACTACATTTATACAATATTATTATTGTAATTTCAACTTAAGAGAAACAAAGATATATTTGCATGTCATCTCGTTCACACTGCTTAACTCTCATCACATTACTCCCTACAGTACTCACACCATGTCGCTGACTCTACTTCACTCAACAACACACTCACTTCAATCCACTCACTTCGCTCACTCTACATCACTAACTCCCCTTCCCTTACTCTGCTTCACTCATTCCGCTATATTCACTTCCCATCAGTCAAAAATTCATTCACACCGCATCAGTCACAAATTCATTCACACTACATCAGCTGCTCCAGTTTTGTCACTCTACTTTATTTACTCTACTTCATTCACTCTACTTCACCTGCCCTACTTCACTCAGTTCACCACCCTCATTCCATTCTGGTTATTTTACTTAGCTCACTCTACTTCCTTCACACAGATTCACTCCCTCTACTTCATTCATTCCACTCCAATGTACTCACACTCAGTTACTCTACTTCACTCACTCATTTACACTCCCTGTACTGCATTCACTCTATTTCATGCACTCTACTTCATGCACTCTACTTCATTCACTCTACTTCATTCATTCTGCGTCAATCATTCCACTTTAATCATTCCACTTCACACACGCCACTTCACACATTACACTTCACGAACTCCACTTCACACATTCCGCTACTTCATGCACTCTACTTCATGCACTCTACTTCATGCACTCTACTTCATTCACTCTACTTCATTCATTCTGCTTCAATCATTCCACTTCAATCATTCCACTTCCCACACTCCATTTCACACATTACACTTCACAAACTCCACTTCACACATTCCGCTTTTTCCCTTGAAGAGCTTGCACTAGTAGCATGACGTGTTTATGAGAGAAACTGAAATTAAGAGCAAAATTACCACCAGGAAAATTAATATGCAAAACAGCATTTACAGTCCTTCTGTGTGATTATCAAATTTGACAAAGGTATTTCTGTTTTGAAAATGTCCCTCTCTAATAGTAGGTATTTAAATAAGTTTTTGTACCATATTGATAAGCAAAGATAAGGTCTATATTTTTATTTATTTTTAAGTGGTCGTTTTTTCTGTGGGATTTTTATTTAGTGACGTTCCTTGTTATACACATGGTGTTCTTTTTTGGAATTGTGATGTCTGTTGGGAAAAGTTATCCATGTTTTATATTTTTGTTTCTTTTATATTCAGTCACACAATGAGATTCACAATCACAGAAACTGTGACTGCATCTAAAAGAAATAAAAATGAATGTACTTTTGGCATCGATTCCAGTTAATATGAATAGTTTCACCTCAAAATATAAATAACCCTCATTTTGTGTATTGAATTTTATGTGTGTAATTTTTCAAAGATACATAGCGAGAGTACAGTTAATTTAACAGTTTCTCTGAATTAGTCTGTGCAGAAACTTCTTAGGGGCTTCAGATAGCCTTCCTCGTTATCTTCAATAAACTTTGCACATATCTATTGGCTACATTTTTCCGTATTATACTCCAGTAAGGCAAACATGGATAGATTAGGCTGTAGTAAGTCAATAAAAGTGTATCTGCATTTACTGACACAGGTATATCTACCTTTATGAATAGGTTATGTGAAGAAAACGGTCTACTGACATATAGTCAACACAGATTTAGAAAATATTGTTCCTGTGAAACACAACTAGCTCGTTATTCGCACGAAGTAACGACTGCTATAGACAGGGTGTCACAAATTGTTTCCATACCTCTAGATTTCTGGAAGGCTTTTGACACCGTTCCTCACAAGACACTTCCAATTAAACTGCATTCTATGGAGTATCGTCTCAGAAGTTTGACTGGATTCGCGATTTCCTGTCAGGAAAGTCACAGTTCGTAGTAACTGACAGGAAGTCATCGAGTAAAACACAACTGATAACTTTCCTGTCCTAGGGAAGTATTATAAGCCCTTTGCTGTTCCTAGTCTATATAAACGATTTAGGTGACAATCTGAGTAGCTCCCTTAGATTGCCTGCAGATGATGCTTTCATTTACTGTCTGGTAAAGTCATTACAAGATCAAAACCCATTGTAAAGTGACTTAGACACAATGTCTGTATAATTCGAAAAGTGGCAGTTGACTCGAAATGACGAACTATGTCAGGTCATTCACATGAGCACTAAAAGGACTACGTTACCTTTCGGTTGCACGATGAATCACATATATTTAACGACTGACGATTCATCTGAATAACTAGGAAATACAATTACGAACAACTTAAATTGGAAATAACATGTAGAAAATGTGGGGAGGGCAAACCAAAGTCTGCTTTTTATTGGCAGAACACTTAGAAGATGCAACAGGCCTACTAAAGAGACTGCCTACACTACGCTTGTCTGTTCTCTGTTAGGCTATTTGTGTGCGGTATGGGATCATTACCATACAGGATTGAAGGACATCGAAAAATTTCAGAGAAGGGCAGCTCGTTATGTACTATCCGTGAAATAGCATATGGTAATCGTGTTGGGGTGGCAGTCATTAAAACAAAGGCACTTTTTGTTGCTTTGATAACTTTTAATGAAATTTCAATCACTAGGTTCCTCCTCTGAACGCACAAATAGTTTATTGAAGCCAATCCACATAGAAAGAAATAAGCATCAAAATAAAATAAGAGATATCGCAAATCGTACGGAAAGAATTAAGTGTTCACTTTTGCCACCCAGTGTTTGATGGTGGAACAGTAGAGAAATGGTATGAAGTTGGTTCCCTGAACCCTCTGCCAGGCGCTTAAGTGTTAACCACAGAGTAGTCTTTCAGATATAGGTGCAAATAGGTGATTATTTTGCACTAAATTACAGTGAACAAATTTCGTTAAGCATTTGTTTCATTAAAAACACGGAGAACTGCAAAATTATTAGTGCCGATTCATAATAATACTGTGTAATGCTGAATTTTCTGTCTTTTATTGTTCCTATTACTTGAGAGAAACATTAAGGACGTTCAGTCATGCATTGTTCTGACAAATTTCTTAAATTTATTGACGTATAAGAAATCAGTTCCAGTATAAATGATTAAAAATTTACTGTTTATACTGGTAGTGAATGAAGTGTTCTTCCTTCCTGTTTCCATAAATTTCGTTCAGAAATGCATGATTCAGTTTGAAAACAATTTTAACTTTTCATTCCATAGTTCCTGTAACATCTTAGAAAAATATAAAGCTTTCAGACGGATTGTCTAAGGTAAGTACTAGCACCTGTCTTAGCCTGTATGTACTCCATTGCCACAAAAGTAGGCTGATGTTAAAGGACGCTAAGTAACCAATTTAAAAATGTAACGGTCATTG
Source organism: Schistocerca gregaria (assembly GCF_023897955.1). Lineage (NCBI taxonomy): Eukaryota > Metazoa > Arthropoda > Insecta > Orthoptera > Acrididae > Schistocerca > Schistocerca gregaria. The sequence goes on from NC_064921.1 coordinate 428,676,338, forward strand.
TTGATTGGGTCAGTGTGTCTTTGAGCATCGATTGCCTGACTATCGATTTTAGAGTGTAAGAGGTCACGGTATAGACCGTGCTGTAACTCAGCGGAGGCCAAGATTTCGGCTTGCAGCCCTTGCCCAGGCACGAGTGCCAAAGCGCTCGGCCTCACTGCACATTTCTTCAACCGGCACGCCGGCACGCATGCTGTCTGAGCGTGAGAAGGGGGAAGAGGAGAAAACCGCCAGGAAAACAGCGGAAGTCGCACTACCTACGGCTTGGTTTTATATTTCTCAACATGTAAATCACAAACTAAACGAAATTTCAATATTATTTATTTTTTACTTTCTGAAGAAATAGTTTCTACCTGGCACGTCTTCTCGCCATACGGGCAGACGTAGACAATTTCAGTGTTTTGCACTCAAGTTCCTACATATCCTGTTTTATTTAGCTTCATAATCCCAGAAACGTATTTCACACAAAAACTGTGATTGTAGCAATTTTGTAACTTCATTATGGAGACGTAGAAACACTACCTGAGAAATTAAGAAAAATAATTAAAATTGCAATTAACTTGCAGGTCACTTATTTACGTCTGTACACGCACAGGGCTTTCAACTGAAATGGCAAACTGTCAGGAAAACAGCCCAAAGCACGGGGAAGATTGGCAGTGTCCTCAAAACTTTTATACAACTAATTCTTTCAAGGCCACAATGAATTCTTCAGACCTCGCGTTTTCTTTAACAGCAGCGAGCTTTGGAAACTGGACTGTATTTGTCAGAATGTGTCCCCCTTTCAAATGCATCCTCATCAAATCAGAAAGAAGTTACTGTGTGCTGTATTATTGTGGGAAGTGGGCAGTCAAGTCCACTTAAGACCCAAGTCTGCAATCCATTCAGCGTGGTATAATTTTCGTTCCTGCACTCCTTTTTCCTTCAGAAATTCGACAATAGCGGTTTTTAAATCGAAAGATCGTTTCAGACATGCCCCTTGCCATAACCAACGTACTTAGCAGTAATACTTGAAGTCTCCTTATCGTTCAGATCCATTGAAAACTGTTGCAACTGACAGGGAAGAAATGCCTGACTCTAGAGAAACCTAGGGGCTTCAGTCTGGAACCGCGCGACCGCTGCGGTCGCAGGTTCGAGTCCTGCCTCGGGCATGGATGTGTGTGATGTCCTTAGATTAGTTAGGTTTAAGTACTTCTAAGTTGTCAATAACACAGAGTCTATTTCTGACACAACAATGTATGATACTGCTGTTTCCTTCTGTACAGTCAGCCTCTTATTGATACAGACACTCCGCAGAACACAGACAGCAACATATTTGGGAATAAAAATATTTCTTTCGTTGATGACCCCCAAGGTTCTAGATTAAATGTTGCAGATTCCACAGTCGGACAGTAACACAGCACGGATGACGCAAACATTTTCAGAAGCTATAGACGTCACCGAAAACACAAAAAATTGATTCATAACCCAACAAACATAACGTATTCACTACAGTATAAGAAACTTTGGTAATTTGTGATAAGGTCTTATGGGACCAAACTGCTAAGGTCGTCGGTCCCTAGGCTTACATACTACTGAATCTAACTCAAACTAACTTACGCTAAGGACAACACACACAGTAATGCCCGAGGGAGGACTCGAACCTCCGACGGGGGAGCCGCCCGGACCGTGACAAGACGTCTCAGACCGTGCGGCTACTCCGTGCGGCGCAGCATAATACCTCGGACTTCTGCTTCAGCAGTTATTACGAGAAAACAACAAAATACTAGCAAATCACTTGCTCGCGACGCAAAAGAAAACATCAATTTACTTCGAAGGGAATTTAACTAGAGGAATTAAAGCACAGTTAATGAATGTCACTACAAGAATCGAAGAAATGACAGCTCCACAGACACAGTTAGAACAACAGTTTTCTCAAAGAGAGGCTCAAGCTGACGAGACAGTGAAAGACATCACAAACACATATAAGAAAGACAAGACTTTAATTACTTCAAAGATTAACTAGGTAGTTTCTGGCTTTGCGGTTACGATATTGCAAATGAAATCTCAAAAGCATTCGGAACAAGTACAGCATTTAGAAGCTGAAACAAGAAAGGCTGACCTCAGTGTGAAAGAACAATTAGACATGCCGAAAGCACAACGCAGACGATCACTCTGATGGTACACAACCACCACATTTCACTGTGACAGGTGCATACCGATCTCTAGAACGCTTCGAGGGAGGATAAATGACAATTAATAAACAACAGAAACAGGAACTAAATAGATTGCTCAGTCACCTCGCTGAGACAGAGAAGAATTTGACGCCTGATTACTTTACGATTGGTTGCAATGAGATACATCATGGGCGCGAACAGGAATATGTGCAAGAGCAACATTTTGGCCGCCTTTCACGAGACAGGGACGTAGCTCATGAACGTGATCATCCCCGCACTTGTTTCAACACACAATTTTAGTGTTACTCCGAGACACTACAATTTAGACTACAAAAATTTCTTTTCAGTAAGGAAGTTCAAATTCTTTCCCACTGATGCTACATTCTTTATACTGGGTTCAGAAATTCAGTTTTTCCGTACCGCCTACTTGGCCAGTGAATTACAATATGTTTGCAGCCTTTTAGAAGGAGAAACAGCTATGTGTATGCGACCTACAGCACGTCAGTCTTACTCATTAGAAGAATTTCAGACGGCATTTCTTACCGCTTACTAGTTTGAAAGAACACAGCGTGAGGTCAAGGACAAGCTTGTCAACCCACCAAAATCCGAAAGTTCACAGTCTGCAACTTTAATTCAATTTGTCGAATACATAATACAACTAAATTTGCATCTAACACAACCACACAGCCCATCTTCCCCATTAAACCAGCTATGCATTTCAAAATTTACAAGATCATTACGCATATAATTACTAAAAGTCCACCATAAAGATTCGTTTCGCGATGTTTTACATCTTCTCAAAATTGAGGAATCTAACAATTCTAACAGAAACAGTATTTTTTCATTCAATAACCACAGTTATCATGACGGACGTAAGAGGGGACAGTCATGATCAGTTCATGACAGCGGAGACAACTGGTACGGGAATAAGAGACATAATCAAAATCAGTACAAGGGAAAAGAGAATTTTAACAGATCACCACAAAACAATTACCAACATAATCCGAACTTTGACCGTAACAAGAAACAGTCATAAAAGAGAGAAGGTAACATGAACAAGCCTTTACTTCTGTCTTGATCTCAGTCATCTTTCAGCCTAAAATTGCGGAAACAGTGATCTACAGAGACGGCAATCTGCACACTCATAGACAGTAGCCATACCAACAAAATCAATACGCTCACAGCCAACAAACTACTGTATAATTACTGGGAAACAGGAGGAGGAGATTATTGTCGACAAGGCGGTCATTAGAGACGAAGCACAATCTCGGAATGGGGAAGGAAATCGGCGGTGCCTTTTCAAAGGAACCATGCCGGCATATGCCTGAAATGATTTAGGGAAATCACGGAAAACCTAAATCTGGATGGCCAGAGACGGGTTTGAACCGTCGTCCTCCCGAATGCGACTCCAGTGTGCTAACCACTGCGCCACCTCGCTCGGTACGGACACAGGAGAAAAGACAACTGGAGAAGGGACAGTTTCAGAAAACAGCAGAAATTTTCATTGAATGAGTTAGACAGTCGTTTCCGTCCACTGCAGCATATTTCCAGCAATTCGGAACCGCAAGAGTCAGCAATTTCATCCCCAAACTCATAGAGATGCAACAGCGAGGTACAACGAAGTGTCGGGAATATGCTCACGTTGAGACAACACAAAGTACTACTCATCCTGATTATGTGACTGGAAATTTATCAATAGCAAGTTGTATAGGGTCGAATGATTAGAGCGATTAAGTTAGCAGTGGAGTTGGTTAAAATGTGAAGGAATGTTGGAAGCCAGAAGTCGTATGCGTGCTGCATTGTGTCGTGCAGCTCAGTGATATGGTACCATGATATGGTACCATGGCGCAAGTGGTTCGGCGGAGTGCCGAGTTAAACAACATAAGCACTCCGTCTTCAGGCCACAAGTGGCCCATCGGGACCATCCGACTGCCGTGTCATCCTCAACAGAGGATGCAGATAGGAGGGCCGTGTGGTCAGCACACGGCTCTCCCGGTCGTTATGATGGTTTTTTGACTAGAGCCGCTACTATTCGGTCGAGTAGCTCCTCAGTTGGCATCACGAGGCTGAGTGCACCCCGAAAAATTGCAACAGCACATGGCGGCCCAGATGGTCACTCATCCAAGTGCCGACCACACCCGACAGCGCTTAACTTCGGTGATCTGACGGAAAACTGTGTATTCACTGCAGCAAGGCCGTAGTTAAGCAACATGAGGGAGAAAAAAAAAGTGTGAAATCGTGTGGGACTTAACTGCTAATGTCATCAGTCCCTAAGCTTACACACTACTTAACCTAAATTATCCTAAGGACAAACACACACACCCCTGCCCGAGGGAGGACTCGAACCTCCGCCGGGATCAGCCGCACTGTCCATGACTGCAGCGCCTTAGACCACTCGGCTAATCTTGCGCGGCCATGAGGGAGAACACTGCCACTGACCAGCGGAAGATGTGAAAAGAAGCAGCTCGGTGCATACCGAGGTGTCAACATTGAGGACGGTAACCAGGTGAGTTACGCCAGCCGAGCAACACCTCAATATTCCACCGACCTACTGGGGAAAAACCACAAACATCAGTGGCAGAAAGCCGTACTTAAGGATCGGCACCCAGCTCGCCTTCACCGACCATAGGGAAGTATTGGACGACGGAGAGCGGGGTGTGTCACTCGGCGCCGCCACCAGTTCGTAGAAGTCATTGTCATCGCAGTCATCGTAGTAGTTACCGTACCACTGCAGGTCGTAGCCCGGGACCTGCCAGAGTGGCGCTGCCGCAGCAGGCTTCACCATCACTTTCGTCGGACGGCGTCAGCAGGCAGCCACCTGTAATGGGAGCCATTGCCTGGGGTGAGTTTTGGTAACGCACTGTCAACATCGTCCTGGGACGCTGCCTCCGCAAACGCCGTGACCGGGGCTGGAGCTGAGGACCCTGGCCAGCCGACACCAGACAGCCGCCGTCGGAGACAGGGCACTGACCTGCCCACTGCCACGCTCCCCAGACACTGTCACAACAGAGGCCCACGGCGAGCCGGTTCCAGCCGCAGCGGGCCACTGCAGGTACAGTAGCAGCATTGCGAACGTCCGCCGGTCACCTTCTTCGCCACCAAGGATATTACGAACGGAAACAAACCTCACCCAAATGGTGTTATTTTGTCATCAGTAGCCGTCCGTGGTCACAGTCCCACCATCCTCTCCTTCATGCCCAGCAAAGAATCCACGTTCAAATAAGGCGATGTCAGTGGATTCCTGTGCCTGTTTACGATGCTTTCATGAAGACTGCTGAGGTGTAGTGGAGGACATATCTCTTGGAGTTAGGGGTCAACAGTATGGGGCACCTGCAGCGACAGTGTGCCACACAACAAAGAAACTAAGTGCCGATTTCAGTTATTTTGGTTTCGAGCCTATTGTGTTGTCCCTTGGTCTCTTTTACCTGTACCATTTTTGTATTCTTTTGGTGTGCTTTTCTCTTGATTAGTCCTCAGCTCGTGGTCTCGCGGTAGCGTTCTCGCTTTCCGAGCACAGGGTCCCGGGTTCGATTCCCGGCAGGGTCAGGGATTTTCACCTGCCTCGAGATGACTAGGTGTTGTATCGTCTTCATAATCATCATTCATCACCATTACGATCGGAGGAAGGCAATGGCAAACCACCTCCACTAGGACCTTGCCTAGTACGGCGGTGCGGGTCTTCCACATCGCTCCCCTACGATCTGTCAAGGAGTATGGGACTTCATCATCATTATACTGTAGTCATGGCGAAGTACCTTTCAGCTGCTGAGGCTATTGAACACCTTGGCGACCAGGTAGTTAAATTGCAGATAGAGGTAAATGAGCTCAGAGTGGCGGAGAGGGAACGGTGACATCCCAAGCCACCCTCTAAGTATGGTGCTGCTGCAGGATTGGTTACCCCGTTTCCAGGGAAACAGGGGGAAGATATTGATATATTTTTTGACACTTTGGCTACAGCGGCCAAACTGAGCGCGTGGAGTAAGGAGCATTTATTATGTGTTACTAGATCGAAGTTAACGGTAGATTCCAGAGCACATGTTGCGTACCCGTATAATGAGAATCTGAGGTTAAACATTTGAGGATTTTGAGGAAGGGTTAATAGAGAGACATCAGAAGAAGAACACGGCAATATATTATCGGGAACAACCTACTAGGGTTTTCCGTAAACACGATGAAACGTTTGAAAATTTCGCCGATCATATTGGTAAAATCAATGTCGTCACCTTAGTGCTCATGGACGATGATAGGGTTAAGTCGGTAATTTCACGAGAAGCAGAGCAGAGGACTCTTGACGCAGTTTTGAGGGAGCTACAAACAGAAACGTTAAGAGGGATGGTTCAAATGGCTCTAAGCACTATGGGACTTAACATCTGAGGTCATCAGTCCCGTAGACTTAGAACTACTTAAACCTAACTAACCTAAGACATCACACACATCCATGCCCGAGGCAGGATTCGAACCTGCGACCGTACCGGCAGCGCGGTTCCAGACTGTAGCGCCTAGAACCGCTCGGTCACTCCGGCCGGTGTTAAATGCATTCACTGGACGTTAAGTGACGTAGGTGGAGAGCGTGTAAATTCACTCGGTGCTGGAATGTTGAAGTTTCGAGTGGGGGAGATTAACTTCCAAGTGGATATACAAGTTCTTTCGGTCGTTAGCGGTAGGTACGACGTTTTCAGACTTGATTTCCTGGTTGCACATCGCGCCATAATCGACCTGGAACGGCACACGATAGGAAATGGAACTTTGGTTCAACTAGGCTCTGTAGTCGGGTTACCTTCACTTTCGCAAGGTCCCCCTATGGCCAGGAGAAACCAACTGAACTACACACAAGGACCTTTAAGGTTAGTTCGAGGGATTGAATAGCGAAAGCTACAGGAAAGGTAGCCTGGATTGATGTTGGTACTGACCTACCAGAAAACGCTTTGTGTATCACTGAATCATTGGCGGATAATGAAGTACTGGAAGCAGTTAGTTGTTTTATATGACATAGCGTGTCCTGCGTTCAGGAGGCAGGTCGCACTAGAGTGGTGCCAGTCGGTATTGATAATTTTGGCCCCAGGGAAGTAAAGTTGAGGCAGTTTACCCTGGTTGTGAATTTAAAAGTGTTAGATGAGGATGAACTGGAGCGTGACTTTACAGCAAATTACACAATTCTGGGAGGGTCTGACGATTGGTCAGCGCTAAGGAGTAAGGTAGCACATGTTGAACATCAGCATAGAGCATTAGTACGTACTATTATTTAATCTGTCGGGCTCCTTATCCGCAACATCGCTTTTTCAGCACCGAATTCCTATTGGAAGCAAAACACTCAGGCATTTACTGCCGATTATGGAAGAGTTTATAGATGCAACTTTGAAACTGCGTCATAAAACCTAGTTGCAGCCCCTAGTCTGCCCCTATAGCATTTGTAGGCCAAAAATCACCAGATGGTGGCAAAGCATATCGTTCCTGTTGTGATTACCGGTTCCTCAACCAGAAAACCGTGTCACACGCGTGCCATATGCCTAATATAATAGAGACAGTGAACAACTTGTGTCAGTGTTGGTACTTCACAACGTTGGATATGCTAGTGGTTAACACCAGCTGAAAGAGAAGTAGGAGGACCGACCATAAACAGCGTTCTCAACGCTGGTTGGGCACTTTCAGCTTCACCGCGTGACTCTTAAAACGCGCCGTCAACCTTTCAGCATTTTCTGGATAGTGTGTCCCACAGATTAAAACCAAAACAGTGCATGGTGTAGCTGTACGACATAATCGTGTATTCAAACTGTTTTATCATCTGTGCACAGCATGGTCCAAGTTGAGTTTAAAGAAATGCACCCATGCTCATAAATTAAGGATAATTGTAGAACGTGGTGCCACACAACGTGGCAATACACAAAACTGGCGCTAATAGGGAATACAGAAACATTAAGAAGGATGGTTCAAATGGCTCTAATCACTATGGGACTTAACATCTGAGGTCATCAGTCCCGTAGACTTAGAACTACTTAAACCTAACTAACCTAAGACATCACACACATCCATGCCCGAGGCAGGATTCGAACCTGCGACCGTACTGGTAATATACACGACACAGATCTGTAAGTCCACGGTACTGGTGATATGTTGAGAAAACACATGTGCTACAAATCGACACTGTTTCCTGGGCATGTACCCCAACATCAATAAGGAATACGATCTTGCACACGTACACAGGCCGCACAACGGGTTGGCATACTCTGGATCAGGTGTTCGAACAGCTGCGGGGGTATAGCCTCCCATTCTTGCATCAGTAAGTGTCGGAGCTCCTGAAGTGTCCTACGTGTTTGAAGACCTGCAGCGATACGTCGACCGAGAGCATCCCAGACGTGCTCGATGGGGTTTAGGTCTGGAGAACAGGCAGGCCACTCCATTCGCCTGATAAATTCTGTTTCAAGGTACTCCTCCACGATGGCAGCTCGGTGGGGCCTTGCGTTATCATCCATCAGGAGGAAGGTGGAACACACTGCACCCCTGAAAAGGTGGACGTACTGGTGCAAAATGACGTCCCGATACACCTGACCTGTTACAGTTCCTCTGCAAAGACATGCAGTAGTGTAGGTACACCAATCGTAATCCCACCCTACACCATCAAACCACAACCTCCATACAGGTCCCTTTCAAGAACATTAAGGGGTTGTTATCTGGTTCCTGGTCACGCCAGATGAAAACTCGGCGAGAATCACTGTTGAGACTATACCTGGACTCGTCCGTGAACATAACCTGGGACCACTGTTCCAATGACCATGTACTGTGTTGTTAACAGAAGGCTTTACGGGCTCTCCTGTGACCAGGGATCAGTGGAATGCACCTTGCAGATCTCGGGGCGAATAAACCATGTCTGTTCAGTCGTCTATACACTGTGTGTCTGGAGACAACTGTTCCTGTGGTTGCGGTAATGTCCTGAGCAAGCCTACATGCAGTATTCCATGGCCGTCTGCGGGCACTGATGGTGTTATATCGGTCTCCTTGTGGTGTTGTACACTGTGGACGTCTCGCACTGTAGCGCCTAGACGCGTTTCCTGTCTGCTTGAACCGTTGCCATAATCCTGAGATCACACATCGTGGCACACGGGGGGGCCCGTACTACGACTTGCTGTGTTTGAGCAGCCTCCAGTATCCCTAGTATTCTAACCCTCATAATGTCATCAATATTTGTTCTTTGAGCCATTTTCAACACACAGTCACCATTAGCACGTCTGAAAACGTCTGCACACTTACTCGCTGCACCGTACTCTGACATGCACCAACACATCTCTGTATATGTGGACTTCTGCCAGCACCACCGTGCGACGATCTCAGGTCAAATTCGCAGCATGGTCATACCCCGAGGTGATTTAAACCCGCAAATCGTCCACTAGAGCGTTGTTTCACCATATATCAGCATTATTCTTAATTTATGAGCATGAGTGTATCATTTTGTACCGCAAGAAGCTCGGACTTTGCGTCACATTATAGGACAGAATGGAATTCATACCAATCCAGAGCTAATTGAGGCTGTTCAAAACTTTTCAACGCCCACGAAGCTAAAGGAACTGCAACCTTATTCGGGGCTCGCGAATTTCTATCACAGATATATTCCAAAATCTGCAGAAATTGCTATGGAAAGAAGTTTCATTGGACAGCTGAGTATGAAGTGGCGTTCAAGAAGTTAAAAGATCTACTGACATCCAGTCTCGTTTTGGTCTATCTGTATTTTGAAAAACCGTTTATTCTTTGTTGTGATTTGAGCGATTTTGCACTAGGATCTATTTTGAGTCAGGAAATAGATGTACAGTAGCGCCCCGTTGCGTACGCTTCATGGCAATAATGCTGGACGAAATTCTCCTCTACAGATAAGGAAGTGCTCTTAGCGATTTTTGGAAGTGGGTACTGCCGTTGTTACCAGTATGGTAAATGATTTAAAGTGTGATTGATCATGCGGCGCTTAAGTGGCTTTTAAGACTTAAAGGTCCAAAGAGTAGATTGTGGTTAAGCAAATTCGATTACGAGGTAGTACATCGGCCAGGAAGGTCGCACACTAACGTGGACAGACTTAGTTGTAAGGCACATGCTAAGGAATGCACAGGCACTGACGTACGTGGATGGAGGACAGCACAAAGTGCTGACACAGACTGTCAGCAGATTGCTAAACAACAGCAGTTGTGCACGTAAGATGGGGTATTGCATCTACCGACACGAAATGGGCCACAGTTAGTGGTACCACAGAGCTTGCACGAAGAAGTGTTGAGACAAGCGCATGTTTCGATTTTAGCGGGACATTCGTGTCGAAGAGCAGTGGAGAGGAGGGTACTGCAGAGCTATTGGTGGATGACGTGTAAACAGCACATGGACCAATACGTCAAAAAATATGTTCCCTCTGCTCAAAGAGCAGAACTTAGCCACCAGAAAATTAAATTACAGAGGTTACCAGAAGCTGATAAATCCTTCCAACTGGACAAAAAAAAATTGTATCCTCAAGCCAACGGTCGCACAGAACAAGTCCACAGGATAACTGCGAAAATATTGAGATTTTATATAAATTCCTAGTATAACAATTGGGACATCCTATTGGCCTACGTCATCGCTGCATACAACTCGAAAGTTCACCAAAGCACAGGGTTATCCCCATAAGAAATAATTTTTGGGCGCAAGATTCCGTCACTCTTTGAGTTGTGCATAGCTCCCCGCAAGGAGACATCTCGACAGTAAAGGATTTCGCTAGGACAATGAAACTTACCTGGAGTGAAGTACAAAAACTGAATACGAAGGCTTTAGGGAAACAGGAAAGGGCGCAAGTACAATGTGGCTCAGTGGGTTATGTTAACGAGTCTTTGTGTGCCGAATGGGAGATGAAGAAGTTTGTGACATGGTATAATGGCTCTTATCAGGTAATACCACGCGAGCTGAGTTCGGAAATTTAAGACGATGTGGGCAATTTGCCTCGTGTGACCTCAGTTTCCTTAGAAGGGACGGTGGCGGGAGAGGGGGGGGGGGGAGGGGAAAAACGACGAGCGAGGAGGAGAAAGAGGAAAAAGCAATGCGAAGGAAACAGGATAATATGGCGAATTATCGGCATATACTAAGATCTAGAGCAGGGACGTGGGACAGACATTAGGATTTTCATTCCCTACAGAACGCACGTTCTTACCCTGGGCAGTGAGAGAATGGAAGGAGTATCCGGGAACACATTCGGTCATGGAGAAGGGATGAAGCACGGAGTCTTATCGTGTTAGGCCTACTGTACTACAGGTATGCGGCCAAATCAATTAAGGCATGTTCTGTGTCAAGAGAAGTCGTGTTTTCCAAGCAGACGGACTTGATTATGTGGTAGCATCTTAAAGACATTGTTGATGTATCCGATGCAGATGACATAGCTAATGTCAAAAAGGCATTACAGAAGTTTCGGAAACAGACGGAAAGGTACCAGGAGGCAGTGAATTTGCACGCAACTCAGCTCGCCACTATCCAAAGCTCTGTGCTGAAAAACACTCGACAGCATCATGAGTTGACCGCTACTTTAATGTCACATATTAGATCATCTCCTGAAACCACCAATAGGAATTTGCGTGTTATTGGTGATCGCTTGAACAATACTGATGCACGGTTAATGATTACCACATTATTACACAATCTTGCTAACATCTTTATGGATGCTCGTGTTGAAACTGCGGAGTTGCTGGAAGCACTGTGGCATGCCACGCACAGGCACCTTACACCACTTCTACTACCACTGGAACGATTGCTCACGTGTTTCAAAGGAATCCAGATTGTTATGCCAGCGCCTATGGAACTTATTAAACGGGCAAGAGAGGAGTCGTTGATTATGTACTATCGCTTGGCTACCGGTACAAGCCAGTAGAGAGTGACTCATCTGGAAGTTTGCGTACAAATACCACTAACTTGTAGAGACTGATGTTTGCAGTGCTATGCAGTACACGCACACCCAGTAGCATGGGACTCTTTGCGGAAGTGCGTCTGAGTAAAAGTACAGGAGAACTTAGTAGTGGTACCAGTTAGACACAGTCAAGTGTTAATATCTACGCTGCCACACCGAACTGGTTACCATCTGCCTTTCTAAGTTAATGCATACAGTGCCAAAGCCTTGCAAGTTCGTGTTGTTTCATTTTGAGAAGGGGACCACAGAATGTGTTAAGGAAGTATTGTCAGAGGAGGGGGTAGGACACCACTGGCTACATTCAGTGCCAGAGTCGCCAGTCGTTATCAGTGCGCGTTTTGAGCAGGGCTGGTTAGATAGCACACAAAGGCTGGTTCTACAGTGTCAAGGGTTAAAAATGGAACTCGTTGTGAGTTCCACCACTTTCCGCTTACCAGCTGCGATAATGGGAACCATAGTCGTCAGTATGGTCCATACTTAATTTATATGCCTGACCTACCTTCCTCAGTTTTGGCCACCCATTTCTTAACGATACCATTGATGAGGACCTGCTCACCTCTATGCATTAGATGACCGCCACACAAAATGATTGTGCTACCGTGGAGTAATTCTTAGCGCACGTGGAAAGCTACAGAAGTAAGCAGCAGTATAATGAGTGAACAGTTGTGAGGTAACGGGTGCGTCCTGAAAATATTCTAAGTTCGGAGTTGGCGTGGCTGCACTGGTCGCTCGGCTAGCCGGTGCTCGGCAGGAATGCCGCGTGGCGGCGGACATTGGCCGTTGTAAGAGGGGCGCACCAGCACGAGGTCCGTCAGCCGCATGGCTGGGAGTTCCTCCGTGACGCTGTGTCACTGAAAGAGACTTGTACGCGGGGAGTTTAAGATGGCGGGCTTTGTGAAACCATAATGGCAGACATTTCACAGTTCATATAGAAATTAGTAGTAGCCAGAGGAATCATTATACCACAAAAAGAAACATGTGCAGTACCATTATTTGCACGACGATTCTGATGGTGTAATCAGATTTTCAATATCTTTATTAGTTTAAAGTTTAGTATCTGACTAAGTTATACATGTATCACCCAGCAACGAATTTCCAAAATCTTAACGCTTCATCCGATTTTGTTGATCGACGTGTCTTGGAAAGCTATTAGTGTAAACCTAAACTGATATAAATTACAGGTATGTAACTTGAATAGTACATGAGTTACTCCAGAGTTACAAAAAAAAAAAAAAAACGGCAGCAACATGCTTATAAATATATTTATTCACCTATATCTTTTTTATATTCGATATATACTATTCATGAAGAAATTGGTTAAATATTTACTGTGTTTTAGAAAGCACAGAGCCATTAGGCTACTGACCTACCTTTTGTTCTATTCCTTTAATATATGTTTATTTAATTTGTTTATGTATCTAATAATGTGTGTTAGAGCGTGCTTATGGTCCAGCCGTAGGAATATTTATTTAATTTCAAGTTATTCAAATGCAAATCCAGTATTTCCAATGTACTTCATTATGTTTGTATGGGTGCTTTGGCTTGAAGACGTGGCGCGAGCGCTCTATCCAATCACAGCGCTCGTGAATGGGGAGACTGGATGGAATAGGGCAAAGAGTTCTGGGCAGTACGGCACAGGACACTGACAGTCGCGAGACAGGCTTGCAGATAGCGGCGCGGTTTGCGCGTGGTCGCAGGTGATAGAAATACTTCCGAGTGCCGACTAGTGAACTTGCGGTGGTTGCTACAGTGAAGACGTAGTATGCGTTTACAAGTGAATATCTCGAGAGCTATGTTGTTGCTCGTAACTCATTACGTGAAGTAAGAATCGATTGTTTCCCTGTTATTCACCTTACGTTCTATTTAATTACTCGACAATCGACACCAATAAGTGTTTTGCAAAAATATACCGCAGTCTCAGAAGTACTTCTACTATCGTAGTCATCATTTAAAGTCGTTAAGATGGTATCTGCAGATTTTATTTCATTGCTGTCTTTCATTTAGAAATTTCTAAGTTACATTCGCAATGGCCGAGTGATAGGAACCTTCGACCATTCCATTCACGTGTATATTCATATTGTATACTGTAGATTCAGCAGTATTTGGATTTTAATGCGGCAACTCGGTATCCTAGCCGCTAGATATCAAAACCAGCCAAAACATTTGAATTGCAACTCTGAGTCAGTGGGTACGTAGTTAAGGGCCACATCACACCATCTCATTTATTTAAATAGAAAGCTCGCACAGTTATGAAGGTAATTGAGCAATGGTGTATAAGAGCAATAACTGTGATGTAATTAGTGGTGAAAAGCCACAAAATATTGTTTGAAAGGAAGTGAGCCAAGAAAATACGGTACAAGTAAAGTATTTAAAGGTAGCAGTCTTACAGTTCAAAATGGTTCAAATGGCTCTGAGCACTATGGGACTCAACTGCTGCGGCCATTAGTCCCCTAGAACTTAGAACTACTTAAACCTAACTAACCTAAGGACATCACACACATCCATGCCCGAGGCAGGATTCGAACCTGCGACCGTAGCAGTCGCACGGTTCCGGACTGCGCGCCTAGAGCCGCGAGACCACCGCGGCCGGCAGTCTTACAGTAATGAAGTTAGTTACAAGGTGAAGGCATATTGGCAGCCAGAAGTCGTATGTGTGTTAACATGCCGTTGCACAGCTCAGTAGCATGGTACCATGGCACAAGTGAGTCGGCTGAGCAACAGAAAGGAGAGCACCGTGTCACTGACCAGGGGTGGACGTGACAAGGAGCAGCTCACCACATGCCAGAGTGTCAACATCGAGGGCAATAACCAAGTCTGTTACGCTAGCCGAGCAGCAACAGAATATTCTACTGACCTACTGGGCAGGAGGAGCCGCAATCATGAGCGGCAGAAATTCATATTTATCCCTGGAGCGGACGCACAAGTGAGCACATGGCGTAATTTGTACACACGTAAAGAATAGCTGTCTTTATGTTACCATGGTAAACAAGTCTGGCCAAAATCAGTTTAATACTGGTTTAATAATAATAAAATAAACTATAACTGTTTAATTGAACAATAACAGAATAAACTTTCATTATATCGCTGTGTTGATGTATACAAGTGTTCGGCAGTAATGAACTCCACCGGGGCATTAAACTATGTAGGTTCATCAGATTCCTGTGAAAGCCTTATTGAGCTACTAATTACCTAGTAGACAACTGCCTCGTTGTGGGAGTGTGCTGCTCGCTCGGAATTGGGTCATTTTCTTGCACATATCATAAATTTCTTCTCACCTAGCTCGCTGTTTATTTTCTATTATTGCTGCTTGCTTGGACGTATGATGATACAAACTGTTGCTGTGTTAGTTGAAGCCATAATGAAAGACTAGGTATGTGCTTGCAACTGTATGTGCAGAACAGGGAATCAGTGATCATAAGGCCGTTGCAGCATCCCTGAATATGGAAGTTAATAGGAATATAAAAAAAGGGAGGAAGGTTTATCTGTATAGCAAAAGTAATAGAAGGCAGATTCCTTACTACCTAACAGATCAAAACGAAAATTTCTGTTCCGACACTGACAATGTTGAGTGTTTATGGAAAAAGTTCAAGGCAATCGTAAAATGCGTTTTAGACAGGTACGTGGCGAGCAAAACTGTGAGGGACGGGAAAAACCCACAGTGTTACAACAAGAAAGTTAGGAAACTACTGCGAAAGCAATGAGAGCTTCACTCCAAGTTTAAACACAGCCAAAAGCTCTCAGACAAACAGAAGCTAAACGATGTCAAAGTTAGCGTAAGGAGGGCTATGCATGAAGCATTCAGTGAATTCGAAAGTAAAATTCTATATACTGACTTGACAGAAAATCCTAGGAAGTTCTGATGTTACGTTAAATCAGCAAGTGGCCACGAAAAACAGAGTATGACACTCGTAAAGCTGAAATACTAAACACCTTTTTTTCAAAACTGTTTCACAGTGGAAGACCGCACTGCAGTTCCTTCTCTAAATTATCGCACAAACGAAAAAAATGGCTCACATCGAAATAAGTGTCCAAGGAATAGAAAAGCAACTGGAATCACTCAACAGAGGAAATTCCACTGAACCTGATGGGATTCGATTCTACACAGAGTACGCGAAAGAACTTGCCCCCCTTCTAACAGCCGTGTACCGCAAGTCTCTAGAGGAACGGAAGGTTACAAATGATTGGAAAAGAGCACAGGTAGTCCCAGTCTTCAAGAAGGGTCGTCGAGCAGATGCGCAACACTATAGGCCTATATCTCTGACGTCAATCAGTTGTAGAATTTTAGAACAGGTTTTTTGCTCGAGTATCATGTCGTTTTTGGAAACCCAGAATCTACTCTATAGGAATCAACATGGATTCCGGAAACAGCGATCGTGTGAGACCCAACTCGCTTTATTTGTGCATGAGACCCAGAAAATATTAGATACAGGCTCCCAGGTAGATGCTATTTTTCTTGACTTCCGGAAGGCGTTCGATACTGTTCCGCACTGTCGCCTGATAAACAAAGTAAGAGCCTACGGAATATCAGATCAGCTGTGTGGCTGGATTGAAGAGTTTTTAGCAAACAGAACACAGCATGTTGTTATCAATGGAGATACGTCTACAGACGTTAAAGTAACCTCTGGTGTGCCACAGGGGAGTGTTATGGGACCATTGCTTTTCCCAATATATATAAATGACCCAGTAGATAGTGTCGGAAGTTACATGCGGCTTTTTGCGGATGATGCTGTAGTATACAGAGAAGTTGCAGCATTAGAAAATTGTAGCGAAATACAGGAAGATCTGCAGCGGATAGGCATTTGGTGCAGGGAGTGGCAACTGACCCTTAACATAGACAAATGTAATGTATTGCGAATACATAGAAAGAAGGGTCCTTTATTGTATGATTATATGATAGCGGAACAAACACTGGTACCAGTTACTTCTGTAAAATATCTGGAAGTATGATTGCGGAACGATTTGAAGTGGAATGATCGTATAAAATTAATTGTTGGTAAGGCGGGTACCAGGTTGAGATTCATTGGGAGAGTTCTTAGAAAATGTAGTCCATCAACAAAGGAGGTGTCTTACAAAACACTCGTTCGACCTATACTTGAGTATTGCTCATCAGTGTTGGATCAGTACCAAATCGGGTTGACGGAGGAGATAGAGAAGATCCAAAGAAGAGCGGCGCGTTTCGTCACAGGGTTATTTGGTAACCGTGATAGCGTTACGGAGATGTTTAACAAACTCAAGTGGCAAACTCTGCAAGAGAGGCGCTCTGCATCGCGGGTAGCTTGCTCGCCAGGTTTCGAGAGGGTGCGTTTCCGGATGAGATATCGAATATATTGCTTCCCCCTATTTATACCTCCCGAGGAGATCACGAATGTAAAATTAGAGAGATTAGAGCGCGCACGGAGGCTTTCAGACAGTCGTTCTTCCCGCGAAGAAGAGGAAAGAAAGGTAATAACAGTGGCACGTAAAGTGCCCTCCGCCACACACCGTTGGGTGGCTTGCGGAGTATAAATGTAGATGTAGAACAGCAAAACAATGATAGAACAGTACGAGAGAATATTATCTGTGGTTGACGCACTTTATACATAGGGGCGCCCAATCGAAGGTTAAGAACGGGCAACCTGCTCATCATCGACCGTCTTGAGGCACTGGAATGACGCAAGAACCTGCGCCACTCATCACCGCCACCAGTCCAGAGTCGGTTTCCAGTTAAAGAAAGAACAGCTACAGTCGCAGCAGTGGGCGCACGTTAGAGCGCCCGCCGGCTGCCTTCATCGCCGCCGAGAATATTACGCGTGGAAGTAAACCTTGTCCAGTGGGACAACAACGAATGTATTGCAGTCAATCAATAAATTTTGTTATTCTGTCATCAGCAGCCATTCGTCGACACACGCCCGCTGTCCTCTTCCTCACGCCCAACAGAGAACCCACGTTCAAATACGGTGATGGCAGTGGAGTCCCGTGCTTATTTACAAAATAAGTATTGTTAATCGCATGTTAGATTATACCATTTGTTTGGATGTGCATTTTCCATGTCATTAATCTTGTTAGATGTAAGTAGGAGCTTAAGTGCAGATCTTGGTTTTTAGAGACTAAAGAGAGTGTAAACCATTTTGTATATCTTTTACCTCATGTATTTGTGTTAATACGAATTGCTCTAAGGTTACAGATAATAATTCCCATATTTTTGCTGTATGTGTAACACGGATTCCAGTAAAGCGACAAAGGAATGAGAAATCAACAAATGTTTATTACATAGCAATATAAAACACAATAAAAGTTTGATTGATAGAATGTAACATTAATATCAGATACAGGATAAACCAACAAAATATATCTTACAGACAGATACACTGTTATGGTGAGCAATTTGGACACTGGCATAAGATGTTAAGTACTTATATGTCAATCAGACATTCTTCGGACGAGTTTGGCATGTTATGTAGCTGATCGAAGGGGTTTCTTATTTTCCGCAGTCACCACTGAGACAGAATAATGCAATGTAAATTATATGAGTGGAGGGTCACGAGAAACCTTAGGCACATATGGAGGATATTGATATTATTGATAATTTTTTTTCTTTCGTAGTTGACCTGATGGTTTTGTGATTTTCGGAAGTTATGTGATTTTATCACTACGTGGATATTTTTTGAGGAATTATGTTTTACATCTCATGGAATTAGAGACTGTGGGGGACTATGTGATGATTTTCTTGTAGTGCACGCTTTCAGTTATTATGGTTTAGCGATTTTTGTCTAATGGGGATTTCTTTTGAACTGAGATACGGTGTTGTTGGGATTATATGCTACTTGATTTGCCCTGCTGTGACGAGAGATCTTTTAGTCTATAAGCGCTTTTCAGTACACTCTGGTTATTCATATTTGTGGTAGATAACAACTATGTTCATGTTCTCTGTTTTATGTTTGTATTTATCTTTCGTGTTCTAATAACTTTTGTTTTTTCAGTCAACAGGCCAATGACGCATTATTTAACTATGGTCAGTATACATAAGCTTAAAAGGTAAAACGTATTTAGTAGTAATTTGATATTCTAATTCTTTATCTTTTTGTGTATATCTGTGAGGTGTGTTTATTTTACATTATCTTTCTTGTGTGTGGGATACATTCAGGGCCGACCGGAGTGGCCGAGCGTTTCTAGGCGCTACAGTCTGAAGCCGCGCGACCGCTACGGTCGCAGGTTCGAATCCTGCCTCGGGCATGGATGTGTGTGATGTCCTTAGGCTAGTTAGGTTTAAGTAGTTCTAAGTTCTAGGGGACTGATGACCTCAGAAGTTAAGTCCCATAGCGCTCAGAGCCATTTGAACCATTTGATACATTCATCATATTGTTCTTAGATGATAATTGTTTCTAGGCACGAGCATAGACTAAGCAGTGTTGCACACATTTTAGTATTCTTGTGTTTGACAGGCTAACAACAGACGTTTCAGTACAATTTGTTTCATTTACCAAGTACAATGGCAATTTTGTCCACAAGCCCTCTGTTCTCTCCTTTCGTCCAGTTTCCTTGTTAGTAGTTGCTCGAGCCTGAGAATTCGGTAGGAAGTATACTCTGATTTATGATTGCTGTAGATGTGTTTTATCCAATGTAGGTCAGTATTACACTCAGGAATATTGATTTAATATATCATGATGCATTAATTTTTCTATTCCCATGTAATTTATAGTATGGAAACAATATTTTGTTCGTGATTTCTTACCTAGATTATTTTGTTCCACTGATGTGAATAATTTCATTTACACTTTAGTATGCAATGTTTATGGTTTTCCGTCATTTGATTTGCATTCGGATTTTCAACTTTAGCTTTGTGCTGTGGATTGGGTTTGACTGCCTCCTCCAAACTCATTCTTTTGTGTAAACTTCCCTTAGCTATTAGTGTATTATAATACTGTAACATATATCTTTCAGTCTTAATATTAGCTTATGTATTCAATCTTTTATAACATTGTTTATCTACTAAACATTCGTAGGATTCTTTATGTCTGGACACATGAACTGCAATGTGTTTATGCAAGTAATGCACAGTTTAACAACAAAAAAAGGCTAGCTCTCTTCAGTTGGATTTATGATAAGTTTGCTATCAACCACCAGTTACTTGATGAACTGAAACTACTTTTTCGTCTTAATACGAAACTTTGCTGCATGCTCTAGGGAAAAATTACGGCCGTAGTTTTCCCTTGCTTTCAGCCGTTCGCAGTACCAGCACAGCAAGGCCGAAACTTTACAGCTGGCAGCAAGGTTGTGAGACACATTGGCTTCGAGGTGTCAGAGGAAAATTTTTGGACTGACACTGCTTTCTCTGAGTCTGGCCTTAGCCTATTCACGAATGAGATCATCTTCTCATGCAACATTTCGCGAGGTCATGAGATATAACACAGTGTTTATCTTGCCCTGACTCTTCGACAAAATGTTTATTTCGAGACACTCTTCCACGTCGTATTACTGTTGTACTGCGTACAATCATGTTGACACTGATTTTCCTTGCATATATGACAACGACAGTGACACCTTTCACGCAGGGCTATACAAATATGGCATTTCAGTGATGTGCTGTCTTCATCTTTGTGATGAAATAAATTTATTGCAGTAGTCTCACATACAATGTGCAGTGCGTATCCATCAACCATTTTTATGTACACAAAATAGTGAAATAGAAAACAGGAACGAGTACCACAAGTAATACTGTTATACCATTTGAATATTGTACTGAATTATACGTCTTTCGTACCTGTGCCTAGTTCACAATGATGTTTCTTATTCTATTTGTGCGCCTATGCACGATGATTTAATGCATTTGAGATTACTGTAAAACAAGTTCCTTTTCTATGCCCATCCTTTTGTTGTTCCATTGTTTCAGCTTATGTACTTTTCTACCCTATTGTACAACTTCGATACAGAATTTTCCACGCTAATCTTTGTCACTTACAAAGCTAACTCTGGAAAGTTCTGGCGGGAGAGGCCGAGTGGATTTGAAAGGTGTGTGTGTGTGTGTGTATAATTTTATAGGCAATTTTCTTGTTTTGGATGTCTTAGAACACGCATGTAACATTTGTATCGCTTAGTTACGAGCGCACAGCCTAGTCAGAGACGCTGTGATGCTTAGGTGATCTTCGCTTTGCGAAGATGCAAGGGTGCTAACTCTTCATCATGAGGAGAAGGGACAGGGAGTTGCAGCGGAGTTTCGCGGCAGTGAGCTTGTACATGAAAACACAGAACATGGTGCTCTTGCAAATTAATTTATTGATCTGATGGGAGATATCATTTTTACAAATTGAATATTATCATATGTATTGAATGAGATTGGTTTACTAAGTTCTTGTGGTCTTCAGTCCAGAGACTGGTTTGATGCAGCTCCTCATGGTACTCTATCCCGTGCAAGCCTCTTCATCTCCCAGTACCTACTGCAACCTACATCCTTCTGAATCTGTTTAGTGTATTCATATATTGGTCTCCCTCTACGATTTTTACCCTCCGCGCTGCCCTCCAATACTAAATTGGTGATCCCTTGATGCCTCAGAACATGGCCTACCAACCGATCCCTTCTTCTAGTCAAGTTGTGCCACAAATTTCTCTTCTCTCCAATTCTATTCAATTCCTCCTCATTAGTTATGTGATCTACCCATCTAATCTTCAGCATTATTCTGTAGCACCACATTTCGAAAGCTTCGATTCCCTTTTTGTCTAAACTATTTATTGTCCAAGTATCACTTCCATACATGGCTCCACTCTTTCAGAAAAGACTTCCTGACACTTAAATCTATACTCGATGTTAACGAATTTCTCGTCTTCAGAAACTAAGATAGATACTATTTTGAGAAGTTTGGGATTTAAGGTGAGGAATGAGCATGTGTTACGTTATTGCGGCAGCATTTAATTAGGCATTCTTGGTTCAACACAGACATCCAAATCAGGAATTTCTTACTACTTGTATAAGGTTTTGTCACAGTCAATGATAATGGATTTGAAAAAACGAAAATAATTTAATCATTAGTGTGGGCGCTTTTGCGTTAGAATAAGTCTTCAAGTTGAGGTACAGTTTTCTATTTCTGCAGTGTGGATCTTACGTATTTGTAATTTGTAATCGAATATTTCCTTATTGCTTGCCAAGCTTTCAATGGTGAAATTCTGTAAATGGAATAGTAGCAAGAAATTTTTGAGATTTTTTTATCTTTCAATAGAGGTTCTTGAGAAGAATTTTTTGTCTTGAAAGTAACTCGGGTTATTCTGTCATTATGCAGATCCCATCACCTGATGAACATTCTTCTTTATGAGAGATAATTAATTTTATGATAACCTAGTTCACATCCATGTACTTAGGAGCCCGAATTGCACTGCCACGATCCTCTTCATTAGTAGCAGCTCAGAAACAGAGACACGCCTTTTCTTCTTTTTCCAGGAGAGCAGTTGCACGTCGTTTCCCATAACAACAACACAGATGACCCAAATACTTAACACACAAGTTTTCATTTTCACGGGGTCAATTAACAGTGTTGAGTTAATTATTCTTGATAAAGATCAAAGTCTTTTCTTCTAACAGACAGCTGGCCGGAGTGGCCGAGCGGTCCTAGGCGCTACAGTCTGGAACCGCGCGACCGCTACGGTCGAAGGTGCGAATCCTCCCTCGGGCATGGATGTGTGTGATGTCCTTAGGTTAGTTAGGTTTAAATAGTTCTAAGTTCTATGGAACTGATGACCTCAGAAGTTAAGACCCATAGTGCTCACAGCCACTTGAACCATTTTTCCAACAGACAGTTTTGATTCAGACAGGCAACTTCATTACACTCTTGCAGTCGGATTTGCTTCTCATTCTCGCAGACAGAGTTAGTCCATAACAGTAAATGTGAGGTTAACTTATGCCCACATTTATTTTCTGTGAGTGGAATTTATTGGTATGCAACAGCTTACATTTATAAAAAGAAAGAAACAATCCATAAGTAAAGTAAATCTTCTTAACCTCTCTTATTTATTAAGATAACTTTCAACCGACAAAATGATTGTCATGAATATGAGGTAACCGGTGCAGGTGTACCTGTAGTCGCCGTCTGGGCTCAGCTGCCGGACGGCAATGGGCGGGTCCCGTGGCTCCCTCTCCTGCAGCACGCCGCGCAGGCGCACCAGCGACTCGTCGCCCTGGTACAGCACCGTGTAGGAGCGCCACTTCAGCTCGCGCAGCACGTCCACCAGCGCCTGCACAGGCCGCCCAGCTCATACCAGCTTCAGTCCACGCTCACCGCAACGAGCTATTCTACACTACTTGCCATTAAAATTGATTCACCAGGAAGAAATGCAGATGATAAACTGGACAAATATATTATACTAGATTTGACATGTGATTACATTCTCATGCAATTTTGGTGCATAGATCCTGAGAAATCAGTACCCAGAACAACCAACTCTCGCCGTAATAACGGCCTTGAGACGCCTGGGCATTGAATCAAACAGAGCTTGGATGGCGTGTACAGGTACAGCTGCCCATGCAGCTTCAACACGATACCACAGTTCCTCAAGAGTAGTGACTGGCGTACTGTGACGAGCCAGTTGCTCGGCCACCATTGACCATACGTTTTCAATTGTTGAGAGATCTGGAGAATGTGCTGGCCAGGGCAGCAGTCGAACATTCGCTGTAACCAGAAAGCCCCGTACAGGACCTGCAACATGCGTTCGTGGATTATTCTGATGAAATGTAGGGTTTAGTAGAGATCAAATGAGGGGTAGAGCCACGGGTCGTAACACATCTGAAATGTAACGTCCACTGTTCAAAGTGCCGTCAATGCCAACAAGACGTGACCGAGAGGTATAACCAATGGCACCCCATACCATCACGCCTTGTGATACGCCAGTATGGCGATGACGAATACACGCGTCCAATGTGCGTTCACCGCGATGTACGGTGTGGGATACGCATCAGGTGCGAATGACGGATGACATCGAAAAAAGTATAAAGAAGGGCAGCTCGTTTTGTATTATCGCGAAGTAGAAGTGATAGTGTCCCAGACATGATACGTGAATTGGAGTGGCAATCATTAAAACAAAGGCGGTTTTAGTTGCGACGGGATCTTCTGATGAAATTTCAATCACCAGTCTTCTCCACCGATTGCGAAAACATTCTGCTGGCACCCACCTACATAGTGAGAAGCGATCATCACGATAAAATAAGAGAAATCGGGGCTCGCACGGAAAAATTTAAGTGCTCGTTTTTCCCGCGTGAAGTTAGAGAGTGGAGCGGTAGAGAGACAGCATGAAGGTGGTTCATTGAATCCTCTGCCAGGCACTTTTTTCTGAATAGCAGAGCAATCACTTAGATGTAGATGTAGATTTTGGAACTGTAAAGGATTTGACATCCGATTTTGTCCCACACATGTTGCATCCGAGAGAGATCCGAGGATGTTTTTGGCTGAGTGAATACCTCAACATCAGGCAGATAGTTCATAGAGACCTTGCAATGGGTGGACGAGCATTGTCCTATTGAGAAATTGCACCACGAAGTAATACAGGAGGACGCAGGATCCTGATGTAGTTTGTGTTACCAGAGTTTCCTCAATCACTGCCAGCTATGACCTGACGTCGTAATCAGTGGCTTCCCATATCACGAAGCCAGGAGTAACACCGATGTGCCTCTACAAAAAATTTTACGAATGGGATCTCTTCCCAGATTGCCGCCCTCCTCGCCGAGGAGGGTCATCTCACATCGCTGACCATAACGTGACGCCCTTCATCAGGTCCATGCTTCCCCGTGAAGGCACTACTTCAAACGAAGCGTTTTGTATTTTGTTCTTAATGTCAGCCTTTGTATGAGATGGTAATACCCTAATCCGAGTACTGCCAGCTCCCACCAATGGGGTGGGATGACACAGAATATTGCAGGATGTCCAGTACTTGTTCGCGGATGCTTAGGTGCTTCGTGCATAATACGTCGATCTTCCATTGTTGTGGTCAGACATGGCAACTACAACTTTGACGACGAGTATGCCAGCCCTCACGTTCACATGCTGTCCAACGTGGGTCCACGCTTGCATCTGGATTGCTCTCAAATTTGGATACTGCGCGATTCGACCAGCCACCCAACGGAGACCCACAGTGAGTCCACTTTGAAACTGTTTGGTGCTGATAAAGACGTCTCACACGAGTACGGGGCACCTCTGTGTGCTTCACAGTAATCACTCAACATCTGACACTGTACAAGTCAATTAAATGCCCTACCAGGCCTGGCAACAACACTAGACGCTTTTGCCTAATGCTCTATTGTGGGCATTCTACATACCAGAGAACTGCAACTCTTATCACTTACACCATCTAAACCGCGATGGAGTGTACGTGTATGAAGTTACATTGACATCCGATCGTGTTTTCAGGGTACGTATTCTTTTCTATATGTCAGTGTATAGTATTTTCCAAACTTTCCAACTAACATTCAGATAATGATTTATCGAGAGAACTAACAGTCTCGATAATGGCAAGTAATTCTTAGAAATTATAAGCATCGTTTAACAGAACGTACTTTCAAGTTTCCGTCGTGGGTGTCAGTCAAAGAGGATTGTTTTGCTGGGGTACCGGCTGTAGAAAATGTTCCAACCAGGAAAGGGCGCCCACTCGCGGGATCTGCCAACACTTGCTGCTAACAAGAACCCTGGTACTGTGCGTGACTCCACAGGTGGAACCGGGAAACGTCAAGAAGCTGACAGAAAGCGAAACATAACGAGAAAGATGTTACACTAAGATAAAATAACAGAATGATTGGCCTCCCCGAACTTAGATGGAAATGACAGTAAGACCCCTCCCCCATTCATACGGTGGCATAGTCATAGTGTGCAAATCTGTGCTTACAGTCCTAGATCAAAGTGAAATACGGATAATGGTGGTAGCACTCTTTGATTTTGTATCATACATTTTAGAAAGTTGTCAAAGATATTAAAGTTTGCTGCTCTGATGGTTCTTAAAACAATTGCATGACGCACATACTACTCAAATTTTCAGTCAAATGTTTTTCACACAATGTATTAATCTGAATTTCAATTTCATGATAGGTATCTTGAAGCGATCTACTAAATACTTATGACAACAGATAACATGTAATGTTTTCATATGATAACAACAAAACACTGATATATTTTTTTCAATGTTATGCTTCTGCGCATCGTTAAAAGTGAGGGAGGCAGTAGGTTATATTTGCGGGAGGGAGAGGGACGGTGGCAGGAACAAACTACCATCTCCCCATTCTCCAAGAACCGAAGTCTGAATCCACGTCTGAGTCTCATATTTCTACACAAACAAAAACCATAATAGACACATGAAAGTCTCTTCGGGTTTGCTTCCGGATCGTAAAATCAACTTGACTCGATATTTCGGCGATCCAACTGCTCGCCATCTTCATGGAGAATGCTGCTTCTGGTGATGAGCCCCGCTGAGAACCTATATAGGCCACCGTTCAGTACACGGCGCATGGCATGCGCCGCCCACAAAGGTTGCTGCCCTCCAAGACAGGGAAGTGGCTCAGAATGGTTCAAATGGCTCAGAGCACTGTGGGCCTGAACATCTGAAGTCATCAGTTCCCCTCAACTTAGAACTACGTAAATCTAACTAACCTAAGGATATCACACACATCCATGCCCGTTGCAGGATTCGAACCTGCGACCGTAGCGGTCGCGAGGTTCGAGACTGAAGTGCTAGAGCCGCTCGGCCACCCCGGCCGGACCAGGGAAGTGGCGCCGCCCTTAGCAGAACACTGGCGGCAACGATATATCGCACTCAGGGCCGCACCGAAGAGCGTTCGGTTTTGATGCGAGATACAGGATTCCACGTCCTGCTAAGAGCAAACCCATTGTCCCTGTTGATTAAATTATCCGCCAACCTAATTTCGATCGCCTGTTTATAGACACTCTTCCAAAAACCGGAAATGTTGGCAACTACCACAGTTTCATCAAATTTCATACCGTGTCCCTAATTTAAGCAGCGTTCTGCTACTGCCAATTTTTCTGTTATAGCCTCGTATAACGGCGATGTTCCACACACCTGGCATGAACTGTGCAAATCGAACTGCCAATGTTAGCCTTCCCACACTGACACGGAATTTAGTATACACCGGGTTTGCTAAGCCCCAAGTCATCTTTCACAGAGCCGAGTAGTGCCCTAATCTTAGAAGGTGGACGGAACACGCTTTTAATGTTAAAGTTCCTCAAACTCGTCCTATTTTAAACGATATGCCTCCAGCATAAGGAAGAAATGCCACCGATCTATGTTGCTCTTCATGCACATCTAGAGATGGTCCAAACTCCAAAGCCGGCGAATCTTCTTTTCGGAGTATTCATTTCCCTTACAAACAGCCATCAAATGCGCAAGTTCTTGGGTTAAACGAAATGTAAATGTCGTGTGACTAGGGCCTCCCGTAAGGTAGACCGTTCGCCGGGTGCAACTCTCTCGATTTGACGCCACTTCGCCGACTTGCGTGTCGATGGGGATGAAATGATGATGATTAGGACAACACAACACCCAGTCCCTGAGCGGAGAAAATCTCCGACCCAGAAGCTGTCCGCGTCAGAAACGGCATATGCTCTGCGTACCAACGTCCTAAGGACGCCACTGCGTTGGTGTGTTGGATGACAACTTTTAGAATGCAGATACCGATCTGTGTGCGTTGGCTTTCGGTGAACACTGTTTTCCAAAGTAACATCTGTTTTTTTATGAACCATAACGTTTAAAAATGGAAGCATCCCATCACTTTCAACCTCCATAGTAAATTTGATGCTTGGATGAAGACAGTTGAAGTCCAAAAATCTGTTAAGAGCATCACGTCCATGCGGCCAGACGAAAAAAGTATCATCCTCGTATGTCTAGAAGCGCGTTGGTTGCAAAGCCGACGTCCTCAGTGCCATATCCTCGAAGTCCTACATAAATAAATTAAATTGGCGACTATGTGTGATAAAGCAGCCTGGCGGCAATTCTCAGCGGGACTCAGCATTCTACATGGTTTTGGTGACCAGTTGGATCGCCGAAACGTCGAGTCAAATTGGTTTTAGGATCCGGCAGCAAACCTGAAGAGTCTTTCAAGACTTATTACGCCGGGAAAGCCTACGAAGTCATATTAGATACAGTTTGCATGGAAAACGTATAGTGCGTTCCTTGTGAGCTACACGTACTACTACAGTAGCCTCCTGGCAAGACCCACTGAGCGTTTTGAAAGTTCTGCGCTTCAGTCCTGTCCCATTCTCCTACTGCGGCTTCCCCTGCTGATGCGTGCACGCGGCGTCATTCTGCACATTTCAGAATGACTGAAATAAAATACATTCGATTCTTACCCTGAGATATCATAGACCATTCTCTTCTGTAACAATTAACGTATAAGAACTCGCAGCAGCATTTCAGGGCAGTCTCAGAGTTTACATTTTGTGGCAGCGTTGATTAAAGTGTGGCTACAGAGAGAGTGGGATGCTACTAACAAACATGAGAGGAAGATATAATATGATATACTGTGTAATACAGTAAAGACTGCAGAAGGGAGCAAAAGAGTTTAAGCGAGTTACTCTGGACATTTTCAGTAAAGACGAAAATATAGTGTAGAAATATAGCGAAGAAGTTCCCGAGACATGTGAAGGCTATTTGAAAGAACTATGTGACAGAGATTACAAACCAACTGCTGCGGAACTTTATTCGTGGAATTATGTGGATGATGGTGAGAAAGGACCACCAATTATAATGGAAGAAGTAAAGAGTGCAATACCTGCAATGAAAAAATTGGTAAGCAGTAGGTACAGATACGAATACCAGGACAAATACTTGAGTGTCAGATTAACGTAGGAATAAATTGAATATTGAGGCTAAAGAACAAGAACTAAAAGATTGGCGAGTAGCCAGAAGACATTTCAACGACGGTATTAATTCCAGTTACAAAAGAACAGGAAAGCAAGAAATGCAATGAACACTGGACAATGAGCGTCATTCACATGCAGCCAAAGTTTTGGTAAGAATTGTGAAAAAAGATAGGAAAAAGAATTGGTGGAGAAAAATTTTAAATCCAGGTACGTGAAATGCAATGCGACATTTGGGAAGGCGTTTTCGGCGAAGTAGGATGATTTGTGAGATTTATAAGGGAGTTTTATAGAACTGGAAACTTCGTCTGATAATGCGGCCTGGAATAAGTTTATAACTAATAAAACGTAAACAGAGTGGAATGTAAAAACCAAGCCGACATCTGTAGCCGAGCGGTTCTAGGCACTTCAGTCCGGAACCTCGCTGTTGCTACGGTCGCAGGTTCGAATCCTGCCTCGGACATGGATGTGTGATGTCCTTAGGTTAGTTAGGTTTAAGTAGTTCTAAGGCTAGGGAACTGATGACCTCAGATGTTATGTCCCATAGTGCTTAGTCCAATTTTTCGGAAAAACCAAGAGTTTTATAAACACCTTATATTTAAACTGCAAGTGCTACGGCAGAAAGCACTGACTGTATTGCATTAGGAAAAGGAGCAAGACAAGGCGAGTGCGTGTCCCCTAACCTTCATAATCTTCGTTTGAAGAATATGAATGAAGATTGCGCACTAGATAATAAGAGAGTAAAAATTGGAGCAAGAAGAATACGATGTTTGCGGACGGCATAATGCTTCTAGAAGTGGATAAAAGTATGAACAGAAACATTGTAGGACATTCATACTAAAGGAGGGAGCCACAAAATGAAGATCAATTTGAAGAAAACAAAACTCATTTAGTAGGAGAGGTCAGAAAGGAAAAGGTAATGCTGAGTGACAAAATATTAGAATATGTGCAAAGGTTTTGTGTCTTGTATTGCGGCACATTTGAACTTCCCCACGCTAGAGCCTAGTTTCCTTGTGGTTCGCAGCGGTACGCGCCACAATAGGCCACTTCAGAATGTGGGAACCGGTGCGAGCACCGCTCTGGCCGCTTTCACGAGACGTAACAGAGCAGGCTGGCGGTTCGTGGAAGACAAACCCTGCGAAGGAGAGCGCCGTGGAACTGACAGCAGAGCGAAAACAGCAGCAGTGTACAGCAACGGCGAGCACAGCTTCTAGCCTGCTGTGAGAGACGAAAGAACAGGGAGAAACTGGTCACTGCAAGACAGAGCAGAGCACCAAGTGGCTTGTGTTTTTGTGAACCGTATTTGATATTAGCAAGCAATGGTCGTTGTCAGATGTTAGCCGACTAGATCACAGACCGGCCGTGTGCATTGGGGTAGATGAGGTCAGATTACTTCATTTTTCTGTGTGAAATCACGCGAGGCTGAGAGGAATTGGATTGTGCCGTAACTGTTGTCAAGTCTTTTAGCACTCTGTGGCCGTGATGGCACCTGTATTTTGCATGAATATAACAAAGTTCTGTCAGAGTTGGCAATTGGTGGAGTTGGTTATTGCTGGGTGTCTTAAAATTTAAGTTGGCCTACAACTATCTGGACGATGTGGTTATTTGCAGCAAAATCTTCAGTGAACACCTGGATAATTTTGGGCATGTCCTTCACTTTCTTTGGGAAGCTGGGCTAAACATAAAACTTGCCAAGGTCAGTCTGGTCCATTCCTTGGGCATGTTGTGTCAAGTGTCCATTCACAGGGATTATGAATTCTTTCCACAAAATCATTCCAAACTTAACGGAGCTGGATGGCCCTTTAACCAACTGCAGAGGAAGGTTGAGAATTTTCAGTGGGGTGATACTCAACAGGCATCTTTCGGGACACTGAAAATGGTATTGGTTAGTGCACCAGTCCTCGGCGTATCAGATTTTGACGGAGAGTTTTTCCCACAGGCAGACGCCTCAAATTCAGGTGCCGCGGCTGTCATATTCCAAGAAAAGGAGGGAGAGAGAAAGACTATCGGTTGTGCCCCACGAGCTGGTCCCTCTGACGTTTAAGTGCTTTCATCATTCTTTTTGTTTCATCTGTGGCGGAGAGCAAGTACTCTGTATACAGACTAGAAGGCCTAGTTGTATTTTTTGATTGGAGCAGTTCCGGTTTTATCTTGAACATTAGCCATTACGCCTAGAGACCGACAACCAAGCCTTGACATGGATGATAGCTAGGCCGCAGAAGACGGAGGGAACAACCCAGTGGGCTGTGAGGATGTCCGCCTTCCGTTTTAACATTCATAATATAATGAGTACACGTAACTGCTTGGCTCTCGCCCTTAGTTGAATGTTTCTACACGAATGTGAGGCAGCAGATGTCTCGCAAAGCGAGGAAGAAGTGGCTTGTGTGTAACAGTCCTTGGGCTGTTTGGGGGGTTAGCCAGAAAACAGTACGCTGTTCCTCAATTACTGAAAATAAAACAGCTTAAATAAGGGGAAGAGATACCATGGTATTCGCTTATCTAGGGATTGCTTTCCTTCCATACCTACTATGATGGAAAGGCTAAGATCTGACATCCTATGTGCAGGTCCATCTGGTGTTATGTACTTTCATCATTCCTTGTGTGGAGGATACCTGGGCCTATATAAGACTTTTTTGAGTGTTAAAGGGCACCTCATTAGGTCGACGTTAAATGGAGTCGTCCACGAATTAGTGTGCCAGTGCAAAACTGTTTTTAACGTACTTCCACCTCACCACGTTAATATAAATTACTACTATTACTGGCTTTGCCTGACCGTGAGCGGCGATAGCACCGCGAATCGATATATCCCCTCTCGTAGTATCTTTTCTCGACTGCTGTTACTTCCCGGTTGTTGTCTGTCGTAAGAGAGTTTGCGTCGCGAGTTCGGGTTGCGAGTTCGGGTCTGCTAGTCACTGGGATCGCGTATGGAGCGCAGTCCGGACCTACCAGTCGCGGAGTTGCAATGCGGCAATCTCTGCAATCGGGTTGGAGCAGCAGTGAGGTCTGTGCCGACATGGCTCGCCCGACCTTTGCCGCAACGCATCACTTGAGCCGGGCCACGGCCTTGGTGGATCGTCGATCGGTCGTCCTACCGGACGACGCGCTTTGGCTCGCCGATCCTTCATTACGGCTGTATATACATATATATATATATATATATATATATATATATATATATATATATATATATATATATATATATATCGACTCCCGATGTGTCTTTGTGTGTGCTTACTGACTGTTGGGTATTATTCAGGTCTTCGTGCAAGTGTTTGTTAGGTTGTGTGTGTACTTGGCGTTATTTCCACTGACGACTATTTTAGATGTCGGTATTCTGCGGAGTTGGTCGGTTGCTGCGGACCAGGGAAGTTACCTCAGCGCGGTGAAGTCGACTGGGTCCGCTGGCGGTCCCTGCGCAGTGTCGGAGCGTGTATGGAGCTGTCCGATCGCTACGAGCTTCGTGGTTTACTGACCTAGGACATTAAAGTTGTGCAGTGGTTTCAACTAGGCAAGCCACGTCCATTCATGTTGTGTGGTTTGTTTCGGTGGTTCGCTATTGGGGAGGTTTTCCTGTGAGCAACACTGAGTGTTTCTATTGCTGAAATTTAGCCGCCATGCGGTGCAATTGGTTGGCTACAATTCGAGTGCACTAGCGGAATTTTCTGCCTTGTGGCCATTAATTTTCCGGCTACCTTCCCTGGCCACTAACGTAATTGCAGGCAGGGTCCTTTTCTCACCTGCTGTCGCTGTCCAACATAGCGTGTAGTTTTGACAGCTGATACATATTTTATTGTGGATAATCACGTCCGTAACCTTTTACGTTTGAATTCTCATGTACTGATTGGTGGCAAGCAAATCGTTGTGTCGGTCGGTCTGTGGCTGTCCCTTGGTTGGGTTCCGATGGATCAAGTGTAGTTTGGCTCACCACTTGTCTCACCTAAGTGAACGAGGGCGGACCGAAATCCCTGGAGGCTTCTGAGTGCCGTTTTCTTTACTGTCCTTCTCACAGGTGTTTAATTGTCTGTTTATAATCTATCATAGCCAACGATTTAAAAATTCTAGTTTAAACTAGACTTTACCATTTTTTAATTTTGGAAAATCAATTGTGGACCTTAAGCCACTTAAAACCTTATTCTTGAAATTGCCAGTTAAGCAAAAACATTGCGTCTTTCTGCCTTCAAAGATTATGGTAATATATTTTTAAATTTTCATTTTAATTGTGGCCGTCATCCGCTTGTATTGCACCTTGCATATGTTTGTTCTATCTGCTTTTGCCTTGAGGCTTTCCAGCCTAGCTGTGATACCATATGTATTTTAATTATTTTATTTGCTATTTTAGCTGCATTTTTTAATTTTGTTGACTTTTAAGATTTCGTGTTTGGAGGCCTTTAGCCGTGAAATAATTGCCTACTTGGACCTCGTAGCTCTAAAGGTTCGGCTATGTACCTTTTTAGTTGAAAGGTGTTATTAAATTACAATAAATAACAATTTTGAGTGAACCTGACCGACACCTTA
Organism: Schistocerca gregaria; assembly: GCF_023897955.1. NCBI lineage: Eukaryota > Metazoa > Arthropoda > Insecta > Orthoptera > Acrididae > Schistocerca > Schistocerca gregaria. Next base: position 428,709,718 of record NC_064921.1, read on the forward strand.
TTTGGTCCTTTCCACAATCCTAATCACCTGTTCTGCCCTGCGGGTTTAGCGGGCGTCTCATATACTTTATTCTCTGATTCCAAGCTTTCTACTAGCCAGCCAGTTCCTTTCCACTTAATTCAGTTTGGGCAAGGATGAGAAGAGAAATCAGATGTGACCCTTCCTGAAGGACTCTTGACTGAACTCAGGTTAACTGGGATCTGAATCATACTCGTTTGGAATAAAAGTCGAACGTGTAGAGCACCAACGGCGTGATCGTTATTACTCACAGCACAGCTACTGAAAAGATTCGGCAGTTAGTCACCAGATGCAAAGTTCTAATGAGGAAATAAACGTGTCGATATATAAATCTATGATCTTAGGGTATCAAATTGCGTGCATGAGCTAATGTTGCGAAAACATTATATGTCAGTTTATAAATTAGGTTTAGAATAGAATAGATTTCGACGACTAAAACGGAATTTATATATCCCAGTAGAGGAGTTAATCCTCCGTAATCTGTAACTAACACAAAGCTTGGCCCATGTGGCGCTATCAGAGATAAAGGCTTATTGGTAAGTAACTCTGGGGTTTCGGAAGACAACTGCGTGAAAAGTACAAGGCATATCGAAAAGTGAGAGTTGTCAGTGGACATAACATCTCCCCAAGTTTGTAACTTGCGATGTGGCAAATGTCAGTACGGATGAAAGAGCACTTGCGTGCAGTTCCTTTACCTGCTTTGTAAATCAGTTCAGTGGGTTGCACGAACTAATTCAGTACGAAAATGTGGAGCAGATGATTTGTCTACGTGTTCTGACGTGCCTGCAACCTAATTGTGCGCTCTTTGACCATACATTATGAATCGAAACTTCGAGAGATGCTCTATCTACTGATAAGTGTAATTTTTGTGAATGCCCTGTAGTTTTCGCACTGTCATCTTCTGACAGCCTGGAGATACTTATAGATAGACCTTGTGTACTGGGGAGGGGGGGGGGGGGGGGGCAAGTCTTCGCAGTCCCAACGAAAACCGCTCTCAGAATAAAAATGGGCAACAAGACTATTTGCACAGAAGGCGATATATTAAAAATGCAGCACAACATATTGCTGATGTCTTATGATGCGAGGGGACAATGGATCGAAATGAAATACTACTTGTTTACTGCCGTCACACGGAAAAGTCTTTAAAAGATTCATAATGGATATAATAGTAACGTGAAATACAGAATCGTTAATCGATGAATGCTACATGATATCACATTTTCTACTCTTCCTCACTATAAAGTTTTGAACATGTCTGCGTGGTGAGCGACCGTTTACAAAGTAAAGCCACATAAAAGGCAGAGTATGATGCTACCGTAGCTCTACGCATTTGAGCAGCCCATAGTGGCTTGCGTTTTATGTATTCTGTTTTACAAATTTGGTGACTAAAACTTTATCGTTTGATTTTTAGTTTAATATGTGACATTACCAGTTGAGTTTTATTACTAATGAGCAGTGCCGCGACTTTTTCCAAAAGAATCCTTTTTTTGCGACCGAGGGCTGCTATTGCTATTAATTTTACTTCCTCACTATCTTTGTATACTCATGAGGAACTCAATCACACCACTCCTACTGCGTCCTGGAACATCTTTCACCTTTTTGGTAACGGTGACCAGTAGTAACTTGGACACCACACATGGGCAGTAGTGGATGGAGATCCGACCTCATCCGTCATCCAGCTGACCCGCAGAACTCACGAAGGTAAGTCGGCACTGGTATGCGGGCATCTCGCTCGATGGCATTACAGAGGTCCTCTTAGGGAGAGATCAAGTAACGTGGGAACAACATGAGCACAAGCTGAACATAGGAGTCGGCTGCGAGGGGCCATAATCCAGCAAACGAATGCACATGACTGAGCGACTCGTCCCGGCTGAGGTTCGAGTCCTCCCTCGGGCATGGGTGTGTGTGTTTGTCCTTAGGAGAATTTAGGTTGAGTAGTGTGTAAGCTAAGGGACTGATGACCTGAGCAGTTAAGTCCCCTAGGATTTCACACACATTTGAACAATTTGGATGCACATGATCGGACTTCTAGGTTCCTGGATCAGTCACCGGTGACTGACTATGACATGTGTATCTCGGGTCATGCTTAATCGCGTATTATCTTGATGCTCGCGAGACTACCTCCAGAACCTGAAAGAATGTACGTCTGTTATGCTAAGGCGGTTATCGGCGTGTTAGAACCGTGCCAAGGGCATTTCCCAATGTGTACCACTACTCATCATTCCGTACAGTCCCTTTCCTCTCCAATAGCGTTGTTCCTGAGTCTGGACTATCTTTGATCGGTGTTGCTCAGACTCAAAATTTAAAAATGTGACGCCTTTGCTATCTAGAACAGCCATTTTGTAGCACACCACTTCGGAACCTTTTACACTTTTACCACTAAGTTGTTTGATGAATAATTGAACTCGAACACAGATTTGTCAGCTTTGATGGGTTACACTATACAAGCTACTGAAGATGGATTCATAATCTAACAGTGCGGTAATGAAAACATAATAAAAGGGAAAGTTTTATCCATCCGTTGGCAGTCAATGTGGCGAATACACGCTGCGTAGTCTGATAGACTGTATACCAATTAGGTTCCTTTCGGAGTATGCTGATGCTTTAGCTCCATACTTAACAAACATATACAACCGTTCGATCGACGAAAGATCCGTACCCAAAGACGGGAAAGTTGCACAGGTCACACCAATATTCAAGAAAGGTAGTGGGAGTAATCCACTAAATTACAAGCCCATATCGTTAATGTCGATATTCAGCAGGATTTTAGAACATATATTGTGTTCGAACGTAATGAATTATCTCGAAGAAAACGGTCTATTGACACGCAGTCAACACGGGATTAGAAAACATCGTTCTTGTGAAACACAACTACCTCTTTATTCACATGAAGTACTGAGTGCTATTGACGAAGGATTTCAGACCGATTCCGTATTTCTGGATTTCCGAAAAGCTTTTGACAATGTAGCACACAACCGGCTCGTAGTGAAATTGCGTGATTATGGAATATCGTCTCAGTTATGTGACTGGATTTGTGATTTCCTGTCAGACAGGTCACAGGTCGTAGTAATTGACGGAAAGCCATCGAGTAAAACAGAAGTGATTTCTGGCGTTTCCCAAGGTAGTGTTATAGGCCCTTTGCTGTTCCTTATCTATATAAACGATTTGGGGGACAATCTGAGCAGCTGTCTTTGGTTGTTTGCAGGTGACGCTGTCTTTTATCGACTAATAAAGTCATCAGAAGATCAAAACAAACTGCAAAACGATTTAGAAGAAATATCGAAAAGGTGAGTAAAGTGGAAATTGACCCTAAGTAACGAAAAGTGTGAGGTCATTCACATGAGTGCTAAAAAGAACGCGTTAAACTTCGGTTACACGATAAATCAGTCTAATGTAAAAGCCGTAAATTCAACTAAGTACCTAAGGAATTACAATTACGAACAATTTAAATTGGAAGGAACACATATAAAATGTTGTGGGGAAGGCTAACCAAAGGCTGCGTTTCATTGGCAGGACACTCAGAAAATGTTAACAGACCTACTAAGGAGACTGTCTACACTGCGCTTGTCCGTCCTCTTCTAGAATACTGTTGCGCGGTGTGGGATCCTTACCAGATAGGACTGACTGAGTACATCGAAAAAGTTCAAAGAAAGGCAGAACGTTTTGTATTATCGCGAAATATGGGAGAGAGTATCACGGAAATGACACAGGATTCGGGATGGGCATCATTAAAAGAAAGGCGTTTTCCGTTACGACGGAATCTTCTCGTGAAATTCCAATCACCAAATTTCTCCACCGAATGCGAAAATATTTTGTTGACACCGACTTACATAGGGAGGAACGATCACCACGATAAAATAAAGGAAATCAGAGCTCGTACGGATAGATATAGGTGTTCATTCTTTCCGCGCGCTATACGAGATTGGAATAATAGAGAACTGTGAAGGTGGTTCGATGAACCCTCTGCCAGGTACTTAAATGTGATTTGCAGAGTATCCATGTAGATGTAGATATCAGGAAATACTTGTATGAATAAACGAATAAATAAGATGTTGGCGAGCGGCTGCTGGAGCAAACTTAGTGCTACATTCTAAAATGAAAACGACGCATCACAAAGGAATTGCCCGAATGGAACAGAAATAGGTAGATGTACATGCACAGAGAAACGAATTATTACAATCACAGAAAAAACGGATGATTTATTCAAGATAAAGAGCTTAACAAATTGAGCAAGTCAGTAATGCGCTGGTCCACCTCTGGCCCTTATGCAGGCAGTTATTCAGCTTGTAATTGGTTCAGAGAGTTATTGGATATCCTCCTGAGGGGTATCGTGGCACATTCTGTGCAATTGGCACGTTAGATCGTCAAAATCTTGAGATGATTAGAGGGCCCAGCCAATAACGTTCCGAAAGTTGTCAACTGATGAGACATCTCGAAACTTTGCTGACCTACGAAGGTTTGGCAAACACTAAGACAAGCAACAGAAACTCTCGCTGCCGCGCGGGGTAGCCATGGGGTCAGAGGCGCCTCACCACGGTCCGTGCAGAACCCCCCGTCGGAGGTTCGAGTTCTCCCTCGGGCATGGGTGTGTGTGTTGTACTTAGCGTAAGTTAGTTTAAGTAGTGTGTAAGCCTAGGGACCGATGACCTCAGGAGTTTGGTCCCATAGGGAAAAGAAAAAAAAACGAAAAAAAAACTCGCGCAGTATGCGATTACTCAAATGTAAGAGCAGGACGGCTTCACAAAAACGCAATAAAACTGAATACAATATTGTCGACGTAGCGGTGCGTCGCAATGGTGTAGAGGATGACAACCAAAAGAGTCCTGCTATGAATACAAGTGGACCACAGACCATCACTCCTGGTGTTTGGGCCGCACGGCGGGCGACGATCAGGCTGGTATTCCAGTGCTGTCACTGCTGTCTGATGCGACTCCAGACACGTCTTCGCTGGTCATAGAGCCTCAGCTCGAAGTGTGACTGACTCATCATTACAGACAATTCCACTGGAATCGCTGCTGACAAGAGTGGTATGCCAACCTGACTTTCGCCCGGCATACGACACAACATCAACCAGTGATGGTCTGGGGCGTCACTTCTTTTCATAGCAGGACCACTTTCGTTGTCATCCCCTACATCCTTAGAGCGCAACAGTATGTCGACGATATTTTACGACCCGTTTAGTTGCCCGTTATGTCAAGCCATCCTGGGCTTACATTTCGGCAGGATTATGTCCGCCTGCACATGGCGAGAATTTCTGCTGCTTGTCTTCGTGCCTGCCAAACCCGACATTGGCTAACAAGGTACTTTTTTTTTACATAGATTGTTGGCTACCGATAACTGTACATAACTTTTCTTACTGAGTGACTTGAACGAATATCTGCTCACATGAGTACTGGTGGCTCACCTGCGACAGCAGATGAGACTCAGGGTGCAGGTTGAGTTGGTAGGAGGCCGCGGTTGGCCGACTGGGGTCCCAGTTGAGCACCAACTGGGGGACGTGCAGCCGGTCGCAGATGGAGCGGACGATGTCTGTGGAGGCGCTCTGCGACGGGCCGATGATGCCCGCCACGCCCTGCTCCATCAGCCTGCACACTGCCGATAAGACTTCACCTTCTTTATCCTCTAACAATGAGGTTCACTTAGAGCATTTCAAAGAAAAATAATACACTACGGGCCATTAAAATTGCTACACCACCGAGATGACGCGCTACACACGCGAAATTTAACCGACAGGAAGAAGATCCTGTGATATGCAAATGATTAGCTTTTCAGCGCATTCACACAAGGTTGGCGCCGGTGGCGATACCTAAAATAAAGTTTCCAACCGATTTCTCATACTCAAACAGCAGTTGACCGGCGTTGCCTGGTGAAATGTTGTTGTGATGCCTCGTGTAAGGAGGAGAAATGCGTACCATCACGTTTACGACTTTTTATAAAGGTCTGATTGTAGCCCATCGCGATTGCGGTTTATCGTATCGCGACATTGCTGCTCGCGTTGGTAGAGATCCAATGACTGTTAGCAGAATATGGAATCGGTGCGTTTAGGAGGGTAATACGAAACGCCGTGATCGATCAGAACGGCCTCGTATCACTAGCAGTTGAGATAACAGGCATCTTATCCGCATGCCTGTAACGGATCGTGCAGTCACGTCTCGATTCCTGAGTCAAGAGACGGGAACGTTTGCAAGACAACAACCATCTGCACGAACAGTTCGACGACGTTTGCAGCAGCATGGACTATTAGCTCGGAGACCATGGCTGCGGTTACCCTTAACGCTGCCTCACAGAAGCGCCTGCGATGGTGTACTCAACGACGAACCTGGGTGCATGAATGGTAAAACGTAATTCTTTCGGATGAATTGAGATTCTGTTTACAGCATCGTGATGGTCGCATTCGTATTTGGCGACATCGCGGTGAACGCACATTGGAAGCGTCTATTCGTCATCGCCATACTGGCGTATCACCAGCCGTGATTTTATGGTGTGCCATTGGTTACACGTCTCGGTCACCTCTTGTTCGCATTGACGGCACTTTGAACAGTGGACGTTACGTTTTAGTTGTGTTACGACCCGTGGCTCTACCCTTCATTCGATCCCTGCGAAACACTACATTTCAGCAGGATAATGCACGACCGCAAGTTGCAGGTCCTGTACGGGCCTTTCTGGATACAGAAAACGTTCGACTGCTGCCCTGGCCAGCACATACTCCAGATCGCTCACGAACTGAAAAGTCAATGGTGGCCGAGCAACTGGCTCGTCACAAATGCCAGTCACTACTCTTGATGAAATGTGGTATCGTGCTGAGGCTGCATGTCAGTTCTAGTATAATATATTTGTCCAATGAATACCCGCGTATCATCTGCATTTCTTCTTGGTGTAGCAATTTTAATGGTCAGTAGTGTACATGTATCCTCTGACCTAAACGAGACGTTTACGGGTATATTTTAGTTCTGTGTTCTACCCGGTGAGTAAATTAAGCTTTTCAGTTATTTCTGGGGCACTTTTAAGACATCGAGTTTCTATGTTTTCTGAAACGAGTGGTTCGAAAAGTGTTTATAAATAACGTATAGTCTCTTACATGTAATCGTCATCCTCAAGATCATCATGCGTCGTGGGTAGTGACCTCCTAGAGACGTTTCCATAGATTACAGACTTTAGATAAACGCATCCACTTTACAACCACTCATTTTCTAACGTTTTACACACGAATTCCACTAGCACGTTCTCTCGGTGTTTTCTTATCTATGGAAATCCATAAAAGAAATTTCTTTCTCAGTCTACCATCCACTCCACCGCCACATGCCCCGCACCCTCAATTTCACTTTCATTACAGAGATAATTGTCTTCCTGTCCAATCTAACACCTGTTCCATCTGGTAATTTTCATACCACTCCTAGTAATTCCGTAATTTGTAACACTTAGACTACATTTCTGTATCTGGATAGTGAAAAGCATTTTTTCTCGATCACCATGCGCAGCATATCGTATCGCTTCAGACTACAAGACACGAAGTTGCACTGTACTTAGAGTTGGAGAAATTCTCTACTACTTGAATAGTTGAATTTTTGTAGTCCTGACTAGCATGAACGCCTGTATTTCAGATGTTGATATTTATTATTAGTACTTATCTTGAATAACACAAGTTATCAATTGTAAATAAATGCTAGGCGACTGAGGTAATTTTGAGTTATATTTGAATAAAAAACATTATTGTAGACATTATTCTTCAGTTTTGTTAGCCTATTTTTAAACGTTACAAATTTGTCAATTTAGGCACTCGCAAGCAAACTGTTCTTTTTTTAGATCCTGAAAGAATAGGTGTGTTGTCGCTCGTGAAGATGGTGGAGAGACTGCCTGATGACTGTTTCACTATAGCCTCCTCTAGTGATACCTCTAAGTAAGGTGAACCGACTGGATAAGAAGGCCAAAGAAAAGCTTGAAGTTGACCGTGTATCAATTATTCTTCTCTACAACAAATTTATCGGAGGAGAGGCTCCTTTAGAGTCAGATCAAGAAAGTGCTCCCATTGGTTATTTTTTCATTTCCTTGATATGATGGTAGTAAGTGGATGGCTACAGAAAAGGGGAACTGTGGCTCTCTTGGTGTGCCCAAAAAGGAAGCGAGGCCACTTCGTCAGTTAAAAGCTGAAACAGCTGATGTCAAGTGCAAAATGATGAAATATATAAGTGAGATAGAGACGGAAAATGTTGTGTAGATAATGAATACCCAAAGAAGATGAAAATAGGGCATGTATCGAAGTCGATTCCCTGAAAGGTTGGTTTTGAAGACAATGTTGGACACTGGCCAGTTGTGTTTGACAAGGGGCGTAGATGCAAGATGTCGAACTGCAAGGGAGGTTCAAAAAATGGTTCAAATGGCTCTGAGCACTATGGGACCCAACTGCTGTGGTCATTAGTCCCCTAGAACTTAGAACTACTTAAACCTAACTAACCTAAGGACATCACACACATCCATGCCCGAGGCAGGATGCGAACCTGCGACCGTAGCAGTCGCACGGTTCCGGACTGCGCGCCTAGAACCGCGAGACCATCGCGGCCGGCAAGGGAGGTCCATCAGTTATCTGCCAGAAGCGTAATTTTATTTTCTGCACCGATAAGAAAAGGAAATGTTTTCCGGACTTTCACAAAGAACAAAAACTACGAAGGTCAAAAGGTTCAAATCCTTAAATATTTTCATGTGTCAAAATATTATAAATGTAATTATTTGCAAGCCAAAAGTTAATCCTTAAATGCCTAAGGTAGCAAATATGTAACGCTAAAAATATAATATATAAACATGACTTAATGCATTTTTATTAATATATTTTTATTGTGGCCCTAAAGTAGCTCAGATATAGCACTTAGAATTTTTTTCTTTATTGCTTCATAATTCTGTCCATATAGGGTTGTGACATAGTGCTAGCTGAGCAAACTTCGGTACTAACGGTTTTCGCTTTAACTGTCCATGTTTCACTGCCATATGTCAAAATGAATAATAGACATAGATTGTGAACTTTTCCTAACTGATCAGCAACTCCTTGGAAAACTATTAAGATCTGCAGATGAGGCGGCCTTCGCCTGCCGCCACTGCCACAACCGCCTGCGTTACCACTTTGTCTATGATATCATCATCAGTGACAAGCCACGTCCTCTTATCCATGACGTCATTTTCAATACATCACTTCTTTTGGAACAGTAACAGCCACTGAAACGAAGGGGTCAATCACAATATACTTCCCACCATTTTCGCCATCTACAAACGTCTCCAAACGATATGAATCTATTGTGCCATGTTCAAAAGCATTATCCACACGCACTCACACACACACACACGCACACACACAGACATGCACACATGCACACACACATTCAGTGTTTATATGAATTTAAAGGTTAAACAGCACTCGTGAACTTATGCAATTCAATCACTGTACTATACTTTGTGTAACTCAACTAAATATTTCCACCTCTAAATTGTGCCACGTACCACATGATGTCCATCAAGTGTCACAACGTTAATTTACGCCTGCAAAAATACATAAACTTCATCAGCAACAAAATATTTATGTGAATGTTATATCCACACATAAAATATCCAAATTCATGCCTAAAACTTTACTGAAACTATGGACTTAAATGCCAGGGTACTTTCTCAATGCCTGAATTGTCGCAAGATACATATGGGTGAAAATAATAATAATAAATTACGAAAAGGCCGTCGTCGTTTCATTTTAGGCGTAAATGAGGCTACGTTAAAAAACAGACATGACCAAGCCTATAACTGCACAAAACACATGCTCGTTAAAATACTATGATAAGCAAGCAAACAGTGTAACCTGACACAAACAAGTAGGCACTTTGAATTAGTGTCAGCAGTGGAAGAATGCAGTTATTTCATCTCTGACTAGCACTTGCAACCTACGTCCTCAATTATTTGTTGGGTGTATTCCAAACTCTGTTTTCCTCTACAACTTTTGCCCTCTACAGCTCCCTCTAGTACCATGGAAGTCATTCCCTCACGTCTTAACAGATATCTTATCATTCTGTCCCTTCTCCTTTCAGTGTTTTCCATGTATTCATTTCCTCTCCGATTCTGCGCAGGACCTCTTCATTCTTTGCCTCATCAGTCCACCTGATTTCAACATTCGTCTGTAGCATCACATCTCAAACGCTTCCATTCTCTTATATTCCAGTTTTCCGACAGTGTTTCACTGCAAAACAATTCTGTGCTCTAAACCTACATCCTCAGAAATTTTTTCCTCAAATTAAGCCCTGTGTTTGATACTAGTAGACTTCTCTTGGCCAGGAATGCCCTTTTTGCCTTTGCTAGTCGGCTTTTGATGCCCTCCTTGCTCATTCCACCATTGTTTACTTTGTTGTCCAGGTAGTAGAATTCTTCCTGGCCCTCAATACTGATGTTAATTTCCTCGCTGTTCTTATTTCTGCTCCTTCTCATTACTTTTGTATTTCTTCGATTTACTCTCAGTTCATATTCTGTACTCATTACCCTGTTTATTCCGTTCAGCTGATCATTTAATTCTTCTTCACTGTCAGTCAGGATAGAAATGCCATCAGCGAATTGTGTCATTGATATCCTTTCACCTTGATTTTTAATTCCACTCCTGAATCTTTTTCTTATTTTCATCATTGCTTCTTCAATGTACTTATTGAATAGTAGGGGCAAAAGACTACATCCCTATAGTTAAAATGGCTCTGAGCACTATGGGACTTAACATCTGTGGTCATCAGTCCCCTGGAACTTATAACTACTTAAACCTAACTAACCTAAGGACATCACACACATCCATGCCCGAGGCAGGATTCGAACCTGCGATCGTAGTGGTCGTGCGGTTCCAGACTGAAGCGCCTAGAACCGCACGGCCACACCGGCTGGCACTACATCCCTATCTTACATCCTTTTTCATCTGAGTACTTTGTCCCTGGTCGTCCATTCTTATTATTCCCTCTTGGCTCTCCCTATAGCGAACCCTACTTTTCTCAGAATTTCGAACACGTTGCACATTTTACAATATCGAACGCTTTTTATAGGACGATAAATCTTATTAATGTGTCTTAATTTTTCTTTAGTCGTTCTTCCATTATCAACCGTAACTTCAGAATTGCCTCTCTCGTGCCTCTATTTTTCCTAACGCCAAACACATTGGCATGTAACGCATCCGCAGTTTTATTTTCTATTCCTCTGTATATTATTCTTGTCAGCAACTCAGACGCATGAGCTGATAAGCTGATTGTGCGATAGTTCTCGCACTTTTCAGCTCTAGCAGTCTTCGGAATTATGTGGATGATATTTTTCCGAAAGTCAGATGGTATGTCGCCAGACTCATACATTCTATACACCAACGTGAATAGTCGTTTTGTTACCACTTACCACGACGATTTTAGCAATTCTGATGGAATGTTATCCATCCCTTGTGCCTTATTTGAACTTAAGTCCTTTCAAAGGTCTTTTAAATTCAGATTCTAATACTGTATCCCCTATCTCTTCTAAATCGACTCCTATTTCTTATTCTACCACATCAGACAAATTATTCTCCTCGTAGAGGCCTTCAGTGTACACTTTACACCTATCCGTTCTCTCCTCTGCATTCAACGGTGAAAGTCCCGTTGCACTCTTAATGTTTTCACCCTTGCTTTTCGTTTCAGGTTATTTTGACTTTCCTTTACGCTGAGTCAGTCCTTCCGACAATCATTTCTTTTTCGATTTCCTCACATTTTCCAAGCCGCCATTTCGTCTTAGCTTCCTATGTACTTCATTCCTTAGCGACTTATATTCTGTATTTTTTTTTATTTTACCTGATCAGTTTTGTATTTCCTTCTTTCATCGATCAACTGAAGTATTGCTTCTGTTACCCATAGTTACCTTCTATGTACCTATATTTTCTTTCCAACTTCCGTGATCGCCTATTTTAGAGATGTCCGTTTCCCTTCAAAGGTACTGCCTATTGAGCAAATCCTTAGTGCAGTATCTACAGCCTCAGAGAACTTCAAGCGTATCTCATTATTCGTTAGTACTTCCGTATCAACTTCCTTGCGTCTTAATTTTTCCTGACTAATTTCTTAAACTTCAGCCTGCTCTTCACCACAACTACACTGTGATCGGAATCTATATCTGCTCCTGGGCACGCCTTACAATGCACTATCTGATTTCGGAATTTGTGCCTGACCATGATGTAATATAACTGAGACCTCTCCGTACCACCCGGCCTTTTACAGGTGTACGTGCTCCTCTTGATTCTTGAACAGACTGTTGGCTATTAATAGCTGAAATTTACTAGAGAACTCAATTAGTCTTTCTCCTCTGTCATTCCTTTTCCCAAGCCCATATTCTTCTGTAGCCCTTTGTTCAGCTCCCTCACATGCAGCTGCACGACTGTTAGATTTTCATGTCCCTTTACGTATTGTATTACCCATTCAATAAACTCATATACTTTCTCTATCTCTTCATCTTCAGCTTGAGACGTCGGCATATATACGTGAACTATAGTTGCCCATGTTGGCTTTCTGTCTATTGTGATGAGAACAACGCTATCACTGAACTGTTCACCGTACCACACTCTCTGCCCTTTTTTCCTATTCATTACAAATCCTATTCCCGTTATACCATTTTCTGCTGCTGCTGATATTACCCTTTACTCATTTGTCCATAAATCCATGTCTTCTTTCCATTTCACTTCACTGACTCCTACAATACCTAGTCTGTGCCTTTGAATTTCCCATTTCAGATTTTCTAGCTTCCCTATCATGTTCAAGCTTCTGACTTTCTACGCCCCAACTTGTAGAACGTTGTCCACCCATTGGTTATTCAATCTCTTTCTCAGGATCACCTCCCCTTTAGCAGTCCCCTACTTGAGATCCTAATAGGGGACTATGTCGGAATATTTTGCTAATGGAGAGATCGTCATGACACTTCTTCAGTTATAGGCCACATGTCCTGCGGGTATGCGCCTTGCAACCTCTTGCCGTTCATCATTGCTGATTCTTTTGCCTTTAGGGGCAGTTTCCCATCCCAAAGACAAGAGAGTGCTCTGAACCTCTGTCCGCTCCTCCGCCCTTTTGGACAAGGCCGTTGGCAGAATGAGGGAGTGTGACTTCCTACGCCGGAAGTCTTCGGCGGCCATTCTTGATTATTAATCAAAATTTAAGAAGTGGCGGGCTTTTAACCCGGGACCGAGGTTGCTTTGATTACTAATAGCAACTCATTGCCACATTTCTAATTCTACATCTAAATTGGTCTATAACTGTACAAAACGCTCATAGCATGCTAAGTAGGCAGCTGCCGTTTCATCGTAGTCCCTAAATGAAGTGTCAAAGAAAACAATGCTGAACAAGCAACTTTTTAAGGGGAGAAGAGCATACTAACATGCCCAATGTTTATGTATTGCAGAGAAGTTACAGTAAAAATTCCCCAAAACAAATATAACACCTGTAAGTAATGTTGCACTAAATACAATAATGTCACTTCCAACCACAGAGAATGAAGTCAATAAAACAATTCAAAAACTAAAAAATAAAAAGTCAGTAGGTTTAGATGAAGTACCAATGTGTGTACTGAAATAATGCACAGGGATTATACAAGGCCCCTTAACAAATATAACAAATGAATCTTTCACATCAAGGACATTTCCAGAGCAGTTCAAACAGGCAAGAGTTGTACCTTTGCTTAAGGAAGGTAATGCAGAAGACATAGAAAATTACCGGCTCATTTCCCTGCTGTCAGCATTCTCAAAAATAATACAAGCAATTATGAAAGACAGATTAATGAATTACGTGATTAAATTCAATCTTTTAAGCGAAGTGGCAAAAATATGGAGTCAGCCATAGTAGAATTAACAAAAGTTGTACTTGATGCTCTTGATAAAGACGAGTGTGTCACAGGCATATTTTTGGATCTATCTAAGGCGTTTGATACAGTCGACCACAAGATTCTATCAAATAAATTAGAAGCATTAGGAATAAGAGGAGAAGCTAATGACTGGTTTCGATCATACCTAACAGATATGGTACGAAGAGTAGAGATAACACATACTTCAAATAGGTCTAAACATTTAGTAAAACACTTATCAGAAACAAAATACATTAATATAGGAGTTCCGCAAGGTAGCATATTAGGACCGATACTGTGCCTGATAAACATCAATGATTTTCCCAGTAGTGCTACTAAGCCATAAGAGGCAGGCTGGCAGACAAAATGATTAATGAACTACAGCAATATTATGGGATGGCCCTTAGAAATAATAGTGAGGATTTGTTGGAAATTAAGTAGGCAGTATGGGCTACCTTCTTCCACAGACTGTCAACTGGTGAAAAAGCAGTACACCACCTTTTCCCTACTGTACCTGATTCATGATGCAAATTACCGCAATGCTCAGTACTCAAAGAGTTCATACAGCCATAAACATTCTACCCTATCATCAGTCATGGATATCACAAAAACTATTTACAGAGACATTGCAAATCCTGAATTAGTGAAGAAGTGTCTGCATGGTCAGATTCAAAATCCCAATGAGTCGTACAGTAATCTTATATGGACTCGCTTACCAAAAATGTTGTTGTTCGAATGAAGACACAAAGTGGTGGGTCAGACATGCTGTTATTGCGTTTAATGATGGCAACATTGGTAGGGTGAAAGTGCTACAGCGTATGGGAATTAATCCTGGAGCAAACTTCCTCAGAGAACTTGAACGGATGGACAAGGTTCGCATTGATAAAGCAGAGTGTGCCGCACAGTTCGCCACTGAGGAGTCCAGAAAGAAAAAAAGAAGGAAAAGCTTGGAAAAAGTCAAGAGAATGATATGCAGTATGGTGCATGGCGCTTCTGAATGACTAAAAATAAAAAAAAGCGTATATTAAGTAAGTTACTGAAGCTATTCCTGAAAATTTACATTTTCTGTTGCATTTTCCCCTAAATCCCAAAAACCACTTCGAGTAGAGTATTCAGATTTTCAGGGAGTAATAATATACATATCCTGAGTCTAGAAGAACATAATGTAATGTAATGTATAGTTAAAATTACTTCGGAAAACGTACAAAAATGTACAAAAAATTTTAACTGTGTAATTAAAAATTGTATATCCGAAAGCAGTGGCTGAAATGCAATTACTGAAGTTCATTAGACTCATAACATACAGTCTAATGTCCTGTAAAAGTTTCAGTCAATGGCTACAGTGGTTCCTGAAATACGGGGAAGCCAAGTCACTAAATTTAATATTGTCGAGATAGGGCGTTCTAACTCCCCTTTATTGGGCAGGTAGATTAGAAATGGATAGGTTGAAGTCAGATGTAGTGGGAATTAGTGAAGTTTGGTGGCAAGAGGAACAGGACTTCTGGTCGGGTGAATTCAGAGTTATAAATGGAAAATCAAATGGGGGTAATGCAGAAGTGGATTGCATTACGAATAAAAAAATAGAAATTCGTGTAACTTACTATGAACAGCATAGTGAACGCATTATCGTAACGAAGATAGGCTCGAAGCCCATGCCTACTACAGTAGTACAAGTTTATATGCCAACTAGCTCCTCACGTGATGAAGAGATTGAAGAAATGTATGATGAAATGAAAGAAATTATTCAGATAGTTGAATGAGACGAAATTTACTTGTGATGGGAGACTGTAATTCGACAGTAAGAAAAGGAAGAGAAGGAAAACTAGCACGTGAATATGTATTCGGAGAATGGAATGAAAGACGAAGCCACCTAATAGAATTTTGCACAGAGCATAATTTAATCATCGCTAGCACTTGGTTTAAGAATCATAAAAGAAGGTTACGTAGATGGAACAGACCTGGATACACCGGACGAATTCAAATTGGTTCTATAATGGTAATACAGAGATTTAGGAACCAGATTTTAAATTTTAAGAAGTTTCAAGGCGTAGATACGAATTCTGACCCAATTTATTGTTTATAAAATGTAGATTAAAACTGGAGAAACTGCAAAAAGCTAGGAAATTGAAGAGGTTGCACCTGGAACCAGAGGTTGTTGAGAGTTTCAAATGGGGCTCTACACAACGGTTGGCTAAACAGGGTAAAGGAATGGGTAGCTTTAAGAGATGAAGAAGTGAAGGCAGCAGTGGATCAAACAAGTAAAAGGACAAGGTCAAGTAGAAATCCTTGAATAACACAATATTGCGTTTACTCGATGAAAGGAGAAAATATAAAAATACAGCAAATGAAGCAAGCGAAAGGGAATACAAACATTTAAAAAAATAGATTTACAGGGAGTGCAAACGAGTATGTAGCGGGCTTACACAAGGGAGATGTAGTCGAAGCCAATTTAATTGAAAGGGAAGTGGAGGTAGATGAAGATCAAATGGGATATACGATACTGCGAGAAGAATTTGACAGAGCTTTGAATGGACTAAGTCGAAACAAGGCTTGTAGCCTATCCCCGGTATTATTCAGTCTGTACATTGGACAAACAGTAAGGAAAACCAAATAAAGAATTGGGATGGGAATTAAAGCCCAGGGAGAAGAAATAAAAACTCCGACGTCTGCTGATGACATTGTAGTTATGTCAGAAATACCAAAGGACTTGGCAGAGCTGTTGAACGGAATGGACAGTTTCTTGAAAGGAGGACATTAGCTGAATATCAATAAAAGCGAAACATATATAATCGAATGTAGTCGAATTAAATCAGGAAACAAGACCCTTAAAGTAGTAGATCAGTTTTTTTTTTTTTTTTTATTCGGGTAGCAAAACAACTGATGATGACCGAAATAGGGAAGACATAAAATTGAGACTAGCAATGGCAAAAAAGGCATTTATGAAGAAAAGAAATTTGTTAACAAGGAATATAGATTTAAGTGTTACTAAGACTTTTCTGGAGGTATTTGTACATGAAGTGCAGACATGTATGGACGTGAGACATAGACGATAACGATGATTAACTTTTTTGGCACTGATTGATTTGCAACACTTACTGCTCCTTTTATATCTTAGACACAAGTACTCTTAACAGTTTAAGGAAGGTGATTCTGAGATTTGTTTCACGGCGTATTAAAAACAGAAAATGCTACTTCCCAGTACATTTACAGCTTAATGAAATTCCCCATTTAAAATATATTTCCTTTGCAAGCCAACAATGCAGTTCATTAAATCAGCACCACAAGTATGAATAACTTTCACAAGGATTTAAAATCAGTTACTATGGTCCAGAAAGGCTTCTGTCATTCAGATACACTGATTTCCACCAACAGCCATAAAGAGTTTAATACAAAAAGTTTAGTTTATAGGAGCCTATATTTATTGGTGGCCAACTCCTTCTAATATATTGGGTAATTTCTTAATTATATCTAATAATTCGAGTATTACTTAGAATTTTATTTCTGTACAAATCCAGTACAGAAATACGACCATTGTAAATAAGTGATGTGAAATGATTTTTCTGTATGATAATGCGTAGCCACTGAAAGGGTAATGGGATCGGGATGGGATGTTGAACGTGCTGGAGATAGCAATGACAAATATCACTTTGAAAGAAATTAATGAATAACAACCAAATCTAGAGTTTTACACCTCACTCCAAAAGACACTTTACACTAATCAACACAACGACAGGAAAGAATATTCAAGCAAACATATGTAGTAAACGTTCAATGTGAAACAAGTCTGTTCTACCGAACAAGTGCTCATAGATATTAAGGTATGCATTTCAGTACCAGTGTTTACTAGATAATTTTTTCTTATCTCGGTCTATACTACCTCCTGTCAAAATATGGGAAGCAAAGAGCTTCCAGAAGAAGAGGGTTGTTTCACAGCATCGACCACAGATTTTACGGTATACATTGCAAGGCCATGTTTATTAGATTATTTTGCTTCGAATGGTCATTACTGTCAAATCCTTGAGTATTGTTCATTGTAGTGGGACAGCCTGTAGAGTAAACGTGAAAGCGGCTGGACAGCTTACCGATCCTGGCGGTCCTGAAGCCGTCGTGTCGCGGCACGGTGACGTTGAGCGGCGCCAGGACGGGCCTGGTGGAGCCGCTGGCGCGAACCCGGTAGCCGGCCGTCTGCAGGTTCACGGCCTCCACGGCCGCGAGGTACGCCCACCGCAGATGCGGCGGGTCCGCCTCGTCGAACACGGCAGCTGTAAGAGCGGTACATCTCTCAAGTTCACTACTTTCCATACTATGAATCTTTCGGTAAATTGGAGCACGCAGAGCATGGAGTGCTGCAATTGCATCTTCGAAGACTCTGTCCTTTAGATAACCCCAACAGAAGTAACCATACTGATTGAGGTCGGTACTGTAAGGGGGCTGTTCCACAACATGTCAGGCAGCTTGGATGTGTGCATCCACAGTACCCCAGTGGTGCCATTTCGTTTGTTGGTGTCCCTATGGAGGTAGAGGTGTGCCTCAACGCTCATCCTGATCGCTAAGGACTGCTCCATTTTCAAAGACCTCAACCATCTCTCTTGCTAAAAAAATATCGCTGCTCCATGTCACTGTCGTCCGAAGGTTGTCACAGTAGTATTTTCTAAGGGGAAGTGTTCAACTTCTGTCTCATTATCCTCAGTGACAGTCGTGATATCCCGAGTTGCTGTGCTCAATGTCTTTTTGATGTAGAGGTTGTAATGGTTCTTTATTTACGTGACCATTACGGCACTCCAACCCCAGTTCTAGATACCAGTAATATCGTACTATTTTTCTGCGAAGTAACAGACACATTTTTGTGACAATATTCGCTTTTGGTTTTATTAATGTATAGGTACTCCGATATATCGATATATTACAGTGATATGGTTCTTGTGTGTATTCACTTCTGTAAGACGGTCATAATCTTTGACCTTCTTGTAACCGTTTTGGCGCGAATGTTCACAGGGCAAACTTTGTTTCACTTTACAGAAGTTAAGTTGTTATTTCGCTTTGTAAAAGAACCGTCATGTCTTGTGTTTGGCTAAAATGGATATTAAATATATGAAGATTGATACAAAACCGTTTTCTTGATGATGTGACAGTTAAGAACAAGTATATGTGAATTTACAAGAAGTTTAATAAAAATGAGCATCGTGAACACCAAGTCAAAAATTATTTCTACAATACCATTGTTCTGATCTGGGATGTTAGATCATTAAGAATTTCCTGAAAAACGCATTTGTTAGGTCTTCAAATATTGCTAAAATACAGATCTGGGCCTTCTAGCAGTCAAAGTGGAAAGTGGAATCACCCTAAAATCAACAAGATGAGCCATAACAACTTCAACGAAATCTACGTTCAAAAATGGTTCAAATGGCTCTGAGCACTATGCGACTTAACTGCTTAGGTCATCAGTCGCCTAGAACTTAGAACTAATTAAACCTAACTAACCTAAGAACATCACACACATCCATTCCCGAGGCAGGATTCAAACCTGCGACCGTAGCGGTCGCTCGGTTTCAGACTGTAGCGCCTAGAACCGCACGGCCACTCCGGCCGGCCGAAATCTATGTAGGAATCCATTCAAGATAAGTGCTAAAATTAATGATTTTTTTACAGTGACTTCATTATTTCCATTCTGACGATACAATCCACAGGCAATTACTTTGTTTTCACTCTGCAGCGGAGTGGGCGCTGACATGAAACTTCCTGGCAGATTAAAACTGTGTGCCCGACCGAGACACGAACTCGGAACCTTTGCCTTTCGCGGGCAAGTGCTCTACCATCCGAGCTACCGAAGCACGACTCACGCCCGGTACTCACAGCTTTACAGAAGCTCTCCTGCGAACCATGAAGAACTAGCACTCCTGAAAGAAAGGATATTGCGGAGACATGGCTTAGCCACAGCCTGGGGGATGTTCCCAGGCTGTGGCTAAGCCATGTCTCCGCAATATCCTTTCTTTCAGGAGTGCTAGTTCTGCATGGTTCGCAGGAGAGCTTCTGTAAAGTTTGGAAGGTAGGAGACGAGGTACTGGCAGAATTAAAGCTGTGAGTACCGGGCGTGAGTCGTGCTTCGGTAGCTCGGATGGTAGAGCACTTGCCCGCGAAAGGCAAAGGTCCTGAGTTCGAGTCTCGGTCGGGCACACAGTTTTAATCTGCCAGGAAGTTTAATTACTTTGTTGTTGCCCGATAAAACGAACATATGCTGCGTGAGCAACATTATTAATCTGATTTGTAACCTACTTTGCAAGAGGTGGTATTTTTTAGATGGCCTCCTCATTGAATAGAAGTTGCACCCGTTCGACATTCTCCAGAATTCCAGCCGAGGGTAGTCGTCTTTGGCAACGGCCTTGCCACAGTGGATACACCGCTTCCCCTCAGGTCACCGAAGTTAAGCGCTGTCGGGCGTGGCCAGCACTTGGATGGGTGATCATCCCGGCCGCCATGTGCTGTTGCCATTTTTCGGGGTGTAGCCTCGTGATGCCAACTGAGAAGCTACTCGACCGAATAGTAGCGGCTCCGGTCAAAGGAAACCATAGTAACGACTGGGAGAGCGGTGTGTTGACCACACGCCCCTCCTGTCCGCATCCTCAGCTGAGGATGACACGGCGGTCGGATGGTCCCGATGGGCCACTTGTGGCCTGATGGCCGAGTGCGTGTAGTCGTCTTGAGTGGCTCTTTCTTGAGTCATGTAGGGATAGAGTCTTTTCAAAACGTCTCATCAGCCTGTACAAAAACAGGGAAATCATCACTCAAAATTCGCACCGAAGAATGCTTAATTTTTGTCATCACAGTTGGACTTCCTTTCACCACTGTAATCTCATGGAGGTCCTAGAATTAATCTTTCTGGTGAATGCGCGTCTCACCATAACAATATATCTCGCACTCGTGTAAAATGCCTTAACGATTAACAAACGCTATTCCGATGATAGCGCTTCCATTCTGAATAGCGGACGGAGAGACTGTTGAGTGAGCCACAGAATTTCGGAGACACACTACAACAGTATATCAGAAGCAGACTCATTTGCAGCAAAAGATTAAACCACTGCTGCCCTCATAAAAAATGTCAGAACGGACCTCAAAAGAGCCACTCGTGCAACTGTCAAGAAACTTCGAAAATGCATGAAGCCGATTGCGTAAGTCACCAAGAAACAATTCTGAAATTAATTGTTTTCATCCGTTTAACAAAACAGCCGTGTCTGACTCATGCTACGCGTTTGATTAAACCTTGGTTGCTATTCTGTGTTTAGTCTCCCGCGGTTATAGCGATTATGCTGTTATCCTATCTGTCCGCGGGTGACAGCAGCGATGTGTATCGATATTCGCACCTTGGACTGTCTTTGACCTGGCGCTTATAGTTTCCGGCTGGGCTGTGTGCGGGCAGTTGGTCGGTTGGCGTGAGGCGGCGAGGAAGTCTCCACAGCTCATAGTTTGGCCAGGCCTCTATGCGGTGTCGGAGTGTGTGGTGCCGTTCCCATTGCTACGTGGTTCGTGGCTCACCGATCCTGGACATGAAAGTTGACTTTTGACTTAATCCACCAGCAAGTCACGACTGTTCACGTTGTGTCTTTTGGAGTTCGTTGCCGGCTGTTTAGATATTTCCTCGAGCAACAACGGGTGGCCGGCCCCTGTGGCCGAGCGGTTCTAGGCGCTTCAGTCCGGAACCGAGCGACTGCTACGGTCGCTGGTTCGAATCCTGCCTCGGGTATGGATGTGTGTGATGTCCTTAGTGTAGTTAGGTTTAAGTAGTTCTAAGTTCTAGGGGACTGATGACCTTAGATGTTAAGTCCCATAGTGCCATTTGAACCAACAACGTGTGTTTGCAAGTTGGCAGATTTTAGCCACGCTCCGGTGGAGTTTAACTGCACTTGGTTATTTGAATTGAAGTGCACCAGCGGAATCTTCTACCTTGTGGTCGTTAACCTTCCGGCTACCTGCCCTGGCCGTTGTCGTAAATTCAGACTGTGTATTTTACTCATCGTGTCGTCGCTGTCCAGCACGGTGTGCAGTTTCACAGCTCAATGTATAATTGGTTGTGGGCGCCAATACCTTCTACGTTGTTCCATTGAACTCCCTCTTGAGTGAGGGTCGGGTGAAGCGGACGTTATCTCGCCGGTGGGTCCGTTGACTGTCTGTCGATTGGGTTGTCGTCGGATTGACAATGGTTGGGCCGACTGCCTGTCTCACCTAAAAGAGCGGTAGTGTTTAAATTCCAGGCCAACCCTCGGAACTTCTGAGTGCCTTTGGGTGTACTGCCTTTTCTTGTTTGTTCTTGTTGTTTGTACTTGTATGGCTTCTAGCCGATTTTTAGATTAAGGTTGTTATTCCCCTAAGGCGTCAGATGGTTTGGGCCTTCTGCTTAATTTAAGAACTGTTTTACGTAAAGCCTTTGGCTCTTTTAAAATTAATATTATTGAGTCTTATATGTTGGGGCTTCAGCAGATTTGGAATTTAAGTTCTTTACTGTTAAAGTGTCAGATTATTTGGTCCTTCAGCCTAATTAAGGAACTGTTTTAAGATAAGACTTCGCCTTTTAAATTTCTGATTTTGGTTCAGCTTTAAGTTATTGTCTTTCAGCCGCTTTTTTTTACTAAAGTGGTCTTGCTCTGAAGGCATGAGATTGTACGGTGCATTCGGCAACTAATTAAGTTCCAAATATAAAGTTCTCTTCTTTTTTTTTAATTCTTGGCTCTTGTATTGTTTGATCAAATAAAAGGTTGTATGTTCGAGTGTAACTGACAGCTGCTTATTTTGGTCCCTTTTCACAACTTAAACTACCTGTCGTGTCCTGCGAGCTTAGCAGGGCGTCTCGACACCTTCTGTGGTTAATTGTTTCGCTTTAACCAATATACACTGATGAACCAAACAATTATGACCACCTACTTAATAGCTTGTTGAGACAGCTTTGCAACTCATACAAGACAGTTTCTTCGTATCATCGATTGTACAGTTTATTGGTAGCTTTGTGAAGGTATGTGGCGCCAGATGTCTATGCCCAAATCATGTAATTCCCATAGATTACTAGCCGCTGATATATGTACGCTGTGATGGCGTCCGACACCGATTCTGATGGGTCCCATTGGATTCACATCAGGCGAATTTGGTGGACAAGATATCACCGTAAGTTCGCAATCATACAGCTCAAACCACGGTAGCACAATTCTGTCTTAAAGGCTCGGACTATTATATTGCTGAAATATTATATCGCCGTCGGTGAAGACTTCAACAAGCGTGAAGCGACGCTTCTTGCCATCAGCAGTCAGCTTGTCTTTGACTGCTACAACATATACCGTTGCCTGGTGAAACGTTGTTGTGATGCCTTGTGATAGGAGGAGAAATGCGTACCATCACGTTTCCGACTTTGATAAAGGTCGGATTGTAGCCTATCGCGATTGCCGTTTATCGTATAGCGACATTGCTGCTCATGTTGGTCAAGATCCAATGACTGTTAGCGGAATATGGAATCGGTGGGTTCACGAGGGTAATACGGAACGCCGTGCTGGATCCCAAAGCACTAGCAGTCGAGATGACAGGCATCTTATTCGCATGGCTGTAACGGATAATGCAGCCACGTCTCGATCCTTGAGTCAACAGATTGGGACGTTTGCAAGACAACAACCATCTGCACGAACAGTTCGACGACGTTTGCAGCAGCATGGAAACCATGGCTGCGGTTACCCTTGACGGTGCATCTTAGACAGGAGCGCCTGCGATGGTGTACTCAGCGACGAACCTGGGTGCACGAATGGCAAAACGTCATTTTTTCAGATTAATCCAGGTTGTGTTTACAGCATCACAATGGTCACATCTGTGTTTTGCGACAACGCGGTGAACGCACATTGGAAGTGTGTATTCCTCATCGCCATACTCGGTCACCTCTTGTTCGCATTGACAGGACTTTGAACAGTGGACGTTACATTTCAGATGTGTTACGACGCGTGGCTCTACCCTTCATTCGATCCCTGCGAAGCCTTACATTTCAGTAGGATAATGCACGACCACATGTTGCAGGTCGACTGCTGCCCTGGCCAGTACATTCCCCAGATCTTTCACCAATTGAAAACGTCTGGTCAATGGTGGCCGAGCAACTGGCTCGTCACAATACGCTAGTCACTACTCTTGATGAACTGTGATATCGTGTTGAAGCTGCATGGACAGCTGTACCTGTACACGCCATCCAAGCTCTGTTTGACTCAATGCCGAGGTGTATCAAGGCCGTTATTACGAATAGAGGTGGTTGTTCTGGGTACTGATTTCTCAGGATCTATGCACCCAAATTGCGTGAAAATGTAATCACATGTCAGTTCTAGTATAATATCTTTGTCCAATGAATAACCGTTTATCATCTGCATTTCTTCTTGGTGTAGCAATTTTAATGGCCAGTAGTGTACTTTCCTTACCGCGTCACGTTCTCGCAGCACCACCAGGTCCCACCCAACCTCTCAATGGGCAGTGGTCATAATGATTTTGCTTATCAGTGCAAGCAGCGCAAATGTTATATGGATCGTTTTACTCATACAGTTTACACTACTGCCTCATAAAATATTTGCTGTTCGGTCGGAAACACCTTGCCTCACCATGCCTGCATTATTCAAATATAATAATATTGGTATGAAACGTGCAGCAAGCTTGGACACCAAAATGATTATCGTTTTAGTGCAGCCGTAATGCCTAGGTAGGAGTAATACCATCCATTAGTCTCTACACTTGCAAAGCCTAATCTGACGAGTCCTCTATTACGCTACCGTCGACTGGGTCCTTACCAAAACTTTCTTCCTCCAACAGGTCTTCTCCATACTGCTCATTTCCTGTTGTGGTCTTCAGTCCGAAGAATGGCCTTATACAGCTCTCCACGCTATTTTCTGCCGTGCAAGCCTCTTCGTCTTCAAGTACCTACTCCAACCAACATCCGTTTGAATACCAAACTGACTGTTCCTTTATGCCTCAGGGTGTAGCACCACGTTTCAAAAACTTCTATTCTCTTTTAGCGTGAACTGCTTATCGTCCAGGTTTCACTTACGTATAGGTCTACATTACATACAAATACCTTCAGAAAAAAAATCCACAGAATAAACTGTTACATTAACGCGTCACAATTAAATCGCGACTTAACAATAATATTGCTGCAGGCATGCTCAATATAATATTTTTGTACGGTTTGCTAAAATCAGTAGGGGTCGGTCATGCACCTTTACTTTTAAGCCCAAATTCTAACACAAATTTAAACCTGGAACTTTTTACAAGTACACACATTAGCGAAATTATCAAGAAATGAGCAGTAAATAAATATTTTCAAATTTATAATAAGATTCACAAAAATATTTTAATGCCTGTATCGCCTTTATAACAAAATTAAAATATGATGACTAGTTTCGACCGTAAGTAATAACCATCCATAGATCACGTTCATATTAAATGCAGGTTGAACACAAACCAGACGTACCACTAATAATAATCATGCAGTTGCATGAATTTGTTAGAACACAATATGAATAACAAATTTACAGCTAACAGCAACAACAAAACTAAGCCTGCCTGTACACCACATTCGTACAGGCTGAATAAACAAGTTCACCATCAAAAATCACATCAGTCATCAACCTGCAAATCTCTGAATTTTTTTTTATGTTTCAACAAAGCACATAAACATCCGTTTCTCCATTCTGAGAATGTTAGACATTACTAATAAATAATTAAAGGGGAAAGAACAATCTCATAGGATAATGATGTTGTCAGATCCAGTGTTTTTCGAACTTAAGTAAACTTTTTTTTTTATACAAGCACACAGATATGTGTGAATGGTGTCCCCACATCAAATTAATAAGTCAGCTGAACAACATTCTAAGTAGCAAGGTAAATAAGTATCGCAAACAGAGCATTTACAGACAGTAGCATGCGTGGAAAAAGTGTATAGAGTAATGCTTAAATATACGAAGAACCAATAGGAAAATCTTAAAAAGTTTGACACCGAGAAATCTCACTAACATTCAAAGCGACATCTAAGGTTCATTATCATCAAGATTATTGCGACTTCATACGGGATAATTTCATCACACTATCTAAATCATAAAATGCAGAAAAGTCACTACATTTCACAGCTGCTTATTAACAGATGAATAATAATAAAGTTCAGGTGGCTCCAAAAGAAACAAACACTGAAAGTGACTTGAAATTTTCCAAGTCTCGATTGAATTGAGAGTCCGGAAATATTTCCAAGTGTTCAGTTTGTGTCAACAAAATATCCTAAGTCCCATTAACACAATCTGAGGCCCCGTGACACACTGGCCTCCCAACCTCTACGATCTTACCTCACTAACAAACACCTGGCAAAGAAACGCGAGATCTGCTGTGTGGGCTCGTTTAAAGATTCACTCATATGACCGATGTTCTACTCAACACACTTGCTTACAACGAAGCCACCATTCAGGGCATTTAATCTTAAATACAACATATATGTGAATCTGAACATATGGTAAATACCTTCGGTCCATTTATGACCTTATAACAGAACACTGCACTCTTGGTTGTGGAATAATGAGTAACTTTTCTAAATTCTCGCCACATTCGATGATACAGAGCGATTCAAGTTGATGAATGCACTGTACATACATTACAACATCAAATTATGGTTAACGACACAGAGGAATTACTATGAACTAGGATATTCTCAAATTAAAAAGTGTACACATCAGGACAGATTCGTAGTTATGGCACTTTATGCATATGCCGAAATAAGTTGTCTGCAATTAAATGAATTTTTTTAACATTACTTATAACTTGTCGTCGTAATTGCTGGCATCATGAACCTTGTTTCAGCGTAATGTGAGTGTGAATTAAAAATATGCACCCAATTTAATTAATTTGGATTTCATGACAAATAAATGGAACATGAACAGTCTACATACCGAAGGACAGAGAAGTCCAAAGTTCTGTTTTGTTAACCACTGTGAACGACCGCTAGGGCGGTGATAGTTCGTAAACGGCTGCTAGGGGAACGTGTCAGAAAAAGAAGTAGAGAGCTTATTCAGAATAAAGAAAAAATGCTGCACTTAAAGGTCGGCATGTGATTCCTCATCCAGATTCAAGACAAAAGTTTATGTATCAAAATGAGATGAACTGCATTTTGAAAATACATGTACGAAAACGAGAAGCTAATAGCAGTGTCACATCGGGCAGAGGAGCAGAATGTACACAAGAATGTGTATGAGCCCGCCCTACTCAACCAGGCGTTGTAACACAATGAGTAGGCTACTGTGTCATAAACCCACTTGCTCTGGTTCGATGTTTGTAAGCGGTACAATATCAGTAGCCTATCAAATGACAGTGTAATCTATTAAAATACCTGTATGTGTCTACTAACCCCTCAGTGCACTGCCATAAATAGTCTTAATAAGTTGATATAGGCAGTTTCCTGATGGAGTACACAAACGATGAATGCGTCCGTATGCTTTTGGTGCTGGCTGCTTACGATAACAAAGCTGTTGCTGCTGCTCGTACATACGCCGCACCACAGCCGCAAAGGCTCCGTCCCGACAGGAATGGTTTTCGTCGCCTGGACCAACGCCTTCGGGAAAGTGTTAATATTCGTCCACGACTAATTGACAGAGCTCGTCCAAGGACTAGAAGTGCTCCACAAGCACAGGAAACGATTCCTGAAACCGTTCACCAATCGCCTCAGCGAAGTACCAGTGATATTGCAAGGCAGATCCAGATATCTCAAAAACTGATTGTTGAAGTGTTGCACGATGTAGAACTGCAACTATATCATTATACGTAAACTCAACACAAGCGACCTGAAGGCAGCATTCGACAAGCACAGTTTTGTGAAAGGCATTTGCTCCAAGTGGAAGATAACGAACATTTTATAAGTAACGTAAAATGGACTGACAGGTCTAGCTTCACTCGTGATGATATTTTCAACCTCCACAATAGCCATTATTGATCAGAACACAACACACATATCACTTGTAAAGTGGCTTTCAGGCACGCTTTCAAATAAACCTGCGGGCTGGAATCGTCATATGGGTGGCTGGACGAGTTGAATGCGCCCCTGAAATACTTCGCCTGACGTTCCACTTGATGCTCGGCGACAGATATGGTTTCAGCATGATGGTACAACGCCACACTTCGGAGTAAATGTGTTTAACTACTTAAATGAAGCGTTTCCAGGGAAATGGATTGGTCGTTAAGACCCAATGCCATGGCCTCCAAGTTCGCCGGGCCTTAATCCACTAGATTTTTATTTGTGGGGACACTTATAGGAACAAGTTCACAGTACTCCACCCACGGCTGTATACGACCTAATAGGTACGTGCAAGGTACTAGGGCAATAGTGGATGCAGGTGTGTTGCATAGGGTCCATCAAAGTGCGATCCAACGAATGGAGAAATGTTTGCAAATGCAAGAAGGTCACTCTGAACATCGACTCTAAAGCGAGTATTGCTTGTACGAGTGGCTCTGTGAATGTAATCCTGGACGTCAAACGTACAGAATGGCATTCTTATGCGTAGCGTAATTTGCAAACCAGTGTACCGTACCTGTTGTGCTTTTGAACCTCACTAGGTACAGACGATGTTACTGTAACCACTACTATTTTGTGTTGGATTCATTTGTCTCATGGTCAAAACAATGTGGTCATTTACCTCTCTAAGAAGTTCATGTCACGTCATAGTGTTTAAACAAAGACAACAGCAAACAAAACATACACAAGATACCGCGTTGTGGAGGTGTAAACAGGTGTGATACAGTTTGACGCTTTAACTGGAAAAAAAGTTCGGCAACAGCGCGTCTCAAATATCGGCGAGTCTACATATCCGTTCCCCACGGCATTGCCTCGTCTCACTGAACAGATGGGACAGCTTCGGCATAGTGCAGAGTTCATGCTATCTGCTCTCGGCCACGCTGCACTCAGTTATAGCACTGCCGTAGCCTCGTTTTCCAAATCGCATTTCTATTCAAGCTTTTGGTGGGACTAGGTTTTGCTACAATACTTTTATCTTGAGTTTAGATGATGGATCACATGCCAGCAGCCAAGTACAGCATTTTTTCTTCACCCTATATATACAGTGTGTTCCAGAAACGTTCCGACAAACTTCAAGGAGTTGTAGAGGGTGTATTGACGAACAGATAGAGGATAGGTACCTGTTTCTGGAAACGTCATCCGACGACTCTAAACAGCGTCGAAGTTATAGGAGCTGGCGCCTGTTTCTAGACCAACCATGCAGCAGCAAACGTGACTTTGTGCGCTGACGCATCTTATTTTTCTCCTGTATACCGAAAAACCCTGGAGATTTTAAGGATTCCAGGAGAAAAATAAATTGTGGATGCAAACCCCTGTACGAAACAATCAGCGTATTCAGAGGAGACAAAACCTGTATGTGTATCAGCAATTCCATCTTTCCACCTGGCGATCGTGACAAACAGTCGCAGTCACTGAATCATAAACAACGGCGTGAGACGTTCTGTCTACGGTTTGTCAGCGCAAGAAGTCACGTTTGGCGCCGAAGGGGTGGCCTAGTGTAAGACGCTCTGTAGCGTCACTAAGTGATGTTTCTGGACATTGGTTCTTATCCTCGTTTTGTTCCTCACGATCCCTCTACAAACACTCGAAGTTTATTGCAACATTTCTGGGGCACCATACATATTCAGTATTGGGTCCTACTGGACCACGCATTGTACAGCAAGAGACATTTTCCAGGTTTAGTTTTAGCTTTTCTTTCTGCCCTTTTTACTGTCACACTCTGAGAATGAGCTTTTTCCGATCGTTATACCAAGCTGTCGACGTCCCCTTGTCTTTCGCTGCTGCTTCAACAGTCCAGTCGTCAATTTTCCTGTCTGGTGCATCACTGTGATTTATTTCTGCTTCTTTCAGGTCTTCTTTTGCTGCGCCGATCCATTTCAGTGTTTCAGCCCAGCTTTACTGTAGATCTCATAGAATACCAGAACCTGTCTACTTCACCGGATTGGTTCCGTTCTTTTACTATGCTCGTAGAATACTAGGCAGCCTTTTTCCATATCCGAATTAACGTTTGTACACTTTCCATCATTTCTATTTTCTCTTAGTCTGTATGTTTCTCCTTCAGAAAAATAGTATCTGAATTTTTCTGATTAATTTTCGTTCTTTTCTCTTATTTCTTCAAAGTTCCTCTTCCTGTTTAAAATTAGTATTTCAAACCCAAAAAGACACTCTTGTTTTACGACTGTGTTGTAGTACCTCAGTTTAACATATTCTGAGGTGCATTTTTTGTTATAGACGTCTTTAACAAGCCTGAAAATTATTTCCAAATGTGACTACCAATTCAGTCTTTTCCAGGAAAGTTTCCTGAATGGTTTCGCCTAAATATTTGAAGTGGGAATCTCTCTTTATTTTCCCGTATTTAGGTTGTAGAACAGAGGGTGACAGATATTTGTTAGACATATTTTGTTTTCTTAAATACTATTTGAAGCCCTACTTTTTCTGCTGTTTCATTAACACTTTCTATTGGTTTTTGTGCTTTTTATTACCTTCATATATGATCTTCAGCTCGGCTCGAAAGCTAATCAGTCTATCCTAATACCAATTCTTCCTAATTTAATTCTTTCAACAATTTTTAACTTTTGATTTCTGTTTTCGACACTCTTGGATTATTTTTACTAAGACGCAGTTGAAAAGTAATGGCGAGAGACCATGATCTCACTCACTGCTATTTCAAAATTTTCTAAAACATATACCGTGAACTTTACATTTTGTACCATTTAGTATTTCGCTATTAATTGCACTGGTTTTGAAGTTCAGAACTTGTTTTTTCAGAATTTGGAAGAGAACCATAAGCTACTTAAAATATGCAAAAGTACTAACTACTTTCTAATTACAATTTTTTAATACCCGGAGAATTAGTTTCAGAACTAAAATTTGTTCTAGGTAAGATCTGTTTCCTCTAGAACCTGATTGAAATTCAATATTTCACATTCAAGTTGCTGTTGTGTTTGATCCAGGAGTAGTGGGACAGAATTTTGTGTAGCACAGGAAGAACTAGCAATATCGATTCTGTCTTCGTTTTACGTAGTGGTTGTAACGATGCAGTTTTCCGATCATCAAGAATTTTCTCAGTTCAACAACTTTGCATGATCAGTATAATTTCTTGTAAAGTTTTCCGGCTAGCTGATTTCAGAAGTTCTACATTAGTCCTTCCTTCAGGGATACGTTGCAATTTTTTAACCTTAATAAAAGCTGGTCTTGACCCTCCCCTGGTATATAAAACAGGTCAGAATACTGCTGCAGAAGCAACGAAAACACCATGCCACATTTTATAAAAACGCAAAATCTCCAAGACTGGCGACGTGTGATCGAAGCTCGAAAGTTAACACGGAATTCAATGTGAGATGCTTTTAATAGCTTTCACAACGAAACTGCCTCGAAATCTGGCATAAAATCCAAAGAGATTCTGATCATATGTGACGTACAGCAGCAGCAGGACACAATCAACATCTTCACTGCACGTTACCAATGGTAATATTACCGATTACAGTGCAAATAAAGAGGAGTTACTGTACATAGTTTTCTGAAATTCCTTTACCAAAGAAAACGAATTAAATTTTCCAGAAATCCAATCAAGAACAACTTCCAATACGACAAACTTAGAAGTAGATATCCAAGGTATAGCGAAGCAGCTTAATTATTTTAATAATGACTAGTCCTGCGGTCCAGATTCTGTACCAGTTACGTTCCTTTCAGAGTATGCTCATACAACCGGTTCGTGTTGAGCAGTCATGTAGAAGTGCTTGCTCTTCGACCTTGGGAAGCACGAAGGTGCTTTAAACATCAATGTAGGCCCGTGCTGTGATAGTGCCACCCAAAATAACAAGGCTGCATGCCCCCTCCATGAAAAACACGACCACATCATAACACCACCGCCTCCGAATATTACTGTTAGCACTACACATGCTGGCAGATGTCGTTCACCTGGTTTTCTCCATAACCACACCCTGCCATCGGATGGCAACATTGCGTACCGTGATTCGATACTCCACACAACGTTTTTCCACTTTTCAATCGTCCAATGTTCACGCTCCTTACACCAAGCGAGGCATCCATCGTTTGACATTTACCTGCGTGATTTGTGGCTTATGAGCAGCCGCTCGACCATGAAATCCACGTTTTCTCACCTCCCACCTGTCACAGTACTTGCACTGGATCCTGATGCAGTTTGTAATTCCTGTGTGACGATCTGTATGGATGTCTTCCTCTTACATATTACGACCCTTTTCAACTGTCGGCGCCGAGCGGTCTAAGGGGCTGCAGCCGTGGACTGTGCGGCTGGTCCCGGAGGAACTTCGAGTCCTCCCTCGGGAATGGGTGTGTGTGTTTGTCCTTAGGATAATTTCGGTTAAGTAGTGTGTAAGCTTAGGGACTGATGACCCTAGCAGTTGAGTCCCATAAGATTCCACACACATCTGAACACTTTTTTCAACTGTCGGCGGTCTCTGTCAGTCAACAGACGAGGTCGGCCAGTACGCTTTTGTGCTGTACTATCACATCGGAAACAGTGGACCTAGGGATTTTTAGGAGCGTGGAAATCTCACGTACAGACGTATGACACAAGTGACACCCAGTCACCTGACCACGTTCGAAGTCCGCGAGTTCCGCAGAGCGCCCCCTTCTGCTTTCTCGCGATGTTTAATGACTACTGAGGTGGCCACACAGTGCACCTAATATGAAAAACTATGTTTTGGGGGTTTAGGATACTTTTCATCACGTAGTGTATATTTCTGTGGGTTCAAGGCAGTTGGTAAGCTTTGTAAAATTTTTGCCTAGGAAAATTGTGGATATTTGTCGGGTATTCAGTCGGGTGGCGTCGCCCAGAAGGCGTGACATTTCGGGAAGCCGACTTCTCGCCATCTTCAGGCGCTCCTGACGATGAGTTATCAAAAACACCCGAGGACGGCATGAAGTCGGCTTGCCGAAATATTACGCCACTCTACTGAGTACCTGAGTACCAGAGAAATATTCGAAATTTGCAACGTTCTCTGTAGTTTTGTTGGTTGTTAAGTGCCAATTCTGTTTTCCGTCTTAAATAAGAAACTTTGAGGACGGTATCAATTTAGATATGTTATAAATTTTATAAAAATGTCCTGCTGTTGATTTTTGGATGTTTTCCTCGCTTTTACGGAGCTACTATTCTTATATCGTGTTTTTGTTTGTTTAATTAATTCTGAAACTTTTTCCTACTTGCTAGGAATCTAGTGCTTTTTCTGATTTCTTATTATTCCATGTTTGGAATGCCTAGTGAGGAGATATTACTGCTTTTTCATAATCACCATTTCTCCTAAGGAAGTTTTCCATCTTTATAGAGAAATTTGGTTCTGAGCAATTTTTAGGAACTGGTTTCTGAGTTATTCTCAGTTTTAAGCTTGCATTTTGTCGAATGCGTTTGCTAGTAGCAGTGATTGGATTTCAGTACTATCAAATTTCATTAATGGCATCCTACTGCTGAATTTTTGTTCAAAAATGGTTCAAATGACTGAGCACTATGGGACTTGACATCTGAGGTCATCAGTCCCCTAGAACTTAGAACTACTTAAACCTAACTAACCTAAGGACATCACACACATCCATGCCCGAGGCAGGATTCGAACCTGCGGCCGTAGCGGTCGTGCGGTTCCAGACTGTAGTGCCTAGAACCGCTGGACCATCCCGGCCGGCATTGAATTTTTGTGGCATTAAATTTCGTTTCACTCGATTAGGTAGAGGTCTGTGTCAGTGTTAGCTCCTTTGGGTACTTTAAAATATGTTTGTGATGTGCCGCGCGGTCTGAGACGCCTTGTCACGGTCCGTGCGGCTCCCCCCGTCGGAGGTTCGAGTCCTCTCTCGGGCATGGGTGTGTGTGTTGTCCATAGCGTAATTTAGTTTAAGTTAGATTAAGTAGTGTGCAAGTTTATGGACCGATGAGCTAAGTAGTTTGGTCCCATAAAACCTTATCACAGATTTCCATTTCTTTTTATTTTAATTTTTTTTTTTTCTTGTCGTGTAGATACAAGATCGCGGTACGACCAACTAGGAATTCACCTATATTCTTGTTGGATGATCGCCATGTTTTTGTTTTGAGGGTTTTTTCATAAAACAGGTTGAAATTTCTGTACAGGTCTCCAAGTGTCTTTTCGTTTTGATTGTCCCTTTCGCGCGCAGTTAATTCACCAACTATTTTCCTCAATCTTTTCTCTTTCCCCAAATGTGCATTAAACTCGCGCATTAAAATTTTCAGATGATTTTTTCGCATTTTGGAAGCTGCATTTTCTACTACCTCCCAACATCTTTGGGTTTGTTTTACATTTTTGTAGGTCAGCATACGTGCATTAGTTACTTTGTATATTTTATTTGCAAATTTCAAGGAAACTGACATTAATATGTTTCTCAAAGGTTTATCCGATAACAAATCTCAGAATTTATTCTGAAACTGCGGATGCAATCCCCAGATACGATGTATTTTTAAGGATTCTTTCGTCGGCTTTGCTTTCAAATGGTCTGTAAGTTTCAAAATCCAAGGTGTTCTCACCTGGCAGTCTTGTTCCTTGCTTGTAAAAAATTATATTTTTTTGTTTTTTAAGAGTTCCTCCTAATTGGTAGAGACTTCCTGGCGCTACGAGTGAATTAATAATGATTGTGCCAAAGAAAGCTTCCATTTGGGCTTGATTTGGCTAGAGAGCTCAGTTTCTTATTATTTGATATGCAAGCTTCGAGGAGTTCTACACGCTGTCTTGAGGAACAGATTTAGAATAGCTGGTCATGTCCGAATAGTCATACAACGTTATGAGGAAAACGCCTGCTGCTATATCATCTTTCGACAGCAAACTTGGGTTTTCAGGGTGACGAACGCAAGTGGAACTCTAAGCAGTTAGCTTGATGCTATTTGGGACTTTAAAAATTGCTGAACGCGTTCTTTCTTGTCTCAGCAACTTTTTAGAGAATACAAACTCAAGTTTGCATACAAAAATGAACAGACTGAACTCCGAAGGAACGTTGATTCGTGTAAGGACCACGCGACCTCATGGGAAAGCGAGCGAGTGACGAGATGATCGAGCGGAGCAAAACGAGCGGCGCCACTTAACGTGTCTGCTATGCGTTCTCGTTCGCTACGCATCTGCCTGCCCCGCACCGTCCTATCGTCTCCCTACGCGGCGCTATCATCTCTCAGTAGCATCGAGTTACAGGTTGCCTCTTCTAAAGGTCGGACACAAGTGGAGCTGCAGCACTGGTGTCCAGCGCTTAAAAAAGATGGGGAGTGTGCATTACAGGAAAGGAGCTCTAAGTGTCATTGCCAGTCTGCTCAGAGATCACAAATCGTTTTCCCCGGCAAAGTCAACAGACCAACAAAGACGGCATCCGTCCACAAAAAAAGTACGAGAAAGCCGTTCAAAAAAAATTAAAATACTGTTCATTAAATGGTGACTGGCTCTCCATGAAATGAGGATAGGCCTATAAGGAAAGGATTTAGGAATATTAACCTAAACGAAAAACTGAAAGAAAGTTGAGAAATGGAAGAAACAGGCAGACCGTATGGGTGGAGAAAGGCTCCTAGTAAAGGCTCTCTGTAAATGCCACCCGAATAACTGCTTGTATAAGACTCAGAAGTGGACCATCGCATTGTTGACTTGCTGAGTTTGTGGAGCTCTTTCTCTTGAATAAATCATTAAAATTTTCTGAAATTGTAATCTTCTCTTTAAAAAAAAAAAAAAAAAAAAAAAAAAAAAGGAGTGCATCAGAGTGAGCGTGGCAGGGTGAGGTTTGTGTCTGAAATGGAACTGTTTATTGTAGGTGACGGTCATAGATGCTTGTGGTATGCAGTATCGTCTTTATGTTGAGAAGCAGCAGGGAGAAACCTGTTTTGACACACGCCTCTCGAGCACCGCTATCCGATCTTTCACCAATATTGACAAATAACCTTCCACCAACGTTGTCACATATGCACACTCCATGAGAGTCCGTAGACAATCCTGCGGTTTGGACCAGCATACTGGATATGTGTGACGATTCTGGTGGTGGAAATGTCTTGGGTAATCAGTGGCCCGAAGAACTGTCTTCTGCACAGATGCCGCGGTGCCAGCGTGCGTCAGCGGTCTCGGCTGCGCAGATGGATTCTGGGACCTGTCGTGTGTACACACAATGTGCACCGCGAGACGCAGAGGCTGGGCCGCCGTGGCGCCAGCTAGAGAACGCCGTTAATCGCTTGTGGCGGCTGCTGGCTCGCTGGCCAAGCGTGCCTGGCAGGCGTGCACAAGGGAAGGCCGATTTATTCATCATACCGATTTACGTTTCGAGGGAGAAAATAGCGCTGGTAGGCGGCCACCTCACATTTAGCCAACTCTGCCCGATGGTAGCGATACGAAAAGTATATAGTGGCCAGGCACTTTTTCATCCTTTGTACGTTGCAGGTGATTTACGGCGCTGAAGGCACACTGAGAAAATGCAACTCAGGCACGTACACAAAATGGAACTTGCTTAAGAGAGGAGCGAAGCACGAAGAGGATGTAAATAGAAAAGGATGCAAAAAGTCGACTGTTTATAAGAATTGCTAAATACAGACTTCTTTGTACCTGTCCTACTCGTACAGCTTAACGCAAAGTGTGCTAACTTGCCGGACAGGGACGAGAGCCGGATACAGAGAGAGTTTGCGAGGACGATTGTCGACTCTTGGTTTTTCAGAGCCCTTTTCCGACGTCCATCTGCGCAAGTGCTCGGCTGGTACTCAATCTCCCCCTTGTTGTTGTTGTTGTGGTCTTCAGTTCTGAGACTAGTTTAATGCAGCTCTCCATGCTACTCTACCCTGTGCAGTGTTCTACATCTCCCAGTACCTACTACAACCTACACCCTTCTGAATCTGTTTAGTGTATTTATCTCTTGGTCTCCCTCTACGATTTTTACCCTCCACACTGCCCTCCAATGCTAAATTTGTGATCCCTTGATGCCTCAGAATTTGTCCTACCAACCGTTCCCTTCTTCTAGTCAAGGTGTGCCACAAACTTCTCTTCTCCCCAATATATTCAATACCTCCTCATTAGTTATGTGATCTACCCATCTAATCTTCAGCATTCTTCAGTAGCACCACATTTAGAAAGCTTCTATTATCTTCATGTACAAACTTGTTATCGTCCATGTTTCACTTCCATACATGGCTACACTCCATGCAAATACTTCCAGAAACGACTTCCTGACGCTTAAATCAATACTCGATGTTAACAAATTTCTCTTCTTCAGAAACACTTTCCTTGCCATTGCCAGTCTACATTTTATATCCTCTCTACTTCGACCATCATAAGTTATTTTGCTCCCCAAATAGCAAAACTCCTTCACTACTTCAAGTGTCTCATTTCCTAATCTAATTCCCTCAGCATCACCCGATTTCATTCGACTACATTCCATTATCCTCGTTTTGCTTTTGTTGATGTTCATCTTATATCCTCCTTTCAAGACGCTGTCCATTCCATTCAACTGCTCTTCCAAATCCTTTGCTGTCTCTGACAGAATTACAATGTCATCGGCGAACCTCAAAGTTTTTATTTCTTCTCCATGGATTTTAATACCTACTCCGAATTTTATTTTTCTTTCGTTTCCTTTATTGCTTGCTAAATACACAGATTGAATAGCATCCGGGAGAGGCTACAACCCTGTGTCACTCCCTTCCCAACCACGGCTTCCCTTTCATGTCCCTCGACTCTTATAACTGCCATCTGCTTTCTGTACTTAGGAAACACAATACAATTACAGGTACAACGATGTCGTCAGGAGTGCGCCAGGGAAACGTGATAGGACCGCTGTTTTTCTATGCACATAAGTGATCTAGCGGAGAGGGCGGGCAGCAGTCTACTGTTGTTCGCTGATAATGCTGGTGTCGCAGTTGATAACTTAGACAAAATTTCTAGTTGGTGTGATGCATGACAGGTAGTTTTCAGTGTAGGAAAATGTTAGTCAATGTGGATGAATAAGAAATTCAAGGCTACAGCATAAGCAGTATCCTGCTTGACACAGTCACGTCGTTTAAATATCTGGGTATAACGTTGCAAAACGATATGAAATGCAACGAACATTGAAAATTATAGTAGGGGGGGGGGGGGGGGGGGCGGATGGTCGACGTCCGTTTATTGGAAGATTTTTGGGGAAGTATGATTCATCTATAAAGGAAACCGCATATAGGAGACGGTTGTGCAACCTGTTCTTGAGTACTGTTCGAGTGTTTGGTATACATAGCAGCTCCGATTAAAGGAAAACATCGAAGCAGTTCAAAGGCGGGCTGCAAAATTTGTTACCGGTAGGTTCAAACAAAACGCAAGTGTTGCGAAGGTGCTTCGAGAACAAATTGTCTATTGTAAAAAACAGTAGATTCTGTACTTTAAGGCCACAAGAATTGTCAGATGGGTAGTGTCTCGGCGAATTAACGTACACCAAGGCGGCGTCTTTCAACAGCTATTTTGAGGCAAAAAACAATTTGTGATTTACCTCAAGGTGGTCCACAATCATCAGCTCCTGTTGATGCCCACTGTATAGAAATTATAGCTCCTAGGTACCCCGGGTAGAATTTAACGGAACTCCGCGATGCCATTTTTAGAGGCAACTAAAACTGTTGTGCCGACACAGACAGTACGTAACAGTCTACACCTGATCAATTTGAGCCGGCCGGGGTGGTCGAGCAGTTCTAGGAGCTGCAGTCTGGAACCGCGGAACCGCTACGGTCGCAGGTTCGAATCCTGCCTCGGGCATGGATGTGTGTGATGTACTTAGGTTAGTTGGGTTTAAGTAGTTCTAAGTTCTAGGGGACTGATGACCTCAGATGTTGAGTCCCATAGTGCTCAGAGCCATTTGAACCATTAGTTCAGTTTGATCTCTAGGCGCCCATTACCAAGGAAGGTACAAATCTCCCAGCGAAGAAGGTTAGCAGTGGAACACCTGGAATGGAATATAGGTCGTGGCATGGGGTTCTCTTCACTGGCGAGTTCAGGATTTGTCTGACCCCAGATGATCATAGTGGAACAGTGTAAGGACTGCCAGGCACCAAATCACGTCTCAGGCATGTAGTCGAATGGATCCAAGTCGGAAGTAGGTGAGCCATGTTTCGAGCAGCTGTCCAGACGCATCTCATAATTATCGAGTGTAAAGTGAGGGCTACGCAGTACCGAGCCATGGACCTCCAGTTTAATGCCCACCAGTGTAGTCAGTTTATGGGGGACGGGTTCGTCGTTAAAGACGATAACGCACAACTCTCAGGAAATCATTACAGGAATCCTTTTCGCACACCGGACGTCCTCACAATGGCCGCCATCGAAGGTATAACGACTTACATGTTCTGTATTTTTTAATCGTTTAACATAAATTCCTTTGCAAATAATGCGGAAGGTTTCTGTCTGTAGTGATATTGCCATCTACAGTATGTAAAATCTTAGACTTTCTGTCTTCTTTTCAGTGATCCAATAATTGTTTTTTGCATCAAAATAATGAAAAGGTTCACAATATTCGTTGCTGTCTTATTTCCTCACCTTCTGTAAGGAGAAAATTGCCAGAATTGTTAAATAACACACAGTGATTATATCGCTAGAATTAGTTATCCGCTGATACATAGAGTTGTAGCCTTGTATTCAGTAAGGAGCAATCAAAAAATTTGCTCTCGAATGCCGTACAGTTCAGAATCTAAATGCCAATCAGGCAAAATTGCCGTGAGCATTGAGGCAATCATCTGATCGACGCATCAGTTTGAAGCGTGAAGGACTCTGTAACTGCCTGCTGCACTTCCTCGCCCGATAGGGTTCGTCGACCCTTCACGGCCTTTTGTAAGGGATAGCTGGCATAATAATCGCATGGGGAGAGATGTGGACTATATGGCGGTTGCTTGTGTCTCCATACTTGTGTTGGCGTAAGTTCTGCGTTACGACATTTGCGATGTTGGGACGTGCGTTATAATGAAGCAGCAGCACCCATTGGCGTACCGTATCGCAACGGTCGTTTTCGACAGACATTCTACCCCTTACACATTCTGCGATGGATGTCCACCAGAGTTTGTTCTTCGGCAGGCAAGAAAAGAATAACATCATTTTATTCCTGTCTGGGCGCAATTGGTAATTACGCTGCCACAGTTCACGTTTCCGCATTTATCGCACGCATGTCGTACGAATGCCGTACTAATCCTTAGCCTACAAGTTTATGTGGTGTCACCGCCAGACACCACACTTGCTAGGTGGTAGCCTTTAAATGGGCCGCGGTCGGGTAGTATACGTCGGACCCGCGTGTCGCCACTATCAGTGATTGCAGACCGAGCGCCGCCGCACGGCAGGTCTAGAGAGACTTCCTAGCACTCGCCCCAGTTGTACAGCCGACTTTGCTAGAAATTGGTTCACTGCCTACTTACGTTCTCATTTGCCGAGAAGATAGTTTAGCATAGCCTTCAGCTACGTCATTTGCTACTACCTAGCAAGGCGCCATTATTAGTTACTATTGATATTGTAAATCATGTACCGTCAAGACCGACGTTCATCCTTGATGGATTAAAGTTAAGTATTCCACCAGATACGTCCGTTGTTTCTAAATTCTAATTTCCTTGTCCTGTTCCAGACCTCACGCCAGCCTGCGTGAGCTAAATCGCGTGCCTTTCGGCCTCCTCTAGTAACACGGTGTTGGCTCTCCTGCCAACCACAACAGTTTATGCTTCTACACTGAAGCGCCAAAGAAAGTAGTATAGGCATGCGTGTTCAAATACAGAGACACTTAAACAGGCGAAATACGGGGCTGCGATCGGCGACGCCTATATAAGACCATAAGTGTCCGGCGCAGTTGTTGATCGGTTACTGCTGCTACAATGGCAGGTTATCAAGATTTAAGTGAGTTTGAACATGGTATTATAGTCGGCGCACAAGCGGTGGGACACAGCATCTACGAGTTAGCGATGAAGTGGGCACTTTCCCGTACCACCATTTCACGAGCGTGCCGCGAATATCAAGAATCCGGTAAAACATTAATTCTCCGCCATCGCTGCTGCCGGAAAAATATCCTGCAGCAACGGGATTAACCACGACTAAAGAGAATCGTTCAACGTGATAGAAGTGCAACCCTTTCGCAAACTGCTGCGGATTCCAGTGCTGGGCCGTCAACCAGTGTCAGCGTGCGAACCATTCAACGAAACAGCGTCAATGTGGGCTTCCGGCGCCCACTTCTGTTCACTGGATGACTGCACAACATGAAGATTTACGCCTTATCCTGGGCCCATCAACATCGACATTTGACTGTTGATGATTGGGAACATGTTTCCTGATTGGAAGAGTCTCGTTACAAATTGTATCGAGCAGATGGACGTGTACGGGTATGGAGACAACCTCGTGAAGCCATGGACCCTGCATGTCAGCAGGGGACTGTTCAAGCTGGTGGAGGCTCTGTAATGGTGCGGGGCGTGTGTATTCCGACGCACTTGGGCAATTCCAGCAGGGCAACGCGACACCCCACACGTCCAGAATTGCTACAGAGTAGCTCCGGTAACACTCTTCTGAGTTTAAACACTTCCGCTGGCCACCAAATTCCCCATAAATGAACACTATTGAGCGTATCTGGGAGCCTTGCAACATGCTCTTCAGAAGAGATGTCCACACCCTCGTACTCTTACGGATTTATGGACAACTCTGTACGATTCACTGCATCAGCTCACTCCAATACTACTTCAGACATAAATCGAGTCCAGGCCACGTTGTGTTGCGGCACTCCTGCGTGTTCGCGGGAGCCCTACGCGATATTAGGCAGGTGCACCAGTTTCTTTGGTTCTTCAGCGTATAACCGCATCGGAGTCGCACTGCGTTGCATATGCCCTGCAGCAACGCCCTCAGACGGAAACCTTTTGATAGCCCCTTATTTGACACTATTTATTTTTCTGTTAAATAGCTATTCCAGATAAAGGACGATTTTCCCTGGTTACTTCACTATAAAACATGACAATTTTTCAGCTCTTTATATCCTTTTAATTTCTGTTTTTTCTTTGAAATTATTTTCATGCTATTTTCATTTTGGCATGCTTATGATATAATTAATTTGCTTTCCGGCTCAAGCCTCTCCTAACCAACTTACTCAGGTCATTCATCCATCCATGCTAAATCATTTTTCTTTCCTCAATTCATCTGTTCCTATTGGAATTTAATGTGTGAGGGCTTATCTTTTGTTCATTTTGGTGAACGAGACATACCAAACCGAGCAAAACCTAGGGAACAGGAATAGTGTTTCGAGGTTTCCAGCGATTAGAGGAGCTTGGAGTTATCTTAAATGCGTCTAACTTATCATCCCTATTCCCGTTTCTTTTTGAGTTCCTTCTCCCAGGACTGGTTTCACCTCACCTGATTTCCTTGCCCTTCATTACCGGCTGCAGTTGTCCTGGATCCTACCACTTGGCGTGCCTGGCTAAAAGTGACTCTACCAGGAGTTTACACGCTCCCGCCAGCAAAGCTTTCAGGGGCATAAAGGAGAATGCAGGGCTCACCACCAGTGGCAGTTAGCGGAGAATACGTTTTAGATTGGAATTTTGGAACTTCTTGTAGTGAAGTAAATAGAAGAAATTAAACCGGAAAATTTTGAAGTAGAGTCACGCAGAATGATTGTTGTCCAGTTTAACTGCAGATAGCAGAAAGAAAAATAAATCTAAGAGATTAGAAAGG
Organism: Schistocerca gregaria; assembly: GCF_023897955.1. NCBI lineage: Eukaryota > Metazoa > Arthropoda > Insecta > Orthoptera > Acrididae > Schistocerca > Schistocerca gregaria. Next base: position 428,752,258 of record NC_064921.1, read on the forward strand.
ATTATGAAGAGTTACATTCTGAAATCTAAAAAGAGAAAAGGAATCAGCTGATGAAACAATATTAAGGCGAGCACTACAGGAAAACTAGAATAAGTAGAGCTCCTTGATTGGAAAGCACAAAGCAGCTCTCTGGAGTGCCTCGGTCTGCAGTGTGAGGGGAAGACGTAGGACTGTGACGCACTTTGTACTTGCCTACCGGTGACAAACATTCATATAACTGTCAGCCGTGCGCCTGGGAGCTTACGTCCCTGCAGCACGTGGCCTGCAGCTCTCTGCCAGAATGATCCTACCAGGCTCGCAGAGTTCTTTTCCGAAGCAATTTTCACTTTCTTTGGCTGCAGTGACCGATATTGCAGCCACTACGCAGGCTAGGAAATTGCAATTATCAATTAGATATCACAGAAATTAAATAACACCACGAATAACATGTGGGAAACAGAAACACACTTCATGAACAGAGTACAAGTAAGTGCTCAAGAGTCTACTGTGCGAAGGTTTTTAATGCGAAAACTATTAATATTGAAAAACTTTCATGGTACCAGCTTGCAGCTTCTTTCTTATGACATTATTACATGCAGGGTTGTTTGTATCGGTATTTTTGTAGTGTGTGTTTCCGAAAAACTTCATTCAGTCAGCACGCTGGTCACACAAACCGTTATTTTCTGGTGCAATGTTCCCTGTAGCACAGGGTAATAAAAACCGTATTGGAACAAAATAAAACTGTAGCTCCAAAAAAAAAAAAAAAACAGGAAAAAATGATTAGATCGTTTAAGACTGCATCCCTGGATCTTGAGGTTTGTGGTGTTGCCTTTACCCAGCTTTGTTATCTCTCTTACTTTTCTTTCGCCTCCAACTTTCCCTTATAGACTTCCTTTCTCTACCCGATGATCGCCGGTTCGGCCCGGCTTTCCTTCCCTGTGACTGGTTTTCCTATTACAAAGGTGGTTTCGTGCTCTGTGATATTGAAGTATGCTTCTTCCTTAATATGATGGTCTTCTTCTGTAATGAAACGTCTTCTTTACAACTAAAAAGTTTTTGTCGCCCTTCCTCTTAAAATGGTATGTCAAAATCTTTTTCTTTACTGTAAGGAGTCTTATTACATAAATCTGAATTCAAACTGTGTTTCTTAAAAAATACATTAATTAGCAAATAACAAGTTTAGAGAAACGTTTCTAAATCAGAGCGCCCTTTCCCTGCATAACAATTTCTCCTTCCGTCGCAATGTGTATGAAAGTAATGTAGGGCCCTTCTTTGTGGTAATAGCATGAAAACGAACTACTTTGATAAAAGATTTATTATCGCGACACTGTCACACTTTCTGTGATTAGACAGTCAGAAATATGTCATACGGTGGCAAACGACTAGACCATGTGAAGGCTGACGAGCAATTATCTTTCTTTCGTACCTTTAACATCGGCGCTAAATATCGGGTGATTCGAAATGGAAAAACAGATTTCAGTTGTTTATTACAAACTGTAAACGACAGAAACACATTGCGCATGTCAGTGAATAGAGGGTACAACAAATTTTACCACGGCTGCCCTGTTGTTTGTTTTTTGCAACATGGCGACTACACCACAAGAGAAACTATTTTGTTTGTTGGACTTTTCGGATGTAGATTTGTGATTGACATACAATAAATTCTTGGTACAAGGTCGCATATGCAGTGGGACGAGCACTGGTCGGTTACACACTTCTGATGAATATGTCGAGCGCATTCGAGATGCGTTCACACGGGGCCTCGGATGCACACAGGACGGGCAGCCAAGAAGCTTCAGCTTCCGGGAACAACGGTTTGGCGTCGTCTGAACCGACGCCTGCATATGAAGACTTACAAGTTGCTTTTACTGCAGCAACAGCGTTCCAACGACTATAAGAGGAGGTACGAATTCTGCATTTCAGTTCTCCAGGATTCGGCAGTTATTCCGTCGACTCATCTTTATGGACGAATCGACGTTCCTTCTATCGGGCAATATAAACCGATTTCATGTAAGAATTTGGGGGTAAAAGAAATATCCTAGCATCGCCATCTAACGTGAAACAGGCTCACCGAAACTGAAAGTGTTTTGAGTTTCACACCTGACGATTTTTTTTCTGTGGGGGTACATAAAAGACAGAGTGTCTGTTCCGCACATGGCAGCTACACTTCAAGAACTGAGGAATCGAATTGTTCAAGCTGCTGATTCGCTAAACACGGACCTCTCCATTCGTATGTGGAATGAAATGGACCACTGTTTCGATGGTGCCGATGTTGAGAGTACGGTATATTGTCTGTGGAAGACTTTGAACTTCCTTCTACCCAGTGACACGCACAGGGTGTTTCTATTTTTCAGAGTTTTTCTGTAATAAACAGCTGAAATCTTTTCTTTCTCTTTGAATCAGCTTGTATAACAAGGCACCGTACGCTTACACCACCAAATACAAACACGAGGCGAACTGCTACCATGTTCATCAACATTGTTAGAACAATTTTCAGTAATATTTTGGTTTTATTTACAGACAATTTACAAGAATAGTAGTTTTTTTTAATTTTGAGCGTGAACCATATGACATTTTTCATGTTTTTGAAACGTTGAACGAATGCCAACATGTTTCCACGTATCTCCGGAACTCACCTTTGAGCAATACGATGGTGTCGCCTGCATCTACTGACAAGTGATGCGCCCGGTGTAACTAGATGTGAGAAGTAGTTTCGGTTACACGCTTCACAATCATTGTACAGGGGTACGGCCAAAAGAAGGAAGATTAGGACCCAAAATATCGTCAGCGACGAGGTCGTTGGAACTGATGCTCAGCGTAGGTTTTGGGAAGGCTAGGGAAGGACATCAGTCATGTCCTCTCCTACTTTTTATTGAGAAATTTAGGGAAACAACGGAAAACGTAAATCTGAATGACCGGGACGCGATTTGAACCAGATCCTCTCAAATAGAAGACCATTAAATAACCAATGCAACACGTCGCTCACTATATAATCACTGCAGCTTTCCCTCATGTCATTTGAAACAGAAAGTTAATAAATGAATAAGAAACTGAGTCAAAATAAGTGTCACCGTTCGACAGGAAATTTAATTCTGTGGCTCAGCTCCTTCATCAACGAATTCGGCATAGACCTTGTAAATCTGGAGAAAGTGTTCGCTGTGTAAAATGTAAATGAAGATTGGTAAATCTTAAACTGACAACTACGAGTTAAGTAAGTGAAAACTGACCCATCGTCATGAAAGCACATTCCACACTTTTCCTACAGCATGTCCGAATAGCAGCACAACACCTCGGTGATTCCATATTTATCTAGCAGCTGCTTGCAACGAGTGTATTTTTACTATATTTTTTGATCACTAAACAACCTCACATCAATGTAATGTCAAGCTGAAATGTATAGTAATTTTATGTAGATATGTTAACTCAGCATTGAAGCATCTTGCAACAAACCGAATCAGACTAATGCGGCTTGGCGTTTTGAGATAATTCTGATTAGGATTGTTCAATTGCATCCTGTCTGGGCATCGGCATACTGATTATCTGCGACACTACTTTAACTCCTACTACTGAATCGTTATAAACTGTGAGGTGAGAGTATTCTGTTTGGATATGTTGGTCAGCTACAGTAGGACCTGTTCTGGCTTTCACCAAAACATTTCAAATTTATTATGATTTAAGAGAATCATCTTAACTAGCTCAGCAGATCAAAGTGGCAAGTAATTTAGTCAGTACCGTTCCACTCGCCCCTCCTTTTGATATTGTTCCTTCTGACTCTCAACACAGTCTCAGCGAAATGGAAAATGATCAAACGCAGGCACGAATTTTAGTTAACGTAGATTATGAAGACAAAGGAGAACGATAAAGTGAATTCATCGAATTAAACCGAAAAGTAGCAAATATGGTTATTTCACGCCCTATTTAAAGAGCTCCGCAAGTATCCTGAGAAATTCTTCCAGTACTTTTAAATGGGTACAAAGATCTGAGCAAATACTGTGAGGAACACGATATGAGATTAGTTTTTAAATAATTAATTCATCGATGATTATAGTGGTTGCGTTCCGCGGCTGCGGATTCAATTACTTGACGAAATACAGCAGTAGGCCACATTTGATGTCGGCTTACGTATGCAAAGACGCGTTCCGCTTTTATATACATCTTCAGTTGATGAATACCATACTACGATTTTGTTTACTACATCCTGAATGCAATAGCCGCCTTTGCAGCTCCCGTTCTTTTCTTTTCTCATCTATAAACATAGAACACTCTTTTAACTTCACAAACGCACTGATGCAAGGCAGCATCGGCTAAAAGTCTTTGTTTGTGCTGCGTATATAAAGGGCAAAAATGTCACGGAAGACAGGAATACACGTCTCTCTACTCCAGAGTCAATAGTTGCAGCCTTGTTCCTATCTGTTTACTTCCAGAAAAATTCTGAGACCCGACCACTGGACTGAAAAACGCCACCCCTAACATTTCAGTGCACCACATCCAAATGACTGCTAGCAATTTCCGCCGGTAAATTTCTACAACAACAGAGGAAATTGTTCAAATGTCTCTGAGCACAATGGGACTTGACTTCTGAGGTCATCAGTCCCCTATAACTTAGAACCACTTAAACCTAACTAACCTAAGGACAACACACACACATCCATGCCCGAGGCAGGATTCGAACCTGCGACCGTAGCGGTCACGCGGTTACAGACTGTAGCGCCTAGAACCGCTCGGTCACTCCTGCCGGCAACAGACGAAATGGTTCGAAATCAACAGCTAAAATTCACACAACCACACTACGTCCAAATTTTCACGGGAACAAATGTAATTTATTGGCTTCAATTAAACCTTGTCAAATCGACGTCGTCCATTGAACAGCACCTCCAGCAAGTTACTGAGTCCACCCTCTGGTGTACGAGGCCCCGCCTACAGAGGCCGTACACGCTCACAAAGCAACAGCACTCAAGTTGTAATGCAAAGTCGCAAAGTGCCACGCGAACGTGATGGAAACATTGAGAACACTTGTTATGTCGATGCTAAATGGGCTTCCTGAAATAAATTGATCATTTTTTGTTCAAAATTTTTTGCTTAAAAATATCTGAACAACAACTAACCAGTTTGTTTCAAGCGACACTTTTGGCACTGACGTAATAGGTATACCGAAAAGCAACACTCTCCTTGTCGATTGAAAGCGACTCTGTCCCCGCACAAGGGAGACGTACTTACAAACTGTTTCGACCTCTCCATTAACAAAAATTAAATAGCCTGATTCGCTAAGGTCATCTGATTACCGCATGGTAATACGGAAAACTCTTACAACGTAACTTCTGAGCCACAGGCCCCACGACTCGTCTCCTACTCTCGCGAGGCGCTGCCGCAAGCTCCAAATCTGCTCCACGAAACTTTCATCAAACATTCAGGTCGTTCTGAGAACCACCTTCAGGACCCGAATGCACGCATCTAATCGGCCACTTCCTCTTACTACCAAAAGTACTCTCTATAAAGTCCTGCTTCCTACCAGGACTCTCAGATGATTCCTTCCACTGAGTGTTACAAACCACGAACCGCTTACCCTTCGGATAACTTACAACCCCTCAAGGCAGCCTGGTAGACCTGGGGCACAATCCATTTAGAAGGAATGCAGGGTTTTAAAATTTTATTTTTGTAGTCCACTTCTTGGATGTGTATTGAGAATGAAAACGTGGTTCAAGTAGGATGCATACTTTTTATTATCCGTCCAATAGGCCAGTTTCAACCATGAATAATTTTCAAGCATGTATATAAACTTAATACAGAAATTACCAGCTCATAATCTCATGGTTTCCCCCACGGTTATTGTAAGCCAGCACTGGCGTCCACAGCCGGCCGGGGTGTCAGAGCAGTTCTAGGCGCAACAGTCTGTAACCGCGCGACCGCTACGGTCGTAGGCTCGAATCCTGCCTCGGGCATGGATGTGTGTGATGTCCTTAGGTTAGTTAGGTTGAAGTAGTTCTAAGTTCTAGGGGACTGATGACCTTAGAAGTTAAGTGCTCAGAAGCATATGAACCATTTTTTTTGAACTGGCGTCCACAGTAAGGCATAGGACGAGCCTATGGCTGTTACCAGGAAAGATACGAGGTACGTTCAAAAAGTAAAGGAACTTTTTCTTAGAGAACCTTTATTTACTTAGCATAATCAACTTTGTCCCCTTCAAAGTAATCCCCACAGATGTAAACACTTGTGCCATCGGTTTTTCCAATCTTGGGAGCACTACTGGAACTTACATTGCGTTATGGCGTTCAGTTCCTTCAGTGATTATATTTTTATCTCATCGGTGGTGTCAAAACGACGTTCTTTCGGGGTTCTCTTCAGCCTCGGGAACAGAAGGATATAGCAAGAGGCCATGTCCAACGAGTACCGTGATTGAGACACCAGGGCACTTTTGTTTCTTTGCCAAACAAGCACGAACAGCCCTTGAGATCTGAGCGGTAGCCTTACCGTGGTAGAATTTCCACGAGTGGTTTTGCCTCAGTTCTAGTCATTTTCTTCGGACTGCTTCGCGCAAACGGCGCATAACTTCCAGGTAATATTACTTATTGACTTTACGACCATAAGGAAGGTAATCATGATGTACTATCACATTGTAATGAAAGAAAATAATGGGATGAACCTTTACATCTGACTGAAGTTGTCGAGTTTTTTTGGTCTTGGCTCTTTAGGTAGCTTCCACTAAACGACTAGGCACTGGTTTCGATGTCATACCCGTATACCCTGTTTCTTGACCTATTACAACGTTCTTTAGAAGTTCTAGATCGCTGTCGACTTCAGTCTGCAGTTCCTGAGTTATGTCTACGCGATGTGGTTTTTATGTGAAATTCAACAAACTTTGCTGCTACACGTTTCATGCCCAAAACACTCGAAAAAATTGTCTAGGCACGAGACAAATGAGATGCCGATATCATCAGCAGCCTCTCTGATGGTGACTCGGTGATTTTCTGAACCATTTTCCCTACTCTTTCCACATAGTCGTCGGCAATTGATGTGCTAGGGCGTCCAGGGCATCTTCTCGACCCTCTCTGAAACGTTTATACCACTCGTAAACAATTGTATTACTGACAGTAGATTCACCAAAAGCCACAGTCAACATTACTGATGTATGTGTTCATTTTCAGCTCTTTTGAATATTTGGTTCATTATTGACATTCGAAATGGTTATTCGTGTTTTCAAGTGCTCACCGAATTTTTACTTTCGATAAAAAAAATGGTTCAAATGGCTCTCAGCACTATAGGACTTAACTTGTGAAGTCATCAGTCCCCTATAACGTAGAACTACTTAAACTTAATTAACCTAAGGACATCACACACATCCATGACTGAGGCAGGATTCGAATCCTCGACCGTAGCTGATGAACTCAGCTGTTAAGTCCCATAGTGCTCAGATCCATTTGAACCATTTTTTTTATCGAAAGTAAAAATTCGGCGAGTGCTTGGAAACACGAATAACCTTTCCGAATGTCAACAATAAACCAAATATTGAAAAGAGCTGAAAATGAAAACATACATCAGTAACACATGTACCAACAATGCAAAAAACTTGGAAATCTGATATATAAATCCCGCGAAATCAAAATATTCCCGTTACTTTTTGATCACATCTCGTATGTTGCACTTTGTGTGTGGCACGGCAGGCAGCTGCTGCAGTGGAAGCTTCTAGCACGTCCACAGGGCCACGGCTGTCTGGTAAATGGTGGGCACCACCAGCCCTTTATGTATGAATGTGAAAGTCGTCATACAGCTTCCCGCACCGCGGCTGCGTACACAGCTCCGTTTGCATGGCTACCGGGAATGTGTTAAGTGGATGTAATACAGTGTAGACCATATGTTCACTGAGGTGACGAAAGTCGAGGAGGAGAAGATTAATGTACAGCGTCCCGTCGACAAAGAGGTCATTGGAGATGGAGCACAGTCTCCGATTACGGAAGGATGGGGAAGAAAATCGGCCGTGCCGTTTCAAAGGAATCATCCCGGAATTCGCCTGAAGGTATTTCAGAATATCACGGAAAACGTAAATAAGGACTGCCGAACTCGGGTTTGAACCCAGCCGAATGCAAGTCCAGTGTGCTTACCACTGCGCCACCTCTCTCGGTTGTGACCAAAGTTATGGGATATCTCTAATCTCCTATTCCGCAGAAATTCGCTGGAAGACTCCAGCAGAAATGCTGAACAGTGCTGCCTCTAGGCCCGTGTATAATTGTGAAAGTGTTGCCGGTGCAAGATTTTGTGCACCAACTGACACCCCGACTATTTCCCACAAATGTTCGATGAGATTCGTATTGGACGATCGGAGTGGCAAAATCATTCGCTCGAATTGTTCAGAATGTCTTCAAACCAATCGCAAACGTCTGTGGCCCAGTGACATGACGTCTTATCATCCATAGAAATTCCATAGTACCTTGGGAACATGAAGTCCATCAATGTCTGCAAATGATCAGTGATCGGTTCATTGGACCAGAGGACCCAGTCCATCCCATGTAAACACAGACCACGCCATTGTAAAGCCACCACCACCTCACACAGAGCCTTGTTAACGTGTCCATGGCTTCGTGAGGTCTGCCTCACGCTCTATCCCTACCATCAGCTCTTACCAAATGATATGAGGACATATCTGACCGCCGGCCGGTGTGGCCTAGCGGTTCTAGGCGCTTCAGTCTGGAACCGTGCGACCGCTACGGTCGCAGGTTCGAATCCTGCATCGGGCATCGATGTGTGTGATGTCCTTAGGTTAGTTAGGTTTAAGTAGTTCTAAGTTCTCGGGGACTGATGACCTCAGATGTTGAGTCCCATACTGCTCAGAGCCATTTGAACCATTTGAACTTATCTGACCAGGTCACGGTTTTCCTGTCATCTTGAGTACATTCGATATATTCACGAGCCCGGGAGAGGCGGTGCAGGCGATGTCGTGCTGTTAGCAATGGCACTCATGTCGGTCGCCTGTTCTCATAGCCCATTAACACCAGATTTCACCACACTGTTCTAACGGATAAGTTCGTCGTAGGTCTCACATTGATTTCTACTGTTATGTCAGAAGTGTTGGTTGTCTGTTAATATTGACAACTCTACGCAAACACCGCTGCTCCCGATCATTAAGTGAAAGCCGTAGGCCACTGTGTTGTCCGTGGTGATAGGTAATGCCTGAAATTTGGTGTTCTCCACACACTCTTGACAATGCGTATCTCGGAATATTGAATTCACTAACGATTTCCGAAATGGAACATCCCAAGCGCCTAGCTGCAAACTGGCATTCCTCGTTTTAAGTCTAAAGATTCCCGTCGTTCCGCCATAATCACGCTGGAACCTTTCACAAGTGAATCACTTGAGTAAAAATAACAGCTCTGCCAGTTCACTGTTCTTTTATACCTTGCACGCGAACCTAGCGCTATCTTTGTATGTACATTCTGAGCTACTACGGACGAGAAATACACATTTGCGACCTTCGCTGGGTCGAGAAAACCATTTGCGATGTGCTACGGTTTCTCTCTATGCGCGAGATCAGGAGAAACACACTGGTTGCAATGGGTGGTCACAATAATTTTAGTCCAAAGTCTAGTAAAACTAGATGGCTCGAGAGCCCACGTGCTTCTGCACAAAAAAAAACAAAAAAGAACAAACAAAAAAACAATTATCACCCAACCAGCTACTTAGCATGCATCCCCTTGGGGTTCTGTAAAATTTGGTTGGGCTTATTTACTAAATTGGCTACGTTAGGTGTGAGGGATGCCAGCCACATCCGCTGCACTATCCCCAGTAATTTTTAATTAATTTCAAGATTATAAAAACAAATGTTAGCAAGGAGGAATAATGTTTGGTGAACAAACACAGCTTTAACTAATTGGAGTTTATTTTAACTTGTTCAGGACAGATTTGACTGAAATACTGTTAAGTGTTCTTGATTTGACCTTAGATATTTACCGAGTTGGTTCAACAGCGCCACTCAAATATTAATTACAATCATTCAGCTGTTAGTCACTTAATGTTTCTTTTAAAATAGCTGAAACTCAAAGATGAACAAAGTTTCGAGCGGAGAATACTTCTTGAAAAATAATAATAAACCAAACACAACCCGAAGTTCAACCTCAAGCTGAAATCACTATGTCCCACAGCGGTTGCTCAGACTTAATGCTCGACATGACTTCGTGGTACGAAAATATTCTAAGTTCAACTTGCGCACGAAATTTTCACAAGTCTCACAAACGCACCACAGAGAATTATTCAAAGTCCAGCAGCACTCAACTGCTGAAAATCATAAGTTCCACTCGACTTTGCGGTCCGAAAATATTCTAAGTCCAGTTCGTGCACGGACTTTTACCAGTGACACGTGCTTCCCCTCTCAACTCAACTGAATGGCTGCCCCCTACCACAGCAAATGGCCGCCCTTAAAAGCCCTCTGAAGTCAAATCAAGTTTGTTTGCACATAAAATTTACTTTTACGCTTAATATAGATACAATTAAATGTATGTAACACTTCTATTCAGACGGAAATGTCCCGCTGAATTCAGATTGATCATCAGAATCTCTGTACGGGACCTTATTCTCATATTATTAAAATTTATGTGTTCTTCATAGAGAACTTTTCATTATTTAAAGTACTTTCAATGCTTAAATAACTGATATTATTATTGTATTACCCATTTCCTTCTGTCTACTTTTTCCTAACGCCGCTATCTTTATAGTTCATATTGCTTGTTATCAAAATTCTGCATTTTTTATCACGAAAACAGCATTCTGGCTACTCATTTGAATTTTTAAAACGTGTAAAAAAAGTTACATAGATATCTTACTACTCCTCATTCAGACCTTTCATTTGGCACTTCGTTCGTAAAATTTTGTTAGAGCGTCTCCAAGGTGTCCAATTCACAATCTTACTTAGTTATTAAAATATTCGATTTATTATAATTCAAAAACTACCAACGGAAATGCAGGCGCGTTTATGTGAGTACAACCGGCTAATTTTCCGCTTTAAAATGAGTCTACAAGCTCCTTTGAGCCCCATAGGGATCAGTTTTTATTTATTTCTGCATCATACATTTACTTTAGCTCGTGCTAAAAGCGGCCCGGAGAAAAGCCGCCATGATGCAGCGTGCCGGCCATTGAGTTTCCCCGTCACGTGGCTGGACGCCAAACTGACCGTACTCTTTTTATTTACAGTACCGCCATCTGTTGGTCAGTGCTGAAAATAGCACGATTCTGCTGCTGTCAAGACATGCCTGACTCCTGACTGCCACTTTGCCGCGATTTTTACTACAGAAACTGCGGTCTTCACATCCGCCTCAAAGTCTGTCACCTCACAACATATCTCTTCCCCATGACTTTTGTGACCTCCGTGTAACTGGTGTTTGTGGGCGCCACTGACCTATGCGTAGACCACCTCCAGCCGCTCCTGCTAGCACCACGAGCACCATCAGCAGGGACTCGGTCCGCCACATGGTGCTTCCTTCCTTCTTCGCTCTTCCTTCTTCTGCAGCCGTGCTGGACCGCGGTCCTTCACCTTCACCCCGATGTAAGCCCCTGAAACTGTGCAATTCGTGTGCTCAACAGTCTCCAAAAGCTGTGACATTCGTCCATATAAAATCGAAATGAATCTACTGATAACACACTACTATTTACGTGTTATGAAAAACTGGCGAAAAATAATAAACATACGGCGAAAATATAAATCAATTTATACGAAATTTTTGTTCTTTCCACACGAAATCAACATATGCAAACGGCTAGCACTGAAATCTACACTGTGTAACCCAGTTAAAGGATTACTTCCTCGAAACGCCATAGTTGTCTTCCACACCTTAGTAAAAATAAAGTTTAACAAAATGTCAGTTTGGTTTGCAGAAAGGTTTTTCAACGGAAAATGCTATATATGCTTTCACTAATGAACGATTAAATGCTCTGAGTAACCGGAAGTCTCCCGTTGGGATTTTTTGTGACCTCTCAAAGGCTTAGGATTGTGTAAATCATGGAATACTTCTAGATAAGCTCAAGTACTGTGGTATGAATAGGACACCGCTCAAATGGTTTAAATCATACCTAACTGGAAGAGTGCAGAAAGTTGAAATGAGCAGTTAACAAAATATGCAAAAAACTGGTGATTTCTCAAACTGGGGAACAATCAAGAATGGGGTGCCGCAAAGTACGGTCTTGGATCCTCTGCTGTTTTTAATATATTTTAATGACTTGCCATTCTATATTCACGAAGATGCAAAGCTGGTACTTTTTGCTGATGATAGAAGTATAGCTATCACACCCAACAGACAAGAATTAACCGATGAAATTGTAAACTATGTTTTTCAGAAAATCTTTAAGTGGTTCTCTGCAAATGGGCTCTCATTAAACTTTGACAAAACACAGTATATACAGTTCCACACAGTAAATGGAATGACACCATTAATAAATATAGACTTCGATCAGAAATCGGTAGCTAAGGTAGAATATTCAAAATTTCTAGGTGTATGCATTGATCAGGGGTTGACCTGAAAGAAACACACTGAAGATCTGCTGACACGTTGGAGTTCAGCTACTTATGGTATTAGAGTCATTGGAAATTTTGGCGATATACATCTCAGTAAATTAGGTTACCACGCCTATTTTCATTCTTTGCTTTCGTATGGCATCGTATTCTGCGTTAACTCATTACTGAGTAAAAGAGTGTTCATTGCAGAGTACCGTGTAATCAGAATAATTGCTGGAGCTCATCCAAGACCATCCTGCAGACACTTATTTAAAGAGCTGGAGGTCTTCACTGTGGCCTCACAATATATATATTCACTTATGAAATTTGTTATTAACAATCCGAACGAATTAAAAAGTAATAGCAGTGTACATGGCTACAAAACTAGGAGAAAGGATGATCTTCACTACTCAAGGTTAAATCTAACTTTGGCTCAGAAGGGGGTAAGTTAGGCTGCCACAAAAGTCTTTGCTCACTTACCTAATAGCATCAAAAGTCTGGCAGATAGCCGTTTACCATTTAAAAGGAAATTAAATGAATTTCTGAATTGCAACTCCTTCTACTCATTAGATGAATTTTTGGATATAGTAAGTGGGTAATTTCCCCACCCACCACCAAAAAAATTTATAATATTATGTGTGATGTAATATTTTGTGTAATGTAACATTTTGTATACACACCTTTTATTAACCTGACACGATCCACATCATTACGAAGTGTCGTATTCATGATCTGTGGAACAGGTACTAATCTAATCTAATCACGACGAAGACGTTTGACAATTAGCTCAAACATACCAGTAACCAACCTCTGTAATGGTACAAATGCATGACGCCCTGCAGAGGCTGAAGAAAACATAAGCACCCTCTGCTGCTTCGGATCGCACTCGGACTTCGTCGAATGGCTTTGAACGGCCCCTTGTGGTTCCACCATGTACACTAGATCAAAATCTGCGTTTACAGAGCGCTCCAAAGGGGTGACACAGTGTCCTTCGAGAAGGGTTGAGTCGGCTGCAGGATGTCAACAGTCTCAGATGTTGTCACGAACGTCGTCCTGCTGCTCACCACACTGGAAACTTCCGTTTTCGACCACGAAATGTCTGTGAATCAACGCTCGGAGGAAATGGGTGATTTTATTGACGTCCTTTATGCCACCCCTACGGCCTTTTGACGTCGAGTCTCAGCGGCGATGTGCCTGAAATATTTATCTCAGCCACTCGTAAGAAAACCGCTTGACTGCAGTTCTGACCTCCATCGGAGGAGCGTCAAAACGAGGGGTCGAATGTGGGTAAGAAGTGGTGTTACGACCTCCCTATCTTATGACACGTCTACGGTGACGCTTGGTAGAATTGTAGCGAAATTTTTAGCTAATGCGACATCATTTACCCGCATTTTACCTTACATGAACTTCCGAACTCTGGCATTTTTCTCTCATGTGTCGACACCATCCTGTTTGAAGTGGCTGTCGAATCCGAGGATGACGTTGCAGCGCGCCTCGCCTTTCCACAATATTAAAGATAGGCATTAGGAACGTTTGAACCGAATGTCAAACATCTGCGTCACAATGGGAGACGATCACGGCGTTTCAAGAAAGCTGTTTTCCGCAGTATACAGGGTGGTCCATAGATCGTGACCGCACAAATATCTCACGAAATAAGCGTCAAAAGAAAAAAAAAACTACAAAGAACGAAACTTGTCTAGCTTGAAGGGGGAAACCAGATGGTGCTATGGTTGGCCCGGTAGATGGCGCTGCCACAGGTTAAACGGATATTAAATGCGGGTTTTTTTTTTTTTTTAATAGGAATCCCCTCCCCTTTATGTTACATATTCATGTAGTACGTAAATACATATGAACATTTTAGTTGGAACACTTTCTTCGCTTTGTGACAGATGGCTCTGGAGTAGTCACAAACATGTGGCTCACAATTTTAGACGAACAGTTGGTAACAGGTAGGTTTTTTAAATGAAAATACAGAACGTAGGTACGTTTGAACATTTTAACATTTTGTTTCGGTTGTCTCAATGTGATACATGTGCCTTTGTGAACTTATCATTTCTGAGAATGCACGCTGTTCCAGCGTGATTACCTGTAAATACCACATTAATGCAATGAATGCTCAAAATGACGTCCGTCAACCTCAATGCATTTGGCAATACGTGTAACGACATTCCTCTCAACAGCGAGTAGTTCGGCTTGCGTAATGTTCACACATGCATTGACAATGCGCTGACGCATGTTGTCAGAGGTTGTCAGTGGATCACGATAGCAAATATCCTTCAACTTTCCCCACAGAAAGAAATCCGGGAACGTCATACCCGGTGAACGTGCGGGCCATGGTATGGTGCTTCGACGACCAATCCACCTGTCAAGAAATATGCTCTTCAATTCTCTAGTGCCCAGTGGCAGAACTGTGCACGACGTTCAAATTCGTTGCCATGCAATTCCTGGTGCATAGAAATATGGTACGGTTGGAATCGATGTTAATGTAGCATTCTCAACACAGACGCTTTTGAGATTCCCGATTCCCGCACAATTTGTCTGCTACTGATGTGCGGATTAGCCGCGACAGCAGCTAAAACATCTACTTGGGCATCATCATTTGTTGGAGGTCGTGGTTGACGTTTCACATGTGGCTGAACACTTCCTGTTTCCTTAAATAACGTAACTATCCGGCGAACGGTGCGGACTCTTGGATGATGTCGTCCAGGCTACCAAGCAACATACACAGCACACGCCCGTTGGGCATTTTGATCAAAATAGCCGTACATCAACACGATATCGACCTTTTCCGCAACTGGTAAACGGTCCGTTTTAACACGAGTACTGTATCACGAAGCAAATACCGTCCGCACTGGTGGAATGTTACGTGATACCACGTACTTATACGTTTATGACTATTACAGCACCATCTACCACAAAGCGAAAAAAGTTGTCCAACTAAAACATTTATATTTCTTTACGTACTACACGAATATGTAATAAAAAAATGAAATGAGGGTTCCTATTTAAAAAAAAAAAACAGTTGATATCCGTTTGACTTATGGTAGCGCCATATAGCGGCCCAACCATACCGCCATGTGGTTTCCCCCATCAAGCTATACGACTTTCGTTCTTTGTACACTCCTGGAAATTGAAATAAGAACACCGTGAATTCATTGTCCCAGGAAGGGGAAACTTTATTGACACATTCCTGGGGTCAGATACGTCACATGATCACACTGACAGAACCACAGGCACATAGACACAGGCAACAGAGCATGCACAATGTCGGCACTAGTACAGTGTATATCCACCTTTCGCAGCAATGCAGGCTGCTATTATCCCATGGAGACGATCGTAGAGATGCTGGATGTAGTCCTGTGGAACGGCTTGCCATGCCATTTCCACCTGGCGCCTCAGTTGGACCAGCGTTCGTGCTGGACGTGCAGACCGCGTGAGACGACGCTTCATCCAGTCCCAAACATGCTCAATGGGGGACAGATCCGGAGATCTTGCTGGCCAGGGTAGTTGACTTACAGCTTCTAGACCACGTTGGGTGGCACGGGATACATGCGGACGTGCATTGTCCTGTTGGAACAGCAAGTTCCCTTGCCGGTCTA
Source organism: Schistocerca gregaria (assembly GCF_023897955.1). Classification (NCBI taxonomy): domain Eukaryota; kingdom Metazoa; phylum Arthropoda; class Insecta; order Orthoptera; family Acrididae; genus Schistocerca; species Schistocerca gregaria. The sequence goes on from NC_064921.1 coordinate 428,768,308, forward strand.
GGAATGGTAGAACGATGGTTTCGATGACGGTTTGGATGTACCGTGCACTATTCAGTGTCCCCTCGACGATCACCAGAGGTGTACGACCAGTGTAGGAGATCGCTCCCCACACCATGATGCCGGGTGTTGGCCCTGTGTGCCTCGGTCGTATGCAGTCCTGATTGTGGCGCTCACGTGCACGGCGCCAAACACGCATACGACCATCATTGGCACCAAGGCAGAAGCGACTCTCATCGCTGAAGACGACACGTCTCCATTCGTCCCTCCATTCACGCCTGTAGCGACACCACTGGAGGCGGGCTGCACGATGTTGGGGCGTGAGCGGAAGACGGCCTAACGGTGTGCAGGACCGTAGCCCAGCTTCATGGAGACGGTTGCGAATCGTCCTTGCCGATACCCCAGGACCAACAGTGTCCCTAATATGCTGGGAAGTGGCGGTGCGGTCCCCTACGGCACTGCGTAGGATCCTACGGTCTTGGCGTGCATCCGTGCGTCGTTGCGGTCCGGTCCCAGGTCGACGGATACGTGCACCTTCCGCCGACCACTGGCGACAACATCGATGTACTGTGGAGACCTCACGCCCCACGTGTTGAGCAATTCGGTGGTACGTCCACCCGGCCTCCCACATGCCCACTATACGCCCTCGCTCAAAGTCGGTCAACTGCACATACGGTTCACGTCCACGCTGTCGCGACATGCTACCAGTGTTAAAGACTGCGATGGAGCTCCGTATGCCACGGCAAACTGGCTGACACTGACGGCGGCGGTGCACAAATGCTGCGCAGCTAGCGCCATTCGACGGCCAACTCCACGGTTCCTGGTGTGTCCGCTGTGCCGTGCGTGTGATCATTGCTTGTACAGCCCTCTCGCAGTGTCCGGAGCAAGTATGGTGGGTCTGACACACCGGTGTCAATGTGTTCTTTTTTCCATTTCCAGGAGTGTAGTTTTTTCGTTTGATGCCTATTTCTTGAGATATTTGGCCCTGTCACTATCAATGGACCACACTGTATATGCCGAAAGATCACAAACTGAGTGTGTGTATTACCGCCTACATATTCTAAGGGTGAAGTAAAGGAGGGGGCAATGCAAAAAGTCTTCTGGACGAGGGGAGGTGGCTTAGGCATTAACATCAAACAGAAATTCAATTCGTTCAAAAACATATTTAAAAATAACCTATAACAATTTATAAGTAGCTGTAATGAAAATAATAACGAAAGCATTAATCTAAAAATTTTAAAATAAATATTTGTAATTAAATTTTAAGAAAAACTGTCTTTTTTCAAAAGGTGTTCACGTTTAAGGTTGCTGCCTCCCCCACAAACCAACGACCTTGCCGAGATGGAGTGCCTTGGCGTGCCTCTACGGTACAGATGCGGCCAGAACGGAAGGGTATCTATGAGGGACCAGCGTCATCCATAAAAATTCCACTGTCGTTCGGTAACATGAAATTCATGGATGGCTACAAATGGTCTCCAAATGGCAGCTGGGCCAGAGGACCCAGGCCACTCCATTTAAACACAGCCCGTACCATAATGGAGCCACCACCTGCTCGCACATTGGCTCGTTGACAACTTGGGTCCTTGGCTTCATGGGGTCTGCACCACACTCGAACCAACTGAAATCGGAACTCATTTTACCAGGCCACGGTCTTCCAGTCATCTAGGATCCAACCGATATGGTCACGAGTACGGGAGCGGCGCTGCGGGCGATGTGGTGCTGTTAGGAAAGGCGTCGATCGCCTCTTGTTACAGCCCATTAACACCAAATTTCGCCCCATTGTCCTAACGGATACGTTCGTCGTACGTCCCACATTTATCTTTGCGTTTATTTCAAGCAGTGTTGCTTGTCTATTATCACTGACAATTGTGCGCAAACGCAACTGCTCTCGGTCCTTAACCGAAGGCCGTCAGCCACAGGGTTGTCCGTAGTGAGAGGTAACGCCTGAAATTTGGTATTTTCGGCACACTATTGACACTGCGGATTTTCGGAATACTGGATTCCCTAAGGATTTCCTAAATGGAATGTCCCATGCATCTATCTCCAACTACCATTCCGAGTTCAAAATATGTTAATTTCTGTTGTGCGGCGATAGTGACGTCGGAAACGTTCTGCCATGCCTCACCTGAGTACAAATGACAGCTCTGCCAGTGCACTGCCTGATTACACCTCGCGTACACAATACCACCGCCATCTGTATATGTACATACATATCGGTATCCCGTGACTTGTATCTCCTCAGTGTATTTTAACCAACTGAACAAATAATGTTACTTTGGAAGCGGGACTGATGTTTACACGAAACCGTTAGAACACATTTTCGTGCAAACATCAGACCAGCTTCCAAAGTGACATCGCATCTTACTAAGTTTTCTATTGTTCCACAGGATGACCACAGCATTTACGAAAAGACTGTGTAACATCAGTATGACCTTATCGTAAAGTTGTTTTTGTAATGCCATTGAATCTGAAGGTGAGGTACTCCCTCGAAACATGTCGCTAAATAAATAAGTAATACAATAGTTGAACAAGTTTGTGACTGGTAGCGGTAATTTAAAAAAAAACCTTTACCTTCAGCTGCTTTCAAAATGTCTTCACTCAACTTCTTCTCCAAAATAATTTCACGGTTCTGTGTCGTTGCAGTAGCTTCCCTTGTAGCTTTACACCATGTAGTCTTGTAGTTCTTATGATCTGGCATATTTGCGACGAAATCTAAATTTTTTATATTTCAAATATCGAAAATCCTCTATAAAGTTTCGGAAGAAAGACACAGTCTTTTCTTCGTGGATTCTTTTCCTGTAATTATGTATTTTTTTCTCAATGTGCACATCTGCTTCGTTAGGTGGACGATAATGTTGTTGTTCAGCGATAATTCTGCCACTTGCAATTTTTAAATGGCCTCGGCACCGACTCCGTTCCAAATTCACGGGAAAACCAGTTCATTTACTGAGCATCCGGTAGCGGTGACTATCCTTGAGAAGACACGGCTTCCCTTTTGTTTCTGTAATTAATATTTCAGTTTCCCGCAGTGTCTAGAACACAAAGTAGCCTAGGCCTACCAAATTATACGGAAACAAACGCTGTCGGCGAGGGCACTGCCCGGCTGACAGGGCAATAAAGACGTACGCTGCTGCTGAATGACTGGCGTCAGTCATCAGTGGGAGAGGCTCTGGTCGGAAAACCCACTGTGAAAAACCTGTTGTTCGAATTCCCACGTACCTGCGTCGTCTACAAAAGGATTGGAAACAGCATCCTCGGAAAGGCTACGTAGCCCGTAAAACTCCGCCCCGGAGGCTGAGATTCAGATAACCTTCAGCGGACTAGGAACGATAGAAACACTGGGGTGGGTAGGATAGTCCAATTAGTGAACGGACACAGCCTGAACGGAGTCATACATAAACCCTAATACCAAGAAGTCTTTGAACCGAAATCGATTACAGAATCGACGTTGTTCATAAGATTCGCCATTAGATGTCCACATGAGCTATAACTACGTACGTGATCTTGAGCGTACTAAATGTACCTGTGTCGAAGGATGCTGAACTTCTTTGGTCCACCTCTCTTTTTTCTATTAGTCCTTTATGTCTTCCCGAGAGTACGCAACTCTTCTGTATGGCGTAATGATAATTGCATCCTCTTGGGTAAAATATTCTGTTGTATAGTAATGATTCGTGGTACGTTTGTGGTTACTGTTATCTACTCCCTGCCCAGACTGTCAAACAAAGTAAGTTCTCCCTATACTGTCAAAGCTGCACAAAGTTTCAACCCATAGTCCATGATCTCGATATCCAATTTACTATGTAGCTATTTCCAGTTTTTTCCCCTCGTACAAGTAACCCATCTATTGCGTTTCTTATCAGTTGCTCAGAGTCAACAGCATAGTGAGGTGCGAGACATGATTGGTTACTTACACTGTTGTGCTAATCAAGTAAGCCACTGGACCTTAATAGGCGACATTACGATAAAACAATCCGGAGAAACCTGGATTTGCGACACTGGGCAACAGTCGAGCGCACATAACAGCTAATTCAGTGAGACCAAGAGAGAACTAAGATTTTCTAAATTGAGCATTTGCGTGCTAACTAGAAAGTGTAGTTATCACACCCAACAGACAAGAATTAACTGGCGAAATTGTAAACGATGTTTTTCAGAAAATGATTAACTGGTTCTCTGAAAATGGGCTCTCATTAAACTCTGACAAAACACAGTACATACACTTCCACTCAGTAAATGGAATGACACCATTAATAAATATATACTTCGATCAGAAATCGGTAGCTAACGTAGAATATTCAAAATTTCTAGGTGTATGCATTGATGAAGGGTTGAACTGGAAAGAAACACACTGAAGATCTGCTGAAACGTTTGAGTTCAGCTACTTATGCTATTAGAGTCATTGCAAATTTTGGCGATATATATCTCAGTAAATTAGCTTACCACGCCTATTTTCATTCTCTGCTTTCGCATGGCATCGTATTCTGCGTTAACTCATCACTGAGTAAAAGAGTGTTCATTGCACAAAAGCGTGTAGTCAGAATAATTGCTGCAGCTCATGCAAGATCATCCTGCAGACACTTATTTAAAGAGGTAGGGATCTTCACTGTAGCCTCAGAATATATATATTGACTTATGAAGTTTGTTATTAACAATCCGAACGAATTCAAAAGTAATAGCAGTGTACATGGCTACAGCACTAGGAGAAAGGATGATCTTCACTACTCAAGGATAAATCTAACTTTGGCTCAGAAGGGGGTAAGTCTTTGCTCACTTACCTAATAGCATCAAAAGTCTGGCAGATAGCCATTTACAATTGAAAAGGAAATTAAATGAATTTCTGAATTGCAACTCCTTCTACTCATTAGATGAATTTTTGGATATAGTAAGTGGGTAATTTCCCCAAATCCCACAGAAAAATTTAAGTATCATGTAATATTTTGTGTAATGTAATACCTTGTGTAGATACCTTTCACTAACCTGACAAGTTCCACATCATCACGAAGTGTGGTACTCATGATCTATGAAACAAGCACTAATCTAATCTACATGTTGCAGATTTAACCGGGCCTAGAAACCTGTGCTTAGGGCAGAATGAGCCAGGAAAAGCTTACAGGACAAGCAAACCTACTAGCCCGCCTCTAACAGGACGACGTCAGAGGCGTAGCTATGAGGGTATAAATAACTGAGCTTTGGGGCTCAAAGCTTCGTCAGTCGTGTCACGATTCTGTCTGCACCATGAATCGGAGGGAATGCTGGACTTTTGCGTTTCAGAGAAAATGCGACCCACTCTTGGTGCTGAAGATCGACTGACAACCGTGCACGCTGACTCATCGAATTGTGGCAAGGTGTGCCTACCAATGGCGTAGTGGCGCGGGACTCTGAAATCTTCACCGATGCAGGGAGCAGGTAGGCGGCCAACGTCGGCCCTCTGAGAGAATTCGGCCGACGGACTCAGATGGGTCCACGCGACCTAGTAGCCACCTAGACGTCACCGGCTATCATCCCTCCGACCCCTGGTGAGGTCGGGAGCGCGAGTGGGGCGGGTGTTGGCAACGGATGTCTATCGTCGGCTACTGCATCAAAGCACCCACGTTCTTCACCACTGGCGACACGCTCGGCATAGCCTGCTGATGGGCTGCTCGGTAATGCGGTGGCTGCCGTCCACGACTCAGGACTGCGGACGTAATTTCCTGATAGGGGTTTCAGCATACTCCGCGATCAGCTGTACTTGCAAATCCACATTGCTGTTGGACGCTAATTGAATAAACGCCTGTCAGTAATACCGCTGTTTGACTGCACACCTTGGCTTTTATCAGTCCTCTCCCATAGCATTTTTTTCGCCCATCCTCATCCAAAGAGGGCTGGAATAGGCTACAGTGCTTAGACGCTAGTAGTTTGCTGCGTGATTAATGTTCAGAACTTTATTAACTATGATGGTACTGAGCCAATCCAAGCTTTTCTTAGAAAATGGGACAATATACTGCAATTAATACATTTTGAAACTGATGTAAGAGGGAGAATATGACATGAATCTTTTCAGCGTTTACACTGAGTCTTTCTTAGAGACAAAGACTGCCTGCACAGTACAAGTAAGCACCGTGTAACGGAGTGGAAATTCCGCAGTGACGTCACAAGTGGGTTTCACATTTACACTACTGGCGATTAAAATTGCTACACCAAGAAGAAATGCAGATGATGAACGGGTATTCATTGGACAAATACATTATACTAGAACTGACATTTGATTACATTTTCACGCAAAATGGGTGCATAGATCCTGAGACATCAGTACCCAGAATAATCACCTCTGGCCGTAATAACGGCCTTGATGCGCCTGGGTAGTGATTCAGACAGAGCTTGGATGCGCATACATGTACAGCTGCTCATGCAGCTTCAACACGAAACCACAGTTCATCAAAAGTAGTGACTGGCGTATTGTGACGAGCCAGTTGCTCGGCCACCATTGACCACAGGTTTTCAATTGGTGAGAGATCTGGAGAATGTGCTGACCAGGGCAGCAGTCGAACATTTTCTGTATCCAGAAAGGCCCGTATGGGTCGTAACACATCAGAAATGTAACGTCCTCTGTTCAAAGTGCCGTCAATGCGAACAAGAGGTGACCGAGACGTGTAACCAACGGCACTCCCTTATCATCACGCCGAGTGATACGCCAGTATGGCGATGACGAATACACGCTTCCAACTTCACTGCGAAGTCGCCAAACACTGATGCGACCATCATGATGCTGTAAACAGAACCTGGATTCATCCGAAAATAATGACGTTTTGCCATTCGCGCACCCGGGTTCGTCGTTGACTACATCATCGCAGGCGCTCCTGTCTGTGATGCAGCGTCAAGGGTAACGACAGCCATGGTCTCCGACCTGATAGTCCATGCTGCTGCAAACGTCGTCGAACTGTTCGTGCAGATGGTTGTTGTCTTGCGAACGTCCCCATCTGTTAAATCAGAGATCGAGACGTGGCTGCACGATCCGTTACAGCCATACGGTTAAGATGCCTGTCATCTCGAGTGCTAGTGATACGGGGCCGTTGGAATCCAACACGGCGTTCCGTATTACCCTCCTGAACCCAACGATTCCATGTTCTGCTAACAGTCATTGGATCTCGACAAAACGCGAGCAGCAATGTCGCCATACGATAAACCGCAATCGTGAGAGGCTACAATCCGACCTTTATCGACGTAGGAAACGTGATGGTATGCATTTCTCCTCCTTACACGAAGCATCACAACAACGTTTCGCCAGCCAACGGCCGTCAACTGCTGTTTGTATATGAGAAATCGGTTGGAAACTTTCCTCATGTCAGAACGTTGTAGGTGTCGCCACCGGCGCCAACCTTGTGTGGCTCTGAGCACTATGGGATTTAACATCTGAGCTCATCAGTCCCCTAGAACGTAGAACTAATTAAACCTGACTAACCTAAGGACATCAAACACATCCATGCCTGAGGCAGGATTCGAACCTGCGACCGCAGCGGTCGCGCGGTTCCAGATTGAAGCGCCTAGAACCGCTCGGCCACACCCAATCTTGTGTGAATGCTCTGAATAGCTAATCAGGTGCATATCACAGTATCTTCTTGCTGATGGTTAAATTTCGCGTCTGTAGCACGTCATCTTCGTGGTGTAGCAATTTTAATGGCCAGTAGTGTAGTATGTCGCATGCAGCTGGTTTGCAAAAAATGTCAAGCTCTGACAAACATTACATACAGAGGTCAGAGATACGCTTCCGCTAGTGTCGTAATCCGCATTTGCATCCACTGATATTAAATGTAGTTAATCTTTTTAACCTCTCCTGTTCTTCGGAGCTCTTTTCATTGAAACACCCCTAGCCTAAAGTTTTGTCTTCGCAAGACAGAGCTTGTAATGTACATTCTACGGATTAAAAACATAGAGACCGATCATGATCACATTTGAATACAATATAACCTATCATATTCTTGATACGTTCCACAACTTGCGACTTTCTGGGGTTATGAAGATTACTGTGAAATGTTCTTCGGGACAATTGGCCAGTCGAATGGAGCTACAAAATGCTGTCAGTTACTGCATACTGTTTAATGTCAGATTTACTTCAATTCAACAGCATGAAATCATGTTAACATAATATAGTTCTCAATGTGATAGACGTTGAATTTTGTATTTGTATATATATATGTAAGAGGGTCGTTAGTATATTTTGTGCTGCACATTGTTTGTGACATTTGTGATACATAAACAGATGTTAGACAATGAAGCGAAGTTTACAGTGGATATAGTGCCCTAGAAGAGCCTTGAGGCACCTGTGTGGCAGCTTATCCTAATTACATACGTGACTTGTTACACTGTAGACGAAACAGGAGTCAATCAGAAGTAAGGCAGCACCAATACACCGGAATCATGGTTTGTATGTAAGTATGGGGACAAACAGGAAGAAGGGCATGTCGGCATCTTTAGCCATTGCAGATGACAACAAAGCTTCTACCCTCTTCACTACAGTGGGCGTCGAACTCACCATAGTGACACATCATCTCAAATGGATAACAATAGTGACTTAAAACTTAGCATTATCATCCTCATGTTACACAAATGGACGAAATTCTTAGTACTGTTACTGTCTTCCAGGCCCAAAAAAAGTTTTTATAGATAATATTTGAAGATTTACAAGAAAATGTGCATGAAAGCGCAGGCTTTTATTCGCAAAGTAGTTATTAAAGCGGATATCCATGGCCGTATCTGTGCAGACCTCCAGTTATCTGAAAATATCCCTCTTTTTCGGGGTATTCCAAATACTCCATTCTAATCGGAAAGCTACATACTTGCTTGATTGTCTTACTCCAGGAAGAAGCTACAAGCATTAAGTGAAGCAAAACAATTCACTTCCCCTCTCGCCCCACTTCCCCCCTGGGCGCGCGGGGTAGCCACGCGGCCTAGTGCGCCATGCCACGGTTCGCGCGGCTCCTCCCCGTCAGAGGTTCGAGTCCTCCCTCGGGCAAAGGTGTGTGTTTTGTCCTTAGTGTAAGTTAGTTTAAGTTAGATTAAGTCGTGTGTAAGTATAGGGACCGATGATCTCATCAGTTTGGTCCCATGAAATGAAATGTCGTATGACGAGGGCCTCCCGTCGGGTAGACCGCTCGCCTGGTGCAAGTCTTTCGATCTGACGCCACTTCGGCGACTTGCGCGTCGATGTGGATGAAATGATGATGATTAGGACAACACAACACCCAGTCCCTGAGCAGAGAAAATCTCCGACCCAGCCGGGAATCGACGCCGGGCCCTTAGGATTGACAGTCTGTCGCGCTGACCGCTCAGCTACCGGGGGCGGACTTTTGATCCCTTAGGAACATACCACAAATTTCTAATCCCCCCCCCCTTCCAATTTAATTTTCCCAAATTGTACATCGTTACTCAACGAAAACCCCTTGTATTGATATCTTTGTAGCGTTTGTGAAATGTTAGGCATATGCACGTTTTATGGAAAGTTGGCGGGTAAGGACTAAAGCAGGGCGAACAATGAACGTTGTGAACGTCCATTGGCCACTTCCCCCACATCAGATGCGCTGCCTCGATAATCTGGCTTATTCCACGCGACTCCTCGATTTCTTTTCGTCAGTAACAATGAGAAACGGCACGTGTAAGTGTCAGGTTAAACAGTGAGAATTGTGCTCTTGTGTCACATTTACCACCGAAGTCACACTTTCAGAACTGAGTGTCAATGCAAGCTTCCAGAAATGTTACATGAAAGTTTCAAAGATCTTGGACCTAAATCGTTCCATTCACAAAACATTAAGGCAATACTCCCTCTTTCTCAGAACTGGCCTTATGTAAAATGTTGGACAAATGTACACCCCTTGAAAACTTAATGTGTGAGGTGCAATAATGGACCAAACATTGAACCTTGTGGAACTCCATTCAAAATTTCTCTAGTGTCATCTATCTTCTCGCAAATTATCTGATTTATTTCAACTAACTGTCCACCGTTTTTAGTCTCTAACTGAAAGACACGGTCGCTTCCTGGAACACACAACTGAAAAACAGTCTTTTCTAAATAAATATTCTCACTTGCACAGTGAATCGTCACACAGAATGGCACCGTTCGATTGATGGACAGGATATTCCATTAGTGTAGAGGGGTTTACAAGAGAGAGACAACAAGCGGCAGTTGCAGTACCTGGTAGGAGACGCGACTGCCAGATACCGCAGCAAGCAGCAGGCACCAAGCTGTAAACACCAGGCAGCGCACGTGAGCCGCGTCAGCGATGGCACTGGGACACACACCGACTGCCCGCCTCCTTACGCACGCCGTTCCAAATGCGCTATTATTAGCACGCGCCACACGCCCTCTGGCCGTATCACAAAAAAAAGGGGAACGCCAAACTGGGGTAGGCAAAGAGAAAAGGCGCAGTCAGCTGGGCCTGCAGAGAAAAACAGTCCAGCTATACCCACCTGTATGACGCACACGTGGTGTGATACCGGATGAACACTTACTATTACTGTCTGCCACAAAGTCTGGGTAAACTGAATCGTGTCTTACAAAAATGCATTTTTTTCAGAAAAATGAAAAGAAAAATGGTTCGAGGTTTAGTATTGTCCGGCTCCGATTATGATCCGAACTCCAGCTTCCGGCACGTTGACTGTGCCCTGACAGTGGCAGACACACATGATTTACAAGTTACTTCTTTCTGCATGGAACACCAGACAAAATACTACACATCCACCATAGATACTAGGCCGATTTCACGTCAAACTCCCTCTAGCCCTGATAATAGTCTCCTTTTGGCGCGAAAGAAACTCACCGAGTTACTCCAGGTATGGCATATGCAGCTATGCAATTGGTTGATGATAAGGTCCCATAGAGCTATCAAATTGCGAGGGTGTTCATTGCTACATTTCCGTGGCCTGTTGGTGTTTGCGCCGAGCGGTTCTAGGTGCTTCAGTCTGGAACTGCGCGACCACTACGGTCACAGGTTCGAATCCTGCCTCGGGCATGGATGTGTGTGATGTCCTTAGGTTAGTTAGGTTTAAGTAGTTCTAAGTTCTAAGTACCCTTGTTCTCAGATTCATTTGAACCATTTTTTGTTGTTGTTGCACAGGCATACTACTTGACATCTCACAGTGGCTACTGATGCTCAGGTGTTTCACAACAAGGTCACGGCTACAGCATTCCCGAATATGATATTCGCAAACTAATCTTGTTCTTAGGTAGTTTATTTTATATTCTGACTAATAACTTGATGAACAAGCGTTCAAGCCTTGAGAACGCATCAATACTTGTTCGGTAAATACCACCCATAGCATCTGAAGATGGCCTTTGATAGCCGAAACCGGTTAACATTGTGTTATAAAAAAGTGATTAGCTCAAAAATAAAAATAAAATGCATTGAGAGTCACTATGTCCGCAAACGGAATGTCTTTTTTTTTTCAATTTTTTGGCTTCTTTGTCTTCTTATTGTTGCCACTGAATTTTTTACAACACAGAAAAAAATGAAACTTTTGTTCACACCTATCAGGTCCGTAACTTGACAGCCTCCGAGAAATCGAAGAATTAGGTATTTCGATGAGTTGAAGTATTTATGAGTAGAAAAGCCTTTGAAACTGAGGTGATGGCCAAAACGTGGAAGATCTGCTTTCAGACCAATGTCAAAAGTTTGCGTGGGCTCCGGAAGCAGTTCCCCGGAATTTATATATTATAAAAATTTTATTGCCATCAAGCGAAACACGATCATGCATGTACGTTCTTAAGTACTTACGTGACACCTTTTGCTTCTCGATGTAGACTACATGTCTGTTTTTCCTTATGAACATACACTCCTGGAAATGGAAAAAAGAACACATTGACACCGGTGTGTCAGACCCACCATACTTGCTCCGGACACTGCGAGAGGGCTGTACAAGCAATGATCACACGCACGGCACAGCGGACACACCAGGAACCGTGTCGTCTTCAGCGATGAGAGTCGCTTCTGCCTTGGTGCCAATGATGGTCGTATGCGTGTTTGGCGCCGTGCACGTGAGCGCCACAATCAGGACTGCATACGACCGAGGCACACAGGGCCAACACCCGGCATCATGGTGTGCGGAGTGATCTCCTACACTGGCCGTACACCTCTGGTGATCGTCGAGGGGACACTGAATAGTGCACGGTACATCCAAACCGTCATCGAACCCATCGTTCTACCATTCCTAGACAGGCAAGGGAACTTGCTCTTCCAACAGGACAATGCACGTCCGCATGTATCCCGTGCCACCCAACGTGCTCTAGAAGGTGTAAGTCAACTACCCTGGCCAGCAAGATCTCCGGATCTGTCCCCCCATTGAGCATGTTTGGGACTGGATGAAGTGTCGTCTCCCGCGGTCTGCACGTCCAGCACGAACGCTGGTCCAACTGAGGCGCCAGGTGGAAATGGCATGGCAAGCCGTTCCACAGGACTACATCCAGCATCTCTACGATCGTCTACATGGGAGAATAGCAGCCTGCTTTGCTGCGAAAGGTGGATATACACTGTACTAGTGCCGACATTGCGCATGCTCTGTTGCCTGTGTCTATGTGCCTGTGGTTCTGTCAGTGTGATCATGTGATGTATTTAACCCCAGGAATGTGTCAATAAAGTTTCCCCTTCCTGGGACAATGAATTCACGGTGTTCTTATTTCAATTTCCAGGAGTGTATATCTTTTTTAGCGAATAGTTAGATGTAAGAGCGTTATAATGCCTCTTCGTCTTGATGATTTGGTTTGATTTGTACTTGGTCTCGCCTAAAACTCGGCGATAGTCGGTACAATGTTGAGATCGTTATCAAGTCACGAAGACGACGTTACACAAAATAACAGTGCTGAACCGAAATGTCGACGTGCGTGAGATATTTACTTCACCAAGAATCGTAATTAATCGTTCGTAATCGATGTTTAACTGATTAATGGTGAAATATTAATGATAAAACCAATAGAGTCACATCCACAACAAATTCCCTACAAGCTGGTCGTAATTTCAAGTATCTAAGAAATCGTAACAGTGAGCTTGTTATTTGAGTCAAAGATTCTACACGAGCTTCGAGCGCTACAGTCAAATATTATCGCTGCGCTTAATTATTACTCGGGAATTTCATGTCAATAATTTGATAGAATTTTAAGTCATAAATGAACGACTTGGCACGAGAGGATGTTTTATTGCACAATATCGGTCACTTCCTAACCGAGCCTTGAGAATAAAACTTTCCCAGGTGCTGGGGGGATTTAAATTATGCTTCTGACCTATAACTGAAGTTCCATAAACCACTGGCTATTATGAATGAAAATTGTCTATCAGTGGTCGTTGCCTAAATCACTGTCTAAGTAATGTTTAGTTCAATTATGTAGTTACAAGTTCACTTTATTCTAGTAGGTAAAAGTCCTCCGTTCGAATTCTAATGCCGTGATATTTGAAGTCAGAAGATCGTATTACTGCGTCATAATTGATCGCAATTATTCAATCTCAAAAACAATCTAAGCGCGCCTACATGTACGATCATTCAAATATATGACCTGCTTCGGCTAACTCTCGTAACGTAGTGACAATGCATTGAATTATACTTAGTCATTACTCACGATTACCAAAGAGTATTAACACGGAGTATTCTTTTGGATCCTTGGTTCTACTTCGCGAATGTTAATTTATGCTAATTTTGCGATTTATTATGATTTTGAATTTTACTTTACTGAAATTTAATCTTTCTTTCGTAGATTGTTAAATAGTCAAATCGTAGATTCCTGATTTAATTACTTGTAATTGTCCTAATAATAGTGATAAATGGAACTTTGTCGGCTTATTCACTTTTCTGGGAATTTGGGACTGGGGGGGGGGGGGGGGGAACTTTGAGGTATTTGGAGCTAATTTTTGATTTATATTCCTCGTCCGAGGAAGTGGCATTACAGCGTCCAAATGGATACGCAATTATTGCTCGAATCTCTCTTTCGAAACAATTCATTTATTTTCTTACTGTCATAGTTCGTCTTCATCTCACACAAAAAGAAAGCAATAAATTTCTTTGCACTAGGAAAAAATGAAAGCTGTTTTCCTTTAGGCACGTGTACTGTCCAGTCACATTAATAAGACCACTTGTCAAAAGCTCGAATAGCCTCATTTTGCATCGCCGAACGCTGAGAGACGTGCAGGAAGAGAGTTACTGAGTTTCTGGAAGGTAGCGACCGAGATGTGGATTCCCGTGCCGTGGCAGGTTGCACTGGGTTTCTCGGCTGAGGGTCCGTGGCGCGGACAGCACTAGTGAGGTAGTCCGACAGATTCTCGACTTGCTTTAAATCCGAGAAGTATGGTGGCCAGAAGTGTACGGTAAACTCATTCTGGTCCTCTTCGAACCACGCACATACTCTTCGGGCTGTGTGACATCAGCTGGTAGACGCCATTGCCCCTAGGAAAAAAAACTGCATGTAGGGGTGTGCATAGTCCAGAAGGATGTATGTAAACTTGTGTTGAACCACAGTGCCTTCCAGAATGACCAGATCACTTCGGGAATGCCACGGAAACATTCCCCTCCTATGGTCTGGCCCTTCTGACGATTGTTACAGGGTGTTTGCTTTCAGGCGCTTCACAGCGCACATCATAAGGGCCATCTGTTCTGCGGAGCATAAAACGTGATTCACCTGAAAACGCCACCTGTCACAGCTCAGTTGATGTCCAGTTGCATTTGTCAACTACGATCATCATGTAGCTCGGATGCATGACTCAGGTTCCAGCTGCAGGGAGCAACGTTCGCTGAACGGTCGTCGAGGAGACAATGTATGTAGCTCCTTGGTTTACCAGGGGGGACAGTTGCTCAACAGTTGCACATCTATTCCCCCTGTCATCTATGGCCCCTGGTGCACTACTGTTGCCTCGAGCCTGTTTGGATAGAGACATTTTACCACTCACGGTACACTTTAACCACGATGACACACGGACAATTTACAAAATTAGCCCTTTCGGAAATGCTTCCACCCTCTGCCTAAAAGCCAACGCTCATTCCCTTTTCGAGATCAGATAAATCGCTCCATTTCCTCATTGTGACAAGGACTGCACTGTTTTCCGTGTCCCCCGACACGCTTTATATACCTTCCACTACCAGTGCTGCCGCCTACAGCCTGTGAGTAGTTCTTCTGCATTTACGTCGAACATAGGCGGTGGTGACATTAATGGTTCAAATGGCTCTGAGCACTATGGGACTTAACTTCTGGGGTCATCAGTCCCCTAGACTTAGAACTACTTAAACCTAACTAACCTAAGGACATCACACACATCAATGCCCGATGCAGGATTCGAACCTGCGACCGTAGCGGTCGCGCGATTCCAGACTGTAGCGCCTAGAACCGCTCTACCACTCCGGTTGGCTGGTGACTTTAATATTATTGAGTCGTGTACGATGCCAAAACCCGTCAATATCAGTTGGTCTCTTGGTGAGTACTGCAACTGGGAAACTTACTCGCTGTGGCGAAATCTGCACCCTTTCTGCAGCTCAGCAGGCGCATGTAGTTCAGTTGTTCGTGAGAGTATCACATGTAATGCGCACTGGTGAAGTATGGGGGCTGTACTGATGTTAGCTTCCGTTTTGCTGTAGGTAATTTCCGATCTAATGAAAAGAACACAACATCCGTCGCATTGACTCATACTGTTGAAATGTGCGGTAGATCATAGGATATTGATAAACGTCGTTGATCTGCGTTAGCTCGCATCAGCCCTTGAAAATGAGGCTGAAATACAAAATCCTGACACATACGAAATTCGTTTGGTGCTGGGGGGTTTAATGGTAAAAACCGCAAAGGCTGTTGGAAAACGGAAATACCGTATGGCGAGGGCCTTCCGCCGGGTAGACCGCTAGCCAGGTGCAAGTCTGTCGAGTTGACGCGACTTCGACGTCGATGGGGATGAAATGATGATGCTAAGGATAACACAACACCCAGTCCCTGAGCGGAGAAAATCTTCGACCCAGCCGGGAACCGAACTTGGGCCGATATGTATGACATTCCGTCGCGCTGACCACTCAGCTACCAGGGGCGGACAAAGGCTGTTGACAGTCAAAAGTGAAAGTTTCTTAGGTGAGAACTAACAAACCTACGAGAAGTAATCATCGTAGCATCAACAAATTTCCACGCACCATTGCTGTCCGAGGTGAATGTCGACACACATGATGTGTAGAATCCAATTGACTTGTTACAGTGCAGTAGCTCGCAGTTAGGGAATTCCGTACCAGATTCATGGAGTACACAGCTACGTTATCGACCGTACAGCAACATAAGCGACATGGCTTTGCTCTATAGTGTAAAAACAGAACTGCTGCCGATTGTTGGCTGCTAGTCATTCCTGGCGAGTAATGCTTTTTGCTTCGCTTAACGGATGGACGTCGCTGGATGTGGTGAGAAACTCTGAAGGACAAACTGTCTGCTACCACTGATGGGAAACACGAGGTCAGGTGGCAGCACGCGCCCTGCTGAGTGTTTTCGTTTCATGCTGCACACCTTGATCTAGCTTGTGACACAGGGGTTGAGTCAGGCTTGTGGATGATATCTATGTGGCGGATTAGCGATCATGGGCTGTTACACCGACCAGTTTGAGTATGGTTTCTCACTCTCGTTTAGGCAAATGCTGGGCTTGTACCACATTTTCCTACAGTGTATAAACCCACGAACAGTTGAAATATGACATGCATACCAATATTTACACGATTCACAGAAAAATGGTGCTCACCATTTCCCTCCCTTACGTCACGTTGACGACTGTGGTGTCAGTGAGTGCATCCAGCAGCGAAGCTAAATAATATAAGGACGTTTGCCAAAATGCTGAAACACCGGTCTCATTCATAGAACGTCAGGGAAAATAAAAAAGAGGAAGAATTCGTCATACCTCAAGTGTGGAACTGTCTGTAAATGGCCGTATGATAATGCTTAAACTACACATAAGTGCTTCACTGTTCACGATACACAATGGATTTTATCTCAAATGAAGAAATGTGACACGACTTAGGCCGCCGTATTTGCTGTGTGAGTCGTCCGCCAAGCACTCATCGATATCTGTGTGAAGCATCGAGGACAAATCCCTCCGGGTAACTCGTAGCCACCTATTACTCGCTATGGTCTGGTTTCTATTTCGGAAAGTGTATCGGGTCTTACATTTCGCTAACATATTATAAGATTATGAGTACGAGTTGATGGATATGAGAAGTAACCACGATGGAACATTCCACGCTGTGCGTCCGTTTGTGACGATTCATCCAGATGCAGACATTTTTCTGTGATATCAGTCATTAGTCTGGCGACGACATTGTAAATATGTGACGCCCCCGCGATGTCGCCAGTGAACTCGCTGCAAAGCAGTACACAGTTATAGCTCATGAGCAGACGGCGGCGCACTCGCAGCTCGACTTTCACACTTACCAGTGTCACTGTCCGTTGTTCCACGTAAAATACTTTGTGATTCACACTGGTGTACTCTGATGTGTACTCTGATTTAAGTTTCTGAGACGTCATACAGCTAACGCCAGATGAAGATTCTCTGTGCAAGCGCAGGTGTGGTGGAAGTGGGTGGGGACCGGGCAGGGGGCAGGCATTTGATCGTGATACGTAAACAACTACGAAGGAAATATCTCGCATTAGTACACTACAGGTAGGTCTGACGAAGATTTGCGCTCCAGAGTTTCCCCCATCACAGCACTATTCCGAGAAACTGTGTGAGTGAGATCGCTACGTGCTGAAGCCTGCAGATGCGGGAAACTAAGTACACATGATCTAAACACAGTAAGACTACTTCTAAGAAGGGGAAAAAATATGTGGTAAGATCTTATGGGACCAAACTGCTGAGGTTATCGGTTCCTAAACTTACACACTACTTAAACTAACTTACGCTAAGGACAACACACACACACACAAACCCATGCCCGAGGGAGGACTCGAACCTCCGACGGGAGAAGCCGCGCGAACCGTGACAGGACACCTAAGACCACGCGGCTACCCCGCGCGGCTTCTAAGAGGTAAGTAACACAGGATACTTAAGCAGGATTTTTATCATTGCTTCATTAACTGTCGTGTGTGCAGCCGCATAAATTCAGCTTCTTCTAATATCTCGGCTATATATCGTTCAGCTACCTTAGGAGTGTGGCGAAAGACTAACGCTCCAGCACTTATTCCGTCCTTTTAATTTCCCTGACCGCGTGCCTGCGCAGTCAATTCATGTTGCGATGTAGATGTATCGCTCTGAGTTGTAGTGTCACGACGTCTTCGCAAGTTTCTTACAGAAAGCACCGGATTCCATAACTTATCAAAGTTGTAGCCACCATTTCTATTAATTAAATTGAATTGCCTCTGTCAAGTCCAAGAAAGAGGATGTAGACGCTTAACTTCGTTCTGCCACAGCCGATTTATTTGGCTGTAAGAGGCGGGTGTACCTGCAGTGTACTGTACATCTTCCATGGACAGAACGAATCGTCAGTCCAAAGTATGAGAGGCCACTTCTTGTCCAGCCTTTCGAAGCATCAAATTATCTTTAACAAAATCCAAGAGTGTTGCTGTCTTCAGTGAAGGACGAAAAAACACTTTCACTTTGTGCTTGTTGAGTACACGTCCTATTTTTGACGATAGGCTTCCCACAAGAGTTAGGAATGTCATTGATTTATATGATTTATAGATGGTTCAAATGGCACTGAGCACTATGCGACTTAACTTCTCCTGTCGTCAGTCGCCTAGAACTTAGAACTAATTAAACCTAACTAATCTAAGGACATCACACACGTCCATGCCCGAGGCAGGATTTGAACCTGCGACCGTAGCGGTCGCTCGGTTCCAGACTGTAGCGCCTAGAACCGCACGGCCACTCTGATCGGCTATATATGATTTATATCTTACTGCGTCCTCTTCTGCATTGCTTACGGCAACCTTTGATTTCATTCGTAGCGTCTTACGTCTCTGCTGTTGAGAATACCCACTGACTTCAAAAAGTCTCTTTAAATGGAGCTCGGCCTGCAGACTGCTGTCATTGGAAATGTTATGTGTTCTGTGAACTAAAAGTTCTGAGAACACCCATCATCTGCAAAGAATGCCGGCAGCTATTTGCACACAAATAGCTGTATGCATCAGTTTCCCAGGTACTGTTGCCCCAAGGTGCCAATACAAATAGTTATCTCAGCAAACTGCTTGGGATCTGACAAAGTGACTACTTTGGGCCTGCCGTTGTGGCCGAGCGGTTCTAGGCGCTTCAGTCTGGAACCGCGCTACTGCTACGGTCGCAGGTTCGAATCCTGCCTCGGACACGGATGTGTGTGCTGTCCTTAGATTAGTTAAGTTTTAAGTAGTTCCAAGTCTAGGGGACTGATGACCTCAGACGTTAAGTCCCATAGCGCTTAGAGCCATTTGATCCGTTGACTACGTCGCTCTAGCGGCGTCCAGCTGCAGCCTTCTTTTGCCTCTTCCTCGCCACCCCTCAGCCCCGCTTCGCTGCGCTCCGAGAGCTAGCCGGCAGGGTAAGTCAGCGTGTTCGGTCAGAGGGTTAGCTGCCCTCTGTAATAAAACAAACTGAGTTAATGGATCAACATCGAACTGAAACGGGTGTCTTGCGAAGCCCGCCCCGAGCAGATACAACGAACTAAAACGAACAAAATGAGATTAAAAAAAAAGAGCTAGGAGGAGCGCCGCCGGAACATTCGCTCTAACGGAGCGCAGTTTGGCCAGGCCCAAATCAGAAGACTCCTTTCTTTGAGTCCTGTATCCATTGTAAGGGAAATCAACAGAGGCTGTATCCAAACATGACACCGACATACTTTATGGGCTGCATACATTGTCATACACATCACATTCACATTTGCAAAACTCCATCCTTCAGTATAATAGCATGATTTTATTTGCGATATCATAGACACGACTGAAAATAGGAAAATGCTCAGTATCATGATAGCCTTGATGGTAAGGACCTTTGCGAGACGAAACGCCCCAAGAGGAAAGCCCTACAGTCCTACATTTTACAAGAGACCGGTTACATCTTTCATCACAGCTCCATCCCGGCACGATACATGAAAGTGTTCTCGGAAAAGTGGAAGCGGGATCTGTAGGCGGAGGCACTTACCTACGTCAGTGGAGTACGGCGCTGCTCACCAAACAGACTGCACAGTGGCCTCCAGAACAGAGGGCAACGCCGCTGACCACATCGAGGCCGCGAGTCGGCTGCGCACAGGCTAAAAGCAACAAGGGCCAAGAGGAAGTCGCTCGGTGCCAGCCGCGGCGGCAGCAACACAAACAGCATCAAGCGGTCTGTGCCGCGCGAGAGGCAGGGAACGTCGAATGCTGGGCTCTCTCTCTCTCTCTCTCTCTCTCTCTCTCTCTCTCTGTGTGTGTGTGTGTGTGTGTGTGTGTGTGTGTGTGTGTGTGTGTCCGCATACGCATACTTGTGTCCGTTTGTTCCTTGCGATCTATGTAGAATGTTACACATTCAAAATCTTTATAGTCCTTTCCTCTTGTGTTTCTTTCTCCAGTTATCGAAAACACTTGAACGTGCCACTCATCACGTTCTGTTATATAAATTAACTTTTTATTAGACACATGATTCAGCAAGTACTTGGTTTAACCCTAGTAGTACCGACGCATACCCCATAACGCACATTACCAAGGGATGGAGGGAGTGTCCACACCATAAAAAAGTTATAAAAAAATGTAAATCGTTATTTGGTGTTGACTTACATTAAGACCTCAGATGTTAAGTCCCATAGTGTTCAGAGCCATGTAAACTATTTTTGAACTTACATTAAAACATAGCTTTTAAAGAGATATTCATGTGTAAGTACGGTCCAGAACCTGAAATAGCTTTTAGAACACCATTACCAATATCAACGCATTTTCAGTAAAGTGTTCTACCAAGCTGGGGTGTGTGTTGTGTATATTGAATCGGGGACCTAGAAACGACGGAGAGGCTTCTTCCCTCAGTAGCCTTCAATGGTTCACAACCCCACAACAGGCCACAGCAGTCCATCCACCCCGTCTCATACCAGACGAGTGTACCCCGAATGTTTGCATGGTTGAGTAATTATGGTGTAAAAATGGTTCAAATGGCTCTGAGCACTATGGGACTTAACTGCTGTGGTCATCAGTCCCCTAGAACTTAGAACTACTTAAACCTAATTAACCTAAGGACATCACAAACATCCATGCCCGAGGCAGGATTCGAACCTGCGACCGTAGCAGTCACGAGGTTCCGGACTGAGCGCCTAGAACCGCTAGACCACCACGGCCGGCAATTATGGTGTACGCGTACGTGGAGACAGTGTTTGCGCAACAATCGCCGACATAGTGTAACTGAGGAGAAATAAGGGGAATTATCCCGCATTCGCCGAGGCAGATGGAAAACCGCCTAAAAACCATCCACAGGCTGGCCGGCGTACCGGACCTCGACACTAATCCGCCGGGCGGATTCGTGCCTGGGACCGGCATGCCTTGCCGCTTGGGAGGCAGCGCTTTAGAGTGGGCAAGCTGGAGTACTTGACCACAAAAAAATGCAAATTTAATTAATTGTTGTTGACTCTAAATCTGAACACACTTTTTAAAAAGATATTGATGTGTAACTAAGATTCTGAGCCAGAAAATATTCAATATGTCGTTTACAGCTAAGACTTAAATTTTTGGGTTAAGTTTAACTGAAATATTTATGACATTTACTTCTATCAAGAAGTATTAATTAAAAACAAAAATATTCTTTTTCATTTTGAAATATTAAGTAACTGGCTAGAGTAAAATATTTTCAGACGGTGGACATAAAGTACACCCACCCTACTCTTGGTATTGCTACGGTTGAGAAACAGGACACATAAAGTTACCTTACGATATTTGAGTGATACAAATTGAGACTGAACATCATCTGCGTGGGGAGACGTACCACCGGTGTCCTGCAGTCGTCGGTCATGGACCCATTACAGAGTTCATTTATGTTAACGATCTACCATTTTATCTGAATCAAGAGAATTATGCAGTCTTCAGTTCGATGTCTGGTTTGATGCAGCTCTCCAAGCAAGTCTATCCTGTGCAAGCCTTTTCGTATCTTCTTAGCTGCTGCAGTACCTGTTTGAACCAAATTACTGTATTCAAACCTTGGCCTCCCTCTATAATTCTTACCATCCACACTTCCCCCCATCACTAAACCGACGATTCCGTGATACCTCGCCCTATCAAACGATCTCTTCTTTTGTCTAGTTGGGCCTTAAATTTGTTTTATTCCCAGTTCAATATGACCTCATTAATTACGGACCTATGCATTTAATCTTCAGCATTTTGCAGTGTACCATGCACTGAGATGACAAAAATCATGGGATACCTCCTTATGTCGTGTCGGATCTTCTTCTACCCAGCATAGTGCAGCAACTTAATGTGGCATAGACTCAACAAGTCGTTGGAAGTAACCTGCAGAAATATTGAGCCATGCTGCCTCTATAGCCGTCCGTAGCTGCGAAAGCATGAAGCAACCACCAGCTCGCACAGTGCCTTGTTGGCAAAATGGGTCCATGGCTCCGCGTGGTATGCGTAACATTCGAACTGTACCATCTCTCCTCATCAACTGAAATCGGGACTCATCTGGCCAGGCCACGGTTTTCCAGTCGTCTAGGCTACAAGCGATATGGTCACGAGCCCAGGAGAGGCGCTGCAGTCGACTTCGTGCTGTTAGCGAACGCACTCGCTTCGGTCGTCAGCTGCCATAGCTCGTTAACTCCAGATTTCGCCACGCTGTCCTGACGGATGCGTTCGTCCTACGAGCCACATTCATTTCTGCAGTTATTTCACGCAGTTGCGCTTGTCTGCTAGCAGTGATGACTCTACATAAATGTCACTGCTCTCGGTCGTTAAGTGAAGGCCATCGGCCATTGCGTTGGGCGTGGTGAGAGGTAACGCTGAAATTTCGTATTCTCTACACACTCTTGACAGTGTAGATCTCGAAATATCAAATTTATTAACGATTTCCGAAATAGAATGTCCCACGCGTCTAGCTTCAATTATCGTTTCGCGATCAAACTCTGTTAATTTCCATCGTGTGCCCATAATCACGTCGGAACCTGTGTAACCTGAGCTTCTCCTGGCGTAAACTATGTTCAAAGTACTTACGGGCATTCAGCCAGGTTGAATTTTCGACAACTGCCGATATTTCGGCGGATGCACACTCCGCCATTTTCAAGGCTTAACTGCAACGACCAGACGAAGTGCAGAAAACACGAGAGCTCGGTTCTGCGAGTTTACAGGAAAGATAACACACACCAAAACAAGAGCCACCAAAGATGAACGAAGTCAGAGCTATCGATAGTAAGAAACTATGGACTGGTAGTTGAGGAAACGTTAACTCTGTCCCTATGTTTTTTAACAAGTGAAAGAGCAGGATTCCAGGCCGAGTTTAAACAAAAGCCTCCATCCCTATTCACAAGGTTGCTAGCCAATTTAATTTCAACAGACTCCTTAATCACACTATCCCAATAGCCGGACGTGCATGCTAATATCTCGGTATTATTATACCACATGGGGTGACCAGTGTCCAAACAATGTTCGGCAATAGCAGATTTGCTAGGCTGCTGTAGTCGCGTGTGCCGTTTATGTTCAATACACCGGTCCTCCACGGTCCTGATGGTCTGACCAATGTATGCCATGCCACAGCTACAAGGAATGCGATAAACACCTGCCTTACGTAAACCAAGATCATCCTTAACAGACCCCAAAAGCGCTTTAATCTTAGATGGAGGTCGGAAGACACATTTCACATTGTATTTCCGTAAAATACGACCTATCTTGTTTGAAGTGCTTCCTACGTAGGGCAAAAAGGCAATAGATTTAGGAGTCAACTGAGAATTATCATCAGTCACCTGGCGCACAGTTGGTTGATATCGCAGCGCCCGTTCAATCTGTCTTTCACTATACCCGTTGTGGCGGAAGGTAGCCTCAAGATGGGCCAGCTCAGCAGGCAAAGTCTCAACGTCGGAGATGACATGTGCCCTGTGTACCAGGGTACGAAGTACCCCTTCACGTTGGGCCGGATGATGACAACTGTCCGCCTGCAGATACAAGTCAGTGTGAGTACGCTTCCTATAAACTGCATGTCCCAACGATCCATCCACCTTCCTCCTAACCAAAACGTCAAGAAAGGGAAGGCAACCATCCTCTTCCACCTCCATGGTAAAACGAATGTTGGGGTGGATCGAGTTTAGATGTTCTAAAAAGGCATTCAAATTCTCCCTGCCATGCGGCCAAACAACAAAAGTATCGTCAACGTATCTGAAAAAACAGGCAGGTTTCAATGGCGCCGACTCCAATGCACGCTCCTCGAAGTCTTCCATGAACAGATTTGCAATCACAGGAGATAACGGGCTACCCATCGCAACTCCATCTGTCTGCTCGTAATACTGGTCATTGAATAAGAAATACGTGGACGTCAACACATGTCGAAACAAATTAGTTAGTTCCAGTCCAAACTTCACTTCAATTAACCGCAACGAATCAGACAAAGGAACACGAGTAAAGAGCGAGACCACATCAAAACTTACTAACATATCAGAGTCATTCAACTGCATTCCCTCCAAACGCCGTAAGAAGTCAGCTGAGTTCTTAATATGATGTTCACAACGTCCAACTTGTGGGCTTAACATTGAAGCAAGGTGCTTAGCCACACGATATGTTGGAGCACCGATATTGCTGACTATGGGGCGGAGAGGGACCCCCTCCTTATGTAGTTTCGGAAGGCCATATAACCTGGGGGGAACAGCACTATAGGTGTTAAGACTCTTGATAGTGTCCTGTGGCAAACCACTTTTCTTCAGGAGGTTGTTGGTCTTCCTCTCAACGCTTTTCGTGGGGTCAGCATCGATCCTGCGATACGCTGAGTCAGATAATAAACAATTCATCTTTTGTACATAGTCATGTTTGTTCAAAACAACGGTGGCATTGCCCTTGTCCGCAGGTAAAATGACAATGTCCGGATCAGCTCTGAGAGAGCGTAAAGCAGCCATCTCCGCTGATGTCACATTGCTCTTGGGTGGACGAGCCCTAGTCAAAACACGACATGTCTCCCTCCTGACATCCTCTGCATCAACAGGAGGTAGTTTGCAAACTGCCTGTTCAATCGAACTGATAAAATCCACTACCGGCAAACTCTTCGGTGTTGGTGCAAAATTTAAACCCTTCCCTAGCACGGATAACGCTGCGTCGTCAAGGGATTTCTCTGTGAGATTTATCACAGAACGTTGGGAGATAGGATCAGCCTCCGAGCTGTGTGTTGACGTCCACGTATTTCTTATTCAATGACCAGTATTACGAGCAGACAGATGGAGTTGCGATGGGTAGCCCGTTATCTCCTGTGATTGCAAATCTGTTCATGGAAGACTTCGAGGAGCGTGCATTGGAGTCGGCGCCATTGAAACCTGCCTGTTTTTTCAGATACGTTGACGATACTTTTGTTGTTTGGCCGCATGGCAGGGAGAATTTGAATGCCTTTTTAGAACATCTAAACTCGATCCACCCCAACATTCGTTTTACCATGGAGGTGGAAGAGGATGGTTGCCTTCCCTTTCTTGACGTTTTGGTTAGGAGGAAGGTGGATGGATCGTTGGGACATGCAGTTTATAGGAAGCGTACTCACACTGACTTGTATCTGCAGGCGGACAGTTGTCATCATCCGGCCCAACGTGAAGGGGTACTTCGTACCCTGGTACACAGGGCACATGTCATCTCCGACGTTGAGACTTTGCCTGCTGAGCTGGCCCATCTTGAGGCTACCTTCCGCCACAACGGGTATAGTGAAAGACAGATTGAACGGGCGCTGCGATATCAACCAACTGTGCGCCAGGTGACTGATGATAATTCTCAGTTGACTCCTAAATCTATTGCCTTTTTGCCCTACGTAGGAAGCACTTCAAACAAGATAGGTCGTATTTTACGGAAATACAATGTGAAATGTGTCTTCCGACCTCCATCTAAGATTAAAGCGCTTTTGGGGTCTGTTAAGGATGATCTTGGTTTACGTAAGGCAGGTGTTTATCGCATTCCTTGTAGCTGTGGCATGGCATACATTGGTCAGACCATCAGGACCGTGGAGGACCGGTGTATTGAACATAAACGGCACACGCGACTACAGCAGCCTAGCAAATCTGCTATTGCCGAACATTGTTTGGACACTGGTCACCCCATGTGGTATAATAATACCGAGATATTAGCATGCACGTCCGGCTATTGGGATAGTGTGATTAAGGAGTCTGTTGAAATTAAATTGGCTAGCAACCTTGTGAATAGGGATGGAGGCTTTTGTTTAAACTCGGCCTGGAATCCTGCTCTTTCACTTGTTAAAAAACATAGGGACAGAGTTAACGTTTCCTCAACTACCAGTCCATAGTTTCTTACTATCGATAGCTCTGACTTCGTTCATCTTTGGTGGCTCTTGTTTTGGTGTGTGTTATCTTTCCTGTAAACTCGCAGAACCGAGCTCTCGTGTTTTCTGCACTTCGTCTGGTCGTTGCAGTTAAGCCTTGAAAATGGCGGAGTGTGCATCCGCCGAAATATCGGCAGTTGTCGAAAATTCAACCTGGCTGAATGCCCGTAAGTACTTTAAACGTCGGAACCTTTTCACGTAAGTCACCTGAGTATAAATTACAGTGCCGTCAGTGTACTGCCCTTTCATATCTTGTGTACGCGATACTACCGTCAAATGTTCATGTGCATACCGCTATCCCATCACTTTTGTCGCCTCCTTGATTTTAAAAGCTTTTATTCTCTTCATGTATCGATTATTATCGTCCATGTCCCACTTCCTTACAAGGGATCACTCCAGACAAATATCCTCAGATGAAACTTCCCTATAATTATATTCATATTTCTTGTCAGCGAATTTCCATCTTTCTGAAATCCGATTGCGAATGTCATTCTGCATTTCATGCCCTCTCTTGCCTCAGACGTCTGCAGTTACTTTGCTGCCCGAATAGCAATACCCGTCTATTACTTTTAGTTCCTCACATCTGAATCAAATATTCTCAGCACCGCCTTAATTAATTTGACTACATTCCGTTACTCTTAGTTTGTTTTTATTGTGGTTCGTCTTATATGCTCTTTTCAAGGCTCTAACCATTTCGTTCTACTTCTCTTCCAGGTTTTTGCAGTCTCTAGCAGAATTATTACGTCGTCGACACACGTCGAACTTTTTATTTCTTCTAACTGAACTCTCTTTCTAAATTTCTCCTTACTGCTTGCTCAGTGTGAGTAATTAAATAACATCCTGTCACTCTCCCCTGAGAACTACTGCTCCTTCGTTTCTTATAACTGTAGTCTGGTTCCTGAAGACGTTAAAGAAAACTTTCCACTCCCTGTGTTTTATCGGTATTATCTTCAGAATTTCAAAGGGTGTATTCCAGTAAACATTGACAAAGTCCTTCAAAAACTTCAATTTTTGTAATCCGAAGTTTCTCTTTCTTTAATATGTCTTCTAAATTATGTCTTAGGTTTATTATAGCCTCGGTTGTTCCCTCATTTCACCGTAATCCAAACTGGTCTTCCCTGAAGTCGGTATCAACCAGTTTATTCATTCTTCTATGAATAATAATTCATATCAATATTTCACAATCATTGCTTGTTAAACTGATGGTTTGGTAGTGTTCGCACTTCTGAGTACCAGCCAATTTGAAATTAGAATTATTAATTCTTCTTGCAGTATAGTACCTCCCACCATATCTTCATCTAATTCCTCTTCTCTTTTCGTATTATTGCTTTCAAGTTCAGTTCTCTTGAACAGCCATTCCACCTTTCAGCTTTCTCTTCTTTGCTCAGTACTACCTTTCCATCTTTCTTTCTTTCTTTTGCTTTCGCCATAGTCCCGTAGCGATCGCAGGGTCGACGTGGTTATAACAGATTTGGCAGTGTTAGTGTTGGCCAGATGCCCTTCCTGCCGCCATCCCGTACCCCCCACGACGGAATCAGTGTACCGCAACTGTCTGCCTCTAGTGTAAATCGTGAAATAGTGCGGACGTGTGTCAAATGTCTGCGACGCGTGTAACTGAGGCGGAAAGGGAGGACCAGCTCGGTGTTCGCCTAGCGGGATGTGGAAAACCGCGTAAAAACCACATCCAGGCTGGCCAGCACACCGGCTGCCGTCGTTAATCCGCCAGGCGGATTCGATCCAGGGCCGGCGCGCCTACCCGAATCAGGAAGCAGTGAGTTAGCGCTCTTTTTTTCAATTCTTTGTAAAAGTTTCATGAGTAATTATAAATTAAAACAAGAATTTGGAAAAACAAAAAGAAAACAAAAGTAGCATAGAGGGATCTCAAACCACAGTCGATTGGACGGGAGCCTCGCTCGCTTGCCACTTTTTCCCATCTTTTTTGTGTTTTTCATTGTCTTTTTTGTTTTTTATTTTTTTAATTGTAAATTACTTCCTCTGCAAACCTCTTCTTTTTATATATATATGGAAAAAGGCGTCTTTCAGTTACGACAAACAATATTAGAATGTACATCCGTAGCAACAACAGAACAAGAGTTCCTTCTGAACTATGAAATAGAATTTGAAACTAATAGTGTGATGATAGATAATAATGAAAGAAAAATGTAACCAAATCCCGCACGCCATTCCATGTGCATGGCCCATCTACGTACAGATTCCATGTTCCCAATTGGTACAACATTTCGCAGCGTGTGGTGCCCCATGAAGGCGGTCATCCTCTGCCCGTTTCTCCCCAACTGTAAGGGGGGTTATCGAAGACACTGCGCAAGTAGTTCGCCAATAGTTGTCGGTATCGGGGTGTACACTCAAATGTGCTATGACTGTCCTGGAGAAATTGCCAGTAATCAAGCACCATCTTCTCGTCATCTCGAAAGAGGTAGTATATGGACATGCCTTTAAACCATGTGAAAGCGTGAGTCTTCGCAGGTGGGAAATAAGTATCCTCTGGACAAAAGAGGAGCTGTGGCTCAATTGTGCGAGACGCGATACATAGGTAGCAGGCGAGGATCTTCTGCACTAGCAGCCATACCTCTAACGCCGATCCACATGTCAAACGGTGTTCGTCAGCATCCAGCAGATGGCAACGTGGGCAAAGGGGGGAATCCGTCATCCCAATAGCGTGCAGCCTTTGTCGTGTTACAGCCTTCTCGTTCACCACCTGGTACCACGCGGCTCCTACCCTCGTGGGGAGGAACGGCTTCTGGACCGCTCTCCGCACTGCAGGCCATAGGGTCGTAGGGCTCTTCCTCTCCATCACATTAGGAGGGATGGACTTTAGCAGCAGTCTGTAAACGTCTCTCGCCTTGGGAGTGCGAGTGTTGGGAAGGTCTGGGTGCACGTAACTATACTCAAGAATAAATGTCGAGAGGTGCGAGACTGAGGGTGTAATGTGCGCAACCGTGACAGGTGGCAGAAGAGACGCCGGCAGCAATTCCTCTAACAGACGTCCCGTAAGGGAAGCATCTGTGTGGGTCCACAATTTCATCATTCTGCACAAGTATAATGCTCTAGCCCTCGCTCGTACATTTATAAGTCCCAGCCCGCCATCAAGCGGAGGGAGTGTGAGTGTTTCGTAGCGGACTTTGAATAGGTGTCCGGCGGTAAGGTAATATCCAAACGCTGCTTGCAGTCTGTGTGCCATCGCTGTCGATATCGGTAGGACCTGGGCCATGTGAATCATCTTAGTTGCCACGTGAAGGTTGAGGTATTCCACACGCTGTAGGAGGTCCATCCGTCGAAGTAAGTTCCGGCGAACTTCTGTGCGTATTGCCTGTAGTAATCGTGCATAGTTCATGGCAGCCGTGCGGCGCACAACCTGTGTAAATGTTATGCCCAAGAACCGGATCTTGTTAACTAGTGGGAGTGGGGCTAAAGCGGCGTCCTGTAGACCTCTCCCAATGGGCATCGCTGCCGACTTGGCCACATTCATGAGGCTGCCCGCTGCCAATCCATTGCGATTGATCCATTGTATCACCGAGCGTACCTCGTCACCAGATCGGACAAGTAATAGAAGGTCATCAGCATATATCCTGCAGTGAAAGGTGTGAACCCTCAATGACATGCCCGAGAGCCTGTTTTTCAACCCTCCGACTAGTGGTTCGAGTGCGATCGCGCAAAGGATCATGGAGAGTGGGCATCCTTGGCGGACTGACTGTCGGATCGGAAAGGGACCCGCAATTCGTCCATTCACCAGTACACGGGATGCAGCTCCACGGAAAAGGCGCTGAAAGATGTCGAGGAAGTCAGGCGGGAAGCCCATGCTGGCCATAACAGACAGAAGGAACTTGTGGTGAACTCTGTCGAAGGCGTGGTCGAAATCAATGGAGATCAGAGCAGCTCGAAGGCGACAGGATGTGGCAATGGCTATTAAATCCCTGCATTCGCCGGTTGCCGTTGCATGTTGGTCACTCCGCCCTGTGTCGTTTGCTCCATTGAGAGGAGTAGGGGCAGAACCTTCTGTATGCGGCTGGCGAGTAGTCGGGCAAAGATCTTATGGTCCGCGTTGAGCATTGTAATTGGCCTGTAGTCCTCGACCGTCCGACCTCTGGAAGGCTTGTGTATCGGTATAAGGAGGCCTTCCACGAATGCAGGTGGCACGTGGGAACCGGGGGTCATCATTTCTTGGTACATGATGATCCATCGGGGCATCATTAGATCGCGGAAAGTCCGATAAAACTCGAGCGGCAGTCCGTCTGGCCCGGGAGATTTGTTGAGTGCTCCATTGTTAAGCGCGTCCTCGATGTCGTCCCTCGTAAGTCCAGCTAACAGCGTCGCCGCTGCTGCATTTTCAAGGGTGTGCGACACGTGCTGCAGTATGTCGTGATCGTCCGCTTCCTCGTCCTCTGTATTCACCTCGTCGTAAAACCGGCGATAGTGATATGCAAAGGCCTCTGTAACCGCCGCCTGAGTCATTACGACCCTACCACCTGGCAATACGAGGTCTGTGATCAGCTGCTGTCGGCGTGGGCGGCTGTCGAGCACGATGTGATGCATAGACGGGGTTTCTCCTTCCGCTCGGTCTTGACGTCGCGTTCGCACTACGACCCACTCCAAACGTTTCCTCGTAAGAGACAATATTTTACCTTTGATTCGGCGGCTTTCCATTTGTCGGTTGGAGATGGTAGTTGGCTGTCGAGTTCGCGAAGCATCGTGTAATAAAAGTCCAATGTGTGACGATGCCAAGCTGCGATTTCTTTTCCTAATTGTGTTAGCACACGCCGAAACGCTGATTTTGCACAGTCCACCCACCATGTTAGAGTCGATGGGTATCGGGGAAGACGACGTTCGGAATCCAGCAATGTGTTGGCGATAATCTGACGGCATTCCGGGACTTGAAGACGTGCCACATTCAGCTTCCAGGGTCCTCGGCTGCGCCATAACCGCTGCTGTTGTAGAGTGAATGTGCATATGAAAGCGCTATGATCGGAGAAGGCAAGCGGCCAACGTTCGGCGTCAAATACTCCCGGCGCTAGAACTCGTGAGACATAAATGTGGTCTAGGCGACTGGCTGAGTGACTAGTAAGGTATGTAGCCCCAGGACGGTCACCATGCACTGCCTCCCACGTGTCGGTGAGAAGCAGATCTCGAACCAGGAGCCGAAGTTCTTGACAAGTCGAGAAATCTGGGACTTGGTCTTTGGGGTGGAGCACACAGTTAAAGTCGCCGCCGAAGATATATTGATCGAAGCGGCTGATAAAAAGGGGAGCGATATCCTCCGAGGAGAACAGCGATCGTTCGCGGCGTTGGTCAGTTCCTGATGGCGCGTAAATGTTAATGATGTGCGTGCCAAGTGCTGTGATCGCCAGCCCCATTCCTGACGGAAGGTAATTCACTTCTTCGATGGCAATCCCGTCGCGAACTAGTACTGCCGTACCGTTGCCATTCCGGTCCGCCGGTGACACATATGTCACATAACCTTAGAAAACGGGGAGGGCCGCTATATATACTTCTTGCAACAGGGCAATGTCAACATCCGAAGAACGAAGCATCTCACGCAGCAACTGGATCTTCACTGCCGTTCGTATCGTGTTGAGGTTAAGCGTGGCGATACGATAAGCTTGTTGCCGAACCGCAGGTGCTAAGTTATCCATTAAGACTGGAATTACGATTGCAGGTGAGGTTTGGGGGGGTGCGGAGGTGTTAATAAACACCTCCGCATCCCCCCAAACCTCACCTGCAATCCTTTCTAGAGAGCCGGCGCCAATGGCGTGGGCCCCGTTGGCGTGACTTGCATGGTGCCGTCGTCGTCGTGGTCATCCGCCCACGTCGGGGAACTCAAAGCAAGATCGGCCTCCTCAGGACACGGCATGGGTGCTTGCACTCCAGAAGGTGGTGGGCATCATCTGTCCTGCATTTCGGCATCCGATTTTGCCACTGTAGATATATGTGGTTCGTCCTCAGTTCCGTTCGGTGGTGCCACACTGAAGCAAATGGCGGCTGCCTCTGTGGAAGCGTCGTCATTGAAGGTGGAGACGCCATCCTCTGGAGGCTGTGTCGCATCCCGTTCGGAGGTTGCTGTACGCCTCCGCTTCCGTCGCTTCGGAGAGCGTTGCTTCCTGGCATGTCCTTCTGTGTCAGACGATAGCAACGATTCACGACGTTCGGGCACAAAGGCAGCCGTAGGCACAATAAGCGAGTCGACGGCCATGCTATCGTCATGTATGTTGTTATCCGTCGACGGGGGAGGCGGCATCGGAGTTGAATCCGTAGCTTGTGGAACGGGTGCGTCATCATCGCCCTGTACTGGAGCATGGAGCAGCGACCCAACAGTGGATGTCGGCTGTCGTGGTGAAGTGGTAGCTGTCGTGAGGGCTGCTGCATAGTTCACGGGAAGCAGCGTCGGCTGCGATGGCGGCAGTTGAGTGATTCGGCGTTGGATACATTCTGATCTGAGGTGTCCCTCCTTCCCACAACCAGAGCAGGTCTTCGGTTGCCCATAGTAGATGACGATGGCACGGCAGCCACCGATATTCAGATATGAAGGTACATGTCTTTTAAGTTCTATTCGGACCTGGCGGACTCCGTTCAGCACAGGATATATCTGGAATTGTGTCCATTTTTCCGCAACATGATCATGGACCGTGCCGTAGGGGCGCAGCGCTGTCACGACGTCCTCCGCCGGTAGTTCGAAAGGAAGTTCGAAAATTCTGATCTTGCGAAATCCCATGCCAGAATAATTGACGTGCACAGTCCCCACATTGCCATCAGCATGGCAGAAACGGAGGCCCTGTTTCGTGTCCCGAAGGATCCGTTCACATGTTGCATCGTTGATGATCTTGACATATACGATATTACTCACAATGGACAAGTGAAAGCCGAGAATGTCGGTCGCCGGAATTTTAACTTCTTCTCGTAGAAATCGTTCGACTTCGAGTGCTTTGGGCCGTGCAAATTCGTTGCGGAACGTAAATTTCAGCGTCGATTTTCTGTATTGGTGCGCCATAGTGATCTATATGCTGAGTACGGCACGCGCGAAACGGCCGAGTACGATGTAAACAAACACGAGCGCTCGCTCCGCGGCAGGAACACAAACAGCGCGTCCTCACCGCAGCACAGCCAAAGGCCAACTGAAGCCACATCCAGGCTGGCCAGCACACCGGCCGCCGTCGTCAATCCGCGAGGCGGATTCGATCCGGGGCCGGCGCGCCTACCCGAGTCAGGAAGCAGTGAGTTAGCGCTCTCGGCTACCCAGGCGGGTCAGTATTGTCTTTCCATCTGAGGTATTGACATCCTTATAGCTGCTTCTCTTTAATGCACTTGCAGGGCCCATCTATCTGTTCCCTAGTCATGTACACCTCTACAGCACTGCATTTCTCCTCTAGCCACACCTGCTGAACTATTTCGCACATTCTGCTAATCTCATTTTTTAGACATTTCTATTCTCTTTTGCTTGCTTCATTAATGCATTTTTATATTTTGTCTTACTGTCAGTTAAGTTCAATATATCGTGTCTTATCCACGGGTTTTTAATGGGCCCTGTAGTTTTAGCTATTCGATCTTTTGTTGCCTACACTATTTCAATTCCCAACGCAAGTCACTCGTCTTCTAATATATTCTCATCCCCTGTTTCAGTCAACCGATGTCTAAAAAATTCCTTAAAACTCTCAACAACCTCTCATACTTTCAATGCATCCAGGTCATGTGTTCTTAATTTCCAACCTTCCTTCGGCTTTAATATGCAGTTCACAACCAATGAATTATGATTAGAGCCCACATCTGCCCTGGAAATGTTTTACAGTTTAAAATTTGGTTTCGAAATCTGTTGTTGGTTGATTGATTTGGGGGATGGGACCAAACAGCAAGGTCATCGGTCCCATCGGGTTAGGGAAGGATGTGGAAGTCAGCCGTGCCCTTTTACAGGAACCATCCCGGCATTTACTCGAAGCGATTTAGGGAAATTACGGAAAACCTAAATCAGGGTCACCGGAGGCGGTTTGAGCAGTCGTCCTCCCGAATGCGAGTCCAGTGTGCCAACCACTGCACCAGCACGTTCGGTAAAATCTCTGCCTTATCATTATATAACGTCTTATCATTATATAATGTCTGAAAATTTCCAGTGTTTCGAAGTCTGTTCCACGTATACAAATGTTTTTCATGATTGTTAACGACTCTTTAGCAACGATTAAAGTATGAAAAATTCTACCAGCCCGCATACTCTTTAATTGCTTATCTCCACTTAATGTTTTCCTACTAATTTCTCTTTTTGTTCCTTTTCCTGATACCGAATTTCAGTCTCACATTACGGTTAAATGTTCATCTCCCTTAATCGTATGAATATTTTCTTTTATCTCATCAAACATTGTTTCAATCTCTTCATTATCTGCGGAGCCAAAAGCATTTGAACTCGTTCGTCTCTGATGGATGTTGCCGACATATCTACCTTACTGCTATAATCAGCTCGCTACGCTGTGCATAGAAACTTACCCAGACTGCTAATTCCTTATTCACTATTAGAGCTACTCCTGCATTACCCTTATACGTTGTTAACCCTGTACACCACCAGACCGGAGGTCCTGTTCTTCCTGCCATTGCATTTCACTAATTTTTGCAATTGATGTTAAGTATTATCCGCAAGGCAAGCAAAGAAATATCCGCAGAGAAAATACTAAGTAAAGCTTTTGTTACATTTATTACCTACTTTTGCACGTTTAACTAGCTTCATTCCTGAAACAGTTTAGTACTCTCAGATATACTCCAAAGGCTTTTAATGAAATGTAACAAAAAATAAGTAGGATAGCAAGTTCTGTAATGTCGCCCGTAGAGTAAAATCCCATAGTAAAGTTGGTATCTCACGACGGAATCACAAATCAAAGTCAGCCGCCGCTCCCGCAGCCGTGAATACGAGACGTCGGCGAAGACACGCTCGCAAGTAGTTCCGTACTCCGCCGCTGCTTGAAGTCTACTTACATCATAGCGCAGAGCCGCTCTCCTACGTTGATAGCAGCCTCAACGTACTCAGATCCACCAGCGATCTAGCGCCGTCAATCAGGACAGTGTACTAAAGTTCAGAGTTAAATGTAACAAGTCATGTTTGACTCATGTTAGGCTGACGGAATTTCTGTGTAGAAGAATTATTCAGTAGAAGAGCTGTAAACAGTTACAACAATAGCAGTACTACACTCCTGGAAATTGAAATAAGAACACCGTGAATTCATTGTCCCAGGAAGGGCAAACTTTATTGACACATTCCTGGGGTCAGACACATCACATGATCACACTGACAGAACCACACGCACATAGACACAGGCAACAGAGCATGCACAATGTCGGCACTAGTACAGTGTATATCCACCTTTCGCAGCAATGCAGGCTGCTATTCTCCCATGGAGACGATCGTAGAGATGCTGGATGTAGTCCTGTGGAACGGCTTGCCATGCCATTTCCACCTGGCGCCTCAGCTGGACCAGCGTTCGTGCTGGACGTGCAGACCGCGTGAGACGACGCTTCATCCAGTCCCAAACATGCTCAATGGGGGACAGATCCGGAGATCTTGCTGGCCAGGGTAGTTGACTTACACCTTCTAGAGCACGTTGGGTGGCACGGGATACATGCGGACGTGCATTGTCCTGTTGGAACAACAAGTTCCCTTGCCGGTCTAGGAATGGTAGAACGATGGGTTCGATGACGATTTGGATGTACCGTGCACTATTCAGTGTCCCCTCGACGATCACCAGAGGTGTACGGCCAGTGTTGGAGATCGCTCCCCACACCATGATGCCGGGTGTTGGCCCTATGTGCCTCGGTCGTATGCAGTCCTGATTGTGGCGCTCACCTGCACGGCGCCAAACACGCATACGACCATCATTGGCACCAAGGCAGAAGCGACTCTCATCGCTGAAGACGACTCGTCTCCATTCGTCCCTCCATTCACGCCTGTCGCGACACCACTGGAGGCGGGCTGCACGATGTTGGGGCGTGAGCGGAAGACGGCCTAACGGTGTGCGGGACCGTAGCCCAGCTTCATGGAGACGGTTGCGAATGGTCCTCGCCGATACCCCAGGAGCAACAGTGTCCCTAATTTGCTGGGAAGTGGCGGTGCGGACCCCTACGGCACTGCATAGGATCCTACGGTCTTGGCGTGCATCCGTGCGTCGCTGCGGTCCGGTCCCAGGTCGACGGGCACGTGCACCTTCCGCCGACCACTGGCGACAACATCGATGTACTGTGGAGACCTCACGCCCGACGTATTGAGCAATTCGGCGGTACGTCCACCCGGCCTCCCGCATGCCCACTATACGCCCTCGCTCAAAGTCCGTCAACTGCACATACGGTTCACGTCCACGCTGTCGCGGCATGCAACCAGTGTTAAAGACTGCGATGGAGCTCCGTATGCCACGGCAAACTGGCTGACACTGACGGCGGCGGTGCACAAATGCTGCGCAGCTAGCGCCATTCGACGGCCAACACCGCGGTTCCTGGTGTGTCCGCTGTGCCGTGCTTGTGATCATTGCTTGTACGGCCCTCTCGCAGTGTCCGGAGCAAGTATGGTGGGTCTGACACACCGGTGTCAATGTGTTCTTTTTTCCATTTCCAGGAGTGTATTATTCGAGGCAAAAGACTGTTTATCATTGACTGTGTTCTGAGATTGTATTGTGTATTATCGTCCCACTTATAGACACGGATGTCTTCCTACTTCTCTCTGCTTATAAGTATTTGTTATTAAAGTGTGGTGTGCTTACTGTAAGACCTTCGGTACACACACCATCAGATTATTTGACTTGCCGCTCTAACGAAGTAGGCGTGTGTCAGCAATATGTCTCGTTGTCTTATCGTGGCGTGTTTATCTTCTGCCCTTAGGTCAGACGATAGAAATGCCACTTGCACGCTTAGAGTATCAGATTGACGGTGACCAACTTTAAACAAAACTTGATTAATTTTCAGACACATTTATTAAAATAATAAAAATCATAGATATTACGTAACTTGATTCTGGATGATGTTTACAACTGACAATCTGAAGTTCCCTTGGTCTTGGTGCGTTAATCTTATTCTCACATATATCTGATACTTGACAAAGTGTCTATTCATTTATCTTCATGGCTATGTTCAGGAATATGGTAATCTTATTAGGCGCAGACTAAAACTTGACTATAGACTGGTACAGACTGGTGCAGACCAATGAGGACTGAGTAATCGGAGGTCTGTACACATGTTATAATACCTCGCGCGTTCAGGTATCACTGCGCGAGTGAGATCCGCGAGGAGAAAAGGTTCTACGTTAGCAACAATCTCATTGGCTGCGTTACATATTAATACGCGGATCGGCAGAAGCAGAATTTGGTCCGTCTTTATGGCAGCGCCATCTCGAAGAGCGGAGACGGACGAGCGCTGCGCCTGCGCTGTTGTGCGTAGCGGGGCGGGATCTAGTGGGAAAGTTGTGTACTCGCTGACTATGCGGAACTATGTACACAACATAAAGTTTTTTGCTGAAACTGCTCTAATGATACTGAAGTGTCGTAGAAGCTTCTCGACCTCCTCCAGGCGTTGAAACCATGGAAATTTCTTCTAGGCTTATTACGACATCTGAAAATGGCGACGAGGAGTTTTTGAATCGAATTCCGTCTTCACCTGCCAACACGGACGTATCTTGTATTCCGCTGGTCGCAGCGGCAATCATTTTTTAAATCTAGTCTACAATCTCTAACCATCTCTGAGGGCCTAGTGAACAATCAGTAACAGAAGTTCTTCATTTCAGGTGCAGGAGACTGACTGACTGTTGCTCAGTGTTCAACAGAGGACGGGCTCGCTAACGCAGTAAGCAGTACTACAGTCGGTTGCTGCACCCAGGTTTTGCCCGCGTAACTGCAAGGAAGAAGATTGGTCGGAATATCGCGCTCAGCTGGAAGCGCATTTCTCAGCCTACAGAATTAGTCACATTGTGCATTGTATTCTCTCTGTCCACTTTCGGACGTGATATCTACAGGTATCGTCTATGTCTCAAATTGTTTCCCGACTGTCGTCCAGATACTGATGTTGAACATGAGAAACTAGTTAGAAAACGTGACGAGCGTTAGGAGGCGCAAAATGATGTCGCTGCAGAGAGATTCATTTTTTTTTAATCTTGAGAACCACCCTGGCCAGTTATTAAACAATGGATTGCTGAACTTAGGAGGCTAAGAATACATTGCAGGTTCAATTGTTCTTGCGAGAAAAATCATATTCATGTTATGTTACATAATGTAATCACGCAAAACATGTCAGATACACGCATACGGGCTGCTGTCCTAAAATTGCAAGATCTGGGTTTGAAACCAGTTCTGTCAATAGTAGAGACTGAACATTGTGGACACAACTAAAGTTGATTTTGAGGATCCATGTGTTTTTCTTGTTCATAGTGCACAATCCACTCAGGCACAGGTAAAGGTGAAACATTTTGGTCACGTTGTACACGAGGTGTAAGTCAGAATAAGGTACTGAAGACTTGTCCACAGTGTTTTTCTATCCATGGTAAGAAAGCATGACCATGTCGTGAAGCGTTGCTTCCAGTGTGGCAAGGTCATATCTCTTTACTGCCCCGCCAGACAGGGCACTAGTGTAATGCATAGCCACGTAGTAGGTAACAGCAATTTAATATTGTAACGACTGAGCCCGAGCGGCAGGCACAAACAAGATCTCACTTTTCTGCATAGTGGAAACCTTCTACTGTAGTCCAGAGACAGAACAAACTTTTTGCCCACTTAATAGTGCCTCATAAAACAGTTAAATTTCAATTAGATGCAGGTATGTCTGTTTCCCTGATCACTAAAGACGTCTATGACATGTTTGGCAGCCACGGCTACGAAAGCCTACTTCTGTCTGCTTATAATGGACACAAAATACCAGTACCAGGCTTTTGCAGTGTGCCAGCAACTTTTCGCGATGTTAGTAAGTGTTTCATTCCATGTACTGTGTTCCAGAAACAGTGTGAACGTTTTCGCATACGAATGTATGGTTTGGGTATCCGCAGTTGTGGTAGTACATTTTGTAGCAAGAATTCCACCAACAGCTGTATTTAATCCAATTTTAATAAGGTACTATCGGTTTCCTGGCTTGTAACCACACAGGATCATTAAAACATGGTACACAACATAGCAAAGACCGCAGAAGGTCAAAGCTTCTTGTTAAAACCCTAATGTCCGTGGGGTGCATAGTCAATGACTAAAACGTTGGCCGAGGGAAAACTTCTGCATATAAAACATGGTAACAAACATAGTGGAAAATGTAGAAGGCCCAACCTTCACAGTTAAAGACTTAATGTCCGTGGGACAGATAGTCAATATGTCAACTTTATTTACCAACTGACTATCTTCCATACGGACATGAAGATTTTGACTATAAATACTGAACTTTCTACATTTTCCATCATGTTGGTTACCATGATTTGATGTTTTCATGCAGGTTTTCCCCATCCAAACTTTTTATTTATTGACTATCCGCGCTGCGGACATTATAGTTTCAACTAAGAAGTTTGGGCCTTTTATATTCTTAGCCACGTTTTGTACCATGTTTTAATGTTTATACGCGCCTAATGATGTAGCAACAAGTTAAGAAATCGGCAGCGCCTTAATAAAAAAAAAAAAATTGGTCTGAATACAGGTGTTTGCGAAAGTTCTTGTCACAAAATGAATATTTTTAATTTAGTATTGCTTGACTTGTTCGATCTGTGCATGTAAGAAAGTGTCTCATACCCTGTTTCTGGCATGTGCAATAGGTACAGTGAACTTTTAGAACCAGGATTACGAAGGGCTAGAGAATTTTATATGCTGTTCATTGTTAAAGATAATACATAACCATGAGTATATGCTGCTAGACACTGTCCCCCGTGTAATAACTGAGCAGGTTGCAAATGAAATGCAACGATGGACTGATACAACCCATTTGTGCAGGCCTTGGGGCATCCCCCTGGTGATCCGTAAAAAGCTGTCGGGAGATACAAGTCTGCGCTCTGATTTCAAAGCCATGATAAATCCATAAAGTATCGTAGATTCTTTTCCTCTGTCACGCCTGCAGAAATTAATGCATGGGGGCATTCTTCTCGAAGATTGATTTACTTGAGGTATATTTACTGTTGTAGCTGGATGAGCAGTCCAGGCAATCTTTTGGGGATAATACTCACCTGGGATCGTTGCAGTTTCAAAGACTACCATTCGGAAGCGTTTCAGCGCCTATTATTTTTCAACATTTCCTGGAACAATTAACAGCTAAAGTCGCTTTATGTACAAACTATGTGGATGATATAGTTGTGGTGGGTCGTTCTCCTGCTGAACATTTGGCAAATTTAGAATGTTTGTTTTATGTTCTCACCGAGGCTGGCTTAAAGCGTAAAGGGAAAAAGTGCTCCTTTGCCACGAAGAACATGAGTATTTTTAAAAAAGTAATAAATGCACAAGGTATTTGCCCTGCATTTGTCTGTGATTAACGATTTGCCGGCGCCAGATAACATTAATAATTTACAGCACATCCTGGGGAAACTGACCTATTACATTAATTTTATTTCTAATGTTGCCTAAATTGCTGCTCCACTGAACAGACGGTGTCGGAAAGGTGTTCCCTTTGTGTGGTCCCACGAAGATCAAGATGCGTTTCAGCATTTAAAGGACGTTTTGTTAAGTCGCAGTTGTCTAGTTCATTTCGATGCAGCTAAGGCTTTTGTGTGAACTGTATATAGAGCTTCTTAAGG
Organism: Schistocerca gregaria; assembly: GCF_023897955.1. Classification (NCBI taxonomy): domain Eukaryota; kingdom Metazoa; phylum Arthropoda; class Insecta; order Orthoptera; family Acrididae; genus Schistocerca; species Schistocerca gregaria. The sequence continues at coordinate 428,809,405 of NC_064921.1, forward strand.
ATTGAAGCAGTGCTCTCCCATAGAACTGATTCGTCTGATAAGCCTATTGCTTTTGTCTCAAAACTCTCAATAAAGCGCTGCATTGAAAACGAGGTACACGCCACTGTTTGTGGTGTTACAGAGTGTAATTAGATTATTGATCATCTGCCGTCAACAGCTTTGTTCCTTCCAAGGCTGTGCCATCGCGGTCAACGCTGTGCAAGTTGTTGAACAATTCCATTGCACAACATTCGAACACTGATTGCTTATCTCGGTTACCGGTCAGTAGCGACACAGCGTTTGATTCGTCTGAAGAATCATGTTAACAAATTGACTCTCAAGATTTCGTAATTCTTCAAAATTTTCGCCTTGCGTTTTTGGCGTATTACTGCAGCAACATGCTTCCGGTTCAGCTCTTTGGGTAGTAGGAAAATCTTGTCGAGCCATATCGCTCGGCACATTTATTTTATTTCACAGTGACTCCCATCATTTGATCTTTGGAAGTTTTCATGTAACATGCTTGGGCCACGACTGCAAATTCTGTTTATTCACTTTCATTCATGGGAACGCAACTGACGCAATGAATATTTTATGTTGTTTTTTACGAGTCTTACAAGACAAAGTGGTGTCGTTTCCTATGAGTGGAAAGTTTTTTCATTGTGTTTGTGACATGTATATATGTTGATAATAATGCTCGAAGATCCGATGATGGCAGCAAGATTCTGTCGAAATTGGCTATTGTGAAATAAAATAAATGTACCAAGCGATGTTGGCTGCAGAAGACTTTCATATTTACCAATGACAGATCACTCCCTACGAACATTTGCAAATAAAAATATGCAGTGCCAGTTCTTTGGGAACTTTTGCAATATGTGCACTATGGGTAGCTATGTAGTTTGAAAGAAATTTCACACCCAGCTACAAGTCACTACCTTTCGCATAATAACACGTCCGCGGTCAGATGCTATGCTGCGGTAGGTTGGCACAAAGCAACGCCCCGACGTCATTGTATTTGGTAACACACGGATGACCAAATTCAGCAAATGACCTCTCGCTGCACAGCTTGTGCGGGGCATCATCCCGCTCCCCCTCTAGGCTTTTTTTCAGTAGCCCCGTTCGTTCGGAGCGTGGCAGCGCTTGCATATCCAATTCGCGGGTCCGTTCTGGAAAACGAGATGGTTGTTGTCGGTAGACGCAATCAGTCCTCATTATCACTACCGTTAGTACTGTATCGACTTTATCCTCTATTTCCTGAGCTTCTTGTCATGAACTATGAACCGCTGTTCACGTCAACCGGTTTTGTCCGCAGGTCGTGGTCCAGTGGGTAGGCGTTTGGGCCTTTACATCACGAGGTTCCAGGTCCGATCCCCGGCCAGGTTGAGGATTTTCTCTGTCCGGGGACTGGATGTTTGCGTTCTTCTCATCATTTCATCATCATTCGTGACAGTGGGTAGACTGGAGTGTGTCAAAATTGGGAATTTGTACAGGGGCTGATGACCGTGCAGCTGAGCGCCGCAAAAACCAAACATCGTCAGCGGTTTTCAACAGTTTTGTGCTGACAGTGGCACACACTATGTAACTCTTCCGCCTTTTTTACCCTCAGTCTAACGGTTACTTACCCGGCCGGTGTGGCCGAGCGGTTCTAGGAGCTTCAGTCTGGAACCGCTTGACCGTTACGGTCGCAGGTTCGAATCCTGCCTCGGGCATGGATGTGTGTGATGACCTTAGGTTAGTTAGGTTTAAGTAGTTCTAAGTTCTAGGGGACTGATGACGTCACATGTTTAGTCCAATAGTGCTCAGGGCCATTTGAACCCATTTTTGAATGGTTCTTTAGAACGTCCACACGTTTAAATTCCGTACCTCCAAGCGTTCCTTGCCAAATGACGAGAAGTCGCCAGCAGACTTATTACAATGTTGGCGTCACCATAACCTGTTGCATCCTCTGCATCTCGTCGATCGAACGCCACATTCCATCGCGTCAGCCTAAGTTTCAACCAAAACCAAAGAAGTTTCGAACAGAACCCTCAGCATGGAAGGTTATGCTGACTCTCTTTTGGGACGAAAAAGGCGTTATTTTGGAGCATTACATGAGTAGAAGGATCACCAGTGCATCATACACAGATGCTGCAAGCAGGTGTCCTTTTCCAACATGACAATGCAAGGCCCCACACTGCCCGTACAACAGTTGCAACAATCACAGACCTGCATTTTAAGTGTCTTCCTCATCCACCATACTCACCAGACCTTGCCCCAAGTGATTTCCGTATGTCTGGACCACTCAAAGACGCAATGGGAGGAAAGAAGTTCCGTTCTGATGAAGAGGCACGCAATGCGGTGCATGAGTGGTTGCGCGGACTACCAAAAAAATTTTTTCCCAAAGGAATTTATGCACTTTGTAACCGCTAGAGGACTTGCATTGAGCGTGGGGGAGATTATGTTGAAAAGTGATACAGCTTTGTACCACTTCTGCACAATAAATAATATTTAAAAAAAATTAGGTTTTCCTTTGACTCACCCTTGTAGAACAATTATTGAGTACAGGAACTATAAACAGTTGTAACTACAACAGTACTATTATTCGATATGAAGATCAGTTCCGGATTGTGTTCTGAGATTCTGTTGTGTATTATCGTCCCACATATCGACATGAATATTTTCTAAAGATAAGTGTTTATTATTTAATTTTTTTATTTAAACTGATCTAATGATGTTTAAATATTGTAGAAGCTTCTCGACCTCCTCCAGAAGTTAAAACAGTAGAATTGGTTTCTTGCCCTACTACGACACACAAAAAGTTCTCAGTTGTAGAGTGTGCATATTGATTAAAATTTAAAATGAAAAAGCCTTATAGTAGATTAGCTAAAACGTTTACCTTAAGGGTGATTGCCAACTTCGGAAACCTAGAAATCGATAAGTTAACGTAGTCCACATATTTTCATTTAAGATGCCCTGCGGGGTGATATTCGGAGGACACGTCACTAGCAAAAAGGATTCTTTGCGCAGAAAGCAGTGATGTTCACAGCTATAAAATTATTTTGTAAAAGGGCTATGGAAATAAAATTTCCAATAAACAAAAGACTTATTTTCAAATATAACTAAAAAAAACCTATGTGCTCACTAATATGTATACATTCTATGCAGTATTGACACTTTCCTCATAAAAAAGTTTTCCTGAATATGAGTTTTAGAAAACGGAACTTACTAACTAGCTACATCTTATTATTGTCATTTTACAATTTCGTGCCAAATCTAGTCTACATTTATAAGTAACTAATTTTACACAATTAAATGTCCTTCTTATTCATAGACAATGTACGACAGTTTCTGTTTATGATTAGTCGCAATGTCATGCTGTGCCTTCATTTTCCTGGTTTTCTACCAGATCTCACGTGCTGCATTTCTGTGTGACGTGTTCACAATAGTGCCAGAAAAGTTTCGCTCTGTATTGCACCTTTGTTTTCATCAACCGTGGCTGCTTGACGCATATGCTAGTACTTTCTTGGATGACCTGCTATGCTTTGAGGTTTTCTTCTGCTTGATATTTCATGATGTCCAAGCAGACTGTATGAGATCCTGCCCACTCGTCTCTTATAGGATGCCTAGGAAGCTGTTTTCTCGGATAACTGGTCAACTTGCAAGCAAATCATATTAATGGAGTTTATTACAGTAACTGAATTGACAATACTTAACTTTTGTTTCTACATGACTGGTCGCAAGCAACTGGCGACATGCAAATAATCAATGTCCTTTGATAGATACAGTTTCCATGCAAGCTAATCACACAAGGTCATAAGGCCGCTCCTGTCGTGGTGACGTCATAGTCAGCGTGCTATTGGCTGACGTCGCCCCACAGCCCTCTCTGCTTTTCCGTTCTTGATCTGCGTGCCAGCACTTCTCGTTACGCCGGAACAGACTGCATAGAAATTTTTGATACTCCAATATCACGCACTCACTTTCTCCGGATCTGATTTTATGATTTATGAAATATCAGATTTCTATTTAGGAGAGTTCTCATTTATTTCAATCCGTTCCTCGAACCAGGCAGCACGCGGTTAATGCCGTGCTTATTTCTCGGTATCCTCCTTTTTTAGAGCAACAGACAGTGAACATCTTTCCTGAGTATGTTGTCATGTTCTTTACCCACACAGCTGTTCCAGCAGATGTAGATACAGTAATGTCATGGTGCGTTGCTGACTGCAGTTGGTATAAGAAGCCTTGGCGTTTGAGACCTCATCGATTTCGGTGTGTTGCAAAGTCACCGACGAACAATACGACACACCTCTATGACCACAAATGTTATTCCTCCGTCCACTATTTTCCTTCACCTAATGGTTTCGACCATCATGGTGTTGTGCCGTCAACAATAAACAATCCAAAAATTTATGCACATATATTCTTTTGTATGAAGGCTGGTACTGACAACCCAGTGTAGGTCGATGTTCTGATCATTCTGATGTTTGTAAGGTCCGGTGTGGTTGATTTGCACTGTGTCCCCAACTCCCAAAGTCTGCGAGGAATCGTTAAGGATCGGAAAGCGAGAAAATCGTAGCGAAACTCGGGAAGGCGAACAGAGGCGCGATGGTTGGTGCCATAGAGTAACTTAAGATGTTAACCGACTGGTACCGTTAAAATTTTCTTCCCGAGAAACCTTGACGTACCGTGAAATGACGTGATGCTCCGTTTACGACCTGTGCGAATGCCTGCATTCCAAAGGTATTGTAGAATTTTTGGTGTTATATGACGAGACGTGATGTTACCTGATGGCGGACGCGAATTGGCGCTAAACAATCGACGTCGTCCCTAGATCACGTCACAATTCCAGTTTAATGTTGACAACATGCGCAGGACGCAATGCTCACTCCAGAGATATTTCTACTCTATGGTTGGTGCAGGGACTGACAGTTGACGCTCAAAATAAACAAATGCAACATATTGAGAATAAACAAGCGGAAATGCCCGTTGCTTTCCAGTGTTGTGTTGAAGTTATTTTGTCACGTTGGGGGAAATCAGCCAAAGAGTCGGAAACGACAAAAGTGTTAAAAATTCAACGTACTTTATGATCTTTATACATTCATGTTTTATTTTACCCAGTAGAATAGCGATATAACACACCCCGTCCGTGTGTTTCTGTTAGGCAACCATAACTGCTCGTGAGCCTCATTCATTTACGAAAGACCGATGAAGTGATCCTGAGCTGGACAGTGGGTGACGCATGACTTAATTTTTTTCACTTCGTCTGCCTCTTATTTGCAGCTTACAACTCTAGGACAGAAATTCATATGAGATTGTACAACAGCTATATTATTGATTTCGACTAGGAATAGTGCTAGCGAGTTTTTAGAACTCGTCAAGTGCACAGGCTCTTCAACAAGTAAGTAAGCGACAACAATAGTAAGATTGTTCCAGCTGGTGACAAGGTCACTAAAAGTATGGTGAAGCGACACATCGAAGATATTCAGGGGCGCAGCTAGGTGTACAGCAAACTGATTATGTGAAGACTGAAGCGACGAATGAAAATTTGTGATTCGTGGCTTCACTGTGCACGTACACACCATAGATTCTGCTACCTTTATCAGATGTTCCACATTTGGAGCTCTGTTATGTTATTAATGATGCGTTTCTTTTCTTGCCATCTTCCATCACTTCCTTGTGCTGAACTCGACATACTTACTACCATCAGTACCCTCTACAATCTGTTTTACAGACGTTTATGAATGAATACTCGTTTGTGATAAAGACCACACAGGGAATACGAAAAAGCTATTTAGTATTCACTGTTCCATTTTCGTATGCCAGCATGCGACGGCGGATTTATAAGAAGCTGTCGAAAATAAAAAGTGCTTTAGGAGATGAATCGAGCTAAGGATGATTTTAATATTTGTGTAGATACAGCAAAAGCTCTAAAAGCCATTAAATTGATTTACATTGGGATTACGCTTGAATATATTAAAAAGGTACTCCGTGCTTCATAAAAATATTACTTTTATTTCATGATAAAAAAATGCAGTTTTCTGTTACGCATACACTTATGCGCAGGATGCTTCTGTGGCAGCCTACATCAGTAGCTTAACATGTCGCCGTCGTAAATGCTACAGCTGACATCTGTGCTCATGGCTAGAGTCAAAGACCGTTCGTTTCACTGCAACTATAACAGGAACATTCTATGGAGTAATTCCCTTACAGTTGCCAATGGTCAGTTTGCGTCCAGGTACAATGAAGCTGTTCCACGTCACTTGCTGTGAGGGCTTCCTCAATGGATGCCAATTCCCTCGCCATATCTCGCATGTTTTTTAATGTGTCCGTAATGATTAACCATTAGAAACTGTAAAGTAGTCCCCTGCTTAGCTAGGTAGTAAGGTGCTTGCCTCCCATGCACTGGGCCCGGGTTCGATTCCCGGCAGGGTTGGAGATTTTCTCCGCTCGTGGACTGGATGTTGTGTTGCCCTCACCATTTCATCCTCATCATCGGCCGCAAGTCGTCCGATGTGGCGCCGACTTAAATAACACATGCATTTGGCGGCCGAACACGAATGGGACATTCCGGCCAGCAATGCCATACGATCATTTCAATTTTTTTCATACTGTAAAACAGGCGTGTGGATGAATTCAAACAAAGAGAGTGGTATTTATGCCCCGCACGTATTTAGACGATAATTTTGAAGGCGTTCGTGTCCCGATTCTCAAGATAATACGACAGAGAAGATACAGTTAATTAAAGAACCGAGGCTAAGAGGAGCCAGGTATGAGTTACAATCTATGGACTCGGTAGTAATCAGTGGAGACAGCCATATTCAGTCGTCAGCACCAATGGAAAGAAGAAGTCTATACGAATGATTGCAGCAGACCTAAGCTAACTACAAGCTCTGCTCTGCAGACGTTTTGTAAGAATTTTCGACATTTGCTGAAAAGAACGACAGTGTGACTGGAACAATTTCTCGAGTAATGAAGCAACTATTCATTTGTTTGTAAAATAGAAATAATGGCAATATGGCGGTAGAGGAACACTTTAAATCCAGCACTATCATTGAGATCGAGAATGAAACCGCAACAGCAAAAACGTTTTGTGCCATTTCTAAACAATACGTATTTCTCCATTTATTTCGCTTATGAAAAACGGTAGGATGTGTGTATCTGAACTGGTTGTAATACAGCTCAATGATACAACTCATTGCAGAGGAAAAGAAGCAGAGAATTGTTTGCTACGAAACGAAATCTCACCACTCAAGCATATGAACGTCTGGCGTTACATGAAGTCGTTAATCAGTACCTGTTAGGTCAATAGATCGCTTACTTTTTCATAATTGTCATCATGTGTACAAGATCATTTATTTAGTTATGTCTCATCATTTGTTCAGAAGACAGTGTAACGTCACAGTGCACTTGTTATGTGAACCTGATGCATGGCACGTTCCGTAAGGTTAGAGATACCGACGAAATTATACTTAATCTGATTTGAGTTTGACACCAGGTCTGCACCCCAGCTGTTTGGAAACGACACAAAAGCCGAAACTGTCAGTCAGAAATGAGAATATTTCTTTAGAGCTGCCAGTTTGAAATAATAACCTCTCTTAAAAATTATTTATTTGTGCTTGTTGTTCATTAAAATATAATATTACATAAGTGCCAAATAATCTGAAATAATTCTATATTTACAACACAGTGTTTTTCGTTTTTGTAATTAATCAATTCATTTTAGGTGGTCTGCATCTGATGTAGTATGTCAATTGAAGCCGTTTCTTTGAGCTGTGTCGTCATATGGTTAACTACAATGGTTATTTGACTGTCGCTAGCATTGATGGTATTTCGTATTTCTAGCCATGTTGACTTCCGGTTTTTATTTTATTTTTTTTTTGCGCAAAATTTTTCGACTATCAACCTAGTCATCTTGTTTCAGTGGTCGATTCTTTGATGCCGCGACATTGTGAAGTGTGAGGCGTTGCAGGCAAGACGGAATACGGACGTCTAAAAATGAGATTGACAGAAAGTAGAAAATGGGAAAGTAGGAATTGCTAGAGGATATGTACAAAACTCTAGAAGCATGGAAAATTAAAGCGATATTTGAAGGAAAGTGAAACATTTGTACGAACATAAAAAGTTCAGATGGTAATCCAGTACCAAACAATGAAAAGTCTAAAGAGTGCAAGGAGTGTATAGAAGGTTCACACAAGGGAAACGAACTTGATGACAGTAACTTAGAAAAAGAAGAGGAGATAGCTAGATTGAGAACGGAGCTGCGATACTGCGAGAACAATTTGAGAAAGGACTGAAAGCCCTAAGCCGTTACAAAGTCCACAGACTACCTAAAATTTCCACCGAATTGTTGATTTCTGTCACAGAAGCGGCCACGTCTAAACTGTTCTACCTGGTATGCAAGATGTAGGCAATAATGTAATAATTTCAACTGCTAACAAGACGTATGCTGACAAGTGTGAATTTTACAGAACCATCAGCTTAATAACTCAGGGTTGCAAAATATTGATGTGTATTACTTATAGAAGATTGGAAACTGATGTGATTTCTGGAGAAATGTAGGAGCATACGAGGCAATTCTGACCCTGTGACTTACCTCGGAAAATATGTCGAAAGAAGGTAATTCAAGGTTTACTGCAGTTTCGTATTTAGAGAATGGCCTGACAGTCGACTAGATTACACTCTTTAAAATTTTGAAGATTTAGGGATGAAATACAAGAAGCGAAAGGTTATTTACATCCTGTCTAGATACCAGATCGCAATTATTGGACTTGAAGGACATGCAATGAAAGCAGAAATGAGGCAGTGTTGTAGCCTATTCTCGATGTTATTCAATCTGTACGCTGAGGAAGCTGAGAGGGAACCAAGAAGTAATTTTTAAAGGAAATTTAATTTCAAGGAGAAGAGATTCAAGCTTTGAGATTTACTGGTGACATTGCAGTTCTGTTAGGACGACAAAGAACTTCGAAGCGCAGTTGAATGGAAGGTATAGTGCCTACAAGAGACTATAAGATGAAAATCGACTAGAGAAAAAGAAGAGTATTCGTATTTATTCGAATTACATTGGATGGTACTCAGGCAATTATAGTAGGAAATGTTACACTAAAAGCAGTAGATGAGCACTATTTTTTCAACATCAAAGTATGTGACGATGGTCCAAGTAGAAAGGATATAAAATCAGACTGGTAACGGCGTGATGAATAATTCTGAAAAACATATATTTGTTGACATAGAATATAAATACATATGTTAAAAAGTCTTTTCTGAAGATATATTTGTGGAGTGTAGGCATGCACAGAAGTGAAACGTTCGGACAAGAAATTCGGACAAGAAGCTAATACAAGCTTTTGAAATATGGTACAAGCAAAGAGAAACCTCAAACAGTGCTCGATGCTAACCGAATTGCTTACCTTTTTTGCTAGTGTTTCTAGCACTTCTCGGCTATTCCAGTAGTGTGTTCTTTATACGAAATGCTACACTGACACGGAAATACATACTGACATTCCTTGAGAGGTAGGTCGTCTGTCACTTCTGTTGGTGATAGCGGATGGATTAGCTCCATGTTTCCGGAGGGGCTACTGACTTTTCTAGAATTTTGGGCGTCATAAGAAGAGTAAACAACCCTTCTCTCTCTCTCTCTCTCTCTCTTTCTCTCTCTCTCTCTCTCTCTCTCTCTCTCTCTCTCTTTCTCTCTCGACATCGACCCCTTTCACATGCGAAGCTTATTTTGATTGCAATGGTCGCTTATGCTTCCGGCCACGAAGGGATTACCCTAATGGGACATGGGACGGAAATCGGTAGCTGTGATGTACATGTACAAACATGATTACAGTTTCGGAAAACTGGATTTATTCGAGAAAAAGAACTTCACAAGTTGAGCAAGTCAGTAACACGTTGGTCCACCAATCGTCCTAATGTAACCAGTTATTGCGCTTTGCATTCATTGACAGGATCGTCGGATGTCCTCCTGAGGGATATCGTGTCAAATTCTGTCCACTTGGCAAGTTATATCATCAAAATTTTGAACTGGTTGGAGGTTGCTGCCCATAATGGTCGAAACGTTCTCAATTGGGGGGAGATCTGGCGACATTCTGGCCAAGGTGTGTGAGCAGGCATTATCTTTCTGAAATGTTGGCCCAGTATAGCTTGCAACGAAGGGCAACAAAACGGGGCGTAGAACATCGTCATTTGGTATCCCACCACTGTCGAAGACATCTCCATCACGTCTTCACTGGTCATCGGTGTTCATTTCCAAGCGGGACTTATCACTGATGACAATTCTACTCCAAAGACCATTACAGGCTGGAGACATATCTGGAGACGTCCCACGCAGGGATGGGATACCAACATGAATGTCGCCCACCATACAGCTCGACAACCAGGAGTGATGGTCTGGGGTGTCATTTCCTTTCATAGCGGGACGCCCTTTGGCTGTCATCTTCGGCACTGCTACAGCACAGTGGTACGTCGACGATATTCTACGCCCCATTTTGCTGCTCTTTATGTCATGCCACACTGGGCTGTCTTAGTAACGTAATGACCGCCCGCTCGCAGTCACCGTTTCTAATACTTCTATTCGTGCTTGTCAAACCCCTCCTTAGGCAGCAAGAGCGCCGGATCTCTCCTTAACTGAGAACCTTTCGAGCATTATGGGCAGGCCCCTCCAACGAGCTCGGGATTTTTGTGATCTAACTGGACAGAATTTGGCACAATGTCGGTCAAGAGGTTTTTATGTTGGTAACGCCACGTAGCGCTCTGTATGAAAATCACTCACTGTGCTGTGTTCAGGCTGTGGTTGGTTGGCGTTGTTGGAGTATTCGCTATTGTAGTGTTGGGCAGTCGGATGTGAACAGCGCGTAGCGCTGTGCAGTTGGAGGTGAGCCGCCAGCAGTGGGTTCAAATGGCTCTGAGCACTATGGGACTTAACATCTATGGCCATCAGCCCCCTGGAACTTAGAACTACTTAAACCTAACTAACCTAAGGACATCACACACATCCATGCCCGAGGCAGGATTCGAACCTGCGACCGTAGCAGTCGCGCGGTTCCGGACTGAACGCCTAGAACCGCTACACCACCGCGGCCGGCCCGCCAGCAGTGGCGGATGTGGATAGAGAGACGCCAGAGTTTTGAGAGGTTACTGTAAGCGGACGACCTGGACGTGTGTCCGCCAGAAAAAGAGAATTTGTAAAGATGGACGTCATTAATTGATAGATACCTATATGATGACTTTTCAACATTATTAGTGTAAATCCATTGTTTGTTCTCTATCAAAATCTTTCATTTGCTAACTCTGCATATCAGTAGTTAGTGCCTTCAGTAGTTAGAATCTTTTATCTAGCTGGCAGTAGTGGCACTCGCTGTACTGCAGTAGTTCGAGTAACAAAGATCTTTGTGAGGCAAGTGATTCATGAAAGGTATAGGTTATTGTTAGTCAGGGCCATTCTTTTGTGGGAATTATTGAAATTCGGACTGCGTTGCGCTAAAAATGTTGTTTAGCGACGATCAGAATAAGTAAAGAGAGAAATATCTGAGTACGTTCAGTTTGGCTCAGCTGTTTGAAAATCAAATAACGGAAGAATGTTTACCAGCGCAGTCATTCATAATTTTTCTAAGGGCGCGTTTCAATTTAACAACGGTCTCGACGAATACCAAGCGGAAATACTGCTTACAGGGAGAGAGGTGGACCATCGCGTTACTGACTTGCTTAATTTGTGAATAATTCACTTTTTCTGAGACTGTACGTATTTGTTTGTCTGTAAGTGATACATGTACATCACGTGTACCTATTTGCGTCCCATTCGGAAAATTATCTGGTTGTACGTCGTCTATTTTTGTCTTACAATGTATATGGGTCATCTTATCCGCCATAAAAAAGCCAAGGAGACATTTATTTCACCGAATATGAGAATGAGCACAGGCAGAAAATTGATTCATAGCGTGGAACGTGTGTTCAATACGGCTTTACACAGTGTGCTACTTGATGGGTAGTTCACGGTGCGGTTGCAATCAGAGCAGCACACAGAATTTAGACCACTGCCCGGACATCTTACTGAGGTGACAAGGGGTCAGCGGTCGAAACACTGTCCGCAAATACTCAATCGTTAACGCTGCTAGAAACTCAAATACATTAAACACAATGAGGAGGAGCGAGCCGCAGGAACGTCAACAGTGCCACTGTGTGCGTAGTCAGGCTGCCCGACGCCGCCCGCTGCCGGCTGGAGTCCACGCCCGCCTACTTGCGGCCGCTGCTGCAGAGGCTGCCGTAGTGCAGCCGCGAGTCGCTGCAGTCGCTGGGCGCGGGCTCCCGCCGCCGGCGCACCGGCTTCGCGTCCAGACCGCACTGCACGATGAACCGCAGCTCCGACACCACCGCCTCCCACGGCGTCATCTGCGGCACACACGTCGAAAGTCACATCCCTTTATGAAATTCGCCATGTACACTACTGGCCATTAAAATTGCTACACCAAGAAGAACAGCAGATGATAAGCCGGTCTTCATTGAACAAATATATTATACTAGAACTGACATGCAGTTTGGGTGCATAGATCCTGAGAAATCAGTACCTAGAACAACCACCTCTGGTCGTAATAACGGCCTTGATAAGCCTGGGTATTGAGTCAAACAGACCTTGGATGGCGTGTACAATAATAGTTGCCCATGCAGCTTCAACACGATACCACAGTTCATCAAGAGTAGTGACTAGTGTATTGCGACGAGCCAGTTGCTCGACCACCATTGACCAGACGTTTTCAGTTGCTGAGAGATCTGGAGAATGTGCTGGCCAGAGCAGCAGTCGAATATTTTCTGTGTCCACGGGATGAAGGGAAGAGCCACCGGTCGTAACAAATCTGAAATGTAACGTCCACTGTTCAAAGAGCCGCCAATGCGAACAAGAGGTGACCGAGACGTGTAACCAATGGCATCCCATACCAACACGCCGGATGATACGCCAGTATGGCGATGACAAATACACGCTTCCAATGTGCGTTCACCGCGATGTCGCCAAACACGGATGCGACCATCTTGAAGCTGTTAACAGAACCCGGATTCATCTGAAAAAACGACTTTTTGCCATTCGTGCACCCAGGTTCATCGTTGAGTACACCATCGCAGGCGCTCCTGTCTGTGATGCAGCGTCAAGGGTAACCGCAGCCATGGTCTCCGAGCTGATAGTCCATGCTGCTGCAAATGTCATCGAACTGTTCGTTCAAGTAGTTGAAGTCTTGCAAACGTCCACATCTCTTGACTCAGGGATCGAGACGTGGCTGCACGATCCGTTACAGCCATGCGGATAAGATGCCTGTCATCTTGACTGCTAGTGATAAGAGGCCGTTGGGATCCAGCACGGCGTTCCGTATTACCCTCCTGAACCCACCGATTCCATATTCTGCTAACAGTCATTGGATCTCGACGAACGCGAGCAGCAATGTCGCGATACGATAAACCGCATTCGCGATAGGCTACAATCCGACCTTTATCAAACTCAAAAACGTGATGGTACGCATTTCTCCTCCTTACACGAGGCATCACAACAACGTTTCACCAGGCAACGCCGGTCAACTGCTGTTTGTGTATGAGAAATCGGTTGAAAACTTCCCTCATGTCAGCACGTTGTAGGCGTCGCCACCGGCGCCAACCATGTGTGAATGCTTTGAAAAGCTAATGACTTGTATATCACAGCATCTTCTTCCTGTCGGTTAAATTTCGCTTATGTAGCACGTCATCTTCGTGGTGTAGCAGTTTTAATGGCCAGTAGTATACCTCGACACAGACACAACCTTAGAAAATCTCGTCTAAATTATATCAGCCATGGTAATGGTGACTCTCCTCTTTTGCATCTGGCACTTCGTAACAGTACTTACCAATTTCATTGTTTTTCTTTTGTTTTAATGTTAATCCATTAGGTCATAGGTAGATTTTTACCTTACTATGAAACATTATCTTGACAACATTAAATAGGTTAATTAATGTTAATAATTATAATTATATTTATAATATAATTATAATCAATAACAGCTAATTACTTCCACAAACTGCTACATGTCAAAGAAACCGCTCACTGACCCCAGTAAGGGAACCCGCTAATCCTAACACCGAGCACATCCGTCCTCCAATGAACCAGAAAGTCAAAGAGGTCGCGGACCTCCTCAAAAATAGCACAGCCTATGGGGAAGATTAGAATGTGGCAGAAATGCCGAAACTAGCAGGAGTAATCACGCATAGGCATGTGTATACAGCTATCCTAAACATGCTGGCTAGTGAGAAACACCCAGAGGACACGAGCTGAATATAAACGTGTCTTCTTTTGGATACATAAACATTTTATTTTATCTCGTTAATACTTTTATGTTGTAATTTCACGCGCTGACACGTTTCATGAGCTTGGAGATTTGTTCCTCTATTTGATCCTACGGAACAAGACGTGTAAAATAAGAAAAAAAAAACTCATGTAAATATGGCCAGGCTACCAATGACACCACGATGCCGCCAAGCATGGCAGCTCTGGTGACGTGAAAGAGTTGAATGGAGAATGAGGCGTTCTGTCGTCTTCAGTGTTCTTAGTAGGTTCTGTCTGTATACGAGTGATGGACGTACACATGTATTGCGTAGACCTCGCAGGATGCCATTCGGCACCATTATGATCGTTTTCATGCGAGAATACACGCCTGTGTTGCCGCCGGGATGGGTTGGGGATAGGAGATACACTGTGTAATGATGAGTTCGGCCAGCCTTTACTGTGACATTTGTTTTTCGTTTGGTATGAAGTTGTTATGGTATACTCCTAAAACGCTGAACTACCTATAACCTCACTTGTCAATAAAATGACTTTTTTCCTGGCAGTGTATGTGTGAAGGTGTATACGATACGTAGGATGGAAGTTTAAAATATATATGATGTGTCGATACACACATAAACCATAATTGACGAAATAGTGGTTTTCAAAACAATAAAATAAATTGGAAACAACCAAAATTCTCAGCTCTTGCGGAGGCCTGTTGAAAATGTACGCTGTAGGGTGATGTACACTTGTCTCAAAGAGATATAGTATAACGTCGCAGTCTGACTAACTAGCGGTAGAGCTGTATACATTGGCGTTATGTAAAAAATCTATTTGGGCTGCACTGAAATCCCACCGAGTGCGTATTATTTGTCTCGATCAGGTCAAGCAATTACGTGCTCCCCGGCGTATTTAAACACAGCTACACGTAGGGATATATCAGTTCCTATTCCGGTATTAATCATAGCTTCAGTACATACACAACACCAATATCTCCTCTAAAGTTTTTCAGTTTACTAGAGCCTAATAGTTCGTAACAGAGCGATAATTTGTTAATGCGGCAAAGCGTACTTATGCACGCCGCGTTCCTTGCACGATCAATGTCGTCGCACGGATAATTATTTACTGAGTACACAATATTGAAAGGATTGAAAGAAGTTATTAACACAGTAATAACACTGAATGCTCGTTTATTGCACTATTTTCACATTCTAACTTTGCCGTAAGGAAGTAGCTTTTCCTATCTGGGTGCACTTAACAACGTATACTTCAGTCCAAACTATTATGCAAGTTCCAGAGTCCATTAACTGATTTTACAAAAGTTAATTCTTTCTCAGAATTCGGTTTCAAAGTTTAGTCTCTACATCGGTCCATCATTAAAAGTTTCTAACTTTGGGTAATGTCCAGTCTTTTATTGAAAATATTCAATTTAAGACAATTTCGAATATTTCACTATCTGTATTCTACGTGATATCCTATTTGAAATTACTGATTTACTTCTTGCATGTTCAGTGCGTCGAGGTAGATCGCAAATCTTCAGTGTTCAAAAAACAATCTCGTCGCGCCCACGTATACGAGCACACGCTGAGGTACGACTTGCCCCGGCAAACTCTCGTAACACAATAAGAGTGCACGTCTCTTTCTTAGGTATTACACACGATTCTCAAAGAATACTCATAAGGAGTATTCTTGGAGATCGTTCGTTCTACTCCGTGATTTCTAATTACGGTACTTTGCGATCTACTATGAATTTATTTTGAAACTAATGGGATTCTATCTTTTTCAAAACACTAAGCTACTTGGTACTGAATTTGTTCTATCGACGTACTACTATTTAAGCAACATTATTCCAAAAGGGCCTTTTTTATTTTTTTTTTTTATTTATGAAACTGGAACTTGATTTTTGGGATTTTTGGGCTTTGGGGTACTATTTTCATATTCTTCATTTTTCGTCCAAAGGAAGCGGCCTCACAGTAGGTACGTGTTCCTATGTGCAGGTCAATTCTTCTCATGCAGCGTACTGAAATGCTGAATTACGTTTGTCTGCGTTCCTGATCAGTACGTGTTGTGTAGACTGTTGTGATGAGTGCTTCTGCAGCGCTGTGCATTTTTTTCTTTTTTTTCTCGAATAACAACAAAGGGTGGCTGAGGTTAACATTCCCATCCGAAGGTGAAGTAAATAGTAAAACGTATCTTCATTGTCCAACATATTGTTCAAAACATTGAGATTTAATTCACGAAATTAACATATAATTTAAGATCATATGATGTAATATCGTTCATCAATATTTTATTCCAGCTTCAACGTACAGGCGAATACATCCGGTCTGACCGCTACTGAAGTCGCTTGCAGTGTTCATATGAATTGGAAAAGATGGAGAGAATTTATTATTCAGTTTACCCCCTAGTCGCAAGAAACGGACCGCTAGCTCAGTTAGACTAACCTGGTGAAAGTTTATGGCCTTGGTGTTGTGAGAGGCACCATTCTACCATTTCCAAGCCATATAAAATTTCAAATCTGGAAACCGAGGCGAGAATTTCAACCCAGCTGTTTTAGACTACGGATATCGTGACGGTAACAACATACGAGGGTGCGTCAAGTGAAAACCTTAAATTTGTATTAACAAATCGAAATTTTGCGCCGTTATCCTGTAAGTTGGTAAGCGTGCTACAAACAGCGTGCAGAATGGCCTGTGGGTGGCAGCATAGTGCAGATGCACACATACCGTCGCAGTATCTATATCAAGATGGCCGCCCCATTTGAGACTTGCACCAGGGGATAACAGTGTTCTGTTATTCGGTTTTTGTGTAGTGAAGGTGTAAAACCTATTGAAATTCATCGACGTATGAAGGTTCAGTACGATGATGCATGTTTGTCACAACAGCAAGTCTACGAATGGAGCAGGATGTTCGCAAATTGTGTGACTTCAATGAATGATGTTCCTCGTCCAGGTCATGCACGAGGCAGCAGTTGAAGCCATAGTGAAGGAAAACCGCCGAGTGACACTGAATGACATTGCAGCATGTTTACAGATTAGTCATGGGTCAGTGGTGTGCTCCAGTTTCACAAAGTGTCTGCAAGATGGGTGCCACGCCAGCTGACTCCTGAAATGAGAGAACGGCGTGTTGATGCTTGTGAAGAACTTCTTCGCCCTTTGAACGAGTAGGTGATGGCTTCCTTGCAAAAAACCTGGGTTCACTCCCACCAACCGGAAACGAAGAGAGCGAGCAACGAATGGCGCCATTCCTCGTCACCAAAAGCAAAGAAGTTTCGAACAGAAGCATCACCAGGGAAGGTTATGCTGACTCTCTTTTGGGACGAAAAAGGCGTCATTTTGGAGCATTAAATGCGTAGAGGGACCACTGTCACCAGTGCATCATACACAGATCTCCTAAAAAATCATCTGCGGCCTGCAATCAAATCAAAGCGACGTGGATTGCTGTCAGTAGGTGTCCTTTTCCAACATGACAATGCAAGGCCCCACACTGCTTGTACAGCAGTTTTAACAATCACAGACCTGCATTTTAAGTGTCTTCCTCATCCACCATACTCACCAGACCTTGCCCCAAGTGATTTCCATATGTTTGGACCACTCAGAGACGCAATGGGAGGAAAGAAGTTCCGTTCTGATAAAGAGGTAAGCCACGCGGTGTATGAGTGGTTGCGCGGACTACCAACAGAATTATTCTCTAAAGGAATTTATGCGCTTCGTAAGCGGTGGAGGACTTGCATTGAGCGTGGGGAAGATTATGTTGAAAAGTGATACAGCTTTGTACCACTTCTGCACAATAAATAATATTTGAAAAAATATTTAGGGTTTTCATTTGACTCACCCTCGTAGTTACTGGGCATAAAACGTTGGAGTTTTAGTAGTTTTTAACAAGAGAATGCGCGAATACTTGAGCGGCACTGACCATTTCCTCTACAGCGATCTTGCGGCAGTTCCAGAGGAATTCCAACACGGAGACGGCGAAAGCGATGAGCGTGCCGAAGAAGAGCACGAGGAAGACGCCGCCCACGTTGAGGATGCCCAGCTCGGTGCTGTTCTTGGCCGGGTCGTCCTCGTCGCACTTCTGGCCCTCGGGCGCCTTCCACCAGCGGTTCTTGAGCGCGCTCAGGTTGCCGCGCTCCTGCAGCTGCAGCACCGCACCGCTCACCGCCGTCCGGTACGGCGAGTCTGCATCGGAAGGAGAACAATGTGTGGCAGGTAAGCAGTTCTGAGCAAAGCCCTCCAGTAACGACATTTCTAGAAACTGGACTCTGGAGCGAAGGGAACACCGATTTTGAAACTTTCTGACTGATTTAAACTTGTAGGGGAAGAGGAACCGTCGGAAGTGCATCTGTGAGGGTGGGTCGTGAATCGTGCTAGGATAGCTCAGGTGATAAAGCACTTGCCCGCGAAAGGCAACCGTCCCAGTTTCGAGTCCCTATACGGCACACAGGGTTAATCTGCCATGAAGTTTCAACTAGATTTCTAATGGAAGTACACATATGGTGTAACTATCAGTATATGGAATTCATGTTACGAAGGTATAGAAAAACGATGGGAAAACGAAGTCAGAAAGTCCACATCATGATGACAGGATCAGGGAATGATACGGATCGGCGTTACTTAAATGTAAACGTGAATTTTCATTCATTTTAATAACGATCGCTGTTAAAAGGACCTTAGATACTGAGAGGTTCCATGCCCTCTTTTGCATGTCTCCTCTCATTTTCATCAATTTTATTAATGTTCTATGTCATTGCACGGTAGTAACAGACCGAATAATATTGTAATGAGGATATTTGTACTGACAGCTCAAAAAATACTTTTCACTTGAGTCCTAAACATGTTCTGTTACTTCCCTACGTTGACGGCATTTCCGGTTGGGGGCTGCAGTTCCCTGAATTCTGAGGGGTTCGTACAATAGGCTTAAGCGCCTGGCGGAACGACAAACGTCGGTCGAGTTTCGCCTATTATACAGGGCGAAACAACCTGTGAGACGTCTGAGTGTCGCCGCAGTTTATGTGTTTACCATTCCGGCGCGTCCGGAACGAAGATTCCTGGCATCGACTGACTGCATTGACCTTTTTATTCTGAGAATACATGTGGACTGTGCCCTGCTGGGTGCGACTGTCTGGCGCTGGATGGTCTAGACAGGTTGTTTTCGTAGACGGTCAAACGGCACCTCAGCTGAATAGCAGAGGCATGATTGGACAACTTAAACTGAGGCTAAATGGCTCTGAGCACTATGGGACTTAACTTCTGAGGTCATCAGTCCCCTAGAACTTAGGACTACTTAAAACTAACTAACTTAAGGACATCACACACATCCATGCCCGAGGCAGGATTCGAACCTGCGGCCGTAGCAGTCACGCGGCTCCGGACTGAAGCGCCTAGAACCGCTCGGCCACCGAGGCCGGCAACTGAGGCTAGTTGACATCATAAAGCCGTGCTCGAAATTGGAGGGAACAGTCGCTATTGGCGCGAATGATGTGTGGAGGTATCAGAACTGAATGCTGATTCGCGGTTTTCGAGGAGTTTAGGGAGTGGAGCAATGTTGGTTTCGCTCTTGGGTTGCGCGGGCAGGGAATTCGGCATCTGATCTTCCTTGGACGGTCTTGCGACTTGGTCGCTCGTTTTCGGAAGAACTTAGAATCCTTGGACAGCCTTCGCAGCCAGGGGTTAACACAGAGTTGCTGCAAGACAGAAGTCTGCGCCTACATCATCAGGACGCTGCCTACTGACGACGTGCTGCAGATTTCAGTATTGGTACAGTATTTTGCGCCTCCGGTATTGTAGGACCTTATCAATTTTATACTGAATCCCTCACCAGCACACGTGCTCGCTTTGTTACAAGTCTACATCTACATCTACATCCCATACTCCGCAAGCCACCTGACGGTGTGTGGCGGAGGGTACCCTGAGTACCTCTATCGGTTCTCCCTTCTATTCCATTCTCGTATTGTACGTGGAAAGAAGGATTGTCGGTATGATTCTGTGTGGGCTCTAATCTCTCTGATTTTATCCTCATGGTCTCTTCGCGAGATATACGTAGGAGGGAGCAATATACTGCTTGACTCTTCGGTGAAGGTATGTTCTCGGAACTTTAACAAAACCCCGTACCGAGCTACTGAGCGTCTCTCCCGCAGAGTCTTCCACTGGAGTTTATCTATCATCTCCGTAACGCTTTCGCGATTACTAAATGATCCTGTAACGAAGCGCGCTGCTCTCCGTTGGATCTTCTCTATCTCTTCTATCAACCCCATCTGGTGCGGATCCCACACTGCTGAGCAGTATTCAAGCAGTGGGCGAACAAGCGTACTGTAACCTACTTCCTTTGTTGTCGGATTGCACCTCCTTAGGATTCTTCCAATGAATCTCAGTCTGGCATCTGCTTTACCGACGATCAACTTTATATGCTCATTCCATTTAAAATCATTCCTAATGCGTACTCCAAGATAATTTATGGAAATAACTGCTTCCAGTTGCTGACCTGCTATTTTGTAGCTAAATGATAAGGGACCTATCTTTCTATGTATTCGCATCACGTTACACTTGTCTACATTGAGATTCAATTGCCACTCCATGCACCATGCGTCAATTCGCTGCAGATCCTCCTGCATTTCAGTACAATTTTCCATTGTTGCAACCTCTCGATACACTACAGCATCATCTGCAAAAAGCCTCAGTGAACTTCCGATGTCATCCACCAGGTCATTTATGTATATTGTGAATAGCAACGGTCCTACGACACTCCCCTGCGGCACACCTGAAATCACTCTTACTTCGGAAGACTTCTCTCCATTGAGAATGACATGCTGCGCTCTGTTATCTAGGAACTCCTCAATCCAATCACACAATTGATCTGATAGTCCGTATGCTCTTACTTTGTTCATTAAACGACTGTGGGGAACTGTGTCAAACGCCTTGCGGAAGTCAAGAAACACGGCATCTACCTGTGAACCCGTGTCTAAGGCCCTCTGAGTCTCGTGGACGAATAGCGCGAGCTGGGTTTCACACGACCGTCTTTTTCGAAACCCATGCTGATTCCTACAGAGTAGATTTCTAGTCTCCAGAAAAGACATTATATGAACATAATACGTGTTCCAAAATTCTACAACTGATCGACGTTAGAGATATAGGTCTATAGTTCTGCACATCTGTTCGACGTCCCTTCTTGAAAATGGGGATGACCTGTGCCCTTTTCCAATCCTTTGGAACGCTTCGCTCTTCTAGAGACCTACGGTACACCGCTGCAAGAAGGGGGGCAAGTTCTTTCGCGTACTCTGTGTAAAATCGAACTTTTATCCCATCAGGACCAGCGGCCTTTCCTCTTTTGAGCGATTTTAATTGTTTCTCTATCCCTCTGTCGTCTATTTCGATATCTACCATTTTGTCAACTGTGCGACAATCTAGAGAAGGAATCACAGTGTAGTCTTCCTCTGTGAAACAGCTTTGGAAGAAGACATTTAGTAATTCGGCCTTTAGTCTATCATCCTCTGTTTCAGTACCATTTTGGTCACAGAGTGTCTGGACATTTTGTTTTGATCCACCTACCGCTTTGACATAGGACCAAAATTTCTTAGGATTTTCT
Source organism: Schistocerca gregaria (assembly GCF_023897955.1). Taxonomy (NCBI): domain Eukaryota; kingdom Metazoa; phylum Arthropoda; class Insecta; order Orthoptera; family Acrididae; genus Schistocerca; species Schistocerca gregaria. The sequence continues at coordinate 428,831,216 of NC_064921.1, forward strand.
GCCAAGTCAGTACATAGAACTTTACTTTCGAATTCATTGAAAGCCTCTCGCATAGCCCTCCTCACACTACATTTCGCTTCGTGTAATTTTTGTTTGTCTGCAAGGCTTTGGCTATGTTTGGTTGCTGTGAAGTTCTCTTTGCTTCCTCAGCAGTTTTCTAACTCGGTTGTTGTACCACGGTGGCTCTTTTCCATCTCTTACGATCTTGCTTGGCACATACTCATCTAACGCATATTGTACGATGGTTTTGAACTTTGTCCACTGATCCTCAACACTATCTGTACTTGAGACAAAACTTTTGTGTTGAGCCGTCAGGTACTCTGAAATCTGCTCTTTGTCACCTTGCTTGTTTCTCCATGTGATCCCATTTGAGCTCTCACTACTAATTGCGATACTGCTATATAGTCGGGAGATTAATATTTGATTTATTAGGACTTCCAGTTATTATCGTCAATCTATTGCATCACAGAGAGTAGAAGCCCCTTGTTCTTGAGCCAACTCTTATTCTCATAATATTTCAGTATTCCCTATCATTTAACCTACTGTTTGTGTTGGTAATCATGGGCATTTATTTTCTGATGTATAATAAATCCCATTGTGATATTTAATCCTTATATCATTTCGTAGATATGTGCGGAACCCCATTTCCTGTTGTTTATTATGATAAAGTTCTCTTTTTGTGAGGAGATTACGATTTTTATTAAATTACTGTGAATGTGCACTCCTTATTTTACCAACAAGCAGTGGCCACCATCATTTTCTCTCGTTAGCGTTGTGCACATAATCAATTAGCTGGTAGATAAGAAAGGGGTCGAGTGCATGTGTCATTCTCATGCAAAATGCATCTGAATTAAAGAGGTACAAAGTCTTCTCGACCCCGGCACCTCGCAATATTCCTGCAGAAAATTCTAGTGGTTTACCAAAACCAAAATCTTCAAATTGCACATCAGGCTCTAAATATCAGAAACAATTAATAAAATGGTGTCTCACATTTAACTAGCTTGAAACATCTAAATGACTATCCATTCGAATATTTTCCTAAGTTATGTTCTACGAAGATGACTCAGAATGTAAGGTAACGAGAGATCTAAATATGCTGTCAGTAAGGAATAAGGAAGAACAGTATGCACTGATTGAGAAACATAACCAGCTGCAGGTTGGCTAAAGCCGCAGGCATTTAGCTGACAGAGACAAATGCTAACCGACTAAACACATAGTGAGACGGACCTGCCTTTACTTCGCAAGCAAGACTAGATCTTCATGTCGAACAGTTTGCCATTCCCTGCTCCAGGGCTTCCCAACCTGTGGTCCGCGGTCCCCTTAGGGGTCCGCTGGCTCTTTCTAGGGGGACCGCCGCCACCTTTCACCAAATCGTGTAAAATAATGAGTAAAGTTACTGAATAAAAATGTGATAATCAAATTCATCACTATTTTTTTCGTGTGAAAAACTTGTGTATTTTTACTTCAGGTCGTATCCCCAAGCAGCCTTTGCGGTTCCTAAGTGAGAACGCATACACGGTTTAGTGCTGGAGAATGCGGCTTCTCTGATCGACTGTTTGGCAACAATACGGAGGTCGTTTGTGCGCCGGCTCACGGCGCTACATGCGCTGAAACCTTTTACGCATGCGCAGAGCGAGCTTTGTCGGCCAATCACAGCGCTCGCTGCCACGTATGCGGCTCCAATCATCATTAAATGTTAAACTTGCTTTGTCAGTGCACTACCTATTTCATAAGTCGATTTTTGATCTTCAGGTTGTTGTCATTCTTCTCTAAACCAAAGACTATTGCTACCTCGGGGGGGGGGGGGGGGGGGGGGGGGGGAGGGGGAGGGGGGGGTCATTGGGAACATGGCACTTGAATTAAGAAGCTTTCAGTTCCCATGGGTTTCTCTCTGAAATTTAAAGTTACTGTGCTCTTGACTGACTAGGGGTCCGCCACGGATTTTCGACTGAAGACGGGGTCCGCCAACTGAAAAGGTTAGGAAACCCGGCCCTGCGCTAGGCTCTCTGCCTCACATCCCTCTCACCTACATAACCTACCAGTTACTCATATTTCCTCCTGTCCTCGTATTCTCCGAACATCACGTTCCTTCAGTAATCTTCAAGATAAAACCTTTATCCCAGTATTTTTTAAGCCTGATGCGGTGCTGAACTTATACCAGAACATCCTATGACCTTCGATCTCAATGCTCTCCTTATACAGTCCTCAGGCAGATTTCAAAACTTCCGTTTTTCAGACCCACGTATACATTCTAGTGATATCTACAAATCCTAACGTAGTTTTATCACATAGCTTTAGCTCACAGGCTCCTGCTCCCGTTTCCACAGCCCAGTCGTCAAACCTGGCACTCATAAACGTCTCATGGCACGGTAGATCTGGAAGAATTTTTCCACTGACAGTCGGATAAAAACGTCTCCGGAGTGAAGGAGAAACTTATGCTGTTATAGTAGCATTTTATAACTACCACTACAGCTCGACACATAGACACGTTATTGTGCATTTGATGCACCTCATATTCAAGCACAAAGCTTAGTACTTTTATAAACAGGAGTAGCTTGGGCAGCAAGGAAAGAATAAATGGCTAGTGGGGCTTCTAATATCAGATTAGTCTCTCCGATATATGAAGTTTAGATGATAATTATCATTCTTTTCTATTCTCAAAACCTACCTCCACTGTGGAAGATGGCAACCTGCACCGTGAAACTAGAATTGCAGTTTCCCGCTTCGAATCCGCTACTGTTTGGCCCATTCCCTTATTTACAGCACTCGTGAGTCACACACACAACACTTGTGCCGAACTTATCTTGAAACAGTCAAAGCCGCTTTTTAATATGCACTAGATTTTTACCCATGGCTTAACCCACGTATGCATATATCGCATGCGTTACACTCATATGTGTCTGAATATCTGCTATTTTACACTATATGACTCCAGAGAGATGACTAATTTATCTGTGATATTCAGTCTTGTCGTATGATCTTTGATTCCGAAAACCGATCGCAAAAATTTTGGGTCGCCATAGTGCTTATTCTCGCGGCCTTGCTGAAGTGTTGAACAGCACGAATAGGAGAACTTAGACTTCATAATTTTCAAGTATTACCAGTCACCTAAATACAGGAAAGAACTACCAATAGACTCTTTCGAACATTTATCCCCATCCCCATCCGTAGGTGTTCTAGGGTTAACTCATTCCACAGTACAATTATATATAGGAACAATTTAAATCGCTTCCCTAATCTTACCCCTTCTGCTTCACTCATTCCTCTTCCACCTGTTTCATCAGACCTGTCCATCTTTCACCTGTGTCCTCATACAGTACTTCTTTACAGACAATGACTGATATATGTAGCAAGTTTAGTTGAATCTGATTTAGTGGTTTGGGAGGAGATGTGGAATATACACACATTCATGATCACGTATACATTTCCATTTTTATAATATGCTAGATAAGTACCCGGCGTAGTCAGGGTATTTATTTATTACAGACATGTATTAGAAGACTCTGTCCTCTGCCCAGCTTCTCCTCCCCTTCTGTCTGTCCACCCCCGCCTTCAGCGTAACTCTGGACATCTCTTCCTCCTCCCCTCTCTGTATAACTAGTCCTCACCCTCTCTTAGTCTTGCCCTCCCCACCCCCCCTTAATCATCTTTTTGATCATCTCCTCTTCCCCCTCTCTCTGTACACCTACTCCTCCCTTTCTCTCTGTCCATCCCCTCTTCCTCATCACTCTGTCCTTATTTCTGTCCATCTTCTCCTGCCTCCTCTTTCTATACACCTCATCCTGCTTCCTCTCTCTATTCAGCTTCTCTTTCAACCTCTCTGTCTGTATATCTCTTCCTCTGCTTTTTCTCTGTCCATCTCATCCTCCCCCATCAATATCCATCTCCTCCTCCCCTTCTCTCTCTGTTGAGCTGTGTCCATCCACATATACACCACCTGGAACACCCACTCAACGCACCAGTCATGCAGGGCAGCATAACTGACAGGTGTTAGCAATCCTTTTCACAGCCACTCCTATCCCTGTGGGAGGTGGTGATTCTTACAATAACCTGCAAGTATACGAAACGTGGTTGAAATCTATCCAAAGGTTAATGAAGTGATGTAGTACATCCAGACACACACACACACACACACACACACACACACACACACACACACACACACACACACACACACATATATATATATATATGTGTGTGTGTGTGTGTGTGTGTGTGTGTGTGTGTGTGTGTGTGTGTGAATGTGTATACATGCTTCCAGTCTTCTGTTAGAAAAGAAAAACATAAACTGTTTCTCTCTCCCCCCTTCCATCCTGTCCACCCACCCTGTCTCTGTTCCACCTACCTTCTCAGCCCTTCCCAGCAACTCTTAAGTCTTCTGCCTGTATTTTCTCCCTTTGTACTGTTTCCATCTGCCTTCTAACCCTCAGTACTTCTTCCACCTGGCTCCTTATTCCTAGTATCTCTTCCATGTGCTTCCTCACAACATGTCCCTTTTCTGATTGCCTCATCACACATTCGCTCTCTTCCATCTCACACAATCCCCTTCTTCTACCTTTCTCTTTGCACCCTCTTCCCTTTCCGCCAGCCTACCACCCCATTTTATCTCCAACATACCTCATGTACCTCCCCCTACTCCTCCTTCTATCTATTGATCTATTTCTCCCCCTTTCCCTGTACATGTCCTCTATCATGACTCTCCCTTCCATCTTCTTCTCTCATCTCTGTTCATATTCTCCTCCCTCTATGTCCATCTCCATTGCCCTCTTTTTCTGTCCATAGCTTCCTCATCCTTTCTTTGTCCATCTCATGCTTGCCCTTTCTTTGTCTATCTGTCACCTATCATCACTCTCTGTCCATTTGCTTCTCCCCTCTCACTCTGCCCATCTATTCCTCAACCCACTCTGTCCAACTCCTCCTCCCCCCTCTCTCTGCCCATCTCCTCCTCCCTCTCTCTGCCCGTCTCATGCTTCCTCAATCTGTGTCTATCTCCTCCTCCCAATTTCTTTATCCATCTCATCCTCTGCTCTCTCTGTCACCATATGTTTGCACCTCTTTTTTTTCTCAGCCATGCCTATCCACTGATATAACCAGTGGAATACGTTCTGATACTACCTGCACGATTTGCTAATCGTGCAGGCCACTCCAGTTGTGCTATTACCAACCCTCTTCACCACCACCCATAACTCAATGCGAACCAGTTGGTTCTTACCCATACAGTATTTCTTTTCGGACATTAAGTAGTTGTACCAGGTGATCAAAAAGTCAGTATAAATTTGAAAACTTAATAAACCACGGAATAATGTAGATAGAGAGGGAAAAATTGACACACATGCTTGGAATGACACGGGGTTTTATTAGAAACAAAAAAAATTGCTAGATGCGCGAAAGATCTCTTGCCGCGTCGTTTGGTGATGATCGTATGCTCAGCCGCCACTTTCATCATGCTTGGTGTCCCAGGTCCCCAGACCTCAGTCCGCGCGATGATTGGCTTTGGGGTTACCTGATGTCGTACGTGTATCGTGATCGACCGACATCTCAAGGGATGCTGAAAGACAACATTATTCCTCGACTACAGGTATTGTTGAGTAATGATGGTGGACATATTGAGCATTTCCTGTAAAGAATACCATCTTTGTTTTGTCTTACTTTGTAATGCTAATTATTGCTATTCTGATCAGATGAAGCGCCATCTGTCGGACGTTTTGTGAACTTCTGTATTTATTCGGTTCTAATGAAACACCATGTCATTCCAAGCATGTGTGTCAATTTCTACCTCAATATCTACATTATTCCTTCCGTGATTTATTCAGTTTTCAAATTTATACTGACTTTTTTATCACCCGGTATAGCAACTTTGCTTAGAAATCGATTGATTGGTTTAGCAGATGTGAAACATACAAACACACAAATTTTTATGTTTACAGGGTGGTCAGAAAAGATCTCAAAAGCTTGTAAGGGTGTTAGAGGGCACGTTATGCTGAGAAATAATTGTTAAGAAAAAATTTAGATCATTCCACTGTTCTCGATACATTGTACCATTTCTGAATTAATTAGCATTGAAGCTAGCTACTCAATCCATTGCACAAGCAGCTTCAAGTGGTCCACCAGATATAGTTAGTGTCAGTTGTTCTTATAGTGTAGATGACAGGGCACGAGACTGCTCAGCCTTTGGCTTGGGTTCGATCCTTACTACTGCCCCATGTCCAATTTTGTATCCCTCTCTTATTCAGTTTTATGACATCAAACAAAGAACACCATGGCAACACCATCTCTCCCAGACCACTTGGATTTGCATACGAAATAGCCTGATTACCTAATTTCAATGCTAATTAACTCAGAAATGGCACAACATATCGATTTTTCTCCTTAAAACTATTTCTCAGTACAGCCTACCCTCCAGCACCCTTACAAGTTTTTCAGACTATTTCTAATCATCCTGTACATACTATAGACACAGACATTTGGTGACCAGTTTCGCCTAAACTATATTTGGGCTAAGTGAATATCTTAGTGAGATGGCAACACTGATGCAGCAGTACCTTACGCAAGGCCCTGGATGACTGTATAAAATAAACACTGTGTCTCTAACCTATAAATTTAAAAAAGTATGCCGCCAGAAAACTCCATATGGTTTTAACTTAACAGTCAGGAGCACCCTTTCATAACTACAAACTAATTCTCAGGAAGGTAATCACAGGTCAATATTTCAGGAAGATCACAAAGACCAGTAAAAATGAATGGAACAAATGACAAAGGTGCAAGCAATATGAAGAAAAATTTCCGCAAAAAAGGAACCACAGATTTGTACGCAAAATGGTGATATCTTTATGAACATCCTACAACAGAGATTTTGTTACCTATGGCTCAGGCTGCGCCCTTGCTATTGGTCTGACGACAGGCAGAGTGGAGCATTTCTTCACCGCGGCACTAGGAGGGGAAGGTTGGTGTGCCCATCGGCCAGACAAGTCATTTTCCCCCAGGAAAGAACCCCGGTGCTCATTGACATCAGGCTAAGTGGATCTGGGGACGTGCTGGAAGGACTGGAAAGAGGAAAAATCCCTACCCCTATCCAGGATTTAGCTCGAGACCTCGAGAGCTGAAGTCTTGTGCTCAAGCCGCTAGACCGCCACGGTCACCGTAGAGATGTTAAAGTCACAAAATATGCTTCTGTGGGAAATGTTTAACTGAATATCGATTTGTTACTATTGCCATTCAAATTTCTTTTCTCCTTTGCACATATACCTTTACTGGACGTCCAATGACAAATCAATGTGGGAGAAAGAAAGGAAAGACATTTACACGAAAATCTGGAAAATATATACGAAAATTATTTGCAAAACGGGCATGCTATCATCCTAAAAGAACAGCGTTCCGGGAGAGCAGCAACATTAATAACTATAAGCATCTTGACTACTCCGAAAATAAAAGGGAAAATATAGATCATATATTTGATCATATATTATGTATTCCATAGCTTTTCTAGATAGATCGTGCGTGGATTACATACCCGAAATGACCACTTGGGTATCAGAGTATTTTATTTTATTTTCCATCATCGTAAAATTAGGCTTACCTCAAAAGTTCTCAGATAGAAAACAGACATCCAGTAACCACTTATTTAAGCAACAGGGCACGAAATATGAAGAGTGGCAAAACTGAAACACTGTTTGTCAACTGTCAAAGCGCTCACCAAGAAGTCCTAGAACTCATAGCTCTCCAGAAAACCAATGGGCTTAATGTAATACTAAAAACTGAGAATTAGTTGAAATAAGTAGTAAATTGTTATGAAACTTTCAGTATCACTATCGTAAGATGCATTAGACTTTCACAAGGTGGAGTTTTGATAGCAACAAGCAGAAACTTCAGGTCGATGAGCAGCAAAATGCATCTGACTGTGAACTTGTATCCACAAGTGTAGCCCGTGGTTGTGGGAGCCTGTACCCTCCTCGAAAAGCGCGCACATAGCCACAGGGTCTCGATGTGTTAGCCTCGTTTACGTAGCACAGGAATAAATAGATTATACGACAGCACTATATTATGACTACAATTTACCTAATATCGACTGTGACAAGTATACACAAATCATCGGATGTAGAGGGAAACTGTCAGCAAAACGATTCTGAACGCTTTGTCGGGCAACTTCCTTGAACAAATAGGCGGGCAACCCAGACGAGATGTAAATGCTGTAGACCTTCCAGCTACAAAACGATCGTATATGTTAGTGTGTAACTGTAGAGACAGAGGCTAGGGTTCACAAAGTTATAGAGATGATTACGAGAAAACGCAAAATCCTCTTCTAGGAAGGTATGAGACAATTTGTGGCTGACAGAGAAAGTTATTAAAAACTACTCAGAAGGCGACTTGTGAAATTAATTCAAATACGATCAGCTTAGAATAGCAGAGGTTATAATTAAAACATTTCTTGAAGCATCTTGGATATTAATAGCCGCTTCTGTTGTATTTAGTCCTTTGTTATTGGCTCACTGCCGGTTTCGTGGTACTAAAAGCCACATCTTCAGGTGAGTATATGACTAAAACATTAGAACGGAAAAGCTCGGAGTCTTTTTATCAACATTAGTTGACCATCAAAACAAAACACCAATAAAAGAGGGTATTTCACAGAATAAAAACAGCCAGATTCCATTATAGTGGATGGGTCTTAAACAAGTTGTACCGTAGTCATCGCTTCTCCGATCTACACGGAGCCTTGTAGAGAGGACACGGCCGTGTGCTCTGTCATTTGGAATTGGGTCAGTATGACAGAGTACGCGGCAGCGCCCCCTCTACAGGTTCCGTGTAGATCGGAGAAGCGATTACTACGGTACAAATTGTTTAGGACCCATCCACTATAATTGAATCTGGCTCTTTTTATTCTGTGACATACCGTCTTTTATTGGTGTTTTGTTTTGACGGGCAACGAATGTTGTTAAAAAGATTCCGAGCTTTTCCACGTTGACGCGTCAGGTACATATAGTCTGTAGCTGTGAGCTGGGCTCCAGTCCACCACCAATTATGGAGGTTTAGCTTTGACATTGCCAGTGCTGGCGAAACGTCAGAAAAATCATCAGACGAACGTCGGCCGAAGAACCCGAGACAGAAACTAACAGGCACTTTGTCAACAAGTGGTCACTAAAGCCTTAACAGCTTTGTGTTACTTGTAATAGTTGCAAAATTCTGTACAGATCAGTCTGGCAGGGAGATATGCACCCACTTGAAGGAAAACAACAGAAAATGGAAACTTAAAAAAGGAAACTCTACTTTTGCAGACCATCTGCTTAAAGAAGCCCACAGGTAAAAGGTACGGCGTGAAGTATTATCTGATATCTATACAGGAAGGAAGATGAAATTTCTTGAAAGAGTGGAAACTAATAAACATATATTTATTTATTTATTTATGCATTTATTTTACCTGGCAAGATTAGGGCCTCCAGGCCCTCTCTTACACCTAACCAGGCATACTCAGATTGAACGAGTTACAGTTTCTACATAACATTAAGGAAATATAGCCTATTATGCAGTTAAAGAAAAAAATAGATATTATAACAGTAGTACAACGATAATTATAACAATAAAAATAATTATAACAATCAATAATAATAATAATAATGACTATGTATATGAAAGTAAACATACTTTTCTTTTCTGAATGTCAGTCCCATTGTTAGTTGGGAATTTTCTCGTTATGTTCTTGCAGCTTGTGAGTTATTCTCATCGAGCAGAGACATAAGACGATAGAATGGGGTGAAAGAGATATATAAGAGGTAGATAGGTTAGAGGAAGAGAAATAGAACGGTAAAAGTCGAAGCTGTGATGGAGAGGAGAAAGAAAGAGATGGGAGGGGCACAACAATGGTGGCTATACCGATCCTAATATGTAAGTCTTGAGTTCCCTCTTGAATGTTGAGTAGTTCTGGATAAGACGAAGATCACAGGGGAGCGCGTTCCATAGTCGTATGGCTGAGATGGAGAATGACACGGAGAAAGATTTTGTGTTATGTAAAGGTACAGCCAAGATGATAGACGTATCCGATCTGGTGTTGCGATTGTGGAATGATGATAGGTGTTTAATGTGAGAAGATAAGTATTGGGGGCACCAGTGGCTAAGAAATCGATGAAGTAAGCACATCGTGTGGAGATCGCGTGCCTTATGTGGGCATATCCAACCTAGCTGGGAGTATGACGGACTGATATGATCATACAACCGAATATTGCACACGTATCTAACGCAAGCATTCATCACTAGCTCGAGGCATCTAGAATTTTCATTATTTGTGCCGTGTTGAACTACATCGCAGTAGTAAAGATTAGGCAAGACTAGTGTTTGGACTAATTTTTGTTTAACATGGGTTGGAAATATTTTTCTAAATTTTTGAATTGCGTGTAGGGAGGAGAGCGATTTCCGACAAGCTGTGACTGTTTGTTCTTCCCAGTTTAGGTGTTCATCCAAGATTATTCCAAGGTCTTTTACTGTTTTTTGGTATTGTAGTTGGGTACCATTGAGGAGTATTTTAGGGACTGTTTCGCGAAAGTACCGGCTGATTAACTTTGGATGAGATATAAGTATGACCTGGGATTTCTTGGGGTTTAGTTTCAGACCTAGGTTCTGTGCCCATCGGGAAACAGAGCAAAGATCTGCGTTCATACTCGCTACTGCGCCAGCAATGTTTTTGGGGCTTGCACTTATGTACAGTTGGATGTCGTCGGCATAAAGATGGTAGTTGCAGGAGTGAATCACTGAAGAAATATCATTAATGTACAGTGAGAAGAGTAGTGGACCAAGGACGGAGCCTTGGGGAACTCCAGAACGCACGCTTTTCCATGATGACTTTTCCGACCCACAAACGACTTGTTGACTTCTGTTTTTGAGGTAGCTGTCGAACCAGTGTATTGCGCTGTTTGAGAAATTCAGCTGTTTCGTTTTAATTAGTAATACATCGAAGTCAACTGTGTCAAAAGCCTTGCTAAAGTCAAGCAGTGTTAGGATAGTAGCTTCACGTCTGTCCATAGCATGTTTAATGTCATCAGTTACTTTGATTAATGCGGTTGCTGTACTATGGTGCTTTCGAAAGCCTGACTGATATTCGTCATGGATGTTATGAGTTTTGAGGTAATCCGTCAGCTGTTCATGGACGATGTACTCTAGGGCTTTAGAAATTGCAGGTAGTATGCTGATCGGCCTGTAGTCACCTGGCGACTTAGGGTTGTCAGTCTTGGGTATAGGCTGAATTAAACTTTGCTTCCACTCAGTAGGATATGTACTACTGACAAGAGACAGGTTGAAGATGTCTGTGATTACTGGAATAATAGTGTCTACGACGTTCTTAATCATGCCAATGCTCACTTCATCATTTCCTACTGCCTCGGAAGAGATTCTCATAATTGCCTTGTGTACTGTGCCTGTAGCGACATGTTTTAGGAAAAACTTGTCTCTCGAGAGATTGATATCTTGGGGCTGGTAATTTGTCGCTGCGTGCCAGACACAGTTCCCTTAATCACCACTTTTAACTGCAGATACAACACACACAGTCCAATCCAGGCCGTGTTATAAATTACTCCTCTCACTCACAAGTCCCATTTTTCTTTCATTTCAGTTATTATAATTTCTCTTCTCGTGTTAAAAATTTTGACTTTGTATAATTATAGCTGTTTCATTTAGATGCTTAATCTCACTAGCATGTCTTACCTTCTTGTAATTTAGTACCTATCAAAGAAAAGATTACTTTGTTCAGCCACATACTTGAAACATGGCGCCAAATTTTATGGTTAAATTTATTTTCTTCTTTGAACAATCTTTGTGGTTTGTATATAGTTCATTAGTTAATGTGTCACATAACTTATTAAATAATCATATGTTTTATTTGCTCTGAAATAATTCCTCCGGTTTCATCCTAAGAGAGCACTAACCTTTTCATCTCTGGATATGGAGATAATGTGTAGATTCACTAGTTTAAAATCTTAGATCCAACAAAATTTCACTTTCTCAGTTATTGATCTTCGTACCTGATGATAGCGTAACAACCGAAAACCGGTTTGTGAAATAAATAACAAATATTGTACAACTTTACATCAGTGTTTTGTGGGTTTCCAGTCATAATCTATTAATAAAAGGTAACCGAAGAACTATGCAACCATTCTGCTGCCTTCATCGTTCATATAAGAGAGATTACGTACAAGGGAGTACAGAAATTCACTTATCCCTCTGTCCATAGGCGAATCAACTGAGATGCAAAGCAGTTAAGGATACTACGAAGTACCCCCTGCCATGCAGTGTACAGTAATTTGCCAAGAAGCTGTGTATGTAGACGTAACGCATGAGAAATATATCGGCTGTCATGAAGTAATATACCAGTTTTAATGGAAAAATGTGGAATGTAGCAAATGGTATATACGGAAATCCGTGCAACCCGATGCTCAGTCTGGAAATGGACAATTAGAGAATCGGACAGATAAAAGTAAATTCTTACTTCACTGTATGTCATAATTAGGAGTATGTATTGGACCAAGTATGTATTGTTGAAATAAGAAAGAAACGAAATATCTGTGAGACAGAAAAATGAAGTAGACGGTGACGGATAGAGAACGATCGGCGACTTGGAGACTCGTTTTGTGAAGTTATGGAAGGTAGATCGAGGGAGAAAAGCTCTGAAGGTGATCACAACACATATTTATTGAGAATGTCAAAGACATGTGGATAAGGACATACTTGTTCGTGCAAGTGAAACTGATTGCTCATTGCTGTGAACATTTTGAGGGCAATTGTAAGGCAAGCAGATGACCTAAGTGATCGAACACCTTGGTAATGTCGATGATGAAAAGTTGAAGCAAATGTGAGACCCTATGATTCCTCACCTCGGGGCAGCGCGATGCCGTAGCCTTTGGAGTCGAGCTGCCCGCCCACTTTGCGCAGGTCGCAGTTGAGCGCCGTCTGGTACTCGATGCTGGTGGACTCCATGAAGAAGGCGTAGTTGCCCTTCCCCTTCTTCACTCGCTCCACTCCCTCGTGGTTATCGTCGGTAAACACATCTGGCCGTGCCTGCTTCATCACTATCCACATCCGCTGGTACAACGAGTCGTTAGAATTCTGAAAAAATCGAGAGATGTCTGCATCCATTGATACATGCTGATATCATTGAGACTCTTTTTGTATGCAGAATACAAGCAGGCACAATCGAAAAAATTTCCGAAAAATCTGATAATGTTGTGTTTCAATTACTTGCACAAAATTTCTTGGATATATGCGTTTGTTAATTAGTCTGTTTGAGTCTTTCAACAAGAGGGCGCTGCCGTGCTTTCTGTGTGAAACGAGGGAAAATTTGTACTCATGCTGATCTCTAAAACCAGATTGTTGTGGCAGTTCAGATTGATCGTTATCTGGCGCAGCAAATATCATGGCAAGGTTTGAATCAAAAGTTTACTCTAGCCACTATATATCTACATATGATGAATGTTTCTTAATATTGAAGTTTGTATGCAAATTGCTACTTACTATGTATGAATACTGCATGGTTGCTAACTAAATAGTCATGAAACAACACACCGTAAACTTACAGTACAATCCTCAGGGATTTATAATCAAGCATGATGAACGAGTGCATGCTCTGAACAGTGAGATGTCGATCGTTGAGTTTCGCCCCTGTACACAACAATAACACTGTCACGGTGACAACAAGAAGCCTAGGTGTCCACCAGCTTTTATTTATTATAAGTGGGTCATATAATCGTGGAAAAGATGTTGAATAATTTAAAGAATCAAGATTGATATTAATAGACATTTACTTACTCTAATTATTGACGTACATTACAATAAAATTACGAGACAACAAAGTTTTATAAAACTAAAACCAACGAAATGTTCAGAATGTGGATTGTCCTACAATACACCCAAACCTCCAGTTGTCAGACACTCAGAGCGTACCAAATGTTGTACGTCGTTAGAGCCTCTACCAAAACTCCGATTTAGTTCGTGCTGTGTGCTGTTGTCCAGCAGAACTGGCGTCAATGGTAGTTAAAAGTAACACCAGAACTACGTAGCATAGGAAAAGGGTATCTGTGGGGGATAGTTTTATAGCTCTTCCGTGGGTGAGTTGATAGAGTGCGAAGTAGACGTACCAAAAGTACCGCTGTTGTTTACGCATGAAACTGTTACATGGAAGAAGTTTTCCTGACGTGTAAAAGGACTTTTCGGAGTAGGTAGCAACGTTCTTTTGGCAATGTCTTTTCTCTTCGTTGGTTGAAAGTAGCAAGCCACAGTACATTTGTGCAGAGAGGTGTGGTGTTCCATCGACATTTGTGACAGAAGAGACACCATTCGTGATGAAGCAGCTAGTGTATCTGTAGTTTCACAGAATAAACATCAAAAATCGGACCAGTAGAATAAAGAAACAACCTCACCACACTTGCGGAAGTATTAATAGTCCCATACAAAACTTTCATGCATAATTCAGTTAAGAAATTGTCATCATTGGGGCTTGAATCCAGAACCCTTGGCACGATGACCTAACGCATGACCAAGTTCCTCACGGAAACTATACGTATTATGTACAGTTATGCTTTTCCTGTGATCCGTAGTTCTAGTGTTACTTTTAATTACATTTTACGCCCAATCTGCTGGACGACAGCACGTAGTAAAAATTAAATCGGAGTTTTGGTTGATACTCTATTTACATAAAACGTTTGATACCGGTATGAGTGTCTGATATCTGGAGGTTTGGATGTTAGATTTCCTCAACACAGCTAGCTTGAACCTATCGGCACCAGGATGGTGACCCGCAGAAGAAGCATCCAACACGGCAGCCCAGATCAGAATCGCCCAGAATCCTCAAACAATGTCATCTTCTGACTAACTTTCGAAAATAGCATATGGATGATATCACATTCTCCATGTCACAGACGAGAGTGTTGTCGATTTGACGAGAAAACTGGGAAAGCAGCAGAAACTTCCCAATCTTAGTATACAAAACACATATTAACAGAAAAGAGATTGGCGCAGGGTTGTAGCATCACCTAGATTGCACGATTTCTTTGCGCCAGGCACGGTGGCGGGGTGACTCAGCTCTATTCAATGACCAAAAATTTTTGAGTGAAAGGAATCGTTTTTCTCACACTGACTGGGCTGCACAACATCATCTCCACCTTTAATGCTCATGCAGAAAAGGCTAAAATGTTAAACTAAACTGATCTCTGCGAACACCAGTGGCAGCATGGTGCCTCCTGACCTCAGCTAGGTCTGCTGGTGCGTCTGCTCAAAAACCACTAAACGGGTTGTAGTCTCACTTTAGAAGACCGCCTGTCTGCCTGGAAGGCTCGCCTCCCCTAATGATATTCACTGACTGTCTTCTGTTGACGACAAGACCCTCAGATGGTACCAGGGGTTCATATTCAAAAAGCGAATAATTCAAAGCTTTCCTCTTGGTAAATGTTCCCATTACTCGCAATAAAAGATCACCTAATAGTGGCAGGAAATGAAAAAATGTTGTTTAGCAATGTATGACAGTAATGTCACATCACCCCTTCATTCCTCATTCAAAAAGAATAAAAGTCCCCAAAAATTTCAATACTTATTCGTCACCTGGCTTAGGCATCCCAGAAATTAAAAATTCTGAGTCACATATGTAATGCATCAATAAGTCATTGTGCTTTCCAAGACAGGTTAAAATATGCCTTTAATTAGTAAAATATCACCAACAGCAATTTTCTGTGAGTTATCCAAAGCATTTGAGTGTATGAACTTGAAATTATGTTACAGGAATTACAATCTATGGTATAAATGGAGCAGCATACATGAGCGGTTTAAGTCATAGCTACGAAACAGGAAGCAAAAAGTTTTATCATATGGTTTAAGTGATTTAAGGAAGCTTGCCGCTTCATCTAACTTGGGTGAAATTACATTAGGTGTTTCACAGGGTTCGATCATGGGTCCTCTTATACTTCTTGGTATATGTGAATGACCCCCTTTCTTATCTGAAATAAGAAGCTAAACTGACACTATTTTCTGGTTATACAAGCATCATTATTAATCCAGTAAAAGAAACTCCAATTAAAAATGATACAATAATATCTTTGTAAAAGTTATTAATTGGTTTTCTGCAAATAGTCTTGCTCCGAACTGTGAAGGAACACAGTACATTCCATTTTCTGTGGCAAGGAGTACAGTTCCTTCACTTAATATAACACATCAACAGAAGTCAGTAGCCAGGCCAGAGCATACTATGTTTTAGGGTGTACATTTAGATAAGAATCTTAAGTGGAAAATTCATATTTTGGATCTCCTAAAGCGACTAGGTTCAGCAACTTTTGTAATCAGAGTAATTTCCAATTTTGAGTATACAGAAATTAGTAAGCTAACATACTTTGCATACATTCACTCCCTGATGTCATACGGAATAATATTTCAGGGTAACACAACATTTAGTCAAAAAGTATTCACTGCTCAAAAGAAAGTGGTTGTAATATCGTGTGGGGCTGATAGTCGCCCATCCTGTAGGCATCTGTTTAAAAGGTCAGAAATTCTTACAATAGCCTCACAATACATTTACTCCATAATGACATTTGTTGTCCACAACATGGACCAGTTCAAAAACAACAGTGACATTCATGATTATTATACCATAAGAAAGCAAGACTTACGCTACCCTTTACTTAACCTATCTTTGGCACAAAAAAGGATAAAATATACCACTGTAAAAATTTTCGATAAATTACCAGATGAAATAAAATTCCTGACAGACAGCACTAACAGTTTCAAAATAAATTGATAGCAAATCTCCTTGACAACTACTTACATACTGTAGACGTATTCTGGAATAGAAATAAATAAATGTAAAGGTATAACATACGCATTTTATGCCATTTAAGGAATTGGAGTAGGTAATACTAATTTTTCATTTAAAAAATAGAACCTTGATTTATGTGTGCTTTTCTTATGCTCTTGACACATTCCACACCATAACGGTTACCGTGAGATTGATCGATGGAACACGTAACTAACCCAAGACAACCACAGGAACCTGAAAATGACTCATAACAGTCTTCCGTCAGAATAAAGACATAGGCAATGCATCATTTTGCCTGTTTGATTTATAAGAAGAAACATGTCTTGAGGATGAATATGGAACCCCATGTTTGTACGTAAATAAAACGCAAAAATAAAGTAACATGAAATTTCTTTCCACGTCACATAAATCTAATATTCACAAAATTATCTTTTGGCATGAGTTCACTCTGCACCTTTGATGCTTAACTGAGTAAATTAATCAAAATTTTCTTGCGTCAAATAATGAAAAATCTGTGCATAAAATGCATATTTCGCAGAGTTGTGCCAACCAGATTCAGCTTTCAACATTTGATTACTACAAAGAAAAGGATTATTATATGTCATACAATACTGTTTTCCCACACCAAGATTTCGAAACTGTAATAATAAAATAACTTGTTCGTATGAACGTGTCACAAGGAAGACCAATAGCTAACATATTTCATGGAAAAAAGGAATGTTGCAAACATCAAGCTCATAAAAATCTAAAAACTAACAATATTTAACGTAACATCAAATATCCTCTACAGTAGAGAAGTCTGGTTACTTGTATTTTATATTTACACGATATGTAATGTGTTGAACAAACTCACAAAATAAAAGAAGTAATATGATAATTTAAAAATATAATCTTGTGGCCCCTGAATGAGCCAGATGCAGCTGTTATTTAATAAATATGACCTACAGAATAGTAGATGTGTGCATGAGTTTCGTCACTGCCAATTCTTTACAACGAAAAATTACTGATAGTTCTTATGGTTCCTAAGAAATGAACTATGTGCATCAAACTGTTCTCCACAAAATGGAGTGTTTCCACATAGCTTTAAGCTTTTCCATGCTCGACTTTAGTGTGAATGTGAACGTGCAACTGTTATAAGAAAATGAGTGAATGAGAACTTTAGCTTTATATTTAACTTCAATGTACACTTTGAATTAAGGCAAAGAAAGCACAGTTGCCACAGCAAAAGCTACGTTCAATTCCTGAGTCAGCTAATTTTGTTAATTATAATCTTACTCAGATCTCGTTACCTCCAAAAATTATAAGTTTAACAGACAACTGTCGTTCCGCCATAGGTTAGGTCATTCTCGACTATACCTGTCCGTGAAAGAAATGAAAATATAATCTACTACACAGTCTACTCTTGGTACAACAAATGTACCATCCGTGAATAGCCCCATGCACTGAAATACCTTGAAACATAATACAAAAAATCTTCACTCTTAATGTAAATTTAGTCAATAAAATCCCCCAAAAACAATTACATATAAAACAAACAAATCATAAACAACATATAGTTTAATGCGCCTTGCTAGAATATTTTGTAGCAGCAGCTTAATGTGCAAGCCGAAGATGGAACGAAGATGGTTGCTACATATTTATGTACACTAAGATATGTTTCACAGCGGCGACCTAACTGCAGTTAGTAAATTCCTGAATAAGGGTCGACATGCATGGTTCTTGTGATTGATGTTTACATGCGATGTTGAGAGGTAGCACGCCACTCTCTCAGTTTAATAACACTGTCAGTCAGATTAATATTCATATTCTACGTCACGATCTCGAGGCTCTCCATTACTACATTTGGTATGTGTGGTTCATGACTTTTTATATGAGGACATTGTGGGCAGAACGTTCTTATAATTGCATGTGTATCCAGTAGAGAACTTGTACCCGAGAGGCCGTAGTGGAGGCGACAGAGAACAGGGATGAAGGTAGAGTGCGGACCATAAATGCTGTGCGAGTCGTTCTGGGATTGTACCTGCAGCGGGACTAGGGACCATGGCACTCCCTTCTTCCTACTTATGGTCAGAGCAAGAGGGAGCCAGTTCGCAAAACATTTTACCAGGACCAAGCAACAGACAGTCGCGAAAGTGGCAAGCTAGCAGAAAGTGGATGGAGGGATACATTTAAGAGAGAATTCTGTAATCTGAGGTTTTGTGCAAATAGTGGGACGGCCATAAAACTCCAAGCATTCTCATGTTAGACGCTGGAATGATACAGACAGAGCGACTGGTGCATGTTTAACGGAGGCAACACTGCAAGTCACCTGATACCAGGAAGTCGCTAGGTCCTTTTAGCAAGTGGCAAAAACAAATATTTCATGGGCATGACTGTCCAGGAAGCTTAACAGCCTTCTTTCAGAAATTAGAAATGATCAGCCTAGAAAGATTAGATCTCTCTGTGAAAGAGGGACTGTGTCCCATCTAGATAGTGTTTTTTTCCGAAACATGGCCATGCTTACTGTGAGAACAACGCGTCCTAGTCTAAAATCTTCTTTTTTCAGACAGGAGAGATTTTGAGTTGCTGGATGTTTCCCCTCAGGAAGCAGAGGACTGCTCCCCCAGCGTGGGAACATCGGTGCTGTTTCTGGATTCAGTGAATAGAGGATTGTTCGATAGCTTTGTACAACATGGAGGCGGCTATTTTTTTCCTTTCCTTTTGCTGCTTTGGCTTCCATACCATTCCGAGGTTTGTTGGAAAGTGGTGGTGATTCTTTGTGTTCTTCCTCTTCTGGACCTAACCTGGTGGAGAACTTAAGGTCTTTTACTAGAGAGTGAGACTTGTAATCTGAAACTTGTGACGGACTAAGAGCCAATTGCAGTTTCCACCTGTACCGACAGTGGAACTGCGTATCACCTCGGAAATACCATGAGTCATGAGTGTGCCGTCTGATGTTTGACAATTCCAGCACACGCCGTCGTACCTGTGAGTCCAGTTGGTTTGGCCAGACCAGCACACGGGTGCTGGTCACACTGAAATCTGTCGGGATTTCAGGGCTCTGATAGCGAAGTTTCCCGTTTTCTAACAAACAGAACGCCAGTCAGCGTAGTTTGCAAATGTTGGTGGACGCATCAGAACATTACAGCTGCGGCAGCCTCGCCCACAGCGGGCCGATTTCTGCTGCAGCCTGAATCGAGGTGAAAGGGAAAAGTATTGCTGCCCCCGCGCAGGGTTGTTAAATGATATTCACAGTTCCCTGTTGTCTGGTGAACCATGGTTTGTGGTGTACTTGGTCATAGTTTATTCCATTTGAATAGAATTGGGCCTCACAATGGATTCATGTGAACAAAGTCCTTTTTCTGACTTGTCTTTGTCACTTTTTGTAAGATGTATCAGCTCAATTGTAGTTATAAAAGAATGAACAAAAACTTGTCATAATCTTCGTAAACTTAAAGACGCCACTGTTCTCATTAATACTCCCACTACTATTCGCCGTCTTTATTATCTTTTTCTTATTTTTATGGTAATACATTGGTCCATCAGCAATTCAAGGTTCAATCCTATTAAATTAGTTAATTTGACTCTTAATCTGAGTTCTGAATGTGACCACAGACACAGGCAACAAAAGTGCCATGTCTAAATTCGCTAATTTCAAAAATAAAAAATTTAGGATGTAGCTCACGAGTTCAAGGTTACTGGGAAGATAATTATCATTGGGAAGATAATAATAAAGACAATAACATTAGCATCACTCGGAGATATACTTATGATCAGAGCAAGTGACAGCTTGCAATGTCGCTACTTATTACTGCGTGGTTGTAAGCCAAATAGTAATCAAATTAGCACACAGTAAGCTTAAAATCCGAGCAGAAATCGACACCGCTCTCTATTATCAATAAACGAATTTATATTCAAATAAGTGCAATCCGCGTTACCTTCACTGAATAATAAGAGAATGGTTATTTAGTTCAGCCACTGTAGACAACGATAAGACCATCACAGTGATAACAACAAGCTTAGATGTGGACCAGGCCAAACCATGAAAAAGTTGTAGAAAAATTTAAAGTATCTTGAAATCAAGATTGAGATGAACAGTTATTTATCTAAAAAAGTTAGAATTCGTTGGCTGTCTGTGTGCACAGCGACCGCTGAAAATTTAAACTGAAGGAAGGATAGCAGTCAGTTGCAAAATCCGTAATTAACTGCAGATTTTGAGTTCGACCATAATATAGTCATTATCAGTGCTAAAAAGCAAAATGGATAGAATCAAGAACAGATACAGAACATCTGTTTAACAGAGTTACGGGAATTCAGTTAAGTGGGAATATAACAATTACATTTCATTATCAAAAAGCCATATAGGTCCCGATGTGTCAGAGCATAACGTACAACTAACTCTGCATGGAAGACAGAGAACTGAGACCGTTGCTGACAACCAGCGCAGACTGCATGAACATAACGTCACACAGGAATTGTGGTACCTTCTACTGGAGTAGACAGCCAAGAAACTATGTTTCAATTTTTTAAATAAAACCATAACCGGAAAACTGAGCTTGTAATAAGGTATGTTTAGGTTACACTAATTACATAGATAATACGTTGTTTTGTGAAAACGTGCACCTGAATTTACATGTAAATAAAATCGTAAAGGACATTTTGTATCCCTTGTAGGACTATATTGTGACAGAAGCATAATGAATTTAATAAGACTAATGAATTAAAAGCAATTTACAAAAGCTACATACAACATATTGGATTTAATGTGTGTCAAAATATTTTTAAAAAGTCCTAAAAATGTACAGTGAAGTAAAATAGCTTTAATGTCGTGCCTTAAGGTTGTCTGGGCTTTCCTTTAAGTGAGGTGAGAATCTGAAGAGCTTCAGATTACAAGACCAAATATTTTGACAAATATACATTACACTCTGTCATATTTCTGTCTGCTACGATAGAGGACAAACAAACATTTTAACTTTTTTCCATATTTGAAGAAGAATAGGGTGGTATGATTATGAAAAAATCACGTACATAAGTTTACATGTTAACATCGCAACTCCTTTTTATATTTGACTTGCTGGTTTCGTTTTTAGACGTAAATATGTGCCTTTATGTTGCGTCGCCAGAGAAGGGGAGCTTTGTCGGTTAAGAGAAACTTAACTTGTGTCCGTGATTTGTACGTTGTTACACTACCACGTCCTTCTTCAAATATAAAAAAATTTGCAGTGGTCTCTATTGTGTCAGACAGAAATATGAGAGTGTGTTATGTATATTCATCCAAACACCTGGCTCTTCAGATTATCACCTCAATTTAGTGCAAGCCCAGAGAGGGCGCGTCATGACCCTTACGGCATGATTTTAGTGTTACTTTACTTCACAGTACATTTTTCAGGTTTTACTGACAATGTTTTTATATCTTTTCACAGACATTAAGTCAAATATGTTGCATGACGCTTTTGTAAACGGATTTAGGCTTATTATTACATTCATTATACTTTTGTCACAATGCAGTCCTATAGGGGACGCTACATGTCCTTTATGACTTCATTTACACGTAAATTCGGTTGTTCATTTTTATAAAACTACATATTCTCCATGTATTTTACATATGCCAGACAAATCGTATTATACGCTCCATTGCCCGTTACAGCTTTACTCAAAAAATGAAAACATGCGTTCTTAGATGAATACTTGAATAGAGGCCACTACAGGTGATCTAAGACGTATATTCATGCGGCTGCGCTGGATGTAAGCAACGCTCTCAGTTTTGTGCCTGTCATGCAGAGCGCCTGCGTCATTTTGTCATACGTTATGCTCTGACAAGTTGGAACGTATATGACTCTTTGGCAATTATATGTTATTACTATGTTTCCACTTAAAAGGATTCCTGTAACTGTGTTAGATACATATTTTGTACCTGTTATTGATTCTATCTGGTTCTTTTTTTTAGGATCGATAATGACTATGTTAGGGTAAAAATCTAGAACTTACTGCTATCCTACCTTCTGTTTAAATATTCAGTGGTTACTATGCACACAGACATCTAATGAATTTCAACTTAATTAAATTCTGGCTAGCTGGGCAAGTGCTGTTTTCCACAGATACTATAAGCATCCAGCATATACCCTTCAACAAACGATGCATTACCAACAGAGTGGCACCAACGAATGTACAAGCAGTTTTCAACATCAACTTCAGAAACAGGCGTATGATCAAATATAATTCGAGACGTAATTTCTGAGAACTGTTCTCCTGGAGAAATTTTGGTCTGGTCAAAAGAACCTCATAAATAAATTAAAGACAGTCTCGACAGCAAAAACAATTACTTAGGTGGTAAGTGGTTTCGGTCAGTGTATGACCATCCTCAGACCCTCATACTATGATGATACGCAGTGAAGATCAACTGAGAGGGAGTTGACGCTCGTGAGTTACAACACCCACCCCATTTCAGCGCCATCGCCTACCATCATGGCATCACTGACCGAAAAAGGTTACCACCGAAATAAATATTTATGCGGTCGAGACTGGTTTTAATCCATTTTTAAAATAATTGGATATGTGAAGCGATTGCTACACAAAATGAAACCATGGAGATATTTATTTAAAAAGAAGTGATTGGTAACAAATTTTATAATCTACATCGTGAATCGGCAGGGCTTCTAAAGCCATTAGTTTCTGAAAATCTACTTGGTTGCGTAAGGAACATGGTCTAAAAAAATAGTAAATTCGTAAGTTAATGAGTCAGTGAGTTGATATTAATGCATATAACGCTTTAAAGACTTACTTTGTTCTGTGGGTGCTAAACTTGACAAATATTTATTTGAACAAGAAAGAACGACTATTGCTGAAATAAAGCCTGAAGTATAATATTGCAAGCAGCCTATTTGTATGTTGCCAGCGCTATAGATTGTGTTAATATCGCTGTCAGCGCTCTGTGCCCTCGGCAACAGATTCGGTGTGGAGACTCTGTGTTGGTAGGACATGCATTGTAAAGTGAGATGAAATGATGTGCTTATAAGAAACTATGCGGGGATATGTATGAGGATGGATGTTATTGATAATGTTTGGGTAGTGGAATTATTGACAACTATATAATTTTTTGTAACTGGATGTCACAGCTACCTGCTGTAGTTGCTGTTAAGTTTTTGTTAAGAAGATTTTCTGTGAGGTAAGTGACTTATGAAAAAGAATGAGGTTTCCACTATCGGGAGTCGTGACTGAAATAGGTTTAGGCAGGCAACAGAGTTGGAGGTAGTTTCATATTTCTTTAATTTCATATTTTTTGGATTTGTAGTATTCTTGGGATTTCTTGAAATTCAGGGCCATTCTTTTATGTTAATTACTGGAAATCATGTTGTCAATGTATAGCAGTCAGATTGCGTTGGGCTTGCATATTGTGGGTAATAAATGAATAGGTTCGGTTTGAGTTTTCTTTGTCGGGGAAAATTCTGTAGGTCAGTATTTAATAAAAACGAAATAATTAAAAAGGTAGTTTCAATATAAATACGAAGGTAGATAATAGCTGTTGAAGATAGTATAACGAAGGTGAAAGTTGTAGTTGACAGTCTGAAAGCTAAATAACTTGAACAAATAGGATCCCAATTTCAGCGAATTAAGTTATTTCACATCAATCTAATAAATTTGCCAAAAATTGTACGAAAGAAAAGTTTATCGTAGACAGTTTAAGGCTTAAACAATGTGAGGAGTGGGGGAAGTAATTATAACTAAAGAGCAGCTCGATTGTGGTTGTGGAGAAGCTTGAATATATGAACAAAACCAAAAAAATTGATGAAAATAACAGTGAGAATTAATAAGGCAATTAATAAGGACTTAAGTGCAGAATCACATAGAAAGTTAAATGATAAACTCAAAATGTAAAGGTAAATAATTTCTGCTAGAAAAAGCAACAACTAAGGCTCGTGACCCATGTACACTTACTCTGAGAGCACAACTTACGGCACACAAGAACATGCTCGTGAGGCCAGTGGTTAATGGTTCTGGGGCCCCATTAGTACAATCACTCGGAAGTGCTTACATTTATTGAAGGCTCATTACTTCTACAGTCATCAATACACGCGAAAAGTTAAGAATTACCAGATATATTCGTGACATTCCAGTAACAACCAACATTAAGTTTGTGCCTCTAGATGTTGTGCATCTATACACTATTATACCGATTGATAATATTATTCATGTCATTAGGGGAAATCTGATAGCTCAGAACAAGTTATCATAATGAGACGTAAATGAGTTTGTTGATTTGTTGTCTTTAATCTTGAAATATAACTATTTCAAATTTAGTAATGAGATTTATCACCAAAAAAATAGTCTTGCCATGGGGAGTGCCATCTCAGGATTTTTCGCCGATATTTTCCATAACTGCCTTCAACAGATTTTTTCCTTGAGAACCCCCATTAAGCTAAAAAAATTGTATTTTATGTGTATGTGGACGGCATGCTGCTCCTAGTAAATGTTAATGATTATGCCATTAATGAGTCTGTAATTAAATTCATTGAATTAATCGAGAACATAAATTTTACATGTGAGGTAGGAAAATTATGGTTCCATTAAATTTCTCGATTTAAATATCAGTAATTTAAATAGTAAGCACAGTTCTGGGATTTTCTGCTACAAAGAAACCTACACTGTTCTTATAGTTAACTACGACTCAAATTATCCACATTAGCAGAAAACCTCGTGTTTTTATACTTTGCAATCTACTATTTGTTTAAACTCCAGTGTCTCAGAGAGAGCGAGAATTGGTAGTGGGTACAACCACCTACATTACCAAAATGAATAACTACTAACTAATTAAGACATAAATAGTTTCTAGATATCAATGCTCATTTTCAAATACCACGAATTCCATTTACTTTAAAGCAATTGCTCTACCGAATCATCTGAGTGGGACATATGATTTAAAAGTTCCAAGCGTACAAACAGTGCCTGCATGCAGTTCACGCACCAAGCATTGGAACACACAAAGTACGATTAACAGGGAATAGAAGTGAGCAATGTTCTAAGTAAGCGAAAACACTTGTAATGTTTTTTGATAAGAGACATCTCATAAGAGCACTACAAACATTTATTAAAGTGATACAACGTCAGCATATTTATTAACACTATTTAGAGAATATAATTTATATAACTGCCTTTGTGCAAAGAAATTACTCTGTTTAGCGATTTCTCTGAGTTAGTCGCTTGTTAACTGTTACACTATACCATCACTTGCTAGCGGCCACAACATTAATTGCGTCTCGCTGTGTCCTATTCTCACTGCGGGCCTTCCGAGATTTTGTGTGGAAATCGGTATGTGGCGTCTTAGAAACAGGTACAGGGGGTTATATTTGCATGGAGTGAGCAAAAGCGAAAATGCTGTCCTCTGGTGGCGCCCGTAGCATCATGCGTAGGAAATCGGCGAGCCCTGGACAAAGCGATGTTCAACGTGGCATGCCTGATGGTGGCTCTTTTAGGAATAGATTCTTTTGAGGAGTGTGAGAGTTCGCGACCCGCCGTGTGCGGTCGACAAAGACAACACCGACAGCGCAATTGAAGTGGCGTTCCTCAGTTATCCCGCCCTGTGTGTTGGAACGATACCGATACTGACTAACATCAAGGGACTGTAGAGCGAGTCTTGAGAAATAAACTGAGGGCAAGAAACGTCATTCAGCGACACAACATTGTGTCAGAATTGTAATAGCAATATCCGTAACTTCTGTTTGCTGCAGAATCCTTGAACACATTCTCAGTTCGAATATAGTAAACTTTCTTGATGCTAAGCAACTTATGTCCACGAATCAGCATGGTATTAGAAAGCATACCTCGTGCGAAACTTAGTTTTCCCTTTTCT
Organism: Schistocerca gregaria; assembly: GCF_023897955.1. Taxonomy (NCBI): domain Eukaryota; kingdom Metazoa; phylum Arthropoda; class Insecta; order Orthoptera; family Acrididae; genus Schistocerca; species Schistocerca gregaria. The sequence goes on from NC_064921.1 coordinate 428,857,816, forward strand.
CACATGATAAACTGAGAGATGCAACAGGCAAATTCCATATTTCTAGATTTCCGTAATGTATTTGACACGGTGTCTCACTGCAGGCTGTTAACGAAGGTATGGAATAAGTTCACAGCTATGTAACTGGCTCGAAGAGTTCTTAAATAATAAAAGCCAGTATGTTTTCCTTGACGGCGAGGGTTTATGAGAGGCAAGGGTATCGTCAGGAATGTCCCTGGGATGTGCGATAGGACTGCTGATCTTCTGTGTATACGTAACTGATTTGGCGGACAGAGTAGGCATGGGCCCTATAATTTCTATGCTTTTTAGCGTAGTTGCATGACATGTCCAGACATTGATTCCTGTGGTTGTTTGCTGACGATGCTTGGTGTACTGCTAGGTATCGAAGGTGAGTGACTGTGGGCGTTTAAATATCTGGACGTAACGTTGCAAAACGATATGAGGTGGAACCAGCATGTGAAGACTGTGGTAGGGAAGGCAAATGGTCGACTGTGGTTGATTGGGAGAATTTTAGGAATGAGTGGTTCACCTGTAAAGGAGACCATATATAGGACGGTGGTGCGACCTATTCTTGAGTATTGTTTAGGTGTTTGGGATCCGTGTCATTTGGGATTGAAGGAAAACACCAAAGCAATTCAGACAATAGCTACTAGATTTGTTATCGGTAGGTTCGAACAAAGCTTAAGTGTTACGGGCATGCTTCGGGAACTCAAATAGGAATCCCTGGAGGGAAGGCGGCGTTCTTATCGGGAAATAGTAGCGAGAAAATTTAGAGACCCGTCACTTGAAGTTGATTGCCGAACCATTCTGCTCCCGCCAGCATGTATCACGCGTAAGGACCACGAAGACAAGATACGGAGGCGTACAGGCAGTCGTTTTTCCCTCACTCTACTTGCGAGTGGAACAGGAGAAGAAATGACAAATAATGGTACACGGTACCCTCCGCCACGCGCCTTACGGTAGCTTGCAGAGTACCTATATAGATGTAGATGTAATGGCTAACGCTTGTTGCTGGGGTAGCCTTTCGGTAGCGAACGTGAGTCCGTTCGTTGGTGGCCCACAACCAATGTTGTTGTGACAGATGTGCAAATGTTTTGTGCCATCTGACGTACTGAATGATGTGAAGCCATTTCGTTAGACATTGATCAATGCCTGTAACACAAGTTTGCTTCAGAAGAGTAGCCGCCCGGCAGGCATGGGCCCTATAATTTCTATGCTTTTTAGCGTAGTTGCATGACATGTCCAGACATTGATTCCTGCCCTCACTTTGTTCAAGACTCCGTCTATCACCCTTCGCCACTTGTCGACATCGTTTTGTTACAGCCGTGTTCATGTCTCAAAAGAAATGTACAGGTCTCATTGAAACGTGACAAACACATGGCACGAGAAGCCATCCTGAATAAACATTATTTGTAGACGTATTTGAAACGCAAGATTCAAGAGCGAAAAGCGAATGAATTGATAGCAGCAGGTACAGGTACAGGTATAGAGGTACAGGTACTTGTACCAAGGAGCATCCTGATACATCAAAACATCCATCACCGCCAGACAGAACCTCAATATCACTCCAATGCCGGAACCAGAAACAGAAGTAAGCTTCCTCTGGTAGAGCATGTTGGTACAACTGCGCCCTCATTGGCTTGCACCAGTTATAACCGTTCATTTAATTAAGAGCAATATTATCAGGCTTATTCTCATATTGGAGGGAGGTGATCGATAATATCGGACATAATTAATAACTTTGAAAAAGTTTTAGTTAAAATTATCGATCGCCCGCAGCAAAGTAGCACTTCAGGGAAAGCAACGGCTGCTTATGTTTCTAAATTCTACTATGTAAACAATGAGCGGGCATTGTTACTTCTCATGTCTTGTTTTCTGCGCTCTGAATAAGTTCACGTAGCTGCGGCGTGCGGGCATTTCAGTGTGATATGCTAGGGAAAGGATCAGGGCGCCTCTGTTAAACTACAACAAAATTGACTGTATGTTAATTTTTACGGGTTAGACTTTTGCCGTAAGGGCACGGACTAAGAATATCTGAGGAATTAATTGTCTGCGCGAGAAAAAGTATCGCTCAGTATTAAATTCCCGATCTGTGTAATATACGCAGGGGCATTAAATCGAATATAACAACGGAACTAGATGTTAGCTATGTGAAAATGAAAGCGTACGAAGTTTGAATAACTGTATCGAAGTATAGTAATGGACTATAATCCCTTCTATAATATCTTTGAGTGATGAACTATAAAAATCACAGTCATTTTAGTTGCCGTAATCGCTGAGAGTAATTGTAGAATCTATCCTCCTTTTCCCTCTATACAAAACTCAGTCATTCATGATCATTTAATCATTATTGAATGTTCTTAATAAAAAAACTAAAGTGATTTCCATAATTAAGTGTGTATTAGTAAATAACAACTAACATTCAAAGAGGTTATTAACAATCTTGTCTTTGGTAACGCAACAACAAATGAAGGGTGATTGACTGAGCAAAAAGTTAACATTAATTATTATGAAAACCCGAAATTTAGTCGCCGTTGCTGTGAAGATGTTTGTGGATGCCCCATCTAATGTATAGATATAACTAAAAGCTTGTCATGTACAGTTGATAACAAAATCAATAGTGTACGTCAGAGAAGTTGACGGCAGCAGATCGACGGAGGGCGGTTACAACTGGCGCCCAACATGTGCCTCGAAAAAAAGTATGAAAACAATTATTACGAAATAAACAGTTGTAAAATATAATTTTTGTGATTGAGTAATGAACAGTGACTGAAAACTTTCAATTATTTGTTTCATATTCGCCAATACGACAACCCACGACGCACGCGCAAGGACACAAGTTTATTGCGGACGGAAGATCGCATCTGCGAGTGCGGCCGACAAAGAGGCGCCAACCTCCGGGAACTACAAGACTTCAAAAGCTGCAGGGAAGGTAGGAAATAATTGACTTGTCTTACTGCGGCTCCGACTAGGGTAATTTCTAAGAATGATTGCATCTCGAAGTCGCGGGGTCCAAACGATACATATCGAAGGTGCGATCCTAAATCGCTCACGCGACTCTGGAGGCGGGCGTTATGAGTATATTTACGGTGGTCACTACAGCAACGACAAAAGAACAGCGTTACAAAAATACTTGTAATTACGTAGGAGACGACTTACCTTACTCAAATGGTTCTAAGCACTATGGGACTTAACTTCTGAGGTCATCAGTCCCCTGGAACTTAGAAGTACTTCATCCTAACTAACCTAAGGACATCACACACATCCATGCCCGAGGCAGGACTCGAACCTGCAACTGTAGCGGTCGGGCGGTTCCAGACTGAAGCGCCTTGAACCGCTCGGCCACTCCGGCCGGCGACTTACCTTACTCATTGTCGGTGTTGTCATGAGGAAGTTCGTGCGATCTGTACGCTACGGGAACAATTCCCTTTTTGCCATTAATTCGTGGAGGTGCGTAACTTAGATAACTAACGGAACAGCGGAAAACAGATGAAAATGACCATGACAAATAATTGATCATAACGCCCGCCACCAGAGTCGCGTGATCGATTTAGGATCGCACGTTCGATATGCATCGTTTGGAGAGGCAATCATTCTTGGAAATCACCCATACTTGTATGTTTAAAGACATTTTATTACTGGTTGAACAGTACTTCATTGCGCTTCCTTTTAATTTTAATTGCGTGGATAAAGCAAGTCTGTGACGCAGAAACTGTATAAGTAGTTAGAGTTATATTTTATTTCTTGTGTATTCTTATTTTGGTGTTAATCTGAAAGTGTATATTGATAACAATAAAACAGGGATACCATTTAAGATCGAATCTAAGTCTCGGGACTTTTTCGAGAGAAGATACGAGCAAGGATATAAACTGTGTGGAAAATTTAGATGTTAATAGGACAGAGGATTTCTAGAAACTTGAAACGTCAAAGATGAGTAGAACTAATTTGGTGTGGAATAATGACGATACCAAAAGTTACGAGGTTGAAACTGTAGGTACTTGTGAGGAAAGTAATCCTACCAGCATGGTCATTATGCCATCTGGAGATATCAGTATCAATAAGCTGTTTGAATTTCTAGTGAAACAAATCAGGAACAAATAGAGCTAAATAAACTACGTGATCTTAGAGATAAAGCCTTTAGAGAGGAAATTTTAGAGTAAAACGAACAACGCGATCCTATAGAAAGGGAACAAGAGAAACAAGGCGAACTTGCGAGAAAAGCTTTTCGGGGGGTGGGGGTGGGGGAGATGTTAGAATTACAGAAGAAACTAGATTATCAAGACCAAGAATTTGAGGAAGATGTATTAAAGACTGTTAGTGATATTGAATCACATACTAAGAAAAGGGACGAAAATTCATCTATGTCGGCAGTTAAGTAAACATTAAGTGCAAAATCTTGCAATGAAATGAACGAAACATTGAAAAGTTCGGTCTCAAAATTAGAGTGAACGTGGAAGCAATAAACAGAGAACAGACTAAAATAGGTGAACAGATCGACAGAGTTACTAAACAAGTAGAAGATTTAAAAATCACAAGACAGGAGTTTACTGACGACTAAGATAGAGGAAGATTTGTCAGAATGTTTAGAAGAAAAGGCGGGAGAAGTTCACACGCAAATTGAGAATGCTATCGAGAACGCGACGCAGCAGAGTAAACCAAATAGACTGCGACGCATTTGGTTTAAAAAGTGTACTGGGAAATTACATCACTTCTCGAAAGGAATGGTGCTGCAACGTACTGATGGACGATGGAGAAATATTCTCGTGTACTGGATCATTGAAACAGAGGACAGTGAACATTGCTTGGCTCTGAGCACTATGGGACTTAACATCCATGGTCATCAGTCCCCTAGAACTTAGAACTACTTAAACCTAACTAACCTAAGGACATCACACAAGAGGCAGAGCAAATTCCTAACCCCGCCGGGAATCGAACCCGAGAACCCGGGCGTGGGAAGCAAGAACGCTACCGCACAACCACGGGATGCGGGCAGTGAACATTGCTAACTGCGAGTATCTAGAGTGCCGAAAAATACCACAGTGGATCAGATATATGACGATCAGATACTTTGACCTAATCAATGAAGGATTGTCTTGATTTAAGTTCTGATAAGGTTAGGACTTCCGTTGTTGTTCGAGAAAAAATGTTCATTACTACTCAACTGGTGTATGCAGCAGAACTTCATATATTTTGATAGAACATTTTGACCGGTTTGGTACACTATTTTTTCAACGTGGTCTAATAAAACCATCGAATATTATTAATTTTCCAGTACTTGTACCCTTCAGATTTTGGATATTGGAGAAGGGGGGGGGGGGAGATATATTAAAAAATTCTGTACTGCGAATGTGTAACATTATTGACCCTCTTGCTATCAGAGTCTTTTTCCCATACTGTGAGCAAATGGGTATTTCGATTCCATGTGTGTTCCGCGTGTGATAGATAAGCACCAGATCGGAACTTAGAGTTAAACGTTTGTAGTTTGGCATTAATCAGCTTCTTAGGATAGTCAAGCCGGTAGCAAAAGTGGAACACATGACCTTCAGCGAAAACCAAAGATGAACTCTAGATTGGATGAACTCCTAGAAGTAACCAACATTCTAGAATTAAGCTGTCGCAGACAACCGCCATTATTACGTGGAAGCTGTGTCATCTGGCTGGCTGCTGTAACGTCCCATTTCGGCTACATTAAACTCGCTATTCGGCTTCTGGCGAACTTTAGTCGTGGCACTGAGACCCTCAAACATAAATCAAGAAAAAGCCCTCGATTGCTTCGTACACGCAAATCAGGGTTTCGACGATGTAAACCTCATACTGTGTCTTTTAAATGCTTGTAGTCTGTTCCAGATACAGTAGGGACTCTTCCATTTCTGAAAAGGGTGACGTCACTTGTCGTAAAGCATGGTGAGGGAATGTTGAAAATTGACAAAATAAAACGTCGGGTAAATATTCATAAGACTGTCCCGGAACTGACCTTTGTTAATGAGCTGGAGAACTTTCTAGCACAGGAATGCTGGAAACCATGATTTCTAGGCGCCAATCGATTGCTGTCACATATTAGGCATTCGGTTTTCCCCTCATGCTGTGTCCCGAGTATTTCGCTGTGCCATTACGTCTGACTGAAAGTGAGGAAAAAGCAGCCGGATATTTATGTAAAGCAAAATTCGGGGAAAACGTACGGGGATCTGTTTGCGCAGTAGTTTAAGAGTGGAAGATTTTTGAGAAAACCCTCAGCAAAGTCTGCAATGCGGAACTTAGAGTCAAAATAGAGCGGAACGCTCTCCATTTCCAGCACCTTCTGTGCTGTTCGTTAGCAAAATTCATTCTGCGTACGATTGTAAATATTTTGCAGGCCAGTTTTATTTCCTCCGCCTTGTACAACATCATGTGGACTCACTATGACATGACGAAAATATATGCGTTAAAAAGGTGTAGAGTAGAAGCAAATAAATAGGTAAGACAGTTGCACTGTTCACAGGTAGTCTTTTAGCAGTTTCGCGTAGATGGGCAAATGTAAATGTTAACGTTTACACCCGACGATCAGCTGCAAGTTCTTTCTTCAAGATGTCTCACGTGAAACACTGCATTCTTGTATTATATCATTAGACGTTACTGCCAACGAATGGTCAGGCTATGTCGGGGTACTTTAAAACTTGCCTTGAAGAACGCTGCCGTGGAGCCCCTGCCGAAGGTGCCGTACTTGATCTTGGTCTGCTTGGCCAAGTCCTGGACGCTGTTGATGGGCGACTCCATCCTGCTGATAGTGAGGAAGGCGGCCAGGTTGGCCGTGTACGACGCGATCGCGATCAGCGTGAAGAACCACCACATGCCCGCCAGCAGCCGCGTCGATACAGCCCTGAAAACAGTTCATGGTGGCCACTTAGTGAAAAGGAAATCTTATCTTCAAACCTGGAGATTATTTAACGTGTACTTCCTTGCAGATGAAAATGGTATCATTAAAATTCGATATTTTAGAATGAATATGGAATATCATTTTAGAACTACCAGTCGCCACAAAACTGAATATAATTCTCCGGAAAGAAATTGCTTGTTGGTTAACAAGTAAGTAAGACGATTTGTAAGTCTTCTAGGTGCTACCAGAGTAATGGTCGCAGTGTCGTCCTCATCATGCGATGTTCAATACCACCGTCAAGCTCCAGAGCCTTATTCCTTAATCAAGGACTCAATTTAGATTCACATAATTTTTATGAAGTCAGTTATCATCAACATTTGACCTACAAGGGTCAGAGAAATGTTGTTATTAAGTTCCTCATCAGAAGACTTGGCACCAAAGCTCTGACTTAAACGTCAAATCCCTCCGCAATATCTCGTAACCTGTAGGTATGTGCCACTGTTGATAGAGGTACCACTGTTGTTGGATGAAGACATTCAGTTCGGTGGCCTCTTTGATGTTGTATTAGACGAGAAGGCCGTGTATCAGCATCGGATTTCGTCATCTTCCTTCTCTCTCTCTCTCTCTCTCTCTCTCTCTCTCTCTCTCTCTCTCTCTCTGTTTCTGACTCCCGGCCTCTCACTATTATGATCAGTATGGACAAGAAATTATACCATATAAGCACTCATCACAAAATATATTTTATTTCTCACTGGATAGGTAACTAATAAAGTGGAAGTTTGAGAATATTTCGCCTTACGCGAGTGAAACCCTAAGGAACTCCTCACCTAACAGTGCATTGTACGTTATCTTAGTTAACTGGATGTAAACATAAAACAGATTAGGCTCTACCTGGGTGCCTCACTAAACGTCGTGATTTTTCGTGAAAAACCACCGATCAAATTTTAGAAGGTGTTATTAGTAACATAAGTTCGCAAGAAACATTAAATATGCGCGTTGCTGAGATTTATTTCAGCTTTTAGCCACAGAAATGTCCGGCAGCACAGCCTTTTCCTAAAGCGCAAGCCTGAAAGGCCGTTCTTCGACTCCCGCCAGGGGCACAATGAGCGCCGCTTTCATCCAACTGCGGCCGACTTACGTGCACGCTTATTGCCTGCTCGTAAATTTTGACACCGCCGCGCTGTTATCATCAGTCGTTTCTTGCAGCCGTGACTACAGCAACTACCAGCACCTAAAGATGTTGAGCAGTTGTATCGACGAAAATTGTGGGATTTACACAACATTGTCAAGCAGAAAATCGGAAAAATTAATTTAAAATTTTATTTTAGTTTAGACATGTATTTATATCAACTGGCATCTAATCAGATATCCTTAGAAATTTGATATTGCAATAACCACACTTAAATAAGCTGTACATAATAATAATTATTGTTATTACAATTGATAATAATATTATTATTAATAAGAACAGTGATAATAATAAACTTATAGTAACAAAAATATGTTCTTATAATAATGTCAGATCCATTAACATTATCTTTAGTTTTTTTTCATAATGTGACTTTTCTGTGAAATGAGGGTAATGATATACTAAAAGAATTGCACTGCACGTGTTCACAGAGAAGCAAATCTGGGAAAGTAGTTGACTGCTATAGGGAACAGGCATCAAAGCGGCAAGAATACATGGATAGTTTTGAAAATGTGACACAAATACTAGTTCGCTGTGGGACACAAGGAAGCTATCTGAAAGAAATAGAAAAATATTTTGTGTTATACATAAGTATAGCCAATATGTTCTATTGCTGTTATGGAATGATGATAGGTATTTGTAATGTGAGGCAGTATGTCGAGGACACCAGTGACTAAAAAGTCGATGAAGAGAGCATGTTGCAAGAGAGAGATTTTCTGCGTCTCTGACGGTTTATTTCTTCCCATTTTATATGTTCATTCAAGATAATGGCTTGATCTAATATTATCTGATAAGGTAACTGGACACCACCAAAGAGTGTGCGAAGAACTGTTGCACAAAAAATCCGCATTTAAAGTTTCGTTGCGAGATGAGGATGACCTGTAATTTCTTAGGGTGTAGTTGGAAAGGAAGAAAGCTATATTAGGTTTTGACATCCTGTCAATAATGAGATCATTAGTGACGGAAGGAAGGTTTGAGACCTGGGTCTTGTGTCCTTCGTGATACTGAACAAAGGTTATCTTTCATTTATATGTATACTAGCGCAGGAATCCGACGCTGCCCAAGTATTTACTTATAGCTGTGTGTCCAAGTCCATATCACGCAGTGTATGGCCTTATGATTGATACTTATGACATCATACTACCTGAGTTATGTGTCGCACAATTACATAATTTTCTAATTACATTCAGCGGCATGTACGGATACTGTCTGCAAAATGTGTTGCGAATGGTGATAGTAGCAACTAAGTAATAAATTTAAACCGTCATGCAGAATGAGGCTGTTTTTCACGAACCTCATTGTTTATGACGTCATATCTCCTGTACTATGTGTCGTACAATAACATTATTTTCACTTATATTGCGTGATACTTGTAGGGGTTGTTAGCGAGAAAAAGTATCGTAAAGATAAGTTTCCTTTAATTTACGTCTATGGTCACAAACTGTTTGATAGCAGATTACCGGTTTTGGTCTTTAATGACCATCATCAGATATGTTTCATAAAAACAAATTCCTAATGTACTGCAGCCTTAGTGGCATCGTCAAATGTTAAATGCGGAATCAGCACCAGCAGACACACACACATTTTTGTAAGATGTAATGATCTGCACTGATAATAAAACCGTCGTGTCTCCAAAACTGCTAGATGAATTTTCGTGTGGGGCAACATATAGACTTTATTTCATCAAAATCGCCTCACAGAAAAAATTCGCATCGTAATCTAAAGTTTTAGGAATCTGGGCAGCTTAATAGTTCTGATTTTTACCTGAATGACACGACTGTCACGGCATAACACTCCAAAGAAACAACAGATGGCGCTATTAGTTTCGTAGTGCACAAAAGAACCCATGGATGGCGCTGTTCTTTTTTTTTTACCTCAGTGACACAAGTATTTTCGAAAGTTCACTTGGCAGAATTACGTTACAAATGCAAACTGACACTGAATTGAGATAGCTAGGATATATGGATTTCATAATTTCCCTTTGTGCATTAAAAACGTAACGAAATTGCTTTGCTTCTTTCGATAGGTTTTATTTATATTTGAGTTCTTGCCTAGGAAAAAAGGATTTACTGTATTGATGAAGTATCCCATAGCGGTTCCGTTTTTACGACCTGAGGTAAGGGACCCTAAAAAAGAACGGTATGCAAAGGCCCTTCTTTAACTTCCGCTGCGAAGCACGCCCGTATAGTGAGTTCTAAATAAGACAGATGTAATGTTCTTGTCAGCATATAAGTAATACCTACAAGTATATAACATTGATAAAATATCACTGATATACAGGGAGAGAACCAACGGACCAAGGGCCTAATCTTCTAGGATTCAGGATAGCACACACTTCCAAGATGGCTGTTCCTACCGGCACGCGAATCTTTGATATCGGCAGACGTTGTAGTCGATACGTTGCGCATTTCCTTGGACGCGATTTCAAATCATGTAATGCAATACGTTTTAAGATAAACTGTGTGCATCCACATGTCAACATTCCTTTCTCAGTAGGCTGAAGGAGATATTTAATTACTCACTTTGGTAGGAGATCGCATCCGGCACCCATGAGAGATCCCATTGTGAACCAAAGAATGTTTATCAAGCTGAACGTGTTTTCAAGTTCTGAGCTATCTTGATCACAGGGATGCGGTCTCGTCCATTCATTCGGTGCCATTCTGAAACGGAAAACATATCTTCTTTATGTAGTTATTACATTTTAATGTGTATGTGGAACAGATCGCATTCATGGGAAAAGCATAAATCTAAGTTAATGAAAAATGAAATGTATCACGAAATTTTAATATTATTATGTTCATAAACTTTCAATCATCATACTTAAAAAATGCTGTGGTTCTATTTACTAAATGGTCAAAGTAATAGAGAATGTAGATTATTTGTATTGTCATGCGTGCTTTTTAATCTTATTTGGTCTAAAAAATCATTCCTTCTATATTACAATACACTATTAATTAGACTGAACATCACACAGAAGTTTTGAAATAATAATCAAGCACATATTGCTAACAGTTTTCACGCGTTATTCGTAATATTTCGCAGGACATATACCAAAATAAGTGCACAAGACACAAGAGAAGCCACATTTTCGTTTAACAAGATTAGAAAGAAACACCAACAAAGACAGGAACTAATTTCAGTGTGAATAAGTATGTAGAAGTGAACAGACAAAACACATAAGGACATGTCTCAAGTTAAAATTTAAAATTTGCTTGCAGGTAATCAGAAGGTAATCGGATTACAAACAGTGAATGACACAAAGCTCATATGGAACTTACCCATATCTAACAGCCACTCATCGGCCATTAATAGTCTTGTATTAGAGTCATGGAAAAAATGTAACTCTTTGTTGAACAAAGAACAATCGACTAGAATCTGCAAAAAGTGTAGCATTTTTCCTTTTGTTATTAAGAAACATCTGCTTTATTTGGGCTACGCTATACAACTGTGAACTCGGCTTTGAAACACTATCCTGATTAAGTTTGAAAGTAATACCATTTCCTTCACCTAACTAAATTCCGCTTGACAACGATGAATTGGTTTAGTTATATCTCAAAAACTCTGAAGAGAATATCTCCAAAGAAGGAAATGAAAAAAACATACAGTGACTTATTAATATCACAATAGCTTCGGCAGCAAATATAGGAGTACGTAATTACACAACAGACCTGTTCGTAATACTAGACTTGATAGAAATGAAGTAGACAAGTGGGAAAAATGAATGAATAAATAAACATAGGATTAACAGAAGTGATGCATAAATATAGTTTTAGGCCCAAGAGAAAGCAAAGACAACTGTATGAAACTTATGCTGTGTTAATTTGGTAGTTGATGAACTCTTTACAATGACAAAAGAAATACTTTATTGTAAACACAGCAAAGTAAAACATCGAGCCAAAGAATCAAAATACCATATATTTAAGAAATTACGCAACGCAGAACAAAAAGAGTTAGCGAAAGAAGCAACAGAAGTGTATCAAAATGCTTATTAGATAAAATATGATTCGGGACTGAAGAAGAGAACAGATGTGTGTAACCTCATGCAACATCTGTGTATTACAAACCTTGCTAAAACGAAGAAAATCGCAGATACGCCAAGAAAAGCAGTTGCCATGTAGATCCATACATCTATCGTGAATGGGTCCAAAAAAGAAAATAGGTTGGGTGGGGGCTTCTCGGGCTTGGTGTAGAGGATGCTGATGCCTGAAAACACGCCCATACTCAGTTCGTCTTGTACCAGTTCTTCCAGCGTAGTTAAGTCGGATCTACAAACTTTTGCTAACATAAGATCCACTTAAACTACCTAAAAAATAACAAACATACACTCGCACCCTGTTCATCTCATTCTACAATGGCCAGCTGTCCCCTATGTTGTCCTATGAATAAAGGTCTCATTTGCTGCATAAATCATGTGGCAATATATTCTACAATATTCTGGACATCCTTGGTTTTGCTTATGGTTTAGGCTGGGTCTAGAAAGCCCACTTCCAACTGCTAGCCTGTTCGTTAATGGATCTACATCAGCGTGTTCTCACTAGAGTGTACATCGCATGGAGCATTACCACCAGAAACTAGTAAATGAAAGCGTAGATCGGTGTTCCTTTAGCCATACATACGTTAACATATCTGTGGTTAAGTAAATGATTTTTCATAACTAATCCAGTTCTGATCTTATTGTAAATAGGGAGTCGATGGTAGTAACTCCCCAATGCTCATTGTCCACAGTACCCGCATACCACGAAAAAATGCTTGGATATGGTGACTGAAAAGGTGTACATCTCTTCCACAGTCGGCAAGCTCATATGGTAACAGTAAATATGGCACAGTGACTTCAAAATGGTTCAAAAAAATGGCTCTGAGCACTATGGGACTTAACATCTATGGTCAGCAGTCCCCTAGAACTTAGAACTACTTAAACCTAACTAAACTAAGGACATCATACAACACCCAGTCATCACGAGGCAGAGAAAATCCCTGACCCCGCCGGGAATCGAACCCGGGAACTCGGGCATGGGAAGCGAGAACGCTACCGCACGACCACGAGCTGCGGACATGACTTCAATAGAAGAATATGTTATGGTAGTCACTGACTAAGTTTTCGAGATACGTTACCATGGTCACCTGCTAGTAGCCACAGTAACCAAAATTCCCGAAACACCTATAGCCAGAGTTGGAAATGACTCATGAAGGTGGGGATAGCTCTCCACAGGTGTCCAAAATCGTCCTGTGTGAAGCAGAGATGAGATTCTTACTCGCACGTGATGCTCAATAATTACTAAGAAAATGTCGCCAGTGGTGCAGTCGTGTGTGAATACTGAACAATATTTTCGTAAGTTAATTTTCGCTGCACGTTAAATTTACTGTTCGACATATACCAAGTTGGGCCTTGCTTTCATCGGGTCGATCAACATCTATACTAGGCGATTATAGCTTTAACTTCTCAAACGCGCTGAAAAAGAGTTTTTGCTTGTAATCTGAAAGGAAATGATCGTATGGCATTATTGGCCGGAAGTTTCCGTATGGTGCTTTTCGTGCGCGTGATGCAAGTGTTTCTAGTTGACGCCACTTCGGTGGCATGTGCGACGATGGTGATAACATGAAATGATTAGGGCAACATCAACGAGTACCCGAGGGAAGAAATCTTCTACCTGTCCGGCAATCGACACCAGAATCCCCCGCGAGAGATCCACACTAACCGCCAGAGTAGGAGTTGCTTAAAATAAATCCCTTGCTTTTATAATTCTTGTCTGGACACTCTGCCTGAGTTGCGCCGCTAGAGGACTTAGCAGTAAAATGGCCCTGCAGCACTGATAGTAGCTAGGCACTACATATATGTGACTGTAGGCTTTCCCGGCGTAAACTATTGATGAAGGTTTCTCGGGTCTCCAGCCGAGTGGCGAAGTAGAAGATGAGAAGTATGACACTTTCCGAAACGTCGCGAGATATCAACGCTATCACCCGGCTAGTCAGTACATGTTTTACATAATTTCGGTGTTTGCACGGCCTATTAGTACCATTAGAGACATTTGAGGAGTGTTTGTGAAAACCGGCATAGGTGCCAAATTGTATTTATTTTAAAGAAAGAAAACCATTTCGAACGTCGTATAATACACTCCTGCAAATGGAAAAAAGAACACATTGACACCGGTGAGTCAGACCCACCATACTTGCTCCGGACACTGCGAGAGGGCTGTACAAGCAATGATCACACGCACGGCACAGCGGACACACCAGGAACCGCGGTGTTGGCCGTCGAATGGCGCTAGCTGCGCAGCATTTGTGCACCGCCGCCGTCAGTGTCAGCCAGTTTGCCGTGGCATACGGAGCTCCCTTCGCAGTCTTTAACACTGGTAGCATGCCGCGACAGCGTGGACGTGAACCGTATGTGCAGTTGACGGACTTTGAGCGAGGGCGTATAGTGGGCATGCGGGAGGCCGGGTGGACGTACCGCCGAATTGCTCAACACGTGGGGCGTGAGGTCTCCACAGTACATCGATGTTGTCGCCAGTGGGCGGCGGAAGGTGCACGTGCCCGTCGACCTGGGATCGGACCGCAGCGACGCATGGATGCACGCCAAGACCGTAGGATCCTACGCAGTGCCGTAGGGGACCGCACCGCCACTTCCCAGCAAATTAGGGACACTGTTGCTCCTGGGGTATCGGCGAGGACCATTCGCAACCGGTCTAGGAATGGTAGAACGATGGGTTCGATGATGGTTTGGATGCACCGTGCACTATTCAGTGTCCCCTCGACGATCACCAGAGGTGTACGGCTAGTGTAGGAGATCGCTCCCCACACCATGATGCCGGGTGTTGGCCCTGTGTGCCTCGGTCGTATGCAGTCCTGATTGTGGCGCTCACCTGCACGGCGCCAGACACGCATACGACCATCATTGGCACCAAGGCAGAAGCGACTCTCATCGCTGAAGACGACACGTCTCCATTCGTCCCTCCATTCACGCCTGTCGCGACACCACTGGAGGCGGGCTGCACGATGTTGGGGCGTAAGCGGAAGATGGCCTAACGGTGTGCGGGACCGTAGCCCAGCTTCATGGAGATGGTTGCGAATGGTCCTCGCCGATACCCCAGGAGCAACAGTGTCCCTAATTTGCTGGGAAGTGGCGGTGCGGTCTCCTACGGCACTGCGTAGGATCCTACGGTCTTGGCGTGCATCCGTGCGTCGCTGCGGTCCGGTCCCAGGTCGACGGGCACGTGCACCTTCCGCCGACCACTGGCGACAACATCGATGTACTGTGGAGACCTCACGCCCCACGTGTTGAGCAATTCGGTGGTACGTCCACCCGGCCTCCCGCATGCCCACTATACGCCTTCGCTCAAAGTCCGTCAACTGCACATACGGTTCACGTCCACGCTGTCGCGGCATGCTACCAGTGTTAAAGACTGCGATGGAGCTCCGTATGCCACGTCAAACTGGCTGACAGTGACGGCAGCGGTGCACAAATGCTGCGCAGCTAGCGCCATTCGACGGCCAACACCGCGGCTCCTGGTGTGTCCGCTGTGCCGTGCGTGTGATCATTGCTTGTACAGCCCTCTCGCAGTGTCCGGAGCAAGTATGGTGAGTCTGACACACCGGTGTCAATGTGTTCTTTTTTCCATTTCCAGGAGTGTAAATATGTAAAATAAAGATGAGCAGTGTGAGAGTACAGCACAGAGTTAGGGGAGGGGGGAGGGGAGGAATCGTGGCCAGGTCTCGGGATTAGATCTCTGCCCACCTTGTCCCGGCCGCCTCCATCCTGTAGCTGACTGTGACCCCAACAAAAAAAATAAAAATAAAAAATTTAAAAAAATGATATTTAAAAAATACTCAGTAGGATTGTGCGAGCGAAAGGCCAAATCCCGAGTTCAAGTCTCGATCCAGGACACTCTTCTAATCTGCCAGAAAGTTTGATATCAATGTGTACTCAGCTGCAGAGTGAAAAATTTCATTTTGGAAATTTATGTTTGGTTTGTTCTTTCTTAATTTGCCCTGTTATTTTATTGCTCATTTTGTGCATTATTTGTGTGTTATACGTATTCTCTCTGGCTTTAGTTCCTGCGTACGGATGAATTTGGTCAGTGGAATTCTGTTAAATCTGTGAACATGCATCTGAAACTTCAGTGTTTCTGTTTCGCTGGGTGACTGGGTTGGTTGTGAATTATTGTACCTGTGGCTGTACGATTACTAAATATTCCACGGTTGTGTTTTATGTTGATTCTATGTATGGTAACTTCTTAGAAATTAAGTTCCATATCTTCATCTGTCTCAATGGTGGATTTTATTTGAGGGTGTACTGTGTTCACGGTGCAGTGTAGTTGTTTTATCTGGGCGTCTTTTTCATCTGCCAAATAAATGACGTTGTTCATGTAGGTATCAATATATAATCTTTTATTATTTTACATGTATGATTTTACTGAATATTGTGTTTTCAAAGTGGTTCACGTCTCCAAGTCGACCACTAGTGTGTGAGGCCATTGTTAGACCTTCCTTTTGTAAATAGAAGTCGTTGTTGAAAGTCCAGTAGTTATGTTCTGCTATAATATTTAGAAAGGCTCCAACTCCATTTGTGTGTCCATTTATTGTGCTCCCTTGTTTCTCCAGTATTCTGTAATAGTGCTGACTGTTTCTCCCACTAGACATTTGTGTACATGAATGTGATGTCCAAAGATATGAAGTTTGCTGTTGGGGGCATATTTATGTCGTTTCCTTTTCTGTCAGTTCTTTGGTATTTTGTAGGTTCCTACTAGTTGTGAAAGTGTGCAGTTTCTGTAGTAATGTATGTGTGTCTAGCTAGGTGGTAGGATGGTGCAATTTGAGATTAATTGTCGGTGTAATTGGACAGCTGTGTTTGCATATCTTTTCTGGTTTATTTAGGTTGGGACTCCTTAGTGCCATACTCGTATATTTTATTTGAAATTTTGTGATGGTTCTTTTGACGGTTTTCAGAAGTTTCCCTATGTTTTGTTGGTACCTCATTTTGGAATCAGTGATTAATTTAATTAGTAGTTAGCAAGTTCTCCCACAATACAACAGTTTTCACCAAACATTCAAAATTAATGCCGTGCTAAATAGAAACAAACCAATCAACAACTGAGTGGCTAAAATAACACAGGACCACTCTATGATTATGGCGACACAAACGGTTTGCTCATATCCAATTTTTTTTAAAAAAAACTTGTGAAGGCTGGTTACAATTAAATATAAAAAAACATGGAAAGCAGTGTATTCAATAGCAACAGAAAATGGAAACCCACCAGAAATGCACAACTGGGTGAAAAATGTAAAGACATATATAACCACACTCAGGAAAAAGTGTTTCAAAAATAAACATATTTCTTTACAACTACTTTGCAGGTGACATACTGTCAAGTGTAAAAAGACAAAAAAATAAGCTGGCTCAAAAATGGAGAAACAGCCATGAACTTTGCATTATATTTTACAGCAACAAATGGAGACCCACTGAAGACGACACATATGTGTCTAAACATTTTTGGGTAAATGAAACACAAATATGTGTATTGTGTAAGATAGAGTTTAAAACCCCATATTTTATTTGCAGTGACGGAGAGAACCTCAGCAAGGGCTTCCAACCTATGCATGTCGATTTCCACAAACTTTTTCGGTCACGATGCACCGACTTGGATTTTATGATGGAATGTGTAATAAACAAGAAAGAACCAAAGTACTATATACATTTTAGACAACTGGTGATTGTTTGTTCGTTCCAGTTTACTGTAAGTTTGTTGATCATCTGAGACCCTAAATGTGTTTGTGAATTTATTAGAGCCGGCCGCGGTGGTCTCGTGGTCCTAGGCGCGCAGTCCGGAACCGTGCTACTGCTACGGTCGCAGGTTCGAATCCTGCCTCGGGCATGGATGTGTGTGATGTCCTTAGATTAGTTAGGTTTAAGTAGTTCTAAGTTCTAGGGGACTGATGACCACAGCTGGTAAGTCCCATAGTGCTCAGAGCCATTTGAACCATTTTTTGAATTTATTACACTTCGAAAATAAAAACATTAACGTAAATTTCAGGTTTTTGCTTCTCACTTGTTTTATAAATGGAGCCTCTAGTTTATAGTTTACAGGCAAAGACATAATCTCACATGATTTAAATTAGATTGTATTGTCGTTGTTGTTGTGGTCTTCCGTTTCAAGATTGATGTAACTCACTACATTAATTTGTCTCGTGCAGGCCTCTCCATCTGTACAATTTTTACCGCCCACACATCCCTCTATTACAAGCTTGATGCCGAGGATTGTTCCATCAGAAAATCGATTCTTTTAGTCTAGTAGTGTTATTTTTTATCTCCTCATTTCGATTAGGTATCACTTCATTAGTTATTCGATGACCCCACCTAATAAACAGCATTATCCTTAACACCACATTTCAAAAGCTTCTATTTTTCCCTGTACTGATAACACTACACTCCAGATAAATACCTCCAGAAAATACTTTCTAACATGTAAAATTATATTAGCCATTAACAAATTTATGTTTTTCAGAAACACTTGTATTGCTGTTTCCTGTCTGGATTTCACAACTTCTCTACTTCGGCTGTCGTTATTTTGCTGCCCAAATTGCAAAAATTATCTATTACCTTTAGTCTCTCATTTCCTAATATTGCTCTCCCAGCATCACTTGATCCAATTCTGTTACATTCCATTATCCTTGTTTAACTCTTGTGAATGTTCGTCTTGTAACGCGTTTCATCTACATCTACATCTACACTCCGCAAGACAGCTTATGATTTGTGGCAGAGGGTACTTAGCGCAAAAATGTCACTTCCCGTTTTGCCTATTTCAGCCACAAATTGTTTATGGGAGGATTGATTGCTCGTAAGGTTCCATGAGGGCTCGAGTCTCTCTAATTTTATCTTCATCGTCTTTTCGCTAGATATACGTAGCAGGAAGTAATATCTTGGTTGAATCTTCTATGAATGTATGCACACGATGATGCAGAAAGCCTCTCTTGCAACGCTTGCCAATGGAGTTGGCGAGCATCTCTGTGACCCTTTCGTGCTTACTAAATGACCCTGTAACGAAACGTTCTCCTTTTGGATCTTCCCTATTTCCTCTAGCAATCCTATCTAGCAATCCTATCCCAGATACACGAGTATTGGTCGCTCGAGAATTTTTGAGCTAATTCATTCGTTGACAGACTACATTCCCTGAGGGTTCTCCCAATAAATCTCACTCTAGCATTTGCCTTACCTGCCACTTTAAATCCCTCCATTCCCATACTCCTAGACATTTTATGGAAGTAAATGCTTCCAGTGATAGTTCTGCAACCGTGTAATCATATAATAATGACGCTATTAATTCTGTTCAACTGATCTTCCAACCCTTTGCCGTCTAAGATAAATTTACAATGCTCCAGAAAACTGAAAGTTTTTTCTTCTTCCCCCTAAACTTTTTTCTCCTTCCAAATTTATCCTTGTTTTCCTTTAGCGTTTGTTATTATTAATGGTGTGTGTCTAGCAATTATACTTATCAGTAAGTTATATATCAAGTAACTTCAATATTTTCACATATCTCTACAATTTTGAATCTGGTTATTTTGTTTAAAATCATTGAAATAAAAAGTTTTCCTTCACCGACATTTTCCTACCGATATTGGTGGATGAAGGACGGACCAGTGTAGGATATAGTGAAGTGGTTTACCGCTCACCACATTTGTCTAGTATGCAACACTCCAGAAACACTGATCCCCCACAGTGCTCTTCATCGTTTCATAAGTAAGCTAGCTATGAAAGACTTGCAGAGCTTTTAACGGTGTGTAGTGCCTTGCTACATAAGTCACTAGTAGGCGACTCTGAACACGGAAGTGGACTCTGAGCTACAGCATACTGGACCTGCCACGCAAGGACATCAGAGAAGACAGAGAATCGATGGAGTTCAGGGAAGGATCATCGTCTAGCATGAAAGTTGAGACATTTCTGATAGAGCAAATCTGTTGTCAATTCAGGTCAGTGTACAATTCTTCCAATGAAACTCAGCCTGGGATCTGCTTTTCCTGTAATTAACTTTACGTGATCATTCCACGTTAGGTCGCTCCAGATGGTTACTCCTAGGTATTTACGGTTCTTACGGTTTACAGCGATCTTTCACCTGTAATGGAATCCAACAGTGATGGAACCCTTCACCCATTTATGTGCACTACGCTACATTTCTTTAACATTCAAGGTCAACTGTCAGTCCCTTCACTAGTCACTGATGCTCCACAGGCCACATTTCGCTACTCTCTTCAGGCGCTACTACCTCGCCGCAGGCAACAATATCTGCAAAAAAGACTTGTGGAGCTCCTGACGCAATCCACTTGGTCAGTTACATATATCGTAAACAGTAATGGCCTGTAATACTCCATTGTATTACTGCTGAAGTTACCTATAAAACTGTTGAGTTCATCCCGTTAAGAATGACGATTTATTTCTGCCTCATAGAAAGTCCACAATCCAGTCACAATTCTGGTCCAATACTCGGTGAGTTTGTGCTTTATTCACGAAAGAACAGTGCAGAACATTGTGGAAGTTATGGCAACAGTTACTTTTACCTTCGAAGAACGCAAGCACAAATTAGATGAGTTCGTGGTACTCTTGGTCTTCACTATAAATTTGATAAGGGAAACAGAAGAGGATTTCCAGAATGAGATTTTCACTCTGCAGCGGAGTGTGCATTGATATGAAACTTCCAGGCAGATTAAAACTGTGTGCCGGACTGAGACTCAAACTCGGGACCCTTGCCTTTCGCGGGCAAATGCTCTACCACCTAAGCTACCCAAGCACGACTCACACTCAGTCCTCACAGCATTACTTCCGCCAGTATCTCGGAAGTTTGGAAGGCAGGAGACGAGATATCGACAGAAGTAAAGCTGTGAGGAGGGGGCGTGAGTCGTGCTTCGGTTGCTCAAATGGTAGAGCACTTGTCCGCGAAAGGCAAAGGTCGCGAGTTCGAGTCTCGCTCTGGCACACAGTTTTAATCTGCCAGGAAGTTTAATATCAGCGCACACTGCGCTGCAGAGCGAAAATCTCATTCTGGAAACATCCCCCAGACTGTGGCTAAGTCATGTCTCCGCAATATCCTTTCTTCCGGGAGTGCTAGTTCTGCAAGGTACGCAGAAGATTTTCTTTGAAGTTTCGAAAGTAGGAGACGAAATACTGGCAGAATTGAAGCTGTGAGAACGGTTGGTGAGTCGTGCACGGATAGCTCATTTGGTAGAGCACTTGCCCGCGAAAGGCAAAGGTCCCGAGTTAGACTCTCGGTCCGGCACACAGTTTTAATCTTCCAGAAAGTTTCAGAAGAGGATTTGTTTAAAAAATAGGTTTGTAGTTATTGGAAGAAACAAATTACTTCTGTCAGACCTTTCAACCTCCAACTGCCAGGACAAGAGAATCATCCTCACAGAAAATTACAGTAGTTGGAGAGCTATAGATTGTTATGGTAGTCAAAAGTTTTATGTTAAACAAGGGAGTTGCGGTGAAACCGCTCTATGGGCAACTGGAGCCAGTATCCGATAACACTGGTTTCAAAAAGGTATCTGTAATCATAGCTCGAGAAAAAACGTAATGGAGGACTAGCAGCTGTGTGGAAAGCGAACCATACAAGAGTCGCTGACGCAAGGGAGACACCACTACTCGTTTTGGGAACAGACGTTCAACAGCTACACTGTTTCGAATACATTATTTATCCTTCCTTCGTTGCTACTACAGGGTTGTAACCCCACATTCAGACACTCATTCTTGCCATCAGCAAAGCCACAACGCTGAGCTCTCGCATCGCCGCTGCTCATAGCTTCCAACAACACATATGGTTCATAGTTATGTCCTACAGTGAGTGCTGAATGATGGAGGGGTAGTTTGGGCTAAGATAATGGCTGCACTTAAAAGTCCGAAGCTTACAGAAGCTTCACTCAACCGCAGTGAGCAGTGTCGTCTCGTATACCTATCCAAACGGCATCATACTTCAAGGAATCTATAAGCATGGCAGGCATTACCGATATCATCTGTTACAATTTCGATATGTTATTAAAATTACTTCTAATATTATTTACAATATTGTCGTTTGCCTCTTAAGAAACTACCTTATTTACTGAACGAGACTAAAATGGAAATGCATTGCTCCATTAATATAACATCTACAATGTCTGTAGAGAATTGCATATTCAGAAATTTTACAGCGAATAATCTGTCAGAAAGTTATAGTAATGACTTACCGAGATTCATAAATGGCATAGTAAAGTCGACTGCAGACTGTCTTTCTTCCGTTATGGTCAAGTCACAAATAGCTAGGTCAGCCCTCTGAAACAATGCAAAAACAAGCAGTACTGATAGATAAGGCGTTTATCGTCCTGCTCAGTTTTCTGGATATAATTGTATGAAAATTAAGGGAATATTAGATGTTTGCGACAGCTGTCGAATTGTCTTAATTTTTTTGCCCCATCAAGAATGTCTGAGCATCTCAAAAAGGTTATCTTAGCGTTATTCCGACGTCTTTTTCAGTTTCATTCTGTTACTGTTGCTCACAATTCCCTATAGCCTCAAAAAGGTTAATTGTATTCAAGGATTTAAGGCACTCAGGGGTGCAGTTGTGGGACGGTACGGTCTGATGAACAGGTCGCTCCAAGCTTCCTGGTTAGTCCATACGCGCGCGCGCGCATGTGTGTGTGTGTGTGTGTGTGTGTGTGTGTGTGTAATGGTGAGCGAGCAGTCCAGTCCCCTGTTCAGTTTCTGTCGGTTGTAACTGTGAACCCACTAACACTTTTCTGCTTGTACATTCAAGTAGCACAATGTCTGGCAAGAAGGCAGAAGAAGACTGAAAGTTGCCTCTCAAATATGCAAATT
Source organism: Schistocerca gregaria (assembly GCF_023897955.1). Classification (NCBI taxonomy): domain Eukaryota; kingdom Metazoa; phylum Arthropoda; class Insecta; order Orthoptera; family Acrididae; genus Schistocerca; species Schistocerca gregaria. The sequence continues at coordinate 428,880,691 of NC_064921.1, forward strand.
CCAATTTCTCATATTGTACACGTCCGTGATCAAAACAATTTGGAATATTATTACAAGGGAGACAGGGCAACCAAGAGACAGGATGACGGCATTACCATCAAAGCGAATGGAAACTTGACAAACAACAAGCCGAAAGTCGAAAAAATTTTGAATAATCATTTTTTAAATGTTGTAGAGAAAATAGGATCTAAAATTTCATTAGAAGAAGCAAGGCAGTTAATGGAAGAGGCCTTACCCACACCATTTGATATAATTGAAATTCAACCCACCTCTCCTTCTGAAATTAGGAAAATAATAAACTCTCTCAAGAATAAAAGCGCACATGGAATTGATGGCTTTTCCAGCAGGATAATAAAAGCTCGTTCCCAAGAGATAAGTGGGATTCTTAGCCACATATGTAATAGTTCTCTGAAGCTGGATATTTTCCCAGATAGACTGAAGTATGCCATTGTCAAACCACTGCATAAAAAAGGGGATATGTCTGATGTCAACAACTACCGCCCAATCTCTCTTCTGACTGCCTTATCCAAAATTCTTGAAAAATTAATATATTGTACAGTAGCTTCACACATTGTAAAAATAAAGTTCCAACAAAATGTCAATTTGGTTACCCGAAAGGTTTTTCCACGGAAAATGCTATATATACTTTCACTAATGAAATATTAAATGTTCTGAGTAACCAGAAGTCACCCGTTGGGATTTTTTGTGATTTCTCAAAGGCTTTTGATTGCGTAAATCATGGAATACTTCTAAATAAGCTCAAGTACTGTGATATGAATGGGACAGCGCTCAAATGGTTTAAATCATACCTAACTGGAAGAGTGCAGAAAGTTGAAATAAGCAGTTACATAATATGCAAAAAACTGGTGATTTCTCAAACTGGGGAACAATTAAGAATGGGGTGCCACAAGGTTCGGTCATGGGTCCTCTGCTGTTCTTAATATATATTAATGGCTTGCCATTCTATATTCACGAAGATGCAAAGCTGATACTTTTTGCCGATGACACAAGTATAGCTATCACACCCAACAGACAAGAATTAACTGACGAAATTGTAAACGATGCTTTTCAGAAAATCATTAAGTGGTTCTCTTCAAATGGGCTCTCATTAAATTTTGATAAAACACAGTACATACAGTTCCACACAGTAAATGGAATGATACCATTAATAAATATAGATTTCGATCAGAAATCGGTAGCTAAGGTAGAATATTCAAAATTTCTAGATGTATGCATTGATGAGGGGTTGAACTGGAAAAAACATACTGAAGATCTGCTGAAACGTTTGAGTTCAGCTACTTATGCTATTAGGGTCATTGCAAAATTTTGGCAATATACATCTCAGTAAACTAGCTTACCACGCCTATTTTCATTCTCTGCTTTCGTATGGCATCATATTCGGGGTTAACTCATCATTTAGTTAAAGAGTGTTCATTGCACAAAAGCTTGTAGTGAGAATAATTGCTGGAGCTCATCTAAGATCATCATGCAGACACTTATTTAAAGAGCTAGAGATCTTCACTGTAGCCTCACAATATATATATTCTTTTATAAATTTGTTATTAACAATCCGAACGATTTCAAAAGTAATAGCAGTGTGCATGGCTACAACACTAGGAGAAAGGATGATCTTAACTACTCTAGGTTAAATCTAACTTTTGGTCAGAAGGGGGTAAATTATGCTGCCACAAAAGTCTTTGGTCACTTACCTAATAGCACCAAAAGTCTGACAGATAGCCATATAGCATTTAATAGGAAATTAAAAGAATTTCTTAATGGCAACTCCTTCTACTCATTAGATGAATTTTTGGATACAGTAAGTGGGTAATTTCCCAAAACCTCGCAAAAAAAATAAAAATATTAAGTGTCATGTAATATTTTGTGTAATGTAATATCTTGTATAGACACCATTTATTAACCTGATACGTTCCACATCATAACGAAGTATCGTATTCATGATCTGTTGAACAAGTAATAATCTAATCTAATCTAATCTGAGGTCGCAAGCAGACTGTACCCATGGATCGATATCTGTGGTGTATCCTCTTCAGTCGCAGCTGCAATGGCTCGTCTTCATTGCGACCTGCATTTCTCTGTGTACGAGCAGTAAAAGGCAAGATAATATTTGCTACAATCCGCAGCTCGGCAACGATACCGATGCCAGGTTTTCACGTCTTTTCTGAGCCACTCTGAGCAGCATGGTCGAACACACAATTTCGATTAGTGTGGATCGGAATCTGTTTTTCCATACCTTTCTTTTGTCTGATAATTGAACTAGACAATACGCATTCTTTTTCACAAAATGCTTCGTTGCAGTTTTGTGTGTTTTATTAATATTCTGTGAACAAAATCTTTGTAGAAAGGTAGAAAAGTGTCTGGAGAGAAATCACAGAATTTCACGGTTTCGGTCCACTCCAATTCTTTGTAGATGTGAACGACCTTCCACTTAACATTCAACAACCAGAATTGGTACTTCCTGCTAATGATACTAGTATTACAATAAATCCCAATAGGAGAACGCAACAGTAGTTAACGACGTTTTACACAGATTTATCCGAAATCGGACTATCCCTAAATTTTAATAATACACACCACATTCACTTCTGTACAACAAATAGAGTCGTACCAACAACTGATGTAGCACACCAACAGGACTCAGTAAACAGGGTAGAATGCTCTGAATTTTTGGGTGTTGAACTGGAAGTAGCGTATTACTGAGCTTCTAAAAAAAATAAGTTCAGCCACTTTTGATCTTCGTTAAATTGCTAGTCTTGGAAACAATGTTTACTCCCATCAACAAGTGGAGTTTAAGTTTTATTGTCCATGTGTGTCATATTACGTAGAATGGATGATAGCAAGACAAGAGTTCAGCAAAATTTTTAGTCAGCGAGTCCAGTCTGGCTGATTCGTGCTCATCTAACTTGTGACATCTGGCAACAAATTACATGTGGAAAATTATTAATTTACGGCTCCACTTGAACTTGGCATTATGCAAGTGCTGCTGTAAGTAATTGTTTTGGATAAATACTTTTGAATGGCACAAAAAGAGCATTTGGATCATTTTGTGCGCTGTGTAAAACACATTGAAATACTGCAATTTAGACCTTTTACGTAAGTTTTAGTTGAATATCATGCAGAAAAGATTGTTCGGATACTTCTGAGCATTTTTAAGTGCTTTGTACGAATACAAGTGCTGTTTTATATAATTATGATTGAATATGGAGCAAACAATTCAGGGCATTCGGGTAATTTTGAACACTCTGTAAAGTACTTTGAAATACTGCCTCATTTTAATACTACGCTGAGACTGGCTGGGAAAGGGGAAGAGAGGCGGATGGGAGGGACAAATGGGCAGGGCCTCATGAAACCATAGATAACTGGATGTGGCTCATGAAGTCAAGTTAATGACCTAGATCACATGACGTAAACAAAGTGGATCAGAACTTACTACGTAAACAAAGTGAGCAAGAATCTTTATAGCAAAACTACTGCCGTTCCTAATGTGTCTGTCAGTTGTGTTTCGTGGCGTCGTTTGTGTGTCAACCCATGGAGGATTCATTCCCTGGAAGCCCTTTATGGTGGTGACAAATAAAAGGTGCAGAGTGTTGTAGAACACTGTAGCCGCAGACTCTTCGATGCTTCACTTGTTTTGTGACATTTCCCGACTGAATTAATATGTCGTTCTTTTTGCCGAAAAGATGCATACAGAAGCGACCATATAAGAGGAATGGCCACATAAAACGAAAAATAGGAAAAGTAGAAGCCCGAATGAGATTCATAAGAATAATCTTAAGAAATTTTAATTGATCCACGAAAGAAGTGGCTTACGAAAGACTTGTTTGACCGATTATGGAGTATTGCTCAACATCGTGGAAACCTTGCCAGCTTGGCGTTATAGAAGAGAGGGACAAGTTCCACATAAGAGTGGCGTGTTTCGAAACGGGATCGTTTAATTGGCGTGAAAACGTTAAGGAGGTGCTCGACAACTCCAGTAGCAGACGCTACAACAGACGCGTTTTGCATCGAGATTGAATTTCCAAGAGATTATGTTCCTCGAAAAGGCGGCCAACATGTTGCGTCCTCCCACATATGTCTCGCGAAACAACCACAACGAGAAACTGCGGGAAAGTGGAGCTAATTGACTGATTCATCAGTTACTTTTCTTCCCAAGGACCGTTCGCTTCTATAATATGGAAGGCGGGGATCAGTTTTTTTTTTTTCTTTTTTTTTTTTTTTTTTTTTTTTTTTTTTTTTTTTTTTTTTTTTTTTTTTTTTTTGACTTGCGACTGGTTTGATGTGACCCGCTATGATTTACTCACCTGCGCCAACCTCTTCATCTCAGAATAGCACATGCAACTTCCTCGATTATTTGCTGGATGTACTCCAAACCCTGTCTTCCTCTACAGTTTTTGGCCTCTATAGGTCCCTCTTGTACCATGGAAGTCATTCCTTTATGTCTTAACAGATGCCCTATCATCCTGTCCCTTCTCCTTGTCAGCGTTTCCCACATATTCCTTTCCTCTTCTGTGCAGAAAGTCATTCCTTACCTTATCAGTCCATCTAATGTGCAACACTCGTCTGTGGTACCACATCTCAACTGCTTCGATTCTCTCTCTTTCGGTTTCCCCACAGTCCATGTCTCACTAATATACAATGCTGTGCTCCAAACGTACATTCTCAGAAATTTCTTCCTCAAATTAAGGCCTATATTACATTCTAGTAGAATTCTCTTGGCCAGGAAAGCCCTTTTTTTCCAGTGCTACTCTGATGGTCTCCTTGCTCCGTTCATCATTGGTTATTTTGCTATCTAGGTAGCAGAATTCCTTAACTTCATCTACTTCGTAACCGCCAACCCTGATGTTAAGTTTCTCGCTGTTCTCTTTTCTATTACTTCTCATTACTTTCGTCTTTCTTCGATTTACTCTCACTCTGTAATATGTAATCATTAGACTGTTCATTCCATTCTGCAGATCATTTAATTCTTCTTCAGTCTCAGTCAGGACAGCAATGTTATAAGCGAATCGTATCATTGATATTCTTTCACCTTGAATTTTATTGTCACTGCTGAACCTTTATTTTATTTCCATCATTGGTTCTTCGATGTACAGGTAGAACAGTAGGGGCGAAAGACTACGTTCCTGTTGGGTTGGGTTGTTTGGGTTGTTTGAGCAAACTGCGAGGTCATCGGTCTCATTGCATTAGGGAAGGATGGGGAAGGAAGTCAGCCGTGCCCTTTCAAAGGAACCATCCCGGCATTTGCCTGGATCGATTTAGGGAAATCACAGAAATCCTAAATCAGGATGGCCGGACGTACGTTCCTGTCTTACACCCTTTTTAGTTCGAGCACTTCGCTCTTAGTCGTCCAGTATTATTATTATTCCCTCTTGGCTCTTGTACGTATTGTATATTACCCGTCTCTCCCTATAGCTTACCCCTATTTTTCCCAGAATTTGGAACATCTTGCAACATTTTACATTGTCGAACGCTTTTTCCTGATCAACATCCTAAGAACGAGTCTTGATTTCTCTTTAGTATTGCTTCCATTATCAACCGAAATATTGGAATTGCCTCTCTGGTGCCTTTACCTTTGCTGCACAAACTGATCGTCGTCTAACACAACCTCAATTTTCTTTTTCATTCTTCGGTATGTTATTCTAGTCAGTAACTTGGATGCATGAGCTGTTAAGCTGATTGCACGATACACTTGTCGGCTCCTGCAGCCATCGGGTTTCTGTAGACAATATTTTTCCGAAAGTCAAATGGTACGTCGCCAGGCATATACGTTCTATGTTCCAACGTGAATAGTCGTTTTGTTGCCACTTCCCCTAGTGATTTGAAATTCTGATGGAATGTTGTCTATCCCTTCTGCCTTATTTGACCCCTTTTAAATTCTGATTCTAATACTGGATCCGGTGTCTCCTCTAAATCGATCAGTCGGTGGCACAAAATGCCGTCTGCCAAACACTGACTGCTGTAGTGCGGAGTGTAGATGTAGATGAGAAATTACGTGTATGTTGGAGGTCTAGATTTTTCAAGAATTCATGTCTAACAAGAAAGAGCTCAACCTCAGCGGCAACTGCATTTAAGGACAATTCCTATCATTGAAATGCGTCAGTGACGGATCGATTGTAAGGATAGTACGGATCTCGCACTGCACCTTGGACCTCCGAGGTCGCCTGATTTCATTTTTTTTAATTTTTTTTTCAGGGGCTTGTGAAAGACTCCTCCTATGTGCCTCCTTTACCAGCAAGTTTGAGTGAACCATGGCGCAACAGCTGCAGTAAATGCAGTAACTCATGACATGTCTATGAAAGTATTGAACGAATTTGACTATTCTGTGGAGTTTTTTATTACTCCTGATGGAGGGCACATTAGATATTTTTGGAGGCCAAATGCAAACTGTAATCCTAAACGTAAGTGTAAAAAGTCCCTCAATAATGTATGTGCATGTATGTAAAAGATATACTGTTCTAAAATCTGATGGTTCTTTCGAAAATAAAAACTTCGCATTCGTATTTGAAAGTTAAAATTTAGTTCAAGTTTCTGTGATGATCTATTTAGGGGACACAGTCCTATGACATTGGTTGAAATGTTTTGAGACACCCTGCATGAGTTTACAAATGTAATATATGGCACTTGACTATGGTATTATATTAAATTTTCAACACCCAGAGCTTTGCTAATATCAAAGCCGTAAGCCAGTCGCAACCCTGAGGTAAAAGCTTCATGCTTGTTTAATATACGTAGTGTAAGGTATTCGAAATTCTCAGAAAAATAGGTATATGATATAGGGAAAGATGGAACTTATGCGGTACATACAAGAAGCAGAAGGCAACACTAAGAATAGAAAATAAGGGAGGAGTATGAGACTGAAGAAAGGTGTATGGCAGAGTCTTTCTCTTCTACTGTCCAATCTGTACATCGAAGGAGCAATCAAGGATATGAAAGAAAGGCTGCCAAGTGGGGTAAAAACTCAGGAAGAAAGGATATGAATGATAAGATTCGTTGACGTCATTACTATCGTCTATAAAAAAAAAGGACTCGTTTAATAGAATGAGTAGTCTGCTAAGCACACCACATAGATTAAGAGCAAACCAAATACAGACGAATGTATTGATGAGATCAGCGACTAACTTAACAAAAATAATGGGGACCATGTTGTGGCAGTACATAAATACTGCACGACTGAAGCAAAATAACGTTGAGGGTCGAACTAAAGATGACGTAAGAAGTAGACTAACACAGTCAAAGGAAGAATTGCTCGCCAAAAGAAGTCTGCTGGAATGAAACTAACCGCTCAGCTACAAAGGCGGACGTTCTATGCGTTGAATTGTGGACTGTGCGGTAACTGAAGCTGAAGAGAATGCAAGCGTTTAAGATGAAGCGATACAGAGGAATGTAGATTTGTATCCGAAAATAGAAGCTCAGCTACGGAAGCGGGTTCGAAGGCAGAATTATGCAACTGGATATTTTCTTACAAACGAGCTCCAAAGTCACTATAAGATTTTTGTTTTAACGCTACTGATCAGCAACGTTCGCTCTTTTCTTATTTGCTGAACTATACACTGACTAAGTCTCTTAAGAGTTCACATGCAGAAGTGGCTCAGCACTAGCGTGGCAGGGCAGAGGAGGTGGGACTTACCCCGTTGATGAGTTCTCCGACGAGGCCGTTCCATGTGCCCTTCCTCTTGTCGTACGTTCCGTACTCGCCGTCTGGCGCCAGCTTGAATTCAAACGTGAAGTTGAGCAGCTCGGCGATGTTGGCGATGAGGTCCATGGAGTAGCCCTCGTAACGGTCGTTGCCGACTCGTGGAGGTGTGGTGGGCGCCTTCATACGCAAGTATGGTGCGTCCTGCCAAGTAAACGACGGAACACGATTCAGGCTAATGCAGAGACTGCAGGAACTGCCTCGCACCTGCTGTCAGTGAGATCTCCTAAGCGCAACGATCGGTAAACTCATTAGCGGGTGGACCTGCAGTGCAAAGACTGAAATTTATTTTGATAATCAAATTTTTTAAACTTATACTACAGAAGCAGGTACATTGTTATTAACTTAATTAGTGTACTCCTTAGCTGGCCTTTTAAAAACGCCCTCTATCTGATTGAGGTATGTTCAATGAAGTCGCCCCCTTCCAACTCTCCCATTCACACTCGTATACTTGTTTCGTTTATCTCCTTTCGTTCATCTTCTCTGTATGTCTGAACCATCTCAAAATACTTTTCTCATTACTCGATACTACAGTCACTTTCACTTTACAGTGCCTCCTAAAATTAACTTAATAAACTTCTCTTGCAATTTTTAATCTCAGTTAAAGTGTAAGTACGTTGAATTAAATTTAATGTCCTACTTAATAACGACGTTGTTTATTGATTAAATTAAGTAGAAGAATCTAGTCACGAACTGCAATGTTATCAATGGCCTTGTAACTCCTTGGGAAGTTTAGGTAGGTCAAGTTTGTACATTATTTTCAATTTTAGGCACGATTGCAGGGTCTCATCTGAATACGAAGGCCCAAATGAGGAGAGGACAGCGAATGCTAGTTTTTTGAACTCATTACGTCAGATAGAAATACTACTGCAAGTGTTAAAAATCGACATAATTATCTTCCTTCAATAGGTCTTTCAAAGCCGACTACTCGTTCTGAGAACAAAGTTCACATTTATTTTGTCTCCAATAATTCTACATCAGCACAAAGACTTTCAAATTTCGAGCTTTTCTCTTTCTCTGAACAAATCCAAGAACTACATTTCAAAGTTTACACCATCTGTATTAAAGGGAGGAAAACGCAATTCTGTCACAGTAGCGTTGAGCGATTTTTAACAAATTCTAACTTCCGTTTGCTGTTTATGAATTCCTAAGACACACTGAGAAAAGCAACCCTTGCATTAAAGTGTTATTTTGGAATATTATTTCTTGACTATGTCGCAACATGGTTGGAAAGTGAATCAAAGTATCTCTTTCAACATCTTGAGCAAAAGAAACAATTTGTGTCCGGATGAAATCATCTAACGACGATCAAATTGTTTACTTTCACCTGGAGTTTACGATTACCCTGATTTAGATTAGACGTAGCGTTTAGCATGAAATAAAATTTTTGTATTCACTGATAGTTTCGTTAGTCCTGGACAGCGAATGCCCTTTTCCATGAGAAATGCTTTAACTTGTGTTAATAAGGACGCGAAATATTTCAAAACGTTTCTCTTAACAACCAACGTACCTTCTTATGCAGCAGGAGACCTACCTCCTCACTGTCCATGTCAACTAAAAATTCTTTAAATTGGCGGTGATTAAGATCTCTAGTTATAATTGAACCGACAATTTGAGTCAAAAATTCTATAACTTTGCAAATTTCTTACGGAAATGTCTGTACCCAAAGCGCTTATGAGACTGATGCAATGGTATGTAACTATTTAGTGATTAATTAAAAAAAAACGGGACGAACCTATTTCTAAAACCACTCATAATTTTCGCGTCGTCTTTTGTAATTGAGAAAATTTACTTATAATCCGTCTTGATTGCAAAATGATGTGACGCAGCATGTGAAAGTTTCTGTCTTTGGACGGGTTACTCCTGTAACTGAAATATCAGATGGTTCTAGAGGAACCGAAACCGGTCATATGAATAAACATTTTGCAATCAAGACGGATTATAAGTAACATTATAAAGTCACTGATGGCGGCTATCCTATCAGACATTATGTCTGTTTTTGCAAAGACTCCACAAAGCACTACATTTGTCTCGTCATGTATAAGCCTTGTTTGCACTGTCCTAGTGAGATGAGCACAGTTTCTTGATGAAGTTTGTAGTAGGATTGCAGGACCTAGTCCTTGGACACTTTTTAGCAGGTGTCGCAGCACATCGAAGGCTCATATCACGGTTGTACTGGAGGACAAGACAAGCAGCAAGTATCCGTCGTACACCAGTAAAAAGCCGACCAACAGCAATCACTCCATAACAGGAGCGGTACCTGGTGCTAACTGCGTGACGAAATGGAACGCTATATACAGGGTGATTTTTTCCACCGTGTACAAACTCTAGGGATTGATCGATGAGAGGATGCGGAACAAAAAAGGTCTAATGAAGTTATGTCCAGAAAAGCATGATTTCCAGGCTAGAGGCCATTTATTCAATCGTACTTCGTTACAGAGAGTGCGGTCTAATACGCGCTGTACCATGCTGCGACAGTTACAGCATGCATCGTTTCCTCCTAGACGGTGGCACTGTTCCTAATCCGTCATGCCCTAGCGCCCTCTCCTGCCATAGTACCTGGTAATGTTGTGTCGGATCACTTCTCTTGCTGACTCACACACAACGTTTCCATGTTCGAATCGAGAGGTGGCCGACGTGGTGTTAACTTAAGGAAAGGCAAATGGCAACGGGCGGCGGACACGAAGGTTGTATCAAGATACCTTTCCCCGCCGACAACAACCACAACATTAAATGTTTGCGACAGTGTTTCGCCGTTTGCCTGACACAGGGTCGTTTCAGGAAACAGGAAATCATGAAGGACGTACCAGAAATGTTCGGATACTAGACTTGGAGGAAAATGTGATGAACACTGTGGAAGACTACCGCCGTGTCAGCACCAGACAGTTATCCCGGCGAGGTGGCGCAGTGGTTAGCACACTGGACTCGCATTCGGGAGGACGACGGTTCAATCCCGTCTCCGGCCATCCTGATTTAGGTTTTCCGTGATTTCCCTAAATCGTTTCAGGCAAATGCCGGGATGGTTCCTTTGAAAGGGCACGGCCGATTTCCTTTCCAATCCTTCCCTAACCCGAGCTTGCACTCCGTCTCTAATGACCTCTTTGCCGATGAGACGTTAAACACTAACCACCACCACCACCACCCCATGGTATGGTGCCGGCAAATCATCAGCATCATTGCTTGTATCCCCGACTTAAATCGCATCGAGCGTGTGTGAGATGCATTGGGTGGGGGCGGGGGAGGCGGGGCTTTTTGCAGCAAGTCCACAAGCACCAACGACCGTCCAACAGTTGTCAACGCGCTGGTGGAGGAATGGAACGCCCTGCCGCAGGAACTCACCAATCTCGTGGCTAGCATGAGAGCACGTTGAAGAGCACGCATCGCTGTCTGTTTTGATCTTACAGCCTATTAGGAACTGTATTCTGCCTGGGGACCGTCATACATTGCGGTGACCTCAGTAAACTATTGCATTTGAAGAAAAGTGTCGTTTCTGTTCGTCTCATTGCGTGTTTCTTTTAGTTACCTTCTCTACTATTCTGCTGGAGTTACTTTTACGTATGGTCAAAGTTTCATAGAGCTATGTTTCTTGGCAGTGATACATCTTGCGAAAGTTATTTTCTTCCTTAACTTTTGCACATCAGTGAATATAAGCGCGGGAGTACAGAAGAAACTGTCTTAGTGACTCAATAGTTATGGGTAAGACTACAAATTTCAAGCTTCCAATTTCGTGCCTCTTTGCATTAGAAACTCTTGCTATAGCTAAACTTGTCTCCTTCTGGTCTGAAATTGTTTATATCTGAAAATTCCCCTTCCATTTCATTCCACGTTAAACTGTAATAATCACCAAAGTGAGCCGATTTTCATGTTGAAATGATACCAGTTCTTACTATACCATGTACATCTACATCTACGTGATTACTCTGCTGTTCGCAATAAAGTGCCAGGCAGAGGGTTCAATGAACCACCTTCAGGCTGTCTCTCTACCGTTCCACTCTCGAACGGGACGCGGGAAAAAACAAGCACTTAAATTTTTCTGTGCGAGCCCTGATTTTTCTTATTTTATCGTGATGATCGTTTCTACCTATGTAGGTGGATGCCAACAGAATGTTTTCGCAATCCGAGGAGAAAACTGGTGATTGAAATTTCATGAGAAGATCCAGTCGCAACGAGAAACGCCTTTGTTTTAATGATTGCCACTCCAATTCACGTATCATGTCTGTGGCACTATCTCCCCTACTTCGCGATAACGCAAACTTAGCTGTCCTTCTTTGTACTCTTTCGATATCATCCGTCAGTCCCATCTGATTCGGATCCCACACCGCACTAGAATACTTCAGAATAGAGCGGACAAGCGTGGTGTAAGCAGTCTCTTTAGTACACCTGTTGCAACTTTGAAGTGTTCTGCCAATGAATCGCACTCTTTGGTTTGCTCTACCTACAATATTACCTACATGATCGTTCCAATTTAGGTTATTTGTAATTGTAATACCTAAGTATTTAGTTGAATCTACAGGCTTCAATTTGTGTGACTTATCGCCTAATCGAAATTTAGCTCATTTCTTTTAGTACTCATGTGAATAACTTCACACTTTTCTTTATTCAGGGTCAATTGTCATTTTTCGCACCACACAGGATATCTTACCTAAATCATTTTGCAATTCGTTTTGGTCATCTGATGACTTTACAAGACGGTAAATGACAGCATCATCTGCAAACAATCTAAGAAGGCTACACAAATAGTCTCCGATGTCGTTAATATAGATCAGGAACAACAACATAGTACCTAGTGCTGTAAAGCACCATGTTGTGCAACCCTGTCTTTGGGATGATGACTGATTTACTTAGGGCATTTGTGAAGAAGTAATGTTAGTGTAGTGTCAGATTGTCATCAGGCCACTGACCAGGCGGGATGAGACGATGAGGTGTCGGCCTTCTATGATGCTCTGCGTCTGTCGCTGCGCCTGCGTCTCGGTGCGGCTGGAGAGGAAGCCCTCTTGCGGAGTCCACGTGGCGACGCGCTGGAAGCCGCTGGACGAAGACTCCAGCACGTCCAGGGAGAAGCGCACGCGCGAGCCGCTCGCGTCGAACAGGATGTCGCCGGACAGACCCTCGTGCCGCATCTGCGACCACACAGCCACAGCGCTGCACTTCTGGCACACTACATTCTGTGCGCTGGTGACGCAACACGCGTCGTGAAAAATGATTACTGCAGGGTAGGTTGACTATTTCGTAGAGCAACAGGCACAATTAACCGGGTGTTTTACACAGAAAAAAAAGAAAGGAAATCCATGCAGTTTCTCACACGAACATTTGTAAGGGGTGGTACAAAAATCTTACCAAGTCAAGTGCAGTTTCATGGAGAGTTGCAAACGAAATTTTAATGTCCATTTATAAATAGTTTCCTTTGATTTGTTATTTAATAAATCGAAAAAAATACACGATGTGCAAATCAGAATACTCAGAGCACGGTGGGTCTTTCTGAATCATGGGGCTATGTTGACAGAAATTAGGACATATTCTACCGCTCGGCCCGTATGTGAAGCTCGGGCGCGATTATGTTACACAACCATTGCTAGACAAGTCGTACACAAATGGCAAGAAGCTTTTTCCAGATATATTTAATCCAGGCAGCAGTCATCCACAACGTTACAGAAGAGATAAGACGGTATTGCTTATAACAACCCGCCATACAGTATTACGCTCCTGCTTGAACTAAAGCATATTGCTGAAATGTATAAACGCTAGTTATAAATCCAGTATTACAGCATCCACCAGGTCGGTCAACAGAACAACTAGGGACATCTAATACAAATTTTAACAACTGATTATATTTAAAAAATAATAAGAAAATTGAGCTATTTGAATAGCCCCTTTGTGCGATTCCTGAAATGGAGTATAATATGTATTATTTCTTCTTTGCTAAAGAATTTATGTAGCCTAAGTGCACACAATAATCACTAAACCTTCATTACAAAATTTGTTTTTGGTAAAATTTTCGACGCAGTCTGAAAACACAGAACTACTGCAGGAAATGAAGTGAAGGGATTTGTGTACACGGGAATTTTTCCCTTCAATCGCAACAAAATACCAGCATGCAAATTACTTCCTTTCTCCACATTCCTGAATGATGAGCCCTGCTTTGTTGCCATAGAATCAGAAGTAAACCCAGACCTTACAACTTTTAGTCCTCCAAGAAATTCGGAAAGTCTGAGCTCAGTAACACTATCATAATTTTCTTCTGTTTTGCCATCCCCAACGAAAACCACTGGTACCACACGTGCCTGTACAGATAAAAATTCGGCGTGCCATCTGACTACACTAGTTGATATCAGTATTACACGAGAGAAGCGAAAATTGCTATTTGAAAACTCCCAAAGAAAGAAGCTCAATGGTTGCAGAAATGCTCCGGATGTTCAATACAAATCTTCAGATCCAGAAGAGAATTCATCTTCATCATCACCTGAAGCTGAGTCGGAGGAATAAAACATACCTTGTGGTTTCCGGTACATTAAATATTACGATCCTAGATTTACGAAGAAAAGGAAATGGATCGGGTGTGATATGTGCAAGATGTGGCTTCAAGAAATTTGAGTGAGGTGCTCGTCGTAACCAATTCCGCTGTGGGAAATGCATGTAAGCATTATTGGAACAACTAAAAAATGTTATATTCAGCGTAATGCACAATTACATGTCAGTTTACAATGTTCGACGCAGCCCCATTTACGATTTCAACATTTTAAATTCTGCTATATACAGTGAAGAAGAGTAGATTTGAAGTATGTACCTTTATCATACAAAACGAATAACTATTATTTATTCACCACTACAATTTAACATGCAGTGTAAAATGTGTACTAGCCCTTTAGGGCCCAAAAAGTTGAAATGATTCATTTAGCTCACCTTACTCTAACACGTGTCGAACAAGATTATGTCAAATATATTCTGTCAAGATGTTAGAAGACGTAGATAGTATTAAATTCTTGGGGTTACAGCATGATAATAAATAGAGATGGGACCAGCACAATACTGAACTGTTGAAAGACCTACTGAAATCTTTTCTTCCATGCGGATCTTGTCTCACGCAGATGATACGTAAAATTAAAAAAGTTTACTTTCATTCCTTAATGACATAAGAACCATATTTTTGGGTAACTCATGAAGCCATGCTAAGGTTTAAAGAGAGAAAAATGTTGTAATACGAAGTATTTGCTGTGTGAAATGGAGAACGTTCTGTAGAAACCTGACCAAAGAACACCACATGCATCCGACATCCTCAATTGTTTGTTGAATACATTTCAATCTCTGTCGTCCCTTAGCGTATTTGGTCTCTGTGGCTCACTCTAGCGCTATGGAAATTGTTCTCTGATGTCTTAACATATGCCCAATAACCCTATCCTTTCCCTTCCTCACCGTTTCTGTTTAAAAGCTCGTTATTTCGTATTTTATGTGCCCATTTAGTTTTTAGCGTGCTACTGTTCCACCAAATCTCAAATGCTTTCCGGTTTTGATAATAGCACGCTTCTTTCAGCAAAGACTGCTCCCTTTGCCGGTGCTAACCGGCATCTTATAGGTTCATTGCTTCATCCGTCATGCGGTAGTTTATTCTGTGAAGCAGAATGCCATCACGTCTTCTACTGTATTGTTAGTAATTATGGTGTTAAGCTTCTCCCTAATCTCATTTTCGCTGCTCATTCATACTTTCGTCTTTCTTCGGTTCAGTCTCAATAGATACTCTGCGCTTAGAAGACTATCCCATTCCCAGCAATTCTTGCTCTCTTTTCACTGATATCCTGAACTTTAACCAGTTCCTGAGTATTAAAAAGGAGAAGACACTAATGTTCCGTGAAATTGAGAAGTGTTTTCCTTTTTAATATTACTATCTTGTTCTGCGAAGCACCGATGGAAAATTTAGTTAATGCCATTTCTGAATGTTTCTTTTGTTTACTTCGTCGCTTCTACAATATATTTGTAGGAGAATCTATATGCCCTTTTTAATCCGATAACTTCTCTTTTAGTATTCTAGCCTTACTGTTCCCTCTTCGATCTTGTACACATTGCACATTATTCGTTTCTCTCCACGGTGATCTTTTGTTTTTATGCAGGTTAAAAAAAATTGCACCATATGAGATGCTTCATCATTTTCTCTACATCGATAAATCAATAAAAAGACTTCTGATCTGTTTTTAATATTGATTCCATTATCAAGCGTGACATCGGAGCTGCCTCTCTGGCATCTTTACCTGTCCTAAAGTGAAACTGATAGTTACGTCGTACTTCCTCAATACTTCCTCAGTTCCTTTTCCATTCGTATGTACATTATCACAGTCAGCAATATTAGTTTGGATGCATGAGATGTCGACCTGACGGTGCGATATTTCTCGCGTCTGTCTGCCGTTGCTATATTCCGTATTGTGTGGTTGTTATTTCCTCCGATGGCATGTATACAGCCTCATTGTTTCTGCATACTAATTTGAATATTCGTTTGTCTGCCACTTCAACTGTCTTCCATATTAACGACTGCACGAACCCAGAAGCACGGTGAACATAGCACAGCAGCATCTTCTGACCTCTTGGATGCAGCTACCTTTTCACAAAGGTAACACCAGAACGAACGTGGTCGTCACAACGCAAGAGTGGGCGTCGAGGGTAACTGCATCTAAAATAACAGCTGCTGCAGCTATCAGATGTGGGTGCTGACAATAGAAACTCCCCATCGCACCCCTGTCGGATTTAATCATGAGATGGCCGTCAAAAACTGAGCATAAACAAAGCATGAAAACAGGAAATATGTGTACTGAAATTTGAAAAAAGAAGCAAAATGGAAACAGTGAACAGTCTAAGCTCGAGTTATGCAACACAGAGCGAATTACTACAGCGACGGCGTCGTGGCTGTAAGGTCAAGGTGTTGGACTGCAAAGCCGTAGATCCGTGACCTTTTAGAAAACTATGAACTTCCCATCCGCTCACTGACGTAGCTGTTTTCATTCTGTAGTCTTGACAATTTTCATACTCTACATTGATTATATGATTATAGAATATCAGTCATGTTGTAAGAATATATTGCCGTCACAAGTGAATGTGATGAATAGTGACAGTAGGCAAGATACCGTATAGACCTCTCACAGAAATGAAAACAACAAATACATGTGTGTGACCTATGTTACAACAAAAGGAATTCAAGAATTAAAACTTCCATAACGGGGCGCAAGAGTCATAACATGTGGTACTTGTGTAGAACAAATAGGATTATGTATGTCTGCAGGTCCCTTCCTAACGACTCGCTGTTGCAGACAGACATTACACCACGACACAGACACAAATTTGTATACAGTGTGGTCCATTGATCGTGAACGGGCCAAATATCTCACGAAATAAGCGTCAAACGAAAAAACTACAAAGAACGAAACTCGTCTAGCTTGAAGGGGGAAACCAGATGGCGATATGGTTGGCCCGTTAGATGGCGCTGCCGTAGGTCAAACGGATATCAACTGCGTTTTTTTCTAATTGGAGCCCCATTTTTATTACATATTCGTGTCGTACGTAAAGAAATATGAATGTTTTAGTTAGACCACTTTTTTCGCTTTGTGATAGATGGCACTGTAATAGTCCCAAACATATGGCTCACAATTTTAGACGAACAGTTGGAAACAGGTAAATTTTTTAAATTAAAATACAGAAAGTAGGTACGTTTGAACATTTTATTTCGGTTGTTCCAATGTGATGCATGTACGTTTGTGAACTTATCATTTCTGAGAACGCATGTTGTTACAGCGTGATTACCTGTAGGTACCACATTAATGCAATAAATGCTCAAAATGATGTCCGTCAATCTCAGTTCATTTGGCAGTACGTGTAACGACATTCCTCTCAGCAGCGAGTAGTTCGCCTTCCGTAATGTTCGCTCATGCATTGACAATACGCTGACGCATGTTGTCAGGCGTTGTCGGTGCATCACGATAGCAAATATCCTTCAACTTTCCCTATAGAAAGATATCCGGGGGCGTCAGATCCAGTGAACGTGTGGGCCATGGTATGGTGCTACGACGACCAATCCACCTGTCATGAAATATGCTATTCAATACCGCTTCAATCACACGCGAGCTATGCGCTCGACATCCATCATGTTGGAAGTACATCGCCATTCTGTCATGCAGTGAAACATCTTGTAGTAACATCGGTAGAACATTACGTATGAAATCAGCATACATTGCACCATTTAGATTGCCATCGATAAAATGGGGGCCAATTATCCTTCCTTCCATAATGCCCCACCATACATTAACCCGCCAAGGTCGCTGATGTTCCACTTGTCGCAGCCATCGTGGATTTTCCGTTGCCCAATAGTGCATATTGTGCCGGTTTACGTAACCGCTGTTGGTGAATGACGCTTCGTCGTTAAATAGAACGCGTTCAAAAAATGTATCATCGTCCCGTAATGTCTCTTGTGCGCAGGGGCAGAACTGTACATGAAGTTCAAAGTCGTCGCCATGCAATTCCTGGTGCACAGAAATATGGTACGGGCTCAATCGATGTTGATGTAGCATTCTCAACACCGAAGTTTTTATCTTCCCGATTCTCGCTCAATTTATCTGCTACTGATGTGCTGATTAGCCGCGAGAGCAGCTAAAACACCTACTTGGGCATCATCATCTGTTGCAGGTCGAGGTTGACGTTTCACATGTGGCTGAACACTTCCTGTTTCCTTAAATAACGTAACTATCCGGCGAACGGTCCGGACACTTGGATGATGTCGTCCAGGATACCGAGCAGCATACATAGCCCTCACCCGTTGGGGCTTTTGAAAATAATAGCCATACATCAACACGATATCGACATTTTCCGCAATTGGTAAAAGGTCCATGTTAACACGGGTTATGTATCACGAAGCAAATACCGTCCGCACTGGCGGAATGTTACGTGGTACCACGTACTTACACGTTTGTGACTATTACCGCGCCATCTATCACAAAGCGAAAAACGTGGTCCAACTAAAACATTCATATTTCTTTACGCACTACACGAATATGTAATAAAAACGGGGGTTCCTATTTTTAAAAACGCAGTTGATATCCGTTTGACCTATGGCAATGCCATCTAGCTGGCCAACCATAGCGCCATCTGGTTTCCCGCTTCAAGCCAAACGAGTTTCGTTCTTTGTAGTTTTTTCGTTTGATGCTTATTTCGTGAGATATTTGGCCCGGTCACTATCAATGGACCACCCTGTATAGCGAACAAACACGTCAATGACCGGACGGAGAGTTCGTAATTTTGTGAAGAAAAAAATGGATCACCACGTAGATTTGAACACGGATGTGCCCCTGGGCACTCCAACACTTACCACAAAATCACACCGACATGGCTATTGCACTTCGCTCGATGTAGCACATCTTGAACTTCCACCGTTCGCTGATTGTATATTGCTTCTTTTTTATTTACGGTTCAGTACACCTTCTTCCTGTTTTCATCCTTGGTCTGTGTTCGGTACTTGACGGAGTATCCACTGGGCCATCTTACTACTAACTCTGTGTGTCCGGGGGGGGGGGGGGGGGGGTGCGATGGGAAGTTCGCCTTGTGGGGAGCACCGACAGACAGGCGGAGCGCTAGCACTCACGTCGCGGATGAACTCTCGGACGCCGATGCCGTGGTCCCAGACGGCGCCGACGCCGCCGTGGCAGGGCAGGCGCTGCTCGCGCACCGGCTGCGCCGTGCTGCCCTTGAAGAGCGCGTTGGCCAGCACGTGCACCGCGTCGAACACCAGCGCCGTCTCCGTCTGACGCAACGACACCCGTCACAACCACACCATCACACGTCTTACAGGGTGACAATTACCGAACCACATGAAATAAGATCGTCTTAACTTCTGGACAGTTTGCGTCAGAACGTTCAAACTGCACGGACGGCCGCGGGGCATGGAAGTTAGTATGTGCTTGCGCACGCGCCTTGTTGTTGTCGGCCATTTGCACGTGAAAACTTGACGGTGCCTGAACGTATAGCGCTTATGAAAGCCTACTGTGTGAGTAATAACAGCCCAGCTGCGACTCAAAGGAAGTTTGCCATCGAGTTCGTGATTAACACAACCGGTCCAAGTGTGCTAACAATCGTGAACGTAATTCGCAAGTTTCAAAGAACAGGTAGTGTTCGTGATGACAGAGTTGGCAATGTTGATCGTCCAAAAAGGGTGAAAACGCCTGAAAACATCGATAAGACACGCGCTGTGTTTCAAACCATGTGCACAATAGGTGGGAATCAACCGGAATACATTGCGACAAATTGTTGCTGAAGACCTGCATCTCTCCCAACACAAAATTCAAACCCATCAACCATTAATCCCCAAAGCCGTGGAACAGCGGTTGTGTTTCGCCAACACTATTGTCCATAGAATTGACGAACAGGACTTCGATATGAATATGGCTTAGTTTAGCGACGAATCCCACTTTCATTTGAATACGTTCGTCAATAAGCAAATCTGGCGCGTTTGGAGAACTGAGAATCCGCACTTCGCTATCGACAAGTCTCTTCACTCTCAACAGGTGACCGTGTGGTGTCAGTGTCCTGTCACGGGATAATCTGTGCGATATTCCTTGATGACACAGTGATTACCGAACGGTAAGGTTTGGAATATGATTTCATCCCCATTATCCAAAGTGACCCTGATTTCGACAATATGTGGATCACGTAAGACGAAGTTCGACCCCGTCGAAGCAGGAGAGTGTCTTATGTCCTGGAGGAGCACTTTCGGGATCTCATTCTGGCTCTGGGGTACCCAGAAGCCATTGGCATAGGCCTCGATTGGCCGCCAGATTCTCCGGATCTGAACACATGCGTCTCCTTTTTGTGGGCCGATGTTAAGGAACAGGTGTACAGCTATAGCCCCAAAACCATTTCTAAGCTGAAAACAGCCTTTCAGGAGATCATTGATAGCATCAATGTTCCGGCACTTTAGCGGGTCACACAGAATTTCGCTATTCGGCTGCGCATCATCGCCAATGATAGCACACATATCGAACATGTCATAACCTAAATCCGTATATCTGTAATGACGTTTACATGTTGACTAAAGTGTGTGCACGCCGTAGTTCATGACTAATTTAGGTGTTTTTATATATAGTTCAATAATTGTCACCCTGTGCCTGCTACACAGCAACTAATAAAACAATACAAAACAGGCAGTACGTAGAAATAAACATGCTACGCTAGTAACTACACTATCTGGTCGAAAAATATAAAGCTAACCCTTGGGATTAAAAAAGAGCAGAGAATTAGGTTGAAGTGTCTGGCTTTAGCGGACAACCTTGCGATTCTAAGGAATATTAGAGAGAAAGGCAAACTTGCATTTGTAAAGCTACATGAAATCTCACATAAAACTAGGCTACAAATCTCCTACAAGAAAACACAGTATATGGAAAACAAACACGTAGATAATCTCGTTATTACTACTCAATACGGGAAAGTGGCACAAGTTGCCCACTTCATATATCTGGGAGAGATAATCCAGCCATCAGGACTGAACTCAATAGCCAATAAAGATAGAGTCTCCAGACTACAAAAAGCATATAAGCTCACTTGGAATCACTATAATAAGAAATCTCTTTCTGTCAATGCGAAACTAAGGCATTGCAACACAGCAGTCCTACCAGAAGCAGTTTATGCTGCAGAAATTCATGGTCATACGAACATCAGAGAGATTGAAAAGTAGGAAAGAAAAATTCTGAGGAGAATATATGAACCAGTATTTCGTGGAAGAAATTTGGTTGAAGAGGCCAACTAAGAGATATTTACAAAGACACAGAAACAATAACAGACACCATTAGAAAGAGAAGGATGATATTTAATGGCCATATCAGCAGGATGAATAAAAGCAGGCTCACAAGAAAAATCTTCGAGATAGCAAACAAGAGCAAAAACAAGACAAAGTGGGTCACTGAAGCAGAAGAAGACAATAAAGTTCTGGGGGTCACACAAGACGGCATAAACAACAGAGAACAGTTAAGAAACATCATAGAAACACACACTTTAACAAGAACATACGGAGAACAGAAAGGGAAAAAGGTGGTCAGAAGAACGCAAGAGAGAACACATGAACGTATGAAGAGAATGTGGGAAGAACGAAGAAAGAAGAAGAAATCATGACTACTCAAGTTCAATCGCTCTCTCAAAAGGGAATAATTGAAAATAATAATAAAGCTAACCCTGTGTAAACCGCAATTTACTACTAGATGTCACGAAGGGTTGGCCCATCAGCATAAAAGGACGCAAGGAGTATTGTGTTGTCAGCAGAGAAGCAGCAACGACAGAATGGGCCGATCGGGAGATCTCTGTGACTTCTAACGTGGTCCAGTCACTGGATGTCAACTGACATGAGTAACAAATCTTTCTAAAGCTGGCGAAGTCCACTATTGATGATGTGCTTCTGAAGTGGAAACACGAAAGAACAGTCACAGCTGAGCAAGACCAGGTAGACCTCCTACACTGGAAGACAGGTATCATCGACCATTGTGGAAGGTGATTGTAAAAATGGCATGAAATCAGCCGAAGGAATCACTAGTGAGGTGCAAAGTGGTATCAGCCAACCAACCAGCACAATAACTGTGCGCATGGAGTTAAAATAAATCACGTGCAACGGTCGATCAGCTCCTCATAAGCCCAACTTTTCTGTATTCCATGCTAAGAGACGCGTGAGGAGGTGTAAAGAGCGTCGCTACTGCACTCCAGTGGAACACTGGAAGGGAGTAATTTGGAGTGATGAATCACGCTATACCCGGTCTGAAACCGATGGATATCTGCATCACGTGTAGTCACAACAGTGAATTACGGAGGAGGTGACGTTAAGTCGTGGATTGTTTCACGTCGTTCCAGGGTGGTGTGTTTACTGCGCTTACGAAAATTCTAAATACAGAAGGATATGGGCACAGTTTATAAATTTGTCCATAATGCACAAAAGAGGAACATTTCGGAAACGATGACTAATTCTGTCACCATGAAAATTCACCCTGTAATAAAACAGCATCCGTGAGGCAATGGTTTGGGGGGAATAACATTCCTGAAATGGAAATTTTGGAAATTTGTGGTAAGTTCCTATGAGACCAAACTGCTGAAGTCATCGGTCCCTAGGCTTACACACAACTTAGTCTAACTTAAACTACTTTACGCTAAGGACAACACACACACACACACCCATGCCCGGGAGAGGATTCGAACTTCCGAGGTAGGGTAGCCGTGCGAACCGTGGCAAGGCGCCCCTGACCGCACTACAATCTCTGGTTTCGGCTCTTGAGGAAGAATGGGCTACCATTCCTCCAAAGACATTGTCACCTCACTGGGACTGTCTCAACAGATTTCAAGCCGTCAAAAGGTGAAGGGGCCACATCCATATTAGTGTCCCCTAACAACATTCTTGATACCTTTAATCAGGTAATTTATAGTGCCACACTTCGCAAGATCGATCCTTACATGAAAAGGAGCAAGAATTTCAAATTAACTCGTGTCCTGGAAGGTACACAGATTACCGTCATTCTCTCAGTGTTAGTCCAGGATGGCTTTATATTTAACTTACATATAGTTACATAAGTGTTCGTCAATGGAAATGCCCACAATTGGAGGCAGTGTACATGTTGAGCATGTCATTGACTTTATACTCTCTGAATTCATAAAAAAAATACGCCTTCACATATTATAGGCCTTCGGTTTTTTCTCTGAGAGATGGTTTCAAAGAATTAAATTTAAAAAACTCTCATCTTTCGGTTCTGACCATCGTTTCCGGAATATTCCCCTCGCTTGCAAGGCAATAATTTATATGTGTACCATGATCTGAAATCTGAAATGGCACAACATGAAACTCACTTTAATCAAATGATTTTGAGTGAGATATTTTGTAGGATATGTCAGGCTAGAATTGATAGCTACAACTCCGTGATAGTATTGCGTAGTTCAAATGGCTCTAAGCACTATGGGACTCAACATCTGAGGTCATCAGTCCCCTAGAACTTAGAACTACTCAAACTTGACAACTAACCTAAGGACATCACACACATCCATGCCCGAGGCATGGTTCGAACCTGCGACCCTAGCGGTCGCGCGGTTCCGGACTGAAGCGCCTAGAACTGCTCGGCCACGCGGCCGGCTTATTGCGTAGTATTTGTAATATGTCATTGTCATTTTGCGCGGTAAGAAGTTACGACAGGGTATTAGATGTGTTTTTGTTGGAAATGCTGTCGTAATAAATGTGTTTAACGGCAAGACTGACTTTATGAGAGAGTGAGACCTCCCACGATCTACATCGGCTGACGTGGCAACAGTCAAAAAATTCTGACAAAATTGTCGGCGTGAAGGCAAGTCCTTAGGCAATAACGCCGGCCTGCGCTGTAAAGCATAAGGATTGTGGTAGTGGTGGAGGAGGATGTTCCACACTGTCGTCTGGCTTACTCCGTAAAGACAGGCCCCCATCCTGGGGCTGATACCGGGGTCACGGTCAAAGATCTTCTATCTCTATATTGGATATTTCTGGCCACATGTCCCTACAATCTGTTTTGCTCCTTATCATCTCAGGGATTGTTCACAGCAGTTAATTCCCATTTCGCGAAATAATCTTGCATGAGTGCAGATAAATTACATGTGGTCGTAATGAGACGTGACATGAAGAACACGCGTGGCCAGCAAAGAGTGCATCGCGAAGATCGATATCATTAGATGTAAGGGCGTGACGTAATAAAGGATGACGATGTTGGGTTTATGGGACGCTCAACTGCGTTGTTATCAGCGCCCATACAAATCCCCAATCTTTACTCAGTCCAATCTGGCCGCTTTCATGAATGATGATGGAATGATGAGGACAACATAAACACCCAGTCTCAGGGCGGAGAAAATCCCCAACCTGGCCGGGAATCGAACCCGGGCCTCGTGATCCAGAGGCAGCAACAACGGATGTAAAAAAGGAAGGTCTTAACTGTAAAATCTTCAGTCGTACGTCTCTTTCAAATACATATTTTTCTTCTTGTAGAAGTTATTGGTTTTGGGATATTTATCAACCTTCCAGACCTAGCTTCGACTGACAGCTTTGTTCTTTGTTCTATCGACTGAACACAAGCTCATTTGTAAAACCGTGCTAGCTGTCTGACACGCATAGCGGGACCTAAAGTTATGTGGCTACAGCTTGGGCTGTTTGTGTTATGCGTCAAATGTTTACTGTGGTGAACGTCTGTTTTGGATAACATGTCTAAACACTACAAATATAAGCTAATTAACGAGCAAGGAAGCAAGAATGAACAAAATATTGGTTTTCGACTGGTCAGTTTGCGAAACACACGCAAAATTTCATAGTAAAATTTCTAAAATGCTCATATCGAGAGAATTGTACTATGTTCACTAATGTGTGAACGAAGTGACACTGCGACGAACAGACTGTCTCCTACTAGGTAGCCTACATCTCTTTTCCCACACTGCAGCCTCACCCGCAGAGTCTCCGGTCTGATGTGGATGGGCTGCGCCGTGCGCAGGTACTGGAAGTCCTGCATGCTCTTCAGCACGAGCTCGCTGTCCGGCTGGACGAGCCGCAGCGTCGTGATGTTGGCGCCGCTGCGCAGGTAGCGACCCAGGTCCAGCGTGTGCGTGTCCTGCAACAGGGGGACGATCACTAGCATATGGAGGCGAGGTTGACAGTAGTGATAACGGTATAGCAGTCAACAACGTTAATACTACAAGCGCTATCAAACTTGGCTGGGAGCGCAGCAGTCGATAGAATTCTGCCGGCACTGATTTGTGTGAATGTTAATTAACACACAGAATTGTTCACATTAGAATAGGATGGCAGAAATATGAAATTAATAACTGATTTACGTACTCCTTGAGCCGTGAATGTTGACCAGGCGCGTCGCAGAGATGGCATATATCCGCTCCTACCATACCTCCCCCCTTTTCCCTCCTTTCTGAAAATGTATGTTGCACATACAGTACGTATAGAAGATGTAAGAATTTATGAATACGAGAACATTGTTGGCCGAGAAGACGATCGTTTCTAAGCAGCGATATAACCCTGCCTGCAAACTCAAGAGCGAGTAGGTGAGTCAACATTCTCTCCACCGAGCTACGTCACAAGGAGCATCTACAGGCTGATCCACAAAGTTATACTGACCCTACAACAGTGTGTCATTTAAGTCAATGGCGGCGCATTGTGCAGACATATATGTGGGAGTAAATGATAATTAATTGAAACCCTCAGCTGCCGACAGGTATTATTGATATACCTCGAGGAGGACAGCTGAAAATGTGTGCCCCGACCGGGGCTCGAACGCAGGATCTCCTGCGTACATGGCACACACTCTATCCACCTGAGCCGCCTAGGACACAGATGAATAGCGCGACTGCAGGGTTCGAGTCCAGGTCGGAGCACACATTTTCATATGTCCCCATCTACACTCCTGGAAATTGAAATAAGAACACCGTGAATTCATTGTCCCAGGAAGGGGAAACTTTATTGACACATTCCTGGGGTCAGATACATCACATGATCACACTGACAGAACCACAGGCACATAGACACAGGCAACAGAGCATGCACAATGTCGGCACTAGTACAGTGTATATCCACCTTTCGCAGCAATGCAGGCTGCTATTCTCCCATGGAGACGATCGTAGAGATGCTGGATGTAGTCCTGTGAAACGGCTTGCCATGCCATTTCCACCTGGCGCCTCAGTTGGACCAGCGTTCGTGCTGGACGTGCAGACCGCGTGAGACGACACTTCATCCAGTCCCAAACATGCTCAATGGAGGACAGATCCGGAGATCTTGCTGGCCAGGGTAGTAGACTTACACCTTCTAGAGCACGTTGGGTGGCACGGGATACATGCGGACGTGCACTGTCCTGTTGGAACAGCAAGTTCCCTTGCCGATATAGGAATGGTAGAAGATGGGTTCGATGACGGTTTGGATGTACCGTGCACTATTCAGTGTCCCCTCGACGATCACCAGAGGTGTACGGCCAGTGTCCCTAATTTGCTGGGAAGTGGCGGTGCGGTCCCCTACGGCACTGCGTAGGATCCTACGGTCTTGGCGTGCATCCGTGCGTCACTGCGGTCCGGTCCCAGGTCGACGGGCACGTGCACCTCCCGCCGACCACTGGCGACAACATCGATGTAATGTGGAGACCTCACGCCCCACGTGTTGAGCAATTCGGCGGTACGTCCACCCGGCCTCCCACATGCCCACTATACGCCCTCGCTCAAAGTCCGTCAACTGCACATACGCTTCACGTCCACGCTGTCGCGGCATGCTACCAGTGTTAAAGACTGCGATGGAGCTCCGTATGCCACGGGAAACTCGCTGACACTGACGGCGGCGGTGCACAAATGCTGCGCAGCTAGCGCCATTCGACGGCCAACACCGCGGTTCCTGGTGTGTCCGCTGTGCCGTGCGTGTGATCATTGCTTGTACAGCCCTCTCGCAGTGTCCGGAGCAAGTATGGTGGGTCTGACACACCGGTGTCAATGTGTTCTTTTTTCCATTTCCAGGAGTGTAGATATATCAACAACACCTGTGGGCAGCTGAGGGTTTTAATTATCATTTATTCTAAAGAAGCTGCACGGTCATCTATGGTATCTGTTCTTTCGAGAACAGTTACTATCTTCATATGTGAGAGTGTCATTTTTCAGTAAGTGCGTTTCAAACGAAATACAGAAATAAGTAAGAATATAACTATTGCAAGGAACGTACATGAACAGATTTTGCGAAAAGAATAAAATGTGCAGTGCTGCACGGCAAGTTGCTTCTTCGACACTGTGAACGGCAGATGTATCGTTCTTCCGGGGAAGACCTCTCGCCCACCATGAGCGGTGCTCGCTTTTAGTTTACAGTCAGAATATAGCAATAAAAAGAAATAATAGGCTTCATGTCTACATTGACAAGGATGTACTTGAGATTTTCCGTTCCTTAACGACCAACGAGCAGCATAAGCTGTATGTAATTTGCTACATTCCCTCTACGACGTTTGTATCTGACTGCCTACGGAACTCTCTTATCATCATGCAACGACAGTGCTACGAGAAAGGTAAAGCAGGCATGATGTTAAAACTGTGCTAGTAATTGGAGTTAAGTTCGCGCTGTGTTCTGTGTCACACATCCAGTATTGCTTCGAACTGACTGCGAGCTGCAACCGTTAAACTACGCCACCTCGACCACCCACTGCGGCAGCTGCGTGGGTAGCGATGGCGGCGGTGTGATGGAAGGTGTAACGGCTGATGTATATCGGACGCCCACCCGAGCAGAAAAGCAGTCATCAGGAATTACCTCAAGATGGAAACTAGTTGGTTTGCCGAAATACTTACGACGTGGGACAGGTAGACATTCGGAATATCTACAAATGGCTTCGTTTTTTATGTATGATGTCAGAGAAAACATCAGATCGCACATCAAGACGGAGCGATACAATACCATTACACTTACGGCAAGACGTTCACACATTGACACCTGCCTTTATTATGCTTTTTCCTGTCTATCCGGATGAATTAGAAAACAGCTCTGATCATGCTAGAACTAGCAAGCAATTTCATTTCGTACTGCTTCGATCGAAGAGCATAATGTCCAGACTAACTGTTTAGGTGTATTATCCCATAAGGTAAATTCATAGGACAACAAAACTGATAGTATGTAAAATAATCTGCCATTTTTTTCTACACATCGTTGAACCCAACGACAGACAGTTCCAAGTGCATAACATACCGAGCTGAATAGGAGTGTTGTAGAACCATTATTGTGAACCCAACATCTACCAACACAATTTCGGAGGATGTTTAGATATATTTAGGTATTTTAGCGTAAAGGAGCCAGGATCATCGGTGGATGATTACAGATTAATTCAATTTCATTTGAATACCTGTCCCAGTTTACACTCTCCAGTCACGTTAATGTACCTTCTGTCAAAAGCCTGGATAATCATCTTTTGCAAAGCGAGACGTACAGGATGAGAGTGAAATTCTGGAATATATCTGACAGGAATATGGAACCATGTAGGCTCAAGGATCCTGGAACTCGATACAGGATTCATGGCACGAACATCCGGATCAAGGTGGTATCATAAATACTCGATTGGGTTTACATTCAGGGAGTCTGGTGCCCAGGGGAGTCGGTAAACCCATCCTTTTGCTCTTCGAACCACGCACATATGAAGCGAGCTGTGTGACATGTTTCATTGTCCTCCTGATAGATGCCAGCGTGCCGATGAACAATAACCTCGACGTGGGGTTAGATGTTGTCACCAATGATAGATGCATACTTCTGTAGATCGACAATGCCTTCCAGCGATAACGTCGAGATCACCCATGGAATTCCACGAAAATGTTCCCCATATCATACCGCTCCTCCTCTGACCTGTGCCCCCTTGCTCCCAACGTAAACGCCATCGACCGTCTGTCCCACAGCATGAAACGTGATTCATCCGAAAAGGCCACTTGTCGCCAGTCAGTGGACGTCCAGTTGCGGTACTGGCGCGCAAGTTCCAGCATTCGACGCCGATGAACGGCAGTGAAATGGTTCAAATGGCTCTGAGCACTATGGGACTTAACTTCTGAGGTCATCAGTCCCCCAGAACTTAGAACTACTTTAACCTAACTAACCTAAGGACATCACACACATCCATGCCCGAAGCAGGGTTCGAACCTGCGACCGTAGCGGTCACGCGGTTCCAGACTAAAGCGCCTAGAACCGCACGGTCACACCGGCCGGCAACGGCAGCCAACATGGGCGTATGAACGAGGTGCTGCGGAGCCCTATACGCTGCAACGTTCGCTGAACGGTAGTTCAGAAGACGCTGTCCGTAGCTCCTTGGTTCATCTGGGTAGTTGCACGTCTGTTCGCCCGTGCACACCTCCGCAGCCATCGTTCAACCTTGTCATCAACTGTCACCACAGTTCCCTCAGTGAAAGAGCAGTTTTGCCATGTGGGGTTTGTTTTAGCCATAACGGCACGCGAATATTTTTCAAATTAAGCTGGTTCGGAAATGCTTCCGCCCTTGGCCCAACAGTCAATGGTAATACCCGTCTGGACGTCAGATAAATCGCTCCGTTTCCACATTACGACGATGCCGATTCAACTAAGTACCTTGGTGTTAAAATTACAAACAACTTCAGTTGGAAAGACCACATAGATAATATTGTGGGGAAGGTGAGCCAAAGGTTGCGTTTCATTGGCAGGACACTTAGAAGATGCAACACGTCCACTAAAGAGACAGCTTACACTACACTCGTTCGTTCTCTGTTAGAATATTGCTGTGCGGTGTGGGACCCTTACCAGGTGGGATTGACGGAGGACATCGAAAGGGTGCAAAAAAGGGCAGCTCGTCTTGTATTATCACGTAAGAGGGAAGAGAGTGCGGCAGATATGATACGCGAGTTGGGACGGAAGTCATTACAGCAAAGACGTTTTTCGTCGCGGCGAGATCTATTTACGAAATTTCAGTCACCAACTTTCTCTTCCGAATGCGAAAATATTTTGTTGAGCCCAACCTACATAGGTATGAATGATCATCAAAACAAAATAAGAGAAATCAGAGCTCGAACAGAAAGGTTTAGGCATTTGTTTTTCCCGCGCGCTGTTAGGGAGTGGAATAGTAGAGAGATAGTATGATTGTGGTTCGATGAACCCTCTGCCAAGCACTTAAATGTGAATTGCAGAGTATTCATGAAGATGCAGATGTAGATGTAGATGACTGCACTATTTTCCGCGTCCCTTCGACATGCTCCAGTGCAAGTGCTTCCACATGCCGTCTGTGAATGGCTTTTGCATGTTAGCGGTGAACATATGCGGTGGTCACATTAACCTGACTGGACCACAGAGTGAATGTCGACGGTATGCACTGCGAATCCTTTGTGGAAACAATCTTGTTCCATTCACTCTCGGTACTGGCTGTTGACAACAGTATTGACCACTTTACTCTTAACCCTCCAGCCTGCTCGGTTCTGACACGTGCTGTTTTTTCCGCAGCAATGAAGTTTCCAAGGTGAGCGCATTCCGCTTCTGTGAAACATCTCGTCTGTTGAACAAGTGCCCATAATTCTTAAAGTGTGCATATGAGAGCTCACTTTTACTGGCTTTTTCTTTATTGTTTTGGTGTCCCCAAAGTCTGTAAAGGGAATTTAGTTACACCCTGTATGCATACCAAGTTAAGATTTCATGGTTGTATATTCATCACAGCCCGAAGGCTGTTATGGGGCGAAAGCTTACTTTCTCGAATATTTATGTCACTGCGCAAGATGTTAGGCCATTTGGAAAATTGAGCACGAACTCCAAGTTTGTTTGTCATATGCATGCACTCTGTTAATTGTACAGTTCATACCGTTAATACACTACTGGCCATTAAAATTGCTGCACCACGAAGATGACGTGCTACAGACGCGAAATTTAACCGACAGGAAGAAGATGCTGTGATATGCAAATGATTAGCTTTTCAGAGCATTCACACAAGGTTGGCGCCGGTGGCGAAACCTACAACTTGCTGACGTGAGGAAAGTTTACAATCGATTTCTCATACACAAACAACAGTTGACCGGCGTTGCCTTGTGAAACGTTGTTGTGATGCCCATGTTAGGAGGAGAAATGCGTACCATCACGTTTCCGACTTTGATAAAGGTCGGATTGTAACCTATCGCGATTGCGGTTTATCGTATCGCGGAATGCTGCTCGCGTTGGTCGAGATCCAATGGGACCAGGAAGGTAAA
Organism: Schistocerca gregaria; assembly: GCF_023897955.1. Taxonomy (NCBI): domain Eukaryota; kingdom Metazoa; phylum Arthropoda; class Insecta; order Orthoptera; family Acrididae; genus Schistocerca; species Schistocerca gregaria. The sequence continues at coordinate 428,912,102 of NC_064921.1, forward strand.
GACGGAACGCCGTGTTGGACCTCAACGGCCTCGTATCACTAGCAGTCGAGATGACAGGCATCTTATCCGCATGGCTGTAACGGATCGTGCAGCCACGTCTCGATCCCTGAGTCAACAGAACAGTTCGACGACGTTTGCAGCAACATGGACATCAGCTCGGAGACCATGGCTGCGATTACCCTTGACGCTGCATCACAGACAGGAGGGCCTGCGATGATGTACTCAACGATGAACCTTGGTGCACGAATGGCAAAACGTCATATTTTAGGATGAATCCAGGTTCTGTTTACAGCATCATGATGGTCGCACCCGTGTTTGGCGACATCGCGGTGAACGCACATTGGAAGCGTGTATTCATCATCGCCATACTAGCGTATCACCCGGCGTAATGGTATGGGGTGCCATTGGTTACACGTCTCGGTCACCTCTTGTTCGTACTGACGGCACTTTTAACAGTGGACGTTACATTTCAGATGTGTTACGACCAGTGGCTCTACCCTTCATTCGATCCCTGCGAAACCCTACATTTCAGTAGGATAATGAATGCCCGCATGTTGCACGTCATGTACGGGCCTTCCTGGATACAGAAAATGTTCGACTGCTGCCCTGGCCAGCACATTCTCCAGATCTCTCACCAACTGAAAAAGTCTGTTCAACGGTGGCCGAGCAACTGGCTCGTCACAATACGCCAGTCTCTACTCTTGATGAACTGTGGTATCGTGTTGAAGCTGCATGGGCAGCTGTACCTTTACACGCTATCCATGCTCTGGTTGACTCAAGCTCATGCGTATCAAGGCCGTTATTACGGCCAGAGGTGGTTGTTCTGGGTACTGATTTCTCAGGATCTAAGCACTCAAAATGCGTGAAAATGTAACCACATGTCAGTTCTAGTATAATATATTTTTCCAATAAATACCCATTTATCATCTGCATTTCTTCTTGGTGTCGCAATATTAATGGCCAATAGTGTATACTTTCCGATTATAGCTTTGAATTTTCAAACGCGCTGAAACAGAATTTCTGTTTGTAATTTGAAATGAAATGATCGTATGGCATTATTGGCCCGAAGATTGCGTCTGATGCTTTTCCTACGTTTGATGCAAGTCTTTCTATTTGACGCCACTTTTGGTGGCATGTGCGACGATGGTGGTAAGATGAAATGATAAGGGCAACACAAACAACGAGTACCCAGTGCAGCAATTTTAATGACCGGTAACGTAGTTACACCCTGTATGCATACTAGGTTAAGATTTTTTGATTGAATATTCATCAGAGCCCCTGAACGCTATTGTGGGGCAACAGCTTATTTTCTCGAAATATATATGTCACTGTGCAAAATGTTAGGCCATATCGAAAATTGAGCAAGTTTGTTTGTCAGATGCATGCACACTGTTAGTTGTACAGTTCATACCGTTAATAAGATTTAAGTTACAGCTGGTTCAGGGCCAACGCTTGCACGTCCCTCCAGCAAAACTCCACTTCCGCTGAAATCCTGCACCTCATGGGAATGTGGAAATGGGAATGACAGCTTCACAGAACAAGAAGAAATTAGGATAATTCTCAGTGATGACATCATAGGATAAGAGGAACGGCGACTCACCAGCGAGGTGATGAGGTAGGACTGGTAGACGCCGATGAGCTTGATCTCCTCGGCCTGGCGCATCACCTCTGGCACCGTGTCCGTGTCGCAGTCCAGCACCAGCCGCGTCTCTCCAGACTGCCTGATCTCCTTCAGCAGCGGTCTGCGTGAAGTCAGAGAGTACTGCATCTCTTACTCCTGCGTCTCCTAAAGCATCACTATTACACCTCGCATTGCTATGATTTTAAGGGACTACTACGAGTATATGCTGCGACAGAATTCATGGTATACCTGCTAATATCGTGTCGGACATCATTTTTTCCCGGAGTAGTGCAGCAACTCGATGTGCCATACACTCGACAAGTCGTTGGAAGTCCCCCGCAGAAACACTGAGCCATCCATATTTGCGAAAATGTTGGTGGAACAGGATTTGCTGCACGATCTGAACTCTCGATTATGGCCCATAAATGTTCTGTGGGAGTCATGTCGAGCAGTCTGGATGGTTCAAATGGTTCAAATGCATGTGAGCAGTATGAGACTTAACATCTGAGGTCGTCAGTGCCCTAGAACTTAGAACTACTTAAACCTAACTAACCTAAGGACATCACACACATCCATGCCCGAGGCATGATTCGAACCTGCGACCGTAGCGGTCGCGCGGTTCCAGATCGAAGGGCCTAGAACCGCTCGGCCACTCCGGCCGGCCGGTCTGGGTGGTCAGATCGTTCCCTAGAACTGTCTACAATGTTCTTCAAACCAACTGCGAACAACTTTGCCCCGGTGGCATGGCTCATTGTCGTTAAAAAAATTCTATCGTTATTTGGGTATATAAAGTCCACGAAAGGCTGCAAACGGTCTTCAAGTAGTCGAACATAACCATTTCTAGTCAATGATCCATTGCGTTGTACAAGAGAACCAAGTCTGTTCCATGTAAACACAGCCCACACTAATATGGGGCCACCACCAGCTTGTACAGTGTCTTGTTGACAACTTGGGTCCGACGTTTCGTGGGGTCTGTGCCACACTCGCACACCACCATCAGCTCTTACCAACTGAAATCGGGTCTCATCTGACCAGGCCACGGTTTTCCAGTCGTCTAGGAGCCAATCGGTGTCGTCATGATCCCACGAGAGGCGCTGCAGACAATTTCGTTGTGTTAGCACAGGCACCCATGTCTGTCGTCTGCTGCCATAGCCAATTAACGCCAAATTTCGCCACACTATCCTATCGGATACGTTCGTCGCACGTCTCACATTGATTTCTGCGATTAATTTCTGCAGTGTTGCTTGTCCGTTAGCACTGACAACACCACGCAAACACCGCTGCTCTCGGTCGTTAAATTAATGTCGTCGGACACTGCGTTATCTCCGGCGAGAGGTAACGAGTGAAATTGCTATTCTCGGCACATTCTGGGGATACTGTGGATCTCAGAATACTGAATTCCCTAACAATTTCTGAAATTTAATGTCCCATGAGTCTAGCTCCAACTGTTATTCCGTGTTCGAAGTCTGTTAATTCCCGTCGTGCGTCTATAGTCACGTAGGAAACCTTTTCACAAGAATCGCCTGAGTACAAATTACAGTTCCCCCAATGCACTGGCCTCTTATACTTTATTACGTGATACTGCCGCCATCTGTTTGTGTGTACATTGCTATCCTATGACTTTTGTCACCTTAGTATATTAACATGCCGGTTTACACTGAACCTTGGAGAGAGCGTTTGGCTGCCCTGTGGTTTGCCTTTTTCAGATCGTCAACCTGTTGTCACCAAAAGAGTTAGTCTATATTGTGGAGGTAGATATGAACTTCACGGCCATGGAGAAAATCAGGTTTACTAGGTCTACGAAACTTCCGACTCCCTGTATACGCTTCATTGCAAGCACCCAGTGGAGAAATGACTACAAGGTCAGTACACTCACTCCCCCTACAGACCGCAGAAAAAGGAAGCAAATTGTCTCCGAGGTAGCAACTCACGTCGATGTTCAGACCAACAAATTGAAGAATGCAGCAGCCAAGAAGGCTTCCACACTACTAGCTGTACTGTTCCCCTACGTATAGTAAGCTCATTGTTGATGAACAGATTCACTGTTATTAGAAAACATCCTCACTTTGATTACAACAGTTTTCCTTTAAAAATAAGACTTTACCTCTTTGTATTCACACATTTTGCTTTAAAGGTCGTACACGTAAGTAAACTAATCAATTATTCCTTGTCAGTGTTGTTTACTACCACAGAACATTGTATTCTGGAAACAAAGATACGATCCAAATTACTTGCCTTTTATGAGAAATTATAAATGGATATAAAGTTCGACTGTTATTCATCGGAAAAGAGTTGATGTGAAGAAGTGCGTGTTCGGGAGCTCCGGTAACGAAGGGTATGCACAGGCAGGTTCCACAAGTGGGAATCCACAATCTACGAGTAGCGAGTAGAGAGGTTATTACCGCATTAGGAATATCGAAGGCTACGTTCACCTTGATAGGTGTATATAATGCCTGGGCAGCATGTTCTTAAATAACATCCAGAAAGGCGAAAGCCAAACGAATACGACAGGATCAGAGCAGTCTATTTTGTCCGTGAATAACGTATATGAGGAGTAACTCGTGCTGTCGTTCTGTTATTCCGTAGTGCTGATCACGGAATCTACCCATGCGACGCCCCTCTGGCTTGCTGGTCGAGTAGAACGAGATAGTCAGGGACTGTGCCGTATGTGTTAATGGTGGCCCTCGCCCCAAGGTGACAACCACCCCAGAGAGGACTGATGCAATGGCCGCTAGGCTGTGACTTCTCACCAGCGCCACCCAACACGTGCTTAAAAGATGTGCAAAGGTACCGCCTTCGTTATACGCTTCTTGAATGACTGCATTTTCCTGCCGATATCATTATTAAATACTGTGTAATAAGCAGGGGCCGGATTTGAATAACAAGTCATTTTTTTCTGAACTATAGCATGAATTTTAGAACAATTTATACACAAATCTAGGCATGTTAGTGTCGAAAAATGTATTTTGATTGTGCGTATAAAGTCATATTTCAACAGATTTCAGTAATAGGGCATATTGCGGCTAACTTTTAATATAATAGGTCATATTTCCGTCAACTTTTGCCAGAAATGCATACACCGTTTATCTCGTATCTTATGGGACACACGAATAAGAAAATGAATATGTTGCTCAAGAGACAATATTTAACGTGCTATTATAAAGATAAACAGATAAATTAGTACACAGCTTTAGTTCTCGGGACTGTAGCAGAAAATCGGTGTACCGCAACAGTCGTTTCGCGAAGATAAAACATTGTTGTGCAGAGCCGACAATACGCTCTCAGAGCCAACAAAGGCGGCTTATCATCGCATTCGCACAGGTGTTCCCAGTAACCAGTTTGAATACAGTCTTTGCCTTGTTCAACTTGCCTAAAGCAAAGTGCTCCGACAGCTTGAAGTTGTGAGGATATGTTCGAGAATTTGGAGAGAAGTTTTTTAGTACTGATGGGAAAATATTATTTTGCAAACTGTGTGACGTTAAAGTTAACACAGAAAAGCGCTTTAATGTGCAACAACACTGTAATACCGCTAAACACAGCAGCTGTGTGAAACTAAGTGCTCAAAATAACAGCAGGCAAACGCTGTTATTTGAACGGATATGTCAATCGTCAACTGTGCAATAATTCTGCAAATATTTGTGTGAGATGATGGTGACCTGCAACATCCCATTGGAAAAGCAGAAGAATCCACACTTCAGACGGTTCTTGGAGAAGTACACATTACATCCAGTTCCAGATGAATCTACACTGAGAAAGAACTATTTATTCGTATGCTACAATGATGTGCTCAACAAAATACGAATTACTATTGCTCAGCAAAAGATCTGGCTTTCGACAGATGAAACTATGGATATTAGTGGGCGATATATTGCAAATGTTGTTGATGGTGTTCTAAAAGTTGATGGCCCTGGAGATACACTCCTGGAAATGGAAAAAAGAACACATTGACACCGGTGTGTCAGACCCGTCATACTTGCTCCGGACACTGCGAGAGGGCTGTACAAGCAATGATCACACGCACGGCACAGCCGACACACCAGGAACCGCGGTGTTGGCCGTCGAATGGCGCTAGCTGCGCAGCATTTGTGCACCGCCGCCGTCAGTGTCAGCCAGCTTGCCGTGGCATACGGAGCTCCATCGCAGTCTTTAACACTGGTAGCATGCCGCGACAGCGTGGACGTGAACCGTATGTGCAGTTGACGGACTTTGAGCGAGGGCGTATAGTGGGCATGCGGGAGGCCGGGTGGACGTACCGCCGAATTGCTCAACACGTGGGCGTGAGGCCTCCACAGTACATCGATGTTGTCGCCAGTGGTCGGCGGAAGGTGCACGTGCCCGTCGAACTGGGGCCGGACCGCAGCGACGCACGGATGCACGCCAAGACCGTAGGATCCTACGCAGTGCCGTAGGGGACCGCACCGCCACTTCCCAGCAAATTAGGGACACTGTTGCTCCTGGGGTATCGGCGAGGACCATTCGCAACCGTCTCCATGAAGCTGGGCTACGGTCCCGCACACCGTTAGGCCGTCTTCCGCTCACGCCCCAACATCGTGCAGCCCGCCTCCAGTGGTGTCGCGACAGGCGTGAATGGAGGGACGAATGGAGACGTGTCGTCTTCAGCGATGAGAGTCGTTTCTGCCTTGGTGCCAATGATGGTCGTATGCGTGTTTGGCGCCGTGCAGGTGAGCGCCACAATCAGGACTGCATACGACCGAGGCACACAGGGCCAACACCCGGCATCATGGTGTGCGGAGCGATCTCCTACACTGGTCGTACACCTCTGGTGATCGTCGAGGGGACACTGAATAGTGCACAGTACATCCAAACCGTCATCGAACCCATCGTTCTACCATTCCTAGACCGGCAAGGGAACTTGCTGTTCCAACAGGACAATGCACATCCGCATGTATCCCGTGCCACCCAACGTGCTCTAGAAGGTGCAAGTCAACTACCCTGGCCAGCAAGATCTCCGGATCTGTCCCCCATTGAGCATGTTTGGGACTGGATGAAGCGTCGTCTCACGCGGTCTGCATGTCCAGCACGAACGCTGGTCCAACTGAGGCGCCAGGTGGAAATGGCATGGCAAGCCGTTTCACAGGACTACATCCAGCATCTCTACGATCGTCTCCATGGGAGAATAGCAGCCTGCATTGCTGCGAAAGGTGGATATACACTGTACTAGTGCCGACATTGTGCATGCTCTGTTGCCTGTGTCTATGTGCCTGTGGTTCTGTCAGTATGATCATGTGATGTATCTGACCCCAGGAATGTGTCAATAAAGTTTCCCCTTCCTGGAACAATGAATTCACGGTGTTCTTATTTCAATTTCCAGGAGTGTATGTTCCTACTAACGTGTGAAGGTCTCGATAGAGTAAACAATTCAACGAATGCTATTTTGTTTGACAACTCTCTGAAACTACTGTGGCCAGATGGTGTGAAAAGAAACAACGTTTTGCTGCTTGTAACAGATGGTGCTTCATATATGGCTAAAGCAGCCAAAGGGCTTCAGATTCTCTACCCCAGTATGATGTACGGCACTTGCCTTGCACATGCGTTGCACAGAGTTGCCAAAGAGGTGCGGTCAAATGACTCTGATGTGGACAAATTAATTTCCTGTGGCAAGAAAATCTATGTGGATTCTCCTCTTCGGGTGCAGAAATTCAAGGAACAAGCACCTTCAACGCCCCTCCCACCTAAACCTGTTCTTACACGATGGGGTTCTTGGCTTAATGCAGCTGAGTATTACTGCACCAACTACACCCAAATAAAGACAATCTTCTGTGAGCTTGATAGCGATGAATCAAGTGCTATCAAAATTGTAAAAGAAGTTTTTACAGATACATTGTCTCGAAACTTGGCATACATCAACGCCAATTTTTCAGTGATATCAAAAGCCATCAAACGACTGGAAGCTGTTAATACTCAGCTATATGAGGCCCTGAGTATTGTGCAAATGTGCAGAGTGATTTGGATCGAGCTCGTGGTCATGTGGCTGATAAAGTGAAAACCAAATTGCAAAGGGTTCTTCAACGGAATCCAGGATATTCTACACTGTGAAAAATTAGTGACAGTCTTTCAGGGAATGCCGCAACATTTGAGGATACTGAAACAAAGCTGAACTCCAGTGACCTAGCTGCCTTCAAATACGCTCCAGTGACGTCTTGTGAAGTGGAGAGGAACTTTTCCAGGTACAAAACTATCCTCAGCCTCAACCGTAGATCTCTGACAATGGAAAACCTGAAAATGCACCTTGTGATCCAGTGCAACTTTGCAGATACTGAAGATTGACATACCGTATTAAATAAAGTGAAACGCTTTAAGTACTATGTAGAAATAAAAACATTGTTTTACTGTTTCGATAGATGATCTTTTCACTGTACTTTGTGTTCAGAAAATAAAACATTGAGACATTCAAAAAATAGGTGCAAATTAGCCACAAACCCTACAGAAAGAAAGAACTATACTTACAATATTTTGAGAAGTGAATTTTGTATTACTTTGTGGTGAATAAAAAATTAAATAAACAAACAAGAATGCTTTAAATGAACTTCTATTAAGTCATATTTTATTTTTAAAGTCACATTTATGTAAGTTTTAGGTCATGAATGCTTGCATACTTCACTGTTTTTAGGTAGTTAAGATCTGGGCGCTAGTAATGTGGGGACGTTGTCAAGTGGTGATGTAAGCGTCGTCTCATTGTTGGACTCGGCAGATCATGAAACCCTGTAGATCGTTAAATTTTTTGTCAACATCATCAGGAGTCAAAAAAAATGTTCAAATGTGTGAGAACTCCTAAGGGACCAAACTGCTGAAGTCATCGGTCCCTAGACTTACACACTGCTTAAATTAACTTATGCTAAGAACGCCACACACACACACACTCACACACACATGCCCGAAGGAGGACTCGAACTTCCGGCGTGAGTGGCCGCGCAATCAGTGACATGGCGCCTCTAACCGCGCGGCCAATCCGCGCCACTCATCGGGAGTCATTGTTGTGGTGGAACTCATACGAACACCTTTGATAGTGCATCAACTGCTGTAAAGGAAACTGGTTGAAGAGCCAGCCCAATGATGTCAAAGTGTGGTCGCATGGCTCGCCAATGTGAGTTGGAGGGGCGCCTTGGGACGTACTGTGGCGGTGCTTCTTACCAGTTGATTTGATTCTAACAGGAGAGATAAAACAGCTTAGGTCTAACCTGCCACTGCCCGCACCGAAACTAAGTTTATTGTGCGATATCGCTCCCTATCCTCTAGTAAAGCCAACCAGTGCCCTTAAATAGTGCAAGGAGTCCCTCTACCAGTTTTTTGTTAGACACAATTTCTTCAGGTCTAGTTGTCCCGAAGATTCTGCATCTTTTACTCTCCAATGCCATGCATTCAAAGATTAGGTGTGATGCAGTTTCTTCACCCTCATCACAGATCCTACATTTAGGATCTTCTTCCATTATACTCATTATGTGTAGGTGGTTTTTGAAGTTCCCATGGCTGGTCATCAGTCCAGTCATGAGTTTGGTCTCTTTCCTGTTCAATCCCAGGATTACAGAGCTTCTTTTAAACATGGCTTGGGCATCATTACCATACCATCTTTTTGTTTATGGGCTTCGGTCCAATATCCTACGTGCTGTTTCCTAAGCCAGTTCGGTAGTTCTAATTTGTTCAAAGCCTTGGTGATTGTCAAGACAGGTTCCGGTCCAATAAATGGAGTTGTTGCCACCGTCCTAGCCAATCAACCGCCTTGTTCATTGCCACAGATTCCTGAGTGACCAGGGACTCACACTAGGTACACCCTATTGCTTCCCCCTAGCTCCACCAGAGCCCTGCAACAATCTTAGGTCTTGTTGCAGGAGCTGCCAATGATTTCAGGGCTACCTGGCTGTCTGAATAGATGTAGATGCTACGATCATTGTAGGACCTACTCATATTCTCCTCCACACATGCCCTGATTGCAGTAATTTCGTCTTGGAATACAGTGGCCAGTTTCCCTTGAGAGATGCTGCTCTCCAGTCTTGGCTGCAACCCGTACAACCCTGCCCCAACGCCTTGATCTGTATTCGACCCATCGGTGAACCAAACGCTGTCCCCTGTATGGTGTCAAATTGTTTTCTCCCACTGCTCCCTACTTCCAATTATTATGTTGTAAGGCTTGTCGAAGCAGTTAGGAGTTATTATATAGTCAGCGGGCATTTCCCCAGCCATACCTATATTTACCTCACTCACTATGTTAGTGTGAGATTCTGGATATCCAAATGAGACCCAGTTTTGGCCAGTTTTAAGTCTGTATGCCCCAGCTGCTGCCTCCGTCTTAACCCAAAGGTGAAGTGGAGGCATATCCAGCATGGCTTCCATTCCAGCGGTTGGTGTGCTACTAATTCCGCCAGGTATGGCTAAGCAGGCCAAGCTGTGCACCTTAGCAAGCTCTTTAGCAGCAACCCGCTGTTCTACCTTCTTCCACCACACTACAGCCCCATAGGAAATCCTAGGTCTAACCACTGTGGTGTATATCCAGTGCATACCCCTGGGGCTTAGGCCCCAGTTTTTGCCACATGCCCTCCTAGTACTCACTAAAGTGCTTTTTGCCTTGGAGCAGATATTCTTAGTATGAGGGGTCCAAGTTAGCTTCTCAACCAAGGTTACCCCTAGATATTTCACTGTCCCCTTCAAAAGTAGAGTTTCATCTAAGAGCTTTAGATTCAAACTTGCATGATGAATATGTCTCTTCGTAAATGGCACCACAACAGTCTTCTTAGGATTAACTCTCAGATCCTATTTAATGCACCATTTTTGCACAATGTCCAACCCTCCTGCATTTTGATGGTCACTAAATCCCTATTCTTACCAGTACTCTGCCCTCGTTCTGAGCACTGGCAAGGCGTTCCTTGTAGTCTATGTTCGCTGACAAATATGAGTGATGCTTGATCAAGCTTTCATCGTACTGCCGCGAAGTAGAACACCACGCATTAACCAGTTTTACCTGTTGCACAGAGGAACTACTTCATGCTAGATGCATTCTGAGGCATAGGCAAATGAAATACTTCACGAATCTGCTTAGAAGCGTATCATTTGTTGAGTCTAGGTAGCCATGGTCGTAAAATCTGCGGTGTCATAAAATTTCTTCACGACTTTGGAAACAGATGGCTGTCTCGGGTTAAATACAGATCTGGGCCCAAGGGGAGGCGAGAAAGAGCTTCCGCACTCGCAGGTTCAGAGGTTGGATACAACGAATTGTTAATTGCGTTTTCTTAGGACCAAAGCCGAGCATTGCATATACTGAGACGTCTTCTTGGGCCAGTGGGCTCTCAGCTCAAAATACGACCAGCAATGACAAATTATGGTCAATAACAATGGGGAAACTGACGCCGTAAGAAGTAAAGTGAAATTTTCTGGACTGCGTAGATTATCGCTTGTGCGTCCTTTTCAGTTTGCTTGTAGTCGATCCGTGCAGGATCGTGGATGCTTATGCACAAAGCTGCAACGAATGTATGCCTCGCGAAGAGTGTGAGTGCTGCAGACGCCTTGTTGACGAGATGATGGGTTGCTACGACCACGATATTACCTTCCTTGTACATGGTTAGCCACAACAAAATATCAGAGTTTTTTTCAGCCTTAAGGCATGTTCTTTTTTCGAAGTGCATTAAGGTGCTCTGAAATCTCTGACACGGCGGAATAAAATGTTGCGCGCTAAGTAATTTTTTCCGAGAATCGATTGTGGTTCCCTCTGATTCGAAGGTTTAGGTAAACGGTCGATTGTAGAAAGAGCTGCTGTTTAGTGTGTAGACCACCCTTGCTCAGAATAAGATACTGGACATAAGATGGAAAAACCTGCGACAAATTACACTTTAGTGTGGCTGTTTTTAGTTCTGGGAAGAGCCTTTGCCAGGTCTGCACACGTTTCTGCCTTGCGCTCTTCGTGGCGGTATTGTCGTGGGACTGGATATTGCCCATCTATTTCATTTTCATAAGTTGTTCTGATTTGTCAAGCCGAATAGCAAACCTCATAACAATATGTATATAAGGCAAGTCGTTATCATAGCCTGCTTCGATCGTTCATTCACATCCGCCTATCTTACAGGGTGAGGCCACGACGTTTCGAACGAGGATTTATTGCAAACTTCGTGCACTCGTAGTACTCCATTATTGAGAAAATTCGAAGATAATTTCGGACGTCAAATATATACCTGCGCGTGACCATTTTTACCATGAAGCTGCGGCAGCCTAGTGGTTAGCGTTCAAGGCCCGTAATCGATGGATCGAGTCCCGATCGTCAGTTTTTTTTATATTTTCAACAGAGTCATTTTCTTTACAATTTATATTACAATTGATATAATGGGAAAAATACGTGTAATCGGATGAACTTTTGTTAAATTTACAATGTTATTTGAAGTCTACAAATTTTTATTATCACAAATAATATAATATTCATAACTTTATGTTTTCCATGTTTTGGCGAAAAATACCATCCTGCAACTTGTACTCGTAATGTCAAAAGTGACGATTAATTGTACATCTTTCGAAAGCAGTGCGTGCCGGTCAAAACTTGCAGGTAACAGGAAGTTTCGGGCTCCTTCCAGGTAAAAGGGATTTTTCAGATCACGGACAAGCATACATTTTCGCTATTACTTTATGCGTTTGGTCGTTTGCTAGTCGATAGCTATGAATATTACATTATTTGTGATAATGAAAATTTGTAGACAGCTAAATAACATTGTAAATTTAATAAAAGTTCATCCAATTACACGTTTTTTCTCATTATATCAATTTTAATATAAATAGTAAAGACAATGACTGTGTTAAAAATAAAAAAAGAAACTGACGAACGGGACTCGATCCATCGATTACGGGCCTTCAACGCTAATCACTCGGCTGCCGCCGCTTCATGGTAAAAATGGCGACGAGCAGGTATATGTTCGACGGCCGAAATTATCTTCGAATTTTCTCAATAACGCTTGAGAAGTACGCGCTACTGCTTACACATTTTGTTGTCCTCATGGAGTACTACCAGTGTACGAAGTTTGGAGTAAATCCGCGTTCCAAACGCCGTGGGCTCTCCTTGTTATATATTTGCTGCGCGGGTTAGCCGCGTAGTCCGAGGTGCCTTGCCACGGTTCGTGCGGCTCCCCCCGTCGGAGGTTCGAGTCCTACCTCGGGCATGGGTGTATGTGTTGTCCATAGCGTAAGTTAGTTTAAGTTAGTTTAAGCAGTGTGTCGGCGTAGGTCCGATGACCGAACTAATTTGGTCCCATAAGACCTAACTACAGATTTCCTTAGATATTCGCCTCATTTTATCTGGGTAAACAATTCAACAAATCTCTTAATCAGACCTCTGAGGGAAATGGGGGTTGAATACTGGCTGTGCGTTAATTTTTTATTTGTTGTATCTACTTGACCTCTAACCAACCGTGTGTTAATTGTGGCTTAAAAACGCCTCACTACCGCAAAGTTCAGTTGGACTTCCATTCACATTGTGCTCGAGGAAAGGGGGCCATTGCTTCCCAGAGGTGTCATACAGCCAGGGTACTCACTTACATCGCCCTAGAGTACGGGATGAGTCGGAGGTGGGAAACAATCGAGACAACGCAAATGGCTGTGCTCTGATGTGAGTGTTTATTTTCATTGGCTGAATATGAAATTGTACCTACCAAGAATAATAATGCAGAGACTATCTTTTTATGGTAAACCATTAAAAGTATGGATAGATATCTTGTTGCCACGTATGTTAACAGACAACAGTGCGATGCTAAAAGATGAGGTGAAACCAAATGAACGTAATTCGTTTGGTTTCTGCTACATACGTAAATTCACTTGAAAGTGGATGACCATATTGTTAACTTGCAAAATTAATTGTGAGCGTACTTGGCTTGCCTGCGATGGGTTCTAGCTGATTGCTGTCGTGGTACCGTCTGCGAAAGACACACGTTGCCGTACAGTGCGGTAGAGGATACATCACAACGCTGAGGGTGTGGGGCCACCATGCTGGCAGTGAGGAAATGCAGAAGATGATAGAGACGATGCTGAACAACGATGATATAACAGCAGTTTTTACTAAATGTCTGGGAGGTTGGGGGGGGGGGGGGGGGGCATTCCGATAATTTGCGACGTTCTTTAACGTAGTCTGTACCGATCCACAGCTGAGCTATCATCGCTATTGTTTATTACTGCAGAGAGCTGCTTATTAATTTCTTACTCTTGCGCAACCAATCGAGGTGGAACAGTGGTTAGCACACTGCTCAAGTCTTCGAGAGAACAACGGTTCAGATCTCTGTCCGGCCATCCATATTTTGATTTTGTCCAGTAACAGAACAGATGTCGAACAGTGTTATAAGAAATGTGTGTCAGTTTTGTATGATGAGTTATTATAACACGATTTCTTTTGCAGACATTGGTTATCTGCTCAAATATACATGATACCCTAGTCGACTGGACGTAATGAGTGGTTGATTTATTCCAAATGCCATTTCTACAGTACCAGAAACTTTACGTGTCTGTCACAACAACATCGAATTATTTTTCAACGAATCATTAGGTACCACAAGCTCATTGCCAGCTGGCTGCAGTATTTTCACTGCCGAGCTGGTCGCCATCTCTCGCGTCCTTGAGTATATCCGCTCCTGCTCAGGTGACTTCGTTATCTGTAGTGACTCCCTGAGCGGTTTACGAGCTATCGACCAGTGTTTTCCTCGCTCTCGTCTGATGATGGGTATCCAGGAGTTCATCCATACACTTGCCCGTTGCTGCCGCTCCGTGGTTTTTATGTGGACCCCAGGTCATTCGGCATCCCGGGTAATGAACGTGTTGACACGCTGGCCAAACTGGTTGTCGGTGCACCAGCTTTGGAGATCGGCCTTTCGGAGTGTGATCTCCGTTCACTTTTGCTGCAGAAGGTCCTTGGTACCTGGGGTGATGAATGGCACACCCTGCCTTCACCCAACAAACTTCGGGCCGTCAAGGAGACTACCGGTGTGTGGCGCTCCTCCTTGCGGGCCTCTCGCAAGGACTCAATTGTCCTCTTCGGCCACACCTGGCTGACGCACGGTTATTTGCTGCCGTGGCAGGCTTAGTTTTGAGTTTTATTCGTGCAGTGGACTTTTATCGCTCGATCCGAGGGTTTAGCTCTTTCTTTTGTCTTGAGTCTGACCTTTGGCCTACGGTTTTATATTGGGCTTTTTAGTGCTTCTCTTGATGGTTGGCTTTTCCTTTTTTTGTTTCCACAGTAACACACTGTGTGTTTTTAATTCCTCTTTTCTGGTCTTTGTCTACGTCTTTCATGTTCTGTGTCATCCCTTGTCATCTCCGTTGCTTGTTTTTGTTCCTGGTGGGTGTTTCATGATCGTGGAAAAAGGGACTGATGGTCTTTGTAGTATGGTCTCTTCAACCCTCACAAACCAACTAACCACCCACAAGCCACACCACTGAGTAAATTTGTGCAAGAACAACTGAAAGCTTGACCGAGCACGATGGCGCAGTGTTTAGACACTGGAGTCCTATTCGGGAGAAGAGTGGAGCGAATGTCCACCCTGCCATCCAGACTGAGGTTTCTCGTTATATCCTTAAATCCCTCGAAAGGGCTCGGCTGCTTTCTTCCTCTTCCTTACCCCAATGCAGCTTGTGCCCAGTTTCTAATGACCACTAAATTACAATCTTCCTTCCTTGCTTGCTTTCTGATAGCTTGCCAGCGGGGCCGTTATTGACATACCTGTGGTCGCCGTCTGGGCTCAGCTGCCGGACGGCGACGGGCGGGTCCCGGGGCTCCCTCTCCTGCAGCACACTGCGCAGGCGCACCAGCGACTCGTCGCCCTGGTACAGCACCGTGTAGGAGCGCCACTTCAGCTCGCGCAGCACGTCCACCAGCGCCTGCGGCAACACAACTGCTGTCTGTCTACACTACGTAGTCTCCAGGACAAGCAAAATAAAGAAATGACAGCACATCTACAAAGAGTGATCAAAAAGTTTCCTTTTGAAGGCGTTATTACAGCGTACAAGCAACGTGGCGTTACTCCGATACGGGTGTATCAGCACCAACATATCACTAAGGTATTAGTGTCACATTCGTATCTTTCCGACGTGCGTGCAGTAAATGCGGAAACGTGAACTTGGGCGCCGTTCTCATCAAATGCGTCCAAACAGGGCCAACGTGCTGTTATTCTTTTCCTGGCTGCCAAAGGACAAACACCGGCATATATCAATCGGGCAATGAAGAATGAGCATGGGGCTACAAGTCTGACGAAAACCACCGGTGTGGAATGGTGCACCAAGTTATCGTAAATGGCTTAACGCAGAAGTTACGCCAACTCAAACACCCACCCTATCGTCCTCATCTCCAACCAGGGAATTACACTATGTGGCCAAAAGTATCCGGACACTCCCAAAAACATACGTTTTTCATATTAGGTGCGAGCTCTGATCTCTCTAATTTTTTATGATGATCATTCCTCCTGTGTAGGTTGACGTCAATGAAATATTTTCCCATTCAAAGGAGGAAATTGGTGAATGGAATTTCTTGAAAAGGTCTCGCTGTAATAAAAAAGGCCTATGTTTCAATGATTGTTGCCCCAACTCGCTTATCATATCCACCACACTTCGTGATAATACAAAACCACCTGCCTTCTCTTCGATGTCGTCTGTCTGTCCTACCTTGGAAGGATCCCACACCGTTTAGCAATGCTTTAGTAGAGGACGGAAAAGCGTAGCATTGACAGTCCCTTTAGTAGACCTGTAACAACTTCTAAATGTTCCGACAGTAAAAAGCAGTCTTTGCTTTGCCTTCCCATTATCTAAGCGATCGTTTCAATTTTACTTACCCATAATTGCAATTCCTAGGCATTTAGTTGAACCGATTGTCTTTAGATTCCTGTGTAGCCGAAATGTAATGGATTCCGTTTTGTTCTCATTTGAATGACCTCTCATTTATCCTTCATTAGAGTCAACTGCCGCTTTTCTCATCATACAGATATCTTGTATAAATCATTTTCTGATTGGTTTTGAGCTTTTAACAAGTTGTGTAGATGGCAAATGACAGTATCGTCTATAAACAGTCTACGAGGATTCCGCAGATTGTCTTCTAAGTCGTTTATACAGATCTATCAATGGGACATCTGAAACAGTTGACATGCAGTGGTGTCCAGAATTAAATCAAGAGGCCTACAGCCAGCCGAATCCTTTTCTGACAAGGAACAGTGCAGTGGCTGGACGGGTCCTTTGTAGTGGTTGCTGGGCTTGCGGTTTATCTTCTCAGTGCGTTCCGCATGTGCTCTGCATGGTTCAGATTCCGAATCTTTAATGATCTCGTTGTCGATGAGACTTTTGAAGGCCTTCGAATGTTCTCCTCCTTGACATCGCGAAAATTAGTCATTTGATTAAAGATAACCGCCACAGCATCTCTGACTAGTAAAACAAGAACAGTACATACGTCGTTGCCCTCAAATCACTCGCATGAGTTAACTGTCAGTGCTCGGTGCAATTCTCCACACTAGGAGACTGTAGTTTAACTCCTTAAGAGTTAAGATGAGCCTGTGAACAAGTGTCCACATAATTTTTCTCGCAATCGTCTCAGTGTGGCATGACTCACCTTGCTCAAACACTCGATGATTTGCTGCAAGAGAAGAGCGAATTTTTCTGTCTGCATTTTGCCTATATCAAAGCCGGTGGCCACACTTTTTCATTCTGGCCAATCAGAGAATTTGTACTTGTTACAACTCCACCCACTAGTGTTTCTGTGGCCTGTCAAAGGCGTCGTTTCTTTCATAGGGCAGAGTTTAACTTCTGCTACATAGTACTGAGACAAACAGCTTTTTGCATGTGGGTTTTAAGACATGTGGTTGCAGTGAGTCACCAGTGTTTTGAGTTGGGTTTCTCCAGACGTTTATCTGTCATCTCCAGCCATGTACCTGCAAAAAGGCTTTCTGAAAGGTCTTTGTTAAATTCAAGAACAAGGGTGGCTTTGGCCAGCGGCCTGCACAGTGGCTATGGCGCCTCATTGTGTACACTGGATGTCCCACTGTGAAGGTTTCAGCCAAACAGGGAACAGGCATTGGTGTTGTAATATTCTTCTTTCCTCAGAACCGCGCCTCTTAGCTTGGGTCTGGTAAATTACTTGCTCGCAGTTCCTAGTGTGAGTGTTAGTGGTTTATATTCACGAGATGTTGGCTTGTTTATTCAATTTTCATATCAAAAAAATTCGTACTTTTTCACATAACTATGTCGTATGACATATCGATTTAACTGGAATTGTTTCAGAAATTCAATGGAAGGCGTGTTACTTGTCTGACACCTTACAACGTCATAATCAGAAGATTAAGAGATAGGAAAAGTATTTGAGAATACTGAAAGTGAAATTCAGCGCATAAAGAGAGATGAAAATGTAATAATCATGAGTTGTTAGAACATTGTAGCGAGGGACGAAGCTGAAGTTGGTTTTAAAAGCGAATATTGGCTCCATAGTAGGAATGTGAAAGAATGAAGACTAATTGAGTTTTGTCTTAAATTTCAGATAGTAACTGTTAATAGCCGGCCGCGGTGGTCTAGCGGTTCTAGGCGCTCAGTCCGGAACCGCGCGACTGCTACGGTCGCAGGTTCGAATCCTGCCTCGGGCATGGATGTGTGTGATGTCCTTAGATTAGTTAGGTTTAAGTAGTTCTAAGTTCTAGGGGACTTATGACCACAGCAGTTGAGTCCCATAGTGCTCAGAGCCATTTTTGAGTAACTGTTAATACACAGTTCAAAAATGACAGCAGGAGGAGGTATATTTGGAAAAGGATTAGAGACATGAGAAGATCCCAGCTGGATTACATCATGGTCAGATAATGGTTCTGAAATCAGGTATTGGATTTCAGTGGATACCCAGGAGCAGATACAGACCAAGATCACGGTTTAGTAATGATGAGGATTAGATTGAAGTTTACGGGAATGATCATGAATAATCAGTGAGGGAATAAGTTGGATACTGAAGTACTGAGGAATGATGATGTGTGTTTAAAGTTCTCTAGGGCTGTAAATACTGCTATACTAAATACTACAATAGCCAATTCAACTGAAGACCTATGGAAATCTCTAAAAATGGCAACCACAGAAGATGGGTAGAGTAATATAAGTGCAAGGAAGGTAACTATGAAGAAACCCATGGTAACAGATACTTCAAACTATTGACAAAAGATGGAACTACAAAAATTTTAAGTAAAAGCAAGAAATATAGCATTATAGAACACTTATAAACGAAATGAATAGGAAGCGCTGGGAAACTAAGGCTAAATGA
Source organism: Schistocerca gregaria (assembly GCF_023897955.1). NCBI lineage: Eukaryota > Metazoa > Arthropoda > Insecta > Orthoptera > Acrididae > Schistocerca > Schistocerca gregaria. The sequence goes on from NC_064921.1 coordinate 428,930,971, forward strand.
TTGCAGGAAAAATGCGAAAGAATCGGAAAGGAAATGGTCGTCAGAAGAACTGATCCAGCATATACAAAAGTCAAAGTAATTTTTGATGAAGTTAAAAACATAGCCTTCAACATCGAGCTTACCATAGGGATTTTACTGTTAAATACAGAGGAGAGAGAGGTTTGGTGTAAAGAGAACATTGAAGGCTTCTACGAGATGGAGGAACTATGAAATAACGTGATAGAAGAAGAAATCGAAACCAGTGTGGAGGACTGGGGATCAAGTGTTTGTGTCAGAGTTTAACGGAGCTCTGTAAGAGTAGCGAACAGGTAAGGTGGAGGGAGTAGGTAATACTCCTCTGGAATTTCTAAAATAACTGAGGTGAGTGGTAACCAAACGATTATTCAAATTGGTTGAAATAATCTATGAGTTGGAGTTGCACCAGCAGACTTCCAGACCTATATCAGCCACACCATGCCGTAGATGCTGAAGGGCAGGTATGTGAGAGAACTATCACACAATCTGCTCTCATTAAAAAGTGGTGTAAGACAGGGATGTAGTCTTTAGCCCCTACTGTTCAATCTGTACATCGAAGAACCAATGATGGAAACAATAGAAAGATTCAGAAGTTAAATTAAAATTCAGGGTGAAAGAATACGTCGATAATACTCGCTGATGACACTCCTATCCCCAGTGAAAGTGAGGGATAGTTGCAGGATGAGTCTAATGAGTAAATACTATGGATTGAGTGTTAGCTGAACAAAGACGACGGTTATGAGGAGTAACAGAAATGAAATTAGCGATAAACCTAACATCAAAATTTGGGACCACGAAGTACACAAAGTAGGAATCTTGCTATCTTGGAAACACAATAAAAAAAATTTTAAAAATCGTGAAACGTGGCCTCCCGTCGGGTAGAACACTTCCCTGGTGCAAGTCTTTCGATTTGACGCCACGTTGGCGACTTGCGCGTCGATGTGGATGAAATGCCGGCCGCAGTGGTCTAGCGGTTCAGGCGCATAGTCCGGAACCGCGCGACTAATACGGTCGCAGGTTCGAATACTGCCTCGGGCATGGATGTGTGTGATGTCCTTAGGTTAGTTAGGTTTAATTAGTTCTAAGCTCTATGGGGCTGATGACCACAGATGTTAAGTCCCATAGTGCTCAGAGCCATCTGAACCATTTTTGGGGATGAAATAATGATGATTAGGACAACGCAACACCCAGTCCCTGAGCGGGGAAAATCTCCGACCCAGCCGGGAATCGAACCCGGGCTCTTAGGATTGACAATCCGTCGCGCTGACCTTTTTTTTAAATCTAATTTTGTTCGCTTTTTGTTAGTTTCATCTACTCGGAACGGACGTCGTAAGACACCCGTTTAAGTTCGTTGTTGATCGATTATCTCAGTTTTTTTATTACAGAGGGCAGCTAACCCTCTGACCGAACACGCTGAGCTACCGTGACGGCACCTCTCAGCTACCGGGGGCGGACTGGAGCACAATGTCAAAACCACATTAAAATTATTCCATTGCTCTTCAAATGCGAGCCAGAAATCACGCTAAAATTACGCCATTTCCCTTCGAATGCATGTTTGTATGCAAATCAAATGGATGAAAACATGTTTTGTCGTACTCTCTCCGTGATAACCAGAAACCAGTCTTGGATGGTGAAATGGTGGTTAGCCACACTTCGATCAACTCAAACATAGGACACAGGTGGTTGTTTTTCACTGTGCATGCGCTTATGTACCGTCGCCCCTTCCGGCACTACGAGTGCTACGTTTCTCACACCGACACATAAATATTTTTCTTTGAAATTGCGTGTAACGTATTGCGGTAGCATACAGGATGAGGGATTTTTGAGCAGCTTTTGTTGTAACTGTGCCATCGTTACTTCGCTTAGGACTAATGCGCTATTTCGTGGTGCTATGGGAATGCGTCGACCAAGTGCATTCTCCGGACCGGCATCGAAAGTGTATTGGTCAGGACACGAACACTAGACCGGGTTGTAGAAGAACGCCCATCGATGCGATGTATCACATCATCAACGAAAGCAAAAGACGACGAGAAGTCCTGGAACATGCCGTGTACCGACACCAAACATCGCAACAAGAAATAGAAAAGGAGTTTGTAGAACATTACGGTCACCTTTACACTGGAGTGGATGCTGATATGGCACCCATTACCGAAGTTACTCATACAATTCTTTGCACCATTGAACCAGAGGCAGAAGCATAATTGATGGAGAAGTTACAGAGGAGGAAGTATTGGATGGCATTGGTAGGGAAACGGTGAATAAATCACCGAGACCAAATAGCCTCCCTTTGAATTCTACAGAACCTTTCGCTGGCACTCCGAAGGACTGCTATCTGCCGCAAATTAATTCCTCCTGACTTACCCCTACTGTTAGCTTTTTGGAGGACTTGATCACCCCAATATACAACCCCTCAAGCGACTCATGGATGCGGGACTTCCCCCACAGACGCTCCTTAATTGCGACTGTAAAATATTCATCAGATTATTAGCAGCGTACCTCTGAGGAGTATTACGCCAAATGATCTCACTCGATCAAATGTCACTCAGCGGGGACGATAACATCTAGAAGCTGCTCCGTTAATTCTGATCAAACCTTCGATTGAGTCACATCTATCTTGCAGAAGTCCTGATGCTCACGAAGTTCCCATGACCATTCATCAATGTCGTGATTCGTCTACTCTGCAATGCCTCCTTCAAAGTCCTCGTCAATGGATGTACGACGAAATCTCTTATCGTAGCGATATTGGTAAGACAAGGGTGTCCCCTATCTGCCATATTATATGCACTGGCGCTCGACCCGTTACTCTGCGGCCTTCCAAACCGCCAGAAAGGATTGACTTTGCAAGTGCATACATTTAAATACAAGGCATATGCAGACGAACTGATGCGTGGTGTGGGCTGGAAACTATATACATGTGGCTTCAGAACTGATCCACAAATATGGAACGGCCAGTGTCCGCTGCATAAATAAGGACAAGTCGGTGGTGATGAATATTGGTGTTGTACTAACGGAAGAATCGGTAGCACCTTTACGGCAAGTGGTTATCTTAAAATCCCTATGGATTGCTTTTACCAATGGCATACTTAGCGCAACAGCTTACAAGTCTAAGAGACTATTACACTACTGGCACATTAAAACTGCTACACCAAGAAGAAATGCAGATGATAAACGGGTATTCATTGGACAAATACACTCCTGGAAATGGAAAAAAGAACACATTGACACCGGTGTGTCAGACCCACCATACTTGCTCCGGACACTGCGAGAGGGCTGTACAAGCAATGATCACACGCATGGCACAGCGGACACGCCAGGAACCGCGGTGTTGGCCGTCGAATGGCGCTAGCTGCGCAGCATTTGTGCACCGCCGCCGTCAGTGTCAGCCAGTTTGCCGTGGCATACGGAGCTCCATCACAGTCTTTAACACTGGTAGCATGCCGCGAAAGCGTGGACGTCAACGGTATGTGCAGTTGACAGACTTTGAGCGAGGGCGTATAGTGGGCATGCGGGAGGCCGGGTGGACGTACCGCCGAATTGCTCAACACGTGGGGCGTGAGGTCTCCACAGTACATCGATGTTGTCGCCAGTGGTCGGCGGAAGGTGCACGTGCCCGTCGACCTGGGACCGGACCGCAGCGACGCACGGATGCACGCCAAGACCGTAGGATCCTACGCAGTGCCGTAGGGGGCCGCACTGCCACTTCCCAGCAAATTAGGGAGACTGTTGCTCCTGGGGTATCGGCGAGGACCATTCGCAACCGTCTCCATGAAGCTGGGCTACGGTCCCGCACACCGTTAGACCGTCTTCCGCTCACGCCCCAACATCGTGCAGCCCACCTCCAGTGGTGTCGCGACAGGCGTGAATGCAGGGACGAATGGAGACGTGTCGTCTTCAGCGATGAGAGTCGCTTCTGCCTTGGTGCCAATGATGGTCGTATGCGTGTTTGGCGCCGTGCAGGTTAGCGCCACAACCAGGACTGCATACGACCGAGGCACACAGGGCCAACACCCGGCATCATGGTGTGGGGGGCGATCTCCTACACTGGCCGTATACCTCTGGTGATCGTCGAGGGGACACTGAATAGTGCACGGTACATCCAAACCGTCATCGAACCCATCGTTCTACCATTCCTAGACCGGCAAGGGAACTTGCTGTTCCAACAGGACAATGCTCGTCCGCATGTATCCCGTGCCACCCAACGTGCTCTAGAAGGTGTAAGTCAACTACCCTGGCCAGCAAGATCTCCGAATCTGCCCACCATTGAGTATGTTTGGGACTGGATGAAGCGTCGTCTCACGCGGTCTGCACGTCCAGCACGAAAGCTGGTCCAACTGAGGCGCCAGGTGGAAATGGCATGGCAAGCCGTTCCACAGGACTACATCCAGCATCTCTACGATCGTCTCCATGGGAGAATAGCAGCCTGCATTGCTGCGAAAGTTGGATATACATTGTACAACTAACAGTGTGCTTGCATCTGACAAACAAACTTGCTCAATTTTCGATATGGCCTAACATTTTGCACAGTGACATATATATTTCGAGAAAATAAGCTGTTGCCCCACAATAGCGTTCAGGGGCTCTGATGAACATTCAATCATAAAATCTTAACCTAGTATGCATACAGGGTGTAACTACGTTACTGGTCATTAAAATTGCTGCACCGGGTACTCGCTGTTTGCGTTGCCCTTATCATTTCATCTTACCACCATCGTCGAACATGCCACCAAAGTGGCGTCAAATAGAAAGACTTGCAACAAACGTAGGAAAAGCACCAGACGCAATATTCGGGCCAATAATGACATACGATCATTTCATTTCAAATTACAAACAGAAATTCTGTTTCAGCGCGTTTGAAAATTCAAAGCTATAATCGGCAAGTATACACTATTGGCCATTAATATTGCGACACCAAGAAGAAATGCAGATGATAAATGGGTATTTATTGGAAAAATATTTTATACTAGAACTGACATGTGATTAATTTTCACGCAATTTGGGTGCATAGATCCTGCGAAATCAGTACCCAGAACAACTACCTCTGGCCGTAATAACGGCCTTGATACGCCTCGGCATTGAGTCAAACAGAGCTTGGATGGCGTGTACATGTACAGATGCCCAAGCAGCTTCAACACGATACCACAATTCATCAAGAGTAGTGACTGGCGTATTGTGACGAGACAGTTGCTCGGTCACCATTGACCAGACGTTTTCAATTGGTGAGAGATCTGGAGAATGTGCTGGTCAGGGCAGCAGTCGAACATTTTCTGTATCCAGAAAGGCCGGTAAAGGACCTGCAACATGTGGTGGAGCATAACCCTGCTGAAATGTGGGGTTTCGCAGGGATCGCATGAAGGGTAGAGCCACGAGTCGTAACACATCTGAAATGTAACGTCCACTGTTCAAAGTGCCGTCAAGTCGAACAAGAGGTGACCAAGACGTGTAACCAATGGCACCCCATACCATCACGCCGGGTGATACGCCAGTGTAGCGATGACGAATACACGCTTCCAATGTGCGTTCACCGCGATGTCGTCAAACATGGATGCGACCATCATGATGCTGTAAACAGAACCTGGATTCATCCGAAAAAATGACGTTTTGCCATTCGTGCACCCAGGTTCGTCGTTGAGTAACTATCGCAGGCGCTCCTGTCTGTGATACAGCGTCAAGAGTAACCGCAGCCATGGTCTCCGAGCTGATAGTCCCATGCTGCTGCAGACGTCGTCGAACTGTTCGTGCAGATGGTTGTTGTCTTGCAAACGTCCCCATCTGTTGACTCAGGGATCGAGACGTGGCTGCACGATCCGTTATAGCCGTGGGGATAAGATGCCTGTCATCTCGACTGCCAGTGATACGAGGCCTTTGGGATGCAGCAACGCGTTCCGCATTACCCCCCTGAACCCACCGATTCCATATTCTGCTAACAGTCATTGGATGTCGACCAGCGCGAGCAGCAATGTCGCGATACGATAAACCGCAATCGCGATAGGCTACAATCTTACCTTTATCAAAGTCGGACACGTGATGGTACGTATTTCTCCTCCTTAGACGAGGCATCACAACCACGTTTCACCAGTTAACGCCGGTCAACTGCTGTTTGTGTATGAGAAATCGGTTGGAAACTTTCCTCATGTCTGCACGTTGTAGGTGTCGCCATCGGCGCCAACCTTGTGTGAATGCTCTGAAAAGCTAATCATTTACATATCACAGCATCTACTTCCTGGAGGTTAATTTTCGCGTCAGTAGCACGTCATCTTCGTGGTGTAGCAATTTTAATGGCCAGTAGCGTACGTTCGATAACTCAGCAGGAAAGCACAATATAAGTGGTCATTTGTCACAGTGACCACATCCAGTTATTAGTCATCTGTAGTGGCGATAGGTGTTTAACGTTAGCGCACAGTCGCGGACTGTAGCGAGCGGCGCAGAAGGGCCGGAGCTGCGGCGCTCACCTGGGCGATGAACTTGGCGTCGGGGTGCAGGTTGAACTGGTAGGAGCGCGTCAGCGGCGGCCGCGGCTCCCAGTTCGTGACGATCTGCGGGATCTCCAGCCGGTCGCACACGGAGCGCACGATGTCCGTGGAGGCGCTCTGCCGCGGGCCGACGATGCCAGCCACGCCCTCGGACGTCAGATTGCAAACTGGAACAGCAGCAGCGTACTAGGCTAAACCAGTCCAACGACAAACATACTACACTTACAATATAGGGACTGAGAAAAAAAAGCGTACTACAATTCGTCGAGCACGTTCCTCAGTTTCAGAAAAGAAAATTACGTTACGCTTCCAAAAGAGGTATTCGATTTCAAAAAAGTGAACAATGCGTGAAAGGAAATAGAAACTTTGGTTAAATGTTAAGTTACACGTGGAAATGAAAAGCTTGCCTTGGCAACGGCTGTAGGTTGCTAGTAGAGGTCTCCCTGGTGAACCTACCGCACTCATTCGCTCTTTCCTTCGCCAATGAGCATCAAATCGCATGACGATCACAGCGGCGATACGCGTTCTTCAATCTCCGTTTCAACGGCGATTTTCAGTCATGGAGACTACGGCTTGCTTCTCCTACAGTACAAAGCGTTTGACTTAGGCACCGGCAGTTTCTAGACACTGGTCCTTTATGTGACGGGAAAACCACAGCTGACACCGGTACGGTCGCAGGTTCGAATCCTGCCTTCGGCATGGGTGTGTGTACTGTCCTTAGGTTAGTTAGGTTTAAGTAGTTCTAAGTTCTAGCGGACTGATGACCTCAGAAGTTAAGTCCCATAGTGCTCAGAGCCATTTGAACGATTTTTTTAAGGTGTGTTACTTGTCTGACACCTTACGACGTCACAGGCAGAAGATTAAGAGATGGGAAAAGTATATGAGAATACTGAAAGTGAAATTCAGCACATAAAGAGAGATGAAAATTTAATAATCATGAGTGACTGGAACACTGTAGTGAGGTACGAAGCTGAAGTTGGTTTTAAAAGCGAATGTTGGCTCCATAGTAGGAATGTGAAAGAAGAAAGACTAACTGAGTTTTGTGTTAAATTTCGGTTAGTAGCAGTTAATACACTGTTTCAAAATGACAATTTCGAAAAGGCTTAGAGACATGAGAAGATCCCAGCTGGATTACATCATGATCAGGTAGTGTTCCGAAATCAGGTATTGGATTATAGTGTATACCCAGGAGCAGATACAAGCCAAGATCACGATTCAGTAATGATGAGGATTAGATGAAGTTTACGTGAATCATCATGAATAATCAATGAGGGAATAAGTTGGATACTGAAGTACTGAGGAATGACGATGTGTGTTTAAAGCTCTCTAGGGCTGTAGATAATGCGATAATAAATACCACAATATCCAGTTCAATTGAAGACCAATTCAGTCATGATGGTGATAAACTAAAAACTGTAGAGCTTTGTACATGGTCGTGCTGGAAAGTACTGTTTTCGAATTTTTTATGTGAAAACTCTCAAAGCTATTTAAATAAAACGAATCCTCATTAGAGGATCGTGTAAAAATTTGAAGAAAATTAGTCGACTACTTTCCGAGATTTTTGGTGACAACTTTAAGCATTGGCTTGCCTTGATAAAGTAATATAGATTAAATCATAAATTTAAAATATTACTGAAGAGTTGAAGTCGAGACAGTCTGAATTGAAAAACATGCACCCACTGCTATGAGCATCATGTGCACAGTCTAACATACACAGTGGCGGGAAAGGTGTTACTGTCTGACTTCTGAATCAACACTAGCGCCCCTAGTGGCGAGAAAGCAGCCAAAAGATTATCGTTCGTTTTTAATTATGTTTCTACTTAATAAACGAAATAGTTATTACATTTTTGCGCTCTAAGGACTAGTAAATTACCGATAGACATGAATGGTAGTGAAGTAAATCTGAAAACAGCCGAATCTCACTGATTCAGTGTCATAAGCTAGCACTTATTCATGAAGAAATACTTTAGAATATGTGTATAACTGCAGCTTATACAGCTGAAATCAAAAGAATATAAATCATATTTCATGCGTGAGGAAAATGTGTTTCTGTTGCTGTCTCTTGTTATTATGATAGGCACTTCCCTTGACATGTAACCATTTCGTATTGGGTCTAGCGATTCGCATACTTGCATTCCACTCGACTTTCCAACGCACGAATATTTTTGTAAATTCAATTGCTTTTGGGTCAATAGTCAATGTGTTGAAGATCTTTGCTGTTTGTGACTCAGATGTAGCAACAATACTGGAATTGGTTTCTTCTGTGACGGGAAAAAGTTTGATTAGTTTCGACGTTTTATTGTCACATCTGCATGAATTTCCCTAACGCTACAACTGTGGTGACTTACTTGGCACGTGAAATAAAGTAGACATTGCATTCAATATAAGGTATCTACGTTCCATATTCACCCATTTGACTGGAAGTCCAGTGAAGAAAACTTAACGTTGTTGAGCAGATATACGACGTCTTTCTTAAAAGAAAACGGGATTCTTCATTAAATATCTGTAGGTTATAAGAGAATCGTAAATAAACTTTTCTGCAATGTACCGTTCCATACTTCCTAGGGTAGTTAAATAACTAAAGAGAGGCAAATGTGGTGTCATTTTATAGTTATTGTCGACTTTTGCGTTATTACAGTCGCTTCCCATTGCAAAACTATGTTATAATTCAATATAGATGACACTGTTCGCATTCATCCGATATCGTTTTCATAAGTGTAGCTTACTAGCCGCTTGGAGCGCTGCAGTCGCATTTTATAACAAAAATGAGAGGCTGTGTCACTGCTGTTTGTGTTAGACTGTGAAGATGTGTACATTCACTCATACCAAGAGCGGCACAAAAGGCTCTGTAATGCGGACATACGCTGAAGGCGACTGCTCCGCGCCGCTGCGAACTGGTTAGTCTGTATACACGGCGAGGAACATGCTAGCTCAGTAGTGATGTCCGAGTATTCCTGCACTGTCCGACCCGTATTGATACTCTCACAACATTCTGGCCCCTGGCGGCACACTATTTGAAATTTTCGAAGTGACTGTAGTTGAACAAAACACAAGAGTAAATCAGGTAGAATGTATTCATAGAAACTGCAGTACAACGAAGAAAGCACATAAATAATGTACAGGGTATTTTTAAAAAGATACCTCGTTTTCTTACACAGCTGGTAACAACTATAAAAAAAATTGCCTTAAAAATACCTGTAAAGATAGAGGCCATTCTACTTGCGATAACTGCCTGTTCTCAGGGGTGCAAGCTGCCTTGCTGTTAACGTCCATTGCTGATTTCCTATTTTATGATGATATATGATGATGACGCTATAAAGAAATGCTTTAAATGATTAATGTGCTTAAAAGAGCATTTTTCCAAACTCCTGTAAGAAAATAGCTTGTGGAGCAGTCAGTGCCGGTTATTCGGTGGTAGTTACCAGAATTATAGAATGATAGCGCCTGTGTACGTCAAGGAGTAACGTCTGACAGTTCTTTTATTTGTCAAAAAACTTCCTTATTTTCCGTAGTTCCTCTTTATGGACAAAAAATGTCGTCAAACGGTTCATTAATGAGTAGTTGTATTTCTGAAGACCGGTCCTAGAAGATGCGCGAAATATCCATCTACAACTGTCACAGTCTGTTCATAGCATCCCAAACATTTCCCAACCACAAACTTCCCTAGATGTGAGAACAGGTGGAAATCGAGGAACACAAAATCTTAGGAATACGATGCCTGTTTCTACACTCTATCCTTCAAGATCTTCCTTTTTCCCATTCTCACCGAGCGAGGTGGCGCAGTGGTTACCACACTGGGCTCGCATTGGGGAGGACGACAGTTCAATCCCGCGTCCGGCCATCCTGATTTAGGTTTTCCGTGATTTCCCTAGATCACTTCAGGCAAATGCCGGGATAGTTCCTTCGAAAGGGCACGGCCGAATTCCTTCACCATCCTTCCCTAATCCGAGCTTGTGCTCCGTCTCTAATGACCTCGTTGTCGACTGGACGTTAAACACTAATCTCCTCCTCCTCCTTTTTCCCATTCTGAAAGCGCCTTTCACTGTGTTGAGGAAAGGAAGCTTTTTAATCTACAATCAAACTCTTTTCTTCACGCAGAAATTTTCAGTCAGCTATTCATAAAAAAAAATGTACTGCGTTCTTTTCTTCTGATTTGCCTATAACATCAGTTCATGCGCCGTTGATCTCCGGTTGTCGAGTATTAATGTGTGTACTTTCACGTCGTCTTCATCTGCGCCTGCAGTTCTGGGACATCCTCCGAGGAGACTATCTTCAAGATTAGAACTGCCTTATCTGAATTCTGCAGCATGCTTCTTAGCTGTTGAAAATTAAGAACTAGCCTCAAATTGTCATCAACTTTCATGATGCCTTTGAACACACCTCTAATGAGGTTTGTAATTAAAATGTTTGACAAAATAATGATCTTTCATCGTCTTTCACGAAATTTACTTTGGCTGAATAAAGGATAATTTACGCTGCGAAGAAAATGTTACTCAGTAATGTAAGGCCTCTACCAAGAGAATATAAGTGAGAAGGAAACTGAAAATGTGTCTTCTTGACAAAGCCTTCTACAAACGATTTTATTATTTCGAAAATTACGAGTACTTATGGCATAAAATTAATTTTATCCATAGTGGATGATGTCGAACTCCGTGACTGTTCCTTTATCGGCTGTAGAAAAATATCCTCTACCAGTCACAATGAAAGGTTATTTATTCGTCACACGACCGGTTTCGGGCTTGTGCCCGTCCTCAGGTGTTTATACATTCATTTACATGTTTATACTGTTGGAGATCACTGTATAAATAGAAAAAATGATTTGCTGGTGACTACACGGATACAAGTGGGACAATTGTAAGTGGTAAGGGAGCATTTGACGAAAATATATCTGAACTTACATACAGATGAAGCACCATTATTACAGTTATGCTGTGGTGACAGTTTCGCCATTTAGTTACACACTTATTGTCATTTTCACGTCCCTATTTCAAATTTTACCAAGTATAGCTTCATATTTCACTATTATGAGGTGCACTCGTGAAATACACTATGTTTACATACAAACATGTGGGCTGTGGTCAAAGAACTTAGATGTAGCAGATGTAAAGATGTTGCTCGTACAGAAACTTGTAGGTTATGGTCAGAGAACTTAGCCACAGGAAGTGTAAGGGTGTTGCATATACAGAAATTTAAAAATCTATTATAGACTGCGACGTTTTTTGATACACATTTTGAAATCTTTTGATTCACATTTTTGGTGGAGAACTTAGAACCAAGAAGTACAATGATGTTTTATATATATGAAATTACTCAAAGCTATTACAAATTAAAAAATGACAGCTAGAACTGTTTTGAGCCACACTGTTGTCAGAGAACTTGGATCTAGGAGGTGCAATAATGTTACACACATGAAATTTTGAAAGCTATAATAACAAAGTAATGTTGTTGTTGTTGTGGTCTTCAGTCCTGAGACTTGTTTGATGCAGCTCTCCATGCTACTCTATTCTGTGCAAGCTTCTTCACTTCCCAGTACCTACTGTAGCCTACATCCTTCTGAATCTGCTTAGTGTATTCATCTCTTGGTCTCCCTCTACGATTTTTAGCCTCCACGCTGCCCTCCAATACTAAATATTCGATGAAAATTCGATATAGCAGTCATACAACAGTCGAAGTGTCATCATCGTAATTTGTAATAGTCATATTGTAAACTCAAGTTGTAACTGTCATTGTATAATGTGTAATAGCTTTCAAAATTTCATGTGTGTAACATTATTAGATCTCCTAGATCCAAGTTCTCTGACAACAATATGGCTCAAAACATTTCTAGATGTCATTTTTTAATTTGTAATAGCTTTGAGTAATTTCATATATATATAACATCATTGTAATTCCTAGATCTAAGTTCTCCAACAAAAATGTGAATCAAAAAATTTCAAAATGTGTATCAAAAAACGTCACAGTTTACAATAGCTTTTTAAGTTTTTATATATGCAACACTCTTACATTTCCTGTGACTAAGTTCTCTGACCATAACCTACATGTTTCTGTATGAGCAACATCTTTACATCTTCTACATCTAAACTCTTTGATCACAGCCCACATGTTTGTATGTAAACATAGTGTATTTCACGAGTGCACCTCATAATAGTGAAATATGAAGCTATACTTGGTAAAACTGAAATGTGGACGTGAAAATGACAATAAGTGTGTAACTAAGTGGGAAAACTGTCACCACAGCATAACTGTAATAATGGTGCTTCATCGGGATGTAAGTACAGATATATTTTCGTCAAATGCAGCCTTACCACTTACAATTGTCCCACTTGTATCTGTGTAGTCACCAGCAAATATTTTTTTCTATTTATACAGTGATCTCCAACAGTATAAACATGCAAATGAATGTATATACACCTGATGATGGGCGCAAGCCCAAAACCGGTCGTGTGACAACGTTGCATATATAAGATCCAAAAGTATCAAAGGATCAGCTGACCTTTGGTATTCAGACTGCATGAATTACTGTGGCTTCTGGAAATCTTTTGTGTCGATGAGCAAATAAAGCTGTATCAGGGTTTGAATTCCAAATTAAACCATAGAAGCACAACCGAACTTCGGTGAGCCGACCGTGTGGTCGGAGAAAGACAATGCCAATATCCTCTGCAAACTACTTTGCAGTGGTGGCCCTTAACTCGTAACATACTTTCAGATATCGGTAGTAAGTGCCCTGCGAAGCCAGAGCTGTGGAGAAAAAATCGGCTAGTCCCACAACGTGGAGAACGAAGCTGGGAGGTGAGCTGTAACAGTCAGGGCTGAGGGAGAGGCTGACCTGCGCGGCCGGTGCCGAAGCTGTCGCCGCGGCTCAGCGTCCTGACGACGGGCTCCAGCGTGGGCCGGAACACGCGCTGCGGCGCCCACGACGCCGTCTGCCGGTTGATGGCGTCCACTGCCGACTGGAAGGCGAACGCCCACTCCGGGGGCGAGCCCTCTTCGAACAGCCCGGCTGAAACACAACGGCCGTCTTTTACACCGGCTACTACCAGTGCTATAAATGTTTTCATTTATTATTTACACTCATGCTCATAAAAACAGAACACCTCGAACGACTAGAGACAGGATGTTCACATTCACAGCATATGTAGACTAGTACTCGTATCCAGAATGAGATTTTCACTCTGCAGCGTAGTGTGCGCTGATATGAAACTTCCTGGCAGATTAAAACTGTGTGCCGGACCGAGACTCGAACTCGGGACATTGCCTTTCTCGGGCAAGTGCTCCACCAACTGAGCTACCCAAGCACGACTCACGCCCCGCCTTCACAGCTTTACTTCTGCCAGTACCTCGTCTCGTACCTTCCAAACTTTACAGAAGCTCTCCTGCGAACCTTGTAGAACCAGCACTCCTGAAAAAAAGGATATTGCGGAGACATGGGTTAGCTACAGCCTTAGGCATGTTTCAAGAATGACATTTTCACTCTGCAGCAGTGTGTGCGCTGATACGAAACTTCCTGGCAGATTAAAACTGCGTGCCGGACCGAGACTCGAACTCGGGACATTGCCTTTCTCGGGCAAGTGCTCCACCAACTGAGCTACCCAAGCACGACTCACGCCCCGCCTTCACAGCTTTACTTCTGCCAGTACCTCGTCTCTTACCTTCCAAACTTTACAGAAGCTCTCCTGCGAACCTTGTAGAACCAGCACTCCTGAAAAAAAGGATATTGCGGAGACATGGGTTAGCTACAGCCTTAGGCATGTTTCAAGAATGACATTTTCACTCTGCAGCAGTGTGTGCGCTGATACGAAACTTCCTGGCAGATTAAAACTGCGTGCCGGACCGAGACTCGAACTCGGGACCTTTGTCTTTCTCGGGCAAGTGCTCCACCAACTGAGCTACCCAAGCACGACTCACGCCCCGTCCTCACAGCTTTACTTTTGCCAGTACCTCGTTTCCTACCTTCCAAACTTTACAAAAGCTCTCCTGTAAACCTTGCAAAACTAACATTCCTGAAAGAAAGGATATTGCGGAGACATGGCTAAGCCACAGCCTTGGGCATGTTTCCAGAATGAGATTTTCACTCTGCAGCGGAGTGTGCGCTGATTTGAGACTTCCTGGCAGATTAAAACTGTGTACCATATCTCCGGAATATCTTTTCTTTCAGGAGTGCTAGTTCTGCAAGATTCGCAGCAGAGCTTTTGTAAAGTTTGGGAGGTAGGAGACGAGGTACTGGCACAAGTAAAGCTGTGAAGACGGGGCGTGAGTCGTAGTATTCGTATGTATTGCCGAAATGATTAGCATTCCAGTCACGGGGGTTCAGATTGTGTCCTGTTGCGCAGCAGGCACAGGATCTGCCATGGGTCCTGATAGCTTGTTCCATGTGTGATGGCATCGAGGAGAATAACGCGCGAATGGCGGAATGGCATCCTGAGGTACAGCCATCCATGCTACATTCACCTGGTTCCAAAGTTCGTCTGTGGTGGTTGGCACTGGCTCACAGTGCTGCACCCGCAGTTTCACCATATCCCACAAATTTCGATTGACGACAGGTCTAGTGATATGGCGGGCCAGGGCAAAAGGCTGACATCCTGTGGCACTAAGAAGGTGCGGTAACATGTGGTCGTGCATTGTCTTACTGAAAAATAACGTCTGGTGTGTTATGTAGAAAGGCTATGGCTAAGGATCGCAGAATGTCATCCACTTAGGTCACACTGGTCACAGTGTCGTGGACACGCACCTACTGTGGTTCAAATGGCTCTAAGCACGATGGGACTTAACATCTGAGGTCATCAGTCCCCTAGACGTACAACTGCACTACTAGCCATCAAAATTGCTACACCACGAAGATGACGTGCTGCAGACACGAAATTCAAACGACAGGAAGAAGATGCTGTGATATGCAAATGTTTAGCTTTTCAGACCATTTCCACAAGGATGGCGCCGGTGGCGACACCTGCAACGTCCTGACATGAGGAAAGTTTCCAATTGATTTCCCATACACAAACAGCAGATGACCGGCGTTGCCTGGTGAAACGTTGTTGTGATGCCTCGTGTAAGGAGGAGAAATGCGTACCATCACGTTTCCGACTTTGATAAAGGTCGGATTGTAGCCTATCGCGATTGCGGTTTCTCGTATCGCGACATTGCTGCTCGCGTTGGTCGAGATCCAATGACTGTTAGCAGAATATCGAATCGGTGGGTTCAGGAGGGTAATACGGAACGCCGTTCTGGATCCCAACGGCCTCGTATCACTAGCAGTCGAGATGACAGGCATATTATCCGCATGGCTGTAACGGATCGTGCACCCACGTCTCGATCCCTGATTCAACAGATGGGGACGTTTGCAAGACAACAATCATCTGCAACAGTTCGACGAAATTTGCAGCAACATGGACTATCAGCTCGGAGACCATGACGCTGCTTCACTGACAGGAGCGCCTGCGATGGGGTACTCAACGTCGAACCTGGGTGCACGAATGGCAAAACGTCATTTTTTCGGATGAATCCAGGTTCTGTTTACAGCATCGTGATGTTTGCATCCGTGTTTGGCGGCATCGCAGTGAACGCACATTGGAAGCGTGTATTCGTCTTCGGCATACTGGCGTATCACTCGGCGTGATGGTATGGGGTGCCGTTGGTTACACGTCTCGGTCACCTCTTGTTCGCATTAACGGCGCTTTGAACAGAGGACGCTACATTTCAGATGTGTTACGACCCGTGGCTCTACCCTTCATTCGATCCCTGCGAAACCCTACATGTCAGCAGGATAATGCACGACCGCATGTTGCAGGACCTGTACGGGCTTTTCTTCATATAGGAAGTGTTTGACTGCTGCCCTGACCAGCACCTTCTCTAGGTCTCTCACCAATTGAAAACGTCTGGTCAACGGTGGCCGAACAACTGGCTCGTCACAGTACGCCAGTCACTACTCTTGATGAACTGTGGTATCTTGTTGAAGCTGCATGGGTTACTGTACCTGTACACGCCATCCAAGCTCTGTTCGACTCAATGCCCAGGTGTATCAAGGCCATTATTACGGACAGACATGGTTGTTCTGGGTACTAATTTCTCAGGATCTATGCAACCAAATTGCTTGAAAATGTGATCACATGTCAGTTCTAGTATAAAATATTTGCCCAATGAATACCAGTTTATCATGTGCATTTGTTCTTGGTGTAACAATTTTAATGGTCAGTAGCGTGCTTTAACCTAACTAACCTAAGGACATCACGCACATCCACGCCCGAGGCAGGATTCGAGCCTGCGGCCGTAGCAGCAGCGCCGTTCCGGACTGAAGCGCCTAGAACCGCTCGGCCACAACGGTCGGCGCACCAACTGTGATTTGTGGTTGCACACAACAGCAAACCACACCATAGGGGTTTGAATTGTCGCTGTGTGTCTTGTCTGGGTGCAGTCACTGTCATGCCACTCCCCCTGTCTGCGGCGAACCAAAATGCGGCCATCATTTTCAAACAAGCAGAACCTTGATGAATCTGAAAACACTATCTGATGCCATTCCCGTCCCTAGTGACGTCGCTCCATACACCATTGCCGTCTAGCATGTTTCTGCACATTCGTCAAAGTTAGGCTGGAAAGTGGACGACGCGCACGTAATCCATGCCGACAGTCTGTCACCCCTGATAGCGTGCGATGTGTTAGAGTCTTTCATTGTTGCTCCAGAGCCGAGAAGGTCGCAGATCTGTCGTGCAGTGCCATTCGGATGAGGTGTCGATCTTCTCTGGGGGTGGTCTGGGTAGTGAGGCCTGGCCCGTCTCATCGTGTTCTACGGCCTACAAGGGACTATTCGGCCGTCGCACTGCCAGAACACTTTGTCTCTCACAAGCTGACTCGTTGATTTGATGGTAAGGTTCGCGCATACGTCTGTGGGGCATCCTGCGTGTCTGCTCAAAACACACTGGTCAATTACCTGTGATTTATATTGACAACGAGAGCTGCAGGCACATTTTACCGGTAGGCGGTGTTGCGCCGCGGTATCGATGTTAATCTTGAACCCGCGGGATGACACGGTTCAAATGTTAATCATTTCTGCAGAACATAGTAGTGTACGTGTCCTGTGAATATGAACGTCCTGTCTCTAGTCGTTCAAGGCGTTTTTATGTAAGTGAGTACATTTAACTTACGAGACTGGAGCTATCAGGTCGGCTCTTACATCTAACTTTCTATAGATTTTACGTGACATAAATTACGAATCAGATTTTTAAACTACACTTGGAGATTCAAAATTATAATTGTACAGATAGAAAAATGCACACGAAGTTTACAATCGCACATTAGAAGTACAATAACAAATACTAAATACATGAAGGTAAGCTTTAATTACGAGTGTTGGTTAGTAATATGCGTGAAAGAGAGGGGCAGGGGAAAGAGGAACGTGGTAACACAAAAAAGGGGGAAAGAAAGTGGCGTGTGACACAGAGAAATGGAAAGAGAAGGAAATGCAACTGTGAGATCATAAGAGCACTGACTTTACTATTTGACAGAGGGAAAATTGGCCACAGACATGTTTGGGGAAATGTTATGAAGCCAACAGAAGGAAGTGCTTCAGCTTTGTAGCCTCCTCTGTCCTGAGTTTAGGTCTATGAATGAAAGGTTTGTACCTGGATTAGTGCACTGTTCTGGAACAAAATAACACTAAAATACTAAATTTAAAATTTCTTGTGATTTGCCAAAATTTTGTGGAATGAAGGATATATGCAACATAAAGACTTAAAAACCTTTCTCCTCCTAGTAACTGCACGTTTTCAGAAATTAATTTCATGTACTTCATTTATAAATTAAGAGCAGAAATGCGTAAATATACACTAGGTGATCAAAAGTATCCGGACCCCCCAAAAACATAAGTTTTCTTATTAGGTGCATTGTGCTGGCACCTACTGCCACGTACTCCATATCAGCGACCTCAGTAGTCATTAGACATCGTCAGAGAGCAGAATGGGGCGCTCTGCGGAACTCAATGACTTCGAATGTGGTCAGGTGATTGGGTGTCACTTGTGTCATAAGTCTGTACGCGATATTTCCACACTCCTAAACATCCCCAGATCCACTGTTTCCAATGTGATAGTGAAGCAGAAACGTGAAGGGACACGTACAGCACAAAAGCACACAGGCCGACATCGTCTCTTGACTGACAGAGACCTTCGACAATTGAAGAGGGTCGTAATGTGTAATAGGCAGACGTCTGTCAAGACCATCACACAGGAATTCCAAACTGCGTCAGGATCCACCGCAAGTACTACGACAGTTAGGCGGGAGGTGACAAAACTTGGATTTCATGGTCGAGCGGATGTTCGTAACCCACACATCACGCCGGTAAATGCCAAGCGATATCTCGCTTGGTGTAACGAGCGTAAACATTGGACGATTGAACGATGGAAAAACGTCGTGTGGAGTGAAGAATCACGGTACACAATGCGACGATCCGATGGCAGTGTGTGGGTACGCCGAATGCCCGGTGAACGTCATCTGCCAGCGTGTGTAGTGCCAACAGAAAAATTCGGAGGCGGTGGTGTTATGGTGTGGTCGTGTTTTTCATGGAGGAGGCTTGCACCCTTTGTTGTTTCGCGTAGCACTATCACATCACAGGCCTACATTGATGTTTTAAGCGCCTTCTTTCTTCCCACTGTTGAAGAGCAATTCGGGGATGGGGATTGCATCCTTCAACACGATCGAGCACCTGTGCATAATGCACGGCCTGTGGCGGAGTGGTTACACGGCAATAACATCCCTGTAATGGACTGCCCATATATACCTGTGTGTGTGTGTGTGTGTGTGTGTGTGTGTGTGTGCACGCCAAATAAACTCGTGTAGGGACGCGTATTCAAATATAGAGATACGTAAACAGGCAGAATACGGCGCTGCATTCGACAACACCTACGTACGACAAGTGTCTGACGCAGTCGAAAGATCGGTTACAATGCCAGATTATGAAGATTTATGTGAGTTTGAAACTTGTACTATAGTCGGCGCACGAGCGATAGGACACATCATCTCCCACGTAGCGAAGAAGTGGGTATTTTCCGGTACGACCATTTCATGACTGTACCGTGAATATCAGGAATCCAGTAAAGCATCAAATCTCCGACATCGCTGCAGCCAGAAAAAGGTTTTGCAAGAACTGGAGCAAAGACGACTGAATAGAATCGTTCAACGTGACATTAAGCGCAGACCTTCCGCAAATTGCTGCACACTTCAGTGTTGGGCCATCAATAAGTATCAGCGTACGAATCATTCAACGAAACATCACCGTTATGGGCTTTCGGAACCGAAGCCTCCTCATGTGCCCTTGATGATACCACGAGACAAAGATTTATGCCTCACCTGGGCCCATCAACAGAAACATTTGACTGTAGATAACTGGAAACGTGTTGCCTGGATGGATGATGGAGTATGGAGACAACGTCACGAATACATGTACCCTGTATATCAGCAGGGGACTGTTTAAGCTGGTGGAGGCTGTGTAATGGTGTGGGGCGTGTGCAGTTGGATTGATACGTGACCGTTGATACGTCTAGATACGACTCTGACAGGTGACACGTACGTAAACATCCTGTTTAATCACCTGCGGCCATTCATGTCCATTGCGCATTCCGACGGACTTGGCCAATTCCATCATGACAATGCGACACCCCCCATGTCCAGAATTGCTACAGACTGACTCCAGGAACGCTCTTCTGAGTTCAAACACTTCACCTGGCCACCAAACTCTCCAGACATGAACATTATTGAGTATATCTGGGGTGTATGCAAAATCCTGTTCAGAAGAGATCTCCACCCTGTCGTACTCTTACGGATTTATGGACAGCCCTGCATCATTCTTGATGTCAATTCCCTCCAGCACTACTTCAGACATTAGTAGAGTATATATATACATACTGAAGTTTCCTTTATTAAATTTCTATGTGGCAATCAGGGTCCATAATGGAGGAGACGCTTCTTGTGATCTGTTGATATTATTCTGATATTCAGAGTGTCCACTTGATCTTAAAGAGTCTTAAGCAGTTTCGTTTTAGATCTCCTACGCGCAAGCACATTAATCGTAGATGTCAGTCTACATGTTTCTATTTTTCAGCACAGTCAACAAGTCTCTGCAAATTGTGATCGGAACGTTATCTATCGTTCAGTTTCTCGCCGACAGAAATCCGCTCCTTGATCACGGAGACGTTGGATAACCACTGTGTGAACTTCCTCATCCTGGGAAAACCTGCCATTGCTGGGAATCAGTTCCTCGATAGCATGGTCGTTGTCCTCTGGGTCGATGTAGACGGCCTTCCTTTTCGCTCAGCATTACCCACGGAATGCAGCCACGGTCAAATTGTTGCCATCATTTCCCAACGGTTGGACACGACATTGCATTTGTTCCGTACACCGCCGGAATTTCACGGTGAATCGAGGTGCAATTTACACGTTTTACCCACAACAGTTGTACTATTCCGCGTAGTTCAACTTTCCAGCATATTTCCAGCTGCCGTGCCCTTTTACTCATACATTGTGATGCTCCTGTTATTTACCCACACAGCAGCACAGGTATGTCTTCAGGACGCCAACAAAATGTCCTCTCTTCCACTAATGCGTTACTCTTGTTACGCCATGATCCCAGCGTGCGACGCCATGCGCAACTTACTTTTGAAGGCCCACGCTGCTAATCATTTATAGAATTTCAAATCCGTTCGCTTCTTCTGTGAAGCAAGAACATGTATTAACTGCACTGAACAAATGTAAAACCCTTAAATTCACCAACCCATATCTGAAATGAGATTTCTGGGTTTCATTTATGATGTCAGGTAGATACATGGTATGGAAAATCCTTACTGTTGGTGATGTCACACGCTTTGGTGTTTTGGTGTGGTTCCTCTCTGGAAGTACGTGATCTTTGTCACCACATTCCTCCTCTTCTTCTTCATCCTCTTCTTCCTCTTGTATTCTCTCCTGTGAATGTGGACCTACAGATCGTAGCCGAATGTAGATCCAGTGCTACATCCAAATAAATGTACAGCCGTATTGTTAACCAGCAAATAAACAATCAGTTATTCGATAGTGCAAGGTTTATTACACGTTTGGAGCACACTCTAAACATGTTCTCGTTTAACATTGCTAAAATTAAACAGGAATTACCTTTATTTCTGGAGCCGCGCTAAAACTCCGAAAAACATCTTTCTTGGAACAGATGCTGAAACCTACAGGGAGCTTGCATGAACGAAAGCATGTGTCGCATAGAGAGAACATAATGTAAAATATACGCTCTAAACAGGCACAGCAAGTTTAGTTATTTGTCTGACACAGAAAAAAATGAAGGTTGAAAGTAGCATGTATGCAACACGACAGGGGAGGTTAAAAGCAACAGGGCATTGAATTGTGAGCAGGATGAACGGCAGCTTGCTCCATAGGCGGACGGCAACAATAGCGAAGAAGTTTTCGAAAGTTCTTGTTTTATGAACCGGTACAGCTAAGATACTAAACAAGAGGGACCTCGTGTTTCGTCTATGATGAAGTGACAGGAATTTAATCTCTGATGCGAGGTAGTATTGTGTTTGCGCACTCAGAAGCCGGCGAAGTAGACGTAGAATGTGCAAGTCCCGTAACTTCTCTGGCCTCAACCAAGCTATTTGCGTGTATGAAACACAGACATGGTCATATCGATGGTTGTTGCTGGCGTAACGCACTCAAGTATTCATGGTTAGTTTCAACTGTCTAATATTTTCACTGCTCGTGCCGCACTGAATTACATCAGAATAGAGGAGGTCCGATAGACAAGGCATTACACGAGTTTGCGTTTCGCATCCTGTGTAAATATGTTCCGAAACTTTTTTTAGAGCGCAGAGGTAAGCGGAAGTCTTCCGGCACCTAGCAATAGTAATTTCCACCCAAAGTTAAAGCATGTTCTGCATTCTATTCTGATATGCTACATATTCTCGGTTCTTCAGGCGGGAAGGGATGACATTAAAACTCATCCAAAGTTAAAAACAAGTTCTGCACTCTTTTCTGATTTGCTACATATCCTCGGCTCTTCAAGTGGGAAGGGATGACATTAAAACTGAAATAAGGTGAACTTGTGAAAAGGGAGATAAAATTATGGGATACGTCATTAACACTTCCAAGATTGGCAAGGACCCAGAAAAATTAAATGCTATTGAAAAATGCCCTTCACTCAAGAACAAAAAGCAGCTTAAAAGCTTTCCCTGGTCTTTGCGGATTTTATAGCATATTTTCAAAGGGGAAAGATCCAAACAACATGCTGAGAAAGAATAGTGCTTTTATTTGGACTAAAGAATATAAGGATGACTTCAAAACATTAAAATCGTAATTAAGGAGAAATAACGTTTTACACCGTCCCGTATTGACGGAACACTTTCACATGAGTGCTAATAGCAGTGCGTATGGAATCGAGGTTGAAATTTTCCGATAAATTATTAGTATAGAAGAATCATGTTACAAAACAATATCCTTCGTAACTAGGAACTTTAACTAAATTTGACTAAATTAAGGAGTTATATCAGGTCAGAGAGAGAAGCCTTAGCAATCATATGGGGTTTGAAACAGTTCCGAAATTATTTTAGGGGGCATAAAATAACTATTCATACACACCATAAAGCACTAACATTTCTGGAAAATTGCCACTTATGAACCGGCAGATTAACCCGCTGGGGATCGTACCTTCAACATTTCGATTACAAAATCTGTTATGTCATAGGCTCTGACTGTTACCATTGGCCAATGCCTTATGTGTATAACCAGAAGATCTAAACTGCGTGCCAAAATAAAATAATGAAGACGGTATTTCTCAAATGAAGTTCATTAAAGAAGTCACTGGGAAAAGGAAAACTGAATACATTTGTAAAAACATGAGGCATTAGCAAAATTGTGATAGTGTAAATTATCCACAAATTGCTCGATATTAGAAGATATTTAAATGCCCTTTGTATCAATGAAAAAATCTTGGTAGGGATGATCGGAAAGTTTGTTGGCTGTCTAAGTGCGAGACTGAGGTGACAGACTACTTTCACCTCGCATTAGGACGCTGTGGAGCAAAAAATGTGTAGCGTAGCTTTCAAGTGTAATGGCAATAATCAGTAATGCGTCCAAGAAAGTAACCGATCATACAAATTCGTGTGACATTTGCCAAAGAGCGGACGTAGCGAATCGAACAAGTCAAGGTCTTTTAGAAAACTCCCGAAAACTTTTGGACAATGTATGTATGTTTAAGTAGTATTTGATGTATTTTTTAAAATTTATAAAACTTTACCCTATCAAGAAGGCAACAGCTGAAGTAGTATTCAGAAGGATTGTAGAGTACTTTAATATCTAAGGGAAACCTAAAACAGTGCCAGCAGATAATGGGTCCCAGGTTATTTCAAAGGTTTGGAAAGAGGATATGGAGCATTACAATGTACAGGTAAAATACATTTCGTCCTAACACCCAGCAAGTGGTTCTGTTGAACTCTATACGTATGAGCACGGTAAATTATGCAAAACTTACTGCCAGCACAACCATAGGCGAGGGGGTAGGTTTGTTTGGGAATTTTAAATTATCAGGAAATTCCTACACCATGAATCCATGGGTCTTTCATCAGAAGAAATTAAGCTAAATAGTCAAAATCATAATAAAAAAGACCTTAGAATTTTCATCCTATGTAGACTTGGGGCTGAACAGGAAAAAGGAATTAGTGAGGGAAACAATGGAGCAAAAAGAGGATGCTATATCTAAGAAGCATGATAAAAACGTTAAAGTTACCAATTTTTGGAGATTTTGTACTCGTGAAAACTTATGAGGAATCTAGCGAATTAAATCAAGAAATTTCCAAATTTAAATATATTTACAATGGCCCGTTTGAAATGCAAGTAACTCCTCACATTAACGCATAATATCTGATGTACACAAAACCAAAGCCCTTAGTTGTTTGTAATATAGTGGACTGGAGACCTTATGTCGACAGAACAGAAAAAAAGGAGCACTGTTTGAAAACATGTCATGAATAATATGTACTGTATTATAATATGTTTACTTTTACAGAACGTGTTTTGTAATAGATGTTATACTGTTGTGAAGATCTACTTTTATAGTTTAGTTAATACATAAGTTTCAGATTCTTAACGATGTAACTTGTATAGAATGAAAAGGACATGCCAAAAAAGTGAAACGACATACGAAAAGGCTGACTGCATAATGGGCAGAAGCTTAAGAAAATGGACTGCCAATATGTGAAATGGGCGGCATAATTTCTTGCTAAGTGAATAGAGTAGGAAAGTTTGTTTCAGATGAACAGGCATAGATCTCAGTGGGCAGCAAAGTGTTTCTTTGGTAGAACAAGGTATGTAAATAAAGGTATTGGAGTGGACTGCCTCAAATAACGAAGAGGCATTGAAAAAGTTTATGCTCATTGTAAATAATATTGTGTTATTTTTTGAACTGTATAAAAACTGATGCAGTCAGAAGTTCCTATCTGTTGAAAATAATAATTACTTCTTTATTTTACTTGTACATTAACTGAAAGTAAAATCTTAAGTATTATTTTGAAAATGATAAAAATTCGAAAAGTAAATTATCCCTTGAAAGCAAAATAAAGGGACTTCTTAAAGTATCCAGTAAACAACTGCAAATACTGAACAAATTTTAAATATCGTTGCTGAAAAAGTTTGTACCACATTTTCTCCCTATTATTTGTTCTCATGTACACATGTCATTCTAATGTGGGTATACTCATTTTTACACAATGGTCTATGTAACACAGATATTTTTCTTTGTCGACAGATGTTTTGGAAAATGTAACTATTTTGTTCTTTTGTGAATGTGGTGAAATGATGTTCTTTGTCTTTGTATTGCTGTTTATGTAGAGTGAATAATGTTGGGGTATGTTTGCAGTTTCTTCTCGCTCAACACTGTTAGAGGTGTTATGGATGTTTCCCTAACAGGAAACATCACTTAAACGTATAGCTCTTATCGATATATCTATATGCGTCTTATCTAACTTCTTTTTCTATTTTTAGTTAATGTAACTTTTGTATCACCAAGGTCTTTTATGTAACATCTATGTACATGTTTTATTCAGTATTTACATTAATTTATGTCAATGTAATTAATCTATGGATGTAATTTTAAAAATAATAATTCTGTAAAAGAATGGAAACTTTAAAAATTTACTTGTAATAGTGGTTCATACATAGGGAAAGCATGTTTGCAATCATGTAAAACTTGGAGGGAATTCCATCAGCAAATTAAACTTGCGTGGCGGGAATAGAAAAGCTGGCTTTGGCGATCAAACTGAAATGCTCCTCTGTGGCAAGTGTGTTCGCACCTTGTGAACTGAACTGAACTCGGCAAGAAGAGCAGCAAGATCATTTTGTACTCATCGGATATGTGAGAAATTAGACTCATAATTCGGATTCATTGCTTGGCTCTGAAATACGAAACTACGACTCCAAGAACAGAATTTTCAAAACTTTTTGTACAGAAGGAGCCATGGATATTTTCGCCGCCTTTTCTTCTAAGAGACACAGGAGATCGACACTGCCACCACTTCATCTCCACGATTCAGCTGAATACTGTATAACTGCATGCACCAGTTACGTAATTTTATAAGTGTGTTTTCCTTAAACCTTGTGTCGGGCACCCGTATTTCCCCTAACAAGGTCCTATCCCACGTGCTGCAACAATCAGAGAATCCTATTTAATTGAACTGAAAAGTACATGGTGTATCTAAAAGAATCATCCCATTTAAAAAGGTCATATCTGTTATGTTATTTGAGATATTTGCGTAAAGAACGTACTGTTAGAAGGAGCAAACAAACTCTCGAGTTTTGCATGGTTCCCGCTAGGTAGCATCAGTGTGCAACCACTTCAGTTTTAGTAAAAATGGTGTCGGTACAACAGAAAGCGTTTTGTGTTCTACGTTTCTCGCAAAGCGGGTCAGTAAAAACTGTTCAGCGTGCCTTTTGTACTAGGTATGGTGTGGATCCTCCTACAGCGCAGAGCATTAAACGATGGCATGAACAAGTCCGAGAAACAGATTGTTTGTGTAAAGGCAAATCTCCGGGCCGTGCCCGAGTGTCTGACACAGACGTCGAACGCATCCGCAATAGTTTCACAAGGAATCTGCAAAAATCCGTTCGTCGTGAAGCTCGGGAGCTCAGCATGTCCCTGATGTCCGTCAACGTTTGCACATGAAACCATAAAAAATTCAGCTACTGCAGACTCTTCGTGAAGGTGACAAAGAACAACGTGAGGAGTTGTACAATTTCGTTCTTGGAAAGATGGAAGATGACAATTTTCTTCCACGCTTAGTGTTTAGTGACGACGCAACATTCTATTTAAATGGAAAGGTGAACCATCATAATATGAGAATATAGGTTACGGGACAACCACATGAAGCTGTATAACATGAGAGAGACTCTCCAAAATTTAATGTGTTTTGTACAGTTTCACGGGAAAGCTATATCGTCCATTTTTCTTTGCCGAGGACACTGTTACAGGAATCTCGATACCCTTGAGAACTTTGTTTTCCCACAGTTGGAGACTGATTCGAACGACTTCAACAGGCTGGGGCACTGGCACACTGGCATCTGGAAGTGCGGGAATTTTTAAATCAAAAGATTACTGAACGATGGACCGGTCGCACTGGTCCAAATGAGCCGGCCGCGGTGGGCGAGCGGTTCTAGGCGCGCAGTCCGGAACCGTGCGACTGCTACGGTCGCAGGTTCGAATCCTGCCTCGGGCATGGATGTGTGTGATGTCCTTAGGTTAGTTAAGTTTAAGTAGTTCTAAGTTCTAGGGGACTAATGACCACAGCAGTTGGGTCCCATAGTGCTCAGAGCCATTTCTTTTTTTTTTTTTTTTTTTTTGGTCCAAATGATTCAGCCTTACATTACTGGCCTCCAAGGTCACTGTATGTGATTACTTCTTGTGGTGGTTTATAAAACATTCTGTTTATGTACCTCCGTTGCCAACAACAGTGAATGAACTGAGACATCGCATAACAGCAGCTGTGGAAACTAACTCAAGATATGCTCGCTGTAGTGTGGGAACAATTTGAATACTGCATTGACATATGCCGTGCATCTCAAGCGGTACATATTGAACACCTATGTAAAGGTATGAAAAAACTTTTTTGGGTTTCCCGTTCATCAAAAGACCAAATTAATTGTATATGTTTATTAGTTTCAGAAATATAGACGTGCCAAGTCGGATGATTCTTTTTGAAGCACTCTGTATTTATCTTGATTAATAAATTATTATAACTTTTGTGGTAGTAAATATAATAATAATACATTAGCCTAGTTTTTGAAGTACTTCAAGTATTTTTTTTAAATTGATAGTTAAAGTTTTACTGAAGCATAACTGCCAAGAAAATATTTAAAGTATTCAGATTGTAGATTGTTCTTAATGGAATCTCAATACAGTACCATATTTATCTACAAAAACTACGATAATTCATGATAGTTTCTGGCTAGTAGACTTGAAGGGCCAGTTTAAGATTAATTAATTATTGTGCAGGTTTGGAAGTAACAGTATTTACATTTTCATTCATATATTACATTTTCATATACAGGGTGAGTCACCTAACGCTACCGCTGGATATATTTCGTAAACCACATCAAATACTGACGAACCGATTCCACAGCCGGCCGCGGTGGTCTCGCGGTTCTAGGCGCTCAGTCCGGAACCGCGCGACTGCTACGGTCGCAGGTTCGAATTCTGCCTCGGGCATGGATGTGTGTGATGTCCTTAGGTTAGTTAGGTTTAATTAGTTCTGAGTTCTAGGCGACTGATGACCACAGATGTTAAGTCGCATAGTGCTCAGAGCCAACCGATTCCACAGACCGAAAGTGAGGAGAGGGGCTAGTGAAATTGTTTAATACAAACCATACAAAAATGCACGGAAGTATGTTTTTTAACACAAACCTACGTTTTTTAAATGGAACCACGGTAGTTTTGTTAGCACATCTGAACATATAAACAAATACATAATCAGTGCCGTTTGTTGCATTGTAAAATGTTAATTACATCCGGAGATATTGTAACCTAAAGTTAACGCTTGAATCCTCCGACGTTCAGTTGCGTGTTGTAACAAACACGGCCCACAGTCGGCGAGCAGCATCTGTAGGGACATGTTTAAGATGACGACAGTGTTAACGAGTGTGGCTGTAGTGCACTGCTGTGGTTTGGTCTAGCTGTCGCAGTGTCCGCATGTAGCGCTTGCCTCTATTGTTATTCTGCATTGGTCTCCACACGCAGACCAACTGTAGTACACCGTATTACCAGACGTCTGTGATAGTGTAGTGTTGTAGGAACTGTGACCATGGTGTATTCGAACTCTGAAAAGGCGGAGATGATACTTATCTATGGTGAGTGTCGACGAAATGCAGCTGAAGCTTGCAGGATGTATGCAGAACGGTACCCGGACAGAGAGCATCCAACGTGCCGCACATTGCAAAACATCTACCGCCAACTGTATGCAACAGGTATGGTCGTAGCACGCAAACGGGTCCGTCCTGGCCCGTCACAGGAGAAGCGGGTGCAGTTGGTGTGTTAGCTGCTGTTGCTATGAACCCACACATGAGTACACGGGACATTGCGAGAGCCGGTGGACTGAGTCAAAGTAGTGTCATGCACATGCATCGTCACCGCTTTCACCCGTTTCATGTGTCGCTACATCAGCAATTCCATGGTGATGACTTTAAACGTCGAGTGCAATTCTGTCAATGGGCATTAACAGAGAATGCGTTGCAGTTCTACCTGTTTACCGATGAAGCGGGTTTCACAAACCACGGGGCAGTGAATCTACGGAACTTGCATTACTGGTCCGTGGACAATCCTCGCTGGCTCAGACAGGTACAGCGACAGCGACCGTAGACTGTAAATGTATGGTGCGGAATCATTGGTCCTCACTTAATTGCAGGGGCCCAAACAGCTGCAACATACATCGCGTTTCTACAGAATGATCTGCCAACGTTGCTCGAAAATGTCCCACTGGAAACGCGTCGACGTATGTGGTATCAGCATGATGGTGCACCTGCACATCCTGCAATTAACACTAGGCTGACCCTTGACAGGACGTTCGACGGGCGTTTCATAGGACGTGGAAGACGCATAAATTGGCCAGCCCGTTCTCCTGATCTTACACCTCTGGACTTCTTTCTGTGGGGTACGTTAAAGGAGGATGTGTACCGTGATGTGCCTTCAACCCCAGAGGATTTGAAACAGCGTATTGTGGCAGTCTGCGGCTACATTACACCAGATGTACTGCGGCGTGTACGACATTCATTACGCCAGAGATTGCAATTGTGTGCAGCAAATAATGGCCGCCACATTGAACATCTATTGGCCTGACATGTCGGGACACACTCTATTCCACTGCGTAATTGAAAACGGAAACCACGTGTGTACGTGTACCTCACCCCTCGTTGTGATGTACATGTTCGTCAGTGAAAAAGACCAATAAAAAGGTGTTAGCATGTGGACGTAATGTGCTGTTCCAGTCTCTTCTGTACCTAAGGTCCATCACCGTTCCCTTTGGACCCCTACATAATTTGGTGCTTTCCGATACAACGAGAGGAAGAGTGGTACCCAAGCGTCAACATTAGGTTACAATATCTCCGGATCTAATTAACATTTTACAATGCAACAAACGGCACTGATTACGTATTTGTTTATATGTTCATATGTGCTAACAAAACTAACGGGGTTCCATTTTAAAAAAACGTAGGTTTGTGCTAAAAAACATACTTCCCTGCATTTTTTATGGTTTGTATTAACCAGTTACACTAGCTCCTCTCCTCACGTTCGATCGGTGGAATCGATTCGTCAGTATTTGATGTGGTTTACGAAATATATCCAGCGGTAATGTTAGGTGACTCACCCTGTATATGTTTAAAGGTATTTCTCATTATGTGTTATGCCTAAAAGGTTCAGTCTAGTTCTTCTAGTTCTATGTCTACTGATAGACAGTTGAGACAGATTTCAGTTTCATATTACAACTACAGCATTAATGAAATGCATTTTTCAGTCTTCTAACAATGTTGTAGTGTAATAAGACAACATCTACAACTAGTCAGGGTACGCTGGATCCAGGTATCACATGTCCCATTTGAGCTATACACAAGAGGCCGATGACCTCAGCAATTTGGTCCCGTACGAACTTACCACCAGCCACACTCACTAATCAGCAAGGACTGTATGACCACTGACCTACTATCGATATAAACCGATCCAGGGGATAGCAGCGTCACCTGGAAGAGGAATGACTGCTAGTCAGACATAAGCACGGTGCATATAGTATCAGTGAGCGGGATGTCCGCGTGTAGAACAGAGAAGGCCCGATATCTATCTGAGTTTAACCGAAGGCAGATTTTAATGGTTCGGAGGCTCGGCTCGAGCATTTCGGAAGCTGCACACCTTGTCGGGTGTTTGAGGAGAGCTGTGGTGAGTGTGTCAACAAGAAGTTAAACCATGTCCACACGTCTTGGGATAGTGAGGTCACCCCTTATTACAGATGTCGGACTTGATAGGCTGGGTAGACTGGTAAAACAGGACAGGCGGAGAACAACGTCAAAACTGACATGAGACTTTAATGCTGGGCAGAGTACAAGTGTGTCTGAGCACACACTGGGCCGAACACTCTTAACGATGGGCCTCCTTAGGCGACGACTCATGCATGTGCCATGTGCCAATGTGAACACCACGACATTGGTAACTACGACTGAAATGGCACGTGACCATCGGCGCTGGACGTTGGCGCAGTGGCAGAGCGTTGCGTGGTCTGACGACTCCCGATACATTCTTCATTATACCGATGGGAGGGTGAGAATCCGTCATCTTCCAGAACAACAGCTCCTTGACACGTGTACTGCAGGACGGAGGCAAGCTGGCGGCGGGGAACGTTTACGAAGGCATCCATGGGTGCAGCGGAGCTGGTGCAAGGTACCATGACGGCCAACGAGTATCTCGCCCCTTCATAACGATCATGTTTCCCGCAGCGGCATTTTTCGACAAGATAATGCGCCGTATCACAAGGCCAGGACTGTGACTGAGTGGTTCGATGAACTCAGCGGCGCGTTCCAGTAGATGTGCTGGCCCACCAACTCGCCAGATCTGAACCCGATCGCACACATCTGGGACGTGACTGAACGTGGTGTTAGGGCTCATCGGCCCCCTCCCCGAAATTTATGGGAATTAGGTGACTTGTGTGGCCAGATGTGGTGCCAACTCCCTCCAGAGACCTACTAAGGCCTCATTCCTTCCATGCCACGACGCGTCGCCGGTGTTATCCGTGCCAAAGGTGGAAATACCGGTTCTTAGGTGTGGTCATAGCGTTCTGGCTGAGCAGCGCAGTACAAGGAAGAAAATTCTGCTGGACAACGCAAATAATAATCGGCAAAACTTATATAATTATACGAAAACCATTTCATTGACATTATTTTTCAATAATTCTACCAATAAAAAACACATCAGTTCCAAGTTGATAGCGTTCCACGGTAAGTAAACCTTATGCTTGAAATGGTCATTAATGTGCTCCTTCATTATTTAAGTGTTATTGAGAGCCAGTTGTTGGCGATCTTATTAATAATCCTATGTAGTTAATTTCACACCACTCGTACATCACTTGCTAAATTGTGCTACTCTCTTGTAGCTTATTTGCAAAACAGAATTTCGGTATCGAGTAAAACCAGTCTAAATACACTCCTGGATATGGAAAAAAGAACACATTGACACCGGTGTGTCAGACCCACCATACTTGCTCCGGACACTGCGAGAGGGCTGTACAAGCAATGATCACACGCACGGCACAGCGGACACACCAGGAACCGCGGTGTTGGCCGTCGAATGGCGCTAGCTGCGCAGCATTTGTGCACCGCCGCCGTCAGTGTCAGCCAGTTTGCCGTGGCACACGGAGCTCCATCGCAGTCATTAACACTGGTAGCATGCCGCGACAGCGTGGACGTGAACCGTATGTGCAGTTGACGGACTTTGAGCGAGGGTGTATAGTGGGCATGCGGGAGGCCGGGTGGACGTACCGCCGAATTGCTCAACACGTGGGGCGTCAGGTCTCCACAGTACATCGATGTTGTCGCCAGTGGTCGGCGGAAGGTGCACGTGCCCGTCGACCTGGGACCGGACCGCAGCAACGCACGGATGCACGCCAAGACCGTAGGATCCTACGCAGTGCCGTAGGTGACCGCACCGCCACTTCCCAGCAAATTAGGGACACTGTTGCTCCTGGGGTATCGGCGAGAACCATTCGCAACCGTCTCCATGAAGCTGGGCTACGGTCCCGCACACCGTTAGGCCGTCTTCCGCTCACGCCCCAACATCGTGCAGCCCGCCTCCAGTGGTGTCGCGACAGGCGTGAATGGAGGGACGTATGGAGACGTGTCGTCTTCAGCGATGAGAGTCGCTTCTGCCTTGGTGCCAATGATGGTCGTATGCGTGTTTGGCGCCGTGCAGGTGAGCGCCACAATCAGGACTGCATACGACCGAGGCACACAGGGACAACACCCGGCATCACGGTGTGGGGAGCGATCTCCTACACTGGCCGTACACCTCTGGTGATCGTCGAGGGGACACTGAATAGTGCACGGTACATCCAAACCGTCATCGAATCCATCGTTCTACCATTCCTAGACCGGCAAGGAACTTGCTGTTCCAACAGGACAATGCACGTCCGCATGTATCCCGTGCCACCCAACGTGCTCTAGAAGGTGTAAGTCAACTACCCTGGCCAGCAAGATCTCCGGATCTGTCCCCCATTGAGCTTGTTTGGGATTGGATGAAGCGTCGTCTCACGCGGTCTGCACGTCCAGCACGAACGCTGGTCCAACTGAGGCGCCAGGTGGAAATGGCATGGCAAGCCGTTCCACAGGACTACATCCAGCATCTCTACGATCGTCTCCATGGTAGAATAGCAGCCTGCATTGCTGCGAAAGGTGGATATACACTGTACTAGTGCCGACATTGTGCATGCTCTGTTGCCTGTGTCTATGTGCCTGTGGTTCTGTCAGTGTGATCATGTGATGTAGCTGACCCCAGGAATGTGTCAATAAAGTTTCCCCTTCCTGGGACAATGAATTCACGGTGTTCTTATTTCAATTTCCAGGAGTGTACTTAACTTTCCTTACGAACAGTGTTAGTACTTGACACACTTCTGCCGAATTAGGCTGGCGACCGTTTTCTTTTGCGTAATTGCAGTTTATCTTATTACTAATGAAAACTTCTTTCGATTCCCGTTTGTGTTGCTACTGCTTCCTTCCAATAGTAATATTTTCTAGAGACAAAATCTGTTACACACAGCCACGGTCAAATTAAAGTCCTTTCACAGAAGTAACATTATCTGTGTATTGATAATTTAATATTTTTACTAATCTTTCTGTTGTACCGATCTTTTTTCTCTATGTAACCATTACATTCACCATCCTCTATCATCTGTTTTGCGTATTCTGTTCTTGGTTTGCTGCTAATTCTTTTTCTCCTAACTGCTGTTTGCAGAGCCAAATCAACTGATTCTGGATGCATGACCAGGTGTCCAAATAACCGATACTTTCTTTTAGCAAGGCTATTTCATGGACTCATCTGTTCTATTCCGTAATCTGTCATGTCGTGCTTTATCTGTCGCCTTAAACATTCTTTGACAGCAACACGTTTTAAATCTTCCAGTTTTGTCTTCCGTGGACTTTCCAATGGCGCACACCTGACTTCCGTAAAATACTGTACTGCAGACATATACCTTCAAGAAGTTCGAAATCAATACCTGACGTCAATGGAGCTCTTTCACTTACCAAAGCTTCATTCGCTTATTTCATTGTGCTTTTTATATATTCCATGTTTCGGACCTCCCTGATCTTTAACTTTTATTACTCTCACTTGGGTTTTGTAGATGTTGTTGATTATTCGTCTGCCTCTACTTTTAACCACAATCTTAAAAGGATTGTGAACATCTTATTCAGTTTTATATTGCCAAGGGGGATTCCAGGACAAAAAATCCTAGACAGGTTTTCAGATTTTTATGCAACCTGTATTCCATTGCTAAGTGCGATGTCAGAATGGCTTTTCTGACACATTTACCGTTCCTAAAGCCAAATCGCTCTTCTGCATAGATAAATAAATTGAGACATACCAAAACTGTTACGCGAAAATTGGTGAGATGTCTCCTCTCCTAAGTCTTGAAGAATTCGTAGGGGTGTGCGTTAAATAAAGGAAATCCTTTTGAAAGTGGGAATCTACAAACAGAGACACAGGAAACAGTAGAGTAGCAAACAATATCTGCTTCGGAGGACCAATCCTAAAATCACGTTGATCTAAAAATTCAGATTTTTGTCTACAAGCGTAGTACAGGGTGTTCAAGGGTGAATGTTGAATGTTCAGTGACATGGCAGGAACCATCATTCGAAGCAAAGAGGTCCATTAAACATGGGCTCCCAAATGTATACCTTAAGAGGCATGAGCTACATCTTCACCTTTGACACTGCGAAATAAATCTTTTCTATTGAAAAATCTTTTGTTTTAAATTTTGGGAGGAGGTATTGTGGACCTAACCAAGAAGAAATTGTCTGGTAAATATGGGGACTAAATTTCGCACCTCAAGAGCTGTGAACACGTGTTCAATAGGAGAGATGTGTTTCACAGTAGCGAAGGTATGAGCTTTAGAGCTCATATTTACTAGACTTTTTTGTTTCGTATGATCGTTCTTTTCTTATCACTAAGACCCCATATACAGACAAGATTTCTTGTACATCTGTCAATGGTCGAGATGGCGCTGTGACCAGACACAGGACTCGTATTCCAAAGGATGACAGTTCATAACCTGCTTGGGGCCTGCTTACATTGCAGAGCCGAAACATTATGACCACTGCCACCCCGATATTGCGTATTGACTGGTGGAGTTGTGGCCCCATTGTAAGGTCGTGGAGGCAACCAGCCCACTGGAAAGTCTGTAGGAGGGTCAGTTAGCACGCAGCTGTGCCGGCCGGGGTCCAAAACAGGTTTTTGCCAAAGAAAAGGGATAATGGCTTGCGTGTTCACCTTCAAAGCAAAACCTGCTGTACTGTTTGGGAAAGCCCCAGCATACAAATTTTTTGAGTGACCTAGTGGGCAGTTTCAGATTTCTCACAGGAGTTCTCACAGATGCTATATATTTCCTGATTGGTCGGCTTCAACGCCATTCTCCGGTTTGTAAGACTATCGCTGATTGGCGGACTATTTCTGATACAATGAGCCAGAGGAGTGATGGAAAGACAACGGATGATATACCCTTTCGCTTTTTGATGGGAGAGATGGCGTTCTGGTGACGCTCTTGAAGCAGGAACGCATAGCATGAGCGAGTGTGTTCGTGCGTGTACGCAGAGAATGAGGAACAAAGTCTTTACTCAGTACTGCACTGAGAGAACACCTATGTCGCTAGCGAATCAGAGTGATACTTCTATATTGAGTAGCTCACAATTAAGCGTTTGTTCACTGTGTTGGCCACAACACTTAATGAGTGGTGTGAACACAGACAGAGTATTAGTTTGAGCCTGCGAGCGAACATTGAGTAGCATTACAGTAGACTGGTTATCTGACCGATGTACCACGCCAATAGTTAGATCAGGGGTTGATAAGAGTCCTTGACTTCATCAAGGCGTAGTGAGAGTTTGATTGGTGAAGGTCAATCCAGACAGAAAGAGATAGTTTTGTTATTTTTCAGCGGCGAATGATGTAGGCAGCAGTCATCGCAGCTCACGGTATTGTATGCTACAGCGTAGACGAGACCCATCTTTCCTCCATTAGAAATAACATACTTCATTCACGTCACTCCATTACATTTCTTACATTGTAACCTCGACCGTACTTAGAAAAATTCAGTCTGATAATTATTCAGGTTGAGCAGGCGCGGCTCTTTGCCATTCTGACGTGTAAATAACATTCTTAAAGAAAAGGGATAAAAGAGCTTTCCCACACTTTGTATATAAATTTCATTAACAGGATTCCTATCCATAAGAGGTAACCTCCTATTCCGAAAAGAACCCGGAAATTTGTGTATCAGTTTATAAATAAAAGTTTCACTTGATTTTCTCAGATTTTGCTATTAATAATATTTTCCGTTCATTTAATGTTTTTCTCACATTAACTAGCAATACTCCAGTACCCAAGTATCCCACTATTTACGTAAGAAAATAGAATATTTTTGTGTCTTTACCTTACAGTGGACGACTCCAGAAGATATTTATTGCTGAAAGTTTTTCAGGCATTTCTTTTTGGTACGTTAGGAGTGTCTGTCTGACTTCTGTAGTAGTGTGGGGTGGAAATTGTTTCTTGCAGGAGACAAAGGGTACTTGTCAGATTAATCTCTTGCGCAACTCGTCAAAATAACACCCACACACATACACCGTGACGCCATAAATAAAGTCCATAAACAAACAGAGACTACTGGGGAATCATTGTAAATACGGAACTCCTTTGACATAAAGGAGTTTGACAAAGAACAGGACAGTTATGGTTCGTCTTCTGGGGACAAGAATTTCGGAAACTGCGAGGTTGGGCAGCGTATTCACGCGTTGCGAGCCTCTGTGGAAAGTGAGTGCAGGCGAAATCGCGATTAGGCGAGAGAGTATCAGAAGTCCACGCTTCATTACAAAATGCGGATGTCGGAGGCTTACCCGCCCTATAAAGTAGGACAGGAGGCGCTCTGTGCCAGATCTGAAGGCAGAGTGCGTTACTGATGGAGGCACAAGTGTTTAGGGTCGTGCCGTTCAACGCACGTTATACCGGGTGATCAAAAAGTCAGTATAAATTTGAAAACTTAATAAACCACAGAATAATGTAGATAGAAAGGTAGCAATTGACACACATGCTTGGAATGACATGGGGTTTTATTGGAACAAAAAAAAAAAAGTTCACAACACGTCCGGCAGATGGCGCTGGACAGCAAAACGTCAGTGACTGCGCATGACAATCGTGTATAAAAGGAGCTGTAATGAGAGCAAGAATCAGATGCGCCAGCAGTCGCAGCATGTTGACGTCGCCTGAAAAGCTGCTTTTGGTGAAGCTGTATTATAAGAATGGGAATGTGCTAGTTAAGCGTTACGATCCTATCGCCATAGGAAGGGGATTCGAACGGGTAAAGGTCCGTTGACAAAAGAAGCTGTGGCGAGAATGATTTCGAAGTTCGAAGCTACGGGTTGTTTCAACGATAAACCCCGTAGTGGCCGACCAAGCACAAGGCGTAATGCTGCTGAGACAATTCAAGAAGAAATGGAGGCTGTAGCGGGTTCGTCTATATGCACTCGTGCAGTCGCACGTCGCGCCGGCATTCCATACACTACTCTTTGGTTGGCACTTAGGAGTACCCTCCGATGCTATCCGTACAAAATCCATAGGCATCATGGACTGTTACCTGGTGATTTAGTGAAGCGGAGGGCATTTGCGGTGTGGGCGTTTCAAAAGATTGTGGAAGATGACGATTGGTTGAGTAACGTGTTGTGGAGCGACGAAGCTCATTTCACGCTTCGAGGGTCTGATCAACGCCCACAACTGCAGAATTTGGCCTACCGAAAATGCTAGAACTGTCGTGGAAAGTCCATTGGACGATGGGAAAGTCCCGGTATTGATTAGATTTACCACATCTACCGTTATCGGGCCTTTTTTCTTCGAGGAAATGCGTGGTTCTGGTTTTGTAACTGCTACCGTGACGAGTGAGAGGTACGCCGATGTGTTACAGACTCACATTATCCCCAGCCTGGCTGATAAACATCTGCTGGAACGTACGACGTTTATGCAGGATGGCGCTCCACTCCATATTGCTAGACGCGTGAAAGATCTCTCGCGACGCGCGATCCTATCGTGGTGATCGTGTGCTCAGCCGCCACTTTCGTCATGCTTGGCCTGTTAGGTCCCCAGACCTCAGTCCGGGCGATTATTGGCTTTGGCATTACTTTAAGTTGCAAGTGTATCGTGATCGACCGACATCTCTAGGGATGCTGAAAGACAACATCCGACGCCAATGCCTCACCATAACTCCGGACATGTTTTACAGTGCTGTTCACAACATTATTCCTCGACTACAGCTTTTTTTTTTTTTTTTGAGGAATGATGGTGGACATATTGTACATTTCCTGTAAAGAACATTATCTTTGCTTTGTCTTACTTTGTTATGCTAATTATTGCTATTCTGATCAGATGAAGCGCCATCTGTCGGACATTTTTTGAACTTTTGTATTTTTTATTATTATTTTCTTTTTTGTTCTAATAAAACCCCATGTCATTCCAAGCATGTGTTTCAATTTGTACCTCTCTATCTACATTATTCCGCGATTTATTCAGTTTTCAAATTTATACTGACTTTTTGATCACCCGGTACATGGGGCTCTGCAGCAGACAACGCAGAAAAAACATCCCTATGCCGGCCGTGGTGACCGAGCGGTTCTAGGCGCTTCAGTCTGGAACCGCGTGACCTCTAAGGTCGCAGGTTCGAATCCTGCCTCGGGTATGGATGTGTGTGATGTCCTTAGGTTACTTAGGTTTAAGTAGTTCTAAGTTCTAGGGGACTGATGACCACAGCTCTTAAGTCCCATAGTGCTCAGAGCCATTTTGAAGTATCCCTATGTTGAGTCCCGTCTCTGATGACCCCATTGTCGACGGGACGTTAGACACTAACCTTGTCCCCCTCTTCCAAATTGATCGATACGATATCGTCACTTATGAATGGAGTGGAAACGGGAGCATTGAGACTGGGACGTCTATAACGGAAACATGTCGCCTGGTCGGACGAATCACGTTTCTTGTTACACCATGTTCATCCAAGAGAACCGCTGCTCGAAACATCTTCATCTACACCTACATGACAATTAAGTGCCTGACAGAGCGACTGTCAAACCACCTTCAAGCTACTTATTTACCTTTCCACTCTCGAACAGCGCGCCGGAGGGACGAATACCTAATTCTTTCTGTGCGAGCTCTGATTTCTCTTATTCTATTATGATCATCATTTCTCCCTCGCAATGAAAATAGCCTTTGTTTTAGTGATTGCCAGTCCAATTCGCGTATCATATCAGTGGCACATTCTCCACTATTTCACGATAATACAAAATAAGCTCCCCTTCTTTGAACTTCTTCGATCTCCTCCATCACTCCTATCAGTTAGGATCGCACAACGCGCAGCAATACTCCAGAAGGGAATGAACAAGCGTAGTGTAGACAGCCCCTTTAACAGATGTGTTGCATTTTCTAAGTGTTCTGTCAATAATTCTCAGTCTTTCGTTCGCTATCCTCACAAGTTAAGTTATGTGGTCTTTTCAAGTTAAGCTATTCGTATTTGTAATCCGTAAGTATTTAGCTGAATTCACAGGCTTTACTTTTTTACGACTTATCGCGTGACCGAAAATTAACGGATGCTTTTTCGTAGTCATATAAATGACTTCATACTTTTCTTTGTTTAGAATCAATTACCACTTTTCGCTCCTTACGGATACTGTATCATGTCTAAATCATTTTCCAATTGGTTTTGTTGATGTGATGACTTTTCCAGGCGGCAAATGACAGCATCATCTGCAAACAACCTAAGAGGGCCGCTCAGTCCCCTAATCGTTTACATAAATCAACATCGGCAGAGTGCCTGCAACATTTCCTTGGGGAATGCCAGATATTACTTCTGTTTTACTCAATGACTTTGCGCTGGTTGCTATGAGCTGTGACCTTTCTGACAGGAAAACACTAATCCAGTCTGACAGCCTAGACGATACTCCTAGGCCGGCCGGGGTGGCCGAGCGGTTCTAGGCGCTACAGTCTGGGACCGCGCGTCCGCTTCGGTCGCAGGTTCGAATCCTGCCTCGGGCATGGGTGTGTGTAATGTCCTTAGGTTAGTTAGGTTTAAGTACTTCTAGGGGAGTGATGACCTCAGATGTTAAGTCCCATAGTGCTCAGAGCCAAGATACTCCGCAATTTGGTTAGAAGTCGCTTGTGAGGAACAGTTTCAAAAGCCATCTGGAAATACGAAAATATGGAATCAGTTTGACATCCGCTGTCGGTGCACTCATTACTTCGTACGAATAAAGAGCTGGTTGTGTTTCGCCAGAATCCATGTTGGCTCTTTGTCAAAAACATCGTTTCGTTCAAGGTAATTCATGTTGTTCGGAAGCTATGTATGTTCCAAGATCCTGCTGAAAATTGAAGTTAGTGATACGGGTCTGTAATTCAGTGAATTACTCCCATTTCCATTCTTGAGTACTGGTGTAACCTGTGGTACTTTCCAGTCTTCAGGTACCACTTCATGGACACAGGCCGCTGGGGGCAGTATTATGTTATGGCGGATATTCACTTGGGCTTCATCGGGAATTGTGGTAGTAATCGAATGCCGCACGATACCTGTGGACTACGTGAAAATAACTGCTGATCTCCTGTGTCCCTTCTTGCTTGATTTGTCCCCGACGGCGAAGCCATCTCCCACCAGCATAACAGTCCGTGTCACAAGGCGACAACCGTGCTGCTGTGATTTGAGGAACCCCGCAGTCAACTGACTCTGCTGTCTCGTCCACTACATTCACCTGGTTTGAACATGGTGGAAAACATCGGGGACGCTATCTAGACACAGCTCAACGCCTACAGACCACCGGCCAGCATTTTACGGGAATTGTGTGACCTGTGCGTACACACCACCGGAAACCTGTCAAGGACATGTCAAAACCGTGCCACGTAGGATTGCTGCTGTATTCTGTTCCAAAAGTGGTCCGAGACGCTATTAAGCAGCTGGTGTATATTTTGACTCGTCAACGTAATATCTGTATTTCGTGGTTCCTCTACATCACTTCAAGGTGAAGCTGCGATGACTATTTTGTAAGTCCATGGCAGATTTAATTCCCCATACTTGCCTATTTCCAGCTAATGGGTCGGCCCTAATGACCTTGTCGTCGACGCGACGCTAAACGCTATCCTCACTCCCTTCTTGCTTGTGATCACTCAAATTTAATAAAATCCTCAGTGTATGTAATACATAAGGGCGACACTTCATTAAATACACTACTGGCCATTAAAATTGCTACACCACCAAGATGACGTGTTACAGACACGAAATTCAACCGACAGGAAGAAGATGCTGCGATATGCAAATGACTAGCTTTTCAGAGCATTCACACAAGGTTGGCGCCGGTGGCGACACCTACAACGTGCTGACATGAGGAAAGATTTCAACCGATTTCTCAAACACAAACAGCAGTTGACCGGCGTTGCGTGGTGAAACGTTGTTGTGATGCCTCATGTAAGGAGGAGAAATGCGTACCATCACGTTTCCGACTTTGACAAAGGTCGGATTGTAGCCTATCTCGATTGCGGTTTATCGTATCGCGACATTGCTGATCGCGTTGGTCGAGATCCAATGACTGTTAGCAGAATATCGAATCGGTGGGTTCAGGGGGGTAATACGGAAAGCCGTGCTGGATCCCAACGGCCTTGTATCACTAGCTGTCGAGATGATAGGCATCTTATCCGCATGGCTGTAACGGATCGTGCATCCACGTCTCGATCCCTGAGTCAACAGATGGGGAAGATTGCAAGACAACAACCATCTGCACGAACAGTTCGACGACGTTTGCAGCAGCATGGACTATCAGCTCGGAGACCATGGCTGCGGTTACCCTTGACGATGCAACATAGACAGGAGCGCCTGTGATGGTCTACTCAACGACGAACCTGGGATCACGAATGGCAAAACGTCATTTTTTCGAATGAATCCAGGTTCTGTTTACAGCATCATGATGTTTGCATCCGTGTTTGGCGACATCGCAGTGAACGCACATTGGAAGCGTGTATACGTCATCGCCATACTGGCGTATCACCCGGCGTGATGGTATGGGTTGCCACTGGTTACAAGTCTCGGTCACCTATTGTTCGCATTGACGGCTCTTTGAACAGTGGACGCTACATTTCAGATGTGTTACGACCCGTGGCTCTACCCTTCATTCGATCCCTGCGAAACCCTACATTTCAGCAGGATAATGCATGACTGCATGTTGCAGATCCTGTACGGATACAGAAAATGTTCGACTGCTGCCCTGGCCAGCACATTCTCCAGACCTCTTACCAATTGAAAACGTCTGGTCAATAGTGGCCAAGCAACTGGCTCCTCACTTCTCTTGATAAACTGTGGTATCGTGTTTAAGCTGCATGGGCCGCTGTACCTGTACACGCCATCCAATCTCTGTTTGACTCAATGCCCAGGCGTATCAAGGCCGTTATTATGGCCAGAGGTGGTTGTTATGGGTACTGATTTTTCAGGATCTATGCACCCAAATTGCTTGAAAATGTAATCACATGTCAGTTTAAATGTAATATATTTGTCCAATGAATACACGTTTATCATCTGCATTTCTTCTTGGTGTAGCAATTTTAATGGCCAGTAGTGCAGTCATGTATTCCGTACCTAACTTTATGAGGTGTTGCTTTGTTGGGTCCGAAATAATGTTGTCGGTCTACAACAATGAAACAGGACAGGTGGTCGACTAGAGACGTTTACGGCAAGACACCGCATAATCGCTTTGACCTTAGAGCCTACTAGTGTGTCGCGCCATAGCGCAAGCCATGGCTT
This sequence comes from Schistocerca gregaria, assembly GCF_023897955.1. Lineage (NCBI taxonomy): Eukaryota > Metazoa > Arthropoda > Insecta > Orthoptera > Acrididae > Schistocerca > Schistocerca gregaria. The sequence goes on from NC_064921.1 coordinate 428,974,004, forward strand.
TCGAGTTTCAGTGAATTCCGAATTGCTGTTAGGTTCGCCCGGCCCTTAAGACAACAGATGGAAATAGAATTTGGAGCAACGGTGGGAAGCGGCCGCAGCCGACACGCACCAGTGCAACGAGTGTCGCTGGAGGCTCCGGCCGCTTCTAATTCCGTCGCTGGTGCGAACATCGCTTTGTGAGCCCGCGGCCGGTATTTCTGGTCTGGCCACGCGCCACCGCGATACAATGACGGCTGCCGCTTCCTGCCGGAAATGGCCGGCCGCTATGCGCCCGGTGGCTGCCCTGACGTCTTCAGCAAAACTTTCCACTACACGTCGTTACTCTTACACCGTACAAATGTCTGTCACAACACATTCGGAGCAATTACGTTGTTACTACCACGACGCACTGTGAAAGAAATCTAATAATCTGTCATGATAACGTAGTAGTGTATGAGACGTCATGATCAACAAGAGATTACGCGCTTGGAGGCAGCCTAGATCCGAAAAAGCTGTCCTGGTGCTCATCAACGTAATGAAATTTTCAACCTGCAACGAAGCGAGCGTTGTGCATAAGCCATGTCTCCGCAGATCCTTTCTTGCAGGAACGCTCCATATTTAGCAATTATATACAACCACTCGCTCACAGAAAGATCGTGACTAAAGACTGGAAAATTACTCAAGTCACACCAATATCAAAAAGGAAAGAAGGAGTAATCCGCCTAATTATAGGTCTGTATCACTAACGTCGACTTGCAGTAGGGTTTTGGAACATATACTGTATTCGAATATTATGAAGTACCTCGAAGAAAACGATTTATTGACACATAGTCAACACGCTTCCAGAAAATATCGTTCTTGTGAAACGCAACTAGCTCTTTACACTCATGAAGTAATCAGTGCTATCGACAAGGGATGTCAAATTGATTCCATATTGTTAGATTTCCAGAAGGCTTTCGACACCGTTCCTCACAAGGGCCTTCTAACCAAACTGCGTGCCATCGAGTATCGCCTCAGTTGTGCGACTTGCTTCATTATTTCCTGTCAGAAAGGTCACAGTTCGTAGTAATAGATGGAAAGTCATCGAGTAAAACAGAAGTAATATACGGCGTTCGCCAAGGAAGTGTTATAGGCCCTCTACTGTTCCTGATCTATGTTAACGACATAGGAGACAGTCTCAGTAGCGGTCTTAGATTGTTTGCAGATGATGCTGTAATTTACCGTCTTGTAAAGTCATCAGATGATCAAAACGACTTGCAAAATGATTTAGATAAGATATATGTATGGTGCGAAATGTGGCAATCGACCCTAAATAAGGAAAAGTGTGAAGTTATTCACATGAATACTAAAAGAAATCAGCCAAATTTCGATCACGTGGTAAGTCATACTAATCTGAAGGCTGTAAATTCAACTAAATATTTAGGGATTACAATTACAAATAACCTAAATTGGTATGATCACATAGATGAAATTGTGGGTAGAGCAAAGCAAACACTGCGATTCACTGGCAGAACACTTAGAAGGTGCAACAGGTTCAAAAATGGTTCAAATGGCTCTGAGCACTATGGGACTCAAGTGCTGTGGTCATTAGTCCCCTAGAACTGAGAACTACTTAAACCTACCTAACCTAAGGACATCACACACATCCATGCCTGAGGCAGGATTCGAACCTGCGACCGTAGCAGTCGCACGATTCCGGAAGGTGCAACAGGTCTACTAAAGAGACTGCTTACAGCACGCTTGTCCGCCCTGTTCTGGAGTATTGCTGTGCGATGTGGGATCCGCGTCAGGTGAGGCTCACGGATTGACATCGAAAAAGTACAATTAAGGGCAGCTCGTTTTGAATTATCGCGAAATAGGGGAGGTAGTGTCACAGACATGATACGTGAATTCGAGTGGCAATCATTAAAACAAAGACTTTTTCGTTGCGACGGGATCTTCTCATGAAATTTCAGTCACCAGTTTTCTCCTCCGATTGTGAAAACATTCCGTTGGAACCCACCTACGTAGGGAGAAATGACCGTCACGATAAAATAAATCAGGGCTCGTACACAAAAATTTAAGTGCTCGTTTTCCCGCATGCCGTTCGAGAGGGGAACAGTAGAGAGACAGCTTGACGGTAGTTCATTGAACCCTCTGCCAGGCACTTTATTGTGTATAGCAGAGTAATCACGTAGATGTAGCGCTAGTCTTGCAAGTTTCGCCGGATAACTTCTATGAAGTTTGGAGGGTAGGGAATGAGGTATCGGTGGAAGCAAAGCAGTGAGAATAGGCCGTGAGACTGTACTTGGGTAGCTCGGTGGACAGAGCACTTGCCTGTAAAAGGAAAGGATCGCTAGTTCGAGTCTCGGTCATGCACAGTTTCAGTTCGCCAGGAAGTCCATAACCGTATCTTCAAAGCCGTGGGAAAAATATTTTAATTTAATTTTGGACGTTATTCAGTTAACCACACATGTTGTATAGGGGACAGATCTGGCAATGTTTCTCACCAATGGATTAAATCAACATCACGCACACTGTGCGTGGAAAATCGTTGTGGTGTGATGAATCAACGTATACAATGTGGCTATCCGATGGCAACGTGTGGGCATGGCGAGTGCCCAGTGAACGCATTCGGGAGGACGACGGTTCAATCCCGCGTCCGGCCATCCTGATTTAGGTTTTCCGTGATTTCCCTAAATCACTCCAGGCAAATGCCGGGATGGTTCCTTTCAAAGGGCACGGCCGACTCCCTTCCCCGTCCTTCCCTAATCCGATGAGACCGATGACCTCGTTGTCTGGTCTCCTTCCCCGAAACAACCAACTAACCAACCAACCAACCCAGTGAACGTCATCTACCAGTGTGTGTAGTACCAACAGTAAAATTCGGAGGCGGCGGTGTTATGGTGTGGTCCTGTTTTTCATGGAGGGGGCTTGCACTACTTTTACGTGGCACTATCACAGCACAGGCCTACATTGATGTTTTAAGCACCTTCTTGCTTCCCACTGTTGAAGAGCTGCTCGGGGATGGCGACTGCATCTTTGAGCACGTGTTCATAATCCACTGCCTGTGGCGGAGTAGTTACAGGACAATAACATTCTTGTAATGGACTGGCCTGCACAGAGTCCTGAGTCAAATCCTATAGAACATCTTTGGGACGTTTTGGAACGCCGACCGTGCCAGGCCTCACCGACCGACTTAGATCTCTCTCCTCAGCGCAGCTCTCCGTGAAGAATGGGCTGCCATTCCCCAAGAAACCGTCCAGCACCTGATTGAACGTATGCCTGCGAGAGTGGAAGCTGTCATGAAGGTTAAGGTTGGGGCAACACCAAACTAAATTCCAGCGGTTACCGATGGAGGGCGCCACGAACTTGTAAGTCATTTTCAACCAGGTGTCCGAATACTTTTGATCACATAGTGTATCTTTTATTATGATGACGATGATAGAAGTCTCCGATACTGACGACCGAAATGTCGCGGCTCATTGACCACCGTATGCTAGTTTGAGTCGTTCTAATAATGGCTAACGATAGCCGACACTAGTCAACAGTACAAAATATTTTCTGTAATTACATCAAAGATAATATTAAGTATACAATATTGTAAAGGCACACTCTATGCGGGTTCTGAGTAGTGGTTTGCTATGTTAAAGGTGACGAAGGCTGAACACCGAGGACAGTACTCACCGATACGCAGAGTGTGCGCCACGTGGTACTTGGCTGCACAGTAGCGCTCAGGTCCGGGAAGAAGCAGTAACACCAGAAGCAGTGGCTGGAACATCACAGCCCCACGACACCTCACCTGCAAAAGTCCCGAAATAAGGTCACAGTCTATAATGGAGAGGGAGAGCTATGACAGTCTCCATTTATTGGGATATACTAGAAGGGAAATGCGAGAATGGGATAGAAGAAGTCGGTTTTTGCCCTTGGAAGGAAAATCAATTGGCTGGCACTTTTTTTTGAAAAACATGGACAGCCCTGCTTCTACTTCGCTCATTATGAATGAAAGCGAGAAGGGGCGTATTCTGGAGGAACTGTTTTCAAATCCCTGTCCCACCATCTACACTACTGGCTATTAAAATTGCTACACCAAGAAGAAATGCAGATGATAAACGGGTATTAATTGGACCAATATGTTATACTAGAACCGACATGTGATTACATTTTCACGCAATTTGGGTGCATAGATCCTGAGAAATCAGTACCCAGAACAACCACCTCTGGCCGTATAACGGCCTTGATACACCTGGGCATTCAGTCAAACAGAGCTTGGATGGCGTGTACAGGTACCACACAGTACCACAGTTCATCAATGGTAGTGACTGGCGTATTGTCACGAGCCAGTTGCTCGGCCACCATTGACCAGACGTTTTCAGTTGGTGATAGACCTGGAGAATGTGCTGGCCAGGGCAGCAGTGAAACATTTTCTATATCCAGAAAGGCCCACACAGGACCTGCAACATGCGGTCGTGCATTATCCTGCTGAAATGTAGGGTTTCGCAGGGATCGAATGAAGGGTAGAGCCACGGGTCGTAACACATCTGAAATGTAAAGTCCACTGTCCAAAGTGCCGTCAATGCTTACAAGAGGTGACCGACAATTGTAACCAATGGCACCCCATACCATCACGCCGGGTGATACGCCAGTATGGCGATGACAAATACACGCTTCCAATGTGCGTTCACCGCTATGTCGCCAAACACGGATGCGACCCTCATGATGCTGTAAACAGGACCTGGATTCATCCGAAGAAATGATGTTTTGCCATTCGTGCACCAAGGTTCATCGTTGAGTACCTGTCATAAGATGCCTGTCATCTCGACTGCTAGTGGTACGAGGCTGTTGGGATCCAGCACGGCGTTCCGTATTACCCTCCTGAACCCACCGATTCCATATATTGCAAATAGTCATTGGATCTCGACCAACACGAGCTGTAATGTCGCAATACGATAAGCCGCAATTGCGATTGGTTGCAATCCGACCTTTATCAAAGTCGGAAACGTGACGGTACGCATTTCTCCTCCTTACACGAGGCATCACAACGTTTCATCAGGCAACGCCGGTCAACTGCTGTTTGTGTATGAGAAATCGGTTGGAAACTTTCCTCATGTCAGCACGTTGTAGGTGTCGCCACCGGTGCCAACTTTGTGTGAATGCTCCAAAAAATAGTCATTTGCATATTACAACACCTTCTTTCTGTAGGCTAAATTTCGCGTCTGTAGCACGTCATCTTCGTTGTGTAGCAAGTTTAATGGCCAGTTGTGTAGATTTACGTTTCCTTGAATTAATTAGGGCGAGTGGTTTCTTTGAGAAAGATTACGGCCGTTTACACATATCCTGGTCGACCTTTAGGTTTACGATGCCCCAATTCCAGCGCTTGAGCTTCGAAATCTTCCATGAAGAGGTTGTCGTCCACTGGACTAAGGGGACTACCTATAGCGTCGCTTACGGCTATTCGTTGAACTTACAATTCCACGTGAAAAAACTCGTGATGAGACAATCATGAAAGAGCGCTTGGTGATGTCTTGTGGGAAAATGGAACAGATATATGGTTCAAATGGCTCAAAGCACTATGGGACTTAACTTCTGAGGTCATCGGTCCCCTAGAACTTAGCACTACGTAAACCTAACTAACCTAAGAACATCACACACATCCATGCCCTAGGCAGGATTCGAACCTGCGACCGTAGCGGTCGTGCGGTTCCAAACTGTAGCGCCTAGAACCGCTTAGCCACTCCGACCGGCGAGCAAATATAATCCAGAGAATCACGGACTGGCACTTTGGTAAACAAAGAAACAACATCATAGCTGACAAGTATGTCGTTTGGTTCAAGTTTTAATTTTTTTTCAGCTTCGCAGTGAAATGTCCTGAGTCCTTCATGTATGTGTCAGTTTTTCCCATGTGCGACTGGAGCAGAGAGGTCGAGTGTTTCGCCAGTTTATACGTCGGTAAGCTTGAAGCTCTTAATGGAATATTATTCTTATGCACCTTTGGTAATCCATACATCCAAAGTGGTAGAGCTTCTGTGTTCCGCAGGTTCCTCTGAATATCCACGGAGAGAGATGACGCCTTGAGTAACCGATTCGTATTCAGTGTGATCCGCTGCGTCGGATCTGCGCTTAGTATTGAGTGGCTCGTCAGATCTCAGAGGTCCCAGATATTCTGCTCATAATCTTCGGTTTTCATTACGACTATCGCATTTCCTTTATCAGCAGGTAGTACGAATACTCTTGTCGGCGTCAAGACTGTCGGTAGTCTGATACTCTTCTTTCTTCAGCTTGCAGGCTGGTGGTTTCGCTCGGTGCACGGTCATGGCGGTTCCAATGCGTGTTTCCTCAGTTCTTTCACAAGTGGCCGCTTATGATGTCCTCCATAGGTATAGTTTTCAGGGTGATAGCGATATTCCCTCCTTTTTGGACAGCCTGTTACTCTTTGGTCAACTGTCGTTCATTGAGGTTGACCACTATGCGCGACATGTCTGAAATGGCCTTGTCAATCTGCTTCCTGCATCTTGTAAACTTTCTTCTGTCGCTCGGTGCAGCAGTGGAGTTCGTTCTGTATACTCCTCTGAATGATGCTGTCGATCTTGTCACAGTCGTCTCAATGCATGTTGCCACTTAATTAATAGCAAATGTCAAAACCTTCTTCATCTGTTTTTGTCAAGCATCTCCGTGTTGCAAGAATTCGCTCACGAAGCAAGCTCGTTTTATTATACGATAGGTACGATGTGCTTGGGCGGTCGTGACTAGGCTCTTACATTTCAAGAATTTTGATGTGACCCCTTGATATCGGCACCGCGAGAGAAAGGCGAGAGAGGACATTGCGCTATCTTCGTCCCTTTTTGTTCAAGGTTTCGTTACAATCTGCAAATCTACTCCCCTTAGAGGCGTATTACAATATCGTTAAGGTTTTCGTGGCCGCTTGTTGACAAACTGCCTATTGGCCTCTGTCTCGGGTTCTTCGACCAACGTTTGTTTGATGGTTTTTCTAACGTTCCACCAGCACGAGTGGCTGGCATTGTCAAAGCTTCACCAACTACTAGAGATTGCCTGGGGTCGAGCTCGCGACTGCAGGTTTTATGTACCTGGCGCGCCAACGTCCGAGGAGTTTTTCGTGGTCATTACCATTGCGATTCTCTCCTTGCTACATGCAACGGTAGTTCGTCGCAGTACGGGAATCCAGAACAATCTGCAAACCTACTCTCCCCGTATAGGCGTAGTACAATTGTTAAGGTTTTCTTGGTTGCTTATTGACACACCGCCTATTGGCTTTCTTCTTCCTGCTTAAGCTGTTGTCATGTCTGTTTATTTCTATAACTTCTGTGGACAAGCGGGTATAATATCTCTGCTTTGCAGCAAGAACTTCGGTGTCGTCGAATTTTAGTGTCGTCGGTCACACACAGCGCGTGCTCCGAACGGCCGATTTCTCCACCTTCCCCAACATGTACTGCCATCTGTGTTCAGTGATCCTAGTGTTGACTAATCGTCCAGTCATTCCAACACGGACTTTTCCATATGCACATGGTATGCGATATATTTCCCACATTGCATTCTCCTTTCCTGATCTGAAACACTCTTTGACGTTCATTGTCAGTTTGTCTTTACGCCGTGTCTATCCGTCACTCTGGGAATGTAAGACGGAAAGGCCATACTCGACATTTTTTTTTCTATGTGTCACTCCCCAGAGTGTTTGTTATGCTTCATTTGTAACTGGCGGAGCAGCCATTGCTCCACAGAACGCTTTCCAGGTGCTGCATCTCGCGTCTGAGTTGCTGCGGCTCATACATCCGTCTTGCTTGTTAAACTCACATGAAGTGTACTACAAGCTTTGATATGCAAATGATTGGCATTTTAGTACATCTATACAAAGTGCAAGGGTTGAGAAAAAATACAGAAACATATCCAGAAACGGATGCTTGAATTTGGTTCAAATGGCTCTGAGCACTATGAGACTTAACATCTCAGGTCATCAGTCTCCTAGAACTTAGAACTACTTAAACCTAACTAACCTAAGGACATCACACACATCCATGCCCGAGGCAGGATTCGAACCTGCGACCGTAGCTGTCGCACGGTGCCAGACTGTAGCGCCTAGAACCGCTCGGCCACCAACGGCTAGCTGGATGCTTGAATTGTAAGTAGGCTGTTTAGGTTTTTATGTTGGTAACACCACGTAGCGCTCTGCATGAAAATCACTGACTGTGCTGTGTGCAGTCTGTGGCTGGTTGGCAGTGTTGCAATATTCGCTATTGTAGCGTTGTGCAGTTGGAGGTGAGCCGCCAGCAGTGGTGGATGTGGGGAGAGAGATGCCAGAATTTTGAGAGCGGACGATCTGGACGTGTGTCCGTCAGAAAAAGGAAATTTGTAAGACTGAATGTCATAACACTATTAAGGTAAATACAGTGTTTGTTCTCTAACAAAATCTTCCATTTGCTAACTATGCCTATCAGTAGTTAGTGCTCTTTTATTTAGCTGGCAGAATTGGCGCTCTCTGTATTGCTGTAGTTCGAGTAACGAAGATTTTCGTGAGGTAAGTGATTCATGAAAGGCATAGGTTATTTGGTAGTCAGGGCCAGTCTTTTGTAGGGATTATTGAAAGTCAGATTGCTTTGCGCTAAAAATATTGTGTGTCAGTTTAGTGTTGATCAGAATAAGTAAAGGGAGAAATGTCTGAGTAAGTTCAGCTATTTGAAAATCAAATAACGTAGACATTTACCAGCACAGTCATTTATAATTTTCCAGAGGGGACGTTTCAGAACATAAATGCAAATCCTATCCAAGATGCTTTGCTGTATTTCTCCATAAATGTCACCTGTGCAATGTCCTCAGTACATTACGGTAAAACTCGTGGTCAGAACAGTGTTCTGTGTAATTGTGAGTGCATTATGTCGGAACTAAGTGAATTCGAACGTGGGTAAATTGTTGGTGCTCGTATTGGCGTTGCTTCCGTAAATAAGGCAGCCGAAGCGTTTCAAGCGGCGTAAGGTCGAAGATTTATACCGCATACAGGAAACTCGGAAAAACGTCATCTGCTAAGTCACAAGGTGGACGAAAGTGGGTGTTAAGTGATTGTGACAGACGGTCATTGTGACCAAAACTAAGGGGACGACGACTGAAAAAGTCTCTGCAGAACAAAATATCGCACTCGCGGATCTTCACAGTACCAAAACAGCAGGAAAGGAGCTTCAAAACCAGGGACATGTAGGGCGAGCTTGTACACCCAAAACCGCTCATCAGCTATCCAAATGCCCATTTTGGGAAACTTTGCTGAGTGGACTATGGAGTAATGGAAGAAAGTCATTTAGTTGGATAAGTCTTGTTCAAGCTGCTTCCAATCTATGGCCGAGTTCACGGCCCAAGAGTGAAACATGGCGGTGGTTTGGTTCTAAATGCTTCAAATGGCTCGGAGCACTATGAGACTTAATATCTGAGGTCATCTGTTCCCTAGAACTTTGAACTACTTAAACCTAACTAACCCAAGGACATCATCCACATCTATGCCCGAGGCAAGATTCGAACCTGCGACCATGGCTGGTAGTTTGGTGATGGATTTGGACAGGCACATCGTGGTACTGGGAGAGCCCCATGAGTGCTCTGCAGTCACACTACTGCCATATGACTATGTTGGCTGATCGTGTCCATCCCGTGGTACAAGGTTTATTTGCCAATAGTGATGTGTTCCAAGCTGAGAGAGCCCCTGTTCACACTGCTTGCGTCTTCCAGGACTGGTTCCGCGAGCGCGGCGATGAATCGCCGCATCTCACCTGCCCATGACAGTCACCAGATCTCAGTATTATTGAGCCTTTGTGGTCTCCTTTGGAGAGAAGGCTCCTTGATCGCTGCACACCTCCATCATCGTTACCCGTACTTGCCACTGTTTCACAGGATTAATGGTATAAGATTCCCTTAAAGACCATTCAGGATCTGTACTTACCCAGTACGAGACGACTAGAAGCTGCTTTGAATGGCAACGGTTTTCATACACCGTATTAAGCGTGGTTATGTGTTATACTGTTTCCATATATGTGTCCATCCCTTGTATGCAGAAGTACAGGAACGCCAACACGTTTTGTATAAAGGAAAACTTTACATATTCGTTTTTCATCCATAAATCGCAGTTGAATGTTGCTTTTATAGGAGAACATAATCTTACATCTACTGTAAGAAGGCGAAACATCTCGTAGTACGTATCGGAATTCGAGAGCGGCGTGATCCTGGGCTATTGAGATAACCTTTTATGGTTCTGCGATATTGCTGGTCACGTTGATCGGGACCCCAAGAGTGTCACGCAAATAAGATATTGATTGGTTATGGATCTCTACATTCCACGCTCCTAGTGCCCGAGATGACAGACATGTTGCTGGATCAGCGATGCGGGATCGTTCAGCCACTTAATGTTAAAGTTGAGTCAGAGAAGAGGCTTGCTTGCAGCAAGATATGTGTCTACACTCACAGTGCGACGAGAGCTGGAGCACCACAGACTGTCAGCATCGTGTCCGTGTGTGGAGGCTCCGGAGAGAACAGACGTTGCCGGATTGCATTAATCAATCTCATTCGGTCCCAGCATCTAGAGCACTGATTCTCAAACTTTTTTCCTTTGGGCCTCCCCTTCAAGAGGAAAAATAGTGTCAGCCCCCTCCCCCAACCTATATGATTCATCGAAATAGTCATCTTTTAAATATTTTCTTTACCTTATTCTCGGTTTCGTAAAATTCAATTTAGAACCATTCTACGCAACAGAAACCAAAAATACACGAACTTTTAAAACGAAAATGAGTAAGAAATTACCTATTACATTTTCATTTATCAAAAATTATTAAGTGAACAGTACTTATATTTCAGCAAACAAGAATTACAAGAGCATTATAATTTTAAATTAAGAAGTTCAATTCGATGGATGAGATTGCTTTTGAGAAGACAGTTTCTTAAGGCGTGATGTAATAGCAGAAATAGCCACTCCAAAATCGTTACATACATTTAGCTTTGAACGGTTGTAGTTGCCAAAGCTGAAAAGCTAGTTTCACACAAGTACCTTGCTGGAAAATAAATCAGGATCTTCGTTGCATTTTGGCCCAGTTTTGGCAATTCCTTGCTAATATGTACCCAAAACTCCAACAACATTTCATTAAATTTACTTTTCAGTGAAGTGTCACAAGTGAGATCAGTAAGTTGTTCTTGCTTTTTTATATTTAGACGTGAGAAGCCAGGGACATTTTTGAATGGATTTTTAATCCAGCTAAACGTATAAAAATCGTCGCTGAAATACTTTTCGTACTGAACTTCTAGTGTAGCAAGACGAGGAAGAGGACCGTGTTTTATCTCCATTGGAAGTATGGGATTATCTGTGCCCTCTAACAGTGACACTAGAGCAGGGAACATATCAAGCACGTCACTTTCCATTCGGATTTGCCACAGCTTTAATTTATCAATGAATGTCTTCACTTTTCCATTACAGAATACAACAGCTGTCTGATTAATTGATTAATTTGAAGTGAAGTGAGACGAATATTTAGCTTCTCAAAAAAAAAAAAAAAAAAAAAAAAAAAAAAAACGATCAGGTAAGCAATTTTCAATAGAAAATATCAGTTGCTGAAACAGTCTTCCAGAGAGTCTTTTCTCCTTTAAGAAGCAGAATGCCTCATTTTTAGTATTTAACCCCTTGAAAGCCATCGAGTATTACAAAAAAAAGAGTAGTTCAGCGTGTTCAGAACCCGTTTCTTTTCCGTAGCACTTTAAAAAGTCTTGAATCTATAGATTTTTCTTTAATAATGTTAACTGTTTCTATAAACGTTAGTAGCTCTTCATGAATGGGCGAGCTAGGGGACTAAGTTGTTCAGCGGTCAGAGCAACCGTGCAGGGAATCATTACTGTATCAAGGCTGAAGCTTCAACTTCCCCTCGCCATCCACCATGAATTCCACACACCAAGCGAGCTCCATCTGTACATAATCCAATGTTCCATGATATCCCGGTTTGGTCGAAAAATGTGTTAATCGTGTTAAATAGGCTTTAAGGAATAGCTGTTCTCAGTATTGGCGCACAGAAAAGCAATTTCTCTCGAATGTTAAAATTATCAACGAAACTAACACAAAAAATCACATGAGCACTTTGATGAATATCAGTCGCTTCGACCACTTGTGCTGCTACGGTCGCAGGTTCGAATCTTGCCTCGGGCAAGGTTTTGTGTGATGTCCTTAGGTTAGTTAGGTTTAAGTAGTTCTAAGTCTAGGGGACTGATGACCTCAGATGTTAAGTCACACAGCGCTTAGAGCCATTTGAACCATTTTCGACCAACTTAATGCAAAACACTTGTTACGCAATTTATTGACTAACTGCTCTAGTGAATCGTCAGAAATGTCTGAAATTGTTCTATGTGCTCTGTCGTTAGCGAAAGGATTACTTTTATACATTGTTGATACTACATCAATCCCTGGTGGTAAAATTAGAGTTTCTGCAACAGTGTGTGGTTTCTTGCTTTTAGTACTCCTAAGCGAATGGTGTACGATTCCCTTGAAATCTGGTAAAAGGTTAAAAGAGTCTTGGAAGCCACATTCGTCGTTTTCGCTAACTTGTTCTGGATAGACTGCAGAAAAAATTAGTTTCTTAACAAAAAATTATTTCGGTTTTCTCGTTAATACAGGATATCTGGTTTCAAGATGTCCCTTTAACTTGTTTCGCATCAGGCTATCAGCAGCTAAAATGGTTAAACAAATTACAGACTGCGGAAATTCTTCACCATTGACTAGCCGACCTCTGTGGCCGAGCGGTTCTAGGCCTTTCAGTTCGGAACCACGCTGCTGCTGCGGTCGCAGGTTCGAATCCTGCCTCGGGCATGGATGTGTGTGATGTCCTTAGGTTAGTTAGGTTTACGTAGTTCTAAGTTCTAGGGGACTGATGACCACAGATGTTACGTCCCACAGCGCTTACAGCCATTTGAACCATTGACCGTACTTTTCGTGAAGCCGAGCGTTAAATCTTATCATACCTTCTCATTTTCGCCTTCGGAGTATCTCCCTCCTCTCCGCCGACTAATAAACCACTGGCATATTCTAACCAGGAACTGCTTCATGCTGCTGTCAAAGCTTCCACGCGATGTCTGCAAGACTGTTAAGAAGGCGTCGAGATACACAAGCCGAAGTCTGTACTGTGCATGGTAGATACGGATACCGTGACAGTGCAGCCGACAACGGGAGATTCCGCCGAAGTCCGACGTCGCCCAGCTCGCCGGATCGTTTCAAACAATGCTAAAAATATGACGGCGGTTTCACTGTCCTCGACCGCGTCTGGCCTAACACCAAAGTCGGCAGAGATTCCGTTCACATCGACGGCATCTTCTTTGTTCGAAGGAAAAGATAAACATAGCTGACTGTTACTAAGAATCTTTTATAATATACGGCGCCCCCATCTTTGACACCAATCGCTGTCGCCACCCCCCGCCACCCTCCCCGCCCGGAGGGATCGCGCACCCCACAGTTTAAGAACCACTGACCTACAGTGATGGTATTGGTGCCACCTCTGGTTCTAATAGGCAGTAATTTGTGCAGCACGTTGTCTGTTTCCTATCTTTGAGGTCTATGTGACGTTGTGCTTCCTTCATCAAGAGAATAAACCTGATATAAACAAACACATTCGCGATGGTAGGCCAGCAGCCGTAGCACCCGTACACTGGTGTCGTTACGCACTTGGAAGCAGGTCCTACTTAAGTATTAGAGAACTCAGTACAATGCTACTATAAATAAAACTGTGGGGTATTCTAATACATTAAAAACCATCAAGGTTTTTCTTAATCATGCGTTAACTAAAGTCGTGTACATTCGCAGTCTCTGTAAATGGCAGTTGTGCTCAGGTTGTCGCGCTGTTAATACGTACTGTTAAAATCGCTGATGCTGTTTGCTGCTCCGTTGTGGAACGTGCGCAAGGAACATCGTTAAAGATGTTGAGGAACAGCTTGTTTTTAATATTTTTCACAAGTTCACAGAACGAATCAGATTTGAATTTTTCTGTGGGATTATGTCTGCTAAAGTTAAGGCATCTTTCAAAAGGAGTTTCTTGGCTTAATCGGTAGTGTTTGGAGACTAATACTCTGGTATTCTTTGAATTATTGGTTCGTTTGTTAATGAAGATTGTTTAAATTAAGAAAATATTACAAATTAAATTTTTGGGACAAAAATGATGAAAAACAAATACTCTTTATTTGGCCTATGTCCGTTGTTTGTGCTGGACATGTAGTCTTCACGACTCAGGGCGGTGAGCCTTTTAGAAACGCGAAAAACAGTTTTTTCACCGCATCGAACACACCGTAGAAATGCTCCATTTTTGCAGCTGCAGCCATATCACTGCATTCTGAACCCAGTAGAATTGATCTGCACCCAAGTTAAGAGATTTTTCGCTAGAAACATCAAGACATTTAAGCTGCCAGATGTCCTGGATCCAATGCAGGAAGCTTTGTCACACGCCACTGACAAACTTTGGCGGGGCACAGAACGGCACATCATACAAGGAGAGGAGAAAATGTGGATTTAGTCGTTGATTGCCTCATTATCAACGGAGTACGTGACAGTTCCAGTATTGAAACGTATTCCTCGGATTCAGATACGGAGGGAGTTCAGAGATTACCAAACGACTCACTGACCTTCAGTGTTTTCAATATTTAACTATACAGCGAAATTTCTACAATATGCTTTTACGTCACACGTAGCTCACACAGAAAAATTACGCTGTATATAAGTTAGGAATTTCATCACTCCTATTTTTAATCAGAATACAATGTTACCTAAGAACGAGAACTTGTTATGTTTCCCTCCTGGTCCTCTAAGAAGCGAATTGCCGGATTTTTGCCGTATATTATTTTATTCTGTTTAAAACTCAAAAGACATTCGAAACTATGTTGTTGGCCTGCTCGTCTCTTTTTACGTCATAACTGCAACTGTTCACATCACAGCAAGTCAGTTGGACCAGCTGAATGGCCAGTGCTGTCCAAGTTAAATGCACCGATTGTGAGTCGATGAGCGAATAACCCACAGCATAGAACGTACTTGACTGTACTCGAGAAGCTTGGCTTCCGATCCGCGTGAATCTAAATTCAGTGAGATCATAGCAAATGCGGAAGAATGCATAGTGTAATGTATACAATAGGTTTCTTCACATGATGAACCCAGGACAGTCCATCTTTCACAGAGGGAGGTGGCGCAGTGAGTAGTTTACTGGACTCGCTATCTGGAGGACAATTCAAACCTGCTTCCGGCATCCAGATTAAAGTTTTCCGTGATTTCCCTAAATCGCTCCAGGCAATGGTGGCCTGGTTCCTTTGAAAGGGAACTGCTGATTTCCTTCCCCATCCTTCACATAATTCGAGCTTTTTCTCCATCTCTAACGACCTCGATGTCGACGGGACATTAAACCCAGTCTTCCTTCTTTCAACAAGATAGAGCAAGTCAACACGTTGTCCATTACGTCACGACATACCTTGATCCTGGTGTTAAACTGAGGTCTTAGCTAACACGTTCTCTAGATTTAATTACAGAATATACGTATAGCCACCTTGGCTGCATAAAATTGTTGTCAAATTGGCCATGGTTTCGACAGCTCTAAGGCGGTCTTCATCAGAATAAAAATTACATAAGATTACCTAGAAAACATACAATATAATTATTAGGATTACTTCCATATAATGTACAAACAGTGTACTTACATTTAATCACACCATAGGCGAAAACATCTGAGCAAAAATGTTCTTGTCAAATTGACACAGTAACAAGAACAAAAATTAAGATTCATCAACAGGTCATGACGCAACACATGTACTGGGGATCGGGGAAAATCGTTGTTCCAGAAGTTTGCACCACGAGAGAGGGGCGGCAGTTGTGCTTGTGTTCTCATCGATGCACGGTAACAAACTAACGAACTTTCAGCCACTCTTACCTCCCCTCATACCTCCCTCTCCCTCCCTCTCCGCACATTAGGTAGCGGTACAGCCCTCTTATATCTTGTCACTGCTGGTGGACAAGAGATCCATCTGGTGGCGGAGATATACTGTCTCCGGTCTGCGAAACTCAGTCACAGATAGACGCTTCCTGCAAACCCATAAACATGTTTCTTGGAAAGACTGGAACACCAATTAAATTAAAGGGAACACTCCAGATCGCTTTTTCAAACAGACAGCTGCTACCGCTTCTGCATACCGCCTATGATGACTGCAGCGACCTACTCCCCCCTCTCCCATTATATCTGGGAGCAGAGTCGTCAGTGCAATGTGTCCCCAGTGGAGCACGTGGATACCAGGCGATAGGACATTTCTAACGATGACGACGTATATAATGGGGTTGTACGCCGGCAGCCCACAGAAGAAAGCAAGATGAATGTCGGCTACCCCGGGCGCCACTTGTCTGTTTAATATGGAGCTGCGCTGCGCCATCCCCCACGCGGCCCACACTCCTCCAGCACCTCTAGCTGCAAGCGAATGCTGTTCTGCGATGGAGAACACTTGCATTTGACGTCAACACACCTATGATAAGCCAGTATCTACTACAAGACGAAAACACAATCGTGACGGTAATGTATGACCTGTTTCCAAGAAAATAGGAGCAATCTATTTTCTTTTAATCTTATGACCACTATAGATATATTTTTTTTTTTATATTCAACTGCAGAATCTAGTTCGCATCTCTCTCTGTGACCATCTCCAGTTATTTTGCGACATCCAACGAAGTGAAAATAAGGAACTATAGAACTACCGATAATCACAGATGACAAAACTGTAGAGGTCGGTGCTATACATCTGACAGATGTATTAACTTATCTCACTTTTCCAATACACGTCCACCTTTTTGTGTAAACTCCAAAAACATCTACTGTTTTGTGCAAAAACTACTCATCACTCGTTATTATGAAACGTTCGTCAGAGTAAAGAAAAAGAGAGAATCTGAAGTCTGAATAAAAAATTTCTATGATAAGTGATTTCTTTCGGTTTGATGGACAAAATTACATGTTTTCATAGCACCTCCCGCATTGAAATCAGTGTCTATAAACAAATTGTCATGCTCGTATAATTACAAACATGTGACATAACATTAAAGAATTCAGCCCTTCGCGCCATTTGCTCACATGTCGGAAAAAACACTATCACATTACTTTCAACAATAACATACTATAATTCAAGAGGGCATTGTTGCTTCGTACACGATGGCATGTCTCGTTTTACAAATTCCATGGTATATCGCACTGGCTTGTATGAAGTGTAAAAAAAAGAAGATCCATGAGTTGCATCATCACCTGTTGATTGCGAGTATTGTTTTTTTTTTTCACGATAATTTCGATGTGTAATTAGAGCAGTTTTGGTAGCGTATATTGGCTTTCCTGAATTTCGATTAGCTGGGCTGCTGGGCGATTGTCGAGCAATGCGTGCAGGAGGTGTCTGTAGCGAACTCTGACGTCATACAGCGACAGAAACAGTCCTCAGCTATATGCTTACAGGTAATAGACTTAGTAAACTCCTCTCTCTCCAACAACAGCATCACATAAATTTAACCATATTTCCTGGAACATATTTCCTGCCAGCCTATTTTCCCACCAACTTTTAGATGAAGCATTTTTTCCTATGTAGAGTCTGAGTATGTCTGTCACTAGTTTCGATTTGTATTGTGAAATTATTTTCCCAACAGGATAACAACAGCTGCATGACATCATCAATTTTTGAGCTGTATTGTGATTTTAGGCGCTCCTAGTGTAGTGCTATGCATATAGATGTATAATTGAGACCGATCTTTATGATTAACAACGTAATTAGAACCCATGTTTACTCCACTTTCCCAACCAAAATAAATAAAGTACACTGACCTGACCGTCTTCTCTCTTCTATTGCATCTGGATAGTTTCCATGTGTTGGGGCTGAGGGGTGCACTTGGGCTTTCTGTCCAGAAGGACCGTGGTTCGAGTCTTGGAAAGGGCATATTTTTTAATTTCCTGTAATTCCTCAGTGGGGGATGGGGTGGGACGTCAGCACAGCCTTGAGACAAACAATTTCCCCCAATTTGAAATTTCCACAGTCTTTTGAATTTCCAACTAAAATTGGAAATTCCTTCCAAAATTCGAAATTCCCACTAAAATTCGTAATTCCAGCCAAAATTCGGAATTCCCGTCAAAGGGTAGATACGGGAGGGGAAGTGAGAGAGATAGAGACGGAAAGGAGCCAGGGAGCCAGGTCCCAGTTGGGGAAAACACATGACATCATCTTGGGGATGGTGGTGGGGGTGCAAGGGTTGGAATGGCAGTGTTAACAAATCAATTCAATTAACTTGCAAATCAATTTGATACCAATTTTGTCCTCAGAACCCCGTTGCCCTACTACTGTCACTGTAATAAGAGCGAAATTGGATACTGTACACTACTGGTATGTGTCTTTAATGTACCTACTCATAACTTAATCTGCTAGCTGAACGAACAGAACTGGAAAGAACAATGGAAAAGACAAGAACAGAGAGTGGAAACATTGAGTTTAACATGTATTCAGAGACAAAACGACCACATAATCATACATATTTTTCCCGAGGGCATGCAGCGTTACACGAGCTGCATCAAACCAGTCTCAGGACTGAAGACCACAACAACAACAATCATACATCATACATAGCGAGAAAAAATAGGAGGGAGGCATCATTTCAGTCGACTAAGGGGCATAAAAGAGTTCTAATTCAACATTCAGAGTGAAACAACCTGTTATCAATCCTAAAGCTGCTCTGCAGTCCATCTTTAGCGTATTATCAAAAGGTCAGGCATTAGCATCGTTCTGATTACACACGGAAAATTCAGTGTGGCAGCGTTAAGAATTTCAAAAAGTTTCGAGATACCACATACACAATATTAATGTCACTTCATCCATCCAGATGGACTTAGAAGTGTTTAAGGTTCAAATGGTTCAAATGGCTCTGAGCACTATGGGACTTAATTTCTGAGGTCATCAGTCCCCTAGAACTCAGAACTACTTAAACCCAACTAGCCTAAGGACATCACACACATCCATGCCCTAGGCAGGATTCTAACCTGTGACAGTAGCGGTCGCGCTGTTACAGAGTGTAGAACCTAGAACCGCTCGGCCATCCCGGCCGGCAGTCTTTAAGGTTTTGTTAGCTTAAATACTGAGTGTCCCACTCAAACCTCCCTGATTCCAAAGACCCAGGAAAAAAACCACAGTAGATACGACAACGAAAAATTCACCACATTGTAGAGCATCTCGAAGAATTTATTTATCATCAATACACCTCTACATGTGAACCATCTGTAGCACGAAGAATAACGAGACTGTATTCAATTTCTTTGTAACATTTCCTCTGTTATTGTTTCAATCGCATTAGTGATACGATTTCGCAACGTAGGAATATCTTCCACTTTGGTCGCATACACGCGGTCCTTTATGAATCCACACATGAACAAATCAAGCTGCATAATGTCGGGTGAATATGGTGGTCAGGCAATGAGTCCTCCGCGTCCGGTACAACGATTGGGAAGTTTCCTATCTAGGAACTCGTGAACAGCCGTTGACCAATGCGGCGGAGCTCCATCTTGCTGAAAAATGATATTGGGTTGCAGGTCTTGTATCTGAGGGTACACAAACTGCTCCAACATGTCGAGATACACTGACCCATTCCTTGTTTGTACCCCAAAGAAGAATAGTCGAACCATCCTGTCATGCATTGACCTGCACCAGGCGTTTAGTTTAGGACCATCAGGAACATGTTCAATGACAACGTGCGGATTCTGCGAACCTCAAATCAGAAAATTATGCCTATTAACCCTTCCTTATAGATTAAAGGTTGCCTCATCTGACAATAAACAGCTTTCTAGGAAACTGGAATCCATATCAATACGCTGCACCATATCCACAGCAAATTGTTGTCGGTATGGTTTGTCGTTCGGTGTCAGATGTTGCAGAATTTGCACTTTGTAAGCATACATACGAAGACGCTGGTGAATTACACTATACAGTGTTGATCGAGGTACATCAAGTTGCCTAGATGCTTGACGAATTGACTTACGTGGGCTTCTGAGAAACGTTTGTCTGATGTCGTCCACTGTCTCTTCTGAAACTCAGTGACGAGCACCGCCAGAATGCTTCAGGACACTTCGTGTTGTCTGAAACGTCCTGTACCATACCTTAATTGTTTTCACATCAGGTAGATCACATTCAAACACACGACGATAATTTCTGTGCACAGCAATCAGCGATTTTGTTTCTGCAAACCACACTCCTTCTTGCCTGCGCTGCTGTGGAGTTGCAATTTTCACTTCATGCGACCTAGCTGCACTCTGGAGATGATGCTTGACCCTTCTGACGTGGGAATATAAATTGTTTGAGATGCTCTACAATGTAGTGAATTTTTCATTGTCGTATCTACTGTGCTTTTTCTCTCGGGTCCTGGAAATCACTGAGGTTTGAGTGGGACACCTTGTATTATGAGCTTCTTATAGAGAAATTGTAGCAAAAAATCGCTCTCCACCAACTTCTTGTTTCATTAATCACTTTTAAAATACCTGCAGTTTATGTCTATTTGGAAATTTGTGGTAAAGTCTTATGGGACCAAACTGCTGAGGTCATCGGTCCCTAAGCTTACACACTACTTAATCTAACTTACGCTATGGACATAACCCAGGGAGGACTCGAACCTCCGACGGTGGGACAGGGGAAGGGGGGGGGGGGGAGAGATGGGGAAAGCCGCACGGGCCGTGACAAGGCGCCTCAGTTGGTTCGATTATGTCTATTGGTTCGATTAATTGGTATGGTACCAAACTAATGGAGATGTCTTATTTCCCATCCTAACATTTGTAAAAAATTTTTCACCTGGACCGCCCACGCTCTTTGCCTCAGTTGCATATATGCACAGGTTGTATGCGCACTAAAAGATAAGTTTAGAGGAGCCTTTGCACTACACACCCGTCCCTTAACTTGAACTGGATGCAATATGCACACACGTCCCGTGCATTAGCAGTCCATCGGGCCAGCGAATGTCGATTGTTTGATGTTCTCACAGTGTCTAAACATAGCAAACAAATTCGAACCACGAGCACATATTACAAAATATGAAAATTATAAATACAGCAGAAACTTCAATCGAATAACTTCTTTCAAGGATTCTGTCTAGAAACATTTCCAAAAATAGGAAAATCTGTATATTTGATACAACTGAACCTTAGATTCTTGAGACATATAAATATATTCTCAGTTGTTCTGTCAGTATCATTTGTACATTGTGTTTTTTTCTCATTTCTGTGATTACAAGAAAAAAATTTCCAATAAAAATTCCGTCATACGAATATCACATTTGTTTCTTCTTATGTAATCTACAAATTTTTCAGCAACATCTGCGCTTTATTTAGTGCGTAAAAAAGGACTA
Organism: Schistocerca gregaria; assembly: GCF_023897955.1. Taxonomy (NCBI): domain Eukaryota; kingdom Metazoa; phylum Arthropoda; class Insecta; order Orthoptera; family Acrididae; genus Schistocerca; species Schistocerca gregaria. The sequence continues at coordinate 428,995,347 of NC_064921.1, forward strand.
TAATGTAAGCAATTTCGATTTTTTGGTGCAAAATAAAGTATAATTCATTGTTCTAAATTTTTATTGTGATTGTATTAAATTTTTTTTTCCAACTTTAACTTATGTAAATATCCTAAAACAGGCAGCCACAACTCATAGTTCTACATCTCCAACAAAAATCTTGTTACAGACACACTTATACAACAATTTCAAACATTTTTCCTGTATTGCAAGAAAAATTACATGTCTATTTACACAAAAATTTAATTCTAGTTTTATTTACTGGGAAGAAACTTACCATTGAAGACATCACAGGAACAGATGAATGCTTTTTGGTCGAAATATAAACAAATATATCATCTAGCAAAAAAATGGAATTTTTTGGTACATGTATATGCTACACTGATAACACAGAAAGGTGTTGATTATTACGTAAGTTGAAGGATGAAGGATGGGGAATGAAAGGAAAGGGAAGGGATGATTAATATCAGATGCATCAACAGAGATGAGCGAAAAAGTGTACCGCACCTCTATTGCTGTATCTCCTTCATCAGGGCAATTTCCAACGCCTCCCCCTCCCGGATGATGAACTTCGCCGTGACATCTACCCTTCCTTGCAACTATAACCTGGCCTTGTTCCCACTCCCTCTCCCCAGGGTCCCCTTTTTCCTCTTCCCTCCTTCTCCCAGAGCGGATTTTCCTCCTTCCTCCCCTCCCATAAGACCCTGCACCCTATACTTGCCTCTTTCCTTCCCACATCCTTCCCTACCTGGCCCTCTTCAGCGCGCCCCCCGCTATCTCCCCCATCTCTTCCCCTCCCTCCCTTCTTCTGGTCTCCTTCATCTCCTTGCGCCTGGCAGATCCTCTGTTTCGACCATCGTCAGTGTGCCACATCAGTGTTGTGTTTAGTGCTGTTTCTCCTGTGCGTCAAGAGGTGTGATTTTAATTGTGTACTGCCTTGCAGTTCGCCGTCAGTGTTTGTTATGTGCTACGCCATCCGTCGATACCTTTTATGCTCCAGTCATACTGTGCCTTGTGTTCTTTTAACTATCGCAGTATGTGTCTTTTCGTGTGTGCTACTTTTGAACAGCTTTTTATCTCCATTTTACAGTCACCCCGGTTTTTGTCTATTGCCTTCCATGATGTTCCCCTTTTTTATATCTATGTTCACCATATTCTCTACTTTGTTATTTTTAAATGTCTTCTGTTGTTTGTTCTATGTCTTTCGGCTGAAGAGCAGTGCATATGCTGCTGCCAGCCCACCCTGATGGGGAATTGAAATACAATAAAGAAAAAAATATATATACTACTGAAAACGAGGTGTTTGCTCTGGCGACCATTCTTAACACATTACCAACATAGACACGAAGTAATCATATAGTCCAGTCAATTTGTAGAAATACCTTGCAAAAGGTGGGGTAGAAGAGTTTATTTTTTTATCTCGTTCATATGGTTGGAAATATTAGAAAACCGAGTTTTCCCAACAAAATTTTGCTTGGGAAAACTTTCTGCAGTCAAAAAAACTTGGAAAATTTCGGCCTTTCTCCGTTTTATTCAAAATATCTCAGTTTCATTTGCTCCTATCGCTTTAACGTCTAATTTCTTTTTTAAAGAGCACAAAATTCTCTACAAATTTGATTCTTGCCATTTTTTCTACTCCCAATATCTAAGGCGCTACAGCGCCTCAAAAAATACCAATTTTTCAAATTTCTAGCATAGTGGCAAGATACCTTATTTTTGAACACTATTTTTTCAGTTTCTGTTTATGTAGTATAAATACATTATACATCAAGTTATATGTTGGAATTTAGCACCTCACTTTCAAGTATTCAATTTCTCTGCATGCAACATGAGGTTTGCTGGGCACCCAACTATTGTGATTCTTACATTACTACCTGAAGTTCACTATGGGCCACGTCAGCCCTGGTATTTGTAAAACTATAAGTATAAAAATACATCATTAGGAGACATAGACAGGCATACACACACACACACAGACACGCACACAAAATAAATTGTCTCAGGAAACTGAACTATTATTAGCGGCAATAGGCAACCTAATTAGGTAGGTAATTATTCTCATGTTTAAAAGCCACACAGTTGACATTAAAAATAAGTAGCTTTATTACAATTAAAATGCATTGTCAGTTACTAAAAAATGTTGGTAGTTCTGGGTGTGTAATACTTGTAATATCGCACTTTAGCGCTCTTCAGACAGATATGAGCATCACTTCCAACGTTTCAGGGTCTGTACATAGAGTTGATCCCAGATTGACCTCTTCTTTCAACAGCGAGTTAGCCTCAGCAAGTTCGTTGATTTCGTCAGCGGTTTCCTCAACATCCTCCATAACATCTTCTTCACTGTCTTCATATAAAAATTTTGGCACGTTTTCACAGTTGACCGCAATACATTTCTCGCAAATTGGAGAACATTTCAAACCCGCTTTTCTGCAGGAGCACGCTCCGCCACAGTTCAGCTTGCATGGGCATGAAACAATGTGAAGAAGTGCTTCAGCTGCTGGATCTTGGTTCATTATAACGGGTATTGTACCGTGGTCACTGTGATTCCAGCCCCATTTCTCAGGAGGTTTCCAGTTTCCTATCCAACTTTGGACTTGTTGGTAAGTCCGCAACGAATGATGTTGTGCAGCATCTAGTGTAGGTGGCAACCGTGCAAGATTCAGTTTGCTTTTTGTGGCAGAGTTGGCGAATAGCTGGTACCGCAAATGGTCTAGTGTGTGGGAACTGCTGACACCTCCACTATACAATGCGATAGTAACCTGTTCTGTTGCTGTTATTATTTATTCAGGGATAGCATGTGGTTTATTGAACGAGCAAAGCGCTGAGGTTACGTGTTCATTTTTCGCAACAATACTGCAGCACTCAATTTTTCCTTGACCAAAAAAAGGGGATGTTGTATCACATCCGCTAAAGGCGTTAGTGAAGAGAATATATTCACTGTCTAACTTGTAAGATGCAGTGGAAAACCACTTGTCTTCTGGATTTCCTCTTCCTGGCTTTAAGAAAAATACGTTTTCAATGCCTTGCCCCAAACCGGTCATGAGCACAAGCAGGTCAACATCTTCTCCTACAATGAAAACACTTCCAAAATCTTTGGTTCTTGAAATGACAGATGTTACAATCATAACGTCAACATCTTCTTGTGCCTGGTGCACTTCAACGCTACACTCCAGAAATTCCTTTTTAAGAAGTGTGATCAAACACATCTTGTTTCGTTCGTTGTACAAGAACTTGTCCTGAGGGACTTGGTTCACCATCTCTGATTCAACCACAACGTCAACCGTATCCTCCATCAAAATTTCGTTTGGCATATGGCAGTCTTAACTGCTTGGTTAAAAAGCCATCAGAATTCCCTTTTGCACATAAGAAGCATTTCTCTTTTAACTTGAACTGACATTTTTCCTGCGACCGACGCAGCACGCCTGTTGGTTCCTGAGGATGTCGCAGGGTAGCTGCTATCATTCTCTCATTAATGTACTTTTTGTAGCATGCTTCATGCACCATCACTTCACTGAGCGTTTTCAAAAAACGGGTGTGAGCAGACTCCCTACGTTTAGCACTACAATCGATAAGTGTGCTCAGTCCTTTCTTTTTCACATTGCGTCCACCACTTACCACAGTTTTTTCGCAAATGAAATACAAATTCATGTCAGACATACTCATTTTCAGCACCACAACATATACTGAATGGAAGCGACTCCAAACTGTAGGATCCGTATTGTTGTGTGCTAATAGCTGTCAGCGCGCTGTGAACAATCACTAGAGATAATTGCCTCCCGCCCGTCAAAGAATAAATACGCTTTTGTCCGCTAAAGAACAATTGCTACATACTTTTTCTTATAACTGATCATTAACGTCAATCAGCTGTAGAAAATGTACGGCACTTGCATGCAATCGTATTACATATTGTAACACAAATAAACTTCACGCAATCAGACGTGAATGTGTTCGTAATTCTGAATATGATGCTGTTTGTCCTGACCCTGCAGCAGAGTGAGATGGTAAATTCCAATGAATAACATGATGAGTAATATGTTTATACCACACAAATAAAAAGTGAAATAACACTGTTCAAAAATTAGGTAATTTGCCACTTTCCTCGAAATTTGTAAAATTTGTATTTTATGACGCGCTGTAACGCCTTAGATATTGAGAGTAGAAAAAAATGGTAAAAATCAAATTTGTAGAGAATTTTGGGTTCTTTAAGAAAGAAAGTAGACGTCAAAGCGATAGGAGTAAATGAAACTGAGATATATTGAAAAAACTGAAAAAAGTCCTAAATTTTCTAAGTTTTTGGACTGCAGGAAGTTTTCCTAAGAGACATTTTGTTGCCAAAACTTGGTTTTCTAACCTTTGCACCAATATGAACGAGTTAAAAAAATAAAATCTTCTACCCCACCTTTTGCAAGGTACAGGCTTTTTTCTGGCAGTTTCACTAGACTAATATGCTAGTGGTGGAACTGCAGTGTTGCATGTCACGGAACACTGAAAGACAGCCGTCAGCTACGATGCAGGCCTACTACGCAGCAACTAAGGGAAAGAGCAGACGACGAATTCCTAACAACGTAGAAACTTATGCATCAAATCGATGATGAGCTGAAAGCGCCTCGAAGGCGCCAGTGTTCATGCAAACCACCTTACTAGAAGAATTGGTATTACCGACACTGCCTGTGATAAAATTTTTCTCGTGTGGTATTGATATTAAAAGGTAATGCAAGTTCAATACCATGTCACTGAGAGCGCTTTGCCATAAATAATTTAAGTCACACCGTTGCCCACATAGATGAAGAAAGAGAAAACAGAATTCTGTAGACATTTGAGAGAAACATTTTTTTCAGTGAAAAAACGCCTCTAATCATTAAAACCGCTTGATCAGTAAACTAGGAGCAATAATTAATGGTAGCGAAATGAAACAAAATATGTAACTGGAGAACGTTGTTGTTGTTGTTGTGGTCTTCAGTCCTGAAACTGGATAGATGCAGCTCCCCATGCTACTCTATCCTGTGCAAGCTTCTTCATCTCCCAGTACCTACTGCAGCCTACATCCTTCTGAATCTGCTTAGTATATTCATCTCTTGGTCTCCCTCTACGATTTTTACCCTCCTCGCTGCCCTTCAATACTAAATTGGCGATCCCTTGATGCCTTCTTCTAGTCACGTCAAACTCCTCTTCTCCCCAATTCTGTTCAATAACTCCTCATTAGTTATGTGATCTACCCATCTAATCATCAGCATTCTTCTGTAGCACCACATTTCCAAAGCTTCTATTCTCTTCTTGTCCAAACTATTTATCGTCCACGTTTCACTTCCATACATGGCCACACTCCATACAAATACTTTCAGAAACGACTTCCTGACACTTAAATCTATACTCGATGTTAACAAATTTCTCTTCTTCATAAACGCTTTCCTTGCCATTGCCAGTCTACATTTTATATCCTCTCTACTTCAACCATCATCAGTTATTTTGCTCCCCAAATAGCAAAACTCCTTTACTACTTTAAGTGTCTCATTTCCTAATCTAATACCCTCAACATCACCCGACTTAATTCGACTACATTCCATTATCCTCGTTTTGCTTTTGTTGATGTTCATCTTATATCCTCCTTTCAAGACCCTGTCAATTCCGTGCAACTGCTCTTCCAAGTTCTTTGTTGTCTCTGACAGTATTACAATGCCATCGAAAAATGGTTCAAATGGCTCTGAGCACTATGAGACTTAACATCTTAGGTCATCAGTCCCCTAGAACTTAGAACTACTTAAACCTAACTAACCTAAGGACATCACACAACACCCAGCCATCACGAGGCAGAGAAAATCCCTGACCCCGCCGGGAATCGAACCCGGGAACCCGGGCGTGGGAAGCGAGAACGCTACCGCACGACCACGAGATGTGGGCTACAATGTCATCGGCGGACCTCAAAGTTTTATTTCTTCCCCATGGATTTTAATTCCTACTCCGAATTTTTGTTTTATTTCCTTTACTGCTTGCTCAATATACAGATTGAATAACATTGGGGAGAGGCTACAACCCTGTGTCACTCTCTTCGCAACCACTGCTTCCCTTTCATGTCCCTCGACTCTTATAACTGCCGTCTGGTTTCTGTACAAATTGTAAATAGCCTTTCGCTCACTGTATTTTACCCCTTCCACCTTCAGAATTTGAAAGAGAGTATTCCAGTCAACATTGTCAAAAGCTTTTTCTAAGTCTACAAATGCTAGAAATGTAGTTTTGCCTTTCCTTAATCTATCTTCTAAGATAAGTCATGGGGTCAGCCTCACGTGTTCCAATATTTCTACGGAAACCAATTTGATCTTCTCCGAGGTCGGCTTCTACCAGTTTTTCCATTCGTCTGTAAAGAATTCGCGTTAGTATTTTGCAGCCGTGACTTATTAAACTGATAGTTCAGTAATTTTCATTGGAGAATATTAAATACAAAATCATAGTAAGTGAGGTTGTGAAACAGTAAAGTTTTGTAAAATGTTAAAGTTGCAACGTCCAGTTGCTCGAAGTCAGCTCTGAACGACATCAGTCATGCTACGACTCTAGGGATAAGATTTGGCCGGCCGTAGTGGCCGAGCGGTTCTATGCGCTTCAGTCTGGAACCGCGCGACCGCTATGTTTGCAAGTTCGAGTCCAACCTCGGGCATGGATGTATGTGATATCCTTAGGTTAGTTAGGTTTAAGTAGTACCAAGTTCTAGGGGACTGATGACCTCAGATGTTAAGTCCCATAGTGCTCAGAGTCATTTGAACCATTTCATAAGATTTGTTCCATCGCAGAAATGTGGCTTTTGACGCTGGCGGAGTCGTCGTCTAAAACAGATGCCAGCTCTCCAGTCAAATCACTTGATGCTCTCTAGTCAGCGCTAACTTTGGTTGTTCTTTTTGACGGACGAGGAAGTTATAGGTTAAATACCGGGACCAAATGTGGGAGCCAGATAATATTATTAACTGATTGGATGGCGGTGCTGTACCATGGAAAGGTCACCTTAAGAATCCGAAGCTTCTTCTCCTTCTCTTCCAGCCACTCTCTTTCCCGTTTGTCAGTGCCTATCCTGCTAAACAGTGAGGTCACGTGACAAAGCGGAACAGTTCACTAGTCGTTGCTTTTCCTCGACAAACATGTTTCGCTGCCCCATGTGTCACATCGTCGCTAAGAATCTCGGCATGTGCTGGTAGGCGTAGAGGAGGGAGCTTTGGATGTCGTAGGCAACTTTCTCTGCTGCATACAAACACTCAGAAGCCTGAACACCACTGAACGAATCTGATTAGATGTGCAACCCCAACGCGCAACCCCGTGCGTCCGTCCAAACTTCTGTTTCTCTAAATCGCTTGAGGCTAATTCCCCTGAAAAGGACACGGCAGACTTCTTTCACCGTACGTCCGCAAACCCGGTGTATGCTTCGCCCGGATGACGTCGTCGTCGACGCGGTGTTAAATTCTAATCTTCCTTGCTGGCCCATGAGCCGGGAACGGGTTTCACCCTTTCCTTCATCTGTCATCGACTCCGATAACACTGTACTCCATGTGCACTCGTCGCATCCGAATGGACTAAACAGTTGCACTCACAAGTTATACTACGCGAAGGAAAACTGCGAAAGCTTACCTAGGTAGAAAAGTTCTTCCTATCTAAAGGTGAGCCTTGTCTTCATAAACCAACAGCCAATACCAGTTTAAAAGAAAAATTAACGATCAGGCGGAGGTTCTTCAAATATATGTCATTTTGTCGACTTCTCCGTCACCCTAGTAATCCTACCGGGGAAAGGGTGCCTACAGTTTAAAGTGGGACGTATGAGAAGTTGCAATAATTTAAAAAAAAACTCATGAAGTCCAAATTTTTCAAGGCAATGCCACTATATTTGGCAATGTTGTTAAGGAACTTTATATGGATATACACATATGTTTTCAAGCTTATTGAAGTTATACGTTTATAGTTATAAAAACTGAAATTTTTTCAGCAAGGTGACTACAAAAGTTCCTTTTTTGAAAAAATCTGTCAGTACGAATTTAATGTATTTTTGTACGAAGTTTGATATACCTTTATTACAAATACCTGTGGAACAGACTCCTGCTATCTTTTTTTGCTAGAGTTGTACATCTCTCCAAATTTCTCTGGAAAAAATCTCAGGGTTTTTGTCTTTTATAAATGCCTTACTAACATAGCGAATGAAAATTCCTCCCAGAAAATGTTTTAGTATAGTATTAACTAACTGCATGCCAACTTTAAGTACTATAATATCAGTGGTTTGTGAGGAAAAGGTACGTAAATTTACCAAAATGTACCTTACGGGAAACTTGAATCAAAAATTTGACAGTGTTTGTATTAGACCTTACCTCACCTGGGTGAAGTAGGGCAAACAATATGTAATCTCTTCTTCATCCTCAAGCAGTCTTTTCTTTGCTTGTCGTCTTAGATTAAACGGATTATCAAACTGCATAACAATAATGTCAGCTGCATCAATTCTCCTGTTATCGATATCCTTCAGTAACGGCAGTGTGAAAGCTCCTAGATCAAATCCTAGCTTTCCTAGAGATCGTAGTTGCCAAAATTAACACAGTTAAAGACTAAAATAGTATCATACGCTTCAATTCCTGAGCAGTTGTGGAAAGAAATGTTGTCTTGGAGCGTGGTTTTCCTATCAGAGAGTTGTAAGTTTCGTTAGGATTTTGAGTTTTTCCCCGCACACGCCTTTGTAGAAGTTCTGGATCTGCTAAACACCGAAATATTCCGCATGTTGTGACTGCATAAAACTGAAATAAAACACCGCAGGAATAAATAATATGAGCAAATATATATCACCAAAGGGGCATAGCCCCATGCAAGCTTTTGTCAATAACTATTTTTCTCACACTTACGAGTGATATTGGAACGTAATATTCAGTAACTGAAATTTCAATACGATGTAGTAAATGATGATCCAATAAAAGAAATTAACAATTTTTTGGTCGCTTTTGGATACGTGCCTCCTTAAAGTGGAATCCGAACCACGCGTCGCTACTAGTAAGAGGTGAAGGCGAGTTTAAAGGCAGACAGAAATATCCTGCGTCCTTTCGGTTTCCGAGAACGCACTGTACCAAGCCTACAATAATCTAAAGACCAAACACTCGGTGCAAAGCTAGGGGTGTTAATAAGCTCAGCCGCAACTTCTTAACAGTATTTCTTTAAAGTCAGTAGCGCCATTAGACTGCTGTTTACTTTCAGTATTATATTTACACATAAACGATCACGATTTCGGCTTCAAAGTGCCATTATCGAGTATTTTAAGTGTTATAAATTTGTTTAAGATGGCGTACTGCCTTATTAAAATATACTATTACACATATTGTCTTAACAGTACGTGACTGCGGCAGTGCGCAGCAAGCATAGTTCAAAGCACTAGCAGGCGACGACACCGGAGACGCGCTTTTGGAATTGTAGCCAAGCAACACTGAAAGACACATACCAAGTGTCGAGTGAAGGGTGCGTATTGCAGCATGAGGAAAGCCCGGTTTTAGAAACCTGTATCGACAACGCATACGCACCGGCAAGCTGTCGACTTGGAGTAGCACACGTGGCAGCAGAGGCAGCAGTGAGACGAGGAGACGTGGCGCGGTCGGCTGCAGCGGCGTGTGTTCCAGCTGTGCGGCCGGGAGGGCGGCGGCGTGCAGCGGGAAAGCCAGCTGTCAGCCGGGCCACGCCCGCTATAATTAGAGACGGCGGCCGGCTCCACCCCCAACGGCCGGCCGTCCCATGCCCTGCCCTTCCCTGCTATGCTCTGCTGGCGGCCCACGGAACGCTGCCTGCCGACCGCCCGATCGCTCGGGCGTCCAAGTCCCAAAAGTCACGTCGTCAATCGAATTGGTCATTACTGTGGGACTACACAACTGGCCATTAGAATTGCTTATCAGATTCAAGTTACGGGCATCTAAAAATGCAGATGAAGAAACAAATGTGTTCAGTACACGCCATGGTTTGATCTGACGGGGGACTGGTTGGTCAGTTGATTTGGAGGAGAGGACCACACAGCGAAGTCTTCGGTCACATCGGATTAGGAAAGGAAGTTGGCCAGTCCTTTCAAAGAAACCATCCTAGTATTTGCCTGCAGTGATTCAGAGAAATGACGGGAAACCTAAATCAGGATGGTCGCACGCGTGTTTTAACTGTCGACCTCTCGATGCGAGTCCATTGTGCTAACCACTGTGCCACCTCACTCGTGAGTGACGATTCTGTCATTTTTCGTGTCGCACTAGACAATTCAAGGGCTTTGACATACTCAAATAATTAACTTTATTTACATCTAGAGTTGCTTCTAGGATCACCATTAGTAGGAGTACGGAACTTAACTGAATAAACCACCTGTTCTCAAAAGTTAAATCTGCAATGATGCCCATGTTTATTACCAATATTTCCTGTTCCTTTACCTTCATTAATTTGCGTAACTTGTCTGCCCTCAATTATACAACAGTAGGATCCCCTTTTAATAAACCTTTTTGTTAATACAGCAACAGGAGGTAAAGAAGATGGAGTACGGTTCGCCTCTAGGACATTTACAAGTGAACTTTATTCAAAGCTGTACATTTGCCCCTCTGTCACACTTAATGGAGAACAGTAACGTCGCAACAGGCACAATAGCTTCTTTTTCTACCATTCTGGGTGGTGTCTGTTTGTTCTATATCATGTCTCCCTACCACTTTCGCGCAACGACGCTCTGAGCGTGTTTTTTAGGGAATTGGCTAGTTTGAACGTGAGACCTGTTGCTGGTAAGGAGACGCCAGACCACACATGACATGTAGAATTCAGAAGAGTTCAGTGAGACTAGCGATGATATAACCAAATACTTAATGATTTCAGCGTCAGCTCCACTGCACTCCCTGTAAAAGAATCTTAATACTAACTAAATTTAGTGGAAGGGGTTCAAGGCTTACCTATTTTTAGTTAGCTGGTAAAATAACATCGAAATGCAGTAAGTTTACCATTGGAAATTTTATTGTACTCACAAAACATTGTTTATAAATTGCACTATTGATAAAAGGAAGTGTTTTAATACAGGATGGTAAAAACCAACTGCGTTCAACAAAAATGTGAACGAATATTCCCTGAATGGGTTTCCAAGTTCTACAATGGATCGAAGGATGACCTACGCCATATCACATATATAATCTAGGTTTAAATTAAGTTTCACAAAAGAGAAAACTATCAAAATGGTCTACAGTGACCCTCAATTATCTTTAATTACTTATCTAACTTGTCGTAAATTACAGTAGCTGATGTGGCTTCTCAATAACTATATAACAGAAAAATCATCGCGTTTCAGATTTTTACGTCAAGTGGAAAATGTGAACATCATGAGCTTTAATTGATGATCGACACTAGTATTACGTAAAAAAGGGGGTGTAACAGATGAGACTTCTGCAGTTCTGTGTGAAGCTTTATGCGCTGTTATGCGGCATCGCGTGCGATCATTACCTTGTTGGTGTTCGTCAGGGGGCGGCCGCCGGCGCAGCAGCCATCCAGCTCGCCGTCTCGGAACTAACTAACTTCTCCTAATTTCTTCTTACTACCATTTACCGAAGTTGGTTTAAAAAAACTATCTGGCTGTGTTTTCATCTGACCAATCAGGGTCTCAATGTTAACCTTAAGCTCTGCCTACAAAAATTCTGTCTATCCAATGAGAAACGTTATATTTTTCGTGGGGGGGCAATGTTTTTAAAGTTTGCAACGTAACAGAGACGCCAAAAAATCTCATTCAAAAACTTGCACCTGGTGTGGTCCTTTTAGCGTTATCGTGAGATCTATACTGTTCTTCTGGAGGGCTCTATCTTTTAACATGGGCTGGGGGGTGATCCTAACGTAACAGAGACGCGAAAAAGTCTCATGCTAAAACTTGCGGGTGGTGTGGCTCTTTTTGTGTTATACCACTATACTGTTTTTCTGGAGGGCTCTAGCTTTTAACATGGGCTGGGGGGTGGTCCTTGACGTAACAGAGACGCGAAAAAGTCTCACGCTAAAACTTGCAGCTGGCGTTCTCCTAGTGGTTAGCTGGCGACGTGGGTGTCCAGTCCATCCCTTATCGTAGGGCCTTCTAGCTTAACACGGTTCTGCTCTCGGCTTCTGTTCTCGTTTCTCCCCTCGGAACTGCGTCTGTCTCACGGTGGGAAGGTATGACATGCATTTAGGCATTTTTGTGTTAGTCTGTGGTATTCCATTTGCTCACTCGTTACTCGTATTACTTTGGTTAATTTAATGTCACGATTTATTCGGAGCTATGTGACATACTACTGGATTTGCTTATCATGTCAGGGTTTTCATGGAAGGTGTTCGATTTGCCTGACACCTTACAACGTCGCAACAGGCACAATAGCTTCTGAATTTTTAATACCATTTGTAAGGTGGCAGAATAAATGGTCGCTTTGCACCTTACATGAGAACTTTACAAAACACAATGAGAAGGTGAAGATGACACCTAGCGTAAATCGACAGTTATGAGAACATTTTCCTATTAACATGTAATGCAAAAAGGGATGATAATCAATCGACAGTAATTAACACACCATTCCTATACAATGCACGTCTTTGAGCGGAAGGTAGAACAGGAAACATGAGTCGAGTCGCTTTTATTTTTGAAAAGCCAGCTCCACAACGGCGTAGTGAAACCGCGGTGTGAGAGTTACACCAGCAACCACTTAAAGGGATGGCAGGAGAGAGGACAGTGATCCCGGGCAAGGTGATTCAAGCTGAAGGGCCGCCTGTAGCGAGGGCATCAGTACAAGAGCAGAGAAGAAGCTTTAGAAAACTGCATTTCGAAATTCCAATGGGATACGAACAAAAGCAAGTGACGCATTTTCGTCCAGCGAGTGCGCCATATGGAAAGGTCAATGTACTTTGGGCATATAGAATGGGCACAAAACGTGCAATTGGCGGAAACTCATTAGCAAGGAGAAAACTACTGAAGTTTCGACCTAATTTGATTGAAGGGACGTTGCGATTGGCAGAGGGGGTTTCTACAAAATAAGAGGAACGCTCCTTTGGTCGGAAAAAGCCGTGACGTGAAAAAGGAATCCAAGTGGAGGGAGGCAGTCTGTCATGAGAGGACAAGAGAGAAATTTTGAGGGGACACTTCTCTGAACTGGCGTCAAGTTCAGAATGGAGTGCTTAACGCTCTGTACGACACAGAGAATAAATTGGTGTGGACACTGCGCTCACAGCGGCTGCACTCCAGCTAAAATTAGCTGTAGCAACGTTTAGCTCCAACTGTGGAGAAACGAACCACCCAAATTAGTTCACTGTTCTCGCGAGAACTGAGAGGACACCGTAATATGCACGCTGCTTCAACCATGCGCGTGTATATCGCCACATAATAAGACTAGGGTTGAGTACATATTTTCTCGCATAACGAGAAACATAGGGACAGTTTCTCCTGGAAAGTTCAGCAAAGGCCAGATTAATTTTGTAGGAATTTTAGTGGGAGAGAGCGGCCTTGCAGACAGCAGCACGTCGCAGCTTAAGGTAAATATCGCGCACAGAGGTGTAAACTTTGTTGGTTCATCAGCTTGTGTCCACTGTAACCTAGAGCGTCCTTGGGTAATGTTGCGCTCAAATTTGCCACTTGAATAACCATCCACCGTAGACTTGATTGTCATCCTAAATAGTACCGAACTTTGAACCGGAATCGGACGATTTTCGTAGTACTGACCAACATCATAACGAATGTGTAGGAGCAATTTTATAAAGAAACGTCCAATTAAACTTTCATATTATTGTGTTTAGCATTAATGTGAAGAAACTTCCAATTCAACTTTCATAATATTGTGCTTAAGATTAATGTTCTTTCAGAGAGCTAATATTTTACATTGTTGTGTATAAACGTATTTCACTTTTTGATGCTGGGAAGATGCATTATCCATTGCGCTGTTTTTATGTTGGCGGGTTGAAAACTGTGTGAAAAGCTGTAATTTGATGAGAAAGATTGCGACATTAAACTTGCCATTTCACCTCACACAATTCTTCTCAATTCAAAACAAAACCCCTGCAACCTTAAACACTGAAATGAAATGTCGTGGGACGAGGGCCTCCCGTCGGGTAGACCGTTCGCCTGGTGCAAGTCTTTCGATTTGACGCCACTTCGGCGACTTGCGTGTCGGTGGGGATGAAATGATGATGATTAGGACAACACAACACCCAGTCCCTGTGTGGAGAAAATCTCCGACCCAGCCGGGAATCGAACCCGGGCCCTTTGAATTGACAGTCTGTCGCGCTGACCACTCAGCTACCGGGGCGGACTTTACACACTGAAAGTATACATGTTTTCATACACTGATCTTCTTTAAATCTGAACTCAGAATATTGGCATGCAGTGCGAGGGTAATGAACTTTGCGTCATTGTTTCTTCTCCACTTGTCGAAGAAATTCTTGTGATGAAAATTTCTCGCAGCGCTCATGCTCAAAACAGTTATATCCGAAGTGATTCTTGAAGTTTCCTGTCGAAAGAGTATTTAACCAAGTTTTGGGATTGCAGCCTGATGACGTCGACATCTTACCACGACACTTCGGCCGATGACCATTCAGCAATCTTCGGGTGAGTATTTTACGCCGGAGACTGCTAATGCACGTCCCTAACTAGAAATATGGCACTGACAGGGACCGTTGCTGTGAACGTAACACGCTGGGGCACGGCAGTGTAGAGCTATGTCTGCCTGCCACACTTACGTGCTCAGCCCACAAACAATAATGCAAACTGATGAACGCCGTATATTGCCTTGATCCAACAAATTACTAATCACAGTAACTAGAAATCCTCTGTGGTTCGCTGGCTGGAATTGACGAGCGGTTCTAGGCGCTACAGTCTGGAACCGCGCGACCGCTACGGTCGCAGGCTCGAATCCGGCCTTGGGCATCGATGTGTGTGATGTCCCTAGGTTAGTTAGGTTTAAGTAGTTCTGAGTTCTAGGTGACTGATGACCACAGCAAAAAAATGGCTCTGAGCCCTATGGGACTTAACATGTATGGTCATCAGTCCCCTAGAACTTAGAACTACTTAAACCTAACTAATCTAAGGACATCGCACAGCACCCAGTTAAGTAGAAGAAATCGACCATACTAATTATTTCTGGGTCGCTTGGTCCGATTTGTTGCAGAACCAAAGAAAAGTGAGAAAACAAATCAATTCTTATGAACGCTGGATTTATTTTCTCTAAACTGTTTCACAATTAAATATCAATATTATTTCGCAACTGAATCAAATATGATTGCTTACCTGAAGTGCAATTTAAGAACAACTACCTCTGAAAAGTCCAGCAAACTACGTTCCACAATGGAATGCACGTTGATGTGCTCAAAAGTATAATAAATGATCGCTTGCGACAGACAGTTCAGCTAACAAGTGGTGGAAACCTGTAATTGAACAGAAGGTTGCTATGGAATTGCGACTGACTTTCCAAAATCTGTGCAGCAAGCAAATGCAAGTTAAAACCGGATCCAGTATCCACGTAAGTTCAGACACTGAAAAAGCAACACAAGTTGAGGAACTGACTTCGCAAATTGTGAACTGCTCAGGGCAAAGGCAGCGCTAGCGCTAAAAAGCGACACTTACTGGAACGATACAACAAAAATTGAGTCAGATTACGACCAGGTGCCTCTGTCTCTCGATGTGTCAGCTTACCACCATCCAAATCGTCTCTCCTCGAACTCGCGTTCGCCTCCGTTCCCAAAAGATCATGGTTTGGACGGGAGCATTCACAACTTTCGTCACAGTGACGGCCAATAAACACTCTCAACACGTTGAAACGCAGGGGAAGCGTGCGAACACTTCTCCATTATCGCTTACAGAATTCCCGTTAACTGGTCAGAGGTTGCTGCACTGTATATCTTGCGTCACCACTCACCTTATCAGACATTCACGCTACAGCACCTATGCTGATAACCCTTCTGATTGACTGACATCATCCAGACAGTTAGACTCTGAAACTTTCCCGCATTGAATACGGCAGTGTTTGCAACCCCCAACAAGAAACACAGATTCTTCCGCCAGCAACACTCAAGGGATGTGCGATCGCTCTGCTGTAACTTCCAAGGACCCTCCCACCTCACGGACAATGAAAAGTGACCAGTGTGTGGGACTAAAATTTCTGCGGACCAGCAGTCCAGCACGGTATCTTGAGCCGTCCCATATTCATAATGCTGAGACTACACTAGTCCGTCAAAGTACCCTTTCAGGGCCGCCTCAGCGAAGAGAAAATCAAGTACCCTTTCAGGGCCGCCTCAGCGAAGAGAAAATCACAGATCTTACTCCAAATACCACAATTATGAATTTCCGTCATGCATAGTTAAGAACAACAAGCTGATAGTTTTACTTATTAGCGAAAAGCGAAATGTGACTGACATCACTGCCAAAAACTTTATACCAAAAAATTTTGGGTGGAGATGCATACATACAGGGTGTTACAAAAAGGTACGGCCAAACTTTCAGGAAACATTCCTCACACACAAATAAAGAACAGATGCTATGTGGACATGTGTCCTGAAACGCTTAGTTTCCATGTTAGAGCTCATTTTAGTTTCGTCAGTATGTAGTGTACTTCCTCGATTCACCGCCATGATTTCATACGGAATACTCTACCTGTGCTGCTAGAACATGTGCCTTTATAAGTACGACACAACATGTGGTTCATGCACGATGGAGCTCCTGCACATTTCAGTCGAAGTGTTAATATGCTTGTCAAGAACAGATTCGGTGGCCGATGGATTGGTAGAGGCGGACCAATTCCGTGGCCTCCACGCTCTCCTGACCTCAACCCTCTTGACTTTCATTTATGGGGGAATTTGAAAGCTCTTGTCTACGCAACCCCGGTACCAAATGTAGAGACTCTTCGTGCTCATATTGTGGACGGCTGTCATACAATACGCCATTCTCCAGGGCTGCATCAGCGCATCAGTGAGTCCATGCGACGGAGGGTGGATGCATGTATCCTCGCTAACGGAGGATATTTTGAACATTTCCTGTAACAAAGTGTTTGAAGTCACGCTGGTACGTTCTGTTGCTGTATGTTTCCATTCCATGATTAATGTGATTTGAAGAGAAGTAATAAAATGAGCTCTAACATGGGAAGTAAGCGTTTCCGGGCACATGTCCACATAACATATTTTCTTTCTTTGTGTGTGAGGAATGTTTCCTGAAAGTTTGGCCGTACCTTTTTGTAACGCCCTTTATAGGCAGCCGCTACATGAGCGGCCTCTGCCGAGTTTAGTGCTCTCTTCGAATACTGCGGCGCGCAAACGCATGAATGAAGATGATAGAATACGCAGGCCTCAGACCATATGGACAGTACGTCGGAGGTGCTTTGAACTTGATGGCCTCACTCGAGTTTCACAGCCAAGTAAATCAGTGCAGTATTGAACATCCACAGGCTAGTATATGGATTATTATGCCACGGAAATGTTGATCACAACGAGATCCTTCTGGGATTCAATTATTAAGGAATCTGTGGAAATACGTTTGGCAGAGGATGTTATTAATCGAGTTGGAGATTTTCAACTGGATCAGGTGCAGAACCCTGTGATTTCTTTAATACCTTCAGAAATAAATCATTTTATGCGTAACGACAAATCTACCGGCAGTTAATTTTAATAATTTGATATGTGAATTTTAACTCGGCGAGCACGCATTCCGATAGAGGGCGTGTATGTAGAATAGTATCAGCTTCACGGATGCACCTCACCTGCCGTCATAGATGGAGTAATTTTCGATACGCTGGACGCAATAGAGGCCGCTCATCTAGCGGCTACCTATGCGCGTCCGTCTCCGCGACAATTTCTTGCACAAAGCTAGTGATGTGTACCAGCAATCTCCAGTCTAAAATACCCATCTGAAGAAGGCTGAATCGTTATGAGCCGAAATCCCGTAGCAAGACGTCTTCGTCATATTGCAGCTATATCCTATTCGAACACAAATACCCAGGGATTTCAGGCAATGTGGATTGTTATTTACTTTAAGGAAAGGTAGTCTCAAGTTGGGCATTAAACTTTATTTCTGCAGACTTTAAATATAACTTTTCCGCTACATGGTGGGAATACCATACAACCAACCAAAGATAAAACAGAGAAGAATGGCGTTCAGGTATCACACAAGTATACAAAGGTAGCTTATTTGTTCTAGAGGCAACGGCCTTGCCGCAGTGGATACAGCGGTTCCCGTCAGATCGCCGAAATTAAGCGCTGTCGGGTGTGGCTAGCACTTGGATGGGTGACCATCCGGGCCGCCATGTGCGGTTGCAGTTTTCCGGGGTGCACTCTGTCTCGTGATGCCAACTGAGGAGCTACTCGACCAAATAGTAGCGGTTCCAGTCAGAGAAAACCATCATAACGACCGGGAGAGCGGTGTGCTGGCCTCACACCCCTCCTATCCGCATCCTCAGATGAGGATGACACGGCGGTCGGAAGGTCCAATGGGCCACTTGTGGCCTGATGACGGAGTGCTTTTTTTTATTTGTTCTAGCGTTCATTCAGAGATTCTCCAGTTCTTAAAACTTTCTTGATGTGCATTATCGCCTGTATACAGTATTTCTCGGCAGTGAGATAACAAACTGCGATTCCCCAACTGTTCCGATTCCCTAAGTACTCTTTTGAGTCGTTGTACGCATCAGAGAAGCTTGTACATGACGTTGGGAACAGCCTCACTACCCGTAAACAATAGCCGAGAGCCGGAGCACGTCGG
Source organism: Schistocerca gregaria (assembly GCF_023897955.1). Lineage (NCBI taxonomy): Eukaryota > Metazoa > Arthropoda > Insecta > Orthoptera > Acrididae > Schistocerca > Schistocerca gregaria. The sequence goes on from NC_064921.1 coordinate 429,014,038, forward strand.
CCGTCCAGAGTGACCGAGCGGTTCTAGGCGCTTCAGCATGGAACTGCGCGACCGCTGCGGTCGCAGGTTCGAATCCTGCCTCGGGCATGGATGTGTGTGATGTCCTTAGGTTAGTTAGGTTTAAGTAGTTCTAAGTTCTAGGGCACTGATGACCTCAGATGTTAAGTCCCATAGTGCTCAGAGGCATTTGAACAATTTTTTGAACCGGAGCATCGTCGTCGTCGATGTGGAACACGCAGCAGCAAAACGTCTTTTTGACTGAAACGCCACAACTGAATTGCCTTCCCGTTTTGTCGCGGGACCTCGCTGTTTAAGATTATGGGCATCTACAAAAGGAAAATGTATGACTAGAAGTAGGGAAGAAAGCAGCTTCGGGTTCACATACCAGCCTTCCCGTCGTACTTCTTGCAGTATGCAATGAATCCTACCTCGCGTACATATTGGCTCCTGGCATTTAGCCAATAGGTTCCCTCTCCTTCAATAACAATCAGAAAATGGCCTTTGGGGCAACTCTGCAGAGTGCACCTCTTTCTGAGAGAACGCGGTTTCTCATGCTGGTCGGGGAGTATCAGATGGTTCGGCCTGTTTCTGTTTTAGGCAATGACATGCCAGTACCCATATAAACTAACACTTCTGTGAGAGAATGATTCTTATCCAGGAGGAATTAGGATGGCAGACGTCTTTCAGTGCTGACTCCAGGGAAATAAGCGTTAGAACTTAATTATTTTAAATTTCTTGACTATTTCACTTTCGGATTTACAGTAATTTTGTGTTTAAAATTCTCAAATTTCGTCTCCTTGTTTAGTTTTATATCGTTGCGATTAATTACTGCAGTGTTAACTGTTCATTGACGGAATGTGTACTGTGTTTCCACACACGTACACAACGAAATCTATTATTCCTCTAAATACAAGGTGTGTAGCGAATACTTCAAGCATTTGACACGGAAGTTGAGTATCTGTCTCCATGGCAGTGCAAAGGCCTGGGTTGAGCCCCATACCGTTGTCGGAGCGTGCATTGCGCTGGAGAGGCCAGTCCAAGTGCTGGGCGCTAATGACACAACATTAACGGAACAAGAATTTGTTATATTAAATTTTACGACCGCGTATTCTTCTGTGGCGCCCAGGCCAGCGGCAGAGCAGTGCACGGCCTCGGAACGTGTTGGTGCTGCCTCAGCAACGCGCGGAGGACGTCGCGCTGCGGCGTCCGGCGCACGTCAATACGTTCGTCCCACACTTTGACCGCGTTGTGCCTTGGCGCATGATGTTTTTCCGCTTTCCCCTGTATTTGGTACAAAGCTTCAATATGACACTTCTTGAAACACTAAGCACTTCTGCTACATTGCTTACGGAAGCACCCACCATATGACCGCCAACAATTTGCCCACTTTCGAACTCAAGTAGTTCTACAAAATTGTTAAGGCTGTCGTGGCCACTTGTTGACATACTGCCTATTGGCTTCTGTCTCTGTCCAGTGGTGGCCAACTTCTTCATGGAACATTTCGAAACACAGGCATTGCACCTGTCGACTTGCAAACCTAAGGTGTGGTACAGGTACTTTCGTTGTGTGGAGCCATGGCGAAGAACAGCTCGGTGACTTCCTAAGACACTTGAACAGCCTCCATGCCAACATAAAATTTAGCATGGAAGTAGAAAACGACAAAAAACTGCCATTTCTAGATGTGCTGGTCACAAGGGATAGTGAAAACCTGGGACACAGCGTGTATCGAAAAACTGACACACACGGACCGATGCCTGCACAAACTATCAAACCACCACCGAGCTAGAAAAGAGGCATGATTAATACGCTCATAACGCGAGAAGGACGAATATGTGAGCCGCAGCACCTCAGACGCGAAATGCAACACCTGGAAAGTGTTCTGAGGAGCAATGGGTACTCCACAAACTATATTAGAAGTGTAACAGAGCCAAACATTCGGCGAAGTAAGAAGTCAGAAAAAGAAATGTCGGGTACGGCCTTTCTGCCATACATTCCCAGAGTGACGGACAGAATCGGCCGTATATTGCGCAAACACGGCGTAAAGACGATTTTCAAACCGGCAAGGAAAATCAAAGAGTGTCTTGGATCGGCAAAGGAGAAAAGGGACCCACTTACAATGTCGGGAATATACCGTATACCATGCACATGCGGAAAAATTTTATGTCGGAATGACTGGACGATCAATCAACACCAGGATCAAAGAACGTAAGCGACATTACAGGTTGGGGCAGGTGGAGAAATCGGCCGTGGCAGAGCACGCAATAGGTGAGACCGACCACGTAATAAAATTCGCCGACATGGAAGTTCTGGCTGTACAGAAGCGCTATCACACGCGCTTGTTCAGAGAAGCTGTAGAAATACAAAAACACGAGAACAGTTTGAACAAGAAAGAGGAAAGCCTTGAGGTAAACGGATCCTGGCTTCCCGTACTGCAGCAAACGACCGTCGCAGGTAGCAAGAGGAGAACCGCACCGGAGAAGCCCTCGGACGTTGGCGCGCCAGGTACATATAGTCTGCGCCCGCGAGCTCGGCTCCAGTTCACCACCGGCAGTGGAGGGTGAATCTTTGACAATGCCAGCCACTCGTGTTGGAAAAACGTCAGTAAAATCATTAGATGAACGTCGGCCGAAGAACCCGGGACAGAAGCCAATAGGCAGTTTGTCACGTAGCTCTGACAATATGCACTTGCAGCTACACAGGACACTGTTCTGATAACGACTTACATTTGAAACTTATGGAGAACGTTGCAGAGGTGCCGTTCTTGATCAAATATAATAGCGCATACGGGAGGGTTGGTCAGCATCCGCATTTACGTTTAAGCATTCATTTCTCGCGGTGTTCCGCACTTTCGTCCAACCCCTGTAGCCTCTTATGTGAATGTAGACTTTCCCAGCGTATACTGCTGATGATATCTTCTCCAGCTTCCATTCGGGTGGTTGCGTTGAAATTTCGCAACGTTTCGATGAGTGTCGCTATTACCATCTTCTGGCACATTGTCGGCTGTTGGGTAAACATTAATGTAACCGACTAACTGCAGGGACGGATTGGTGACTGTAAATGGAGGAAAGAAGGTCTTATGATCGTGTGTCCGTGAATGCATCGTTGGCGCGATAGACGGCGCTGAAGAATGACAGTTTCTCTCGCCACTTCCCGTGTGTTCTTTGGGTGCTGCAGGTTGTTTGATTGACGCAGAGTATTGTAAGCAGCAGAATGGTCCAGTATTCACGTCGGGAACGTGACAAGATGGTGTTTGCGTACGGCCAAGCACATGGAAACGGTCGAGAGGCAGCACGGGTACACCAAAACAGGTACCTTCATAGACACCAGCCACTTCACACAACATTTCAAGCTCTTTTTGGGCGTTTGTGTGATCATGGATCCTTTCAGACAGACTGACTTGCACGGAGGCGACTAATTGTCCGTAAACCAGACTTGGAGAACCAAGTTCTACAGGATATTGAGACGAACCCCACTACAAGCTCCAGGCAAGTGGCCCGCCAACAAGGAGTAAGCCAAAGTACGATTACGAGTATGTGTATCCTGCTTGACAGCCGCAACTATCCCTATCACCTGCAATACTATGGAAGCCACTTTAGACATCTCCTGTGGTGTAGATGGGCTGCAGCTCTGTACTGTGTTCCGGAACGATATGCTGATATTGCACGCACACCTGACAAATGTCCATGGGACCTTCTATTATCCATTTTCAGTCAGAAATCCATCCCTCGTCCCCTGCGATTTGTCTGTTTTATTAATGTTCGCCCTGTGTGTATAAGAGGGGCGTCTGAAAAGTCCGCGTAAAGTACGAGACATGGCGCCACCGGCACGAATCGAGGTCATGTTTAGTTAGTAGCATCTTTGGAAAGAATGCATACCAAGTTTCAGCCATATTGGTCTACTTCTTTGTGTTTGGCATTCGTGTGAATCAAAGAAGTCGAGTGATTGTCAAAAAATGGACGAAAATGAATTTCGTGTGGTGGTTAAACATTACTTTATGAAAGGCAAAACGCCTAAGGAGACTAAAGAGAAGCTTCATAAACATTACGGTGACTCTGCAGCTTCGATTAGAACTGTTTATAAGTGGTTTCAGAATTTTCGAAGTGGCCATATTGGCGTCCTGGACGCCCTGTGGAGGTTACGACTCCAGAAATCATGGATAAAATCCATGATATGGTGATGGATGACAGAAGAGTTAAGGTGCATGAGATTGGTAATGCTGTGGCATTTTGAGTGAACGGATATATAATATTTTGCATAAACATTTTGACATGACAAAGCTATCCGCAAAATGGGTTCCGCGAATGCTCCCGCTTGATCAAAAACGGAATCGTGTGAAGTGTTGCAAGGATGGTTTGCAGCTGTTCAGGCAGAATCCGCAGGACTCTAAGCGTCGTTTCCTCACTGTGGATTAAACATGGATACATTACTATACTCCTGAGACCAAACAACAATCTAAACAATGGGTTACCAATGGATAATCTGCACCAAAAAAGGCGAAGACCATTCCTTCGGACGCAAAGTTTATAGCGACTGTCTTTTGGGATTCACAAGGGATAATCCTCATCGACTATCTGGGTAAGGGTAAAACTATTGCAGGTGCATATTATTCATCGTTATTGGACCGTCTGAAAACCGAGCTGCAAGAAAAATGCCGGCGATTGGACTGCAAAAAAGTCCTTTCTATCACGGCAATGCACCAGCACACACCTCAGCAGTTGTGGTTGCAAAATTATTGGAAATAGGATTCAAACTCGTTCCACATCCTCCCTATTCTCCAGACTTGGCTCCGTTGGACTACTATTTGTTCCCCAATTTGAATAAATGGCTGGCGGGACAAAGATTTTATTCAAACGAGGAGGTGACTGCAGTAACTAATAGCTATTTTGCAGACTTGGACAATTCCTATTATTCGGATGGGATCAACAAATTAGAACAGCGCTGGACGAAGTGTATAAGTCTAAATGGAGACTATATCGAAAAATATAAAAGGTTTACCCCAAACAAGGAGTAGTCTTTATTTTTGCACGGACTTTTCAAACGCCCCTCGCATATACAGGGTGGTCAGAAACAAAAGCTTGGAAGGCTATTGCAGAGTAAGTTGTTTCTGGTCAGAAACAATACGAAAAGCTTGTAAGGCTGTTGCAGGGCAGGTTGTGCTGAGAAATAATTTTTAAGCAAAAAGTTCGATACTTCATGCCGTTTGCGAGGTAATTAGCGATGAAGTTAGCAATTCAGGCCGTTTCGCGTGCAGATTCAAGCGGCCCGTCAGGTACAATTAGTATCAGTTGTTCTCATAGCGTAGATGATAGCGCACGAGACTGCTCAGCCTTTTGCTCGGGTTCGATCCTTACTTCCGTCCCACACCCAGCTTTTGTATCACTCTCTTATTCGGTTCTAGGAAACCAAACGAAAAACACGTTGGGTGACACAGTCTCTGGCGGGCCGTTTGAATTTGCGCGCGCAACAGCCTGATTGGCTAGCTCAGTTGTAATTGACTCGGAAATGGCGCAACGTATCGAATTTTACCTTAACACTGTTTTTCAGACCATACTAACCTGCAGCGCCTCACAAGCTCTTCAGGGTATTTGGGGACGAGGAGGAGGGGACAGTCTGTCATTCGACTGTAGGTGCATTTTGTCTTGCACAGACACGCGAGGCGTCACTTGCCCTGCACGGTCTCTGCTTAGAGGTGCACGTGCAAGTCCCATGCTGATTTTAGCAAGTAGTCCTCATCACTACTGAGAGACTGTTACGCACATTTGTCTATTGTTCTCACAATTTCTAACATTTTACACTGTCGAACGCTTTTTCTAGTCGACAAATCCAATGAAGCCGGCCGTTGTGACCGAGCGGTTCTAGGCGCTTCAGTCTAGAACCGCGCGACCGCTACGGTCGCAGGTTCGAATCCTGGATGTGTGTGATGTTCTTAGATTAGTTAGATTTAAATAGTTCTAAGTTCTAGGGGACTGATGACCTCTGATGTTAAGTCACATAGTGCTGAGAGCCATTTGAACCAATTTTTTTTTTTTTAATCCAATGATGTGTCTTGACTTTTCTTCCCTCCATTATCAAGCGCAACGTCATAAATGACTCTCCGGTGTCTTTATCTTTCCTAAAGCTACGGCGATCGTCATCTAACATCTCCCTCATTATCTTTTCCGTGCTCTGTCATTATTCTTGTCAGCAACTTGACTACGTCAGCTGTGACTGTATTATAGTTCTCGCACATATCTGCTCTTGATGTCTTAGGAATTGTGTGGATGACATTTTTGCGAAAGTCGGATGGTATGTCACCATTGTCATTGATTCTAGCTGTTTGGTTACTACTTCTCCCAATGATTTTAGAAATCCCGAAGGAATGTTGTCTATCCATTCTGCCTTATTTGATCTCAAGTGTTGAATGTTGTCTATCCATTCTGCCTTATTTGATCTCAAGTCCTTCAAATCTCTGTTAAAACCTGACTCTAGTACTGAATCCCATATGTCGTCCACAATGACTTCCATTTGTTCTTCACCGAGCGTGGTGGCGCAGTGGTCCGCACACTGCACTCGCATCCGGAAGGACGATGGCTCAAACCAGGGTCCGGACATCCTGATTTAGGTATTCCTTGATTTCCCTAAATCGCTTCAGGTAAATGCCAGGATGGTTCCTTTGAAAGGGCACGGCCAATTTCCTTCCCCATCCTTCCCTAATCCGATGAGACCGATGACCTTGCCGTTTGGTCCCCTCCGCCAAACCAACCGACCACCAAACATTTCTTCATTTCTTGAGCTGTTGTAGGCGCTTCACTCCGGAACCGCGCTACGGTCGCAGGTTCGAATCCTGCCTCGGGCATGGATTTGTTTCATGTCCTTAGGTTAGTTCCGTTTAAGTAGTTCTAAGTCTAGGGGACTGATGAGCTCAGATGTTAATTCCCATAGTGCTTAGAGCCATTTCTTCTGTCACGTCCTCAGTCAAGTCTTCCTCCTCGCAGACGCATGCAATGAACTCTTCCCATCTATCCACTGTGTCTTCTGCTTTTAATAGTGGAATTCCTAATGCACTCTTAATCTTGATGCCATGTCTTTGTTGACTATTCTGTATGCTGTCAGTTCTTCCGACGATCACTCCTTTTTGATTTCTTCCCATTTTACACACCAGCTATTTAGAATTTGCTTTCCTGTACTTCCTATTTGTTTCATTTCTAACAGACTTTCACTCCTGGAAATTGAAATAAGAACACCGTGAATTCATTGTCCCAGGAAGGGGAAACTTTATTGACACATTCCTGGGGTCAGATACATCACATGATCACACTGACAGAACCACAGGCACATAGACACAGGCAACAGAGCATGCACAATGTCGGCATTAGTACAGTGTATATCCCCCTTTCGCAGCAATGCAGGTTGCTATTCTCCCATGGAGACGATCGTAGAGATGCTGGATGTAGTCCTGTGGAACGGCTTGCCATGCCATTTCCACCTGGCGCCTCAGTTGGACCACCGTTCGTGCTGGACGTGCAGACCGCGTGAGACGACGCTTCATCCAGTCCCAAACATGCTCAATGGGGGACAGATCCGGAGATCTTGCTGGCCAGGGTAGGACCGTAGCCCAGCTTCATGGAGACGGTTGCGAATGGTCCTCGCCGATACCCCAGGAGCAACAGTGTCCCTAATTTGCTGGGAAGTGGCGGTGCGGTCCCCTACGGCACTGCGTAGGATCCTACGGTCTTGGCGTGCATCCGTGCGTCGCTGCGGCCCGGTCCCAGGTCGACGGGCACGTGCACCTTCCGCCGACCACTGGCGACAACATCGATGTATTGTGGAGACCTCACGCCCACGTGTTGAGCAATTCGGCGGTACGTCCACCCGGCCTCCCGCATGCCCACTATAGGCCCTCGCTCAAAGTCCGTCAACTGCACATACGGTTCACGTCCACGCTGTCGCGGCACGCTACCAGTGTTAAAGACTGCGATGGAGCTCCGTATGCCACGGCAAACTGGCTGACACTGACGGCGGCGGTGCACAAATGCTGCGCAGCTAGCGCCATTCGACGGCCAACACCGCGGTTCCTGGTGTATCCGCTGTGCCGTGCGTGTGATCATTGCTTGTACAGCCCTCTCGCAGTGTCCGGAGCAAGTATGGTGGGTCTGACACACCGGTGTCAATGTGTTCTTTTTTCCATTTCCAGGAGTGTATATTGCTGTATTCCCGACTTTTCAACAACATTTTTATACTTCCTTCTTTCGCCGATCAATCGAAGAATTTTTTCTGTTACCCAAGATTTCTTTACAGTTACCTACCTATTTCGTCTGTGCTTTCCATTTTTAGAGACGTCAATTCCTCTTCAAATTATAACATGACCGCTGTGCACGTGCTGTTTTATAACGATTCTGCTGGCTCGCTTAAAAATGACACATATTACAATAACAGATAAATTAAGGAAGCGGCTAACGATGCGTTCTATTAAGAACAGTTATTATTAGCAGTTCACGATCTTTAGGGTTTATTACTGAAAGCGCTACTCAAAGGAAACTCTTTTAAATGTGAACAGTTAGCAATATTTCGCATACCACCATACATCCACCTTTCCCCGCTGAAACCTCTTAAATGAACAAATGCGGCGAGGATAATCGTATTCGGGGAGAATTAGGAATCACCTGAGACTGTACTCTGCTAGACCTCCACGTTATGTGCTCGCGTCCAGCAACAACAATCAGGCAATATCCAAAACAATGTCGTCGGACAGTGATTACTTTGGAATTCTACGTCCAGCCAAAATCAGAGGTAGCTGCAACATAGACTCTGTGGTGAAGCAGATCGATAAATGTATCCCCAAATGTTACACAGAATGACCATTATCTTGACATGTGACGACATAGGTTCATCACAAACTGAATTATCTACTGTGGTTCTCATTATCACAATATCTCTTTCTTTAGAAACCTTCAAACGTGTATTATCAGTCCTCAATACCTCAGTATCTCACTTTTTACCAAACTGGTTCTTCAGGGCGCTTCTCTCAAACTTCAGTCTACTCTCACAGTTACTAAATTGCGATGAGTCTATAACTGGTAAGCTACACAGTCCAGTATCTTATTTTGTATATTCGGCTGACCACGATGCAATTCAGCTGGGATCTTCTCTTGTCTCAGAGCATTACCATGAATACCTCCTCCTCATGCGAGTTTTGAGCAGTGAATTCGCTGTTGCTACCTGAAATCATCTGTTCCGTCCCCTGTTGCTACATACGAATCCCTCATGATTAATAGACTATCATCCTTATGTAGTCAATTAACCGTTCCGTCTGCTCATACACTTTCTATATCTTTTCATCTTCTGCTCGTGAAGTCGGTACTTATATCTGAACTGTTGCTACTGGCGTTGGTTTTGAGGCTGATTTTCGTGGCCCATTTATATCGATAAATATTTACGCTTTTTGCGGTCCCCGAAGTGCGGCACCGATTTAGAATAACTTCCACGAGAGTGCCGCTCTGGCGTGGAGCCGTACATCCGCCTTCTTAGCGCGTCTGCAGAGCGCTCGACGTAGGAAGTAGCCTGTTCGAATTGTTGTGTTGGCTGAAGAGCCAACACCGTGTTACTAGAGGAGGCCGAAATGCACGCGTTTTAGCTCACGCAGGCTGGTGTAACGTGGGAAGAACTATAACTGACGTGAAGTCTGGAACACGACAAGGAATTAGAATTCAGAAAGCGGACGTAATTAGTTTAATACTTAACTTTAATCCATTAATGATGATCGTCGCTCTTGACGGTACATGCTTCACAATATTATCTGTTCAGAATACACGTATAGTAACTGAATATGGCACCTTGCTAGGTTGTAGCAAATGACGTAGCCGAAGGCTATGCTAAACTGTCGTCTCTGCAAATGAGAGCGTCTGTATACAGTGAACCATTGCTAGCAAAGTCGGCTGTACAACTGGGGCGAGTGCTAAGGAGTCTCTCTAGACTAGACCTGCCGTGTGGCGGCGCTCGGTCTACAATCACTGATAGTGGCGACACGCGGGTCCGACGTATACTAACGGACCGCAGCCGAGTTAAAGGCTACCACCTAGCAACAGTGGTGTCTGGCGGTGACACCACACGAATCGTGGTATTATAAAAAAAATTCAATCCCAGTAATAGGCTGGTAAGGATGGGACAGATGGGGGTGTAAAATTCTTGATCACTAGAGAGTTAATGTCTCGAATTGAATCCTAAAGCCATTCGCATGTGAACTGTTGATGGTGATTTGCATATAGGATGGGAACGTTAAGCTAGGCGGTATTTGAGAGGAGTAGGCTACGTGCCGGTACAGGCGTTCGTCGTCTCTCCCTGCTCCCTGCTACGCTATCCTGATATTACACTATACACTAATCCACTGTAGCCACCTACTGTCAACAGATACACATCGTGAGCAAAGTGCGCGGAGGAAGAAGACGGGTTGTGATTTGACGGATGAACTTACCCCTCGTGATCTACCAGTTATCAATGCCATAGGACTCTTGGTTTTGTTTTTCACTCAGTGTCTCTTTGATGAACATCGGTAGCATATATCTCTTGCAAAATCAGTCATCGGCGAAAATCAGCAGCGCATCCATTTGCAAGGCCACACATTGATAAGGATGTGAAACAACAACATCAATACGGTGGAAGAAATACATATACACAATATTAAATGTAAGATATTGACGGTTACACTGTAATATGTATAAATAATGATACGCCTACTTGTAGCTATCAATGTTGTTACTGTATATGTTTCGATCATTCGCTAATTACTCATTTATTCATGCCTCTGAATTTATTGAAAATGTTTTGTTTATAGACGTCGCGTTTTACTTCATTCGCAATGCAGTGCATTAAAACACAAAGCACATATTGTACGTTTTCTAATACATATTCTTGAACTGTTTAAACTCATATGTTAGGAGGTATACATCCGTGCTTGTGTAAAAATTCCAGCTCTGAATATTCACTCAAGTTCGTGATTTTGAACTCCTGCTGTACTCGCTACATGTCTTTCTATTTCTCGTTCGTTATGACATCGTGATTCAAGGTTGATGGATGGCTCTAAGCACTATGGGACTTAACATCTGCGGGCATCAGCCCCTAGACTTAGAACTACGTAAACCCAATTAATCTAAGGACATCACACTCATCCATGCCCGAGGCAGGATTCGAACCTGCGACCGTAGCAGCCGTGTGGTTCCGGACTGAAGCGCCTAGAACCACTTGGCGACAGCGGCCGGTGAATCAAGGTTGATTGTGACAGAAATAATCACTGAATAATAATACAGCACATGCATTAGACAACAAACTGCACATCAGTGCAATCTGTTCCCGCAAACAGAAATTCGAGTAAAGAGATTTGTCACATTTTCCCAACACAGAGACGAATTTATATGTACTGATCAAAGTGCTGAAACGATGGAGGATGCGTTATATTTCCCGGAAACACGTATCAACAACAGTAAACTAACCGTGAGCCCATAAACTATTATTCATTAAGTTCTCAATTTTGAAAATGTCTATTGTACCTACTTATGTTAAGGAAAACGCAGTTGTTTATAGTGCAAGCGAAACTGGTTTGTAGCAATCGGAACGCAACAGCAAGAAATTTGCGTTATACGGCAATGAGCAACACAAAGTATGTCCAAAGACTATTAAGTAATATGAAACATACCCACTTATACTCAAATGACTGTAGCTTTGAATTTGCTGCTCTATAAGTAACGGTAAAGGTTAAGTGATACAATAGATTAAGCTCAATATCTCCTTCTCTATAGTGGAGTATTTCCGTTCCACTTCACTTAAATGCCTTGATGCATAAGTTGCTGGGTGATCATTGGCACCTACTTCCTGACTCTACGCACATCCCTCTCCCTTATTTTCTCGCGTCAACATACAACATAATTCTTTTTCATAATTCAGAAATACTAACACGGGACTAGTTGTTAGTGCTTTTTCAGTCACTTGAATGTTCAATGACAGTCAGCTGTCCACTGATGTTTCACACCCTCCAAGAAATGTGTTAAGGGGGGGGGGGGGGGGGGGTAGGGCGTTAAATGAGCCATCTTGGAGCAGGAGAGACACCGCAGGACATTTTAATTTCCACTGTCTATACTTTTACAAATAAATTTGTAAAACTTGTGCAGCATGACCAGGAAGGATTCAGGATTATCAGAGGAAATTCAAAATCTCAACAAAATATTTTTTTATCTGAAATTTCATCAGTTTTTCACTTATTATTGGCTGCATTTGTTCCTATAGGTACACTTTTCTTCATAACTAGGAGAGATTCTTCGATGAAGTTCCACAGCATATAAACCATAGTTACAGGTGTATGAAACTCTAGAATTTTCCAAATCTATTAAAAACTGTGGTAAAAATTGAGATAATTAACTATGAAATTTGAGTTTGTTCTAAACATAAAGTTTAAAATTAACAGCTCATTTATTTTTTCATAAATTAAATAAATTTTAGAGTTTCATTCACCTGTAAGTATGGTTTGTATGCGGAGCAAAATTCATAGAAGAGTCTCTCCTACTTGTGAAGAAAAGTGTACCTATAGCAACAAATTCTGCCACCAGTAACTGAAAAAAATGATGAAATTTCACACATAAAAAAATTATTTTGTCATGCTTATGAACTTCCACTGCTATGAATGTGAATCCTGACTCATTCCTGGTCATGCTGATAAAGTTTTATAAATTTGTTGGTAAAAGTATAGACAGTGGAAATTAAAATGTCCAGTGGCCCTTCTCCTCCTCCAAGTCGTCCAGTTTGACGTCCTACCTGTCTTAATAGTATAACAATGTCAGCACATCCTTGGACAAATTTTCTATATCAGTTACATGACGCTAAAAGTGAATGCAACTGCTTTGCAATTTGTGACGGCGAGAAATCACAGACTGCACACACCAACCTTGTGTCAGCAGTCATGATGTTTTATCTAAGTACTCGGTGTAAACAGCTCATTCCTGACAATGCGAAATGACACTTTTCAATACTTAATTATAAGCACATCCAATTTAATCTCTTAAACATAGCCACTGTGTTTACTCCTTCATATACTTAGGAAATAAAACAATATCTAAGTAGACCATGCACCGGCATTGTTTTAATTACCCCAACACACATTCCAATAATCAGTGAAATGTGGCCAGTGCATTCTTGAGTCCAAAAGGCATTCACTGATATTTGTAATGCCCCCAAGTAGTCTTCGACCAGTCCTCTGGCACTACTTCTAACTAGTGGCAACCATTTTCTAGATCCATTGTTGAAAATTACTTGCATTAACCCAGGTAGTCCAATTTTCTGTGATATTCAGTACTGGATACGCATCTGTCACAGTTCTGGCGTTTAACGAATGGTAGTCGCAGCAGTACCTGTATTTCTTCGACCCATATGGTGAATTTTTGGGCATGATGGCAACACATGCTCGCTAAGTTTTGTATCCCGTCTGGAAGGCGGCGCGTTGGTCTACTTCGAAATCTAACAAAGAGGCCGAATGAAAGCAAGCGAGTAGGAACAGGGGAGGTAAAGGACGTCGGTATTGCAAGTGAAGTAAAAGAGATTTTTATTGGTGCATAGACAAATGCAAATGATTAAGTATCTTTCTACAGATGAGCACGAAGGAGTGCAGCCAAAGTCCAGATACGAAGGTCTCAATAGCAAGCTAAGCTAAAGCGATGATTCTCGGCCGTCTGCTCTTCATGAACCGGGCGGAAGTGGAGCGGCGCTCGTAGAACTGCACAGCGTCGGCTACAGGGTGCTGTCGTCGGAGATCTTCCACTCTCGTAGTGCCAACCTACGCTGTGGCATCGGAACTATCGATACCACACTAAGGGTTGTCACTCTCTTCAATAATGCCATCCAGCTGTTGACTGATGAACCCCTAGGTTGCTGATTACAGGTGATGAGGTATTCTGTCCAGCTGTTAATAGATGGAAGAATTAACCCTCAATGGGGTTCTGCATTGCGTGATGGATGTTGGATGTGACGGTCCACTAGGACTGAACACACCCACAAACTGTATCATTAGCATTTCTGTGGCTACTCGACCTTTCTCTTTCACATAATTTTAAAATTAGGGCGGCTGCAGCTAAAATAGTTATACATAACTGATTGACCAGTTCATAAAGTATAACAGGTGTTTAATTATCCCTGGGCTTTCGACTTGAAGTGCCAGATTATACAAAGTATTGCACTTACTAATCGTTTTGATATACACTACTGGCCATTAAAATTGCTACACAACGAAGATGACGTGCTACAGACGTGAAATTTAACAGACAGGAAGAAGATGCTGTGATATGCAAATGATTAGCTTTTCAAAGCATTCACAAAAGGTTGGTGCCGGTGGCGACACCTACAGCGTGCTGACATGAGGAAAGTTTCCAACCGATTTCTCATACACAAACAGCAGCTGACCGGCGTTGCCTGGTGAAACGTTGCTGTGAAGCCTCGTGTAAAGACGAGAAATGCGTACCATCACGTTTCCGACTTCGATAAAGGTCGGATTGTAGCCTATCGCGATTGCGGTTTATCGTATCGCGACATTGCTGCTTGCGTTGGTCGACATCCAATTACTGTTAGCAGAATATGGAATCGGTGCGTTCAGGAGGGTAATACGGAACGCCGTGCTGGATCCCAACGGCCTCGTATCACTAGCAGTCGAGATGACAGGCATCTTATCCGCATGGCTGTAATGGATAATGAAGCCACGTCTCGATCCCTGAGTCACGAGATGGGGACGTTTGCAAGACAACAACCGTCTGCACGAACAGTTCGACGACGTTTGCAGAAGCATGGACTATCAGCGCGGAGACCATGGCTGTGGTTACCCTTGACGCTGTATCACAGACAGGAGCGCCTGCGATGGTGTACTCAGCGACAAACCTGGGTGCACGAATGGCAAAACGTCATTTTTTCGGGTGAATCCAGGTTCTCTTTACATCATCTTGATGGTCGCGTCCGTGTTTGGCGACATCGCGGTGAACGCACATTGGAAGCGTGTATCCGTCATCGCCCTACTGGCGTATCACCCGTCGTGATGCTATGAGGTGCCATTGGTTACACGTCTCGGTCGCCTCTTGTTCGCATTGACGGCACTTTGAACGGTGGACGTTACATTTCAGATGTGTTATGACCGGTGGCTCTGCCCTTCATTCGATTCCTGCGAAACCCTACATTTCAGCAGGATAATGCACGACCGCATGTTGCAGGTGCTGTACGGGCCTTTCTGGATACAGAAAATGTTCGACTGCTGTCCTGGCCAGCACATTCTCCAGATCTCTCACCAATTGAAAACGTCTGGTCATTCGTGGCCGAGCAACTGGCTCGTCACTATACGCCAGGCACTACTCTTGATGAACTGTGGTATAGTGTTGAAGCTGCATGGGCAGCTGTACCTGTACACGCCATCCAAGCTCTGTTTGACTCAATGCCCAAGTGTATCAAGGCCGTTATTACGGCCAGAGGTGGTTGTTGTGGGTACTGATATCTCAGGATCTATGCACCCAAATTGCGTGAAAATGTAATCACATGTCAGTTCTAGTATAATATATTTGTCCAATGAATACCCGTTTATCATGTGATCTGCATTTCTTCTTGTTGTAGCAACTTAAATGGCCAGTAGTGTAAATGCTGTTTACAATATTAATAAAGAAGCATTGAGCAAGACAATTTCTTTCCCTAACCACTCCACGTTTTCTACCATTTTATCACGTGTTAGGCAAGACAACAACAACAAGAACTTCCACCGCATTCCTTACAACAGCCCCTTTTCAGAAAGAACTGGTAAACTTTTAAAAAAAGAAGAACATAAAACCTGCAGTTTTTATCGCACAGAAGGTATATGACAAATATAGATACTAAGGACAGTCAATGAGCAAACTTTATAAGAACAGAGGGGTATAATGCCTGTTCTGAAAAGTATATTGGGCAAACAGATAGAGGTTTCTAAATTCGCTTTAAAGAACATCTCAAAGTAAGCAGTTCTAACATCTCAATTATGTGATAACCAACAGTCTATTTCAGATCTCCACAATAACTTGAAAATACTGCATAAAGAGACAAAGGACAGTGTTTTAAATGTGCTTGAGGAGATGTATGTAATACAATCCATAAGACACCCTCTGATAATACTTCAACAACCAAACAGACTTAAAATACCGAGCTTTATTGGACTGTTTTGACTATTTGAATTTTTGAAGGAAGGGTTCTCAGCAACAGATTAGTTTGTTAGCTTGTTACAGGTTTTTTATGTCAATATCCAAGCTTACTCCCACTGGTAATCCTCGTGTAGGTCATCTGATCCATTTAATATACAAATTATTTTAATGATACACAAATACTAATTTTTAAACTTTTCCCGTGTGTTAACATCATTATATTAGTATCACCCACGTTCAATTTTTATACAATATAAATAGCCGAGTCTTATAGTTCACAAGGCGACCGTAATTCCTAAGCAAAGCACTGGCTGCGCGCTCCTCTTATTTCCCATGTTGTGGGCGTTAGTTAGATTTCCTTAACTGTGTCAGTACCCAGGCTTACAGTATGTTCAACCGTCAGCTTAAACTTCCTCGTTTTGATAGCTGGTGGCCCTGAAAACATATTAAAATAATTTTACAGGGTATTTAAATTTTATTTGTTTTCGTCACCAACTTTATTTTAGTCTACAGTCACTTCAGGACCCAACATTTTCCTGAGGATCATTTATCAGGGGTGTCACCTATCATTGACATAGGCTCAAAGTAAAGTGATAACAGTTCGAGATTTTAACACAGATTAGTCCCGTTTTTGGCAGTTGTTCCTTGTTACGTGGGCAGTGTCCCCATCTCTCTTTCGTTTTAGGTACTGCTTCACTGTTTTTTTAATCAAGTGATCGGTTTCTAATTCCTAATTATGTTCCTTCGTTTTTAGACCGGACGTTCATCACTTATGATGGTTTTTATCAACTGAGAAAGGCTGAGAACCTTGACTAGTCACTCCAGCCGTTACTCTGCGGCATTATGATACAACTCCCTATACCATATGACAGCATTTGTAAGTAACCTTCTTTTAGTATGAATTTACATATCTTATTTATTAAATACGTATAGGGCTGTTCTTTGTGGGATGTATATGATCCACACCCAGTTTCCTAACTAGATGCTTAACATTTTCTCCCTTGTTTAAATCTATTCACTCAGTACTTTAAGATATCTCGGATAACTTCATTTCCTCTTTATCAAAGTATTAATTTGAAACCTGGGTAGGTACTCAGAGAGCGCACAGGATAAGGTTAAGATTGTGGAAGGGGCTCGAAACAGTTACTGTGAGTTGCACAATCAAACAAACAGCTTTATTTTTCGAAGAACCACTTATTTACACATTGCTTTAAAACATCACAGTTAAACAATACGGCTGAAGGCCTAGTTAAAGAAAACTTGAGATGCTTTCTGGGCTGAAGGCGCCAAACCACACCAAAAGCAAGAACTTGGAAATCAAAAGCAATTAAAAATCGAAGGTAAAAAATATTTAAAAAACATGCAATTGAAACAATTAGCGGCTGGAGGCCTACACTACATGTCTGAAGGACAACTATAATTAAAACACATTAATAAACAATTTTACTAACAAGGAAATTTCTTTTTAAACTTACAACACAATGGCCGAAAGCCTAATTAAAGAAATATTAACTTACTGTACAGCTGAAGCCCACAAATAAATTTAAAACAACACCTGAAGGCCTGAACAACAAGTCAGACAAACAATTTAAAATAAACCTCTTCCTTATAAAAAAAAATTTCCTTTAAAGAATACACACGGCTGAAGGCCTTATTAAAAGGGGTTCGCGTAAATCCTCGGCTGAAGGCCACACATAACACTTTGAACAGCTAACGGCGTAGGGCCTGGATTACAAACACTTTCAAATAGAATCAATTATAAGGAAAATATTTTTTTTAAATAAAATCAATCTTCAAAATTTTAATTTAACACGGCTGAAGGCCTGTACGCAAAATTTAAAAGAACTGAATTAACAGACAGCAAAAGGCCTCACACAATACTTCAAACTAACATGAAAATCACAATCTAAAACAGACGGAACAAATGGTGCTCACAAGTGTTCCAAGGGTCGGCCTGAGAAGGTAGCTCAAACGTAAGGTGAGGTGAGACAGGCAGCCAAGAGCTGATGTTAAATAATTGGATGGCAACCCAAACTAGGGACGGCCTGAGGACTTACGAACAATTTAACCAATTCCCTTCCGTCTGCCCAATGGCACAACAATGGAAAATATCGGCCGAGGACGAGGATACGAACAGCACTATGTCTTCAGGAATTGGCCAAGGGAACAATAAATGCTCTAAGCAAAATATGAACCATACAACTTAAAAGGCTGTCGAACTACTCGCCGTGCCGGACAGCATCAACACGACGAGGAAAGGCATACTGCCGGAAAACTACGCTAACGACCAGGGCAGATAACTGGGGCGTTAACAGCCACAGGGCAGAAAATACCGCTTGTGCACTTCACTGGCAAGTAACAGTCAATTTAATAATTAATCACAATATGGGAAGATGGCTGCAAGATTTCACCGACTCCAACACATCATACGTTGCTACTAGCCCGAAAGACCCGGGGAGCAACAACCTGTGCTCCCTGAACGAAGAGATGTCACAATAGTTGAGGTTTAATGACAGGTTAACGGATCACTCAACTTCAGCATGCAGGTTCGGTGGGCAACAAACTTTGTCGCTCTCACAGCTAGCGCCTCACGATCCGACAGTGCGTGCACGACACCAGCTGTCCCGGCGTGACCTCGCACTGCGGATACTTCCTCACTGCCCCATCCCAACCGACTGACTCAATCCAGCAAGCAGACAGCATTAAAATAACTGCTCAGTCAAAACCACAAAAGCTACACACAGTTCTGCGAAACACTTCGCCAAACAACTCGAACAACACTAAAGCCAGTCACTGTGGAACAGCTAGGAGGGATCACAAGTCGACACACACAGACAACCTGGAAGCGGTCGGCGACCAAATACACGCTGTCCGATGAAACGACTGACCGAATGACCAACCAAGGTCATCCCCACTGAACTCATGTGTGCCGGCAACGGTCGGGCGAGTCATAGCTGTCACGACCTCCCAGCTGCTCCATCCCCACTGAACTCCCGACACACGACAACCCAAAAATACTAGTGGTCGCTCCAAAGATAGTACGACATTGCTCTTGTCGATAAGCGCTGCTGCTGCCACTCATGGGCAGGCAAGTCAGCACCTTAGTGATGCTGGAAATCGAATAAGAAACGGGAGTGCCGCCAAGACAAGACGTCAGGCAATAACGGCACGAACACGAGCCGCGCATGGCTCATAATTTATAAAAACCTTCTGTACAGATGTACACCAGAAGATGCAACCTAAAAGTTGCAGAACCTGTGGTCTGGGTCTCTAATACATCTACATCTACGTGGATACTTTACAAATCGAACTTAAGGGCCTGGCAGAGGATTCATCGAACCACCTTCACGATAATTCTCTATTGTTCCAGAAAAGATGAACATCTACATCTTTCCGTCTGAACTCAGATTTCCCTTATTTTATTATGATGATCGTTACTCCCTATGTATGTCGACGACAGCAAAATATTTTCGCATTCGGAGGAGAAAGTTGGTGATTGAAATTTCATGATGAAATTCCGCTGCAAAGAAAAACGCCTTTGTTTTAATGATGTTCAAATGGTTCAAATGGCTCTGAGCACTATGAGACTTAACATCTGAGGTCATCAGTGCCCTAGAACTTAGAACTACTTAAACATAACTAAGCTCAGGACATCACACACATCTATGCCCGAGGCAGGATTCGAACCTGCGACCGTAGCAGTCCAGCGGTTCCGGACTGAAGCGCCTAGAACCGCGGGTCCACCACGGCCGGCCTAATGATGTTCCCCCAATATCCTGTATCCTGTACGTGACACTTTCTCCCCTATTTCTGGATAATACAAAAAGTGCTGCTCTTCTTCGAACTTTCTCGATGTACTCCGTTAATCTTATCTGGCAAGGATCCCACGCCGCGCAGCAGTACTCCGAAAGAGAACGAATAAGTATAGTGCAGGATATCTCTTTAGTAGATCCGTTGCGTCTTCTAAGTATTCTGCCAATAAATAGCAGTCTTTAGTTCGCTTCCCCACAACATCTGCTACGTGCTCTCTCCAATTTAAGCTGTTCCTAATTGTAATTCCTAGGTATTTAGTTGAATTTATGGCCTTCAGATTTGACTGGTTTATCGTGTAACCGAAGTTTAACGGATTCCTTTCAGCACTCATGTGGATGATCTCACACTTTTCATTATTTAGCGTCAACTGCCAATTATCTTACCATACAGATGCCTTTTCTAAAGCGTTTGCAATTTGTTTTGGCCTTCTTGCGACTTTACTACACGATAAACGACAGCGTCACCTGCAAACAACATAAGACGGCTGCTCAGACTGTTTCCTAAATCGTTTATATGATAAGGAACAGCAGAGGGCGTGTAACACTACCTTGGTGAACGTCAGAAATAACTACTGCTTTAGTCGATACTTCCCATCGATTACTACGAACTGTGACCTTTCTGACAAGAAATCACGGATCCAGTCACATAACAGAGTTGATATTCCATAAGCATTCAATTTGACTATAAGCCGCTTGGTCTGTTCAGTGTCAAAAGCCTTTTGGAAATCTAGAAATACGGAATCAATCTGAAGTCCCTTGTCAATAACACACAACACTTCTTGTGAGTAAAGAGCTAACTGCTTTCACGCGACCGATGTTTCCTAAATCCGTGTTGACTTTGTATCAATAGACCGTTCTCTTCGAGGTAATTCACAAGCTTCGAACAAAATATATGTCAAACCTGGTAGTCAAGGGAAGGCAGGATTCGGTTACGATTGTGGACGGAGCCGCAATCAGTAACTACTGGTTGCCTTTTACAGATACACACAATTTATTTTAAACCACTAATTCCAGACTCAACAATAAATAAAAATACCACACGTTATTACTGAAGGAATAAATAGCTATGTAAATAATAGTGTTTTCAGTGCATTAAAATTTATCACATCACCATAAAATACAGATACAGACAATGTTTAAAACAAAAACAAGCCATTGTGATCACGGCTGAAGGCCTTACACGCCAAGGATGATAATAAATTAAGAATGTTTAAGAACTCGCTGCAATTACAACTTACAGGTATTGAAATGTTAAAAAGTATGTGGCCAGAAACACTGCAGAAGGTATCAGACGCCAGGAATTGCAGTAAATGAGGTTTTAAGGCTTACTGCTAAAATACAAATATCGAATTATTTTTTCAAAGCAAATGACCACAATCACGGCTGAAGGCCTTACAAGGCAGGAACAGCAATTATGTGAAAAGTGTAGAAACCTGCTGTAAAACAGCAAATACAAGCAAAGTTTAATTAAAAGAAACAAGCAACTGACCATCAAACGGGTGAAATAAGATTATGGTAACCTTGTAACACAATGCTTACACTGTTAGATTTATTCCAGAAGGTGACCGGAACTATTAATTAGACATCATAATCTTTTCTGTAGGCATTACAAGGTATGGTAATAACTAATACAGTAATAAAACAGAAGCACCAGCCACAGACAGTATTCCAGGAATCGACCTTTGAGGTGGTCTGGCAACAAACACTTTCGTGAGCTTCATTCACTTGACAAGATGGTAACTCAGACTAGTGGCAGCCTAACGAATGACCAATGATAATCTTGCTGAAGCTACCTGACGTCCAATTAACCAAATGCAAGAATGAAACAACACGCCAAAGCCAGAACCGGCAGACTGCACTACGCCCCCAGAATACTGTGCTTAGAGCGACCAGAACGAGAAAAGAATCACTACCACCAGAGTGGAAGAATCGCAAACGGCCTATAATCAAGAAATCTGTCAAAATTACACACCTTACCGCGCAGCAGCCGCAAGGCGAGGAAACGTATACTGCTGTTACATACACTAACCACTCCGGGAAGGTAACTGGCGCGTTAGCCGCCACCAGGTAGGAAAAATACTGCTGGTTGAACTTAACAAACTGTACAAGCTGAACGGAGTAAATAGCGAAAACAAGCCGAGGAAAGCTAACCAGATCCGCTTTCCCAACACTCCATTCGCTGCTCTTCGCCTTGGCGACACTACGAGCAGCAACACGAACCCAAGTCACAGGAGAATCGCGAGATGTTACAATGGTGGAGGTTTCTCTACTTGAATTGAAATGCACTCATCTTAAAGCCCGCAGGATCCAGTTTACGACGAGGTCGTGCACCCTCGTGACCACAGCCCTTCGATGCGGCAGTTCATGCGTGCTGCAAGTGCTCCTGGCGTGTTCTGGCTCTGTGCGGACGTGGCTCCTCCTGAGCCCCCAACCAAACTGCCACACTCACATGACAAGTAAAAACAACGACGTCGGCCCAAAAGTAGGGCAACAATTACCACGTATCGAAAATCGCCGCTGCTGCCACTAGCGGACAGGCAACGCTTGCGAAACGAGTGGCGCCAGTCAAGACGAGAAGAAGACAAACAACCGCAACCACGCCAACTAAAGGATACGGTCTGGCCTCCAACAGCGAACGGAAACCTACAAACAGCACCATCGCAAGTGTTTCAAAACCCTGCTGCATATCGACGTCAAAGAGATGGGCCTGTAATTTAGTGGATTACTCCTACTACCTTTCTTGAGTGATGGTGTTATCTGTGCAGCTTTCGTCCGCAGTTCGTGGTCGTGCGGTAGCGTTCTCGCTTCCCGCGCCCGGGTTCCCGGGTTCGATTCCCGGCGGGGTCAGGGATTTTCTCTGCCTCGTGATGAATGGGTGTTGTGTGAGGTCCTTACGGTAGTTAGGTTTAAGTAGTTCTAGGTTCTAGGGGACTGATGACAATAGATGTTAAGTCCCATAGTGCTCAGAGCCATTTGTGCAGCTTTCCAGTCTTTGGGTACGGATCTTTCAGCGAGAGAGCAATATATAATTGTCAATTATGGAGTTATTCCATCAACATACTCTGAAATGAACCTAATTTGTATACAATCTAAGCCGGCAGACTTGCGTTTATTAAGTGATGTAAGTTGCTTCACTACTCCGAAGATATCTAGTTCTGTCACTCATGTTGGCAGCTGTTCTTGATTCGAATTTTGGAATATTTACTTCATCTTCTTTGGTGAAGAAATTTCGGAAATCTGTGTTTAGTAACTCTGCTTTACCAGCACTGTCATCGATAATATTTCCATTTCTTCAGCGCAGAGAAGGCATTGACTGTGTCTTCCCGATAGCGTATTTTACATACAATCAGAGTTCCTTTGGCTGTCCCGTGTTTAAATAGAAACAGCTATAGCAGACTATTGGATTTTTCATTCAGTTTTATATTTTAATAGTTTTAACACCTGTATGTAAACACCCGTTATATACACTCCTGGAAATGGAAAAAAGAACACATTGACAACGGTGTGTCAGACCCACCATACTTGCTCCGGACACTGCGAGAGGGCTGTACAAGCAATGATCACACGCACGGCACAGCGGACACACCAGGAACCGCGGTGTTGGCCGTCGAATGGCGCTAGCTGCGCAGCATTTGTGCACCGCCGCCGTCAGTGTCAGCCAGTTTGACGTGGCATACGGAGCTCCATCGCAGTCTTTAACACTGGTAGCATGCCGCGACAGCGTGGACGTGAACAGTATGTGCAGTTGACGGACTTTGAGCGAGGGCGTATAGTGGGCATGCGGGAGGCCGGGTGGACGTACCGCCGATTTGCTCAACACGTGGGGCGTGAGGTCTCCACAGTACATCGATGTTGTCGCCAGTGGTCGGCGGAAGGTGCACGTGCCCGTCGACCTGGGACCGGACCGCAGCGACGCACGGATGCACGCCAAGACCGTAGGATACTACGCAGTGCCGTAGGGGACCGCACCGCCATTTCCCAGCAAATTAGGGACACTGTTGCTCCTGGGGTATCGGCGAGGACCATTCGCAACCGTCTCCATGAAGCTGGGCTACGGTCCCGCACACCGTTAGGCCGTCTTCCGCTCACGCCCCAACATCGTGCAGTCCGCCTCCAGTGGTGTCGCGACAGGCGTGAATGGAGGGACGAATGGAGACGTGTCGTCTTCAGCGATGAGAGTCGCTTCTGCCTTGGTGCCAATGATGGTCGTATGCGTGTTTGGCGCCGTGCAGGTGAGCGCCACAATCAGGACTGCATACGACCGAGGCACACAGGGCCAACACCCGGCATCATGGTGTGGGGAGCGATCTCCTACACTGGCCGTACACCTCTGGTGATCGTCGAGGGGACACTGAATAGTCCACGGTACATCCAAACCGTCATCGAACCCATCGTTCTACCATTCCTAGACCGGCAAGGGAACGTGATGTTCCAACAGGACAATGCACGTCCGCATGTATCCCGTGCCACCCAACGTACTCTAGAAGGTGTAAGTCAACTAACCTGGCCAGCAAGATCTCCGGATCTGTCCCCCATGGAGCATGTTTGGGACTGGATGAAGCGTCGTCTCACGCGGTCTGCACGTCCAGCACGAACGCTGGTCCAACTGAGGCGCCAGGTGGAAATGGCATGGCAAGCCGTTCCACAGGACTAAATCCAGCATCTCTACGATCGTCTCCATGGGAGAATAGCAGCCTGCATTGCTGCGGAAGGTGGATATACACTGTACTAGTGCCTACATTGCTCATGCTGTGTTGCCTGTGTCTATGTGCCTGTGGTTCTGTCAGTGTGATCATGTGATGTATCTGACTCCAGGAATGTGTCAATAAAGTTTCCCCTTCCTGGGACAATGAATTCACGGTGTTCTTATTTCAATTTCCAGGAGTGTAGTATGAATCGGTCAGTCAGTTAAATAGGCTTTCTATATCAGATGCTGTACTTTTTTATGTAATGCAGATGCACTGACGGTTTGATTAACGCAAACATCCACACTTGACCCATCTAAATCGTCCTCCTACAATACATCCAAATAGGATATTAACAACCCCTTTGGCGCAACCACTTTGTTTATGCCAAAATTGTCAGCAATAACCAAAACCATGTCTTCTCTATTCCCTTCCTGTATGTGTACCAAGTTCCTACATATTATAAAACAATGTGACATATCCAAGCCATTATTGTGTACAAACAGCTCTAAAACACACAAAATACCACTTGGTAGATAAGAAACTATGCTTACCCCGAGTAGCTTTGCTATGCCTTTCAGCACAATCATGCGAACTGAGCCTTAATGATTTTGTACGCATGTTAACAGGTTCCACGTACACGCTAGGAAAACCTTGCACCAGCATATCATTTGCAGCTATCTCTCCCAGTCGGAGCAAAGTTCCACCAAGTTCGATAGTGTGTTGAGATTTTTTGCATGAAGCTCATTCAAGATATCCAACCCCAGGATCATGCAATACCCTTCACCAACGTGACAATGCTTCTACATGCTCTCTGGAATTCCTCACTCCAGTACAAAAATTGAGCAACGTTGACCTCAATTATTCCATCTCATTGTCCCTTACACCACATAATCTATAGTGAAGGAAATTCAATCTCTTCCTACTCAAGGGGTCCAGACTCGCTACCCTGTGTCCACTAAGAACCTATGTTCAGACGCGATCATCGTGCCAAATAAGCAGCATTCTGTCGTTGTAGCATTCAGTTTCACCGGGAACGGCGTTCGTCAGTTGCGGAATTCCCGTTGATGTTTAATGACCACCTACCAACCTGTTTCTCATTGCCGCAATCTGACTCTTGGTGGCCTGCCACTCCTCACTTAACACACTATGGTTGGGGGCACTGCTTTCGAATGTCACCCGCGTGTACGCGCCTCTTACATTTTACCTCCGAGGGAAAAAAGCTTCGCTTTTCTTGCACTCGTGTTGCTATATCCACTTCCTCTGTGCAGAAACGTTAATGGCCAGCCTTCGGATTCTCCATCCACACTCGCTTGATACATCGAGTGAGAGACAGCTCAAAAAACATCTAACGCTCAGTTCTCCACTTTCTGGAGGATAATTTCGACCGCCACCTCATTCTGCATCAACTCATACGTTTGCACATTCGAATTCCAAATTCTATCTGAGAACGTTCCCATCGATTCGTCCTGTTTCTGGGGTATTCTCTAAAGACTGTGGACTTTTCTGTTTGTGGTAGCGTTGAATGAGGCCAATTTTGAGTTGCTTAAATGTATGTGGCTTATTGAGCCCTTCATGGTATACTACACACGCCTTTGCCTCGCTGCTGACCGCCATTTGCCAGTGTGCGTACATACTTGTCCGACCAATCACACAACCTCTTGGCAGGTTCCAAGGTTCAATAAATGCTGCCATATCCTCAGTCGTCTTACCCGAAAAAGTGGTCACTAGCTTAGCTGCAGCTGAATTCAAGAAAGCAGTAGGTATGCTGAATGAAACTCTTGTATTACTACCAGAACTAGTTCACCCTGTCTACCGACATTCCCTACTGTCCAAGCAACCACTTGCCCTTGAATAGCAGTGTTACTTCCCCTCAGCTCAGCTACCTGTTCCACCAAGGATTCAGTCGCTTCCTGAGGCGGCATCGCTCATATTTGTGAGCCTTGCATCTGTGACAATTCTATCTACGAAAAATATAATGTACTTAAAGTAGAAAAAAAATACGAAGGTAACCACCACAATAATTCGGACAATAAGAATACCTTCAATCTTTACAGCGAATGGCTAACTTCTTCGATTCATTACAATGATGTGGTTTTTTAAGAATAGAAATAATTAGTCGTCAGCTGCACAATTTTTTAAAATTTAATTCTTGACTAGTTTCGGCAAATTAATTTGTCACCTTCTGAAGATCATGCAGTTAAGCTTACATCGCAAAGCAATAGTCAAGAAAACTGTGGACGAAGAATTCTCCGTCAAAATTAACGAAGGACTCTGTCGTGCACTGTTTGCTAGACGATTGCTTTCCGATGTAAGCTTAACTGCATGATCTTCAGAAGATAACAAATTAGTTTGCCGAAACTAGTCAAGAAGTTAGTTTAATAAAAACTTGTGCAGCTGACGATTGATTATTTCTATTCTGAAAACGTGCTTCACAGCTGTTAATTGACAGCCACAAATAACAAAAAATTAGACTGATATACCTCATGCGCATAACGTCGGAAAGTACTACAATTTGCTTGCCCTGACTGTATACGAGATAAATTGTGATTCGCCAGGTTACATTGATGGCATCTCACGGTCCATAATAGTGGTCCCTACAATTTCCGTTAATCTAAGTACAGCGCGGGCCCTTGCACATTCACAAATCGTACCTGCAGGTTCCCATGCACATCAAGTCTCCCTACCATTGCTGCGCCCAAGACGGAAGAAGCTACAAAAATAGAAAGTCCCTTCACCATACACGTATTGTCGAAACTGCAGCCCAGAGTTGGCAATGACGTCATAGTGGAGAATCCTCTCGACAGACCATAGCAGTCAACGCTGCAGATAGCCAATGTTTGGGTCTGGATGTGACCCTAGGGCAGCGATGGAATCAGACATTTGTAGATCAGGAAAAGGTTCCGCTTTCTCATCAGGAAGGGTTGTAGAGGTAGTGGTGACTGGAATCGCTTGGGTAGCAGTTAATGAAACATTTCTGTTTGCAGAAGTCCTTTATTCGTTTTAGTGCAAAGATTAGATTATGGTAGGTGGAAGGTTACTGCCCTTCGATGACAATGGTGGCTGCCGGTGTGTTGCGTGCCGTGGTCAACAACTGCCAGCTCAGGAGCTAGCACAGTACACACTAGTAGTGATGGGCCATGGAGTCAGTGAAGCTACCCCCGCAGTGTCTCAGATGCAGCTCCTGGCTGCTTGACCAACTTGCGGTCGCTGCCTACCACTTCGAAATAGTCGGTGCTTAAACCATAACATCTAGCACGACCCAAGTCAAAGACATGTGCGGCAACGGCAGAGACCCTCAGGAACCGTTGTAGATTAATAGAGAGACCAGATCACCCGTAGCCCAGGCTCGAATAGGCGTCCCATTAGGGAGGTAGCCATCAGCAGGAGATAGTCACCCAGTGGGAGAAATAGAGGTGCGAAGGTGTTAAGTCGTCTTGATACGGTCTCCAGCACAGATGGTTGCCTCCCATAACTGTAGGCAAAGTCCTAGGTGATGATGGGATACTTTATCTGGCTCTGGAGTAATCTCCACCTCGAAGTCAGCAGCTGATATAGGTAGCGTTCAGCATTACGTGTACACCTCAATATGATCGTGTACAGAGAACATCAGCGTACGTCAGGGAAAATCTGAGAGTGAGGGTCTGGTTTTTGCTGGGAGGAGGGAGAGGGTGACTGTATTTATAATAATACGCTGGCCAGTACTTCTCCAATCGTTGCACCCCCACCCTCGAAGAGACAACAGCCGAGTGTCGCCACTACGTAACAATGACTTCATTCCTTCAGCTTTTCTTGTTTAGTCAGCTTCTGCAGTCCCAGCACAGAAATGCTAGCCTACATTTCGCGGAATGTTTTATGATCCCTATAAATGATCCTACATATTTATAAAATTCTCTGTTTACTACTCTCGGCTTTGTCAAACAGGTGCACTGACGCACAACCTATTTTCATCAAACTTGATTTAACTTTAGCCTAGCTTCTGTGTGATGTAGTTGCTTTCATCGCATCCAGAAGTATTTTGGCATATATGAGAAGGGCTATCACTGAAACAAACGTTCCTTGTACGGACCCTAGATCTGTGTATATGAAAACACAGGAGAAGACCTTGGCTACGTACTTCTGTAAAGTATCATACTCTACAAGACTTTTGTGTGTATTTTACTGCTCTCACGCTTATAGATGATGTCCACAGTACAATTTATTTTCTAACCATAATTTACATGTAACCCTAAATGAGAAAATATTAACATTTCAACCTTTTTTATAAAAGTTTCACGTCATTTATTTTCGTTTATTTTTTGAGTTCCATATTTGTGAGAACGCAAGATACAATTATTTACATTGCTATACTACAGAAATTTCTTTCCAGTCAAGCTGCGTGCCAGGACATCTATATGTACACCATCTGTCGCATGGGAAGTATGACCAGTAACTTAATTTCGTTTTCCAAACATAAGCGTTAACCTTTAAGCTTGTTTGTAAATAGGTTGCCAATCAAAATTTATGCCAATCTCGTCGAATACATTACTTGTTCGACAAACAACTCAAACAAACCAACATACTGCAAAATAATTTAACAAACACGTGAAATTAAACAAACTGTTTGGTGATTATGTTCATAATTTGATTAGCTCCTGCTCGCTAAGGCAACTGGGGTTCTATAGGAGTATTCCTTACGCGTGGATTAATGAGCTATGCGGCTTTTAGTTTCAACTTTTTCACACTGTTGTATGTAGTTTGAGACAACGTTGTTTTCAGTGTTGACAGTGGTGCGTGTGCAAAGGAAAACAGTAAGCGTATCTTAATGCTGAACTGTGCAGTGTCGAAGATAGAATCCTAGTAGGTACTGTCTGTTGCTCGTATTGGACCTTTGATGCCTTCACATGGCACAACTACACACGCACACGTATGAATTACCACTCAGATAAACTTAACAAATTTATTTACTTGGCAAGCATCTCAACACAAGGAAACATTTTCTCTTCAACAAGACTTATACAGATATTTAACAAATAGAAAAGAAAGTCATGATTTTAAGTTGATTAAATTTCCAATATTTACAAAGCGTAGAGGGTCACAGGCTTTTGTCCAGCTGCTGAACAGATACAATAGATACCCTAGTTGTTCACAGGAACACATCCAGATCGCTAGGAATGGATCGATGATGTGCTGAACAGTTTGTCGTTCTGCACCACAGTCACATTTGAGTCATGTTGTTAATCTCCATTTGTACACTAACTCAGCTCGTCTTCCACTATCCTTATTGTATTGAGTGCAGACCAGATCTTGTGACGCTCTTCAAATATTTATGGCCTGGTCGAGGTGCACGGCATTATCAGCTGTTCTGTGGTAGTACTGTTCTTCCATATTTCTATCCGTAGGTCTGCTTTTGTTGCGCCGTTGTCCACCAGACATTTTTCATCTTGTAGAGGTGGGTGACGAGAGGGAAGTCTGTTTCTACTGCTTACAGGAATGTCCTCATGTATAAGAATGTAAGTATCACCATCTATTTTTGTAAACTCCTGCTTGAGAGCAGCTTCACGGAGCAAAATTGGAGAGCTACACTACTGGCCATTAAAATTGCTACACCAAGAAGAAATTCAGATAATAAACGGATATTCATTGGACAAATATATTATACTAGACTTGACATGTGATTACATTTTCAAGCAATTTGGTTGCATAAATCCTGAGAAATCAGTACCCAGAACAACCACCTCTGGCCGTAATAACGGCCTTGATACACCTGGGCATTGAGTCAAACAGAGCTTGGATAGCGTGTACAGGTACAGATGCCCATGCAGCTTCAAAACGATACCACAGTTCATCAAGAGTAGTGACTGGCGTACTGTGACGTGCCAGTTGTTCGGCCACCATTGACATAACGTTTTCAATTGGTGAGAGATCTGGAGAATGTGCTGGCCAGGGCAACAGTCGAACATTTTTTGTATCCAGAAAGGCTCGTACAGGAATGTTGGGTTTCACAGGGATCGAATGAAGAGTGGAACCACGTTTCGTAACACATCTGAAATGTAACGACCACTGTTCAAACTGCCGTCAATGCGAACAAGAGGTGACCGAGACGTGTAAACAACGGCTCTCCATACCATCACGAGGGGTGATATGCCAGTATGGCGATGGCGAATACACGCTTCCAATGTGCGTTCACCGCGATGTCGCCAAACACGGATGCGACCATCACGATGATGTAAACAGAACCTGCATTCATCCGAAAATATGCCTTTTTGCCTTTCGTGCACCCAGGTTCGTCGTTGAGTACACTATCGCAGGCGCTCCTGCCTGTGATGCAGCGTCAAGAGTAACCGCAGCCATGGTCTCCGAGCTGATAGTCCATACTGCTGCAAAAGTCGTCGAACTGTTCGTGTAGATGGATGTTGTCTTGCAAACGTCCCCATCTCTTGACTCAGGGATCGAGACGTGGCTGCACGATCCGTTACAGCTAAGCAGATAAGATCCCTGTCATCTCAACTGCTAGTGATACGAGGCCGCTGGGATCCAGCACGGCGATCCGTATTACTCTCCTGAACCCACCGATTCCATATTCTGCTAACAGTCATTGGATCTCGACCAACGCGAGCAGCAATGTCGCGATACGATAAACCGCAATCGCGATAGGGTATAATCTGACCTTAATCAAATTCGGAAACGTGATGGTACGCATTTCTCCTCCTTACACGAAGCATCACAACAACGTTTCACGAGACAACGCCGGTCAACTGCTGTTTGTGTATGAGAAATCGGTTGGAAACTTTCCTCATGTCAGCACGTTGTAGGCGTCACCACCGGCGCCAGCATTGTGTGAATGCTCTGAAAAGCTAATAATTTTCATATCACAGCATCTTCTTCCTGTCGGTTAAATTTCGCGTCTGTAGCAATCCATCTTCGTGGTGTAGCAATTTTAATGGCCAGTAGTGTATTTGGCTAGATTTGACAGCCAGAAAGTTTGAGTGTTTCTGATTGTTCTTGTGAAGAAGTACATAGTCTGACTGAGCTGCATATCGACGAGTCTGATGTACGGTCTGTTGATCCAAACTGCAGTGCAGTGTTCTGCCACAAGGTACACCAGCCCAAGAGCAAACGTCCTTAGTGTTGGAGCTGATGATCCCCTTTTCATGCCACTAATTTTCTGCAAGACATCGTTTCTTTACTTCAACTTACTGGCAGTTTCAGCAAGTGCCCTTTGAAGCTGAGTGTGCTTTCAAGAGTGGCCGCTAGATAACGTGGACTTCTGTTATGGCGTAGCTGTTTACCATCAAAATATCACTTTTATTTCCTTGTTTGCGAGCTTGTTGTTAAGGTAGCAGCTGGTGACTTGTGTTTTGGCAGCACTTCGTGATCGAAAGGTGACCATGTACGTGAAGGACAGGAAAAACGTTTACAATTAGACGGCTGATCCTGCCCCCCAGTTTCCCGGCCGCACGTGCCATATGACTTTACGTTTCACTTACCTTCTTGTAAGGGTGAAAACGAAATACCATTCCAGCGACTTTATGGGAAAGTTGTTCGTATTATAATCACAGGCATACATATAGTAGGTGCTAGCTGATCGCTGTTATTTAATAATCAAAGACTGCCACAGCACACAGATGAAAGACGCTAACTGATTGCTGTTGTAAGTCGATAGTAAAAAGACCACCATCAGTCGACATTTCACCTATAAGCTCGGGACGTTAGTGATGAAGGAACAAAAGCTGCACAAATGCACTGCAAATAATGAGAGCCTTCTACTGAGCATTATATTCTTTGTAGAAAAGAAAATGCTAATAGTCTCTCAGAAATTCTCTGTTATTTATGGATTCAAACAAGGAGATATTATATCGCCTTCGCTTTTAAATCTTGTTATACAGCGCGTCAGAGCGCGTCAGAAAAATAAACTCATCGCCCACTGAAACAAAACTATGAAACAGTTTCAACATACGTGGACGATACAGTAATATTAGGGGGAAAAGGCGAGAAACGGATTTTCTCATCACAATGGTAGACAATAGCTTACTTGGAGACGGACTGGAAATTAATACTGATAAAACCAAATAACCTGTTGTCTCACAGCTAACTAAAACAGTGTGTTTTAAGAATTAGCACACAAAAATCTGAAAAACTAAATCAGTTCATTTACATTGGCACCATGTTAACTACAGACAATTATGTCACAGAATAAATAAATCATGACATGACATGAAGTCCCATGCTTCTTTACAGAGCGTCGGGGAACGATGCGGGAGACCCGCACCGTCTTACTAGGCATGGTCCTAGTGGAGGTGGTTTGCTATTGCTTTCCTCCGACCGTAATGAGGATGAATGATGATGATGAAGACGACACAACAACACCCAGTCATCTCGAGTCAGGGAAAATCCCTGACCCCGCCGGGAATCGAGCCCGGGACCCCGTGCTCGGGAAGCGAGAACGCTACCGCGAGACCACGAGCAGCGGACGAATAAATAAATAGCGGGATACAAAATGAAAATAGGAGTTATTTCGCTGTGTTCGACATAACATTAGACTAAGTTATCAAATGAAACTGAAAGGTACATACAACAAAACTGTTCTAATGTAGGTTTACGAAAGTTGAACACAAAGACAATCAGAAGCGGCGAAACAGAAATCTTTGGAAGGCCAATTTTGAGAAACATATTTGGATGAATCCAAGACATTACCCCATAAAAATGAAGGAATCTAAGAGATACAGAAGTGTAAGTATACATGGAGAACCGGATATCATATAGAAAATTGAGGCTACGTAACTTCGCTCGAATGGAAAGGCACAACGAGCTCCAAAAGAAAGAAAAATCCAGGAGACCCTGAAGGACGAAGACCGCGTTTTAAGATCTAGATTGTAGACTATGTTTCTTCGACAGTGTGAGAGAGGATATGAAAAAACTACATGTGATGATCTGGCGAATGAAATGTCACCAAGTAATAATTACCTTACAAACCACTGTGAAATTAGCAACTAAGAGCTTCCACGGACCTGAAAAGGACTAAAGCTAACGTGAATAATGTCACGTCAGTATAAAAAGATGGGCTAAAGTGCAGTTACGGTCTACCTGACTCTTTCGTTGCATGCCAGTGAAAGGTCTGAAGCGCAATTATTTTCTGCCCGATTCTTCCAATGCGCGCTGTGGTTGGTAACTGTGCAATGAGTGATGGGGAGTGAACATGCCGGATCGTGAGTCATTGTCGGCAGTTAATAAGAATCACTGTATTTAATGATTGCTTTTGGAGGAACATACGAATTGATTAGATTTGTTTTCGATGTGGAGAGCGAGGATAAAACTCGATGTGCTGAAGGACTGACCTGTAGCAAAGCCTGAGGCTGAAGTTAGGTTGCGATGTGACAATTTAATTGTGAGTTGGCGAAGCGAATGAATCGCAACACAAGAATAAGGTTACCGTAATAGATTTATGTATGGCACAGCGTGAGTTATATGAATGACTTATTTCCGATTTTGTGACAATTCCAGCGATATATATAAATTCTAACCTAATAGAATAAAATAATAGTTAACTCTACATGTGAACAATAAATTATGAACGAGTATTCTAATTGGCAACCGAGTGACGATTCACACAGTTTTCAGTTCCCCAAATTCATCGTGCAGTTACCAGCATGACCTAGGTACACTGTAACTGCACTTTCACCATTAGATGAAACTAATACAAGGTTCATCGATAATTTTACTGTACCGGATGAGACCATACCGTTTGCAACATCATGCCTATTGGGACACTAAACCATATCGCCCGTGTTGCTGCGTTAGACAAATGAAAGTTCATTAATGCCCATAATGAGTATTAATTTTGAGTTTACATTTTACAGACATGGAACCCAACGCTGTGCCAGGATAATAACGTAATTACACTCATCTAACTCGTGTGTTTTAAGGCAAAGATTGCTGAAATTCGCAAATACTTCAGCTATCACAGTTTCACACAGCCTTAAACCACAGGAAAGCCCACATAAATTAAGGATCGAACGAAAAAGACGTCCTAAAAAGATTCAATAAGAAATATAAAATTTTTGTTAAAAACAAATATACAGTACTGAGCATCAGAAAAATCACATACCTTCGTTAAAGAACAAGAGAACTACAACAAAGCGCAGAAGTTCTTATGAGGTGCGATAAATAGCGACCGACGGACTGATAACATGAAGTGAATATCTCAAGTTCGAATACAGAGTTGGAGCGCTAGTAGTTATAGTACTTCATAAAAGAACATAGAAAGACAGTTATAGATTAAATTAAATGCTCAGCAGCCAATAAAATGTATATCTAAAATTATATATAAAGGGGGGCAACTAAAAGTCAGGTAAAGAATTCTATATTAATAACAGCTGACGGCGGCGCCTTGGGTTTACGTAATACCAGCAATATTGAATTTCTGAGTAGCCTGGGGACAAGGTTGGTAACTGGACGTGAGTTTTCAGGAACGCAAGATAAATCAGCTGCAGTCGGGTTACGATGCTGGGGAGCAGACAGCGCCAACCTGGAAGCATGCGGGAGGCTAAATTGCGTGTTTATGAGTTGATACCATGTGAGGAACGCATGCCTGTGGTTCATTGATTAAAGCGTAACAAACAAAAACTTGTAAGCTGGTAAAGTGTTGTAACATTCGCTTTATATAGATGGCGTGTGACATTTAAGCACTGTACTGAAACCTCCTGGCAGATTAAACTGTGTGCCGGACTGAGACTCGAACTCGGGACCATTGCCTTCCACAGGCAATCGCTCTACCATCTGAGCTACCCAAGCACGACTCACGAACCCTCCCCAAAGCTCCAATTCTGCTAGTATCTCGTCTTCTACTTTCCAAAATTCACAGAAGCTCTTTGCAGAAAAATAAAATAGGTAAACTCACTTATTGGACGACCC
The DNA here is from genome assembly GCF_023897955.1 of Schistocerca gregaria. Lineage (NCBI taxonomy): Eukaryota > Metazoa > Arthropoda > Insecta > Orthoptera > Acrididae > Schistocerca > Schistocerca gregaria. The sequence continues at coordinate 429,049,588 of NC_064921.1, forward strand.
TCATATATCGAGGAAAAATATCAGTACCATGGCGCTTTCATGGAGTAAGTGACTGAAAGTGTAGTAATATACATTAGTTTGAAAAGTAATGACGAAGACAGTGATCAGGAACCCAAGACCACCACAGCTAGGGAACTGGGTTATAGCTCACCGAGACGTGCACTGCAAGACAGCAAACTGACGAACTTACATCTTACAAGTTAGACTTCTGATGCAACTTAATAACGAATAGTGTAAACTCTGAGTGTATACATCATTTTATTTTGTAAATTGATTTAATTTAATTTCACCTCAGTCTAAAACAAAAAGCTGAGTATTATGCCGATTTATGAATGTGAAAATTACCGAACTATCAGTTTAATAAGTCACAGCTGCAGAATACTAACGCGAATTCTTTACAGACGAATGGAAAAACTGGTAGATGCGGACCTCGGGGAGGATCAGTTTGGATTCCGTAGAAATGTTGGAACACGTGAGGCAATACTGACCATACGACTTATCTTAGAAGAAAGATTAAGAAAAGGCAAACCTACGTTTCTAGCATTTGTAGACTTAGAGAAAGCTTTTGACAATGTTGACTGGAATACTCTCTTTCAAATTCTAAAGGTGGCAGGGGTAAAATACAGGGAGCGAAAGGCTATTTACAATTTGTACAGAAACCAGATGGCAGTCATAAGAGTCGAGGGGCATGAAAGGGAAGCAGTGGTTGGGAAAGGAGTGAGACAGGGTTGTAGCCTCTCCCCGATGTTATTCAATCTGTATATTGAGCAAGCAGTAAAGGAAACAAAAGAAAAATTCGGAGTAGGTATTAAAATTCATGGAGAAGAAGTAAATACTTTGAGGTTCGCCGATGACATTCTAATTCTGTCAGAGACAGCAAAGGACCTGGAAGAGCAGTTGAACGGAATGGACAGCGTCTTGAAAGGAGGATATAAGATGAACATCAACAAAAGCAAAACGAGGATAATGGAATGTAGTCAAACTAAATCGGGTGATGCTGAGAGAATTAGATTAGGAAATGAGACACTTAAAGTAGTAAAGGAGTTTTGCTATTTAGGAAGTAAAATAACTGATGATGGTCGAAGTAGAGAGGATATTAAATGTAGACTGGCAATGGCAAGGAAAGCGTTTCTGAAGAAGAGAAATTTGTTAACATCGAATATAGATTTATGTATCAGGAAGTTGTTTCTGAAAGTATTTGTTTGGAGTGTAGCCATGTATGGAAGTGAAACATGGACGATAACTAGTTTGGACAAGAAGAGAATAGAAGCTTTCCAAATGTGGTGCTACAGAAGAATACTGAGGATAAGGTGGACAGATCACGTAACTAATGAGGAGGTATTGAATAGGATTGGGGAGAAGAGAAGTTTGTGGCACAACTTGACTAGAAGAAGAGATCGGTTGGTAGGACATGTTTTGAGGCATCAAGGGATCACAAATTTAGCATTGGAGGGCAGCGTGGAAGGTAAAAATCGTAGAGGGAGACCAAGAGATGAATACACTAAGCAGATTCAGAAGGATGTAGGTTGCAGTAGGTACTGGGAGATGAAGAAGCTTGCACAGGATAGAGTAGCATGGAGAGCTGCATCAAACCAGTCTCAGGACTGAAGACAACAACAACAACAATGAATTGCCAGTAATGCTGCGATATGAAGTGTTCTGTCTCCTCTCGTTCCCTGGCGTGTCCACACACCAGTGAACAGTCATCAGTACGCTCGCACGTGGATCGCAATGAGTGGTGCAACGAGTAGCATATTATAACCTTCTTGCCCATAACACTGTCATTGGCACTTTGTGAGCATTTCGTTCAGCAGATGTTTAAATTATGGCATCAAAATGTAGTTGCCTCTCAAATGACCTTCAGTCGTCAAGTTCCGCAAATCTGAGACGTTAATGCACAGTTATCTGACAAGATCCATTTGAATGCGATGTAGCAGAAGGCCAATGATGCTTACGGCATTCGACGCTCCACATACCATGTAACCACAACATTGACTGTTAATGGCAACAGGGGGTCGGGTTGGGTTGTTTGTGGGAAGAGACCAAACTGCGAGGTCATCGGTCTCATGGGGTTAGGGAAGGACGGGGAACGAAGTCGGCCGTGCCCTTTCAAAGGAACCACCCCGGCATTTGCCGGGAGCGATTTAGGGAAATCACGGAAAACCTAAATCGGGATGGCCGGACGCGGGATTGAGCCGTCGTCCTTCCGAATGGCAACAGGGGGCGGGACTGGAGATATCCAGTGCTGAGCACAGCATGAGGCTATGGACTGTAGTTGAACTGCGCAGTCGACGAGTACCTCGTAACACTGCTACAGTGCCAGTGCCGTTGTTACAAAGCAGAGTAATGACAACGATAAACAACAACAGTTGCTAAAGATGGCATTTCGTCAGAAAGATACCCAAGGAATTTCGCAGTGTGAGAAAGAAGTAACAGATGGAATATCAGCGTTTCTGCAAGATGAGTCAGTGGAATGTGTGGTGTCGTATATGCTCGACTGTTCAGCCAATTTACATGAGGAGTACGCTGATGACAATACGTGCTTAACATGTGAAAGTTATGTTTAAAAAAGTGTCCAGCAGTGTAGTTCATCATCCTTGTCAGACAGGGAGCCATAAATCCCGCCTCCAGCGAAACGCAGTAAAGGACAATCGTTGTCCGAAGAGAGGATACTAAACACAATTACATGGAAGATCATCCGCAGCACAGTAAAAAACAATTATGAGCAGATTTCGCATGCGTTTGGTCGATATGACCGTGTAGTGTATAAGACAAACAACGTATATTCAAGGGAGTACAAGGCGTATATGTGGTTCAAATGGTTCTGAGCACTATGGGACTTAACTACTGTGGTCATCAGTCCCCTAGAACTTAGAACTACTTAAACCTAACTAACCTAAGGGCATCACACACGTCCATGCCCGAGGCACGATTCGAACCTGCGACCGCAGCAGTCGCACGGTTCCGGACTGCGCGCCTAGAACCGCTAGACCACCGCGGCCGGCGCGTACATGTTGTAAAAATTGATATTTATGCGTTACAAGTATGATCGATTCGCGCTACGCGCATCAAACTGCTCGCGACATAGATTACACTGATTTCAAGGGAAGCAAATGGATAGTGCTACAGAATTGGAAGACTTAAGATAACGAAATTTGAAACAAACCGTCAATTTGAGGATCACTGCAAATTGCGGAATCAGCCCGAAAATTTATAGATGAGATAAACTTATCCCATCGTTCAGTAAGAAATTTTTTTTGAACTCCGACCAATCGAGATTTGGAGAGGAAATACTTATGAAAGGAACCTTGGAAATTAGCAGTACCACGAGAGTTGTATCAAGATCAACTAATATCAGTGCCTTAACACATTCGTATACAATTATGTCGACTGTCAATCTGAAAGGTATATTGGCTGGAAAGTTATTTATTGTACTGCAAGAAGCTGGAGGGGCTCTGCCATTTATGTTTATTTCTCGTATGAGTGATCTTGCAATGGCAATAAGGAATATTTACTCGCAGCAAGCAAGAATGGGAAAATGGGGCAAAGGAACAACAACTACGATATGAGTATTGCTTTTGGCCAATAGTTGCCCAAAATAACTTGCCTTTGCTTGATTTCTGGTCTGCCTTTAAAAATCCAACTCCTGAAAAGTGTATGACATTGTAATTGATACCATATGATCATGCGGACAAATTCAGCCACTGGATATTTGTTTTTTCCGTGCCTATAAAACATTATTGCAGTATCTGCAGCTACGCCTTAAAGGATAGCCAGTTTCGCGATAAGCTGCACGACAGACTGTTTCGCACTCGCTTGCATGCCATCGTAATCCAATAGTTCTCATCAAACTGTTACATCAATACGATTCTATATGCATTCTTTAAGAGTGGATACCTAGCTAAACGTCCTCCACGGTTTGTAACTCCCAAGAGGTTCGCCTTCGACCTTAACGCTGCGAACCTTTGTAGTCACTGTGACGCGACATTTTTCATTCGGTGTTCAGGGCGCAAGTTAATGGTTTGATGTGAACGTTTCTTGAATTTCGACGACATCGATTTTATGAAGTGAAATACATACATCCCGTAGAAGACTGATCTTTGCACCTCCCAGACACTAATTTTCTGTCGCCCTCCTCATGCACGTGGTGGGTCATTAGCAACTAACGTGTATCCTGTCATTATTGTTAACACAACACATTCAACCTTACTGAAGATTGAACTTGCGACCTCGCGGTCAAGAGGTTCCTTGTGACACAACTTTTAACACGAGCCAGAGTGCCGAATGACCATTCTGCTTGTTGAAAGGGTGTAAAAGATGCACGAAGCTACACACACGTTTGCAAATAAGCTCCATATTTTAAGCTCATGCAACTTATTCAAGAGGTCTAATGGTTCCAAAGAAATGTATTCGAAGTCGGAAGTATGAATGGATTTCAAATATTTAATTCCTTCTTCTAGATCTGTTATAACAAGTACGGTATACATTGATAAATAACTTGGATGCCTCAGCAGCCTGGTTGTAAGTCAACTTTCCATAACAACCCATATGTTTCATCTAAAAGCTTCACTGTTTCATATAGCGTTTACAAGTTAGACACTAGACTGTCAATAATGACAAAAGCCGGCCGCTGTGGTCGAGCGGTTCTAGGCGCTTCAGCCCGGAACCACGCGGTTGCTAGGGTCGCAGGTTCAAATCCTTCCTCGGGCGTGGATGTGTGTGATGTCCAAGGTTAGTTAGGTTTAAGTAGTTCTAGGTCTAGAGGACTGATGACCTCAGATGTTAAGTCCCATAGTGCTTGGAGCCATTTGGAACAATGACAGAAACATTTATCTTGATTAAATCTTCTGAATTCACATGTCATTTCATTCCTAGTTTCATAGTGAAATGGTTTAATCTTCACAGTGCGCACCTCAGAAAATTCAGCATTGATATTAATTGCACTGGCGACAACATTAGCTTCAGGGACCATAGTGTCCCATTTCTCACGAAGATATTCTAAGCCATTTAATAAGGCCTCAAAGTGTTTTACCGTCAACATCTGTTGCAGTATTTAGAGCTGGCATTAATTTGCTTCTCTAGTCTGAAGAGCCAAACAAATTGGCACACCTGCATAATATCGTGTAGGGCGCCCGCGAGGACGCAGAAGTGCCGGAACACAACGTGATATGGACTCGACCAATGTCTGAAGTAGTGCTGGAGGGATCTGACTCTATGAATCCTACAGGCCTGTCCATAAATCTGTTGAGAATACGAAGGAGTGAAGATCTCTTCTGAACAGCACATTGCAAGGCATCTCAGATATGAATAATAATGTTCACGTTTGGGGAGTTTGGTGGCCAGTGGAAGTGTTTAAACTCAGAAGAGTGTACTTGGAGCCACACTGTAGCAATTCTGGACTGTGTGGTGTCGCATTGTCCTGCTGAAATTGCTCATGTCCGTCGGAATGCACAATGGACATGAATGGATGTAAGTGATCAGACAGGATGCTTACGTACATGTCACTTGTCAGAGTCGTATCTAAATGTATCAGAGGTCACATATCACTCCAACTGCACACGCCCCACACCATTACAGACCCTCCACCACCTTGAACTGTAACCTGCTGACATGCAGGCTCCATGGATTCAAGAGGTTGTCTCCATACCCGTACGCGTCCATCGGCTCGATACAATTTGAAACGAGACTCGTCCGACCAGGCAACATGTTTCCAGGCAGCAACAGTCGGTGTTGACAGGCCCAGGCGAGACATAAAGCTTTGTGTCGTGCAGTCATCAAGGGTACACGAGTAGGCCTTCGGCTCCGAAAGCCCATATCGATGATGTTTCTCTGGATGGTTTGTATGCTAACATTTGTTAATGGCCCAGCATTTAAATCTGCAGCAATTTGCGGAAAGCTTGCACTTCTGTCAAGCTGAACGATTCTGTTCAGTCGTCGTTGGCCCCGTTCTTGCAGGATCTTTTTCCCGCCCCCAGCGATGTCGGGAATGCTGTGTCCCATCGCACATGCGCCGACTATAACACTTTAAAACTCACTTAAATCTTGATAACCTGCCACTGTAGCAGCAGTAACTGATCTAACAACTGCGCCAGATACTTGTTGGTTCAAATGGCTCTGAGCACTATGGGACTTAACTTCTGAGGTCATCGGTCCCCTAGAACTTAGAACTACTTAAACCTAACAAACCTAAGAACATCACACACATGCATTCGATCCTGCGACCGTGGCGGTCGCGCGGTTCCAGACTGTAGCGCCTAGAACCGCTCGGCCACCCCGGCCGGCGACACTTGTTGTCTTACATAAACTTTGCCGACCGCAGTGCCTGTTTACGTATTTCTGTATTTGAATACGCATGCCTATACCAGTTTCTTTGGCGCTTCAGTGTAGTACTAATAACTTGAGCCATGTAGTTGCTCACGATTAAACACTTGAAAGATCTCACCTGATGCAAAACACCCCATACTACCCATAACTTACTGTGAGGCCTCAACCCAAGCACTCCACTGGTTATAGGACATGAAACAATGTTGCTAAGAAGGAGATCAGCAAAGTTCACGAATGAACCCAACGGCTTGATTGTCGAGTGGTGGAAGTCTCTGAATTGTTCAGTTCCAGGCGTAATGGATAGTCCAGGCTCTGAGCACTATGGGACTTAACATGTATGGTCATCAGTCCCCTAGAACTTAGAACTACTGAAACCTAACTAACCTAAGGACATCACACAACACCCAGTCACGACGAGGTAGAGAACATCCCTGACCCCGCCGGGAATCGAACCCGGGAATCCGGGCGCGGGAAGCGAGAACGCTACCGCACGACCACGAGCTGCGACCGATAGTCCAGGTGAGGATGAATCGAAGGAGGTGGCGTCAAGATATCAGAAACAGTGAAGTCCAAGAAAAGACTGCCGAGTGAGGTGGCGTGTACGCTTATAAAGTCTTGGCGGCGTAGGGATATGCCCGCTGTTGATGTGTTTATGATGGCGTGGCTCAGCGTGATTGATGCGGCACCGTCTTGCAGCCATTTGATGTGGGTATGCCGGCTGGTCATTAGCACGTTACCGCAGAGGCAGCTGTGTGCCTGGGCTGCCCCTGCACTGTAGTGCTGGGCGGCACCACGCAAAAGCTGGGAGTGGCTGGCCGTGTGCTGTGTTACACGTGACCGCATGGCAGCAGATGCCATGGTGTACGCATTGATGATTCCATACTCCCCCTCTCTTCCCATGGTGGTTTTCTGTGGGGGTTCGCGGAGGGGGTCGGAGCTAGAGGTAGGCAATGAGGACAGACCAGGAGTCGCGTCCGGAAATGGCCGACCCGCATTCCAACATTCGCTGCATGGGCTCCCGTAAAACAGAAGAAAAACAGGATGCCCAACCAGGCGTGAACAATGCCATGATGACCTGGGAGAGTCCAGGTTCATGAGAGTCCCAGCAGACGGCAGTGAAGAGGACGGCAGGTGCAGCTGGGATGGCAGGAGATGCGGCGACAGTAGTGGCGACCGCAGTGGCCACAGCACCGCAGGCTGCCACAGTAAAAATTAGCGACGCCATTATCTGTGATGGCTGCGGCTGCAGCAGTGGAGAAAGCAGTGACCCAGGCTCTGAATGCTGTGGCTGCAGCGACTGTGGTTTCAACACGATAATGCCGCTGGTGGCGCCAGGCAGCTGGTATAAAACCGACCTTGGACAGCTGCCTTGGGAGAAACCGTCTGCTGAACAGTTTTTGGAACAGAAAGGTCTGCACCAGGATGAGGAACAGCACGAGAGTGCAGCAGATTCTTTTGTCCCGACCCATCCCGAATAACATAGGTTGCTCTGCCCGCAGATTTCACTATGATGTCAGGATCCCACAAATGATCACCGTTAAAGACTCTGAAATACATTTTGGCAGTGGCCTGGAATTCTGAGGAAGCCGGAGTGGCGCCCAGGGACTGAGGAGAATGGAGGAGATACAGCGTAGTCTGGTCAGACATGCCATGCATAAGCTCAGCTGGCGTCCTATTTCGCTGGGGCGTCATATTTTACGTTTATAAGAACAGGAGCAGAACATTTTCTTTAGTGTGCGACTGCCTTAAATCTGATACCTGCATATCGAAAGTATGCATGAATCGTTCCACTTCACCACTGGATTGCAGTGAGAAGGGTGCGAATCTGACATGCATCATGCCATTTGCTTTCCAGAAAGGCGCGACTTCAGTTGAACTCAGATGTGGGTCATTATCTTAAACAGTAGTACATCTACATCTACATCCATACTCCGCAAGCCACCTGACGGTGTGTGGCGGAGGGTACCCTGAGTACCTCTATCGGTTCTCCCTTCTATTCCAGTCTCGTATTGTACATGGAAAGAAGGATTGTCGGTATGCTTCTGTGTGGGCTCTAATCTCTCTGATTTTATCCTCATGGTCTCTTCGCGAGATATACGTAGGAGGGAGCAAAATACTGCTTTACTCTCCGGCGAAGGTATGTTCTCGAAACTTTAACAAAAGCCCGTACTGAGCCACTGAGCGTCTCTCCTGCAGAGTCTTCCACTGGAGTTTATCTATCATCTCCGTAACGCTTTCGCGATTACTAAATGATCCTGTAACGAAGCGCGCTGCTCTCCGTTGGATCTTCTCTATCTCTTCTCTTAACCCTATCTGGTACGGATCCCACACTGCTGAGCAGTATTCAAGCAGTGGGCGAACAAGCGTACTGTAGCCTACTTCCTTTGTTTTCAGATTGCATTTCCTTAGGATTCTTCTAATGAATCTCAGTCTGGCATCTGCTATAGCGACGATCAACTTTATATGAGCATTCCATTTTAAATCACTCCTAATGCGTACTCCCAGATAATTTATGGAATTAACTGCTTCCAATTGCTGACCTGCTATTTTGTAGCTAAATGATAAAGGATCTATATTTCTATGTATTCGCAGCACATTACACTTGTCTACATTGAGATTGAATTTCCATTCCCTGCACCATGCGTCAATTCGCTGCAGATCCTCCTGCATTTCAGTACAATTTTCCATTGTTGCAACCTCTCGATACACCACAGCATCATCTGCAAAAAGCCTCAGTGAACTTCCGATGTCATCCACAAGGTCATTTATGTATATTGTGAATAGCAACGGTCCTATGACACTCCTCTGCGGCACACCTGAAATCACCCTTACTTCGGAAGACTTTTCTCCATTGAGAATGACATGGTGAGTTCTGTTATCTAGGAATCCAATCACACAATTGGTCTGATAGTCCATATGCTCTTACTTTGTTCATTAAACGACTGTGGGGAACTGTGTCAAACGCCTTGCGGAAGTCAAAAAACACGGCATCTACCTGGGAACCCGTGTCTATGGCCCTCTGAGTCTCGTGGACGAATAGCGCGAGCTGGGTTTCACACGACCGTCTTTTTCGAAACCCATGCTGATTCCTACAGAGTAGATTTCTAGTCTCCAGAAAAATCATTATACTCGAACATAATACGTATTCCAAAATTCTACAACTGATCGACGTTAGAGATACAGGTTTATAGTTGTGCACATCTTTTCGACGTCCCTTCTTGAAAACATTTTGTTATCTGTGCGACAATCTAGAGAAGGAACTACAGTACAGTCTTCTTCTGTGAAACCATTTTGTAAAAAGACATTTAGTATTTCGGCCTTTAGTCTGTCATCCTCTGCTTCAGTACCATTTGGTCACAGAGTGTCTGGACATTTTGTTTTGATCCACCTACCGCTTTGAAATAAGACCAAAATTTCTTAGGATTTTCTGCCATGTCAGTACATAGAACTTTACTTTCGAATTCATTGAACGCCTCTCGCATAGCCCTGCTCACACTACATTTCGCTTCGCGTAATTTTTGTTTGTCTGCAAGGCTTTGGCTATGTTTATGTTTGCTGTGAAGTTCCCTTTGGTTCCGCAGCAGTTTTCTAACTCGCTTGTTGTACCACGGTGGCTCTTTTCCATCTCTTACGATCTTGCTTGGCACATACCCATCTAACGCATATTGTACGATGGTTTTGAACTTAGTCCACTGATCCTCAACACTATCTGTACTTGAGGAAAAACTTTTGTGTTGAGCCGTTAGGCACTCTGTAATCTGCTTTTTGTCTCTTTTGCTAAACAGAAAAATCTTCCTACCTTTTTTAATATTTCTATTTACGGCTGAAATCATCGAAGCAGTAACCGCTTTATGATCGCTGATTCCCTGTTCTGCGTTAACTGTTTCAAATAGTCCGGGTCTGTTTGTCACCAGAAGGTCTAATATGTTATCGCCACGAGTCGGTTCTCTGTTTAACTACTCGAGGTAGTTTTCAGATAAATCACTTTAAAAAATTTCACTGGATTCTTTGCCCCTGCCACCCGTTATGAACGTTTGAGTCTCCCAGTCTACATCCGGCAAATTAAAATCTCCACCCAGAACTACAACATGGTGGGGAAATCTACTCGAAATATTTTCCAAATTATCCTTCAGGTGCTCAGCAACAACAGCTGCTGAGCCAAGGGGGCCTATAGAGACATCCACTTATCATGTCTGAGCCTGCTTTAACCGTGACCTTCACCCAAATTATTTCACATATCGGATCTCCGTCAATTTCCTTCGATACTATTGCACTTCTTATCGCTAAAAACACGCCTCCCCCTTCACTGTCCAGCCTGTCTCTGCGGTATACATTCCAATCTGGGTTTAGGATTTCATTACTGTTTACGTCTGGTTTCGGGCAACTTTCTGTCCCTAGTACTATATGGGCGCTGTGGGCGTTTATTAATGAGAGCAGTTCTGGGACCTTTCTATAGACGCTTCTACAGTTTACTATTAGCACATTAATATTGTTATTCCCTGTTGCATTTTGCCTACTCCTTCCTCGCCGCGTCTCAGGAGGCGTCTTGTCGGGCCTAGGGAGGGAATTCTCTAACCTAAAAAACCCCATGTGCACTCCACACGTACTCTGCTACCCTTGTAGCTGCTTCCGGCGTGTAGTGCACGCCTGACCTATTCAGGGGCACCCTACATTTCTCCACCCGATAGCGGAGGTCGAGAAATTTGCACCCCAGATCTCCGCAGAATCGTCTGAGCCTCTGGTTTAAGCCTTCCACTCGGCTCCAAACCAGAGGAGCGCGATCGGTTCTAGGAACGATACTATAAATACTTAGCTCTGATTCCACCCCCCGAGCGAGGCTTTCCGTCTTCACCAATTCCGCCAACCGTCTGTACGAACTGAGGATGACCTCTGAACCCAGACGGCAGGAGTCATTGGTGCCGACATGAGCAACAAGGGTGATAATCCTTCTTGGCAGAATGTAGTTGCTGAAACCCGAATCGTGCTGGCTGATGTTGTGGAATGCATAAAGAGCACAGAAGGAAATTTGGAAAAGCATCCACTACTATAAGCCGTAACAAACCCCAAAACGGTGCTACAAAATCAATTCACATTCTTTCATTGCCAGGAGTCGTTTATTTGGGGCCAATAAAAATATTGTTGCGAGGAGCAAGCAGATTCTCAGCACATACCTTAAAATGCATGACCCTGTGTTCAATGTCTTTTTCCATCCCCAGCTACGTGGAGTTCTGCCAGGCCAATAGCTTCGTATGTACGATGCCTCAATTTCCGTTATGAAGTAACTCCGCAAGTCCAACACCTGCTGCTGCAGAGATGCCAGGATCAGTACTCGGTCTGTGTATTTGATGCGCGTAAAAGCACAAACCCATTTTGGGCCGAAAAGGCACCCTCCAGAAAAGAAAACAGCACCGAAGAGACTCACTGGGAATCAGCTTCCTAACCACCGGACAGCTTGACTGAATAAAGTGACGATAGAGGTAGCAGGTACCATCCGCCCTGTGGTCATGGCAATTCGATAGTCGTCACTCAGAAAGGTATGGACCACCGCTTCATCAGTCTGGTCAGTAAGAAAGCAAAAGTCCTTGGAAGAATCAAACTGATCTGACTGGAAGACGAGATAACGTATCCGCATTGGCGCGATGTGGCATTGGGCGACAGAGAATTTCATAATTATAGCTAACCAGGCTGAGTGTGCCCAACATTGGAGGTTTTGTGCAATCTGGACAATTACACGTTTATCTAGGTGGAATAAATTGGTGAGAGGCGTAAGGCCTGTTAGCAGAAAAAATTTCCGTTCATAAAGATGCAGCAGACGATTTCCAAGGCTTCCTTCCCTAGTCGATTGTAATTCACCTGAGCTTTGTCATGCCGTTTTGATGTGAAAGCAATTTGGTGGTCTGTGTCGCCAATATTGTGGAACAGGGAATCTACTGCAAAGACCACGGATTTCATAGATCAACGTAAACGAGGCATCTCTCGCCAAGCAAAACTTTTTTGAATGTGTGGAAAGTCGTTCTTGCTGAGACGACAAGACAAAGGGAACTTTTTCCCATCTGAGAGCATGGGCCGCAATCTGAATGGCGTTAGGGATGAAGCAAAGATAATAAGATCTTCCCAAGGACAAGGGTTGACCCCAGTGACTCGTGGAGATGAGCGTGATAATCCCCTGGTCCTGTACAAGTCTCAACTTTTCTGCAACTTCCTCCTGAATGGCGTAGAGGACATCGTGTGCTTTGGTGAATCGCGGGTCGGTGGTTTCTTTCAAGTTGATGTACACGAAAAAGTCTTCTGCTGTACCCAAAGAGTTCTCAAAAATTTGATACGTCACTGAGATTCGTGATGCCATTGTGGGGGACGCAGAAGTTGATCTTTGCCACATTCTCTGTGATTTGAAGGCCAAGGATGTCAAAAGCGTTGAGGCCAAAGACCTTAACTCTGCCATAATAGTGAAGCACGGTGACTGGAATTGGCTTGACTGTAGATTGGTGCTGAATCTGTAGAATACATGTGCCGAGGACGGCGATGTGATCCCCATTGCATGTGGTGAGGGCCTGTGTTGGAGCTTCGAGCCACGAGAACCGAGCTTTTCAAACATGCAGCTACTGATCAACGTAATGGAAGCTCCGGTACCCAGTTGGAATCAAATATTCTGGTTGTGAATACGCAGCTGAATGACATGTTTCTTTGGCTCACATACATGCACAGAGGGATGCTGTAGGCAACCTACAACCCAGCATGATTCATGCATACTGGAAATGCTGTAGCAGGTTTGGACCAGGAACAGCTCATCAGAAACTGACTGGTTCAAGAAGGTGGTATCATCGTCATCGACCTTATGGACAACCATTGCTTCAGAATCGTGGGTAGTCATGTTAACAGACGAGCTCCATGATTTCTTTGCGCAGACGTCCTGGATTTGACCAGTCTTTTTGCAAAACAGACGTTTGGTTCGACAGAAATGACAAGCATTCTTATCATGAGAGAAGTCACACCAAGGACAGGACTGCAACTTTCCGCCATTATGCGGCAGTCACAGGCATGCTACAGTCAGAAACAGAGACCCGAAACAATTCTTGTGCCTCAATTACACAAATGATATTCTCAAGGGATCTGATACTTTGAGAACTTCCACCCAAAGTTGGAAATCAGTACCATTTTAAATAGTAGTGTCCCACATACCATTTGTCATAGAGACATACAAATTTGCAGGTGTGACTCATGCACCGTAACTCTACGATCCACTGCCAATAGGACTGGTAGGTCGGCGCTTCATTCGAAAGAACGCAACAGTGACTAACATCAGAGAGTCAAAATAGTTGTCAAGAGTGGCAATGACATCTGGGAAAGGCTCTGATTCATGCTGAATAAGGGGGAAAAGCTTAACGCAAATCTGAAAGACGTCAGCACCAACCCAAGAAAGAAAATACGAACATTGAACATCAACCAAACCAATGTAGACCACAGAGTGTTGAAACAGATGTGGTTTGTATTCGATCCCCTCCTCTGTGGCCCTGCCCAAACTTGTGAAACAGCAGAGCCAATCAGTGTCTGTTGTTGTCATCAGGCTGGGCGATGCATTTAAACAGGGGTTGCTACAGAAACTGTCAGTCCTCCAACAGCAATGTCACCTCGCCCATCAGTTGAATGAATTGCACTAACTAAAAATTAATAAGTTCATTTAATGACACAGGTTCCTCTTGCTGGGCAGCTGCCATGTTAAAAACATGACTAGGTGGCAAGGACAACAAGGTGATTGAAATAAAAAGGAACAAAAAGGAGCTTCCTCCAAAATTTAAAGCTGATCATCTTCTACTCTAGGGAAAAAAATGTACAGTGATCCCCAATTGGAGGTGATTAGACATAGAACTGGAAAGCAAGGATGCCCCCCATGTCAGAAAATGGAAACCAACACAACAACCAGCTTCTGTCATCACAAATTTGTTGTGTCCGTGAATGGTGGAATAACAAATAAAAGAAGGCGTAAATAATCAACAAGGTTTATTCCTCAACAAGTGAAGACAGAAAAACAGTATAGTACAACACTTAGAGAACGGAGCAAGTGCTGCCCTTAGGATGGCAATCAGAAAAGTCTGTGGATGAACTTTATATTTTGAGTGCTGAGTAGTACCATAGAAGTCTCAGAATATTTCAGTTCCAGTTAAAGTTGATTGTCCAGATGCTCAAGTTGCTGATACCTCAACACCACACCATTCAGACGAGCGAGGGATCAGCAATAGTGAAGTTCAAAATGTGACTGCTGAGTCAAATACCATGTGCACCTATAAAGCCTTGTTGGTGTAGGGGTATGCCTGCCATAGATGAGTCTTAAGTGGTGTGACACAGGATGATTGGTACAGAACCATTGTGCAACTATTTGATGTGAGTACACCAGCTGGGCATTGCTATGTTACCACAGAAGCTGCTATGTGCATGGGCCTCTCCTGCACTCCACAGCTGGACGGTGCTGTGCATGAATCAGGAATGGCTCACATGCCCACATGGTGTCAGATGCCGTTGTGTAGGCACTAATGATACCACAAACATTTTAGTAAATTTTTTGTTATACATACAAGGTGAAGCACAATTAGTAGCACAAATTGACAAGTGTGAAAGTATACGACAGTAATAAAAATGGCATCACAAACAAGCTGTTTTAGGGTTAGTTGAGAATGTTTTGTTACAAGCCACTAACAACTTCAATATTTTTTTAGTTAGTGCAGATGTAAAATATATCTGTTTTCCACTAAGACCATATCTCACTGGGCTCAGATTTCACCTGTGGGCTACTTTACATTTGGCTACATTGGCAGTTGTGATATTTGCATGATGTGGCTCTGGCAAATTTTGCTGCTGATACATGACAACATCTAATGCGCCAATATAGTTCAAAATAGATATACTTAGCACAACCTGTATCTTGGCCTCCAAGATCACCTGATCTTAATCCTCTGGATTTTTCTGTCTGAGTCCATCTCAGACGTTAAGTGAAGAGCACTCTCATTTATATGCTAGAAGAACTAGAGCAGTGAACTACACAATTTTGTGTAGATTTATGAGATAATACAGTTATGTTACAAAAAATTTGTAACTCATTGCAGAGATTAGTCCAGTATTGCCAATAATGGTGAGGGTGATGTGTGGAATACCCCATTTAATGAGTATGAAGGTTTTGTCAATTGTAACATCTCACATGCTAAAGTAGTATTGTATTTCTTGCCAACGTACAGCTTGTGTGGCGGTTGGGTCCAGTTACAGTAGATGACACCATAACACAAAGTTTATATTTCTAATACAGCTATGTTAACTAGAACCACTGTGTATTGGATATAGAAATCAGTGGCAGCTAATAATCACATTTGCAAATATCCCAGTAACAGTTTGCGTTTCTACATTTACTAGAACCATTTTGCTTCTTTACAAATTATGCATTTGCTTGTTTAGTTCTGGCTCAACTTCATGCATGAACTAATATATGGTTTCCACTGTAGAGTCTTATAAAAACAAAAATGAGAAGCAGTTAACAAGCTTTGCACTCCAGGCTTGTGTTGCTTTGGCCTAAAATTGTACTGGGCATAAAAAATTAAAAATTAACTAAAAATGCACTAACCAAATTGAAAAATATTTTGTCACTACAGAGTGACAATATGTCTGGCTGTGAAACTTACTCTACACCTCAAGGTATATTTCCTGCCTTACAGAATTATGGAATAATAACACATTCTTACAAAATTGGACAATCTGCACTAACCTCTAATTACAATCAAAGTTCACTTTCTTTTTCAAAGAAGTTGTATAGTGTGGCCCATAATAATATAGTAATTCCCTTTCACTGCACAACTTATTATCTCTGCTCATGTTAGTTTTTCTAAGGCTCTACAGTGGAAATCATTTATTATCTCATGCAGAAAGTTGTGACAGAGCAAAAAAACAAAGGTCA
This sequence comes from Schistocerca gregaria, assembly GCF_023897955.1. Taxonomy (NCBI): domain Eukaryota; kingdom Metazoa; phylum Arthropoda; class Insecta; order Orthoptera; family Acrididae; genus Schistocerca; species Schistocerca gregaria. The sequence continues at coordinate 429,065,849 of NC_064921.1, forward strand.
TCATGCTGGTATAGTCCATGTCTTTGTTAAGGCTGTGTGAAATGATATAATTTAGGCCTACTTGTGAAACTCTTAAGACTTTATGGCACACCTTTTGCATGGATGAAGTTGTAAGTTCAAACAAAAAATTCAGAGGGTTCAATTGACTAATTTCACCAAAGAAGTAGAACTACGATTAAGGCTAGACAATAGATCTGGTATTGGGTTCACTTCTGTTCCTAATCTACATAAATGATTCTTCACTGATTTTCAAGGGTTGTTCTAAATATGTAATATTTTCTCATAAGATAAGCATACTAACAAGGGGCCAAATTCAGTCACACCAGACATCACAGATGATTAATGAACCCATTTAAAATTAGTTCCACAAAACAGCTTATGTCTTAATCTCAAAACAATCTGAATTGTGAAATTTCAAGCAAATAAAAATTATCAAAAAAATATAGAAAGAAATATTAATAATGATCATGCAAAAAATGAAATACTGTGTGAAATTTATTGAGGTTCTGCTAGAAAATAAACTGTAATCAAATCAATACAGGGAATAACTATTCAGCAAAATCACTCCAGCATATTTTGCTTTTGGAAGTATTTTTTAGTATGTTTATTTAACCAGGTTGGTAGCTTATTTTGCTTAAATCGTAATACACTTTCCTGGATAATCTATATAATTTTTGAAATTTGTTCATCATTTCCTGATGCTTTTCAGGATAAATCTATGACCAGATCTGTGGTATGAAACATACAGTGTAAGACATTCATGGAGCTACCTTCTGGGGCCTATAACTAAAGTAAACTAAACATTTATTCAGCAAAAGTGAGCTGTAAGTCTGCCATGTACATCACTGAACATGCAGTGAACTCTTCAAAGTTTTTAGAATCCTCACACTTGCTGCTCTGCCCACTCTGTAAAAAAAACACCTGTTACAAAGCTTCAACAAAGAAAATCCAGAGCGATAAAGGACGATGGACTTGGCATGGACAAAGGGCGGGCAACCAGATGATGGAGACAAGAAAAGTAAGAAAAACAACATGAAGCGTAGATCAGGTTTATTCATTGGTAATTGGAATGTGAGATCACTATACCATCTAGGGGCTTTGAAAAAATAAAATACAAAATTATGAACCTGAAGCAGAGCATCATAGCATTACAAGCAGTAAGATGTACCAGGAGTGGAATCCTAGAAAAGAAAGAAGAAAACATATTTTATAGCTGTAGCAAAAGGAAACATGAGTTCAGGACAGGTTTTGTGGTGGGTCATCAACTAAAACAATTAGTAATAGGATGCAGCCCTGAGAACCCAACACTTAGGATAAAAGCAAAATTCTTCAATTACTCCACAGTAGTTAACACCCAGGCACCAACTGAAGAATCAGAGGCTGAAGAGAAAGAAGCTTCCTACAAATCTCTGGAAAGAGCATATAATGAATGCTGAAGACCTAAATGCCCAGGGGGGAAGAGATCAGATCTATAGACCAATGATCAGCAGCTATAGTAAACAAGTTGTAAGTAGTGACAACAGGGCAAGGTTGTTACAGTTTACAAAATACAGAAATATGGTGGTAGGCTCAACATTGTTTCCACACAAGGAAATACATAAGGGAATATGGAGAGCATCAGATACAAAAAAAACAAATCAAATTGACCTTGTACTAACTGATGCAATGCACAAGTCAAACTTACCAAATGTAAGGAGTTTAAGAGGTCCCAATGTAGACACAGATCACTTCCTAGTTTGGACAAAGTGAGGACAAGAATATGCAATGCAGTGAAAGGAACCTGGTCCAAGACACAGAAATATAATATCACAGTTTTAGAATCAGTGGAAGCAAGGGAACAATACCTGGAAAGAATAATTCAGGCCCCTGAAAACGCTGGAGAATGTAACAACATTGAAAATCAATGTGGAAAGATAAAAAAGACAGTGCAGACAGCAGAAGGCAAGATACTTGGGAACAGCATAAGGCAAACAAGAACCTCTTGATTTGATACCAAATGTGAAACTGTAACAAACGAAAAATAAAGAAGCACTCAGGAAGACATTACAATCACATTATACCAGGAGGATAATGGAAGAATATAAAGAAAACCAGAGAATTTAAAAAAACAACCCATCAAAGAAAAAAAGGGAGCAAATGAAAGCAAATTTTGAAGAAATTGAGCTGCTCAGAAGTGCAAACGAGGCAAGGAAATTTTATTAGGAGACGGATAAGGCATGGAAACCTTCAAAGATCAGAACAAGTTTGATAAAAGATGAGAATGGCGAAATTATAAGTGAAGTGAAGGAGATTTGTGATATGTGGTGTCACTACTTTGATAAACTCCTTAATCCAAGACCAGTTGTACCAAGGGACCCAACAGAAATACAGGAGGAAGAAGACTCAGATAACAGTGTGGTCCCACCTAACTTAGAAGAGGTGAGAACTGCAATGAGGAAATCAAAGAACAGCAAGGTGGAAGGAACATATGGCATTCCAGCAGAACTTTTCAAGCAAGGAGGCTCTGGACTGGAAATGAATACCATGAAACTGGTTAAACTAATATGGGAAGAAGAGGAAATGCCTCAAACATTGAAAGAGGGAATTATATGCCCTATATATAGAGGGGAGACCAGATGAAATGTGGTAACTATAGATGGATCACACTGCTTAATCTGGGAAGTAAAATCCTCTCTAACATACTGTACAACTGTCTCCTTCCAATAATAGTGAGGGAAACTGAGCTGTACCAATGTGGATTTATCCCTGGTAAGTCAACTACCAATGAGATATTTACCCTAAGACTAATTCTCAAAAAAGCAAATGAATATGGGGTTGGAACATATCTTTTTATTGATTTTAAAGCAGCATACAATAGTATAGACAGAGAACAACTATGTCAAACTCTAGGTGAATTCTGTATTTTAAAAAAAAAGCTGATAAGGGTAGTAAGAATGACAACACGAGTAACACAATGTTGCATATAAACTCGAGGTATGTTGTCCAATGCTTTGGAAATTAAAAATCGAGTACATCAAGGTGAAGCACTGGTATGCTTCCTATTCAACACCACATTGGAGAAGGTGATGAGACAAGCAAATATCTTAAATATGGGAATGATTTTACATAAATCTGTACAGATACTGGCCGATATGGACGACATTGACATAGACGCAAGAACTCTGACAGCAATGGAAGAGAGATTCACTGCACTTGAAAAGGCACTTCACTGCACTGCACTAGGTAGTAGATTTCCTTAACATCATCTATTTTGTTTTCACCAATACTGATGTTAAGTTTCTTGCTGTTCTCATTTCTGCTATTTCTCATTACTTTCATACTGTTCAGACCTTTCAGCAGATCCTCTAATTATTTTTCACTTCCATTGATTACAGCAATGTCATCAGTGAATTTTACCATTGATATCTTTTAACACTGAATTTTAATTGCACTCTTGAGCCTTTCTTTTGTTTCTGTAACTGCTTCTTCAATGTATAGATTGAACAGAAAGACTAAATACCTGTCTACCACTCATTTTAACACAAGCACTTCATTCTTCATCTCCCACTTATTATTCCCTCTTGGTTTTGTATATATTTCATATTACCAATCTTTCCCTATAGCTTATCTTTATTTTTTTCTCAGAATTTCAAACATCTTGCATCTTTTATATTGTTGAACACTTTTTCCAGCTCAACAAATCCTATTAACATGACTATTTTTTTTCATTCTTGCTGCCATTATCAATTGCAACGTCAGAATTTCCTCTGGTACCATTATCTTTCTTAAAGCTATACTGATCATCATCTAAAACATCCTCAATTTTCTTTTCCATTCTTCTGTGTATTATTTTGGTCAGTAACTTGGACACATGACCTGTTAAACCAATTTTGTGATAATTTTTGCACTGTTGGGCTTTGCAGTCTTCAGAATTGTATGGATGATGTTTTTCCAAAAGTCAGATGGGATATTGTCAGACTTGTACATTCTACACACTGATGTGAATAGGCACTTTGTTACCATTTCCCCCCAAATGACTTTAGAAATTCTGATGAAATGTTGTTTATCCCTTCTGCCTTATTTGATTGTAAGTCTTCCAATGCCCTTTTAAATTCTGATTCTAACACTGTATCTCCTCTCTCTCTTATATCAACTCCCATTTCTTCTCCTAACATGTCATTAGGCAAATCTTCCTCCTCACAGAGGCCTTCAATATACTCCTTCCACCTGTCTCCTCTCTCCTCTGCATTTAACATTGGAACTCCCATTGCACTCTTAATGCTACCACCATTGCTTTTAATTTCACTGAAAGTTCTTGTGACTCCTCTGTTTGCTAAGTCAGTCCTTCCAACAATCATTTCATTTTCGATTTCTTCCTTGGCACCTGCACTTCCTGTTTATTTCGTTTTGAAGTGACTTTTATCTCTATATTCCTGAATTTTCCTTAACATTTATAGACTTCCATCTTTCATTGATCACTGAAGTATTTCTTGTTTTACCCATGCTTTCTTCATCATTACCTTCTTTGTACCTATATTTTACTCTCCTACTATGTTATTGCACATTTTAGAGATGTCATTTCCTCTTCAACTGAACTGCCTACTGAGCTATTCCTTATCACAGTATCTACAGCCTCAGTTAACTTCATTTCTTTGTACTTCTTTGTGCACTGGTTTTTCTTGACTTATTTCAAACTTCAACCTACTCTTTTCAATAATAAATTATGATTTTAATCCACATCTGCTCTGGGGTATGCCTTACAATCTAGTACCTGATTTCAGAATCTTTGCTTAACCATGATGTAATCTAACTGAAATCTTCCTGTATCTCCTGGCCTTTTCCAAGTGTACCACCTCCTCTTATAATTCTTGAATACAGTAGCAGGTACAGCATAGATATGGGACTTTTCAGTCAAAAGCACTCCATTCTTCTCTGTTTACATAGCTGGCAGTAGTGCTAACCCAGGGCTCATCATTTCATTGCTAAACCTCCACAAACCCCTTATGAGTGATGATGATGATGATGATGATGGTGATGGATTTGTGGGGCACTCAACTTTGTTGTCATCAGTGCCCATACAAAGTCCAAATTTTTACATAGTCCAAAGTGTTACACAGTCCAAAGTGTTACACAGTGCAATCGAAGCACTGTCATGGATAATGACAATGATGAAATGATGAGGTCAACACAAACACCCAGTCTCTGGGCAGAGAAAATCCCCAACCCGGCCTAAATCGAACCCAGGACCCCCTGATCCAGAGGCAGCAACGCTAGCCACTAGACCAAGAGCTGCAGACAAGCTGCCCCCCACACACACACTTATGAGTGTGTCTTATTCCTATTTCCTGCGGATACTTTAAGTTGTTGGACTGTTTCCTAATCCTCCTACTGTAAGTGTAATGTATGTGACAGTGCAAATTTGTTTTATGCTTAGCAGCAATTTATTAATGTCAAAATACATCAGAGGTTGTCGGTATACAGAGGTCTTGTAGTGATTATATCAAGTTTTTGAGGAGACTATGGCACAATGTTCGGGGGGGATTTTTTGTTCTGAAATGTTGCAGCATATATTATGATATAACACATCAATGAATGAAAAATGGCTGAAATATGCTGACTTTGAGATACTGTAGTCACCAAGATGGAAGATCTCTCTCAGAGCAAATATTGCTCATGTGCCTGAAGAACACAAATTGTCAGTTCAAGTTGATATCTACACGAATAGCAAGAAATCAAGTATTATACTTGCTAGTCGTTATCCTCAGCAACTATCTCTTCCAAATCCTTATGATTTGTGTATAAGTAAATGAACTTTTCTTTTTATGTAATAAAAAGTGAATAGTCATGAACTAGTGCAGAACTTACTCTAGTATGTCACTGATATCAGACTCTTACTTGATAATTGATGTGTTATCCACCATTATGGTTGCATTGTCAGGAGACCTTGTGGAATTAAATTTTTCCCACTTATGGACACAGACAGACCCTCCAGATATACTGGGAGCAGCAAGAGCACAAGTATAGAATCCAGAGAGATCAATGCTTTATTATATCCCATTTAGAGGCCATCACATCTAGGCATATGACATTTGAGATATCTGCAACTATATTCTGCCTTCTTGTTTCAACGTATAGTTTCAATTCTTAAGTGGGTGTGGCTATGCACCAAACACAAATAAAACTGTTTTGCACTGTTCCATTGTTGTTTCACAATGGCAAGCCCATACACATTCCTTCATTATTGTTTCAGCCAACACAGTGATAAACTGTGTTATACATCCAAGTGAGCAGCAGCAGCAGTAATATAAAATAAACGTGGAACTAGGTCAGAAAAATTTATGACTGTGGACAAGAATGACCCACATTACCAGCTAACAGCACAATCCTACAGTGAGGCAGTTTGCTACAAGATAATGACGATGAATAAGCCATTGGCTGAAATCTTATGCCATTACGCTGTTTAATGCTGTGAGTAGTTCATTAGTGTGGAAAAACACCAGTCTGTGGCAACAGAGTGGTATAGTGCATTAGCACATGTTATGTATGATTATTTTTTGTTTAATTAAGCTACAATTAGGGTATGCTTGTGCTCTTACATATTTATCTTGGTAATATGAAGACAGCTATTCTTTGCATGTGTACAAAACATGCCACACACCCTCTCACGTTATGAAATACAGCATGCCACCTCAAGGGTTATCAGGTCCTGTGTTCCTTAATGACAGGTGTTGTCTAAGAACAACTTGTAATCTACACAATCAAATGCATATGGGAGATCACATAATACAACAGTTACTAACTTTTTATTATTCAGAGATTTTTAACACATCATTGGTAAATGAGAACATTGTACAATTTTGGTTTAGAAACCACACTGTGGACTGCTAATGATGATTAGCTTCCAAAGTGTGCCAGTATCCTATTACACATAACTCCTTAAAAAATAAGAAAACTTGTTAAAATTACAGGTGGGTTGGTCATCTGAGATACTTGCAGCATCCCCAGTTATGTGAAGAGGTTGACAATAGCATATTTAATATTTTCCCCAGAACAACTCATTTTTGCTGGGAAATGTGCAAGTATGAGTGAAAACTTTGCATACTACATTATACCAAGCATTCAATGGTCCACTTGAAAGCAGTGGCTCTTCTATTCATTTTACTATAACGAACTTACATGAATAAGCATGAATAGCTCCTAGAGGTTTAAGCTTAGTTAATTTTTATTATCGTTTCTAATGATTGTTTCACTTTGCTCTTAGATTGAGAACTGGATTAAGTCAAGATATATTTAACAACACAGAAAACAGAACTATGTAGCCAGGAATGCACTAAACTGTGGGCATGGCTGAGAAAGCACATGAAAAAGGAGTGAAGAGACAAGAAAGTGATATGATAAATTAATTCAGATATAGTAATAGGGAAATACGCTTCACCACAAAGGTCATAGGCAACAGAAATGAGCATGATAATGGAGAGATTCTAAAGGTCACTGGTTGGACCATTGTATTTTACCTATTTGATGCATCCGCATTCTTTATAAATAACGCCATGCAGTCACATCACAGTACTTTTGCATCTCTACATACGTGCCTGTAAGAAGCTGAGTCCTTCTTTATTACATCTGCATATTGTTTATTAATGGGTTTTTCACTCTTTCAAAATATGTTCACAGAAACAGAGGTAAGTGTAGTAACAAATCATAATTGAGTCCTTCTTTATTACATCTGCATATTGTGTATTAATGGGTTTTTCACTCTTTCAAGATATGTTCACAGAAACAGAGGTAAGTGTAGTAACAAATCATAATTGTATTATGATTCTGTAACCAGCTATCAGATACCACATGTTCCTTACATGAAAAAACTACAAAATTCTCCCTGAATAACTTCTGTAATTTTTTCAGTAGAGATTGGGTTCACTCTGTACACCCATAAGATTCTCCAAAGCCATTGATGGATGATTAAAATAGTATAGCCAGCAAAACTGTTGGCTTAGATTTTATGAAAGATGTACCTCGAGGAAACAAATTGAACTGGATGCTGTTTCTGATTCATGTTAATGATATTGGGGATATAGAAGAATCAGACATAAGCCTGTTCATTGATAAAATAAAATAGTGGTCAAGAAAATAAAAATATTGGCGGCAAGTGAGATACAGCAGAAAGGCTTAGAATTTTTCAGAAACTAGATCAATAGTAATGGTATGATGAAAATGCAAAGGCTGTAGCATCTACATTTATATTCACATCTTTGCACACTACTGTGAAGTAAATAGCACAGAGTACACTCCAAATGTAATATATCTGCATGTTTCCCCACTGCCTTCACATATAGAGCAAAGGAACAAGGATTGCTTAAATGATTCTTTGTGCTCTCTAATTAGTATAATCTTGTCTTTGTAAGCCCATTGAAGTGATACACAGAAGGTTGTAGTAACTTCCTAGATTAATCATTTAAAGAAGGCTCTAGAAGCTTTCTAAGTAGTGTTTCACATGATACTTTGCATCTCTCTTCAGTCATCTACCACTTCATGTCTGTAGTATCTTTGTGGCACTCTACCATAGGTTAAGGAAACCTGTGACAATTTGTGCTGTGCTTTTTGCATCTGTTCAGTATCAATTATTATTCCTATTGTTACAGATCCCACAGCCTTTCACGATATTCTAGGATGGGTAGCATGAGTGTGAAGTATGGAGTCTCCTTGGTAGATTGATTGCTTCACCCTAGTACACTATCAGTGAACCACAGTCTGCCACCTGCTTTACCTATGACAGACTGATCATTCCATTTTGCCATTTCACATCCCTACAAATTGTTACACATAGTATTTGTATGACTAGATTTATCTCAATTGTAACTTGCTGATACTGTAGTGATAGGGTATTATGCCCACAATATTGTATGCAAGTTCATTAATATGCAGTACAACATGAAGAGCAAGGGTCCCAACACAGTTCCCTGAGGCACATAACTTCTATCTCTTTCAATGACTCAATCAAAGATAACATGTGTCCTCCCCACCAATAAAACCTGAATCCATTCACAAATTTCACTTGATACACTGTATGATCAAACTTCTCAATAGATGAAATCTGCTTGCTTCTGTTTGTATTTATAAACTAATATCAGGAAGTACTGTATAGATATTGCTCCTGTTTTGGATAAAAGATAAACTGATTCATAAGAAAGATTTGAGTTTACAATTTATAAATATTTTATGAAAGTTGGCTGAACTGTGATGAAGTCTGCTGTGGCTATGAAAATTATGGCATTGCCAGATGGTGGTACAGCCACAACAACTGCAGATAGCAGTGAAGCTTGACCAGAAATAGGATCAAAACCTGTAGTTCAGTAAGTGCCTGAAAACTGGACTGTAATGGAATTGAAACCCTGTCAGATGACAGATCTTTCAGTGTCTTAATCTAGCATTCAAATCTCAACCATGTGGAAATTCACCAGAATTGAAATGTGGTTTATATTCCATGTTAAATTTTAGGTCTCAGTTTCTCCCAGCGACATCAGAATTGGGTTTGGTGGTTTAGCAGTAAAGCATTGACTATGTAAATGGTATGGAGATTCACCAAAAATGAAATGTATTACCTTTTCCCATTTGAACAACAGCCAAGGCAGACATGTCACTGAAGAGACTTGTTACAGGACATTGAGCAATATGAAATTATTATTACCAGAATTTATACATAGATACATACATTCTTCTTCTACACATGTTATAAATTTAAAGTACCCCTATTGACTTTTTCCATATATATAGAAAGGTAAGTCTCAGAAACTACTGTAGAGATTTTGATAAAGTTTTCCCTAATAGATATATTGATTTACGAAGTAAGTTTGTGTGCACAATTCATAAATATTTGGTGCAAATTGGCTGAACTCTGATGAATTGCAGTCCTCTGTCACTTTTTTCTGCCTGTATGTGAAGTCAGTCCCAGAGACTATTGCAGGGATTCTGAGACTCACAATGGACTCACACAATCACATGGCTGACAAATGAATGGCTGCAGAGGTCTTTGATAAACAGCTTTCATTGTTAGCAGAGTGCAGCAAGGCTGTCCACTCATGTCTTAAGGAGCTGCAATCTGTCAGGCTAGTTATATGTGCTGCTTCAATCATTTAATTTGTATGAAAGTGATGATATTACGTTACCTAACTTTGTTTTCTGATTTTCAGCCATAACCCTATGCAGTGCCCTGTAAACAAAATTACTGGTAATCAGACAAGTCTTTTGGCTGAAGATATTTAATGCTAACTGTGCAAAGTTGGGGTGGGTTGCTGTTTCCTAAATCCATGCTGGTTGGGATGGAGGAAGTCATTCTGTTCAAGACATCTCATTATATTTGAGCTCAGAATATCTTCTAAGATTCTACAACAAAAGATTTCAAAGATATTGGATGGTAGTCGTGCACTTTTTGTACCCTTCTTGTAGATAGGTGTGACCTGCATTTTCTTTCAACTAATGTGCATCATTTTTTGTGTTAAACTGTACAAGTAAACATGTTACTTCTCATGCTACATGGACATTTATAGCATGTGGGTGCATAACAGCTGGAATACATATAGGACTGTGAGACCATCAATTCATATTAAACCCAAAATTGTGGAATAACAGAGGGGTAAATATTCTACTGTCTGTAAAAGAGTGAAGAAGTGGCAGAACTTATAAGAGAACATTGCAGGTACGTTAGTTATCTACCACAGATCCCATGGAGAGTGCTTTCTGGGATGTGTAAAGAAGTCAGAATTATAAATTTAATTTAAGTGCCATGTAGTGACATGACTTAAAACAACATCATCATATTTAGGTATCTATATCTATATCTGTACTCTTCAAACTGGTGTGAATAACATGACAGAAGGTATGTCAAACTGTACCAGTCACTACGGTTTCTTCCCATTCCATTCATGTATGGTTGCACGAAAAATGATTGTTTAAATGCCTCTGTGCATGCTGTAATCAATCTAATCTTGTCCTCACAATCCCTATGTGAGTGATACATAGAGGGTTGAAGTATATTTTTAGATTCATCATTTAAACCAAGTTCTGAGTAGTAGGTTTACTTAGGACAGTTTTTGTCTCAGTGGTAACACACAAATGTGGAATTTTAAGTTTGGTGATCAAGAGTAGTTTATTTTGTTGTCAATAAGTTTAAAGCACTGCACAATCATTAGAAGGGAAATTTTGTAATCAAATGATTATAGGGGTAGGCTATCTGCTACTAATTTATAGAGTGCTCATAAATGTGCTCAGATAAAATTAAGCTCACCATTTCACTCTCTCATTATGTTTTCCTAACAGTCCTCCTGCAGTTTCTCTCTAAACATTGTGACTAAATAATTAATTATGATTCTGTTACACAGTAATACAGTAATTTCCTTTTCTTGTCTAATCAGCAGCTAACCTGACAGCCAGAAATCACATGTGGTCAAATGTGTGGCCACACATTTTGGAACAATCAGCCAAAGATTCAGATTTCTCCAAAAGTGTTATAGAGAAGCCAAGTGACCTCACATGCAATTGAGATGGAGCTCCATCCTGCATCCAAACAGTTGAGTCCAAAGCACCTCTCTTCCATAGAGAAGGGATCACACTATTAATCATTAACTGTGCCATAAAGCCACATGACACTGTGATGCATTCACTGTGTAGGGGAACTTCATAAATGTTCATTGACAGTGACAATCCCCAAATGTGACACTAATGAGTTTCACTGCCCCAGTCAGCATAAAGTGCATTTTACCACTCCACGAAATGTTCCACTGCCACATGCCAGCAACTTCAACCCTGACAAGGAACATAACAGTGAATACCACGAGAATGTCTGCATCGCCTGGTGAAAATTGGTGAGCAGAGTGAAGTTTGTTTGGATACCATTTCTTATTTGTTTGTGGCACTTTTTGAGCAGTGGGCCATGGCATGTTCAGCTGTTGTGACAAGGCTCATGCATTTCTTGAAGATGGCACATTGCATTCACTATTCTCAGCCAACAATTTGTGGCACAACTGGCCATCGGCCTCTCCCAGGAGCAGTTCCCAAATCACCAGTTAATTGAAATTTCTGAATCATGTTCTTCAACACTGAGGCAAAAAGACAACCTCTCTGTAGTCTTTTAACATGTCAATATTTGCAAAGAGCAGCAATACTAGTGCTGTTTTGAAAAAAACAGCTTTACGAGTATAGCCCTGCTCTCCTTGTTCAGATTCATGTTGACTGTCCACAACTGTAATGCAACTGATATTTGTGTTTCTGCCCTACATTGCCAGCACCTATCAACAAGTCATGACACTAACATTACTAAACCACAAATCATTCCTATAAATTTTGGTACCCATCTTGTAATAGGTTTCTGTCTACACTGGCTCAAGTAGTGATACTATTAAATGTGAATGTAAATCACACCTCCTTGACTCCTGTGCAGAAAGTCATACAGTACTCTGCTCTATCCATTTTCAATAAGATTCCATAAGAATTAAAAAATCTTAGCAATAATCCTCACACCTTCAAATACACTTCCTGGAAGAAATTTAATTTCTGTGGTTTAGTGTTGAGTTTACAAATATATACCTGCAGCTTGTTTTCATAGATATCATTCATGTGTTATTTTCTGCAGAGGAGCAGATTCATTCTACATACATAATATATTACCATGACAGTAATACACGACATGCTGTTGTAAGTCAAGTTCTCTCTGTAACACAGTATTCCTGAAGTTATCATGCCATTGTGTAGACAGTTGTTCTAATACTGCCAAATCAGAATTTTCCTATTCTTCACTGTATGCAACTGAATCTCACCATCTGTCAGGCTTTTGTTTATATTATTTACTCCATTCAACTCTCTTGTTGTTGTTTTTGCCATTATTTTTCACTTCTTTCATTTATTTGTTTTTTGTCTAATCTTATTTCTAGCATTTTGTAGCTTGTCTTGTTTTATTCATTTACTTTTCTGTTCCTTTAGTGTGGTTCACCTAATTTTTATATCATTGATGCTGCTGTTTTCTGTAAGTTTTTCCCCAGATTTATGATTTTTCTGTCAGCCAGCATACTAAATCAAGATCTGATGAAACCTTTCTCAGTTACAGAAATCCAGGACACCACCTATGTTTCGATTTTGTTTCTATTTATAAATTATATAATCCACTATTATGGATATTCACAAAGTTTTCTAGCTCTTGGAAGCAAATTTTCCACACCAATTTTTGTTCGTATATAAATTACTATGTTACTACTTTATGAAGATTTGTCTGCAAATAAATGACAGCAAGTGCCAACAAAACAAAACTATAAAATTTATTATTATTTTAAAACATATAATTAGACAAAACATATGTTACTATTTAAATTTTTATTCTGATACTATGGATACTCAATCAGTTTTTCATTAAACCTGATGTCAACAGCTATAAGAATATTTTGAGTAACTTAAAAACTATCATCAATTATTATTTTCTAAAGTCCTTTAAGGAATAAATACTTATGAAAAATACTTAATACATTAAAATTGACTTCATATCTTAAAATGAAATAAAAAATGTTTTGACTCAAAAAACATGCTGGAAACTTTGAAAACAGTTGGCACGGTTTACCTTATCGTCGATTGGCACCGTGAGTGTTTCAGAAAGACAATGAAACTGCACTGAAGTATTTATGTTTGTTCTGAATAGATGTTCTTTCTTGTGATACTGAACTGTATTCGTGATTGTGGATAGTTTCTAATAAATGAGAATAAATACGCAATCAATACAGACACTCTCTGATATGTGATCCTCACCACTTCATGAACAATGTTGAGTTGCATGATACATGTGTGTGCATGCACACAAATATTTACTGTGCAGCAGGCACAAGTACTCCTGTCAGTCAACATGTGGACGCCACAATGAAAGGTGCAGTGTGCTATAGTAAACAGGGTTAAAATTTGTAAGACATTTTTAGTGTCGTGTAAAAGCAGAATGGAATGTGGATCCTCCCACACCTAAATCCATTTATCAGTGGAACAGAACTCTGAAAAAGAGGAAGTTTGATTTCTGCTGCTGGAAAAACTCCTAAAACATTTGGTAATGAAGAGACTGTGTAATGTGTGCATGAAAATGTGCTAGAAACCCCCGTAAATCCATTAGACAAGCTAGCAGTGAACCAGCCATGCCTCGTTTGACAGTGCATGACATTGTGGACAAACAAACATCATTGGTTGTGTCATTACAGACTCCAATTTTTAAAAACTTAACTAAACCAAACTCTGTCTAAATACTCCTCAGGAGGCCCAACACCCAACAGTACTGACATACCACCGTGTCATCCTCAGCTGATAGGCATCATGGGATGCTGATATGGAGGGACATGTGGTCAGCACAACACTCTCCTGACCATTCAGTATTTGTGACAGGAGCTGTTACTGATCAATCAAATAGCTCCTCAATAGGCCCCATATTAAGCCTGAGGATCACCAGAGACAATGTGATTTAACTGTTGAAATGTTGCATTGTATAGATGAAAAACACTACCTCAGTGCACCACTGTTCAGCAATGAATCTACCTTCCACATCAATGGCAAGGTTATCTGACATAACTGTCAAGTATGGGAAATGAGAGTCCAGGATAAGTGATGGAGTATGAAAGGGAAACAACACCAGAAGTTAATCTGTGGTTGGAATTACATAAACATGGTGTGAATGGTCCACTTTTTGTACAGGGTCTACAGTGACAGGACACACCTACCTCGACACGGTAAACTATGCAGTTCCTCGGATGCTTCCTAATTCATTTTGCAGCAGGATGGTGCCCCACTCCTCTATCATTGGGGTGTTACCACATTGTTGGATGGAAAGGGAGGAGGGTAGGGTCCCACAGCTTGGCCCTCTCTCTCTCTCTCTCTCTCTCTCTCTCTCTCTTCATTTGACTTCACTGGATTTCTGTGCAAGACACTGTTTACAGAAAAAAGGGTTGACATCTGGTAGATTTGGGACAATGGATCTACATCACAGTAACATGTTATGCCTATGAATATGTTGTGTGAAGTGGAGTAGTGTTTCAATATCTGTCAAGCTTCAAAGGATGCCCACATTGAACTGTACCAGTGACCACAAAAATGCTCAAGCTCCTGTGTACATTGTTGGACAAATGAAATCATAAACCTTAATAGACACTATAATCAAATCAATTTTTTTGTGTACCTGTAGCCTGGACACCATGTAAAAGACGTCATCAAATTTCTGTAAACCCTCACATGTTATGGCAAAAATCTATAAGTCTGACTACAGTAAGAAGAAAATTTAGCTTAGTATCCAATGAATGAAAGAATAAAGGAAACCAAAATTTTGCACTATATTTCTGTATCACAGTGACATATAAATTGAAAAAAAATCCTAGAAATTATGGGGAGTGTGCAGATGAAGTATTGTACAAAGACAAACAAACCTTTTACAGCATTTAAAAAATAATGGCACTATGAAAGTTGGGTGTCAACAGAGCCAATTTTGCATCAGTAATGTGTGTAATGGAGAAGCACCTCGCCATCACTGTATTTTAACTCTTATCTTAAGGTTGTAGTGAAGGAGATAAAGGAAACATACAGAACAGAAATAATGGTGTTAAGGTCATTAGTTTCAACACTGCATGGACTGCTTTATCTATATGGTTGAAAGCAAGAAGATATAACAGAATTATATAAATGAAATGGATATGCTTAACAACACAGTATTTCAGATACTGACAGGCAACATATAAAATATAACAATGAAAAATAGCAAATACAGGAATAAAAACTGCCCAAAAATATCAATGGGAAAGGTCTGAATGAATTTTTCCATGTCTGAAATAGCTTAATAGAAATAACCAATCCAAGCAACACATTAAGCTCTGTCTGAAATAAATGATAAAATATTTCTACATATTAACAAAATAATTAAACTTATAGTGCAATTTCAGCTGAATAATAATGACCTGTTAGTACCAGAAATAGTAATGAATGGTCTTATATTAAATAAAAGATGAGACACAAAATACTGGTATTCAGACAGATTACAAACTGGATGGTGATAATTTGTTCTTATAAATATTCTTTATTATGCTAACCTACAGACCAAATGCTAGTTTTGGCCCTGGGGTGTTTTCAGGTGGCAATCCCTGTATAAAATTCTTTCAGTGTTCAAGCTAAGACACATTTTAATTTCCACTCAGACATGACACAGCTTGAATGCTGAGACAATTTTATATATTTTTTATTTCACATCCTTCCACTCCATATTGTCATGAAGGATGATAGCTGGGTAAAGTTATGAAGATATTCAGTCTTGAAAATAGAGCAATAAGAATACTGTAGAAAGCAGATAATAAATTTTTCAGACAGATGTTTGAACACTAACTCTGTGAAAGCATTTCCCAGTACTTATACTTCTTAAGCCTACATGTAGCTAATATTATAAAATAGCCAAATTACAATGCATTCATAAGATTTTCTTAAATGCTTGGCATAAATCATAAGTCTCAGAGCCTGCATAGATTTTTAACACGCTGACTACTGAAATAATACCCGATGTCAGGAATAAATGAAAATATCTAAGAAAATTAAAAACCTATCTTATTAGCCACTTCTATAAACATCTTATTTCTTAGATTCAATGATTGAAGCCCCTTTTAGCAGCATCACAGGTTGCAATTGACATTGTAAATAAGTGTGTTCTTATAGAATGTGGGGGAGTAAAATTTTTGTAGGATTAATATCATGAGTTACTTAACAGTGCACACGTAAAAAACCTCTGGGCTATGTATGATTGAGAAATCTAAGGCCAATGAGAGGTCTTCATGTCTATACAAGATTCTCTTGTTAACAGTGTGATTTTTAAGGTATCTGCAAAGGGGACCAGCAGTGGTACCAATATTAGCAGGTGCCCAACTTCCATTGCAGGCTTCTCTACACTTTCTAAATGAGGCCTTTAATGATGACTATTGAGAAAAACAGTTATCATAAGAGCCAAGGAATAAAAAGAAAATTATTAAAAATGAATCAGTTTGATCAAAATTATTTTATTGGATCTTATAAGATTTTATCTTGATAAGTAAAATAACTGTTGGATGCCAATCAATTACTCTAAGTAAAAGAGTTTGCAAGTATTTTTACACAAATTTACTTTTAATTGAAATTAATTAGAAGCACCTGGAGGAAGTTAAGAGAATGGAGGAGAAGAGGATACACGAGATGAAACTGGAAGGAAAGAGACTGAGAGGAAGAGCGAGAGAGAGATGGCTGAAATGAATAGAGGAATGCATCCAGAAGAAAGGAGAAGACTGGACCAAGATGAAGACGGAGAGATGGTGGCAAGACAGAAGATGATGGAGAGGCCAATGTTGCATACAGACCCAGTCAGAGGCTGGAAACTGTCCAAGATGGTGATGATGGTGATGATGATGGAGGAAGTTGAAGTACAGCTAAGTTCCAGTTAACCAATACATTGGGCAGGAAGAAATTAACAACATGCTAATAAAACAAAAGACATTTAAGGATATGAGTACATATAAATGAACAAAACAGGTAATTCACACATCCTTGAACAACTGCTAAAAGCATTACAGAAATATGATGTCTTGCCTTGTTACTACTATTGTTGCAGTCACCTATTCATGTAACATATTTAATTAATACTACTGTGAAAGGAAACTTCAGGAATGCAGAAAGTCACAATAAGTACACCTCAAGGAGTCAAGCTGTGATTACTCTCTGTATCTTTGTGATACTGTCATTAATACTAGTTTGCTTATGCTACCAATAATTGCAATGTAGTTTACTGATACAAAGAATTTTCACTGATGTAAAAGTTGGTACTTTGGGGAGAAACTGTATATTTTCCAGTTATTTTACGTACACTTATGAGTGATTAAATTAAAGGCACCCGCCTAGCAGCTAGCAATACTCCCTAAGCTACAATTACAGTGGTGATGCATTATGTCAAGGATTCCAAGTAGCATTGAGGAGCTATTTTAATCCATGAGTGTTAAAACATTACCCATAATGCTAGTAACTAGAGATTCAGTCAAGCTGCACAAATTTTGCTTGACATTGTCCCAGATGTTTTTATAGACCAATTTCAGGTGATCTAGGGAATCTGAATTGATGATTGTCTTTCTGTAGGTACAGGTTACCTGTGGCACATTCACATGAAAAAATTCATGCAGATGATCTGAAAGTAGGCTCTGTATCATGCACAAGTGGGAAGTTGTGGGAGATATCACAGGGACCCATATTATCCCAAGTAAACAACCACTACGTCTGAACATCTCCACAACCTCCCTTAGTGGTGCCTGCTGACAATCATGAAATGTTCACAGTAGACCTTTAACATATTAGGAGACTTTAATATGTCATATATGTGTTAGCTACCAATTACCTGGCTATTCTCAAATGCTGTGATAATGGATGTCTTGACTTGATGTACTTGTCTGTTACATTAATAGCCAATACAAAGTCTGGTGGCATCCCAGCCATGTATGTGTTGTCTTATTCCATTCACCACAGCAACAGTAGTCCTCTCTTCAACAAAGCAGCTATCTTTCATTCAATTGCTCATGAGTATATGTTCCATTTACCTACTGCTTTACCTTCCACAGTTATGCATTTAACATGTTACTTGTGTGCAGAAAACAGTTGTCTTTCATTGTAAGAATAAAATCTTAATTTGCTATTCACCTCTTACATTACAGTGTGGCACTAATGAAACTGTTTCTAGAATTAAATTTTCACTCTACAGTGGCGTGTGCATTGATATGAAACTTCCTAGCAGATTAAAACTGTATGACAGACCATAACACAATTCTCAGACCTTTGCCTTCCACCGGTAAGTGCTCTTCCAACTGAGCTACCCAAGCATGACTCACCAGCCATCCCCACAGCCTAATTTCCATCAGTACTTCATCTCCTACCTTCCAAACTTCACAAGAATTCTCCTGCCAAACTTATAGTACTAGCACCCCTTTCTGCCTGGACTGTTAACACTACAAGGTAAGCAGGAGAACTTCTATGAACTCTGGCAGGTGGAAAGTGAGGAACTGTCAGAAGTATAGCTATGAGGATAGATCATCAGCTGTGCTCAGGTAGCTCAGTTGTTAGAGCACTTGTCAGTGATAGGTAAAGGCCTGGTTTCAAGTCCCAGTCTGACACACAGTTTTAATCTGTCAGCACGTTTAACAAACTGTGTATCAGAATGAGGATACCTGTTTTCTAAAAATGTGACCAATGAGGTCTTTTATACTATTTACTCCAGAAGTTTTTCAAGACTTTTGCAACAGAATACAAAATTCTATTCATAACTTTAGGCAATGATGTCAAGTTTATGTGGCAGTTACTCATACACATTATGTTGCAGCTGCTTTTACTAATGAGCCAAAACATGATGACTGATTATCTATAGTGTGCTGGTCCACCTCTGAAATCCAATACAGCAGCAGTCCTGCTGTCATGGATTCCAGGGCTATATGGCACCATGTGTCTATACACAGGTTGTGAGATTCTCAAATAATGAGCCACTGTTTTGTTGGTGTGGAGCTAGTGCTTGATAGCATGGAAAGGTAACGAATGGCATCACATTACGTTCAGTAATGAAACGTGGCTCTTCTGTACCTTGGATGACCATCATAGGGAAGTTGTTGGTGTCCTGGGAGGAGGTCCTATTCTTCCAATGCCTCTTATTTTAAGGTTACTACATGCCACAACTATTGTTTTCCTGAATAAAAGTGATGCATTTGCATTTGAGCCCCTGTGGTTCTTGGAACTGTTAGGAAGAATGTAATTAATTTAGTAACTATTTATTTCAATCTGTCTCTAGCAGTCTTGATGATGCAATCATAAAACATACTTTAAATCATTCATATTTTACTCCTGTCTGGTGCTCAATATTAAAATAAATCATCATTTGAATGCTAATGAAGTTTTCAGTTTTGTTTATGCACATGTTGATGAATTAATGCATCTAATATTCAGTGAGCTGTTTCTTTACTCTTAAATATGTAAAGGTATGAGAAGACTATCTATGAAGTTTGTGGGCATCCAGGTAGGTAATAAACTGAAGTAGCACCAGCACATGGAGAAGTCAGCGAATAATCAGTTCTTTCTGCTGTACATCTAGAAACCTGTCTCTTGCATTCACCTGAAGACTAGGATTGTGAGGACAAGATTAGATTCATTTCACCACATTGCTCTGTATGTGAATGGAATGGGAAGGATCCCTAACAACTGTTACAATAGAAAGTACCCTCTGTCACACACTTTACAATGATTTGTATAGAGTATGGAGTAATGTAGATGTAGACACCTTTCATATTCTCACTCGATACTCTCCTGTAGCATAATCTTCAGGGACAATGTAGCTAATGCGTAAAATACATTTATTCACCATAACGGTGTTACATATATTGTGCAAAGCTGACAGCTGAACATCTTGCAGAGCCTTCTTCAAGGACCTACAGACTTTACACTTACATGTCAAATCATATGTTTCCAAATGATATTTGTGGTTAAAACAAGGCTGGATTAGGAGCTAGGATTCAGGACAAAATAGTACAAAAGATTTTCAAACCTTATAAACTATGAAGCTTTAACTCTTATTGGCATTAGACTAACATTTCAATGGTTTTTATTGTTAGAGTTTGAGTTCCATAGGGTCACTGGAATGTTTCACTTTAATGTCTAATTCCTTCACATACATAGAGTTAAGAAGTTGTCATTGCTATTGATACATGGCTATCTCTTTCTGCCATAAATTTTGCTGTAATGAATTAATCACTGCTAAATGTTCGTTCCTCAGCAACTAATATGAAGCCAGCACAAAGTCCCACATGCAGTGGTCTACCATTTAATTCTCTCAGTTCTTTTTTTTCTTTTACAATTAGTTCAATGGAATTTAGAAAATTTCTTGATTGTTTTTATACTGTCTCATGTGCTAACTGTTGTATTTGTTGTTTCACTGATTTTACACACATTGTAATATGATGCTGAGTCCCAAAACTTGTGATACAATCTATTTGTGACATGAATTCAAAAAAAAATTTACCAGACCTTGTTTACAGAATTGGTTATAATAATCACTGCCTTTCAGTATATTTACAAGTACTTCTAAGTTGAAATTGCTGAGACTAAAGAAGGTAAAGAATATTACAAGCTAAAAAATTTACAAAACAGAAAAGCAGAGGAAACATGGAATGTGAAATATTGCATCACTGTTGAAGAAAACATTCTGAAAATAATCCGTTAATAATCCAAACACAGTTTAAAGAACCAAACTACCATGGAAATACAAACAATGAAAGTATATTACTCGTAATATTTAACTTTAAGAGCATGAAAGCAATTGCGTGCTTAAATTATATGGAGAACTAATAATGAATAATGAGTCTGTAGCACAGAAAACAGATGTATCACAGGTATTCAGAGAAGTCATTCATAAGGCAGTAGATGATAAAATAAAAAGAACTCCTCCTGAGATCATTCAGAAAGAAAAAAGAAACAGACATAGACTTAAATTTGTCCTATTTTCAAACTCTAAATACATCCCATTAGAAAAGTGAGAAGATATATGTATGCTAAGCTTAGAACTGATTTTGATTTTATAAATAACAAGGAACTTTGAAAGCTATTATTACCATATGAATAATGTGCAAAATTACACAAAGTATTAGTAAACTTAATCTTTTTGTAACATTAATAAATATGAATACATTAGAATATTGAAGCATGACAGGAATATACTACATATATTAGAAGTAAATACAAGATGTTAACTTAAAAGAGTGGCTGGTAGCATGCAGTAACATGATCCTTTACTGCTGGACCAGGTCATGGCACTGAAGAGGTTAGTAAAAACTGTCAAAAATGAGATATTGTGTTCGGCTGTGCCAGTGACCACACCATGGTTGAAGTCAGCCTATTTGTTGATATACCAATGTGGATTATCCAACATGTCTATGAAGAACGGTGTAAAGTTTACAGATACATAACACTGTAGGGACACTAGAGATAAGAAATGACTAGAGATAAGTGGCACACCTATTCAATAACATTCCATTTCAAAGGACAGGAATTGCTGCAGTCACTGAATGCAAGTCAGTCAATTTCAAAATAAATGTTGTATAGTGAACTGTATGCAAAGGACGTTGTACATCCCATACCTCACTCAAGGCGATTGTTCACACTAACATATAAAGCTGCGCATCTGTAATGAGAAAGTGACAGAAGTTGACTCAATATGTACTGTGTGGTCCGCCTGATGGCAATTTTGCCTCTTTTCAAATGATGAAGACTGTTGAGCAAGCTGACAGTCCTCTGAGGCATTAAACCCACAGATTGTGGAGGGACACTGATGATTCTGCCAACTTAAACTTACTCACATGCTGATATTTCCACCCTTTGACATTCTAGAGACAATATCACCTACATGTAATATACATACAAGGACTAACAATGTACTCATAATATATTCCACTTCACTGTACAGTCATAAAATACATGTGTATAAACATTAGCAAACAAACCAGAAAAGCAGGCAACAAAGAACGTGAGAAATTAAAGACACACTGCACTTGTCACATATCAATTAGTAATTACATCACACCACACACACACACACCCTCCCCACTCAAAAAAAAAAAAAAAAAAAAAAAAAAAACTGACCTCATTCCGAGCCTATGTATAGATGGCTGGGTGTCAAGGACAGGAAACTGCACTCTGTGACACACCTGAATGCAGGGCATGGAGGTCTAGGGAAGTGAAGATGGCTGATGACAGCAGAGGAGGAGTGTGACACTGGATGCCCTGCAGTTATTGTGCCTTCCATAAGATAGTAGTAAAACCAAAGAGGGTTTGCCCCACTCAATGGAGACTGGTATATATACCATTTTGGACTATATCCATGATGTGGATGTGTTCATCTCATCTCATGAAGGATCCTGAGTAGGGAGATTGTAATGGAACATGTATTAAGTCCATTAGAACCATGATGTGAGAGCTGTCTACTACAACCTTGTGAATGAAGACTGAGTAAGACCCATGGCATGACACCAGAGGGCAACATATCCATGTTACATGTTCCCACAGTTGTTGTAACAACCGAGGAAGATGTTGCACATCTGGCAGTGGTGAGGGGAATGAGGAATTCTACTGGAATGTGGAAAGGCTTGCTGTAAACCTTATCAGTCGAGGGCCAGAGGTCTGCTTTGAAAGCTGTGCATAGTTCTAACAGCGCTAGTAGAGGCACTAGAGCTCAGGTGTCATTGTGGCACATTAGTGCAGCTTTTAAAGTTCAATGCTATGTGTTGACACTTTGTAGACAAGAAAGTTTATGATTGGTTCGCTGATGATACACTTGGCTTCATTGAGCATAATTCTGTAGTCAGTAAATCTTTGTTGCACTGGTTATAAGTGTTGTTTCTGTAGCTGGGCATTTCAGAAAGCTCTAAAATGTCACCAAGGTAAGAAAAACTAAATGGGAGGCCCCTCAAAACCCCGTCCAAAAAAGTTGCCATGTTTGGGCTGCATTTTTATGCCCAAAACACCAAACCAAAAATTCAGGAATTCCCAATGGTGTTGTCACTGCAGTTTTAGGTACATATTTATTTGCAACTGGTATCTGACTGTAAGCCTTTCTGCAGTCTAACACACTGAAGACGTTTGCACCAGCTAGAGAACTTGCAAAATTCTGAATGTTTGGTACTGTGTATCTATCTGGGACTGTTTAAAATAGTCAGTGCTCAATAATTGCCACAAGGACCCCAAGAGCAAGCTTTCATGCATAAAAGGTGGAGTGGTAAGGAGCAAGGGCTGTATAAATGGCATGTGACACCATCTTGAAGCATTTCTTAAAAAGTTGCTGTTGTCTGTTGTAAACATTCTGTCATGATATGATGAACATGTGGAGGACCCAGAGGCCCAGGGGGAGGTATGAATAAGATGCACCATTGTGTGGGTGGCCACAACTTGTGGTTTTACGAGCTGCTGTTTGTCTGAGGACACTGCTGTTTTGAGCATAGTTGCTTTGTGGACGCATCCTAAGCTGCTCTGATGTTTTCCACACTATTGTAGTTTACCTCCTTCCAACACAATATTCTCCTCATGTAACTTGCTTGCCTCACATCTGACTGTTTCATAATCATCTTCCATAGTACAGAAGTCCAGTTGGTAGGACTCCCAGTAATGTAGATTGTTGTTTGAGGCAACAACACTTAAGTTATCCACTTTGTGCATGGTGTGTGTTGTCGAACAACCCTTAACTCTAGGAACAGAATGACCATCAACAATGTGTATCAGGTGATCATTTAGAAGGTCTACAGTGAGACCAGTGTCGAACTCCAAAATTTTGTGACTGTATAGGCATATCACAGAATTTGTACCTGCCATTAATGGGACCATACTGTGTAATTTTGCTTCTGGCTACTACATGGCCGGCAGCAAGCTGATGTCCCATCTTGATTAAGTCTGCAGAGTGATCAATGATGAACAGCCTTTGTGATGTAGTGAGGTGTGATTGTGTAGGATGTGGCAGCATCACTATCATGCCAGGAGCTATGAGAATACCACAATGCCTTTTTGATGTGGGATGACAGTTCTTAAATGTTAGGCATGGCAGGTGGGTGTCACAATCTGTTGCACCATTTGCATGCAAACTTGGTACATGTCTGTATGAATTGTGGCAGATGACCTGTTCACAAGAACACAGTTTCTCCTCCTTTTGAGTCAATAATTATGTAGAGGCACTATCATCTGCGTATAAAATGCACAGATGGACTAAGAGTATAATAAAATCCACTTTATTGTGTGTAGCCACAAAATACACATGCATAAACATTAGGAAACAAAAGCAGAACAAGCAACAATGAACACGAGAATTTAAAGACATCCTATATTTGTCATTTATCAATTAGTCAACACTCCCACAAAATCAAAGGGGAATACAGGCATTAGCGGTAACTTTTCACCTTTATGTGACAACTCTTCACTGTTTCAATTTACCTAATCAGAATCATTCTGGTTACGCTGTATACTGTTGTTTGACCAAAGTGTATAAAATTTCGCTGCAGTGTTCCTCAATTGCCAATGGCCTTGCCGCAGTAGTAACACCGGTTCCCATCAAATCACTGAAGTTAAGTGGTATCAGGCTGGGATAGCACTTGGATGGGTGACCATCCGGTCTGCCGAGAGCTGTTGGCAAGCAGAGTGCACTCAGCCCTTGTGCGGCAAACTGAAGAGCTACTTGATTGAGAAGCAGTGGCTCCAGTCTCGTAAACTGACATACAGCTGGGAGAGCAGTGCACTGACCATGTGACACCTGTGGCCTGAGGATGACTCGGCGGCCAGTCTGTACCATTGAGCCATGCCTGTTCGAGGGAAGTTCAGCTTTTTAGTTCATCAATTAGTGCCAACTCATTGTTCTACACAACCTGAGAGTTCAGATTCATGAGAGTTGAAATTTGTACATACTTAAATGTATTCTTTCTCCACAAATGAGAATGGTACAAATTGTAACATGTTATTACTGCTGCTCCATTTTCAGGTTCTGCTGAGTTTAACAGTTCTCTCCCACTGTCACCACCGTGGAATGAGGCCAAGAGTTGCACCCACCATCAGACTCAAATTTGCTTGGCCAAGTTACATGGCACAGTTCTTTTTTAATCTTTAGTGAGTGTACATGTTGCCTAGCTCACAAAGAATGCTCTTTCTTATGATGAATGGTGAGCAGTATGCAGGTGACTGGCCGTCTCACTTACAGACCATCATACTAACTTCTTCAAATTTCCCCTGCAGTACTACGAGATAAAATCCTACACGTAGATGTAGGAAGGGTAGGCTATAATTGGTATGTGGCTGTGGACCTACTAACAAATGAGTACACACCAGCAAATCGAGTTATTGGTATGTCATATCCCTTGGCCGAGCTTGACTGTAGCTTATGAACAGCAGAAGGCCAATTATACAATTATTTGACAAACTCCCATTCACTTTTATTTGCCTCCAACATATGGGCAGTCTACGCTTCATGCTGTCAGGATAACCAATGCCTTGGCACCATACAATGAAATAGGCTACCTCAGTTCTCTACTTCCACTCACATGGCACCAGTTCCCACCCAATACTCATATGTTTTGTCTGCTAAATGCAAGTGGATTGTAGAGTAGCAGGCTTGTGTATTGTAGTTCATTTTATTAAATTTTCCCTTACTTTATAAAAACTATTTTTTTTTTTTTAATCAGGAATCCGTGAACCACTGTTATTTATTTTGGAACTCCAAAATATAGCTTCTTGTTAGATTAAGAGTCAATGTGTTTTCCATAAACCAGTAAAAGATTATTTTGTTGCACACAGAAGCCATATTTCTTTATTAGCCTACCTATACTAGTGTCAACGAAACTCACAGATTCCCCATCATGATACACACTTAAATGTTTCATGTTTGTAGAGGAGGAGAATAGGTTGAACAAATGTTACAGAGAAAACTTGGAAACAAAATTACATGAATTACAGTATGATGAAGGAGTAGATAACAAGATATTTTATGATAAAATCTAAAGGGGTACAGTTATTAACATGTTAACACTGACTGACTGAGAATTAATTCAATAATATGGTCACTCAAGGAAATATTTACATTATCTGCTTCCATCAATGGAGTCCCCTACACATAGGAACTATACTTTAAGCAGAGACAGAAATGATTTCTTCAATTATAGACAAGTAAACACTGAATTTAAACCACAAGAAGAATTGTTAAATAACAGGATAATGCCCTGCAGTAAAGCAAATCTTAATAAAGAGTGACAGTTGACAATATCTTAGGAAAGGGTATGTATGCATTCTGATCAAATAATTAAATGGTACAAATAATTTAGCTACTCATATGATAGATTTGGAGAAAAGACTGATCAACTGAACAAAAACTACTCTAGGAATTTCTTCAGGAACACAATAACATGAAATGCATTATAAACAATATTACAGCATTGTATAAAGATACAAAAATATTTGTTGACATGCTAAAATCAAATAACGGATAAGTAAATGTGAACTATTGTGTCCTAAAGAGATGCACCTGTTTCCTACAATTTACCACATATATGTTATCAATACGATGCTTTAGCCTTTACATGTAAAAAATTATTCACATAAAAATGAATAAAACTGTACCGATAGTACATTACAGGTGTTGAGTTTTGCTAATGGTTCTTAACTGTGATAGGTCGTGAAAATGAAGCAATAATTCATCATTTACAGTGTTGTTAAACAGGACTGCTTTCTACCACTCAAAAATGATTTCCAAAGCAAATCATAAGGATGATTGGGCAGTAGATAGTTGCTTCCACTTCACAACACTATTTAAAAAGGAGTTTAATGATTAATTTAAGTTTATCTGAGGTAGTTACCTGTTTTAGGTTTATCTGAGGCAGTTACCTGTTGTAGCTATTAGGTAATTTACAAATATGACACAATGTGTACCTGAAAGAATAATAGCTGTTCTACAGGGGATAGGCAAAACAATGTGAACACCTGTACTTACTTGGGAATGGTTTTTTTAAATAGGGGGATCGACCCCCATTTGCCCATAATACAGCTGTGATTCTTCTTGGAATATGGCATATAATGATTGTATGGTCTCCAGTAAAATTCTGTGCCACTCTTCAATCAGAAACTCTTCTAACTCCCGTAGTGACGAGGGAGACGGAAATCTGCTCCAGAGTCTGCACTCCAATATGGCCCTCAAAGGACTGTCCTGGCCAGGGAGGACACTGTAGTTCAGTTACATGATCATCATACCACAACTGTACTGTCCTGGCTGTGTGAATGGGTGCAATATCATCTTGAAATATTGGCATTGTTGGGGAACAACATTTGAATCATGGGGTGCAACTAACCACCTAAAATGTTCACATAATCGTCAGCTGTAACACAGCCTTTGAGAGTAATGATGGGACCAACAGAATACCATGATATGGCTGCCCACACCATCACACTTCCACCTCCTTGCTTAACCATTGGAATCAAGCATGAGGTTTGTAGGCTTCTTTTGGCGTTCTCCAGTTGTAAACCCAGCCTGCTGTTTGAAATAACAAAAACATTGACTCATCGGATCATATAACATGTCACCTGTCCAGGATTTATGCTCCTGACATGTTTTACACTTCTTTGTGTTGGTTGCCACTAATGGTTTCGGTACAGTTGCTCGTCCATGAATATTCACTTTATGGAGTTCTTGGCAGACAGTGTCGATAGATATGGGGTCTTGACACAATTCGTGTTAGTGTATGACGATGATGTATTTCCATGTTTTGTTTAGGCTGTCATGTCTGTTGAAACAGTTGGTCTTGAAACATTCAATAAGTTGGCTGGCTTGGTAACTGATGCTCCAGCTAATTGGGCCCCCATAATTTGCCCTCTTTGGAGCTCTGTTAGGTCTTTTGGGAGCTCTGTTAGATCTTTCATTGCACGTTGACCTTGGCTTCTGCATGCAAATACGAAGTGTGCATTACTCTAAACAAACTGCACTGTTGCCTAGTCTGTACTGAACAAGCACAGTCCAGTGCAACACATGTCTTACCTGCATTGCTGACAGTCAAACACAATCATCCCATTACTAATACTGCTCACATTATTTTGCCTAAACCCTGTATGTAAGAGTAATGAAGAATTTCTCATCGACTAGAGTGGTGTATGTGTAATTGGATATCAGAAATAAGCTCAATCTAAACAATGCAGATGTAACAACCACAAAACACATGTACTTCTCCTAACAATGAAGCATAGAAGATTTATTTTTATCTGTAACCTCAAGAACTGTTATGTTTATACATTCATTTATTCAATAAAATGGCATCGATCTGGAGTTGTTATTTTCTCATATGGAGATAAGAATGCAGTCTTGACCATTAATAATGTGACAATTGTTATATTTTACCATTTCTGATTACATCTTGGGCAACGAGCTACAACACAGTATGGCATCTGCTACTGCAAGGGGCTAATGCATGGTACACTTCCACGGCCAACCAAAACCCACACTTGTAGTGGATCGTTCAGTTATGCCACTACATCATGTGTAGTTTTTTCTGATTTTTCGTTAGCCCTGTGCTTCATAGTACAGAATGAGTGAAAATTTGTGGGCCCACAATGTTGTTCTCCCTCCACTTCCTTTAGCAATCAGTGTGCCAGACACAGTTTCTCATTTTCCTCCCTAAATACTTTTCACTCGCAGCTATATAACACACTAAAATAATACAGTGCAATGTTGTTGTTGTGGTCTTCAGTCCAAGACTGGTTTGATGCAGCTCTCCATGCTACTCTATCCTGTGCAAGCTTCTTCATCTCCCACTACCTACTGCAGCCTACATCCTTCTGAATCTGCTTAGTGTATTCATTGCTTGGTCTCCCTATATGATTTTTACCCTCCATGCTTCTCTCCATCACAAAACTGGTGATTCCTTGATGCTGCAGAACATGTCATACTAACTGATCCACTCTTCTAGTCAAGTTATGCCACAAATTTCTCTTCTCCCCGATTCTATTGAGTACCTCCTCATTAGTTACATGATCTACCCATCTAATCTTCAGCATTCTTCTGTAGCACCACATTTCAAAAGGTTCTAGTCTCTTCTTGTCTAAACTGTACATGTTTCACATCTGTATATGGCTACAATCCATACAAATACTATTAGAAAAGACTTTCTGACATTTAAATCTATACTCAATGTTAGCAAATTTCTCTTCTTCAGAAACGCTTTTCTTGCCATTGCTGGTCTACATTTTATATTCTCTCTACTTCGACAATCATCAGTTCTTCTGCTCCCCAAATAGCAGAACTCATCTACTACTTTAAGTAATCTAATTCCCTTAGCATCACCCAATATAATTAGACTACATTCCATTATCCTCATTTTGCTTTTGTTGATGTTCATCTTATATCCGCCTTTCAAGACACCATCCATTCTGTTAAACTGTTCTTCCAGGTCCTTTGCTGTCTCTGACAGAATTACAATGTAAACAGCAAACATCAAAGTTTTTATTTCTTCTCCATGGATTTTAATACCTACTCCAAATTTTTCTTTTGTTTCCTTTAATGCGTGCTCAATATATAGACTGAATAACATCTAGGCTGCAACCATGTCACACTCCCTTCCCAACTGCTGCTTCTCTTTTATGCCCCTCGATTCTTATAACTGCCATCTGGTTCTTGTACAAATTGTAAATAGCCTTTTGCTCCCTGTATTTGACCCCTGCCACCTTCAGAATTTGGAAGAGAGTGTGCCAATCAACATTGTCAAAAGCTTTCTCTAAATCAACAAATGTTAGAAATGTAGGTTTGCCTTTCCTTGTAAGGTAAATCGTAGGGTCAGTATTGCCTCACATGTTCCAACAGTTCTATGGAATCCAAACTGATCTTCCCCAAGGTCAGCTTCTACTAGTTTTTCCATTCGTCTGTAAAGAATTCTTGTAAGTATTTTGCAGCAGTGACATTAAACTGATAGTTCAGTAATTTTCACACCTGTCAACACCTGTTTTCTATGGGATTGGAATTATTATCTTCTTCTTGAAGTCTGAGGGTATTTCGCCTGTCTCATACATCTTGCTCACCAGATGGTAGAGTTTTGTCATAGCTGGCTCTCCCAAAGCTGTCAGTAGTTCTAATGGATTGTTGTCTACTCCCAAGGCCTTCTTTCAACTTAGATCTTCCAGTGCTATGTCAAATTCTTCATACAGTATCACATCTCCCATTTCATTTTCACTTATGTCCCCTTCCATTTCCGTAACATTGCCCTCAAGTACATCGCCCTTGTATAGACCCTCTATATACTCCTTCCATCTCTCTGCTTTCCCTTCTTTGCTTAGGGTGGGTTTTCCATCTAAGCTCTTGGTATTCATACAGGTGGTTCTCTTTGCTCCAAATTCTCTTTAATTTTCCTGTGGCCAGTATCTATCTTACTCCTAGTGATGCACACTTCTACATCCTTACATTTGTCCTCGAACCATGCCTGCTTAGCCATTTTGCACTTCCTGTCAATCTTATTTTTGGTATGTTTGTATTCATTTTTGCCTGCTTCATTTACTGTATTTTTATATTTTCTCCTTTCATCAATTAAATTCAATATCTCTTCTGTTACCCATGGATTTCTACTAATCCTTGGCTTTTTACCTACTTGATCCTCTGTTGCCTTCACTATTTCATCTCTTAAAGCTACCCATTCTTCTTCTACCATATTTCTTTCCCCTGTTCCTGACAATCGTTCCTTAATACTCTCTCTAAAACTCTCTACAACCTCTGGATCTTTCAGTTTATCCAGACCACATCTCCTTAAATTCCCACCTCTTTGCAGCTTCTTCAGTTTTACTCTGCAGTTCATAACCAATAGATTGTGGTCAGAGTCCCCATCTGCCCCTGGAAATGTCTTACAATTTAAAACCTGGTTCCTAAATCTCTGTCTTACAATTATATGATCTATCTGAAACCTTCCAGTTTCTCCAGGCCTCTTCCACATAGACAACCTTCTTCCATGATTCTTAAACCAAGTGTTAGCTATGATGAAGTTTTGCTCTGTACAAAATTCTACCAGGTGGCTTCCTCTTTCATTCCTTATTCCCATTCCATATTCACCTACTACTTTTCCTTCTCTTACTTTTCCTACTGTCGAATTCCAGTCCCCCATGACTATTAAATTTTCGTCTCTCTTCACTATCTGAATAATTTCCTTTATCTCATCATACATTTCTTCAATCTCTTCATCATCTGTGGAGCTAGTTGGCATATAAACTTGTACTACTGTGGTAGTTGTGGGCATCGTGTTTAATTGCTCATTTATTTTATATTGCACTGTGTCTGTCTTGTGTGTGTTGAAAGATAGACATAGTGCAATATAAATTAAATATAGCGATTAAAATCTGCCAAATGTGATGCATAGCGATGCATCGATAATTCCAGATAACATATTTTTTACATATTTACAAATACATAATCCATTTCATGGCGTATATTCTGAAGCGGATGTGGATTTACCAAAGATAGCACATTAGAAATGTGCATTTTGAGTTTTCGGCAAAGGAAGCACATATGAAAGGTCTTACACATAACCCCATGAAAAGGAATCTGTGGGTGTTAAATCTGGAAATATAGCTGCTAAAGAGAAGGCAGTGTCATGTCCTACAGGGCCACTGGTCCAGATAATTTTTTCTTCTTGGAGGGAGGGGAGGGGGTGCATTCAGTTCTGTACAACTACAAAATGTTCTTTCAGAACAGTATCGCAAATATCAGCAGCCGAACTGTGAAACTGTGAAACTGTTTCAACATTTAGAACCTGAACACAGGTTGCCTGCACTGAAAATTCTGATACTATGGTTGTAGTCAGAGTGGGAGTTCTGGGATCAGAAGCATGCAACAACATTCAGGAAACATACAATACAATAAAATACACAGCTTAACAGTAACCTCGAAACATAGCCATTAACAGAAAACACGGTACAGAATTACTCACACAAGAAATCTATCAAACTGAATCCTGATACAAACAGTTACCAAAACCACAATTAAAATACTCTAAAATCTCAGACCTTTGTTGCCATTAATATTTCCTTCTTTAAAAAAGAATTGCATAATGTACATTATTATTTCAAATCCAATTAGATTCTTCCATGAAAAAATTCACTTCAAACATTAATCACGTTTTTAAGAACCACAGTGTAGTCAAAAGAGGGCCACCTAAAATACTCTAAATACTCTACACTCACCGAGCAGAGTAGTGTAGTGGTTAGGAACTAGGCTTGCATTCAAGAGGATGATGGTTCAAACTCACTTCCTGCCATCATGATTTAGTTTTCCGTGATTTCCCAAAATTGCTTAACGCAATGGTTCCTATAAAAGGGCATGGCCACTTTCCTCCACGTTCCCCTAATGCAAGCTTGCACTCCATCTCTAAGGGCTTCGTTGTCACTGGGACTTTAAACACTAATCTCTTCTCTCCTCCTCCAAATTACAGAATACTCAGAATATTAGGATCAAGGATGGCTACCAATTATCACACATGGGCTAAGGGGAAGGAAAAAAGAAAAAAAAACACAGAACACCTGTCATTCAAATGGAAAAATAAGTTAACACGGAACTGTCATCATGTCAGTAATGAATAGAAAACATTTGTTCAAATAAAGAACACAATCATCTTTAATCTTGTCAGTAGCAAAATCTGTAGGGCATCCATAACTGCATGCCCCTGACAACCAGTAAGTTCCTTGTGAGCCAAAAGCACAGCACATTTGAGCTTCATTTCATACAAGCGAAACTGAGCCGACACCGAGGCAAGGTAATATGCCGGGGACGGATCTTGTTGGTAAGTGCAACTCATTGGCAGGCCAAGGTACATGGTGCACTCCACGTAAGGGCCACCACTGTCATCACAGATGGTGTTTTTGACTGATTGCTCGATTGGGTCATGCACAGAGAGCTGTGCCACCGAAACGGACCCCTGAGCGCTCCCTCAAAAGTTGCGGCAAGCTGATGTACTTCTCCGGTGACGCGCATTGGACTCATCAGAACAGTTCGGCAGTTGTTCAAAATGGATTGGTAACATGGCAGAACTGAAGAGATTCACATGAATGGAGATGGAAGAAATGTAGCAGAAAAATTCTGATGCATGTTGATGCTGCCGTAAATCACCGTTCTTCAGCAATTATAAACTGCATATTATGTGACAGTCCACTTCAAATGGTTTCTTTCTCAGTGCAATTGTTCTTGACAGATAGCACTTCTCAAAACATGGCACGCATCTGAATAAAGGAGAATATTATTAGTAATTGGGAGGATTAGTGTTTTTGAAAATTGTTTTAGGACTAAATATAAGAAGCATCGAGTGAAGTACTGACAACATTCATACCAAGTACATTGTTTTCCAGATGAATAAATAAATAAAGGATAGCATAAAAAACAGTTACCAATGCCACAATTAAAATACCTTAAAATCTCATACCTTTGTTGCCATTAATATTTCCTTCTTTAAAAAAGAATTGCATAATGTGAATTATTGCTGTTAGTCTCATTAACAGTTTTAAAATTTCCACAGACTCTATTTGTCATTTAACCCTCATGTAAACAATCACACACTCGTGATTGGTCAGAACTATGACACAGCCACCGTGTCTTGTTACGACTCTGGAGATATGCCCAACTTATGGATTAGGTACATGATTCTTACATCGCTAAGAATGAAGCTCTGAGACACTTTAAAGCCTAAAGTATTAATAGCCTTCACTTTTTCTGTAACCACTATGTTGTTTAAGCCCTGTTCCTTTTAGTCCGAGTTTTAGTGATCTCAGACACAGTAGTTCTATTCTTTAGGTATCGACAGAAGTCAGAATAAGTAGTCGGTGCTATGTTAAGCTTCAACCTCAGTGGAGTATGAGGTGTGGAGAAAGTAGGAAGGAGAACATTTTTGCCATGTTGAGAAGGTACATAGGAGGAGGAATGTTGTCTGTCTGTTATAAAGAGACGCAACTCAGGCATGTGTGTGCATGAGATAATCAGCATCTATGATATAATTTACACACAGAAGTAACAAGGTTAATTGGAAACAGATCATAGATTTGTTCATGTTGAAGCACTCTCATTATGCTACTTATTTTCAATTGGCACACAATACGAGTTTGCTGTTCTACTATAGTGCTACAACTGTTGGGTCACTGAAGTTTTTAATAGCTGTAAACATAAGGTGACACAAATTGTACCAACATGTATCGATAAAATATAGCAAGCCGAAGCTCAGCTTAGGATTGATAACTTCTAGACACCGTGCCACTTCTCGCTGCAGATAAACTTTGCTATCTAACCATTATTGTAAGCATTCAACAGTCAAAGTTTAATCTTATATGCATTACAACTAATAATTCCCATATTTTAATCTGAGTAACCTTAATGCCTCTTTCAGAAAAAAAGACTTCATGCCTCTGGGGCGAGGGATATGAAGATCTCCTTAGTGTAAGTAGTCCATCTTACTGAAAGATACAATCCGTGAAACCCATATCAAGTTGTGGCCTCGACATTTGCAGGTAAATGATTTTTGAATACATAGCTTGGTGAACAAAATTGGACCACACAATTTATATTCTGATGCCTTGTAGAACACATCAACTTTCAGTGAGTTGCAATGATGTTCGTTTATATATAAAGACTTTTCTGTAATCCGTATTCAAATGTTGTGGTGATTATCCTTGTGATGTATGAGGAAGTTTGTTTCATCACTAAAAATGAGACATGCACCAAATGTTTCTCCCTCCATTACTTCCAGAACTGCCACAGTAATTTGTATGTTTGACATAGTCTTCTTATTTCACTTCTTGTGAAATTTGAATTACGTACAGATTCATATTCAGCTTCATTTTAAAACACACCAAACTGTTGATTGTGGCATTTGTAGCTCCCTACCGATTTCATTCATCAATTGCTGTATACTATGTTCAAACAAAAGCCGACTTCTCTCGCCTGTTTGTGCTGATCCACATGATAGCCAGTATTTTCTTGTTTCTTTCTGACCATGCCATTTATGCAGCATTGTTAATTTAGCAACTTTGTTAGTAGATTAAGCAACATTTTGACATCAAAAGTGACATTTTAAAATTGTTTAGAGACTGAGTTTATTTATATAGCAATTTTTCTGACAACTTTTTAAACTATGTGTCTTCAAAAACTGCATGCATCTTCTCCTGAGAATTTATGTGTTGTAACTCTTAGTTCTACTGGAAAACCAAACTCAAAATGAACAGCTGTTTGATACTTCTGAAAGCTATAATAAAGCTATCTGAAATTGGCATTTGTCTTGTGCTACTTCAGAACTGTTCAGATATCTTGGGATGGCATTGTTAACACTAAAACTAGGCTCAAGTGTATTTTTCCACATATTCATTTCTTTCTAATGCATCATGTATGGTGAGTCAATACAGTGTGGTGTAATGGAATTAGCAGTGGAGAAGAAGTGCTACACTCAGAAATACATAAAGTAATGGGAGAATAAACCTGAATTTAAAGGATGGCTGACACTAGATCCTGGAAATGATATCAAAGATACGTGTCACTACTGCCAAACTGAATTTTATAACACTTTGAAACCAAGAAACACAAAATGGGCGCAGAAGACCTTGCCAGTACAAAAAATAAACAACATTAGACTTTCCAGGAAAGTACATAGTGTCCCACTCGAAAGAGGCCCCACAAACATGTGTAGTAATTCTGCCGCCCCATGTAATTTGTGATGTTTGATGTGGCAACTCTGCACTTTGCAACATTGTTTGGTGCAACAGTGTGTTTCCGCACATTGGTGTGGCTGGAGCTCAGTGTTCACTATTTAGTAATAGTGTATCACTGATCTGTCGAAGAGCGTGAGTTTCTTGTGAAACAGTATTGGATTAATGGTACCATTAAGAAATGTCAGTGGAATGATTGTTCAATGGTTTGGTGACCAGCATGTACCGTCTAAATGCCGAATACAAAAGTTAGTGCATAAGATGGAGAGCAGTGGAACGGTATTGGATCTTCACAATGGGGGACAGTCGCCATTATCGGAGAAAAAAGTGACTGGTGTGATTCAACGATTTTGGCCTCTCCTGCAAAGTCTGTTCAACAATTATTTCAGGAATGTGGAATATCATGGAGCACATGTCAAAGAGCTGTGAAAAAAGCTGGCATGTATCCATACATTTTTACAGTTGTTCACGAACTGAATGTCAATTACAATGACAAACGCATTATACACTCCTGGAAATTGAAATAAGAACACTGTGAATTCATTGTCCCAGGAAGGGGAAACTTTATTGACACATTCCTGGGGTCAGATACATCACATGATCACACTGACAGAACCACAGGCACATAGACACACGCAACAGAGCATGCACAATGTCGGCAATAGTACAGTGTATATCCACCTTACGCAGCAGCGCAGACTGCTATTCTCCCATGGAGACGATCGTAGAGATGCTGGATGTAGTCCTGTGGAACGGCTTGCCATGCCATTTCCACCTGGCGCCTCAGTTGGACCAGCGTTCGTGCTGGACGTGCAGACCGCGTGAGACGACGCTTCATCCAGTCCCAAACATGGTCAATGGGGGACAGATCCGGAGATCTTGCTGGCCAGGGTAGTTGACTTACGCCTTCTAGAGCACGTTGGGTGGCACGGGATACATGCGGACGTGCATTGTCCTGTTGGAACAGCAAGTTCCCTTGCCGGTCTAGGAATGGTAGAACGATGGGTTCGATGGCGGTTTGGATGTACCGTGCACTATTCAGTGTCCCCTCGACGATCACCAGAGGTGTACGGCCAGTGTAGGAGATCGCTCCCCACACCATGATGCCGGGTGTTGGCTCTGTGTGCCTTGGTCATATGCAGTCCTGATTGTGGCGCTCACCTGCACGGCGCCAAACACGCATACGACCATCATTGGCACCAAGGCAGAAGTCACTCTAATCGCTGAAGACGACACATCTCCATTCGTCCCTCCATTCACGCCTGTCGGGACACCACTGGAGGCGGGCTGCACGATTTTGGGGCGTGAGCGGAAGACGGCCTAACGGTGTGCAGGACCGTAGCCCAGCTTCATGGAGACGGTTGCGAATGGTCCTCGCCGATACCCCAGGAGCAACAGTCTCCCTAATTTGCTGGGAAGTGGCGGTGCGGTCCCCTACGGCACTGCGTAGGATCCTATGGTCTTGGCGTGCATCCGTGCATAGCTGCGGTCCGGTCCCAGGTCGACGGGCACGTGCACCTTCCGCCGACCACTGACGACAACATCGATGTACTGTGGAGACCTCACGCCCCACGTGTTGCGCAATTCGGCGGTACGTCCACCCGGCCTCCAGCATGCCCACTATACGCCCTCGCTCAAAGTCCGTCAACTGCACATACGGTTCACGTCCACGCTGTCGCGGCATGCTACCAGTGTTAAAGACTGCGATGGAGCTCCGTATGCCACGGCAAACTGGCTGACACTGACGGCGGCGGTGCACAAATGCTGCGCAGCTAGCGCCATTCGACGGCCAACACCGCGGTTCCTGGTGTGTCCGCTGTGCCGTGCGTGTGATCATTGCTTGTACAGCCCTCTCGCAGTGTCCGGAGCAAGTATGGTGGGTCTGACACACCAGTGTCAATGTGTTCTTTTTTCCATTTCCAGGAGTGTATTTTGCCAGCGGTTTCAGAAATTTATTGCTCAGAGGCCAGGAATATTGGAGTACACACAGTTCAGGAGGCGTGGTTCCACATTTCTAGCTACAGAAACTCTCAGAACATGTGTTTGTGGTATAATGAAAATCCACATGTACTGGTCAAGCAGCCCTTGCATTCACAAAAGATTGGGTTGGTTGGTTGATTTGGGGAATGGGAACAAACAGCAAGGTCATTGGTCTCATTGAATTAGGGAGGGATGGGGAATGAAGTCGGCTGTCCCCTTCAAAGCCACCACCCCGGCATTTGCCTGAAGCGATTTAGGGAAATCACAAAAACCTAAATCAGGATGGCAGGAGATTGGCATGTTCTGTGCAATATCATAGCATTACATGATCGGACCAATTTTTATTTATTTATTTAATTATTTTTTACAAGTATACTGTGAGAAGTGCAGTTTACATCAAAATGTTTAGGGAATTTGTGACCTAGTTGTACAACAAAGAACTTGCCCTTGTCTTTTACCGGCAGGATGACGCCACACCTACAGGAACATACCATACAACTTGGAAGGTCCATGAAATACAGGCAGTGACACTAGAGGTTCTTATAGCAACATTCGACAGTCTGCAGCATCATGTTCAACTGTGTTTTGCAAGTCGAGGGCGGTCGCTTTCAGCACCTTTTCTGATTCGCCTTAATTTTCCCATGAACAAGATATGGCATGTTCGCTTCATTTCCTGCTTTTTCTGCAAAGCATTTAACTGTAATTTAAGCAAATGTTTGTACGTGGGGCCTCCTTCGAGTGGGACACCCTGTAGAAGTGTCACTTGCATTGTTCATTGCAGAACATTGTTCAGTTTTGACCATGAAACATCTACAAGAATTATGTAAAGATATATTTTCTGACTCTAAATCCACCACAGATTTATAATTACATCAAATTAAGTGTTCAAAGATAATAATTGAAGTGTTGGGTCCACATTTCAAGGAAGTACTGTGAACTGATATCGATAACGAAAAAATTAGTCTACTGGTTGACGAATCCACAGAAATAAGTGTTTTAAAACATCTAGGAGTTGCAGTAAGATATTATACTGAATCACAAAACAAACTATCAACATTTTTATCTCTTAATCCTGTCGAAAAAGCCAATGCGAAAGGTCAGGCCGATTCAATAGTAGTAACTTTAAAAGACCACATCCTGGAAACTGAAAACTTGACTGGAATAGGTGCAGACAGCGTGTCAGTTATGACAGGAGTGAATAATGGTCTACACAAAATTTTAAAAACTGGTTATGGACTGCCAAATGTCATACCTGTATGTTCCATATGTCATTCTTTACAACTAGCGTTGGGTCGTGCTTCAGAAGACACTGTACCCCGAGACATAGAATATATGATAAGAGAAACTTATAACTGGTTTTGTCTGTCTCCAAGTTGCCAAGACGAATACAGAGAAATATTTGAAGTAATAAATTGTGGCAAAGCACCACTGAAAATACTTAATGTGCTATGCAATGGCTTTCCATATGTCCAGCAGTCTGTCGTATTTTACATGATTGAGTGAACTGAAATTGCATTTCTCTATTGGTCATATTAGAGAAAATTTCTGCACAGTGGAACTGCTCCATTCTATGTTCAGAAATCTAAGCAATTTGTTTCACTTATTTGCAAAGTGTTTTAGTTAAGTTCAAACAGTCATGAAAGCATTTGAGAGTGCAAACTGCAGTCACACAAAATCGTTGGACACGCTTTCTTTTCTTTTTCGATCAGGTTGCAAAAGAGTGATTTATAGGCCTCATATTACCATGAACATCCTAACTACATCTCTTCAAGAAAGTGATCTTAATCCCTATACTATACTCGGCTGTGCTTTTATAACCTATGCTAGCAAATTGAACTTATTTGAGGAGACTATCAAATTGGTAACAAAATGATGCATTGGCTTTACAGTGAAGCTTGTAAAAGAATTACAAAATAGGCTTCTACCCAATATTAAAATTTTAGCCAAGATGAACGAACTGTCTGTAAGAGAAGTTTTACAATCTGAAACCCATGATGTCATTCACCTAGCCAAATAGGAATACAATGACATCAATGAATCAGAAAAAATCTCACAACACTGGAATAATATCAGTTTCATTCCATGGCAATCCAAGGTAAAATATACTGTCACTTAACACAGAAAGAGTGTGTTTTCACCCAGGGGAAAGTGTATTTTTAACCAAGAAATCCAGGATTTTTTTTTCCTTGTCAGGGTATACATCCTGTTCTTCACTGGTGGGTGAGAAATAGTGCCGTTTGTTGATTCTGCAGAATGGACTCCACCAGCTCAGGCCCTGAAAAGTGATCCCTAACCACTACTATGGACTGATGACGGAAAGTGTAGTGGAGCTACATATGTTGATTTCTAAAGAGGAACAGAAGGAACAAGGAAACTTAAGAGTATGGTGCTAAGATCATACACCTTATTATTCAAGGGGTTTGGAGATGATTCCTTCTTTTTGTAGAATGGGAATGGATTCTACTCAACAACTTAGTACAACTACCCTTCTCTAAAAAATATTCATGTAACTCATGCCATTTAATTTTAATATCCAAAAATAAGTAAAGTACAATGCCTTTTCCTACAAAACTTATTCAAACTACAGCTACCTTACCATAGAAAAGATGGTAACTCTCCCCAGGTGAGGTTTAAAAGGAAAGGAAAGAAAAAAATCCCTACAAAATTTAACATTATGATGTACAAAACCCAAAAAACAATTACATGAATTTCCTTCCTTACCCTATAATCCAAAGAAAAATGTGTACTTTTGAACCCATTAGTAGGTCAGGTATAGCATTTACCATTTCATTATCATTGGGTCAGACATTGTGGCCACCGGTAAGGCATCTATAGAGGAGAAACCAAGGAAAGGTTAGGCTTCATTCACTCTTACTGCTAAACACACATGAAGATAACAGGTACAGATACTTTTCTTATGATTTTCAACTAAAACTAAGCCTCGTCTCTGTTATTGTACAGGGGTACCACTCTCCCACCTTTTCTTCCTTTCTGATGCCTCCCCTGCTAGTAGGTCCTTAATATTATCATATGATACTTGTTGAAGATTATCATTCTGTTCTGGCCATTCTACACATCTTTCCCTCCAGCTACTTCCACTGGAGAGGCTTTTGTGACAGAACATGGTATCTCATTCAATAACTTTTCAAATTCTACTGCTATTTGCGCATTGAATGTCTATTTGTACAATAGGTAATAGGTCCAGCATAATCCGCATAGCTCACACGTGACTCATTCATAGGGATTGCTTTACAAATGGTACCTCAAAATTAAAACATTATTTACATTTTCCCATGCTAGAAATTCTTTGAACCGTCTGGCCGTAAACTGTGTTCTGTTGTTGGACAAAAAGTTATTAGGTTTATCAACATTTTTAAAATAAAGATATCTTAATTTAATTATCACACTACTGGTCAGTGCTCTTTTAAGTGGATTAGTGTAACCAATTTAGAGCAGCATTCTAACACAACAAAGATGTATGCCATTCCTCTCCAGCCTCATGATATTGAATAACATGTTTGCATGTACTTAGTAAACTTAGTAAATTTATGCTATCTTAGTCAAGAAACATCATGAGAAAGCCAAGCTGCTGCATCTAGCATTCCTGAATTTCGAAAAGGCCTTTGATCGGATGCCACACAGTCTCATCTGGCTAGCACTTCAACAGCATGATGTGCCAGAGCAGCTTATTAACAGGGTGCATTTACTTTATGCACAGTCAAGAAGTTATGTCCGTACAACCTCAACACTATCCAAGGACTTCCACATCACAGTCGGCATCCATCAAGGTTCTGCATTATCACCACTTCTGTTCATTCTCATAATGGACACCTTGACAGCTGACCTGCAGTGGTCATTACCATGGACCCAATTTTATGCTGACGACATGATGCTGACAGCAGAAAACAAGCTTGATCTGCAGAGCCTAACTCAAGAATGGAATGACTGGTTAGCACAACTTGGTTTGTACCTTAATTTGAAGAAAATTGAGTACATGACATCAGGCAGACATGAAATGGGAATCATCACAATTAATGCTGAAGATCTGACTCATGTGAGTAAGTTTAAGTACCTTGGTTCCATGGTCACCGTTGACAGCTGACTCACCAAAAAGGTCAACACCAGGACTCAGGCAGCCGGGATGAAGTGGCAAACAACAACCAGAGTCACTTGCAACCGCAGGATGAAAGATAATTTAAAATTGAAAATCTATTGCATTGTCATTTGACCAGTTGTCTTGTATGGTTGTGAGTGCTGGCCAACTACAGTTGAGACAGAACACTGCTTAAGTGTAAAGGAAACAAAGATGCTAAGGTGGACAGCGGGCCTCACTAAGTTAGATCACATTTCTAATGATAGCATTAGGAAACAGTTTGGTGTTGCACCAAACCAAGACAAGATGCGTGAGAGTCATCTTC
Source organism: Schistocerca gregaria (assembly GCF_023897955.1). NCBI lineage: Eukaryota > Metazoa > Arthropoda > Insecta > Orthoptera > Acrididae > Schistocerca > Schistocerca gregaria. Next base: position 429,108,484 of record NC_064921.1, read on the forward strand.
AATGGTTTGGGCATGTTTTACGGGCTGGTGATGACTCTATTGCCAAGTTGGGTTACACACCTGAAGTCATTGGCAGTAGACCCAAAGGATGTCCTAAGCAACGCTGGGCTGATACGATTCATAAAGACCTTAAATGTGTGAACATCCACCCAGATGCAGCCCATGATGCAGCGATATGGAGACAATGGACCCATGTAGTGGACCCCACAGGCATGCGGGAAAAATGCTGAAGGCAAAGAAGAAGAAGAAGATGCTATCTTGTATACATAGTAACCTTTTTTCTGCTTTGTTCTTCTTGTGGAATAAGATTCCATTGTGCAATTTCTACTGGCCATAGGTGTTTGTGTTGTTTTGTTGTAAGTCATCAGTTTGAATTCTTAAACATACATCTTGTTGAGGTTCTTTTTGTAAATTGTAACAGAATGTTCTCCTGTCTTTTTCATGATATTAGCATTTAAAAAATAAAGTGCAAATTTCCCTTCTTTTTTTTCCTTGGCTTGACTGAAGGCCCAGAGGTAGTCTAGATAGTGCATCTGGTAGTATGTTATCCTGTTCTCTTATGTATGTAATAGGAAATCTGAACGCCTGTACAAAAACAGCCCCATTTTGTGAGTCTACCACGGTGTATTTTACTTTTCAGTAGGAATGTTAATGCACTATGGTCAGTGTGTATGTTTCATTTACTGCTAATAGGTATCCAAATTTCTTAAATGCCCATATTACAGATACAGTTTCTTTTTCTGTTATGTGTAATTTTATTCATACTGTGCAACCATATTACCAGCAAAAGCTATTGGTCAGTGTCCTGTTGCATTGTGTGTAATATATTCCTAAAATATGTGGGATACCAAACCATAATCCGATGCAATCACAGTTAGATGGAAAGATAAAGAGAAATATAGGTGAACTAGTAATAATGAGTTTCCAGAGTTTCTTTTACATTGTTGAATTCTTCTGAGCAGTGTATATCCCAGTACCATCCTACTATTTGAGTGGCCACCACGATCACCGCACTTGATGCCATGTGATTTTTTCTTGTGGAGTTAGACTAAACATAACATGTACGTTCCACTTCTACCACAGAACCTTGAAGCCTTGGAACATCACTTTATAACAGCTATTCTTACCAGCAATCCTGATATTATGTGTTGGGTATGGGCACAAGCAAACTGCTGATTAGATATTTGGCATGTGATGAACTTTGGACACATGGAACATTTGTAAATATTATAAAAACATTTTTGAGAGATTGTCTTCCACATACTTGTATAATTTAGTTGTATCAGTTTTCTGAAACTGCTCATGGAGTATATATTGCTGTAAAATAGTAGTGAGTATAAGTAACTGAAGTTTATAGTTTTGACTGCCTCAGTATCAAAAATAGATACAGCATTCGACTGCATAAGAGGCTGATCTAAGCTACTTTTGAAGGTGTAGGATATGATCATTCTACTTAAGATTGTTATGAATATGTACATTGAGAAACTTACAAGGTTCTGCACTCATTAGGTTTTGCATTACATTTAATATTGATTTGTCCCTGCAGTTTTTTGCTGGAACATCACATTATTTTGCATTACATTTAATATTGATTTGTCCCTGCAGTTTTTTGCTGGTATGGAAATGAATGAATTGTCTTTTGTCAGAATTAAGACTGAATCCATTTGAATAAAACCATTCTCTAACTTCACCAGATACAGTATTTGTGGTTCTTTGCCAACCAGGTGCATTAATAATTTGCTGTAACTACGTTGCAAAAAACTATCATGTTTAACATAGTAGCACTGACTGAAAAGTTACTTCTCTGGAAATAAAAACTGTAATGTCCCTCACCTGCATTAAGTAGCTGCTGTTTATCTCTCATTGCTACTTCAATATCAATGTCACTGCAGTGATAATTATTATATCACAACAATCTGTTAAGCCTTGAATCTAAATATTTAGATGATTTGCAGAAGGAATAGTTATTAACAGATATTTTATATGTTGGAATTGCTGTTTGTTGCTTTATATCCAGTGAGAGCTTGATGAGGATCTTCAACCAAAAATAAAGAACACCAACTGAACTCCAGACGAAGAAAGAAACTATAAATGAAAATTATTGTTGGTTCTTGTATTGTGGTTGTATTAATCATAGCTCAAGTGGGACAGATTTTTACAATTAGTAACACATATCAATAATGATAAATAACAGGGAAATAAATGTGAGAATTATTATAAGTAAATCATGTATTCTTCTTGGCATTATGTATTTATCAGGGTTACCAGCACAGCTAGCAGTGACAAGCTTGCAGGAACAGGAGATAAATGAAGATGTGTTACTCCCATTGTTCTACATTATTTGTTTGCACTTACTTTTACACACATAGATAAGAAGCAACAGCATGAGTTTCTTAATATACAGCCACAGATAGAATGTGGTTAGATAATGATCATTCCTCTTTACCATTCTGTCTCAAGTGCATAATATGGAGTGTGTCTTAGAATTGCATCCCGACTACTGATCTGAATTGTTAAGGTCAGTTTCATAACTTCTGTAATACAAATTTTGTGCTAAATTATCTGTCAGTTTTACTGTATGTTGCCACTATGTCATAAATGTCACATGATTAACAAATATTCTTGAATATAGTTTCATAGTTCTCGTGTGCTTCATAGATACTATTCAGAAAAAAAGTAGTTACTGATAAACCACTTAATGACTGAGCACTTCTTGAAGAACATACTTTAGGAAATGTCTGTACAATAACAGCATTTCAGTCTACATCATAAAATAAGACATAAGAAAAGCAGTTACTGGTTATTTTACATATCACTACAGCCATAAATTATTTTGGACTCTCTTATTCACATGCGTAAGAGTATTGTCCCCCAACCCTCCCCTCCTCCTCCCTCCTCTCCCCCACCCCACGACTCTCTCAGTCTAAGTGTGTCACTTACAATCTTTTAGAGATATTAATTAATTTACTCACTAAGATGCAGAAAAGTAATACAAAGTTAATTATATATCTCCCACACTATCTTCATAGTTAGTCAGTGGTGACAGATTCATTTTCCAAGAGATTAAAATTGGAACTGCACTGTAAGCTAGTGAAAATGCTTATTAATATATGTGACAAGTTCTTACTTTTTTCTTTTTATTAATCCTGCAATACATTTTTAGAGAGTAATATTTGATGCACTTCATGCCTGCATTATGTAACATGAGAATATGTTGAACATCCAATTTGTTACTATCCCTTATAGTTTGGTATTGGGGAATGGAGTACATTGTTCAGGAGAAACTACTATCTGTGTTGATTTGTTTAACACAGGAGTTGTCCATGAAGTAACTTATGACTTCACAAAGCATGGGAAGTAGTATGTGCAATGGAATGGTGTACTTGGCTGTCTGATAGCAAGAAAACCACATTACTCCTCATTCTCCTGCAGTAGTTACATGTCATCATATAGCCTTTCCTATTCTGGGCAAAATCTTGATGCTGTGACATGGTGAGGCATGTTCAGAGACATGGTTCTTGCTAGCACTTCTGCTGATCATCTGTGCAGGGGCCAAGTCTGTGGCTACAAGCCCAGTTGTTGTCAACACTACTCAGGATGAGTGGCAGGGATTGTGGTGGTGTGTGAGATCACCTCAACCACAGCTGGCCCTGATGGTATCACTGTAGGCCACTTCATGTGTTGACCTCATAGACGAGGAAGTCCTGACGTACCTGCACAGTAGTGGGAAACGGAAAGTTCTCTTGTTCATGTGCATGCCCATTCCAAGGCATCTAATTGGAAGTGTGCTAAGGGCAGGGCTCAGGGATTTTTTCGTCAGGTGCAGGCAGTGGAGCTGTGTCTCAGACTGTTACTCATGTAGCACCTCAGCAGGCTTTCCTATGTTCACTAGGATTTCAAAATATTTATATGTGTTAACTTACAATTTAGCTTTTATCCGCATCAGTTTCATTGTGGTAGACAATGAAAAAAAAAACATTATTGTTGCAAATTTGGTAATGGTTCTATGCTGGTCACATTCATACATCTGGTCTCACAATTCCTTTAATTTTTGGGCTGTGTGTAATGCCCAGTAGCTTCAGTCTAGTGTCTATTTCTCTGCCAAAAGTAGAAGGGAAGATTTTAATTTTGTGAGTTCTTCTGGATGTTTTCTCTCTTTTTCAACAGTGTCTTCATACAAGATATTTTTTTCCATTTCTATGTGCATTTGTGTCTCCTTATTATTTTAGTGTACTTAGATTTTCCATTATTACATTAAACAGCATGTTTATTTGTATGGTCTGGTGTCTGAAGGTTAAATGTATTTAGCTGCTTTGGATGTACATACATGCATCAGAGGAAGGTACATGCTCATATTGTCAATTTTATGAAATAATAATAACATGCACTATTTAATTTTCATGGGCATATTAGTTTTAAAATTAATGGCATCATGTAAATTACACATTTTTTATTTTCTTGTCAACCTTTTGTACACATTTTATTTCTGTTACAGCATACATAAGAACACACCTAGAAATTGCTACCCACCTACCTATGCATGCCTACTTCCATTTTTTGCATTTAATGTTTTCATTGACTGAATAGAAAGGATTTTCTATAAGCAATATTTTTATCATTTGCTGAGATTTCTCTTTCAAGCTGCTTCTTGAAACATCAATTAATAAATAGTTGCATAGTTTTATTGCTGTATAAGCAGTACTTTCTTCAAGCATGGCTGTGTTGTAGAACTATTAACTTTCATCTACATCTACATATACATAGATAATCTCCAAGGCATCATACTGTGTGTGGCAGGGAATACCCTTACAACTACTTGTCATTTCCTTCCCTGTTCCATTTGCAAGTAGAGTAAGGGAAAAATGAGTGTCTACGCCTCTGTATGGGCCCTAATTTCTTGTAACTTATCTTCATGGTAATTACATGTAATGTATGTTGGCAGTAGTAGAATTGAATAGCAGTCAGCTTCAAGTGCCAGTTCTCTAAATTTTCTCAATAGGGGTTCTTGAAAAGAACATTACCATTCCTCCAGTGATTCCCATTTGAGTCCATAAAGCATCTCCATAACACTTACATGTTATTCAAACCTACTGGTAACAAATCTAAAAGTCCGCCTCTGAATTTCTTTGATGTCTTACTTCAATCTGACCTGGCATGGATCCCAAATACTCAAGCAGTACTCAAGAATAGGATGCACCAACATCCTACATGCAGTCTCCTTTGCAGGTGAACCATTCTTTCCTAAAATTCTCCCAATAAACCAAAGTCGACTATTTTTCTTCTCTACCAGTTTTCACATGCTCCTTCCACATCATATAACTTTGCAACATTATGCCCAGATTTTTAAATGACTTGACTATGTAATACTATGTATATTTTCACTTTTATTAATATTGTTTTTGTGTCCTCATGCAAAGATTAGTATTTTTATACATACATACAGTAAAAAGTTAAAATTTTAAGTTTCTCAACTAGTAGCCTACAGCTGTCTGTTCTTTCAGCAATGTCCATTATTCTGATAGTTACTTTTTTTAGTTTGAAGATTTTCATTGCATCACTCAAGTGACTGCATTTCTATTCCATAGGTCATGACATCATTAAAATATGAGAAATACTCTATTCTCATAGCATCAAATGCTACTAGTGGTTTATGTTTTGGAGAATAAATACAGCTGAAGTTAGTTTCCTTGTTATGGTAGCATTGTGTTTTTCCCACAGTAAAAACTTGCTGCTATCTATTATGAACACTATGAACTTTGTGTTTTGGACTATACTCATATTCAGTTCTTTCAATTGTGATGATTCCTCTATTCTCCTTTTGTTGTTCTTCTTAAGTAGCATTGTTTTAATTTCCTCATTATTCAGAATTAACATATTGTTTTCAGGCCACTTGGTGATAGACTTAAGTATCACTTTGCGTTTTGTCATGGTATCAAACAATTTTGTGAATGTAATGATTATTGTTTAATCTGTAAAAAAAATCATTTCACTTTCAGTGTTCAGAAGTAAATCATTCAGATAGAAAAAACACAGATTGTGATACACTGTGACTTATTTATTAAAAATCTGAGAAATATATCTTTCTTTTTTTTTATTGTATTTCTGCTACTTGTTGTCTATTTTACAGGTATGATTTAATGATACTAAGAGCAGTTCCTCTAAATCCATTGTGATCAAGTTTCTTTACTAGTATGTCATGGTTAACTGGGTCAAAAGCTCTCAACAAGCCACAAAATATACCTAGAGGCTTTTGACCTTAATCTAATCCCTCTGAGACTGAGACTATACATATACATTCAAATGCTGATGACTCCATTGATTTTTCTTTTTGGATTCAACTTGCCTTTTGTCTTTGATGTGTTTCTTTCAAAATGTGCAGTAAACCTAATGTATACTTTCTTTTCAACAACTTTTGAGATAATGGGCAGTAGGCTGTCTGGTCCATATGTGACACAGTACACAGGATCTCCACTATTGTATAGTCATAATACTGGCTATTTAAATTCTATTTGGAAAACTACCTTTCATCAGACATGAATTAACTAGGTGGCAAAGCGGATAGTCCATTTCATTTGTTATTAACTTTAAATTTTATTTATTTATTTATTCATTATCAATTTTTTATCACTTTTACTATGTCTTACTTTGTTGAAGGACACAAATAACATGAGTTAGTTAATGATGGAGTCTTTTTTTTCCGCTAAGCAACTGTAGGCTTTGTTGAGGATCACCCTTGTTATTTTGTGTAAATCTATAGAGTATATTGGTAAAATATTTGTTAAAAGTACTTCTAACAGCTGGAGGATGTTCTATTGCTCTGTTGTTTAGTTTGGCCTTTAGGGATTTTCCATTATTGTCTGATGGTTTTCCTGTTTCTCTGTTAATTATATTCCATTTGCTCCCAACTTTGTTTGATAACTGAGCAGTCATGTTTCTCACAAAAAATTTCTTTGTGTCTTAGTGTAAGTCTTTTTATAAGCTTCATAATATTCATCAAAATGGACAAATCTGTGTGGATCTTTGCTAATAGTATTAACATGTGTTGATTGAGAATTTCCTTTAACACAGCTGTTGTACAAAAATGTCCTGCAGACTTTCCACTTGATACATTCCAGAGTATGTTTTTTATAACCACACCTTAGTTTTCTATTTCACTGGGGATTATCTACAGAGCCATAAATGACCTTACAAATGAAGTCTTAACAGTGCAGTAACATCTGCTAAATGTTTATGTGTTATTGTTGCATTCGACTGTCAAGTTCACACCAACCAGTGGTGCTTGTGTGTTTAGTAGTGTAGTGTCACTTGATCATGGGGTAGCAAGTGGATCATAGCTGTCAAGCAGCTTCTGCTCCTAACACTAAGAGTGCTGTGTTTTCTAATAATATACTAATGATACCATTAGTCTCTGTTACTGTTTATTCTGTGCTATGCCTTTTTATATGTTACATGTTTTACGTTCCATTCTTGATCCTGTCACTCTGGATCAGAGTAGTAATTGCGTACTGATTTCCTCTCAAGTATTTGTAATTCAAGAATGATTTACCTCATAGTTTACATTCTGATCAATACTTGACAGACAGTAATAATTGCCATGCTCCCTTTTCATCCTCTTCTTTCAATACAGTTGCTGCAAATAAGTATTTTGTTCCAGGAAACCTCCAGTCTCTGATCATTCACATTTTGCAAAGGTTGAATAGCCCAAATTGAGCTGTACTGACAAGTGGTTACCCCATTGTGATTTGAACATGGAACAAAAACTATTCTGTTCATGTACTTTGTGACCTTGTATGGCCTTTGATTGTGTAACTCATAAATTTATAATTAACAAACTAAAGTGTAATGACATCCCTCTTGCATTAATTCAGCTTTTACATCCTAAGACTTGCAAAGGATCAGACTGAGAAGGTACACCACAGAAATGAACTAATCACTCAAGGAAAAACATAAAATACTGAACCACACAAAGTTTAGAACTGATTCTGTTCATGTTATCAGCCTATATAAATTACTCTCTAAGAATTTTCAAGCTCTAGTCAAGATCTGTAAATTGGGCTGAAGACAGAAGTAATCTAACCAAAGGACCAAACTGAAGCAGGCAAGACACAGTATACATGACAGATGAACAGGACTATAACTAAATCACAACAAACAATTTATGCCCAGAGTGTTCACTGTCACATTCTGTTGTCATACAGACATCACAAGCACTTGGTGGTTTTTACCACTGGTTCAAAGCAAGGCAACAATGCTGGGTATTCTGTTATCTTAGATTTTATCATAAAATCTGCCTACCCAGAAACTTCTTGGTGTACTGTGCAGAGCTCTGTGTGGTCAAGGCACTGGAGCACACAAGACTTCTTAGAGGAGGGAAGTCCCTTGTCTGCACACACTTTCTTAAAGGTCTGCAGGTATTCAGAAAATGTTCCCAGGAGATAGAATAGTTCAGATAACCCAGGACATGATCCACCTCCTGCACAAGCAGGAAAAGAGGTGGCCTTCTGCTGGGTCCTGGGACATATGGGAATTGAGGAGAATGAGGATACTGACAAAGCAGCACAAGGAGCCTGCCAGGAAAATACCGCAGTTCAAATTAATATTCCCAACAGGCTGTTGTGTCATGGGTGACAAAAAGAGTGATGCCTAAGTGGGCAAGTTTGTGTCTGTAAGTGGCCAATAACATGCTGCAGTTGGTCAAACTGACTCTTTGCTCATGGTACACTTTCCTTGAACTCCCTAAATGGGCAAAATGGTCCTCAGTTGTCTTCATATCAGACACTGCTCAATGATCATGCTTATCTGTTGCCAGATGAAAACCTAACACAGGGCAATGTTTTCAGCATTGAACTCACTGTACACTGAAATTATGATTTTTTTATTACCATGGTTACAGATATGTGGCCTTTGCCTTTGATTTTAAAAAGAGTAATTATTCATTCACCAGTCTTGTAAAGGGGCACTGATGACACACTATTTAGTACCCAACAATTCTGAATTCATCCACCTATCCATTGTTTTGCAGAAGTATCTTTAACAGAGGTGTAACAGTTTATGTCTATATACATACTCTGCACAGTAATGTGAAGTGCACTGAAAGAGCACTTAGCATGATACAACATTTATTTATTTATCCATCTGGAGGTTGTCTTACAATGATACAAAATTTGTTATCAAAATATAATGAAAATAAATAGCTCAAAAATGTACATAGAAACAGAAAATAAAAGTATGCTTTTATGAGGATAGAACAGGCTGTCGGCCATGGTCTTGATGAAGGGAGAACCATTGTGGCATTTTCCTGAAGTGATTTAGGAAAATTACCAGGATGACCAGACAGAGCAAACTTCTTTCTCCTGATTACGAGGTTAGTGTCTAAACAACTCACTGCCTCACTCAGTTGGTACCTAATGTGCAACATTCTCCAATTTACCCGTGATTTGCTGCAGATAACTTATAATATGAAACACAGTTTTGGTCTTCATAACTGCACATGCAATTGGCCCCTACTAGTGACTCCTGAACCATGAACATGCCCCTTGAAAAACTCCAGTTTGCTTGCAGAACTGTATCCCACACATGCTTTGTAGTGTTTGAGATCCACTATAAAACTCCTAGTAAACCTCCTCAGGCAATTACAATTAACAAGATAGTGTCTAATAAATCTCATACAGAGGAAGAGGGTGTAGCAGACCAGAAGCATAAACCAATAATTCGTGTCCTCAATGAAAGTACTTTGATACCTAATAAGCCTAGCTCTGAAAATGGTGCAAATTTATATGTGTCTAAATCTCTCACAATTTTCTATCAGATCCTAGGCCTAAGAGGACTTAAAAATTCAATAGACTAGTTCATAATGGATGTAAATTATATTGAATGTGAAAAACAACCGGAGATTCTCTTTTACTGAACACCATGTCACTAGTGGTGTTCAACTGTTGTGCATCAACAGATTCAGTGTAGCATCCCATTATTGTAGATCCATCATGAAGAGGGATGGAACAGTGATTTATGTTAGAAATAACATAGAATTTAGAGAGTTTCTGTACAGAGCAACATTTTGAAGTGTGTGGTATAGAGCTAATAGCAAGTAAGAGACCAGTTGTGATTTTGTCAATTTACAGAGCACCTACAGAAAATCTCAGCATCAAACAGAATGAAGCAGTTTTGTCAAAACTGTATAAAAAACACATTTCAGTCATATTATTAGATGACTTCATTGTAAATTTCTTGATTGAAAGTAGTGACAGAATAGAATTAGAGCAATTGATGAGCTCTTACAAATTAGTTCAAATAGTGGAATTTCCCACTAGCGTAACTGACCATTGTAGTACTCTAATTGATATTGTTCTAGTGGATAAGTCTAGGCATGGCAGCTTAACAATCAGTCAAGTTTCAAGTGGGCTGTCAGACCATGATGCCGTACATCTTATTATCCCTCAGTTTGATTTTAAGACAAAACCAAAACCTGTCTGGAAAACTGTGAGACCAATAAATAAAAAAACAATGGAGACGTATAGGCCGAAGCTACAGTTAGTGGAATGATTTGAAGTATATAATCCAACAGATGTATTTATTAACAGATGTATTTATTAATCAAATAACAAGTCTTCTTGAGGAAGTGTTTCCAAAGAAAAGAGTCAGAGAAACCTTGTTTAACATGACATCTGAGCCATGGATTACCCAGGGCATTAAAGTTTCATAGAAAACAAAAAGAGAATTGTCTGTGTCAGCCAGATTGTCTAAAAATACTGAAATGATGGGGCAATATAAAGTGTACTCTAAGATATTAAGGAAACTGATGCAGCAATCAAAAAGCATGTACTTAAAAGAGAAAATTGATAAATCTGATAACAAAATGAAAATTATGTGGAAAGTGAGTTTGGGGAAAGATCAGCTGCCAAACGACTTACTAGTTTAAGAAATGGGTGCAGTACAGTGGATGATCCTGAAATACTGGCTAATATTTTCAACACTCATTTCTTAACAGTCAAAAATCAAATGGGGTGATATTGTTGTAGAGAAATAACTACAATCATCAACCATATTAGTAATATGTCACTGGAGGAAGTCATATTCCATGACAGGCTAAAATAGGGACTTATATGACCAATTCATAAAAAAGGAGAAAAGACTGATGCTACAAATTATTGACCCATTTCATTACTATTAGTTTTTTTCTAAGGTACTAGAGAAATTGATGCACAACCAAATGACTGAGCATCTTAGTAAATACAGCACCCTCAGCAGTAACCAGTTCGGCTTTCAAAAATTGGTATCCACTGAGGATTCAATACATTCATTTGTTGACAATGTTTTAGAATCCATAAATAATAATAAGCTGACAGTTAGAATATTTTGTGACTGGTCAAAAGCTTTTGACAGTGTAAGTCACCATATTCTTCTGAATAAAGCAAACAACCTACAACAATAGGCAAACGGTGAGACATAAGAATTATCTGTGGAGTACATCCTAGGCACTCATGCAGAAATCTATTTAGATATCTTCAAATCGTTACAACTGCTCAATATATTTTTTCCCTGATGTGCATTGTTTCAAAAAATAGCAACTTACTTAAAATCAATTGTTTGTGCCACAATTATAACACTAGAGAAAAATTGATATTCATTATGATCTAAAAACAAAGAACATGGTGCAGAAGGGTGTTTTATACAGTGACACCCAGATTTCCAATGCCCTTCCACCAATAATTAAAGAACTGGTTGGAAACATACCCAAGTTTAAACCAAGCTGAGGCAGGTCTTTGTAGATGATTCTTATTATAGTACAGACGAGTTTCTAAGCCAAAATGCACAATACCGCCTGAGTATGCTTAAATCTATTTTTGTGGCCTGTATGGCATTATCATCATTCTTTGACTATCTATGGTGTAATTTAAACTGAAATGTATTCTGTTCCTGTTATTTGTGTGAGAAGAACACTGTACTTTGCACTAAACAATAATTTGTAAAAATTTGACTCATTCTATCCACAGATATATTCTCCTATGGATCTACAGAACTTGAAATAAATAAATAAAATAAAAAATAAATGAAATAAATAAATAAAAATAAACTCTTCCATTCACCTGAAAAACTGAGTCAGTATTGCTACGCGATGGGTGTTATGTTGAAATCAGGAGAAGGACAAGACATTACTATCAACCACTATAGATCTTGGCACAAGATTTTCTTGTAAAGCATTATGTTGTGATCGTATATTATAATGTAACATTGTGATGTAGTTGTTCCCTTTCATTATTCACCACTACTGTGAGTCCTATAAGTAATCTTTAATTGTGTAGTATGCATTTCTTACGGAGTAATGTTTTTCATGATTTGTACTACAGATTGGTAGATATACTCACATGCTGCAGTAAGGATGTCCAGCTTTTTAAATGGTTCTTTACCATGAGCCCACTACCACTTCATGTAAAAAAAAAGGAAACATTGGCTGTTACAAACTGATGAGAGAATAACATGCAGTTGACATTTTTTATTCTAATATCTTTATACATTCATTCCATGTTAACTGACAGTCAGTATTTGTCCCTAAAAACTTTGTGTTTGCTACACAATCTGTATCATTATTATTTATGTTTAATGAAGCAGAGTTGTTTTCCTTCTCTATGCTGAATTGCATATGGTTTGTTTTCTATATGTTTGATGTTAACCCCTTAATATAAAACCCTGAGTTATCTCATTTTTATTATTTTGACAGAAACTTAAAATTCCAAGTATACTCAGACAATTTAAGAACAGACTTTTGAAAAAGTAAAACCCAGTTTATGTCCAAAGCACTGACAGTCAAGTGTTTAGCCACTACAGAGCATCTAGCAATACATTTGTAGCCTGGTTGTCATGTTTTGGTTGAGGTGGTCACCACTATATATCATCTTTAGTGTTGCATCTTTGGATACTCGTCAACAAAATATAGGCTTTCAAACTCTCTCTTGTATTGTTATTTAGGCAATGCTTTCAAAAGGATGGCTGAGAGAACCTCAATCTGACATTGAATTGAGTGGCGCAGGAAGTGAAGGAGAATGTAATGTTGAGAGATCCTCAATCTGACATTGAATTGAGTGGCTCAGGAAGTGAAGGAGAAGATAATGTTACTTCATTAGAGACAGAAAGTGACGACAATTCATCAGTTGAGTGACAAGTGCTCGCCAGTGGTATGAGATAAATACATCTACAATTCTCCAGCCAGCTCCTCCCTGGCTTATGTTCACAGGAAACCATTGTGAAATACACGGTTGGACTTTGCAGCTACACAGAATCTAAAAAATGTTTTCAGCCTTCAGGCTATTTTAGTGAAAGTCCAGTGTACAAGTTAACTCAGAATGTAATGTCATTAATTATAGGATGTTTTTCATTAACAAAAAATATTATTTTTTGGAACACAATTTGAGAAAAAAGATCATTCAGTTAAGGGGGGAGGGTAATTTATTACATACAGTTCAGTCATTTTCATCTATGAGGATTTTCTTTTTTTTCTCTAACAGGAGTTTGGTGCTTTTATCGGTGGCTGTGTTGTTTCTGCCATCAGCAAAGAAAACTTTTTCCTTGTGGCTTATACAGTCTGGAAAGTTATTGGTGTATATTTACAATAGAAGTGGACACACTATACTATCTTGAGGAATACCAATGTTTATATGTTTCTTGTTTAACTTTTGTTTTACTATAAAATTATCATCAGCCGATTAGTGAACTATTACTACCATTTGCACCCTGCCTCCCAGATAAGACTGAAACTACTCATTTTTCATTCCTTTTACACCTAGTGCTTCTCGCTTGTGTAGTAGTATTTTATAGTCAACAGTGTCAGAATTCTTGAACACATTTAAGAATATGCCTGTAACACAGCCACCCTTGTCAGGAGCTGCAAATACCACTTTTGTGACATCTGTAAAGGCTGATATTGTGCTCCTCCCATTTCAGAAACCAAACTGTGCTTTTAAAAGGTTGTATTTATTCAAATAATGTATTAGTACATTTTTAATGATTGATTCAGTTATTGTTCAGAATAGGGACATTAGTGAAACTGGTTTGTAATATTCAGTACTCTTCACATTACCTTGTTTAGAAATGGCAACTCATGCATGCTTTAGGTACTATAGAAAAACACCTGAAATAAAGGACTCATTTATTATGTTCATTAATGGTGCTTGTATATTGCCTGTGCACAACTTCACAACAGAGACTGGTAGCTCACCTGTGCCTGATGACTTCTTATTTTTAATTTGTGTAATATCTTCCTGACATCAAGCTCTGCTGTGGCAAACAACACCATCATACTTGTTGTATAAGTGATTGTGGGTGCTACACATGTTTCAGGAAGATTTTTGTTCAGCTTGTCTGAGGCATCTGAGTAATAGTCCTTAACTGTTGATTTTCCATTATCCTACCCCCATCTTTGATTTACATGTTGTTATATTTGTACCTACTTTTTGCAGTTTCATGTTTTATAAGATCCATTAATAATTTGGTTTTATTTTCTGCATTATGTGTTATTTTGTTATTGAATGATCTATTCTGCAACAAGCAGTACTTTCTTGTACATTTTTATTCTTGTGATGTAATCAAGCAACTGTGAATTAGTGTAATGCTTTTGTAAAGAAATGAGAAATTGAACTCTCTGAGAGGTCTTTTTGATATGTCCGCAGCTCATGGTCTCACGATCGTGTTCTCACTTCCCGAGCATGGGGTCCCAGGTTCGATTCCCGGCGGGTCAGGGATTTTCACCTGCCTCGAGATGACTGAGTGTTTGTGTTGTCCTCATTATCTCATCATCATACATGAAAGTGGCGAGATTGGGCTGAGCAAAGGTCGGGAATTTGTACGGGCGCTGATAACTGCGCAGTTGAGCACCCCACAAACAAAACATCATCATCATCATCTTTCTGATACCCACAGTTGCCCATCTATTTTCCTTACCCACTGTTGTTGAAGTGCATAGTTTTGTAAATGTCATCTCAAAAATTAATTTAAACATTGGACAAAATTTAATGAACTTAGCATCTACATTGATTTCTATGTATGCTTCATGACAGGTTTGATTTGCCAGTGCCCTACAAGAAATATGTACTTTTATTTTCTGAGAACTTTCTTTTGTAGACTTACAGCTTTGTGGATTTCATCAAGTCTGTCTTTCTTTGATACCCTAGCAGCAATGTTAACTACTCATGCCATGCCAAAAATGCTCAAAATATTTATGAAATTAGCACTGATTTCACCTTCGAAACCTGTGTTAATATCCATGTCTTCACACATTATTATGTCAGCTGTGGAGGCTGAGACTCTTGCCAGGACTTCAGTAAGGATTCCTTCCTGTTCCAATTAAATATGGAACATCAAAAGAATGACTGCTCAAATTCCACTATGCAAGCTGTGCTTGTCATCTTCATAGTCTCTGCTTGAGTGATATACAGGGTGTTTGGAAAATGCTGTTGCAAACTTCTAGGACTTGCAGAGGGGAGTGTACATAATGTTTTCAATAGGAAGCCATTTCCAGAAATATGTCATTTCCTTTCTATGGCAGTTTCAATTCAGATGTTTAAGTCATCCATTTATGCTTGAGGAACTGAATTAGGCATGACACAATACAATTATTAGGTAATAGTTTGAAAGGAAACATAAAAAAATATCCATTTATCACTTAAGCACACTTGTCTGTACTTACACTTGAACATTACATGTTTAAATTACTTCAAAACATAAATGAACCAAGCATACTGTAGGTACAGAACAGGACTGATGCATTACAATAGTGGCTCAAGATGGTGACCACTAATGTTGCTACAGACTTTATACCTACAAAGCATGTTCTCATCAAATTCTCATTACCGCTTGGTGGCTCTTCAGTTTCTAGTGTAGTGGCCAGAACTTGAGCCAATAGATCTTCCTCTGTTTCGACAGGAGTCTCATAAAGTAAACTTTTTACACAAACACACAAGAAGTAGTCCATAGGAGTTAAATATGGAAATCATGGTGGCTAAGCAGTTGGACCACCTTGGTCTATCCATCTTCCACCATATCACCTGCTGAGATGTCTCCTAACCTCACATGATAAGTAAGGTGGTGCACCATGATGCTGAAACCACATTTTCTGATGGACATTCAGTGGTACAGCTTCCAATAATGGGTCCAATATGTTTGGTAGGAAGGTCAAGTGTGCAGAACTAGTTAGCTTGGGTAGAAGGAGGTATGGCTCAATCACATAACCATCTGGAATACTTGCCCACATGTTAATACCAAACCAGTGCTGAAATTCCCAAACACACCACATGGTACAAGGGTTTTCATCTGCACAGACATTGCTGTTTCATAAATTCAGAACAGAGTCCCTAGTGAAATCACATTTTGAACAGAACTCAACATGGAAACAGGAGTATCTTGATACAGTTGTGCAGGAAGCATGGGCAGTAAGTAGGCAACGTGTTATGGAAAAGCTGCTGGACCCATAGTGTGCATCCTTTGTAGCTCGTACAAATGTAATTGTTGCTCATACAGAACATCCCAGACAATACTGTGACTAACACTCTTTGTATGGCACAGCTGTTCGAGTACTCATTGATGGGTCCTCTTCGATGTGATGTGGTGCAACATCTTCAAATTCAGGTGTGTGGCATTGCTGTGAAGTACCAAAATCCTGCCTCCTCACAATGGGGGTACCTGTTTCTTGGAGCCGTTGTGTAACTTGGGAAAAATGTTTGTACAATGGTGTGCTATGTTGCAGAAAATGTTCACGATGCAGCCAACTAGCAGCTCTTCCCTTATCTTAAGCTTTGGCATACACAGGGAGCATGACTGTGTGTATCCACTGAAAATGTGTACTGAATCATGTTTCCTGTATTGGACATGCACATGCATTGAATAGGTCTCGCGGCAAGGCAGATGTTAAGTGACATCAGGTGACTGTCTGACATAGTACATGTCATTCGACTACCCTGCTACATAGCTGGACAAGCAACTCTGATACTTTTCTCTTTCACTCAACAGATGTGGACCCATTATGCATCTGAATTGAAAGTATCATAGAACGGAGTGATACCTTTACAGACATGCACTCTAATTCAAAGTATTATGTACTCACTCCCATCTACAAGTCATAGAAGTTTGTAATGGGAATTTATGAACAGCCTGTATATGTCACTCAAGAACATTTCTTGGTTCTTCACTTAATACTAGCTCCTGAAATTTTTTCAGTAGACTATAATGGGATAATTGGCACTTACTTAAAGAGCCCTCCAAGTGAGATTTTTTATATTTCCCTTGATATTTTCCCACAAGTGAAACAATCCAGTGACTATGTCACCCATTTCAATATAAACTTAATACCTCCTGCTGGTGAAATACAGTATTAGCTGTAAGATGGGGTGCACAGGCGATTTGTAAGCACTCTTCTTTATAGAGGATTTCCCAATATCCTGGCAATGAACTAAGTCTGCAACCAGTCTTAGCTACACTACTGGCCATTAAAATTGCTACACCACAAAGATGACATGCTACAGATGCAAAATTTAACTGACAGGAAGAAGAGGCTGTGATATGCAAATGATAAGCTTTTCACAGCGTTCACACAAGGTTGGCTCCAGTGGCGACACCTACAATGTGCTGACATGAGTAAAGTTTCCAACAGATTTCTCATACACGAACAGCAGGTGACCAGCATTTCCTGGTGAAAAGTTATTGTGATGCCTCGTGTAAGGAGGAGAAACGCTTACCATCACGTTTCCGACTTTGATACAGGTCAGATTGTAGCCTATCGCGATTGTGGTTTATCGTATCGTGACATTGCTGCTTGCGTTGGTTGAGATCCAATGACTGTTAGCAAAATATGGAATCGGTGGATTCAGGAGGGAAATACGGAATGTCGTGCTCGATCCCAATGGCCTCGTATCACTAGCAGTTGAGATGACAGGCATCTTATCCCCATGGCTGTAATGGATCGTGCAGCCATGTCTCGATCCCTGACTCAACAGATGGGGACATTTGCAAGACAACAACCATCTGCAAGAACAGTTCGACGACATTTGCAGCACCATGGACTATCAGCTCGGAGGCCATGGCTGTGGTTACCCTTGATACTGCATCACAGACTGGAGTGCCTGCGATGGTGTACTCAACGACGAACATGGGTGCACGAATAGCAAAACTTCATTTTTTCGGATGAATCCAGGTTCTGCCTACAGCATCATGATGGTCGCATCCATGTTTGGTGACATCACGGTGAACGCGCATTGGAAGCGTGTATTCGTCATCGCCATACTGGCATATAATCCAGCGTGATGGTATGGGGTGCCATTGGTAACACGTCTCGATTACCTCTTGTTCGCATTGACAGCACTTTGAACAGTGGACATTACATTTCAGATGTGTTATGACCCTTGTCTCTACCCTTCATTCGATCCCTGCAAAACCCTATATTCAGCAGGATAATGCACGACCACTTGTTGCAGGTCCTGTCCGGGCCTTTCTGAATACAGAAAATGTTCGACTGCTGCCCTGGCCAACACATTCCATGCCCAGGTGTATAAAGGCCATTATTACGGCCAGAGGTGGTTGTTCTGGGTACTGATTTCTCAGGATCTATGCACCCAAATTGCATGAAAGTGTGATCACATGTCAGTTCTAGTATAATATATCTGTCCAATGAATACCTGTTTATCATCTGCATTTCTTCTTGGTGTAGCAATTTTAATGGCCAGTAGTGTATAATTGCACCTATGTGATCATTCTGTTTCACATATCTTTATTTTGTTTTTATTTGTTTATTTATTTACCCATCCGTAGACAATAAATATTGTATGGATGTTGTATGTGATCATTCTGTTTCACATATCTTTATTATGTTTTTATTTGTTTATTTATTTACCCATCTGTAGACAATAAATATTGTATGGATGTTGTGTAAAAGAACATGTAAATTTTTGAGAAACAATCTGTGGAAAAGGAACATAGAAAATTTAACATTAAGTAGTACAAAGAATAATACATACAAAATTGTACAAAAAAAATGTACAAAGAATTGGTCACACAAGACACAGTTATACAACTTTTTATACATGTCACTAACAGTATTGTAACTGCAAAGTCTATTTGCCCTAAGGCTTTACTTTTGTCTTCCCTAAATAAGAAGCCCTTATATTCACTACAATAATTCAGTAAATATTTTACGACACTCAACAGTTGTCGATCACATTAAAAAAAAAATCAACAGAAACTTTACGGGATGAAAGACAGTGTTTTCAGTATTCCCTTAATATAAAGATTATCAGAATTATTTATTGACCTAAATAGTCATTTACTGGGTAAAAACATTGTTCAAGTAGAAATTCTTTACATTCTACTTTAAATCTGTTTTCATCTTCTAACTTTTTGATGTTGACTGGCAGTATGTTGTAGAGTTTTGTACCCATACCTCACATGCCTTTGTGTTTATGTTCTTTTTATTTGCTGAGTATGGAGTGCTGTGCTATTTCGAGTATTGTAGTTATGCACGTCAACATTTGTCTGAAAATCTGCAAGGTGGGCCCTAACATATAAAACAAATTTGTATATATGTAAGGAAGGTATTGTTAGAACTTTAAGCTTGTTGAATAAGGGTTTGCATAGTGTCTGTGAATGACTGTGTGTTATTATTCAGATATCCCTCTTCTGTAACAGAAAGATTTGTTTTAGATGGCAAATGGTGGAACCACAAAATATTATTCCATATGCTGCAAGAGACTGAAAATAGCCAAAATATGCCATCCTGGCACCCTCTACAGCACAAACGTTTGCATTAATTCTAAGAGCAAAACAAGCTGAGTTAAGTTGCTGCACAAGTTTCATTACATGATCATTAAAATTAAGATTTTCATCTACATGAATCCCCAGCAATTTTGTTGATGCCACTCTGTCTATGGCCTTGTCACCCAACAACAAATCAAGATTTAAATTTTGACATATTTCCCCAAACTGCATATAATTTGTTTTATTTTCATTTAATGTCAACTGGTTTGCTTTGAACCAAGTGTGGACATTCTTTATTACTTGATCAGTAGTTGTTTGCAGCATTTGCTTTGGTGCACCTATTATCACACTAGTGTCATCTGCAAATAGTATGGCCTTTGCTGCTCTATCTGAGGTGTGAAAGTCATTTATGTAAACAAAGTACCATAAGGGACCTAGAATACTGCCTTGTGGCACTCCTGTTGCCATTTTTTGCATCTGATACTAAATTTATTTTGTGGATGGAGTAACCTGACATCAGTCCTACAATCTGTGTTCTGGTTTGTAGGTATGATTCAAACTACTTTTTCCCTGTCCCATGGATACCTAATGCTTCCAGTTTTTCTAAAAGGATGCCATGATTTACAGTGTCAAATGCTTTGTAGAGATCTAAATTTATTCCTACTACACTGTTGTCTTTTTCTATATTTTTGATTATTTGTTCAATGTAGCACATTAGTGCTGTTTCTGTATTTTTACCTACCTGGAAGCCATGTTGATTTCTATTTAGTAACTTATGGTCATTTAGATATTTTTTGATTCTGTGCTTCATTAATTTTTCTATTATTTTGGAAAATGCTGGAAGGAGGGATATTGGCCAATAGTTTTCTACCTTATGCTTGTTGCCATTTTTAAATAATGGCTTCACTTTTGATATTTTCATCCTTTCAGGAACCACTTCTTCACTAACCAATAAGTTGGCTATGTATGTCAAGGGCATTGTGACTTGTTCAGCTGTCATTGTTATAAACAGGCACCTCATTAATTCCTACTGACATTTCGGGTTTCAAGCTTTTTATTACTTTGAACACTTCATGTTCATCTATTGGATCTATCCTCATGCTACAAGCAACTTTTGGAAATCCAGATGTTTCTTCATTTGTAAATTTCAAGCTTAATGAAGTTGTTGTATTTGTAAAATAATTGTTGACGTAATTTGGCAAATCTTGTTTTTTAATATTGATATTTTCTGTGTTTTTGAGAATGATATCCTGGTCTCTGCATCTCTTTGCTGTTTCAGTCTTCACAAGTGTTACACCTCTGTATTTGTGTGAGTTGATTGGGCCCAAATGTAACTCATTTATTTGCAGTCATTGAATAATACATTCCTTTAGTTTGTGTAGTTAACCAATTTTTCATTTCCAAATACTGAAAACAACTCAACTATTTATCCATCCATTTAAAATTTATCAAGATCTCACTAGATTTTTGTGTAGCTTTTTCATATATGACATCATGATAGGTAACTGCATCCTCTGCAAAAAGTGTGAGGTTACTCTTACAGTAATACTGTATGCCAGGTCACTAATATACCACATGAACAACAAGAGTCCCAAAATGCTTTCCTGGGACACACCTGAAGTTCTTCTACTTCTGTTGCAGCCAGTCAATCTAAGATGTGTCCCCCCAAGTAAGAATTCCCCAGTTCAGTTAAAAAATGTATTTGAAATCCAATATAATTATATTTCTGTTAATGAATGTTTGTGCAGTACTGAGTCATAAGTTTGTAGGAAGACAAGAAATACCTAGTTCCATGGCTTCCAGGATGTCATGTGAGAAAAGTACAAGTTGAAATTCACATGATCGTGGTTTGAATAATTAATCTAATCTAATCTAATCTTCAGATTCAAGCTGGTTGGCATGGAGGAGATCACCCCATTTGAGATACCTCATTATGTTTGAGCTCAGAATATGTTTTATGAATTTACAACATACACACATCAATGAGATTAGACAGTAGTTCTAAGGATTTCTTATGCTATCCTTCTTATAGACTGATATGATGTGTGCTTTCTTCCAGTCACTAGCGACTCTTATTGTTCAAGGGGTCTATGGTATATCATGGTTAAAACAGGAGCTAATCCAGCTGCAAATGTTGTTTAGAATGTAAGAAAAGCATCTGTTTCACAAAAGTGAACAATGACAATACTGAGTAATGTAGATAACTACACGTCTTACATAGATCTCATCAAAGGTTTTGGAACTAACATTATTACAAAAATGTTTCCAATACATAAATGCCTCGATGTGAGGTTCATTGATAATGATAAACATCAATACCAGTTTAACCATAATTTGTCATCTACAAAGCAAAAAGGTAAAAGAAAAATAATCTCCATATCACATTTCTCTTTTGACAAACCTGAAACCAGTCACTTAGAATACTTTTTGTAGACAGATGCTTAAAGCCTTTGAACTGCTTGCAGTATTCTATTACTTTTGAAAGGACTGGTACAACAAAGACTGGGTAGTAACTATTAGGAAGAGTCTTGTCACTGTTTTTTACATAGAAGTGCAAAAACTGTCATTTTTAAGGACAGAGTGAAATGGCCATGACTACATATCCAGTTAAACAGTAAAAGTAAATGATATGCTATTATATAAAGGATTTTGTAGCACAACAACTTCGCCACTACCATGGTAATGTCACTTACATTACCTATTTGTCTTGGATTTGTAGTGGTAATCTGTATTCAGACACAAAAGTCTTCAACAAATTCATACTGTTTTGTAAATAATAGATTTCAGCTATCAGTCGTCCTTTGGAATATTCCATAGAATGACTGATAGCTGAAATCTATTATTTATAAATCAAAATAACAGTTGCTGCATGCAACAGCCTCTGAATGGAGGGTAACTTGTAGCTCTCCAGCCAATTTCACAATGTCAAATTTAACTCAAGTAGTTCAAGTATTTTAAAGCAGTTAAACAATAATTACTTGTTATTTCAATCTCTAACAGCTGCTAACTTTTTTACTTTATGGCATGACATACTTCACATCCTTGAAGGTTTGCCTTCATTACTACTCATATACATGGTACCGTCAACAGTGCCAAAATTGGCCACTTTTTCCAGTTTTTCAGGATTAAAGTTTATTATGTCATTCAATTTTGCTTTAAAAATGCAAGAAAAAAAAACATCTTTATTAAAAGTGATGGGTTTTTGAGTAAATTTTACACAGGGTGCATAAACCATTATTGTTTCCTAAATGGGCTATTGTTGACCCATTGTAGGACAACTTCAGCCCATTTATAATTTTATTTTTTGGAAAATATTTTTTGATCAGCTTGCAAATATTGTACATAAGTTACGAAGAAATAATGTTAATATAGGTTCCATAAGGTACCTTAAGTCTGAAAAAAGGTAGTTCTTTTACTTTATGGAATAATTTTTTGTGTATAGGGGTGTGACACAAACATGAGGTGTATATTTATGAGACCAGAAAAGAGTGAAGTTAGCCAGTTCCAAAAGGGAGTAATGTTCTCTCCCAATTAGTCTGGGTTTCTTTACTCTCATTTTTTTATCTGAAAAATTAGAGGTCATTACATCTTATTTCCCTTCTGCTGGCCACTTCCAAACCTTCATAGTTTTCTCCATGCACATCACTCTGACTATTTTGGATCCATCTCCTGTAACAGAATCAACAATTTTGACTGGGCAGAATTGTCCATTATAAAGGACTGCAAGTTAGTTATTTTCTTTCAGGTCTTCTTTCCATGATTCGTCCTCTTTTTGAGACATCACTTGTAGAATCATCGACACTGAAGTTAGACTCCTCACTAGAGGAGCTGACACGCCAGTAGCTTTTTGTAGATCTTCATCTACATATAGACTCTGCAAACCACTGTGAGGTGCATGGCAGAGGGTATGTCGCATTGTACCATTATAGGTGTTTCTTCCTGTTCCAGTCATGTACTGACTGCAGGAAGACTGATTGTTTGAATGCCTTTGTGCATCAGTAATTACTCTAATCTTATTCTCATATTCCCTGTGTGAGTGACACATAGGAGATTGTAGTATATCCCTAGAGTAATCATTTAAAGCTGGTTATTGAAACTATGTTAATAGACTTTCTCAGGTTACTTTATGTCTGGCCTCAAGAGCCTGCCAGCTCAGTTCCTTCAGTATCTCTATGACACTTGCCCATGGATTAAATAAACCTGTGACCATTTGTAATGCCCTTATCTGTATACATTCAATACACCCTGTTAGTCCTATCTGGTATGGGTCCCACACACTTGAACAATATTTTAGGAGGGGCTGCACAAGTTATTTGCAAGCAATCACTTTTGTGGATTGATTGCATTTCCCCAGTGTTCTACCAATAAAGCAGAGGCCACCACCTGCTTTACCCATGACTGGACCTATGCGTTTGTTCCATTTAATATCCCTACAAACTGTTACACCCAGGTATTTGTATAAATTGGCCAATTCAAACAGTGACTCATTGATATTATAGTCATAGGATGCAACATTTTTTTTATTTTGTGAAGTGAAAATTTTACATTTATGAACAGTAAGAGCAAGTTGCCAATCTCTGCACCATGTTTAAATCTTATCAAGATCTGACTGAACATCTATGCAGCTTCTCTTAGATAGTACTTCAGTGCAGATAATGGCATTGTCTGCAAAAAGCCTGATTTTGCTGTTATTATTGTCTCCAAGATCATTAATATACAACATGAATGACAAGGGCCCAACACTCTTCTCTGGGGCACACCCAAAGTTACTTCTACATATGACAATGTCTCTCCATCCAAGACAACATGGTGTGTCTTCCCTACCAAAAAGTTCTCAATTCAGTCACAAATGCCATTTGGTTACCCATGTGATCATACTTTTGACAATAAGCATAAGTGTGGTACTGAGTCAAATGCTTTTTGGAAATCAAAAAACACTGCATCTAGCTGGCTACTTTGATCCAAAGCCTTCAGTATGTCATGCGAGAAAAAGTGTGAGTTGGATTTCACATGATCAAAGTTTTAGAAATCCATTTTGGTTGGCACTGAAGAGGTCATTTTTTTTCAATATACCTCATTGTGTTTGAGCTGATAATGTGTTCTAAGATCCTACAACAAATTGATGTCAAGGATATTGGATGGTAGTTTAGTGGATCACTTCTACTACCCTTCTTCTAGATGGGTGTAACCCGTACCTTTTTCCAAAAACTAGGTACAGTTTTTGTTCAAGGGATCTGTGATAGATTATAGTTAGAAGAGCACCTAGCTCAACTACAAATTCAGTATAGAATCTGAAAGGGATTCTATCAAGGCCTGGAGCTTTGTTCAATTTTAAAAATTTCAGCTATTTCTTAACACCACTGACACTAATACTTATTTCATTCATCTTTTCAGTGGGATGAGAATTAAATTGGGGCAATTCTCCTGAGTTTTTCTTTGTAAAGGATCATTTGAATATGGAGTTAAGCATTTCAGCTTTTGGTTTGCTACCCTCAATTTCAGTTCCTGTCTTATTCACTAGGGTCTGGATACTAATTTTGGTGCCACTAACAGCCTTGACATATGTCCAGGATTTCTTTGGGTTCTGTGAAAGATCATGTGACAATATTCTGCTGTGGTAGTCATTGAAGGCATCATGCATTGCTCTCTTGAGAGCCCTGTTCTCTGTTTTACACCTGTTATGCAGTAACCTCTGTTTCTTTAGAAGTTTCCTTACAGTGACTGTATACCATGGAGGTTCCTTCCCATTATGAACTGCTCTACTACATACATATCTGTCTGGTTTGTGGTCAGCTATTCCTTTAAACTAGAGCCAGAATTCCTCTGCTTTCTTCTGACCTGTGCTGAAAGTTTCAAGTTCCTCATTGAGATTTGACTACTATTTTTTATCTAGTTTACTGAATATATAAATAAAATAGAAAGAAACTTCCACATGGGAAAAATATATTAAAAACAAAGATTCCAAGACTTACCAAGCGGGAAAGCGCCGGCAGACAGGCACATGAACAAAACACACAAAAAACACACAAACACACACACAGAATTACTAGCTTTCCCCTAAGGGAAGTCTTTCCGCTCCCGGGATTGGAATGACTCCTTACCCTCTCCTTTAAAACCCACATCCTTTCGTCTTTCCCTCTCCTTCCTGAAGAAGCAACCATCGGTTGTGAAAGCTAGTAATTCTGTGTGTGTGTTTGTGTGTTTTGTTCATGTGCCTGTCTGCCGGCGCTTTCCCGCTTGGTAAGTCTTGGAATCTTTGTTTTTACTGAATATATATTTTTTTCTGCTTGTTATGGTGCGTCAAGCACTTGCATTTCCAAGTCTGATGAGGTCATTTCCTACCCAGTTTCCCAATTTAGCAATTTCCTTTTTCTTCTTGCAGTAGGTATACCTCTGCACTCTTACTAATTACCATTTCAAGGAATGTTTCACTGACACATTCAGCATTCACTGAGCACCAGGCAGTCTTTTCAAACCTGCATTTGCATCAAAAGTATAGATGCCACAACCCCTAAAACCTGAACCCAAGTTTTCATCTTTGCCTTGAAGAAATTCTGTCACTAGCTTCTTAAGCAGTCTTGGAAACATATCCTTAGGCAGAGTCTTGAATTTTTCTCCATTTGTAGTCTCACGTTATGAGTAAGTGCATTTAATTGAAACAGGACCAACTTTATCTCAGGATAAAGTTGTTCTAGATAACCTTTACTCTAACACCAAGTGCCATTTTGAAATGTTGTAAGAAAGCACACATAAATCAAGCTTGTTATATTTCTTTACAATGACCAAAGAGTGCGATCCATTGAAACAGTGCTTCCAACACCAAAACAGAGTTGGAAATCAGTATGATCATCTTAGACTAAGATTATACATACTAACAAAGAGTAAAGAACATCTGCATTTCCAGCATCTTCTCCATAATCTCTGGAGGAAAATAATTTATCTTTTTCTTGTATGTGGGACACAGTTGCCCCAAAGGGCCAAAGTTGGCCCAGTTTACAGTACTAACTGAGTAACGTAACACAGTGGTGATGGTGACAGTTCAAATCCATGTCCAGCCATCTATATTTAGGTTTACTGTGATTTCCCTAATTTGTTTAAGGTGAATTCCAGTGTAGTTTCTTTGAAAGGACATTATCGATTTACTTCCCCATCCTCCCTCAGTCCTGAGTGTGTGCTGCCTCTTTGATGATCTCGTCATCAATTGGATGTTAAGCCATAATATTTCTTTTTTTATGCACAGAACATGATTAATCAGTTCATCAATTAATGTAATGGTCATGGATGAAGAACTCTGAACCTAATACTGGCCCATCCCATTCTAATGTAAACATTGTACCTGCACACAGCAGCGGCACTAGGATTTTCATGCCCCAGGTAAGTGTTCTTAGACCCCCTCCCCCCAAATTTATTATTTTAAAATTTGTTTTTATGGATAAAGCATGAAAATTTAAATTTTACATGTAAACGCTTTTATAATCTCAGCA
Source organism: Schistocerca gregaria (assembly GCF_023897955.1). Lineage (NCBI taxonomy): Eukaryota > Metazoa > Arthropoda > Insecta > Orthoptera > Acrididae > Schistocerca > Schistocerca gregaria. Next base: position 429,135,702 of record NC_064921.1, read on the forward strand.
TAATCTAATGACCAGGCTAACTCTGACTGATATGGCTATAGCTAAGTCAACAAGCTGCTCTTGCCATTATAGTTCTCAAATAATTCTTAACTCTTGCAAGAACATTGAACGAACATATGATCACTCTGCTTGGGCAGCAATAACTGGCAAAACACAGAAAATCTATAAGACTATCATTATCTTTGGAAACGTGTTATTAAAACTGAACTTACAAAGAGCATTGAGAAAGTGTAAATGGGAAGTGGCTGAGACCTAAAATTAGCTGGATGAAGCTTTTCTAATACCAAAATTTATACCTCAAATCCTGCTTATTTGCATCTATGCTGTACAAACACAACTATGTTTTCTACGTGCCTTGATAGTGTAGAATTGGCCAGTCTTATAAAGGTCCATAAGAAAACGTGTTCATCATGTTGTCTATGGCAACAAACCTTGTAGTTAGATTCCCTATAACTGTCAAGGCTAATACTAAAAATAGTCCTCTGTCTCAGGTATAAACCTGATTCTGGTGTTTCACCTATAGTGTGTTTCCATTTGCCTTCCTGTTCCTCTGTGCTGGGAACTGTCACATTCAAGTCAGGCATACTACAATATTTTCTGTTAAATTTCAACTTCCTTCATAATTAGTTTATTTATTTATTTACTTAGTGCCCGTATTATCACATTCATGATACTGGACCTATCAAAGTACAGAATGATATAAAATATTACATATTTACATTATGTACAAAATCTTATCATTGGTATCAATACATCTTTATAACAAAAACATTATTCTGCTTATGTGCTTATGTACATACAGACAAAAGAAAAGCCTACAAAACCCCTTGCTTGATTTTATTAAAACTATTAAATACCAGTACTTTAGATAACTAGGCATAGTAACATACAGCACAAAAGCTAGGTGCATAATTACGTACATACATGGATGAAAAAAGTTTGGTTTTATCTAAGTATGGTTGATAATTGTGAATTTTTGTTTAGAGAGTTATGAGGTAGATCTACAGATCTGAGCAAAATTCCAGGTATTTGTTAATGCTGTAGAAGCTGTTGTTTATTAGTAGATTTTTTAGTTCTTCTTTGAATGTATTACTGTTTGGTATCTTTTTTTTTATGCTATCTGGCAAAGCACTGTACAGAATTTTTGGCTTCTAAACAGGATTGTCCTGATATATTGATTATCTATGACCATCCCTATGATAGTCATCCCTGTTCCTTGTTTGATAATGGTACATCTCACTATTCAGAGGTGAAACTTGATAGTTTTTAATGAAGCATATGCTTTCAAATATAAATATAGATGGTAAATTCCTTAAAGATACCTCTCCATGGTGCTCTGTAAGCAACATCACTTATTAATCTTAAAAGCTTTCTTTTGGAGCTTAAAAGACTGCTTTGCAAAAGAGGTATTTCCCCAGAACACTATTCCATACTTCAGTAGACTATGCACGTATGCATAATAAGCGCTTAACACTGTTTCAGCATTGCAGCAATCTTAAAGCACTCTTAATATGTAACAGTACTTGTTTAATTTTTGGTTGAGCATTTCTACATGTTTTTCCCATCTTAGATGCTCATCCACCCACAAACCTACAAATTTTATGTGATTCTTTTGCTGAATTTGGCTATTTGATAATTTGAATTTTACATTGGTCCTATTTCTGTTCCTTATATGGTTAAAGTTCATCTATACAGTTTTCTTGTCATTGACAACTAGATAGTTATCTTTAAACCATTTTTCTGCCACTTCTATTGCTTTGTTGATTTTTGCTGCATCTCATAATCAATCTTCCTTTTATAATGAAGCTGGTACCATCAGCAAATAATATATCAGCTGCTGAAAACTGTTGAGGTAGCTCATTAATAAAAATCAAGATAACAATGACCCCAATACCAAGTGTTGGGACACCCCATAATTAACTTTTTTGTATTCAGAATGGTACACATTTCCATCCTGAGTAATTTGTACTCTGTTTCCTTTCAGTTAAGAATGACTTGAACCACTCATAGGAAATACCACAGACATGATAATTATAAATTTTTAACAGCAGTAGATTATGATTTATAAGATCAAATGCTTTGGAAAGGTCCATAAGCAACCCACAGATCAGTTCCTTGTCCTCAACAGCTTTGTAAACAAGTTTTAGGAAACTGAAGAGAGCTGTTTGTGTAGATTTACCATTTCTGAAATCATTCTGTGCATTTACAAGAATTTTATTTTTGTTTAGGAAGTCTAGCAATCCGTCATGCATTATTCTTTCAATTATTTTTGAAAGTACAGGTAATAATGGTAGAGGTCTGAAATTTTTAATGTCAAACTTGTCACCACTTTTATAAACTGGTATTACTGTTGACTGCTTAAGTTTACTTCAAAACACACCAGTTTCAAAGGAGTCACTGATTATGTCCACAAGTTGAGAGACAACATTATTTGTACTATATTTAATAATTTTCTCTGATGATGTCTATTTCCTACATTGAGACACAGTATTTCCATTATGTGGTGCATGCAGAGTAACAAAGTTAGTGCTGTGTCCTCAAAAAAGAAATGAAGCAGGTGGCTTAGCAATGATACAGAAATTGAGAATCATGGGGCAACATCGCTGGCTAATAGCCTCATGAGGTCGACGCTATGAGACATTTTGTTAATGTAACAAGTTGTCGAGAGTGGTGGTTTGGAACTCGAGTAATTGGGTAAAATGCATTTAAATTATGGTAAACCCAGTAAAATGACAGAAGCTGGCAGAAAATATGTAAAACTGAGGTAAAAATGACAAACATGTGGATGACTGAGGGTACCTACATGCTCATCTGGGTGTGTGAAAATCCTTCCATTCCTGCACCAGAGCGACTGACAACTGACGGTCCATACTATCCATGCTCTCTGGGCTTAGGTCCTGCAGAATACTCCTTGTTCAACATGTGGTTATGCATTGTAAACAATAAAACAGAAAGACGCAGTGTCCAAAGATTTGACAATCATGGTGACCGCCACCTACCACACCGAAACAGTGATCATGTACCTGGATGCGATATGCCCCACCAATATGAGGAATCAATGCTCTTTGTCTCTTCAAAAATGAAACACCAAGGCATCTGCTAGCTCAGCACTGTGGAACGTGAGTTTAAACCTAGAGGTAATCACCTCTGGAGAGCTGTTTGGAGATGCTCTATAGTGCTGCAAACTCTTCCAGTTTCCGTATGTTGCAATGTATTCCACATTTTTGCCAATAAGAAACATTACCTTTGTCTTTTATTTCAACCATGTTGTGGGAACAGTTTTACTCACACCAAGTGATGCCCAGTTTTGTGCTAGTGCCAATAGATTGAAACATGTTAATCACTATTTAGCATTTGAGAAAGACCTCAAAGTCATGATTGAAAAATAAAATGAGTGGGGTGTACAAAGCTGAAGTCATACACTGCTTGGATATGTTACAGCAGAAAAACAATGTATAAAACTACTTACAAAAGAACAAGACAGGAACCTTCTCTTGCGAGTGATAATCTGTGGTATCTGGTCGTCCTACAGTACAGGTGAGAAAACTTTGCACGGGTATGCGCAAATAACATCGATCACTGGCTACCTGCTCCAATTGACCAATACATGTATATTTAATAGCGTCAACACATGTGCTCGATGTCAACATGCAGATGGTATTTGTTTTCGATATATTGAAGGAGAGGGATGCAGTAGTATCTTATTGAGTTCTCTACAGGTGACATTAGTGAAGATTTTATAGTTCATAGTTCTACTCCACAGGATGTTACAAAAATAACAAGGAGGGGGGAGGAGGGGGAGGAGAGAGAGAGAGAGAGAGAGAGAGAGAGAGAGAGAGAGAGAGAGAAAGAGGGGGACTTGACATTATTACGCCGTCGTATTTCTGGTGTCGTAATCGTAGGAATAGGATAAAGGAGCTCAGGAGGTTTACTGGGTGACACTTAAACAGACCGCCATTTGGTATCGATGAATTTTAGGTGCTATACTTCTGAATTTCTTAGAGCAGTATGTGTGTACTCTGCATGGTTTTGAATTTCCTCCTGTATGTTAGTGTGCTATTTTTCTTGTTGTGGTAGCCCTCCACTTGTCACATTCTAACTAGTAGAACAGTGCTGTTGGAACATCACCGGATTTTGAGAGAATTAACAGGGGTATGTGACATGGTGGCTGACATCTCTTACTCATGTAAATCATGTGGATTCAAATGCTATATACTAAAGACTGAAAGATTCATGAGAATATGGCAGGTAAGCGATACTCTGATGGAAGGGGAGTCGAGAGGTGAGCTCTACACCGCTACTTCTAAACATTGTGGGCAAACATATTACACTCTCTCACAGTCATCTCCTGAAGTGACTGCAATGAAGAAATTAGAAGTTAATATAAAGAATTTTGCTGAGAGACAATAGGCAGCAGAATTGTAGCCTTTATTTTAATAGGTACACTAAATCACAAGCCATCATACTGTGAGTGGCAGAGGGTACCGCGTACCACCACCAGCCATTCTCTTTCCTATTCCACTCGAAAATAGAGTGTGGGAAAGACTGCCTATATGCCTCTTTATGAACGCCGATTTCTTGTATGTTATCTTTGTGGTCCTTATCCAAAATGTATGTTGGTAGGGTAGAATTCTTCTGGGTGCAGCTTCAGATCTCAGTTCTCAGTAGTGTTCCTTGAAAAGAAAATCATATTCCCTCCAAGGCTTCTCATTTGAACTACTTGGCGAGAGTAATCCAACAGCTGGGAAAAATTACTCGCCATGCAAAGTCACTCTCATGGTCAATTTCATTAATTAGGCTATCAGTTTGATACTAATGATCTGCCACTGGGCAGGTGGAGGTGAGGGCTAGAGTACCACAGATATGATTCTGGAGTTGGAGCAGTAATCATGAATTTTTTCGTTGCAATGATATGTTTTAACGGAATTTCAGTCCCCCATCCACACAGGGAGAGATGACAATCATAATAAAATCAGCTATATTGCCGTAGTGTAAATCTTATATTTACAAATTCTCCGTGCTGTTACCTTAAGAGACTTCACATTTAATGAAGCATTTGGCTTACTTTAAGAGAGTTTAAAAGTGAGGAAGTTTACCATGACAGAGGCAGGTTTTAGCACTTCCTCATGAGCCAAAAATGAGTTTAATATTCTAGTCGGTCGGCAGGACTGGCCGAGCGGTTCTAGGCGCTACAGTCCAGAACCCGCATGACCGCTACAATCCCAGGTTTGAATCCTGCCTTGCACATGGATGTGTGTGATGTCCTTAGGTTAGTTAGGTTTAAGTAGTTCTAAATTCTAGGGGACTAATGACCTCAGAAGTTAAGTCCCACAGTGCTCAGAGCCATTTGAGCCATTTAATATTCTAGTCCTGCGATGCAGGATGTAACAGATCCTAATGAGACAACACTTATAGAAGACATGGCCTATACCATACCACTACAGGATTTTCACAAGAAGTAACGTTACTTTAGCGATGTGAAAAAGCGTGTATGCCTTGATGTCTTCCGTCTTCGAAAATAAAATGTAGAAAATGGAGAAGTCTACATTTCGTGTGAGAAATTCGAGGTGTATGGTAAACAACATTTCCGTCTCAAATTCGATAAAGTGGATTTTTTTTAAATTGGGGAGAGACTATGTCATGGTGGAATTGCTATTACAACTATACATCCAAGCCACAAATGCTTGTCTCGCAGTGCACCGCAGACACAGCATGAGTGGGCATGAGGCTTCGGTCGATCAGAAGTCATGGATTAGCTTAGCCTGTGATGGGCGGTTAGCTAGAAAGAATACTCTGACCTGTCGACTCTTGTCTGTGGCCGTGGGATCAATTCCTGGTGGCGGCGCTCTCTGGATGACTGACTAGTATCGTGACCAATATGCTGGGTTATTGGTGTACGTAAAGTTTTTCGTGGTTGTGCTCATCGTATTAGCAGCACCTAACGTACTTCTTTACTGAAGTAATAAAAGTTATAGCTCTGCCAAAAAAGGAAAGTTAAAAATAAACACTCATAATAAAATCCTGTTTAGTATGCTGCAGTTATCACCTCTTAGAAGAAGTTTCGCTGTATTGTAAGCAGTTTACCATGTGCATGTAGTCATCTCACTCACTCACCTGCTCAGAATAGCAGTGTTGGGGAAGTCGGAGGACTGAGTAGAGTCGACTGCCCTCATGGAGCGCACCAGTGCTCCGAGATTGCAAAGTTTGGCCAGGTCTGAACTATGATGGAAATGATGATGATGAGGTCCCATACTCTGAGGAGCATAGGGAACTATGCGGGAGACCAGCACCACCGACTAGGCAAGATCGTAGCGGAGGTGGTTTGCCATTGCCTTCCTCCGACCGTAATGGGGATGAATTATGATGAAGAAGACAACACAACAACACCCAGTCATCTTGACGCAGGGAACCCGGGACCCCGTGCATGGGAAGCGAAAACGCTACCGCAAGACCACGAGTTGTGGACAAGATGTAAATAGAATGTGATGGACTTACTAATGAGACAATGGGATGAACACAGGGCATCAAAGCAATTCAAACACGTGTGGATCAGTAGTGGCTGATCAGGGGATGCAAGGGTGGTCAAACCTCCTCATTCTTCTGTGGCAGAAGTGGTAGTAATAGTAGGAACAATTATTTTTACAATAAACCTTTATGCAGTTTCGTCAGTGATCGCGAAAGAAAGTTAGCTTGTGTTATTTCTTCGAAACTGCCAGCACCAGAAAGCCTAACTTTAACCTAAATCAAACGGAGGTACGAAGCGTATGGCGATGGCGTATGGCACATGTCAGGCCGCCTATGAATGCTCAGTTGCTGTTGTAACCATGACGTCAGTACCAGGTACAGAAGAATGGGTACAGGTTATTGTAGCCGTATTGCCGCGCGCTTACATGGCACAGGAGCCCAGTAAGTGTGGTGCCGCCTCTCCAGGTATCTCTTACGTTAGTTGTTTCGTGTGCAGTAGTGGGTGAACATGAATGGAGTCCAACCTTAAACACATATTGATGTAACGCTTTCGAGTGAAGACATCATTACTTCCTAGCAAAGCTGTTATTTTCAATGAGAAGTGAAACTGAAAGACACGAAATTTTGTAGAAAGGACGTCCAACACCGGAGGCACACCTTCTCCAGAAAGACAAGTTCAAAACACGCACGTTTCAAAGTTCTTGGCATGAACAGTGTAACAATCTGAGGAATCTGTTTAGAGGTTTAGCATGCCATGATTCTTCTAAGTAATTTTATGTAATATAGAGAACTATCTAAGGAAGTGTAGTACTCCAGAGATAGTTAATGAACATCACAAACTAATAAAAATCAGACACAACAATGAAGTGGAAGCTAACAGAGACATCATGAAAATTCCGAATGACATTGCAAGCCTTTTGTGTAAGGAAGAGCTGGCTAGCCTTGACTGGTCATGAAGAGGCAGGAGATTTCCTGAATCTCAGAAATTTCAGAGCCATTTTTAAACTTGTGCTAAACACAAAGAAGATTTGAAAGCAAACTGGAAGGAAATGGCCTATTTCAGGGGATTTTCGAAAAATATACAGAACAAAATGATTGAATGTATAAATGAGGAGATTTATGAATATATACCTTCAATTTTGGATAGAACCTTATTTTAAGGCTACATTATGGAGGAAGCAACAGACTTCTCAGATAAGCAATAATGCTCTCTTGTGAGAGTAGTAAACTGCAACGGTATATTCCAGATAATATTCTTGGTTTTCGTGACGCTATCGAAGCTAAAACTGCTGCTGCTGTAATCTCTGTGCTGAGTGGCTTGTTTCGGAATTATGAAATGAAGAGCAAACTGATGACCCAAACATATAATGGTTCTTACGTCCTGGCAGGATAATCAAATGGCCTGATTAGTGAAATTGCTCCCAAGCTCTTTTTACTCATTGCTTTGCAGCAGCGCTGTTATTGTATAAATCCAGTAAGATTTTTTTTGTCCATGCTTCAGGGCATTTCTAATTTCTTCCACCGGTCTTGCAAACCCACATTAACTGTTGGCAGTATACCGGTAGTTGGTACACGTTTTCCTTAACAGTGAAACGAGATGAAACTGTACCGCTAGAGCAATATCTGCCATTAATGAGTACCGCCCGAGGCTCTTTGAGGGTTTAAATGAAATAATTGACAGTCCAGACTCTACTGCATCGACTACAATAATCGCTGTGGTTTCAAAAATACCCTCCTAGATTTTAACTTTGTTTTTAGTATCTCTTTTTTCCAAAGCATATTTTTAAAGGCTAAACTGCTTTTCAACACTCTTCAGAAACGAACCAATGATGCACAGTTTTCCAACAATGCTGTCTCAGAATACATAGCTTACATGAAAAACTTAAGAAATGAAGATAAATTGATCGACTTTTTAAATTCCACGAAACGCTCGACTAATTCTCAACCTGAAGCTTCCATTAACGGAGCTGAAACGATGGGTGAATACATTGGCAAACCATTGAGGTCAGAGCTGAAATGATGGATGAATACATTGGCAAACCATGGAGGTCAGAATACAAACAAGTGTACTTCGAGGTATTGGATAATATTGTAACACAACTGGAAACAAGATTTTCACATTGTGAAAAACTGCTCTTCCTTAAATTAGGCGATACTATTTAGTCCGCCAATTACGGTCAGAATTTCCCTGTAGATGGTGTGGATTCATTATTCCTTCAGTCGCTCACCATTGTGTGTTGGGAAACTGTATTTTCTTTCCAATGTGAAGAAAATATTTCACACTGTCAGTTTGGAAGACGTTGTCAAAAGAATGATTGAGAATGAAACGAACCAAATTCTTCCAAAAGCTTTCAAACTGTTTGTCTAATTGCTACCATTCGTGCAACAAGTGCTTTAGCTGAAACACGTTTTTCTTGTCTAAAAGACGTAAAAAAGTATTTCAGGAACAGTATGGCTCAGGATCGCTTATTGCCTCTTCCTTGTACATCAAATAAAAAATCCGGCGTTGCGAATGCTTGAACGCCGGGACACATTTTATGACTAGATCGCAAGATTTGGGAAGAAGAAAGATCATCAAGTAACACCACTCAAATGCCCACTCTACCAGTTCGTTTGTAAATAAAAGTGAGTGTTATTACTATTAGTAGTAGTAGTAGTAGTGGTAGTGGTGGTGGTAGTCGTCGTCATCGTCGTCATCGCCTTAGTAGTAGCAGTAGTATAGTTGTTGATGTAGTAGCAGTATCAGTGGTAGTCTTTAGGAACACTAGACATGCTTACGTTAAAAGGGAAGAAAAATGGATATGCCAATATGTTTCCTTGCCTCCCCAGAATTTAAACACAGTGCAGTTTTACAGAAACTATGGCTGCAACAAACAGCAGTATGATACACATCTGAAGTTAGAACCTCGCTAAAGTATCGTTACTTGATGATTTGATTCGTTTTACACAATGTGTAACGACATCAAACGTTCCCACTGGCTTTGTAAGTCAGATGTCGAAATTTTGTGAGTGATGCAGCATCGTTTCTACAGAAGTTAGAAAACGTATTATGAGACTTACTGCCAGCTCTTGAAAAACGGGAATGGGAAAATGGGAATAGCATATCGGTATACGTTACAGCATCTATTCTGTGTTACACAAGATGAAAATGTTGCCGATTGCAATGATACATTCCGAATTTGTCACAATATTGGGATGAAACGAATAACTCATGGGCTGAACATGCTGAGTGGTTTTCCAAGAGCTTGTTTGTGATTATTGCAAAGAATAAGGAATTAGTGGATAATATTTGTCTGAAGAGAGATGCAAAAAATTACTGTAAATGTTTCATCTAATATTAAACCTCCACCAAATCTTCTGAAAGCAGCCTCAGAACACCATGTGACTGTGAGAGCTTATGACAGAACTTGTTTGTGTAAAATCTGATTCCCAGATGTCGTGGGAGTAGTAGTGCATCCCTGCAGACGTATTCCTGCTTGCGTTAAATGTGCTGTGTCAGAGACCTGTTTTAGTAGGTATATGACATGGAAGACAAATTTTCTTCCACATTTGCCCTTTCCTGTTGTTTCTCAGCGCACACAATCATACTTCCAAAGAAAAATTTAAGTGTTCATTTGCGTTATTATATAAGCACCAATATTTATTTGAAATGTGGCTTACTGATGGAATCATGAGGCACATCTTTACTTCGCGATTACACTCTATTAGTTCACGGCAGTCTATACATGTCGTCTTTTGAATTCTGTTTTTGTTAAAATGCTCCCGAAAATGTTTGTTGCCGTTTCGTACTCCTTATGTGGAATTCGAAAAGTGCACATATTATAACGACATATGCAAGCCTATTCGTAAGCTGCTAGTCATTTCGCATAAATTTGTCATATAACTATGCAAACAAATGCTTACTAGTCTTTCCAGGAAAACTGCATTTTCGTGTTGTTCGTCTTTTACCTGACGCTCTTCTATTGTTGATAAGTTCTATAAACAATATACTATATGTGGTGAGTCACTAACTATTGCCACGTAGAATAACTCCGAAAGTATGACAGTTGCTGAAAAGTTTGTGGGACAAAAGTTTCATGGGACAATGGGGGCCATATTATGACATTGGCTTTTTGTTGGTAGGTGGGGTCAGAGATATGAAGGTCAACTTTGTTTTTTTATATATGGGATTCTATAGTGTGTTACTTATTTTCTGATAGCGGCTATAGAGACGAATCCAATGATGTGTAACAGTAAGGTCTTTGAAGGTCAAAAAGGCGGCATGCACGTCCATTTACAGAAGGTGTTCGACGTGATGACCATTGGTATCAGTGCAGTTCTGCAATCTTCTTATTATGGATTGAGTGTATTCCTTATCACTTCGGCACTTATCGTAGCACACACTCTGACAGTTCTCTCTCGTATATTTTGCAAATAGTAAGTATTCGCCGAATACGGCATATCCATCTAACATGCCATTGACATGTAAACACTATTCGATGGTTTCGTAATACAACACTAATGGGAACGGTAAGACAAGTATCGTCGAACCGAGCGAATGTAAATGATGTATTCTTTCGAAGAACAAGTCAATATATTTCTCATTTACGGAGAATGCCAACGAAATTCAGTGTGAACTAGATACTTATACGCTGAAAGATATCCTCAACGTACTCACCCTACATGTCGTACATTTAAATATGTGTATGATAAATTGATAACAACTGGATCTTTAATGTATCGGAAATAGATCCGACAAAGGAAAGTTACTAACGAGTAAACGGAAATTGGTACTCTTGCCACTGTTGTTCGACATCCTTGTGTTAGTTCGTGTTAAATTACATCATTGGATTCGTCTTGATAGCTACTATCAGCAATCAAGTACCAAACGATATCATCCCATTAAAAAAAGTTAACCTTCATATCTCTGACGCGACCCCACCTAGCAACAAAAAAACCAACGTCATATTATGGCCCCCATTGTCCCATGCAACTTGTCACACAAACTTTTGAGCTCCTATCATAATTTCAGAGTTATTCTTGGTGGTAATAGTAAGTGATTCACCCTGTATTTCGTCATGTGAATTTTTTACCAATTCTCTTTCATGTATGCATCTATGTATATGCAAGCAAAATTAAATCCTATATCAACACGCAAACTAACTATTAAGTAGTATAATGTAACACCTGCGGAAACATGAAATTGTCTGACAGCAAAAAAGGCAAATATTTCTTCTTTAAAAGACTCTGACTGAAAAGTGGGGAATCCGCTGCCTCAACCCTCATTCTGCTTTATAAAAGTTACAGCATGTGAACATATTAGCGCTCTTTTAACACAGAACGTTCTAAATCTTTTTATCCAGTCTCTCTTTGTAGTTAAGCCTTCATATTCAGCATCAAGTACGTAAAAAGACGAGGGCTAGTAGAAATGTTTGGGTAACAGAAGATATACTGAATTTAATTGATGAAAGGAGAAAATATAAAAATTCAGTAAACAAAGCAGGCAAAAAGGAATACAAACATCTCAAAAATTAGATCGACAGAAAGTGCAAAATGGCTAAGAGGGGAATGGCTAGAGGACAAGTGTTAGGATGTAGAGGCATATATCACTAGGGGTAAGAGAGATACTGCCTACAGGAAAATTAAAGAGACCTTAGGGGAAAAGAGAACCACTTGCATGAATATCAAGAGCTCAGATGGAAACCCAGATCTAGGCAAAGAAGGGAAAGCAGAAACTGGAAGGCGTATATAGAGGATCTACACAAGGACGATATGCTTGAGGGCAATATTATGGAATTGGAAGAGGACATAGATGAAGATGAAATGGGAGATATGATACTGTGTGAAGAGTGTGACAGGGCACTGAAAGACCTAAGTCGAAATAAGGCCCCAGGAGTAGGCAACATTACATTAGAACTGCTGATAGCCTTAGGAGAGACATCCCTGACAAAACTCTACTATCTCTTGAGCAAGATGTATGAGACAGGCGAAATACGCTCAGACTTTTAGAAGAATATAATAATTCCAGTCCCAAAGAAAGCAGGTGTTGACAGATGTGAAAATTACAGAACTGTTAGTTAAATAAGTCATGGCTGCCAAATATTAACATGAATCCTTTACAGACGAATGGAAAAACTGGTAGAAGCCGACCTCCAGGAAGATCAATTTGGATTCCATAGAAATGTTGGAACGCGTGAGGCAATATGACCCTACAACTTATCTTAGAAGATAGATTGAGGAAAGAGAAACATACGTTTCAAGCATTTGTAGACTTAGCGAAAACTTTTGACAACGTTGACTGGAATACTCTCTTTCAAACTCTGAAGGTGGTAGGGGTCAAATACAGGGAGTGAAAGGCTATTTACAATTTGTACAGAAATCAAATGGCTGTTATAAGAGTGAGGGGCATGAAAGGGAATCAATGGTTGGGAAGGGAGTGAGACTGGGTTGTGGCCTATCCCTGATGTTATTCAATCTGTATATTTAGCAAGCAGTAAAGGACACAGAAGAAAATTTTGGAGTAGGAATTAAAATCCGTGGAGAAGAAATAAAAACCTTGAGGTTCGCCGATGACATTGTAATTCTGTCAGAGACAGCAAAGGACCTAGAAGAGCAGATGAACGGAATGGACAGTGTTTTGAAAGGAGGATATAAAATGAACATCAACAAAAGCAAAACGAGGATAATGGAATGCAGTCGAATTAAATCGGGTGATGCTGAGAAGTTTTGCTATTTGGGGAGCAAAATAACTGATGAACTGAAGAAGAGAAATTTGTTATCATCGAGTATGTGGCTGTGCGGTTCTAGGCGCTACAGTCTGGAGCCGAGCGATCACTACGGTCGCAGGTTCAAATCCTGCCTCGGGCATGGATGTGTGTGCTGTCCTTAGGTTAGTTAGGTTTAATTATTTCTACGTCCTAGGCGACTGATGACCTCAGAAGTTAAGTCACATAGTGCTCAAGGCCATTTTGAACATCCAATATAGATTTAAGTGTCAGGAAGTCGTTTCTGAAAGTATTTTTATGGAGTGTAGCCATGTATGGAAGTGAAACATGGACGATAAATAGTTGGGACAAGAAGAGAATAGATGCTTTCGAACTATGGTGCTACAGAAGAATGCTGAAGATTAGATGTGTATTTTAGATAACTAATGAGGAGGTATTGAATAGGATTGGGGAGAAGAGGACTTTGTGGCACAACTTGAGTAGAAGAAGGGATCGGTTGGTAGGACATGTTCTGAGGCATCAAGGGATCAACAATTTAGTATTGGAGGGCAGCGTGGATGGTAAAAATCGTAGAGGGAGACCAAGAGATGAATACACTAAGCAGATTCAGAATGATGTAGGTTGCAGTAGGTATTGGGAGATGAAGAAGCTTGCACAGGATAGAGTAGCATGGAGAGCTGCATCAAACCAGTCTCTGGACTGAAGACCACAAAAACAACAACTGAGCATCTTGCTCTCACTGCCACTGTGTGTAGAGCTATGTTTCTCTCCCATTGTTTACTTTTTCTCCCTTTGATTTACATTATATCTCACTGCCACTGTCTCCCTTCTCACTTACACTGTCTTCGTTTGTTTTTCTTTCTGACTGCCACTGTCTCCACAATACCTTTGCTGCTCAAAAATTCTTGGGTGTCCAACTTATTTTTTCCACAATTTCAGTCCAAAATCTGCCCTCTCCTGCTCCTATGGTGTAAAGTTCGCTGGTCTGGGAGGATCCAGTCCCCCTCCCCATCCTATGTATGGTCTCTACTCATGTGTATTTTTCATTTCCACTGTCTCCTCTCTGTTTTGCTCCCACTGGTTCTATCTGAATTCATCTCTCTACCTCTTTCAATGCCAGTATCTCTCATTGACTGTCAGTAACTCTTTTCCCTTTGGCTTCCACTGGCATTGTATCCATCCTTCTCCCTCTCTCTCACTGCCACTTGCTCTCTCCTACTTTCACTGTCTTCTCTCTCTCCCACTGTCAGTGTCCTCTGCCACTCTCTCTCAGCACAAGAAATCGTGAATATGTTTGCATATGAAAATTTTCGACGAGAAAGGCGAAATGACGATTGAGGCAGCTGATTCCCAATTTTTCTGACAAAGTCTTTAAGATTTTCGGGTTTTCTGTGCTCAGACAGGAGCATTTTTCCGCTGATTCGACTCTTTTCCCTGCTACAGCAGTAAATTTTTCATAGTTTATTTATGTATGTCAACAAACGCACTTTGACAGATATAAACTACAAATAAGTAAGCACAATACAGGGTCTCTCAAAAGTAATATACGTATTGCAAAGTATTATGTTGCCAAAACTGTCAACTGCTGTGCCGCAGCTCGATTATTGGAAGAACTGTCTAGTTGGCATTCATTGCGCTAGATGTTTGTTGCCTTCTTTTTGCTTGGTTACCGTGACATATTGCAAAATGGCTACTCCACAGCAGAAATAATTTTCTGTTCTTGGGTATGCTAGGTGTAATTCCATGATTACAGTGGAAAGGTGTTTCATGTTGAGATATCAAATTGATCCTTCGAATGGGTGGAACATTCGCAGATGTTATCGACAGAATGTAGACACAGGATGTGTATGCGAAGGTCTGCGCTCCTGTTTCTGACGAAAATGTCTCGCGAATTCAAACCACTAAACGTAGTCCTATGGAATCAGCTCGTCGTGCCAGACAAGGAGTTACAACTGCCGATAACAACAATTTGGCATGTTTTGAAGCGTCGGCTGGGTACAAAGATATGGTACAACTGTTACTGACTATACGTTATGACGACAAATGCAAACGTGTGGCTTTTGCTGACGGTATTCAGAATGCTGTTGTCAGTGATAACATTTTCGCGTAATACATCGTGTTCAGCGACGAAGCGACTTTCCACCTTATTGGGAAAGTAAACAAACACAGTATTCGAATTTGAGGTCCACAGAACCCACATGCGCACACCGAACTTGTACGAGATTCAGCCAAAGCCAATGTGTTTTGTGCAAGATCTCACCCATCCGTTTGCGGCCCATTTTTCTTTGACAGAAACACGATCAAATAGTCTGTACTATTTTGCTATGTTACATAACTGGCTGTTACCAAGGCTGAACAAGGACAACTGGGCACCTCCTTGCTGGAGTCGCCAAGTGCGCGGGAATACCTGAATGAAAATTCCGAGACGTTCGATTGGTCGTCAGACAGGTGGCGACTTAGCACTTCTCAGTTGGCCTCCATGGTCAATGGGTCTGACGCCCTGTAACTTCTTCCCAGGGGGGTAATTATGGACAACGTTTATGCATCAACACTAACACAGAACCTAAAAAGAGTTGAAGAACCAAATCCGTACTGCCATAACATCAGCAACGATGAACGTGCTTACCGGAGTACAGGTGGAATTCGAGTAGCGATGTGATATTGTTCCCCTCGCTGTTGGAGGACATACTGAACATCTGTAATCTAAACTTGAGATTCGTAAATAGCTGTCCCATGTGTCATAGCTGTATAACTTATAGTTTAATAAATATATGCCACCAAAATAGCCATATTCCTTTTGAAAAACCCTGTACACGTTGCTCATAGATCACTGTTCATCGAAAACTCTCAGTTTATGAATGTATCTTAACCGAGTTAAAATTTTGTTAGAAATGTGTTATTGAATTTGCAGTCTTTCCAGTTTTACTTAGCATTTGTCAGTCATTTTAGGATTTTTTCAGACATGTTAAGATCCTTTATAGCCCTTTTTTTCAGTCACTTCAATACCACTTTGGGCGTATCTATAGAGGCTTGAAGTGCCCATTATACAGATACAGCGTGTCATAAAGTTTTCTTGTTGAAACATGCTGATTAAATACGTGGTTTGACAACCTCAGAGCCCTTGCTATGACCCAACGTCAGTTAAAGCTACTTCAATACCTCAGGCAGCATATTATGTACATATTTTACATGCTTAGCTATAGCAATTTTGAACATTTGGATCTCGGTAACGAATAAAGATATCGAGAAAAGTTTGGCGGCTCCCCCAGATCATCATCATAAGAACATACAGTAAAATTTTCGACGATTTGTCACAAATAGGAATTGTAAATGTGGCCATCCCAACAATTGGTACTTCTGGTATAGGAAAATCATGGTTTTTCGGTCGTGTTGTGATAACGGATACAGTTATCGTAAATGGGAAAATGACGTTTCTAGATGAATTCCTAAAGAATGTACAGTTAAAATTTCAGACATTTCCTGTGATAGGTTATTTATATAATTGCAGCCCATGGTGCAAACACAGCTAAAGACCGGTTTTTGCTGTTTTCTGCAGAAATGGGGTAACTTTGAACCTCTGGTTCTCAGTAACAGATGATATCGAAAAAAGTTTCGATGTTCACTGAGAATATCATCATAAGAACAAATGGTAAGAATATCCACAATTTGCCATGAATAGAAATTACAGAATAGGCCAACCTGACAACTGGTACCTTTCCCAACCTGAAATTATAGTTTCTTCAAGGGTTTCCTCGCCCTTGAACAAATGTGCTTTCATAAGCCGCCTACGACCGCCATAGGCCACACTTCATGCAAGATTTTCTCAATTTACCTGGACTGGATGAAGTGCGTAAATTTTAAATTTTGACCCTGGACTATAGGATAGCTACTGTATGCCCTTTCTTCCGATAAGTATACAAATGGTCGCTAGGTCAAGGGCTGTCCAAAACATTTGACCCCTTATCTCTGTGATCAGTAGAACCTGAGATATGATCCCATGAAAAGTCGCATTTTTTCGCGTGGCTTTTTGGAAGATGTTGAAATAGTGCATTATCTTGCACAGACCATTACATGCATCCTATGTATGACGAATAGAACGAGGTATAATGTCTGTCATAGTTTGTCTGTTGTTAATTTCGAAGGTAAACTATCTAACAGTATTTTACAACTTTGGGGAAGCAAAACCATGTGAGTCGCGCTTAATTTTATTTTCTATATCCAAGGATACAATTACACTAGTCTAATTTGGCTTACATCTGCGTACGAATCTGCCTTTCCTTGCCGCCTCAAAGTGTGACGTCATCAAAGCTGTGCTTACGGCCTTGAGTTCACGAAAGCAGTGGGTTTACCCCAGGCAAAACATATCTGACAACTACGACCATAGACCACAAATATAGATTGCACGTGATGTCATTACACTGAAAATAACATCTGAGTCACGTGATTCGGGGCAGGACGCCAAGTTTTTATTATTACGCACTGTGTGGGATGGAACTGACACAGTTTTTCTCATTTATAGCTGAAAAGAGGCATTGATTTCAACAAGAAAATAATTTGTCTTATTGCTATTACATATTTAATAGTGCAGTTAATCTGATTTCTTCGAAATTCGTAATATTAATGCAATGGTTATCGTTTTTACGTGTGACCAGGTGAGATCTCCTGACAGTTCTGTCTACAAGCAACAGAATTACAGTTCTTCAGTAAACATATGCCCAGAGAAGCCTTGTTTTTACCCTAGACACTTCACAAACGGATGGAAATCTCAATTGTGAAAGGGAACTATTTCAAAATACTTGCAGAGGGGTTTCCATGAGCTGAAAGATAGGACAGCTGCTTGTCTTTGGATGAAAAACTTGATGAATGACTGAGATTTTAAGACGACATATTGTTAATATATAGCTCACTACACAAGTATAATCAACGTATTGTAATATATTCTGCTTCTTATCTTGATTTTGTTTCGGTATCTGTACTGGATTGAGAAAAAGTCAGAAAATATATGCGCTTATTTTGTGTAAATACCTGACATTACGCACACAAATTACCATTCTTACATACACATACTAAAACATTTCACACATTTTCTTGCGGAATCGTTAAAAAACTAATGCTGTGTACAGAATTGTTAAATTGTCACCCACTCCTATGGAAATGGTGAACTACAAGAATTCACAGTGCCAAAAAAGAGTATTCATTAAACAACAATTTTATTCTATCGCTTGTTAAAAAGAACTGTCAATACGTTTCAACTTGACCACATGTAGAAACGACAACCATTGCTTTATTATCAGGAATTACGGAGAAACTATGTTAACTGAACTACTACATGTGTAACAGTAGTACTACAGTTGCTTGACTTGTCTAAATCATTGCTTGATTTCAGCTATAAATGGGAAAAACTGTAACTGTCAGCCCTAATTCGCACAGTGCGTAAAGACAGGAACTCTGCTTTCTGCCCCGAGTCACATGACTTTAGATGTTGGTTTCAAGAATTGACTCGTCAGATATAGGGACATGCGCAGTCTATGTTATGTATGGTCTATGACTACGACAAACTGTGAAATTGTTGAAATATCATTATCTTACCTTCGGCAACTGATACATAATCAAAGGCAGCCTTTTCCTTTCTTACTCGGTCATGGTAGATTTCCAACACAAAGGAAAATAAAACATTTTGAATTTGTTTACGCGTGCCTTTGAAAACAGTAACCTTCGAAAAGTGATCACTAAGCGCAGCATCAAATTCTGCTGTGAAATTTATAAGACAGAGAAAAACTCCTGGATCTGACGAATCACTGCATTTGTAATGCCTACAACGTGCGATCTCAGAAACACTACAAACTTTAAAACAGTACCCAGTTTTAGGGAGTACGTATCTATCAATTGACGGCCTATAAGCACTACCCAGTTGGTGTGTAATACCTTTTTCCTAAAATATTGTGCTCTAGCTGGGCAGACATAAGTAATCTAGACCGCTCACGTGTTTTTATTTTCTGTGATAAATGTTAGAGATCGTCAATGTCTCATAGCATCCAAATCGTTTAGCACCCAGTATTTCCTTTCGTAAACAACAAAAACGGAAAAGAGTACGACTTGTTTGTGTTATCAGAACCACATGTCCAGCCTACTAAGAACCACATACCCAATCTACTCCCTCATAAATGTCTGGTCTGAAGATTCTTACAATGTATTTGCTTTTATTTTTAGTTTTGTTGACTAGCTCGATTTCCAGCGTCGTTCTCCTTAGGTCCTTGATGGAGAGCTCATCTTGAAGTGACAGGGAATACAAATTCATTTCCTTAAACCTCTCCACTGAAATGTCACACACATTGACTTCTTACTGTAGACACTACACATCTGAGAACTCACGCCATCAAACTCAAATCCTCCCACCTGACAACCAATAAAAGCTGGTCACTACGACTAATCAGAGGAAACTCCGCCTGTCGTTGGTGACTAGACAGCTGTTGTTACTTCAGTTTCAGAAATACTGCATAATTTCTCTCACTGATTAACGACACAACAGATATTACGAGGGCGTGCAGAAAAGTAATACCTCGCATTTTTTGTGTGAAAACTGTCAAAGCTTTTTTGAAAGAAAACAAATGTTTTTAACATTCTACAATTTTATTCTTCATGTCTACATAAATGCAGCCCTCTGCCGTTAGAGGGCTTCGAACTGTAGCGTATACGATGGCCGCATGTAACGTAGTTATGTCGGTTCGTGAGAAACAGCTCCCCGTAATCGAGTTTCGTATTCGAAGTGTTCGTCTATATGTGGAGTAACTTCTTCTTAATCATGAGAGTCCCAAACGACACATGAGCACTGCGACATCTGCCTCAGAGCGACGCCTTGTGTTCACTATCATCGATCATCCTACATACAGTCTTGGAATTCACGTTGGTCGTGATGAACCGGCGCAAGGAGAAGTGAGGTTGTGGCTCTGTCAACAGAGTCAAACATTCTATAGTGACGTTATCAACAAACTGGTCTCTCATTGGGAGAAATGTGCTCATCGCCAGGATAACTATGTTGAGAAACAGCCGGAAATTAAAGTTAGTACACCAGGAAAAACGACGTCAATTTTGACCTGATGATGGCGTATGCCACCTGGGGGATAGCAGGTGTACTGATAGCGGTTTCAGCGTCGTCCCCCAACAGGTAGCGTAGTAACATAGCTGCCTGAGAGCTACCTGCGTCTACCCTTTAGTAGGAAATGCTCACAACCACAAGGCTTAGTGTGGTGCGAACGAGTAAAGCAAGCAGGCAACCACACCATGGAGACGAACTCGTGGCTGATACAGCCAAATGAACGACTTTGAAAGAAATCAAATTATGCCCTTTCGAGTGGCAAGTTGGACGTGGTGCGTCAGTTGTCCAACGATGCTGGTATCAGTGGTCACATGAACATTCTCACACCCGAACACGAGGTTCTGGACGTCCACACAGCGCAGGATTGTCGTACTGTAATGCGAGCAGTGGCAGACTGTACATCCACCACAGCACAGATAAGAGAGCACGTGAGCCGAGACATGTTACACGAATTGTTGTGTACTGGTTATTAGTAGTGAGACTATGGGCATGCACATCTCTAACCCATCTTCCACTCACACCACAACATTGAACGTGCACGAGTCGACTGGCGCCATCAGAGGGTCACTCAGAAGTGGAATGGTTCACTGTGTCTTCAGCAATAAAAGAAGATTCTCTCTGCAGGCAAGTCATAGTCGTTGGCATGTATAACTTAGGCCTAATGAGCGTTGTCTCATAGAGTGCATTCATCCAAGACAAACTGGCCTCACCATACGCTGTATGGCTTGGGGTGCGATAAGCTACAACCCTCGCTCACCTTTTGCTTTTCTGGAAGGGATACTAACCAGTGCTCTATACGTGCAGAATGTTGTTAGACCTGTTCTTTTGTCGTTCCTGCAACAGGAAGGTGATATATTGTTCCAATAGGATAGTGATTGCCCACACACTGCCCATGGAACTCTGCTCTGCAAGACGTGCTACAACTACCCTTGCCAGCACAATCTCAAGACTTGTCTCCAATACAACATATATGGGATACAATAAAACGAGAAGTGACTCGTCCAATTCGTCAACCAACAGTTCATACAGAACTAGATGAACAGGCCGAGCAGGCAATATTCGCCATCTGTGCGATCAACTGGATGCCAGAGTCAAAGCCTGCATTGCGCCCCTGGAGCTACTCCATGTACTAGAATGTGTGTTTCAACATGACTCGATACATGGTACTTAAGAACCGCTTGTGCTATTGATCTGTAAATGTAATCAATTAATGTACTCCATATGCTCTGTTGCAACAATACATCTTGACTGAGCTGGAAACCTCTAAAAGGGTGTACTAATTTTTTTTCCCAGCACTGTATGTAGACATGAAGAATAAAGTTGTTTTGTTTAGAAGCATTCAGAGTTATCACACAAGAAATTTGGAGACATTACTTTTCAGCACTCCCTCCTTCCCTCATATGAGTTCCACAGTAGCATAGATATGAATTAGGTTTTTCTTTTCTTTTTTTCTTTTGCCTATTGGGTGAATGGCAGGGGAGAAATAGGAACCACACTTTGGCAGGGTTCAACAGCAGGAGGGGAGGTGGAGGTTCTGACAGCTACACGCCAGAGCGTTGTTCCAATGCTCAGCATTGAAGACAGTTTCTGTTCCCATTCCATCCTCCACCCCTCGCCAATTAACTCAGCGCTGGAATATGATCGTCAGGGACGGAGAATAGGATCTTGTGCACGGGTTGAGCTGAGCACATAAGAGCAGACCAGTTTCAAGAAATAATGTAGAAACTTCCTGGCAGATTGAAACTGTGTGCCCGACCGAGACTCGAACTCGGGACCATCAGAGCTACCGAAGCACGACTCTTGCCCAGTGCTCACAGCTTTACTTCTGCCAGTATATCTGGAAATAATGTACACATTGATGCGGAGGTTCAAATATACACTGAAGAGCCATGGAAACTGGTACACTTGCCTAATATCGTGTAGAGCCACTGCAATCACGCAGAAGTGCCGCAACATAATGTGGCATGGACTCAACTAATCTCTCAAATAGTACTAGAGGGAACTGACACCATGAATCCTGCAGGGCTGTCCATAAATCCGTAAGAGTACAAGAGGATTGAGATAACTTCTGAACACTACGTTGGAAGGCATTCTAGATATGCTCAATAATGTTCATGTTTGGGGGAGTATGGTGGCCAGTGGAGGTGTTTAAACTCAGAAGAGTGTTCTTGGAGCCTTTCTGTACCAATTCTGGACGTGTGGGGTGTCATGCTATAACTGCTCAAGTCCTTCGGAATGCGTGAAGGATCTGAATGGATGTAGATGATCAGACAGGATGCTTACATGTGTGTCACCTGTCAGCGTCGTATCTAGACCTATCAGGGGTCCCATACCATTCCAACTGCACACTCTCCACACCATTACAGAGCCTCCACCAGCTTGAACAACCCCCTGCTGACATGCAGGGTCCATGGATTCATGGTATCTCTATATCCGAACACGTCCGTCCACTCGATACAACTTGAAACGAGACTCGTCCGACCAGGCA
The DNA here is from genome assembly GCF_023897955.1 of Schistocerca gregaria. Classification (NCBI taxonomy): domain Eukaryota; kingdom Metazoa; phylum Arthropoda; class Insecta; order Orthoptera; family Acrididae; genus Schistocerca; species Schistocerca gregaria. Next base: position 429,158,455 of record NC_064921.1, read on the forward strand.
ACACGTTTCCAATCATTAACTGTCCAATGTGGCTATTGACCGGCCCACGCGAGGCGTAGAGCTTTGTGTTGTGCACTCATCAAGGGTAAAGGAATGGGCGTTCGACTCTGAAAGCCCATATCGATGATGCTTCGTTGAATGGTTCACACGTTGACACTTGTTGATGGCCCAGCATTGAAATCTGCGGCAATTTTCGAAAGGGTTGCACTTCTGCCACGCTGAACGATTCTCTTCAGTCGTCTTTGGACCCATTCTTGCAGGATCTTTCTCCAACAGCAGCGATGACGGAGATTTGATGTTTTATTGGATTCCTGATATTCACGGTACACTCGTGAAAGGGTCGTATGGAAAGCTCCCTGCTTCATCGCTTCCCCGAGGATGCTGTGTCCCATCGCTCGTCCACCGACCATAACATGACGCTCAAACTGACTTAAATCTTGATAACCTGACATTGTAGCGGCAGTAACCGATCTAACAACTGCGCCAGATACTTGTTATCTTACACAGGTGTTTCCGACGGCGGCGCCGTATTTGCCTGTTTACATATCTCTTTATGGGAATACGCATGTCTATACCGTTTGTTTTCTGTGCTTTAGTGTATTACTAAATCATCATCTGCCAGAGGAAGTGGGAGATTAGACGATCTTAAGTTTAGAATTTTCATGCATTGTACGAGGGTTGGAACTTTAATAGTGGCAACTATTTATTTACAGGTCAGAGAAAATAGATATGTGTTTCGAAATTTTACTGACCTTCAAAGTAGTCACCAGCATTATGTATGACCCGTTGCCAGTGATGTGGAAATCATAGGATACTCTTAGCAGTGCTAGTTGTGTTGACAGTTCGAGCGCCGCGATCTATTGTCCGACGAATTTGTAGCAGTTCCGAAGCGAATGTCGTGAAGTGTTTCCTTCAGTTTGGAAATCGAGTTAAACTTACGAGGGCTTAAGTCAGGGAACTGTAGTAGGTGGTATAGCCCCAGCAGTCATACAGATCAGTAACAGCTTGCGCTGTACGTGCTTGAGCATTGTCCTGCAAAATGATGGTCAGGTCCTGCAGAAAGTGTCATCACTTCTGTCTCTGTGGTGTTCATGTTTGGAACACAACCTACGACCAGCTTGGGACTATACCACCTACTGCACGCCCCTGACTTAAGCCCTCGTAATTTCAACTCGATTTACAAACTGAAGGAAACACTTCACGGCATTCGCTTCAGAACTGCTACAAATTCGTCGGACAATAGATCGCGCCGCTCGAACTGTCAACACAACTGGCACTGCTAAGAGTATCCTGCGACTTCCACGTCGCTGGCGACGGGTTATACACAATGCTGGTGACTACTTTGAAGGTCAGTAAAACTTTGAAACGCGTATCTGTTTTTTACGAGCTGTAAATAAATATGTGCCACTATTAAAGTTCCAACCCTCGTACAATTATCTCAGATGTTAATATTGTATGAGGATGCACAGCTCCATTGCGCCAAAGTACGAACCGCCACTGGCCACAGCTGCCTCCAACTGTGCTCCAGTATAATAACAGCAAGTACATGGAACTGTACAGCAAACTTGAGACATACCAAGAGAATGTAAACTCACAAAGCACAAAGATAGTCACCTCAGTGCACGCACACAGATGAATTTTTAAGCAATTACAGATGGCGGAACGGTTGGGCCACATGCTCAACAATGCGCGCACTTCCTCTACGTAATATAGGGACGTAGCGATCAGTGAGACATTTATGTTTCAAGCAGACGTTGTACGTAAACACGGGTAAATGTAAGAAAGTGACACAGTGACACAAAGGGGCAAACACTTTTGGCCATGCCCATGGCCGTTCAGTATGTGAGATTGGTGGATTTGTTGTTGTTTCGTGCTGGACTGTTCAACGTATCTCCAAGCAGTTGCGTAACACCCGTGGCCGCAAAACATGACGTTTAAGTTGTGGTCGGAAGAGTATCCTGATCGAGAGAGACTGGAGATCCGTTTCATAGCATGTGCATCAAAATCGCTTCCAAACCTGACAGAAACTGGTGCAGGCAGTGACTGAAGATCCATCCCAATCTGTTAGCGAGAGAACTTTCAACGAGAACTGCATGCAATGAGTATTTGACGTCGGTCACCATGCAAGAGGCCATTGTTCACACAGGCACACGAAGCTCAAAGTCTTCAGTGGAATAGAAATAATCGAACATGGACCTTAGCTGACTGGCAGAAACTAAAGTGGCTTGACGAATGAAATTTTTACCTACATTCAAGTGATGCACATCGTCGAGTGCACCAAATGCCAAAGGGAGCATTTCATCTGGAATGGGTGCCAAGTCAGGTTCAAGCTAAAGGTGGGTCTTTGATGTTTTGGGGGTGTTTTTCTTTCCATGATTTGGGCCAGCTCACTGAGGTGAGCACTAACATGAACTACCAGGTTTATTTAAACATTCTGAATGATCAGAATGCCTTTCTTCACCACCTACACGATGAATATGTCATTGATACCCTGTTTTTCAAGATGACAATATCGAAGTTCATCAGGCTGGAAGAATATGTCAATGGTTTTCTGAACACTACGCCACCGTACTGCAGAATCATCTGACTTAAACCCCACAGAAAATCTGTGGGTCGCATTGGAACAGTCGATGAAACGCAGACATCAGCATCCCCGCTATTTGATGGAACTGTGAGCTTAAATCCTCAGCCAGTGGCTTAAGCTAAATCGACTTACCTGCACTACCTTGTCGACTCATTTGCTAATGGCGTCCAGGCGGTTATCAAGTCCAGGAGCGGAATTACACGGTATTAAATGATTCTTGTAATGACCTCTTTGAGGGTGACTTACTTTCTGTCCGGTGAGCCTATAAAGTTTACCTGAGGATGCATGAAGAACTCATGTATGGGATGGAGGTGGTAAGACAAAAGCAATGCATTCTTCAATGCTGAAGAAGCTGTTGAAGCTAGTTCCCCACAGCTTTATGTTACTAGAAGGGCCAAATGATGTGCAGCATCAGAAGGTGAGGTTTGGCATCAGGTGGTGCACTGTGGCATTTGCAAAATTACCATGGTCGAAGACTGACCCTCCATTGGGGTTGTAACAAACACAATGGGAAACTGTAGGTAGATACCACCAGATGTAGAGTATTCCTAACTTCTGGGTAACTGCCGACCAGCTGCAAGGTAAACTGAGCCTGCCAAATTTCTAACGGTGCCAGAGCATTGAATAAGTAACACTACACAGTGTCATACTTATTCAGTGCATAAAAGGCATGGGCAGGGGAGCATCCCAGTGAGTAGTGTCTGCTTAAGAAAGGAGGGGAAACCAGATTGTATCAATAACAACAGGGTAATATTGATAGCTAAAAGCATCCAAGAATATAAGAATGTCCCCTTGTGGCAATGCACTAGGATATAAGTTGCACCAAAGGCAACTTCAAGTTCAGCTTCTAACAGCTGCATTTCTGTGGCCTCATCATAGACCCAGAAGTCTCTCATGGCAGATAAACCAGCAGCCTGAGCAGCACTGGATTTCAATGACCTGCAGGCCTCCAGCCAATAGTAGCGAATATGGAAGATCTCCTTACAGGAGCCGGAAAGAAACAACAGTAATTCGGATGTTGGTGCATACACGCCATGGAACTGCAGTGCCAGCAAATCAAAACTCCCCAAAAACGACATTTCCAGCTCTTTAAATCAAGGCCTCACCATGCTGATGCTGTGTCAACATGGGGCAACGATACAACAGACACACACCAGTCACCCTTGGAGGAATCTTGGTGCAAACTAGTGCACCGCTAGGCATAATTCCACATTTGATGTGGAATGTAAATAGTGTGACATAGAAAGCTTAGACAGTTTTTCTGGAATGAGGCTACCAGCATGTGAAACGTATTTAAAACTAGGAGTAACGCAAGAGCTGCAAATTATTGGTTATCACATTGACCAGACGACTGCAAGTGACACACTAGTCTACGTTAGCAGTACAGACACGTGGTGCCAAACGTTAGCCGGACGAGAGGGGTAGCCCCAGCGCATAGTCCAGCCGCGTGGGTAGGAATTCCGCTGTGAATAGGACAGTGCTTTGTGTTGATGAAGGAGATGTCTATGCCCGGAGTGCCAAAGATGGCGGACATAGTGAAACCTTAATGGCAGACATTTCACAGTTCGTATAGAAATGAATAGTAGCCAGATGAATCATGATACCTCAAAAAGAAACAGGTACATTAGCATTATTTGCACGACGATTCTGATCGTGTAACCAGATTTTCAATACCTTTATTAGTTTAGAGTTTACTATCTGACAGTAAATTATACAAGTAACACTCAAGAACGAATTTCCAAAATTTCAACGCTTCATCCGATTTCGTCGATCGACGTGTCTTTAGAAAGCTGTTAGTGTAAACCTAAATTTTTATAAATTACAGACATGTAACTTGAATAGTACACTAGTTATTGAAGGTCAAAGTGACTGATTACTATCAATCGTGTCAGGCCATAAGTACTCCACAGTTACACAAAAAAGGGAACAGCATGCTTATAAATATATTTATTCATCTATGTCTTTGTTTATATCCGATATATACTATTCATGAAGAAAATAGTCCCAAACATCAGTTCGTATGGGGCGTATTCTGTCGTAGTATGTGGCATATTGTTTACAATTTCCTGAAAATCGTCCGGATAATCGATCCATTTGGGTTGCTGGTTGTGGCAGTATGTTCTCATGAACCGGTTTAATTCATCAAAAATTCGTTCCATGGGATTCGCCGAAGGGTGGTACACTGATGTTAGAATTTGTTTTATACCACAACTGGTTAATGTTTGTCTCCAACGAAATCAAGTGAACATTGACCCATTGTCAGAAAGAATAGCCTCTGGTTTGCCTACCTTGACCATATAATCCTTACCCAGCTTCTTGGCTATGGATGCACCAGTAGCTCATTTTAACGGATAAAGTTTGACATACTTAGTGAATATGTCAAGAAAAGCTACAATATATTTGCATCCTCCCCTTGATGATTGTAGAGGACCACAGACGTCGACCGAAATGATTGACAGTGGTTTGTAGGTATAATAGGATGTAGGAAACCTTTCACACAAAAATTTCCTGGTTTGGCTAGCTGACAAATTTTACATATCCTTAACTGTCTGCGTACCTTCCTGCGAATATTTGGCAAGTAGCAGTAAGCTTGAATCTTCCTAGCACACTTCAATACTCCAAAATGTTCCCAAGTGATGTGTGTGTACAAAATTAAGTCTTTCTCATTCTTCTTGCGAATACACACCTTCCAATTATCTGAATCAAGATGCCCTTTGAAAAATAAGACGTCGTCCTCAACTTTGTACAGTCTCTTCAGATCATCATTTCCAGGCTTTGCTAAAGTTTCCTTTATTGAATGCCAATGAGGATCTTCATTCTGTAGTTTTCCCATGTTCTTACAAATGTCAAGAAAATGTTTCCTATATATTCTATCACTCATTATAAGAACTTTAAATTTGGATGGATTGTCCGTGATGTTGATAGTTGACGAATCTCCATCTGGTATTCTAGACAGTGCATCGGCGTTGAAATTATCCTGTCCGCTTATACATTTAATTTCAAACTGAAACTCTTGGAGTGAGAGCGTCCATCTTGCTAGTCTTGACATCAGCTGGGATAACAAATCGGTATTCTCAGCAATTGACGATTGCATTGGGCTTAATGAGGATTGTACCGACACATTTTTCGGTACAGTCATTTCGTTTTCGCACGCGTCTGTGTCAGAGATGAAATTCATGTTGTTTGTTGGTTGCTGCATATTTCTCTGGACTTCATTCGACATATGAATGTCGGAACTAGCAACCGTTTGTGTCGACGGCGTGAGCGCATTAATTAGTGCTGGCTGCTCAGCCGTAATCGACGTATCGCTAACAACACCGGTATTAAATTCTGTGCCACTAGTTGACAATACATTCACAGTATTTAATTCATTATGTGGCATTGTGATGCGTGCTTGCTTATTGGCTTTGAACATAGATCTAGTTATCACCATGTAAATAAGCAATTGACATTTTCTCCACTAAATAAGATCTACAAAAGTGACTATTAAATTTTACACACGCAAAAAAGTTAATGTCCTAATGCTGTTTATGTACACTTTACAATGTGACACAAACGCAATACATAGATAACACATAAAATATTGTCTTACTATATCTACTGAAATACTGGAATTCCAGTAAAAGTAATGTAGCAACACCATTTGTACTTAGAAAGTCAACACATGAAAGGTCACTACAATGCATAAATGCTCAAGAAGCTAGTAATTCAAATGTTTTGCCCTTTTTGAAGTTTCTGCTCGGCTACTGGGACGGCGTACTCGTTCTCTTAACAAGATACTCCCGCACGTTACGTTAGCATGAAACACATAAAAGACCATAATATAAAACTAGACATATATACACACAATGAAACATTAATTACTAAATTACTAACATAGTTATATTGCAGGTTCACTATTCATTTTGTTCATGTGCTGTTGTATCAGGATCGTGTACTGCCTAACAGAAGACATATATAAAGGCTCCTTTGAAAAAAAAATTGTTTACTAATACTACTAGGTTAATTACTGTTTAGCTCTACAGGACCTTTATATTGAAATGTTTCCCACACCACCTTGTATTGTCTTCTATGCATGTGAGTAATTGTATGTTCACTGTTGTGGTTAAATACATACAGTGTACACAGGGTGATGTGTGAAACTGATAGCAATTACATTCTTCCGCTGTTGTAGAAATATGCTCCAGCTGCTGCAAAACCCTGTTGAGTTGAAAGTGGTAACCAAAGTACGGAGAAATATTCTTCAGGGCTTTGTTACATAGCAATCAGATTGCTTTCAGTTCTGAGAAACGTCCAGGTGCAATTGTGGATTTGAATGATCCGTGAAGTGACTTCTTTTCTGGAGAAAGCATCGAACTATTTCACTAGAACTGAACGCTCCCGTTGGAACTATTCTCAAGCTGATATTTATTATTAAATCACAATAGAAGTATACACTGGTTGTAGAATAACACGTACTTTCTTGAGATGAACAATATTTTATTGTTCTATTAACTGATTTCCTTCCATATACACATATATTTTACAATGTGAATCAAAAACTATCAATGGCGTCGATTTTTACATCACAAAAATGACTCTCTCTTTGTAAAATTTAATCTTCACAATAACAAAAGCTCCATATCCTAAGAATAATTATCTGAGCGCTGACCACCACAGAGTAATAAACAATATCTTTGTCCCTCTCTCTCCCTCTCGCACTGTCACAGCAAGTTACGCTGCATGATACATCATAATACGTTTGAAGATAGAGCTCCTGTGCCCCTTTTAGTTCTGTCTCCCATATTGTGATATCTCATATGTAAAAGCACAGCAAATACCAAAGTGCTTAAAGGCTTTCGATAAAAGTGTAAAAAGTCATTATACAATATGATGTGCTGCTTAAGTAGCACAAATAAAACTTGTTAATGAAGAGCTTGTAAAATTTTAAACTAAGCTAAGAGATTCTAAAAATGAATACAATTAATATGAAAATAAATAATAAATAATGTTAGCACATATGATTCTTCCATGTTACCAAATAAAAACGTCATAAACATATTATAAAATCAGGGTACACACATTTGTGTACAAAATGTTAGCATACTAAAGTCATATAAGATGGGAAAGATAATGCGTTCTTATGTCATATTATTTTCTGTCATTTGTACATAAAATGAGCTGGAAATTATCTAAAAACCTACCATGTCTTAAACAAATTTGATCATTAAGACAGGATCATTTTTAATGTAGTTGTAAATTTCTGTTTCTTTGATAATGTTCATAATTCTACTTTTAGGCATTGTATGCAGTATGATAAGGCCTGAATCCATATTTATTCTCACTTAATGTTTACTGAAGGTAGCGTTACTGATCTCTGTCTTCCTGACATTTTCTTCAAACCACTTGCTGAATGCCTACCCAGTTTGCTCAATAAAACATTTTGTGCATGTGCAACATTCTGTTCTGTATACGCCTGATCTTGCATGCTAGATGGTTTCTACCAGTGCTGTGAGATTTTCTTACCTAATGTGCCATCTATGTGAAAACTGATCCATACATTGGTTGAATACCTGTGCAGTTTTATCATGAATCGTAAACGGCCTTTGTTTGTGGTGGCATGCCTTGCCTTCCCTTTGTTTCTTCAAACGAGTGGAATGTGAAAAAGGTGAGGCTATTCTCTGTGGGCTCAGAAGCATCTGAGTCAACTCTCTTACCGCCTGAATTAAACAGTCAATCTGTATATCGATTAATAAGTATTTATCATGGAGATATAGGTACAGGAGGATCTTCAGGATTAAAAAGAGTAATATTCTACAAGTCTGAATGTGATAGGGAAGCTAGAATGTCTGATAAGGGAAATACAATGGCTCAGTCTAGATATAGTGAGGGTTATTGAAATGAAAAGCAGATAAAAATATCTGTGCAAATGAATATAGGGTAATATCAACAGCAGCAGAAAATGACGCAGTGGGGAGTTGAATTCGACACGAATAGGAAGACAAAGAAGAGTGAGTCACTATAAACAGTTCAATGATAGGATTATTCTCATTAGGATTGAGAGCACACCAATGCCAACGACAGTGGTTCAGATATGTATACCTCTGTCATAATCAGAACATGAAGAGAGAGAGAAAGTATGTGAATATACTGAACAGAACATGTAAAGGCCCATTAACACCGACTGTCATGTGAGATCATGTCAAGACATTCCACAATGCATTTCAAATGGCGACATTGACACAGGTCCTCAACGGACAGTCACTATTATTATTGTTATGCTTGTTTTCGTGGCAGATCGTAAATGTTCCATGACGACTTTGATATCTTTTCCATTGAGTGTTCTTCCATAAGCGAGGTCAGATATGTGAAAATAAACAGAACAGAGCTAAAGCCTACACTGTGTGTAAATAAGTACATAAGTTGATGAAGCAGTTTTCATTAAATAACATTTTAAGTGAAAAAGACAGCTCTAATGAAGGAGAAAAATACAGTTCGAAATTAATTCACTGACTATAAGCTCTTTGACATCAACAGTATTAGGTATAGATTTATTGCCTGTTAGTGACATAAATATTTGTGTCAGACCAGGATTCTAACTCAGATGTCCTACTTATCGAGAGCAGTCGCCTTAAACGCTTCAGCTATTCATGCATGCTCCTCCAACTGAACCATACATCCACACATCACATTCTCTGCATCATTAACCTATCCCTCATATAAAACATAGGTTTTTATGATGGTATTAGTTACATAAGAAGAAACATAATGGATAAAGTTAGCAGACGCTATTTATTCGCTTATAAGTATTCTTTGACGTCTTTATATGTATTCGATAGAAAATAAAAGTCGTAGTTTTGATATGTTGCACACTTTGCAGCACTTTACTGAAAAAAAATTGATCAAGAACTTATGTTAAGAAGTTTCTATGGTTATTGATAAACTTTGTCGTTGTTAGTTCCTCAATTCCGATACTACATCTCGACTTTCTGTATCGCAGATGGTAACTCGTAACTGCAATACGACCATTCTGTACTGGACTAATTGACATGACATGATGTGACAGACAGTGCAGATATATCCTGACATGATGGTACCATGACACGACGTGATGTAATATGATAGCCAGTGTGACTTAGCCTTAATTCAGCGTGTCAAACTACATAAATATCTAATAATCATGGGTACTCAAACTTTGGGGTAGAAGAAGAAACAGAAGACTGAGTTGTGGAAGGATATGAGCTCAGTAGCAGGAATGAGAGAGGAGAAAGAGTAATCAAGTTCTGCAGTAACCTTCAGCTTGTAATAACGGATATACTGTACAAAGATCACAAGAGGAGGAGTTACACTTGGAATAGACCGTACGACGAAAAAAAATACATTTGGGGTTTGGTTACATTAGTTGGTTTAGTTTAGTATGGTATCACATAGTCCTATTTCACTTTCACCCTGTACTGTGTGCCACAATGTCCTGTTGAAGCGTCACCTTTTCTTGATGAATGTGGGTTATATGTAATCCTGGTCCCCGTGTAGAATTTTGTTGCCCTGTTATGCTGTGCCACTTCTGTGTGGACTTCTCTGAGGCATCTTCTCTGTCGCAGGAAATTGCTGTTATCAAATGAAAACTGAACATGCGTTTTCACTTTCACCCATCCGTTTCCAGTTGTTTATTTCATAACTGCATTTATAGTTCAGCCCATTAATATGATTCTAATGCGTCCTTTCTCTATGCGAACTCAAACAAGAGCGCACCCAATCTAACAGCAATACAAAAACTTTCTTATATGACGTTAGAACACCCCATTTGTTTCCCAAAATAACGTCATAATCCCATTTATTCTGTGTGTGTCTTCTGGGTCCATGGACTGCATACCAGACTTCCAGCAATTAGTCAGCATTCTCCTAACTTCCACGCACTGCAGTCACATATTTCCTCGTATGCCCTCTCTGTAGGAACAGATACAGTATTCACAGTAGGTCTGTCGATATTTGACCCCCCTGCTTTACTTAAACACTGTAAACATTCCTATCTGTCACGAAAAGTCTTCATAGAGCAGTACAGGACATGATCCACAAATACTGTTAGACTACAACCTGGAGACAAGGAAAGATTCCTCCTGGATTACAACATGGTCAGACAGAGATTCCGAAATCAAGTATTAGATTATAAAGCATACCCAGGAGTAAATACAGACTCACATCACAATCAAGTAATGATGATGAGTACACTGAAGTTTAAAAGAATTTTCCAAATGAATCAGTGTGGAAAGAAATGGGGTACTAAGGAAGGATGATGTACATCTGAAGTTCTCTGGAATTGTAGATACTACTACTCATTACTTTTGCTTTTCTGCAGTATAGCCTCAACCGATGTTCTGTGCTCTGTAGACTGTTCATTGCATTCAGTATCTCCTGTAATTCTTCCTGGTTTTCACTGAGAATAGCAATGTCAACTGCAGATCGTCCCCCTGCTGGAGGACAGAAACAAAAGAAAGTTTCAGGGGTGGGTTTAAAAATGAGCAAGAAAGGATCTCAAAGACAAGGGTCGTTGATGACATCGATATTTAATTGTAAACCAGGAAGTATTACAGAATGTACTGAGTAGAATGAACCGTCCACTGAGTACATCATATGGACTGAGAGTAAAACGAAGAAAGACTAAAGTATTAAAATCTAAACTTATATGATCAAGGAATCCACAGTACGTTGATCTTAAGAAAGTGGTTACTTGGTCTAGGATAGGGTCTTTGCTTACTGATCAAATCGCCCTCTGTCCCAAGTTCGATCCCAGGCCCTGCTTAAATTTTGAATAAAAGCAATAACGGCTGAATACTTCTGATATAAGGAGTCGCTATATGGGGTCGCCATCATTCTGTGAGTGGCTTCATCAAAGATGTTGAGAGAGAGGACAGGTGTTCAGACCAATCTCTTGCCCTTAGGGTGGAAAACTGTCGCTAATCATCGATGATAAATGGTTCTGATTGCAGAAGGCAGTGGGAGCCAAAGTATTAAAGCCTCAAAACATGTATCCATAAGATATACAGGCTGTTACCGAAAAATCTTGATATCTTTATCGGGAAAAGATTGAGCAACTAACAAAATTTTAACATTCTATGAGTTGGAGTGAGGCATGTCGGAAGTCTATATGTGTTAGAGAAGCTAGAAAATCTGAAAATGAAAGGCAACAGCTCAGTCTAGATATTGTAGCAAATAAATGGCAAAAAGTTGTAATGAGGAATGTTAGAGTTATGGATGTGTTAGAGAAACTAGACAATCCGAAAAAGAATGGAAAAAGCTCAATCCACATATTGTAGGAAACAAATGCTAAAAACAATATTTCAGGTGTAAAAGCCAGTGTCACGAGCAGAAAAGAGGAGGTCTGTATGTCGATATTGAACAGGTAACTCAACACAGCATGTAAATGGAGATGAGAATCAGATACCAATAGGGAATAGGAACGCTACTGCAGAGTGAAAAATGGAAAACTGATTTACAGGGAGAGTATGGACTCGGTCATGGGGATGAGAGGTGAAAAAGACTCTTTGAGTTCTACAACAAATTTCAGGTAGTAATAGCAAATTCTGTAGGAAAGTCAGTTCTGGGGTTCTGTGCAGCTGTTATGGCAGATGGCTACATTGGGGTGAATGTAGTGGCATAGAAATTGGGGAAGTAAATGGGTCTCTTCCATGGTATTGCAGATTATGTTCAAGGGATGGGAAAATAGCGGAACAGGAAGGGAAGATTATAGCCCTACAGGTTGCACTGGATAGTGCTAGGGAGGAACTGATTAGGCTAAGGGGGGGAGGAGGGTGGAGATAGGTGGAGAGTAGTAGCAAGAAACATGGGCCACAGAAAGGGAACAGTATCAGACTGTTTCATCATTGTCACAAACAACAGATTTGCCTTGCAACCACTGTCAGCTAAGGAAGAGGCTCAAGTAGTTGCATGTGTAGTCAGTACTCAACAGACTTTCACTAGGAAACCAACTGTTACAAAAAAGTAGCAAGTAGGAGGAAAGTTCTGTTGTTAGGTAGTAGCCATGGAAGAGGTGTGGGCCAGATTTTCCAGGAAAAATTAGGTGACAGGTACCATGTCACAAGTATTTTCAAACCCAGTGCATATCTTAGCCAAGTGATGAAGGATGTAGGATCATTGTGCAAAGGTTTTACAAAGCAGGAGAATGTTGTGGTAGTGGGAGGAAGAGGAAACAGTATTAATAGGGATCAGGGCTACAATATTGAGTGTGACTTGGTAAAAATAGCATCTGCAACGAACCATACGAATGTTGGCTTGGTCCCTGCTGTCATGCTGTATGACCGGCCCCAATTGAACAGCTCTGTCAGAGGGTCAATATGAAACTAGATCAGCTGCTTTGGACGGCTACCTCGTCAAGCATAGGTCTGGTTCCTGTTGATGGTATTGGTAGGTGGGACTTCACGAGACATAGCCTGCATCTCAATAGGAAAGGGAAGGGTAAACTGGCTGGGATGATAGCAGAATCTTTAAGGGGGGGAGGGCACTGAAACTCATTGGAGTACTTTTTTAGGCTAAGATCAGTTTCCAATCATCCTTCATTGTTTGAAATTAAGCCTAATGAAAAGTTCAGACAAGCAGGTACTAGTGATGTGAAAATATCAGAAGATTCACATAACAGTACAGTGAAAAATAATGTTAGTATGTCACAAGATTCACATAAAAGCACAGTAAAAAATAATGTTAATATATTGCATCAGAATATCCAGGGATTAAAAAACAAAGTAGATGAGCTGTTTTTTTGTTTAGGAGATTTAGAAACTGAGGCTGGAATAGATGTACTATGCCTGTCTGAACATCATATAGTCTCAGGTATGGAAATTGTAAATGTAGGTGGATATAAGCTTCAGCACATGTAAGTAGAGACACTATGGAGAGAGGAGGAGTTGCCATATATGTTAAAATCGGTCATAGTGTGAAAAATTTGGAAACTGAAAAATTTTGTGTAGAGCAACACATAGAAGCATGTGCATATGAGCTTAAACTAAATAAAGGCACTTTTATATTTGTTGCAGTGTATCAGTCCCCATTGGGAAATTTTCAACTATTTTTGAAAAACTTGGATTCTTTGTTGTGCTACCTGTCAGACAAAGGAAAGCAAATTATTGTTTGAAGGAATTTCAACGTAGATATTCAGAAAGAGTCAGACATAATGCTTCACCTTGAAGTATTACTTGGTTCTTTCAATTTTACATCAGTTATTGATTTTCTTTCTTGGGTGGTACGGGAGAGCAGCACACTGATAGTTAAAGTTTTCATAGACCAAGATAAAATCAATCAAATAAAAACTTTTCCTTTTAAGAATAGTCTGTTTGATCACAAGCACAGCTAGTTACAGTATTTGATATAGCACCATACGGCAATGCAAAGCAGATCTCCAAAATAGTGCGTTTCATTAACGATTTAACACTTCAAAATTTTAGGGAAAGCTTGCAACAGTAGGACTGGGATGAGGTGTACAGGGAACATGATGCTAATTTAAAATTTAAACTATTTCATGATACTTTTGTGACTATATTTGGAAACAGTTTCCCTAAGATAACTGAAATATAATTTAAGAAACCATGTAAAAAGCCATAGCTTACTAAAGGGATAAAAATATATTCTAAACAAAAAAGGGAAATGTATCTTATAGCTAGGAGGAGTAATGATCCCAAAACAATGAAGCATTATAAAAACTACTGCACTGTATTAAGAAAAATTATTAAAAAGTCTAGAAGTATGTGCATTATTTCTGAGATTAGCACATCTGATAATAAAATTAAAACAATTTGGAATACTGTGAAAATGGAAAAAGGGCAACAAGACCTCAGGAAGACTGTATTTCTATCAAACACAATGAAAAGTGTGTTAACAAGAAATCAGAAGTAGAAAACATTTTTAATGATCATTTTTTAAGTGTTGTAGAGAAAATAGGTTCCAGCTATTCATAAGAAAATGCAAGGCAGTGTATGGAAGAGGCAGTACCTACGCAATTTGACAAAATTGAAATTCAACCAACCTTTCCTGCTTAAATTAGGAAAATAATAAATTAACTCAAAAGTAAAATCTCACATGGAACTGATGGCATTTCCAACAGAGTGCTAAAAGCTTGTTCTCAACAAATAAGTAGGATTCTCAGTCACATATATAGTAGCTCACTGAAACAGGGAATTTTTCCAGATGTATATACTATTGTTAAACCATTGGATAAATAAGGGGATAGATCTGATGCTAACAATAACCGCCCAATCTCACTTGTGACAGCTTTAACCAAAATTTTAGAAAAAGTAATGTATTCAAGAGTAGCATCACATATCTGTAAAGATTTAGAACTAACAAAATGTCAGTTTGGTTTTCAGATAGGCTTCTCAACAGAAAATGCTATATATGCTTTCACTGATCAAATATTAAATGCAATGAATAACTGAACCTCACCCATTGGAATATTTTGTGATATTTTTTGATTGAGTATATCATGAAATTCTTCTAGATAAGCCTAAATATTATGGTATGAGTGGGACAGTGCACTAATGGTTTAATTCATACTTAACTGGAAGAATTCAGAAGGTTGAAATTAACAATACAGATAGTCTACAAAAACCAGCAGTCCTCTGACTATGGAGGTATCAAGATGGTGTCCCACGGGGTTCAATCTTTGGTCCCTTATTGTTCTTAATATATATTAATGACTTGCCACTCTATATTCAGGAAGATGCAAAGTTAGTTATTTTTGCTGATGATACAAGTATAGTAATCACACTCAAGAAGCAAGAATCAGCTGAGAAAATTGCAAATAATGTCTGTCAGAAAATTATTAAGTGGTTCTCTGCAAATGAACTCTCACTAATTTCTGAGAAAATACAGTTTATACAATTTTGTATAGTAAATGGGATTCCACCATTGATAAATATAGACTATGAACGGAAGTCTGTTGCTAAGGTAGAATACACAATATTTCTGGGTGTGTGCATTGATGAGAAATTGAATTGGAAGAAACACATAGATGATCTGCTGAAACGGTTAGGGTTATTGCAAATTTTGATGACAAACCTATCAGTAAATTAGCTTTCTATGCCTATTTTCAGTCACGACTTTCATATGGCATCATATTTTGGGGCAATTTGTCATTAAGAGAGAAAGTATTCATTGCACAAAAGCGTATAATCAGAATAATAACTAGAGTCCACCCAAGATCACCTTGCAGACATTATTTAAGGAACTCGGGATATTCATAGTACCTCTGCAATACATATATTCACTTATGAAATTTGTCATTAATAACCCATCCCAATTCAAAATTAACAGCGAAGTGTATAGCTACAACACTAGAAGAGAGGATGATATTAATTTTTCCGTATTAAATCTCACTTTAGCACAGAAAGGGGTGAATTATGCTGCCACAAAAATCTTTGGTCATTTGCCAAATACTATTAAAAGTCTGACAGATAGCCAACCAACATTTAAAAGCAAATTAAAAGAATTTCTGAATGACAACTCCTTCTACTCAATAGCTGTATTCTTAGATATGAAGTAGTAACTGTACAAAAAATTAATTAATTAATTATTTTGTGTAAAGAAAACTTATGTTAAAGTGATACGTTGCACATAATTACAAAATGTCGTATTCATCATCTATGGAACAAGGATTAATGTATGTATAGTGCACTGTTAAAGAAACACAACAGGTGGGGATATACTTGGAAAAGGACTGGAAGGAACTGGCTGATTACATTGTAGTGAGACAGAGAGTCTAAAATCCGATGGCAGACACAGACAGAGATCACAATGTACTAAAGATGAAGTAGGTCGAAATTTAAGAGAATTGTCAGGAAGAATCAGTGCATAACACAGTGGTATACTAGAGTACCAAGAAATGATTATGTGTATTAGAAAGTTTGCTGAGGTTGTATATACTCTCATATCGGCAACACTGGATACAGTAGCACAGAAGGCTGTTTAAGAGAAATAAACGTCCTTAATATGTGCAATCCCATATACATGCTCAAAGAAAACAATTGGGGAAAAATTTTCACTGGTAAACAAAATATTTCCAAGTGCAACTGTTCAACAAACTATGGAAATTAAAAATCCTACTGCAAAGGAAAGGAGTAAAACTATAAATGTCAGTTTGGAATTAAATCAGTGGGAAGTGCACGAACGCCAAACGAAAATGGGTGCAGGAAAAATACGAAGTAATCGAAAAGGAATGTTCGTCAGAATAACAGGTTCAGACGACAGAAATGTCAAATCAACTTTCGGTTAAATTAAAAGCAAAGGTGGGAATGTTTCTATTGTAAAGGGAGTCTATGGGTGAATACAGAAAAGAAAATGGAGTTGTGAAATGAAATGTACACTCTACCATGCACAGAATGTAAAAGTAAAAAACGAAAGTAATGAGTAGTAACAAAAATGAGATAAGCAACAGACCTAACATGAAATTGGTAATAACAAAGTAGATAAAGTGAAGAATTTGTGCTACATTGAAAGGCAACAGACTGGTAAAAAAGAAAGTAGATGAAGTGGAGAATTTCTTCTGCACTGAAAGCAGATGTGTGACAGAAAAAGGAAGCAGGAAATAATAGGCAGTCGCTCACAGACAAAGAGGGTATCAGCATAGGCTTTAATTTGAGAAAGAAATTTTAAGGGGGCCTCACCTCATTAACTAGTCAGATGAACGATGATCCAAAAAAGGATGGAAAAAATCTCAATCAGAAATTATGTAATTTACGGAATTTGATAAGCACTCCTTCGGTCCTGAGGCCTTGTTCAATTTGAGTGATTTCAACTATTTCTTAATTGTACTAAAACTAATACCTATATTACCTGCCATGGCAGTGAGCAAAAAATTAGAGAGGAGAATTACTGCTGGACTCTCCACTGGAGAGTAAGATTTGAAAATGGAGTACCGCATTTCTGCTTTTATTTTAGTGCATTCTGTCTCAGTCCCTGTCATTCATGAGTTATTAGTTGCTGCACCTGCCAAAACCTGAATCATTGACGATGTTTTGAAACGCAGGTGGCATTTGAATGATACTGTTTGGTGGCATGGGACTGTTATTGGTGCCAGATATGGATCTAGCCAATCCATATGCAGACATGACCTTGGCACCACCAGCTGCTGTTGAAGTTAGGTTGACTAGTGATTCCAGCTTTGGTACCCATAGCGAAAAATTTGTCAGGAAATTAATTTTGTTTTAGGATCCACACAAACATTTAGTAGACTCTTCAGTTATGCCCACAGATACAACACTAAAACATATAATTACTAATTTAATTTTAAAAATAACGATAATATTTACAGAAAATCTACTTTCTGACCTTTGACACTCTCAAAAATGTCTGCCAATTTCACTAACTCAATTTCAACATAAAGGAGGACCTAATTAAACAAGTGAACCACAACCTTTTGGAAGCCTGTCACTCTTATAAAACACATCTATTGCCAGTCTTGATATGTGACATCAAAGTACTAATATAATAACTTTCAATACAAATCAAAAATTATCTTGGTGATGGAACATGTACTATGGCGTCTGCAAACAGGTACAGTACTTGATTTGCATCCATAGACAGGGACACCTGTGAGTCAAGCTACAAAATTAAAACAACTTTTCAGATTTAGTCACATCAAGGGAAAAAGCGTCACTTGAGTGAGACTGTGACATGTATGGCAGAACATACTGAAATATTTTATGGAAGCTCACTAAATGTCAAGAAGTGTGTATAACTTGACAGAAATTAATAATGCAGATAACAATATTAAAACTAAAAGGCATACAGTCAAATGGCAGACAGGGTAGGTAGTCATGTATAAGATTTCATAACCATTAAACTAGATGACAATTTTGTGACTGATTAAATGGTTGAACTGAAGAAGAAATAGGATATATTAAAAGTGTCTTCCACAAATCTTAATTAACTAGAAGTAGCACCAACATCCTTAACTGTATTTAATAAATTTTAAAAATTCTAAAAAACCAAAGCTCATTGACATTGATGGAATTTCAGACAGAATTCTAAAAAGATGCTCTACCTTAGTAAGTAATGACTTTATATATCAAGATTCCAAGACTTACCAAGTGGGAAAGCGCCGGTAGATAGGCACAATGAATAAAACACACAAACACACACACAGAATTTCGAGCTTTCGCAACCGGCGGCTGCTTCGTCAGGAAAGAGGGAAGGAAAAGGAAAGATGAAAGGATGTGGGTTTTAAGGGAGAGGGTAAGGAGTCATTCCAATCCCGGGAGCGGAAAGACTTACCTTAGGGGGAAAAAAGGATAGGTATATACTCGTGCACGCACACACACACACACACACACACACACACACACACACACACACACACACACACACACACATGCATATCCATCCATACATACACAGACACAAGCAGACATATTTAAAGGCAAAGAGTATGGGCAGAGATGTCAGAAACATTTCTCACACACAAAGAAAGAAAATATGTCATGTAGACATGTGTCCAGAAACGCTTACTTTCCATGTTAGAACTCATTTTATTACTTCTCTTCAAATCACATTAATCATGGAAGCAAAACACAGAGCAACAGAACGTACCAGCATGACTTCAAACACTTTGTTACATGAAATGTTCAAAATGTCCTCCGTTAGCGAGGATACATGCATCCACCCTTCATCCCATGGAATCCCTTATGCGCTGATGCAGCCCTGGAGAATGGCGTATTGTGTCACAGCTGTCCACAATACAAGCACGAAGAGTCTCTACATTTGGTACTGGTGTTGCGTAGACAAGAGCTTTCAAATGCCCTCATAAATGAAAGTCAAGAGGGCTGAGGATAGGAGAGTGTGGAGGCCATGCAATTGGTCCGCCTCTACCAATCCATCGGTCACCGAATCTGTTGTTGAGAAGTGTATGAACACTTTGACTGAAATGTGCAGAAGCTCCATCGTGCATGAACCACTTGTTGTGTCATACTTATAAAGGCACATGTTCTAACAGCACAGGTAGAGTCTCCCATATGAAATCATGATAATGTGCTCCATTGAGCGAAGGTGGACGAAACTAAAATGAGCTCTAACATGGAAATTAAGCATTTCCGGACACACGTCCACGTAACATCTTTTCTTTATTTGTGTGTGAGGAATGTTTCCTGAAAGTTTGGCCGTTCTGTTTGTAACACCCTGTATATATATATATATATATATAATGCATTGCTGGTAGGAAATTTTTACAAACAGGTTAAAGTAGACTATTATTAAATCTCTCTATAATAAAGATGACATGAATTATTTCAATAATTATTATCTAGTTTCCTCATTCACATCTTTTCTCGAAATATTCGAAAAGGTAATCTAGTCAAAAGTAGTCTCACATTTAGGAAGAAATAATTTATTTAGTATTTCATGGTTTGAATTCCTAAAAGGTTGTTTGGCTGAGAATGTTATTTATACATTGAATTGTCAAACATTACAAGGATTAAATAAAAATTATAGGCAGTAAGTAATTCTGTATGATCTTTCCAAAGTGTTTGATTGTGTATATCATGTTAGAGTCTTATAAAAACTTACATTTTATGGAATTGATGGCTTTGCACACAACTGATTGGAATTATACTTTACAGACAGGATGCAAAAAATTGTGCTGAATAATTCAAACAATGTTGGAAGGGTGAGTGAGGAGAAACAACAAAACAGAATCTCATAGGGTTTGGCTATGTGTGCACTGCTATTCCTTATGTATGTTAATGACCTTCTGGTTAACATTCAATATGTGGAACTAGTACTTTTGCAGATGATACTAGTGTTATAATTAATCCCATTATTAAGACAGAAGCAGAAAAGACAAGTAATGTTTTCAAAGAATTATTAAATGGTTTCCTGAAAATATACTCTCTATATTTTGGAAAAAACACACTATATTTCATTCTGTACAACAAATAGCCATACCAAGAATCATTATAGCACACAGACAGGGGTCAGTAAGGGTAGAATGCTCCAAATGTTTGGTATACATATTGATATAAACTTGAACTGGAAGAATAATATTACGAAGCCTGTCAAACAGTCAAGTTCATCTCCATTGGCTCCTCGTATAATTGCTAGTCTTGGAACCAAACAAATCAGCCCCCTGATATATTTTGCATATTTCCACTCAATAATGTCTTTTGGAACGATTTTCTGGGGTAATTCATCACTTACAAACGAAGTATAGACAGCACAAAAGCAATATGTTAAGAATAATTTATTCATTTATATGGCCATAGTGTGCATAGTTGATTTATAATTTTTGAGGGTACTTTTGGACTTTCGTTGCAACAACAAAAATGCGTGATTTTTTCACCAGACCCGTTACGCATTATTGAGGTAAAGCATCATCATATGTCTGTAATTAAGTTGTTTACATTTAGATTTCCTTTTTAGATCGAAAAGCAGTTCGTTAAGAATAGGTTGATTTGTACTTATGGTGATTTTTCGGCTGATTTCTCACTTACATTGGAAAACGCGGTTTGCTAGCACATCGATGTTTCTCTGTTTTTGAAAGTGATAATTTTCGTCTAATTTTTAGATTTTCTGCAGCATTATGCATTTCGCACACCATACTTTTATGCATACCACACTTTTATGCACGCCACTCTATTCTGTACAAAAAGAAACATAATACAGTGGTGTGCATATAAATGTGGTGTGCGCAGTGCATAGTGGTGCAGAACATCTAAAAATTGACGAAAATCATCAGTGTCAGAAGCTGAAAAACATCGATGTGCTAGCAGACCACATTTCACTATGTAGGCGAGAAATAAGCCGAAAAATCACCATAAGTACAAATCAACCTATTCTTAACGAACTGTTTCTCGATCTAAAAAGCAAGTCAGAATGTAAATAGCTTAATTACAGACCACTGATAATGTATCTCGATAAAGCGAAACGTGTCTCGTGAAAAAATCACGCATTTTTGTTAAGTTTAATAGGTGGTGTTAAGCCATGGTTATCAAGTAGTACCTATTCAAGGAGTTAAGCATTTCAACGGCGTTGCTATGATACATACATTCGCTGACGAAATTCGTCATAAATGATCCATCACAATTTGACAAGAACAATGATGTCCATACCTACGATACAAGAGAGAAAAAGGACGTTCATTACCTGTCGGCAGCTGCAAAATGAGCGGTAATTCTGCGCTGCCTCGCTCTTTCCACAGTACAAACAAATGCATACACTCGTTGCAAAGGAAAGGCGGTTGAAAATGAAAGTACATGATTGGTAAAAGTGATCTGTATTTAGACACTACATTGCAAGACAAACTTATAGGTGCGTGTTAGCTGCTTGGCGGTCATGGCCCATCTCCTTTCTCCCGGCCAGTTCTGGCCGTGCATTGTGTGGATGGCTGGACAGGAAAAAAAAATCTTACCTGTGCTGAGTGTCCGATCGCTGATGCGCCCTTTTGTGCCTGCAGCAATACAGAACATTCCCCTCTCCTAATTTATATAAGTTACACAAATACAAATAATCACATGCAGCACAAGTTACACCAAACAAACAAGGGAATAAAATATTGAAGAAATCATGTGCACTGTAAACAGAAGAAAGACTTCAGTTAGTCATTTGATAGTTATGTGCACCAGTGTCTACGTTTCCTGTGGAAGAACACAGATCTTCGACAGTTTGTAAGTTCCCATTGCAGTGTGCACTGAAACAACTCATATAAAACCATCAGGACCAGGGTGTGCGCCAACAATGAGCCCAGATCGCCACATGAGGGTTGGCAAATTATCTTCCTTCAGGAGAACTAATGTACCTGGCGCTCAATTGTCCTTTGCTAATGACCATTTAGTTCTCTGTTGTAGTTTGGGCACTGTTTCCAGATGTGGTGCTTGCACTGCTGGATGAGCTGCCATCTTGACAACCTGGATGACGGCTCTGAAAGCAAGCCTGGCTCTGGGATCACCAATAAGAAAATGGCCCAGAGTAATGTATGAGAATTCATCTGGGTTGTCAGGAAGTTGTGTAATGGGTCGGGAATTCTAAAATGCTTCAGTTTGCGACAGAAGTGTGTATAATTCTTCAAATGTCAGCACTTGGTTTCCCAAGACTCTCTTCAAATGTGTCTTGATGGATTTTATGCCTGCTTTCTACAGACCGCCAAAATGTGGCTTATGAGGCAGGATAAAATACCAGTGTATACCATTCTGCGATGCATAGCTCTGGATTTGGGTAGTGTGAAACTGGCAGCTTAATAGTTTATGCAGTTCACTCAACTCATTCCCTGCACCCACAAACGTTTTCTCATTGTCACTGTAAACGTTTGTGCAACGCCAAATTGTGAAATGAATCTTCGAAGAGCAGCAATGAAAGCTAGGGAGGACAAATCAGTGACAAGCTCAATGTGTTGTGCCCTTGCCATGCAAACGAACAAGGCAATGTAGACCTTTGTCCTAGTTTTGGTCCTCTTTCCTGCATTCCTTATGTGTAGTGACCCTCCATATTCAACCTCACAATTAAGGGAAGGTCTGCTTTGCTCTACACGCAAAGCAGGGTGATGGCGTGCCTCATTCTATTTGTCTTTCCCAGAGGTGTTGCAGAAACACGTTGCAGGTCACTATCACTGGTACCAGAGGTCCTAATGGATCGAATATGGAGGCAGCCCAAGAAAGAATACGTCATTTAGTCTAGCTTGCATTACTATTTTCTGCATCAGTGGCTGAGAATTGGAAGCTATCGCTATAAGGGTGCCACAACAGACCCAAAGTCTTCACTGTTTTTTGCTACTTGTTGCCCAGACTTCATGGTATTTGCACTTCATGATGATCAGGTGGAATGTTTCCCAGCAATCTTGAATCGTTTGCACACCATTTACGAGGAGGAAACCCTCCACTGTGAAGTAATCCAATAAGCTCATCCTGCAGACTGAAGTGCCTCCTCTATGGTGTCAGCTCCGCTCAAAACATCGTCTACATAAAAATCCCTTTCTAATATGTTTGCAGCCCTTGGATATGTTGTTCTATCATCTTCTGCTAGTTGTAATAGACGTCTTGTTGCTGAAACGGACGCTGCTGCTGTACTGTGACTGTTGTTAAACGATAAGCCTAGATTGGTTCGTTGGGAGACTCACACTATAGAATTCTTTGTAGGTCTTGTTCTACCATTCCAACTTCAATCTGTCTACACATTTTTGTAACGTCAGCAGTGAAAGCATATTTGTGTCTTTGGAACCACAGGGCAATTGAATATAAGTCATCTTGTATGGTTGGTCCAACCATCAAAATGTCATTGAGGGAACTGTTTGATGATGTCTTTGCTGAGGCATTAAACACTACTCGAAGTTCAGCAGTATTGCTTGGTTCTTTAAGCACTGCGTGATGCGACATGTAATACGTGCAGTTCTCCATATTTGTGGTCACCCAAATCTTCATATGCTCTCATGAAACTGACATACTGTGCCCTTAATGCTGGTTGTAGCTATAACCTTCTCTCTAAGCTTTGTAAGCAGCGTGTAGCATTATTTACAGACTCTCCCAGTCTTGCATGATTATCTTTCACTGGTAGTTTCACCACGAATCTACCATTTGCATTCCACTGAATGATTTTCGCAAAATTCTCCTCACATAATCGCTCTACTTTTGTGTGCACAGAAACACACTTCATTCTTCTTGCAGCCAGAACCTTTCGACCTGAATGTTAAGGTTAGCCATTGCGTGTAAGGCATGACAGTACTCTTCAAGCATTGAATTTAACTGAATGAGGAGGTATCTTTCCTGGCACAATCCAGCCAAATGATGTTTCCTGTAAGGTTGGGTGGTTATCCCTTTTCAGATGGACAGGCTGCAATACATCAAAAAAGTTCCATGTTCCAAGCAGAAGATCAATCTCACCAGGTTTCTTAAATGATGGTTCTGTTAACCTTACGTGCTTAGAAAGCATGTCTTGCATTTGTACACCTTCCCATTTTTGTTGGCGATGTTTACAAGTGCAGTAGATAATAATACTGCCGCACGTTGATGGTCTCCTTTCACTGTGTGCTATTGTTGTACATCCGTTTCTTAGTTTTTACTATCACTATTACTAGCTTGTTCCTTGTCTAATAATGTGTTGTAGTTCTTGTTACAAATGCGGTAGTTGCCAGCATGGCATTCCTTCTGCCTGTGATTCGAGCCCAGGCATTTGAAACAAAGTCTTTGGCTGTTCACAACGTCTATTCTGCTAGCAGTGTCGCTCTACTAGAACTTGGGACACCTACTTCGCTTATGCATTGAGTTACCGAATGCACAGTCGGGAGCAGTCACGAGAAATGTACGCTGAGAACTGTACCCTTCTTCCTTAGTATGCTTCGCGGGTGGCTGCTGGCACTTCGTCACCATTTTGTTTGGATGAATAAGTGTTAACGTCTGACAGCTGGTTTCTAAAAATGCCACCACATCTTTCAGACGAGGAAATGTGATGTCAGCTCTTTTACATTTCCACTGTTTTCTCAGAGTCACACTAATGCGATATAACAAAATGTACGAGAGCAATATTTCATGCAATGGAATGCTGACCTGCATTACATCAATCGCGTTCAGATTTCTCATTAGCTGATTAATTAACATCCGTAACTCCTTAGCAGAAGCAACTTAAAAAAAAATGGTTCAAATGGCTCTGAGCACTATGGGACTTAACTTCTGAGGTCATCAGTCCCCTAGAAATTAGAACTACTTAAACCTAACTAACCTAAGGACATCACACGCATCCATGCCCGAGGCAGGATTCGACCCTGCGACCATAGTGGTCGCGCGGTTCCAGACTGTAGCGCCTAGAACCGCTAGGCCACTCTGGCCAGCTGATTCAACATTGACGTTGGGCAGATTCAGAAGTTCTTTTACAAGCAGATCAACCATTCACTTGGGATTGTTATACCTTTTAACGATTAAATCCCATACAATCTTCCCAAAGTTACTTTCTGTAACCAGTAAATTTTCACCCAGCTTATGAGGTTCACCAAACACACATGACAATAAATAATAATATCGCCAGACATCATAGTGCCTTAAAGGTACCAAAGAAAGGCATGAATTTTCCTATGTTACCATTGAATTTTGGTAATGAAATTGCTGGGAGCCTTATTTTATCTGCACTGCATGAACTTGCCGACTTTGGTGGTAACACAACATTTGACTGGAGCAGTGTCGCTATCTTTGATTTCAAATCTAAGCACACATCTTCAAATGACTCTGTGTCATGAGATTCTTCTACTAACTGAGTCTGGATGTCGTTGTATCCATCACTGCTTGTAGTTGGCAGTGACTGCAATACACTGGTGTCATTGAGATTCGATCCTTCATGAAAGCTATTAACAAATCTACATCTACATCTACATCTACATACATACTCCGCAAGCCACCTGACGGTGTGTAGCGGAGGGTACCCTGAGTACCTCCATCGGTTCTCCCTTCTATTCCAGTCTCGTATTGTTCGTGGAAAGAAGGATTGTTGGTAGGCTTCCGTGTGGGCTCTAATCTCTCTGATTTTATCCTCATGGTCTCTTCGCGAGATATACGTAGGAGGGAGCAATATACTGCTTGACTCTTCAGTGAAGGTATGTTCTCGAAACTTAAACAAAAGCCCGTACCTAGCTACTGAGCGTCTCTCCTGCAGAGTCTTCTACTGGAGTTTATCTATCATCTCCGTAACACTTTCACGATTACTAAATGATCCTGTAACGAAGCGCGCTGCTCTCCATTGGATCTTCTCTATCTCTTCTATCAACCCTATCTGGTGCGGATCCCACATTGCTGAGCAGTATTCAAGCGGTGGGCGAACAAGCCTACTGTAACCTACTTCCTTTGTTTTCGGATTGCACTTCCTTAGTATTCTTCCAATGAATCTCAGTCTGGCATCTGCTTTACCGACGATCAGCTTTATATGATCATTCCATTTCAAGTCACTCCTAATGTGTACTCCCAGATAATTTATGGAATTAACTGCTTCCAGTTGCTGACCTGCTATTTTGTAGCTAAATGATAAGGGATCTATCTTTCTATGTATTCGCAGCACATTACACTTGTCTACATTGAGATTCAATTGCCAAATGTGGATAGTCTAATCACTCGTGACTTGATTACTGCTCTTTTCTTAATTAAATTTTGTTTCTCGACAGGATCCATGTTTCAGGAGATTAGCACAAAGGATAATAGATTAAGGAACTAGAGCCAGGCTGCTCACGGAGCAGGACGATGGTACCTGTAGTGTGCTGACTGGGCTGCAGCTGCTGGTAGAGACGGTGACAGATGGCGCCCACTGATGCACTGGTGTCGTGTTGTCGGCACTGCTTGGCTGTGTTACGACGTCTGTTGGCTTCAGGTGCACTTCACAACACAGTTTTTGTGGCGTTTGTACCTTGGAGAGCTCTAGTGTGGACTTCTGCCACTGCTGATGCATGAGGGAAATGCAGAGCGTATGCTAACCTTGGAGAATCACAACGAAAGCTACGATAACTGGGTACTGGTAATTCGCGGTACGTGCGAATCAAAGCACATAACTTTTTGTGCTGGAACATGTTCGAATAGTTGTATCCAACACTCGTTGCAAAGGAAAGGCGGTTGAAAATGAAAGTACATGATTGGTAAAAGTGGACTGTATTTAGACGCTACATTGCGAGACACAGTTACAAATGCGTGGGCGCTATTTGACGGTCATGGCCCGTCTCCCCTGTCCCGGCACTGTGTCGATGGCCAGGCAGAACAAATTCTTACCTGCAGCGAGTGTCCAGTCGCTGCTACGCCCTTGTGGCACAGTGCACAAATACAGAACAATTACCCATTATTCAAGCTGTCAGTGGATGTACATTAATGTTAACTCTAATCATGAGAACATGTGCTGTAAAGGACAATTCACACGGCCGTTCACATCACTTCACATCATAGCACTGTCACCACACTGTGCCATGGCAGTGTCATGGCAGAGCATATTTGCACTGTCTGTCGTGTCACGTCATTTCACTTAGTGCAATACTATTTATAATGGAATAAATTGAGCCTATCCATAAACAACTGCATTTTTTTCTCTATCAGAATTAAAAAAAAAATTGAAATGTAATTTAATGGAAACAGCTTCATCAACTTATGTACTTATCTACACTCCGGACACTGCGAGAGGGCTGTACAAGCAATGATCACACGCACGGCACAGCGGACACACCAGGAACCGCGGTGTTGGCCGTCGAATGGCGCTAGCTGCGCAGCATTTGTGCACCGCCGCCGTCAGTGTCAGCCAGTTTGCCGTGGCATACGGAGCTCCATCACAGTCTTTAACACTGGTAGCATGCCGCGACAGCGTGGACGTGAACCGTATGTGCAGTTGACGGACTTTGAGCGAGGGCGTATAGTGGGCATGCGGGAGGCCGGGTGGACGTACCGACGAATTGCTCAACACGTGGGGCGTGAGGTCTCCACAGTACATCGATGTTGTCGCCAGTGGTCAGCGGAAGGTGCACGTGCCTGTCGACCTGGGACCGGACCGCAGCGACGCACGGATGCACGTCAAGACCGTAGGATCCTACGCAGTGCCGTAGGGGACCGCACCGCCACTTCCCAGCAAATTAGGGACACTGTTGCTCCTGGGGTATCGGCGAGGACCATTCGCAACCGTCTCCATGAAGCTGGGCTACGGTCCCGCACACCGTTAGGCCGTCTTCCGCTCACGCCCCAACATCGTGCAGCCCACCTCCAGTGGTGTCGCGACAGGCGTGAATGGAGGGACGAATGGAGACGTGTCGTCTTCAGCGATGAGAGTCGCTTCTGCCTTGGTGCCAATGATGGTCGTATGCGTGTTTGGCGCCGTGCAGGTGAGCGCCACAATCAGGACTGCATACGACCGAGGCACACAGGGCCAACACCCGGCATCATGGTGTGGGGAGCGATCTCCTACACTGGCCGTACACCTCAGGTGATCGTCGAGGGGACACTGAATAGTGCACGGTACATCCAAACCGTCATTGAACCCATCGTTCTACCATTCCTAGACTGGCAAGGGAACTTGCTGCTCCATCAGGACAATGCACGTCCGCATGTATCCCATGCCACCCAACGTGCTCTAGAAGGTGTAAGTCAACTACCCTGGCCATCCAGATCTCTGGATCTGTCCTCCATTGAGCATGTTTGGGACTGGATGAAGCGTCGTCTCACGCGGTCTGCACGTCCAGCACGAACGCTGGTCCAACTGAGGCGCCAGGTGGATATGGCATGGCAAGCCGTTCCACAGGACTACATCAAGCATCTCTACGATCGTCTCCATGGGAGAATAGCAGCCTGCATTGCTGCGAAAGGTGGATATACACTGTACTAGTGCCGACGTTGTGCATGCTCTGTTGCCTGTGCCTATGTGCCTGTGGTTCTGTCAGTGTGATCATGTGATGTATCTGACCCCAGGAATGTGTCAATAAAGTTTCCCCTTCCTGGGACAATGAATTCATGGTGTTCTTATTTCAATTTCCATGAGTGTGTATGCCATGTGGTTGGCAGCGCCAGTCTATTACTGTAAAAACTACATAATTTTTCGCTTTCAGATATCTGCCCTCGCTTGTGGAAGAACACTCAACAGAAAAAATGTTCAAGTCATCATGGAGAATTTGCTATTTGCCATGAAAACAAATCAGAGTAACAAAATGAAGAGTGAGAAGAAACAAAAGCACAAAATTAACTAATGTTAGATTAGTGAGTACATCTAAAATAGGTTGACTTCAGATACTAGCACACAATGCCATTGTCAAAACTTTTTCTCGAGAAACTTTGACGTGACGCGATAGTTCGTTGACAGCCTGCATGAATGGTTATGTGACTTGACGCCTAGTGTGAATTGGCCTTAAACTCATTCGTTCCACATCATTTCCATAAGAGAACCAGAAAAATGAACTATGTAGCTACCTAGGTAACAGAAGTGCAACATTTGTGACGCCATTAGAGTGGCGTCGCACCACCTCGATATATATATATAATGTTTCTCGAGGAAGAAGCATTTTTCTACAACTGTGTAATTTAACAAAAAAATATTGTGTTTTCACAGTGTTAAAGAAAACAAATCCACAGTGATTCTTCCAGTGACAATCCTAAAGTAGCAAACTCAGTTATCATGCGAACACTGACCTATTCAAAGCCTACTCGAAAAGTTGAATCTGAGGTATGAATTTGAGACATGGCAGTGGTATGGCGGTACACTGTCTACACTCATTTCACTCCTCATCCATGATTGGATAAACTAAATCAATGAAAGGAAGATCTGAGAAAGTGTAAGAATTTCTCTGAGTATATAAAATTTTATTAGAATAATTGGGATGAAAATTGCAATTTGCATTTCTGTGATATGAATGTGTGGTGTCAGTTCTGTCAGAGATGTCCAACACATTAGCCCATTTCCTTTCCTTTGCTTTCTCCCCCCTCCAACTTGAATTTACATAGTATTCACATTTCACCAATATTAAATCATATGTTTGAACAGGTTGTACTGACGTTATGTAAACAGTTAATGTTATAGACAAGTAGCAGTTCTTTAAAATACTTCCAGTGAAATGAAAGATGCTTGTTGCTAAACTTTAATGGAACTAACTTCAGTTGTGAGCAGTGATCATTCAGATAGTAAAGCATTAAATATTATAATATGTTATTGCCGTATATCGATTAAAATTATCAATTAATTATGCAATTATAATTTTTATAATTTTAAGTAAACAATAGCAAATCAAGGGCCAAGCTCGTCTTGATAACACTCACAATTGGTAATATTTTTAAGTTGAAAGAATAAATGTTAAAGTTCGAAATCACAACTGGTAACAGCTTAAATTAAAAGCATGGATAGTGAAGTAGTTAGACCTAATATTAAGGTATAATCCTACAAACAAAAATTAATAGAAAAAGCTTGTTTTTGTTTCAAACTCACCCCAGACTCTTTGGTAGATCACCTCTGCAAGATAAACGAAACTGAATTTCCCTTCTTCTCTCCTAGGAAGCAAATACTGTGATGACTTACTCAAAGAAATAGTCTTTCTGCCTGAGTTCTTCTACTAGGTGAGCTTGAATTGAAATAATTCCGAGCTAAGATAGTCTCTCTTATGCAGCAGAATTCTGAGTGCTGCTTTTGATTCTATTCAGCACTGAAATTGACCTTCCTACTGAAGATGTACTCACAGGGATTGTACATGGTAAAGACAATAAAAATTAAAATGTGGGAAACTTGTGTTTAGCTTTGAATTAGAGATCAGTAATTTTGCAAGTTCGCTCATGGCTTTATTTCTAAACAATTCATTACAGTACACTACAGTGAGCTCTTTTTTTTCAAATCGAATGTCATCAAATAATTTTCCATATGCATCTAAGAGACTTTGGAAGCTGCTTTCAGAGCACTGATTGGAATATCGTCCTTAGTTTTCATGTGACAATAAATTTAATAATTTCAGTTTAGAATAATCTTGAAACCTTAAACCCAAGTAGATATCAATGTTATCAGACAGGTCTCAATAGATGTGTTTGCAATTGATACTTTTCCTGTGTGAGGTTTCTCCTGCAGAAGACAAAGTTTCTTGAAATGTCGTTCTCACTTGTCACAGAGTATGGCTATGAGGCAGTGAGTTTCTTGGATTTTTTGTTCACAGTACAAAATATCGCTTACTTGGTTATGAAGGATGCTGTGCAACACATTGGTGAAGCGAAATATTTGGTCAAATGTGTTCGAGATAAAAACAAATTTGAAACTTTCTAGAAGGGCAAAAAAGCTATTAATTGATGCTAAAATATCTGAATTAATTTCTTGAGGATTTTCTATTGTTGCACTAAAAACATCTGGCTTTGCACACAGTATTTAGCAATATTGATGAATAATTTTATCACACTGGACAGACGTGTGTGAGATAATGTTGAGCAGACGTGTGAAAGATGAGGTTACAAATATTTATCGAAAAATTTAACATATTTGTAAGTTCTTGAAAAACAAGGTGCAGGTTCATTAAGTGAACTAAAGTATAAATTGCCAGAAAAAATGCAGCACCCACCATGGACCTTGTTCACTAGCAGCTGGATGTAATATGTGCATACTGAGGGCTAGTGTTAATTATTCACTTGTCATGGTCATCTGCAAACAGATGACGCTCGGGAGGCCAACCTGTGAACCCCTTGTTTCGACTCTGCAGGAGTGACTACTGCATTTAGAGGTGAACAGTGCTTGTAACATTCATTCTAGGGTACAACTATGCCCAGTCAAAAGCATGTATTCCTGCTGAACAGCTTCAGCCATTTGAGCACAGTCACACTGTGGGCCTGCAGGAATCTGGATGGATATGTCGATGGATTGCTGCACACGTTGAGCGCACTGTATCAGTGGCGTTTAGCCACATTTAGCAGTGATCTGCAGAACGCATAGTTCAAGATCTGGACTTCCACACAGTAAGGTGCACGTCAAACACTAAGCATTACGAGAGCAGCAGTGGCTAATAAAGCCTCATCCAGTGACAAAATACAGGCACATGTAGCACCTGCTGTGTCGCCATAGGCTCTTGGGAACTGTCTGCTTGCAGCTAGACTGAGATCACTTGTGCCTCTGGCCAGGCTACCCCAACTAGGATGGCTACTCGCGTGTCATGAAAGAGTCGACTGGACAGTGGACTGATACTCTATTGTCATCAGTTATGAGTAGTGGATGCAAAAGTGCATGGCGTAGACCAGATGATCTGCCTGTTTCACAACACATTCGCCTACAACACATGGTTCCTAAACAAGGCTTCATGCTGTGCATGGCCATCAGTTACAGCTTGGCGGCAACATTTGGTGTTTTCAGAGGACAAAGTAACAGGAGCCTGTTAATCGCACAGGTTGTTATTATTGTACTACTGAAATTTATTTGACAGGAAGCTGATGTGCTTTTCGAGCAGGACAATGCATGTCCACATACAGAAACTGTAACACAACATGCTGTTTATGGTGTACAACTACCACAGCCCATAAGATCATCAGACCTCTCGCCAAATAAACATGCATGGGACTTGATGAAGCGAGAACTTACATGTTTTCCATGGCCTGCAAGACCCATCCCTGATTTTTAATAAAAGACACAAGATGTTTGGAACAATCTGTTGCAGAATACCATTTGGAATCTTTATGATCATTTGAAAGCGAGAAGAATGCTAGAAGGGAGTACACTGTGTTTTGATGCGACTGTTTGGGCACCATTTTCTGAGGCATATATTTTTCATTTGGGCAGAATTTGTTACTATATAGTGCTACAATGATGAACAACCTGTCACCCCACTTGTTTATAAAATTACAGTGTACTTTAGGGCACTGCATGTTTTTTCAGAAGTGTATTTTGCTCTTCAGTATTTGTCTGCTACTTCGAGACAAAAAGAGATTTAGCACATGTGCTCAACACTGAAAAAAATATGGCATCAGAAAATATGACTTAGAGTTTTTGCCCAAACCCCATGCAGATTTCCCACCATAGTCACTATGATGTCAAACATTTGAACAATCAATTTTTCATTAAATTCGAATCGTGATTAAGAAGTGCTACATAAGTATAGCAATAGCCTGAACGTATTTGTCACGATTTACACCACATCACGCCAACAATCGTTCCTTTGTCTATACTTCATATACATAATGTGAAATAATAGAAAACTGCGCTTTATGCATCACATCTGAAATGTGATCAACCATGACCGCTACAAAAGGAACATCCAAAATTTCTTGCTTTATAGTAGGAACTGTATGGACTATATCAGATAATTCTGAATTTGGACTATAAAAATTGTCATAAATGTAGTAAGGGTTAATTGTGCTTGGCTAAAAGAAGCTCATACTCTATAGTGTACTTCAAGAACTCTACATAATTTTCCTGATTGATAGAATTTGTTGTTTCATTGTGCCCTCAAAGACCAGCTCTTGTTTTTCCAGAAAACACGCTGCATTAATAAAGACGTCCTGTTCTGGCTTACCTTGTGATGTGTAGAGTATTTCATTTTTATGCTACTCATCAAGCACAGTTTCTTTTCTGTTTTCCCCAAAAGCAGCTACAGCTACAGACGATTGTAGATAGTTAACAGTCAGTCCGTGTTCAGTTATCGACTTCAGTCAATTTCTCAGATGTGCGTTTTGGTCCAGCTAGTATTCCTATCCTTTCCAAATAAAAAAAAAGAGTACCAGCAAAACACCGCATTCCGGTCACCACTACTACCCAACTAATCACATTAGGTATACATGTTACACTCAAAATGTCTAGTGCATGTACAGGTCTTTTGAACCAAGTTCAGTAATTCTAGTGTTGGCCAGCCATTTTAACTGTCTGCTTCTTTCTGAAAAAGAATGAGCAGAAAACAGCTTGGACAAAAGCTCTTTTGCAATAGATGTATACATAGCTTTGTGCCGTGCAGGGTACCCACACAGTCTGAATTGCCTTGTCACTGTCCACGCGGCTCTCTCTGTCAGAGGTTCGAGTCCTCTCTCAGGCATGTGTGTGTGTTGTCCTTGGCGTAAGTTAGCAGCAAATTACATTTTCAACAATAGGTCTCAAGTGCCAATCGTTGTTCTTTAGTTACGTACACACGGTTCCTCTTTCCTCGTGCGCAATCGCGGAGGCTCGAGAATGCACAACAAACTGTGTAAAGAACGGGTGGGCGTTCTCGCGCCCACACGTTGCCTCATTGCGCAAGAAAGCTAGGGGGCTTGGAAGTTTGTTCGGCGTTCATTGTGCTGAAAGGTCGACAGAAAAAGAAAACACAAGGAGACTGTGGGTAAAGAAGTGTCTAAATAACAGAGGTGTGAGAAATACAAAATGACGACAAAGACTCGTTTGCAAATTTCAGAAGGAAATTTTCTGCATGAGAAACTGCAGCAGTAAGATTGGCAATAACATCTCTTTTCCTTAGCCGGTGACTTACATACCGCTTCGGACTATTTATTTCGCATTTCAAACAAAGCATTTCAGTGACTACTCCTGAAACTCAGAAATACTTAAGGGAGATTCTTTGTCGTTATGTTAATTACCTTTCAGTGCTTCATTTCTATTTTGTATAAAAAGTGTTGTTTACATAACATTAATCTTCAAAAAATATATGTAAACACCCTCAGAATCGACGATTTTGGGAATTTCATTGCCGACAGAAACCACTAGAACGAAGTATGTGTTTTTCAATTTTTGTGTCTATTTCTAGTAGTAGAGCTTCTTCACTAAAATATGTCAGGCTCCTCAGTAGCTGTGCTATTAAGCTGCCATAACATGAACATTCGTCCACAGTTTTTATACATTTCTGGCTCATTCCTCATCCCACTTTAAAACTTACTGTATCTTCCTCTTTACAGTAATATGATCGGAAACTCTTCTATCTAATACTAAACGCTCAGTGCATCACATCTCAATTTTTTATTTTAAGAATCTTTAGGAGCGTCGTTCCATGCGAGTTTTCTTTGTAATTTAAGCCACTTCCCTTGGAGTCAACAGACATTATTGCAAAAAGCTGAACAGAAACAAGGCACCATGTGACCGTCCCTTTACTGAAATGTGTCATAGTTCGATTACAACAACAATGGTCAGTTCGATATTTTCATGTAGCCAAAAAACTTCGTCATAAACTACTTGCTCATATGAAAAAAAACATTATGAAGTTATAGCTAAGATCTTCCGCAAGACCACATGTTAGCTTGAACAAGTAGTCCTATCGCCCGTTGAAAGGGAGCAATTCCAGATCACCGTTGACGGATATTCATGTATATGAAGTAGCCAGTCTTGTCATACTCAAACCAATTATAAATCTCATATTATGTCACAGAAGTGTTACCATCGAACTGTACTGGCTTAAAGCTTTTCTAAAGTAAAGACGCTATCTTGACATGAATCCAGCGATGCAAAGTAATGGACAAATATTTTTCTAAATGAAGAAAAACATCCTACTTCAATAGCAAAATTCTGTTGTTTAGATAAGATAAACAATTCGTACGGTATATAAGTTTAGAGACAGAAAATTAGATTAATTATTGGATACTAGAAATGTAAGAAAATTAGATGACAGCTCCTGACTAAACTCCTCTTTCGATGAAGAGTGCTACAGAAGAATCAACTTTCATGATTTATACGATGGGGCCTACAGCAAACTGTTGACATCTTTCGCGATAATACGAAATATCAAGTATCTATATAGTCTTCACAATTGCTAGTGTTCTAAAGTGGAATCTTGGAGATAAGATAAGATTAATGCAAATATGATGGCCATAATGTCGTCTGGTATCTCTGTGTCCTTGTAAACAATAATTGAAAGAAACTGGAGACAGATTATTCACGGTAAACTCGTGATCACGTCCCTTCCCTCATTCGTCGAAAGGAGCTGAAACATCTCAACAGTAGCTAATATTAGCTACAGTACACACGAAATAAAAGTGCCATTAAATACAGGGTATTTTCTAGATATGATTCAATAGGAAGCATGGTGGTAAACGCGAGCCGTCGGTCAAAGTCACTATTTTTGGCTTGAACATCTTTGCTAAATAAATGTGGCGAGCAAGGTATGTTTGTTTACATTGCTGATGAAATTGAATAAAACACGTGTCATGTGCATGCCCAGTAAATGATTTCAAAATGGGGCAGTACTACTACAAATGAAAAATAATTTCCAACCCTTGCCACAGAAGCAATCGAAATCACAGACTATTATTAGTCGCTTTGAAAGCTTGATAGTTTTGTTATTACTTGTGGGGTGGTTTCAGTCTGTCAATCTGGAAGATTGTCTTGCTGCAGTAGATTAATATCCCCTCCTTTGCATACTTATGAAAGGAGTTTGCATTTGTTGCTGGAATGGCGTTCGCGTATCGAGGTTTAGCTTTTTCGTGGTTGTCCGAAAACTTCACGGCGAATTACGGAATAATTCCTTGGAAAGAATACAACCGATTACTTCCCCATCCTTGCCCATGCTACCTTTTTAGTATTTTGTGATTATTAAACGCTGTTAATGAAATAGAATGCATTCCTATGAGTATGAAGTTTGACATACATAAAGCTTCACTGTTGAGAATTACGGAAATCGTATTAATAATTTTGAATTCCGGATGACCTTAGCTCATCACATTCCTATTTCCTCATCTCAAAATTCGTGCTTTACACAATACTCATTAATGATATAGATTGTGATATTCCCCCTTAAGCATTCCATAGTCAGATACAATGGATCATTCTGTGCAAACCTCTTACTTTGTATTCCAATAAGCCTAAAATAAAAGGAACAATATTAATAACGAACAGGGAGGAAAATAGAGAAGAAAAATGCCATTCAACTTATGAAAGAAATGAAATTAATATGTAAGATAAAAATCGTAGTTTCGTGTTAACAGTCAATATTGCTCCAAACCATGTTAATGTGTGGCCATAATGCATATAAAATTACAAAAAGTTCATGTAATTTGAATGAATCAGAGGCTGTAGATTCTGCTCAATTTTTCATATTTCAGTTTATATTAGTTTTGTTTTGGTTATAAGGTGAGATAGTTCAATCACCATTCAGAATGTTAGAACTTTTTGATTGTTATTTCTTTTTTTCAAAACTGAATTTCCATGTGGACCAACAGGCAAGTCATTTCATTGACCCTTCCTTTTGTAAAAGGAAACAGCCATAACAGTTGTATTGTTTTCATTGTTTATCTGTGTAAGATATTACCTTTGTGATGTGTCTTGTACTGTGCTACAACTACATATATCCAATGACTGTCTCTGTTGTCTACAGATAATGATGCGGAATACAGGAGAAGAAAGGCGTATCGCTACGTGGTGGATGGGTGGTGTCGCCTCAGCTGGTGCTTGTTGCTTCACGCAGTGCCTTGACACAGTGAAGGTAGGTCTTAATCTGTTACTGTGCATTTCTTTAGGAGTATGGAGTTGGATTAAGTAACTCCTTGCCATATTTATATACTGTGGAGAATAATAACAAAAATTGAGGGAAGAGGAAAGTAGTAGAGAAGTTAGGATTCTACATCCCATCAGTTGCATAATATATCCTTCATTTCTCATTAAAGCTTGTAAAATATATATATATATACAAACACACACACAGAATTACACATGTCTGCTTGTGTCTGTGTATGTGCGGATGAATATATATGTGTGTGTGTGTGTATGTGTGTGTGTGTGCGCGCGAGTGTACACCTGTCCTTTTTTTCTCCTAAGGGAAGTCTTTCCGCTCCCGGGATTGGAATGACTTCTTACCCTCTCCCTTAAAACCCACATCCTTTCATCTTTCCCTCTCCTTCCTGAAGAAGCAACCATCGGTTGCGAAAGCTAGTAATTCTGTGTGTGTGTTTGTGTGTTTTGTTCATGTGCCTGTCTGCCGGCGCTTTCCCGCTTGGTAAGTCTTGGAATCTTTGTTTTTAATATATTTTTCCCATGTGGAAGTTTCTTTCTATTTTATTTATATATATATATATATATAAAATAATCAATGTTTTACATCAAAACGTATGAGAAGGATAAGCAAAAAATGAATTTATCATTACACCTGTGTTTTAATTGCTCAGGTACAGTACTTTTATAGGTTAAAGAAGAGACCATCTTGCTATAATGGAGGAAGAAAGATATAAGAAACAGGAAAAGGCAAATAACATACAGTCAGTTAACCATGTAGGACCTGACAATTTCACTCTCTTTCAGATAGAGAGTTTTGCTAAATGGAGAACTACATATCACAAATAATATAACAACGAGAAGTTTATAAAGTCTATTTGCTGGAAGAAATACATATTGAAGTGCTTTATCACAACACATTGATAGAGCAATTAGAAACTAACTACATTCCTATTGATACTGGTGCTGAGTGGTCAAACATCA
Source organism: Schistocerca gregaria (assembly GCF_023897955.1). Classification (NCBI taxonomy): domain Eukaryota; kingdom Metazoa; phylum Arthropoda; class Insecta; order Orthoptera; family Acrididae; genus Schistocerca; species Schistocerca gregaria. The sequence goes on from NC_064921.1 coordinate 429,196,832, forward strand.
AAATGCAATAAAGAAAGTAGTAGATGAAGCATCAGAAAGGAAGATGTGCATTAAGAATTAAGGGTTAAACTTTTTGTCCCAAGAAGTTGAAGAAGCCAAGGGTATGTATGATATAACAGATGAACTCTTTTCCAACCTATCACAATATTTATAAAAGAAATAATAATAATTATTCAAAAAACACTTCTGATGGTCACTTACCAACAAATCTCAGGTTGTTATGTTAGTAACACATAAGATGGTATTCATGGAGAGCCCCGAGCGAGGTGGCGCAGTGGTTAGACACTGGACTCACATTCGGGAGGACGACGGTTCAATCCCGCGTCTGGCCATACTGATTTAGGTTTTCCTTGATTTCCCTAAATTGCTCCAGGCAAATGCTGGGATGGTTCCTTTGAAAGGGCACAGCTGACTTCCTTCCCTAATCCGAGGAGACCGATGACCTCGCTGTCTGATCTCCTTCCCCAAACAACTGAACCGAACCGTGGAGAGCCACTGTCGTATAAAGCCATGAAAACACTAAACAAAAATAGACACAATTTCTTTAAATATCAGTGAGTAAGAAATGATAAAACACCTTTTCTTCCATAGGGTACAAGTATTAATATGAGTGAAGAAAAAATGTGTTATGGCATAATTTGACTGAGGGGCTGGATTAGTTTATTGTCGCCCGGGATTAGCCGGGCGGTCTAGGCCGCTACAGTCAAGTCCTCCCTTGGGCGTGGTTGTGTGTGTTTGTCCTTAAGATAATTTAGGTTAAGTAGTGTGTAAGCTTAGGGACTGATGACCTTAGCAGTTAAGTCCCATAAGATTTCACACACATTTGAACATTTTTGATTAGTTGATTGGACACGCCAAAAACCATGGGTGTGGAGGGAAGTATAACTAGGGCGGACTAAATGAAATAACTATGGAGGAGTCAATTTTAGTATTGAAAACTATGAAGAATGGGAAAGCAGCAGCCTTAGACAGTAGTAATTCAGGGCAAATTAAATATCCCAGAAAACGTTTACACAGTAAATTATTAAACCTTAATAATTTATTGGAAGCAGAATATTGCTGCCACTGTTTAAGTAACCAGTTCTCCTGAGGCACCATTAGACTCTCTTAACAAAAAGGAAAGAAAAAACAGTACAAGACAAGACCTCATGTGCTGCCAAGGGAGACCGGAAGTCGGTAATTACTGAACAGGTAGCACCAGTAAAATTGAGCTGTATGCAGACAGCCAGGAGTGAAGTATAGCTGATGAAATAGGAGTGAAAGCAGTCAGAAGTTAACTTGCAAAACAAAGCCAGGAGTGAAATTTAGTGCAGTCACATCATACATTTCTTTACCAACTAACACAGACATTTCCATGTTCCTGATGGAATTGAAAGACATAAAAAAAGAAAACCCTCTTAATCTCACTTGAAAGAAGACTATGTGAGCTGAGAGGAACAAATATCATCATTTTTCCAGTGTCACATCAACGTGACTTGGCAGAGCGCTCGTGTGTCAACAAAAAAACTGAAAGTGCTAATACAGAGATGTGAAATATCTGCTGTCATTTTGAAAATGCAACATTTGTGAACATTAGGAATTTTGAGAAGATTCCACACTACACACTGTTCTCACTTAAATAGACTAGGAAAAAAAGAGAGGAAAAAAATGTTGTAATATCAAAGATTTAGAAATGGTAAATAAGATCTTAGGTACTGCAGGGTGTGCTACAGAGGTCACACCTCTCATGTATGCTATGTGAAGAATCAAATGTAATTTTACTTCACTCCCAGCCACCTGTTAGCTGGTGTTAAAGAAAGAGAACATCTCAAATGACAACAGTTCATTGGAAGAATCAGAAGAACAAGGTCAGATAATGTGCCTGATACAACATATGGTGGGCTACCCATGAAGATTTCTCAGCTTCCAGAAACATCTCAAAGAAACACCAGAAATTCACAGGAGAGCACAAGAATAGTGCAAATCAAGCACCTGAGGTATCTGTAACAGCAGTGCTATCATCAGTGAAAACAGAGATGGAAAAAAATAGCAGTTGCAGCAAGCTACCAACCACAGCCCAGACACAATCCATGAGGTGCAGGAAACCTGTGATTCTCAAGGATTTTTTGGGACCTCACCAGGACACAGGACAGAATGTGACACTGAATACTGTAAATATGACCAAAAAATATCCTCATATTAATAAAACACTAACTGTGATGTAAGTGAATTTATGCAGCATTAGGAAGAAATTGTGGAATTTGAGCATTTCTGCAGTAACGAAAATGTAGATGTTATATGTGTTTCAGATCATTGACTGAGAAGTAATGAGGTAGTTTTCTTTGTTTCTCAGGGACATGTTGCTACCGATGTAACATGTTGGGAAGTGAAAAAAAAAATGGTGGGGCAGGCATGTTTGTTTAAGACGGTACAAAATTCACAAAAATAGATCATAGCACATACTGTTCTGAAATAGACGGGGAATTCAGTTGTGTAAATCTTGTGGATTGTAAACTGGCCATTATAAGTATCTCCAGCTCTCCAAGCGATAACATGGATATTTTCTTTCAGTAATTTGAATTAATAATAATAATTTGTTAAAGTCTAAAAGAAAAATTGCTGTCTGTGGGGACTTCAATATAGAAATGAGACGGACCAAGTCATTAAGTCATTACTAACCACCTCAGATTGTTCAGTCTATGTAGTAGCTGTAGAAATGCCATATGTGATGGAACATGTATCAGTAACACCATTGTTAACTTTGAAAAGGATTTGTACACTATCACTGTTGTTGGTTGGGGATTTGCAGGCCATTATCAAATACTCCTTAGTCTTAACCAAAAGAAAACTGTAGGACTACCTTCTAATACATGTGCCAATGCTATGGGAAAGGTGGCATGGGTCAGAGGGCAGGAGGAAGAAGTAGTGAACCAATTCAGTCTGAAACCTAGAAATATGTAGTGGGACTGTATATACCAATGTCAAATGGGAATAAATGATACTTCATTAAAATTTATTTAGATTTGTGGTATACTTGTTCTCCTCTTATAAAAATCAGTCTTAAAACCAAACATGTAAAGAAGAAGATTAAGTGGTGCACAGATTAACTTACCAATGTTTTGTTGTTGTTGTTGTTGTTGTTGTTGTTGTTGTTGTTGTCTTCAGTCCAGAGACTGGTTTCATGCAACTCTCCGTGCTACTCTATTTTGTGCAGGCTTCATCATCTCCAAATACTTACTGCGACCTAAATCCTTCTGAATCTGCTTAGTGTATTCATGCCTTGGCCTCCCTCTATTATTTTTACCCTCCACACTACCCTCCAATACTAAACTGGTGATCCCTTGATGCCTCAGAACATGTCCTACCAACCAATCCCTTCTTCTAGTCAAGTTGTGCCTCAAATTCCTCTTCTCCTCAATGCTATTCAGTACCTCCTCATTAGTTATGTGAGCTACCCATCTAATTTTCAGCATTCTTCTGTAGCACCACATTTCGAAAGCTTCTATTCTCTTCTTGTCCAAACTATTTATTGTCCCTGTTTCACTTCCATACATGGCTGCACTCCATACAAATACTTTCAGAAAAGACTTCCTGACACCCAAATCTATACTCAATGTTAACAAATTTCTCTTCTTCAGAAATGCTTTCCTTGCCATTGCCAGTCTACATTTTATATCCTCTCTATTTTGACCATAATCAGTTATTTTGCTCCCCAAATAGCAAAATTTGTTTACTATTTTAAGCATCTCATTTCCTAATCTAATACCCTCAGCATCACGTGATTTAATTCGACTTCATTCCATTATCCTCATTTTGCTTTTGTTGATGTTCATCTTATATCTTCCTTTCAAGACACTGTCCATTCCGTTCAGCTGCTCTTCTAGGTCCTTTGCTGTCACTGACTGAATTACAGTGTCATCGGCGAACCTCAAAAGTTTTTATTTGTTCTCCATGGATTTTAATTCCTACTCCAACTTTTTCTTTTGTTTCCTTTACTGCTTGCTCAATATACAGATTGAATAACATCTGGGATAGGCTACAACACTGTCTCACTCCCTTCCCAAACACTGCTTCCCTTTCATACCCCTCAACTCTTATAACTGCCATCTGCTTTCTGTACGAATTGTAAAAAATAGTATTTCGCTCCCTGTATTTTATCCCTGCCACCTTCAGAATTTGAAAGAGAGTGCTCCAGTCGACATTGTCAAAAGCTTTCTCTAAGTTTTCAATTGTTATAAATGTCGGTTTGTCTTTCCTTAATCTATTTTCTAAGATAAGTCATAGGTTCAGTATTGCCTCATGTGTTCCAACATTCCTACAGAATCCAAACTGATCTTCCCCAAGGTCGGCTTCTGCCAGTTTTTCCATCCGTCTGTAAAGAATTCGTATAAGTATTTTGCAGCCGTGGCTTATTAAGCTGATAGTTCGGTAATTTTCACATCTGTCAACACCTGCTTTCTTTGGGATTGGAATTATTATATTCTTCTTGAAGTCTGAGGGTATTTTGCCTGTCGCATACATCTTGCTCATCAGGTGGCATATTTTTGTCAAGACTGGCTCTCCCAATGCTATTAGTAGCTCTAATGGATTGTTGTCAAGTCCTGGGGCCTTGTTTTGGCTTAGGTCTTTCAGTGCTCCGTCAAACTCTTCACGCAGTATCATATCTCAATATTGTCCTCAAGTTCATCGCTCTTGTATAGATCCTCTATATACTCCTTCCAGCTTTCTGCTTTCCATTCTTTGCTTAGAACTGGGTTTCCATCTGAGCTCTTGATGTTCATACAAGTGGTTATCTTTTCTCCCACAGTCTCTTTAATTTTCCTGTAGGCAGTATCTATCTTGCCCCTAGTGAGATAAGCCTCTACATCCTTACATTTGTCCTCTAGCCATCCCTCCTGAGCAATTTTGCGCTTCCTGTCGATGTCATTTTTGAGATGTTTGTATTCCTTTTTGCCTGCTTCATTTACTGCATTTTTATATTTTCTCCTTTTATCAACTAAATTTAATATATCTTCTGTTACCCAAGGATTTCTACTATCCCTCGTCTTTATACCTACTTGATCTTCTGCTGCCTTCACTATTTCATCCCTCAAAGCTACCCATTCTTCTTCTGCTGTATTTTCTTTCCCCCATTCCTGTCAATCATTCCCTAATGTTCTCCCTGAAACTCTCTACAACCTCTGGTTCTGTCACGTTATCGAGATCCCATCTCCTTAAATTCTCACCTTTTTGTAGTTTCTTCAGTTTTAACCTACAGTTCACAACCAATAGACTGTGGTCAGAAACATACTATATCTTGAACCATATATGTAGATATAGTATGTTTTAAGAGTATAGGTAAACATAGTGTCTATCAAGAGTATAGAAGAGTATGAAGTATTAAGAAGAGGGTGTGAAGTGTGAAATAGATTTTATTTTTACCAGGAAATATTTAATTATAGTGTACATAAAGATGTATGCTAGGGCAATGAACCATGAGGCCTATTCATAAAGGATAAGGGAGGGCACACCCGGCATTTGCTAAGGATATAGGGCAGGCATATCTCCATGGAGATAGGACGACCTGTGGCCTGATGAATAGGAATGTTTTAAAAAAGGGGCCTACCTACCAAAACTTATGGTGTTTTATATCATTGACTACTGGAATGAGAAAAAAGAAGAACAGTTGAAACATTGTTAATTATACTTTATGTGTTGGACTTGTTAGAAGCAAGGCATGTTCATAATTATGTGGTTGTAAAATCTAAATTGTTGCAAATGTATTTAATCAGATCCGACATGAGACGAGTCAGCTGATTTGCTTGAAATATACTATGACTGAGGTAAAAGTATTCTTTGAGTACTAAATTATTTCCTAAATAGAGAGAGAGTCTTATAAATTTCCGTAACCAGCATTATTCTTCCGAGAAGAGGCTTTTGGAGATTGACAGAGCCGGCAATCCAGAGAAGAAGATTGGCTGTGCAGATAAAGTAAGTCAACCGATGTGAGAGAGGTGCAAATTTTGCTTGCAATCCAATGCCACACTGCTTCTTATCATCACACATAGTTAGACTGCACTTAAGAAAAGTAAAAGAATGGACTCTCAAAATTACAGACTGATTTCTTTGACATCAGCAGAATCTTTGAACAAATTCTGAGTTTGAATAACACAAATCGTTTTGAGACAGAAAAGCATCTGTCCACAAATTAGCATGGATTTAGAAAGCATCGTTCATGCGCAGCTCAGCTTGCTCTTTTCTCACTTTATATCCTACAAATCATGGATTGAAGCAGCAGACAGATCAGATTCCACATTCCTAGATTTCCAGAAAATGTTTCACATGGTGCTCCACTGCAGACTGCTGATGAAGGTCTGAGCGTACAGATTATGTTCCCCAATACGTGAGTGGCGACAAGACTTTTTAAGTAATAGAACCCAGTATGTTCTCCTTGATGGTGATTGTTCATAAGTGACAAGGATATTGTCAGGAGTGTCTCAGGGAAGTCTGATAGGACTGTTCTTGTTCTCTGTACCCATAAATGATCTGATGGACACGGTGTACAGCAATTTATGGCTGTTTGCTAATGATGCTGTGGTGTATAGTACGGTATTGTCGTTGAGTGACTATAGAAGGATACAAGATAGCTTGGACAGAATTTCTAGTTGCTGTGATGAACAGCGGCTTGCTCTATATGTAGGAAAATATGTTAACAGAGATGAGTAGGAAAACATTCCAGTGTTAGTAGTGCGCTGACTGACGCAGTCATGTAGATTAAATATCTAGTCATAAGTTTCAAAGAGTTATGAAATCGAACAAGCACATAAGGATGGAAATAGAGAAGACAAATAGTAGGCTTTGGTTTATTGGGAAAATTTTAGGAAAGTGCAAATAAGGGGGTAGTTTGTGTTGTTGCCCCGGTGATGATTGCATGAATATTTTGTCAGGATTTGTAAGTGGTGGGTCCTTGAGCTACGGCAATACGTGAACACGAAAAGTAAGTTTAAACAGTTTTATCAACAAAGGCTGATTATAAAACACGCACACTACGCGCACCCATCATCACTGTGTCTAATGTCCTAACACCAGCTAATTATGGTCGTATTGAAAGGCTCCATCAAGAGCTAAGAAAAGAGAGATATTCGCTCCCAAGGTCACGCTAGTTAATACTGCGTGCTGCGGATGGCGGTCACTGGCATACTCCCTGCGATGCACTCCAGCCGAACACATGTGTATTGACCAAGCAAATTGTCAGCATTCTAGATAGGTCAGACGGCGAGTGCATGTTACATACCATATGGCTGCACGCAATCCTTTCTTCAGTAGCTGTGTCATTGGACATGCTATATTCACATAACTGGCTATAAATCGTCTGTAGAAATTTGACAATCCCAAGAATGATTGTAGTTCTTTCAAATTCTGCGTTTTAGGAAAATTCTTTACATCTTCAGTTAATTTTGGATCACGTCAAACACCATCACTGTTATAACATGACAAAGATAGTTAACTTTATTTTGTGCAAAATGACATTTATGTATTGATAAAGACAGGTTTGCACTTCTTACATGTTCAAAAACAGCTTGTAGTCTCTCAGTATGCTGCTTCATGTTTTCACCAAAAATTATTACATCACCAAGGTAAACAAGTGCTTGTATTGGGGTGAGCCCTAGTAAAACTGAATCCATCAGGCATTGAAATGTAGCTGGAGCATTACGAAGTCCAAACAACATATGAAGATACTTGTATACTCCTGTTGCTGTTACAAATGAAGTTTTAGGTTGATCATTTGGATGCTCTGTTAACTGGTGATAACCACTTGTTAAATCACATACTGCAAATCACATCTGCCCAAGTAATCCATGGTTTCCACTAAATATGGTAAGGGGTAGATGTCAGGTGTGGTCACAGCATTCAAAGATTGGTAATCAAGACAAAAACAGAACTGTGGTTCTCCAGAAATTGATTTCTTCTTTACAATTACAACAGGCGAACACCACGGTGGGTCTGAAGGATATCTTGGTTTTATAATTCTGGCTTGTAATTGTTCTTTAATCATGTCTTCTACCAACTCTCTTTGACGGAATGGTATTCGGTAAGGTTTCTGTGTGATTGGGGTTGCATTCCCTGTATGAATATGATGCTGAACTAAATGAGTGACAGGTAAATTTGCACGTTCTCGAAATAAATCTGCATACTTCAACAAAACAGGTGGTAAAATCTTATGTTCATCAGCTGTCAAATGTTCTATCTTCTTCCAAATCTTGCGTTTCAGTTCATTATCAACTTCGTTTCCTCATTGCAATTTTGTGGTACTGTTACAAAAATCTGTGTTTATAACTGCAGCATTTGTTATCTCATCTGGAATCTGTATTACGTCACTGCTACTTACACTTGACACCTCAGCAACTGTTGTTCCTCATGGCAAAACAACATCCTCATTGCTCATATTTGTTATTGTGACCGGGACATTTGCGACATTCTGTCTCACCATTGTAGCAACACCTACACTTCTTGTAACATAACAAACATAACAAGGCATTGTATCAAGTAACTTACTTTTCTCGGATCACTCAATTACTAACAAAGTTCCTTCCTTGCATTGGAGTGACATAACTTCAACGTAGATTATCTTTCCTTCTCCCTTGGAATTTGCTGAGGCTGATCAATTTGAACATCAACTTGGACAGTTTGAACTAATGCATCGTTTAGGCCATCCATTCCCACGACGTCAGTATTGCTGCTCCTTTGAGTATGATCTGAAGAATGATTTCATAGGTTGTAGTTGCTATGTCCTAGTCTGATCTTTCTTTCTGCGACAAATATCTCTGCCTCATTAGCGAACAACAAATCAAATCCAATTACACCATCATAACACATTTCGTTATTTGAAACTACTTGCACCCTTGCTGTGTATTTATCTTTATCTTTATTTCCACCTTTATCGTGGCCTTGGCCAACAATTATTTCTACACTAACTTCTCCACAGTTATGTAGCTTTCCTCCGTTTAACCCTCGCACTTTTAATAGCGGCGGTTTCAATTTATCCTGTTTATCTATGCCACACCACATTAATGAGGTCTGTGCTCCTGTGTAAATAAGTAGTTTGCTGTTTCTCCCGCCATATACAGCACCTATCACGAAGTCATTTTTGGTCTGATTTTCGCTAGAACTAACAGGAATCACTGTCTCTGGCAAGGGGCGGATATAGTGGTGGCGCGTATGCCCCCATACTCGTTTGAAGATCTGGCAGATTGTGTGTTGTTTGCATTACCTTTCTCCTTGTTGTGACAATCTCTCGAAGCATGACCGTGTATCCCGCAATGATAGCAGATTAGATTCTCTTTACAATCCCTACACTTGTGACCCAGCTTATTTCATATGTAGCATTGTACTGTTGTGTTGAAAACTCTGCATTCTTCTTTCTGCATCTCATTCAGTTGTCTTAGTGCTTCAATGAAATCAACAGCTGATTCTACTGCTTCCTGAAATGTTTTACATCATGCGAGTCAAACAGCTTTGCTTACTTCCTCTCCGAGCAACCTATGAATGAATGTGTCCAAGGCTCTCTGGTTGGCTTTGAACAACTGAGTGCGATTTTCATTTTTATCTTCTACTAAGTCATACGTTTGAGCATTGATGTTTCAAATTCTGTTGAGAAACTGCTTGATAGATTCATCTCGTCGCATTCACAAACTGTAAAGCTGCTTTCTGTAAAATCTGACCGTGTTTTTACATTTGAATCTCTGAATAACAATTGTTCTCAACTCATTGTAATCTTTTGTTTTCACACAATCACTAATGAAATCTTGTGCTGCTCCCTGAACTCTTAATTTGGCAATCACTAGCTTATTGGAATCTGTCCATGATCCTAACATGGCAGCACCTTCAAGTTTACGAAAAAACACTTTCACTTCATCTTCGGGTTTCCTGCTAAACACTGGTACCGATGGCAATAATGGAAAATTCTTTATTGTAGTTCTACCTGTAGTGCACGAACTACCATTTGCCAAGTCTTTCGGAATGTTATGCCTGCTTCTTTCTGTTCTTAACTGCTGAATCTCTCCTTGCAGTTCATTAATAACAGTTTGTAGGTCAACATTGTTATTCTGACTGGATTGCGACATTTTGTCTAATTTAATGCCTATGAGTCACTCAAATGTAAAATAAAAATCCATCGCTGCCTTTCATATTCTAGCCAAACTGGAGTAGACCAACCTGAATTCCAGCATTAGATGTCCCTATGTAGTCGGAAGATGTTCATGCTGCTGCTGCTGCCGCTCAAAATTCACATTGTGCTGCACATCTTCAGGCTGTAGATTTCCAATAATTATCCACATGCTGACACCACTTATATAAGGAGGTAATTTGTGTTGTTGCCCCGGATGATGATTACACGAATGTTTTGTCAGGGTTTGTAAGCAGTGGGTCGTTGAGGTACGGCAATACGTGAACACGAGAAGTAAGTTTAAACAGTTTTAGTAACAAACGCTGATTATAAAACATGCATGCTGCGTGCAGCCATCATCACTGTGTCTGACATCCTAACACTGGCTAATTACGGTTGTATCAAAAGGCTCCATGCTGAGCTGAGAAAAGAGAGATATTCGCACCTGAGGCCACGCTAGTTAATGCTGCATGCTGCGGACGGCGGCCAGTGGTATACACTCTGTGTCGCACTCCGGCCGGACACATGTATACTGACAAAGCAAATTGTCAGCATTCCAGATAGGTCAGCTGGTGAGCGCATGTTACATACCATATGGCTGCGCGCAATTCGTAGACCCTTACATGTAGCTAATTTATAAAGGAGGCTGCATATAGAACACCTGTGTGACCCATTAAAGTACTGCTCGAGTGCTTGGGATACCCACTGTGTTATAACGGTGTCAAAGCAATTCAGAGGCATGCTTTTGGATATGTTAATAGGAGGTTTGATGTATACATGGGTATTGTGGAGATACTTCAAAAACTCAAATGGGAATCCTTGGAGGGAACAGGACATTCTTTGTGCAAAACACTATTGAGAAAATATAGAGAACTGCCATTTGAAGCTGACTGCAGAACAACTCTGTTGTCATTAATGTACATTTCACCTAAGGACCACAAAGATAAGAGAAATTAGGATTTTTATGGAGGTATATAGACACTCATTTTTTTCTTTGCTCTATTTGTGAATGGAAGAGGAAAGGAAATGACTAGTGGTGGCACAAGGTATCATTTGCCATACACCATATGGTGGCTGATGGACTTGTACATTAATTTTCTGACCAATCTGTGTGATGATTTATTCTCCAGTATTGTATTTTCGTTTTCTTAGGTTCAAATGCAAACCCAACAAGAAGTTCGCCGCACTATGTTACAAACAACAATGGACGTAATTCGTTCAGATGGCATTCTTGCTCTAAATAATGGACTGTCAGCTGCTATAATGAGGCAACTTACTTATTCCACCTTCCGCTTTGCCTTTTATGAGGTAAGAATACTATAATTTGGAAATTTTCTCATTGATTTGTTCATTTTTCAGCTGCTAATATGTGTACTGTTGGTCCCACAGGTATTTTTGCTTAGTACCAAGTATTTGATCAGAATTTTATCTTACACAGAATATACACAGTCTTTTGCAGATGTACATAAGATTTACTTTGTTTAGTTGTGTTCCAAGGAGATGCATTCCAATGGTATTATTTATGATGGCACATTGTTGAAATCATACATAAAAGCTGCTTTTTGTAATACCTGTCACTGCAGTTGGTGTGGCAAATACTTATTATTGTAAACTGAAGGAGGGAGGAAAAAGAAAAGGAACTATTGATGTCAGTTGCATTGGGACTTCATGCATAATCAGCAGTGATGAGTGAAATTGTGTGCCAGGCCAAGATTCAAACCCACGATCAGCTGCTTACTGTACAGTTGTACTAACCATTGCGCCATCTGGACACAGAGTGTATTGCAATTGCGCGGACTGTTTTGGCACACCTCTCAGTTGACCCACAGTCCCACCTAACATGTCCTCCATCTCGCTGCTTTGAGATTCCTCCCAGAGGTCAAACAAAAGGTGATGGATTCATTGCCCATGACTGAAAGAACAGACACCATGCAGAATCTGCAGTTGTGAGATATTTTTATGTTAACTGAAGATGGAGGGGTGAGAAGGAATGGAAAAGGAAGAAGCTGTTGATGTCAGCTGAATCGGGGCTTTATGAAGAATCAGCTGTGATGCTTGAAAATGTGTGCCAGACCGGGATTCGAATCTGGGATCTCCTGCTTACAAAGCAGTTGCATTAACCACTGTACCATCCAGACACAGTGTTTGTCACATTTGCTTGGATTATCTTGGCACACCTCCTGGCTGACCCACATTCCTACATAGTACCACCTACCTACAGTCCCTGTCCATGTCCTCGATACTCGCTACTTTGAGATTCCAGCAGGAGGTCAAACATTGTGCATCTGCACTGAAGGATGATTTAATTGCTCAATGAGTTGAATCATTTATATGAATGCATAGTGTCTGTTCTTTTCGGGCATGTCCGAAGCAACAGGCACCATGCAGAATCAGGAGCTTTTCACATTTTTATGTGAAGGGGGGGGGGGGGGGGGGGAGGAAAGTGGAAGAACTGTTGATGTCAGCTGTATAGGGACTTTATGCGGAATTAGTGGCGATGAGTAAAAATGAGTTTTGAACCAGGATTCGAACCCAGGATCTCCTGCTTTCTAGGCAATTGCATTAACAACTGTGCCATCCAGACTCAGTGATTGTACAATTGTGTGAACTATTTCAGCACGCCTCCCGGTTCACCCATATTCCCATCTAGTGCCACTTAGCATCACCTATCTGCAGCCCCTGTCCATGTCCTCCAAGGGAGTTCATATGAAATGAAATGTTTTGGTATGAGGAAGATAGACTTTGTCATTTGCTGCCCAAATAGGAAAACTCATAGACAGCTTTTAGTGTCTAATTTTCTAATCTCATTCGATTATCGTCTCCTGATTTAATTTGACAACACATTCCATTACCTTGTCTCACTTTTGTTGCTGTTCGTCTTATAACTCCTTTTCAAGATGTTATCCATTTCATTCAACTGATCAATCAAGTCCTTTGCAGTCTATAAAAGAATTACAAAGTCATTGGCAAATCTCAGTGTTTATGTCTCTTTCCCTACATTTTAATTCCTTTTTGAAATTTTCTTGGTTTTGTTACTGCATGTTTCCAAGGTACAGATTGATAACATCAGAGATAGGCCGTAACACTCTCACTACTTTCTCGACTACTGCTTCTCTTGCATGCCCTATGACTCCAGTCTGGTTTCTGTACCAGTTGTAGATAACTTTTGCTCCTCTTGTATTATCCCTGCTGCCTTCAGTATTTAAAAATGGTGAATTCGAGTTAGTATTGTCATAAGATTTTTCTAAATCTACAAATGCTGTAAACATAGATTTGCCTTTCTTCGACCTGTCTTCTAAGGTAAGTCATAGGATCAGTGTTGCTTTTTGGGCTCATACATTTCTATGGAGCCGAAGCTGATCTTCCTGAGGATAACTTTCACTAGTTTATCCATTATTCTGTAGATAATTCATAACAGTAAAATAATAAACAAAGCATAATAAAGAGTATATTTAAAAGGGTTCTTCACCACTCTCCCTAGATAGAACTGTCGTAATGTTAAAGCCAGAAATTATTTTGCGGCTTTAAGAATCTTGCTAGTATGTTTTTGATTATTTTGTTTTATAGTTGAGCTGGAAGTTGTCATACGACACAGTTATTATACAAGCAAATATTTGAAAACATTATTTCATCTGAAGACAGTACAATAGCGTGTCTACAGATAGAACTCAGAGTTCATATTACCCACGTCATTATTGATTGTACTGTCATACAGAGACACGTTATTTGAAATGAAAAATGTTTTGATCATATGATATGTAATGTTGTTACATGTGTAATTAACTGTAATTCTGGATAATTTCCAAGACTAATTGAAATATGCAAATGTTAATCCACTGTGTGAGTAGGGTGATTCCACAAGTGTCAATAATTTCCAGCCAGTTGTTGTTCTTAAATACTTTGTGAGAAGATAAGATACTTGAGAATTGTCACCCACCTATATGATAATATGACACTTAGCAAATTACAATTCGGATTTCAGGAACAGTTATGTATTGAAAAAGCAATTCTTAATAATGCCTGTAATTTATTTCTCCAGGGATCATTTTACAGTTATGTAAGATCTGTCAGCTTAATACAAGGAGAAACATGTGATGCCGGGTGAGTTGGGAGGAAAGGTACACGCTTTGAGGTTGATAGTATTAGTTATTCTGAACAATAAACTTCATATGGACATATGCCCTATTCTGAATGGTTCACTTTTGTATGTTTTTCTTGAATGACTCGAAAACCACACCCTCCAGCAAAACATGTCAAAGTACAAAATTAAACTATATTAAATTTGCTGCAAAAAAGGTCCTATTCATTTTTTTCTCTAGAACTAATGGTCTGTGCGAAGAGAGCATGAGAATGTTGGAGAAACTCGCTTGATGGGCGTGCGCTGTAACTTACGTAGTTTTTGTAGGGCAATTTGAGATAGTTTCCCAACTTGATAGGCCACAAGTGTCCCATATCAAACTGTTCATCTCAGCTTGCTACCTCAGTATGCTACCTCAAATTGGCCTACAAAAACTACGTAAGCTACAGTGCAAGTGTGTTAGTGAGTTTTTAAACATTCTCACTCTCTCTTCACACATACTGTTAGTTCAAAAGAAAAAATGAATAGGACCTTTTTGTAGGAAATTTAATGTAGTTTAAATTTGTGCTGTGACATGTTTTCACTGTAGGGTGCAGTTTTAGAGTTATTCAAGAAAAACGTACAAAAGTGATATTAAATGTGCTCTATTTCAGAAACCATTCAAAACAGGGCATACATCCATGTGAAGTTTTTTGTTCAGGATCACTAATACTATCACCCCTCTAAGCATGTACATTTCCTCCTGACTCACCCTGTATATACAAACAAATGAAGGTGTACTTGAATTTAATGAGGAGAGTACAGGTCAGGCTTCATTGCAGGAACCATCCAGGCATTTGTCTGAAGTGAGTTAGGAGAGCAACAGAAAACATTAATCAGGGGAGATGGACAGAGCATTAACCACCATCCTCTTGAATTTGAGAAACAAATGCGCTATCTTAGTTTGTTAGATCAAAGGTAAAGTTCTCTTATGTTTGTGCATACTTTAAACAAAAGTTAGCTTAATAAAGTAAAATAATTATGCATTTTTCATTTAGTTTAATAACATAAAAATAATCATGCACTGATCAGTCTTCTCTTAGCATTTAATATTTTTTTAAACTATGAAATGACACTAGTTGAGATGTTATGCAACTTATCCAAGGTATTTGACTGCATCACTCGTTCTGCTGGAGAAGCTGATAATGGAATGGGTAAAGATAAACCACTAACCATTTGGTGAAGGCATTGATAGGCACATAATCAGGAAGTGGAATGTGTTTATGCACCTACCTACTACTTAGTGCCTCCACTATATGGTTGAATTATGGTGTTTTCATTGCAGACAAGGTTCACCACATGCTTGGTTTGCATCTAATTTAAGAAGCAGACTGGAGAAACTTCTGCTCATCTGTTCAAGTATTTCATAGAAAGATGTCGCATCACTGACATGAGCAAGAATTTCAGTCGGCGTTCCTCAATGAGTCACTGTTCTAAATTGGAATGTAGTAATGATAATGTAGTAAAACATAATGAAGTGGCATCTGCAGAACAATATTTATTGAACACAAGGAAAAAAGTACAGGAAGGACTGATAAAAGTGCACTCACACTGCTAGTTGTAGGGCAGTCTTGCCATCTGCAGAAGTGTTATAAAAATCAGTATCCAATTCATAAATGGTTCTGAAGCAGTAGTAAACATGGCACCCCGATGGCATTTGAATAGTATTTGTCTTATTTAAGCAGCATCTATGGCTAAGTGTGACTATTTTTGCAGGACGCTGCAGTTTGTTTGGTGCTTCTGCTTGACCCAAAGTTTGTAGTGACAGCAGAGAACAAAATTGCTAGCACTAGCTGCAGCATCTCCATTGTAGTTGCTGAGTGACCTTATTGATGTCTGCACTGACTATACTGGAGCTAGTCTCAACAAAACAGTCTTCTGCAAACTAAGTGACAGACCACAACTCGTTTGCATGCACATTTCCAGTATGGAAGTATACTGTGCTATCCCGAACTTTGGAAAAAAAAAAAAAACATAGGTTATTCTTTTTTGCACTGCCACAAGTACAACACCTTTGATTAATGTAAAGTAACAGCAAGATATAGTAAAGAGGGTAGAATGTTCTGAACTCTTGTGTGCAGAGGTTGATGAAAATGTTCTGGAAAAGCAGTATGGTGGAATTATTGTAAGGTGTAGATTCCTCTACTTATGGCATAAGATTACTGTCAATTTCAGGTAGAGGGATATTCTTAAGTTAGCGTACAGGAGATACTTGAGGCATCTGGAAGCAAACTGCAGTAAAATCACTTTTTCTCAAAAATGAGTTGTTGCCACCATTTTGTTCTCCATACTACTGTCTGTCCATTATGCCCATGAAACACAAACATACCAGGAATCAAGCCTACTGTACTAAATGTCAGTGTGTCCACTTCTGATTGCAGAAGCAAAAGTGAGTGGATCCATTGCATGATGAAGTAGCAGAACTTGGTGTATCCTTAGCAAGTACCATTACCTAAGAAGATCTGATTATGCAAAACTTGCTTTGTACATGTTATGTCTTTTGTCTGAATAATGCTGCTTTCCCAGCTCATTACTTCATGAATGTTGGTTTTAAACCAATGTGTGGCAGTTTTGCAAAAATTTCCCTACTGCATGCTACTGTAAAACAAGAAACAGTAGCATGCCAGCTGTTACAAAGCCATATTGGCAAGTTTTTCATGGCTTGGCTTGTTTGTGAGTGCATGGAGAACATTTATGGTGGTTTTGTTGAATAAAGAGTCTTTTATCATTTTCTCCATAAATATGGATGTTAATGATGGAATACATGTACAATCAATTCCAAAAGTTCAACAAAGCATAGCACATGAGGTAAGATTCAGTTGTCAACTCCCATATTTTGTGCCATTACTCTGCGTGAAAATATTAAGAACTACATTATCAGCACATCTGTAAACAGTAATTTACACTGTGATGTGTTAAATTCTTCAGGACTTAATCGGACTGGCTGGCATCTATGCACCTGGGTGTAGACGTTGGACGAGATGGTCGGCCTCCTTCTTGAGTGTGTAATCTAATCCTGACATCATTTGTTGATTGTCTCTGTTTTTACAGTTAACTCTTTCAATAAGCTTCAAGAGGAGTAAGATTTACAATAAACTTTTTACTTCTCTTCTTTTCACGTATTTGGCTCCAGTTCTTTGTATCTAGGGGCTGATTCTTGAAGCTGAAATTTTTGACATGATAGATTCTCATGGTTCCAATTGATATAATAACTTCTGAAGAATTGCCTGAGTTGAATTTTTTTTTGTTTTACTCAAAATTTTATTCTCTCACATTTTTCTATATCACACTGTCCTTACAATGTCCACTTCAACAAAGCTGAAAATTACATTGTTCTTCCAAAAAATAGAAGTACATCCAAGCAAATCAGAGGCATGCCCACTACTACCTCACTCTGTGGTACTAACAATATTACAGAGGGTTTACAAATTCTATTGACAAATTAATTTCTGTTAATTTCTATTAATATTTTATAAATAAATCCAGAAATAAATGTAATAAATTGCACTGAATTGCATAATTAATAATAGAAATTTTAAATGTGCCAAATATTTTGTAATTTCAAATGTCTCTAAAGGAAAATAATTTGAACTGTGCATTCAGCACTAGTACATATCAATTGTAACAATGAAAATAAAGTAATTTCTTTTTATGGATTTTAGTCTGAAATATAATACATCATGTACAAAATCATATGAAATTCTTGTAGAAAACCAGCTGAGATATTATTAACCTATTCAAAATCTGAAAGGATATTTTTGGTATCTTTTGAGGGAAGGCAATTTTATAGGACAGTGTCCCTTTACAGTAACCCCCTCAAAAAATTTTGAAACAATGTACAATTTTTTGTTACTTACTATCAGGTTTGCCAAACGGTGTACAAAACGATGCCAAAAGATGGAATACAGATGTATAGAAATATCTGATACATAACATATCACAGAATACATTTAAAAAAAGCATCTGCTATACAAGTCATAATTTATACATATATCGGGACGTGGCATTCAGATTTTCATATCTGTGGAACATTCTCTCACAAGACAGTTGACACAAAGTCAAAACTACAACATTACTACACTAAACTATAGAAATAAATGCAGAGACAAGGTAAATTACTACACCTACAAATTGCAAGTTTACATCCATAAAATCACACCTTCAGAATCTTCAAAAGAGAAGAGAAAAAATTCATAGTCTTAATGTACGAAGAGTGAGCCAACTCAAAAAACTCACGACTATGGATACAGACCAGAAGAATATACTCAATCATGAGTAGAAATAGCACATAAAATCAATCAGCCATATAAACCAGAGTATTTGAGAATATGTTGACCCATGAAAGGACAAAATAATGAAAAAAAGAAAAGAATAGGGCCTATGCTTACGATGTGGGGACCGACCCTTGATTCCGAAACTCACCCGGTACAAACCAGCAAAAAATGTTTTGACCCAAGAAAATGAATAAAGCTTATAATAATATCAATAAGTTCAGTCATATGTAAGGAGTAATTATAAGCAGCACCTAACCTCAGTCAATAGTTGCACACACTCCTTGAGTACACACACTTAGTTACGATGACCAAGGGTATCTAAAATGGAGTTAAGCATGAGTTTGCTCACAACTTAAGTTCCAATCAGATACAATATTGCAGTGCTCAGGATAAATACAGTTAATAAGAGTCATAAACAGCTTTGAAAGATGACATAATCGAGTGTGGACCAAAATCAGTATATGAAATCAGACGTGTATACCTGTTGCCACTGAACAGAGGTGGGAAGTGGCAACAGGTGATAGGGGGAACAGGCAAAGGAGAGCATCAGACAGCTTTGTCATAAATCTTGAAAATAGATTTGACCTGTTGCCTCAGTCAAAATCAGATGAGCCTCATGTAGCTGAAGCTGTAGAAAGGGCACAACAAGCTTTCAAGGAATTGAAAAAGGTAGGGAAACTTGTAAAGAGAAAGAAAGTTCTGTTGTTAGGTAGTTCCCATGGTAGAGGTGTTGCCCAACTACTGCAGGAAAATCTAGGTCCAGAGTACCAGGTCACAAATTTTTTCAAGCCTAGTGCAGATCTGGGTCAGGTAACAGAGGATGTAGGTTCTTTATGCAAGGATTTCGCAAAGGAGGATGTCGTGGTTATAGTGGGTGGTCCGAGAAATAGCATTGACTGAGACTCTGAATATTCCATAGAGAGTGACCTGGTGAAGATAGCATCAGCAATGAAGCATACGTGTTATGGTTGGCAGGAGAGCCAACACCGTGTTACTAGCGGAGGCCAAAAGGCACGCGTTTTAGCTCATGCAGGCTGGCGCGAGGTCGGGAACAGCACAAGGAAATTAGAAGTTAGGAAAATGGACGTAGCTGGTGGAATACTTAACTTTAATCCATTAATGACGAACGTCGGTCTTGACAGTACATGATTTACTATATCAATAGTAACTGATAATGGCACCTTGCTAGGTCGTAGCAAATAACGTAGCTGAAGGCTATGCTAACTATCGTCTTGGCAAATGAGGGCGTATTTAGTCAGTGAATCATTGCTAGCAAAGTCGGCTGTACAACTGGGTCGAGTGTTAGGAAGTCTCTCTAGACCTGCCGTGTGGCGGCGCTCGGTCTGCAATCACTGATAGTGGCGACACGCGGGTCCGACGTATACTACCGGATCGCGGCCCATTTAAAGGCTACCACCTAGCAAGTGTGGTGTCTGGCGGTGACACCACAATACGAGTGTGGGATTTGTGTCTGTTGAGACACTATGATCGGCCTCATTTGAACTCTTCCGTAGGGAGGGTGAACTTGAAGTTGGAGTGGCTGCTTAGGACAGATATAGGGTCCCATATTGGTTTGATTCCTGTGGATGCTATCAATATGTGGGACTACACTAGGCATGGCCTTCACCTCAGTAGGAAAGGGAAGGGGAAACTGTCTGGGTTGATTGCAGAAAACTTAACGGGGGACACTGTCACAAGTGGTAAAATACCAGTGGTCACAGGTGTCAGAGGGATGCCTTTTTTAGGATAGGGAAGGGGGAAAGAAAACGAATTTTAAGAGAGATTGGCAGACACACTCAGTTTGAGAAAACAGATGAACAGGAGTCAGATTTTAGCATACAACCTCTATTTAAACAATGTTTAACAGAAAGTAATCAGAAACTGCCAGTTCATCTTCGCCAAAGCAGTTATATTCCCATCAGTATGCAGTATCAGCTATCTTTATTACACCAGAACATTCCGGTACTCATAAGTAAAGTTGATGAACTACTCATTTGTATCAATGAAATGAATTCATCTAGCCCGATTGACATAATATGCCACTCTGAACATCAAGTGACCACTGGTTGGACGCAGGAGGAGCTGGCCACTCTTCGCGAACAGCTGAGCGTGTTGATGGCCGCGGTCAGCCGTCTTCAGGCTGCTGCCTCGGAGTGTAGCGGCAGTGGGGAGTCTGGTGCGTCGCAAGGTACACCCCAGGTGTTACATGCTTCACCCACTGTCCCTGCTGTCAAGACATCTTCGCGGGTACCGGGCACGGTTGGGCCACCCTCTCCCCAAGGGGAGTGGCGGGTTCCGTGGCGTTTGCGGCGCATGGCATGAGGCGGAGGGTCAATGTGGAGGCTGGCTGTGTGGCATCGCCCGCTCTGCCTGTGAGTGGACATGTGGCTGCTCCTTCAGCAAGGTCCGAGCAGGCACACGGGGGGTGGGGTTTATTAGTTATTGGGAGCTCCAACGTTAGGCAGGGTGATGGAGCCCCTTAGGGAAATAGCGGAAAGGTCGGGGAAGAAGGCCAGTGTTCACTCTGTCTGCTTGCCGGGGGGTCTCATCCGAGATGTGGAGGAGGCCCTACCGGCGGCAATAGAGAGCACTGGGTGCACCCGACTGCAAATTGTTGCTCATGTTGGCACCAATGACTCCTGCCGTCTGGGTTCAGAGGTCATCCTCAGTTCGTACAGGCGGTTGGCGGAGTTGGTGAAGACGGAAAGCCTCGCTCGCGAGGTGGAATCAGAGCTAACTATTTGTAGTATCGTTCCCAGAATCGATCGCGGTCCTCTGGTTTGGAGCCGAGTGGAAGGCTTAAATCAGAGGCTCAGACGTTTCTGCGGAGAGCTGGGGTGCAAATTTCTCGACCTCCACTATCTGGTGGAGAAATGTAGGGTCCCCCTGAATAGGTCAGGCGTGCACTACACGCCGGAAGGAGCTACGAGGGTAGCGGAGTACGTGTGGAGTGCACATGGGGTTTCTTTAGGTTAGAGAATTCCCTCCCTAGGCCCGACAAGACGCCTCCTGAGACGCGGCAAGGCAAGAGTAGGCAAAATGCAACAGGGAATAACATTATTAATGTGCTAACAGTAAACTGCAGGAACGTCTATAGAAAGGTCCCAGAACTGCTCTCATTAATAAACGGTCACAATGCCCATATAGTACTAGGGACAGAAAGTTGGCTGAAACCACATGTAAACAGTAATGAAATCCTAAACTCAGATTGAAATGTATACTGCAGAGACAGGCTGGACAGTGAAGGGGGAGGCGTTTTTATAGCGATAAGAAGTGCAATAGTATCGAAGGAAATTGACGGAGATTCAAATTGTGAAATGATTTGGGTGAAGGTCACGGTTAAAGCAGGCTCAGACATGGTAATTGGATGTCTCTACAGGCCTCCGGGCTCAGCAGCTGTTGTGGCTCAGCACCTGAAGAATAATTTGGAAAATATTTCGAGTAGATTTCCCCAACATGTTATAGTTCTGGGTGGAGATTTTAATTTGCCGCATATAGACTGGGAGACTTAAACGTTCATAACGGGTGGCAGGGACAAAGAAACCAGCGAAATATTTTTAAGTGCTTTATGTGAAAACTACCTTGAGCAGTTAAACAGAGCACCAACTCGTGGCGATAACACATTTGACCTTCTGGTGACAAACAGACCCTTACTATTTGAATCAGTTAATGCAGAACAGGGAATCAGCGATCATAAAGCGGTTACTGCATCGATGATTTCAGCTGTAAATAGAAATATTAAAAAAGGTAGGAAGATTTTTCTGTTTAGCAAAAGTGACAAAAAGCAGATTACAGAGTACCTGATGGCTCAACACAAAAGTTTTGTCTCAAGTACAGATAGTGTTGAGGATCAGTGGACAAAGTTCAAAACCATCGTACAATATGCGTTAGATGAGTATGTGCCAAGCAAGATCCTAAGAGATGGGAAAGAGCCACCGTGGTACAACAACCAAGTTAGAAAACTGCTGCGGAAGCAAAGGGAACTTCACAGCAAACATAAACATAGCCAAAGCCTTGCAGACAAACAAAAATTACGCGAAGCGAAATGTAGTGTGAGGAGGGCTATGCGAGAGGCTTTCAATGAATTTGAAAGTAAAGTTCTATGTACTGACTTGGCAGAAAATCCTAAGAAATTTTGGTCCTATGTCAAAGCGGTAGGTGGATCAAAACAAAATGTCCAGACACTCTGTGACCAAAATGGTACTGAAACAGAGGATGACAGACTAAAGGCTGAAATACTAAATGTCTTCTTCCAAAGCTGTTTCACAGAGGAAGACTGCACTGTGCTTCCTTCTCTAGATTGTAGGACAGTTGACAAAATGGTAGATATCGAAATAGACGACAGAGGGATAGAGAAACAATTAAAATCGCTCAAAAGAGGAAAGGCCGCTGGTCCTGGTGGGATACCAGTTCGATTTTACACAGAGTACGCGAAGGAACTTGCCCCCCTTCTTGCAGCAGTGTACCGTAGGTCTCTAGAAGAGTGAAGTGTTCCAAAGGATTGGAAAAGGGTACAGGTCATTCCCGTTTTCAAGAAGGGACGTCGAACAGATGTGCAGAACTATAGACCTATATCTCTAATGTCGAACAGTTGTAGAATTTTGGAACACATATTATGTTCGAGTATAATGTCTTTTCTGGAGACTAGAAATCTACTCTGTAGGAATCAGCATGGGTTTCGAAAAAGACGGTCGTGTGAAACCCAGCTCACGCTATTCGTCCATGAGACTCAGAGGGCCTTAGACACAGGTTCACAGGTAGATGCCGTGTTTCTTGACTTCCGCAAGGCGTTTGACACAGTTCCACACAGTCGTTTAATGAACAAAGTAAGAGCATACGAACTATCAGATCAATTGTGTGATTGGATTGAGGAGTTCCTAGATAACAGAACGCAGCATGTCATTCTCAATGGAGAGAAGTCTTCCGAAGTAAGAGTGATTTCAGGTGTGCCGCAGGGGAGTGTCATAGGACCGTTGCTATTCACAATATACATAAATGACCTGGTGGATGACATCGGAAGTTCACTGAGGCTTTTTGCAGATGATGCTGTGGTGTATCGAGAGGTTGCAACAATGGAAAATTGTTCTCAAATGCAGGAGGATCTGCAGCGAATTGACGCATGGTGCACGGAATGGCAATTGAATCTCAATGTAGACAAGTGTAATGTGATGCGAATACATAGAAAGATAGGTCCCTTATCATTTAGCTACAAAATAGCAGGTCAGCAACTGGAAGCAGTTAATTCCATAAATTATCTGGGAGTATGCATTAGGAGTGATTTAAAATGGAATGATCATATAAAGTTGATCGTCGGTAAAACAGATGCCAGACTGAGATTCATTGGAAGAATCCTAAGGAAATGCAATCTGACAACAAAGGAAGTAGGTTACAATACGCTTGTTCGCCCACTGCATGAATACTGCTCAGCAGTGTGGGATCCGCACCAGATAGGGTTGATAGAAGAGATAGAGAAGATCCAACGGAGAGCAGCGCGCTTCGTTACAGGATCATTTAGTAATCGCGAAAGCGTTACGGAAATGATAGATAAACTCCAGTGGAAGACTCTGCAGGAGAGAGGCTCAGTAGCCTGGTACGGGCTTTTGTTAAAGTTTCGAGAACATACCTTCACCGAAGAGTCAAGCAGTATATTGCTCCCTCCTACGTATATCTCGCGAAGAGACCATGAGGATAAAATCAGAGAGATTAGAGCCCACACAGAAGCATACCGACAATCCTTCTTTCCATGTACAATACGAGACTGGAATAGAAGGGAGAACCGATAGAGGTACTCAGGGTATCCTCCACCACACACCGTCAGGTGGCTTGCGGAGTATGGATGTAGATGTAGATGTATAGACATGTTACACATTTCAGGATTTAAGCTAGCTTCCTACTTCTGCAGAGTAGATATGGATGGAGGACGAGTTGCCAGATTTATTAAAAACTGCCATAAATTCAAGAACATTGACATTAATAAATTCGGTTTAGAGCAGCATCTAGAAGCATGGGCAACAGAAGTAGATTTCCGTAACAGATCCTATATAATAGTAGCTATTTACCGAGTACCTGCAGGAAATTATAATCTATTCATAAATCTTCTAGAAGCTCTTTTGGGTTATTTAACAGGAAGAAACAAAGAAATTTTGATTGCTGGTGACTTTAATACAGATTTTCTAATGCATTCTTCCAGTAAACATTGACTACAGTTAGTAATGTTGTCTTTCAATCTAACTCACACCGTAAACTTTACAACTAGGATCACTAAATCCTCAAGGACAGCCCTTGATAACATTTTTATAGACAAGTCAAAGGAACAAAATCATACCATAAAACCTGTTATAAGTGGACTATCAGATCATGACATGCAGCTCCTTGTTTTAGATGTAAATTCTAAGCAGATTATCAAGACTGCTGAGTACAGGAGAGTAGTCAATCAACAAAAAATTGAGTGTTTTAGAAAACTGCTCAAAGATATGAACTGGAAAGACGTTTATAGTGCTCATGACATGAATGAAAAATATAACACATTCATGAACAATGTCAGTACCATGTTTGAAAAATGTTTTCCTCTAAAAGTTACTCAAATTAAGCAGAAGTCTATAATATAACCATGGATTACACAAGGAATAAAGATTTCCTCTAAGACAAAAAGGCAAATGTATCTGTCGACCAAGAATAGCTCCAATGCTGATGATTTAGCTAAATACAAGGAATACTGTAAAATATTAAAAAAAGTAATTCAGACATTTAAACAAATTATGGGATATAGTGAAAGAGGAGACTGGTAGAACCAGAAAAGAACGGGAGCAAATAGCACACATTAGTAACCGATGGGCATAGTGTGGCAAATCTATTTAACAAGTACTTTATATCCATTACTGATAGAATGGGATTGTCAGGATCAGTAAATAATGCCCTTGAATATCTGAAACTAGCCTTTAAAAATAGCATCAGGTACATGAATATGTCACTCACTTCACCCAAAGAAATAACTTCCATAATAAAATCTTTAAAAACAAAGCATTCTAGTGGTTACGATGAAATATCAACAAAGTTAATTAAGGCATGTTCTTGTGAGTTTAGTACAATTCTAAGTTACTTGTGTAACCAGTCAATTATAACTGGGACATTTCCTGACTGGCTAAAATAAGCAGATGTTAAGCCTCTATTCAAGAAAGGGGATAAAGAGATACCATCAAACTACAGACCGATTTCACTTTTGCCAGTATTCTTAAAAATTTTTGAAAAAGTAATCTACAGGCAGCTTCTCAACCATCTGACCATGAATAACATATTATCAAGAACAGAGTTTGGATTTCTGAAGAGTTCTGATATCAAGAAGGCTATTTACACCTACAGTGAAAATGTACTTAATTCATACCTCGCTAACAGGAAACAAATGGTGTCAGTGCAAGGGACTTGTGAATTAAGTCATCAGTCATCATCAGAATGGGAAGAAATTACAAGTGGTGTCCCACAAGGATCCATCTAAGTTCCACTGCTTTTTCTTGTGTACATTAATGATCTCTCATCAGTTACACTGCCAGAAGCACAGTTCATTTTGTTTGCAGATGACACAAGTATTGCAACAAATAGTATGTCGAGTGTAGTTCTAGAAAGATCTGCTAATGATATTTTCATGGATATTAATAAATGGTTTAAAGCCAACTCACTGACATTAAACTTTGAAAAGACTCACTATATGCAATTCAGAACATGTAAGAGGGTTCCACCCAGCTTATGCATAAATTATGAAGAAGAGCAGATACAAGAGGTTGACAGTCTTAAATTCCTGGGATTACAACTTGATAATAAATTCAGTTGGGAGGAGCACACCACAGAACTGCAGAAACGCCTTAACAAATCTGTATTTGCAATTTGAGTGTTAGCAGACATAGGTGACGTAAAAATGAAAAAGCTTGCATACTTTGCCTTCTTTCATTCAATAATGTCATATGGTATAATATTTTGGGGTAACTCTTCAAGTCAAACAAAAGTTTTCAGAGTCCAAAAGCATGTAATATGTATTATTTGTGGAGTAAATCCACAGACGTCCTGTAGAAACCTCTTTAAAGAACTGGGTATACTAATTGCAGCCTCTCAGTATATTTACTCATTAATGAAATTTGTTCTAAATAATATATCTCTCTTTTCCAACAAACAGCTCAGTTCGTACATACAATACCAGGAACAAAAATGATCTGCACAAGGACTTAAAAGCACTTGCGTTAGTTCAAAAAGGGGTCCACTACTGAGGAACACTCATTTTCAATATTTGCCAGCAAACATAAAAAATTTAGATTATGCTTATCCATTACGGATATTTTAGAACCATGACTGTTATTGAATGTAAATAAGTTATACGCAACTGCAACCAGTCACTTTTTGAATAATAATGCTTTATTGCATGAACCGGTTTTTGAACCTTTTCAGGTTCGTCTTCAGATGGTTTCAGGAGGATCCGGGAAATTACATCATTACTGGTAGTAGCATAATGCTGGGTGCTGGTTTGCGACAGTATAGGCGGCTTTTTTCAGATCTGCTGCCTCCATTTTGATGTCCAGAACATTTTCACACAAACTATATTAGTTTACACTTTGACAGTGACACTTGTCCAGCATCCAGCATGCGATTTACAACTGTTGCTTGTAACAAAGGTCTGTCAAGATCCTGACTCACATCATTTGTTGATTGTCTCTGTTTTTACAGTTAACTCTTTCAATAAGCTTCAAGAGGAGTAAGATTTACAATAAACTTTTTACTTATCTTCTTTTCACGTAGTTGGCTCCAGTTCTTCGTGTCTAGGGGCTGATTCTTGAAGCTGACATTTTTGACATTATAGGTTCTCATGGTTCCAATTGATATAATAACTTCTGAAGAATTGCCTGAGTTGAATTTTTTTGTTTTACTCAAAATTTTATTCTCTCACATTTTTCTATATCACACTGTCCTTGCAATTTCCACTTCAACAAAGCTGAAAATTACATTGTTCTTCCAAAAAATAAAAGCTCATCCAAACAAATCAGAGGCATGCCCACTACTACCTCACTCTGTGGTACTAACAATATTACAAAGGGTTTACAAATTCTATTGACAAATTAATTTCTATTACTATTTTATAAATGAATCCAGAAATAAATTGCATAATTAATAATAGAAATTTTAAATGTGTCAAATATTTTGTAATTTAAAATATTTTCTAAAGGAAAATAATTTGAACTGTGCATTCAGAGCTAGTACATATCAATTGCAACAATGAAAATAAAGTAATTTCTTTTTATGTATTTTACTCTGAAATATAATACATCGTGCATAAAATCATATGAAATTCTTGTAGAAAACCAGCTGAGATATTATTAACCTATTCAAAATTTGAAAAAATATTTTTGGTATCTATTACTTCTGTTGAGGAAAGATAATGCTATTTAGAGGAGGGCATCATTTTACAAGTGGGACTCAATGTTGGTGGGCTACCGTGGTCTTAAACAGTCATGTTCGTGGTAGCTGTAACCTGCTAGTCGTCAAAGTTCTTGCACTTGGGAGAGTTGAATTTGTGTAGTGGGCATCTTACACTGACGTGTTCGCCTGCACACTTCACACTTTCTTTGGGGAAGGTACAGTGGTGTGCCATGTGTCCCACCCCCTTGGCAACAGAAGTGCTCTGTGTAAAAAAGAGATTCTTGTTTTCAGTTGCTGTTGGTGATCAGCATTAGTGAAGGCAACTATCTCTGTGTCTGAATGGATCTGATGCACATCACTGTGCACACACTAGATCCACTGTCCTCCAGGTTTTTTTTTTTTGGCCTGTGTGTTTTGAGAAACCCTAGAACACTGGCCTGACGCGATTGACTGGGACAGCATTATAAGCCTAGGAAGGAAGTGAGAGCTTTGCAGCCTCTCTTTGACTTTTCTGAAATCTTCACCATTTGGAAGGGGGAAGTACACATTTTCATCTCCTGCGCCCCTCATAGTGAAGAATGCTGTTGTCCACTCTTTGATCTGCTGCAGGAATCCTTTGTAATCCTCCTTAACCTCCACAGTGATGCATGAAAGCTGATGCTCAGATAGCCTGGCAGGGAGTGCCAGATAAGAGCTGGCCGTGTCTTCTATGGGTTGGTTTTCGGCCATTCTCATGGCCGTCCTCAGTCCAGCCACCATCGATTGATAACTGTTGGCGACTGGAATGATGATGGCCACTTCTGTGGTCAAGTATAAGAATTTCTCAGGGTTAAGTCACAATTACCTCACCTAGTGAGTAAAATTAAGTGCTCAGTGATCACAGAATAATTTTCCAATTAAGAATAGATGTCGAGAGTCGGTGTTGAAAGGATGCAGTTACTGATGTCATTAAGCCACCTAGTCAGTGGCACTTCAGATTTGCCCCGTAAAACGGGTTGTGATAACCAGAAGTAAACATGGAAATGCAGTAGTAAGAGAGAAAGTGCCATATAGAATAGACACTGCTAAAGGAAAAGGAAAAAGGGATATGCAAATGTGGCAAAGCAATGGAGCCAAATGTTATCCAATTTGGAAGAGCCTTAAAAAAAGCAAAAGTGGCGGACAAAAATCTTGGCTTTCTACAAGAATATAATCTGTGCTGTCAACAATACAGAGGAGGACTCAGACTTTGAAATTCATCCAGAGGATAAGGTGTTGCCAGAAATATCTTGTGAATGTTGCATTTCCTCTTTCTGTGCTTGTTAAGAAAACTGGAGAGAAATTATGCCTTATACAAGACACCTTTGTTGTTTCTTTTGTAAACCCTCGTCACCAGTTTTGTAAAAGCCTCATTGCTACTGCTATGGAGGCCAAGTTGCCACTGTTGCTATGGCAGGCCGAGTTTGTGAGATCGTAGAATGGCTTCTGGTCAAGTACACCACTAAGACAATTTCTCACTGCCACTGTTACACACCTGTGCCCCAGGGTCAGGTAACAGGATTGGAGAATGAAGGTTCTACAACACTCCAACAAAGTAGTAACAAAGTCACACAAATGAGTTAAAAGGTTTACTTATCTTTTGACTTGTGGAATAATGAAGTCTGCAACACTGCTTGTAATATAACATAAAAAAGGTCCTGAATGGCTAAGTACAGATAATCATAAGTAAACTTCACAGTACATAGAAAATGCAATAATAACTACTATCTGTACATGTCTAAAAGTTCACTAGATGACATTCTGTGACTAAGTCAGACCTGGTCGATGATCTGTAACCAAGTGCAGTGAGAGCTGCTTTTCTATCTGCTGAGTGGACTTCTGCCCATCGTTGTCCAGTCATTGGTGGATTGTACTCGGCCAGCAATTGGCCAAGGCGAAGTTAATACTTTCATCCTCAGCACCTCCTGTGGCACTGGCATCAGTAAGCTTCTTTGCACCTGTTGTGCTGTTGCCCGGGCTGTGTCTTGTTCGGAGGACGCAGCAGCTTTCACTCGATGTGTTTCAGCACTTTTTTGCCATCTTCAGTGGGTTTATTTGTTTATCTTCCTTGTTGCATGAAGCAATTGGATATTTATGCCAGTAGCTTTGGATCTGCTATGCAATCTACAGCTTGTCACAGTTTTTTATGTTGTCGTGTTCTTGCTTTCTTTGTGTTGAGGTAACACACTTATTTCTTGTGCTTCTGTCATCACACATTGCTTTTTATGATTTATTCAGTAATCTTGTGTGGTGAAAAAAATCATGAAAAACAACACAAATAAAGTGAAAACACCACAACATTGAAAACTATGACAAGCTGTAAATTGCATATTAAACTCAAAGCTACTAATATTAATATCCATTAGTTTCATGTGAGAAGGAAAACAGACAAATAAACCCACTGATGATAGCACAAAAAATGCTGAAAAATCTCTGCTTGAAAATGAAACAACAGAGGTGTATTGCATAAGTCAGAATTCCCCTCCAGTGAGTTGCAGTGTAATTTAGAAGGTACAGAATAGGACTTACAGTTTGTGATGTTTTAACTACTTAAAAATCTTGTATAAATGCGGAGTAAAATACTTGTTCTTCGTCACAGCGAAATTCTTGCTTATATAATGAGTCAGCAGCAAACTTGTAATGAGCCAACATATTGCATGTAAACTACTCAAAGCAAGTTTTCCTGTCCTTAAAATTTGCATGAGTCTTTGATTAAAACTGACTGTCTCACTCCGCTTTTGACCACAGGAAATCATTACAGCTACCTGTGTGGTGGTTGGGAAAAGTAAACCTATATTCACATTGCACTTTAGTAGTGTGTGCTGCATCTTCAGTTGTAAAGAGGACAGTGCAGTTACAGTACCTTGTACAGTCTGTCAAGTTGTGTAGAAAGGTCATTTCAAGGTTGGACCACATGCCATTTGTCACTTTATGGCAAGAAAGGTTGTTAGCATTGGAAGCTAAATTGGCAGACACCACAGTGACATTATTTGAACATTCAGCCTTTATTGTGAGACACAGAACACTGCCGGTCTACCTTTATGTGGTAGCCTGTGGTTCAAAAACACCAGCTGTTGACCACTATCTACAAATTATGGTCTGTAGATACCCTGAGAAGAATACAGCAGAACTGTGTGCTACATTTTTGGAGGTAACTGGAAGGGCTGTGATGATACAGGTAGTACAAAGCTGTCTCCATAGGATCTATTTCATCTGTAGTGTCCTGTAACAGTGCGGTATTTGAAAAAGGTGGACAGAAAAACACCTGTAATGGGACCTGGAACAGTGGCGTCGATGCCTATTTATTTCTAAGCACAGAACTTGTCTGTCATTTGATGATCATCGTAGAAAAATGCAGAGGTGGCCAGGAATCAATGTATGTCTCAGAAGTGCACTCCCACGGAGAGCAGGGAGTTGTATCTTGTTCTGAGATCATGTAGGGATGTTGGACATCTCTCATCACCATCAGAGGTAATTTGGGGGCTGTGCATTATTGCAACAGATTTCTCCAACTTATTGTCCAAGTCTACCACCAGTATTCTATCAATGGGTTTATCCTTGAAGATAATAGTGGACAAGCATATTACACTCACTTAGTGGACAACTTCGTCCAGGAGGCAGTAACGAAATGAATTGGTCTTGACATGTTCAACATTGTAATACTTTTTGTGAATATGATCAGTGGAACATGACAATAAGTTACTAACGGGTATGATGTCTTAAATCTTATAAGATTAATTTCAGTAAAAATAGTGAATACTGTATGCCCTGGTTTTGAAATTGGAAATTCACTTGATGCCAAAAGGAAAACTTTTTTTCTAAATACCAGAGTGTGGTTGTTCCCTTTCCATACTGCTTGTGATCTGTTTCATGCCTGATGATAGATTTTTCCTTTTTTATGTTTTTAATCTTTTCTTGTTGCAATTTGGAACTTATCTTTTACCATTAGTTGGAGGCATCTGTGGAGTAATTATCTATTAGTGCTATAGATGCATTGACAACTTAAGTGAAACCTAACTGATTTCAGGCTGTGAAGCAACACATGGACCCTAAAGGAAATAATGTTCCTTTCCACCTTAAAATAGGAATAGCAGCAGTTGGTGGTACAATAGGTGGTTTCATTGGCACGCCAGCAGATGTAATTAATGTTCGTATGCAGAACGATATGAAACTTCCTCGAAACCAAAGGAGAAAGTTAGTATGTTTATATAATGTACACAAATTTGATTATTTCCTTGACAATATGTAACTATGAGACAATGTTTTGTATAGCATCATCAATATATTACTGTGTTTTCATGACTTTTTTAGCTGTTATCCCTAACTAAAGTAATAAATGAAAAGCACTAATTCACTTTTGTTCTACAGTATTACTTTTATTGTGTTAACTGGTTTTCGGCTTACAGGGCCATCTTCAGACATTTACTGTGTATTGTCACCAAAGTGGTTATAATGTTTGTAAGTGACATTGGAAAAGAAGTTACACATCTAGATTGAAGAAGAAACATACAGTAAATAACATCTTTGAGAGTGTGGTGGTAATGCAGTGCAAAAAGTAAAAATTTGGACAGTAAATAAATGTAAAGGGAGTAAACAGGAAAAAAGCTTTAACACAAAACTGGAAAAGTATTCGAATCTTGTCAGATGCATTTTGGTAACATTTGAGTGCTGCTGTATTTTTAATTCACCTGACAATGGTGAAAAAAGGGGCACTCAAAGGTAACCTGATTGGAAAAATTTTCTTGGAGAAAGAAAATAAATTGAAGCAACAATTACTTTGCAAAAACTAAAAGGTTTTTTAGGAGCCTGTAGAGTACTGTACATGGATATGGTCGTTTAGTCTTTTGGTTAATGCCAAGTTTTGCAGAAAACTGAAGAAGTGAGATAGTCCTCAGGTTTTATCACTAAGGGAGCAGTGCTGAGAAAAATACTACTCTCATTAAAATTACTTTAAAATAGAAAAGTTGAGAAATTGATAACAAATATTATATTTAAGGAGAGAAGTGGTAGGATGAAGAGTGATACCAAGTAATGTGTGGCAATGATCTTTACTTCAGTTACAAATTCTGGGCTGAGAGGCGGTGGCCAATACATAAAATTATTCACTGGTATTTTGTCTGTGAGTATGGAAGACATCTCTGGAAATAAAATAGCAGCGGCAGTGTAGTAACACATATAAGGCAACACAAACACACAATTGACAGTTTTTATTTATACTGAACACGATACTACAGTAAATTTGCAAATCAAAAACCCAAAGAGCTCCCCCAAGAGAAAAGTACAGTCAGAAGCAGAGTAACTCGCATTCGCAAAGCACAGTTATGTAGGCAGTATCAAAGCTAGTGAGGGGCAGCTGAATGATAGGAGAGAGCTGGCTTAAATGGTTGCAGATGGTATGTTGGCTAATCACTATAGGTGTACTGTTTCCAGAACTGGTGAGGAGTGAAATTAGAGTATTATAGGCATCAAATGGCAGGTTGGAGGGCTCAGGAACTAATGATGGCCACCAGTGTAATGGTGCTGGGCCTTAATGAAGCAACTTGACAATATCTGCACAGAGCAACATTCGTATAACCAATCTTGGCGCACTGAGCTCAGTTGTGAGCAAAATATTGCCATCTTTGAAAATCAGGCAAAAAATATTTATACACAGGGGCATTCTGGCCTCCAATGTAATATGTAGCAGGGGATATATGGCCTAATTGCTTCAGTGCCTACAGCATTGCAGACGTGGGTGCTGGGTACAGGGAAGGAGTCTATCATCAATTGGGCTTCATCATCCAGAAGAGTACATAATATTTCTTCAATGTCAAGTGATAGATGTGAGCCCATAGGTAAACGTGGTAATGCATCAGTGTTTGCATGTTGTGACAGAGTGAAAATGAATTTCATAGTTATATTGACTCAACCTGTTCCATCTTATCCAGTAGCTGAGGAGGCAGTCCAAACAATGAAATAAGTGGTTTATGATCTGCTGCAAGACGGAACCTAACTCCATACAGGATTACATGGAATTACAGCTGGAACCTCTTTCTTGATCTGTGAACAATTTGGCTGGGATGGATTCAGTATTTTAGATATGAAAGCTATTGGGCATTCTCACCTGTCAGTGTCATAGTGTGACAATACTGCTCTTATACCATATTGGAAGGCATCGGTGGTAAGCAGAAGTTGCTTGCTTAGTTGAAAAGTAACCAAGTATGGGGCGGAGGTTTTTGTTTTGTTTTAAGCATGTATAATGCCTTTTTTCACTTATCTGACCAAAGGTAGGGGGTCCCTTTGTGACTTAGTGCACTTAGAGGATATGAAATTTGTCCACTTGTGCAATGAGTTTACTGTAGTAAGTTACTTTTCCCTAAAGGTCTGTAATTCTTTTATGTTGGTTGGTCACAGAAGTGCTTTGATCGCAGCAATATATTTGTTGGTTAACAGTTTTTGTTTTGAGATTGTATGGCTGATACATTCAATAGATGGGTGAAAAAAATTGGCTTTTGTAAGTTACATTTGAGATCAGCCTCTTGCAGGACTTGGTAAAGAATTTGTAGAGTTTGTAAGTGATACCATTTCATAGCACCCCTGGATGAGGCTGTCGTCTAGTTAAGCAACAAGGAAACTACCTGCATTAGTTGTTCCAAGTGTGCTGTCTATACCAAAAGCTAATCACTTATATCTGAATAGTCTGAAAGGTGTGTTAAATACCCACAAGTTGCTGGGATGTTTAGTCCAGCTTCTGCTGGAGGTATGTGCCGGAAGTACTGGCCGACCGGGAGTATAGCCAATAACTCCTCAAGCCATGGAATAGGATGTGTATCTATGATTGTATGAGCAGTTACAGTAGCCTAAAAATGCTCCCACAGAGGTGCAATTTTCGGTAATGTTATTCGTGGTTGTCATGAAAGGTATTGCTCTCTGACTCAGTTACTTCTGAAGTCATTAATCTGTTAGTTCCAGTTTTACTTGCTCTCAGAGTGATCGGTATGGGTCTAGCAAGAAAACATTGAGGACATTCCAATGGCTTTATGGTAATATCTATTTAAAAGTTACTCTCAGGAATTCACTACAAATCTGTTCTAATTTTGGAAAGGAGCCTATTCTAAAACAAGATTAAATGAATCACTACTGACAGAATCAAATGAAGAGAAGACATCCAGACTGTGCTATTTGCTATTTGCCGCTAGGAAAGTTACATGATGATTGACATTTTTATATGAGGCTTTATGTTGTAAATCCACTTATGATGCGCCGTTTAGTGAAGGTCAATTTTGAGTCACTTAATTGTTGGTAAGTGGTTACATTGATTAGTGGGGCGATGACCCTGTGCCCTCTTGAAATTTTATCGACTGATTCCCAATACATGTAGAAATAAACAAATTGTTTGACCCTGCTAATTTGGAATT
This sequence comes from Schistocerca gregaria, assembly GCF_023897955.1. NCBI lineage: Eukaryota > Metazoa > Arthropoda > Insecta > Orthoptera > Acrididae > Schistocerca > Schistocerca gregaria. The sequence continues at coordinate 429,232,160 of NC_064921.1, forward strand.
AGCAACTGTCTGGATAGCGTTAATATTCATTGTTAATGTCATTTTGCTGTGTGTATGTTGTGTGCTAGTACAGCAACAACTTTTAACAAAACCTTCTCATTGAAATTTATTGCAGACATCCTATATGTGAAAATGGTTTATCCTGGTATGCTGAGAAAAACATGCTGGGCAAGAAGGAAGTGACTGTTAGTTTTGATTGAGATATTTTGTTGTAATTAAGTGTCTTTTAGTGGGGCAATGCTAGGCACTTTATTGAACATAAGTTTGTAACTGATCAGAGTGTCGGCTGCCCCGTGTCCAATTGAAATTTTATGAGTTGATTCCCAATATGTAAAGAAATAAATGAATTGTTTGTCCCTGCTAATTTGGAGCTCTCTACATGACATTAATATTCAGCGCTATTTCATTAGTGAGTGAGGTCCAGGGGAAACAGTTCACAGTTTGCTGCAAATAAACACTGTTTCCTGGTTGTTAGGCTTGAATGTAACTGAATGAGGAAGTTTGTTGATGTCATACTCCATTTGCACTACTCCATTGTTGGCCCAACTTTCTAGTTGCCTGCCTGCTGCCTAGGCAATTTCAAAGGAATGTGCAATCTGTAAGATCTCATCCAAAGATGGATCAACAAACTGGAAGGCTTACTGATAAACTTTTCTGTCATGGGCTGTCAGAATAATGCCATCCCTAACCATTGAACTGATGTAGTACTCCTTATGCAAGGCTGACACAAACTGAACTTGCAACTTAGACACGACAGTTATGCTACCCAGGCAAGGTATGACTGATTAGGCTACTTGTGATAATAGTAAAACTCTACCCACGCAAAAGTGATGAGTGTCTTGATGGTATTATTTGAGTGTTGAAGCACAGTTCGTACATATCAAAACACAGTCCACGTGTTGTGAGCAACCAAACATGTCACCACCTCTGTAATAGATCACGTAAGGAAACAGAAACACACAACAGGTGGTTTTTATTGACACTGAACGTGATGTTACAGTAAGTGTGTAAATCACAAGTCCATAGAGCTGTACAATGAGAGAAACACTGTAACAAGAGTAACACACATTCGCTGAATACATTTATGTGGGGAGTATCAATTCTGGTGAGTGGCGGTTGGACGATAGGAGAACCAATAGATGGTACATTGGCTGGTCACTGTGGCAAAGGCGGAGGCAATGCCAGTGGTGTGCCTGATGAGATCCTGCCCTCAGATGATAGATGATGCAGTCTTGTGTGTCAGTCCCATACTGGGCATGCAACTGCAGCACTATGTAGCGTGGTAGCCGCTATTGGTTCATTGTGATAACATTCGGAAGTTGTGGTAAAGCAGTTGCATTACTGCAGGCAGTGGCCATTTTACCTCTGAAGATGTCTCCTGCAGTCAGAGATGAAACATCAGAAAATAGTTTCATATATTGACCACAGTATGTCAACCTGGAAATTTTAACTAAGGGAAAAGTGTCAATAATGCATTTGAAGAAAATTGAGTAGTGTTATCACAAAAAAGAAAGGCTAGACACAACAGTAATGTAATCCACTAAAATAGAACATTTATAACTGTATCCAAACACTCTGGGAAACAGGAAGCAATATTATCGCAATAGCTTTGGACTATGTTATAGTTTTACGTAAAGTGAACAGTGTGTGAATTTCTGCTTAATGACGGAGGCACAATACCTAAACATATAAACAAGAAACACTATTTTCTGACTTAGCATCTGAAAATTATAAGATTAATATTTTTTTATTGCAGGAAGACCACAAGAGGTCTCTTAGTTCTTCACTTTTCATAAGCATCAACATTCATACAACAAATTCATGATGTTTATCTTCTTTCTTTTTTTTATGGGTGGTACCACACAACTTAGAGTGCAATCAATCTCACACAATCAACTATGATAATTCATTTGCTGAATAATTCAGATCTGTTGTTAGCTAGTTAGTTATTTTCGTGTCTTGTGGATCATGTTCACAGTAGTCCTCTGTTAAATGTTTCAGAAGGATGTATATTATTTGTCAGCAAGATTAACACAGGAGGAAAGTATTTGTATGGGTGCACAATTTTCTTTTTTTGTGCCAGTTGTATTAAATTGTGAACAATCATTGAATTTATGAACACTAATTTTGTTTATGTCATGATAAATTAATAATGATTGTATTGTAAAACTGCAGTTATGACAGTAGGCCTATTGATGATTGTTACTTTCTTTTATTTAGTGGTTACTAAATTTTGAAGAATGTTTGGTTTTGTACGTGAAGTTGTTTATTTTCCTGCTGATGAATTGTGCATTCATTCATCATCTTTTTATGCGGTTGTATTCTAATCTAAAATTCTTAATAGTGTACTTATTTGGAGAATGCAATTTCATTGTGCTCTGTTTGCAAATATAGTTATCGACATGTATTTGACGGGCTGGCACGCATATACAAAGAAGAAGGCATGCGTGGACTTTTCTCAGGAGCAACTATGGCTACTGGTCGATCGATATTGATGACTGTGGGTCAACTAACTTTCTATGACCAGTGCAAAGGCATGCTAATGTATTATTTAGATCTCAAAGACAACATTAGCACCCACTTCCTAGCAAGCATTGTGGCGGTGAGTGCATAATACCTGAGATGACATTTTTGTCTCTGTATATTAATTAAACCATCTTTTTGTTTCTATACAACGTGGAAAGCATAGATTGCTACTCACCACGTAGATGAGATGTTGAGCCAAAGACAGGCACAATGAAAAGAATACCAAAAATATATAATCCTTCAGACCAAGTCCTCTGTCAGAAGTAGAAGTCTCACAGATTTTTCATAGTGGCCATTTTAGCAGCAGCTGTATATAAATTGCAGATATTTCAATGAAAATGCCTTTTTTTGCATGCTGCATATCGAAATTTTTATTTTTATTTATGCACCCAGGCGCGTTTCATCTTTTCACCCACTGAAAATGCCTTGTAAAAAAGGCGAAACGCGTCTGGATGCATAAGTAAAAATAAAAATGTCGATGTGCAGCATGCAAAAAAGGCATTTTCTTTGAAAAAATTGCAATTTAGAAGTATCACACATTCACAGAACAACAAATCACCTGGACATGCTACTGCCTACAGTCACCAGAGCCTGAATGCAGAGTAGTTGCAGTGTTAAAGTATGAGAAGTCTGCTTCTGATAAGGGACTTTGTCTAAAAGCTTATATATTTCTAGTGTTCTTTTCACTGTGGCTGTCTGCGACTTAGCAGTCCATCCTTTCCATATTGTAGTTATTCTATTTCTATTGTTTATTTTTGTTAATGTAATGTTTTATTTAAATGTTTTGTTGTGGTGTTTGTATGAAACCATACCAAAAAATGATAAATCTGTTAAGTGTAATAGAAAGATTTAAAACTTATAACAACATTGTAATATGTTGTTTTATTTGACAGTGTGTGGTATTGGTTTCCAGCATCTTATGAAAAGTAAATACTCATAAATTTATGTATTACTGCTGTATAGCTGTACATTGTTAGTTATAGATAATAGCCTGCATGTTTAGGCAATACTGTTATGATTTGTGTGTTGCTTTAGGAAGTGTTCCATTCTTTTGCTTTTTAAGTAACTTGCTGGACATATTTTGAAGCATTAGAAATGGCTTTTATTTTATACATAATCATTACTAAATAAAAATAATAACAGTTGAAAGAACTTTGAGTTTCATGTGAAATGAGGTAACTCTTTCATCACCACACTAAAATTGCATTAGAAAGGACTGTTGCTGAGATCTGTATCTGCTTATCACGGTTTGAGTTTTCTGCAGATTCCAGAAGTCACAACTCATGAATGTTGGAGATGATACCTTGTGAGAGGCCTCTTGCTAATAAGCATGCTTATCAAATCATGCCTCATGACATATGTCAGCTTGACTAGAAAACTTTTCTGATCCACTCACGTATGTAAATTACTTCCAAAATAATAATAAGTAAAAAGCCACTCTTCCTCTTACACTAGTTGACTGCTGTTTTAGTCAGATACTTGAGACTAAATGTTTATGTTACTTTACATAGAATTCTATCAGCTGTCTACATACTGGTAAATTCAAAACATATTTAGTATGAACATAAATGTTAAGTAGAATTTACATCCCAGAGTGCGAATATTCTGATAAATTATAGCAGGAGTGCTTGAGATAACCTCTTTGAATTTCATTTGGAATAAATGGAGCTTTGAATTTTCCTGCCCAACACCTATTGCACCACTACATAAAATACCGGTCTGAACCCTAAACAGGGATGCTTTTAAAGCATAAAATGGGTCATCTTTTCAAATAGTTGTCCTGACAACTAAAAACAAATCAGAGCAAAAATGTACGCTATTGATATTATCATTTTTACCTTAATCTTTAGTTTGCTCTTAAGGGCTACTTATTTTCTCTCTCTTTGGTATATTTATATTGTAATAGGAAGTTATTTAAATAATTTTGGGAAATTCACCAGACAGTTTATAGTCGAAAGGCACATAAACGAGACAGAACTTTTGTATGCCTTGGGTAAACACTTTTTCAGAGTTATGGAGTGCGCATACATATACCTGGGCACATGATGATGTAACTGTGCACAGGTACACAGAGTTCATCAGGTACATTACTCAGACTTGTGATCCTCTGTGACAAATACAGTGGTGACCAGAGAGCATTAGTGATGTGTGTTTGATGTAGTTACCAGGCTTGGTAGGGTATATAAGGTACATGAACTTCATCAGATGTTGAGTGACCACTGTGAAGAACTTGGAAATTCCATGTACTCATGTGAGATGGCATTATCAGAATCTAGCATAGTTTGAAAGGTCATAATTGTCAGTCTCCATTTGGCCTGCATGTTGAATCATGCAGTATCAGCTTTTTGGGGAATTCAGATGCAACAGTTGCCCAATGTTGTACTGCATGGGAATGTGACGGCAGGCATATTCATTGCCAAGGTTCCCGTCGATCATGCCTGACAACCACAAGGGAAGATAGCTGTATTGTGCACCAAGCACATCATGACCTATTTTCATCTGCACCTGCCATCCAAGAACAAGTAATGGACTTCATGCTACAAACAGTGTCATCCTACGCAATTGGTTAGAGACAAGCAACAGCTAGACTAGAGAATTACTGTCCCATGACTCGGCTGCCATTAAAACCACAACACTAATGGCTGCATTTGGAATGGTGCCATGACTGGGAAGCATAGACTGCTAATTAATGATGACACATTGTACTCAGCAATGAACTGAGATTATGTTTTATCCCTCCCTCAAAGCGGTTGCTGAATGCAGATATTTGGGACTGAACTGCTCCTTTTAAGCCCATCCAGAGACAACCATTGTATGACACTTGGCATGAGGTATACCATGGGGGTGTTTCTAAGTTGTGGCACCACTCACAGTGAGAGCAGAGTGATGGAAGTGCTGCCCATAGTGTATAATTTGACTCATGGTTGATATCCTTAGAGACTTGTAAGAAATCATATTCCTTGTTGGTGTAGGAGGATGAGACAATTACAACACGAGACAATTACAACACATACTTTTTCATTAACAGTTGATACAGGTGTCTTTGTGGTTCATTCAACCATTCAGATTCATTCATTCATTTACATATCATTTCCCAAAAAACCCATAATGAGGAAGAAGCTTTAGGGATGGAGATTGAATTAAGTTATTCATTAATAGACAGAAGCAGCCTCTGCAGACAGGTTCTGTAAAGTATACCAAAACCAAATTATGACTAGTGCTAATCTATTCACACTGCTAATTATGGGAATTACTTCTAGATTACTTTATTTATATATATGTATATTAGGAAATGTCCTATCAACTGAGAGGCCTAGTAATATTATCATAGACACATTGGAGGTGTGTACTCTAGCCTTGTCATATATGAAATGACTGTAGGTCTTTTCATTAGTTGTTATGCCTCTAGAAAAATATTGTGCATATTATTCATAAATCTGTCCTAAATTTGGTGGAAAAAGATTGGTCAAATAATTTGTGTTGCATAAAGTATACTGCATAGTCCTGTTTTCATGTCATGCAAAGGCTCTGGAAGTAACTGATGATTTCCAGAACTTCAAAATCAGTTGTTCTGTTTGCTCATGTACCCTGATAAGTGCAGCTATGCTTCATCATAAACAAAGAGCACAGCTTAGGTGTGATGAGTTTTTTTGTGTCACTGACTGACACACACACACACACACACACACACACACACACACACACAATTACTACAAAAAATCTTAGCCAGTACATGAAATGAAATGGAAATGATGTGACAAATAGAGTAGTTGATCACTCCAGCTTATATGCTTATATGTTGGGGGAGGGTTGGATGGCGAGGATTGTAAATAAATACTCTGTTCTTCATTTATCTCCAGAATATAATATCTTTGATGGTAGAAGTGATAATAATGCCATAAGAAAAGACACACAGTGTCTTATTTGTCAATTCATGACATATAACAAGGTGCCAAAACCCTGGAACTAGTTATGTGTTTGAGGGGAAGTGCAGGAGCAAGACAAAAGTGTTTTCTGCGCTTTCCATGTCCTCGAATTGAGATAAGAGAAGAAACAGTATATAAGTGCAGTGTGCAGTTACATAACATTGGCACATCATTAGAGTAGTACTTTTTAGTGTTCTGGCAAATGTATATTGAATAAGCTCTGCAAGTGTTGTGCAATTAATTCATGGGCTGAATGCACTCTACTGTTGCTATTTTTGAATATTAATAGTAAAAGTAGTGACAGTTTAAGGTTATAAAATATTGAACAGCAAGCAATGCAATCTATTATTTGTTCATATTACTACATTCTTTGGCTGTTCCCACATAATGGTAATCTGAGACAATTCCATCTATGACAGCTCTTAGTACTATATTCTTTGACACTCTGCATGCAGTGGCAGTTACATAATGGTAATCTGAGACAATTCTATCTATGACAGCTCTTAGTACTATATTCTTTGATACTCTGCATGCAGTGGCAGTTAAAGACACTGTGACAGAAACAGCTACAGATACATGCCTGTGAAATTTGAAAAGGAAATGTAAGACTGAAAGGACACTAGTAACATGCTTCATTACAGCAACTGATGAAAGAGAGACAAGCAAAGCTACAGACCATGAGTGCTTTCAGATGAATCTGGGAGAGACCATAGATTGTTCGAGTATGTTTGACAGTGTAATCCAGAGTCTGCTTTCTTACACGGACTATGGCGCCAATGTCATGAAGTGTGAAGAATATATCAGCACCTCAGGAAGGCGCTTCTGAAGACAACTAGAAAGACTGTAGATAGTTTACCTTCATTGGCTGCACACCTGACATTTGCATTAGCTTCTCAGGTGCTATGGCAGCTCAATTACCTGTGACATTTGCCATCAAACTTTCAGCCATCAGATTAGAGCTATTTTCTGCAGAAAGAGAGAAGTGATTTAGATTTTTGGAGCAGTTTGTCTTGTATAGACTGAAAACCTCCAATTTCTAGTACTGACATACACGTCTTCCACTGAGGATACTTGGATGACAACTAAGGAGCTGTTGAAGGCATTCTATTTAGTGCTGATTGATATGAGGAAAGTAATGAAACATGGTTTCTTGTTATGGAGACAAAACCGTGTAATTCAGGCGATATAGTATATGCAAGTATAGGATGTAGATGAAAACTGTGACGTGGAAGTTTGGGTTGGTCCGGGGAGTGTGCTCGAGTGGCTGTGGCGGTCAAGGCGACAACTTGTGTCAGGCGGAAGATCAAGGTTTAACTCCCAGCCTGTGAACAAATTTTCGTTGTCACCAATGCATAATGCAGCCAAAACTCAGCAATATTTGCAAATGCGAACATTTTTCTCATAATTAGAACTTTGTTTGGGGAGATAGAAGCCACCATCAACTTGCTACCAATCACACAGGTTGATTCAGTATTACTAACACCAAGCCATTTCTTAACTGACAAATGCCTGTCCACGTTCCCCACTCGTCCTGAACCCACTATATTGGAGGATCTTTGTTAAGAGGCAAGAGAAAGAAAAAAGCTGCAAAATTATGTCACAATGAGATGGAAGAAAGAATGTCTTCAGGAACTCAAGACACCATCGTGAAGCCCAGAATCCTCACAAGAAACCTTTCATATTCTGAGTGGGAAATATTGTTTTCTTACAGGGAGATACACAGCTGAGGCACATGTGAAGAGTGTACACATTAGTGAAAGATGATTGGAGAGAGCTGGAATATTGTGAACCTTAATTCTGAAGACATCTGTGACAGGAATATTAGTTGTACTGTGTAATAGGATGTTCACTTGAGATTGACAAGGTTGGGATGATGTTCAGAATCGTAGCTAAACACACTGTTCATTTTATGTCTTTGAGAGTAGAAGTAATAATAAAGCTGCAAGAAGAAATATGTGGTGGTTTTGTTTGTTAATCCATTATATAACAGGATTAATACTACATAATATTTTATAAAGAGGAATTATAAATTATTTTCATCAGTTTCAACAACACAAAATATTAATTACAGTGCTTTACATTACTTTGATGTTTCTGTTTGTGCCATATTTTTGGGGCAAATGCAACTTAATGTTATACAATCTTCAAGTAATTGCCTTTAGTTTGCAGTGTGAATGGACTAGTGCTAGTGGAAACTGGTTGTTAGTATACTTTACAGAAGTATCTTCCAGTAGCTGCTTCTGCCTGTTACTGTATAACTTGATTTGTTTTCCACAGTCAGTGAATGGATGGTAAAGTCTGGAAAATTATCTACCTCTCATTAATAATATTTTGGTATTTCTTCTCAGCATCCAAATGGCAGTCAGGTTCTCTGCATCAAGTATCTGCAGTGTCACATACATAGCAGCCCACTTCACCAGAGAACATGTTGCTTTCTGATTGGTCACAAGACTACTGTGGACTTGACAGACTGGTGGATCATGTTTCTAAAGTGATCCATCTGTTTCCAGATACTGTTTGTATATTGAACAGAGCCCAGCTGCCTGCACAGCATCCAATTTAACTAGTCAAGAGGTCAGTTTAGAATCTTCTTATACCCTTTTTCCCCCTTACATAACTGCTTGTCTTCCTATCTCTCCACACTTTCTGACAGAGAACCAATACATAATAAAAGATCATTGATGGAGAATTGTCCCAAAGCAACGTTAGATGTACGTGTTTTGCCAGATGTTCAGAAGACACAGTTTTTTCAATAGGAGGAGGACCTCAACAGCTGAACTTCTTGTAATGTTGGGAAGAAAATGAAATACTACATTGTGTGCACAAAAATTTGTGAAAGAGGAAATGTCTGGGAGCTGTGGGATTAGATTTTTGGAATGTCTTTGTTGAAGGTTTTTTATGACAGTTGATAGAGTACAATATGTTTGTTCTATCAGGACATTCTGATGTTTAAAATATTTATTAAGTTGAAGATGCTGCCTCTCACTTCAACACAAATGAATGTAGCCCTTTATCTTTTGACAGTGCCAATGAATTAAATTTCAGTATGAATGCAGTGGTTTTTCCAGCTCATCATTCACTCTCCTCACGGCACTTCCTTCTTTCTATTTGTCTTTTGGTCTGGACTATCTATATTGTAAAATTTCCTGTAGGAATAACTTCCCTTTATGAAATTAAGTTTGTGAAGATCATGTTTTAGCTTTTGTATTTTGACAATAGATAGGTGTTTCTACGTGTGTGCCATATTTATCAGCAATCATACTGATTTGTGACACCCTGCAAGCATTTTGTGTATAAAGTGGTTATTGCTTTTTTAAGAGCTTTCACATCTTTTTTCATTTTTAGAGAATTTTTAAAAGACAGTGTCGTGTTGTCGTCTGCTGCTGCTGTTTGAACTGCTACTTTTTGCTGAGTACACTTAAGATCATTTTTCCTGAGAAGGTTTTTGTTCCACGATATGTATTCCTACCATTTGGACCGTAATTAGTTTGCAATATCTGCAAAAACAGATTCTTGTATAGGTGGGATGCAACTCCAGATACCACATCTAAACAAAATAAGCCATTAATTCCAAAATGACACAAAGCCACTTGTAGCACTATACAAGTTATTGGTGTCAGTCCTTGAACTAGAGCCATCCATACTTGCCATGTAATTGTGATTTTGTTCATGTACAGCTGAAGAAAAGACAGCAAGATACTGTTTACATACCATATCAGTGGGTTAAGATAATGTGGAAACTGCTAGTAATATAAGTATTGTTGATATTGAGCAATGCATGACCATAGATTACAAAATCTTATTCTCCACTCTGAAAGCTCCTGTTCACCTTACAAATAATGAAGTTAAGTGTAAAGTGATGGCATAAGAATCATTGAGTGCTTTAAGAAAAGAGTAACTGTGAGCAATACTGCATGAAGTCTGATCACCTGTACATTTCATTTCAGGTAGGGATTCTTAATTATTAGTTGCTTAAATGTCTTTATGAAGAAGAAATACTAATAAAAGCTCCCAAGGTAAAGGACGCTGCGCTGGGAAGTACATAACAGCTTATGATCTTTAATATCACTGGTATTTTAGAGAACTGGTGGAGAAACACAGAATGTAAAAGGAGAAACATGCTAACTCAAAAAGTGAAGTCTGGCACCCAGATTAAAAGTGCGAATGTATTGTTCACACTGTTGTCAAAACATTAAGAAAAATAAACTATGTTTCTAGCCTCTAGCTTTCTTTTGGCTCTCTTATTTTGAAGTTGTGCAAATCTGGAACACAATGACATCCTAAACATCACAAACCCAGAATTTTAATATTTTTTCACACTTAAACCATTCATTCTATTTCACTGATATGAAAAACACACACACACACACACACACACACACACACACACACACACACACACACACACACACACACACACAGAGAGAGAGAGAGAGAGAGAGAGAGAGAGAGAGAGAGAGAGATAGAGAGAGAGATAATGTCAGTTAATGTTAGGATAATCAACTAAATTGTATCAGACATATCAAGAAAAGGACAGAGCTACACATGTGAGCTTTCGTCCAAAAGGCCATATTCTAAAGTAACAGGCACACACACACACACACACACACACACACACACACACACACACACATTGATGCAGGCACAAATCACATACACATGACCACTGTCTTTGGCTGCTGAGGCAGTGGTCATGTGTGTGGGAGAGTTGTGCTTTTGCTAATGTGTGTGTGTTCTCCTCTTTAGAAGAAGGCTGGAAGCTTAGATGTATAGCAGTCTTTTTGTTGTGCCCATCTGTGACTCAGTGTCTTCTCTATGTGGTGATTAGAAATCTATGCTTTTCAGAGACATACAAAAATAATTGATTTTTTTCAGAAGTAAGGTTGCTGGATTTGTGCTGTTCTAGAAGTCATGACTTCAGTTGTTTCAACCGAATGTCAGTTCATTTCCTTGAAGCAGAGTTATTTCATGTGTGAAATACAGAGGTTTCAGGGAAGATACTTTTGAAATAAGTTAATAATTATCATCATCTACAAATTCTCAGCTGCAACTGGTTGACTGTAGTTTTCTTTACCAAGCACAGTATCACAATAGTATCACAATATTCAAGACACTTTGTGTGTATTTATGAAAGTTGGTTTCAAAGCTCCTTCCAGTCAGTGGATCGAGATTTTCAGTGTTTCCATAAATTGTTGTCGGCAAATGCTGCTGAGGTCCTCAAATAGGTCAGCACTGGCTTTCCTCCTCCATCTGAGCAAGTGCTCCCACACCTTCACGTCAATGAGGCATTAAACTTGAATCTTCCTCCTTCCCCCCTGTAATCCACAAACAATTTTTTACACTTTTGGCTTGAGTGTGTTGTGCAGTTTGTTTTTGTGGTTTCCTTTAAATGTGATATAACATTTTGTTGCTGCATGATATATGTTTTCTAGATATACATAAAGTTGTAAAATGTATTAAACATGCAACATTGTACTTGTGTTATCATTTGGTCAATATTTCTTGTTTACATTTTTACAGGGAGCAGTGGCTACTACACTAACTCAACCTATTGATGTGCTCAAAACACGTACTATGAATGCCCGACCAGGAGAATTTAAGGTACAATGCCAAATATATAAGGTGCATTGAATGTTCCTGTTTGTTTGAATATCCAGCTTGTCTCTCTATTTATTACCAGAACGGGTTGTGAGTCGTGCATGGGTAGTGCAGATGATAGAGCACTTGCCCATGAAAGGCAAAGGTCCCAAGTTCGAGTCTCGGTTCAGCGCACAGTTTTAATCTGTCAGGAAGTTTCATATCAGTGCACACTCCGCTGCAGAGTGAAAATCTTATCTTCATTTCTAGTTGTGTTCTGTATTCATTGACTACCACTGACATTATGCACAACAGCATTGATATGTACATATGAGAAAATAAACTTTTGGAATTCCATATTGCATACATCAGCAGCTGCAGCTAAATATTTATTTATTTTTATGTGAACACAATTTGGGCTTTGTCCATTTTCAGCACAACATATCTTTCACATAGAGTGTAATTACTATTGATCTAAAAGCATCACTGTTGTCTTGTTGTTAATTGAAAAACATGTGAATTGTGACAGTCTCTTGTAGCTTGCATTGTCAGTACCTAGGGAAATTTGTCAGTACTGTGTTTTTGAAACTTAATTTCCTAAAAATTCATGAAAATTATTCCTGTGATGATTAGTTTCACATAAAGGTTATTTATTGCCCTCGATGCAACACTAAGTACATATTACTTGACTTAATTAAAGTGACTGAAGAAGGTGTTACTGTAATTAAGACACTGGAGAGGTGGCGTTTAAATATCCAACTGACTGAATTTTCTCATTATGAGAGTATTGAAGGGCAAACTGTTTTAATTGTTAAATACCATTCAAAAGCCAAGATTGCACAAAATATTTTTTTTATTCAAGAGAACTGGTTTCTACAGTGTTAGCTGTCATCTTCAAGCCCAAATTTTTTTTTTTTAGTAAGACATGTTCATTTTAAGCTGACTTTGTGCACAAGACATGGATAAAACTCAGCAAATTATAAATGTTTGTCATTGCTAAAATATATAAAAACACACAGCAGCTTGTTCAAAAGGCCATGTCCATATACAGACTGCTCACAGATCACTGTTACATGATACAAATGTGGTACATAATAGCACACCTGTTTATATATGCTGAATGCATACTAAACAGTTCAAATCCACTTTCAAAGGTGTACAAGGCACAAGGTTTTTTTGTGTAGTATGTATATGGACAATATGCTGTGTGTTTTTAAATATTTTAGCAATGTCAAACGTTTATAATGTGCTGTGTTTTATTCACTTGACATCTTGTGAATGAGGTCAGTGTAAAATGATCATGTTTTACTACAAAAACATGTTTAAGACCCGAAGATGACAACTAAGACTATTGAAACCAGTTGTCTTGAATTAAGAAATATTTTATGTGATCTTGGCTTTTGGATAGTTTTTAACAACCCTCATGACTATCTAGATTTATTTCTTGATACAATAATTTACCAACAGCTGTATGTATTGCAGACATTTATTTTATGAACTTCTTATATCCACAGTCCATAATAGACCAGCAAAGATGATCTAGATTTAGGTTTTTTATCGTTTCTCTAAATCATTTAAGTCAAATGCTGGGATGGTGCCTTTGAAAAAGATACAATCAATTTCCTTTGTAATACAGGGTGAATCACCTAAAACTCGCACCACAGATATTGCGAAAATGGAAAGTGCTATCGATATGAAGTTTTCATAGAATGGTTTGGTAGTCAGGGGTCATAATGTTACCCAATAAACAGACTGTAATAATGCTTAAAAAGAGGTATTTTTATACAAACATACACTTTGTAAAATGGAACAATGGCTGTTGACATTAACTGATCAATAGCAGGGTAAATTAGAATGTCAGTGGTGTTTGTTGCAAGAGTCTAGTGTGAGTCATTTACAAGATACTGTATTTTGAGAAGTTTCTGCACTGACACTGGTTTGTGCCATTTGAACTGCGTAGTTGTAGTTTCTAGGTATGATGTTTTTATATCTGCTTACAGTGTGCTTGTGTGCTCCTTGAATGCATTGCGACGTGCTAGTCTACATCTACATCTACATGATTACTCTGCAATTCACATTTAAGTGCTCGGAAGAGGGTTCATCAAGCCACAATCATACTATCTCTCTACCATTCCACTCCCGAACAGCGTGGGGGGAAAAATGAACACCTAAACCTTTCTGTTCGAGCTCTGAGTTTTCTTATTTTATTTTGATGATGATTCCTACCTATGTAGGTTGGGCTCAACAAAATATTTTCGCATTCGGAAGAGAAAGTTGGTGACCGAAATTTCGTAAATAGATCTCGCCGCGACGAAAAACGTCATTGCTTTAAAGACTTCCATCCCAACTCGCGTATCATATCTGCCACACTCTGTCCATTATTAAATGATAATACAAAATAAGCTGCCCTTTTTTGCACCCTTTCGATGTCTATCAATCCCACCTGGTAAGGATCCCACACCGTGCAGCAATATTCTAACAGAGGACGGACGAGTGTAGTGTAAGCTGTCTCTTTGGTGGACTTGTTTCATATTCTAAGTGTCCTTCCAATGAAACGCAACCTTTGGCGTCAACTGCCACATGCCACACCATACAGCAATCTTTTCTAAATCACTTTGCAACTGATACTGGTCTTCGGATGACCTTACTACACGGTAAATTACAGCATCATCTGCGAACAACCTAAGAGAACTGCTCAGATTGTCACCCAGGTCATTTATATAGATCAGGAACAGCAGAGGTCCCAGGACGTTTCCCTGGAGAACACCTGATATCACTTCAGTTTTACTCGATGATTTGCCATCTATTACTACGAACTGCAACCTTTCTGACAGGAAATCACGAATCCAGTCACACAACTGAGACGATACCCCATAGGCACGCAACTTGATTAGAAGTCGCTTGTGAGGAACGGTGTCAAAAGCTTTCCGGAAATCTAGAAATACGGAATCAACTTGAGATCCCCTGTCGATTGTGGCCATTACTTTGTGCGAATAAAGAGCTAGCTGCATTGCACAAGAACGATGTTTTCTGAAACCATGCTGATTACGTATCAATAGATCGTTCCCTTCGAGGTGATTCATAATGTTTGAATACAGTATATGCTCCAAAACCCTACTGCAAACCGACGTCAATGATATGGGTCAGTAGTTTGATGGATTACTCCTACTACCCTTCTTAAACACTGGTGCGACAGTCAGTCAGTGTGTGACAATGCAAGCAGTAGGTTGGGAGTGGATCATGAGATTCACCAATGCAGAAATAGCCGACAAGCTCATGGTGTATGGAGAATATAGGAAGAATGCAGTTCATTCTTATATAGTGAATGTGGCAAGATATCCCAATAGACATCAACCATCTTGGCAATTATTTATCAACCCCTTCAACCAGTTATGTGAAATTGGTATTGTGAAACCTAGACAATGTAACAGAATGAAACAAGTGGCAACAGAAGAGCTGGAAATTAATGTTCTTGCTACCATTATAGTTTATCTGCACATTAGCTCCCTCACAGTTGCATGAGGAAGTGGCATGAGTTAGAAAAGTGTCGTACACATTTCCCATTGACATAGGTTCCATCCCTATCAGATCTCTCTTCTTCAAGAACTGCATGGATATGATTATGAAAACCGTGATTGTTACCAGAGGTGTAGCACAAATGTCGATGTAGGAACTTTTGTAAATAACTTGCACTAGAATCCTGCATTGAACACCGCTGGCATTCTAATTTACCCTACTTTTAGTTTGTTCATGTCAAAAGGCATTATTCCATTGAAAAAAAGTATGTTTGCACAAAAATAGACTTTCTAAGTATTGCTACAGTCAATTTATTGGATAACAGTATGAGCCCCTGACTCCCAACCCATTTTGTGAAAACCGCACTTCACTAGCACCTTCAATTTCCACAGCATTTGCAGTGCAAGTTTTATGTGATTCACCCTGTATTCGTCCATCCCGAGCTTGAAATCTATTTCTAATGACCTCATTATTGATTGGACATTGAACCCTAATCTTTCTTGCTGCCAGTTTATTTTTTATGGTATATATAATTGTAGACATTTCTCTGAAATAATGCAGTGGCAGGAGTTATGTTGAGAGTTGTTGTTATACACTGTGGAAGGTGCTTTTATATATGTTCCACTTAAAAAAAAATACTGTATGTAGTAATTACTCTTTGCTCTGTCAGTTGTCTTTTGTTTCTTGTTCAAGCATATTGTGAGTGTATAAGTTACATTAAAATCTAGTCCTTTAAACATGACGACAAAGGTACTTATCTTTAAAACAAGAATTTATCATGAGGTTATGGGCCCAGATTTGTGCAAGTAGAAGATTGGATATCTAACTATTTGTCAGCTATTATAAAGGAGTCCACAAACAGGTCAGTGATGCATTGTGTATTGATAGATTTTGTGAAGTAGCGTCCAAAATTCATGGAATTATTTTGTCGAATGTCAGTCAAAGTACAATCAGAAAAGTCAGTCATGTGCTTTAAGTTCACAAATAATAAATGGAGCTGGTACCTGATAGTGTCCAGATGTATTCCATTATGTTCAGATCAGGTGAATTTAATGGCCAAAACATCAACATGAGTTCACTATCATGCTCCTCAAGGCAGTGTAGCATGATTATAGCCTTGTGACACAGGTGGTTATCCTGGTGGAAGATTCATTGCTTTTAGGGAAGATATCAAGCATGAAGGGATGTAGGTGATCTGCAATAATGTTCACATAGTCCACAGCTGTCATGGTGCCTTCAGTTACTAACACAGAACCCATGGAAGCTCAGGTAACAGCCCCCCCTCCCTGTAGTGTACAACAGGATGTTAAACCCTAATCTTCCTTCCTTTTTTATATCTTCATAGCGTAACACTGCACCCACAAGCCTGTGTTCATGGCTCAATGGCTC
Source organism: Schistocerca gregaria (assembly GCF_023897955.1). Taxonomy (NCBI): domain Eukaryota; kingdom Metazoa; phylum Arthropoda; class Insecta; order Orthoptera; family Acrididae; genus Schistocerca; species Schistocerca gregaria. The sequence continues at coordinate 429,249,094 of NC_064921.1, forward strand.
AAGGCATGCTTCGAGCAGCCATTCACCTGGATGAAGCACAACAAGATATGTGATTCATCCAACCAACTAACATGTTTTCATCGATTCATGATCCATTCTTGATTACTCTGAGCCCATAATTGACAGTGTTGATGGGTCAGTATAGGAACACCTAGCAGTTGTCTGCTGTAGAGCTCTGTATTCAATAATTTGTGCTTGACAGTATGCTAAGAAACGCTTGTGCCTGCACCAGAATTGTACTGTGTCATCACTGCAAACTTTTGGAATTCCCAAGAAAATAATTGCTCTTGTCAAGAAATTACATGTGCCAGGTTCAACCTCAAGGGCTGCTTTCAGACCCAATAGCAGTGAAAACAGGAGGTAAGCAAGGCTGCATGCTCTCACTGATAGAGTTTAACATATCACTGAATACTGTAATGATGCAAGTAATGGATAAAACGAGAGGAATAAAATTGAACACATCTAGAAGATCTACATTTTGCAGATGACCTTTGCCCAGTGTTGATGACATGAAAGAGAAGCAAGAAGATCTGAAGTCCGCAGTGAAGAGAGTCAGTTTGAAAACTAATGCTCAAAAAACAGTAGACATGTGGGCAAACAATAAAAGCACTGCAGAGCTTAAGCTTGGGAACCAGGTAATTGAAAGGGTGGATAAGTTTTGCTATCTTGGGACCATGATTACACCTTATGGTGGTGCAACAGACATTAACAGCTGCATCAACAAATCCAAAGGTGTTTTTACAATTCTCTGCTATATCTGGAGGTTGAAGAAAACAACATTGAGGACAAAATTGTGGATATTTGAAAGTAATATAAAATCTGTGCTTCAGTATGGATGTGTAACATGGAAAATGACAAATCAGCTAATCCGTAAGCTGCAGACATTCAACATCTGATGTCTGAGAAACATCCTTAGGATATGGTGGCCAAATATCATCTCTAACTAAATACTCTGGGAAAGAAACAGCCATATTGTGAAGGAAGCACTTTATTGCGTCCCATAGGGATAACGGAGACGAGGCAGGCCCAAAATGACATGGAGATGATCAGTTGAAGCAGAAGGTCAACAAAAAGGAATAGGATGGGAAGACATGATCCTTTGTTGCATCCCTATGCTCCACATAAAGAGTTAAAAGAATTAATAAATAATAATCTTATCCAACACAGATTGCTGCCTATCCTGCTTTATGCAGTGGACGGGCTGCAAACCTCCGATCACATTCTCTGAAGAGATGTGTACAGTCAACACCTTGTTGCCTACTTGTGATTTCACCACCCTTCAACCACCTTCCATAGACATTTACAAAAGTAAACAGCTGACCACTCTCACAATTTTCAAGATATTCATTTCTAGGCACTGGACCATAACAATCTACACTTTGACAGAGTAGCTTATGGTAGTGGCTTTCCCCATTTGTGGTCCATATCATTGCTTGAATGATTCCCTATTACCTTCTGTTTCATGTACATGCACATATGCATGCACGTACATACACCCCAGCTGAATACATTGTGCTGGCACTTGGTGGGTTGTGTGAAGTGGTGTGGGGAGGGGAGAAAGGTGGTGGGGAATGGAAGGGAGGGCAGGGAAAGGGTGACTGATGGCTGGGAGGGAAAGGCACGAGATGCATGGGTTAGGAATATGGCACTGGTCAGATCATTCGGGTTACAAGCAGAGGGAATTGTGCATACTGCACAATGAAATCTAATATAGGAGATTGAGGGTGGTATAGAACTGAGGAAAGTAAGACTGTGAGGAGGTGAAAAAACATTTTTCACTCATTGGTAATTTATAGCGTATTGAATATATATTTTACATTGACTTATGTTAGAGAATTAAGGAGTGGAGAAAAAAACACAGAGGAATAACGATAATGTATTTTATATCTCAGCCTATACAAACAGGAAAGGAAAGTACTAGCAAGCAGACAGAGATGAAAAAAATACTTAATCAGGGAACGAAAGAATAATCCATCTGTTTCTTAGTGCAGAATAGAAGTACTACTAGTGCTATTGCTACAGTTTTTTGTTAGGTTCATGCAAGTTCCTAATGTAATTTGCCTTATCAAATGTGATGTTCTAATCAGTACCAGATAATATTTAAAAATATATTTGATATTTACGTATGAATTTGCTTACTTTTTCAGAGTATGTGGCATATTATTCTGCACACAGCTAAGTTGGGACCACAAGGCTTCTTCAAGGTATGTATCAGACAAGTTCCTGTGCAAGAAGGAAAACTATCTTCAATATTGTGCATGATCTATACATGTTGTTGTTGTTGTGGACTTCAGTCCTGAGACTGGTTTGATGCAGCTCTCCATGCTAATCTATCCTGTGCAACCTCCTTCATCGCCCAGTACCTACTGCAATCTACATCCTTCTGAATCTGCTTAGTGTATTCATCTGTTGGTCTCCCTCTATGATTTTTACCATCCATGCTGCCCTCCAATACTATATTGGTGATCCCTCGATGTATTAGAACATGTCATACCAGCCGATCCCTTCTTCTAGTCAAGTTGTGCCACAAACTTCTCTTCTCCCCAATCCTATTCAATACCTCCTCATTAGTTACGTGATCTACCCACCTAATCTTCAACATTCTTCTGTAGCACCACATTTCGAAAGATTCTATTCTCTACTTGTCTAAACTATTTATTGTCCATGTTTCACTTCCATACATGGCTACACTCCATACAAATACTTTCAGAAACGACTTCCTGACGCTTAAATCTATACTTGATCTTAACAAATTTCTCTTCTTCAGAAATGCTTTCCTTGTCATTGCCAGTATACATTTTAAATCCTCTCTACCAGTTATTTTGCTTCCCAAATTGCAAAACTCCTTTACTACTTTAAGTGTCTCATTTCCTAATCTAATTCCCTCAGCATCACCCGACTTAATTAGACTACATTCCATTATCCTTGTTTTGCTTTTGTTGATGTTCATCTTATATCCTCCTCTCAAGACACTGCCCATTCTATTCAACTGCTCTTTCAAGTCCTTTGCTGTCTCTGACAGAATTACAATGCCATCGGCGAACCTCAAAGTTTTTATTTCTTGTCCCTGGATTTTAATACCTACTCCGAAATTTTCATATGTTTGCTTCACTGCTTGCTCAATATACAGATTGAATAACATCGCGGAGAGACTACAAACCTGTCTCACTCCCTTCCCAACCACTGCTTCCCTTTCATGTCCCTCGACTCTTATAACTGCCATCTGGTTTCTGTACAAATTGTAAATAGCCTTTCACTCCCTGTATTTTACCCCTGCCACCTTTAGAATTTGAAACAGAATATTCCAGTCAACATTGTCGAAAGCTTTCTCTAAGTCTATAAATGCTAAAAACGTAGGTTTGCCTTTCCTTAATCTTTCTTCTAAGATAAGTCGTAGGGTCAGTATTGCCTTACGTGTTCCAACATTTCTACGGAATCCAAACTGATCTTCCCCGAGGTCGGCTTCTATCAGTTTTTCCATTTGTCTGTAAATAATTCGTGTTAGTATTTTGCAGCTGTCACTTATTAAACTGATAGTTCGGTAATTTTCACATCTGTCAACACCTGCTTCCTTTGGGATTGGAATTATTATATTCTTCTTGAAGTCTGAGGGTATTTTGCCTGTTTCGTACATCTTGCTCACCAGATGGAAGAGTTTTGTCAGGACTGGCTTTCCCAAGGCCGTCAGTAGTTCTAATGGAATGTTGTCTACTCCTGGGGCCTTGTTTCGACTCAGGTCTTTCAGTGCTCTGTCAAACTCTTCACACAGTATTGTATCTTCCATTTAATATTCATCTACATCCTCTTCCATTTCCATAATATTGTCTTCAAGTACATCGCCCTTTCTGCTTTTCCTTCTTTGCTTATAACCGGGTTTCCATCTGAGCTCTTGACATTCATACAAGGTCTCTTTAATTTTCCTGTAGGTCGTATCTATCTTACTCCTGGTGAGATAAGCCGCCACATCATTACATTTGTCCTGTAGCCATGCCTGCTTTGCCATTTTGCACTTCCTGTCGATATCATTTTTGAGACGTTTGTATTCCTTTTTGCCTGCTTCATTTACTGCATTTTTATATTTTTTCCTTTCATCAATTAAATTCAATATTTGATCTGTTACCCAAGGAGTTCTACTAGCCCTTGTCGTTTTACCTACTTGATCCTCTGCTGCCTTCACTACTTCATCCCTCAGAGCTACCCATTCGTCTTCTACTGTATTTCTTTCCCCCATTCCTGTCAATTGTTCCCTTATGCTCTCCCTGAAACTCCATACAACCTCTGGTTTAGTCAGTTTATCCAAGTCCCATCTCCTTAAATTCCCACCTTTTTGCAATTTCTTCAGTTTTAATCTACATCTCATAACCAATAAATTCTGGTCAGAGTCCACATCTGCCCCTGGAAATGTCCTACAATTTAAAACCTGGTTCCTAAATCTCTGTCTTACCATTATAGAACTATCTGATACCTTTTAGTATCACCGGGATTCCTCCATGTATACAACCTTCTTTTATGATTCTTGAACCAAGTGTTGGCTATGATTAAGTTATGCTCTGTGCAAAATTCTAACAGATGGCTTCCTCTTTCATTTCTTAGCCCCAATCCATATTCACCTACTATGTTTCCTTCTCTCTCTTTTCCTACTGTCGCATTTCAATCACCCATGACCACTAAATTTTCGTCTCCTTTCACTACCTGAATAATTTCTTTTATCTCATCATACATTTCTTCAATTTCTTCGTCATCTGCAGAGCTAGTTGGTATATAAACTTGTACTACTGTAGTAGGCATGGGCTTCGTGTCTTATCTTGGCCACTATAATATGTTCACTATGCTGTTTGTAGTAGCTTATCTGCACTCCTATTTTTTTATTCATTATTAAACCTACTCCTGCATTACCCCTATTTGATTTTGTATTTTTAACCCTGTAGTCACCTGACCAGTAGTCTTGTTCCTTCTGCCACCGAACTTCACTAATTCCCACTATATCTAACTTTAACCTATCCATTTCCCTTTTTAAATTTTCTAATCTACCTGCCTGATTAAGGGATCTGACATTCCACGCTCCGATCCGTAGAATGCCAGTTTTCTTCCTCCTGATAACGACGTCCTCTTGAGTAGTCCCCACCTGGAGATCCAAATGGGGGACTATTTTACCTCCAGAATATTTTACCCAAGAGGACGCCATCATCATTTAACCATACAGTAAAGCTGCATGCCCTCGGGAAAAATTACGGCTGTAGTTTCCCCTTGCTTTCAGCCATTCGCAGTACCAGCACAGCAAGGCCGTTTTGGTTATTGTTACAAGGCCAGATCAGTCAATCATCCAGATTGTTGCCCCTGCAACTACTGAAAAGGCTGCTGCCCCTCTTCAGGAACCACACATTTGTCTGGCCTCTCAACAGATACCCCTCCGTTGTGGTTGCACCTATGGTACGGCTATATGTATCGTTGAGATACGCAAGCCTCCCCACCAACGGCAAGGTCCATGGTTCTTGGGGGGGATCTATACATACTCTGCCAATATCATTATTATCTGCATAACAATTTTCCTATTATGATTAGAGTTCTTTGATGTGGAAGTATGTTACACTAATTATGAACAGTACAATGAGTAAAGACAAGCACTCATTATGTAGTGGAGCCATTGTGTAGTAGATAGGCATATAAGCAAGGTACATTGCAGCTCAGATTTTGAATTTTGGTTTTATGTCATGGTATACAGACACACAGATGCACACAGTTCCATTGTCCTGGCGCTGTGGCTTGACCTGAACATTTTCCTATCTTCCATGGTGCATTGAGAGCGACATGGGAGTGAGGAAGATAATGGAGAGCCAATGGCTAGGAGATGGATAGATGTTAGAGGAAGATAATAGAAACATGCTATCAGAGAAGAGTCATCTTCTTGCAGGCAGGGGGACTTACATGTTACACATATAACTACAGGAGAATGGGATTGTGGGGGGCACTAGCTTGGAAGCCAAAGGAGTAATTGAGCTGACTGGGGGAGGGGGGGGGGGGGGAGAGGGAGTTCAGTGAGGACTCAGTGTGGATGAAGGCATGTGGTTTAGGGCAAGATTATTTGGTGCCTTGGAAGTGTTGTTCCTGGCATCACATTCAAAGAAGCTGCTGTAGGAGAAGGATGTAGCATCCATGTAATATGGTTTATGAAACAGCCCTTGAAGTGTACTATGTTGTGGTCTGCCAGTGAGTGGTCAGACAGTAACCATTCATATCAACTGATGACGGGTCTTGTTCATATAAAAAAACTGTGCAATAACTGCAGTAAATGTATGAATAATGAGGATGCTTTTGTAGGTGAAATTGCCTCTCACGGGATGGATGTCTCAGTGACAGGACTGGACTAGTATGTGCTTGGTGGATGCTTCAGAGAAGTCTTCTATCTGGATCTTTAATGTGAAAATAGGTCATTTGGCTACTAGTTGCAAATAGGAGTGCCATAATGATGGACCATAATGCTTTTGCATTTGGATGAAAAAATACCACTACTGAAGAGGCAGGAAGTATTTTTATGAGAATATTCCTCATTTCATGGCCTGAAGAGTCTGGTCATAATCTTGGTAAACAGTATGGTAGAACTGCTCCAGTGATAATGTTAGGTTTGTGGAAATAGTTAAAGCACAAGTATAGGAAGGTATCGCATGGAAATCACTTTTAAGATCGATTTTGAGAAGCCAGAGTGGCAAGGGGGGGGGGGGGGGGGGGGCGGCTTGCTTCTAGAGCAGATGAGTCATCTATGTGGAACAAGGCTCTATTGGAGCCTCTTCTCTGAAAAGCGATAACAGTTACTGAAGTGGAAATATTGTTGGTAGCTAATGCATTTTATAAAATTGGAGACTTTTTATTGTGTCATCAAAGAAATTGAGTTTTGGGAAGGTGGCTCATTGAGAGGACTCTGTGAAACTGGTAAGAAGAAAGGCATTCAGAATTTGGAAATGTAAGAATCATATACTTTGGCACTGGGTTCGGATCATTAAGTCTGAATCTGAATGATATCTTTAAATGGCTAGGCCCATAAATATAGTAGATTGTCTTACTATGTTTTTATGCTTTTCTCTTGTAATAGTAGTTATCATGAGAACATAATTTGTCATTTGTATAAGGGCTGCAGCAGTCAGCATATGATCAGCAGGATTTTTGGAAACGGTACTATTTGATAGTAAAAATATTGTGTATCTGTCTGGGAGGAGGGGGGCGGGGGATGATATTGATGTGGAAACAGATAGTTGTAACTGTTACAAGCAAGGAGCCTCATTGTGATTGCATAGCAATTGAGGATCATTGATGGTAGAATGGTTTGTGTCATTGATGTAGGTAATTATAGTCTGTTCAAAATTACTTTAGGATTGACACTTTGGCAGCAACAAGTCAATGTGCAGAGCAGAGTTGCCACGTCCCACACTGTACCCTCAGGTAATACTATGTTTCATATAACTCTATTGGACTCACAAACTGTTCTATGCAGAAAGATATTATCAGTGACTTCTGGAAGAATTGAACTATTTTTTTCATTTTTGTTTTGGTGATATACGGTAAGTTTACAAAAATGCATTTCCCGACAACATCACAGAATTTTTGACATGCAGGAAATTTTTGTTATTGACTTTGGTTGAACATATTACACAAACAAAATATTAAGACTACATCTTTTTTTGCTCCAAACCAGAGCTCTGTTGGAGACCTTTGCCAAGAGATAATTTGAGTTAAATGTGATACGTGATGCTGCCCTCACAGTTTCCCGCTTGGTATCATTGTGAGAAACAGAGTACTAGTTTTATAATTAATCTGTTATCACATTTACAGATCAAATTTTATATTTATTTGTAACATCACAAAAGCAATTATACCTATTAAATGAGGGTTGGAGATTTGTTTCCAAACTTCTGAAAATATATTTTACTATGCAGATACTTAAAAAATTGCACGTGCCAGGCATGCATCTAAATAATCCTGTGCATCTTTTTTTTGTGATGACAATGGTAAAACTCTACTGACATTAATCTCGTTGTTGTCAAAGATGCTTGAAGCAACAGACACTGCTGATATTTATTGACACAATCATTTTCTATAACAGATTTATTGCTGAGTGCCATGACTGTAGACAGCATATTATTATTAATAAAAGAATGGAAAATCCAGGAAGGAAAGTAACAACATTATGAAAAGGAAAGTTGCCACTCAGCATATAGCAGAGATGCTGAGTTGCAGATGGGCACTACAATACGACTGTCACAATTAAAGCTTTCGGCCTGTAAGGCCTTTGTCAAAAATAGATGACACACACACACACACACACACACACACACACACACACACACACACACAACTTCAGTCTCAGGCAGTTTCTCAGGCAGTTGTAGCCACATTATTATTATTATTATTATTATTATTATTATTATTACTACTATTATTATTATTTCTTTCTTATCTCAGACGTTATGTCTGGTCAGAAGTAGAAAGTGACGCAGACCTTGATCAAGCGTGACTCCTTTTAACTGTACGGTATATGTTATATTGCATTTAGGAACTTTTGGGTAATTGAACATGTATCAATAATTGTGGGTTTCTGTAGTTGTATATATAAGTTTGGATGTAGCTGTATTGCATTGATGTACTGGTGGATATTGTGTGGTATGACTCCTGTAATTGATAGTATAATTGGTATAATGTCAACTTTATCCTGATGCCACATATCCTTGACTTCCTCAGCCAGTTGGATGTATTTTTCAATTTTTTCTCCTGTTTCCTTTTGTATATTTGTTGTATTGGGTATGGATATTTCGATTAGTTGTGTTAATTTCTTCTTTTTATTGGTGAGTATGATGTCAGGTTTGTTATGTGGTGTTGTTTTATCTGTTATAGTGGTTCTGTTCCAGTACAATTTGTATTCATCATTCTCCAGTACATTTTGTGATGCATACTTGTATGTGGGAACGTGTTGTTTTATAAGTTTATGTTGTAAGGCAAGCTGTTGCTGTATTATTTTTGCTACATTGTCATGTCTTCTGGGGTATTCTGTATTTGCTAGTATTGTACATCCGCCTGTGATGTGATCTACTGTTTCTATTTGTTGTTTGGAAAGTCTGCATTTATCAGTTGTGGTATTGGGATCTTTAATAATATGCTTGCTATAATATCTGGTGTTTATTGTTTGATCCTGTATTGCAATCATGAATCCTTCCATCTCACTGTATATATTGCCTTTTCTTAGTCATGTGTTGGATGCGTCTTGATCGATGTGTGGCTGTGTTAGATGATACGGGTGCATGTCATGTAGTGTTTTCTTTTTCCAATTTACTTTCTTCGTATCTGTTGATGTTATGTGATCTAAAGGGTTGTAGAAGCGGTTATGAAATTGCAGTGGTGTAGCTGATGTATTTATATGAGTGATTGCTTTGTGTATTTTGCTAGTTTCTGCTCGTTCTAGAAAGAATTTTTTTAAATTGTCTACCTGTCCAAAATGTAGGTTTTTTATGTCGATAAATCCCCTTCCTCCTTCCTTTCTGCTTAATGTGAATCTTTCTGTTGCTGAATGTATGTGATGTATTCTGTATTTGTGGCATTGTGATCGTGTAAGTGTACTGAGTGCTTCTAGGTCTTTGTTTCTCCATTTCACTACTCCAAATGAGTAAGTCAATATTGGTATAGCGTAAGTATTTATAGCTTTTGTTTTGTTTCTTGCTGTCAATTCTGTTTTCAGTATTTTTGTTACTCTTTGTCTATATTTTTCTTTTAGTTCTTCTTTAATATTTGTATTATCTATTCCTATTTTTTGTCTGTATCCTAGATATTTATAGGCATCTGTTTTTTCCATCGCTTCTATGCAGTCGCTGTGGTTATCCAATATGTAAACTTCTTGTTTAGTGTGTTTTCCCTTGACTATGCTATTTTTCTTACATTTGTCTGTTCCAAAAGCCATATTTATATCATTGCTGAATACTTCTGTTATCTTTAGTAATTGGTTGAGTTGTTGATTTGTTGCTGCCAGTAGTTTTAGATCATCCATGTATAGCAAATGTGTGATTTTGTGTGGGTATGTTCCAGTAATATTGTATCCATAATTTGTATTATTTAGCATGTTGGATAGTGGGTTCAGAGCAAGGCAGAACCAGAAAGGACTTAATGAGTCTCCTTGGTATATTCCACACTTAATCTGTATTGGCTGTGATATGATATTATTTGAATTTGTTTGGATATTAAGTGTGGTTTTCCAATTTTTCATTACTATGTTTAGGAACTGTATCGATTTAGGATCTACTTTGTATATTTCCAATATTTGTAGTAACCATGAGTGGGGTACACTATCAAAAGCTTTTCGGTAATCAATGTATGCGTAGTGTAGCGACCTTTGTTTAGATTTAGCTTGATATGTCACCTGTGCATCTATTATCAGTTGCTCTTTACATCCTCGTGCTACTTTGCAACAGCCTTTTTGTTCTTCATTTATAATTTTGTTCTGTGTTGTATGTGTCATTAATTTCTGTGTAATGACTGATGTTAATATTTTGTATATTGTTGGTAGGCATGTTATTGGGCGGCATTTAGCTGGGTTTGCTGTGTCTACTTGATCTTTAGGTTTCATATAAGTTATTTCATGTGTAAGTGTATCAGGGAATGTGTATGGGTCTGCAATGTAACTGTTAAATAATTTATATTAAAAACAAAGATTCCAAGACTTACCAAGCGGGAAAGCGCCGGCAGACAGGCACATGAACAAAACACACACACAGAATTACTAGCTTTCGCAACCGATGGTTGCTTCTTCAGGAAGGAGAGGGAAAGACGAAAGGATGTGGGTTTTAAGGGAGAGGGTAAGGAGTCATTCCAATCCCGGGAGCGGAAAGACTTCCCTTAGGGGAAAAAAAGGACAGGTGTACACTCGCACACACACACATATCCATCCGCACATACACAGACACAAGCAGACATATTTAAAGGCAAAGAGTAAGGGCAGAGATGTCAGTCGAGGCGGAAGTACAGAGGCAAAGAAGTTGTTGAAAGACAGGTGAGGTATGAGCGGCGGCAACTTGAAATTATCGGAGGTTGAGGCCTGGCGGATATCAAGAAGAGAGGATATACTGAAGGGCGAGTTCCCATCTCCGGAGTTCGGATAGGTTGGTGTTGGTGGGAAGTATCCAGATAACTCGGACGGTGTAACACTGTGCCAAGATGTGCTGGCCGTGCATCAAGGCATGTTTAGCCACAGGGTGATCCTCATTACCAACAAACACTGTCTGCCTGTGTCCATTCATGCGAATGGACAGTTTGTTGCTGGTCATTCCCACATAGAAAGCGTCACAGTGCAGGCAGGTCAGTTGGTAAATCACGTGGGTGCTTTCACACGTGGCACTTTAGTATGTTATGCAGAAATGTTTAGCATTTGAACCATACTGGCTCATGGGTTCTAATGTTCCGATGACTTAAAGTGCAAGTGTGGATCTGGGTTATATCGGCTTATTCCCCCAAACCATCTTCCACTTCTTTATGAGGTGACTTACTTGAAATTTGCAACCACTCTTCTTTACTGAAGAGCCGCCTGCTGGAAACCCTCTTGACTTCTTCTCCGTCTGATAATGCTCAGTACAGGGATTTTTAGACTCTTTGTACTTATTAAATAAGTAGACATACAAACTTTACTCTTTGTCAGCTAATGATATATCTGACCTCCACTTCCACATGAATATGTAACTTCATGCAAGTCTCTCATATTGCCAGATGTAAGAAACAGATTGATTTGCACTTAAAAGAAAGTTGTCTTGGATGCCATGACCTTGTTAGCATGACTCATAAAATGAGTCTTGCCTCTAACAAGGTTGCGTCAGGAGTCTACCAGAGTACTTTTTCAACTGTTCTTGTTTTAATAACAATATTCAATGACAAAATAAGCATAAAGCTGCATATAAACTCCACGGTTCTTCCTTACATACTCACTAAAACATCTGTGGATTGCCTGACAGGTGCTTGTCGGTGCCGTACGACCACTGCGTCTACTTTCTTCCCGTGACTGATTTTAAACCTGCACAAACAAACATGTAATGCACAGTAGGTAGGATTGTACCATTCCACACACATATCCAGAATATCAAGTGTTCGAGACGGTAGAAGGCTTAGTGGTTCTAGAATTTACACAGAAATTCTTGAAGCACTACATATCCCCCCCCCCTCAGATGGCACATGTGATATTTTACACATAATCATTATGCAAATAATATCACTCATAATGACATTTCATATCTTAACAGTACACATTTCTTATACATGTTTATATACATATCTTTCCTTTCCGTAACAATTATCTGTCCTCTTTTGAACAATCTTTTGCTTACTGTTTCTCTACTCTTTTCTTATTTTACTTTGTTATGAAGACATGAACATTTACTCATGGTTTTAGTCAGCTTTACTAATATATAGGAATTGTGAGGAATCTTTTTCTTTTCTTTATTTCCTTTTTTCAGTTGTAAACTTTAGGTGTTTGACACATGAATAAACTATTTTCTATTTTGATCTTTTGTACTACCTTTTTCTTAGTATGTACTATTTTCATTATTTGTAGCTTGGGCGAACTCTGGACGAAATGAAAGTGTTCTTTTGACTCTCATTTAGTTCCATGAAACATAATAATGCTAGTCATTCATAGAATTCACACTTCCCAGAACAACCCCTATAAAATTTGTGACTTTTGTCATGATACTGTTCTCTTCTCCTAGGATCAACACCTATTCCTTGCTTGTGGGTTGTCATTATGAGAGCACTTCCTCTTTCCATTCTGGCAGGTATGCCCCTTACAAAACATCCCTATTTTTTAGGCAACAGATCGTCCTATCTCCACATAGGTACACCTGCCCTGTATACTTAGTGAATGCCGGGTATGGCCCCTTTATCCTTTCTGAGTTGGCCTCACGGTTCATTACTGTAATATATATTTCTATGTTTACCATAATTAAATATCTTCTGGTAAAGATGTAAATCTATTTTAAACTTCACATTCATTCTTTAATATATCATTTACTCCCTAGAGTCCTCCTCTACTTACCAACTTCTATATTTTCAATAGTTACTATGTCTACATATACTATTTACATGCCACTATCCTTTAATTCATCAGAGTACTTATTACGCTGATGTAATCTAATGATCAACATGACTAATTCTACTCCTATTTTCGTTTTCTTTCTTTGCTCACGCCTGTCTCTTATGTATTCATTATTCATTGCTACTTTATAATTGTTCGTTATGTATGTGCACCTCTTCTTATGAATATTCAATGTAGAACTTTCATAGATTTTTATATATGTGTGCATATTTCCATATGTACACACATTTTCCCTATGACGCCTGGCGGTTCTCACATCGTGACAGGCTTCCTCTTATGTGACTTAATGTTCGTGTAGTCTGATTCTTTGGCCTTCTTATCTAAAGATAAGACTTAGGTTTTTAGTAAACACGGAAATAAGGAAGGACTTTAGCGATAGAAGTTTGTGAATATGGAAATAGGAAAAAAATAAACAGGTCCTCAAATGAGAAGTATGTCCTCAAATGAGAAGTAAGAAAGGAAAAAAATATATATGGATGCTAGGATCAAAGAAGAGAAAGAAGATAGCCCCAAAGACAGGACCCCCCCCCCCCCTCCTCCTGCCCCCCACCCCTTCTTCCCTAGGAACTCTACCCCTCAGATACTTGAGTGAGACCCCGGAGGAGGTTTGGTGTTAAATTATCTCCTACAGAACAGCCTTGTCTCACCTTCACCCTTTGAGGTCCCCAAAGGAAATCCTAGTAACCCTAAGCAAATGGAAAATGATGAAAATCAGGCACACTTGTTTGTGAGGGTTGTTTGAAAGGTGTGATGTGTGTTTTGTGTTAATCATGATTTATCTGTTCTTGTAAATCATGCTTTTAGCTACAATACCTACCCCTTTCAAAGTTTATACAAACCCTGCCATCTATATCACATCTCATAAAAGGTATAAAATACTCTACACAAAATAGAAAATCTATACACTACAGTATAACAGTTGTTCAGCTAGTCACGTCTTACCATATTTTCCACAAACATAACTCTATTTAGTTTATTTCATCTAGATATCGCTTTATGTCTGTGGTTCTCTAAAGTTGTTCTCTATTTCATAATCATATCCGGTTTTCTAAGCAGTAAGATTACAGAATAGTTCTAGATTTTAAAGGAATTTGGTGCAGGAAACTAATTGGAAAAAACCTCGAAAACAGCTCGGGATCCGACGGTTGTTACTCTGCCTGTTAACTTAGAATGTTAACGTCCCTGGGGGATACAGTGAAACCTCTTTATAACGTTCCTCCATATAATGTTTTCCTCTGTATTACGTCCATTTTTTTTTCAGTCCTGACTAAAAGCCCACATAAACAATGTTAAATTTTCCTCTTTACTGAGTTTCCTCTATATTACAGTTTCCTCCATGTAACATTCATGTCAATTATTTACCTCTTTATAATGTTTAAGTGACTGGATGTAGACACATAGTTTTCCGTTCTGTGGATTCACAATTTGCACCAGCTGAGAAAGCCCGCGCTCAGCGTGTTTCATATGTCAGTGGCAGAACCCGGTCACATGACATGTGACGCACATTCTGCCTGCGATTTTTTTGGTGCCATTTCAGTCACTGCTTTGTATTCATAGCATGTTGTGTGAGCTGAGCAGCAAACAGTTTGTGTGTCTAGTGAGAGTGTGTCTTCGATATAACTTTAAGCTTTCATCGGTGGACATGAGTGAAAAGTGGAAAAACATTTCTCTGGAAGAGACATTTTCTGTTATTAAAAAAAGTGGGGGCATCTTCTGGTGTGAGTCATGTGGAGCTAGTTGAATATTTTACAGGCAATGAATTTAATTATGTACTTGTGGAGGGAAGTCAGTGCTGAAACTATTAAAAACTGCTTCACAAAAGCGGATTCTGTGAAAATGAGATGGCAGCTCCTGTGGAAGGTGTTGCAAATGATTTGCAAGAGTTTCAGGAATTAATAGGCAGTGATTCTGTCACTTTTGAGGACTTTGTGGCTGTGGATGACAATGTGGCAACCACAGGAGTACAAAGTATTGAGGAGCTGACTGCAGAGAGAAGTTTTGAGAATAATAGTGGTAGTGAAAGTGGCAGTGACAAGGAAGATGACACTGTGCCCTCATATACTAAGGCGGCTGAAGCCTTTGAAACATTCAGGAGATATATGATGGCCCATAGACTTGAGGACAGGACGAGCAATAAATGATTGCCATACAGTCATGGAAAAATAGAAAACAAATATGCTTGCTTGAATATTTTAAAAAATCATAGGTATGTGATTTTCAGATTGCATAGGTTTCTAGAGTTTTGTGCAAATTTAAGCTCCATTTCACAATTTAATTATTAAAGTAATTTTTTGTAATGAATTCATTTTTAATCTGTACCACTTACTGTGTTTTTATGTAATATGTGCAGTATATCATAAACAAAATTTGGCTCATATTTTACAATTGGGTCAACTGAAGAACAGGATACCACCTGTCAGCTTTGGACAGTAATGTCATTTCTTAAGAATCTGTTATAACTTTTTACAGTACAAACTGATCCATTTACTTTCACCCATCCACCTACCAGGCCCCATGATTTGATCATTTGCAATGAATATCATATTACGGTATTGTGAAAATTTAAAATGTCATCTATGGCACCATTTGTCAAAGCTGATTAGTGGTATCCCTATCTCCAGTAATGCCCTATAATTATTATTTGGAAGCCTTCCTCTTTATAGTGTTTTCCTCTATACAGTATTCAGAATTTTTGGTCCCTTGAAAAACGTTATATAGAGGTTTCACTGTATACAATTTTACATCCTTTACATTGTATCTACCCTTCTCGAATCCAGTTGTGGGATCTACTAAAAATAACGTCTTAGGATGGACCACCGTTTATACCCGGTACGGTCCCTCATATTTTTGAAAAAAAACAAAAAAAAACCATGAGTCTCTTTCTTCAGAGTTGAGCTGGGAAGATGGTGTTTTATAAGAACCAGTTCATCGACTTAGTACTGAGGTTCCACAGCTTTTTTGTCATGCTTACTTATTCTATGTAGCGCCTTTTTATTAATTTTTAAAAACTATTTCCTGATTTACTTGTTCTTCTACAAAAGGTTTGCCTATAACTTCTAAAGGTGTCAACCCAATCGACAAATGGGGTAATTCATTTAGGATAAGTTCAAAGTCCTTAATTTTCGTTGCCTATGAAGTATGTTTTTCATGGCAGTAAGTACGACATAATTTTCCAATTTCCTTCATTACTCGCTCATACAGATTTGATGACGGGTTATAATTGGAGATTAACACTTGTTGAATACCTTCCCACCCTAGGAATTCTCTAAATTTGTTACTGCCAAATTGTGGTCCATTATCCGTAAGAAACCGTTTGTTTTGTTTTACCTACTTCGAGATAGTATTGTTGTAAACAGTGTATAACCGTCTATGTATTTGCTCTTTGCATAGGATATAGTTTAACATATTTTGACCAACATTCTGTGATAACCAAAATATATGATACTCCCCCATTTCCTTGTGGAATTGGTCCAAAAAAATCTGCCGCTGTAAGGTTGTGTAATGACTTAGGAATAATAGGATACATTTTGTATTTCACCTGAGTATTATTCTCTTTTACTTTCTGGCAAGTTTCACATCTTCTAATCAAAGATGCTATCTTATGACCTAGTTTCTTCAAATATAAAATTTATTCATATGAGATATACAATATTTTATTCTGAAGTGTCCATATCCTGTGTGAACATACCACACTAGTTCGTCTTCCATTATCTTCGGGATACATAAAGCGACAACACTGTGATGTTACACTGTCTCTCCAAATCAAGTTATGATCTATAATTTTCCATTTTCCTAATTGATTAGGAGATAACGAGTTCTGAATACACACAGAAAATATTTCTGTGAAATAAGGATCATGATGGATATTCCATGTTATTCTTTGAGCCATTTCCTTTACCATGATGTTTTGATATTCTGCTCATATAAAGTTAATTTAAAAAATGATGCCGTGCTCTTCCGTACATTTCAATTCTTCCATTCCTATGGACAGCCTCAATAAAGCATCAGGTACTATATTTTCGGAACCTTTTACGTACTGTATCTTAATATCGTATTCCTGTAGGAAAAGCATCAATCACATCAACCTACTGTGTAGTACTCTACTACTCTTTAGAAAGGATAAAGCTTGATGATCTGTATAAATATGGATTTCTGATCCCCATATTAGTGTTTGAACCTTTTGAATACTCCACACAATCGCCAATAGTTCTTTTTTGGTAGCTGTGTAATTTAGTTCATGCTTATGTAGGCTATGGCTAGCAAAAGCTATGGTTCTATGTTCTACATGACTTGGATCCCATTCTCCTTGGAAAAGTTTGGCAGCAACACCGTAATCCGATGCATCTGTCTAAAGTTTAAACGGTTCGCCCGTAACTGGATGGTGTAATATGGGTGACTCAACAAGCACTCTTTTAACATTTTCAAATGCACCATTTGCACCTTGATCCCAAGTCTACAGCACTCCTCTTCTTAATAAATGTAAAATTCTCAGGTCATTTAACTCTTGCCCTCGTACGTATTGTCAATAGTATCTGGTCATACCTATTTCTTGTCTTACATTTCTGGGGTGCGAACATCCTTTGATAGCTTTTATGCATTCATGGTCCTGTCTAGTTTCCTTTACCCCTATAATATAACCTAAGAACGTAAGTTCTTGGCACCCAAAAACTGATTTTGACAGCTTCAATGTAATACCTTTCTCTTTAATTTTTTTTCAGAGTCTTGCATAAAGTTAGACAATGTTCCTCCCAAGTAGCTGATATTATGAAGATATCGTCTACGTATATTATCAAATCCTTCAATAAGTCTCTCCCTAGTGCTTCATCTAAAACACATATAAATATGGACACAGTGATATTAAGTCCTAATGGCAACACACTGAAATGATATGATTTTCCATCAATGTTCCTCCCAAGTAGCTGATATTATGAAGATATCGTCTACGTATATTATCAAATCCTTCAATAAGTCTCTCCCTAGTGCTTCATCTAAAACACATATAAATATGGACACAGTGATATTAAGTCCTAATGGCAACACACTGAAATGATATGATTTTCCATCAAACAAAAAGGCTGTTTACTTTTTGGATTCTGGATGTAATCTTATCTGCCAATGTCCCGTGGTCAAGTCCATTGTGCTAAAGAATCTTGCCTTTTCCAATTTGGATAACAATTCGTCGATATTAATCGGTCAGTCTCTCTCTGTCTCTATATGTCGATTCAGTGTACAAATGTCTAAAACTAATTGTACCCCACCTGTAGCTTTTTTCACCACAACCAAAGGATTGTTCATTACACTGGAACTTCTTTCTGTAATATTATTATCAATCATTTTGTTAATCTCATCTTGAACTGCTTCCTTCAAACTCAATGGTGTTGGATACAATTTGCAAAAGAATGGGGTATAATTTTTGATTTTGAACTTACAGATATAGTTTCTGTTGTTACCTGGACAATTGTAAACACCACTTCATACTTCATTAAAATTTTATATAAATCTCACCTTTGTTGATCGATTAATATTAGGGATTCATTAACTTTGTCTTGTATGTCAATTTGATGTGTTCTTTGATCCACATTATTGATTTTTGGTGATAAGTGAGCTGTAACTGTTAATCACGGACACTGACAGTCAGTTGTTTGTCCCTCAATATGACCATTTGTCACAAATGGTGTCCAACATCTACTGTCCCCTCTACCAAAACAAAGATGATGTTCATCAAAGTTTAAGATGAATTTAAACTCTGACAACCAATCTAAACCAAATAGTACATCTCTATTAATATTCTCTACTATTAATAGTGTTTGACAAAATAACATATTTCCAGTAGTGCAGTTCACTTGAGTTTCACATTTTACAAGCTTACTTTTTTATCCCGATTATGTATACTCCAGTCACTGGCAATAACAGTAAGTGCTGTTTATTCTGTATCAAGTTAAAAAATGTGTTTGAGATGAGTGATACCTCACTCCCCGAATCTATAAATATGCTAACCTTTCAATTTTCCACTTCCCTGCTATTATAGGTTGTGGATTATTAGTGGCTAAACTTGGTTCTTCAAGCAGCAACCATTCCTTTGTGGGTATTTTGTGTGTAAAGTTAACATACTTTTATGGAATAAGGCCTCCTAATGTATCTCCATGACCCAGGCCCCGGCCCTGAATTCAGGTCGAACAACGTTTTCCTCACTACTACTAATTATGGGTGAGCTACTGAAATGAGATACTACATTTCCATTCTGTGTTTTATGGTTACTTGGTACAAATTCTTGAGAAGCTACCAGACCTAAATTTAATGTGGATGCTTCTTTTGATAGTTGTCACATCTTTTCTTATTGTACTGGTGTACTTTTGCTAAGTTTGCCTCATGCTTTTTAAAATTATTTCCGCTATTTCTTTTATAGTTTGAACCTTCACCTTGGCGTAAAGTTTTGTTGTACTCCTTATTTATTGCATCAAGTGCATCAAACAAAAGACAACAAATCTTCTATCGTTTTCGAACAACTAAATAAGATGTCTTTTCTCGCATAGATTGGCAATCGTCTAACTAAAATACGTTCTAATCCTTCTTCCATTGGCTTATCTAAATACTTTGCTCGTGTTAAATGCAAGTCGAAAAATTTCCTCATAGTACCCCAAGTATTATTATTAACAATTTTGGGTCCCACAGATATGATATGAACTTTTCTTGGGCACTGGCAGACCAGTACTTCTCTTTAAATTTATTTCGAAAGTCCTCCCAAGAGGAAAAATTCTCAATATTTACTGTTCCCCGTTCGGAGGCTTCACGTAGAAGGTACCACACAGCAAATTTTATCTTCTTGGAATCTTCCCAATTTTTTGGCAAAGCTTGGTTAAATATTTCTAAGAAATGGGTCGGATGTACATCTCCGTCCAACTTAAATTTAGGGAATTGTCTAGATAACCCTGAATTAGCTCTCCATTGCAAATCAGTCACCACTTCACTAGTTAACACAACATTAGGTGAAGTTACCCTTTTTTTTCTACGTTTTTTTGGATAAGCTTAATTTCTCTACACATTTCGTCCATACTCTTCCTGATATCATTAAGCTCAGAAGAATGAATAGGCGGTACGTTCCCAGATGTTATTCTCTCAGTAACCTTTCGTTCTATAATTTCTCCAAATTGTTCCTCCAAACTAATTACATTTATAGTATCAGAGTTAACTATTTTCTCTTTGAAATTCCTTTCTACATTATCCACCTAGGTATTGACACCCGTAATTTGTGATTGAATGATTGGCATTAATTCATTATGCTTATCTACACTCTCAAAGTATTCATTCCCTGTCTTACATCATTATATTTAAAATTGTACACGTTTTCAAAATATCCTAACTTTCCAATAGGTTCTGATTCTACATTATTACATTTGTCCTCAATGTCAAGTTCTAACATTTTCAATAAATCTTTAAAAAGTATCATTCTGTTTCTGACTAAGGTCAGTAAACATATGATTTATATGAGTGGTCAAAGAATTTGTCAACTCTTTCTTAAAATCTACTTTTAAATTCTCTACTTTATTACTTATAGTGCCGAACTCAGTCTTTAAAGCATCCATGCCTTCGCATAGATTACTAAATTCTTTGCTTTGATAGTCGGCTTTGGCGTTTAACAAACCTAAAGTTGTCATTTGAATATTTAGAGTTTCACTCTGAGCATTTAATTGAGAATTTACTAAGTCTAGTTCTTTACTTAGTCACACACTGTGCATTTAAAGCTTCACTCTGGATATTTAATTGAGAACTTAATGAGTTTAACTTAAGACTCTGAGCTTTGCTAATTTTCATGGCCATAGCGGGGTCTTGAGTTTAACCAACGTTTTATATTATATATTTTCCTTCTTTTGTATGCCTTAGCCTTGTACCACTTCATACTAAAGTAAACAAGTTTTGTTTTACGCTCACGTGGCGTAGAATTCTTGTTGTGTAGGTGAGTGGATGTGGGGGTAAGTCAGCACCGGTGAACAGCAGCTGGTGCTGGTGATGTCAGATGTATGTTGGTTTCCGCTTCTGCATCCCCGCGGTGTATGTGAGAGCTGTATACTCCCCGCACTGGATGTTCTTAGCTGAAGCGATCTATGCATACTTTTTCTTAGACAAATATGTCAAAATTGTTGTTACTATTTTTATCGTTGTGAATTTTTCATTTCTTCAATGTTTTTCTATTTAAATTTTGATCCATTGGATACTTGAACATATTCCAATGTCTCAGGGTAATTCCCTTGTCTTATTATGTTTGGTTGCTATGGCAACGCATAACAACTTCTTCTCTCATTTTGTACTTAAATTCCTGTTTTCTCAGTCCTT
Organism: Schistocerca gregaria; assembly: GCF_023897955.1. Taxonomy (NCBI): domain Eukaryota; kingdom Metazoa; phylum Arthropoda; class Insecta; order Orthoptera; family Acrididae; genus Schistocerca; species Schistocerca gregaria. The sequence continues at coordinate 429,270,539 of NC_064921.1, forward strand.
TCACACAGGTTGCCAGATTCTAATGTTCTGACAACTTAACGTGTGATTGTGGATCTGGGTTATATCGGCTTATTCCCCCAAACCACCTTCCACTTTTTTACGAGGTGACTTACATGGAATTTGCAGCCACTCTTCTTTACTGAATAGCTGGCTGCTGGAAACCCTCTTGACTTCTTTTCCATCAAATAATGCAGGGTACAGGAATTTTTAGAGTCTTTCTATTTATGAAATAAGTAGACATACAAACTTTACTCTTCGTCAACTAACGATGTATTTGACCCCCATACGCAATAAAAATTTCACTTTCCACATGAATATGTAACTTCCTGCAAGTGTCTCATACAGTCAGACATTAGAAAAAAAGTGAGTTACAGTTAAAAGAAAGTTGTCTTGGATATCATGACCTTTCGTAACATGAATTATAAAATGAGTCTTGCCTCTAACAAGGTTGCGTCGTGAGTCTACAAGAGTACTTTTTCAACAGTTCTTGTTTTAATTACAATAGTCAATGACACAATAAGCACAGAGCTGCATATAAACTCCATGGTTCTTCCTTATATACTCACTAAAACATCTGTGGATTGCCTGACAGGTATTTGTCAGTGCCATTCGACCGCTGTGTCTACTTTCTTCCTCCGACTGACTTTAAACCTGCACACACAAACATGTGATGCACAGTAGGTAGGATTCTACCTACCGTCCCACACTCATATCCAGAATATTGCGTGTTCGAGGTGATAGAAGGCGAGTGGTTCTAGAATTTACACAGAAATTCTTGAATCACTACAGGGTTCAAGATGAATATCAGTATTGCAGGGCAACACAACTTACAAGTAAAATGTGTCTGCAGCTCTTGATGTCACAATAAACTGATGTGTAATGGATCATTGTCACTAGAGCAGATGTGCAGGATGCATCGAAGACATATGCACGAACTGTACTCTGTAAAATCAGCGATTTTGAAAGAGGGCGTGTTATTGGCATGAGAGGATGTGATGCATCCATCTAGGAAACTGCTGCTTATGTGGAACTAAGTGTTTTGGCAATGCAAAGGGTGTGTACAGAATGGTTCATGGAAGGAGAACACGACAAGTCACACCACCCAAATGGCCCCTCAAGAAGATCGACACCTCATCAGAATGGCATTTCAGGACTGTTCTGTATCCTCCTCATCCCCGACACAACAGTGCAACAGTGGAAAACATCGTACACTGTCAGGGGTGACAGTCTGTCACCATTTATTACAGCATGAGTTAAGTTCATGTCGTCCACTGGCTTTGACAAATGTGCAGAAACATGCCAGATGGCAGTAGTGAATGAAATGATGGCACAGGGGGACAAGAATGACATCAGATAATGTTTTCAGGTGAATTCAGGTTTTGTTTGTTTAAAAATGATGGTGCAATTTGGTTCGCTGCAGACAGGGTGAGCGGCATCACAGTGACTGCATTTACATAACCACCACAGATGAATTTTCGAACAAGTGAATGCACATGGATGGCTACACCACAGGATACCATTCACACCTTATACGCGTTGATATCACCAATGCGTGGAACAAGTTATCAGGGCCATGGTGGGCCCTCTGCCTATTAATGCGACAGGACACAAGCTGAACTGACTGAAATGCCAATAATTTCTGCAGAACATACTAATGCACATATCCTGTGAATATGAGTGTCCTATCTCCAGTCATTCAAGGTGTTTGCTTTTTCTGAACAGTAGTTTAGATAAAATAAGTTTTATGTCTGACATAAATTAAGAAAAATTGCTGTTACCCATAACATAGAAGTAACTGAACACGATGTATGAAAATATCTGTAATATGTGACTTGCAGTTGAAGTTAATATCTGTGTGAACATCAAAAAATTAGAAAATTATGGTGTACTGCCATACCAGTTGATTTTTCCTAATGCTGTCAAGTGGAATGTCAGATTCTGAGCAGTAAAAAAATCACGTGTGTAGTTTTTTATCAAATTTTGGTGACATCCTATGTGCAGAGAATTTATTAATAATTTTCAAGAATATGTAATTTACATTTTCTGATGTTTGTTTCCAAAATTCTTAATTGTAGTGTTCACATGTAGAAACTACTTTTGCTTCATGAATGTGTTGCTGAAAATTATTTATGTACATAAAGAATAAAAGTAAACTAAGTATAAGCCCCTGTGGCCAGCCAAATGTTTCTCCCCATTCTGTAGATCCTGTTTTATTATAATCAGTGCTATGTTCTGTTCGTTAGGAAATATAAAAATCTGTCACACCCCCAATACCATAACATTCGCATTTCTCTAAAACAATACTATAGCTGAATAATTTAAAGACAAAAATTTGCCATTGCTTTCTGTGATAGTTGGCATCATTTAATAATATGAAAACTAATTCAGTGCTGCTCTCTTTTCCTTCAACAGGGCTACATTCTCAGATTTGTTCGCCTTGCCCCACACACAATACTGACTTTTATCTTTTTTGAGCAACTTCGTCTCAATTTCGGCAGAATTGTGCCTCCGGATAGATGATGACAACTACATTTAATGAGGTAAGTAGTGACTCATGAGTCTCAGTTAATTAAATTTTTCATTGAATTTTCATTGAATTTTTTTCATTGAATTTTTCATTGAATTTTATCTGTTCTTTGATGGAGGTGAATTGTAATTGGAAAGTTTAGAAATAAGAGATACAATCATGAAGCAGCAAATTTACCTTTAAGCAAGATACTTGCACAGCCTGAGATTAATTATGACCAGAAGTAACTTTTTCTAACTGCAGTTGTAATTATACCAACTTCAGTTGGTCCAATTATTCCTCCATTTTATTGTCATCAGCTTTTAGAGTATATGGTTCTTCCAAAAACATCTATGGTTGTACAACAATTGTCAGTCAGTCTATATCTTTTAATCTCGAAATTTAGTTATGAATGCTGAAAAAAAACCACCACTTTAGAGATGTCAGACTCATATGACCTGCTCTTGGTATATAAATGATGTAAGCAGTTGTGGACATATGGTTTGTGATGATGACCACCTATCTGCAATATGTTACATGTAGTTAGAGCCTGGTACTGTTTGAATCATCATCATTTATGTTCATCCTAACACCTGTGTATGTATTTTCAAAATCTATAATAAAAAGTTTTTCTTGCATTTTCTGTTTTTTCTTACCTTTTTACACACACTGATGAGTCGAAACATTATGAATCCTGTCCATTGTGAGACTGAATGCCACCTGGTGGTGTTACGGTTATGTAAAGTGATAAGACCCAGCACCTGGGAATGAACATGTCATAAATCGCAAAGCTGGTTGGCTGTTTGTGTGTTACTTTTGTGCACATTTGTGTTGAAGGACAATGAAACTATGAATAGGTGACAAGGTGTTGGATGTCCACAGTTCATCAGAGAATCCATATTCTGGTCTGAGGCTTGGCCAATCTGTGAAGCAAGGTAGATGCCAATCTGTGGCAGATATGACAATAGAGAATGGTTATGGTGCAGACACAAATATTTCGGAACACACTGTTCAGTGCATGTTGTTAAAAATGGGGCTCCACAGTAGACAACCCCTACATGTTCCCATGTTGAAGCAACAATATCGACAATTATGATTGCAGTGGCACAGGGTTATTGACACTGGATAGTGGATCAATGGAAATGTGTGAAATCCAGCCAAACTGGTGCTTGAAACATGCACCATGCTATGGGCATAAGTTGATGGGGGGCAGTACTGTGCTATTGGGGACAGTCACCTGGGCTTCTAAGGAGCCTGTTGTAGGAACTGAATGCACCTTGACTGTTGTGTACTCTGTGAACATTATTGTGGGCTGCCTGCCTTCCTTCGTGCTTGAAATCTTCCCTGACAGCAATGGCATCTTCTAACAGTAAAGCTGTCCCTTTCACAAGGCCAGAATTGTGGTATGAGGGACATGATATGAATTCAGATTAATGTCTTGGCCATCAAATCTACCTGACCTGGAAAACTGAAAAGGAATTGTTGACTCCATACCATGCAATATTGCTTCTATATTGCATTCTAAAGGTGGAGCAACAAGCCATTGAGCAATGTTCGTAATTATTTTGGCTCATTGGTATGCTGCTTCATACCATTTAGGATTCTTACATAATCATTGCTCTAGTTGCTTCCATACAATATTGTTGTTATTTTTCGTCGGAGACTTTATTGGCAGTGTGTTCTGGCCACTGCTCTCTGATGGGATAGCTTGGGGTGTTACCAGATTGGGATGATGTCGAGTTTCGTAGTGGCCGTCAACGTTACAGTTGAGCACAGGATGAGCATAATGTGTGATATCAGAGCTTTTGCTTGCTGTGAGATTATTGGTACCTGAAATGTGAGAACTCAGTTTTTGGTGTCATGCAGGCATTGGGATTTTCGTACACCATCATACCGAGGATGTGCTGTGAGCACAGCAATCTGGAAGAAAGAGTTGATGCCAGAGTCAACTGCACTGTGTTAAGTGTTGATGGTAGGGACTCCCATTGTATGTTACGGATTGTAACGATGGATAGCTAGCAACAGTGCAGCAAATCTCTTACCAAGTCAACAACATTAACCAGTGCACAGTCAAGCCACCTCATTGTGTGATGCACATCAAAGGGGAAAGAGGAGCTCCTCCAATGGGACCTAAAATGTGATAGAAGATCATCTGGACAGATGAGTAGTGGTACATAAAGTTACATCCTGATACACGGTGCAAGTATGATGAAAATGACATGAACTGTATGTATTGCTTTCCAATACTGCACTGCTCAGGCAAGTGACAGCAGTGTATTTTTGTAAGGAATCATCACATCAAGTGCAATGGGGCAACTGAAATGTGATATATAGTTTCTCCCTGAAGAATGATATACAGACCTACTGTCCATTCAGATGGGTCTGTTTGTTCATCAAGAGTGCCCCACAGGTGACTGTATGTTCAGCATGACAGTGGCCCATAAAAAAAGGTCTGCAAAAATTAAACAAATTGTGGTGTGGTCAAAAGCTATACAAATTGACAGGTGAAAATGAATCTAAAATGTTTTGAAAAAGTCTGCTCTTTCTTATGGGCCTTAAGTAGACACAAGAGAGGAGAAAGTGTCAAAGACAGCAAAGAGGAAAGTATTATGTATTTAACTTCTCATTTAGTTTGTGGGAAACTTAACATAATTTGTGAAACCTATAAGTAGTCCAACTTCAGCCACTTTCTTGTGCTCAGATTTCTACTGCTAGTATGTGCATCCTTGCTTTTGCTATTTGATGACATTTATACTTCGCATCCTGTCTTTCATACTATGAGGGCATGCAGCAAATGTAATGCCTCCAAATTTTTTATGTGAAAACTCTTCCAGCTTTCTTAAAGCAAACAAACCTTTTTCTCATGATAAATTTTTGAGCAGTTGCAAATAAATTTTATTATCTTTACCAGCTTTGACAAATTAATTTTCCATCTTCAGAAGCTTACTTTAGCAGACAGTCAATATGTTCATCATAGAAGGATAATGCCGTGGTATGTTCAGAAATTTACATAATGTGTGTGATTATTTTAAACACTGTTTGTCAATCTACAATAACTGAACCACAGATTTTATCCTTCTATGAAGAAGGTATTGACTGACTGCTAAACTAAGCTTCTGAAGATGATAAATTAATTTGTTGAGACCAGTAAAGATAATAACATTTATTTGTAGCTGATGACTGAAATTTATCCTGAAAAATAATACTACAGTTGCTGAAAATTAAAGCCACAAATAAAATGAAAAAATAATAAAACTAACTTTTCAGTAACATTATACGTCTCTATTCTTCATGTCTGTATATTTATTTCTCAACATAGCCACCCTGGTGGCGAACACATTTCTCCCAAGAGACCAGTTTGTTGATACTGTAACTGTAGTTTGTTATGCTTGTTGATGGAGCCACCATCCTCACCTCTGGTTGCAGCACTTAATCACTATCAAAGTAAAGTCCTTGAAGATGCTCTTTAAGTTTTGGAAACAGATGAAGTTCAGATGGGCCCACGTGCAGACAGTATGAAGGATAATCAATGACAGTGATCCTAAGGTGTCGGATTGTCAACAGTGCTCTTGTGCAGTGTTGTATTGTGAGGCTGAAGGAGAAGGTGCTTCATGTGTGAGCCAACTCTTCGAATTCATGCTTTCAGTTTTCTGAGTGTCTCACAGTGCAGGTTTATGGTGTTGCCTGTAGGCATGAATTCCAAATGCACCACACCGTGAACATGCCAGAACACTGTTAGTGTGGCTTTGCCTGGTGATGGCATGATCTTGAAATTTTTTGGCATCAGTGATCCTTTATGGTAGAACTCCACTAATGCTCTTTTCTTTTAGGTTTAAAATGGTGAACCTAGGTTTCATCATCTATCGCAGTGTTGTCAGGGAACCCATTACTCACACACTGAGAAGGCAAAAGAAATTGTTGACAGAAGTCCAGTCTCCACAGTTTGATGTCAGGGGTGAATATTTGAGACACCCACCCCACACACAGTTTTCTTTGCCACAGGTGTGCAGTGATGACCTGTACACATTCTTGAGATATTCTGCACTTACCTGGGAGATGTGTCTGTGCTATCTGATGATTATCTCTGATGTGTTCGTAACATGATTCTGATGACTCTTGTCGACATTTGTTCACTGCCTGCCACTCTGAGCTCCTTCAAACATGTTGAGATTAGCACCACCATACCACCATTTCCTCCATTATGAGCATGAACCAAGTATCACACATTACTGATGATGATTCATTCAACGCCATACACAGCTTTCATTTTTCTGTGCATTTCAATTGCAGATTCCCTTTCTGTGATTATAAACTTGGTTACAGCACACTGTTTCTTGTGCACTGACATAGTTATGTTACACATTGGCATGTTACACACTACAATTCAGAGTTCTCTAATGGCAGAGGGTTTCAACTTGCCAGGAAGTGGGGAAATTGACTGAGTATCATGTATGACACGTAATACTTCAACCACATTGATAACATAAAATAAAAAATTTGAGGGCATTACTTTTCAGCACAACTTCATAGGCCTCTATTTATTTTTGATAGTGTTTTAGTTTTTATTTTTACCTTGTTATTTTTCTTCCCTTTGATTAGATTGCTTGCTTCTCATTACAGAAAATTTTTTAGGTATCTGAGTTAAGATTGTGTGTAGAGCCTGTATTTCTGATAATTTTACTAAACTTATTTCTTTCTTTGAAGTAAATATGCTAGCACTGGGTGTTGCAGAAATAATCTTCACATTTGGAGATATCACTCCCACAATCAAAAACGCAACAGATTTCAGGTGAAACAAGTGATATGAAAAACTAAGGCATGTGTGATGCAGTTATTTAATGACTTTCAAATGTAACACCAGTAAAATGGGAGCCAATTTTGATGACACATTGCGGAAGTCATTCATCGAAGCCGGCCATGGATTTGTGTCTCCCCCAAATGGCAACCAATTTTGGTACCACAGTTAAAATCATTCATGGAGCCTGTCCATGATTTTGTATGTCATAGCAGGAAGTTAAGAATGTTATCAACAGGGATTTCAAGTTGATGCCATATTTGTAGATTTCCAGAAGGCTTTCGACACTGTTCCTCTCAAGCAACTTCTAATCAAATTGCAGGGCTATGGAGTACTTTCTCAGGAGTGTAAGGGTATCTGTGATACTGTGTCAGGAAGGTCACAGTTTGCATTAATAGAGGGCAAATCGTCTAGTGAAATTGAAATTATATCTGGCATTATAGGCCACCTGCTGTTCTTAATCTACATAAACAGTTTAGGAGACAATCTGAGCAGCTCTCTTAGACGGTTTGCAAATGATGCTGTCATTCAACATCTAGTAAAGTCATCAGAAAATCAGAATAAGTTACAGAATGATTTAGAAAAGATATCTGCTTGGTGCAAAAAGTGGCAATCGTCCTCCAGCAATAAAAATTGTGAGGCTTTCCAGGTGAGTACTAAAGAAATTCTTTTAAATTTTGGTTTACATGAAAAGTAACACAAATTTAAAAGTTGTGTCACAATTGAATTTTGATGCATTACATTTACAAACAAGTTCAAATTGTTACCATCATGTAAAAAATGATGGGGTGGGGGGTGAGTCAAAGGTTTAATTGACAGAACAATTAGAAAGTACAACAAATTTTCGACTTCCTATCCTATGGTTATCTATACTTCTCTTGTGTATTGCTGTGTTGTAAGGGACCCATCCAAGATAAGATTGACAGAACATATAAAGAAGTTGAAAGTGGGCAGCTAGTTTTGTATTTTCTCAAAATAAGGGAAAGGACTTATCAAATATGATAAGCTAGTTTGGGTGCACTTATAAATACGAAGCTGTTTTTTATTGCTGTGAGATCTTTTCTCAAAACTTCAGTCACAAACTTACTTTTGACTTTTACCTACTTAGAGAGAAACTACTGTTATGATAAAATAACAGAAATAAAAGCTCACATGAAAAATTCAGGTGCTCATCTTTTGCACTTGTTGTTTGAGAGTGAAGTAGTTAGTTACGTAGTTACTTGTTCCATAGATCAAATTCATGATAGTGTTATGATGCGGAATGTGTCAAGCTAGTAGAGTAGTGAAATATTTTGAAAGTGGTTCTATGCACTGTGGCGAACTCTTAAGTGTGAATTGGAGACTAATCATTGATAGACCATGTTGATAAGGTATTGTGGGAGGGGAAAAAATTAAGTAGATAATCAACTAATGATGTAAGTGTAAAAATCGAATGATAAACATTTTGCTCAAAATTGTGAGTTAGTAATAAGAAGTTTAGGCCACAGCACTCTGTGCCTGTAACAAAATATGTTATTCAAGTCCACTCTGTTTGAATAGTGTTCACAGATAATCCATTAATAGTATACAGTAAAACAATACTGTCCAGCCCTCAACTCCGCAACTTCATGCTTACTATCACTGGACACAGTTACCGCTGGCTGATCTCCCAGATGTGCAACATGGCCATGGTCAGTTCCCTTTTCCATGTCGAGTGCACTAGAGCCATCTAATGACCTCATTATTGAAAAGAAGGTAGACTTTGAATCTTCATTCCTGTCGGTCACTCTTTTCAGAAGACATTGTATGTATTCTCTGTCTTGTGTTCTTTTGTGCTTAAATTAACTATAATGTCTTCATAATACTAATATTTGTTGTAAGTCCACTTGGTTGTGAATGCCTTTATATTTTAGTTATGATATTATCATCTATTCGAGTTATTCCTGTGCTAATAATTTATATCATCTTGGAATGATTACTTGAATTATCTTGCAAGATTAAAAATGACTGTTTTATATTCTCTGTCTTCTTTATATGAAAGGGGGGTACAGCCCTACTTTTTGAAGCTACACACTTTTTACATCATTTTTTGAGGTTTAGTTGATTTTCTTTGTGACTTGTTTGTAAATTATATTTGCTTAAAGTTTGATTTTAGTTTCCTGTATTCTGATTCTCAATGATTCAGTTATTGAGCTCTTTGTTCTCTTTTTCACCCATTTCTTCAGGTTCTGCAAAAGGATTGTAGACATTTCTTCATCTGGGAGAAGCTCTAGCACACTAATGGTATGAAGCAGTATTTGTATAGTATTTCATTTGCTTGTGTGATTCTGATGACGTGATTTATAGTTTGGATAAATTACTAAACAAGGCTTGTGAATTTATCTAGTGTATGAAATTGATGATAAATGTAGCAGTAAAAATACTATTAGTTTGAAGTATAATGTGTTTTATTTGATTAAATTCTGCATTACTGCTGACCTTGCAACCATGGATATGGGTGTGCTCTTGTCATTATGTCCATTATTAACCCTCAAGTGGGCGTGCCAATTTTTGTAACATGAGCAGGTGCGTGGCGTATTTTGTACATGTATAAAGGATAGCTGTCTTTATGTTATCAGAGGAAACATATATGAGCAAAATCAAGACAATGTTATAATAAGCTAAATCACTGCTTAATTAAACAATAATAAAATAAACTTTCGTCGTATCACTCCGTTGCCATGTACAAGTGCCCTTGGAGCATTAAACAGCAAAGCTGCTTCAGAGCCTTGCCACATGCTTATTTGATTAATAATTATCTCGTGGACAAGTGCATCATTGTGGGATTGTGCTGATAGCTTAGAATCTGTACCATTTTCTTCCATGGATCATGTATTTTTTTCTCATATAGTTTGCTGATTATTTTATACTACTGCTGCTTATTTGAATTTATGGCAATGCAATGTATAAATGTGTTGGCTGAAGCAATGATGAAAGAATGGGAACAAGCTTGCAATTGTAAAACAGCAATGGAACAGTAGAGGGCAATGTTATTTGTGATTTTCACACTTTATATATAGGAATGTCGACTTGAGGATTAAGAGAGACCGATTCAATTTCTAATTCAGGCTAAATAGTGTCATGGAATATGAGACCTAATGGTCAATATGACCTAATGGCGAATACACAATATCAAATTATTTTTCCATTAAACTGTCTGACATGTATATGTAGCATATAAGTGCTTAGAGGTCCATTGCAAAGATGGCCTAGACATGTTTTATAGTTGTTTTAGTGTTTCTTAGTGATGCATCCTAACATCCAAAAAGATTTTATTCAAATATATGTAACATAGTTTCTTTGCCAGTCATTATCATGCGTGAGAAAATATTGTAGCAGTTCCTAATGAGGGCCATATTTTGATATCCACACTTGCACTTTTGTATCACTCACTTGGGATTAACTGTTTGCAATACAGTTGTATACTGATTTCTATATGACTTAAATAAAATAAAAATTTGACGCATCTACTGGTTGACATCCCAAGCACCTACTAAAAGTTTTGCATTTGTATAATGTAGTTGTGCCTGACATATGATGAGATTCATTTTATTTTGTGTTCTGTTGATGGTAAGGCAATAAAAAACAGGTTATTAGTTCCTTTCTTATATAAAGAAGGAAGAGGAAGTTTAGGATATTATCAAAGGAAGCAACCACTTACTAATTTGAAGTAATGTAAAGGAAACATAAAAAGTGAAGCCAATATGCTGATATTAGGCTATGAACACATTTGTATCTGTCTGTTACACATAAAAAAGTATTTTACTCAAAATGTGAAGTTCTTGCTTTCTATTTAGTTGGTGCATAATCAATTTTAGTTTGAACAGTTTTTCCTATTCATTAAATTTGTGTGTCTTTTGTTTTTTTATGTTATGTTTTGCTATAGAATAATGAAATTATGAGTATAGTGGACATTGTGTTTTCCTTCTGAGCAAGAATCAAACTTAAAATTGTTACTTTGTATAAATTACTGCTCACATTATTCTGGTTGTTGATGTCTTGACACTTGAGTAAATACATGATATTGTATTGTTGACCATTAATGTTTCATAATTGATTTAGGACTATAAGAGTCCAAAACAATCATTGTTTTAACATGTTTTATTTGTGGGCATTGTCTTTGTCTAATACAATGGTAAAAATGACAAATGTCCTCTATTCTATTAATGTTACTACACTGATAATGCGAGTTTCTCTGAAGTCTATTGCTGGTCACTTAATGTGTACTTGCTTAGTGGTATATTTGTTAATACATAAATAAAGAATATTCTAAGCAGATGCTACAGTCAGTATAACATTTTTCATTTATAAGTGGAGATTGTCAGTATATAATGCATGTATTACAGAAGATATTACCTGACATAGGAAAAAAAAAAAAATAGAATATTTCCTTTAGCAATTTTCATACTACTGATGCAGCCAAAGTAATGACAATATTAATAGTAGTGACATGTTACCAAAATTAAAACAAAAGAAGTATTTACTTTGTTGCATTGTAAGAGCAGTATCTATTTATCAGCTGCTGAAATGTTATCAATGGTTGCTGGATAAGCACACAAACACAATTTTTGAAATTTTAGAAACTCTTGCATCATAAAGAAAGGAACATTAATAATCTTACAAGAAAGAAAGTGCTGGACACACAGATGCTGATCGGAAGTACAAGTCACAACATACCATAAATAAGATATTCAAAATAATTCAGAAGCAAGAAGGGATCAGTAGATGAAACTATAGTATTAGAGTTCTAATACCACCAAGATGTTGGTAACAGATGAGAAATAGACCAAAACTAAAATCAAAAGAGATCAGTGAGTTCAAATGAAAACAGTGCTAAATAAAGGGGGGGGGGGGGGGGGGGGAGGGACAAATGTGAATGTGATCAGAAGTGAGAAGCAAAATACAATAAAATATGTATAAAAATAAAGAAACTAATGATAAAACATTAAAGGAGACAGTCTCAATTAGCATGGTGAAGAAATAAAAGTAATTAAGAATTTATGTATGGAAGGGGTGAATGAGATGTAGGAAATACCAGAAGTAAAGAGACTGGTGTAAACTGCAACAAGCTGAATAATGAGAACCAGATACATTGCCCCTTCTGCTCCTCTGATTTTAAAAAGCCAATAGGAAAGAGACTAGTGTAAACTGCAACAAGCTGAATAATGAGAACCAGATACATTGCCCCTTCTGATCCCCTAATTTTACAAGGCCTGTTATTGAGAACAGTCTTCCAAATGATTTGAGGAACACAGTAAGCAGACATGTCGCTCTTATACATGTACGTAACTTGCCAATACTTTTCACTTTTTTAAACTAGAAAGGTTTCACTTGCAGTTGTTTTCAAATGGTTTATCTAATTGGTGTAACTGCAGTCTTGTAGTTTACTTTCAAATCTCTTCTTGTCAGTGCCAGGAACATGCAAGGAAGAAGTGAAGTACATGGACTTGGGTTCCCATTATAGTGTTGAAATTCAAATCCAGAACTGTAAATATCTTCCGTGTATTAAATTTTCCACTTTGATTCCCATTGTTTATGCAAAATTCATTGAATTATCTTGCGCTTGAATAATTTCATATTTTCAGTTGAAACAATTTCTACAATTCTCTCTCTATTCGCTCTGTATGAAAAGAACTCCATCTTGGAACTGCTCACACTGAGCTCTACTTAAGAACTGCAGCTTTACATGAATGTGTCTAGTAGTGTTGCTGCCAGAACAAAGAAAATAAGTAAGTGGCGTAACATACTTTTGATTATTGTAGCAATTAATTTTCATTTATTGTTTTAAAACAAATATTTTTGGTTGAGTCTTTTTGTCCTATAATTTGACTAACCTCATAATGTCCTAATTGTTCTCTATTTCTATATAATAATGGAAAAATTCTAATTAAATATTTTATGTTACTCACAGATTAGCTGACTCCTGTTGATTAGCATATGACAGCAATTTTTCACAGAAAGTTATTTAATTTGTAAAAGATAAGTTTTTCTGGATTATCATAAAGGATGAGTTAATTTCATTAAGTTGTGTGTGCAGTACAATACATGATCTAAATATTATACACACATAAAAAAGTTGTGCATCACCCCATTCCCAGAACTCCTGAAGATAGATGTTGACTGTGGATATTGTATCACAGACTCAGTCCCTTTGACTGTTCAGGGATGTCACTAAACCTGCTCAAAGATGTAAACAACCATGCATGAGCAGTGCCTACTAGACAGAGGGGGTCCGACAATCAGTCAGTTCCAGTCATTCCACCAGGAAGGAGGTACACAGCTCATGTTGTCTGTATTTCAACAATGCCTAAACAGTCAATACCGCAGTTTGAAAGCATCTGCATTGTTACTTTGTGCCAGAAAGGGCTCTCGGCAAGAGAAGTGTCCAGGTGTCTCAGAGTGACGTGGATGATATACAGAGAGACAGGAACTCCTGAATATGACATGGCTCGCTCAGGCTGCCCAAGGGCTACTACTGCAGTGGATGACCACTACCTACGGATTATGGTTCAGAGGAGCCCTGTCAGCAATGCCACCATGTTGAGTAATGCTTTTCGTGCAGCCACAGAAAGTTGTGTTAAGAATCAAACTGTGTGCAATATGCTGCATGATGCACATATTCACTCCCGACATCCATGGCGAGGTCCATCGTTGCAACCACAACACCATGCAGGGTGGTACAGATGGGCCCAACAATATGCCGAATAGACTGCTCAGGATTGGCACCCCATTCTCTTCACCGATGAGTGTTGCATATGCATTTAACCACACAATCGTTGGAGATGTGTTTGGAGGCAACATGGTCTGGCTGAACGCCTTAGACACGCTGCAAGTGCAAGATGGTGGAGGTTCCCTGCTGTTTTGGGGTGGCATTATGTGGGGTCGACGTACGCTGCTGGTTGTCGTGGAAGGAACCGTAACGGCTGTATAATACGTGAATGCCATCCTCTGACTGATAGTGCAACCATATCGGCAGCATATTGGTGAGGCATTTGCCTTCATGGATGACAATTCACGCCCTCATCATGCACATCTTGTGAATGACTTTCTTCAGGTTAAAGACATCGCTCGACTAGAGGGCCAGCTTGTTCTCCAGACATGAACCCTATTGAACATGCCTGGGATAGATTGAAAAGGGCTGTGTATGGATGACGTGACCCACCAACCACTCAGGGATCTATGCCGAATCGCTGTTGAGGAGGGGGGCAATCTGGACCAACAGTGCCTTAATGAACTCTTGTATAGTACGCCATGGCAATACAGGCTTGCATCAATGCAAGAGGACGTGCTACTGGGTATTAGAGGTACTGGTGTGTACAGAAATTTGGACCACCACCTCTGAAGGTCTCACTGTATGGTGGTACAACATGCAATGTGTTGTTTTCATGAGCAATAAAAAGGATGGAAATGATGTTTATGTTGATCTCTATTCCAATTTTCTGTACAGACTCTGGAACTCTTGGAACTTGGACCTGTTGTGATGGAACACTTTTTTTGATGTGTGTATGTAATTTAGACTGCCACCATTTCAAAAATCACAGAAATGTCATCAAAACATTGATACCCTATAATGACTTACACAATACTCTAAATCCCAACCTACAACCTTTACTGTACTCTTATTAAAGTGGCTATTACTTGCACAAGAGTGAACAACATTTGCTATTCTGTATAAGCCTATAGAACTCTGTTCTCTGTGAAGAAGTGGTTTGATTATGTTCATATCTGTATTATGTTTGATGCAGAATATCATATACAGAATATTATTAAACTAATTAAAATTATATTCTGAGAACAGTTATCGTGGTAAGATGTTTATAACGTTGTAAATTATGTGATGCTTTTGCTGAAGTTGCCTCAGTACTTCCACCTATATTATCAACCAACTTTTTTAACTTGTGAGCATCTTGCAGGCCAATTAATCAATCTTCTTCCTTGTCATCATTCATTGCTACAAGCACAGGGACTCAATAAACATAATAAGGCAATGCCAGATCTGTTTGTTCATCAGTATCTAGCTTCACTAGAACTACTTTTACCTTTATCTCAGCAATGACTGATTCAATACAGGGTAGTAACATTCACAAGGGTTACACAATGCTGCAATGAAATCTACAATAGTAGGAACTTCACTATTATTCAGTGTTAAATTGAAAACACTTACATCTTACATTTTAAAAGGATTAAAATTCTTGCAACTATCTGATACTTCTTTTTACAAGTGTTGCTTTGGTACTAAACACAGTAAAACTCTCCTTCAGTATGAGCCTCAGTAATGTAGAAATATAGATCAAATCACAGTGCTTGATGTCAACATTTTTGTCCACCCGACCTCTCCTCCAATCCACTACAATGTATACTAACTGGTACACTTAATTATATTACATGTTATTTTCCATAGATTTCTGATACAGCATATTGGTCATTGGAAATATAGACAGCTCTTCATTCTAACTTGCACCTTATAAATGGACATGGCAGTAAAAAATATGGCACACCTCAGGGTACATATTTATTTCTGCTATGAGAAATTGCATGAGTATGCTTGTACACATTTGTTTCCGGTAATAGAGCTGCATAATACGTGATGTTGGTTAATCATTGAACAAGAGCCAAAATGTGGGTAAGAGCCATGGGGTAAGGAGGCATGATTAAGACATATCATATAGTATAAAAATAATATTACTCTGTTTAGCATTTGCACTAGTATGACAATACCGTTACACAACAATATCAGCATGGATACTTAACAGATGGCTCGATAACAACCGGGGACAGAACCCCATGAGAGGAAACAAAAACTCATCGTGTGAGTCAGTCTATGAGAAGCAGACGGAGGACATCGAAAGGGTGCAAAAACGGGCAGCTCGTTTTGTATTATCACGTAATAGGGGAGAGAATGTGGCAGATATGATATGCGAGTTGGGATGGAAGTCATTAAAGCAAAGATGTTTTTCATCGCGGCGAGATCTATTTACGAAATTTCAGTCACCAACTTTCTCTTCTGAATGCGAAAATATTTTGTTGAGCCCAACCTACATAGGTAGGAATGATCATCAAAATAAAATACGAGAAATCAGAGCTCAAACAGAAAGGTTTAGGTGTTCATTCTTCCCGCGTGCTGTTCGGGAGTGGAATGGTCTGGAGATAGTATGATTGTGCTTTAATGAACCCTCTGCCAAGCATTTAAATGTGAATTGCAGAGTAATCATGTACATGTAGAAAGTCCAGTCCCTCATAGAGGCATGCATGGGTATAACAGCATACAGCTCACGTGATCAGCTGTGGACTGAGCACTCAGCAATAACACTCAGAACAAAGTGCAGCGTGAGGTCCACTGTAGTTGAACTCACCATAAGCACTGGCCTATTCTTCTTATTACCACCTGCAGGGAAACATCTCTGTCAGCAGGCTGCCCATACTACGTGTCACATGTGCGCTCCATGGCCGGTCTCTACACTATTCCGTGGTGCTACCCAGGCCATCTCATCTGCCTCCAGTGCGATGTCTACTGGTGGGGATACTAAATCCTTTCCCCTCCTGAGAAGCCACACAGAGCTGAAAATGGGCAGGCTTGTGCTGCAACCATAGAGGCTGCCAGAGAACCCAGCAGTGGATCAACCATAAAAAGAGGCAAAGCCAGCACTGCTGGTTCCATATCAAGGGCGTAGAGGCTGAAGCTCCAGGGGTCTACCAGCAGCAGTGGAGGTGGGGCCACCTGCAGCAACGTGGTGGCAAGGAGGCAAATAAGGGGGAGGAGGATGGATCAGAATGCTTGAGCTAAACATCAGGAGGCACAGGTGGAAGCCTCATTTGGCCTATAGGGGCCTGGGGCTGCATGCGTTGGGAGGATAGAGGAGGGTGTGGCAATGGGGAAGCATACTATAAGTGGGAGCCCACACCCAAAACAACAGCGTTGACCAACCCTGCCACCTGATGTACCCGAAGACTGTGGAAAAAGATGTTGGTGCAACTGATTTGCATGAGGTGTCAGTTGCTCCCTGCTGAAGCCCACCTCAAACAACTGTCAACCTTTGTGAAAAGCTGGCAGCCACCCATGCCACTGTCTGAAGGACTGGGCCCAAACAGCAGCGCAGGAGGAAAACACTGTGGGGCAGGGTTGGTCCATGGCATGTGACTGAGGATCCAACAAATAACAAACAACCAGTAGCCCCCCTCCCCCCCCCCCCCCCCCCTTCCAATGACTCCCAGACAAATGTTCTGTTGGATTGCATCCATCAACCAGTGTCACCTGCTACCTAGTACACAGGCAGAAAACTTGACATTGCATCTTTGCGAGAAGAGGCACACACTGATGTATTCATTCTGATCTTGAATGTACGCACAAAACACTCCACCTCTGGTAGAAGCTGGTTGAAACGGGACAGTAGTCAGATGACAGATAACATTACAAATGCAAAAGTCTTGCAACACAGATTTCCTACTGTCATTAAACACAACGGTCTTGGAGGTTCCTCAATCTTAAAAATAACTGACAGGGGCAGGCAGCAACATAGAGGACAGCTTGGCTATGTATTGGAAATTAGACAACATGTTGATCGCCAACAACCACATTCTGCCCAAAAACATACTTCTGAAATCAACATGCATCCTGCCCCAAGGGTGCTCCAGGACTGGCCAAGGAGAAAACTGGTGCAATGGTGCAGCCTGGTTCTGTGCCAGATGTTCAATGACATGACATCATACCAATGCCTTCGTACGAATCCTACACCAGTGCAAGGCATACAGCAACTGGAGTATGTGAGGGGGCAACATCGGGAATGACTACTCAACAAGATAGCTCCTCTGTGGCAAGCAAGAGAATCCCTCAGACAGTGTAGGGTCGACCAGGTAGGAGAAAAACCCTACACCAAGCGAAGTCCATACCTGAAGAGACATGCTCTGCTAAACCATCTGGACCACCAAAACGATTTTTCAGTTACCCGCAAGGCAGCACCCAACACAAACATAACCCCCTGTCAATCAAACTCTAGGTCGGGCCCCACTGGTAGCCACTATAGTTCATCAGCATTGGCTTGCTGGGCAGGGAAGCAATAATGAGTGTCTTAGCAACAGTTACCGAGAAAGACAGCACACGTCTGCAGTTGGCGGACAGTCCTATTAGGCGAAAGGAAACCAGTGGCTTGTCGTCGGTGATGAGGAGGAACCTCGCTCCATACAAGGAAACATGAAACTTTTTAACTCCAAAAATAATAGCTAGCACCTCCTTTTCCTCTTTTGAATAATTACACTGTGTAGCAAAAAGCACCTTCAATGTGTAGATGATGAGCTGTTCATTGCAATCCGGGGTCCGACGGGACAGGACTGCACCAATGCCATACTGGGACATGCCAGAGGCCAGGGTTAAAGGTTTACAAAGTGTAAAAGAAGCCAGAGCAGAGCACAAACATTCCTTGAAGGACTGAGAATCCCATTGGCACCATGTATCAGACAAACTTAATGCTCTGCTGGTGAAGATGGTTAACAAGATGTAACATATGCATGGGGGGGGGGGGGGGGGGGGGGGGGAGGGGGAGGTATAATACAAACTGTTACCCAAAAAAGACTGGACCCCATTCATGTTCTTGGGCAATGGCAGTTTGATTATAGCTTTGATGTGGTTGTCTTCTGGGATGAAGCCATCTTTGCCAAGCGTGTCAAAAAAAAAAAAAAAAAAAAAAAAAAAACCCCGCACCTATGGGTAAAAAAAACTGCAACAAAGGCCATTCTCCAGGATGTGTTGGAAAACTGATTGAAGGTTTCGTAAATGCTCCTCTCTGGTAAGGCGCATTATCCACTATCATCAAGATAATTCATGCAACAGGAGTGTCCTGAATCAACTACTCCAAATTCCTGGAACAGATGGGATGCATAAGGCAAGTGATTGAGGTAGTAAAGCCAAAAGTGGAGTGTAGATGGCCAAAAAAGTTTTACAGACTGTGTCCAGCCGCAACTGCAGGTAGGTGTGGAAGCTGATGCATGAAAAATACTTGCCCCTTACAATTTTCCAGCAGTTCTTCTGGCATGGAATTAGGTAAAATCTGTGACATACTACTTGCTGACTATCCGTTTAAAATTGCCACAAAGGGAATGAGGTGGGGATGACAAAATTTATGTACCGCCAGTGGCTTAAAAGAAATGTGCCTCAAAATTTTCAGCCTGGCCAAAAATTTTCTTAAACTGTGGGCTGTATGACCACAGTACGGAGTCCAAAGCGTGAAAATGAATGTACTGAAACACTTAATGCACTTCATCAACAACCTGGGTGCTGAAACCGGACAAGACGTCTAGTTCAGAAATATTTTAAGCCAACAGTGAGTTGGCTGCTAACATTGTAAGTTCCTGTTCTACATTCTTATAATGCTTAGAGGCAGAGAATTGCCCTGCAAAAGAATGCACAACCTGACTCAGTGGCTGGTGCAACCCTGAGCATCACAAGAGCCTGTACATTTCTAAATTAATGGCCTAATCATTGCCCCTGTGTTGACTTGAAATTCGACCAGCAGCTGCCCCCTCCACAAACAATGTCAGCAAAATCCACTGTAGCAACTGGGACAGCTCCACACTGCATCAAGCTCTCTTTACTGCCACAAACAGTTGCCAAATGGCAAATCCAACAGCATACCCCACATGTTGCGGGCAGTCTAGACGAATATGCAATAGATGACAATCAGGACAGGAGTCCTGGCTCACAGAACAAGCAGAAGAAGGTAGAATGATGCTGAGGACATGACAATCACTGCAGGTGGGAATTACGATGCTGCAACTGACGTGAAGATGCCGAGCCCAGCGCAGGTGATGATGAACAGCATCGCAAGCACAGGTGATGATGGACAGCATCGCAACATCACTGTGCTGGAATTGTAAATGGTTTAATTACACAGTGACTCGGTGGGAATCAAGGTGACCTGGGGTTCCCCTGTGCAGCACTGGGAGCTGTCTACCATGCATGCCTAATTGAACCACCTGCTAATTATCAGCTGCTGCCATGTGCTCATACGAGTCAGCTGTCTAGGCAACATCATCGAAAGAAAGGTTGGCCAGGGTCAATGTTCTAGTCTGAACCTCAGGATCAGGCACTAACTGGACACTTGGATTCCAAATTAGAGAGTCTGCATAAGAGGCAGTACATTTGGGACACTCAAAATGACACATGCGCAAGAGACTGTGTAAATTGGCGATCCATACAGCAGACGACTGCCAAGGGTGCTTGTGGAGCTGGTTAAACTGTAACTCTGCTGCCATCACATAGCCTTGGTGTCTGAAATACTGTGTCAGCAACTGACAAAGCTCATCAAAGGGGAATTTCATGGACTCAATGGAGGACTTCACATTTTTGACAACTTTTTATAACTGGACAACAATAAGGCAGCCTTATCAGCTGAATCGACAATACGCTTTACCTAGTGTCGCAGCAAGAACTGACACAGGTGATTCTACTATCTTTCCATAGATTATTTGAATCTGGCAAACAATTACAGGGGTGGAGAACTAAACTGCATAATGGGCACATGGCCCACAGCTGGCGGGGAAGGGCACGAAAGAACTGTGCATTTTGGCTCATCAGCACCTACATCTGCTCCTGTTGCTGCTGTTCCTTTTGTAGGGGCAACTGTTCCTGCCAGCATTACAGAAATGTTGTGTCCATGATGGCCCAAAATTAACACTGGGAAAAGGGAAATAAAAAATAGGATTTTTTAACATGTAAGAACATGCTTCATCGCAACTTTAGTATTTGCACTGGCATGACAATGCTGCTGTTTTACAATGTTGTCATGGCTACTTCTTGGACCAATGGGGCTTGATAATAACAAGGGAACAGAACCCTGTGAGAGAAATCAAAAACTTGCTGTATTTGGGTCAGCCTGCGAAAAGCTGAAAGTCCGAACCCTCATGGAGATGCACACAGTGATAAATCAGCAGCCGGCTGGTACAGGTGGCTGTCAGCTCAGCAACAACACTCGATATGATATGCAAGGTGAGATCTACTGTAGTAGTTGAAATCGGCATAAGCACTGGCCTGCTCGGCTTACTGAATACCACATGTAAACACCTCCACCCGCAGTCTGCACATATTACTTGCTGCGTGCACCCTGAACAGCAGATTTCTGCACTATTCTGTGTTGCTACCCAGGCCAGCTCATCTACCTCCATCATAATGTCCACTGGTGGGGACTCTAAACACTGAATAAAAATGTCAGCGACCGTTATTTAGTTGACGATAGTTAGGGTAACTTAATCATCTTGGGGTTGAAACTACTGTCACTGTTTCACTGTATAACAGCTGTAAAAACAAAACATGGCGGGCAGTGGGACAGTTGAAGGTGTTCCTGGCAGTTGTTCTGAATCTTCCACACACACACACACACACACACACACACACACACACAAAATAAATAATTTCAGGCATAGAAATAACAATTTTTCAAATCGTTATTTTGGCTTAAACAATTTATCTACTTTAAAGTGTAAGTGGTTGCAGATAACAAACTGTGGAACAAAACAGTCTCTGTAGAAACACAACACATCAGAAAAAGCACACCATGTGGTAAAAATGTATGAATTCATAATTTATGTGTTTTTTGAAATATCTTTAATTACGATTTAAAATCTAATAGTTACATGTATACAAACAGTAAAGAGCATTGTTTAACAGATGAAAAATAAAAGCCCACTGAAGATGCTGAAACTGCAGTGAAACATGTTTAGGTTAAAAAACAAAATTGCATTTTGCTAAATTTGACCCTATCCAAAAATATATGTAGGGTAACTTATTTCCATTATTTTGTAGTCATATGCCACTTTCCATCATCCAGAGTAGTTTTGAAAAGGTCTTCAAACAATGGTTGTCAGTGAATGACTATGTTTGCAGGTGTTTTAAAAAAGCAAATGAGCTGATATATGCATTATTTACTTGTTACACATGGACGTAAGCATATTTTGCCGTACATCAGTATGTGGAACATCTTCACAGTGTGGTGTATACTTGGAAACTAAGTATTTAAATGAAGAAGCTAAACGATACGAGATTAGTTATAAGCAACGGGAAGTAAAGATTACTATAAACCACATATTTAGGTACTATCAGGATGATTTCTTAAAGGAGTAAAATTTCCTTAAAGTTGTGATAAATGTGTTAATGAACAATGGTTTAGGATAAGCAAACAATTTCAAAAAATTTAAGTGGATTGCTTTTCCACTCCTCATTAACGAGCTGTCTGGATAAGAGTGAGCAGCTTCGTTTTTGGCAGGTGTAGTTTTGTTCTGCCTGTAAGAAAGACCCTAATTATTTGTCATGATGACCGCAATTAATAGAAAGAAATGGGTTTGTGGGCTTGCAGTAAGATGGGATCTGAGAAAGAATGTGCTCAGCAGTAGATAGGTGATGTAAATACAAGATACTGGTATAGAGCAATTATTTAGTGAACTTATTTTTAAAAAAGAAAGGCGTTTGTGAAATGAAACCTTAGTTGTGATAACTTTCATGAGTAATATTGTCTAGATTGCTTAAGGATGTAGACAACATTATTCATAAAACTTAGTAAAGTAAGTCTTACAGGACTGCCACAGGTTGCACTCAGCATGTTTCACTAACTGATTTCGCTTTTTAATTTTACTAGAGCAGCATCAGAAAGTCTGGAATTCACAGTTTAAAGTACAGTAGTTGGCTGCTTATATTGCCAACTGCCAGAGATTAAGTCACCAATTTCAAAAACTGTAAATAGGTTACTTTTCCACCTACCATTAAAACTTCATCTTATTTAATTGTTATGTAGTTCTTTAAAAAATTGTGCTTACTGAGAGACATCTCTGCTTCCTCAAAAGAATTTCTTTCATCATTTTATGATGTATTAGGTGTTCCATTCTTGTGTTGCTGCATAGATCAAGTTAAATGGGTGACACTGTAATCAGCCAACTGCTGTACTTTAAACTGTGAATTCCAGAGTTCCTGATAATACTCTTGTAAAAGTAAAGAGTGAAACCAGTCAATAAAATATACTTATGGCTGTCCTTAAACTTAATTTCAACTGTTACAGATTCCCCTGCAGGCCATATCTTAGTAAAGTGGCTGAAAACTGTTGAACTGTCAGATTTCATGCTTCGTTAGCCCTGTCATAGCTCTGATATGCAGACTGATGATAGGGGCTTCCAACACAAGAAATATGAATATCTGCATGTCAATCACAGTGTCTTGGTGAAAGTAAGTCCATGAAAGTCAGAGTGCTGCTATACAAAGGACCACTGGCTTGATCAAAATACAGAAAGTTATTATCTGTTGGGTTCAAATTAATGACGATGTAAATAAAACAGAAAGAAACTTCCACATGGGAAAAATATATTAAAAACAAAGATTCCAAGACTTACCAAGCGGGAAAGCGCCGGCAGACAGGCACATGAACAAAACACACAAACACACACACAGAATTACGAGCTTTCGCAACTGGCAGTTGCTTCGTCAGGAAAGAGGGAAGGAGAGGGAAAAATGAAAGGATGTGGGTTTTAAGGGAGAGGGTAAGGAGTCATTCCAATCCCGGGAGCGGAAAGACTTCCCTTAGGGGAAAAAAAGGACAGGTGTACACTCGCACACACACACACACATATCCATCCGCACATACACAGACACAAGCAGAAAAATATGTCTGCTTGTGTCTGTGTATGTGCGGATGGATATGTGTGTGTGTGTGTGTGTGTGTGTGTGTGTGCGTGCGAGTGTACACCTGTCCTTTTTTCCCCTAAGGGAAGTCTTTCCGCTCCCGGGATTGGAATGACTCCTTACCCTCTCCCTTAAAACCCACATCCTTTCATTTTTCCCTCTCCTTCCCTCTTTCCTGACGAAGCAACTGCCAGTTGCGAAAGCTCGTAATTCTGTGTGTGTGTTTGTGTGTTTTGTTCATGTGCCTGTCTGCCGGCACTTTCCCGCTTGGTAAGTCTTGGAATCTTTGTTTTTAATAGAAAGTTATTATCTGCTTCACAACAGTGGATAGCTGTTTCGCATGGAGGAGGGAGCAGCGTCATATGCTGTATATAGTCCTTTTGAGTGACTGCAGTCACTGGCTGGTGATGTGGGGATGACCATTTCATTCCACACCTCGCGCAGTTTTGGAAGGTTCTGGGACTTGTTTACATAATAGTGTAATTTACTAGAATATTATATATATGCCTGTATAAATAGGAGCACTCTACTGAAGCAGACAGTTCAGCACCCTCTGTTCTTTCATGTGTGCACTCAACAAAAATGCTTTCAGAGCAAAATGTTAGTTTTCTTGACGAGAGTGCTGTTGTAACTGATACTTGAGTCTGGATTCTATCTGATAATATCTGGTGTGCCCCAGGAATTATAACGGAGCCTGTAGTATTGATGTGATACTTCTAAATGCAAAATATATTTCAGCCTAGCTGAAATAAACTTAAGATTCTATTTGAGGCCCATAATAATTTAAACAAATTCATCATCTGTAATTATTATGTACATGGAAGATGCAAGTATGTCAAGAAAGTAGGAACTCTGTAACTTGAGGAAATCTCCATGGCAAGATCCAAAAGTTCATTAGTCAGAAGTGTTATGCATTGTGCAGAATCTCTACATACTACTCTATCCTAATCATACTATACAAGGAGCACAGTGCCAAAATTACATAACTAGTAATTTCCTGCACTTATGAAGGATAAAAATAATATGGAAATAAATCTTCGCACCAGAGAACTTAAGTCGTACATTGAGAATTGTTACTGTGGATGTTCAGTTGTGTAAGAGGTGTCTCAGTCAACAAGCATTCCTCTGTTAGTTACAAAGGTATGTGCATAACAATTTACACAATGATAACTGGTTAAATATTAAGTTATACAACTAATTCATTAACGGAAAACCAGTCATGTTTATGAACACCCAGCTAAGATTCTAAAATCACAAAAAAGCTTAGTATTAACCACTGAAACATAACTTTGGCTGATTTCTTTAATTTGCCATGTGTTGGATTCATACAATAGCCTGACCCAGGGCTGCCACTAGTCATCAATAGCATTCTTATTAGGAGCACAGTTCCTTTTAAAAGAAATAGAGGAACTATCAGAAACATAGTTCTATGTTCAACTGTTCTTCCAAGAGCAGTTGAGCAGAATGGATAGTGTCTTGAAAGGAGGGTACAAGATGAACATCAACAAAAGCAAAACGAGGATAATGGAATGTAGTCGAATTAAGTCGGGTGATGCTGAGGGAATTAGATTAGGAAATGAGACCCTTAAAGTAGTAAAGGAGTTTTGCTATTTGGGGAGCAAAATAACTGATGATGGATGAAGTAGAGAGGATATAAAATGCAGACTGGCAGTGGCAAGGAAAGCGTTTCTGAAGAAGAGAAATTTGTTAACATTGAGTATTGATTTAAGTGTCAGGAAGTCGTTTCTCAAAGTATTTGTATGGAGTGTAGCCATGTATGGAAGTGAAACGTGGATGATAAATAGTTTAGACAAGAAGAGAATAGAAGCTTTTGAAATGTGGTGCTACAGAAGAATGCTGGAGATTAGATGGGTTGATCACATAACTAATGAGGAGGCATTGAATAGAATTGGGGAGAAGAGGAGCTTGTGGCACAACTTGACTAGAAGATGGAATCGGTTGGTAGGACATGTTCTAAGACATCAAGGTATCACCAATATAGTATTGGAGGGCAGCATGGAGGGTAAAAATCATAGAGGGAGACCAAGAGATGAATACACTAAGCAGATTCAGAAGGATGTAGGTTGCAGTAGGTACTGGGACATGAAGAAGCTTGCACAGGATAGATTAGCATGTAGAGCTGCATCAAACCAGTCTCAGGACTGAAGACCACAACAACAACAACAACAACAACAATAACATCGGGGAGAGACTACAACCCTGTCTCACTCCCTTCCCAACCACTGCTTCCCTTTCATGCCCCTCAACTCTTATAACTGCCATCTGGTTTCTATACAAATTGTAAATAGCCTTTCGCTCCCTTTATTTTACCCTTGCCACCTTTAGAATTTGAAAGAGAGTATTCCAGTCAACATTGTCAAAAGCTTTTTCTAAGTCTACAAATGCCAGAAATGTAGGTTTGCCTTTCCTTAATCTTTCTTCTAAGATAAGGCGTAAGGTCACTATTGCCTCACGTGTTCCAACATTTCTACGGAATCCAAACTGATCTTCCCCGGGGTCGGCTTCTACCTGTTTTTCCATTCATCTGTAAAGAATTCGCGTTATTATTTTGCAGCAGTGACTTATTAAACTGATAGTTCAGTAATTTTCACATCTGTCAACACCTGCTTTCTTTAGGATTAGAATTATTATATTCTTCTTGAAGTCTGAGGGTATTTCGCCTGTCTCATACATCTTGCTCACCAGATGGTAGAGTTTTGTCATGACTGGCTCTCCCATGACCATCAGTAGTTCTAATGGAATGTTGTTTACTCCTGGGGCCTTGTTCTGACTCAGGTCTTTCAGTGCTCTGCCAAACTCTTCTTCATCTTCATCTACATCCTCTTCCATTTCCATAATATTGTCCTCAAATACACCGTCCTTGTATAGACCCTCTATATACTCCTTGCACCTTTCTGCTTTCCCTTCTTTTCTTAGAACTGGTTTGCCATCTGAGCTCTTGATATTCATACACGTGGTTCTCTTTTCTCCAAAGGTCTCGTTAATTTTCCTGTAGGCAGTATCCATCTTACCCCTAGTGAGATAAGCACCTACATCCTTACATTTGTCACCTAGCCATCCCTGCTTAGCAGTTTTGCACTTCCTGTCTATCTCATTTTTGAGACGTTTGTATTCCTTTTTGCCTGCTTCATTTCTGCATTTTTATATTTTCTTGTTTCATCAATTAAATTCAATATTTCTTCTGTTACCCAAGGATTTCTACTAGCCCTCATCTTTTCACCTACTTGATCGTCTGCTGCCTTCACTACTTCATCCCTCAGAGCTACCCATTCTTCTTCTACTGTATTTCTTTCCCCCTTTGCTCTCCCTGAAACTCTGCACAACCTATGGTTTAGTCAGTTTATCCAGGTACCATCTCCTTAAATTCCCACCTTTTTGCAGTTTCTTCAATTTTAATCTACAGTTGATAACCAATAGATTGTGATCAGTCCACATCTGCCCCTGGAAGTGTCATAATGTAAAACCTGGTTCCTAGATCTCTGTCTTACCATTAGATAATCTATCTGAAACCTTTTAGTATCTCCAGGGTTCTTCCATGTATACAACCTTCTTTCATCATTCTTGAACCAAGTGTTAGCTATGATTAATTTATGCTCTCTGCAAAGTTCTACCAGACGGTTTTCTCTTTCATTTCTTAGACCCAATCCATATTCACGTACTATGTTTCCTTCTCTCCCTTTTCCTACTCTCGAATTACAGTCACCCGTGACTTAATATATAGACTGTTCATAGTCTATATTTATCCATGGTGTTATGCTATTTACTGTACAGAATTGTATGAACTGTGTTTTCTCAAAATTTAGTGGGAGTCCATTTACAGAGAACCACCCAATAATTTTCTGAAAGACATTATTTACAATTTCCTCAGCTGATTCTTGTTTGTTTGGTGTGCTTACTATACTTGTATTATCAGCAAAAAAGAACTAGGTGTGCATCTTCATGGATATAGAGTGGCAAGTTATTAATATATGTTAAGAACAATAAGGGACCCAAGACTGAACCCTGTGGTACACCATTCTTGATATCTTCCCTGTTAGAGGGCTCTGCTAACTTTTGCAGATCATCTCTAGTGTTAATTTCAACCTTTTACATTCTTACAGTTAAATATGAGTTAAACTGTTTGTGCACTGTCCCACTCATTCCTAATATTTAAGCTTATCTAAAAGAATTTCATGATTCACACAATCAAAGGCCTTTGAGAGGTCACAAAATGTCCCAATGGGTGATGTTCATTTATTCAATGCATTTAATATTTGATCAGTGAAAGTATATGCAACAGTTTGTGTTGGAAAGCCTTTCTGAAAATCAGATTGACACTTTGTTAGTACTTCATTTGTACAAACATGTGATGTTACTCTTGAATACATTACTTTTTCAAGAATCTTGGGTAAGGCTGTCATAATTGAGATTGGGCAGTAGTTGTTAGCATCAGACCTATTCCCTTTATATGCAATGATTTAACAATAGCGTATTTCAGTCTATCTGGAAAAATGCCCTGTTTCAGTGAGCTACTACATATGTGGCTGAGAATCCTACTTATTTGTTGAGAACACACTTTTAGTACTCTGTTGGAAATGCCATCAATTCCATTTGAGCTTTTAATTTTGAGTAATTGGTTATTTTTCTAATTTCAGTAGGAGAGGTGGGTTGAATTTCAATTTTATCAAGTTGCATAGATATTGCCTCTTCCATGTACTGCCTTGCATTTTCTAATGAATAGCTGGATCCTATTTTCTCTACAACACTTAAAAAATGATTATTAAAAATGTTTTCTGCTTCTGACTTCTTGCTAACAAACTTTTCATTGAGTTTGATAGAATACAATCTTCTGTGCTCTCGGATGCCCTGTTTCCCTTTAAACAATATTCCAAATTTTTTAAATTTTATTATCAGATGTGCTAATCTCAGACATAATTCACATACTCCTGGACTTTTTAATAACTTTTCTTAATACAGTGCAGAAGTTTTTATAATGTTTCACTGCTCTGGGATCATTACTCCTCCTATATATAAGACACTTATACATTTCCCTCCTCTGTTTACAAGATATTTTTATCCCTTTAGTAAGCCATGGCTTTTTACATGGTTTCTTACAATTATATTTCTCTGTTTTCTTAGGGAAACTGTTTTCAAATATACTCACAAAGGTATCATGAAATAGGTTACATTTTAAATTAGCATCAAGTTCCCTGTTCACCTCATTCCAGTATAAATGTTGTAAGCTTTCCCTAAAATATTCAGTTGTTAAATTGTTAATTGACCACACTATTTTGGAGAACACTGTTTCCCACTCCACTCATTACCACAACATAATCCTGCTTTCTAAAACCCTTGCGCAATGGTCCTACATCCTCTACCATTTGGCTAAGACATTATTGCTTATCTCTCTACAGCAGGGACTGCCAAGAATTTAGCACACCAGCAGTGCTCTTAGACACATTCATAGCTCCCTCATCTGACTGCACACTT
This sequence comes from Schistocerca gregaria, assembly GCF_023897955.1. NCBI lineage: Eukaryota > Metazoa > Arthropoda > Insecta > Orthoptera > Acrididae > Schistocerca > Schistocerca gregaria. The sequence continues at coordinate 429,300,002 of NC_064921.1, forward strand.
CCCCACTGCCACACCAAGCTGTGTGAGTGTGAGGAAGGAGGGACAGGGAGGGGGAGGGTGGAGGGAGCTGGACATGCCACAAGTGGATGAAAATGCAATCACTCTGTGTATGACATGGTTTCATATTTCTCAACAATGTAGGTCATAAACAAAACAAATTTTCAGTACTATTTAATTATCTTGGACATACTGAAGAAATAACATTTATCTGTACAAACTGGCAGCACATGGACAGATGCAAACAGTTTCACAGATTTTCGAATCCAGGTTTCCATGTCATTGTGACTTATTTAATTTCAGTATCGAGAAAAGCCTTTTAGGCACATATGTTGATCAGAGCATTTTATCATGTCTGCAATCTCATTGTGGAGATGTGCAAACTCTACCTGTGGGAAACAGCATAGACTTCCTGGGCAGTTTTAATGTAAAATAATTTGTCTTTTTAAGGGGAGTTATATTGCACATGTACAGGGGTGCTTTCAACTAAAGCAGCAAATGTTCTTGAAAACATCTTGAAAACACATATAAGATTGGGAGAGTCCTCAAAATGTTAAGAAAACCATCCTTGTAATTCTTTCAAGGCTGCCATGAATTCTTCAAAACTCACATTTTCTTTAATGCTAGTGAGCTGAGGGAAATTAGCAGTCTTGCCCCCCTCCTCTCAACCCCCTCTCCCAATGTGATTTTCTTTTTGATTATATCCACATAAAATCAGAAATGAGTTGTTTCTCACCTACAGTATCTTACTATGCACAGTATGCAGTCAAGTGCACTTTAAATGAGAGGTCTGCAACCCATTATGAATATTCTAATTTTTGTTCCTGCTTTTCTTTTTGCATAATTAATTCAACAGTAGCCAGCTTTTTTTTTATTGAAAAATCATTTAAGACATTTCCCTTAACTTAACTAATGTACTTTGCAGTAATATATCCATGCTCTTTGTTCAATTCCATCGATAACTATTGCAACTGACAGTGTAATAATGTGAGTGACTTCAGAAAATTTACTATTCAAACCACCAATTTGATCATTTAGCATACAAAGTTCTCCTTGATGCAAAGAACAATGACTGTCGATCCTCATAATTTTTTGTGCTTTCATCATCGAATAAATATTTACAAATCTTCTGCATGGTGCTGTAATATCACATCATAACAAATTTGCAGTACCTATTGAATATGAGACTGCATAATGGATACTGAGAGTTCTCATCCATCTCTTCTGTCATTCTCATTCATTTTTAAAGGCTTGTGATGATAGATCATTAGACTGTCTTTTTTTTGTGGAAACAGACGCAGAACCTTGCAACTTTCTCTATACCATGAACAAATAGCAAATGGTAAACAGTGCTGCCAAAATGATTCTGCTGACATGAAGAATGTCATGTCAAGTGAAAAATACAACACCACAATGCTAAATGATTTGTCACATTCTACTGATTACTTCCAAGAAGGACCGAGCAAAACCGAGATGGGCCAAATCTCAGGCTGCATGTGTGCTGTACAGGGTCAAATCTACCCCATACAGTGAAAACTGGGCTTTTTATGAAAATCACCTTTGGTACTTAAAATAAAATATGCATTTCATGGTTATCAATGGTAACTGTTATACCAAAATTCATAAAAGGTGAGTGCACCATTCTAGCAGCACTATACTACTCGATACATATTGCAATGCTCAATCTTTTGCACCATCCTCATGATTAGTGTGATTCTCTTTTCAAAATCAGAAACTTCTTTTTCAATATTCTTTTGTCCACAGGAAGTCATTGTACACACTCACCCGAGTAGTGGAGTGAAAGTAAACCTATGTTCTCAGTGCAGTTTAGTACAGTGTACTGTGTCTGCACATAGTTGTGAACGGAACAGTGTGGCTTGCATACACTACTAAATCTGCCAACATGCCTCAAATGGTCATATCAAGTTTACACCATGCATGCATTGTCACTTTATGGCAAGAGGATTGTCAGCATGGAAAGCTGCCTGCCAAATTGGCATCCCCTACAGTAACAAAACATTGAAGATCTACTATGTGGTGGTTGCCTGGTTTCAGCAACACCAATTGATGACTGCTACCTGCAGATATGGCTTGTAGGTACCCTGAAGAAAATGCAACAGATCTGCATGCTGCCTTTTCAGAGAAAAATGCAAGGACTGTGCCAACCCAGGCAGTACACAATCATCTCCTCATGACTGATCGGGCCTCTGGGTGTTCACCGCAAACACACAGTACTGTAGTGCAGGAAAAACGTGGAAAAGGAAACATGTAGAATGGAACCTAGATCAGAGGCTTTGGTTACTCGTCACTGATGAGTGCAGAATTTTTCTGTCTCGTGATGGTCATTGCAGAAGAGTATAGAGATGACCTGGTAACAGTACACATCCCAGGCATCAACAGGGAGGTATGATAGTCATGTTTTTGGCTGGTACCGTGTATGGCTGTTGAATGCCTCACATTATTGTCAAGGGTAATTTGAATACTGTGCAGTATTGGGGGTAGTATCCTCCAACCTACTGTCAACCCACAGTCAACATTTCAGTGATGGGTCCATTTTCAATATGATAATGCATGAGCTCATTGTGCCCACCTTGTAAGGAGGATGCAGGACCACCCAGATCAAATAGCCTGCATTATCTGCAGTTATAAACCTCTTTCAGCTTGCTTGTGACTAGTTGTACATGCAGTGTGATGTTGCAGGAACTGTTCTTGTACACTGCATGACGTCAAGAGAGTTGCTATCAAAGAGTGCGGCAGACTTGAGCAGCAATGTCGTGTCATGTCATGGGCAGCATAGTGAGGTGACTTCAAGAATATTACAATTCAAGGGTGGAGCAAACTTCTATGGGACAGACAGCATTTACTTTTGTTGCTGTTTTGTTTTCAAAGCAAAGTAATTTTTTTAGGTTCCCAGGGCTTGTTCTCTTCCTTGCTCCACTTTTTTCATTCAATGCCGAGTCTACACTTTTTGTTCTTGCAGATGATGCAAAACAGCTCTTGAGCAGTTTATATTCAGCAAAACATTGTTGGACTTTGTAACAAACTTGAACACTTTCACGTAGACTTGTCATATCTCCAGTTGAAACAGTGCCAGCTACAGTCCTATACATTCCAATGGAGCTACTATGAAAATACCCTAATGAAATTGGCAATAGGTGAAAAGCAAACTGGCACTACCACACACAAATTTGCCCATCATGTATTATCCTAAATGAAACATGTACCCATAGCCAAGCAAAGGGAAAAGTGAATTGTCATAAGTGCTGCTTTGTAAAAGGAAAGTGGGAGCAACAAAATCAATAACTACATGTTAATGTTAAAAAAAAGAGACCCGAAGGAAGAAATGCAGCTTATTTCCACAGTCATGTAACCTGAATTTCAAAGGAGCAAACGAGACAGTAGATAAATAAATCATACAGGACTAAAAGTATAAGGCGAATGGGTACCAGTGTTAAGATTCACAGAGGACATAGCCCTTGCGAGTATACAAAAAAGAGCAACTACTAATTAAAAATGACAACCTTCTTAGTTGGGAATCCAGGTTAAGTTTAAATAAACAAAGACAAAACTGATGATGAGTAGCAGAATGGAGAATAACATTAAAAGAGGCAAAGATCTTGGAGTAGACGAAGTAATAATATTTTGACATCTAGAAAATAACATTATGCAAAATGGGGGAAGTGAAGGTAATATCAGAAGCAAATCTGCTAAAGTAAAGAAAGCTTTTTTCAGTAAAAGATCTGTGCTGTTATCCAATGTTGATAAGTAATTAAGGAAGAAATCCCTTAAACTGTACATTCAGAGGCCGGCCGGAGTGGCCGTGCGGTTCTAGGCACTGCAGTCTGGAACCGAGTGACCGCTACGGTCGCAGGTTCGAATCCTGCCTCGGGCATGGTTGTGTGTGATGTCCTTAGGTTAGTTAGGTTTAATTAGTTCTAAGTTCTAGGCGACTGATGACCTTAGAAGTTAAGTTGCATAGTACAATTTGAACCATTTGTAAATTCAGAACATAGCATTTTAGAGCCAACATGGAACTCGAACCATGGGGAAACCAAAAACAAATAAATGAAAGCACTTGAAATATGGTGCTAAAATGGTAAAAATTAAGTGTACAAATAAAATACAATATGGTGAAACACTAGATAGAAGAATTGAGGAAAGAAGCATGTAGGGAGTTCTTGAAAAAAGAAAGGATTGGTTAATTAACTTGGATTATAGATCAGACCTGAACCTTTGACAGTATTATAAAAAGGATAGATTACTACTCACCATATAGCAGACATGCTGAGTTGCAGATAGGCACAACAAAAAGACTGTCAAACAAGTAAGCTATCGGCCAAAAAAGTCATCATTGAATTCAGACAACACGCATGTGTGTGTGTGTGTGTGTGTGTGTGTGTGTGTGTGTGTGTGCGTGTGCGCATGCCCACACACACACACACACACACACACACACACACACACACACACACACACGCATGTTGTCTGAATTCAATGATTACTTTTAATAAGAAAATTTCTCATCAGAAAATGTCCTTGCAGTGGGCTCAAGTCTTTCAGGCATCTTTTTTAAAAAAACTGTAAATGTTTTAGAGAACAAATTGTTTGATATGTACACTATAATATGAAAAAAGATTACAGTGTGTCACATGTATGCTGGTGACATTTTCATAATTTTGTCAGGCATTGAGGACAACTTTCAGGAGCTAGCAAATATTCTTAATTCCTTACACGGAAAGATGAAGTTCACTCATGAAATTGAAGTAGAAGGTTCTATTAATTTTTTGGCCTTAACAAATCACCAGAATAAGACATACTGTTAAAACTGAGCTATATTGTAAGCTGACAGCTATGAATCTGATTATATCACAAGATTCATACCATCCACCAGCTCAAAAGTGTGCATTTTCTATGTCAATGTTTTATCGGCTAGCTAGGCAAGGTTGCTCTCAAGATGTGATTGAGAAGGAAACTGACTTGGTTGTTCAGGTCACAGCAGCTAATAATGGTTTCACTGAAGCAGCAATCAGGAGGACTGGAAGAAAAAATTTTAATAGAGTAGAGACGAAAGTAGTGGTTATCAAGGAGGTGGAAAAGCAAATTTCATTGTCATACTATGGAACTATGTCAGATAGGATAGCAGATGTCTTCTGCAAGTATAATATTATTGTGGGGTTTCTAACATATAATAAACTAGGTAAACTGCAGTGATATAGATTAGAACACCACTGAATGAATTCTGTAGTTGAGGTATCTATTAAGATTTTTTGCAGTTCATGTAAGAAAAAATATATTGGGTAAATTGGAAGGGAGTTTCAAATTGTATTTCATGAACGCCCCTGAGCAAGTTGTGGAAGGGCATTGAATATCATTTAAAGGAGAACCAACATCACTTTAAAAACATTAAAGATGAGATGTCTGTTTTGCAGTTTGTTAATAAAGGTGTAATACCGGACATTTTGGAATAAATTGAAATATATGTGAGTGATCAGGTAGACTGAGAACTCATAATAATAAATGATGAGATAGGGTCCCCATCTGGCTATTCGCTCCTTCTTTTAAATTTCCTTCTGTTTTTCTTTCTTTGTTTTAAATTTCCCTCTGTTTTATGGAATTCTTAATGCTCACATATAATTTTATCAGCAAACTTTTTTTCTCAAGTCCTATTGCAGATGTAAAGACAACATGTAACATTATGTTTGTTTTAGGAAACCAGTGCTATTTTGTTGTGTTTGTATATTTCTTCCACAACTGTGCTGGTAAAAATGAAATAATTATTTTAATTAATTTTGGTTTATTGAAAAATAATTACTTTAATTAACTTTGTACTGAATGTGATGCTCTCCACTGAACTTATGAACAAATCCCACCAAATGCAGTTCTATATGACATTGTTGAAGAGTGGGCCTCCTTGCACATTAGTGCTGATTGAGCTTTTATTATTTTATTTTAAAATTTTTATTTTACACATCTTCAGAAGTACTGCCCTCTAGCGATATGAGGTTACATTAAGGCTCTGATAGTGGTGCCTTGACACTTGATCTAGAGCCAGCTACTGGTTAGGTCTACTTCTTGTATACAACAGCATGTTTTGGGTGACATTTATACGGACATTATTCAACATCATTGTCACCACATATAAAGGTCTTACGTGGTTTGTACTTGAGCACAATTAGTTTCATTTGAGACATATGTCACCTCATTTCTTTGGTAAAGTTGTTTTATATGATACTATTATTTGCACTTTTTTGATTATTTGTTAACATGTTATTTGATGATGGGCTATACTAGAAACAAGTCATAAGCATAATAAAGGACTCAGTTCCGTCTGGATCTGTATCACTTATGCAAGTTACCAACATTTTTAAACTCATTTTCATATTTAATTAACTTGGCATAGAAAGGGAAAAATATGTTAAAGATGTCATTGATTTTGGATGCAGTAACTGTGTAAAATGATAGAGAAGTAAGTACAAAATTGGAAGAGGTGAGAGGTAGCATCAGAATACTAGAAACACTGATGATTTACAGTGAAAAAAAATGGGGAGGTGCTAGATGGTGATTCAAACTACAATAATTGACAAAAAGTTGCAGAGTACTAATAGAAGATTTTAGTGACAAAGAGTGGTGTACCCAGTGGTATACATGACAAGGCACAAGTGTCATCTGTACAGAAAGTAAGTTAATAATGAAAGAGAGCACTCACAAAGTGCATTAAAACATGTAGACTGAACCCATCAATTCTGGAGAACAATCGGTACATACTAATAAGAACCAACATCTGAAGGTGTGCCCTCTCTTTGCGCAAGTGGAAGAAGGTGACTTCTCCAAGTTGTGACTGTGGTGCTAGCAGACTGTTCACCATATAGTTCAAGAATTTCCTCCAAGAACTTTCCCTGGCAATACAACAGAGTTTGTGGTAATTATGGATGATCGATAGACTACATTTGTGGCTCAGATTTAGTTTGTAATTTGAGATCATTGTAATATTATTTTTGATGATGTAGCCATATGCCAAATAATATCATCCATCCAGTACACCTAAAAAGGACCAGTAGGTAGCTGCCAGCGGAACAACTACTCCACTTTTTGTGTTTCCACTCAAGCATTTTAGTGATGAAAGTATCATATCTTCATTGTCCAACAAGTATGAGAGGTGAAACAGACATTATCTCCTAGCCAATGAAGAGTCCATGAAATGTAGCAGTATTTTGCAGAGTATAAACTTTGTTCTTGTTACATTTCTTCCACAAATTGTTTAATATTCATATGATGACCAGCTAAGCTTTTATCACGGACAGATGTGACCACTCATCATGTACAGATGACCTGGGATTTTCTTTAATGAGAGCCAAGCTAGTAATGTTTGCTTTAAATGTAATTGAAAAATTTAAATAATATTTAGAACTGAGAATTTTATTGTGTGTTTCTCATTTCATTTTACCAGGAGTCTGACAGATTCTCTCTCATTCTCTCTGTCTCGCTGCGTGTGTGAGTGAGTGAGTGTGTGTGTGTGTGTGTGTGTGTGTGTGTGTGTGAGGCTAGATTGAGAAGGTATGCAATAATAATTATCACATCACTAACTTTTGAAATATATTGTGCTGGAAATATTTCATCTGTGGGAAATATAGACAATAATCTTGCCAATGTTTCACATGCTAAGGTAGTTGGGAATATTTCTGTTCGCTGTTTGTTGCTGTTGTTGGTTTTGTGTTGAAAATTAATTCAAAAGAAAGAACTGCCAGTAGCAAAGCATTGTACTGTAGTTGACAAGCACTGACTTGATGGAATCATCTCCCTCATTGCAGTGTTTTGTTTTTTGATCATGGGAACGTAGGAATATGAGTATCTGCAACAGTTTATCTTGATTTTTTTTTTTTTGGGGGGGGGGGGGGGGGGGAGGGGAATATGAAATTGCCATTTTTAGTATAAATGATTTGGTCAGTTTCAAGATGTGTCACACAACAATAACTAAATTTTAAAAGTGACACAGAAAACTTATTATGTACCAGAGAATTGATGGTTATCCACTCAATACTTGTTATTGGTAGAGTGCTTTGATTATTATTATTATTACCATTATTATTTTTATGGGCCACACAGCAATCGCTAAAACCATAGTATTGCTTAACTGTGATCAGCCATGTAATGCTACATTTCTCTAAATGAGAGGTTTAATAATATCACAGAAAATCTCTTCTGGATGTGTATGAAAATTTTGTAAAGTGTAAAGAGTCTGTATGCCAGATTCCAAGGGTTGGGGGCAAGCGCTCTCTCTTTCAGAGCCACTGTCTCCTTCTGGCAAAAGGGTTGAAGGAGAAGGAAGAGGGTGAAGGAAAAGGACTGGTGAGTTTTAAGAAATGGGGAGGGTTTGAAAAAGTCACCCAGAACCCTGTGTCAGGGGAGACTTACCAGATAAGATGAGAAGGAAAGTCTTTCCAAACTCTCCTCATTCCCTAAACCTTGCCAGTCCTTTTTCTTCGCCCCTTTTTCTTCTTACTAAGCTTTCTGACAGAAGAAGGAGTCAATAGCTCTGAAAACTTGTAAATTTAATTAACTTTACGGTGTTTTCTACTGCTGCTGCTTGGTCAGTAGATTTTTTTATCTATGTAGTTACATTAAATTATCTGATTAGCTAGATTCAGTGATTAAAAATTCTTATTGGCTGTATAGCAAGTAGTAACACACTTCATAAATAGCTATCTATTCTTGTGGTATGGGTTAGCTATTGTTTTATTTTAAATATAGACATGGTCTTGTAGGTGATACCTAACAGCCATTTGAGATAGTCCAGGAAGCAACAATTTTTCTTATAGTAGAAGCTTTCCTCTAATCTATACTACAAGTTGTAATTTAACATTAATACCAAAAATCTTGAAAAGTTCTTGAAAGAATTATTTTAAATTTTTATATGATACTCTAGTAAACATTCAGGCAGACATAGTCTCCTTGATCAATTTACTTCAAATTATTACATAATACTGTATAAACATTTGGACGGACATTTGCTACATATATTTTGGGATATAAATACATAGGGGGGAAATATTGTTAGCAAAAATCTTGATAAGTTCATGACTGATTGACTTAAAATTTTACAAGGTACTTTAATAAATATTTAGACAGTCATAAGCTATACATTTTTAAAAAATACATAGAGTATAAAAAAGAGAAACATTGTTAGAAAAATTCTTGAAAAGTTCCAGTCTGATTTACTTCAAATTTTCACATGATACTCTAACAAACATTCAGATGGACATAACATATTTTTTTTAAGAAAAATCTCAAAAAGTCCTTCATTGATTTACTTCAAATTTTTACAAAATACTCTAATGAACATTCAGAGGGAATAGGCTATATATGTCTTAAATATTATTCAGGAATAAAGGAGACAACCCACCAAAAGGCAGAAGCACTGCATCATCGACAGATACTCAAACAAAGGGTGCAGAGCTTTGCTTTGTTAGCTTTCAGAATGAAATTCCTTTTTCAAGCTGTTTGTGTGTCCGTTGATGACGCAGCACTTCTGCCTTTCAGTGAGTCATCTCCTTTATTCTTAAATAATTTGTCATTCTCAACCAGAACATTCAATACATGATTATTTCTTAAATATATATAATAAATACATGTCATATAGAAATGAGGAACATTCTTAAGAAAGATCTCTAAAAGTTCTGTACTAATTCACATCAAATTTTTACATGACTCTCTAATGATGACCATTCAGACAGACATAAGCTGTGTGTGTGTGTGTGTGTGTGTGTGTGTGTGTGTGTCTAAAGGAAAATGTATTTACCAAAATCTCATAAAGCTGTTGGTTGAGTCTCTTCAAATCTCTACACACTACTCTAATTAAAATTTGGAAGGGCTTAGGCTATAAATTGTTTTTAACAACAATGCACAGGTTTTCTCATTATTACTGACTCTGAGGAAGGAAATGCAGTGCTGTACTCTGCTGTGAAAATGTGCAGTTTTATTTTCTTTCTCGCAGTGAGTTTTAACTATGATAGCATGGTATTTACACCATTAGATAGGTAGTTTTTCCCATGCACCTTTTTTCTCATTACAGATATTTTTAAACAGAAGCTGTACACACAACAATGTGCTGTTTTCTTTCCTTCCTCGCAGTCAGTTTTCAGAGAAAACAGGAAATTTTTATTTATAGCTTATTGGCTTATTGTTACAATACTACTCGTTATCTTAATTTATAACAACAATAAACAAGGTCTATGTTCGTAGAGAGGGAGGAAGAGGAGATGGACTGAAAGGGGCGGGGAGGGGGGGGGTGGCAGGAGGAGATGGAGAGAGGTGGGGGAGCGGGTGAGATAGACAGAGAGAGGGGGAGAATGAGGACATATATCTGATTCCCATACATATTTAGCAATTGCCAGGTCCACTAGTTTTACTACATATACATGTATATTTTAGCATGGGGAAGTGCTGATAGTTTGTAGCCCTTGAAAGATTTTTAATTATTAATGAAATTTACAACATTTACTATTCTTTCTTAATGTATGTTGTAACTCATCACACATCTGCAGTACTTGATGGATAAATGAAATGTTCCAGGATAAATTTACATATGAAATGACAAAATTTCAGAAACTTTACTAGTCTCATACAGATGTGATTTTATGTATACAGAGTGAAGGGGTGAGTGAAACTTTGTAACAAGGCTGAGAATCAAATCCAGATCTCCTGTTTAATAGGCAGGTTTGTTTACCTCTAAGCCACCTTGGCACAGAGGAACACGCAACTCAATGGATTAGCCTAGCATGCTTCTCTCCCTCCTCAATCCAAATACCCACTGCCGCCCCAGCCTACTTTAAATTCCCCCTTACACATGAACAGATTTGCCGAGGTTCTCCATGTTCTCTACATATGTAAAATTATAGCTGTATGAGACCAGTAAAGTGTGTGAAATTGTTTCTTTTCTTTCATATAAGTACCTGCTCCTGGATTTCAGGCTGGATCTGCCATTTATGTTTGATGCTGGGGTGCTATTATAGAACATGGGGAGCCTCAGCAATTCTGTTCATGTGTAAAGGGGAATTTAAAGTAGACTGTGATGGCAGTGAGAATTTGGACTGAGGAGGGAGGCATGCTAGGGTAATCTGTGCAGTTGTGTGAACCAAAGTGGCTTAGTGGCTAATGCACTTGCCTAGTAAGCAGGAGACCTGGGTTCGATTCTTGGTGTCTTGGTACAAATAGGATGCTATATTGTGCCAATAATTATTTTTAACCGAGCTCCTTTCATGACTGGGGGACTGAGAAAGTGACAGCCAGTGTGCTTCCTTACTTTATGTAATAAGTAGTACCAGGGTTGAAACTTTTATAGTGGCAACTATTTGTTTATGACTTATGCAACATAGATATGTTTCAGAATTTTAGTCTCCTTCAAGGTAGTCACTGACATTGTATGTAATCCATTGCCAGTGATGTGGAAGTCATAGGATACCCTTAGCAATGCCAGTTCTGTTGATAGTTCGAGAGAAGTGGTCTCTTGCCCAACAAATCTCTGTAACACTCATAAAGTGAATCCCATGACGTGATTCATTTAATTTAGGTATCAAGTTGAAGTTACAAAGTCTTAAGTCCAAGGAGTTTGGTGGGTGGTACAGCACTTAGCTTCAGGCAAATGACAGGATGGTTCCTCTGAAAGGGCACGGCTGACTTCCTTTCCATTTCCTTCCCTAATCCGCTGGGACCGATGACCTCGCAGTTTGGTCCCCTCCTGCAAATCAACAAACCAACCAATCTTCTGAGCTGTTAGAAAGATTTGTTGGTAGTAGATCGTTCTACTCAGACTGCCAGCGCAACTGGGACTGCTAAGGATATCCTACAACTTCCACATCACTAGCAACAGGTTATACACAATGCTGGTGACTACTTTGAAGAATAGTGAAACTTTGAAATATGTATCTGTTTTGTATAAGTTGTAAATAAATAGTTGCACTACTAAAGTTTAATCTCTTGTAATATATTCTGTTCTACTTATACATAGCAGCTTACTCATTATGCACAGTTATGATTTATATGTAAAGGTGAAGCAGTCACACCCTTTAAGTAACAGACTGACTCCCTGTTGCCCTATGAAATTATATTCTCAGACAGTGCTGTAAATAAAGTGTTTACTGATCAGAAATGAGGAGTATGAATTTTATGTACAGTAGATAACTGTAAATCTTGCTGAATCCTTTTTGAGGATATTGGAATTCTTATGCTCATATCCCAGTACATTTACTCCTTAATTGTTTTTGTTGTTCATAATAAGGATGGTTCAACTCGGCCATGATTTACATTGTATTGTATTTTATTGTATTGTATGTAGCTGGAGACCTAGAAACGATGGAGAGGCTTCGTCCCCACCATAGCCCACAGTGGTACACAACCCCACAACAGACTACAGCAGTCCATTAATCCCACCACCTCCTGAGACCAAACCCAGGGTTATTGTGTGGTTAGACCCGCAGTGGCTCCCCTGGGAACGTCTCACACCAGTCGAGTGTAACCCCAACGTTTGTGTGGTAGAGTAATTATAGTGTATGCGTACATGGAGAAAGTGGTTGTGCAGCAATCGCCGACTTAGTGTAACTATGGTGGAATAAGGGGAACCAGCTTGCATTCACCGAGGCAGATGGAAAACTGCCTTAAAAACCATGGCCAGCACACCAGACCTCGACACTAATCTGCCGGGCGGCTTCATGGCGAGGACCAGCATGCCTTCTCGCCCACAAAGCCGTGCATTAGACAGCATGGTTAACTGGACAGGCTTGTGATTTACATAGTCACAATACAATATACAATAATAATTTCTATGTAGATTTTGCCTTTTTACCTAGGATTAAGAATAAGGCTGTGTACTAATCGCACACTATAACTTAGCCCCTGTTCATACGGTGCTCAGTTCTAGGGGACTGATGACCTCAGCAGTTAAGTCCCACAGTGCTCAGAGCCATTTGAACCATTTCATAGGGTGCTGGGAACAAAAGCTTGCACTCTGCGCATAGAGAATTGGCTGCTAAGACAAGCTCCTCGTAGCACAGCCAGATTACAACTTATAAAAGATTGACATGTAGTGTCTGTTTTGTCGGACACATGCATGATATCTTTCAAACCTGTGCGGGACTTAGCAAATGCTATGAGCAGTGGTGTTAATGGACAGGAGTGCTATTTGCATGTGACAGGCTGAGAATTTGGGTTAATGCTACAAGCAGTGGGGCTAATGGACGGAAATGCTATTTGCGCTTGACAGGCTGAGAATTTGGGTTGGACAGGAATTGTGTTTGGATGGTTGAGGCTATTAAGACAACTATTCTAGAGAAGCAGAGTGTCCGGGTTCGAGTCCTAGTCGGGCACAAATTTTCAACCTTCACTACCGATTTATTTCAAAGCCTGCATGTGACTTGTCTTGATTTCTCATAATATAGATTCCTTATGACTGCTGTACAACCAGTGGTGTCTGTTCTATCACACATGTCTATTGAGAATTTGGGAAGAATGGGAAATGTGCCTAGGTGGACAAGGTGTTTAAGGCAACTGTTCAAGAGAAGCGGAGCATCCAAATTTAGGTCACAGTCTGGCACATATTTTCAAACCTCACAATTGATATACTTCAGTGCCTGTAGGAGACTTAAGTCCTGATTTCTGGTAATATAGCTTATAAAAGGAATCAACACATAATGGGCCTGTGCATTGCAGAAGCGATACAAAAGTTGATGACGAGCTGCTGGAAGGAACAGGTACAGTGGAACGATAATGGGAATGATGATGATAATAATAACAATAACACCTGTCCAAACACCACACATGAATCAATGATATTTTTACAATGGTTACACACTACTAAGTCACTATATTGTTACTACCTGAGGTTGGCAACAAGTGTAAACCCTATGCAGCAACATGCAGTCAGTCGGCTTTCGTCAATGAAAGACAGAGAGAGGAGGGGGGGGGGGGGGGACAAAGGTTGCTTGGTTGGTTTGGAGTGAAAGGCACTAACTGCAAGGTCATCAGTCCCTTTATATATTAAGTGGCAAACCAGGAGGAGTCATCAAAGGAAGAAAGGAAGAAAAAGAAAGCGAAAGACACACACTTCTTGAAAGCCTAAGTGTAAATTTGTTTTGTTGTAGTCTTCAGTCCAGAGACTTGTTTGATGCAGCTCTCCATGCTAGTCTATCCTGTGCAAGCTTCTTCATCTCCCAGTACTTACTGCAACCTACATCCTTCTGAATCTGCTTAGTGTATTCATCTCTAGGTCTCCCTCTATGATTTTTACTCTACACACTTGTACTAAATACATGTCTCAGAATGTGTCCTACCAATCAATCTCCTCTTCTAGTCAAGTTGTGCCACAAATTCCTATTCTCTCCAGTTATATTCAGTATCTCCTCATTACTTACATGATCTATTGATCTAATCTTCAGCATTCTTTTGTAGCATCACATTTTGAAAGCTTCTATTCTCCTCTTGTCTAAACTATTTATTGTCCATGTTTCACTTCCATACATGGCTACACTCCATACAAATATTTTTTGAAAATACTTTCTGACACCTAAATTTGTACTTGATGTTAACAACTTTCTCTTCTTCAGAAACGCTTTCCTTGCCATTGCCAGTCTACATTTTATATCTTGTCTACTTTGAACATCATCAGTTATTTTGTTCCCCAAATAGCAAAACTCATCTACTACTTTAAGTGTCACATTTCCTCATCTAATTCATTCAGCATTGCCTGATTTAATTTAACTACATTCCATATCCTTGTTTTGCTTTTGTTGATGTTCATCTTAAATCCTCCTTTCAAGACACTATCTGTTCAGTTCAACTGCTCTTCCAGGTCTTTTTCTGTCTCTGACAGAATTATAATATCATTGGCAAACCTAAAGGTTTTTATTTCTTCTCCATGGATTTTAATTCCTACTCCATTTTTTTCTCATTTCCTTTACTGTTTGCTCAATATACAAATTGAATAATACTGGTGATAGGCTACAATTGTGTCTCACTCCTTTTCCAACCACTGCTTCCCTTTCATGCCCCTCGACTCTTATAGCTGTCATCTGGTTTCTGTACAAATTGTAAATAGCCCTGTATTTTACCCCTGCCACCTTCAGAATTTGAAAGAGAGTATTCCAGTCAACATTGTCAATAGCTTTCTCTAAGTCTACAAATGCCAGAAATGTAAGTTTGCCTTTCCTTAACCTATCTTCTAAGATAAGTCATAGGGTCAGTATTGCCTCACATATTCCATCATTTCCATAGAATCCAATTGATCTTCCCTGAGATTGGTTTCTATCAGTTTTTTCCATTCGTCTCTAAGGAATTTGTGTTAATATTTTCTAGCCGTGGCTTATGAAAGTGATAGGTAATTTTCACACCTGACAATACCTGCTTTCTTTCGGATTGGAATTATTATATTCTTCCTGGAGACTGAGGGTATGTTGCCTGTCTCATACGTATCACTCACCAGATGGGAGCGTTTTGTCGTGTCTGGCTCTCCCAAGGTTATCAGTTGTTTTAATGGAATGTTGTCTACTTCTGAGGCCTTGTTTCGAATTAGGTGTTTCAGAGCTTTGTCAAATTCTTCATGCAGTATCATATCTCCCATTAATTTCATCTTCATCTGTGTCATCTTCCATCTCCATAATACTGCCTTCAAGTATATCACTCTTGTATAGACCCTCTGTATACTCCTTCCACCTTTCTGGTTTCCCCTTCTTTGCTTAGGACTGGTTTTCCATATGAGCTCTTGATATTCATACAGGTGGTTCTCTTTTCTCCAAAGGTCTCTTCAGTTTTCCTGTGGGTAGTATTTATCTTACACCTAATGATATATGCCTCTACATCTTTGCATTTGCCCTCTAGCAATCCCTGCTTAGCCATTATGCACTTCCTGTCTATCTCATTTTTGAGATGTTTGTATTCCTTTTTGCTTGCTTCATTTACTGCATTTTTATATTTTCTCCTTTATTTATTAAATTCAATACCTCTTCTGTCACCCAAAGATTTCTACTAGCCCTTGTCTTTTTACCTTCCTGATTCTCTACTGCCTTTGCTATTTCATCTCTCAAAGCTACCCATTCTTCTTCTACTGTATTACTTTCCCCTGTTCTTGTCAGTCGTTCCCTAATGCTTGCTCTGAAACTCTCTACAACCTGTGGTTCCTTGAGTTTCTCCAGGTCCCATACTCTTAAAGTACTACCTTTTCTTTATCTTTAATCTACAATTCATAACCAATAAATTGTGGTGCGAGTCCACATCTGCCCCTGGAAATGTCTTACAATTTAAAACATGGTTCCTAAATCTCTGTCTTACAATATAACCTATCTGAAACCTTCCAGTGTCTCCTGGTCTCTTCCACATATGCAGCCTTCTTTCATCATTCTTAAACCAAGTGTTAGCTATGATTAGGTTATGCTCTGACCAAAATTCTGCCAGACAAAAATGTTTCAAATGGCTCTAGGCACTGTGGGACTTAACATCTGAGGTCATCAGTCCGCTAGACTTAGAACTAATTAAATCTAACTAACCTAAGGACATCACACACATCCATGCCCAATGCAGGATTCAAACCTGTGACCATAGCAGGACTGAAGTGCCTAGAACCGTGCTTTGTCACAGCGGCTGGCTCTGCCAGACAGCTTCCCCTTTTATTCCTTACCCCCAGTTCATATTCACCCACTGGTTTTCCTTCTCTTCCTTTTCCTACTATCGAATTCCCCCCCCCCCCCCCCCCCCCCCCCCGATTATTAATTTTCATCTCCCTATCTAAATAATTTCTTTTATCGCATCATACATTTCTCCAGTATCTTCGCCATCTGCAGAGCTAGTTGGCATACAAATTTGTACTACTGTGGTAGGCGTGGGCTTTGTGTCTGTCTTGGCTACAATAATGCATTCACTATGCTGTTTGTAGTGGCTTATCCGTACTCCTATTTTGATTCATTATTTAACCTACTCCTCCCATATTTGTTTTTGTATTTATAACACTGTATTCGCCTGACCAGAAGTCTTGTTTGCCCTGCAACTGAACTTCACTACTTCCACTATATCTAACTTTAACCAATCCATTTACCTCCGGAATATTTTATCCAAGAGGATGCCATCATCATTTAATCATACAGTAAAGCAGCATGCCGTCAGGAAATATTATGGCTGTAGTTTCACCTTGCTTTCAGCCAATCACAGTACCAGCACAGCAAGACCGTTTTGGTTCATGTTACAAGGCCAGTTCAGTAAATCATCCAGACTGTTGCCCCTGCAACTGCTGAAAAAAGGCTGCTGCCCCTCTTCAGGATCCATATGTTTGTTTGGCTTCTCAACAGATACCTCTCCATTGTGGTTGAACCTACGGTACAGCTATCTGTATCGTGGAGGCACACAAGCCTCCCCACCAATGGCAAGGTCCATGGTTCATGGGCTAACACAATAAAAAACAAAGATAATACCCAGAAAAAAGACAGCACAGACAAGTTGTTAAAATATCAGTCAAGGCAAGGCATTAAAACCAAGAAAGGAATAAAGAGAATAAAAAGGTGAAAAGGGCAGACGCCATGCACGGCCTCCCAGCAAGGGCCACCAAGGGACCCCTGCAGAGGGGGACAGGGTGGGGGGAGTGAGAGAGGGATGCGCCACCAATCCCATAGGCAGTCAATGATGCCAAAAAGTCCTACATTACAGGTATGAATAGAAACTATCTTTGTGGGCAAAACATAACACCCAGTCAGCCAAGCTGCCATTGTCTGCTAGCATCAGAGGAAGTGTGTCAGGAAGATTAAGATGCCATCTCAAATCAGCCAAATTAGAGCAGTCTACAAATAAGTTGGTCACTGTCAGGCGGGCTCTGCATTGGCAGTGAGGGTGATCCTCACGTCTGAGAATGTGGCCATGGGTCAGCCAAGTGTGGCCAATGCAAAGTCTACAGAGGATGGAGGATTTCCTGCAAGAAGCATCCAAGAAAGACTGCCACATAGTCATGGTCTCCAATTGTCCTCAGTTTAGGGAGATCAGGGCAGACCATTCTGAGTTCCAGACTTCCAGCAATCAATGGCATATAAATGACTGAAGGTATGGTTCTAGGACCCCGATTTCCAGAATCGGCATCCTGGTGGCCAGCTGGGCCAACCAGGCAGCTCGTTCATTTCCCGAAATCCCAATGTGGCCAGGAGTACAAATGAAAACGACTGGCTGCCCAACTTGATGCAGGTCTGAGACAAGATCCTGGGTAGCTGTAACCTCTGGGTAAAATAGAAATGCCATGTGCCTAGGGCCTCCCCTCGGGTTGACCGTTCGCCTGGTGCAAGTCTTTCGAGTTGATGCCACTTTGGCGACTTGCATGTCAATGGGGGAGGGGGGGGGGGGTTAAATGATGATGATAAGAACAACACAACAACCAGTCCCTTAGCAGAGAAAATCTCCGACCCAGCCAGGAATCAACACGGGCCGTTAGGTATGACATTCTGTCGTGCTGACTACTCAGCTACCAGGGCCGGACACCACTGGGTGAGGAGAGTAGCCTGGTCTACAGCCTGAAGGCTGCTAAGGGAGTTGTTACAGAGTACTAAGGGAGTCGTTACAGAGTAGGATACTCTTGCCTAAGGGCTAATTTAATGGCCATCAATTCAGCAGTGAAGACACTGTAGTCATTTGGCAGAGTGTGGAGTTCACTATACTGTACATGTGTTTATGCAAAGCACGTTCATCCGTCAACTGTTGAGCTATAAGTGAACACCGCTTCTAAACCTAGCTACTTCTCATGGACAGCCAAGAACAGGACGTGAAAAATTGTAGGAACAACAGAATCTTTTGGACCAAAGGAGACATCTTCAAGGCAAATCTAAAGTCAAGGTGCAAGCTATGGGGGCAGATGTATTGCCACCCTGACTAGAGGTGACAGTGGAGAAAATTACAGCTCCAGACAGACACTGGAGGCATTCAGCTGTTGTAAACCCAGTTCTGGGTCGATGTGGGAGGTATACCTCCCTTCCAGAGAAAAGGCCATGGTAGTTGGGATGCTCAGGGAAACTACAAATGCGTATGTTGTTTGTGCCTGATACATAATAGAGGGGCTCCAGACTCGACTAATAGGGTGGTCACGGGGCTAGTTCAGAAGACTCCTGTTGCAGATCAGACTCCATAGTGATGAACTGGGTCCAGCATCCGCAATGCTCACCATATACAAGACACCTATACTCAAGATATGACAGAATCAAGGCTCTGGAGAGCCATAAAAGGGTATAGTGATCTACACCCCAGCAATTGTAACTGAGGCAGTGAAGTGTATTGATGTGTCGCCGGCACTTTCGCTTAAGTTGGTGAAGGTGGGAAAGCCATTTTAGCTGTGAATCGATGACTAGTCCCAGAAAGGGGTGCGTCTCAACTATAAGAAGTAATTGATAGTCTAGGTAAAGCTCTGGGTGTGAGTGGGCAGCAGAACAGTGACAGAAGTGCAGAACACAAGTTCTGGCAGCTGAAAACCGAAAGCCATGGGTGAGGGCCCATGACTATGCCTGTCATATTGGGCTCTGTAGGTGACACTCAGCAACAACAACCATACTAAAAGCAAAAATCATCGGCATATAAGGAGGATGATATCAAAGACCCTACAGCTGCCTGTAGACCACTGATGGCCGCCAAAAAGGGGAGGTTGCACAGTGCAGAGCCCTGCAGGACCCTGTTTTCCTGGATGTATGGAGTACTGAGTGAAGCCCCCACTTGAACTTGGAATGTACTGTGTGACAGGAAGTTCTTGACAATAATTGAGAGTGGGCCCAAGACGCCACTCCCGTAACATAGTAAGGATCTGGTGACGCCATGTCATGTCATAAGCCTTTGGAAAAGACAGCTATGAGGTGCTGATGGTGTGCAGAGGCCATCTGGATGGTGGACACCAGGTGCACCAAGTTATCAGCAAAAACCACCCTGAGATGAAGCCAGGAGGCCCTAAGACTCAAGGAGATAACACAGCTGCTTGCTCATCATGCACTTGAACAACTTACAAAGAATGATGGTAAGGCTGACTGGGTAACAACTGTCCATCTCGAGGAGGTTCTTGCTGCATGGTTAGAGGCATTATGTCACGGATTGCAGGCCCCCTCCCACCAGAGGTTGGAGTCCTCCCTTGGGCACGGTTGTGTGTGTTGTTCTTAGTGTAAGTTAGTTTAAGTAGTGTGTAAGTCTAGGGACAGATGACCTCTGCAGTTTGGTTCCTTAGGAATTCACACACATTTGAACACATTTTGAGGAGGTTCTTACCCAGTTTCAGTGCCAGAACTATCATGCTTTCTCACCACTGAGATGGGAACTTATGCTCATTCCAGATCTGATTAAAGAGGACAAGGATGTGATGCTGACAGTCCACTGAGAGATATTTGAGCATTTGATTGTGGGTGTGGTCTGGCCCCAGGGTCATATCAGGGCAATGGGCAAGGACACTGGAGAGTCCCCATTCACTGAATACAGCACTATATGGCTGTAGGTGGTGGGTAGTAAAAGATAAGTACATTCACCGCGTCCTCTGTTTCATGAATCAAAAGACGGGGTGCTAGTTCTCAGACTCAGATGTGTGAGCAAAATTCTCAGCAAAATGCTCAGTGACAGCATCTCCATCAGTATAAATGGCACACCATATACAGGGTTCATCTGCAGGAAACTGGAAGCAATAGACTCACCTGATCTTTACCCAGAGCCGTGATGGAGAAATAGGTGATTCAATGGTGTAAGCCAAGGAAGAGGGGATTGATTGGTTGCGTGCCAAAACAATGGCTGTCATTTTATGCTGAACAGTACTGCCTTGCAACAATGGGGAGCTAAGGACAACAGCATTATAGAGAACCCATCTGAGTTGGCATCCAAGGGAACAATGCTGAGGGAGGGATAGGAAGATCGGGAAGTGGTCACTACCACACAGATCATAATGGTCCTTTCAGTGGATAAATGGTAGAAGACCAGGACTACAAAAGAAGAGATCAATGGCTGAGTAAGTCCCGTGTGTCACACTGAAGTATGTGCGGACATCAGAGTTCAAGAGGCAAAGATCAAGTAAAGTTTCAATGTCATTACCATGGCCAGTGATCATTGTTCCACCCCACAAAAGGTTATGGGTGTTGAAGTCACCCAAGACTAGAAGTGGGGGGGTGGGGGATGGGGGGGGGGGGGGGAGCTGAAACGGTAATGTAGACAGTTCATCCTGGGGCATGAGATCATCGAGAGGAAGATAAACAATACAGATGGAAAATCCTGATGTGCCTGTATTCAAACAGCTGTGGCCTCCAATGGAGTATCAAGAGGCACAAGGTCATATAGTCCAGCACATATGTACAAACTCTACCCAATACCCCCTCATAGCTGGTAAGATTCTTAAAATAACCTCAGTAGCCACAAAGAGAAGGGGTCCAAGTTATTGGAAACCATACGTGTTTCCTGGATAGCAATACAGAATGCAGGGAATATGCTTAAAAGCTGCCGTAGCTCAGCCAGGTGGTGGAAAAATCCGTTACAGTTCTACTGGCAGATAAGATTGTCTGAGTACTGTGGGGGCATGAAGCTAACAGAGTGTGGGGAGGGTAAGGGGGGGGGGGGGTTGCATCATGTACTGCCACAGATTGAGATGTCAGGGGATCCACTGGCACATTCCCTGGCGAGATTGGGTGCTTCAGGGGGCGACTGGAATGTCACTTTGGGCACAGGAGTACATGTAGAGTCCAGAAGCATGGCGTGGAGTTTCCTTCATCTTAGAGAACATCTTTTTGTCCTTATTGTCCTCCTCCTCCTCTTCAGAAGATGAAGACTGAGAAAGTTTCCCTGAATTGGTTCCAAGTACAGAGGAGGGACAAGAAGTTTCAACGGCCAGCAGCCTACGGTTCCTTCAGCCACTGGCTAGCAGCTGGCTGTGGACCAGCAGGAACCCTGGAAGGAAGAGTCCCAAGGGACCTCTTCCTAGCTAGAGAAACCAGAGGAGGATGGGGTGCCTATAGCTGGTGGATGGGGACCGATTTCCCAGGCAGGTGGGGAGCCAATGCTCCCAAAAGTGGGTGCAGTGCAAGCACCAGAAGAGTCCCCATCTGCCTGTGGGTTAGGTATCAGTGGGAGGCTCTTAGGGCCAACTGTAAGAGGTGCAACAGAGGAAGGCACTGTAACAGAGAAAGTGACGACATTGCAGTTGTAGCATAAGAGTATGTCATTTGTTTGTAATATAGATGCACCTATTTTTTCTGGCCTCTTGGTATGTGAGCTTGTCCAGGGTCTTATACTCTTGGATTTTCTTCTCACAGAGCAATCTGGTGAGCAGGAGAGTGGAGCCTGCCACAGTTTACACAGTGGGAGGAAGGGTACAAGGAACATTCAAGTGCAGCAGGTATCCACAATTCCTGCAGGTAGGGGTATCAGTGCAATGGGAAGACATGTCCAAACTTTGTGCACCTGAAGCATCTAAGAGGATGAGGAAAATAGGGTTTCACGCCACACTAGTAGCCCATCACCTTGACCTTCTCAGTCAATGTATCACTCTCAAAAGCCAAGATGAATGCCCCGATAGCAGCACTGTTGTCCCTTGGTCCCCTATACTGACAGATGAAGTGCGCAGCCCATTGCTCTATAAGTTGGTCCACGGATCATAGTCAGATTACAGAAGAAGGTCACAGTGATAGATGATGCCGTGGACCATATTGGGACTCTTGTACGGAGTTACAGTTACGGGAATGCCACCCACCTTTTTACAAGAGAGCATCACCTGTGACTGAACAGGAGATGACATTTTAATGAGGAGGGAACTGATCTTCATCTCAGAGATGGCTGCAATTTCCCCGTATTTGTTCTCAATGTTTTCCAAAAAAATAAAGGCTTTGTGACCAAAAAGCTGTCCCCGTCAGTCGTGGTACAGACCAGGTATTGGGAGGAGAATTTTGCTCCTTGTCGTTTAGTCCTGTCTTCCTCCCATGGCGTGGCAAGGGAAAGGAACACATTGGGATCATACTTTGTTGTATCGTACGAGGCCTTTCCATTTTAGGAGACTGCTGGGGCGGTGTGGCCACTAGTGGGAGAAAGTTTAAGCCACTTTGTGTGCAAACTATCCATCGTGCTTTCAACCACTCTGAATGGGGTTATTCCCATGGGCACCACCCAGGCACAGTAATGGATACCTAACCAGTAATCTGTTGCTGGGAGTCCCTGTTCCCCCAGTCATAATGGGCACATATTCCATGGCATACAAAGGGAGCAACTAGTGCAATCACTAACAGTGTTATCCCTGCTTGGTCAGGCGGCTACCATCGTGCAGGTACTTGATGACCCACCACTCCCTCACAAAGGGATGGCTAATATGCTGGGTTTCAGGGGTAATACAACAGGAAGAAATGGTGCCAGGATGGAAGGGCACAGAGATGGTGCATACACGATGGTGGGTGACCTTCCCTGCACATGGACTTCTGTAAAATTTGGAAAATATGGCATGTCAAACCCAATATGGGGTTCATATAATCATTAATGGCAGGTGAAGATAGTGCTGGCAGTGAAACTAGAAATCAAGACCAAAATCGTGAACCAAGTCCAAACAATGTCTGCAACAAAAGGACCAACTGATGGAAAGTCAGAGGAGGGATATCGAAGTGTAGGTTTTCAGCACAAAAAGAGGAAGCAAAGTTGCAAAGGGTGGTACCCTGTGGTAGTCAAGCATGCACTTACCAAAGAGTAGTGAGCTCCCTGGAGGGAGAGAGGGGCCAAGTAAAAGTGTGTGATTAGTTCTCTGGTGGGAAGATATTACTGACTTAAATTGGGTTTTACGTGAAGTTAAAAAAAAAATTAATAAAATCTTGTAATTGTCAAGATCATAAGTGTATAACATTACATGATGGCTAGTTTCAGCTGGTTAGACAGCCTTCTTTAGATCTGGAATTCCAACAGAAAATTGCACTATGGTAGGCTACCAGAAGGGATTACAGAAATCGTAATAATACCAGTAAAAAGGCAGTTACATACTGACTATAAAAACTATAAAAATGAGGCTAAGACACAATGTCTGCATCAAGTAGACACTCATGTAAGAGACAGACCTCAATGAATCAACTGAGAAGAACATTACAAACATATATCTTTAGTCACTCTTGCTACATATCAAATGAATCTCTAGATTCAGCTATCAAAAGATACTGTTAGCTATATGGCAAGTAGTAGCATTCATTGTGATGCTATGACAAGTAGTAATAAATTGTTAATAGGTGTAATTTTCTGTGAAAAATCATTGTAATCAAATAATTTCTATGAATTGCAGTTAAAAATGCAATGCAGCTATATAATTTAATTGAGGAGGCAGCAGCTTGTTTTTTCATTGTACCAGCTTCCTTTCTCTGATCATCTGTTGAAATATACTTTGACTTGTTCTGGTCCTTAGAGACACTTTTTCTTGATGGGAGTTATGGAATGCAATGAATGATGAAAAGAAGAAAGAATGAATGCTTGTTTTGACCTTAAGTTTGCTGCTGTTCATTTCAGTACTATAGCACCTCAAATGTCAGATCATATATTTTCCATTTTAAGGCTTTTTAACAGTAACCTGCAGTTAGATTTATAATCCTTTTTTTCTAAGACAGTTTCAATTACTTTTGGTTTTGTTTACCCTTCAACCTACAGCTCTTACTTCATAGAATATAATGTACTGACATTATTTAGTAGGCATATGGCAGTATTTTGTCGTAGATATTGGTCATCTTGCTACCATATAGCAGCTACATGTCTGCCATTTTACAAGAGACCTATATTGTTATTATTAATATTATTATTATTTCAGATAGAACAGAGATCTTTGCTGCACTGTTTGCTGAAAAAGGGAATGATAATTTGCTTTATATATTGCACCAACAGAAATGATCTAGTGGAAACGTTGAGATATAGTGCTTTGTATGAGTGATGATACCATTAAGAAAAGGACACAAAGCACACTAATAACTGAAATGTTGAGGTGATTTCATTGTGTTCTACACATCCAGCAAAAAGAAACACCTTCATGAATGTGGAATGATTCCATGTTCACATTAACGGAAGACAAGCAAATCGAAGAAACTTAATCTATATACTCCACTAATAATAAAATGCTGCCATCTGCTTAGTATCATTCATACTGACGACAGGAGTATTTAATCAATTAAATAAGAAATGATGTTGCTACTTTAAGGGGGGGGGGAGGGGGGAGATGATGTTGCTTCCTTAACCATACTGAGTACCTGTCATTTAAATCCTGTTGATGGCTTAATATTTATCTAACTGAATATATATTTTTTAAAGAAAATAGTTAGGTACATTGTCGATATGGGGTCACTTGTCAACCAACTTTACAATTAATACTGATGCTCGTTACGAAGCTGTTGCAACTTTTTAATCATCGAATCTGATAAAACAATTTGAGACCCGACGTAAAACAAAGCTGCACAACTAAATTTCGAGGAAAAGTGTATGTACAGCCAGTTATATTATTTACGTGGTAACTGCTTATAACGTTGCCCCAAGAAACACCTGATCGATGTTGTATCCGTCCACATTTTCTTATGCGTTTTCAATTTTCCAAGCTGTTAAGCGTGAAGAACCTCGTAAGAAATTTTATTTATTTTGCCTCTAACTCTTCATTGCTGTCAGATAAAAATTTCATGTAGTTCACTATTTAGCACCTTGTGTACGTCCTGTCAGATCGCAAAACGCCATACGTCAGTACAAGACTGATTTTTAGGTTTCATAAAATCACTCGCACTTGGCATGCTACGACTTCATATTTCGTCAGCGTAGTGGCCAGTAGTAATTAGAACAGATAGGGTAATATTTTTGATGATAACCTACTGCTGACCGCTGTTTAAGTGGCTATTCAGATAAGCGATTTGTAAGGGTGCTTATGAACTGAACTCGTAACAGCTGGCTAAGTGGTTGTTTTTACAGTTTGTATTACAGGTATGTTATTACTCAAAATTACGTTAAATGTTAATTGTTTGATGTTAATTTAAATTCTGTTGATAGGTGTTAAAAATACGTTTTGTCGATACCATACACACATCCATGTCACAGGTATACGAAGTTTGCAAAAAGTTCACTGGAAATAATATTTTGTCATAGATGCTACGTGTTGGAGTAATTGGTACTTGATAGTACGGTTGAGGTTGCGATATGCCGAAAGGAAAGTTTCTTCTGTGTTAAAAGAAAGGCAATTCATTGATACTTCTCAATGAGAAGACGAGTGTTCGAATAATTGGGAGTTCGAAATGGTACCACAGTTTATAGCTTCCCTTTTACTGATGTTCAGATTTTGGAAATGGTTTCAAGTTGGGTCACAACACTTTTTAAAAAAAAAAAAAAATAATTTTCAAGTAACACAAGAAAAGAACCCTTTTAAGTGTGCCGCATTTCGCTGCAGGCCTAGTTTATGGTCTTAATTCCACCAAAATAAAGCCGGGGTATCTGACAAGTCATCTTGCGTCATCATTAATTTTTCACGTAACCGATGTATGCCACTTGATTCCTCAAAATTATTCAGTCCGTTGTGGGCGCTGGTAGCACGCGCCTGTTATACATTGGTTACGATGCTATGAATAACTTCGAGAACTAAAATTGTCCGAAATACTAGGAAGATGTGTAAAAAGTAGAACTTCCTACGTCCACATCAGGAGTCTGACGTTGCCAGTGAAATATTTGTGTAGGCTAGTCAAACGGAAACCCATCTCTTAGAGAAGGTAAAGTGACCGACTGTTAGCGTTTACGGAACATAAAGGGTAATGCAGATTGATAAAATTGACACTGTTATGTCACTTGACGAGTATGTAAACACTACAAATGTTTGTCTTCGAAAACAAACGGGGACACACTGTTATACGTAAGGCTAGAGGGTTCATCAAATATATTCTGTCGTAATGTAAATCAACATCTTTCAAACCGGCTGCAGTCACTTTTATAATGGTAAATCAAGTACTTGGATTGTACCATTTTGTGCAATATACAATATGTATAAATTAACCAGTGGATGCATATTTGCAGTTTTGGCCATTTTTAAGTTGATTTTTACAGTAGTTTGCTTATTATATTTAGGAACAGAAAGAGCTTAACATGAAAGTTAATCATTACATATCACTTCTAAGCATGCAAGTGCTAGACATCTATGAAAGGCAACAGTTTAGTTCTGCATGATTGAAAGTAGTAGTTGATGGATTCAACGAAACATGATGTTACCATGACATATATTGAAGTTCCCACTTTCTTTGTTACAACAGTATACATGTTATGTCACAGTGTCTAAATAAAAATGCTTTATTCACCTTATGAGCATCTTTATAAGCAATCATTGCTGTCAAAAGCCGAAGAAAGTAGGCAAATGTCACTCAGTAGAAGGAAATAATGATAAATACACTACATAATTAAGTAAATAACAATAAATAATTATGCGACAGAACAATTAGAAGGGAAATGCATTATGTAAGGTGTATTGCCAAAACAGTAAATAATTAAACAGGTAATTGATTTCAAGTACAAGACAGTTATAGTATGTTGGCTAAATTATTAGTTTACATAAAACTGCAGATAAAAGGCAAATTTGAAATGTCGCAATTTATTTTAGACCTGGATGTCTTGATACTGTGTTGATATCTGTAGTAAATTTATTATCTTAGAAACCAAATTTTTCAGTTCACTTCTTGTGGTGTAATAGATTTGTCCAGTTTGCGAATGTCAATTTGTTTGCTTGTTTACATGCTAATATGAATTTGCTGGATATCTTGGATATTTGAATAAAAATAAACCAGTCTCATTTTTATGGGAAACATACTTTGCTTTAGACTTTTCTGTTATATTCTTTGCATTTGTATTACAGTATTTGATTCCTGGCAACAGTAGGTATTTCATAGACAGTATAGTCTTAGGCTCACTTGCCTTTTCCTTCCATCTCTTTTTGCCCTTGCCTTGTCTCCTGTTTCTCTTGTAGCACTCTCCCTCCTCATTCTCTTCCTCAACCTAGCCTCCACTACAAATACCTTCCCACCTCACCCCACTCGCTCACACACCTAGGCGTAAAATTACTAATCTATCCAATAGTAACCACACTCTTAGCTAATAACCCATACCATAATCACATGTTTCTTCACTATCCCCCCCCCCCCCCCCTCTTCCTTTTCTAATATTTCCAACTGCTTTCTTTCTATTTCCAATCTCTCTCCACTCTACCCGAAGCAATGACTGAATGTGCGCTGTGCAAGGCATGGCAGAATATTGTCAAATGATCTTTCACAGAACCCAAATAAATTCTGGTTGTGTGTAAGGACTGCTAGTGACGCCAAAGTTAATGTCCAGTCCCTAGTGAATAAGACAGGAATTGAAATTGAGGATGACAAAGCAAAAACTCAAATGCTTAAGTCTATTTTCATATGTTCATTTACGAAGGAAAACCCTGGAGAAATGCCCCAATTTAATCCTCATGCCACTGAAAAAAATGAATGGAATAATTATTAATGTAAGTGGTGGTGAGAAATAGCTGAAATTGTTTAAACTGAACAAAGCTCCAGGGCCTGATGGAATCCCTGTAATCAGGTTCTATACTGAATTTCCAGCTGAGTTAGCCCCTCTTCTAACCAGTATCTATTGTAGATCCCTCATACAAAAAAACTGTGCCCAGTTAAAAAAAAAAAAAAAAAAAAAAAAAAAAAAAAAAAAAAAAAAAAAAAAAACAGGTCACAGCCTTCGTCACAGCCTTCTACAAGAAGGATAGTGGAAGTGATTTATAAAACTAAAAACTACTGTCCAATGTACTTGACATTGATTTGTGGTAATATCTTAGAACATTTTGTGTGCTGAAAAATAACGAGTGTCATGAACAGAATGACCACCTCAATGCAAACCAGCATGGATTCCGAAAACATCGTTCATGTGAAAACCAACTTGCACTTTTTGCATGACATACTGAAAGCTTTGGATCAAGGCAGTCAGGTAGATACAGTATTTCTTGATTTGCAAAAAGCATTTGACTCAGTACTGCACCTATGCTTATTGTCAAAAGTACAATCATATGGGGTATGAAATGAAATTTGTAACAGGATTGACCTGGAACCATCCAGCCCTAACTATAAGTACATTAAATATGCCGATGATACAAATATACTTATCAAAGGAAAGACCCAAGAAGAGCTCTAAAATGAAATAAAAAAGAGCACTACACATGTATCAAAATGGTTCGCAATGAACAACTTAATAATAAACACACATAAAACAAATACTATGCATCTGCACACAGTGCGGAATAAACAGCCTTTAACTGCAACCATAGAAATGTTAGGCAAAAGACTTGAAATTGTAAATACCACCAAATTTTTGGGAGTTTGGATCCAAGATGACCTAAGATGGCAGAAACACACACAACACCTATGTAGTAAATTAAATACCATTTGTTATAGTATAAAAATTCTTGCTGGATGCACATCTATACAAGCCATAAAAAATGTGTACTATGCCCAAGCAGAATCATTACTACGATATGGTTTAATTTGCTGGGGAAATTCACCACCCAGCAAAAGCTGTTTTATTGCACAAAAAAGAATTGTAAGAGCCATGGAAGGCTTAGCACCTCGATCTCATGCAAACCCTCATTTAAAAAGCTTCATATTCTTCCATTACCATGCCTACATATCCTAGAAACAATAATGTTTATAAGGAAAATCGTAGATGAAAATAACAAGATTGCTCCAAAAACCCAAAATATCTATTCATACAACACAAGAAATAATCAAGATTTACACATGCAGTTTTCACATACAACACTAAAATAAAAAGGACCCTTGCAAGCAGGAAAAAAAAAACTGTATAACAAACTACCTAAAGAAATTAAGGCAATAACTGGAATGCATAAATTCAAAACTGCAGTGAGTGACTACTTGCTACAGAATTGTTACTTTAGTGCTGATGAATTTTTATCTACAATGTAAATATGTGAAATATTTAATAGTTTATACAATTAAGGCCAAAATAAGAAATGTGTACATTAGATTTATCTGTGTATTATATGTGGTCTATTACATATATGTGTGTGTCTGCATAACCAAGGCCAAAAGTATGAAATGTGTGCATGTAAAATTTACTTGTGAAATGTTATTCCCATATGTTAGATTTATATTGCTATATACTGAAAACCATACAACAGCTTTTTTCTGTTAAACTTTATTGCAAATTATTTGACTTGTCCTATATCATTATGTACCCCTGTACAGTGTATGATTCACAGGACCAATAAATATACAATACAATACAACTTTTTGATAGGGAGCATGCAACATGTTATCTTGGATGGAAAGTCATCATCAGATGCTGAAATAATTTTGTGTGTACCCCAGGGAAGGGTACTGGGACACTTGCTGTACATGTTGTATATTAATGACCTTGCATGCAATATAAATAATAACATTAGGCTTTTTGCAGATGATGCAACTATCTATAATGAAGTATTTTCTGAAAGAAGCTGAAGAATGTTCAGTAAGATCTTTATGAGATTTCAAAGTGGTGCAAAGATTGACAACTTGCATTAAATGTTCAGAAACGTAAAACTGTGCTCTCCACAAAATGAAAAATAATAATAATAATAAGTAGTATCCCATGACATCAATAAGTCACTGTTGGAATCGGCCAACTCGCACAAATACCTGGGTGTTACACATTGTAGGGATACGAAATGGAATGATGACATGGCCTCAGTCGTGGGTAAAATAGGTGGTAGACTTAAGGTTATTGGTAGGACCAATAATTCAAGGACATTCTTAATCACATTTATTGTTGTTATAATACCGCCAACCGGTTTCAACCCGATGTAGGGGTCATCTTCTGGGCATTTACACCATTGGTCGACTGCTGGTGGTGTCACTCCTGCCGTTATGTAGACAGGAGTGACACCATCAGCAGCCGATCAATGGTGTAAATCCCCAGAAGATGACCCCTATGTCGGGTTGAAACCAGTTGGTGGTATTATAGCAATAATAAATGCGATTAAGACTGTTCTTGAATTATTGATTAATCATACTAATCACTGCTTCTCTCCACAACCATGTTGCCCAAAAAATTATTGGTAGGGTACTGGGGAATTGCAATCAGTCTACAAACCAGATAGCTTACAAATCACTCATGTGATCAGTTCGAGAATGCTGCTCTAGTGTGTGGGACCCATACCAAATAGGTTCAACAGGGGATATTGAATGTATAGACAGAAGGGAAGAACGAATGATGACAGGTTTGTTAAATTTATGGAAGAGTTCACAGAGATACTTAAGGAACTGAATTGAAAGACTCTTGAAGATAGACAAAACTATCCTGAGAAACTTTTTTAACAAAGTTTCAAGATCTAGCTTTAAATGCTGACTTTAGGAATATACCAAAATCCTCTATGTAATGCTCACTTAAGGATCAGGAGGATAAGATTAGTATAATTACTGCACATGAAGAGGCACTCAAACAATCGTTCTTCCTTCACTCCACATATGAATGGAATGGGAAGAAACCCTAATAACTGCTACAATGGGACATACCCTCTGCCATGCACCTCAAGGTGGTTTGCGGATTAAAGATGTAGACGTAAAAGTAGATATAAATTTGTGTTTGCATAACTCAAGATAAAATAACAAAATAGTTGTAACTCAAAAACTTCTTTGACGAAAGTTACGTGAAGTGCCAATGACATGTTGAGACGTAAATAAAATAGGGCAGTACAGTTCCATGAAAGAATAAATTTGCAGTCTTAGATGGCATGTGAAAGAATGATTCAGGTATTTTAATACAAATAAAATAATCATGTAGTCTGATAATACTGATGAAACACACAGCAGTTTGTACTGCTGTGTATGATTCTCATATGAGCTCTATACAAAATTAATATGATTTTTCTGGCATAGCTGCTCTCAATG
The DNA here is from genome assembly GCF_023897955.1 of Schistocerca gregaria. Lineage (NCBI taxonomy): Eukaryota > Metazoa > Arthropoda > Insecta > Orthoptera > Acrididae > Schistocerca > Schistocerca gregaria. The sequence continues at coordinate 429,331,897 of NC_064921.1, forward strand.
CTCATTGTGCAATTGATGGTAAATGAACGAATTATGTTATTATTGGATTTCAAGACAGAAGAAAATACCAAGATCATTTACTGAGGGAGTTGGGTAGGATTAGGAATCATGCAGGGGCAACATTTATGTATTAACACATGGAAAAATTTAGAGGATGATTTTATTCAGCAGTGAGCTTTAAACTGCTGTTGTTGGTGAAGACTGTGATACAGAAATAAAATTGTTTTTGAAAATACAGCGTACAATTATCATGTATAAATAAACTGTAAACTGAGTGTCTTTGTGGTATTATACTTTCAATGTGACTGCATACACCCCATCATTCACCTACAGATGAGTGGTAACTATTGGTTGCCTGTCCTCACTTCTTGTTTGGTCATTTCCATTATGAAATATCCAGTATTGTAATACTACTATTTGAATTATGATATTGGTACCTTTCCTACTAGTGCAGTGACTATCCAGATGAGTACATTCATAATCAGGCAGATATTGCTTATTTGTGGCTCTCTGCAAATAATAGAGGCCACCAGAGTTTACACACACACACACACACACACACACACACACACACACACACACACACACACAGACAGAGAGAGAGAGAGAGAGAGAGAGAGAGAGAGAGAGAGAGAGAGAGAGAGTGGTGTAAAGGAACACTGCAAATATTTACTTTCTGCCATTAGAGCCTTGGCACAGTACCAGTTCGTGCTCGTAGCTGATCATGTTTTTGACCTGAGTTTCAGGCCTCACTAAAGCCTGTTACCCAGTAAGAAAATATTCTCAATACAGTTCAGAGTTCTTTGTAACTTCTAGAATCATACCATTCATGTAAGTGAGGTATCTGTTGCATGTACTAGGAGAAACCTTTTCTTATAAAATCTATAAAACTGCACTTATAATAGTTCATAGATGTAAAAGAAAACATATGACTGTAGGTTATGTTAACTTTTTGGAGAATGCATGAATTATTGAGAGTGAATTTTTTAGTAAATGATTAATGCACTGGTTTTCGGAAGCAAATTCCATTGGTGGTTCGATGAACCCTCTTCCAGGCACTTGAATGTGATTCGCAGAGTATCCATGTAGATGTAGATGTACTGATAAGCATTTAGTGTAATTTTGTATGCAAGCATCAAATTTATTGTGCTATAGTTGAATGTACCTTATAAGTGGAAAATACAGTTGAGTTAAAAAGGTTTCATTTAGCTAGCTTTCATGGTATTACTATGTCAAAGTTTGAGGAATGTAGGAGATGAGGTACTGGTAGAAGTGAAGCTGTGGTGACAGGTCATAAGTAGTGTTTGGATAGTTCAGTCAGTAGAGCATTTGTTCATAAAAGGCAAGGGTCCCAGATTTGAGTCCCAGCCCAGCGCACAGTTTTTATCTGCCCGGAAGTTTCAAATCAGTGCACACTCTGCTGCGGAGTGAAAATTCCTTCTTTGAACATGTCTGCACCCCAATATTCATTCACATTTGTTTCTTTAATTAATCTCGAGGGTGATTTATTGTTTCTTTTCTCTTTTCTAGGGTAGATTGTATATCATTTGAAGTCTTTCTTTCACACTGGAAAAGAACTCATTGACACATCATCATAATATACCTGAATCCCAATCCTACTGACATTTTCACTCGTACATGAAGCTTTCTTACTCAGAGCGTCCTCCTCTTTTCATATTTTGTGTGCACCCATAAATCTCATAAGTGTGCTCTTCTGCACTGTGCACAGCTAGTTCAGATTTAACTAGTTGTGTGCTATGTGTCCAGAAATTTGCAGTGTGAGCTACTGTGTAATCAAGTATAACTTCATGATGATTTTTAGAGATGGATGGAACTTATTTTTGCATACCCATGTAATTTTGCTCATTTGTTTGAAAATTAGTTGGCAGAAAGTTTCAGTGTGTTTATGATCGTCAACATGCAAGCACGAATATAGTACTACCACACATCTCTGGAATGAGTTGTTACCTATTCTTACTTTTATGACTGAGTTTCTTGGTTATGACACTTTCTCTTTGTGAACTGTTTTATTTGAAGCTATTTTAAATTTGTATTTCAGACGCCAAATGTGAAGCAATGCCATAACATCTCAATTATTTTTTTCTAATGCTGTGCTAGTATTTCCTGTTATCTTCAGGTCATTGGTATATGTGGTGCATCCTTTTGATCGAGTAGTTCACCCACTTTCTGTTAAACATTTTCCGGGGCAGTATCTCAAAACTCAAGTAGAGATTTCTAGGTCATCCTAAGTGACACAGTCTAGAGTAAAACACTGGCCACCATAGGTTTTCAAAAGTGCTGATTGTGTATTATTATGGCTAAGTGCCTGATTCAGAGCATTCTAGGTGGACTTGCCTTTTCTGAATCCAGGCTGAGATTCATTCATACCATCTAATTTTTTTTTTTTTACATTATTTCAGCCTACCAAATAGTAGTTTCTCTTTATTTTCCTAGTGTGTTTAATAAACACATCAACCTGCAAGACTTTGTTTCTATTTTATCGCCACCTTCTCCTTTTCTGAAAATAACTATTTCTGCTGTTTTCCATATCTGAAATAATCTGCCTTGTGGCCAGCTTTCATTTACTAGTGCTGTAAGGTTTAGAACAATACAATTGGTCAGAGCCTGCAATTTCATTGTGTGTATTGAATCCAGCCCTGCCAACTTCTGATATTTTTTCTGTTGTAATATTGCAACACACATTACTTCTTTCCACAAACAGGACTGCCGTTCTGTGGTTTCTGTAGGTAGTCTGTAGCCACTTTTGGTGTTCTACATCTGCAGTACGATTGTCATTGGGGCAGAGTGCCTTCATTCGTAATTTGGCTGAAGATTCCCAGTCAGTTGTTAATTCTCTGCTTTGTTTCTTCAATGTGAAAAAAGTAGCTGGATTTTATTTTGTTTATTATGATTCTGTAGGTCATTCCCCAAATATATGGTTGGAATTGATCTTTAACACAAGCTTCAAAATGGTCCAGTCTCGATGTTGTTGAGAGTCTTTGTATTGTTGCTTAACACTCCTTTAAAGTTCTAATCTTTTGATACATACACTCTTCTGCTCCAAGTTACATTTGAAATCAACTCCTCACCTTCCTTTTTCTTGTCTAAAATTTTGTAGAGCTCTGCTCCATGGCACCTTAATTTCCATCCCATTCTTAATTACTGCTGGTATTACTTTGTTTATTGCCATTTGAATGACATTTTGTAGCCATATCAAATTCTATTCACTCTTTTGGTCATATGTGGAATCCAGGGAGCAAAAAATCCCAGTCTGATTTCCATTGATTGTTTGTACACTTCATTCCAACATAATTTTCACTGACATGCCCATCATTACACAGTACAAATACAATAATGTTGTGATCACTCATTTTTAGAGATTTACCAACATGCCATAATATTATGTCAGAAAATATGCTATTATGCTAGAGTAATCTCAATATTTTTATGAAAAGCATAGGTGCTACTCTCCATATGGCAGAGACGATGAGTTGACTCAGCATCTCTTCTATATTGTGAGAAGCAACTATCTTTTCATAATAATGTCGTATTCCACCTGGATAGACCATTGTTTAATCTCAGTATTTCTTGTAGCACTTTTTCATTTGTGATTTATGATTAGATTAAATGGTTTATGAAGCTCAGTTCTTCTATTGTGTCTTGGAGGTTTAAATTCCTTACACCCCTTCTGCACTATGCCACAACTGGACTTGGCATTAACATCCAGAGTGAAAATCCGTTCACCCGTATGTTCAGTATTATTGCTTTTTTATATGTGCACCTTACTGACATATATCATCAATGTAATAACAGTATTTGTCAGTAATGTAATACCTGCTAACTTCTTCCAAAGTTTCTAGTTAGTGCATATGCATTGCAAAGTTCATCAATCTTTGCCACTGTAATTACCCTTTTTAAGACAGCAGTAGCCACTATTGGGTTAATTCTCTCTGTTCTTACTTGAGCTCTAACTAGTATGATAGGTAGTTTGCCGTTTTTACTTTATGGCTGCTGAACGCATATTATTTGGAGATCCATTTCTTCAGTAAGTTTTCTTGCTTCCTGTAACACAATAATACAATATGTAGCACTTATCTGATCTATTCTGGTGTTTTGTACCTTGGATAGTAACTGTATTGAAGGAATATACATATATTTAAAGCTACATTGTTGTATTATTGCATAGCTACCCTGTGAGGGTGGCACAGGTACCTTGTGGGGTGTAGTGTTGTGGCCACGGAAGCCCAAGACCGAAAGCTATATGGTCGTAAAACATTACCATCTGAGAACATCAACATTGTTTGTCTCCCCTTTTGCCATTGCATTTGGATTGTCAGTTGAATGTTTATTTACCTTCAGCTGAATATGGTGCACTACTGGAACTAGGTATGTAATTTGATTTGCTTGTGCATGTTAGTTTCTTGCCTGTTGGCTTATTGCCAGAGTCTGCAACTGCATTTCTCCTAAATCTCATGGCATCTTCGCAAGAGATGTAAAAAAAAAAACAGTAGATTGTATGCTGTCAACATATGTTACACATAACCTTTTGTTGGCTTCCTTCCCATAATGACATGCACCTCTTCTTACATTTTCTTTGTTGATTTTATCGCTTTATCTTTTCAGACAGTGAAGTACCTGATGTATTTGTACAGTTGCTACAGAACTTGTGGTCAAAGGTTCTTGCTTGTTTTCATTGTTCTTTTTTAGTTTGTCAGTACCCTGAAGCTAATCCTGAAGGCTCCATTCATTCTTATTTTATTTAGTGTGAATTATGCTCTGTTTGTGTGTACACATCCTTGATGATTTCTATTTTTGCTTAGAAACTTCTGGCTGTGGCTGCATCTCTTCATTTTCATGACAATGGTTTGTTCTGAATTTGACCAAATTGTCTGAAATAGTGTAACTACTATTTTGCTAGCAAATGATAATTTGATGAAAACGAGTGGCAGTGTTCCGACTGTTTTATACCCATGGCCATTTCTGTTTATTTACTTTGCCATGCCAGTACCTGAATACTTTCCATCAATATTAAATTCTGTGAATCTGCCACTTTAGTAAGAGTTGGTACATGCAACAGTTTTTGTTCGTCTCACTGTATCATTTCTTCCTTTTAACATATGGAACACACGCAGGTGTCTGTTTTAAACATAGAACAATATTTTTTGTAAGGTTCTACTCACTACAGTGCAAAGCGGGCCACTTTTCCCATTTTACAGAATTTGGAAATACATCTAGTTAATCTAAAGAAATAGTTTGTAAATAAAATAGAAAGAAACTTCCACATGGGAAAAATATATTAAAAACAAAGATTCCAAGACTTACCAAGCGGGAAAGCGCCGGTAGATAGGCACAATGAATAAAACACACACACACACACACACACACACACACACACACAGAATTTCGAGCTTTCGCAACCGGCGGCTGCTTCGTCAGGAAAGAGGGAAGGAAAAGGAAAGATGAAAGGATGTGGGTTTTAAGGGAGAGGGTAAGGAGTCATTCCAATCCCGGGAGCGGAAAGACTTACCTTAAGGGGAAAAAAGGATAGGTATATACTCACGCGCGCGCGCACACACACACACACACACACACACACACACACACACACACACACACACACATATCCGTCCATACATACACAGACACAAGCAGACATATGCTTGTGTATGGATGGATGTGTGTGTGTGTGTGTGTGTGTGTGTGTGTGTGTGTGTGTGTGTGTGTGTGTGTGTGTGTGCGCGCGCGAGTATATACCTATCCTTTTTTCCCCCTAAGGTAAGTCTTTCCGCTCCCGGGACTGGAATGACTCCTTACCCTCTCCCTTAAAACCCACATCCTTTCATCTTTCCTTTTCCTTCCCTCTTTCCTGACGAAGCAGCCGCCGATTGCGAAAGCCCAAAGTTCTGTGTGTGTGTGTTTGTGTGTTTTATTCATTGTGCCTATCTACCGGCGCTTTCCCACTTGGTAAGTCTTGGAATCTTTGTTTTTAATATAAAGAAATAGTTTTATATTTTACACAATAAAACTTTAGCACAAATTATGGGCATCTGTCTTAAGTGTAAAAGGAGAGTACACATCTAGTCAATGATCTGGTTAAGCAACAATTGCTGTTCTATTTGTGTTAAAGTGGGTAAGTACTGCTGACACCAAATTTTTTTGTGGCAATGACTGTGATGGCTGAAGTGCCATCGCCCAGCCTGAGACAGTGGAAGCAAAACATCATCATACAAACCCTGCAGCTTTTCCCAGCTCTCAGTAGCAGATGGTTTGTGATGCAGCTCTGTTGTTAGCTGACACACAAAAGCTCTGTCACATGACTGCATTACACATAAGTGTTCTTCTGAGCACTTTGCGTTAACCAAAAAAACTGTGGGAGGGCATCAATGGGGAAAAGAACTTAGCTGCCATCAACTGCTGTTATTGTGATAGGTCTACTTCACTGTTATCATGGAGAACAATCAGGAAAGGACTTCCAGTTGTGGAAGTGAAGTATACACAGTTTGCCAGAAAAATGATACTCTCTTTGTCTGGCTCTGTCGAGGTATCAATATTGTTATTCAATTTGAGTTAAGAGTGTGTTGTAGTATGGTCTTTGGCTCAACAGATGTTAGTACTTTCATCTTGGTTTTGAGAAAACAAGATGGCTGGAGCATGCTTGACATCCGAGCAATGAAAATGTATTGCGAAGTGTTTTTTCAAGTTTGATAATGCCGTTGAAGTGCAATGTCAGTGCAGGTGGGAGTTTGAAGTAAGAAATGTCAACCCGCCTAACAATTAAATGCATGATTGACAAGTTTGAGTTGCATGGAATGATTTGTGATATTCATAAAGGAAGACAGCTTACAGCAATAAGTCCTGTTTCGCCAGCTTTCGTGTTGGAAATGTTTGTTAATTCTCCACAGAAGTCCGCTACGTAATGTGCACATGTAGTGGGGCTGAGCAGTACAAGTGTACAAAGAATTATAAAGCTGTGAAGTGGAAAGTTTACATTCAGTGATCACTGCACATGATTAATGATGACAACCCAGATTGCCGAATGCAATTTTGCAAATGGTATCAGCAAATGGTAACTGATGATGAACAATTGGTTCAAAGGTAGTGTGGAGTCACAAGGCACAATTTAAACTTAATGGAACTGTGAATTGGCATAACAGTATGTATTGGGCACTGGAAATCTACATGTTTATGTGGATAAAGCAGTCAATCTACCAGAAGTTCATGTGTGATGAGGACTATCGTCTAGGGGCTTAGTAGGACCCTTTTTTTTATTCTACTGTTACTGGAGAAGTGTACCTGGAAATGTTACACAGATCAATTTTGTCAGGTATATGTGCACTTTATGGAGGTGATGAAGAGGTCTTCTACCTACAGGACGGGGCACCGCTACACTTCCACCTAGCTGTACGAGCTATCCTGGATGACAATTTTCTGGGGCATTGGATTGGACAAAGAGGGCCCATTGAGTTCCCTCTTACGGTCGCCAGATCTAATGCCTATTGACTTTCACTTGTGGGGAACTGTGAAAGATAAAGTCTGTTGATGTAAACCATGCACGCTCGAGGTACTTCGCCTGGAGAATACAGCGACATGTGCAGCGATCTCCACTGTAACATTTACTGACTTAGTTGCGGTGACTGCTCATTGTTCTGTTATGCGTATAACAGTGAGAGGTTAACATTTTAAACATTTAAAGCAACCATGTGCCAAACTGAAGGTTGTACAACATGTGTGATCAATTATTAAGTGTAAAATACACACATAAGTAATATTTTAGGTTAGGCTTTACCATGACTGTTACTGACATTAAACGAAATAACAAGTTTACTGTTACCAGTCACCATTTTATTTATTTCCATGGTGTGTTTCAAAGGTTTAAACCTCCATCATTGGGTGGATTTACATTAGTTAGTATGACATTGGTGTGTGTGTTGTGTTACGATTTTTTGGACAAACTCGTGGCACTGTCTCCAGTGGTCACAGGTTCCTTTTGCTGTCATAACACATCACATTTATACTGTCATATTATATATGACAGCAAAAGGAACCTGTGACCACTGTAGACAGTGCCACAAGTTTGTCCAAAAAATCATAACACAACACATACACCAATGTCATACTAACTAACGTAAATCCACCCGATGATTGATGTTTAAACCTTTGAAATGCATCGTGGAAATAAATAAAACGGTGACTGGTAACAGTAAACTTGTTGTTTCATTTAGTAATAACGTAAGTAATACCTTTCATTCCTTAAAAGTGTGTGTACGTTTTTCTGGCAGGATCTGTATAATGATACGAACAGCTGCAAGGGCTATATTTATGATGTTGTGCTTATAACTGAAAGTTATTGTTGGAAGAAAAGAATTCTGTGGACAAAGGTAGGAAAAACTCTTTGAGTGGGACTTCACCAAGCCCAGTTAGAAGAGTTGGAAAATTGAATGGTTAGAGGTAGAAAACATTAATCTTAAGAACAAGTATGAGAGAGTGATATTAAAATATGCGGCAGAGTGAAAGCTAAGAAGCAAAACACTGTCAAAGTGCATCAAAAAATGACAATACAGAACAAAATGGTTTTTTTATCAATGCGTCAGATGAAACGGATACAAAAACCGTTAAGGAGAAGATACCACACGAAATCATTCCCCAAAAAAAGCTCAAAAATCAAGGTGATTACATCAATAGCAAATGCATCCATTGTAGAAAGTAAATCACAGACAGATTGCCAGAAATTAATGCAGTTATATGTAAATATCATAAAAAGTGGCCTTTTAAAGATAAAAAAGATCGTAGTTGTATAATTATAATGTACAACACACCCTTTCTGGCAGTTAATTTTACAAGTTAGGTGAACTTAACCTTTCAATAATTTAAGGAAGATGCTAGAATGAAGTTGAAGACTCGACCTGTTCCAAATGTTTCAAATATGGTCAAGATTTGCACATTTGTGTGGCTAAACAAATGGTCAGTATGAAATTGGTATAGAAGGATATGAGTGGAAAGCTTGTGCCAATAATGACAAGAGAATATTCTATGTTGAAAAAATAATTGCGAGTGTAAACAATCTGGAATGGCAGAATGCTCAATCTGTCAGATGTTATTGCAGAGGATAATAGCTTATACTGAATGTAGCTCAGTTTAATAGCCAAAATGGTCAAATTACTGTGACAGCTAATGCCACAATGAGGTGGACAATGCTCAAACTCCGAGGTTATTCAGACACACCAACTATACATATCCATCTGCGCAGTTGTGGAACTGATACAGTCAGTCACCTGACTCAGATAGATGAGCTTCTGTCTATCTTTCATCACTACAAGTTCGATTGAAATGCTGTCTTTACTTGTGCTCATCATCAATTGTATCAGTTTTCTGGTAGCAAAGGACTACATCCAAGATGTGTCTTGCTAGGGAACAATTGATCCATTGATTGCAAGAAAGTTCGAATATTGTTTGTTTTATTGGTGGTCAACCCAGACTCACCTCCTGGTAAACACAGAGAAAGCTGCTGGGCTTATACATTCAATCATATAAAGGCCAACCGCAAATTAGAACAGCATGCCACCCTCCACCTCAAAACACTATCCAATCTCCTGGTTTCCCACCTATGGAAAGGCAACTCACTCACCCTCCACAACCTTTCCAACAAACCTCAACCTCCTCTCATTGCACACAGACCCAGTCTCTCCCATCTACTCAATCTCCCATTTCCAGTTCCACTCCCCCCCAAACCTCAAAATTCTAATCAACACAATCTGGAACCACAACACCCCAATTCAGTAGTTAACCTTTCCTCCAAACCTCTCTCCCAATCCGAAACCTCTGTCCTATCCAAAGGCCTCACCTTCAGCCCCACTCCCAGATTCAACCAAACAGCCCTCATCAAAGATTTACTGTCCTACACTCGTAGTCTCTGCTGGAAATGTCACTTTGCCACGAAGAAAAATAATCCTAATCCTACTCCTAATGATCCAACTCCCCAAGACACTATCCAAATTGAACCCTGCCTGTAACAGTTGCATCCTCCATCACAGCGGGACCCACCTCCTCTTCCTCAAAATTACTCTCTCTAAACCTTCCAGGAATTTCTCACTTCCAGCCTTGCCTCTCAATCCTTCTCGAAAAACCTTAATCCTACTCCCAACATCACCACAGCTGAAGCCCAGGCTATCTGTGATCTGAAAGCTGACTGATCCATCGTCATTCTTCCGGCTGACAAGGGTTCTACAACCATGGTACTTGGTTGTCGGGAGTATGTGGCTGAGGGACTGTGTCAGCTTTCAGACAACACTACATACAAAGTTTGCCAAGGTAATCTCATTCCTGATGTTCAGGCGGAGCTTCAAGGAATCCTCAGAACCTTAGGCCCCCCTACAAAACCTTTCACCTGACTCCATCAACCTCCTGACCACACCGACACCCCGCACCCCTACCTTGTGCCTACTTCCTAAAATTCACAAACCCAAACATCCCAGCCGCCCCATTGTAGCTGGTTACCAAGCCCCCACAGAATATATCTCTGCCTACGTAGATCAACACCTTCAACCCATTACATGCAGTCTCCCATCCTTCATCAAAGACACCAACCACTTTCTCGAATGCCTGGAATCCTTACCCAACCTGTTACTCCGGAAACCATCCTTGTAACCATTGATGCCACTTTCCTATACACAAATATCCCACACATCCAGGGCCTCGCTGCAGTGGAGCACTACCTTTCATGCCGATCACCTGCTACCCTACCAAAAACCTCTTTCCTCATTACCTTAGCCAGCTTTATCCTAACTCACAACTTCTTCACTTTTGAAGGCCAGACATACCAACAATTAAAGGGAACAGCCATGGGTACCAGGATGGCCCCCTTGTACGCCAACCTATTTATGGGTCGCTTAGAGGAAGCCTTCTTGGTTACCCAGGCCTGCCAACCCAAAGTTTGGTACAGATTTATTGATGAAGTCTTCGTGATTTCGACTCACACTGAAGAAGAACTCCAGAATTTCCTCTCCTTTGGTTCCATCAGATTCACCTGGTCCTACTCCAAATCCCATGCCACTTTCCTCGACGTTGACCTCCATCTGCCCAATGGCCAGCTTCACACATCCGTCCACATCAAACCCACCAACAAGCAACAGTACCTCCATTCTGACTGCTGCCACCCATTCCATATCAAACGGTCCCTTCCCTACAGCCTAAGTCTTCGTGGCAAACAAATCTGCTCCAGTCCTGAATCCCTGAACCATTACACCAACAACCTGAAGACAGCTTTTGCATCCCACAACTACCCTCCCAACCTGGTACAGAAGCAAATAACCAGAGCCACTTCCTCATCCCCTCAAACCCAGAACATTCCACAGAAGAACCCCGAAAGTGCCCCACTTGTGATGGGATACTTTCCGGAACTGGATCAGACTCTGAATGTGGCTCTACAGCAGAGATACGACTTCCTCAAATCCTGCCCTGAAATGAGATCCATCCCTCATGAAATCCTCCCCACTCCACCAAGAGTGTCTTTCCGTTGTCCACCTAACCTTCGTAACCTTTTGGTTCATTCCTATTAAATACCCAAACCATTTTCCCTACCCTCTGGCTCGTACCCTTGTAACTGCCCCCAGTATAAAATCTGTCCCATGCACCCTCCCACCACCACCTACTCGTCCTGTAACCTGGAAGGTGTACACGATCAAAGGCAGAGCCACGTGTGAAAGCACCCACGTTATTTACCAACTGACCTGCCTACACTGTGAAGCCTTCTATGTGGAAATGACCAGCAACAAACTGACCATTCGCATGAACGGACACAGGCACACAGTGTTTGTTGGTAATGAGGATCACCCTGTGGCTAAACGTGCCTTGGTGCATGGCCAGCTTATCTTGGCACATTGTTACACCGTGCGAGTTATCTGGATACTTCCCACTGACACCAACCTATCAGAACTCCGGAGATGGGAACTTGCCCTTCAATATATCCTCTCTTCTCGTTACCCACCAGGCCTCGACCTCCGCTGATTTCAAGTTGCTGCCCTTGTCACTCGACATCTTTGCCTCTGCACTTCCGCCTCAACTGATATCTCTGCCCAAACTCTTTGCCTTTAAATATGTCTGCTTGTGTTGTGGATGGATATATATATATATATATATTTTTTTTCCCAGCCAAAGCTACCAGCAACATACTGCAATTGTCTGACATATACTTAGAGATGGAATACAATATCCATTAAAAGAAGTCTGAAATAATATCTGTATTTCAGCCATCAGAATGACTGTCAGTTCAATTACATATTCAACAACAGAATACTACTGCACAAAACTGAGCTAGTGATACCCAATACATAGCAGATCCGTGATACAGCATTGTCTCAGAGAACCAGAGTGTTCATTGTAAATGGATGTTAGGAACATAATTCAATGAGGCCACATATTTCTTCTTCTTCTTTTTTTTTTGTGTAGCAAACTGTTTTTGGATTTTTTGATAGCTTATGTTTGACATTCGCTATAATAATCTCATTGATTACTCAGCTTAGAACCATGTGTTTATCCTTAAGTCTTAGCAAGTAACTACACTGGACTCACGTTCTGGAGGACAGTTTTCCACAACCATATTCAGCCAGCCTGATTTAGGTTTTCCGTGGTTTCCTTACAGTGCTTAAGGTAAATGCTGGGATCATTCCTTTGAGGAGGATACGGCCAGTTTCTTCCACTAAATTGTAGCTTGTACTTCATCTCTGGATGAAAATTATTTTTCTGATATGTAAATTAAAAGGTTGCTTTATAAGTTTTCCTTCTATCCAGGATGTCTGAGAAGCGACTTGCACGATGGTATTTTGGAGGCCTAGCTTCTGCAGGTGCAGCATGCTGTACACATCCACTGGACCTTCTAAAGGTAAATTCACAAGCAGATAATGTGTATGAAAAATTTCACCACTTAGTTTACTTTGATATGCTGGAACCAAGAACAATAAACCTTAGGGACGGTATGCCTTATAAAGAAAATCTATTTCACTGCAGGACTTGGGAACTAACACATTACATATTTCCTTATCACACATGACTTTATTAACCACCCAAGACCAGAAGTTAGTATCACGATACTGTGACTCCAGATGCATGTGATTTTAAGCCTTTTTTCACTAATGGAACTGACACTTTTTTCTACTTTGTGGGCATTTGATAAAAAAATAATTGTAACGGGTAGTGCGTGACAGCAATCAGCAATATGATTTGAGAGACCTGTCACGGAAAATATTAAAGAACTTACTTACGAGTTGTTTAGCTTAAAAAATCACTTCCTCCTTCAGTTTTAAAATTTGACCAATGATAAGGAAAAAGAAAGAAAGAAAAAGTATATTGACATTGTTTTTAAGAATGAAAATCTGTCAAAAGCTATTAATGTTATCTATTTATACTGGAAAGTGGTATTGGATTAAATGCTATCAACATCAGATGTCATTATAAAATGTCCTCGTAAGCTGAAAGCTATTTCATGACATTAATAAATTCCTGTTAAGAATTGACAGTTTCTATTTATTTTTTATTGTTAAATATGACTTTTTACTATGAAATTGTGGCGAAACAGTTCATTAACATGCTACTGCAGATTAATTTTGTAGTATAAGTATGAGGCAAGGGAGGAAACAAGAACTTTTGAGCTTAAAGTCAGAAATATCAGCACTATTTCATTAAGGTAGAGTTGCCTGGTTTTGTTGTCTAAGTCTTTTATGTTTTTATTCAAGTCATAATTACAAACAGTTCACTGAAATATACTTATTGGTGCTTTTTTATAGGTGCACTTGCAAACACAACAGGAAGGAAAACTTTCGATGGCTCGCATGGCAGTGACAATTGTCCGGAAACAAGGACTGTTTGCTTTGTACAATGGGCTTTCAGCTTCCCTTCTTAGGCAACTCACTTACTCAACAACGCGGTTTGGTATTTATGAGGTAAGATGTTTATTGAATTTTTGTCCCTCTTCTAAAATATTGGGTGTTTTTGTTTTGTCAGGATGTATTTCAGTATTGCGTACTGCACCCCTGATGCTGAACTTTACAAAATTCATAGCAATAACCATGTGCTGTAGTACAAAGTTCCTCCTCAGTAAAAATGTATATTGTTGTGATTTGATGTTAATACTATGCCTTAGAGATCAACAAGCCTTGATAAATTAGCTTATTTGAATGGTTTGTGCTACATGTTTAGATAACCCAATTTGCAGTAAGTTCAATAATAAATATTATGTAATGTACTTCCAAATAAAAGCTCCAATTCCAGGAGAAGACTGTTCTGTATTGCTTTACCCTACAACTAGGAATCATGTCAAGTCTTATACCTCATTTTCAGGGCAATTACTGAAGAAGGATGTGAAATTTGTCCAGTCTATGTAGCAGTATTTCCTGTGACCACCATTATTTTGTGGACAGTGATCTGTTTCTACATATTTCATGATGGAATGTAAACACTCTGATTGTTTGTACTGCCTCTGAACTAAAAACAGAGGATGGATATAACCCTCCTAGCAGTCTTCAGGTTACTCATTGTAATTAACTGTTATATATAAGCTTAGCTAAATTGCATTTACACATGACATTTGGTGAACTCGAGTTTCATGTACCAGAATGATTGTTTTGCAAGCCAGAAAAATTGAATTCCTCTCCAGAATAATAAAACACACCTTATTGAAGTTTTCGTGTTAACCATGCCATGCAGAATCACTTGTGAACAACTGCTTTGGTTAATCAATGCCAGCAATGTCAAACATACAAAACCATGCAAGCACTGGCTTATCAATGAGAATTGTGATCCTCAGTCTGATTGTAATGGAATCCTTGCTTTTCTGGTCAGATAATCTAATGCTGTGGCTTGCCCAACTTCAGAGCTAATTTGTCTTGGTCCACATTAGTTAAGATGAAACAAAGTGCAGTTATGTGGTGGCTGTGCTGCTCTAGCAAATGGCTACAGAAGTACAAGACACCTTAGATTTACCACCAGGCATTTAAAAATATGCCTCTATCAAGCATGCGCTTGTAACTTGCTTGTTGCAGCCAGAAATTAAGTGACATGAAATGGTTCTCTACACTAAGCAACTCGGTGACCAAACACCACTTTAGTTGCTTCAAATCTTCATAGGTAGCGGGCAGCACTGTTAATAGAGATACTCTGCTGAATGTATGACTTCACACGTACCTACAAATGCACAGAAAATACATTTTGTTCTCGTGACATTGATGCTCTCGCTCAAACTGCTGACTGAATAGTTGAGACGTATCCATCCACCGGCACTGTAACCATCTCTGTCAGAACAGAGACTTCTCTGGAAGCACTGCAAGCACAGGTCGCTGACCTGTATAAGCATGTTGTTCCAAGCGTACCTCGTGACAGTTACACTCTTCCAGCAGAAACAGGCATTCACTTACCAGGGAGAAGACCTACTGGTATCACAAAAAGTTTGGATTTGAAGTTTAGCAGTGTTGATCACCTTGTGACAAGGGAAAGACCAGCTGAAATCAGTAGCAACAGCAACTGATTTCATACCAAACAGCCATTGACTGTTCATAACAATACTCCCTAACTACAATTTCTCATTGAAAGTGATCTCTCAGTTTACTCTTCTTCTTGTTCCCACAGTAGAAAACTGATGATAGTTACATGTATACTGTAAATGGATCTTCCATCAAGACTTACAACTAAATCAACTTACATCTAAAGTTTAGTACAGCCGATAGAGACACAAAAAACAACCGAAAATTTAAGGAGTGTTTCTTCACCATGAGTCCAGACCACAAAGATGTCATCTATAAACCTATACCAGGCCAGGGGAAGCAGCTGTTGGGTCTTCAGGAAAGCCTCCTCCATGCGGCCCATGAAGAGGTTGGCATAGGATGGAGCCATCCTGGTTCCCATGGCAGTTCCCCTGATTTGTTTGTAGGTCTGGCCTTCAAAAGTGAAGTAATTATGGGTGAGGATGAAGTTGGTAAGTGTGATAAGGAACGAGGTTTTTGGAAGATCTTCGGGTGGGCGTTGGGAGAGGTAGTGCTCAAGGGCAGAGAGACCATGGGTGTGTGGGATGTTTGTGTAAAGGGATGTAGCATCTATCCCACATCCCACATCCCCCCACAACCACCTACTCCAGCCCCGCTGCTAGGAAAACATACACAATTCAAGGAAGGGCCACGTGTGAGACTACACATGTCATTTATCAGCTGACATGCCTGCACTGCACAGCCTTTTACATCGGTATGACAACAACTAAACTGGCTGAGCGCATGAACGGACACAGACGAACTGTCCGCCTAGGAGATGTCCAATACCCAGTAGCGGAGCATGCCCTCCAGCATAATTCTAGGGACCTAGGAACCTGCTACACTGTACGTGCCATTTGGCTTCTCCCACCCAACACCAGTCCCTCTGAACTGCGGAGATGGGAACTTGCACTCCAGCACATCCTTTCATCCCGCCATCCCCCTGGACTAAACCTACGTTAAACAACCTCACTCCCATTTACTTTTCAGTCTTCTCCTCTTTCCCTTTCCTCTTTAGCCATTCATGCATCTTTCCATCCTACATCTTTATACTATACACCTCTTTACTTCTGTATGCATCCTCTTTGGCTTGAAGCTGGCACAGTACCTGCAGTAGAATATCTTTGGCTTCCCTCTGACAACCATGCCTCCATCCTTGCTACCTTCCCTGTTTTCCTTTCCCTGTTGCTTCATAACCTGGGTTGTGAGTAACTAAATCCACTTTCCCTTCTTCCCTTTCTTTCCCCTCTCTCCTCCCTGATGAAGGAACATTTATTCCGAAAGCTAGGAGCTTAAATTTTCGGTTGTTTTTTGTGTCTCTATCGGCTGTACTGAGCTGAGGTAAGTACTGGCCAGCCCCTCTATCTCTTTGTTAGTAATTGTTTCACATCTTTATATGAGATTTTCCATTAATTATTTAGATCACCTATATGGTCCACATTCTTCATTGTTTTGTCCCTTTTGTTAGCTATCACTTACATCTGTCATCTAAACACTTTCTCTTCTTCAGTGTTTTATTTTCGTCACCAACTGTGCTAGTTTCATTTGCCTCCTATTGTCTTGTTCGGTTTATAGTCCACTTCTCTTTTTCTATTTATTGATTTATTTATTTAACATTCCATTATTTAACATTCCATAGTTTTAACGTTCGTTATTCGCTGTTTTCCAGCCAACAATCACTGCCAACAATCTCTTCCACACCTATCAGTATCATCCAATTCCGTCGATTTCGTGTTGCTGGTGATATTTTCGTGCCATTGCCTATCTTTCTCTGCCACAGGAAACATTTTTTGGAACATTTCTGCGCCACCCGCGAACCTTTTTGCGTCACGCGCGATCTTTTTTGCGTCACGCGCGATCTTTTTTGCGTCACGCGCGATCTTTTTTGCGTCACGCGCGATCTTTTTTTCGCTACTCGCTATCTCTGTTTTTGAGCAGCGTGTGTTCTTTTTCCCCTGATCTGGACATACCTGCTTGGTCTGGTCAACTTTTTCCGTATTTTTCTTATTCGGTGGTCTTTCTTTGGTATTTAACGTTACCAACACAATTTCTTTCTTTCTCACCCTTCCTTCCGTGTTTTATTCCTTCTTATGATTACTATTCTAACTTTAGTTATTTAATTTCCCTACCCACCAGTTACCCACTATGTACCCTAATCCTATACCACATTATTTACATTCATTCCGGAAACATGCATTTACCGTAGCCAAACTGCAATCCCACATGCTTTTCCTCCGTTCCTGCTTAACCTTTGGAATTACCCCTAAAGGACTTACCTTAAAAGTTCCCATCTCTGGGTGCAATTCCTCCTTCCACCAATCTCTCCTGGACTTCCAGAACCTTCAATCCTTAGCCCTTACCCAACTTGTCCTGAACCTCTACACTACTTCATGTAACCACCACTCCCAACAGCTCCTATCTCTCTTCAAAGTCCTCCACCTCTCAAACCCTTGCTTGGAGAACACACTCAGGAACATCATCCTAGAAGCCAGCCGCAAACTTGAGTCCCATGCCACACACCACCTGAAAAAACTATCCACAGTGCTAGTGCAACACCTAAGAAGTGGGGTCCCTCTCCCTATCCCTCACAAACACCAACCACAACAGAACCGTCAACAAACCCCCCTCATAGCCAACAAACCTAGCCTAGCCACCCTACTCAATCTCCCCATCCCAGCACATACCCCACACAGACCAAATCTCAACTATAACCACAGTCAAATGCCACATATCACCAACTCCAATTCAGTTCTAAACCTCTCATCCAGATCCCTCTCTCCTCAAGAGACATCTGTTCTATCAAAAGGCTTAACCTTTAGCCCCACACATAAATTCAACCACACTGCCCTGGTTAAAGATCTCCTCTCTTTCACCCGGAACCTCAACTGGAAATATCACTTCACCACCCAAACACAGCCCCCAAATACTAGACCCAGTGTTGAACCTTGTTTAGAACAGTTCCGACCGCCTTCTCAAAGGGATCCTCCTCCCCTCCCCCAAAACCATCCCTTGCAGACGTTTCAGGAATTCCTCACATCCAGTGTTGCCTCCCAGTCCTTCTTGAAGAACATTCCGACAACCCCCAACATCACCCCAGCTGAATCCCGTGCCATTAAACAGCTGAAAACAGACCGCTCTATTGTAATCCTTCCGGCGGATAAAGGCTCCACAACTGTGGTACTTGACCGTGTGGAGTATGTGGCAGAAGGACTGCGTCAACTCTCCGACACCTCAACCTACAAAGCTGTTACCCTGGATCCCATTCCCTCCATTCAGACTGAGCTGCAGAAAATCCTAAAAATCCAAGGTCCCTCACAAGGCCTCACAATGGCTTCCATAGACTTACTCACTCCACCTGAGCCACGTACCCCTACCTTCTACCTATTACCCAAAATCCACAAAGAGAACCATCCTGGCCGTCCCATTGTAGCAGGCTTCAAAGCCCCAACAGAACGTATCTCAGCTCTGGTAGACCAACACCTCCAACCTATCACCTGCAGGCTCCCATCCTACATCAAGGACACAAACCACTTCCTAGAACGCCTCAAATCCATTCCCACTCCTCTCCCACCTGAAACCTTTCTTGTCACCATAGATGCTACATCCCTTTACACAAACATCCCACACACCCATGGTCTCTCTGCCCTTGAGCTCTACCTCTCCCAACGCCCACCCGAAGATCTTCCAAAAACCTCGTTCCTTATCACACTTACCAACTTCATCCTCACCCATAATTACTTCACTTTTGAAGGCCAGACCTACAAACAAATCAGGGGAACTGCCATGGGAACCAGGATGGCTCCATCCTATGCCAACCTCTTCATGGGCCGCATGGAGGAGGCTTTCCTGAAGACCCAACAGCTGCTTCCCCTGGCCTGGTATAGGTTTATAGATGACATCTTTGTGGTCTGGACTCATGGTGAAGAAACACTCCTTAATTTTCTCCATAACCTCAACTCCTTTTCGAATCTGAATTTCACCTGGTCCTTCTCCAAAACCAAAGCCACCTTCCTGGATGTTGACCTTCATCTTGTTGAAGCTCACATCCACACCTCTGTCCATATCAAACCCACCAACAAACAACAGTACCTTCACTTTGATAGCTGCCATCCATTCCACATCAAACGCTCCCTTCCCTACAGCCTAGGTATTCGTGGCAAACGTATCTGCTCCAGTGACGAATCCCTCAACAATTACACCAATAACCTGACCAGTGCTTTCCTCTCCCGCAACTATCCTGCAGACCTTGTCCACAAACAGATCTCCCGAGCAATACATTCCTCCCCGTCCAACAACAATATTCCTAGCCTCAGACCACACAGAAGCATCCCCCTTGTCACCCAATATTATCCTGGCCTCGAATACATCAATAAATTACTCCGCCAGGGATATGACTTTCTCAAGTCAACCCCTGAAATGAGATCATCCCTTGACAAAATTCTCCCCACACCACCCAGAGTTGCCTTTCGTCGTCCCCCTAACCTCCGTAACATCCTTGTTAAACCCTGCAATATTCCCAGACTACCTTCTCTACCCAGCGGTTCCTACCCCTGTAACCGACCCCGCTGCAAAACCTGCCCCATGCATCCCCCCACAACCACCTACTCCAGCCCCGCTGCTAGGAAAACATACACAATTCAAGGAAGGGCCACGTGTGAGACTACACATGTCATTTATCAGCTGACATGCCTGCACTGCACAGCCTTTTACATCGGTATGACAACAACTAAACTGGCTGAGCGCATGAACGGACACAGACGAACTGTCCGCCTAGGAGATGTCCAATACCCAGTAGCGGAGCATGCCCTCCAGCATAATTCTAGGGACCTAGGAACCTGCTACACTGTACGTGCCATTTGGCTTCTCCCACCCAACACCAGTCCCTCTGAACTGCGGAGATGGGAACTTGCACTCCAGCACATCCTTTCATCCCGCCATCCCCCTGGACTAAACCTACGTTAAACAACCTCACTCCCATTTACTTTTCAGTCTTCTCCTCTTTCCCTTTCCTCTTTAGCCATTCATGCATCTTTCCATCCTACATCTTTATACTATACACCTCTTTACTTCTGTATGCATCCTCTTTGGCTTGAAGCTGGCACAGTACCTGCAGTAGAATATCTTTGGCTTCCCTCTGACAACCATGCCTCCATCCTTGCTACCTTCCCTGTTTTCCTTTCCCTGTTGCTTCATAACCTGGGTTGTGAATAACTAAATCCACTTTCCCTTCTTCCCTTTCTTTCCCCTCTCTCCTCCCTGATGAAGGAACATTTATTCCGAAAGCTAGGAGCTTAAATTTTCGGTTGTTTTTTGTGTCTCTATCGGCTGTACTGAGCTGAGGTAAGTACTGGCCAGCCCCTCTATCTCTTTGTTAGTAATTGTTTCACATCTTTATATGAGATTTTCCATTAATTATTTAGATCACCTATATGGTCCACATTCTTCATTGTTTTGTCCCTTTTGTTAGCTATTACTTACATCTGTCATCTAAACACTTTCTCTTCTTCAGTGTTTTATTTTCGTCACCAACTGTGCTAGTTTCATTTGCCTCCTATTGTCTTGTTCGGTTTATAGTCCACTTCTCTTTTTCTATTTATTGATTTATTTATTTAACATTCCATTATTTAACATTCCATAGTTTTAACGTTCGTTATTCGCTGTTTTCCAGCCAACAATCACTGCCAACAATCTCTTCCACACCTATCAGTATCATCCAATTCCGTCGATTTCGTGTTGCTGGTGATATTTTCGTGCCATTGCCTATCTTTCTCTGCCACAGGAAACATTTTTTGGAACATTTCTGCGCCACCCGCGAACCTTTTTGCGTCACGCGCGATCTTTTTTGCGTCACGCGCGATCTTTTTTGCGTCACGCGCGATCTTTTTTGCGTCACGCGCGATCTTTTTTTCGCTACTCGCTATCTCTGTGTTTGAGCAGCGTGTGTTCTTTTTCCCCTGATCTGGACATACCTGCTTGGTCTGGTCAACTTTTTCCGTATTTTTCTTATTCGGTGGTCTTTCTTTGGTATTTAACGTTACCAACACAATTTCTTTCTTTCTCGCCCTTCCTTCCGTGTTTTATTCCTTCTTATGATTACTATTCTAACTTTAGTTATTTAATTTCCCTACCCACCAGTTACCCACTATGTACCCTAATCCTATACCACATTATTTACATTCATTCCGGAAACATGCATTTACCGTAGCCAAACTGCAATCCCACATGCTTTTCCTCCGTTCCTGCTTAACCTTTGGAATTACCCCTAAAGGACTTACCTTAAAAGTTCCCATCTCTGGGTGCAATTCCTCCTTCCACCAATCTCTCCTGGACTTCCAGAACCTTCAATCCTTAGCCCTTACCCAACTTGTCCTGAACCTCTACACTACTTCATGTAACCACCACTCCCAACAGCTCCTATCTCTCTTCAAAGTCCTCCACCTCTCAAACCCTTGCTTGGAGAACACACTCAGGAACATCATCCTAGAAGCCAGCCGCAAACTTGAGTCCCATGCCACACACCACCTGAAAAAACTATCCACAGTGCTAGTGCAACACCTAAGAAGTGGGGTCCCTCTCCCTATCCCTCACAAACACCAACCACAACAGAACCGTCAACAAACCCCCCTCATAGCCAACAAACCTAGCCTAGCCACCCTACTCAATCTCCCCATCCCAGCACATACCCCACACAGACCAAATCTCAACTATAACCACAGTCAAATGCCACATATCACCAACTCCAATTCAGTTCTAAACCTCTCATCCAGATCCCTCTCTCCTCAAGAGACATCTGTTCTATCAAAAGGCTTAACCTTTAGCCCCACACCTAAATTCAACCACACTGCCCTGGTTAAAGATCTCCTCTCTTTCACCCGGAACCTCAACTGGAAATATCACTTCACCACCCAAACACAGCCCCCAAATACTAGACCCAGTGTTGAACCTTGTTTAGAACAGTTCCGACCGCCTTCTCAAAGGGATCCTCCTCCCCTCCCCCAAAACCATCCCTTGCAGACGTTTCAGGAATTCCTCACATCCAGTGTTGCCTCCCAGTCCTTCTTGAAGAACATTCCGACAACCCCCAACATCACCCCAGCTGAATCCCGTGCCATTAAACAGCTGAAAACAGACCGCTCTATTGTAATCCTTCCGGCGGATAAAGGCTCCACAACTGTGGTACTTGACCGTGTGGAGTATGTGGCAGAAGGACTGCGTCAACTCTCCGACACCTCAACCTACAAAGCTGTTACCCTGGATCCCATTCCCTCCATTCAGACTGAGCTGCAGAAAATCCTAAAAATCCAAGGTCCCTCACAAGGCCTCACAATGGCTTCCATAGACTTACTCACTCCACCTGAGCCACATACCCCTACCTTCTACCTATTACCCAAAATCCACAAAGAGAACCATCCTGGCCGTCCCATTGTAGCAGGCTTCAAAGCCCCAACAGAACGTATCTCAGCTCTGGTAGACCAACACCTCCAACCTATCACCTGCAGGCTCCCATCCTACATCAAGGACACAAACCACTTCCTAGAACGCCTCAAATCCATTCCCACTCCTCTCCCACCTGAAACCTTTCTTGTCACCATAGATGCTACATCCCTTTACACAAACATCCCACACACCCATGGTCTCTCTGCCCTTGAGCACTACCTCTCCCAATGCCCACCCGAAGATCTTCCAAAAACCTCGTTCCTTATCACACTTACCAACTTCATCCTCACCCATAATTACTTCACTTTTGAAGGCCAGACCTACAAACAAATCAGGGGAACTGCCATGGGAACCAGGATGGCTCCATCCTATGCCAACCTCTTCATGGGCCGCATGGAGGAGGCTTTCCTGAAGACCCAACAGCTGCTTCCCCTGGCCTGGTATAGGTTTATAGATGACATCTTTGTGGTCTGGACTCATGGTGAAGAAACACTCCTTAATTTTCTCCATAACCTCAACTCCTTTTCGAATCTGAATTTCACCTGGTCCTTCTCCAAAACCAAAGCCACCTTCCTGGATGTTGACCTTCATCTTGTTGAAGCTCACATCCACACCTCTGTCCATATCAAACCCACCAACAAACAACAGTACCTTCACTTTGATAGCTGCCATCCATTCCACATCAAACGCTCCCTTCCCTACAGCCTAGGTATTCGTGGCAAACGTATCTGCTCCAGTGACGAATCCCTCAACAATTACACCAATAACCTGACCAGTGCTTTCCTCTCCCGCAACTATCCTGCAGACCTTGTCCACAAACAGATCTCCCGAGCAATACATTCCTCCCCGTCCAACAACAATATTCCTAGCCTCAGACCACACAGAAGCATCCCCCTTGTCACCCAATATTATCCTGGCCTCGAATACATCAATAAATTACTCCGCCAGGGATATGACTTTCTCAAGTCAACCCCTGAAATGAGATCATCCCTTGACAAAATTCTCCCCACACCACCCAGAGTTGCCTTTCGTCGTCCCCCTAACCTCCGTAACATCCTTGTTAAACCCTGCAATATTCCCAGACTACCTTCTCTACCCAGCGGTTCCTACCCCTGTAACCGACCCCGCTGCAAAACCTGCCCCATGCATCCCCCCACAACCACCTACTCCAGCCCCGCTGCTAGGAAAACATACACAATTCAAGGAAGGGCCACGTGTGAGACTACACATGTCATTTATCAGCTGACATGCCTGCACTGCACAGCCTTTTACATCGGTATGACAACAACTAAACTGGCTGAGCGCATGAACGGACACAGACGAACTGTCCGCCTAGGAGATGTCCAATACCCAGTAGCGGAGCATGCCCTCCAGCATAATTCTAGGGACCTAGGAACCTGCTACACTGTACGTGCCATTTGGCTTCTCCCACCCAACACCAGTCCCTCTGAACTGCGGAGATGGGAACTTGCACTCCAGCACATCCTTTCATCCCGCCATCCCCCTGGACTAAACCTACGTTAAACAACCTCACTCCCATTTACTTTTCAGTCTTCTCCTCTTTCCCTTTCCTCTTTAGCCATTCATGCATCTTTCCATCCTACATCTTTATACTATACACCTCTTTACTTCTGTATGCATCCTCTTTGGCTTGAAGCTGGCACAGTACCTGCAGTAGAATATCTTTGGCTTCCCTCTGACAACCATGCCTCCATCCTTGCTACCTTCCCTGTTTTCCTTTCCCTGTTGCTTCATAACCTGGGTTGTGAGTAACTAAATCCACTTTCCCTTCTTCCCTTTCTTTCCCCTCTCTCCTCCCTGATGAAGGAACATTTATTCCGAAAGCTAGGAGCTTAAATTTTCGGTTGTTTTTTGTGTCTCTATCGGCTGTACTGAGCTGAGGTAAGTACTGGCCAGCCCCTC
The DNA here is from genome assembly GCF_023897955.1 of Schistocerca gregaria. NCBI lineage: Eukaryota > Metazoa > Arthropoda > Insecta > Orthoptera > Acrididae > Schistocerca > Schistocerca gregaria. The sequence continues at coordinate 429,356,766 of NC_064921.1, forward strand.
TATCTCTTTGTTAGTAATTGTTTCACATCTTTATATGAGATTTTCCATTAATTATTTACATCTAAAGTTTAATCTTTAATGTGAATTTATGTGAAGATTCATTCTTGCTGAAGGTTGCACCTGATGGAGCAGACTTATTATTATTATTATTATTATTTTATTTTTATTTTTTATACAATCTGCTCCCAGATCTACACAATCAATGTTTGCTAGGTTCTACATCACAGTCGTCTATTCAAGAACACCTACATCACGCCAGCCATGCTGGAAGCAAAGGGATTGCAGGTGATTCGCCGTACACTGACCTGCTACATAAGTTTCTTGACATAACCTTTCCATTGCTTACTCCAGCACCAGTAAGACTCTCAGCAGTACATCGCATTGTCATCATGTGAGGACTGCCAGTCCACGCACAGTCTCATCATCTGCATCCAGAAAAAAAAAGTAACTTAGCCTCTTCACTCCAGAAAGCCCATAAGAAGAATAATGTGTGGCGCCCCTGTGGTGACTGTCATCAGCTTAATACAAGAACAGTACCTGATGGTTCCCTTGTGTCACACATTGAAAGCTTTACTATGCAAATTCATGGTAAGACTGTTTCCTCCACATCTGACCACATCTGAGCTTCTTTTTGTCATATGCCAATTGCACTAGAAGATATACCAATCCTTTTGTTTGCACTCCATTCAGACTCCATAAATTTGTGTGAATTCCATTTGTTGGACTGTACAATGCTGCCCAGACTTCCCAACCTGTCTTGGATGAAATAACTAGAGTTTTGTTATGTCTACATTGATGTCATGCGTGTTTTGTTGTCTACTGGAGTAGAGCATCTAGCACATCTACAGCAATTATTCACTAAACTACAAGAACATAGTTCAGTGATTGTTGTTGTTGTGGTCTTCAGTCCAGAGACTGGTTTGATGCAGCTCTCCATGCTACTCTATCCTGCGCAAGCTTCTTCATCTCCCAGAACCCACTGCAACCCACATCCTTCTGAATCTGCTTAGTGCAGTTATCTCTTGGTCTCCCTCTACGATTTTTACCCTCCACACTGCCTCCACAATCCTATTCAATACTTCCACATTAGTTATGTGAGCTACCCATCTAATCTTCAGCATTCTTCTGTAGCACCACATTTCGAAAGCTTCTATTCTCTTCTTCTCCAAACTATTTATCGTCCATGTTTCACTTCCATACATGGCTACACTCCATACAATTACTTTCAGAAATGACTTCCTGACACTTAAATCTAGACTCAATGTTAACAAATTTCTCTTCTTCAGAAACGCTTTCCTTGCCATTGCCAGTCTACATTTTATATCCTCTCTACTTTGACCATCATCAGTTATTCTGCTCCCCAAATAGCAAAACTCCTTTACTACTTTAAGTGTCTCATTTCCTAATCTAATTTCCTCAGCATCACCCGACTTTATTCGACTACATTCCATTATCCTTGTTTTGCTTTTGTTGATGTTCATCCTGTATCCTCCTTTCAAGACACTATCCATTCCGTTCAACTGCTCTTCCAAGTCCTTTGCTGTCTCTGACAGAATTACATTGTCATCGGCGAACCTCAAAGTTTTTATTTCTTCTCCGTGGATTTTAATACCTACTCCAAATTTTTCTTTTGTTTCCTTTACTGCTTGCTCAATACACAGATTGAATAACATCGGGGAGAGACTACAACCCTGTCTCACTCCCTTCCCAACCACTGCTTCTCTTTCATCTCCCTCAACTCTTATAGCTGCCATCTGGTTTCTGTACAAATTGTAAATAGCCTTTCACTCCCTGTATTTTACCCCTGACACCTTCAGGATTCGAAAGAGAGTATTCCAGTCAACATTGTCAAAAGCTTTCTCTAAGTCTACAAATGCTAGAAACGTAGGTTTGCCCTTCCTTAATCTAGCTTCTAAGATAAGTCGTAGGGTCACTCACGTGTTCCAACATTTCTACGGAATCCAAACTGATTGTCCCCGAGGTCGGCTTCTACTAGTTTTTCCATTTGTCTGTAAAGAATTTGCCTTAGTATTTTGCAGCTGTGACTTATTAAACTGATAGTTGGGTAATTTTCACATCTGTCAACACCTGCTTTCTTTGGGATTCGAATTATTATATTCTTCTTGAAGTCTGAGGGTATTTCGCCTGTCGCATACATCTTGCTCACCAGATGGTAGAGTTTTGTCAGGACTGGCTCTCCCAAGGCCATAAGTAGTTCTAATGGAATGTTGTCTAATCCGGGGCCTTGTTTCAACTCAGGTCTTTTAGTGCTCTGTCAAACTCTACACGCAGTATCGTATCTTCCATTTCGTCTTCATCTACATCCTCTTCCATTTCCATAATATTGTCCTCAAGTACACCGCCCTTGTATAGATCCTCTATATACTCCTTCCAGCTTTCTGCTTTCCCTTCTTTGCTTAGAACTGGATTTCCATCTGAGCTCTTGATGTTCATACAAGTGGTTATCTTTTCCCCAAAGGTCTCTTTAATTTTCCTGTAGGCAGTATCTATCTTACCCCTAGTGAGATAAGCCTCTACATCCTTACATTTCTCCTCTAGCCATCCCTGCTTAGCCATTTTGCACTTCCTGTCGATCTCATTTCTGAGATGTTTGTATTCCTTTTTGCCTACTTCATTTACTGCATTTTTATATTTTCTCCCTTCATCAATTAAATTTAATATTTCTTCTGTTACCCAAGGATTTCTACTAGCCCTTGTCTTTCTACCTACTTGATCCTCTGCTGCCTTCACTACTTCATCCCTCAAAGCGACCCATTCTTCTTCTACTCTATTTATTTCCCCCATTCCTGCCAATTGCTGCCTTATGCTCTCCCTGTAACTCTGTACAACCTCTGATTCTTTTAGTTTATCCATGTCCCATCTCCTTAAATTCCCACCTTTTTGCAGTTTCTTCAGTTTTAATCTACAGGTCATAACCAATAGATTGTGGTCAGAGTCCACATCTGCCCCTGGAAATGTCTTACAATTTAAAACCTGGTTCCTAAATCTCTGTCTTACCATTATATAATCTATCTGATACCTTTTAGTATCTCCAGGCTTCATCCATGTATACAGCCTTCTTTTATGATTCTTGAACCAAGTGTTACCTATGATCAAGTTGTGCTCTGTGCAAAATTCTACCAGGCGCCTTCCTCCATCATTCTTTGCCCCAGTCCATATTCACCTACTATGTTTCCTTCTCCCCCTTTTCCTACTACCGAATTCCAGTCACCCATGACTATTAAATTTTCATCTCCCTTCACGAACTGAATAATTTGTTTTATTTGATCATACATTTCTTCAATTCCTTTGTCATCTGCAGAGCTAGTTGGCATATAAACTTGTACTACTGTATTTGGTGTGGGCTTCGTATCTATCTTGACCACAATAATGCGTTCACTATGCTGTTTGTAGTAGCTTACCCACATTCCTATTTTTCTATTCATTATTAAACCTACTCCTGCATTACCCCTATTTGATTTTGTATTTTTAACCCTGTAGTCACCTGACCAGTAGTCTTGTTCCTCCTGCCACCGAACTTCACTAAATCCCACTATATCTAACTTTAACCTATCCGTTTCCTTTTTTAAATTTTCTAACCTACCTGCCCGATTAAGGGATCTGACATTCCACGCTCCGATCCATAGAACGCCAGTTTTCTTTCTCCTGATAACGACATCCTCTTGAGTAGTCCCCACCCGGAGATCCAAATGGGGGACTATTTTATCTCCGGAATATTTTACCCAAGAGGACGCTATCATCATTTAATCATACAATAAAGCTGCATGCCCTCGGGAAAAATTACGGCTGTAGTTTCCCCTTGCTTTCAGCCGTTCGCAGTACCAGCACAGCAAGGCCTTTTTGGTTATTGTTACAAAGCCAGATCAGTCAATCATACAGACTGTTGCCCCTGCAACTACTGAAAAGGCTGCCCCTCTTCAGGAACCACACGTTTGTCTGGCCTCTCAACAGATATCGCTCCGTTGTGGTTGCACCTACGGTACGGCTATCTGTATCACTGAGGCACGCAAGACTCCCCACCAATGGCAAGGTCCATGGTTCATGGGGGGAGGATTAGTGATTAAGCCACAAAAATGTATCTTTGGGGTGATGAAAGTAAAATTCTAAGGGTACATTATCAATGCACAAGGAATCCTGCCACCTCAAGACAGAGTTGAGGCCATGTCTCTGTTTCCCCAGCCCACTGCAATATGAGAATTATGCCACTTCCTAGGCTTCCACCTAATTCCAACTCTGTGGTTGCTGTCCAATTCCCATTGTCATAATACTTGGCTGATATCCTCTCTGTAGCAAATACTGAATACAACCAATGCCTCCCAACTTACTGAAAATGTGGCATAGGCTTCACTATTATTCTCGGACACTCTGAAGCTTCTGCTTCTGCCCTAAATAACTGCATCTCACATGACCCCTTGCCTGTGAAAACAACCCGTGATGGACAAATGGAAACTGACTCCATTAGACATCTACTCAACTCTAATCTCAACACAGTAGCATGAGTATCCCCCTCCTTAGAAATTAATGAAACCTCCTGTGTCCTGAACTGTATGCCCTTCCCCATGTGCTCCCATCTGACCGGATAAGGATGTACTGTCTAATAGTGGTACTGTCTCCCCACACTAGTTACTGGAAAACTTATCTCTACATACATCTTAACTAGATCCGTTGTTACCTTGATCTTAGACATGTCATAAAAAGTGACACACTCACTTCAATTATCGGCACTATGTGCTCTACCCACTCTGGGTACTTTCCCTCTGCCTGCTTCAGACTCCGCCTGAATTTTTCTGGTGACATCAACGTCACTCTCACCTGCTCATGCAATGCGTGATGTACTGCCTCTTGCAATTCATCCATCCTCACTTGTGCATCATCAATTCTGTTAACCAGTTCCCGCAGCAATTTAGCCATTTCCAGCTTCCTTTCCACTATATACAATCACGTTTGTACCTGTATCAGATCCGGATTCAATAATTTCTGTGTTTCTTCTATATATGCTCGTAACCCTGTAGCCATCCCACGCACCACGGTGTCACTTTCAACAACTCTGTACATAATCCGCGTATCTCTGTTGTGTGTATATCCTGCATCACCTACAGAATGGAGAGAGAGAAGGAAAAAACTCCCATCACTACCCCTTAATTCCAATAAAATAACCCTAGTCCATGCACAAAAATAATACACACATGATAATTACTGCCAACTACACATCCTCAAATGCTACTTGTACTTAATTCCCGGTTTACTGTCTGCTTCTGGCGCTTCTTTTCATTTCTGCCAGAAGGAGAAGTACATATACACGTGTCTACTACCCCCTGGAATGGCTTAACTCTACTAACGTGAACCACCATTGTCTTGGTAGGCAATTGTAATTTTACATTGACAGGTGATGTCGTTTCTACTATGTGGTACAGCCCCTGGAACTTGTTTGTGAACTTCTTGGTTCTCCCTTTTAGAACATACGGATTAGCTAGTAGCACCCATTGGCCTACTCTGTACTGTGGCAACTTCCTTGTTGTACATCACATCCGTTCCTGTCATTCCAATGCTTTCATGTTAGCTCATCTAACTATCTGCCATACGTCCTTAATGGTTTTCAAAAATTGCCTTACCTGCTCGCCCTCCACTCCCAGCCTGGGACGAAGCATGTTAAAAGGTGATGGCATCTTCCACCCACACACCACTTCGTATGGCGACAATGTTGTTGACGTATGTACCTTACTATTATATGCACTGGTTACAAATTGCAAGTACACATCCCAGTCGGTGTGTTGACTATTTACATAGTGACTCAACATCTTAGCGATCGTGTGATGCACTCTCTCCATTTGTCCATTTTCTTGCGGATGGAATGGATTAGTCCATAGTTTCTTTACCTTCAGTAACTTACACAGTTGCTTCATCAGATCAGACGTGAAATTAGTACCTTGAGCCAAGATTAAGGACTGAGGTATCCCATACCTGAATAACCAAGTATTAACTAAAGCTTGTGCCACTGTACTTGCTTTCTGATCTGGTAATGCGACCATGACTAAATACCTAGAAAAGTGCTCGTAACCTTGTAGCTATCCCATGCACCATGGTGTCACATTCAACAACTCTGTACATAATCCCCGTATCTCTGTTGTGTGTATATCCTGCGTCACCTACAGAAGGTGATGGCATCTTCCACCCATACACCACTTCATACGGCGACAATCCTGTCGACATATGTACCTTACTATTATATGCACTGGTTACGAATTGCAAGTACACATCCCAGTCGGTGTGTTGATTATTAACATAGTGACTCAACATCTTAGTGATTGTGTGATGCACTCTCTCCGTTTGTCCATTTGCTTGCGGATGGAATGGACTAGTCCATAGTTTCTTTACCTTCAGTAACTTACACAGTTGCTTCATCAGATCAGACGTGAAATTAGTACCTTGATCCAAGATTAAGGACTGAGGTATCCCATACCTGAATAACCAAGTATTAACTAAAGCTTGTGCCACCGTACTTGCTTTCTGATCTGGTAATGCGACCATGACTAAATACCTAGAAAAGTGGTCAATCACTGTTAACACATACTTATTGCCTGCTGCACTCCTGTTTAATGGCCCTAATACATCAATTCTGATTTGTTAGAAAGGTATGTCTGCCTCTGGTAATCTTTGAAGCTGAATCTTTTGATGGCTCAAGTCCGCGTGCTGTGCGCATGGCACACAATTTCTGACATACTCGTCCACGTCTTGACGTCATGTTCTCCACCAAAACTTCTCTGCTATCCGCCTATCCATAGCTCTTCTCCCGCCATGTTCTGAAAGAAAATGGTCATGCGCCTGTTGCAAAACTTCAGATCTTAACGCTGCTGGTATGACAATGAGCAGGCCGCATTTTGTTGACCTGCAAAGTAACCCGTCCTGTACTAGGAACTGCAGTTTCTGAACAATTGGCAATCACTATCCACAGCTTGTGCCCTTTTCCACTCATCTTCAGTCACCCCTGTTACTTGTAATACTGCCACATTCCTGCTCAGTGTGCCAGCATTGGCACGTTTCAAACCTGGCTTGTGTGTTACCTCATAATTGAACTCACTGAGTTTCAGTGCCCATCTCATTAGCCTACTCGCTGGGTCTTTCAGACCTAATAACCATTTCAGAGCTGAAATATCCATCACAACCTTAAACCTTCTACCATACAGATAACATCAAAAGTGTGAAATCCCGTATATTCTCGCTAACAATTCATCCTCCGTCGTGAAGTAATGGTGTTCCGCCTTGTTAATTTGACGAGACGTGAACGCAATTGGATGTTCTTTGCCATCAATTTCTTGCCCAAGTACAATCCCAACAGTGTGATTAGACACGTCACATTGTAGTATAAACTCCTTCAAAAAATCTGGAAACTTCAAAACTGGATCTTATGTATCTGTTTCAACTCTTGAAATGCTTTCTCGCACTCTGATATCTACTGGAAGGTAACACCTTTTCTTAGCAACTTAGTAAGTGGCCTCACTATATCTGCAAACCCCTTTATGAATTTTTGATAATAGCTCGCAAGACCAATATACAATTGCAGTTGTTTAGCCGTTTGCAGAACCGGAAAATCCCGTACTGCAGAAGTGAGACGAGGATCTGCCCATACCCCATCCTGACTGATAACATGCCCGAGATAATTTACTTGTGCTTGCGCAAAATGGCATTTGTCCAAACTTATTGTTAGCTGTGCTGCCTCTAATCCTTTAAACACCTCCTCTAACCTCTATATCTCTTGAAAAAACTATAATGTCATCCAGATACACTGTGCATTTTTTCGGTTTCAACCCGCGAAGGACTCCATCCAACAACCTCTGAAATGTTGCTGGAGCGTTTTTTAGTCCAAACGGCATTCTTTTATACTCGAAGTGACCACAATGCATCGTAAATGCTGTTTTACGTCCACCACTGTCCGTTCATTCAAATGTCTGCAATCACAACAAAAGCAAAATTTTTTTGACCCATCCAGTGTCTTCTTCAGAACTAGGACCATGCTACTAGACCAAGGACTATTACTGTGCTGGATAATCCCATCTTCCAGTTGTTGCTCTATTAATTGCTCTACTACTGGTTGTAATTGTTTCGGCAGTCTGTATGGCTTACGATACACTGGAGAGTGATTCCCTGTCAGAATATGATGTTGTGTTATCGGTGTAGCAGGTAACATACCCTGCGCTTCAAACAATGCTTTATACTTTAGTAATAATGCTTCCATACCCGAACAATCATTTCCTCTCAAATGATTTACCTTGTCACGAAGTGCAGATGTGCTGACGGTTTGTTTTACATCATAGTCTACCCTCGAACTATCGATGTCCTCTTCATCCATTAATTCTGCTGTGGCAATTACTAATCCCTTCGGCAGATTGACATCATCCCACCCGAAGTTATCTAAACTCACCGGAACCATAAACTGCCCGTTTATGTTCGTTACCCGTGAGACACTCCTACGAATAAAGCAATGCTTTTCATCTAAAACCTCATTATTCAGTAGTGTCTCTACCAAGAATAACCCCTGCTGTGGCGCATCGACATCCATTGGTACCCAGATCAACTTCCCTGTACCTTTTCGTACTTTGTCACACGAAAACACCTTTAATACCCTTGTACGCAGTTTAGTTGCTATCACCTTAGCTATCGGTGTACCTTGTGACTCTGAAGCATTTGTAACGACTGTACCCATTGCGAACAAGTTTCCATCGAGTTCCAGTGTATGTTGCGAAAGGTCAATTTAGGCATGATGTTTAATCAGAAAGTCCAACCCAAGTATCCCACAGTTGACAACACCTCCATTTGCTCCCGGAGCCACATGTTCCTTATCTTAAACTTGAGCTGTGCTGTCCCATGTGCATCTAAATTTTTATCACCTACTGCGTGCAATGTGTATCTCGGAGCTTCCAATCCACACTGACAACTGATACATGCGCTCCACGCTCCAGTATCCACTAAAACTCTTCGCCACTTATCTTTTATCCAAACCATCAAACTACAATCCACCTCTTCGTGCACTCTCTGAGTTCCTCTTTTTACTGGGAATGCTTCCTGATGGTAGGAACACTCCCTTTTTTGTTTAACAGTTTTTTACCTGCTGTATCATTAACCCATTAGTTGGCTTTACACTGCTGTGCCTTATGCCCCATGCCCCATTTTCTGACAATTGAAACACTGCGGTTCCTGACATTGTCCCTTAAAATTACCTTGATTCCTACAACGGTAACACTCTTTGGAAGACGAAAAAATTTTCTTGTCATTGTGACTTCTAGTGGCACTATCCACTTCCTGCAAATGTGTAGCTACGCGCAATGCTGCTGCTACGTCACTTGGATTCTACATCTGTATCCAGGGTGAAAAATCCGGTGAGCCCCCTCGCAAAAATGTGTCTAAAGCTCTATTCTCTGCTTCTTTCAATAGAACTTCATTTGCACTCGCATCTTGCATTAGCTCATACGTGTGCGCGTTTGTTCTAATTCTGTCTGAAAATTCTTCTACTGTTTCACCCGTTTTTTGCATCATCACCCCCAATTTTTCTCTAAAAAATCTAGCACTATTTTGATTCCTAAACCTTTGCAATAATCCCTCAGCCAACTCTGTGAACATAGTAGCATCCTTCAACCCTTCGTGGTATGCCACATAAGTCTTTGCATCACCTACTAACCCTAACCTCGCCATTTGCAAACACATTTCATCCAACCCGCCACACAGTCTAGTTGTACTGCGTATGTCACCAATGAAAACATTCACATCCTCTGATGTTTTACCCGAGAAGGAAGGTATCAAATTAGCCGCTGAACAATCTGCCACACCGGAAAAGACAGTACCCTTGCATTCTACACTATCGCTTCCCGAGCCTGATCGAGTATTTTGCAACAATTGTTGCTCCATCATCTGCATGTGTTGCTTTTGCAACTTATTTTCTTCAGTCAGTTTCTTAACTTGCTCTGTCAATGCGACTACGGCGTCACTTGTCCCGGTTGCACATGTCTCTGGCATTTTCCATGTGGTATACCTCACCTCACAAAAATAAAATTGTATTACCCAGAAGCAAGTTAATTCCTAGCACGTCTAATGGCGAGCCATCTAGACTTACCACCTTGCCCCATTACATGACCATAGAAGCCCCACAAACCCCAAGTACTTAGTACAAATTTATCGCAAGGAGCGACGTGACCTGTTAATCCACACACTACACATTTAGATGGTACTAAGTTAATGTGACTCTCATTACCACGAAACTGCGATATGTCTACAGGGCTGCTAGGCCTTTCAAATGACCCTTAACATCCCTTAATGTTACCCCCGACATGTCTAGCTACACAAAAAACATAGAGAGTAGGCAGTTGCTGGACTCACCCTATTCGGTGTTTCTCGGTTGCTCCGCACGGTGCTAGTCAAAGTCGTGGCGTGGGTGTGCCTGACACCACTTAGTGCAGCTTCTCTGTGCCACTTGTTATGACTTCTGCAGTACTTGTTAGCAGCAGATGCAGTGCCTGCACCAAAGACTGAGACAGCGTGGAGTTTAACAATTATCAATTGAACTTTCTTTATAATTTTTCCCTTGTCGTCGCTGCCCAGCCCTACAGATCCCTCCACCTGGCTGCTGCTGTGTAGATTCTCCGGCAATGCGTGCAACGCGTGTCACCACTGCTCCATTGAAGCCAGGATGACCTGTGGTTGAGATGGACTCGTCGCTGCTCAGGGCCCCCAGTATGGGCACGCCCATGGAACCGCGTCGCCGTGAGATCAGCTGCCGACACCTGCTGCACCAACTGCTGGGAAGCCGTCAGTCGCAATGTCTGTGAGGTCCCATCATGGACGGACCATGCACCATGGGGCCAGCTGCCGTGAAGTCCAGGCGTCAGTCCCCGGCGGCACCTGTGACCAAGATCATGCTGCGGCCAGTCCTGCTGGAAGTTCTCATCAGTGCAGTGCTTGTCAGTGCTACAAAGTAACCCAGCACGTAACCCCACCAATTTAATTCTTTGAGCATGTCCACATCGTTGTCATTGGACTTTAGCTCGTATCAGAAGTTTACCAATGTTGCCTGATATCAGTTGACTGTTTCTCGCATTGGTCTGAAATCTACGCTGTGAAAGATGCAAATTTAGTCATGACCATGTTCTGTGAGTGGATCCTACACTTCGGCATCCCTTCCTGCGTCACTATAGACCAGTTAGTCAGCCATGGTGCCGACCACACTCGGGCCAACCTCCAGAGCTGAAGGTGACATCTGGCGGTGAACAGGTGACTCCTGCGAGCTGGAACAGATTTCCGGAATCATCACCTATGAAGGTTGAACATTCGGATACGACCATGTCCGTCCTCAGATCCAAACTGCTTCCTAATGGCTTCTCTCTGTTGCTGCCTGCGCTCCACTATTTATATCCAGCAGGAGGACGTTTTTTACCATTGGTGGTAGCTTTTTGTTATTACTCCCACAGTATATTGCAGCGTAACTTAGCGTGCTGGCTTCACTTGTCCTTACTCAACACTCTCCAGGCTTCGCTCAGCGCTCAGTTTGTGTGCAGCTTGTTTAATAGACTGCTACTGTCAGCAAGGCTATCTGTGCTGCGCTTACTTTGCAACACCTCGGTCGCCAGCGTGCCTGTGTTTTGCCATTCTGCACTACGTGAAGCAACGTATGGTTGCAACACAGTTGTGGTAGGCACATCATCAGTTGTAATTGGAGCCATTTTACAATAACGTATTCAACACAGCTGGCAAACTAGTTTTATTCAGCAAGAAATTATCATCATCATAAGCAGATTGGTCAACATACAATTACAACCTCTACATAGCATATCCCCAATATCCCCAGTCAAAAAGTTTAGGCACGTGCTTCAAAGTAGACATTTTACACTTCTCACAGACCATAATCCACTAGTATTTGCTTTCCAGCAGAAGGCAAAAAAGGCATTACTGCATTAGATTTGGCATCTTGACTTCATTGCTTAATTTACTATCAGATTCAGCATGTAAGCAGAGTATACCAGCAGATGCACTATCTCATACTGACACTGTCATGAAGAAACTTGACTTTTTAGCACTTGCTAACACTCAGATGGGGGGAGGGGGGGGGGGGGGTTTGAGCTGAAGGCATGCCTTAAAATACTGTCAAGCTTACAGGTCTGACAAATCTGAATAGCAAACTCGAACAAAGCACTGTACTGTGATGTATCAACGCCACAAGTGTGACCATTTATTACAACACATTTTTGCAAACGAGCAATTTTGTCTCTCCACAGGCTCTCCCATCTGAGAGTAAGGCAAAGAATCCATTTATTTGGTCAAACTGTGCGAAAGATTGTCAGACATTTATTTGCCAGTGCAATGCTTGTCAGCGCTACAAAGTAACCCAGCACGTAAGCCCACCAATTTAATTCTTTGAGCATGTCCACGTTGTTGTCATTGGACTTTAGCTCATATCAGAAGTTTACCAATGTTGCCTGATATCAGTTGACTGTTTCTCGCATTGGTCTGAAATCTACACTGTGAAAAATGCAAATGTAGTCATGACCTTGTACTGTGAGTGGATCCTGCACTTCGGCATCCCTCCCTGTGTCACTATTGACCAGGGCAAGCAATTCAATTCATATCTCTTTAAAACACTCTCAGCATTGCTCGTCATGAGTCATATCTTAATCTGCTTCCACCACCAGTGGTATTGTGGAATGACTCACTGGCAATTAAAGGCCTCACTCAGATGCCATGCCAAGAGCACTGGGCTGACAGCTTACATATTGTTCCATTAAACTTCTGAAAAGCCTTCATAGAAGATCTCAATGCAGAAATGACTGAATTAATGTATGGGCAAATATTTTGACTACTGGGAGAGTTTTTTTTTTTTTTTTTTTACTGAAATATCAAACAGAATTGTTGAAACCTCAGACTTTGCACAACATTTTTGCTCGCAGATGCACAAGCTCTGTCCTGCCACTTCAGTAGAACTTTACACCTCATGACCATCTGTTTTCCATGACTTAAAGTTATGAAAACAGGTTTTTATTTGACACAATGCTATTTGAAAGCCTCTCCAACCATCATACTGTGATCCATTCACACAACGGCAAAACATTCATAGTTGGTATCAATGGCTCTTCCATTGCAGTATCCATCAACAGACTCAAACCAGCCTTCATCCCAGTTAACAATGACATGTTCTCTCCTCTAATTCCATGAGACCACTGGACACACCTTGTCTTTTCACTGTCATCACTTGTGCATCCCAATGAACCTTAAGTCACAATTTGTTTTGTGTCACATGTGCATTTCAGTCATAAATATCATTGTCACTGGTGGGGAATGATGTGGGCAGTGAATCATCTGCTATATATTTAATGCTTGCAGTATAATCTGTGATTCTTCGTGCTGCCTCTGAGGTAAAACAGGTTGTATACACCTCAGGACAACTGGGAAATCTGGGAAAAACCCTGGAATTGTTTAGAATTCTGGGAAATTTTCAGAATGCCGTGACTTTTTCATTGTTTTAGTCGTGAGTTAAATTTTTGTAATTTTTGACTGGTAAGAACTGATAGTCTAACAAAGAATTTTACTGTATCCCACTGCTTCAGAATAATATTGCAGCAATAAAACATAAATGAGTGAATAAAACCAAAATAAAAAAAAAGTTGCAAAAGAAATGTTTCATTTACTACAACAAAACACAGTGCACACACAAGCACCTGTCGAAAGCAAAATGTGTCAAAGGCTTTAGGACAAACAATATGGAATACTTTATAACACCAAACTGCTTCCAACGAGTGTGACGACATAACCACAGAACAACAAGAAAAGAGAAGCGCATCTCCCATATTAAAAGACGGAAACACATACCGATAGCAGTGCGTCTAGTGGTATGGAGCTGAACTAAAAAAGGATGAAAATTGAGGGTGCATCCCTCCGCATCTCCCATATTAAAAGAGGGAAACACATACCGATAGCAGTGCGTCTAGTGGTATCGAGCTGAACTAAAAAAGGATGAAAATTGAGGGTGCGTCCCTCCTAGCTTATGTACACTGTATGGTTTCTTTTTTTTTTTTTCCTTTCAATTTTCTTGTCTCAGTTTACTGTTCATGCTGTGTAATTATTTTGGCTTGCACCATAAAATAATTTAAACACAGGTATAGCACATTGCAATACAGCAGTGACAAACCTATTATTCAGGAATATTTGTAGTCCAGCTTAGCTGCAACAATTTTATTTAGCTTCAGTTATTTAAACTACCTCCCCCCATGAATCATGGACCTTGCCGTTGGTGGGGAGGCTTGCGTGCCTCAGTGATACAGATGGCCGTACCGTAGGTGCAACCACAACGGAGGGGTATCTGTTGAGAGGCCAGACAAACATTTGGTTCCTGAAGAGGGGCAGCAGCCTTTTCAGTAGTTGCAGAGGCAACAGTCTGGATGATTGACTGATCTGGCCTTGCAACATTAACCAAAACTGCCTTGCTGTGCTGGTACTGGGAACGGCTGAAAGCAAGGGGAAACTACGGCCGTAATTTTTCCCGAGGACATGCAGCTTTACTGTAGTAGCATGGAGAGCTGCATCAAACCAGTCGCAGGACTGAAGACAACAACAACAACATATTTAAACTACAAGCTTATTTCGACTTACTGTCAGGTTCAAGTGTCGCATCAAGTTCTTATGATGCACAAAACATCCTGGAGATTTTATATGTTGATAGAAATCAATATAAGTGTGTCAGTTTACAAGCCAATGTTTGATCTTTGTGTCTGACAGTTGCTGCATGTATGATGTTTTCTTGACCAGCAACTGTCAGGCACAAACATCAAGAATCGGCTTGCAAACTGACACACTTATATTGATTTCTATCAGTGTATAAAAGCTCCAGGTCTTTTTTTTTTTGTGCATCATAAGAACTAGACGCAACACTTGAAACTGACATTATCTCGAAACAAGCTTGTAGTCTAAATAACTGTCACAAGCTAAAGAAAAATTGAAGCAGCTAAATTGGACTACAGATATTAATGAATAATGTCATACTTTAACATCTTAAAAGCTTTGGGGGTTAATGGAGGGGGAAAAAAACTATTATCAAGAGAATAATCGGCAGTTAAAGAGGTTCAATTAAGAAATTTTTAAGACAGTGTTAATTAATGAAGAATTCTAAAATTTGTTACAACTATGTTCCAGGGCTGTAATTTCTGAGTAATTGCCCAGGAAACTTTCACTACTGATCATTAATTTCTTAAAAAATGTGTCTTACATTTTATGATTTTAAAGCACCAAAAATAGGAAAGGTGGATAAAAACAGTGAAATGGAAACATAACTTACTTTTTATTTCTCAAGCACACAATAAAAATTTCACTATTAGCAACTGTTTCACCTGATTGACTACTGATATTAGCAATTTCACAAGGAACACCTGCCACATGTTTTGAAACACACCACTGTTTACGCTATGCCTAGTTTTGTTCGTAAAATCTTCTTAGAAAAAATGGTGTTCACAAACAAAATAAGTTGCACAGTTCACATCAAGTGACAGTTTACAAACACTTTTCCACTTCAGAAGCAAATCTCGAGGTTGGTTTGGAAACCTGTAGAAATGCTTGTCGCTAACTTTCTCCGTTGAACCCACATAATATCCAGATGAACAGCCAGGAAATTTACAGGAGTATTTCAGAGTCAATTTGTTGTGTGAGTATTCTGAAAATACATAAAATTTTTCATTAAATAATACTACTATTGACATTTCAAAGTAATTTAAACAGACAATGGAAACCACGCAGCTTAATTCTCTATAGAAGAGAACACATTTCATTTATAGGCTATGAGATTATCTACTGAAAATTAAATGTCTTACCTTAGGATTAATTGCACACATTTTTTCAGCAGGAAATCTCTTCAGTTTCATGGTGAACTTTATGAAATTTAAAGTAAAAAAACCTGTTTATAATAAGATCAATAGTGTTGTGTTTGGCAGGAGAGCCAACACAGTGTTACTAGAGGAGGCCGAGAGGCACGCGATTTAGCTCACGCAGGCTGGCGTGAGGTCTGGAACAGGACAAGGAAATTAGAATTCAGAAACAATGGACGTAGCTGGTGGAATACTTAACTTTAATCCATTAATGACGAATGTCGGTCTTGACAGTACATGATTTACAATATCAATAGTAACTGATAATGGCACCTTGCTAGGTCGTAGCAAATAACGTAGCTGAAGGCTATGCTAACTATCGTCTTGGCAAATGAGAGCATATTTAGTCAGTGAACCATTGCTAGCAAAGTCGGCTGTACAACTGGGGCGAGTGTTAGGAAGTCTCTCTAGACCTGCCGTGTGGCGGCGCTCGGTCTGCAATCGCTGATAGTGGCGACACGCGGGTCCGACGTATACTACCGGACTGCGGCCGATTTAAAGGCTACCACCTAGCAAGTGTGGTGTCTGGCGGTGACACCACAAATAGTATGTAAATATGAAACAAATACAAAGATGACTATATCCATAGACTTCAGTACAGAGCAAGATGATAGAATATCAACAACCACATCTGGTCTCTTCAGCCCCCACAAACCAACCAATCAACAACCACCATTTGACAGCTCTCAATGGCCAATTACACGGGTTGTTTGACTGTTAGTGCCTCTAGTGGTCTGGAAGGAACTACATGGCTAGTTGCCTCTTCTCCCATAATTTAGCTTCATATCAGGTTGGGGCCTACTTCATTGTGAATATGGACATTTGAATGTGTCCTTTAAGCTGAATTATGTGTTTTAGTGTGGTTTATGAAATTCCTGTGATCATGGAGTATTCTCCATGATGTCCTGTTTCTTTTATGATGTCATGTGAGATCTCTTAATCCTATATGTGCACAAACATACGGGCTTCTTATGTCATCATAGCTGCCCAAGCGTAGTAATGCCTGTTTTCTGGCATTCTCTGGCAGCTGCTGAAAGAACCCACATTGAAGAGGTCGCAGGAAAATATTGTGAATGGTTCTTTAAAAAGTGTTATTTTCAAAGGAAATTTCCTTTGACTCAAGATGAGTATGTGCAATGAATTTCTTATATTACAGAGCGTTTGACTCTCATTTAAAACTTAACACTTTGAGTACCAACCACTTAGAATAATTTCGAGCACAGAAGACTAGACATTATTGTCATTGTTTAAAATGTTACTGACACATATGTGTGATGTATCTTAAAGTGTGACTCATGCTAAAAAGACAAGTATTACATGTGAACGCTTATTAATCTTCAAGATCAATGTTATTTGTGAAAGCTTAGCATTTCTTGTAGTTACACTGTCTACATTACTTTAAACAATTAACTTTTCCTATTTGTATGTTCATGCTACTTACGTGATGCTGATATTGGCTGACTACATCATGTGTATCATCTGAATATCTGCTGTCATTGGCTGGCAAGATCACACGACATGAGCTTTGGTTTGACTTACAAAAGTGCATTGCAATCTTTATTTCAATGCTTCAGAAATTAACCTACTGTTTTTGGTGGAACTCAAATTTATAATTTCGTAATGTGAAAATATGAGGCATATCGTAGTATGCAGTGTACATGTTGCTGCACATCACAGATTTTTTCAAAATGCAAAACGCGTTCCCCCTCCCCCTCTCTCCCCCCTCCCCCTCTCTCCCCCACTCCCCTTGCTAGGTTTCATTTTCTAAAGTGCCAGCAAGTTTTCGCTGGATATTTTTAAAGCTCTGAGGGAAAGTACACTGTCGCTTATCATGGAAAAAGTGTATTTTCATCTTGGAAGTAGAGTATTCTCACTTGGGAAAAAGTGCATTTTTTTAACTGGGAGATCCGAGATAAATCTGGAAATTTTTTTTTGTTGTCCATGTATTCACCCTATGAAAACAAAGGATGGGTGGATGGATATAGATGCTCTTAGTAGTCTCACATTTGTGCATTGTAATTCATTGTTATGTTGTGTGCATAAATAAACTGTGTTTTTTTGGTGTCACTGTGGTCATTATTATGGATATTTTAACTTTTTGCACCATCATTGTTTTGTTTTTGCATTTATCTGTGACTTTTCCTAGTTTACTTTCACTGTTTGCTGAGTAGTATTATTGGCTTCCCACACACATTCCATATGTTATAATGCAGTTCTGTGTTTTCTACTCTACTTGAGTCATTCTTCAGTTGTGTCCATATGAATAGTGTGAGAACTTATTTCATATATTTAGTACAAATCTAATTAAGCCAAACAATGTTTTGATTACAACTCTTTTATTTCAAGCTCACTTCTCACCTTTGTTTACACTTTGTGTGTGTTATGTAATTAAGTCTGAACACGAGTTCAAAAACATTGAGGCAAGTAGATTTTTTAGTGATTAGCACATAGAAGTGTGCGCTTGTGAATTAATACCAGGAAATAGTTCACTTTTAATTGTAACTGTATATAGATCCCAACTGTGAAATTTTGAACTATTTATGAGGATTCTGCATTCCTTACTATGCTGTCTGTCAGACAGCAGAAAACAGTTAGCAGTTTGTGGTGATTTAGACGTAGATTTTCTAAAGGACTCTGATTGGAAAAAATATCTGGAAGTCATACTTGGATCCTTCAATTTGATCTCGGTAATTAACTTTTAAACACAGATGGATGAAGGCATCAGAATCCTAATTGATTATGTGTGTGTGTGTGTGTGTGTGTGTGTGTGTGAAGCTCAAAGCAAGAAAATAACTGTTTAGCTAGTAAATCTGATCATGATACATAGACAGGATAAATGACATACTGCGTTACAGTATGGATACTCCTCAATGGAAAGCATTTAGAATAGTCAGTGAGCCCAAGAGAAATGTTTTTAAAAACAGTTTACAAGAGATGGCCTGGGTTGAAATTTATGTTGAACCAAATATAAAATTTAATCTTTTTCCATGATAAATTCATAACATTATTTGAACATAGCTTTCCACATAATCTAATCAGAAAGGACACTTAACAGCCATGTAAAACACATGGATCACTAGAGGAATTAAAGTATCTTGTGAAAGGAAGAGGGGATTTCATCTGTTGGCAAAACAAGCAGATGTACTACAATGGTTGCACACTACAAAAACTACTCAGAATTATTATGAAAGCTTATTTAAAAACCTAGGAGTGTGCACTTCATGTCAGGAATCAGCAGTTCTGACAACAGACTTACGGCTATAAATTTAATGAAATGAGAGACAGGACGACTAGACACGGAACAGGATAACATCACTGTTGAACTGAATGGAAGGGCTATAAACGACGAGTCTCAGGTAGCAAATATATTTAATAATTTTTTCTTAAATATAGTAAAAAATTGTGTGTGAGTTGATACTAGAAGTCCATACCAGCTTCTAGGATCAGCCGCACACAGCTGACATCAACAAGTGTATGGGCCTGAAGATGACGTTACTACGTTGAAACTAGTTGCCAAAATAAAATCAACACCTTACATACAGCTGGAGGAGTTTCTTCATTTTTAATATAAGTTCATAAAGGCCAAATGGAGTGGTGATTGCTGGTTTTTGTTTATCTCCTTCTGCAAGTGGAATGTGGTAGTAGCTTTAAAGAGATCTACCTTCAAAAATACCTTCTGGACATGAAGGTTTAAGTTCACATCATCTGTTTGTGGAACTGGACATCTTTCTAGGAGGGTGCAGTTATCTAGATGGTGACAACCTCCACAAATGCACCAGTGATCATCTGATTTTGTAACCATGTATAATGGACTGGCCCACAATGATTCAGATGGTTGACTAATGTGTTTTAACATGTACTAGAATTTCAATATACAATTTGCGTGCATCTAATCTATGGTGCTCACAGGAGACTGGATGGCAACTGGATATTATGATGTAATGCTTAACATCAACTTTCACTTTCGCATGACAGAGTTTTGTTAACTCTGGTAATCTTTTTAAAATTTGAGTAAATGTGCAAGAGGTACAAAAGGAATTAACTGAATTAGTTTCTTCAGTATATATTATGTTCCTTTTCAGTTTCAACTGAGTGTTGTCATCAGTTAACGTTTTGCTTTTGACATCAACTAAGAAATGGAAATAATGAAAAGAATAGGTACCTAAGACACCTTCTGAAGTGCCTGCAACAATAAGCGCCCATTAAAAATTACATCATAATCCAAGGTAAATGTTCAGCAATTTTGAGCCATGGGTTGGAAGTTGAGAACCATTCACTGCAAACTGTTTATATTCAACCAGTTTTATTTTATTATTTTTGATTGCTGGAAGGACAGAGGTATCCACTCCACTGTATACAAAAAACAATTGCTCTGAGTTATAATCTTTGACAAATAAGCAATTTATGTAACTGCACTGTATAATCTACAGCTGATGACAATTTTTGTGATAGAATTGACTGAACCTCATTAACTGATTGCATATGCTACATTCGATTTGCCATGACAGCCAATTTATCTAAACTTTCTTCAGATATAGTTGAAATGCTTTGAACATGGCCAGGAAGTGTGTCTAACTATAATGTTTTCGGAATATTGTCATACATATTTTTTCCTGCATAACCTTTCATTTTTATTAACTGTTGACTTTGTTTTAGATTGCCCAATTGCAGATCTTTGAATATCTTTCTACTTGGCACTATCCACTCTCCCAAAGCAATGTTACCAGTCTCTCTTTAGCTAAGGAATGTCTATGTGACTTGGAAAGGGCAATCAAATTTCAGATGTTTTCAACAATGTGTGGCTTCAGTTGTGCTAATAAGTAGTGGAACTTCATAGTTTGAGTTTTTAAGCTGGCAGTATGTGACTGTGCATCAGCTTGACAGAACCGAATATCTGATTTTTGAACCCAGAATGGCGGTAGTTTGACACTGACCTTGTCCATTTCAAGTATCCTCAGAGCTGCAGCATTTTTGAAGGCATTGTCCACAGTGGTTGCTTTTTCTATTGTACCTTCTTGATCACATTGTATTCACCACTTGTGGGAGTTTATGCCATATTTTTAGTATGAAATCTAATTAAACCAAACACCATTTTGATAGTGACACTTTCTACTTCATGACTCACTCCTCACCTTAGTTTACACTCTTTGCTCGTAAAAAACTTATATAATTTGGAACTGTTTAAAATAATTTTCTTTTTAGTTACTTTTTGTATTTTATTATGTCCCCACAAATAGTATGCCTGACCAATCCTTTGCTAATTTATTTATCTGATGTAAGTAAATTTGAATCGAGATGAGAAGTAGTCAGCAAATATTTTGAAGTCCAATATTTAACAACAGTAAATGTCTTATTTTCAAGCCTCTGTGCCACAGATCCAACGAGGGTCAACAATTCAGTTTGTATTCAGTGAAAAGAGGAATAGCAGTTTCTGTTCAGAATGTCACATAAGGGAAAAAAAGAAGATGATACACACCATTGGATGGAAGAAAAACTTGAAAGAAAAAAGAAAGAAGTAGGTAATATCCCTCATTCTGCTGAAGTGTTTAAGTATTGCTTGGACATTAGATGTTAAGGACTTGTTGAAAAGGGGTAGGTGACCACCAACAGTTTCAAGTAATCCACTGCTCATACTGTGGAATAGATACTTGGAAACATTTCTTGTGATTAAAATCCCATAGTGAACTAAATGCATGGTACAAAGAAATTTTAAGTAGTAGTAAATAATTTTACTCTCATCCTCCCTATTTACTCAAAAACTGCATGGCTGACAATGAGATAGAACTAGCTAGCCACAGTGCTAGTTCTAAAATCAAATGTGTGTTCAACTTATTTATACATAACAGGCTATCTACCTATTATTATTTAGTAACACATAACCACCATGTAACCACAAGACATTCCTATCAAAATATAATTTTTCTTTTGCCTGTAAAGTAATAAATAAATAAATATACTTCTTTAAATTATTATGTAAATAAAATAGAAAGAAACTTCCACATGGGAAAAATATATTAAAAACAAAGATTCCAAGACTTACCAAGCGGGAAAGTGCCGGCAGACAGGCACATGAACAAAACACACAAACACACACACAGAATTACCATCGGTTGCGAAAGCTAGTAATTCTGTGTGTGTGTGTTTGTGTGTTGTGTTCATGTGCCTGTCTGCCGGCGCTTTCCCGCTTGGTAAGTCTTGGAATCTTTGTTTTTAATATATCTTTAAATTATTAAGTAAACAAAATAATGTAATACAGGTTACTTGAGCTGTCATATTAGATGCTTATATGAACATGGCAGATACTGTTTCATTTGCTTCTACATTTATGTCCTGCAAACAAATGTTAGATGCACAGCACTGGGTACTTCCTGTTGTACCACATATTAGGGCTTCTTTCCATACCATTTGCTTTATGAAGCATGGGAAGAATGATCACTTAAATACTTCTTTGCACATTGTGATTAATCTAATCTTGTCTTCAGTGTCTCTACAATAGTAATATCTAGGGGATTATAATATGTTCGTAGATTCATCACTTAATGCTGGGTATTGAAACTTTGTAAGTAGAGTTTTGAGGGATTGTTGACGTTGATCTTCTAGTATCTGATAGTTAAGATTTTTAACAATATTATGGAAGTAAAGTTGCTACTCACCCTATAGCGAAGATGATGAGTAGCAAATAGGCACAACAAAAAGACGTCACAAAGAAGCTTGTGGCCAGCAGGATCTTCATCAAAAATAGACCCCCCCCCCCACACACACACACACACACACACACGCACGATGCAGTCTCTGGCAACTGAAGCCATGCTGCGAGCAGCAGCACCAGTGCAGGATGGGAGTGGCGCCTGGGTGGTGGAACGGAGGAGGAGGGGAGGTGGGGAGGGGGAGGGTTGTAGGGTAGGGGTGGGGGTGGAGGACAGTGAAGTGCTACTTAGAGCATGGAGAGATGAGGTGGAGAGAGGGTAGGGTAGCTATGTGTAGTTGGGAAGTTAGACAGAGCGCAGGGTGGGGGGGGGGGGGGGGGGGCTAGTGGAAAAGGAGAGAAGTAAAAAGACTGGGTGTGGTGGTGGAATGGCAACAGGGAAGGGGCTGGATGGGTGAGGACAATGACTAACGAAGGTTGAGGCCAGGAGGGCTACAGGAATATAGGATAAATCACAGGGAAAATTCGCACCTGCACAATTCAGAAAAGCTGGTGTTGGTTCGAAGGATCCATATGGCACAGGCTGTGAAGCAGTCATTGAAATGAAGGATGTTGTGTTGGGCAGCATGCTCTACAGCAGGGTGTTCCACTTGTTTTCTGGCCACCGTTTGTAGGTAGCTATTTATGCGGACAGACAGCTTGTTGGTTGTCATGCCCACATAGAATGAAGCACAACGGTTGCAGCTTAGCTTGTAGATCACATGACTGATTTCACAGGTAGCCTTACCTTGGATGGGATAGGTGATGTTTGTGACCAGACTGGAGTAGTTGGTCGTGGGAGGGTGTATTGGACAGGTCTTGCATCTAGGTCTGTTGCAGAGATACAAGACATGAGGCAAGGGGTTTGGAAGCAGGGGTTGTGTAGGGATGGACAAGTATATTGTGTAGGTTTTGTGGATGATGGAATACCACTGTGAGAAGGGTGGGGAGTTAGTGGGAAGGAAATTTATCATTTCAGGGCCCTACGAGAGGTAGTCGAACCCTGGTGGAGAATGTAATTCAGTTGCTCCAGCTGTGGGTGGTACTGAGTTATGAGAGGAATGCTGCTCTGTGGCCAGACAGTTAGACTTTGGGAGATGGTGGGAGACTGGAAAAATATCCAGCCACAGGCGGCAGGGCCTGTACATGTAGCAAATGATAAGGATACAACTTTTTCTATCGCGACAGTCTCCAGAAAGTTACGTGAGGAACATAAACTTGCAACACTAACCCTTGTGTTCTGATAGAAGGATATGTGTGCACAGAATCCAGACCCCCACCCCCTCCAAATCACTATATCAGCAGTTGTAGATGCCAAACACAGTACTTAGTATACCTTTCGTCTTGTAATTAACTGTCCCATTATTATCATCTGCCATAGCAGCTGCCCATGGGAAGAAAAATATTCCACTGATTGTCATTGTTTTGAAGGCCGTAACTAGGAAACCAAACATTTCTGGGCATATGTTTTAATAAACTATCTTTATTTTCTACCTATGAGGAACACATACCTCTAATTGTGCCCTCTAGTTTTGAAATATCCTATATATGTAAATAAATGTGCAAAATGAATGTATTTTACATTTAGCTCATTTCTTGACACCATCTGCATTAATGTGTCAAAGATGTATACTGTAGCATTAGTTTGTTGTTGTTGTTGTCTTCAGTCCTGAGACTGGTTCGATGCAGCTCTCCATGCCACTCTATCCTGTACAAACCTCTTCATCTCCCAGTACCTACTGCAACCTACATCCTTCTGAATCTGCTTAGTGTATTCATCTATTGGTCTCCCTCTACGATTTTTACCCTCCACGCTGCCCTCCAATGCTAAATTTGTGATCCCTTGATGCCTCAGAACATGTGCTACCAACCGATCCCTTCTTCTGGTCAAGTTGTGCCACAAACTTCTCTTCTCCCCAATCCTATTCAATACCTCCTCGTTAGTTATGTGATCTACCCATCTAATCTTCAGCATTCTTCTGTAGCACCACGTTTCGAAAGCTTCTAATCTCTTCTTGTCCAAACTAGTTATCGTCCATGTTTCACTTCCATACATGGCTACACTCCATACAAATACTTTCAGAAACGACTTCCTGATACATAAATCTATATTCGATGTTAACAAATTTCTCTTCTTCATAAACGCTTTTCTTGCCATTGCCAGTCTACATTTTATATCCTCTCTACTTCGACCCTCATCAGTTATTTTGCTGCCCAAATAGCAAAACTCCTTTACTACTTTAAGTGTCTCATTTCCTAATCTAATTCCCTCGGCATCACCCAATTTAATTTGACTACATTCCATTATCCTCATTTTGCTTTTGTTGATGTTCATCTTATATCCTCCTTTCAAGACACTGTCCATTCCGTTCAACTGCTCTTCCAAGTCATTTGCTGTCTCTGACAGAATTACGATGTCATCGGCAAACCTCAAAATTTTTATTTCTTCTCCATGGATTTTAATACCTACTCCAAATTTTTCTTTTGTTTCCTTTACTGCTTGCTCAATATACAGATTGAATAACATCGGGGAGAGGCTACAACCCTGTCTCACTCCTTTCCCAACCACTGCTTCCCTTTCATGCCCCTTGACTCTTATAATTGCCATCTGGTTTCTGTACAAATTGTAAATAGCCTTTCGCTCCCTGTATTTTACCCCTGCCACCTTCAGAATTTGGAAGAGAGTATTCCAGTCAGCATTGTCAAAAGCTTTCTCTAAGTCTACAAATGCTAGAAACGTAGGTTTGCCTTTTCTTAATCTTTCTTCTAAGATAAGTCGTAGGGTCAGTATTGCCTCACGTGTTCCAACATTTCTACGGAATCCAAACTGATCCTACCCCGAGGTCCGCATCTACGTTTTTCCATTCGTCTGTAAAGCATTCGCGTTAGTATTTTGCAGCTGTGACTTATTAAACTAATAGTTGGGTAATTTTCACATCTGTCAGCACCTGCTTTCTTTGGGATTGGAATTATTATATTCTTCTTGAAGTCTGAGGGTATTTCGCCTGTCTCATACATCTTGCTCACCAGATGGTAGAGTTTTGTCAGGACTGGCTCTCACAAGGCCGTCAGTAGCTCTAATGGAATGTTGTCTACTCCGGGGGCCTTGTTTCGACTCAGGTCTTTCAGTGCTCTGTCAAACTCTTCACGCAGTATCTTATCTCCCACTTCGTCTTCATCTACATCCTCTTCCACTTCCATAATATTGTCCTCAAGTACATCGCCCTTGTATAAACCTTCTATATACTCCTTCCACCTTTCTGCCTTCCCTTCTTTGCTTAGAACTGGGTTGCCATCTGAGCTCTTGATATTCATACAAGTGGTTCTCTTTTCTCCAAAGGTCTCGTTAATTTTCCTGTAGGCAGTATCCATCTTACCCCTATTGAGATAAGCCTCTACATCCTTACATTTCTCCTCTAGCCATCCCTGCTTAGCCATTTTGCACTTCCTGTCGATCTCATTTTCGAGACGCCTGTATTCCTTTTTGCCTGCTTCATTTACTGCATTTTTATATTTTCTCCCTTCATCAATTAAATTCAATATTTCTTCTGTTACCCAAGGATTTCTACTAGCCCTTGTCTTTTTACCTACTTTATTCTCTGCTGCCTTCACTACTTCATCCCTCAGAGTTACCCATTCTTCTTCTACTGTGTTTCTTTCCCCCATTCCTGTCAATTGTTCCCTTATGCTCTCCTTGAAACTCTGTACAACCTCTGGTTCTTTCAGCTTATCCAGATCCCATGTCCTTAAATTCCCACTTTTTTGCAGTTTCTTCAGTTTTAACCTACAGATCATAACCAATAGATTGTGGTGAGAGTCCACATCTGCCCCTGGAAATGTCCTACAATTTAAAACCTGATTCCTAAATCTCTGTCTTACCATTATATAATCTATCTGATACCTTTTATTATCTCCAGGATTCTTCCGTATATACAACCTTCTTTTATGATTCTTGAACCAAGTGTTAGCTATGATTAAGTTATACTCTGTGCAAAATTCTACCAGACGGCTTCCTCTTTCATTTCTTAGCCCCAATCCATAATCACCTACTATGTTTCCTTCTCTCCCTTTTCCTACTGACGAATTCCAGTCACCCATGACTATTAAATTTTCGTCTCCCTTCACTACCTGAATAATTTCTTTTATCTCATCATACATTTCATCAATTTCTTCATCATCTGCAGAGCTAGTTGGCATATAAGCTTGTACTACTGTAGTAGGCATGGGCTTTGTGTCTGTCTTGGCCACAATAGTGCGTTCACTATGCTGTTTGTAGTAGCTTCCCCGCACTCCTATTTTTTTATTCATTATTAAACCTACTCCTGCATTACCCCTATTTGATTTTGTATTTATAAACCTGTATTCACCTGACCAAAAGTCTTGTTCCTCCTGCCACCGAACTTCACTATTAGTTTATTCTACTAAAAACAGAAAAAGTCAATGATTACAGCAAAGCATGTATCTTGATTGAGATATACCCTATTTAACATTGGGATATGTAATTTTTTCATGATTTGCTCAGGGCTCCATAGGAGTTCCACTAATACAATTTCTAGGATATATTGTACTCTCCATAAGCATGTATAATTCAGATACCCATGTTTAATTGCCACTCCCAAGAAAATGCTTCACAAAGTTCCTTCACAGATTTCACACTCCTTAAAGAAACATCACATATATTATAGAGAACAGCATCAGTGAAACTCCCTTAAGAAAATATCTGCTCAGAGAGCTTTACATTGTCTTCGGCACAAAAAACGTATTTTCCCAGCAAAGACCATCAATAACTGAATTCACTCATTTCTTGTTTGCAAAGGAGCTTTAAAATTCCCAGCTCCCACTAGAATCACTGTCCAAAAACTATACAAAATTAGAAATGTGGAAGTGCATTCATCAGTTTTACTATAACTTTGGTGCTGCAATAAGTTCTCCAGTAAAATGCTCACATTATTTTATTTAGACCACTTTGGGTACAGGCCACCTCATTTCTGTTTTAGTTTTGCCTAAAATCTAGACCTGAAAACGCTAGGCCGGTCCTATCTCAAGACATATAGTCTTCTCGTTGCACCAGTTCATTGAGTTCATTGAATTTTCTCTGGTGATTTTGGATATCAAATTATTTTATCCTTCTGCCTGGTAACAAAAAATAAAGTAATGTTCCTGTTTTCACAAAACAGTTTGTTCAAAATAAAATAAGCCACTCCCCAAATCCTACACAGGGGTTGAAGTACTGGTTTTGTTTCCTCAGTACTAAGAATTTTGGAAACAGCTGTGCTAAACCCTTCAGAGTTTTTAAAAAAAGTTTCGTTATAAATTGTTTTCATGTAAGGAAACACTTTGATGCCATCGTTTTAAGGATTTAATGACATTGTTCATGGTGTAAACCATCTGCCCTTTCTATTCTAAATTTAGACACTAATACTTAATGTTGAAAACGTTAACTTGTATCAAAGCAGACATAGTCATACCACCCCCCCCTTCCCCCCCCCCCCCCCCCCAAAAAAAACTGTTTTTTTCTTATACCTGGTGTTGGAATCTGTTCCTTCTTTTTTGAGAATAAATCATTTATGACATCCTTTCTTGTACCTGGCTTACTATATTGTACCATACCTTTTACCTACCTTCTTTGCTTTTTTTTCTCTCAGCATATCATTAGGGTTTTTTCACATAATATAGCCAAATGTTAGCATCTTTGAAACTACAAAGTTAAGTCTCAAATCAGTTATAAAGTGATCAATAGTGTCAGTACTTTCACTGTCATTTGCACACAACATCCTCAACCAGTGGTCCCTAGTTCTTGGCTGACTGAAGTCAGTAGAAGTCTGTCGACTTTGGTTTGCTTATGTTTTTTGTCTAGCCATGACAATGGCAGTCAGGCAATATAGTACCCATCTGTACTTTAGCTGTTGTGAAGTGATTGCTGTGCCCTGCCATGCCAAATCAGTAAACACATGTAGAGTGTCAGCACTGCATGATGAACGTGCGGCTTGTTCCTCCAACACCATCACATTGATGTGCTGCGGGTCTGTGAATGGAGCTTATTTCATCCTCTTCCCATTCCTTCCTGAAAAATCATTCAGAACTTTGTGAACAAACTATACTTGTCTCACTGAGTATTCTATACTCATCATTAGTAGAATTATTGAAGTTAACATTCCCAAGTTTCATATTTGTAATGTTATATGTCAAACAATGGAAAATCCAGGATGAAATGTAACAATATTAGAGAAGGAAAGTTGCTACTCACCATATAGTGGGGATACTGAGACGCAATAGGCACAATGAAGATATTCATACAATTATAGCTTTCGGCCATTAAGGCCTTTGTCAGCTACACACACACACACACACACACACACACACACACACACACACACACACACACACACACACACACACACTCACGAAAACAGAACTTGCACACACGTCTGCAGCCTCAGATAACTGAAACTACACTGTGAGAAGCAGCTCCAGTGCATGATGGGAGTGGTGACTGGATGGGGTTAAGGATGAGGCTGGGGCGGGGAGGGGGTGGGATAGTATGGTGGGGGTGGTGGACAGTGAAGTGCTGCAGTTTAGACGGAGGGCAGGAGCAAAGTTGGGAACGGGAGGGGAGGGGGAAGTCGTGTAAGTAGCAGAAAGGAATAAATAAAAAGACAAGGGGGGAGGGGGGTGAAATGACAGTTGTGTAGTGCTGGATTGGGAACAGGGAGGAGGCTGGATGGGTGAGGACAGTGAGTAATGAAGGCTGAGGCCAGGAGGGTTACAGGAACGTAGGATGTATTGCAGGGAAAGTCCCCACCTGTTCAGAAAAGCTGGTGATGGTGGGAAGGATCCACATGGAACAGGTTGTGAAGCAGTCATTGAGATGAGGGATATCATGTTTGGCAGCGTGTTCAGCAACAGGGTGGTGCACTTGTTCTTTGGCCATAGTTTGTCAGTGGCCATTCATGTGGCCAGACAGCTTGTTGGTTGTGATGCCTACATAGAATGCAACACAGTGGTTACAGCTTAGTTTGTAAATCGCATGACTGGTTTCACAGGTAGCCCTGCCTTTGATGGGATAGTTGATGTTAGTGACCGGACTGGAGTAGGTGGTGGTAGGAGGATGTATGGGACAGTTCTTGCATCTATGTCTATTACAGGGGTATGGGTCATGAGGTAAGTGATTGGGAGCAGGGGTTGTGTAAGGATGGACGAGTATATTGTGTAGGTTGGTGGATGGCTGTATACCATGGTAGGGGGGTGGGGGTGGGAAGGATAGTGGGCAGGATATTTCTCAATTCAGGGCATGGCAAGAGGTAATCGAAACACTGGCAGAGAATGTAAGTCAGTTGCTCCATTCCCGAATGGTACTGTGTTATGTGGGGGATGCTTCTCTGTAGCAGGACTGTGGGACTTTGGGAGGTGGTGGGAGACTGGAAAGATAAGGCACAGGAGACTTGTTTTTGTACAAGGTTGGGAGGATAATTACAGTCAGTGAAGGCTTCAGTGAGACCATCGGTATATTTTGAGAGGGACTGCTTGTCTCTGCAGATGCGACGACCACGGGTGGCTAGGCTGTACAGGAGGAACTTCTTGGTATGGAATGGGTGGCAGCTGTCAAAGTGGAGGTAATGCTGGTGGTTAGTGGGTTATATATGGATGGAGGCCATCTCAGAGGCGGGTGTCAACATCTAGGAAGGTGACTTGTTGGGTTGAGTAGAACCAGGTGAAGCAAATGGGGGAGAAGCTGTTGAGGTTCTGGAGGATTGTAGATAGGGTGTACTCACCTTCAATCCAGACAACAAAGATGTGATCAATGAAACTGAACGAGATGAGGGGTTTAGGATTCTGGGTTTTTAGGAAGGATTTCTCTAGATGGTCCATGAATAGATTGGCCTAGGATGGTGCCATGAAGGTGCCCATAGCCATACCCCGGATTTGTTTGTAGGTAATGCCTTTGAAGGAGAAGTAATTGTGGGTGAGGATATAGTTGGTCATGGCGGCTAGGAATGTGATTAATGGTTTGAAATCCGTAGGGTGTCTGGAAAGGTAGTGTTCAGTAGCAGTAATGCCATGGGCACTCGCAATGTTAGTGTACAGGGAGGTGGCATCAATATTGACGAGCAGGGCACCGTGTGCTAAAGGGACAGGAACTGTGGAAAATCAGTGGAGGGAATGGTTGGTATCTTTTATATAGGAAGACAGGTTCCGGATAATAGGTTGAAGGTGTTGGTCTATGAGAGCAGAGATTCTCTCAGTGAGAGCACAGTAACCAGCCGCAATGGGTCGTCCTGGGTGGTTGGGCTTATGGACATTAGGAAGCATGTAGAAGGTGGGAGTATTGGGAATGGTAGAGGTCAGTAGAGAGATGGACTCTGGGGAGAGGTTCTGAGATGGGCCTAAGGATTTGAGTAGTGATGGTAGATCCTGCTGGGTTACTGGAATCGGGTCACTGTGGCAAGGTTTGTATGTGGAAGTATCTGACAGCTGATGGTGTCCTTCCACCAGGTAATCCTTGTGGTTCAAAACAACGGTGGTGGAGGCTTTGATGGCAGGTAGGATTAAAAAGTTGGGATCAGTTTTTAGATGGTGGACTGCAGTTCTCTGCAGTTCTTTCTGCAGATGTAAGGTTAATTTGCATGTTGAGATCTTTGGGAAATGACTTTTTCTCTGGGATTACTCAAATTTAACTATGCAAACATTTAAAGAAATTTTCAGTTGCTTGTACATTCTGTGGTTAATAGCTATGCCATCTGCCCTCTTAACTCATGAAATGTGATGCCTAACCAACATAAGATTTCGTTTTGATGTTTCCATACTATCATTGTCTCCAGTTGTTTCCCTTACTGTTGTTCTGTTCAGTGGCACATCTCTAAGTGAAGTAAATATCAGCATATTATTCATTTTAGTTTGTCTGTGTTGTTCTTTGGCGAAACATAAAAGGCAGCAAGAAATGATCATTGGGCCTTGTTCCAAATTTTGTTTTACAAAACGTCAGCAAGAATAGCTCATCTAGCCATTTTGAAACCCGTGTCTTACACAGTTATGCTGTACCATTCATTTAAGTTCTTTAGCAAAATTTCTTGTTTATGGAGTAATACTGTTATGTTCTGTGATATTATCAAATGAGATAGTTGTGTAATCCATTCACAGCATTTTTCTATATTATCACTCAGAGACTATTGGAATGAGCATGCTGGGATTATGCTGTGATGAAACAATATAGAATGGACCACATGAACTCATTTCTTGTGTCATTTTATTATATGTGATGAATTAAAACTTTTTTATCTTTTCTCAGTTAAGTGCTCTCTAAAACTAGATACCTGATTTGATGTAAACATGTTAAAATTAAACATGGAAAATACTCAGTTAATGCAGTTTAAAACAAAACAAGCAAAAAATAAAATGATACTTAGGTCAGTCACAGAAACCAGGATTTGCAAGAAGCTAGCTGTGTGAAATTCCTAGGAATGCAACTGGATAAAAATCTGTCATGGGCTCGCACCTACATCACCTTGCAAATAAATTAAATAGCCTACCATTTGCAACAAGAACATTGTACAATGCTACCAGTACAGGCATAAGAAAAGTAGTATATTACAGCTACTTTGAGCCAGTAATTAGGTATGGAATTTTTTTTTTTTTTTTGGGGGGGGGGGGGGGAATTCAAACCATGAGTGTTGAATACTAAAACTTTAGAAAGCCATCATTAGAAATACGCATAATGTTGGGTGAAAAAACTCTAAAACAGCTAATAGCACTTTTAAACTACAAAAAAGGGCCATTAGAATCTTGTTTGGGTGCAAGCCTAGAGATTCTTGTAAACCCCTGTTTAAGAAATCTGGTATTCCTCCATTACCATGTGTATACATTATGGAAACCCTTTTGTTCTTTAAATTAAATGTAATAGGCAAGGACTGGAGACTACAAAAAAACTGTGATATACATGATCACTTTACCAGACAAAACAGAAACTTACATATGACTCAAATCAGCACAGCACTGTGCAAAAAAAGGTACTTTTCACATGGGAGTTAAGTTTTATAACAAACTTCCTGAAAACATAAAAGCTATCACTGAGGTCAATACATTTTAAAAATCTCTGAAGTCATATTTACAGCATCACTGCTTTTACTCCATTGAAGAATATTTAAAATTATGAAATGTGTTATATAAATACTTATGTGTAAAGTGTATTATTGTAACCTTAGACATGTATGCCTTGAAATGTCTTTCAGCCTGTATATTTATAACTTGACTTGTCCAATGTCTTTTCCATAAGCTGCTATGTAGACAACAGGACCAATAAAAAATACAATACAATACAATACAATGTCTCCCACTTCTAAAAACTCTGTGAAAGTTCAGTAGAAGAATTCATGAATGACAAGCTGTAAATTTGAGTAGGAGAAAGCAAGTAGTTAGGACTTAGGATTTTAAAAGGTTGTTACTTTTGAAGAAACATTATTAATTGTTTAATTAATTAATTAATCAGTACAGTACATTATATTACTACTATAAGGAAAATCATAAACCAGTTTTTGTGTTTTGATGAGTCTCCTTCACATTAAGGTGCACACACACACACACACACACACACACATATATATATATATATATATATATATATATATATATATATATATATATATACCACATTTACTGCAAGGAAATTAGTTTGGGTGTTTGTGGTTCTGACACGGGGGAACTGGAGGGGTTTTTAGTTGTGTGTGTGTGTGTGTGTGTGTGTGAGAGAGAGAGAGAGAGAGAGAGAGAGAGAGAGAGAGAGAGAGAGAGAATGGGAGCGAGGGGGTGAGAGTGAGTGAATACTTAGAAAAAGAGTGGTACCTTACTCACTAGATAGTGAAATTTACTGTTGGTATGTGCATCTGTCTGCTATATATCAGTCAACTGCAAATAAGTGATTGTCTTTTCTCTTTTTGTTTATTGTTTCTATCCTGGAATTTCCACTATCATTCTATTTCTGTAACTCATTTTTAACTGTAAATACTCTTTGACTACTATTAACATATTAATTCATCATGCTCTGCTGTTCCCCAAGTGTTGCAGACAAGTGTAAGCATGGCTTCTGGGCTTTATTTCATTGCTATTGGTGAGCTGTCTAGGATTCCTTACTGACCCCTGAGTGCTAATAACGAATGTAGTTGCACCACACACAGGTATCTGAATGGTGTTGAGTTAAAGTGTACAGCAGAATTTCTGCCCTGTTTCTCAGTCTCTGTTAAGTTGCTTCTGGATAGATTTGTCTGTTGTGATCTCATTTTGCTGCACTTGGTCTTCACTTCATGTATTACCATTCATCAGCATTTCCATCATTCTGTTTCCCTTGTATTCTGTTCTACAAAGAAAATGACAATGCATCATTGCTGCACTGAGGAGGAGTTCATTAAGACACTCACAAAGAACAACAGTGAGTATGAACAATTCATTGTTGGTTAACTGGTAAGTCCTCTACAGTTTCTAAAAGCAACAAGCATAAGCTGTCTGTAACAGCAGGTATAATACCACAGTCTTATGTTTCAACAAGCTATCAGCATTGATTCACAGACAGGCACAAAAAAAAGACTGATAGTTTTTTTTCCCTTTCATTGTACCTGTCTGCTCCTCCCCAGTGTGGTGAAAGCAATCTATCCATTTCATAATAGCGTTGTTATTCCATCCTGGAATTTCCATTGTTTGATTTTGCATAACAAGTGATGTAATTGATACTTCTTTCAAAGAATTTGAAGGTATTGGCAACTATTAGAATGTTATACCAAAATAATATAAATTTTGCAGGAATAACCATATTTATAACATCCATAAATTTGCAGAGAAGCTTCAAAGTCTGAAACTAATTTTTACACCTAAAATAATTTTTGTCTCAGTGGTGGCTAATCTTAGAGCAACAGAAGGCGAGAGTGCAAAATTCCCTATAAAAATGTTCAACACAGGGCAAGGCAGACCATTTGAGAAACCCAGCTAGATGCTCAGACACAGGCTACTTATTGCAGGTAGAAACATTAGGTGATAATGACTAAGTTCAGCACAACTAATTGCAGACATGTCTGTGGCAGCTAAAGTGTTAACGCAGTCATTCAAAACTTTGTATTGGCTCAGTGCAGATGCCGTATTTCTTCATTTAAGGTTTGTAACTAGATTTCACACCATACATTGAACTTCTGAAATGAATTCTTTTTACCATTTATGTTGCTTAAGTCCTTTAATATTGTGTAATTTTTTTTTTTTAATAATGCCTGTAATCACTTTAAGATGAACATTTTCCAGACATGGATGAGCAGGATACTGTTAATTTATTGTGTATGGGCTGAAGAAAGATGGTTAAAGTCAGTTTCTAATGTACATTGTAATATTTCATAGAAAGGGATTGATGAAGTATAACATCATTTATGAAGTATAACATCATTTTGCCTCCCCCCATGAACCATGGACCTTGCCGTTGGTGCAACCCCAACGGAGGGGTATCTGTTGATGAGAGGCCAGACAAATGTGTGGTTCCTGAAGAGGGGCAGCAGCCTTTTCAGTAGTTGCAGAGGCAACTAGTGATGCTGAGGGAATTAGATTATGAAATGAGACACTTAAAGTAGTAAAGGAGTTTTGCAATTTCGGAAACAAAATAACTGATGATGTCGAAGTAGAGAGGATATAAAATGTAGACTGGCAATGGCAAGGAAAGCGTTTCTGAAGAAGAGAAATTTGTTAACATCGAGTCTAGATTTAAGTGCCAGGGAGTCATTTCTGAAAATATTTGTATGGAGTGTAGCCATGTATGGAAGTGAAACATGGACGATAAATAGTTTGGACAAGAAGAGAATAGAAGCTTTCGAAATGTGGTGCTACAGAAGAATGCTGAAGATTAGATGGGTAGATCACATAACTAATGAGGAAGTATTGAATAGGATTGGGGAGAAGAGAAGTTTGTGGCACAACTTGACCAGAAGAAGGGATCGGTTGGTAGGACATGTTCTGAGGCATCAAGGGATCACCAATTTAGTATTGGAGGGCAGCGTAGAGGGTAAAAATCATAGAAGGAGACCAAGAGATGACTACACTAAGCAGATTCAGAAGGATGTGGGTTGCAGTGGGTTCTGAGATATGAAGAAGCTTGCACAGGATAGAGTAGCATGGAGAGCTGCATCAAACCAGTCTCAGAAGAACTGAAGAAAACAACAACAACATCATGTAGGTACATGGGGGCAAGTGTTTTCATTATTACTTACTCATTCCACAGCCCCCTGATTCATTCACTATCCATTAATTCTTTAAAGCTGATAAGTGCCTCAGATTTTCAAAATTTGAAAAATTTATGATTCTACTACACTGCCACGAGGCCTCATGTGAATGGTGACATGTGAAACAACCAGGACAATCTATTGGATGACAAAAATTAAAAAAAAAACACACCCACCCACCCACACACACACACACACACACACACACACACACACACACACACACACACACACACACAAAGCATCTGGAAGGTGAGGAGGAAACAAAATAAAAATTTGCAGGTTAAGAGGGTGTGCAATGTTATTTCAGTGATTACAAAATGAAGTCACATTTACAAAGAACTTGGTAGCGTGATCCAACTCACCAGTATAGCATTGTTCCCTCACCCCAAATATGATCTGGTTGGGAAGGATTTCATAAAGCCATTGTATGCTCTCCTGAGGGAAGTTGGCCCGCAACTGTTGTGGCTCATTCTAGATATCCTGGATAATGGTGCAGGAAGGATGGAGTTGACATCCGAGCTGGTCCCACACATTTCGTTTTGGGCGGTTTTCAGGATCTTGCTGGCCACAGGAGTACATCAACATAATGCAGACCATTCTTAGACACGCATTAAAAAATGGCACCACAATTCTTCTGCATGAGAAGTAATGCATGAGGATGCAGGATGTCCATTATATAACATGTTGCATCCAGAGTCCCTTCAGTGATTACCAGCCATGACCTGAAGTCATACCCGATGGCTCCCCATATCGTGATGCCAGGAGTAACACCATGTGTCTTTCCAAAACATTGGAAGAATTTGACCTCTCCTCTGTTTCCAGAATGAGATTTTCGCTCTGCAGCGGAGTGTGCGCTGATATGAAACTTCCTGGCAGATTAAAACTGTGTGCCCGACCGAGACTCGAACTCGGGACCTTTGCCTTTCGCGGGCAAGTGCTCTACCAACTGAGCTACCGAAGCACGACTCACGCCCGGTACTCACAGCTTTACTTCTGCCAGTATCCGTCTCCTACCTTCCAAACTTTACAGAAGCTCTTCTGCGAAACATGCAGAACTAGCACTCCTGAAAGAAAGGATACTGTGGAGACATGGCTTAGCCACAGCCACAGCCTGGGGCCACAGGCTGTGGCTAAGCCATGTCTCCACAGTATCCTTTCTTTCAGGAGTGCTAGTTCTGCATGTTTCGCAGAAGAGCTTCTGTAAAGTTTGGAAGGTAGGAGATGGATACTGGCAGAAGTAAAGCTGTGAGTACCGGGCGTGAGTCGTGCTTCGGTAGCTCAGTTGGTAGAGCACTTGCCCGCGAAAGGCAAAGGTCCCGAGTTCGAGTCTCGGTCGGGCACACAGTTTTAATCTGCCAGGAAGTTTCTCTCCTCTGTTTTTCGCTGTGCGCTCCAACAATAGTCATTTGAGATAGAACAATACAGCAATTCATTGCTGAACACAATGTGATGCCATTCTTCAGGAGTCCTTGCTTCCCAGTCACTCCACCATGCTGCACATGGAGTTTTGATGTAACAGCAGCTTACTCATTGGATGGTAATTCCCTTGCTGGTGTGCTTTTAGTCTCCTGCCAATGGGGTACAATGATACCAAATGTTGCAAAGAGACCATTATTTGCTCCCAGATGGCAGGCGCAGATCTGAAGGGGTTGCAATGTGCTTCATGCACAATATGACAACCCTTGGTTGTTGTGGTCAGATGAGGTCAATCTGGACATTGACAACAGGTATGCCTGCTCTCACGTTCACATACAGTCCAACATCTGGCCATTGCCACACCTGAATTCCCAACAAATCTTAGATATCACACAAATCAACCAGGCAACCAAATGGGGCCCTACAATGATGAGGTGCTTTTCAAACTCTGTCAGATGCTGATAATGCCATCTCATTCAAATATGTGGCATCTGCACACCCTTCACAGTGATCACTCAGCAGTTGACACTACTTACATCCCTTACATACTCTACCAGGCCTAGTAACAATACTAAACATGGACAACATCCACTCTGATGTTCCTTCTACCTGTCACAGAGAATTTCAACTCAGTCTTTCTACATGCTCGCTGATGGTGTGTAAGTGCACGAAGTTAAATTGACACCTGACCATGTATTCTGGTCGCTTCAATTTTTGTCTCAGGCAGTGTAGATCTACGGTGCTTTAATGTCACTAGAAACATTATAGACAGTTTCAGCATGCATAGTGTGGTGCCAGAAGTATTTCTAACCCTGGAGTTGAACTTTGGCAAAGCCCTGTGTGTCTGTCTATGGCTACTCCTTATATCAACTTGCTAATATAGTAAAGAGTTTCAAGCATGGTGATGCTGTACTTTTAATCAATTAATTGATTAATTCATGCATTATGTTCCATATACCTCACAAGGAAGGGATGTGGAAAGAGTCAAGTTACACATCAACACGCAGAGACAGCTACAGCAGACTATTTCTGTGAAGAATATTAAGAACAAATTATAATTAGTTCAAATCTTCTCACACTGATAATTATGAAAATTACTTTTAAGTTAGTGTTGATTATGAGGAAAGCAGCTACTTTGAAAAATGTCACTGCTAGTGATCTTGCATAATTCAGCTGCAGCTTTTATTGAACATTTCAAACAGTGCATTTATATATCTTTGCACAGGATGCCGTTAGCTCTGTATGCACTAGAGAAGTGAAAATTACAAAGGTTGTTTAATAAGTAATGCAACAAATTTTTTTCTGAAAGCAGATTGGTTTAATTCAGGACTCCAAAACACCATATTATTCCCCACTCTTTTGGCTACAAAACCCTATTTTCCAATATAATCTTCATTCAGTGCAATGATTTTGAGATATTGTGTTTCCATTCAGTATCACATTAGCATTGGAAGTTCAGCAGTCAGGAAATTCTGCCTTGAGTTGGTGCATTTATCTCAGTAACTGTGAATACCGTATGTATCACATTGTGTAAAACTTGAGGAAATAACTTTTTTGGCAGTCCATTTCTATCATTTCCATTTATTAATGTGAAGATGCTAATGTGAAAAATCATATAGACTTCAACAGGCATTGTACGGATTGCAGGTGACAAAGCAGGCTGTCGCCCCATCTGGTGAAGCAATACCTTTTTACCAACGGATTGGAATGGCAGCAGTTGCTGGTGCTGCTGGAGGCTTTGTTGGCACCCCTGGAGACCTGGTTAACGTACGCATGCAGAATGACATCAAATTATCTCCTGAATTACGAAGAAAGTTAGTAATAATTTACTATATGATTTCCATTTTCTTTAATCTGAATAGATTGGCCGATGGTAATAATAGCTTTTTCTCCATTGGTAATCTACTGTCCCCACACCCTCCACCTAACTGTTTCTGTCCGCTCTGTCCTGTCACCTTCTCACAATTTAACTTCCCTCACCCTCTTTGTGTGCTGCTGTCTGCTGGTGCACCCACCAGTCTTTTACCCTCTCTCTGTTCCTCTCCTTTCCACTACCCGTTTTTTCCACCTCCTCTCCTTCCCACACAGCCTCCAGATACTGTGCCTTTCAGCCCTGTCGTACCACCTCTAGTCCCTCCATGCTGCATGAGGCAGCGCAGATTCATCTTCCATCATCATTATACCCTGCTATCACTCCCCCCTTTCCCACCCCACTTTGAATTTTTGGTCCTGTTTGACATGTTTCTGTTCTAGTTCTAGGCGAAGTGGCTGGAGGTAATATGTCATGTATATGTGAGGTGTACTTGCTTGTGTGAATGTGTGTGAATTTCTCTTTTCAGAAAGAGGCTCTGACCAAAAACTT
The DNA here is from genome assembly GCF_023897955.1 of Schistocerca gregaria. Classification (NCBI taxonomy): domain Eukaryota; kingdom Metazoa; phylum Arthropoda; class Insecta; order Orthoptera; family Acrididae; genus Schistocerca; species Schistocerca gregaria. Next base: position 429,396,387 of record NC_064921.1, read on the forward strand.
GTGTGTAACAATCTTTTCATTGTGCTGATCTGCAGTCATATTTACAAGTAGCAGTCTACCCCTTTCAGAATATTATTATTATTATTATTATTACTATTATTATTACTATGGCTTTCGAAATTTCTTTTGAATATAAAGAGTGTTAAAACTATGGTTTTTATTTTGCCTTTGTAACTTATGTGTGTGTGAGTTTTTATTTCTGTACTACAATCGTGATGTATCACCATATTGTGCAAGGATGCTGTGAGAAATCCTGTTTAGGTTCACAGAGGAACCATTTAGTGTGGCCTTAGGCAGTGCTGTTTCACTGCTAAATTATTCCTTTTGACATCTGATATTTAATGGTTTCATGCATCCCTCTCTATTTGAGCTAAAATATAGTGCTTGAATGCCTAGTTTATTCAATATGTAATTTCCCGCAGCCAGCTCTAATGTCAGTCTTTGTGATTGTTATTGTTGCTACAGCGTGATAGGAACTGGTGTTGTTCATCACTATTGCACCAAGCAATACTTTCATTGTGAATGTAATTACTGTCTGTCCAAAGAATATGTTTTGGGTCACGCTTTCCATTTCTGTACTATAATGCTCCCTGTTGACTAGCTGATGTTTACATTTTCTTTCACTTTCTATGCCTCTCTTGGTTCAAGTTATATTTCTGCCCAATTAGTTTTTGTCTTTGTACCGTTTCTTGTCCACATTTGCAATTTCATCATTTACTTTTCGTAATATTCAGAATTCATTATCCAAGGAACATAGTGCTACATGTGTATTTTCAAATTTGCCTTTATGTGATTACAGACATCTAGATATTTTTATGTTCTGAAGTACTGTTTGAAAGTTTCAGTGTCATTTGCACCTACTGAATGAATGGATGGATGGAGACTTGCATAATGTTACATTTCTATGCATTCTACTTTTGATGTTTGATGCACCCTGAACTCATGTAGAGAAATGCAACTGGTGCTTCTTCTTTTACTAAACTGAAAATGAGAGAGAGAGAGGTTCAGTTCTGTGAATATTGCTGTAGCATATGAGCATATAACAGTTCCGTGAATAAGGCAGTTTATTTGTGCTGTCTCTCCCTTTTACTGGAATAAACTGCATATGGTCTTGGGGTTCAACAAAAGATCCAATTATTTCAGACATATGCAATTACTGCAACATGAATTACCCTATCATCAAAAACACTTATTAATACTGTCATAAACACAATGGCAATGTAAGCTCCTGCATTGTGCTGCATAAAATAATAGTGGGTCTTTTTGTTAGTGGTTAATTCTCTGAAAAAAGTTCTAAGACATTGTTCAGACGTGTATCAGAAGTTACAGATTGTTGGAAAGAGGTTGGTCCAGTAATCAGTGTTTCAGTAAATGGCCACCACACTCCTGTTTTCACATCATGCAGAGGCCTTTGATGTAATTAATGAGGATTTTAGAATGCCAGCAATTGATAGTTATGCGAGTTCACATACACCAATAAAAGCAGCCTTGCTTTATCAGAAGAAAGCAACATTTTAAGATTGGCGTTGGTAATATACATGGACTTCAGTACCCAGTTGTAGTACCCACATCGAGCAATAGTGTTTGAATTGGTCAATTGATACACTACCATTACTTTGTAAGGTTTCAGTTGCAGTTTGTGCACAATGATGTGAGAAGATTCTGTTGGCATAACAGTCTTGCATATTACATGGTTGATTAATTTTCTCAGGTTTCTTTCTAAGGCCACTCCCAAATAAGGGATGTCCAGTGTTGACATGCCGTCATCGAAGATGATTTCAGTTCCTCAAACATTGATGGCTGATAATAATCAACCCCAAAACATGTGAAATGATGAATTTATGGAATGATATATAAGGCAACATACAAGTACATCTACTATCACATTTATTAATTAGTAAATGCAGTGTTAATTAACATAACATATTCCACAACATTTTGTATAAAATGATAGTTTTGAAAGAAGCTTCTCTTCAGTCTGTTGTGTTGTTAATAGGGAGTGTAACCTACTTTTGAGAATAGGCTTTCAGTAGCTGATGGTGTTGTATGAAACTCAAATATTTCTGTGTAATTTTTTATATCTTTGAATTGATAGTACTGATGTTATGATTCCACGTCCAAGATATCTTGTTTAAGATCTAGAAGGCTGTCTTTCAGCTAACAACTCATTGTTTCTATTTCAATTTGGGGTGGTTCTTTTTGGGTATTACTTTATAATGTTCACTCAATAAATCAAAATGGTTTCTCTGTTCACCTGTAATGTATAGTGTGTTCCACATTGTCACTGACAGTCTTTACAACAACTGAAACCAAATGTCTTATGGTTTTAATTCCCTTCAAACATACTAAAGCATTTCTAACAAGGGAACCTCCCCATCGCACCATCCTCAGATTTAGTTATAAGTTGTCACAGTGGATAGACCTTGAAAAACTGAACACAAATCAGTCGAGAAAACAGGAAGAAGTTGTGTGGAACTATGAAAGAAATAAGCAAAATATACAAACTGAGTAGTCCATGCGCAAGATAGGCAACATCAAGTATTGTGTGAACTCAGGAGCACCATGGTCCCGTGGTTAGCGTGAGCAGCTGCAGAATGAGAGGTCCTTGGTTCAAGTCTTCCCTCGAGTGAAAAGTTTAATTTTTTATTTTCAGACAATTATTATCTGTCCGTCCGTCCGATGCGAGGAATTAAGTGCAGTGCATGATACAGACCTACAGATTTGGGGATTGCATGACACTAAACAAATCGGCCTGGACTTCAAGGCTTCATCTCATTGGCTTGCATGTTCAAAAGAAAATACAAAATTATGAGCAGGAAGATTACAAAATGTGTAAGCAAGAACTACGGGAATAAACTGGAAGAACTTTTAGAGTGTTCCAAGACGTTTGTTACAGAAACTAACGTCAGAATTCAACAGTATGAAGATGCATATATTATCAATACAGATCAGTCCAGTTTTAACTGTGAAATGAAATCGACGTGCATGTTATCATTAGTTGGAGAAGGTGACACGGAATGTACTGTAGACCAGCTGCATGCCACTTCACATAGTTATACCATACAGTATGCTCTGAACAAAGCAGGATTTCTTTGACCTGCATTTTATTTATGTTTGCAGGAAAAAAATTGTGTATTTGGACCGCAAGTTCAGCAACAGGTGAATAGGGTACTTGCGCAAATGCCGAATGTCATTGTGAATTACAGTGTGTCAGGAAAAATGGAGAAAAGACTAGTGAAAGACTTTAATGAAAATGTGATTGCTCCTTACACGGACAAAGATTTTGCCTTACTCCTTGACAGCTATGCAGGACAGAAGGATCAGGCATTGTACAATTTTAGTGTGGGAGTAGACGTGATTACCATTCCTCCAGGTTGTACACCTCTTGTGCAACCGTTAGATGTGTTTGGTTTTCGGCAAGTGAAATACTTTGTGAAAAGATTCTATGATTTTGTGAAGCTGCACAGGTACACAGAGCAGTATTGTTTACATGATTGTGTGTCAATTATCAAAGTTCAGGCACTCACACATAATCAACTTCTTTCTCCAAAATTCCAGGACATGTTCAGATTTGCTTGGACATATGCATGATTTGATGGTCTACACAGGGAAAAATTTGAAAATGTTAACAACATATGTTTTGACAGAGCACATGGAAAACTGTTGATTGTGAAACTGTTGCCTTCATTTGTTGCAGTTTATGTGACAAACTCTTATGTTTTCATCACTTTTTTTGGAGTGATTATCACATCCACAAGAAAACCTAAATCAGGCAAGGTATAAGAATCTTTTTAACTATTCGCCAAGTGTACAAGTTAGGTGGGTCGACAACATATTCCTGTCATGTGATGCACATGCCATCACCAGTGTCATGTAGAATGTATCAGACGTGTTTTCCTGTGGAGGAATTGGTTGACCTATGACCTTGCGATCAAATGTTTTCGGTTCCCATTGGAGAGGCACGTCCCTTTGTCTACTAATCACACAGTTTTGCGGTGCGGTCGCAAAACACAGACACTAAACTTATTACAGTGAACAGAGACATCAGTGAATGAATGGACAGATCATAACTTTGCGAAAATGAAGAAAGTAAACTTTTCACTCAATGGAAGACTTGAACCAAGGACCTCTCATTCCACAGCTGCTCACGCTAACCACGGGACCATGGTGCTCCTGAGCTCACACTATACTTGATGTTGCCTATCTTGCGCAAGGACTACTCAGTTTGTATATTTTGCTTATTTTTTTCATAGTTCCACACGACTTCTTCCTGTTTTCTCGATTGATCTGTGTTCAGTTTTTCAAGGCCTATCCACTGTGCCAATTTATAACTAAATCTGAGGGGGAGTGTGATGGGGAGGTTTCCTTGTAAGGTTAATGTCAGTAATCTACAATGATGTTCATGTGGCTAATATGTTAACTTGTTCTGTTGCTATTAAGCTCTTCTTGATTTATGTTATGACATTACTCTTCAGATATTCTGCAATAGTCTGTGTTGGTTGCATGTCAGATACTTTGATGTTCAACATATTTGTTATTAAGATTGATTTACTGCATGCAGTGTACTTTACTGTGCAAAGTTAATGAGCAGCCACTTCTGTAGGCTGTAGGCTGCAGACTGTCACAATCATCTGCCAGACCTGTGATGCCTGGGACTGCTAGCTTGGGAGGTGCACTAGCATGGCATTTAATGATATTAATGATTACCTGACACAGCTGAAAGAAAAATCTTTCACTTGAATAAAACACTGAATACCACATAGTGGATACCTCTTGAATTACAGTTTAGGTATGAGTTTTTTCTTAGATCATCACTTGCTACTACACTTTGTTGAAGTCAAACTGCAGTCCTCTTCACAGCAATAATCCACTCAAGCAGTTTGTCAGTCTTTTCAATAAAGTTTCTTGCTACCAGATGAGCATTTTTGCAAAACCCTGTTGTTGACTATTTCTTTCAAATGCTATTTCTAATCCTTTAACCACTGTAATGAGGTCATTATGAGACATGTCCTAAAAAGATTTGTTTAAATGAGAAAAAAATTGTTGACAGTGATAACAAGTAGCCTTGTTTTTTTGTCAACATCAAAGGTCAATATTTTGTATTTAACATCGGTGTTACAGTGCACACAAAGAGTACAATATTGGTCTTAAACGTTGATGGCTAAGTTTTCGACATTGATATTTTGTAAATATCAATTACACAGACATTTCCTACTCCCAACTCACATAGTTTATCCTCAGTTAAAACTGCACTACCTACTGCCCTGCCTGTCCAACAGGCCAGAGTGTCATGGTGACTGTCATGTGCCAATGCAGTATTTGTTCCTGTGCAGCACCAGTATCAACACTTGTATCACAAGTGAAATATATTGTACCTGGATGAATGTGAAGTGTACAGTAACAGATAAACAACTACTAAATAATACAGGTTTTCAGATTAACAGGTGTTTTTATTTTTACTGTGGGAGAACTTTATTTCCATATACCTAATGATTCTTCTTCATACTGAAATATAATGGGAGCACAAATTCTGAATAGTTATAATTTACTCACTTTTGTAAAGTACAATTGAAAGCTTTCTCTTATTTGGTTGTGTACACTAGCAGTCTGTATCCTTACATTATTCTAAATGAATGTTTGATATCTCTCTCTGTAAATATTTTACCTGTATTTCATATCATGTATTAATACTAATGAAAGTAGGTATTTTGCAGCTACCGCCATGCCCTAGACGGAGTAGTTAGAGTTCTTCGTGAAGAAGGTCTACGGCGACTGTTCTCAGGGGCATCCACTGCCACTGGTCGTGCTGTACTCATGACTATTGGACAACTCTCTTTCTATGATCAATTCAAAATGTTGCTCCTAACATATGCTGGCATGTCAGACAACCTCACCACACACTTTCTTGCTAGTCTTTCAGCTGTAAGTACTTGTAGAATTTATTGTGTTAATTACTCCTATAATATGAAATTTAAATTTGTTGTATTTACATAACTGATGCATTAAATAATTTCTCCTAGTGCAAAAACTAAGACTTCTACACCCTTTCAAATTTGTGCTCGTAGTCTGTAAAGAGCCTGAAACTGTGCAAAAGTATTTCTTTATTACTTATGGTCATATCAGTAGATTAAGCTGATTGCTCATATCCTGCATCATTATTGATTTTTCTGACAGAGCCGAGTCCCTTCATGAGAGTTTTCAAATGCTGTCATTCATGTGTCACAATATACGGTGTGTTCGGAAATTAATGTTACAAACTTCTAGGTCTTGCAGAAGTGACTGAGTAGATGATATTTTGAATTGGAGCCCATATCTGGAAATGTACCATTTCTGTGCTACAGATATTTGAAAAGATGTTTGCTAGGAAAGTATGCAACAGTGTAATCGTGGTGGGGGGTGCTTACATGGGATTGGCTGATGTCATGTAATGTCCATCCTACCTCTCTGACCTGATTCAAGCCTGATTCATGTGTCTGTGAGTGTTGGAGCAACATACTTGAGTACACATTTGCAGAATACAAAGACATGATCCTTCTGTATGGTGAAGCTCAAGGTAATAGAAGAGCTGCTTGTCACCAGCCATCCACAATATATGACTCCATGGTGTACCCTTTTTGTCACAATTATGCAACAACTTCGAGAAAGGGGTACCTTTACCATGAGCAGGCATGACTGTGGTGCTCCAAGGAGACACTGAACACCTGAACAGGAAGAGGCTGTACTGCATCATGTTGAAGAGAACCCATTGGTGACTAAATGAGCAATTTTTTGGTTGTTAATGAGTGGTATTTAAAACAAGTGATATACTGGATCTCACCTAATAAGTTACTTGTGAAAGTGGCTGCATTACCAACATGTTTTCAGATAGTTGTAGCATGCAAATGGCACGTTTTTGGACATGGGCTCCTATTCAAAATATTATGTACTTACTTCCCTCTACAAGTCCTAGAAGTCTGTACAGGGAATTTATGAACATCCTGTATGTTATGGCTGAGTGAGGTGGTGCAGTATTTAAGTCACTATTCATGAACAGCAGGGTTCAAATTCCCAACCTATCATTCAGATTTAGGTTTTATGTGATATTTGTAAATAAAGTAAGATGAATGTCATGATGTTTTTTATTGAAGGATATGCATGATTTTCTTTGCCTTGCCTGTTCATCTTAACTTGAACATCATATCTAATGACTAGACCGTGGATTTTAGGTAAAAACCTATTTTGTTCCTGAGTTCCTATTTGCATAAAAATTTGTACTTATGCGTTTCATGACTATTTACACTTAATAGCGTTAATTCTATAGGACCTAAACAAGCCTATTTCAACATTAGTGCCTATTTTTGCCTATTTCAGCTTTAATACCCCAAAAAGTGCCTATTTCGTCATATAAGACAGTGGCTCCAAGTTTTTCCACACTATACGACAGACGGAAAAAAATATTTTCTGCCAGCGTGCAGCAAGGTGGCTAGTTGATATGCACTCATGCTTCGTATTTGCCTAACACTTCGGTCGTTTTTCTGTTTTTTTATATTGCTATCCCTGTTAATACCAAATACTCTTTATAGGTGTTTTATTATTCATATGTAAAAAATAGATCACGGATCTTTAGGTTAAAACCTATTTTTTTTCCTAAGCTCCAATTTGCATGTAAGTTGGTACTTACGCATTTCATGAGTAACTAAACTGAATACAGTTAGTTCTATAGGACCTAAAATTGCGCCTTTCGTCATTGCCTATTTCAGCATCAAAATCCTAAAAAGTGCCTATTTCGTTAATCTGACATAGAGTTCTTGAAAAAGGAAGTAAACTTAGGGCTTTACGTCTCGTCAAAGGCGAAGGTCGTTAGAGACTGTTTACAATTCCTTTGCTTGCCTTACTACCAACAGCACTTGGCACACTTGAATGGTCATCCATCCAAGTACGCGCCGGGGGCGACAGTGCTTAACTTTGGTGAGCGAATGGGAACCGGTCAAAGATTTGAATTATACATTGGAATCAAACGTGGGAATACTAAATGATATATTTGAAAATATTTCATTCCTAAGATTCCGGCCAGCTGTGTATTTTCGCAAAGAAACGGTTTTATAGGCCTTAAGCTGAGCACGGATTAAAAAATCACAATGTTAATCGCCCTCTATAGCTAAATTACTGCCCTTCACGTATTTTCTTGCTGCTGTCTACAGGCAGTCCTATCAAACTACTCTGTTTCGTGAAATGTATTATACGTGAATTTTCTGGTTCGAAAAATAATTTGCCAGTAGTGAAATGTTTTCATCTGAAGCACCGGTAGATTCCATTCGCTTGTTTAGAAGGGGCGGCCATCTCTCAGGTGCCATATGTCCAGCAACGAGTACGGTACTTCCCCTACCGCTCCCATGCACCACAGAAAAAAAAAAAAAAAAATTGTGTAGCGACTGACGTGTTAAGTGTTACTGACGTACTAAGTGCAAAATAAATTCTAGTTTCTGTGTGAGAATACTATGCCATTCTGAAAACAGATAGTTCAAAGTCTACTCATATAAGGCAGTGGATGCAAGATTTTCTGCATTATACAACAGATGGGAAAATTATTTTCAGCCAAGCATACAACAAGGAGGTTAGTTGGTGTTTTTCTTAGACTTCTTATTTTCCTGTCACTTAGGATTCTTTTTAATCGCTATCCTTTAGTAATACGAAATAATCTTTATATGCGATTCTAAACTGCATTTCCCTTTTCTCTCGTATTAGGTTTCGAGTGTTAAGAAATCTCACTTAACTCAGCATGCAGATGGAATCGCACATAAAGCTAATGTTGAATGAAAGTCAAAATTGAAGCAAACTCTTTTAACCAATAAATCTGGTAAATTCTCTGAAAAAAACAAGTTCTGCAGTGATTTGTGTCATGCACTTGTGGCAGCAAACATCCCCTTTCGGAAACTAGAAAACGCTATTTTCAGAGGTTTTCTTGAGAAGTACTGCTATCAGTCAATTCCTGCAGAATCAACTTTACGCAATAATTATGTGGATTCAACTTACAATGCTGCATTGCACAGAATCCGAGAAGATGTTGGAGAATCTTGTATATGGATTACTGTGGATGAAACTACTGTCAGTCTTGGCCGTTACATTGCAAACCTGATTATTGGCAAGCTAGATCCAAATGCTCCATCCAGAGCTCATTTGATTTACTCAAAACAGCTTGCAAAAACTAACCAATGAACAATAGTACAGTTTGTGAACAGTGGGCTTAAGGTGCTATACCCAAATGGAGTGGATGAGAATAAGGTGCTTCTGGCCGTCACTGATGCTGCTGCATATATGATAGCAGCGTTTCAACTGTTAAAAAGTATTCTACCCATTGATGCTGCACGTAACTTGTGTAGTGCATGGGATCAACCGCATAGCAGAGCAAGTAAGGCTACAATTTCCTAAAGTAAATAAAGTAATATCTGTGGTGAAGAAAATTTTTGCTAAGGCTCCATCAAGAATACAGGCATTCAAAGAACAGCTTCCAGATGTCCCATTGCCGCCAGAGCCTGTTGTTACCCGCTGGGGCACGTGGCTGATAGCAGCAGAATACTATAGTATGCATCTCTCAGCTGTCCAGAAGGTGATTGAAAATATACCGAAGGATGCTGCATCCATAATTGCAGCAACGGAGTTACTCAAAGATTCTTCTTTAAAATGGGAATTATCTTACATTAGGGCCCACTATACATTTATGGCAAGAATAATTTCACGATTAGAAGGCTCATGGAAACCTATCTACGACAATATTTCTTTGCTTGAAGAAGTCAAAATGAAAATTAATGAAGCGCCAGGTGAAGTAGGGGGAAAAAGTATGGGCAAAAATGCAAACGGTTTTGCAGAAGAACACTGGCCTGAGGGAGTTGTGTGAGCTGCCAACATACTTAGTGGAAAATCCAGCACTCCTGATTGCAGCATTCCTATCCAACAAGTACGGAAAATGAAGTACGCCCCTGTCACATCTGTTGATGCAGAACATTCTTTTTCAGCGTATAAATTGATTCTGACTGACAAGCGCCACAGTTTTTCACTAGAAAACCTAAAAAATATTTTGATTATTTATTGTGAAGTCAACTATGGTAAGAATATGTGAAACTACGAATGTATTAATTAAACCATCTTTTTTAAGGAGATCTTTATCTTGCAGGAACTCAAAAATATTTGGAGTTATGTTCAACATTAATGTTTTAGATTGCTGTGCTCTGTAATTGTGTAAATATTCATTCTCCTTGTTTTAATGACTAATAAGATGTTCATACTGTCAACACTGTGTATTTTAATTTATTTTTATTTTCTCTGCATAATTTTTATTAGAGCCTATTTTAGGTTTTATGTAGCCTAAATGAACCACCTATTTTAGGTGCCTAAAACGCACTTTTTTACGACCTAAAAATCTGTGTTCTACTAATGACTTCACCATTACTGGGACATTAAACATTGATCTCCCTTTTACATCATATACTTCTACATATACTTGGCAAACTACTGTGAAGTCCATGGAAGAGGGTACTTCCCATTGTATCACATATCCATTTATACATAGTGTGTGGAAAGGATGACTGCTTAAGTGCTCCTGTGCATGCTGTAATTAGTGTAATCTTCTATTCATGGCCCTGTGATGGTGTGACAGAGCAGAAGGCAACACCGACATCATACTAGCCAGGATGGCCACTTCTGCCCCAGAATGGCATGTATGGGTTCTCTGGGTGGGGTCTTCCAGTACTGCGTCAAGTGTGGAATCAAGAGTGCTCACTCGATAACAACATTCATTATTAATCAAAGCTTCCATCAAAGAGGTTGATGTCTGTACCCAGGAACTGTACGGTGGATGTAATCACAGGGGTGGCAGAATGCCACCTCAGCATAACACAGCCGAAAGTACAAATGGATTTACTGATGCGAGGCTGGAATCAGCTCATCGCCAGTGAGAGTATGGCCAGCCTCTCATATACTGCAGGTGAGGGTGAGTAAACACCCTACATTCAACCAAGGATCCTTGGAGTCAGCCAGAAAGTCAGGTGGTGGCCTCCTCTTGACAGTATCAGTTTCAGACCCAGAAATGTAAAGTCAATTTGGCAGCTTGTAGATAAACAGCTTCACATAGTTGTGTATGGTAAGATTGTAGCAGTGTGGCCAAACATTGGACTGGTGACTGTCACAGGATTGTCATGGTGGTGGCAGAGGTTGACAGTTCAAGAACAAGTGCTGCTGATTGGTGGATAGAGCATATGGTATCACAGGAGCTCACTTCCCATCACATGGACAGCTGTAGAAGTGTAGCTTTGTGCCTCGGCATGAAGTAACACATTCCACTGCTATGGTAGACTGCTGTGTTGCTAAATGCTGCACCAGCATCTTTTTAGCACCCATGTTAAGCATTTCATTTATGGTGGGCCTGCTCACACCGTGGCTGTTTCTGAAGTTTTGCCTGTAGCTGATGCTGTAACAATTTCTACATGAAAAATACCTATGATGGTCTGCCATGTTTCCAGATTCTTCTCTAAATATTTGTCATTATATTTTGTTGTGTCAAATCCAAGATAATTTATAATTTTATTGTATCAGAAGGAAAATTCCATTGAGAAAACTGTAAAATTACAAAGAGACAGATTGATAGGTCACTACTTAGCTTAAAGAGATGAAATTCCATGTATTGCTGATAGACACATTTGAAGCTCTCTCTCTCTCTCTCTCTCTCTCTCTCTCTCTCTCTCTCTCTCTCTCTCTCTCTCTCTCTCTCTCTCTGTCTGACCTCCTACTCTGTCTGCCACCTCCAGCTCCTTCTTTGTCTTCTCTTATCCTCACAACGCATAGGTCCTTCTTAGCCTAGTGTCTAAGTGACCAACCCATCCTTTCCAGCTGTCCCCAACATACCTCTCTGTTCTCCATAAGGTAAGAACTAACAGTTGTGAAAGGCAGTGAATGTTTCTATTTTTAAATTATATGTCTACTGAAAAGTCAGCCATTCTGTCTCTCTGTAATTTTAGTGTTATTGTGCTATTTTTCTCTGGTAGTACTAGAACTCTGTGCCTTTATAATATATGAAATATTTAACTGTAGCACCAAATAATGACTTAGTTAAAGAAAAGAATAGGAGTCTGCCAGAACTTTTTACCAGCAATATTTTTTTTTTATTCTTGGCATCTAAAGTGTCTCTAGTTCATAAATTCACATAGTAATTCACATATTGTGGTCTGTAAATCCCAAAATACCAGACAGACAGGAGAATACTGGAACAGGCTTACAATTGGTTCACAGCCAACCACTTAACCCTTAATATTACAGAAGCCATATTCTGCTATTGCAAATAAATCAAAATAACTTACAGGTACTAGAGGTAGAAATCAGTGGGCACATATTGGATAAAGTCTAAGGTGTGAAATTACTAGATAATTATAAACTGAGGTTACATCAGCATGTGGAAATATTAACCAAAAAGCTGAGTTGTGCCTGATTTGCAATCAAAAATCTCTGTCATTGTGTTGACCTGCAGACTGGATCGCTAGCATACTTTGAATGCCTTCACTCGGAACTGTCTTATGGCATAATCTTCTGGGGAGTGCAGCTCTGGTGCAAAAGTATTTATTGTACATTCATGAGATACAGTATTGTCTATTGCTGATAACTGAACTTCTTGCAGAAACCTCTTCAAGGACTTAGGTATTCTTACACTTATGTATCAATACATACAATACTTGACAATATTTGTGGGTAATAACAAGATTGAATTTAGATGCATCTGCAGTTCACAATCCCCAATATGATGAGTACAAGTAATTTTTATTTAGACTGTTTTATGCTGTGGTGTAAAAGTCACTAATAGGCAGCTAGTGGGCATCAGACAGATAATTGGACGACCCCAGACACTTTTTTTCTTTTTTTAAACATAAAAGAACACCTCATTAATATCACTTCTACAATTTATCAGTATATTTAGACTCATGGATGTAAATTCCACATAACTCTCATGTTTATGTTACTTGACTTTGCCTATAGCCCATATAGACAGGTGATAAAGCTTTGTGTGAAGTCACATAAATGATTTGTTTGAAGTGTTGCATAAATTCAGCAGCTGAGCAGTACAGGAGAAAAAGCCGTATTTTTTTCAAATTAGTTGTTTCTCTTGTAATATATAGTATATGTGAACATAGAATAATCTACAATAATTATCAGTATGAATAGATTATCACTAGCCATAATTTGTTGATAGTATATTTTACAGAAGTAGCCAACAGTGGTTGCTTCTCCGTGTGAACTTGACTGATTCCACGTCCTTAAGATCTACAGTACACAATGAATAAATGCGTATGCATTATCCTTTTTTAAGAAATCTTGCAACAGGTTATCTCATACATCTTATGTTCTCTAGTATGCTCCTCTCTCCATTGAAATGCTAGGTCACTGAATGCAGTGATTGCATTTGATATGAGTGATCCAAATGTTCTAGTGAGTATCCAGTTTAAAGTCTGCCCAGCTAGCCATGTGGTCTAACGCACTGCTTCCCGAGCAGCGGTCCGGTGTGCCGGCCAGTCTGTGGATGGTTTTTAGGCGATTTTCCATCTACCTCGGCAAATGCAGGCTGGTTCACCTTATTCCACCTCAGTTACACTATGTGGGTGATTGCTGCGCAAACAGTGTCTCCGTGTGCACATACATCATCATTATTTTACCACGCAAACATTTGGGGCCACACTCATCTGGTATGAGACATTCCTGGGGTGGAGGGGTCCACTGGGGGTCCAAACTGCACAATAACCCCAGGTTCCGTGTGGGGTGGCGGTGAGGTGGGTGGACTGCTGTGGCCTGTTGCGGGTTTATGAACCACTGAGGGCTACGGCAGGACGAAGCCTTTCCGTCGTTTCTAGGTCCCCCAATACACAATCCAGTTTAATGTAGTCTGATACCAAGAATGTGAATTTTAATATAATTTTCCATCAAAATTCAAACTATTTGTTTCACAGATAACTTCCAGTATGTAATTAAAACATTTTACGCACACAGAAAGAGAGAGAGAGGTGTGTCTCAATAATCATGTCTGAATGTTGCAGGGTGCAGTAGCAACAACACTCACTCAGCCATTAGATGTGATGAAGACAAGAGCAATGAACGCAAAGCCTGGAGAATTCAAGGTTAGTGCTAATCAATTTTCTACGTTTTCCCAAATAAGTTGTGCTTTTCATTGGTTTATTAAACTTCCTGGCAGATTAAAACTGTGTGCAGTACCGAGACTCAAACTCGGGACCTTTGCCTTTCGCGGGCAAGCGCTCTACCAACTGAGATACCCAAGCACGACTCACACCCCATCCTCACAGTTTTAATTTCGCCAGTACCTTGTCTCCTACCTTCCAAACTTCACAGAAGCTCTCCTGCGAACCTTGCAGAACTAGCCCTCCATTGGTTTATTGATTATAGATCTTGATCCTCTGTGCCCCTCAAGTGAAACATTTACATAACTGTAAAGTAACAAAAATAATAATTTTCCACACAATTAAGATATTCAGTAGTCTCTATATGGGTTGTCATAGATTTTAAAGAGTTGTTCCTGTAAGGATATTATACAATAACTCATGTAAATCACATTTGCTCCATAGAGAGATTTGCCTTTGATGTGGTGCGCTATATTTGTTCAGAACATTGGTTCTGATGACTCAAGCTTTGAATGGGGATAGCTCCAGGAACTAAAGTGTCAGACATATGCCTGATGGACAAATATTGGGTTCTTTTATATACTATAAATTACTGAGTGTGTAATTCTAAAATTTGGATTGAAACTGGTTTTAAAGGTGAGAAAATCACAGAATCATGCCAGTAGTAAAAGTTTGAATTTGTGTCTTTGTGGCATATTATTCAAGGCAACTTTCGGCTTTTTTTTTTCTCTTTTTGTAATCTATAATGTTTGATAACACTATCATTGACATGATCTGAATCCTCAAAAACTCAACCTGAAATAAATTCTTTGTACAATGTGGTCATGGATACTAGAGATTTTTGCCAGTATAACAGAAAAGAGGGAAGGGAGGATTAACTATATTTGGGGGTGTAGGTGAAATAGATTTACTGATATCTAACTAAATTTCATGGCATAAAGACACATGTCGAGGTATTTGTCTCTTGAACCAGACAGTTCTGATTTGAAATTTTACTGTCAACTTTAGTATTGGACCAAACACTATGTTTTGTTTGTGTGGTACCTTTTTGATATTGTTATTACTATTTTGGCATTGGGGTTACACAGTTAAAATGCTAGAGAAAGTTTACTTAGCCCTTGCTTGCCTACTTGAAATTTTTTAAAGCAACCCAACGTATGTGATCATTTTAAGGTGGTGAAAGTTGATATGGCTGATAGTCTGTTGTTTTCCTTTTGAACTTCTACAGCCTGTAATGGAATGGGCCATGTGTAACATTATTTTTAAAAACATATTCTGATTTTCATATATTTTGTAACTCTAATGCTGGAAACTTCTGCCAAAGAACTCACATAATCTGTATATTCATTATTGTTGTCTTCTCTTATTTTGCAGAGCTTATGGCACATAGCCACGTATACTGCCAAACTTGGTCCACTGGGTTTCTTCAAGGTAAGATTTAATGTTGTTGCAACAATGGTTTTCTAAAGTGTGTCTCAACCTACGTTTAAGGCATACCCTAGCTGCCAAATAAAGTACTTGTTGGTTCATGCATCGTACCTTTGACATAAACAGTAATACTTCATGACAGTAGACATACAAATTGTAGCATATATATAAAATTGCCACATAGCTGACAGCTCTTCTGACTATGACATGTGTAAATTGGTACTACTTATTGAAATTTAAACATCTCAGTCTTGAATAATAAAATGTACAAAGTCTCACACATTGCAAAATGAGGGATCAGAACACAAAAAATATGAGAGAGAAGCTGAGAAAATGAGTATTGAAGGATACAGAACTTATTCAACCAATTTATATTCTATTATATTTTGATCGGAAAAATTTTCATTAAAGAATCAGTAAGTGTAAAATTACTAGCAGGCAGGGAAGAAGGAAGAGTGAATGGAAGAGGTTATTGTTTGTTGGGTACAATTCAATTTTATTGGCGATCATGCAATGTGTAGAGCAGCTTGAACATCATGATACAGCTAAAAACTTGTACAACAGATAAAAACTCAGTACTTAATGTCAGCATTGCTGTCTTATTGACAAAAAGCCAATATCTTCACAGTCCTCATGAACGGAAACCATGTATGTCACTGCATGGAACTGAACACTCAGTATATACGTAATGAAGGACTGGCCTGCCAAGCTGTTTGAACCAAAGTCCACAGTTTATTGGCACTGTCCGCTTGAGGATTTTGCTATGTACCTACATGAGTGAGCATACCCTAGGTCCATATAAGAGTGTCACATTTCAAAATGCATATTGGAACATGGTGGTTGTCGTGTGTGTGTGTGTGTGTGTGTGTGTGTGTGTGTGTGTATAGTCTGCTTACCATTGGCTGTCTGTAATTGCAACGGAATATTATCGGAGAAGGGGTAAAACATATGGCAGAAGAAAAATAAATAGTTACAAAATGTAACAATAGATGGCACTGTAAGCATCACAATTTAATAGTGGGTGACTACAAATGACAAATGAATCATACAACAATACCTAAGGTGTTCATTTGACACTAAACAAACTGTACTGCTCAGTTTGCATGGCTGTACAGATGTGTTATTGTTAGTTGCACAAACCCATCCACAATGGCAAGGTCATATCACATCAGATGGGAAAAATTGGTTTTTAATTGTCACAAATCAAAAAACTGCATAAAAAGCATCAATCAAAATCAGATAGGATTATTAATTTCCGTGTTACTGGCACAAAACGTGTTCAGTATGCTGTCCACTGTTTTCTGCAACAAGTTGAAATCAAGAAAAAGCATGTTCCACAACTGATCGAAGTGTTTTGGGACTCACATTCAGAATGTGTTGCGCAATGTGTGCCTTCAATGCAGCTAAGTTTGTAATTAGACCACTGAATGCAACATCTTTCAGGTAACCCCACAGCCAGAAGTCACACGGATTAAGATAAGGTGATGAGCATGGCCAGGTTGTAGGGAAATAGCAGCTCATAATTCTAGCATTTCCAAAATGGCACTTTAGCAGCTGCTTAACTCGATTTTCAATGTGTGGAGGTGTGCCATCTTGCATAAAAATGATCACATCCATGCTGTTGGAGAGCTGGAATGACAGGGTTGCACAAAAGACACTTACATCACTTACCAGTGATGGTACAGGTAACAAGACCGGAAGCACTTGTGTCTTCGAAAAAATATGGCCCTATCATAAATGACGCTGTAAACCTGCACCACACATTAACCTTCTCAGGATGAAGTAGTACTGGTTGACTTGTGTGTGGATTTTCCGTTGCCCATATTTGACAATTCTGTGTACTGACATATCCTATCAGATGGAAGTCGGCTTCCTCCGTCCACAAAATCTTCTACAACCAGTCATTGTTCACTTCCATTAGAGCAAGAAAATCTAAAGCAAAGGTCTTTCTTCCTGGCATGTCAACAGAAAGCAACTCATGCACATGGGTAACTTTGAATGGATAGCAAAGAAGGATGTTTCGTAGTATTTTACGCACCATGCTAAAGGGTATGTTTTGGGCATTTCTGCATGCACTACACATTTGCACACCTCCACTTGTCTCCTCCTGCAATTCTGTAGACATGCTTCCACTGATGTCAAATCAATTCGTTTCCTCCCTCTACCAGGTTGCACACCAAAAAGAACCCGTCTTTTCAAATTTCTGAATCATTTTCTCAAGACCCATGGAAGTCATCGGACCAACGCCTTTTTCCAAATCCCCCAGTGTCCAGAGCTTGGGCAGAGCAACATGTGCATAGTCATCATTCTTGTAATACAGCTTTACAAGCAGAGTGCAATCTTGCATTGAGACACTCATGGTGAACATCGCAGACGCGAGAGAGGAAAAGCAGTGTACCCAGTGTGTTTATACCAACTTCAGTGGGTCAGGCACATTACATGTGTTTTCATTTACATATCCTGACACATCTATTGATCCATTTTCACACTATTTTTTTTCTTCTGCCATAAGTTTTCCCCCCTTCTCCGATAATACTATGTTGCAGTTTGACATCATTCTGACCAGGGGTGTTATTTCTAGAGCGTTTTAACACCTATAAAAATCTGCTAAGAAACTGAAGATTATGTGATTATTTGATTTTTATTGATCCTGGTAGTACTTAAGTTTCATGGGAACTGAATGCTTTTCTCCTTTGCTGTGGGCTTCTGTTCTCCAGGAGTCTTGTGACACAGCACTGTAAAATCATAATAGCAGGGTAGGGGTGAGGGATGGTAAAGTGCTCCTTGTGGCATATACGAATGTGGTGGGGACTGGGTAGGGCAGCTTTGTGCAGTCAGGTGGTTAGGTGGGTGTCAGTGAAGTGGTGGCGTGGGGGAGGGGGGAGGGGGGGTGTAATGGATCAGAGAAGAAGAGAGGTTGCATGGGGAAGGCACTTTTGTGGCCCGGCAGTGGGACTTTGGGAGATGGTGGATGACTTGAGAGATAAGGCATTATGGGAGATATGTTTCTGTACAATGTTGGGAGTGTAATCTTGGTCTGTGAAGGTCTTAGTGAGACCTTTGGTATAGTTGAAGAGGGACTGCTGCAGCTACTTACAGTGCTGTTATTGTTACACTGAACCTTTGTAATTCATCTTCATCTGCTCACAATATAATATTCTTTATGTATTGATTTAGTTATTATTATTGTTATTATTATTATTAAATCAGGACTCAGTTGTTAGAAGTACCACATTACACATGTGCACTACAAGTATATAGACAGAGATTTTTCTGTCCTCTCTTAATATGAATATTTGCTAAACCTACTGACATGTTAACACCAGGATGTCTTCAGTCACTTTTATAAGAGACACTCGCAGATTTGTTATGCCAGACCACTTATTTAATACTTCAGACTTAACTATTTCATTCCAGTATTTAGTCATAAGTTGCAGCAAACCTGTTAGTTATCTTCTAAATCATTATGCTTCTTATTTTCAGGGTTATGTTCCAGCATTTATAAGACTTGGGCCACAGACAATTTTAACATTTGTGTTCCTGGAACAACTGCGAAAAAATTTTGGGGTAGTGGCACTACCTCAGTAATAAGTTACCTTATTTCTGGTCAATAGGTTATATTTACATCACAAAAGAAAGGAAGTAATTAGCTGTTTAACCACTGGAGTAAGTGTACTACTTGCCAGTTTGACTTCTACAGTGCAAAGAATACTTGAGAATAAAAGGGTTTACATGGTAAACTTTATGAATTTATCAGTTCCAAACTATGAACATCAAAACATAGAATGCCAAAGCACATTAAAAACAATTAACAGATTTTTCCTCATTTAGGACACAAAAAATTCCCATAATCAGTTTTTCTATCTTGCAAGTGAAATGTTAACAGTTACTGTCGTGATTGGTCATAGAAGGAAAACACAATTTTAATTCAATTGAAACATCATTATAAATTAAGATCTTTGTGGTACTCATTACCATAGTTGTTATTCTCACACTTTTTTTATGTTTCTTGTTTACAATTTTTACTGACATAAAATTATCAGTTCACACAAACAAGGATAATCGTTGTCAAATATTTGCCTCATTCTGAGATATTGTTGCTACTGTGTATTGCCTCTTCTTCATGTAACATATCTTTGATGGTTCTTCCATATTATGTATGGAAGGTAAAGTAAGTAATGTAAGTGTAGAATAATAATGGAAATTTCTGGATGGAACAATAATCAAAATAAGGAAAAGGCAGACAGTTACCTATAGCAGACTGATGTATGGGGCATAGAAACATGTAACAGAAAAACAGTATTCACAGTATCTTATGAGCTCTTGCTTCTTTTCCAAGCAAAAGTTCTCACACACACACACACACACACACACACACACACACACACACACACACACACACACACACACATACACTTCTGCGGCTACAGTTTGCTTCTCTTGTAACACATACATGCACCCATATATGAAATGATATGCATTACAAGTGCAACATCCAGTGGTTAAACAATGTGAATCTATTTTGATATTTATATTTATTATGTAGATTTTATTTCTATTTGTTTTCAGAGTCTGTAATGTTTATTTAATTTTTATAAAAGAGATTATGGTATATTATTGTTTCAGCAAGTTTCTAGATGTCTTCCATATAATAAATAGATTTTTTTGCTCTGAGTTATTGATGGACTCTACTGAGTAAAGGTTAATAGTGTGTGAATGTGTTAAGTTTTCAGAGTCTAATGCTTTTATTGTAGTAAATGGTACAGTTACCCGTTTTTCATTTGTTTCTCTAAGTAAACAATTGAATAAAAGAATTATCTAGCTTATAGTTCACTCGGTTTTTTATTATTGTTATGAGGCTTTAAAGAAAGGGGAAATATTGCAATAATAGTAATAATAATAATCGTGTGTTAGACCGAAATGGAGTAGCTGCTAATACCTAGTGACATGGTCTGATGTAGTTTTTGTAGAAGCAATAGTATTAGACTGATTTTAATTATCCATCCATGAGAGACTGCAAAATTTTTGTGAAAAACATGCTACTTGTTGAAAATATTTTCATCAAATTTTTAAACATCAAATAACTGAAGTCAGTATTGTTTGAAGTTGTAAACTGTGTAATATATGTATTACTTTACAATTGTGTGATACATGTATCTTGTATGTAATAAGGAAACAGAAAAACATAATATGGTGCCATGACTTTATACCTGTGACTGTGTTAATGACATTGCTATATGCCTGTATACAATTTACGTCTTGTGGCTGTCTCTATGATTTCCTCTTTATGTGTCTGGCAGAAGTATTATATTTTAATAAACTGCCTGTTGTCTTTTTTGTGAAAGAATATTTCATATTTTTTCTTTTATCATACGGTGTTCAGATACTGCTCTCTCTCTATTTCTGTTACACACAATTATATGCTAAGAATTTACAGTGATGCATTTGTTTGTATTTATGCAATATAATGTGCATGAAGGTGCTATTACAAACAAGAGCCAAAATGTGACAGTTATTCACATGTTGGGGTTTCCGGGAGAAACTATTTCTATGCAAAACCTTATATTTGAAGCAGAGGAGTAAACCAATTTTATCACATTGGGCTCTTAATCCATAACTGGACCAATGATCAGAACAGCGGTTTGAAATGCTGCTGTAAATGTGTGTAAGCGTTAAAAAGAATTGGTGTTGAAATTCCATGGGTCATGGTGTGACAATGTATTTAAATCTGAAATGTAGAATTTAATTTCCATTGTTTTTGTTTATTGAACAAGTTCATTATTAAATAACAATGTGTAGTGATTGATTTAGAGATTTATAGTTTCATAATGACTGGAGCAACTACAACATCTGTCTGTAGGTTTCAAGAATGTTGCAAGGTGAAACTGTGTAAGATCTACAAGGGAATCCTGAGACTTTGTAGTAAGATTTTGGAAGTTATCAGAATTAATAGGTTATATGAGCATTTAATTGTGTTTTATGCTTGTCCTTATTATGTTTCACAGTACTTTGCCACTGTATCTTCCTTATATTCGAATGTGTCCCTGTTTTACCGGATTACACCATTTGAAATGAATTTTTGTTGTGCAAATCACTATTTGCGATATGTTCTGTGTAGTGTTAGGACAAAAAGCTCTGTATGTAACAATTGTAAATGTCAGTAAGAGTTGACAGCATGAGATTCTGTGCTGCCATTCCACCAGACACATCTGAGTAAAACATAGTACTCATCAAAGTTGATATATTCTGAGGCATCATAATTGTGAAAACAGTAGAAACCACATTGCTCAATCATAATATAAATTGTCAATAACATATTGACTGTAACAAAGAGTCCAGATCTAATGCATTATCTTTGTTTTTCATGTACGTAGAAGTCTTTTAAAAAATAAAAAAAAGAGCTCTTCTATTCACATTGCATTACAAAAAGTATTGCATATAAATTCATGGAACATCACACACACTGAGAAATATTACATGCCTTAAAAATTAAAAAAAAATAAATTATATTAAGACATTTGAGAAAACTTCCACCATGACAGGAACACAGTACTTAAAATTTCTCACGTTTGATCCCAAATTGTTACATACAAGATTTCATTTAAATAAATTAAGTATTATGAGTGTTCTTGGACTCTGGTTTTCATGACATGTAAGAGATTAGAACTTTTATTGTAATTTTTAGTTTACTGTAATATCTGCATTTGAAAGCCTTGAATTGATGCAGTGCGAGCAATTTTTCTTTAAATTGTGACCACAAACTTACTTTGTAGTAAAAAGTTGTTAATGCACATTTTTATGGTCTCCACTTCTTGCAATTCCCTGACTGTTTTGTTTCTGTGTCTGTTTAAGCGAAGAACGTAAATTTTGTAACGTGATGAATATAAACCAAAGGGAAAATGTATGCAGTGGAATAATAATAGTGAACAAATATGACTGTTGTGTTATGTATGGAAATAAGTGTAAAGCATTTTAAAGTAGTGTCATTAATACCTTTGTACCGTGTTACTTTGCAGTCTATAGACATAAAGTGAAAATTATTGAGTTTCCCAATTTGATATGATAGTAGTTTATTTATGACAGCATTGTATGGAAATTTTATGTAAATAGTTTTAAAGTAGTGTCATTAAGACCTTTGTACCGTGTTACTTTGTAGTCTATAGACATAAAGTTAAAATTATTGACTTTCTCAATTTTATTGATAGCAGTTTATTTGCATGACAGCCAGTAGCTTGAGACTGGTTACAATGTATTAATTTGTTCAGGAACACATGTTAGTCATTACAAGAAATTGTTGTTGCAGATAACTTGATATGTGCTGCAGAAAATTGGCATTCTATTATTAAAATGAATAATTTATTTTTGTCTCCAAATTGTGGGACCATTATTCTCAGGAAAATGTATTAAACATTAGTTTACATATCCAATACACTTTTCTTGGCAGTTATTGTAAACCAGTAATTACTGCTCCTTTTGTTGTATTCACTGTAA
This sequence comes from Schistocerca gregaria, assembly GCF_023897955.1. Lineage (NCBI taxonomy): Eukaryota > Metazoa > Arthropoda > Insecta > Orthoptera > Acrididae > Schistocerca > Schistocerca gregaria. Next base: position 429,419,456 of record NC_064921.1, read on the forward strand.
ATTTACTTTAATTAGTTTGCTGTTTTTAAGGCCATCAGTTTCCAAAAAATGAAAAAAAATTGGTTTTTTCACTTTAATATGGCTCTTGGATAGATTTAATAAATATGACTTCCTGTTACTACTAAAATATAAATAGTTATTTTGTCTTTATACATCTCATTGTCAAACATGATTGGATTGAATAAACATAAAAATTGGTTGTTTTTGCAATCATGCATATTGAAGAATGTCATATGGAACAGTAATTAATTTTCCAATCTTCTAATTGTGGGACCAGTATTCTCAGGAAAAATTTCTGATATATTCAGATCTTCCACTTTATTTATTATTTTTTTGCGCTTTTGCTAGATTATTTATATTTGTAAATCAATAATAATTGCTCCATATTGCATTCACTTCCCTGCTACTGTAATTATAATGTTTTAAAATCACACATTGCTATCCAAATGTTTGCAAGTTTATGACCCCCGTAGATAATGACAAAAGTGTAATAAGAAGCAGAATTTATCCAGTGGTTCACATAGGATTGTCACTTACGTGATAATTAGCAATATAAATGAAGACACTGACACAAAACACAGAAAAGTTTAAATGAATTCTGACCTCAAAACAACCTGAGGATGACAGTTAGGTGTCATAGAAAGAAAGGTGCCATTTTATACTTTGTTTTGTCTTCCTACATACATGAACAGAAAATCCAATTAAGTTATCATATATATGAGATGATAAAAAAGGATATTAGCCACACTGAGTAATGGAAATAACTGTGAAACATAGTGTATATCAGTGTCCTGCTACATAGAGAGAGAGATGAGTTAAATTTCGGGCAAACATAGGCTTTTCATTTGAATATCTAATTTTCTCCATAATTATTATTGATTTTTGTGTGCTGCAAGGGAGTTTGCTATACTAACCCACTTAACATGTACAATTTTTTATAGTGTAGCAAAACTGTTTCTTGAATCATCCACTCATTTTGTAGAATGACTCATTATATCCATATATTGTTGATAGTGTATGTTCAGAAATTTTTAATGTTAGTACTGTTATCAGGTTACTGTGGGCTCTCAATTCAAAGTATTATTCTATTTGTCAGTAGTACAGATTTTGTTGCATTTGTCCTTCCCATTAAAACTTAATTATTTTTGTTGATCTTCGTGAATTTCATTTATACATTTACTGTTGACTATATTAAAGTTTATGACTTTTTATGTAAGTCAAACATAAAGAATGTGAAATAAAGTTTAATTGCAGGGCACAGTTTTGTCTTATTCATACTGTAAAACTGGTTAATAGTTTGATTGGTTCTAATTTCATGCATGCATTTTCTGTACAGTCATGTTTCAGTTTTTGTGTGTGAAAGTTTGCCTCCTGAGAAACTGTTTAAATTGCCAAAATGTAGTGCAGATAAGGAATAATTAGTCAATTGTACTTGCTGCCACTTCTGGGTGATAATGGCCTTCATGTGCAGTATTGTTTGAAAACATCTTTATGATTTACAAAGCTATATATAAATGTTGTATTTCATATTCAGTTGTTGACAACTATTATTGTTATAAACATACATTTTGCTTTCATTTATAGAATACTGTCATGTTTTGTGATGATGTTATGGAAGCTGTTACACAGTGCTAATCAGTTGGTTTAAAAGTTTTTCATCAAAAATTTTATATATTTTCTTTTGACTGTACACGATTAATTTTTCATAATTATTTGTTGAAAATGAACACAGTTGTTATCCCCAGTAAGTTGCTTGCATTTATTGATGAAAACTGTATTTGTTATTAAGCAGAAAAGTGTCACTAACAGATGTTATTTTGTGCACCCGGTGAAATAAATGTGCAACATTTACAACATTTCAGTTTTTTATTTCTCTAAAAACTTTATGACCTAATTACTTGGTATGAGATCTTTCCCTGGTTCCACTTGGTGCCCCAATTACAAGGTTTACTGTCCCACAGTAGACTTTAAGAATTAGTCTTGATACCAATGTACGGGACTGAAAATAAACAACCACTTACCTGTAGATGACTGTGTAGTGGTGCATAGGCACACTTACAGATCATCATCAAAGTTTACTTACTTGAGAATGTCTGATCATCTTGGGATTTCTGTACCTGTTGTAACACTAGTCATTATACCACTTGACATCTTGTAGTAGTGTTGCTGGTGGTGGTGGTGGTGGTAATAGTAGTAGTTTTATTCATTCTTAGAGCACTTTTAGAAGGATATTGGACATGTGTAGTAATGGTGCCCCAGTCTGTGTCAGTCAAGCCTGCTTAACCTTTTTTTTAGTGGAATATAAACACCTACACTGTGACGCATTCTATGTGGGAATGACTAGCAACAAACTGTCCATTCACATGAATGGACACAGGCAGACAGTGTCTGTTGGTAATGAGGATCACCCTGTGGCTAAACATGCCTTGGTGCACGGCCAGCACATCTTGGCACAGTGTTACACCGTCCGGGTTATCTGGATACTTCCCACTAACACCAACCTATCCGAACTCCGGAGATGGGAACTTGCCCTTCAACATATCCTCTCTTCCCGTTATCCACCAGGCCTCAATCTCCACTAATTTCAAGTTGCCGCCACTCATACCTCACCTGTCATTCAACAACATCTTAGCTTCTGCACTTCCGCCTCGACTGACATCTCTGCCCAAACTCTTTGCCTTTGAATATGTCTGCTTGTGTCTGTATATGTGTGGATGGATATGTGTGTGTGTGCGAGTGTATACCAGTCATTTTTTCCCCCTAAGGTAAGTCTTTCCGCTCCCGGGATTGGAATGACTCCTTACCCTCTCCCTTAAAACCCACATCCTTTCGTCTTTCCCTCTCCTTCCCTCTTTCCTGATGAAGCAACCGTTAGTTGCGAAAGCTTGAATTTTGTGTGTATGTTTGTGTTTGTTTGTGTGTCTATCGACCTGCAAGCGCTTTCGTTTGGTAAGTCACATCATCTTTATTATATAAACATCTATTATTGTGTATTTTACAAAACGATATCGGGAAGCAGATACTTCCATAAAATATCTAGAAATATGCTCATGGAGTGATTTAAAATCAAACTACGACATAAAAATAATCACAGGAAAAGACAGGTGCCAGATATATTCATTGGAAGAATCCTTAGGAAATGTAGCCAATCAACAAAGGGGGTAGTTTACAAATGCTCCTTTGATCAGTACTTAGACACTGCTTGTTGGTATGGGATCCGAACCAGATAGGATTAATAGAGGAAGTAGCGAAGATCCAAATAAGAGCAGCATGTTTCATTATAGGCTCATTTAGTAAGTACAAAAGCATAATGGAAATTATCAACCAACTCCAGTTGGAGATGCTGCAAGAGAGGTGTTCTCCATCATGGTGCAGTTTACAATTAAATTTCTGAGAGTGCTCATTCCTAGATGAGTCAATAAAAATATTGCTTCCTCCTACTATATTTTGTGAATAGACTATATGAAGATTAAATTAGAGAAATTTGAGCTCCATGGATGCTTACCACCTGTCACTCTTCCCACAAACCACTTGTGACTGGAACAGGAAAGGGGAGAAGCAACAGTGGTACATGAAGTATGCTCCTCCACAGACCACAATGTGACTTTCGGAGACTAGATGTAGAAGTAAGAAAGTACTGAATTATGTTCTCGCTCATATCTATTAAATATTTTCTTTAAATCTAAACCTAGCTTCATCAACATATCCCTTGCTATCAATAAATTCATCATATTCCCCATGTTATACATTGTCTTGTTAACCAGTTACCTGTTATTGTGTTTAAAAATCTGCTAGTCTAAGTACAAGGACAAGATCTCAGCCAGATGGACTTGAATATAAACTATTTACAAGAAGAATCTGTGATAGTCACTAGTCACAACACTAATTACAATGGTTGGAAAAGTATCACCCAAATCTTACATCACTTCTCATCCCTGTATCATGCTCCATAAGTTTTGTGATATCACTAACATTTTTTTATGAGCCACAGGTGCTCTTCCAGCTTCAACCTGTGTTACCTTACTTCAACTTGTGTTACACACTTAGCACCTTCTTGTCATTACACTTTTCTCTTGAATCTTGATACATACTCCCATTATGACACACTTTACCTTTTCCCATAATCCCCTACCCTGGTTTCAACAGTTTTCTTGCGTAGATTCTTTGATATCTTGCTGACTGAGCTTGGAGGGACCAGGAGATATATGGTGATGACATGCACAATGACCCATCTCACATCTGTGCTTTATCTCAGTAGCATACTACACTATTTTGAGTCAGGCAATACATGATGAAAAGCCAATAAAGTCTCACCATAAGACAATGCTGCAGAATGCAGTGCCTGTTGAGACACTAATCTATCTATATAATGGCTTTCAGATACCTAACCAAAGGGAAGGTTCACAGAAAGAAATAGAGGAGTATGACGTAGAAATGGGAAGGAAGAGAAAAAGCTCCACACACACATCTCAGTTTCTGTGTGAATGATAAACCACTTATTTACGAATGTAGACCCAGAAAAAAAGTACATGCCCTTCTCTGGTGGGTGCAACCTTGCATGGACACATGGTGTATTCATATCAGTGTAACAACAGTGGAAGTGTGTAGGTCTCACACACACTGCCGGGAGGCAGCATCTGACAATGGGTCAAGTAGTGCCAGCAGCCAGCTGAAGCCGGCATAGCATTCTGGCAGGTCGAGGTGACTCTGCTTAGCACACCAAGCAGTGGCAAGGCAAAGGCTGCATTGAGAAAACTGGATGGCATGATGGCCCAAACAATGGAATTCAGTGTAAGGGCTGTGGGCTGATGATGGCAGATGTCCATCAGATGCTGGAAGGTCCAGTAGCACAGCATCTATCTACATCTACATGGGTACTCTATAAATCACATTTAAGTGCCTGGCAGAGGGTTCATTAAACCACCTTCACAATTCTCTATTATTCCAATCTTGTACAGCATGCGGAAAGAACGAACAACTATATCTTTCCATACGAGCTCTGATTTCCCTTATTTTGTTATGGTGATTGTTTCTCCCTATGTAGGTCAGTGTCAACAAAATATTTTTGCATTCAGAGGAGAAAGTTGTTGATTGGTCACTAGTCACCTGCTTGCACCTGCCTGGTAGCTTGGTAGGAGAGTATAAATAATGACCCAGTGATCATTGTCTAGTTGCCTGACAACAATGGCATATGTGGCCAATTGGTGCAGTTTTTCATCACTACTGAGAAATGTGAGTAACATGTGAATCAGGTGCATTCAGATGCAAGCTACAGTCAGTTGATAAAGGTAAGAAACAAGGAATTTCAACAAGCTTCACTTAAAAATTAGTCATGATTCTTTTAGTCCTGAAGTTTTATTTGTGTGCATAGCTTAAAAAGTTTCACTTACTACAGTCAATCAGTTGCATAGTCACACTCTGACATGCATTCCAAATAAGATAAAGTACAACATAAAAGTGCTTAATACATTAAATATGTTAACAGAATGGTGGAAGCTCCATTAAATCATTTTATTATGATTTGGAATGTGATGCAGAAGCTGTTACATACCTGAAGAACCAGATTTCTGCATGTTTTAATTATAATCATTTTACTACAATGTGATCCATGACTTTAAGAAATTGCTGTGAATTACAAACCATACCAATTTCAGCCAAAAGTATTTGTACTTTTATTTAACATTTTACACATTCACCTATATGTCTTCTTACATACAGGTACAGAAGGAAAATATTTTTAAAAATTGCTGTTGTCACACAGGCCAATCACTCCAAACAATTTCAGATTTATTATAGTCCTACTGAAATAAAAAAGAACTTTCATTCTGAGCTTCCTCATTAGCCAGAATTCAGTCACAGACACTGTAATTACATAGCACTTGTGTGACTATGTTCCTTTGCTTTATGATTTGTACTATGCAGTATATCCACAAACACTCTTTAAACATTCATTTCGTTATTCTTAAATGAGTCATGATGAGAGATTTATATACAAATATATTTTACATATAAAACAGCCTTACTTACTAAAATGTTATTAGTTAATTTCTTCAACAAAATTTAAATATAGGCATACATAAATAATACCAGTCTTCTGACACAAAGTATTTACAATGAGATTTTTTGGCACTTACACTCACATAATGCTTCTGAGATGTAATTAAATATTAAATCTTCATTGGTCTGCTTAACTGAGCATGATTTCTTGATGAAACCAAGAGCACACACATTTTATTGCATCAGGCCAGCTTGATACGCAATCATATTTTGGATTTTCTAAGACATATAAGTACAACTATTATTTGTTGCTTCTATAGTCACTTGGAACCTTAATGTCAGTTAGGCACTGATACCTGCAAGCAAATTCACAACTTGCACTAAAATATTTACACACCACAGTTCTTTCAGATGCAGTGGCAAGTCCGTGTGCATCTTTTTACTGTATATGAACAAATTCAATATGTCTTCACTTTTGTGGCAACTGTCAGCAAGGCTTAAAATCTGTGTTGATGGATTTTCAGAAAATCCATACAAAAGACCAATAAAATAGATTGAATATAAGAAATGCAATGGGAAACACGATTCGACTTCGTTTATCTATCCATTGAGATATCTCCTTAGGAGTCATTGTTGTGAAAGATGCTGGTTGTGATTGTGATGTCTGGTTGCTTGAAGGCACTGGGAGACTGATCACACAGTTCCCATCACCATTTCCAGTGGGATTGGGAACATCAAGCAAGCTGGATACAGTCTGGAAAGAAACAATGAGTTAAAATTAATATTATAGTGAGATTCATTATTTTTGAAGTAGAGAAGGAACATTAAAACCTAAAACTATAAATTATATTTCCCTTCTAGTGGTTCTGAATGAGATATTCTAAATGGAATGCATCCATAAAAAACATCACCAATATTTTGAATTCAATTGCCTAAGAGAATTTTTTCATTATCGAGACTAATAGAAATATAATCTCTAGAAATACATTTTATGCTTTTGCTAAAGAGACAGTAGTGTCATATATCAAGGATAGCTTGAAGTACTTAATTCTGGGCAGGAGTGTGTAGAAGAACTGCAGCTCAGTTTAGAGAACAATTGACCAAGTACTGGGTAAATATTTATCTAGTATAACAGTTCATGAGGAACCCTCCATGGTATAATGGTCCCAGCAAAGAAACTTCTATAAAAACAGCAACCACTGCACAATATGTGTAAAACAAGGCACAGAGCTCTAGAATGAGAGATGCTAAATGAAATGCATTTGACTGTCAAAAAGATATTGCTTGAAGTGTTCAGTGGCAGCCACAACAGACTGTTGTTGAAAAACATATCACAGAACCTCAAAAAAATTCTGGTCTTATGTTAAGGCCATTAGTGGCACCAAATTTAGTGTCAAGACACTCTTGGATGATAAACAAACAAACAAAAAGTTACTTTAGAAAAATATAGAGCCTAGTTCCACCAAAATGGACTAAATGTATTTAAAACCCAGATGCTGCAATTTGAAAGAAAATCAGTAGAATGAAGATACATAAAAATATCTTGCAGTGATCAGGAGCTCCTGGAAGCAAACCATGTAAAGTTCTTAGGCCTAAACCCACGCAAAAATTTAAATTAGAAGGTACCCATAGACTTCTTAGAAAATAAACTGAGTAGCTTAGCATTTGTAACTTGTATTTTGTCAGGTGTCCCAAAAAGAGACACTGTTACTTTGAGCTGGTTATCTGTTATTGCATAAGCTTCTTGTGCATTTCGAGTGATACTGCCTTACCAGAAACTAAGTCCCACTACCTTAACAGCTTTTTTAAGTGGTTGTATTACTTAACGAGACACGTCTTTAACTCTGATATGAGTTACAGCTCACAGAGACACACACATTCGCAGAGACACCTAGAGACAGAAGGGCGTCACAGGTAACCCAGATGCAGGTGATACATCTTCACAGCAATCACGCCCTTTACATAAAAAATATACAGCCTCATAATCATCTACCTTCCTGCGGCCATGAGTACATATAAACAAAGTTCACACAGGAACTAAATAAGAACTACTATCACCTACAACTTCACTAAAATGAAAAGTAAGATAACAAATTACATCTCTATGATTGATCATTGTCATCGTTGCTCACATGCGAGTGTGTATAAGGCTACAGGCAATGTTGAGTTGAAGACTGCTGTTATCACAGCTAAGAATAAAGTTAAAGTTAAAGGCATCGCTTCTTGTGCTGTTATTGATGGACTGTGTGAGTTTTTAGACTGTAGATTTGACTTTGCTTAAAGTCAGGCTGGTGCTATGCCACCTGGCAACCGTAATGGTTGGTTAACTGTTGTGTTTGATAAATGTGGAGGCAAAAGTGTGTACGGTCACCTTGAGATTTTGCTCATAGAGATGTAATTTGTTACCGCATTTTTCATTTCAGTGAAGTTGTAGTTGCTCTCTGAGTTCTCTGTGGTGCCCCTGTGTCTCTGGGTGTCTCTGTGAATGTGTGTGTCTCTGTGAGCCGTAACACCTCTCAGTGGTAAAGACATGCTGGCTTAAGTAACACAACCACTTAAAGAAGCTGTTAGTTTCTGGTGAGGCCAGGTATGGCACAGGGTTTAGTATTACTAGGCGTGTAAAGGAGAAAAATTCATTTCCAGTTGTGCAATGGCATTGCAAAAGAAAATAATTAGAAGCAAAGGATTTCTGATGGTACATTTTCTTTTTTAAAATTCTATCCTTCCTTTCCCTGCACACATATGAGTTTTGTATTTTATTACATGGAGAATGACATTCATCTGTACCTCTCTGTTTTCAGCATAACTACAACACTCATCACAGCAAGAATTTTAAATTTCTAACACAATGTTTGAAGTCCTATGATCAAAGGTCACAGTATGCGAGGATAAAAATTTACATTAAACTAACAGATTATGTTTACTGTACTTGGAGTTTGGTTTGTTGAAAAGACTGCTCTTTACTCTTCTGGTGACAAAGTGTTATTAATACTATTTGTGACGTGACATTCATTTGTTATCATTTGGAGAGAGAAGTTTGATCATGAGACACACCTAAAGGGCATACGCATAGCGACTGGTGGGGTTGGCTCAGCCAGGCAGCAAGCGAGAGGAGGATTGAAGATGCCGGCGAGCAAGTGGTCAGTGGCAGACCGTTTCACATAGACCTGTCAGTTTCAAACAGCTGATGGGTATGTGACATCATGTGGGTTCAACCCATTCCACCACATGGCTTTAAGACAATGCTTTATCCATGTTTGTGGGGATTATATGCAAATGCAAATTAGTATTAAAAGTATAGTATGACAAATGACAGAGGCTGAGATGCTGATATGATTTATATGGATTTTGTATCAAAATAATTAAATAAATAAATCTGAAATAAGTGCAATTTACTGAATAATTTATAACCTTTGAACCAATCAAAGTACAGAATAGAGCAATTGCTCATTTTAAAGGTCTCATTGAAATGCAACAACTGACATACTTGTATAATTTGCAGAATAAATATTGCACTGGTAAAACACCAATTTTATTAATTTGTTGATAATAATTAATTAAAACAAGTAATACAAGATATATACATAAACAGCAAGGCAGTGTATGATAGCAGGTATCGTTCAACATCATCAGTTTGTGATATTTGTAATTATTATATGTTGTCTATGTTTATTCATAATTTTTGCACAGTTCTACCCATGTTTGTTTAACCTTCATATACTTGTAAATTATGATCAGCACATGAGAAAGAGTGCTTCAAATCTGTGAGGAAAGTGATGCTTCATAAAGTATGTAATGTTGTTTAGTGGCACAAATGGATGAAAACTATTTTTGCACTCTGCAAAGGTAATTGCAAAATATTGAAACATTAATGTTGGGCAAACTATTGCAGCAACAAATTTGTGTAATGTATGTTTTTTGATGAGAATTTGAGCACTGAAAAGCAGTTACATGACATAGCTTGGGGAATTTTGGATCAAGGCTATTTAAAGAGAGTTCTGCATGCCTTTGCTGACACCAGACCAGTGTTGCTTGATACAACTACTTTGGTGATAGTTTTTGCAGTTCCAGAAGTGTAAAACTTAGTAAAACATGTGTGTGCAACCAGAATATAGAATTTTTCATGCCGGATCTGGACTTGGAATATTTTTCGTGTGGAAAACATTAGGGACTTGTGTTTTGTAAGGAAACAGGATTTTGCTGCAAAATCATAACTATGGGACTCTGTTTCCATTTGAGTGCTGCCAAACTTAGCCACTGAAGCGGTTCTGTGGGACTCAGTTTATTTTCAAGCATTCCAAACTGCGTTTTGGAATGCCAACAGGACTTAATTTCTGATATGGTCAGGTTCGACTCTAATTATTTTCACCACATTTAGTTGACTGATTCTGAAACAGTGCCACTGGAATTTAACTGTGTTTAAACTAGTCAGGGCTTTGAATATTTTGTGGCAACTGACACTGAGGCATTTGTGCTAGTGTCGAGTGAACTTTAGATCATCGGGATTTTGTTGTGTTTTAGCAAACTGATCAATTTGCTAAATATTGATCCACATTTCATCATTCAACAACTTTTGTTAAAATTTATGGCATGTTTGAGCATTAATGAAAACGGCATGTAACTGTTGGAAGTTAACACCAGTGAACTGTAGTTAGTTATGAATAAAAACTTGTTAATTTTTTAATGAACATGTGCATTCGATGCTTCATTTGACATCAGCTTCCTAGACTGTTCAACATTTGTACTTGTTGGTCAGCAGCATCAAGAGTATTTTATCCATGCACTTTAACAGATGTTAAATGCATGTGTCTGGGAGTAGAAAGGGTAGGAGATCATCCATGAGCTAGACAATGAGAACCAGAGAACAGGTGCATTTGGTGCCCCATTCCATTCTGCCGATCATCGCATATTGAAGAATTCACAGAGTACAATTTCACAGTTTGAACAAGGGAAATATATATATTTTTAAGTTTTTTGTTATGTTTAAAATTATTGTGACTACTTTGTAGCTGTATCTAAGGAAAATATCTGACTTCAGCTGCCAGAGACTAGGGTCATTTGTGTGCATGTGTGTTACGTTCCATACTGGATTTTCCATTGTTCGTATCTGAGGGATGTATGTAAAAGATTTGCATTCATCTTAAAAATGATTTCATTGTAAATCTGGACAGGCCTTCAAAAATTTTAGAAAATGAAATGAACAAAACATATTTCACATTAAAATCCCAGAATTATCAACATTCATTTATCAGTGTTCCATATACTCCAATAACCCTTATGAATGCTCTTCAATGCATGCACTTGAAGTGTGCTTCCTGATATTCATAGCACGTCTGTTGCTTCCACATGCTTGCTGCAAATCTATTGGTAGTGAAGAGAGCAGTAACAATGCTGCTGTCACTTTTAACCACTATGAAATACTTTAGATGCAATACAGTTTCATTAATTTAGAAGTTCTTTAAAGTAACCCACTAACATAACAGAAAATTTTATTTTTTTAATGTGATCACAAATCTAAATATTTACATGAAGGACTCCTGAAAATGACAGTACCATTCATAGAAACACTCTATCCTAAAGCAGAATGTAAGTGGCCTTTGTTGTTATTTATGTTCCATCATTGCATCAGTGGAAGAACTCCTAATGCTTTTGCTTCTGGTTTGGCTCTATGGTTACCCTACATTAAACCATCACACAACTGTCAAAGTGACTGATATCAAGATAAGTGACCATGGGATAGAAAATCAATTGAAATAAGTCAACAAAGGTCAGCCCACTGGTGCATATATCAATATATGAAAGAACGGGCTGCTCTTCTAGCAGCAGTGTACTGTAGGTTGCTGAGGGAGTGTAGCATTGGAAAACAATGCAGGTCATTTCAGTTTTTGGGCACACAAATTATTGTTACATTTTTTATAGACCAAAAATCACAATCATCACAGATTCTGAAAACAGTGAGTATGTGAAACCCAGCTCTTTATCTTCATCCTCTAGACCCAGAAAGCAGTAGATACTAGTGCCCAGTTTTATGCAATGTGCTTCACTTCTAAAAGATGTTCATTACAGTTCTGCACTGCCACCTAATGACCAAAATAAGAGAGTACAGAATATCAGATCAGCTGCTAACAGCCCACCTCTGAACTGCTTTGATGACTTCCTTGTAAGGGGGGTAGGACGTGAAACGGGCCGACTTGGAGCAGGAGAGGCACCACAGGACATTTTAATTTACACTGTCTATACTTCTAAAAATAAATTCATAAAACTTTGTTAGCATGACCAGAAAGGATTCAGGATTCACACGCATAGCAGAGGAAGTTCAAAACATAACAAAACATTTTGTTTTACATGTGAAATTTCATCATTTTTTCATTTGGTATTGGCTGCATTTGTTGCTGTAGGTACACTTTTCTTCATAAGTAAGAGAGATTCTTTGATGAATTTTGCACAGCATACAAACCATACTTTCAGGTGTATGATACTCTAGAATTTCCCAAATCTGTTAAAAACTGTGGTAAAAATTGAGATAATTAACTATAAAAACCGAGTTTTCTCTAAATACAAAGTTTAAAAAGTAACAGCCCATTCATTTTTCCATAGATTAAATTAATTCTAGAGTTTCATACAAATGTAAGTATGGTTTGTAAGCTGTGCAAAATTTATCGAAGAATCTCTCCTACTTATGAAGAAAAGTGTACCTATAGCAACAAATGCAGCCAACAGTAAGTGAAAAATATCATGAAATTTCACTCTTTAATAAATATTATTTTTTTCATGTTTTTGAACTTCCACTGCTATGAGTGTGAATCCTGATTCCTTCCTGGCCATGCTGACAAAGTTTTATGAATTTATTTGTAAAAGTATAGACAGTGCAAATTAAAATGTCCTGTAGTACCTCTCCTTCTCGAAGTCAGCCCATTTGACGTCCTACCCCCTCTTAATCTTACCTGGTGGGGATCACAGACATTCAAGCAGTGCTCAAGAATGGGTCACACTAGTGTTCTATATACAGTATCCTGTACAAATGAACCACACTTTCCTAAAATTCTCCCACTAAACCAAAGTGAACCATTCACCTTTCCTACTGTAATCCTTCATGCTTGTTACATTTCATGTCACTTTGCAGTGTTATGCCTAAATATTTAATTCATATGAGTGTGTCAAGTACACACACTAATTCTGTACTAAAAAATTATGGATTTCTTTTCCCTACTCATCTGCATTAACTTACATGTTCTACGTTTAGAGCCAGTTGCCATTTATCACACCAACTAAAATTTTTGTCTAAGTCACCTTTATAATCCTACAATCACTCAACAACAACTTCCCATACACCACAGCATCATCAGCAAACAGCCACAGATTGCTGCTCACCCTGTCTACCAGATTCCCTATGAAATCCCCAAACCACCTTCCCTACCCTCTGGCTCTTACCCTTGTAACTGCCCCCGGTGTAAAACCTGTCCTATGCACCCTCCCACCACCACCTACTCCAGTCCTGTAACCCGGAAGGTGTACACGATCAAAGGCAGAGCCACGTGTGAAAGCACCCATGTGATTTACCAACTGACCTGCCTACACTGTGACGCTTTCTATGTGGGAACGACCAGCAACAAACTGTCCATTCGCATGAATGGACACAGGCAGACAGTGTTTGTTGGTAATGGGGATCACCCTGTGGCTAAACGTGCCTTGGTGCACGGCCAGCACATCTTGGCACAGTGTTACACCGTCCGGGTTATCTGGATACTTCCCACCAACACCAACCTATCTGAACTCCGGAGATGGGAACTTGCCCTTCAATATATCCTCTCTTCTCGTTATCCACCAGGCCTCAATCTCCGCTAATTTCAAGTTGCCGCCACTCATACCTCACCTATCATTCAACATCATCTTTGCCTCCACACTTCCGCCTCGACTGACATCTCTGCCCAAACTCTTTGCCTTTAAATATGTCTGCTTGTGTCTGTGTGTGTGTGTGTGTGTGTGTGTGTGTGTGTGTGTGTGTGTGTGTGTGCGCGCGCGCGCGCGCGCGCGCGCGTGTGTGTGTGCGTGAGTATATACCTATCCTTTTTTCCCCCTAAGGTAAGTCTTTCCACTCCCGGGATTGGAATGACTCCTTACCCTCTCCCTTAAAACCCACATCCTTTCATCTTTCCTTTTCCTTCCCTCTTTCCTGACGAAGCAGCCGCCGGTTGCGAAAGCTCGAAATTTTGTGTGTGTGTGTGTGTATATGTGTTATTTTATTGTGCCTGTCTACCGGCGCTTTCCCGCTTGGTAAGTCTTGGGATCTTTGTTTTTAATCTCGCGCACACACACACACACACACACACACACACACACACACACACACACACACATACACACACAAACACACACACATATCCATCCATACATATACAGACACCTGTATATGTATGGATGGATATGTGTGTGTGTGTGCGCGAGAGTATATACCTATCCTTTTTTCCCCCTAAGGTAAGTCTTTCTGCTCCCGGGATTGAAATGACTCCTTACCCTCTCCCTTAAAACCCACATCCTTTCGTCTTTCCCTCTCCTTCCCTCTTTCCTGAAGAAGCAATCGTTGGTTGCGAAAGCTAGAAATTTTGTGTGTGTGTTTGTGTGTTTTTTTATTGTGCCTGTCTACTGGCGCTTTCCTGCTTGGTAAGTCTTAGAATCTTTGTTTTTAATATAACAGCAGTCCTATCAGATTTCCATGGGCACTCCTGATTATATTCTTGTCTCTGATGAAAACTTGCTGTCGATCACAGTATATTGAGTTTTATCAGTTACAGAGTGTTTGAGCCACTCATATATCTGGCAAGCTATTCCATATGCTCATACCTTTGTTAACAGATTGGTGTGGGGCACCATGTTAAATGCTTTTCAGAACTTTAGCAATGCTATCCTGGTTTCTGTAGTTCGTAGGGTATCATATGAGAAGGGGGCAAACGGGCAAACTGAGTTTCACGTGAGCAATGGTTTCTAAAACCATGCTGATTTGTGGACAGAAGCTTTTCTGCCTCAAGGAAATTTATTATATTTGAACTGACAATATGTTCAAGAATTCTCCAGAAAGCTGATTTGAGCATGTCGGTCTGAAATTTTGAGGGTGTGTTCTTTTAGCCTTCTTATATACGGACTTTTGTCTCTATTAATCATGCTAGATAAAGGTCCCAGTGCTTTTCCTATTACTAGTTTTGTGTAGTCATCCCATTTTAGGTTGCTTCAAATGGGTAATCCCAGTTATTCTAATAATGTTACTATTTCATGTGATTTATTGCCAGTAGTATAACTGAAGAAGAATGGCTCTATCCACCTATTAATGTACAAACTGTTACATATGTTTATATTGAGGGTTAACTGACAACACTACCACTAAGCTTCAATCCAAAGCAAGTTTTCCTATGTTTCCCTACCTAATGGCATTGCAACATTCATGTATATAACAGAATCATTTACAGACAGCCTCATGAAGCATCTCTCATTATTTGCCTGTGTGTTTGTACTCTTATTATATTCCCATTTCAACCTCTGTAGGTAATAAACATTCTGATGAGTACACATAACCATATATAATAACATGGAAGTTTTCAGACACATTCTCAGTTATGCTACTTTCATTCCAGGGGCTGTCAAATCATTAACATACTACTAAGACCTTATCAATGTAAAGTGAACTCTAATGAATAAAATACATTATCTTCCTATCAGTAAATGGTGGAAAAATTTATAGCCTATGTAATTATGCAGCCACTAGTCTTGAGTGTAAGCTAGACTTACGGACTGCACCTAACAGCACTCGTGTGCATGTGCTGCATCTTCCTATGGTCCTTCATTTTCATCATAGTTCAGCAGCTATAGCACATACCAGTGTAGTAATATTGTTGACAGAATTACAACATTGTACACAAGTAATGAAAAGACTGATTTGCTACTTGATTACAATTTAACTGATGGTACAGACAGACTTGCTTAACATTGTATGCTGTGGCCCAACATAAATCCTCTGTATCATTTCACATTCACAGTAACTGAAAGAAGAGTGTGAGAAACTAGAAAGGTGAAGGTAGGTGTCAAATTTTCCAACTGGTGTTTTTCCAAAATTGTAATATGTATGTGTTATTCACTTTTTTGGTATGTACAGAAGTACTGCATCGTATTGAGAAACTTACCATACATATTGTAGATTTTCTGAATACTGTATAAATTTCTCTGCATTTTTGCCCAGTATAAGTTGTCAAAAGTGGTTGCCAACCCTCTATGCTTAGTCTGAATGGTTGTTTTCTAATACCTTTGTGAGCAACTGTCCACTAGCACTCACCAAGTGTTGGCTAAATCTTATACTAGTGTTGGAGAGTTGTCTATGGACAAAAGCTACATCCAGACTTTCTCCAGGAAGTTCAGGCAGTTGTTGTGGAGGAACACCCACAATGTGTAACAGTTTGCACAATGGTGTCTACAGTGTTGCATACTCCAGTCACAATTTCCTTTTTGGTGCTATTTACCAATGAACACACATTCAGTGAAGATGCCACTGTAAATGCACAGAGCACTCATATTTATGCTCATGAAAATGCATGTGTAAGTAGTTGGTAGCAACCAATGCAGATTATGTTTGAACAAATATGATCAGATCATTGGGCTATATCTAGTGCCAACCAGTCTAAACCTATCTATTCCATTTTCTTACAGTCTTCTCACTTCATTATTGAATGAGGTGCCACTGTCAGTTCACAGCATAATGTGAGTGAAAAATGATGGAACTCCAGTTTATTTTTAAGTAAATGTGCAGCACCACCTGGACATCACATTCTAAAAACAGCAGAGGTGGACCTGTTCCATGGCCACCATGATCCTCAGATGTTACATCCTTCAACTATTTTCCGAGGGTTTCCTATGAAAATTATGATATATAATACTCCAGTTACATCAGAAGAGGAAATAAATACACACTGTGACGGAAATACTGATGCAAGGATAGAGTGAGCTGGGTTTCACAAGACCTTTGTTTGCACACTCCAGGTTGACTACCATTAAGAACAGGTCATAACAAAGAGGAATAAAATATGTTCCATAATTTATAACAAACTGATGTCAGTGATACACACCTACAGTTACCTGCAATGAGTCTTTAATAAAATGGGAATTACCTTCACCTTTTCAAAATCACTTGGAATCCTTTGTTTCCCCAGTGATCTATAAAAATTCTTGTTAGAGGTAGAGCAAGCTTTTTTGTACAATCTATTTAGAGCTGTACAGGCACCTTATCATTCTCTATTGACTTTCCTTAACTGAGAAATTTTTGGTGGTTTTCTGTCTTGTGATAATTTATCTCCATATCAATCTTTTGTGATGACTGAAAGGTGGAACTGTATGACAATGTTCTTCAGTGAAACAATTTCAGAAGACCAGATTCTGTTCTTCAGATTTCTCTCTGTCAACTTCTGTTTCAGTGCCCACTTGATCACGAAGTGACAATACACGATTTTGGTCAATTTTCCGACTTTGTGTAAAACCAAACCTCCTTAGGATTTTTCTCCAGACTGGTCATCAAAATTTTATTTTTAAACTCACAGAATGCTTTCCACACTAATTTGTTTATACTAATTTTGTTTTCATTCAGCTTTGTTTATCAACAGAAGTCTGTCTTCTCTTGAATCTTTGCTTTTGTGCCAAATTTCTTACATGAATTGCCATGGGTATTTCTGATTACTGTAATGTCACCCCTGGGTTTGGTGACACATCAGACAGCAAGGTGTCGACACATATGAAAATAGTCCAGAGTTCATATATTCATGCGAGGCACAAGGTGGGCTAATTATGTCACATTGGCACCAAATTTCACCACCATTCTGCCCAACTTCACAGTGGATGTGTCACATGATGGGAAGGTCATCACATCAACCCTTACCCATGTCTCACCCACTTCTCTTGATTTCTGTTCAATGGAGGTCAAAACAATGATGCCTTGCATTGAAATCATGCAGGTTTCTGATAGCTGACTGAAGAAACTGTTTCAGGCACACCATCACTCAGAATCAACACAAAAAGTCCTCATTAGATGACATAAAGGGCATCAATGAAACCACACTTCCTCCTCAGTCATTCATTTACACACATCACATACATTAATAAAATGGCAAAAGGGTCACCCAAACACACCCTAGTTTGGCAACAATCTCAGTGCTTTACAGAGACAAATCTTGAGTAATTCTAGGCACCTGCAGCAGATAACCCCTTCAACATCCTCAGATTCCACATGTCTGCAAACAGGTGCCATAGCAGCAGCATAGTACCATTCAGTTGAAGGGTGTCAAAGGGATTGTCTGCCTGTGGGTGCCTAGAAATTGGTCAAGGGTCATCTCTATACAGATACATTTGTAAAGTGCTAAACAAAGATGTATGGGTAGCACTGAAGGTGTTGCTGAAGCAGGGGATGTTAGAGGGAACCCTTGCCATTTTGTTTTTGCAACAGTCACCTTTTCACTGCTAGAATTTGGCAAGGGGAGAAGAAGTAGTAGCATGAAGTTCCTGGTCACCAGTCTTCGTCAAACCTCTTTCTGTCATGAAATGAGTGCATGCAATATGTTTGATGGTGATCCTGTCGAATGGGGACATTATAACAAGGACATTCTTGCAGTTTCCTCTTTCTGATCTGCAATGACAAATACTCTCTTCCATGATTAATGTGGATGATCAACTTCTTTTTCCTATCATAGTATTCAATTCATCACTGAGAAGCTGGAGGGGTTCCTCTAACCTGAAAAACTTCCTACTGATCTGAAAAGTTTTTGATTGATTTGTGCTGACATGAAGAGGACAACAGTGACTAGAGTTTATTAACAAATTGCATATACCACAGAAGTTCAGATGTCTTTTTCTGGGTATGTAGAGACATCCAACAAAGGAATACTGTGATGTATACTGAGCATGTTATAACCATTCAAAATACAGGAGTTAATAAACCAAATAAAAGACTTATTCGATGGTGGAGTCTAAAAGGCATAACTGGAAAATTCTTTTCACCTTCTCTTAAAGAGTGATTCCAAGGTACTTGACATTAAATATGTTAGATATGGGGATCTTGTTAGCATGAAATTATACAGCCACAATTATACAAGAAGTTTCACTTAAAAATGTGTGTAATGTTGGTTCATTACATAATAAAATCAAAAAATAATTTTATATGCATATGTTTAATATTAATCCAATCTTTAAATTTATATTTGGCTTTTAAGCATTTTCTCATATTTCTGCTTTCATTATTTCTTTTGTGCCATATACAGAAGAACTACAGTATTTTTTTCTGGGGATATAACTTACAACAACTGCCTTTTATTTCCTTGTATATAAGTTACAAGGTCTGTTCAAAAAATTCTGGAACATTTGTAATTTCACACCAATGGTGTGTTGGAACAAAATGGCATTGATATGCATTGCACATGCCTTTGTTTAATGTGTAACTACCAGAAGTTTCAGTGTTGTACATCTGTTAGCTATTGTTCAGTGCTGTTTTGAGTAGATTGTTGTGCTGCATAGTTTGCAGTAAATGGCAGAGTTAGCGGAGCAATTTGTTTGCATTAAATTTTCTGTGAAACTCCAGAAAACACCAAATAATGCAGGAAGCCTACAGTGATGAGTGCTTAAGCTGTACTCATTGTTACAAATGGTTCACACAGTGGACAGAGGTTAAAGATGACCCTCATTCAGGATGCCCTTCAATGTCTACTGATGACACTCTTGTCAGGAACATCAACAAAATTCTGTGTGTCAATCAAAGACTGACTGTCTGACAGATTGCATAAGAATGTAAGATTTCAGTTGCATCATGTCATGAAATCCTGACACAGCATTTCGGAATGCATCATGTTACTACCAAGTTTGTCCTATGGCTCGAGTTAATACCAGATAGACCTTTGCCTCACAATCTGTGAAAAGCTTTTGGATCATGCAAATGAGAATATCTTCCTTAAGAAAATCATAACTGGTAGTGAGATGTGGGTCTACAGTTATGAAGTTGAGACCAAGGTTTGATCTTCAGAATGGGTTGGGAAACGTTCTCCAAGACCAAAAAAATCTCATCAGGTCAGGTCGAATGTCAAAGCCATGCCAATCACATTCTTTGACTTTGGAGGATTCGTGTATCAAGAATTTGTGCTAATCGGTGGTACTATCGGAACGTGTTGCGATGCCTGTGAGAAAATGTGAGAGGGGAAACAGCCTAAAATGTGGTGAGACAATACATGGCTTGTGCATCGTGATAACACACTCTCACATTCATCCCTGTTGGTACATGACTATTGCATAAAAAACTAAATAACTGTGTTACCTCATCTTCTGTGCTCTTCAGACGTAGCCCCTGCAAACTTTTTTTTTTTTTTTTTTTTAATTTCCAAAGTTGAAAATCTCATTGAAGGGGTGATGATTTGCAATGATAGATGAGATAAAAGAAAATTTGCTGATAGCACTTTGCATGATCCAACATGAGGTGTACCATGGCTGCTTCTGTATGTGGAAATGGCATTGGGAGCAATGTATCAGTTGTGGAGGAGCATATTTCGAAGGATACCATGCATAATAAGTAAAAGGTAAGCATACAAAAATTTTGTGGATAAAGTTCCAGAATTTTTTAAACAGACCTCATACGTCTCTAATCCAACTGTGGGTGGAAGTCTCATAGTCACCTGTGCAGAGTTGAGAGAAGGTATACTAGAACGTTGTGAGTCCATGCCAGATGGGCAAGAAGATGACCGCCCTAAAGGCTGTCCATCCTTCCTGTCATTCTGCTGCAGGCCCAGCTGGCGCCGTGCTGTCCTCGGTGTCAAGGTTGACTTAAGAATGTATTTGCTATTTACCTTCTTGAGCTCTACATCATGCCTGTACAGAAAGAATAATCATGTTTTACTGAATGAGTAACTTATATTCAGGACAGAAATGAATTTTTGTTTTGGATGTTGGCAGCCTTTCACAGACAGATGTTATGTCATTTATGTCCATTTATTTAATCATGTATCATATATCATATCCTGAAGGAAAAGCTCGAGGGATGTGAAATGAGTCAAGCTATTTCTTAACATAGAACAGCATCTGTCAGATATAAATTCTGTGCACTAAATTAAGTAGCTCCCACTAAACCACTATATACTATTTGAGCTTCAACAACTTAAAATGTATGTACATTATTTGTAAATGGGAATGGAAAGTACTGGTAGAATGTACATAATTTAGGAGTGAAGGTAACAACTCTCTAAAAGTAAAGACATTGAGTCATTTATACACAAATAAAAAAGGACTGAAACTTTGATAGATTTCAGGTATATTCTTTTTTGAGCTAGTCTATTTCACACATGTTTTATCTCTCTCTTATTGTCCATCTGCATAGCTTGAAAAAGATTCACCCAAAAGCTAGGAAAGTTTTCAGTCTTGTTTAAGTGCCTATTGATGACTGAAAACCCCTACTATGCGGTAAGTTTCCACCTTTACTCCTAAATTATGTATAGGATTTGCCCTGTAAATATTAAAGATGAAGTCACAGAAAGGAATTTATTGATGATATATAGTAAATGTTCTTCAAAATATGCATCTCCTGCAAGAGTTCACAACTGCCAGCAGTTTTCCAAGGTTCATGCACCTCCTCCTCTTGAATCAAGCTCCATCCATTGCCTAGTACATCTGCAGAGCAACAAGTTAAGTATTTAGCTTTTTCTGTGTTTTCTTAATAGTATATTACTTAAATTTCATGTGTATATTTCTATTTAAGAGGTGTAATCTTGTGTTTTCTAACTATAAATTGTAGAGTCTGCACTCTGTAGCACAGTTGTTATTTCTTCTGAACAGATAGCTATGCAGCTCATAGGGCATCAGCCTCCACTGATGACATCCAAGAAGGGTAGCAAGCTGCATATCTAAGTTTATGCCTGTGCTTTTGTAGCCAGTTCTTAAGTTAGTAGTACTAGGATGGGTAAGATGTGTACATACTGTGTGCAGATGCAGAAGAAGCTGGCCATAGTTCACAAACAGCTGAGTGTGTTTCTGGATTCAGTCATTCATCTTCAGGCTGCTTCCTCAGGGTAAGTGGTGGGAGAGAATCTAGCATGTTGTAAGGGACACCTCAGATGTTGCTTGTTTCATCCAAGGGCTCTGCTACCGATGCACCTCCTAGTGTACACGACACGGTAGATCCATTCTCACAGCAGGATGAGTGGCAGGTGGTAACATGTTTGTATCACTTGAGGTGGAGGGCCAACGTGAAGGCTGGCCATCTGGCCTTGCCTGATTTCCCTGTGAGCAAACAGGTGGCTGTTCCTCCAGCAGGGCCCAAGCAGGCACATGCGGGCAGGGGTTGGTTAGTTATCAGAAGCTCCAATGTTAGGTACCTTCTGGAGCTCCTCAGGGAAATAGCATACAGGGCAGGAAATAAAGGCAAAGTGCACTCAGGATATCTGCTAAGGTGCCTCATCTGAGATTTGGAAGGGGCCTTGGCTGTGGATACTGAGAATGCAGAGTCCAGTTGTCAGCAAGTTGTGGCACCAATGACAGCTGTCACTTGCGTCCTGGGGTATTTTCAGTTCATACTGGCACAGATGGTAAAGGGTGCTGGCCTTACATGTGGGGTGCAAGCTGAGCTCACAGTTTGCAGGATTGTTCCCAGAGTTGATTGGTGTCCGGTTTGGAGCCCAGTTGAGGGTCTCATTAAAAGGCTTCAACACCTCTGTTATGGTCTTGGCTGCAAACTTATGGACCTGCATTATTGGGTGGGGAATAGTAGGACTCCCATTGATAGATCAGGTGTACACTACACAAGGAAAGCAGTTACCTGGGTAGCAGAGTACTTGTTGAGTGCACACAGGGGATTTTTAGCCTAGCTTTTAGTTTGGGTTACTCTGATGAAAACTCAGACACCACACAGATAATGAAATCAGTGCACATTCAAGTAATGGCACTAAAGCTGTCAAACAAAGTTCCCAGATTTATTACTCTCCAGGAAATTTCTCATTTTCAAATTATTCTTGAGACTGAGGACTGGCTGAAACCAAAGGTAAAAAGCTCTGAGATATTTAACAAAACATGGAACATATATTGAAAAGACAGATTAGATGCTGTAGGAGGGGGAATGTTCACTGCAACTGACAAAAATATTTTCTATCTTGAGGTTGAATTTGAGTGGGACAGTGAAGTTACCTGGTCATGTGTAAGAGGTCTATTGAAATTTAGTTATTGTTGGATGTTTTTACCAGCCACCAAATTCTGATGTGACAGTTTTTAGAGTCACTCAAAGAGAGTCTATGATTGTTGGTGTGAAAATACACAGATAATGGAACATAAATTGGAGGGGACTTTAAAGTAGTGAATATAGACTTGGATGTCTACAGATTCATTGAATGGGGTACAGACAGACAGTCTTGAATATGTCAGACTTTTGAATATATTTTTTGAAAAATATCTTGAACAATTAGTTTGAGAGCCCACACACAATTGAAATATTTTAGACCTTGTAGTTGCAAATGAGCTTCACCTCATTGATGACGTCTGTATTGAGGTAGGGATTAGTGACCACGAGATCATAGTGATGATGGTTATTCAATTTAATAACTCAATCAAGAAGGCTAGAAGAGTATTTGTGCTAGAAAGAGCAGTTAAGCAGTTGTCAGCATCCCACTTAGACAATGAATCGACATCATTTATTTCCTGCATGATAGACATAGAAGAATTATGAGCAATGTTTGAACGGATTGTAAATTGTGCTCTATGGAAGTATTGCCAAGTAAATGGGTTAAGGTTGGAAAAGACCCACCTTGGTTTACCAGTGAAATTCAGAAAATGCTGAGGAAGCCTGGCTTTTCTACTCTCAGTTTAAAAGGGAATGTGCAAATAACAACAGGCAAAAGTTAGTAGTAATTCATGTGCATGTAAAAATACTGATGTGTGAAGCATACAACATCTACCACCATTATACCGTCACAAAAGGTCTTGCTGAAAACAGAAAAAAATCTGGTTCTAAGTAAAATTGCTAATTGGGTCTAAGGCTGCTGTCCAGTCACCTGTTGCTCAGTGTGGTGTGGCAGTAGAAGGTAGGAAAAGGAAAGCCAAAGTTCCAAATTTCACATTTAAAAAAAAATTTTCTGCAAGAGAATCATACAAACGTACCATTGTTTGATCATCACACAGACTTCTGTATGGAGGACATAGAAGAAAGCATTCCTGGCATAGAGAAACAATTGAAAGAGGTGAAAGCAAATAAGTTGCCAGGTCTGGATGGAATCCCAATTTGGTTTTACAAAGAGTACTCTATGGCACTGGCTCCTTACTTAGCTTGCATTTATTGAGAATCTCTCATCTAGGGCAAAGCCAAAGTGATTGGAAAAAAGCACAGATGATTATGTATATAAGAAGGATAAAAGAATGATCCCACAAAATTAAAGACCAGTATACTCTGCATTAGTTTGCTGTATAATTCTTAAACAATATTCTCAGTTCAAACATAATACATTTCCTTGAGATGGGAAAGCTTCTGTCCAGAATTAGCACCGTTTTTGAAAGCATTGTTTGTGCAATGTCAGCTTGACATTTTTGCACACAATATCATATGACCTGTGGATGAAAGGCAACAGGCAGATTCCATATTCTTAGATTTCCAAAAAACATTTGACACAGCACCCCCACTGAAGACTGCTAATGAAGGTACAAGCATTTGGAATAGGTTCCCAGATATATAAGGGGCTTGAAGACTTCTTAAGTAATAGAACCCAGTATGTTGTCCTCGAGAGTGAGTGTTCACCAGAGAAAAGGGTATTATCAGGTGTACCCCAGGGAAGTGTGACAGGACTGCTATTATTTTATTTATACATAAATGATCAGCAGAGAAGGTGTGTTTGTTGATGTCCTGTGGTGAACAGGAAGGTGTTGTTGTTGACTGACAGTAGGATGACACAAGATGACTTAGACAAAATTTTTTGTTGGTGTGATAAATGGCAGGTAGCTCTGAAGTAGAAAAATGTAAATTAATGCAGATGAGTAAGAAAAACAAACCTATATGTTCAAAAACAGAGTTAGTAGTGTGCTGCTCAACACAGTTCCATTGATTAAATATCTATGTATAACATTTCAAAGCAATATAAAATGGAATGAGCATGTAAGGATTATAGTAGGGAATGTGAATGGTTGACTTGGTTTATTGGGAGAATTTTAGGGACATGTGGTTCATCTGTAAAGGACAATATATGTAGAACACTACTGCAACCTATTCTTCAGTTCTACTTCAGTGTTTAGGATCCCCACCAGGTCAGATTAAAGGGAGTCATGTAAGTGTAAATGTCTGCATGGTTCTTCAGGCACATTGACAGAACTACCTGGACCATCTCAGTCATCCTGAAAAAACATCCTTTCTTGCTGAGTTTCAAGTGAACAAAAACAAGTTGGTGGGGTGCCAAATCTGGACTTTAGAATAATTATCTTTAGGATAATTCAGGCACGGTGACATGGTATTTGACCAATGTCTCCCACAGAATTGGCAACATGTGGAAGGATATATTGTCCTGGTGGATCACTTAGGTATTGACCATATTTCTTTGGATAAGGTCAACACTAATCCCTCAATGTTTAAGTATTTATGCATAAAATTTAATGCTCAACATTTTTCCAATATATACAAACACTTTATGGAACACATCTCTTATGTCAGAGAAGCCAATTTTATCGATGAGTGGCTTATGTTGACCTTTTTGGTCAAGAAGACAAGATTGTTCATTGAATTTATTTGTTACTCTCTGGTTCACACCAAGAAGTCCAAGCCTTAACATTGGTTAGTCCTGTGTCGAAAAAAGTTGATTAATCTTCAAATGTTTCAAAAGTCCATTATGAATTGTCACACCTTTCCTTCTGTTCACCTCACAAGACTTCTAATACCAACTTTCTGCACACCTTCCATATTTGCAAATCACCTATCATAATTCAGTGCATAACCAATTTCAGCAAAGTTAATATATAAATTTATTTATTGGTGATTATAGTTCTGAATGTACTAAGTAAGACATTGTATTGTATGGAACTGAGGACCTAGAAACGATGGAGAGGCTTTGTGTGCACCTTAGCCTGCAGTGGTACACAACCCCAGCACAGGCTACGGCAGTCCACTCACCTCACCACTGCCCCATACCGAACCCAGGGTTATTGTGCATATAGGCCCCCAGTCTGATTGTCTAAGAGATTGCAAAAGAATGTAACATTTCAAGTGGATCATGTCATGGAATCCTGACACAGCATCTTGGAATGCATCATGTTGCTACCAAATTCATCCCATGGCTCATCAGTCAAGACCAGAAAGACCTTTGCCTGACAATCTGTTAAGAGCTTTTGGATTGTGCAAATGAGTAGGAGATGTTCCCTAAGATAATCATAACCAGTGATGAGACGTGAGTCTATGATTATGATATTGAGACCAAGATTTGATCTTCAGAATGGGTTAAGAAAGGTTCTACAAGACCAAGAAAAGCTCATCATGTCAAGTTAAATGTCAAAGCCATGTGGATAGTTTTCTTTGACTTTGAAGGATTCATTCATCATGAATTCATGCCACAGGGACAAACTGTTAATCAATGGTACTAACAGGGTGTGTTGGGATGCCTGTAAAAGATGTGAGAAGGAAATGGTCTGAAATGTGGCAAGACTATTCATGGCTCTTGCATCATGATAACACATCCACACAATCAGCCCTGTTGGTATATGACTACTGTACAAAAAACGGAAGCACTGAGTTGCCTCATCTGCCGTACTCTTCAGACCTGGCCCATATGGACTTCTTTATATTTCCAAAAGTGAAAATTCGTTGAAAGGACAAAGATTTGCAATGACAGAAGAGCTGAAAGTAAATTTGGAGATGGAGGAGGTTATTCTGAGACTACACACAAGAAGTAAAAGGTAAGCGTAGAAAACAATTGTAGACAAAGTTCTGGAATTTTTTGAACAAACCTCTTGTGTGGGTCTCACTTCGGTGATCTTATAGTTTCTAACAAACCTGTGGGTCTCTTCCTGGCTTTAGACAGTCAGCTATAGATGTTGTCTTCCTCTTTTTATTAATATTGTCACAGAAAAAATCCGAGTAGCACAGTCACTGTGGTGTAGTGGTTATAATACTAGACTGTTTCATGGAGGGTTGTGAGTTCAAAACACTCCTGAAGTATAAAATTTTAATTTCTCTATATGGTTTGTGTACATTCTAGAGATATCCACAAATGTCAAGAATCATTGTACTGGAATGTCCTGTAACTGTATATATACTGCATGTGTTCTAGCAGGAGGCAGTTTGCTCCACACTCTTGTATGTGAAAGTGCTGAATAAACCTTCATTAAGTGGAGTTAATGTTCATCATTCATCTAATTACACCTTCTCCTATGTGAAATTATTCTGGTGGAGATGCCGGGTATTGGAACTTGCGATACTGCACATTACTGACGACACAGTGACTCCCATCAGGCCATGACAGAGCTGCCGTTTACATTGCGAGAAACCCGAGTTTGAGCCATATTCAACACATCGCAATCTACTGGAGACAGAGGAAGGAGAGGATGTTACGATAATAGCAACTGTGTGTCACCGCATGAGACATCCTTCCATGTTCTCTGGTGATGATGGCCAAGATACAAAGAAGTGGCTGAAGGTATATGAGCATATAGCCAAATTTAACAAATGGGATGACACCGTGTGTTTGGCTAACGTATTTTTCTACTTGGAGGGCACTGCCAAGCAATGGTATGAGAACAATGAGGAGGAGTTAACAAGCTGGGAAGTATTCCAGGTAGAATTGTGTAAGTATTTTGGTGACACACACTGACAGAAGTGCAAGGCCAATGAAAAATTAAAGTGCAGGGCACAGCATCCAGGAGAAACTACAGCATCCTACATTCAAGATGTCTTGGAGATGTTAAAAATAGTGGATCCTAGAATGAAGGGGGAAGATAAGGTTGCATACCTCATGAAGCGTGTTGCTGAGGATATTTATCAAGCTCTACTCCTGAAGGAGGCTTCAACAGTAGACGACTTCATAAAATGGTGCCAGTATATCGAGACAATGCATCAAAAAAGAATTACATGCAAGAAGTTTGAATGGCTTCCAAACATTGTATCAATGTTTATGATGGAGGAAGAAACTGATTTTACAAGTGTTCTTCATCAGATATGAGAGAGGAATTTCAGAAGTCACTTGGATGGCACGGTGAGCATAAAACCATGACACTTCAAGAGGTCATAAAAAAGGAAGTGGAACAGACATTGAACCCAATCTCTCGTCCTTCATTTCCCTTTAAAACATTAAAAAAGTCAAGATCCAGGCGAAGTTACATTCCTACATTGCCGCATGAGGAACCTGTTTGGGCACCAAGAAAGACTGACGTCTGGAGGACCCAGGATAACCAACCAGCGTGTTTCCACTGTGGACGACCGGGACATGTGGTGTGCTATTGTCAAGAAAGGAACTGGATATTTGATGATGCTCATGCCAGAAGACAGCAGACTGATCTTAGTCGATGCCAACTCCAGGACGATGAAGATAAACAGGGAGATGTGGCTGCACGACGATGTAGGTCACCATCGTTGCAAGCTAGCCATTGGAGAAGACACTCCCCACACACTGATCAAGGTCTGCATTGCCGTTTAGAAGCTCAAGCTGATCACCTAGCTGCTGCAACCTGGAAAACTAAAGGGTGCTATCTTCCTTCGGGGTGATGCTGCCAAAGAGAAAAATCCTCCATCGTCGATCCCCACAAAAATGATAGGAAACTGCATCAATATCCTCATGGATGGCTGACCAGCCCAAGCTCTTGTGGACTCTGGAGCATCATATTCACTCATTTCAGAGAAGTACCATCACCAATTGTAGAAAACTGTATTTGTCTACAGCAAAACATCTCTGCTGAAGGTGGCTAACAGGAAATATGTAAAACCAACAGGCCAATGTGTCATTCGTGTGGGTATAAGTGGCCACACACAGCCATTAGAATTCATCGTCTTGCAAGAATCTAGTCATGAAGTCATTCTCCAATGGGACTTTTTGAAAGCTTCTCAGGCAATTATAGGTTGTGGCTGCTCAAAAATTATGCTAGATGAGATGAGATACTGTGGACAGGAAGATGCGAGTCTGAATTTGTGGAGACTGTAGGAAGTGATCATTCCTGCAATCAGGGCTAGAAAGGTAACTGTCATGTGTGATGCCATGCATCAACCCATGGATCCTGTAGTGGGATGTAAGAGAAGCATACCACTGAAGAATAACTTGGTCATCGCAGCCTATGTTGTCTCATTTAAGAACTGATTCGGTGATTTGTGGATAGATAACTGCCAATGAGAAATGCAGATCCTTCCAAAACGCATGTGCACAGCAAACACTGAGCCATTAATTGCAGAACAGCTGAGCATCATAGAAACCTTCCATGCCGAGTCTGTGGGTGAAATTAGTGCTACCACTATGAGACAAGATCTTCTAGCTTGACTATCACTAGATCTCACTAAGGAACAACAGAAGGAGCTACTTGCCATTCTTCAAGAGTTCTCTGAATGCTTCAATCCACAAGTGAAGAGCAAATTAGACAAATCGATGGTGAAGCACTGGACTATCACTGAAGACCATCAACCAATAAGCCAGAGAGCATACCGTGTTTCAGCAACGGAACATCGAATAATTCGCAATGAGGTAGAGAAAATGATGAAGAATGACATCATTCAGCCTTTGCAGGGCCCATGGTCATCACTAGTGGTTCTTGTCAGGAAGAAGGATGGCAGTTGGCGTTTTTGTGTTGACTGCAGGAAGCTTAATAAGATAATTAAAAAGTATGTTTACCCTCTTCCATGAACTGATGATATACTAGATGGCCTGAAAGGGGATAAGTCTTTATCAACCATGAACTTGTACTCAGGATACTGGCAAATCAAAGTAGATGAGGCTGATCGTGAGAAAACTGCATTCACCATCCCTGAGGGCCTGTGTGAGTTTAAGGTAATGCCACTTAGTTTGTGTAATGCACCAGCAACTTTTGAACGGATGATGGATAATCTTCTAAGTCACCTGAAGTGGACGATGTGTCTTTGTTATTTAGATGACATTATAGTGTTCTCAGAGACATTTGATGAACACATAAAAAGACTGAGGGCCATTCTTAAGTGTCTCCAAGAAGGCAGACTGAAACTTAATCCAAGAAAGTGTCTCTTTGGAGCAAAATAAATCAAAATACTTGGACAACTTGTGTCAAACGAAGGTGCGCAGATAGACCAAGAAAAGGTGAGATCTATAATGGATTTTCCTATTCCTAAAAGTATTAGAGATGTAAGAAGCTTCCTCGCTTTATGTCCTTATTACTGCCATTTTATCAAAGAATTTTGTATCAAAGCCAGGCCACTCCGAAAGTTGTTAAAAGCCAATGCTAAATTTATCTGGGGTGGTGCTCAACAAGATTCTTTTGATGTGCTGTGAAAAGCTCTGCGACTGACCTGTACTTGGTCTGTATGATGAGAGAGCACCTACAGAACTACACACAGATGCCAGTGGGTATAGGATGAGTGCTGTTCTGGTGCAAATTTCGGATGGAAAAGAGGAGGTTATAGCCTATGCTTCTAGGAAACTTACACAAGTCAAAAGAAACTACTCAACTACAGAAAGACAATGTCTTGCTGTGTTCTGGGCCATGTGCAAATTTCGACAGTATCTCTATGGAAGGCCATTCACAATTGTTACAGACCATCATTACTTTGTTGGTTGACAGGTCTTAAGGATCCAACAGGATGACTCACCGGGTGGGCACTAAGTCTTCAAGAGTATGACATTACCATAGTGTACAAAAGTGGAAGAAAACACCAAGATGCCGACCATCTCTCAAGAAACCCTGTGCAAGACAATCGAGACTTTGATAAAGATAGTGAATGTCTTGCTGCACTCCAGGATCTCTCTACTGAGCAGAAGAAGGATGCCAAAATGTCTCACATTATGCTTGCCTTAAACCATTCAGAGGATGTAAAAGGATAATTTCAGGTAGTTAACGGGTTACTTTGCAAGAAAACTTTTCTGGCCAGATTTATTTTGGAGTGTCCTTCACTATGTGTCACACTGTCGAGTGTGCCAGAGGAGAAAGGCAGTTACTCAGAAACCACCTGGCTGACTCATACCAATTCCACCAGCTGAAACACCTTTTCAGCATGTTGGGATTGACCTCCTCGGATGATTTCCAATGTCTGCTAGTGACAATAGATGGATTATTGTTTGCACTGATTATCTGACATGCTAGGCCATTACAAAAGCCGTGAAAACAGCTGAAGCATTCGAGGTAGCCAAATTCATTGTGGAAGACATTGTATTAAAACACAGTGCCCAAAGGTCATTAATTACGGATTGAGGGAACGTTTTTCAGTATAATCTTGTGACAGAGATAAACCGTTGGTGCAACATTACTCATCAGATGATGACTGACTACCATCTGCAAACTAATGGGCTTACTGAACACCTTAATAAGACCTTGGCCTACATGCTATCAATGTTCATCAATGTTGAGCAGAGCAACTGGGATGAGGTGCTACCTTTTGTGATGTTTGCCTAGAACACCACAGGATTTATGTCATTTTTCCTGGTGCATTGGCATAAGGCGACTACAGTGATGGAGACTGTGTTTCTGTTACATCATTATGATGTGGACAATGACTACATACGCCAGGCGTTAGCCAGAGCTGAGGAAGCTCGGCAGTTAGCTCAACTCTGCATGCTGCAGGCTCAAGAAAACAATCGCCGAAGGTATGATGCTAGCCACCACCCTGTTGTCTACCAGTCTGGTGACCTAATCTGGATCTTCACTCCTGTTCAGAAAGTTGGTCTCTCTGAGAAGCTCTTCAGGTGCTACTTTGGACCTTAGAAGGTTGCAAGACAGTTTTCTCATGTTACTTATGAAGTTGAAGATTTCGACCCCGACACAAGATGATGAAAGATCAGAGATACGCTCCAAGTCCTTCGAATGAAGCCCTATAAGGATCTGGTAACCCTGGGTAAATTCGAAGCTCCAGCGAAAGCAACAAGCTGGAAGATGACGAAAAACGCAGCAGTCATAGGGAGTCAGAGTAGACAGGACCAATGACTTGTTTCCAGACTAGGAGGACGTAACACCTAGATGCTGTTCTCTTAAGGAGGGAGCAATGTTGGAGAAGAAGCTGAGTAGCACAGTCGTTGTGGTCTGGTGGTTATGATAGTACACTGTTGCATGAAGGGTTGTGAGTTCAAAACTCATTTGAACTGTCAAATTTTAATTTCTATATTTGGTTCGAATACATCTAGAAGTATCCACAAATGTCAACAATCATTTACTGGAATGTTCTGTAGATATATACATACTGTATGTGTTCTTGCTGGAGGCAGTTCACTCCATGCTTTTGTTATGTGCAAGAGCTGAATAAACCTTTGTTAAGTGAAGTTAGTGTTTGTCATTCATCTAATTACACCTCCTACTATGTGACAATATCGTGTGAACAATTGTAAACCTGTTTGGGGAGGGGGGGAGGACCTGGTTCGGCAGCCCATTGGACTATAATTCACACTGATAAAATCAACGTCACTGTTATCAGGGTTCAGGGTTGATCATGTGACTTCATATCCTCCCATTTCAACAACCTGCTCAATTATTACATTTGATTGTGGGCAGGAGTACTGTTATGTTGGAAATTAAAAGGTCTGGTTCCACACTGTTCTATAGTATGGCCAACAGATAATTATCCAGTATTTACAATTAAAGGATGAAGAACTTAATTATCAAGCCTCAAATCTCATCCTTACAACAGGTGAATCCCTCTCATCCTGAAGAAGGAACTATTAGTTCCAAAAGCCAGGATAGTTGCATACTTTTTCTCCCAAAGGGAAGTAATGGCAAGCTCTTCTGTCCATAATTTTAAATGTTATGACTGGAACACTTTTTCTACTTATACTCAGCTGGTGTTCAGCAAGTCTGTACATAAATAATGGGCTTCCAAATGTCTAAGAGATTAGCAGTCCATCACAACACTCTTCTGGTAATGTGTTTTGCACCAGGGATGGTGGATATGGAGTTTTCAGCTGTAGGATCGTATTTGGATGCCAATGAATGGTATGAATAAGGACTTTTAATTACAACTGACAATCAGACTTTACTTTAAAGGTGCTTATCTGTCAATATTTTTAATTTGCAGTCTCTTTATTCTCTGTTTTCTCATTTCATTCTTTTTCATAACAGTTTCATTATCCATCTCACCTTGAAAATTATTGATGTGATGTCAAAAGGTGTGAATACTAATAACCATAACCCTTTGAGCCACATTTAGTTGTCAGTGTACACTCATTTCAGCTGCTCCAGACTTTAAATATTCTGATGAATACACACTGACACATGTAATACCAGAGCAGGTTTCAACCATAAACTGGATGATGCTACTTCCATTTCAGGGTTTATCAAATCAGTAAGCTAGTTACTGATAGTTAATTTAAGGAGATCCACTTCAGTTGTTGTAACATTTATTCAAACCAGCTGCTCGGTATGAACACCAATGGCAGTGGTTGATTTTCCTACCATGCGACTTTCCGGCAGCGAACAGTTTCTGTCAGTATGCAATGTTTGAAACTCGTGCACTGACTGGCCTGGTTGCATTTTATGTATTATCAAATACAATAATTTCATACACTTGAAGATAGAATTTTCAATCTTGAGCCCAATCGTGGTTTTAATAAATATTAGTACAACAGAAGTGTATCTCTTTAAATTAATTAGCACGTCTCTCAGCTGTGAATGACATACATACCAAACCTTATGCAAACTAGTTGCTGTTAAGACTGCATCCAACATATCTTTGTCATCTGCCCCACATAAAAACTCCACTAGAAAATTTGCTTCATCTCCACACCTTTATTTTATTTGCATTATGATCAGTATTCAAAACACATTTAGTATTTACTTACCACTTTTTAATAGGTAAATAGTAAGATGATCATACCTTCTTCTCCATATGGTGTTGACAAATGCAAACTCAACCAGTGACCCAAAAATGAATGCTGTGCACCCAAGAAACCATATTTCACTGGCCTTTATGTAAGATACCTTGGGCAGCTGACTGCTGGTTTTCGATGACAATGTAATGAATGTCAGCATAGTGCTTGTACCTGTTGAAAGATATTTCAGAACTAGAAGACATCTATAACTGTAATAAATATGATGAACTACTCAAAAAGAGAAAAATACTAGGTCTGGTATGTTATTGACATTTAAGTACTAACTTCTTTTTCATTCAGACAATGATTCAAAATTTTGAGTGGAATACAAACAATTGAATAAGCAAAGATAGTGATACAGTCAAGGTTTTGTACAACAGAAAGACACACAAACAAGAAAAGGCACATGACAGCTCAGCTTATGAGCTTGCAACTTCATAGTGCTGTGGCCCAACTGAAGAAAGAAGTTATGTTCAGCAGAAGAAATAAGAACAACAAGCAAGGGAGGAGGGAAAGGAAAAGGAGAAAAGGCAAGAATGAGACAATAACCAGGAGAGGGAGAGAGTGTAAGTGTAGGGGATGAAAAATGGCATTAGAGAGAGCTCTTTGTAGCATAATCAGACACAGGAGTGTGTTGCACAAAGTTGAATATGAGGTGAGAATTTGGCAAGAGGGGGACAAGATGGAAAAGGGAACGAGGAAGACCCCTCTTCCACCCCTTCAATCTTTGATTACAGTTTTATTGGTAGAAGCAAGAACACTTGTATCTCATAATGTGCAACCAACTAATGTAAGTGTTCTCCTTAGGGTGAGCTCTTTGGTGCCATAACGCTATCCTATTTCTTTGCCGTCCTTTCCTCTCCTAGATCTTTTCTCACCCTTTCCTTGACACCTCATCTATCTTCATCACTTTCATATTCATCTCATCTGCTCTGCCTGATAAAAAGCCTTATTCCAATAGGACAGCAGCATCATCCATGCCTTGCAGATTTTCTGTTATATAATGTTCCAAAGGTGACCAACATGCCATTAGTCAAGTGGTCATAATGTTTTGGCTCAACAGTGTGTCTCCAACAGATGTGATAACACTAATGCACTAGTTTTACTACTTTTCTTAATATTTTCTTTCCTCTTGTTTTGTCATTTGTTCTCCCTGAAGAAAATGTTTGTTGCAAGAGGTTTTAATTTGCTCCCATTAGTGAAGCTTAGGTATGTTGTAAAATGGTGCTCTTCTCCTGTATTTATACAACAGGTTAAGTAAAAAGTGATGAGATAGCATTGTAAAAACAAGTAACTTGAAATGAATAGGTGAAGAACATGTGAAACATGCAGACATGTATGTAAAATTGAAAACTGAAATTTCATAGATGACTAAGAAAGTGTGATAAATGAGAAAGAAACATTCTTTCTGTTATTTTGTTCACTAATAAAATTCATGAAGCATACACAGAAAACCAATTAATACAGATGGAATCATAAAAGAGGAAACATGTCGTCCTAGGAGATATAAGTGTTAAAATGGAAGTTAGTACTGCTACAATCTCATTGATAGAGACTGCAAACTGATACGAGAATGGTAATATGACAATATGTGAACAGATGCAGTACAAGGTATTCAAAAAGTGATGCAAAAATTTACCAAGTGATACACTGTGTTAACATTTAACAAAGTCTCTCCAAAGGTACTGGAGATAACTTGAATATTTTAGAACAAATTGAAATTTTTTGCACATACTAAGATGGCACCGTAGTTAAGATGACTTCATGCCTAATATAGTCTTTGAAATTTTGAAGATCTGATGTAACGATGGGTATCAACAATGCATGTTTGCTTGTTGTCACTGAACTGTGCTCCTCATTGACTGGGCTGCCAGTTTTTTTTTCCTTACTGACCTGCAAGTAATCATTCTTTGGTGTTCCTGTTGCATGTTATTAGTTCCACTGTAAGATGGGAAAGCCCTACTATATACCCAGATATTTAATTTCATTTATTTTTAAATTATTGCTCTTATGTACTTTTTTATTTTTAAATTAATGTTGTAAGCATACTTCTGTTACGAATATCAAAATTAGGCAAAACACATAAAATAAAGTTCAACATGTGGGGTTTATACGTAACATGATAAAAATATGGAGGACGGGAACATATGATGACAAAGAGTATATAATTAATGGGGGGGGGGGGGGGGGGGGGTTTCATTCAGGCTTCTATGCTGACTTTATTTTAACTATGATGTAAGTTTCATTATTGATGCCTTATATCATTTGAATATTTACTATATAATTTTAAATTTTGGTAATTGAATTGTGTTACCTGATTCTTGACAATTTTCATATTACTTATCAGTGAATATAATAAAGAAAAATTAATCTTGTGTATGACTTCCACTAGTACTGTCTCGAGTTGTTTCTTTTACCTTGTGCAAACCATAATGCTATGCTGACATTAAACAGTTTGCTACAGTACATGTGATACTTATTCACTGACATAGAATAGTGTTTCAAGAAATCTACACCAGTATTCATGTGAATGAAAATACATTACATTTCTGTCAGTGCTGTGTGCACATTATTTTACATTTTCTTGTTTTTATTCTGTTTACAGTATCTGATTATGGCAGTAAACAGAATATGAGATCTGTAGTAAAAATCTCTTAAATGATGTAGACGGAAATTATTTATTCAAAAATATGCTTAAGCATCAGTATTCTTCTCTATTACCTTTGTTATCAAAAATATAAACAGATTGTTTTAATAGCTCAACAATTGACTTGTTTTTCCTCTCAATGAAATTTGTTTAGTCTCAGTTATCTCCAATAATTTCTTCCTTTCCTCTTTTTGCTTGATGGCCCCTTAGTCCTGCAACATCTTCTGTCCTTTCCAAATCTTATTTTCGTTTTGGATTCTTTGCTTCTGAGCAGCTTGCAACTTCTAGCTCTCATCCACTTATCTTTGACACATAAATTGTGTGAATCTCATTACTAGCACACAATAATTTGAATTTCATATTCTAAAGTACATTATGACAATTGACTCCCATCACTTTCCTTGTGCATCTTTTTATGATGCATATTTGAAACAGATTTTTTTATCTCAGAATTCTAACTTAATTTTTGCCCATTCTTCTACTATAATTTTCTTTGTACAAAAAACATAGCTGCTTAAGAAGTTCTATCATCATTAGTCACTATAGGCAAGGCCTTGTTGATGTAGCTATTCTTCTCTGTTCCTTGTCAGGGTATCAATTGGTTGTAGTTGTTGCCTTTCAACCTACTGATAACATTTTGTAATATGGACATTTTGGGCATGTCTCCTAATTTTTTGCCGGAGTTTTCCTTTTAATATGTTTTTGTTTAGGAAGCTATTGTGTCAAATTAGGTGTTAAATGAGTTTAGTTGTTGTTCTTTGCTTTGCATTAGTCAATGTTCTTTTCTCTTTAATTTCCTGTAGAATTTATTCAGTCAATTTTCTTTGAGTCCAAGGTATATTGGTGGTTCCTCTACATATCCAATTTCTACTGCTTCTAATTTTTTTTTTCTTATTCCCTGAGGCCAACCTTCACAAGTACTGTTTAAAATGCTCCAAAGAAATGTCTTGATGAACTTCTTCCTTATTTCAGTATTACAGTTGTTGTTTGCTAGCAAATTACTCTTTTTTCTGAAAGATTGTTGAATCAAATTCTTTTCATTTATTCATTTCCCTTATATCTTTTATACTTCTATTGTCATCTGTTACTGCATTTCCCAAATTGCAAAATTCATTTAGTAGCACTAGTGTTTTATTTACTATTTTATTATTTCCTCTTACTTGTCTCTTTGATTTATGTATCACTCTTATTTTGACCTTGTTTACATTTACTTTCAGCACCCGACAAAACTTGTAACATACAGTTCATGTTCTGATAAGACTACTGGCTACTATATTATCAGCAAATAGAATACAATATATTTGTCTAACATTAGTTTTTGTTGCTTTGATGCCACTTCTTACTGTTCAAGTTTCAATTTCTGTAAAAGTTAAATAAATATGGAAAGGGAGTTGTCAGACAACACTTCCTACCATCCTAGACTATTTCTTAGTGCCATTGATATCTATTTCTGTACTCTGTTTTTTGTATAGATTGAGAATCAATATTTTATCTCCAATTTTATTAGTATATTCCAGCCCATCCTATCAAAACTGCTCTCTTGGTAAATTAATGTGGCGTGTGTTTTCCTGTTCATCTCAATTCTTCTTTCAAAGATAATTTTTAATGCTACTGTTAGCCTGTCATTGACAATTTTGAGTAGAATCTTTGAAGCTTGGATCAGTAATGCAAAGGTTTTGTAATCTGAACAACCATTGTCATTTTCTTTCTTAGGTATGGTAATTGTCGTGCTTTTCATTAATTCTATTGGTAGGGTTTCATCCTCACACCAGACACACATAAATTTGTACTGTTGTTCATTTCCCTTATCTCCAATGTTCTTTAATAACTCAGCAGGGATATTATCTGTTCCAGTTTGCATTATTGTTGTTCAAAGAATTGTTAAATTCTGACTTCGCAATGGGTGATTCTGTGAATTAATTTTCCACTTCTTCCTTTATTCTTATGTGTTCCGAATAATTTATGACATCTTTTTCATCATATAGTTCTTCAATACATTTTTTACAACTATCTGCTATTTTTTTCAGGTTCAAATAGTATGTTACCTCTTCCATCTTTAACTAAATTGCTATGAGTTCTGCATTTAAATGTAAGTGATCTAATTTTTGAGTGTCTGTCTGCTTTTCCTAGGTCTTCATCTATCCCCACACTTATTTGTCTCATACCAGTTACCTTCCAGCAATGTTGTTCAGTTTTTTTATTTTTCTTTATCAGTGAATTTTTCCCCCCCAACTTATTTCATTTTATATTATATCAAACATTGTTTGTCGTACATGGTTTCCTTGGCTGGAGTTTCTTCCTCCCTGCTTACAGTTTCTTGATATATCTTGTCCATCTCCACTCTAAATTCCTCAGCTGTGTCTTCATTTTTCAGTCTTGCTGTACACCATATAGTACCAGTTGTAGTTAGTTGCTATTTAAATTTAATATTGCACTTGGCTATAACTATTATATGATCACTGTCAGTGTCAAAACCAGAGTATGAATGATTAGATTTTATTTTATTTCTGTATCTTTGTTTGACCAATACATGATCTACCTGGTATCTAACACTACGCTGTTAGGACTATTTCATAGTGTTTCCATAATTCTAATAGTCTTTTGGCTCTACTATTCTACAATGCAGCAGTCTTTTTGGTGGCTGCAGGGGCAACAGTCTGGATGATTGACTGATCTAACCCAAATAGCTTTGCTGGGTTGGTACTGTGAATGGCTGAAAGCAAGGGGAAACTACACCCATAATTTTTCCCAGAGGCTTGCAGCTCTACTGTATGGTTAAATGATGATAGCATCCACTATTTAGTGGAGGTAAAATAGTCCCTCATATGGATCTACAGTCAAGGATTACTCATGAGGATGTTATCATAAGGCGATACAAAATTGGTGTTGTTCAGTTTGGAGTGTGGAATGTTAAATCCATTAACGAAGCAGGTAAGTTAGAACAATTAAAAAGAGAAGTGGATAGGTTGAAATTAGGTATAGAGGGAATTAGTAAAGTTTGGTGACAGAAGCTACAAAACTTTGGGTGAATACAGGGCTACAAATACAAAGTCAAATAGGGGTAGTGCAGGTGTGGGCTAAATACTGAACAAGAAAATAGGAATGCAGCTAAGCTACTATGAACAGCATGGTGACTGCATTATTGCAGCCAAGATAGACACCAAATCCACACTCACCACAGTAATACAAGTTAACATGCTGACTAACTCCACAGGTGATGAAGAGAATGAAGAAATACATGATGAGATAAAAGAAATTATTCAGATAATTAAGCGAGTGAAAATTTAATTGTGATGGGGACTTGATTTTGATAGTATGAAAAGGAAGAGAAGGAAATATAATAGGTGAATATGGACTGGAGGAAAGGAACGAAAGAGAAACCTGCCTGGTAAAATTTCTCACAGAGCATGATTTAATCATCATGAACATTTGGTTTAAGAATCATGAAAGAAGGTTGTAACTGAAATAAATGCTTGAGGATTCATCATAACTTGCATTGAGAAGTATCTATTTTTTATTTCTTGATAGTGACTAGTTTTGAAGATCAGTGCCCATTTTCAAACCATCCTACAAAGAAGATTACAGTTGATATGACAGTCTTATACAAATGAGGCACATATTCATAATAAAATTATAGTACACTGGATTTTCCTGTTTTTAATTATAGTACACTAATATATGTGTAAGGTATACAAATTTGTCATGGTTCTATTTCACAAGTTGCCTTTCTCATTATATTCCATGCTGTAAGTGTAACAAATACAAGCAGTAGTCTATGTACAGAAACTGTCCCTGCAGTAATCAAAGCAACATATGGCCAATTTAACAGCAGCAATTATACCACATAGGATAGATATCAGAGAACTGGTGTGCAGAGACACCATTGGATATTGAGTAAGACACTAGAGACTGCTGACAGCAGTGTGTATTAAAGATATAATGTTTACTGACCAAACAATATTTTTTTTACTTTTTATTAATGTAATATAAATTTAAAAATCTTATAGTGCCAAAATTCTTTTTCTCTAAGACCACTCATTGATCTGTAGTGGGTAAAATACACCAAACTTATATGTGTTACATCGTTACATGACGTCGCCTCCAGAAAATGCTGCAGTTGCATGAGCTATGCTCAGTAGTCATACTGTTTTGTGTTACACATAATGTGTCCAGGCCATAAAAAGTTGCATGTCTGTACTACAATTCAAACCCAATAAGTGTGGCAGTCCTCACTACAAAAATAAATAACTAAATAAAGCTGACAATTTACAATAAGACTGCCACTTAAGCATATAATCACCATAGGTATTCATTAGTTTATATCCAGTCCTTTAATGAAGAAGAAAAGAGTCGTATTAATTGTAATAAGCTGAAGGCCTAATGTGTGGCATTATGATCAAAGAGAAAAGAGTAACTGCAAATGACCAGCATGTAGTAAATCACCCTTAGACAAGTCATTTTTTTGTGGTTTTCATAGTTTTACATACCGTGCCTTGATGAGTAAAAATTACATTTTGATTTGTTACATATTACATCCATAGCACTACTAGTGTGACAACACATCTAATATTGAAATGATATTTCATTTTCAACAGGTTTACATAGTTCCACATACAGCATTCCAATGAGCAAAAATTACATTTCTTTTTTTATGAATTGAATCCATAGTGCAACTAGGGTCACAGCACATCAAATATTAAAGCGTTAAGCACCACTGATTAGCAAATTCAGATGGAAATGAGCAAAATGTATTTTTTAAAAGTTTTTAAAGTGCATCATAGAAATAATAAATCCTTTCAAATGTTCAAATGTGTCTGAATTTCTAAGGGACCAAACAGCTAAGGTCATCTGTCCATACACTTACATACTACTTAAACTAACTTAAACTAACTTACGCTAAGAACAACACATGCCCGATGGAGGACTCGAACCTCTAGCGGGAGGGGCCACGCAATCAGTGACATGGCACCTCTAACCATGCGGCCACTCCACATAGCAAATCCTTTCATTTTACAGATTAAACTTACTGTACAACTTCATGTGGATCAGTGCAAACTGGTGTGAGAGCACACCTCCATGTTAAAACATTACTAAATTACTCTGAAACAACTGAGTGGCAAAAACCAGGCAAATGAACAAAAATTACATTACTTAACAATCTTTAAAATACACCATAAAAAAACAAATCCTATCTTATTGCAGATCAAATTTCTTATTACGTGCATAATCTCCTCAATGAAAGCTGCACATCAACAGGCATAAATTGCATTGCATTGTGTGTGTTCAGAAAAGACATTTATAGGCCAATCGAAACTTCTGTGTCCATGGCATAAATGATATTCACTCTGCAATATCAAAAAATCCATGACCAAACAATAGTTACATGTGGCTGGATTACACAAAAGTACTCATGCACTGCGTCAGACAATAACACTTCATGTATTTGATGCTAGAGTACCATAGACTATGCTCAGAAATTATACTTCTGTACACTGTACTTAAGAAATAGAGCCTAATGAAACAAAAGTTACCTATAAGAAATCATCTCAGCAGTTGACATTAATTTTCATACCATTCTCTAATGCCTGAGATAAGAGTTTTTTTCAGTAACAAGTTAATTTACATACAGTTCTCTAATATCTGAGATAATAGGTATTCGCAGTTAAAACTTACAAATCACAGTAATGATGATGTTTATATTTACCCTTCCAATAACTAAAAATCTTTACAACTTCGCTGCTATGGCATCACAAACCATAGCATTTGCAAACACATATGAATACCAAAATAACAAACAGCTTATAGTAATCCAATTGCATTGTAAACCACCAACAAATGTTTGGCAGCGTATGGTTTTTAAATTTATATTAAGTTAAGCAAAAATAAAATGACATGTTTTTTAGTCAGTAAATATTTTATCTTCAGTGTGAGCCACTGTCAGTGGCCTCTTAGGCTTTTACTTGGCAACTACTGATGTCTCTGCGCACCCATTCTCTAAAGTATATCCTTTGTAGTGTAATTTGCTGTTGTTAA
This sequence comes from Schistocerca gregaria, assembly GCF_023897955.1. Taxonomy (NCBI): domain Eukaryota; kingdom Metazoa; phylum Arthropoda; class Insecta; order Orthoptera; family Acrididae; genus Schistocerca; species Schistocerca gregaria. Next base: position 429,462,113 of record NC_064921.1, read on the forward strand.
GTTGGGCATATACCACTTTGATTACTGCAGATGCAGTTTCTGTATTGGAATATTGCCTATATTTGTCACACTTATAGCATGGTATGTAACCAGTAAGACAACTTGGAAAAAAGAACCATGACAAATTTGTGTACCTTACACATATACAGGGTGTATCACAATTAATGGAGTAAATGCATACAGTTGAAAGGACATGATACTAGAAACATGTGCTCTAAAATGCATTCGTTAAGAGCTATGAGCACTTGTTCATCTTTGCAACTTTGAAACACAACTCTTCAATTGATCAAGTGTTCATAACTTTTAAGGTATACATTTTAGAGCACAGGTTTTCAGGACATTTTTTTCTTATTTTGGTCCATACTACCACTTCCCAAAATGTGGAAAGCAAAGAACTTGCAGTAGAAGAGATTTTTCTCAAAGTATCAAAGATGGAAAATTGCTCGTAGCTCTTAAGGTATACATTTTTGCCCCTATATTTACTGAGACATTTTTGCTTCTAGTGTCGGATGCTTTCAACTGTATCTGTTTACGCCATTAATTATGATACACCCTGTATTAGTGTACTATAATTGTATTACAAATATGTGCCTTGTTTGTATAAGATTGTCATGTCAACTGTAATCTTCTTTGTAGGATGGTTTGAAAATGGACACAGGTGTCTGAAACTAGTCACCATCAAGAAATAAAAAACAGATACTTTTCATGCAACTTATGACAAATCTACAGCCTTTTTTTTTTTCAATTACAAAAAAAGTTGCTGACATATTTTTCACCTGCAGCATGCTGCAAGTTCATAAAGAAGGTTGTACATGTGGAAGAGACCTGGAGGCACTGGAAGGTTTCAGATTGATTATACAATGGTAAGAGGAGATTCTGGAACCGGATTTGAAATTGTAAGACATTTTGAAGGACCGATGTGGGCTCTCATCACAATTTATTGGTTATGAGCTGTAAATTAAAACTGAAAAAGTTGCAAAAAGAGGAAAATAAGGAGATGGGACCTGGATAAGTTGAAAGAACAAGAGGCAGAGAGTTTCACAGGGAACATTAGGCAGCAATTGACTAGAGCAGGGGAAATAAATACAATAAAGATGAATAGGTAGCTTTGAGAGATGAAATAGTGAAGGCAGCAAAGGATAAAAGTGGTAAAAAGACAGGGTCTAGTAGAAATTCTTGGATAATCACAGGAGATACTGAATTTAATTGATAAAAGGAGAAAATATAAATGAGCAGCAAATAAAGCAGGTGAAAGGGAATGCAAAAGAGAGAGAGAGAGAGAGAGAGAGAGAGAGAGAGAGAGAGAGAGAGAGAGAGAGAGACTGACGGGAAGTGCAAAATAGGTAAATAGGAATGGCTAGAGGTCAAATGTAAGGATTTAGAATCATATGTCCTTATGGGAAAGATAATATAGATACTACCTGCAGGAAATAAGAGACCTTTTGAGAAAAGAGTGCATGTATGAATATCAAAAGCTCAGATGGAAAATATTATAGACTGGGAAGAGGGTGTAGATGAAGATGAGATCTGACACTGCAAGAAGAATTTCACAGCTCACTGAAAGACCTGGGCTGAAACAAGGCCCCTTGAGCAGACAACATTCTGTCTGAAATACTGATAGTCTTGGGTGAGCCAGCCATGACAAAACTATTGCACCTGGTGTGAAAGATATATGGGACAGTCAAAATACCCTCAGACCTCAAGAAGAATGTAATAACTACAATTCCAAAGAAATCAGGTGCTGATAGGTGTGACTATTGCAAAATTATCTGGATAATAAGGCAGAGTTGCAAAATACTGACATATATTCTTTACAGGAGGATGGAAATACTGGTAGAAGCTGACCTTAGGGCACCAGTTATGAGTCAGAGGGACTGTAGGAACACAAAAGCATCCTATGACTTTTCTTAGAAGACAGGTTAAGGAAAGTCAAGCCTACATTTATAGAATTCATCAACTTTGAGAATGTTATTGAAAATTTTGACTGGAATACTCTCTTTGAAACTCTGAAGGTTGCACAAGTAAGATACAATTTGTACAGAAACCAGATGGCACTTATAAGCCTCAAGGGACATGAAAAGGAAGCAATTGTTGAGAAGGTAGTGAGACAGGGTTGTAGCCTATCCCTGATGTTATTCAGTCTATACAATGAGCAAGCATTCAAGGAAACCACAGGAAAATTTGGAATAGCAATTAGAGTTCAGAGTGAAGAAATAGAAACTTCAAGGTTTGCCGATGACATTGTAATTCTGCCAGAAACAGGAAGGACTTGGACCAGAAGTTTAATGGGTGGACAGTGTCTTGTAAGAAGGATATATTAGATGGATGTCAACAAAAGTAAATAAGGGTAATGGAATGTAGTTAAATTAAATCAGGTGATTCTGAGGGAATTAGATAAGGTAACAAGACACTAAAAGTAGTAAATGAGTTTTGCTACTTGGGCAGCAAAATAATTGATGACGGTCAAAGAAGAGAAGATGTAAAATGTAGAACATTCCTGAAGACAAGAAATCCGCTAACGCTGAATAAAGATTTGAGTCTTGGGAAATCTTTTCTGAAGGTATTTATCTGGAGTGTAGCCATATATGGGAGTGAAACATGCACAATATACAGTAAGGCAAGAAGGGAATAGAAACTCTTGAAATGTAGTGCTACAGCAGAATGCTGAAGAGTAGATGGACAGATAGTGTAATTGATGAGATGGTACAAAACAGAATTGGGGAGACAAGAAATTTGTGGCACAATTTGACTAGAAGAAGACATCAGTTGATAGGACACATTCTGAAAAATCATAGGTTTTTCAATTTAGTATTGGGAAGTGTGGAGGGGAATTAAAAATCAAAGGAGGAGACCAAAAGAGTAATACCCTAAGCAGATTCAGAAGGCTGTAGGTTGCAGCAGTTACTCAGAGATGAAGAGTTTTGCACAGGATAGAGTAGCATGGAGAGCTGTATCAAACCAATCTTTGAACTGAAGACCACAGCAACAACAACAATAACAACAAAAAACATTTACATTTTCCAGTCCAACTTTACTAACCCTTTTTGTGGCTATTCACACAGGCATTAGAGTCTCCCATTATCATAAACTTGTCATTTTCCTTTGTTGTTGCTAAGGGTTCTTCTATATGATCATACATATCTTCTGTTTTTTTGTCTCCTCTGTTTTTTGTTGGGAAGTAAAATTGTATTATGCAGAGATCTACCAAAGAAACCTTTAGATTTACCAAAAGTAGTTCTAAAGGTAGATATTCATTGCATATTTTTTGTTTGTATAGTCAGCTAAAGTCAGTTTCTTAGGACAGGCTACAGAAATTCATGTTGAAGAGAGTCTAGCTGTAAGTTCTCAAATGAAGTACCCAGTTGTATGTAAACATTTGAAAAACTGTTTGCACAGTGAGAGTATTTCTTTATTTTTATTAGAATTTTGTGCCTTACTTACCAAGTGTTGTTCTGCCTGGGACTGCATTTGCTTCAAGCCAGAAGGACACCCAAGATATCATCACAAGGAGCATGCTAGGCACATAGTAATCCATCATATAAAAGCCAATCTCTCGCTGCAGTTCAAAAGTGATGCTCACTGTGCTGTAGTTACCATCTGTGAACAGAGTAGCGGTTGTCTTGAACTAATGATAAATTCTTTCAACTGAAGAGATAAAAGTAATTTTTGTCTGTAGAAATTATCAGCAATCTACCACCAATGGATCACATGTGCCCTTCAAAATCATTTGATGTGGCTCACAGACCTATCATTGTTTTGTCATGACACACAGAAGAAAAATATTAAAGACTTTATGTACACACCAAGTGGCAGCAGGGGAACACACACATAAAAGGATTTAACTTTTAAAAGCTTTTGAAGCCATTGACTTCTTCTTCAGGTAGAAGAGCTGAAGGGGAAGGAACAAGGGTGAAGGAAAAGGACTGGAGAGGTTTAGGGAAAGGAGTACAGTTCAGAAAAACCACCCAGAATCCCGGGTCATGGGAGACTTACTGGACAGGATGAGAAGGAAATTATGTAGCTGTGTCTTTCCATAAATTATTATGTACTTACTGAAAACTCTATGTAGCATATCAGTGCAGACAGTTGAAGCTTAAATATTTGTTTCAGGTTGTGAAAAATAACAGTGTCTTAATCAAATACTTCTAACAAGAGAAAAATAGAAGACAACTACCAGGTCTTTAATGAACAATTGACAGAGATATTTTTGGAACAACATAAGAATAACCCACTTTATTTAATTAATGGAGGAGGTGTGCCTTTTTCAAAGGCATACAATTTGAAGAGACATTATGTATGTCTATATATGAACAAGTATTCACCAGTGGGAAAAATGGTCCTGTCTGAGCACAGAAAGGGTGAACATGTTCTTCTTTAAAAGACAGACAGAAAACTGAGGAACCAGCTACATCAGTCCTCATCCCAATTTTCTCCCCAAAAATTTTGGCATGCTAACATATTCATGCTCTTTTAACATAGAGCATTCTAAATCATCTTATCCAATCTCTCTTAGTAGTTAAGCCTTCATACTCCCTAAATTGAAAACATTAAAGAGGATGAGGCAAACTGCTCTCCACTGTACGTACATGTGAAACTTCGCCTTTCGAGGATACATGAGTCCAGAACCCCCCCCCCCCCTTCCCCTCCCCCCCCCCAAGCCCGTGTATGGTTTGCACTTATCTCTGTGTTTCACTCCCACAGTCTCCTCTCTCTTTCTCTCCCACTGTTAACTTATCTCTCTGTTTCACTTCCACAGTCTCCTCTCTCTTTCTCTCCCACTGTTACTATCTCCATCCAACTCTCTTTCTCCTTTACTGCCACTGTCTCACTGCCCATCACTTATCTCCTCTCTGTTTGGCTCCCACTGCCATTGTCTTCATCCTTCTCCCTTTCTGCTTCACAGCCACTTTCTCTCCCTTCATCACCTTTTCTTCTCTCTTCCTCTACCACTGGCACTGTCTTCTTCATCTTTCACTATCACTGTCTCTCCACTACTTTCTTTCAGCACAAAACGTGTGAATACATTCATATGGCAAAATTTTTGGTGAGGAGGGCTGAATGAGGATTGAGGCACCTTGTTCGCCACTTCTCTGTTCAAGTCTTTTAAAGAGGAACATATTCTGCTTTCTTGAGCTCCAGCAAGAACATTTTTCCACTGAGTCCCTTCTTTTCCCTGCTACAGCAGGGTGTGCTGCTTATATAAAAGAAATTCTATAGGTCAGTAAAATTTTGACAGTTTATTTATATACTTCAGTACATTTATACAATTTGAAACATGTGACAACAAATAAGTATGCACAGTAAAAGGTTAACACAAAATTGTTTACTTCACATTTCGTCTGGATACATTGTTCATTGGTCACAATTTGTCAAAAATGGCTGGCTTATGATTTGTATTATAAAAGAGTAAAAATTTGTTAGAAATAGTTTACTGAATTTGCATTATTTCCAGGTTTACATAACTTTTGGCAGTTTTTTAAGGTCTTTTCAGAAATGTTAAGATCCTTTCTAGCATCGTTTTTCGCTGCACTACCACTTTTGCCATATTTGTATAGGTGTGAAGTGCCCATTATACATAGACAGTGTGTCAAAGTTTTATTGGTGAAAAATGCTGACTATAAAAATGCTGACTGTAAAAATGCTGCCTAAAAGCATTGTTTGACGACTTCTGAAACTCTGGTGATGACCCTGCTGCCCTTTCCATGAGTCCACTACATCAGTTATAACTGTGTTTATGCCGCAGAGTGGATATTACATGCATGTTTTATGTGCATATCGCTGGTAACTTTGAATCTGTGGATCTCCGTAATACAATGGGTACTTTTTGTGCCAAAATGTTGTGGTTTTTTGTGATTTTCTCAGGAACCTCAAAACAAATGGTGCTTTTATATGTCTCCTAAGTTCTGCTGTAAGCCTCACTTAATACAAAAGAACCAACAGATTTTCTTAATTTTCCTGGAGGAACTGGTTAATGCTTAAAGTTTGATCCTGTTCTGTACAGTAGCTACAGTATGCCTGTTCTTCTGATATGTATACAAATGGTCACCAGGCCAAGTGCTATCCCAAACACTTGACTTGTTATGTCTGTGATCAACAGAGCCTGAGATATGACTCCCTGAAAAATCACATTTTGCTTGAGGTCTTTTGGAACATACTAGCACTGTGCACTGACATGCACAGACCAACCTCATGTAAGAGGTGCTTGTCAATCCACAGTATTATCATTAAATTGATAAGTGTCCTCCAGGATAATTAGGTTTTGATAATGCAGTCTGCAGATATTAAAAATTGTCTAGACCTGGTTTACAGTAAATTTTAACACTGAGCCACAAATATTAAAAGAAAGTTCTTATGCCTTAGGTTAATACTGTTTCTTATGTAACACATTCCGTTTTCAGTAGTTTATATGTACATATGTGTGAGCAAAGTACAAATAACAAATCATGAACATTCCTTCACTAGTTCCTCTTTACTTCAAACTAGCAACTTACGGAATGGCCCATGAGTGAATCCTGGGTTAGTGTATGTAACTTCAGTCTCATTTGTCCACATATCATTAAGAGAGTACTCAGTAAGATGCAAAGATGGGTTCATGGTAACAGGCATTTCTCTTTCCCATTGTAAGATCAGCTGACTTGTGTTGTAAGTCCCTGGAACAAAAGCAATCCTAAATGTAATTAAATATGTTTCATGTGTTAGCACTTGAATTTTAAGATTTCGTTACGATTCAAAACTATGAATGACTGTAATTATTATATTTTTGATATGACAACTGGAATGAGCTTTTTGAAATTATCCTCCTGTTAATATTAAGAAATGTCAATATGAGTGAAAAAATAATACACAGTACCAACTTTGAAATAATTTTAAAAAAGTGACATTCACTGAAATTGGTTGTGTTGATAGCATCATCATTGGTGTAAAGTTAATCATTGTCCTCAGGATATTAGAAAACAGATTTAAAAAGATGTAAGAACTATAGGCAAAGTGGTGTATATCTTGAAATTATGTGGCTGGACAACAACTTGTCACATTTTCAGTACAATATATTCCTCCAAAGCAGCCTGGACTTACGTCCGTCTTCAGGTGATGGCCTAGACGCAACATCATGTTAACATGAGGCTTGCAGATTTTACCATGTAAGAAAAAGAGTTCTTCTTCTACGCTGAAGAGAATTACAGTGTTGTGTATGAGACATATGTTCAGTTCAGTTTATGCATAGCATTCATCATAGATAAATGTTGCTCTACTTTTGATGACATCACTTTCCAACAGGGCTGACATACAATGATTGCTTTCCTCAAAGGAAGGAAAAGTCACTTTAGATTAGATTAGATTAGTTTTTCGTTCCAGAGACCCATGTTGAGGAGATCCTCATGGATGTGGAACATGTAACTTTTTTTTTTTTAAAAAAAGAAGCTGAAATAACAATACTAATAATATGAATATATACAATACATCATTTGTTTTTATTAAAAAATTCGTCAGTGGAGTAGAAGGAGTTGGCCACTAGTAAGTCTTTCAGGCTCCTTTTAAACTGATCTTTATTTGTAACCAAATTTTTTATTTTTGCTGGCAAATTATTGAAGATGAGTGTTCCTGAGCAGTGGACCCCTTTTTGAACTAAGTGCTTTTAAGTCCTTGTGCAGATCATTTTTGTTCCTGGTATTGTTTGTATGAACTGAGCTGTTTGTTGGAAAAAGAAATATATTATTTAGGACAAATTTCATTAAGGAGTAAATATACTGAGAGGCAGTTGTTAGTATTCCCAGTTCTTTGAAGAGGTTTCTACAAGACGTCCGTGAATTTACTCCACAGATAATACGTATTACACGCTTTTGGGCTCTAAAAACTTTTGTTTGACTTGAAGAGTTACCCCAAAATATTTTACCATATCACATGATGGAATGAAAGTAGACAAAGTATGCGAGCTTTTTCACTTTTATGTAGCCTATGTCTGCTAACACTCGAATTGCAAATACAGACTTGTTAAGGCGTTTCTGCACTTCTGTGGTGTGCTCATCCCAACTGAATTTATTATCAAGTTGTAATGTAGGATCAAGAGGGAAGTGAAATGTTGAATGGAATACAATATGCTGCTTTCTTTTTCTGTGTCCTGTCTTTCACTTGATCCTGAGGAATGATAGATAAGTTTGACATAATCTAGCTTTAAATTCATTATGTATTTTTTTAAAACTTTTCTATTAAAGTGTAAATTTTCTAAACATTTTCCTGTTCCAAAAGTTTAGTATATTATTCATTAAATATTGATAACAAATTGCTTCAGAAGAAGCTGTTACATTTACTTCATATACAGAAAACATACTTAGACAAGACATTGGATAAAATTCTTACACAATAGCAAAATTATGCCTTTACTGTAACAAATGAAACATTCTACTTACAACTCTCTAGAGAAATGCTGCATCTCTGTTGATCAAATGGAAATTTCTCAAGTTTCATCCAACAGTAAACAACAGCTTTTAATCTGCAATATATAACAAATAAGTATTAGTTAATGCTAATGACATGCACTGTTACAACTCATAATGTACTATCAAACACAGAATCCAAGATGGAATAATGATAATATTATGAAAAAGATAGATTACTACTGAAATATAGCAAAGATGCTGATTTACAGATAGGCACAACAAAATGATTGACAAACAAATAAGCCTCCAGCCAAAAGACAATCATAGGAACCAGACAACATACACACATACACTCATCCAAACACAACTCACATTCGGTAACCAGAGACTATTGTTATGTGTGTGTAAGTTGTGATTGCATGAGCATGTGTATGATTTTTGATGGTCTTATTATTCTGCCTATCTGTAACTCAGCATCTCCACTATATGGTGAGTAGTATTGTCATAATGTATTATTTAGGAGAATATGCATATTAATGTGTTTACTGGACTCTATATGCTTCCTGAAATTTCAAAGCATGTTGTGAAGTGAGCCACAAAATATAGTATTTTGAAGTTTAATATGGCCTGTGACACAGAGACATTTTCTTTTTGGATGAAAAGTCCACGAGTTCTCTTCTAATTTATCCATTCTCTTCTGTACACTTCAGTTATCTCTCAGTTCTTTTAATCCAGTGCTTTCTGAATTTAAAATCTAAATCACAAAAAGCCACAAATTTCTTATCCAGTAATTTAAGAGGACATGATGAAAGCTGTCAGACTGTCACCATCTACTTAAATCAAGAATCTTACAAATTCAAAAACAAATTAGGCATATACCTTATTAATCATTCCTTCTACAAATAATCCTATTATTTGATTGCAGACAGGCACAACAAAAAGGCTTGCACATTTAGCTTTTGGTCAAGCCTTCTTCACAAAAGGAGACACACACACATTCATTAACACAAGCAAGCACACATCACATATGCATGACTGCCATCTCTGGCAGCTTGGACCAGAAAGCCTGGAGATGGCAGTAATGTGTGTGTGAGGTGTGCTTGCTAGTGTGAATGAATGTGAGTTTCCTTTATTGAAGGTGGTGAGTAGCAATCAGTCCTTTTCCTTATATTGTTGATATTCCAACCTGGAGTTTCCATTGTTTAATCTGATTATTTAAATCACTGAACTGAACAGCAGACATGTATGCTTGTGTCTGTGTATGTGCGGATGGATATGTGTGTGTGTGTGTGTGTGCGAGTGTACACCTGTCCTTTTTTTCCCCTAAGGGAAGTCTTTCCGCTCCCGGGATTGGAATGACTCCTTACCCTCTCCCTTAAAACCCACATCCTTTCGTCTTTCCCTCTCCTTCCCGAAGAAGCAACCATCGGTTGCGAAAGCTAGTAATTCTGTGTGTGTGTTTGTGTGTTTTGCTCATGTGCCTGCTTGCCGGTGCTTTCCCACTTGGTAAGTCTTGGAATCTTTGTTTTTAATATATTTTTCCCATGTGGAAGTTTCTTTCTATTTTATTTACATCATCATTAATTTGAACCCAACAATTACGTTTGTTATTGTCTCTGTTGCATTTCGAAATCTTCTCTATCGTCTTACTTTCTCTTTTTGTTGGCTTGTGTCTGTGTATGTGCGGATGGATATGTGTGTGTGTGTGTGTGTGTGTGTGCGAGTGTACACCTGTCCTTTTTTTCCCCTAAGGGAAGTCTTTCCGCTCCCGGGATTGGAATGACTCCTTACCCTCTCCCTTAAAACCCACATCCTTTCGTCTTTCCCTCTCCTTCCCGAAGAAGCAACCATCGGTTGCGAAAGCTAGTAATTCTGTGTGTGTGTTTGTGTGTTTTGCTCATGTGCCTGCTTGCCGGTGCTTTCCCACTTGGTAAGTCTTGGAATCTTTGTTTTTAATATATTTTTCCCATGTGGAAGTTTCTTTCTATTTTATTTACATCATCATTAATTTGAACCCAACAATTACGTTTGTTATTGTCTCTGTTGCATTTCGAAATCTTCTCTATCGTCTTACTTTCTCTTTTTGTTGGCTTGTGTCTGTGTATGTGCGGATGGATATGTGTGTGTGTGTGTGTGTGTGTGCGAGTGTACACCTGTCCTTTTTTTCCCCTAAGGGAAGTCTTTCCGCTCCCGGGATTGGAATGACTCCTTACCCTCTCCCTTAAAACCCACATCCTTTCGTCTTTCCCTCTCCTTCCCTCTTTCCTGAAGAAGCAACCGTCGGTTGCGAAAGCTAGAAATTCTGTGAGTGTGTTTGTGTGTTTTATTTATTGAGCCTGCCTACCGGCGCTTTCCCGCTTGGTAAGTCTTGGAATCTTTGTTCTAATATATTTTTCCCATGTGGAAGTTTCTTTCTATTTTATTTACATCATCATTAATTTGAACCCAACAATTACGTTTGTTATTGTCTCTGTTGCATTTCGAAATCTTCTCTATCGTCTTACTTTCTCTTTTTGTTGGCTTGTGTCTGTGTATGTGCGGATGGATATGTGTGTGTGTGTGTGTGTGTGTGTGAGTGTACACCTGTCCTTTTTTTCCCCTAAGGGAAGTCTTTCCGCTCCCGGGATTGGAATGACTCCTTACCCTCTCCCTTAAAACCCACATCCTTTCGTCTTTCCCTCTCCTTCCCTCTTTCCTGAAGAAGCAACCGTCGGTTGCGAAAGCTAGAAATTCTGTGAGTGTGTTTGTGTGTTTTATTTATTGAGCCTGTCTAGTGGCGCTTTCCCGCTTGGTAAGTCTTGGAATCTTTGTTCTAATATATTTTTCCCATGTGGAAGTATCTTTCTATTTTATTTACATCATTAATTTGAACCCTACATTTGTGATTACATATACATGATACAAATGTACCATTGTACCTAATAAGGCACAATATTGGGTGTTACATCGTATATATATATATATATATATATATATATATATATATATATATATATATATATATATATATATATATATATATATATATATATATATAAAAAATAGAAAGAAACTTCCACATGGGAAAAATATAATAAAAACAAAGATTCCAAGACTTACCAAGCGGGAAAGCGCCGGCAGGCAGGCACATGAACAAAACACACAAACACACACACAGAATTACTAGCTTTCGCAACCGATGGATGCTTCTTCAGGAAGGAGAGGGAAAGACGAAAGGATGTGGGTTTTAAGGGAGAGGGTAAGGAGTCATTCCAATCCCGGGAGCGGAAAGACTTCCCTTAGGGGAAAAAAAGGACAGGTGTACACTAGCACACACACACACACACACACATATATATCCGCACATACACAGACACAAGCTTTTTGGATATGTGTGTGTGTGTGTGTGTGCGAGTGTACACCTGTCCTTTTTTTCCCCTAAGGGAAGTCTTTCCGCTCCCGGGATTGGAATGACTCCTTACCCTCTCCCTTAAAACCCACATCCTTTCGTCTTTCCCTCTCCTTCCTGAAGAAGCAACCATCGGTTGCGAAAGCTAGTAATTCTGTGTTTTTTAATTTTGTTCTTTATCTGTAGTAGCAGTCTTTATTTCTTGTGTAATAGGCATGCATATCAGAGCACTTTGTTGTTTTGTTTTGATGTGTCACAAAAAATATAATTAATTTGTAAAGATACAGTGAGTACACTGTGAGGTATTTATGAGGAACAAAGATTTCCCTGCATGAATCTCTATACCCTAATCCATGGATAATTATGATTGCTCTTTTCTGTAGGGTTAATATTCTGTTCATATGTGTGTCAGCAGCACAACCCCATATCTCTGTCCCATAATTAATATTTGCAAAATGTAATCTTCAAGTCAAACAAAAGTTATTAGAGTCCAAAAGCGTCTAATACGTATTATCTGTGGAGTAAATTCACGGACGTCTTGTAGAAACCTCTTCAAAGAACTGTGTATACTAACAACTGCCTCTCAGTATATTTACTCCTTAATGAAATTTGTCCTAAATAGTATATTTCTTTTTCCAACAAACTCAGAGTTTTTAATGTCTGATGTGGGACTACTTTTGATAACTGGCTGATTAGATGTAATGAACTGCTGATTTTATTGCATAAAAATTTGATATGGTTTACCCATCTTAGATTTTCATCTAGGTGAATACCTAGAAATCTGCAGCCTTCTAGTGTCCACTACTTCAATTCCACCTATGTTACTGATAGAGGTTTGGTGTGAGTTTGTAAGTTTAAATGGCAATAACTGAGATTTACTGATATTAACTTTCAAACCTTGATCTTGGAAATAAGTAGTTATTTGACATAGTCCTTCAGTTGCTACCAACGTTAAATCATCATTTTGTTTACCAAGAAATAACAGTGAGGTATCATCTGCATAGGTTACCAATCGGGAGTTGAAAGGTTGCTCTATATCATTTATGTACACTAGGAAAAGGAAAGGGCCCAAAATTGAGCTCTGGGGTACACCTTGTGTGACTGTCTCATATTTGGACTGGAAATTAATGATCTGATTGTTGATTTTGTAAGTCAGCTTTGTACACTGCTTGGGGTTAAATAAATATGTAGCCAGCAATTGCATGGATGCAGCATTTACATTGTATGACTCAAGTTTACTTAAAAGTAACTAATGGTTTACTGAGTCAAAGGCTTTAGTAAGGTCTAGAAATATTCCAGCTGTTTGCATTCCTTGATCATGGGCACCATTAGTTTTGTGAAGAAATTCTGTAATTGCTATGATAGTACTATGATCTTTTCGGAATCGATGTTGTGTCTCTGTTAGCAACTTATTTTTCAAGAAATAGTCACTAAGTTGTGTCAGGAGCACAACTTCAAATACTTTGCTGAAACAGGTATTAATGATATGGGCCTGAAATTTGAAACCTCTTTCTTGGATCCTTTTTTATGCACTGGTTTAACTGTGCTCCATTTCAATACATTTGGAAATGTATGTTCTCTGATACTGCAGTTTACCAGGTGTGTGATTATTTTAACTAATTCCTTATTACATTTTTTAATCACAATACTACTGAAACCATCCCATCCAGATGAGATCTTATTCCTTAGGTTATTTATTATCCTGCCTATTTCTTTTTCACTTACTTGTTTGAATTCAAAAGGTGGCTCTTCAAAGAGGCAGAGCTTTACCTCACTACTCACAATTGTGTTATTAACTGGACTAACACCTGCAGATATAAAGTATTTATTGAAAACATTGCAGACTTCATTAGGATCTTTAATTGTGTTTCTTCCATGTCTTATATTTACAATTTCAGTTTCTGGCTTCGGTGTGGCTTTGTGAAATTGATTTACAATTCTCCATGAGGTCTTGGCTATATTGTCTGATTGAGCTATTTCACTACTGTATATCTGTTTTCTTAGATTTGAAAGCTCTTTCTTAAAGATTTTCTTGGCTTCATTGTACTTGGCTTTAAAAACCTGCAGGTTTGTTGACTTGTGTAACACATCCAGTTCCTGGATGTTTTGCCTGAGTTTTATCATATTTGCTGGAAGAATCAGTCTGTTGCTTTTTGCACTTTGGTTATGGGTGAACACTCTTTGTATTTTCTTAACAGGGCAGCATCTGTCAAAGTATCTTAGCATAGTATCATAGAATTTGGCCCATTTGTTTTCAGATCCTTCAGTCTGGTAAAGTAGATCCCAGTCCTCTATAGCTAATTTATTCCTTAGAGCAAGGATGTTACCCTTTTTTAGGATTCTTTTATTTTCAATAACTTTTGTCATTTTTGGGATGCTTGTGTTTAAGTACTCTACAAGCTGGCATTTGTGGTCACAGTAGTGAAAATCCATATTCCAGCACCTAACACTGTCTTTAATATGTTTACATAGTACAACATAATCAATTCTGCTAGATGTGGACTTTGTTACCCTGGTATCACTATTTACTACATTGATGAGATAATATGGGTTAAGAGTATCTATCAACCTCATATTACACAAACTGGAAGATTTTGCCTCAAAATCCAGATAGTTAGGTCACTGGGACCACAACGTCCCATTACTCTACTAAATATGTCTATGAAGCTAACTACATCAGCCTTTGGTGGATGATAAATCCCAATAACTTTATGTTTTCTCATAACCTCTCTACACTCTTCGGTGTGGACTTCAATGCCTGTCACTTCAATCAAGCCTTCTTTGTTGTACTGGCCTAGATAGTTAATTTTGTTGTACTCGAGATTCTCACTAATGTAAAATGCCACACCACCACCCTTATGTTGCTGTCTACAATAACTATTTGCTAAGGAGTAGCTCTCTAGTTTACAGTAAATAATTTCATCAGATTTTAATCCATGCTCAGTTAACACTACTATATGAGGTGACTGTTCATTTACAAAAACCTGTAATATATTAAGCTTATTTCTAAGGTACTGTATGTTTAGATGCAAGAGCCTTAGTGGTATTTTTAACTGGTCACTCTGATTATCTTCCTTTAAAATTCACTGAGTTGGTTCACTTACATAAGTTCTGGATCCAGGCATTAAAAGTTTTCCTGTTCTTTGGCGGCCTTGCATTTCTCGATCTACTACCCAATCTGGCTTCTGTCTGTCTAGTTGTCAAGGTAGCTGTTGAGGGGCCTTCTTGCTCCGTACTGTCCGAGGAGTTGCCGAACTGCCTGGTGTTGCAGTAAGGGTTGTATACTCCACCACATTTGATTGAGTAAGTGATGCTGAAGAGTCTGCAGTTGATGCCACAGCTTCTGTTGTTTTAACTAGCTGGCTTGGCAAATTGTTTTTACCCAGTCCTGGGAATTTGTTAGTTTCTTTACTTTCCCACAAAAACATGTCACTTTGAACTCTGGGTTTTATTGGTCTTGAGGATCTTCTAGGAGCACAATGTGTTTCTGGACTTTTGAATATCCTGTTGCTGCAAACTGATCTTCCTACTCTATTGTTCGTTACTATCCTCTTGACAACATTGTGGTTGATTTCTGGTACTGTAATTTTTTCTTGCTGTGGTATTATTTGCTCAGTTCCATCTGGATCCACTCAAGTGATATTGCAGGCTTTAGTTGATTTTTTGGAGAGATGATTGCAAGTAAAGTTCTGGCCATTTCTTCCTTGCAATTAGCATTTAGGTGTAGTCCGTGAGAAGTGTACCAGTCTCTGTTCTCAGGGACTGTTACAAACTGAGTATTTTGGAAAGATTTCACTATTTTGGCTATTTTCCTATTTGTTCGCCTGGTTCCATAGTTCACACAAGACAAGTTTTTTCCTGACTCAAGGTATGTGATGTGGCTGTAGAATCTTGTATGGCTAAGCAAATAATATATTTGTCCTCCAGGTGATAGTCACAAGAAGCCACTGAGATTCCGCATGAAATAAGTATTACCGTTTTGAACCCATAAATTACATATTCAGGTAACAGTTGTGGGTTCCTGATCAAAGAGAGCAGCAATGTCACAAATTGTCCACATGCTCATCTGACAGTATATTTCTGTATTTATTTTTAATCATGGTAAAAAAAAGGTCTCACACAAGAATGTACAATACTATCACTCGTAGTGAAAAATGGACTAACGGTACTCTACTTTTGTGCCCGATGTTTAGGAGCAGAGACAAAATACTTCAGTGACAGGTCATTGTGAAATGCTGTGAGATCCAATCCAAGAACGGCAGGTACTTGAAAATTGTTGACAGCATGTCGACAGTTCTTCTAACATCAACTTCTCTGTGGAAGTCTCAAGTTTAGACAGTATGTATTAGGTTGGTGCAAAAGTTTGTAGTGTTTCTTCATAAGTTAAACACAACAGATATGTATAATAGAGACTTTAGTCATCAATAATACATTCTCATTCACTATTTACAACAGTTTGCCAACACTGGTAACTTTTTGATCTGCGACTGTACAAGTCACTTGGTTTTGAGGTGAAGAACTTTTTGAGTCATGTTTGGAGTGCATTTTCATATGGAAAGGATGTTCCTTGAAAGTAGTTCTATAGGGAATGGAAAAGGTGAAAATCTGAGGGCACAAGATCAGGTGAATAAGGTGGGTGGGGAATGACCTTCTAAACCAACTCCTGCATTGCATTTTTTATCAGGCTAGCAGAATGTGGGCGGCCATTATCATGGAGCAGCATCACTTCACATAGTCTTCCTAGTCATTGTTCTTGGATTTCGTCTACAAGATGTCTCAGTTGTTGACAATAAATGTCAGCAGTGATGGTTACACCTCAGGGAGCAATTCGTAATACACAACACCGTTACTTTTCCACCAAATACAAAACATTACTTTTGTACAGGGAGTTGCTGCTTTGCTTGGACTCAACCATTCCTTTCTTTTCCTTGCGTTAGCATAAAGCCACAATTTCTCATAGGATTGGAATGGTCGACATTGTTCATGAGTCAATTGACGATGAACAAGCAGAGATACACATTTGACCACCCAGTGATTTTTTTGACTTTGGCTTAGAGCATGCGATACCCATACATCTGATTTTTGAACCTTCCCCATTGCATGCAAATGTTGCACGGTGGTGGAAAGATCACATTTCATCACATTTTCCATTTCTGTAATACGATGGCATGGATTGTTCTGAATTAACATGTTAAAATGATGTCTTCCTATTTTCTTGCCATGCTATGTCAAATGGCATTATCCCCAGACACTGTACAAATGTTTCTGGCTGTCTCTGTTGCTGTCACACATCTACTGAACTCAAATAGAAGAATATGTCGGAAATGTTCTAATTTATCCACTTGGCACTCCATTATCTAGCGTCCACACCTCCACTCACTATCTCCAAATAACGAAATGATGCTATGTTAACTCAAGCAGCAACAGTGAACAGCAAATAAAAAACGACAATCAATGAATAAACCTATAGCAACCAGAATAATAACTTGCAAAACAAAAATGCAAAAAATGCAACTTAACAGTTGTGGCATCAAGGGGAAGTGCTGGTATGGGTGCTGCAATATACTGGGGCTACTAATTAGGGGCGCAGAGAGACGTCAATAGGATTGTTGGCTTTGAGTGCACAAGATGTGTCACACACATGGAGGGGTTTAATTTTGGTGGTGTGGGGGGGTGAGCTTTGTTGAGTTGATAAATGATTCCTGTACGAGAGGTTAGCAGTTTGTGGAAAGCAAGTCAGAGTATATATATAATCTTTTTGGTGGGGGGGGGGGGGGGAGGTGGTAGCAGGAAACCAGGTGACATTTGCATTGAAGAATTGAAGACAGTGGTTTGCATCTACACTTTCTCAGTGTAGAGGATGTATGCTATTTGATCAAAAGTATCTGGACACCCTCAAAAACGTAATTTTTGCATTGTGCTGCCACTTACTGCCAAGTGTTCCATATTAGCGACCTCAATAGTCATTAGACACCGTGAGAGAGCAGAATGGGGTGCTCTGAAGAACTCATGGACTTCTAACATGGTCAGGTGATTGGGTGTCACTTATGCCATTCGTCTACACGCGAGATTTCCATACTCCTGAACATCCATAGGTCCAATGTTTTTGATGTAACAGCAAAATGGAAACGTGAAGGGACACATACAGCACAAAAGCGTACAGGCCGACTTCGTCTGTTGACTGACAGAGGCTGCCAAAAATTGAAGAGGGTAGTAATGTGTAAGAAGCAGACGTCTATCCAGGCCATCACACAGGAATTCCAAACTGCATTAGGATCCACTGCAAGTACTATGGCAGTTAGGGGGGGGGGGGAGTTGAGAAAACTTGGGTTTCATGGTCGAGTGGCTACTCATTAGCCACACATCACGCTGGTAAATGCCAAACAACACCTCTCTTGGTGTAAGGAGCGTAAACACTGGACCACTGAACAGTGGAGTTGTGTGGAGTGACGAATTATGGTATACAATGTGGCCATCCAATGGCAGGGTGTGGGTATGGCGAATGTCCAGTGGACGTCATCTGCCAGTGTGTGTAGTGCCAACGATTAAATTCGGAGGCCGTGGTGTTATGGTGCGGTCGCGTTTTTTATGGAGGCGGCTTGCACCTCTTGTTGTTTTGCGTGCCAGTATCACAGCATAGTCCTGTATTGATGTGCTTCCCGCTGTTGAAGAGAAATTCGGGAATGGCAATTGCATCTTTCAACACAATCGAGCACCTGTTCATAATGCACGGCCTGTGACGGAATGGTTACACAACAGTAACATCCCTGTAATGGACTGGCCTGCACAGAGTCCTGACCTGAATCCTATAGAACACCTTTAGAATGTTTTGGAGCGCTGACTTCATGCCAGGCCTCACCGACTGACATCGATACCTCTCCTCCGTGCAGCATTCCGTGAAGAATGGGCTGTCATTCCCCAAGAAACCTTCCAGCACCTTATTAAACGTATGCCTGCGAGAGTAGAAGCTGTCATCAAGGCTAAGGGCGGGTCAACACCATATTGAATTCCAGCATTACCGATAGAGGGCGCCACAAACTTGTAAGTCATTTTCAGCCAGGTGTCCGGATACTTTTGATCACATATTGTATGTATGTGTGCAAGCACGAACATGGATTTTGTGTTAAACACTCATGGTGAAGGTACCTTTGTGAGAAGACGACATTGCCATCTGGGTAGATGGAGAGCAGCACGTCCTTGGAGGAATCAGTGCCCATGATGGAAGAGCTCTGCTCATTGCCGAAGAAGAGGTGCGGCACCCAGACGCGGGTGAGCATCTCTGACTCACCAACCACTTCTGGTACAACCGCAGGATCCATCAGCATACCGTAGGCCAGCCGCACGTCCATGTACCGCAGCTGCAGCAGCAGCTGTGCCTGAAATTGCTGTGCACACACGAATCGTCAGCAGACTCATAGGAGGATACGAACATCAGTGCAGGATCGTTGGCAAAGGTGCATCACAGTATGAGAGTGAAATAGCGCAGTAACCTTAAGCGCCGTCCCCCCGAAATGTGAAATTATAGATATGGTTTTTCTTACATACCTGCAAACAATATCATGATACTATGGTTAGAAAAGAAGGGTTGAAAAACACATCTGCTTCAGTTTGTGGACAAGAGAGTTGTACGCTGCTGTAATATGTGAACCACATTTAATATTTTTTGTGGGATCTGAAATTTAAAAACCTCTCTCACACTGGCCTGATTTAGCTTCACTGATCAGGATAGTAAAAACCATGCGTATATTAAGGGAATTTTCATTTACAAATCGGGCTTATCACATTCACACACTTCAATACTGCTCTATCCTGATTAAATTGAGCTTAACTTAAATTCCATAAGGCAGTGAAGCAATTTCGAAGTCTCGGTGCGACGAAAATTGTCAGTGATCTCCTGAAAACATTTGCAATAATTATTAACTTTCGGTGATCACATGGGGAAGACCGGAGATCTGCTGGTAAGACCGTGTTAGCCCATTTATTGAAAGTATTAATTTAATTATATAATTTATAAAATTTCTGAAAATATCGCGGAGAGACCGCTGCAAGAGACATTACAAACACTGTTTACAAACGACTCTCTATACAAAAGAGAATTGCAGATAACTGACGTGGTTGAATGTTGTGACTGGTTAATAGCACATAGAGTTTTTTTTAAAGCATTGAAGTTTATTTATTTAAACAGCATGCTTCATTACATACTAACATCACATTTTTTTCAGTTTCCTTTTAGTAGCATACAACAGTTCAACCTCGATGGTGCATTAAATACAAAGCTGACGAACTCAGTCTCAGCATATTAAAGTACCCTTGAATGAACGTTAATGAGTACAGAAACAATGCCAATTACAGAATTGGTGGGCACATTGTTGTAGTATGCACCGACAGAGGAAATGTTATAGTTTATATCGTACACGTTTCTCTGTGTTACCTGCTGTTAAATTGCTGATACGACAGTGTTGTGAAAACCAGTTTTACTGACGCTAGTATAGAACAATCTCGATTTTGAGACGATACGTCGCAAAACAAAAAGAGGAATCATCGTGAAACACTTCTCCAAAACACCAAGACTAGAAGAAAATATATCCTCTCAGGCCGGGAAAATGGATAATTCAACACAGATGCCGCTGTTGCTGTTTTGAATCAATAGAAGTATTATTGCCAAATCAATATCGCCTTTGTCGGGTCATGAGGCAAAATCAAAATCTTTTATTGGTGTATCGAGTCTGACAATCCACCACCAAGCTGTCGTCATCCGAATGGAAACCTACTTGCTTTTTCCGTTACGTGGACGACACGTTCGTCATCTGGCCACATGGTATGGATAAACTCCTTGACTTCCTTACACATCTAAACTCCATACACCCCAACATCAAATTCACTATGGAGACTGAAACGGAGGGTAAATTACCTTTCCTTGACGTCTTGGTCAGGAGAAGGGCTGACGGCACCCTAGGTCATGGGGTGTATCGAAAGACAACACACACTGATTTGTATTTGCACGCAGACAGCTGCCACCACCCTTCACAGAGGAATGGGGTACTTAAAACTCTAGTACATAGGGCGCGCACTATGTTTGACACAGAGAGTCTACCCCAGGAATTGGAACATCTGAGAACTGTATTTCGAAAAAATGGGTACTCAGAGTGGCAGATCCAACGTGCTCTTCGCCCAACCACTGCATCACAACCTGTTGAGATGGATGAAGTCACGAGGGAGGAGGTAGGCACTGCATTTATTCCATACACAGGCACACTCTCGGGGAAATTCGCCCGCATTCTGAAGAAACACCGTGTCGGAACTGTGTTTTGTCCTCCGAATAAAACTCGTGCACTGGTGGGGAGCGCCAAAGATGACCTCGGTTTGAGGAAGGCCGGCGTGTACCAGATTCCGTGTCAATGTGGAAAGTCGTATATTGGTCAGACGATGCGTACCGTCGAGGATCGATGCCGTGAACACCAGAGGCACACTCGACTGATGTATCCGAGCAAGTCGGCGGTCGCTGAACATTGTTTGTCTAAAAATCACGCTATGGAGTATGACCGCACGAGGATTCTGGTACAGACGTCGAGATACTGGGACAGCGTTGTTAGAGAGGCCATCGGAATTCGCACCAATGACGACCTCAAAAACCGTGACTGTGGCTATAATCTTAGCAAGGCTTGGGAACCAGCGATTGGGTTAATCAAGAGTAAATCGAGCAAACGCATAGTTGTGACGACCACGGCGGACAGAGCCATCACACCGACGTCATCTCAGACGCCGTCGCAATCTGTTCCACCGCGCTATCGTGGCGCGGGGCGCGGACGGCGGAGGGAGCGCGCCGCGGGCGGAGGGTATTTAAATCGGCCGTCGCCGCGACCGAACCCAGTTCCCCCTGAGCAGCCATAGCGTACGGATCTCCGTGCCGGCGCGTTCACAGGAGCTCAGTCCGTCAGTTCACCTGATGATGGCGACATGTTTGATCGCCGAAATATTGTGTCCGTTGGACACTATAGACCGGCAGTACACCCGTGGATATTTTGATTATCAAATACGCCGGGAGAAACTCAAGAATCATGACGTAAGTGATTGTTTGATGTGGTTGTCAACGAAAAAGTTGACAACCACATAAAGTTACAACATTTCCTAAACCTTTCTGTGCCCAAAGCAACTTATAAATTTCCCCAGACTTTGCAAAGTGCCCAATATCATACGTTCACCCTAAGTTGAATGGAGAAATATTTTAGTTTAGTATTCTTTCCCAAAGAGGATGGTGCTCTCGGGAAGCACTGCGCGTTTTTCGCTAAGATAAGTACTGGTAAAGACGGTCATCAGAAGGCTGGAGCTCCGTTAGCCTACAAGTTTTCGAAGTGGAAGCATGCTCTTGAGTTTTTCAACATCCATTCGAGCAACGCCTACCATAAGGCTGCTGTAGTCGATAGTTACAATTTTGTTCATATGGTGGTGAACAAGACAGAAGATACAAAACACTGGTTGCACCAAGACTTGGTGGAGCAGGCGAAAAAGCAGAAAGCGCTCTATCATCGAGGCGGTGACCCTCTGTGAACATGGGTAACTTTCACGCTATGCTCAAATATCGCGCGAGATGTGACGAAAATCTCTGAGCAAGGTTAGAAGGAACTGGTAAATGCCCAAAGTACATTAGTGCCCCAATCCAAAATCATATCATCAGTTGCATCAGTAACCAACTCCTGGGAAGGATTGTTCAGCGCATTAATAATGCCAAAGGTTTTCATGGCTCTCATGGATGAAACTGCTGTCATTGCCGGAACAGAGGAACTCTCTCTTTGTGAATGTTATATTTCCCTGGAGTTCGAAACATGTGAAGATTTCCTGCAATTTCTTTCAGTGTTTGATGTGACTGACGGAAACTTGGTAAAATTTGGTCTTGATGTGTCGTTTTTACGAGAGCAGGGCTATGACGGAGCTGTCTCCATGTCGGGGAAAGCCCGTGAGGCTCATGCATTCACACAACAGGACTGCCCTTTAGCTGTATATTCTCGCTGTGCAGCTCACTATTTTAATTTGGTAGTCACCGACACCTGCAACATTTCATTTACCACGAATTCACTAGGAACACTGGAAATTGTAGGTAATAATTTCCTTGGGACACCAGTGCGCAGGCGGACTTGAATTACTAACCGATGCTCGAGTCAGGAGTGTGAAACACACCACACTCTCTAGATGGATTGAGCGTCTTCACAGCGCACAAGTCTTTAAGGAAATATACGATTGTGTTGTTTCGGCTCTGGGGAAAATTCAAGAATTTGACAACAAGACAATATCCCACGATGCCATTGATTCTGTTAGCAGCCACCAACAAGGGAGATGTTGCTCGTTTATACTATCTGAACTTCTTGCGATGGGTGAGTCTGTCTTCACCTTCAGCGCCAACATATAAATATTGCAGAGTTGATCAACACTGCTAGAGATCTCGAAAGGGAACTGCTGGCAATGAGAGAAAATTTTGACGATTCTTTCAGCTGGATTTTCTTAGAACCAAGTAATTAGCTTCAACTAGTTGAATTTAAATCAAGCAACCAAGCATTTCTACCAACCAAGCACATCGTGCAAATCAGGATACCAGTGATGATTTTTAAGGTTACTACAAAGTGTCTGTCCTCATTCCGTTTCTGGATGCCTTTATTAGTTCACTACAGGACCGGTTTTTGACACATGGTGAACTTTTTAGCAGCTTTAATTGTCTTCTATCACAAAAAACTGAAGACGTCGGTATCATTGATGAAGTTACGAAATTTCATTCATTTTATGCTTTTGAACCATTCGTCGCCGATTTAACAAGGACACATACTGAGTTGAAATTCTTTCATCAACATATGAGTCGACTGGAGAAGTTGCCTCAATGTGAGCTTGTTCTGTGTGCGACCGTCAGGTCTATCCTAATGTGTTTCGGATTCTATAGCTGTTGGCAACCCTGCTACCGACAACGGTGAGAGAATCAAGAAGCAACCAGCGAGACACGTCTGAATGGGATCGCCATGATGACAATTCATCAAGCAGAAAGTATTGTTGTCCAAAGTGTAATAAAGGATACGGCAAAGCAAAGAGACTGCTGTCTTCTTTTTGTTCTTTAAATTTCTAGTAGACGCTTTAAATATTTTTTCTACTTATTTTTATTGAAGTATCAGACAAAACCAGATTTTATACACGTCAAAGTAAATTAACACGGACTTAACACTATAGAAACGGGCAATTAATAGAAACGGTGCACAGAATTCTCTTAGCACCTAGATTATGTTTTATTAATTTTTTTCACACTTTGTAACCTTATAAAATTAATTTCATGATGCATTTCGTAACCTCAATCAATCGTTTTCGTAATGTCAGTAGAGTTGTAACTAAACAAGTGTAAACCAATGACACAATTTATTTTTGTAATTTTGAACATTATATTAGTATGGAGCAGCCGCGCGGGATTAGCCGTACGGTCTGAGGTGCTGCAGTCATGGACTGTGCGGCTGGTCCCGGGGGAGGTTCGAGTCCTCCCTCGGGCATGGGTGTGTGTTTGT
Source organism: Schistocerca gregaria (assembly GCF_023897955.1). Taxonomy (NCBI): domain Eukaryota; kingdom Metazoa; phylum Arthropoda; class Insecta; order Orthoptera; family Acrididae; genus Schistocerca; species Schistocerca gregaria. The sequence goes on from NC_064921.1 coordinate 429,486,409, forward strand.
TCTTAGCATAATTTAGGTTAAGTACTGTGTAAGCTTAGGGACTGATGACCTTAGCAGTTAAGTCCCATAAGGTTTCACACACATTTGAACATTTGAAGTACGGAGCAAAAAAATTAATTTTTAGTTGGAACTATTGTAAAATGAAAGGCATAGTCCCCCGCGCCCCAGAACAAAGTTGTATACATGACACTGCGTGGTATAGTTTGATTCTTGTGAGCAACACGTCTAAATTCCACACAGATTCATGAATGAAACTCTGTCAGTAAATAGACAAAATACAATAATGTGTCCAGATGTAATAAAATAGTGCCAAGAATAAGAATAAGGCTGCGCAAACGTAGGTGATGCTGATCGAGAAGGAAGGCGTCGTCAGCGACTACAGACGACAATGTTCAGAGAATCGAGGACTAATTCACAGCAAAGGCACATCGCTCTAGGCAGTGCTCAAAGGCCTGCCAACCAAGGATAATTCGGTGAACAATTCGTGGGGTCGCAAATTTTTGTACAGTGGCCAGACTGAGTACCGTGAACAACATACTGAAATTCCCGACCGATGGTGTTTGAGCGTTGGGGTAGGGGTAAGACGGCGTTTTAAGTTCCTACAAAAAAAGTTCTCCTCATTTTTTTCTGTCGGGCTAATACTTTTCGTCTTGCAGGGGATGGAAAAGTCGCAGGTTATTAAAAAGTATTGCATTAACGGTATGAAATTAATGTTAAACTTTAAACTTAAAGGGTTAAAAACAAATATTAAATTTTTACTATTAAAAACAGTCTTGATCACATTACATTGTGATCAAGACTGTTTTTAATAGTAAATATTTGTAAGACATTGGTCACTGTCTTTCCCATAATGTATTCAAAAGTAATTAAAATATTAAATTGTATATCAAGTACTGCATAAGTACCGTATTAAGGGATAAATTGTGTACCGGGGATGTACTGTGTGGAGGGGGGATATTAGTGAGGTAGAAGAGCGACAAAAGGTGCGTCACCGGATTGTGTTGATGCACTTCCGCCTTCAGGAGTCTGCAAACTGAAGACTGAGCCGGTGATTCTCCACTCTGTCTGCCCTACCATGTGACAAGAAGCACCTCCAGTTATACCGATCCTCCGCAGCGCGCCTTACGAATCACTGACGACGCACTGCGCAGACATGCGAGGGAGGTGTTTATTTTCTACGAGGTGCGTTAATACTGTATAGGGTGGTCGAAAATTCCCGTTACAAACTTCTAGTACATGTAGAGGGTAGTGAGTACAGAACATTTTGAATGGGAACCCATGTCCGGAATCGTATCGTTTCCGTTCTACGACAGTTTCAGTTCAGATGTGTACCTCGTCAACTTCTGCTTAGGGCTAGAGAAAGGTCTCAGAGTTCCCTGTCCTGGTATGCAACAGGGTAGACACGATGACGTGTACTACTCCAAACGATCCCCAGACGTCACTTATTGTCCACTTTGCTGTGCGTCACCGATAGAGGAAACATTGTGGAGTACACTTTTGCGGAATACACAGACATGCTCCTTGTGTACGGCGAAGCTGGAGGTAACGGAAGAGCTGCTTGTCGGCTGTATCACGAACGTTTCCACACCGTACACTCCATCGCACAAACTGTTTGCCCACGTTACACAACGGCTACGAGAGACGGGCACCTTCACCGTGAGGAGGCAGGACTGTGGTGCTCCACGGCGACGCCGCACTCCCGAATTTGAAGAAGGTGTACTGCGCCGCATTGAAGACAGCCCGTCAACGAGTTCGCGAAAAATTGCGCGTGCAATGGCTGTTAGTCACAGTACCGTCTTGGGCGTCCTGCATGAGCAACAATTACAAAAAAAAAAAAAAAAAAAAAAAAAAAGGTTCAAATGGCTCTGAGCACTATGGGACTTAACATCTATGGTCATCAGTCCCCTAGAACTTAGAACTACTTAAACCTAACTAACCTAAGGACATCACACACATCCATGCCCGAAGCAGGATTCGAACCTGCGACCGTAGCAGTCGCGCGGTTCCGGACTGCGCGCCTAGAACCGCTAGACCACCGCGCACGGCAACAATTTACATCCGTACCGCTTACAAAGGGTACACGGTATGGGTCCAGCAGACTTTCCACAACGCGTCGCCTTCTGCACATGGTTCCTGCACTGTTGCATCGACGCTCCCCTGTTTCCACGTCGAGTTCTCTTCACAGATGAATGTAGGTTCACAAGGGATTGTGTTCTGAAAGCTCGGAATAGCCATGTCTGGGCAGACGAAAACCCTCATGCCACGTATGTTGAGGGATTTCAAGACAGGTTTGGAGTTAACATGTGGACAGGTATTCTGGACGGACCATACCTCCTTCAAACCAAGCTCACGGGTCCTGCATACTTCGTCTTCCTACGACACGTAATGGACCCGTTCGTGGAAGTTGTACCATTGAATGTCCGTCAGGAAATGTGGTCTCAGCATGATGGAGCAACACCTCATTTTTCACTGGCTGTCCGGAGACATCTCAGCAGACGGTATGGTGAAAGACGGTAGGCCGTGATGGTCCAACCGCATGGCCGCCACGATCGTCGTATTTAACCCCTATGGACTACTTCTTGTGGGGTCGTATGAAGTAGGCTCTTATTTATGAGATACCTGTCGAGGCAGAGGAAGATCTGCTGGCACGAGTTCTGGCCGCTGCGCAAGACATTGAAGAGACACCAGGTGGGATGGAGAGAGTGTACCAGAACATGCTTCGGAGGTACAATGTGTGTAACAACGTTGGTGGTCGCCACATCGAGCCGCTGTTGCAATGCATCGGTACATTGCGGATGGTGCCGTAGATGCTGGGTTCTTGTTGTTGTCGACTAATGTAAATCGTAAGGTGTACGTTTTAATGCAAACGCGTAACTAATAACGGAACGAGTCAGTATTCTTTTCAAATGGATTGCAACAATTGTACTGGGTCACGCCTAAGTACATTCCTCACCTGGGTGTGGATGAGATAATCATCTGCATTGAAACTGTCGTAGAACGGAAACGATACGTTTCCGGACATGGGTTCCTATTAAAAATGTTATGAACTCACTACCCTCTACATGTTCTAGAAGTTTGTAACGGGAATTTCCGACCATCCTGTATGGAATACAGATATGAATTACCAATAATACTAATGCAGATAACACTTAATGGACACAATCTACACAAATCTCTGCACCTTGTTCTACACTGCTAGAGGGGGACCTGATTCTTAGTCATTCGGTACGGCAGCTTCAGTAGTCTCCCGGGAAATGCGACTTCCTCCATCACGAGCACTGCTTGATATTCAGTCTGCAGAGAGACTATATCTCCCCACCATTTGCTGTTCAGTTCTCCTATGTGAATAGGCAAAAAAACGTCACTAAGCACATATCTATATACCAGAGTTATTTCTAGTTTCTTAAATGAGTACATATTTGCAGGTGTAAAGTAAGCTTTTATGCAAAATATGTTCCTGTAAATAATGGCTGAGACGCGTTCAATTTATAACTGTGGTGTACTCGGTGACCTATGTGATGTTGCGGGGAAAGGGGTTGGAATGGTAAATGTAGCACCTTGCTGCTACATACCGTTGACAGCATATTGTAAAGCCAAATAATTGTGTTGTAGTCACTTGGTGATGAATTAATGAATGACCAGAAGCTTACTGCACTTCTCGCACCATTATCTGTATTATTGGTATATCAATATTTTTCATTAGGAATTGTAGAATAGGCTGCACCGGGTGGAGTCACTTACCAAACATCCGCAGCATTTCTTCCAACGTGAGTGTGAATTTGTCTGATAGAATGGACTGATCGTGTTCAAGTCTAGAACAGTAACCTGCTGCAATGCGTTGCTTGCTTATATTGAAGTATCTGAAGTTCTGTGACACCTGTGTGACCTACTTCTGACGCGGACAGAGACAATTAATGCCTCTGTGCCTCTTCAGATGTTGAGAGAGCTGAGGAGGGGGTGGTGCACTCTGTGAACAGTGTTACAGACATTGATGGTGGAGACAATGAAATCGACATTGCCGAATACACATTAAAAGCATGTTACACTTGTAACAAGCTCTTCAGTGTGGCAGACGGTTGACAGTTCCAGTTGTTGAGTATTTTTTTACCGAATAGCTCTCTCAACAATTACACTTAATAAACTCAAAATAACGCAATTATATTAAAACAAGTTTAGTGAACAGAACTTGATAGTAAATGTTGGGGCGGTATAGCCTGTCTGTAAACTGAAAGGCGTACAGTGTTCGTGGTGGGGGAAGTTGCCTTTGCCTACTGTGCAGTATGACTAAGAATCAATTTCCCCTCTAGCAATGGAGAACAGTGTGCAGAGATTTACGCAGTTTCCGTCCATATGCATGTTTTAGGTTCGTGTTGCTAGCAACTCGTTTCTGCATTCCATGCAGTGTTACGCCATTTTATTGAAAGACTCCCGGACACACCCAAACATCCTGTAGTTGCTGCTTGTGACATAATGGAGTAGGTAGATTGGGAAATCAGTTCCCTGGCCTAAGAAGGAGAGAAGTGCATGAACACAATTTAGCAACCTATTTTCCCTCGCACATCTCCCTCCCCCCCCCCCCCCCTCCTTTTACGCCCGAGATACAGTTTTTATCCTTTAATACAGATCTGTTTTCGATGGGACGTTTAGAAGTAGAAGTATCCGTCACACAATCCAGATTTACTCCAAGTGATTTCCATCTTTTCGCCAAAAGAAAGAAAAAAAAACACTTGGGGAAAAGTGGGAAAGAGATTTTCCAGCGATGAGGACATTTTGAAGTGGCTTCGTGGCCAAGGAGACGATATTTACTGTCGAAGAAATGAAAGATTGGTACGTCACTCCAAGCGTTGTTTACAGAGCGTTGGTGACTACGCTGAAAAAAAAGTGTCATGTATCTGCGTCACCTTGATGCGTGCCACAACATTCAGTAAATGTTACTTGGCCTGAGTGAAGTTCTCTCAGATAAGTTTTCTCAGTTAGGTCCTGTTCAAGTTGTTAAATATACGCAAGATAGCGCTAACAACTTACTGGGCCATTTTATTTTTGCATTGAAACGGAACATGAACTCATTACCTTACCGTCACGCCAGAGTGGGAAATTTGAACTACAGAACGTCACATAGTAAACGTACGTTTTTCGATTGTCTATCCCACTGCTGTCAGTGCTAGGAAGGAGGCGGCACATACGTTATTAACTTTGGGACTGCCGGTCATTTGAGTAGCAATGGAACAGTGAACGAAGGAGCATCGCTCGTTCGCTCAAGAGAACTGTGTCCTGAGTACCGAGTCTGACGTTGCAACGCGGCGGATATTTCGTCGCCATTTTAATCGCACAGCTCCAGGTTGCAATGCGATTGTGCGATGTGTTCCAGCTGTCAGTTCAAAAGGGAACTTTCTTAAGGAGAAGCCACCTGGTGTTGACAAAAAAGCTGGAGCAACTGAAAACATACGTCAACATGCTAATTGTCTGCGGATGAGCTGTGAGTCTCTGAGAAAACTCTTACGATATGATTTAAAGTTCCTTCGATATAAAATGCCGATGGATCAGGAGATCAAAGAAAGGAACTTTCAACAATGAGAACACTTTACTGTGCATATGCATATGATCTTCGGAGCTGACTCAAATATAATAACATTTATGAGCGATGGGTCGCATTTTCACATAAATGGGTCAGTTAACAAGCAGATCTACTGATTTTTGGCCCCTGATCAGCGCCGGCCTCAGTGGACGAGCGGTCTACGCGCTGTCTGGAACCCCGCGACTGCTACGGTCGCAGGTTCGGATCCTGCCTCGGGCATGGATGTGTGTGATGTCCTTAGGTTAGATAGTTTTAAGTAGTTCTAAGTTCTGGGGCACTGATGACCTCAGAAGTTAAGTCCCATAGTGCTCAGTGCCATTTGAGCCATTTTTGAACTCTGATCAGCCCAGCTTAGTTCATAAAGAACTCCTCACTCCCCACGTCCGACTGTGTGGTGTGCCATAGCTGATTTTGGTATAATGGGGCCTTATTTTTTTGAGGAGGATATGTATAACAGTCACAGAATTCCGAAAGTTACATATAGTTGCTGAACACGTCCTTTCTGCGAGAACTGATGAGAAGACAGATAAACACGAGGCGTATTTGTATTTTTCAATGGGATTGTGCAACATCGCACGCTGAAAATACACCCGTGACAGTTTGAGGAACATTTTCCTGGACGCCTAATTTCTAGTTTTTGTGATGTGCCGTGGTCACCACGGTCACCAAATGTGTCCGCTTATTTATTCATGTGGAGGAATTAGAAACCCACAGCTGAAAGCTGCCTTTCAAGGAGAGCTGGGTTCGACTAGACTACCGTGTTGACCAAACAAATTCTGTAAGAGAGTTGAAGAATATATTCGAGAGAATGGCCACCAGTTGCGTGACAGTTTTTCGTAAGTGACCATGTAAATGAAAAAGAAAATGTTTGATTTTGTACAAATAAAATACACTCCTGGAAATTGAAATAAGAACACCGTGAATTCATTGTCCCAGGAAGGGGAAACTTTATTGACACATTCCTGGGGTCAGATACATCACATGATCACACTGACAGAACCACAGGCACATAGACACAGGCAACAGAGCATGCACAATGTCGGCACTAGTACAGTGTATATCCACCTTTCCCAGCAATGCAGGCTGCTATTCTCCCATGAAGACGATCGTAGAGATGCTGGATGTAGTCCTGTGGAACGGCTTGCCATGCCATTTCCACCTGGCGCCTCAGTTGGACCAGCGTTCGTGCTGGACGTGCAGACCGCGTGATACGACGCTTCATCCAGTCCCAAACATGCTCAATGGGAGACAGATCCGGAGATCTTGCTGGCCAGGGTAGTTGACTTATACCTTGTAGAGCACGTTGGGTGGCACGGGATACATGCGGACGTGCATTGTCCTGTTGTAACAGCAAGTTCCCTTGCCGGTCTAGGAATGGTAGAACGATGGGTTCGATGACGGTTTGGATGTACCGTGCATTATTCAGTCTCCCCTCGACGATCACCAGAGGTGTACGGCCAGTGTAGGAGATCGCTCCCCACACCATGATGCCGGGTGTTGGCCCTGTGTGCCTCGGTCGTATGCAGTCCTGATTGTGGCGCTCACCTGCACGGCGCCAAACACGCATACGCCCATCATTGGCACCAAGGCAGAAGCGACACTCATCGCTGAAGACGACACGTCTCCATTCGTCCCTCCATTCACGCCTGTCGCGACACCATTGGAGGCGGACTGCACGATGTTGGGGCGTGAGCGGAAGACGGCCTAACGGTGTGCGGGACCGTAGCCCAGCTTCATGGAGACGGTTGCGAATGGTCCTCGCCTATACCCCAGGAGCAACAGTGTCCCTAATTTGCTGGGAAATGGCGGTGCGGTCCCCTACGGCACTGCGTAGGATCCTATGGTCTTGGCGTGCATCCGTGCGTCGCTGCGGTCCGGTCCCAGGTCGACGGGCACGTGCTCCTTCCGCCGACCACTGGCGACAACATCGATGTACTGTGGAGACCTCACGCCCCACGTGTTGAGCAATTCGGTGGTACGTCCACCCGGCCTCCCGCATGCCCACTGTACGCCCTCGCTCAAAGTCCGTCAACTGCACATACGGTTCACGTCCACGCTGTCGCGGCATGCTACCAGTGTTAAAGACTGCGATGGAGCTCCGTATGCCACGGCAAACTGGCTGACACTGACGGCGGCGGTGCTCAAATGCTGCGCAGCTAGCGCCATTCGACGGACAACACCGCAGTTCCTGGTGTGTCCGCTGTGCCGTGCGTGTGATCATTGCTTGTACAGTCGTCTCGCAGCGTCCGGAGCAAGTATGGTGGGTCTGACACACCGGTGTCAATGTGTTCTTTTTTCCATTTCCAGGAGTGTATTTTTCCTTAAAAATCGAGAGGCCGGGTTTGAACACCACAGTGATTTATTAGGCACATTTTTGTTGGAAGTGATACGCTCTTACCTTTCCGATCTCTGAGCTGACTTATCCATCCTGTTATACGGGTACCTACATTTAACGCTGACTCCAAACATGGTGCAACTTGACATTTTCCAAATTAACAAATGAAACAACGTTAAGTGATAAAATAAATCCTAGAAACGAGCGATTGTCGAACCATGAACTTGTAATCTGACACTGAACCACTGTGGTACCTTTCTTATGCAATCAAAACTCTCGACAAATTAAGTTTACTGAGTCTGCATCATCGCGCTTCAACTAGGCAGTTCTAAAATTAGCAATTTCCACTTGGTTTTAAAACAACTCGAATCACGTTTCCTGAAAACACTTAGTATTAAATTCCGCCAGAACCACAAATGCTTCCAAAACATGGCCAGGACCTTCTCGTAATGTTCGATTTACTATGTTCTCTATAATTCGATTTTTCATACTATTTAATTTTTTGTCGTCTTTCGTTTTGGAAACTTTCGTAATATACGCTCCTTTAGCATTTTTTCTGCTTGTTATCTATTTCTTTTGTCTCTTGTAATAGTAATCGTTTCTCTAGAACGATATTTTCCTTCTATTCCGAATTTTCGGTTACTTTCTCTATGTCTGAGGCGCTACTGTCACATTTTGCAGCATTATTTCTTTCTTCTGGTGAAGTTAATCAGAATCCGAGCCACATCTCGAGTTTCACGAGCCACATCCGTTCTTAGCACGTTACAAGAATAACACCAACGTATTACTGAGGATGTAGTAATTGACTCAATCCGCCCCAGGGTGGCAGAAAGATGATGAAGAAACTCATCACATCGACATCGATTACTAGTAAACCTCTTTCCTTAAGCTGACTCATGCCTGGAGTATACTTGGCAAGATTTTCCTCGTGTATATTAACGTCGTGTTAACGATGTTCAAATGACTGCTATCTGGAAATACTAAGGTTCAAATGGCTCTGAGCACTATGGGACTTAACATCGATGGTCATCAGTCCCCTAGAACTTAGAACTACTTAAACCTAACTAACCTAAGGACATCATACAACACCCAGCCATCACGAGGCAGAGGAAACCCCTGACCCCGCCGGGAATCGAACCCGGGAACCCGGGCGTGGGAAGGGAGAACGCTACCGCACGAGCACGAGATGCGGGCGAAATACTAAGGTTTCGTCCTTTGTATGGAAGAAACAAAATAGAATAGTTTGCAAAAAATGAATTACGCAAATTATTCAGAGCCTCTCGCAAATGTTTTATTCATGAGTAATTTCTTATTCATCTTCGATTGTCTCGTGCTTTGAATGAATCCGGTTGCTCCTTGATGCCTTACATTAGTAAGTTTACCTTATATCGGCTGGTCACCTGTGGAAGTGCCTTCTTAAGATCGTGTGTTGCAGTATAACTACTCTGAAACGACAAAATTTTAGAGACTTCAATGATCTCATACAGATATGGTTTTACACATATAGAGTGAGGCAGAGAGTGAAAACTTATACCAAGGCTGGGAATCGAGCACAGGTCTCCTGCTTACCAGGCAGGTGCGTTAGCCACTCTGCCGCCTTGGCACAGCAGTTCACACCCCTCCACGCATTACTCTGGCACGCCTCCTCCTCGACCCAAAATTCTCAATGTCGCTCCAGTCTACTTTAAATTCCCCATTATGCACGCGCACACCTGCGGGGCCAGGAAATAATACGTTACAAATGTTATATACTTAATATGGTTCCCTACCATGTTAAATCAATATATGGATAAAACAGTCAACCGCTCGGATGTCTGCGGGGGAACAGTTTGAAAGGAGACACAATCACCGCAGAAAAACAAGCATTGGTACTTGGACTGCGTGTGCACTGCTATAAGCAAGAAAACCAGAAAATGTTAAAAGAGAGTTGGAAATACGAACTCTGCAAGAATTTTAGAGATCACATAGGAAAGATGTGCAAAGTTGCAATCAGATGACTGCGTAAGTGTACTTACTCGCATGGACAATTTAAAATAAGTAATGCAGTAGAAGTAATTACGACAAAGGTAATGGCTGGGAGCGTGGAACGGTAATATACATTGTTGTTGTTGTCGTCTTCAGTCTGAAGACTGGTTTGATGCAGCTCTCCATGCTATTCCATCCAGTGCAGGCCTCTTCATCTCTAAATGACTACTGAAACCTACTTCCTGCTGAATCTGCTTACTGTATTCCTCTCCCTCAACGATTTTTATCCCACACACTTCCCTCAAATACTAATTTGGTGATCGCTTGATGTCCCAGAATATGACTTATCATGTTTGCCTTTGTGCTGACTTCAATTGAATCATCCAAAATTTTGTGAATTCTTAGTAAACACACAGAGGAAAATATCTTCCTGACTTTTGCACATTACGAAAGGACGACGGCAGCCAAAGATACGTGAAAACAGTGAAACAAATGAGACAACGGGTTGCAAATAAAGTCATATGGGTATCAACGATGAAACCAAAGAGCCTGTGAGAAGATATATTGCGAATACCATTGTGTGAACTTGGAAGAGGATGGTCCAGGCGAAAGTTTTGTAATAAACTGAGAACATTTTTTAAAAAGTAACTTTTTCCACGGTTAGTAAATTGTTCGACACATTTATGGGTGTCATATGGCCCAGAGGCGTAAAGCGTGTTAATGTGCTACTCTTCGTAACGGATGCTGTGTCTTATATGGTGAAAGCTGCCGACTCACTTAAAGTATTATACAGTACCAAGGCGCACCTGACTTGTATAGCGCACGCCTGACATAGAGTTGCAGAAGATGTTGTGGACTGGGAAGTCGAATTTGATGAAAAATCTCGCTGCCGCTGAAATAGACTAATAAAGGTGTCCTTGTAGATGGATGTGTGGGTTCTAGGGCAGCACATCCTCAATGAAACTAAGGCGGAATTGAGAATAGTAAAATATATTACTCAACTTTGGTAAAGCTGGTTACAGCAACTGTAAGTTTAGCCTATCTGTCTTGTGTTGACTATCGTTCCATAAATACAAACTAAATAATGTTCTCTGAATTAAAGTTGGAAGAAAAGTAATATTCTGTCTTGATGTACTAGACGAAGAACAGTTGCAAACTAAAACTACTCAGTTAGATCCCTAGGCAGGCGCTCTCTGTCCACACATAATTATTCTATTCACTGATCTCTTTCTACTAAAGACTAACCACTATCTGTCTATTATCCACTGATTCTATCTCCCACGACGACTTGAAGGATTGAAAATACGACGAGCATTCCGCAGGAACTCCATACCAATAATCGGACTGAGTTATAAAGATTCGTAGTAAATTCAGTGATGTTAACAAACTTATTGGTGTGTATCAAATAGATATTTTTGTATGGCCCTACACGTATTACACACTTTAAGTTGTTGGCTCCTGACATTTCGTTACCAGCATCTACCAGTTTGCGAAGGTGGCGGTTCTGGATTGATGTTTGCATCTTTTGATGCTAGAACTTTAATGTAGTGAAAAGCATCATTGGTTCATTCGATAGCAGTGAAGCCGCTACAATTGGACTAGCCCAAGAAGTAATTTCAGGCGATCTTCCGTACATAAAATAAAATATCGGGTTTACCCCTGCTGCGTCAACTGCTCTGAGCAATCAGAAGTGCCTCTAGTGAAGTAGACAGAACAAGTGAAAAAAACTGAGCATAAAGTATAAGCTGTTTGTGGTAAAGTGGGAAAAAAGAGTGTCAAAGAAAAAATGGTTCACATGGCTACAAGCAATATGGGACTTAACATCTCAGGTCATCAGTCCCCTAGACTTAGAACTACGTAAACCTAACCAAGCTATGGACATCACATACATCCGTGCTCGAGGCATTATTCGAACCTTCGACCTTAGCGGCAGCACGGTTCCGGACGTGAAAGAAAATGAAAAATGTGTTAGAAAAGAAAGTAAGGGTATCATTAGCTGCGTTACATGTCAGTGATGTTGTTGAGTGTAAATTTCTCTCCCATTCATTTAAATTGTCCTATTGAAATGTGCTCCTCTTGTGTCAGCTGAAGTAGAAAGAAGTTTTTTGAAGCACAAGGCTTTGTTGGCTGACAATAGGATTTCTTTTTTATTTGAAAATTTACACAAGTTTTCAGTATATAGTGCAACTCAGAGCTCATAAATTGAGCTAAAAAAAGAGGATTAAGAGAAAAGGAAAGACAAACATCACAGGTTAACTAGTTCTGAAAATGTTAATAAAAGCATACTAAAAGATCGAATTCCATAGTTTAGCTTGCTTCTCAAGTGCATGTTATTCTTAAATAAATATTTCATTTCGTGAAGCTTTTATTGTAGATTGTTACAGTTGCAGTACATATACGAGGGTCGTTCAAGAAGTAATGCTCCACATTTTTTTCTCAGAACATATTCATTTTTAGTAAGAGTCAGAATTTGGTGACAATATACATCAACATGTCTAGTCCATGTCCTCTTTTTCTACGTTATCTTCATCACGTTCTCTCGCTGTACGCTAACGCTGTCGAAGAGCATGAATTCCTTGCTGGTATAAGCTCTTGTCCTGTAGGCGTAACCATATTTTCACTGCCTGACTGACACTCTCATCATCTTCAAAGTGTGCTCCCCGTAGAGAATCTTTAAGCGGCCGAAAGAGATGGGAGTCCGAGGATGCCAAGTCTGGGCTGTAGGGTGTATGTGGGAATGATGTCCAATCTAATTTGGCGATGTATTCCCGGGTTCTCAGACTTGTGTGTAGGTGTGCATTATCGTGTTGGGGCAAGATTTCTGTAGGATTAATGTCCGATCGAACACGTCCGGAACGGATCTTGAGTTTATTCTGAGTCTTCACGTATGCCTTTGAATCGATGGTTGACTCTCTTGGCATCGCATCCACGAGAATGACGCCATCAAAATCTCAGAAGATTGTCACCTGACTTTTCCGGCAGAGGGGGTTGTCTTGAATTTCTTCTTTTTTGGAGAATAAGGATAATGCCACTCCATGGACTGCCCTTTTGTTTCAGGCGCAAAGTGGTGCATCCAGCTTTCGTCCCTCGTAACGATCCGTCGGTCTTAAAACGCTCCAACAATTGAAATGAAATGGCTTTTCTTTGAATCTTGTGATCCACTGTGTACATTCATGGAACCCATCGTGAGTACCTCTTCGAACATCCGAGAGTCTCGATCATTGCAGACGCACTTCCAATGTGACCGACAACTGCAGAACCTATAGTCGAGTTGTGATGCGCCGGTCGGCACGAATAATGGCATCCTCACGGTTTAGCATATCTAGCGCTGTGGCTGTGACAGGACGTCCCGAGTGTGGCTGATTAAGGAGCTCCCATTCTGCATTTCCTGAGGCTGTAACTTTCTTTACTCATCGCCCAACTGTACACCTATCAACTGCAGCATTTTCATACACTGCACAGGAACGTTTATGGACGTTCACCACGGTTTCTTTTTCTGCACGCAAGAATTCAATAACAGCACGCTGCTTGTAACGTAAGTCGTATGTAGGCACCACTTTGACGCTGTACTACGGCTCTGCCATTTGCCGGAACGGTTCGAAGCTTCACAGGCGCAAAGAACAAGCATCAATGTGGGGCATTACTTATTGAGTGACCCACAAATTTTGGCCTCTAGTTTGGAAACGATTGGTTCACTCTCAAGTAACTTGATTCCGACCAGTATAAATTTGGAAACTGAATAAATCACGGAACAATTAGATAGAGAGGTACAAATTGACACACATACTTGGAATGACATGGGGCTTTATTAGACCAAAAAAATACAAACGTTCAAAAAATGTCCGGCAGACCACGCTTAATCTGGTCAGAATAGCAATAATTGGCATAACAAAGTAAGACAAAGCAAAGATGATGTTCTTTACAGGAAATGCTCAATATGTCCACCATCATTCCTCAACAATAGCTGTACTCGAGGAATAATGTTGTGAACAGCACTGTACAGCATGTCCGGAGTTATGGTGAGGCATTGGGGTCGGATGCTGTCTTTCAACATCCCTAGAGATGTCGGTCGATCAGGATACACTTGCGACTTCAGGTAACCACAAAGCCAGTAATCGCACGGACTGAGGTCTGGGGACCTGGGAGGCCAAGCATGACGAAAGTGGCGGCTTTGCACACGATCATCACCAAACGACGCGCGCAAGAGATCTTTTACGCGTCTGGCAATATGGGGTGGAGCGCCATCCTGCATAAACATCGTACGTTCCAGCAGGTGTTTATCAGCCAGGCTGGAGATGATGCGATTCTGTAACATATCGGCATACCTCTCACCCGTCACGCATTTCCTCGAAGAAAAAAGGCCCGATAATGGTAGATGTGGTAAATCCAACCCATACCGTGACTTTCTCGTCGTGCAATGGAGTTTCCATGGCAGTTCTAGGATTTTCGGTAGGCCAAATTCTGCAGTTGTGGGCGTTGACAGACCCTCGGAGCGTGAAATGAGCTTCTTCGGTCCACAAAACGTTACTCAACCAATCGTCATCTTCCGCTATCTTTCGAAACGCCCACACCGCAAATGCCCTCCGCTTCACTAAATCGCCAGGTAACAGTACATGATGCCGAAGGATTTTGTACGGATAGCATCGGAGGGTACGTCTAAGTGCCAACCAAACAGTAGTGTATGGAATGCCGGTGCGACGTGCGACTGCACGAGTGCTGACTTCCCCGTGTATAGACCGAACCCGCTACAGTCTCCGTTTCTTCTGAACTGTCTCAGCAGCATTACGCCTTGTGCTCGGTCGGCCACAACGGGGTCTATCGTCTAAACAACTTCGAAATCATTCTCGCTACAGCTGCATTTGTCAACGGAACTTTACCCGTTCGAATCCCCTTCCAGTGGCGATAGGATCGTAACGCTGAACTAGCACATTCCTCATTCTGATACTACAGCTTCGCTAAAAGTGCCTTTTCAAGCAACGTCTACTTTCTGCGACTGCTGGCGCATCTGATTCTCTCTCTCATTACAGCTCCTTTTATACACGATTGTCATGCGGAGTCACTGACGTTTTGCTGTCCACCGCCATCTGTCGGACATTTTGTGAACTTCTTTTTGTTCTAATAAAACCCCATGTCATTCCAAGCATGTGTGTCAATTTTTACCTCTCTGTCTACATTATTCCGTGGTTTATTAAGTTTTCAAATTTATACTGACTCTCTGATCACCCGGTATATTGTGACATTGATCTATCGTCAATGTGTGATGCTCGTATTGCCAACTTTAGATGGTTGTCATTAAGATCATGCACTTGTAATGTAGCTTAAATAAGTGAATCTTGAAACTTGTCGCCAATACATGTGTACTGAAATGGTGACAGATTTGTGAAGTAAATGACTTGCTGATCCTAGATTAACAAAATGTTGAATGTGGAAAATAGATCATTACCATAAAGTGACTTACTAACTTATTTCACAACAGAAATTTTACCTCCTCTTAATATTGTCTGTAGGGTGGAAAGCTTGCGCGGCACGTACCAGGGTCTGGCCCTCGGCGGACTGGAAGAGGAAGACGTGCGCGCGCACGAAGACGTCTAGCGGGCGAGAGGCGTTGCCGGGTCGCATCAGGCGGTCGTAGCGGCACGAGTCGGTCAGCCGGCGCACCAGCTCCACGTGAGAGAGGTCCGCGGGCAGCGGCACGCACCTGTGCAACAACACCCACTCACTGCGGTTGCGCGGCGGCACTTGCTGTGCATTTGTGCGCATGCGCAATCGCAACTTACTAGCTAAGGGGTTGTGCCACAAGAAACCTTTTCCCCATCTTAATGTTAAAAAATATATCGGCTCAACCACTTGTTGATAGTGTAAAACACTAAGACTGACGCGTTTCGGAAGTCAAGCTTCCATCATCAGAATAATAAAAAGTAAAAGAACCTGTGAAAACTCGCTAAACTGGAACATGCACCAGGCACAATAAAATTGATAATAAAATTAAAACATCGTGGCTACTTCCCTTGTTGCAGCCGTGTCTTCCAAGGTTCATCTCCACATAGTCGTCAAAATATAAAAAACTTGGAAATGGTGTCGCCTATGCTGTTCAACATCTAACCACATGGCTTTCTCCTCTATCGTCGTAAACCGCCCATGCGTCTTCGTTGATACCACACACCACGAAGCCAAACACGACACTGAAACGCGAGTGAGCTCACGCGCAAGTAAACAAGGAAGTCGCGGAGATGTCTATACAAACAGATAACGTATACATGTTCCAAGGACCTCATGAAATGATGGTATCCTACGATTTGCTAAAAATGTAGTTACTAAAAGAAACCAGTGAAATGTTTGAAAAAGTTATTTGTATCACCAGTTAGCTGTTCATTCAGTGTGTTCTGATTATCCACGCTATGTATCGTAATTTCCAGCTGTTCTAGTAGATCCAGCTTTTTGCCTTTGTCCTGTCTATGTAAAATAACGAGATCCTGATCTATTCCCAACATGGGGTGTCCCGTTTCCCAAGTATGCGTGGCTACAGCTGACTTTTCGAAATTATTAAGCTGGAAAGCATCGGTATGTTCTTTGTAACGTACTTTAAACGACCTACCAGTTTGGCCAACATAGCTTGCCTTGCACGTGTTACGCTGAATTTTATAGACCCCAGGTCTCTCATATTTATCGCTTTCCTGCTGCAAATTATTTCTTAGTTTAAACCGCAGCGTATTATTGGTCTGAAAAGCGGTATCAACTTTAAAAGGTTTGCAAATGTTAGCTACTTTTTGTGAAATATCACCGAAGTATGGTATTCTGACTCTCGTAATATTATTTGCGGTATTCTTCCTTGCATTCGCGCGCTGTTTCTGTCGTATTAATTTATTGACAATGTTTTGGTGATATCCGTTTGCTCTGACTAGTTGTTTCACGGTGTTCAGCTCAGTCTTCTTCATTCATAGGGACTCTAAAGGCTCTATCTATCAAATATCTAAAAGCAGAAAGTTTCTGGCTATTAGGATGGCAGGAATTATTTTGTATCAACACATCAGTCGTTGTTGGTTTCCTAAATATTTTAAAAACATGCCTACCATTTTGTTTCCTAATACTTAGGTCGAGAAATTGCAGTTCACCATTTTACTCTTCTTCCACAGTGAATCAATTTTACCGTGTAACTCGTTAAATTTATTTACTATTTCTGCAACTTCTTTTTCTTGCCCATTAATAAGAAGCAGCGTATCATCTACAAAGCGTTTGTAATATACAATATTATCCACGGGATGTTGCGGGTTAACGAGGAGTCTTTTTTCCAAATGATGTATAAAGATGTCTGCTATGGTTCCAGATATACTGGAACCCTTGCCAGTCCATCTTTTTGCATACAAAATTTATTGTTAAAAGAAAAATAATTATATTTCAGAACTAATTCTAACAGTTCGCTGAATTCGACTATTTCTTCCTGAGACAGTGTTTTGTACTTAAGCAAATTTTCTTTGATGACCTTAACGACCTCATTTTCCGGCACATTCACATAAAGGTTTTTAATGTCTACAGGTACATTGATATTCACAGCCACGACCTCTCATCGAATATGGATACAATCAAAATTTTCCCCATCTGTTGTGTTTTACTTAGGCCGTGTCTCTGCTGCGCAGTACTTGATTGTCTCCATCCTACACAGGGAGAAATGATCATAGTAATAAAATAACAGAAATCAGAGCTCGAACAGAAAGCGTTAAGTGTTCATTTTTTCCACGCGCTGTTGGAGAGTGGAGCGGTAGAGAAACAGTCCGAAGGTGGTGCGAAGAACCCTCTGTCAGGCACTAAGTGTGAACCGTAGAGTAACGATGTAGATGCAGCATGATTTCTTATCTCGACGACGCCTGTTTTCTTTGAGGGCGCTAAAAGCAGGTGGTGCGCCATTCAATCTGTAGCAAGGATAACAGAATATAAATGTTTATCTTGAAGATGAAAATAACTTTAACTCGTCTTTTGCAACTGAATTTTTAATGGTTTCTGACCAAAGATGTTTGTTCTAATGGCATTAAGTACCTGCGCTGGGTTTTATGCCTCTTTTGCTTTATGCGGTGTCACCGCAAGGCACCGCACTTGCTAGGTTGTAGGCATCAAATCCGCCGCGGTCCGTCAGTACACATCGGACCTGCGAGTCGCCACTGTCGACGCTAGTTAGACCGAGGACCAACGCTCGGGTGGTCTTACGAGACAAGCTAGCACACAGGCCAGTTCTACAGCCGACTTCAACGGGAGTGGTTCATTGATTATAGCTTCAGAGATCTCATTTGCAGAGACGGTAGTCAGCATAGCCTTCAGCTAAGTCAGTAGCTACGACCTAGCCAGGCGCCACATACAGTTTATGCATTGACAATTGATCTATATGTGAGAAGCAATCAGAATTGTAAAGAAGTATTTGCAGTTCAGTTTATAACTGCACTTGTAAATATTATTGTACGAAGTCAAGATCGACGTTCACCGCTGATGCTGAATTAAAGCAAAGTATTTAATTGTATTCCTGTCTACTAACTTTCTAATCACCTAAGATGTTCCAGGTACATCCCGTCAAGTATAGTTCATTGAAACTCACGTCAGCCTACGTGATCAACGCGTGCTATTAATGGCCACACCTCGTGATCAGACTAAGAGTCAAATTGCATGACTCAGCCGGGTCACCCTTTTCAAATGAGGCCCATAGGTCCGCCTCATGTTGTTGTTGTTGTGGCCTTCAGTCCTGAGACTGGTTTGATGCAGCTCTCCATGCTACTCTATCCTGTACAAGCCTCTTCATCTCCCAGTACCTACTGCAACCTACATACTTCTGAATCTGCTTAGTGTAGTCATCTCTTGGTCTCCCTCTACGATTTTTACCCTCCACGCTGCCCTCGAATACGAAACTTGTGATCCCCTGATGCCTCAGAACATGTCCTACCAACCGATCCCTTCTTCTGGTCAAGTTGTGCCACAAACGTCTCTTCTCCCCAGTCCTATTCAATACTTCCTCATTAGTTATGTGATCTACCCATCTAATCTTCAGCATTCTTCTGTAGCACCACATTTCGAAAGCTTCTATTCTCTTCTTGTCCAAACTATTTATCGTCCATGATTCACTTCCATACATGGCTACACCCCATACAAATACCTTCAGAAAAGACTTCCTGACACTTAAATCTATACTCGATGTTAACAAATTTCTCTTCTTCAGAAACGCTTTCCTTGCCATTGCCAGTCTACATTTTATATCCTCTCTTCGTCGACCATCATCAGTTATTTTGCTCCCCAAATAGCAAAACTCCTTTACTACTTTAAGAGTGTCGTTTCCTAATCTAATACCCTCAGCATCACCTGACACCCCATACAAATACCTTCAGAAAAGACTTCCTGACACTTAAATCTATACTCGATGTTAACAAATTTCTCTTCTTCAGAAACGCTTTCCTTGCCATTGCCAGTCTACATTTTATATCCTCTCTTCTTCGACCATCATCAGTTATTTTGCTCCCCAAATAGCAAAACTCCTTTACTACTTTAAGAGTCTCATTTCCTAATCTAATACCCTCAGCATCACCTGACTTAATCGACTACATTCCATTATCCTCGTTTGGCTATTGTTGATGATCATCTTATATCCTCCTTTTAAGACACTATTCATTCCGTTCAACTGCTCTTCCAAGTCCTTTGCTGTCTCTGACATAATTACGATGTCATCGGCGAACCTCAAAGTTTTTATTTCTTTTCCATGGACTTTAATACCTACCCCGAATTTTTCTTTTGTTTCCTTCACTGCTTGCTCAATATACAGATTGAATAACATCGGGGAGAGACTACAGCCCTGTCTCACTCCCTTCACAACCACTGCTTCCCTTTCATGCCCCTCGACTATTATAACTGCCATCTGGTTTCTGTACAAATTGTAAATAGCCTTTCGCTCCCTGTATTTTACCCCTGCCACCTTCAGAATTTGAAAGAGAGTATTCCAGTCAACATTGTCAAAAGCTCTCTCTAAGTCTACAAATGCTAGAAGCGTAGGTTTGCCCTTCCTTAATCTAGCTTACATAACACTTTATGTGTGTCCTCTGGCTCCTAAGTAAACTCTGCGTGTGACAATTTATGTCGTGGCACGTTAACCTTGCTACTAGGTGACGCATGAGACAAAGCGAACGCGGCAGCGTCTATGACAACTATTCGCACTGTCGCTGAGGGCTCTGCTGAACTCATGCGACACATTAAACAAAGGGCGCTTGAGAAGTCGTGCTGCAGCTGAACATTTCCTAAAAAACTGAATAAAATACAATTTGAAAATACCAGAACCTTCGTTCGTGCACCGTCTTATTGGAAATTCGTTGTAAAGGAGGCTGCCGAGATTAGAACAAATGGCAAAGATATCAGGAGTAACGAGTGGTATATAGGTAGTAAGGCACAGCGGCGGGCCTTGGTTCAGATGGCTCTGAGCACTATGGTACTCAACATCTGAAGTCATCAGTCCCCTGGACTTAGAACAACTTAAACGTAACTAACCAAAGGACATAATACACATCCATGCCTGAGGCAGGATTCGAACCTGCGACCATAGCAGCAGCGTGGTTCCGGACTGAAGCGCCTAGAACCGTTCGGCCGGCGCCGGCCTTGGGCATAGAGCGGAAGCAAAGAAGGATGCTTGACGCTTGTAGGGAGGCGGGAGTGACAGCTCCAAACGTAGCGCCTGCCCCTCGCACCATCTGGCGTTACTCGGTTCCGCTCTGGGGTCCACGAGATATACAACCCCGAAACGAACTTTTGACATCATACTAGCTGTCTTGCCCGAGACACACTGTGGACGCTTAGGTTAGTCGGGCGTCCGTAGGAAATCAATATGCCAATGAAAAGATACCCAAATGAGTCCCGGCATATATGCATAATAGATGTATGCGACTTCGAAAGGTCTCTGGACCCATATAGTTTCATTTGATTAAAGCACCTAAGTATGGGTTTCAGGCAGGATCCTCCATTTCCTACGACGCTAGGTGTTATTGCAAACAGCTGGAGACCCTCTGCAATGCTGTTCGAGTTTGGAAGAATACCGAGCCGACTGAAGTGTGAATGGGAATTTTGATTGAGGAGGGAAATGTGCTAGGATAATCCGTGCAGCTTCGCAAAGCCACCGTGCCAGGGTGGCATAGCTGCTAGCGCATCCACCTAGTGAGCGGGAGACTCATTCAAGTCCTAGGCTTGGAACAAATTTTCATCCGTCGGAAAGACACCCACTAAAAGTCTTAACTTTGACATGTGTTATCGAGAGGTTGTGTGGTGTCACCGCCAGACACCACACTTGCTAGGTGGTAGCCTTTAAATCGGCCGCGGTCCGTTAGTATACGTCGGACCCGCGTGTCGCCACTATCAGTGATTGCAGACCGAGCGCCGCCACACGGCAGGTCTAGAGAGACTTCCTAGCACTCGCCCCAGTTGTACAGCCGACTTTGCTAGCGATGGTTCACTGACTTCTACGCTCTCATTTGCCGAGACGATAGTTAGCATAGCCTTCAGCTACGTTATTTGCTACGACCGAGCAAGGCGCCATTATCGGTACTATTGATATTGTGAAATATGTACCATCCAGACCGACGTTAATCAGTAATGGATTAAAGTTAAGTATTCCACCAGATACGTCCGTTTATCTCAATTCTAATTTCCTTGTCATGTTCCAGACCTCACGCCATTCTGCGTGAGCTAAATCGCGTGCCTTTCGGCCTCCTCTAGTAACACGGTGTTGGCTCTCCTGCCAACCACAACAGGTTGAATGCATTTAAATGCGCAGTTAGTAATTATTAAACTTCGTTTGATACAGTAACCCGCTCGCCGCCGAAGATGGTCGCAGGAACTCGTAAGACCTGCAGTATCACGTATTTTTGTAGCACCTGGTTCCGTGCTGGGCCGGAGTTGCTGTTAAGTTGTTCCAACTCGACTTCCCGTACATGCGTCACATCGGCTCCCTCCCTGGGAGGTTGCTGACGCCGCTGTCGCCGATCTACGAGCGGAATCCATGTCAACCACGGCAGTCTGTCGTTTTACTCCCGATGACCATCGCGGAGAGAGCTGCCGAAAGCTCGAGTGACGCGGTTTGAAAACCTAAATTTTATTCTGGAATGTCACGGTGGAAGGTTTAACTGGCCTTAAGCACTGTGGGACTTAACAGCTGAGATCATCAGTCCTCTAGACTTAGAGCTACTTAAACCTAACTAACGTAAGGACATCACACTCATCCATGCCCGAGGCAGGATTCGAACCTGCGACCGTAGTAGCAACGCGGTTCCGGACTGAAGCGCCTAGAACCGCTCGGCCACAGCGGCTGGCTCATGGCGAAAGACTTAGAGGACACAAAACACAGTTTACGTTATTCACCGACAGATGGCGTTTGTGACTTACCTTGCATAACGGCACTGTCGTGTTTCTACGAGTGACATCCGGCCCCGAAATAAGGACAGGATCTTGATAACCACAGCGCTATAACACCGTGGAGAGACACGCACGAGTTCGTTCCGTGAAGAACGACCTGTTGAGTTCTATTTATTGGGAAGTCGTCCAGTCATAAATCTCGTCCGGTATTCAGAAATATCGTATTTTCATTACCAAGAGAAAGTGCGAAACTGCATCGAATGCCTGGTAGAAGGCGGGGAACCCGTCGAAAGTCGGGGATCTGTTACAGTGCTTTCTGGGTCTCATAGACGATCTTGCACAATCATTTTCGAAAAAAAAGAAGGAATGTAGTGGACCATTTTTACAAAAATATTGCAGAAATGTGTGACAAGTGAACTGACTGGACAAAGGTTATTAAACTGGCATGAAAATTTGCTTTCAAAGATTGTTTCGTGAAAATTGTCACTATGGAATAATCAACATTCCATTTTTTGCAATTATGTTTATAAAGGGCTAAACTCCTGATTTGATCTGCTCGTGTAACTTAAATTGCAGCGCATTAGCTTGTGAGATAGGAAAGCGAACAGAACCAGATCGAATCCACACGGTGGATTAACGACCTTTTGAACTGGCACACCAGCCGATATTGCTTTTGATTTTAGCTGGTTTCCCACTCTCCTTTACCTGAAAGTAATCTTTGGCGTGCTGAGTGGCAAAATATATATCCCGCTGTCCAAAAATTGCCGGCCGCGGTGGCGGTGCGGTTCTGGCGCTGCAGTCCGGAACCGCGGGACTGATATGGTCGCAGGTTCGAATCCTGCCTCGGGCATGGGTGTGTGTGATGTCTTTAGGTTAGTTAGGTTTAAGTAGTTCTAAGTTTTAGGGGACTTATGACCTAACATGTTGAGTCCCAGAGTGCTCAGAGCCATTTTGTCCAAAAATTAAGTACCGTAACTTATTAACTACTCGGTGGAAATGAGCGAAAGTGCGGGAGTATGTTGCCTGCAGTCTCCCAATCATGCACAGAAAGCTAGACCTCACGTTCATTGAGGTCAGCGTCACTATAGTGCCAAATGGGGCTGGCCCCACGACACGAGGCGGTTGAAGAAACGGCAGAAGTCTGTGAGTCAATCAGCGAGCAGTTACGGATCACGGTGATGGTATTCTTCGTTACAACGTGGTTCGGAGACAACATTCGGTTCATTTCACACGGGGAAGAATCATAGGGAAACTGCAAGGAGAGGAGGTGGTCGACTACCTTCAGCTACAGCAGCAGATACCGCTATATTGCGTAACAGACAAGAAGAGACCCACGCCAGACAGCTGTCGCAATTACCAAGAACATTTAACATGAGTGTAAGGTACGCAATCTCACTCCTCACAGTGGTGGAGAGGGGGGCGTAGTTTCATTGCCCGATAACCATTAAATTGTGTCCGGTTGACACGTGTACATCGGCGGCAGCGTTTGCGATGATGCCATGAGCGTAGGGACTGGATCAACGAGGAGGGGGCTAGCGTGCTCTTCCCGGATGAGAGCAATTCAATGTGAGTTGTGATTCTGGACGTACCCCATTGGCGAGATGTGCCATTAACGTTGTCGAAGATGATCGTTATGGTGGTCCAGATGTTATGGTTTGGCAGACATAATGTTGCAGGAGCGTACTGATCTCCAAATCTTTGAACACGGTACATTCACCGGTCAACATTATTGTGGCGCTATACTACTTCCCCGTGTGCGTCTTTTCAGGGGAGGATTCTGGCCTAACTTAAATTTTTAAGGATAACGGTGCGCGACTGCATCGAAAAGAGCAGGTGAAGAACCACTGGAATGAGGGAGAGGACATTCGGATACTTGGAGAGCAGTCCGCCCCGACAGCTGAGTGATGCTGGCACGGTAGCTCAGCGTGTTCGGTCAGATGGCTGTCTGCTGTCTGTAATAAAAAAACTGAGTCAAGGAATCAACGATCAACTTGAATGGATGTCTTGTGACGTCCAAGCAGACCAAACACAACGAACTAAACCGAAAAAAAAGTGGTCAGCGTGACGGATTGCCGTCCTACGGGCCTGAATTCGATTCCCGACTGGGTCGGAGATTTCCTCCGCTCAGGGACTGGCTGTTGTGTTGTCTTCATCATCATTTCAGCCCCATCCAGCGCGCCGGTCACCCAATGTGGCGTCGATTGTAATAAGACCTGCACAAGAGGCCTCCCGGCCAATGACGCCAAACGCTGATTTCCATTTTCCACTTGGAGAGCATAGTCGGCGAACGGACTGGCCTGCACTTTCGAGCGAGTTAAATCCCATGGAGCACGTGTGGGATGCGTTGAGCAGATGACTCTAGCAGATCGACAAGCACCAATCCTTACCCATCACTTGTCAACCACGCTGGTGGAGGAATGGGACTCCCTACCACAGTAAGTCCTTACCGAGGTTGCGACAACCTAGGGACCACGTTGAGGAACATACACTGCCGTCCGTCATCACATCCTACCAAGAACCGAGTTCCGCCGTTTGTGTTGTCCAGGGAACTATATCATGAATCGCGGTGAATTCAGTATAATTATTGTTTTTGAATAAAAGTGTCATTTCTCTTCGTCTCATTGCGTTTTTCCTCCAGCCACCTTCGGTACTACACTGTAGCAGTTCTTAATATTGTAAGAATATTGTCTTATCGCTGGCTTGGTTGCGGAGTATCTTTGCGAGCGGCCGCGTTTTTTTGCAGAGTCGAGCACGGGACACGGAGCCGTTATGTTGTGCTGTAGGTAGCTCTACATGAAAAATGCATTGTTATGGAAGTTAAAGTATTGCTACAAGTGCTATTAGAGTGAAATAATGAGATATGAAAGTGGATTCAGTGAAGAGCGCGCAAAGAAGTAATTAAATATTAGCAGTGCCGTCGATAACGCTTTTTGAGAGTATCCACCCGTTTGCGTGTCGTACTTTACATCAGTCATCCGCGCCGTGTTCGGCCTCCTGCAATGAACTAATGTTAATCAGTAAAAATAGTTACCACAAAGGAGTGCAGTCAAGTGCCAGTGTCTTGTAGCGAGCGTGAGAACGTCCGTTCGGTCATCGCGTTTCCGCATCATCAACAATCAACCGCGCCGCGACGGTTACGAGCACGCTCTTACAAGTGAGAACAGAGAACTGAAAATTTAACTTTATTATTACTAGTGTCAAGGAGGACTGGTACCAGACAGCTGTGTATGCGTGACGAGCGTAAGAACTTTCGTTCGATTATTCGGCTTCCGCATCATCAACAATCACCCGTGCCGTGTTCGGTAACGCGTACGCTCGTCCAAATGATATTGTGGACAGATAATCATCAAAAATGTTAATTGGCATACACACTTATGACTTAGAATGTAACCAGTGCAACCTGCGATTTTCTTATAGTAGTGTTGTGTTTGATGTTGGGTGGCTTCCCTAACCCGCTTGCATATTTAGATACATAATATCAGGCAAGCCAACAGCAGTGTGGAGCAGAACAATACGACCGCCTCGGGAGTATCAGGTACGTGGGTGGTGTGGACCGGGCGTACGGTCAAGAAGCGGCAAGTGAGAAACCGTTTAACGGACCCCCGCCATTAGTACCCCGGGGCGTGTTACACCATGGAAGGTGTGGAGGGAAATCGGCTGTGACCTTTCAAAGGAACCGACACCGCATTCTCCTTAATCCATTCAGCGAAATCAGCGAAATTATGTAAGAGCCGGACGGGGATTTAAACCGTCGTCCTCCCGAATGCGAGTCTAGTGCGCAAGCCACTGCGCCACCTTGCTCTGTTCCGCATGCATGTGTGCTGTTAAATAGGCCACAGTACGGAATTGTATCGATGCCTTCTGGAAACACCGCGTCAACCGTACGCCGCTGTCTGCTGCCTTTTTGACCACATGCACGAAGAGAGCAGGCTAGGTGTAACAGATCGGTGCTTGTGGAAACCATGCTGATTCATAGACACGACTTGTTCGCTCTCCAGAAATGCCATCATACTTGGGCACGATCTGTGTTCCGCTATTATGCAAGAAATCGACGTCGGTGATACGAGAATGTTATTCGGCCCTTTTCCAGCCACATGGCACATTTCTTTGCTCTAGCGACCCCTCAATTCTGCAATGTTAGTCATTTGTGTATTGACGTGTGTCTTACCTGTAATCTGAAATAAATTTATTTACGTGTATTGTTTTTGTAAATGTTTTCCAAAGGTCAGAGTATCATTCCATCTACCGGGTGATCAAAAAGTCAGTATAAATTTGAAAACTTAATAAACCACGGAATAATGGAGATAGAAAGGTAAAAATTGACAAACATGCTTGGACGACATGGGGTTTTCTTAGAACAAAAAATGGTTCAAATGGCTCTGAGCGCTATGGGACTTAACATCTGAGGTCATCAGTCCCCTAGAACTTGGAACTACTTAAACCTAGCTAACATAAGGACATCACACACATCCATGCCCGAGGCAGTGGCCGCGCGGTTCCAGACTGTAGCGCCTAGAACCGCTCGGCCACTCCGGAGTTCAAAAAACTCAGTGAGTGCGCATGAGAATCGTGTATAAAAGGAGCTGTAATGAGAGAGAGAATCAGATGCGCCAGCAGACGCAGCAAGTTGACGTTACCTGAAAAGGCGCTTCTAGTGAAGCTGTATTATCAGAATGAGGAATGTGCTAGTTCAGCTAGTTCAGCGTTACGATCCTATCGCCACAGGAAGGGGATTCTAACGGGTAAAGTTCCGTTGACAAATGCAGCTGTAGCGAGAATGATTTCGAAGTTCGAAGCCACGGGTTGTTTAGACGATAGACCCCGTAGTGGCCGACCGAGCATAAGGCGTAATGCTGCTGAGACAGTTCAGAAGAAACGGAGACTGTAGCGGGTTCGGCCTATGCACGGAGAAGTCAGCACTCGTGCAGCCGCAGTCGCAGTCGTTTGGTTGGCACTTAAGGCGTACCCTCCTATGCTATCCGTACAAAATCCTTCGGCATCACGTACTGTTACCTGGCGATTTAGTGAAGCGGAGGGCATTTGCGGTGTGGGCGTTACAAAAGATGGCGGAAGATGACGATTGGTTGAGTAACGTGTTGTGGACCGACGAAGCTCATTTCACGCTCGGAGGGTCTGTCAACGTCCACAACCGCAGAATTTGGGCTACCGAAAATCCTAGAACTGTCGTGGAAACTCCATTGCACGACGAGAAAATCACGGTATGGGTTGGATTTACCACATCTACCATTATCGGGCCGTTTTTCTTCTAGGAAATAGATGGTTCTGATTTTGTAACTGCTACCGTGACGGGTGAGAGGTACGCCGATATGTTACAGAATCGCATCATCCCCAGCCTGGCTGGCCGGCCGAAGTGGCCGTGCGGTTCTAGGCGCTGCAGTCTGGAACCGCGAGACCGCTACGGTCGCAGGTTCGAATCCTGCCTCGGGCATGGATGTGTGTGATGTCCTTAGGTTAATTAGGTTTAAGTAGTTCTAAGTTCTAGGGGACTAATGACCTCGGAAGTTGAGTCCCATAGTGCTCAGAGCCATTTGAACCATTTTTGAACCAGCCTGGCTGATAAACACCTGCTGGAACGTACGATGTTTATGCAGGATGGCGCTCCACCCCATATTGGTAGACGCGTGAAAGATCTCTTGTTCGCGTCGTTTGGTGATGATCGTGTGCACAGCCGGTACTTTCGTCATGCTTGGCCTCCCAGGTCCCCAGACCTCAGTCAGTGCGATTATTGGCTTTGGGGTTACCTGAAGTCGCAAGTGTATTATTGCTATTCTGATCAGATTAAGCGCCATCTGCCGTACATTTTTTGAACGTTTGTATTTTTTTGGTCTAATGAAGCCCCATGTCATTCCAAGTATGTGTATCAATTTGTATCTCTCTATCTACATTATTTCGTGATTTATTCTGTTTTCAAATTTATACTGACTTTTTGATCACCCGGTACATTACTTATTTGCTAATATTCACGTTGACGAGGGTTCATAGAGTGGGGGAAAGCGTTTTATCTTTGTAATGAATAACTTACGTGTCTTTGGATTCGGCTGGAGGCGCTTGCGATGGTAAGGCTACTGAAGTCGTATTTACAGCCTGTAGCTGTATGGGAGGCGTCCACATCACGTAGGACGTCGTCGTGTTGATCGTTGAAGCCGAGCTCGACGTTTCGACGCGGTCGCTCCCTGGCGTAGGTATCGCGTTGTGAGAGCCAGGCCCACCTTCGTGGACTACTGGAGCCGACTGGCGTCTGGGCGTCTCAGCTGCCGCAGGTGGGCTGGTCGGTGCGGGCGAGTCGGTCGGTCGGTGGGTCGACTGGTTGGTGGTGGCGGCTGCTGCCGTGGGCCTGACTTGGTCGGAGGAGGCGGTCGTGTCTGGCCGCGCGGCGGCCGCCGCTGTAACGGCTTCCAGCAGCTGCGCTGGGCTCGCCGTCGTGGCCGCCGCCAGCAGCAGCAACGCCAACAACCTGCAACACCGCGCCGTTTATAATTTTGGATAACGTTATTGGGAACAGAGATCTGTCACTAAAGTAAAATTAGCAAGCAACAGTCTCGATCCCACAGTCATCGATCAGAATTATGTTTGGTTTCGCCCTTCAGTAGCAGGCGATCTTCAGATAATGCACCATCCGGCTGACCATGATGATGCGTGGAACAGAGTCGTCATCGCCAGCCTGATGGTGCATTATCTGAAGACGGCATACTACTAGACGCCGAAACCGGCCATAATCCTGATCAGTGATTGTGGATCGAGTTTTACGGGACCGTTTGTTTTGGAGTCTGCGAAAGCGGGACAGTGTCCTAACCAACGCACGTTCAGCCTGACGTTTCACTGCTGTTAATTCCTAATTAGAATAATAAATAGACGAATAGAAAGAAAAAAACACTAACCATTTACGGTAACTAGTGCCACACGACAAACTTCAA
The DNA here is from genome assembly GCF_023897955.1 of Schistocerca gregaria. Classification (NCBI taxonomy): domain Eukaryota; kingdom Metazoa; phylum Arthropoda; class Insecta; order Orthoptera; family Acrididae; genus Schistocerca; species Schistocerca gregaria. Next base: position 429,515,582 of record NC_064921.1, read on the forward strand.
CTTTGCACGCTCCCCTTCTGCTTACCTCTCCCCTTTTTTTGTTTAGCCCTTACTCCATCCTTTCCCCCATTCACCCTTATTAATCTCACAATTTGAATGTATCAATGAAGCAAAACTGTAGTGTACGCGCTTCTTAACTAGTAGGTTCATCATCATGTACGAGTGGACTTCAAACACTAAGGTACACTTAACTGTGGCAAAGTAACTTTTCTACAGACGTGCAGTGTCTGGTGCGTCGCACATGTCCGACAGAACAGACACCGTATATCTACATACGAGCAAAGACACCTCTAGATACTTCCAGTGCGGATGCACCACATCTTCTGAACCCATGCGGGAGTAAACGAATGCTGTGAGCTGTGGAGGTAATGGATGAATGCACTACTTTCGCGTGATATGCTGAGAATTTGGGGCGGACAGTAAGCGTGTCCGGATGGCCGAGACAGTTAAAGCAATCGCTATAAAGAAGAGGAGCATCCGGGTTTGAGTCCTGGCGCCATAAATTTTCAACCTTCATCATTCATTTATTTCAGTGTCTACCTGCGACTGAAGTCCTAATTTATCTTTTATCGAATGCTGCACTACACTTCGAATTGACACAGATACATGATACTACTCGTATTTTTCATCTCCGTCAAGTCTGTCTATACAACGGTCGGAACAGTCTAGTAATGGTTCAGTCCCTAGACAACAGAAATCCGCTTCTTAGACACAGAACCATGTGGGTACCATTCGCAGCTCGTGGTCTCGCGGTCGCATTCTCGCTTCCCGAGCACGGGGTCCCGGGTTCGATCCCCGCCGGGGTCAGGGACTTTCACCAGCCTCGAAATGAGTGGTTGTTTGTGTTGTCCTCGTCATTTCATAATCATCATGAAATTGGGCTGAGCAAAGGTTCGGAATTTGTACGGGCGCTGATAACTGCGCAGTTGAGCGCCCCACAAACCAAATATGATCTTCATCATCATGTGAGAACCGCTGTGTGAACGACCTCGTCGTCGGAAAATCTCTTTTCCCCCAGACAGTCTTTCAACGTGCCGAAAAGATGAAAAACGCACGGTGCAGATCTGGAGCCTCCGATCAAAATCATTTACGGCTGTGGGGTTCTGGTCAAAAAAAAAAAAAAAAAAAAAAAAAAAGGTCATCAGTCCCCTAAAACTTAGACTTAGAACTACTTAAACCTAACTAACCTAAGGACATCTCACACATCCATGCCCGAGGCAGGATTCGAACCTGCGACCACCGTAGCAGTTGCGCGGTTCCAGACTGAAGCGCCTAGAACCGGTCGGCCACACGTTGTTTTCGTCATTTCACTACGGTTATAAACGACATTGCATTTATTCGATATATCACCAGGATTTCATGATGAATTGTGTGTAGTTTACATGTTTGCCCACAAGAATCATACCGTCCTGCTTAATACAACCCTGTATTACATTTCTAGTTGCCGCACCATTTCCGTTGCACACAGTGTTGCACCCTTTATCCGTACTGCAGCGGAACCGTTTCTGCAAGGGAGAAATGTGCTTTCTTCTAAGAATGAGCCATTGTTGTTGCAGAATGGTGCTAGCGGGGGCCAACACCAATAACTTACTTTCTGAAGCCTGAGCGAAGTGTAGCAGTATTCAGCACACTGTACTCGCGTATGTGTGTGAATTCCTAAGGGACCAAGCTGCTGACGTCATCGGTCCCTAAACTTACACTCTACGTAAACTAACTTGTGCTAAGAACAACACACACACACACACACACACACACACACACAGCCATGCCCGAGCGAGGACTCGAACCTCCGGCGGGAGGGGCCGCGCAGTTCGTGACACGGCGCCTCAAGTTGCACGGCCACTCCGCGCGACACACTGTACTTGCATTCGGGAGGACGGCGGTTCTAACACCCGTCCAGCCATCCTGATTTAAGTTTTCCGTGATTCCTCTAAATCGCTACAGGCAAATGCCGGGCTGACTCCTTTGAAAGAGGATGGCGACTTCCTTCCCCATCCTCCTCTTATATGAGACCGACGACCTCGTTGTTTGGTTTCCTCCCCCAAACCAACCAACCAACCAACTTTATGAAGCATGTGTGTACAGTAGCGACAGAGCGGGCGGCAACAATTCGCCTGCTCTCTGTGGCTGGTCGCGCCTCTGGCCAATGCAGCCAGCTTCCCTCTAAATAATTGCCGTTTTACGATGCAGAATTCTTTCCACAAAAAAACTACAAACTTCAGTGACTTACTCTCCTAAATGAAAGTTCCGTCACCAACACTTTCAACTCCTATTTCGAATTCGTATAACACCCACATCGCAATCCAATTTACTATCATCCCACAAGAATCACATCAAACTCCTGGTACCCACGTGACTTTTGTTGCCACACAGTAAGTCTACCTTCTTATCTAAATTTACCAGAAGCTGCTAATCAAATGGTTCAAATGGCTCTAAGCACTACGGGACTTAAAATCTGAGGTCATCAGTCCCCTAGACTAAGAACTACTTAAACCTAACTAACCTAAGGACATCACACACATCCATGCACGAGGCAGGATTCGAACCTGCGACCGTAGCGGTCGCGCGGTTCCGGACTGAAGCGCCTAGAACCGCTCAGCCACAACGGCCGGCAGCTGCTATTCAATCATTAAAATTACACAGCAACTTGTTATTGCAAACCATAACATAGTCTAAAAAATCACATCTTACATCCCTCTTTGTAACGTGTTTTATTATTGTAAATAATAACGCAAATGGAGGTGGAGGTAAGAAATGATTTATAAGAAATAATTGAAACGTACATGATAATTCCAACTTTTCTCTTAGGAATGATAAAATAGCCCAGGCACAGTTGTGACCTTGCATTTAGTAGTAGAAAGAAGCATACAGAATCTTTAATTTGGTAATGGAAGGATGGGTGGAAGTGCTTCAATCAACTCATCAGACTGAAGCCCACAACAAGAAGTTAGCATTAGAAGCTGGAAATTTTGGAAAGAAAGGAGTTAAAATATAGACAAAAGATAATCAGTTTAAAAGACGAAGTGAGAATGTAGCTAGTCGCGTATGAGCATTTTTGAAGCGCACATCACACAATGTTTAGTGAGCACTCTATCTGGGGAATCTACCGCGGCGGAAATGCAGCCAGCCGACATGGAAAAAACCGGCAGTGAAATTAACTACCCGTCCTTCGCAAGTTGAGAAAATCCTAACACACTTCTTAAAGGGATGAGAGCGATCTCGTTGAAAGATTTGTTATTTCCTTTCTGATTGCCATTTGTAATACTGTCGTATGATTTTCGGTTTGTACTTTTGCGATGCATACATGCGACCGGATCGATTTCAGACATCAGTGCGTCTTTAAGTAAATAAACATTGATCTGTGGTCAGAGGTAGCACGCGTGGATAGCGGTTTTAAGCGCGCGCCGGGCGAGCCTTCGGGAACTGACGGTCTGGACAGCAGAGGGCGGAGTAAGCCGTGTAAAGAGAGCCGGGCGCATGCTAGTTGTGTACTGGAAGCGCGGCAAAAGCTACGGTACGGCGTCGTGTAAGTGATGGGTCAGCTGTTTAGTCGGCGGATGGCGGGAAGGGCATTACATCGGAATTAGTGTCTCGCACGCCTACAGATGTTGGTTTGCGTCGGCCTTCAGTTTGAAATTTGCACTGAGTCATTCGCCTTGGCTGGAACAGCAATTCGCCCTTGCAGGCTCATCCTGTAACTTGAGCTGTTTTCGCTTAGCAATTCCCGGGAGCATTTTTCCTATTTCTTCTGGGATACATCTCGTTGGATGTTGCGCCGAAGAGCGGGTGGGGCTTATCACTGACTGTAGTGTCATGAAATTGTATTCTGACAGTGTTCTGCAAATTTCCGTGTACGTCTGATTAATCGGACGCCTTTCTGTTGTAGACTTTCCAGAGTGTGCATACGATGATGAACTATGCGCGTGATATTCTAGAGAAGTGATGTCACCTTCAGGGCACCTCGTGATTGTGGATACATGTTCTCAGATTCCACTCGCCGATACTTGTATGTAAGATGGTTAATTAATTTCTGTCACTACAAAGCTGTCAATCAGTCCCATCAAAGTTTAACTATGTTGTTCCAAATCGCCTCATGTTCAAGAGACAGGGAGAACGTGCAGTTGGTTGTCGTTTACAGAGTTTGCACTTAGCTTGGGACTGTAATAAAGTGAGCCATGTAGTGATGTGTATGACACTGATGAAAGATTGATTTGTGAGTTGTGATTAAATTTGTTATTGGTTTTCCTGTAACGTTGGTTTTCTGACAGCCGGGTTGGTTCAACTGGAGTTAAGTCCTTCACATGTCAGTATCCCTACGGCCAATTACGGCGCACTAACTTGAAAGAGTTTCTGAGCTTAAGCTTATCTGGTTCAGAAAGAAAACATATGATAATTTTAAATTTGTTGTTGGTTTTAATATTTAAAGTGGAGGAAACTTGGGCAATCTGGAACTTCAGTGATTATTCTAAATCTCTTTGATGATGGTAAGTTTTTAATGTGTTTTTGGTTCTAATGTTTAAGGGAAAGGAAATATGGGGCAATTAAGGATTTCAGTTAATATCTTTAAATATTTTCACTGGTGTTCAGTTTTTGTTAGAAGGCTATTGGTTCAGATGTTTTTTAAAAAAAGGAAAATTTGCGATGTTTAGAACTTCAGTCAACATTCAAAAAAAATGTAGGATTTTCATGTTTTAAAGAATATTGGTTTTAATGTTTTAAATAAAAGAAAGTATGAATTTTCTGTATAACTGTGTTTGTTTGCATAAACTAAGTAAACCAATAAATGTTCTGCTACTGTGCTCAGCGTCTTACCACGCCAGAACCATTGTGTTCTAGCTTGACCAGCTCCAGCGGTTACCTTCTACTTTCGAATCTTTAAGAGCAAGTCTCAATTACCTAAAAAGCTAAGTGAGGTTAATATGCATTTGTCGTGTGAAAGGTGTAAAAGAAGTTAAAAGCAATACAACGGCCCCACTGGAAAGATTTTGTGTGACCTACGCAAATCGGCGCACTTCCTGCTCCAGACCTGGGTAGTCATGACTCACATGAAACGGTTCTGAGCTATTGGCAGTGACTAGTGGACGTGTGATGCAGTGTTTGTGAGAGCAGACAGACACATAACTTACTACTCTTGAAAGACACCATGGAGAACGTCCCGAGTTCGACGCACAGTTCTCCATCAGCAGTGTCAATCTCCACTGCTTAAAACAGCGAGAGAAGATTTTGGTATGTAACTCATGGTTGTACACAACCTAGTGATTACAAAAACGGAGTGTTAAAAAAGTACTCCATATTTTGAGAGGTGTTAGTCCTAAGCAAACTAAGAAAAAAGTTCAGCAAACAAGCACTCTAAAATGCATGTCGTAAGAGAATGAGGAGTTGTTCATCTTCACCACTGTGGAACACATCTCTTTGGTGCAAAATATTAGCTATTACAAACGACCTGCAAAATTCAATAAACAAATGAGGGAACATTCCGCTGTTATTGCCCATGGATAAACAACCGTCAAGCCCGCGTCTTGTAGGACTATGCCGGAAAATGTGCAGAATGCAGGGCATCATGTGCAAAGATAAAAGTACTATGTAAAAGCATTTCACACACTTACACGACTGAGACTGGCTTTGTTAGAACTAATATATGAAGGAAGGAGGTATTAAAAATCAATGCACTTCGAGGTAAGAGACAAAATAAGTGGCTCACAGTGGCCTATGGAAAGGAGAAACGCAATCAGAGAACGATCAAAGCGAAATTGGAGGAAAAAGAAGGAATATAAAATATTATTTTTTTATCAGAATAGGAATGTATTGTTGCATGTTCTTTAGACTTCCTCCAATCAGTGGTATCAGGGAAGTCTACTCTGAGCCGCTGAAGAGAATACGACACCGAAGGACAAGCTTGTTTGTGAGTTATACGAGATTGTTTCCCGTCCTGTGGTCCTTCACATCTAACTTACATTGTTTGTTAAAGTTTACCTTTTTCATATTGTAATAGAAAAAAATGAGGGAGATTACTGAAATATTTGTCCTCGATATTAAAGAAGAAATCCCTTCTCAGGATTACAAGAAACCAGTAGGAATTTTAAATCAGCGTGTTTAGACCCACATTCTTACTGCATACGTGACGATAACTGTTTGAGCATTAGGATGTGTACCATTTCGCTCAGCCCCACGATAAGCATCAAGGATACTACGCTCGCTAAGGTGATAATTAACATGAGTATACATACAAGAAATAAACAGGGAGACGGAGGGAGGATGGCGAATTACCAGAATGTATGAAAGTATTCGTAATGCTGACAGGATTTCTGAACGTGACATACAGAGAGAAATAGAGGTAATGAAGGAGTAAGGGATGCAATAACAGTTAGAAAGTGTCCTCTAAATCCAACTAGCCATCCTCATTAGTGTTTGCCACTTCCGAGACAGTGCGAATACTCTATGACGCGACAAGAACAGAAAAACCTGGGGATCCTTGGGTCCCTAATGCAGGCGCGTCCTTCTGGCCTGCACTGTTTTGTAGTGCGATTAATGGTCCATTCGCGCTCTCTCGTAACGAGCCGCGGTTGTCCTGGTGACCGGATGTTACGTCACGTGGCGGCACGGCACAAGTGCATTTGGGCGTTGAACGGCGTGCCGCGAGCATGCGCAGTGTCGCATTATCCGGAACTGGCTCTCAATCTGTCATCTGGCCCACGTGCCTTCGTTGTATACAGCTCCTGCTGCCGGCCGGGCTGAGCTTATTCGTACACCGCATGCGGGTCATTTTGGTGCCACCCGGCTGTTGACCACAGATGTTGCCAGAGATTGTGGCTTCGAGCCCCGTCTTATCTAGAATTTTTTTCTGGCCATTTGCACTACTTCCATCTGCGTAACTACCCGCCAAAAATGCAAGTTGCTCTGTGATTCAGATTTTTTTTTAAACTTTATGTTTCTCGATAACAACACTCGCGCCACCCAGCCTAGATTACCGCGTAGGGGTGTGGAGCCCGTACCAAACACGAGTAACAGAGGATACTGACCAGATACAAAGAAGGGCAACAGGAATGATGACAGGTTTGTTTCACCCAAGGAAGAGTGCCACAAGATCTTGAAAGAACTAGACTGGCAGACGCAAATTTTACCGTGAAAACGACTGCGAAAGTTTCTAGAGCCAAATTTACATGATGAATCTAGGAATATGTTGCAACACGCAAGCCTCACATCTGTGGAAGCTGTATGATCTGCCTCTGCTGCCCTTATAATACGACGATTCTGGTGGGCGTCTGTGCTGCGTTGATGTCCAGAACCTCAACTACGGGTGTGAGAATGTTCACGTGACCACTGGTACCAGCATCATTCCACCGCCATGGCAGCACGTCCAACTTGTATTGCAACTCCCCGAAAGAACCATCCTGCCACTCGGAAGGCCACCATTTGACCCCTTTTAGATTCTCTCAGTTGGCTGTAGGAAGCACTAGTGCTTCTCCGTGCTTGGTTGCCCGCTTACTTCACACGTTTGCACCACATCGATCCTTCTGGGTGTGACCATTCCCCTACTAACATGCAGTCACAGACGCTGCTCTGGAAGCTATGCCACTACGTTAACTGTTGGCGGACGATGTTGAAACCATTGTCAATGTATCTACTATCCCCCAGGTAGCATATACCGTCATCGGATCAAAATCGACGTCGTCTTTCCAGCTGTACTAATTTTTTTTCCCGCTAGTGTGTTAAAGTAAGGCAAGGGCATACCATTTCCAATATGAAAATACGTTGTATCGTCTAAACCAGCGACGTTCAAACGGCGGCCCGCGGTACTCTTGCGGCCAAAAGAATGTATCAATGGGGCCGAAGAAGTGAGCATTTATCGAAGCATCTGAGAAATGCATAACATTCCGTTTATCTACTTGTCTTCTTCCAGTATGGGACAGGTACGCCTGCTCTAACCATCCTGAGGACTGATGAAGTTTTAGACATAAAATCCGGAAACTGAACTGCTCTCCTCGGTGAATGATAATGCCAACATTTGCGTTATCTGCAGCTGCTAACTACTTTGTAATGGTATTACAAAACGTTCTACAGTGTTCTGCTGCACCGATCAGAATGACTGCTTTCCAGATTCGAGAACGAAGTCATGTGAGGTTTCAGCTTAACTGCACATAAAAAAACGGACGACTTTACTTCAAGTGGGGTTCGTTAAGTATAAGGTATCTTAATTTTCAGTCAATTACCTATTGAGAAGCCATATTAACAACTTCATGAACATGAAAAGACCTTGAACGTCATCAAATGAGTTACTGTTGATCCGTTACTTTATTGGTTTCATAGCCGATTGGACTGCTACAGTTAAATTAAAATTCGGAGCCTGAACGACAGTGAAGAGAGTCTGTTAATTATGGGATGGTACAGTGACATTCCAATGGCTGGCTTTATATTGACTTCCATTACAGGCAGCCGCCAGTCGGAAATCGAACAACCGGGTGACGTAACATCCTCTAAATCGTGTGAGACTTATCTTGTTAAACGTTTGCAAGTGCCGTCTTCCAAAAAATGTGTTGTAATGGTACATACTATCTGAAGACAATCCCATCCTTTAGCGGAATAATGTGTCAAATACACACACTCACATGATTAAGCACACCTAATATACTCGCTCGTACCTAGTAAAATCTTTCTCGTAATTTGGAGCTTGAATCTCTATCGCGAGCTGCCTAGGAATCTGACTGGCAACCTACGCTGCATTGCAGTTTGCAAGCACTGGATTTCGTATTGCAGGCCGTTTCCATTAACTTTATATTCACGGCTAGTAGGTAACAGATTTTCACATAGGTTACCAAACGAACGATTCCTGTGAGTGAGACACAGACAACAAGGTTTCGATTTTCAGTACTACCAAGAAATGTTTCAAGGCAGAAGGACTGGAAGGGCACTGATGGGCTTCCTGAGAGCAGCTGAGAAATTATTCAAAGGAGAAGCAGTGGTTCCAGCTGCGAGAACAATTATTAACGGGCGAGAGAGGTATGCGCTGGCGAGATGGCCGCCATACTAGCGTTCAGTCAGTCGGCATTTTCGTCCTGTCCCCCTTGGCAAATTGTGGAAGTGCTGTATGTTACACCCTACTACACTGCCCAGTGACATTAATGTGAGCACCTGTCAGGCGAGAAAATAATGACCTTGTCCAGAGCGCACCGCTGCGAGACGTGCAGGAGGAGAATCACATGTGTGTGTGAAATCTTATGGGACTTAACTGCAAAGGTCATCAAAAAAATGGTTCAAATGGCTCTGAGCACTTTACGACTTAACTTCTGAGGTCATCAGTCCCCTAGAACTCAGAACTACTCAAAGCTAACTAACCTAAGGACAGCACACACATCCATGCCCGAGGCAGGATTCGAGCCTGCGACCATAGCGGTCGCGTGGTTCCAGACTGTAGCGCCTAGAATCGCTCGGCCACTCCGGCCGGCGCTACGGTCATCAGTCCCTAAGCTTACACACTACCTAAACTAAATTATCCTAAGGACAAACACACACACACCCATGACCGAGGGAGGACTCGAACTGCCGCCGGGACCAGCCGCACAGTCCATGACTGCAGCGCCCAGACGGCTCGGATAATCCCGCGCGGCGGAGAGAATCAGTAAGGTTCTGGAAGATATCTAAAGGGATGTGGGGCCGTGCCGACCCCCCGCGGCATGGCCAGGCTTCTCAATGGAGGATCCATGGCGCGAACAGCCCGATCGAGGTGATCCCACAAATTCTCGATTGGCTTTAAAAACCGGGGAGCTTGGTGGCAGCGCAGTATGGTAAACTTATCCTGATGCTCTTCGAACCACACACATACACTGCGAACACTAGTACGCACCATTCTTCAGTTCTGTTCGAGTGTTTGGGATCCCAACCAGACCGGATTAGAGAAAGACATCGCGGCAATTCAGAGGCGGGCTACTGATCGGGCTGCTGATCGATCGGCACCCAGGTATTACGGAGTTGCTTCGTGAACTCAAATGCGAATCGCTGGAGGGAACACGATGCACTTTTCAAAAGGCACAATCGCGCTATTCCGGAAATTTAGAGAACGGGCGTTTGAGGCCAACTACGGAATGTTCTACTGCCGCCGACGTACACTTCGCGGAGTGACCATGAAGATAATACGCGAGAAAATATGACTCGTACGGGGGCTTTTAGGCAGTCATTTTTTCTTCGCTCTAGTTTCGATTGAAACAGGAGAGGAAATGATTAGTAGTGGTACGAAGTAGTCCCGCCATGTACCTACGGTGATTTACGGTGTATGTATATAGATATAGGTGTAGGTGTAGAAATATTAAATATGTGCAGCACGTCCAAGTGCAACTGGAAACAGGAAACACAATTTTCTGCGCCAGAAGAGAAGATAAAGAGTGTGAAATTTCAAGGGCTAAAAAATATTCTCTCGAGCATTGGACCATCTCAAAGTCTATGGGCAGAACACAGCGCCACCTGCAGTCAAAGAGCTATTATGCGTCATGCTGAAGGACGAGTATTATGTAGGTGCATTTCTAGGCTGTTAAACGTTGATTCGGCGAATCTGGAGATGGTTTTGGTAGGTTTCTCTCATTCGTCTAGTCGTATATTAGCCTAAGGCTAAATTTTACCAAACCAATCTAGAAAAATTTAGCTTTCAGAACTTTTTTTATCTTCAGTTATGCCAATCGAGACTAAAAAAATATAAATCAGAAAAGTAATGCAACACATCCATTAATGTGAACAGATGTGAAATTTTATAACGGAACGAAGTGTTGTATATGACATCAAAGTTGAATAAGCCTTTTAAAAAGTTTGTTATTTGTTTCTGCACTTCGAGGGGTTTCAACTTGGCGCTTTCTTTGATTGCACCAGGATTTTCTCAATTATTTTGACTTTTTTCCTCTTACAGAGTTTTAATTTTCAGTTTCAACCTAACATTATGGGGGTACGAATAAATTATTTTCGTGGATTTTTCTAGTTTTTTTTTTATATAAATCGTTGTTTAGCCGGTGGTTTATTCAGATGAGGATGTAATTCAGATCACTGAATCAATATTCAAACTAATAATAATTTTATATGTACTATTGAAATACCCCTACTGTTTAGATGCCATACTAATCTGCCATAAAAGTACTAAGTAGATAATCACCATTCTTTTGAGTTTTCTGTACTTCTTGCCAAATTTAGTTCTCGTGTCAAAGCTATTTTTCAAACTTACTGAATCAGTTACATAAAAGAATGACAAGCTTTAAATATAGTCCCTCATTTCGAAAAATTTCCGCGGACCTGAATGTAAGAAAGATTTCTTACTGGCCTACGTGCGGGCTGTTATCAGTCTACAAGGACGTGGTGAAAAGCAATGCCTCCAACTTTTTTATGTGAAAACTCTTAAAGGTTTTAAAAGAAACAAACGTTATTATATCTTACGTCTTTATTCTCTGTGTCTACATGTTTGCAACCACTTGGCGCAAGACAGGTCCGAATTGTAGCGCGTAGCATCGCGGTGTGTGATGTAGCTGTGTCGCTTCGCGAGAAACAGCTTGCTGTAATCGAGTTTAAAGCTCGAAAAGTCTGTCCACACATGGAGCATCCTCTCCTTCAGCATGACAATATCAGCCTACACAGGAGAGCTGCGACATCTGGAACCATCCGACGTCTTGAGTTCACTGCCCCTATCATCCTCCATACAGGCCCCACTTGACCCTGTCCGATTTTCATCTGTTTCCAAAACTTAAAGATCATCTCCGAGGACTTCACTTTGATAGTGATGAAGAGATGCATGGAGAGCTGAGGTTGCGGCTGGGACAAATGTATTCGTCACCAGGGTGGCTATGATGACAAATAAATGAGTAGACATGAAGAATAAAGACGTAGAACGTCCATTAAATTTGTCTTATTTAAAAAGCTTTAAGTGTTTCCACATAAGAAATTCAGAGGCATTAATTTTCAATACGTCGTCGTTATATTATTACGACGGTACCTGCAGGAGCGATAAATGAGTGACTGAAGGATATACGCAGAGATTCTGCTCTGAAAACCTAGCTCTGGTAATTTCTAGATAGTTTCTCTATTGTCAAGTAGTATGGAAGGACTTTCTGTTTTTCCTGACAATCTGCTTGTAATGAGTGACACGAAAATGTGCCCAAGGAGCCCATGTCCCGCGCAGCTGCTGGCTGCCTAGACCCACAATCAGACAATGGCGTGGCCTCTGGCTTCCGCGACGCGCATCCCAATTCCAACCGACACGTGGTTCGTCCTCCGCACACCCTGCCGCCGATTAACATACGGCACACATCTCAGGCGGCGGCGGTGTAGCAGCCGGTGTCGATATCGCGTGCACACCGAACTTCTGCGTAAAGTCCACGGCTGACGAAACGAAATGGAAATAATGCAGTATTCTGCATCAGATACATAATTTTGTACCCACACACATTCCCGGTGTTCCCCATCATGCGATATATGCGTCATGCCTTCATAACCGAATGAATGTCGTAATGCCGGCCGGAGTGGCCGAGCGACTCTAGGCGCTACAGTCTGGAACCGCGCGACCGCTACGGTCGCAGGTTCGAATCCTGCCTCGGGCATGGATGTGTGTGATGTCCTTAAGTTAGTTAGGTTTAAGTAGTTCTAAGTTCTAGGGGACTGATGACCTCAGAAGCTAAGTCCCATAGTGCTCAGGGCCATGGTTTTTTTTTTTTGAATGTCGTAATTCTTTAAATTGTTTATGAAAATGTAGACGGATCGCCGGTGATGATGATATGGCCGTTCACGGGACTAATGGGAAAGACTGGCCATGATTCTGCAGCTGTGATACGAAACTGCCCCAAAAACAAAGAGAGCCGCAGAAAGGCCAAAATCTCGTAGACGAAGTCAAAATTAGCGTAAGGAGAACCATGTGAGAGGGGTTCAGTGGTTCAGTGAACTCGAAACTAAAATGTTATCGACAGATCTGGGACACGTCGATTGGCGCAAGAAGAAGAGATACTGCACAGCAAAGTGGTATCGGTACCAGAGGCCAGGAGGGCAGTTCTGTTCGAGATCGGATCGTGCCCACTTCCAGGAAGTTCCTGCCGGAGTGACGTCGTTGTGCTGCCTACTCTCAGTGACACAGCCTATGTCATCGTCGGGCAGTGAAGACACTTCCATCTCCTGTGAACTGTGCCTACGTGCCAACGCTATCACATCTGTGTCAATAACTGTCTATGAACTTGTGTTTTCTAGTGAATACTGAGGCCACAGTACGGCCATTCTGAATTTGTATCAATTCACCACTCAGTAATCGCTCATTTAGTGTGTCCTGAGATACAAGTCCACGCGTGCAGTTTTGTAGCTACAGGCGAGCCTGGCAAGCAAAGATAAGTTTTGTTGTAATTAATAAAGTATTACTTATTCAAAGTATTCTAATTAATTTTATTATTACTAGCCATCTCAGTGTCCCAGAAATACACACACACACACACACACACACATTTCTGTAAGAGCACGACGGCTCCTTGATGCTTGTTTAATCGCGGGTGCACTAATATCGTTCGAAATCCTGCGGGCAATGATAATTTGCGAGTGGGGTTAATGGACGAGGGGCGTTGGATTGCAGCGTGCGATAATTTTGAAATTTGATGATCGACGCGTTTAAGGTAAACACTCATGAGAAGCAGTATACCCGGGTTCGAGTCCCGGTGCGGCACAAATTTTCAACTTTCGCCATTGCATTACCACAATGCCCTATGCGGCTGGCAGTCACGAATTCCCGCCTGTCATTCCCTTTCTTTCCCCATTATCTATTTCCCTTTCTTTCCCCATTCTCTATTTCGCATGCAAACAGAAGCAAGTGCCCGCGGGATGGTGAATCAGCTAAAATCTCCCCACAAACGAAAGGCGACTGGACCTGATGGAATACCTATACAATTCTACATAGCGTACACGACAGGACTTGCTCCTCTTCTAAGAGCAGTTTATCGCAGGCCGCGGGAGGAATGAAGCCTTCCTAGTGGCTGGAAATTGCACACCCCATTCCCGTTTTCAAGAGGGTCGTCGAAAAGACGCACAAAATAATAGGCCTGCATCGCTGGTGCCAGTCTATTGAATTTTAGAACACGTTTTGCGGTCAGTTGGACAAGGACCAAAATGGAAATGCTTCCTTCCACACCCATCTGCAAAATTCTTTTCTAGCTTTATGTTCACAGGAGCTCTCCTGCATATCCTGCCGATAAATAGCCGTCTAAGAAAGACATCACAGAATACGTCTTAAACACAGCCTGTGTCGTGAATCTTTAACAAACCTCCAATCTGCAGAGAAGTTGGCTCTGAACAAGAACTGTGTGCCCAATCAACGATAGCCAACAGCAAGTAGTTGAACTCATGGTAATGACCTCTTCTAAACACTGGGAATTTTAACTACATCCCGTGAGTACATTTACGAATCACTACATCAAAATAACATCGATAATTTGCTACCAAGGCATGAAACTGCACAATAAATTGTCCAAGGAGATTAAATATATGACTAGAAAAAGCTTATTTAAAAAGGCAATTAAAACAGATCTGTTAAGCAGTACATTCTATAGCGTGAAGGGTTATTTACATAACACAGAATAGGAGTCTGTCAGGAAACGAAACAGAAGTAAATAATAAAAAGCACGATAGTAATAATAATAATGATAATACTTCTATCATTCCACATAGGAATTTCACACTGTTTTCTTTTTCTTTTCTTATCCTGCTTTTCTGGAAAACTTTGCTCCCAAAGCTATTAACTGTGTAGTACCAGTACCTTACCCTCTTTCGAAACTCAACTTCTTCTCACAAAGAGATGATGACTTAGTTTTTCAGGCTAACAAAATAGGAAACTGCAGTACACAAAATGGAAATCAAACATCGTTGCTATGGTCCTGATATCAGCTTATGGTGTATGTAATGTTGCATATGAAATAATATCTGTACATAGTGTGTAGCGTGCGTGGTTACTGGTAGTGAGAAAAGAAAGAACAGAGTAACAGTGACATCTTACATTACTGAATAAGTTCTTCGCAAAACAATAATGTACAGTAGCGGTAAACCGAATCAGGTAGGGCTGTTTTACACAGACTGGCCTTGTTTTCGGAAGACGGAGGCTCCAGTCTTCATCCGGCCGTCCTGATTTATGTTTTCCGTGGTTCCCTAAAATATGTCAAGTAAGAGCCGGGATGATTCCCACTATAAGACCATGGCCGACTAACTGTTCCATCCTCATCAAACTATACCCATAAGTACGTAAATGCATTATACGAGGGTTATTCGGAAAGTAAGGAACGATCGGTCGCGAAATGGAAGCCACAGCGAAAATCCGATTAGTTTGCTTAGGTGTGATGGGCAGTGTCTCTAGTATGCCCGACGATCGCGTTACATCGTTCTTTTTAGTTCTGAGCATACAGGGAGCATACGTAGAACAGCAGCCAACATTACGTAAGTGTCGTGCGTTTTCTTCTTCAAGACAATTCTCAGCCGCATTCTGCAGGAGCAATGAAGACGCTCCTGCATGGCTTTCAATCGGAAATGTTTGATTACCCGCAATACAGCCCGTAATTGTATCCCTCTGAGTTTCATCTCTGCTCACATCAACCGCTGGCTATAAAGACAACATTTTGGCACAAACAACGAGCTGCAGGCGAGTGTAGAGAATTGGCGGAAAGCACTGGTGTCTGCCTTCTATGACGAGGGTATTGGAAAGCTGGTACAACGCTACTACAAACGTCGAAGTCGGATCGGCGACTATGGAGATAAGTATTTGGAAGCTGTAGCTAACTGTTACAAATAAAACAGTTTTGATTTTCACTGTGGTTTCCATTTCGCAACCTATCGTTTCTTACTTTCCGAATAGCCCTCGTGTATGGCTCATGTTATTTTTGTCGTTCTTAAACTGTAATACCAAGACATGTCTAATGTCCTTGTGAAAGTAGTCCATGGATGAATAAAACTACTACTAGTGCTACTGACACTCCCTAATATTTTTATTTTTATCAGACTTTTATCATCACTTCGATATACAGAGGGCCTCTCTCACGATTCGGTAGCCTCATTTTATCTGGTGTTCCGGCAGACACTTGACACTTCGTTTTTGTGATGCCTGTCTGGAGTGAGCCCAAACAAATGCTGCTCACCACGTCTTTCATATCACGCGCAGTGTCGACGGAAAACGTTGGTTTGCTTCCCGTTACAAACTAAACGATTTTTAAAGCAGAATCGTACGTGCGCTTTCGATAGAGAGGTCCAAAATTAGTCTATTGCGATATTCGTTCTATCGATATGTGTTAACAGGTACAGTAAAACAAAAAGAAGAATCAGGACTCCAACGGCAACACAGCAGCACTGAGGAATGGCGGTAGTGCTGCCATTGCTGGAGTACTGGTCTTTCTTCGTGTCTTACTGTCCCTGTTCATACATATCAGTAGAAGGAATATCGCGCTGGATAAATACGGGACGGCTGTATCGAACGGGCACGTGAAGCTCTGCTTTAAAATTATTTTTCGTTGCAACGGGAAAGCGACGTTTTCCGTCGACACTGGGCATCTAATGAAAGACGTGATGAGCAGCAGTTGTTTGGTGTTACTCCAGATACACAATACAAAAAAATCTAAATGGGAAACATCTGATGAAGCATCGGGAAAATGAGCGTGGCGATTATTAGGAGAGACACTCTCTTTATGTTCAATAAAATTATCGGGGTCGGAAGTCGTACGACTGTCACAGTGGGAGTCGACTTCGCGCGCTTCGAATACTCCCCTTAAGACTTCGGCGAGGCCACGACCTGTGTTGGAACAGTACGATTACGCGCCCTGCAGAGTTAGTTTGGCTCCATACGTCTTTCAGGTAATTTTCAAATGGTAGTTGAAGTTTTCTTTGGAAACATTGCGAACAAGAAAGAGATAATTCGCACTGTCCCAAACTTACTAGGAGAGTGCACATTCTTTAATAAATAAATCATTTTATAAAAGAGAAGTTTTCAGTAATACCATCCACAGTACGGAAGAGATATCACTGTCAGCATATATGACGGAATAACATCCAGTCTGATTCCCGATGATTGGTACGAGTATTGGCATGGCCACATTGAACGCACCATATTGGCATTCATATCAGGTGAGCTATGGGAACCACAGAGAACCTAAGTCAGCATGGATACTTTCCGACATCTATTAGATGCACAGTTACCGAAGTTTGAAACTCGTAGACGGCAGAAGCATAAGAACTCAGGAAGACTGCTGCAGGCGCAGGGGTGAGTCATCGGTAGGGCAGTGTAGCTCGTCCCATGTGCACGTGCTCTCATTCCAGAATGATACGCAAAGGAGCCAGCTAAGCGCTCAATGTCGTGCGGCTGCCAGTGTTTAGTAGCAGATTATCTAGAGCCGGGCAAAGAGGCCATAATCCCGGCACACTGCAACAAGGGAAGCAGAGCGCAAGTCTGCAAGATTCTCGTGAAGATTGAATGGCGACGGCCTGACGGCAGTTTGCAAGCACTGAGGTTCGCTCGCTTCTGAAATGGGTGATGTAAATACACGTACAGATCTTGCAGTTATTGATTGTACTCAAAGACTTTAATTGGTTTACACACGCGCACACACACACACACACACACACACACACACACACACACACACACACACAAACTTGCATCAGCAGACGGACGTCCTCATATGTGTGTAGACATTTTATTTCCAGTAGTTGTGGTTCAACGTCTGGCCTAATTAAGCGTTGTTAAAGGTGGAGCACATTCTCAGTTTCTCAGTCTTGAAAGCATGCGAAAGGATCAAGCTTTGATGGAAGAACAATCTCAGTATTCACAGGAAAAACAGGAAATTAGCGCAGACAGACAGGGCTTGAACACAAGTCCTCTTGAAGGGGAGAATGGGATGTTCTACCACTGCGCCACCTCCTACAGAGATAGATAGATAGATAGATAGATAGAGAGAGAGAGAGAGAGAGAGAGAGAATGAGGGAGATGATAATGTTAATGCACATGCCTGGATTAGGTCTTACGTAAGAAATAGAACGCAGGAAGTTATTACATCTTTTAGATCTAAAATTCACACGCTCGAACGCCCCAGTGCGATTCCTTGCATTCTAACGGTGAAGAAACGTCGGTAACAAAATTTCGTCTCTTGCATAATTTCGGTAGAAAATAAACTCTAAGAAAAGTAATTTGGCAAGTCTGCAATCTCATGCATGACAACTACAGGGTACCCGGCCTAGAGGTATTCAAAAACATTTGCTTATATTTCAATATCTGTTAAGGTCTATAGCTATGTTTGTCCAACAGTAACATTGTATAAGGGAGCTCAAAACATGTTATGCATGTTGATACAGTTCAGTGTGGGCACCGTCTGTAGCTCGACAGATACTGAAAAAGTTCTGCACTTCTTGCCACATATACATAAGCACGACAGACATTATACTCTCCACTGCGAAGTGGATCCGTTGTCTCATATCTGTGAGTCCTCGAACCTTTGTTCTGTAAATAATGTTATTTATAAGCCCCCATATCCCCACGTAAAGAAATCCAGCGCGGTCAATTCGGGAGCCTAGCGGGCCAGGTCATGGGACCACCCCACACTCCTAATCCAACGCACAGGAAACGTATCATGGAGAAAGTGATAATATCCCACTGATAGTGGGATGGTACACCACCCTGCTAGAAAATGACATCGGGAAACGTCTGTGGAGCTGCATAGTTCAACACGCCGAGATAGGTGTTCCATGTCACAACAAAAATGGTTCAAATGGCTCTAAGCACTATGGGACTTAACATCTGAGGTTATCAGTCCCCTAGACTTAGAAACTACTTAAACCTAACTAACGTAAGGACATCACACACATCCATGCCCGAGGCAGGATTCGAACCTGCGACCGCAGCAGCAGCGCGGTTCCAGACTGAAGCGCCTAGAACCGCTCGGCCACACTAGCCGGCATGTCACAACAGACTCCATTTTAAAAAAGTGGACCAATCACCCTATGTTTATGTAGTCCCAGCCACAACATTAACTTTTGGTGTGTCCTTTCAGTACTCAATAACTCCTCGTGGAGGCTCACATCCCCACATTCGACGATTATGTCGATTAACTTTGCCACAGGCGTGGAAGCTAGACTTATCATTGAACAGTACTTGCCGTTATTTCCGTCTGTACGGAGCAACATTTCAACAACAATATCGTATCATCTGCGGTGATCCTCAGGCCTACTGGCATGCAAAAGTTGGAGTTTGTAAACATGCAACCGGAGACGTTTACACTCAATGTTGTGCACCGTCGAACGGGGGACCGCACGTTCGCTACTAGTTTGTCTAATGGGTTTACGAGGGCTTCTAGCGAATGCTCTTCGTGCACATCCGTTTTAGTATGTTTTCCAGCATTTTAGATCAAACTTGCCGTTTCTTGAAGAGTTCCGTCCCGCTGATAAAAGGATTTATGTGTGGTAGAATCCAAGCTCCATTACTTTCCTGGACGTGGCTGAACACGTGCTACCGTAACTGATCATAGCACACACTGCAGCTGCCGTTGTGGAGTCACGTTGACTGCCAGCAGCACGTCTGCCTGCTACTCAGTATTATTTGTGCGCTTGCGCCATACGACTCAATGCTGTTCATGAAATGGTGAGGATCACATCTTGAAGAGTGTCTTTATCGAGTGCGTATTTGTCCAACAGCATAACATGTTGAATTTTTTTGTTACGAGCATTTGTTTGTGTACACATCTAGCCAGGAAACCAATATTTTCATTCCGTATTGTATAGGTGTGTGCTCCGCTATAGTAGCGGGTAGAGTTTTGCGTTAGATTACATGAATTCGAGAGCTCGATTCGGGATACAGGGGCAATTTTTTTAATAAATTATCTAATTTTAGACTGCTTATTATAGTATCTTCTTTCTTAATAGTTATACAGCATGTGTTATACAAATCTGTGTAATTATTTAATACTAACAAAGAAATGACAGTACACTCGTATCTATTATTCCACTTTTGATGTTGTTTTCTGCCTTTAAGCTTCACTGCGTTCTCTTCCATGACCACACTTCTCCATACTTTCCGGTCGACTGTCAACATTCCTTTGCCTTTGTTCTTGTTATACTTCCTCTATTCTACCCGACTCCTTGGTCTATCCTATATCTCTTATTCTAGTTAGTTCCCATAAATCTACACAAGTCATGTAGCCACACCATTTAAGTGTACTGTTTCGTTCCACTTCATCAACTACATCCGAATCCAGAATGCGGTTTACCTTCTTGCCACTGGCTCTATCGATTAATACAACTATCATGTTCACACCTTTCATATCCATTACACTTCTTTAGGACGTTTCGCCATCAGTAGGACGCATCACGCTTCACAGGTGATTACCAAACTCTGTTACTATTTTTATCATCACCATTATTATGTTATTCAAGTCTTTTATTATTAATATTATTATTATTATTATTGACTGCATCGGTGGATACCTGGAAAAATCTCTCACCGTCAGGGAAAAGGGGTAATTGGAATCTTACGACTTTCACGAGCGACAGTGCTGGGTTGAATAATACAGCACAAAAGCTGTGTTTCCACAAATCCAGAACCGTACACACAGCTGACTGCTTGTGGTATCATGGATGAAAACATTATACACTGAGAGAAAAATTCGCAACACCAATAAGAGTTATGCGGCTTTAGTGTATCTTCATCTGAAAGAAAATGTCTGTTCAAATTTCGCACCGGTCGTGTAAGATTGGGCTAATAGCGCTCCTATGAGGACGCAAATCGGGTTGCTTTAAATACAAGCTCGATGTCGTGTACAAGGGCTTCCAAAAGCTGGATGTTCTCGTGTACTAGGGCTGGATTTTCATTCTGCAATATTGCAGGAAGACTTGATAGTAATGTAGCCACTGTACATGACTGAGGGCAGCAGTGGTTACGAGAACGTACGGTCGCAAGAAGACTGTGCCCTAAACGTCCACGTGGCACTATCGACAGGGAAGACCATGGCGTTCGGCGTGTGGCTGTGGCGCATCTTGCTGCATCTTCAGCCGCAATTTGAGCAGCAGTTGACACCACAGTGACACAACGAACCATTACAAATCGGTTACTTCAAGGACAGCTTCGGGCCAGACGCTCTGTAGCGAGCATTCCACTGTCGCTAAACCACCGCCTTCTGCGACTTCAATCATGTCAGGCGAGAGCTTATTGGAGGTCAGCGTGGAGGTCTGTTGTGTTTTCTGATGAAAGCTGCTTCTGCCTCGGTGCCAGTGATGGCCGTGTGTTGGTTACAAGGAGTCTAGTTGGGGGCCTGCAGCCAACCTGTCTGCGTGCTAGACACACTGGATCTATACTTGGAGTTTTGGTTCCTGATGCGACTTGGTATGACAGCTGGAGCACCCTAGTGGTTATCTCACGCATCCTGACTGTAAAATGGTACATCAGTGTGCTGACTCGGCCTGTTGTGCTGACACCAGTAAACAGCTATCCAACAGGATAACGCTCGCCCACAAGCCGGTGTTGCAACCCAACATGCTCTACAGGGTGCCAACATTTTGCGTTTCGACAACTCCCCATCATCCACAACCAGCATTAACAGTCCCTGTATTGACCGACCAAATGCAACAGGCATGGAACTCCATCCACAAACTTACATCCGTCACCAGTACAACACAATGCATGTACGTTTGCATGCTTGCATTCAACATTATGACGGTTACACCCATTAATAATGTACCAGGATTTTACATTTGCAATGGCTCATCGTGCACTTACATTAACCCGTGATAGTGCAATGTTAATCGCTTACCTATGTCACCTAGAGAAATATATTCCCAAACTTCATTACTGTACGTTAATTACTTTTTTGGTGTTGCGCTTTCTTTCCGTCAATGGATATTACCAGACCATTTTTACGGCCAATCAACTAAACATCATAATTCTGTTTCTCCAAATGTTCCACCAAAGTGTTCAGAAAATATTTACGCCGTTGATTCTACCGAGGAATGTGCTTCTACTTAAAGTTCAGATTAAGAAAATATAGCGCCGTATGCAAACATGCCACCTACAAAAACCTGTAAGACGACTGATGCACGCTATGTAAAACCCTTAATGAAGTGTCTATATATGATTTTCCAAACAAATGGAATAGTTTGCGAGCAAAGTAACGCAATTTTAGGTACTCCACCTTACAATCGTACATATATCTACATATTTTTGGCCCTTGGTGTATCTAATAATAGGAGTGGAACTGCTGCTCGTGAATATTTTGCCAGGTATACTTGTCGGTGTCACCCAGACGTAAATTGTTTCGCCGATGGGAGCTTCATCTTGGAGAGCCTAGTTCTTTCCTTGCACAATCTCTGAACAACATCGTACGTACATCAGCTAACGATCAAACAATTCTAGAAGCTCTCCACCAAGAATATCAGCGACGTTCCAACGACATGAAGCCCATGATGACTTCATAAAAGCGGTAGTATGGTCTGATGAATCTGCATTCACATACGAGGGTATGTTGCTTAAGCATGACGCCCAGCATTGGGTTGAAGTTTATTTGCACTCCACACGAGACCATGGATATCGGGACCACTGTAGTATCAACAGTAGGAATGCAACAGCGACTTTTGCTACAAACTGACCTTCAAGTTTTGGCTTACCGGCAGAACAGATACATGACGTCATCACTCCTCATACCTCTCCTAAGCGACACTCGCCTCTCTTCCTCCCTCCGTTCCCAACTCCTCTCCCCTATACCCTCTTATGCTAAGCACTTTCTTGGAAATTGCCGAATCTGAGAGCTTTTAAGCCAAGGTACACATCTGAGAGATCCTATCACAACCAAGTACATTATGGTCATAAAAAAAGCCAGTGCCAAGGATGGGCAAGGGGCACGACGCCATTCTCGACCAGTGGTGGTGGTTACTGCGTAACGTCTGCACAAGCCTGTCTGTAATGCACACACTTAACAAATCTTTACACATGCGCTTTCTGATACCTATCTCTGGCAGGTGGAGGTGAGGAGAGGAGAACTTATCTTTGGCAGGTGGAGGTGAGGAGAGGAGAACGGTCAAAAAACACTACACAGAATTTGGGGTTTGAAGTCATTCGGTACCCACATTGTTCACCTGCATTTGCACCCTCCGATTTGGACCTTTCCGCTCTGTATCGTACAACCTTCAGGGAAATTCTTTTCCATATGTAAATGTACTACTAACATGATTGAATGAGTTCTTCGCCACAAAACCACGTGGTTTCTACAATGGTGGAATCGAAAAGCTACTCCAGCGTTGGCACACTATTGTAAATAGTGAAGCAGAATATACTGCTGATGACTAAGTCCCTGTTATGTGTATCTGTTGTGTTTATTAAACATATGGAAAGACAGTACAAAGTTATGCACCAGCCCAATAGCAGAAGCGAGGTTCTTTATGGTATGCTATTCTATGCTGTGTGGATATTCAATGTTCAGCAGTGGAAAACTTAGTGGGTTTTTACGGAGAATTTTGAGTTTAGACAAAAAGAGACTAGATAGTTTCGAAATATGGTGGTACAGAAGAATGCTGAAGATTAGACGGGCAGATAGGATAACTAATGAGAAGGCACTGAATCGAACTGAGGAGAAAAGAAATTTAGGGTACACATATACTAAAGAAGGGATCGGTCAGCATGACACATCCAGAGACATCAACGAATCGTAAACTATAAAAGGAGATCAGAGGCTGACTACAATAAGCAAAGTAAAATGTATGTAGATTGCAGTAGCTAAGCATAGTTGAAGAGGCTTGCACAAGATAGACTAGCGTGCCGAGATGCAAACTGAAGAAGGGATCGGTCAGTATGACACATCCAGAGACATCAACGAATTGTAAACTGTAAAAGGAGATCAGAGGCTGACTACAATAAGCAGAGTAAAATGTATGTAGACTGCAGTACCTAAGCATAGTTGAAGAGGCTTGCACACGATAGACTAGCGTGCCGAGATGCAAACTGAAGACCACAATAGAAACAGCAATTTATAACCACGATGCAAAGAAGAAAAATAGAAACTAATAATGAAGTCATAGAAACAGTTAATTAGTTTGCATATTCAGGACATTTGAAGATGATTAGGTCATCAGCAAAAGAAATAGAGAAAGTAGTAAAAATGTCCTGGATTGATTTTGGTATACTTAATAGAGTTGACATGTTGCGACAGGTAGTTTACAATCAGTGTAATACACTAATTCTGACTTACACCAGTGAGACACCGACTTCTAATGTGGAAACTGTTCAACGTAGAGTTACTTGGCGGGAAATGGGGAGATGCACGTTGAGAAGTAGTGGGAGGGATGACGAAACATAGAACTTAGGGGACATATTGCTGTCGATATATACACTGAAAATCCAAAGAAACTGGTACACCTGGATAATATCGTGTAGGGCCACCGTGAGCACGCAGGAGTGGCGCAACACGATGTGGCATGACTCGACTAATATCTCAAGTAGCGATGGACGGAATAGACACCAGAATTCTGCAGGGCTGTCCATAAATCCGTAAGAGTACGCGGGTGTGGAAGATTCCTTCTGAACAGCACGTTGCATGGCATTCCAGATATGCTCAATGATGTTCATGTCTAGAGAGTTTGGTGGCCATCGGAAGTGTTTAAACTAACAAGAGAGTTCTGTAGCAATTTTGAACCTGTGTGTTGTCCATTGTCCTGCTGGAATTGCCCGAGCCCTTCGGAATGCACAATGGGCATGAATGGACGCAGGTGATCAGACAGGATGCTTAAGTGAGTTTCGCCTGTCAGAGCCGTATCTAGACGTATCAGGGGTCCCACGTCACTCCAACACACACGCCTCACGCATTTTACAGAGCCTCCATCAGCAGAGTCCCCTGCTTACATGCACGGTCCATGAATTTATGAGGTTGTCTCCATACCCGTGCACGTCCATCCGCTTGGTACAATTTGAAACGACACTCGTCCGACCAGGCAAAATGTTTCCATTCTTCAACAGCCCAATGTCGGTGTTGAGAGGCCCAGGAAAGGCATAATGCTTTGTGTCGTGCAGTCATCATGGGTACACGAGTGGGCCTTCGGTTCCGAAAGCCCCTATCGATGATGTTTCGTTGAATGGTTCGCACGCTGACACTTGTTGATGGCCCGTTGCTGAAATCTGTAGCAATTTGCGGAAGGGTTGCACTTCTCTCACGTTGAACGATTCTCTTCAGTCGTTCGATGGTCTCGTTCTTGTAGGGTCTTTCTCCGGCCGCAGCGACGTCAGAGATTTGATGTTTTACCGGATTTCTGATATTCACGGTACACTCGTGAAATCGTCGTACGGGAAAACCCTACTTCATCGCTACCTTTGTGAGGCTGTGCCCCATAGGTCGTGTGCCGACTATAATATCACGTTGAAACTCACTTAAATCTTGTTAAGCTGCCATTGTAGCAGCAGTAACCGATCTAACTGCGCGAGACCCTTGTCTTATATAAGCCTGCCTACCGCAGCGCCGTATTATGTCTGTCTACATATCTACACTCCTGGAAATTGAAATAAGAACACCGTGAATTCATTGTCCCAGGAAGGGGAAACTTTATTGACACATTCCTGGGGTCAGATACATCACATGATCACACTGACAGAACCACAGGCACATAGACACAGGCAACAGAGCATGCACAATGTCGGCACTAGTACAGTGTATATCCACATTTCGGAGCAATGCAGGCTGCTATTCTCCCATGGAGACGATCGTACAGATGCTGGATGTAGTCCTGTGGAACGGCTTGCCATGCCATTTCCACCTGGCGCCTCAGTTGGACCAGCGTTCGTGCTGAACGTGCAGACCGCGTGAGACGACGCTTCATCCAGTCCCAAACGTGCTCAATGGGGGACAAATCCGGAGATCTTGCTGGCCAGGGTAGTTGACTTACACCTTCTAGAGCACGTTGGGTGGCACGGAATACATGCGGACGTGCATTGTCCTGTTAGAACAGCAAGTTCCCTTGCCGGTCTAGGAATGGTAGAACGATGGGTTCGATGACGGTTTGGATGTACCGTGCACTATTCAGTGTCCCCTCGACGATCACCAGAGGTGTACGGCCAGTGTAGGAGATCGCTCCCCACACCATGATGCCGGGTGTTGGCCCTGTGTGCCTCGGTCGTATGCAGTCCTGATTGTGGCGCTCACCTGCACGGCGCCAAACACGCATACGACCATCATTGGCACCAAGGCAGAAGCGACTCTCATCGCTGAAGACGACACGTCTCCATTCGTCCCTCCATTCACGCCTGTCGCGACACCACTGGAGGCGGGCTGCACGATGCTGGGGCGTGAGCGGAAGACGGCCTAACGGTGTGTGGGACCGTAGCCCAGCTTCATGGAGACGGTTGCGAATGGTCCTCGCCGATACCCCAGGAGCAACAGTGTCCCTAATTTGCTGGGAAGTGGCGGTGCGGTCCCCTACGGCACTGCGTAGGATCCTACGGTCTTGGCGTGCGTCGCTGCGGTCCGGTCCCAGGTCGACGGGCACGTGCACCTTCCGCCGACCACTGGCGACAACATCGATGTACTGTGGAGACCTCACGCCCCACGTGTTGAGCAATTCGGCGGTACGTCCACCCGGCCTCCCGCATGCCCACTATACGCCCTCGCTCAAAGTCCGTCAACTGCACATACGGTTCACGTCCACGCTGTCGCGGCATGCTACCAGTGTTAAAGACTGCGATGGAGCTCCGTATGCCACGGCAAACTGGCTGACACTGACGGCGGCGGTGCTCA
The DNA here is from genome assembly GCF_023897955.1 of Schistocerca gregaria. Lineage (NCBI taxonomy): Eukaryota > Metazoa > Arthropoda > Insecta > Orthoptera > Acrididae > Schistocerca > Schistocerca gregaria. Next base: position 429,542,308 of record NC_064921.1, read on the forward strand.
AATGCTGCGCAGCTAGCGCCATTCGACGGCCAACACCTCGGTTCCTGGTGTGTCCGCTGTGCCGTGCGTGTGATCATTGCTTGTACAGCCGTCTCGCAGTGTCCGGAGCAAAAATGGTGGGTCTGACACACCGGTGTCAATGTGTTCTTTTTCCATTTCCAGGAGTGTATGTATTAGAATACGCATCCTATACCAGTTTGGCGCTTCAGTGTAGTTATGAGTGTCATGGAAATGAAATGGAGATGGCAGAGACATGTAGCGAGGCGAACGGACGACAGACAGACGATGCGAGTTCTTTACTGGATTCCAAGAAATGAGGAAAGAGAGGTGCCGATCTGATGTTAAATGGAAAGACGATATTAGGAAATGCATAGAGCCAACGTGGATACGTGCAGCCGTAGGTCCCTGGTCACAGTAATGTCTTGGGGAGGCGTTTATCCGCAAGCAGGTGGGAAATGGCTGCTCGTGACAGGTTGAAGTACCAGTCGTTGTGTAACCGGCCCCTGTCCTTATCGTGGCGTCGGCCTCTGGTCGAACCCCAGTGTTGGCAGGCAGTAATCGCTGCGCCACCTCCACCGGTCCTCCGCCTCAGGCGGCAGCAGGGCGCGAGTCATTGCCGATGCTGTCTGCGCTACTGCTACCGCAGGACGGCCGGCCGTGGCCCGCTAGGAGACGTCCTTGGGGCGCCGTGTTCCACTTGGCACGGCCGCCGCGGGTCAAGTCCATGGTCCCCGGGAGATGACCGCCAGCCGTGGGGTCGCCCTGCACCGCGCCGTGCCACACTCTACCTACAGCCCACACCGTCGCATCCCACTCCTCATGTGCAGGCCGGTCAGACACAGTCTGAAAAGCTTGTGAGGGTGTAGCAGCGTAGGTTGTATTGAGAAATACACTACTGGCCATTAAAATTGCTACACCAAGAAGAAATACAGATAATAAACGGGTATTCACTGGACAAACGTATTATACTAGAACTGACATTTTATCACATTTTCACGCAATTTGGGTGCATATATCCTGAGAAATCAGTACCCAGAACAACCACCTCTAGCCGTAATAACGGCCTTCATACGCCTAGGCACTGAGTCAAATAGAGCTTGGATGGCGTGCACAGGTACAGCTGCCCCTGCAGCTTCAACACGATACCACAGTTCATCAAGAGTAGTGACTGGCGCATCATGACGAGCCAGTTGCTCGGCCACCATTGACCAGCCGTTTTCAATTGGTGAGAGATCTGGAGAATGTGCTGGCCAGGGCAGCAGTCGAACATTTTCTGTGTCCAGAAAGGACCGTACAGGGACAGCAACATGCGGTCGTGCATTATCCTGCTGTAATGTAGAGTTTCGCAGAGATCGAATGAAGGGTAGAGCCACTGGTAGTAACACATCTGAAATGTAACGTCCACTGTTCAAAGTGCCGTCAGTGGGAACAAGAGGTGACCGAGACGTGAAACCAATGGCACCCCATATCATCACGCCGAGTGATACGCCAGTATGGCTATGACGAATACACGCTTCCAATGTGCGTTTACCGCGATGTTGCCAAACACGGATGCGACCAAGATAATGCTGTAAACAGAACCTGGATTCATTCGAAAAAATGACGTTCTGCCATTCGTGCACCCAGGTTCGTCGTTGAGTACACCATCGCAGGCGCTCCTGTTGTGACGCAGCGTCAAGGGTAACCGCAGCCATGGTCTCCGAGCTGATAGTGCATGCTGCTGCAAACGTCGTCGAACTGTTTCGTGCAGATGGTTGTTGTTTTGCAAACGTCCCCATCTGTTGACTCAGGGATCGAGACGTGGCTGCACGATCCGTTACAGCCATGCGGATAAGATGCCTGTCATCTCGACTACTAGTGATAAGAGGCCGTTGGAATCCAGCACGGCATTCCGTATTTCCCTCCTGAACCCACCGATTCCATATTCTGCTAATATTCATTGGATCTCGACCAACGCGAGCAGCAATTTCGCGATACGATAAACCGCAGTCGCGGTAGGCTAGAATCCGACCGTTATCAAAGTCGGATACGTGATGGTACGCATTTTTCCTGCTTACACGAGGCATCACAACAACGTTTCACCAGGCAACGCCAGTCAACTGCTGTTTGTGTATGAGAAATCGGTTGTGTACTTTCCTCATGTCAGCACGTTGTAGGTGTCGCCACTGGCGCCAGCCTTGTCTGAATTCTCTGAAAAGCTAATCATTTGCATATCGCAGCATCTTTTTCCTGTCTGTTAAACTTCTCGTCCGTAGCACGTCATCTTCGTGGTGTAGCAATTGTAAAGACCAGTAGTGTAACTTAAAAAGAGTTCCATATGTTTCGCCGTTTCCAATTTAATTAGCACTGACGTTAGGCAATAAGGTCGTTGCACGCTCGAATTCAAACCCTGGCGTGCGCTAAAATGCACTAATTCACAGGCATCTGTGGGTGCGCGAGTCGCCTCTTATTCACATGCTCATTACCAGTTAGAATAGGCCTTTTTCTAAACTGATAAATTAAAGTTACGTGAGGAAAAGCTTCGTTTGTTCAGTTTGAGGGAACGAAACTAAGAACGTGTTTGGTGACACTGTCGCTGGTACGCTGCTTGACTTGCTAATTAAATCGGGAACTGTGCAATGTAAGGGAAACTGTGCACTGTAACGATTTTTGATCTTAACAACTATTCCTTTGCACAATTTGCCCCGCAACACCCTTACAAGCTTCTTAGACTGTTTCTGACCACCCAGCAGATCTAAAGGAGTTGCACAAAAGTATGGAAACACAGCGAGAAATGCATGCTTGAATATAAATGTTCTAGGCGCTTCAGCCTGGAACCGCGCGACCGCTACGGCCGTAGGTTCGAATACTGCCTCGAGCATGGCTGTGTGTGATGTCCTTAGGTTAGTTAGGTTTAAGTGGTTCTAAGTTCTAGGCGACTGTGGCCTTAGATGTTGAGTGCCATAGTGCTCAGAGCCATTTGAACCATTTCGAAAATAAATGCAGACGCTAGTCGTGCCTGAGGGTTGCACTGCTTTATCTGACCACGTACGCCACCCGTGTGACGTCCTCGAAACGCTGCAAGTATCTGTCGAGATCACTACAGTGTCTGTACAGTCGTGGGTGCATTATGTCCACGCTCAGTGCATTTGAAAGTGGGCAAATTGTTCGTGCCCGTTCGGTGGGTGCTTCCGTAACAAAGGTAGTGGAAGTGTTCGGTGTTTCAAGACGCACCGTATCGAAGATTTATAACGCAAACAGGGCGAGCGGAAAAACATCATCCGCTAAGTCGCAACGCGACACTAACTGTGACGGACGTTCACTGAAGAGGATTCTGAGGCAAAATAAGACGACGACAGTTGCAAAAGTCACTGCAGAACTGGATGTCACACTCTTGAACACTATCAGCTTTAAAAGAACATGAAAGGAGCTCAATAAACAAGGAATTGCAGGGCGAGCTGGAATTCCAAAACCACTGATCAGTAATGCAAATGGCGTAACAAAAAAAAAAAGGTTCAAATGGCTCTGAGCACTATGGGACTTAACATCTATGGCCATCAGTCCCCTAGAACTTAGAACTACTTAAACCTAAACAACCTAAGGACATCACACAACACCCAGCCATCACGAGGCAGAGAAAATCCCTGACCCCGCCGGGAATTGAACCCGGGAACCTGGGCGTGGGAAGCGAGAACGTTACCGCACGATTACGAGATGCGGGCTGGCCGTAACAGGGAAACGTGGTGCTGAAGCCATAAAACTTGGCAGAACGCAACTTGCTCGGGCGAGTTGTGTTTCATACTTTTCCCAACTTCTGGCCGCGTTCACGTCCCAAGAGCCAAACATAGCCGGAGTTCGGTGACAATTTGGGCAGCCGTATCGAGATATTACTTGGACCTCGTGGTTACTCTCCAAAGCCGCAATACGGTCAAGGATTATACGAACATTTAAACTAATCAGGTCCATTCCATGGTACAATGTTTGTTGCTCAATGGCGATGCTATGTTTCAAGAGGATAAGGCCCCTGTTCATACAGCGGGCGTCATGCAGGAGTGGTTTTGTGACCACGAGGTTGAATTGTCCCATCTGCCCTGGGCACTACAGTCACCAGATATCAATATTATTGTGCCTATGTATCGTAATTTGGAGAGAATGGTGTGATCGTTTTCCGCCTCTATAATCGTTACCTGAACTGGTCAGTATTTTGCACCAATAATGGTGTAACATTCCCTTGGAAAAAATACGGGATCTGTATTTATCCATCATGAGACTACTGGAAGGTGTTTTGAATGCCAACGGTTTTCCTACACTGTATTACACGTGGTAATGTGAAATGTTTTCGAGGTTTCCATATTTGTGTCCGCTACCTGTACATTCATAAATCCCCATTAGGTGTATTGGCAGAGGACGTAGTGCAAATAAAAAGGAAGACTAGAATTTTGACTTTCATAAAGTCAACGCCAGTTCAGTAAGATGCCGCCGCAAAGAACCGGCAGTCGTCATACCAAACGATCCATTCCAGCACCCACCTAAGGTGACTTTTGGAAACCAAAGAAAAGTTAAGACAGTAAAACTCATTGGTTGATTACACGATCTACGAAAAATTACTGGATCATCTATTAAATTTCTGGAATGCAGCTGCTTGAACCTAAGTTCTTCATTTTCTGTCAAGATGAATAGGATGGCTTCAGCTATATGATAAATCTTTATTTCTGACCCAACTAGCTTCGCTGCGTTAGAGCCACGTCTTCGGGGATACAGCTGTATATAAACAAGAGTAAAACGAATAAAGGCCGGCCGCGGTGGTCTCGCGGTCAAGGCGCTCAGTCCGTAACCGCGTGACTACTACGGTCGCAGGTTCGAATCCGTCCTCGGGCATGGGTGTGTGTGATGTCCTTAGGTTAATTAGGTTTAAGTAGTTCTAAGTTCTAGGGGACTGATGATCACAGATGTTAAGTCCCATAGTGCTCAGAGCCATTTGAACCATTTGAAAACGAATAAAGATCCTTTTCCGGTTAAACTGTAGTTGATTTATACACGGAGCCACATAGGAGAAATTATGTACTTACATTTCTCAGATTTCCTGTATCGAGATGATGTTCCCTACGTTCTGCTCTGTTTTAAATTGGACTACCGATTTCTTGACGGTTGAACTTTTTATCACAACTGATCGTATACTGTTTGTTGTTTGGAATAAATTATGAAATACATGCGAGTACATAGTTTTTCCTACACGGCATCGTGTGTAGTTCAACTGATGTTTAACCAGAACAGATCTTTGTTCATTTTACTCTGGTTATACACATATGTATCCCTGAAGAGGTGGCTCTAATGCAGCGAAACTAGCTGGATCATAAATAAAGATTTATCATACAGCTGAAGCGGTCTTTTCCATCATGGTACAAATCTACAGCTGCGTATGCCCACTATACAAAATTTACCGCAATCTTCCTTTTTCTAATTTGTGGGCCGTATATCTTCCGGCCATCTTCAGAGTGAGCCGATGGGGCTATAGCAAGCTACAGAACGTGTACCGTCATTTTAAACCATAGAAAAAACACGCGCCAGAGACGATGATCGGCGGCCGAGAGCATGCGTAAATTAAGTTTGTGGCTACGCGGTCATCCATGCTGGGTTATCGAAGTGGTACTATTTGCTGCACTGTAGCGACGTATTTGCGAGAACATTAAAGAAAGCGCCGGATTCCATGATTTTTCTAGAACTGAAACCTCTATTTTTGATAATTATATTCTTCACCAAACGAATTTCGACTGTTTCTTTCAATTCCGAGTCCCAAAGGACGAAGTCGTCACGAGAATCTTGACATTTTCATACCGCATAGAGCGATCGATATCGAAACACTGCTCTGCCGCGGCCAACTTATTGGGCTGCAAGATACACCCAGTTCTATCATCGGGACATATCGTTAGAAAAATCGTCCTGTCAGATAAGCGGTTGCCAAATCAGTGACGAGCGGAGACCAGCGATGAGCAGACCTTCAATGAAAACAAGATACCACGAAGAAAGTGTTAGTATCTTATAATGAAAAAAATATAATGAGGCAATTTGAGTCAGCTCTAAGTTCGCTATTTGTCTGGGACCCATGTCAATACTTACCTTAGTGTTCTAGTGTTTAACGTGGAAATAATTCAACGTTATTTCAATAAGACAGGGGAACTGACTGAAGACCCCAAATAGCGTACCACATAAAAATACCTAAATGTGAACAATATTCAACATGAATCTCGGATTATACGTGTAGCTGTTCTCCTTATTGCCTCGAAAGCTAGCTCTGTATGAGTCACTGACACTAGTAGGTCAATAATTTCTAAAACTTTTTGGTTGCCATAATTGTAACATGGCGCCGACATTAATAGTTATCTTCAGCGAGTACCTTTCCCATTTTTTCAAATTGCGTGTTAATTTAATGAATTTAATTTTGCTTACGTATTTGACACGAACTTTGAACCATTTGAATAAATTCACCACGTCTTCTGCTAACTGTCAGTCTGTGACATCTGATCCAACTGTAATTGAAAACGGCATTACAGCCTACAGTTTTCTTCAAATGTCTGTGCTTCATTAGTTTTTCGTGCCTTAACACCACTTTCTGTTTCTGAAACTTCTGCGTTTACGCAGAATCCTAAATCTAAGTCCTTCACGCTCTCAAACGCGCGACTAACCTCGGGTTTCGCTGTGTTTAATTATAATTTCCAATCAACGCACAAGCTGGCATACTCTCTATTAACAATTTTCACGGTATTTATCTTTATCCTCTTGCGAAGTAATCACACCATCTGAGAGATGTGTAATACTGGTGAATGATGGGTAGCCAACTGCGGCTTTAAAGGATATAAAATTAACAATGACGTCACGATGTGGAACAAGGACAAGGTAAGGCAGCGAGAAGGGTTCAAATAAAAAGCCGTTTCTGCTACGTGAAATGATTAAAATGCCAGCAAAGTGCATGGGCGAGGAGAGGTTACCAGCTTACAAAAAGAAATGGCGAGTAAAAATATGCCTGCGCAGATCCATTAACGATATGTTGGACAACGTTCCTACTCTCACGTGCACACAATATCACAGGCGACTATAACCGAGAAGTTAAAACGAAAGCATGGTGATAAGTAATGCCTCCGAATTTTTATGTGGAAAATTTTAAAGCGTTTTAAGTAAAACAAATATTATTAACATTCTACGTAGTTGTTCTTCATGTCTGCATAGTTATTTCTCAACATATTCACTACAGAAGTCCTCGAATATGTTCTTTAAGTTTTAGAAGCCAGTGGAAATCGGGTGGAGCCAAGTCGGAACTGTATGGGGGATGATGGGTGGCAGTGAACCCAAGGCGTCTGTTACAGATGTCGCAGAGCTCGTGAGTGGTGTGGTGAAGGAGTGGCTGCTCCATGTTTGGACGAACTCTTCGAATTCGAAACTCCATTACAGCACGCTGCTTCTCACGCACCGATATAGTTACATTACACACTGCCATGTTACACACTGCAATTCGGAGCCCTCTAGTGGCCAAGGGTTGCAAGTGTGTAGACATGGAGAATGAAGATGTAGACTGTTAATAACGTTTGATTTTGCTTAAGAAAGTACAACTTTCATATAAAAGTCGGAGACATTACTTTTCAGCGCGCCTTCGTACAAGTCGCCATTTTTAATCCAAATACATATCACAAGTCATCTACGAAATTAGATTTCTACCTTTGCAAACTGGAAACCACATGCTTCGCCCAAAGCAGCACTAGACGTTTAGTACCGTTGTTTGTCATGGATGCTCAAATGATCCTGTGTAGACGATTCCGCACTATCTGGATGTGCACAGCACTTCCAGATGGCTAGCAAAAGGCAACAAGCAGCTCTGTTCCATTCCGTTCGCTATATTTACGAGCCATAATTTGAGCGGCCATCAGTTGGTGGTGTTCACCGCCAGTGACTACGACATACCACGAAATTGAGTGGTTTGTGTTTCGCGCTCGCCGGACAAATTTCGACGTCGTTGTGAGGAATACCATTCGGCGGGCAACTATCCGTGACGTCAACCCTTATTGCCAGAAAGCGGCAGTGTGTGCCCGGTGTAGGCTTGAAGTTGATTTCTACCTGCATTAGAGAGGCGAATGGACGTGGCTGTCCCCTGTGGTCACAGAGTACTGAGAAATAAGTATCGGACTCAAAGCAACACAAACTATGAACATTCTTTGGAAGTTTTAGAAAGAATAATACTATTGCCAGCAACTTGAATGTGATTTGCAGAGTATCCATGTAGATGTAGATTCTGTGTGCCTATTTATTACTTTGGAAGAAATGTGAGTCCTCAGTTTCACTAGAAATATTAAACAGCAATCCAAGCAGTGAGTGGTAGCTAGGGACCTAGAAACCAAAGGACGACACAGATCAGCAGAAACGGCTATGACCAGCCCTCTGTCGGATATTGGTTGATTATCTAGTGAAAGGTATTTCAATACCTTCTGCACTAAATCGATTAATAACATAAGGGGTGATCTAAAAGTTTCTATTCGAAGTCCAGAATCGGCCTGCTACTCAGGTAAAATCGGCGTGAGCATAGAGGCAGTGGTCCCGCCGACACACCAGGCTGAAGATACGTGTTTGGTAAAACACTGTCTCCTGCTAAATGAAGAAATCCGTAACTGCCTTACGCACATCCTCGTCCGACAGGAGTCGTCGGCTCTTCAAGGAATTTTTAATAATCGTATTGGGAGAGATCAGGACTCTACGGCAGGTGCTCGAGCATCTTCCGCTTGACTTGGCGTAACTTATTTGTACGACATTTGTGATACGGAGAAGAGCGTTATCATGAAGCAGCGGCACCCCTTGGCGCACCATCCCACAACGGTGGCTTTCGACAGACGTGGTGCCCCTTACACATTCTTCATTCTCCTATGCATGTCTGCCAGTGTTTGCCTTCCATCTTCAGCCAAGAAAAGAATAAGATCCCGTTGGTCCTGTTTGGACGTAGCTGTTAATAACGTCGCCTAGTTCACGTTTCTGTGTTTATCGCACGCACGTCGGAAAGACACGAATGACACACTCTCGGTGCTTATATACCCGCACTGAAGTCGCGCTACGATTACATATACATAGCAGCGACGCCCTCAAACAAAAACTTTTTGATCGCCCTTTATACTTTAGAAGAGGTCTAGGTAGTAAAAGAAAAGAACCACCTTCCATCTGGACAAATAAAGGTGCTCTGAAAAAAATGGGTAAATTTGAGAATGTGAAGTACGAATCGTTGAATCGTTCCACCGATTTGGGTTTCTATGATTTGTACCTAATTTTACATCCAAAGAAATTTACAATCAATGAAGAGGTCCTGGCGGGCATTGAAGGGTGATCTGCAAACATCAAAGTTGAACAAAGTGCATTTAAGTTTCAGGAGATAAAGTTTTTTTTTTACCTAATAACATAATTTTCCAATGTCGAGGCAAGGAGCTTTCATCTTCTCCCGCAGTTCTCAGGTTCGCGCGCAGGCGCAATGTGAAAGTACGTCTTGGCTAGCAGTATAAGGGAATTGCATTTAGTTGTGAACTGTGCAGCATGATGACGAGTTTTATGACGACATACCGACTTGAAAGATTCGCGAGTTTAAGATTTTTGTAGCGTTTTGTTTCTTATATACACAAAACTGAGAGCGTAATATATTCATCTTAGAATCCACAACGTTTACGGAGAACAAGCATTACGTAAATGCCGGCCGCGGTGGCCGTGCGGTTCTAGCGCTGCAGTCCGGAACCGCGGGGCTGCTACGGTCTCAGGTTCGAATACTGCCTCGGGCATGGAGTCCCATAGTGCTCAGAGCCATTTGAACCATTACGTAAATCAGTGGTTCGTATAGATAAGCCACAACAGTTGACGTGATGAAGCGTGTAACAAGAAACAATTAAAGGTGGGCGAGATATTCCTTAAAAGAACTAAACAACGTGTATAGAGGTGAAATGTTTCTCACCAACAGAGACTTGCGTTCCATGACATTGATCATGTTAAAGAAACTTTCAAAACTAGTAATCACCACACGTGGCGCATTTCAACGACTGAGGGAGGCACAACCTAATATCGCTTTTCGGTATAGTCCTAAAAATAAAGATATGAACGTACAAAAAATTGTTTGCGTTCCGAATTTGCATTTTGAATGTACATAATTGCTCTGTTATCATCTGTGCTTTTACTTTATATTTATTCTTTCTATAACCTATAGAAATACTTTTTGTTTGACTCTCAAACTAGGTCTAACGTTCAGTATAGAGGACGACATATACATTGTGCCACAGTTATTAATATTTCGAAAAATGTCAGGTTCGCCTGTACTGCTGAAATGATCGGTAAATCAACCACGCCAACTTGGAACAATGCTGCGAGAGCATATGTTATTGTTAGTGCCTAGCGTATCGTTAAAAGGAAGGTCACTCGAGGCAACCCACTTCTTTTCTGGGGCAGGCCTTGGTCTGGTTCAAGAAAAAAAAAAAAAAAAAAAAAACATTCGCCTGTAAGTATTCCGGAAGAGCGCGGAAATACCATTGAGGGATAGTTGTTGCATTAGTAAACATTGAGCTCGAGTTCTCGAGGATGCATTCACATCGGATAATAAGGCAAACTTCTAGATTTGTTTTTGGAGAAGCTCTGCCTCGTCACCTAAACCACCCTCACTGAAGCAAGAATGGTGCCTTCTTCAGATTCGTTTGTAGTGACAACCGTTTCCATTAATTCCTCGGGATGAAAACAAAGAAGGAAGAGATTGAAAAAAGAATTATGTTGTTCGGAATGAATCGAACATTGTTGTCTGTAGTAAACTAGTCAGGATAACAATATTTATTGTTTTTGTGGACTTTGTACGTGTAGTAATGCGTTTCGCAGCTGGAAAACGATCATCCGAAATGCTGCTTCTCTTTAAGCGTTCTTCTGCGGTAGTTGTAGAGCTGTCTATTCGAGATCACTGCGCGCCCTAGCTCACGCACGCACGCACACACACTTGTTCATGACAGAACAGTGTTGTTAGTAAAAACATTGCAAGTCTAAAATTTATAACCGAGCGAAGTGGTGCACTGGTAATACAATGGAATTTTCTTTGGGAGCATAGCGGTTCAAATGCCCGTCCGATCCTCCAGTTTTAGGTTCTCTGTTATTTTCCCAAATCCCTTAAGGCAAATGGTGGGATGGTTAATTTGAAATGGGAAAGATCTGTTTCCTCCCCCATCCGAGATTTTGCCTCGCCTGTAATAGTCTAGCGTTCATTTCCTTCTTTTACAAAATTTATACGACGTATACTGGTGACATAGTATCATTACTGTCATGATAAAAAAACCGTTTTTTGTCTTTCTCTCGAGATGTGTTTGGGGCAATAGTCTGTGCAAAGGTGTTCGAAAGAATTGTTACTGTACCAACTGGTGAAATTCCCTCTTCAGCCATTATTTGTATGAATTACTCTTTCTACCATACATTGGTTGTAGCATTGATATGCTCCGAATGTTAGTTAAAAATGACCTGGTCTAATGCAAATACCAAGTACGAAATTTATGCCAAAGCGAAGTAACGAGTTGGGTAGTGGAAATTACGTGGTTCACGAGCTTCTGAGGACATTTGACAAATATTCGAACAACCCCAGCCACATTCACCAACAAAATAAAAAGTTCTATTTCACACAAAAATGGTTTTATGCAAATTGAAGGTGGAGGACTTTATGCGGAATCAGCGGCGACTGGTGAAAATGCGTGCTGGATCGGGATTCGAACCCGGAATCTCCTGATTACTAGGTAGTTGCGCTAACCACCGTCCCACCCAGATACAGCGTTTAGTGCACTTGCGTGGACTATCTAGGTACGACTCTCGGTCGCTCCATACTCCCATCACACATCCCTATCACAAAAAGTGATAAAATCTGGCACATAAAGTGACTATTTGCTGTCGACAGAGAGGCAGCTATTGCAGATACCGCCAGACTTTAGTTTTCGACGCTCTCAAAGTACACGTGTTTCCAGACACACATTGTTATTAGTTTTGATATTGAAACATGTTACAGCACCACTGCGGCAGCACGGATGCAGTGTGTCCGGAAATCCCCGTCACAAGCTTCTAGAACTTGCAGAGGGGAGTGAGTACTTATTATTTCGGATAATTTCCGATGCCTGGAAACATTCTATTTCCGTTGCACGACTGTTTCAATTCAGATGTGTAACGCATCCACGTTTGTTGAGGGAAAGAGAGAAGTCTCAGAGTTTCCTGTCCTGGTATGCAGTAGGGTAGACACGATGACGTGTACTACTTCATGCGGTCACCTGATGTCACTTAACGTCTGCCTTGCGAGACTCCTGTAGAGATACAGGCAGTTCTGCTGGCACGAGTTCTGGCCGCTGCACTAGAAATTGAAGAGACGCCAGATGGAGAGGATTTACCAGGATGTGTTCCGTAGCGATGCTGATGGTCGCCACATCGAGTCGCTGCTGAAATGCATCAGTACTGTGCTGTACGTACAGTATACCGTGTTCTTTTTTGTTCTGGAATGATGTAAACACGTAATGTTTAAATTATAATGCAGACAAATGTGCTTAAGTGATAAATTGATGTTTAGTTATGTTTCCTTTCGAATTGTTACCGCCGGCCAGGGTGGCCGAGCGGTTCTAGGCGCTACAGTCTGGAACCACACGTCCACTACGGTCGCAGGTTCGAATCCTGCCTCGGGCATGGATGTGTGTGATGCCCTTAGGTTAGTTAGGTTTAAGTAGCTCTAAGTTCTAGGAGACTGATGACCTCAGAAGTTAAGTCCCATAATGCTCAGAGCCATTTGAACCATTTGAATTGTTACCTAATGACTGTACTGCGTGGCACCTAGATCGATTTCTCACACAGAAGTGAATGAGTTAAACATCTGAATTGAAATTGTCGTAGAGCAGAAATGGTACTCTTCGAACATAGGTTCCTATTCCGAGTATTATGTCCTCACTCTGCTCAACAAGTCCTAGAAGTTTGAAACGGATTTTCCGAACTCCCTGTGTTTTACCATAGTAGTATAGTTGGAAAACTATTCCTAAACATTTTGTTGTTACTATTTTGAATTTTGGAGAGGGCAACACAAAGTATGGACATTTGTGGTGACTATGTAAAGGTAAATTGTAATTGTAAACATAATCTGAAAAAATATTCTTTCTGACATAATGCGAACTGAAAGTCACTTCGCTATAACTTTCGTAAGGTAACAAACCGAAATGTGCGCCATTTCTCGTCAGATACTATGTATATTCTTTCTTTCACTAGTTAATTCAATTGTGATACTGTTTCTCTCTGATTCATCTGCCTACTAGTTTTTTCATTATGTTGTTGCTTAAATCTGCCAAGCCGCTCGGGAGCCGCCCGGTCTCGGGCATCTTGTCACGGTCCGCGCGCCTCCTCCCGCCGGAGGTTCGAGTCCTCCCTCGAGCATGGCTGTGTCTGTTATCCTTAACGTCACTTAGTTTAAGTTAGATTCAGTAGTGTGTAAGCCTAGGGACCGACGACCTCAGCAGTTTGGTCCCATAGGACCTTATCAAAAATTTCCAAACTTTCGAAAATCTCTCAGCAGGTGCACTGTCAATCAAGATTGCTAGAAAGTTAACAAGGAAATATATATCTGTGTTACAATAAACAGTTGTAACATTCTTCAAATTTTCAGAACCAACTATAAGTGGCTGTGTTCCCATTTTTCGTTCTCTATAACGATGTCAGAGCCGCAATGACCTCAGGAGCATTATGGGCGGTGAGATAATGCGTTTTCATATCAGAGGAAGATAAGCCAACTCCATAGGACGACGAATGGTCAACTACTAAGGTGCTCGTAACGGACTTCAGGTTCGCGAATGCTTTCTGCAGTTTCTGTAGAGAAATGTGGAATAAGAGGAGAGAGCGGATAGGTGGAGACAGTACTATTCCCAAGATTGCAAGATAGACAATCGGATAATCAACTTGACAGCTCAAACCTCCAAGCTGCTGTCAAGAATTATATACAGAAGAATGGAAAAGAAAATTGAGGATCTGTAGATGACGATCAGTTTGGCTTTAGAAAATGTAAAGGCAACAGACAGGCAGTTCTGACTTAGCGGTTGATAATGGAAGCAAGAATGAATAAAAGTCAAGACACGTTCATAAGGATCTGTCGACCTCGAAAAAGCGTTCGACTTTGTAAAGTGGTGAAAGATGTTCGAAATCTGAAGAAAAAAAAGTGTGCTATAGAAGAAGACGGCTAATACACAGTGCGTACAAGAACCAAGAGGGAACGATAAGAGTGGGATACCAAGAACCAAGTGCACGGATTGAAGAAGCAATGATGGAAATAAAAGAAATGTTCAAGAATGGGATTAAAATTCAAGGTGAACGGATATAAATGATCAGATTTGCCAATGACTTTGCTGTCCTCAATGGAAGTGAAGAAGAATTTTAGGGACTGTTGGATGGAATGAACAGTATACTGAGTACAGGGTATGGAGTGAGAGTAAATCGAAGAATGACGTAAGTAATTAGAAGCGACAGCAGTGAGAACAGCGAGAAACTTAACACATCAGAATTGGTGATCACAAAGTGGATGAAGTTAAAGAATTCTGCTACCTTGGCAGCAAAATAACCCATGACGGATGGAAATAGGGAGAATTAAAAGCAGATTATACTGGCAGGAAGGGAATTCCTCGCCAAGAGAAGTCTACTAGTATCAAACATAGATCATGATTTGGGGAAGAACTTTCTGAGAATGTACGTTTGAAGCACAGCATTGTATGGCAGTGAGACATGGACTGTGGGAAAACCGGAACGGAAGAGAATAGCAACATTTGAGGTGTGTTACTACAGAATAATGCTGAATATTAGGTCGACAGGTAAGGTAAGGAATAAGGAGGTTCTCCACTGAATGGGAGAGGAAAGGAATTTATGAAAAACACTGACAAGAAGAAGGGGCAGGATGATAGAACATCTTGTAAGACATCATAACTTCCTTGGTACTAGAGGGAGCTTTAGAGGGTAGGTATAGGAAGACAGAGACTGAGATACGCCCAGTAAACGATTGAGAACGTAGGTTGGAAGTGCTACTCTGAGATGCAAAGGTTGGCACAGGAGAGGAATTTGTGATGGGCTGCATCAAACCAGTCAGAAGACCGATGCCTCAAAAAGGAAAGAAAAGGAATAAGTGACACGACACGCTGGTAGTAGTGTTACTGATTGGCGACCCTAACTCGTTGAAGTTGCAACAGCATCTGTAGCAAGAAGGATGTGGGCGTTTATGAATGTACCAAGGTGGCGCACGACAAGTCACGCGATTGAGATTTGCTCCTACAGCCATACTATGGGGGCAACAGCTTTCAAATTGTGCGTTCAACTTCGTGCAGTTCATGGAAATTACGCCAGATGTCGTTGCGAGTTCATCGTTTCCGTTGTGAGTCCGTCATTTCAGTTTGCCGAAATTGGCGGATAAAGGAAGGTTGACCGTTGCACAGAAGACGAAGATTGTGTTACTGTTCGCGGCGACGAGCAGCGTTGCATTGACACAGAGAAGATTTCGTGCTCATTTCGGCACACAGTGGGCTCCCAGCCCACAAACAGTACGCAGATTACATAAAAAATGTGAAGGTACTGGATCTGTTTTGGAGTGTCATCGGCCATACGCACGTACGTTCGCCGCAAAACGTTGAAGCAGTTCGAGTGGCTTTGACTCGTAGTCCGAGTTAGCCTTGCGGTCGAACGCCCTGCTTTCCGGGCGGCAATCCGCCCCGTCATTCCGCCTCAGTTACACTATGTCGGCGATAGCTGCGCAAACACTGTCTCCACGTACGCGTACTCCATAGTAACTCTACCACGCAAACATTGGGGTTACACTCTTCTGGAATGAGACGTTCCCGGGAGGGGGGTCCACTGGGGGCCGAACTGCACAATAACCCTGGGTTCGGTGTGGGCGGCGGTAGGGTGAGTGACCTGTTGTGGAGTTGTGAACCACTGAGGGCTACGGCGGGGACGGAGCCTCTCCGTCGTTTCTAGGTCCCCAGTTCCATACAATACAATACAATACAATACAAGTAAGCAAGAAGAGCCAGAGCCGTACAAAGAATTATTCAATTGGACCTTCGCTTGTATCCATACAAGATGACTGTGGCGCGTAAGCTTACTGCGAGAGATTAGGAGCGGAGAATCCAGTTTGGGCAATCGAGGAAGACCAAGAGGCAGTGCTACACATCACATGGTTTTCTGACGAAGCTTATTTTTACGTGAACAAACAGAACATTCGATACTGGGCACGTGAACTTCCACGAATAATCCAAGCGAAAGACACCTACGGGGAGAAAGTGTGCTTGTGGGTCGCGATGCCAAGCCATGGAATCATCGGTCCAGTCTTCTTCGATGCTACAGTAACCGGTGAACACTATTTACAGTTGGTGTGAAACCAATTCCTTCCTCAGCTAATGGCATCATGTCTTCCACTGCAGACACAATGGTTCATGCAGGATGGAGTACGCCCCATACTGCCAACGTTGTGGTTGATTTCCTACACAAAAGACTTGCCCTTACGGTATTGTCAGACGGACTTCCAGAACGTTATGTAGCAGGAGGAATGTCCCCCCCCCCCCCCCCCCCCCCACAGCCCGGACATTAACCCATGTTAGTTCTTTCTTTGGGGGTTCCTTAAAGAGAAGGTGTACCACAGAAAACCGGAAAATGCAGTGTTTAGGGCCATCTTTGGGGGGTTATGTCTCACCATTCCAGAAGATTTGTGTCGGAGAGTAGTCACAAATGCACGTGTGCGACTTGAAGAAGTTGTAAACCAAAACGACAGTCATATTGAACATGTGATTCATTAGGTTGTATTTCCAAGCTGTATTGTTTCCTTCTACATTAATAAATTACAAGTCTTGTCAACAACAAACGTGTTATTCATGAAACAAATCAGGTGACTTCGTGCGCCACCTTGCATGAGGTCGATAGCGCACGCTTGTTTGCTAGCGATGCAGCCATATGTTGAGACAGTGGAGGCCGCGGCTTGTGTGATAACGATACGCGGCAGCCTCGCATCTGGGCCGATGTTGTCGCGATGTATCGCCGAGCACACGACGCTGTAGCACCGTAGGCGGCGGCGGCGGCGGCGGCGGCAGCGGCAGCTCGCGTTGCGACACAGAGTGCTGGCTGGCGGTTACTCACGGCGCTGAAAAACACGCGCGCTCCATCTGAGGCGCATAATCCGGCCCAGTTAAGCATAGTCCGAGGGCATGTCCCGCATCGTCAATGGAACCACTAACCATATCGCACAGAAGCAAGATGTTCTATGTTGGCTTTAAGCTACACTTAACACACCTTTTATGTTCATCTGTATGGTCAGAAAAGTAAGAGACCAACGAACGTGAAATTTGGTTTGGATGCCAGAAAAATTAACTGGCGTTGCTCCTCTACAACACGGGTTTCGAAACATTTCCTCCGACGGAACACACTGAGAGACCAGAAGGTCGATAAAATTTTAAAAATGAGAAAAACATGTTTTATTCAATGATAACTACAATTTTAAATCATAACTAAAAACACAGAAATAATAATAAAATAAAAAATAATGTGTATCGTCAAAATGTCGAAAAAACGCAGTTTTATCAATAGTTTTTCGCGCAGCACATGTTCACTTTGCGCGGAAACACTGCTCTAGAGGATACTTTTCAGATCCATTTGAAAATGGCCTGAGGCAAAGGCAGAAACCGGTAGTGGACTAAATAAAGATCTTACTAGAAGCTGGAGCGTCTTTTTTTTTTTTTTTTTAATTGAACGCATAGAATCAGCATCCTCCAAACATGGAGAAATTAATACCTGTACAACTTTCTGTAGTGTTCCAGATGCTGTTCTGAAATTCTGTTGGCTGGATGCTCTCCATTCCGACCTGCTGAGATGCTTCCTTTGACAAGCCCAGTGTCATATTCAGCTCTCATTATTGCCATCTTCAGTGACGTCGCTATCGAGAGCTTAAATCCTAACCTGCTGGCAGGCATGAGGTAATGAGTAGTCCTGTCAACGCACGATAATACTCCGAGTGTAGTTTTATACCTTTTGTTGTGCAGTGCCAGACCTCGACGAGGAGTACCTTCTGTGTTGCATAAACATTCTAGAGATGTTTTTGGCATTACTGTAGGTTGCAGCGAAGGAAAACTAACAGTATGGTATAACACTAGATCTTAGGTGACGCACTTGGAGATTGGGCTATGGTTACAAAATACACCTGTGCGAGGAGAAAGTCCAGCGCATCACCTGTGATAACATTAAGGAACAGCTTGTTGCAAGATCCGCTGTATAAGAAGGGCAGTCCCCTGACTGGAGAAACTGTAAATCATTTCTTGCGC
Source organism: Schistocerca gregaria (assembly GCF_023897955.1). Lineage (NCBI taxonomy): Eukaryota > Metazoa > Arthropoda > Insecta > Orthoptera > Acrididae > Schistocerca > Schistocerca gregaria. The sequence continues at coordinate 429,560,628 of NC_064921.1, forward strand.
TAGAGTTGCACATGGTATCGTAAATCAGACTGTAGGATGTTTTCGTTTCCCTTAGCTTCCGAATGCGAGTTGCATCATAGTTTAGACTTCATTCTGTTCCTTGTGTCTGATGTGTGAAAATTATTTGCTTGTTGTATAGAACTATGTTTGAAGTTCGAGCCTCGACGAAATACCTATACCTATCTTCTTTCACATTAATAACTGTGGACATAACATTCTTTAAAGATTTGCGAAAAGATTTAACCAGTTTCCACAAGTTACAATATTAGACCCACTGTGTCTCTCATATGTAAACGGCCACCCATTTACTACACATCAAGAAGTAATATTTTTTTGCAGATGACACAAGTATTTTGTTAAATAGTAAAAGGTATGCAGCCAAAGAGGGAATTGTCAATAATCTATTTAAAATATTTATTTAGTAGTTTTCTACAAATGGTCTCTCTCAACAAACAGGACACCCCCGGCATATTCTGTACATGGAATTGTGTAATACCTGTTATAAATTTAAAGCTTGGGAAGAGGTTAATAAGTAAGGTAGACTCTTCCAAATTTTTGGGTGTAGGTACTGCTGGAAATTTGCATTGACAAAAAAAAGGAACAAATTTTAACGCTTCATAAACAACTCATTTTAGCCACTTTTCAAGTCATTGCAAGTCTTGAAGAGAAAGAACTGGGTCTGTACTCAGAAACTACTGCCTGACTTAACTGAATAGTATTGTATTCTGTAATTTTATTCCCTAGCAGTAACTCGTCTTCGGGAAATAAAGTTCACATTACACACACGCATGCCTTACGGATAATATATTGCACTCACAAACGATTGTCTCCCAGGCAGTTAAAGAGTGTGGTATTTTAACGAGCATCGTAGCATATGTTTTCTTTCCGAAATTCGTTGTAAACAATCCGTTTAAGTTAAGAAGAAACGATATCTGTAATTACAATAGCAGAAGAAAAGTATGACCTTTATTATTGTGCATTAAAATTTAGATCAGTATGGGCCAAATAATGCCCCTACCAAAAATCTTTGATCACTTAGCCAATTGTATTAAACAGCTGAGAGAGAGGAAAGCTACATTTTAAAATAAGCTAAACAAATTTCTTCTGTAAAACTGCTTATATTCCACAGAAACATTTGTACTTACAAACTGTTGTGACGATACTGATTAGTCACATGTCGCTGTGCGACCTGTAATAACGGCGTAATGTGTTGTATTGACCGGGACGTCCTGGTGGGAGGACAGGGCAGGTGCAGATGAAATTCTCTCTTCGCTAAAATTTTCCGCTGGTGGGACGACAGGCGCTATGCCACCCACACGCTTGAGGCTTCTTGTGCTTGAGTAGCGGCGTCTCGAGATTTTCCCAGAATTTTGCGCATGGGCGGACTCAGCCTTATGAGACGGCCGTCCGAGTAGGCTAACCATCTTTCTACTGCGTGCTTGGCTGTTCCTCAGGTGGCTCCTGAAGTATCTTGAGAAAAAAAAGTTAAACATTTCTTGGAAGGACAGCAGAGGTGAAGCAAATGTGACATTTTCGCACACACTTTGGGAAACAAGCGATTTTTTACACAGTAAATGTGCACCCAATAAGGAAAGAGTGCATCGTCTATTACCAACTTCTTTTTTGTCTACAGCAGGTGCAAACTGGAAAATTTAGGAGAACTTTCCCTGTGAAGTGGTGTGGAAAAAGAAATTCACGTCGTCATGGTGGCAAACCCGATCATTGTCTCTCTCCGTGTGTGAAAGCAAAGTAAATTGAAATGGAGGGGAGTCGGGGAGCAGGTGGGTTGCTGGCCGGTCCTCTTTGGCACTGCAGAGCGACGTCTTATCAGCAGAGGTTACGAGTGGTGTCCGGCCTAACCTGGCACTTCCTGCTTTGTTACGAGTAAGAGTCGCGAATAGCACTTGCGAACTTGTAGTTTGCGCAGCTCTGAGTGAAGGAAATAGCTAAGAGTAAATTAGAAGGAAATGGAACTGCCTTGTGGCCTCTAGCTGGCCAGAACGGAAGGGACAAGAAAAGTGAGTGATTCCTGGAACTTGCTTTATTGCTACTTGGTTCAGAGTCTGTATTACGAAAATCGTGTTCCGAGCTTCGCTAGTTCCTTTTGGAAATTTGTGGTAAGGTCTAATGGGACCAAACTGTTGAGGTCATCGCTCCCTAACCCTACATACTATATAATCTAACTTAAACTGCCTTATGCAATGGGCACCTTCACACACACACCAATGCCCGAGGGAGGAGCCGAACCTCCGACGTGGGGAGCCGCACGGACCGTGACAAGACTACTGAGACCGCACGGCTATCCCGCGGGGCGCTTCGTCACTGCTGCTGCATTTGTGAGCTACCCAGGCTTCGTTAAGTAGCTTGGCCGAGAGCCTGACAAATAGCTTTCAGGAACCTCCTGCTTTCAAATACTAATACCAAAGTCAGTTTTTCATTAATTTCCCCGAATAATTGGGATTCATCATTGTACTTCACGCTCAATCATTTTTATTAAATGATGAAAGATCTTGTATTTGCCAACACCTGATGTGTAAATAAAATTAATTTGAGTCAATAAATTCAAATTAATTTTAATTTTTTTTCATTAGATCTGTCCTACAACTCTAATGAGGCAATCCTTCTTTAAGTTAAAAAAAATATCATCAGGTGGTTTTATATCTCTGAATTGTGTGTTCACTGCGTCGGAGTTCCCGAGTTAAACAGGTACCACTACATAGAATATGTAGATGATACAACATATAAACAAATTTGACAGTATAGTAACTATCACAATGCTGTTCACGGCTTTCAGCTTCTTTTCTTATCCCTTCCGTTCTGGCCAGCTAGAGGCCACAAGGCAGTTTCATTTCCTTCTAATTTACTCTTAGCTATTTCCTTCAGTATTCTTCCATTTGTCTCCATGTTACTTTTTTCTTTCTTTCGATCATGTGCCCCCTGTTTCAATACTGCTTCTGTCTTGGAATTCGTCTAAATTTAATACCGTCCGTCTGACAGTATCGCCGGCCGGAGTGACCGAGCGGTTCTAGGCGCTACAGTCTGGAACTGCGCGACCGCTATGGTCGCAGGTTCGAATCCTGCCTCGGGCATGGATGTGTGTGATGTCCTTAGGTTAGTTAGGTTTAAGTAGTTATAAGTTCTAGGGGACTGATTATCTCAGATGTTAAGTCCCATAGTGCTCAGAGCCATTTGAACCATTTTTTTGTGGGCTCTGTTTACATTGAATATATTGGGTCGCCTGGTCCATCGACTAATTGGACACCGTTTGCAGACGTTAATGGCCTTCATGTTCTCAAAAAAGATGGAATTTTTATGGATGTCAGTGCGTCATGTCACCAGGCCATAGCTGTTCGCGGTTGGCTTGAAGAACATTCTGTACAGTTCGAGCGAATGATTTGGCCACCCAGATCGCCCGGCATGAATCCCATCGAACATTTATGGGAATAGTCCTCAGTTGGTGCACAAAATCCTGCACTTTCGCAATAATGGACGGCTATAGAGGCAGCGTGACTCAGTATTCCTGAAGGGGCTTCCAGCAGTGACTAGTTTAGTCCATGCCATGTCGAGTTGCAGCACTACGCCGAGCAAAACGAGGTCCGGTACGAGATTAGGAGGTACCCCATGACTTCTGACACCTCATTTTATATGGGAACATAACAAGTGGCAAATGGTCGATAGCCATAGACTAGTGGTGGCCGGAGAAGAGGAGGCATTAACGACAACAGAGGGTGAGGCTGTGGCGCAGCTGCGCTGCTGCCGCAACGAGAGGCCGCCTGAGCCCGGAACAGCTGGGCGCGGCGCGTGTTGCGTGGCCGCGAGGCCGCAGGCAGCCGCCGTGTCCTTGCGGTGAGCGCTTCGCTCGTCGCGAGCAGCCCGGTTCGGGACACGCGACGCATTTGTCGGGGGGCGTGGCCAGGCGGCGGGAAGCTGGGCGCTCACGCCCTGCTACTGGCAACTGCAGCACGCACAGCCGCCGTGTCAAGTGAACAGGTAACGGCACGACACACCGTGTCAAGGGAACATATACACTCTATCTAATCGTGAGTATCCGGACGCCTATTGTTGTTGCTGTTGTTGTTGTTGTGGTCTTCAGTCCTGGACTGGTTTGAAGCTGCTCTCCATGCTACTCTATGCTGTGCAAGCTTCTTCATCTCCCAGTACCTACTGCAGCCTACATCCTTCTGAATCTGCTTAGTGTATTCATCTCTTGGTCTCCCTCTACGATTTTTACCCTCCACGCTGCCCTCCAATACTAAATTTGTGATCCCTTGATGCCTCAAAACATGTCCTACCATCCGATCCCTTCTTCTAGTCAAGTTGTACCACATGCTCCTCTTCTGCCCAATTCAATTCAATACCTCCTCATTAGTTATGTGATCTGCCCATCTAATCTTCAGCATTCTTCTGTAGCACCACATTTCGAAAGCTTCTATTCTCTTCTTGTATAAACTATTTACCGTCCACGTTTCAGTTCCATACATGGCTACACTCTATTCAAATACTTTCAGAAACGACTTCCTGACATTTAAATCTATACTCGGTGTTAACAAATTTTTCTTCTTCAGGAACGCTTTCCTTGCCATTGCCAGTCTACAATTTATATCCTCTCTACTTCGACCATCGTCAGTTATTTTGCTCCCCTAATAGCAAAACTCCTTTACTACTTTAAATGTCTCATTTCCTAATCTAATTCCCTCAGTATCACCCGATTTAATTCGACTACATTCCATTATCCTCGTTTTGCTTTTGTTGATGTTCATCTTATATCCTCCTTTCAAGACACTGTCCATTCCGTTCAACTGCTCTCCCAAGTCCTTTGCCGTCTCTGACAGAATTACAATGTCATCGGCGAACCTCAAAGTTTTTACTTCTTCTCCATGAATTTTAACACCTACTCCAAATTTTTCTTTTGTTTCCTTTACTGCTTGCTCAATATACAGATTGAATAAGATCGGGGAGAGGCTACAACCCTGTCTCACTCCTTTCCCAACCACTACTTCCTTTCATGCCCCTCGACTCTTATGACTGCCATCTGCTTTCTGTACAAATTGTAAATAGCCTTTCGCTCCCTTTATTTTACCCCTGCCACCTTCAGAATTTGAAAGAGAGTATTCCAATCAACACTGTCAAAAGCTTTCTCCAAGTCTACAAATGCTAGAAACGTAGGTTTGCCTTTCCTTAATCTTTCTTCTAAGATAAGTCTTAGGTTCAGCATTGCCTCACGTGTTCCAACATTTCTACGGAATCCAAAAGTAAAGTATTCGAAACGCCTGTAAGTGGACGTTCATATAAAGTGTGCCTCGCCTTTTTGACGACTTAAAGTCTGCTGCGGACAGTTTCAACGACGTATTTCAATGTCTCTGGAGGATAGAATTTCTTCGTCATCAACCGAAACTAGCGAAGCTGGTGTTGTTGAACGCTGCGGTAGGGAGTGTAGTTGGCCCTATGCACTGCTCTTCTTTGTACACATTCAGTACTCTTAATCCACACTCAAGAGACAGATGAAATGGTACACTTGCCTAATATCGTGTAGGGCCGCCGTGAGCGCGCGAAAGTGAGAAACACGACCTGTCATGGACTCGACTAATGTCTGAAGTAGCACTGGGGGGAACTGATACCATGAACCCTGCAGGGCTGTCCATAAATTCGTAAGAGTACGACGGACTGTCAGCCTTGCCGCTGGAAGGAGGACTGGTGGTTTGTGGCCACGGAGCTGCCGCGCTGTAGTGTCCCGCATATCACTATCGGATTCTGATCAGGGTGGCGCAAAACATCAGCATAAGCTCACTATCGTGTTACTCAAACCACTGCGCGCGATTCTGGCGGAAAATTATCCTGCTGCAAGACTTCATTGGTATAGTCCGCAGTAATGTTCACGTAGTCCACAGCTGTCAAGGTACCTTCGATTATTGTCATTGGACCCATTGATCCTTAATTGAATGACCCCATAGCATAATACTGCACTCACAAACCTGCACCAGTAGCGCGGTGCATGTTCCGATCAGCAATTCGCTACGTTGATGGGACATCAGGACACTAACACGACCAGCTGATATAACAAGTAATGTTTTTCGTCCGACCAGATGGCCCGTTCCCATTCATCCACGGTCGAATCTCGACAATTCTGCGCCCACTGCAATCGTAATTGGCGAGTCGTTGGATCAACATGGGAATTTGTACAGGTAGTCTGCTACGGAGGCCCGTGTTCGTCAGTGTCGGGAGAGACGAGTATCGTAACACTTTCGCCAGCACTAGCATTGTATTCTATCGTCACATCTGGCACAGGTACGTCCACTTCCCGTGATGAGGTGTGGATGCCCAACACCTTGTCGCCTACATGTCGTTTCACCGTCTAAAAAATGGTTCAAATGGCTCTGAGCACTATGCGACTTAACTTCTGAGGTCATCAGTCGCCTAGAACTTAGAACTAATTAAACCTAACTAACCTAAGGACATCACACACATCCATGCCAGAGGCAGGATTCGAACCTGCGACCGTAGCGGTCGCTCTGTTCCAGACTGTAGCGCCTATAACCGCACGGCCACTCCAGCCGGCCATTTCACCGTCTTCCAGCAATTTCTTTTGATGCTCACGACAATAGCACACTACTAGACGATGAGATTCGACACTTAGGTGATGATCTTCCCCATGGGCTGGTATACAACTCTCTGCTCTTTGTAAGGGTTGGTTTTGTCAATGGATTTCCCCATTTTCGCCCGGTACTGTCATCAGAATGGTTCCCCGTAAGTCTCTGTTCCACTGATATATTTTCCTTTCTGCCTCGCGTGCCTGCAGTGCATTCATTCACGCGGTGGGTCCTAATATATATATATATATATATATATATATATATATATATATATATATATAGACTGAAGAGATGAATGAAAAATTTTACAACAAACCCTCGTTTTCGAATCTAGACTTGAAAAGGTCTCTGGAACCGTACAGGTTCATCTGAGTGGTCATATTGTTTGGACTCATCAGTGTTTATTGGAAACTTTCTTGCGCAGCTCCATATATTAAACAATTAATGCATTTCAAATGTAACCTCGGTTGCTCATGTTGGTATCGCTAGTAGTTCTAGTGTTTACTACCAGTGGCGCTCGTTGTCTCGGAATTCAGCGAGACAAGCGTAGGTGACGTCATGTGGTCCACTCGAGTCTGTTGTGAAGCTTTTAGTATGCGAAGGTGTTGGTCAAGGCCGGCTGTCACTATGGGCTCGACCGCGTACATAAGTCTTCTTTATACAGACGTTTGTCTTCGGACGTGCAACGTGTGCGATGAGAATAGAACTGTGACACGTTATGTTTCGGAGGAAAACTGCACTATTTATCTCCAGCTTCAAAAAAACACAGTTACTGGAACGGAATTGAGGTAATACACTGGCGATATATATGTTAATGGTACAGGCAGACTTGAGCTTATAAGGCGTACCATAAATGTGTCCGTTAACCAAGAAACAATTTATGTGTAAGGAGTTTGTGTTACACGAGTCACATAAGAATGACACAGACGACGATAGAAAAAGGCCTTGCGTGTATTGGACAAGAATAGAATAGAAGGTTTCGAAATGTGGTGCTACAGAAGAATGCTGAAGATTGGATTTGTGGCACAACTTGACTAGAAGAAGGCATCGGTTGGTAGGACATTTTCTGAGGCATCAAGGGATCACCAATTTAGTATTGGAGGGCAGTGTGGAGGGTAAAAATCGTAGGGGGAGAAAAAAAGATGGTTCAAATGGCTCTGAGGACTATGGGACTCAACTTCTGAGGTCAATAGTACCCTAGAACTTAGAACTAGTTAAACCGAACTAACCTAAGGACATCACACACATCCATGCCCAAGGCAGGATTCGAACCTGCGACCGTAGCGGCCTCGCGGTTCCAGACTGCAGATCCTAGAACCGCACGGCCACTTCGGCCGGAGTAGAGGGAGACCAACAGATGAAAACACTAAGCTGATTCAGAAGGATGTAGGTTGCAGTAGGTACTGGGAGATGAAGAAGCTTGCACAGGTGTGTGTGTGTGTGTGTGTGTGTGTGTGTTTGTGTGTGTGCCGGCATGCTTGTATAAAATTTAATAATATTTGACAATAATACGTCAATAATATATAATTTAACGTCATATACGGCGTAAAGAAAATGAATTGCCAAATAAGGACACGTTCCTCACACGTAAAATAAGAGAATACGTTATGTGGACGTGGGTTTGGAAGTTATCTCATAGACTCTCTAATGTAGTGGATCCATTGTGAAGGAAGAGCAAATAGCCCTAACAATCAAAGTTTTATCTGAAGATAAGGGTTTAAAGTATACTACTATCCATGAAGTATTTTTACTTTTCGTTTAATGATGCACAGATGATAGGGCAATTAAAGTGACAGAACAGTAGCCCAGTTTTAATAATGGTGTACAAGGTAGTACAGCGTTTTTTAAAGAAAAGTCCTAGTTTTTTGTGGAAAGTGATCTAGTTAAATTAAGCGAAACTTAAAGCGTAACGTTCGATCAATGGAGGCAATTAAACTGTTCTTGCGTCATTTCCGTACTTCCATATTTCATTCTTCTTCTTCCTGACGAATGCTACTAATGTTATGCACAACTTAGGTTAAATTTGAAACTCACGCTGCTACAACGAAGGTCTTTTAAATTTTTTTTACGTGCATGTTCTTTAGATAAAGACCCCTGAGATTTTTGGTTTATTAATGGTCCTTTTCCGAGGTAACTGAAATGAATTGTATATTTCTACTTCGTAGAAAATGAAAGATGTAGAAAGTGTTCATACATTTTCGTTGTTGTCTTAAAACACCCGCTGTATTCTGAGCTACCGGCGCACGGCCGTTCCGTCAAGCGCGTTGATCTGTAGTTGTTTCTATTACTAATCTATGGCATTTAACTGACGATTACTTATTTATGCTTTCAAATTACCTACCATACAACATTGCATACAATGTAGAAAATAACTAATAAAACATTATTATCATTAAAAATGTAAAAAAAAACTATGGTTGACGCAGTGCGGATTTATTTAATCTGACGAGCACTTATCTTTTATTGGTTAAGCAAATACGCTACTGGCCATTAAAATTGCTACACCAAGAAGAAATGCAGATGCGAAACGGGTATTCATTGGACGAATATATTATCCTAGAACTGACATGTGATTACATTTTTACGCAATTTGGGTACATAGATACTGAGAATCAGTACCCAGAACAACCACCTCTGGCCGTAATAACGGCCTTGATACGCCTGGGCATTGAGTCAAACAGAGCTTGGATGGCGTGTACAGGTACAGCTGCCCATGCAGCTTCAACACAATACCACAATTCATCAAGAGTGGTGACTGGCGTATTGTGACGAGCCAGTTGCTCGGCAACCATTGATCATACGTTTACAATTGGTGAGAGATCTGGAGAATGTGCTGGCCAGGGCAGCAGTCGAACATTTTCTGTATCCAGAAAGGCCCGTACAGGACCTGCAACATACAGTCGTGCTTAATCCTACTGGAATGTAAGGTTTTGCAGGGATCGAATGAAGGATAGAGCCACGGGTCGTAACACCTCTGAAATGTAACTTGCACTGTTCAAAGTGCCGTCAATGCAAACAAGAGGTGACCGAGAAGTGTAACCAATGGCACCCCATACAATTACGCCAGGTGATACTCCAGCATGGCGATGACGAATACACGCTTCCAATGTGCGTTCACCGCGATGTTGCCAAGCACGGATGCGATCATTATGATGCTGTAAACAGAACTTGGTTTCATCCGAAACCATGATGTTTTGCCATTTGTGCACCCAGGCTCGTCGTTGAGTACACAATCGCAGGCGCTCATGTCTGTGATGCAGTGTCAAGGGTAGCCGCAGCCATGGTCTCCGAGCTGATAGTACATGCTGCTGCATACGTCGTCGAACTGTTCGTGCAGATGGTTGTTGTCTTGCAAACGTCCCCATTTTGACTCAGTGATCGAGACGTGGCTGCACGATCCGTTACAGCCATGTGGATAAGATGCCTGTCATCTCGACTGCTAGTGATAGGAGGCCGTTGGGATCCAGCACGGCGTTCCGTATTACCCTTCTGAACCCACCGATTCCATATGCTGCTAACAGTCATTAGATCTCGACCAACGCGAGCAGTAATGTCGCGATACGATAAACCGCAATCGCGATAGGCTACAATCTGACCTTTATCAAAATCGGAAACGTGATGGTACGCATTTCTCCTCCTTACACGAGGCATCACAACAACATTTCACCAGGCAACGCCAGTCAACTGCTGTTTGTGTATGAGAAATCGGTTGGAAACTTTCCTCATGTCAGCACGTTGTAGGTGTCGCCACCGGCGCCAACCTTGTGTGAATGCTCTGCAAAGCTAATCATTTGCATATCACAGCATCTTCTTCCTCTCGGTTAAATTTCGCGTCTGTAGCACGTCATCTTCGTGGTGTAGCAGTTTTAATGGCCAGTAGTGTATAAAACGGTTACTCTCCAAATTCTGGATGCCGGTGGCAAATTTGTAGGTGATAATTTTGTGACATATGTTAGATTTCCGTATGATGTGGAGTAATTCTGAGGTCATACTCATGTCACTTAAGGCAGTGTACAGACAAAATATTTCCTTAAAATATAGTTGTTTTCGATAGTTGTTAGGGTTGGCGCCCACAAAGTTTACTAGTACATAGCACATTTGCTATTAGTCGTATGGAAGAAACTAGTTGCGATTGGAAAATTTGGATTCTGGTAAATAATTTGCCGATAAGAGGTGTAAAATGGTGATGATTCAAATCCGGGTTGTTTTGCGATTGGCAGTTGCGCCGGAATTGCGATTACAGCCCAATTGTATGTTTAACTCTTGTGCTGTTACGGCTATCCTAAGTAATTATAATAAATCTTAGGTATCCGTCCGTGGTTGTTAACAGTAAAACTTATTAAGTGTTTTGAATTAAAATTTTAAAACCAAGCAATTTTAATTCATCTGTTCTTTCAGTACTGTACTGCTTGAGGAGTATTATGTGTTGCGGGACGCCTTACTGTATTTCGTGATTTGCTATTTAGCTGATGGTACGTGGAGCCCGCTGTCATGCAGTGAGGTGGCCATTTGGCTGTTTTGTTGGTATTGTTAGTTGGAGTTGATCATCAGCCCAACTGAAAGGATGTATTTTCTTCGCATTGCGTGAGTGATCATTAAGTTTCAGCTACTGCGGTAGATGACTGATGAGTACGTTGTTGTTGATGTCTTCAGGCCTGAGGCTGGTTTGATGCTGCTCTCCATGCTACTCTATCCTGTGCAAGCTTCTTCATCTCCCAATACCTACTGCAACCTACATCTTCTGAATCTGCTTAGTGTATTCATTTCTTGGTCTCCTTCTACGATTTTTACCCTCCACGCTGCTCTCCAATGCTAAATTTGTGATCCCTTGATGCCTCAAAACATGTCCTACCAACCGATCCCTTCTTCTGGTCAAGTTGTGCCACAAACTTCTCTTCTCCCCAATCCTATTCAATACCTCCTCATTTGTTATGTGATCTATCCACCTTATCTTCAGAATTCTTCTGTAGCACCACATTTCGAAAGCTTATATTCTCTTCTTGTTCAAACTATTTATCGTCCATGTTTCACTTCCATACATGGCTACACTCCATACAAATACGACTTCCTCATACATAAATCTATATTCGATGTTAACAACTTTCTCTTCTTCAGAAACGCTTTCCTTGTCATTGCCAGTCTACATTTTATATCCTCTCTACTTCGACCATCATCAGTTATTTTACTTCCTAAATAGCAAAACTCCTTTACTAGTTTAAGTGTCTCATTTCCTAATCTAATTCCCTCAGCATCACCCGATTTAATTCGACTACATTCCATTATCCTCGTTTTGCTTTTGTTGATGTTCATCTTATATCCTCCTTTCAAGACACTGTCCATTCCGTTCAACTGCTCTCCCAAGTCCTTTGCCGTCTCTGACAGAATTACAATGTCATCGGCGAACCTCAAAGTTTTTACTTCTTCTCCATGAATTTTAACACCTACTCCAAATTTTTCTTTTGTTTCCTTTACTGCTTGCTCAATATACAGATTGAATAAGATCGGGGAGAGGCTACAACCCTGTCTCACTCCTTTCCCAACCACTGCTTCCCTTTCATGCCCCTCGACTCTTATTATTGCCATCTGGTTTATGTACAAACTGTAAATAGCCTTGCGCTCCCTGTATTTTACCTCTGCCACCTTCAGAATTTGAAAGAGAGTATTCCAGTCAACATTGTCAAAAGCTTTCTCTAAGTCTACAAATGCTAGAAACGTAGGTTTGCCTTTTCTTAATCTTTCTTCTAAGATAAGTCGTAAGGTCAGTATCGCCTCACGTGTTCCAACATTTCTACGGAATCCAAACTGATCCTCCCCGAGGTCCGCATCTACCAGTTTTTCCATTCGTCTGTAAAGAATTCACGTTAGTATTTTGCAGCTGTGACTTATTAAACTGATAGTTCGGTAATAATTCGAAATTGAATCTGTCAAAACCTGCTTTCTTTGGGATCGGAATTATTATATTCTTCTTGAAGTCTGAGGGTATTTCGCCTGTCTCATACATCTTGCTCACCAGATGGAAGAGTTTTGTCATGACTGGCTCTCCCAAGGCCGTCAGTAGTTCTAATGGAATGTTGTCTACTCCGGGGGCCTTGTTTCGACTCAGGTCTTTCAGTGCTCTGTCAAACTCTTCACGCAGTATCTTATCTCTCATTTCGTCTTCATCTACATCCTCTTCCATGATATTCATGCACGTGGTTCTCTTCTCTCCAAAGGTCTCTTTAATTTTCCTGTAGGCAGTATCTATCTTACCCCTAGTGAGATAAGCCTCTACATCCTTACATTTGTTCTATAGCCATCCGTGCTTAGCCATTTTGCACTTCCTGTCGATCTCATTTTTGAGACGTTTGTATTCCTTTTTGCCTGCTTCATTTACTGCATTTTTATATTTTCTCCTTTCATCAATTAAATTCAATATTTCTTCTGTTACCCAAGGATTTCTAGCAGCCCTCGTCTTTTTACCTACTTTATCCTCTGCTGCCTTCACGACTTCATCCCTCAGAGCTACCCATTCTTCTTCTACTGTGTTTCTTTCCCCCATTCCTGTCAATTGTTCCCTTATGCTCTCCTTGAAACTCTGTACAATCTCTGGTTTTTTCAGGTTATCCAGATTCCATGTCCTTAAATTCCCACATGTTTGCAGTTTCTTCAGTTTGTACGTGTAATGTGTATTATTGATCGTGTGGTGAGAGGATGAAATCCAGTGCTCCATATCGCCAACAACAGTGCCATACGCCTTCCCTTCGGAGACCCCGCGACCAGGTTAATGGCATGCCAAGGAGTAATGAAAGAATTGAGAAGGCGATAAGTGTATAAATTCCCCTCGAGACGAGGTGATTAGAGACGGAACAGAAACTCGGATCAGGGAAGGATGCTGAAGGAAATCGGCCGAGCCATGGTCAAAATAATTATCCCGGTATTTGCTTGAAGTGATTCAGGGAAATCAAGAAAAACCTGAATTAGAATGGCTGGACGCGGGTTTGAACCGTCGTGCTTCCGAATGCAGCCCCAGTGTGCTAACCACCATGCCACCTTGCTTCGTGACAGAATTTTCTCCAGGGCATTGGTACACACTTTGACGACAACGAAATTTACTTTAACAGATTTGATCCTATTTCCCGTCAAATACTGGCACTGAAAATTTCTTCCACTACAAGGATTCAGAACGGCGATATCTGTGTTGACCAAAACCGTACTTGGTCACCAAGGCTGTTTTTCTGGCACCGTTCGTCAAGGAATCTGTATTAAAAACGCTATCCCAGAACCTGGAACACAGTACCAGCTGCAGCGGAGGGACAATAAAAATTCTATTTTCATTATTTCGAGTGATTATTGGCGGAAATTTATATTCAAGTAAGTGGTATAGCATTATGTTAAAAGTTTAACACGTATCTCAGTTAGAAACGGTGTGTTTGTCTTGAGGAGGTGTAACAGACAGACTATATTCATACAGTATTCGAGAATGAGGGCACTTTGCAATTGTCAACAAACTTAACATACAATTTTAAACCTTTACGAAACTTTTTTCACTCACACCCTACACAAAATAACGAAAGGATATAAGTTTATCGCTGTTCCTTCAGCATTAGGCAAGACGCTTTAATTTATTACTTCTTTACTACTGACTTTATTAGCAACACAGTTTGTTCACGGGATCGGCATTTATCACTGAATGTGTCTGCAAAATTATATCGTTTCACTACAGATAGTTCAGAAGGTATGACGCGATAAACATTTATATGCATTAAAAACTAGATTTTGTTTGAAATGGGTGCGAAGTAAAACTTCAACATGAGCCGCAGCGTTTCAGTTTATTATTTCTTTATTACTACCTTTATCCGCAACACACTTCGTAGAGAGTGTCTATACATACCTACAATGTTATATCATTGTACAATACATAGCGCAGGACATATGATGTCTTAAACATTTAAATGCGTGAACAACTAGATTTTGCTGAAAATAACGTGCAGTAAAACTTCAACATCAGGCATTACGTCTTAATTTCTTACTTCCTTTACTACTAAATTTATTCTCAACACACTTTTCATAAGGTATTTACATATAACTCTGAATGCATTGGCAAAATTGTGTCGTTGTACGACACATATGCCAGGAGGTATTGACATCATAAACATTCAGGTACATTAAAATCTAGCTTTTGTTTAAAATCGAATGCAAATTACCTTGTTTATGTTCGTCCAGTGTTTCATAATGCGACGAGCGACTGGCAACAAACTTTAAGTATAATTTCAAACATTTCCTTTTTCTGGTTTACATGCACAAAGACAAAGACATTAATTCATGTTAGTCAGACGTTTGAAGCTGTTGTGTACAATGGAGTTTGATACTTTGAATAATCGGGGGTTTCTAGGTTTTTTATAAAAGGGCGTTTGCATCAGACTTCTTGAATAAAACAGTGCTAATGAAATTTTCCATTGCACTCGTGACAGCAAAGAGCTCTTGTCTGAATGTTCATATACAAGAGTACAAGGACAAATACCTTTCTAGTGAAAGAATTCGGAGTAATTTGTATGTTAAATTGTGGAGAGATGTCGGCAAAAAAACGAACTGCTGAAATGAAGTATGTCATGTTAAAGGAACAACGCTCACCAGTTTCTCTAGGTGAATCTGGTTCGTGTCTTTGATAAACTGCTCAGGAATGACCGTGGCCGGCAACGACTAACAAGTATTACTCGAAGAAACTGAGAAGTCTCATTACCATCGTCACATCAGAATTTTAAATACAAGCCAGTGTACGGAGCACGTTTTATGAGATATTTACTTGTTGATAACAACTTATTGGATATGTATGTGTCGTCATCGACAAAACTTGTTGTGGATTGTTTGAGGTGATACTCTGATATGGATCTCGACATGACACCATAGACTATTGTTATTAACAAAGACGCTATAGAGGTTGATGATGAAGGGTGTGAGAGTTTGTTTAGAGTAATACACAAGATAAAACAGAGATAAACTAAAGATGTACTGGTGAGATACAACTCTTGTTTTAGGATAAATGCCCCTGAGAAAAAATACTGACCTGATCCCTAGTGGTGGTAAGAACGATGAAAGAAAACCATAATGTCTCCGTTATATTAGTGAATCTGTAATTCCCCTTCGGCAACTTTAAGTGGAATAAAATTTTCCAAATCCTGAGAGCAGGCGAGGAAGTGCGGATGCAGTTGAATAATCTACTATATCGAAACATATAAAGTGGGAAATGAAATCAGAAAATAAAAAAAGACAGTTAAATGCTGAAAATAATGTAAGATATGACTGCGTCTTGTGGCTTCTGTTGTTTAATTTGTATGTCAAAGAAGCAAAGAAGAAACTAAAAGACCGTTTCTAACCATTAATAAAAGTTTGGAAATGACATAGCTCTTCTGCCGGAAAATTACCTCGACGTCTTCGCGTTATTATTGTGTAATCCACATCACTTCGTTTCTATCCGAAAGTAAGGAAAATTGTTGGTTAGAGTCTCCTGGATACATGTACATGATTTTGGTTAAGCATAAACGAAATGAAGGAAGATTAGGGTCTGGTGTTCTTCTCTGGTTTGCTCCAGAAACCCAGTCAGGTTTTCATATTTCAACGTACCACCCGGCCGCCACCTTCATACATACGGAATGGTGTTGTTGAGTTTGACAGTTTATTGACGAACTGGCAACGAAATGTGACTGATCTTAAGCTCTACAGGCTTTTAAAATGCTGAGTGTTGAAAAGTACATAAAAATAAGATTACTGAAAAGTTTGGTGTATACCAATGGTGATTTACAAGGTTAACGCTGTAGCCTCATTGTTATGCAGCATTGTCGCTTCTGTAGGTCGTCTGGAGGATGATGCTTGAGCGCTTAATTACCAGCTCTCGGTACACCGATGGATAGAATAGGATCATTTTACAGTCTGGAAGCAGGACGTAAATGACTACCTGATGTTGGTTATACAGCACTGATGCTCCTGTGGGTCGTCTGGAGGATGATGTTTGAATGTTTGATTACCATCTCTGATGGATGGAATAGGATCATTTTATTATCAGGAGCGGAAGTAGGACGTAATCAGTACCTGATATTGGTGACTGGAGTATATTAGGTTTTATTCTGAGGGTTGAGTTAACAGAACAGGATCTGCTTGTGGTCTTGGCAGGCGTTGAGTGTAACTGGTTAGGGATGCTGTGCATGATAGGGTAAGAGTGCGATCAAGTAATACTATGCAGGCCGGAGACTATGAAATGGGAGAGGTTTTGGAGCTCATGGCAGTGGCATTCAGGTAAAATACGGAATGGATAGCAACTGTTATTTGTTGAATGGGTGTGTACTTTGTACAACAGTCGTGGCAAATCAGTTTACATCTTCTGCGGCAGGAGCAGAGCCTATTGTTTTCTGAAAATAAATACACTGATGGGTGTCCACATTCTGGAAAGTCGAATAATTTATCCGCTTAAACGTTACTAAGGTTCTCTGCTACGGATAACCTGCAATGAGGAGCTGGCATAAATATGCGTCTGTTTTCTACGATATAAGATGTCAGAGGCATGGCAGCAGCGGAACCGATGTTCCATGCATAACAGTAGGTTTGTCACAAGTGCAGGTAAGTGTTGTCGGATAGAGACTCAGTGATGCCGGATATTATTAGCAATACGCCGCTTCAAGACTACACAGCGACTGAGCTACAGAAAAGACAGTCTCCAGTGGCAATGCGCATGAGAGGTGCGCAGCGTTAGTGCGCCGTTAACTCACACTGCGATAAGAAGCCAGATTCTCTGAGCTCAGAGTGCTCGGTCACCTTTTCTGGGCGAGCGTCCTGCGAAGAAGCTTCGCAAGAAAGTTTTGACTTGATATGTCTCCTCAAGCTGAGCATTCCAGAACTGAATACTGAAATGCTCGGGTATCTACGTACTGCCGCGTGCAACTATCGTTCGGAAATCGGTCACGTGGCGTTAGTTGCTTGCTGTGTGGTGCGATCTTTGTCCTGGCCGCCAAATTTACGAAAGTGTTGTTAACGATTCAATGGCAGCTAAATTTTTGTGAGAAACAAGACTGAAAATATGACTGCTGCTCGTTTCATTCGTAGCAGTTCAAACTGATTGGGTAAAAACGTGAAAACACCAAAAACACAACATATTATCTTGCCAAATATTGTGAAGGAAAACTATTTCCAATCGTCTCAGAATAGATAAATACAGTTCCCGTGTGGTTTTCAAGGGAATTGTATACCGTTCTTCCTACAAAATAGTGCCAAGTTTAGGTAACGATGATGTAGGTGGGTAGACATCACACACCAATCTCTTGAAAGTAGACCACAAGGACTCAATAATATTGAAATCTGGTGCCTGTGGTGGTCAGGAGAGATTCGACAATTCATCTTCGTGCTCACAAAACAAGTCCCGGACGACGTGAGCTGTGTGATGAGGGGGCCTCTCGTCTTGCAACGCAGCATTACTATTGGGAATGAAACATTGTGCCGTGGACGCATCTGATCAGCCAAAATGGTCACGTAAGTATTGTTAGTAATGCGACCCTGCAAATTAACCATGGGTCCCGCCATGTTTCACGACCAGGACCTAAACTCTGTCAGAAGCAGTGTGACCAAATGAATTCCTTCTGTTGCTTTATGGCTTCGGCACCACGTTTTTCTCTTACGGGCCATTGCATCACTGATGAGTAGTTTTGTAATTCCAGCTCGCCGTGCAGTTCCCTGCTTGTAGAGCTCCCTTCGTGTTGTCTTGGTGCGACATGCAGGTCTGCAGCGTCTTCTGCAGCTGTCGCCCTCTTATTTTTCCTCTTCAATGACTGTTTGTCACGATCACGCAGCACACACATTCGTCCGCGTTTTGACATAGCGGGTGCATTCCGCTTCCCCTATATGCCGTATAAATTGTCTTCACTGCCTATTGAAACACTAAACACATCGGTTCCCTTAGTTTTGGAAATACCATAAGAGCTCAATAATTTGCCCACGTTGGAATTCACTTAGCTCCGACATATGTACCAGCAACTACACAGTGCACTGTTCTGACCATGACGGATGCTTGCGATTTATTGAGGACACTGGACAGGTGCCGCCGGTGATCAGATGCAACAGCGCAAACTACAAGCTTGGCTGACATCTGCTTCTATATTCAAGCTTGCATCTTTCGCTATGTTCCCATGGTTTTGTCCAACCCCTGTACGTAGATCACTCCGCGACAAGGTTTACGAAACACTGGATTCTGCCTACTTACCGCTATTTCGTTCGCTTCCTAGTGACTCTTAGGACAAAAGTATAAGAGAGAAATGTGGCTAGCACACAAGCCATTAATATTGTATTTCGAATTCAGGGCTGCTTATTCGCCTTCAAGTAGTCCATTAGTTTTCCTCACGAAGTTGAGTGGATCTTGGTACAATATTTCCAAAAAAGAAAAGTCCTTGGCAGTGCCGGGAAATAGATCTGCCGCCTCCATTAGGCAGTCAGAAATACCGACACCTCAGTTACAGAAATGTACTCATTCTACTGTTTAGGATAACCCAAAAAAGGAATGGACTTGGCAGTGCCGGAGTCATGTCTGAGAGTTACTAGGCATAGACGGTCAATGAAAAAAGGATGTTACTGAGATGGCTTCATAAATGCGCAAACCAAAAGATTTTTGTATGTAGTGTTTGTTCTTTCAAACATTTTGATCTGCAGCAACTATTAACCAAGACGCAAAGGAATTAAACATATTAGCTGTCAGAGGACACTCATTTATGTCAATGAGGCAAGTTGAAAATTTGTGCCTGACAGGGACTCGAACATGGGTCTCCCACTTACCACGCAAATGTGCTGACCACTTCGCCATCTGATCAGAGTGGACACTGCAACTGCACGGAATAACCTTTCACGGCTCTCGTCACACCCAAATTCTCAACTTCTTAGACTTTCCTGCCATTGCAGGGCGTCGAAGCATGGTCGCAATACCAGACCCTACTTCCTGTTCCGATGCTCTGGACCAATGTACAAGTGAACCCCTTCAACATGATTTATCGGAATCCGTAGAGTTGCTTGCCCATATTTCCCGGTGAAGTGCCAGACTACTGATACAATCGTGTGTTGCTCGATTCCCGGTTAGTCCTAGTTCTTTTACGCGACGCTTATGACTTCTGCCAAGTGTGGCAAGATTTGTTAGCACTTAAAATGTTGAATCGCAGAGTGGTTCACAGTGCACGTTAAAAAACAGGTACTCCTACACCTGTCTGGGTAAGCCAGTTCACAGTTCGGTGGAAAGAAAGGGCATACGAGTTCATGCAGGACAACGTCTAGTAAAATGTTGTGGTGTTCAAACGGCTTTACCGGTCTGAGCAGTGCGTGATAGGCAGAGCTAATGTTGCAGGAATTCTTATGTGGTGTAGTGGATGAGGAAATATTATTGCATGGCCTCGAGATTACTCCGGTATCAGTTTACCACTCACTAGTGAAGAATTTGCTCCTCTGAAAACACGATGTTGAAACTTTATATTCACTTGTGGCATTGACAGATGGCAGTAAGTGCAGTGTTTTAGAGGACGTATTGTGGATGCAGGAGACAACATGTACTCACCCGGAGCCCATAAAAACAATACATGTTGAAATAACAATATGTTTTTCTGAGCATCGCAGTTGTCTAGTAAACGTAAATACGTAATAAGGCCTAGACGAGTACGCTTACCGGAAATAATTTTGCGTGAGTTCGAAGTATGGGACTGCGGAACGCTAATTAGTCCTACCGAAGAACTGCACAACACTCTGGATGTGTCGCTTTCGGTGCAGGTGATCCAAAACAGGTTTCCATGCCGTCCGTTCTGGTTCCAGACAGCAGATGACATCTACTACTCTATATCTGACAGAGACCAAGTATAAATTATGACAACTTTCACGCCCAGAGGAACATCAGGAAGCGTTCGCTGGATACTGCAATGGAAGTTTGGAAATTTGTGATAAGGTTCTATGGGACCAAACTGCTGAGGTCATCGGTCCCTAGGCTTACACACTAATTAAAGTAACTCACGCTAAGGACAACACATACACCCATGCCCATGGGAGGACTAGAACCTCCGACGGGGGGAGCCGCGCGAACTGTGACAAGGCGCCCAAGACCGCACGGCCACCCAGTGCGGCAATGGGAGTACTGTACTGTTGGCAGCGCTGCCTCCCATATCTCGTCGTCTCTCAGACCACATCATCGTGCTGTCGGCCTCCACTGGTGAAGTGGCAGACTCCACAGAAGAGTGAGTCATACGGAGCTGCGCTTAGAGGCTTTGACAGATGCCCCTGTGTCAGCTATTGGCATCTGCGGGTGCTGAGTCAATTTGGACGCATGTACTCCGCAAGCCGCTGTACAGTGCGTGGTGAAGGGAACTTAGTACAAATATTAACGATTTTATGTGCTGTTTCATTTGTGTAAGGAACGAGGGAAAAATTAACCTTCTATATGCGTGTGTAGGTGCCATAATATCTCATTCACAAACCCCTATGTGATATACACAAGGGCGTGCTGGGAAGTAATGCCTCCGATATTTTGGTATGGTCTCTCTTAAGGTTTTTAAATAAAACAAAGTTGTTAACGTTCTACATCTTTGTTCTGCATGCGCAGATATTTATTCTCAACACAGTCACCCTGGCCACCCACTCACAAAGAAATTCTGAAACCTAGCCTAAAATAATGAATTTACATATTCGCGTAAAGTAAAACGCAGGAAAGTTCGTTCTGTGCTGTTGTATAAAACAAATGGACAAAACCACTAACAGATAATATTTTTAAACAGTACGCACATCAAAAGAGATATATTCCTAGTTTTACTGCTTTTGTGCGTGCAATTACGCACTTCTCAAACTTGTAGGCATGATTTCGAAAATAAATTCAGCACTCGCATTTCTTACAAGTTCGCACACGTTCTATCTCGCTTTTAAAAACAACTACAGAAGGACGAGTGACTAAAATGAGGCAGCCACAACCGCTTTCGACTGGCATTCGTCTGAAACTGAAAATCGGCCACGTGATGTCCCATGCACGTTCATTTTTAGAGGTTTCATCGTATTCCGTTGTTTCCGGATTGTAACTTGCGTGTTATCACAGTACGCTGTACTGTGAAGATTTATCACAAACGCATAACTCTACGTACGATTTGTTATAATTAAATATCAGTTAAGGACACATCAACTGTAAAAGTCCTTGGGAGACTTTCAGACGAACAATAATAATTTTCGAAACAGTAACCGATCTCTGTGGTCATGCGGTTAGAGATGTAAAGTAGAGGGGTATATATACTTTTTTTCATTTTTGTGTTTGTAACACACTCTGTGGCTTTCTTATTCATGTAACAGAAGTATATTCTGCAACGTTCGATTTTATCTGCATATAAGAGCATGTACCAACAAGAATGAGTTTCTTCGATTTCGTGACTTCCTTCGGATCTGGAAAACGAAAGCTTACGCTGCTGACAGTGAAACAACCAGCAATGGCATTTATATTCTTTTTTATCGCAAATATATGACCTTTTTTTCAGAATGTCTCCCCACTTCAAAGGCCGCGAATAGGCAGGATTATAATCTAATTGCTGCGAGTGAAATGAGCAGCATAACATTTATATTCTTGCATGTCACAAATACTTGGCTGTTTGCTTCCGAATATTTTGCGATTTCCAAGGGTGTGAAAGGAAAGAAAATAAGAGCACAGTTTGAATTGCTGCGAATGAAACGAGCAGCAGTGATATTTACAGTCTTGTTTGTTACAAATATTTAGATGCCAATCCTTAACAAAACCTTCGTAAATTTGGCGGCTGAGACAAAGATCGCATTACACAGCAAACAACTGACGCCACATGACCGATTTCCGAACGATAGTTGCAAGCAGCAGTACTTCCTCATTTTAGTCACTCGCTCGCAATGACTTCCGACAGTATGGCGGATAGCAGTACAGTGTGGCAGCGCAGGGAGCGCTGAAAAACGTGTCACAGCCTCTCTATCTATACTTCATATCTTTGGTCTACGGATATTGTGTAATCTATGGTCAGTTCTAAAGGAACAAGACGGTATCGCATTTAAAACTCTATACGGGTCTCATTAGATCTGTGAGCGTATAAGAAGTTCTGGGAATACTTCCAATTGGAAATGAACCATTTACAGACTGCACGAAAATGAGAAAACAGGCGAGAGACATGCCATTCTTGTTGCGATTTATCAAGTCAGGTAATCAGTTTTAAACTTCATGATAACCACTTTTCGTTAAATTTGGAACTTTTTTATGAATGGCAGGAAAGTTCAAATACCTTTATTTGTTTATGGAAACTAGTTGCCTAGTTTGTGTTCCGATGGATGAACGGAAGAACGGTCTTTCATTCACGTTGCGAGTGACATTACATTTCACAACTTCCTTGTCTCTATCGTTATTTGCACTGCGTACTATCCTTGTTACTAACTGGACTTCTGCGGTTATGAAAGATGCATTTCTAAAATGATCTTCCGATGCTGTACTAATGATTTTCGGGAAAAGAAAAATCATAGTACGGTACTGAATTTTACTAAAATAATTTCAATAATAAAATGCGTCATAATTCATTTGTTCCTTCCGCATATATCGTTATTACAAGATGATTTAGAAATGGCTTAATTTCATCCTCATTAGTATAAAGTACCAATAAATATATCCATGAAACAAACTATGCAACATGGGCACAGTCCGTTAATTTAAATGACTTCAAAGAAGACGGGGATGAACAATTTCCAGTGTCGCGAACATGTGTGAACTATTTAAATATTCCAGAGCAAGCAGCTATCCGTGTAGCCAAGATATATAAATCATTCTCAAAATTTATTTCTGTAATTTGGATAGAAACTCATTACCTTCAAAAAATCTAAATGTTTCTCCGAATACTGCTCGCAGCATGATCTGTTACGTGGCAGCTGCGCAAATGTCTTTCAAAAATTGTGTCGTAGAAAGTTACGTTCTTACAAAAGCTTGCGATGAGAGGGTATAGAAATTGAAAATAGCTCTTCACGTGTGTCTCGAAGGAAAATTAGCTTGTCACCTAATAAGCTTCCTAGCCGATCACGAACAGTATAAATTGCACACATTGTCGTTAAACTTTCTTTTTCAGTAATAACGGCGTTAGAAGGTTCCCAGGCACCCCAAATACCCGAAAACATTCCAATCATGCCAGGACATCAGTTTCCTAAATGTACTGTGGCGCAGTCCCCACTCGAAAAAATCGCCATTGAAAATTTGATTTTCCACAAAGAGCTCGGTCGTAGCTAAGATAGTTGCGCATTAGTGTAGCTGGTTCGGTTTTCGGTAGTGTTAACCATTATTATTTTATTTAAATTCTATATTTGTTATCAGATGGGAACGTTATTTAACAAATATTGTCATCGAAATTTATTTGTTGACTGTGAGTTAATTGACATCAGCTCTATCAGGCACAGACCTACTACGCAACAGCGACATATGACAATTTGTGCTGGAGTTGGATCCGAATCTGGCTTTCCCGCTCACCGGGAGCGGCCGCCATAACCGCTTCAGACATCCATGCACGCTTCCCAGACCGAACCATACTTCCTTACGGCACACCGTCTACATCAATATATCGTATCCACAAAATTCGACACTTAATGCTCTCAACTTTACTTGGATTCCCGCAACAGAATTAGACAACGAGGAATCGAGACCAATATCGTTACCGTCGTGTGCCTGCTTAGGCTAAAAGCGAGTACTTGCAAGCATGTTTGAATGAACAGACACTGTTGACAATCTGCTGCTGTACGAAATGGTTCAGCCGACCACTGTGATGGTTCTAGGCGCTTCAGTCCGGAACCTCGCTGCTGCTACGGTCGCAGATTCGAATACTGCCTCGGACATGGCTGTGTATGTGACGTCCTTAGGTTAGTTAGTTTTAAGTAGTTCTAAGTCTAAGGGACTAATGACTTCAGATGTTAAATCCCATAGTGCTTAGAGCCATTTGAACGAAATGGTTCGAACTTTAATTCGCTGACTACGTCCGTAGTATTTCGCAACTTTGGATCACCAACAGCGTGTATCCTCTCGGACTTAAATGTAAATACTGTAATTTTTAATAAAAATATCTTTTATTTTTAATTATACTTGCGTGAAAATAAATTAAAATTTGATACAGGCATACAAAATGCCCTATTGTTACATGAAAAAATTACGTACATAATTAACTCGGCTCAGTCTCTATGACTAAAAAATGTACTTTATTATCTATTTGTTGTTTGTGTTTTTGTACCGAATTTTAGTATTTGTGAATATGCGGGTGTGTGTGGGGAGGAGGCAATGGGGGGGGGGGGGGGGAGGAGGAGATTATGACCCCCCAATGGCGAGGCGAGCTTATCGACGATTGTGGTTCAAATGTCTAAAATCTTATAAAACAAGCATGAACCAAACTTTAATGAAATACTGGCATTCTCATGCCAGTGGTAATTAAAAATATAAATACGTGATTTTTATTAAAAATATGATTTTTCCCATTTGATAAGAAATACAGGATTCAGGTAAAGGTAAAAACAACTTGTTGCTACTAAGAAGCGAATCTGTTACTTCGGGATTGCTAGACTGATAATCTACCGACTCCAACGATTTCGTTTAAATGTTAAGTGTTTTGTACTGAGCAACGCCTCAAACATCTTCTAAATTTCAAAGAGCATTTTTTCTGTTTTTCGTTCTTTCTTTTTCTTGAGATTTGTGTCGTACTGGTATAAGAATTTGCTCTCGGGCCCTCACGTTAAGATCCTCGAATACAAATAAACAGGGCAAGTCTCATTCAGCAGTCTAGCTTTAAGTGTTCTGCTATTTCCCCGATACTTATTAATGGTGGAATAATTCATTAAAAATTAAAAAAAATCTCCAAATCCCCTTCACCGTCCGCATTTGAACCGACCATGTGCTCACTCACTACGGGTTCTATCGTCGACCGGAAGAAAATTCCTAATCTAACATTTTTCGTGTTCGTCTTAAATATGGTCTAGTTTAATATTAAAGCTTATAGTGAACACTCTTATTAGTTGACGACTACAAGGCATTATCAGAGTGAATGTGATCGTAGAACTTAAGTTACGACCTACGCGGGTCAAGGTGTAATCATTGTTACAAGTCCGATAAAAGTGGCAAAAAAAGTGATCTAGCAAAGAAACCCATGGTACAGCAAAGGAACAACTAGCTCATTGTGGAAGTCATACAGGATGTAAGATTGGCACAAAAGATCGGTACATCGCCTAACCGGCGCAGTGGAACTAATCTTATACTGCTGTCAAATTACTTCAGGCTTTGCTAATGCTCGAGTTATCCACGGTAACTTCAAACCCATTTCATGGTCGCCAGCGACCGCACAGTGTCGCAATGAGTATTCGGAAGCACACGTCGCGCCAGTAGTGGAGCTGTGCGTTGTTTCACTGGGCCAGACTATCATGAGAAGTCTTGGGACGTCCGCAAGAATCATGTTGGCAAAAGCATGTCATCCACTCGGACACTTAGGGCCTTAGCATTAGATAATTTTAGCATGTAACTTCTGAACTAAGTATGGGAAAAATCCCACATCCATACAGATACGCACACTCCTGTCTACAACGCGCTCATTCCTTACCTATGAATAAAAGTTATACTTAATTTGATGTTCCCACCTCTGAGTAAGACTGTTAACAAAAACTATAACACGATCTATGATACTTTGGCAGCAGCTGTAGAACACGTACAGGACATTATGAAATGAGAGAGGTGCAATGTCACATTGTGTACCGTCTATGACTCATCATTTAAGCACGCGCACGTTTGTTCAAAAAAATGGTTCAAATGGCTCTGAGCACTATGGGACTTAACATCTGTGGTTATCAGTCCCCTAGAACTTAGAACTACTTAAACCTAACTAACCTAAGGAAATCACACACATCCATGCCCGAGGCAGGATTCGAACTTGCGACCGTAGCAGTCCCGAGGTTCCGGACTGAGCGCCTAGAACCGCTAGACCACCGCGGCCTGCGCGCACGTTTGTAACTGATGCAGTATTATTGTAGTTCGATGGGTCAATGGTAAGCTTTGGTTATCTATAAGAGAAGCCTTCTTTGTGTTAGAAGCGGTGTCCTGTTCGCGTAAGGAAAGAAGTACTTATCTGAAAGAGGGGACGTGTCTGTTTTAGACAAAGAAGAGGAGCAATATTTGTTTAAGAAGGGCAGCAATGTTTATTTGAGAAGAGAGGGCTCATTTGTAATTAGAAGAGAAGTTTTGTTTGTTATAAAACAGAATCTTCCTTGCTTCAGAAGAGGAGCTTTATTTGCTTTGGAACAGGAGTTTAGAGCATTTCTTTTTTGGTTTGACGAGGAACCGTCGTTGTTTATTTCACTGAAGAGGAGTATTGTACATTAAGCTTCAACAAATAGTAGAATATATCGTGAGAAGCAAGCCATACAGAACGGATGGGCTAGAAGGGGAGATGGGAGCCCCGCTCCCCACCTCCCACCCAAAACAAAAAAGACAGAGAGCCAGTAGAGAACTTCGGCGCGAAAGACGAAGGTCGAAGTTTCGAGAAAATTAAATAAAAGGAGGAGGGGGAAAGAAAGGAAGCGGTAAAGTGCCATACTACAAATTCAGAAGTCTCGGGTTCGTTTCCTGGTCAGTCATGCGATTCTTACTTGTCACTTACCAGTTCTTTCATCTCTGATATTGTTTGGCAATGTGAAAAATGCCGAGTTGAACCGAGTTTCGGAATTCAAGTGAAACTCAGATCTTCCAGTAACTGGCTCTGTAAGTTCAAAGGTCGGAGGAAGGAAGCAACATACGACCTCCAGCAGGACTGTGCCTAGTAAAGCACTGTGGTCTCCTAAACAACCTTCTGATTGATGACCGCTTTACTTACAGCATTAGCTGTGTAGCACTGATTGCTAAATTTAAGGCTTTTGTCAAACTACCCGGATGACGATGATGTCTCTGTGATTCATTGTCGAGCTAAGTTACTCGGCTAAGTCGTAGAACTCCCGGAAATCTATGCAGCCAAATTCGTTTCGCAGAAAGGAAGCGACTGCCGACCGGTGAGAATGACCTCAGACATCAGTGAAGTTTATTTCGACGTTTACGTGATCACTGACTCAGCGCCGGTGTGCAGCGCTCTCTAAGCAAACGCCGGCGACCGGGCGGCACACGTAGCAGAAACTACTGAAACGAGTTGGGAGCGGCCACTAATGTCATCCTGGTATTTGCTTGGATGAGGCTGCTAGATTCTGGGCATTGCTAAGCTAAGGAGCGCTGACAGGTTTATCTGACACGTAGAGGGGATGAAATATACGTTGCGAAGTAAATGATAAATGGAGCGAGACAACATTAGCCAGAACTCCACGTGAGTCGTATCTCAATAATATAAAATTTTCACGCAAGTATCGAATAAATAGGTTTGTGCTATAAAGTAGAAAGTAGTGGACAGTAGACACGGTCCAGTTACATAAATATGACCAGCCATAAATATGGCAGCTCTAGTGGTGGAGGGTAAATAAAACATGTCGGGGGGGGGGGGGGGGAGGAACAGTGCAGTCAAATAGTTCAAATGGCTCTAAGCACTATGGGACTTAACATCTGACGTCATCAGTACTCTAGAACTACTTAAACCTAACTAACCTAAGGACCTCACACACATCCATGCCCGAGGCAGGATTCGAACCTGCGACCGTAGCAACAGCGCGGTTCCGGACTGAAGCGCCTAGAACCGCTCGGCCACACCGGCCGGCACAGTGCAGTCATTGTCGTAATGCGGAATCGGAGAGATTTATCTGACGTCCAAAAGAGCATGAGCATTGGCTTACAGTCCAAGGGTGGAAGTATTTCCGAAACGGCTAAGTTTGTAAACTGTTCGCATGCCTTTGTGGTTAAAGTGTACCGTGCAAGGAAAAATAGTGCTATTCGAAACCGGCACCGAGGCAACTATGGTACACCACGGGCTATAGTTGACAGGGGTGAACGACGGCTGCCGAGATGTGTTGACAACTGACCGCCCAGATAAACCAAGGGCTACCAACAGTCTTCTGCTGCAACGTGTAGGCTCCTGTATCTTTACGGTGTGTTACTGAACGCAGTGATATGGTGGTGTGTGACGTTTGATATAGGCGCTCACTGATGGTGGCAGTTTGTAGTACTTCGTTCCCACAATTGATGCGAGAGATTGCAGTTTCCCTCCTCTGTTTAAAAATACGAAATGTAAGTATACAAACTAGTAGGTTATTATGTAAGTCTGCAGGCTTTCGTGGCCGTTATCACTAAAGTTAAAATCTTCTGGGGTGTTAGCCCGCGTCATATTTCCTCTAAAATGATCGACGTTTCGACGTTCTAGCAATAGTGGACACGGAAAGATCCTGAAGAAGATCCCAGCAGAGGGGTCGAAACGTCTATTAATTTAGAGAAAATTGCTACAACGAATCCGTTTATGTGAAATAATTAATTAAAATGGTTTATCCCTGAAGCATCGAAACTTAATTAGCCTATTAAACGTAGAAATTTTACATTTCCAGAAGAAATAATCACATCATTACACTGCCCCCCCCCCCCCCCCACTTTTATTATCGTTCCATTAAGAGCGAGACGACGGAATTGTTATTTAATTCGTTATATTGAAACGAGGTACAGAGCAAAGCTGTTAGGAAAGCCTTGGTACGGTAGAAAGTGGGCAAATTTTGGCCGTTTCACGCATACGCACCAGATTTCCCAACAGCCCGGTGCCACTGATGCAGCACATAAGGCACATTCGCTGCTTTCGGCACTATGTGGCTATTTTTTGGCATCTGTGGGAGCTATCTCTCTTAGCCTTGTGCGAGGCAACTGCTGGGGATGGTTCCTTCGGTTCACCCAACTACTTGAGTTGATATCCAGCTTCAGGCGGTGGGAAAGCCACTCAACGAAAAATTTGAAAGGCGAAGCTATAAAGCTGCCAGTGACTCGTTAAAAGATAAGTTGCTCTCAGTCAGTCTCTATCAACACCCCCGCTTCAACATGTGAGCAGTTTTCCCACGAGATTAGCCAGGCTGGTCATTGCTTTTCTTGCCTCATACTTCAGCTCAATTCTTATTAGACTATTGTCTCCTCCGGGTGACTATATCTGGAAGAGCAACTCGTTCTTTCTAGGTTTCTGTAAAATGTGTGCATTTGTGCGGTCCAATCTATTGCTCCATTTAATTTCAAGTCACTCTTTGCTAGCATCTAGGTGCTAACTTCATTATAATGAACATGTGTGGTAGGTCAGTTTGAATATGCTAATGATCGGCTCTGAACACTATGGGGCTTAACATCTGAGGTCATCAGTCCCGTAGACTTAGAACTACTTAAACCTAATTAATCCCTTAGGTTAGTTAGGTTACGTCACACACGTCCATGCCCGAGGCAGGATTCGAACCTGCGACGTAGCAGCAGCGCGGTTCCGGACTGAAGCGCCTAGAACCGCCCGGCCACAGCAGCCGGCTTCTAATGATCAAAAATATGTGGACAGCACTTTGTAATGGCGAACTGATCACGTCAAGACAGGTGGATCCGTCAGTATAAGGGATCCCGAGATTATTGCGCTGTCAGAAGAGAAGCAGTAATAGCAGGATGGGTCAGTAAGAGGGCTCAGTGACCTCGAAGCTGGACTAGTTATTGGATGTAATCTGAGTAACAGATTCATACAGGAAATTCTAACCCTTCTAAAGTAGTGTTTGTGAAGTGGAAACACGAAGGAACAACCGCAGCTAAACCAAGACTAGACAGTCATCTTGTTCAGACGGGCAGGGACCGTCGAGCACTGCGGAGGGTTGACGGTAGAAAATCGCATGAAATGAACAGAATGAATCACTCGTGAGTGCCAGAATGTTACCAGAAGTCCAGCTACCACAGTG
Source organism: Schistocerca gregaria (assembly GCF_023897955.1). Lineage (NCBI taxonomy): Eukaryota > Metazoa > Arthropoda > Insecta > Orthoptera > Acrididae > Schistocerca > Schistocerca gregaria. The sequence goes on from NC_064921.1 coordinate 429,591,068, forward strand.
ACTGTGCGTAGGGAATTGAAAATAATGGGGTACAATGATCGAGCAGCCCCTCACAAGCCACACTTTACTTTGGTCAATGCTAAGCGACGCTTGAGAAGAAGTAAAGTGACATCACTGGGCAGTGGATGGTACAAAACGAATGATACTCTGTGGAAATACGATGCAAAGGTTTGGCTTTGCTGAGTGCTTGAAGAATGTCACCTGCCATTATTTGTGGTGCCAGCAGTGAGGTATAGAGACTAGTGTTACGATAATTGGGTGTTTTTCGTGGTTATGTCGTATTCCCCTTATTACGCTTAAGAAAACTTTGAACGCCGAAGGATACGGACATATTTCACACCATTGTGTATTGCGTACAGTAAAGTAACATTTCGGCGAAGACGACTGTTTGTGTCAACGTGGCAATGCGCCCCATAATAAAACAGCAACTGTGGGGCAACCGTTTGTAGACACTATCATTCCTGAAATGGAATGGCCCGCCCAAAGTCCCGACCTGTACCCAATGCAACATCTTTGCGATGAGCTAGAACGTCGACTTCGCTCCAGACCCCTAACATCACTATCTTCCTTGGTTTTGGCTGTTGAGGTCGGAGCGGCTGCCATTGCTCCACAGACACTCGGACACCTCATTGAAAAAATTCAAGCCTTCATAAATGGGAAGTGTGGACACATCCCATATTATCGTCAGCTTATAAGTGTACTTTTACTTTTAATCAGATAGTGTATGTTCTCACTGCTAAACTCCATTTATTTGTCTTGTAAATACGACTTTTCAATATGTTGACTAACAGTGGCAGGAGTGAAATACCTTATCCTTTGCAAGACGCGATAAATAGGAAATCCACTACAATTAAAATAACATGACACTAACCTCTGCTGGTACTGAGTAAAGAAGTCCGAATTTCTTGTGCAACGGATGAATTACAAAACAATTCTCGTTGTGTTCGAATGAATTTCACATGTAGAGCAACGTCCTCCAGAAGACTAATTCCTCTCCCTAGTTCCACTGGTTGGCTACTCGCTCTCCCGCGCGTTACTTCAACTACACTCTGAATGACTCTTTTTCCTGTCACAGTGCAATGTCATGTGTACCTCGCTGCTTTTTTAAATTAATTTGTGCCTGAATTTATTCTGAGAAGTTCAGTAATGTATGTAAATACCGTAAATGTTAATGTAAGTGAAGTGAAGTGAAGCGCAGTTGGACAGCAAGAAACTCTTTAGCGCGCAATCCCCTAATGTTAGAGAATCTTTGAGTATGGACTCTAAAAAAAAGGCAATTGATTTATAACAAAGAAGAGGACTGTTAATTTGTATCTTGTGGAAAGAGGACGTGATCCTTGGGCGTCGCTCAGAACGTATTGTTACATTTAATGAAAACTGATATTTTAATGATAAAACCGAGCCGGCCGGAGTGGCCGAGCGGTTCTAGGCGCTACAGTCTGGACCACTGCGGTCGCAGGTTCGAATCGTGCCTCCGGCATTGATGTGTGTGATGTCCTTAGGTTGGTTAGGTTTAAGTAGTTCTAAGTCCTAGGGGACTGATGACCTCAGAAGTTAAGTCCCATAGTGCTCAGAGCCATTTGAAACATTTGATAAAACCGAGTAAGGTATGTTCAAGAGTTGCCAAACATTTATCTATACAAATTTTCTGGAAGTGAAGAATAGCAATATCTTGTTTTTGGAAAAGGAGGTGAACTTCATTGTCGTCCCCGTCTATCAATCGACAGAATTGTAAGTGTACAAAGTTCACTAAAATGCAGGGAAAGAAATGCATTCTGTATAGTTTTCATTCAGTAAGTAACAACCTCTCACAATTTCTGAAGTACAGTAATTGGATTATGTTTTTGTACAATAGTATGGTGCTGAACTCCACTGACCAATTTTGATGTAGCTGGACGTGTAGTTTGAAGGAAGTTTGCGTGCTAAGCAATCTCCTTTTCTCACGAAAAGCAGATTGCTGTTTGATCTTAGTTACTTACGACAGTGGTCCCTTAGGTATGAAAGCTACGAAAACTTGGGCTCAAAGCTGTCCGCAATGCAGCCAAGTAACTAACAGAGTTGTATTTTAAACCTTAAAGAACAATAACTTCCTCCTAACTGTAATACGTCACCAACTGGTGGAGAAGCTGATCATTCAAGGAGGCAGCTACCAAAATTTAGGTATAAGTTACGACTTAAAGTAAAAATCTCAATCATAAATCAATCTCTCTCTCTCTACAAACACATATATAAATATTCATATTATTATTAAAAAGAAAAAGTCATTTTTATATCAGCACCTGTGATCTGAGACAGAAATACTTCGACAAGCTGATAATTTATAGGACTCTGGGCTTCAGACTCATTTAGCTTTTCGCGGTAAGGCTATAAGAGCAAAGGCTGTGTGGCATGTAGCCGTTTCTGCCTAGGGCAAACACGAAGCGGCGCGTGGCGGCTGTAGCTGTGCAAGCGGCGTCCCTCCCGCCTTCCGCCTACCGCCGCTGTTTGTGCGACTCCTCTGCACGCACAGCAGAGCGTATTTTGCAGACGACACAGGCGCTGTTTTGCGCCAGCTGCCTGTTGTTCGAGACCCTCGAAACGTGTCCCTACATGAAGTCTTTGCTGTGCTACACAATGCCGTTCGCATTACAGATTCAGCGTGGACGGCCATTTGACGCGAACCATTTTACTTCTGTCAGTTCTATTTTCATAAGGCCTTTTTGCATCTGCATACAGGCTGAACAAAATATACACGCGAGTATATTCACAAAGAAAGTAACGAGCTGTAGTTGACGACGTGTCGACTAATAAATTTGGCTACGTTCGCGAAATAATGCGCGTTGTTGTATAGCAATCGGCACTCAACAGCAGCGCTTCCGTAACACCTAGTTGACAGGACGAACTTGCACTTGGAAATTTCATTTTTGTCAGCTGCTAGACGTACGTAACATCCATATGCTCAATCAACATGAAACACCAAACTTCAACAATATATCCACGACAGCTGTGCAAATGCAGTGTCTATATGCGATTAAAATATTCACTTTTGGGTCAATAATAACTGATCAGTCAAATATGGATAGCGTCTTATTTTGCTTCATTTCTAAAACTTTAGGTGCCAGAACGCGCCCCTCTACCATAAACCACCTCACCGCCCACCCCCACCCCTACTCCAATCCGCGTCCACCGGGCGTAAAAATCAGAAGTTAAGAGTTTTAAAAATCTGTCATAACAATTATAATGAAGTATAATTATTTTCTTTTACAAAATACTGTTCTGAAATTCAAGCTTTTAAAAAACAATTCCTTACAATCAAAACAATAAAACCACAAGACTTAATGTAAACAATAGATGTAACCGCGTGTCTCTGTAGGAGTGTCACTTTGCTCCCTAGTTCTGCGCGACACTCATCTGTACAGGCCTTTGACGTGATGTTAGCAACTACTACCAACCGCAACTTTCAGTTACATTATAGCACGTCCAGTATTAAAGCATTTGTCGTTGAATGTTGACGAAGATATTCCTGGCTCATCGGTGACACAATTCGGCCTTCCAAAACGGTTAGGAAAAACAAAACATAATGAAGCATGAGACACGAAGTAAAAAGGAAAGAAAGAAAGCAAGACAGACAGACAGACCCGTGCAGGTACTGGAACGCCTTTCCGGCCGAAATTAACCCCAGAACACCTCAGTGGTTATATTAGGTGACGGCAATGCAAGATTTTTAGTTGGCCAGTTTGCTATGATTGAATGAGGCTCTGATCATACGAAACAAGCCCCTTCCACACGGGTGACCTCTATCGATTACTTGTGGTCAGTGAGTCTGTTGCAGCGCCCCTGGTGTTTTATTCTTGTGCTGTTTCGCGTGTGAAGAGAGGTCGTCTCCGTTTGCAGATCAACATCGAAATTGCGTGTACGTTACAGCGGTCTACTGTACAGTTTGGCACATGAACAGCGAAAGTAATGTTATGAGGGAGATTACTTGTTATATAAAAATCGAAATATCGCAACACAATGTGGAAACAGAGTTTCATGACCGAACCAAAATTCTTAGAGGATGTCCTTCACAAACATCCATACGACACTACAATTATGAGAATTGAAATAACAGCGAAAGTATCTTCCGAACCTTTCGAAACATCTATATTTGTTTGGTCGAGAAAATATATACTTGCAAACACATCAAACAATACTTAGAAGGCAGTAAATACCATCCTCTATTTTTTCTTTCTTCTTTCCTTTGAAGGGTCAAAAAAGATCGAAAATTATTTTCCTCATGAAACAGATCTGACTTTTTCACTGTTGAAGCAATTTTAATTAAAATCTTAACCTGTTTACGTTCTTATTTATGCACAGCATAGGTTTTTTCTTTGTCCTGAGATTGTAAAAATTAAATACCTTTGTGCTTCCAATTGTTTCGGTTTTCTTCTGGGAGAACAGTAATATGAAAAATTCTCCTTTTTCGCGTAATCATTTCAGTGTGTCACGAAAAAAAAAAAGAAAGGAGTAAGAAGACATAAAAGCTGGAAACCCCTTACTTTAATAGAAGAGAGCTCGGAAAGAAGAGGTTAGCTTCGGATATTAGCATACAATGTCCGTGTCCAAATTCTGCGCACACAGTCTACGGCAACTTAAGATTTTAAAACTCCGTAGTTGAGTGGGCAATGCTGCTGACTGCTACATCTACGACCTAGGTTCGAATCCAGGTACTGACAGGGAGTTCTTGAGAGAACTAGAACGGGGCACTCAGCCTAATAAGGCCAATTAAGAAGCTACTTCACTGAGCAGTAGCGACTGTAGGTCTCGAAAACTAACAGCGGCCAGAGAGCGGTGGGTTGATCCCGAACCCTTCCATAGCGTATCGCTATTGCCAGAGGCACTCACAGTGGTCGATCGGTATCGATGGTCCTGCCAGGGTCTGTGTACAGAATTCACGTTTTACACTCGCCACAGTCAATTGAATATTCACGTCACTTATCGAGTCGCGGTGCTGTTGGTGGCTGATTTTCTCCCAAGCACACGACGCACAGCAGCAAAGAGTACTGGAGTCGCTCATGTAAAACGCGCTGTCGACACATCAGTTATACGGAGGGACAACTTTCCTCTTATGACAATAGTGCGGAAGGTAGTTGAACTTTAGCGGATAGAATTTCGGTGAATTATCAGTGGATACCAGTGCACCAAACCGAGAGAGCTAGCACAGTGGTGAACACAGTCGATTCTCATTCGAGAGGTCAACGGTTCATATCCCTGTCCCGCCATCCAGTCTTAGGTTTACCGTGATTGACCTAAATCGCTCAAGGCAAATGTGGCGCTAATTCCTTTCAAATGGGACGCTCAATTTTCTTCCCCATCCTTCACTAATTCATGCTTGTGCCCCGTCTCTAATGATCTCTTTGTCGACGGGGCATTTGACACAAATCTTCCTTCCTTTCCTTCTTTCAGTGCACCAAGGAAGCCATCAGAATGAGTGCGTGTGAAACGCTCTTTGCATCCGTGCCTTGGAGCTTTCGTGGAGTCGCACGAAGTCGCCATCGCGGCCGCGGCCAGAACCCACACTCCTTTGGCGATGTGTGGCTCGTGACACGAAATACGCGACGTACTGCTTCACAGATTTATACCGAAATGCATATTAGAGGACCTGGATTAATTCTCTCCACTGCTACGCATGTAAAATCAGAATAAATAACGGTCGTCAGTATCTCTTTGATCCTTGAGAGAGCGTTAAACCTCTCACTACTTCAACGTCAATAATTAAAAGCCCTGTAGTTATCTAACTGTTCTCAAGAAGTTCCCGAGAACCGCCCACTGGAATGGAATACGCCGCCTCTAAATCGCTTCTCGCGACTTCCGCTGATGATCTCCACAACTATCAATCAGGAACACTGTTCAACGCCCAGTAGGGAACAGTCACAAAAAATCATCACATTCTGATCCACTCAGGAACAAATATAATGTACTTTCTTTAATTAAACTTCGTCAAGCCCGCTTCATTCAGTGAATAGTACAAAGAGCTAGCTAATGGCCCCAATCAGCCATTAGCCCCAGTTTGTCTTCAAATTTCGAGGTGAAAATATACACATGTAATTGGAAAGAGGGGGAAGAGGGGCGGGGGAAAGTGGGGATGGAGGGCAGAGGAGTGTGGAGGACAATCCGACTTCCATCCAGCTTTGGGGAAACCAGAAAGGAAGAGATTCGAAACATTTGAGATTTGGCGCTACAAAAGATTGTTGAAAATTAAGTGAACTGATGCGGTAAAAAATGAGAAGGTTCTCTGGAGAATCGGTGTGGAAATTAAAATATGGAAAACACTGACACGAAGAAGGGACAGGATGGTAGGGTACTAGTTAAGACGTCAGGGTATAACTCCCACGGTACTAGAAGGATCTGTAGAAGATAAAAATTGTTGAGGAAAAAAATGGCTCTGAGCACTATGGGACTTAACGTTTGAGGTCATCAGTACCCTAGAACTTAGAACTACTTAAACCTAAGTAACCTAAGGACATCACATACATCCATGCCCGAGGCAGGATTCGAACCTGCGACCGTAGCGGTCACTCGGTTCCAGACTGATGCGCCTAGAGCCACTCGGCCACACCGGCGGGCTGTAGAGGAAAACAGAGACTGGGATACATCCACCAAATAATAGAGGACGTAGTTTGCAAGTGCTACTTCTTTGAGGTGAAGAGATTAGCAGAGGAGAGGGGTCAGAAGACTGATGACGCAAAAAAAAAAAAAAATATTTATGGAGATAGGTAGTGCTCTTCATAAAAAGGTAGCTGGTCGCCCATCTTTTCCAGACGCCAACGTCGACAAGGTATGGCAGGCGTTTGCAGGGAGTCCGACAAAATCGGTACGTACGGTAGCCAGGTAGTTGGAAATAAGACGATCAATAGTGCACAGTATCTTGCAGAAGAGGTTGTGGCTACATCCCTACAAGGTGCAGCTGCTTCAAGAATTAAAGCCCACGGACAAATCTTAAGAGCGAAACGTCTGCGGTGGATATGCTAGGCAAGACTGACACAAACAATGACACTCTGGAAAAGATTTGTTTCTCCGAAGATACAACGTTTCGTGTATCTGGCAAACTGAATCGTCATTACGTCCGTAATTGAGGTTTAAAGTATCCTCATGTCAAACGTGAAATGGATTGAGACAGTCCCAAGGTGAGGACAGATACACAATTGCGTCATTGGTCCATTCTTTTTCATCGAGTCTGCCGTCAACGGTGGTGTTTACATGGACATGTTACAAGATTTTATTGTGCTACAGTTGGAACACTTGCAACCTGACGTCATATTTCAGCAGAACGGGACACCACCCCACTGGTCCATAAATGTCCGCCAATTCCTAGATGAAAAGTTTCCGGATAGGTGGATTGGCCGAGATGGTCCAGTTCGCTGGCCGCCACAATCCGCTGACCTCACACCACTAGACTACTTTCTGTGGTGTTTTTCACAGGATCTGGTATAAAGGTTAAATGTTTCTGAGCACTATGGGACTTAACTTCTGAGGTCATCAGTCCCCTAGAACTTAGAACTATTTAAACCTAACTAACATAAGGACATCACAGACATCCATGCCCGAGGCAGGATTCGAACCTGCGACCGTAGCCGTCACCCGGTTCCAGACTGTAGAGCTTAGAACAGCTCCGCCACTCCGGCCGGCTCTGGTATAATGAACCAAGGTATGAGACCTACAGGACTTGAAGGCACGCATATATCTGAAATGCCACCGTGGAGATTTTAAATCGTATGTGAAGAGAATTGGAATTCTGTTTAGACATTATCTTTCCGAGTAAGGGTGCACACATTTCTGTGTTTGAATGAGAAAACAAAACTTTGAGTCATCACAAATTGAAAACCATTTGTTAATATCTAGTACAGTTTTAAGGGTGCTGAAGAGTTAAGTTGGAATGATAATTTATGGACACCCTGTATTACTTCCTCCAATATATAAAGACCATGTAGGTAAAATGAGAGAGATTTGGGCTCATACTCCTTCTTCTTAAGTACCATTCGTGACTGGAGGAGGAAAGAGGGGAAATAACGGTGTAAGTACCCTCCATGACGCACTTCAAGATGGTTTGTGAGTCTAGATGAAGATGTAATCCATTTCTTATCTACCGAAAGTGTTAATATACAGTCTACTAGTCACACGGTTCCCGCAGAAGCCATGAAAACACTTCATACTCACTTTTGAAGTGACACGAAACAGTAATTACTGATACATCTTGCAGCAGTTGCACTCGCAAGTTTGAAAGGGCATCACATGGCTTTGCGTTTCAGTGGATTTTGAAGACGCGGCCTCCCACACCAGCTCTGACCGCCGATGTGAATTAACGGCCGTTCTAGGGATTCTGCAAACAAGGAGAAGTAGGCCAGACTACTTTCTTGGGTAGCGTTCTGTGAGCAGCCCGCGGTATCCGAGGACGGCGCCGCAGGCCCCAAACAAGGCAGAGGTGGACGGCTGCCGCTCGCCGCGGGTCTGCGCATGCGCCCCACAGCGCCCCACACCGCCGGCTCAACAAGCTGCCACGGAGGTGCTGGACTCACATACTCGTATGGAACAACATTCAACACCAAGCACTGCGAGTCTCTCCATTTTTGAAATTCTTTGTTTAATTTTAGTCTTTTAACATCCTGGGACCAAACTACCGATGTCACCGGTCCCTAGGACTACATATTACTTAACCTTACTTACGCTAACGACGACACACACTCATGCGCGATGGAGGACTCGAACCTCCGACGGGGGCAGCCGTGTGAACCGTGCAAGGCGCCCAAACCGCGCGGCTACCCCACGCGTCAACTTTGTTTAAGGCTGACTATTTGTTTTAGACCCGTTAATACGAGGGGTATTCAATAAGTAATTGAACACATTTTTTTTGAAAGCAGGTTGGTTTCAGTCAGGACTAAAATACACCATGTGATTTCCACTCTTTTGGCTAAAAAGCCGTATTTTCCTACATAATCTCGCCGGCCGGGGTGGCCGAGCGGTTATAGGCGCTACAGTCGGAACCGTGCGACCGCTACGGTCGTAGGTTCGAATCCTGCCTCGGGCATGGATGTGTGTGATGTTCTTAGGTTAATTAGGTTTAAGTAGCTCTAAGTTCTAGGGGACTGATGACCTCAGACGTTAAGTCCCATAGTGCTCAGAGCCATTTGAACCATTTCCCACATAATCTCCGTTCAATGCAACGGCCTTATGCCACTGTATTGTGTGCCCGCGGGGTACTACTCTACTGGTAGACGTCGGAACCAACGTCTTTCTACATCAATAAGCTCTCCTTCATCCACGTATTGCTTCCTGCAGTGTGGATCGCTCATTGGTCCAAACAAAAATGGTTCAAATGGCTCTGAGCACTATGGGACTTCACTTCTAAGGTCATCAGTCCCCTAGATCTTAGAACTACTTAAACCTAACTAACCTAAGGATATCACACACATCCATACCCGGGGCAGGATTCGAACCTGCGACCGCAGCGGTCGCGCGGTTCAAGACTGTAGCGCCTAGAACCGCTCGGCCACCTCAGCCGGCTATCCCTCATTGATCCAAACCCATTGCTCTTTATGATCTTCTGTTAGGTGGCGAGGAATCCAGGAGGCACGAACGTTTAAGTACCCCAGCTGGTGGACGAGTGTGTCAGCACTACTAATGGAGACGTCCAGCTGTGCAGCGAGGTATTTGATTTTCATCCGTCTTTCACCTCGAATAAGAGTGTCCGCACGTTCTAACACTGCAGTGTACGGCCGGCCGGCACGCGGGAGATCGGTCAGATTTGCCCGACCTTGTTGCGATGATGACAGACGTCTCGCCCAACGACTCATCCTGCTTTTGGTTCAAATGGCTCTGAACACTATGGGACTTAACGTCTGAGGTCATCAGTCCGTTAGAACTTAGAACTACTTAAACCTAATTAACCTAAGGACATCACACACATCCATGCCCGAGGCAGGATTCGAACCTACGAACCGTAGCGATCGCGCAGTTCCATACTGTAGCGCCTAGAACCGCTCGTCCACTCCGGCCGGCTATCGTGCCTTTGCTCACTGCTAGTTCTCCGCAGACATTCTGCAAGCGCCTTTGAATATCTGAGATGCACTGGCCTTCCGCCAAAGGCAACTTAACGACAGTTTTCTGCTTGAAACAGACCTCCGTTAGAAACGCCATTTTGAAGGCTACTTATACCGCCGCCACCTATCGGAACTTCATGAAACTACAGGGGCTAAAGCGGGAGTATACCACTATGTACCACAAGAAACTCTACGATTTTTCAGCTGAAACTGGCCAAAGAAATGTTTTGCATTACTTATTGAATGTTCATTTTGACGAAAAGTAAACAGGCAACTATTAGTGGGCTTTAATATTAAGTGTCTCCATCCATCGAGTTTATGACGGCTTGAGACACTTTCAATGAGGTATCTGAATGTCCATAGAGGAATGGCAGTTCATTCTTCCTTAACAGCCGAAACCGCATAAGGTAATAGTGTTAGATGCTGAGGTTTTTCGAACAAAGTCATCATTCTAACTCATCCCAGAAGTGTTCTAGTGTGTTGAGGTCGGGACTCTTGGCAGGCTAGTTCATTTCAGGAAAGTTACTATTTACAAACTATTATCTCACAGATGATTCATGACAGGGTTCATTATCGTGCTGATACAATCATCATCTCCGAACTGTTCATCTGATGTGTTCACATTTTACCACAGCCAGCGTTTCCTGAACGGCAATAAGAGTATTATATCATAACCACCAAACACCGCTATGCTGTAACACTAAATCCTCCGCTCGTTAATGTTGGCACTACACATAATGACAAGTCTAGGCACTTGTCAAACTTAAAATCTTCCATTAGAATATGGTGTAATTCATCACTCCAAAGCACTCCAGTCATCCACAGTCCAGTGGCGTAGCTCTTTGCATCAACTCAGGCGTCGCTTAGCACTCACCATAGAAATGTCTGTGGGTTATGAGGAGGTCTTCCGCCCTGCATTCCATTTATTTTCACTCCCTACGCACAGTCATTGTGCTTGATGGACTGTTGGCACTCACAGGTGATTCCTTCCACTAATTTCATGCGGTCTTCAGGGTTCCGTACCTCAGTCGGTAAAAAAGGAACCTTTACAGGATCACGTTGTTATCTGTCTGTCCGTCTGTTGAAAACACTTTCCTCAGGAACGGGTACACAAATGAAGTTGAAATTTGTCACATATTAAGGTTTAAGGACAGAATTAGATTTTCACTCTGCAGCGGAGTGTGCGCTGATATGAAACTTCCTGGCAGATTAAAACTGTGTGCCGGACCGAGACTCGAACTAGGGGCCTTTGCCTTTCGCGGGCAAGTGCTCTACCAACTTTTTTATATATTTATTTTTTTCGCGGGCAAGTACTCTACCATCTTTTTTTGTTTTTTATTTTTTTTGTTTTTTTTTTTATCCAGCCGGGAATCAAACCCGGGCCCTTAGGATTGATATTCTGTCGCGCTGACCACTTTTTTAAAATTATTATTATTTCCAATGTCAGGCTTACCATCTTTGCTGACATACATTTTGTTGCACTACCGCATAAACAGTGTCTACAATGTCCATATGTTGACAAATAGTGCCTAATTAGAAAATTAATTAATTAAGGAAATGAATAAAACTGAAAATGCCCAAATGAAAGACATGAAGACATTGCGGATAGTACAAATACAAAAGAAACATGCTCCTGTAGCAATGAAATGAAATTCGTGTCGGGGGCGACACCTGCTCACGACCCGACGTTCGATAGAGCAAGAGAGCCATCTATCGACTCGTTCTCCAGACGTTGGTGTAAGACTGGGTCGTCTTCTCGAAATTAACGAAGGTTCCGTAAGTGTGATCGATGTCTATCTCGGCTTCTTCGTCTATCTCATCTCTCACCCGTCATAACCCACCTGGCCGGCGGGTCGGTAAATGTAAGTCGCAAGTAATTAGCGAAGTTCAAATGGCTCTGAGCACTATGGGACTCAACTGCTGTGGTCATTAGTCCCCTAGAACTTAGAACTACTTAAACCTAACCAACCTAAGGACATCACACACATCCATGCCCGAGGGAGGATTCGAACCTGCGACCATAGCAGTCGCACGGTTCCGGACTGCGCGCCTAGAACCGCGAGACCACCGCGGCCGGCAATTAGCGAAGTTTTGCCCATATTTCTTATGCTGTTGCAGCTTCGTGTGTCCATCCAGGAGAAAATACCAAAAATCAGTTTTGTCCTTTTCCGATTCGTTATACACGTAGCCCACCACCATTCCCCGTACCCATGTCACTGCACTGGTTTTTGGACCGAAAAATAAGATTCTTGGGGGAAAAAAAGTGTGTCTGATGAAATTGTGTGAGGGGCGGAGCGTAACAGGAACGCCAATATCTGTTGTGCCAAGTGCCACACTGGAGCCGTCCCACTACATGCTAAACGAAGTTCATCAGTGTCCACTGTTGCGCAGCCTAAACATAGTGGAGTGTCTGCCAAATGAATCGCGTGCCGCCGTTGATTCGTTGCGAACTTCCTATTTACCACCACATACCATATTGAGCGTACCGACGTTGGGAGGTAAACGTTCCGTATAACGCGCCATATCGGTCGCCAGTTCTTGTCTGGGTACTTCTTTTCCAGGGTATTCCTGGGACACCGGCGCAGTAAGAGTTGGTATACATCTCGCGTCGTCGGTAGTCGTGTTGTTGGGAAGGAATCTCTGACATAGCTAAGCTTAAAAAAAAATAAAAAAAACTAGAAATGTGGTAGCTTCGGTGAAATATGGCCTCACATTGACTGGGGGCAGCATTGAAGTGGGCGCTAGTACATCGGCCAACGCACCCGAGATATTGCGAAATTGACCGCGCCACTGTCGGAAAATTGTACTGACGAATAACGCCCGTGCCTTTTCATATACGTTCACGAGACCAAGTCCACCCTCTCCAGGTGAAAGCGTAAGCGTTGTGTATTGGATCTTAAACAGGTGTCCCACACTGACGTATGTTCCGAAGGTTGCTTGTATCCGTGATGCCATTGTGCGCGTTAAAGGCAGGACATGCGCTACGTGAGTGAGTCTCGGTGCTAGGTATACGTTAACATAGGCCACCCTCTGAATCATATCCAACGCTCTTAATTTCTGTAACAGCACCATTGTCCGCATCAGCTTCAATATGCGTCGGTAGTTATCCGCTGCTGTCCGCTGCACATCCGCGTGGAACGTAATACCTAGGCATTTTATGGTCTTAACTAACATGAGCGGGCCTTCCTCCCCCGGTTGTAATCCTCGACCGACATTCATGTAGCGTGATTTTTGTAGATTAAGCACGCTTCCTGCCGCCATCCCGTATCGCTGTACCCAAGCTAACGCCGTACGTACTTCGCCTGTCCGTGCCACCAGCATCACATCGTCAGCATAAGCGCGGCAATGGAAGGTCAGTTGTGGCAACGGCACTCCCTCCAACCGTCTTCGGAGACCATATAGACAGGTTTCCAAAGCCATTGCATACAAAAATATCGAAAGGGGGCAACCTTGACGAACTGACCTTGAAAAAACAATGTAGTCAGTGCCCCGCCCATTCACCGAGACCTTCGATCGCACGCCGTGTAACAGTCGCATGAGCACTAGAATGAAGGCCTGTGGGATTCCCAATCTGCCCATCACCGCATGCAAAAAGGTATGATCCACTCTGTGGAACGCATGGTCGAAGTCAATAGCGACGAGTGCCCCATCCACCCGGCATGCCGCTGCTAATGCGATGATATCTCGGTAGTCACCGAATGCCGTATGTACGTTACTCTTACCGCCGAGGCAAGTTCGATCCATGAGGAGTCTGTCAGAAATTGAAGACCGCAGGCGAGCCCCAAGGATGCGCGCGAAAATCTTATTGTCGCAGTTCAAGAGAGTGAGTGGCCTATAATCTCCTGGCCTTCTGCCACCGCGTGGTTTTGGTATTGGGATGATGATACCCTGCGTGAATTCTGCAGGTATCTCAGTCTGCGGTAACAGGAGTTCGTTATACATCTGAATGGTGTACAAAGGCACGGTAAAATTCAATTTGGAAGCCGTCATGTCCTGGGGACTTGTTCGGAGCCCCCCTGGTAATTGCATCCGTCAGCTCGTCCTCTGTTACCGCTGTGATGAATGTCTCTGCATCCAGTGGTGGTCCTCTATCTGGCATGTCCGAGATGACATCATGTAGTGTCTCGTGGTTCACTTGTACAGGTCCATATAACTGGTGAAAGTAGTCAGTAAAGACATGCGCAATATCACGCTTGTTCACAACTTGCTGGCCAGTTTCAGAGATTAGTTACCTGATCAATGTCCTTCGTCGTCGTTGGCGTTCACGTACTACGTGGTGCATGGAAGGGGTTTCGGCAGCAACTGTGTCCGCCAATCTCCCTCGGACCATTATGACTTCCATTCTTAGTCTTGTCACCTGTAATGACTTGGCTTTTATCCTGCGCATGGCCGTGTGCCTTTCCGGCGATGGTTGTTGGGTCATCAGCTCCCTCAGTGCTGTAAAATAAAAATCAGACGTCGTGCGGTTCCACTGCGATTTGTCCTGCCCGTATCGTATCAACGTTCTCCGTAACGTTGGTTTTGCGCATTTAATGCACCACTGGAGAACCGAGGTGTATGCTCGTTGGCGGCGAACGCAGGTCTCCCAGGCCGCCTCTATCGTCCGGCGACATTCAGTGTCACGCAAAAGTGCACAGCTCGTTTTCCAGTGACCCTTACTACGCCATATCTTCTGACGCGTTAGTGAAATCGTACAGACGTACGCCATATGATCCGTGAAAGCCGCTGGCTAAATTTCACCATTCAGTATCGCCGTCCGTAGAGCTCGTGTCACATACACTCTATCAAGTCTACTCGCCGAGTGTCCCGTTACAAACGTATAACCCGGTCTGTCGCCATGCTGCAGTTCCCAGGTATCCAGAAGCGCCATTTCGGTAATCAACGCACGCAGTTCCTTGCAGGGCACATAGTGAGGTACTTGGTCCTTTTTGTCGCCGCCCACTATATAGTTATCATAGCGTCCAGCGAACAACGGTGCTATCTCTTCGGTGTAAAAGGTCGCCCTTTCTCTTCGTTTTGTGGAGCCAGATGGCGCGTATAAATTGATGAAACGAACGCCGTCGACAGTGATCGCTATGCCACGTGCCGAAGGGAGAGACATGACGTCCTCCAGTCCTATTCCTTCCCTGGTGAGAATCGCTACACCGCATCCACTTTCATCGTGCGCTGAAAAATGTGCCTCGTAGCCGGAGAACTCTGGCAGCGCTGTGAAACGCACTTCTTGTAGGAGTACAATATCCACGTCCGCAGCGCGTAACATATTTTTCAGCATTTGAATTTTAAGCGGTGTCCGAATGCCATTAATGTTTATCATGGCAATGCGGTACGCCTGGCGTGTGTTCATCAGTTGTAGGGCGGTGTCATTAAGCGTCTATCTGCACCCCCGGCGCTCCTCACCACACTAAGTTGTTCAACATTTCCCGACTCCTCCCGGCCTCTGGCCAGGAATATCCTCAGTCGTCGATTTCGTATTTTCATTCTGTTCCTGTTGGTCCATTTCTTGCCCCCAGTCTCCCAGCATATTTCCGGAACTGGTCGAAGGATGGGAGGCAACGTCGTCACCGCTCTGATGTTGGACAGTTGTCGTCTCCACTTTTGCCTTCCGGTCACCAGAAGGATAGTTCAAGTTATCGTCGCTGTGTAATTCCTGCATCGTCAACTCGGTATCTGTTGAATCCATTGGTCTCAGGTCGATACTGTCGTTGTCGTCAACTGTCCCCTCGGGACTGTGGTTATCGCCAGCAGAAGTCAGTCAACGCTTCTTTCTTCTCTTCGGCGAACGCTGTTTCCGTTGCCTTGCTTCCGCATCGGCTGTTTGGGTTGCGTATCCTCCGTCTTGGTCCTGGCCTATCACGCTCTCGGTGGAAGCACTGGCAGCCACCACGGATGAGCCTGGAGCGGCCGTCAGCTGCACCTCTTGTGTGGTGTCCTGTGTCTGCTGTGGTGGAACCAGTGGTCGGAGTTCCAGTCCGTTGGTGTCCATGTTTTCTATAGGGGGCAGCTGCTGGTGTCCATCGGAAATCTCCCTCACATCGCCTCTCAGGGCTTCCACAAAGGTCAACGGTAAGACAGTCATCTGTTGTGGCGTCTGAACGTCATCCCGTGGAGTTTGCACTAAACGTCGCTGGAGGCATTCCGAGCGGACGTGACCTTCTTTCGCGCACCCCGAGCAAGTCCGAGGTTGCCCATCATAGATTATAATCGCTCGACAACCTCCTATGTACAAATAAGAGGGGACGTGCTTTCGCAGTTCTATCCGTATTTGTCTCACCCCATTTAAAACGGGGTACGTGGTAAAACTCGTCCATTTGTCGGCCACCTGGGATAGAACTGTACCGTATGGTCGAAAGGCGTCGGTAACAAGTTCAGACGGGACCTCAAACGGAAGTTCGAAGACTCACATAGTGCGAATCCCCATTCCCGCGTGATCGACCGTAACCACACCAACATTCCTGTCGGCATGACAGAAACGATAGCCGTTCGGTGATCGTTGTAGAAGCCTTTCGCAAGCAGCCTCGTCAAGAAGCTTGACATAAACGACGCTAGAAACGATCGATAAATTGATTCCACGATTTCCTGTGGATCGATTTTTACCTCTTCTCTTAAGAAACGTTCAATCTCGTGTGCCTTTGGTCGTGTGTAGTTGTTCGCAGAACTGAACTTCAAAGTCGTTTTTCTGTACGAGTGTGCCATCTCGTTCTAGATTCACAACACCGCACACGCGAAGCTGCTCCGGCGTAAACAAACAGGCGCCCGCACCACAGCGTGGCCGGCAGGCAACACGGTCCGCACTGTGTCACTGCCGAAGGCATACTGCCAACTGAGCTACCCAAGCACGACTCACGCCCCCTCCTCACAGCTTTACTTCTGCCAGTATATCGCCTCCTACCTTCCAAACTTTACAGGGTGAAAATCTCATTCTGGAAACATCCCCCAGGCTGTGCCCCCTCCTCACAGCTTTACTTCTGCCAGTATCTCGCCTCCTACCTTCCAAACTTTACAGAGTGAAAATCTCATTCTGGAAACATCCCCCAGGCTGTGCCCCCTCCTCACAGCTTTACTTCTGCCAGTATCTCGCCTCCTACCTTCCAAACTTTACAGGGTGAAAATCTCATTCTGGAAACGTCCCCCAGGCTGTGCCCCCTCCTCACAGCTTTACTTCTGCCAGTATCTCGCCTCCTACCTTCCAAACTTTACAGAGTGAAAATCTCATTCTGGAAACATCCCCCAGGCTGTGCCCCCTCCTCACAGCTTTACTTCTGCCAGTATCTCGCCTCCTACCTTCCAAACTTTACAGAGTGAAAATCTCATTCTGGAAACATCCCCCAGGCTGTGCCCCCTCCTCACAGCTTTACTTCTGCCAGTATCTCGCCTCCTACCTTCCAAACTTTACAGAGTGAAAATCTCATTCTGGAAACATCCCCTAGGCTGTGGCTAAGTCATGTCTCCGCAATATCCTTTCTTTCAGGAGTGCTAGTTCTGCAGGGTTCGCAGGAGAACTTCTGTAAAGTTTGGAAGGTAGGAGGCGAGGTACTGGCAAAAGTAAAGCTGTGAGGAGGGGGCGTGAGCCGTGCTTGGGTAGCTCAGTTGGTAGATGGCTCTGATGGCTCTGAGCACTATGGGACTTAACAGCTGAGGTCATCAGTCTCCTAGAACTTAGAACTACTTAAACCTAACTAACCTAAGGACATCACACACATCCATGCCCGAGGCAGGATTCGAACCTGCTACCGTAGCAGTCGCGCGGTTTCGGACTGCGCGCCTGGAACCGCGAAACCACCACGGCCGGCTCAGTTGGTAGAGCACTTGCCCGTGAAAGGCAAAGGTACCGAGTTCGAGTCTCGGTCCGGCACATAGTTTTAATCTGCTAGGAAGTTTCAAGGTTTAAGGTCCTTTGGCGATGTGAAAAAACTGAAACTTGTAAGTAAATGCAATCAAAGATACGTTCATTTATGTGACATACTTTTATACTTCAAACTCACTCATTAAAAGCTGTAGAGTATTCTCCCTCGACGTAGAATCAATAAATTTGGCAAGAAGAAATGTTTCACAGTACACGGAAAAAATAGAAAACTGTTAATTTGTAATTGAATCACAGAAATAATTATTTCTTTTGTCATTTGTTATCCAACTCCAAACATGAAATTAAAACATTCTCGAAAGTCTTGGATTGGAATCCCTGGGATCTCATCAGCATTAATGTTGGCAACTGGCAGAAATCGTCGACACCCTCGATTCCAGGACTGGATGCACTGTCTACATAAAAATTAATTGTACTTCATCCTCAGAGCGCGAGTCTTACTCGCACACGACCGGTTTTTTACAGCCACCCTCCACAATGGTCCGCGACCCCTGTCTATCACTAACTGAGATCTGCTCGGTCTTGGATTAGCTGTGGTCGTTACTTTCCCTTTCCACTTCACAATCACAACACCAACAGTCGAGGCAGTTACAAAAGTCTGAAATGTCCCTGATGAATTTGGTAGGTGACACGCAAAGGCTAGTCCACGTTCGAAGCTACTGAGCTATGCTGACCAATTCATTCTACTGTTAAGGCTCTCCGGCCATTTGACCATCTTCTTCTGTGCAGATGCACAAACAGTGGCCCAACTCTTACGGGAATCGGCAATAAAGCCGCGAGTAATGAGTATAATGGGCAGGGGCACCATGAAAATAGTGCGGGACAATAAGTTGCGAATGTGGGTCTCACGGGAGGCGTGCCAGAGATAACTCCCTGCAGTCGTACTGTCCTCTGTGTCCTCGGTGGCGCAGATGGATAAAGCGTCTGCCATGTAAGCAGGAGATCCCGGGTTTGTGTCCCGGCCGGGGCA
Source organism: Schistocerca gregaria (assembly GCF_023897955.1). NCBI lineage: Eukaryota > Metazoa > Arthropoda > Insecta > Orthoptera > Acrididae > Schistocerca > Schistocerca gregaria. Next base: position 429,609,954 of record NC_064921.1, read on the forward strand.
CACATTTTCAACTGTCCTCGTTGACTAATATCAATGCCTGTATGCAGGTAAGGGTATTCATTTCATGTTAATTCTTCTACTGTTCCTGCCTCTCTAATGACGACACACAGCCCCTGCTTCCTTTCGTACTAATTAGTTCGCCTATCGCAATAATCTAGTGGTTGACTAATATTAACGCCTGTATGAAGGTAAGGGTATTCATTTCATGTTAATTCTTCTACTGTTCCTGTCTCTCTAATGACGACACACAGCCCCTGCTTCCTTTCGTACTAATTAGTTCGCCTATCGCAATAATCTAGTGGTCGATTTCGCTTTGCATAACGGTGTCCGGATACTTTTCATCATACAACAGACTGAAAATCTGCTGCATGTAGAGTGTCCCTAGTACAAGGCAACAGTTGCCTTTTTATGATGTTTTGGGAAACCGTTTATTTTTTTAACGTGTTGGATTTTTCACGCGGTTAACACACAACGTTTCTTTGCTTAATCTGTTTCCAAACATAACTGTGTGAACTGAAGCGAACTTTAACGTACAGAGCAGGATGAGACAGTAGTTAAGCCATGGGACGCACACAGTAGACGTGTGGCATTCAAGTACCTGTCCGGCCATCCTATTCCCTAAATCATTTGACTTGCACACAGCGACGATTGTTAATGTCAAGCTACAACCGATTTCCTTCCCCCACCCTTCTCTAACTGAGCTTGACTTCCATCTGTAAGTGCATTGTTACAGCAAGGATTTCGTCAGTTAACAGCAAACAGAGCTTCAGGCCAATGTCGAGAAGTACCATTTCGGTCAGTGTGATAGTAGAGCGAAAGCTTCAACTAATCATCACAGCGGCGGCGTAACGTATGCCTTTCAAAATTTTTGAGCTTATAGTGGAGACCGAGCAGGTTTCATTTTCGATTCGAATTCGCGTGCGAAAGCATTCTCTTTCCATTGTACAGGTACAGACGCGTAAAAGAATCAGTTCAACATTTTCGTGTTTGTTGTATGAAACAGCAATAACAGTTTATTATGAAGATTGGAATTATTACGTTTGTAACGAACCTACTATTGAAGTGACTACCCATTGCCAACTGCGGTTTTACTAACGGAATACTCAAAGGAAGAAGACGAATGAGTGTACAATGCGAGCGAGGCGTGGGTGCTGTAGACATCGGTTCCTCCCTTAGAACTTTTTAGTAATCTCTTTAATCTCCTTGGCCAATTTATTGTACAGTTTTATTTGTTGCGTTTTATGTTTATTCTTTTTTCGTAAATGTAAGTTCAGTCCAGATCTTGTTTCACGGTCATGGAAAGAAATATTTGTGCAGTAATTGTCAATGTTAGTTTTGCTGTTCACAGTTGATTGGCAAATGTACTCAGATCGTGCAGTTAAAACCACCTGCGGTTTGAGCAGATCTTTAAACGAGCACGACTACTACTATCGGTTATTAGTATTATGGTCCATTTCTGTAGCTTGAAATCTGTGTTCATATTTTGTGCATTTATTCATCAGAAAGGAATTCCCCTAGCTAAGAAATGAGTGTACATATGACATATGCAGTATGTAACTAAGAGACATGAGCCGTGGCTGACTCATGTTATACGTTGGATTAAACCTTGGTTGCTATTCTGTGTTTAGTCTCCCGCGGTTATCGCGATTATGCTGTTATACTCTCTCTCTGCGATTGGCAGCAGCGGTGTGTATCGATATTCGCACCTTGTACGATCTTTGGGATGGTGCTTACAGTTTGCCGCTGTGCTACGTGCAAGCAGTTGGTCGGTCGGCGTGGAGCAGCGAGGAAATCGCCGCAGCGCATAGTTTGGCTGCGGCCGCTGGAGGCGTCCACGCGCGGTCGGAGTTTGTGGTGCTGTTCCCATTGCTACGGGATCCGTGGCTCACCGATCCTGGACACGAAAGTTGAGTTTTGACTTAATCTACCAGCAAGTCACGACTGTTCACATTGCATCGTTTGGATTTCGTTGTCGGCAGTTGGGACATTCCCGCGAGCAGCAACGTGTGATAGCAAGTTGGCAAATTTTAGTTTAATTGTACTTGGTTATTTTGAATTCAAGTGCACCAGTGGAATCTTCTGCCTTGTGGCCGTTAACGTTCCGGTTACCTGCCCTGGCCGCTGACGTAAATTCAGGGAGTGTATTTTCCTCATTTTTTTTTTTCGCTGTCCAGCACAGTGTGTAGTTTGGCAGCTCAATGTATGATTGGTTGTGGGCGCCAATACCTTCTACGTTGTTCCATTGAATTCCCTGTTGTGTGCTGGTCAAGTGGAGCGGAAGTTATCTTGTCGGTGTGTCGGTTGGGTTGTCGTCGGATCGAGAATGGTTGGGCCGACAGCATGTCTCACCTAAGCGAGCGTTAGTGTTTGAATTCCAGGCCGACCTTCGGAAACTTCTGAGTGCCCTTGGATGTACTGCCTTTTCGTATTTGTTCTTGTTGTTTGTATTTGTGTGGCTTCTAGCCGATTTTTAAATTAAAGTTGTTTTGCCCCTCAGGCGTAAGATTGTTTGGGCCTTCAGCCTAATCTGAAGAACTGTTTTAAGGAGAGGCAGTCTGTTACACACTGTTGACAGGACACTAAGCGCATAACATGCTGATGGACATTCTATTTGTATGCCTTGATGCCTGATGATGAACACAAGTGTTGTCTGATGATGAGCGCTAGTGCGCTAGTAAATTAATGTCATAAGAGTAATAATCTCAGATAATGAGAATGGTTGTGGTACATATATCCTTTAAGAAACTGGCTACTGACACAGACAAAGTGGAAATAGTGGTGATTCCATCGATGTCCCTACTAGCAGCCCTCTATCACAAACATCCGGTAGCATCCATAAATTCCTTGGTCTCTACATGAATTCAGTTCGACTTTTCTATACAATCTACCATCACATCGGTGATGGTACCGTCACACCAGTAATGCATTAGTTACGACGGAGAGCTCTGACGATTTACATATTACGTAACACAAAACCAGAGTGAATTTTATCCAAATACATCGTCGTGAAGAATTACACTTCCTCCATATTATCGCTCTTCCTCTCCCCTCCACCTTCCCCCTCGTCATCAATACACAGGGAGGAATGTACCATATTATTTTCAGGTTTTTCCAGCAGTACATGCCGTCCCCGGACGTGAGATGGCATTCAGAATGACATCTACTCAGTCTCCGGCACATGCTGTCAAAATGAGCACCAGAAAATGATAAACATCTTGTACCAAAGCATAAGTGGAGGCCAGCTATCTGTTGTCCTGTGTATTTATAAACATCTCCATACGCGTTTACTTGAAGCAACAATCGTGAGCCGGTTATTTCCTGATCTCCATTTAGATGTGCTAATTTCGAACACACGATGGCAGACGAGGGTATACAGAATTTTTCACATCGGTCTAATAGGAATGCAACCAACTGTGCAAGAGTATATACATACACCGATTAGCAGGATGCAGTGAATTGATTTTAGTGATTCTCAGAAGCAGCGTGAACTCGATGTGATGACGCACACGACGTATCCACTAGGTCAACCTCTCAGCGACTGGCAGTTGGGTGTCCAAAGTACAAGGTGACAGTTCATCGGATCGTGTTAACTCAATGTGCGATGCTGCGCATGAGGAGTCGGGGTCGAAATACCTATCAGAAAATTAGTTTACCTTTGAAGTAAGATGGTGGATGTAACAAGATAACTACTTTAACAGCCTTTCTTTTTCGATTCCTTCACATTTTTCATGCAGCCATTTCGTCTTAGTTTCCCTGTGCTTCTTCTTTATTTCATTCCTCGGCGACTTTTATTTCTGTGTTCCTGAATTTCCCTGAACATTTTTGCACTTTCTTCTTTCATCAATCAGCTGACGTATTTCTTTCTTTGCAGTTATCTTCTTTGTTCCTGTGGTTTCCTTTCCAGCTTCTGTGATTTCCCTTTTTAGAGATGTCCATTCCTCTTCAACTGCACTGCCTACTGGACTGTTCTTTATTGCTGCATCTACAGCCTAAGAGAACTTAAAGTGTATTTCGTCATTACTTAGTACTTTCGTTTCCCACTTCTTTGCGTATTGATTCTTCCTGACTAGTCTCTTACACTTCAGCTAACTCTTCATCACTACTACATTGTGATCTGAGTCTACACCTGCTCCTGGGCACGCCTTACAATCCAGAATCTGATTTTGAAATCTCTGTTTGACCATGGTGTAACATAACTGAAATCTTCCTGCATCACCCGGTCTTTTCCAAGTATACCTCCTCCTCTTGTGAGTCTTGAACAGAGTATTAGCTGTTACTTGCTGAAATTTATTACAGAACTCAATTAGTCTTTCTCCTTTCTCATTCCTTGTGTCAAGACCATATTCTCCTGCAACCTTTTCTTCTGCTCCTTCCCATACAACTGCATTACAGTCTCCCATGACTCTTAGATTTTCATCGCCCTTTACGTATTATATTACCATTTCAAAATCCACATACACTTTCTCTCTCTCTTCATCCTCAGCTTGCTACGTCGGCATGTATACCTGAACTATCGTTATCGGTGTTGGTTTGCTGTCGCTTCTGATAAGACTGACCTCATCACTGAACTGTTCACAATAACACTCTCTGCACTACCTTCCTATTCATAACGAATCCTACTCTCGTTATAACATTTTCTGCTCCTATTGATATAATTCTATACTCATCTGACCAGAAATTCTTGTTTTCTTTCCATTTCACTTCACTGACCCCTCTATATCTAGATTGAGCCTTTGCCTTTCTCTTTTCAGATTTTCTGGCTTCCCCACCATGCTCAAGGTTCTGACATTCCACGCCCGCCTCTTAAAACGTTATCCTTTCGTTGGTTATTCAATCTTTCTCTCATGTTTACCTATCCCTTGGAAATCTCCTCCTGGAGATCCGAATGGGGGACTAGTTCGGAATCTTTTACAGCTGAGAGATCATCATGGCACTTTTTCAATTACAGGCCACATGTCCTGTGGATACACTTTTCGTGTCTTTAATGCAGTGGTTTCCATTGCTTTCTGCATCCTCATCCCATTGGTCATTGCTGACTCTTCCGCCTTTAGGGGCAGGCCTTGCCGCAGTGGTAACACCGGTGCCCGTGAGACCACTGAAGTTAAGCGCTGTCGGGTTTGGCATGCACTTGGGTGGGTCACCATTCGATCTGCCGTTCGCTGTTAATAAGCGGTGTGCACTCAACCCTAGTGAGGACAACTGTTGAGCTACTTGATTGGAAAGTAACAACTCTAGTTTCGAAAACTGACAACGGCTGAGCGAGTGGTGCGCTGACCACGTGCCCGTCCGTATCAGCAGTCTATGATGCCTGTGGACTGAGGATGACACGGCGGTCGGTCGGTACCTTTGAGCCTTCAAGGCCTGTTCGAAAGGTGTTTAGTGTATATAGGAAAGGCCACTTCTCACTGCGGAAATGAAATTGCATGTCTTCAAAGGGGCTAAACAACACAGAAAGTGCACAGCAGTAGGCTGGAGGTTTGAAGTGTGGTTCGACGAATTACGATTTTTTCCCAATGATGCAAGGCGTCGAAAGAATAGATGGCTCAATGAAGCGTGCAACTCGCAGTGTGTAGTTCAGGCCGAAGGCATTTCTATGATGTTTCGGGGTTGGTTGTCGTACCATGACTTCAGCTTACCGGGAGCATAATGAAAATTGGATGATTTATTCAAGAGAAAGAACTTCACAAACTGAGCAAGTCAGTAACACGTTGGACCACCTCTGGCCCTTATGCAAGCAGTTATTCGGCTTAACATTAATTGACGGAGTTATTGGATGTCGTCCTGAGGGATATCGTGCCAAATGATATCCAATTGTCCGGTTAGATCGTCAAACTCCCGAGCTGGTTGTAGGGCCCTCCCCATAACACTTCAAATGTTCTTAGTTGGAGAGAGATCCGGTGACCTTGCTGGCCAAGGTAAGGTTTAGCAAGCATGAAAACAACCAATAGAAACTCTCTTCCATGTACGGTTGGGTGTTATCTTGCCGGAATGTAAGCCCAGGATGGCTTGCCATGAGGGGCAACAAAACAGGGCGTAGAATACCGTTGGCGTAGGGCTGTGCTGTAAGGGTGCCGCGGATAACAATCAAACGAGTCTTGCTATGAGACGAAAAGCGCCACAGATCACACTCCTGGTTGTCAGGCTGTATGACGGGCGACAGTCAGCTTGGTATCACACGCTGTCCGGGGCGTCTCCAGACACGTCTTCGGCCTCGAATCTCATTGACCACTGGAGTAGAATTGTCTTCAGTGATGCGTCCCGCTTTGGTTTGAGCCCCTATGACCAGCAAAGACGTGTCTGCAAACGCCCTGGACAGCGGACAACTCGATAACCATGAGTGATGATCTGGGGTGCCATTTCACTTTACAGCAGCACTTCTACGCCAGGCTTTGTTGCCCTACGTGACAAGCCATCCTGGGCTTACATTTCAGCAAGATAATACCCGACCGTCCATGGCGAGAGTTTCCATTGCTCGTCTTCGTGCTTGCCAAGCCCTTCCTTAGGCATCAAAGCCGCCGGATCTGTCCCAAACTGAGAACGTTTGAAGCATTATGGGCAGGGCCCTTCAACCAGCTCGGGATTTTGACGATCTAAAGCGCCAGTTGGACATAATTTATCACAATACCCGTCAGGAAGATTTCCAGCAACTCTGTCAGTCACTGCCAAGCCGAATAACTGTTTGCATAACGGTCAGAGGTAGATCAATGTTTTATTGACTTGCTCGATTTGTGAAGCTCTTTCCTTTGAATAAATCATTTGAGTTTCCTAAAATAACTTTTATGTTTGTACATGTACAGCATATGTATCGATTTTCGTCACATTTGGATAATTCCTTCGGGGAGTGTCGCTTTTTCTTTCCTTCGAAAGTATTCAGGTACCCTGTCGAAACTTGACCGTCCGTGCTATTTGATAGCTTTATACCATCGGTTCTACAGTTAGTGGCTGGATCTAGTTGTGGCTTCCTTGAAGAAACTTGGATATTCTGCCTTGTTGAGATGCCTTTATCAAGACTGCAGGTGTTGTTACACAGTAGTAACTTGATGTTTCCTGGGACTTACTAATTTTTTGACCGGGATGCTTATGTCTTTCGTCAAATTATATAGAAGTTTAAATTTTCATTTTTAGCTTTGAAGATTACCGTTTGAGACAATCGAAACCGGTGAACTAAAAATATAGGTAAATATTTGACTGGAAATAAAAACTGCAGTAACAAACGTCGTATTCAAAATCGTCTCAATGTTTTAAAAATGTAAGTCAGAAAATAAAATGCCTGGAACGGTGTATTTACATGGAAAGATTTAGCCTTCTTTGTTGCTATGAATCACTCTATCTTCCCCGTCTGCGAAATGTGTAAGAAATTTTTAGAAACGTCACATATAATTCAGTTGCTGAACAATGCTCGTTTTCTTCAGCCAGATATAAAAACGGTTTCTTGTACAAAGTGAACCTCAAATCTTTACCCAGTCTTTGTTCTCACACAGCTGACACACCGTTTATGATGGTACAGTAGTTGACGAAGCGTTAAGCCTTGTCACGCGGAATACTAACCCAAGAAAAAAACTGGATCACACTAATATGTTCCAGCTCCAGAACTATTTCCTACAGTCTCGTTGGATATCAGTCGTTATTAGCAGTTTCGTCTGGAACGCTTGTAATTGTAGGCAATCAGACATTTCACAAAATATGAGGACAATCACGTCGCTTTCTATAAAAGACCAGAAATAACGTTGAATTTGCTGGTGAACGCCAGTGTGGCGTAAATCGCTTTCCTGCTGTGCGAACTGCAGCGCCACCTTTGTTTCGGCAACCTCGCTGTTCGCTTGGAAGTGGCAAACCGCTCCAGTTTCAGCCTTGATAAGAGGCCTACTTACGTGTAATGGTAATCTGATTGGCGAGAGAATAAACTCGCCCACCCACACCATGAAGCACTCCGAACTCACTGCCCAGGCACCAATCCTAGACCTGTGCTGGAAGTCTCTAGCTGCTGAGACAGACAGTTCATCACTTTTTTAGTGGAACGTTGCCAGCTTGTCAGTATCTCCCATCAACTTATAGTTTTAAACAACATTTTTCATCAACTACCTGTTCTGTTCATATCCACGCACATTTATGTTATTTCAACGAAGTTACATGTCTCTCTTAAAACAAAAGAAATATTTTTCTGTTCTTAAAGGAAAAATCACAGTCATGGATCAGTTTAAATTACACTAATACGTTGACTTTGCATGACTTACTTTTCCTCGTCGTTATTCCGCTTTTTCTGTTGTTTCAGGTTTTTGTAGTAGTGGGTGTGGTGCTTCGTTTTGTAGCTGAATGTTGTTTCCTATAGGAGAAGGTAGACTTAATTTAAGGGGAGAGAGACTGCGAAATCTCTCAGTATGAATTGAGTAATCGCTTATTTTGCTCTTCTTCCTGTTTACTTATTTGCATGTTGTGTACTGCGATCGAAATCGACTAAAGGGTCGATTTTCACCCAGAAGTGTAGTGGAAAGTGCTGAAAAATCACACGCAGGGCAGCCAGTGAATAGACCAGCAATAGTTAATTCACTACACAGACGCCATATGCAATATGCTACACGAAAATCTCTGTTGTTTACATGTATACGTTGGAGTTAATAAAACGTCCGAAGATACAGTCACGCTCTCCGAGTGCGTGTATGAGACGCACTGCAGTATTGTACGTCTAAGAGTAACAGATCAGGACCCAGAACACAGAGAAAATTAAAAGATGTTCACGAAATATATTTTGGAGCCAGTATTGTTATACACTCCAGAGGATAAACATGACAAAACGTTTAACAAAGATTCCTTGGTAACAATGGAAGTAAAGTAATTCCAAAATGCACTACACTATTTCTGACGTGAAATCCTGCTTGTCACCGCAGTCGAAGTTCGTCGTGAAACTGCGCATTTATGTTGGCAAAAACGTAGAGCGAAACAAATCGGTGCTATTGAAGCGCATATTTGGCCTGAAGACACAAAACACTATAACAGCCCTCTCGACATGCTTGCTTTATGATCATTTTAGCGGAAAATTGCTGAACAATCAGACGCTGAAGACAGCGAGGTCGAGAAAGGCCTCTGGTAGAAGACCGAAAAGTCATTTAACGCTGCTAACGTTTAAGAGGTCGTTACAATGAGAAATGTGCTCTGGTGCTCACTGCTCTACCGACCGCACCCGTCAAGCGCTCAAAATAGTACTCCTCAGATATCAAGGCAGAAGACAACACACTGACAAGCGATCTTTGTTAGCGCTCTGTTGAATCGATACGTATTGTAAAAAATGATGTATGTATCTACAAGTGTATGTATGTATGTATATGTTCCATACCTCCTTCTGAACCACTAGATAGATTTCTACCAACCTTGGTAGAAACTTCATTTATTATCTGGAAAGAAATACTGTAGATTGCGGGAGGAGTAATAATGTGGATAGAGGGGGGTGGGGGGGTGGGAGGAAGTTTCAGACAGACAGAGAGGGTAAAGGAGGACATGAAAACAAATATGGTGCGGGAAGAGATGGACAGAAAGAGGGGAGGAGGAAAATGGGCAGAGAAAAGGAAGAGGAGGTGAAGGATAGTGACAGGAATGTGGAGGAAATGGACAGAGGAAGGGAAGAGGGAAGATGGACAGAGATGATGGAGGATGATATGGAAAGAGAATAGAGAGGAGGAAATGGACAGAGAAATGGAAGAAGAGATGTAGAGAGATGGAAGGAGGAGAACGGTAGAGAGAGGGAGAGGAGGAGATGCACAGACAAAGGGAGGAGACAATGGGCAGAAAGAGGGGGAGAGGTAGAGGGAGTGTGAAGGAGATAAAGGGAGCAGGAGAAGATGGTTCAAATGAGTCTGAGCACTATGGGACTTAACATCTGAGGTCATCAGTCCCCTAGAACTTAGAACAACTTAAACTTAACTAACGTAAGAACATCACACACATCCATGCCCGGGACAGAATTCGAACCTACGAGAGAAGTCCCTTCTATGGTTCCCGGAGATCCTCTAACCTAAATAACCGCCCAGTCCCTTCCACTCAGCCCCTGCTACCCGTGTAGCCGCCTCCTGTGTGTAGTGGACTCCTGACCCAGAAATCCACCACCTGATGGCGCAAGTCAAGGAATCTGCAGCCTACACGGCCACAGAACCGCCTGAGCCTCTGATTCAGACCCTCCACTAGGCTCTGCACCAAAGGACCACAGTCGGTTCTATCGATGACGCTGCAGATGGTGGGCTCTGCCTTAATCTCGGAAGCAAGACTGGGAGTTTTCACCATTTCCGCTAGCTGTCCGAAACCAGACAGAATCTGCTCCGATCCAAAGCGACACACGTCATTGGTACTGACATGAGCCACCACCTGCAGTTGGCTGCACCCTGCACTCTTCATGGCGTCCGGAAGTACCCTTTCCACATCCGAAATGACTCCCCCTGGAAAGCACACGGAGTGCACACTGGTTCCTTCCTCTCCTTGGCAGCCATGTTCCTAAGGGGTCCCATTATGCACCTAACGTTGGAACTCCCAACTACCAGCAAACCCACCCTCTGTGAATGCCCAGACCTTGCGGGCCGAGAAGCATCCTCTGGAACAGGGTGGATGACTGCATCCGGCTCAGAGACATTGTCAGCCACAGATAACGCCCGAAACCTGTTCGTCAAACTAACTGGGGAGGCCCTACGATCGGCCCCTTGGAAAGTTTTTCGTTGCCTGCCAGACTTTGGAATGATCTCCCACTCGACCACGGGTGAGGGGTCAACCCCAGTGCAGGCAGTATCCAGGGCGGCCACAGCAGTGGACCGATCAGAGGACACGTGGGACGTGCTCAACGTCCCTTGTATCCCCGCGTTCGATTCCCCACAGTGTCGCCCCTTGGCAGCAGCCTCAAGCTGTGTGATGGAAGCCAAAGCAGCCTGGAGCTGTGAGCGAAGGGTCGCCAACTCAGTTCGCATCTGTACACAACAATCGCAGTTCCTATCCAATACTGCAGTAGCTCCTGTTTGAAGCTCGTAAAATTATGTAACGAGGGAACGGTGTACTCACCTTATTAGTAGCAGGAGAAGTAGCGGTGCTGCTCTCGCTGACGGTCTAACCAACACTGAGCTGTTCTAACCAAACAAACAAAAGCCTGTACGATACGAGGGTCGATACAATGGTTGATAGCAAGTGCGGTTCTATACACTACACTGTTATTCAAATAAAAGGTTGTGTCTAGTAAGCACTCAAACACACAAGAAATTAAAAAAAAACTAGTAACTACCTAGATAACTGAAAATAAGTCGCTCCTCTTTGAAGCTCGTAAAAATATGTAACAAGCGAACGGTGTACTCGTCTTATTAGTAGCAGGAACTAGCGGTGCTGCTCTCGCTGACGATCTAACCGACACTGGTGACCTAGGGAGAGCTAGAAGTCTCAATTTGCAGGAGTGTCAATCTAGCCACATGTGTGCAGTCAAAGAGCGGTGACATGTTATATTGTCTCGTTGAAACATGGCGTCTTCATCAGTGTTCTCTCGAAACGTTCCTTCCGTCCTTCGTCGAAGCTTCCCTGGCGCCGCGCGAAATAACACTCGCAGCGGCGGCCAGAAACCCCGTACTATTGGCTTGACGTAAGACAAACTGCGCGACATATTGATCCGCACATTTAATCGGAAACGTTTATTGGCGAACTAAGATTAATTTCGTACACTGCTTCCCATGCGAAACCAGTCTAAACAATAGTCGCTATACTCTCCTTGACTCTCGAGTTATGGCTAAATTTCACTACTCAAAAGCTGATAATCAGAAGCTATATCACTCCCTTCCGGAAAGATTCCGAGGTCCGATCCCTGGGCCGGAAAGGTTCACCCATAACAATTCAATATACGGCCTTGAGCTGCATACTAATTACAAAGCACTCCGTCTTCAGGCCACAAGTGTCCCATCGGGACCATCCGACCGCCGTGTCATCCTCAGTTTAGGATGTGGATAGGAGGGGCGTGTGGTCAGCACACCACTCTCCCGGTCGTTACGATGGTCTTCTTTTACCGGAGCCGCTACTATCCGGTCGACTAGCTTCTCAATTGGTATAACGAGGCTGAGTGCACCCCGAAAAATGGCAACAGCGCCTGGCGGCCCGGATGGTCATCCATCCAAGTGCCGGCCACGCCCGACAGCGCTTAAATGTGGTGATCTGACGGGAACCGGTATATCCACTGCAGCAAGGCCGTTACATGCATGGCAATTATGGCCGTTGATAATTGGCGCAACAACAAAATGTGGACACAGCTCAAAGTATTTCCAGCTAGCTAATGTCTCCACTTGTTACTCTGTGCACTTCTGTTACAGAACAAGTTCACACTCATTTATGCACCGCTCGCAGAGAATAACAAGGAAGTGTCAGCGCACAATTCGATGCGCGTGCAATGCAATGCACTTTAAAATACTCTGTAGGCTTTCTGTATTGGGAAAACTACTCCATTGACCCCGAAGTACAACTAACTCCAGACTTGCGAAATGATAAGCTCTTAAAAACAAAACTCATCCCCAGAGGGCCCCCGAATATTCACCTCAGTCCAACGAGGGCTGCCGGTGGACTCCTAAATCTCGCCAGATCCCAACCGCTCCAAGATTGTGCAACATACAGGACTTTCAGCCAGTCGGACTTGGAAGTAGCATGTGGACATTGTCATTGGACATTATCTGCTGCTGCCGACAGTGCATGTGTAAGGCGCTGCCTCTAGACAGGAACATGAAAACCTTATCTGCAACAGATCTTGGTAACAACTGTGTCGCGGGGAAAGCCTGTCAAGTAGATTCCAGCCACAATGCATTTAGGAGGATCTGAGAAAGACTGGACCATCGGCTCCAGACTGAAAGAAAAGCCCCTTTCCTTGAAGCAGGATAATGGTGACTACAATGCCGAACAGGGCAGCAGAGAAATACACTGACGGGAACAAAATCGCAGCAACAAAAAATTATTAATATAGAGTAATGAAATTTCGGTAATACACTTCTCTAGTAAAATATTTATGCCATTAACATTGCAAAATCACGGGTTAACGTATGGACGAGATAAGTCATTGCAAATCTGAAATGCTGGTACGATAGCAATCGGTGTAACCGTCAGAATGTTGACTACAGGCACGCAAACGTGCATGCATTGAGTTGTACAGGTACCGCATGTCACTTTGTGGGATGGAGATCCGTGCATGTTGCACTTGGTCGGTCTATACAGGTTTGGTTACTGCTGCTTGTGGATGACGCTGTAGCCGTCGTCCGATGATATCCCGTATGTATTCGGCTGGAGACAGGTGATGGAGCAGGCCAAGGCAACATGTCGACGCTCTATGGAGCATGTTGAGTTACAACAGATGTATGTGGATGAGTGTTCTCCTGTTGGAAAACACCACCTGGAATTCCGTTCATGAATGGCGGCACAACGGGTCGAATCGCCAAATTGGGAATGCTTGCTCTCATACGACATCGCGCCCTAGATCAAAATTCCAGGTGTAGATCCAATGTTTCTAGTACGAGGACAGGTTGGTTGCAGGTCCTCAACTCCTCAACTGGCCTCCTTCTAACCGAAACTCGTCCATCGCTGGCACCGAGGCAGAACCGGCTTTCATCAGAAAACACAACAGGCCTCCACCGTGTTCTTCAATGAACTCTTGCTTGACATCATTGAAGCCGCAAATGGCGATGGTTTGGGACCAGTGGAATGGACGCTACAGGCCTGGCTCAGAGCTGTTGTGTAATTGTGATGCCAACTCTGTTCAAATTTCTGCTGCAGAAGCTGTACGATGCACCAGAGCCATAGGACGACTATGGAGGTCTTCCGTCTCGCAAATATGACGGGGACGGTCGGAACCGAGTCTTCTTGCATCCGTACATTCAGGTGACCACCGCTGCCAGCAATCAAGTACAGGGCAACATCCTGCCAAGTCTTCCTGCAGTTTCGCCGAAGGAACATCCAGCTCCTCGTAGCCCTATTACATGATTTCATTTAAATTCAGTGAGGTGGTGATAACGGTTTCTCTGCCGCCTTAAAGACATTCTTGATTAACATCTACTAAGCACGGCCAATCTCAAAGGTGAGCGACACTCACGCCCGTTACAATGTGTATGTAAAGCAAACCGGATTTGCATCCTCATAGTGTCGGTACTAGCGCCACTCCTATGCGAATGGTGCGAAATTTGAAGAGACATCATCTTACAGATATACAAACACTCTTACCAACTTTCGCTTGTGTCGCAAAACTCCTTCTTGGTGTTGCAATTTTCCGACAGGGTATGGTAGAAAGGGATGGAGATATCTTCGAGAATGTCGACGTAACGTGCACCTCAACTAGTCTCTACCGTTGGAAAGGGGGGGCCTAACTGTGTCCATTGTAATACAACCCACAGCACACCGATTCATCTCCTCTGTGGACACAGTCTTGTTGACAAGCAAGATCCATAGTTTCATTGGGCATACGCCACACTCTCTGGCACCCGTCAGGTCGATACAACTGAAACCGAGATTCATCGGACCATACTGCTCACCGCCACTGTGATGATGTTGGTTGGCCTACGCCAGTCGTTGACCTCTGTATCAGGGTGTCACCAACGGCATACGGGCCGTTCGCCGGCTACTCAAGTCAGTGCGGTGCATTTATCTCCGCATACTCATACCGAGCAAGAAAGTGCACTGGTCAGCACGCTGGACTCACATTCGGGAGAACTATGGTCCACATCCTGTCCGGTCATCCAGATTTAGGTTTCCTGTGATTTCTCTCAATTGTAAGGAAAGTGCTTTGATTGTCCCTTAATCTGAGCTTTTTCTCTGTCCCTAATGACCTTGACGCCGACGGCACTTTAAACACCAATCTTCCTTTCTTCCCTATAGTGGAGGTAGGAATCGCTTCTTGACACCCTACATTCAAATCGGCGGCGATCTGACCTTCAATAGATCGTCCATCGTTCCGCATGGCCATGAAAGCGACGTGACGTCTGTTCGTCACACTCCTGTCTTCGTCCTGTACGGCGGGTTGGGCGTGTAGTAAACTGTGTCTTTGATATTTAATACCCACGTTGGACACTGCTGACCTCGAAAACCCGAGTTCCCTTGTAATCTTCGATATTCTGTTAGCCATGCTTTTTGCACCGTTTATCATCCCAAATTTAAAGACGTTTAGCTTTCGACGTGCCCCGTCATTCGCTACACGCCTCTCTAGTACAGAATGCTCTGGTATCGTGTGTACACTCTCGACGTACGCCTCTTCTAGCCAGAACATTCAAGCTTTATACAAGGCACATTTTCAAATAGTGTAACCCATTGGATGTAGTGAGATACTGTCCAAGGGCATTAACTGACTGTGTGATTATCTTCCTTTAATCCTTATACTTTTAAGACAAAATCACGAGATTATTTCGCAATGTCATAACCGGTTCGGACCAGCAACGGCGATCGTGAGATTAAAGGAACATTTGCAAGCCGTTTCCGTTTGGTTGACGCGGTGTTCACTGTTTTTAGAGCCTGTGTTCATGACGTGACTTATGGGAAGTTATCTCAATGACAGTATTTTGCAAACGACTTTCACGTGACGACAACACCGGCTTTGATAGTTTATTGTTGATTCTACATCGTGAAACATGCTTGCAACGTTGTTTTACGCTTCCTACGTATTTGTGGCGTTGTTTTTCAAGCACAATACATCATAAACACTACCTTTGACAGCACACAGGATGTTATATAACACGAAATGTGCTTTAAGGTAAGCATTTGAAGCAACCAAGTGGTCAGCATGACTTGAAAGTAATATTTCAGGCATCATAAAAAATCTTCTTTTACCGCTGAAAGTGTCGCTCCTGGTTGTCAAGTGGCAAAGCAAAGCCCTGGAAACGAAGTGATCGCGGGATCGAATTCCGGGAGAACCGAAGATATTTTGAGTCTGTCTTCACTGTAGCTTTCACCTGTCGATGATGTGAATATTCTCCGGGAACGACACGCGGTTCAGACTCCACGTTAAATAGCATGTCCCATTTCCCCGGTTACCTTACTGACACGGAAGTCGCAGAAGAGACGTCTAATTAAAAGACTTGGACCCGGCCATTATACCACAATAAACTTTTATTGCATTGCTGAAAGTCATATCGTCAAGTGCAGGTTATCTGTAGTCTTTTAAAAGACACTGAGGTCCCTAACGTAAAAAAAAAGAAAATGTTGGCACATAAATTTAAGGTTCCTTTCAGTTCCGCTGGCTTTTTCTGTTTCCCCCTTTAAATTTGCAAGCCATGCTGTTATTCCTCTCCTTCCTTTAGTCAGCTTGATTTTACGATAAATTTCTGTCGAGTTATTCGTTAGTGTAATCTGGTTATTTGTTGGTGTGTGTAAGCTATTTTTCCGTTGTGGGCTGAAATTAAGTCGTGAGTGTATGATAATAACTGTACAACATAAAATAAAACAGTTAAATGTGACAGTCGAAGAATTTTAATATGATTCACAGGAAGTGCCACGGCCTCCCACTTTCGTCTTTAGGTTGACATATAAAATTTTTCTATATGTGGTGATGTTGTATATAAGAATTCAGACAAACGCCATCTGTACATCTGATATCACGATAAATATTTTGTACATGTGAAACACAGACCACGTTAACAGAAAGCGGAAACGGTGCACATTCTGACCAGTATACTACTTATCCAGAATTGTCTTTCTGGACATCTTGCATCTCTGTTACCTGACAATGTTAGACTCATGAGGCCCCCTCCATTGTTAGTAATACTTACGGGCAGCTGACATACGAAGAGATAAATTACAGTGTGGAGAACTGTGGCCTATGGCTATAGAGACTGGTATTATGTTTGTGTTACTGATGACAACGAGAGGTACTCCCTTCGGATGTGCGGATGACCACCAACCAAGTCACATGTTTGCACTCCGCGGGAGACTGAGGACGCTGTGAGATTTAATTCTGGATAATTGAACAGAATACTACTGGCGAAAATTTCTTTCACTAGCAGGACTCGAACCATCTATCACTGGCTCAAAATGAGCAACGCAAGCACCTGTCAGTGTCATCGGCTACGGTGAAGTCTTTTTTTCCACATCACAAAGTGACAATAGGACTAAGATTCAGTTTTAAAACTGTTCGTACAAACGTTATGAAAGCATTCATCTTCTTTATCTTATGTCTTCGTCCCACTTCGGCGCAGGTCCACGTGATTATTAACGGATCTGACATGGTTAACTCAAAGAGTGTTCTGATGCCCTTTTTGTCGCCACTCCGTTACCCTACTAGACGGAATATGTGTACCCCCAAATGTCTGCTTAAGTGTTCTGCATGTGAAAGTGAGCGTAACTTTTCGACATGTTTGCGAATCGTGTAAGTGAGGTGAGACTTGGGTACCAGTTTGGCTTCAGTTAGTGGGATGTGGAAAACCGCGTAAAAACCAAATACAGGCTGGCCAACACAATGAAACTCGTCATTAATTCGCCGGCGCACCTCCCCATCCCGGAAACGGTGCTTTAACATGCACAGCTATTCGGACGAGTAAGCATTAAGAGTGCAATGCTAATAACAAAGAGTAAAACGATAGTTGCAGTAGTGGATAATTGGTTTGCATCTTTATTTGTATTTAGGTATGGAAATATTAGTAGTGTAAAATAATACTAATACTACTACTTGTAACAATAATAACTGAATAGAAAGCAATAGCAAGAATTAGGCTATATATAAAGAACAGGAGCGATGAGGGGTCAAAGTAAACCAGTGAAGTGAAGGAGGGAAACGACAGGAAAAAGTAGAGGAGTACATTTCCTGTCGGTTTGTGTCAAAAGGAAGGAAGATGATAGTTTAGGTTCCGTTGACCACGAGGTCGGGAAACAGCTTCAGATTTCCTTTCAAGAAGACCATATCAATAACCACCGTATAAGACATTCCGGGATATCATTGAAAAAACCAAATCTGGAACGTGGGTATATGAAGTACACTCTTTCAGAATGTAAGTCCAGCGCCTTATCGAAAAAGTATTTTTTGCCCTAGTTTTGTTCAAGGTACTGTGACGATAGCAAAAAAGATTCAATTTTTCTTTTTTTTAAAGTCTCTAGACCTCGCGATTAGAAACACACGAGAAAACAGTACTGAATACACGCGTGCAGACTCATCTCGCTTAGCTGTTGCAGTCGTAAAGCGTACGAGATTCCCACTGAGGTTGGAAAGCTGTGATTCCCATTAAGGTCGGAAAGCTGTGCGCTTTGACGCGTCCCATCGCTAATCAGACAAAACACACGTGCTCACAAATGCACGTCTTCGTTGGACTGCAGAAACCGTCAACCGCAAGTGCAAGGTTGTACAGAAAAAGGCATCGTGTGGACACACTTTAATGAACCTGTTTTCGACACCGTTGAATCGTGTGCACGTCCGAAGCACAGAGTACTTCCTTTCTGTGCAGATAGTGCAATTAATTTTTGTGAGAAAGTCTTGATGCTGCCTTACAGTTATTGCGGACACTATTTTTATTTTTTTTTTATTTTCGTCCTTTGCCGTTTGTCCAAATGGTAGCGGCGCCGTAAGACTGTTTTGTACGGCTTTCTGGCCTCCAGCCCCCTTCTCGAAAAAAATAAAAATGAATAGTTCAACGTTTGATTGACAAATATTTATTGTATTATTATATAATTAATACAATATTACTTCGGAAGGGGCCGAGCTTGGTTTAATGACGCTAATTCTTTGACATTTGGTGCCATATTTATCTCATTATTGACATTCTGTTTCTTTCCTTCACGGCCGGCATCTAACTTATTCTTTATCTCCAGAATATAAAGACAAGGCAAAACCCGCTCAGGACTTTATTTCACCGCCAATTATAAATTACAAAGTAAATGTGGACAAGTTGTATACAGATGGTTCAAATGGCTCTAAGCACTATGGGGCATAACATCTGAGCTCATCTGTCCCCGAGACGTATAACTACTTAAACCTAACTAACCTAAGGACATCACACACAGCCGGCCGCAGTGGCCGAGCGGTTCTAGGCGCTACAGTCTGGAACCGCGCGACCGCTACGGTCGCAGGTTCGAATCCTGCATCGGGCATGGATGTGTGCGATGTCCTTAGGTTAGTTAGGTTTAAGTAGTTCTAAGTTCTAGGGGACTGATGACCTCAGAAGTTAAGTCCCATAGTGCTCAGAGCCATTTGAACCATTTGAACATCACATACATCCATGCCCAAGGTAGGATTCGAACCTGCCACTGTGGCAGCAGCGCGATTCCGGACTGAAGCGCCCAGGACCACTCGGCCACAGCGGCCGGTAAACAGAACAGTAAATGTATGTGTATGAATATCGTCTCAGAAAACAGACGGTAACAAGCGTAAACAAAGGGAAGGAGAACGATATGAACATTGTTGTTATCGTGGCTGTTGATATACTTTTCGGGATGTGAGGTCGTGGTCCAAGAACTTTTCTGCTCCTTACGTTTCGTCCAGGACTGCGCTGGACGAAACGTAAGGAGCAGAAAAGTTCTTGGACCACGACTTCACATCCCGAAAAGTATATCAACAGCCATGTCACCCGGTCGTGAAAGCCTTCATTCTACAATTGTTGTTATCGCTGCAGGTAAATAAAATTTAGAAAATTTCCTTGTCTCACGGAGACAATCGTGTTTTTTATTACAATCTCACCTGTGTTGTAAATACTTGGTGCCTAGAGGGTATGCAGTATGCCAAAATAGACGAGCCAGCTTTGCAGGAGGCAACATCAAATCATCTACATCCTGCGAGAGACTGCCGCAGATTTCTTAGCTTTGGGTTTGCTACTCAGCTGATTTTTAATTATGCTTGTTATTTTTTCAATTATACAAGTAACAGTTCATACACTGACAGAAATTACAAGTTTTGAATCATGAACACAATCACTAAACGCTGCCAAACTGGTACTTCAGTACTTCCATGCCTGTGGGAAAGGTTGGCAATTTCATCCTTATGCGAGCTTATTTATAGTACCGTCAGTACAGAAGAAGGCATTGCTGTAGAGGATGAATGATGTGAGTACATGTCGGCAATAGGGTGTGTCGTGAGTTACTAGAATTTTCAGGTGGGAGCCGCAACACAGCTATAACTATCGGACTCCACATCGAATTATTGGCATGAGGTACATGGGGCAGGATACGGGCAGATCCTATAGTCGGTTGGCTGTAGTGAAATGAATGCTAGCGAATGGAGACGAACTGGACTCAAGGCAAAAGAGGGGCAAGAAGGGTGGGTACGGATCCCTCCAGAAGGGCTACACCACGGCAAGACTTTAGGTTTGGTCGTCTGGCTGTGACGAATAAACGGATAATCACATCGGAAATCAGGGCATTCTTTACAGACGGAATGTTACCCTGGACCAGCTCTGATAGATTAGCGGATGTTGAGTTGAGATATCGAGTTGCAATGCGTCATTTACCGCTCAGAACAACGATGATGATGATGGTATGTGGTTTATGGGACGCTCAACTGCACGATTGTCAGGGCCCGTACAATTTCCCAATCTTGACTCTGTCCAATCTCGCCACTTTCACGAATGATGATGAAATGATGATAACAACACAAACACCCAGTCCCAGAGCGGAGAAAATCCCCGACCCGGCCGGGAATCGAACGCAGGTCCCAGTGATCCATAGCCGGCAAAGCTAGCCACTAGACCACGAGTTACGGGCAGAATGAAGACTTGCAGGTTGTTAGAGCCAGAGTGAACTGGTACATCGAGTGGCAGTGTGGACTATACAGCAATGAGTTTCACTGCTCTTTAAGGCGGTTAAATCGTATCCGCGGCGAACTGGTGAAAGGTCACAGAGAGAAGTGATTCTAGAGACCCATTTCTGGAATAATGTTGTGGGGAACTATTGCATACAAGAGCAGGACTGATATGGTAACTGTTGCAGGGAGGCTGAGAGAGCGCCTGATTGTGAAAGGGCCGAGCTGCAGTGAGGGATTTGAGAGTCACATAGTCAAAGGGCCGGGCAGAAAAATCTCATTCCTTATGCCTGAGTTTAAAGGTACGAAAACGAGAATTTAGGTGACATCGGAGTATTTTGGTTTGATGATGTGATATTACTGATTTTGATTACGACAGTGAGAGACTGATGGCAATTTAGAAGTCGAACTGTCGATGCAGTACCATTCTGCGGAATTTATTTATGGGATCGCGCAAGAGTTGTCCTATGGTACGCACTAGGTGACAGGACGAAACTTTTGCTTTTTCGTGGAATTTAGGGCTTGTTGAAGAATGGTATGCGGGTTTTTCGGAATTTGGAGTTTCATATGAGTGAGTCTGGTATAGTACGGGGAGCGTCAGTTGCTGTGCAGACGAATTTATTCTCAATAATTTGTACTTTACTGCAATTTTTGGTTGAAAACTGAGAACCAGATTTCGGAGCCATAGTTATCATAGGGAGAAAAAAGAATTTGCAGAGTCGTAGTCTTATCTTTATACTAGGTGAAACTACTTTGACCAGCGAATTCATTTGATACATATGGTGACTACCTTTGTTGCAAATATGATCCAGGTGCTGTTTGAATGTGAGCTTCGAGTCAAAGATATCCAAATACTTAGAGACTGTCTTTCCTGGCAGGGTGGTTCCAGGTGAAGTAATTACAGCATCCTGCGGCATTCGTTTGATAGTAAACATGATGTTTTGTGTTTTTCTGACGTTAATAGTTACTTTTTCAAGAAGAGCCCAATGCTGGATGTCTTGGAGGGGTTGTTGCAATTTACTGGCGATGAACATTAGATTAGAGCTGCTCCTGTAGGTAGTTGGTCATCCGTAAGCAATGAGAGTTGCCCCTCTGGTTGTTGCAGAATATCGTTCGTATAAAGCAAATGGCTGATCCCATTAGGAACGCCGACTTCCATTGGGCTCGACATGATGTTCTATCTTCGAGTTGAAACTTAAAATTTACTGTTTGCTAAAAACGACGAAAGACTTCCGCCTAGGTGCCATGTGCAATCGAACATGATCACTGCATGCATCCAGGCCATAGAGGATGCAACATCATACTGATAAGAGGACTCACATTGCCCAATTCGTTGTAAATTTGACTCTATGTTGTGATAACTTAATGAACACAACATACCCTCTGAACCCGCGAAGACTCATTCCGTTTCTTCCTCCCCTTCCAGGCACTTCACTTCTTTGCAGGGCAGACTTTTACGTTCGATAACTTCTACACTACTGGCCATTAAAATTGCTACACCAAGAAGAAATGCAGATGAGAAACGGGTATTCATTGGACAAATATATTATCCTATAACTGACATATGATTACATTTTCACGCAGTTTGGGTGCATAGATCCTGAGAAATCAGTACCTAGAACAACAACCTCTGGCCGTAATAACGGATTTGATATGCCTGGGTATTGAGTCAAACAGAGCTTGGATGGCGTGTACAGGTACAGCTGCCCATGTAGCTTCAACACCATAACACAGTTCATCAAGAGTAGTGACTAGCGTATTGTGACTAGCCAATTGCTAGGCCACCATTGACCAGACGCTTTCAATTGGTGAGAGATCTGGAGAATGTGCTGGCCAGGGCATCAGTCAAACATTTTCTGTATGCAGAAAGGCCCGTACAGGACCTGCAACATGCGGTTGTGCATTATGCTGCTGAAATGTAGGATTTCGCAAGGTTTGAATGAAGGGTAGAGCCACGGGTCGTAACACATCTGAAATGTAACGTTCACTGTTCAAAGTGCCGTCATTGCGAATAAGAGGTGACCGAGATGTGTAACCAGTGGCACCCCATACCATCAAGCCAGGTGATACGCCAGTATGGCGATAACGAATACACGCTTCCAATGTGCGTTAACCGCGATGTCGCCAAACACGATTGCGACCATCATGATGCTGTAAACAGAACCTGAATTCATCGGAAAAAAGACGTTTTGCCATTCGTGCACCCAGGTTTGTCGTTGAGTAGGCCTGTCTGTGATGCAGCGTCAAGGGTCAGCCATGGTCTCCGAGCTGATAGTCCATGCTGCTGCAAATGTCGTCGAACTGTTCGTGCAGATGGTTGTTGTCTTGCAAACTTCCCCATCTGTTAACTTAGGGATCGAGACCTGGTTGCACGATCCGTTACAGCCATGCGGATAAGATGCCTGTCATCTCGACTGCTAGTGATACGAGGCCGTTGGGATCCAGCACGGCGTTCCGTATTATCCCCCTGAACCCACCGATTCCATATTCTGCTAACAGTCATTGTATCTCGACCAACGCGAGCAGCAATGTCGCTATACTATAAACCGCAATCGCGATAGGCTACAATCCGACCTTTATCAAAGTCGGAAACGTGATGGTACGCATTTCTCCTCCTTACACGAGGCATCACAACAACGTTTCACCAGGCAACTTCGGTCAACTGCTGTTTGTGTATGAGAAATCGGTTGGAAACTTTCCTCGTGTCAGCACGTTGTAGGTGTCGCCACCGGCACCAACTTTGTGCGAATGTTCTGAAAAGCTAATCATTTGCATATCACAGCATCTTCTCCCTGTCGGTTAAATTACGCGTCTGTTGCACGTCATCTTCGTGGTGTAGCAATTTTAATGGCCAGTAGAGTAGATCTCTTCGGCGCCTCCTTAAATCGCTCGTTAGCGCCGCCATTGATAAAAACTCTGGGTACGGCGTAGGGTAGAGAAGGGCTGGGTAGAGCCGAGAAGGGCACGACGGCCGGTCCGTGTTGTAAGCTGCGCTGACACATTTTCGTGCAGCCCGCGGCTTGGCTCGGCTCGATGTGGCGGGCGATCGCGGTTAAGGACACCGCGTGCCGTGGCTCGGCGCTGCGCGGTGCACAGTAGCGGCGGAAATGCTCCGCGCGGCCTCAGACCGGTGCACCAACGCCGCACAACATCCCACACTGCCCGAGACACGAGCAAACGTTACCGTAGCTTACCACGACGAGAGGCATTTTTAGTATCCCTTAATGAGGAGTAGTTGCTACCTGTTGTGTGTTGCTGTTGTTGTTACAGTCCTTCAGTCAGACGACTGGTTTGATACTGCTCTCCTCGATATTCCGGTACGTGCGATTTCCTTAACGTATGCGTAAGTACTCAACGCTACATCAGTTTTAACCTGGTTTCTGAAGTCAAGCCTTTCGCTTCCTATTATTTTTAACTAAAAACATTTCTCCAGTTGCGAATTAACAATTCTTTGATGCATCGGCGCGTGTCCTGTCGGTCTCTCTCTCTTCTTTTAGAGACGATATGCCATAAATTTCATTTTAAATAAAGTAAACTCTGTACCTCTTCAGATACAGGGTGGTCCATTGATAGTGACCGAGCCAAATATCTCACGAAATAAGCATCAAACGAAAAAACTGCAAAGAACGAAACTCGTCTAGCTTGAAGGGGGAAACCAGATGGCGCTGTGGTTGCCCCGCTAGATGGCGCTGCTGTAGGTCAAACTACGTTTTTTTTAAATAGGAGCCCCCAATTACATATTCGAGTAGTATGTGAAGAAATATGAATGTTTTAGTTGGATCACTTTTTTCGCTTTATGATAGTTAGCGCTGTAATAGTCACAAACGTCTAAGTATGTGGTATCACGGAACATCTCGCCAGTGCGGACGGTATTTGCTTCGTGATATATTACGTGTGTTAAAATGGACCGTTTACCAATTGCGGAAAAGGTTGATATCGTGTTGATGTATGGCTATTGTGATCAAAATGCCCAACGGGCGTTGCTCGGTATCCTGGACGACATCATCCAAGTGTCCGGACCGTTCGCCGGATAGTTACTTTGTTTAAGGAAACAGGAAGTGTTCAGCCACATGTGAAACGTCAACCTCGACCTGCAACAAAGGATGATGCCCAAGTAGGTGTTTTAGCTGCTGTCGCGGCTAATCCGCACATCAGTAGCAGCCGAATTGCGCGAGAATCGGGAATCTCAGAAACGTCAGTGTCGAAAATGCTACAGCAACATCGATTGCACCCGTACCATATTTCTATGCACCAGGAATTGCATGGCGACGACTTTGAACGTCGTGTACAGTTCTGCAACTGTGCACAAGAGAAATTACGGGACGATGACAGATTTTTTGCACCTGTGCTATTTTGCGAGGAAGCGTCGTTCACCAACAGCGGTAACGTAAACCGGCATGATATGCACTATTGGTCAACGGAAAATCCATGATGGCTGCGACAAGTGGAACATCAGCGACCTTGGCGGGTTAATGTATGGTGCGGAATTATGGGAGGAAGGATAATTGGCCCCCATTTTAACGATGGCAATCTAAATGGTGCAATGTATGCTGATTTCCTACGTAATGTTCTACAGATGTTTCTACAAGATGTTTCACTGCATGACAGAATGGCGATGTGCTTCCAACATGATGGACGTCCGGCACATAGCTCGCGTGCGATTGAAGTGCTATTGAATAGAGTATTTCACGACAGGTGGTAGAAATTGTAAAGCGTTCGTTAGTAGAGGGGTCGGCCAACATATTACTTCCTCCTGCAGGAAATGAGCAGGAAGGTAAAATTAGAGAGCTTAGAGTTCATGCAGCGGACCATCAACAGTTGTCCTTCCGGAAGAACATTCGCGACTGTAACAGGATAGAGGGGAAAGTGATTCGCCAAGCACTCTCCTCCACGCATTATAAGTTGGCTTACGATGTATATGTGTAGACAGTGATGTAGATAGTTCACACAACTTTTTAAAGTAGTTGCGTTGTATACGTTTAAGTAAAATGCGAAAACAGTAATAGTATGGCGTCAACACGTCCTCTGTTTCGAAAGTTTTACCATCAGTTCATCTAAAATTAGTGAAGATGTATGAAGTATTTGCTAAACCACTTTCAAGAAGGAAGTAATTGCCGGATGAAATCAAACGTGGGCATACCGCTTTTGAACACTGAATAATGACCGAATGACCACACAAAACTGCAATCACAGATAAAAAAAAAGAATCGAGAAAACACACAATTTGATACTGGAAAATGGACTGCCGGCAATTAAATGTGTGTGAAATATCTGACGTAGTAGGCATATTTAAATAAAGAGCGTGGAACATTTTACACGAAGAATCAGCTGTGTGACGGCTTTGCGCAAGAGGATTACCATATTTGTTGAATGGTCACGAAAACTGAATGCGGGTACGAATTTGTGAGGAATGTGTGGACCTTCTTAACTGTCCGCAGGCTAGTTGCTGCAGATAAGAAATTTGTGCAGTATTGTAAGCTGGAATCGAAACATCTATAAACCGTGTGTGGAAGCCGACGGCCCGTGGGAAACGTTGAGAACAAAGAGTAGAGCAAAAGCTGGTGAAAATAGCGCAAATCTTCTAGAGCAACTGGATGAAAAATATGTGAGTGGAGGACTAAACGGACAAAGAAGAAAAACAAATTCTCGAGTACAATGATCCTGCCCACGTATTGGGAAAGTGAGGGTTTCACCAGATCTGGTACTCTCTGAGCTTTACCTGCTCCCATGTCAGGGATGCCTGAGGATGCAAAAAGTTTTAAGTGCACTGAAAAGCTAATGGAAGACGTAGATGGGAATTTTACAAACTTGTCGGAATCACACTACATGAAAGAAATCTACTTACTGGAATAACCTTGGACACAGAGCCCAAAATACCCCTACGTCAGAAAAAGCACTTTTCACTTAAGGCGTTTCACATTATCCTACTTTTACGTTCAACTTATACACTGTAAGTCATAAAATTTGTTTTCAGGGCGATACTTAACAAAGGAAGGCGACGCGTCGCTCTGAATCTACTTGTTACGTAGTGTAATACAAATTTAGTACTGTTCCATTAAACACTGGCTTAATTACTTCAAAAATGCTATGGTAATTTTTCAATTGTCCGTGTCTTTAATCACATTAACTGACGTACTCCCTGTAACAGTAAAGCTCCAGTTCAACCATCCATGCCCAGTCGCTCAGAGCAGTAAAAGATAATATATTGAAATAGAAGAACAACATTGGGTTTCATAACGTGAAATGATTACCAATCCCTCAAACCCTCATCTACTCGTATGAGGCGACTCGGTGACAGTTTATGTAAGTGTTCTTTATCTGTTAGAGTGCTTACAGGCAGCACAAAAGGAGAGGTAACAAAGCGAAGCGCAGTTGTTGTGTTGGCAGGTGATACACGCTTCTTTGCATGACAGCAGGTAATGTACGTGCCGTGCAGAGGTCGCCATAATGTTGATCCTTTCTCCTCATAGTACCGACGTACGTGCCACTGAGAACGACACGCTTATTGTTCCACTCCTTCAGCAATGCTACCACAAAAAGGTCCCATCCTTCGCTGGGAAGAAGTTCCTCAGACTCAAAACCATCCACCACGTAGTATTACTCAAGCAGTGACTGCAGTGTGTTTACTATTTGATGTTTCTCGCCAAACATAGCTATGTCCGTAGGTCCTATAAGGCGTCCAGGTTGCGATAGTCTTGAACATATTCAAGTCTTTTCCGCTGACGCATTGTGATTAGTAAACGTTCAAGCCACCATCTGTCAGCTTAGAGATCCCATACGCAGCTGGGTTGATAAAGACATATCTACGAAATCTCAACATTGTGTTAGTATTAGAATCAGCAACTCATTTGTGATTTATTAACTAAGAGTTTGTCAGAGTTGCAAATAATAGTTTTATTGGTCACTACTTTCGAACATTTTCGTTCAGTCGCAGACCACTACCTATATTTGAAGGCACAATGTTACTAATAAAACATGAAATACAACATTATCAAACAATTTGTGTGCACAGATCACAGCAGAGCAATACATTTTTGTGATGTACTCCATTCGTAATGTTTCACTGTACATAGTACATTTGTTTTTACAACAGATCAGTATAACAAATGTTACTTGACTGTCTTACAATTGTCTTGATAAATCGAAAATTTGAAATTTGACAGGCATCTTTATTTATTTGGACACAAAAATATTACAGGGATCTTCAGTTGTTTATTATGCGCTCTGTCTCTCAGAGATAGTGATGAACGAGCAATCCAGATTTAAATAATTGTTTTGCTCTTTTTAAAAATGATTCATGATTCAGTAATGCAGTTAGCTTATGATATGTCAATATGTTATCAAATAATGCGATAATGCCTGCGACCTTCGTCAATAAGCATGAATGTATTTAGTTATAGCATTATGACCTCTGAGAGATAGAGCATAACTATGGAGCATTACAAATGCAGGCATGTTATAAAAGCTTTATTGCACTGCTGTCACAGAATGTTGTATTTAACGATTTAGTATTATCATTTTAACTTCTAATATAGGTAGTGACTTGGGAATGAGCGAAAATGTTCGACATCAACTAATAAAAATATTATCTGCAACTCTGACAGAACTCTTAATTAACAAGTTACAAAGAAAAATCCCGTTGCCCTCCATTCATTTCAACGTTCAGCGCAAGGCTTTTCGTCACGTTTGCAGCATGACAGTTGGCAGTCATTCATCTCGAAACCTCTTAGTTGACACTCACCCTTGATGGGCAGGCAAAGTTCAGCAGTTATAGCGACAGTTATTTACATTGTTGCCGCTTGATCACTCATGACACTACTTCACAGAGGTACGAGACCAGATCATGAACTTAGAAATTTCAAAAAAACTGTTCTTCTTGGCTCGAAATCTGATCCACGTTTGCAGCCGGGTTCTGCGTGCCATTAATTTAAGTTCTTGGTAAGTTTCAGGAGGTATGCGGTACAGATATCCATTCACAGATCAAGCAAGTCACGTAAATTACGGGCCTGTGTTACGGTATTTTGATAATTTTTACTTTATGGACCGTCTGACTGCAACTGAATGAAACACAATTTTCGTGCCATACGCGTTTTGCCTTTATTTTCTGCAAGGCATCTTCAGTGGCAGGTTGCGTGGACGATTTACTACATATTACGCTCCTGTTACATTTTTGGTGTTGTTCTTCTTCTTATACATGCCAATTTGCGGTTTTTTCCCACATTTCACAGCACTAGTAGCGTAATAGGTAGTAAATCGTCCACGCAACCTGCCACTGAAGATGCTTTGCATTCAGTTGTAGTCAGACGGTCCATAAAGTAAAAATTATCAATATACCGTAATATTACACACAACTGAGGAAGACAGGACTACAAAAGTTGAAGATGTTACGGGGCTGTGGTTTGTGGACATGGAGCTGGTGCCCAAAAGTGTCGCAGATTTGTTCCATCAGGTTCAGATCAGACGAATTTAGTGGCCAGGACATCACGTTTCGTCGCGCGTATGCTAGTTAAGAACGTTACAGAAATTATAATTAGCAAAATTTAGTCTTATACCAGGGCGATAATATGGAGAGGTGGGAAGGTGGTCTTATGGGGGTCAATTTATTTGGAGTAGAGTTCGTATTTTTTACATGGGAAGTGTGTTCGAAAAATAATGGAAATTTTTGTTTTGTTACCCACTCCCAAGAAGTCCCCGTTAAATTTTGTGCGCTCACGCCAGCGCTTTTTCTAATCCCCGAAACGCTTCTGGAACTTGGTCTTAGTGACAGCTGTCTCAGCAATTCTTTTGTAATCACATTTACGTTTCTAAAATAATGGTCCTATAAAGTTTTCTTTATTTTTGGAAACAGCAAAAAATAACATGACGCCGTGTCTGGTGAATATAGAGCCCGTGGCATCATTATGGTA
This sequence comes from Schistocerca gregaria, assembly GCF_023897955.1. Taxonomy (NCBI): domain Eukaryota; kingdom Metazoa; phylum Arthropoda; class Insecta; order Orthoptera; family Acrididae; genus Schistocerca; species Schistocerca gregaria. The sequence continues at coordinate 429,639,549 of NC_064921.1, forward strand.
TTGTTTCTGGCCAAAAATTTGCGAACAAGCAACGAAGTGTTAGCAGGTGCATTACCATGGTACAAAATCCATGCTTTGCCTCGCCACAAATGTGGGCTTGATTTCGGATTACTTCATCTAAACAGTGTTGAACTTTTAACTCGTACTCCTTATTAATGGTTCGGCCCTGGGGTAATAACTCATGTTGCAATAGGCCATCAAAATCGAAGAACACACTGGGCATAACCTTTAATTTGACATCAGTTGTAAGCTTTATCCGGCCTTGGCAGTCCAGAATGCTTAACGTTATATCCGTAAGCCCATGTTTCATCACCTGTTATCGCACTTTTCAAGTTCTGCACCATTGCTCGCTTCATCTAGCGGCTCCTGAGCAACTTGCATTCACTGCTATTTTTGAAATTCAACAATTTTGCAACAAAATACGCTGTCACACGTTACGTACGCAAAACATTCGAAAAAATTACTTGTCATGAATCAGTTGATATGCCAGCGTCAATGACTGCCAGGAAGTTTCATATCAGTGCACACTCCGCTGCAGAGTGAAAATCTCATTCTGGAAACATCCTCCAGGCTGTGGCTAAGCCATGTCTCCGTAGTATCCTTTCTTTCAGGAGTGCTAGTACTGCAAGGTTCGCAGGAGAGCTTCTGTAAAGTTTGGAAGGTAGGAGACGAGATACCGGCAGAAATAAAGCTGTGGGAACCGGGCGTGAGTCGTGCTTCGGTAGCTCAGATGGTAGAGCACTTGCCCGCGAAAGGCAAAGGTCCACAGTTCGAGTCTCGGTCGGGCACACAGTTTTAATCTGCCAGGAAGTTTCATATCAGCGTACACTCCGCTGCAGAGTGAAAATGTCATTCTTGATCTAGATTTTTCAAAAAAAATATGGAGTGTGAAGCAAAAAGCTGAATCACATGTGTCTTTATTTTCAACCTAGGATATCCTTTGTATAACTTGGTCAAAATCAGTGACCCACATGTAAGACCGTCCTCTTCTAAGCCGTATTTGCTATACGTTGTCATAAGAGTTTTCGCAAGAGAATATCAGCTAGTAATTACAGAAGACTACGGCAAACATTAAAATTTCCATCATCAGTCACAGACTCGGATTTAAATTTGTTATTGAACTTCGAATGGGTCAGTGTCTTAACTACACTCCTGGAAATGGAAAAAAGAACACATTGACACCGGTGTGTCAGACCCACCATACTTGCTCCGGACACTGCCAGAGGGCTGTACAAGCAATGCTCACACGCACGGCACAGAGGACACACGAGGAACTGCGGTGTTGGCCGTCGAATGGCGCTAGCTGCGCAGCGTTTGTGCACCGCCGCCGTCAGTGTCAGCCAGTTTGCCGTGGCAAACGGAGCTCCATCGCAGTCTTTAACACTGGTAGCATGCCGCGACAGCGTGGACGTGAACCGTATGTGCAGTTGACGGACTTTGAGGGAGGGCGTATAGTGGGCATGCGAGAGGCCGGGTGGACGTACCGCCGAATTGCTCAACACGTGGGGCGTGAGGTCTCCACAGTACATCGATGTTGTCGCCAGTGGTCGGCGGAAGGTGCACGTGCCCGTCGACCTGGGACCGGACCGCAGCGACGCACGGATGCACGCCAAGACCGTAGGATCCTACGCAGTGCCGTAGGGGACCGCACCGCCACTTCCCAGCAAATTAGGGACACTGTTGCTCCTGGGGTATCGGCGAGGACCATTCGCAACCGTCTCCATGAAGCTAGGCTACGGTCCCGTACACCGTTAGGCCGTCTTCCGCTCACGCCCAAACATCCTGCAGCCCGCCTCCAGTGGTGTCGCGACAGGCGTGAATGGAGGGACGAATGGAGACGTGTCGTCTTCAGCGATGAGAGTCGCTTCTGTCTTGGTGCCAATGATGGTCGTATGCGTGTTTGGTGCCGTGCAGGTGAGCGCCACAATCAGGACTGCATACGACCGAGTTACACAGGGCCAACACCCGGCATCATGGTGTGGGGAGCGATCTCCTACACTGACCGTACACCTCTGGTGATCGTCGAGGGGACACTGAATAGTGCACGGTACATCCAAACCGTCATCGAACCCATCGTTCTACCATTCCTAGACCGGCAAGGGAAATTGCTGTTCCAACAGGACAATGCACGTCCGCATGTATCCCGTGCCACCCAACGTGCTCTAGAAGGTGTAAGTCAACTACCCTGGCCAGCAAGATCTCCGGATCTGTCCCCCATTGAGCATGTTTGAGACTGGATGAAGCGTCGTCTCACGCGGTCTGCACGTCCAGCACGAACGCTGGTCCAACTGAGGCGCCAGGTGGAAATGGCATGGCAAGCCGTTCCACAGGACTACATCCAGCTTCTCTACGATCGTCTCCATGGGAGAATAGCAGCCTGCATTGCTGCGAAAGGTGGATATACACTGTACTAGTGCCGACATTGTGCATGCTCTGTTGCCTGTGTCTATGTGCCTGTGGTTCTGTCAGTGTCATCATTTGATGTATCTGACCCCAGGAATGTGTCAATAAAGTTTCCCCTTCCTGGGACAATGAATTCAGGGTGTTCTTATTTCAATTTCCAGGAGTGTAACTATACTACGAGTCTGTCCAAGTCCGAAACTGGTGATGAAACCCTATTACGCCACTGACAAACCTTACCAAGGGATACGCATCTGTTTTGATCGGGTTAGAATATAGTGTAGTGTAGAGAAAAATAAGAGACACATATCTTTTTATATGTGCCCACACGGCCGTTAAGAGGTTGAAACATACTAACGAAAAAAATTCAATTGAGTATTTCCGAACTAATACTCGTGAAACGGTAACAGATGCGAGGAAACTTGAAATAAAATTTCTATGGGTTTTAATGTACGCATCAACAGTGCACCCAGATATGTCGAAAAAGTAATTTTTTTCGAAATACCCTCCCCCCCCCCCCCCACTACTTTGGTTTTCATTTCGACGGGAGGACGACGGTTCAATCCCGCGTCCGGCCATCATGACTTAGGTTTTCCATAATTTCCCTAAATCGCTCAAGGCAAATGCCGGGATGGTTCCTTTGAAAGGGCACGGCCGACTTCCTTCCCCGTCCTTCATAAAAAAACCTAGAAATACGTCTACACCGCTATAAGCGTTCCCTGTATGTGCCCGTTTCAGTGGCGGTTGTCATATTGAATTGTTTAATAAGTTTGCTTCAGATAAATATGAGAAATAAAAAAAAATGTGGTTGTATTTGCGTTTTCTTTTACATTTGATGAATTTTTTGTTTTCTAGTAGCAGTCTTTTTAAATTTAATTGTATTGTATATGAAATTGCTTGTACATTATTGTTGTAACGTTATTGTACATCTGTGCAATAACGAGAAAGGCGCAGAATGCGCCTTAATATAGAAATATTTCTTGCTTGTTTCTAACAAATGCGTACTTGAAATACCACTTCATTATATGTGATTGAACTTGGTATTACCCATTCTATAAGTTTTGATATTAGTCAAATGTCGAAATGAAAAACAAGATAGTGGGAGAGAGGGGATTTTGAAAAGAAAAAAATGACTAGAACAGGATACAGGATGGCGATAGGAAGATGGATGGATGGATGGATATGGTAGATATGGGCGCTCAACAGTGTAGTCTTTAGCGCCCGAACGGAAACAACAACGGACGAGTGTCACTAAAATGCAGCAAGTGCTAAAATAGGACTAAAATTAAAATTGAAAGGCTACGTAGGTAGTTTGCACGTCAACAGTTGCAAAGTGGAATGCAGCACATAAAGAGGATAACTGCAAGAGAACGTAGGTGAAATTGTTAAAATGAAGCACATAGCACATGTTTGGAACTGGCCTATTACAAGTATAAAAAGGAGTGGTAAGCCACTCTGCAACACACTAAAAGTTCCAACCTAAAATTTTTGGCTGAAGCCCAGAAACATCACAGTACCTTAAAACTTTCTTGACACTCGACTCGTCATCGGCTAGAATCGAGGGCAGATCCCCACTAATATTAACTTCTGCCCTGATAGAACGATATAAATCACACTCAACTAAAATGTGGCGTACAGTGATTCGTACGCCACAGGCATCACACAGTGGGGGTTCCTCTCGCCGTAGTAAGAAGGCATGCGTAAGAGGACAGTGTCCTATGCGAAGACGTGTAAGGGTCACTTCGTCACGCCTAGGTGACCGGCAGGAGGAACACGCGATAGGAAGAGACAACGCGCCACCCGTTAAATTAGCCATATCAAATCCAATGGTAACGACGCCGGTCCCGTGCAGATGTGGGCACAAAGACACAAGAAAAATAAGAACACTTCGTCTTTATGACATGTTGAGCTCTGCTTGCGACACACATACAGTGAGATGTCTGAACGTCTGTCGAGAAACGGCGACCCTTTCTTCCTCAGAAGCCGAAGCCACAAAAGATAGTGGTGTTGGACGCTGCATTCCGGTACGAAGTCGACTTTCTAACTTTTACCAAAATTGTTTCATTGGGTTCAAGCGGGGACGCTGGGCAGGCTACGAATTTCAAGAATATCATTGTCCATAAACAATGGCCTCACTGATGCTAATTTATGACAGGGTGCATTTTCGTACAGATACAAACAATCATCGTCCCCGAACTGTTCCTCCACTGTAAACGGTACTTAATGCTGTCAGATGTGTTCATATTCCTCCACATGTTTTCCTAAGTGATATAATGGTACCACACTATAACTACGAAAAACACGCTATACAGTAACACCATCTTCACCTTACTTCACTGTTGGCACTATGTACAGGTATGATGTCAGGTAATGCTCTCCAAGCATTCTACAAACTCACATCGTATTGCGACAGTGTATAGGGTGATTCAACGCTCCAAATCACTCGTTTCCAGTCATTCAATGTCCTATGGCGTCTCTTTTTCCACCACAACAAGCGTCTCTTAGCGCTGACAACAGAAACATGTGGCTTGAGACCTGCTCGAGTACTTTACCCCATTCTTTTTAACTCTATAAGCACGATCATTCTGCTAGCGGGACTACTGGTTGCACTATGAAACTCACTAGTGTTTCCTTCCGCTGAGTTCATGTGATTTTTTACAACCACCCTCCGCAATTCTCAGCAATTTGTGTCCGTCAGTACATGAGCTGTGCCTGGTCACGGTTTAGTTGTGGTTGTTCGCTCACGTTCCACTTAACAATCGCATCACCGATAGTCGACTTGGGCGGCTTTAGCAGGGTTGAAGTGTCTCTGGATTTGTTATTCGGGTTGACATCAACGACTACTCAACTTTCGAAGTCATGGAGTTCTCTTGTTCGATCCGTTCCGCTGTTACTCCTTCACTAGTGACAGTTTTGTATACTGGCGGGTCCTCCTCTCGTAACATCTAGCGGTCAATTCTGCATAATGCGGGTGTGTCCGGATACTTTTGGTCAGAAAGTGTACCTTGGATTGAGGGACACAGCTATAGGGGGCACTGGTGACCTAAGCTATGCAGCTAATGTTCAACATTCTGCAGCCAAATCCAGAGGCAATTTTTACCGTTCCACCATTATTGACTGATTTAGAAATCATTTGAAGCCAACTTCGAACGAGGGTTCGCATTGGTTCACCGAATCCGCTTTGTGGAGGAGCATGTTAAAATATTAGCCACCACCATTCTGGATTAGATTTATCATGGACTCTCTAAATGAGCTGAAGAAGATGCTAGGTTCACTAAACGTGTTAAAAATCGCTTCATCCCACCATGTTTTCCAATGGGCGTAATGCTTCATCTCTAATGGTCTCGATCTTGACAGAACGTTACAATCCCATCTTCCTTATTTTTTCGTATTATCAAATTGGTAGTTAGTACAACAATACTGTAAGGTAAGGAAATAATGAATCAATCACGTAGACGTGGTCGGCTGATGTTCAGTGCCTAAGAATAATAATCACTGTGGGCGTCCACCAGTTGGACGGGTCAGGTTTCGAAACCGTCTCCTGTGGGTACCCCAGATGTTTCATCATTACTCTAGTCTGCAGACTACCCTAAAAATAGAGCACATCACAGCACAGAGTCATAGCGAGGAAAATGGCCAAATTTCAGAAGAGTACAGGTCCCCCGTCAGTACGCTCGACCGACCACTAATGAACATATGTTTTCAGTGTAGCTCTTATGTTGCGTCACGCTTGCTCGTGTCAGGGATAACTGTCCACAACGAAAACCAAGCCTCTGTGTGCTTCTGGCGGCTGAGCCTGGCAAACTTTTGCATAGTCCAGAGGCGAATCCGACGCATAGTTGTCACGCATTATAGAAAAGTTTTACCTGGTTATAGTATTCAGGTCTTTCCTTGATTCGCACGCATCGGATAGTGACGAAATTCCCGTCCAATGCTTGTTAATCACAGGGCGGCTCCGTTTCTGCACGTGACTGGTAAAACAATAAGCGATTTGTAGCTTGGTCACTTTCACCCTGACCGATATTCCGATATCTCCAATAAACGCTGACCATTATAAAATGCTGGATGGTATAGAAGGGCCACCTTGAACTGAGTGAGCCTCGTAATTCAACCACCGCTACTGATGAAACTGTATTTCAGTGTACACCTAATGATGTGTAAACTGGAAAACAGTATACAACCCACGACCTCGAAGGGTTCAGAGTTCAAAACATGGTACTGTTAGATATTCTTCTTACGTTAGTAAAGGGAAGGTGAGGGACTGGGAGCTGAAACCTACCATGGGGACTCTGACTACTAAAGTTTATGAAAGGTAAAAAGATAATGGTAACTGAAACGTGTGCGGAGATCAAACGTATATAATTTAAGTTTGACCACGGGAGAAATATGCATCCATAAATCTTGAATGGAATTATTATCGAATAAGAAATAATGGTCATAAGAGACTGCATTGCCATGTAAATGTCTTGCCTTATAAAGCAGAAGATAAGACTGAATAACTAGCAAGCTTCAGGGAGGAGATGGAAGAACCAGTCAGAGCCAACCGAATTCACACATTATTTGATGGGACATTCGACAAGGCCTCTGGCTCACGTCTAAAACGTGCATAACGCTTCCTTGAGGCAACATTGCATGTTGTTCTGAAAACGACTGTACTCAGAAATGAGCAGCTGGGCTACGCGAAAACAGCCATTTGAAAAATACCGAGGCAACAGAGTCTAAAACAAATTATAGGCGAACCCCCGCTAATAACAGATATGGTCTACGACAGATTTCTTTTATGTGGTCTAAATGACTATGTTTCCAAGTGAGCGCTAGGACAATGAACCTACGAGCAAAATTATAAAATCGCTGCGCTACTGGTGAATGTGAATGTTAAAAAATGTTTACTTCCAGTGCATTTCTAGATAAGGCTACTCAGAGGCTGGCTGAAGTTCTCCACAGAAACGGAGGACGATGTATGAACAGGATGATTTTACCAGAGGGGGACGAACTACAGGAAACAATTCCTGGGAGGATAAGTAGCAGAAAGAAACGTATGGCCAGAAATGCGTACCATGGGAGCAACACCCACTGGAAGGTAGAGGTAAAAGATCTTCGACACTGTAAGTTTAATGACTGAAACCACACATGAAAACACAGCAGGAAAGTGGGCACGTTCTGTCAGTACCAGTGTTTCAGTTCCAGAGTCGAGAGAGCAGTGAGCTGGAGCCTAGCCATTTGGTAGCCACATTACAGTTCAGAATACCGAAGGCACGCCTCCCAGCAAGGGTCGCCCAGGGCAAGTGTAGGTGCACCTCGAGTGCGAGGCGTTGTGGAAGGATGACTGGTTCCTCGAAGCAGTCGTGAATAATCCGTGTTCACATATTGAGGCTGAACCAATGCTGATGGTTTGCTGACACCACACCACGGTAATTCTCTGTAGCCCATAGGTGAGTGTTGTGAAGGTTGACGATACTGCCCCTCGTAAATGTAGCCTCATCTGTCAATAGGATGGATAATAGAAATACCAACACGCTAGTGGCCTGTGCCATGCACTCCGTCTTCAGGCTACGAGTGGCCTACCGGGACCATCCGACCGTCGTGTCATCCTCAGGAGCGTGCGGATAGGCGGGGCGTGGGGTCAGGATGGTATTCTTGACTGAAGCCGCTACTACTCGGTCGAGTAGCTCCTCAATTGGCATCATGAGGCTGAGTGTACCTCGAAAAATGGCAACAGCGTATGGCGGCTGGATGGTCACCCATCCAAGTGCTGGCCACACCCAACAGCGCTTAACATCGGTGATCTCACGGAAACCGATGTATCCACTGTGGCAAGGCCGTGGCCGGCCTGTGCCGTGAACCAGAGATAAAACGGTCGCTGCAGAGGGAAGTCCGTATGCAATAAGGTCTGCATTCGTTGTCAGTGATGGAGATTGTGGCAACCGTCGTCGAGAATGTTCCACACCATCGTCTGCTTGCACCATGCTGGCGCTCCACCTGCACGGTACTGATACTGGTGTCACTGTCAAAGACATTTGATCTCCACTTTAGAGTGGGTGTACCTCCTTCGAAATGCATTTCTATCCATATGTCGAAGTGAACTTTTTTGCTACTTATCCTCCTAGGGATCTTTTTCTGCAGTTTGACCCATTTGGCAAAACTGCCTTTGTGTAATGTGATATGAGTGTGTTTTCCAGCCTAACTCTGGAACATTGAGAGCAATTTAAAGGGAATTTGGCGTATATCTGACCTTGAAAAAATTTTGATGCACTATGACACTTAATTTGCACCAATGTAGTAGGCATATGGCTTACTATCTAGAAAAAAGTACTGTGGGTGTATAAGTAAGTAATCAGGCAAGTATAAATAAGTAACCAGTCAACCCCGAGTTATCAGCTATACTGTTACAAATTTTATAGCGTTGTTAAGCTAATAAACATGAGCAGGGCACTCTCACCTCCTATCCGAGTGAGCAGCTCATCTGACAGTCGTGTATGAAACTTTGATCAGCATATTGCGAAAATATATTAAACCGTTTACAATACTAATAAAGAAATGAGTACTTATAGCAAGTCAGTACAATACGTGAATGAACTACACAATTACATATGCAGAAAGCTACATGTACGGTTGAGATGAAGGATTCGTCTGAAGGTAAGATAGACGTAAGACAAATTGTCCTGTTTATTCTAGTACACAAAAGCTTTCTAGATACACCCGTCGAAAATAACGAGGAAGCAATCAGGCTAAAAATTAAGTAGGCATTTTTTTTAGTTATTTTAGTTTTAATGTTGGGAGCATCTGATTGAGGTGGTGGTGGTGGTGGTTAGTGTTTAACGTCCCGTCGACAACGAGGTCATTAGAGACGGAGCGCAAGCTCGGGTTAGGGAAGGATTGGGAAGGAAATCGGCCGTGCCCTTTCAAAGAAACCATCCCGGCATTTGCCTGAAGCGATTTAGGGAAATCACGGAAAACCTAAATCAGGATGGCCGGAGACGGGATTGAACCGTCGTCCTCCCGAATACGAGTCCAGTGTGCTAACCACTGCGCCACCTCGCCCGGTCTCTGATTGAGGACTTGCGTCTAAGCAGATATTCATTTCTAACGATAGACCTCGTCTATTGCCAGACAGCAATTGATTTGAAATCATTAATATCTGAACTTTATTCCTATCAATTAATAGAGTAGTTAACACTTGTAATTAAAAACGTTAGAGACTGTCAGGAGTATGCCGTCTACTTCTATATGAATTCCTTCTCTTCGCTGGTGGCTGTTTATGCACATAATGTTCTCTGGAGTTTAGTTGGGTGCGTGATGAGGTAGACTGGACGTAGCGGGCCAGGTCGGTGACTAAATGTTCGGTCCGACCCCCACGGGGACTGTGGCACACCTTTTCAGAGGGCAGCACGTGGTGAGTCGAATGCCCGGAGCACTGGACAGCGAGCCAGCCAGTCAGCGCTGGCGTTAACGCGTCGCGTCCCTAGGGATCCAAGGCTACTTTAACAGATATCCTTAACGTAGCATGGCCAGTACCTGCACTAGCACAGTGTCTCAGGTCTTACAAGCAAGCATCCGCAAAAAACACACATCAAAGGAACCTTGTTTTTTTGCCGAAAAATCGCATTCAAGCGGCCCTGTGAGATGACAGCCAATGACGGACAAAGACCTTGGCGTTCCGTGACAAGCGTTCAGGTAACGTTGTGTTCAGGAATTCTTTTCTTTTAGTAAAGCGATGCCCAACTTTCTACAGCAGCTTTATGCAGGGTGAAAACCTCTGGCCTATAAAGTTGCGAGAGGGCTCCTCATCTAATCTAAAAATGCAGTGGAATAGGAGAAGCCAAACGCAAATTTCTGAAGAGTGTGGACTTGGAGGCGAGCGTATTGGCTGAAGTAACAATTTAGCTGAGGAGTGGGAGAGTAGCTCAGAACTGTTTAAGAACTGTATGCTTGGGTGTGTAATGATTGGTTCATTTCGTAAAACTTTTGCATGTAGGGGAGACAGTTTTACTAACAAAAATATCGTTGCCTAGCATTTTTGCAAAGCTTTTTTTCATTGGCGCATGCGAATTGCACGAACCAGTAGAGCAGAAATGGTACTCTGTGTCAATAGATAAGGCTTTTTGGGACGTGATTATATTGTAGTGGAGTGGGGAAGGGGGGGGGGGGGGGGGGAGAGAATCACATCAGTTTGGAACGCAATGGAGAAGAGTTCGTCCGGAGATCTGATACACAGCTGATGGGTTGAAGTCTGGGGCAGATGAAGCGCTCGCTACACTTCATGCTTTGGATGCTGAATAGCGAGAGAGATCCGGACTGGATGCGAGATACCGTGAGTTTTTAGGTGCACTGTTTGGATTAGCCACATTTCACGAACACAATATTTTTCTCGGGCGATTGTAGGCTCACTCATCACTCAACCCGCAATGTTAGTTGCATGTGTAGTTTCTCATTCTTTTAGGGGTTTTGGACAACTTCTGTGTGGCCACCAAAGATTTATCTCCCCATGATTCACTTCTAGATTACGGTTTTGTCTCATTCATCTAACCAATCCAGTCTCTGTCAGGATATTCAAGTGATAGATTAGTATCGTCCCATGTCAAAAATTGTTCATTTTCTTACTCTCTGTATTACAAGTGATCTAACAGAACCTTTAATAATTTGCTATTCATGTATATCAGCAGGGAACTTTTGTAATAAACAGGGATCAATGTGGACCACTGTTTCACTTCATAGTTCGACGAACACCCTGTTTGTTATCTTTTATGGGGTCAGTACCATATCTCATATTTGCTTCGGTCACCTGTGACCTAATAGTTGGATGAGTTTCTGGGGAGCGATCTGATTATCGGCCAGTCGTTTAATCCTGACACCCACAGGGGTATGTCGAAGACTCAGCTGTACCCTGAAACTAACTAAATTTCTCAGAACGCTCTCTATACGAACACGCACAGTAACGGAACATTTTCCAAGCAGTGACGCTCCTTCGATGAGTGAGAACAGACTGCATTAAATTACTATCAACCTGCTCAACACTTCTTGCTGATGTCATACGACATTGAATGTACAGCCACGTAACGCTTTGGAAAAGGAAGAGAGGGAGAGAAAGAGAGAAAAGCTAGTAAGCGAGCATCGCGGAGAAGACACATTTCATGACTTGCATCGTGCAAGCTCCAAAACAAAGAAACACAATAAAATAAGAGCTTCAAAAATGAAAATGAAATAGTTGAAACACATCGTTCGAAACACGTAGCCTACCCCATGAGGCTGACAGGGACAGGACAGTTGGATTTACATTAGCTTGCATTACACCTAACGGCGAACGAATAGCAAAAGTTCGATCTCTTTTAAAACAAATATAAGACACTATTAGATAATAATTCAGGCAGATTGCTTGTGCACTTCAGAATGCGCAAGATTAACGATTAGAAACGTGAGCTCAGCAAGCGGTAAAAAACAAAAATCCTTGAAAACGTTCTCAGACAGAAGAACCGAAGATACTTAACACCAGAGAAGTACTTTAAATGCGAACATTTTTAGGTTAGGCTTTACCGTGACTGTTATTGACATTAAATGAAACAATAAGTTGACTGTTACCAGTCACTGTTTATTTGTTTCCACGACGCGTTTCGAAGGTTTAAACCTCCATCATCAGGTGGATATACATCAGTTAATATGGCATTTGTGTGTTTGTGTTGTGTTACGATTTCTTTGGAGGAAGTTGTGACACTGTCTAGCGGAGAAAACAAAACAGTATTTCAGAACTTGGTCTGTTTTGACAAAATTGAACTTGTATCTAGCAGTAAACATAAATTAAATAAGATAAAGTACCTCCAGTGGTCACAGGATCCTTTCACAGTCGTAACACATCACATGAACACTATCATATTGTATAAACAAATATGGCGTCGTAATCTATTAGGTGCATGGATCGTACAGCAAAAGAGAAAACGTTCTCACAAAGTCCAGAGAATATACGTCCTAACAACATTATTACAGAAAACTTTTTTGAAGGATTTGGAGGTGTTGAATACATTTGTTGGAGTAAATACTTCAGGCAGTATGTAAATACGATTTTGACAGCTTAAAATAGCATAAAGTTCATACTCATTTATACAATCAGGTGAGGTGTTAGAAACTTTCAGGACAATAATCATATTGGCTACAGTGATAAAATAAAATAAAATAATACACAATTGACAATTCTTATAGGGGTTCATAGGTAGTTATGAAAGCCTGGAGGCAGAGGGGGAAGGAATATAAAGAGAACATGAGAGGGAGGGAGAGGGTGGAGAGAGAGATTGTATGACAGCAAACTTTACAAGGCAAAGGATCTTAAGATTATATCTGTTGTATGTATTAACTGTCTAAAGGTTGTGGTAATAAATTGGTAAATGCTTAAAAAGTGCACATGGATGTGCATTTGTATCAGCAGTTGTATACATAGTTTCAAGCTGACAAGGGGTACAAGCTGTTGGTGTGATTGTATATCTGTAAATGAAGTCAATCTCCTGTACACTCAGGGCTGTTATGGTAACATAAATAAATATTAGTGGTAAATCTTAGGGTCTGTGTGTGTGTGTGTGTGTGTGTGTGTGTGTGTGTGTGTGTGTGTGCTTAGCAATTTTTAATGACGTAGGCAGTTGTTGAAAACGGAGATGATACTACTGTAAATATTGTCATTTTTGTCATTTAAGATGCATTCAGGTTGTTTAGTTTGATGTTTGTATATTTGGAGTGTTTCAAGGATGTCTAGTTTTCTGCCTTTGGTTGGATGTGTAGGATGCTGAGTTTGCTGTAATAATGTTGTTAGGACGTATATTCTCTGGACTTTGTGAGAACGTTTTCTCTTTTGCTGTACGATCCATGCACCTACTAGATTACGACGCCATATTTGTTTATACAATATGATAGTGTTCATGTGATGTGTTACGACTGTGAAAGGATCCTGTGACCACTGGAGGTACTTTATCTTACTTAATTTATGTTTACTGCTAGATACAAGTTCAATTTTGTCAAAACAGACCAAGTTCTGAAATACTGTTTTGTTTTCTCCACTAGACAGTGTCACAACTTCCTCCAAAGAAATCGTAACACAACACAAACACACAAATGCCATATTAACTGATGTATATCCACCTGATGATGGAGGTTTAAACCTTCGAAACGCGTCGTGGAAACAAATAAACAGTGACTGGTAACACCAGAGAAGTAAACAAGAGCTATCATACGCATGGGAGGAAAATAAACGAAATACGGAAATGAAGTATTAAATTCTTAAGTTACATCTAAAAAACTCTGTTGTATCACGATCTCTAAAATAATCTTTAGTCGCTTTAAGATTATCAACAGAAAAAGAAAATGCTTCGATAAATGTCTTGTAAACACCAAGAAAATCGGACAATAAAATATATCTCACAGAACCAGATTCCGATACAAGTTACACACATTTAAATTGTTCCCGGAACAACAAACCAAATAGGAAAAACACTGAACACATGAAAGAGCCCGACCGCCCTACCCAACGTCGCCCAAAGCGACACAGGATGTCAAAGCAAACACGTTTCAGCTGTCTAGTTTCCAAACATGTTTTATTTGGCTGCCAGTTTCAGCGTTTCACTACGCCATCTTCAGGCCCCTGACCGACCGTGCAGGAAGATTCTACCACGGTTCTGATCAAAACAGGGGCCAGCAAATACTTGTGTTAGTAGATTTTTACTCCACTGGTATTATTAGATTTCTGCTATAGCAAAAATCTACTAATACCGGTATTGCTGGCCCCTGTTTTGATCAGAACCGAGGCAGAATATTCCTACACGTCAGCCGGGGGCCTGAAGATGGCGTAGTAAAAGGCTGGCACTGGTAGCCAAATAAAACGAGTTTGGAAATTAAACGGCTGAAACGTGTTTTGACATCCTGTATGGAACAGTCGAGTTCCGCAACCATCTGTAAAAAGGTGGACGTACAGAGACAGTGTCATACTGTTCTCTGTGACCTACGGAAACCATTCTATTCAGTCTTGTGCAGTCGTTCAGCGAATAAACACTGAGCTTACCGAGTATCGGCCGCCAAATTTGTGACTAGGTTCAGACTCAATGTGTTGCTCTTAACGGGACGGCATCGATATATGGCTACCCCAGTAGAGTTTGCGGTACACAGTGCGACTCAGGAGCGAAGGTACAGGCTTGGAGGGTTGATGGTATTAGTGACGCTGAACGCAAAATTTCATGTGGGCGTATACCCTATTCCGAATGGTTTCCGAGATAGAGCACATTATTATCACTTTTGTACGTTTTACGTGCATAACATGAAAACTGTAACCATCAGCAAAAACGTGTCGCAGTATAAAATTAAGCGAAACTTACTGCAAAAAGGTCGTATTCATTTTTTTCTAGTACTTCCAGTTTACGCGAAGAGAGCACTAGAATATTGAAAATCTCTCGCGACGCGCATGCGTTGTATCCTAGGTAGGTTTTGTATGCCAATTCCAGGTAGTTTCCCTACTCGACAGACAAGTGTCCGGCATAAAATTGATCATCTCAACTTAATGCACAGTACTGTTATGCGGTGTAAACAATCACAATGTTTGCGTAATATAGAAAAATAAATGGCAATGTACATTAAATGTGTTCTATCTTGGAAACCACTCGGAATAGGACTTATGTTCGTATAACGTTTCTTGTTTAGAATCACTAATATAATCAAGCCTCGACGCTCGTATCTTTTCTTATGACTCGCCCTGTATAAAAGCTATACTCTGAATAGCGTCGGAAGCTCCTTGATGACCTTCGAAGACGACAGGTCTACTGTTGCCTAAGGGAATGCTGCAACAGCAGACGACTGTGGCGAAGTGGAGAAGACCTACAGAAGATCGATGACTGTTGCAGGGATTAGAAGTTGATCCTGAATCTAACTAAATGTAGCGTAGTGCGCATAAACAGGTAAAGAGATCCATTGCTGTTCTATTTCACTAATGATGATGAATCACAGGAATCAGTAACAAACGTAAAACATATAGGTGTAATAGTCCGGTGCGATCAAACGTTGCGTGGCCATATAGCACTAATGTAGGAAAAGCAGATGTTAGGGTGAGATTTTTTGGAGGAATCTCAAGGAACGAAAGAAGTGACTTACGAGACACTTGTTCAACCGATTATTTAAGAGATGCTCATAAGTCTGAGATGTGTCCAAGAGAGGATTAATAAAAGAGACGGAGAAGATGCATGCGTTAATTTAGTAAGTGTGAGAAAGTTAGGGAGATATTTAACAAACTCTAGACGCAGAAGGCGGAAAGAAACGTTGGGCGCCAAGGAGAGGTGTGCTGCATAAATTCCGAGAACGAACGCTGAAAGAAGAGTCGGGCAACGTAATTGCTTTCTCCTACGTACAGAGTGACTCAGGAGGAAAGGTACTTGCTTTGAGGGGAGATGCTATTAGTGATTCTGAAAAAAACACTTCAGAAGCATTAATATAATCACCCCTCAAAGACTGTACCATTTCTACTAATTCACCCTGTATGTCTCGCGAAATGACCACGAGTAGAAAACCAAATACGTGAATGGAATGTGGAAGGGAGGAATGATAGTGGTACCATCATTATCCTCTGTCAGACACCGTATGGTGGTTTGCGGAGTGTAGCTGTTGTACAATAAGAGAATGCTCGCATCAAAGAAGTTCTTAAGTCACGAGTAGTTATTTAAATGGTTCAAAAGTCTATAAACGCAAAAGAGATGCTACTATGCAACGTAGATTTTCAGGTGCCGTGTCTAACTGCTGATTCCATTTTAACATACAACTTTTCGAAGACTAAGATCGTGTGGTGATACAGGCGATGGTCTTTCGTGGATCGAGACTCTGATAATTAGGACAGTCCTTAACACTGAAATGGAATCATCAGCTCGGCAAGACACACGAATATTTACCTTATGTCATCTGCTACGAGAAGAAACACACAAAAAGCAAATAGCACTGGACTAAACAGAACAATATAGGAATGCGGTAGAGTAAACAAACAGCGCTAGCTCGCCACAACATCCGTGTGCAACATGTGCGGTGCCGCAGCCTACGAGAACTTTCACGCAGGCCTCGGCGGTGCACATCCCGTTGCTGGGTTGCTGGAGTTTGTAGGGCCCGCCTGGTTTGTCGCATCAAAAGAGAGAGATAATGTTTTGACGGCGCCGAGCCTTAGCAAACGTACAGCGCGTTGAGATTGGACACCGCCCCATTAAGATGTGAACAAAGGTCTTGCGGCACGTCCCTAATCTCCACACAGGTAACGTTACTTCTGTAGGGGCTTCGCACCTTCAGCTCTTGTTTGTGGGGCTCGGCTATAGCGATATAGCTTTGCCGAACCCATCTCACTGTCAACCGTTGTAGCTGAAGCTTGCCAAATGATACTAAGATATACAACTATATCTTGAAGAATAAATATTATCGCAGACATTAGCGTAGTTTGCGGCACGCGATAGGTCAACTACGCCATAGCCCTTCAGATTTTATCTCCTTTTCATCTGCTGCTATATATATGTCTATTCTGCGCATATAGGTAACCACTTGTTAAGGGATGACAACAAATGATTAATATCAAAACAAGTCGGTTCTTCACTGTACCATCCACTATCAGACAAAGGAAGAAATTGCTACCTCAATCACCGCGTGTCATAACCTCTTTTCCACCTACAGTCCTTGAGCTGAATACGTCACGAATGCGTGAAGCACACACACACACACACACACACACACACACACACACACACACACAGGCGCAGGTGTTGACACAACACCTTAACATGCCTAATATGATGTAAGAAAGCATCTGGCATTCATAACAGTTTCCTGTCGTCTCAGAGCGAATAAATACCGGCACTGTATAGTTTTCAAGGGCCTATTATATCATTCTTCCCGCAAAATTGCGACAAGTTTAGGAAACGATGTTGGAGGTGGATAGCGTTCACGTACCCTTCTCTACGAAGTAGTCCACAAAGGCTCAGTAATGTTGGGGTCTTGTGTCTATGGTGGTCAGAGGAGATGCGACAACTCATCCTCGTGTTCCTGGACGATGAAAGCTGCGTGAACAGTGTCCCAGTCGACTTGGAACGAATTTTTTGCTTTTGGGGAACAAACATAGTACTATGGGATGGATCTGATCAGCCAAAGAGGTTACGTAATCCTTGGTAATAGTCCAACTTTGTGGAGTAGCCAAGTGGCCCATGAAGTACCATGATACCGCTGTCCAAATCATCACCAAACTCCCGCCACGTTTCTCTTTTGGGACGTAAACTCGGTCAGAAGATGGTGTGAAACACAACTCATGCGCCCAAATGAGTTTCTTCCGCTAACAGGGTTGGTGGGCGTGTCATTCAGTTGTGCAGAGACTTCTGCAGTTGTCGCCCTATTATTTTGCGTCACAATCGTTTTCAGAGATCGTCCGTCACGACTTCCCAACCCCGCCCCCCTCCCCTTTTCGCCCCCGTTGGAACTTAGCGGATGATGATTCTACGCCTTTTCCGTACGCAGCATAATCTTCCATCCGTAACTCTTGAAACACCAAACACTCGGCTCCCTTCGTTATGGAATCAGCCACCATACGAGCCCCAACAATTTGCTCACTCTTGGATTTATTCAGATCCGACACAATGCAACCCCAACTAGACGGAGCACTGTTCTGGCCACGACTGAGACTTGCAACGTATTGAGGACATTGCACGGGCACCGTGCGTGGTCAAATACACTAGCGCAAAGTGAGGACTCGGCTAGCATCCGCATTTATGTTCAGGCATGCATTTCTCACGGTATTTCCAGGTTTCTGTTCTAAAAAAACTGGTTGCCTTATAAGAGTAACAGAATTAGCCTGCCATGCATCGACAACTCAATTATATGCTTGTCTTGATCCAAACATATTTCGCGCTACAGAAAAGATTTATTTAGTGAGAAAGTAAATGCTGTGAATTGGAGACCTGTAGAAACATTATTATACTGTCCATTAAATAGTATTTTTTGTGCGAGAGCCTGTCCATTTCAGTCACAGGATTATACAAATGTTAGAGCGTCATGCGCAACGCAGAGATACACAATATCTATACCGGAAATGGTCTTTGATATTCTTGATGCTGGCACTGGGACAGACGAGCTCATCATACACATGTTCTATCGGTAACAGATCTGGAGATCTTGATGGCCAAGGGAGTACATCGACATCACGCAGACAGTTCGTAGAGAAACGTACCGTGTGTGCACGAGCAGTGTCCTGTTAGAAAATGGCACCTCGATACTGTCGGATCAGAGGTAACACCTGAGGACGCAGGATATCTGTGGCGTATCGTTGTGTCGACAGAGTGCACTCAGTAGCTACCAGCCGTGACATGAGGTCATACTCAATGTCTCCCCGAACCATGGTGCCAGCGGTAGCACTCCCGTGCCTCTCCAAAAGCTGGAAGAATGGCACCTCGCCGTAGGTCGCCGCATACTCGCCTATGACAATTATCCGGGGTAGTGCTGAACCGCAACCCATTGCTGAATACAATGTGACGCTTTCGTCAGCAGTCCATGCTTCCCAGTCACGCCACCGCTCCAAACGCAGCCGTTTGTGTAGTGCGTAACGTCCCCTTAAAAAATTATAAATTACTCTGCTGGTAAACCTCTTACGATATTTGATACAAAGACAGCTGAGTAAAACTGAACCTACTCAGACTGTTCTTCTTTACTTATTCTGATCATCACTAAACTGACACACAATATTTTTTTTTTTTAGCGCAACGCAATCTGACTTTCAATAATCCCTACAAAAGAATGGCCCTGACTAACAATATCCTATACTTTTTATGAATCACTTACCTCACAAAAATCTTCGTTACTCGAACTACTGCAATACAACGAGTGCCAATACTGCCAGGTAAATAAAAGATTCTAACTACTGAAGGCACTAACTACTGAGAGGCATAGTTAGCAAATGAAAGATTTCGATAGAGAACAAACAATGTATTTATCTTAATAGCGTTGAAAAGTCATTAATTTTTGTGACATCCATTTTCTGACGGACACACGTCCAGATCGTCCGCTCAAAGCTCTGGCATCTATCTCTCTCCACATCCACCACTGCTGGCGGCTCACCTCCAAGTGCACAACGCTATGCGCTGTTCACATCCAACTGCCCAACACTACAATAGCGAATATTCGTACAAAGAGTCCAACCAACCACATACTGCACACAGCACAGTCAGTGATTTTCATACAGAGCGCTACGTGACGTTACTAACATAAAAACCTAAACAGCCTACTTGCAAGTGGTGTCAATGACATGAGACGGTAATTCCCTGATGCAACTGCTGATAGTCCACCAGTGGTGCAGGATGACACAGAATATCCCAAGCAGTCCGTTTCTAGTTTTCAGAATACAGGCGAAGGTACGAAGCGGTTAGGATGCGCTCGGTGTGCAATACAGTAATTCTCCCTTGGGATGGTCAGACGTGGTCGACTGGAACCTTTATGACGAGTATGGCCGTCCTCGGGTTCCCATGCAGTCGAACACAGGGCTAGTGTCACGTCCTTATGTCCCACAAGTCTCCCACAAATCTGGATACTTTGGCCATCACCGTGGCGTGACCGGGAAGCATGATATGCTGATGAAAGCGTCACATTGTGTTCAGCTCTGGACTGCGGTTCAGCACTACCCCAGATGACTGTCGTCTAGTATATGGCGACCTGGGGAGAGGTGCCATTCTTCCAGTATTTTGGAGAGGCACACGAGTGTTACTGCAGGCACCATGATGGTTTGGGAGACATTGAGTATGACTTCAGATTACGGCTGGTAGTAACTGAGGGAACTCTGTGGACACAACGCTACACCACAGATATGCTGCGTCCTCAGGTGTAGTCTCTGACCCGGCAGTATCGTGGTGATATTTTCTAACAGGACAATGCTCGTTCACACACGATACGTGTTTCTATGAATTGTGTGCGTGATGTTGAAGTACTCCCTTGGCCAGCAGGATCCCCAGAACTGTCCCTGAAACAACACGTGTGGGACGAGCTCGTCAGCCCCAGTGCCATTATCAAGAATATCGAGGACCATTTCCGCTATATACATTGTGTATCTCTGCGTTGCGTATGTCGTTCTATCATTTGTATAATCCTGTGACTTTTCAAACTCTGTCAGCTACTGACAACGCTGTCTCAGACGAGTACGCGGCATCTCCTTGTCCTTCATGTTGTTGTTGTGGTCTTCAGTCATGAAACTGGTTTGATGCAGCTCTCCATGCTACTCTATCCTGTGCAAGCTTCTTCATCTCCCAGTACCTACTGCAGCCTACATTCCTCTGAATCTGCTTAGTGTATTCATCTCTTGGTCTCCCTCTACGATTTTTACCCTCCACACTGCCATCCAGTACTAAATTGGTTATCCCTTGGTGCCTCAGAACATGTCCTACCAACCGATCCCTTCTTCTAGTCAAGTTATGCCACAAACTCCTCTTGTCCCCAATTCTATTCAATACCACCTCATTAGTTATGTGATCTACCCATCTAATCTTCAGCATTCTTCTGTAGCACCACATTTCGAAAGCTTCTATTCTCTTCTTGTCCAAACTATTTATCGTCCATGTTTCACTTCCATACATGGCTACACTCCATACAAATACTTTCAGAAACGACTTCCTGACACTTAAATCAATACTCGATGTTAACAAATTTCTCTTCTTCCAAAACGCTTTCCTTGCCATTGCCAGTCTACATTTTATATCCTCTCTACTTCGACCATCATCAGTTATTTTGCTCCCCAAATAGCAAAACTCCTTTACTACTTTAAGTGTCTCATTTCCTAATCTAATTCCCTCAGCATCACCCGACTTAATTCGACTACATTCCATTATCCTCGTTTTGCTTTTGTTGATGTTCATCTTATACCCTTCTTTCAAGACACTGTCCATTCCGTTCAACTGCTCTTCCAAGTCCTTTGCTGTCTCTGACTCAATTACAGTGTCTTCGGCGAACTTCAAAATTTTTATTTCTTCTTTGTTCTTCATAGTAATCACTAAACGTCTGAAGCTGGCCATGCTCCTTATATACTAAACTCTACCAGGCCTGGCAGTAACAATAGACACGTGCATAACTTACTGACTGGGACGGCCGTTCTACCTGTAACAAAGAATTACAGCTCTAATCATTTACATACCCGGTGATGAAGTGCACGTGTACGAAGTTGCATTGATATCGGACCGTATCTTCTTGCAGCTTCACGTTGTTTTCGGGCAGTGTATAGACTACAAAGTTCGTATGTTGAAAGTAAGTTGAAAGTACCCTGCTTTGTGATCCATTGCTCCTCTGAATTCCTCTCATCATGTTTTTCAAAAGCAGTATTGCGAAGAATTTTGTAATATGAATTAGCGTATTAAAAACGATATATTCTATCATACATTGCTTAAGTAAGAGTTAACTGCATCACAAATACTCGAGTAGCCCAAAAGCTCGTTTATTTTTCATTATTTTCAGCCTGTAGAGTTGTTCGAGACTGATACCGATGAACTGGCTGCGTAACCGAAGAGGGAATAATTAGGCGACGTAAGCAACAACCAGATTGGGCACAAGGTGAGCTTCTATAATGTCTGTCAATCGGACTGTTTCATTCTGTCGAGGCGCGCACAGAAGAGGAAGCAGTCGGGACGTCTTGTGGTGTTGTCCCACTGGCTACGTGCCAGCTTGACACTCACATTAACATTTCTGTAAATAAAGGAAAAACTAAACGCCTCGATCGGGCCCACAGATCCGCGCGCTGACCGTCGTGTCATCCTCTGCCAAATGGCGTCAGTGGGGTCCGGTGTGGAGGCGCATGAGGTCAGCACACCACTCCAGACCTTGGATCCGCTACTTCCCACTCAAGTAGCTCCTCGGCGGCCAGTTCCAGTCCCCCCACAAAGGAAAAATCTCTGGCAGTACCGGGCAGTGAACCCGTGTACTCCACTTGGCAACTAAACGCGCTGGCTACTCAGTTACGGAGGATGAAAGCATCTTTGCGTATGTCCAAGATAGGAGGAAGTGTAGCACCGGTCGAAAATTTTGAATCTGTTTATTGCAGATAGATTTCAACTCTTGTGCAGCTATCTTCATTGCTACACAAACAAAAGAACACAATGAGGATCAGGCACTAAAATATAAATTAAAACAAGATCACATGTACTTCACCTTGTAGACCGTAAATTCACTTACCCATTATATCAATGTTATGACGACTCATCGTAAATAAAATCGCACAGGTTACCAATTGAAATTGCAGATAACGAACAGTTAAACTGAGGTTGTTGCTTACATTTCCATGCCGCATACCGCTTTATGTGACGTCTGTAGTAACTAGCGTCAGCTTTATTACAGTCATTTGTATTCTACACTTTTTTTAAAAAAAAATTAAAAAAGAAAATGTAATATCCCTACATAAAATTACAGTCTTTAAATACTAAAATACATCCAGCAATTACGTTTAACCCAGAAGGAAGAATCCGCATATAGATGGCGCAAATGAAATACTATTAACACATGTTTTTGAATAGAAACTAAAATCAATACAAATATTAAAACAACAAAGTATATGTTACGGATACATATCTCACGCCGAATACAAAATTGTAACTTACATGGTTCTCAAGTATTAACCAAGAAAGTGCAACGTATAAATTGGCTTGTAAATAGTTATGACTGTTTATAATAGAACCAAATATGCCTTGGTTTGCTGTCAACAATAATACAGATACATGCACTGTCGGTGGCTACTGGAAAAATGGTTTGATTTGTGAGGTGTAAATTTTGTTCTCAATTTGCCATCGCACAGCACTAAAAGTGCCGTATGCGAGATGATGTGTGTCTTTTTTTTAATTATGTGACTTTGGAAAATCTCTCAAAATTGGGCGCTTCTCATAGCCACCTGCTCACTGAATAAGATGGCAAATCTGATTTCTAAATATCTCCATTTCCTCAAGGAGATCCACAAATCTGCTCTTATTCCCCTATGCAGCAGCATGAGTTAGAAGGTCAGATCAGGGGCACAATGAACAAGATGAACAGCAAAATTGGGTTTTTCAGCTATATTCCTCCTCTCTAATGCCATATACTCAAGAAATCTAATCTCAAGCTGTCTCCCAGTTTGCCCCATGTCACAGGTATTGCAACCAGATTATTATAAGTTGTATACTCATGATTCATGGATAAAAGTAATTTACGTGTATTATTAGCTAATAAATGGCCAAGTTTACTTTCAACTAAAGACGAAATGACAACATTTTGTTGTTTCAAAAGAGGTGCTATCGTTGCACACACACTGCCATAATAGGGCAACGTAGTGATCTTCTTATTACAGTCGTTATCTTTATTAGTCAAAATATTTGTTCCTTTTTGTTCTGTTGTCTTTGCTATTTTATTGTAAATGTTATAAACATCATATTAAGTATAGTTGTTCATTTTTGAAATATAGCTGGTAATCTCAAGTTCTGTTTTGTGCTCGGCATCTGGCAGTGGAAGTTAGATATCCTATCAATGGCAAATTTAAAAAAATACGACAAATATGTCATATCCAGCTAGTAGGAAGTACCGCTGTTGTTGGTGTGAAGATTCAACACATTCTAACAAAGATGTTGTTTATATTTACTTATTGTATGTATTTACCATATGTTTTTCGTTCGTATTGAATTATACCTCACATTCAGTGGTTAGGAACACAAGTCAAAATTAAAATTTCGCAAAATTACTTTTTCCCGTGTTTTTTGATGGAGTAGTCAGTCATGTACTTTATTTTCAATGTCTGGTTTCTGGCTATATCTCCAGGTGGAGTATATATCGCACCCCGGCGAGAAAAGTGACGCAACTAAGTCAAAAATCGGCAGTTTTCAGTTTATGTCACTGAAAAATACGTGCACGAAAAATGTTACATCTGCGTGTCGCAATTTGTCCACTTCGGGGCAGTTGTGTGAGGTTTGTTGTAGGCTACAAGATAATTCGCCACGGCAAGAACAGTGTCGCTACAGCGCTGTTGCTGGCAGGTGTGCATGGGTCATTCAAAACGAGCGGCAAATAGAAAGTCTTTTTTAATATCAGTGATTATCATAAAGTCTGTGTTTGCACAGTGTCTGTATCTTATGTTACTATTTCCTTCAGATATGTATGCATGTCTCAAGAAACAGAGACTGTTTCGTCGAGTACAGTTGTTGTGCATTTTACGAAATTTTGTTTGTTGCAGCTTAAAAGAAAGAAATGGCAATTTCTGCCATTAAGAAAGTTCGTACAGAGTTCCTTCTCTCGGCGAAAATAATTCCTACATTACATAAGCCCATTTATGATTTTATGTTCGTAAATTGTGTTATTTAAATTGTACCTAATTGATGTCCCTTATTAAATTGTATTAATTTTCATAAATTATAATTTTGCATTTTATTTTTTTCTTATATACCAATTTCAACTTGTTTTTCATTTGTTATACTAAATTAAGTACTCATTTTGAAGGACGTTCAAATGTCGTATTATATTACGGTAAGTATCTATGGGTGGAAAAGTGGCAATAGTGTAACATTACAGGTCATAACAAAAACTTTTCTAGGAAAGCAAGAGAAGTGACTGTTGTGTAGAATATAATGGAATTCACTGTCAAAAACACTTATTTGAAATTTAAAGAAAGCATATAGCATTTCAGTATAAGTTTTATAGAACTCTATTTTTATCAAGAGTTGCATTTTTTAGTTGTGTCACTGTTCTTGTAGGAATGCGATGTTACAGTCAATGATGCCGATCCATTAACACTGTAATGGTCTGAAAGTTGATTATTGCCTTAACTAGGGGGTTAGTTTATGAAATAAGATACGAAAATGAAATAAACGCACATAACTGTACTACTGTAAACGAAATTGTGATAGCTCTAGCACAACAAATTGTATACAGCCATCCTACACAAGGTTACAATGCTGAAATTAAATCTGTGATACGAGAAAGAGTCAAATCAAACGAAAGAGTAGTGGAAATACAGTAACAGGAGGTTCGATATTAGAGCCTCAGAGAAAATATTTGTTTTACTTTTACATCCCATATGGGCTGGAATATGTCCCAGTCAGATGAGGTGCTAACATATTGAAGAGGTTGTTATTTTAAGAAAGTTACTGAAGTAGGTTAATCAAAACGAAGTAATGCGCCTGTTCAATTCTTTACTTGTTATTAGTAGGAGAGTAATTAAAATTTTCATCTGAAGGAAGGATGAGAAATTGAGTCTAACGTCACGTCGACTTGGAGATAATTGGAGAGGGAGCACAAGCTTGGATTATGTCACGGAAGGGGAAGGTAATCGGCCGTGTCTTTTCAAAGCAACTATCCCTACATTTGTCTGGGGCGACTTAGGAAAATCACGGAAACCTAAAGCTGGAATTTCCATCAGACCATAGCCCTCTTTTTCTTCCCATATGTCCCCCTTAACACTTCAGATGAATGCTTGGAAGGTTCCTTCATGGAGGCCACGGCTGAAGCCTTGTGGACCTTGGGGCTCTGCCGTCAAATACCGGTACCTCGACATCCACAGATCATCATATGGTAACTGTCCTCCTTCTTCCCAAGTAATATCGATCAGAAGTCTCGATAATGATAAGAGAAACCGCGATATAACTTCCAGCATGTTATATAAATTTGTGCTTAATACTCAATGGGTTGATAAGAAAATACTTATTGAGCTTAAGATACACCAGTTCCTGCAGTTCCGTCGTCATGACTGTGTATATGTTTACAAAGTTTATCTGCGGCCAACAAGGATAAAACTTCGCCAAGTGATTCCCACTACGCAGTAAGCAATAAATTACGAGTTTACTATTGTACGTTCTCGTAAAAATACAGCAGAAAAGGAGCAAAGTTTCTTGCAGGAAGCACATAGGACGGACACTAATCATTTTAATAAAACACCCGAATTTATTTATTACATTCAATAGCAATTTCGGAGAAAAGAAATGAAACGATCTCATGCCATTGGTTGGCCGGGAGGCCCCGTCCGGGGAACTTCGGTCGCCAGGCGCAAGTCTTATTTCAGGTGACGCCACATTGGGCGACTTGCGCCTTGGTGATGATGAAATTATGATGAGAAAAACACAACAACCAGTCCACGGGCGGAGAAAATCTCCAACGCAGCCGGGAATCGAACCCGGGCCTGTTGCGTGGTAGGCAAGCACGTTACCACTCAGCTAAGCTTTCGGAGAACACATACTGAGAGAAAAACAGTCAAAACACCAGCAAGGACTTTGCGGCATAAACGAAAATTGGTAGCTGAGTTTCTGCAGCTGAAAGATGGTGTCTATACAGATTTCGCACCAATAGCATAAGAGTGGCGCTAATAGCGCCATTAAAAGGATAAAAATTGGTTTGTTTTAAGTACACGCTGTAACGGTCGTGAGTATTAGTTACGTCTGAGACTGGATATGATGAGATGATGTTAGTCAAGAATGCCTTTAAGGCGACAAAGAAGCCATTATCAACACCTCACTGAGTTCGAAAGAGGTCGTGTAGTAAGGCAACGAGGAGCTGGATATTCCTTCTGCGACACTGCAGAAAGATCTGGCAGAAATGTAGCCGCTGTGCAGCAAAAGATTATATGTCTGTTTTCGGAATAATGGAAGACATTTAGTACTTCATTTAAAACCGTTAAAAAACAACACAGTATTCTTGCGCTTAAACACTTTCGAAAATACTCTTGTTCGTTTTGTAAATATTCAAGGTCACTGCTTTATGCGAAGCCACTTTGACGCTAAAAATAAAGGATATCAACACAGTCTTCCAAACAATAGTCTGTTTCGTGTACATTTCGTATTAATACTATTCTTAATTTTTGTGCCTGTGCCAAATAAAAGAGAGATATCAGTCGACATGTAACTATTGACCGAAATTTTTATCCATGGTCAAGAGAATTCTTTGTAATTCCAATGAATTAAAAACGAAACAAGGAGGTTTTGTTCTCTACATTTCTTGAACAAAATAAGGGTTATCGACTGAACTATTAATAATTTTAAGTGGACAAGAAAAGTTACAGTTCTGGTACCCTGTCAATGTGGAGGCCATTAAGAACACAGTATTAGATAGCTCAGTTGGACAAGGATAGAGAAGAGAATTGGCAGTGGTGTGAACTGAAGTAACCATCCAAGCATTCTCCAAAAGAAATTTGAGGAAGCTATGAAAACGGAAAACAACATGAAAGGACCAGGATATGAACGCCTTTCTTTTAGATGACTGAGGGGAGTTGGTGTCGTGTAGAGATATGATCATGACCAGGGAAAAGGAAAGGGAGAGAAGAGCGAAACTCCGTGTCGGCACGAAGCCTACACATCTAGATATGGCACAAAGGCAGAAACGTCGTCCACGCAACGGACATTGGTTTGGTGAGTATTACAGATAGATGTAAATCATCCATGTCATTAGTTCACGGGAGGACTGAAATATAAGCCAACTCTCTAGTTGACACATTGCTAGTCAAGAAATATTTTTCTGCCTCGAATACCCTCTCATCCTGCAAAATCTGATGATGGAGATTGGTTGATCCATCACGATTCCGACTTACTACCTCTGTTTTGAGGGATTGCTGAGTAGTACGGGTTCGTGACGTCGGGCTATGGAGGCAAGGTGCACAACACACATAAGACAATCCATACGACTGTAAATATTCAGAAGATGCTGTGTTTTCCAGTAATTACTAAGTTTCTTATTTCACTTTATTCTCTTAACGTCTGTTTCCTGTAGACATTCCAAATTAAATACGGTATCCCATCCAGAGATCAAAAGAAAAATCGGTCCAAGATGTTAAATCTTCTAGCAGTACCTTTTGCGGGGAGAGTATGGACCAAGAAATCGGTTATTCATTGATTCCACTCGTAAGACGATTTCATAACTATGGTTTTATTTGTGCTGCTGCCGAACAATTATCACTGCAACTCTTCCTAGTTAATGTGCTCCGAGAATAACTCCTGCTGTTACAGGAGTCACTCATGGAAGCACCGTGGAAAGCTCTGTGTCGTTTGCCGCAATGTCACGGTCAGAATCCCACTGCGGTCGCAATGATTTACATGTGCTGCGGTTTCCGTGGACGGGCGGAGATGGCTGCAACATCCCACCTTACTCTGACCTGACATCACCGAGTTTTCTGCGGGAAACGTCAAATGTAGTAGCTACGCGCGCACACATGTTCGTCCCGTCGTGAAACTCGGACGCTTTTCTTGAGGAGGTGACGCCGTATCCCACGTCTTGTCATTCTGACTTAAGTTTTCCATGGTTTCGCCATGTTTTGGACCTTTAACAGCAGCCATGTTTGCAGAACAAACTGTAGAAAGTAAGCTCTGTCTCTTCACGAAAATCGCCAAATCTTCTAGTGCTATTCTCCTTAACGAAACGCGTTTCAGCAAACTTGTGGCATTCTCAGTGGGATCTTATTTGCTGAAGTCTGCAAATAGAACATGTTTTGGGACAAAATTCGTAAACAATAGGCCTAAAACATTTGTAGTGTCTTCATTAACTGGTCAGATTGCTTGCCGTATACAAGAACATGATATTTGTGAAGGCAGTTGCAGAGTTAATTAATTCATTTGTGTAGCTTCCATATGTTCAACTCTTGCAGATGGAGGCACACAAATAGTGTCGTGTTAGTCTTACCAACAGCATTTAGGTTTAACCACTGTATTTCAAAACAAAATGCTTATTCCATACTGCGTGTCTGGCGGGAGACGGACTGTTTTCCTGCTTCGACTGGA
This sequence comes from Schistocerca gregaria, assembly GCF_023897955.1. Classification (NCBI taxonomy): domain Eukaryota; kingdom Metazoa; phylum Arthropoda; class Insecta; order Orthoptera; family Acrididae; genus Schistocerca; species Schistocerca gregaria. The sequence continues at coordinate 429,668,666 of NC_064921.1, forward strand.
GGATCATTCCAAGGTCTTTCTTACTCTTGTTTTCTCAAGTTTGTTTCTGTTTTCTTAGTGTGTGCGCCCCGCGAGTTCATTTGTGCAGATTCATCCATTTTTATTTTAGCATTAAACAGGAAACTCTGTCCTTGTATTCGGCAGATTATTATTTATTTGACAGTGACCCGCGTTTCGGCTTCTTAGATCAGTCAGGCAAAAAATGAATGTGGCATTTTTTAAAACCATTCTGAACCGTCTATGTTGCCTTTTATGTTAATTTCTTCAATCAGCAATATATTGTGCAATTTCATAGGGCAGTGTGATCAATTAGAAAACGTTTTCCTTGCGTTATTGTCCTCCTTATGTGGAAGTTCTTTTTATGCAAGTTTTTAGTTCAGAATGAGGATGAATTTAAATATTTTTACATCTATTTGAATTTCTGTTAGGTAGTGGATATAGACAACAAAGTGATCAACAAATCTACAATGTGAGTTACTAATGTTTCGCTGGTTAAACTACATTGCGAAATGACAGACTGGTTAGTGTATTGATATAATTATTCAGAAAAAACAATATAAACGTTTAAAAATAAAAAATGATACAAATAATTAATTAAAACTAACACCCACGATCACACGTGCACACACACACACACACACACACACACACACACACACACACAGGTAACGGTCATGGGAAATTAGCATCCTGCAATGCTTCTGCCGATTCCGGTATGAAGTCAATCTCAGTGAACGCTGTAAGAATTGTAGGCGATTCTACAGAAGTAAGGGGTAAAGAGAATTATCGTAAGAACTGGCTGTGTAATATACGTCTTTAATTACGTAAGGAAATTTTCGATAAAGTTCAAAGAAGGTGATATCTTTTCCTGATCTTATAAAGTGTATTACGGAGCCGCGATGTCAATTCTGTTAAAAAGAGTACGCTCGGAAAGGCTGTAAGTACGTATTTATCCGTTAAATACTGTACATTTGCCGCGCATTACATATGATATTTTCTTTGAGAAGAAGTCGACAATTTCTTTGGGTAGAACTCTCATTAATACCAACATTTTAGCTCAGCATGATCGCATTCACCAAAATTATACTTTATTCGGTATGCCGACAGGTTAGTTGTCGCGGTTACGTTATTATTTGTAGCATCGACGGAAAGGTTTCAACAAATTTACTCTCGCGTTCTGTCTGTAAATGAAAATGGTAGTGCTTCTGGAGGACGGGGGTACTATGGCTTAAAAAAGTCTTCTGGTGTACATGTAATTGTACTTTGTAGAAAGATGTGTTCGCATGTTCCAACCAAAAAGTCTGATGTTATTTTCGCGTAGTTTGTGGTAACAGTATTTAAATGTACGTTTCGAAAAGTACAGTTACGTTCCGAGTCCCGAAGGGTACTGAAGTGTTCAAAATCTCTTTGACGCCACTTCTGCGATGCATTCAACGTAAATCTGAACGTAACAAACGTAATAAAGCAGTGCAGTAGTGCTACTGGCATTTCTCGCGAATGTGTTGATTAGTCCCAACTACATAAGAAAATGTACATGTAGCGATTTAAAATTATTCTTTCTAATACAATCTTATGAAGCTGCGGGGATCGTGAAAACCATTCTTAAGCAACTACTCAGTATTGTATGCTTATAACGATAAATGTCACGAGCAACTGTCGACGCTTTGGAACGTCATCTCACCTACCAGGCGGTTTTCGTCTCATTGCGTCATCCTCAGATAGCACTGACTGACCGCCGTCTGTTGTGTACACTTTTCAACCCGTGCGCAGAAAAAATAAATGCGTTGCAGCTCGTTCAAAAGGTGAGGCAAAAAGGCTATTTAGATAGAGGAATAACGAACCAGGAAAGTGGTACAGAACTTAAGAAGCTGGAATTTCATACCTGTATAAAAGAAAGACAGATTTTCTGTCTGTTTTTCTCTCTCAATTGAAATCATTATAAGCTCTCATTAAAACGAGCGGATAGATTCACATTCAAATATTTGTACTGCAACTCTGATTCTTTTTCTCAGTAATTGAATTCGCTGTTATCATTTCGGTAGCCTCCCGCCTGAGGTTCGAGTCCTACCTCGGTCATGAGTGTGTGTGTTGTTCTTAGCGTAAGTTAGTTTAAGTAGTGTGTAAGCCTAGAGACCGATGACCTTAACAGATTGGTCCCTTAGCAATTAACACACATTTGAACATTTTGTGAACATTTCGGTAGATACACTGAAATATATATAATTCTGCTTATAACACAGTTACTTTCTGTAAACCCTAGTCATTCACATACTGCATAGTTCTCGAATTGCTTGTAGTTGGTGCATGAAAGAAGTACATCCTATCCATATCTTAACTTAAAAAATATAGCTCGTAGTTTCTTTCGAGGCTCTTAGGAACTCCGAATGCCACTTTTTCAATTCCGTTGACAAGATAAAGACATAAAATTTTGATCTTGGTAGACAAATATCGTACTACGGAAAAGTGTATCATACAAGTTTCAATAGCCCAAAGGAAACGTGGGTTAATATCAGAAATTGACAATAATACATAAACATTGTGTATTAAAAATCTTTCTACTGTTTCCAAACCTTGAAAAGGAACATCATAAATTTACAAATATTCCACATCGAGGATTTCAGAAACTGATCAACAGCTTGGATGCGAGTAGGAGTTGGCTGTGGCGCTGTTGGATTAATTATCCTGACATTCCTCTAAAACAATTTTCTGAAACCACGGAAAGCCTAAATATGAGTTCGTGACGTAACCACTGTTCCAAAATATACAAATCTACGAGTCATTCTACAGATCATTCTCCGCCGAGACTGGGAGGGGTTTTGCTATTTGTGTATTGCTTCACTGAAATCAGATAACTATCACGAAATATGCGGTGGTACTCCTATCTCTAGACTGGTGTCATATTCTTTCGACAGCCAGATAATTTAGAGGCAATGTGCTAATCTTGACTATGAGCACATGTTTACATGGCCGATTAATGCCCATTGGACGCAGATTTAAAAAGTGCGTCGCTCAGATGCGTACTTGAATGTTTCCTTATGCAGTGGCGTACTCGTTGCAGTTTGAGCATGAACGCAATCGACAGTCGGACATTTGTAATCGAACTGTTTACATATGCGGTCGGGAAATACTGCAGACCACTGCAACAAAAATTAACATTGAACTGACGTATTACGGAAGTCATGTGTCACGAATGACTGCACTAGTACGGAAGTAGAAAGTCCGATTGTTAACTAAATAAATGTAGCACATTATTTATTTATCTAGCTTTCCTTTTGTAATGAATAAAATAACATCCAACAAGGAACAATTAATAATAAAGCTTAATAAGGCTATTTTTCTTTTTCTGTAAATCAATACATACAAATGTCCACAACCACTTCTTTTATCGCACAATTCCGCGTCGTGTTTCGGAGTACCTTTCCTCTACGAACAGATATTTTCAGTGGTTAATTTACGATGAGGATTCTTTTCTGTATCTGATTCTGTGGACAGCCAGTGGCACTATATTTTACTGCTCAAATCCGCTCTTTGAAATTTTAAACTCATTAACTGTTTCACTTTTAGTTAACTGTGTAAACCTTACCGTATAATATAAGTAAATTTCCGAAAAGCAAACTGTGACTAAAAATGGTGACATAGGCTGTCCCAAAAAAACTAGATTAGTGATAATTTAATAAATACGATGATGAGGTCTAACATTTCGGCAGGAGGTTTGAAATAAAAATGTATTCTTGGTTGGAGAGGTTTTTGTTTTCAAATTTCAGTGACGCGTTTCGCCTGTTGTAGGGATTTTCAGATTACCTGCAGTGCAAAAAATTACAAAAATAGATATAAGGAAACGTTTGTTGTGCTAAAAGGTACTCTTTATTTTATGGACGGCGTGCGTCGTAACAATTTTCTGTAAGTTTGATAAAAACGTTTCCCTTTGAGTATGTTTTTGTACAAGACGGGATCAGGACATTCCCTTATACCTATTTTTGAAATTTTTTGCATTGTAGATTATCTGAAGATGCCTGCAACATCACTGAAATTTTAAAATAAAGACATCCGCAACCAAGACTATTTTTATCTCGAATGAAATTTGTTCAGTGTCTCACTCCATTTGCAGCGTAACCCGAACAGACACAAAGATTCCTCGGAAACTGTAGGATAGCTGTTTTCTTGTGCGTTTTAAACCAGATTGTAAATGTACATTCCATGTGTCTTCAATTAACCCGAAGGCATCGTGTTAACCTTCTCTAAAAATAATCAAATGAAGATAGATTATATTTCACGTAGGGTGAAGGTATACAGACTGTTTGGAAATTCCGCTTACAATTTTCTATGACATGCAAAGGGCGCTGGGCAGACGATGGTTTGAATAGGAGCACTTGTTCGGTAGAGCGCAGTTCCAGCTGATAAGTTTATTTTGTCCGATCCTCGAAGCTTTCGCCGCGTCGCGCGAAACCGCTCTCCGCCGCGGCCGGAACGCCTGCACCACTACCTGTGTGCGGCGCGCGAAACAAACTACGTGGCTCTCTGGCCCACAGTTTTACACTGAAGAAACTGGTATAGGCAAGCGTATTTAAATACAGAGATATGTAAACAGGCAGAATACGGCACTGCGGTCGGCAACGCATACTAAGACAAGTGTCTGACGCATTTGTTAGATCGGTTACTGCTGCTACAGTGGCGGGTTATCAAGATTTAAGTGAGTCTGGCCGTGGTGTTACAGTCGGCGCACGAGCGATGAGACACAGCATCTCAGAGGTAGCGATGAAGTGGGGAGTTTCCTGTACGACCTTTTTACGAGTGTACCCTAAATATCAGGAGTCCGGTAAAACAACAAATCCCCGACATCGCTTCTGCTGGAAACAGAGCCTGCAAGAACGGGACCAACAACGATTGAAGAAAATCGTTCAATGTGACAGAAGTGCAACACTTCCGTAAATTGCTGCAGATTTCAATGCTGGACCATCAGCAAGTGTCAGCGTACGAACCATTCAACGAAACATCATCGATATGGGCTTTCAGATCGGAAGGCCCACTCGTGTACACTTGACGTCCGCCAGCCTTGTTTTAACTGTGAGACAGGGCTCAACTTCTCTTATCTCAACAATGGAAAAGTCCCATAGTTATCTTCCCACTTTCAGGAAGGATTCCGAGATACGGCCACTGTAATGGAATATGTTTATCACTAACAGTTCATTAGACCCTTCCAACTGGCCATTAATAATTTTCTCCCGTAATCACCACAACCACAAAATAGCAGTGCAGTTTATATACAATGCGAAAAGGGCCAGACAAAAATCATCACTCTCCAATTTTCACGCAAAGAAATCAAATTTATTGGCACTAATTAACCCTAGGCAAGTCAATCTCCTTAACTAAAACATTACAGCCCAGCTAGACACTGGCACCGCACTATACTCTGATATCTCACTGTTTACCGAACAAGGCCACTCTCGAAAATTCCCATCACTCGCCGAGAAAAACAGGAAAGTGCCTGAGCGGAATTGCACGCTCGCGTACTGGAGCGCACTTCTGAATGGTTTGTAGGCTTTCCGTACGGGGAAAAATAACCTCTTTAATCACGGAGGATTACTAACTCCGTACTTCCGAAATAATAACAACTTCAAGACACAAACACCGCCATAGAGGGCAACTAGGACTAGGCAACCCCAAGATTTAGTGAGCCCCCAAAAAGCTCCGCGACATTATTTAGCCTCTTGGCATGGGCATTGCAGCCAATCGGAATTAGAGAAGACATTCTGATTGACCATTTCATGCTCCTGCTTGCCGCACTTCTGTGATGTACTACTTTCTATTAGATATTGGAAACTCCAACTATCCTGGAGACATACTCGCCCTTAAAAACCACCTAAGCGACTCCGACCACTACCTGTTTAGGAGGATAAGGGAAAGACCGGCCCATCATCTTCGAGGCGAACAAAAATTCCCTCTGTATCAGGCAACTGGCTGAGCTAACTATAATAGCGAACAGGTTCAGCACATGTGGGTGACTGGGAAATGATATGTTAGACAGTAGTAGATCACTAGTAAACAGATAGGAAATACGTTTCAGTTCTCCGCTACGACAGGCTAAAGAGCGACAATAGCTCAGTCACTGACAATTAATTAAATAATGCGGTAACAATGCCAGTTGCTAACCTCTGGTGTAATTTTAGAAGAGGATCTGGACCGTGAGTGGAAGGAGAGACTCCCATTATACAGCTTTACGCTTAAATATCGTAGGTATGATTCTTCCTTAGCGTCGAGGATTGCTGGCACACTAGGTAGCTGGTAACAAATTCCATAATTTTTACAAGAGTGTACTGAGAGACAGGGTGTGTTTTAAAGTCCAGCAGACACTGTAGTCATTAGCACCTTGGAAGAGATGGGGAAGAGAATCGGCTGAGCCAGTTTCGAAATAACCATTCACCTTACGCGATTCGAGGAAAGCACAGGGTAAGTCTGAACGGGGACTTGAACCACAGTTCTCCGAAATACGGGTGTCTTAACAGCTGCACCAAGTCTCTCGATCTGAACTACTACTGACCTTTCACCAAGCACGTTGAGAAGAGAGAAACATATTGCTTTACACGTCTCTTGCTGTAGCGAGGATACGGCACGTCTGCTGACATGGGTTTCTATTGAAACCATTATCTGTCGACACTAACTGGAACTTGAGAAGGGAAATTCCCAAACAACTTGTCTTTGTTCTGGTGCAGTAGGTGAGAGTGTTGTAGTTCGTGGATGGTATACCTATGGACAAATGATGTTTGGTAGACGGTTTTCCAATCTAGCTATTGATTTTTGTGCGGTAGGTGAGAGTGTTGTCGTTCGTGGATGGTATACCTATGGACAAATGATGTTTAGTAGACGGTTTTCCAATCTAGCTATTGATTTTTGTGCAGTAGGCGAGAGAGTTGTAGTTCGAAGATGGTGTTCCTATGGACAAATGATGTTTACTGGACGGTTTTCGAATCTAGATACTGATTTTTGAGTAACATGACTGGATGCGCTCTAGAAACCTCAATACGCAATTTACAGAATTTCTACTGTTTTTGTTTTTGTTAGGCACAAGCTGTGTTTTGTACAACGTTCGTAAATATTACGGGTCTACATATCTCTGTGCTGTATAATGCATTTAAGTTATTTGGGAGATATTGTTAATGCTTCAGAGCCGCGCGGGATTAGCCGAGCGGTCTTAGGCGCTGCAGTCATGGACTGTGCGGCTGGTCCCGGCGGAGGTTCGAGTCCTCCCTCGGGCATGGGTGTGTGTGTTTGACCTTAGGATACTTTAGGTTAAGTAGTGTGTAAGCTTAGGGTCTGAAGACCTTAGCAGTTAAGTCCCATAAGATTTCACACACATTTGAACATTTTTAATGCGTCAGCTACAAGGGTTAATAGTGAGAAAATTGCTACACATCTTTATAACTATTTATATAACGTGAAATGTAGTTGCAGTTGCGAATGTAAACAACCATTAGCTATACAACGGGATGAAAACAGTGAAAATTTGTGCCGGACCGGGGCTCGAACTCTGATTTACCGCTATACGCGTCTGGTCATCACTTGACACCCGTTCCAGTTCATCGTTGATCCATTCACTCAGGTTTTATTTTATTTTATTATTATTACAGTGGGCAGCTGACCGAACACGCTGAGCTACCGTGCCGTCTCTACCTCGTGATGGCTGGGTGTTGTGTGATGTCCTTAGGTTAGTTAGGTTTAAGTAGTTCTAAGTTCTAGGGGACTGATGACCTCAGATGTTAAGTCCCATAGTGCTCAGAGCCCCCCGCCCCCTACCGTGCCGCATTGGCTATCCGTGCACGTGCCACGGCCGGACCCAAGCCTTTATATGTTTTTCCTGCGTCGACACGTCTACTGGTACACAAGTTATGTTCGTACAGGGCAGGACATTTTTAATTGAATGCCGCTTCTCGGTATCGACGGAGAAATACGAAATTGCAGTGCCTGTGTTGTTAGAAGAGCGATGCAACGTTCTTTAGGAGATGTAGGCAAGACCGTAGGAGCGTCGCATCGATCTTCTTGACAACACAGGCACTGCAGTTTCGTATTCATATAACATGAGGATAGCCCGCATCTCGTGGTCGTGCGGTAGCGTTCTCGCTTCCCACGCCCGGGTTCCCGGGTTCGATTCCCGGCGGAGTTAGGGATTTTCTCTGCCTCGTGATGGCTGGGTGTTGTGTGATGTCCTTAGGTTAGTTAGGTTTAAGTAGTTCTAAGTTCTAGGGGACTGATGACCTCAGATGTTAAGTCCCATAGTGCTCAGAACCATATGAACCAACATGAGGATAGTTAAGGCATTCTTTGCCAGTTGTGCACCTTTTGTTAACTTCAAGCTGGATCAGGCAATATTTAAAAATCAGCGGAGTTTATTCAATGTCTTGACAATTTTCCCTGACTTGAAAATGGAAATTTGTGGTGCTTTCGAATAGTTTCTATTTCAAAATGATTTTAACTTGCAACTGGTTTTTGATAACGCTCACAGGTTATTTATGTGAATCAGAGTAATACTGTAACACACAGACTATTGAAAACAGTACTGACAAAATTTTCCCGCTTGCACTACTTTTAAATTTGAATAGAATATTTGCTTTTAGGAACATGACGATGTTGTTCCATGGAACAGTTTTTCACATTTGGGAAAACCTTACTTTTCCAGAGCAATTAAAGAAAAAAAAGGTTGCAGCACACAGCATTTTAAAATGGAATAATAAAATATATTAAACTTCTATTACAGTGTAATAATAGGGTGAAGTCTGAAACTGTCCCAAGGTACTAACTCTCCCCTTTATCAAGCAAAGGATCCGCAAAAAGAATTACATATACATTTTGACATGTGACCTATCATACGACGTGTCTGGCTATGTAAACTGCTGATTAGCTTCAGTGCGAAACGCTACCAACCAGTCGGAAGAACTCCGTAGTTCTAGAGTAGGTCTTTCTATGTTTGGTGTATTCAAGACAAATTTGTGAGAATTCCAATTTCTTTGGAATATAATGAGAACAGAAGGTCTCCATCAGCTGCCTAGGGGGCCCCGTCTGCTTGTCGCCAAGTGGAGACGGCGCTGGGTGACTGGGGGTGCACTGGCCGACATGCCCACGTCAACAGTGGCAGCTTTGTCCGTCCCTGTGCCTCTGTCCAATCACTCTTGTACAGCGTAAGAGACAGTGATCAATGTCGCACTGTCATATAAAATGTCCGCTTGTTCCTATTTAACATCCACGTACAGGCTGAAAGCAATGTTGGCATAAATGAAACGTCGTCTCAGGTGGTTCGTCACAGAACAATTGCATTTCGTTCGATTTCTTACCCCTGTCTGTAGTGCACTAAAAATATCTACAGAGTAGTACAGATGCTGACGGTATGCACTGTGTGTTTAGGTTGGGAGCAAACTTGTTCCGTTCATTCACGGCACTTTCTGTTGTCAATAATGATCTCCACTTAACCCTTCGCCCTCAAGTTTACATTTAAAAAAAGATTTAATTGACTTGTCGTTATCCATTTAGCCAAACCAAATTAGTATTTACAGAGGTCACCAAGTGAATAAGGGTATTTTAACATTTTTGTGAGGTAGTGTTCCACTTATGTGTTTCATGAAACACATGATTATGTACAATATCAGCAGCTGTATAAATTTTATTGAAATGCGCTACTAATTCTACATTTATGTGGCCATATTGTCCGTTGTTGGTTTACAGTTCTCGAAGGTATTTAAAATTCTTTTTTCTCAACTACAAGAAAATCCGTGATTTATCACCAAACACGTTTCCTTTTATTAAGATAAAGCATCGTCGGTGAAGGTATTTCACGAGTGAAAAACCAGGCATGCAATACCACCATTGATGATGTTTTATATCAATGAAGCTAAAAGCATTTAATGACAAAATATGCAATTTCTTGTAGTTGCCAAGACGGAATTAAAATACCTTCAATAATGTGTCACTGATGTCGGTCTATGTAGGCTGCCTATGCTCTGTGATCTACATAAATCGGAGTTACTTGCACATTTTGATAAAATTTATACAGCAGCTGTTGGTTTAAGTAAACATGTATTTCATAAGCATTTCAAATGGAGCGAATACGATTTAAACTTCTTAGAAATTAAATGGTAGAAGTCAAGCTATTATTACTTTTCACTGTTTAAAGTATCACAATAACATTGAAGTGTCTGCTGTATTCGCCATACTTGAATGTCGTATTCACACGAAGTCGCATAATGATGTGCTGGTAGACTGCTCGTCTGGAGACATTAACTTCACGGTATTCCTCTTGCGTATCACTGATTCCCATCTCGAATGCAGTACTGGTCGTGTCTGCCTCGGTTTTTTCCCCCTGCGGTGTTAGTAATACAGTGATACACGGCAGTATGCATAGGTTTTTTGACGAAGAGTTGGCCGACATGCACCTCGTATGTGGGTTGACTGCTATAAAAGAGCGGCACAGGTACACTATGCTGAGCTGCTGCTGCAACAAAGACACCCTCATGACAGTACTTTTGTATCTGGGAGTTGTTGGATTATTCTGTATCTTGCGCTGTACGTTGGTAATTGCATGTTAGACCGTTCTTTAATGTTGTGAAGACATCTGCACAGTAAAAAAGTTAATTAGGAAATCGAACTAAATAAATCATTATTACATTATTAATCTGCAACGATCCATTGAAGACCAAGTGTCCCTTCTACGAATACACTCAAAAAATATCCCTGAATAAATTCAGAAATTTTTCGGAAGAGTTCGGCTATACGCTGTATATTCGATCGTTGTTGTACAACATTGTCTGTGAAGTTTTTGCGTTGTAAAAATCCATCTCTATTTTTTTCAGTGGTGCCAGAAGACGACATCCGTTCTCGAAATTCTAAGAATGAAGAGCATTATGGCGATAACATTGAATAAAACGCTGTCGGGTTTCCAGGCACATCAAGTGGTTAAAATGCCACGAGCTTTCTAGCAAGCACACCACGGCCATTGTCAAGCGAATGACAGCGAACGGCAATGGTCAGGAAATGAGTGGTCGAAAGCTCGTGGCATTTTACCACGTGACCTGGCTGGGACCCCCGAGAACATTTCATTCGTTCTCGAATTGCTGGCCACAGAGTTGCGGAAACTACCCTCGGGAGACTGCGCCGGTGCGGCATATTCGCCAGTTCTCACTCTACTCTCGCTATCGCTATGCAGAACTGAGTGCCTGACTGTAAATGAGTGTGAAGACACAGCGGTGCATTCTCCAGCAGGTGGGTACTCACGAGCAACAGGTGGCGGCGAGCGGCGGCGTCTCGCGGGCGGCCATGCGTGTGCGCGCGGTGCAGCGGCAGGTGTGCGTGGGGTGCCGGGCTGAGCCGAGGTGCGCTCAGTGCGAGGAGCTGTGGCGGACTGGCTGAGCCGCAGACACACCTGGGCGGGCCGCCGCCGCAGCAGCCACCGAAGGCGGCCGCCGCGTCTGCAGGCGACGTCACGCGCGCCCGGCGAACGTGTCTGCGGCCGCAGGGCCGAGGTCAGGGTAGCCGCCACCGCCCTTGCGGCAGCTTCCGCTGCAGGTGGCCGCCCACCAGCAACAGGTGCCGGCCGAGGTGGCGCACTGCACTCGCGACGAAGGCTCTTCAAATTACAGTTTGGCTGTCGACATCTACATTTTCTGCGGTTTCCGTTCAACTTTAGATTATCAGGAGCCATTGCCACCATCTCAGTGGATGCACTGTGTGTCGTGCTCTGGATGTGCCTGATAGATATCACGGTTAAATACAGAGCTCCAAGGTACTGGTTAAAGATGAGGAGACTACATGAGCTACGCACAATACTTGGTATTCCGATACAGACGACACGTCGCTTAGAAGTTGGCGTTTGGACAGGTGGCAAAGTGAGTGCAATGTAAGTGATGTAGACAGTGTGACTTCTTCCCTGACGTATGTTGTTGTTGTGGTCTTCAGTCCTGAGACTGGTTTGACGCAGCTCTCCATGCTACTCTATCCTGTGCAAGGTTCTTCATCTCCCAGTACTTACTGCAACTTACATACTTCTGGATCTGCTTAGTGTATTCATCTCTTGGTCTCCCTCTACGATTTTTACCCTCCACGCTGTCCTCCAGTACTAAATTGGTGATCCCTTGATGCCTCAGAACATGTCCTACCAACTGATCCCTTCTTCTTGTCAAGTTGTGCCACAAACTCCTCTTCTTCCTAATTCTGTTCCATACCTCCTCATTAGTTATGTGATCTACCCATCTAATCTTCAGCATTCTTCTGTAGCACCGCATTTTGAAAGCTTCTATTCTCATCTTGTCCAAACTATTTATCGTCCATGTTTCACTTCCATACATGGCTACACTCCATACAAATACTTTCAGAAACGACTTCCTGACACTTAAATCAATACTCGATGTTAACAAATTTCTCTTCTTCAGTAACGCTTTCCGTTGCCAGTCTACATTTTATATCCTCTACTTCGACCATCATCAGTTATTTTGCTCCCCAAATAGCAAAACCCCTTTACTACTTTAAGTGTCTCATTTTCCGATCTAATTCCCTCAGCATCACCCGACTTAATTCGACTACTTTCCATTATCCTCGTTTTGCTCTTATTGATGTTCATCTTAACCGATCTTTCAAGACACTGTCCATTCCGTTCAACTGCTCTTCCAAGTCCTTTGCTGTCTCTGACAGAATTACAATGTCATCGGCAAACTTTAAAGTTTTTATTTCTTCTCGATGGGTTTTAATACCTACTCCAAATTTTTCTTTTGTTTCCTTTACTGCTTGCTCAATATACAGATAGAATAACATCGGGGAGAGGCTACAACCCTGTCTCACTCCCTTCCCAACCACTGCTTCCCTTTCACGTCCCTCGACTCTTATAACTGCCATCTGGTTTCCGTACAAATTGTAAATATCCTTTCGCTTCCTGACGTAAGGAAGAATGAAACCTACCGATCCCAGCCGCCGTATGGTATGTTTCTTAACTGGACGCGGACCTTATCCCACTCTCTTGAACTCTTGAGCTTGGTTGGTCTGAGACAGGAACCTATATACAAGCGCTGGGCTGGGAAGAACCTTCCCCAGAACACACTGTCTTCCTCTGCCTGTAGTCCGCGAACAATAAGATATACATCACACTTAGACTACACAGAAACAGAAATACATACACTACTGGCCATTAAATTGCTACCCCACGAAGTTGACGTGCTACAGACGCGAAATTTAACCGACAGGAAGAAGATGTTGTGATATGCAAATGATTAGCTTATCAGAGCATTCACACAATGTTGGCGCCGGTGGCGACACCTACAACATGCTGACACGAGGAAAGTTTCCAACAGATTTCTCATACACAAACAGCAGTGATCGGCATTGCCTGGTGAAACGTTGTTGTGATGCCTCGTATAAGGAGGAGAAATCCGTACCATCACGCTTCCGACTTTGATAAAGGTCGGATTATAGCCTATCGCGATTGCGGTTTATCGTATCGCGACATGGCTCCTAGCGTTGGTCGAGATCCAATGATTGTTAGCACAATAAGGAATTAGTTGGTTCAGCAGGATAATACGTAATGCCGTGCTGGATCCCAACGGCCTCGTATCACTCGCAGTCGAGATGACAGGCATCTTATCCGCATGGCTGTAACGGATCATTTTGGCACAGACAACGAGCTGCCGACCAGCGTAGGGAATAGGCGCAGTTCACAACTGGCTGGCTTGTATGAGGAGGTAATCGGGTAGTTGGTACAATGCTAAAAGAAAGTAGAAAAGTGGCTTCGCATTTATGAAGAACCCAGTATGTTCCAACCCCCCCTCCCCTCCCTCCCCCCCGTAGGAAAATCAAATGGTGGGAAATAGTTTCTTCACATTGTTACTTCTGACACGGCAGAAACTAAAACGACCATAGATTATTGTATTCCATCCTGAAAAAAAAAGAAAAGGATTGGTAGTCAAATGGTTAAGGCAAATGCTGGACAGGCTCATTCGAAAATAACACGGGCGATGTTCTTGCATACCTTCCCCAACACAAGTTTGTGTTCCACCTGTTATAACCTCGTCAGCGAATGGCCGTTGAACTCAGTTCTTTCTTTCCTCTTTCTTCCCTGAAAAGGTATTTAAATCTACAGTTCCATCTACAAACATACTCCGCAACCCACCGTACGGTGCATGACGAAGGGTACTTTCTGCCACTACTAGTCATTCCCTTTCCTGTTCCAACTATAAATTGAGCAAGGGAAAAACCACTGTCTACATACCTCCATTGTCTTCGTGATCCTTACGCGAAATGTACATTGACCGCAACAGAATCGTTCTGCAGTCAGCTGCATATGCCAGTCCTCTAAATTTCTGCATTGGTGTTGCATGGAAAGAACGTCGTCTTCCGTCCATGGATTTCCAGTTGAGTTCCTATATTATCTCCGTAATACTTGCGTTTTGGTCCATCCTACCAGAAACAAATCTAGCAGCACTCTCCTGAACTGCTTTCATATTTTCTTTTAACGCGATCTCGAGCAGTACACAGGAATATAGATGATTTACACTTTGTATGCGAAAATTAGGCGGAGTGATAAGCTAAGGAACGAGGAGGTTCTCCTCTGTGAAATGAAATGTGATGTGGCTAGGGCTTTTCGTCGGGTAAACCGGTCACCTGGTGCAAGTCTTTTGAGTTGACGCCACTTCGGCGACATGCATGTAGATGGGGGTGAGATGATGATGAAGAGAACACAACACCCAATCCCCGAGTGGAGAAAATCTCCGATCCAGCTGGGAAACGAACCCGGCTTCTTTTTATACTTAAAGCAAGCTGCCATTCGTCACTCCAAATAAAAATTTTGCCTAAATCATCCTGCATCCTGCTACAGCAGCGGTTCCCAAACTTTCTGAGACCATTACCACAGAGTGCAGTCAGATATTAGCTAGTATCCCCAAAATCTTTTCCCCTTCCCCCCCCCCCCCCCCTCCTCTCGTTCTTTCGCTGTCATTTCCACCACCATCGCCAACTTAAGCACACAATCAGCAGCTTACTGAATTTTAGAATGAAAAAGAATTTTATTTCAAAGTTTTTATTTTTAAAATTTTGAAAAATAAATAATATTTAGTTTCTTTAGAAACTTATAAGTCAGTAAGACAGTTGCTACTGCTAATGTCTAACAACGTTTATATATATTGTGTTTGTTTTAGCTCAGAGCATATCATAAATCATGATCCAAATCCATTCAGTTCCTCGTTGTTATTTCATTGCTATGATAGTCAAAAATCTACCTCCGCATCTATCAATTTTTAATGCAACTATTCTTTTCCCTGCGTTGTGTTCCGACAGTGTGCGCATCTGTGCTGGTATGATAGCTCAAGCAATTCCCAGTGAGACTCAAAGACTTTCTACAACTCCTCCTCAGTAAATAAAGCTAACTATCCACGTTGAGGGTAGCCACTTGTAAACACGACATGTATTCACTTCACTACCTCTCTCCCTAGTGGCACTTGCTTCTATCCTAACCTGCACCCCCATTTAAAACAAACCACCTCAAAATATGTACACTATACCTACTGACTATAAAGAACTTGACTGCTTGCCTCCTTTTTCTGAATTGGCATCGATTGATGGAACACGTCCGGCTGTTAATGCTTTGTGTCTGATCACTCTAATAATAATAGTAGTAATAACACTTTGTGGAGCGCTATAGTAGCCCTTTTGCAGTTTCTGTTGTGTCAATCTGTCAACTAGTTCATTTATCCATTTTGAACTTAGTAATGAAGTGATTTCTAGTCTACTGCAGCAACTATGTACAACTCTGTATTTAGCTTTGTTTTCGCTGTGTGCGTCACTTTTATTGTCATCAATGTATGGTACGAACCACAATGTATATTTCTAGTGAGTGGACTATGTGAGGAACCTACACACCGCCCATTGTCATGCATTAATGCTAGTAATTCAGAAAAAATTAATTATTGATAACTCATACGTATGATCAGTATTAGAGTATTAGCAAATTTTAAAAGTTATAATGATCTTTTAAAAGATCAGGATATTAGGAGGTATCCCATGACGTTTGTCACCTCAGTGTACCTTATTTACACTACTGGCCATTAAAGATGCTACACCAAGAAGAAATGCAGATGATAAACGGGTATTCATTGGACAAATGTATTATACTAGAACTGACATGTGATTACATTTTCACGCAATTTGGGTGCACAGATCCTGAGAAATCAGTACCCAGAACAACCACCTCTGGCCGTAATAACGGCCTTAATACGCCTGGGCATTGAGTCAAACAGAGCTTGGATGGCGTGTACAGGTACAGCTGCCCATGCAGCTTCAACACAATACCACAGTTTATCAAGAGTAGTGTCTTGCGTATTGTGACGAGCCAGTTGCTCGGCCACCATTGACCAGCCGTTTTCAATTGGTAAGAGATCTGGAGAATGTGCTGGCCAGGGCAGCAGTCGAACATTTTCTGTATCCAGGAAGGCCCTTACAGGACCTACAACATGCGGTCGTGCATTATCCTGCTCAAATGTAGGGTTTCGCAGGGATTGAATGAAGGGTAGAGCCACGGGTCTTAACACATCTGAAATGTAACGTCTACTGTTCAAAGTGCCGTCAATGAGAATAAGATGTGACCGAGACGTGTAACCAATGGCACCCCATACCATCACGCCGGATGATACGCCAGTATGGCGATAACGAATACACGCTTTCAATGTGCGTTCACCGCGATGTCGCCAAACACGGATGCGACCACCACGATGCTATAAACAGAACCTGGATTCATCCAAAAAAATGACGTTTTGCCATTCGTGCACCCAGGCTCGTCGTTGAGTACACCATCGCAGGCGCTCCTGTCTGTGATGCAGCGTCAAGGGTAACCGCAGCCATGGTCTCCGAGCTGATAATCCATACCGCTGCAAACGTCGTCGAACTGTTCGTGCAGATGGTTGTTGTCTTGCAAACGTCCCCATCTGTTGACTCAGGGATCGAGACGTGGCTGCACGATCCTTTACAGCCGTGCGGATAAGATGCCTCTCATCTCGATTGCTAGTGATACGAGGCCGTTGGGATCCAGCACGGCGTTACGTATTACCCTCTGAACCCACCGAATCCATATTCTGCTAACAGTCATTGGATCTCGACCAACGCGAGCAGCAATGTCGCGATACGATAAACCGCAATCGCGATAGGTTACAATCCGACCTTTACCAAAGTCGGAAGCGTGATGGTACGGATTTCTCCTCCTTACACGAGGCATCACAACAACGTTTCACCAGGCAACGCCGGTCAACTGCTATTTGTGTATGAGAAATCGGTTGGAAACTTTCCTCATGTCAGCACGTTGTAGGTGTCGCCACCGGTGTCAACCTTGTGTGAATGCTCTGAAAAGCTAATCACTAGCATATCACAACATCTTATTCCTGTCGGTTAAATTTCACGTCTGTAGCACGTCATCTTCGTGGTGTATCAATTTTAATGGCTAGTAGTGTAATTCAGATTCGTGACTGAAACATAATCAAACCCTTTTTAGTTTTACCCCACAGGAAATTTAATTTTACCCCTCAGGCAGTAAATATCCCTAGGCTTCGAACCACTGTCCTACAGCAGGTATGAGAAGCAGGAGAGCAGTACAGATTCATCTGTTCACAGCTGCTCTGTTTAACTCTACTCAGACGACGCTTTTAAGTTACTGAGAGTGATATGAGATGGATTAAGGCCATTACAGAGATGAATGGAAAGCTTTGTGGCCTAATTAAAGTGGAAAACAATGGAAGCGTTCGACGACGATTCCAAAAAGGTCGTATATCTGTGCGGAATGAAGACTGAGGAGAGAAGCAGACCTGCTCAGTTTAAAGAAGATAACGCGCTTGAAACATCTTCGGAGCTCCTCAAATCGTTAAATCATGCCAGAAAAGATAAATGAATGAAAATTATGGACAGTACGAATTTTACTCTTGCTAGCAGAAAAGCCTAGTCTCTCCTTCGTAAGCTGAACTTCACGTCAGCACAACTTAGTAAACGTACCACAGTTAATGTACAATCCATAGAGAAACACCTTTTCTTAAATTTCAGATCAGTAGCCGATAATAAATTCAGTAGAAGAATCAAAAGTGAACTGCGTAAATCTAAACGAGCGTCTCAGTGACATCACCTGTCTTCTAAACCATTTACATCTTCAAGTTCAGTTGAAGAATCAAAAGCGAACTGCGTAAATCTAAACGAGCGTCTCAATGACATCACCTGTCTTCTAAACCATTTACATCTTCAGAAGTTGAAAAGATTTAAAGAGCTTCCAAAGTGAGAACAGTGCATGCTGTGAACCTGATACTGTAAATGTGATACTAAACGATGGCTTGCTTCTTTCTCGGGTGAATATTAGAATCAGGCACACGAGTCCTCTTAAAAAGACTAAAATTATTGCTCTGCTGGAACCGGGAAAAGATCGAGACCTTCCGCAAAGCGACAGATCAGTCGTATTGCTCACTATTATATACAGATTACAAGAGAGGTTGATCCCAAAAAGGAACAGCACTGGTAACTGAAGAAATAATTCCAACAGAAAAAGCTGGATTCCAATCCAATAGTGACTGCAGTCAGCAAGTCCTCTTGCCTCTTTGGAAACTGGCTTAGAAAAGAGAGGACAAAGCCTTACTGTTTTCTTACACCTGTTCGCAACATACGACACAGTCTGCAGAGAGGGACTACTAAGAAAATTTACCAACGCAGTTCCATACATAGAGTTCATACCCTTATTGGGTGATACGGTCAATAACCGCTTTTTTCACGTTTGCTGGCAACACATGCAGGGATATGTACACCGTCTGACAAACAAAGTGAAATACACAGAAGACACCGTCAGATGTCAGTACAACTTCACACACATTGTCGTAGGATCCTTTAGATATGATCTAGAGATCTGGCCTTCACGCCCGCTGTTGAGATTCAGAGGGCAGAAGTTGGTAAACTGAGTCGCGGTTTATGAGGTTTTCAGCGATTTTAATTTAATGTATTTTACGTTAGAACTTCAGAAGTTAGAGGCCTGGATCACAACCTTACCTTTGTCGAAATAAGTGGAGTATCCAGTCGTCAAGTAGTGTTGCGCGATCTCTGACTTACCGGGTAGTCTTTAGCGATTGTACTGTTGGCGTTCAGTAAAGCGTTCTTCTAGGGTTCTGGTAGTTTGTGCGAGGTATGACAGACTAAGTTGGCAAGGGATATGTTATGATACACCTTCAAATTTCAGAGACGTGTGTAGCCTTTCTGTGTAAGAAAAATTTAATGTTAGTGGGCGGACGTAGTACCCCTCGCAGTGTAACAAAAACAATCAGTTCAGACCCCAAATGGTTTTTATTTTTATGGATAGTGATCGTCTGAGTCACACATAATCCGTCTTCCGAGCAGTTATGTCTCTATTGGTGATGTGAAGAATCAATGCAGGCAGCCGCAGAAAGTGTTAACAGACGCCTGTCATCAGCAACTGGCTCCGCACATCACCAATGGAGACATTACTGATGTGCGGACAGTCCATGGTCATCTGAATCAGATTAACATCCCATGAAAGTAAACACCATTTATGATGGTCGCTGACGTTCCAGTTATGACACAAAGAAATTAATTATATTGGCTGCCAATGGGAGTTGATTGAAATCAATCAGGAAAGTTGAAAACATTTGCCGGATCAGGATTCGAAACTGGATCTTCTGCTTACTAGGCAGATGCGCTGACCACTGCGCCATCCGGACACAATGATTATCGCCAGTGCACGGACTACCCAAGCACACCTCCCGTGAAACCCAAATTCTGAACCTATCCACAAACTATTGATGCAGTGCCCCTTGTTCATTATCCTTATTTCTAGCGGTATTTCACCGATTCCTTAAGCGTTCGAGCGTGACGTACATCCACACTGCCAAGTGATCACTGCTTGTCTTCGCCTTAATTATATTTGTGGTCCAAAAGAACGTACACAATTTTGAACCTACAGCCACTACGAATCTATCCATAAAGGAATTAATAACATTAGCTCTCTGGGAGCATTGATTAAATCAAAAGGTGCAGGATCGAACGTCTACGAAAGAAGAGACGTCACATATATATTCCAAATAATAAATGGCTCTGAGCACTATGGGACTTTACAGCTAAGGTCATCAGTCCCCTAGAGCTGAGAACTACATAAACCTAACTAACTAAGGACATCACACACATTCATGCCCGAGGCAGGATTCGAACCTTTTTACTCTTTTTTAGAAAGACGATATTCGGTGACTTAATGACATGCAAAATAAGTGAATCGTACGGTCATGGCAGTTCTCACCTATCGGTTTGAGATATTCTTACATTGCTGGACCCGTGAAAATGGAAACTATTTACAAGCTGATAAAGAAGTTCAAATGGTTCAAATGGCTCTGAGCACTATGGGACTTAACATCTATGGTCATCAGTCCTCTAGAACTTAGCACAACTTAAACCTAACTAACCTAAGAACATCACACAACACCCAGTCATCACGAGGCAAAGAAAATCCCTGACCCCGCGGGAATCGAACCGGGGAACCCGGGCGTGGGAAACGAGAACGCTACCGGATAAAGAAGTCCGTGTTATTAAGTTTAAACAGTTTATAAATGGGTTTTTGAGTCCGTTACGAGTCACAATGCCTTGATACCTTGCTCAAGTTATCTCAACATTGCAAAATGTTTTGGAGTATGAAACCACCAGGTAAGAATGGCAATCTGGCGGTACAAAATTTAAATAGACTTATCCGCTGTGCGAAGTCGCGCAGATTTCTGAAATGTGTTCGGATCTATCAGTTTCCTGTACATGCAATATTCCTGAGAAGGGTAAAATACGAAGAATTAACAGATTGGAGTATTGAGGTGTGGCATACGACATAAAAAAGTCGTTCAGTGTTGGTACCTAATTCATAAATCTTTTTTTTTTCAAAACGAGCTTTCTGTAATTTTTTTGAAAGAATAAAACGCCATTTGACTGTACATTACTGTATTTTTCTTCTGTGCTATCTGGATTTCGGCTATTGCGCCGCTGTCAAGTGCAATTCTAAAAGTTCTTAGACCATTACCACATCGTATCTGGTAAAGTCAGCCCTGCTTTTGGCTCTACTGAACATGCAGTCAAATAATGGTTTATTCCTCCAAGAAATACTGTAAGACTATGACTCAGCACCATCGAAAACTTTCTGCTGTCGTGTAACTTACAGTAATAGTGAAATCAAAGTTATGGTACAAGAGATGGCGACAGTGGTAGACAAAGACTTTGGTTCCCAATTGTGAGGAAAACCTCAATGTAAATTCAGACTGATTATTGTAACAGTTCATCGCAGATGTCAGAGCTAAGCCGCTTGTGTAATGCCAGATAACGTATACTGTTATTAGTGTCCTACTTGCTTAGAGTGAGGCTTTTAAGGAGTAGAATCAACAAATGTCAGATGCACTTCAGTATGCTTTGTGATGCAATCTCTTAGGTCTTATCTCAAACACAGGCTTTTAGAACGAGTCATATGCGTCTCTAGGAACTGAAATGAGATCTTGTTTGTTTCGACTTTCGCATACAGTAAAGAGCGTGATTACGTTTCGAGGGACCTGAGGGTCAGATGTTCCTTCTTTCAGTTCTGAGAAGAGACGCTCGTACTTGCAGCAGAGTAAGAACTGTAACAGACTGAAAGGAAACAGTCGTTACTGAAGCTATTGACGCACGATCGCTACACAATTTAAACGAACGATTTCTGTAATTTCTAAAGACCTCATTGATTTTCAGATGCGGAGAATGAAATGTGACGTTGCCGTGGAATTCGTAGTTAATGCAATTTTTGTAATGTACTGATCAGCCAAAAGAAACATGACCACCTGTTTAATAGCGCCTTGACCCATCTGAAGAAAGCAATAGAGCAGCTGTAGTGCGTGGCATGTAATCGACAAGTGTTTGGCATATTTCCGAAGCTGTGTGCCACCGGAAGTCTCTGCACAGGTCTCGCAGTTCCCGTAGAAATCGGGCCTGTGCTTTGTGGGTGCGGAGCTGGCGCTCGTTAGCTCCCCAGATGTGGTCCATAGAGTTCAGAACAGGCGAATATGGTGGCCAAGACACCAACGGGAGCTCACTGTCATGGTCCTCGAACCAATGTAACACGATTCTGACCGAGCAAGGTGGCGCAGAGGTTAGCACACTGGGTTCGCATTCGGGAAGACTACGGTTGAAACCCGCGTCCTACCATGCTGATTTAGGTTTTCCATGATTTCCCTAATTCGCTTCAGGCAAATGCTGCGATGGTTCCTTTGAAAGGGCACGGTCGATTTCCTTTCGCATCCTTCCCTAATTCGATAGTACCGATGACGTCACTGTTTAGTCCCTTCCCCTAAATCAACCTACCAACCAGTTCTAGCCTTGTGACACGGACATTTATCCTGCTGGGAGATGCCATCGCCCTCGGGGAAGACATCAAGCATAAAGTGACGCAGCTGGTTCACAATAATGTTCACATGGTCCACAGCTGTCAAGATGACTTCGATTACTACCAAGCGTTCCATGGGAGCTACGGCGAATGTCCCTTACGATATTGCCTCCAACAGGCTGCGTCAGTGGCGTGATGCATGTTTCGAGCAACCGTACGCCTGCAAGACGGCGTACACAATCACGACCGTCGACTTGGTGTAGAAAGAAACGTGAGCCATTCGACCAGTTAACATGTTTCCTTCAATATACGGCCCAGTCCCGATTATCTCGTGCCCGCTGAAATCTAATTGACGATGTCGTCTACGGTGGAGCCACAAGGCCAACAATGTCCACTGAATGGTGTGCTCCAGAATTTGTCGTCAGATCTGCTTTACAGAGCGGGCAAGCCTTTGACCTCCGCATTCCGTGATGAGGAGTGGTCGTTCTTGCATAATAATAAAAAAAAGAAGCAAGAAATAATAACTGGAATTATACTATATAATATACATCTGATCTATACGTCTCGCGCATGCGCGCCGTCCTCTGTGAGGCAGACCGCGAAGCCCTCGCGGTCCGCAATCTCTAGTCACACGACGAGGCCCATACAACGGGCTTAAAGTGAATTTGCTACATCTTGTTTAATAGAAGTGACAAAACATTATGGTTATTCATCAAGTTTAATAAAGTTGACATAGGACATGTGTTAGGCAAACATTTAAATAATATTTTAAGTAAGTACTACACGTTGCATCCTGTAGGATGACCATATCTAATATAATTTACTAGCACATTATAATATTAACTCTTTGCAGGTTCTGAAAAAGACGTTATTACTAACGTTGAAACGTAGGTAAACGATAAAGTTAACCTGCAACTGTAGGCTGTATATTCATAAAACAATATCAGTTGCTGTCGCTGCATAGAAATGTTAAAAATTAAGAAATTATACTAGATTTGGCACTCGAGGTAATTTCTTTAGCGTTTTTTGCTGCAGGGTGGAGAGACAGAGCAGATTTTGTGAACTGCGTTGCGTCGGTTCTCGATTGTGCTCAGGAGGAATAGTGTTTTATTACACAAAGGTAGTTTGAACCTGACATTAAACCGGATTGCCTTCACGCAACCTGATTCTTCGATACAAATACCTAAAAACCGAACTTAATATTGAAAGCGAATTGTATGAACAAAAGTGGGTTATGGTAATGGTTATCTCATCTGAGATTGAATATATTAGTACCCTCCCGAAAACAACCAAGATACCGCTATAAAGAGCTGGTATGTAACATATTTTGCACGCAAAGGAGAACACTGAGGATGCTTAAAGGAAAGAATAGAAAGAAAAAGATTTCATTATAACACGTCAAAATATACTGAAATATTCCAGATAACTAAGCATGAACAAATAACCAAGGAATACAAAACTTACATATTGTATTTCTTTCGCACATTCTGTGCTACGACAATGTCCTCTCTTGTCGATCCAGTATTTCTTAAAATCAGTTCTTCTGGCATGCACATGTATATTACGTAGCATCGCACTGTTTGTTGAATCGTTCATTCGAAAATTTACGTTTGCTGGTTCACTAAAATCAGCAACGAAAGAGTAAAAAGGTAACCAAGTCCTTAGAACTATTCATAACAAAAGACAAAATTTTTATGATTGGTATGTTTCGTATTTTATTAGGATCGAGCGCTGCGGCAATTATTTGCATATCTGCGCTCGGAGGTTCATAGTGTTTATTTGAAGCAGTTAATGCTGGACTCGCGTCTTTGTGTAGGCGCACATTACAAAAATATTTCTTTCCCTAACATTTGCGCTGTGATGTGTAACATTTTATCAACTACAGCTCGATGGCTATTCTTCTCTTTTATGACAAATGTTTTATATACAAAGCATCAGAAACCCAATAATGTTACACCGTGCAACATCTTGTCACCTCCTCTTGGTTCCGCGCCCCTCAACAACTTCGACAGACGTTCGCGAGAGCAGCACGTGAACAGCCGGCGACTTTCGCCGCTTCCGAGATGCTTGTTCCCAGGCGGCGAATCAGAACAATCTTTGGTAAAGAACAAAGTCACATATGTGAGTGTATTTAGGGCCCATATAGTTACTAGAATGATTCTCCATTCGTCTCTGCTCCGCTGATACACATACCGTACTTACTTAACCGCCGGGCCCTGATTACCTCGCTGTTTGGAGCCCTAAAAGAGCAACCTTCATCATTAGCTTTCTCCACCGCACCTCGCGATGCACGTGGCTATAATACGCTGACTCATCAGTGTACAATTGCCATTTTATGTGGCACTATGTTACTGAAGTGTCACAGTTGCATGTGCTCAGTGTTGTATAGCGTTCCAACTGAAAATTTTATGTAAATTGAAGGTGGAGGAGGGTGGGAGGATGGGGAGAAAGGAAAGGTTTTACTTGCCAGCTTGACCGGGACGTGACGTGGAACTGGCAACGGCAAGTGAAATGTGTACCAAACTGGGATTCGAAGCCGGGATCTCGTGCTTACTAGGCAGTTGCGTTAACCACTGTGCCTTCCGGGACACAGTGTTATCGCAACTGCGCGGGTTATCTCGGCACTGGTCGCCGCCGACCTGCACTCCCGCTGACACCCACACCTCCAGATGTCAGACACTCACATTGGTACTAAACGTCGATAGCGTGTCAACCAAAGCGCCGATTTAGTTTGTGCTATGTGATGTCCAGTAGCGCATGCGTAAACGGTAATTAAAAGTAACGCTAGAACTACTGAGCACCCGACAAACGTATCTGTAATTGTTATGCAGATCTCGCGCGGGTGAGCTGGTAGAGCATTAAGTCGTCGTTCCAAAGGTCCCGCGTTTAAACTCCACTGAAGACATTTTTTTTTAGACTGATTACAAGTGAAACTGTTGTGAGATAACATTCTCCTGTCACGTAAAATGTCTTTTCAGCGCTTGTAGCAATGTTCTTTTGGTTGTCGCTTCGTTAGCTGAAAGCTGCAAACCTATAGAGTACATTTGTATAGACGATGTGGTGATGTGTCCGACGAAACACCACACCTATCTATGGAAACGTACTCAATAGGTTTGCAGCTTTCAGCTAACCAAGCGAAAGCAGACTACCAAAAGAGCGTTGCTACAAACTTCGAAAAGTCCTTTTACAAGTCAGGAAAATGTTCTACCATTTAACAGTTTCACACGTAAACCTTTGGTACGACCGCCTCACTTTCAACTAACTCACACCAGATCTTCAAATCATTCGCTCACAGATAAGCGTTTCCTGTGCTTCGTAGTTCTGCCGTTACTTTTAATCACCGTTTAGGCATGTTCTACTGGGCGACAGCACATTGCACCAACTAAATCGGTGTTTTGGTTGACAAAAAAAAAAATGGTTCAAATGGCTCTGAGCACTATGGGACTCAACTTCTAAGGTCATAAGTTCCCTAGAACTTAGAACTACTTAAACCTGCCTAACCTAAGGACATCACACACATCCATGCCCGAAGGAGGATTCGAACCTGCGATCGCAGCAGTCGCGCGGTTCCGGACTGAGCGCCTAGAACCGCGGGCGGCTTTTGGTTGACACACTATCCGTAGTTCCCCTCTATTTTCTCCTTTCTCGCTACTCTGAGATTCCCACAGGGGATCGGACGTACTTGTGAATCTATACTGAAGAAGGTGGAGCCATTGCTCATTTGTTCTTTCAGACATGTTTCAAAGAACAAACACTATACATCATATAACCAACTGAAAATGCTCAACGCTGAAATTGCAAAGGTGGAGATTCCACATATAGTAACTTTAACTGTCAAAGGCAATACATGTACACTCCTGGAAATTGAAATAAGAACACCGTGAATTCATTGTCCCAGGAAGGGGAAACTTTATTGACACATTCCTGGGGTCAGATACATCACATGATCACACTGACAGAACCACAGGCACATAGACACAGGCAACAGAGCATGCACAATGTCGGCACTAGTACAGTGTATATCCACCTTTCGCAGCAATGCAGGCTGCTATTCTCCCATGGAGACGATCGTAGAGAAGCTGGATGTAGTCCTGTGGAACGGCTTGCCATGCCATTTCCACCTGGCGCCTCAGTTGGACCAGCGTTCGTGCTGGACGTGCAGACCGCGTGAGACGACGCTTGATCCAGTCTCAAACATGCTCAATGGGGGACAGATCCGGAGATCTTGCTGGCCAAGGTAGTTGACTTACACCTTCTAGAGCACGTTGGGTGGCACGGGATACATGCGGACGTGCATTGTCCTGTTGGAACAGCAGGTTCCCTTGCCGATCTAGGAATGGTAGAACGATGGGTTCGATGACGGTTTGGATGTACCGTGCACTATTCAGTGTCCCCTCGACGATCACCAGAGGTGTACGGCCAGTGTAGGAGATCGCTCCCCACACCATGATGCCGGGTGTTGGCCCTGTGTGCCTCGGTCGTATGCAGTCCTGATTGTGGCCCTCACCTGCACGGCGCCAAACACGCATACGACCATCATTGGCACCAAGGCAGAAGCGACTCTCATCGCTGAAGACGACACGTCTCCATTCGTCCCTCCATTCACGCCTATCGCGACACCACTGGAGGCGGGCTGCACGATGTTGGGGCGTGAGCGGAAGACGGCCTAACGGTGTGCGGGACCGTAGCCCAGCTTCATGGAGACGGTTGCGAATGGTCCTCGCCGATACCCCAGGAGCAACAGTGTCCCTGATTTGCTGGGAAGTGGCGGTGCGGTCACCTACGTCACTGCGTAGGGTCCTACGGTCTTGGCGAGCATCCGTGCGTCGCTGCGGTCCGGTCCCAGGTCGACGGGCACGTGCACCTTCCGCCGACCACTGGCGACAACATCGATGTACTGTGGAGACCTCACGCCCCACGTGTTGAGCAATTCGGCGGTACGTCCACCCGGACTCCCGCATGCCCACTATACGCCCTCGCTCAAAGTCCGTCAACTGCACATACGGTTCACGTCCACGCTGTCGCGGCATGTTACCAGTGTTAAAGACTGCGATGGAGCTCCGTATGCCACGTCAAACTGGCTGACACTGACGGCGGCGGTGCACAAATGCTGCGCAGCTAGCGCCATTCGACGGCCAACACCGCGGTTCGTGGTGTGTCCGCTGTGCCGTGCGTGTGATCCTTGCTTGTACAGCCCTCTCGCAGTGTCCGGAGCAAGTATGGTGGGTCTGACACACCGGTGTCAATGTGTTCTTTTTTCCATTTCCAGGAGTGTATTTTAAATAAGTTTTATACTAATGTGAGCCCCGTCCAACAAAAGACTCTTGCGAATCAGATAGTTTATTTTGCGAGCCATCTTGTACTCTTGTGCACAATGTGATGTGATGTTACACCATTGCATCCTATTACAAGCTATCATTTTTACTTTCAATCTATTGGCGTTCTGTTTGTGCTCATACGGCTTTCTCAATAGCGGAAAGACGATACGAGAGTATGTTCGAGGAGACTTTCGTGTCGGTAATAACGACGCGAATGTAAGCACAACACAACGCGTATCCCGGTGCGACGGCAGACTCCGACCCGAGCGAGAACAGAACTCGTGCTCGTTCGGTTAGAACTCTGCCGCCCTGACTCAGCAGCTACCAAGGCAAAATTTTTACAATTTATTCGTATATACAGAGGGGTCCAAAAAATGTAACCACTATTTAAAAGTCCATAAGTTCCAAACTAATTCACGGAGTTGTCTTATGTTTGATGAAAGTGTAGCTTAAAGTCCAACTTAAAGATATGACTGGAGGTGTTCGAAATGGTCACCATTAACATCCACACATAAACGATGCCGCCGAACTGCAGCACGAACTACTGATTGCAACGTGTTCAGTTCGATATTTGCACATGAATGTACGATGAATTCTCGAAGTTCATCAAATGTGCGTGGATTTTGTCAATAAACGACGTCCTTTAGTGTTCCCCACATGTAAAGGTCCAGAGGAGTTAGGTCTGGGGAACGTGGTGGATACTCCACAGCAACTCTACGGCCTATCCATCTTCCTGGAAGATTTTCGTCAAGACACGCCTAACACGATTTTGGTAGTGGGCTAGGGCACCAACTTCTTGAAAGTAAACTCTTCCGTCTCCATACAAGTCTCGGATGGCAGGTAAAATGGATGTCTGAAGCTTCTGAAGGTACACCTCACCGGTAACTGTGCTATCAAAGAAGAATGGTCCAATCAAGCCACGGTAAGACAACCCACACCACACATTTACTCCTGGCAAATTTACGGCTTTGTCTACATGGACGTTCGGATTTTCTGCGTCCCAGTAGATGCAATTGTGGCGATTTACTACTGTACCATTGAGTTTGAACTGTGCAGACCACACAATCATCTCTGCAAACTCGTCATCGTTGGGTACCATGTTAGTAAACCACTCGCAGTACTCCATTCTACGATCTGGGTCGTCCTCGTTCATTGCGTGTAGCAATCGTGGGATGCAGAATTTCCACTTTGCTGTCTTCAAAATTCGCCGAACACTTGAGCGACTCACTCCAGTTTCACGGGCACACTGTCTCACAGACTTCTGTGGTGAGCGAGTGAATTGTTGTAACACACGACAGGAGTTAGCTGGACTTGTTACTGTTATAGGTCGTCCAGATCGTTGTTTGTGTACATCTTTAACACATCCTTCGGCTTCAAATTTTTCTCGAATGCGACGAATCGTTAAACGTGTCGGTGGCTCTGTTTGATACTCATTTCACCATTGCCGTTGAACCTCATTAATGTTTTCGTACTTAAAATACTACTTAAAAGCTGACTTCCTTTCATCGAATGTAAGCCTTGCGCCAGCCATGTTTACTCGAGTAAATAGGTGCAACTAAGAACAAAACACTGACTATCTGGCGGCTGTCATGTGACAAAACAAAACTAAGCCATACAACGCTTGTGTGGCGATTGCCGGAACTACAAACTATTGCACTTCCAAAGATGAGACAACTCCGTCAATTAGTTTGCAGGTATGGACTTTTAAACAGTGGATACATTTTTTTGAACCCCTCTGCAGACCAAATTAGTATTGCATCGGTGATGAACGGTTACCAAAGGCGCTATAAGCAGTTTTTGTTCATGAGTGAAGTACATTTCAATCTCAAACCTCTTACCACTCGTACTCCTCTTGTTACACATACTCCTTGCGTACTCGCACTTTCACCTCGACTAATATCTGGCCACACATTATCCTACTTTTTGTGTAAAGATTGCCCTTGTAGAGGACGCTTACGAAGTTATAATTTCACATGCATATGTCAACAACTCTGACGTTCTGTTGCACTTATTTCTTGCTGTTCGGAAGTTGCATGACAAATTCCAATAAGAATACTAAATAGTTAAATACATCAGGTTAAGATGGAAACTAAACTAGCAATATATGTCTTCAAATGTAGGTGGCGAGAGCAGTATCTCTCTCCTCGGAGAGACGACCAAAAAGGTGTCGCACACAAAGCGAGTGGTAGCCGCAGTAATTAAGGTAAACCCACCTAATACGTAACGTGCGAGGACCGCAAAGATAAAATCCACGTTCGGAGTGAACATAGAAACATAGAGACGACAATTGTTGTTTCCGTGCAACATCTGTGAATTTAATCGTTAGGGACTTAATGACACTGGTATTACATATCAAGTGGCATGCATGGTACGGTAGTTTTCGGGATTCAGCTAATGATTTAAAAAAAAAGAGGCCAACAGATGAGAAAACTGCTTTCGACGCTACACTGTCAAAACACCATATTTCGTTCTTAAACGGCGTTTTACAAATAAACGGAAACGTTTTAAGATGTCCCAAAATAGATATTGTAAAAAAAAATTAAACTGTACCTCGTAAGCAGCCTGTTCTCTAATAACTGTTTATTATTCTAAAACCGTTTAAAACAGATCATGGACTTTTCTACGAAAAAAATTCATTCAATTTTATCCTGCGGTATTACACCGGAAGATACTGGTGGAAAAAAAATTGCAGGAATGCGAAAACCATGAAAGTAGGAAATGTACCCATGTTGCAGCAGCGCTGACGAAATTGCTTTTTTGTTTGACTCTGTAAGTGGGATATAAATTACATTTAGCGTAGAATCGGTATGTGTTCGTTTCAATTTAGCATTCTGCTGACAATAAACACGGCTGTAAAAGAATGGAGAAAGAAATCGCCGGCAACCGTGTTGGAGTAACTAGCTCGACGTCGGCCTTTAGTAATTTATGGGTGTCACGGCCTCCTAAATCAAGAGCCCGAATTAGGAGACTCAACCCGCCACCGCCGGACGGTGAGCCTGTTAACTCAGCCACAGCGCTGTCCACTTAGTCGCAAATCGGGAGAGACAACTTAAAACATAAAAAATACACAGTGGTCTTAGTGATCATTCATGTGCAACTTATGGACCATACTGAAAGGGACTTCTTTTAATGTCTTTGAAAAAAAAAACTGCTAGATGGCACTATTGAGAATAGACATTACTATTGTATTAAAAGTTGTTATTGGTTATTATTAATACAAGATGGAAGAGTACTAATGCCGGCAGAGTCTTTACACTCGGGATATGCTGTGAGCGATCGTAAGGGATTCCACCTGCTCCAACAGGCCCAGCGTATCTTTCTCAGTGTGTCAAGTTAGACTGGGCGTCGTTTAAGGGAACATAATTGTGAAAAATGAAAAATGGAGATTACGCTTGAAGTTTTTCGTTGAATCTCCTTTTTACGATTTTTGTAAAGGCATAACTCAACAACAATATAACATTTTTGCGTCTACGTTTGGTAATCAGTTTCCTTCAGAAATGGTAGTTCACAATAACTGAAGAGTGGAAATATAAGACATTCTAAGTGCTAATCTCACACTCGTCAGCGAAATAAAAAAAAAAAAATATATATATATCTCTTGCCTTGCATTGTATATTCGTATTCAAAAGATTGAGAAGGTATGTTACTCACCTCATCACTGCAAAAAATGAGGCAAATTAGAAAACAGTAATATGTTAAGAACGTTATAAGCACCATGCCAGAGAACTAACTGGTTCCAAGTGCGAATAAGAAAGTTTTTGTCTCAAGTGCCATTAATACCGCTGTAGCATGTTTCATTTGCGACAATACATGTTCAGAAAAACAAATATGTTTTAACCATTAGAACTGTAGACAAGAAAGATCATTTCTCATATCTTTTAATTTTTGCAAGAGAATCACAAAATCAAAACACAGAGAAATAACTGACATTAGCTGCTAGCGGGTATTGATTTAAATCAACGGAAAAAATTGAAAAATTCTGCTGGACCGGGATTTGACTTCGTGTCTCCTGCTCACTAGGCAGATGCTGTGCACACTTGTTTTTCATTTCGTTCGTTATTGTTCGTGGTATCTTGTCTGGGTGGACGTCGCACGACACTTGTCAAGTTCATCATTAATTCGTTAACTCGTTTATTGTTTTTTAATTTTTATTACAGGGGGCAGCCAGCCCTCTGACCGAACGAGCTGAGTTGCCTTTCCGGCATCACTAAACCACCCGAACACAGTGGTCATCCAAAATACACGGGTTACCCTAGCACACTTACCCAAATTCTCAGCTTATCCACACACTACTGATATAGTGCTCCTTGCCATGTATCCTCATTACTCGCGGCATTTCACCGATTCCCATAAGAGTTGGACCGTGGTGTGGATCTACACTGAAGTGATCAATTCGTCGTCGTACAATTAATCGTGGTCGGGTAAGGGGTTGTCTCCGCCCGGGACTGTGCGTTCGTGTTGTCCTCATCACTTCACTCGGGAAAATGACGAGACTGGAGAGTGAATAGATTGGGAATTTGTTCGGGCCCTGATAACCAAGCAGTTCAGCGTCCCACAGACCAATATCGTCATCATCACCTCAATTATATACTGTAACTGTACTTTCGGAGAACAAGTCCATTATTATACAAGTCAATTCCTCTCTTTGTTACGGAACTCCATTCTTGGGATCAGATGCATCAATGTTCACGGTAGAACTCTCTATACTATTATGGAAGAAATGGTGACATCGTTAACAGCTCTTTCTGTTTTGCAGCTGGTCCTCCAGATGAAGCACGGTATTGCATACACCAGCCATACTCTTTCCTCTTTTGGAGACATTCATATTTTTACATTCTTCTATTTCAGGATAAGACTTTTTAATCTTATGGCCAGCTGCTGTGACCGAGCGTTTCTAGGCGCTTCAGTCTGGTTCCGCGCTGCTGCTACGCTCGCAGGTTCGAATCCCGCCTCGGGCATGGATATGTGTGATGTCATTAGGTTAGTTAGGTTCAAGTACTTGTTAGTCTAGGGGACTGAAGACCTCAGATGTTAAGTCCCATAGTGCTTAGAGCCATCTGAAGCATTTTTAAAAATCTTTATTTGTCATGAATAGGTATGAGACATTTCGATGATACTGCATTTGGTGATCTTACACGATTCCATTGGTGACAATATTTCAGAAACATCTTTAAAATCAGAAGTCACTTGCATGCATTGGAATTACACTCCTGGAAATTGTAATAAGAACACCGTGAATTCATTGTCCCAGGAAGGGGAAACTTTATTGACACATTCCTGGGGTCAGATACATCACATGATCACACTGGCAGAACCACAGGCACATAGACACAGGCAACAGAGCATGCACAATGTCGGCACTAGTACAGTGTATATCCACCTTTCGCAGCAATGCAGGCTGCTATTCTCCCATGGAGACAATCGTAGAGATGCTGGATGTAGTCCTGTGGAACGGCTTGCCATGCCATTTCCACCTGGCGGCTCAGTTGGACCAGCGTTCGTGCTGGACGTGCAGACCGCGTGAGACGACGCCTCATCCAGTCTCAAACATGCTCAATGGGGGACAGATCCGGAGATCTTGCTGGCCAGGGTAGTTGACTTACACCTTCTAGAGCACGTTGGGTGGCACGGGATACATGCGGACGTGCATTGTCCTGTTGGAACAGCAGGTTCCCTTGCCGGTCTAGGAATGGTAGAACGATGGGTTCGATGACGGTTTGGATGTACCGTGCACTATTCAGTGTCCCCTCGACGATCACAAGAGGTGTACGGCCAGTGTAGGAGATCGCTCCCCACACCATGATGCCGGGTGTTGGCCCTGTGTGCCTCGGTCGTATGCAGTCCTGATTGTGGCGCTCACCTGCACGGCGCCAAACACGCATACGACCATCATTGGCACCAAGGCAGAAGCGACTCTCATCGCTGAAGACGACACGTCTCCATTCGTCCCTCCATTCACGCCTGTCGCGACACCACTGGAGGCGGGCTGCACGATGTTGGGGCGTGAGCGGAAGACGGCCTAACGGTGAGCGGGACCGTAGCCCAACTTCATGGAGACGGTTGCGAATGGTCCTCGCCGGTACCCCAGGAGCAACAGTGTCCCTAATTTGCTGGGAAGTGGCGGTGCGGTCCCCTACGGCACTGCGTAGGATCCTACGGTCTTGGCGTGCATCCGTGCGTCGCTGCGGTCCGGTCCCACGTCGACGGGCACGTGTACCTTCCGCCGACCACTGGCGACAACATCGATGTACTGTGGAGACCTCACGCCCCACGTGTTGAGCAATTCGGCGGTACGTCCACCCGGCCTCCCGCATGCCCACTATACGCCCTCGCTCAAAGTCCGTCAACTGCACATACAGTTCACGTCCATGTTACCAGTGTTAAAGACTGCGATGGAGCTCCGTATGCCACGGCAAACTGGCTGACACTGACGGCGGCGGTGCACAAATACTGCGCAGCTAGCGCCATTCGACGGCCAACACCGCGGTTCCTGGTGTGTCCGCTGTGACGTGCGTGTGATCCTTGCTTGTACAGCACTCTCGCAGTGTCCGGAGCAAGTATGGTGGGTCTGACACACCGGTGTCAATGTGTTCTTTTTTCCATTTCCAGTAGTGTATATAGAAAGGGTTCATACTTTTAGCTGACTGAACAAACGGTTTAAATCTTTCCGAACCGAGGCCGTTTTTCCTTTCTTCGTTTCTCTATAATTGCAAAATCTCTGTCGCAGCTCAAAATGCTGTGCCCATTCATCAGAAACTTATCTGTTATCTCTTCAATCCATCCCAGGCTAAATGAAGGAGACTTTCGCTCATGATATTGTAACTGTAGAGTGAAGCACTACTTACCGCAGAACACCATGCGCCATCTAATAATGAATTTTTGAAACATTTTCTCGATTATTTGTCATTTGGAACAAATGTAGTCGCATGTAACAGAGTACAGATAACACAATAGCACAGTAGCATTTTATGAAAAAATGGGACCAAGAACGTTTTGCTTTTCCACTCTTGTGATGAATTTCGATAGCATTACCAAGTGCAGATTAACACGCTTACCCCGTGACGATACGGGATAGGGCCAGGAAAAAAATAAGAAAGTAAGAAGAATCCATTGCTTTACTTGCGGTGTCATAAGACCACGAACGTTACATTTTTTAAAATTTTATTGGAACTAAAATAGCACTGGTCGATGCTAGGAGAGAAGGAGGAGACGTATGGCAGTCTGCTTATGGCTTTTACACGGGTTGGTGGAAATTGGTAGTCCGCTACGAGTCAGTGACAAACTTGGGGTGATTGTGGAGAAAAGACGCCAGTTGCGCGTGCAATGTTTGTCTGGTCGGTAGCGAAAGTGGCCGCTGGGCCCGCATCCCCGCGATCACACTCAGCCCGTCGTTTCTCCGCAACTATCAGCACGGCCCCCAGAAGCTTGTCGCTGATTTGTAACGGGTTCAGCAAGCCGGGCATACCAGAATGTCTGCCACATATCCTTTGCATCGTAATGTGTGGCCGCCCGCAATGCAATCTGACATTACAAAGGGGACTGGAACGCGACCCATTTATTCAGGAAAAGATATGACGCCTGTGTTCTGCCTGTTATTGCTCGTAGAGCCACGTTTCACGATGTTCAGGTAGCTCATATGCAGTATATTCTGTATGAAATACAGCGATGGAAGCTTCCGGGGCACCTTCACGACATTGCAATTAACGCAACTCCGTTCTGTGGCTCCACAAATACTGCAGAAGATCGCATCGATGACATCATCTTTGCACGTGCAAAATGGGAGACACATAGACAATCGTTTCTGCAATAATTACTTCGTGTGAAAGTAGTTTCCCACAAGGGCCGCTATTCTACTTTCTACGAGTTAATACCGCGCACATGAGATTGGTGGATCAGTTCGTACCGTTTCTGTATTTAATATTGGTGTTCTGCTGCCATGGGTTTATTTACCGTCATTTTTATTTGTAGTTTTCTGTTGCTGTTTGGGGGAATTACAGCAGGGAAGGCAGCCAGAAACATTTGCACCAGTGCAAGAGAATAATGTCATTGGACGTATCACGGGAAGATAATAGTTTTCTCGTTTTAAGGAGGATCTTTTTGACATTCTTGACTCTCCACGTACAGGAAGACCTTCGAGGTTTTGATGAAGGTCTTTTAACACAGTAAACAATTGCGTGGACTGAGGAACGTTTAAAAGTCGGATGTATGGGCAAGGCATGCTCTAAGCCAAAATCACAAGAATCAGCGATTGAGCCGGCCTTTGTGGCAGACCGGTTCTAGGCCCTTCAGTCCGGAACCGCGCGACTGCTTCGGTCGCAGGTTCGAATCCTGCCTCGGGCATGGATGTGCGTGATGTCCTTAGGTTAGTTAGGTTTAAGTAGTTCTAAGTTCTAGGGAACTGATGACCTGAGATGTTAAGTCCCATGGTGCTAGGTTCATAGATTCTGACAACTCAGTTGCTGGTGAGTATGCACATAGTTGCGGTGACGAAGCTCTGTAGAAACAGTCAGGTCCATATCAGGTAAATTATAGGGCTAAGGAATTATTTAAGTGTTCCTTGTGTTTTTTCAATTGCTACAGTGAATTTGAAGACAACTGAAATTTTATCTTAAACACAGATACGTTTGATCCCTTTGAAGGGAAACGGCGTGGATTTACATAATGAGCAAAGATCCATTTACAAATAACTACTTCCTAATGGCTGAGGAGCACTTGCCTTAAAAGCTGGTTGATATATAACCACTTGTCGCGGCTGGAAGCCCAAAACGATTTTATTCTTATAGATCTTCTCAAACGGAAATTTGAGAGTGGGAGAGCTTATTTGCATTCAAAAGATAGCTGCTTGCAGGTAATTCATGCAGTTCTTCCCCGAAACCACTTGCGACTGGATCGAGAAAAGGAGGGAAAAGACAATGGCACAAAATACGCCCCATCATACACCGAAAAGTGGCTTGCAAAGTACACATGTAGATGTAGATGTAGATGCGGAAATGGTGACAATGCCAGTTGCATGCAGCATGTCAAACGATTAGCTGAAGGAGAAAAAACATTGAACTGACGTCTCATTATACAAATTCACCAGATGTATCACAGAAAGATTTCTTTTTATTCCTTTATTTCAAAAGAAAGTGTGTGAACTGCAATTTTAATCACCTCAGGAAGCCATTGAATCGTACCACGTTTTTGGGGCACGAACATCAGAGCGAAAAAAATATTTTCAGAATTGGTTGGAATACATGCAGAATTCTGCAAATTTTAAAGACGAATATTTTGCGAAACACTAAAATGGTTTGTGTCAAAGACCTTTTTCTTTCATTGTCTTTGTAAAAAAGTTAAAGCCGGTGTCTTGTCCTGTCGAACAAGCGCAAGGTAAAGTATTTTCTGTGGTCGAGCTTTGAGAAGTTAACACGGGCTATTTGAATGTCGTGTCTCAAAGTGCAGACGTAGCTATCATTGTCTGAAAGGTCTAATTACAGAACTGCAAGGCAGCTGAGTATTTTCAGAGATAAGTGAAAACTTTTACTCATTCTCGGAAGAAATTATTCAATCCAAAGAGCGTCAAGACGAGACAAGGCCCTTGTCAGTGCATCTCATATTAATCGCATATTTAGCGCCGACCAAGAGCTGAGATAAGTTATTGCTACTATTTCGGTACACAATCAACTGGTCTTCGTAAAACTAATCTTTATTTTCGTCTGAATTCCAAGATCCACTTGAGACTAAAGACGGTCCTTGCAACACAAGCCCAGTACTTTTCTTATCACCGCGGTTCATGTACACTACTTAAAATCCATTAAGGCAAACACTGAAATATCTTAGGTAGCAC
This sequence comes from Schistocerca gregaria, assembly GCF_023897955.1. Lineage (NCBI taxonomy): Eukaryota > Metazoa > Arthropoda > Insecta > Orthoptera > Acrididae > Schistocerca > Schistocerca gregaria. The sequence goes on from NC_064921.1 coordinate 429,706,185, forward strand.
AGGTAGCTTGTGTAATACTAACTGAAACAATGACGTGCTGGGCCGTGTAACAAGGTAGTTAATACTTCTTCTGTTCCTATGCCCAACACCTCCCTCCCCTCTTCCTCGAAAGTACTAAGTTAATCTAGACTTACAATTAAGGAACGTAATGACTATTAGACGATTAATGAGAAGAGCGGAAAGAGGGAAGAGATCCTTTTATTTATAGTTTTGTAAAAATCCGTTGCGTGTCTACAGCAAAGACCGTCCGAGCAACAAACCAGCGACGTTTTCCGGGGAATGGAGTAAGCAGGGAGTTAATGTGGGTGAGGGAAAGGCGTGGAACGATCACCATGGAGCAAGAGGCAATGCATAACCCATGATACTTATTTACTTCATCGGCGATCAGGGACCTTGCAGATTGTGTGCCAATCTTACAAACTGTCTCCGCCAGATCCTGCCCAGTCAGCTTCCATCTAGTTTCCTAGGAACCCTATTCGCTGCAGGTATCCATAATGCGTCCTTCCATCTTACCGAGTGAGGTGGCGCAGCGGTTAGCACACTGATTCGCATTCGGGAGGACGATGGTTCAAAAAACCCACGTCCCACCATACTGATTTAGAGGTTTTCCGTGATTTCCCTAAATCACTTCAGGGAAATTCCGGGATGGTTCCTTTGGAAGGCACGGCCGACTTCCTTCCCCATCCTTCCCTAACCCGATAGCATCGATGACCTCGCTGTTTGGTCCCTTCCCCCCCAAATCAACCAACCGACTACCCTCCCACTTCGTCGTGGTCTCCCCAAGGGAGCATTTCCTGTGGCCTTCCTACTGATACTGCTTCTGGAATACCATCATCTTTCATCCTCGCCACATGTCCAGCTCATTGTAATCGCTTAACCTTAGCTTTCTGTCAGTATTATACAGGTTCGTCATAGTGTATATTTCCTCATTTTTCAGTCCCCTTTACCATGTTGCTTCCTACACTGGCCGAAAACTTTTTCTCATGATCTTTCTCTTTAACACTATCAGGTTTTGTCCGTCGCTATTGGCGGTACTCTCGATTTCGATGCTATATAACAGCACTTTCATTTTATGCCTTCATTTTAACTTTTATTGAGATTACCTTTGACTTCATGATTGGCTTGAGGCTGTTATGTGATCTGGAACCATTAACAATTACTTAGTTAACTTCTAGCTGGACATTGTTCCTTCGGTTGAAGTATGATACCAAGTATTTAAAATTGTCAACTACCTTCAAATTCATGTCACTCACCTGTAAATCTTCAGGCACATAGTCGTTAGCCCTTCTACTTAGTTCCATGACTTAAGTTATGTGGGTTTATTTTCAAGCCCACCATCCCTAGTGCTCGGGTCCTCCACCGTTTTTATAATTTTTTCTCTCGACGGGGTGTTTATCACTAATCTCCTCTTCTTCCTCCTCCTCAGAGTTGCACTTTCAGCCAATGTTCCCAATTATTTGCTGGATGTATCCCAACCTCTGTCTTCCTGTACAGTTCTTATCCTCTACAGTTACATCCACTACCATGGACGTTATTCCCTGATGCCTTCACAGCTACCCTACCATCCAGTCCCTTGATCTTGTTAGTGTTTCCCATATGTTCCTTTTCTCATCGACTCTGCGGGGAACCTCCTCATTCCTTACCTTATAAGTCCACCTAATTTTCCACATTCTTCTTCAGCACCACATGTCAAATGCTTCTATTCTCTTCTGTTACGGTTACTCCACAGTCCATAAAATGCTGTGCTGCAAACGTACGCTCTCAGAGATTTCTTCCTCAAATTAAGACCCGTGTTTGATACTAGTAGACTTCTATGGGCCGGGAATGCTTTTCTTGGCAGTGCTAGTCTTCTTTTTATGTCTTTCCTGCTCCATCCACCCTGAATTATTTTGCTGCCTAAGTAACAGAATTCCTTAACGTCACCTACTTCGTCATCACTAGTTATGATGCTAAATTTCTCACTGTCCTCATTTCTGCTACTTCACATTACTTTCTTCATTCTTCGATTTACTCTCATTCTACACTCTGTGTTCATTAGAATGTTCATTCCATTCAACATGTCCTCCAATTTTTCTTCACTTTTACTCAGGACAACAATGTCATCAGCGAGTCTTCACATTAATATCCTTTCAATTTGAATTTTAATCACGCTCTCGAATCTTTCTTTTTGAACAACAAGGGCGAAAGATTACATCCTCGTCTTAAACCCTTTTTTAATCAGTGCACTTTGTTCTTGGTCTTCCACTCTTATTGTTCCCCCTTGGTCACTGCACATACTATATATTACACGTGTTTCCCTATTGCTTATCCCTATTTATCTCAGAATTTTGAGCATCTTGCACCTTTTTATACTGCCAAAACCTTTTCCAGGGTCTGCGAACACTATGAGCGTGTCTTTTCCTCAGTCTTGCATCCTTTATCAACCGCAACGCCTTTACCTTTTCTAAAGCCAAACTGATCGTCAGCTGACAGATTACTTTTCTTTTCTATTCTTATGCATATTATTTTTGTCGGTAACTTGCTGAGAAGCTGATCGTGTGATAATACTCACACTTGATGGCTCTTGCTGTCTTCAGAATATGTGAGCGATGTTTATCCGAAAGTCTGATGGTATATCGCCAGTCTCATACATTCTCATACTAACGTCTATAGTTGTTTTGTTGCTACACCTCCCTCTCCACCCCCTCCTCCCAATGATACCAACGTGAAACTCGCAAACTCACTCATCATACCTATCTTTCTGTTAACCTAGAATCATGAAATTTGGCAAGACGGAAGCTTTCACAGTACAAGCGAAGAAAAACATCCGAAATTAGTTAATTTGTATTTATATCACACGAAAATATTTATTTTGTCAGTTTTATCCGACTTCAGACTTAAAATTGAAACATTCTTGAAAGTCTGGGAATTCCGGGGCCAATATCGTGCTTGTATCAGTGTTGATAACAGGCAAAAATCGTCGAGATTCTCGATTCCCTGGGAACGATGAACTGCCTATATCCGTAATTAAGTTTGTACGGAACCGTCGGGGCGCGAGTCCTAGCCGCTCCTGGCCAATTTAATATCTTTTCACATACGTCCTCCATTTCTTCTGAACATATCAATACAGTATCCACATCGACGCAATTCAGTGCCTTTGGCGTAAGTACCTCAAACTTATTCCTCACATCCACATGGTATCTTCAAGCTATCTTAGTCCAATAAAATTTACGGACGTCAAAAGTTCTATTGCTGTGCTCAACTGTTTCCTCCACTACGGCATTTGTAGTCCGGCATTCCCAACATGTAGTTCAAATGTTTCAAATGGTTCTGAGCACTATGGGACTTAACAGCTGAGGTCATCAGTCCCCTAGAACTTAGAACTACTTAAACCTAACTAACCTAAGGACATCACACACATCCATACCCGAGGCAGGATTCGAACCTGCGACCGTAGCGGTCTCGCGGTTCCAGCCTGACGCGCCTAGTACCGCACGGCTACACCGGCCGGCTCCCAATATTTAGAAAGTGACCTGTGTCCCTATCTGCTGCTCTGTATGGCCTTACCTCCTCTGTGCTTTTCTTGTTCTTCAAGTCTACCAACAGGTGGTCAATTTGGTTTATAGTTTTCCCATCTGTTGATTTACAAGTACCTTTATGAATTTGTGATCTGGGAGGTTGCTGATCTGTTTCTCTCTTGCCCCACTTCAGCATTAAAATCTCGAAGTATTATTTTTTGTATTTCTGTCACTGCTTCGTCTGTGGTTTCCTGTTCCTCTCATAGCGTAAAGGGTGCTGTACATTGTACTCTAAGTAGCGGGGCTTCCAGTTCACTGCTTCTGGGCCAGCACGATTTGCAGTCATGGTTTTCTCCCCTAGGAGAGCAAGGGGCACCTACATCTAGAACCCCCCCCCCCCTCACTTCTTCCCTACCTGTGGACAGGTACAAAGGGAGGAAAGGTAGGGAACGGGAAACGCGAAAGATGGGTCATTGTGTGACACGGTTTGTTTGGATCCTTTGTGTGGCCTGTCCGGCTATGTTTGAACAGCCAGTAAGTTGCCACCTGCATAGCTGTCAGCTTCATTTGAGCCCCTCAACTCTCTCGCCAGCACTGTCAGTGATACGATAAGGCGATGGCTCCAGGCAGAGTACATCACCCTCCAGCCGAGTTTTCAAATTTTTTAAAGAAACGGTTAAGATTAGCTTACAGAATACTCAGTCAGTATTTTGCATTTATCTTAGTCTGGCATCTTGGAAATTTGTCGCAGGCTAGGGCTACTGCAGTTATTACTGACTAGCGGAGAAACCCGGCGTTGCCCAGGTATTTATTTACAGCTGTGCGTCTACGTTTGTACCACGCTGCGTCTGGCCTTGTGCTTAATGTTTATGACGTCATATAGCCTGACTTTATGTCGTACAATGATATAAGTTTGTAGGTACACTCAGTAGCATATGTGGACGCTGTCTGGAAAATGAGTTGCAAATGGTGTTAATAGGAACGAGGTAACAGATTTAAATGTCGTGCGTGATGCGGCTGTTCTTCATGCAGATCATAGTTTACGACGTCATATCTCCTGAACTATGTGCTGCACAAAGATATAATTTTGCACTTACGTTCAGTCGTATATGTACACAGTGTCTGTAAAATGTGTCGCGAAACAGCTAGTAGTAAAGAAGTAATAAATTATACTGCCATGTCTCATGCGTACTTTTACTGCATGAACAGAGGTAAAGGAGTAGGGCGACAAAAATTTTTCCTTTCGTCATTTTGCAGGGGGTTATCAGAGAGAAAAAAATTTCGTATCAGTTTGAAATTATATGCAAAGTTTGTTGCAAGTTGTTAAGTGCTCTCATTCTCAAATATTCGATGAACAAAGCCTGTGAATTCACACGTCCAGGGCTACGCTTCTTTTTCACGCTCATCCACCACCCCGTTTGATAGGTAAGTGGATCCTACCCCTACAGCGACTGCTGCTGACAGTAAGGTATATATGTACCAAGTTTGGTTGAAAATGGTCCTGTGGTCCAGGAGGAGATGAGAAACACACACACACGCACAGCAGTATGCACACATATGTACATAAGTATATTGTAATGTGTATGGATTAAAAAGATTAATTCTTCGAGGCGCAGTGCCTGTATATTAATGAAAGCATATAATATTTTTAATTCAATGATCAGTTGTTTATCTTACAGTTTACTTTTAGTCTGTTCGCGTGGTATGCAGCTACGATGGTCACTTACTCTTTGGATTCACATTTTTTTGTCCACCTTTTTAGTTAGCGGCGCCGTAGCGGCTCAAAATTTTTATTACAGTCAGATGCTAAGTCTACGGCCCCTGTTATAACTTGATACTGACGACATAATTTCCCCAGAGGATTTTTAATTAGGTCGCTTAAGATGCTGGATAATCCGAGTATAAGAACAATTTTACATTTTTGCTGGAATTTAGTGCTCAGGAGTGGAAAGAATCAAATAACTTTTAAATACAGTACTCTTGATTTTAAGAGGGGGAGCCGCCACCATCAGAAACTGTCGGCAATGATGGCGCACTGTATTGTTTTTAATGTTTCATGGCATCTGTAACAGCACTAAGCAAGTACGTTGCTTTGTGATGAAGGCTACAGCACAGCTCTCTCATTCACTTACTCAGGTTCAGACGTGAGCGTAATACATTTGTTCCGTTGATTATCGAAGGAGGGCTAAATGGGGAAGAACTACACTCAAGCTCATAAATTAAGGATAATTGCAGAATGTGGTGCACTACACGAAACTGGCGCTAATAGCCTAGGCACATAGGGAACACACACTACAGAGATCTGTAAGTCGACGGTATTGGTGACAAGTTGAGAAAACCGTCCGGAAACAAATGTGCTACAAAACGCCACTGTTTCCTGCGCATGTACTCCGGCATCAATATGGGTTATGATCACCAAGCACACGTAGACAGGCCTCACAGTGGGTTCGGATACTCTGGATCAGGTGGTCGAGCAGCTGCTGGGGTACAGCCTCCCATTCTTGCACCAGTGCCTGTCGGAGCTCCTGAAGTGTCCTAGGGGATCGAAGACGTGCAGCGATACGTCGACCGAGAGCATCCCAGACGTGCTCGATGGGGTTTGGGTCTGGAGAGCAGGCAGGCCACTCCATTCACCTGATATCTTCTGTTTCAGGGTACTCCTCCATAATGGCACCTCGGTGGGTCCGTGCGTTATCATCCATCAGGAGGAAGGTGGGACCCACTGCACCCCTGAAAAGGCGGACATACTGGTGCAAAATGACGTCCCCATACACCTGACCTGTTACAGTTTCTCTGTCAAAGACATGCAAGGGTGTACGTGCAACAATCATAATCCCACCCCACGACCTCCATACAGGTCGCTTTCAAGGACATTAACGGGTTGGAATCTGATTCCTGGTTCACGCCAGATGAAAAACCGGCGAGAATCACGATTCAGACTATACCTGGACTGGTCCGTGAACATAACTTGGGACCACTGTTCCAATGACCATATACTGTTTTATTGACACCAGACTTTACGGGCTCTCCTGTCACCAGGGGCCAGCGGAATGCACCTTGCAGGTCTCCTGGCGAATAAACCATTTCTGTACAGTCGTCTGTCGACTGTGTGTCTGGAGACAACTGTTCCAATGGCTACGGTAAGGTCCCGAGGAAGGGTACCTGCAGTACTCAGTGGCCGTCTGCGGACACTGACGGTGAGATATCGGTCTTCTTGTACAGTGTGGACGTCCCGTACTGTAGCGCCTGGACACGTTTCCTGTCTTCTGGAATCTTTGCCATAGTCTTGAGATCACAGTTTGTGGCACACGGAGGGCCCGTGCTACGTCCTGCTGTGTTTGACCAGCCTCCAGTCGCCCTAATATTCTACCCCTCATAACGTCATCAATATGTGTTCTTTGAGCCATTTTCAGCACACAGTCACCATAAGCACGTCTGATAACGTCTGCATACTTATTCTCTACGCCGTAATCTGACATGGACCAACACACCTCTGCGTGTGTGGACTGCTGCCAGCACCACCGTGCGACGACCGCAGGTCAAATGCACCCCATGGTCATACCCCGAGGTGATTTAAACCCGCAAACCGCTCGCACGACCGTTGTTTCACCATGTATCACCATTATCCTTCATTTACGAGCATGAGTGTAGAAACTGAAAGAGATGTCGCGGAGGTAACGGCTGCGAAGGTCCTTGATTACTTTAGCTTCAACAGTTTGAAAAGAAAGAAATCATATTCTACAGCACAATACGGTACTCGGCTAACTCAATTCCCTGAATGTAAGCCACAAATATTATTGAAACAACGGCGCTCGGTACAGACGTAAACGGTTCCCACCCCTTCAGTAGAAATTTTTATCTAATTTGGTCACCAGTATTGGCAGTTGGAGGTTTGATGTGGGCGTTAGTAACATCATATGATGATCTGCTCTAGTTAACTGAATTGAATTCGAACCATCGGCGTAGGGTGTGAGACGTATGGGGCGGAAACTGTACATGATGCATCAACCGGCAGTGGGAGAGGTTGCTCTCAAAGAGACAGTTCCTGGTCATGTACTGGCACAACATTTCGCCCTCTCTTTTCTTTCATTTCCATCTCAGTTAACACTCTCACGGACACAGCAAGGCACTGTACAAATTCCCATTAATGGCAAATGTTCAATCCCTAGTATTGCTGGAACAACGCAGACAGAAGTGTTAGAAACGTAACACTGAATTCCACAAGAGAGTAGTTAGGGAACTGACTGTGTGTTATTAAACTCCCGAGGGGACTGTGCTTACTCGCCAGCACCATTTCCACCAAATTTGTGCTACGTACGGAGCTTGGTCAGAAATGAAAGTGACATAAGGGGAAGCTCTACGTGGCCAAGAGTTTCGAAGATGTAGCATTTCTGATGTGGGTCGGGAGCCGTATAAGCTATTTATGTTATCACAGCTTGGAATGTCCCCTTTGAACAATTATACAAGATTGTGCTTAAACTGACACACAATAATTTTTGCGCAACGCAATCTGACTCAAAAATCCCTAGAAAAGAATGGCCCTGACTAACATTAACCCATAAGTTTCACAAATCACTTACCTCGCAAAAATCTTGGTTACTCGAACTACTGCAATACAGCGAACGCCACTACTGCCAGCTAAATAAAAGACTCAAACTATGGAAGGCGCTAACTACTGATAGGGATAGTTAGCAAATGAAAGATTTTAATAGAGAACAAACAATGTATTTACCTTAATATCATTAAAAGTCATAATATATATAGCAGTTCATGACATCCAGTCTTACAAATTTCAAAACTCCGCCATCTCTCTCCCCACATCCACCACTGCTGGTGGCTCACCTCCAACTGGGCAACGCTACGCGCTGTTAACATCCAGCTGCCCAACACTACAATGGCGAGTATTACAACAATGCCAGCCAGCCACAGACTGCACACAGCACAGCCAGTGATCTTCATGCAGAGCGCTACGTGGCGTTACCAATAAAAAAACCTAAATAGCCTACTTACAAGTTTAGCTGCCAGGTAGCATTTGGCGCCGCGGAAAGTATGCACAAATGTAATCCGAAGGTGGTGTGGTTTAGTCCCTATGGGGAAACATATTTTATTTAATTTTTACCTTAGTTACACTGCAGTTAAACCGAAATAATGTTCAATAAATTGTTTTATTAATATATTGATAAAAATGAAAAGGAAAGACGAAGAAAAATTTTAATGCAAACATAGCTGGTTTCTCTACATAAATTTGAAAACAAAAATGTAATTGCAAAAATACGGCTTTATAACGTGTGCAACATGTCGAGACAATTACTGCTTCCCCTGTGTTTATGATGGATATCACACCAGAATGTGTAAATCATCAACTATAAAAGAGTAAAAGTATCTTATTTTATTTACGAAGTTCCCGTGTATTTCTTTCAATTGCTTCCTGGAAATTTACTTACGATACCAATTTTTCCTTTGCCATTCCATTTCATGTCTTTTATGGGAACATTAATACACTACTGGCCATTAAAATTGCTACACCACGAAGAGGACGTGCTACAGACGCGAAATTTAACCGACAGGAAGAAGATACTGTGATATGAAAATCATTAGCTTTTCAGAGCATTCACACAAGGTTGGCGCCGGTGGCGACACCTACAACGTGAAAGTTTCCAAACGATTTCTCATACACAACAGCAGTTGACCGGCGTAGCCTAGTGAAACGTTGTTGTGATGCCTCGTGTAACGAGAAGAAATGGGCACCATCACGATTCCGACTTTGATAAAGGTCGGATTGTAGCCTATCACGATTGCGGTTTATCGTATCGCGACATTGCTGCTCGCGTTGGTCGAGATCCAATGACTGTTAGCAGACTGGAATCGGTGGGTTCAGGAGGGTAATACGGAACGCCGGGCTGGATCCCAACGGCCTCGTATCACTAGCAGTCGAGATGACAGGCATCTTATCCGCATGGCTGTAACGGATCGTGCAGCCACGTCTCGATCCCTGAATCAACAGATGGGGACGTTTGCCAGACAACAACCATCTGCACGAACAGTTCGACGACGTTTGCAGCAGCATGGACTATCAGCTCGGAGACCATGGCTACGATTACCATTGACGCTGTATCAAAGACAGGAGCGCCTGCGATGGTGTACTCAACGACGATCCTGAGCGCACGAATGGGAAAACGTCATTTTTTCGGATGAATCCAGGTTCTGTTTACAGCATCATGATGGTCGCATCCGTGTTTGGCGACATCACGGTGAACGCACATTGGAAGCGTGTATTCGTTATCGCCATACTGGCGTATCACCCTGCAAGGGGGGCCATTGGTTACACGTCTCGGTCACCTCTTATTCGCATTGACGGCACTTTGAACAGTAGACGTTACATTTCAGATGTGTTAAGACCCGTGGCTCTACCCGTCATTCGATCCCTGCGAAATCCTACATTTCAGCAGGATAATGCACGACCGCATGTTGTAGGTCCTGTACGGGCCTTTCTGGATACAGAAAATGTTCGACTGCTGCCCTGGCCAGCACATTCTCCAGATCTCTCACCAATTGTAAACGGCTGGTCATTGGTGGCCGAGCAACTGGCTCGTCAGAATACGCCAGACACTACTCTTGATGAACTGTGGTATTGTGTTGAAGCTGCATGGGCAGCTGTACCTGTACACGCCATCCAAGCTTTGTTTGACTCAATGCCCAGGCGTATCAAGGCCGTTATTACAGCCAGAGGTGGTTGTTCTGGGTATTGATTTCTCAGGATCTGTGCACCCAAATTGCGTGAAAATGTAATCACATGCCAGTTCTAGTATAATATATTTTTCCAATGAATGCCCGTTTATTATCTGCATTTCTTCATGGTGTTGCAATTTTAATGGCCAGTAGTGTAAATAAGGTACACTGAGGTGACAAAAGTCATGGGATACCTCATAATATCCTGACGGACCTTCTTTTGTCCAGCAACTTGGTGTGGCAAGGACTCAACAAGTAGTTGGAAGTCCCCTGCAGAAGTATTGAGCCATGCTGCCTCTACAGCCGTCCGTTGCAAAACTGTTGCCGGTGCAGGAATTGTTCACGAACTGACATCTCGACTGTGTCCCATAGATGTTCGATGGGATTCATGCCGCCGATGTGCGTGGCAAAATTATTTACTCGTGTTGTTAAGAATGTTCTGAATGGCGCAATGTCATCCATAATAACACCATCGTTGTTTGGGAACGTGAAGTCCATGAATGATTGCAAATCGTCTCCAAGTAGCTGAACGTAATCATTTCCAATCAATGATCGGTTCATTTGGACCAGAGGACCCGTTCCATGCAAACACAGCCCAAACCATTATGGAGCTACCTCCAGCTTGCACAGTGCCTTGTTGACACCTTGGGTCCATGACTTCGTGGTGTCTGCCCCACACTCAAACCCTACCATCAGTTCTTACCACCTGTAATCGGGACTCATCTGACTAGGCCACGGTTATCTAGTACTCTACGGTCCAACCGATACGGTCACGATCCCAAAAGAGATGCTGCAGACGATGTCGTGCTGTTGAAAAAGGCACTCGCGTCGGTCATCTACTGCCATAACAGGTTAACGCCAAATTTTGTCGCACTGTCCTAGCGGATACGTTCATCATACGACCCACATTGATTTCTGCGGTTTTTCACTGACTGTTGGTTGCCTACTAGCGCTGACAACTATATGCAAATGCCTTTGCTTTCGGTCATTATGCGAAGTCCGTCGGCCACCGCGTTGTCCGTGTTGAGAGGTAATGCCTGAAAGTTGCTATTCTTGGCACATTCTTGATACCGTGGATCTCGGAATATTGAATTACTTAACGATTTTTGAAATCTAGCTTCAACTACCATCCCGTGATCAAAGTTTTGTTAATTCCCGTAATGAGGATGTACTGGATTCAATGCGATGTCATAGCTCTATGTTTACACACTGTCCGACTTGAGGAGCTTAGTATATGTCTAAGAGAAGGCCACACACATTACCCTGCTAACTTCCTATACCTTGATTAAATTGTAGGCAGTATTATGGTTGGCGAAATGAATGAGTGATCTTAACACAAGTTGGGTACTATTCAGGGATTAAATTGTTCATTGAAATCTTCCTTAATACGCTGATTGCGACGACAGATTGATTCACGAGGTCGATCAAGAAGAGTCTAAGTCCTGCTTACCACCTCGTTGGTCGAAGTTCAATAATCGGTTTTGGATAACCTCTGTTGAAAATTCGCGAATCTTTAAACAGAACGCTGCTCTTCAGAGTTTAATTCCACAAACACAACTGTCGAAAAACTTTTCCTGCAGAAGTTCTACAAGTCCCTGGACTCGTCATCCGAAAAATTTCAACTTAATCGCAACTGATACGCCGCTCATCAGCGTACGTCTTTTGTCAGCGAACTCGCAAATTGAACTGACCCAGGCCAACATGCCTGCTCTCCTTATATAGCCTAGATTTGTCGTTGCAAAACTAACAAAATTACACAACACATAATGTACATATTAGTATAAAAGTACACATTTAAACATTTTACATGAGTCGCGCTTGTGCACCGATTCCTTTCAGCTAAAAAAAAAAAAAAAGGAACAGTTTGGTCAGTTTTTACCAGTAAACCTAACATAATGTCTCTCGTTGGTTGTTCGTGAACACTATAAAGAATAAAAATTATATTAAACTTCTAGCTACTAGGAGTATCATCCACTAGATAGCACTGTAATTTCACAAGCGTTTCCGTGATGGCCCTACTTTCTCGCTGAAGTCCTTGTTTTGGGTTATTTGCATCTTATTCAGTGAAATGGTCAAAACTGGCTTTCTTTACTATTACCTATTTTAAAACCAACGAGAAAGAAACGTCTCTGCAGTCTACTCTCTAGTATCGGCGCTGCACTTATTGTTTTGCAATTTATTTTGTTCTAAAATGCGCTTTTTAATCGTCGGAAGCTAAATTCCTTTCTCATAACACGAATTGTAATGGTTTAAGAGAAATTCTGAGATGTTTCTCGGTACTGCTGTTCAGATGCTATCAGTTAGACTTCGTTCGTTAGAATCTCTTAAAACACGTAGAAGTTGTTGATATTGGAAAGAATTAAGTATTTTCATGTCTTCCAAGTTGATATCAGAAGTACTATTACGTTTACAGAGTGGATGTTTAGGCAAGCTTCCTCACTTCGTTTTTCTCCTTTGTGAGGTGTTATTGTCTACTCTGTATCTTTGTTTAGCTGTTGCCCATGTAACAGCGGGCTTAAAAAATGGTTCAAATGGCTCTGAGCACTATGGGACTTAACATCTGAGGTCATCAGTCCCCTAGAACTTAGAACTAGTTAAAGCTAACTAACCTAAGAACATCACACACATCCATGCCCGAGGCAGGATTCGAACCTGCGACCGGTTCCGGACTGAAGCGCCTAGAACCGCTTGGCCACCGCAGCCGGCTGACAGCGGGCTTCCTTCGTTGTCCGTATATTTCGCCAATAGACGATGATGAGGTGTCGCCTGATGATCTAGGAGACAGCTCCACGAGCTACCTCGTCGTGAGCTATGCCCGCTTGTATCGGCAGTTGGGAACCCCACCGCACAGCACCGCGCTGCCTATCAAACCGGTGAGCATCTAGTCGCGACTGCCTGTCGTCTCTCAGGGAGAAAAGAAATTTATGGCACAACTGGATTGAAAGGAAAGATCGGCTGATACGATACATACTGAGGCATCAAGGAATCATCAATTTGGTAGCTGAGGAAAGGGTAAAAATTGTAGAGCTGGACCAAGGTTTGTCTACAATAAGCAGGTTTACATCGATGCAGGCTGCAGTATTTACGCAGAAATGAAGATACTTGCACAATATAAATTAGCATTCAAGGCTGCATCAAACTAGTCTTTGAAATGAAGACCATGTGCCGTTTAGGTCTTAAGTAAGGTGTGATGTTTATGTCCAAAAAAGAACAGTTATATAAAGTAGTACGCTGACTGCGTTTCTGATTATGTGTATCTGTATATTTACCTTGCCCTGTTTTAAACAGTCTGTCTGCTAGCAAGAAAGCAATACCAGTAAGCCTACTGATTCAAATCTGTGTGCGATAATAACAAATTCGAGGTAAGTACATTCAGATCTACTCGAACTTACTACGGTTCTCTAAATCTGAATAAGTACAAAACTGGTACCTAGGCGAAAATCCATAATTTCTTACTTCGTATTGGTGTCGCCTTGGGTAACGCGCTGTTCTGCTCTCAGCACTATTACACTAACTACAGTTGAAAAAGCCAAAATGCAAGATATTTGACTGAGACACATTTAGAATTTGTTTAAATAAAAACGACTTGGAATTGGGAGGTGGAACATGGCTGAGGAGAATGACTGTAATATCTTACTGGAAAATCTTACTGTATTGTGAAACTTGCAATTGTTAAACCATATCATAAAAATTACATTCACTCAAACAAATGATAATTAGAAAAAAATACAATAAAAACTTGGAATTTTTTTTCGTACAGGGACCAGTTTTGTACTTATTCAGATTTACAGGGATGTAGTAAGATCGAGTGGACGTGAATGTACTTACCTCGAATTTGTCATTTTCGCGCACAAGTTTTAATCTCTTTGAGTTTACTGATAGTTTGTTTAAACGGTTTCAGGTAAATATACAAATACACGTAATCAGAAACGCTGGCAGTACACCACTTGACATAACTGTTCTTTGTTAGACATAAACATCACACCTTACTTCACACCTAAACATTACAACGACAGCAACAATACAAGCGCAATGTATGCCACAGAATAAGAGGGGCCACCATATGCGTAAAAAAAATACCGTGTGGCTAGGGCCTGCCGTTGGGTAGACCGTTCGCCTGGTGCAAGTCTTTCGAGTTGACGCCACCTCGGCGACTTGATATGCATAAAGATGACCATCGATGTTGAATGAGCAACGCTCTCCTGCAAGTTCATGCGACACATAGGCGAGGCAAAATGCACTGAGGTGACAGAAGTATTGTGATACCTTCTAATATCATGTCGGACCTTCTTTTGTCCAGCGTACTGCAGCAACTAGACGGTGGTTTCGAAGGCGTCTACGCCAACCTTTAACCACACTCTTAGCTCTTACCAATCGGAATCGGGACTCATCCTACCAGGCAACGCTTATCCAGTACTCTACGGGTCAACCGTTACGGCACTATAGCCGACGTCGTGCTGTTAGCGAGGGCACTTGCACTGGTCTATGCTGCCATAGCCCATGATGCCAAATTTCGAAGCTCTGTCGTAACGGATACTTTCGTCGTACGTCCCATATTGATTTCTGCGGTTATTTCGCACTGTGCTGCTTGTCTGTTAGCCCTGACGACTCTACGCAAACGCCGCTGCTGTCGGTCGTTAAGTGAAGGCCGTCGGCAACTGTGTTGTCCGTGGTGGGAGGTAATGACTGAAACTTGGTATTTTTGCCACTCTCTTGACACTCTGCATCTCGGAATATTGACTTCCTCACAATTTTCGAAATGGAAAGTCCCATGCGTCTAGCTCCAGCTTCCATTCCACGTTGAAAGTCTGTTAATGACGGTTGTGTGGCCATGATAACGTCGGATACCTTTTCACATGAATGACCTGAGTACAAATAACAGCTCCGCCAATGTACTGCCCTTTTATATCTTACGTACGTGATACTATCGCCATCTGAATATGTGCATATTGCTATCCCACGCCGGCCGCGGTGGTCTAGCAGTTCTAGGCAATTCAGTCCGGACCCGCGCGACTGCTACGGTCGCAGGTTCGAATCCTGCATCGGGCATGGATGTGAGTGATTTCCTTAGGTTAGTTAGGTTTAAGTAGGTCTAAGTTCTAGGCGACTGATGACCTCAGATGTTAAGTCCCATAGTGCTCAGAGCCATTTGAACCATTTCAGCTATCCCACGTCCTTTGTTACTTCAGTGCATAGGCTGTTGACTGTTGTGTCACCCAGTATGCCGTACAGCTACTGCTCCGTTCCTAATTATTTATCCATCACTCAAAAAGGCGCTTACACTCTTGAGAGCTGAGCGGCTAGTAAGCGATTCGCGAGCTCGTTGCTTGGAGGTGTGTTCGACGCTCGCAAGTGGCTCGGGAGCCGCTTGGCACAAGCCACATGCTGTTGGTTTTGGCAACCAGTAAGAAAGGTGTAAGTAGGCTGTTTAGGTTTTCTTATTGGTAACGCCGCTTAGCGCTCGGTATGAAAAATCACTGGTTGTGCTGTGCGCGGTCTGTGTTTAGTTTGCATTGTTGTCTGCCATTGTAGTGTTGAGCAGCGGCAGCTGGATGTTAACAGCGCGTAGCGTTGCGCAGTTGGAGGTGAGCCGCCAGCAGCGGTGGACGTGCGGAGAGAGATGGTGGAGTTTTGAAATTTGTAAGAATTGGTGTCACGAACTGATATATATATATATATATATATATATATATATATATATATATATATATATATTATGACTATTAAGGTAAATACATTGTTTGTTCTGTATTAAAATCTTTCATTTGCTAACTATGCCTATCAGTAGTTAGTGCCTTCAGTAGTTTGAATCTTTTATTTAGCTGGCAGTAGTGGCGCTCGCTGTATTGCAGTAGCTTGAGTAACGAAGATTTTTGTGAGGTAAGTGATTTGTGAAACGTATAGGTTAATGTTAGTCAGGGCCATTCTTTCGTAGGGATTTTTGGAAGTCAGATTGCGTTGCGCTAAAAATATTGTGCGTCAGCTTAAGCACAGTCATGTAAAATTTTTCTAAGGGGACGTTTCAAAGGACGTAGGGACGGCACTGTTGCGTGACCACCGTTCGCGCTCGCGAACAGTGTGGCCCACAGAATCCTCACGCGAAGCTCTCGCGTCACTGTTTTCCCCAAGCGGCTCATGAACCAATAGCGGCTATGTTACTCGCATCCTTACGAGCTCACGTATCTTTTCCTGTATGTTTCATAGTCGATGTGCGTGAATTAAATTCGCAATTTCAGAAGCTTATAAAGTTTCCTGTACTCCAATTATATCTCTCATTTACGTGCAGTTTCTGGGCAGGATGACGTGCAAAGGCGTTACCAGTGACCTTCGGAACTATAGTAAATGAATGATCAGCTTGAAGTAGCTAAATACCACACAGCTGACGAGATCTATGTAATAAACAAAAAAATGTCTCGAGTAACGCTTTGTATGTAGATGAACAGCAATCAGTGTTAAGACTGTCGCTGAAACCGGTGTTAGTGTGCAGGGATAACAGCCAGACTGATGATAAAAGTTGACTGGTAATTAAAATTCTTTTGTTTTTCCACTTTTACGTTCGGATACAACACAATCGTGTTTTAGTGTAAGGTTGTGGGTGGACCTGGGCTAGCGCGATGCCAGGTGTCAGATGATATCACCGCTCACCCATGCTCTCACACTGAGTAGTGCTGATGAGATAACGCTTCGCCAGAACTTCTCTGACTAGCAACGCGTTGCAAAGTGCCCTTCCGTAACCAGTCAGGGGGCTGTGAAAGATCATGTGGGGGACGCATGGCGGACGAGCGAGAACGCGCCAGCACCACCCGGACGCCCTCTTGCTAGCTTGAAGCTGATGGGACATGGCGCCCGAATAAGGCCAACTTTGAAAATACATGTGATTGGGTTGACAATCACATGTATTTTCAAAGTTGCCCTTATTCGGGCGCCATGTCCCATCAGTCTATCCGTCAACGGCCTCCCACTGGTTTACTGGAATAAACCACCGGTCAGCTTTTTACATTGTAGTTGTTGTTGTGTTATTGTGGTCTTCAGTCCTGAGACTGGTTTGATGCAGCTCTCCATGCTACTCTATCCTGTGCAAGCTTCTTCATCGCCCAGTACTTACTGCAACCTACATCCTTCCGAATCTGCTTAGTGTATTCATCTCTTGGTCTCCCTCTACGATTTTTACCCTCCACACTGCCATCCAATGCTAAATTTGTGATCCCTTGATGCCTCGTAACATGTCTTACCAACCGGTCCCTTCTTCTTGTCAAGTTGTGCCACAAACTCCTCTTCTCCCCGATTCTATTCAATACCTCCTCATTAGCTATGTGATTTACCCATCTAATCTTCAGCATTCTTCTGTAGCACCACATTTCGAAAGCTTCTATTCTCTTCTTGTTCAAACTATTTATCGTCCATGTTTCACTTCCATACGTGGCTACACTCCATACAAATAATTTCAGAAACGACTTCCTGACACTTAAATCTATACTCGATGTTAACAAATTTCTCTTCTTCAGAAACGCTTCCCTTGCCATTGCCAGTCTACATTTTATATCCTCTCTACTTCGACCATCATCAGTTATTTTGCTCCCCAAATAGCAAAACTCCTTTACTACTTTAAGTGTCTCATTTCCTAGTCTAATTCCCTCAGCATCACCCGACTTAATTCGACTACATTCCATTATCCTCGTTTTGCTTTTGTTGATGTTCATCTTATATCCTCCTTTCAAGACACTGTCCATTCCGTTCAACTGCTCTTCCAAGTCCTTTGCTGTCTCTGACAGAATTACAATGTCATCGGCGAACCTCAAAGTTTTTATTTCTTCTCCATGGATTTTAATACCTACTCCGAATTTTTCTTCTGTTTCCTTTAATGCTTGCTCAATATACAGATTGAATGACATCGGAGAGAGTCTATAACCCTGTCTCACTCCCTTCCCAACCGCTGCTTCCCTTTCATGCCCCTCGACTCTTGTAACTGCTATCTGGTTTCTGTACAAATTGTAAATAGCCTTTAGCTCCCTGTATTTTACCCCTGCCACCTTTAGAATTTGAAAGAGAGTATTCCAGTCAACATTGTCAAATGCTTTCTCTAAGTCTATAAATGATAGAAACGTAGGTTTGCCTTTCCTTAATCAATTTTCTAAGATGTCGTTGGGTCACGTGTTCCAACATTTCTACGGAAATTTTAGTTATTATTTAAATGAAATTCTTACGCTCATTCGGATGTCCACATTCCCTCTTCCTTACGCTGACGGCAAATTCTGTACCTCAGGTTATCGTGTGTGAGTGTGAGACCGACAAGCACTTTTAATATGTCCGTTATTTAATGTACCGCGGCAAAAATGCGGCGTCAACTCTCCACTGTTTGCCATCTAGTCTTTGGGTTTAACGAAGGCTTCCCGACGAAAATTCGTTTGGTGACTGGAAAGCTAATTTACAGACCGCCGCTCCGGCATTTGGAGTTTGACCCGCGAAACCTTGGTCTTTTTTTTTTTTTTCAATACTCCACTCTGCTTCCACCCATTTCAGTACTATATACAAATTTAACTGTTGGTTTTCGACTCCCCTGTAACAAGACGTATGTGCCATTTCGCACGCCGGAAAAAGATGAGATCGTACCATTAAGGCCATAAATAACAGAGCACAGTGGTTTTCACTCCGGATTTCTGATTGTCACTTTACTTTTTTGTATTCAGCCTACAGACAAGGTCCCTGATATCTTTCTTTCTCGTATTATTTGAACATTTACTCGCTTATCGTTGTGTCTGAGGTCAATGGACTGAACAGATTTCTAGCCTGTCCAAAATACAGGGTGTACTGAAAAAAACTGGACAATATTTTGACATCGCAAATCTCGTTTAAAAATTAAGAAGTAAAGTGTAGATAAAATTATTTAGCGAAAAGTATTTCCAAGTTGCGAGAGTGTCACGCCTAACAAGCAGTGACCGTTCGTGACACTTGTAAGCTTGCCGCTCCAATGAGAAGGTCAAGCTCACCAATATGAATTCACCTGATACACTGCATTCTCCCTTTATGCATGTGAAATTCGTTTGAAAAGAGCCCCTCTCCTATAGACAGATGTTGAGTGAGCTATCGTCTCGGTATAACACGATAAAAAGAGTAGTCCATTGAGTTGGAATCAACTGGAGCTAATTCTTCATGTTCCTCACTGAAATGTGACAAAGAAGGTTCATTGGTTGTCTCCTGTCTTTCCTATTTCCTCACTCCAAAACTGAAACCCGTGCCTTGTTCCAGTTCCTTTGCTCTACAAATTAAGGTCATTAGGTTAGAGCACAAACAGTTTACGCCTCCAGTAGTACCGTCAACAGCACACTGAGCGCTCCGTAGATCGCTGCCGAGGCCACTCGAAAAATTACCCTTGCATCTAATAGCAGTCCTCGATGTAGTTAAGAGTTACCAACCGGCTCGCATATAAAAATAAGTTAATCAAGCTAGGAAGGATAAGTGCTTATTCCATGGCTCAAATTATCTTATGACCCCATACTTGTGACCTTGTCTCGTGATCTCCGAGCTGGTCTATTAATAAACGTGTGCGCGATGATCAACTCATTGTCTTTTAGGGCTCCGCCCATCGTTTACTGTCAAGCACTGCTGATAGTCGCACTTATCTCAGACAACAACAGCTTCTGGATACACCACTACATTATCTCCACAGATCACCCAACAACTCTATCTGGTATTTTCCGGATTGTTCGCAGAATCTCGTATTGCTAAACGGAGTGACACCGTTCTGCGGTTAAGACACTCGACTTGTATTCTGGCCCAACGCGCCTGAACTCTCAGTGAAGTTATAACATTACAGCCACATACGTTACTTAATTTTTTTCTTGTCAGTATTGTATACGGTATGCTCTTCTTAGTTCCTCATTCATCACCCGTGTTTCATATTTTTGATACGTTCCGTTTTTGGATGAATAGCTGTATGGTACGTCAGTAAGTAATTACTCTTAGAAGATGCACCATTGGCATTGTTCTTCTAAATGTTTTAATGTACAACTGTAAAAAGACAGAAGACAAATGTGCTATCTGGCTGGATAACTCTAATTTGGGACCAGAGAACTTCAGTGCGCCTACAAATTTCGGTAGTCTGCATGTATCAGTTAGGCAAAATGTTTCGATCGATTTGTACTTAAGGATGATTCACTTATTTCTAATTATAAACTTAATATTCTTGAGTACAACAGTTTGTAAATTGGGGAATTGTCAGATCAGCGTAAGATTACAACACTTCATTAGAGCATAACCACATAACCGCATTCTCCTTCACATAACCTACGCATTTTATATCGTTTGTGGTTTTCTTCCCTCAAACAGAAACATAACATTTAGAACACTATTTCATGTGCTTTGTAGTTTTATTGTGTATATCGCATGGGAAATTGCCACTACAGTCTTTGCAACACTGAATGACAACACAAATGCTGGTAGACACTAAATCATTTCAGATATTAATACAAAAATTATATACCTTGCTTTAAACTTAGCCCTTGCTCACTTCAGTATCAATTCATATTTAATGAATAGTTGCTTAGTTCTATCACAATTTTCCTATCACTAGTGACATTTCTAAGCAAAATATGTGTACTTTATTCATGAAACAGGGTGTTTCTTATGACACTTGATTTTAAGATTTAAATGTTAATTTAAGAAAGTACGTAATACATCGACTTCTAGTGCATTTTATGGCGTTTGGTTGCACGGCAGCGGAATGTACGAGTGCAGACACCAAACAAAATATATTTCTTGACTATATTGACGATATCTGGATTACGCTAGAATAATGAAGTAAGATAACAGATTTTTACCATTTTGTACTAGTTCTGAAACAATTCATTTTGTTCTTCTCCAGAAATCTAGAGTATTCGGTGTAATTGTGTTAAATGCAAAACAGATATGAAAGTATTTTATTTTGTGATCTGATAACTCTTTCTTGTCGGAATGCTACAGTAAAAAACGAAAACAAAGACAGCCTTATGACGCATGGATTTTTACTCCGGCGAGAGGACCCTCCGATGTGTGGTGCTTGTGGCGTTCAGATCACGGTGCACCACCTTTTATTGGACTGCATTTTATTTGCTGACCAGCGGACTGCAGCGGATTTTCCGGCGGATCTGCAGTCTATTTTATGCAATGCTCAAATGAATGTGGTTCGGATTTCAAAGTTCTGTGAATTGTCCCACATTTTTAACAAGATTTTGGGGAGATATTTTTCATGTGTCAACGGGGTGACTCGCTCACCCAAAATTTTTCGTAAGTGGTCAGCCAGTCTCATTTCCCTGTGCTCTTTTGTGGTTTGTTTTCCCTCTGTTACTTTCTTGATTGGCTATCTTGCCACACACACGCCTTTCGCCGGCAAGCTGTGACAATGGATTGATAAAATTAGTACGGCACGACTGGTATTAGGTTCAAATCGGTCGATTTGGTTGTGGTGGTTGATTGTAGCGTAGCTCGAGGGCTCGGTTAGGTTGAAAGATGATAATTTGGTTGTGAGTTGACGAAATCAATGCAAATGCATGTCAGATTAAGATGGAGGTGACAGACTGACCTGTAGAACAGCCCAATTCTTACGTTCGCGCCATATTAAATCGGTCGACTTCATTAGGACGCCATTTCTACTGTACTCACGTTAGTTGCTCGTCTCAGACAGCTGCAAATCAACACCCGGGTAATATAGAGACTACTGAGTTCTATTTTCGAATTACAAAAAAAGTCGTTTGAGTGCACCGGTCAGTGCAAAGGAGACGAAGACCAAACAGTACGCTGATGTTGAAAAGCAATGTGGTTGCTTCCACAGTTAGCCTCATAAAACCTGGTTTGGACTAGGTATGGGACATCGGAAGACAAATATCGATATTTCATTAAATCTGACATCGCCGTAGTATATATATATATATATATATATATATATATATATATATATATATATATATATATATATAGAATTAATCTAACGAAAAATATCGATACCTCTACATTTCGGCGCCAAAAATTGTTTTTAAATTCAGATTGGTTAAGATTTCATGTGTAATTTGAAACTGTGACAAGCAGACTTTGTGAATTTATAAGAAAATTAAGCAATTTACCTAACTAGAGAAATATTAGGAAAAAGTGAAGAAAGTTCTACTAGAGCATATGAAAAAATAGAGAAATGGCTCAAAATGCAGATAATACCAATGAAAAGAATCATCAGTTATTTTCTAAAGAACTTAAAATAATTATTTTCTTAGCATGTTTTGCTTTAACGTAATATACTCCTTTGTGCAGAACTCTCTTCACAAGCTTTTGAAAATAGTCTTTCTGCTAGAACTGAAGTCCCTACAACAGATAAATAATTCGTAACTATTTGATGCAGACGGAAACTAGGTTGGGACTTTTCCCTCCAGAATGTGAATGAATTATCTCCTAACCGTCCAGGTTGTGATATTCGTAAATAAACGAAACGTTTTTTAGTTGCCACATTTACAAGATTTCAATCAATCTTAATGTCCAGTGGGAGGAGGCTACAAAAACACGCAATTGACAGCAGTCAAAATTTCTCTAAGAATTCCGAAGTAAAAATCTATAGGCACTGTCCTCACGCTGTAAATATTTAAATATTAAAAAGAAAATAAAGCTGAGTTTCCACTCTTATGACTGACATGATGGTCATAATAATATCATCCGATTACATAGCCACAAAATATCGATATTACCGATATACCAGCTAAGAAATACCGATAAAATATATCACCTATCTGGTCCCAATATATCGTTATTTCGATATAGCGCTGTCCGATACCCCAACGCTAGAATGAGCGGAAAGATGCGACGGATATCTTGCATAGCTTATTGGTCCGAGGAGGAGGTTTATTGGCTGCGCACGGAGTTATATGTGGTTCATTCAAATGAAACCTGGTCAGTGCGCCTACGTTTGCCTTACACGTAAGGTGGCACCGCGTAACTGCGGGTATGGTGGCGCGATCTATTTGTAGAGATACTGACGCGTGCGCACCGTTTGATGTTGCATAACGACAGTGTGATTTCACGCCGAAGTGGTCGCACAAGTGACCGTCCACTACCGAGCATGCAGGCGAAAAGCAGGAACATCGAGGAATGATTCGATTTTTAGCGAGGGAGGGAGGGAGTTGGAGGCCGTGAAGTGTGTCGACGGGTGAAGGCTGTGTACGGTGAGTACAGTGTGAGTCGTTCGAGTTTTGTGGAATGGCGCAAGCGATTCCTCGAGGGGCGCGAGTCACTGGAAGACGATGCTCTTCCTGGAGAGGCTCATCGTGTCATCACACCGGGAATGGTTGCGGAAGTGAATGCTTTAGTTTTGGACAACCGCAGAATCACCGTGGACGAGATCCATCGGTTATTGGGTATCAGCAACGGACGATAAATTGTGTGACTGGGTCCAGGTCTGGATCCGACAGCAGTCTACTAGCTTCTCCAAGGATGGAATCGACCGGCTAGAGTCGCAATGGGATAAATGTGCCAACAGTTTTGGCGACTATTTTTGAGTATGTGTACTGTGTATAACTACATTTTTGAGTTAGTAAAATCTTTACCGTTACGTTTCACTAGTGGCCGGGTTTCATTTGAATGCCGCCTTGTATATAGAATGAGTTCAATACTAAACTGGAGATGTAACTCGAAAACTCCTCTGTCTAGAAAATCGTGACTGTCTGTCCTGTTTCTGCCATACTGGAAAGGAGCGTTCGTAGTTTGATTACAGTTTTTCTACCCTTGACTTTAGAATGAATCTGTGTTAAAGAAAAAAATCAACAGTTTAGTTGTGTTGCTTAGAGACGTAGCAGTTGATGGACGACACGAAGTGGCATTCAGTTTCACAAAAAAGTTACGTATGCTTTCCTATATTGTAAAGGAAAGTATGTACGGTAAACGCAAATGCTTTAACAAAGATACTTAAAAAAATTTCAGATTTTTTCACTCGCAGCCAAAGCTTCAAAAGACGTGGGTGAACACGGTATGAAGGGAATACTGGTCTCTGCCAAAACATGTCGTCATTAGCAGGGATCGTTTTACAAAATATAGCTACGTATTTCGAGTGTGTTCACTTTTTCTGTCCCTTTACAAGCGAAAAATCAGTCAGAGGAGACAACTTTTTCGGAATACACCAAAAGTTTCAGAGAGAAAAGCCATCTACTAAACTAACAACAACGAAACAAATTCACATATCTTTAGGTAAGCCCTAGTTGTAGTAGTCGTAATTATTCCTGATGGATTATTTTAATTTCGTTTCAGGAACTGAAGTAAATCTATACAATAAACACTTAGTGTGAATCCGGTGTCAGTCATGCCAATGGTAATTCAAGTATTCAGACTAACCCGTAGTAAAAAAAAAAAAAAAATAAAAATAAAAATAAAAAAAAACCTTGTGAAGTATAACATAACTTTATAAATGATAATCTCAAAAGTGTACTTCAAGAGCGATATAGTAGTTTTACCTTAAATTCTTTGTTATTCAACTGGAAAACGTCGTTGTACAAAAGCAATCCAGGCGATGTAGTGAACTATACTATTAGCCCTGCCTCTGCAGTTTTTCTCTCGGGTCGTACAGATTTGTACGCTCAATGTTTATTTTCCTACACTCCAGTGTTCTTTGTGATAGGACATCTTCTGTAAATTGTGAACCTGATTAATCTAAAAGAGATTTTCAATTATCTAAAACAGTTGACAGTGACAAAGAGTCTATTAAAGAATATGCACTCTTTTTTGATAGTATGTCAGTTAGAAAACAGCTTGTGTGCAACAATAACAAAAAATGTATTCAGTGTATATTGAATTGGATAGTGTAATGAATATAGATACTGAAGGTATGAAGCTTTAGTTTTCAAATAGTCTCATACTCAAATCTGAGATTAAATGCACAAATGCGCATAACCTAGTGAATAAACTGTCATAAGATTGAAATTGAGTGTCTTCATATTCAATTAAAAGCTCACGCAAAGAAAGCAACAGCTGCGGCACGGAGCAGCTGTTTCGGTAAGTGACGAAAGGCAGCACGCTTATGACATCTTCGGAAAATTCTTGACTGGGAATTATTCACCTAAGAACTTGTTAAGTGATTCAGAAAAACGTTAAAGATTTTTCCCACAATTCGTAGTTAGTTTAACATGTGAAATGAGAAACAAAGCTATGGTTTACCAATTTTGTTACCCAGTGATTTGTACAGAACTCAATTTTCGCTAGGCATAGACATGGGAGCATTCTCCATCAAGTGAGTTATTCCCCGAAAGCTACCTAACCATCTGGCGAGATAATTATAATAATAGAACTATTATGTCACTGTTTTGCTCATTTTGTGCCGCCATGTAGTCACGTCATTCAGTAAGTAAAACACGAAATCGGGAAGGAAAAAATCACTTGTACGTAAGTTGATTTTTGTGTAATTTGTAACCGTCTTTAGTGGCGATAAGAAAGTAAACAGAACGAATAACTGCGCAATTGATCTTGTGGGGAAGGATTACCAGAGACATAACAGTACTGACAGTGAACTATAAACTAAACTTAGACGCCGTCACATAGTACTCATTAGTGGGAATTGTATGTATTCTATATAACACAGATTTTTTCAAACGGCGCGTCGCACCCTCAGGTAAGGACATTGTGGTAGTTTCATAGAAATAAGAGCTTGGTTTACCTGATTTCTGCGTCAGGTAGCGACGTGTGTGCTAACAGTGGTCTAGAGGGCCTCAAGGAAGTGTTGTTACTATGGCGCTGTGGTCGGTGGTAGCCGAATCGGACTACGGGACTCATTTGTTTTTATTCAGTAACAATCGGTTTGTATGCTTGTTAGCATCCGCAGGTAGGTAACAAAGCCCTACGAGTTCTGAGACCTTTTCGAACGTCCTACTTATGTGAGCCAGGCTTTTCAGCATTGGCAATCATCAACGCGAAATATAGAATGTTCAAATGCGTGTGAAATCTTATGGGACTTAACTGCTAAGGTCATCAGTCCCTCAGCTTACACAATACTTGACCTAAATTATCCTAAGGACAAACACACACACCCATGCCCGAGGGAGGACTGGAACCTCCGCCGGGACCAGCTGCACAGTGCGAAATATAGATCACGAATGAATGTACAGAAATAGATGCGAGTCACAGTTACCAGTCTTGTGCCTAGATTTAAAGAACTGAATATGACGAAGCAGGCTCAGCCTTCGCATTGTGAGAACAAATGAGAGATAACATTAAAAGTTGATTAAAACGTGTCATGTCAACAGTTACTAAAAAAATATCTACTCTTACTCATTCTTTTCCAAAACTTAAGTTTACTGATCCCTCACATCGAGTCGGAAGTCACGTGCGAAAGGAGCCGTTTTTGTTTTCCGGGTCAAGGCATCAGTGGACCCAAAATTTTTGAAAACCACTGGAACAGCAGAACAATTTGACAGCTTGCCTCTATTTAACAAGGCAGCTATGACATTACACTTCACGTCTTTGCTTCGAGTAGCAGCAGCAGTCTTTGCAGCTTACAAGGAAACCACGAGGTAACCGGAAGTTCAGAACTGAAAGACCAATCTCACAAAGCAGTTAGATCCAGTTCTCAAAAATTCTAGTGAAAATCGTCTCTGAAGTTTCGAAGTTTTCCGACTGTCTTTATTATCCTACGATAATGTCTATTTTTTCGACAGACAGTGTAACTATGCGATAAGAGTGCTCGTTTGCTAAATGGTCGGTCTGAGTTCAGTTCCTCGTCGTGAACAGTTTCTTATTGCTTTCCATACCGAAGTCTGAAATGTGAAAAACTGTTTAGTATAATACGTTTTTAAAATGGAGAAAAAAATAATTTCTTCTAACCCCATACAGACACCTAAACCCGTACAGACTTGTGCTTGTGAATTTCTAGTAGCTATGATAATTTCTGGAAAATTTAAAACGAAAATATCGTATTTATTAATCATGTATAAATATTAATATATATTATACTATAATGTAATATACTGTAATTCTGTCAGAGACAGCAAAGGATTTGGAAGAGCAGTTGAACGGAATGGACAGGATATAAGGTGAACATCAACAAAAGCAAAACGAGGCTAATGGAATGCAGTAGAATTAAATCAGGTGATGCTAAGAGAATTAGATTAGAAAATGAGACACTTAAAATCGTAAATGAATTTTGTTATTTTGGAAGCAAAATAAATGTTGATGGTCGAAGTAGGAAGGATATATAATCTAGACCGACAACGCAAGACAAGCATTTCTGAAGAAGAGAAATTTGTTAACGTCGAGTATACATTTAAGTGTCAGTAAGTCCTTTCTGAAAGTATTCGTATGGATTTAAGTCATGCATGGAAGTGAAACATGGACGATAAACAGTTCAGATAAAAAGAGAATGCAAGCTTTTGGTATGTGGTACTACAGAAGAATGCTGACGATTACATGGGTAGATCATGTAATTAATGAGGAGGTACTGAATAGAATTGGGGAGAAGAGAACTTTGTGGTACAATCTGACTAAAAGAATGGATAGGTTGGTAGGACACACATTCGGAGGCATCAAGGGATCACCAATTTAGTAATTGAGGGAAGCGCGGGGAGGGGGGGGGGGGGGGGGGGAGGGAGGAGTGAAAATCCTAGTAAAAGACCATGAGATGAATACAGTAAGCAGATTCAGAGGGATGTAAGTTGCAGTAGTCACAGGACATAGTAGCATGGAAAGCTGCATCAGAGGAGTCTTTGGGCTGAAGAGTACAACACCAACAACGTAATATATATAATTGTATTTGTTATTTATAAAAAAGGAAAATGTGGTTACTATCAGCAATAGTTTCCTGTTCTTCTGACTCCTCATCAAACCTGAAAACACGTTTAAAGTTCAGATATGCAACAGAACCTCTGAAACTGTCTGGGTCAAGAAGGGCATAAAGCTCGCAACCAGCCAATGATTCTTTTTGTAGCCATTCGAGAAATTGTTTATGGCGAGTGATCCTCGCTGGTGTCTGCCTCTACTTAAGATGAAGCTCTCAATCCAAGAGCGAGTCTCGATCTGTGTCCGGCCTGTCACTGTCATTTGGTACACAACCAGATCCTGATTTAGTTTCTTCTGTGACACTCTCATGCACAACAAAATTCTCTGTCCCAATAGGCCATGAAGGCCCAACGGTGCTGACAGGCGTCACTGGATGCTGATATGGAGGGGCAAGTGGTCAGCACAACGGTCTCGCAGCCGTGTGTCAGTTCACGAGACCGTAACACACTCACTCCTAACCGATTTCTTGTAATATGGGCCAAAAGCACCTATATTTTTTTTAAATGACGCTATGTTCGAATTTATCTATTACTGTTTTTATTTCACTATTGCGGTTTCTGCATTTGTGCCGTTTTCAAACAACTACAGAGCATAATACAACTTAATTGGAAAAACACAATATGAGATCAACATCATGTACAACCAACTTTTACAGTTTGTTATCATTAATATGCGAGGTGCGTTCAATAAGTAATGCAACCCATTCCGTTTTGCGGCGAATATCGGTCGAACAAAAATGTGGGATTTGGCGTGGGACGTTGTGGAATATTCACGCTTCACCCCTTTATTTTCATGAAGTTCCAGTAGGTGACAACGCTACAGGTGGCGTTCAAATGGTGTTAGTAATGGAGGTGTGTTCCAAGCAGCGAGCTGACATTGAGTTTCTTTTGGCCGAAAACCACATCATCAGAGATATTCAAAGGTGCTTGCCGCTTATCTACGGAGACCTGGCAGTGAAGAAAAGTACAATGAGTCGCTGGGCGAGGCGTCAGTCATAATCAAAACAAGGTCGCGTGGACTTGCCGATCTCCCGCGTTCCGGCCGCCCACACACAAGTGTGACTCCTTCAATGTTGGAACTTGCGGACACTCTCATTCGACGTGATCGATGGATCACAATCAAACACCTCGCTGCTCAACTGGACATCTCCCTCGGTTGTGCTGACACACTCGTCTCAATGCACTCAAATGTGTGTACCACCTGGGTTCCTCGCCGTCTAACAGATGACCATAAAAAGGAACGAAGGACAATCTGTGCGGAATTGCTTGCACTCTACGAGGCTGATGGTGACGATTTTTTTGTGAAACGTCGTTACAGGCGATGAAACATGGGTGCATCACTTCGAACCGAAAACAAAAAGGCAATCCATGGAGTGGCGCTACAACACTTCTCCTCTGTAAAAAAAAAAGAAAGTTCGAAGCGGCACCCTCAGCCGGTAAAGTCATGGCGACGCTCTTCTGAGACTCTGAAGGGTTTATACTGTCGAGTCCTCTTTCATGGTGCAACGATCAACTCAAGGGTATTTTGCTACAGTAACGAATCTGAAGAAACGACTGCAGCGTGTTCGTCGCCACAAAAAAGCAAACGAACTTTTCCTTCTGTATGACTAAGCAAGGGCACGCACAAGTATGCACACCCGAGAGGAACAAACAAAACTTCATTGAACTTTTGTTCCTCACTTCCGACTTCCATCTGTTTAAGGCATTCTGCGGGAAGCAGTACGTGGATGATGGGGAGGTTTTTGAAGCAACAACGTTGGGTCAGATGTCGACAAGTACATTGGCACCATGGGAGAATACAGTACATCCAAGTAAGGTTGCGTAAAGCCATCGCATTCAACGGAGATTGTGTGGAAAAATAAGGTTTTGTACCAAAAGAACGAAGAATAGTATGGTGTATTTGAATCCTGAATAAAAGCAACCTGCTTTCAGGGAAAAAAGATGTTGCATTACTTGGTGAACGCCCATAGTAGTTACACAAGATTTGATGTCAGTTCATAGAAATTGGTTAAAAATAACTTTATTGTAGGACTGTGTTAATTTTGATGGTACGAGGGTTGTCCGTAAAATAAGGTTCCCATGGCGCTACAGTCCTGAAAAGCGCTGTTACGGTGGATCCTGCGATTCTGTAGTGTACCTAGGTTCCTCCATTCCAAATCCGCTCCCTTGCGAGCAGCCTGCGCAGCTGTCTTGGATTGGCAGACGTACGTGATGGATCTCCCCCTCGCTTCGCCCGTCAGGTGTGGGCTGCGCTCGGTGATCCGTTTCCTGTCTGCAAAAAACATTGCGCCGGCAGAAATCCATTCCCAGCTATGCGGAATCTGTGGAGACAAGTGTATGAGCGTACAACACGTGCGTCAATGGCGCGGAGAGCTCAAGAACGGGCTTGCTGACGCCCATGATGAGGAGCGTTCCGGACGGCCATCTGCTTCTGACGAAACACCCGCAAAAGTGCAGGCAGCGCTGCTCTCAGATCGAAGAGTGACTGTTTGTGAGGGCTCCGAAATGATATCTAATGTCAGAAAAACCTCTGTTGACAAGATTTTGGCGGAGCATCTAGGATATGCTAAGGTTTGCGCGAGGTGGGTGGCAAGAATGTTGACCGAAGACCACAAACGTCAACACGCTGAAGCGGCCCAAGAACTTCTTCAAGATCACGGAACTCATGGCGAGGAATGCCTTTACTCCATCGTCACTGGAGACGAGACTTGGGTGCACTACCGCCCACCCGAAACCAAAGAACAGTCCAAACAATGGAAGCGCCTAGAGTCGCCGAGATCTCTAAAATTCAGACAAACGCAAAGTGTCGGCAAAGTAATGGCAACGTTTTTTGGGACAGGAAGGGGGTATTGTTGTGCGAGTTCTTGCCCACATGTACAACAATCAACGCTGCCGGGTACTTCGAGACACTGCAAAAATTGTGCTGTGCAATTCAAAACAAGAGGAGGGATATGCTGTCCAAGGGGGTGAGTTTGCATCAGGTAACACTCGACCGCACACCGCTAAAGCCACCAACGAGCTCATCGCAAAATTTGGATGGGGTATTGTCAAACACCCACCCTACAGCCCGGACTTAGCCCCAAGTGACTACCACCTCTTCCCTGATATGAAGAAACACCTGGGTGGAACGCATTTCGGCGACAGCTGGAAGAAGCAGTTCTCAGGTATTTGCGCCGCCTGGCGCTAGATTTTTTTGTCTCGGGCACTCAAAAGCTCGTACACCGCATGTCAAAATGGATTAACCTCAGTGGCGACTATGTAGCAAAACAGGTTGAAGTCTGCTTTCCAAAAATGTACGCATTTATGAAGTAAACATGTTTTACACTGTGAAAAAAAAAATTGGGAACCTTGTTTCACGGACACCCCTCGTATATTGTCATTGGTTGTTATTAATGTTCAAAAATGTTCAAATGTGTGTGAAATCTTATGGGATTTAACTACTAAGGTCATCAGTCCCTAAGCTTACACACTACTTAACCTAAATTAACCTAAGGACAAACACACACACCCATGCCCGAGAGAGGACTCGAACCTCCGCCGAGACATGTTATTAATGACGCTAGTAGATTTGTTACTGATGGCCAGCGACAGGTGGACAGCCATAAATAATATTAGTTTGTATACACTCATGGCACATTTCGTAGATGATACGATTCAATTAAGGTCGTATGCTCTGTAATGTATCTACGCTGAAGAATGACCATCTGCAGAAAATATTTCAATTTGGGTAACGACCGTCTTGATAAAACATAATTTCAAGATTAAAATTATTGTCATGATACCGGACAACATGTCAAACATGAAGTCAGCTGCCATGCTTTTGAGCCTTCAATACGTCCCATGTTTTGCACGTTCTAGACATCGCATGCAGTACAAAAGTCAATAGAGAAAACTGTTGATAGGGTTAAAAGAGCAGTTATGTTTTTCAGTAGGAGTCCTTTTGTTTTAATGCTCGCTAAAATACAAGAAAACTGAAAAGAAGATAAATCACCAACCAATTACCGCCACGAATCGGGATCTGCAGAAAATGTCAAACTAGACGCATGTTGTTGCGTTGATGGTAAATGACAATTGTAGACAATTGCAGTTTGAAGAAACGTAATTTCAATTATATTTCGGTTTTTATATTACATTCGGGATCCAATAACATTATGAAAAGCAGAAATCTATGCAACGGTAGGTTTGACAGAGCGCAACTGTAGTGGTGAGTCATGAAAACAAGTTCATACCCTGAGTGAGCGGTTCCTATCAGATCCCTGAAGAGAACGGCTTTGTCCTTCTCTATGGGCAGAGGCTGGTTCCCGCTGTACACTATGGAGTGGGCGGTCAGCACGCGACACCCAGCTCTCTGTTTATGATCCCTTCTGTCACGCACCATATACAGTCCTGTAGTAGGGATTCTGATTATCTTTGTTCGAGATTGAACTGTAATTTTCCGGCCTGCGACCAACTTGTCTTCAGTTTCTGATTGTGTTTTGACTCACAAGAAACTCTGACCATTTGCTCAGTCGTGACAATCTTGACGAAATGGAACTGCGATTGATCGCAGTGCAGCTGCTCGCTGTAGTTACTCACATGACACTACCAGCAGAGAAGGAAGTGAGGAAGGTTAGGGTTTAACTTCCCGTCAACTGCAAGGTAATTCAAGAAAGAGCAAAATAACTTATTTTCTTTGGAGGAGCGGGGGAGGGGGGAGGGAGCGGCTTTCTTTCGTAGGAAACGCTCTGCCGTTTACCTTAAGCGATTTAGGGAAGCCACGGGAAGATGACCACCAGCTACTTGAACCGGCGTCTTCCACATCGTTGGGTTACTCACAAGCGAAATATCCGGTGGAGCCTAAGTAGACAACCAAAAATTCTCAACAGCGCACGTCTGTACTTCAACGACAGGCACTTTATGGCCTTGTGGAAACGAAAATAGCAAGCTGTTCTAATAGGCGACAGATATGTTTATGCGTGGCTTTTCTTAACAAACTGAGAGTGTTCTGTTTAATTACTTAAGTGTATGAAATAGACATGTGAAAAGCTATGGAATATTCGAGAAACTGCAATATTCAGTATGTTAATTTTAACCTACGTTGAAACTTTCGGTAATGCTGAGACTGCTGTTCGCTAATTTTAAGTTAAGAGGAGTCATCACATTTTGGACAGAAATACTACAATATATATTTGTTATACAATTTACAACGAAACTGGAGTATGTGATGTCAGAGATTCTTTATATTGCGCCAGTATCTGTAGAGAAGATATGAAAAAATATCTATGCATTTTGATAATCTCGTAAAGTTGTTTAAAAACGGTATTAAAAAACTTTCATGGTCAAACAAATTGTTTAATTTTTTAGAGTAAATAAAATTGTAATGTTGGTCAGGTTATATCCCTCAGCAAATGAACAAGTATAGTTTTAATTATATGAAAATAAAGTGTGATGTAACTTGTCTCGTTTCCTAAAATTCTCACTCGAAGGTGCCTAGCATTAAGCCTGACCAACTTTGTAAACTTTCTAGTAAGTAAGGCAATTTTTTTTCTTGCGGAACGATAAGCACTTCATGCATTGAGGTAAATCGAATATAAAGCACATTATTAATTCTCCATCGCCTGTGATCAGTTTCTTGCTGCCTTTTCTTAAGTGCAGCAGTGATTATGATGTCTGCCTGAGACTGGGAAGATACAGCAAATGTCTTACAAGAGCTGCTGTTTCGCGGTGTGCCTGTCGCCATATATCTGTTTTGCTTTTAATGAGAATGCAAACGAGTACTACGACAGACCTGTATTTGTGTGAACATCGGTTCAGATATCGCTAGGCCAACTACATTTAGATTTTAGTTGGCGTCTAAAGGCGGACGCCGGGGCGGTCCTTCTCAAAGGTTATGGCCAATTATTTTCCCCATTCTTCCGTAAACACAACTTGATTCACTTCTAATGACCTCGTTCTTGAAGGGACATTACACCATAATCTTCCTTTATTCTTTCATGTGGTATAAATTATCACGTCAGCATTTTGTGTGCAGTAGTTGATGGGCAATACTGGGTTCCATAGACGTGATCAATAAGAGTTTAAAATTCTCACTAGTCTTTAGTTAAATCCGTTTAGCCGACTGAGGCTTTGTTCAAATTCTTGAGAGTCAGTAATCAGTTTAGTACTTATCACCTCCCAAAGAATATTACACCTTTTTTTTTAATTGTTATTTCATTTGCTCACCTGCTAGAAAATATATTTAGCGATTTTTGATAAAAATCGTGTTATTATTATTATTATTCACGTATGGATCTAACAGGTCCACGCGAAGTACAATCCGTCAATATTGCTTCTGATGGTTGGTCTTCCTTTGTGTCCAACTTTGTTTCATCCTTCCAGAATGACGTCTCTTTCTTTCATCAGACCACGGTCTTCCAATCTGTTTTCTTACTTCCCTCTGACCAACTGTCCAATCAAATACCTTTGGTCTGAATGTACTTCTTCCTGTAACGTCTGATTGAGTTATGCCGGCTCATTTAAGATCCTCCTTTATCGCAGCGGTCCATTTAATTGGCTCAGTTTTGGCCTTACTTCTGTTATCGTATCTACTATCTGTTTTATCAACATAGTGGGTGCCATTCTTTTAATATGCCCATAAAACGAGTTTTAAAATATGTAGTTAAAGTATTTGAACACTTGCGTTCCACCATCGTTTATACTTAAAAATTAAAACCATTTGTTCATTCGTGAAGGAGGACTGGAGCCAGTGCAGTGACTGTACAGGAGTGGAGAGTGGTCAATGCCTTGGAGTACATCTGCAGTGGTATGGCAAACGGAGAAATTGGTGTTTTTAACGGTGACGAAGAATGACCCACTAAGTAGAAAGGATGGAATAAGTAAGACATGGTTAGGAGCGGCAAGAAATAACTGAAATAGCACACATGGTCTTGGAGTTTCTTGAGGTCAAGCGAACACAAAATGAGGGTTGTTAAAAGGAAGGAGAAGGAAGGAAAACTGAGTTCAGTAGAGACGGAGCACACGCTCCGATTGTGTCAAGGATGGGGGAAGGAAATTGACCATTCCTTTTTAAAGGATTCATTCCGGCGTTTGCCTAGAATGATTGACGGAAAACACGAAAACCTAAAACTGGATGACCGGACGCGGGTTTGAACCGTCGTTCTACCGACTGCGAGTCCAGGGCACCATCTCGCTCGGTGCACATTGTTGGGTTGTTAAGATGATGGCACAGAAAATGAACGAAGCATAGCGTAGGCGTAAAAAAGTTAAGTAGGAATGAAAGTCACGCTGTATCAGGCAGTCGCTGGTTTATGCGTTGGGTCAAAACGCGAAAGTAAGGTATGGGAAGGTATGATGAAATCGTATATTGTGTAGTGTGCCTTAGTGACTGAGTCAGGCTAAGAAGCGTTGACTCCGAAAGATTATTGCTGCTAATCGGTGCTGTTTCTGATACTTCAGCTCATCATCTCGTTTTACAGAAAGAATTCGACAATATTCTTGTCGGTGCCTCTGACAACCCTTAGTGAGCTGGGTAAAGCCACGGTGTAGTGTAGTGACTCAACAT
Source organism: Schistocerca gregaria (assembly GCF_023897955.1). Taxonomy (NCBI): domain Eukaryota; kingdom Metazoa; phylum Arthropoda; class Insecta; order Orthoptera; family Acrididae; genus Schistocerca; species Schistocerca gregaria. The sequence goes on from NC_064921.1 coordinate 429,741,719, forward strand.
TGATCAGGAGTATGGCATTGACTTGTCTAGCAGTGTATAATGAGCTGTTAAATCGCAAACATTTGGTTTCCCGCATACAAAAACCTTTTTCCTTGCAGAGTGCAAGCGTTGATTCGAGAGACTAATTCGCTTCCAGTGTTGACCAGGCGTGGTGAAACTTCTTTACCTACCGCCCAGTTTTGTATTTCTGCTAGTAGTAAAATTATTGAACCACTCATCGGTTATAAAGTAGGGAAGTAACTTCACTTTATAAAATATATAAAGAAGAGTTACATCGTGTTAAACATATTCAAGTTATTTTCCTTCTGCCAACAGGGAACCAGAAACTCTGTCGCACTGTAAACTATCCACGCACTTCTCATTCCTTTCTGTTTCTGTTTCCTTCCTTCCATCTCATCTGCTAATCTTACTCCATTATTTTTCGAACTTTCTCTGAGTATTTAATTATTCTTCACGCAGAATCCTTCTGTAGTCCTCCCACACATTTCTATTATATTTTGTTACTTACATTCGACAAAAACTGTAGTGAGTAAATCATTATTGTTAGTAATATTATACACTGACCAGTCACATTAATGTGACCACCTGTAAAAAGTCTGAATAACCACCTTCTGCAGCACTGACGGCTGTTAGTCGTGCAGGAACAGAATCAATGAGTTTCTGGAAGGTGCCAACAGGCATGTGGATCCATGCTGACTCGAGTGTGTTAGTTTGCACGATTGAGGACCCATGGTCCGAACAGCTCGATCGAGGTTGTCCAACATATTCTCGACTGATATTAAATCCAGGGAGGTTTGGTGACCAGGACAGTACGATAGACTCATCCTGATGATCATCGAACCACGCACGTGCACTGCGAGCAGTGTGACACCTTGGATTGTCTTGCTAGTAGATGCCATCATGCCGATGAGAATCAAATTTGCATGTAGGGGCTGGCATGGTCCCCAAGCATAGATGCATACTTGTGTTCGTCTATTATGCGTTCCTGAATGACGAGATCACTTAGGGAATGCCAAAAAAACATTCTCCAGACCATTATTTTGAGCAGTTAGTTCATAAGCCCATGCGAATAGTAAACGGTTGTGAAAACACACTCGACCTCTTAGCAACAAATAATCCTGAGTCAATAACGAGCTTCAAAACCGATATAAGGATTAGTGAACACAGGGATGTCGTAGCGAGACTGAATATTGTAATCCCCAAATCCTCGAAAAATAAGTGAAAAATATACCTATTCAAAAAAGCAAATAAAAATTCACTTGACGCCTTCCTGAGAGACAATCTCCACTCATTCCAAATTAATAATATAAGTACAGACCAGATGTAGCTTAAATTCAAAGAAATAGTATCGGCAGCAATCGAGAGATTTATACCAAATAAATTAACAAACGACGGAGCTGATCCTCCTTGGTACACAAAATGGGTTAGAAGCCTGTTGCAGAAACAACGAAACAAACATGCCAAATTTAAACAAACGCAAAATCCCCAAGATTTGTGATCCTTTACAGAAGCTCGATGCTTGTAACAGTTTCCACAACGAAACTTCGTCTCGAAACCTGGCAGAAAATCCAAAGAGATTCTGTTCGTATGTGAAGTATATTAGCGGCAGAAACAATCAATGCCTTCTCTGCACGATAGCAATGGAGATACTATCGAAGACAGTGCTTCCAAAGCAGAGTTACTAAACACAGCCTTTCCGAGTATGCTGATGGATTAATTCCATACATAACAATCATATACAACCGTTCTCTCGACGAAAGATCCGTACCCAAAAACTGGAAAGTTGCACAGGTCACACCAATATTCAAGAAAGATAGTAGGAGTAATCCACTAAATTACAGGCCCATATCGTTAACGTCGATATGTAGCAGGATTTTAGGACATACACTCCTGGAAATGGAAAAAAGAACACATTGACACCGGTGTGTCAGACCCACCATACTTGCTCCGGACACTGCGAGAGGGCTGTACAAGCAATGATCACACGCACGGCACAGCGGACACACCAGGAACCGCGGTGTTGGGCGTCGAATGGCGCTAGCTGCGCAGCATTTGTGCACCGCCGCCGTCAGTGTCAGCCAGTTTGCCGTGGCATACGGAGCTCCATCGCAGTCTTTAACACTGGTAGCATGCCGCGACAGCGTCGACGTGAACCGTATGTGCAGTTGACGGACTTTGAGCGAGGGCGTATAGTGGGCATGCGGGAGGCCGGGTGGACGTACCGCCGAATTGCTCAACACGTCGGGCGTGAGGTCTCCACAGTACATCGATGTTGTCGCCAGCGGTCGGCGGAAGGTGCACGTGCCCGTCGACCTGGAACCGGACCGCAGCGACGCACGGATGCACGCCAAGACCGTAGGATCCTACGCAGTGCCGTAGGGGACCGCACCGCCACTTCCCAGCAAATTAGGGACACTGTTGCTCCTGGGGTATCGGCGAGGACCATTCGCAACCGTCTCCATGATGCTGGGCTACGGTCCCGCACACCGTTAGGCCGTCTTCCGCTCACGCCCCAACATCGTGCAGCCCGCCACCAGTGGTGTCGCAACAAGCGTGAATGGAGGGACGAATGGGGACGTGTCGTCTTCAGCGATGAGAGTCGCTTCTGCCTTGGTGCCAATGATGGTCGTATGCGTGTTTGGCGCCGTGCAGGTGCGTGCCACAATCAGGACTGCATACGACCGAGGCACACAGGGCCAACACCCGGCGTCATGGTGTGGGGAGCGATCTCCTACACTGGCTGTACACATCTGGTGATCGTCGAGGGGACACTGAATAGTGCACGGTACATCCAAACCGTCATCGAACCCATCGTTCTACCTTTCCTAGACCGGCAAGGGAACTTGCTGTTCCAACAGGACAATGCACGTCTGCATGTATCCCGTGCCACACAACGTGCTCTAGAAGGTGTAAGTCAACTACCCTGGCCAGCAAGATCTCCGGATCTGTCCCCCATTGAGCATGTTTGGGACTGGATGAAGCGTCGTCTCACGCGGTCTGCACGTCCAGCACGAACGCTGGTCCAACTGAGGCGCCAGGTGGAAATGGCATGGCAAGCCGTTCCACAGGACTACATCCAGCATCTCTACGATCGTCTCCATGGGAGAATAGCAGCCTGCATTGCTGCGAAAGGTGGATACACACTGTACTAGTGCCGACATTGTGCACGCTCTGTTGCCTGTGTCTATGTGCCTGTGGTTCTGTCAGTGTGATCATGTGATGTATCTGACCCCAGGAATGTGTCAATAAAGCTTCCCCTTCCTGGGACAATGAATTCACGGTGTTCTTATTTCAATTTCCAGGAGTGTATATTGTGTTCGAGCATTATGTATTACCTCGAAGGAAACGGTCAATTGACACACAGTGAACATGGGTTTAGAAAACATCGTTCCTGTGAAACACAAATAGCTCTTTATTCACATCAGGTGCTGAGTGCTATTGACAAGGGATTTCAGATTGATTCCGTATTCCTGGATTTCCGAAAGGCTTTTGACACTGTACCACACAAGCGGCTAGTAGTGAAATTGTGTGCTTATGGAATATCGTCTCAGTTATGTGACTGGATTTGTGACTTCCTGTCAGAGAGGTCACAGTTCGTAGTAATTGACGCAAAGTCATCGAGTAAACCAGAAGTGATTTCAGGCGTTCCCCAAGGTAGTGTTAAGGCCCTTTGCTGTTCCTTATGTATATAAACGATTTGGGATACAATCTGAGCAGCCGTCATAGGTTGTTTTGCAGATGACGCTGTCGTTTATCGACTAATAAAGTCATCAGAAGATCAAAACAAACTGCAAAACGATTTAGAAAAAATATCTGAATGGTGCGAAAAGTGGCAGTTGAACCCAAATAACGAAAAGTGTGAGGTCATCCACATGAGTGCTAAAAGTAACTCATTAAGCTTCGGTTACACGATAAATCAGTCTGATCTAAAAGTCGTGAATTCAACTAAATACCTAGGTATTACAATTACGAACAACTTAAATTGGAAAGAACGCATAGAAAATGTTGTGGGGAAGGCTAACCAAAGGAAGCGTTTTATTGGCAGGACACTTAGAAAATGTAACAGACTACTAAGGAGACTGCCTACGTTACGCTTGTCCGTCCTCTTTTAGAATACTGCTGCGCAGTGTGGGATCCTTACTAGATAGGACTGACGAAGTACATCGAAAAAGTTCAAAGAAAGGCAGCACGCTTTGTATTATCGTTGAAATATGGGAGAGAGTGTCACAGAAATGATGCAGGATTTGGGCTGGAAATCATTAAAAGAAAGGCGTTTTTCGTTGCAGTGGAATCTTCTCACCAAATTCCAATCACCAACTTCTCCTCCGAAAGTGAAAATATTTTGTTGACACCGACCTACATAGGGAGAAGCGATCACCACGATAAAATAAGGGAAATCAGCGCTCGTACGGAAAGATATAGGTGTTCATGCTTTTCGCGCGCTATACGTGATTGGAATAATATAGAATAGTGAAGGTGGTTCAATGAACCCTCTGGCAGACACTTAAATGTGATTTGCAGAGTATCCATGTAGATGTAGATGTAGATTACGGCCCCTCCTGTTCATAGGGTGTTTCCTTTCAGACGTTTCACACCGAACACGCCAACAGCCATCTGTCCGATGGAGCATAACTCGTGATTCATGTGGAAAGGCCAGCGGCCACTTCTCAGTGGAGTCCAGTTAAGGTATTGGCGCCCAAATTTCGGCCTTCGTCGCCGATGAACACCATTCAGCGTGGGAGCGTAAACCAGGCATTTTCTGCATCAGCCTATACGCAGCAACGTTCGTTGAACAGTCTTGGAGGAAACGCTATCGGTAGCCCTCGATTCATCTGTGCGGTCAGTTGCTCAACAGCTGCGCGTCTACGCGCCCGTACACATCCCCCGCGGTCGTCGTCCACCTCTGTCATCTGTGGCCCATCGTGCACCACAATTGTCTCGGAGCCAATTCTGGATAGCGACTTTTTGCCATGGGCGGCATACTTTAATCAAGGCGGCATATTAACTGAGAAGCATCAAACTTAGTCATTTCTAAAATGCTTCCACCCTTGGCCCGAAAACTAATGATGCTCTTTTGGACGCCAGATGAATCGCTCCGTTTCAGCATTACGAACACGACTGCACTGTTTTCTGAGTCCCCTGAACACGCTTTATATAGCCCTTCACTCCTAGTGCTGCCATCTCCCGTCTGTGGGTGGTTATTGCACGTTGGCGTCGAACGTACGTGGTGGTCACATTAATACGACTGGATGGTGTATATTCCCCACTTACTGCACATGCTGGTATGTTGACTTAATAAGGACTTCTGTTTAAATTATGTTTATCACGCAGATAAGATAAAATTGAGCTTTTGCATCCCAATATATGTTTTGATTCTTGAGCAACAACCACACATTTTGTCGCTGCTGCAAGCCTACGCTTGGATTGATGTGCCTCAAGTAGCGTCTTCGGGTCGCGATAACACCTGTGAGCATGGGTGACATCGAGAATGGCGAGGCTCGCTGTCTGGCTGTGGTGTGTGACTTGCAGGGAGTCAGCGAGCAGTACGGGAGCTGGCGGTTATGCGGAGGGGCGGAGGGGGCCGAGCACTAAATGGGGGGGGGGGGGGGGGGGGGTGGCACCTGTGTAGCTGTGAATTCAGGTGCGAAAGGACGCACCATACCTTGTGCAGATCAGAAGGCGTTTTCGCCAGGGTGCTGTATCATGCCAGCTAATGTGTTGGTAACTGAGCGTGTTAAAGCACTTACTGTATCACTACGTAGGAGGACGGGGGTGAGGAGGGAGGCGGGGTTCATTTCCTCAAAAGCGGCAATTGAGCATGTTTAACGTGCCGGAAGTGTCGAATGATGTAGCCTCGTCCGAGAAACATACGAAATCGAGGAATACTTTGTTTTTATCCATTTTTTTTCTCCAGAAACGTCTTCGCGAGTGCCTACGGTCAAGGCGTCCCCACAGGCTTAATTTTGTGACGAAGCTGCAGTTTTTACTCCAGTAGGCGAAACCTTTTATTGACGGCATCATTTACTGTCGAACGAGGTAACTGTAACACCCAGTTTCCCGAAGCCACTTATTCATTTTGCAGCTGGTTGGTCGCAGTACATAGTAACACCGAAAACGACGTTGTATCCGTGTAACAGACTTGAGCTTCGCTGGAGTAAGCGTATATGACACCTGCTGCGAAATCCTGTGGCAGGTGGCAGTTGACGCTAAATAACGAAAAGTGTGAGGTGATCCACATGAGTTCCAAAAGAAATCCGTTGGAATTCGATTACTCGATAAATAGTACAATTCTAAAGGCTGTCAATTCAACTAAGTACCTGGGTGTTAAAATTACGAACAACTTCAGTTGGAAAGACCACATAGATAATATTGTGGGGAAGGCGAGCCAAAGGTTGCGTTTCATTGGCAGGACACTTAGAAGATGCAACAAGTCCACTAAAGAGACAGCTTACACTACACTCGTTCGTCCTCTGTTGGAATATTGCTGCGCGGTGTGGGATCCTTACCAGGTGGGATTGACGGAAGACATCGAAGGGGTGCAAAAAAAGGGCAGCTCGTTTTGTATTATTCACGTAATAGGGGAGAGAGTGTGGCAAATATGATAGGCGAGTTGGGATGGAAGTCATTAAAGCAAAGACGTTTTTCGTCGCGGAGAGATCTATTTACGAAATTTCAGTCACCAACTTTCTCTTCCGAATGCGAAAATATTTTGTTGAGCCCAACCTACATAGGTAGGAATGATCATCAAAATAAAATAAGAGAAATCAGAGCTCGAACAGAAAGGTTCAGGTGTTCGTTTTTCCCGCGCGCTGTTCGGGAGTGGAATGGTAAAGAGATAGTATGATTGTGGTTCGATGAACCCTCTGCCAAGCACTTAAATGTGAACTGCAGAGTAATGGTGTAGATGTAGATCCACATGGCTACTGACGCGCGTTTACGTGAGCAAAGCAGTTCCGTGCATGCGCAGGCGATAGCAACTGCCGCACGGGAACACAGAAAACATTTTCAGTTACCAATAACTATCTCAGTCACGTCGTGGAAGTATTGCATTTTGTATTATTGTGTGTTTAATCCAGACATTGTGTATGAAGAATATTATTTAATTGGCTCGGAGACGTAAGTGATTCTTGGTACCTCATCTAAAATATGTAGATATTTAGAAATATATGATTGTGATTTATGACTTATTTTCGTTTTTCTGTTCTTTTCATGTATCCAAAAGTTCTTCTGTAGACAACAACATACACATCATTGGTTTCCAGTGGACAGGTCAGATTTATAGATTTCATTACACATCCGTGTTGCACACTGCACATAGTGTTGGTCACTTGTTGTACGGGTGGCTGAGGAATCACGGGAGCTGTAGTGGATAAGAGCGGAGTGGGATGTCAGGATGGAAAAGGAGGAATGATAAGTGATGACAAGCATCATGTCCGTGTGTTTTAACTTGCTTACTTATTACCTTTCATTTTTTTAATTTCTCAATTTTTTGAGGTTCCGCACCTCAGTCGGTAAAAACGGAACCCTTATGGCATTACTTTGTTCGCCTTCCGTCTGTTTATCTGACTGTCAGAAACCTTTTTTGTGAGGAAAGGGGTAAAGGTTTCAATTTGAAATTTATGTCAACTATTAAGGGTTGTGGTGCTTTGGCGGTGTAAAAAAAATGTAGGCTTCTGACTCACTACAGTCAAAAGATACGGTCATTTATGTCACATTTTTGATTCTCGCAAAGTTACTCATCAATCCGTATAGATGAACTATCAATATACATAAAAAGTTTGTTCATAACTCTCAGAGCGCTAGACATACTGGTATTTGTCTCGTTATTTATAAATATTTTTATCATCAACAACTATTTTATATTTTTAGTGATAAGTTACGGAACATTGAGAATACTGTTGCTTTATTACCATTTAGCATACATTCATTTTCGTTTTTATTTATGACATTCTGTGCTTTTGTTAGGTGTAAGAGAGGACCTGGAGGCCCTAACTTTTCCATTGGGAATAAATGCATAGAGAACAAATTTATCGCAGGCAGCAATTTTCCGACAACGAATATTCGAGCAACAGCTTACGGGTCCAGCGCTACCGGACTCACAGCTCAGCCAGAGTGCCGGCTCATCGTTAGGAATGCACGCCACGTTGCAGGCAGGCAGGGCTCCCCGTAGCTCAGGCGTGAGACGCACGTCCCGGCTATTTGCGACTGGTCGCTGCGGGTACGCGGCACTGCTCGTTGAGGTGGGACTGCAGAATGAGCCGTGACGTAACCCCCGGCTCGGTAACTCACGCTCGTGATTCATTGGTCGCGGCGCACAATGCCCCACAGCCGGCCAAACGGCGCGAGAAGTGCTGTGTGCTCAGCTCCAGCGTACCCGCATCCCCATCTCCGCGGTGAGGCTATTGTCTGGCCTACAGACATTGCCTGACAAAGAAAGTGAATCATACAAAAGATACGGGCGAATGTCAGTCATATACGTACACAGCGCGCCGGTATGTAAACGGTTACAGCAGCACTTCTCTGTGACACGTAAACAGCCACCAGAGTGAGATAGGGCCGGTCGTGTTTAATGTTGTTACAATCGTAAAAGATTAAATAAGGAGCGCTAAAACCGTCAGATACTGAGTGACACCGAGATACCTCTTACTTTTGTGAGATAGCGTTATCGGCAACTGACTCAGTTAGAAAGGAGTCTGATCTAAGTCTCCATTTGGGCGGCTGCATTATCCAGGTCTGTGGAACACTAGCATATTACAATGGCCCGATCTTGGACGCATGACAACGCAAGGGCAAGTGTACTTGTCTAGGTTCTCACAAGAGAAGATCGCCTTATTGTGCACCTGCCACATCTACATCTGCAGCAACTTCGTGGTCAATGCCGCACCATTGGTCGCAGGTCAGTGGCAGCCGGATTAGTAAATTACTATGTCATGCGCAGGCTGCCTTTAACACTACAGCACTAAAGGTTGGTTTGAAATGGCCCCTTAACAGGGGAGCATGAGTCCATGCCGTCTCGTCGTGTTCTGCAGTAACACGGATGACTGTCGCTGGCGATTATGGCGACGATCTGGAGAGAAGTTCGATTCTTCCAGTCTTTACAAGAGGCACGGTAGTGTTAGTCCTGGCGTCATGGTGTGCTCAGCTATCAGTATCACTTTAGGTCATGGCTGGTGGTGACTGCAAACATCCTACACCCTCATATGTTATCTCTCGTGCGACTGTACCATGAGGGCATTTTTCAACAGGACAATGCTCGTCCTCACATGGAACGTGTCTGTATGAAATGTATATATAGCGATCATGTTATCCCGCACTCAGCAAGATCCCCGGATCTGTTCCCAATAGAACACGAGTAGGACCAGTTCAGATGTCAACTCCGTCCTGGTGGCAGTATCCAGGATATCAAGGATCTCTCTCGTGCGATAGTATCTTGGTGCCATTTTTCAACAAAACAATGCTCGTCACACATGGAACGTGTCTGTATGAACCGTATATGCAGTGATGATGTTCTCCCGAACTCAGCAAGTTCCCCAGATCTGTTCCCAGTAGGACCAGTTCAGACGTCATCTCTGCCCTGGTGGCAGTATCCAGGATATCAAGGATCTCTCTCGTGCGGTAGTATCTTGGAGCCATTTTTCAACAAAACAATGGTCATCACACATGGAACATGCCTGTATGAACTGTATACATGGTGATAATGTTCTCCTGCACTCATCAACATCCCCAGATCTGTTCCCAATAGAACACGAGAAGGACCAGTTCAGATGTCAACTCCGTCCTGGTGGCAGTGTCCAGGATATCAAGGATCTCTCTCATGCGATAGTATCTTGGTGCCATTTTTCAACAAAACAATGCTCGTCACACATGAAACATGCCCGTATGAACCGTATACATGGTGATGATGTTCTCCTTCACTCAGCAATATCCCCAGATCTGTTCCCAGTAGGACCAGTTCAGATGTCATCTCTGCCCTGGTGGCAGTATCCAGGATATCAAGGATCTCTCTCGTGCGATAGTATCTTGGACCCATTTTCAACAAAACAATCCTCGTCACACATGCAACATGCCTGTATGAACTGTATACATGGTGATAATGTTCTCCTGCACTCATTATGATCCCCAGATCTGTTCCCAATAGAACACGAGTAGGACCAGTTCAGATGTCAACTCCGTCCTGGTGGCAGTATCCAGGATATCAAGGATCTCTCTCGTGAGATAATATCATGGTGCTATTTATCGACAGGACAATGCTCATCCACACATGGACGCGGTGATTTCGTGTTTTTGTCAGGCCCTGTTGCATCTACATATATATTCCGTAATTCACTGTTCACTATATGGCGAAGAGTACGTCATGCCAATGTTATTGATTTCTTGCCTTGTTCCGTCCGCACAATGAGCGCGGGAAATATTACTGTATAATACATTCCTACTGAACTCGCATCTCTTTTCAAAAGTCGGATATCAATTGCTTCAGATGAAAACTGCTTTGTTCGTCATAACCTATATTCTTAGAAGTTGCTTCTGATGTAACATAACATACACTTTTGGCCACTACATAAATGTGCTAGGCCATTTTTCCACGTCGATCTTTTTAACTATATTTGCATTATCACCTTTCTTTGCTTAGTTCAAGTTTTTGTATTTGATTTTTATTTTGGAATGTATCTCGAGATTTATGGTAACATATATTGGAAATAAGAACAGTCTTAGTGACATAATAGGTTCTGTGCGGCAAGGCTCCCATGAAATAAGCCTGCAAAACCTGATACATGAGCACTACTCAACTTACTGTTCGACAATTTCTCTGAAAGGCATTGTGAACAAGCTGAATTATCACACTCGGATTACAAGGTCGAAATGTATCGACGCAGGTAATTTGTTCCATGCAAACGACAATGTCCTAATTAATATTAATTAATCAAGAAATTAATATAAATGCATCGATAACATTCGAGATACTTTGTCCCGGAAAAACTAAAGTCAGGATTTGTAATCTATGATTCAAATGTCATCTTTTAATGTTTTTGAGGGCGTACTGAAAAGTAATGCCGCCGAATTTTTATTCCGTTTTCAATATCGGTTGAGGAATTATGTGCCATGCATATCACTCGGCCGACTTTCCCGCTACGATGACTTAAATTACAAACTTCTGTTGCTACGGGGCTACGAACTGTAGCGTATAACATGGCGTTGTGGGGCGTAACTGTGTCTCTGCGTGAGGAACAGCGTGCTGTAATCGAGTCTCTAAACACAGAAAACGTGCAGCCAATTGAAATACTCTCCTTCAGCATGACAATGCCAGACCACTTACGAGCACTGCGACATCTGCAGCAATTCGACGCCTTGGGTTGTAAGGTTTCAGGGATAATATTTCACACTGAAGTCAGTTGTGTGTCGTAATCACGCACTGGAATCAGTTTTCGCTGCTAATTATAATACAGCCTGTGTACATACTTTGCACCTGGAGGCCTCTGGCGCCCTTAGTTTGGCGCCCCAAGCGGCCACTTGAGCCTATAACTAAACCGGTAGGATTAGAATCCAAATCGGAAGTAATTCCTACAAATTTTTGTTGTTTCAATGATTTCATTTGTGACCGAGTATGATTGTCCTACGCTTTTCCCTCGCCAGAGTCGTGTTTAAGTGCTGGGGGTTAAAATGTACATTCAGAAGGGATATTTTTGCGTTTTTATTGTTGTGTGTCGTATAGGACTCACAACATCGAAAAGGTAATTCTATTAGAACTTACAGAATATTAATTTCTGTATTGAATGAGACCAGACACACATTTTTTGGGCCACCCGTTCCCATACTAGAGCTCATCAAAAACGGACAGATTTTACATATTTATGACAAATTTTCGTTTTAACTTCTGCTTTTTGATAATACTATCTTAACTAACCAATCTATCCACACAAGAGTTATAGAGGAACAAATTATGCGTTCGATGAGACCAAAAGTGAATTTTTTGGATCAGCCTTTTCCATGTAGCTCCAACTCACATTGATTGTGTAAGTTGTGGTTAAGAGTAGGGCTCTTTTTTTCCAAACTGTTTCGTTTGGAAGTTAGGTAAAGGATATAGCATAACACTAACGTACCATAGTACTAGCCTTGTACCTAGTAAATATAGTAATTTGTTATTTAACTAAAATTTGAAATTTACAATTAATTTTGTTGCACGTTGGTAACAAGCAGATCTAAAAATGAGGCACCTGTGTCCTGCATGTGAAAAGATAATACAGGATAATGAGGCAGTGACTGTGAAAGCAAGAGGAATCAGAACTTTGTTGGAGTGTGGTGTGAAGTGGCATGATGAAAAGGATGCTCTTTTTAAGACATATGATATCGTAAACCTTCATGTTTCATGTCATACATCAAACACCAGGGGGAAAAATATGGCCACTGCGAAGAATGTCGGTGGCAGTAGAGTTCATTTTTAAAACAACATGGTCTTTTTGTAACACGGATGACAGTGACGATTTCATTTCCAAACAGCTCAGACTGAATGTCCATCAGCAGGTTGCTGTCAGTACCATAATCTTTCTTTTCCACCTGGTTGTGTAGACGAATGGTGAAACATTCCAATCAATCCTAACCAGAAATGTGGACTACCTAAAAAGACACTACAACCGAAGGGCGACAAGTGTGGTGTTTGATGCCTGCCCAGAAGACCTGCCCACCAACAGCATCAAGTATGCTGAGCGCTTCTGCCAAAGCAAAAGACACACTACTCCTCAGGTTATCTTTATCGAGTTAATGGTGGTGACGATGACTCAGGAACAATTTCTTTCCAACATCTCATTAGATTGCTTACTGAGAGAGTTTTTCTCAGTGAAGCACGCTAATGAAGACGCAGACCACCTGATTGTTGCCACGGCCCTTGAGGTATCACAGGAGAACGAGAAGGTTGGTACTTGGTGGGGATACGGACCTTATCAAGCTCAATGCCCTCACTACACTATCAGCAAACATCCATTTCTCAAAACCTAGACGAGGAACAACTCCATCAAAAGTGTTTAGTCCCAACAGCTTTAAACTGGTAGACAACATCAGAAGGCCCCTCATATATCTCCATGCCATAAGCCATGCTATGCCATTTGTGACACAAATGCATCACTCTTCCAACAGAAAGATGTGAGCAAGCTGATGCTCGAAAATAAATGTGTTCTAGAAGAAATTAAACCTTTCTTCGAGCATGATTCTCAACTTGAAGCTTTTGAGAAGCTGGCCTACAATTTTTATCAACCTTCTACGGAGGTAGAGCACGAAATACTAGATAAATTGAGACTCCCCCTGTTTTCCAAACCATACGTAAAATCCAAATTCAATGGGGCATCACTACCACCAACGTCCGAAGCAGCCCACCAACACTACTAGAGAACTTACAAGCATGGATGTGGTTAGGACATCAGATGGATCCGCTCCTCTTGGGATGGCAGGGGTCAAAGTTTGGTCTCGACCCTGTTCCTACCCCCAAGGAACCAGTTCCACAATCTCTTCTCTCCACAATTTTCTGCAACAAGGAGTGTGCAGGTGGTTGTGGGGTTGGAAGGCTCGGAGTAAGTGCACACTGATTTGTGCCAAGTACATTGGGAACTCCTACACTAACTCCCTGCGACAAGATGAAATTGACGAACCAGGTGTTGACAAAGACCTGGAATCCATATATGGGGCGACGAAAATTACAGACTTTGAGGAGCCAACTAATGGGACGACGGACTCCAAATCGAAAATTATAGACTTTGAGGAACTGAGAGGCCCAACAACAGGCAAACGACAACGTCTGTGAAATCTCTGTACCTACCTATTATTTTTTCCTTTTTGTCTTCATAGGTTTAACTAGTGTACAATGTTTGTTATCATGAAATATAATCAACAGGAATTGTGTTTCATATCCTGCCTCCATCTTCATATCACTTTAATGGATCTCATCATATTCAATACGAAACCATGTTTTTATATTTTCTTTTTATATTTTCTGCAATTTTAATATTTTATTATATTACAATAATTACAATAGTACAATGAAGTACTATAATACCATGATATTGTAGTTTATGTAACACGTATTGGAGAACTGCAGTTTAAACAGCCTTCATTGATGATGAGAAATGACCCAAATTTACGATGGCGCTGTACAGAAATTGTAGTCAAAAAATTCTCTTTTGGTCTTATTAAACACAGAATTTATTTTTCTGTAACTTTTATCTGGACCACTTTGTTGATACATGGATTAATTTAGATGATATTACCAGAAAGCATAAGCTAAAACGAAAATTCTTCGTAAATGTGCAAAATTTATCCAACTTTGATGAGCAATAATACGGGGACAGGTGACCCAAAAAATGTGTCTGATCTCTTTCAATGCAGAATTTAGTGCCTTACCACTATTAATAAGGCCATGTTCTCGATACTGTGAATTCTTTGTGAGATGAAACCGCAAAAGTACACAATTTGGGAGAACATTTTTAAATTTTTATCCTCCACCTACACTCCTGGAAATTGAAATAAGAACACCGTGAATTCATTGTCCCAGGAAGGGGAAACTTTATTGACACATTCCTGGGGTCACATACATCACATGATCACACTGACAGAACCACAGGCACATAGACACAGGCGACAGAGCATGCACAATGTCGGCAATAGTACAGTGTATATCCACCTTTCGCAGCAATGCAGGCTGCTATTCTCCCATGGAGACGATCGTAGAGATGCTGGATGTGGTCCTGTGGAACGGCTTGCCATGCCATTTCCTCCTGGCGCCTCAGTTGGACCAGCTTTCGGGCTGGACATGCAGACCGCGTGAGACGACGCTTCATCCAGTCCCAAACATGCTCAATGGGGGACAGATCCGGAGATCTTGCTGGCCAAGGTAGTTGACTTACACCTTCTAGAGCACGTTGTGTGGCACGGGATACATGCGGACGTGCATTGTCCTGTTGGAACAGCAAGTTCCCTTGCCGGTCTAGGAATGGTAGAACGATGGGTTCGATGACGGTTTGGATGTACCGTGCACTATTCAGTGTCCCCTCGACGATCACCAGAGGTATACGGCCAGTGTAGGAGATCGCTCCCCACACCATGATGCCGGGTGTTGGCCCTGTGTGCCTCGGCCGTATGCAGTCCTGATTGTGGCGCTCACCTGCACGGCGCCAAACACGCATACGACCATCATTGGCACCAAGGCAGAAGCGACTCTCATCGCTGAAGACGACACGTCTCCATTCGTCCCTCCATTCACGTCTGTCGCGACACCACTGGAGGCGAGCTGCACGATGTTGGGGCGTGAGCGGAAGACGGCCTAACGGTGTGCGGGACCGTAGCCCAGCTTCATGGAGACGGTTGCGAATGGTCCTCGCCGATACCCCAGGAGCAACAGTGTCCCTAATTTGCTGGGAAGTGGCGGTGCGGTCCCCTACGGCACTGCGTAGGATCCTACGGTCTTGGCGTGCATCCGTGCGTCGCTGCGGTCCGGTCCCAGGTCGACGGGCACGTGCACCTTCCGCCGACCACTGGCGACAACATCGATGTACTGTGGAGACCTCACGCCCCACGTGTTGAGCAATTCGGCGGTACGTCCACCCGGCCTCCCGCATGCCCACTATACGCCCTCGCTCAAAGTCCGTCAACTGCACATACGGTTCACGTCCACGCTGTCCTGGCATGCTACCAGTGTTAAAGACTGCGATGGAGCTCCGTATACCACGGCAAACTGGCTGACACTGACGGCGGCGGTGCACAAATGCTGCGCAGCTAGCGCCATTCGACGGCCAACACCGCGGTTCCTGGTGTGTCCGCTGTGCCGTGCGTGTGATCATTGCTTGTACAGCCCTCTCGCAGTGTCCGGAGCAAGTATGGTGGGTCTGACACACCGGTGTCAATGTGTTCTTTTTTCCATTTCCAGGAGTGTATTAACCACAACTCTGATGAGGGGGGGGGGGGGGACATCATAGGATAGTCATATTGAACCACAAATGAAGCCATAAAATCAATAAAACCTGTTTTAGCATTTATTTCCGATTCGTCTACGTTTTTGGTTATACAGTACTAGCCTAAACTGCATCTACATACATACTCCAGAAGCCACTCTACAGTGCATGCCGCAAGGTACCACAAATTGAGAGGACCTCAATTGCCTATACCTCTCCGTACGAGCACTAACTTCTCTCATCTCTATGTCTGTTAGTCAAAAATGTACGTTGGCGGCAATAGTCGATCTGCAGTCTGCCTCAAATATTGGTTCTCCAAATCCCCGGTATAGTGCCTCGCGAAAAGAGCGTCGTCTACCCTCCAGGGATTGCCAATTAAGTTCATGGAGCATCACTTATGCCGTAAACCAACACTGGGGACAACATACTACTCAAATGCCCAATAGATATTACTGTCAGATACAGAGGTTCTCTTTACTGACCTCGCAGTAGGAAGATGAGATAAACAATTGTCAAGAAATAAGAACCAAACTAGTACTTATGGAAAATGTGTTAGTGACAGAGACTGGGAGACGAAGAGTTTGTGGCACTTTTCCAGACACCAAGGAGAGAAAGCTTATGACATATGTAAATCCAATTAGCGGCATAATTCACTGCCTGACAGGCCGTGAGCCATACTCTGAATATTTGCATGAGATAAAGGAACGTCCTCCGACAAATGAAACCCAATGGGATTTTGGACGTTGGATCTAGCACGCCTATGGCACCATGTAAGGGCTGACATGCTGTGGTTTCGGGATTTTTTAGCTATGGTCTGGGTTTCTGGCGATTTTGGTTATACAGATTCAGCATTTTGTCCTCAGCAATCGGTGACTCATTTGCAAAGGGAATGTTGGAGCTGGTCATAACTGTAGAATTCCATGACAGGGGATTTCAGAGAAATATAAGTTCATTAAACCTGAGATGACCCACTGGTTATACATCAGGAATTGTGAGTAAGCCATTTTCAGAGATGCTAGTGTAGATGATCAACAAATTCAGTACCATGATTTAAGGCCTTTGTGTCGTTTTTCCGTTATTGTGGACCCAGATTTGCCTGGAAATTTATTTACTCCAACTGCTCCTGTCCCTCTTTCTGTCCATCTCCTTCTATCCCCTCCCCCCGTCCATCTGCTCTTTCCCTCTCCATCTCCTTCTTCCCTCCTGGAACCCCATCTCATCCTTCCCCTTTCTATCTCCTCAGAACCCTCCTTTTTCCTCCCTCTCCTCTCTTGGTCCATCTCCTCTTCACCCTCTCTCTGTACAAATCCTTCTTCCTCTACTCCCTTCCATACCCTCCTTCCCCTCTCTCTGTCCATCCCCTTCTCCTCCCTTTCTCTATTTCTCTATCTGTCTCCTCCTCTCCTCTCTCTCTCTGTCCAAATCCTCCTCTTCCCTTCTCCAACCATTTCCTCCTCCCTCTCTCTCTCCCTCTTCTCCTTCCCCTATCTGTGTCCAACACCTCCTACTCACTATCTGTCTGTCCACATACAGCTTCTGTCTTTCCTTCCACGATATCACCCCCACCACAATAGGAAGTTCCTGGTTCTTACCCCCACAGATAGTAAGTAATATGTGTACCAAGTTTACGTGAAGTCGATCAGGTAGCTTAGGAGGAGCTTTTTCCCATGGCTTTCATCTTGTACTCATGTGTCACATACATTTAACATGTTTCATACATATTTTTACTGATTTGTAACCCGTAAGTCTATCGAATTTCATCCTGCAGTTTCGTTTTCACGCAGCTAGATGAGATTAGATTAGTACTTGTTCCGCAGATCATGAATACGACACTTTGTAATCATGTGGAATGTGTCAGGTTAATAAAAGGTGTCTATACAAGATATTACATTAGACAAAATATTACATGACACTCAATATTTTTTTTTTTTTTTGTGGAGGTTGGGAAATTATCCACCTACTATATCCAAAAATTCATCTCATGAGTAGAAGGAGTTGCCATTATGAAATTCTTTTAATTTCCTTTTAAATGCTATATGGCTATCTGTCCGACTTCTGATGCTATTAGGTAAGTGACCAAAGACTTCTGTGGCAGCGTAATTTACCCCCTATTGAGCCAAAGTTAGATTTAACCTTGGGGAGTGAAGATCTTCCTTTCTCCTAGTGTTGTAGCCATGTACACTGCTATTACTTTTGAATTTGTTTGGATTGTTAATAACAAATTTCATAAGTGAATATATATATTGTGAGGCTACAGTGAAGATTTCTAGCTCTTTAAATAAGTGTCTGCAGGATGATCTTGGATGAGCTCCAGCAATTATTCTGATTACACGCTTTTGTGCAATGAACACTCTTTTACTTAATGATGAGTTACCCCAGGATATGATGCCATACGAAAGCAGAGAATGAAAATAGGTGTGGTAAGCTAATTTACTCAGATGTATATCGCCGAAATTTGCGATGACCCTAATAGCAAAAGCAGCTGAACTCAAACGTTTCAGCAGATCCTCAGTGTGTTTTTTCCAGTTCAATCCCTCATCAATGCATACACCTAGAAATTTTGAATATTCCACCTTAGCTACCAATTTCTGATCGAAGTCTATATATACCAATGGTGTCATTCCATTTACTGTGTGGAACTTTATATACAGTGTTTTGTCAAAATATAATGAGAGCCCATTTGCAGAGAACCTCTTAATGATTTACTGAAAAACATCCTTTACAATTTCACCAGTTAATTCTTGTCTGTTGGGTGTGTTAGCTATACTTGTATCATCAGCAAAAAGTACCAGCTTTCTATCTTCGTGAATATAGAATGGCAAGTCATTAATACATATTAAGAACAGCAGAGGACCCATGACCGAACCTTGCGGCACCCTATTCTTGATTGTTCCCCAGTTTGAGAAACCACTAGTTTTTTGCACATTATGTAAACTGTTTATTTCAATTTTCACTCTTCCAGTTAGGTATGATTTAAACCATTTGAGCACTGTCCCATTCATACCACAGTACTTGAGCTTATCTACAAGTATTCCATGATTTACACAATCAAAAGCCTTTGATAGACCATAAAAATCCTAACAAGTGACTTCCGGTTACTCAGACAATTTAATATTTCGTTAGTGAAAGTATATATAGCATTTTCCGTTGAAAAACCCTTCTGGAAACCAAACTGACATTTTGTTGAAACTTTATTTTTACAAAGGTGTGAAGCTACTCTACAATACATTGCTTTTTCAATAATTTTGGATAAGGAAGTCAGAAGAGAGATTGGGCGGTAGTAGTTGACATCAGATGTATCCCCTTTTTTATGCAGCGGTATAACAATGGCATACTTCAGTCTATCTGGGAAAATACCCTGCTTCAGAGAGCTATAACACATATGGCTAACAATCCCACTTTTTTGTTGGGAACAAGATTTATTATCCTGCTGGAAATGCCATCAATCCCATGTGAGCTTTTATTCTTGAGAGAGTTTATTATCTTCCTAATTTCAGATGGAGAGGTGGGCGGAATTTCAGTTGTATCAAATGGTGTGGGTTAGGCCTCTTCCATTATCTTCCTTGCTTCTTCTGATGAACATTTAGATCCTATTTTCTCTACAACATTTAAAAAATGATTATTCAAAATGTTTTCGACTTCCGGCTTGTTGTTTATCAAGTTTCCATTCACTTTGATGGTGATGCCATCATCCTGTACTCTTGGTTGTCCTGTCTCCCTTGTAATAATATTCCAAATTGATTTGATTTTGTTATCAGAGGTATTCATCTCAGACGTGATGCACATGCTTCTGGACTTTTTAATAACCTTTCTTAATGTAGCACACTAGATTTTATAATATTTGGCTGTTTCTGGGTCATTACTTTTTCTTGTTGTTAGATACAGTTTTCTTTTGTGGTTGCGAGATAGTTTTATTCTTTTAGTAAGCCAAGGTTTTTTGCATGGTTTCATATAATTAGATTTAACTACTTTTTTGGGGAAACAGTTTTCAAATTCTCTTACAAGTGTATCATCTAATAGGTTATATTTTAAATTAGCATCAGGTTGCTTGTACACCTCATCCCAGTCTAACTGCTGAAGATTTTCTCTGAAATTTCTAATTGTTGAGTCATTAACTGAAAACACAACTTTGGAGGGTAGTTTTTAATTACTGAATGGAGCTATGTCATATACTGCAACTAGCTGAGAATCATGACAAGAAAGCCCATTCTCAACAGGAAAAGAATTGATGTTTTTAAACCTATCTTGGTCTATAAAACTGCTATCTATCTCCCAAACAGTTATCAAACAGTGATATAATTTTGCAGGCACATCTGATGGTGTAAGTGGATACTATCAGCGAAATCGTTATGAACAGTTAGTATCGAAGAAGTAAGAAATTGAAACGTCATGAATGGCATGGTAGACGATTTACTTTTTCCTTTCTTCATTTCATGAGTGTTGTCAGCAGGGCAAAGTTTTGTAAAGGTTTGAAATGGTATGTAACGTTTGCTGAAAGTAATTGTATGCTGTAATTCTCAAATACTGTGTGAATGAAGTGTGGGTACCAGCGCATTGTGGAGTATCTTCGTTTGGCATCTCCACTCCCACCCCTCTGATAGGTTGGTCGTTGTTACCTGTCCCCAGACCATAAGTGATATGTGTACCATGTTTGGTTAAAATCAGTCCAGTAGTTTACGACGAGTTGTAGAGTCCACATATTTAAGTTTTTACAATATATAAGGTACTCTGAAAAGGTTGTAAGGGTGTTTAAGGGTAGGTTACCCTGAGGAATAGTTCTTAAGAAAAAAATCGATACATTATGCCGTTTCCGATTTAATTAGCACTGACGTTAGAAAAAATTCAAGTACTAGCACGCCTTAAAATGCGGTAGTGCGCAAACCTGTGTGGTTTCGTGAGTTCCCAGTAAAAACGAGCCTTTTCAGAAGTGATAAATTTAAGCTAGGTGAGCAGTTACGGTTGTTTGGTCTGAGGGAAATGGGACACACATTTGCATCTTAACATCACATAGGAAGCAGCAGGGCCATAATATCAAACATACACAGCTTCTGTTAAACAGTTTTATTTACCTTGCACAATTTAATACAAGAGAGCTTGGTGTTTAACAACCTTAACACAATTACAGCGAATATTTTCTCAAACCCTTCTGAACATATACTTAACCAATATATAAAGCACTAATTAAAGTTGCTTGTCGCACAAACATCTAATAAAACTAAAACTTTTCAAACTCAGAACTGGCAAGACTATGCTATGCATTGTCTTAACAACCTCACCACAACTTAACCAATATATAACCCTTAATTAAAGTTGCTCTTGGTACAAACATTTAATAAAACCAACTATCCAAACTCAAAACTGGCAAGACTAAGCTATACAATGACTTCCGTTGGCAATAAAATTTCATAACAAAGGAATAACGTAAATAAATATTACAAAACTCAAGGAATAAAAGGTAGCATATAAAATTTTATCACTCCATACTGAAGGCAGCCGGTGTTGAAACTTCTGACTAAAGAATAATCGAGTACGTGCCACTAGAGACAAACAGTAATTAAAATAACAAACAATTAATGAAAGAGAGCCTTGGCATCTAAAGATTGGTTGGTAACATACATACATAAAACCTTCCTTTATAAAAATTTAATATCATACACAAGGTACAAACAACAACATCTTGAATAAAAAAGGACAATTAACCAAGTGGAGCCTTAAAGACTCTGATCAGGCACTAATGACAGAGTGCCACTCAACATTACAATATTGAAGTCATACTTCAGGCACAAAGTGCATTCGCCACAGTGGCGGAGGAACGCTATCAAGCTTAACGACCTGATGGAGCCAGAACAAAGAGCAAAGCAATACTGAACTTAAAGATGTGACCACACAAGAGGACCTGCACAAGGAGCCGATTAAATGAAGCAGAGTTCCTCTGGCAATGGCCAAGTCGTCAAGTTCCAATGCCACGCCCATCTGTACCGGATGAAGTGCACTGCGCTCCATGTAACTGAAACATAAATCAACTACAACAGCACACTTGCATTTACACATTCATACTACCAAAAACATAAAACCATAACATTTGACACAGGAAATCTCGCAAAAAAGTTTCTTACTCAGCAACTTAAGCATTCATTTACACACCCTAAAACCATGTGATAGTAACAGCTGAGTTTATTTTAAAGGCAAGGCCTAGCAGAACTATATTTTCATGAAACATGATGTGGCCGGCTGGTGTGGCCAAGCGGCTCTAGGCGCTTCAGTCTGGAACCGCGCGACCGCTACGGTCGCAGGTTCGAATCCTGCCTTGGGCATGGATGTGTGTGATGCCCTTAGGTTAGTTAGGTTTAATTAGTTCTAAGTTCTAGAGGACTGATGACCTCAGATGTTCAGTCCCATAGTGCTCAGAGACATTTTTGAACACTATGTGATTTTACGAGACAGTATCGTCTTTCATTACTCATCACTAAAGTGTAGATACTTTTATTTAAAAAGCACAGTTCGCACCACTATAAACACACAATCACTAAGTAATCAGCAGGTCACCAGTCTTGCTTAGAGATATCTACTGATCCTTTATCAAGTAGTAAGAAAATAAGGTGGAATGCCTAAGGCTAGTTATCATGGCACGTGTGACTTAACTTACCATGACACACTCAGGACCAAACTCACACTGCAGACAACATTGATTATCCATTAGTAGCTATAACTAAGCACACAGTTGCATCTGCCTTAATCAAACACACACCATATGAGCGGATGGACAGATAATCCAGGCAACACTCTGGCAAGCTCTTCTTCTCCGCGGACTCCAGCCGCAGCACCCCACTCATAACATGCACAATGAGCATCTGCACCAAGTACGGGCCAACCTATCGACCACGTAGTACCTCGCGACCGACAGACCACACAGCCAAGTTGCTGCCTCGACGCTGCAGACTTAAATACCCCTGCAAAGAACAACTGACACGCGGTCGGCCAAGGAAAATCGAAAGCAAAGATGACACTAGCAGGACAGAATCACTGGCGCCAGCTGTGCAACGTATCAGAATCCAAACGAAGAACGCGTTTGGCGACACTTCCTCTGTTGGGTTGCTTGAATCTGCGTGCATAGTAACCTGACTGGCTAACTTCAAATGCTAATTAAACTGGAAAAGGGATAACGTTAGGAACTTTTCATAACAATTATTTCTCAACCACAAAATACTGAGCAACCCTCTTACGAGACTTTCAGACTGTTTCCGAGCAATCTGTATATGGATTTAATTTCATCAAAAATCTCAATTGCTTGAATTACATTCAAATCAGAATGCCAATGTTTAATTGTAGTTGGTTCAAATGGCTCTGAGCACTATGGGACTTAACTTCTGAATTACATTCAAATCAGAATGCCAATGTTTAATCATAGTTGGTTCAAATGTCTCTGAGCACTATGGGACTTAACGTCTGAGGTCATCAGACCCCTAGAACTTAGAATTACTCAAATCTAACTAACCTAAGGACATCACACACATCCATGCCCGAGGCAGGATTCGAACCTGCGACTGTAGAGGTTGCGCGGTTCCACACTGTAGGGCCTAGAACCGCTCGGTCGCCCAGGCCAGCTTAATCAGAGTTTTTTGCAAATTTCTGTGGCGCTGTAGGAATGACCTACTTTAGATTCTATTTGGTGGTTGTCGAGATTGTAATCAGTTGTATACAATCTGAGGAATTATATGGGAAAGTGAAATTCTATCGGTTTTTATTGTGATGACAGTTCGATGGTGATTTCTGCAGTGCAAATTACCACTGCACACAAAAAACGAGTGAAAACAATGTTCTCATCAGTAAAATTATTTACAGGTTTAATTCCCTTAATGTTTCTCAAGCGGGACTCGACTCTCCCACTCTTTTATAATTTCGAAACCATGATGAGACACTGAGTCCGAAAATGTCTAGCGTGCCTCAGCTACAACTCTGCAGGCTGCATTAATTAATACTGCTCATCTGCAGTGTTTCACAATTCAATGGAAAGACAAATAAACTGGAATACTCGAATATTAGATTCCAGTGAAGCGATCTAGTCTCATATCCCCTACGATCGACGAATCACGTTTGTGTTTGATCTAACTGCAGAAGCCGATTCAGTGGCTGTGGGGCTTATTCAGTGCGTGATCGCAAAAGGATTTACGTCCGACGACCGTGGAAGGCGGCCAGCTGTGAATGGTTTATCTGAGCCTGTAATCTCATCAGCATGCTGGTAGCTGGCCACAAACTGGTTTGTTCCAGTTACGCATTCACCGCTGCCGGCCGCCCGCTGAGCCCGGAATAAGCGGGCGCGACCTGAGCAGGTCGCCAGCTTGTTAACTCTGTGTTCTCACTTCATCAGGTACTCTTCATTCACGAGATTACTTTTTTCTGCCCCACAAGGAACTCCCCCATGAGAAGTAATTAAACCAAAATAATGACTGATTTATCCCACTTATTTATGTGCTGGTGCGAGAATTGAACATGTCCTCTAGGTACCACGCTAGGCCGTTTACATTCAGAATTACGTTGCCTAGTTCGGTCTAATATTTATCATTTTAAATTTCAAGCGATAGTTATAAATATTCTTGCGTATACTATCGAAATAACTGTCTGTCCAAAGCAGAAAAGTAGTAGTTGTTCTCCATCAGCAATAAGTTAGTTACTGAAGAATCAAGACAAGGATTTAAGAGATGAGTCTCTGTTTATTTCAATATATATATATATATATATATATATATATATATATATACCGCATGGCGCTGCAGTAGGTACATAAAACGTGCTCAAAACGAGCATTTACATTTTTATTTATGTGGATTTGTCTATTGTTGTTGACAGTAAATCTGATACCTACTGCTTACTGACGTCTATGAAGTATATACATGTATAATATGAAGTACTGTTAGCAAAAATTCCATGTACGTTTGTTCAAAATCATAAATCTCCGAATCCTGTGAAATTCTGACACAACATTTCATTTTAATGGCCGCATGTTTTATACACCTATTTCTTTGTACACCTGCATTGTAAATATATGTCATATATAAATAAAGAAATAAATGTGAAACACATAAAGGGGAAACATTGTTACCAAGAAATCTCGAAAGGTCCTTGAATGATTTGCTTCAGATTTTTACACAATACTCTCAAGAACATTTAGATGGAGATAGGCTGTGTACTACAACATGTATTATATATAAACGTATATGCACTATATAAAGGGAAGACATTGTTACCAAAAATCTCAACAACTACTCGACAAATTTGCTTCAACTTTTTACACATTACTGTAATAAACGTTTGTGCACATATGGGCTACATGTATTTTGTGTATGTAATATATAAATAAATTTATAAACTGTGTAATACTGAAACGTTTTTAGAAAATAGGAAAGTTGTATTTACTACTTATAAGATTGTGCTTACAATACTAAAACAGAATCTGAATTTGTATGAACGATAAACAGGGCTCAGTGTCAAAGAGGGGGGGGGGGGGGGGGAAGAGGAAATAGGCAGAGAGGTGGAGGGTAATTGGACATAGAAAACAGAAAGGAGGAGATGGACAGAGAGAATAAGCAGAAGAAGATGGAGAGAAGACGGAGGAGAAGAAGGATATAAAAATGGGGAAGGAGCTCATGGGCAGGTAGAGGGGGAGAGAGAGGGGGCTGGAGAAGATAGAGAGAGGGGGGGAGGAGCAGATGGACTGAGAAGGGGGTGATGGGGAGAGACAGGGGACAGAGAGGGGGAGGAGGCGATTGAGAGAGAGGGGGGGAGAGGAGAAGATGGATACAGAAGGGGGTAGGAGGTGATAGACAGAGAGAGGGGGGAAAAGAGGGGCGGGAAGAGATTGGGGGAGGGGAGGGGATGATGATAAGAGAGGGAAGGATGAGGAGATAGACAAAGAGAGGGGAAGGAGGAGCTGGACAGAGACAGGAGGGAGAACGAGATTAGGACGGTATCTAATTCCTGTACGTATCACAAATGTGTGCTTTTCCTTTCTTTCTTTCTTTTCTTTTAACCAAACTGTGATACAGCAACGCGTGGGCAGGAGCAGCTAATACTTAAATAAATGTTTCATTCTTTACTGGATGAAGGTGAAAGATATTACTACTCGTAAGCCATAAGTATCTTGGTTCTAAGTATTGTTTGTTTATAAATTCCATTTACAAAGTCTTGGGTAGCGTTGAGAGAGATGGAGCAATAGTAATCCATGACAACGATGAATACAACTTATTTACTGGAAGTGGTTTATTCTTCTGATTATTAGTATACTGAATACTAATACGATTATAAAAATCCGTTCTGCTCCCCATTTCTTAGAACTAACATTGAATACTTAACATGTATTTTAAAGGTTATAATGGTATTTATTTCAACTGATAATAATATGAAGCTTATATTCCGTTGAGGGGGTTGCACTAGTTGGTATATACATCGTCACTACTACCAAAAGAGTCTTTGCTCTTCTTTTTGGACAAGGGCGTCATGCACCAGCAAGAAATTCTAGTACTAAAACCCATACAATACAATTTATGCTGGGCGTAATTGAATAATTTGTGAAAGTCTTGCCGAAAGTTTGAGACTATTTAAAGCAGTTCTGCGAGAAGTTTTTAACTGTCATAAGCCAAACTGAGAGATGATGAGGTTTTTTTTCTCTTTTGTTTGTACCTGACATTCTAAAAACAATGTTCGACTCCAACTTTGAACCAAGAACGGCTGTGCAGGTGGGTCGAAAAACATACCGTCGTTTGACGGTCGCACAGACTCCCTTGTGGAGGACACAGTAATATGCGTCTCTGTCATTGAGAAGCATCTGAAAAATTTGAAAACAAATAAGTCTCCAGGTCCGGATGAATCCCAGTTCGGTTTTAAAGAGAGTGCAGCATTGACTCCCTATTTAGCTTGCATTTATCGCGAATCTTTCACCCAGGATCAAGTACCAAGCGTTTGGAAAAAAGCGCAGGTGACTCCTTCGTGTAAGTAGAGTGAAAGAACGGTTCCACAAAATTGCAGACCCACGACCTTAACATCGGTTTGCTGCAGAATTTTTCAACATGTTCTAAGTTCGAATATAACAAACTTCATGGAGACAGAAATGCACTTGTCCACAAATCAACAAGGATTTAAAAAGTATTGCTCGTACGAGAATCAGCTTGCTCTTTTCTCGTGTGATAGGCCTACCATCCGAACGGTGGCTGAAGGCCAAAAGACAGTTGCCATATTCCTTGATATCCGAAACTGTTTGACAAGGCGCCCCACTGCAAACTGTTAACGAATGCCCCTGCATACAGAATAGGTTGCTAAATGTTTGAATGGCTCGAAGACTTCTTAAGTAATAGAACCCGTTGTCCTCGAAGGCGAGCGTTCATCAGAGACAACGGTATCGTCATGAGTGCCGCAGGGAAGTGTGAGTGGACAGCTGTTATTTCCTGTATACATAAATGATCTGATCACGATGCAATACGAGAGAGTATCGCCGTTGAGTGTCACTAAAATGATATAGAATGGTTTAAACAGAATTTCTGTTTGGTGTGACGAGAGCCACCTTCTTCTAAGAAATGTGGAAAGGTCGAATTTAATGCAAATAAGCAGAAACAGGAAGTGTAATCGAAAACAGTATCAGTAGTATCCTAATTGGCACTGACACGTCAATTAAATATATAGGCATAACGCTGCAAAGCGATATGAAATGCAACGAGCACGTGAGGGTGGTAATAGGGAAGACGAATGGTCGAGTTCAGCTTAATGGGAGAATTTTAGGAAACTGTAGCTCATCTATAAAGGAGAATGCGTATAGAACGCTAGTGCCACTCATTACTGAGTACTGCTCGAGCGTGTGGGATCCCCACCAGGTACCGGCCGCTGTGGCAGAGTGGTTCTAGGCGCTTCAGTCCGGAACCGCGCTGCTGCTACGCTCGCAGGTTCGATTACTGCCTCGGGCATGGATGTGTGTTATGTCATTAGGTTAGAAATAATTCAAAAGCCAAGACCGCTTAAATACTATTTACCAGAGGGCCGGTTTCAACAGACTAAAGGTGCCATCATCGGATCTGCATGTCGCTTAACATGTATAGATCATTTGAATATAACGATACATGAGGAGGACTAGCTGATATAGAATCATTGTAGGCATGTCCTTAGGTTAGTTAGGTTTGTGTAGTTCTAAGTCTAGGAGACTGACGACCTCAGATGTTAAGTCCCATAGTGCTCAGAGCCATTTGAACCATTTTTGAATCCCTGGAGAAAAGACGATGTTCTTTTCATGAACACTATTGAGGAAATTTGGAGAACTGTTATTTGAAAATGACCGCTGCCAACGTACATTTCGCGTCGCGTAAGGACTGCGAAGACAAGATAAGAGAGGGCTCGTACGAAGGCATGTAGATAGTCGTTTTGCCCTCGCTCCATTTGCGAGTGGAACAGCAAAGGAAATGCCTAATAGTGTTAGAAGCTACCCTCCACCATGCACCATACCGTGACATGCGGAATATATATTTAGATCTAGAAGTAGATATCATTCGTTGTTACTGAGTTGTAGGCACCAAAGCAGGCACAAATTTTATTTCTGTTGTAGTCAACATGCTGGAAAATTTCAGGAAGTTAGGCTGTTTGATGAGCATCAAAATTCACAGGGCAACAGTCACCTTGACCTTTTCCCCCCAAAATTTGAGTTATATCAGTGATGAACAAGTGCAGCGCTTTTATCACGACTTCAGACTAATGGAAAGACGGTTTGAGGGGCGTTGGAATACCAGCATGACGGAAGACTGCTATTGGTGACTTCATCGAGAAGTTCAACAGACAATGCATCAGAGAAAGAGCTGTGTAGATGCTTTAAGAAGAAGAAGTGGAGAGCGAGAGAGAAAGAGAAAGAGGGATAGAGAAAGAGAGAGAGAGAGAGAGAGAGAGAGAGAGAGAGAGAGAGAGAGAGAGAGAGAGAGAGAGAGAGAGCGAGAGAGAGAGGAGAGAAGGAGAGAAAATATATATCAATGGTCGAATCATTCCTATAAAATAAATGGAGTTTTTTTCATTTTCATACTTCAATAAAACGATTATTTATTTTGAAAAACTAAATTACTTTTATTTCTAATTACATGTGTTTTCCTGATTTTCTAGAACATATAACGAGGTCTCATACAGAGCCGAAAGGTGATATAAAAATAACTGAGATTAGATATGAATTCAGTGAGGGAAAAATCTTGGGATTACACTATTACCCAACCATAAGTAGTAAAAATTATGTAATTGCTGAATTTGTAACAAGGTAAGTAATGTGGTCAGCCATCATTGGCCGAAGTCATTACATAAAAGTGATTGGTTACAAATGTAATAATTTTCATAGAAACATTATATTGGTATCCATCTTGCAGGCAACTGGTGCGGAGAGTAAAGCAGAGCGTTTCATCTTTTTGCTCCTGAAGTACGTAAGTGGTTAGTCTGCTAATATGGATTCTTATTCCAACCTTTACCTACGTGGTGACATCTATCGAAGCTCGCAAGGTAAATTTAGAAATGCAGTACAAGTCACAAGCACGATTTCTTCTTTGTACTTTCGTTGCACTGTCTGAGTACTCCATACCAAGAGATCTCGATAGGAGCTAGAGCTTTGGAATGACGTCAATTGGTTGCAAGAACTGAGGAGGCCGAGAGCTGCTAAATGGTTACATCTACAGACGCATTATCGTGGTGGAGATCTGGACGACATACAAACACGCATGACCCAACAACTAGGCAGTCGTCATACCGCTTTATACTCTTTTGGTTCACCAAGATGACAAGAAATTTCTAGCTAGAGAAGTAAAGCTATATAATCAGTTCCGAATATAAAAGAGTTCGAGCAAGGCACATTGTCCGCACTGTGATTTTTGATCGTCAGACTGGATCTTAGAGCAGTGCATACTAAACGACTGTTCGATAACGCACACACATGAAAAAATGTTGGTGAAATCTCCTCTGGTTACGTCGGGCTGCAATGTCGGATTGAAGCAACATTCCACTTCTTCTGTAGATGAAGAGTAGAAAATTCATTGAAAAGTTACTACGAGGCGTCTCTGCCAAACGGCTAGTAATCCGAGAAGGTTTCGACATGTAAGGTTGTCAAGAATGCGTGCTATTCCATGAAATTTTTTTTCCATCTGCAATGAGCTCAGTATGACTGAGCTATTGGGAGACCCAGGGCGCTCTACCCTGAAATACGCAAGGAATGTAGCTTTTCTTCTGCCTCCATTACACGGGTGGCTACATATATATAGTGATCCCCTGTGGGAAAAGACTACTGGGAAGCAGCGTTCCTATC
The DNA here is from genome assembly GCF_023897955.1 of Schistocerca gregaria. Classification (NCBI taxonomy): domain Eukaryota; kingdom Metazoa; phylum Arthropoda; class Insecta; order Orthoptera; family Acrididae; genus Schistocerca; species Schistocerca gregaria. The sequence goes on from NC_064921.1 coordinate 429,771,956, forward strand.
AGAAACAACAATCTGTGCAAAACGCGAGAGTAGTGTAAAATCTTTTTGAAAGGCTTATAATATCGAAGTAATATTTCTTTTGGTCTCATCAACTCATCGGTATTCACAAACATTTCCTTGCAACATCGCAACAACAGTGTCTATAATAACGCTTAGAAACGCAACGCATCTGTACAACATGGAAATACACTGAAGCATCAAAGAAACTGGTACAGGCATGCATATTCAATTACAGAGATATGTCAGAATACGGCGCTGTGGTCGGCAACGCCTATATAAAACAACAAGCGTCTGGCGCAGTTGTTAGATCGGTTACTGTTACTACAGTGGCAGGTTATCAAGATTTAAGTGAGTTTGAACGTCGGTGCACGAACGATGGGATACAGCATCTCCGAGGTAGCGATGAAGTGGGGATTTTCCCGTGCGACCGTTTCACGAATGTACCGTGAATCCGGTAAATCTCCGACATCGATGCGGCCTGAGAAAGATCCTGCAAGAATGGGACCAACGACGACTGAAGAGAATCATTCAAAGTGACAGAAGTGCAACCCTTCCGCAAATTGCTGCAGATTTCAATGCTGGGTGATTAACAAGTATCAGCGTGCGAACCATTCAACGAAACATCATCGATATGGGCTTTCGGAGCCGAAGGCCCACTCGTGTACCCTTGATGACTGCACGACACAAAGCTTTACGTCTCACCTGGGCCCGTCAACACCGACGTTGGACTGTTGATGACTGGAAACTTGTTGCCTGTTCGGTAGAGTCTCGTTTTAAATTGCAACGAGATGATGGACGTGTACGGGCATGGAGACAACCTCATGAATACATGGACCCGGCATGTCAGCAGGAGACTGTTGAAGCTGGTGGAGTCTCTGTAATGGTGTGGGGCGTGTGCTGTTGGAGTTATATGGCAATGTCTAGATGCGACTCTGACAGGTGACACGTACGTAAACAATCATGCCCATTATGCATTCCTACGGACTTGAGTAAATCCAACAGGACCATGCGACACCCCACACGTCCACAATTGCTACAGAGTGGCTCCAGGAACACTCTTATGAGTTTAAACACTTCCGCTGACCACCAAACTCCCCAGACATGAACATTATTGAGCATATCTGGATGCCCTGCAACGTACTGATCAGAAGAGATATCCACCCCCTCGTACTCTTACAGATTTATGGAGAGCTCTGCAGGATTCATGGTATCACTTCCCTCCAGCAGTACTTCAGACATTAGTCGAATACATGCCACGTCATGTTGCGGCCATTCTGCGTGCTCGCGGGAGCCCTACACGATATACATCAGGTACAGTATACCAGTTTCTTTGGCTCTTCAGTATATATGATATTCCATAAGCCTTACATAGTGAGATCAGTCATGGTTTAATCTGTTATGAGATACAATACATATTCGAATCAAATTTTAATTTTGAATAATTCTACTAAGAGAACTGGTATACACCTCGCACCAGTATGATCCTGTAATACATTTGATAGTTATGTATGCAAAGAACAGAAAAACGATGATTATAGTTTATCTTCGCTTCGAAGACGAAGACGTTACAGACGAAGAATACTTTCGTAATAGACAAGTGAGCGCAGTCAAATCGGCTGTGGTTCTTTATTAAGAAACCAATCGCCTAGGCATTACCTCGGGCAGTTAAGAAAAGCATTGCGCCAATTCGTTCGCTTTATATATGAGAGCTGTTACATTCTTCGCTGGCCAAGTGTTTAGAAACTTTTCATCGGCAAACCACTATGATATTTGAAATCACGCACATGCAGTGAATTCGTAACGTTCATATCACGCACACTTCTTGTGTATACTACATCTTACACAGTCCTGTTATATTAATGTGACCATTGTATATGTTCGACGTTAACGTGCAGTAACGACACACAGACGACAGGTGGCAGCACTAGCAATGTAGTGTCCATAAAGCGTGACTGGGAAGTGGGAGGGGGCGCCGGAAAGAGTGTCGTTGTTGTAATGTGAAAGCAGACGTCTGACGTCCAAAAGGGCATGATCATTGGTTTTCGGGCCAAGGGTGGAAACTTTTCCGAAACGGCCAAGTATGTAAACTGTTCGCGAGCCCCCGTGGTTAAAGTCTACCGTACATGCTATAACGGTACTTTGCGGCCAGGCGTGGCAATTAACATCATATTAATTAAAATCGGGGATAAATAAACTTTATTTTGGAAGAATTAAAAAGGGGAAAGTAATACGAAACTTTAATAACTTCACAGTATTACTAAGTAATACGAAACTTTAATAACTGCACAGTATTACTAAGAAGCAATATGATGAAAAGTAATAAAAAGCAAAGTAGCAAAGACCAAGCGGGACAGAAAGATATAGGGGCGCGTTAGTTTTTTAATATATATAAAAGAACATGTAACACATTATTGAGCTCTCTACCTTCAGTTATCGCGATTGGGCTAGTCGATGAAAAAGTGGTACGCGACTGCGAAATTCGTTAAGGAGGTTATTTAAAGACCCTTCCAGCACGTTTAAAATACATTACGTGTGACGAAGTGATCAGAGACGTTTATTGTCGGGTGAGGTGAAAATGATTCCGACAACATAATTCGAGCTTTGTGTTAGCTGGGAAAAAATACTCTTGGGAAACTATTATGGTTGCGGAACCCACGAAAGTTGTACACAACGGAAAGCTATAGTTTACGTAATTCTGCATTTTATAAAATTGTGAAACGCGTGTGCGCGGAACATTAAGAGAACCTTATCCTTGGACGATTGCGGGGGTAACTGATACAAACAAGGCGCCAGCATAAAAATAGTTCTCTTATTAACTACCAGATATTAATTAACGAGGACCTAAAATACTAAAAACAGTGCATGCACCGTTAAATTGAACTCTGCGTATGAAATACAATCACATCGAGCATTTTGAGAGCGAAGAATAGACATTTAAGTGCCGAATTGAGAGCCTAGGTCGTGTCGATATTTGGACATTATATGACACGCGTTATTCAGAACACGATATGGACCATTCTAATACTGAAAAGAAGGATAGGATCATCACCTCCAATCGCGATTCATATTTCATAGCCTGCTGGAGTGTCCGTGAGGTTCTAGGCGCTACAGTCTGGAGTCGAGCGACCGCTACGGACGTAGGTTCGAATCCTGCCTCGGGCATGGATGTGTGTGATGTCCTTAGATTAGTTAGGTTTAATTAGTTCTAAGTTCTAGGCGACTGATGACCTCAGAAGTTGAGACGCATAGTGCCCAGAGCCATTTGAACCATTTGAACCATAGATCGTAAAGGAGTTACACAGTTTACCAGAGGAAAATTGTTAGGTCGTAGGTGCTCTACAGGGCAGAGTGCAAGTGTTAGGGAATCAGGTGCAGGCTGAGATTGCCATGGGAAAAGAAGCCATATTATGCTCATTTCTTGTGGTTAAGAATCTTACAGTGCCTTGCATCCTGGGACTTGATGCGCTGCGGGAAATGAAGTCTAGAATTGACCTCTCCCGGGCCAACTGCACTTTCTCCTATCGCAACCGGCAAATTGACCTGGCACTGATAAGAACTCCGGACGTGTATCTAAACTACTGCCGGAATGTCCGAGTATCTGTAAATGATCCAGATACATTGAATATCAATCACTGTATCATTAATCAAAACAGTAATGAACAGGAACCCGATTGGGAGTCGGAAGCTGTCACTATCAAACAACAAATTGAAGAAAAAGTAGCCGAATCCTATCTTAAGTCTATCACAACAAGCTGACTTCAGTCAAGTATTAAATCAACTTGTAAAAGTGTTCTCGGAGAAATCAGGAATCATTAAGGGATATGAATTTGACATGCAGGTTAAGCCGCATCTAACATTCTGTCGTGCTACCTAATCTATACCGTGGTCCAAACGGCCGACAGTAGGAAAGGTATACATATATGGCCAGTAAAGATTTATTTCATGTATGTTTGATTTTGTGTCTATGATTATTATATATGTGGTAGTTTTATGTATCTATATGAGTGAGTTGCTTGTGAATAAAGGTCATGCTTTTAAATATGTGCAATCTAATAAAGTACTGGTAAATGAATCCGCGTTCTGGCATTTTGCAGAAAAGTACAAATGAGAGAGTGGCACTGTTTAATGGTTGTCGGAAATGCATAATAGCAGCGGATCATTTACCGAATGCGGGAAATAGGATGATTTATAGTCTAAACAGGATAATACCTGAAGGTATGACGGATAATTAACATGTGCACGGATTCCAGCTTGAAAGCGCATGCAGTTACACCCGTACAAGCAAGGCAACTGCAAACGCAGCAACAACAAAAGCAATGAATCACTGTTGAATGAATATACAGAACATATGTAAAAAACCTACTGAACTCACGAGTCCAGAAAGACCAACTGGTCGACCCTTTAAATAAGAGGTGCCAACTAGATCAATCACTTAGTACAAAGTGATAAGACATATCTAGAAGGAACTCTGATTTGTGTAACGTATGAAATACGATTATGTAAAGTGAGAGCCATATTTCTTATGTAGCTCAAGTAACAGGTGTTAAAATATTCTCCAATTTACAAGTGAGACTATCCGGACGCTTTGTTAGTGCAATATGGATAAACTGAATCACTAATTGGAATGTGATGGAAAAAGTGAACAGTAAACTGTATGATAACATACTGAGTGTTGACTGTGTTTAGCAGTGAAAAACTGTTATTTAAGTACAGTGAAATAAGATAAATAAAATTAACTGCATACATGGTGGTGACTTCCGCAAGAAACAATTTAATATTCGAAATAGTACTGACATTCATACTGTGGAAAAACTATTTCTGTGGACAAGAGAACCTTCCTATGAACAGAATATTCCCAGTGGACTGTGAATAGTGGCTACGGGTAGCGCACAGCGAACTGGGGATTCCGGGGCCTACAACCGCACGTTAGAAGTGACGCAGGCCTCATATAGTGAAGTGAAAAGTGTCACAGCAAGGTTCTAGCATGAACACTCACCACAGTGACAGTGTATAGTGCTGAGTAGCGATAATTTAGCAAAAAACAATGATTAAAACCGAGTAGTGAAATGTGTGAGTTCGAGCCAGAAACTTATTTAAAGAACTGGAACTCGTACGTTGGTACATTATATCAGTGCATACAAAAACAGTAAACACGAATGACTGTTGAGTGCTTGAAAACTAATAACATTTCTTTCAGCACTTGCGACATGTGTATTTGTCTCGTTTTGCTCATGAACTGATACGCGGTCGAATATTTGCATGTTGCGCGAGGCGAGCGGCCGGCAGATGTTCCTGACTGCACAGCTCATCTCCCCTAGCAGGATTTAGTCAGCCATTACGCTGACGATTCATGTTATTAAATGTAAATGCGAGACACTTCTCAGTTTTGATCTTTCATTAACTTCGAAGTTAAAATTAATTTCAGTTACCAAAATTCACAGCACTGAATGAGTTCAGTATGTTTCATTTTGGCCGCCTAACGGCAGACGAGATTCTCTCCAGTTTTGTCTTGCAAATAATGAAGAAGAAATATTGAAAATCATTACATTCCGCAATATCTCAGTTAATCTTTATGTAATTTGGTACATAAATAACCAGTAGCCCATAGACACATATTAATAATCACAGTTTGCGTAAGAATACGCATATTTTCTTTTCTGAATAGTAGAACTCACCCAAACTATTTATTAGAAGGCGGTGAGCCGCGGGCTGTGTTTAAAAAATATTATATCGTACGTACTTCGGGGCAGCCGATGTACGTACGAGTGTTATCGCGGTATAAGTTAATTAAAAGTATCTTGCTAGCCCACAATATTTAAAGCCATCGCCACCAAAATCATAAAATATATAATTATAAAAATAAAAATATACACTTATTCCGTAATAGGTGGTGATTCTAATATGTGAAGTGGTTCGCAAATGTGGTTTATGTGTTTCACATAACAGTACTATAGGCGTTCAGTTCATATTATTTTAAACTTTATGCTTGTTTCTCACACATATGCTGAATCACAGTCATTGGAGGTTAATTCGTGTCTACACACAACAAGAGTGTTAGTAATCTTGTTTGTGAGAGTTACCACGAATCATCTCGAGTATGTAACAGAATGTTCTCCCTTCATCTCACGTATTCGTAAAAGTTCCCTGGTTATTCTGATAAATGGGACAGAGTGTACAGAATTCGCCACGTTCTTTTCGAGACAGGAATAGCTTATGCACATGAATTCGGCGTCTTTGTAATAGCAAAAGCCTCAATGCAGCACTCGACTCCAAGCATAGACACGTTGTGGTATCAATCCCGCCCTAGGTTAAAATCTAACCTAATTCATACATAGAATAGATTCTAACCGAACCTAACCTTTTCTAAGTTTGTTGACCCCACCAAAAGCTCACAAAGCGGAACATACCCCGCCTCCATGGTCGAGGTCGCTAATACACGCGTGTGCGGTGGTGCTCGACCGGGCTAAGCTGGTTCGACTCCTTCTGGTGGAAAAAAATTGTACTGATAATATTTGGCCCCTAAGGGGAGGAGAAGTGGTCCTGATCACCAGACTTTGCGCCAATGTCCTGATTTAAATACTCCCCAGTGTCTAATGAAGTGAGGGCATGTGACATTGTTCATGGTAATCCGTGGGTATCGGATGTCGGCCAGTATCATAGGGCGGCGTTTGGCGACTGTAGCTGGTGCACACAGCCTTAAACGTCTCACTCTGCCGTCGTCGCATTCGCCGCCTTGTATAATTAGAAACGAGGAAAAATCGCTACTCGTCGGACCATACTACACGGCCTCAGTTACTTCGACTGTCCATGTTGTCTGTGGTATATAGTCTTACGGGATGTGTCTCTTGTGAGGCAACCAACTTCAAATGTCCACTGCAAGCAGTTCCCTTCGGACTGTTCGCCCGAGACGGATCTGCATTGACCGACGGCAGCAATACCTGTTGGCCTTGGAACCGACTGTGATTGACAAAGCTTGACAGTCGTTCCCGGTATTTTACAAACTGTACTCTTACACCGTGTTACATGGCTTCGAACGACGTTGAACACTACACGTTGATACAGCAATAAATCGGGCAACTTCATTCACGGGGTTGATCATGGAAACGTCAAAGAGTTATTTTTGTCGTTGTGGTCAAGACTGCACAGAGATTCATCTTACGTATAAATTGCTTCTCACTCATGACTCATGTCAGCGGCGGAGGGTCACGTGACCGTCTGGTACCACTTTTACGTAGTCTACACCGTTGAAAAAGAACCAGCGTGTTCTTTTGATGGTGTGACTATCATTTTGTCCGGTGGGCGTAAGGGGAACTAATACTATTACGGTGAACGGTTTCGGAGAAATACTAAACATAGTTTGATTAATAATTTGGCCGTGCGCGTAAAAAGGAGAATTGTCGAGAGTCAGGTGGCGAATGAGCAATACCGTACAGTACAGCACATTATTGGGAGCATGCGTAACAGTACGAAAGCCCACGTCCAAAACGACGTCTCATCGTTTTACAGCGAAAACCGTACAAAATAGCTAGAGCAGATGATTCTGATTCCGACTATGTGGGCAGTAAGGGTCAAAAAGTCACAGCGGTGGTCCATTCCTGCAACAAAAAGAAAGAGAGAGAGAGAGAGAGAGAGAGAGAAGGCAGATGGTATTATCACAATACGTCTGATATTATAAGTGTACTTTCAAAAGCGAAAAGACCGTTCCAGTACTTGTTACCCTCCTATGTTGAGAAATGCTATTTAATGATTACGCTCTTGTCCTTCAATTCACATCTCACTAACACAACAACAAGTTACACCTTTGGATTTCTCAAAAAAATTGAACATAAAATTTTAAGAAGCTCTGGCAGAATTTTTAATTAATAATGGGTCACGACAGTACATGATGCAGATTATCGTAAGAAAAACTACCCATATGAACCACAACATGTGCTCTGAAAATTGTGAATATTGATTTTAATATGGCACTGTTAATCAAACAATTAAGATCTAAATTGTAAGAACCGAGGAGGCAGATACTAAGTTCGTTTATCATGTTTGTAAAATTAGTTAATCAGGCCGAGTATCTACTGAATATCCAACACTGACCTTTTGATTATAATGCTTGGGCATATGGAACTTGGAAAAAGTTCCTTAAAGATTTGGATGGATGTTGGCATTGGTAATTCCCGCCGTTACAATGATGTTTCGCGTCTGTGTGAAACAACTGGGTTGCTGTAGAAAAATATTTACCTGCTCTTCGCACTAAAACAGGCTCTGATTACAGTCCAGCATCGGTCGTAAAGAAAAAGAAGGCCATTGACAACGCTGAAAAATTCTACATGCTACCAAAAGTCTTTCACAAATTTGACAGATGTACTTCTGACAGGAATGTACTGAATGTCTCGGAAGAATTTACGTGCAGATTGTACAACGAAAAAAATTAATGACACTGATTCAGTTAGATTAAACGTTTTGACACAAACAGATAAAATGACTAGTGACAATTCTTCTGTACCTCTAAAACTCGATTTATTCAATTTTGACGCCTGCAATCAACAGCCGTCTAAAACAGAATCGTAATGGCATTTATTGAAAGCAAAATATATTTCGCAAACGTGGAGCAATGCTCATATGAAAAATGTAACAGATGTAGCTCCATAGGTTTAAGATGGTATATCAACGAGGGAAGTTACGATTTTTCTTGATTTTCTGGTAGCCAGTTACAAGAAATGAACGAGGTTATTTTAAATGGTGGATCAACATGCACAAAAGGTGTAGCTGACACGAAATTCGCTGTAAGTTTTTTATAAATAAATGATTGATTCTCAATAATTATATTAGTTTTCCAGAAGCAGACACTGAAGAAATTTGTAGTAATCGGGAGAGTGATTTTGATGAAGACGATAATGTTGATGAGTCCGACAGTGATTAAAAACGTTTACATTTTTTTTTCAAGTAAACCGTGTATTTCGATCTTTATCCCACTTTCCTTTCATGCAATTTATTAAAAAATGTTCAGTACGATAGTTTCGACTAACCTCTTTACTAATCATATTAGAATTTGAGGTTTGTAGCTTGTTCATTGGCCTGCAACATAGGGTTGCATACGTCTCAACACAACCCTGTAATGATTTCTGAGTATCGAAAAATTGTCTGATTAGTAAGGCGTTGCTCTAAATTTTCCTGATAGCAATTTTTTATGCATCTCGGCAACTTATTCTGTCATATCCAATAGTTTTCTACCGTAATGCTTTGTTACCGATCAGTAAATTCTTTTAAAATTTTCGTAACGGTCTCAAAATGGAAGATGCTCATACTTTCTTCTGAAAAATGATTTTGCGCTTTAATTGACCGAGCTACGCTAGAAAAACAGATTTACAAATAGTTTTCTTTTATTTTCTTTTTGATTTCAATTTTTATTTTCTGAAAAGGTTCTCCAGGCCTGTGCTGCGCTTCAGGCGTCTGAAAATCGTGTTTCTGGTATCTTAAGTGTACCATTCGACTACATTCCTAAAAACAGACGTTTCGCTATGATATATTTTGGTAAAATTTGTTGAAATTTTTGAAAATTCCGTCAGCTCAGACGTGACGCGCAAAATTTCTGAAATTAGGGTGTTTTGATTTAGTGTAATGGAATGAATCGGTTTTATATGGTTTTGGCCGTATTGTTGTAGTTCAAAAATTTTGGTTGTGGAATCTCGTAATACAAAGTGTGTATGCATTTTATAACATAGAACTGGAGTGCATACTTATTTTTTTTTTTTATTTACACGTCAAGATCCTTAGGACTAAATTGAGGAGCAAATCTCCAAGGTAATGGAACGTTTCGGTACATGAAATTACAACATAAAGGTAATAACAGATAAAAGCAGAATGCTTATGAACCCAAAAAAAGTCAATACGTAAGTTTAAGTAAACGCAGTCAACAACATAATATAAGAATATACTTAATTTTTCAAGGAACTCCTCAGAAGAATAGAAGGAGTGACCAATGAGGAAAGTCTTCAGTTTACATTCGACGGCGCATATATTACTGCTAAATTTTTTGAATTCTTGTGGTAGCTTATTGAAAATGGATGCAGCTGTAAACTGCACAGCTTTCTGCACAAGAGTTAAGGAAGTCTGATCAAAATGCAGATTGGATTTCTGTGGAGTGTTAACTAGTGAAAGGTACTTATTCTTGGAAAGAAATAAGCTGATATCGTTAACAAGAAGCGACGGTAACGTATATATATATATATATATATATATATATATATATATATATATATATATATATATATATATATTGATAGGGCAAGGTCATAATAGCCAGGCTAGTGAATAGGGGTCGACAAGAGGCTCGCGAACTTAAACCACTTACTAGCCGAACCGCCCGTTACTGAGCCAAAAATATCCTTTCAGAATGGGAAAAGTTACCCCAAAATATAATACCATAGGACATAAGAGAATACAAATAAGCGAAGTAGGTTAATTCTTGTGTCGAACTATCACTTACTTCAGATGCCGTTTGAATAGTAAAAATGTCAACTTTAAGTTCTTGAACAAGATCCTGAACGTGGGCTTTCCATGACAGTTTACTATCTATCTGAACACCTAGAAATTTGAACTGTTCAATTTCACTAATCATATGCCCATTCTGCGAAATTAAAACGTCGGGTTTTGTTCAATTGTTGTTAGAAACTGTAAAAACTGAGTCTTACTGTGATTTAGCGTTAGTTTATTTTTTACAAGGCAGGAACTTATGTTATGGACTCCACTATTTCAAACCGAACCGTTGTTACACACAAGATCCTTAACTATCAAGCCAAGCAAATGTCATCAGAAAACAGAAATATTTTAGAGTTACCCATAATACTAGAAGGCATATCAGTTATATAAATAAGGAACAGAAGTGGCCCAACACTGATCCGCGGGGTACCCCCCCCCCCCCCTCCCATTTGACCGTACCCAACTCAGACCTCACATAACATCTATTCTCAACACTGTAAAAAATGACCTCTAGATGTCGGTTGTCAAAATAAGAGGAGAATCAATTGTGAGCTACTCCCCAAATTTTGTTTAACCAATTTAGTACGTCACAGAGATAAGAGAATATAGCATTTTCAGTTGTTGAACGACTTCTAAAGCCGAATTGTAGATTTGATAGCAAATTATGTTATACAAAATGGTGAATTATCCTTGTATTGTATTGTATCGTATTGAACTGGGGACCCTGAAACGACGGAGAGTCTTCGTCCCCGCCGTAGCCTCAGTGGTTCACAACCTCACAACAGGCTACAGCAATCCACTCACCCCACCACCGCTCCGCACCGAACCCAGGGTTATTGTGCAGCTCGGCCCCCAGAGGACCCCTCCCCCCGGGAACGTCTCACACCAGACGAGTGTAACCGTAAGCGTACGTGGTGACAGTGTTTGCGCAGCAATCGCCGACATAGTGTAACTGAGGGTTAATAAGGGGAACCAGCCCGTATTCGCCGAGGCAGGTGGAAAACCGCCTTTAAGCCATCCGCACGATGGCCGAGCGGATTCGTGCCGAGGACTAGCATACTTTCCCTCCGGAAAGCAGTGCGTTAGACCGCACGGCTAACCAGGCGGGTTCAGTTATTCTTACATACACAGCCTTTTCAATAACTTTAGCAAACACTAATGGCATAAAAGTAGGTCTAAAATTGTGTACATTATTCCTATCCCCCTTTTTATAAAGCCGCTTTACTACTGAGTACTTTAATCGTTCAAGAAACCTAAAGGAAGAATTAAAAATATGGCTAAGCACAGGGCTAACACGTGCAGCACAGTACTTTAATATTCTGGTAGGCACTCCATCATATCCATGAGAGTCCTTAGTCTTCAGTGATATAATTATTGACTCAATCTTCCCCTTGTATGACTCATAGAGGAGTATTTCAGACATCAATCTCGGAAAGGCATTTGCCAAGAGAGTTATATTATTCCCAGTAGAAACTAGATTTTTATTTAATTCACCAGCAATGCTCAGAAAAGACGGTTAAATACTGTACATATATATGACTTATCAGTAACAGAAATATTTTTGCTACGAACTGACTTTATATCGTCGACATTGTGATGCTGATCAGACACTTCCTTCACAGATGACCATATGGTTTTAATTTTATCCTATGAATTAGCTATACTATTTGCGTACGACATACTCTTTTTCTTCCTAATAACATTTTTAATCACCGTTCAATAGTGTTTGTAATGGGCTACAATAGCTTGATTGCGACTGCTTCTAACATTTTGATATAATTTCCGCTTTATTCTACATGATATACTTATACCACTAGTCAGCCACCAAGGCTGCCTTTTACTGCTAGTACCCCGTTTAGAACGTTCTATTAGAAAGCCACTCTCAAAGAGCACGAGAAATGTTTTAACGAAAGCATTACATTTGTCATCTATGTTATCAGCTCACTAAACATCCTGCCACTCTTGTTCCTTGATGAGGTTTAAAAAGATCTCTTTTGCCATTGGATTAGCTTTCCTACATAGTTTGTAATGACATGTGACTTTTTTGAGTACAAAAGCCTTTTAGAGTTAAAATTTGTGGATCATGGTGTGAAAGCCCATTCACGCTTTTACTAACAGTATGCCCATCTAGTAATGAAAAATTAATAAAATTATTATCTATGGCTATGCTACTGTTCTCCTGCACCCTGGTTGGAAAAAAAACACAATCTACATCAGATTATATAAATTTAGGAGATCTACCAACATCATTTTGCTTGCAAAATCATACACAAAATTAATACTGAAGTCACCACATATAACTAATTTCTAATACTGCCTATAAAGTGAATCAAGAACTCTCTCTAGCTTGACCAGAAATGCTCTGAAGTCAGACTTAGGGGACCTATAAATAACAAAAAATTAGATGTTTAGTTTCACTAAATTCAGCTGCCCCCGCACAACATTCAAATTTCTCTTCATGCAGTGCCGTGATACATCTGTGGATGCAAATGGAATACTGTTGTTTTATGTACATGGCTATTCCCCCACTCCGCAAGGAACTCCTTGAAAAACAGCCAGCTATCTGTACCCTGGAAAATGAAGCCTCTGAACTGTCAAATTATTTAAGTTGTGATCCGATATACCAATAATTTTTGAGTTCAACATCTATGAGCAGTTCACTAACTTTATCTCTAGTACCTCTTATATTTTGATGAAATATGATAATTCCTTGTCTACTTGAAAACATGACTTCCTCTGAAGGTGATTCCTTAGAGCAACATCCTTTAAGCAGGTATACCTATCAGCTGACTTCAGTCTAAAAAAGGTGCAGCTCTAACACCAACTATTACAGGAATTTGTCCATGAGTGTTCCCACCACGACCTACTACACTGTCACCTATGAGCTTTGCCAGCTTCCTCTTCCCATACCTATTGAGGTGCAGGCCATGCCTAATGAAACCCGATGTACTGATAGACCCAACTGGCACCACTGAAATGTGACCCATGTCCTCTGCCATCAGCGCCCCCTGCAGCCTCATGTCAACGCGCTTAACAGCCGATCATGACGCTGAAACAGTTGCACGAAATGCATATTAGTGCCACCAGTTTAAGTAGCTATCTTTACCAGGTCACCACCTTTATCATATTCCCCGTCCCAATCAAGACTATTCCCTTCTCCACCCACTATCACTACCTGATCCTCCGTAAAATTCTTACATTGCTCCCCGAAGTTGTCAGTCACCCGAGCCAACCCTGCACTAGGCTTCACAATGCTGTTGACCTGATACTCACTCTCCAACACATCCTGCAACTCCTGACGCACACTTCTACCGTGTGAACTACCTAGCAGCAGAACAATCTTCTTTCTGCTCGAGTTTGCAACTGACTTAGGCCTCCTAACTGCTGAGAACTGCTGCGTGTTTCCTACACCTACAACTACAAGAGGCTCCCCTCCACTCAACTCTGACCGTTGGTCAAATCTATTGCATATACGTAAAGTATAACTGTCTGGATACCTCTTCCTCCTAGCTACCTTCTTGCCAACTGCCATTTGCCATTTCCTATTCCCCAGCACCCTTCACCCTCGCAACCTATCTAGTTCCTCTTTTGTGTATTGAAAAGGCACCTGAAGGGCACAGATCTTACGCTTCTGCTCCTCTATCAACTTATTTCTACTACAGATTCTACATTCCCAGGAGAGGATCTCGCGACAATGACCACTGGTTCGCCACTGCATTCCCCCAATGAAAATGCTTTGAACAAATCCCACACCGTAACCCACTACTCACAAACCTACGACAGAGCCCACACTTCTCACTCATGCTAAAATTTTGAAGTTACTGAAAAAAAAACTAAACGTCTACGTTATCTAAGTTCAGTTTCACCAGTAGAACTATTTATAGAACTGGCAATAGAGTTCTCGAACTTCTCTGTCTACTAAGAAAGCAACTGCTTGTATTGATACTACTACACCACAGCTAATACCAATACCAACAAAACTTCACAAAGTTACTAGCTAAAACCAAAAAGTTCAAACTGCTACTGGAACACTAAACGAAAATTTCATGAAAGATTTCACTAAAAACAATAAGAAACGTCAGCTGAAAACTACCACAGGAAATTTACCAGACCACTTCAACGCACTCTATAAACTAGAAAACACAGCGAGCGAACGTTTCCAAAAGTTTATTAAATCGTTCTTTCACCACAAACAGCGGGAAACACCGCTGAAAACTATTAAATTTAATAACTGTATAATTGTGCACAAACAAATTAGCCTTATAACCGCTACAGCTGCAAGCGCACACCGCGTTCGTGGTGCTTCCTCAAAAATGTCATCTAGAATACGTCACAAAAAATTAAAAACGGTTCTAACTGCCGAATTAAGATTTTCTGACATTTTATAATAATATTTTTTTAAATCGCCACGTGTTTCAAACACTTAGCACGAAGACTATGATATAAAAACTACCAAGTACAGCATTTTAGCTTCGGGAAGATATAATCTAAGATGGCAACTGCTCTGTGTGTTCTCTCTCAACTATCTATAGTCATGTTATCATGTCTCTAACTAACTACCACTTCAGAATACATGGAATTTTGTAACGGTAATGCTCGTTCTGCTTGCAGCTATTTAATAATTGGGGTGAACAAAGTTATTGTGCCAGCATTAGGCCTATGTTACGTTAACATAACACCAAGTGTCCTATGTTGTTGCTGGCTAATGGCAAACAGACCGAGCAGACGCCGCCTTGGATGCCTTCTTTCTAAAGCTAAATTGTTCAAAAATGGTTCAAATGGCTCTGAGCACTATGGGACTTAACATACGAGGCCATCAGTCCCCTAGAACTTAGAACTACTTAAACCTAACTAACCTAAGGACATCACACACATCCATGCCCGAGGCAGGATTCAAACCTGAGACCGTAGCAGTCGCGCGGTTCCGGGACTGAAGTGCCTAGAACCACTCGGCCACCGCGGCCGGCTCTAAAGCTAAATTGTGTTATTTGTTTGCGTTTATATTATAATTTACAACGAGAATATTGAAGCCCCAGAAAAAGAATTTTGAAAAACAGGTGGTTTGTAATACTGTTTGTTACATTCAAATATTGTAAATAGTACTTTGGCAAGCAAAATGTTATCGATGGGAATACTGAACACGTACCATGGTGGCGGTCGTTGCTGCTTGCCAGCGGAAACTGTCGGAGATCTGTGACGTCATCTGGAACTGTTGCCAGGAAACGGCCGTCAACGCTTGCAGAGCATACAGGAAGATCAAGGGCATCGTGTACGTAGGTACTAAGGTATGTGGTGCCTTGTTTTCGTTCCGTTATCTCTATTTTATGATCGACTAATTCCGGATAGTTAAGGAGCTCTCCACAAAGAATGAGTTTTGGACGTCATAGGTCCTGAACTACGTGGGTTATAAGGATTTAATTCTGTAGGCACATCCTGTGGCTTATGTGGATACTGTCTGCAAAAAGTGTTGCGAATAGAATTGGTAGCAACGAAGTAATAAGCGTAAACGTCATGCACGATGTAGTAGTTAGTTACAAATCCCACTGATTGTAACTTCATGTGTACCGAACCATGTGTCTCAAAATTATACAATTTTGTAGGTACATTCAGCGGCGTATACTTTCTGCGAAATTTATTGCAAATAAAGTTAGTAGCAAAGAAGTATAAACATCATGCAAGATGCGGCAGTTTTTCACGCATCTCAATGTTTATGACGTCAGTTCTCCTGAACTATATGTCGCACAATATCATAATTTTGCACTTAAATTCAGTGGTATATGTGGATACTGTCTGTAAAACGTATGGCGAATACAGTTAGCGGCAAAGAAGTAATAAATTACAACGCCAAGCCTGATGCGGTACTTTTACAGCACGAACAGCGGGGAAGTAGTAAGCGATCAACATATTTCCTTTCATCATTTTATAGGGGTTGTTAGCGAAAAAAATATGTTGAAGGTTTGAAATTATATGTGAAGCTTGTTTCAAGTCACTAAGTGCTCTCATTCACAAATAATGGATGGACAAAGTCAGGGAGTTCACGTGTCGCGGGCTGGGATTCTAGTGCTCTGAAGTCTGAAAAGCAAAATTTCAAATGACAATTATAAGAAGAATAACAGTGCCAAAAATGGAACAAAACACAACAAGTAGGGCAACATCCATGAAATCAGTAAGTAGAACTTTAAATTATTACTACATTATATACTGTAAAAGTAAACTTCCAGATATATACATCGCACCAAAATGTAAACTAACTAGTATACACAAAAATATGTACATATTACAGGCCACTGAAGGTGCCTTGCAAAGAATGAAAGCGAAACATATGCGGCACGAAAACTGTATTTCATTGATTTGTAATTAGACGGTTCAAAAGCAAATGTTATCAACATACCGCAATGAATTGCAGCACCTGTTGAATGGAATGAAGAGTCTAGTGAGCACACACTGTGGATTGAGAGTAAGAAGAAGGAAGACGGAAGTAATAAGACATACCAGAAATGAGATTAGCGATAAACTCAAAATTAGGGATTACGACATGATGGATTTCCGCTATCTTGGGACCAAAATATAACGAGACAGGAGAAGCAAAGAGGCAATAAGAAGCAGATTAACACAGGTGAAGAGGAAATCTCTGAGAATTTACTTCTGGAACATAGCATTGTACGGGAGTGAATCGTGGGCTGTGGGAAAACCGAAAAAAAAACGAATCTTAGCGTTTGGGATGTGGTGCTATAAAAGGATTTCGAAAATTAGGTGGACGGGTATGGTAAGAAATGAAGAGGTTTTGTGTAGAATCACTGAGGAGCATGTGGAAAACACTGATTAGAATAAAGGACAGTGTGTTACGATATGGGTTAAAGTATCACGGAATAATCTCCATGGTAACCGAGGGTAAAACGGTAAAAACTTACGTGAAGACAGAGACTGGAATATAACTAACAAATAATTGAGCACGTAGGGTGCAAGTGACAGCCCAAGATGAAGAGGTTGGCACTGGACAGGAATTCGTGGTGGACCGCATCAAACCAGCCAGAATTTTTCTTTTCTTTTATCTTCTTTTCTTTTCTTTCTTTTTATTTCTTTTTTTAAAGAAACGGAAATCTAGTACAGTTGCACTCGTAACTATTTGATTGCTAAGATTGCCCCAGTGGTCGTTCACAAGATATTCGAAAATCAGTTTTCCGACTATATCTGCGAGTTTTTGATTTATTTTTTACTGCATGGCTTCACAATTCCAGCAAATTTCTTGTTTCTATGATTTTATTACGACTTATATTTTATTTACACAAAGATTCTTCAAGGCTTTAAAAAATTTTCGATTTCCATTATTCAAGTTTCGCAGTGCAACTGAAACAGTCTTTCTCTGCTTTCCGCATTGTTGAGGAATTAGCCCGAATTGCGTAAACTAGATTTAATGACGTTAAAAATTGCTGACGCACGGATGAATGTATTTGCAGACGCCGCTTTATCGCGATTACGTTGCACTCTTACGCTAGAGGGATCTGTAGTAATGCTGGCTCATAAAACCAAAGTAACAGGAAATGCCTGTGTAGTATAGTAAACATTTCTGCGTAGTCGCGGTCTCGAACGCAACGAAAACGTAAACGATAGTGAGTAGCGTGTGCATTTGTGCTGACTGCTGCAAACAAACTCTGTGAAAGACATCCCCATGAATCATTACTTAAGCCAGCCACACACACAAGCACGTACCGAGCAATCGTCACACGCTTTCCCACCTGAACACATTCTTTATACCGGCGTTGCACCCATTTAACGCACCGGTTATTATCCACGAGCAATTTATGAAGTAGCATGCCCCCACAATGTACTCCATGCCCATTTAGGACAGATAAGTTGCTATATCGGATCACCATTTCTCTCTGAAGACGGGGGAAGGGTACAATGACGTCGCTCCCGCCCAGTGGGATAGGGTCCAGTTACGTTAATGTGACCACCGCCTATGGTCGACATCAAGGTGCAATAACCACTCACAGATGGCAGATGACTGCACTACCAGTGGAGGCTATATAAAACTCGTCGGGGGGACGCGGAAAACGGTGCAGTCGTTGTCGTAATGCGGAAATGGAGCGATTTATCTGATGTCCAAAAGGACTTCATCATTGGCTTTCGGACCAAGGGTGGCAGCATTTCTGAAGCGACTAAGTTTGTAAATAGTTCTTGTGTGGTCGTGGTTAAATTATGCAGTGCATGGCAAAATGGTGCTATCCAAATCGAACACTGGGGCAACTGTGGTTTACCACGGGCGTTAGATGACAGTGTGAACGACGGCTGTGGAAATGTGTAGAGGCGAATACATGTGAAACTGTTGAGCAGCTAACCGCCCATATGAACCAAGGGTGTCTTCTCAACTACACTTCAACGTTGCTGCGTACGGGCTTCCGCAGCTGGCGCTTGATTCATGCACCCACGCTGACTGGCGTCCATCGGAGTCGAAGGCTGGAATTTGCACGCGAATACCGCAGCTAGGCGACCGCTTGGTAGCGAGCGGCGCCCTTCTCAAATAAATCAGGTTCTATGCTCCAGTACACAGAAGGCCCTTGGCCTGTGGAACAATCGTCGGACGGTCCCAGGCTGGAGGAGGCAGCGTTATGGTAGGGGGAATGTTTTTGTGGTATTTTCTGGGCGATCTCGTCATTCTGAGAGGCACAATCGATCAACAGAAGTATGACTCTATCCTGGAGGATCAGGTCGAGTCCTACATGAGGTTTGTTTTTCCTCAATACGATGGTATCTACCAGCACGACGAGATGAAGTGGCACACCGCTCGCAGTGCACATACGTGGTTCGAAGAGGTCCAGGATGAGTTTACCGCACTTCCCTGGCCACCAAACTCCTCAGATTTAAGCGAAATAGAGAATCTGAGGGACCGCATCCATCAAACTGTTCGCTCCAAGGATCCTCAACATTGAATCCTACATAGCTGACCATGGCATTGGAGTCGGCTAAGCTCCACATACCTATCGGCATCGTTCACAACCTCAGTGACTCTCTTCCTGTATGTTTTGCAGTGGTCTTCGCTGCAAAAAGTGGTTATTCAGCCTTTTTGACAGGTGGTCACATTAGTGTCACTGGACAGTGTAGATCGCATTCGTTGAGGTGAGGCAGAAATCGGCGAGGTTGGTCGTTACGAGAATGATAGACGATAATTGTCGACGGTGCACGGCTAATGTGTGAAGTGGCGAAGCGGAGGGGGGTGGTGACGTCAGGATTCGGAGGGTCGATTTCAGGCCTTTGTGATGTCCTGAGGGCCGCCGTGGTGGTGGCGAAGGCCTTCGGCAAGAGTTGTGATGTGATGTGACTGTGGCTGTGTCCATGTCACTCTGGAATTTTAAGGTACTACAGAAATGTCGGATGATAAATCAGTTCTAGACTTGACGTTCGTTGTGCCGCCCCTGAGGCATGAGGAAATCATCGATTAGTTTGACGTGAATGTCGACTGGAATTAAGTGCTTCATTTATAGTTGGAATTGAAGGAAGAGGGAACGCAAGCAGGGCAAGGCTGAACAGCGAGGCGCGACGAAAAGTGGATTCCGGGATTCGTAGCAGTCGGAGCAGCGAAAGAAACACTGCCTCGCAACAAGGCCAAGGCGAACCTGGCGCCCAACTCCACTGTAACATCTGTAGATCGAGGCGAGGCACTTTCTACAAAAATGTTTGCTGTGGTGTTGTTCAGTGTTTCGACGTAGTCTTTTTTTCATTCCTTAACAACGTACGCAGGGCGCATTTTCATTTTGGAAATTTCGTTCTGATTAAAGTATCCCAGTATCTCCTATCCAATTAATATCAGTCTACAAACAATCCTGCCAGAGGAACGTCCGCAAGTGAGCATTCTAACAGAGATTGAAAATACCGCTTCAGTTGTAAGGTTCTTTTTATCTTTCAGTAATACAAGCACAACCGGTTTCAGACTCCTACATGCCTATCGTCAAGTGTTATAACTTTGTGCTGTGACCCGGAGCGTCGCAGTGGAAGTACAGGACGAGGTGTATCGCTCGTCCACCGCGACGCTCGGGGTCACAGCACAAAGTTATAACACTTGACGATAGGCATGTAAGAGTCTGAAACCGGTAGTGTTTGAACTACTGAAAAATAAAAAGAACCTTACAACTGAGGCGGTATTTTCAACGTCTAATATCAATCTAGCCAGCGATTCATATCTTCATCCCGGTAGTGTAGAGGGCGGCGTCTCTGGCTTCAGTGCACAGGACATGGGTTCGATTCCTAGTAAGACCAGGGATTTTTCCTTGGTGGTACGACGGGAACGTAGCGATCTCGACCTCGTGAGGCCATTTGAGTTGCTACCGGTTCTTGAACGAGGAGTAGAAGCTCCACGGTCCAGAAAGCAGACAACGACCGGGAAAGCAGTGCGCTGACTCAACGTTTTTACATACCTCAGTCGATAGCGACAGTGGCAGCGTATGACACGGCGGTCGATCGGTACCGATTGGCCCTATACTTTTTTTTTTTTTTTTTTTTTTTTTTTGTTAGGCTTCAGAGGTATGTGGAGGTGGAGAAATCGACGTGTACCACTGCAGTACAGACATTACAGGGAAACGGTCCAAGTCTCACAACTTACTTTAATACGCTGTATAGTTTCGTAAAATACGGGGGTTGGACAAAAATATGGAAAAGCTGCAACAACTGTAGGCTTGAAAATAAGTGTACATCCTAGCCAAACCTACAGGTTGCGCTGTTTTGAGCACGAACCATATCTTTGCAATGTCCTCAATAGGTTGCGTGTCAGTCAAGTTCTGTGTAGCTGTGAGTGTGTTATATCGGAACTAAGTGAATTCGAACGTGGGCAAGTTGTTGTTACTCGTATGGTTGGTACTTCTGTAACCAAGGAAGCCGAAGTGTTTGATGCTTCAACAGGCACCGTGTCAAAGATTCATGCCGCTTACAGGGAAAGCGGAAAAGACATCATTTGCTACGTCACAACGCTGACAAGACTTCATCCGCTAAGTTACAACGCGGACGAAAGTGTGTTTTGAATGATATCAACAGACGGTAGTGGTGAAAAATAAGTGGATGACAGCTGCAAAAGTCACTGCATATTTGCATGTCGCATTCGTGACAATACAACACGAACACGAACAACACGAACGGAGCTCCATAAGCTGATAACTGAAAGGCGACTGGAACTCCAATCATCAGTGATGCAGATGTCTATAACAAGAAACATGATGCCCAAACCACAAAACCTGAACTGTGGAGCAATGGAAGAGAGTCATTCGGTCGGATGAGTCTTGTTTCAGACTGTTTCCAAATTCTAGCCGTGTTTACCTCCCAAGAGTGAACATGACGAGGGTTCGGTGGTTGTTTGGGCATCCATACCATGTTATTTCATGAGCCCCGTAATTGCAGTGTCGCATTACTGCCGATCTTCGTGCGACGATTTTGGTCGATCAATTCCATTCCATGCTGCAACGTTTATTCCCCAACGGTGATTCTATGTTCCAAGGCGGCGGCCCTGTTCACACAGCTCGCGTAGCCCATATTACATCTCTTAAAAAATAATTCAACTATTTATTTAGAGGAAACACTCTCCTAGTAAATTTGTTTGTCCTTTGATTTATCGTGATCTGTTACTGATTTTTAGTGAAGTTAGTTTAGCTTTCAAAAAATACAAAAGAGATATAATAAGCAAAATAATGAATTTCGTAGGTTGCCAATTACGTATTATATCTGGTCTTATTGAGAGCCAGGCTCCCTGCAAATTAATGTAAATGCTATAGCGTAGTATTACTCAGCTCCAGTTCGCTGATCTGAAATTATTACTATCACAGAAAATAGATAAGTATAATAAAATTATTTCACTGGGTTCTTTCAATTAATATCACTGAATATTTTGACATAATTTCTTCCGCTCCGGCTATCAGACATTGTGCTGTGAAAAAATATTTTTAAATGTACCGCGTAATGGCGGCTAATTGTTAATAGTCAGAGATCATGGCTCCTCGCTCCGCAGCAGCTGGAAACGTGCTAAATAATTTTCATTAAATATTCATTTCATAAGATAAATGTGGCGTAGGTTCTTGAAATAACACATGGAGATCACTTTATACTAATATATTCTTCCTAGGACACAGTTTACACCACTAAATATTTGCAATTGCGTTACGACAGAAACAAATGCTAGCGCGGCACAATAGCTTGCGTACCTTATTCCAGCTAACACCAGAACGAACAGAAAAAAAGAGACTAGACAGAAGAATGAGCACTTCATTGTGTTTTACACTCTTACAAAGATAATAATACTTCTTTTAATTACTTACACATTATAATCTCATACAATAAAAATAATGTCTTTTCTGCATCTATCGATCTATATTTTATATTTTTACAGTTAGTGTTATTACCTTTCGCAGATAAATCAATGTTTGCAGTTCATTTTGAGTCACATGCAGTCATTTTTATTTATGTTTCACCTCGATAATGGTGAATATTGCAAAAGGGAGACTACACCCAGTTCTGGTTTTGTGGGCATGCGGATGAAATGTCGCATCTGCCCTGGCCGCCACAGTGACAAGATCTCAATATTACTGAGCCTTGGTGGTTTACTTTGAAGAGAATGTGAGTGATCGTTACCCGCCTCCATCATCGTTAATGCTGCCACTATTTAGCTGGAAAAATGGCATAAGATTGAAAACCACATTTATCCACTCTGGGAGGACTGGAAGCTGTTTTGAATCCCATCGGGTGCATTACGCCGTATTAAGCAAGGTACTGTGCAGTGCTTTTGGGTTTTGTATAGCTCTGTCGAACCTCTGCATATATTTACGGTGCTCTGTTTGAATGTAGCTCTGTGGTTGCGTAGTTAATCGTCGGACTACAAAAAGGGTCCGTGGTGCGATTAGCATTTCGTCTTCCGTTTTTTCTTTTATCTGATATTTTAAGGCCAGATGTCATTCAAAATGGTGGAAAAGTCGATTTTTATTGCATCTTTTGAAATGTATACGTGTCTAGAATATTGGGGCGAAAAAGGTTTTTCAACCGGTGTGTTACAAAAGTTTCTATAGCCCATTGTTCGAAGCAGTGTCACGGGTGCCGTGGGACGCCCTCAGATGGAGACGCCCATTTCAGGTGGAAAACTTGTCGTGCTGTGACGCACGGTCACAAAATAAATTTTTTGCAGTATGCTTGCAAATATATTTGCCGAAAAAGCCGACGAACAACGTGCGCAGGCTTCCGAACCCAGCATATCCAGCTCAGCCAGATCGGCTTTTTTCACCAAGAACAACGAGAAAATCGCTCTCCAGGAACAATTCGAGTTAGAGGAAGGGTTAATATACGGTTCTGGAAATCCCGACTAAACGCAGGCAACGAAAAAAAATTTTGGTCAAATTTTGGCCAAAATTAGTCAAAACATAATTTTTAGTCCGCCACGTTAGTTTAGCCATTTTAAATTTTGAAAGTTTAATTTCAAATTTGTGTTCAGCGACATCAAAAATATGTAACATCATGTAGCTTTTACGCAAATTGAACAAATACTACATATAAATATTCTCCCTAACGGTTAAACAGGTTTTTTCTCGAGAAACGGTTATTGAAAACTGCGCTCAGCATAAAATAAAAACGGTTCAACCTATTAACTTCTACCTTTGACCCCCGAAAAGTGATGACTTTTCTTGGGAACTGATACCTACAGTATATGAAATTCGTTAATATTAACTATCTTTTGTAAGGGCTATGGCCTCTGCGGCCGAGCGGTTCTAGGCACTTCAGTCCGGAATCGCGCTGCTACTACGGTCGGAAGTTCGAATCCTGCCTCGCGCATGGATGTGTGTGATGTTCTTAGGTGAGTTAGGTTTAAGTAGTTCTAAGTCTATGGGACTGATGACGTCAGATGTTAGGTCTAAGGCGCTGCAGTCATGGACTATTCGGCTGCTCCCGGCGGAGGTTAGAGTCCTCCCTCGGGCATGGGTGTGTGTGTTTGTCCTTAGGATAATTTATGTTAAGTAGTGTGTAAGCTTAGGGACTGATGACCTTAGCAGTTAAGTCCCATAAGATTTAACACACATTTGAACATTTGTGAACGTCAGATGTTAAGTCCCAGAGTGCTAACAGCCATTTGAACCATTTGTAAGACCATAAAGAGTGAAACAAACCCTCGAAAACCGAAATCATAGTTCGAGTTAGCGCCATGTCGTTAAATTTAAGGTTATTTCATTGAGGTTAGATATAAAGTCTCATAAATTTAATGTTTTATTGAGTGACGTTATCCATTTTTGATTTCAGATAACTCCTGAGGGGCTACATTGCACACAGTCTGCGTACTTCAAACTCGCAGGCCCTTTATTAAACCATAATCATGGGCGCCATTTTGATTCTTTGTATTGAAACTCTCAAATAACTTCCAAAATATGTTCCCCGAAAAGATCCTTTGTATTTCCTTTCATTGTCTCAAAAAAAAGTCCCAACTTTGCCTATTGTTTGCTCACTTGAATGAGAATATGGCCTCAAAGAAACCAAAATCTCCTATTCGGATTTAATAGGTCCCCTTTTCCGTTCTCTTTCAATTGACTCGATGGCCTCTCAGATGGTGAGAGGCAAGAGCACACGACTTCCACGAGGATATTGTACACAGTCAAACACTATACTGTGGGCACGAATTTGTCTGTTTGGAAGAAGACTGTAAATATCAAGTGTAGTGACGCAAGAAACAATTACCGTTTTCATTCGGATAATACCCATGTGGCTCGGTGTCTAAGCTGTTAAATGTCAGGAATACTATATCGAAGGTTCTTTGTTCAGCGCTCAGTCGATCCTAAGATTATTCCTGATACTTATCGCTTCTGTCACCCCTAGCAGTGTTTTGTATATGTGACAAATGCCAAGTTGTGCTTGATTCCACATTAGACTGTAGGTCCCTCTGTCGGGATAAGTCAGGTCAGAGGTCGGAAAAAGACAACGACGTACCACCTCTAGTAAGAGGAGACTTAGTATAGCAGTGCAGCTTTCAAACCAGCCTGCGGTTGAGGAAAAAAGTGGTTCAAATGGCTCTGAGCACTATGCGACTTAACTTCTATAGGTCATCAGTCGCCTAGAACTTAGAACTAATTAAACCTAACTAACCTAAGGACATCGCACACATCCATGCACGAGGCAGGATTCGAACCTGCGACCGTAGCGGTCGCTCGGCTCCAGACTGTAGCGCCTACAACCGCACGGCCACGGCTGAGGACAGCTGTATCTTAATAACCAGCTCCTCCGTGTTACGGGGTAACCATCACTTTCTCAGACGCTCGAGACTCACACTCTTATTCCACAGAAACGGTATACCGGGAGTGGCAATAGAGAAGTTATTTCCACGTCATATAAAACATAGTTGCATTTCGGCGATATGGAACATAATTCTAGTTGTTGACGATTGGTTGATCTTGTAGTGGCGTGACTGGTGGAAAACAGGTGCTAAATTGATATTGTAATTTATGGGCGACTGTTTCATATCGCTTCGAAGTTGGCACTAATTGAATCCCTTTTAAAGGCAAGTGTTTTCGCCGCAGATATTGATCGCCGATTCCATACGATCTATTGCTATGCATGGCTGCGGGTGGAGTAAGGCAGATGATAAGCAAGTATGGAATACATCGAAGAGTGGAGAGATCGACCTCGCCCAGGCCGCCCTCGCTCCGCTGCCCTGGACAATAAACTGAAACGATCGGTCGAACGTAACAGAAAAATCGGCTATTTTTCCTTAATGTAGATCAGCGAGTTTTCCAAGAGATGATCACCGAGTTGCGACATCGCAAACTGTGTCGCCGAATTATCCGAAGATAGGAGATAGTAAACAAAAGTTGCCTCTTAGCTGTTTAGTCATTACCATCTAAACAGAGATGGTTTCTTTTCACTCTGTATAGACGCAGCTATCCCAAAATATGTTTCAGCACTGTGTATCAGCAACTCCTCACCGAAAACAGAAACCAAGAAAGCTGACCACGATCTTCAAGACGGCGGGTACGGCGATCTGATATTCCGAATATGAACTCCTAGCGGTGAAACTATAGATAGTCAGTATTACTTGTAAATTTTAGAAAAACTCTCCCGAGGAATAAAGAAAGAAAGATTAGAGCGGATAAACATTACGGAAAGAATCAGGTTGTTATTCATCACGATAAACCACGGCACTGCGTGGAACGTATCTCAAGGGTAGTGGGGTTACGCGAAAATTACGGGTACAGGGACTGGAGGGCACAAGATCGTTGTAGTGAGACTGACCATCGCAAAACCCAAATCCATCAAAAGTAACGGCTAATTATATCTATTTAAAAAACAGATAATAATTCGCTTGACGCCTTCCTAGGAGACAGCCTCCACTCCTTCCCAAGTATGTTAGTGTAGACGAGATGTGGCTGAAATTCAAAGAAATAGTATCTGGAGCAATTGAGAGATTTATACCAAATAAATTAACAGAAGTTGGTGCTGAACCCCCATGGCACACAAAATAGCCCAGAACACTGTCGTAGAAGCAAAGAAAAAGCATACAAAATTTAAGAGAACACAAAACGTGAAAGTTTGACGAAGTTTTACTGTAGCTAGAAACTTAGCGCGAACTTCAATGCGAGATGCTTGTAAAAGCTTTCATAACGAAACACTGCCTTGAAATCTGACAGAAAATTTGAGGAGATTCCGGTCGTATGTAACGTACACTAACGCAAGACGCAATCAATGCCTTCACTGCGCGATGTCAAGGCTTATATTACCGATGACAGCACCACTAAATCGGAGTTTTTAAACACAGTTTGCCGAAATTCCCGCGCCAAAAAAGACGGATTAAATGTACCACAATTCGAATCAACAACAACTGCCAACGTGAGTGACTTATAACTACATACGTAACGAAGAAGCTTAAATCACTTAATAATGGCAAGTCTTCCGGTCCAGACGGCCTACTAATAAGGTTCCTTTCAGAGTGTGATAATTAAACAGCCTCTTACTTAGCAGCCGTATAATGCTCTCTTGACGAAAGATGCGTGTCAAAAGACTGGAAAACTGCACAGATCACATCGTTACTGAAGAAAGGAAATAGGAGTAATCCGTTGAATTAGAAATCCATATCACTAACGTCGATTTGCAGTACGATTTTGGAACGTGTAATGTTTTCGAACAATATGATTTACATCGAAGGTAACGGTCAATTGACACACACAGTCAGCACAGATTCAGAAAATATCGTTCTTGTGAAACACAACTAGCTCTTTATTCGCACCCAGTAATGAGTGCTATCTACAGGTAATCTCAGATTGATTCCATATGTACAGAATTACAGAAGGCTTTTGACACCGTTCCTCACAAGATACTTCTAATCAAATTGCGTGCTTTTGAACTACCGCCTCAGCTGTGCGACTGGATCCGTGATTTCCTCTTAGAAAAGCCACAGTGCGTAGTAATAGACGGAAAATCATAGAGTAAAACAGAAATGATTTCCGACGTTCCCCAAGGAGTGTTATAGGCCCTCTGCTGTTCCTAATCTACATAAGCGATTTAGGAGACAATATGAGCAGCTCTCTTAGATTGTTTGCAAATAATGCTGTTATTTACCGTCTAGTAAAGTGATCAGAAGACCAAACCCAGTTGCAAAATAAATTAGACACGATATCTGAATGGTGCGAAAAGTGGAAATTGACTCTCAATAAGGAAAATTGTGAGGGCATTCACCTGAGTACAATAAGAAATCCGTTAAATTTCGATTATACCATACGTCACATAAATTTAAAGGCTGTCAATTTCAGTAAGAACTTAAACTAGGACTATCTAATAGATAATGTTCTAGGGAAGGCAAACCAAAGACTGCGTGCTATTGACAGAACACTTAGAAGATGCAACAGGTATACTAAAGAGACTGCCTAAACTACGCTTGTTCGTCCTCTGCTAAAGTATTGCTGCACTGTATGGGATCCTTATCACATAGGATTGATGGAGGACATCGAAAAATTTGGAGAAAGGCAATTCGTTTTGTAATATCGCAGAGTAGGGGAGAGTGTGCCACGGATATAAAAAGCGAGTAGGAATGGTAATCATTAAAACAAAGGCCTTTTTCGTTTCATCGGAATTTCAGTCACCAACATTCTGCTCTGAATGTGCAAATATTTTAGTATCAGCAACCTACATAGGAAGAAGTGATCCTCATATTAAAATACTGTAAGAAAAATCAGAGCTCGTACAGAATGGTTTAAGAATTTATTTTTCTCACGTGCTATTAGATAGTGGAACGATAGAGAAATAGTCTGAAGATGGTTTGAAGAACCCTCTGTCAGGCAGTTAAGTGTGAATTTCAGAGTAGTCATGTAGATATAGATGTATTGCCTGAAGATTTTAAGCTAGACTATAGCAGTAGTTTACAACACAATGTCTGTGCTTTTAGGTCCGGGCGTAACTGTCAGAAATTAATGGATGATTATTTGTTATGTATCTAACGTAAAGGTGGTCCTATTTGTTTTGCACAAACAGACCAGCGTTTTTCATCACATGAAATCGTGCAACAGTGTTAATGCTTTTCTTTTCTAATGTAGACTCACTTATAGATGACCATTCTGGCTGAAATAAGCTGGTAGTGTATGAACTGTGGACTACGATCTAATTAGTACAGTCAATAAAGGAACAATGACTCCACTGCTTGGTTATGTACCCCGCTGAAAAAAATTCTTAAAAACACTTACATTGTGTTTACATCTTTAGGTACTCTCATTTCTTTGTTTTGTGTATATAGATTTCGCACGGCTTTTTGTGTATGTTGTTAACAAATCAGTTGCTTATGAAATATGTACGAAAACTGATGGTTAAAAAAAAGAAATGTGACACAAATTATGATGCCTTACCAACGTCACAACTTAATGAAACTCTATGTAGTTATGAGTGCCAGAATTTGTAGATGCATTAGTTGTGATATTTCTTATTACAGTTAGAACTTAGCGGGAATGACTAGTAAAGGATCAAACTTTGGGCGTTATTAATACTCCTTATGCCGTATATTTTGCCTAGTGCCATATGAAATAAAACATTTTTTCAGTACTAACAGAACCAATCAGTAGTGAAAAAATATGTATGCACATTATGAAGAAACCAAAGCACCGAATATGGGTGATGTTTCTATCCGTGAGCCGGCCAGGGTGGCCAAGCGGTTCTAGGCGCTACAGTCTGGAAACGCGAGACCGCTCCGGTCGCAGGTTCGAATCCTGCCTCGGACATGGATGTGTGTGATGTCCTTAGGTTAGTTAGGTTTAATTAGTTCTAAGTTCTAGAGGTTTGATGATCTTAGAAGTTAAGTCCCATAGTGCTCAGAGCCATTTGAACCATTTTTTTTTTTCTATCTGTGACAGCAGCAATTTATGTATTACCCTATAGTACTATAATCAGTTTGTAACAGCTAGTAGAGAGTACAGAGTATACCTACTTACCGTCACTTCTTAGTTATTGTCTCATTTTTAAGATCCAAGTGTATAAAATGTGGTCACAGTATTCAAATTGCATAAAATGGCAGTAAGAGTAATAACTGAAAACAGTAATTGGGTTATGTACAGGCATGTTTATGGAGGCGAAGCTGTAGATTGTGCATATTCGCAATTGCGAATATATTTCATATATTTCATGTGAGAAGACATCGATTGGTGCACTGTTTCGTAACAGAACTCTTTCCTAGGGATACCATTTAGTCGTGTAACAAGAAAAGATTTCATTCTTAGCCGCTACTTGTACCGTTTCGTCTGAAGGTTTGAAAGTTGTATATGTTGAGTGTATCTGTTCAGGGTAGATTAATTTGATAAATGTGCGAGTCAACTACTCTTAGTCAAAGAGAACTTCACGGGTTAATAGCGATGGACGGAGTAGTCTCAACAGTGTCACATGCCTTCACTCTATGAGACGCACGAGAAAAGTTATTTCACCGTCAATATTCGAACCAGCTACTTCCTTTTCGAGTATCTCAGCAGTAGTGCGTATTAAGGACCCATTACGGAGGAGGATGTGAAACAAAGTATATGATGTCCTTACCGCTTGTAACTCACGAAATCTGACCAAATTACATAACACCCCATTATTGTAAACACATGTTGCTGGATCGCGTCCTTGTTGACGCAAAGAGGTGTGCTCTGGCACCAACTTGTCATCAAAAATTGCGAAGGAAAATTTTCCGTTTTCCGAATACCCCACTTTGAGCTTAATATTTCAAGGCGCAGACACGAAGCAGTTGGACAGAATGCGCCCGTATCTGGAGCACCGCGATGCATGCGGGGAGCCGGCGCGCGCATGATTGGCCGGTATTTCGCAAAGCGGCCTGCACTGAATACTGAGCAGGTGGGCGTGGCAACGGCGATTTACAGACCTGCCCAGCCCGGCCCCGCACTGCTCGCTGCAAGCAGTCCGAGGGAGGGGGGTCTAGTCCAACTGTCAGGCAAATGCGTTTCTGTAGTGCGAACTTTACAGCAATGTATTTCAGATGTGAAGGAGGCACTATATAGCGATTAGGAAAGCTATAATATATGATGCAATGTGTCCGATCTCCCAAATGGAACGCCAGTCGAGGTTTGTTCGTGGGTTCATCGCTCGCAATAGCGTCTAATATGAGTCTAGCGCATACTTTATGTCAATCCCTACTTTAGCTCAGTCTCTTAGCTGTAATCGACAAAGCTCACGTGGTGGTTATTGCACACCACACTTTCGTAGGCGAGAAACTGGGTCTAAATATCTGCCCAGGCACCCGTATACAACAGTTTTCAAGGTTTTATTAAATTCTTACAAGCTAATACTTACATGGTTTATTCAGAGAGGTCTACTGCACAGGTTGGCACAGTGGATTCACGTTCAGCAAATACGACATTCAGATCCCAATCTTGCCGTTCAAAATTTTCTCTTCTATGCTTACAGGAAGCATATTGGTGATATGTGGCTAAATCGTTTAATAATACGTTACGTTGCACGACCAGAACAATGATAAAACAACTGTAAAATGAAATATCTTCTGTCATAGGAACTATCACGAACTCTTCGACCAGAGTTCAGTATCTAATAGCCTGCAAGTCAACGGGGTGTTACGGATTGGCGATAAACGGTTATCTACGGTTACCTCCCCCCATGAACCATGGACCTTGCCGTTGGTGGGGAGGCTTGCGTGCCTCAGCGATACAGATGGCCGTACCGTAGGTGCAACCACAACGGAGGGGTATCTGTTGAGAGGCCAGACAAACGTGTGGTTCCTGAAGAGGGGCAGCAGCCTTTTCAGTAGTTGCAGGGGCAACAGTCTGGATGATTGACTGATCTGGCCTTGCAACATTAACCAAAACGGCCTTGCTGTGCTGGTACTGCGAACGGCTGAAAGCAAGGGGAAACTACAGCCGTAATTTTTCCCGAGGACATGCAACTTTACTGTATGATTAAATGATGATGGCATCCTCTTGGGTAAAATATTCCGGAGGTAAAATAGTCCCCCATTCGGATCTCCGGGCGGGGACTACTCAGGAGGATGTCGTTACCAGGAGAAATAAAAATGGCGTTCTACGGATCGGAGCGTGGAATGTCAGATCCCTTAATCGGGCAGGTAGGTTAGA
The DNA here is from genome assembly GCF_023897955.1 of Schistocerca gregaria. Classification (NCBI taxonomy): domain Eukaryota; kingdom Metazoa; phylum Arthropoda; class Insecta; order Orthoptera; family Acrididae; genus Schistocerca; species Schistocerca gregaria. Next base: position 429,803,992 of record NC_064921.1, read on the forward strand.
AAATTTAAAAAGGGAAATGGATAGGTTAAAGTTAGATATAGTGGGAATTAGTGAAGTTCGGTGGCAGGAGGAACAAGACTTCTGGTCAGGTGACTACAGGGTTATAAACACAAAATCAAATAGGGGTAATGCAGGAGTAGGTTTAATAATGAATAGGAAAATAGGAATGCGGGTAAGCTACTACAAACAGCATAGTGAACGCATTATTGTGGCCAAGATAGATACGAAGCCCACACCTACTACAGTAGTACAAGTTTATATGCCAACTAGCTCTGCAGATGATGAAGAAATTGAAGAAATGTACGATGAAATAAAAGAAATTATTCAGATAGTGAAGGGAGACGAAAATTTAATAGTAATGGGTGACTGGAATTCGAGTGTAGGAAAAGGGAGAGAAGGAAACATAGTAGGTGAATATGGATTGGGGCTAAGAAATGAAAGAGAAAGCCGCCTAGTAGAATTTTGCACAGAGCACAACTTAATCATAGCTAACACTTGGTTTAAGAATCATGAAAGAAGGTTGTATACGTGGAAGAACCCTGGAGATACTAAAAGGTATCAGATAGATTATATAATGGTAAGACAGAGATTTAGGAACCAGGTTTTAAGTTGTAAGACATTTCCAGGGGCAGATGTGGACTCTGACCACAATCTATTGGTTGTGACCTGTAGATTAAAACTGAAGAAACTGCAAAAATGTGGGAAATTAAGGAGATGGGACCTGGATAAACTGAAAGAACCAGAGGTTGTACAGAGTTTCAGAGAGAGCATAAGGGAACAATTGACAGGAATAGGGGAAAGAAATACAGTAGAAGAAGAATGGGTAGCTCTGAGGGATGAAGTAGTGAAGGCAGCAGAGGATAAACTAGGTACAAAGACGAGGGCTGCTAGAAATCCTTGGGTAACAGAAGAAATATTGAATTTAATTGATGAAAGGAGAAAATATAAAAATGCAGTAAATGAAGCAGGCAAAAAGGAATACAAACGTCTCAAAAATGAGATCGACAGGAAGTGCAAAATGGCTAAACAGGGATGGCTAGAGGACAAATGTAAGGATGTAGAAGCTTATCTCACTAGGGGTAAGATAGATACTGCCTACAGGAAAATTAAAGAGACCTTTGGAGAGAAGAGAACCACGTGTATGAATATCAAGAGCTCAGATGGCAGCCCAGTTCTAAGCAAAGAAGGGAAGGCAGAAAGGTGGAAGGAGTATATAGAAGGTTTATATAAGGGCGATGTACTTGAGGACAATATTATGGAAATAGAAGAGGATGTAGATGAAGACGAAATGGGAGATACGATACTGCGTGAAGAGTTTGACAGAGCACTGAAAGACCTGAGTCGAAACAAGGCCCCCGGAGTAGACAACATTCCATTAGAACTACTGACGGCCTTGGGAGAGCCAGTCATGACAAAACTCTACCAGCTGGTGAGCAAGATGTATGAGGCAGGCGAAATACCCTCAGACTTCAAGAAGAATATAATAATTCCAATCCCAAAGAAAGCAGGTGCTGACAGATGTGAAAATTACCGAACTATCAGTTTAATAAGCCACGGCTGCAAAATACTAACGCGAATTCTTTACAGACGAATGGAAAAACTGGTAGATGCAGACCTCGGGGAGGATCAGTTTGGATTCCGTCGAAATGTTGGAACACGTGAGGCAATACTGACATTACGACTTATCTTAGAAGAAAGATTAAGAAAAGGCAAACCTACGTTTCTAGCATTTGTAGACTTAGAGAAAGCTTTTGACAATGTTGACTGGAATACTCTTTTTCAAATTCTAAAGGTGGCAGGTGTAAAATACAGGGAGCGAAAGGCTATTTATAATTTGTACAGAAACCAGATGGCAGTAATAAGAGTCGAGGGGCATGAAAGGGAAGCAGTGGTTGGGAAAGGAGTGAGACAGGGTTGTAGCCTCTCCCCGATGTTATTCAATCTGTATATTGAGCAAGCAGTAAAGGAAACAAAACAAAAATTTGGAGTAGGTATTAAAATTCATGGAGACGAAGTAAAAACTTTGAGGTTCGCCGATGACATTGTAATTCTGTCAGAGACGGCAAAGGACTTGGAAGAGCAGTTGAACGGAATGGACAGTGTCTTGAAAGGAGGATATAAGATGAACATTAACAAAAGCAAAACGAGGATAATGGAATGTAGTCAAATTAAATCGGGTGATGCTGAGAAAATTAGATTAGGAAATGAGACACTTAAAGTAGTAAAGGAGTTTTGCTATTTAGGAAATAAAATAACTGATGATGGTCGAAGTAGAGAGGATATAAAATGTAGACTGGCAATGGCAAGGAAAGCATTTCTGAAGAAGAGAAATTTGTTAACATCGAATATAGATTTATGTATCAGGAAGTCGTTTCTGAAAGTATTTGTTTGGAGTGTAGCCATGTATGGAAGTGAAACATGGACGATAACTAGTTTGGACAAGAAGAGAATAGAAGCTTTCGAAATGTGGTGCTACAGAAGAATACTGAAGATAAGGTGGATAGATCACGTAACTAATGAGGAGGTATTGAATAGGATTGGGGAGAAGAGAAGTTTGTGGCACAACTTGACTAGAAGAAGGGATCGGTTGGTAGGACATGTTTTGAGGCATCAAGGGATCACAAATTTAGCATTGGAGGGCAGCGTGGAGGGTAAAAATCGTAGAGGGAGACCGAGAGATGAGTACACTAAGCAGATTCAGAAGGATGTAGGTTGCAGTAGGTACTGGGAGATGAAGCAGCTTGCACAGGATAGAGTAGCATGGAGAGCTGCATCAAACCAGTCTCAGGACTGAAGACAACAACAACAACACCTACACAAAGGGGGTTTGATTTATAATTCTAATGTACTGCTTGTACCACGGTAGCTGTCATGAGAGGGCTGTGCAACTGAACAGGATACGATTCCTCCAGGCGAATCCAAAACTTGGAACGGAAAAAGAATTCTATAGTTATGGATGATTTATGTTCGCCGTTTTTTCTGTCTTCCATTTGTTGTCTACAATGCAGTGACCCATCGCTACGTGGCATAGTGATTACGGACTTCCAACGGGCAGACGCAAGACTCAAGTAGTAGTTCGGCAAGCCAGATTTAATTTTTCAGTAGTTTTCATAAATAGTCCCCGCAAATCACTACAGTTTCCCTCAGTCGTTTCCAACTTTAACATTACTACCTGAACAACAAAGCAGAAATACTTGTTCTCAACAAAGACAAATCCTGTATATACAACTAATTAACTCAGACTTCTTCTCATTATCTACTACACCTACATACTCCGGAAGCCACCTTACGGTGTGTGGCGGAGGGTACTTTATATACTACTGTCATTTCCTCCTTTTCCTGTTCCAGCTGCGAATGTTTCGCGGGAAGAACGACTGTTGGTAAAGCTGCAAATGAACTTTAATCTCTCTAATTCCATACGCAGGAGGACGTAACATATTGACTAATTCTTCTAGGAACATACCCTGTCAGAGCCTTAACAGTAAACCACACCGTGATGCAAAACGACGCTCTTGCAGTATCTGCTACTCTGGTAGACTGAGCACCTCCGTGATACCTTCACGCTTACTAAATGAGCCTTCAACGAGACGCGCTGCTCTTATTTCAATGTTCTCTACATCCTCTATCACTGCTATCTGATACGGATCGCAGTCTAACGAGCAATTTTCTTGCACTTCTCGGACGAAGGTTCTGTATGCCATCTCCTTTGTGGGTGGCCTACATTTCCTGAGGAGTTTTCTAATAAATCTTAATTTGACATCTGCCTTCCTCATGATTGGTTTTATATGGTCGTTCCACTAACTGCTCCTTAACGCATACTTCTAGATATTTTATAGATGTGATAGTTCCCAGTGATTGTTTTGCAGTTGTTTGATCATTCAGTAATGGGTATTTCTGTCTATTTATTCGCAATACGTTACGTTTATGTTGAGTGTCAACTGCCAATCCCTGCAGCAAGCGTCGATCTTCTACAGATCTTCCTGCATTTCTTTATAATTTTCTATCGTTGCAAGTTCTCTGTAAAGCAGCGAGACCATTCTCAAAACCTCAAAAATTCAGCTAGTTTCATCCATATTTACATGACTACTGTGCAGTTCCCACTTAAGTGCATGGCGGATCATCCAGCCGCCTCCAGAATATGTAGCTATCGTTTCACTCACGAAAGGCGCGAGGGAGAAACGAACACTGAAATCTTTCCGTTGAATCTCTGATTTCTCTTATTTTATTACCATGGGGACCACCAAAATATTTTCTCATTCAGAAGAGAAAGTTGGTGACTGAAATTTTATGAAAAGATCATGCTGCAACGAAAAACGCCTTTGTTTTAATGTCTGCCACTCCAGCTCACTTATCACATCTTTGACACTCTCTCCTGTATATCGCGATCATACAAAAAGAGTTTCCCTTCTTTGAAATCCTCTCTGCTAAGGATCCCATACTGTGCAGCAATATTCCAGAAGATAACGGACAAGTGTAGTGTCGGTACTCTCTTCGGTAGATCCGTTGCACCTTCGAAGCATTCTACCAATAAAACGCAGCCTTTGGTTCGCCTTCCCCACAACAGTTTTTAGTGTCCCTTCCATTTTAAGTTCTTCGTAATTGTAAACCCTAGGTATTTAGCTGAACTGACAGTCTTTCGATTTGTGTGATTTATAGTCTAACCGAAATTCAACGGATTCCTTTTAGTACTCAGGTGGATGGTCACACGTTTTTCATTATTCAGCGGATTACTCCTATTCCCATTTTTGAGTATTCGTGCCATCTTTTCAACCTTCCAGTCTTAAGGTGCAGATCTTGCGTCGAGCGAGTGGTTGTATATGGTTTCAAAGTATGGAGCTATTACATCAGCATTCCCTGAAAGAAACCTGATTGGTATGCAGTCTGGACCCGAAGATTTGCCTTCATTAATTGATTTAAGTTATTTCGCTACGCCGAAAATATAGACTCCCAAGTTCCTTTTGTTTGCAGCTGTTCTTCATTCGAATGATAGAATATTAACGTCATCTTCATTGGTGGGTGAACTGCGGAAAGCTGTATTCAGTAACTCCACTACAGCGGCACTGTCAGCGGTAACATTACCATCTCCACGCGGGGAACGGCACTTCCAAATGTGTAGTGTCTGTGTTTATGCAATAATGGCATTTATTACAATACAATGTCATCGACATATGCATGCTTGTCTGAAGAAACAGACACTCTCTTCAACGATTTGCAGGTGTCGAAATAATTAATTGGATTCACATATTGCGAAAATGAATTTTCGTAAGCCACTCGTACTTGTGCCATTCAAAATTTGTGTCAGATCGGAGCTCGAACCCAGGTTTCCCGCTTGTAATTAGCGGTCGCCTTAAGAAATATGGCTATTTGAGCAGCCCCCAGCACCTGCCCAAACCTTCACATGTCACGCAGTCACAATGGAAATGCTCACACATTCGTGAAACTAACCATAGGAAGACAAATGTTATTTTGTATGGTCATTTTAGCCGCGTCAGGTGTGATTACATCATTAATGCCGACAGTGTCAGTGTTTGTGCAATAACTGCATTCATTGCAATACAATATCCTTCACACAATGTATTTGAGTTCAGGCAGCATATTCGTAGTACTTGCGTGCTGATCGTACCCACCGGTGACAAATCTAGCAGCTTGCTTCTGAATTGCTTCGTTTTATACGACATTGTGGGAACAGGAAGGGGTAGCACATCCTATATGCCGTCACCTTTCAAAAATGGTTCAAATGGCTCTGAGCACTTTGGGACTTAAAACCTAACTAACCTGAGGACATCAGACACATCCATGCCCGAGGCAGGATTCGAACCTGCGACCGTAGCGGTCACGCGGCTCGAGACTGAAGCGCCTAGAACCGTTCTGCCACACCGGCCGGCCCGTCTCCTTTATTTTCATAGATGAACCATATTTTTCCAAAACTCTGCAATAAAACAAAGTCTTCCATTCCCATTCGCTACTACCAGGCTTTTGTTTTCCATCCTTTTCATATTGCTTTGCAACGTTACGTCTAGATATTTAACCGACGTGACTCTGTCAAGCAGCATACTACCACTGCTGCATTCGAACATTAGAATACTGTTTTTCTACTCACCTGCATTAACTTACGTTCTTACACATTTAAAGCAAGCTACCATTCATGACACTAAACTAGAAATTCTAATTCATTTTGCATCCTCCTACGGCCACTCAACGACGATACCTTCCCGTACACAACAGCTTCGTCAGCAAACGGGCGTAACTTACCGCTCACACTGTCCGACAGATAATTTGTGTATACAGGGAACAAGAGCGGTCCTGTCACACTTCTAGCCGCCGGTCTGAGGCGTCTCGCCACGGTTCACGCGGCTCGCCCCGTCGGAGGTTCGAGTCCTTCTTTGGGCGTGGGTGTGTGTGTTGTCCTTAGTGTAAGTTACTTCAAGTTAGAGTAAGTAGTGTGTAAGCACAGGGGCCGATGACCTCAGCAGTTTGGTCCCATAGGAACTTACCAGCACCTATCATGTTTTCTTTGGGAACTCCTGACAATACTCTTGCCTATGATAAATTCTCACTGCCGGGAACACGTATCGGGTTCTGTTATTTAAGAAATCTTCGAGCCATTCACATATTTGGGAACCTAAAGCGTATGCTCGGTGCTTAGTCTGCACGGGGGCACCGTCCAGTAGTAACAACGGAAGTAAATATTGAGAGAAAGAGTGTCGAATTAGCACAGTTTATTTCCTGGTCTGATACAAATAGAAGAAATAAAACAATTAAAAGCGCCAAATACCGGTCCCGCATCTCGTGGTCGTGCGGCAGCGTTCTCGCTTCCCACGCCCGGGTTCCCGGGTTCGATTCCCGGCGCGGGGTCAGGGATTTTCTCTGTCTCGTGATGGCTGGGTGTTGTGTGACGTCCTTAGGTTAGTTAGGTTTAAGTAGTTCTAAGTTCTAGGGGACTGATGACCACCGATGTTAAGTCCCATAGTGCTCAGAGCCATTTGAACCATTATGAACCAAATACCGGAACGGCTACTTTAAAAATGACAGGGCCGACTTATTCCCAGTTCTCGTCGCATATAAGCTGGTCACGGCCTCTTCATAAGTTCGTCGTCGACTTGATGCCAGACACTAATCCTGCAACGTAACTTCCTTGTTTAACATACACACTACCGCACTACTGCGGTCGCAACGAAACGGGCGTGGTCTCATTCGATAGGCGTAGTTCTAAAGTGTTGTTTTCTTCCACGTCAGCGACCATCATGCATTGGAACAGTGAGGAGCGTGCGTTTGCTGTCGAGGCCTTCTTTTCGAACCGATGTTCTGTGACCGCAACCCGAAATCAATCGTTACATGGGTCATTACATTCAGACAAATAGCTTGTACGACATGACAAAAAACTGAAGTCCCGCGGCCAATCAGTGAGAACAATGTGAGGACACGGAGGCAGTGAGAGCTTCAATCTTGCAATCCCCATGGCGTTCTGCGAGCAGACATGCCTCTACTGTTCGACTTTCCGATCACCCAGTGAGGCGAATTCTGCACGATGACCTTCATTACCATCCGCGCAATTTGGCGATTGTGCGTAGGTTCGAGTCCTCGCTTGGGCATGGCTGTGTGTGTTTGTCCTTAGGATAATTTAGGTTCAGTAGTGTGTAACCTTAGGGACTGATGAACTTAGCAGTTAAGTCCCATAAGATTTCAGACACAAATTGTACATTTTTTGATTGTGCGGAAACTCTCCGGATTCAAGTTCAGTTGTCAGAGGAACGCATGTGACGCACTTATCAAAAACGTTCCCGAGGACTCTTTTTTTTCAGTGATGAAGCCCATTTTTTTCACTTGACTGGATGCGTCCAGAAAAATATGCGCTGCTGGGAGAACACCAATACCAGATAATCGCATCGTAGGCCTCTACAGTCATCTAAAGTCACAGTGCGGTGAGCCATTTCCTCAGTTAGCATTGCTGGTGCCTGGTTTTTTGAAGAAAATTAGGTGACAGTGACAGTGAATTCGGACCGGTATGTGAACAATATTGGACGAATATTTTTTTCTACGATTTGATGAAATGGGCTTACGGGACATTTCGATCCAACATGACGTTTCACATGTCAAGGACATCAACGGCTGTTTTGAGGGAACACTATGCGGAGCGCCTCGTCTCAGTAAGGTGCGATTTGTAGAGGCCAGCCCGCTCCCCTGATTTGGCTCCGTGCGATTGTTTTTGTGGGTTTTTAAGCCCCGATTTTATATCAACCGTCCGAGGACCATTCTGACCTGAAGGCCAACATCAGGCCAGAAACTGCCAGCGTGCCCATGTGCTGGTAAGGGCCATGAGAAACACCAGAAATCGGTTTATTCAGCGTGTGGGTAGTTGGGGGCCACACCTAACCGATATAACTTTCAAAACTGTGTAAAACAAAACTTTGTATTGTATGTTAACCGAGGACCTAGAAAGGACGGAGAGGCTTCGTCCCCGCCGCAGCTGCAGTGGTCTGCAACCCCACGACGACTACCGCAGTCCACTTCACCCCTCCGCCGCCCTACACCGAACCCAGGGTTATTGTGCGGATAAATTGTTTGCGCAGCAATCGTCGACATAGTGTAACTAAGGCGGAATAAGGAGACCCAGCCCGCATTCGCCGAGGCAGATGGAAAACCGCCTAAAAACCATTCACAGACTGGCCGGTTCACCGGACCTCGACACAAATCCGCCGGGCGGATTCGTGCCGGGGACCAGGCGCTCCTTCCAGCCCGGAAATCCCTGCGTTAGAAAACACGCCCAACCAGGAGCGGAAAAAAAACAAAAAAAAACTTTAGAAATCTAACTTTATGATTAAAAAAATAAGATAAGACACGTGAAATGGGTTTTATTCCCTTTTGATATCAGGAAGTTACGGCGCTGCATCGTGTATCCTCTTTCTGACTTCGTCGACGCGACGTCAGTCCTCCTTCCTCTCTTGCCGCAGAGTGACGCTGAGTGAGTGTGGTGCGTTGAGCTGCGCTGCGTGGGCGGCTGGCCGGCCCCTCGGGTCGCCACCGGCCACGTGACGCAAGGCGCGCCCTCGTGCGGCCGCGGTTAGCGCGCGGATCCGGTCTCGTTTGCGCCGGAGATTAGGCGCTGCGCTGCGTGTGTGTGCGCGTAGGCCGCTGTGTTTTCGCTGCGATAAGGGCCGGGACGGCGCCGCTGGAACACTTAGCGCGCAAACACGGCGGCTGCCGTGGCCGCCGGCCGCGCTGACGCTCGGCACGAGACGACGCGTGCCGCCGCGTCCGCCGTTTGCCACTCTGCTCACGTCACCCGGCCTGCCAATGACATGCGCATACAAAAGCAGCCGCTACCGCCCCCAAATGCTTCTCTCTGCACTGTAAATTGCCTCGCGGACACGCACATGTCAACTAGGAAATAGGGAATGTCACCCATGAAGGCTGTCAATTAAATTCTGAAGCAAAGGGGCAAGGAGTCTAGATCTACATAAATATTCCCCAGCCACTCTGCAGGGCATGGTACAGGGTACCTAGAAGAAATATTAGCAATCTCTCTCCTATTCCATTCTCGCCTTGCGCGAGGGAAAAACGAGTCTCTACACTAAGGTGACAAGTCATGGGATAGCGATATGCACGTGTACAGATGGCTGTGGTACCGCGTGTACAAGGCATAAAAGGGCAGTGCATTGGAGGAGCTGTCATTTGTACTCAGGTCATTCACATCAAGAGATTTCCGCCGGCTTTATGGCCACACAACGGGAGTTAACAGACTTTCAACGTGGAATAGTAGTTGAAGCTAGACGCACGGGACGTTCCATTTCGAAAATAGTTAGGCCATTCAATTTTCCCAGATTCACAGTGTCAAGAATGTGGCGAGAATACCAAATTTCAAGCATTACCTCACCAAGGACAACGCAGTGGCCGACGGCCTTCACATAATGATCGAGAACAACGGCGTATGCGTAGAGTTTTCAGTGCTAACAGACAAGCAACACTGCGTGAAATAACCGTAGAAATCAATGTGGGATGTACGATGAACGTATCCATTAGGACAGTGCGACAAAATTTGGCGTTCTTGGATTTCGTCCAAAAACTCGATTTTTCAAAAATATTATTTTCTTGATCTACACAGTTCAATCTACGTTGTGTGTGAATTTTATCGTGTTAGTAGGTTTAGAAATGCCTTAAAATTCTTAAACTGATTAACTCTGCATAGGCGGCCACTTCCACCTTTTCTAACCTTTGGAAACTGCTTGCTTCAGCGGAATTTTTGTCAATGTGAAGGCTATTTTCTTTCGGTATCTTTGGCTGACTTCTATATCTCTGGCTGACATCTATATCTTTGCCTGAAAACTTTTTTACATGTGGTTTATTTACGCTTTGACAATACTAACACATGAATGTAGTCGAATGAAGTCGGGTGATGCTGAGGGTATTAGATTAGGAAATGAGACACTTAAAGTAGTAAAGAAGTTTTGCTACTTGGGGAGCAAAATAACTGATGATGGTCGACGTAGAGAGGATATAACATGTAGACTGGCAATGGCAAGGATAGCGTTTCTGAAGAAAAGGAATTTGTTAACATCGAGTATAGATTTAAGTGTCAGGAAGTCTTTTCTGAAAGTATTGGTATGGAGTGTAGCCATGTATGGAAATGAAACACGGACGATAAATAGTTTAAAGAAGAAGAGAACAGAAGCTTTCGAAATGTGGTGCTACAGAAGAATGCTGAAGATTAGATGGGTAGATCACATAACTAATGAGGAAGTGTTAAATAGGATTGGGGAAAAGAGAAGTTTGTGGCACAGCTTGACTAGAAGAAGGGATCGGTTGGTAGGACATGTTCTGAGGCATCAAGGAATCACCAATTTAGTACTGGAGGGCAGCGTGGAGGGTAAAAATCGTAGAGGGAGACCAAGAGATGAATAAACCAAGCAGATTCAGAAGGATGTAGGTTGCAGTAGGTACTGGGAGATGAAGAAGCTTGCACAGGATAGAGTAGCATGGAGAGCTGCATCAAACCAGTCTCAGGACTGAAGACCACAACAACAACATTAGTAGGTGGGAGGCTGTATGCAAAATGAGTGTTGGAAAAACGGTGTTTAGGAAACGGAGGTTTCATGGAAATCGGTTTACCAACAAGAGAGAGGAAGCAGCTCGAAATGAAGAACGTAAGCTCTCAGCTCCAGCATCGAAATTTGGGAGAGGAGAATTGAACATGTGCGTGGAATGATGTTGATACGGATTCCACTGGATTCAGACTTTCTGATTTAGAGATTCGCTGCCAGGATATAAGATTTTCCTGCTCATGTGTAGGCTCTAAAAATACGGAATGCATGGTTGTTGTTGAACAAAGAAGAGTGGGAATAGCTTGTGATTTTAAATTAATTTGTAATTCGTGTGGCTATGAATTTTCATTTTCCTCTTCCAAAAAGCTGACACTGGTACCTATGAAAGCAATTTTAGGTTAGCGTATGCTCTGAGATGCCTTGTACAGGGCAGGGAAGGAGGTAATTTTTTTGTGGTTTTCTGAACATGCCTCCACCTTGTTCAAGGTTTGAAAAAATAAATTAAAAAATGTCTGATACTATAGGCGATACTGACGAAGTTTCTGTGAAAAAATCAGAGGAGAAATTGATGGAAACAATCAAAAATGAAATAGATCCTGGGGTAGATATTCATGACAGTGAATCTCTTACAAGTGTTACTGATCTGTGTGTGTCTGTAGATGGGACCTGGATGAAAAGAGGTCACACATCTGTATGTAGTTGCATCTGTTATTGGTATTAACTCAGGTAAAGTTTTAGATGTAGAACTTATGTCTAATTATTGCCATCAGTGTGCAACAAAGAAAATGTCCAACAACGAAAACAGTGAGAAACTGTGGCAAGAAAAGCAAGCAGTAGCATGCTCTAAAAATTATAGTGGCGCTAGTGGCGGCATGGAGGTTCCTGCATTTATGAGGATGTTCTCCAGATCTGAGAACCATTATAGTGTTAGATATACTAAGTACTTTGGTGATGGCAACTCCTCTTCGTTCAAAACTTCAACAGCTAAAAATCCGTACAATACAACAATAGAAGAGTTGGAATGTGTTGGCCACATCCAAAAGAGGCTTGGTGGTAGGATTCGTCGCTTGCTGGAAGAGAAGAAAGGTGAAGTACTTAAGGATGCAAAACCACTAGGAGAAAAAGACAGGCTTACTCTGACAGAAATTGATTCTCTTCAGTTATTTTATGGGAGAGCTATCAGGAAAAACACACATAATTTAGAGGCAATGAGGCGTGTTGTGTGGGCAGATTTTTTCCACAAGCTATCCACTGACCAAACATCAGTGTGCGAAAGCCGATTAGTGTAAGTTCAACAACAGAAATGAGACATATTCACATAAACACTAACTACCAGAACCTGTTATGATGCAAGTAAGTCCACATTCAGTTTCTTGTCAATACTGTTTTATTTAGGAAGTGTCTTCACGGAAAGACACAAAATGCAAATGAAAGCCTCAATAATTTAATTTGGTTAGATGATCAAAAAGGACATTCTGTTAACTAGAAATACTCAAAATAGATGTCTACGATGTAGTTTTCTATTACAAAAGCATTTTACACCATCGAAGAGAGCTAATAGATGATCAAAAGGACATTCTGTTAACTAGAAATACTCAAAATAGATGTCTACGATGTAGTTTTCTATTACAAAAGCATTTTACACCATCGACGAGAGCTAATAGATGATCAAAAAGGACATTCTGTTAACTAGAAATACTCAAAATAGATGTCTACGATGTAGTTTTCTATTACAAAAGCATTTTACACCATCGACGAGAGCTAATAGATTAGTGTCTTATCTGCAGATAGCCCGCAGCTCGTGGTCGTGTGGTAGCGTTCTCGCTTCCCCACGCCCGGGTTCCCGGGTTCGATTCCCGGCGGGGTCAGGGATTTTCTCTGCCTCGTGATGGCTGGGTGTTGTGTGATGTACTTAGGTTAGTTAGGTTTAAGTAGTTCTAAGTTCTAGGGGACTGATGGCCATAGATGTTAAGTCCCATAGTGCTCAGAGCCATTTGATCCTTATCTGCAGATACAGGCCAGGCAGATTCAAAGAGAATAGAAACCTGGAGGATGAGGAGTATCAGTATGGAGGATTTTAAAATGCTGAAGTACGAGAAAAAAATCGTTGAACCTCATTTTCTCTGTTTTACATTTTTTACATCATTAGACGCCTTTTCTCAAAAAGTATATGCGCTAATGCTAAGAAATTTTCAGAAACTGATCGCAACGTGTTGCTGTATCCCTCGAACTAAAAAATACAAGATCCTTCAATTACATTCTGATTTTTGGATGTTTGTATGTAGAAAAAAAGTTCATTTTGGATGTGCAAAATTAAAAACTCTGTTAATGATACAATTTATACCATAAATTAATAAGTGTAGTTCTGTGGTCTTATAACTTTCTCAGGGCAGTACAATAGTATTTTCAGATTAATCGCATGCTTATAATTTGACTTATGGCTTTTTTAAAAAGACAAAAAAATTAAAAATTCAAATTTCTAGAAAAATATTAATCCTGCATATTTTATTACATTTTGCGTTAAAAGACATTTCTTTTGCTTTACACACGCAAAATTTTAGATTTGTACATTAATAAATATGGCTACAATGATTTCTTAAATAAATGTTTACATTTTCCGTTACATCCCCTCTTAACGGGTCTGCGGCAGCAGACAACTGACGCGAGTGCCTTTGCTAACAGCACGTTATCGCCTGCAGCGCCTCTTCTGGAGTCGTGACCATTTCGATTGGACCGTTGAGCCTGGTCAGATGAGTCGTGACTTCAGTTGGTAGGAGCTCATGGTAGGGATCGAGTATGGTGCAGACCCCACAAAGGCACGGACCCAAGTTGTCAACAAGTCACTGTGCAAGCTGATTTAAGTTGTGATAAGTTCCAAATGCTGAGGTCACACACTACTGACGTTACACACCACTTAATCTAACCTACGCTACGCACAACTCACACACCCATGCCCGAGGTAGGACTCGATCCTCCGACGGGTGGAACCACGCGAACCGTTCAAGGTGCCCTAGACCGCGCGGCTATCCCGCGCGACTGTGCAAGCTGATGGTGGCCCCATAATGGTGTGAGCTGTGTTACATGGAATGGAATGGGTCATCTGGTATAACTAAACCGATCTTTGGCCGGAAATGGTTACGTTCATACGTTCAGCTACTTTGAGACTATTTGCAGCCATTCATGGTCTTCATCTTGCTATGAATGACAATGCGTTATGCCACCGGGCCACAACTGATCTCGATTGATTTGAAGACTATTCTGGACAATTCGCGTGAATGGTTCGGCTACACAGTTCGCTCAACATGAATACCATAGAAATGTATGGGACATAAACGAGAGGTCAGTTCGTGCACAACATCCTATAGTGACAGTACTTTCGCTATCATGGACGGTTATAGAGGCAGCATGGCTCAATATTTCTGCAGGACACTTCCGACGACTTGAAGAGTCCATGCCATGCCGAGTTGCTGCACTACACCAGTCAAAAGTAGGTCCGACACGATACTGTCATGAGTTTTGTCGGCTCTGTATATGTGGCTCTTTACCTCACACAATCTCTCTTAGACAAGTGTACGGCGGTAGCACTTAACAGTCACACAGTCTGCCACGAACTCTAAATTTAATCAACTTGTTTTTGCGAGAACTATGTACATCGCCTTCCTTCCAAGGATATCCGTTTAAATTTCCCAAGAATTTCTGGGACACTTTTGTATGGGCTGCACAAACTTATTACAACCCTAACAGCAAGTCTCTGATCTCGTACGATGTATACTATTATGAGGTTACTTCTGAGCCATCGACACACCCCTGTGCATAAAAGTAAGAGCTTTGCTGAATGACCTTTCCGATAATCAGCTCCAGAAACACATGAATTTAACTACAGATGTCGCACAACAGGTAACTTAATGAGTTTAATTTATTAAACACGTGTGGTTCTTGAAAATGTGAGACATGGGTGCTTTAATTCATAAGATGTTAAAACAAAGAGTTTCATCAAACTGCTAAATGAAACAATGGTCAATATGAAATTCTATTTATTACAGTTTGCTGTGTACTTAATGTTATACACAAGTACACAAGGACGTGAAATCGTTACGTTCATTAAGTATTAATTCTAGTTGCCAACGGATTTGAAATAGCAGCACCTTAGCAAAGGTCAGGTAAAGAGACTGAGATGAACCGCAGCATTTGGGGAATTATTAAGTTTGCGAAAGTCTCACAGTGATTAACGAAGGTTAATCTGAGGGAAGGGAAAGAGGTACAGAAAGAATCGTGCATGCACCCACTGTCTTAACTGAGCATATGTTGAGGTGGCGGTTGTTAACAAACATACTTGAATTGGTGGCGTAAACGCCCTAACGCGAGTCTGAAAACCCTGCACACATCCTGTCACTTGATTTGTGCACACTGCAGTCGCTCATCATTCCTAGCGTGACTGGTGGCGCGAGTGGTGGTTCTGATGGCTAACAATTGTGTCAATCGGCCCTGCACCGAAGGCTGCTTTCCCTCACAATCAGAATCGAAGTTTGTCTCTGGCTCCACATAACTAGCGCGTGACAGGACGGACATATTGTTTGCTTGGCCATGCAGGATCGTACAGGCACGTCCCGTGACTGGAGTTGAGAGGCGAACCTGTGTGAGTCGCCGACCTCCTTCAGGCCTTTCTCCTTACATTTTATCCTATTTGCATACTGAATTTGCATAAGAGATTCTCTTGCTTCATTTAATTAGCGATTCAATTTTACTTGTCGACTTTCCACCCATTTGCGCATTCTTTATACGAGTGGCTAGAGGGTAGCGTGTGGCAATGTAAATAACCCAGCCCTCTAACATTTCATTCTTGTAGTACTCTTTTGCATTAAATTCATCTGGTGGCTCATTGGGGCGAAAACAGGAGGAACTTCCTTTCTTTCTGGAAGAGCTGATGGGCATTTAGAGTGCAGGGCCTCACGCTAGTGGGCCTCACAGATGGCCGGCCGAGCTTTTGCAGCGACTATCCTCCAGGCTAAGCTTATGACAAATAATGAGTGGTGGAACGGAACAGAAGACTGGTGTCCTCAATGGACAGAACATGAAACCACTGACGGTCGCAGGTTCGAATCCTGCCTCGGGCATGGATGTGTGTGATGTCCTTAGGTTAGTTAGGTTTAAGTAGTTCTAAGTTCTAGGGGACTGATGACCTCAGATGTTAAGTCCCATACTGCTCAGAGCCATTTGAACCATTTGAAACCACTGATGGAAGGGATGAGAACTCTGCCTTGTTAGTAAATTTGGAATGTAGTTCTCAGCTGTCCATTTTCCGTTATGGTGCTGTGTATGGTCTCCAGACACACTTCCTCAGGCAAAATATATAGCCACTCGTGTGTCTGCAAATTTCCGAACTGTGCCCTTGCTGTGGGAACGGTGAGCGAAGCCCAACAAAATTTCCAGAATTTCCGACAAAGTAGTCTGGACGTGGGAAAGAGGTGACACCTACCTCCTGTTTCCATAGTCACATATCTCACCGGCGGACCATTTTAACTTCACGGTGGAAGGATTTCCAGATCCATGATTGGAAGAGCACTTAGACCATCTGTGCAATTGGCTACAAAAGTTGTGTCGGGTGCCTTTCCGAGGTCTGAAACATGGCTACTAAAAATTGAGATAGGCATTTGTACTCGTGTTCGGATTCGTATGGGTGTTCTGATTCTAAGTTCTACTTGGTGAGGCTATTCTGGACACTGCACTCTACGTGTTTTTCTTGACTTTGGCCCTCTGCCAAGTCTTTGAAATTTCGCTTTGAACTTACAAGTGTCCGCAGTGAGTCATCAGGAAGACGATCAGATGTGCGATTGGAAATCTCACCACAGAGGCGCAGCCCAACGACAGCTAACAGCGGCAGCAGTTCGGCGCACCCCGACTTGTCGCCAACCACCTTCATGGTAAGATCGCATTTGCACTGCACACTCCCGAATTCCGGAATCGCGCTGTGTTGAGGGAAGAGGTTTCATCGATTGTTTCTGTTTTTTAGTCTTTTAACTTGAACTACGTGCTTCACGCACTGGTGCGTAAATTTTTCTGCAACCTAATTCTTGGCTTCAAAGAGGATATTTCTCGTGACCACTGATGTTTGTTTCGCTATCGAGGCTCACCCGCCTAATGATGTTGCTTTCTGATTCTTCCCTTATTCATTAAGCTGTCGGATGCTCTATTCGAATTCGTACCTTTTCAGTGTAATTTTTTTAAAGTTTTGCAACCAAGGTTGGAAGCATAATTCGTGTAGTTTATGTGCCTGGGCACCATCTCAACCGTAGCTGTTCAGCATCATGCTAGTGGAGACCCTAGGAACCATTCATTTTCTTATCATTGTTCCGCTTTAATCATGTACATTCATATTGAAACTGTCGTATAACCTCGACGTTTACGTATCGCGACTAATTTCTACAGACTGTTTGAATAAACATTATTTAAGCAGATCAAACTCTATCATTCAGCAGCCATTAAAGTAAATTATTCAACCGTAAGTAATAGGCGAGGCCCCTTACAATTTCAGGAACTTACCAAATTACGTTTTCCGATGTGCGTGACAGTTGCTTTTTCAAGTGGCCTATTAGCGTCATGTGGGTAGCTATCATTTTATATGATCTGGGGTGATAGATTCAGCAGCAGTGGGAATCATCCGCATACCAAGATAGCACCTGACGAGCGAGAGGTTCATAGAGCACCCGGGGCTTCTCGCACCTGTTTAAAGCGGAACAAGCAACTTCACTTAAGAGTGCGATGACGTCTAGAGCATCACGAACTGTCATCACAGCGATCTTTACTGCGGCGTCCTTTGACACTTTAGCTGGGAGAGTCTCTTTGAAAAATATGACTCATGGTTGTGCTGTTCTGAACTGCCTCGATACAGACGGTGTTAGACTGTGGTTGTGGACAGCAAGTTCTCTAAAACTCTCGGCAACTGAAAACATCTGGTCATTGGCTGCTGAGGGACCCCTCGCCGTGTGCCACTCTGTCGTAGAGTTGAAATAGCATAGGATGATGTATCTGTGTCCGTCATCCCATTTTAGTTCGCCACCATGTTCAGCCAGGTAGAAGCCATTGTTGGTGTCAAGCTTGCGGCTCTGTCTACCAAATTTCGCATCATATCTACAGCCAAACCACCTAGAAACTAAATCACGTTCCGGCCGAGGTGTCCGAGCGGTTCTAGGCGCTACAGTCTGGAACCGCGCGACCGCTACGGTCGCAGGTTCGAATCCGGCCTCGAGCATGAATGTGTGTGACGTCTTTGGTTAGTTATGTTTAAGTAGTTATAAGTTCTAGGGGACTGATGACCTCAGAAGTTAAGTCCCATAGTGCTCAGAGCCATCTGAACCATAAATCACGTGCTGTTCCTACTGTACAGTAGTGTGTATTCAGTTTCATTATGGCCGGGCTATGCTTGCTGGTGCTGTGCACGATCGGAGGGACAGAGGGAGACAAAGTTAGGAGAACCAGTACAGATTCTTGCTGTTTATGATCCTGCCCGTATATTGCTTCGACGTCAGCCTCACTCTATGCAAATATTTACGCGGAATTAATCAGCTCTAGAAGAGAAGGGAATGGTGTAAAGAACTGTACAGGTTATCGCAAGTAGTGTTTAAGAGCACTCGGAGAATTCTTATGGCACTAAAAATAAACAAGCAATCCCTTGCCTCCTCTTTCAATAAGAGAGGGACGAGATTAAAGAGCGTACGCCGCCATGAGTTATGAATGAACAACAAACGATATGAGCTGATTCAGAGCTAAATCCCGATACGGAGCGCATGTGGTAGCGGGCGCGGTTGCGCAAGAGGCGGAGCAGCTGTTTGCGTAGCTCAGCGGCTGTTTGCGGCCGCACACCCCGCGATAACCCGCTGGCCTGCTGACGCAAAGCCGCGCAGCAGAGCCGCGGCCGTGCCGCACTGCCTGGGCGGAAGGCCGCCTCCGGCCCTCCAGCCTGCCGTCACCAAACGGTGCGAGTCCACTGCCTGCTGGCGAGCGGACCAGCGCAGACGCAGGCGACGTGCTGTCTCCCTTCTGACAGTGGATGTTGTGGTATCGAGTACCACACCAGTCACGTGTGTGTGTGTGTGTGTGTGTGTGTGTGTGTGTGTGTGTGTGTGTGTTAACAGCGGTCCTCGAAAAATAAAAAAGTCGATGGCAAATGAGTAAGATGTAGGAGTCTGTCGTCAGTGGAGCACGACGGCGATCCCCTTCTCTTTGTTACCACAAATGGCAAATAACTGTTGTGGCGGCTTTTGTGTATCATCAACATGGACAAATGGAATGAATATGGATGATATGATACTCTATGGCAGGGCTTCCAAACCTTTTCAGCTGGCAGACCTCTTCTTCAGTCGAAAATGCATGGCGGACCCCTAGTCAGTCAAGAGCACAGTAACTTTAAATTTCAGAGAGAAACCCATGGGAACTGAAAGCTTCTTAATGCAAGTGCCATGTTCCTAATGACCCCCCCCCCCCCCCCCAAGTATCAATAGTCTTTGGTTTAGAGACGAATGAAAACAACTTGAAATTAACGATCCAATTTGAATTCTCACTGTATCCAGAAACTTGCTAGTGGATTTACTCCGTTTGTTCAACACACTATAGCCTGATTAAAATTACTTGGTAATTGAAATTTCACACGATGGAGACGTCTCCCTCCAAGAGCAATCAACGTCGCGTCCAAACTGTACGCTATTGACAAGCTGCCGCTTATATTCTGTTCACTTCCACTGTTTGGATACTTTTGTGTAAGGAGCAAGCGTATTTCGTAACAGTCGAGTGTGTGTGTGTGTGTGTGTGTGTGTGTGTGTGTGTGGTTTTTCGTGAAATCCGAAGAAAAATGTTCAAATGTATGTAAAGTCTTCCTTTGTTCGTCCTCCCTCCTCATTCATTTCAACTAGAAACTTCCCTTGTTGTGAAGGCGATGGAGAAACTGCACCCTTCTTCAATGATCCTGACTTAGCCACCGATCCATGTTAGAAGTAATAAGCTGGTCAAAAATCGACTTATGAAATAGGTACTGCACTGACAAAGCAAGTTTAACATTTAATGATGCCTGGGGCCGCATACGTGCCAGCGAGCGCTGTGATTGGTCAACAAATCTCGCTCCGCGCATGCGTAAAACATTTCAGCGCATCTAGAGCCGAGCCGGCGCACAGACCTCCGTATTGTTGCGAAACAGTCGATCAGAGAAGCCGCATTCTCCGGCACTAAACTGTGTATACGTTCTCACTTTTGTTTTTCACACACACAAAAAATTTGTGATGAATTTGATTTTCACATTTTTATTCAATAATTTTACTCATTATTTTACACGATTTGGTGAAAGGTGGCCGCGGAACCCCTAGAAAGAGCTGGCGGACCCCAGAGGGGTCCGCGTACCACACGTTGGGAAGCCCTGCTCTATGGTATTCTGCGGTTTGAATTCACTCGGTTTTTTTAGCTGTTGCATTGATTTGATTTTGTAAATGATACCGACAATATTATACACAAGCATAATGCATTATTCATACTACAACTTCTCCCGGATAATTATTTTGTCCAAATTGCACAAGAATTCCACCTGACGTAATGTAATAATGTTGACTGTAAGTTGTGTTCATATCACTAAAATTACAGATCGTACGCCAGAGCTTTTATAATTTTTGTCTTCGATGGATTTAATTATTCTTAGCAAATTGATCATGAAAAGGAACCACAGAATACCACCCGCACACAACACTGACGTATGCTACTAGAAATATTTTTCTCCGTGATTCGTGCATAGTTTAATTTTTGGCCTCATACATCAGCAATGAAATCTTGTTCAACAATAAATACCATCAGCACTGTTCTTAGAAAATTCAGTCTGATTCGATTAATTTTTTCTTTTATAAATAAAGTTCAGTACCACTGGTGTACCTTTATTTCTTATACATCGGAATATTGTTTGCAGTTTCAAGTAATTTAAATTTGCCGCTGTGATAAAAGTTAAGATGGCGGCCAACAAAAGATAGAGTTTTTATTTTTAAATTAAGATTTTCCTTAGCTCAATAAATAATTAATCATTTAAATTGATACCACCAATAAAAATATTATTAAATTGTTTTGCAAATTATTTTAACACGAACCCAAGCTATTTTCAACTACAAGTGCTATATAATCGCAACTAACAATGGCTGCGCTTCTTGCAGCTATGATAAAACAATTAATACAAAATTATAATTAAAAGAGGAAGTGATTTTTCAATAATTTTGGTTCTATTTGATTTTTACTAGCAAGTGAACATAAAAGTACAATAATTTTACATTAAATGTTTTTCATTCAACAGACCTCAAATCGATTCGCGTCTTGCGTCGGCGACGTACATCAGAAGAAGACGACAAAAGGGTACAAAACAAAAGAAAAATATGACATAGATTAACAAAGAATGTGAGACAAATATTGTATCTGTTTTACATAATTATAATGTATTTCACAAATAATTACATAATTGAATAAATATTATTGAGTTACCTAATTTTCCACACGTTCATATTCCACTCGTTATATATATCGTGGATGTTATACTGTCTCCATTCGTACCAGTGCGGTTAAGGTGTCTAGCTGTATCTTTCCGCGTCAAAACAACACACGAGATTTTTAAAATGTCCAGCAATCTAACGTCTTCAAGTGACGTCGTCGTCCAGCACAATGGTAGAACGTAGATCTTGAATCGGTCGATTTTTGATATGAGGCTTTAATGGAACTACCAAGAAACTGGATAAGATTCTCTCATAATGAAATAATGATGTTTACAGTTTAAAGGGATGCCAGCAATTTTTTATTATGCACGCTGTGCAGTCGTCGAAGAGCGAGGTCCCACGTTACAGTTGATACCTTACGGCGTCATCACAACCTAAGGACAGTCGTTGCCAGACGTAGCCCAGAATGAAAGAAGCCGGAGAAGACCCACAACCGCCGGCCGCGGTGGTCTCGCGGTTCTAGGCGCTCAGTCCGGAACCGCGCGACTGCTACGGTCGCAGGTTCGAATCCTGCCTCAGGCATGGATGTGTGTGATGTCCTTAGGTTAGTTAGGTTTAAGTAGTTCTATGTTCTAGGGGACTAATGACCATACCAGTTGAGTCCCATAGTGCTCAGAGCCATTTGAACCAAGACCCACAACCAAGAGATTCCACAGTCTCCCGCTGCCGGAAGTCTATTTACGCCAGAGTGCAGCGTCGCTCTCCCCATGCTGTGATCGGCGATTAAGAGAGCAACATCAACATAGTGCAGATTCAGCAGAGCTAGTATTATTAGTCAAAACTGTGTACCAAAGTTTGAAGTTAAACGTACATCGATAAGTGACTGCTCTTTAGCACTATTCAAGTATAAAGATCTATTCTTGCTGTCTGCGACAGTGGCAAATATATATTGTCATTCAAGTGGACATGGTATGTACCTAAGTTGAGTTTGTATATTAAAGAATTACGGCAAAAGGAATTAATATTTTATGTGTGTTTCACCAACAGCTCGATCTCCTTCTGAACTAAATCTAGACTTGCTACGACACCCAACAAATGCCGACAAGGCTGCCTCAGGCGTGTTTCTTCGTCCACCACAACACACTCGTTTTATGGCAGAATAGCAAACTGCGCAGTGATGTTATGTAGTAATACGTATGACTACAGGAATCACAAACAAATTATTAATCATCCATATAAACTGTAAACCGATGAGAGGTGCAGTGACTCGGCTCTTCCTAGTTACCGAAACGTTTTCTAATAGTTGATAGCAAGATGAACTTTCGATTACTTAGTGATAGCGCAGTATTAAGAGATTCTCCGATGTTATTATGAACAAAAGGTGACTTTTAATTTAGCAATAATTAATAAACGAAAACAGGATTTTGGCACTCAGGTGAGAGAGTAATCCCTCAGTCTTTAATGAAGGTAGCTAATCACATCTCAAGTCGATCTAGCTGACGCAGTTTCCCACGACTGGTATAAGTGGACATCGACGTCTCTGACTACCGCCTCGCTTCACTTTATGACGACACGTGTAGCTACTTCACCTTCGCTCAACTGAGATGTGACATGTGAGAATAAAGCTATGGCTCCAAGAGCCAGGAATGTTACATTATGTCTGGGTTGGGGGAGGAGGCAGTGGCTAAATGTGCTTTTGCCATGTTCCTTGAACGCATTAGAGTACAATTCGTAATCTACATTGGCTTTACTCTCCATGATCGCTGTACATAGGAAATAATGTGGTGATATCCTTTTGCCATCCACGCCGCAATATTACTGCAATTAATATCGTTCTGATCAAGCCAGTAAATATTCAGTCACAACCCAGGTTGACAAAGCTTGTCGCCTACATTATGCTGATGATGCAACCGCTGCTTCTAGAACCAGGAAAAAGAGACTCTTTCGCCTTCTATGCTGTATAGATTGCCATTTTCTTCCGCAAATGAAATCTTTAGCCTCCTTCATCTGCAATGGTAGTCACTGGGCCTTACAGCGTGATACCATGAGGAACCAGATGAACCTATGTGATTTCTACGAGAAGCGATAAGGAAGAAATAGTTGATCTGTTGAAAGTAAAAAGTTCAAAATTATCAAGAACAGAAGAAAGCAACACAAAAGAAAGGATAATGGTTGGAGTGACATCGGATAGTCCTTAGAAGATGAAGATCGGAATGATGATGAAGCTCCTGAAACATGTATCATAATAAAAGCCATGTAATGTTGACATTTAGTCGGTGCTGTTTACAGGAACACGTAAATACAGTGCATTATAAGAACGGTGGAAAATATTTCCGAAAATGATGTTACGTACATATCTGATGAAAGGTATCCAGAACTTAGGGGAAGTCGGGGCGGAACGGGATACTTAATGTTTAACAATTTCTATAAAATAAGGGAACACAAGGAAACACTTCTTAAAGTGATAAAAAAACACCTTGTAGTGTAACCTAATGTACCTTATTTCAAAATCACTTAAAACAAACATTTTGCATTTTTTACAATTTTTCAAAGAAAGTCTTGCGTATTTCCCGTTCCGCCCCACCCAAGGGACAGAATGGGATAAGAGTATTATTTTTGTTTAATTATTGCGTAAACGTTGAATTTGAATTGCGAATATCGTATTAAACTATGACTAAATGTTGTGTAAAAGGCAATTCAGACTAAGGAATGTGTAATATAAAGTAATTTAAACCATTAAAAAGCCATTCTTCAAAATCAGAAAATATATTAATGTCATTCTGAAAAATGTACAATGCTTAATAACCACCAAACCACTAACTACTAGCCCTTTCGACAATAATCACAGATCAGTATTTCCTCTTCATCTTCACTGCCTATGCCAGCACATGAATTGTGTGCCCACTTGAAACACCTCTGGCATGCGACCCAGCCCTCATTAGAAACGGATTAGAAGTCCCCACAGTAGAGACACTCAGCACCCTCTCTCTCCGATTCTCTCTTCTTCCTTTTATTTTTCTTACGTTAACGTATTTTGATGTCCTCTGGTTTTTTTTTTTGTGTACAGTTTGATATTTTTGCCTTAAGTTGCATAGCACCTGACGTCTCTGCCCTGACATTGTTTATATTTGTGCACCCTCCTCCTTTCTGGAGGCCCACTTTACGTGCGACAGCATTCTGCAGTTCCTTCTTATAAGGAGAATCTGTTAATAAGACGGTTTTTCCTTTTCGTCTTGTGGTCCGCCGAGTATTTTGACAGATTAGTGGGATTGGAATGACAGCCACTGGCGATATCTGGAAAGCAGAGTTGTTCGGCGAACATAGCTGGTTGGGAGAGTCTGGCATCCATGAAGATCCAGGCTGGGTTTGCTTTCTACTTGCATCAAAATATGACGGAGCAGAACGGGACACTATGACGTTCTGCCCCGTCCCTTTCCGCCCCAAGAGCACTTTTGAAGTTAACAACTTTTATGGAGTGTAATAACTGACGTATTTAAACGCATTAAATAACTAAAGTATAACAAATGCCATGGAATTTAAGGGAATGTGTTATTTTAGGATATACAATTGACAATTAACAGCTTACCTTGCGTAGAAATTCACCAAACGTTAGAACAACGCAAGCGGTAACGTGACGGACAACAATTCACTTAGATCTCGCACTTCAAACTAAATCAGAATGGCTGCCCTCACTTCCCTTCCATTCGGAGAAATAGTTACATGCCCATACAACGGATTGCAACACTGTCCAGTCTAGAAAAGAGCAATTTCCCACTGTGCTCCGGTATCCCGTTCTCCCCAGAGTTCCCCTATTAGTGGAGACTAATTTATGCGTCTCAGTGTTTGGAGCACTGCCAGTCCATTCTTCCTGAATAACCGAAACCAGAGAAGGTAGCGACATTGCCCACTTGGGGTCTGGAGCGAAGTCGACATTGTAACGCATCCCACAGGTGTTCCATTGGGCTCAGTCCGGGACTCCGGACAGGCAGGTTCATACCAGGAATTTTATTTTCTACGAACCACTGCCTTGGAAATGCTGCTTCATGACAGGGTGTATTGTTACGGCGATACGAGCTATCATATTTCCCAACTGTTCTTCTAATGACGCAGTATACAATGCTGTAAACGGCGTCATTACGTTTAGCGTGTACTTAAGCGTAATAAGGGGACCAGACCAGAACCACGAAAAACGCCCCCATACCCTAACACTACCTCCTGTGTACTTCACTGTTGGCACTACATGCGATGGTAGGTAACGTTCTCCGGGTATTCACCAAACCCGAGCCCTTCCATCGGTTTGCCACATGATACAGCGTTTCAGTCATTTATTGTCCAGTGACGTAAATGTATACACCATCTCAGGCGTCGCTTATCAGTGACTAGAGAAATGTTAGTCTTACGACGAGCTGCTGCCATTGCACTCCATTCTTTTTATCGCCCTACGCAGAGTCATTGAGCTAGCTGGACTACCGGTAGCACGAACCTCACGAGTGGTCCTTCTGCTGGTTCCACGCGATATTTTAACAGCCATCCTCCGCATTTCTCGACAGTCCTTTTATGTCAAACATGAGATCTGCCTGATGTTGGTTCAGCTGTAGTTGTTCCTCCGCGTTTCCACATCACCAGCGGTCGACTTGGGCGGCTGTAGAAGTGTTGAACGTCCGTCGTGGGTTTGTTAGTTTCATGACATTCAATGACCAGTCCACGTTAGGAGTTACTGAGCTCTCTTGACCGACATATGCTGCTGTTACGGCTTCTTTACTCACAACGAAATACTCCCTTCTTCTTTTATACTAACGCGTACCGCCTCTCGTGACGTAATATGAAAGGGTGTCCGGATACTTTTCATCAGATAATGTACGCTTTTGCGGAAACGACTTTATATGAATATTTAGAGTGGATGGTCCAACACCCAACGAAATACTGTAGGCGAAAGAATACACCCTTGTCGTACTCCCAAATTCACTTGGAAAGGCTCTGTTAGTTCTCCATTATGTAGTACTTGGCGTTCATAGTCTTCATACATTTCCTTGATGATGTTAATAATCTTCGTTGGAATTCCATATTTTGCATGAGTATCCCACATGACTCTTCGATCGACAGAGTCGAAAGCCTTTTCAAAGTCAATGAAGGTAAGGTAGACAGGTATACGATGAGGGATGCGGGATAGGCTCGAAGATCTACACTCCTGGAAATGGAAAAAAGAACACATTGACACCGGTGTGTCAGACCCACCATACTTGCTCCGGACACTGCGAGAGGGCTGTACAACCAATGATCACACGCACGGCACAGCGGACACACCAGAAACCGCGGTGTTGGCCGTCGAATGGCGCTAGCTGCGCAGCATTTGTGCATCGCCGCCGTCAGTGTCAGCCAGTTTGCCGTGGCATACGGAGCTCCATCGCTGTCTTTAACACTGGTAGCATGCCGCGACAGCGTGGACGTGAACCGTATGTGCAGTTGACGGACTTTGAGCGAGGTAGTATAGTGGGCATGCGGGAGGCCGGGTGGACGTACCACCGAATTGCTCAACACGTGAGGCGTTAGGTCTCCACAGTACATCGATGTTGTCGCCAGTGCTCGGCGGAAGGTGCACGTGCCCGTCGACCTGGGATCGGACCGCAGCGACGCACGGATGCACGCCAAGACCGTAGGATCCTACGCAGTGCCGTAGGGGACCGCACCGCCACTTCCCAGCAAATTAGGGACACTGTTGCTCCTGGGGTATCGGCGAGGACCATTCGCAACCGTCTCCATGAAGCTGGGCTAAGGTCCCGCACACCGTTAGGCCGTCTTCCGCTCACGCCCCAACATCGTGCAGCCCGCCTCCAGTGGTGTCGCGACAGGCGTGAATGGAGGGACGAATGGAGACGTGTCGTCTTCAGCGATGAGAGTCGCTTCTGCCTTGGTGCCAATGATGGTCGTATGCGTGTTTGGCGCCGTGCAGGTGAGCCCCACAATCAGGACTGCATACGACCGAGGCACACAGGGCCAACACCCGGTATCATGGTGTGGGGAGCGATCTCCTACACTGGCCATACACCTCTGGTGATCGTCGAGGGGACACTGAATAGTGCACGGTACATCCAAACCGTCATCGAACCCATCGTTCTACCATTCCTAGACCGGCAAGGGAACTTGCTGTTCCAACTGGACAATGCACGTCCGCATGTATCCCGTGCCACCCAACGTGCTCTAGAAGGTGTAAGTCAATTACCCTGGCCAGCAAGATCTCCGGATCTGTCCCCCATTGAGCATGTTTGGGACTGGATGAAGCGTCGTCTCACGCGGTCTGCACGTCCAGCACGAACGCTGGTCCAACTGAGCCGCCAGGTGGAAATGGTATGGCAAGCCGTTCCACAGGACTACATCCAGCATCTCTACGATCGTCTCCATGGGAGAATAGCAGCCTGCATTGCTGCGAAAGGTGGATATACACTGTACTAGTGCCGACATTGTGCATGCTCTGTTGCCTGTGTCTATGTGCCTGAATATTTGCAAATTGGGTTATAGGAATACGTTGAGCATTAAGAATAATCAAACATCACATGTGGTTCGGAGGAGGCTTATGTACAGTAGTAAAGTGTAAATTTTTCTTACATGCTGTGTTATACACTCCTGGAAATTGAAATAAGAACACCGTGAATTCATTGTCCCAGGAAGGGGAAACTTTATTGACACATTCCTGGGGTCAGATACATCACATGATCACACTGACAGAACCACAGGCACATAGACACAGCAACAGAGCATGCACAATGTCGGCACTAGTACAGTGTATATCCACCTTTCGCAGCAATGCAGGCTGCTATTCTCCCATGGAGACGATCGTAGAGATGCTGGATGTAGTCCTGTGGAACGGCTTGCCATGCCATTTCCACCTGGCGCCTCAGTTGGACCAGCGTTTGTGCTGGACGTGCAGACCGCGTGTGACGACGCTTCATCGCTGAAGACGACACGTCTCCATTTGTCCCTCCATTCACGCCTGTCGCGACACCACTGGAGGCGGACTGCACGATGTTGGGGCGTGAGCGGAAGACGGCCTAACGGTGTGCGGGACCGTAGCCCAGCTTCATGGAGACGGTTGCGAATGGTCCTCGCCGATACCCCAGGAGCAACAGTGTCCCTAATTTGCTGGGAAGTGGCGGTGCGGTCCCCTACGGGACTGCGTAGGGTCCTACGGTCTTGGCGTGCATCCGTGCGTCGCTGCGGTCCGGTCCCAGGTCAACGGGCACGTGCACCTTCCGCCGACCCTTGGCGACAACATCGATGTACTGTGGAGACCTCACGCCCCACGTGTTGAGCAATTCGGCGGTACGTCCACCCGGCCTCCCGCATGCCCACTATACGCCCTCGCTCAAGGTCCGTCAACTGCACATACGGTTCACGTCCACGCTGTCGCGGCATGCTACCAGTGTTAAAGACTGCGATGGAGCTCCGTATGCCACGGCAAACTGGCTGACACTGACGGCGGCGGTACACAAATGCTGCGCAGCTAGCGCCATACGACGGCCAACACCGCGGTTCCTGGTGTGTCCGCTGTGCCGTGCGTGTGATCATTGCTTGTACAGCCCTCTCGCAGTGTCCGGACCAAGTATGGTGGGTCTGACACACCGGTGTCAATGTGTTCTTTTTTCCATTTCCAGGAGTGTATTTCGCAGACGTCATTTGCTTAATGGCACAACGATATCGAGACATCGAAGAGAAACTGGCTTTGTTACAGAGAGAGGCGGAAATTGCAGGCCTCAAGATAAATGCTCGCAACACCAAAGAAATGCGGATAAATTCGACCATTATGAATAGGGTGGCCATTAATGGAGAGAACGTAGAACAGGTCCAATCTTTCCTCTGTCTCGGAAGTATAGTCACGACTACAGGAGGTGGTGAGGAGGACGTCCGTAGTCGCATCCGCAAAGCAAATGGTGCATTTCTAAAACTGTACCCAGTCTGGAGAAATAGGAACATCTCAAAGAAGACCAAACTCCGGCTTTTCAATAGCAATGTGAAGGCTGTTCTGTTATGTGCTTGTAAAAGTTGGAAGGTGACTAACCACATCGAAAACCCTCTCCAAGTTTTTATCAGCCGCTGTCTCCGGCGTATTTTAAATGTGAGATAGCCAGATATAATGACAAATGATGATTTTTGGAGGGAGGCAAATCAGCAACCAATCAATAGACAAATCAAAGAAAGAGAATGGAACTGGACTGGGCATACATTGAGGAAACCAGATGGATATGTTGAAAGGATAGCACTGAATTGCAGCCCGCATCTCGTGGTCGTGCGATAGCTTTCTTGCTTCCCGCGCCTGGGTTCCCGGGTTCGATTCCCGGCGGGGTCAGGGATTTTCTCTGCCTCGTGATGGCTAGGTGTTGTGTGTTGTCCTTAGGTTAGTTAGGTTTAAGTAGTTCTAAGTTCTAGGGGACTGATGACCATAGATATTAAGTCCTATAGTGCTCAGAGCCATTTGAACCATTTAATTGCAACCCTCAAGGAGTTAGAAAACGTGGTCGTCCCAAACAGACGCTGTCTGATCTCCTCTCTCAAAACAACCCAACCAACCCAACGCAAACAGTCGTGGAAAAGGACGATCGAGAGGGAAGCAGCAGAAGATGGGAAAAACTGGAGTGAAGTGAAGAGAATTGCTAGAAATCGTACTAGGTGTAGGAATTTCGTCACGGCCCTATGTTCCAGAGGAACGACAGAAACTAAGAAGAAAAAGAAGAAGAAGAAGAAGAGTGGGTGGGGACAGGGTTCGTTTCTTTTGACGTGTCTAGATAAAACACCCTCTCGTCCGTGAAACGATGAATATTCCTCCTAACTCATGTGCGTGAAGCAAATGGAGCGCTAGTTTTCTGTGGTATTACCGCATATTTCAAACATTATAGCACACGCGTGATCTGCTTACTGGAGGCTTGTGTTCTGCATCCTCCTCTCGACCTCCTCTGGTTGCATGCAGTGTTCAAATAATTTAAGAGAATGCAGCCGAGTAACATCGTCGACAACAGTCGGTATTTCGACAGGT
The DNA here is from genome assembly GCF_023897955.1 of Schistocerca gregaria. Taxonomy (NCBI): domain Eukaryota; kingdom Metazoa; phylum Arthropoda; class Insecta; order Orthoptera; family Acrididae; genus Schistocerca; species Schistocerca gregaria. The sequence continues at coordinate 429,834,504 of NC_064921.1, forward strand.
GACCACCCTGTCATTCTTAAGGCAAAACTGAAGCAAGCAAGAGATGTGCAAGGGAATCCAAAACTCCGGTTTGCAAAGAAATTCCCGAAAGATGACACACACTCGCATACTGTAAACACTAGCGCTGCCACGACCAAAGATGATCGACGTCATATGTATCGATAGTGAAATTTACTGAACAACGGGTCAGGTAGCATTAACTCTGTCCCTCTGTCTTTTGACAAGGGCTAGAGCAGGATTCCACCCATTTAGGCTGAAACCTTCATCTCCATTTAGAAGGTTATTTGATAATTTCATCTCAATTGCATCCTTAAAAACACTTATCCCTACAGCTTGAAACGTATGCCAGAATCTCCGTGCTGTTATATTCCACAGTATGACCGATGTCGAGACGATCATCTGTTACGTCAGCTTTGTTCGGATGTCGTAAGCGTGTGTGACGCTTATGCTCACTGCACCGGTCCTCAACGGTCCTGATACTCTGAACAATGTATGACATGCTATAGATGCAAGAAATACGAGAGACACCCGCATTAGGCAAACCAAAATCTTCCCGAAAGGAACCTAAAAGGACTCTAATATTAACTGGAGGACGAAAAACACTTTGCAAATTCATATTTCCGCAAAATACGAGAAATCTTGTTGGAAATGTTCCCTGCGAAGGCCGTAGACTGTGGTGTCAACTCGGTATTATCATCACTCACCCGGTGCGTGGAAAGTCGTCATGTGTCTTTCATTACATCCACTCTGACGAAAAGTGACCTCAGGATGGGCTAACTCATTTGACAAACTCTCAGGGGCCGAGATGACATTTTCAGCTGTCATAGATGTAGCCTTAAAAATCCATTAGTACTTATTTAGTAATTATTTATTTTCAAATAAACTTTCACGCACTATCTTACCTCTTAGTGACTGAATTTCCAAAAACGCTGAAACACGCATTTTTTTTATTTTCTGACTGAGAAACCAAGTACCAATTTTCGTAGTTGTAGCTTCAAAATTCCGTTAATAACGACATATTTTCAAAAAGCCTTTCATCCCCTATTTCACTCCCTTAGGAGTGGAATTTCAGACAATCCCTATTTAAACGATACCTACGGTATAAGATACAAAAACGCTCCAAACTTCAAGTTTCTGTCTAGCGTCATCGGTTTGGGCTGAGTGATGATCATTCAGTGAATCAGTCTGACCCTATTTCATCTCCTCAGTGGTTGAATTAACAGAAACAGCGAAACACGTATTTTTTTCATTTCTAACGGACAAGCCAAACGCCAATTTTCTAATTTTAGTTTTGAAAATACTTTCACAATGAAATATTTTCATAAAACGTTTCACCCCCTATGTCAATCCCTTACAGGTTGAATTTAAAAAAAAAAAAAAAAAAGTACATGCGTATGTTTTATTTTTAACGGAGAAGTCAAATAAATAAAAAATTTAATAGATTTAGCTTCAAAATGCTTGCACACTGTAATATTTTCATAAAACTTTCATCCCTTTAAGGGTTGACTATCCAAAAATAGTGAAACAGTTTTGTTTTTTTTGCCGAGAGGTCAAATACTAGTGTTCATAGATGTAGCTGTAAAAATACTTTAGCAGTTCTTATTTTATTTTTTATTTATTTTGAGCTTTTCCTCATTACAGAAGGTTATCTACAACATAATAATTTACTCGGAAATTAATATACAAATAATAAACGTTCTTAAGTTATATTTTCAAAATATTCCTCCGGTTCCCACTCCAGTATCAATTTTGGTATTCTGGCTTCCTCCATTCATCGTACATGCCCGTGCCACTGTAATTCCTTCCTATCCATTACGTCATATATTCTTTCTTTTATTTCCATTCTCCTTATTATTTCGGTGTTCCTTATCTTCTCTTTCCTGGAGAGTCTTGCCGATCTTCTCCAGAAGTTCATCTCTAGAGCTTGTAATTTTTTAATGTGCTTCAGCTCAATTGTCCAGGTCTCCTTTCCATACAGAACCACACTCTCTAATATAGATTTCTAAACTAATTCTTTATTTCTGCTCATTACATTCCTGCTCCATAGGACTGAGTTAAGCTTCCCAACGACCTTCCGTCCACTACTAATTCTTTTATTGATTTGTGACTCTGATTTTCCCTCGATTTCTAAAATGGATCCCAAATATCAGAAAGTGTTTACCTTTTTTATTTTCTTTCCTTCAGTGTATAGCTCATCTTGTCCTGGTGAGCATTGCTTCCTTCCAATAGTGTGGTTGACTTCAGGATCACCGAGCAAAGTGGTCGACCTGAATGATCACAGTTTGTTGTTTACCACCTCGCACCACTCATTTTTCCATTGACGCATGATCTTTCCGTCCGCCAATGAGATGGGAGCGTGTAAGGGGACAGAACACTGAGTCACAACGCCTCCTCTCAGGGCGCAGGACCCAACCCTCCCACGGTCAAAGAAGGAAGCCAGTCTTCTCATTCAAAGCAAGTAGTCACGTACATGCTTATAGCTGAAACTGTAAAACATTATTCTCTCATAAGTAATCAGGAAAACCAACTCTGACTATCCTGATGCTGCTTAAATATCTATTAGTGGTTTTTATACCAATTCGTTTACGAGGTGACGAAATTTCTCAGATTTTATTTCGTAGGAAACTAATTTCACATATTGCATTCTTGTAATTGTTCCACCTTTCAAGTTTGTCACTTGCTGCTTCATGAATTTTAAGTGCAGACAAGAGCTTTTTGGCGAATTTATTGCAGTTTTGGAGTCAAACTGAATTTGCTTCCCTACATCACGAACTCGCTGTATATCTGGGCTGCTGGAGTAGAACTGACTATTGTACTTGCAATGGAAACTTTCGCAATCATTGCTCATTTCTGTCTACTGCAATTTAGTTCGCCTTCATAGGTGGAGGGAATAGTGCGGTTTTGTCTGTATGAGTATCTACTAAGAAGTTGCAGTATGTTTCTAGTTTTTCACACACAGACATCTCTGATATTAAGTTCACAACACAAACCATATCATTATCCAGCACTGGCAAACAAGACATATAAGACAGAAACTTCCCAATTACATTTCTGGAATAGTAGTTATAGGCAAGTCCCGATGTTTGTATCTTTTCCCATCAGCTCTGTGTTCGATGAAATTTGCAACCTTGTATTCTCACACTTGTCCACGCTTCACTTTAAGCTGTCATTATGCTTTCTTCTAACTCTAAAAACGCTGTTGACAGACGTAAATTCAGACACATCAAATTTATTAGTAAATGTTGAAAAGGCGTTTTGATAAGGCGAAGTTTTCTTACTGTTCAACAAAGCAAGAACCACTGGAATATAATGTACATTAAGAAGTCCATACATCGTAAATAACTGATAAAAAATTTTGTGCAGTACTTTAAAGATTCATCAGCATACGTCAATACACCTCATGTGTAGTTTTCACACTTAATGCATTACGAACAACATGAACCTCCTGCATACTTGTAGATAATATCGGCAGAATTTTCTACCTAATCTTGTAAATTCATTTATGAAAGCTGTCGACAGCTTTAATGGCTATCTCCTTTTAGTTGATTACATATACTCATAGATATCTTCTGTAGCTGTCCTTTTTGGATCACAAACTATTTTCTTTCTCTCAATTTCGTCACCGGCTATTTCTGCGTGGTTGTGGTCGTCTTGACTCTCGAGCTCATCAGTGTCTTCAACGAAGGCAGTTTTCATCACAATTTTGCAATTCTTAATGCTGCACGTCCATCGTGCTACACCACATTGTACCAATTTTAGGAATCCGAAAGCGTAACCTTTCTCAAGCACCATTTTCTTACCCATTCTACTCAAGTAACTGCAACAGCATCGGAGGACGTGTTCACTATTAAATGATCTTCTGTAGACATAAACTTGAGGACACGAACTACCACCCCGAGAAGGCATAAAGGGATCAGGGCTTCGAGTTGTTCGGGAGGCATTGCTCCTGCTAATTGCCAGGAAAACCTGCTTACTGGAGGCTTGTGTTCTGCATCCTCCTCTCGACCTCCTCTGGTTGCATAGCCGGCTGCATCATTTACTCATACCCCGACGTTTGTCCGCCCCTGGTAGCTGAGTGGTCAGCGCGACGGAACGTCATGCCTAACGGCCAGGTTCGATTCCCAACTGGGTCTGAGATTTTCTCCGCTCAGGGAGTGGCTGTTGTTTTGTCATCATCATCATCATTTCTTCCCCATCGACAAGCAAGTCGCCGAAGTGGCATCGACTTGAAAGACTTGCACTCGGCGAACGGTCTACCCGACGGGAGGCCCTAGCCACATGACATTTACATCTACCAACTTCTTGCCTTGTTTTTGTGTCTCTAAGTAGAGAAAACACTGTTTTTGATCATATTCCTGCAGGACTGCTGAAAATTTTTAGGTAACAACATGAATGATCAATTATTCACAGTAATAAATGACTGCTACGTAAGAAGTTTTCACACAATGCATAACCTTTACGAGAGCTAAAATAGGAAAGGTAGTTGACTACACCAGTTACAGAATACTATCAATGTTATTTTTTCCATGTTGGATCTTGTGAACTCCGTGGCAAGGTCTTATTCAACAAGACAATTTACACGCAGCCAGGTGGTCCAGCAAAGGGAGGCAGTCTTGCAGGCCTTTTAAGTGATATTTACGTTAATAATTTCAGGGCCCATACCCATTTAAAAGATACACAGATTAATTACAAAAGGTATGTTGGTGATACATCCAACTTGTTCCATCGTAGATGAAGTAGAATCATTTGCAAATTCCGCAAGTAACATGCGTCCCTATATTAAATTCATGGTTGAATATCAATCAGATGAAGGTGCAAGTTTTCTTGACCTTAGAATAAAAAAGCTGAATCAAAAGCATGACTTTGCAATTCATAGAAAACCGACTACCATAGATGTGATTATAAATAATTCTTCGTATCATCTTACATAGCACAAAATGGCTTAGTTCAGATCCGTATTAAACTATATGCGTGCAACTCACCTCAGTTCATCTGCCAAGGAAAAGAAATCGATACTCTCAAAACCGTAGCTAAAAATAATGGCTATAAGCCACAACTAATTGACCACCCATACAATAAAATTCTGTACATCAACAACTAGCGGCCTGCCTATCCTCCTTAGAGCAAGAATTGAAAGGAAAATGATGCGCCGTCACATCTGGTGATAACCAGTTTTCTAAGTATGACAAGTGCGTGTTAGTGGCACAGTAAAAGTTCTCCGAAGGGTACATCGTTCGGTTTCGTCACATACCGGATTGGTCCGGTACACTTGATGTCGACTTCCCTATTTTCTCATTTCTGCAAATGCCAGTGACCCAGCAGTTGTAGTGTCAAAATTTCATGGTGAAGCAAAACGTTGCAGTTTCTGTTAGTAGCGCTGAGCGCTGATTACTTCAGCACTTCCCCCCACACGTTCCCGCCTACCGCAAAGACCAGTCTTGTCATTTAGATTTTTGTTCATCATTTTAAGCAAATGTTTTTGAAGAATGCCGATTTGGTGGACTAGCACACTAGTTGCTTTAAAAATTGTATTTCTTCACATCGGATATCTTGTTATTCCACTCCCCCCCCCCCTCCCTCCCCCCGCCCAGTGCAATCTGATTTGTTCTTCTTTTGTGCCATCTATACTTGCTTCACACAGTAAACGTGAAAGACTGGACATGATGAAAGCTCAAAAAGTAGTAAGACTCACGTAGCGAAAGTGAGATTATGTTCTACCACAATTTCAGAAGAATAACTTCCAATATTTATCGACAATTGTGAAAAAAGTATAATATAAAATAAATGTATTGGCACTCGATATTGCCATTTTGATATCGATATGATAATGGAAAAATAATGCCGACATGTATCGACAGTTTTAGAAAAATGTCGATAAATCGTATTTTACCAACAGCCTTAATTCCGGTATTGGCATTGGCACTGACTCACGCCATCGCCCAGTTCAGGAGAAGGCCCACTGTGTACCTTCGACATAATAAAGCCAACGACACACTTCCCTGTGTTTCTCTGCACGCTTCGGCGTGAGCCACACCTCTCTCCCAAATCATACCTCTTGGTTGTTCTGTCATATTAGAACCTCTGAGCTCGAGGGGTTGGTACACAATATAGCGGCCTGCGCCAGGCACTGTGACGAAAGTGTGCTGGTGCACCGTCACACATAACCACACTTGTATTCGTTGCTGCAGTGGCACAGCTTCCAGCAAGGTAGGCAATACATTAATGAGAAAGTCCAGATAATGTTCCCCATTTAATCTTTATGTCAGCACGTACGCTCTTATTAATGTATCGTCAAATACACAGGGCTCATATGTTGATTGAGAATGGCTGTTGATGCCCTCTTTCTGGAACTGCTCGGGTATTTAATCTGCCCATACATGCTGATTATGGAAATTCACTGCACTATTTCGTATGAACGTGTGAACCCAGCCTCGTCAGTAAATACATCCTGGATGTGAACAGTGGATCTGCGGCACACTTTTGCAACAGCCATTGACAGAACTGTCGTCTGCCACAATAATCCTGTGGCCTTAGGGCCTGAACGCGCTGTAGACGATTAGGATACAGCAGTTGTTCGTTAAGTAATCCCCCCTCCCCCCCCAATCCTGATAGTAGAGTAAGACACACCTTCTGCTGCTGCTAAACGTCGAACACTGGTCCCGGAGGTTTCTTCCATTGAACGTAGCACAATTTCCTCCACGTCAGGCATGAAGACTGTGCGGAGCCTTCCACTGTCAGTCTTCCGAGATGCAAGGCTAATTGCGTCCCTCAGATGCTGGAAGAGTCTGCCGAACAATTTACTACAGGGCACTGCGCTATGGATATTTTCCAGCATAGAGTGCACGAGCTCGCAGGCACGTCCATTTGCTGAACCATAGCAGAATATCATATCCGCCATTTTACTTGTTGAGTACTGGGCTTCCATTGCTAACAAGCATCGCTCAGCTCTTTCTATAATACATGCTTATCTCGGAAAGCATGTGTTTTCGTACCCATGTTTATTGGACTCATCTTTCTAGTTTCGATGAGTACTAACACCTCTCAAAGCATTGGACACTTTTTTTTAACACGCTGGTAGATAATAAATTGTTGTTGTTGTTGTCTTCAGTCCTGGGACTGGCTTGATGCAGCTCTCCAGGCTACTCTGTCCTGTGCAAGCTTCTTCATCTCCCAGTACCTACTGCAACCTACATCCTTCTGAATCTGCTTAGTGTATTCATCTCTTGGTCTCCCTCTACGATTTTTACCCTCCACGTTGCCCTCCAATGCTAAATTTGTAATCCCTTGATGCCTCAGGACATGTCCTACCAACCGATCCCTTCTTCTAGTCAAGTTGTGCCACAAACCTCTCTTCTCCCCAATCCTATTCAATACCTCCTCATTAGTTACGTGATCTATCCACCTTATCTTCAGCATTCTTCTGTAGCACCACATTTCGAAAGCTTCTATTCTCTTCTTGTCCAAACTAGTTATCGTCCATGTTTCACTTCCATACATGGCTACACTACATACAATTACTTTCAGAAACGACTTCCTGATACACAAATCTACATTCGATGTTAACAACTTTCTCTTCTTCAGAAACGCTTTCCTTGCCATTGCCAGTCTACATTTTATATCCTCTCTACTTCGACCATCATCAGTTATATTACTTCCTAAATAGCAAAACTCCTTTACTACTTTAAGTGTCTCATTTCCTAATCTAATTCCCGCAGCATCACCCGATTTAATTTGGCTACATTCCATTATCCTCGTTTTGCTTTTTTCCGTTCAACTGCTCTTCCAAGTCCTTTGCTGTCTCTGACAGAATAACAATGTCATCGGCGAACCTCAAAGTTTTTACTTCTTCTCCATGAATTTTAATACCTACTCCGAATTTTTCTTTTGTTTCCTTTACTGCTTGCTCAATATACACATTGAATAACATCGGGGAGAGGCTACAACCCTGTCTCACTCCGTTCCCAACCATTGATTCCCTTTCATGCCCCTCGACTCTTATGACTGCCATCTGGTTTCTGTTCAAATTGTAAATAGCCTTTTGCTCCCTGTATTGTACCCCTGCCACCTTCCGAATTTGAAAGAGAGTATTCCAGTCAACATTGTCAAACACTTTCACTAAGTCTACAAATGCTAGAAACGTAATTTTGCCTTTTCTTAATCTTTCTTCTAAGATACGTCGTAAGGTCAGTATTGCCTCACGTGTTCCAACATTTCTACAGAATCCAAACTGATGCTTCCCGAGGTCCGCATCTACCAGTTTTTCCATTCGTCTGTAAAGAATTCGAGCTAGTATTTTGCAGCTGTGACTTATTAAACTGATAGTTCGGTAATTTTCACATCTGTCAACACCTGCTTTCTTTGGGATTGGAATTATTATATTCTTCTTGAAGTATGAGGGTATTTCGCCAGTCTCATACATCTTGCTCACCAGATGGTAGAGTTTTGTCAGGACTGGCTCTCCCAAGGCTGTCAGTAGTTCTAATGGAATGTTGTCTACTCCCGGGGCCTTGTTTCGACTCAGGTCTTTCAGTGCTCTGTCAAACTCTTCACGGAGTATCTTATCTCCCATTTCGTCTTCATCTGTATCGTCTTCCATTTCCATAATATTGTCCTCAAGTACATCGCCCTTGTATAAACCTTCTATATACTCCTTTCACCTTTCTGCCTTCCTTTATTTGCTTAGAACTGGGTTTCCATCTGAGGTCTTGATATTCATACAAGTGGTTCTCTTCTCTCCAAAGGTCTCTTTAATTTTCCTGTAGGCAGTATCTATCTTACCAGTAGTGAGATAAGCTTCTACATCCTTACATTTGTCCTCTAGCTGCTTAGCCATTTTGCACTTCCTGTCGATCTCATTTTTGAGACGTTTGTATTCCTTTTTGCCTGCTTCATTTACTGCATTTTCATATTTTCTCCTTTCATCAATTAAATTCAATATTTATTCTGTACCCAAGGATTTCTAGCAGTCCTCGTGTTTTTACCTACTTTATCCTCTGCTGCCTTCATACTTCATCCCTCAGAGCTACCCATTCTTCTTCTACTGTGTTTCTTTCCCCCATTCCTGTCAATTGTTCCCTTATGCTCTCCTTGAAACTCTGTACAACCTCTGGTTCTTTCAGCTCATCCATATCACATGTCCTTAAATTCCCACCTTTTTGTAGTTTCTTCAGTTTTAATCTACAGGTCATAACCAATAGATTGTGGTCAGAGTCCACATCTGCCCCTGGAAATGTCCTACAATTTAAAACCTGATTCCTAAATCTCTGCCTTACCATTATATAATCTATCTGATACCTTTTAGTATCTCCAGGATCCTTCCATGTATACAACCTTCTTTTATGATTCTTGAACCGAGTGTTAGCTATAATTAAGTTATGCTCTGTGCAAAATTCTACCAGGCGGCTTCCTCTTTCATTTCTTAGCCCCAATCCATGTTCACCTACTATGTTTCCTTCTCTCCCTTTTCCTACACTCGAATTTCGGTGACCCATTACTATTAAATTTTCGTCTCTCTTCACTATCTGAATAATTTCTTTTATTTCATCGTACTTTTCTTCAATTTCTTCATCATCTGCAGAGCTAGTTGGCATATAAACTTGTACCACTGTAGTAGGTGTGGGCTTCGTATCTATCTTGGCCACAATAATGCGTTCACTATGCTGTTTGTAGTAGCTTACCCGCATTCCTATTTTCCTATTCATTATTAAACCTACTCCTGCATTACCCCTATTTGATTTTGTGTTTATAACCCTGTAGTCACCTGACCAAAAGTCTTGTTCCTCTTGCCACCGAACTTCACTAATTCCCACTATATCTAACTTTAACCTATCCATTTCCCTTTTTAAATTTTCTAACCTACCATCCCGATTAAGGGATCTTGACATTCCACGCTCCGATCCGTAGAACGCCAGTTTTCTTTCTTCTGATAACGACGTCCTCCTGAGTAGTCCCCGTCCGGAGATCCGAATGGGGGAGTATTTTACCTCCGGAATATTTTACCCAAGAGGCCGCCATAATCATTTAATCATACAGTAAAGCTGCATGTCATCGGGAAAAATTACGGCTGTAGTTTCCCTTTGCTTTCAACCGTTCGCAGTACCAGCACAGCAAGGCCGTTTTGGTTAATGTTGCAAGGCCAGATCAGTCAATCATCCAGACTATTGCCCCTGCAATTACTGAAAAGGCTGCTGCCCCTCTTCAGGAACCACATGTTTGTCTGGCCTCTCAACAGATAACCCTCCGTTGTGGTTGCACCTACGGTACGGCCATCTGTATCGCTGAGGGACGCAAGCCTCCCCACCAACGGCAAGGGCCATGGTTCATGCGAGGGATAATAAATTACCTGCAGTTAAGTCACAACCACCAGCAGAAGAGGAATGACGTTCATGTATTCCCTGCCTACGCACAATCTCATGCTAGTTGCCAATCATTTCCGAAGGACAGGAGTTCAAATACGTTTCCGAGCAAATAATTCTGTGCAACATAATGTTATCCACAGCACCAAAACCACCAGCCTAAGCCTTGAAAAATAGAGAATTCACAAGATTAATTTTGATAACTGCTCCCGCTTTTATTCTGAACAGACCTGCAGAAGCTTAAGTATAATATACTGTGGACGCATGGGTGCCTATAGACTAAAATACTAAACTTAAATTGCAACAGCCACTCACATGAACCCATATGGACACTCTGTTTTTAACGTTAATGACAACTTACAAATATTACATACCACTAACAAAGGCAACCTCCCCCCATGAACCATGGACCTTGCCGTTGGTGGGGAGGCTTGCGTGCCTCAGCGATACAGATGGCCGTACCGTAGGTGCAACCACAACGCAGGGTTATCTGTTGAGAGGCCAGCCAAACGTGTGGCTCCTGAAGAGGGGCAGCAGCCTTTTCAGTAGTTGCAGGGGCAACAGTCTGGATGATTGACTGATCTGGCCTTGCAACATTAACCAAAACGGCCTTGCTGTGCTGGTACTGCGAACGGCTGAAAGCAAGGGGAAACTACAGCCGTAATTTTTCCCGAGGACATGCAGCTTTACTGTATGATTAAATGATGATGGCATCCTCTTGGGTAAAATATTCCGGAGGTAAAATAGTCCCCCATTCGGATCTCCGGGCGGGGACTAGTCAGGAGGATGTCGTTATCAGGAGAAAGAAAACTAGCGTTCTACGGATCGGAGCGTGGAATGTCAGATCCCTTAATCGGGCAGGTAGGTTAGAAAATTTAAAAAGGGAAATGGATAGGTTAAAGTTAGATATAGTGGGAATTAGTGAAGTTCGGTGGCAAGAGGAACAAGACTTTTGGTCAGGTGACTACAGGGTTATAAACACAAAATCAAATAGGGGTAATGCAGGAGTAGGTTTAATAATGAATAGGAAAATAGGAATGCGGGTAAGCTACTACAAACAGCATAGTGAACGCATTATTGTGGCCAAGATAGATACGAAGCCCACACCTACTACAGTGGTACAAGTTTATATGCCAACTAGCTCTGCAGATGATGAAGAAATTGAAGAAAAGTACGATGAAATAAAAGAAATTATTCAGATAGTGAAGAGAGACGAAAATTTAATAGTAATGGGTCACCGAAATTCGAGTGTAGGAAAAGGGAGAGAAGGAAACATAGTAGGTGAATATGGACTGGGGCTAAGAAATGAAAGAGGAAGCCACCTAGTAGAATTTTCCACAGAGCACAACTTAATCATAGCTAACACTTGGTTTAAGAATCATGAAAGAAGGTTGTATACGTGGAAGAACCCAGGAGATACTAAAAGGTATCAGATAGATTATATATTGGTAAGACAGAGATTTAGGAACCAGGTTTTAAGTTGTAAGACATTTGCAGGGGCAGATGTGGACTCTGACCACAATCTATTGGTTATGACCTGTAGATTAAAACTGAAGAAACTGCAAAAAGGTGGGAAATTAAGGAGATGGGACCTGGATAAACTGAAAGAACCAGAGGTTGTACAGATTTTCAGAGAGAGCATAAGGGAACAATTGACAGGAGTAGGGGAAAGAAATACAGTAGAAGAAGAATGGGTAGCTCTGAGGGATGTAGTAGTGAAGGCAGCAGAGGATAAAGTAGGTACAAAGACGAGGGCTGCTAGAAATCCTTGGGTAACAGAATAAATATTGAATTTAATTGATGAAAGGAGAAAATATAAAAATGCAGTAAATGAAGCAGGCAAAAAGGAATACAAACGTCTCAAAAATGAGATCGACTGGAAGTGCAAAATGGCTAAACAGGGATGGCTAGAGGACAAATGTAAGGATGTAGAAGCTTATCTCACTAGGGGTAAGATAGATACTGCCTACAGGAAAATTAAAGAGACCTTTGGAGAGAAGAGAACCACTTGTATGAATATCAAGAGCTCAGATGGCAGCCCAGTTCTAAGCAAAGAAGGGAAGGCAGCAAGGTGGAAGGAGTATATAGAAGGTTTATACAAGGGCGATGTACTTGAGGACAATATTATGGAAATGGAAGAGGATGTAGATGAAGACGAAATGGGAGATACGACACTGCGTGAAGAGTTTGACAGAGCACTGAAAGACCTGAGTCGAAACAAGGCCCCCGGAGTAGACAACATTCCATTAGAACTACTGACGGCCTTGGGACAACCAGTCCTGACAAAACTCTACCATCTGGTGAGCAAGATGTATGAGACTGGCGAAATACCCTCAAACTTCAAGAAGAATATAATAATTCCAATCCCAAAGAAAGCAGGTGCTGACAGATGTGAAAATACCGAACTATCAGTTTAATAAGCCACGGCTGCAAAATACTAACGCGAATTCTTTACAGACGAATGGAAAAGCTGGTAGATGCAGACCTCGGGGAGGATCAGTTTGGATTCCGTCGAAATGTTGGAACACGTGAGGCAATACTGACCTTACGACTTATCTTGGAAGAAAGATTAAGGAAAGGCAAACCTACGTTTCTAGCATTTGTAGACTTAGCGAAAGCTTTTGACAATGTTGACTGGAATACTGTTTTTCAAATTCTAAAGGTGGCAGGGGTAAAATACAGGGAGCGAAAGGCTATTTATAATTTGTACAGAAACCAGATGGCAGTCATAAGAGTCGAGGGGCATGAAAGGGAAGCAGTGGTTGGGAAAGGAGTGAGACATGGTTGTAGCCTCTCCCCGATGTTATTCAATCTGTATATTGAGCAAGCAGTAAAGGAAACAAAAGAAAAATTTGGAGTAGGTATTAAAATTCATAGAGACGAAGTAAAAACTTTGAGGTTCGCCGATGACATTGTAATTCTGTCAGAGACAGCAAAGGACTTGGAAGAGCAGTTGAACGGAATGGACAGTGTCTTGAAAGGAGGATATAAGATGAACATTAACAAAAGCAAAACGAGGATAATGGAATGTAGTCGAATTAAGTCGGGTGATGTTGAGGGTATTAGATTAGGAAATGAGACACTTAAAGTAGTAAAGGAGTTTTGCTATTTGGGGAGCAAAATAACTGATGATGGTCGAAGTAGAGAGGATATAAAATGTAGACTGGCAATGGCAAGGAAAGCGTTTCTGAAGTAGAGAAATTTGTTAACATCGAATATAGATTTATGTATCAGGAAGTCGTTTCTGAAAGGATTTGTTTGGAGTGTAGCCATGTATGGAAGTGAAACATGGACGATAACTAGTTTGGACAAGAAGAGAATAGAAGCTTTCGAACTGTGGTGCTACAGAAGAATACTGAAGATAAGGTGGATAGATCACGTAACTAATGAGGAGGTATTGAATAGGATTGGGGAGAAGAGAAGTTTGTGGCACAACTTGACTAGAAGAAGGGATCGGTTGGTAGGACATGTTTTAAGGCAACAAGGGATCACAAATTTAGCATTGGAGGGCAGCGTGGGGGGTAAAAATCGTAGAGGGAGACCGAGAGATGAGTACACTAAGCAGATTCAGAAGGATGTAGGTTGCAGTAGGTACTGGGAGATGAAGCAGCTTGCACAGGATAGAGTAGCATGGAGAGCTGCATCAAACCAGTCTCAGGACTGAAGACAACAACAACAACAACAAAGGCAAGAAAATAGACCTCTTAGAGGCAGTAGAAATATATATCCACACTCTTCAGTCCACCACAATGCATTCTAAATAAGCAGCTGGAGCTAGCCAATAAACAATTTCCAGATAATTTCCTTGGGCTGCTCACAGAAAGTAAACATAACCTGCATCCCTGATAGTTCGAACTCTGCACAAAAAATAAAACCTGTTTATTATATCAGTATAAAATTGTATAAATACCAAGTATCATGGTGAACAAATGTGTTGCTTCCATCCCACCCTTCACCCTTTTATTTTGTATTTCCCGCAACTAACTTATAAACAATGCTAATCAAATGTCTCTATTTATAAATATGCGTCTCTATAATTATGTCTAATTGTAGCACGCTACCATTGGGTTTTAAAATATTTCGTCAAAATTTTCACTGATAGTTAAATAAAAAGAAAGAAAGAATGTTGAAAACATCTTGTCGTATCATGATTTAATAATAACTTCACACTTAAAGTAAAAACATTTTTCTGTTATTGACACGTTGACGGATATGAAAGTAGCCAGGATGATTTGCACGTACTAGTAGATGGGAACAATGGCAGAAGGGTGTCCACAATGACGAAATCAAAGAAAAACTGGGAATGAACTCTATAGATGTAGCAGTCAGGGCGAACAGGCTTAGATGGTGGGGTCATGTTACACGCATGGGAGAAGCAAGGCTACCCAAGAGACTCATGGGTTCAGCAGTAGAGGGTATGAGGAGTCGGGGCAGACCAAGGAGAAGGTACCTGGCTTCGGTTAAGAATGATTTTGAAGTAATAGGTTTAACATCAGAAGAGGCACTAATGTTAGCACTGAATAGGGGATCATGGAGGAATTTTATAAGGGGACTATGCTCCAGACTGAACGCTGAAAGGCATAATCAGTCTTAAATGATGATGATGACACGTTGCATTTTGCGCACCCCACACATCATCTTTGCTCTGTTTACGTCCTTGTAATGAATCCTTGGAAATGAATGACATCTTTTTGTCTTTGCTTAGTGGATAATCTTTGGATTCTGAAGAACTTCAATCATATAGCACATGTGTGAAGCTGAGCACTGACATTAAAAATATTATGAAGTGTTCCACAGTAATTCATTTACAATATTTGTTCTGTTTGCAGTTCAACAACATATACATCGATCTGGAAAATCATATGGACCACAACAAAACAAATCGTCATTACTGGAACTTATTTGAGTACGAATATTTCAGTTTATAACTAAATACATGAAGCACTTCAGCGTGTTTTTGTTGATGAAACAACTTATAAAGTAGCACTAAATATTCAAATATTCTTGTTCAAAGCAGGACCAGATCACACGCTGTTGATGAAACCATCTACGTAACTGAAAATATCAGTAATTTAAAGATGGGCATGGGAGCTCAAAACCGCTTATGGCACCAAAATAAAACATTTTAAAAAGAGTTTATTCCTGGTTGCGTCATTCACCAACTACTATCAATGTTCTCACGTGCCTCCAAAGTACTCATTAATATAGTTAAAAGCGGGAAAAGAGGAGAAGTAGGTAAGTATTTTAGGGAACACCAATTTGCATTTAGAGACGGTAGAAGAACAAGAAAAACAATCTTGGCTTTGTTCATACTATTGGAGAGAGGGATGGACATGAACAGAACAACATACCTTACCTTCACTGACTTAGAAAAACCTTTTGAGAGTGCGAACTGGAACCTGCTCTTTAGAAATATGAAAAAACAGGATTTGACAGGAAAGACAGACTGCATCAGAACCAAAGCACAAAACTAAACATTAATAATTTAGAGGAAGAGGAAAGATAACAAAAGGAGTTAAGCAAGAATGTCCCCTATCCCTACACTTATTTAATGTGTTCACTGAGGAAGCTATTCAAGTCGTGAAGGAGAAGGCAAAGGAAATAAAAGCCAACGGTGAAAGAATACATTTAACAAGATTGGTGATGACATGGTGATAGTTGCAGACTCTGAAAAAGAAATGAATAGAATGTTGCAGGTCCCCTAAAGCGCTTTTAAAGAACGGAAATTAAAGTTGAGCAACCAGAAAACGAAAGTAATGATACTGTGGCAAAATATAGGAGAATTAAAACCAATATAAAAATTAATGACTTCAAAACTGAGCAGGTTAAACGATTGTCTTACCTTGGCAGTACAATCACTGTGGGCGATAAATATGTAATGGAAGTGAACAGAACGACAGCATTGGCAAATTAGGCAGCTATGACTGAGAACACATCTTAAACAGCAAACATTTGACTATCGATGTCAGAAATCCTTTGTAAAGTCTTATGCATGGAGTACACCGTTCTATGAAAGTGAATAAAGTGAGTGAATAAAGTGAGTAAATAATATATTGCCTAAGTCACAGTTTGGGTTCCTTAAGGGTTCCGATATAGGAGAGGCTATTTACGCAATCAGTGAGAACGTATGTAATTGATAACAAATCATATGCTATTGGGATTTTCTGTGACCTGTCAAAAGCCTTTGACTGTGTGAATCATAGCATACTCTTAAGTAAATTGGAATGTTATGGTGTCACTGGCAGTGGTGCAAAATGGTTCAGGTCTTACATAACTAACAGGAAACAGAAGGTGCCGTTGCGAAATATCTGTGGAGTTAGCAATCAGTCTTCATCTGACTGGGAGTTAATTACCTGTGGTGTTCCTCGAGGTTTCATCTTAGGTCCATTGCTTTTTCTTGTGTACATTAATGACCTCTCGTCTATTACACTGCCAGATGTTGAGTTTGTTTTGTTTTCAGATGATACAAACATTACAATAAATGGAAAGTCAAGTACAGTTTTAGAAATGGCTACTAATCAAATTTTCACTGATATTAATAAATGGTTAGAACCTAATTCACTGTCATTAAACTTTTAAAAGACCCACTATACGCATTTCAGAACCTGCAAGAGATTTTTTTTTCCAGCACGTGTATAACGTATGATGACATGCAGATAGAAGAGGTTGACATTGTTAAATTTCTGGGATTACAACTTGTTAATAAATTCAGTTGTGAAGAACCTACACAAGTCTGTATTTCCTATGCAAATCATGTCAGATGTTGGAGATACAAATATAAAAAAAACTTGCATGCTTTACATACTTTCATTCTATTATGTAATATGCGATCATATTCTGGAGTAACTAATCAAACCATACACAAGTTTTTAGAGTGAAAAAGCGCCTAATAAGATGCGTTTATGAGTAAATTCAAGAAAATAATGTAGAAACCTGTTGAAGGAAATGAGTATTGTTATCACTGCTTCTCAGTATATTTATACCCTTAATGAAATTAGTTGCAAATAACGTCTCTATTACCAACCAACAGCTGAATACCTAGTATCAATACTAGGAATAAGAACAGTTTACATTAAAACCTAAAATCAATTATCTTGGTTCAAAAGGGGTCCAATATTAAGGAACACACATTTTCAATAAATTGCCAGCAACCACTGGTTTCAGATAAAGCACAGTTAAAACCTAGTTTCAGAGACTTTCTGGTAGGCAAATCATTTCACACTATAGATGAACATCTTAACAGAGACCATTAGAACAGCTTAAATAACCGAAGATTTCAGTTTTGACAACACTTGGTTAGAGCAATGAAGATCAAATATTTTGTGTATGATAAATTAATTAAAAGAGCATAACTATGTTTCAGCCTGGCAGTGTATTAATTCTGCAACTATTATCAGTTCCAGTTTACTGTAATATATTTACATATCTTGACAATCTCCTGACAAATGATCAGGGAAGTGAATATTATATTCAGGTGTTCTATGTTTTCTTTATTATACCTTCTCAAATGTTCCACACATAAGAGAATCATCTCATTTTTGAGTCTTTGGAACGAAAATTGAATCTAATCTAATCTAATCTAATAGCAAAGAAATCGACTTGAACCTGTTGAAATCTGGAGATGGTAGAAAACGGCAAGAACGATCTGGACCAAAAGAAAAACCACCGTAGAAGTCTTAAGGGAGGTCGCCGGCCGCGGTGGTCTCGTGGTTCTAGGCGCTCAGTCCGGAACTGCGCGACTGCTACGGTCGCAGGTTCGAATCCTGCCTCGGGCATGGATGTGTGTGCTGTCCTTAGGTTAGTTAGGTTTAAGTAGTTCTAAGTTCTAGGGGACTGATGACCACAGATGTTAAGTCCCATAGTGCTCAGAGCCATTTTTAAGGGAGGTCAACGAAGACAGAATTATTGAAGGAAATAGAGAAGATAAAAATAAAATTTGCTGAACACGTCATCAAACACAACGAATTCATCATTAACATCCTTGAAGGGAAAGAGCTGGGAAAGAAAAGAAGAGGACGGCCTAGGATGAAGTATGTGGAAGGCGCTAAAAAGAGGGTAAGATACGACAATTTCTTGGAACTGAAACGAACAGTCAAAAGCAGAAGATAGCAGTTGCATCTACAGGACATTAGCCTTTCGAATATGTATTTCAGTATCGCATCGAGATACAAACACGCTCATACGAATTGAAATCGTAGTAATTACTATGCTCCTACGAGAAGGACCGCTTCAATTCGTGGCACTGCTAAGGATCTTTCCTTGTTGGGAAGACTGGAATGGAGTGCACTCGTGATGCCAGATGAGGAGCTATTCAGAGGGAAGTAGTGTCTCCAGCGAGTGGGAAACTGACAGCCGTCGGAAGAGCGTCATGCTGGTCCCACGCCCACCCATAACGCATCCGAAAAGCTCCAGTGCCAGAAAATGTCACGGTAGTCAGTCAGTACTGAATGACCCATGTGTGGAAGTATGCAGAACTAGTTTTCACTGAAGTACCAAAGAAACTGGTACAGACATGCATATTTAAAAACAGAGACATGTAAACAGGCTGAATACGGCGCTGCGGTCGGCAACGCCTATATAAGGCGACAAGTGTGTGGCGTAGTTTTTAGATCGTTACTGATGCTACAATGGCGGGTTATCAATGTTTGCGTTCGAACGTGATGTTATAGTCGGTGCACGAGGGATGGGACACAGCATTTCCAAGGTAGCGATGGAATGGGGATTTTCCAGTACGACCATTTTACGAGTGTACCGTGAATATCAGGAATCTGGTAAAACATCAAGTCACCGACATCGCGGCGGTCGGAAAAAGATCCTGCAAGAAAGGGACCAACGATTATTGAAGCGAAACGTTCAGCGTAACAGACGTGCAACCCTTCCGCAAATTGCTGCAGATTTCAATGCTGAGCTATCAAGAAGTGTCAGCGTGCGAACCATTCAACGAAACATAATTGATATGGGCTTTCAGAACCGACGTCCTACTCGTGTACCCTTAATAACTGCACGACATAAATACTTTACGCCTCGCCTGCACCCGTCAACACCGACATTAGACTGTTGATGACTGGTAACACGTAGCCTCGTGGAACGAGTGTCGTTTCAAATTGTATCGAGCGGATGGACGTGTACGGGTATGGAGACAACCTCATGAACTCATGGACCCTGCATATGAGCAGGGGACTCTTCAAGATGACGGAGGCTCTGTAAAATGTGGTGGGTTTGTGTGTTGGAGTGACGTGGGATCCGTGATACGTCTAGATACGGCTCTGACAGGCGACACTTAGGTAAGCATCCTGTCTGATCACCTGCGTCGATTCATGTCCATTGTGCATTCCGACGGGCTTGGTCAATTCCAGCAGGACAATGCGACAACCGACACGTTCAGAATTGCTACAGAGTGGGTCCAGGAACACTTTTCTGCGTTTAAACACTTTCGCTGGCCACCAAAGTCCAGAGATATGAGCGTTGTTGAGCATATCTGGGATACCTTGCAAATGTCTGTTCAGAAGAGATCACCACCTCCGCACGGATTTATGGACAGCTTGCAGGATTCATGGTGTCAGTTCCCTCCAGCGCTACCTCAGACATTAGTCGAGTCCATGCCACGTCGTGACGTGGCACTTCTGCGTGCTCGCGGGGGCCCTACACGATATTAGGTAGGTGTACCAGTTTATCTGGCTCTTCAGTGTATTGTACTACACTACACATTCGTTTTTGGGGCAAAGGTATACTACAATTTCAACACTGACTGTTTTGACTGTCCATGAACAGTACAGTATGAACTTAGTGTTAATCACAACATTTAATTTTCGTCTGCTGGAATTTCAAAAATCTACGCCGATATTCAGAAGACGATTCTAATGATCGACAGTGAGATCACAAGGTTGTAGTGTAAGTATTCACCACGTCGTAAGAAACTTCATTTCATACTTTTTAAAAAGTGAAATAATATCGTCAAAATAACTTAAGTAGGGTAACAAATTTTTTTGTCAAAATGTGATGGCTGTGCGAGCGATTTTCCCATCCGCAATTATGCTGTTGTATATACAGGCGTTGAAGCATTAGAAAATCGCAACAAAATACAAGGAAGACCTGCGGAGGATCAGTGCTTGGTACAGGAATTAACACCTGACTTTGAACATAAACGAATGTAGCGCATTGCGAATAAAAGGTCGGAAACACGATTTAGTGTGTGTTTCACGATTACAGGGAGTATGCTTACAGAGCGATTTAAAGTTGAGCGACGACATAAAACCAGTTGCGCGAAAGGCAGAGGTTGATGGGAACAGTACTCATGAACTGCAGTCCATCCTCAAAGGTCGTAGCTTACGAAGCCCTCGCACGAGAGATACCCGAATATAGCTCGTCGATGTGGACTCCTATCAGACGGGATTGACAGAGAGAGTATAGAGGAGATCGAAAGAAAAGCGACGGTTAGTAAGCGTGAGGAGATGCTCAGCCAGCTACAATGGCAGACACTGTAAGAAAGGCGTTTTATGCAACACGATGTGCTTTAGTGTTAAAATCCCGAGAGCTTACGTTCCTAGAAGCGTAAACCAATATATTCCTTTTCTTTAGGTACATCTCACGAAAATACCATTAAACTAAGTCAGAGACATTCCAACTAACACGAAGACGTACTAAACAAACTTTCTTCCCGCGTACTATGTACAATTGGAACAGGAAATGGGGAAATGACAGTGATACACGAAGTACCCTCCGCTACACACCATCGGATGGCTTGCTGAGTGTAGACGAAGATGTAGATGTGGGTGGAGTGATGAAACCTGATTTAACTGATCTTTTCATATAAACTAATGAAACGAAACCCGCGACATCTGTCTACAAAATACTCTACAAAATGAGAAGAAAAGTGAGGTGTCACGTAATTGTAATTGAGTCCATGTCTCCTTCTTCTTGACTATTTTTCCTTTTCTTCTGGCACCCGATGACGTACAGGTGTCTTCCAGATTTATTTAAACCTCTGCGCTTCCAAGACTGGTCACCAATGCTAGTATAGCTTCTTTCAACAGGAAGGTGCGACATGCCACACGTCCCGCGATCGATTGGTCCGTGTTTGCCAAGCTTCTTCGGGGCTACATGTTAACAGGAATGATCTACAGTCTCCGCGTTCTTCTGATTTCTCTCCTTGCAGTTTTTAAACATTGTGCTTACTTAAGTATAAATTTTATTATACAAATCTTCTCTATAAGAAAAATTAATTACGAGTACCCATCGTATTTCCATGCAACTACTAGTACTAACTTATGTAAGTACCTCAACATCATTCGTTGACAGTCAACTTTCAAGGCTATATCGGTCGCTGGTATACCTTGCGTTGGGGAAAACATTAACATCCGAAGCAGAATATATTTCTGTTGCAACTGGATGCACAGCCATGATAAATTTACTAAAACAAATAAATTTCCTGCATTGTCTGTTATTCACTTCCTTTCATTTTTATTTTGTATAGTTCAACCTTTCGGCTTTGTAGCCATTTTCAAGCACTTTAATACGTATCAGAAAACCCGAACTACAATACAAGAAAAATTGCACCGATTGGATATAGCCACGAGAATAAAATCAGAACCAAAAAAAAATCACAATGTTTAATCCGTTGACTACGAGGTGGTGCTGAAAATCAGTCCCCCAAATTATTTTATGTGGAAACTCATGAAGATTTTTAAATAAGACAAACATTTCTAACATCGGCATATTATTCTTTGTGTATTCATATTTGCAACCCTCTGCCGTTAGACGGCCCCGAAATGTAGCGGCCTTGGTTTCACTGTCATCGATCATCCTCCTTACGGTCCCGACTCGGCCCGTCGTATTTAGAACTGTTTCCGTTACTTCAAGACAACATACGAGGACTTTACTTTGATATTGATGAAGCGGTGCAACCAAAGGCGAGGTTGTGACTCCGCCGACTAAGTCAAACATTCTTCAGTGACGGTATCAACAAACTGATTTCTCGTTGAGGTAAATGCGTTCATCGCCAAGGTGGCTATGTTGAGGCAAAAAAATGTATACATTAAGGAGAAAGGCGCAGAATTTTAATAAAGTCTTATTTAAAAAGCTTTAGGAGTTTTCACATAAAAATTCGGAGGCACTACTTTTCAGCAAGCTCTCCCTTGTTAAAGTTATCTAGAGAATGTTGTTAATTCTTCAGTTGCCAAATTTTATGATGAGTAAATTTAAAAAAAGAAAACAAGAAAACGAGTGGATGGTTAAGCCATAATTCATCTGTCGTGCAGCATCATCTACTATGAAACAGAAGAAGGCGTTCTGCCGGCTTGAGCGGCCGAGCGATTCTAGGCGCTTCAGTCTGGAACCGCGCGCCGCTACGGTCCTGCCTCGGGCATGCATCTGTGTGATGCCCTTAGGTTAGTTAGGTTTAAGCAACTCTAAGTTCTAGGGGACTGATGACCTTGGAAGTTAAGTCCCATAGTGCTTAGAACCTTTTTTTCTTTTTTTAAGGCGTTCTACCGTTATACACTATAAATCAATAAATGTGTGTGTGTGTGTGTGTGTGTGTGTGTGTTGGATCATGTTTCTTAATTTGAATTTTGTATTTACGAATTATTCACATTTCTTTGTACGACGGTTTCATAATATCGAAGGTATTTCACGAATATACGGAAACGAAATTTAAATATTTCGATACTTTACAGAATGAGATTTTCACTCTGCAGCGGAGTGTGCGCTGATATGAAACTTCCTGGCAGATTAAAACCGAGACTCGAACTCGTGACCTTTGCCTTTCGCGGGCAAGTGCTCTACCAACTGAGCTACCGAAGCACGACTCACGCCGGGTACTCACAGCTTTACTTCTGCCAGTATCCGTCTCCCACCTTCCAAACTTTACAGAAGCTCTCCTGCGAACCTGGCTAAGCCATGTCTCCGCAGTATCCTTTCTTTCAGGAGTGCTAGTTCTGCAAGGTTCGCAGGAGAGCTTCTGTAAAGTTTGGAAGGTAGGAGACGGATACTGGCAGAAGTAAAGCTGTGAGTACCGGGCGTGAATCATGCTTCGGTAGCTCAGTTGATAGCAGACGAGGTGGCCGAGTGGTTAAGGCGTTGGACTGCTAATCCAATGTGCTCTGCACGCGTGGGTTCGAATCCCATCCTCGTCGAAGAATTTAGCCGGCACGGTAGCTCAGCGTGTTCGGTCAGAGGGTTATCTTCCCTCTGTAATAAAAAAAAAACTGAGTTCACCGATCAACAACGAACTGAAACGGATGTCTTACGGCGTCCGCCCCGAGCCAATGCAACGAACAAAAGCGAACAAAATGAGATTAAAAAAAAAAAAGTTGGTCGAGCACTTGCCCGCGAAAGGCAAAGGTCCCGAGTTCGAGTCTCGGTCGGGCACACAGTTTTAATCTGCCAGGAAGTTTCATTTCGATACTTCACTATAAATAAAGTTCATATTTTGTTTTCCATTCTACTATAACATTGGCGCAATGAATAGCCGGGCAATGCCAGCTACAAAGTGATATTTTCAAATTAGCTAAGTTTCTTTAATATAGTAATAATTAGCTCTGTCCGGGAAATGGTAATTTGTGTTAGTTGCCAATAGCTTCTGATTCAAATTTTCTTAACTCGTAACTGATTTTTGGTAAGAGTTGTGCTTAATTTGAATTCGGTTACTGATTGTAATTGTGTAGTAGAGTATTAATGTAACACATAGACTATCAAATAAGGCATTAACAAGATTTTCTCCATTGAAACACGTTTGAATTTGAAAGGAATAAAAACAATAACAATACTACTTGACCATATTGCATCTTGCAACAGTTTTTTCTGGAAAAGTAGTTTACCTTTCGAAGTGATTTTTGTAATTTCAAAAAAAGACTTCAGCACACAATATGAAAGGTACCATTTCAAAATGGAATATGAATAATATGTTAAACTTTTATTACAGGACTAGAGGCGACGATGCAACACTTTCACCTAACTGTGTAAGTGCGTAAGAGAGTTATATCGACGTCTTGCGTGGAATGCGCTGTATGCCTACTCTGAATTGCGCCGTCACGTTTTAGGTGTCACAGCTTTATAGCTCCGCTGTCTTTGCGAATGCCTAATACGATGCCAGTCAAACGCAGCCACTTTGCCGGAAGGACGTTCATCAGAAGAGGCTGCAGCGATTTCGGTAGGAAAGTATCGTGACCAGGAAAATCACTAAGCGAGCAGGAAGCTGATACCTACCTTGTTGCCAATGCATACCAATAATGGTCCAGCTCCTTCTTACTTACATAAGACAGGACTTCACTCTTCCTGCGAGTGGCAGAAGAAACAAAGAGGATATCTAAACCACTTGCTGTTTTCCTCCAGTTTCTTCGAAGGACAGCAAACGCCTTACAGCAAAACTTTATAAAAACTAAGATGCCCCTTTCCACAAGTGTTCCAGTTTAATTATGTTGTGGAGATACTCAAACATACAACGCCCTTTTTGATTTTATATGAAATAGTAACGTGTCTTTATGCAGTTTTGTATACTCTACGTGGTAACATGAATAATTTCTTGGCATATGCTCCCAGTCGCTGTAAAGTTTTCTTTAATATTCTATTTTATCTATAGTTTGCATGTATAAGTTCTAATTTCTATACTGAATTGTTGGCAGTACAGTTCAATAAAACCAGACGACATAATAATAATAATAATAATAATAATAGAAGTTTGTGAAGTAGAGTTACTAAACACAGCCTTCCTAAATGCCTTCACAAAAGAAGACGAAGAAAAAAGAAGACTAAATAAATATTCCAGAATTCGAATCAAGAACAGCTGACAACATAAGCAACGTAGAAGTAAATATCCTCGGAATAGTGAATCAACTTAAATCACTTAATAAAAGCAAGTCTTCTGGTCCAGACTGATACCAATTAGGTTCCTTTCGGAGTATGTTGATGCGTTAGCTTCATACTTAACAATTATATACAACCGTTCGCTCGATGAAATATCCGTACCCAAAGACTGGAAAGTTACACAGGTCACACCAATATTCAAGAAAGGTAGTACGAGTAATCCACTAAATTGTAGCCCCGTATCGTTAACGTCGATATGCAACAGGTATTTAGAACGCACATTGTGTTCGAACATTATGAATTACCTCGAAGAAAACGGTCTATTGACACACAGTCAACATGGGTTTAGAAAACATCATTCCTGTGAAACACAACTAGCTCTTTATCCACATGAAGTGCTGAGTGCTACTGACAGGGAGTTTAAGATTGATTCCGTATTTCTGGATTTCCAGAAGACTTTTGACACTGTACCTACTAAGGACTACGCTTGTCCGTCCTCTTTTAGAATACTGCCGCGTGGTGTGTGTTCCTTACCAGATAGGACTGAAGGGGTACATCGAAAAAGTTCAAAGAAAGGCAGCACGTTTTGTATTATTGCGAAATATGTGAGAGAGTGTCACAGAAATGATACAGGATTTGGGCTGGACATCATTAAAGGAAAGACGTTTTTCATTGCGAAGGAATCTTCTCACGAAATTCCAGCCACTAACTTTCTCCTCCGAATGCGAAATTATTTTATTGACACTGACCTACGTAGGGAGGAATGATCACCACGATGAAATAAGGGGAGTCGGAGCTCGTACGGAAAGATATAAGTGTTCATTCTTTCTGAGCGCTATACGAGACTGGAGTAACAGAGAATTGTGAAGGTTGTTCGATGAACCCTCTGCCAGGCCCCTGAAAGTGATTTGCAGAGTATCCATGTAGATGTAGATGTAGAAGTGCGCGGAAGGAAAGAGAACGCCCGGGGGCTACTTTCGGGATCGCAATGTGAACCAAAGTGCAGAAGGAGTCCGGAGTCGACTTTTCTGGCCACGTGCGCGGTTTACTTGGGAATTGTTATACCACGTTCAACACATCGGTTCTCGGCCTGTCAGTCACCCACGTTCAGCAGCGTCGGGCCTGGTTCTTGTGTCAGCACGCTTGTCATCCTGCAAGGTCCAGCGTCGTTCAGAAACACACAGCAAATGCAAGATGCGTAGAATGCCGATGGTGGGTCGTGAACTCCTCTACATATATCACTTCTACGCTGAATGCTCGTACATGGCTGCGGGGGCTAAAGGGAGCAGGAGTAGAATCGTGTGTCAGACTAGATAGTAGAAACTAGCTACGTGGCACGCAAACCTGTTCTAATCTTTAACAGGGAGAAGGGCCATGCTTAGTCGCAGGTACATGCTGCCATACGTATTACAATAAGCCCTGCCAATGACATGCTTTTAAAAGAGGAGATGTGTAGATACGTGCCCTACTGCTCTACCATACAGGATGTCTCTTGTTCGCTACGAGCAAATTATTTTTCCTACAGAAAAATTGAACAAGACTTTTTGTGTGGGAAATTTACTGTAGCTCTATTTTGTACTGGGATACGTTTTCATTGAGGCCACAGTTTTCGAATCATGAAACAAATATGTTTCAAGCTCACTTTTGTACGTTTTTCTTAAACAATTAGAAAACTGCGGCGTCGAGCGAAAACGTATCCCAGTACAAAATTTGATTACATTAAATTTCATACAAAAAAGATTGTATTCTTTTTTTGTGTAGGACCAAGAGTTTGTGAGTTGTCAGTGACAGAATATGAGAATTTTGCACATGGTATTTGAAGGCAATGGAGGTTGCATAAAACGAATAGGTAGTAGCAGCTGAATCATCTACATATATCTGAAGCCACTTTTTCATGTCCCTCTGTATGTACAGTACAAATCTCAGGAACCGCTATAGGGATTTTGATTCAGTTTTCATAAATAGACTCACCGATTCTCAAGGAAAGTGTAAATAATTTATAAACATGTCGTTCAAGTTGTCTAAATTGTAATGCATTAAAATTACGTTGCCACCTAGTGAACAGATTCACAAAATTTTGAAATACTTATGCAGATTATGGTTGCGGGCCGCGTTTCGAAATGTGACGACTCTTTCAGACTGCCAATTTCTGCTTCCCTCCGATTAGCAATCGCAATTTCCACTCTCAATTGACTATCAGTTCTTGGAACATATGGCTGAGATACTCAACTTTGAAGTATCATAATAAATACGATCAATAAGGAAAATATAACCACCTAATCATCAGGCTGTGATGTGAGACAGTTTGAAATAATCTAATTTTTCAACGAATAGTTTCCCTGAAATCGTTTGAGAACATGCTCATCTCCCAAAATATGCTGTGTTTTATTTTTTATGCTACATGAAAAACGTTTTGTTTCATTTATATACAGTGCAGCAGACTCAACTTTCAACTTCCTACAGTCCTTGGAACGAACCTAGAGGTCGGGCGTGGTTCTTGTGTGTGACGGCGAAGAAGTCTGTCATAAAGAGCCCACTACGACTCATTATGGCAATGATTCTCAGCAATGCATCACAGAGAGGTGGTATACCACGAGCTAAGCATGTACATCATGCGAGTTTTTTCTTAGTTTTTCTTTTATTTGTACCACCTCAGCCATTCTCCGATACTTTTTGAATCTCTCTCTCTCTCTCTCTCTCTCTCTCACACACACACACACACACATGCTTGGCCCGTGCTCAGAGGGGTGCCTGCCAAAGGGCTGCCCTTCGTTGTTTTCGTTCTGTGGTGTGCATGCTATAAGTGAGTCGTCATCAAGTGGGGGTACTAATTCCTGTATCTCTTCGACTAGTTCTGCTCAGTCGCAGTGCACATCAGTCCCAGAAACGTCCTCATGCATTTCAATGTGGCTGCCGGGAGATTGGCCCCCCTCACTCCTCCATCGGCAGTACCGGGTCAGTCGGTGCCAATGAAGAGGGACCGTCTGAAGGGCAGGACATCCGGTCACCATCTGAAGGAATCCTGTCAGTGTCATCTAAAGGCACGTGTTCCGCGTCAGACATTTCTTCGGCTCTAATAACATCCATGTCCCCTATGCTATGGTAGGACGTGTCTCCCGAACTATGGCGACGCTTTTTGCGACGCTTCGGCGATCGTTGTTTCCGTGCCCTGACCTCTGCCGCCGTAGGTGACGACTCACTGTGTTCGTCGAGCGTTTGTTGGTCCGTTGCTGCCGCCACCTTCTCGACCTCCATTCAATGCCGCGTGCTACATGTGGGGGTGCGGAAGATTCCTCCCTCATCTCACGTGACGTTGGTCCAGGGGCATTCTCCGTGTCATCTCCATGATCCCCGAATTCGGTCTGCTCTTGCGTCAGCAAGGCCTTGTTACCCTCCAAACTCGGCAACACCTCCCGGCGGGCCACCGACACTTACGTAATCGGCAGTTGCGCGGGGCTTCTCGCTGTGACGCTTCTCCATGTGGCAGATGCATGACGCGTCGTTCTCTGCACTCCGAGCATGATCGTGGGTGGCCATCGAAAATCACAATAGCTCGACATCCTCCAGTATACAGGGTGTTACAAAAACGTACGGCCAAACTTTCAGGAAACATTCCTCACATACAAATAAAGAACATATGTTATGTGGACATGTGTCCGGAAACGCTTAATTTCCATGTTAGAGCTCATTTTAGTTTCTTTCTTCCACCTATGCTCAATAGAGCACGTTATCATGATTTCAGACGGGATACTCTACCTGTGCTGCTATAACATGTGCCTTTACAAATACGACATAACATGTGGTTCATGCACGATGGAGCTCCTGCACATTTCAGTCGAAGTGTTCGTACGCTTCTCAACAACAGATTCGGTGACCGATGGATTGGTAGAGGCGGACCAATCCCATGGCCTCCGCGCTCTCCTGACCTCAACCCTCTTGACTTTCATTTATGAGGACATTTGAAAGCTCTTGTCTACGCAACCCCGGTACCAAATGTAGAGACTCTACGTGCTTGTATTGTGGACGGCTGTGATACAATTCGCCATCTCCAGGGCTACATCAGCGCGTCAGGGATGCCATGCGACGGAAGGTGGATGCATGTATCCTCGCTAACGAAGGACATTTTGAACATTTCCTGGAACAAAGTGTTTGAAGTCGCGCTGGTACGTTCTGGTTCTGTGTGTTTCCATTCCATGATTAATGTGATTTGAAGAGAAATTATAAAATGAGCTCTAACTTGGAAAGTAAGCGTTTCCGGACATGTCCACCTAACATATTTTCTTTCTTTGTGTGTGAGGAATGTTTCCTGAAAGCTTGGCCGTACCTTTATGTAACACCATGTATAAATGAGAAGGACGACCTGCACCTGTCGGACGCTGTTTAGCACGGGATATGTGCTAAAACTCGCTCAGCGTTCAGGCATATGACTGAGCACCGTTTCATATGGTCGCAGCTATTCAATAACCATCGATTCTGGTACCTCAAACGGCACACCCATGCCTGAAGGAGCTACTGTTCCATCGCTGATACGGCCATCAGAGTGTCGAAATTTAAGTCCTCTTTGAGCAGCGACGATAGTTCTATCACACACAGCTTCATCGGTCATCTTGGCTTACATTGTACTACTTATAATGGATAGGTGTATTCCAATTAGGTCCGTAGCAGGTAAACGAACTTCTTCTCTCAAAAAGCGCTCAATTTAGAAAGCTTGCGGTCTGGCGTATTCGTTGTGAAACGTAAAGTGGAGCGTAGTCTTTCTAAAATTGTGTGCCATGGCGTTCTAGTTAGACAACAACACGCGGAGGTACCGGCGGCGTAAACACTTCCTCGTCCACGCGCGCTGGCGGCCGGGACAGCAGGTCCGTGCCGCGCCACCGCCTAAAGCAGACTGATGAATACAGTTGATTCATTAACGTGATTTCACTTGACACTCCGATTATTCATTCTCTTCATACATTGTAACGGTAGAAGCAGTCATAGTGTCGTCCATGCATAACGACCGTGTAGCTAATACATTTTATCATGTAAGCAGCTTTCAGCACCTAATTTGTGGTCATTAATTTTTTGCACAGAGTCATTTCAGATTTCGTATGTAATTTGCATTTCTACATCTGAGGATAAGAAATAGTGTGTAAATGAAGATAAAAATTCTGTTTCCGCCCGGGATCGAACCGGGGACCTTCCGCGTGTTAGGCGGATGTGATAACCACTACACCACGGAAACAGATGCTATTAGGCTGCTGTAAATTAGAACATATCCTTATTATGTATGCACTTTAAAAGCAAAATTAGGTCTAGTGGAACTTTCTTTGTCGTGTTTAGTACCTTTTTCAAATTAACTTATTTCTGAACAGTGTGGTTCATAGTAGTAGGTGTCAGTAATGTGGCAGACGGGAGTTGGTATAAATACAGTTGTATCTTGTGAGCAGACCAGCTGCGGTACATGTTCCTTTGAGGGAGTGTGTGGGCTTCCAGAGATTCCTGGCCGGTTCATCCACTGCGTGCTAACAGCTGCGCGGCACCCACCACGTCTAGTGGCCGACCCACTGTCGTTTCCTGCTTCTCGTACAACTATAAAACACAACTGGACAGAAAATTCGTAACATTTTATGCTCATGTCACAATTGCAGTAAGTATAAAACGTATGGCTCATGCCCTGGAAGCGAGGCCCCCTGTAGCAGTTACGTCGCCCCCTTATATATCTCCAACAAAAATAAAATCATTTATCTAAATTTTAATGAAAATATTCTTTTAGAAAGAAACATATAACATAACATTGCTAATGAAGTAACAGTAAAAATTATTTATCTGTAATTAGCCACTAACTAATAACCTCATAATTTTTACATTTTTAAATGCCATTATTTTATAAATAAAACAAGATAATATCGAGTACGCTAAAATCAGATTTTTTTTTACTTTCAGCTCTGCAAAGTCTCTTGCTACATCTTTTAAATTTACTTATCAATGATCTCAAACTCAATTGACAAAATGCTCAAATCATAAAGACGATTTTTTGTAGTCGAACGCCAAAAAGGTTTCAATTAATTTTAACTTAGAAAAACTACTTTCGTCATTTGCCACAGTTTTTGGCGTTGTTAGGAATATTCTTAAAGGACTACTAAGATTTGGGGAAAACTTTAATTTTCCGATTAAACTCAGTGCATTGTTTAGGCTTTCTTTTTTGACCAAAAACACAGAGAATGATCAAATTTCCTCTGCTAGTTCTACCCCATTAATCAAATGTTTTTCATTCCAGTCTTTGATCAAAATATCAATTCTTTAGACGATGACCGGTTTCAGTCCGTAATGACCATCCTCAGAGCTTTTTTACACCATGTCCTAAGGAGATTTGAGGATGGTCATTACGGACTGAAACCGGTCATCGTCTAAAGAATTGATATTGTCATCAAAGACTGGAATAAAAAACATTTGACTGTATTGGATCAGTGTTTGTATTCGTGACTATGTCGCAGTTGTTGCTACTCCATTAATGTCAACAGAATTCACCTTGAGTTAAAATACGTTCTAAATCCTCACAGTGCTCTAGTAGCATTTCTTTGGATAGAGTATTAAAATCGTATATATTATTTGAAAATTGAGTGATTTCTAAGTTGACCAAATCTAACATGTAGTGCATTTAGTGCTTGGTTGATTGCAATATTAAATAAAAAGTATTTTATATTTTTCTTTTGGATCTTTGGAAGATTCGTCTCGTACGATACCTTCCTTTTTATTCTTATGGCGAATACTTATAAGCAAGGCGCTTGACTGCTGCTCGTATTACTGCGACCCACGTAACAACATGTCGGACAGCAGCGACAGTGGCGTTCCGGAACGAACGGAGAACCTTCGCCACGCAAAGATTGGCGAAAATCAGACGCTCTCTTTCGTTCAGCAACAGACCGCACTGCGAGAGACGTCTTCACAATAATGAAAATTTACGTAACCGACCCGGCGGAACCACTCACATGATTAAATTGTAAATTTTATGTTTGGATGCAGTAATATTTTTCTATTACTAAATAATTAAAACATCAGGTTTTTTTTCCCCACAGTCATAGCCAACATGGCGACTCTAAATTTCGGCTACCCGGACAAACGTCAGGGTTGTCCGCCATTAGGGCGGGCCCTGCTCCGTGAATCAACACAACATTTTCCTAGTGCTCCACAAGCCACCTAACGGTGCATGGCGGAGTGTACTTCCTGAACCACTAACTGATCCACCCTTCCCTCTTCCACTTGCGAAAGGCGCGTGGGAAGAATGACCGCCAGTGAGCCTCTGCGTTAGCTCTATTTTCTCGAATTTTCTTGTCGTGGTCATTTTGTTAGCTCTAACGAGTACGCAAGAGAAATTGTAAGACATGGCATACCTGTAGACGCTTAAGGAACCAAAAGAATAGTAGAGAGTTTTAAGTCTACCACTCTAATGCCAGATGTATGAAGTTTTTATTGAGAGGTACGCCGGATCCTCAACGGTCATAAAATGTAGCTGATCTCTGACCATAAATTGCATACGGTAGTGCTTCTTGGTTCGGTAAAGTACGATTTGATGCTCCAAGATGCGTATCGAGTTCCCCTTTGACTGTGGCGTTACGTATATCGGGCAGATGGGTACATTTACTATAGACGTTATACTCTTAGAGGCACACAGGCCTGTATCAACAACGTCCATTCTATGAAGTATGGCGGTGTCAGAATTATAGCACGAACTTCATTGATTTTGAACTGGCCCCCATAAACCATGGACCTTGCCGTTGGTGGGGAGGCTTGCGTGCCTCAGCGATACAGATAGGTTCAACCACAACGGAGTGGTATTTATTGAGAGGCCAGACAAACGTGTGGTTCCTGAAGAGGGGCAGCAGCCTTTTCAGTAGTTGCAGGGGCAACAGTCTGGATGATTGACTGATCTGGCCTTGTAACAATGACCAAAACGGCCTTGCTGTGCTGATACTGCGAACGACTGAAAGCAAGGAGAAACTACGGCCGTATTTTTTCCCGAGGGCATGCAGCTTTACTGTATGATTAAATGATGATTGCGTCCTCTTGGGTAAAATAAATCCGGAGGTAAAATAGTCCCCCATTCGGATCTCCGGGCGGGGACAACTCAGGAGGATGTCGTTATCAGGAGGAAGAAAACTGGCGTTCTACGGATCGGAGCGTGGAATGTCAGATCCCTTAATCGGGCAGGTAGGTTAGAAAATTTAAAAAGGGAAATGGATAGGTTAAACTTAGATATAGTGGGAATTAGTGAAGTTCGGTGGCAGGAGGAACAAGACTTCTGGTCAGGTGACTACAGGGTTATAAACACAAAATCAAATAGGGGTAATGCAGGAGTAGGTTTAATAATGAATAGGAAAATAGGAATGCGGGTAAGCTACTACAAACAGCATAGTGAACGCATTATTGTGGCCAAGATAGATACGAAGCCCACACCTACTACAGTAGTACAAGTTAATATGCCAACTAGCTCTGGAGATGACGAAGAAATAGAAGAAATATATGATTAAATAAAAGAAATAATTCAGATAGTGAAGGGAGACGAAAATTTAATAGTCATGGGTGACTGGAATTCGGTAGTAGGGAAAGGGAGAGAAGGAAACATAGTAGGTGAATATGGACTGGGGCAAAGAAATGAAAGAGGAACCCGCCTGGTAGAATTTTGCACAGAGCATAACTTAATCATAGGTAACACTTGGTTCAAGATTCATAAAAGAAGGCTGTATACTTGGAAGAAGCCTGTTGGTACTGACAGGTTTCAGATAGATTATATAATGGTAAGACAGAGATTTAGGAATCAGGTTTTAAATTGTAAGACATTTCCAGGGGCAGATGTGGACTCTGATCACAATCTATTGGTTATGACCTGGAGATTAAAACTGAAGAAACAGCAAAAAGGCGGAAATTTAAGCACATGGGATTTGGATAAACTGAAAGAACCAGAGGTTGTACAGAGTTTCAGAGAGAGCATAAGGGAACAATTGACAGGAATGGGGGACAGAAATACAGTAGAGGAAGAATGGGTAGCTTTGAGGGATGAAGTAGTAAAGGCAGCAGAGGATCAAGTAGGTAAAAACACGATGGCTAGTAGAAATCCTTGGGTAACAGAAGAAATATTTAATTGATGAAAGGAAAAAAATATAAAAATGCAGTAAATGAAGCAGGCAAAAAGGAATACAAACGTCTCAAAAATGAGATCGACTGGAAGTGCAAAATGGCTATCAGGGATGGCTAGAGGACAAATTTAAGGATGTAGAGGCCTATCTCTCTAGGGTAAGATAGATACTACCTACAGGAAAATGAAAGAGACCTTTGGAGATAAGAGAACCACTTGTATGAACATCAAGAGCTCAGATGGAAACCCAGTTCTAAGCAAAGAAGGGAAAGCAGAAAGATGGAAGGAGTATATAGAGGGTCTATACAAGGGCGATGTACTTGAGGACAATATTATGGATATGCAAGAGGAGGTAGATGAAGATGAAATGGGAGATACGATACTGCGTGAAGAGTTTGACAGGGCTCTGAAAGACCTGAGTCGAAACAAGGCCCCCGGAGTAGACAACATTCCATTGGAACTACTGATTGCCTTGGGATAGCCAGTCCTGACAAAACTGTACCATCTGGTGAACAAGATGTATGATACAGGTGAAATATCCTCAGACTTCAAGAAGAATATAATAATTCCAATCCCAAAGAAAGCAGGTGTTGACAGATGTGAAAATTACCGAACTATCAGTTTGATAAGTCACTGCTGCAAAATACTAACGCGAATTCTTTACAGACGAATGGAAAAACTAGTAGAATCTGACCTCGGGGAAGATCAGTTTGGATTCCGTAGAAATGTTTGAACACATGAGGCAATACTAACCCTACGACTTATCTTAGAAGCTAGATTAAGGAAGGGCAAACCTACGTTTCTAGCATTTGTAGACTTAGAGAAAGCTTTTGACAATGTTGACTGGAATACTCTCTTTCAAAATCTGAAGGTGGCAGGGATAAAATACAGGGAGCGAAAGGGTATTCACAATTTGTACAGAAACCAGATGGCAGTTACAAGAGTCGAGGGACATGAAAGGGAAGCAGTCGTTGGGAAGGGAGTGAGACAGGGTTGTAGCGTCTCCCCGATGTTATTCAATCAGTATATTGAGCAAGCAGTGAAGCAAACAAAAGAAAAGTTCGGAGTACGTATTAAAATCCATGGAGTAGAAATAAAAACTTTGAGGTTGGCCGATGACATTGTAATTCTGTCAGAGACAGCAAAGGACTTGGAAGAGCAGTTGAACGGAATGGATAGTGTCTTGAAAGGAGGATATAAGATGAACATCAACAAAAGCAAAACGAGGATAATGGAATGTTGTCGAATTAAGTCGGGTGATGCTGACGGAATTGGATTAGGAAATGAGACACTTAAAGTAGTAAAGGAGTTTTGCTATTTGGGGAGCAAAATAACTGATGATGGTCGAAGTAGAGAGGATATAAAATGTAGACTGGCAATGGCAAGGAAAGCGTTTCTGAAGAAGAGAAATTTGTTAACATCGAGTATAGATTTAAGTGTCAGGAAGACATTTCTGAAAGTATTTGTATGGAGTTTACCCATGTATGGAAGTGAAACATGGACGATAAATAGTTTGGACTTGAAGAGAATAGAAGCTTTCGAAATGTGGTGCTACAGAAGAATGCTGAAGATTAGGTGGGTAGATCACATAACTAATGAGGAAGTATTGAATAGGATTGGGGAGAAGAGAAGTTTGTGGCACTACTTGACCAGAAGAAGGGATCGATTGGCAGCACATGTTCTGAGGCATCAAGGGATCACCAATTTAGTACTGGAGGGCAGCGTGGAGGGTAAAATTCGTAGAGAGAGACCAAGAGATGACTACACTACGCAGATTCAGAAGGATGTAGGTTGCAGTGGGTACTGGGAGATGAAGAGGCTTGCACAGGATAGAGTAGCATGGAGAGCTGCATCAAACCAGTCTCAGGACTGAGGACCACAACAACAACAGTGGTAGAAACAACAAAATTGGCTCCTCTAAAGCCGTTTAACTGATATTGGTAGTAGATTCAGTGTTGAAAAATCCTGCCCATTCATTCATTGAATCGCTCTCAAAGCCGTCGCTTAAGTTTCAAAAGCTTAAAAATTTTCTATTACGTCAAGAAATTGTCAATTCGCCAGTCTTTCAAATGGACGTGAGCCTAGGAAATTTTTCGTCAGGCGACGGAACTTTGCAATGCAGTGAACGCCTCGAAAACAGCCGAGAGCCTGCCATCGTTCCGGAAGTATCCCCGCCGCGTTACTGTCGCCTTTCTGTCCTTGCTGTTCCCGCAAATAACTGTCAGGTGTGACTGTCCTGCGCGGTCTAAACTGCTGCTGACGTAACTCGCTGACTCACCAGCAGTGAAGCTGAGCTGGAGCCGCACTTGATACAGCTGATGCAATTCTGCGCACACCTAATACCATACATTGCGTTATCTTCAGATAGCGAGAGACTCAGAATCTTGTTCTCCGCGTGATAACGTAATCAGTTCACCCCCAAAACCTGTGTAATTTCTTCCATTCCGTGTTCACCGATTGACGACCCCCTCACTAATCAAGCTTTCTGCAGTGCAGATTTCAGACGTCTCTGTGCTCATTTGGATTTTTTCTATTACAGACATCGTCAGATCGTTTTTTCATACAGTTTGTGCAGGGATTTCCTACTTTGGAATTATTTAAAATGTTAAATGAACTACAAGGACGCAGTGTGTTAATCGTAGACACGTAGACCTCGATAACTGCCAACATGAAATGTTCTTTATTGGTTTAGTGAATCATCTTATATTATTTTCTACCTCTATATTTGCATGCAGCTAGTACTAAATAAAGTGTGAGTGGGTCAAAGGCCATAACCGTGATTTGTCTCCTGCTCAGTAGTTTTATTCGGCCAACTGAGCCTTTAGAAGAGACTGAAACAAACTGCAAGATATACAACTTGGTTTCACATTTTAATGACCTGCTGGGGAAAGGTCACATATTCACCTTCGAGAATGAAGGAAAAATGTGCAGTAGCAAGTTTATTCTTGCTAGAATGCTGATATTGTGCCACTGCTTTTGTCGACGACGAGGAGGGAACACAAACTCGAAAGGAAAGAGGATGCGAAAGGAAATCTACTGCGTCAGTTTCAAAGAAATTATCCCGGTATTCACCTTAATCTATTTAACGAAACGGTGGAAAACTTAAATCAGGATCGCTGGCTTGGGTTTCGAACCCTGCTCCTCTCCAATGCAAGTCTTGTCTGCTAACCGTGCGCCACTTCGCTCAGAGCACACAAAACTATTCGATGCTAATCCAGCTTCACGTACTTACCAAAAGACACAAACACTCCCTGGCATTGTACTCGTATGGATGTGTTACTTTCTTGTTGTCTATTTATCTCATTGTATAGCAAATAGTAATTGCTCGGATAATAATGATGCATCATCTAAGTCACATTCCTTTCGTACTTAGGCTTCTCACATCTGATACTCCAGGTCATACTGTATTTCACTTATACTTCCTGGCAGTCAGTCCAACTTATCACCGTGTACAAGGGATAGTCAAATGAAAACGAGACGGGTCGATAGAAATACGTAAACTGTTTAATATTTCAAAAGTGATCACCGAAACTTATAATACATTCATCGCACAGTAAGACAAGGCGGTCAGTGTCTTCATGGAAAAATGTATGCACTTGCCTACGGAACTACCCATGTGTTCACATCTTAGTCCGAAGCAAATGTCTTTATTCAGGGTTCCAAGTATACGGGAATCGCATGGCTAGAGATCGGGACTGTGTAAGGGCTTCCCAGCGAAACGTCTGTGTCGTAGCTGAATCGACAGGTGCTCCAAGTCCGGGAAAATCGTGATAACCTTTGTGTTTAAATGCAAGAGCCCGTTCCTTATTGACTTTCTGGAGCACGGCGTCACAATTGACACACGGAGGTACGTGAATACTTCGCAAAAGCTGAAGTACGGGAACAAATCGAAACGCCTAGAAATGTTGACAGTCTGTTTAACGATAAAGCCCACCAACATGTTTACAAGATTGTTTTGATTAAGCTGCAAAAGTTTAGTAGGGATACCCTTACATATCCTCCATACAGTCCTGATCTCTCCACACGTGAGTTCCATATTTTTGGAGCCCTGAATAAAGATATTTGTGGCCGTCGATTTGCTTCAGACGAAGAAATGCACACTAGGGTAGAATCATGGATCCGTAGGAAGTCGCAAACATTTTTTCATGAAGGCATTGACCATCTTGTCTCACTGTGGGATAAATGTATTAACCGTTATGTCTATTACTTTCTAAATAATTCACAACTGACCTACTGTTTTCCATGTGTCTAGTTGTCATTTGTCTGTCCCTTATAAATTTTTGGTGAAATCTGGAAGGGGGCTACTCTGCCATTTTTGTCCAAGATATCCATTTTTTATTTGCTGAATGTCCTTCCATGACATCGCTGCTTCTGAGAATTTGCATCTCATACTAATACTTGTTTGTAAGTCTAACAATTAATTTTTTGTCACTTGAATTAACATCTGGGCACAAAGGCTCGGGAAATGGACACGAGAAATTTAACTTGGAAGTATTTAGCAATTATATCAAGGGATATATTAACCCACCAGGTTAGCCGAGCGCGCTGCTTCCTAGACTCGGGTAGGCGCGCCGTACCCCGGATCGAATCCGCCCAGCGGATTAACGACGAGGGCCGGTGTGTCGGCCAGCCTGGATGCGGTTTTTAGGCGGTTCTCCACATCCCCCTAGGTGAATACCGGGCTGATCCCCACGTCCCGCCTCAGTTACACGGCTCGCAGACATCTGAAGACTTTCGCACTCTTCCATGGATTACACTAGTCGCAGACCGTTGGGGTACACTAATTCCTTCCTGGGGGGGTACGGGGTGGCGGCAGAAAGGACATCCGGTCACCCCTTCAAGTAACATTGCCACATCCGTTTAACCATGCCGACCCTGCGTATCCGCGGGAAACAAGGCACAAGAAAAAAAGAAAAGATCAAGGGATATATTATTTGATGTAAATTGATTAATTAGAAGATGTGAATTCGATAACTGAGCTGAAGTAAAATTACGGGATCAGATGTCAACTCATTTGATTTTTGTGAAAAATACCCATTGATAGTGTGTACATTGCACATGGAGTAATTTATAAGTGACATCATTATATTTACAATCAGATTCGTACTGAACCAACATGTGCTAACTATGCCTTCTCTAAAATAATATATCAGTGTGAATGAGAACAGCACAGTTATGTGTGTTTTATCGTCTGAAGAGCAATAAACCAAGTCCCTGCACATCGTCTTTCAGTGCAGAGGATCCTTGTCTTCCCTGCTTATTAATTTTGTGTGCCATTTACTTACAGACACGTCGTGGGTAGTAGGCACACGATGTAATCTGTTTCTAAGTCGTCTCCCTTCTAAAGAAACGATTGCTTTCAAAATAAATGAAGTGCATTATTTCTAAAAAGGAGGAGGAAACGTTGTAATTTGAAAACTTTATGAAATTCTTCCATCATAAAGTATGTACGGCAGCAGATTAAATGGATTGTCTGTATGCATCAGTGGTCAGTGTAGTAGGTAGCTAACTCCAACAGTTATAGCCTCCACTGGTTGTAAGAGCTGTGGCCACTTATTTAGCCACTGTATACTGCTATTTGGACAGGGGCGTGTAGAAACATGAGCCTAGCAGATTTTCTTCTCCTCTTTTGGCCACTTTGCCAGCTATACGGACCAGGCTTCCCGCTGACATCGGCAGATGTAGCTCATGACATGGTGTTACTGCTGGCGCTGGCTGCTGTAGTTCCTATTAGTCAGTTTGTGAACGATTGTGCTCGCATTGTTCAGACAGACAGCTGTTGAACGCAGCTGACAATCTGGTTAGAACTTGTTATTTAAACAACTTAATGGCTGTTGCTGTAGAGTTCTGTGCAGACTTGAGCCACCTCAGACGTTGCAATTGTGATATTTCACTTGCGCGTTGGAGTCTTATAGCTGGAGATACACTGCAACAGCTTTTTGTCTAAAGTTTT
Source organism: Schistocerca gregaria (assembly GCF_023897955.1). Taxonomy (NCBI): domain Eukaryota; kingdom Metazoa; phylum Arthropoda; class Insecta; order Orthoptera; family Acrididae; genus Schistocerca; species Schistocerca gregaria. Next base: position 429,874,729 of record NC_064921.1, read on the forward strand.
ATTCAATATTAACACTCTACAAGGTTATCAAGGTGAATAGCATAGGAAATCATTTCTACTATGGTCAGTTTCTATAGTTTCGTGTACAAACACTTTCGCGCCATACAGTTGTTTGTGCAGTTCTACTCGTATTCTGATAGAAGTGCACAGCAGACCCCTAAAACAGTCAATCGGAAACATAAGTTGAAGTGCTGTATTGAACGCGTCTGATCGAATCACAGTGTACTACTAGTGTACTCTACCTCAATGAAAGTGGTCATTTGTATTTCGTGGCTGTCAGCACTTCTGGCGATGAGAATTTGTACTATAAAGCTATGAGACATTGTTCGCTCTTTGAATCTGCACAATGAGTGGACTAATGGTGGACTAATGTGTGCAAACCTAGCTAACCGGTTAGCATGCAAATGGACAAAACATCTGAACTGTCTTCTCAAGCCCATGGTGTTAAACAGACATTCTATATAAATATGAAACTGGCCCTGTAAATCAGTAGAAATGCTGCCGTCACTTAACTAGAATGCATGAGTGGGTCAAGTGATACACAACAATCATGTTCAATTACTTTGAACACTCAATAACAAAATATTTAACACTTGGACATATTGAATTGACAATTATTAAAATCGTTGTCTCTACATATGAACTTTTTTATCATTGGAAAGAATGAGTAAAATCTTCATTAGCTCATTTACATCTATGTGTTGGTGGAAAATAAATTTACTTTTTAAACCAATGAAAGAAAACTCACATGTACTCAATGTGAGGGTAGGTTAGAATCCTAGCTTTTGATATTCAATGGTCAAAGCATATGCAAGTTGGAGTGAGCAAAATCTCCACTCAACATTTACTGTGGCTTAATGCACGATGGTACTTTACCAAGCAGCATCTGCAATGGGATTGTCTCCATGCTGGATCTGAAACTTTAATTCCCTATTCTGACCTTGAGTGAATTCACTCAGTCTCAAGTTTTCTGCATTCTGTAGAACATTGAGTTTTCCCTAGTTGAAATAATGGCTGTTGCACACTTGCTAAGGGTTGGAGCGATGTGCACAATTTCTTTGCCTGCAAAAATTCCCACAGGAATAATTAACCACCTCTTTGCTATTTGTGCTACGATATGTGAAGTGTGTCATCCACACTTTGCAGAAAGCAAAGCTCTCAATGCCCTCACTGTTTTCCACACACTTGTGCGGTCCACTGTGAGACGAAAGAGATATCTAAAAATTTTAGTTCTCAGATTGCTTTTATATAGTGGGGATCTCCCCACCATGTGTCTGCATAGCCAAGCCAATCGCTCTCTCTCTAGAGGTGAATTTTATTTTTTCTTGCCAGGTTACCACCTAGCCCTGTTAAAGGCATCCAGCCACTTACCCTCGGTCACGTCGCTATTTACATTAAAAGGAATAATGTATTGTTCTGGCCTTATCCCTTCCTGAACTGAAGCTTGCCGTTCTCTTGTTAAGTGGGGTTTTCTGATGCCATTAACCACCAGCACGGTTCCTCTCCAAAATGCGTTTCATTTTAACTTGTCTATTCATGCCCCTGTCCATATATTGATAGACATTGTTTTGTTAGCTTTCAGTACATGAGGTTGCTACAATTGCATTTTGTTGATTTAATATTATTTTCTGAGGATCTCACACTGTATTGTACTGTCATTATGGATCAAGCTCTTGTATGGTCCATAAACTCCGGGTGCCTTACAACTACATAAGTCAGTCTTGGTCTATTTCTCCTTAACATTACACATTAGGAAAGATCATTTTCGACTTTGACAAATCGCAATACATATTTAAAATTGTGAAGTCTCTTATGTCAACCTATGTAGTATTTACTAAGTGTTGAATAGTTGTGAACGACATAGTGATACAGACCTTCTTGGGAAATGTCTGCATAAGACTTCATATTGATGTTGATGATGGAAGTCAGGTCCGAATTTGATGCAAGTTTAGTGATATAACAGATGTTATTTGATGAACATCCCATGAAGTTTGATAAAGATCGTACAGTGCTTCACTTTAAATTGTTCTCACCATATATAAAGAAATCAGAAAGGGCCTATTCCGAGCTGGCCGTGTGACGTGGCTTACAACAAAGACGATGACAATGACGACAATTATCCTGTGTACTTCCTGCAAGTCAGAGAAACCTGTTCATTTTTTGAGGCATGCCATCACATACAAAGCAGATGATGTGGAACATTGCTAGTTGTCTGGGACCGGTTACAGGACGACATATGCAAATCATCTGAACAGTCACGAATCTACAGATTCAACAGAAAGATGGTTAGATCACTGCTGTACGTCTGTAAACAGATGGCGAGGCAATAATTCAAGCCAAAGAAAATTCTATAGTTCGTGAATAAAACGGGCGCCTGCAACATGAGTTGGGGTAGCCTTCTGTGAGAAATAATTCAGGCCTGAAACGTACGCACAGTAATGGTGAAATGTCGTGGGGAAGAATGCACACTAAAGAACATTGACCCCTCGTTACGCAGACAGCACAGTGAGGGAGTAAACAACGACAGTGGTGGAGGCTCTGTTGCGAATAGCCACCATGCTGTAGGGGAGGAGCGGCACGACCGCAACACCTACCCACGTACGTGTTTCTCGCATAACTAGTAAGCTACAGCCAGCAAGTGTGCCGACGATCGTATTAACAGCATATCTCATTATGACCAGTAATTAAACAAACATAGACGTTTAAAATCAGTAGTTTCTCACAAGAGTACTGAAAAAGAAATAGTTGCATAAACAAAGGGGTAAAGTGTAGTATAACAACTATGTCATTTACTACAATATAGAGAATGTAAAATAGAAAAACGTGTCATTTAGATATTATGAGGCAGTACCCTGATAACCTGCTTGGCAGTATTACTTAAAAATATGATTTTCTTCTTCTTCCATATCCTAGTGAAGTAGTAAAGCCTTAGTCAGCACTTAAAGCTGTGTTTTCCCTCTACTTCTTTATGTTCTTTGTTGAGCGACAGGAATAGTGTCGGAAGTTCCATGCGGCTTTTCGCGGATGATGCTGTAGTATACAGAGAAGTTGCAGCATTAGAAAATTGTAGCGAAATGCAGGAAGATCTGCAGCGGATAGGCACTTGGTGCAGGGAGTGCCAACTGACCCTTAACATAGACAAATGTAATGTATTGCGAATACATAGAGAGAAGGATTACATGATAGCGGAACAAACACTGGTAGCAGTTACTTCTGTAAAATATCTGTGAGCATGAGTGCGGAACGATTTGAAGTGGAATGATCATATAAAATTAATTTTTGGTAAGGCGGGTACCAGGTTGAGATTCATTGGGAGAGTCCTTAGAAAATGTAGTCCATCAGCAAAGGAGGTGGCTTACAAAACACTCGTTCGACCTATACTTGAGTATTGCTCATCAGTGTGGGATCCGTACCAGATCGGGTTGACGGAGGAGATAGAGAAGATCCAAAGAAGAGCGACGCGTTGCGTCACAGGGTTATTTGGTAACCGTGATAGCGTTACGGAGATGTTTAGCAAACTCAAGTGGCAGACTCTGCAAGACAGGCGCTCTGCATCGCGGTGTAGCTTGCTCGCAAGGTTTCGAGATGATGCGTTTCTGGGTGAGGTATCGAATATATTGCTTCCCCCTACTTATACCTCCCGAGGAGATCACAAATGTAAAATTAGAGAGATTCGAGCGCGCACGGAGGCTTTCAGACAGTCGTTCTTCCCGCGAACAGAAAAGGGAGGTAATGACAGTGGCACATAAAGTGCCCTCCGCCGCACACCGTTGGGTGGCTTGCGGAGTTAATTGTAAAAGCAACAGTCTGAGCCAGATTTTTAATGAGACTCTCGCTTCCTCGTTTGCCTCTTCTGACAAAATTATTGTAGCATGTTATACAGTCACACTTGCTTGACAACAAAGAATTTTCCCTGAACCTAAAGTGTACAAAGATGGTGAAAATTGGCAGTAACGTGCTATCGTATAGACAGACAGGAACGGGGGCACTTGATATGCATAGATTCACAGGCTACAGACAACTGGGGCAACCACCCTTTCGGAGAAAAGGAATGGAACCGCCCACTGCTCAAGATGACATTGCGTTTTTGCGCCAGTACCACGTTATTTTGCGCGAGCTCTGCTGGTACAGCAGAAGGAGCGACTGACAGCTCTGTTAACGTGCTGTAGCTTTACTGCATGTAGTCGCATCTCAGTACTGGGAAAAGCTAGAGTATGATGATTCGGAAAAGCACCTTTGACTAAAAAATTCTACAGTACATTAATTACGCCCCACGGTCTCATAAAAGAAAGGTAATGAAAAGACCAAAATTAGCTCTTGAAAAATACTGAAGGTATTTTAGAGACCACAAACAATTTCATTGAGCTGATCTGCCTACACAACAGTCTTCTAGACCGCTTGATGTTGACGGACATCAGCTGCGCCAGTCCAACGGAGTGTCAATAGACAGTAACGTAGTGGTGAGCGTGAGGTTGCTTGTTGACGAAACCCACAGATTCAGACGCAACTAAGGAACACAACCTCAGTCCATTCTGATGTCAGCCCTGGGTTAGCTGCATTGCCTGTCGGTAGCAAGGAAACAACGAAAATTCTACATCTATCAATGCACAGAACAATATATCTCAATGGATTTACTTTTGAAGGGCACTGATAAACAGTGCATACCAGCACATCCAAAGTGCAATTGGCTTTGTAACGTATTACTATGTTTAGGACGTTTCTCATCGAGCCATATACGTTATCTCGCATTTCTAGCTGCTTCTCTCACACAAATAATGATAAAAATTCAGAAATTCAGGGTCGCCATCAGCTCAAACCCTTCCTAACCATTTAGAAAAAAAAAACAGAGCTGGAAAATTATTAGTTTAATTACTTTAATAATTTAATTACAAGTACGCAAATTTCTTTAAGCAGCCAGATAAATAGCACTCCATGTCGTGCATGACGCAACTTGACTAATTCACCATTGGAAATCGGAGTAAGGGGGTAAGATAGACACCAAAGAATTTATCTTTCACATAATTTATTGTAACTAAATATTTGGTTGCACATCCCAACTACACATAACTGGTGCCTGACTCAAAATATTTAAGTAAGAATTACGTGAGAATGAAACAGAGCACAATTTAACTGCAGCAAGAAGAAACACAGAAGACGGGGGTGGGAGACAATTCTGGACAGATGTTTAACCAATATATCAGGCTGAGTGATCATTATTTAACATACTAACTGCGTCTGCTGCTTGCAAACCGCCGAACTAGAGCACGTAGTGCATTCTGACTCAAACTGTTGTGCTGCTTTGTGGAAAGCGCCAGGTACTGGGAACCTAAGTTGGTCATCCTGTGCTCTCCATTGAACGAGAAGCAACATCGCCTGCTCCCAGCAGACGATGACCGATTCAGCGATTCCCACTAAACAAAACCGAAACCCACATTAACACACATGTAATAATCAATAGGCCTTATTTGAGTGCTCAGTCTATCTGGAAGAGTTCATGAATTGAGCTAAAATGAGGTAGTAAAATGAATAGGTTGTACCGAATTCGACAAGTGTCTTATGAAACGACTTCACAGAGACGTTTTATCAAACCGAACTCTCACCCTCCCCCCCCAAAAAAAATACGTTATTGTCATGCTATGACGTTTCCCAACAGGCTTTTCATCTCTTATATTTCATAAACAAAAACGTATGAGTTCAGGTAACCAGAAATCCGAAACATAAGGATAATTACAACTTTATGCTAAAATCATTATATTGCTAATTAACTTGTGGTACTAATTTGCTGAATTAACTATTGACCTCCTTCGGTCGGCAATGAAACAAGCATTCATAGGCAAAATACCACAACTAAAATAGGAAACCAAATTTTAAAATTTATATTGAAAGTTACTTGTGGTACCAATTTACTTAATATGGTCGCTAATGAAACAAGCAGTTATAGGGAAAGTACCACAACAATTGATACTACACGACATCAAAATATGAATTATACACACAACGTTACCTAGTATACGAATTAAAACAACTATAGTACTAGACAAATCCACTACATAGGTACAATGTTACACAATATACAAATTAATGATAAAGAAAAATAGTTCATGAAAACACAGTACATGGTACATGGACGTAATATTGTATAACATATGAGAGCCATAATAGAAAAACATATACAATATTCTGACATAATATTACATAGTATACAAATAATGGAAACAGTAGATCATGAAAAAGAGGTCCTAATGTGTTACTAACGTGTGAGTGTATCATAAAATTTAAGGAGCATGTGTCTTTGAAAAATACATTATTTGAAAACTTGATTCCTTAAAAAGGAAACTCCTAAAAATGTTCAAGTAATAATTTGTGAAAGTACTTTGTCTTTCTTTCATTAGAACGATGGATGTGACAGAAAATGCTAAAAAAATTGATCACTTGTCATACGGTCCAGCTGTCTGAAATTCCCACGACTTAAATTGTTCTCCTTATTGAGCAACATCCGCGAGAATTCGCCCAGCTTCTATCGTCTCATAGAAACGTCAAGTGGTAATTTGTTGTCGCAGCTTCCACTTGTGACGATCATATCGTCCTTAGTATTGGCAATGGTAGATAATGTTCTTGTGGCTGCAGCTGGATTTGGTCATATGGATGATCTGGCACGGGAGCGACACTGATTGCCTCTTGTTTGTACCACCCTTTGCCCTCTGCAGCACAGAGCATCGACCATTATGTTGTGGCACGAAAGTCTAGGAGCGGCTACTCCCGAACTATCAGGTGACATTGTGGTGGGTAAGATGTCCTCGCCGAAGGATGGCGCTAAATGGCTCTTCTGCACGCCATCCTAGGCAGCAGAGGACATCGGCTATTTTGCACCTTCCCCGTTTTTCCACAGCGCCTGTTATCCACTATTTGTGTGTACGCCGCCGGACCGGCTGAACTGGTCCCCCGCTATACGGCTGGAGCACTCACGCTCTGGGTCTGGTTGATTCACCGGCCGGGATGTGCAGTAGGAGGGGAAGGTAGCTGCTCCTCTTCCTTCAGCCGCGCCGGGCCGCCAGCTGGCCGGAGTGAAACCATTCTCCGGGCCCTGCTGTCTTCCGATGCCAGGCTCCCACTGTCACTTTCCGCGCCATTCGTCCGGGTGCTCCACACAAACAATTCTGCAGTGACACAAATTTGGGCAAACGGTAAAATGTTTATACAATAACTCCCGTCTCAATACTCCATCATGAGTTTCTTAGGAAAGGTATCATGAACATTTTATGTTTTATCCTGTCCTGTGTGGCATCTGACCAGTAGGCCGAAAGGAAAGCTGCCGTTAATTCGCGTACCGTGCCACAACTACGCGCCACGGTTCTCATTCCTGCACGGGTTCTCCTGCTAGAAAATTGCACATAAACTCCTTTTTGTGAGTGCTGGGCCACGATGGAGGCAACGTTAACTGAAATTGCTGGATCCAAGCAACGGGGTGGATCCCATCACTTGCGTTGCTGAACACATCGAACTTTCTCAGCGAAAGAAAGTGTTTGAAATCCACACGCTCCCTTTCTCTTCGCGGAGAACGCCCGCGTAGATTCATTGCTCGCCCCCATAAGTTTCCTGCTCCCTCGTTTTCGCTACTGTTCCATCCGTCCTCGTGCCCAGAGTCTTTCTCCGCACTTTCGTGTGTTTTATTAAGTCCGGGCACCTTTCGATTATGTTCAAAGAGTGTTTCAAGGTCCCCTATACGTTCAACTACATCACGGGTTACTCCCGCTAGCTGTTGGTTTATTAAATATTGTCCATTCTGGAACTTCAGCAAGGACTGCACCTCTTCCGTGTTTTTGCTAGTACCTGCCGCCGAACTGTTCCCTACCATTTCTGCGACCTTCGCGAGCTCATTTCTTATATCCTAGGTTTCAGAAGCGTTTCCCTGTTTGCTTCGCTGCAACTCGTCTTGCAGAGCACTAATCGCGGTGCTATTGAGGTCTCCGGACACTGCGCGCCCGCTACCTGCATCTTAGACAATAGCTCCGCGCGATCCCTTTCCGCCTGAATTTCCAAAGCCTGGAATTTCTCTGTTATGATTCGCGCCTGCTCTTCGACCACGTTATTCAGTCTTAGCTGTTCATTTTCCACGTGCCCGATACGTTGCTCCACAACAGTGACCGCTTTCCCTATCTCTGTTGCTATTTCCTCAGGCAATGTAGTCTGAAATTCCTTTAGATTATTCGCAACATTATTTTCAAGTTTCTCAAATCGTTTCTCATTCGTCTCCAATCGCTTTTGTGTCTGTTGCTTATCCTCTTCGTAGATTTCTGAATCTCGTCGATCTTGCTCAACTGATGATATTTTGTAAGAGCACCCCATGTCTACTCCCATACTATTAAACTGGTTATTGGTGGGTTCATTACCTTCCTTCTCTATACTGGATTTATTCTGTTTGCTATTTAGATCCTCCATGTCTTGTACCTGGTGAAAATCTGGATCGGCGCGACTTTTTACTGCTTCCGTTTGTTCGACTGAGTTCAGCATCGAGTTTCCCACATGTTCTACGGGCTCATCATTCCCATTCATCCTGTTGCTACTGTCGTCCTGATTATCCCGACTACTATTCTTTACATGGCTGCGCGTATCCATAGTTTTATAGTTCAAGAAAAAAAAATCCGCACAATACAAAAATCACATACGCATCCCCTAAACACGAGAGCACACGATTTTGTGACTGAATAAGAACACAAATTGGACGTGGCCTGCACTTTAATTTCGTCACACGCAAACCAATAGCATATTGACACATCCCACAATTTCCAGGAAACACATATATAAATACAATAAACAACAAACAACGCCGTTTACAACGTCAAAAGAAATACTCTCTCTCTCAAGTAACACAGAAGTTGTTTGAGCGCTATGAAATTTTTTTGGCATATATTAATACACTGTTAAATCTAACTTAATCTCTCAGATGTTCGCAAGTCTAGCGCATCCTGGCAGGGTTGCCATTTGTAACGTATTACTTTGTTTACGACGTTTCTCGTCGAGCCATATACGTTATCTCGGATTTCTAGCTGCTTCTCTCACACAAATAATGATAAAAATTCAGAAGTTCAGGATCACCACCAGCCCAAACACTTCCTAACCATTTAGGAAAAAAACAGAGCTGGAAAATTATTAGTTTAATTATTTTAATAATTTAATTACAAGTACGCAAATTTCTTTAAGCACCCAGATAAATAGCACTCCATGTCGTGCATGAAGCAACTTGATTAATTCAGTATTGGAAATCGGAGTAAGGGGGTAAGATAGACATCAAAGAATTTATCTTTCATGTAGATTATTTATTGTAACTAAATATTTGGTTGCACATCCTAACTACACATAACTGGTGCCTGACTCAAAATATTTAAGTAAGAATTACGTGAGAATGAAATAGAGCACAATTCAACTACAGCAAGAAGAAACACAGAAGACGGGGGTGGGAGACTATTCTGGACAGAGGTTTAACCAGTACACGAGGCTGTGCGATTGTTATTTAACACACAAACGGCCGAACTAGAGCACGTGGTGCATTCTGACTCAAACTGTTGTGCTGCTTTGTGAAAAGCGTACGAAAGAACATACACTCCTGGAAATGGAAAAAAGAACACATTGACACCGGTGTGTCAGACACAGCATACTTGCTCCGGACACTGCGAGAGGGCTGTACAAGCAAGGATCACACGCACGGCACAGCGGACACACCAGGAACCGCGGTGTTGGCCGTCGAATGGCGCTAGCTGCGCAGTATTTGTGCACCGCCGCCGTCAGTGTCAGCCAGTTTGCCGTGGCATACGGAGCTCCATCGCAGTCTTTAACACTGGTAGCATGCCGCGACAGCGTGGACGTGAACCGTATGTGCAGTTGACGGACTTTGAGCGAGGGCGTATAGTGGGCATGCGGGAGGCCGGGTGGACGTACCGCCGAATTGCTCAACACGTGGGGCGTGAGGTCTCCACAGTACATCGATGTTGTCGCCAGTGGTCGGCGGAAGGTGCACGTGCCCGTCGACCTGGGACCGGACCACAGCGACGCACTGATGCACGCCAAGACCGTAGGATCCTACGCAGTGCCGTAGGGGACCGCACCGCCACTTCCCAGCAAATTAGGGACACTGTTGCTCCTGGGGTATCGGCGAGGACCATTCGCAACCGTCTCCATGAAGCTGGGCTACGGTCCCGCACACCGTTAGGCCGTCTTCCGCTCACGCCCCAACATCGTGCAGCCCGCCTCCAGTGGTGTCGCGACAGGCGTGAATGGAGGGACGAATGGAGACGTGTCGTCTTCAGCGATGAGAGTCGCTTCTGCCTTGGTGCCAATGATGGTCGTATGCGTGTTTGGCGCCGTGCAGGTGAGCGCCACAATCAGGACTGCATACGACCGAGGCACACAGGGCCAACGCCCGGCATCATGGTGTGGGGAGCGATGTCCTACACTGCACTAGCCATACACCTCTGGTGATCGTCGAGGGGACACTGAATAGTGCACGGTACATCCAAACCCTCATCGAACCCATCGTTCTACCATTCCTAGACCGGCAAGGGAACTTGCTGTTCCAACAGGACAATGCACATCCGCATGCATCCCGTGCCACCCAACGTGCTCTAGAAGGTGTAAGTCAACTACCCTGGCCAGCAAGATCTCCGGATCTGTCCCCCATTGAGCATGTTTGGGACTGGATGAAGCGTCGTCTCCCGCGGTCTGCACGTCCAGCACGAACGCTGGTCCAACTGAGGCGCCAGGTGGAAATGGCATGGCAAGCCGTTCCACAGGACTACATCCAGCATCTCTACGATCGTCTCCATGGGAGAATAGCAGCCTGCATTGCTGCGAAAGGTGGATATACACTGTACTAGTGCCGACATTGTGCATGCTCTGTTGCCTGTGTCAATGTGCCTGTGGTTCTGTCAGTGTGATCATGTGATGTATCTGACCCCAGGAATGTGTCAATAAAGTTTCCCCTTCCTAGGACAATGAACTCACGGTGTTCTTATTTCAATTTCCAGGAGTGTATATTCTTGCAGACATTGTAAAACATGCAAACTGTTAAGATAAAGCCTATTGTGGAGCCGTGGCGGACCAGAAGGGTCACTTATTACGAAACACGTGGCACAAAATCGACACACAAAGACAGAAGCTACTTCCACAAAATATAAGATTAAAAACCATACTCGCTTCACATGCGTCAGTTAAGCTGAAGTTCTTACGTATTTCAACACTTAAACATAACGAAGTCCTAACTCAACCTGCTTCCTAACACCTGAAACCCCCTTTAAGAGCTACGATCCGTATTCACCAAGCGTTCACCGAAGAGTGCCCCTTTCTCCTTCCAGATTACCTAGCTCCCCGCGCAGCGGAAGCTACCAGAGGGGTAGCCCTCCGCCACCAATCTCACACACAAAAACAGCCTTCGATTAATATGGGTAAACCTCTGTGTTCAGGTGTTGGAAACCTAAGATGGTCATCCTGTGCTCTCCTTAGAACGAGAAGCAACATCGTCTGCTGCCAGCAGACGATGACGACCGATTCAGCGATTCCCACAAAACAAAACCGAAACCCACATTAAAACACACATATAATAGTCAATAGGCCTTATTTGAGTGCTCAGTCTTTCTGGAAGCGTTCATGAATTGAGCTAAAATCAGGTAGTAAAATGAATAGATTGTACCGAATTCGACAAGCGTCTTATGAAACGACTTCACAGAGACTTTTCAGCTTCTCACCTATGAGAAAAAAACTATGGTTTGGGCTGGCTAAGATTCAGTGACGCAAGAGTTTTTTGAAAGTGGAAGCTATCTGCTGTGCATTTGATAAACCTCTTTCAGTGTGGCTACAAGGGATCGTCAGAGAGAAAATTATCTTTGCCGAGGGAAGATGCGATGAGAGGGAGAACAGTTATCGCCTGGCACAACCACTACAAATGAAACGGTTCAACACAGCTTTAGTAAAGAATTAAAACTGAGTGAAGTATTATTGCAATTATTTCAAATTATCGTCTTTAAAGTGTTTCAAGATTGTTGTCACCACGAGGTAAAGGAACCACATGGTGGGACCATCATGTAGTGAAGTTCTTCGGCTCTACTGTGCTCTCTACGAAAGTGAATACAACGTGAAATAGACTGCTTGCTGCTCGTTCCAAATACTCTTCTGTCACTTTCTACGAGTACATTCATCACCTTTTCGAGATTACGATTACGATTAACTGTACCGCAATTCCAAGCAGAAATTTGTGAAGTACGTCAGGCTGTTGACAAAATGTCTTTTCACTTTGATTATTATTAATTACTCATCAGCCACATGATAGATTTTTTCACCTTTTATCGTAATTTCGGACTGTCAAAATGAGAAATACATATGATTGCAGAGATCGAGCCTTTCCTGTATGAACTCAATCTTATTAACGACGAGTGTTTAGTTTGCATGTAGTACTGGGCTGGAGGTCTTGAGAAAATGTTGGGAAACCATCTGGTTAGTTGGCCATTTATCAGCCAGAGGTGTTCCCGCTTGCCAAGAGGCAGCTTGCGGGGACCTGGCTCCCAAGAATGAATTTTTTTATTTAATAAAATTCTGTGTTTCTTCCTGATTATCAAATATATACTTTACGTACATTACCTCATCATTGTCATGTTCAAATGCAATTCTAAACCAGTTGTGAATGCCTAGCTGTTACACCTATGTCAGACACAAAATTTTGCCTACAATGTATCGTTATTTAATTTTTGCGCTGCTATTTCCATAGCTACTCATTTGCGTAATATCCTTGAAGAACATATTGACTGAACTATAAGCAATGGTTTATTGGAATCGAGCTTTCTGTCGATGCACGTACATTACCTGAGTTTACTTACGTTTTCCGTGTGCGTTCGTCTGAAGACATAAGTACGAGAAGAGGCCTTACCAGCAAAACTGTAATGGAATGACGATTGTTTAAAGTAGCGAAATGTACAAGGACACCTCCTGTAACATGCACAGAATGTAATAAAGTGAATATTCGCGTATGTCATGAGGTGTACTTGGAATGGAAGAAAAACACACAGGTGTTGTGTGCTATGATAGATCGCCCACCGCCACATGTCAAATCTCAAGCGTATGTAAAAGTTTACATAATGCCCTCGCGTAATTGACGTCATAATGTGTTTTAATGACGGAGTAATAAAGAGATTAAAAACCATGAGCAGATTAAGCATCAGCACTGAGGAGAATAAAAGTGGGCTCCTGCGATTGGACATTAAACGTGTCACTTAAGCTGAAAAAGCTGCTGAAAACGCGATGAAGGAGGCCAGAATAACAAAAGAAACAAAACTGAATAAGATGAAAAGGACGCAAGATTATGGAGCTAGAATGTTTTGACATGTCACCATTGAAATGAAAATGATATGCAAATCTTTAGTTTCAGTTTTCCGTAATCAACGTTTTTGCACACCTACGTTTTGTCTAGAGCAACATATAGAAGCATGTGCCTATCAACGTAAACTGAAGCAGGGCTCTTTTATAATTGTAACAGTATATAGGTCCCCTTCAGGGAACTTTCATTTATTCCTGGAAAACTTGGACGCCTTGTTGTGCTGTCAGGTAGGGGAAAGCAAATTATTATTTGTGGGTACTTCAATGTTGATTTACTGAAAGAGTGTAATAGGAAGAATGACCTGAAAGTCTTGCACGTTTCTTTCAATTTGACATCTGTCATTAATTTTCCTACTCGGGTAGTAAAGAACAGCAGCACATTGATAGATAACACTTTTATAGACCAAGACAGGTTTAAAAACATCAATTCTTGTCCAGTTGAGAATGGGCTTTCTGATCATGATGCTCAGCTAGTTACAGTATATGACATAGCTCCATTCAGTAATTCAAAACTACCCTCCAAAGTTGTGCGTTCAATTAATGACTCGACAATTAGAAATTTCAGAGATAATAGTCAGCAGTTAGACTGGGATGAGGTGTACAAGGAACCTGATGCTAATTTAAAATATAACTTATTTCATGATACACTTGTAAGAGAATTTGAAAACTGTTTCCCCAAGAAAGTAGTTAAATAAAATTATAAGAAACCATGCAAAAAACCTTGGCTTACTAGAGGAATAAAAATATCTTGTAACCACAAAAGGGAACTCTATCTAACAACAAGAAAGAGTAATGACCCAGAAACAGCCGAATATTATAAAAACTACTGTGCTACATTAAAAACGTTATTAAAAAGTCCAGAAGCATGTGTATCATGTCTGAGATTAATACCTCTGATAACAAAATCGTAAAAATTTGGAATATTGTTACAAGGGAGACAGGGCAACCAAGAGTACAGGATGATGGCATCACCATCAAAGCGAATGGAAACTTGATAAACAAGCCGGAAGTCGAAAACATTTTGGATAATCATTTTTTAAATGTTGTAGAGAAAATAGGATCTAAATGTTCATTAGAAGAAGCAAGGCAGTTAATGGAAGAGGCCTTATGCACACCATTTGATGCAATTGAAATTCCACCCACCTCTCCTTCTGAAGTTAGGAAGATAATAAACTCTCTCAAGAATAAAAGCTTACAAGGAATTGATGGCATTTCCAGCAGCATAATAAATCTTGTTCCCAACAAAAAAGTGGGATTCTTAGCCACATATGTAATTGCCCTCTGAAGCAGGGTATGTTCCCAGAAAGACTGAAGTATGCCATTGTTAAACCACTGCATAAAAAGGGGATACGTCTGAAGTAAACAACTACCGCTCAATCTCTCTTCTGACTTCCTTATCCAAAATTTTTTAAAAAGTAATGTATTGTAGAGTAGTTTCACACCATTGTAAAAATTAAGTTTTAACAAAATGTCAGTTTGGTTTCCAAAAGGGTTTTTCAACGGAAAATGCTACATATACTTTCGCTAATGAAATATTAAATGCTCTGAGTAACCGGAAGTCACCTGTTGGGATTTTTTGTGATCTATCAAAGGCTTTTGATTGTGTAAATCATGGAATACTTCTAGATAAGCTCAAGTACTGTGGTATGAATGGGACAGTGCTCAAATAGTTTAAATCATACCTAACTGGAAGAGAGCAGAAAGTTGAAATAAGCAGTTCACATAATATGCAAAAAACTGGTGATTTCTCAAACTGGGGAACAATCAAGAATGGGGTGCCGCAAGGTTCGGTCTTGGATCCTCTGCTGTTCTTAATATATATTAATGACTTGCCATTCTATATTCACGAAGATAGAAAGCTGGTACTTTTTGCCGATGATACAAGTATAGCTATCACACCCAACAGACAAGAATTAACTGGTGAAATTGTAAAGGATGTTTTTCAGAAAATCATTTAGTGGTTCTCTGCAAATGGGCTCTCATTATATTTTGACAAAACACAGTGTATACAGTTCCACACAATAAATGGAATGACACCATTGATATATATAGACTTCGATCAGAAATCGGTAGCTAAGGTAGAATATTCAAAATTTCTAGGTGTATGCATTGATGAGGGATTGAACTGGAAAAAACACACTGAGGATCTGCTGAAACGTCTGAGTTCAGCTTCTTATGCTGTTAGCGTCATTGCAAATTTTGGCGATATACATCTGAGTAAATTAGCTTACCATGCCTATTTTCATTCTCTGCTTTCCTATGGCATCATATTCTGGGGTAACTCATCATTGAGTAAAAGAGTGTTCATTGCACAAAAGCGTGTAATCAGAATAATTGCTGGAGCTCATACAAGATCATCCTGCAGACACTTATTTAAAGAGCTAGGGATCTTCACTGTAGCCTCACACTTATGAAATTTGTTATTAACAATCCGAAGGAATTCAAAAGAGTAGCAGTGTACATGGCTACAACACTAGGAGAAAGGATGATCTTCACTACTCAAGGTTAAATCTAACTTTGTCTCAGAAGGGGGTAAATTATGCTGCCACGGAAGTCTTTGGTCACTTACCTAATAGCATCAAAAGTCTGACAGATAGCCATATAGCATTTAAAAGGAAACTAAAAGAATTTCTTAATGGCAACTCCTTCTACACATTAGATGAATTTTTGGATATAATAAGTGGGTAATTTCCCCAACCCCCACAAAAAATTAAAAACATTAAGTGTCATGTAATATTTTGTGTAATGTACACCTTGTGCAGTCATCTTTCATTAACCTGACACGCTCCACATCATTACGAAGTCTCGTATTCATGATCTACGGAACAAGTACTAATGTAATCTGACCTAGTCTAATCTGTTATTATCTCATCCAGTATTAATGCTTCAAAACCAAAAATTTGCATGAATAAAATGTAGTACTGCCTACACAGTGAGCCACATTATTCAACAATGTATTAAATATTTTAAGCTGGAACATGTCACATGTTCTTACATAAGTAGGAGAAAAAATTGACTTCTAAAAAACATTTAAAAAGAAAAATACACAAAACAATTAACTGATAAATATTCCATGTTTACTGTTTCAACACGTCAATAATAAAAAGAATAAAATTGGTTTCGACTTTTTATTTTGAGTGTTGTGGAAATGCAGCAGCGTAACTAAAATAAAAATTACACGTTATGAAGTACATAAGATAAAAACAATATTCATTCCACTATGTATTCCAAAATTTAAATTTTTTCCACGTACTGGTCACAATATACTATTTGATTAAAATTTCATTTTAGTATCTATTAAAGTTTTTGAGTTACCAAATTACAAAATTCTAGCAAAAACTACAGGCCATGACGTCCAGGCCCGTTAACTGGAGACAAGGGACCCTCGCCACCCGGAGATGGGAAGCACCTTGGAGAGGCAGGCCGGAACGGCATGAAGTCGGCTGCCGCGGCCATTGAGTAACGGAGCTGCCATAGCATTGCACGCTGGCTTTTCGGGGAAAATCTACAGGCACGTGATAGGCACGCGACGCCGAATAGCCCTCAGTTCAGTAAAGAGAAAGCTGGACTGTGCAGGACCTGTGCTCTTCCTTTGCGTGGTGTTCCGTTCAGCCAAACTACCATCACTCAAATGTTTGGTGGCCGCAGGCCAAATTGTGGCATCTTACATGGCCAACGAGAGGACGAAATTCGTGTTTTAAGCGTGATGTCACCGAGCTTTGTAAAGAAAAGGTGCACCACCAATCTGTCGCCAGGCCATGGAGTCTGTTAACCTAAGAACTGCAGAAAATAGCGCAAACGACAATGGTTGGTAAGTGCTGAAAAGAGGAATTTAAGCAGAAGACCGGCCACAGTTTCTCAAGAAGGGACAGCGCGGCTGCTGCTCCCATTACCTGACGTTGAAACGTTAGTCGAGATGGTTGCTAAATTACTGATACTTTGCCAACTTGAAAAATTAAGAGATTGGCAGGCTTTTTCGATGGAGAGAGGACAACTTTTGTTATGATGCTTCCCATTAGGAGAATGACTAAAAAAGTTTGATTGGTAGGCAAGTGCGTTTTGGAAGAATTTTCCGCAGAGAACTGGGAGCAGAGAGATTTACAGACGCTTGGGTTTCAGCACGCAGACAAGGAAATACTTGGATAGATTTTCGGCTTTAGACAAGAAAGTATCAATACGAGACTGGGATGCAGCGAGACGGAGCAGAGAGACGTCGGAAGACTGGAATCTTCAGGTGGCGTTCATATCCATCCCCTAAACAGCAGACATAAATGACGAGACAGATTATGCAGTTCGTGTTCCAGTGGAGGTGATACATGATAAGGCCTTGCTGCCAAGGCGAAGAGGAGATAGAGCAGTTAGGAATGCGTAGGCACGTATTCATAATTTAATGGTGTCTTATTTTAGGATTGTACTAAGTAACTAGACGCTCACTAAAGCTTTAGGCATTCTGAATTTTTGCATGTGACGTCCTGTACCTGACGGCAGGTGGAAGCAATCATCACGCCCCTGTCAGAACCATGTACTTCTTTGATTGCCCACTAAATTGTGAATCAATAACCTCATCCTTTCTTTACCCAACTCCTGTGGCTTTATCGAACTACAGTCGCATCTTACGAGTTTTTCAATGATCGTATATTTTAATTTTCTTGCTTTCCCGTTATCCGGAGTTCATGTTGTGCTATTATCAATCGCTGATTGAACTTATGCTTGCAACAAACCCGGATTACTTAGGACCACCCCTTAATTTCAATACTTTGATGAACCCCCTCTGACTTCTTACTGATATTGCTTTTTGTAAGGACCGCACGCTGAGGTTGCTTTTGTACCATATGCCAGCTCACTAGTACAACGGGATACCCAAGAAACCGATTTTATTTTTTAAACTTGTTTATTCACATTTTAAACGAAACCTTCAGTCCTCTTGAAAGTGCTCTACTTGCACTAAAAGACCTGTCTAATCTTTTATTTCAGTTTTTGTGATGCTTGACAGCGCCTCTGGCATTTTTTCTTCAACTCAGCAGCATCAGCAAAACGCTTTTCTTTAATGTTTCTTTTCATTCTAGGAAAGAAAAGTCGCACGGGGGAATGTTGGGTGAGTAAGGGCTGAGGACGGGGGTCGTACCATCTTTGGTCAAGAATTGCCGTATAGACAGGGATGTGTGAGCAGCAGACTGTCACAAACAGGGCCGTTTCCTCTGCACTCTGTTGCGCAATATTTTCAAAACTTCCAAATAGAAAGCCTGGTTAGCTGATCGATCCTGCAGAACAAACTCTGAGTGGACGACTCCTCTCACATAAAAAAAAAACAAAATCAGCATTGTCTTAATCTTTGATTTCAACTGATGAGCTTTCTGGAGAGGAGGCGAACTTAGTCTTCCACAGGCTTGGTGTTGCTATGCTTAAGATCCTGAATCAAAGCAACAAAGTTTCATCACTTGTGATTAATTTTGGAAAAAAGTTTGGTGCATTTCGAGGCTCTTCTTTCAAAGCACAGCATGCCTTCAAACGACTTTGTTTTTATTTAGCAGTCTGCAGTGGTGACACGAATTTGGCAGCCACCGTTTTCATCCCCAAATCTTCTGTCACAATTCGCTGCACTGAACTCCAAGGCACTCCTGATAGCTCCACAACTTCTTCAATGGTCCGTCGTCGATCTTCGTTGGGGATTGCACTAAGTTTCCAACGTTTTCAGGTGTTCGGGTCGTGAAAAGACGACCAGAAAGAGATCTGTATCAATCGACACTTCACCATTTTTGAAACGGGAAAAACATCCAAAAACCTGTGTTTTCCCTATAGTACCATCCTTGTACGGCGTTTTAACAGTTCAAGAGTTTCTGTTCCACTTTATCGAGCCAAATACAGAATTTCACTGCTGCACGCTGTTCGCGAAAATCAGCCATTGAGAAAACAACAATCACACAAAACAGTTGTCAGTATAAACTCTACCGAAATTAGTCTTGACCTCCTTCAGCAACGGAACTCGACCTACTGACAACGGAATGTTCGCTCTATGCCCTCCTTTCGGCAAAATGCGGTGCTACAGAAGCTCTGCCCATTAAAAAATTAGTTCTGTTTCTTTTGCGTCGCCCTTCGTGTATAACATGAACAGCAATGGTTCCCCAACATGCTGCCCTGGGAGACATCAGTAGTGACTTTTTTGTTTTGCTTGTGTCGATGACTCTCCATCCAAGATAACATGCTGTGCCACAAATTTTCAGTCACGAATTTCGCTGATAAGTCAAATACGTTTCAGAACTCAGGAAATACAGCGTCTACTTGAATGGCTTGATCCATGCGTTCCAAAATGTCATGTGGGGAAAGCGCAAACTGGGTTTCGCCCATTGTTTCCGCAATTCATGTTGGTTGGCGTGGATTAGGTCATTCTATTCGAGACAGCACTATGCTACAACGAGGTTGAAAGTAAACGCTGGGGTTGTCTCTGTGTCATTGCTATTCACTAATATTCACGGTCGTTTGGGTGTCTGACGAACACGGTGTTTATACCCAACGTCGTCTCTGTAGAACACACTCGCACATATGAAAGTAAGTAGTGTACTCTGGCAGGAGGTGTGCGATGGCGGTAACGTCTGTGTCCTGGCTGGCGAATTGTCAAAGGCGGTGAAGGATATGTCGTCGGGACGAATACCATGAGCACCGTAGTCATTGACTACGAAACCTGGAGTAAACTGTGCTAATCCTACTGCGACGCCACTCCCATGAGCTTTCCCTAAGCTAAGGCTTTGTTGGTCAGAGGCTGAAGGTGATCTTCAAAGTGCCCGCCCCCTTTCAGTGAGGTACCGCATTAGATTCCAAGATGGCGTGTGAAACTGAGGGTGGGCATCCGTAAATTGACTACTCACTCACTTACTGAATACGAGCTTCTTAGTCTCAGAAGAAAAGTATTTCCCACCAAAAGTCAGTTTCCTTAAATCAAACGGAAGGATGCGGTGCATTTTCGGCAAGATGATGATTTCAGTCCACGTCCTGCAGTTCAGTTTACGTTAACCGTGACTTCCCTAAATCGTTTAACTCTAATGCTGGGATAGTTTTTGTGTAAGGACACGGCCAATTCCCTTCCTCGTCCTTCCACAGTACGAGCTTTTGCGAATGGCCTCGTTGTCGACGAGACTTTAAACATCAGTCTTCCTCATCCTTTACCTAGTACTAGACCGAGCTAGTAAGTCTACCACTTACGTCCTTCTTTTTTGGAACAAATTGTGTAATCCCCTAGAAATCACAATTCTTCCACTTCTCTAGCACGATATCTTAAAATTAGAGTTTTTGTTGATTCAGCAGATCTGAGCATTCATTGTTCATACAAGAGCGACGCTATCTGCGAACCTGAAGAATGATACGTTTTTCACTCACGTATTAGTAGTCCGCAATCCTTTAGATACCCCTAACACGTAGCCCCCCCACCCCATGAACCATGGACCTTGCCGTTGGTGGGGAGGCTTGCGTGCCTCAGCGATACAGATAGCCGTACCGTAGGTACAACCACAACGGAGGGTATCTGTTGAGAGGCCAGACAAACGTGTGGTTCCTGAAGAGGGGCAGGAGCCCTTCCAGTAGTTGCAGGGGCAACTGTCTGGATGATTAACTAATCTTGCCTTGTAACACTAACCAAAACAGCCTTGCTGTGCTGGTACTGCGAACGGCTGAAACCAAGGGGAAACTACGGCTGTAATTATTCCCGAGGGCATGCAGCTTTACTGTATGATTAAATGATTATGGCGTCCTCTTGGGTAAAATATTCCGGAAGTAAATAAGTCCCCCATTCAGATCTCCGGGCGGGGACTACTCAAGAGGACGTCGCGTTATCAGGAGAAAGAAAACTGGCGTTCTACGGATCGGAGCGTGGAATGTCAGATCCCTTAATCGGACAGGTAGGTTAGAAAATTTAAAAAGGGAAATGGATAGGTTACAGTTAGATATAGTGGGAATTAGTGAAGTTCGGTAGTAGGAGGAACAAGACTTCTGGTCAGGTGACTACAGGGTTATAAACACAAAATCAAATAGGGGTAATGCAGGAGTAGGTTTAATAATGAATAAGAAAATAAGAATGCGGGTAAGCTACTACAATCAGCATAGTGAACGCATTATTGTGGCCAAGATAGACACAAAGTCCACGGCTACTACAGTAGTACAAGTTTATATGCCAACTAGCTCTGCAGATGACGAAGTAATTGAAGAAATGTATGATGAAATAAAAGAAATTATTCAGATAGTAAAGGGAGACGAAATTTTAATACTCATGGGTGACTGGAATTCGGTAGTAGGAAAACGGAGAGAAGGAAACATAGTAGATGAATATGGACTGGGGCAAAGAAATGAAAGAGGAAGCCGCCTGGTAGAATTTTGCACAGAGCACAACTTAATCATAGGCAACACTTGGTTAAAGAATCATAAAAGAAGGCTGTATACATGGAAGAAGCCTCGAGATACTGACAGGTTTCAGATAGATTATATAATGGTAAGACAGAGATTTAGGAACCAGGTTTTAAATTGAAAGACATTTCTAGGGGCAGATGTGGACTCTGATCACAATCTATTGGTTATGACCTGTAGATTAAAACGGAAGAAACTTCAAAAAGGTGGAAATTTAAGGACATGGGATCTGGATAAACTGAAAGAACCAGAGGTTGTACAGAGTTTCAGGGAGAGCATAAGGGACCAATTGACAGGAATGGGGGAAAGAAATACAGTAGAAGAAGAATGGGTAGCTTTGAGGGATGAAGAAGTAAAGGCAGCACAGGATCAAGTAGGTAAAAAGACGAGGGCTAGTAGAAATCCATGGGTAACAGAAGAAATATTGAATTTAATTGATGAAAGGAGAAAATATAAAAATGCAGTAAATGAAGCAGGCAAAAAGGAATACAGACGTCTCAAAAATGAGATCGACAGGAAGTGCAAAATGGCTAAGCAGGGATGGCTAGAGGACAAATGTAAGGATGTTGAGGCTTATCTCACTAGGGGTAAGATAGATACTGCCTACAGGAAAATTAAAGAGACCTTCTGAGAAAAGAGAACCACTTGTATGAATATCAAGAGCTCAGATGGAAGCCCAGTTCTAAGCAAAGAACTGAAAGCAGAAAGATGGAAGGAGTATATAGAGGGTCTATACAAGGGCGATGTACTTGGGGACAATATTATGGAAATGGAAGAGGACGTAGATGAAGATGAAATGGGAGATACGATACTGCGTGAAGAGTTTGACAGAGCACTGAAAGGCCTGAGTCGAAACAAGGCCCCCGGAGTAGACAACATTCCATTGGAACTACTGACGGACTTGGGAGAGCCAGTCCTGACAAAACTGTGCCATCTGGTAGGCAAGATGTATGAAACAGGCGAAATACCCACAGACTTCAAGAACAATATAATAGTTCCAATTTTCTAGGCGCGACTGATACGGTCGCAGGTTCGAATCCTGCCTCGGTCATGGATGTGTGTGATGTCCTTAGGTTAGTTAGGTTTAAATAGTTCTAAGTTCTAGGGGACTGATGACCACAGCAGTTGAGTCCCATAGTACTCAGAGCCATTTGAACCAAATAATTCCAATCCCAAAGAAAGCAGGTGTTGGCAGATGTGAAAATTAACGAACAATCAGTTTAATAAGCCACAGTTGCAAAATACTAACACGAATTCTTTGCAATCGAATGGAAAAACTAGTAGAAGCCGACCTCGGGGAAGATCAGTTTGGATTCCGTAGAAATACTGGAAGACGTGAGGCAATACTGACCTTACGACTTATCTTGGAAGAAAGATTAAGGAAAGGCAAACCTACGTTTCTAACATTTGTAGACTTAGCGAAAGCTTTTGACATTGTTGACTGGAATACTCTCTTTCAAATTCTAAAGGTGGCAGGGGTAAAATACAGGGAGCGAAATGCTATTTATAATTTGTACAGAAACCAGATGGCAGTTATAAGAGTCGAAGGCCATGAAAGGGAAGCAGTGGTTGGGAAGGGAGTGAGACAGTGTTGTAGCCACTCCATATGTTATTCAATATGTATATTGAGCAAGCAGTAAAGGAAACAAAAGAAAAATTCGGAGTAGGTATTAAAATCCATGGAGAAGAAGTAAAAACTTTAAGGTTCGCCGATGGCATTGTACTTCTGTCAGGGACAGCAAAGGACTTGGAAGAGCAGTTGAACGGAATGGACAGTGTCTTAAAAGGAGGATATAAGATGAAGATCAACAAAAGCAAAACGAGGATAATGGAATGTTGTCGAATTAAGTCGGGTGATGCTGACGGAATTAGATTAGGAAATGAGACACTTAAAGCAGTAAAGGAGTTTTGCTATTTAGGGAGCAAAATAACTAATGAGGGCGAAGTAGAGAGGATATAAAATGTAGATTGGCAATGGCAAGGAAAGCGTTTCTGAAGAAGAGTAATTTGTTAACATCGGGTATAGATTTAAGTGTCAGGAAGTCGTTTCTGAAAGTATATGTATGGAGTGTGGCCATGTATGGAATTGAAACATGGACGATAAATAGTTTGGACAAGAAGAGAAGAGAAGCTTTTGAAATGTGGTGCTACAGAAGAATGCTGAAGATTAGTTGGGTAGATCACATAACGAATGAGGAGGTACTGAATAGGATTGGGAAGAAGAGGAGTTTGTGGCACAACTTGACAAGAAGAAGGGACCGGTTGGTAAGACATGTTATGAGGCATCAAGGGATCACTAATTTAGCATTGGATGGCAGTGTGGAGGGTAAAAATCGTAGAGTGAGACCAAGAGATGAATACACTAAGCAGATTCAGAAGGATGTAGGTTGCAGTAAGTACTGGGAGATGAAGAAGCTTGCACAGGATAAAGTAGCGTGGAGGGCTGCATCAAACCAGTCTCAGGACTGAAGAGAACAAGAAGAAAAACAACGTAGGAAAACGTCCTACAGTAATGGGCTGCATCTACGGGAGGTATGTTTGTTACTGTTTTATGTACAATAATAAAGATCACGAAAATCTCACACTGTGTGAATTCAGTGGCGGGAGTTTCACGTTCTCCGGAGACAAGTCGAGCTATGCTGCTGAGCCGTAAAAAAAAAACACCAAACACGAAACAACGACCTGAAAGGCAAGGAATGAAACTGAAATAAGTTTACCAACATAAGTCACTGTTTGGCGATCTCCGTTAAGCACGAAATATTCAAATCTTACAGAGTATCAGCAAAGCAAGTGATACACTATCTGCAGTACGATGTCTATTAAAAACTTCTGGCGCACTTCGAACAACAACCGTCGAGTCAGACTGGCACTTTCTTTTAAGTTTACACACGGCTGGTTGGGCCATCAGTGAGGAGTTTTCACGAATCTCAATGTTTATGACGTCATACTCCTGAAGTATATGGCGTACAATGATATAATTTTGCAGGTGTATGTGAATACTGTCTGCAAAAGTCTCGCGAATACAGTTAGCAGTAGAGAAGTAATAAGTCGAAACGTCATACCTGATGCTGCAGTTTTACTGCATGAACAGCGAAAATGTAGTAAACGATAAACTTCCTTCTTTTCATCATTATGTGAAGTGTTGTCAGCGAGAAAGTGTTTCTTAAAGGTTTGAAATTGAGTGTAAAATTTGTTGCAAGTCACTAAGTGCTCTCATTCTGACATATTGGACGAAGAAAGACTGAGTATTTGCACATCGGAGGTACACTGCTACCCCCGCTCCCGCTTCACTTTGGTAGCTTGGTGGTTCTAAGCCCTACAGATACCTCTCCAGACGAAGTGTCGTTGAAATTGGTCCAGTGGTTTAGGAGGCGTTGTGGAACATACATACGTGCATGTATGCATAAATTTTTGTAATATGTATGGAGTGATGGTTTTCGTTTTACTGGCTATCACCCGTCACCCGAAAGAATACCCACAATTCCGTGCGTGGTTTCCACTTCGGCTGTCGGTGTTCCGTCTCCTTAGCGTTTGCCTCACAGAGGAAGAGGGGGCGCCTGCGGTGTGGTCACCGTGACTGCCAGCTCTTCCCTCTACCGCTTCATGAGTGTGTTTCAGACGTGACGCAATGTCCATTCCGGGCTTTCTTGAGAACTGTGCTTCTTTGTCACAGGAATCTGGGACGGATGATGAGATCATCAACCACCTGATGTTGCGAACATTCGCCGTGTTAAGTAGGACTACATGCGCCAACAGATAGCAGCGTGACTAGAGAAAATTTTGAATCACGAAGCTGCCGAATATACATCCAATATCTTTTACGCTAGCTTCGCACTATTATAAAAACACACGAAATTCTGAATTTAAGTGAAGATATTTGAATCAAGGTGGCAATGCTCTCCTCCAAGGCGGTTCACTTTAACTTCATAAAGTCGGGCTATTCCAAAAGGTATGTTACAACTTCAGTGTCATATAACTTGGCCGGCCGGAATGGCCATGTGGTTCTAGGCGCTACAGTCGGTCGCAGGTTCGAATCCTGCCTCGGGCATGGATGTTTGTGATGTCCTTAGGTTAGTTAGGTTTAATTAGTTCTAAGTTCTAGGCGACTGATGACCTCAGAAGTTAAGTAGCATAGTGCTCAGAGCCATTTGAACCATTTTTAACTTGACTTGTAATTAACTCAGAGATACAAAGTAATAGTAAAGTTTGTTTGATGCACCAACTCAAAAACGGTTTGTTATATGTAAGGTAATGAATAAATGTTTCGTCTTCCTGGGTAACAAGAGCAACATAACTGAAAAAAAAGTTTTTTTCTTTGTTGTCGAAGGGTGGTAGGAGTACCATAGATGAATCAAAGAAAGGGGTCTATACCGGAAAAGAAGTCACATCCCAAGTTCATAGAAATCTCAGAAAGCCATACGGGAAACCACCACACTCGCATGAACTTCATGGAAAGGGGAGCGTGGATTTGAAGTACCACGTAGGTAGACCAAGGAAGACTCGGGGAGAATTCGATAGATTTTCCAGCATTCACCACATAAGTCTGTTCGTAACATCAAAATACTACGAAAGCGTCTTCATCTGTTTCCATACAGACTACAGCTGTTACTACAAATCAGAGACCGAGCGAGGTGGCGCAGTGGTTAGCACACTGGACTCGCATTCGGGAGGACGACGGTTCAATCCCGTCTCCGGCCATCCTGATTTAGGTTTTCCGTGATTTCCCTAAATCGTTTCAGGCAAATGCCGGGATGGTTCCTTTCAAAGGGCAAGGTCGATTTCCTTCCCAATCCTTCCCTACACCGAGCTTGCGCTCCGTCTCTAATGACCTCGTTGTCGACGGGACGTTAAACACTAACCACCACTACAAATCAGACATGATTATAGGCTAATGGTTTGTGATTTGATGTCAAGAATAACTGCAGCTATTGAAACAGTTTTTGTTAGAACAGATTTGGACCAGCTTCGAATATCGACTAGATATTGTGCGTGCCACAAAGGGAGCGCGTGTAGAACTTAATTAAAGAACCAGCATAAAACTTATTGAGTTAGTGCAGCAAATAAATTTCAGTTTTTTCTCCAAGTTAATTACAAGTTTCAGGATATAACATTGAAGTTGCGAGGTACCTCTTGGAACACCTTGTATTATGTCTGAGACAATGCACTGAATTACATACCGTGTTCATCATATTAAGTCTACTATTTTGCGAATGATAACTGGCTGTTGATCACAAGGATTCAAAAAGTAAAAACGGGAAACATCTAGTATTAATAGTGCTATGTATTACAAACAAATATGCCCGTTACCAGTTTCGAACCGACAGGTTCATCATCAGAATGCTGCCCATGTTTTATAATTTCAGTTAGCTCATGCTAGATACTGTCCGTGATGTTTTTGTGTGTGTGATTTTTTTCTTTTTTAATTGTGACCATCAACAGCCGTTAGACAATGAACCTCTCAGTTCAGAAGCGCTAACAGTGCCATTTGTTCTTAATAAATAACATTATTAACGCTGGCTGGTTGCTACTTCTGCTTTCTATATGAATTGAATTGAATCCTTACATACGTATGTCCTCCTTGTGTCAATTTTCAACAAACTGCCAAAATAAATGAGTACAATATATCGTTAATGATGGAAAAAGATTCCATCGTCTGCGACTTTAAAGGGAGCACACTTGCACTGCAATATTGTACTTATACATTGTTGTTGTTGTTGTTGTGGTGGTGGTGGTGGTGGTGGTGGCGGCCATCGTCGTCTTCGTCTTCGCCGTTGTCATCTTTACTCCAGCCTGCTTTGACGCAGCTCTCCCCACTAGTCTGTCCTGTGCCAGCCTCTTCATCCAGCATATCCTACATGAACACGCTTCCGTCCATTACCAGGTAGGTAGTGGGTGAATCCTTCTTGCGTCAGGATGTGTCGTATCAACCGATCGATTCTTCCAGTCATGTTGTGTAAATACGTTCTTCCTCCTTTCGCGTCTTCGACGATCGCCTTGACTGTCTCAGTGCAGGATCGCTCTCTGCTTGTAAAGCTGTCTTACAAGAATGATGTCTGTGCAGTACACGTCGCTCTGCAGAAGTTCCGGACACTGTAGTGTTTGAAAAAAGGCGTTGGTCCGATGACTGCATAGGTCTGGAGAAAATGATGCGAAAATTCGAAAAAACGGGTTCTACATCTACATCTACATCTACATCCGTACTCCGCAAGCCACCTGACGGTGTGTGGCGGAGGGTACCCTGAGTACCTCTATCGGTTCTCCCTTCTATTCCAGTCTCGTATTGTACGTGGAAAGAAGGATTGTCGGTATGCTTCTGTGTGGGCTCTAATCTCTCTGATTTTATCCTCATGGTCTCTTCGCGAGATATACGTAGGAGGGAGCAATATACTGCTTGACTCTTCGGTGAAGGTATGTTCTCGAAACTTTAACAAAAGCCCGTACCGAGCTACTGAGCGTCTCTCCTGCAGAGTCTTCCACTGGAGTTTATCTATCATCTCCGTAACGCTTTCGCAATTACTAAATGATCCTGTAACGAAGCGCGCTGCTCTCCGTTGGATCTTCTCTATCTCTTCTATCAACCCTACCTGGTGCGGATCCCACACTGCTGAGCAGTATTCAAGCATTGGGCGAACAAGCGTACTGTAACCTACTTCCTTTGTTGTCGGATTGCATTTCCTTAGGATTCTTCCAATGAATCTCAGTCTGGCATCTGCTTTACCGACGATCAACTTCATATGATCATTCCATTTTAAATCACTCCTAATGCGTACTCCCAGATAATTTATGGAATTAACTGCTTCCAGTTGCTGACCTGCCATTTTGTAGCTAAATGATAAGGGACCTATCTTTCTATGTATTCGCATCACATTACACTTCGCTACATTGAGATTCAATTGCCATTCCGTGCACCATGCGTCAATTCGCTGCAGATCCTCCTGCATTTCAGTACAATTTTCCATTGTTGCAACCTCTCGATACACCACAGCATCATCTGCAAAAAGCCTCAGTGAACTTCCGATGTCATCCACCAGGTCATTTATGTATATTGTGAATAGCAACGGTCCTATGACACTCCCCTGCGGCACACCTGAAATCACTCTTACTTCGGAAGACTTCTCTCCATTGAGAATGACGTGCTGCGTTCTGTTATCTAGGAACTCCTCAATCCAATCACACAATTGATCTGATAGTCCGTATGCTCTTACTTTGTTCATTAAACGACTGTGGGGAACTGTGTCAAACGCCTTGCGGAAGTCAAGAAACACGGCATCTACCTGTGAACCCGTGTCTAAGGCCCTCTGAGTCTCGTGGACGAATAGCGCGAGCTGGGTTTCACACGATCGTCTTTTTCGAAACCCATGCTGATTCCTACAGAGTAGATTTCTAGTCTCCAGAAAAGACATTATACTCGAACATAATACGTGTTCCAAAGTTCTACAACTGATCGACGTTAGAGATATAGGTCTATAGTTCTGCACATCTGTTCGACGTCCCTTCTTGAGAACGGGGATGACCTGTGCCCTTTTCCAATCCTTTGGAACGCTTCGCTCTTCTAGAGACCTACGGTACACCGCTGCAAGAAGGGGGGCAAGTTCCTTCGCGTACTCTGTGTAAAATCGAACTGGTATATCATCAGGACCAGCGGCCTTTCCTCTTTTGAGCGATTTTAATTGTTTCTCTATCCCTCTGTCGTCTACTTCGATATCTACCATTTTGTCAACTGTGCGACAATCTAGAGAAGGAAGCACAGTGCAGTCTTCCTCTGTGAAACAGCTTTGGAAGAAGACATTTAGTAATTCGGCCTTTAGTCTGTCATCCTCTGTTTCAGTACCATTTTGGTCACAGAGTGTCTGGACATTTTGTTTTGATCCACCTACCGCTTTGACATAGGACCAAAATTTCTTAGGATTTTCTGCCAAGTCAGTACATAGAACTTTACTTTCGAATTCATTGAAAGCCTCTCGCATAGCCCTCCTCACACTACATTTCGCTTCGCGTAATTTTTGTTTGTCTGCAAGGCTTTGGCTATGTTTATGTTTGCTGTGAAGTTCCCTTTGCTTCCGCAGCAGTTTTCTAACTCGGTTGTTGTACCACGGTGGCTCTTTTCCATCTCTTACGATCTTGCTTGGCACATACTCATCTAACGCATATTGTACCATGGTTTTGAACTTTGTCCACTGATCCTCAACACTATCTGCACTTGAGACAAAACTTTTGTGTTGAGCCGTCAGGTACTCTGTAATCTGCTTTTTGTCACTTTTGCTAAACAGAAAAATCTTCCTACCTTTTTTAATATTTCTATTTACGGCTGAAATCATCGACGCAGTAACCGCTTTATGGTCGCTAATTCCCTGTTCTGCATTAACTGATTCAAATAGTTCGGGTCTGTTTGTCACCAGAAGGTCTAATATATTATCGCCACGAGTCGGTTTTCTGTTTAACTGCTCAAGGTAGTTTTCAGATAAAGCACTTAAAAATATTTCACTGGATTCTTTGTCCCTGCCACCCGTTATGAACGTTTGAGTCTCCCAGTCTATAGAGCGGCCTGAGCTGGCGAGGCGTGCGCATCGCTGCCGTTGCGCGCTACGCTAACTCGGCCGTTGAGAGCTCGTGAAGAGGTTTCTGTGCTGTGGGAGCCGCGCAGAGCAAATTGTCGTGCGTTGTTTTGACAACGCGTGCAGATTGTCGTGTTTCGCGCCTCACAGCATGGGAAAGAAGGGTGCGCAGAGGAAACCTGCCGCTACGAAGGGTCCTTCGGTTGCGCAACTCACTAAGTCTGCCGACCATGCAAGGAACTCCCGAGAAGACGAGTCGCGGCCTGTCCCCCCTTTATACATCAAGTGTAAAGGTGGGTGGACAGCGCTGTTCGACACCATGACGAACTGCGCACGGAACGAAGTGGTCTACGAGTCTGTCGATACAGACTCGCTGATCTGCGTTCGAGCCGCAAACGTGGCCGACCACAGGGCGATCAAGGTCGCAGTGGCCGACCACATCGTCGACGCGCCGCCGGCGCGTGAGAAGGCACCTTCCCCTGGAAGGATGAAGACGACCAAGGCGCTCCTCAGGGGGCTACCTTGGTGCTGTGACGAGGCAGCGGTCCGGGAAGGGCTGCTGCGAGCCGGGTTTGGTGGTGTAACCGCAAGGCTGCACAACCGGACCAACAGGAAGAGGGCGCCGCTCTATGCAGTTACCGTGCATACGGTCGACGGCGGGAGCGACATCTTCGACTTGCGGAAGCTGCTGGGCTTCCCGGTGACGTCAGAGGCTCTCCCGACCGCCATGGACCCCCTGCCCCAGTGCTTCAGGTGCCAGGGCGAGGGCCATGTTGCGAAGTATTGCCGCAACGCGGTGCGGTGCGTCAAGTGCTCAGGGGAGCATGACAGCCGCGCCTGCGACCGCGGCAGCAACGTTCTACCGACCTGTGTCCGGTGTGGCGGCCCGCACGTCGCCAGCTGGCGCGGCTGTGCTGCTTTTTCAAGCCGCAGCCGTGCCGGGGGCGGCGAGGCGGCCGCGGCCGCACCGACACAGCGGAAGATGCGAAGACGACGTCGGAAACGGCGTAGGGCGCAGAACAGCCCGGCGCAGCAGAGGGACGGCGCAGCAGCAGCTCCACCTGCCAGGAGCAGGGAAGACCGCTTGGAAATGGGCGGCCAGGACGCAGCCCGCGCTCCCGAGAAGATACGTGACCTCGAACTCGGCAACGCCGTGAAGGAGGCCACTGCAGCCCTCAGAGCCGTCATTGCGACGGAGAGGGCTGCCTTCGCAGCCGCCGTGGCTGCAGAGAAGGAAGAGGCCTTGAGGCAGCTGCGAGCAGTCTTCGCCCGAGGCCCCAGCGCAGTAGTACCTGCGAACACTCCTGCGACCTCGCAGAAGGACGTCCGCGCGCCTGAGCCAGCGGTTGCCCCAGCAGCACCGCAGGTGAGAGGTGCAGTGAAGAAAACCACCGCTCCAGCTGAACCGGTGGCAACGCCGACCGCGACGGGAGCCGGTCCCCCAAGGGATCGAGAAGCCAAAAGGGCAGCCTTTATCGCCCAGGCGCGAGCGAACGGCAAAACTTCCTCGGACGCTGAACTGACGCAGCTCTTCGAACAAACGGAGCTCTTTGACGCTACATTGCGAAAGAGCTGCGGCGTGCAGTAGAGGAGGACGCTGAACGGTAGCCGATAGCTGTCGTTCTGCACCAGCCTGATGAAGCTGCACCAAGTCACCGACGACAAGGCGCAGCAGAGGGCCCAACAGCAACGCATGCGTTGCCGCGCCGAACTCTTATGTTACAGGGAGGAAGCCACTGCAGCCGGCCCAGGGGACTACAAGCGAGCCCAGCCGCAGCACTCGGACTGACCCAGCTAACGGACACGCAGACATAGGTAACGATGCATGATACCTCACGCTAACCGACCTCACCTTGCATGCTCTATCGCAGCTAGCAAGCCGCTACTGCCCTTACTACCCGTCCTACTGTCGCAGAGGTTTTTTTTCCCTTGGCTCTGGCCTTGGCACTTTTTTTCCCTCTGCCCTTACAACCGCTACCCTTCAATCGCTTTCGACCACTTCTATCTCCTGATGGACCATGTAAATGAGTAATCTTACCCAGACGCATGGACAACATCACAGCCTGCATCCTGTGACGCCTGATTCAAACTAACATGCTTACGGAGGTGACAGTAGAACTTTTGGTTTGGTCACCACGTTGATGCGGGCGTGGAGGGGCCCCATCCCCCCCAGTCTATATCCGGCAAATTAAAATCTCCACCCAGAACTATAACATGGTGGGGAAATCTACTCGAAATATTTTCCAAATTATTCTTCAGGTGCTGAGCCACAACAGCTGCTGAGCCCGGGGGCCTATAGAGACATCCAATTACCATGTCTGAGCCTGCTTTAACCGTGACCTTCACCCAAATCATTTCACAATTCGAATCTCCGTCAATTTCCTTCGATACTATTGCACTTCTTATCGCTATAAACACGCCTCCCCCTTCACTGTCCAGCCTATCTCTGCGGTATACATTCCAATCAGAGTTTAGGATTTCACTACTGTTTACGTCTGGTTTCAGCCAACTTTCTGTTCCTAGTACTATATGGGCGTTGTGACCGTTTATTAATGAGAGCAGTTCTGGGACCTTTCTATAGACGCTCCTGCAGTTTACTATTAGCACATTAATATTGTTATTCCTTGTTGCATTTTGCCTACTCCTGCCTTGCCGCGTCTCAGGAGGCGTCTTGTCGGGCCTAGGGAGGGAATTCTCTAACCTAAAAAAACCCCATGTGCACTCCACACGTACTCCGCTACCCTTCTTTTGGTGTGCAACCTGGTAGAGGGAGGAAACGAATTGATTCGACGTCAGTGGAAGCAGTGGCCACAGCAATGCAGGAGGAGGCGAGTGGTGGTGTGCAAACGTGCAGTGCACGGAGAATTGCCCGAACACTGGGCATAGCCGTGAGCACTGCGCGTAAAATCCTATGAAACATCCTTCTTTGCTATCCATTCGAAAATACCCATGTGCACAAGTTGCTTCCTGCTGACCTGCCAGTATGAGACATTCCGCTTTAGAATTTCTTGCTCGCATGGAAGTGGTCAATCATTGGCCGTGGAAGATTTTGTGGACAGACGAAACCCACTTCCATCTGACAGAATTGTCGAATATGAGCAACGGAAAATCCACACGCAAACCATTCAGTACCACTTCATACTGAAAAGGTCACTGTGTGGTCCGGGTTTACGGTATCATTTATCATAGGGCCTGTTACCTGCACCGTCGCTGGCAAGCGCTATGAGTGTCTTTTGCGCAACCACGTCATCCCAGCTCTCCAACAGCGTGGATGTGTAGATGGGATCATTTTTATGCAAGATGGCGCACCTCTGCACATTGAAAATCCATTTAAGCAGGCGCTGAAGCGCCATTTCGGAAATGATAGAAATATCAGAGGCCATTTCCCTACAGCCTGGATGCCGGCCGCGGTGGTCTCGCGGTTCTAGGCGCGCAGTCCGGAACCGTGCCACTGGTACGGTCGCAGGTTCGAATCCTGCCTTGGGCATGGATGTGTATGATGTCTTTAGGTTAGTTAGGTTTAAGTAGTTCTAAGTTCTAGGGGACTAATGACCACAGCAGTTGAGTCCCATAGTGCTCAGAGCCATTTGAACCATTTTTGAACCCTACAGCCTGGCCATCCCGATCACCTCATCTTAATCCGTGTGACTTCTGGCTGTGAGGCTATCTGAAAGATGTGTTAAGTAGTCCGATTGCAAACTTAGCTCCATTGAAGGCATGCATTGAGCAACGTATTCACACTTCTATCAGTTGTGGAACATGCTGCTTCTCGATTTCAACTTGTTGCAGAAAACGGTGAATAGCATATTGAACAAGCTTTGCGCCAGTCACACGGAAATTAATAATACGATTTAATTTTGAGTGATGCTTTTTATGCGGTTTTTGGCCTCAAGACAATTAAAAACCGATTTTCCTATTTTATGTGATATGACCTTGCCGTGGTGGATGGGTTTACGTAACTAACAGTATCACACCCATACACACTGTCAGTTCAGTTTGTTTAATGTCAAACATAGACCTTAGACATTGTTGTATGATTCATTTGTAGTTGATCACTATTAAATTATGATGCTTATAGTGCCATCTATTGCTACATTTTGTAACCAATCATTTTTCTTCTTCCCTATGTTTTCACCCCTTCTCCGATAATATTCCGTTGCAATTTGACGTTATTCTGACCAGTGGTGTTAGTTGTACAACGGTTTGAAAGTTTAATTATGACCACCTTGCAGATTACGAAAATGACTTCTCACTTCTCATCCAGAGGTAACGGGCTACATTTCTCGACAGGCAACCAACTTCATGTAAACTGTTTACCATCATATCAGACGAGGTACTGAATACTAAAATAAGATCTCCGCCCCTTCCTTCCGTAACTTCTTCTTCTTGCGTTACGGCCTCTGTAGGACCACGGGTAGCCCCTTCGTGGACTGCATTTTCCTCTTCTCCCAGAACCTCTTCATTCTTTCTCTTCCTCTCTCCCGCTCTTCTTCCGAGATCTTCAGTTTCCATTTCTCCTTGCGGCTCCACTGCTGACATTCTAATCTTTTCCTGTTATTTTTCTCTGTCATTGATCTCCGGCATATTTGTCGGTGTACATTTGTTCCTCCAATTTTCCTTTCCTTTGACCTTGATCCCCAATTCCAACCAGTGTCCATACTCATCCTAACTACATGCCCAGCAAACCTTGCCCTATTGAGTCTGATTTCCCCGGATATTGTCCTCATGTTCCAGTACAATTCTTCCCTAGGTCTTCGCATCCACCTCTCTCCACTCCTTTTGGGACCTAGTATTTTTCTCAGTATTTTTTTCTCTTCTTTCTCTAGTTGTTCTGCCCCATTTCTTCCTAGTGTCATCGTCTCAGCAGCATACAATACTGTATTCCTCACTGTTGCCTTGTAGTGGCCTGTCTTTGCCTCTGTGAATATATTCTTTTTATTGTATATCTCTCTCGTCATGCAGAAGGCTGACCTCATCTTCTTTATCCTCTCTGTTATTTCCTCCTTGCTCCTGTTCCTTCCTGTTATAAATTCTCCCGGGTATTTAAATTTGTCCACCATTTCCACAGTGCCTTCCGGTGTTTCCCAGTCTGCAGTGGTGTCTTTGTCTTGTTATAGGCGATCCTCAGTTCCACCTTTCTGGCTACCTTACTTAAGTTGTCGAATTGTGTCTTTGGACTGATGACGTCTGTTGTTAAGTCCCATAGTGCTCAGAGCCATTTGAACAATTTTTGTGTCTTTGCGTCTTCTTCCGTCTCACTTACTATTGCTATGTCATCTGCAAAGGCTAGGCAGTCCACTTGAGCCCTGTTGCCCTTTTTGCCCCCCACATGGATCTTTGGTATTCCCATTTCCTCGTTTATTGCTCTCCACTGCCTGATCACTTCGTCCAGTGCTATATTGAACAACAATAGTGACATCCATCGCGGCTGTTTAACGCCAGTCTTGATCTCCTTCCGTAACTCTTGTTAAGCCTTTACATTTGTGATGCGCGAGGGACCATATTTATTACACTGTGAGGCTGACGGTACTTAATACAGCAGTGTAATCTTCCCCCGTTTTCAATTAAGCTCCGTCTAGCTATTTCAACGTCAAAGAACACCCGGATCATATATTCTCATCTATATCGTAACCATAGAAGGACTCTTTCATGTGCGGTCCTTTTACCTACTGCCGTTTATCATGAAGATGTCGCGTGATCGTTTATTTGATGGGCAGAATCGTTTCATATTTTATAATTCCTGCATCTGGGGACTAGAAAGAGTGTGATATACGAAGATAAAAATTCTGTTTCCGCCCGGGATCGAACCGGGGACCTTCCGCGTGTTAGGCGGATGTGATAACCACTACACCACGGAAACAGCTTGCTCCGATACCATTAAATTAGAGCACCTATATTACAATTAAGCATCATTCTAACAAAACTGAGTAGTATAAGAGTTTTTTTTAATATTTAGCACCTGTTTTAACTAACTACTCTTTCACGGTAGACGTCAGTTACTGGAAGACGGAAGAACGGATGACGGAACTCGCTGTTTATAGAGTTACCTTGTGAGAAAACAATGTGCGGTCCATGTCCCGTGCTGGAAGATACGCTTTGTTGGTAAGCGTGTGGGTCGCCAGGGATTCCTCGCCGGTTAGAACAACGCACAAACAGCTGAGTGACACACACCACGCCACGCCACGCCGGCTGGCTGACACACAGCCGCTTCTCGTTTTTCCTCTTCAGCTCCGATTCAGCACGCTCTCACACAGGGCCAACTGTTCGTCCCACACTTCCGCGATTATTACTGCTCGTGGTTGAAGCAGTGACCACGTATACCTGGCGTTGATTATAGACAAATACTATAATAATATACACCGTGAACTGAAGAAGTTATTACCTAAAAATTAAAAAAAACTGGTTTGCCGATGAATTGAGATTGCGTTAGTGCTTAAAAAAACTAAGATGTTTTACCTGAGGTAGACTAAGGTCCATATTTACCTTGAGGTAGACATGATCAAAGAAGCAAAGAACCTTGCAACGGAAATGCGACTACAAATGGTCGACGAAGTCGTCAGTGACATAGCTGAAGCTCGAATAGGAACAGGCGTTATAGAAACTCCCACTAACAACATTCCAACATTCTACCAACAGCATCAATCAATTTCCAAAATTTTTAGCTAACTTTCGGAGAATCAAGTAGCACGAAAGCTAATAATCTCAAAAAAGCAACAAATGGTGAAAAATTAAGAGCAATGTTTACGATTCGATAATTTTCAGCTGCTTTCGTGAGGAATAGGATTGTTCTGCGAAGTGACTGACCGCAGCTAACATTCCAGTCACGAACAGGCGCCCCTTCAAACGCTGATCGTACCCGTTGGCGACGTCAAAGCTGGCGC
Organism: Schistocerca gregaria; assembly: GCF_023897955.1. NCBI lineage: Eukaryota > Metazoa > Arthropoda > Insecta > Orthoptera > Acrididae > Schistocerca > Schistocerca gregaria. The sequence continues at coordinate 429,911,915 of NC_064921.1, forward strand.
AGATCGACGGGTGGAGCCTTCCCTCTTCAGCAGGCTCTTCCAAGAATTGCGCCCCGCGGACGCAAGACAATGTAGTTCAGCGCCCCGTCCGCGACCGTGCGTCGCCAGTGTCGGCATAGGAGCAAGAGAGAGCTGCGGAACGAGTGCGATCTCACAGCACAGCACTGCTCTGCGCTGGACTGTCCCGCAGTCAGTTCCAACGTAAACAAAATATTCTATCTTAGAAATTAATTTTATGTAAGGGATATAGTGTCTCATTCTTACTGTAAGTAGTTACAAGTAAGAATTTGTTATACTTCGTGCTACAATTTTTTGTCTCCCTTTTTCAGAGTTCAGAAATTGTATCCTTAGTTTCCTGTTTTGTACGTAATAATTTTAACTGACCAAGTTTGAATACTTATTAAAATATAATTAAGGTTATAATGCTCTTTAATTCTTACAGTCAACATTGTTAAAGAAGGCAATTAACATTTTACACGATTTTCTTTTTCGAGGAAACGATTTTGTCTAGGCTTGGTACAATATTCCGTGAGACTGCTAACCTCAAAGAATTGGTCAAATTTTTATCGCCAAGGACTGAACGGTTCTTAGTTTCAGCAAGCTTTAAAAGAGAGAAAAAGCGCTCACAAATATACGTGAAACCAAACATTGAGAGAACTTTGGCCACGTGCTTGTGCAAAAGAGGATATTTCTCTCGTGGCAGACAGCTGTAACAGTCATCCAAAGCTTTACACATAAGAAAGCGGTCCTTCAGGCGGATATGGCACTGTAGGTCAATCAGCTCTAGTTGAAGCACTTGTGAGACGTCCTCTGCCCGAAGGGAAAACGGGAGAACAAATATATGTCGGCTGGCGTTCGGGCGGTCCGCCATCTTCTTGTCAAACAAGTTTTCATTTTAAATAGCCGCGATACTTCTCCTTTGAATTTAACTTTTAGATATATTATTTGTGAGGCTTTCACGAATTATGTTTGCTAACTTTTAAACATAATTGTTCAACAAGTTTGTTCCCGCCGCTTTTTTCTCGAAGTTCGAAGCTTTATTGCAAAGAACGAACAAAAAATTAAAAGTATTGGCCATCGCTGGATACGGATCTTCCGGGCACCATACAAATCCCGTGGCTGAAGAACGGGGCTTCTCTTGACAAGATTCATGAATCGATCCAATTTTGCACTTGTTCATAGGACCGCAGGTACCGGTCAATCAGGCTATTGATCGGAATAGGTGGTAGTCAGGGGGAGTAATGTCTGGAGAATTTGGCGGGTCGGGTAGAAACTCCCTTTCAACATTTCCAAGTAGTATTTTAACAGGTTTCGCGACGTAGGCTTCAGCATTGTCATGCTGCAAAATAACCTTTCTCTGCCTATCGCTGTATTGTGACCGTTTGTCTTTCAGTGCTCTGCCAAACTCATCAATTGCTTTCGATAACGATCTCCTGTGATCGTTTCCGTTGGTTTAAACGGCTTCGAACAACTTTTTCGATGTCCGTTCTTAAAGCATTGAAACATTCTCTGCGCGTTCTTTCACTAATAGGTGCCTCATACCAAAGGTTGTAACCAGAATTTCATGGGCTTCAGCAGCAGATATCTTCATGTTAAAACAAAAAAATTGAAACGTCTTTCAAATGAGTAGAACTGGGCTTGAAAGTTGACATATTCGATCGAGAATGACTTTATGGTGCAATCACAGATCGACTAATTTTTAATTGTTTTATGTTTACAGATGCCTAAGCTTGTTGTATGATACTTATAACCAACCACCTGTGCCACAAATTGCGGCTGCTTCCATCTATTGCAGAACGGCGGAAGCAAAGTTGTAGACCTAATAATTTTAAATTTAAATTGTGAACATGTTGTACCGGCTCCACGTGAGCCGCTACATAGCTTGTTACAAGAGTCACATGCTCAAAACACACCTGGGTGCCCTTCCGACTATTAGGGAATTTTAATCCAGAATTATGTTATTTTATCACACTTAGTATAGTCTGCATATGTGAATACCGGTCGTCTGCTGACGTATGCTTGTTCTGTCTGCTGTGGGTTCTCTGAATGTGGAGATGAAGTTTAGCCAACCATTGTATCAAGTAGAGTGAGACTGCATTGGACCAGAGAGACATAGCTTCCCCGCGCTTTAGCAGGCCCCGTTAGGTTGGCAAATAGTCGCTGTGCAGACTCTCTGAGCCCTTCCGGCCACCGTGTGTGGACCCCGGACGAGGGAAGACGGTTAGGCATTCCCTGCTGAGACTCTGTTGAGCATAGACGCTCTGCGTGATGGTTCCTATAGTCATCTTAGTTAGGACAGATAGTCAGGTTTCATAAAATTGTTTTTTTTTGTATCACTGATGACGGGCCAGCATTCCATACAACCGTACCGTTAAACAAAGTGAATGATCAAGAGGTTATTTTCATGATTTTATTAAATAACATGTTGTTCTTATACAAAATTCTTTGTCTCGGAGCAATGTCTTATTTCCGTTACCATTCCAGTTAAGTTACTCAAACTTTCAACTTAAAGTTAACCAATAATCAGAAATTTTGTAGTGATATTTGCTCATGCAAACGGTCGTAGGCGTCTTACACAAAAGATACCATTAATAAGTTGAGGATGCCTGCCAAGGCTTTGTCGGAAACAAGTATCATGCAATGTTTTATGTTATTATTATTATTATTATTATTTTATTATAGTACTGAATATATTTTATTACTGTTATTAATAGTATGGTACACAGCTCTGGCTCATTAAAAGTGGGAGTGAGACATATTTGGGAGGGAGCAGTAACAAGCTGTGGCACTCTGCGACCATCAACCAGAATCCAATCCTGGATAAGAATGATACACTCAACCTATTGGATTTGGAGAAACTACAGAACACCTCAATTCGAATGCTCACACGGGAATTTGAATACCCCTTCTCCATAATGCGAGTCCAGTGCCTTATCCACTGCGTGTTCATCTCACCCGATGAGAAACAGGAGTCATTTGCAGCTAGATTTTATACATTTTACTTATACAGAGTTGCAGGCTGGAGTCAATATTAGGAAGATAAAGTACTGTTCCTTTTGTATCACATCTCAAATTGGATACAAAACAGTTGTTTCTGCTACAAGTACAGGATGGGGCAAATAAAAATGGCCCGGACGAGTGGATACGATTGGACGTGAATGTATATCATGCATATAACCATCCCCCATGACGCGCACACCACGTGTACGCCCGCCAAGTAATCCACACCGGTTCAGAGCGTAGTGTGGGCAATGTCAGTGTGGGTGGAGCAGTCAAAGGGAACGGTGGTATTCACAGTGGAGCTACGGTTGTTCGTTGGGCAAAGTTACATGACAACAAAGTCGTGGCAACGGTGCGGTCAGTTGTTTGCTGAGAAGTCTTACAGTGTCAAAGCGCCAGCAACACTTGGTCCGAAAAGCGCGTCAAACAAGATCCATTGAAAAAAAAAATTCGAAATGCGCCTGCACACTTGAAAATTTGGATTTTGTTTACCAGAAACTGCTTCAGGGTCCTACCAAACCAACCCAACGACTGTTACAAGAGAACGGCATATCACATCGATCCTGTGCATGAATACTAGCACCTGAACTTGCATATGCATCCCTACCGAGTCTCTGTTGTTCACGCATTAAAACCAGAAGACGCTCCTCAGTGTCTCCAGTTTTGTGAGTGGCTGTTTACTGAGATAACAATGAATGATGAAGCCTGGATTCCCCTGAGTGGTTATGTCAACTCATAGAATCGCAATGTTCTGGGCAGTGGAGAATCCGCATAACTTCCACGAAACACCACTGGATGCTCAGATGGTTGGGGCATGGTGTGCAGTGTCTGCACGCCGCATTATTGGTTCCATCTTCTTTCATCAGACGTTGACTGTGATGCGTGATATTGTCAAGATTTTGAACCGCTTGTGGAAGCATTAACGGAGGAAGAAAAGATCTGCAGTTACTTTCAACAGGATGGACCAACTGTCCATACAGCTGGCCGAACCTTGGAGCACATTTACACAAACTTCACACCTGACAGAGTTGTTAACAGAGGTTAATCTGGTCGCGGCCCTACTTTGTGTGTGTGTGAATGTGGGGGGGGGGGGGGGGGGGAGGGAGGGGGGGATTCAAGTCTAAGCTGTATCGTAAACAACCCTCATATGGCTCTGAGCACTATGGGACTTAACTTCTGAGGTCATCAGTCCCCTAGAACTTAGAACTACTCAAACCTAACTAATCTAAGGACATCACACACATCCATGCCCGAGGCAGAATTCGAACCTGCGACCGTAGCGGTCGCGAGGTTCCAGACTGAAGCGCCTAGAACCGCTCGGTCAGACCGGCCGGCACAACCCTCATAATCTTCAAGAACTGCAACAGAACATTTCGGATGCGACTGCAGCAATTAAAGCAGACCAGCTTCAACCCGCCTTCAGCAACTTACTCACCCGGCCCAAAAGTGTAAAAAGATGAATAGTGGTCACTTTCAGCAGGCTGTTTTCCTTTCACTCACAGCTTTGCTGGAATACATACATGTCACATATATTCCACATATACTTCATATATTTCACACATATCAGTACACATATTTCAGCTGTATCAGTAGCGAATTTCACCTTGCAGTATATTTTCACGCAGCTCAATCCATATGACGTCATATCTCCTGAACAATGTGTCCTGAAGTTTTACAATTTTGCAAATGCATTCAATGGCATATTTGAATAGTGTCTGCGAAAGATGTTGAGAACAGAGTTGCTAGCAAGGACGTAATAACTTAAAACGTCATGCATGATGCGGCAATTTTTCTCGCTTCTCAGTGTTTGTGACGTCATATCAGATGAATAATGTGTCTCAGAATGATGTAATTTTGCGGATACATTTAGTGGTACCGTCTGCAAAACGTGTCGCGAATACAGTAAGTAGTAAATGAGAAATAAATTAAAACGCCATGCTTCAGACGGCAGTAAGCGATATACTTTTTCCCTCATTTTGTGTGGTTGTCATCGAGAAAAATTTCCTTGCAAGCCACTAAGCGCCCCCATTCTCAATTACTAGATGGAGAACTGTAGTCTGGCTATTTGCGTGTGTTGAGCTACTCTTCGTTTTTCACCCTCACGTCCACCCGCAACCCTAGTGAGACGGCAGTGCTCTAGTCCGTCTGGAATGATCCAATTATTTGTGACGATTCAAACTCAAATGCTTGCACCTCACGCCCAGTAATGGTTTAGCAGAACAGAACTCATGCAACGATTCTAACTCTCAACGAGCTATAAGCACCTCTCCACTCCTCCAAAACTCAAGAATGAACTGGAGTAGGAACAAGAAATAAAAACTTTGAGGTTCGCCGATGGCACTGTAATCCTGTCAGAGAGAGCAAAGGACCTGGAAGAGCAGCAGAACGGAATGGAGAGTGTCTTGAAAGGAGGATATAAGATGAACATCAACAAAAGCAAAGCAAGGATAATGGAATGTGGTCGAATTAAATCGGGTGATGCTTTAGGAATTAGATTAGGAAATGAGATGCCTAAAGTAGTAAATGAGTTTTGCTATTTGAGAGGCAAAATAACTGATGATGGTCGAAGTAGGGAGGATACAAAATGTAGACTGGCAATGGCAAGGAAAGATAACGGCGATTGCGACCACCACGAAAATTAGGGTTTAACGTCACGTTGAAGACGAAGTCATTAGTAACGGAGCAAATGGCTAGGACTGAAGAAGTACAGGGTAAGGAAGTAGTACTCTCCTTTTCTAACGAGCCATCCTGGCATTTGCCTTAAGCGGTTTAGGGACACCACATTGAAACTGCGTGGCCGGATGGGGATATGAACATTTTTACATTGTTGTTGTTGTGGTCTTCAGTCCACAGACTGGTTTGATGCAGCTCTCCATGATACTCTATCCTGTGCAAGCTTCTTCATCTCTCAGTATCTAACTGTAACCTACATCCTCCTGAGACAGTTTAGTGTATTCAACTCTTGGTCTCCCCCTACAATTTTTACCCTTCACGCTGCCCTCCAATACCAAATTGATGATCCCTTGACGCATCAGAATATGCCCTATCAACCGATCCATTCTTCTAGTCAAGTTGATCCACAAATTTCTCTTATCTTCAATTCTTTTCAATACCTCCTCATTAGTTACGTGATCTACTCATCTAATCTTCAGCATTCTTCTGTAGCACCACATTTAGAAAGCTTCTATTCTCTTCTCGTCTAAACTATTTATCGTCCACGTTTCACTTCCATACATGGCTACACTCCTTACAAATACTTTCAGAAACGACTTCCTGACAGTTAAATCTACACTCGATGTTAACAAATCTCTCTTCGTCAGAAACACTTTCCTTGCCATTGCCAGTCTACATTTTATATCCTCTCTACTTCGACCATCATCAGTTACTTTGCTCCCCAAATAGCAAAACTCATTTACTACTTTAAGCGTTTCATTTCCTAATCTAATTCCCGCAGCATCATCCGATTTAATTCGACTACATTCCATTATCCTCGTTTTGCTTTTGTTGATGTTCATCTTATATCCTCGTTTCAAGACACTGTCCATTCCGTTCAGCTGCTCTTCCAGGTCCTTTGCTGTCCCTGACAGAATTAAAATGTCATCGGCTAACCTCAAAGTTTTTATTTCTTCTTCCTACTCCGAATTTTTCTTTTGTTTCCTTTACTGCTTGCTCAATATACAGATTGAATAACATCGAGGATAGGCTACAACCTTGTTTCACTCTTTTCCCAACCACTGCTTCCCTTTCATGCCCCTCGACTCTTACAACAGCCTTCTGATTTCTGTACAAATTGTAAATAGCCTTTCGCTCCCTGTATTTTACCCCTGCCACCTTCAAAATTTGAAAGAGAGTATTCCAGTCAACATTGTCAAACACTTTCACTAAGTCTACAAATGCTAGAAACGTAGATTTGCCTTTCCATAATCTATTTTCTAAGATAAGCCGTAGGCTCAGTATTGCCTCACGTGTTCCAGCATTTCCACGCAATCCAAACTGATCTTCCCCGATGTCGGCTTCTACCAGTTTTTCCATTCGTCTGTAAAGAATTCGTGTTAGTATTTTGTAGCAGTGGTTTATTAAACTGAGAGTTCGGTAATTTTCACATCTCTCAACTCCTGTTTTCTTTGGGATTAGAATTATTATATTCTTCTTGATGTCTGGGGGTATTTCGCCTGTCTCATACATCTTGCTCACTAGATGGTAGAGTTTTGTTAGGCCCGGCTCTCCCAAGGCTGTCAGTAGTTGTGATGAATGTTGTCTACTCTCGGGGCCTTGTTTCGACCTAGGTCTTTCAGTGCTCTGTCAAACTTATTACGCAGTATCATACCTCCTATTTCATCTTCATCTATATGGTTTGAAATAAAAATCAGGACAACCGCAATTTTATCGCTGCAATACAACATATCACGTCGATGAATCGTCTGTGGTTCTGTTTTGGTTTTACAGTTTCGCAATCTGCTGCTTGTTTTCATATTGGTGCATTCGTTAATTTGTGATAGCACAGAAGTGTGTGGAGGTTGCATTACCATGTATCTGTGAAAGTAGAATCCGCATTAGTGTAGTGCAAAGAGAGTTGAAACAAAAATACGCAAAGTTACATTAGCCCAAAATATATTTATGTAACGGCAATAAATGTACTTTTCCTCTGTAAATGTAACAATATTTCAAAGCTCAGATGTAATTAAACCCTTTTCATCAACTCGAAAACAAATTTCATGTCAGTTGATGCCTGCTGTTCACTTCTCGGAGCATCCGCGAGGCTTACTCGCAGGCAACAAGTATGTGAAATTCATGACGTCATGGATTTTTCAGCGTTATTAATGTCTACGGGACGTATATTGATAAGCTGTCAGGCCATTGCTGACAGCTGACTCAGATGGCAATCATTAAAATTTTAAAAAAATGTACAAGTACTCTTACATGGTGAGGAACAGAATGAGCGTAATAAATTCATGAAACTGTATTCACAGTTTGTAAACAAATCGGTGGTCGTGCTCTATAGTAGAAAGTAAAGGTGGTTTGTCATTTAGTCATTGTGTGATTTCCTTCTCTTACTGTGGCGCTGAAGACGAATTTTTCTGTGTAACAGCAGTTGGTTCGTTGTTTGAGAAATTGCCTAGCAGAAATTCTTTCACAGCTTACAACCGGTAGATGTACACATTTGCACACTGATATCTTTTGACGCATGAAATGTGAAGAGAAGGTGAAGTAGAAGAAGGCGAAGCAAAAACCCGTCTGAAGGGCCATAAATAACACAAACAATCTCTTAGTAGGACAGGGGAGCATACAAAATGTTTACTTATATTGCTAATATATTACAGAAATGGAAGCGTGGTTTCTTACTTGCCACTAAATATGCAATAGTTTGCTTTAAATCCTTCTGTTCAGATATCCCGAATAAGGCTTTGTGCGGTTTCTTCTGAGAGTGTAAAACTTACTCCTTGAACAAAATGCAGCTGATTCCTTTACCAAATCCTGTCATCTTTCTGAGCATAGAATCTACATTTTGCTGCCTCATTGTCACCTGTTTTGCATCTATGATTGATGCATGTTGATTATCTTCGTAGAAGTTGACTATTGTTACTTTATTTTGGTTGCAGTTTCACTTTTATGCCACAAAATTAATGTTTATTAGCATTCCAATTACGTGAAGAGATTGCGTAGACTCTTCTTAGAATCATCTTCAGTAATGCAGGATGAGACAGCTGAGGATGGACAAAAAATATATCCAGAACGAGTAAATATATGGCGGTGCGATTCTGGCCTATCTATAGAGGACAATGTGGCGAATTTTCTGACGTGCGCTAGTAATTTGTAACGTTTATATCTGCCCAATAATGACAACAACGTCGTTTTTAATTAGACTCATATATTTTTCCCGCAATGGAAAGTGACTTTGCACAGGACTTGAACGACATGAAGTGTGTGGAACTTGAGAACTAGTTACTAGATAGGAGCGTCACGGGAAGAGATCTCACAAACGTCTCTTGCACTTCACCAAACATCAGCAAACGCGCTGCTCAGCTATGGTCAATATGTTTATTGTTATGAGTGTCATATCAACGGCTCACAATACTGACGTTTAACATCGAAACTTGCTGTAAGGCGATTCTGGACAGTCAGTACAGTATGTAGACTTTCGTTTGGTCTTAACGCAACACAGGACCATGTAATAGGGCATTTCATGGCTTCGAGTACTGAATCGAATACATTGAACGGAGTAAAGTGGAGAAAAGATATCATCTTTACAATCAGAGATAAATTAACAGCCGCTCATATGGTAGCAATTGGAAAGGGGATTCGTGAGCCGAGATGATAATCTGCAATCCTGAAGCGATGCAACAGCGCTGAGAAAAACTATGTAAGTATGTCGTTTGATTTTTACAGAGCTCATGTATTCTCTATATATTTCACTGATTGCTGCTAAAAAAAATTGTGCATAAACACGTCAAGAGTTACTAAGAGTAGTGCCGAATGTTATACTGCATTCACTGACATTAGCAGACATCGAAGTGTATAACTGACATCCAATCTCGTGGGAACATACACTATTGGAGATAAAAATTGCTACACCACGAAGATGACGTGCTACAGGCGCGAAATTTAACCTATAGGAAGAAGATGCTGTGATAATGCAAATGATAAGCTTTTCTAAAAAGGGTTATCACAGAAGTTGGGAAGGAAAACATAGGTACAAAGAAGGTAGCTGCGAAGAAACCATGGGTAACAGAGGAAATACTTCAGTTGATTGATGAAAGGAGGAAGTACAAATATGTTCCGGGAAAATCAGGAATACAGAAATACAAGTCGCTGAGGAATGAAATAAATAGGAAGTGCAGGGAAGCTAAGACGAAATGGCTGCAGGAAAAATGTGAAGACATCGAAAAAGATATGATTGTCGGAAGGACAGACTCAGCATACAGGAAAGTCAAAACAACCTTTGGTGACATTAAAAGCAACGGTGGTAACATTAAGAGTGCAACGGGGATTCCACTGTTAAATGCAGAGAAGAGAGCAGATAGGTGGAAAGAATACATGGAAAGCCTCTATGAGGGTGAAGTTTTGTCTGATGTGATAGAAGAAGAAACAGGAGTCTATTTAGAACAGATAGGGGATCCAGTATTAGAATCGGAATTTAAAAGAGCTTTGGAGGACTTACGGTCAAATAAGGCAGAAGGGATAGATAACATTCCATCAGAATTTCTAAAATCATTAGGGGATGTGGCAACAAAACGTTGGTGTGTAGAATATATGAGTCTGGCGACATACCATCTGACTTTCGGAAAAGCATCATCCACACAATTCCGAAGACGGCAAGAGCTGACAAGTGCGAAAATTATCGCACAATCAGCTTAACAGCTCATGCATCGAAGCTGCTTACAAGAATAATATACAGAAGAAAATCGAGAATGCGCTAGGTGACGATCAGTTTGGGTTTAGGAAAAGTACAGGGACGAGAGAGGCAATTCTGACGTTACGACTAATAATGGAAGCAAGGCTCAAGAAAAATCAAGACACGTTCATAGGGTTTGTCGACCTGGAAAAAGCGTTCGACAATATAAATTGGTGCAAGCTGTTCGAGATTCTGAAAAAAGTAGGGGTAAGGTATAGGGAGAGACGGGTCATATACAATATGTACAACAACCAAGAGGGAATAATAAGAGTGGACGATCAAGAACGAAGTGCTCGTATTAAGAAGGGTGTAAGACAATGATGTAGCCTTTCGCCCCTACTCTTCAATCTGTACATCGAGGAAGCAATGATGGAAATAAAAGAAAGGTTCAGGAGTGGAATTAAAATACAAGGTGAAAGGATATCAATGATACGGTTCACTGATGACATTGCTATCCTGAGTGAAAGTGAAGAAGAATTAAATGATCTGCTGAACGGAATGAACATTCTAATAAGTACACAGTACGTTTTGAGAGTAAATCGGAGAAAGACGAAGGTAATGAGAAGTAGTAGAAATGAGAACAGCGAGAAACTTAACATCAGGATTGACGGTCACGAAGTCAATGAAGTTAAGGAATTCTGCTACCTAGGCAGTAAAATAACCAATGACGGACGGAGCAAGGAGGACATCAAAAGCAGACTCGCTATGGCAAAAAAGGCATTTCTGGCCAAGAGAAGTCTACTAATATCAAATACCGGCCTTAATTTGAGGAAGAAATTTCTGAGGATGTACTTCTGGAGTACAGCATTAAATGGTAGTGAAACATGGACTGTGGGAAAACCGGAACAAAAGAGAATAGAAGCATTTGAGATGTGGTGCTATAGACGAATGTTGAAAATTAAGTGGACTGATAAGATAAGGAATGAGGAGGTTCTACGCAGAATTGGAGAGGAAAGGAATATGTGGAAAACACTGATATGGAGAAGGGACAGGATGACAGGACATCTGCTAAGACATGAGGGAATGACTTCCATGGTACTAGAGGGAGCTGTAGAGGGCAAAAACTGTAGAGGAAGACAGAGATTGGAATACGTCAAGCAAATAATTGAGGACGTAGATTGCAAGTGCTACTCTGAGGTGAAGAGGTTAGCACAGGAAAGGAATTCGTGGCGGGCCGCATCAAACCAGTCAGTAGACTGATGACAAGAAAAAAAAAAGCTTTTCAGAGCATTCACACAAGGTTGGCGCCGGTGGCGACACCTACAAAGTGCTAACATGAGGAAAGTTTCCAACCGATTTCTCATACACAAACAGCAGTTGACCGGCGTTGCCTGTCAAACGTTGTTGTGATGTCACGTGCAAAGAGGAGAAATGCGTACCATCACGTTTCCGACTTTGATAAAGGTCGGATTGTAGCCTATCGCGATTGCGGTTTATCGTGTCGCGATATTGCTGCTAGCGTTGGTCGAGATTCAATGACTGTTAGCAGAATATGGAATCGGTGGGTTCAGGAAGGTAATATAGAACGCCGTGCTGGATCCCAGCGGCCTCGAATCACTAGCAGTCGAGATGACAGGCATTGTATCCGCATGGCTGTAACGGATCGTGCAGCCACGTCTCGATCCCCGAGTCAACAGATGGGGACGTTTGCAAGACAACAACTATTTGCACAAACAGTTCGACGACGTTTGCAGCAGCGTGGACTAACAACTCGGAGACCATGGCTGCGGTTACCCTTGACGCTGCATCACAGACAGGAGTGCCTGCGATGGTGTACTCAACGACGAACCTGGGTGAACGAATGGCAAAACGTCATTTTTTCGGATGAATCGAGTTTCTGTTTACAGCATCATGATGGTCGCATCCATGTTTTTCCACATCGTGGTGAACGTACATTGGAAGTGTGTATTCGTCATCGCCATACTGGCGTATCACCCGGCGTGTGGGGTGATGGTATGGGGTGCCATTGGTTACATGTCTCGGTTACCTCTTATTCGCATTGACGACACTTTGAATAGTGGACGTTACATTTCGGATGTGTTACGACCCGTGGCTCTACCGTTCATTCGATCCCTGCGAAACCGTACATTTCAGCAGGATAATGCACGACCGCATTTTGCAGGTCCTGTACGGGCCTTTCTGGATACAGAAAATGTTCGACTGCTGACCTGGCCAGCACATCTCCATGTCTGTCACCAAATGAAAACGTCTGGTCAATGGTGGCCGAGCAACTGGCTCGTCACAATACGCCAGTCTCTACTCTTGATGAACTGTGGTATCGCGTTGAAGCTGCAGGGGTAGGTGTACCTGTACACGGCATCCAAGCTCTGTTTGACTCAATGCCAAGGCGTATCAAGGCCGTTATTATGGCCATAGGTGGTTGTTTTGGGTACTGATTTCTCAGGATCTATGCACCCTAATTGCGCGAAAATGTAATCACATGTCAGTTCTAGTATTATATATTTGTCCAACGAATGCCCGTTTATCATCTTCATTTCTTCTTGGTGTAGCAATTTTAATGGCCAGTAGCGTATATACATGTACATGTACATGATTACTCTTCAGTTTACACTTGTGCTTGGCAGTGTGTTTATAGAACCACTTTCAAATCACTGCTCAATTGGTCCAGCACATGGGAAGTACGAGCACTATGTTTCCGTGAGAGACCCGATAGCTTTTATTTTATAACGATGGTTATTTATCCTTACGTAGATGCGTGTCAACAAAATATTTTCGCATTCGCAGGAGAAAGATGGTGACTTAAATTTCCGGAAAATATCTGACCGCAATGAAAAATACCTTTATTTAATGATAGCCCCCCTCATTCACGTATCATACCCGTAACAGTATCTCCCACATTTCGCGATAGTACATAAGACGACTTGTCCCTCCTTGAACTTCTCGAAGTCTCCATTTATCCTATCTTATAACGCGCACCAGTACTCTAGCAGAGGACGGCAAGCGCCATTGTAGGCAGTCTCTTTAGTGGACCTGTTGTATCTACCTTAAAGCGCAGTCTTTGGTTCGCCTTTCACACAACCTTTTCTGTGATTTGATTCCAATTTAAGTTGATCGTAATTGTAACCCATAGGTATTTAATAGAATTGACAACTTTTAAATTTGTATGATTTATCGTTTCTTAAATCTATTATGAAGACTAGGAACAGCACAATTCGCTGGAGGAACCTGAGATACTGCTGGTGTTTCACTCGATGTCTTCTCCTTGTCAGTTACTACGACATGTGAACTTTCTGACAGGAAACCATGAATCCAGTCGCAGAACTGAGATAATACTCCACATGCACGCAATTTGATTAGAAGCCGCTTGTGGGAAACGACGTCTCACAAGCCTTCTGGAAATCTAGAAACATGGAGCCAACTCGTCGATTACACTCATGACTTCCCGTGATTAAAGAACCGATTGGGTATCACAAGAACGACATTTTTTAAATCCGTGGTGTCTGTGTGTCAATAGATCGTTTTCTTCGACGTATTACGTAATGTTAATTCATTACTTTTGTCTCCTCTCTTGTGTAATGTCGGAATCGGGGCAGCTTTCCAGTCATAAGGAACGGATTTTCCTTCGAGCGAGCGGTTGCATGTGACTGCTGAAAATGGAGATCTGGAGCGGTCCACACTCCAAGAAGAGTGCGACGTAGTGACTGACGATGAATTGTATTTGTGCCATTGCAAAGACAACCTCTCTACCCCATCAGTTAGCAGTTTTGGCAAATGATGTAACTGGCTCACGCTTCGGTTCTCGTTTATCGTTTAGATAAACGAGACATTTTCTGGTGGACGTAAAATCGAAATGCTTACACAACGTCTCGAATTGGAACAGTGAAACTGTAATCCAACGACAAACCGCTCTTTAGTCAATTATTGATTAACTCGTGCTCATCATGGCAAAAAGAGATCGGAAATGTAGAAATAAAATGTCCACATCAGTCTTCACTAAGATCGGTGTGGAGACTCCAAATCCTGACGGAAGATTCGGTTTTACAATCCGCTCGATGATGACGTCATTTTAGACGGAGTTCAAGCTCGAAATACACAAGGATGGAGAAGAAGATGAGCCGCTTCCGTTTCAAAGGAACCACCCCGGCATCTAGCGATGGAGCCACGAAAATGTTCCAACTCACTCTAACAGCGAGAACGGTCGATTTTAAGCCAACTGGACACGTGTAGGGAGTGTGCCATACAGATTGTGTACATGTCTTAGTACCTGGTGACTCCGTATACGCATAGACAAAGAAAAAAATCACTCGCCAACATTTCTTGCTTTTCGTGTGAGAAGACCGTTGTTTCGTGCGGTAGTATGACCTTCGAAGGTCATTCCCACTACTGGGATATTACATGAATGTTCAAGAGGAGTAGCAACCAATCGATGGTTAAGTTCATTACAGTAGAATCACTTGAAAATTAAGCGTGATCATCGTAGATCTACACTAGTGTGCAGAACTAAAGGACTAAAATAAATTTCGTATGATGTGTCGCTGCCAAGTAACGTAGCTCGATGTAACGTGGACTATACATAGGAAGAACAACCGTAGTATAAAGCGGAAGGTAACTGAAAAAAATAAGCAGTGAGACATACAGAAACGACACTTCTGTTCAAAGACAGTGTAAGTAGGCTGTTTAGGTTTTTACGTTGGTAACGCCACTTATATACACTCCTGGAAATGGAAAAAAGAACACATTGACACCGGTGTGTCATACCCACCATACTTGCTCGGGACACTGCGAGAGGGCTGTACAAGCAATGATCACACGCACGGCACAGCGGACACACCAGGAACCGCAGTGTTGGCCGTCGAATGGCGCTAGCTGAGCAGCATTTGTGCACCGCCGCCGTCAGTGTCAGCCAGTTTGCCGTGGCATACGGAGCTCCATCGCAGTCTTTAACACTAGTAGCATGCCGCGACAGCGTGGACGTGAACCGTATGTGCAGTTGACGGACTTTGAGCGAGGGCGTATAGTGGGCATGCGGGAGGCCGGGTGGACGTACCGCCGAATTGCTCAACACGTGGGACGTGAGGTCTCCACAGTACATCGCTGTTGTCGCCAGTGGTCGGCGGAAAGTGCACGTGCCCGTCGACCTGGGACCGGACCGCAGCGACGCACGGATGCACGCCAAGACCGTAGGATCCTACGCAGTTCCGTAGGGGACCGCACCGCCACTTCACAGCAAATTAGGGACACTGTTGCTCCTGGGGTATCGGCGAGGACCATTCGCAACCGTCTCCATGAAGCTGGGCTACGGTCCCACACACCGTTAGGCCGACTTCCGCTCACGCCCCAACATCGTGCAGCCCGCCTCCAGTGGTGTCGCGACAGGCGTGAATGGAGGGACGAATGGAGACGTGTCGTCTTCAGCGATGAGAGTCGCTTCTGCCTTGGTGCCAATGATGGTCGTATGCGTGTTTGGCGCCGTGCAGGTGAGCGCCACAATCAGGACTGCATACGACCGAGGCACACAGGGCCAACACCCGGCATCATGGTGTGGGGAGCGATCTCCTACACTGGCCGTACACCTCTGTTGATCGTCGAGGGGACACTGAATAGTGCACGGTACATCCAAACCGTCATCGAACCCATCGTTCTACCATTCCTAGACCGGCAAGGGAACTTGCTGTTCCAACAGGAAAATGCACGTCCGCATGTATCCCGTCCCACCCAACGTGCTCTAGAAGGTGTAAGTCAACTACCCTGGCCAGCAAGATCTCCGGATCTGTCCCCCATTGAGCATGTTTGGGACTGGATGAAGCGTCGTCTCACGCGGTCTGCACGTCCAACACGAACGCTGGTCCAACTGAGGCGCCAGGTGGAAATGGCATGGCAAGCCATTCCACAGGACTACATTCAGCATCTCTACGATCGTCTCCATGGGAGAATAGCAGCCTGCATTGCTGCGAAAGGTGGATATACACTGTACTAGTGCCGACATTGTGCATGCTCTGTTGCCTGTGTCTATGTGCCTGTGGTTCTGTCAGTGTGATCATGTGATGTGTCTGACACCAGGAATGTGTCAATAGAGTTCCCCCTTCCTGGGACAATGGATTCACGGTGTTCTTAGTTCAATTTCCAGGAGTTGTGAATATTATTAAGGCAAATAAATAGTTTGTTCTCTACCAAAACCTTTCATTTGCTAACTTTGCCTATCAGTAGTTAGTGCCTCCAGTAGTTAGAATCTTTTATTCAGCTGGCAGTATTGGCGCTCGCTGTACTGCAGTAGTTTGAGTAACGAATACTTTTGTGAGGTATGTGATTCGTGAAAGGTACAGATTATTGTTAGTCAGGGCCATTCTTTTGTAGGGATTATTGGAAGTCAGATTGCGTTGCGCTAAAAAAATATTGTGTTTCAGTTTATTGATGATCAGAATAAGTAGAAAGAGAAATGTCTGAGTACGTTCAGTTTTGTTCAGCTGTTTGAAAATCAAATAACGTAAGTGGTTTATCAGCACAGTAATTCATAAATTTTTCTAAGCGGACGTTACAACAGTAATGACACTGAAATCACTGCGATTTACGATGGTCTCTTTGAAACTACAAAAGGCAAGAGGTCGTATTTAATATGGTGTTTAATCACCATGGATGGCAAGGCATGCTGTGCAATGTCCCACAGGTTGGTAAGGAGTTCTTGTAGTAGGCCGTTCCATTCCTCCATCACATGAAAATTTGTTAAGCTGTGTTATTTGCCAGTGACACAACTAGGTTACTTTCGTCCGTAAGTTATGGACAGTAGTGTCAGTTACTAGGCACCCCACCCGGTTCATGGTTCAAGGCCCTGTGGCAAGTTGCCTATCTAACGGCTTTTAGATGCAACAAGAATACGATTGTTAATATTTTCCACAGTTATTGACCGAATTTATAAATTTCAAACGCTGTCGTAATCCTATCTCTAAGGGGGACGTTCATAAAATTGAGCAAAAATGTCAATTTTAAATTTAATTTTTATTTATTAGCAGAGCTCATGTACTATAAGTTCCCAAAGTTTCAGTGGTGAAATCGCGCCCAAAGTGCCTGAAAAATAATTAAAAGTGTGACAGACCTTCCTGCCACGCCCAGTTTTTGAAGCAACACTTCAATATCTACAGGGTCAGAGGGATAATAATCGCTACATTCACAAGGTGAGGCTTCCAAATTGTATCTTGGATGTTGTCAAGGCAACGTAGTTTCTGACCGACCCTGAACTTTTAAAAAATAATGTCCATGGCGGCAAAACCCACAATCCAAATGACTCGTTAAATACAGTCATATGGAGACCAGACCCTAAGACCACATTTTCATCTCCTACAGCTGTCAGAGTTGCAGCTTATGAGGCAGTTCTTCTATTTAATGGCGGGAACGTAGGCAGCATGAAGGTATGCGAGAAAATGGGCTTTACGACAGGAAATTTCACCTAAAGACGTCTTGAGAAAATAGATTTGCAGCACTTCTCTACAGCCAAAATGTCAGTTGAAGATTTGATACAGGAAAGAAGACGAAAACATGAAACCAGAAGAGAAGCTTCGAAGGGAAGGAGGACCCTTATTACATATCTGGAGCTTACTGAACAGGTGACGTATGAAAAATAGTTAGGTTGAACTTCAAACTGCATTTCTGAAAATAATGTTTTCTTTTAGTTTATGTAGGCTAAAATTATGAGATTTTGTACACTTATTGCCATAAACCCAATGTATGTTGCCACAAGAATAAATTTTGAAATTGTTCGTGTGAGCCGAGATGTGGGGCAAAGTGCTTGGAGTTTTGTATGAGTTACCTATTATATTTCAGAACTATAAGCAAAAAATTATTGAAATTATCTTATTTTATATATTCAAAAAGCTCATGAGAAAAGCGTACTATATGCAGAGAGATTAAACAGAGAAATGTTTGTAGAAATCTCTTCATAGCTTCTGATAAAAATTTACATTTAAAATTTTTAAAATAAAATCATTGAATTCCATACAAAACTTAAATATATGTAATACCCAAGGAACCTAACGCTAAATGGGATAATTTCATGTAAAGTGTGGTACGAAATTTCGTTGTCGTATCTTCAAAATTGTGGATTTGGTTCATCTTTTAAACTGTGTGTGTTATTCGTGAAACACCCCCCCCCCCCTCCCCCTTCAAGTTTTAACATACTAAGACAATTACTAGTGTTAGAAGCTGTGTATGTGTTTGCGGGCAGTGTAACTCACTGAGCACCAAGTACTCAGACTACATTCATCCAGTATCTAAGAATAAGAGTGCACTTAGAGACTTCCAATAAACTTTGTACATCATTTCAAATCTTTAAGAAACTTTCCTCGTTAACTCCCCCCCCCCTTCCCCTTCCACAAAATGATGAAAGGAAAACCGTTAATGGCTTACCACATTTTCGCTGTTCATGCAGTAAAACCTCAGCATTAAGGGATTACTTTTTAATCTATTAATTCTTTACTATCAATTCTACATAGAGCACATTTTACAGACCGCATCCATATATACCACATAATTATATCATTGTACGATACATAGTTCAGGAGATATGAATTCGTAAACATTGAAATGTGTCAGACACTAGATTTTGCTTAAACCTGGCGCACACCTCCGTATTTCGGTGGTCAGAGTATAAGAATACTATGCGGAGAACCTGGGTGCGATTCCCGTTACTGCCAGGAATATTACACTGGTGGGAAGAATCGAAGGTGCACTCAGACTGGTGATGCCAGAAGAGGAACTACTTGGGTGAGAAGTAGCTGTTTCAAGGTCAAAAGAGCCGACAACGGCCGGGAGAGCGATGTGCTGACTCCCCCGACTCGCCATTATGTTCCCGATAACGCCATTGACAAAGGATGAAGCGGCGGTCTGTCGGTCCCGGTTGCCCCACTAGGGACAGAAGGCGGAACATGGCTTTTGCCTGCTTGCGCAAATTAACCAGACAGTACTCGTCCAGCGTTTCATGACGAATACACTAAGCGACTTCCAGCAAACTTATCATTTCATACATTTTATAAATCCACATTTTCTCCTTTGCATGCTTGTATGCTTAAGGTTATATATTTAACACATTAACTCATTTGTAAAGTAATCGGACTTTTGAAGCTGTTTTATACACGAAGCGTCGATTCTTTAAGATGTGTGGGTTGACTGGTTTGTAGAAAATCTACAAACGTGGAGTTGTAAATTTTCTTTCACAAGCTGTACATGACGTATCGCAACCAGGGATGAGTAATTCTAGAGAGAAGTGTTTGAAGAATCGAACGAATTACTTAACAAAATCCCAGCCTCTACAGTTACTCTGCGGTATTTGCAAAGGTGCTCGTTCGTGCTGTTCAAATGATTAATCAGTATTTCACTAAGCCCTTTTGGCTGCAGGGCAGTGCTGATCACATCGTAAAAATAGGCTGTTTGCCTTGTTTATACGGTCTTTCGAGCCGAAAGTATAAGAGTGGTATATGCTTGAATGGAAAGTGTTAACGTCACCTTTCTGCATGGCGGTGGCAGCAGGCGATGGTTACCGTCACAGTTTATAGTCAGCCGTTAACTCACTCCTGCCGACGGGCTGTGTAATCAGTGAGGCAATTTACGGCACTTTGGCGCGCCTACAGTCCGTTATGACTGCCTCTGCTAC
The DNA here is from genome assembly GCF_023897955.1 of Schistocerca gregaria. Lineage (NCBI taxonomy): Eukaryota > Metazoa > Arthropoda > Insecta > Orthoptera > Acrididae > Schistocerca > Schistocerca gregaria. The sequence goes on from NC_064921.1 coordinate 429,931,909, forward strand.
TCCCTGCTGTACATTAAGGCGGTGTGTGGGATGTCACTTACGCTCTGAGTAGCTGACAGCTGACAATGTGCACTAAGTCATCCAGTCTCCTGAAATTACACTAATGGAAACAAAATGTAAACACCTCGAAAGAGGTGGCGCAGAAAACACACATTTGCTCCTGGGTACCTAGACAGAAGTCTGCAGCTCGTGGTCTTGCGCTTCCATTCCCGTCGGGGTCAGGAATTTTTCCTGCCTCAGAATGACTGGGTGTTGTTGCGTCGTCTTCATCATCATCATTCATCCACATTACGGTCGGAGGAAGGCAATGGCCAACCGTCTCCGCTAGGACCTTGCCTAGTCGGCGGTGCGTGTCACCGGCATCGTCCCTACGCTACTCGGAGTATAGAGGACCTCATCATCATCATCATCATCATCACCTAGACAGATGGCAGCAACGGCTGTAAAGCATTCGAGCTCCGTGAATGGAACGGATGCGCTCGTCTTGTTCCATGGCGTGTAAGCCAAACTTAATACACTCCTAGAAATTGAAATAAGAACACCGTGAATTCGTTGTCCCAGGAAGGGGAAACTTTATTGACACATTCCTGGGGTGAGATACATCACATGATCACACTGACAGAACCACAGGCACATAGACACAGGCAACAGAGCATGCACAATGTTGGCACTAGTACAGTGTATATCCACCTTTCGCAGCAATGCAGGCTGCTATTCTCCCATGGAGACGATCTTAGATATGCTGGATGTAGTCCTGTGGAACGGTTTGCCATGCCATTTCCACCTGGCGCCTCAGTTGGACCGGCGTTCGTGCTGGACGTGCAGACCGCGTGAGACGACGCCTCATCCAGTCCCAAACATGCTCAATGGGGGACAGATCCGGAGATCTTGCTGGCCAGGGTAGTTGACTTACACCTTCTAGAGCACGTTGGGTGCCACGGGATACATGCGGACGTGCATTGTCCTGTTGGAACAGCAAGTTCCCTTGCCGGTCTAGGAATGGTAGAACGATGGGTTCGATGACGGTTTGGATGTACCGTGCACTATTCAGTGTCCCCTCGACGATCACCAGAGGTGTACGGCCAGTGTAGGAGATCGCTCCCCACACCATGATGCCGGGTGTTGGCCCTGTGTGCCTCGGTCGTATGCAGTCCTGATTGTGGCGCTCACCTGCACGGCGCCAAACACGCATAGACCATCACTGGCACCAAGGCAGAAGCGACTCTCATCGCTGAAGACGACACGTCTCCATTCGTCCCTCCATTCACGCCTGTCGCGACACCACTGGAGGCGGGCTGCACGATGTTGGGGCGTGAGCGGAAGACGGCCTAACGGTGTGTGGGACCATAGCCCAGCTTCATGGAGACGGTTGCGAATGGTCCTCGCCGATACCCCAGGAGCAACAGTGTCCCTAATTTGCTGGGAAGTGGCGGTGCGGTCCCCTACGGCACTACGTAGGATCCTACGGTATTGGCGTGCATCCGTGCGTCGCTGCGGTCCGGTCCCAGGTCGACGGGCACGTGCACCTTCCTCACGCCCCACGTGTTGAGCAATTCGGCGGTACGTCCACCCGGCCTCCCGCATGCCCACTATACGCCCTCGCTCAATGTCCGTCAACTGCACATACGGTTCACGTCCACACTGTCGCGGCATGCTACCAGTGTTAAAGACTGCGATGGAGCTCCGTATGCCACGGCAAACTGGCTACACTGACGGCGGCGGTGCACAAATGCTGCGCAGCTAGCGCCCTTCGACGGCCAACACCGCGGTTCCTGGTGTGTCCGCTGTGCCGTGCGTGTGATCATTGCTTGTACAGCCCTCTCGCAGTGTCCGGAACAAGTATGGTGGGTCTGACACACCGGTGTCAATGTGTTCTTTTTTCCATTTCCAGGAGTGTAAGACTGAAGTCGCGTGGCCTTATTTCTTTTTTTGGGGGGGAGGGGGAGGGGGGGAAGGGAAGGGAGGATGAGAGCTTGCGAGGGGGACACACATACAAGTACCCGGATGTCTAGAAGCGGTCTTCAGACCATAACAGCACAGGGTTGGTGCATTATTATCCAGAATATTAAATTCGCCTGTGATGTGCTGTAGCCGAACAACGAGATACCCATGATCAGACGGTAAGACGACAGCGGTGCGCGTTGCCTCATGTGGTTTTCCGGTCTACTCGTACCATACAAGGCTAGCTTTTAAAGATTTTGCAAACAATCGCTAGATAGTGCTATTGAGACGTAAGGTTACATTGTTGTAGAGTTTGTTAGTGTTAAAACAACAGCAACATAAAAAGTTGTACCAAAGGTTCGTTTGCAGCTACGGTGTAAAGAAAAAAAATGTTGTGAAAAATGAAAATTTTAGATGAAAGTTTTCGTGAGATTATTTAAATAAATTGTAAGAAAAAATAAAGGCCGGACTCAGCATCCGTCGCATCGCTTCCTTCAGTTTATCGTTAATAATAAACTTTACCTGACTTAGTGAGACAGAGGCACCCTGAAAGATATCGAAGACAGAGCAGTACATTCGATTTCGCTTGAATAGTTAGCTATGAAAAAGATTCGTTTGAATGGACTCCACACAGTTCGATAGAAGTTCGTGTGAACTTGTGTAAGGAAACGCTCGGAAAAAATTGACCGTGAAATGCAATATCTTCGCAATAAGAGGTAAAACTTCGATATACTGTTGCGAGCTGGAAAATAAACAGCAGCTATTTGTTTGGATGTTTCAAGACGATCCGAAATAAATAAAAGTTATTAACACGCGAAGCACTTCTAAGCAAATGATGTTCGCTGTTGTTGTTCTTGTTTGTATCTTTGTTTAAGGCGTGAACCATCATGGTTATCAGAGCTCTTCGAATATTTATTACTGCAAGAGACGAATGGTTTTAAAACACATTAAATTAAGATATTCGAACAAATACGTAAGGTGACATTCGCTCTTGTATGGGTTTTACACTAGCACACAGTCACTCTTAACGGTACAAAAGCGGTAGTGATTCAAGACAAACTGTTAAAGTATTCTGAACAGACCAGAAAATTTGGTTGGCTGATCAGTAAGATAATAACTGGATAAATCAAAAATCCTCTACACGCACTAGAACATTCTGTCCAAGGTCCTATGTAGGTCATGCAAAACACAAGATCATAGAACATGCGCCTCATTCACCTTAACACTTACAATTGAGAGGCGGTCCGCTTTTGCCATATCATCATTATGTAAACTACACACCATTTATATAAAAGATGAACTATGAACACATGAATCACATATAGGTGGTTCTTCATATCTGAGTAGGAAGCCATGCGACCGGTGGGCTGTGTTCTATTCGAAGACTTCTTAGCTAGATTACATCACTTCTAAATGGAGGGGGAAAGGTGTCATAGAATCCCGTTAATTGATCCCCGTTACAACCTTCTCAGCAACGACACCACGGCACTCAGAAGGACGCAACAGTGGATTACGTTCTGAAGTTGGTTCTTAGGTGCAGGGTCACTTCTGTGCATAGATAGGTAGCAGCGTTAGGCAGGGGGGATACAACCTGATGACACCTCAGAGAAAAAGCATCTAAAGTCAAATATTTTAGTAGAATTTGCGCTGCTACACGGCCACGCCCCTTCTTGGCGCGCCGGCCGCGGTGGTCTCGCGGTTCTAGGCGCGCAGTCCGGAACCGTGCGACTGCTACAGTCGCAGGTTCGAATCCTGCCTCGGGCATGAATGTGTGTGATGTCCTTAGGTTAGTTAGGTTTAAGTAGTTCTAAGTTCTAGGGGACTAATGACCACAGCAGTTGAGTTCCATAGTGCTCAGAGCCATTTGAACAATTTGAACCTTCTTGGTGCGTGTTGAGGATGGTGCAAGGTATGTTGAGATATCCGGCTGGCGGCCGGTAAGCCGACAGTGACGTCGGCGGCTAGGAATGCTGACAGACGGAAGCCCTCTCAGCAACGCATTCTCCAGTTAGTTGCTCACGGTAGGCGCCAGCGGTGCGGAAGACTGTCGGAATACAACTGCAAGGGATGAAAGCCTCTGGTAGTGGATCTCGCTCTTGCTAGTGCCTGCGTGTGGAGCCAGAGCTCCCGGACCAGCGTAGGAGGGTGAGAACGTGTACCGCCTGGGTCTCGATCTCCTGCCCCTCGAGGCAGGGGCAGTTTGTTTCTGGAACGAGCCTTTCAGTGGAGAGGCGCCAAGTCCAGGAAAGTGAGCTTGGTGCTCAAGGACGCTGTGGTGGAGGCGGAGGCGCATCCCCGCAGTGGTTACTTGCTGTCCCATGTCGCTCCGGCACGTGGCAAACTCCTCTCGCAAACGTATGCACTCCTATACTGCTGATTTCTGTGCTAAAGTAGTCAGTTAATCATATGGTTTGGCAGCTCATTCATTGTGCTCATGCGAGGCTGCCAGCCACGTTCGGAACAACAAATACGTGGGCCGGCAGTATAGTAACTGCCTAGCTCGTCCTGCAAGAGCCTCTTCTTTCGCTGTGTCGTTTGGACTGTCGTTCTTGGCCTGACCCTTCTCGCGATGTACAAGTAATCCTCAGTGCCCGCCGGCTGTGTATGGTTTGCACTATTGCCCAAAAATAGTGGCGGTTCTACAGTGCGGAAGGTCATACGCCTTCTAACAGCGGATCCCTCCTTTATTTGGTTACCGTGGACATCTTGCAACCACTGCCTTTAGAGGATAGAACAGTTAAGGCTGAATGCCAAACAACGGTTTGTTTGCCACTAGTCATCAACGAAATGAAGAGACCTAAATGGCAATGTCACATAGTTCTTCACCATGACAATGTGACCTCTCACACAGCATGTAAAACAGTTTTGATTACTTGTCAGAGAAAAACAATCAGTTCATGCCTCACTGCATCTAACGACGACCTCTTTTTGTTACCTTTATGTGAAAAAAATTCAGGAACTACCAAAATCCTGTTTTTGAGAGACCAAAATCAGAGTGGGACAGAAGTTTCCACAACTGGTTCATGTTAAAGCAAAAGTGAACTGTTTTAAAGCGTAATGTTTTGATAAATGATAAATGGATTTTTACCAAAATTTTTTGTCGTATTCATCAATTCGTATAACTTCCCTGTCCTGTGAGTTTAGATACACAAGTGGGACGGTGGCTTCTACTGACTGTTGCGAAATAATGACTCTGGATGTCATGGATGCTCAACAGTCGTCGTCGGCGTCATCGTTGTTGTTGTTGTTGTTGTTGTTGTTGTCAAGCAATGAATGGGCGAGTGATTTGCAGCACTCAGATTTGTCTATTCGCGCTTACAATCTGCTGTAGACGACAGAGAGCCCTGGTGTCAAACCGTCGGTTTGCAGGTAGCAACGATTTTTCAGAGATGCTCGTGCCATTCCCCGTGGAACGATAGCACGTGAAAAGCCCAGTTTTTGCAAGATCTCGCAGATGTAGTGCCCAAGGTGTCGGACACCCATCGTCTGGCCGCTATAAAATTAACTGTTGCTGCACGTCTTGGCCATCATCGCTTTAGACCATCAATTGACGACTAGTATAAGGTGTGACGACAGTCTTGTCATCTGAGGCTTCAAGACAATTCAGTTGCCTGTGTTTACAGGCGCTCTCTCTCTCTCTCTCTCTCTCTCTCTCTCTCTCTCTCTCTCTCTCTCTCTCTCTCTCTCTCTCTCTGTGTGTGTGTGTGTGTGTGTGTGTGTGTGTGTGTGTGTGTGTGTGCCTGCCTGCCTGTGTGCCTCTCTCTTCACTGTCACAGCTGGTGTCTCATCGAGCAATGTGGCACTGTTGTTATCATTGAACCTGCATTCAGGAGAAGCCCAGTTTACAGCCCAGTCAGACCACCAACCATTAGGTTTTCATGGTTTCCTTGAATCGACAACCGCAATGCCAGGTAGTATGGAGAGAGCAAACGTTAAATAGTCCTTCCGAAGGAATGACGAATTTGTTAGGCACAACCTGTTTGCTGTGTGTCACTGTTAGTGCTGAGTATCCAAACAGAAGCGTAAGACCGTTGTTTAGGTTCCAGGATCTATCAACATAAACAGGGTGATTGTGATTAGAGTTCCAGTATCAAAACGCTGTAAAACAGCGAACCACTCCTTAAAATGATGTCTAATTTGAATGTAATACTACCGAAGAAGGGAGTTCGTTATGGAAATAAAAAAATTTAACAGAAATGTTACCATAAGATGGCACTGTAAACGGCAGAATACCGAGCGAGGTGGCGCAGTGGTTAGCACACTGGACTCGCATTCGGGAGGACGACGGTTCAATTCCGTCCCCGGCCATCCTGATTTAGGTTTTCCGTGATTTCCCTCAATCGTTTCAGGCAAATGCCGGGATGGTTCCTTTGAAAGGGCACGGCTGATTTCCTTCCCAATCCTTCCCTAACCCGAGCTTGCGCTCCGTCTCTAATGACCTCGTTGTCGACGGGACGTTAAACACTAATCACCACCACCACCACGGCAGAATATAGAAAACTTAAAATAAAACAGTCTTGAGAGTAATTAATGTTGCTTCCTAGGACTCCTCTCTTATGTAGAGACTACCCCGATCGATGTAGTGAAACAAACAACTGGGGATGAATAGATCAAACATGTGTTTGGTGACGGGAGCCGATTGCGCCTTGGCGTCGATCAGAAGAGCAACACTGAGTTGACAAAAGTCATGGAATAACTCCCAGTACCAAGTCGGATCTCCTTTTTTCCCGGGGTAGTGCATCAACTGAACGTGAAATGAGCTCAACAGATAGTAGGAAGTCTTCTGCAAAAATATTGAACGGTGCTGCGTCTATAGCCATCCAATTGCGAAAGTATTGCCAGTGCACGATGTTTGCACACAAACTGACGCTGGATTACGTCCCATAGATGTTCGATGGGATTCATGTCAGTGATCTGAGTGGTCAAATCATTCTCTCGATTTTCCGGAATGTACCTCAAATCAATCGCGATCTCTTGTGGACTGGTGACAATTCGTACATTGTTTGGGAACATGAAGTGAATGAGTGGCTGCAAATGTTGTAATTGATTCCTCATTAAGTAGAGAGATAAAAAGATATTCCTCACTTTATTTTTATCTTAGTCTTCAATATGTATGTATGTTAACCGGGGACCTAGAAACGACGGAGAGGCTCTGTCCCCACCGCAGCTGCTTGGTCCACAACCCCACGACGACTACCGCATTCCACTTCACCCCTCCACTGCCCCACACCGAATCCAGGGTTATTGTGCAGTTTGGCCCCCGTTGGAAACCCCCCCCCCTCCTCCTCCCCTCCCCCAGGGGACGTCTCACACCAGACCAGTTTAACCTCTATGTTTGCGTGGTAGAGTAATGGTGGTGTACGCGTACGTGGAGAACTTGTTTGGGCAGCAATCGCTGACATAGTGTAGCTGAGGCAGAATAAGGGGAACCAGCCCGCATTCAGGGAGGCAGATGGAAAACCGCCTAAAAACCATCCACAGACTGGCTGGCTCACTGGACCTCGACACAAGTCCGCCGGATGGATTCGTGCTGGGGACCAGGCGCTCCTTCCCACTCTGGAAAGCAGTGGGTTACACCGCTCGGCTAACTGGGTGGGCTTTCAATATGTAAGTAACACTTAATAGAGGTGATAAGCAAGCAATTTCCAGGAATTTTTACATTACACATCTCTGAACATGAGAAAACAACAGGTTGGAGATTCTAAATTAATTTCTATGAACCTGTTACTACACTATCTACAGATGCCTTTGTAAGTAGCAAAATTTCACATTGTGTATGTATATTGACCTATTCTTACCCCGTTGCGACAGGTGATCTGTCAGATAATCTGTCTATCTACCCTATTTTCGTGAAAGCTCTTCAACATGTTAACTATAGTTCACGTCATGTTGGAAAGCGGCCCTATTTTCAGCCGTTCTGAGCATCCTCCACCATTAACGGCTAGTAGCCAATGAGATTCATTCTCTTTCCGAGCGAGTAGCTGCGAGTTACAAACGGGACTGCGAGAATCTCTCCCCCCACGCGCTTCGCTGTTGCCTTATTTTTGCGACAACGCAGTTTCATTCACAGAACGACCGAATCATTCATTCAGATGTCAATGTTACTTTCTTGTAGCAGTACACTTGTGAATGTGTATCTGTCATTTTAGTGTGATTTCCAAATGAAAATGTCATGTGACGGCAATTAACGTGAAGAAGTTCCTCAAAAGCAAGTTTAATTAAATTGCTTGCCTATGGAGTATAGTCTCAGTCGTGTGACTGGTTTCGTGATTTCCTGTCAGAAAGATCACTGTATGTAGTAATCGACGGAAATGATCGAGTAAAACAGAAGTAATATCTGGCGTTTGTAAGGAAGTGCTACAGGCGCTGCTGAGTTCCTGATCTAATAAACGATTTAGGAGACAATCTGAGCAGCCGTCTTACACTGTGTGCAGATGATGCTGTAATTTACTGTCTTATAAAGTCATCAGATATTAAAACAAATTAGAAAACGACTTAAACAAGGTATCTGTGTGCTGAGAGAAATGGCAATTGACTCTCTTGAAAAGTCTGAAGTTATCCGCATGATTATTAAAAGCAATCCACTAAATTCGATTTACAGGATGAAACACACGATTGTAATGGCGGTAAATTCAACCAAAAATTTGGGGATAACTTAAAATGCAACTGTCACAGGGATAACGTTGTGGGGAAAGCAACCAAAGACTTCGATTTATTCGTAGAACACTTAGAAAATACAACAGGTCCTCTTAAGAGACTACTTACGGTATGCTTCTCAGCCTTCTTCTGGAGTATTGCTGTCAGGTTGGGATCCACAGCAGATCGAATTGATCGAAAAAGTTCAAAGAAGGGCAGCTCGTTTTCTGGGGAGAGACTGTCACGCGAATTGGGGTGGCGATCGTCAAAACAATGATGTTTTTCGTTGTGGCAGGATTTTCTCATGAAATTTCAGTCGCCAACTTTTTCCTCAGAGTGTGAAAATACTTTTTTTGGCGTCCACTTAATAGGGAGGAATGTTAATCATAATAAAATAAGAGAAATTAAAGTTTGCAAGGAAAGATAAGAGCGTTCGTGTTTCCTGAGCGCTACTCGATAAGGGAACAGTAGAAAAACAACTTGAAGCTATGAACGCTCTCCAGGCGCGGAAGCGCCGTATTATGTGAATGAGGCAATAGTCTTCCAAAATTCCTTTTTGCTGAATGTACCGAGATGATACATACTCCGTTGAATATGCGAATTAGCGACTACTTTGAATCTTCAACGCTCGAACTGCATAGTTTCTATGTACCAGGAATCGATAGTTTTAAATTATGGAAGTGTGTACAACAAATGACCAGTATCTTTCCATAATACTGTCATAGCCTCCGTAAGGATGTTAATATTTAAAATGAAAGGGGGCACCCGGGATTGAACCGGGGACCTCTCGATCTGCAGTCGAATGCTCTACCACTGAGCTATACCCCCGATGACATACTTGTCGCAACCCTACAGTATAAACAGCACTATTGACACAATTTGATGGAACTGTAGGGGCGGTTACCCTTTGTTCTTGCATTTTGAGTGCAATTGTCGTTTACCACGTTTACGAACGCGTGCGCGAAAACCAAAGTTGCTGCATGAGATGAGCTAATGGCGTCTGCAGCCTGCAGCGAATTGTTTTTTTAGATCTACGATTAAATAGAATATTCGGGAAAATACCGTGTTATTCCAAATAGTGAGTTTGTTAGGTTCTTCGTTTCGCAAGCCTAGAACGTGAGGTGCTAACTGCAGGTGAAGGCAACACACTAACTCAACAGCGAGACGATATTTGCTGTCGGAAACGAAAAGAGATTATTTCGTCTACAGTACAAGATGTCTGTGTATATTTAATTTCTCATAGAAAGAAGAAAGGGGGGGGGTATTCTAACTCGAGCACTTAGGGTCGGTATTTAACGCCCTGCCACTGTTAACACAGACTTTCCTTTTGAATGTATAGTTATCTTAACTCGACTAGGATTAAGTCCCAAATAATACAATTGTCATAGCAACTTAAAAATGTGGCTACGTCTCTAGTCATACTGCAAAAAATATTTGGTACATAAGAACTGAACACAAATTTCCCTACCAACACCGGTGTTCTAAAATTGCTAGGTGAAAATGACGTCCTACTCACATTCTCGCTAATCAGTTAAAGCTGAAGTACTGCAGATGAACCGGTACACTGAACAGCGCCCAAGTAAGCTACGATGTTTGAATTGCGAATGGACCTGACTCTCTCTGACTCTGAATAAAAAGCATGGTGCTTGTTCCGAGGGTAAAGGAACTGCATGGATTCTTTCTCATCACAAATCTGTTGTTGTTGTTTTTTTTTCGGCAGTGTATAAACTGCCCTGACGAAAAAAATCACAAAATAATAATAATGGAATTCCGGGAACACATTTGTCTGGGTAACATATTTAAGTGATTAATATTGCTACATCACAGGTTAATATAAGAGCGATATTAGCCATTGCAAATATGAGATGCTGGTACATAAATAACCTGTGTAACCGCCAGAATGTTGCATACAAGCGAGCAAATGTGCATGCATTGCGTTGTACAGATGCAGAATGTCTGTTTTTGCGAAGGAGTTTCATGCCTCTTGCTCCTGGTCGGTCAAAACATGGACAGTTAATGCTGTGGTGGATGACGCTGGAGTTGTCGTCCGATGATGTCCCTTATGTAATCGACTGAAGACAGATCTGGTGACTGAGCAGGCGAAGGCAACACGGCGACACACTATAGAGCGTGTTGGATTACAACAACGGTATTTGGGCGAGCGTTATCATGTTGGAAAATACCCTCTGGAATGCTGTTCATGAATGGTAGCACAACAGATCGAATCACAAGACTGACGTACAAATTTGCTATTAGCGTGCATGGGATAACCACGACAGTGCTGCTGCTGTCGTACGAAATCGCACCCCAGATCATAATTCCAGTTGTAGGTCCAGTCAGTCTAGGACAGACAGGTTAGTTGCAGGCCTCGTTCTAACCGGCATATGGCCATCATTGGCACCGAGGCAGAATAAGCTTTCATCAGAAAATTCATCAGACCTCCAGCTGCCCCCAATGCGCTCTCGCTTGAAACCCTAAAGTCGCAAATGCCGGTGGTTTGGTGTCAGTGGGATATGTGCTGCAGGGCGTCAGGCTCGGGGCTGTCCTTCAAGTGCCCCATTTGTAACTGCTCGTAATGTCTCCAACAGCAGATGCAGTACGATGCGCCACAGCCATACGCCGAGCACTAGCGTCTTATCTCTCGGTATTGACACGTGGCCATCCAGAGCCCGGCCTTCTCGCGACCGAACATTCTCTTGCCAAGTCTTCTGTAAATCGCAGAGGGAACATCTCAGTTCTTGTCGCCTGTAACGCCGGAAATGCATATCCTCCTATTTCCATCTATTGTACTATAATTTTTTTCCTTATTCTGTTACCTGAAGATATGACATTTCTGTGTCTTTATATATTGTAATTGTTTTGCTATTTGTATATATATGCATTTATGTCGATGTAATTGGATTGTTTTGTAAATACTATTTGTATTTTTACGCTGGGTCTTGCCTAAGGAAAACTATACTATCCAATCAACGATTACATCGATAGATCGTGTGGAGAACCAAAGTGTTTAGGATCTTTGGTGTTGTTAACTCTGCTGCGTCGAGCGCGGGCAGAGCGGAGTCTGGCTGGAGTAGGGTGGTGGAGCAGGTGTCTTGTGCGACGCTCCCGCGAGTTGCCGCGCTTTCGGGGTTTGGGCAGCATGTAATTGCGCTCGACTTGCTATGTTAGTTTCTGGCATGGTGTCGCGGACGGGAAGTGTTAGCTGGCACACATCAAGAGCCCGTTTCGGCTGGAGACCGTGTCGAGAAGAAGGCGCGCCAACATCCAGCTTCTGCAGCAGCTACGGCCGACAGTGAGTGATTGTCGCCACCTCCTCGACCGACGACTTCAAACATTCAATTGACCAACAAGGAAGACTGGAAGCACGTAAAGTTTTAGAACTGTATGGCAGACCTCAGCTTTTAAAATTGTTCCATTTACCTCACAAAATTACAGCAACTTAGCATGAACCTTTGTTGCTCATTGTCCCAATTGCATTACCAAGCAGGGTCCCTTCCTTTCCCGGAATGAACCTGAGTGTCCTTGAAATTCAAATGTCAGCATTAAAGTAATATCACTCGATTTCACTGCTTTAATTTCAAAGTTCAGTTAAGGTATTCAAAGCTGGCTACAATATTTAGATTACACAAGCACAATTTAAGAGTGCAAGTTTTGTTACCATATTTTAGCTTACCTGTGACTGCAGCTCAGCCTAGTACATACTAAATTTTACTATTGTTAATTGTTCAGAATCATTTAATTCAAGTTCAAAGTTAAATCTCTTATTTCTAAATTGCGTAGCTTCAAGTAGCTTATGAAATGATTGTTGAGGTAGCCCAAGACTAACCTTATTTTACTGAATTTCGTAGTGCTCCAGAAACAAAGCTCACTATTAATTTCAGTCACTAAATTAACTTTCAATTTTCCGGTTTTATTCATTCTTTTGCTAAGTTAAGGCAGAGTGTAGCGAAATTTATTACTTCTGACAAACATTCAGTTTTCAAACAACACGTGTCAACTGTCAGTTGCCACGCTTTTAGTGCTAATTATATGTGCAATAACCTTTCTTTTTCAGTTATTATAGTAGTTGTCCATAGGACTGGAGACCGTAATTTTCCCCAAATCTCAAATACCTATTAACGCTAGTTAATTGTTAACGTAACGACCGCACATTTACTTTCTTTATTATTTTTACCCCCTTTCAAAATTAATTTCCACCAGTTTCATTTGCATTTTTCCTTTCATTTAGGTGTAACCCTTTCCTCCCTCTTTACCGACAGATTAACTTCGGTGACGATTGCTTTTCCCAAATTTCCATTAGGTACACGCGGTTTAAATTTTACTGTCATTAAGGTCGATAAGTGAGGGGGAGGTTACAAGCCCTATTACACGGCGTCGTTCAAACCCAATGAGACGCTGTCAATGGCATCTGTGTCGACTTAAAGGCATTCTTGACTGACATGAGCTCACCACGTCCTGTGCCGGCCAGGGTGGCCGAGCGGTTCTAGGCGCTACAGTCTGGAACCGCGCGACCACTACGGTCGCAGGTTCGAATCCTGCCTCAGGCATCTATGTGTGTGATGTCCTTATGTTGGTTAGGTTTAAGTAGTTCTAAGTTCTATGGGACTGATGACCTCAGAAGTTAAGTCCCAGAACGTCCGGTCTAAAAGATAACCAACGCTAATTACCGCTAAAGGGAGTATTTAAGACAAACCTCATTTAAATACTCTTAGTGGTGCTACTAACGCCATTCTTATGCGACTAGCGCGAAATGGGAATAGACATCATCTTTCAGATGTACAAACACGCCAGCGAACTTTAGTTTATGTCGGACAACCCCTTATTAGTGTTGGGATTTCTTTCCGTCAGTGTATTCTCGAAATCACTTATCATACGATTTGAAGTATTCATGTAAGTTAAACAATGCTGAAAACAGGTAAATGGAAACTTATTACATTTAGTGAATCTCACCACAGAATGATTTTACGTTCCAAGCATTTATAATAAACATTGACCCTACTATGTTCTCCCTCTCTATCCTATGAAGATACATTCTCAATTTTCTTCTACATTACAGTTATTAAAGGCGTGTTGCTGGTGAACACGCGTCACGACCCGACCAAAACTTGCAATGGCCAGCACGCGGGTGAAACTCTTAATAGGGACTTACGGCAATATTATCTTGGTTCATCATCTTGCTTTCTTATTGGGAACTTCTCCATATTTTGTTTTGCTTTCGTTAACAACAGAGCCTGGTTTCATGCCATTGAGTTTACGTTTTGCTCAAGACGACATCATGTGTGTACTACAAGCTTTGAATTGCATTATGAATACTATGCTTGCTGTTTGTTCACATATTGGGCAGTGTAAATGATTCTGTATTTTGATGAAGGTTTCTCGGGTCTCCAGCCGGGTGGTAGCGTTGATATCTCGTGACGTTTCGGGAAGTGTCATACTACCCATCTTCTGGTGAAGTATTTGTTTTTGTTTCATACAAAAAGTTCAATTTGATGAAGCTAAATCTATAAACGGCTTGATGCTACATACGAAAATTAAAAAAAAAATATATACATGATTAACAGCCATGCTTACCTTTCATACATATCAGAATACTCTGATGTATGTATCAACATCAAATTATACATCTAGGCACACAGTAACGGTCGGTTCAAATGGATCTGAGCACTATGCGACTTAACTTCTGAGGTCGCCTAGAACTTAGAATTAATTAAACATAAATAACCTAAGGGCATCACACACCTCCATGCCTGAGGCAGGATTCGAACCTGCGACCGTAGCGGTCGCTCAGTTCCAGACTGTAGCACCTATTTTTTTTCTTTTTTTAATCTCATTTTGTTCACTTTTGCTCGTTGCATCTGCTTAGGGCGGACGTCGTAAGACATCAGTTTAAGTTCGTTGTTGATCGATTAACACAGTTTTTTTTATTACAGAGCGTAGCTAACCGTCTGACTGAACATGCTGAGCTACCGTGCCGGCTTCTAGAACCGCACGGCCACTCCGGCCGGCTAACGGTTGGTGATGCTTCTGGTATTTATAAACATAACTTAGGCCAGCAGAGGGCACATGAGTAACCAGTATCGAAAATTTAATAGTTAAAATGCTGTATCGGTAGTAATCAATTAAAATTGCTTCACAAGGCAAAATGAGCGACTGACAATAAATCACGCAATGACACACAATATATGGAATTACATCCACACTTAAAATCCAATGGTGCAAATAGTAATAATGGGAGCTTCTAACCAAACAAAGTGAAACACACAATTGTGTAAAAGCCAATATGAAAAGTTTAAAAAGAAAACCTCGTCTGTAAATCGAAATCTTTCAGCATGACAAAATAACTTAACCAATAGTTCAATATTAGACGTATCCAGGGCGTCACCAGTTCTTACTATGTACCTACATGTATAATTTGACGTTGATACCTACACCAGAATATTTTATAGTATATCTAGCTGGTACTCATGGCTGTTAATTATGAATATTCTTTTTATTCTTCTTATGGATTTTTTTCTTTACGGATATAGCTTCAAAAATCGAACCTATGGTTACGCCACTGTTTTTGTTTGTAACAGATTTGAAGATGGCAGTAGCCGAATTTGGTAATAGTAAAGTTGAAAGTGTGTGTGTTCAAAACGGACCTATAAAATAAATTTGACAGACTTGATATTAAAATTTTACTGTAGATGTTAAATTAAGGCATTATAAATACAGCTGTAAAACCAGAAATTCTCTGCAGTTCGGAAGCACTACTTTTAACTGGATGCACACTGGCATTAGAATATATCTAAAGGAAAGAAAAAAAATCTTGCGAAAAATGTCAAGTCCAAGAAAGGACAAAGCGGGAAACTGAGTTTCGAGGACAAATAACGGAACACATTCATTCTGCTCTACAATAACAGACGAGATCAGGCAAACACGTGTTCCATCTACAGAGAGTGCAGACAGACAAAAAAAATCCACACATTCTTCCAAAAGAGGAAGTTTTGAGGAAGATAGAACGAACAGGAAAAAGCTAGATGAGATAAAGAGCTACATACACATGATCCTGTGTCGGGGGCTACACAGTGCGCAGGAATGCACAATCCATAAATGTAAACAAACATCACATTGCGGCGGCGCACTGCATTGCACGGTTCCGCTCGCCTCGTGATGAATCTCTTCCAACACGCACGGCTTCTTGAAATTACCCGCATGCAGATCTCCGCCGCAGAAAGCTATAGAAAAAACAGATGTACACATCGTAACCACAAGTCGCACTAAAATTGTTTTATCGATGGAAGGAATAGTTAAATAATCGTATTTATGTGCGTAATATTTCATTCTGCTACGATAAGCTTGCATGCACCAGTAACCTTACGGTAACTGTACAAACTCTCAAACTCTGAAAAGTCCACAGGCACACCTCAGTCATAACCTTAGCCCGTTTATGGTAAATATTAATTATGCTGTGCGCTCAAGTGTTGTAATCAGTATCAAATTCGCGAGTAAGCAACACAGTACGCAGAATTTAGTTATTTAAATGCCACTGAATATTCCGAATTTCACACTTTGCTTTAAATCGAACTCTATTCCACACTTTATGGCACTTCTCAAACATTTTGGTAACGAAATATTACAATATGAATAATTTTCAACAGAGCACATATCAATAGGTCTCATCACTATGAGATCCAAGCCCAGTCTCTATTCATATCTCTACACAAAATAAGTTTCTCGTTCCCAAAATACCCGTGAAAACGGTAATTGCTAATTGGCAGAGAAACATCACAGCCAATCGGAAAGCAGTATCAAACCTGCTCAATCCCGCGCATATACACATAACCAATCAAACTCCGTCACTGAATCAGAACAATAAATTACAATCAATAAATTTTGGAAACCCACAAATATAAAAGTAATTCGTTCGTAACAAAACTACCTTACCGAAATCATGATCTCATTTCCCTAATACCATAAACTGACTAGGTAGCTTCTAACAAATTCCCCGGTACAAATGCCACGTCATTCTCGAACATTCCTCACGTGAGCAATTACTTCACTGTGTCATGTAAAAACATTACATTTTGACTGCAGCCCAAACAGCGTCCATCAGCTAGTGACCTCTGGCAGGTCGTATAGAAACTACATACATTCGAGCAACCCGACGCCACCTGTACTGCGCATACTGTAGGTCTGATCACTATTGTAATGTCCCATATTAAACAGTTACGATGCAGAGGAGCTAGGCCTCAACTTTCAACAGAAAGCTACTTTTTTTAAGGCGTGTGTGCGTTCCTACCGAAATGATAACTAGAGGTACAATTAGTGACAGCAGACTTATTTTCACTGTTCTAAACCGCATACCTCCTGAAACACGTAGACCTTAAAGGATGGTAACTGCGCCGCAGTGTCTGCCATAATGCGGAGAGCTTGGGTAGCTGAGAGCAAGCTTCCCAACAGTGCAGCCAACCGGCATTACAGCATTACCCTAGAAACTGTTACACCATTTCAATTACTTAAAGTCCAGATAATCCAGATTAGAGCTGTGAAACCAAGTCTGTCATCACTAATTGTACCCCTAGTTATCATTTCGGTAGAAACAACATACATAATGCCATTTTAAAAAGTAACTTTGTTTTGAAGTGATGTTTATTTACTTGTAGGGACTGTGCATTTCTGTCCATTGTATGAATCCCTGATATAGCTATATTCCTGAATGCAGTTTTCACATATTGTTTCATTTCGGAAGTATATGAGGTGCAAATTTGAGTGGGACACACTGTTAAAAGCTTGGTCGACATCTTTGATTGATGGAAGGCCGAGGTAGCACAATAGGCTGTTAAAAAATGTTTAAATCGCCCGAATTCCACGAACTTACTTGCATTATAGACCTCAGTATGGAGCAGTCTACAATCGTGCGGCGTTGGATACATAGGTTCCGTCAAATCACAGAAGTTAAGCAACGTGTTCGACATGACCAGTATTTGGATTGGTGATACGCTCTATTCACAATTTTCTCTTTACCTTCATGGCAGAGGAGACAGGAGAGGTAGGTGCATGAACTCACTCATCACAATTCCCGACGGCAGTTTCTTGGGGTAAGTTCCAAAGTTCCAAACCTCTCCGCAGTGCCTCACGAAGGGAGGGCGGGGGGGGGGGGGGGGGGCATGCGACGCTGTTGGTACTGATCCGTCGGATGGGGACGTTAAGCACAGGATCCCCCTTGGTGCTGTTCGAGAGGAGTAGGGTATGTGCCGGCACCGGATTTCATCCACTCCCTTGTCTCATAATCAACCAACACATGCATGACACAAAGCTACACACATACCCATTAAAGTCATCCACACTCGAAAGTTAAACAACAAATAACGCTCACACTTTGCTAAGGAAAGGAGGCTACAGACGATAAGGATAGAAAAGACCTTTAGAATTTATGTTGCTGAACCTGGCCTTCGGGGTCTCCCAGCTAGTCAGACCACATGACTCTATTTGACTTAAGTGAAGGAGGAAGTAAACTTCTCCTGTAACTTCATACCGTAAACTGAAGTTCTGATGCTGAGTAAGTGTGTAAGGAGACCAAACACTTATCATGAGTCTTCTATTCATCCCCCGCCCCTCCCCCAATTCAGAAGCAGTGTACCAAATCTCTCGGCGTATAGAGCAAATTTTGTGTGCAAGTATGAGAAAGCGTTCTTTGCGTAGCCTGTATCTAAGGCGGAAGTCATCTAGTGTGATGTGGGAAATCGCCTAAAAACCATATCCAACCGGCGCACCTCTCCGTTCCGGAAGCGATAGCGTTAAAAAGCGCGGCTACTCGGGCGGTGACTGTAGTTGTCTGATCACGGAACCTAATGGGCTCCGCACAAGGTATGATGGTGTGCTCACTATCGAATTCAATTCCACTCTCACCGCATATGTCATTTCCACAACTGTGCGACAGTCGTAAGTAGGAATCGCGTTATAATGTTCGTCGCTGGAGCTTCATTGATGAGTCAGAATATTACGCTTAATAGCGTGTTGGTCCACATTTGGAACCGACTATTGCAGCGATCCTGCATGGTAGGAATTCGAAAACCCCTTGCTAGGTTTACTCTCGGTTCACGCAATTCCCGTAAATTATTGGTCGACGTTTGTAAAGTTGGAGCTAACGCCTAATAGCGACCCAGATGTGTTCCATGGGTGTCCAGGAAAACGTGATGATTTGTGCAGATCCATCTTCTGGGAAATGTGGGGCTTGATAGACGAGGCCTGTCCAGCAGAAGGCAACGCGAGCACGAGCGCACATGAGGGAAGTGCGTTGATGGAGCCGTCATTTACATTTAGATGAGTGTGGTGTGCATACTGTAAGACCTTCGGTACACACACATTCAGATTATTTGACTTGTCGCTCTAACAAAGTAGGCAGCAATATGTCTCGTTGTCTTATCGTGGCGTGTTTATCTTCTGCCGTTAGGTCGAACGATAGAAATGCCACTTGCACGCTTAGAGTAGCAGATTGACAGTGACCAACTTTAAACAGAACTTGATTAATTTTCACACACATTCGTTAAAATAATAAAAAGGCATAGATATTACATAACTTGATTCTGGATGCTGTTTACAATGGTCAATCTGAAGTTCCTTTGGTCTTGGTACGTTAATCTTATTCTCACATATCTCTGATACTTGACAAAGTGTCTATTCATTTATCTTCATGGCTATGTACAGGAATATGGTAATCTTACTAAGCGCAGACTGAAACTTGACTATTGACTAATGCAGACTGGTACAGACTAATGCAGACTGACTAATCAGAGGTCTGTACACTCGTTATAATTCCTCGATCGTTGAGGTTGTAAGAGGTCCTTGATTAAGGAATTTGTTGTTAGCGCACTCGAGCAGATGTAATTTCGAAGGATTGCTCACGCGCTGCACTGCCTGCGATATGTAAGCTATAAGAGAATCTCAGGCCAAAGAACAGTGTTGTATGCACTAGGAACTGTGTGGTACTAGCAGTAAGTAGTAGCTAGCAGTCTGGTGTATCGTTTTGTAGTACATTTACCAGTTTAAATTCACAGTCAATTATTGAAAGGTTATTTAAGTGAGACACAATTTAATTGAGAGGTTAGTCACATTTTATTATTGATAGGTTACACAATTTATTTTACTGTGGAGAGGTTACAAGGTATCACAGTGCGAGTGTGATCTGCAAGGAGAAAAGGTTCTACGTTAGCAGCACTCTCATTGGTTGCGAGACCTATTAATACGCGGATCGGCAGAAGCAGAATTTGATCCGTCTCTAAGACAGCGCCATCTTGTTGTGTGGACACGGACGAGCGCTGCGCCTGAGCTGTTGTGCTTAGCGGGGCGCGCTCTATTGGAAAGTTGTGTACGTGCTGACTACGCGGAACTATGTACACAACAATGAGTCATGTGGAGAAGTTTCCAACGAGTTTATGATCGCATGCCGGAAATTAACAGACCTTGAACGCGGCATAGTGGTTGGAGCTAGACACATGGGACAGTCCATTTCGGAAATCGTTTGGGAATTCAGTATTCCAGATCCATAATTTGAAGAGTGTACCGAGAACACCAAATTTCAGGCTTTACCTGTCACCACGGACAAGACAGTGGCCGATGGCCTTCGCTTAACGACCGAGAGCAGCGGCGTTTTTGTAGAGTTGTGAGTGCTAGCAAAAAAGCAACACTGTGTGAAACAACCACAGAAATAAAGGCGGTACATACGACTAACGAATCCGTCAGGACGGCAAAATTTGCCGTTAATGGGCTGTGGCAGCAGACGACCGACGCCAGTGTGTTTGCTAACAGCACATAATCGCCTACAGCATCTCTCCTGGGCTCGTGAATGTATCGGTTGGACTGAAGAGTACTGGAGAACCGTGGCCTGCTCAGATGAGACCCGATTTCAGTTGGTAAGAGATGATGGTAGTGTTCGAGTGTGGCGCAGGCCCCACGAAGACATGGGCGCAAGTCATCAGTAAGACATTGTGCAAGCTGCTGGTAGCTACAGGAAGGTGTGGGCTGTGTTTACATGGACTCTACAGGGTCCTCTGGTCCAACGGAACCGATCATTGACTGTGAATGGTTGTGTTCGGTTACTTGGAGACCATTTGCAGCCATTCATTCATTTCATGTTCCCAAACAACAATAGAATATTTATGAATGGCAATGCGCCATATAATTGTGCCACAATTATTCGCGATTGGTTTGAAGAACACTCTGGACAATTCGAACGAATGAGTTGGCCATCCAGATATCCGATATGAATCCGATTGAAGATTTATAAGCCGTAATCTGGAGTTTAGTTCTTGGACAAACTCGTGCACAAGTAACACTTTCGCGATTATGGACGGCTATAGAGGCAGCATGGTTCAGTATTTCTGCGGGGGACTACCAACGACTTCTTGAGTCCACGCCACGTCGAACTGCTGCACTACACGGGGAAAATAAGGTCCGACACGATATTAGGAGGCATCCGATGACTTTTGTCACCTTGGTGTGTATAGCGGGAAGCGCACTGTGCTGTCTTCAGGGGTACGACGGTATGTTAAGTTCGCAGATCTTCTAAAGGCAGGCGTACATACTTAATGGTGCAGTGCTTAAAGTGGAGAGTACCTGTTTTAAAATCGATGAAGTGCAACATTATGGCCGGTTTAGGAGCTTCAAACCGAGGAACAGACACATCAGCATCAATTTGTAATACGCTAGGCGCATGTGCCTAGTTACAGTTAGAACTTACACACCTGCAGTATGGCAGGCAGTTGACCGATAAGTTTCATAATAAGACAAGTTTTGTAGACTCATATAAAAATTTTGTTCTAGATAAATTTCCACTTCAAAAGTTTGCAGCTGCGATTATTTTGATATTTGGACCTACATATTTTTTCGAGCAGTTTTTTTCCGCAGTCAAGAGAACGAAATCTGGTCACAGAAGATCAATGACAGATTTCAGTTTAAAAGACGCAAGAAAATTAAACACATTAAGCTGCCAAAGGGCATTGATTTCTATGAATGGGGAAAGTTGAAAATTTGTGCTTAACTAGGTTTCGAACCCTCATCTACTGCTTTCTAGGGAGATGCGCTGACCACTCAGCCGTCTCTCTCTTCCACCCCCCCCCCCCCCCCCCCTCTCTCTCTCTTTAATCTGACTTTGTTCGTTGCATTTGTTCAGGGCTTACGCCCCTGGACACCCATTCAGATGCATCGTTTATCCGTTCACTCAGTTTTTTTTTATTACAGAGGGCAACTAACGCTCTGACCGAACACGCTGATCTACCGTGCCGGCTTCCGTCCGTCACAGTGTACACAACAACCGCACGGACTACCCTAGCACGCCTCCCGTCAGGCCCAAAGTCTGAATTCATACCACACACTACTGATGTAGTGCTCCTGCTCATTAGCCTAATTACTCGCGAGATGCCTCTCGCCAATTCCCGCGAGAGTTTGAGCCAGATGTGTATCTGCACTGAAGAAATCATTGACCATTATCGCCTTGATTTTATATATATATATATATATATATATATATATATATATATATATATATATATATATATATATATATATATGGTGCCTGTTCTTTCGGGCATTCCGAGGAAGAGACACAAAGTATTTATTCAATTTAAAAACTTGTCTTCCCTTTAGCTGTGCTCAGAAAGTGATACCGGCCATTGATGCTTTAGTCATAAGCAAAATAAGTAGTATTCACTGACATGCAGTGTTTCTATGCTTAACGTATGCATAAAGCAGTCATGAAAAACATGGTGCGAAAATGGCATTCATCAATAGGCTGCATTCATCGGAACAAATATAATGTTTTGCACTTAGCTGCCCAGTGTCCTTTGCCTCTGTGGTGTCACCGCCAGACACCACGCTTGCTAGGTGGTAGCCTTTAAATCGGCCGCGGTCCGTTAGTATACGTCGGACCCGCGTGTCGCCACTATCAGTGATTGCAGACCAAACGCCGCCACACGGCAGGTCTAGAGAGACTTCCTAGCACTCGCCCCAGTTGTACAGCCGACTTTGCTAGCGATGGTTCACTGACTTCTACGCTCTCATTTGCCGAGACGATATTTAGCATAGCCTTCAGCTGCGTCGTTTGCTACGACCTAGCAAGGCGCCATTATCAGTTATTATTGATAATGTGCATCATGTACCGTCCAGACCGACGTTAGTCATTAATGGATTAAAGTTAAGTATTCCACCAGCTACGTCCGTTTTTCTAAATTCTAATTTCCTTGTCCTGTTCCAGATCTCACGCCAGCCTGCGTGAGCTAAAACGCGTGCCTTTCGGCCTCCTCTAGTAACACGGTGTTGGCTCTCCTGCCAACTACAATAGCCTCATCAATTAAATGAAATGTGAGTTACGTTTAATTGCCATTTCTCATCAATGTAACAGTTTTAGGACGGAAATTTTTCACGGAAGGCATTAATTACATATCGCCAAGCGATACGTCTCCGTAAAATTTAGGGGCCGTAGGAAAGACTCGTCGACAATAGTTTCTCGTGGCGAGCTGGCTTGTTCCTATCCTTCTTTCTCTCCCCTTGTTTTCCCCTTCCATTATCGGCCGGTTGCTCAATGCTGAGACGTCAGCGCGAGCCAGTTGACACGGTGAACAGGTCTGGCTTAGATGATGGGACGAATGGATCATGAGAAATGCTGACGTTTGTTGGACAGCAAGGTTCTCCCGCTTTAGAGTTGTACCTGTTGGGGGGGGGGGGGGGGGGGGGGGAATGGCAAGTCTAAAACGAAAAAGTAAACCCAAGAGACAAATTGATCAGTCGGATTATGAAAACCGTCTACTAGGGTTACTATACACAACCTGGGTTACTTTACACGCATCCCACTAAGTTCTACCGAGCTACCAAGGGAGCACACGTTGAGGTTTCCTAAGGTAAGTGGTCTTAAAATAAAAAAAAACTAGTAACACTAACCTATGTAACGGCATCAAATGTAAATTATTATGTCAAACGGTTATTCTGTAATAAATTGTTATAAACAGGGCAAGACTTTGTGCTCATCCTGTTTATTTTTATCACATTCTATAACCAGTGTAAAGTGTGACAATTGCCACGACTGCAAAAGGAGAACAGGTATGTTGACGACCGGGCGGAAAATTGATAACTTTGTGAAAAAAACGGACAAGAGGGAGATCTAAACACGGATCTCCCGCTGTGCAGTCAAACAACGTCACCAGACAACCATGACGGCGTGGCTGTTGCATTGCGCTCGGTGTTACATTGCATATCTTAAGCTTGGAGTGTTCCTATTTTGCTTCTGATTTTACAGTCCAGTACACCTTCTTCCTGTTTTCATGCGTGATCGATGTCCAATTTTGACAGGCTATCCGCTGGGTCATGTTCTCACTAAATCTGAGGGGATAAGAAGGGGAGACCCCTTGTTAGATGTCAGAAGTGGAATGTATGAAAATCAGTTCTTCTGGGAGTATTTGTTTGTGTTGCATTCTACCAGCTGTATCTCTGACAGGGAAACTGGACACAGGTAAGGTGGAATGAGTTAGTTTAAAGCACCTCCTCACAGAACTTGTACTATTCCTCCTGAACCAGGCTGTATTTGCGAATCCTATCAGTGCTCTGATGACCTTGGCTGCGCCTGCCGGCCGCCTTTAGGGAAGCGGCTCTGGCTGCTACTCAGGTGTGGGTGGTGAGGCTGTCCTCGCCGGCCACAGGTGTGTGCCAGCCAGGCGGGCTGCTTCTAGTCCAGAGTCTGGGGCCAGCCCGACCCTCTGGCTGGCCGCGGCGCCAGCGCCAAATCTACACGCCGCATCGCTACGTGTCCTCACTACGAAGCGAGTGTGGCGTCTGCGGGGAAACGCGGCCCCACCCTTCACCCGCACGGCCTATGATTCATTGCGACCTACTTTACACAGTGGCCACGTGGACACAGACGACTGTTCTAGTTAACCGTTAGCGTCAGTTACTCACCCAGTGATTTCACTGCTCAAGAAGATACTGAAATGGCTAGCGTTCATCACAGCGAGCAAATATGCCGATGTCTATGTCATATATATTGCTGTTCATTAAAACTGCGATAAGAAGGACAAGTCTACATCTACATCTACACCCATACTCCGCAAGCCACCTGACGGCGTGTGGTGGAGGGCACCTTGAGTACCTCTATCGGTTCTCCCTTTTATTCCAGTCTCGTATCGTTCGTGGAAAGAAGGTTTCTCGATATGCCTCTGTCTGGGCTCTAATCTCTCTGATTTTATCCTCATGGTCTCTTCGCGAGATATACGTGGGAGGGAGCAATATACTGTTTGACTCCTCGGTGAAGGTATGTTCTCGAAACTTCAACAAAAGCCCGTACCGAGCTACTGAGCGTCTCTCCTACAGAGTCTTCCACTGGAGTTTACCTATCATCTCCGTAAAGCTTTCGCGATTACTATACGATCCCGCAACGAAGCGCGCCGCTCTCCGTTGGATCTTCTCTATCTCTTCTATCAACCCTATCTGGTACGGATCCCACACTGCTGAGCAGTATCGAAGCAGTGGGCGAACAAGCGTACTGTAACCTACTTCCTTTGTTTCGCATTGCATTTCCTTAGCATTCTTCCAATGAATGTCAGTCGGGCATCTGCTTTACCGACGATTAACTTTATATGATCATTCCATTTTAAATCACTCCTAATGCGTACTCCCAGATAATTTATGGAATTAACTGCTTCCAGTTGCTGACCTACTATTTTGTAGCTAAATCATAAGGGATCTATCTTTCTATGTATTCGCAGCACATTACACTTCTGTCTGTGGGTATACAAAAAATACGAAGAATGTGTAATGAAATATCTGGGCGATTTTGGGGGGTACCGGGTACGAAATTTAATACACACCCCACCACGGTAATAGCAGCAGCTTAACGGGATAGTGATCTTCTAAAATTAAAAAAAAATGTTAATTTAAAATATTATTTGGGATGCCTACTTCATTGCAGTGCTCATCCCAAGTTCGCCAGAAACCCCGTTATCGAAATGCAAGGCAATTTCTGAAAAAGTGTCTCCCGAAACCATACACAGCAAGAAAAAATAGTTTACGTTTAGCACAAAACAATCTCGGATTTCTTGCCGCGTCAATTCAGGGTAAAGCCTCGAAGTTCAACGATTAGCTCCATCGTCTTCGTCAGGAGCAACTGACTGTCAAAACTGCTGCTGTGGTTGTCTTGCATAGCCCATATACGGCTTCTGATTGGCCGGTAATTGCGTAATTCTGTCACAGACAGCGTTAATGCGGGCGGTGTTGGCGTCACCGCTTCAGTAGTAGAGTAAACATTGCGACGCATATACATCTGCCTCTCGTCTGCATCGAGAGCTCTCTTTCATGCACCGCTGAGATCGTACGCGGTGTCACGGTTGAAGCTGTTCTCACTCATTCATATTTCTACTGCTTCTTTCACTACAGAATCAAAGTATGTAGGATCCTGGCACATAAATTTTGGTTTACATAAAATATATTCGCAGTTTGGAATACGAATAACCATTCAGCTGTATAAAGGAATGGCGACAGTGAAAATTTTTTGCGGACCAAGTGTAGAACCCGGATTTCCCTCTAACGCGAGCGGTAGCTTTACCGCTTTGGCTATCCGTGCACCACTCGCGCCCAGCCTTTGACTTGGATATGTCGACGATCCTGCGTCATAACCTATACTTGTAATACTGGTACAGGGGAGGACATTTTCATTCCAAGAGACTGCGTGGTATCGGCGAATACAAACGATATTGCAGTGCCTGTATTATTAAGAAGGTCGATACAGTGTTCTTGATCGTTATTCGTATTCGCAACTGCGAATACATTTCATGTATTATGGTATGTTGATAAATTTTGTTTTTGGACATTCTAATTACCATGAAACACAATTTTCGTGTCATACGCGATTCGCCTTTATTCCTTGCACGGCATCTTCAGTGGCCAGTAATATGTCCATATTTTTTGTTCATAATATTTAGTTTGCATTTTTTAACAATATGTGTAAAGATTATAAACAGTTCTACCGGTTCGATTTTCTATGTTGTAGTAATAGTTTAACGTAGTACTCAGGTTTCGTGGATATTGTTCTACAGGTTTTTTGCTCAATTTTTCGCGATGTTATCTTTTTATTATAATTGCCACTTCAAAATTTTGTTTTTAAGACTTCTTATCACTTGGAGTTGAACACTTGAACCCCCCCCTCTCTCTCTCTCTCTCTCTCTCTCTCTCTCTCTCTCTCTCTCTCTCTCTCTCTCTCTCTCTCTCTCTCACACACACACACACACACACACACACACACACACACACAAAGGACATTAAAATTGCTACACCACGAAGATGACGTGCTAGAGACGAGAAATTAAACCGACAGGAAGAAGTTGCTGTGATATGCAAATGATTAGCAGCCGGCCGGGGTGGCCGAGCGGTTCTAGGCGCTTCAGTCTGGAACCGCGTGACCTCTAAGGTCGCAGGTTCGAATCCTGCCTCGGGCATGGATATATGTGATGTCCTTAGGTTAGTTAGGTTTAAGTAGTTCTAATTTCTAGAGGACTGATGACCTCAGATGTTAAGTCCCATAGTGCTCAGAGCTATTTGAACCTTTTTTGATTAGCTTTTCAGAGCATTCACACAAGGTTGGCGCCGGTGGCTACACCTACAACGTGCTGACATGAGGAAAGTTTCCAACCGATTTCTCATACACAAACAGCAGTTGACCGGTGTTGCCTCTTGTAAGGAGGAGAAATGCGTACCTTTACGTTTCCGACTCTGATAAAGGTCGGATTGTAGCCTATCATAATTGCGGTTTGAGGTATCGCGACATTGCTACTCGCGTTGGTCGAGATCCAATGACTGTTAGTAGAATATGGAATCGTTGGGTTCAGGAGGGTAATACGGAACGCCGTGCTGGATTCCAACGGCCTCGTATCATTAGCAGTCGAGATGACAGGTATCTTATCCGCATGGCTGTAACGGATCGTGCAGCCACGTCTCGATCCCTGAGTCAGCAGATGAGGACGTTTGCAAGACAACAACCATCTGCACGAACAGTTCGACGACTTTTGGAGAGACATGGACGATCAGCACGGGGACCATGGCTGCAAATATCCTTGACGCTGCAACACGTACAGGAGCGCTGCGATGGTGTATTCAACGACGAACCTGAGTACAAGAATGGCAAAACACCATTTCTTCGGATGAATCCAGGTTCTTTTTACAGCATCATGATGGTCGCATCCGTGTTTGGCGACATCGCGGTAAACGCAAATTGGTAGCGTGTATTCGTCATCGCCATACTGGCGCATCATCCGCCGTGATGGTGTGGGGTGCCATTGGTTACACGTCTCAGTCACCTCTTGTTCGCATTGACGGCACTTTGAACAGCGTACGTCACATTTCAGATGTGTTACGGCCCGTGGCTCTACCCTTCATTCGATCCCTGCGAACCGCTACATTTCAACAGGATAATGCACGACAGCATGTTGCAGGTCCTGTACGGGCCTTTCCGGACCCAGAAAATGTTCGACTGCTGCCGTGGCCAGCACATTCTCCAGATCTTTCACCATTTGAAAACGAGTGGTCAATGGTGGCCGAACAACTGGTTAGTCACAATACGCCAGTCGCTACTCTTGATGAACTGTGGTATCGTGTTGAAGCTGCATGGGCAGCTGTACCTGTACACGCTATCCAAGCTCTGTTTGACTCAATGCCCAGACGTATCAAGGCCGTTATTACGGCCAGAGGTGGTTGTTCTGGGTACTGATTTCTCAGGATCTATGCACCCAAATTGCGTGAAAATGTAATCACATGTCAGTTCTAGTATAATATATTTGTCCAATTAATACCCGTTTATCATCTGCATTTCTTCTTGGTGTAGCAATTTTAATGGCCAGTAGTATAGTGAGTGAAAGAAAGAGAGAGGGGTTTGGCTGAGGATTGGGGGCGGGGATATGAATTTCTTTTAATGTGGCCGCATTTTGCATGTACAAATGAAACGATTTTTAGTTTATCACTTCTTTTATTAAGAATAGTACTGAGCCTGTATTGAAGCGTGTTTGCTCGTTTATCAGAAGTTTGTTTTCAGAAATGTCTTTGTCGATATGGTAATTTGCCGGTATTTGGCTCTGAGCACTATGGAACTTTAACTCTGAAGTCATCAGTCCCCTAGAAGTTAGAACTGCTTAAACCTAACTAACCTAAGGACATCACACATATCCACGTCCGAGGCAGGGTTCGAAACTGCGACCGTAACGGTCCCGCGGTTCCAGACTGAAGCGCCTAGAACCGCTCGTCCACAGCGGCCGGTTTCCCTGTATTTGCATAAGGTATTTGTCATGGTTGTTTATTCTGATTATTTTCTTATCTTGTTCCATATTTGTACGATGGTGTTTGTGGTGTCTCAAAAACTCTTTCACACTACCACTACATAATGTGTTATTTGTACCATGTTTTAAAATTCCTGCATGTCATGTTTACTTATATTGTTTCACAGTTTGACATTCAAGTTTGTGTATTCCTGGAATTTGTTCCTCTTGATCGATTGTTGGATTAAGTTTGATTTGGGGGCTTGCACAGTTACATATGCTATTTGGAGGTCCTTTACTATTTCTGCCACTCTGTGTGTTAATTTATTTGTGTAAGTCATAGTGTGATATCTGCTTCTTTTCTGTGAGATTCTGTCATTGTGTAGGTGTGTTGTCTGTGTTTGTGAGTTTGCGACTTATAAATTTTCTTTCATTCTGGAAATACTGTATATGTTGTGTTTGTTTTTGTATTTAGTTTTTAGTTTTTGACTGAGGCCGTGCACCACATGCGTGTCGTATCCATTGTTCCTATCTACCTGTATGATTGTACTCATTTCTTTTCCATGGTTTCTACTGCTGAGCTGTTTAGCTTGTCAAATACATGCCTTAGTGCCGCCTGTATCTGGTTAAGAGGGATAATTACATGGGGAATGCATTATTGTGTCTGTGGCCTTGGGTTTTCTGAAAATGTTAAATGAGTGTTTACATTTTCGTTTATGATTGTTATGTCAAGAAAATCTATTGATCTTTTTCTTTTCCGAATGAAAGAAAACTCATAATTCGCAAACTGACAAATATGAAGAAATAGGTGATAAATGAAAAAACATACATCAATACAGACTCTTTACTACGCTAAATAAAAGAAAAGATACGCCAAGAATCATTCCATTTAGCCACATTAAAACAATACATATCCTCTTCCCCCTCCGCTCCACCTCTCTCTCTCTTTCCCTCTCTCTCACAGTTTCTACACACACGCACACGCACACACACACACACACACACACACACACACACACACACACACACCACAGAAGTCAGAAAATACACTCAATGGTTGGCAGTAACATTGGACCGTTGGTAACATCAAACAAACCTAACATCAAAACAAGTGTTCAGTTCCTAGTGCTGTGAAGCCTGAAAAACAAAATTTCGAATGGCAGTTATAAGAAGGAGAACAAGCCCCAAAATGTAACAAAAACACAGGATGTAGAGCAACATCCACGAAACCTATAAATAGAATTTTAAACTGTTTCTAAGTCACAGAAATACAAACTGCCAGAACATTATAATCTACAATGGTGTCCAAAATTAAAGCAACAAACTGCTATTTCTCCGTCCTGTGTCTAATTTACGGTATAATCATACAAACGGCCAGCAAACATCGTTACGATCGTGTTCTGCACGAAAGATGGCATTCCGATCAACAGACAACCACGCCAACAATGACGTCAGTGCATCCATCAAGCTGGGTAGTGTTAGCAGGATAGTCCCACATCCACAATCGCTGTGTACATAGTCACAGGCGGTGCAGTAAAGCACAGAGAAGAAGCCTGAAGACTCTCTGCTTTGGAGAGCCATAGGAAGAATGGAAGCAAGAGAGGCGCAAATTGATGTGGCCCGATGGCTTAATGTGAATCGTTCTGTCGTCTTGCGGGTGAGGCAACAGTTTATAGAGAACGAAACTGTATCCCGGAGCCCAGGGCAGAGCCGATCACGTGAACCTTGATTTGGCTGTAAGGGTACGACGGTACCGCCTTAGTACTGCACTGAAACTGGCATCTGACCACGCAACATCTCCTGTACCTGTTGTATCGATGCAAACGACGTACAGAAGGCTTCAGCAGAGAGGCCTCTATTCTCGGAGACCTGCTGTATGACAACCCCTGACGCGTCTTCACAGAAGGGAATGTCTAGAGTAAAGTCATCAGCATGCCACCTGGACGGTCGAACAGTGAACCAATGTTTTCACAGGTGAGTCCTGATTTAGTCTGGAGAGTGATTCTCGGTGGATTTTCATCTCAAAGGAACATGGAACACGATTTCTGGACCAAATCATTGTGGAAAGAGAACGATATCGAGGAGGATCCCTAATTGTTTGGTCAGGGATTATGTTCACCACGCGAACCACTGTTCATGAAATTGTACGGATGAATTGGTTAGGTTTAACTGCTTGTCAGGTATCGTGACGAGATCTTGGGAAGTCATTTGCGGTTGCTGCGAGGTGCTGTGAGATCAGATTTCGTATTGATGGACGATAATGCTCGACCTGAAAGAGCACGGGTGGTTGATGTTTTCCCGGAAACGGAAGATATTATACGCATGGCGTTGGCTGCTTGATTGGAATCTCGTAGATCATGTCTGCGATGCACTAGGGAGACGGCTTGCATCATGTCAGCTTCCACAACCACTCTCCAAGACTGTGATCAGCTCTGCAGGAAGAATGGGCGTTATTGCATCACCTTGAGACTGATGACATCATTCACAGCATAACCCCGTCGTTGTCAGACCTTTAATGCTTACAGAGGCGGTCACACCCCATACTGAGCACATTAACCAGTTGTCGGAATGTGTGTGCAAATCCTTTAAGTTGGAATAAACTAAGAACATTTTTATCTACCGTTATACATGCTGCAGTTGTTTACGTTCTGTAATCTTTACATTATTTCTACTTTATTACAACCCGTTTATGCTGTTCTATGACAAAATACACGCAACCTCGCAAAATTTCCGTTTGCTTCTTTAATTGTGGACTCCAGTGTAATATGTATCGACTTGAAATATAAACTAAATAGTATGAACAGAAATGTGTACACATTCCAGGCCACTGAAGATGCCTTGAAAGGAAAAAGGAGAAACTCGTAAGACACGATAGCTGTGTTTCACTCAGTTATTGGTTCAAATGGCTCTGAGCACTATGGAACTTAACATCTGAGGTCATCAGTCCCCTAGAACTTAGAACTACTTAAACCTAAGGACATCACACACATCCATGCCCGAGGCAGGATTCGAACCTGCGACCGTAGCAGTCGCGCTGTTCCGGACTGAAGCACCTAGAAACGCTCGGTCATCGCGGCCGGACCACTCAGTTGCAATTAGACGGTAAAAAAGTAGAAATTATCTTACCGTAGCATTATAAGGAACTGAGGACGATAGGACTCCAAAAGTTGATGTTACACTTCATTATTTCACAACGTCTATAGTCGCCACAATACAAGAATAGTTCTTAATAACATAGGCACTGGAATATCCCATAAAATTTCGTTTCGTCAAAAAATATTTTGCCTCGGTTTATGAGGCAGTGCTGAGCCGTTCATGTAGCCGGTTTGCTAGATCTTCAAAGGTCTATTTGCCTATTTTCGGTGCATTAATTGATGTTCTATACAATGGTCGGAAATGATAGGAATGGACTGACCGATGTAACTGCTTCGGCACTCAAAAGGGATGTTACAAAACACAGAGATCCTGAGGACGAGACTGCCCTTAATAAGACGTAGCGTTTCCATTATCTTCTTATTAGCTCTGAAAATAGATCTTACTCGTCGTCTTCCCAAGACTCTACCTATTTTATTGGCTGTAACGGCGCAAAAAGGAAGGAATGTGATCTGTGGCGCTCAGAGCTTTCATCAGCCAATCCAGAAGTGAACAGTTTTAAATATATTCGTACACATATATTGGTTTCTAAGAAACCCATTTGCATTCTGAAATACATGTTCAAAAAAAAAAAAAAAAAAAAATGAGACCGACCTTCTCCAATAAAATGAAACGTCAAATGTTGAACATTCAGATGATGAACCATCGACAATCAGTTACTTCTGACGAAGACGGTGAAGGTAATAGTTTAAAGTCCGACGTATTACCTTGCACTGACGAGACACGAAGTCCGAGAATGTGTTATACAACAGTGTCGTCCTAAAATGCTTCGTTCTCAGCAGACGTAATTTCAGGGACGGTCTAACAAGCACCATGGACATTATGAACGTGCTCCGACTTGAAATCGGACCAATAGGTTGCTGCTTCGGTGCAAAAGCGGACGAAAAGCGTATCGAGCGAGCAGTTCACATAGGTGTTTTGCTAGATCTTTAAAGGTCTATTTCCGGTGCACGCTTTTGTGTCGATTTTTTGGGTGAAGAAATTAGCATTTTGTTCAACAGGTCACCATTTTGTTAGAACTTAATATTTTTCAGTTAGCCTGTCAACACTGATAAAAATTTTGCTGATAGGAACTTATTTCCTTACAAGTGCAATAGGAGGCTTTCAAGAATTCCCGTCGATGAACACGTTCCGACTTCCACTTGATGCAGCGGTTACGGAGAGCGTCCGACTTCTGAAAGACATACGTGTAAGGAATAAAATTATTACTTTATATTTTAGTTGGAAAAACATCTATTTTTCATTCGTAGACGACCCCCTTAACGGTTTCAACCCTGTTGCACATCAAGTCGAAACGATTCTGGATGGCAGATACAAGTACATCATTCCGTGCTGCTTCAACTAAAAGCCAGAGTTCATAGATCATAGTGGCTGGAATCTAAGAGTCTGGACGCATACCACCAGTTTGCCAATCCCGAAGATAGCAAGGGCAGGTAAGTGCGAGAACTACCGCTCAATCAGCTTAACAGCTTATGCATCCAAGCTGCTGACAAGACGAATATGCAGAAGAATGGAAAACAAAACAAGGATCTGTTAGATGGTGATCGGCTTGGCTTTCGGGTATGTAATGGTACCAGAGAGACAGTTTAGCCGTTGCGACTGATAATGGAAACAAGACTCAAGAAAAATCAATTCAGCTTCATAGAATTTGTAGAGTTAGAGAAAGTATTCGAGAATGTAAAATGGTGCAGGATGCTCGGAATTCTGAAAAAAATAGGAATAAGCTATACGGAAAGACTGGTAATATACAATATGTACAAGAACCAAGAGAGAACAATAAGAATAGAAGACCAAGAACGAAATGCTCGGACTAAAAACGGCGTAAGACAGGCATGTACTCTTTCACCCCTATAGTTCAATCTATAAATCGAAGAAGCAGTTTTGGAAATAAATGAAAGGCTCAAAAGTGGGATTAAAATTCAGTATAAAAAGATATCAGTGATAAGATTCGCCGAAGGTATTTCTGTCCTTAGTGAAAGTGAAGAATCACAGGACGATTTTAACGGACTGGACAGTCTAATGAGTACAGAATACGTACTGAGACTGATGAAAAGAAAGAAGGGTAGTAGAAATGGGATTAGCGATAAACTTAACATAAAAACTGGGTACCTCGAAATAGGCAACGTTGGCGAATTCTGCTACATCGAAAGCAAAATAACATACGACATACGAAGCGACGACATAAAAACCAGATTTGAACAGGCAAAGGGGACATTCGCCACTAAGAGAAGTCTGTTAGTCGCAAACAGCAGCCCAATCTCAGGAAGAAATTTCTGAGAATGGAAGATTGAAGCATAGTATAGTAATGAATCATGGATTGTAGGGCAACCAGAAAGGAAGACAATCGAAGAGTTTGAGATGCGGTTCCACACAATAGTGTTAGTCGCCCCAAGTGCCTCCACATTTCACGTCGTTTTTGTGAGAGATACTCACGTTTCGGTGTTCATCTTTAGCACATTAGTGTAAAAGGGAACACACAATCAGCAACGTGCAAATTCGTGGAATTAGCTTCTGTTGACAATCCGTGTTGCTGTTGTAGTGTTGTAAACAAGCCCATTTACTGACTAAAGTTACATGACGCCGAGTACAGTCCTGTAGGACTGAATGAACAATATGCCTGTCCTGCCATTGACTATGGTCCTCCTGCAACTATAGATTCCATATTCGAAAGAGAGTCGTGGTTTCCAGCCAACGGGAGCAGCGATAGTGCTAAACGATAAACTACAATCTCGCTAGGCCACCGTCCTGCCGCTGCCGAATTCCGACAGGTGGAGACAGACATTAGCACGATATCCTCACAAACACCATAGATTCAAATGCGATTTGTGAATGATAAACGCGCTGCGTACTGTTTCGTTGTTAGAGAATGAAGGTGGTATAATTGCTGAAATGCTAGCCATTTCCATTGGAGCTGTGAATCTACCGTAGACTATCAGAGGTTAGCACAGACTATGGTAGTTTTCCTAATAGCCTTCGTCGCCTACGACGGTAACCGCGTTAGTGTGCGTTGGGTGTGTTGGCCATCTGTCAGGTATTACGTCATTTATGGCAGATTTTTGTTCTACACAGTCATCCTCCATTCTATTACTTAAACATAAGCAGTATTTATAGCCAAATTAAAATCGTCAGTGTTTAACTGTGATTCTATCCGATAATTGTTGATATGCAACGTGAAACAGAGGAATGTTGGAGTGATGATAAAAAAATAGAG
Organism: Schistocerca gregaria; assembly: GCF_023897955.1. Classification (NCBI taxonomy): domain Eukaryota; kingdom Metazoa; phylum Arthropoda; class Insecta; order Orthoptera; family Acrididae; genus Schistocerca; species Schistocerca gregaria. The sequence continues at coordinate 429,967,117 of NC_064921.1, forward strand.
ATATGTCACATAGCGCTAGAAAACGCAGTTACTCCAAAAATGGATAAAATTTAAAACATACACACACACACACACACACACAAAGCAAAAATCTATCAATTATCCCTTCAATATTTCGCCGAGTTTATATAAAACGTGTTTCTGTTATTTATAAACAACTTTCGCACTTACCGATAATAACAAGAAACTCTTGCCTTCGATCCTGTGGGCACAAAATAACAACAACAATTACATAGATTTTTATGTTTGTGTATGTAAACTATATCAGCGTCAAAAGTTATTGCTTTGGGTACATAAAAGCGCAGAAGTTAAAAAAATGGCTCTGAGCACTATGGGACTTAACATCTTAGGTTATCAGTCCCCTAGAACTTAGAACAACTTAAACCTAACTAACCTAAGGACATCACACAACACCCAGCCATAACGAGGCAGAGAAAATCCCTGACCCCGCCGGGAATCGAACCCGGGAACCCGGGCGTGGGATGCGAGAACGCTACCGCGCAGAAGTTAAGCAATCAAATAACTTTTATTACTTGTAAGAAGTAATTATACTTCGTAAGGATTTAAAATGCACAATCAACTAATACTGAGCGTATGCGGCCCTAATTATGTGGAAAACAATTCGTCTGCTCCCGGTTTCTCTCTCAAAGATTCATTTATGTTTTTTTTCCCCTACCAATGTTACATACCGATCTGACGTTTGTTGCATTCCACCTTGACTGTGTTGCCGTTTTAATGGCCAGCTCTGGACATCACAGTTCTTCTTCGTAGCTGCATGGTCAGAGCGTCGGATTGCTTTGCGGTGGACCCGTGTTCCGTTCTGGGAAATGCTGGGGATTTTCCGTCGGTGGGAGGACTGGAACGGGGGCCACTTAGGTTGATGGTGCTAACTGAGTGGCTACTTGACTGAAAAATAGCTTCCCAAAGACCTGGAAAGACGACAAAGATGGGAGAGCTGCATGCTGACGCAATGTCCCTTCCAGAGCGTGGGCGAATGCCGCCGTGTGGCAGAAGATGACACACTGGCCAGCCGGGGTGGGGCTGTTCTCTGCACCTTATTACGGAGTTTACCATTAGTAAACCTTACACAGTGGCTACGTGGTCTCTTTGGTCCGTCCTAGTTAACTGTTGCTAATAGGTTCTCACCTAAACTTTCATTTGCCCAAGAAGACACTGAATTGGTAAGTGGTAATCACCGAGACCAGCTCTGCATACGTGCACGGTATGTACAAATTCTCTTTAACCAGCCTCACGTTCGCATCATACTCATATTCATCAGTAACACTCTAATTTCGCCCCCAGGTAAACAGTGCAGTTCCTGTAACTTTTTACTGAAAATAAACAGTAGTAGGCACAAAAGCTTTAGAAAACGCGAATTGCCGCGTTACAGTTACATCCCCATAAAAAATACACATATTAAACAGACTCACATTGAAGAAATCCAGGAGAGAATGAGAAAAAAGTAAGAAAATTTTAGGCCCGAATGGACTGAATAGGGTACAGGCAAAGAGCAAACAGGAATAAACGTAGGCTAATATTTTATGGCCATTGTAGCGGAACAGCTCTCCAACCATGTACAAAGTACTATACGAAATAATTTTGAAATGTATATTGAAAATTGCGGTAACAAGCGGTTCACATAACAAAAGTAAGAACGTGCTACAGGAACACTAAACTGCCTCAAAATTAAACATCGTGAGCTGTTGCAGCTACTTGTGTGTCGAAAACTGCAATTATTACTGTTCTGCGACACACCTGAGATTCTATTTCTCACCCAAAAAGTTAATTATTGAACGCTCTCCAGCAATTATCTGGATTGGTTGTTCCCCTGCCTTTAATGATTACATATTCACACAAGACATAAAAATCGTATAAAATTATTCCCTCGAAAATAACGAGCACCAAAAACATATAAAAACAAAAGAAACACATTTATAAAACTGTCTCCATAAAAATGTAATTTATATGAACCATGTCTCTGCAACGCCGATCCACAACGCCGATTTATCCAAAATGCAGCAATACCAGTACCGAGCGAGGTGGCGCAGTGGTTAGACACTGGACTCGCATTCGGGAGGACGACGGTTCAATCCAGCGTCCGGCCATCCTGATTTAGGTTTTCCGTGATTTCCCTAAAATCACTCCAGGCAAATGACGGGATGGTTCCTCTGAAAGGGCACGGCCGACTTCCTTCCTCGTCGTTCCCTAATCCGATGAGACCGATGACCTCGCTGTCTGGTCTCCTTCACCAATCAACCAACCAACCAACCAGCAATACCACAGCAAACGAAATCTAGCGGTAAGGCCAAAGAAACAGGAACACGTTCACTATTACATTCGTTTCAGCACAATGACGCGGTATGCTCGCAATCACGCTACACAGCGATCAATGATTTTCACTTCCTCCTTTGTCCATAGCCTCAATATCCATGCGTTCTTCTCGTGGTCGTGCGGTAGCGTTCTCGCTTCCCACGCCCGGGTTCCCGGGTTCGATTCCCGGCGGGGTCAGGGATTTTCTCTGCCTCGTGAAGGCTGGGTGTTGTGTGATGTCCTTAGGTTAGTTAGGTTTAAGTAGTTCTAAGTTCTAGGGGACTGATGCCCATAGATGATAAGTCCCATAGTGCTCAGAGCCATTTAAACCATTTTTTTCCATGCGTTCTCAACGCTTGACTGGCGTGCACTGCTGTATGTTGTTCCGGTTGTAACGTTGGCGCTACGTAGGGTACGCAGCCGTACACGCTGCCAAGTTGGCAAGGTTGCATTGTATCCAGGCGCCAAGGTAGTGCGAGAAAAGAGAATTTGGTTGAATTAGACAGTGTTGTAGAGTGACGCAGTGAAGAACGCATCTGTTGAGGCACATGTATTACGTGAATGTATACTGTAAAACTGAAATATTGCGCCCCAGGCAAACTATTTGTTTGATTTTATTCGACTACCTGATCGTATCTTCCAAATTCCGCTATATGTCCTTAGCAGAGACGAGGAATCAGTTCGAGAGCCGCTGATGTAATTTAAGCGAACGCTAGTGTATTTTCTCAGTAAATTATCGTTAGACACTCAATATCAGAACGTGTGCCTGAGCCGTTGTTTACAAAGCACCAACTGGTTAAGGTGGCGACCGCTGCTCTTGCTGCAAACGCTGAACAAAGACCTCTGTAGCCGAAGTTAGGTTCTTTCTTAAGATTTTAACAGTTTCTAACAGTTCTTTAGCAGTAATAGTTTTAATAATCCGTGGCTCACCTTCACAAGGATGTTGTACAGATCAGATAATATACACTCCTGGAAATGGAAAAAAGAACACATTGACACCGGTGCGTCAGACCCACCATACTTGCTCGGACAATGCGACAGGGCTGTACAAGCAATGATCACACGCATGGCACAGCGGACAAACCAGGAACCGCGGTGTTGGCCGTCGAATGGCGCTAGCTGCGCAGCATTTGTGCACCGCCGCCGTCAGTGTCAGCCAGTTTGCCGTGGCATACGGAGCTCCATCGCAGTCTTTAACACTGGTAGCATGCCGCGACAGCGTGGACGTGAACCGTATGTGCAGTTGACGGACTTTGAGCGAGGGCGTATAGTGGGCATGCGGGAGGCCGGGTGGACGTACCACCGAATTGCTCAACACGTGGGGCGTGAGGTCTCCACCGTACATCGATGTTGTCGCCAGTGGTCGGCGGAAGGTGCACGTGCCCGTCGACCTGGGACCGGACCGCAGCGACGCACGGATGCACGCCAAGACCGTAGGATCCTACGCAGTGCCGTAGCGGACCGCACCGTCACTTCCCAGCAAATTAGGGACACTGTTGCTCCTGGGGTATCGGCGAGGACCATTCGCAACCGTCTCCATGAAGCTGGGCTACGGTCCCGCACACCGTTAGGCCGTCTTCCGCTCACGCCCCAACATCGTGCAGCCCGCCTCCAGTGGTGTCGCGACAGGCGTGAATGGAGGGACGAATGAAGACGTGTCGTCTTCAGCGGTGAGAGTCGCTTCTGCCTTGGTGCCTATGATGGTCGTATGCGTGGTTGGCGCCGTGCAGGTGAGCGCCACATTCAGGACTGCATACGACCCGGCATCATGGTGTGGGTAGCGATCTCCTACACTGGCCGTACACCTCTGCTGATCGTCGAGGGGACACTGAATAGTGCACGGTACATCCAAACCGTCATCGAACCCATCGTTCTACCATTCCTAGACCGGCAAGGGAACTTGCTGTTCCAACAGGACAATGCACGTCTGCATGTATCCCGTGCCACCCAACGTGCTCTAGAAGGTGTAAGTCAACTACCCTGGCCAGCAAGATCTCCGGATCTGTCCCCCATTGAGCATGTTTAGGACTGGATGAAGCGTCGTCTCACGCGGTCTGCACGTCCAGCACGAACGCTGGTCCAACTGAGGCGCCAGGTGGAAATGACATGGCAAGCCGTTCCACAGGACTACATCCAGCATCTCTACGATCGTCTCCATGGGAGAATAGCAGCCTGCATTGCTGCGAAAGGTGGATATACACTGTACTAGTGCCGACATTGTGCATGTTCTGTTGCCTGTGTCTCTGTGCCTGTGGTTCTGTCAGTGTGATCATGTGATGTATCTGACCCCAGGAATGTGTCAATAAAGTTTCCCCTTCCTGGGACAATGAATTCACGGTGTTCTTATTTCAATTTCCAGGAGTGTAGAATAAGAACAAAAAACAGATTAATATGTAAGGGTGTTAACTTACCTACAGGTCTAGTTTTCAATGTAGAGGACAAGTATGTTTACAACGAACAAAATTGTCCAGAGTATTCGAGAGTCATATGGTATTGGCATTTCAAAATATGTGTGAAGCGAATGCGAGCAAGGATTGTTCGATGCATTTTGCTCACTGTAAGACATACCATGTGTCTTTATAAACCGCCACCTTAGGTGACGGAAATGGCGTGATAGGCAGAACGGGTATTGTTCGTCTTGTTGGATGATATGGTGACTCGGAATCCTAGCCTCGCGCTGTTATTTAGTAAACGCATATCAGTTGACATGTAATGAAGCAACTGAATATGAAAAAAAAAAACTGTGAGGGGATGAATCGAGTGATGGGCAGGTGACATTGCATTGGAAACAGTGACTAACACTGAAGAACTGTCTGTTGAAATGAAACCCAGAACATGTGTAAAATGTGAATTTTGCATGGGCCATCTGCCCTAGTTGCGAAGAACATACGATCAATAGCTATTGTAATATTCGGAGATTCTGCATAAAAAAATTATAACTAAATACTAAGGAAAACGCACTTAACAGGTAGCAATACACTTATACAGAAAATAGCGCATTGGTCACATAATATGTTCTGCCATCGGAAGGACAGGTAACGAATTAGGTGTTACTGAAAACGGCATTTTTCTACGTGGTATACAGGGCGCGATAATACGTTATGAGGTATATGGAACATGACCGTCTAGAGTACTGTCTCTCATTTATGCGAGAGCGACACAAGGAACATACTGAGCTTGAAGAAAGACACTCTTCTACCTTCTGAAAGTATGAGAATACTTGAATAAACAATATAGCTGCAATCGACACACTCCACCCATTGCACAACTCGAATATAGGGGTGTCAGCAGTCATTTATCCTTGTCACACATCCGCCAATGGAACATAAGTAACATCTAATTTGTCGAACATAAATAATTACCCACTGTCATGTTCAAATGGCTCTGAACACTATGGGACTTAACTTCTGAGGTCATCAGTACCCTAGAACTTAGAATTACTTAAAACTAACTAATATAAGGTATCACTCACATCCATGTCCGAGGCACGATTCGAACCTGCGACCGTAGCGGTCGCGCGGTCGAGGTTCCAGACTGTAGCGTCTAGAACCACCCAGCCACTTCGGCCGGCCGCTGTCATGTATTCCAGTTGTTAGTGATCACTGGGACGACACTGCGGCGGTCCATAGACAGCTGCCCATGACTCAGCCTGAAGGATCGCTGTTCCATTTCACTGTGGATCTGTGTCAATTGACGTGTATTTGGCTGTGATGACTCCCTGTGCAATGTAGTGTAGTTTCTTTGATGTTATAGGATAAAATACAATGAAAGAAACGAAGTGAAACAGCGTACCAGAAAATTGCGTGCTAATGAAGTGATATTTACGGCAGGCAACTGTGAAGGCTAAGACGTTAAATTTACTCCACAATTTATGTCGACGTCTATGCCATTCTGAAAACCACTGAAGATCGAATTCGACTTGTGAAACAGTCTCAAATGATCTTGAGAAAAACTTCTATACCGAAATAAATTGTGGAATAAATTAATCATACTCTTTACAAATGGATGATGAAAATGGTATTATTTCGTTAACGCCTGTGTATCTACCCCTCATACTTTCCACCTACACCACGCTGAAATAAACGCAACAAGAAAAAAATAATAATAATGAGAATATCTTCTTGTTCTCTAAATGATTTTCCAGCCGCCTAATAAATCGTCGTACGCTTGGAGAGTAATTTTGAATAAAGTGGTTAACGAACTAACCAGTTAGAAGAACTGCAATTAACAGCCTCAAGTGCTCAATGAAACCTCAACATCAATAGCTTCCCAGCAATAATTTGAATGTGCTCATGATGATATGTGGATCAAGATGCAGTTCGAAAGTAACCCATCGCTCTTGTTCATCTAGAACACTATGACTTTAAACATCTAAGGTATTCATGAGGGAACCGAGCGAGGTGGCGCAGTGGTTAGACACTGGACTCGCATTCGGGAGGACGACGGTTCAATCCCGCGTCCGGCCATCCTGATTTAGGTTTTCTGTGATTTCCCTAAATCACATTTAAACATTTACTCTCGATTACGCTCAAACGAATATTCTGATACCCTAGTAGCTAAAACAAAAAGAACAAAGATGTTACAGATAATGTACACGAAAGCGCACAATTGATTTCCGTACTCTCAATTTATGGTGCTCCAGTTGGCTATACTCAGCTTATGGACTTTTACATATCGTGGATGCACAAGCTTTGGTCCTGTATTGCTAACCCCTCAAGAAATACATTGTGTTAAATGTGTTACTTCTACTGTTACTATGAATGAGAGTATACAGTGTCGCAGAATTTGACTGACAACTCTGCAGTAGTTCCTGGAGAGGCCAAGACTTCTCTTGCTAAATTCACTTGATTTTTCTTGGCATTTTAATTTAATATTATGTATGATATATTTTCAATTACGGTCTCTTCAAAAATGGTTCCAATGGCTCTGAGCACTATGGGACTTAACTTCTGAGGTCATGAGTCACATAGAACTTAGAACTACTTAAACCTAACTAACCTAAGGACATCACACACTTCCATGTCCGAGGCAGGATTCGAACCTGCGACTATAGCACCTAGAACCGCTCGGGCACTCCGGCTGGCTTACAGTCTGTCACCAACTTACCAGTTTTATGTTTTTGAGTCAAAGAAGATCATTCCACACAGAAACTACAATCAATTTCTTGCAATATTGCACTGTCTGAATTGTTGAGAAGAACATTGCAGTGACTAGAGGTGCTTCAATATCGTATTTATCCGACAATACTGGGCAACGACTTTCGATTAAAATGTCCTCCCCCGTACGGGAATTACATAACGTGTGTACGAGTACAGGTTGTGGCAAGGGAATGTGACCGCTCGCGTAAAGCGGGAAATAAGGGTTCGAGTCACGGTCCAGCACAAAGTTTCGTTGTCGTCATCCCTTATACAGCTAACGATTGGTCGTATTAGAAATTGCGAATATACTTCATGTAATACATTTCTTCTTTTATGTAGTAAATTATCGGCCTCAGCGGTCATTAGGGCAGGTTTCAGTGTATTGAATGCACCTGTGGCAATGGAATGATTTGAGGTTAATGGTGGAACCAATTAAAAGAAAATTTCGTCCGCAAACACTTTTCATGATACTAGAATGAAATTTTCACTCTACAGCGGAGTGTCCGGCACACAGTTTTAATCTTCCAGGGAGTTTCATATCAGCGCACACTCCGCTGTAGAGTGAAAACAGTGTGCCGGACCGAGACTCGAACTCGGGACCTTTGCCTTTCGCGAGCAAGTGCTCTACCAACTGAGCTACCCAACCACGACTCACGCCCCCTCCTCACAGCTTTACTTCTGCCAGTACCTCGTCTCCAACCTTCCAAACTTTACAGAAGTTCGAGTCTCGGTCCGGCACACAGTTTTTATCTGTCAGGGAGTTACATATCAGCGCACACTCCGCTGTAGAGTTAAAATTTCATTCTAGAAACATCCCCCAGGCTGTGGCTAAGCCAAGTCTCTGCAATATCCTTTCTTTCAGGAGTGCTAGTTCTGCAAGGTTCGCAGGAGAGCTTCTGTAAAGTTTGGAAGGTAGGACACGAGGTACTGGCAGAAGTAAAGCTGTGAGGACGGGGCGTGAGTCGTGCTTGGGTAGCTCAGTTGGTAGAGCACTTGCCCGCGAAAGGCAAAGGTCCCGAGTTCGAGTCTCGGTCCGGCACACAGATTTAATCTGCGAGGAAGTTTCACTTTTCATGATGCTTGTTCGATAAGGAGCGAGAAAGGTAAACATATGTTGACGCAAGGCTATAATAAGTGCAGTGAAGGGTAGCTCCTCAACTAAGCTTCTGGATAGATTATTTGAAATAAAAAAATAGTGTTCTCGAACAGTAGCATCACTTGATAACAGTCTACTTAGCCGTTCTTCGTATATTGCGTCGCAATGTTTCTCAGTAGTTACCAACAAAACCCAACTGCGATTGACGTACCCCTGGGAATCAGACGCATAACATTGCGTTTTATGGTGTCGCACTGACTTCTGCTTGAGATTTGTTTTGTTTCGAGTCAACTAATAGTCCGCGGAGTGGCCGCGGGGTTTGAGACGCCATGTCACGGATTGTGCGGCCCCTCCAGCCGGTGGCTCGAGTCCTTCCACGGGCATGGGTGTGTGTTGTTTCTAGAAAACGTTAGTCTAATTTAGTTTAAGTAGTGTGCAAGTCTAGGGACCCATGACCTCAGCAGTTTGGTCCATTAGAAATTCACACACATTTGAACATTTGAGTCAACTATTATTTCATTTATGAGGTTAACATACAGTTCTTCAAACTCCATCTGCCCAATCTGGTTCACATTTTCCATGATTTCCTTAAACTGAGTAAGACACATCCTGAAATCTTTTCTTTGCAAGGACACAGCCGATTTTCTTTCACATCCTATCGCATCCGAGCTTCTCCTTCGTCTCTAATGGGCCGGTCAGCGGCGACACATTTAACACCAGTTAACGTGGCTGGTCGAATAGTACTGGGGCATTCAGACGTGACAGTGGATCCATGTTGGGCTGCTGGGAGTGTGAGGGTAGGCATGCTTGTCGTCAAGGTTGTAATCGACCATGTCTGACGACGAGAATGGAGGACCGCCGCTGTTGTTGTTGTTGTCTTCAGTCCTGAGACTGGTTTGATGCAGCTCTCAATGCTACTCTATCCTGTACAAGCCTCTTCATCTCCCAGTACCTACTGCAACCTACATCCTTCTCAATCTGCTTAGTGTATTCATCTCTTGGTCTCCCTCTACGATTTTTACCCTCCACGCTGCCCTCCAATACTAAATTAGTGATCCCTTGATGCCCCAGAACATGTCCTACCATCCGATCCCTTCTTCTAGTCAAGTTGTGCCACAAACGTCTCTTCTCCCCAATTCTATTCAATACTTCCTCATTAGTTATGTGATCTACCCATCTAATCTTCAGCATTCTTCTGTAGCACCACATTTCAATAGCTTCTATTCTCTTCTTGTCCAAACTATTTATCGTCCATGTTTCACTTCCATACATGGCTACACTCCATACAAATACTTTCAGAAATGATTTCCAGACATTTACATCTATACTGGATGTTAACAAATTTATATTCTTCAGAAACGCTTTCCTTGCCTTTGCAAGTCTACATTTTATATCCTCTCTACTTCGACCATCATCAGTTATTTTGCTCCCAAATAGCAAAACTCCTTTACTACTTTAAGTGTCTCATTTCCTAATCTAATTCCGTCAGCATCACCCGACTTAATTCGACTACATTCCATTATCCCTTGTTTTGCTTTCGTTGATGTTCATCTTATATTCTCCCTTCAAGACACTGTCCATTCCGTTCAACTGCTCTTCCAAGTCCTTTGCTGTCTCTGATACAATTACAATGTCATCGGCGAACCTCAAAGTTTTTATTTCTTCTCCATGGATTTTAATACCTACTCCGAATTTTTCTTTGTTTCCTTCACTGCTTGCTCAATATACAGATTTAATAACATCGTGGATAGGCTACAGCCCTTTCTCACTCCCTTCCCTACCACTGCTTCCCTTTCATGCCCCTCTATTCTTATAACTGCCATCTGGTTTCTGTACAAATTGTACATAGCCTTTCGCTCCCCGTATTTTACCCCTGCCACCTTCAGAATTTCAAAGAGAGTATTCCAGTCAACATTGTCAAAAGCTTCCTCTAAGTAAACAAGGTTTTCCCTTCCTTAATCTAGCTTCCAAAATAGGATCAGTATTGCCTCACGTGTTCCAACATTTCTACAGAACCCAAACTGATCCTCCCCGAGGCTTCTACTAGTTTTTCCAGTCTTCTGTAGAGAATACGCGTTAGTATTTTGCAGCTGTGACTTGCTAAACTGGCAGTTCGGTAATTTTCACATCTGTCAACACCGGCTTTCTTTGGGACTGGAATTATTATATTCTTCTTGAAGTCTCAGCGCATTTCGCCTGTTTCATACATCTTGCTCACCAGTTGGTAGAGTTTTGTCAGGGCTGGCTCTCCCAAGGCCATCAGTAGTTCTAATGGAATGTTGTCTACTCCCGGGGGAGGGCCGCCGTATTGTGCTCCAAGTATATTGTAACCCCTTCACATCATCCGAGAACAAGTAATGTAGAACCTGCATCATCCTACACCATTGGTGAGAGACTAGCGCCGACCGTTGTGGACAAGCGGTTCTAGGCGCTTCAGTCCGGAACCATGCGGTTGCTACGGTCGCAGGTTCGAATCCTGCATCGGGCATGGATGTGTGTGATATGTTAGTTAGTTTTAAGTAGTTCTAAGTCTGGGGGACTGATAACCTCAGATACACTACTGGCCATTAAAATTGCTACACCAAGAAGATATGCTGATGATAAACGGGTATTCATTGGACAAATATATTATACTAGAACTGACTTGTGATAACATTTTCACGCAATTTGAGTGCATAGATCCTGAGAAATCACTACCCAGAAAACCACCTCTAGCCGTAATAACGGCCTTGATACGCCTGGCCATTTAGTCAAACAGAGCTTTGATGGCGCGTACAGATACAGCTGCCCATGCAGCTTCATCACGATACCACAGTACAACAAGAGTAGTGACTGTGCATTGTGACGAGCCAGTTGCACGGCCACCATTGACCAGACGTTTTCAGCTGGTGAGAGATCTCGAGAATGTGCTGGCCAGGGCAGTAGTCGAACATTTTCTGTATCCAGAAAGGCCAGTACAGGACGTGCAATATGCGGTGATGCAATATCATGATGAAATGTAGGGTTTAGCAGGAATCGAATGAAGGGTAGAGCCACAGGTCGTAACACATCTGAAATGTAACGTCCACAGTTCAAATGGCTTTGAGCACTATGGGACTTAACATCTGAGGTCATCAGTCCCCTAGAACTTAGAACTACTTAAACCTAACTAACCTAAGGACATCACACACATCCAAGCCTGAGGCAGGATTTGAACCTGCGATCGTAGCAGTCGGGCGGTTTCGGACTGAAGCGCCTAGAAGCGATTGGCCACAACGGCCGGCGTCCACTGTTTAAAGTGCCAGCAATGTGAACAAGAGGTGACCGAGACGTGTAACCAATGGCACTCCATACCATCACGCCGGATGATACGCTAGTATGGCGATGACGAATACATGCTTCCAATGTGCGTTCAATGCGATGTCGCCAAACACGGATGCCACCATCATCATGCTGTAAACGGAACCTGGATTCATCCGAAAAAAATGAGGTTTTGCCATTCGAGCACTCAGGTTCGTCGTTGAGTACACCATCGCAGGCGCTCCTGTCTGTGATGCAGCGTCAAGGGTAACCGCAGCCATGGTCTCCGAGCTGGTAGTCCATGCTGCTGCAAACGTCGTCGAACTGTTCGTGCAGATGGTTGTTGACTTGGGAACGTCCCCATCTGTTCACTCAGGGATCGAGACATGGCTGCACTATCCGTTACAGCCATGCGGATAAGATGCCTCCCATCTCGACTGCTAGTGATAAGAGGCCGTTGGGAACCAGCACAGCGTTCCGTATCACCCTCCCCTGCTGAACCCACCGATCCTATATTCTGCTAACAATCATTGGATCTCGACCAACACGAGCGGCAATGTCGCGATACGATAAACCGCATTCGCGATAGGCTACAATCCGACCTTTACCAAAGTCGGAAACGTGATGGTACGCATTTCCCCTCCTTATACGAGGCACCAGAACAACGTTTCACCAGGCAACGTCGGTCAACTGCCGCGAGGAATTAGCCGAGCGGTCTAAGGCGCTGCAGTCATGGGCTGTGAGGCTGGTCCCGGCGGAGGTTAGAGTCCTCCCTCGGGCATGGGTGTGTGTGTTTGGCCTTAGGATAATTTAGGTTAAGTAGTGTGTAAGTTTAGGGACTGATGACCTTAGCAGTTAAATCCCATAAGATTTCACACACCGAGTTACGCCCCTCCGCCCCCCCCCCCCCCCCCCTCGTCGGTCAACTGCTGTTTGTGTATGAGAAATCGGTTGGAAACTTTCCTCATGTCAGCACGTTGTAGGTGTCGCCAGCGGCGCCAACCTTGTGTGAATGCTCTGAATAGCTGAACATTTGCATATCACAGCATCTTCTTTCTGTCGGTTAAATTTCGCGTCTGTGGCACGTCATCTTCGTGGTGTAGCTATTTTAATGGCCGGTAGCGTATTAAGTCCCAGTGCTTAGAGCCATTTGAACCATTTTTGAACCACCAATACAAAATCAAGACCCATCAAAATTTGTGTTTGGTTATCTGTTGCTTTGATGCGACCTTGGTATGCCTACAATCTTGGTTTGATTCCCACTTAAGCTGACGATTTCTAACAGGTACGAACAGAGCCTGTTTACCTCTGGTAACTCCAAGTGATGAACCTTCGATTGCACCATGATTCCAAATCTAAACATGATGCCCCTACGCAACCAGTAAGCTTTTTTACACTAGAAATTTTATTTTATTTAATGAACCAGTCGTTACTTAAGATCACAGGGCACTTATTCTGATGTTGGCGTGACTTGAGGTATTGTTGCTGGACTGGCATTAGAACTCACATATTCCCTTTCTTGCGATTAGATCCCTTCCGGACAGTGCAGTTTTACCCAAAATTCCAAACGCTTCACGGTATCCACGAGAGAAGTATCTGTGCATCGAATCCTGGTCCCGCACAAAAGGTTTAATCATATATTTTCAAGCTCTATATGCGCACACATAACCACTGGTGAAAAACGTTTGATATTTTACGTTTATTCATGTGTTCTCAAAAATAATGATGGGTGACAAATTCGCCTTCCAGTAAGACACTGAACATTTCGTCACCCCATTTCAAGTTCTATAACTTTACTAATAGCTGTTGGTGAAAAGGATTTCGAAAGTTAACATTTGTTCATGTGTAGTTATATGTGTGAGATTCGACTCCCAGTCTGGTAAACTTTTCATCACGTTATATCTAAAGCAGTTACAAATTGCGCATGTCATGCTAGTGATGAAAGAAACGGATATTTGACTTTTATCCATTGCTAGATAACAAAAGAGGTAGGTACGATTCGAATCACGGTAGAATACAAATTTTTCGTCTAGTCATTTCAGGTTCAAACTCTCTCTACCGCTGAAAATTCGATATCTGACATATGACTGTGTTTATTTAACAATCTGATTAGGTCCTGCGTTCGAATGCCTGTCCATCACAAACTTTACATCACGTCATTTCAGGTTCAACCAAGGCCACACTTCGTTAATTGCGAATCAAACCATACAAAATTTTTTGCGTGATTAATTAAGGCCTGTTGCTGTTGGATAGAAACCTAAGTCCAGTACAAAAATTTTCGTCATGTAACTTCAGGTTCTGGTATGATAATTGATACCAACCAAAAATCAGATATTTTAAGTCCCTTTACGCTCAACCAGCAATAAGGAGTGATTCTGTACTCGACTCTCGGTCGTACAAGAAAAGTTTTGCTTAGTTAGCAAAGGCCATAGGTGTTGGTTTTGAATCCATTTATAGAACAAAACAGTTCTTCATGTTATTATTCAGACACGTGCACAACTAAATGTTCATGAATACCTTAGATGTTTAATGCCATTACGCTAGAGAAGAAGTGCGATAGGTGACTTTCGAAGTGCACATAGACCCACGTCGCATTATGACCATTTCAAGTTACCAGTTGAGGCTTCCGTAGAGCTCTCGACGTTGTTAATCACAGTTCATCTAAATGGATAGTTCATTGACCATTTCATATAAAATGACTTTCCAAGTGGACGGCGATCTATTAGGTGGCTGGAAAACATTTTGGCGGGCGAGAATACCTCGAATTAACATACAACTCTCTTATAATAAAAATCGTTTTGACTGCGGATTACTAAATGATTTATGTGACACAATTACAAAAAAATGGTTGAAATGGCTCTGAGCACTGTGGGACTTAACATCTGAGGTCGTCAGTCCCCTAGAATTTATAACTACTTAAACCTAACTAACCTAAGGACATCACATACATCCATGACCGAGGCAGGATTCGAACCTGAGACCGTGCAGTCACGCGGTTCCGGACTGAAGCGCCTAGAACGGCTCTGCCACGCCGGCCGGCTAGACAATAACAGTATTAGTTGTCACAGATAATGAGAGTGGTAATATGTTCAAAACGTTGTCACAAATTCGTATTCACAAACGTTAGAGACTGACTTGTCCCTATGTGTATCCTTCTATTTTGAGAGTCATTGTATTAAATTACATCTGGACTGACTGGCATATACACTCCTGGAAATTGAAATAAGAACACCGTGTATTCATTGTCCCAGGAAGGGGAAACTTTATTGACACATTCCTGGGGTCAGATACATCACATGATCACACTGACAGAACCACAGGCACATAGACACAGGCAACAGAGCATGCACAATGTCGGCACTAGTACAGTGTATATCCACCTTTCGCAGCAATGCAGGCTGCTATTCTCCCATGGAGACGATCGTAGAGATGCTGGATGTAGTGCTGTGGAACGGCTTGCCATGCCATTTCCACCTGGCGCCTCAGTTGGACCAGCGTTCGTGCTGGACGTGCAGACCGCGTGAGACGACACTTCATCCAGTCCCAAACATGCTCAATGGGGGACAGATCCGGAGATCTTGCAGGCCAGGGTAATTGACTTACACCTTCTAGAGCACGTTGGGTGGCACGGGATACATGGGGACGTGCATTGACCTGTTGGAACAGCAAGTTCCCTTGCCGGTCTAGGAATGGTAGAACGATGAGTTCGATGACGGTTTGGATGTACCGTGCACTATTCAGTGCCCCCTCGGCGATCACCAGAGGTGTACGGCCAGTGTAGGAGGTCGCTCCCCACACCATGATGCCGGGTGTTGGCCTTGTGTGCCTCGGTCGTATGCAGTCCTGATTGTGGCGCTCACCTGTACGGCGCTAAACACGCATACGACCATCATTGGCACCAAGGCAGAAGCGACTCTCATCGCTGAAGACGACACGTCTCCATTCGTCCCTCCATTCACGCCTGTCGCGACACCACTGGAGGCGGGCTGCACGATGTTGGGGCGTGAGCGGAAGACGGCCTAACGGTGTGCGGGACCGTAGCCCAGCTTCATGGAGACGGTTGCGAATGGTCCTCGCCGATACCCCAGGAGCAACAGTGTCTCTAATTTGCTGGGAAGTGGCGGTGCGGTCCCCTACGGCACTGCGTAGGATCCTACGGTCTTGGCGTGCATCCGTGCGTCGCTGCGGTCCGGTCCCAGGTCGACGGGCACGTGCACCTTCCGCCGACCACTGGCGACAACATCGATGTACTGTGGAGACTTCACGCCCCACGTGTTGAGCAATTCGGCGGTACGTCCACCCGGCCTCTGCATGCCCACTATACGCCCTCGCTCAAAGTCCGTCAACTGCACATACGGTTCACGTCCATGCTGTCGCGGCATGCTACCAGTGTTAAAGACTGCGATGGAGCTCCGTATGCCACGGCAAACTGGCTGACACTGACGGCGGCGGTGCACAAATGCTGCGCAGCTAGCGCCATTCGACGGCCAACAGCGCGGTTCCTGGTGTGTCCGCTGTGCCGTGCGTGTGATCATTGCTTGTACAGCCCTCTCGCAGTGTCCGGAGCAAGTATGGTGGGTCTGACATACCGGTGTCAATGTGTTCTTTTTTCCATTTCCAGGAGTGTAGAACAGAGTTCTGTTGCGGTCACCTGTTGCAAACATTTTTTATAGTCAAAGGATTGTACTTAAAACAGATCATAGGACCCGGAAGTAAGGACTGTTATGTGGACTGCGTGCAAGTCAGGCGATACACAATTTAGGCCGTTCGGATACTTTCGAGCATGATAGTGTATCGGGTGGTCAGGAAGTTGCCGTTCGAAGACTGTGCAGTGCAGAATCGGTATGCCAATCAGGCAAAAGTGCCTTGATCACTGAATTAATGATCCCACCCACGCACCAGTTGAAGCAACCCATTTGGGTATCCTGAATTAAGAGGTTCTTAACTACCTGCTGCACATCCTCGTCCGACAGGATAGTCGACCCTTCAAGGCCTTTTTTAAGGTACCGAAGGCGTGATAATCGCATCGCATGGGGAGAGACTAACACAAGAGGGCGAGCGTTCGAGTGCCTCCAACCTTTGCATTACAGTTTTTGCCTTCTCATGAAGCTGCAGCACCCCTTCTCGCAGTTTACCCGGATATTTCGCCTGAATTGCACACCGTAATTTCTCCAGCGTTGCGCAATACCGTTACCGAGTGATGGAGACACGAGGTTACTTGAAATCACTAGTCAAAGAACAGGTCTAGCATAGACTTTGCATCAGATATCTGAATATTGGACTTCTTCGGACGAGGGTACGATGGATGACACAACTGCGCCGTTGATGGTTTCGACTTCGGTCCCCAGTGGTGGCACCAGCTTCCGTCGCTAAAGGAACGCATTTGGTAATAACGTCGCCATAGTTAAAGTTTGCGCATGTAGCGTACCCTCGTCGGAGAGACATGAATGCCACTCTAATCCCTAGCCCACTTGTCGGTGCTTATATACCCGCATCGGAGTCGTGCTACGTGGAGCAACACACTCAAACGGAAATTTTTTGATCGCGCCTTACAGAATATATCATCTTCCTTTTTTCCTGGGTTATGCCAGTCTTCACTTGGTCGACAAGTTCATCTATATTTGGCTATGTTTGCGGTAGAGGGTGGCCGGATGCCTTTCACGTCACCGACCTATCTCCATTGGGATGGCATATGTGTACCCTATCCGTCGGCGTTTAATTGAATGGGAAAGTGCGAAAACGGTTTCGAAATGTTTGCCACCTCGGTATTCATCTAGTGAGATGTGGAAAACCGCCTAAACACCACATACGGACTGGCCGACACACCGGCCCTTGTCATTAATGCACTGGGCGGATTTTACGTAGGACTGGTGTAACTCCCAGATGCCCTAGACAGGTGCGCGCGCCATTCACCGGGGGCGGCCCGATAGTAGACCATCTGACATAAACAGTAATATTTCGATTTTGTATTACTTTCAATTTTTTATGAAGGATTCAAATGTCCAAATGTGTGTGAATTCCTAAGGGATCAAACTGCTGAGGTCATCGGTTCCTAGACTTACACACTACTTAAGCTATCTTAATCTAACTTAGCATAACACACACAGCCGTGCCCGAAGGAGGACTCGAATCTCCAGTGGGAGGAGCCACGCATTTAGTGACATGGCCATTCCGTGAAGGACTATACAATCGTTTTTTCTTGTCTCAACAGTACACTAAATTTACTGAAGAAAGAATAGGCAGCCTCGGTTGCAAAATGGTTTTATATTTATTTAATTTGTCACGCGTTTCACTCTCAAAGGAGCATCATCAGACAGCTGGGGACAAAAAGTGAGTTTCCTCAGTACAAAATTATGAGCCAGGGATCAGCTATAAAGCTGCATTGTCACTTAAATAAAGCAACTGGAAAACATCCACCTGAGTGGTGGAAGTAGGGTAACCAAAGACAAACTCATCGGGTAAACACTCCAGGACTACTGGCAAGAGTACAGAAAGTCCCGCAATCACTAAAAATGTCACGTCGTCCAATAATATATGCAGGACTCATCAACCTACGGAAATAAATAATAATATGTTTCAAGGTGAAGAACGGTAAGCGGAACAAACATAAGAAAGCACGTAAATAAGATTGGAGATAAAGGAACAAATATTAAATGACCAAACTGCTGAGGTCATCGGTTCCTAGACTTAAACACTACTTAAACTAACTTAATCTAACGTAGCATAACACACACAGCCATGCCCTGGGAGGACTCACTGAGTATGTGAGCTGTAAAGTAGCAGATTTTGCACCTTACATGATGCTAAATCAGTAATAATACACCGAATAATAATTGATAATTGGCCCACCGCTAGGAGAGAATGGACACAGAAACGGAAGTTGTGTGTGTCATTTCTAACTAATGAGATAGCCACAGAGGCTGGAACACAGCCAGAACCCTTAAGGAAGGTGTTTATGTCATGTCAAACTAACGGGATGGCTGCGGCAGGACCCCTTTGTCGGCTGGCACTTCAGACCACCAAAGACGTTGGGAGAGGCTGGGCCATCACAACAAGAAGTGAGAAGGGGCTATATGCGTAAGAGCGAAAGATGATTTCGCGCCACAGTGGAAAATTTGCGGAAGACTGTGACGGGATTGGTGCAGAGCGCGTAGAGATACACATTAAAAGTTTGGCGGCAACAGTAACCGCGGGAGAATTCTGTGTCGTGGTTGGGTACAAACGCGCACGGATACATGGTAGTCTGTTTCGTGATTGGCTACCAACGCGCACGGATCCATGCGGCGAAGAACGGCCAGGTTTGCAAAAACTCTGAAGGAGGACTCTGGGGTCGGCTGTGGAGGAGAGCAGTCGCGGTGTCTGGCTGCCCTGCTTGGAGAGCGTGGAGAGAAGTAGGTTGGAGAAGTTACCGGCATTGAGTCCAGTGGTTACTCTCCAAGTCTGAATAGTGTAGAGCATACGACTCCACACACGTAGCATTATCTGTTCCTCTGAGGAGAGGAACAGATTTGTACTAAGGTGCACACCACAAGGTGTGCATACGCGATCTGAAGTGTACCTTTGCTGCTGCGCACTTGAGTCGACCAACTACTCTTGGCACATATGAAAGTAGCTTGAGTACTGTCTAGTGACGGACTCCGCAATTGAACACTTGCGTACAGGAGTTTACGGACGCAAACCACGTCCACGTTGGAGATTAATGCCAAGCTCGCTCACGGGAAAGACGGCACCACGGCGTTGGCTGGGCGGACCGTCATAATCATCACGGAGAATTACGGCGATATTAGCAGTCATCAGCCAAAGTAGGGCACTAAATGAGCTCTTTGGCGCTGTCTGAGTCTGTGTCCGTTCAGGCAGAACTACAATAGCGTCACTTGCGGGTTCAGTGTTGACTTAAGTAGTTAGGAAAAGAGGATGCATTGTGCCAATGATAGGTTAGTTAGGTTAGTGAGTGTATTGGATTACCATGTTAGGCTAGAAATATTGTTCCTCCTGTTTTCTGAATAAATCTTAATTTGGTATCATATGCTAATCACCGCATTATTCATTTCGTAGCTAGCAACCACAATATTTTTGTTTAATAATTAAAGTGCAATGGTAATTTCGATGCAAATGATACTGGGGGCATAACCGCGCGTTTAAACAGAGCAAACTTAAGTCAGATAGCAACTCAAGGTCGACTAAGACTACCAATAGATATTTGACAATATATCGATAATTTTACAATAAACCCCCAGTACGTTGCAGAGTAACATAAGGAATAAAATCGTACGAGAGTCACGCGTTACCTGTGTTTCGCTTATTCGCTCTTAACACAACGCAGGGCATGTTTACAACATAGTCCAGGTGCTTAAAGGATCGTCATGACACACCTTTACGGCTCTTACTACAGATCTATGAATCAAAGTGACCGACACTGTAGTATATGACGCCGCCCCACAGGAAAACTGAGAATGTGTAGAGAGAGTAACGATAAACTTATATCCATTATATCAGATAAAAATAAAATTAAATTTATTATACAAAATTAAATTTATTGTGTACAGTATTTTTCATCAACGTAGTTCATTTAAGAAAAAGTTTTCAACAACAGTACTGCGTTCTAATAAACCTTCAGTTGTATTATAGACACAGGATCATCTCGGTACGATTCTACACAACTGTACTAGGTGCCCGGTATGCCCGTTAGCTCCTGTACATAAGTGGCGCGATTCCTGTGGGTCAGGGACATTTCCTAAGCGCGTTATAAATACCGAGACAGTAAGTCGGGAGTAGTGGTATAGTTAGTTTTCAGGTGAGGAGAAGCGAGCTGAGGATGGGAGTGACGTTGCGTCGCAGCGCTGCCAGTTGTCATGGGCAGTCAGCGAGCCAGGTGGGGGAGGCCTTGCGCTCGCTGCGCCTCGCTCATCGCGCCGAATAACAACCGCGGCGGCCCATTCATCACTTGGCCTGCTGATTGTTCCCTTGTTCCCTTGATGGAGTCAGGGCCTGCCTGCTGGGGAAACCACGGCACGACGCCTCTGCGTAACTTGGCCCGTCTCTAATGACCTCGACATCCGCGGAATGATAAACCGTGATGGCCTGCCCCTCCTTGGAGCTAATTACCAGTCGAAGCACTTTGGAACGTTACCGACATCGTAATACAAGTAGCGTTCGAATCATAAACAGTGTATCCTGTTAGAAAGAGTGTGGCATTTAGACCATTCATGCAGTAATATTATCAACGTGCAAAAATATTTACTCATAATATTTATTTGTAGTTCTACAGGTTTATTGAAGTCTACGAGAACCTACATCTACAGGGTGACCCAAAAAGTCCATTAACATTTGAAAATTGAATTCTTCACGCAATAATGTAAGTGGAGAGGTAAAAATTGACACACATGCTTGAAATGACATGAGGTTTTATCGAAACAATAAAAGTGCACAAAATTGCCAACAGATGGTGCTTCATATGATACAGAAGCAATAATTAGCGTAACAATTGACCTTTTGCAAAGACGATATTCTTTATAACGAATTTTCAACATGCCGGCCGTCATTCATCAACAATACTGTAGTTGATGGACAATGTTTTGTCAGCAATGAACCCAGCGTATCAGTAGGTACGGTGAGGAGTTGCCGTCGGATTTATCTTTTAGCATCCCTAATGAGATCGCACGATCGTGGTGGACTTGCGACTTCAGGTAGCCCCACAACCAATAATTACACAGATTGAGGTCTGGGGATTTCGGAGGCCGAGAATGACGGACAAGGCCGCTCGGCACACGATTCTCACCAAACAATGTATGCAAGAGAACTTTCACACGTGTAGCAATATGGGTGGGGCGCCATCCTGAATAAAAATCGTACCTTGCAACACGTGTTTATCAGCCAGCCTAGAGGTGATATGACTCCCTCTCTCACCACAGCTCATTTTGTACACGAATCTCATGCAGCATACTGAGGTGTTGCTGTCCAGGAAAATCTGTTGGCAGGTTATTGCACTTGTTTTTGGTTTCACCAAATCCTCTTGTCATTCCAGGTGTGTGTGTGTCAATCAATTTTAACCTCTCTACTTACATTGTTCCGTGAACCGGTGCATTTACAAATGTTAAAACTGACTTTTGGGTCACCCTGTGCATCTGCATGTACTTATCATGCAGTGTGTTTCAGAAAGAATAGAAAATACGTTAGGAAATGGTAGTGTAGACTAATTTGAATAAAACATTCCATATAATGACTGTCCAATCGTCCTTTTTTTATTCATTTTGGCAGCTCTTTTCGTAAATCAAACTATAGGAAATACTGTAATGAGCCACAATTTTCTTTACAAGTAATATTGTTTTACGGTTACTGGTTCGGGTGTGAGCCATTCGTCAGACGGTAGCGTCCGTTGATTTCTTGCCAACTTTTACATTCGTGTCTCAAAATAAGATAAAGTTTTAGTGACTGCATAGTTTACAAGTGGTTTCACATTATATATAAACGCTGTACATTGTACCTACTTTAAGAAAAGCTCTTCTTTTCATATTATATGAGAGGGGTTTGACCGCCTTTTTCGACCCATGCTGATCCACGACCTAAACTACATACAAGATGGTGGATACATCTGTTTACATACGTTGCTGATTCGAGGTGCTAAAGAAAATAATATGTGTATAGATATGTCATACTTTTGGAGGTACTGCAAAGATACTTCTCCTAGTACAGATCATTTCAAACAATACATGTAATTATTTAGGCCAGAAAACTGATAGTAATGGCCAATGAAGAATAAACTCTCTGCCAATTAGTTAGTAACTAAAAACTATATGATAAAATCATTTATAAAAAAATTGTGGCTGGTTGCAGTATTTTATGTGGTGTAATGTCCAATTTTTATTTTTTACAGAGATACAGCTGTTCCAAACTAACACTCACAGAAGATGTTAAGCAAAAACAAATATATGTTCGAACCGACTTCCATAAATTTCATCTTCAACTTGAATGCACTGTCCAATTCTATTGACAGAATCATCTATGTTTTCTTTGTGTTCTTTTATGAGGGTAACACTATTCGTAATCCGATTGATCAACTCGTCTCTAGCGTTTACTGTTTCGTTGTAGACTTGGCCTTTCAAGCGCCCACGCAGGGGACCTTGATTGCCAAGAAATGTGATCATTTCTGCCGATCCATCTTCCGTGGGACGGTAGGCTTAGAGCATGTATCACGTGAAGGCTGGAATGTGCTGGGGCTCCGTCGTGATGGAAGGGTATCCTTGTAACCAAAGGAACCTCCTCCAATAAAGTTGAAGATGTAAAAAGTTTAGATAACAGTTTAGATACAGGCTCTATCAACTCTTTATCATACCGTGCCACATACCACCATCATCATCATCATCATTTAAGACTGATTATGCCTTTCAGCGTTCAGTCTGGAGCATGGCCGCCTTATAAAATTCCTCCATGATCCCCTATTCAGTGCTAACATTGGTGCCTCTTCTGATGTTAAACCTATTACTTCAAAATCATTCTTAACCGAATCCAGGTACCTTCTCCTTGGTCTGCCCCGACTCCTCCTACCCTCTACTGCTCAACCCATGAGTCTCTTGGGTAACCTTGCTTCTCCGATGCGTGTAACATGACCCCACTATCTAAGCCTGTTCATCCTGACTGCTACATCTATAGAGGTCATTCCCAGTTTTTCTTTGATTTCCTCATTGTGGACACCCTCCTGCCATTGTTCCCATCTGCTAGTACCTGCAATCATCCTAGTTACTTTCATATCCGTAACCTCAACCTTGTTGATAAGGTAACCTGAATCCACCCAGCTTTCGCTCCCATACAACAAAATTGGTCGAAAGATTGAACGGTGCACAGATAACTTAGTCTTGGTACTGACTTCCTTCTTGCAGAAGAGAGTAGATCGTAGCTGAGCGCTCACTGCATTAGCTTTGCTACACCTCGCTTCCGGTTCTTTCACCATGTTGCCGTCCTGTGAGAATATGCATCCTAAGTACTTGAAACTGTCCACCTGTTCTAACTTTGTTCCTCCTATTTGGCGCTCAATCCATTTATATTTCTTTCCCACTGACATTACTTTCGTTTTGGATATGCTAATCTTCATACCATAGTCCTTACATTTCTGATCTAGTTCTGAAATATTACTTTGCAAGCTTTCAATCGAATCTGCCATCACAACTAAGTCATCCGCATATGCAAGACTGCTTATTTTGTATTCACATAACTTGATCTCACCCAGCCAGTCTATCGTTTTCAACATAGGATCCATAAATAATATGAACAACAGTGGAGACAGGTTGCAGCCTTGTCTTACCCCTGAAACTACTCTGAACCCTGAACTCAATTTAGCGTCAACTCTAACTGCTGCCTGACTACCCATGTAAAGACCTTTAATTGCTTGCAAAAGTTTGCCTCCTATTCCATAATCTCGTAGAAAAGACAATAACTTCCTCCTAGGAACCCGGTCATATGCCTTTTCTAGATCTATAAAGCATAGATACAGTTCCCTGTTCCACTCATAACACTTCTCCATTATTTGCCATAAACTAAAGATCTGGTCCTGACGACCTCTAAGAGGCCTAAACCCACACTGATTTTCATCCAATTGGTCCTCAACTAATACTCGCACTTTCCTTTCAACAATACCTGAGAAGATTTTACCCACAATGCTGATTAAAGAGATACCTCTGTAGTTGTTACAATCTTTTCTGTTTCCATGTTTAAAGATTGGTGTGATTACTGCTTTTGTCCAGTCTGCCACATACTTACAAAAAAAAAAAAAAGACCGTTTGAGACAGAACGTAGAAAGGTTTGTTATATTTTAGTTGTCGTCAGGGTAGTTTCGTCGTCTTAACTTCTTGATGCAGCAACTGGACTTACGATGGCATGTGTTGGGTATCGATTGTATGTTGTATTTAATTGCTTTAATGAGTTTAAAATGTGTTATAAAGTACCGAGGCAGAAGCGATGACATTCACCAGTAGCGAATCGAGCGGCAAAGGTGATACTGGAATCGCTGCTTGACAGCAATAGTAGTTCGAGCGGCAAAGATGCTATAGAGCGTGGAAGCTGGCCACTAGAAGAAGATACGACGGCCATCTGAAATAATAATCCAACTGTTAAGAATAATCATAGCGTTGTACGTGTGTTCGTGTAAGTGATTCCAAAATAGTTTAAAATGGGGCATATAGTCAGTCATAGTGGAGGTGTCGTGCTGACCATCATAAGTTATCCGTTGGGCGGATAGTTACATCAGGTTGATGCAACTTACAGTGGTACTTTCAGTTCAGAATGGCTACTGATCTCATATAGTCGGAAGTATATTTGTGGGTGTGGTAAATCGGCTACAATGAGTGACTCCCATTCGATTTGTTTAGCTTTGCGAATTTCTTCCGCTGAATAATTGTCTAATGAGTTCCCCCTGTTTGTAATTGAATTGATAGAGAGGGAGATCTAGCTAAACAGTGATGTAAAGAGCGGGCATATATAACTTTTTGGATGAGAGCAACATGACACAGAGAGAACTTACTTAGACCAAGCTTTTATTGTTGATAAGTTAATAGAGTTATGGTCAGATAATGATCAGAATTCCTCTGCGTATTTAACTAGTGTTCCTGTTTTGCACACTCTAAGAGAATTGAATGTTTGTTGTTTTTATTTGGAGGATTGGCGCGCACTAAGGTGACAGTGTGGGTGCCTTGTTTATACAACGGGTTAAGTGATGGTTAGCACTGAGCGGCAGTTACTCAATTTGCAAAATATTTTACCGAACAGACACTAGAAAATTTGGGAACGGAACTGTACATCGGTCATAAATTGTCCGTAAACTGTCAATCTCTTTCCGGTAACAGTTAAACAGTAACCCAGCAATCGATTGGAACCATTTATGCAAGTACATCGCAGTATTATGATTACTTTCAGCTTTGAAGAGGCCAGTGATATTTAAATTAGAGTTAATTCCAAAGTAATATGCGTACCAAAAGAAAAGAAGAAGATATTAAATTAAAGAAATGATTCTTTAAGAAGTAAGGGAAAGAAAAACAATAAAGGCAAAAATATTAGTAAATTATTGTCAGTTACTTTAAAGGGAAAAACAAAGTTCAGAGATGCCATTTATTAGTAATAAGTCATCTTCGAGATATTATTTGTTTAAAATTGTGTGAATGAAAATACATAAACATGGAAATGTATTATCTGCGTAAGTGCCTGAGTTAACAGAAATACAGGCCGCGGTGGTCTCGCGGTTCTAGGCGCGCAGTCCGGAACCGTGCGAGTGCTACGGTCGCAGGTTCGAATCCTGCCTCGGGCATGGGCGTGTGTGATGTCCTTAGGTTAGTTAGGTTTAAGTAGTTCTAAGTTCTAGGGGACTGATCACCTAAGCAGTTGAGTCCCATAGTGCTCAGAGCCATTTGAACCATTTTTGAACAGAAATACAACACATCAAATATTCTGGAAAAGAAAAGAAAGGAAAGAAAGGCATATCTTGTAAATTGAAAAGAAAACAAAACTAATATGATGTCGACTAATTGGCAAACTAAGGAGAAGCTGTCGCCATTACGTATTGCAAAAGACTTAAGCGACGGTAGGTTTGTCCCGAAGTAATTAATCTTGTCTTGATAAAGAAGGTAGTTGTGTGTGTGTGTGTGTGTGTGTGTGTGTGTGTGTGTGTGTGAGACAGAGAGAGAGAGAGAGAGAGAGAGAGAGACTGAACATTATGTGACTGACTGTGAGTCGTTTACAGTGGTCAGCGATGTAGTCGTGTTCTCGTGTTCGAACTGTGCATCATGACGCGCTGTTTCATTAATATCTATAATTAAACCGAATATCATTAAAATTGACTATTATTGCAAGAAAATTAAATAGGGCTACGTTTATGTTAAGTCACGAAAACGTTATTAACACGTAGTCAAGTAGAGCAACACTAGTTGTATACGGAGAAGACATATCTCTCCGTAAAAATATACATATTACTCCCAAAACGTAGTACGCTTCAGCACACGTGAGAAAAAATATAAAGTGTCTTTTGTAACTGAAGCACGAACGTAAGGAGTTTACACGTTAACAGCGAATTTTAATTACACTCTGTACTGCATGTCTGTCACCAGTATTTTAAAAAGTTCAACAACGAACTAGCAAATACTTAACGACACCTGATAATAGTGATGTGTATGAGCAGTTCAGATGAGGTCTTGAGGCCGCTGTGACCGAGCGGTTCTAGGCGCTTCAGTCCGTAACCGCGCTGCTGCTACGGTCGCAGGTTCGAATCCTGCCTCGGGCATGGATGTGTGTGATGTCCTTAGGTTAGTTAGGTTTAATTAGTTCTAAGTTCTAGGGGACTAATGACCACAGCAGTTGAGTACCATAGTGCTCAGAGCCATTTGAACCATTTGAGGTCTTGAGCACAGATGCTCGTAAGTATGATAATAAGTGAATTTTATTTTTGTGTTGGAACAGGATAATATTTGTTCTGTGAGCAGGGCACGCACTGTATACACATTGACGGGAAAAAAATCACAACACCAAGGAGTTCTGTGACATAAACGAGAATCGGTAGGCGTATTTCTAAATCTGGAAAATGATATCAATTCAAATTTCACGCCAGTGGCATTAGAGGGCGCTAGCGGATTCACTAGGAGGATACAAATAAGGTTTGCTTTAAATACACGATGTAACGAACTTGAGCGTTAGTTACGTTTTAGACTGGACATTGTGAGATGATGTTAGTCAAGAATGCCTTCAAGGCAAAAAAAAAAAAATGCCCTCATCAACATCTCACAGTGTCTGAACAAGATCTTATACTAGGGCCACGAGAAGATGGCTTGGTTCAAATGGCTCTGAGCACTATTGGACTTAACTTCTGAGGTCATCAGTACCCTAGAACTTAGATCTACTCAAACCTAACTAACCTAAGGACATCACACACATCCATGCCCGAGGCAGGATTCGAACCTGCGACCGTAGCGGTCCCGCGGCCCCAGACTGTAGCGCCTAGATCCGCTCGGCCACTCCGGCCGGCACGAGAAGCTGGATGTTCCTTCTGCGACATTGTAGAAAGACTTCAGACGTGTGTAGCCACTGTACAGGACTGCTGGCAGCGGTGGTCACGAGTATGTGCGGTCCCAAGAAGACCAGGCTCCGGACGGCCACGTGGCACTACCGAGGAGGAAGACGATCAAGTTCGGCTTGCGGCTCCGGCGCATCGTGCTGCATTTGCAAAAGCAATTTGAACAGCAGCTAACATCACAGTGACACAACGAACTGTTACAAATCGATTACTTCAAGGACAGCTCCGAGACAGATGTCCCGTAGCGTGCATTGCACAGTCTCCAGACCACCGTTTTTGCGACTTCAGTGGTGTCAAGAGCTCATTGGAGAGGAGCATGGAAGTCTGTTGTGTTTTGCAATGAAAGCTGGTTCCAGTGACCGCCGTGTGTTCGTTAGAAGAAGGGCAGTTGAGGGTCTGCAAGCAGCCTATCTGCGTACTAGAGACACTGTAGCAACACCTCGAGTTATGGTCTGGGGAGCTGATTTCGTACGACAGCAGGAGCTCTCTTGCGGCTATCCCACGCACCCTGACTGCAAGTTTGTACCTCAGACAAAAGATTCCACTTGTTGAGCTGCCTTTCATGAACAACATTCCGGGGTGTGTTCCCCAACAGTATAACTCTCACCCACATACCGCTGTTGTAATCATGTTATACAGAGTGTTGACTTGTTGCCTTTGCCTGTTCGATCACCAGACCTTTCTCCCATCGAGCTTATATGAGACATCATCAGACGACAATTCCAGCGTCATCCACAAGCAGCGTTAACCGTCCTGTATTGACCGACCAAGTACAACAAGCACAGAGCTCCATCTCACAAACTGTCATCCGGCACGTGTACTACATAATGCATGCACGTTTGCATGCCTGCAGTCAACTTTCTGGCGGTTACACAGGTTATTAATGTATCAGCATTTCAAATTTGCAATGATTAATGTTGCTCTTACAATAGCCTGTGTCAATCAATTAAATATGTAACGCAGACAAATGTATTCCAGAAAATTCATTACAACACACGCACGTCTTGAGTATTGTGTTTCGATTCACTTCATGAAGTTTTCGTGTCTGCTAGGATTAAAAATGGAAATTTGTGGTAAGGAATACGGGACCAAACTGCTGAGGTCATAGGTCCATAGGCTTATACACCAATTAAACTAACTTACGCTAAGGACAACAAACACACTCATACCCGTGGGAGGACTCGAACCTCCGACTGGGGAGAGCCGCACGAACCGTGACAAGACGCCCTAGACCAAACGGCTACCCAGCGCGGCTGCTAGGATTAGTTGCCCACCACTGTGTGAGGTAACTGATGAGAACTGATAAGATATTACCTCATATACTCGGTGCATAAAGTAGTGGCAGTAGCCAGCAGTGGGTTTTAGACAGTAAGACGGGGGTATTATTCCGACACTGTGCACATTCTTGAAAACGTCTCTGCACAAATGCACATAGATTTTCGTCGGACCACCCTTGTGAGTTGGAAGTGTTATTGATACCGTCACGAGGAAAAGTGGTTTTATCAGTAAACAGTATTAATGGAATTACACTGCGATTTTCGATTAACCAGCGACAAAACGGGAATCGTCTACCTTCATCTCCTTTTCGAAACTTTTGAATCTGCCGTAAATGATAAGGATACAGGTGATGAATATGTAGTGTCCATCATATCTTACAAGAAACCCCTAGAGTGAGAGATCGGAAAAGGCCAATCATATTTATGGCATTCGACGCCCCATATATCGTTTACCACGCAGCCACAATATTGGCTGCTGATGGCAAGAAGGGGTGGGACTGCAGGTATCCAATGGTGAGCACAGCATGAGGTTGCGGTGCGTAGTAGTCTCTGCTTTGTCGACGAGTAGCTCACAACAGTGCTACAGTGCTGTAGTGCTCGTGGTGCTGGTACAAAGCAGAGCAATGGCAACGATAATCAAAGCAAACATCGCATTATATCTAGGACAACAGAAGCCGAAATTGACATTTCGTCAGAAAGAAACCCAAGGAATTTCGCAGAGTCAGAAAGAAGTGGCATATGAAATATTAGTGTTCCAAGATGAGTCAGTGGAATGAGTGGTGTCGTACACGCTCGAATGTGCGGACATGGACATCAGAAGTACAATGAATCCGATCACGCTTTTAACAAGTGAAAGTGATACTGAAACAGGTGTCGAGCCATGTGGTTCGTCATCCTTATCGGGCAGAGAGCCACAAATCGCATCTTCAGTGAAACGTAGTAAATGACAAAACGAGACGTAATTACGTACATCGAATATAATGCACAGCGTAGTGAAAAAACTGTTATGAATAGATTTCGAGTAAGTCCTCCGCAACATAATCATTTAGTGTGTAAGACAAACTACGAAGCAGGGCAAGGCGCACTTGTTACAAAAACTGGTGTTTCCGCGTTTCAAGGATGCTCGATACAATTTACAAGATTTGCATGATAGTGGCCTACTTTGTAATGCATATCAAACAGAGTGACACATAGATTTCAGTGATTTCAAGGGAAGTAGTTGATGGTTCAAACAGTGCTACATAGTTGGAAGACGTAAGATAATGACATTTCAAAACAAAGCGCCAACTTGACGATGCACAGCAAACTGCGGAATCAGCCGGAAAATTTATAGAAGAGATAAAAAAAACTGATCCCATCGGCCAGTAAAGAATTTATGTTCAACTTCGACCAATCGGAATTTGATGGGGAAATGCATATCAAAAGGAACCCTGGAAACTGGAAGTACCAAGAGAATTGTATCACGATCAACTAACGTTAGTGCCTTAACCCTTTCGTATACAATTATGCTGACTGTTAGTCTGGATGGTAAATTGGCTGGAAGATTATTTATTTTTCTGCAAGAAGTTGAAGGTGGTCTGCACTCTACGATTCGCTCTCGAGTGCGTGATCTTGGATGGGCAGTAGGGAATATTTACGTCATAGCAAGCAAGAGTGGGAATATGGGCGTAAGATCACTAGTTTCGACCAACAGCTGGTCAAAATAACTTGCGTTTGCCTGATTCATGGTCTGCGTGTAAAAGTCACGCTACCTTAGAGCAAACTATCTCTCCTGAAGGCGTGTGACATTGGAATTCATACCATCTGGAACCACAGGAGCCGCGCGGGATTAGCCGAGCTGTCTGAGGCGCTGCAGTCATGGACTGTGCGGCTGGTCCCGGCGGAGGTTCGAGTCCTCCCTCGGGCATGGGTGTCTGTGGTTGTCCTAAGGATAATTTAGGTTAAGTAGTGTGCAAGCTTAGGGACTGATGACCTTAGCAGTTAAGTCCCATTAGATTTCACACACATTTGAACATTTTTTTGAACCACAAGAGAAACACAGCCTTTGGATGTTTGTTTTCTCCATTCGTATAGAATATATTACCGCACTATCTGCAGCTACGGCTTAAAGGATAGCCAGTTTCACGATTACATCCACGACAGACTGTTTCGCATTCGGTTGCATGCCATCACATTCCATCCTTTCTCATCCCCCTGTTACACCAATATTCTTCGGTACGCATTCTTTAAGAGAAGAAAGCTACCTGAACGCCCGGCACGGTTTGTAACTTCCAAGGACTTCTCCTTCGATGTCGATGGTGCGAACCTTTGTGATGAGTGTGGTGCGCCATTTTTCATTCGGCGTTCATGGTGCAAGTTAATGGTTTCCTTTGAACATTTCTTGAATGTTGATGATGTCCATTTTGTGTAGTGTGATACACACATCCCACAGAAGTTCGACCTCTGCACCTCCCAGACACTCATTTTCTGTTGTCGTCCCGAAGCACATGGTGGTTCATTAGTAGCTAATATTTTTCCTGTCATAAGTTTTAATACAACAATTTCAATAGAGCTTTGAACTTATGACCCCGCCCTCAAGGGTTCCTTGTTAGAATTGCAGGATACGAGCCCGTTGGGACTGTTGCTGACCATGTGTGGTTGTTGAAGGCATTATTGTACGGCCCTCTAGTCATCACACTGACGCATCCAAATGAGTGGAGTGAGGCTGTAGCCACCATGGAATCAACTTTAGCAGAAATATCCTTGGTTGTGTGTTATTTTGAAGCAGAGGAACACTAACGTCTGCAAATAACGCGTCTGTAGGCCTTAATAACATATTATTTGAACAGGTCGCATTGCCTGCACTGCATCAAGGGAAGTGAGAAGATTTGTAAACAGATAGAGCAGACGCTGGAACAAGCCTCCACCCTCTCAGAGTGTATTGAGGAATCCCCTCCGAATGTAGGAGAGAAATTAGAAGCGAGTTATTCAGAAACTACTGGAGGGGGAATTGAATACCGAAGTCAGAACGGTGCGGGAGTTGATAACCAATGGACAGGATCGGACTGTGAGTGCAGTGATTTATTTACTGAGTTGCCTGAGCCTTTACTGGGTTACTGCAAAGGAGTAGAAAACTGTTGATCGATACTTTAGCACAGATACGAGATAGTTGCAAGTGGGTGAGAGTTAATGCGAAACGTAGTCACAGCAGTGAAACCAAGAGGCTTAATAAGGGGAGACGCCCTACTTACCTCTAATTGGGTGACAAGGTCAAGGCCGGGAACTTCGAGGCAGGCAGTAAAGCTAAAGATACAACAATGGGGCAGTTACTGCCCAGGATTATGGGGCCGATAGAAATCATCTGGTTTGTGGCTATCGTCAGCCTGCTGGTCAAAAATCCACAGAATAGAAGAATCTTTCGTGTTCACTTATAAATGAGTTTAATAAGAAATTTGTATTAATTTATGAAAAAAGGAATTATTTTGGTGATCTATTTTTAAAGTTAGGGTACTCCCACTGAACTGGTGCAGTTGTTTACAAGTGTAAATGTCACCTTATTTATATTAAATTTAATATTCTTAAGAAAGGAATGTTATCTCTGTAAATTTCTTACTGCTTCTTCACATGCTACCTTCAATTTAATTTTTTAATTTGAGAAAAGAGTATACTAAATGAAATGAGGACCTTCAGCACGATCTTTTAACTGTAGTTTCCCAGGAAGTGGCTGCACTAATATTGTCTTTCTGCGTTCCTTAACTAAAACGTTTCTGTCTCCAGAGCGTTCTTTTGGGGACGGGAGGATGTGCCACAGGACAGGCACTGTTTTCGCGGCGGCCGCGCCGAGCACCGCCTGGGCATCAGAGAGGGCGCGATGACGCATACTGTGGAGCAGCGAGGCACTCGCGGACAGAGCGACTTTTGGCGTCGAGATGATACACTCAACATCATATAAGTGGCCTGCACGTTAGCTGCTGACAGAGTTCAACTGATTCACCACTTGGAAGTCTTACCAGGTTAATTGTATTGTATTGTATGTTAACCGGGGACCTAGAAACGACGGAGAGGCTCCGTCGCCGTCGCAGCCGCAGTGGTCCAGAGCCTCACGACGACTACCGCAGTCCACTTCACCCCTCCGTCGCCCGACACCGAACCACTCTTTCAGAGTTATTGTGCGGTTCGGCCCCAAGTGGACCCCCCCCCTCACCAGGCAACGTCTCACACCAGACGAGTGTAACTCCTGTGTTTGCGTGGAGAACTTGTTGGCGCAGCAATCACCGACATGGTGTAGCTGAGGCGGAATAAGAGGAAGCAGCCCGCATTCGCCAAGGCAGCTGGAAAACCAACTAAAAACCATCCACAGACTGGCCAGCTCACTGGACCTCGGCACAGGACCGCTGGGCGGATACGTGCCGGAGGCCAGATGCTCCTTTCCAATCCAGAAAGGCGTTTGACCGCAATCGTGACCAAAACAGACACCACCCATATGACAACCACTGGCGGAGTAATAATAGTTACAGAGAAAGATCGCATTTCCGTAGTAATGACTATCACAGAGACAATCAGAGAAACAGACAATATGGAAACCAAAATAATTATTATCAAGGGAGACAGAATAACTTAAGACGCAATAGTCCAGCGCGCAGTTACGATTCAGGGAGAAATTCTCCACCACATGACCGACAAGAAAGAAACTATGGAATCTAGCGACATTACGACAGACGATATGATCGTAACGACAGGCCTGACTTGCAGCAGAACTGGCGGGATTCAAACAGAGCAGGGCCCTCTCGACAAGGTGAATTTGTAGAAGTAAGGTCTCCAAATCCCAATAACGACACGCGCCAACAAAGACACAATAGGCAATGACTCATACCGCTGGCAGGAACAAAACGTACGCATGAAACTGACGACGCAGCTGCCGTAGCTAGTAATTACGTAAAAATGGAAGACATTAGGGACATCTTACTCCAGGAACACGACGTAAAACATAACAACATTGGATATCCTGTGATTCACATTACTGTAAATGACGTAAAATTTACAGCAGTACTTGACTCAGGCAGTCCCATTTCAGTAATTAGTGAAACAGCTTTTAGCAAATGCAGAAAATCGAAGGATTGCCCCACACTTCCGTTACGCAAGATTAAATTACAAGGTGCAATCTTTGGGAAAAGTGTAGATGTACGCCAACAAACCAACTTAGAATTCTCTTGTCAAAGCCACAGCTTCTCTATGAACTTTCTTATTGTTCCATTGTTGTCGACGGAAATTATATTGGGAGTAGACTTTTTCAATGAATACAAAGCAATCTTAAACTTTCACGATGCTGAAATAAGTTTAGAGAAAGAAGATAAGTCAATAGCTTTGAAATTTGAAGATTGGCTCTCAAACCATGACGAGGAAATTAATCGGCTTTACCTTCTGTTAGACAACAGTTCGGAATTTTCTGCGGAACTAGATACTAACAATCACTCTGCAAGTACTGACAGGGATGATATCGACGGCATATTTGAAACTAATGAGTTAATTCAGAATAAAATTCAAACAATTGAGAATTGTAATGACACTGATAGGCAGGACCTTTTTGAGATTTTACAAGCACATTCCACAGTGTTTACTCACAAAACAGGAACAATCAAGGGATTTCAGTACCAGTTTCGTGTTCGTGAGCATACTAAATTTTGTGTTAGACCATTCGTAATTCCAGCACATCATTGGGACCGTGTTAAAACAGAAATACAATCTATGCTTGACGAGGGCATTATTGAGCCTGCAGTAAGCTCATACAACAATCCATTACATGTTGTTGAGAAGAAAAATGGATGGATCAGGCTTGTCTTAGATTCGAGACAAATCAATACTATCATTATTCCTGAAACAGACAGGCCGCAAACGTTGGAAGAACTTCTTTAAAATTTTAATGGTGTAAAAGTGTTGTCTTCCATTGATCTCAGATCCAGCTTTTATCAGATCGAACTTTATCCAGAATGTAGAAAATACACAGCTTTTCTTTGTTTCGGCGTTTGTTATCAGTTTCGGAAACTTCCTTTTGGTTTGAACATTTCTTCGGCAGCATTCATTCGTGGGCTAAATTCAATATTACCTGATTTCTTAAAACGTCACATCACCTTATATGTGGATGATATTCTAATAGCAGAAGCCTCATGGGAACAACATAATCGCATCCTCAACAGCGTGTAACATATTTTTGCAAAATCTGGAATTACAGTTAACTTGGAAAAGTCTGAATTCGGTAGGACAAAGGTGAAGTTTTTGGGACATATTATTTCTTCTGAAGGCATTCAGCCGGATCCTGAAAAGTTAGAAGCAATCAGAGCCATTCCAGTTCCATCCACAAAAAAACAAGTCCGCAGTTTTCTAGGTCTCGTAAATTTTTACCGTCGTTTTCTGAATATGCAAATTCTAGTTACACCAAAACTTTGTTCTATCACTGGAAAAAATACTAGTTGCAACTGGGACGAACAAGCACAGTTGGAATTCATTTCTTTGAAAGAATCGCTACTTAATGCGCCAATACTAGCTCATCCAGATCTCTCACAAGATTTTTGCCTTAGCACGGATTCTTCTAAAGTCGGTCTTGGTGCCCATTTATTTCAAGAAGCCATAGAGAATGACATTACTGTTCAGAAAACCATTGCTTTTGCTAGCCGAGTGCTAACAAAATCTGAAAAAAATTATTCCGTTACTGAATTAGAAGCTTTAGCTATCGTTTGGGCATTTAACAAATTCCGTTTCTTTCTTTATGGTAAGCACGTAAAAGTATACAGTGACCATCGTTCATTACAATTTCTTATGTCTTCAAAATTAAATCATGACAGGTTAAAACGTTGGGCATTGTTTCTGCAAGAATTCCACTTCACAATAGTCTACATTCCCGGCAAGGAGAACATTGTTGCGGACGCACTGTCCCGTGCACCGGCTGGGCTCGAGAAAAGTAACACAGAAAGCAACCTCGATAAAAATTCCAGTATTCTTTACATTCCGAAAGTCGCCTCTGAAAACTTCATCACCACATCTTTAAAGGACATTGCTCATGAACAAGATAAAGATCCGATTTGGAAAGACATCAAAAGTAAATGGCATGAAAAGACACACACACGGACAGATTCGGCATTATTATCTGGTTAGGAACAACATACTGTTCAAACGCTGCACAGTTGATGACAAGCTATGGGTACTTTGCATTCCAGACGATTTCGTTAATAAACTCATTTGGTACAGTCATTTCAGCTATGCACATTTTGGTTCACGAAAATGTTATCATATTCTTCGAACGACTTGTTATTTTAACAATATGGAAAAGAGAATTCGAAGAGTCTTGTCTATTTGTAAACTTTGTCAAAAGGCGAAACCATCTACTGTCTCGCATCGTGCTCCATTGTTTCCTATCATTCCTTCTAAATTAAAAGAATTTGCTGCTGTTGATCTCTTGGGACCGCTTGTTAGAACATCTAATGGATTTTCGTACGTTCTAGTCGCTGTTGAACTTACTTCAAAATTTGTTTCTTTGACTCCGTTACGTAAAGCCACTGGACGGTCTATATCCAACGCCTTTGTTAAAAATTTCTTACGTGAAGTTGGACACGTTAGTAAAGTAATTTCAGATAACGGACCGCAATTCAGATCTGCTGTTTGGTCACGCATGCTTCATAACCATAAAATCAAATCTGTTTTTATTTCATTGTACTCACCACATTGTAACCCGTCTGAACGGATTATGAAAGAAATCAATAAGCTTTGCAGACTTTATTGTCACAGAAAGCATCAGCATTGGGACAGATATTTACACTTATTTCAAAACGTGCTGAATGAAATGCCTCATGACTCCACTGCTTTACCACCTGTTCTTGTACTGAAGAATAAAGAACCACCGAACAGAATCAGAGAGCTTGTACCTTTTCCGAATACACGTAAACTTCGGCACAAAGACATAATTGATTTGGCTATTAAAAATATAAATTCTGCTGCAGATAAAAGGAGAAAATTACACGGTAAAGCAAATGCAAAGAAATTATATATTGGTCAGAGAGTTCTCATTAAAGCTCATTCATTATCACATAAGGAGAAACACTTGAATCACAAATTCTTTCTCGTTTACAATGGACCTTACAGAATTCGACGTATACCACATGATAATTGCGTTGAAGTTGAAACTCGGCGTACTAGGAAGAGTAAAGGTTTACACCA
This sequence comes from Schistocerca gregaria, assembly GCF_023897955.1. Taxonomy (NCBI): domain Eukaryota; kingdom Metazoa; phylum Arthropoda; class Insecta; order Orthoptera; family Acrididae; genus Schistocerca; species Schistocerca gregaria. The sequence continues at coordinate 430,004,452 of NC_064921.1, forward strand.
CATTTCACATGTAAAACCGTTTATTGAAAGATAATCTGCTTTTTAACTTTGTCTTTGCCATAAAATTTTTCACTTCACGCTACTAGTACAATTTGTCAGACTTAGAATCTGTTAACATGCAACCATGTTTAAAGTTAAATATCCAGTCAAGAACCAAGAGAACTTATTTAAACAGAAATTACGAATGGATTGTTATAGCGAACAGACAACACAGTGTTGTTATTTGTACATTCTTGCTTGTTAGTGGCACGATTACGTAACGACTATAAGGCTTACATACTTAGAACAGTTACCAGTACTGCTAATGAGATTTTAATGCAACATTTTGGTTTACTTGAAAATAAATTCTGGATTTAAAGTACTTTCTGTGAGATACCAGATGACTCAGTGGTTAGCTTATGTGACAGCTACACGCTTTTATCACAACGCTACTAATGAGTGACAATTTACAATGCTGCTTTTGCACTGTATCTGTTTTATATCTGCACAGTTTTTCTGTATTATTCTGGAAAGTAAAACATGTTTTAGTACTAACTTGGTGGTATAGCTACAATGAGACAGCCTTTTCTGTAGCACAACAATACGTTACAGTACAGTACTTACTTCATCACGGCAATAAGCGTAGTAACTACGATATCTATACGCAAAGCATTTCACTTTTGTTTATCATGAGGTAAGTACATTGACTTCTGTAGAACTTAGCTTTCGGAGGACGATAACTACGACACTTCCACAGAGGTTATCTTACAACACGACGCACAGTTTAGCGCTACAGTACGCCTATTTGAGTGACTAATTTTGTACTTAAAACATTTATTTTTAAAGATATTTTAAATATAATGATACAAGGGTTTTCCGTGATACATTTCATTCCGTTGCTGTAATCTGTAACATCTGAGGATATAATTACATTAATCCTCAGGGGGGTACACGCTTACTTTGTGTACGATGTGTATGGCAAGCACAAGGAGCCCTAGCTAATATGGTATTTGCTTATACAACTTTACACATCAGTACCATATTTCTCTAACACATTAATTACACAGCTATCTGATCATTTAACTGGGAGAGACAAACATTCATTTTACTACATCAGTGACAGATGTTTACGTAATTACACAGTTGGATAACTTCACACTTACGAAATTGTATTTTATCTGTACTTTGTTTACTGTTCATATTTTTTCGGAACCATTGTAATACTATGAGAGCTTTGAATGACATATTTAGTATGAGATCATGATTTTTAAAGTATATTTGAGGTAGATGACACTTTTAAAATGAGCACAGAATTTTTTTTAGGTTTTGAAATTATTGGAGGAAGCTACAGCGATTTAGATATTTGGCTGAGGTTTTAAGATGTTATGATGACGATGACGATGTTATGATGACGATGTGTATTACGCTGTTGCGGTATGTTTATGATCAATAAGCTGATCCTTTATGAGGAATTTGATTATGCTACATATTTATTACGATGAGATATTGAAGAAGTGTCTACGAATATGTGTATATGTAATAAGGTAAGGAATAATGAGGGACTCTGGTTTGTGAAAAAGGATGTTGGAAACCGAGAATCGTACTTTAAGAGTTATGAAATGTGTGTATATGCGTGAATGTATCACTGTGCTAGCGAAAATTTTTGGACACTATTATATTTAAATGATTTTATTTCTACAGATTTGTAAAGCAAATTCTTAACCTGTGAATTTTTTTTATATGAGACTGCCACTGTAGCGGAAACTGGTGTCGTAAATATTTCGATAAGACAGTTAAGTGACCACCTGCACGTAATGCGTCGTGGGCACAAAGCTGCGCGACAACCACCTGACAAAAGAAAGCCATTAGTGTGTGCCTGTCAGAGGCACAGGTGGAGAGAAAAAAAAAGAGGCCATTATCCTCGCTATTGGCATTCCTTTGTAGAAATCATCGTAAATACGACACCCTCAAACTTGAAAACATGATTACACTGTAGAGTTCTTAATTTATGATATTTACTGAAATGAAATGATGAGAAACATTTTATATTTATTGTATTTCTACCTGAGAGATTGATCATTTTGTTTAATATCCAGTTTCTATCTGCACTGCAGCATTGGTTAAAATAAAATTTAATAGATGTACTAATATCACTATTTTCTGTCTACAGACCCAGTAAAGAATCATTTTATGATGTACTTTCTTGAAAAAGAGAGCACAAATAGACATTTCCCTTCACAGGAATTGCAGAAATAATTTTTTTTACGATTTGGTAACTTATCTACTAGCGTATGTTCTCGTGATGCATCACTCTAGTGTTAAGATGTGACATAGGTATTAAACATTTTTACTGTAATGTTTTTTCTGCTTCAGCTTTGTCATGTTTAGATATAAGTTATTGCATTTTCTGCTGCTGTTTGCCAGGGATAGTCTTACTGAATGTGACTTTGTATGACTCTGTTAAGCTAGTTTTACTACTAATTTATTTTTCTTCTTGCTGCACATTGGCTCAAATTAGTTGTAATGTTGCATTGCTTGGTAATTTAGATTTACTGTAGCTTTTTTTTTGCCAATTTGCATTTTTTTGTCATTGCTGTTTAGGTTAATTGTTTTGTGCTGCTGCATTGCGTCGTCCCTTAGTTTAGCATCTGAGGTCAGTAGGTTTAAGTTAGCTTCAGAGGGGGTAGACTATATGAGAGAACGAGTTGTGATGAATTGGAAGAAATGCAATGAGAAGTTATACGAAAAATGTACAGAAAGCAGGTATAGGTAAGATTTTCTTGGAAATGAATGATGAGCTAAGATACTGGAAAATAAATAATGAGGTAAGAAATATGTGAACATACAAATACAGAAAGCATGCTTGGATAGGATTTTTTTCATGGAAAGAAATGTTGAAATAGGACGAAAGATCTATGGAATGAAGCTTTGGGTTGAACGCAGTAACAAATGTTACATTGAAAACAAACCCTGTCCTTTCCTTTTGGATTATCCCACTATGTGTTTGTGTACTCTGGTGTATTTGTGTTTTTTCCTGTCTTTATGTGTTTAATTGATATGATATGTTGATATGTTGCGGAATATTTCTAATAGTATGTTATTTTCTTTGTAAAGATGTTTAGACATTATTTATTCTGTTCTGTTTTAATGTTCATGTGTGAAGATTATGTTTCAAAAGTTATTCTGATCTTTTATGTATTTACTTATATCATACTTTCTTTAACACTGATTTATATGTTTATTTCTATTCTTTTGTAAAGACTGTGTAACTACAAATGTTATCTGTACTATTATGTTCTTTAATGATATATTTTGTGCCTTTGTTATTGTATTCTCATGTTATAAAATTGTAATTGACACCAGTTCATGAAATTAAGTAACTTGTAAATTACATTTCACTGCACACGTTTCTGTTGGTCATAGTATATGGACAATATGTGAGAAGTAGGGACTGATAGTGTTTGCACGTGTGTTAATAATTCAGCAAAGGACTGGATAGCAGCATTGCTGGTTCTAAGGACATTTCAAACAAATTCTTTGTGAGTGGGCAAGTGGTGGTTTATGGACTTGCTGTATTGTCCACAAGACTCTTCGATGGTGATTGTGCACCTGCACAGTCACAACAGTTGGCTGCTAGCCATCTTTACAAGGACTACAGTGGGTCTGCTCTGTGATGACCAACCTACCAATATTCTTCAAAATTTCGACTGACTCTGCTGTGGGTTTGCTCTGTTGTGGCCCATTACCTGTCTGCATGTCAATAGTCAGCACTGTCTTTCCATTGGAAGGACAACACTACTTCAAGACTGCATGGAAATCCACTACTTCCATGTGCATTTTCTTTTATTGCTCAGTCTTTGAGAAAAACTCCGCTATTTTACTGTGATGTATGATCAGGACTGTCTTTATGGACTGTGAGAAAACGTTAGCTTTTGACCAACATTGTATCAATAAGTGTGTGCATTTGATTTCTTTGTTATTGTAATCATAAAAAAAATTTCAAATCTGTATTGGCCACTGCCCAAAACAATTTGTCAAATTTTTTGTGGGGAGCATGGGGGCTATGTAAGTAGGCTGTTTAGGTTTTCTTATTGATAGCGCTCTGTATGAAAATCGCTGGCTGTGCTGTGTGCAGTCTGTGGCTGGTTTGCATTGTTGTCTGCCATTGTAGTGTTGGGCACTGGCAGCTGGATGCTAACAGCGCGTAGCGTTGCGCAGTTGGAGGTGAGCCGCCAGCAGTGGTGGACGTGGGGAGAGAGATGGCGGAGTTTTGTAATTTGTAAGACTGGATGTCATGAACTACGATATACACTCCTGGAAATTGAAATAAGAACACCGTGAATTCATTGTCCCAGGAAGGGGAAACTTTATTGACACATTCCTGGGGTCAGATACATCACATGATCACACTGACAGAACCACAGGCACATAGACACAGGCAACAGAGCATGCACAATGTCGGCACTAGTACAGAGTATATCCACCTTTCGCAGCAATGCAGGCTGCTATTCTCCCATGGAGACGATCGTAGAGATGCTGGATGTAGTCCTGTGGAACGGCTTGCCATGCCATTTCCACCTGGCGCCTCAGTTGGACCAGCGTTCGTGCTGGACGTGCAGACCGCATGAGACCACGCTTCATCCAGTCCCAAACATGCTCAATGGGGGACAGATCCGGAGATCTTGCTGGCCAGGGTAGTTGACTTACACCTTCTAGAGCACGTTGGGTGGCACGGGATACATTCGGATGTGCATTGTCCTGTTGGAACAGCAAGTTCCCTTGCCGGTCTAGGAATGGTAGAACGATGGGTTCGATGACGGTTTGGATGTACCGTGCACTATTCAGTGTCCCCTCGACGATCACCAGAGGTGTACGGCCAGTGTAGGAGATCACTCCCCACACCATGATGCTGGGTGTTGGCCCTGTGTGCCTCAGTCGTATGCAGTCCTGATTGTGGCGCTCACCTGCACGGCGCCAAACACGCATACGACCATCATTGGCACCAAGGCAGAAGCGACTCTCATCGCTGAAGACGATACGTCTCCATTCGTCCCTCCATTCACGCCTGTCGCGACACCACTGGAGGTGGGCTGCACGTTGTTGGGGCGTGAGCGGAAGACGGCCTAACGGTGTGCGGGAACGTAGCCCAGCTTCATGGAGACGGTTGCGAATGGTCCTCGCCGATACCCCAGGAGCAACAGTGTCCCTAATTTGCTGGGAAGTGGCGGTGCGGTCCCCTACGGCACTGCGTAGGATCCTACGGTCTAGGCGTGCATCCGTGCGTCGCTGCGGTCCGGTCCTAGGTCGACGGGCACGAGCACCTACCGCCGACCATTGGCGACAACATCGATGTACTGTGGAGACCTCACGCCCCACGTGTTAAGCAATTCGGCGGTACGTCCACCCGGCCTCCCGCATGCCCACTATACGCCCTCGCTCAAAGTCCGTCAACTGCACATACGGTTCACGTCCACGCTGTCGCGGCATGCTACCAGTGTTAAAGACTGCGATGGAACTCCGTATGCCACGGCAAACTGGCTGACACTGACGGCGGCGGTGCACAAATGCTGCGCAGCTAGCGCCATTCGACGGCCAACACCGCGGTTCCTGGTGTGTACGCTGTGCCGTGCGTGTGATCATTGCTTGTACAGCCCTCTCGCAGTGTCCGGAGCAAGTATGATGGGTCTGACACACTGGTGTCAATGTGTTCTTTTTTCCATTTCCAGGAGTGTATATTTTGGCTATTAAGGTAAATACACTGTTTGGTCTCTATGAAAATCTTTCATTTGCTAACTATGCCTATCAGTAGTTAGTGCCTTCCGTAGTTTGAATCTTTTATTTAGCTGGCAGTAGTGGCGCTCGCTGTATTGCAGTAGTTCGAGTAACGAAGATTTTTGTGAGGTAAGTGATTTGTGAAAGGTATAGGTTAACGTTAGTCAGGGCCATTCTTTTGTAGGGATTTTTGAAAGTCAGATTGCGTTGCGCTAAAAAATATTGTGTGTCAGTTTAAGTACAGTGATGTACAATTTTTCTAAGGGGACGTTTCAATGGAATCATTTAAACTCTAGTTATTAAGAATTTTAATAATTGGCGAACAATCCCTTGTGTTATTGTTCTTGTTACGCAGGCTGTGTAATGTCCTCAATGCTTCTTGTTAGGTGTCGTCATAACAGTGTTCTGTGTAGTTGTGAGTGCATTATATTGGAGCTGAGTGAATTTGAACACGGGCAAATTGCTCGTATGGGGTGCTTCGGTAATCAGGATAGCCGAAATGTTTGGTGTTTTAAGAGGCATTGTATCGAAGATTTATACTCTGTAGAGGGAAACATTGACGAACGTGTGTTTTGAGTCATCGTGGCAGACAGTCACTGAAGAGGCTTTTGACGCAAAATAAGAGGACATCAGCTGTAAAAGTCAGTGCAGAACTGAATGTCGCACTCGCAAACCCTGTCGGCACCAAAACAGCACGAAGTGTGCTCTACAAGCAATTTTCATCTTTTTCCGTATCCGGATGCACCAATTATATCTTCCCTTCCCAGTAATTAGCAACGTAGTTTGCTTTGTCGTTGACTTTCAAAATATCATCTTTAGTGCATGTTATAGACATATCTGGGCAAATCAGTATGTGGTCCAAGTCCTGTATTGCTCCGCATTCACACCTATCGCTATCACTGTAACCCCATTTAAATAGGTTTTTGATTTGCACCTAGTTACTCCGGAGCGCAGCCGGTTTAATGACCTCAAGTTGTAAAAGATAGTTGAAATCCTGCAGATCCCTCCTCAAGTAGTTCCATTGTGGAGTATGGTACCATTTCTTCCCAAAGAGATAGCCGCCTTGCGACGGGCTTGGTGGTGAGCTCTTCAGAAGTTTCAATGAAACTCCTGCGGGATTTCAGCCAGACACGTTGTTTTCGGTCCATATGCATCGGGTGTCGAGGATCATTCTTTTGTTTTGATCTTTCGATCTCGGCGGCTACTTGTCTTCGGATAGTGGGTGGTGCTATGCCTATGATGGGATAAATGATGTCTGTGGGAGTTGGTTTGAGGCATCCTGTGGCAATACGTACAGTTTCGTTTACGGCGACGTCAACTTGCTTAGTGTGAGCAGAGTTCCTCCAAACTGGCGCCGCGTATTCCGCTGCTGAGATACTCAGCACCAGACCCGTGGTGCGCAAAACATGTAGTTGAGCTCCCCAAGATGAACCTGTTAGCTTCCGCAGTATGTTGTTCCTGGCACAGACCTTTTTCTTTAGTGTTGTAACAGTGCTGCTTAAAAGTAAGTGCTCTGTCCAATGTTACTCCCAGGTATTTTGTGCTGTTTGTATGTTTCAGCTCTTCCCCTTGCCACATGACTCGGAGTTTCCGTTTGGCTTGTTTGTTCCTAAGATGGAAGGCGGATACTTGAGATTTACTAGGGTTTGGTTTTAGATTATTGCCGTCGTAATAGGTAGCAAGTTCTGTTGAGGCTCCAGTGAGAGTCTTCTCCACTTATTCAAAGGTTTTATTCTGAGTGGCCACTGCTGCATCATCAGCATATATGAACATTCGTGTCTGGTGGCTGATGGGAAGATCATTCGTATAGATGTTAAATAGTATTGGAGCCAAGACACTACCCTGTGCAAGTCTATTTTTCTGTGTCCTCCATCGGCTGTTTTTAGATTGTAAGGTTACATAGTAGCGTCTGTTCTGTAGCATGCATTGCACGAACATTGAAAGGGTGTAGTCCTTACTGACATTATACACTTTCTGGGTAAGCAACTTATGGTTAACTGTGTCATATGCAGCACTGAGATCCAGGAATGCCACCCCAGTTACTTCTCCTCTATGATAGCCGTCTTCGATGTACTGTGTGAGATTAAGTATTTGGCCACAGCATGATTTTCCTGGTCGAAATCCAGCTTGTTCGTTAATGAGGGCTTTTTCCACATAATCAGCTATGCGTTTGAGGATCACTCGCTCCAGCACTTTAAATAAATGACAAAGCAGTGAGACAGGCTGGAAATTTTTAGCTTCAGCTGGGTCTTTCCCTGGTTTTAGTAACGCAATAACCCGAGCTTTCCTCCACAGTTTAGGAATTTGCATTGTTGTAATACAGTTATTCATTAGCTCTAGGATCCATGCTTGTACTCCCTGTCCAAAATGATTAATTTGCTCAGATCTCAGACCGTCGAGGCCAGCGGCCTTATTGTTTTTCAAATCGTTGATGGCATCTTGTAGCTCCTGAATGAAGAACGGGCAAGCAAGGAAGCTAATCTCCTCGTTCAATTTTCTTTTAATTTTGCCATTCCTGATCTTCCTTTTAGTTTTCCCGTTCATGAGTAGTTGGTGAGCTATATGATCAGGTGTAACTTCACTGTAATTTGGTTGTGGTTCTGTTGGGTCGCTGTTGAGACTTTTGACCAGTTTCCATGCTGTGCTTCATATCCGTCTCTTGTAGGAGGCTACACCACTTTTCCTTTCTCGCTTCGGAGGTACCAGACATCAGTACCTCACTTGCCTGGATCGTTTCCTCTGAGAAGAGGTCCTTATTGTACAGTTCTTCATACTTTTTCAGAGCCTCCTTGCTGCTACCATTGAGTCCAGCGATATACTGGGTGCGGCACCCTCTAGGTATGCGCCGTCGGGAGATTTTCTTGTCAAGGTCTATAAAAGTTTCAAATGATTGTATCTCTGGTTTAATTTCCAAGATCTCCTTATCAAGGTCCTCTGTGAAAAATTCCCAATGAGCTTTTTTGAAATTGAAGCGTCTCTTGAAGGGCATTACATCTGATTTGATTATTGCAGTAATGCAGCAAATTATTGCTCTGTGTTGCGATCTTGGAATTGGGTCCTCGATTTGCTTTACAGTTTGCAGGAATACTTTTTCGGAGACAAAGATGTTATCTGGATTATATCCTCGTTTCCATCTTCCGCTGTTAAATGATGTAGGCAACTTTGGGTCGTGTAACAATTTCAGTTTAGCCTGGTCTGCCCAGATCTCCAGAATTTCGCCATCGTCATTTGTCTCTTTATAACCCCATGAGAGACCGTGACAGTTAAAATCTCCTAGTACAACTTTGATATTTTTTGAATGGAAATTTCCAGGCTCCGTAAATTTGAACCTCCCACTGGGTGGTTTGTACACGGATGTTACAGTACATGAATGTAGCTCAATAGTTAAAATTTCTATATTCTCTTCGTAGGTCAGAGCAGAGGAGCATACATCTAAGTTCGGTTGCACAAATATAGCACTTCCGTACCTTTCTTGTGGTCTCTCAAGAACTAATTTCATGCCCTGTATTTTTGGTCTATGGCTAGTTGGTGCTCTGTGAGTTTCTTGTAACACTAAAACATCACAGTTGTTTCGTTTGCACATGTCAGATAATAAAGCCATAAAACCTGTGCTTTGGAACAATGGAAGGAAGTCATTTGGCCGTATGTCTTCTTTGCGACTTTCACCCTGTTTTTCCTTCCAAGAATAAAACATTGCAAGAATTCGGTGATTATTTGGGCAGCTATATCATGGTATACCATGAGCCCCAAACTTATTCTGTGAGTCCGGTATACTGCCAAGGATTATGTGACAATCTTGGCTCAAAAGGTCCATCTCGTGGTACAATTTTTGTTCCCCAATACTGATGAAATGTTCCCTCTTCAAACAGATCGCATCGTCCAGGAGTGGGTTTTGCGAGTATCTTCTCTCAATATTACTGAGCCCTTTTAGTCTGCTTTGGAGGGAAGCGTGCATGATCGCTATTTACCTTGTACCAGTAATCAGAATTCCCTCCCCCCTCTCCTCTCCTCTCCTCTCCTCTCCTCTCCTCTCCTCTCCTCTCCTCTCCTCTCCTCTCCTCTCCTCTCCTCTCCTCTCCTCTCCTCTCCTCTCCTCTCCTCTCCTCTCCTCTCCTCTCCTCTCCTCTCCTCTCCTCTCCTCTCCTCTCCTCTCCTCTCCTCTCCTCTCCTCTCCTCTCCTCTCCTCTCCTCTCCTCTCCTCTCCTCTCCTCTCCTCTCCTCTCCTCTCCTCTCCTCTCCTCTCCTCTCCTCTCCTCTCCTCTCCTCTCCTCTCCTCTCCTCTCCTCTCCTCTCCTCTCCTCTCCTCTCCTCTCCTCTCCTCTCCTCTCCTCTCCTCTCCTCTCCTCTCCTCTCCTCTCCTCTCCTCTCCTCTCCTCTCCTCTCCTCTCCTCTCCTCTCCTCTCCTCTCCTCTCCTCTCCTCTCCTCTCCTCTCCTCTCCTCTCCTCTCCTCTCCTCTCCTCTCCTCTCCTCTCCTCTCCTCTCCTCTCCTCTCCTCTCCTCTCCTCTCCTCTCCTCTCCTCTCCTCTCCTCTCCTCTCCTCTCCTCTCCTCTCCTCTCCTCTCCTCTCCTCCAACACCATAGCACCCTCTTTCAGATGCTGCCCTACGCTCCGTCACCACAGCGTTTCCACCTTACAGTAAATATATGCCTTACAAAAAAATACTATTAAATAAATCTCTATTTAAGAGCTGCTGTGTGATTACTATTTTTCAAGGCCATTCTCATGGAAACCACAGTAAAGTTTCTTATTTTAACCCGCAATATGAAAGCAAACTCTGCATAAAACAATGCAGTTATGTCTATCGTCTTTTCTAATAAGAGTTATCTCTGTAAGAAAAAAGGGAGTTACATTGATTTTCATTACTCTTTCTTCTCTTTCTATACACTGGATGTAGAGATGTAAGTTTACCGCAGTCTATGACTTATGAGTAATAACGTTGTTTCTCACTGAAATCCCTTTTATTTCGGTAAACTGATTAACGTATTACTCTTCTGACTCATGAAAATGATTTTTCGCCGGTTTTAACAAAGTTAGAGGCGGTTTGTTTCGTGCCGCAACGATCGAGCACCATCAGCTTTCTATCGTTAGCTATTCATTTACTGAAAGGCGAAGCTGCACCTTTAGTTCGAGGTCTGTTAATCTTTTTCAGAACACTTTTCTGTATGACGAAGACGTGTTCATACGTCACTTAACATACCGGTAACGAACACAGACTTTTGGCCTGTACGTTTAGTCCTTGAGGTGAAGGAAAGCATGAAAGTAATTCATAAGGAAATTTAAGAAAAGTGATCAAAATTAGAACTGTGATTTTTGCAGAAGATAAGAAATTTTTATTCTGCTGTTGGTGAGCTCGATTATTTTCATTAACACTTTCAGAGTACACCTGTTGTGTAAGTTAAACCAGTAGCACGAAAGGAACAACTTCAACCTCCGTCCTCGTTAACTGAAATTTCAACTACTTTGCATGAAGAGTGTCATAATATTCCCTTAAAAAACCACACATAAACATTATTTATCCTTTTCGGGAGAATGTAAAATGTTTTGAATGCCAACGGTTTTCCTACACCGTATTAGGCTTGGTAATGTGTTGCGTTTTCCGTGTTTCCATATTTTTGTTCACCCACTGTAGTCAGCATTTGTGAATACCTGTTGGTTGCCTAAACCATACATTAGAATTAGCCAAGAAATCGAAACGACAGCTACAGTTGAAAAAATCAATTATGTGAAATAAAGTACAACTTCACAAATTGAATCCATAGCAGTTGTAGTAGACTGCGCGTGGTAGCCGCGCGATCTTGGGCGCCTTGTCACGGTCCGCGCGGCTCCCCCCTCCCCTCCCCCCCCCCCCCCCCCCCCCGTCAGAGGTTCGAGTTCTCCCTATGGCATGTGTGTGCGTGTTGTCCTTAGCGTAAGTTAAAGTTAGGTTAAGTAGTGTGTAAGCTTAGGGACCGGTGACCTCAGCAGTTTGGTCCCATAAGACCTTACCTCAAATTTCCAAAATTTTGCAATTGGAGCACTAACAAGCGAAATGCAAACTTATCTTTGTAAATAGCTGTAGACTGAAATGACGGAAGTCATGGGATAGCAGTAGCGGTAGTGTCGCATACACAAAGTATAAAAGGGCGGCACAATGGCGAGGTTGTGATTTGTACTCAGGTGATTCATGTGAAAAGATTTGCGACGTGATTACGGCCGCACGAAGGGATTTAACAGACTTTGAACGCGGAATGGTACTTGGAAGTAAACGTATGGGATACTCTATTTCTGAAATCGTTTGGAAATTCAATATTGCGAGACTCATAGTGCCAAATATGTGCCGAGAACATCAAATTTCAGGCCTTAACTCTCACCATGGACAACGCAGTGTCCGCAAGTCCTTCACTTAACGACCGAGAGCAGCGGCGTTTGTGTAGAGTTGTCTGCTGTGTTGGCAGAAGATCCAATGCCGTGTTACTAGTGCAGACCGAAATGCACGCGTTTTAGTTCACGCAGGCTGGCGTGAGGGGGGAAGGACTATGCTGACGTACGGTCTGGAACATGATGAACGTCGCTCTTGACGGTACATGATTCAGAATATTATCTGTTCAGAATAGTAACTGAATATGGGGCCTTGCTAGGTCGTAGCAAATGACGTAGCTGAAGGCTATGCTAAACTGTCGTCTCGGCAAATGAGGGCGTATGTAGACAGTGAAGCATCGCTAGCAAAGTCGGCTGTCCAACTGGGCGAGTGCTAGGAAGTCTAGACTAGACGTGCGCTCTGTCTGTAATCACTGATAGTGGCGACACGCGGGTCCGACGTATACTAGCGGACCGCGGCCGTTTTAAAGGCTACCACCTAGCAAGTGTGGTGTCTGGCGATGACACCACATTGTCAGTGCCAACAGATAAGCAACACTGAGTGAAGCAACCACAGAAATCATTGTGAGATGTACGACGAACGAACGTACCCGCTAGGACAGTGCGGCGAAATTTGGTGTTAATGGGGTATGGCAGCAGACGACCGACTCCAGTGCTTTGCTCTCTGCAGCTCTCCAACTGGTCTCGTGACCATATAGGTTGAACCCTAGACGACTGGAAAACCGTGCTCTGGCCAGATGAATCCGGATTCCAATTGGTAAGAGGTGATGGTGGGGTTCTAATGTGACGTAGATCCGACGAAGCCATGAACCCAAATTGTCAACAATGCACTGTGCAAGCTGGTGGTGGCTCCTTAATTGTGTGGACTGCGTTTACATGAAATGGACGGGGTCCTCTAGTCCAACTGAAGCGATCAGTGACTGGAAACAGTTATGTTCGGCTACCTGGAGGTCGTTTGCAGTCATTCGTTGACTTCATGTTGCCAGACAATGATGGGATTGGTTCAAATGGCTCTGAGCACTATGGGACTCAACTGCTGTGGTCATCAGTCCCCTAGAACTTAGAACTACTTAAACCTAACTAACCTAAGGACATCACACACATCCATGCCCGAGGCAGGATTCGAACCTGCGACCGTAGCAGTCGCACGGTTCCGGACTGCGCGCCTAGAACCGCGAGACCACCGCGGCCGGCAATGATGGGATTTTTATGGATGACAATGCGCCATGTCACTGGGCCACAATTGTTCGCAACTGGTCTGAAGAACGTTCTGGACAATTTGAGCTAATGATGTGGCCACCCACATCGCCCAACACAGGACATAATCGAGAGATCAGTTCGAGCACAAAATCCTGCACTGGCAACACTTTCGCGATTATGGACGGCTATAGAGGCAGCAAGGCTCGATATTTCTGCAGGGGACTTCCAATGACTTGCTGGGTCCATGCCAAGTCTAGTTGCTGAACTACACCCGGTAATAGGAGATCCGAGACGGTATTACGAGGTATCCCATGAATTTTGCCACCTCAGAGTATCTTTGTATTCAGTAAAAACGGAACACATGTTACACGGAATATTTTATTCGAATTAGTTTATGCTACCACCTAAAAGAAATTGCTGTTCCTTCTGAAAAAAACATATGTACCGCGCGAGACACTGAAAAGTACAAATACTAATGACTTTGTATCCCATTTCTTTTGCCTGTTGGGTGAGGGAAGCGTCGCTGTGTACGGGCCGTGAACTGTCCTACCTTATACCTACGGTCCCTTCTCGGCGACGGCTATGGTCGCAAGTTCGAATCCTGTCTCGGGCATGGGTGTATTTGATGTCCTTAGGTTAGTTAGGTTTAAGTAGTTCTAAGTTCTAGGGGACTGATGACCACAGAAGTTAAGTCCCATAGAGCTCAGATCCATTTGAACCATTTGAATCCCAGCGTGTGGCCATAATAACGTCGGAATACTTTTCACATTACTCACCTGAGTACAAATGACAGTACCTCTAATCCACTGCCCTTTGCTACCTTCTGTAGCCATATTATTGCTAACTACCAGGTGATCAAAATTTCAATATAAATTTGAAAACTGAATAAATCAGGGAATAATGTAGATAGGGAGGTACATATTGACACACATGCTTGGAATGATATGGGTTTTTATTACAACCAAAAAAATACAAAAGTTCAGAAAATGTCCGACAGAAGTTTCTAAGTTCTAGGGGACTGATGACCTCAGCAGTTAAGTCCCATAGTGCTCGGAGCCATTTGAACCATTTGATCCTTCGCGGCGGTAGCATAACCGTCGCACAGCATTGCCGGAGTACATTTACCCTACAAGGCTTCGCGAGAACTGTATTATCTTCCAGTGATTCCATTAAGTTCCTGAGAATTTCTGTTACACCTTCGTATTGTCAGTACCACCGGGTTACGATCATAGCTACTGCCTCTGAATCCATTCCATACCTATTTGATAAATATTTGAACGCCGGAATAAACGAGAGTTAATCATAAAATCTTAGTTGTCATCTCGAAAAATATGGAATTATGTAACGGATTTTTTGTTTGTTTGCTCGAATACATCTGCAGTTCCGGTGCACCTCGGAATGGTCGCACAGCACAGTGCCGAGGTTCGCCTCTAGAGCAGCTTAAATAAAATGGCGTGGTGCACTTAGAAAGTCGAGTATGGGTCGTTGATTCGTTTTCGGCACCAGCGGAGATGTTGCAGACATCCAATTCGGATGACTTCTTTGGCTGTTTTGTCCTGAAGCAACTGTAGCATTTCCGCTGCTGCTGCTGCTGCAGACAAATTATGGCTCGTTACCACACTTCATAAATAAACTGCACTGTTTTGTTCTGGTTCCTCTATCGGCGTGCTACGCCACTGTGGCGCGGGATTCCAGTGTGCACCAGAACTGTAGAGATATTCGTGCGACAAGCAAAAAAATAAATTATATAACTTAATTTTTCGAGGTGATTTTTAAAACTGTATGACTATCCTCAGCAACTGCACACTCTAGCTTCATGTTCCGTATCTACTGTAATAACCATGGAGATGAAATACAGGAAGTTACCAAGACGCCACAGACTTGAAGCCATCACCCGCGAACTTAGTAGCGCCAAATATTGGCTTGTAAATGGAAATGCCGTGTGGCTAGGGCCTCCCGTCGGGTAGCCCTTTCGCCTGGTGCAAGTCTTTCGAGTTGACGCCACTTCGGCGACTTGCGTGTCGATAGGGATGAAATGATGATGATAAGGACAACACAACACCCAGTCCCTCAGCGGAGAAAATCTCCGACCCAGCCGGGAATCGAACCCGGGCCGTAAGGTATGACATTCCATCGCACTGACCACTCAGCTACCAGGGGCGGATATTGGCTTTTGGAGGTGTTTTTTTTTAAAAAAAGGAAAGAAAGAAATCGAGCATGCAACATCTGCAGTTGTAGGCCTACTAACCGTCCTGATTATAGTGTAAAGTATAAAGGAATCATACTTCGTGAGTGGACTGTTCCAAGCATAATTTTCTTTTGTTTATCTCAATTTTAGTTGGGCTTGTTACTTTTACTGTAGCAATTTCATTTCTGTAACTTACTTTTAGATTTCCTATCAATTACAACTCAAGGTGCGCTCTGGTTGAACCCTGTGTGAATGAAATACTCCAAAATGCCCAAACATAGCAAAACATCTTCTCAGCATTTTCGGGACGAGGACATTCGAGATGCCACAATAAAATAATGAGACATTTTCTTCGCAAGATGTGGCAACCCTGCAGGCTTGCGTAGGCACAATATCTTTGAAATTGTTCTATAAGCTGCTTCTATTCCAAGCAGCACATCGATGCAACTGCTCAGTCGTAAATTGTACTGTAATAAGTTAAAACGTGTTTGTGTCTCTAATTACTGAAATGGAACCGCATAATATTGTGCAACGGTATGCCATTTCTTTTGGCGTTAAATTGGATGAAAACGCGATGACAACTTACGGTAAACTTCAGAAGGGGCTTTTGGAGGTTATGTCAAGAGCTTAAGGCTTTCGTTGGCATAAAATGTTTAGTGAAGGCAGAACGGATGTTGAAGATGAAGACCGTAGTGGACGACCATCAACCTCACGGCCGGTTGCCAACTTGGCCAGAGAGCGTGAACTCGTACGATCTGATTGAAGTTTATGAGTGAAAATGATTGCAGAACTGAACATCAATCGAGAATCGGTTCGTCTAATAATAACTGAATATCTTGGTGTGAGAAAGATTTGTGCAAAAATGGTCCCCAAAAATCTCACAGCACCACAGCAAGAAACATGGGAAAACGTGGCAGTCGATCTGTTAGAGCAAACTGAAATAAATCCAGAATTGTTGAGCCATCTTAATACTGGTGATGAAAGTTGGCTTTTTCAGTACGATCCAGAGACAAAACGCCAAAGTTCGCAATGGTGCTCAAAGGAATCTCCCAAACCAAAAAAAGCTCGCATGTCAAAGTTCTACATCTACATCTACATCCATACTCCGCAAGCCACCTGACGGTGTGTGGCGGAGGGTACCTTGAGTACCTCTATCGGTTCTCCCTTTTATTCCAGTCTCGTATTGTTCGTGGAAAAAAGGTTTGTCGGTATGCCTCTGTGTGGGCTCTAATCTCTCTGATTTTATCCTCATGGTCTCTTTGCGAGATATACGTAGGAGGGAGCAATATACTGTTTGACTCTTCGGTGAAGGTATGTTCCGAAACTTCAACAAAAGCCCGTACCGAGCTACTGAGCGTCTCTCCTGCAGAGTCTTCCATTGGAGTTTATCTATCATCTCCGTAACGCTTTCTCCATTACTAAGTGATCCTGTAACGAAGCGCGCTGCTCTCCGTTGGATCTTCTCTCTCTCTTCTATCAATCCTATCTTGTACGGATCCCACACTGCTGCGCAGTTTTCAAGCAGTGGACGCCAAGCGTACTGTACTCTACTTCCTTTGTTTCCGGATTGCATTTCCTTAGGATTCTTCCAATGAATCTCAGTCTGGCATCTCCTTTATCGACGATCAACTTTATATGATCATTCCATTATAAATCACTCCTAATGCGTCCTCCCAGATAATTTATGGAATTAACTGTTTCCAGTTGCTGACCTGCTATATTGTAGCTAAATAATAAAGGATCTTTCTTTCTACGTATTCGCAGCACATTACACTTGTCTACATTGAGATTCAATTGTCATTTCCTGCACCATGCGTCAATTCGCTGCAGATCCTCCTGCATTTCAGTGCAATTTTCCATTGTTACAACCTCTCGATATAGCACAGAATCATCCGCAAAAAGCCTCAGTGAATTTCCGATGTCATCCACAAGGTCACTTATGTATATTTGCAATAGCAACGGTCCTACGACACTCCCCTTCGGCACACCTGAAATCACTCTTACTTCGGAAGACTTCTCTCCGTTGAGAATGACATACTGCGTTTTGTTATGTAGGAACTCTTCAATCCAATCACACAATTGGTCTGATAGTCCATATGCTCTTACTTTGTTCATTAAACGACTGCGGGGAACAGTATCGAACCCTCTGAGTCTCGTGGACGAATAGCGCGAGCTAGGTTTCAGACTACTGTCTTTTTCGAAACCATGCTGATTTCTACAGAGTAGATTTCTAGTCTCCAGAAAAGTCACTATACTCGAACATAATATGTGTTCCAAAATTCTACAACTGATCGACATTAGAGATATAGGTCTATAGTTCTGCACATCTGTTCGACGTCCCTTCTTGAAAACGGGGATGACCGGTGCCCTTTTCCAATCCTTTGGAACGCTACGCTCTTCTAGAGACCTACGGTACAACGCTGCAAGAAGGGGGGCAAGTTCCTTCGCGTACTCTGTGTAAAATCGAACTGGTATCCCATCAGGTCCAGCGGCCTTTCCTCTTTTGAGCGATTTTAATTGTTTCTTTATCCCTCTGTCGTCTATTTCGACATCTACCATTTTGTCATCTGTGCGACAATCTAGAGAAGGAACTACAGTGCTTTCTTCCTCTTGAAACATCTTTGGAAAAAGACATTTAGTATTTCGGCCTTTAGTCTGTCATCCTTTGTTTCAGTACCATTTTGGTCACAGAGTGTCTGGACATTTTGTTTTGATCCACGTACCGCTGTGACATAAGACCAAAATTTCTTAGGATTTTCTGCCAAGTCAGTACATAGAACATAACTTTCGAATTCATTGAACGCCTCTCGCATGGCCCTCCTCACACTACATTTCGCTCCGGGTAATTTTTGTTTGTCTGCAAGGCTTTGGATATGTTTGTGTTTGCTGTCAAGTTCCCTTTGCTTCCGCAGCAGTTTTCTAACTCGGTTGTTGTACCACGGTGGCTCTTTTCCATGTCTTACGATCTTGCTTGGCACATATTCATCTAACTCATTATGTACGATAGTTTTCAACTTTGTCCACTTATCCTCAACATTATCTGTACTTGAGACAAAACTTTTGTGTTGAGCCGTCAGGTACTCTGAAATATGCTTTTTGTCCGTGCCAACATTGCCGATAATTGGATTCTGCATCACGATAATGCGCCATCCCATACTGCTCTGTCAGTACATCAATTTTTAACCTCAAAACAAATTTCAGTACTACCACAGCCACCTTATTCACCAGATATGGCACCGTGCGACTTTTTTCTATTTCTAAAAGTCAAAACGGCGGTCAAGGGACACCATTTTCAAACAACACAAGATGTCAAAAAAGCTGTGACGAGGATCCTGGAGTATATTACAGAAGATGAGTTCCAGAAATGTTACCATCAATGGCAGAAGCGCTGGAAAAAGTATATGCAATCAGAAGGGAACTACATTGAAGGAGACAACATTAAACTTTACTAAAACGGTAAGCAACTTTTTTTTCACATCAGTCTCATTACTTTTTGGCGCACCTCGTAGACGGAACATCAGTTTCGTTTATTCCGTATTCAGGAAAACGCTAGTTAACGAAAGCAGCCTTTTCGCATAACACACTTCACTTCTTGGTTATTCAAAAGATGTAATAAAAAGAAACGTACCTTAAAGAGGCCAAATGCGTCACAGTACTCCGTCAAATACGCTTTAAGACCAACGCAACGTCTGAAAATACCTACCTGACACCGTGTTATTCACGAACGCACCGTGTGACAGAAATTAAGAACAAGAAACACTTGTAAACAGTAGTCGGCTAAGTTTTAGGAGCTACAACAATGACGGCGCCGGCTTCAAAGCAGTGTGCTGCGTAAGTGTATACCGCCATCTCCCCTCATTATACGTCCATGATAATAACATTACATACTGCCGCTTGCTGAAGTCGTCTGTGCGTCGTAGGGTTTGTGGTTGAGCTGGTTCCTTTCCCAAATTTTCGATTTCTTATCCCTGATACATATAATCAGAATAAAATATCTGTTAGATTGAATAGCAGTTGCAACATGTAAATAATGTTCCCCAACAATGAGTTTAAAGTTCAAAGTTATTCACTATTTATTCAATACTTCCACACAGCAGATGAACTGGTGGAAACCTTACTGATGTAGCTAATTAGATCTGTAAGTGATCCGAGTCCTCATACAGTACTTAGAAACTCACTATAAATTTTAATTATATCTAGTAACACTGCATAATTACGAGTACTTCAAGTACAATTGTTCACGGTCCGGAAATATTCTTAGTCCAGGCCAACACTACTCGCGAGGGCAAAAGTCCAGCCGACAATCAACGAAAATATTCTGATTCGACAGTCGTGAAACACTGAGTGCACACTGAACAGACTGAATCGCTACGAATTTACTCGCGCATCAGAGGTCCGACCGACCCACAGTGACATTATACTAAGTTCGCAAATCTAAGGTCGTCAAAACAGAGCGGCTAAAATAGCCGCGCGACTTTGACAGTTCCAGAAAAAAAAAGAAACTCGGATGTATTGTCTCTCTGTCTCTGTGTCGTCTCACTTCACAGGTACACTGCAGTTTCTCAGAACTCTTACAGCAAATATAAATCGTCTATTTTCATTCCTTATTTCATATCACTCGTTAACGTTACCCCTGAATACTTAGACAATGTGCTAAAGATTTTCTCCATCAATCTTGCAATCAGATGTTATCGGGTTCTTTTTCTTTGTTATAGGCATAATGTAACATTTATCCACATTTCAAGAGACTGCCACTAACTACATCAAGTGTAAATGTTTTCCAAGATTTTCTGAATTTCCTTAAGGCTGTCCAACGTCAAAACTTTCCTGTAGGCATACACTTCCTTGGAACGAAGAAGTAGACGACAAGAAAGAGAAATGGAATGAATTTGAATTCGATAAATTTGTATTACCTATGTGCATAGTGCAGTTTCCACGTTTTCTTGCACGTAAAACCAGCTTTGTTCTTTTTAAATAACTACTTATAATCAGGTTTTATCGGCCTTACTACAGTTCACCAATAGTGGAGTCTCACCACTTACGGGTTGGGTTGTTTGGGGAAAGAGACCAGACAGCGACGTCATCGGTCTCATCGGATTAGGGAAAGATGGGGAAGGAAGTCGGCCGTGCCCTTTCAAAGGAACCATCCCAGCACTTGCCTGCAGCGATTTAGGGAAATCGCGGAAAACCTAATCAGGATAGTCTGGCGCGGATGTGAGTCCATTGTGCTAATCACTGAGCCACATCGCCTAGTGATGATGGTTTATTGGCCGTCCGATGATCAAAATAGCGCTTAACAATACCAAAAAGGTTATTACTCTATATTTTTGTGTTCTAGTTGATTACATCATTCAAAGAAACTGATATCAGCTGGTTCCGTCAGCCTGCGTGACATGAATGTGAAACGTGGTTAAGGTTAGTACCTCCTCGTTCTTCTCAGATCAGCTGCATGGGTCTTTGCTGAAGAAAATAAAGGTCTGCAGTGTCTAAAATCTGGAACATGGACAGCAGACAGTCGAGCATATGACTATAGGCCGCTTTTTAACGGCCCCGCCCTTTGCCTGAAGCCTACGTGACACAGAGTGGCTCGCCTCATACAGGACTTTGCTCAAACTGGCACACAATTTAATGAAACGACGGCAAACTAATCAACTGCACGCAATTATTACACCTTTAAGATTATTCGCGGACGGGTTTCATAATATGTTAACGCTTGCGTTTTTGCCCCCTTCGTGTTCCTTCGTGTTCTCTCTCTCTCTCTCTCTCTCTCTCTCTCTCTTTCATACACACACACACACACACACACACACACACACACACACACACACACACATACATACACCGTCTCACCTTCGGCAGGACAGGACTTGATTAAATGGATTCTTCGAACTGCAGATTTGCGTTCACACTGGGCTGCATGCATACCTGGAAAACGTTCACAAAAGTAGGTCACACTTGTCATACGATGTATTTTGAATGTGATGGACTTGTATTTGTTATCTCAACGAACAAATTGTGCAGTTTCTTCAAAACAGTTGTGATTACGCCACGTGAAATAACCTACTTCGCCATATAATTTGTCATGTGGAATCGAAAGAGCAATTCCGACGCTTAAGACATGGTGTTATGGCCTTCAGTACGGACACGACGTGAAGGTTACGTGCGCTCTTGAGTTTATTCAGGTATTTTGTAAATCACAGCGGTTCTAATCTTTAATTTCAAATGTCACTTAAGTATTTGTCGTGCTTCCTTTCCTCAATATTGCTAAGCAGGGACTTCTCTTGTTCTATATGGAAATCTACCTCTATATTAAATAGCATAATGTTTAACTCAGCACATTGAAACTCCTTTGTTCTTCTGCAGACATGATATACGTCGTGTAACGGCTATTTACCCGAAATGGAGGCATTTAATAATTACTTTCTAACGGTATGAAATTGTCCTTATCTGATATGCTTAGTTCACTGTACGATTACCAAACTGAAATCTCACCACGACACTTCGCTGTTCGAAATGCAACTGCGTTAAGGATTGGTAAGAGAAATAAATTTCCCTTAATGTATAGATTAGCCTCCTAGGTCACTTAGTATTTATTGAGTAGCTTCGCTCATCAGAAGCGAAATTCTCCACAAATTCGTTGCCCTGCGGGAAACACAAAGTAATGTAGATCCAGCGCACGCCACTTTGTGTTGATGATGTGACAAAGCGGTACTTTAAACAACTGACGTGGTGTCACCAGGGCAGTGAATGTCTGAGGATGCTCATATCTCATCTGAGGATGCTCGTGTCTCAGAGAAAGTAAGTCATTAAATCAAGTCTCACGCGACCTATGGGGCTTTACCTGTACGTTAATTACAAGGGTCGCTGTGTCTACTGCAAGAGATGCTAGCGTTTGTTAATACACTGTGAGCCATGCATTATGATCTGTGTCCATCGGAAAATTGCGTGTCACCTTGTGCTATTGCGCACACTTGATGCCTTCATGAAGTATTCAAGCGGACCAGAGACGGAAAGGGGGTCATGTTGAAGCCGTCAGCACACGGACCGTGCTTTCGAACGTCAACTTTGAGCGTGCGAGTTCAAAGTGATGTTGAGCGCTCAGAAACGATGCGACTTGTGCATCCCTGATTGACGAGTGGTGAACATTCAGAGCTCTCGTAACGATAAGTGTATAATTGAGTAATAACAATTAATTAAGGCAATATTACATCATAAATAAGTAAAGCAATACCTACCGTAAGCTACCTATTGAAGGTTTCACATTTCTGCGCATTTTACGAAAAAAGAAAACCTTTCATAGGCTCGAATTTTGGAGTACAATTTGTTTACGTTATCGTATGCTGTAAGTTACGTGATTATTTCAATAAAGTGAAGTTTGTGTTGTTAGTGTATTCTTAAATGCAGTCCATTTGATTCTCTAGTGAGTAGCGAAAGTGAAAAGTTCCGAAATAAGTGAAAAGTTTACATAGTGTAGGATCAGTTCTTCGTTTATTTTTTGTTTCGTCACGTAAACAATACAGGTTAAATCATTTTTGTTTCTCCGGAAGTTCTGAATTAGCATCCGAACTTTAGGTCTGAAGTTTCTAAGAAATTTAATATATTAATTGAGTAGTCAAGGAAGTTATTCTTGTTTAATTTACACTAAAGTAAAATTTGTTTGCCATGAGTGACAAATGTATGACTTGCCGTAGGATTGTTAGTTTCGGGGTGTGGTCTGAGGGTTGTTGCAGTTTCTTTCATGTGGGTGACTGTAGCGACGTGGGAATTGGGGAAATAAACAAGGCTCATTGGCCGTGAAGGATTTACTGATGGAACGTAGTGAAGAAGGAGGAGAAGATTGAGACCCTTCAGGCGGAAATAGATAAAATGAAACAAGATCTGGAAAGCTTAAGGAGGGAGAGGGGAAAAGAGAGGTGGGTAGTGACAACAGGTTACAGAAGAACTAGGAATATGACTTTCTCAGATAGTGTTGTTGTGAATGTGGAAAACAGGTTTGATGTGTTTTCACAGTTGGAAACTGATGAGCCACAAGTAGATGTAGGAGTAGACAGGACACAACAAATTTTCAAAAAGCCTTTGAAGAATAAGAAGTCAGAAGAAGTTCCGAAAAAGAATTCACATGGTGGAGGTGTTGGCCAACTGTTGCTGGATGGACTACGATCAGCTTAGCAGGTAAAAAGTTTTTTTAAACCCAGTGCAAGTCTGGATCTGGTGACAGAGGATGTAGCCTCACTTTGCACAGACTTCACAAAGGAAGACACCGTGGTAATTGTGGGTGGGGCGGGCCACATCATAGACAGGAACCCTAATTATTCAACTGACAGCGACCTGGTAAAGATAGTTTTAGCAACGAGACATACTAGTGTTCGGCTTGGGTCTGTTCTGAGACGCCGTGACCGGCATCATTTAAACTCTTCTCTTAGGAGAGTTAATTTAGAGGTAGAACGGCTGCTTGGATCAGGTATGGGGTCTCATATCGAAGGGAAAACTGTCTGGGCTAATAGCAAATAGCAGGGGGGGGGGGTGACGGACACTGTCACATGTAGTAAGTAAAGTACCAGAGGTTACGAGTGACAGAACAGCAGTTTTTTAGGGTAGGAAGGGCAGAAACTAAAGATGTTCAGAAATAGGTTGAAAATGACATTCGAATTGATAAAACAGGCAGCCAGAAAGCAAATCTTAATGCACACAATTCATGCAGACAGCCTGTGATTGAAACAACAGGTTCTAAAAAATTGATAGGAAAATTAGGTTCACCCAGTTATAATTCAGCCAATGCAAAAAATCAGTTATCCTTATTGCATCACAATATCTGAGGACTAAGGGGTAAGCTTAATGAGTTGCTTATCTGAACTGAAGACTTAGAGTTTGCCTCTCTGAACATCATGTGACCACTGGTACACATATCGTAAATGTTACAGGATTCAAATTACCTTCTTACTTCTGTAGACAAAATAAGCAGAATGGAGGAGTTGCCCCATTTTTCAGAAACACTTTTGATTTCAACAATATTGATATTAATAAATTTTGCTTAGAGCAGCACTTAGAGAATCTTGTGCAACAGAAGTAATATTTAATAATAAGTTCTTTATAATGGTAAGTATATACAGATCACCTTCAGGAAATTTTAACCTCTTCATAAAAAAGTCTGGAATTTCAGCTGTGCCATCTCACAGTAAAAAACAAGTAAATAGTGGTTGCTGGTAAATTAGACAAAAATCGAGACATTCAGGAAATTGCTCAAAGACAGGAACTGGAAAGAAGTTTTCCACTAAAGGTAACTCAAATCACACAGAAGTCGAAAAATAAACCATGAATTACAAAAGGAATGAAGATATCATGTGGGACAAAAAGGAGACTGTATCTACTATCTAGGAACAGCTCTTATGTCAGCATTGTAATGCATTACAAAGAATACTGCAAAATATTCGAGCAAGTAACTCAGAAAACAAAGTAGTTTTATTACGAGAAAAAGATAATTACATCAGGCAACACAATAAAAACAGTATGGGATATAGTGAAGAGAGAGACAGGAGGGGGCCAAAAAAGGAAGAGGAACAGATAGCTTTAAAAGTATATGAGACTTTGGTAACAAGTGCATATAGTGATGCAAACCCCTCAAGCAAGTCCTTCATTTTTCTTACTGACGGCTTGGGGTTATCAAGTTCGGTGAACAGTGCAGTGCAGTATCTGAGACCAGTATTTAAAAATAACTTCAGTAAAATGGAAATGAGACGTTTCCCAAAGAAGTAGCATCCATCATAAAATTCTTAAAATCTAAGTATTCTAGTGAGTATGATAACATATCAAAGAAGTTAATCAAAGAGTGCTCATGCGAGTTGCATTATATCTTAAGTTATTTGTGTAATCAATCTTTTATCAGTGCATTTCCAGACTGGCTAAAATATGCCGCAGTTAATCCTCTTTACAAGAAGGGAGATAAAGAGATAGCATCAAAGTATCGACCATTTTCACTTTTACCAGCTTTTTCAAAAATATTTGAACAGGTTGTGTTCAAGCATCTCCTTAAGTAACTGATTAAATAATATCTTTTCGAAGTCATTTTGGGTTTCTTACGGGTTCTCATATAAAGAAAGTTATTTACACTTACAGTGAGAATGTACTTAAATTAGAGGCTAGTAGCATTTTGTGATCTGTCAAAAGTCTTTAACTGTGCGAACCGCAGCATTCTCTTAAGTAAATTAGAATATTATGGTGTCATCGGCAATGCTACAAAATGGTTTGAGTCTTATAACTAACAGGAAACGAAGGTGTCGTTGCGATAGACCTGTGCAGTAAGAAATCAGTCTTCATCAGATAGGGATTTAATTACTTGTGGTGTTCTTCGAGCTTCCATCTCTGGTCGATTGCTTTGTCTTGCATATTTTAATGACCTCTCGTCTGTTACATTGCCAGATGCTAATTTTGATTTGTTTGCAAATGATACAAACATTGCAATAAGTAGCAAGTCAAGTACAGATTTACAAATAGCTGTTAATCAAATTTTCAATGACATTAATAAATGGTTTAAAACTAATTCACTGTCATTAAACTTTGAAATAACACACTATTTGCAGTTCAGAACCTGTAAGAGATTTCCTTCCAGCATGTGTAGCAGATAGAAGAGGTTGTCAGTATTAAATTTCTGGGATTACAACTCGACAATAAATTCAGTTTGGAAGGGCATACCACAGAATTGCTTCAGCATGTAAGCATGTCCGCATCTGCAGAGAGAATGATATCAGATGTAGGAGATATAAATATTAAAAACTTGCATACTTTGCTTACTTTCATTCTACACTCCTGGAAATTGAAATAAGAACACCGTGAATTCATTGTCCCAGGAAGGGGAAACTTTATTGACACATTGCTGGGGTCAGATACATCACATGATCACACTGACAGAACCACAGGCACATAGACACAGGCAACAGACCATGCACAATATCGGCACTAGTACAGTGTATATCCACCTTTCGCAGCAATGCAGGCTGCTATTCTCCCATGGAGACGATCGTAGAGATGCTGGATGTAGTCCTGTGGAACGGCTTGCCATGCCATTTCCACCTGGCGCCTCACTTGGACCAGCGTTCGTGCTGGACGTGCAGACCGCGTGAGACGACGCTTCATCCAGTCCCAAACATGCTCGATGGGGGACACATCCGGAGATCTTGCTGGCCAGGGTAGTTGACTTACACATTCTAGAGCACGTTGGGTGGCACGGGACACATGCGGACGTGCATTGTCCTGTTGGAACAGCAAGTTCCCTTGCCGGTCTAGGAATGGTAGAACGATGGGTTCGATGACGGTTTGGATGTACCGTGCACTATTCATTGTCCCATCGACGGTCACCAGAGGTGTACGGCCAGTGTAGGAGATCGCTCCCCACACCATGATGCCGGGTGTTGGCCCTGTGTGCCTTGGTCGTATGCAGTCCTGATTGTGGCGCTCACCTGCACGGCGCCAAACACGCATACGACCATCATTGGCACCAAGGCAGAAGCGACTCTCCTCGCTGAAGACGACACGTCTCCATTCGTCCCTCCATTCACGGCTGTCGCGACACCACTGGAGGCGGGCTGCACGATGTTGGGGCGTGAGCGGAAGACGGCCTAACGGTGTGCGGGACCGTAGCCCAGCTTCATGGAGACGGTTGCGAATGGTCCTCGCCGATACCCCAGGAGCAACAGTGTCCTTAATTTGCTGGGAAGTGGCGGTGCGGTCCCCTACGGCACTGCGTAGGATCCTACGGTCTTGGCGTGCATCCGTGCGTCGCTGCGATCCGGTCCCAGGTCGACGGGCACGTGCACCTTCCGCCGACCACTGGCGACAACATCGATGTACTGTGGAGACCTCACTCCCCACGTGTTGAGCAATTCGGCGGTACGTCCACCGGGCCTCCCGCATGCCCACTATACGCCCTCGCTCAAAGTCCGTCAACTGCACATACGGTTCACGTCCACGCTGTCGCGGCATGCTACCAGTGTTAAAGACTGCGATGGAGCTCCGTATGCCACGGTAAACTGGCTGACACTGACGGCGGCGGTGCACAAATGCTGCGCAGCTATCGCCATTCGACGGCCAACACCGCGGTTCCTGGTGTGTCCGCTGTGCCGTGCTTGTGATCATTGCTTGTACAGCCCTCTCGCAGTGTCCGGAGCAAGTATGGTGGGTCTGACACACCGGTGTCAATGTGTTCTTTTTTCCATTTCCAGGAGTGTATTATGTCATACGAGATCATATTCTGGGGTAACTCATCAAACCGAGCAAAAGTTTTTAGTGTGATAAAGAGTGTAGTATGAATCGTTTGTGGTGTAAATTCAAGAACGTTATGTAGAAACTTGTTCAAGGAACTTTGTATTCTAACCACTGCTTCTCAGTATATTTATTCCTTAATTAAATTCGTTGCAAGTAATGAATCTGTATTTCCAGCCAATAGCTCAAGACATAGTATCAGTTCTAGGAATAAGAACAATCTACATAAAGACCTAAAATCACTTATTTTGGTCCAAAAAATGGTCCAATATTCGGGAACAAACATTTTCCTTAAATTACCAGCAACCACTAAAAACTAGGTTTCAGATAAAGCACGTTTTAAACAGAGTTTGCAAGACTTTTTGATAGGTAACACATTCTATTCTATAGATGAATATCAGTTTTGACAGTTGAGACAACAGTCAAGATTAGGTATTTTGTGTATGATAAATTTATTAAAAGTGTTTAATAGTGTTTCATTCAGCGTATTAATTCTGTAAATATTAATAGTGCCAGTTTACTGTAATATATTCATCTATTTAGAAAATCTCCTGACAAATGACCAGGGTAGTAAGTGCTACAATCAAATGTTTTATTTTTCTTATGTTATACTTTCTGACATGTTTCACACCCACGAGAATCATCTCATGTTTGGGTCTACGGAGCAAAATCTGAATGTAATCTAACCTGGGCGTGGTACGTGCGATCGCAGCGCGCTCCAGCGGCAGTTGTCGGCTGTATTTGGTCCGCAAATCACACTGGTTTGGGAATGGATGGACGTAAAATTCCTACGTCAGCTCTTCTGAAACACGTATTTCCTCCTATGGCTATATGCTAGTCATTTGTTGAATTTCTCAGCGCTTTAGAAGTTTCAGCGAGGTAAAGTTTGTACTCAGAAAGTAGTACAAGCGAAATAATTTCAAAAAGATAAGTGTCCCTCAATGTCCGGTGCACTGCTTGCTCAGGGGTTCCAGGACATTGTCCACTGTGTCAGTACCCATGGTTTTGCAAAGCGTATCTTCTATGGTTTGTGGTTTCTACACTTCATTTTATGCATTGTGACATCGAAAAGAATGGAAATTTTAATATAACCGAATAATTGTAATTCAGGAATATTTACTTAAACTGAAGAGCGGTTAATTGTTAAGTACTAAAATTTATGTGACAGTGTACTATGTGTTCCAGACACTAGGAAGAGACGGTAATTGCATTATGTTATTCGTTGTGTACCGAAGTATTTTTTTGCATCATATCGATTGCGGTCTCACTGGATTCAGTTTATAGTTATTAATTGTCATAGAGGTGACAGTGATTCTCAGTAGTGCTTATTAACATCATTGGCGTCTTATTGAGAATAAATATACTTCAGATGGGAGATGGTTGGTAACTAGAACCAACCAGGTAATGAGCAAAAACTGAATGTAACAGACCTAGAGTTTCTACAGAAATATCTTGCAAAATTGACTTAATGTTTTTCGGAAAAATTGTGCCAGTCACAAAGGCTGACAATTTTCTTGATGGGACCGAGTGTTTAAATAGGACTTGGAAGCTTCACACTGCGTTGACATTGCCAGTTTCTCCACTTGCGTATACGTAACGGCCACTTCGAGTATTCAGTATCCACCGCAATAGACTTTGTGCTATGCGCTATTTTGCAGAGATCACGAGCTCAGAGGAAGAGTACAATAGAATAACCTGTAATGCAGGCCCTGGTGCTCACTGTTCATGAGGACTAAATAGGCTGTGTGATTTACACGGCCGAAGTATGACCCTCCGGCCGTCAGTCCGCGATGTACTTGTAGACGTTTACTGCTGACGGGCTGACTAACATGCCACCGTCTTGCACTCTCGTTTTGCATTGCTCGTAGTTCTCTCGATCGCTCATCCCAGGCCCACGGTTAAATGTCGTTATCTTTTCTACCTATATGACATTGTTAGTGAAACCTCATGATCAATACCGGTGGCACAAAAAAAGATAAAATGGTATACCACGAAGGAGTTATGCGAACTGGTCACAAATTGATATTCATACAGGTATCCACGGAAAATGCAAAACTGTAAACTTTGGCGACCGATGAATTAATATGCGACGCTGCAGTGCAATTTCACCGCGCAACTGGCAGATATAGTAAACGGGAGAAACGATGACACCAGAACATGAAGTCTTTGTGAATTTAATTCGGTACAAAGTAACTATGCCTCCCAGACAAGCGCACGAACAATTACATAATGTTCAAATAACTTACGGGTTTTCTGCCGCTTGACGTCGTCGAGCACCGCCGATATTTTGACAGGAGCACACCCTGCCATTCTCAAGGCACAACTGCCCGTAAGTTATTTGCACATTGAATTCGCCGGGAAAAGTTAAGGTCTCACAATATACACAATGTCAGCATTTGAGAGAGGACGTATAGTTTGACTCAAAGAAGCCGGTTGCAGTAATCAGCGAATCGCTCGACATTTCATTTCAGTAGGAGTAACGCCCCTATTCGACGACGTTGGCAAGAATGGGTGAAGTATTGCCGAAAACAGCGCCAAGGAGGAAGCGGTCGACCTAGAGAGAAGATGAAACGTGAGCAGCGATCAACCGTCAGAAAGGCAAGGGTTCATCGTTATCATCGATCCGACGTACAACTAGTGATTCAGTGACCACAAGCAGCATTAATATTCAGCTCACAGAGAGGGGGCTGAGCTCAAAACGCCCCTTTCGCCGACTACCATTGACCTCTGTACACTAACAAGCCCACTTGCAGTCGTATCGGACACATTCGACCTGGAATATCATTGACTGGAGTAGAGTTGTCTTCAGTGATGAGTTCCGCTTCGAACTGAGCTCCGATGACCAGAGGACACGTTTCTGCGGCCGCCCCAGACAGCCGTGGCATACCAACCTGACTGTAGCCCGCCTTACGCCCCCACAGCCAGGAGTGATGGTCTGGGGTGCCATATCATTTCATAGCATGATTCCTTTGGTTGTCATCCGCGACACCCTTACTGCACATTAGTACGAGATAACTCCCACTCACACGCAGCAAGAGTCTGTACTGCTTGTTTTTGTGCTTACTAGACCCTTCCTTGGTCACCAAGGTCACCGAATCTCTCCACAGTTCAGAACATTTGGAGTATTGTGGACATGGCCCTGCAACAAGCTCGTGATTTTGACGATCTAATGCGTCAGTTGGAGGCATAATATCCCTCAGGAGAACATCCAACAACCATATGAATTAATGCCAAGCCGAATAACTGCTTGCATAAGCGCCAGAGGTGGACCAGCCCGTTACTCACTTTCTCAATTTGTGAAAGTCTTTCTCTTGAATAAATCATCTAGTTGTTCTGTAATTGTAATAATTTGTTTTTCTGTACATATACATCACATTTACCGAATTCCGTCCTATTCGGATAAGTCTTTCGTGGTGCGTCATTTTTTTGGTCTTAGAGTTTATTTGGTACAATACACTTTTTTTTTTTCAATTTGATGTTGTGGTCTTCAGTCCGAAGGCGGGTTTGATGCAACTCTCCACGAAAGACAATCCTGTAGAGAGTCTTCATCTGTGCATAACTACTGGAATTTTCATTCATTTGAAACTGACTAAGGTATTCAAGCATTATTCTGCCTCTAAAATTTTAAGCCATCCTTCCCCCTCTCTCCCCCACTTCTCTTCGTTACCAGATTAGCTATTCCTTGATACCCCATTTTGTATCCTATTAACCGACCCCTTCATTGAATGAAGTTGTGCTATAAATTACATTTTTCCTCTGTTAGAGTGAGTACCTCGCTATTTGCTATTCGCCATCCGGGGTGGCCGAGCGGTTCTAGGCGCTGCAGTCTGTAACTGCGCGCCCGCTACGGTCGCAGGTTCGAATCCTGCCTCGGGCATGGTGTGTGTGATGTCCTTAGGTTAGTTAGGTTTAAGTAGTTCTAAGTTCTAGGGGACTGGTGACCTCAGACGTTAAGTCCAATAGTGCTCACAGCCATTTGAACCAATTTGAGAATGGAGGTGAAAGGAGATATGATTCAATTAGGAAGTTTGTGCACCGTGACCACGCAACAAGTGTTACAAACAATGATAACTCCGACATTGGTCGTATAAATCTGAATTTTTTAAATTATTATTGCACATTGATTTCAGTTACAGTGTGATCATCTTCAGTGCAATACTAAGTCCTGCGGACTACAAAAACAGTTGTTTATAGTGAAGAACGCGCCAACTAGCATTTGTATTTTGCGTTTGTGTATCCGTATTGACCCAACTACATCGTAAATTACAATTGCAGTTGGCACGAGATCACCGAAACTGGACCTTGGATCAATCGAAACGTTCACTTTGTCGGATGAATCATGTTTCTTGTTGCACCAGATCAATGGCACGAGGGTGAGTCAAATGAAAACCTTAAATTTGTAATAACAAATCGAAATTTCGCGCCGTTATCCTGTAAGTTGGTAAGTGTGCTACTAACAGCGTGCAGAATGGGCTGTAGGTGGCACCATTTGCAGATGCACACATACCGTCGCAGTATCAGTATAAAGATGGCCGCCGCACCAGGAAAGAACAGCGTTGTGTTATTCGGTTGTTGGGTAGTGAAGGTGTGAAACCTATTGAAATTCATCGAAGAATGAAGGTTCAGTACGGTGATGCATGTTTGTCACAGCAGCAAGTCTACGAATGGAGTAGGAAGTTCGCAAATGGTGTGACTTCAGTGGAAGATGCACCTCGTGCAGATCAGGCACAACTAGTTGTGACTCCACAGAACATTGCAGCATTTGAAGCCATAGTGAAGGAAAACCGCTGAGTGACACTGAATGACACTGCAGCATGTTTACAGGTTAGTCATGGGACAGCACACCACATTGTGCATGATGTGCTCCAGTTTCACAAAGTGCCTGCAAGATGGGTACCACCGCAGCTGACTCCTGAAATGAGAGAACGACGAGTTGATGCTTGTGATGAACCTCTTTGGCGCTTTGAACGAGAAGGTGATGGCTTCCTTGCAAGAGTCGTTACTGAGGACGAAAACTGGGTTCACTTTCACCAACCGGAAACGAAGAGAGCGAGCGAAGAATGGCACAATTCCTCATCACTAAAACCAAAGAAGTTTAGAACAGTAGCATCAGCAGGGAAGGTTATGCTGACTCTCTTTTGGGACGAAAAAGGCGTCATTTTATAGCATTACATACCTAGAGGGACCACTGTCACCAGTGCATCATACATAGATCTCCTAAAAAATCGTCTGGAGTCTGCAATCAAATCAAAGCGACGTGGATTGCTGTCAGCAGGTGTCCTTTTGCAACATGACAATGCAAGGCCTCACACTGCACGTACAACATTTTCAACAATCACAGACCTGCATTTTGAGAGTCTTCCTCATTTACCACACTCACCCGACCTTGCCCCAAGTGATTTCCATTTGTTTGGACCACTCAAAGACGCAATGGGAGGTAAGAAGTTCCGTTCTGATGAAGAGGCATGCCACGCATTGCATTGGTTGCGCGAACTAACAAAAGAATTTTTTTCTAAAGGAACTTATGCACTTTGTAAGCGCTGGAGGACATGCATTGAGCTAGGGGGAGATTTTGTAGAAAGGTGATACAGCTTTGTACCACTTCTGCACAATAAATAATATCTAAAAAATATTCAAAGCTTTCATTTGACTTGCCCTCGTAGTATGTAGACATGCCTCCATCCAGGCGAACTGTTGCTCGAAACGAGAAACAGTACAACATTCGCTGGCCGATTGGCGCAGCATTATGCTATGTGGTACGTTCACCTACGATTGCACCGGACCTGTGGTAGTAAAGAAAGCTATGTGGACGTTATTGGGATCCACCGGCAGCCATTCATGTTTGATGTGTAAGGCGATAGCATCTTTCGGCAGGATAACTGTCCGTGTCGCAAAGCCATAATCGTACTACAGTGGTTTGAGGAGAGTGATTGTGTACTCACTTAGATAATTCAGGCCACCAATTTCATCTCATCTGATCCCATTGGAACATACACTCCTGGAAATGGAAAAAAAGAACACATTGACACAGGTGTGTCAGACCCACCACACTTGCTCCGGACACTGCGAGAGGGCTGTACAAGCAATGATCACACGCACGGCACAGCGGACACACCAGGAACCGCGGTGTTGGCCGTCGAATGGCGCTAGCTATGTAGCATTTGTGCACCGCCGCCGTCAGTGTCAGCCAGTTTGCCGTGGCATAAGGAGCTCCATCGCAGTCTTTAACACTAGTAGCATGCCGCGACAGCGTGGACGTGAACCGTATGTGCACTTGACGGACTTTGAGCGAGGGCGTATAGTGGACATGCGGGAGGCCCGGTGGACGTACCGCCGAATTGCTCAACACGTGGGGCGTGAGGTCTCCACAGTACATCGATGTTGTCACCAGTGGTCGGCGGAAGGTGCACGTGCCCGTCGACCTGGGACCGGACCGCAGCGACGCACGGATGCACGCCAAGACCGTAGGATCCTACGCAGTGCCGTAGGGGACCGCACCGCCACTTCCCAGCAAATTAGGGACACTGTTGCTCCTGGGGTATCGGCGAGGACCATTCGCAACCGTCTCCATGAAGCTGGGCTACGGTCCCGCACACCGTTAGGCCGTCTTCCGCTCACGCCCCAACATCGTGCAGCCCGCCTCCAGTGGTGTCGCGACAGGCGTGAATGGAGGGACGAATGGAGACGTGTCGTCTTCAGCGATGAGAGTCGCTTCTGCCTTGGTGCCAATGATGGTCGTATGCGTGTTTGGCGCCGTGCAGGTGAGCGCCACAATCATGACTGCATACGACCGAGGCACACAGGGCCAACACCCGGCATCATGGTGTGGGGAGCGATCTCCTACACTGGCCGTACACCTCTGGTGACCGTCGAGGGGACGCTGAATAGTTTACGGTACATCCAAACCGTCATCGAACCCATCGTTCTACCATTCCTAGACCGGCAAGGGAACTTGCTGTTCCAACAGGACAATGCACGTCCGCATGTATCCCGTGCCACCCAACGTGCTCTAGAATGTGTAAGTCAACTACCCTGGCCAGCAAGATCTCCGGATGTGTCCCCCATTGAGCATGTTTGGGACTGGATGAAGCGTCGTCTCACGCGGTCTGCACGTCCAGCACGAACGCTGGTCCAACTGAGGCGCCAGGTGGAAATGTCATGGCAAGCCGTTCCACAGGAGTACATCCAGCATCTCTACGATCGTCTCCATGGGAGAATAGCAGCCTGCATTGCTGCGAAATGTGGATATACACTGTACTAGTGCCGACATTGTGCATGCTCTGTTGCCTGTGTCTATGTGCCTGTGGTTCTATCAGTGTGATCATATGATGTATCTGACCCCAGGAGTGTGTCAATAAAGTTCCCCCTTCCTGGAACAATGAATTCACGGTGTTCTTATTTCAATTTCCAGGAGTGTATTTAGGACGGTATCTGGCCCCAGTTCCGCGCCCACACACCACTGTTCCTTAACTTACGGGAAATGCGTGACATGTATGTAGACATCTGATGCCACACGCCTCTGGAATCCTACGATGAACTTTTCGAATCTCTACCATGCTTAATCGTTACTGTATTGCAGTTAAAAGGTGGACTAACACGCTTTTAAGTAGCTGCTCATTAAGTCATCGGTGTACGTTGCGTCTCGCCACGCCTGTCCTACAGCATGTCTGTCCTTTGAACGACCCCACATCCTTCAATGAATCATGCTGGCTGCCGGTTCCATATTTCACGTGAATGCCGCTACCGCCTGCTGCCAGATCACCAACCTCATCGTCTCCAGCGAAGCTACTCTTGTTTCATCTCACTCCCACCCTACCATTCGCAGCTCCTCCAATCGCACTACACTTAATCGCTAACACAAACAGTGTCAAATCCTTTTCTGTTACCCTAAGCCTCAGACCTTGTAAATTACATTCCTGACTCTGTCCATCTTCCCCCTATCCAGTATTAACTCCACATCTTTATGTCACTTCCACTTTCTTCCTCAGGTTCTCATTATTCCATTGTACCTACTAATTTACCCGGAGATGGTCATAAAACTACCGCGCGTCATCCGCTCGTCTACCTACAGAAGTACCGTCATTCCTTAGAACAACCACACTACGTTCACCATGGAACATGACGATCTTGTGTTTCAGTAATATCATTACTGTATTTTTTCGTTCGTAACTTTCGGTTCAGTCACGTCGAACGTAGAAAGCTATACAGCAAAAGAATAGTCATAACCTGCCAGAGCACGACGGTACCGCCTTAGCACTGCACGGCAACTGGCATCTGCCCCCCCCCCCCCCCTCCCCCAGCATGTATCGAGACAAACAGGGTACAGAAGGCTTCGGCAGAGTGGCCTTTACTGCCGGAGACCTGCTGTATGTTTACCTGTGACGCATCTTCACAGAAGGGAACGTCTAGAGTGGAATCGTCCGCATGCCATCTGGACGGTGGAATAGTGGGCCAATGTTCTTTTCACACAAGAGCCCCGACGTAGTCTGGAGAGTGATTCCCAACGAATTCGCATCTGGAGGGAACGTGGAACTCTATTTCGGGACCCAGACGCTGTGTAAAGAGACCGATATGGAGGAGGAATGCTGTGGGCAGGGATTGTGTTAACCACACGAACACCTCTTCACGAAATTATGCGGGTGAGTAGGCAAGATTTATCTGCTGTCAGGTATCTTGATGAGATTTTCTGACCTCACGTGCGATTGTTGCGATATGCTGTGGGCCCAGACTTCGTATTGGTGGTCGATAATGCTCGACATCATACAGCACGGGTTGTTGATGTTTTCTTGGAAACGGAAGATATTGCACCCATGGCGGGGCCTGTTCGCTCTACCGATTTGATTGCCATAGAGCACGTCTGACGCACAGGGAGACGGGCTGCATCACATCAGCTTTCACCAGCCACTCCCAGATACTTGCGAGCAACTCTACAGGAGGAACGGACGTTATTGCCTCAACACGAGATTGGTGACATCATTCGCAGCATGACCCGTCGTTGTCATGCCTGTACTGGTGGCAGATATGGTAACACCCCATACTAAGCACATTAACCAATAGCCAGAATGTGTGTAGAAGTTCATTAAGCTCTACAAAACGAAGAACATTTTTGTCTACCGTTATGCATGTTGCAGATGTCTACGTTCTGTACATTGCTTCTACTTGACTATAAACTGTGTATATTGTTTTGTGCTAAAATAGTCCGCCCCGAGAGCTGAATGGTCAGCGTGGCGGACTGCCGTCCTAAGCGGCCCGGGTTCGATTCCCAGCGGGTTTGGGGATTTTGCTCCACTCAGGGACTGGGTGTTGTGTTGTCTTCATCACCATTTCATCCCCATCCTGCGCGCAGGTTTCCCAACGTGGCGTCGAATGAAACAAGATCTGCACCAAGGCGGCCGGACCTGCCCCGTAAGGGGCCTCCCGGCCAATGACGCCAAACGCTCATTTCATTTCATGCGGTAAAATAAAAGCAACCTCGCAAAATTTCCGTTTGTTGCTTTAATTTTGAACACTAATGTATTTTGTTCATCATTGCGATTGATGCCTGTTGTTGCGTTGTGACGGGCGTCCTATTCATTATCGTTTGCTCTTGGTGTTCGTCTTACACTAAAATTTGCCTTTCAACAAAACTGGAAGAGCATTGTTTTTTATTTTCTGCTATCGTTTGTTTCTGTAAAGATTTCTCACGGACGTAACGTAGATTCAATGACTCATATTTGAAAGGTATCTAAATTAATGAACATGGTCCTTGTCCTTCCTGCGCCATTTGAAAGACGACGTACAGTAGCTGTAAATATGGAGTTTTTGCTGATAGGATCTGATGCCTAAAATTGTAACAATCTTGACCCACTTAGAAGTCAGTTAATCTGTGCTCCTGCTCTGCAGAGTAAATAGTGTAACACCGAGTGTAATATTAACCATTAACTCGGCCGAGTGCTTTAACTGCTAAATTAGAATGTGTCACTTACTTTACATTAAATTATAAACGGTTGCGTTACAGTACTTATATGTCCTACATGCTATTTTACTTGTACGAGTAAGCTGTTCAAATGATTCGTTGCAAGTGGCCTTTATGTGCGTAGCCTTCCGACCTGACAACCAGCTCACCCAGTCAGTTGAGGTGGTGGCCTATAACGCAAGGCGAAATCGTAACTGGGATACGATTTAAGGCGGAGATCGTGGTTTGTCACTTGTGAAACTCATATCAGATTCGAAGAGAAAGATTCCAGCACTACGAATGGGAATCTGTCAACGACCCACTACATTACGCGTCTGACACTTAGAAATTTGAGGTAGTAAAAATTGTTTCAGGTTACAAATTTTCCACAGCTACAGACGACTTCTTTTTTAAATCATTCCCGCACCAGGGGGCCGTGTGAAACTTTCGCACTTCTATAGTATTAAATAACGACAGTTGGAACAAGGGCAACTGTAGGAATGTCGCCTTTCTCTCTGAGTAGGTGTTTGAGATGCAGCGAGGTTTCTCACTGCCGCCTTCTAATGGTCTTTTTCTTGGCGTCGTAAACTTGTCATTTGTTGTTTATTAAAGTAGTATTAACACCACCCTATTGTTGACAAAAGTTAATTTTTAATGAGCAAGTAAAAACACAAAACAAACGACGTTAAGAAATGTAATTCACTGCTCATGACAATAATTGAGTGTTATCACTTGCTTGTAATTTGTAAATTTCCGTAATATTTACATTTACCTATTGTCGAAGAGAAGTTTAGTGAGAAATATATGATATGAAAAAGTAAATAAATGTTAAATACATTGGTTAGAACGTAGTATATGCTTCCTGCCTAGTATATCACTAAGGTCACGATAACATCTAAAGGTATTTTGAGATGTTAATTGCACCTCGTACTTTAGGCCGTTATAGCAATAGCTAAATCAAACGCACGGTGACAGTGACAAATATGTTTATCGTTCTGGAAAGTATACTTATTTAGAAAAGTCAACCTGTACGGCGGGTAGAGATAATGGACCAGCGCAGTGGTCAAGGTTACTATTTGTTACAATGCTGTGTAAAAATTATCCAGTTAATGAGTACTTTAAAACAAATAAAATAATATTCGTAATAAGATAATATGAAAAGGGAGTCTCTTCTTCGTGATTAATAAGTTAGCTTCGTAAAATGTAGATATGAAGCTCGGCATTCATGATGCCCTTTTGCATGTCATAGTTAAAAGTCTCTTTTATGTTAAAATAGGACAAACTCAGTATTCTACGGCAGAGGCAGGCTAATAAACCTTTCTAACGACACCTCGTTCATCTGTGTACAATTAGCACGTGTTAAAAAAATGAATGTTGACTTGAGAAATAATGTATGTAATCAAGGGTAAAGCTCCATTATTATTTTGTTAATGACGTTTTCGTCTCGAAACTAATTATGACGAAGTAAGTAAATAAGCCAATTGATGCAGAGAAAGATTAAGCCCATGATGAATTATTGACAGCTGCGAACTCACGATGCTTTTCCCTGCAAGAATGGAGAAGATCACAAGTAAAAAGTGTTTAGACAGCGATGGACTAAGAATTAACGCACCGTCCGATATTTTGGATCGATAACGGTAACGATCAGGTTTCTGAAATAGCTGAGGTGGAAATAATAGTTTGCAATCGCTTTAAAATTTAATGGCGTACTTCTAGGTGTTCAGCAGGGTTGGTGCTTTTTATTTTCAGCACAATATTTCGACCACCGACCTATCCATGTTGCTCAGGTGCTGCGAGTTATGCTGTTACGTGTACCAGCTGTGGGGTCCCCAGCCACACTGTGAGATGGTGTTGGTTTCGCGCTTCTATTTATAGGTGATCGTGAATTCGACTCCCGTCGCCCACTACGTCCTTTGATGTTCTTTTGTTTTTAAGATGCAGCACTGGTATTCATCGATACACAATTCTCAGAGTTTCCCAGCTCTGGTGGGTTCTATATCTGAGGGGATCTTCATAAACTGAGTGCTGGCTCCGGAGCCTTGTTTAAATTAACATCTCCATCCCTGTTTACTTCTTAATTACTATGTTCCAGAAACTAGATGTTTGCACTACCACATCCGTCTCGTCATATTTCAGTTCATGACTATAATCGAAGCAGTGCTCGGCGACAGCCGATTTGCTTGGTTCAGTTGGGTGTGTCGCTGATGCTCGTTGCATTTCTCATCTACTGTTCTAATAGTCTTTGCCACTTAAAATATGCCATTAGCATGGAATGTGATGCAGACCCAGCCCCCGGAGGAAATAACGTCGTCTTTAACATGACAATGAAGACTTTTTAGTGAAAGAACGAAACACTCTGGATACCATGTATCCGTAGGAGGCCAGCAATATTTCTGGATACCGAGCCGGCATAAGATAGTTAAGCGATTCATGGCTTCTCTTTATCTGTCTCATTCTCTTCCTCATTATCAGGCTTCTTGATTTTACCCCAACGTCAGCTCAGTTTCTCTATATGAATACCGACCCCTTCGGACCGCTATTCATAGATATTGTAATTCTACGGTTAGCCTCACCTTGTTGGAAAATTTTCGAGCTCTGAGGACCAGAGTCTTCGGCAGATTCTTCTAAGCGTGAAGACAGGGGTCACTGTATGTATTTTTCTACGAATTCAATGTTCTAGGGATTCATTCGGTATTCTCTTAACTAACATGCTGAAGAAAGATAAATGATTTTTTTTAAGCTCCATCGCGAATTACGTTTTAGGATGGATATAGTTAAAGTATTCCAGCAAGTCGTTTTTCGTTTCACGTTGACAAACAACTTACGTGTCGTCCACGTATCGATAGAAACACGTTTGTTAGAACTTGGCAAATTCTAGCTCCTTTGCTTCAAAGTGTTCCATGTAGAGATTCAGCATGTATTCATATTATTTTTGGCCAAACAGAAACTAAGATGACATCAGAACCTGCATAAAAATTTGAGTGAAACAATCATCGAAGTTTTCAACGACAAGTTCCAGGCCTTGTCAACCTTAATATCTGGCAAGTTTTAATTTTAATTTTATATTATGACATTTCTGAAGAAGGCTACATTATTATAGCCGAAACCTAGGTAAAGTTTCCTTGCTTATGCAACTGGAGGCTGAAATTTAATATAATTACATTTTACAGTTGCTGACTCTGCTGCACCAAGCTAAAAATATTAGAATCAAATCAGTTTGGTGCATGAAACAAATAGTTCCAGTTTACATTGCCCTCTGTAGCTATTGTTGAATGAAAAGGCCAATTTAGATTTACTGTGCGGAACTACAAGTAGTTCCTGAATGTAATTCTCACTCTGTAGCGGAGTGTGCATTGATATGAAACTTCCTGGCAAATTAAAATTGTGTGCCAGACCGAGTCTCAAACTGTGGACCTTTGCATTTCGCAGGCAAGTGCTCGATCCCTTCTTCCAGGAGAGCTTCTATTAAATTTGGAGCGTAGTAAACGAAATACTGGCGAAGTAAAGCTGTGAGGACGGGTCGTGAGTCCTGCTTTGGTAGTTCATTGATAGAGAACTTGCCCCCCCCCCCCCCCCCCCCAAAGGCAAAGGTCCCGAGTTCGGGTCTCGGCCCAGCACACAGTTTTAATCTGCTATGAAGTTTCAGGCAGTTTTTGATTCGAGCACTGTCTAGGAGGTGACTGACCACACTCTATGTGTGTCCGGGATGAGAGAAGTTGATGAAGTAGATTTCATTAGCTTCTTTGCTTCAGTGTTGATGACGTGCGAATATGGTTGGTGCATAAATTTTGCTCCCTCTGGCATCTGCCTGTGGTACCGTGGGAATACAGACAAACAACAGCAATGAGATAGCAGTCGGTCAAGCGTTGGCCACGTCCAGGCCCACAGACTCGTCTCTGGTGCGGTGTGCGACGTCCACGCCCATTTTCTCGTCGCCGACTACAGCTAGGCCCCAATAGATGGGGCGAGGTCGGGTGCAGCTGCAGGCTGCCTCTGTGAGTCTCCCAACCTCGTGAAGCTGAAAAGAGAACAGCCTTGAAGTTCTGTCTGTATCTGTGTGAAGGTGTTGCGATCGCATGGCGCACTGTGACACCTGGACAAGTTTCTATTTTATACACAATATTTCAGAGCTGCTCTGTATGACTTTTCGAGGCACCCAGGATTTTATTTACAGAGTAATGAGTACTGGACTATTTATTAAGAAAAAGGAAAAAATAAAAAGACTTTCGTCACGACTTCAATGACAAGTGGCAAAAGGCCAATGATGTTTATGGCATTTGACGCCCCTCACATTGTCAACCAAGTTGCTAGTGGCAACAGGGGGGCGGGAATGGACGTATCCAATGGTGAACACAGTATGAGGGTACGTGACATAGTTGAACTGCTTAGTCGACGAGTAGCTCACAACAGTGCTACAGTACCAGTGGTGTTGATACAAAGCAGAACAATGGCAACGATCGACAAAGCAAACATTGCATTATACATACATCAAAAAAAGTTTTGCATCACCTCGTTTCCGAGAGTTCCGGAACCTATACAGAAAGTTGGAATAGAAATCAGCATAAACATCATTTCCGCCCTTTCTATTGCTCATGAAAACCATACGTTGCATGTTGTACTACCATACAGCGAGACCTTCAGAGATGGTGGTCCAGATTGCTGTGCACACCGGTACCTCTAATACCCAGTGGTGCGTCCTCTTGTATTGATGCATGCCTGTATTCATCGTGGCATACTATCCACAAGTTTATCAAGCCACTACTGGTCCAGATTGTCCCATTCCTCAACGGCGGCTCGGCGTAGCTCCCTCAGAGTGGTTGGTGCGTCACGTAGTCCATAAACAGCCCTCTATTCAATCTATCCCAGGCATGTCCGATAGGGTTCATGTCTGGAGAACATGTTGGCCACTCTACTCGAGCGATGTCGCTGTCCTGAAGGAAGTCATTCACAAGATTGGAGCGCGAAATTACGGTCCATGAAGACGAATGCCTCGCCAATATGCTGCCGATATGGTTGCACTATCGATCGGAAGGTGGCATTCACGTATCGTACAGCCGTTATGGCGTCTCCCATGACCACCAGTGGTTTACGTCGGCTCTACATAATGCCATCCCAAAACAGCAGGGAACTTTCGCCTTGCTGCACTCGCTGGACAGGCGTTCGGTCTGACTGGGTTGCCTCAGAACACGCCTCTGACGATTGTATGATTGAAAGCATATGCAACACTCGTCGGTGAAGAGAACGTGATGCCAATCCTGAGCGGTGCATTCGGCCTGTTGTTGGGCCCATCTGTACCGCGCTACATGGTGCCGTGGTTGCAAAGATGGACGTCGGGAGTGAAGTTGCGCATCATGCAGCCTATAGCGCACCGTTTGACTGGTAACACGACGTCCGAACCATAGTCTGTAGTACCGGCCATCCCCTGCAGTAGTAGCCCTTGGGCGGCCTGAGCGAGGCATATCATCCATAGTTCCTGTCTCTTTCTACCTGCTCCATGTCCGAACATCGCTTTGGTTCACTCCGAGACGCCTGGACACTTCCCATGTTGAGAGACCTTCCTGGCACAAAGTAACAGTGCGGACTTGATCGAAACACGGTATTGACCGT
Organism: Schistocerca gregaria; assembly: GCF_023897955.1. Taxonomy (NCBI): domain Eukaryota; kingdom Metazoa; phylum Arthropoda; class Insecta; order Orthoptera; family Acrididae; genus Schistocerca; species Schistocerca gregaria. Next base: position 430,047,746 of record NC_064921.1, read on the forward strand.
CTACACATGGTTTAACTACGGCTAACAAGAGCCGTGTACCTCCTTCCTGGCGGAATGACTGGACTGTCGGACCCCCTCTGTCTAATAGGTGCTGCTTAGGCATGGTTGTTTACATCTTTGGGCGGCTTTTCAAATGATTCAAATGGCTCTGAGCACTATGGGATTTAACATCTGAGGTCATCAGTCCCATAGAACTTAGAACTACTTAAACCCTTCTAACCTAAGGGCATTACACACATCCATGCCCGAAGTAGAATTCGAATCTGCGACCGTAGAAGTCGCGCGGTTCCAGACTGAAGCGCCTAGAACCGCTCGGCCACATCGGCCGGCCATCGCACATGGTTTTAGTGTCATCTCTGAAGAGTCGAAAGGACTGTGTCTGTGGTACAACATCCACAGTCAACATCTATCTTCTGGAGTTCTGGGAACTGAGGTGCTGCAAAATGTTTGTTGATGTGTGTATCTACAGCAACAGTTGCCGAAGTCGATATTTCGTCAGAGAGGAATCCAAGGAATTTCTCAGACTGAGAAAAAAAGTGGCAGATGAATATTAGCGTTTCTGCAAAATGAGTCAGTGGAACGTGTAGTGTCTTCTACGCTCAACTGTGCGGACAATGTGCATAAGGAGTACATTAATGACTATACATGATAAACAAGTGAAGGTGATATTACAACAGGTATCGAGCCTTGTAGTTCATCATCCTTGTCGGAGAGCAGCCACAAATCCCATCTTCAGTGCAACATAGTAAATGATAATCGTTCTCCAAGGAGGGAGTTCTAAACGTAATTATGTGCATGTAAGACCATCTGTAGCATAGTACAAAGCAAATATGAACAGATTTTGAATAATTCTGCAGCAATATGACCATGTAGCGCTCAAGAAAACTTCGAATATGCAAGGGAGGACAAGGCGCAGTTGTTACAAGAACTGAAGTTTGAGCATTTCAAGGATGCTCGATGCCATTTACAGGATGTGCATGACAGTGATCTGCTACGTTATACGAATCAAACTGTGCACGACATAGACTACAGTGATTTCAAGGGAAGCAGCAGATGATTGTATAACTTGAAACAGTGCTACAGAATTGGAAGAAAGAAGTTTCAAACGAAGCGTCAACTGAGAGACGCACAGCAAACTGTGGCACTGGCCTGAAAATTTGTAGAAGAGATAAACTAACTTATCCTATCGTTAATGAGGAATTTGTTTTCAACCCTGACCAATCGGGAATTGAAGAGGAAATGCGTGTGAAAGGAACACTGGAAATTAGAGATACTCAGAGAGTTGTATCAAGATTAACTGACATAATTGCTTGACATATTCGTATACCAGAATGCCGACTGTCAATCTGGATGGTAAATTGGCTGGAAAGTTATTTATTGTGCTGAGAGAAGTTGGTCTGCTCCGCCCCCTACGATTCTCTCTCGTGTGCGTTATCTTGCAAGGGCAGGAGGGGATATTTACGTCACAGCATAGTGAGAATATGGGCGTAAGAGTACAACTTTTGGACAATATCTGGTCAAAATAACTTGCTTTTGCCTAATTCCTGGTCTGCGTATAAAAATCATACTCCTTTACAGAAAACTATCCCTCCTGAAGGGTGTGTGACATTGCAATTGTTACCACTGCACAAATTCAATTTCCGGATATTTGTTTTTTCCGTGCCAATAAAACACATTGTCGCACTATCTGCAGTTACGCCTTAAAGGATAGCCAGTTTCACGAGAGACTGTTTACCGTTCGGTTGCATTCCATCCATTCCGTCAGTTCTCATCCTCTGGTTACACCAATATTACTCTGTGTGCATTCTTTAAGAGTGGATACATAGCTGAACGGCCTGCACGGTTTGTAACTCCCAAGGAGTTCGCCTTCGACTTTGATGGTGCGAACCTTTGCGATCACTGTGGCTCCCCATTTTTCTTTCGGTGTTCGCGGCGCAAGTTAATGGTTTCCTTTGAACAATTCTTGAATTTAATGATGTCCATTTTGTGTAGTGTAATACATACATGCCGTAGAAGTTCGATCTCTGCACCTCCCAGACACTCGTTTTCTGTTGCCGTCCTGATGCACATGGTGAGTCATTAGCAGCTAATGTTTTTCCTGTCATAAGTGTTAACTCCCGTGAGTCACCGAAGTCACACGCTGTCGGGCGTGGTCGGGACTTGGATGGATGACCATCCAGACCGCCATGCGCTGTTGCCATTTTTCGGGGTACACTTAGCCTCGTGATGCCAATTGAGGAGCTACTCGACCGAATAGTAGCGGTCGCGGTCAAGAATACCATCATAACGACCGAGAGAGCGGTGTACTGACCCCACGCCCCTCCTATCTGCATCCTTCACTGAGGATGACACGGCGGTCGGATGGTCTCGGTAGGCCACTCGTGGCCTGAAGACGGAGTGCATAAGTGTTAACACAACATTTTGAACTTGCGACTTCGTACTGGAGGAGACCCTTGTTAATAAAGCATTATCATTACTATAATGCAGAGTGATCTTTGTCATATATGAATTCAAAATCCGAACAAATATTTCTGCAATTTCGATGACTTCAGGACGATAAGGTGAGTTTTTAACTATGAAATGCTATTCCTTTCATAAAAAAGACAACTCTTGAGAAGGAAATAGAGTGTCATTGCAAGTGCCTGTAGCTTTCCGCAATCCTTCAACGGAGAACTTGGGTACTTTTCATATACACAATTATCGATGACTTTGTAACGGTACGAGTACGACCGGTCGTCTTAAATGGCAATCAATGCTAACGTTATACCTCTGCGAGGAATTTCTGATCAAGTTGACTGTAAAATAACATAATGAAAACAGAACAACCAAACTGAAATTCATTCCCGAAACACTCCAGCAGAGTATAACCAACAGTAAACGGTGGGTCAGGAACAGACGTTCTTTCAGCACAAAAGCAAGTTGTACCATTACATAGTAAAACCGGTCGCCAGCCTAATTTGGCATTTTTGTGTCAAGAAAAATGATACAGCAGAAGGCAGTGCTAAGGCTAACCTAACCTCCTTTGATACACAGACTAATCTCTTCCCTTATATCTGTTTGTACTTCAATACAGTATCGTGACGTCGCAGATAAATGTGCTACGAAGTAGTCACTCAGACAAATAAATGGCCTATGAGATAGTAAACAGTAACATATCCCTCTCAACAACACGTACCTTAAACGAATTAGAAGCAAGAGTTTATGGAACGACTCACCATCACACATGAAACTAGTAGCAATGCGGAACTGAGAACATGAAATGATTCTGATTAAAATCAGGGGATCTGTGAATGGTCATACTATATAACATCATTACTTAGTGCAGGCTCTCTATGCCTGTGCATTAACCAACCTGAATTAGAACAGTTAACACAGTAAATATTTCTTTCTTAAACTTGGTTTGAAGCAATTAAACAAAATGCAAATCGAACCACACTGGCTCTGAAGAAGGCTTTACATTGCTTCATTAAATAATTAGCCTAGTACATGAAGGCCCTTAAACTTTCATATTTTGAAGAATCAGGCTTATTAACAAAACTATACCACTATATATGAGAAATGGTAAGTATTCTTATCATTAATTATTAATTAAGTAAACACAACGAACTATAACTCTTTGAATAACAAAGGTGCTTTAATAAGCAGTCTTTTGACCTACTCAAAAGTATAATTGGCTGTGCAACTGACAACACAACATTAAATTCAAGATCAACCACTTTCGCATAATAAGTTAGGGCACTTGGAATTAAATTCACTAGGATAGGATTCCTGTCTAGGTGTGAGATTTGCCGGCCGGAGTGGCCGAGCGGTTCTAGGCGCTACAGTCTGGAACCGCGTGACCGCTACGGTCGCTGGTTCGAATCCTGCCTCGGGCATGGATGTGTGTGATATCTTTAGGTTAGGTCGGTTTAAGTAGTTCTAAGTTCTAGGGGACTGATAATCTAAGAAGTTAAGTCCCATAGTGCTCAGAGCCATTTGAATCATTTGTGTGATTTGGTATAATCACGGATGTAACACCACGATTAAAATCAACCAAATTTCACAAATACCTGGTCCATTTAGAGAGTGCCAAATATAAACCATTTAGTGGAAACCTGGTGATACTGGTGGCGAAATTTGCAATGACTGTTAACCTGGCGACGATGCAGTCGTAGCTGTTAACATGGCGGCGATGCAGTCATGAATTACTGTTGGCCTCACCCTGTTGTAGATCTTCCTGCAGTCGGAATTATAATTTTATGGGGCCAAAATAAAAAAAAGCCAAATACAGCATCCGAGGCTCATAAATGCTGCTCTTAATCTCTTCTGGCCTCAAAAGTCCAAGAATATGAGCGACAATGGTCCGCTACTCTTAGCGAGATGTTAACCACAGCACTGCTCAGCTTACATTCCTTACCTGTCACAAAGGACGAGTTGCAACCTGCGCGCCAACTACACCTTTTCCACTCCGCCAGGCTACTTCCGTAGCTACGGGGCTTCCCTTCATCTTTTACATTCAACACTACGTTCTCTAACTATGGACCAAGTCATTAACAGTATATTATATAACAATCAGTCCAATAGTTATTTAAATTCACAAGCACATTTTAAACAACATCGTTCAAAAGTTTCACGTAACTGAAACATGTATACGTAGTCACAGAATTTCCATGACAGATACAACATTCTATATAAGCGACACTACAATACGACATAGAAATATCGATACCGATACAAAATAGGTCGAAAATAAGTGTTAAAACTTGCATCACAAATGGAAATTTTGAAAATTCATTCAAGGCGATGAGCTAGTAGCTTTCCAAAAGTGGACCAGCAAACCTAATGTGCAAATGTGAGCAAGGTTCTGATGCCTGTGGCCACGGAAAACATTGTCAAGGAAGAGGTGACTGGTATTTTTGACATAAGTTGCATTTATCCATTATCATTTTCTTTATTTCTGTTTTTCCAATAGGAATGATCTCTGGCAATGCGTTTGGTGTGTGCAGTGCCCTAGCAGAAATGGTGTAACATTTGAAATACTTTGGATATAAGCACTTCCGTGCCTGCACTGGTTATGAATCTACCAGAATAACACCTTTGTAAAATGACAGAACATCTTTCATCTGGCAGTGTGATTTAATTTCAGACTGAGTAATCAGCTTTTTATTTCTGTTCCACTCTCTTTGACTGTACTGTTTAATGTTAGATAAAAGTGGATCCTTAGGCACATGCTTTGCAACTGAATTTTAATTCAAAGGGAAATTTTCCACAGTATCTTGACTGATTAAATCTAATGAAAACGTACAGCTTCTGAAGAATCAAAAGTATTATCCTAACATGTTGGCAGCCTTGAAACCAAATCTGCGTTCACGTGTTGCGCTATGGACTTGAAAATTATCTCGTAGTCATAAATGGACAAAAGTAGCTTCCAGTGGAGCAATGGTTGAGCTCGCCTGGAAGGAACAGTATTGTTTGGTCCAAAGATAGCCACCAAGGGCTTGTGGTCTACGAGTAGAATGAATTTGCAGCTGTAGATATATTCATGAAACCTCTTTACTGCGAAAATAATCACAAGTGGTTCTTTCTCAATTCGACTCTAGTTCCTTTGAGCAGCTGCCAGTATCTTTGACATAAACGCTGTTGGCCATTCAAAACCATGCAGCTCAATGCACCAATTCAATAGTCCGAGACAACAACTCCAGCTGTCAACATTTTATGTGGATCATATGTTGTTAAACATTTGGCACCTAGCATACTTCGTTTAATTTGTTAGCTGTACGTTGGCGTTCACTGTTTAAATTCCATTTCATGCCTTTGCATAACAATTTGTGAAGTGTTTTACTTATGGAGGCAGCATTTGGAATAAACTCCATGCAATAATTTACTTGGGCTACAGCATGTAATTGCTTGAGGTCTTTGTGAGTCAAACGGTCTGTATTTGCTTAAGTGTGTGTTGGGATAAGCCTGATCCCGAGTGGCAGACAGAAAGTGTCCTAAGCATTCCACTTCATACTAGAACAACATGCATTTGTCTTTACTGCCTGTCAAATTTGCTACAGTATGGCTTGAATGGCTGGAAGACTATACAGTCTGGTTCAGCCGCCTAATGGAAAAGGTTTTTCCTATCCTTTACATTTGCAGGCTCCTTTGCATTGTGAAGTATGAAAGCCGTGTGGGGAAGCGTAGCTGCTAAGCCTCGGTGACCGTAATAGGTGTGTGTGTGTGTGTTATGTCATGTTCATGTTGGAGATGATGAGAGAAGGGAGAGGGTACCAGCCTATAGCCTACTCCTCTCGAATAGTCACAGGGGCCGCCAAGCTTAACGTTACCCTCTAACTGATGGTTCACCATTAACAGAGTCACATGCCCTCGCTTCATGGAACCCTACGGAGAGGTTTGCATCTGATCCAGCATATTGGCACAAAGACTGGAGATCAGTGACTTTACGTCACCATCCATCCTGTTAACGCTGCCGTAAAGGCAAAGTTAAAATCGTCAACACCACATGGTATACACAGACGTTCACTCAACCCAGGACCGACCACATCCAAAATTGTGCTTGACTTCGGTTATCTGACGGGAACCAGTACACCCATCTCACTGCTGCAACTGACAGGATTCTTCTCAAGTAAATGCTTTAAATAACGCTGAAACAAACTCAGAGCATAACAGCCCCAAATGGTAGCCTCTTATTTCAGCAGAGATTGAATGGAGAATTTATCATTATAAACCTTTGTGTGTCGTCGTTCAAATGGTTTTGTATACTGTTCAGCCAGAAAATTATGTTCATCTACCTAATAGCGTGTATGTGCACCTTTGGCACGGATAACAGCGGCGTCACGTCACGGCGTGGAGACATTGAGGTTGATAGGTCGCTGAAGGGAGTTGGCATCACATCTTTAAACACCAATCTCCGTAATTTCCGGGGAGGGGGCGATGAGACCTGACGCCACGTTCAATCACGTCCCACATGTTTTGATCGGGTTCAAATTTGGTGAGTTGGGGGGGGGGGGCGGGGGGGGGGGCAGCAGATCAATTGTAACTCGCCACTGTGTTTGTTGAACAACTTCATCACACTCCTGACCTTATGAAATGGCGCATCATCTTGTTGAAAAATGCCACTGCCGTCGGGAAACATGATCGTCATGAAGGGGTGTACGTGGTCTGCAACCAATACACACTATTCCTTGGCGGTCGTGGTGCAGTGGATCCATGGATGCCCAAATGAATGTTCCCCGGAGTTTAAGGGAGCCTCCGGGAACTATGCATCAGTAAGATCTTAACGGTGATATGTGATGCCGCGAGTTTATTGGATTGTAACTCAAATGAACTGAAGGTGGCTATTTACAGCCAAAATCTAGATATGCAAGTGTAATAAAAAGTAACGGTATTGCGACTGATTGCTCTGTGCCTCTGCTTCCAGCTTGTTTCCGTCCCGCAGTACAGGTGTCAAGGAGTTGTTCCCTGGAATACGATGGATCTGCGGCCTCCCAAAAACACGATGAAGAAGGTATCGGAATTAATTAGACCATACAACGCTCTGCCACATCGCCAAAATCCAGTGCTAATGGTGACGTGCCCACTTAAGTCGTAGTTGCCGATGTCGTTGTGTTAACATTTTCACACGCATGGTTCGTCGGCTGCAGAGGCCCATCGTTACGAGTGCTCGATACACTGTTTATTCATTCTCATTTGTACTCTGTCCAGCGTTTAAGTCTGATGCTAGTTCTGCCACAGTTCGCCGACTGTGCTGTTTTACCAGTCTGCCCAGCCTACGACGTCCGACATCTGTAATGAGGGAAGGCCACCCAAATACACAAAGTCTGAACGTGACTTCTTGGTTTCTGCACTACCACGACTGGCGTTACCCGTTGACTACTTGTAATGGATTCTATAATACTACTCTGTTCAAGGCGGTCAAGTTCCTGTTTAGCTTCATCGTTTAACGCAAAAGGGAGTGTTCCGTGATCTGCAAAATTTAGGCACGGCATTTGGCTTCAATGTGCTGTGTGCCTAGTACTCAATAATGCTGCATGTTGCTTCAGAAAAACATATTATAATATTTTTGCAACTTTTCTGTCACGACGTCTGTATTGATTTGACTTGCTCCTTCATTAATGGTGAAGACAAATTTGTTGAAAAGATCAACTTGTATCATAACAGCCTAAATTTGACCAAAGAATTACTTAAAATTTTTGTTTAAACTGTGAATATAAAAATCGGTATGTAAAGGTACCGATGAAGTTTTCAAATTATGTTACCTGAATCGATTTCTTTTAAAGTCGTTAAATGTACTCGACATTGTTTAAAGAAAGTAGAAGTGTAATAATGAATATTTTGTACAATTACGCCTGTAATATCCATAGATTATTTGAATGTGTATGTTAGTTTTGACAGAGCAAAGAGAAAGTCTGGAATCCACTTTAGGTTTTCGAACTGCTTTTGTGTGTATCACTTTGGTGCTAAGTGGTGCGGAAAGGAGGAAACGAAACGAAAAGATAGCAGTTGCAGGCAGGATAGCCAGGAGTGCGTTTATAGCTGTGCCATGTCCGGTGATGTCAGAATTTTGTGAGTGCTAGAAGTGTGCTTATTAAAGTGAAAGTTCCTGTGGCAGCGACATTTGTGTCGCAAAGCCGTTTACAGTAACTGCGGTTTTTGGAATGCTAACTTAGGCTGTCACACAGTGGAGGCTACGTAAAACTTCAGTGAAATAGCGTACTAAACAGTATTAATACGAGTTTGTGTAGATGAGAATAAAGGGTAGGTAGGCTTTCAATAACTGATTTTCAACTAATTTTCAGAGCCATTCAAACATTGTAGTGACTCCAAGTTATAGTATTAACTTTATATTACACTACAAAACATTGGTCTTCTTCTGCTGACAGTCCTAACATATGCTATCACCCAGTGGAGACTATATGATACTTCACCTGCATACATTAGTATTTTCAAGAAAATTGTAAAAGATTTCATTTAGTTACAGCAAAAATGGAACAAAGTGTCACATGTTACAGTAAAAATAGTAACAAATTCCCTCTTTGGGAAACAGTAATAAATTACCCCATACATCATCATATTACAGCAAATTAAATAACAAGAGTATTGTCATGTGTGTTTTGTACGTAAAATTGTTAAATATTTTGATAAATAATTTTATTTTGGTGTGAAGGTCGAATTTTCATATACAATCAGAGATATGAACTTATACTTGCCTATTATGGTAAGGAACCTGCATGTGTTTTGTACTCAGAATCTTTACATATTTGATAAATATTTTTATTTTGGTGAAAAGATCGAATTTTCAAGATATCAAACTTTCCTCTTTATGTAGAAGCATGTTCCAACATTTTCTTTCCGTGATCTGCAAAATTTAGGCACGGCATTTGGCTTCAATGTGCTGTGTGCCTAGTACTCAATAATGCTGCATGTTGCTTCAGAAAAACATATTATAATATTTTTGCAACTTTTCTGTCACGACGTCTGTATTGATTTGACTTGCTCCTTCATTAATGGTGAAGACAAATTTGTTGAAAAGATCAACTTGTATCATGACAGCCTAAATTTGACCAAAGAATTACTTAAAATTTTTGTTTAAACTGTGAATATAAAAATCGGTATGTAAAGGTACCGATGAAGTTTTCAAATTATGTTACATGAATCGATGTCTTTTAAACTCTTTCTTTGACTGTGATAGCGATACTGTGTTGTGTAAACATTTCGTATTTCATGCGTTACGAAGGTATATCCGTGTGTTACAAAAATAAGTAGTTTAAGTGATAAAAAGCATTACACATCTGATCAAAATGCATCATTTTTTGGATGGTGCGTTGTGCTAAAGTGTTGGAAAGTTAGCATTGGTACTACTACAAGTATGCCCAAGATCAAAAAGTAATTGAAAATCTACATTAGCTAATTAAGAATATTGATTATATTTACCTAGTGTAGAAAATGGCACATTATCTCAGTCTTGATTAAAAAGGTGTTTGGTGAAGTGAAGCGTTTCTGAAAAACGTCAAAGAACATCAGGTGAGCATAGCGCAATCTTTGTATTAGATCGTGGCGTTTTTGTTTTGTGTGTTGGTATTCCAATTGATGTGCATGTACTTATTGATTCTCATTTTTTTAATTTGTAGCTCACTGTTTCTATTTGAATTTAGATATTGTCATTTTGACATTTGGAGATATTTAATGGCGCTGTGGACGTTAGAAAATGGGGTGACAAGTGGGAAAATTGGAGTGCCCCATTTGCATGGGATAGACAAAGTTAAAAAATCGGGCGCCTTGGTAAGGCATGCTCTAAGCCTAATGTGCATCGCTGCTTGTTCTTTATGAATTGAATCTTGTATAGCACCGACCATTCATAACTGTATTGCTATTGGTGACGAGAGATTGTGTCTTATGCTAACATAAGGGAAAGAACGGAATGGTTGAGCCCAAACAAGTCAGCAATTCCCCGTAAAAAGAAAAGGGTTCATCCACAAAAGATAATGTTATACATCTGTTGAAACAGCAACGGTGTGGTGTACTACGAATTGCTTCCCTGAGGTGTAACCATCAATACTGACATTTATTGTTAACAACTGAGACGTCTTGCAGACGCATCTAGGAACAACGACCACGAAGAGTGCTTGAAGTGTTACTACTCGACGATAATTCCTGCCCGCATTCCTTTAGACTGACAAAAACACTGTACAGGAGTTGACATGAAAAGTCATACCGCACCCACCTGTTTCACTTGAACTTGCGCCCTCGCATTTTTCACTTTTTAGATTCTCTACCGAAAACTCTTCAAGGAACTTCCTTGCTGGATGAAAATACGCTCGGAACATGGCTCGATGAATTCTTCGCCTCAAAATCACGTGATTTCTACAGACATAGAATCGTAAATTTTCTCCATCATTGGCAATTTGTTGTAAATAGTGAATGAGAATATATATTATGACGGCTAAAGTCTCTGTTAAGTGTATCTGTTGTGTTTATTAACTTATGGAAAAATGCTACGAACTTAAGCACCAAACAAACACTACGCTTAACATAACATAATGCATATCTAAGATCGAAATATCATTATGTACACGTATTTTGATAAATATTACAGACAATTTACACATGAAAATAGCGTTATGACACTTAATTTGGAGTTCACAATCATGTTTCTGGTGTCAAGAGTAGGCTACACATTAATTAAACTCTTCCAGTAGTTGACCAGTTACTTAGGTAAACATGAGTTTCACAGAAAAATTTAGACATGATAATCATATTAGCTTAACCACTGTCTGTGCCCTTAAAGATACTTTTTATAAATAATACATTGTTTTCGTGCTACAAGTAATATGCTCTAATTAGGCCTAGAATGAAATGTAAACTGCTGTAGAACTATTTCGTCATGACATTACTGTTAAGCTACATCTTCTACATGCTCTCACCTGAAAATAATAACGTAAAACTTGACATAAACACTGTTTCTGAAGTCTCTTTGACATACATTGTAGACACGGAATACATATGTTTTGACATGGAAATAACATTGACAGTACCATTGCGTATGAACTTCCATATTTTTGATAAATCATATATTGTTTTTGTCCTAGCAATAATATAGTCTCATTTTGGCCCAGAAATATATTTGTGGTAAATAATACAGATAAATCAAATGTGGAAATATTCGTGAGACTCCATAGTGCATAATACCAAGTGGCGCACACAGAACGAATTAAGCTCATTGAGAAGTGCTGCTTAACCTATACGTTGTATCGTCAGTAGTGTCTAGTGTATATTAGACATGGAAATACTTAGTTTTAGGGCTCTATTTTGTCTTGCATCAACTGTGGTACAGTTATCAGACTATGCTCGCTGAGAAGTATTGCTAAACTTATGTGAGAGAAGCTTACATATATTAATGTGGAAATACTTTAAGTCACTAACTTTACGTATTTTAATAAATAAAGGAGGCCATTCGGATACTTTTGAATATAATGCAAAATATTCGACTCATTCTGATATTTCTGAATATGATAGCTACACAGTGGTTGGCTGTTTCATTTTAATAGGTGGAACAGAACTCGCTGTAATTGTGTGTGTCATTTCAATTGCTAGTCAGATACTGAACTCTGATTGGGAGAGAAAAATGTGTTGCTGACGAGGAAGGATTTTTGTCGAAGAAACAGGATTTTTTCTGATAGATGCAGAATTTTTGCTTACCTAACTGAGTATCAGTTCACTGCTGACTCAGCATCTCGCCCCTGGGATTAGGCAAGATTCACGTGCAACGTTGTTCGTTCAAAGTCAATGACCTCAAATGCCAGCTCTAGGGTACAGAGTTAGCCAAAATGTACTGGAAGCACCATAACGTTCCTACTCTCGACGTTATTGGGATCCGTGTTGGTTTACATGGAGGAGATCGTTTTTTCGAGGCTCATCATTAGATCTGAACTCAGAATACGTTCTAAAGTCTTACAAGATCTTAGTGTCAATGATTGCTGATGACAGGTTTGCGGATCACTTCTGCTACCCTTCATGTAAACTATTCTAACCTGTCGTTTCTTTCAACTATAGGTACAATTTTTTATTTAATTTCTGGGAACATGTGGTATGTTATGGTTAATAGAGGAGGAATCTCAGGCAAAATTCTGTATAGAAACTGACGAAGACCACCTCGATATTGTTTAATTTCAGTGATTTCAGCCGTTTCTCGAGGTCACACACTCTTATCTTTACGAAGGTTCAAGTATTTAACTGTGGCGGTACTCTTGAATCTTCCTTGGTAAAGGAGCATTTGTAAAAGGAATTCCGCATTTATTTTTTTGCTAAACTACCTTCAGTTAGCGTTCCTGTGTCATGAATCACAAAATTTAATGCCTATACACATCACCAAATTTTTTTTTAGGTTTTTGAGACCAAAACAGTTGTGATTAAAACCCAAACTAAGTTTTCAGAATCATAAACTGGGTAAGCGTTTCGTTCGCCTGTTCATGTTTTACTGCAAGTCACAATCATAAAAACGAATGGAAGAAAATAAGAGAAAAAGTAGGCCTAAAAATCAATTACAGTAGGACTCAAATAATATTTCATCATCACATCGCAAAGATTAGCAAGAAAGTCATTGAACCATTTCAAGAGCTTTTTTTATTCAAGTTAGTTGAAGTCAGCCACTGGGTGAACGACCAAACGAAGTAAATAACACAGGAAAAAAGTAGGCTGGGATGTTTTTGTCAAACAAAATAGGGATTTCAAAACGTAAGTTTCCTCTTGTGTCAGAAAAAGAAAATTTTAAATCAGTGCGTATAACCAGTTTTGATTACTTGCAATTAAATATATAATTTTAATGTGAAAATCATTGAAGTTTATCGAGTTACTAAGATTATAACGCACACAAATTTTCTGAAAGAGGGATTTCAATGAAGCATGTGGCCATCGTATCTTGAGATAGTGTTACAGGATGTAACTACAGGCTACCTGAAGCGAAGTACTGTTACACAACCACTAGTACAGTTAAACATCGGCCGAATAATTGTTACATACACTCCTGGAAATGGAAAAAAGAACACATTGACACCGGTGTGTCAGACCCACCATACTTGCTCCGGATACTGCGAGAGGGCTGTACAAGCAATGATCACACGCACGGCACAGCGGACACACCAGGAACCGCGGTGTTGGCCGTCGAATGGAGCAAGCTGCGCAGCATTTGTGCACCGCCGCCGTCAGTGTCAGCCAGTTTGCCGTGGCATACGGAGCTCCATCGCAGCCTTTAACACTGGTAGCATGCCGCGACAGCGTGGACGTGAACCGTATGTGCAGTTGACCGACTTTGAGCGAGGGCGTATAGTGGGCATGCGGGAGGCCGGGTGGACGTACCGCCGAATTGCTCAACACATGGGGCGTGAGGTCTCCACAGTACATCGATGTTGTCGCCAGTGGTCGGCGGAAGGTGCACGTGCCCGTCGACCTGCGACCGGACCGCAGCGACGCACGGATGCACGCCAAGACTGTAGGATCCTATGCAGTGCCGTAGGGGACCTCACCGCCACTTCCCAGCAAATTAGGGACACTGTTGCTCCTGGGGTATCGGCGAGCACCATTCGCAACCGTCTCCATGAAGCTGGGCTACAGTCCCGCACACCGTTAGGCCGTCTTCCGCTCACGCCCCAACATCGTGCAGCCCGCCTCCAGTGGTGTCGCGACAGGCGTGAATGGAGGGACGAATGGAGACGTGTCGTCTTCAGCGATGAGAGTCGCTTCTGCCTTGGTGCCAATGATGTTCGTATGCGTGTTTGGCGCCGTGCAGGTGAGCGCCACAATCAGGACTGCATACGACCGAGGCACACAGGGCCAACACCCGGCATCATGGTGTGGGGAGCGATCTCCTACACTGGCCGTACACCTCTGGTGATCGTCGAGGGGACACTGAATAGTGCACGGTACATCCAAACCGTCATCGAACCCATCGTTCTACCATTCCTAGACCGGCAAGGGAACTTGCTGCTCCAACAGGACAATGCACGTCCGCATGTATCCCGTGCCACCCAACGTGCTCTAGAAGGTGTAAGTCAACTACCCTGGCCAGCAAGATGTCTGGATCTATCCTCCATTGAGCATGTTTGGGACTGGATGAAGCGTCGTCTCACGCGGTCTGCACGTCCAGCACGAACGCTGGTCCAACTGAGGCGCCAGGTGGAAATGGCATGGCAAGCCGTTCCACAGGACTACATCCAGCATCTCTACGATCGTCTCCATGGGAGAATAGCAGCCTGCATTGCTGCGAAAGGTGGATATACACTGTACTAGTGCCGACATTGTGCATGCTCTGTTGCCTGTGTCTATGTGCCTGTGGTTCTGTCAGTGTGATCATGTGATGTATCTGACCCCAGGAATGTGTCAATAAAGTTTCCCCTTCCTGGGACAATGAATTCACGGTGTTCTTATTTCAATTTCCAGGAGTGTATATGAAATAAGAGGGAATAACATGAAAATAAAAACAGTCAACGTGTCACGCTCTGTTTGATTAATGAAACGGATCGGAATATCATGTCTACAACACCTGCACTGCAAGGAAAGAAATGGTTCAAAAGGCTCTGAGCACTATGCGACTTAACGTCTGAGGTCACCAGTCTCCTACAACTTAGAACTACTTAAACCTAACTAACCTAAGGACATCACACACATCCATGCCGCCTAAGGACATCACACACATCCATGCCGGAGGCAGAATTCGAACCTGCGACCGTAGCAGTCGCTCGGTTCCAGACTGTAGCGACCAGAACCGCACGGCCACTCCGGGCGGCGCAAGGAAAGAACACTGAGGGGAAATGTGGACTCGTATATACATATAGAAGCGGTTAAACAGTATCTATAACATACGGTCCAGAACACTTACTGCAAATCTTCTCTTTGGCTGGCGCCAATGTACACTCCTGGAAATGGAAAAATGAACACATTGACACCGGTGTGTCAGACCCACCATACTTGCTCCGGACACTGCGAGAGGGCTGTACAAGCAATGATCACACGCACGGCACAGCGGACACACCAGGAACCGCGGTGTTGGCCGTCGAATGGCGCTAGCTGCGCAGCATTTGTGCACCGCCGCCGTCAGTGTCAGCCAGTTTGCAGTGGCATACGGAGCTCCATCGCAGTCTTTAACACTGGTAGCATGCCGCGACAGCGTGGACGTGAACCGTATGTGCAGTTGACGGACTTAGAGCGAGGGCGTATAGTGGGCATGCGGGAGGCCGGGTGGACGTACCGCCGACATGGCCCTGCAACAAGCTCGTGATTTTGACGATCTAAACCTTCAGGAGAACATCCAACAACCATATGAATTTTTGCCAAGCCGAATAACTGCTTGCATAAGCGACAGAGGTGGACCAGCCCGTTCCTCACTTTCTCAATTTGTGAAAGTCTTTCTTTTGAATAAATCATCCAGTTGTTCTGTAATTGTAATAATTTGTTTGTCTGTACATATACATCACATTTACCGAATTCCGTCCTATTCGGATAAGTCTTTCGTGGTGCGTCACTTTTTTTGTCTTAGAGTTTATTTGGTACAATACACTTTTTTTTTTTTTTCAATTTGATGTTGTGGTCTTCAGTCCGAAGGCGGGTTTGATGCAACTCTCCACGAAAGACAATCTTGTAGAGAGTCTTCATCTGTGCATAACTACTGGAATTTTCATTCATTTGAAACTGCTTAAGGTATTCAAGCATTATTCTGCCTCTAAAATCTTAAGCCATCCTTCCCCCCCTCTCCCTCCCCCCATTTCCTTGATACCCCATTTTGTATCCTATTAACCGATCCCTTCATTGAATGAAGTTGTGCTATAAATTACATTTTTCCTCTGTTAGAGTGAGTACCTCGTTATTTGCTATTCGCCATCCGGGGTGGCCGAGCGGTTCTAGGCGCTGCAGTCTGGAACTGCGCGACCGCTACGGTCGCAGGTTCGAATCCTGCCTCGGGCATGGTGTGTGTGATGTCCTTAGGTTAGTTAGGTTTAAGTAGTTCTAAGTTCTAGGGGACTGGTGATCTCAGACGTTAAGTCCAATAGTGCTCACAGCCATTTGAATCAATTTGAGAATGGAGGCGAATGGAGATATGATTCAATTAGGAAGTTTGTGCACCGCGACCACGCAACAAGTGTTACAAACAATAAAAACTCCGAGATTGGTCGTATAAATCTGAATTTTTTAAATTATTATTGCACATTGATTTCAGTTACAGTGTGATCATCTTCAGTGCAATACTAAGTTCTGCGGACTACAAAAACAGTTGTTTATCGTGGAGAACGTGCCAACTAGCATTTGTATTTTGCGTTTGTGTATCCGTATTGATCCAACTACATCGTAAATTACAATTGCAGTGGGCACGAGATCGCCGAAACTGGACCTTGGATCAATCGAAACGTTCACCTTGTCGGGTGAATCATGTTTCTTGTTGCACCAGATCAATGGCACGAGAGTGAGTCAAATGAAAACCTTAAATTTGTAATAACAAATCGAAATTTCGCGCCGTTATCCTGTAAGTTGGTAAGTGTGCTACTAACAGCGTGCAGAATGGGCTGTAGGTGGCAGCATTGTGCAGATGCACACATACCGTCGCAATATCAGTATAAAGATGGCCGCCCCACTTTCGGCTTGCACCAGGAAAGAACAGCGTTGTGTTATTCGGTTTTTGGGTAGTGAAGGTGTGAAACATATTGAAATTCATCGAAGAATGAAGGTTCAGTACGGTGATGCATGTTTGTCACAGCAGCAAGTCTACGAATGGAGTAGGAAGTTCGCAAATTGTGTGACTTCAGTGGAAGATGCACCTCGTCCAGGTCAGGCACAACGAGATGTGACTCATAGAACATTGCAGCATTTGAAGCCATAGTGAAGGAAAACCGCTGAGTGACACTGAATGACACTGCAGCATGTTTACAGATTAGTCATGGGTCAGCGCACCACGTTGTGCATGATGTGCTCCAGTTTCACAAAGTGTCTGCAAGATGGGTACCACGGCAGCTGACTCCTGAAATGAGAGAACGACGAGTTGATGCTTGTGAAGAACCTTTTTGGCGCTTTGAACGAGAAGGTGATAGCTTCCTTGCAAGAATCGTTACTGAGGACGAAACCTGGGTTCACTTTCACCAACCGGAAACGAAGAGAGCGAGCAAAGAATGGCGCAATTCCTCATCACTAAAACCAAAGAAGTTTAGAACAGTACCGTCAGCAGGGAAGGTTGTGCTGACTCTCTTTTGGGACGAAAAAGGCGTCATTTTATAGCATTACATGCCTAGAGGGACCACTGTCACCAGTGCATCATACACAGATCTCCTAAAAAATCGTCTGCAGTCTGTAATCAAATCAAAGCGACGTGGATTGCTGTCATCAGGTGTCCTTTTGCAACATGACAATGCAAGGCCCCACACTGCACGTACAACAGTTGCAACAAGCACAGATCTGCATTTTCAGTGTCTTCCTCATCCACCACACTCACCAGACCTTGCCCCAAGTGATTTCCATATGTTTGGACCACTCAAAGACGCAATGGGAGGTAGAAGTTCCGTTCTGATGAAGAGGCATGCCACGCATTGCATTGGTTGCGCGAACTAACAATAGAATTTTTTTCTAAAGGAACTTATGCACTTTGTAAGCGCTGGAGGACATGCATTGAGCTAGGGGGAGATTTTGTAGAAAAGTGATAAAGCTTTGTACCACTTCTGCACAATAAATAATATCTTAAAAAATATTCAAAGTTTTCATTTGACTTGCCCTCGTAGTATGTAGACATGCCTCCATCCAGGCGAACTCCTGCTCGAAACGACAAACAGTACAACATTCGCTGGCCGATTGGTGCAGCATTATTCTATGTGGGACGTTCACATACGATTGCACCGGACCTGTGGTAGTAATGAAAGCTATGTGGACGTTATTGGGATCCACCGGCAGCCATTCATGTTTGATGTGTAAGGCGATAGCATCTTTCGGCAGGATAACTGTCCGTGTCGCAAAGCCATAATCGTACTACAGTGGTTTGAGGAGAGTGATTGTGTACTCACTTAGATAATTCAGGCCACCAATTTCATCTCATCTGATCCCATTGGAACATACACTCCTGGAAATGGAAAAAAGAACACATTGACACCGGTGTGTCAGACCCACCATACTTGCTCCGGACACTGCGAGAGGGCTGTACAAGCAATGATCACACGCACGGCACAGCGGACACACCCGGAACCGCGGTGTTGGCCGTCGAATGGCGCTAGCTATGCAGCATTTGTGCACCGCCGCCGTCAGTGTCAACCAGTTTGCCGTGGCATACGGAGCTCCATCGCAGTCTTTAACACTGGTAGCATGCCGCGACAGCGTGGACGTGAACCGTATGTGCAGTTGACGGACTTTGAGCGAGGGCGTATAGTGGGCATGCGGGAGGCCGGTTCGACGTACCGCCGAATTGCTCAACACGTGGGGCGTGAGGTCTCCACAGTACATCGATGTTGTCGCCAGTGGTCGGCGGAAGATGCACGTGTACGTCGACCTGGGACCGGACCGCAGCGACACACGGATGCACGCCAAGACTGTAAGATCCTACACAGTGCCGTAGGGGACGGCACCGCCACTTCCCAGCAAATTAGGGACACTGTTGCTCCTGGGGTATCGGCGAGGAGCATTCGCAACCGTCTCCATGAAGCTGGGCTACGGTCCCGCACACCGTTAGGCCGTCTTCCGCTCACGCCCCAACATCGTGCAGCCCGCCTCCAGTGGTGTCGCGACAGGCGTGAATGGAGGGATGAATGGAGACGTGTCGTCTTCAGCGATGAGAGTCGCTTCTGCCTTGGTGCCAATGATGGTTGTATGCGTGTTTGGCGCCGTGCAGGTGAGCGCCACAATCAGGACTGCATACGACTGAGGCACACAGGGCCAACACACGGCATCATGGTGTGGGGAGCGATTTCCTACATTGGCCGTACACCTCTGGTGATCGTCGAGGGGACACTGAATAGTGCACGGTACATCCAAACCGTCATCGAACCCATCGTTCTACCATTCCTAGACCGGCAAGGGAACTTGCTGTTCCAACAGGACAATGCACGTACGCATGTATCCCGTGCCACCCAACGTGCTCTAGAAGGTGTAAGTCAACTACCCTGGCCAGCAAGATCTCCGGATCTGTTCCCCATTGAGCATGTTCGGGACTGGATGAAGCGTCGTCTCACGCGGCCTGCACGTCCAGCACGGACGCTGGTCCAACTGAGGCGCCAGGTGGAAATGGCATGGCAAGCCGTTCCACAGGACTACATCCAGCATCTCTACGATCGTCTCCATGGGAGAATAGCAGCCTGCATTGCTGCGAAAGGTGAATATACACTGTACTAATGCCGACATTGTGCATGCTCTGTTGCCTGTGTCTATGTGCCTGTGGTTCTGTCAGTGTGATCATGTGATGTATCTGACCCCAGGAATGTGTCAATAAAGTTTCCCCTTCCTGGGACAATGAATTCACGGTGTTCTTATTTCAATATCCAGGAGTGTATGTTATGAATTAGCATTAGAGCAAATTTAAAAGTATTGAGTATGTCTTTCAATGTTGGTAAATCAACAAGTACGAAAAACTAAGAAACAATTCTTCTTTTAGCAAAACAGTGTTCATCGCCTTATTGAGAATGTATTCTTACAGATCTCATTAATTTAACTGAACTCGGACATACGCGCTTTCAGAAATGTTTCGTGAGGTATTAGGGCAAATATTTTAGTAATTGACACTTTACTTGAAATGCCATGCTTTTTAATGACCAAATGTTACCTGTGTTTGTGCATGTCTCTGACGCACTACAAAACTTTCCTTACGTAGGCTATTCATCAATCTTCCAACATTTCATTCCTGTCCTTCCGCAATGTACAAATGTACTTCAAACAATGGTGATAATAAATTGTTTCACATAGTATTAGCTGAGGAGCTTCAGGCAGTCATTAGCGCTGAAGATCGTAATTGACGGTAGTGTAGCAGGCAGCCTAGAACAGATTACACGTGCAAACATTCAAGAATTCACACGAAAGTTCAATGAGCGCACAATACATAAAAGGTTTACAACCTGTCTCTTATAACAGAAAAAGTACATATTTTCCTACACTACGTTTCTGTGAAGCTTGGTTCAACGATTGGAGCTTTAATTCGACACCCAGAACTCCCACACATACTACTCTATACATTTTTATACAGTGCGATTTTTACCATCTTTTAAAAAACTCCGAAGCAATGTAGATGACACTAAGACAAGTACTACAGTACAGAACTAATGGGATCGCAAATGTCGGGAAGTACCCCAAGAACGGATGACAAATGTTGAACATACGACGGAGCCGGATGATCCACATCGCTGCACGTGCAGCGGCCGCCACTATCGTTCTGTCGCACCTTTTCGTCCCAACTCATGTATTCAAGTCGGTGTGCCTCTGGCCCTACCTCCGCGACTTTTGCGCGTGGGGTTCAGGGTTCGAATCGTGCGTCTGGCAGGCACTTTTTTTCATTACATTAGGCGATTGTGTGTTGACATTGAGTTAAGATTTAATATTTAATTTACCGATCCCGCGGTCCCCGCTGGTTTATTGCAGAGTACTATACAATAAAAAATAATCGTATTGCGTTACAAGTAAATGAGTATAAGCTTCCGAACTGCGTCGTTACCAGAAAATGACCTGTGTTTCCTTTACTAATAACGTCTGTAAACAAAAAAGAATGAACAAAAGCAAAGAATCACAAAATAACAATAGCATTTGTTTGGTTACGTTCAGAAGAGTAATTTTGTTGTAACTTTAGCGTTTACAACAGATCACATTTACAAAATGTGTTCGAAATTTGCACCGTTGTGCAGCGATGTGGAGCACTGGCTCTGCCGGCGAGTGCTGGATCGGCAAGCACGTGCGGCAAGGTACGTCATCTAGTGACGTCACATGTTGTGATCCACTTTTGGGGTACTTCTCGACATTTGCGACCCCATTTGTCTTATATTAAATAATTGGTCGTTGCGGCGTCTACGTCGCATTCGGTATTCCTAAACGTTAATGAGAATCGCTCTGCATACAGGGTACACCAGAACTCCCCCGACAACATTTGACAGTTTGTTCCGGGATACCTCATGAGTATATTGGAATAAGGGACCCAAAGTATTTGTTCAGGGATACCTCATGAGTATATTGGTATAAGGGTCCCAAAGTATTTGTTCCGGGTTACCTCACGAGTATATTGCTATAAGGGACCCAAAGTATTTGTTCTGGCACACTTAATGAGTATATTGGTATAAGGGACCCAAGGTATCCTAAAATTCAGTACAGCGTAATAATGTTATCGTAATTTTTTGGGTTTGTTACGGTAATCACCCTTGTGTCTGTGAAAATATCTTCACAACTTTGAGGAAACCTGCAATATGCAATAACCGAAAGGTACAACACACATCACAGAGTAATGAAACAACCCTCAAAAGAGATGCAAAAGTGCTGTGATGTGGTTGCCGTCGGTGCAGGAACCGTTCAGCATAGAGGCTTTGTGCCGCTCTTCTGTTGCATTCAGGGAACCCATACACGGGGTGCATATTTGCCAACTCTTCATCAGTAAGCATATCCATGCTGCTGTGTGTCAGTGTTAATGCACAACTAACGCTACCAGGACACAACACCCTGGACAGAACCGAGCAGTACTGAATGAAAACTTGAGAGGTAACGAGACAGCGGGTACCGTGAGCGAATGGCAATAAGACAGTCTTCGACATTTGCCCTGTTGTGCGCTATTTACAATGCAAATACAGGTCAAAGCTAATTTGGGGCAAGAAACCAAACTAAATGCAAAAACGTGTAACCTCCCCCTCATTTATCGACCTAAATGACAGTGAAAAATTAAACCGCGTGCACCTAATGGAAATTTGGGAAAAGCAATCGTCATCGAAGTTAATTTGTCGGTAAAGAGGGAGGAATGGGTTACATCTAAATGAAAGGAAAAATGCAAATGAAATTGGTGGAAATTAATTTTGAAAAGCGGTGGTTCATGGTGTGGGTTCCTGTAGTCATGTCCTAGTTCATGAACCACGGGCAACGTATGAGTGGCCAAGTAAGTGGTCCCGACAGTCGGGATACCAGTTACTTTGGAATAAGGCAGGGCATCTCGGACATATTCTGAGTCGTGGTCACCTTTGTGCTCATACGGCAAAGACTACCAAATCCACCGCTTAGTCCCTCAACCGTTAGGGGTAATACCCAATGGGACTCAGGGCAAGCAAGGCTAGCAACCTGCTTCCCTGGTACTTTAAATATGATGCTGGCAACAATCAGAGCAAAATGCCTCGGACCTTTGGAGGTGACGGAGTCCCACCTCTAACTGACAAACCAGGGACACCTAAGATACGACTTGGCAAACAAATGGTAATGAGATGGGGAGCTATTAATACCAATGGGGGCTACTCAGGGAAGAAGGTAGAGCTGGCAGAGGCTGCAAGTAAGATGGGGCTGGACATTTTAGCTGTTAGTGACATTCGGGTAAGGGGTGAGAAAGAAGAGGAAGTGGGAGAATACAAGGTCTACCTGTCAGGAGTCAAAGCAGGAATAGCACAATGGGGTGTAGGGCTTTACACCAGGAAAGAGATGGAACCCAGCGTAGTTGCTATAAGGTATGTAAACGAACGACTGATGTGGATAGATTTGACAGTTTCTAGTAAGAAAATTAGGATTGTGTCAGTATATTCGCATTGTGAAGGCACAGATCAAGATAAGATGGATAGTTTTTATGAGGCACTCAGTGATGTTGTTGTTAGAGTAAAGGACAAGGACAGTGTTCTGCTCATGGGTTATTTTAACGCCAGGATTGGAAATCGAACAGAAGGGTATGAAAAAGTTATGGGTAAATTTGGAGAGGATGTGGTGGCCAACAGGAACGGGAAACAACTCTTGGGCTTAGTAATCACAAACTCCTTTTTTAAACATAAGAACATTCACCTGTATACTTGGGAAGGTAGGGGAACCAGATCTGTCATTGACTATATAATAACAGATCAGGAATTCAGAAAGGCTGTGAGGGACACACGTGTATTCAGGGGATTCTTAAATGACAATGATCATTATTTAACCTGCAATGAAATTGGGATTGTGAGGCTGAAAGTGCAGGTGGTCAGGTCCATATATAGGAGGATAAGAGTGGAGAAACTTCAGGATAAGGAAAGCAGGCACAAGAACATAACAGCGAGCTCAGAAAGGTACCAGGTAGTTGAATGTAGTCAATTACAGTCACTGGAAAAGGAATGGACAAGGTACAGGGACACAGTACTAGAAGTGGCTAAAGAATGTCTTGGAACAGTAGTGTGTAAAAGCAGGAAGAAGCAAACAGCTTGGCGGAATGACACAGTCAAGGCAGCTTCTAAAAGGAAAAAGAAGGAGTATCAAAAATGGCTACATACTAGAACTCAGATAGACAGAGAAAGTTATGTTGAAGAAAGAAACAAAGCCAAGCAGATAATTGCAGCATCCAAGGAGAAATCTTGGGAAGACTTTGGAAACAGGTTGGAGACTATGGGTCAAGCTGCTGGAAAACCATTCTGGAATGTAATTAGCAGTCTTCGAAAGGGAGGTAAGAAGGAAATGACAAGTATTTTGGACAGGTCAGGAAAACTGCTGGTGAATCCTGTGGATGCCTTGGGCAGATGGAGGGAATATTTTGAAGAGTTGCTCAATGTAGGTGAAAATACAGTCAGTAATGTTTCAGATTTCGAGGTAGAATGATGACGGAAATAGGATCACATTTGAGGAAGTGGAGAAAATGGTCAATAGATTGCAGTGCAATAAAGCAGCTGGGGTGGATGAAATTAAGTCGGAACTCATCAAATACAGTGGAATGTCAGGTCTTAAATGGCTACACAGGATAATTGAAATGGCCTGGGAGTGGGGACAGATTCCATCAGACTGGAGAAAAGCAGTAACCACACCAATCTTTAAACATGGAAACAGAAAAGATTGTAACAACTACAGAGGTATCTCTTTAATCAGCGCGGTGTGTAAAAACTTCTCAGGTATTGTTGAAAGGAAAGTGCGAGTATTAGTTGAGGACCAATTGGGTGAAAATCAGTGTGGGTTTAGGCCTCTTAGAGGTTGTCAGGACCAGATCTTTAGCTTACGGCAAATAATGGAGAAGTGTTATGAGTGGAACAGGGAATTGTATCTATGCTTTATAGATCTAGAAAAGGCATATGACCGGGTTCCCAGGAGGAAGTTATTGTCTGTTCTACGAGATCATGGAATAGAAGGCAAACTTTTGCAAGCAATTAAAGGTCTTTACATGGATAGTCAGGCAGCAGTTAGAGTTGACGGTAAATTGAGTTCATGGTTCAGAGTAGTTTCAGGGGTAAGACAAGGCTGCAACCTGTCGCCACTGTTATTCATATTATTTATGGATCATATGTTGAAAACAATAGACTGTCTGGGGGAGATTAAAATATGTGAACACAAAATAAGCAGTTTTGCATATCCGGATGACTTAGTTGTGATGGCAGATTCGATTGAAAGTTTGCAAAGTAATATTAAAGAGCTAGATCAGAAATGTAAGGACTATGGTATGAAGATTAGCATCTACAAAACGAAAGTAATGTCAGTGGGAAACAAATATAAACGGATTGAGTGCCAAATAGGAGGAACAAAGTTAGAACAGGTGGACGGTTTCAAGTACTTAGGATGCATATTCTCACAGGATGGCAACATAGTGAAAGAACTGGAAGCGAGGTGTAGCAAAGCTAATGAAGTGAGCGCTCAGTTACGATCTACTCTCTTCTGCAAGAAGGAAGTCAGTACCAAGACTAAGTTATCTGTGCACCGTTCAATCTTTCGACCAATTTTGTTGTATGGGAGCGAAAGCTGGGTGGATTCAGGTTACCTTATCAACAAGGTTGAGGTTACGGATATGAAAGGAGCTAGGATGATTGCAGATACTAGTAGATTGAAACAATGGCAGGAGGGTGTCCACAATGAGGAAATCAAAGAAATACTGGGAATGAACTCTATAGATGTAGCAGTCAGGGCGTATAGTCTTAGATGGTGGGGTCACGTTACACGCATGGGAGAAGCAAGGTTACCCAAGAGACTCATGGGTTCAGCAGTAGAGGGTAGGAGGAGTCGGGGCAAACCAAGGAGAAGGTACCTGGATTCGGTTAAGAATGATTTTGAAGTAATAGGTTTAACATCAGAAGAGGCACCAATGTTAGCACTGAATAGGGGATCGTGGAGGAATTTTATAAGGGGGCTATGCTCCAGACTGAACGCTGAAAGGCATAATCAGTCTTAAATGATGATGATGATGATGACGATGGGGTAAAGTTAATAAAGAAAGAGAATGTGCGGTAGTTAGGTTAACAATTAATTGGCGTTAATTAGATATTTGAGATTTGGGGGAAATTACGGTCGCCAGTCGCACGGACAACTACTATAATAACTGAAAACGAAAGATAAATGCACATATATTTAGCAATAAAAGCGCGGCAACTGAAGGTTGACACGTGTTGTGTGAAAACTGAATGTTTGTCAGAAGTAATAAATTTCGCTACACTCCGACTTAATTTATCAAAACAATTAATAAAGCCCGAAAATTGAAAGTTAATTTAGTGACTGAAATTAATAGTGAACTTTGTTTCTGAAGAACTACGACATTCAATAAAACACGGTTAGTCTTGGGCTACCTCAACAATCGTTTAAAAAGCTACTTGAATCTACGCAATTTAGAAATAAGAGATTTAACTTTGAACTTGAATTGAATGATTCTGAACAATTAACAATAGTAAAATTTAGTATGTGCCTAGCTGAGCTGCAGTCACAGGTAAGCTAAAATATGGTAACAAAACTCGCTCTCTTAATTTCTGCTTGTCCAATCTAAATATTGTAGCCAGCTATGAATACTTTAACTGAACTTTACAATTAAAGCAGTGAAATGGAATGATATTACTTTAATGCTGGCGTATGAATGTCAACGACACTCGGGTTCATTCCAGAACAGGAAGGGACCCTGCTTGGTAATGCAATTGGGACAGTGAGCAACAAAGGTTCATGCTAAGTTTCTGTATTTTGGTTATGCAACAGTTTGAAAAGCTGAGGTGTGCCATACAGTTCTAAAACTTTACGTGCTTTTAGTCTTCCTTGTTGGTTGATTGAAGATTTGCAGTCGTCGATCGGGAAGGTGGCGACAGTCACTCATTGTCGGCCGTCGCTGTTGCAGAAGCTGGATGTTGGCGCGCCTTCTTCTCGACACGGTCACCAGGCGAAACGGACTCTTCACTACCAGAGATCCTAAACACTTTGGTTCTCCACACGACCTATCGATGTAATCGTTCGATAGCACAGTTTCCCTAGGCAAGACCCAGCGTAAAAATGCAAATAATATTTACAAACAAACCAATTATACATCGATATATATATATATATATATATATATATATATATATATATATATATATAGTAACAATTACAATATATAAAGACACAGAAATGTCATATCTTCAGGTAAGAAAATAAGGAAAAACATTTATAGTAAAATAGATGGAAATAGGAGGATATGCATTTCCGGCGTTACAAACTCTGTAGCGAGCCGCAGGAGATCGTGTGTCCTTTACACCAAAACAATCAGGAGGTATCTGCGAATAACCTCCGATGTATTTATAATTCACTCTTTATACAAATAATTAAGTTTACATAATCCGTTTTACGAACATAAAATTCCAATATATATTGCTAAAACCTGTATCACAGTCATACTAGTATTTCCATTGGCTACTTACATATTTTATTACTGAACCTCTTACGTTCGCGAAGTTCATGAACATATGATTCTGAAAACACAATTGAATTTATTTTGGAAAAAAAAACTGACGAGGAAGTATTACGTAAATGACTTACATCTATAGCATCTTTTCATCGTTTCCTATGAAAGAAGAATAAACAGACTGATGAGAGAACATACTGGAGTGAGAGATATAATTCAGAAAGTAATGAAAATGAGATAGAAGTGCCACATGTAGCCAGGGGAATAAATGACAAAACAAACAAGGAAGTTTTTTGTTCATTTCCAGGAGGTAATAAAATACCGAGAAGACAGCATATTGGAAGGTAGGTAGATATCATAAAAAACACCGAAGAGCAACTTGGATGTTGGTAGCAAAAGGCCGTAAAGAGTGAAAAAGGCAAGAGGGCTCCATATCACACACTGGATGTCCAACGGCTAACGATAATTCTGCTCAAAATATACCTTGTAGTTTTAACTAAAATGAAAGATGCATTATTATTAAAAACACAGGTCCTCAGATGCTGACTGTGTAAGTCACAGACTCTATTTTTGGGAACTGAGCTACGCTGACGGTTTTTTCTACTTTTCCTTTTACATTAGAAGAAAACGGTCTATTGACACACAGTCAGCATGGGTTTAGAAAACACCGTTCCTGTGAAACACAACTAGCTATTCATTCATGTGAAGTGGTGAGTGCTGTTGACAAGGGATTCCAGATTGATTCCGTATTTCTGGATTTCCGGAAGGCTTTTGACACTGTACCACACAAGCGGCTCGTAGTGAATTTGCGTGCTTACGGAATATCGTCTCAGTTATGTGACTAGATTTGCGATTTCCTGTCAGAAAGGTCACTCTCTGTAGTAACTGACGGAAAGTCATCGAGTCAAACACAAATGATTTCTGGCGTTCCCCAAGGTAGTGTTATAGGCCCTTTGCTGTTCCTTATCCACATAAACGATTTGGGAGACGATCTGAGCAGCCGCCTTCGGTTGTTTGCAGATGACGCTGTCGTTTATCGACTAATAAAGTCATCAGAAGATCAAAACAAACAACAGAACGATTTATAAAAGATATCTGAATGGTACGAAAAGTGGCAGTTGACCCCAAATAACGAAAAGTGTGAGGTTATCCATATGAGTGCTAAAAGGGACTCGTTGAACTTCGGTTACACGATAAATCAGTCTAATCTAAAAGCCGTAAATTCAACTACACTACGCTTGTCCGTCCTCTTTTAGAATACTGCTGCGTGGTGTGGAACTGACGGAATACGTCCAAAAAGTTCAAAGAAAGGCAGCACGTTTTGTATTTTAGCGAAATATTGGAGAGAGTGTCACAGAAATGATACAGTATTTGGGCTGGACATCATTAAAAGAAAGGTGTTTTTCGTTGCGACGGTATCTTCTCACGAAATTCCAATCACCAACTTTCTCCTCCGAATGCGAAAATATTTTGTTGACACCGACCTACATAGCGAGAAAGGATCACCAAGATAAAATAAGAGAAAACAGACCTCGTACGGAAAGATAGAGGTGTTTATTCTTTCCGTGCGCTATACGAGATTGGAATAATAGAGAATTGTGAAGGTGGTTCGATGAAGGCGTTTGACACAGTTCCCCACAGTCGTTTAATGAACAAAGTAAGAGCATACGGACTATCAGATCAACTGTGTGATTGGATTGAGGAGTTCTTAGATAACAGAACGCAGCATGTCATTCTCAATGGAGAGAAGTCTTCCGAAGTAAGAGTGATTTCAGGTGTGGCGCAGGGGAGTGTCATAGGACCGTTGCTATTCACAATATACATAAATGACCTGGTGGATGACATCGGAAGTTCACTGAGGCTTTTTTCAGATGATGCTGTGGTGTATCGAGAGGTTGCAACAATGGAAAATTGTACTGAAATGCAGGAGGATCTGCAGCGAATTGACGCATGGTGCACGGAATGGCAATTGAATCTCAATGTAGACAAGTGTAATGTGATGCGAATACATAGAAAGATAGGTCCCTTATCATTTAGCTACAAAATAGCAGGTCAGCATCTGGAAGCAGTTAATTCCATAAGTTATCTGGGAGTACGCATTAGGAGTGATTTAAAATGGAATGATCATATAAAGTTGATCGTCGGTAAAGCAGATGCCAGACTGAGATTCATTGGAAGAATCTTAAGGAAATGCAATCCGACAACAAAGGAAGTAGGTTACAGTACGCTTGTTCGCCCAATGCTTGAATACTGCTCAACAGTGTGGGATCCGCACCAGGTAGGGTTGATAAAAGAGATAGAGAAGATCCAACGGAGAGCAGCGCGCTTCGTTACAGGATCATTTAGTAATTGCGAAAGCGTTACGGAGATGATAGATAAACTCCAGTGGAAGACTCTGCATGAGAGACGCTCAGTAGCTCGGTACGGGCTTTTGTTAAAGTTACGAGAACATGCTTTCACCGAAGAGTCAAGCAGTATATTGCTCCCTCCTACGTATATCTCGCGAAGAGACCATGAGGATAAAATCAGAGAGATTAGAGCCCACACAGAAGCATACCGACAATCCTTCTTTCCACGTACAATACGAGACTGGAATAGAAGGGAGAACCGATAGAGGTACTCAGGGTACCCTCCGCCACACACCGTCAGGTGGCTTGCGGAGTATGGATGTAGATGTAGTAGATGTAGATGCCTGGCACTTAAATGTGATTTTCAGAGTATCCATGTAGATAGATGTAGATGTAGACATTTGCCATAATCGATATGTCCTGTAGGTACGGGTTTCTGAGATACCCATTTACAATGAAATAGTGTCCCTGAAATCCGCTCTGACATTCATTCAGCTTATCAGCACTAACTCTTCCATCCATATCATATCCAGTATTAGGGATCTCTAACTCCCTCTCCTTCTTCCCTTATGCCTTCCCCGTCACCCATACGCAGCTGTCATACTCCAAATCCGTCTCCTCACATCCAGCCTCCTCCAGTCCTAGCTACGCTCATCTTCACGCTTCGTAGCACACCGAACACATTCCCTTACACCTACATTCTTCTATATTATGGAAGGCCTAAACTTCCTTCTCGTAACCATTCCCTGTGTCAACTAATCAAAAATATGTCAACAGTTTATTATTTATAATTAAATGTGTCCTTTGAGACTCCCGTCTCGTTATTATCATATCTGAGTTTATTATTTAATCAACATACGTGAAAACAAACTGTTAATGACTTTAGAAATGTATTTAATACTGTTTTTAATTATACTGTTTGGATTTTATATATTTTAAATGCATTTGGCTCAAGACCGGGATACTTCTGTTTCCGACAGTATTGTCCCCGTACATATGGGGTCAGGAGCGTAAAATAATGACATAAAAAGTCCATCAGCCGCGCTGTAGAACACATTAGGCACGTCACTCCTCATTTTATGGAACCCAAATATTACACAAAATATATTTCACCGTCAATGTAGTCTTCCTTGTCTACATCATGCCATATGCTTCCGAGAGTAAGTACACTTATTTTCAAACAGTCTCGAAACCTTCCATCAAGATTACCGTACTCTACAAACAAAGAACACATACGGCATATAGCATCGCTATCAAATATTTATCCCTTTCACCCCAACAATTATCTCACGGGCCACACTCTCAAAGAACAGAATATCCGTTCCTCTTTTACGAAACGTTCCTGCGCTCCTACTAGTTCAATCGCGATGCACAGCTCATTAAAATATTCATCACTTCAATAACTTTAAAATCATTCCCTGACTAAGCGACGCATTCCCAAGAGCACATCCTACTCTATTTTCCTGCAGACAATTTTTTTTTCGTACATGCCCATACAGCCATCTCTAAACAGGAAATACTATTGTACAGTCTTTTTTGACAATTCAGAGTAAGTATTGGAACAAGTCCGGTGCCATTCCATCGCCGGTACCATTCCAAAGTACCGTTATCCATGATGGCGGCCATGACGTCGGAGACACACACACCCCGCCTACATATACGCGCTAGGCATTAAATGTTTTCATAACATCGCCACCATTCCAAAGCACCGTTATTCGACAACAACAAGGTCGCACCCAGTGTATCCACCACGTTGTGCGTGTCTACTTCCTATTGCCGTGGCGCGGTGCGGGAGAGAGAGATAGCGCCATCTCTCTATGTCACAGCCCCGCGCCTACATACACGCGCTAGGCAGGACCTATATAAATCAGTGCACGCTCCATGTCACTCTCACACTACTCGTATACTTCGTTCGTCCAGTACTTGTCACGTCTTCGTAATTAAACGTCCAAAAATGAAGCGTTGACGATCCGCCAGTGGCAGCAGCAGCAACCGTGCGCATGTGGACGAAGTTCCCTCGTGGTTCTCGTCAGCTGTCCCGCTCGTCGTCAGCTGGCCAGTCACCGCCACGAAGTGTAAATGCACTCACTAAGGATACGATATTTTATACATGATTACTTATTGCCTAAGCCACTTCCTGCTCGTTATAGGCAAACTCCAGTTCCCTAAGAATGCCCTTAAATGCTTCTACTTGCTGCTAGCGTCTGCTGATATGTAAGTGGCAACACCATATAGCATACGCGTATAATCTCCCCAGGGCTGCACGGTTCGTCCAGATACTTTTTCAGTATGTTCTCAAAAAATTTCACAACACTTCGGAAACCTGAGCTCTCGAAGTCACATGTCATAAGGATTTCTGTTTAATTCTGTTTTGCGTCTCCTTTGACCAATATCTGCTCATTAATGCGTCGCGGAACTCTTGGTATGTTTTGCAACCTTTAGCAACACTACGCATACTTACCGCTCATGCACCTTCCAAGTGCGCACATACAAAGTCAAGTTTGTACATTAACGGCCACTGTGGTGGTAACGTTAGATCAAACTGCCCAATGGACGTTTTTGGATGTAACGTATTATTATCATTCTTATAGTGTTGGAACTTGTGTACCGACAGAAAGTGTTGATAATCAAACTGCCTAGTTTCATCTTTCCGCGGTGGCGTTTCGATGTTTTCATTAACTACCTCCGTGTGCGCCTCCTGGATATCCTGTGGCTCTTGCAAGTGCGAGGCGGATCGCCTAAGAGGGTAGCAATTGCTTGCGCCAGTTGTTCTGCTACTGAACTCCGCCTCCGGCAAATCACTTACTACACGCGGTACTTCCGTACGTGTGATTTGCGGTTCACAACTGCCCTGACGTTCTAACAGTCTGGTTAACAGCATGCGTGCTTCATTATCACGTCGGTTCACAACTCCTGTGACAGATACTGTGTCCCGTTGCCGTACTTCCGAGGTTACCTCTTCCGCGGATACCGTCTGAATATCGGCTCCAGTTTGTCCTGTATTTGTAGAAGTTCTGTCGACTGACAGTGCCTCTACCCTGCTCTCGATTTGTCGTTTAACTTCGGCAAATTCTGCCATCAGTGGTGCCTCTCCGGCTTCCTCCTTCCTGCTCGACACGGTGTGTTCAGTATTTTTCACTCCTGTCTGCAGCTTATTTATAAGTTTTGCCGACCTTGGTCTTGTTCTCTGTGACCTCCTTCGTTTCTCTCGCTATTCTCTTGGCTCTCCGCGCAATTAATTTCGCCTCATTGGCGGTTCTTTTCGCTTCGGCTATCTCTCGGTCTAACTTCTCGCGCAACGCTTTTACTTCATCCTTCACATCGCATGATTCACGCTTTATGGTGGCAAGCTGCTCCCGGGTTTCCTTTCTACATTCCTGTATGGCTGGCTGGTGTGGCCGAGCGGTTCTAGGCGCTTCAGTCTGGAACCGCGCGACCGCTACGGTTCAGATGTTAAGTCCCATAGTGCCCAGAGCCATTTGAACCACTCCTTTATGCTGCTCTGTGTTTCTTCGCTGATTCTTTCCAGACTAGCTTGCCTCTCCTTTCTACACGTTCCAATTCTTTCCTGCATCACTTTCGTACTAGCGTCTACCTTCTGCATCATACGCTCCAAGAATCCACCGCCAAGCCTCCCCTTTCCTACTGATAACTACTGTCGTGGCTTGCAGGTGATCCCCTGCTCATTCTTTCGTCTCCTGTCGAGTGAGGTCCAAACCCTGCTCGGTACGACAGTGTCGGAGTATTCCGTTCCGATCCTCCTGTACATAACCCATTCATGCTTCTCGTGGGCGACGCTTGCCCCCGCGGTGACACGCTGCCGAACTCACGGGTGATTATCACCAGTTCAATGGGCCTGATTGCACCACTTAGGCTCGCCAATGGCCCACCAATCCCTGTATCATGCTCCATGTTGTCCGGTCACGTCATGCGCTCTGTTCGTTCCCGAAAATAGCTGTTTTCTCTTTCGAATTCCGCTGCCGCTAATTCGTGTAAGCTGTCGCTGCTTCCTCTCATGACTGCCATTCTGTCAACCCCTGTTGCGCCCTGAACTGTCTGTATTAAGCGCGCCTTAGCCCTAGTAATCATCTGTGTTTCCTTACCCACTAACGTTATACACTAACAAAACTTTACACACAAAATACACACTATAATCATTAACTCCCAATATCTCTACAATATTCACAAATAGGTTACCCAACAAATCCCACAAATCTTCCCGATCTCTGCGGATCCTATACCTAACCAATTACTCTCATTATTTCCCTAATCCAAAATATTTATTCAATCTGTGACAAAACAGAGAACACGAAACAACACAGTTGTAACGCCCTTAGAAAAATTAATGAATTACTGTGCTGATAAACCTCTTACATTATTTGCTTTTCAAACAACTGAGCAAAACTAAACGTACTCAGACATTCAATAAAGTGACACAAATATTTTTAGCGCAACGCAATCTGACTTTCAGCAATCCCTACAAAAGAATGGCCTTGACTAACATTAACCTATACATTTCAAAAATCACTTACCTCACAAAAATTTTCGTTACACGAACTACTGCAATACAACAAGCGCCACTACTGCCAGCTAAATAAAAGATTCAAACTACTGAAGGCACTAACTACTGATAGGTATAGTTAGCAAATGAAAGATTTTGATAGAGAACAAACAATGTATTAACCTTAGCAGTGTTCAAAAGTCATAATATGTATAGCAGTTCATGACCTCCAGTCTTACAAATTTACTGTTTCTGATGGACACACGTCCAGATCATCCGCTCTCAAAACTCCGCCATTTCTCTCCCCACATCCACCACTGCTGGCGGCTCACCTCCAACTGGACAACGCTACGCGCTGGTGACAAACAGCTGCCCAACACTACAATAACAAACAACAATGCAAACCTGCCACAGAGTGCACACAGCACAGCCAGTGATTTTCATACAGAGTGCTACGTGGCGTTACCAATAGAAAAACCTAAACAGCCTACTTACACAGTAATCCCAACAACAAATTAACGACGAGCCAGCAATACATACAAACAATGAAACAAATACACAGCATAAATACACAAACACAAATATAAAGAATTTACCGCGCACAAATAACTGCCGCCGTGATTACTGATCAGAAGATTACAGCTGTCTACACATCCTGGGCGGGTCAGGCACGTAGAAGGGGTTTCTTTTTTAATAAAATGCTGATTAGGGACCATAGGTAGGTCAGCCAAATGTCGGGGGCTTTAACAAGAATGCTTTTACTTGTTCACTTTGCCTACTGGATCGGGTCGCTGGATCTGCCTGAAGGCCTGTTACGAGACCCAACCTATTAACTAAAACTGCCCCTTTACTAATTTTGATTAATATTTAATAATTAAATAGTGTTCAGGGAACTGATCACTACCAAACAAACAAGGATATCATTGAACACATTTATTTAACAATAATCTTCCTAACATCAAAGTGAACAAAGACATACCTTTGTTGTTGTTGTTGTTCTCTTCAGTCCTGAGACTGGTTTGATGCAGCCCTCCATGCTACTCTATCCTGTGCAAGCTGCTTCATCTCCCAGTACCTACTGCAACCTACATCCTTCTGAATCTGCTTAGTGTACTCATCTCTCGGTCTCCCTCTACGATTTTTACCCTCCACGCTGCCCTCCAATGCTAAATTTGTGATCCCTTGATGCCTCAAAACATGTCCTGCCAACCGATCCCTTCTTCTAGTCAAGTTGTGCCACAAACTTCTCTTCTCCCCAATCCTATTCAATACCTCCTCATTAGTTACGTGATCTATCCACCTTATCTTCAGTATTCTTCTGTAGCACCACATTTCGAAAGCTTCTATTCTCTTCTTGTCCAAACTAGTTATCGTCCATGTTTCACTTCCATACATGGCTACACTCCAAACAAATACTTTCAGAAACGACTTCCTGATACATAAATCTATATTCGATGTTAACAAATTTCTCTTCTTCAGAAACGCTTTCCTTGCCATTGCCAGTCTACATTTTATATCCTCTCTACTTCGACCATCATCAGTTATTTTACTTCCTAAATAGCAAAACTCCTTTACTACTTTAAGTGTCTCATTTCCTAATCTAATTCCCTCAGCATCACCCGATTTAATTTGACTACATTCCATTATCCTCGTTTTGCTTTTGTTAATGTTCATCTTATATCCTCCTTTCAAGACACTGTCCATTCCGTTCAACTGCTCTTCCAAGTCCTTTGCCGTCTCTGACAGAATTACAATGTCATCGGCGAACCTCAAAGTTTTTACTTCGTCTCCATGAATTTTAATACCTACTCCAAATTTTTCTTTTCTTTCCTTTACTGCTTGCTCAATATACAGATTGAATAACATCGGGGAGAGGCTACAACCCTGTCTCACTCCTTTCCCAACCACTGCTTCCCTTTCATGCCCCTCGACTCTTATTACTGCCATCTGGTTTCTGTACAAATTATAAATAGCCTTTCGCTCCCTGTATTTTACCCCTGCCACCTTTAGAATTTGAAAAAGAGTATTCCAGTCAACATTGTCAAAAGCTTTCTCTAAGTCTACAAATGCTAGAAACGTAGGTTTGCCTTTTCTTAATCTTTCTTCTAAGATAAGTCGTAAGGTCAGTATTGCCTCACGTGTTCCAACATTTCTACGGAATCCAAACTGATCCTCCCCGAGGTCTGCATCTACCAGTTTTTCCATTCGTCTGTAAAGAATTCGCGTTAGTATTTTGCAGCCGTGGCTTATTAAACTGATAGTTCGGTAATTTTCACATCTGTCAGCACCTGCTTTCTTTGGGATTGGAATTATTATATTCTTCTTGAAGTCTGAGGGTAATTCGCCTGTCTCATACATCTTGCTCACCAGCTGGTAGAGTTTTGTCATGATTGGCTCTCCCAAGGCCGTCAGTAGTTCTAATGGAATGTTATCTGCTCCGGGGGCCTTGTTTCGACTCAGGTCTTTCAGTGCTCTGTCAAACTCTTCACGCAGTATCATATCTCCCATTTCGTCTTCATCTACATCCTCTTCTATTTCCATAATATTGTCCTCAAGTACATCGCCCTTGTATAAACCTTCTATATACTCCTTCCACCTTTCTGCCTTCCCTTCTTTGCTTAGAACTGGGCTGCCATCTGAGCTCTTGATATTCATACACGTGGTTCTCTTCTCTCCAAAGATCTCTTTAATTTTCCTGTAGGCAGTATCTATCTTACCCCTAGTGAGATAAGCTTCTACATCCTTACATTTGTCCTCTAGCCATCCCTGTTTAGCCATTTTGCACTTCCTGTCGATCTCATTTTTGAGACGTTTGTATTCCTTTTTGCCTGCTTCATTTACTGCATTTTTATATTTTCTCCTTTCATCAATTAAATTCAATATTTCTTCTGTTACCCAAGGATTTCTAGCAGCCCTCGTCTTTGTACCTACTTTATCCTCTGCTGCCTTCACTACTACATCCCTCAGAGCTACCCATTCTTCTTCTACTGTATTTCTTTCCCCTATTCCTGTCAATTGTTCCCTTATGCTCTCTCTGAAACTCTGTACAACCTCTGGTTCTTTCAGTTTATCCAGGTCCCATCTCCTTAATTTCCCACATTTTTGCAGTTTCTTCAGTTTTAATCTACAGGTCATAACCAATAGATTGTGGTCAGAGTCCACATCTGCCCCTGGAAATGTCTTACAATTTAAAACCTGATTCCTAAATCTCTGTCTTACCATTATATAACTTCTCTGATACCTTTTAGTATCTCCAGGGTTCTTCCACGTATACAATCTTCTTTCATGATTCTTAAACCAAGTGTTAGCTATGATTAAGTTGTGCTCTGTGCAAAATTCTACTAGGCGGCTTCCTCTTTCATTTCTTAGCCCCAATCCATATTCACCTACTATGTTTCCTTCTCTCCCTTTTCCTACACTCGAATTCCAGTCACCCATTACTATTAAATTTTCGTCTCCCTTCACTATCTGAATAATTTCTTTTATGACATACCTTTATAATTGATAAAATGAAGCTAGTAATGGCAATGGCCCTTAAATTCCGGAACTAACTCTTAAGATCGGATAACGCATCTGTACTTGTTATTTTCTACTCTCTCACCTTGTCAGACGGCATAAAATACGTCAGACAAACCTACTTCAATTACCAAATTCTCAATAAGAGCGTGGCTGGAAAACTGAGCTCTGGTAATCACAGGCGTGCGTAACATCGGATTAAATGCCGAAGCTGAGCATCACGTCACCAAATGCAGCACCGTGGACAGGTCAGCAAGCTGCCGACGGCGTCTGCGTCGTCGAGGAGCCTCAACTGCAACAAAATGAATTTATTTTCGCGAACCGGCCTCCTGTTCGTAAACTCCTATTCAAAAGCTAATTCTGCTTTCTTTCCAATCGTCTCCCACTCGTTAAGAGGGGACTCACTAGCCCAAAGGCGGAATCCAGTAACGTCTTTAATAAAGTGTGGCTCAAGGAAATTGCTCTGCTCCTGTCTGCTTCCTGCGAGACAGTCATCCAAACCATAATTAGCGGAATCAGCCTGTCACTAACAGTAAAACATGGCAGTACCTAACTGAATCCTAGTTTCAGTTGCAGCTGGCAGACTTATTCAAAGTTCTGCACAGCACACTGAAAATATTTACTCCCCTACAGCAGAGCCGAAAGCACGACGTCCGCTCGCTACAGGAGCTAAGACGATTCTCTCGATAACAGCTCCAAAAGCTTCCTTCTGCAAAAATCAGCACTCCCACGCTATTTTTCGAGCTGGCCAATCCCGTGGCTCTAGAAAAGCACAGTTTGCTCCCACTATTATTTCCTGGCTTCTTCCAACCAATTAAAACATTCTGCTCCTTACTGCGCCTAGAATGTTCTGGAACAAACTGAAACTCCGTTCAAAATTGAACCCACCAATCGTGTCTCTATGTTCGCCCTCGCGCGGGAATAGGTCATTGCACCAGCTTAACCGCGTTTCTTAGAAAGCCCCAGAAAGCGTTAGAGTTCGTGGGGAGGCTCCCTTGGGCGCCAGCTCATCTCGACATAGTGGCGTCGGCGTAACGTTCATCGCCAACGAGGCGCCGTCCCTCGAAACCCTGCCTGTGTTGTCCGCGCAATGGGTGCCTACCTGCTCCGACGGCGCAGCTCCCCCAGTAGGACGCTTTCGCATGCCGACTCGTAATGGTCCATTGTAAACTTCCACACCCCCCTGCCCTGCCTTTGAGCAGTGCCGATTGTCCGCTCCTGCTAAACTCCGTGACAATACACTCCTGGAAACGGAAAAAAGAACACATTGACACCGGTGTGTCAGACCCACCATACTTGCTCCGGACACTGCGAGAGGGCTGTACAAGCAATGATCACACGCACGGCACAGCGGACACACCAGGAACCGCGGTATTGGCCGTCGAATTGCGCTAGCTGCGCAGCATTTGTGCACCGCCGCCGTCAGTGTCAGCCAGTTTGCCGTGGCATACGGAGCTCCATCGCAGTCTTTAACACTGGTAGCATGCCGCGACAGCGTGGACGTCAACCGTATGTGCAGTTGACGGACTTTGAGCGAGGGCGTATAGTGGGCATGCGGGAGGCCGGGTGGACGTACCGCCGAATTGCTCAACACGTGGGGCGTGAGGTCTCCACAGTACATCGATGTTGTCGCCAGTGGTCGGCGGAAGGTGCACGTGCCCGTCGACCTAGGACCGGACCGCAGCGACGCACGGATGCACGCCAAGACCGTAGGATCCTACGCAGTGCCGTAGGGGACCGCACCGCCACTTCCCAGCAAATTAGGGACACTGTTGCTCCTGGGGTATCGGCGAGGACCATTCGCAACCGTCTCCATGAAGCTGGGCTACGGTCACACACACCGTTAGCCCGTCTTCCGCTCACGCCCCAACATCGTGCAGCCCGCCTCCAGTGGTGTCGCGACAGGCGTGAATGGAGGGACGAATGGAGACGTGTCGTCTTCAGCGATGAGAGTCGCTTCTGCCTTGGTGCCAATGATGGTTGTATGCGTGTTTGGCGCCGTGCAGGTGAGCGCCACAATCAGGACTGCATACGACCGAGGCACACAGGGCCAACACCCGGCATCATGGTGTGGGGAGCGATCTCCTACACTGGCCGTACACCTCTGGTGATCGTCGAGGAGACACTGAATAGTGAACGGTACATCCAAACCGTCATCGAACCCATCGTTCTACCATTCCTAGACCGGCAAGGGAACTTGCTGTTCCAACAGAACAATGCACGTCCGCATGTATCCCATACCACCCAACGTGCTGTAGAAGGTGTAAGTCAACTACCCTGGCCAGCAATATCTCCGGATCTGTCCCCCATTGAGCATGTTTGGGACTGGATGAAGCGTCGTCTTACGCGGTCTGCACGTCCAGCACGAACGCTGGTCCAACTGAGGCGCCAGGTGGAAATGGCATTGCAAGCCGTCCCACAGGACTGCATCCAGCATCTCTACAATCGTCTCCATGGGAGAATAGCAGCCTGCATTGCTGCGAAAGGTGGATATACACTGTACTAGTGCCGACATTGTGCATGCTCTGCTGGTTGTGTCTATGTGCCTGTGGTTCTGTCAGTGTGATCATGTGATGTATCTGACCCCAGGAATGTGTCAATAAAGTTTCCCCTTCCTGGGACAATGAATTCACGGTGTTCTTATTTCAATTTCCAGGAGTGTATTACCTGAACTAAGACTTCATGCAGCATGCGAATTTCTTGAAGTTAATCCGCATCTTATGCCGTCTGATACTCCCTATATTAGTTTCAATGGGCTGACTGCCTGATAAATAACATTATAACCGGTATCTAACTCGTCTTTGCAACAATTATTATATTACAGTAAGGTGTAAAATACTGCCGCCTTACAATACCACAGTGTCTTGTGTGGTTTGCCGCTACGATTTCCCACCCATACTTTTCTTTTCCTCTCTCTTCCTACACTTCACTTTTGCAAATTTGGTAATCTCTTCAGCGTAGTGCCAACATGCCAGTCAGTTTAGAGGATGATAATGAAGCTCACCACAAAAGATAGATGCTCTCAAGTCCAGCCATGAACCCTGACCACTATCATTGATTTTTACTTGCTGTAACGTGCAAAACTAACTCTTGTTTCGTTCAACAGATAAGTATGACGTTGAATTGAGCCTACCGTTGCAGACAGAAGCAGACTAGGAGCGGAAGACCAATGCCATAGCCAGTCAAACAAGCACAACATCAAAGGGGTATCGGAGAAATTCGGAGTTACATTAACCTACAATAATGTGCAATAAATGTTTTTAATTGTTCACAGATAATAGCAGCAAATTAGCGACGCCAGGGAAAGGAGTTTACTATAAAAGATCACGGCATGTAGTAGCAGCATGTTGACGTCAACTGTAGAAAGTAGAAATAGAGACATTAGTAGTTAGAGACCATGTGGTGATGGGATGACTAAATTAATAAACGTTTATTTTATCCACAGGAAAAAACCATCACGATTGTTTAGATAATTTTGTTTTGAAAATTTTGTTTAAGAAATGTCTTTCTGTAAAATAATTGTAATGTATTGTACGTGATGACGTAAGAGGAAGTGGCTTAGGCAATAAGTAATCATGTATAAAATATCGTATCCTTAGTGAGTGCAATTACACTTCGTGGCGGTGACTGGCCAGCTGACGACGAGCGGGACAGCTGACGAGAACCACGAGGGAACTTCGTCCACATGCGCACTGTTGCTGCTGCTGCCACTGGCGGATCGTGAACGCTTCATTTTTGGACGTTTAATTACGAAGACGTGACAAGTACTGGACGAACGAAGTATACGAGTAGTGTGAGAGTGACGTGGACCGTGCACTGATTTATATAGGTCCTGCCTAGCGCGTGTATGTAGGCGCGGGGCTGTGACATAGAGAGATGGCGCTATCTCTCTCTCCCGCACCGCGCCACGGCAATAGGAAGTAGACACGCACAACGTGGTGGATACACTGGGTGCGACCTTGTTGTTGTCGAATAACGGTGCTTTGGAATGGTGGCGGTGTTATGAAAACATTTAATGCCTAGCGCGTATATGTAGGCGGGGTGTGTGTGTCTCTGACGTCATGGCCGCCATCATGGATAACGGTACTTTGGAATGGTACCGGCAATGGAATGGCACAGGCCTTGTTCCAGTACTAGAATATACATTGAGCCATATTCTGATAATGCACTTACATAGGCTTAACAAAGGACAAATACAGACATAAAACAA
This sequence comes from Schistocerca gregaria, assembly GCF_023897955.1. Classification (NCBI taxonomy): domain Eukaryota; kingdom Metazoa; phylum Arthropoda; class Insecta; order Orthoptera; family Acrididae; genus Schistocerca; species Schistocerca gregaria. The sequence continues at coordinate 430,089,559 of NC_064921.1, forward strand.
ATTTTACATCCACAGTATACTGAAACGAGTAAACAAGACAAAAATGTAACACAGGATACACAGAGGTGGTACTCTATCAAAATTCTACTGGTTACACACTGAAAAACTGACAAAACGCCGTTGCTACACATTTGGGATGTTTCCAATACAATCCGTATTAATAACTATGTATCTAAATTAACAGTAAAATGTTCTTTTGTTTGTCCCGTAAGAACTGTTCGAAAAACTGCTGATAGATAATTGAGTGTTTGTGCACGTCTCTAAGTACAATCCAGACAGAACATGAGAACAGTACACAGTGACCAGATATGGTACTAAGACTCGTTAAGGTTTGGAGTCCCACCTCCATGTAGGTATACCTTGTCAGATTTGCTTGTGTGCTACCTACATCAAGTGGACGGCCAGAGTTTGCCCCTTACATGTGATGCCCCTTGCACCGTGACGGTCACTGATGTTGCCGACTTGCAATGTGGTCAAGGTCAGTCTGCAGATAGCCTTGTTGGGAGGTATCAGACGGCGCCTCTGTGCAGATCTGCCGCGATGCGTCAGTCGCAACACGACCGCCATGGCCCGCAGTTCGCTAATGCACTGCGCGCCTTTAGTCGTCGCTCTGCTTTTCGTCGCAGGTACAGTCTGACACAAGAGTTTCTAGGTTCAGTTGTGTCCAGTATATAGGGTGATTCCGTGATAACAGGGTTGATGGAAAGTGTAAGTGTATCAATGTGTAGTAGTGTGACCCTGGTCCGGAAACAACAAGGTCAAAAGATGTAAGCGAAAACCGTTCTGCTACCTCTGACAGTGGAATACATGTACCGGTATTGTTGTTGCTAGTGTTGTTGGGCAGCAAACTTTCAGAGGTGGTGGTCTGGACCAAAATAAGAAAGAAATATCCAGTAAACGTCATCTCCAAACGCATACCTTGAGATCCACGAGCCCAAGGTCATCTACGATACTGTCAAACACATCTCTTGTACTGCGAGTCCTTTTGTTGCTGTTTTGTTACAGGAAATAAGATGAAGCAAAATAAGGAAGAAACGTTCTGTAAAAATGGGCTCTCAAATATATAACCTATGAGCTATTTGCACTTATTTACTATGTGTGTTCTACAATACAGAAGATGAACAAGTGGTCATAGCTCTTAAGGTATGCTATTTACTGGATATTTTTTTCTTGTCTTGGTCCATACTACCACCTCTGAAAGCTGCCTGCCACACAGTCTTAGTAACGACAGTACCAGAACATGTTTTCTCCCATCAGACGTATCACAACGATGTTTGCTCGTATCTTTCGACTTGGTCGTTTTCGGATCAGGATCGGCCCTTACCTCAGATCGATATATTTACCCTCCTCCATCATCCCTGAAAGTTTGTAACATCATCAAGTAATCACCCTGAATACGTACCTTTTGAATTGTTGCATTGATTTAGGGATGTACCAGCAACAGACAACTACTCGTATTTGGCATAAAACCTGTCAAGATATGGAGAACGATAAACAGAACACAATAGTAAATAATAACAATAATAACTCGGATAACTTTAACGATCTTTGCTTTTCCAGGTTTATTTCAGCATTTTGTTATATTTCTCATAGTACTGTAACGCTACGACTGGAAAATATCATCAGTCCATTCTTACATAAATGATGTAACACAAAGTAGGTAGATTGTTCAAGAAACACGGTGAACAAGTGATGTACTCATCAGGACATCCGTGAATTCGTATGAAAGAACAGCCGTTCAAGTTACCGAAGTAGTTTATTTTCAAGACTGTGTTTTCGCAGACAAAAAAACTAGTGACCGCGAATGTATCGTGACGGTGTCCTTGCATTAAAGATTCCTAGAAGTGCAGCCGCTTAAGACAGAAATAATTCACGCGATGTTGATCGGAAGCTCGAAACTGACGGCAATAGGCCACGGGGTACCTTACATACAAACTGGGGCACGATTGTAGTCTGGTCATCTCATTATCCAGATCTGAATCTGAGTGAACATCAATGGATTGTTTTGGAAAGTCGAATTTACGCTACTCCACTGAGACCCAGGGGCGGTTCGACAAAATCCCCCCCCCCCCCCCCTCCTCACGCAACATATCATTTGGTGTCACTCTCCCCCTTACCTCCTCACACTTATCCCCGCCTCCCTCAGACATTACTTGTGTTTCATCGCTTCCTTGGTAAAACCTTTCAACTGTAGCAGAAACAAATTTCTAAATATTATTCCAGTGCCAAATATTAGCAGAACAAACAATTCATTTACATATAAAGTACTTTTCCGACATCATTAAAATATTTTAGAGAAATCTTTTTATTACATATGCAGAGTGTGGTTCACGTCAGTATTTGGAGTGGACATACTACGAAAAAGATGGATTGAGCGGCCTAGGAAGAGGTCACGTGACCAGATTAATGAGGTCAAGAGGAGAGGAGTAACTTGGGATGCAGTGGATACAGACAAGCTATACCAGGGTTTAATCATTGGAGGCATGTCGTTCACAAAGTTCTTACCCGGCTCGCTGAAAGGAAATCATGATGACGATGATGGATCACAATTTACAGTGATAACTGAGAATCTGAAAGTATTCAGCAACAGGAGCAAAAAACCTGCCAGTAAACTTGGGTCCGCAAACAAGCCGTTTGAGAGGTGATAGCGAATGCTTCGTTACGAACCGACAGTGCCCTTAGTATTTAATGTTGTCCTAGTTTACTTGGACGAGTATTATCGTATACTTCCAGCAGCGTTACTTTTCGCTACTAATTATAATACACCCTGCCAGCAAATTTGGCACTTGGGTGTCTGTGGAGCACCTCACAATTTGTCGCCCAAGCGGCCGTTGTGGCGCTTCGCCCTTAAAACAGCCCTGCTGAGACCGTCACGAAATATATGCTACAAGAAGCCTCGATCTACTTCATCCAGAGTATGTCAGTCTCTTTTTCACGCCGGTAGAGGATAGAGCCGCTACATGCGAGATGTTTGTAAGTGGCCCACTAGGTATATAGGGTGTCCCATAAATGTTGCTCCAAACTAGAAAGGGTTGTAGAGGATGTCTTGAGGAACAAATTGAGGATAGGAACTCGTGTTCAGAAACGTGATCTGGTGACGCTGTAGAGACCATCCCTTCGGCAGCAAACGCGACCTTTTAGCTGACAGGTTGTAGGAGGAACAGCTTCCAATATTGTTTGTTACTTTGTAATCGTGACTGATTGCACGATCGCCAGTAGAGAAGATACAGCTAGCTGCTACATAGAAAGGCATTGTCTCCTACGAATGCGATGCTCTGTCACTTCGGCGGATGACGATTTCGGACACGGGTTTCCACCTGCAGTTTATTTTTCTCTTGGAACCCTAAAAAATCTCAAGTTTTTTCGGCATGCAAGATTCGAGGCTCTGTAGCGTCGTTAGGTGACGTATCCGAACATGGGTAGCTATTCTCATTTTGTTCCTCAAAATACCCTCTACAGTCCCTCGAAGTTTGTCGCAACGTTTCTGGAACGGCCTATATAGGTGCCCAACATTCATTCACTACGCTGATGACCGGTACTTATAATGTCCATGTACCTGACATGCTGCAAACAGACAGGCACTACAATTTTATCAACATTATGCGTTACAGCAACTAATTAATATCTACTCGGGAGGGGGGCAGATAATCACGTGAAACTGAGGTAAAATTGTGCTTCTATTGAGACTAGAAACAACATTCGTAAATGTGAGCGGCATTGTACTTGGTATACAGGTACAAAAATTATTCACAGATGGAGTTTGGCTATAACAGGCATTTTTCGTCCTGATGTGGAGATTTCACAATAATTGTTTGAACTCAGTTCCTGTTGCCGAGGGCGCGCTATGTGTCGCATCGCTGATGAGTCTGATGTCAAGGACATGATGAGAACCGAATATTCAGCCACTAGTGAAATGTACGTGTTTAAAGTACGCTTTGTATTACATTGAAATTAGTCACGTAAGTATCAAGTTCGTGCTTGCTCACGTTTCCTGAAACACTCAGGGCGGCGGATGATCGTTAATCTTCACGACATGGAAGACGCATTAGAAACTTATTAATATTTGTGTAATAATTCATACGCTTATTCTAGATGGAGCAGATGTATCTGGTATTTGTATAAGAAGTCTTTTAGCAATACTACGAACTTTTAGGAGGGATTTTATTTTCGTTGATAGTCCGATGGCTATAACGTCCCAACACTCATTATTTATACTGCATCAAACAATATCTGCGCTACCAGGGGGAGCATGGCATAATACGGACAGCGGTCATCTTACATGTTCCCACGAGCTAACCTCATACAAATGTCAGCAGCGTATGGGTATACAAAGATACTGTAGATCACTTAGTATGTGAACAACTAACAGCTAACACGTTGCCTCGTTCATATCTGTTTGTGTCGTTTTGGTAATCATAATGGCCAAGTACATACGGTTTCAAACTAACAGCGTCTTTTCAACTGTCTCCATGAACTAGTGGTGAGAGAGACGTGGAATAGCTTACAGCTACCACTTTCTTTGCCGTCAACAGAGACGATCATAACCACCTGACATACGAGTGATTGAAAAATTGAGAGAGAAAAAGAGGGAGATGGAGAAGCAGTTAGTATATTTCAGACCTCTATTCGTTTGCATATAACCCTCATGCAACTTCTTGACTGCCGCATTTGACCAGATGTTTTAGGCGCCGCTCCCTTTGACACAGCCGATATAGTGGGTGTTGTGCATTACTAGCTCGCTGTAGATTAACTCCAAGGTTATCTAAGCAAGACATGCGCCATCCGGAGAAGCGGCACACGTTCTTTTCCTCTCAGATGTCTTGTTCTAACTACAGGCAGTTTCGAGAAATTTTGCGTCACTTGCTATCTCTGCCGAGACTCTGAAATGGCGGGTCAGAGACGGCAAACACTGCTTGACAATTGCTAAGGAACAGGGATATTGTTGGACAAAAATAATCACAAGCAATGTTGGAAAACATCAAACGCAGTACATGTATGATGTACATGTATGATGTACATGTATGATGGTGTATTTATAACTTGAAATAGTACAGATTTCACCACGAGGGAAAGAAGGATAGTAGATTAAATAAAGATAACGTTAGACATAGATTAGACTACCGACACAAAGGTCGAATCGTACTCTCAGTAAGGAATATGCACTCCTAGGAAAGGAATGCCTAATTTGCACGTGTTATTCATGCTGGTTACAAAACTGTTGAGGGCTCCTTGACGGATTACTGTCCCACTCCTCTCTCAAGGCGATTTTCAGTTCTTTCACGGCTCGGAGAGGAAGTGGTCGCAGTACGTTAGCTTTCTAGTGTGTGTAACACCCCAGCAATCCTGTGTGGGTGGGAATTGTCGTCAATAAAAAGAAAGTCTGGACCTGCCGACCACTAAACAGACGGAGATGATCCAGAATAACACCCCTGCAGTACCGCTTGGCCGCAACAGTACTTCGCACAAAGAATGCAGCGGCATCGACCATTGCACATAATGTCTGCCCACACCGTAACGAATATGGCATACCGATGACATTCGTCGACATTCTTTGATATTTAATGTGTTCCCCTCTCTCTCCACCCTAACTGTCGGCCGGAATCGCTTGCCACAGTGATGCGGGTTCATCGGACAACATTACTCTGAACCACAGTTGCTGAGCCCAACCAACATGCTCTCTACTTCAACGAATTCTTTTTCAAGGATGATGTGACTGAAGTGGGATGAATTTTGCAGGCTTCTGAGCATGAAAACCAGCCGGATTTAATCGCTGCGAAATAGTTCTGGCAGAGACACATGAATCGGTTTTAGTTTCAACGTCTGCAGCGATCTGCCTAGGAGTGAAAGGTCGGTTCCTTTTCACCACTAGGGCTATGCGTCGGTCCTCTAGCGGTGTGGTGGTCCGTCGACGACTACATACATGCTTTCACATTGCATTTCCACCTTCGGCGGTGGTTTTTTTTTTTTTTTATCGCGAGATGACAGTTTTGGACATACCCATCACTATGGCCATAGTAGTGACACTTTGGTGGCTTCGGGTCATCCAACTGCTCGTCCACGTTCGTAAACGTTCAAATGACGTCTTGCAGACTTGTTGCCGTACCACATGGAATGTCGCAGTAATCGGTTCCACATCGATCTTCGTCAAATACAGTACTGCATGATTTTTCGAATGTATGCAGAGCGTTCGTGCAGAGGCTTTGCTGCCGTTAACTCGTCCCGCCATCTACATTTTCCTTAACTATCGTTAGCCGACTCTTCCGTAGCAAGAGTCGGTTGTTCCGTAGCAGGTGACAGTTATTCTAGCAAGTGTAGTTTTTCCTCAGCACTTGTCAAGCAGTATATCATTTACGGTAGTAGAGGCGGCCCTAGCACATGGTGCAAGGGGGGCTCCAGACGGGTCCATCGCTAAGCTAATTTTATGTTTAAGTTTTGCTCTGCCAGACACTTAAATGAGATTTGCAGAGTATACATGTAGATGTAGACACATCATTCATTATGTGGATCAGTAGGCAGCTGACCACTCATAGGTGTGGTAGTTCGATAGGTTTTAGTATGAAATAGTGTAATGTATGTTAATCGGGAATCTAGAAACGACGGAGAGGCACCGTCCTCGCCGCAGGCGCAGTGGTCCACAATCCCACGATGACTACCACAGTCCACTTCACCCCTCCGCAGCCCCACATCGAACCCAGGGTTACTGTGCGGTTCTGCCCTCGGTGGACTCCCCAGGGGACGTCTGACACCAGACGGATGTAACCCCTATGTTTGCGTGGTAGAGTAATGGTGGTGTGCGCGTACGTGGAGAACTTGTTTGCGCAACAATCGCCGACATAGTGTAGCTGAGGCGGAATAAGGGGAACCAGCCCGCAACCGCCGAGGCAGATGGGAAACCGCCTAAAAGTCATTCACAGACTGGTTGGCTCATCGGACCTCGACACTAGTCCGCCGGGCGGATTCGTCCTTCCCACTTCGGAAAGCCGTGCGTTAGACCGCTCGGCTAACCGGGCCGGCAGTATTAAATAATTTGTTTCTAATCGCTCAGTAATTTTATTGTGCATGCATTTGTTTCGTAAATTAGTAACAGCGTTCTTCTCACGTGTTAAAGCGTGGAAAATTAAACTTAGACATCCATTAAACATGATCATGGGTCGATGTCTTTAGATGAGAATTTGGAAATGCTTAAAATGTTAGGTTAGGCGAGTCTCTTCAAAACATTGTGTGCGAGGCAGAGGTTGGCATGACAGTTGTTGAATAATGGAGAAAAACTACGAAAACTCTTGAAAGTCATACAATGACAGTCGGTGACGTGAAAGGACTGAAAATACGCAAGACTGAAGAAACCTAAAAGTGAAATTCGAGACAAAGCTTTGTGTGTGTGATCTGAGCAGGAGAGGAGAAAAGGAACAGCGTTGTTCGGGGAAATCATACAAGCAAAGGTACTGTTCTTGTATGAAAAAGTACATGAAAATGAAATGTTTGCAGTGAGCAAAGACCCCTTACATTGGCGCAAAAAACGCCATGGCATTCAAAATATAATTATTTCGGGCAAGAAGCTGTCTCATGACGAAACAGCTGCCAATGAATTTGTTCTGAAATTTGAAAACTTAGTTAAAGAGCTTAATTTGACCCTTGACCAAGCATACAACGCTGATAAGTCTGGCCTGAATTACAAAATGTTCCCCACAAATATTAAGTTTGTAACAGGTACAAAACTTGCTAAGGACGGAATTACTATTGCTCTATGTAGTATCGCTAATGGCAGGCAAAAGATGCCGTTGTTTGTGATCGGAAAGGCAAAAAGCCGGCCGTTGTGACCGAGCGGTTCTAGGCGCTAAATTCTGAAACTGCGCGACCGCTACGGTCGCAGGTTCGAATCCTGCCTCGAGCATGGATGTGTGTGATGTCCTTAGGTTAGTTAGGTTTAAGTAGTTCTAAGTCTAGCGGACTGATAACCTCAGAAGTGAAGTCCCATAGTGCTCAGAACCATATGAAACTTTTTTTTTTTTTTTTTTGAAAGGCAAAAGAAGAACAGGGGCATCACTACCTGTATATTATCGTAACTAGGAGTCAAAATGGATGGAATTCGGCCTCTTTAAAGAGTAGTTTTATGATCAATTATTTCCTGCCGTTACAGAAGGCCTAAAAACAAAGAAGAAACTCCATACACTTACCACATTGATACTCGACAATGCGACGTCTCATTCATATGAACATGAATTTTTAAAAGTGAAATAAAAGCTTTATTTCTTCCTGCCAACGTGATATGTCTAATCCAGCCAATAGATCAGAGGGTCAGTGAGTAGCTGAAGTGTTGATAGTGTTGAAAATACAATTTATCAATTTTAGAGAGGAATAAAGAAGGCAGAAGCTTGTTTCAAGCGATAAAATCAATAAATATAAAAGGTGTGATTTCTACAATTGCCGAAGTGTGGGAAGAAATGCCGGCACGAACTGTTGAAACATCTTGACCCAAACTGTAGCCAAAAATGAATGACATTAAGATGAAATATCATAAGAAAGGACTGAAGAGAATCGAGATGTAAGACCATTCAACAAGCGATGAAAGTCAATACGTAGACACTGCAGCGATTTTCAGGCATTTGCAAACCTTACAATCGGGCGTTGAGCCCAATGACGTTACTGAGTGCATCAGAAAGCTGACTTTGCAGCCCAATGGAAGAAGAATCAACTGACGATCATAACTGCATTTGGTGGAGCAGTTAAATACATCTAAATATGCTCTACGATTATCCCGAAAGGCATTTTGTGGACAGGTAGTGATGCAACATCGTGGCAAAGTCAAGGTTGTTGGTTGCTAAGCAAACGCTCATTATATATTTCTTTCTTCCTGTTTAAGAACAAAACACTTTTTTACTGTGTGACCCAAGGTTTAAACACTTAATTGAAAATTAGTTGCGCTTCACTTCGGTACTGTAATAAGATATGTATAACGGTTAAACTTTCACTCACAGTAGCATTATCTTACCGTCCGATACAGACATATTTTACGTTCCAGACTCTACATTACATTACAGTTTCGTTTAAGATTTTTTAAGTGTGTCGACGTTTCCTTTTCGTTTTGCTAATCTCTTAACATGGAACAATATTTCAGACAGCATTCCCAGTTGAAAATGAAAGTTTTACTATACTGTGTTGTGAGGTTGCGGGCATATAAAAGTGTTCCTCTGATAATCCAAACTTTTTTTTTCTTTTTCTTTTTTTTTTGCGTTCCGACGATGCTGTTAGTCCAGTAGGGGACAGCGGTGAATACAGAAAAACCTCAAGGAGGGGGCGCTAAAGATATCTTGAGCTACCTTCACTTTTACCGTAAAAAAAAAAAAAATCAAGTCAAATGCAAAGTTTAAGAAAGTTTTATTTAAACTGATTATACACATATACAAGACGATGCTACCTTATGCTACAAAAAAGTTACAATTGTGTTTCTCTTCTCTATCAATTCACTCTCACTCTTGTCTAATGTTCACACTTGCACTTGCTACAACTAGGACATTTTACTTATTCATTCTTCAGTCTTAATATTTCTGCTTCTGAATGTAAACTAACTTCCTATTTGGAGAATAGTTCGTATTTATAACGCTACGTATCGAAGGTTCTCTGTACAAGAAAACAGTAGAATATTCGCGAATTTTCACGAACAAATGCCAGACAGAATAACGTACCGAGATCACTAGAATGGCCGCGACATTTCTCGTAGGTATGTATTAGCTATCTATGTGCCAGGCAGAAACGTTTAAAATACGATGACGCAGACGCGCATGCTACATAGGAAAGTACAACTACTCGCTAACTTGATTCAGTTGAGTCGACTGGCGAAAGAAACAAACGAATAGCGTGCGGGTTGACTGGCGGGGGCAGTGCGGGTGGCCCCGAAAAGAGGGGAGGGAGGGGTGAGAATCCAGCGCGCTCCCCATATGTATCCGCCACTGGAGGAGAAGTATTAGCGATGTTATACTATATCTTCATCAGCTGGGGGGCGCGAAGGAAGTGTGGCAGGATGGGCTAAGGTCCGTCTCTTGACAGTTCATCAGTATTTTTCAATTTCAGCGTTATATTTTAGTGAATTCGGGAAATTCATTATTGCACAGGACTAAACAAAATTATGAGAAACGTGTGCGAGACAAAACTTTACACCACACCAGAACTCTTCAGAAGGTTTCTGAAAAACGGGTCAATTACTGTATATTTACGTCAACACTTTCGAAGAATTTCAATGCGTTCGGAACACGTCAGTTCTTAATTTATAAACCTAAAAAATAAATATTTATCGAAGACAGGTATAAATCTCACTACAATTTTATCTTGTCCACAGTCCCGCAACATTATTTAATTGGAGTTACGCCGAAGGGGAACATCGAATAGGAATATCTGGAAAGTGGTATTCAGATATACAAAATTGTACTTTATTATTATTTATTGATTTTCATCAGAATACAACCGTGAACCATGGACCTTGCCGTTGGTGGGGAGGCTTCGGTGCCTCAGCGATACGGAAGATATACAAAATTGTACTTTATTATTATTTATTGATTTTCATCAGAATACAACCGTGAACCATGGACGTTGCCGTTGGTGGGGAGGCTTGCGTGCGTCAGCGATACGGATAGGCGTACCGTAGGTGCAACCACAATGGAGGCGTATCTGTTGACAGGCCAGACAAACGTGTGGTTCCTGAAGAGGGGTAGCAGCATTTTCAGTAGTTGCAGGGGCAACAGTCTGGATGACAACGCGAGTAACACGGGATAATAATCGATCATCGGTGGGCCGTAGCGCAAATACGACGTAAGTGAAATCTGATCGTATATGGAGCAGCACAGTTGCAGTGTCCAAGAGCGTCTGACATTTCGATGTGTAGTCAATGTCGGAGCAGACAAATACACCTTATCAAGTCTTTCATGTGATGCCCAGTTCTGACGGAAAGCGTCAGTTGGTTTCCCATTACAAACATAACGATTTTTAAAGTTGAGTTTTTTGCAAGCGTTCGACAGAGCTGTTCCATATTAGTACAGCTCGGTATTCCTTTTATCGATTTGTATTAACACGGACAGTAAAACGTGAAGAATAACCAATACTTCAGCACCGACAGCACCGCTCTGGAGCGCGCTGACTGCTACCGCTCTGCAGCGTGGCTGCTTCGTCTTTTCCACTTTAAAAATCATTTCGCTTCTAAGGGGAAACCAACTGGCACTTCCCGTTGACACATGGCGTCGCATGAAAGACGTGACGAGCAATATTTGTTTGGGCTGACTCCAGCTGCACATTCGGAAAACAAAATAGTAAACAGCAGAGAAAATAACGCCAGGCGACTCTTTGAAGGACAACCCGGTATGTACTAGCCTTTTCCCCTCTGCTTCACTCGCACACCCGTGCGGCACATTTATTTATTTATTTATTTACTGCTAAATTATAGACCTTTTACCTGATGTTTAAAACAGGTCGTACGTCTTACATTCTTCGTTTTTCATCTTTTTATAGTTTTCTTTTCTTTTGTTTTATCTACAACATTTACAAAGAATGATACTTTTCAAAATAACAATAATTTAAGGTTGCAATATAAATAAAATTTTGTTTTTGTTTATGAAGAATATAAAAAGAGAGAATAGAGGAGAGATTTGTTAGTACCATCACCGAATGTGACTGACGGTGAATACCTCGGAATGGTTTCTCCGAGCCGTTGACCGCCAGTCACACACACACACACACACACACACACACACACACATACATACATACATAAGGTTATTACTAGAGAAGTAATGTTGGTTATCCTACATACAGCAAACGTGACTTTGTACGCTGGCGGACCGTAGGCGGAAAGTCTCGCAATGTTCTTTGTTATTCATTGATCGCTACCGATTGGCACGTTCGCCCATGGAGAATAAGGTTCAAATGGTTCAAATGGCTCTTAGCACTATGGGACTCAACATCTTAGGTCATAAATCCCCTAGAACTTAGAACTACTTAAACCTAACTAACCTAAGGACATCACACACACCCATGCCCGATGCAGGATTCGAACCTGCGAACGTAGCAGCCCCGCGGTTCCGGACTGCAGCGCCAGAACCGCACGGCCACCGCGGCCGGCGGAGAATAAGGGGCTAGATGCTGTGTACACAGGGCTTTGTCTCCTAAGAATGCGATGATCTGTTGCCTAGGTGGATCACTGTTTTGGAACGGGTTTCCATCTGCAGTTCATTTGTCTGCTGTACACCGAGTAACATTGGAGATTTTGAAGGGTTGCAGGAGAAAGATACCCTGCACATGGAAACCCATGTCTGAAACCGTCATGCACTGAGACAACAGAACATCGTATTCATAGGAGACAATGTCTTTTTGCGCAACAGCTAACTCCGTCTTCTCCACTGGCGATTGTAGCAGTCAGACGAGATCACTGAATTACAAACAACATTTCGAGACGTTCTGTCTAAGGTCCGTCAGCCTACAAAATTACGTTTGCTGTCGAAGGGGTGGTCTAGTGGCAAGTGCTGGTGCCTACAACTTCAATGCTCTGTAGCGTCGTTGGATAACGTTTCCGGAAACGGGTTCCTGTCTTCGATTTGTTGTTCCAGACATCCCCTACAACCACTTAAAAATTGTCGTAACATTTCTTTGACACACTGTAATTCCTCTCTCTTTGTCCATGTTCACCTCTCTCTGTCATTCCTTCTTCTTCCCATATCTCTTTGTCCATCTCCCCGTTTACCTGTCTATTTCCATACCCTACTCTCGTCCCTGTCTCTGTCCTTTCCCTCCTCCCTCTCTCTCCTAACATCTCTTCCTCTCTCCTCTCTCTTTCCATCTCTTTCTCCCCTCTCTTCCTTTCTTACCTTCACACTACTACTCTCCATTTTCCACCTGCCTCCTACACTTCTTCCACCTACCCTCCTTCTCTGACCATCTCCTTCTCCACCTATCTCGATATATCCTCTTCTCCCTCTTTCTATCCATCACACTTTCCCCTCGTCCTCTATCTGTCTGATCCTCCCCATCTCTATGTCCAATTCCTCCATCTCACTCTCCCTGTCCATCTCCACTTCCAACCTTCTCCATCTCCTCCTCGAACAGTTTCTCCTTTTCCATCTGCTCATTATCCATCTTCCATTTGCCTCCTACACCTCCATCTCCCTCTCTCTCTCTGTCCATCTCCTACTCTTCTATCTTTAACCATCTCCTCCTCCCCCCTCACCCTCTTTCTGCCCATCCATTCCTATCTTTTCTTTTGGGACATGACCTCCTCCCCCTTTCTATGTCCACCTCATCCTATCTCCTCTCACTTTACATCCCATTCTCCTCCTTCTCTCTTCCCAACCATGTCCATCCACACATATTGTGCCAGGGATGTATTTTGATACTATTCATAAAACCAGGACCCCTAGAGGACTGCCTTGTTGTCCATCTGTCTGTCGGTCCGACTGTTCAAAACACTTTTTCTCAAGAAATGGTGGACATATCAAGTTAACATGTATGTCACATATTAAGGTCTCTTGACAATATAAAAAGTGTGGCTTCTAAGTTAGTGCAATCAGAAGACATGGCTATATATGTCACATACTTTGGTACTCGAAAACTCACTCATTAAAACCAACAGGGTACTTACCGTTGACCTATAATCATCAAATTTGGCAAGAAGGAAGTTCTCACTTTACAATCAAAGGAAAAGAATCCGAAAATCGTTAATCTGTAATTATATCACACTATTAAGATTTTGTCACTTGTTCTCTGTCTGTTAAGAGCCAATTTTCTCAGGAACAAGTAGACGTATCAAGTTGAAATTTGTGTCATGTGTTAAGGCCTATGGCCTCTTGGCGGAATAATAAACGCTAGTTTCTATTTCAATGCAATCAAAAGGTACGGCTATATATGGCACATATTTTGATACTCACTAATTCACTCATTAAAACCTATACAGCACTTCCCCTTGACGTATAATCATGAAACTTAGCAAGGAATAAAGTTTCACGGTATAAACGAGGGAAGAAAATCAGAAACTTGTTAATTTGCGTTTATATCAGACGAAATTTTTTTTCTTTTTTCACTTGTTATCCGACTTCTAACATGAAATTAAAACGTTCTCGGAAGTCTTGGAAACCCCGGGATCGATATCTCGCCACTACCAATGTCGATAAAAGGCAAAAATCGTCGAAAGTCTAGATTTCCGGAATGGAGAAGCTGTCTATATACAGAGTTAGGTTTTTACAGCAGCCCCAGTGCACGAGTCCTAGGCGCACCTAGCCATTTTTTTATACACGTATATGATACTGATAACACAGAGATACGGAATTGTGTGCGGTGGTGTGAACTGTTGGTATACTGGAAGCCAAAAGAAACTTTACCACTTTATTGACACTCAGTAGCCCAGAACACAAAGCAACATTGACTGAACAATCACACGGTGCTCTATCAAGACAACTGATAGCCATAACTATAAAAGATATTTTATAGACATAATTTCAGAAAACTTCCCCAAATCAATTAAAAAGCCTTATGTAACCAGTTCTACTCATAAGTGCTCTATCAAGGCAACTGATAGTCATAATTAAAATAATATTTCATAATTTAAAAAAATCTGTTTCATGGACATAATTTCAGAAAACTTCGCAAAAGCAATTAAAAGGCACTATGTAACCAATTCTACATATAATGTTAATAGCGTCCACTGTCGAACTGTGTATCCAACATTTGGCATCTTTAAGCATCAAATGTTAATTTAAGCTTAAGACCTTATAAATTTTCGACAGATACAATACGAAACCTTCCATTATCAATTATATATCACTCATATGGAAACCTTACAATGTCCTTTACCATCTTCGCTGCTCAACATTTCCAACTTTTTAAAAGTACAGAAATTTTAAACTTCCAGATCATAATTTGAGGAAAATTAATTACATAATATAACATTCATTAAAAACATACATCAGTTGCGCCTACGCACAACACCACCTACACTGTTTCTGTAACTACAGTCAATCTTGGCAAAAATTGTCAGTACCGGTAACTTAACATTAGAAAAATTTTCTGTAGCAAGACTCCTACACAGTGAACAAATTTACAACTTACATAGGTTTTTACATACTGTTTTTCCATGTCTCACAACTTATATAAAATTCTTCCCCAGACAAAGAAATATTTACTCAACATTTACTCTCCCACCACTTGACCTGTAAGTTTTCCAAATTACTAATACCACCTCTGTCTGACCTCACGGTACCATCAAAAAGTACAAGTCAGCTCAAAGGATCATTATATCGAAAGACGTGTCAATGAACGCACTACTTCCTCCAAACAGCTTTTTTCAAAAGTCTTTTTATCAATCACGGTCTCAATATCTCGTCAGGCTTCTAAAGAAACAAGTTTGTAACACAGTTCTACCGTGCTTTTAAACATGAAAACTTGGTTTTGTGGGACTTAAACCCGGAACTCCCGATTCGAACGGGCACTGTGCCTCAAAAGTTCAAACATGGACATACTGTACGATTGTCCACAATAGACAACAGCCACTTTCCCGTCTTCTTCATCCAGGATGCAGACACTCAGTCCATGTGCTCTTGTGTCTGCCTCGCCTGCAGGTCAACTCCACGTCCTTTTTCCCGTTACGCGGGCAGCGGGACTCGTTGTCGCAGACCAGAGACCACTCTCCAACCAATCCCCGTTCGAATCTTAATACAGCGATAATATCCCGCACACCATATCGAATATCTTTGGGGACACCACCCAAGATCCTCGGATATGACAGAATATAGTTGTGTGTGTGTGTGTGTGTGTGTGTGTGTGTGTGTGTGTGATAACTCTTTCGACGCACTTGCAAGTCACGGATTCAAAAAATGGTTCAAATGGCTCTGAGCTCTATGGGACTTAACTCCTATGGTCATCAGTCCACTAGAACTTAGAACTACTGAAACCTAATTAACCTAAGGACATCACACAACACCCAGTCATCACGAGGCAGAGAAAATCCCTGACCCCGCTGGGAATCGAACCCGGGAACCTGGGCGCGGGAAGGCATGTCGCGGATTGTTTGCTTGAGTGTCTGGCTACGGAGTAATTCATTAGTTATTATCTTCACTTTGGTTCTGCATCGGACGAAGGAGACCACTGAAATGCGTGTAAGACGGTATCTGTGTCATGTTAGTATTACAGAGTGTTTCAAAATGAATATACAGGTTTTAAGATTTTGTAGCATTTATTACGTTCAACCTACAATTACATATAGTACATCAGATGAAAGAGCAACTCAAACAGTTTTGTCAGTATACCTGTGCGCAAAGTGAAGAGTACGGAGCGACAAAAAGTGGTTGAAGAACTTGTTGACCGAGTGAGATTCTTTCACGTTTAGCCGCAAGAAATCAGTTCGGAAGACTAATCGTGAATTAGTGTCCGCCACCCGGTAGCTGAGTGGTCAGCGCGATAGAATGTCCATCCTAGCGGCCCGGGTTCGATTCCCGGCTAGGTCGGAGATTTTCTTCGCTCAGGGACTGAATGTTGTCCTAATCATCATCATTTCATCCGCATCGACGCGCAAGTCTCCGAAGTGGCCTCAAATCGAAAGCCTTGCGCCCGGCGAACGTTCTACCCGAAGTCGAGGCCTTAGTCGCACAACATTTACATACACATAATGTATTAATAGTTCCAGAGACCTCTGTGTGGAGACTTTCAAGGAAACACAATTACGTCCTTATCGTTTGCAGTTGTTAAGAGCTCTAAAGCCTACAGACTACGATTTACGTGCCAACTTTGCAAACGAATTGTTGCTACATGATGATGAAGATTTTCTACATCGTGTCGTCTTCAGTAATGAATCGACATTTCACCTAAGTGGAAATGCGAATACACATATTGTGGGCATCTGCAGGTCAGCAAATCCACACCAGATGGTATAGCCGCAACAAGACTCCCCTAAATTGATTTTTTTTTGCCATGTCCAGGCATAAAGTTTATGGGGCTTTCTTTTACGGTGAAACAACTGTAACTGGTGTTTCTTATCTTTATACGTTAGGACTATGGCTCTTTCCTCAGCTGGAAGAAGCTTCAACAGAACTTTACTCGACAGCAAGATGCTGCGCCGCCTCACTGCCATGACTCAGTACGCCACTGGTTAAACGACGTTGTATCCGACCTGTGGACTGGGCGCAAGTGGAAGGATGACAGGGTTTGTTTTGCATGACCTCCATTTTCACACAAGATCTTACGCCATGCGTTTTTTCTCTTAGGGAGTTAATGAAGGATCACGTGAATGTGTCTCCCCTACCAGCCGATCCACGCGACCTTAGATACAGCATTGTTATAACAATTTCTCCAGACGCACTGATCTAGGTTTGGGAAGAACTCGCCTGTCGACTCGATGAGCGACAAATGGTGCTCACATACAACACTTACGGTAAAAATTGTCTGAGATGCTCTTTTATTTGATGTATTGTATATACTTTTAAATTGAATGTAGTAAATGCTACAAAACCTTAAAACCCGTATATTCATTTTGAAACACCCTATACTTCCATCGACTCGCTGTAGAAGCCTACTCAGTGTTGAAAAACGATCTCTTCTCTCAAGACCCTCAGACTTTAAATAAATGTATACGACTGCGAGTAAGTTGTGTCTCGAGTTTGTTTTCGACTACATTTTCTCTGAACAACACTATGTACTGGTTTACGTACTGTAAACTCCCGGGTGTTGCTTTACATACGGAATGTGTGAGTGGTTGCCTGGTGTTGTGTCCACAATGGAAATATCACACCTATAAATAAATTACAAAACGATCCTGCCACTTACAATAATTACCAGAGGAATACAGCAAATAAGGCATCTAATCATGATGAATTCGGTTCTGGCTTAACTAGGAGATCGATAATGTTAAATAGAGCCCACCTGACTAGCCGTGCGGTCTAACGCGCTGCTTCCCGAGCGGGAAGGCGTGCCGAACTCCGCCACGAATCCGCCCAGCGGATTAGTGTCGAGGTCTGGTGCGCCGACCAGCCTGTGGATGGTTTTTCCATCTGCCTCGTCGAATGCGGGCTGGGTCCCCTTATTCCGCCTCAGCTACACTGTGCCGGCGATTGCTGCGCAAACACCGTCTTCATATACGCGTACACCATAATTACTCTACCACGCAAACATTTGGGGTTACACTCTTCTGGTATGAGACTTTCCCCGGGATGTCCATTGGTGGCCGAACGGCACAATAACCTTAGGTTCAGTGTGGGGCGGCGGTGGGGTGGGTGGACTGCAGTCATCTGTTGTGGGGTTGTGAACAACTGACGGCTACAGTGGGACGAAACCTCTCTGTCGTTCTAGGTCCACAACTTAATACATATATGCATACATGTTAGACACATGTCCTACTAGAATAAATACAAACAGATAGCATAAAATTATTTATTTTGGAACAATAGAAAAATGCAGAAATGTATGAAGTTAATACAGAATGTTAAAACATACCCTTAATCTAGTTCTGAGATTGGGAGAACATCTGTGAATTTCTTAGAAATCGCGCCCCCGTTTATTAGGCGTGCACACTAAGTTGGCTGATACAGATTGGCCCCGCGAAACAGAAGATATCCACTCTGAACGGCACTGGCAGTAAATAGCTCAGAGAACAAACAGATGGAGCTCAACAGATTTAATGTGATCGTTTCCCTATTTGCCGAGCCATCGTGCGTATATCACCTATTACAGCGCTGGAAGAAGTTGTACTGCATCATCGCTGTGCCCGGTGCCATTGGTCGCTGTATGGACGGTGTGTAATGCGTACCTACAAATTCTACCTATACTGTGGACGTAATATGCTACCTGTAAACTCCTAAAGCTGAAACCAATTCGACACGGAATAGAACAAGAGTCAAGAGTTCTGTTTGCTCATAAGCAAGGAAGAGAATTTGAACTCAAGTATTATTTAATGAAGAAGCACTTCTGTATGCCTCAGACTCCACAGAGAAGCAAAGAGTCGCCACTCTACTTACAGGAAACGACTTAACTCGCTCTTAGAGGCGAAACACACACTTCGCAAATTCTACAAGCGAGACTCTTTACTGACGCTTAAGTCACCGAAGTCTCTTAGTTGCTCCCCCTGTGATGTGTCCTGTTTTGACACGCCATTTGGCTTCCACCGACCCTGGCTGCTACTGCGTATGCGCTCGCTACAACGAACCCACGCACTTGTTACAAAAGTTGTGCCTCCTTTACATGGATAATGTAGCTGTCAGCCAGTCGCCTGCAGTTCATACTCCATATGGAAGACTGTTGTAGAGTATTCTACAACTCTACCTACGACATAATGAAATTCACGTCTCTGCTTTTTGGCGGGAAATGTGGCTCACTGTCTCCCGTGAGAAGATCTGCAAAAGAACAACTCGCGTCTGCTATTCGTGATCCCCGTACACTCCTGCATACTAAAAGTATCTACATCTACATATACATGATTACTCTGCAATTCACATTTAAGTGCTTGGCAGAGGGTTCATCGAACCACAATCATACTATATCTCTACCATTCCACTCCCGAACAGCGCGCGGGAAAAATGCAAACACCTAAACCTTTCTGTTCGAGCTCTGATTTCTCTTATTTTATTTTGATGATCATTCACACCTATGTAGGTTGGGCTCAACAAAATATTTTCGCATTCGGAAGAGAAAGTTGGTGACTGAAATTTCGTAAATAGATCTCGCCGCGACGAAAAACGTCTTTGCTTTAATGACTTCCATCCCAACTAGCGTATCATATCTACTACACTCTCTCCCCTATTACGTGATAATACAAAACGAGCTGCCCTTTTTTGCACCCTTTCGATGTCCTCCGTCAATCTCACCTGGTAAGGATCCCACACCGCGCAGCAATATTCTAACAGAGGACGAGCGAGTGTAGTGTAAGCTGTCTCTTTAGTGGACTTGTTGCATCTTCTAAGTGTCCTGCCAATGAAACGCAACCTTTGGCTCGCCTTCCCCACAATATTATCTTTACAGCTGAAGTTGTTCGTAATTTTTACACCCAGGCACTTAGTTTAATTGACAGCCTTGAGAATTGTACTATTTATCGAGTAATCGAATTCCAAAGGATTTCTTTTGGAACTCATGTGGATCACCTCACACTTTTCGTTATTTAGCGTCAACTGCCACCTGCCACACCATACAGCAATCTTTTCTAAATCGCTTTCCAACCGATACTGGTCTTTGGATGATCTCACTAGATGGTAAATTACAGCATCAACTGCGAGCAACCTAAGAGAACTGCTCAGATTGTCACCCAGGTCATTTATATAGGTCAGGAACAGCAGAGGTCCCAGGACGCTTCCCTGGGGAACACCTGATATCACTTCAATTTTACTCGATGATTTGCCGTCTATTACTACGAACTGCGACCTTCCTGACAGGAAATCACGAATCCAGTCGCACAACTGAGAGATACCCCATAGGCGCGCAGCTTGATTAGAAATCGCTTGTGAGGAAATGTGTCAAAAGCTTTCCGGAAATTTAGAAATACGGAATCAACTTGAGATTCCCTGTCGATAGCGGCCATTTCTTCGTGCGAATACAGAGCTAGTTGCGTTGCACAAGAACGATGTTTTCTGAAACCATACTGATTACGTATCAATAGACCATTCCCTAGGACGTGATTCATAATGTTTGAATACAGTATATGCTCCAAAACCCTACTGTAAACCGACGTCAATGATATAGGTCTGTAGTTCGATGGATTACTCCTACTACCCTTCTTAAACACTGGAGCGATCTGCGCAATTTTCCAATCTGTAGGTACAGATCTATCGGTGAGCAAGCGGTTGTATATGATTGCTAAGTAGGGAGCTATTGTATCAGCGTAATCTGAAAGGAACCTAATGGGTATACAATCTGGACCTGAAGACTTGCCCGTATCAAGCGATCTGAGATGCTTCGCAACCCCTAAGGTATCTACTTCTAAGAAACTCATGCTAGCAGATGTTCGTGTTTCAAATTTTGGAATATTCCATTCGTCTTCCCTGGTGAAGGAATTTCGGAAAACTGCGTTCAATAACTCCGCTTTAGCGGCACAGTCGTCGATAACAGTACCATCGGCACTGCGCAGCGAAGGCATTGACTGCGTCTTGCCGCTTGTGTACTTTACATAAGACCAGAATTTCTTCTCT
Organism: Schistocerca gregaria; assembly: GCF_023897955.1. Taxonomy (NCBI): domain Eukaryota; kingdom Metazoa; phylum Arthropoda; class Insecta; order Orthoptera; family Acrididae; genus Schistocerca; species Schistocerca gregaria. The sequence continues at coordinate 430,110,696 of NC_064921.1, forward strand.
TTTAAGATGGTATCGCTCTCCACCCCCAGCTTCCAACATCCGGCTGCTTTCGGTGATGTTGTTAACGGCAGGGGTGCGTCTTGCGTCCACTCACTATCCTCGCCGGAGGGGAGAATGCTAGCATGCCCTTCACTCTGATCTCTTGAGAGCAGTAAGTAATACCTCCCAGTCGAACATGACACAGCTTCTTTACTAATCTCCCTTCTGACAATCGCTGCTTTCACACGAACGTGTAACAGTCACTGCTCCTTGCTATCAGCGTCCAACTCAGATTCATTCCCAGACATGCTACATTACAGAAAACGTTAGTACGCGGTGCTTCTACCGAATATCAACCAATTAATTATCCTTTGCCCCATCGTAAATCGCAATCTCGTATCGAATAAGATATGCAAAGGAACTGCTATAATATTTCATATATGGAGGCAAAATATTGTCACATACAGCACAAAATGTTGGTTGGGAGGTAGTTGAGTAATGGGACTCAAGATGTAATGGAACAGTGGCTCAATGACTATCAAGAGCTGTTCTTGCAGCGACGACAGCCTCATCACAGTGCTCTTATACCTTGGTGCATCTATCTGTTTTTATCTGCAGCATACAGATTTCGCGAGACATTTGAGATCATTCCATCTCGAAGAAGTTAAGTTAACTATGATACGTGGCAACTCTGAGTCCAATAATTGGCCATTGCCTGAGATCTGGAAATAACTAACTCGTCCCGAACAGACCATGAAGGCCCAACGGTACAGACCGGCCGCCGTGTCATCCTCAGACCACAGGCGTCATTGGATGCGGATGTGGAGGGGCATGTGGTCAGCACACCGCTCTCCCAGCCGTATGTTAGATTCCGAGACCGGAGCCACCACTTCTCATCAAGTAGCTCCTCAGTTTGCCTCACAAGGGCTGAGTGCACCCCGCTTGCCAACAGCGCTCGGCAGACCAGATGGTCACCCATCGAAGTGCTAGCTTTGCCCAACAGCGCTTAACTTCGGTGATCTGACGGGAACCAGTGTTACCACTGCGGGAAGGCCGTTGGCAATCTGGAAATAAGTCAAACTAATATTCTATATGAGCAACATATGCAGCCTCATCTTCAGGAGGTACAGGTATTACAGCCAGAGATACCCTACGTCGAACTGAACTTGTGAAACACCTGGTGCAACAATGTTTTGAAGAAAGCCGTGTCTTCTTCTTCCTTGCGTTTTCCCGTTTCTCTGTGGGATCGGCAGTGGTGTACAAACTGAAACAATGTTAGTGTTAGTGATAGTTGGCGGCTGGATGCCACCACTTTCCCCCCGACCCCCACCCCCACCCCCTCCAGACATGGATTCTTTGTACCCCAGGTGTCTGCTTCTAGGCTGAATTCAATGTTCAAGTGTGAGAACGTTTTATAAATATTTATGCACGGTTTATCTGAGGTACCAGCTCGATATTGACATAGCTGGATGTAGGAAACTGCATAAAACCACATCTATGCGGCCAGACTCAACAGTCCGTGTCGTTAATCCGCGATCCGATCCTACCGAGGACAGTCTCGCCTCCTGGAATCCCGGAAGCGATTTTCTAACGCTGCCGTGTCTTCGGCAGTGGGAAGCGCGTCGGCTGTAAGAATTTCTTTATTTACAGTTGCTGAACTTATGCTACAAGGAGTTTACAGTAAACCAGATCGTATGCAATAGCATTACATAAGCCCCAAAATGTCTTTTGTACCATCAACACCCAATCCCTCCCTCCCCCCCCCCCAACCACCACTATCCTTGTTAAAGTCCAGGGGATTACCAACTGAACCAGATAATAATAATAATTTCGTGTGACGAGGGCCTCCCGCAGGGTAGACCGCTCGCCTGGTACAATTCTTTCGACTTGACACCACTTCGGCGACTTGCACGTCGATGGGGATGAAATGACGATGATTAGGACAACACAACATCGAGTCCCTGAGCGGAGAAAATCTCCGACCCAGCCGGGAATCGAACCCGGGCCCTTAGGATTGACAATCTGTCGCGCTGATCACTTTTTTTGCGGGCAAGGGCTCTACCAACTTTTTTGTTTTTTGTAATTTTTGTTTTATTTTTTTTAAATTGTAAGTTATTTTCTCTGCCAACCTTTTTTTTTATATATGGAAAAAGGCGTCTTTCAGTTACGACAAACAAAATTAGAATGTACGTCCGTAGCAACAACAGAATAAGAGTTCCTTCTAAACCATGAAATAGAATTTTAAACTAATAGTGTGAGGATAGATAATAAAGAAAGAAAAATGTAACCAAATCCCGCACGCCATTCCATGCGCATGGCCCATGTGCGTACAGATTCCATGTTCCAAATTGGTACAACATTCCGGAGTGTGTGGAGCCCCATGAAGGCGGTCATCCTCTGCCCGGTACTCCCCAACTGTGCGGGAGGTTATCAAAGACACTGCGCAAATAGTTCGCAAATAGCTGTCGGTATCGGGGTGTACACTCAAGTGTGCTATGACTGTCCTGGAGAAATTGCCAGTAATCAGGCATCATCTTCTCATTATCCCGAAAGAGGTAGTATATGGACATGCCTTTAAACCATGTGAGAGCGTGAGTCTTCGCAGGTGGGAAATAAGTGGACAAAGGAGGAGTCATTGCTCAATTGTGCGAGGCGCGATACGTAGGTAGCAGGCGAGGATCTTCTCCACTAGCAGCCATGCCTCTAACGCCGATCCACATGTTAAACGGTGTTCGTCAGTATCCACGAGGTGGCAACGTGGGCAAAGGGGGGAATCCGTCATCCCAATAGCGTGCAGCCTTTGTCGTGTTACTACAACCTTCCCGTTCACCACCTGGTACCACGCGGCTCGTACCCTTGTGGGGAGGAACGGCTTCTGGACCGCTCTCCACACTGCAGGCCATAGGGTCGTAGGGCTCTTCCTCTCAATCACATTGCGAGGGGTGGACCTTAGCAGCAGTCTGTAAACGTCTCTCGCCTTAGGAGTGCGAGTGTTGGGAAGGTCTGGGTGCACGCAACTATAGTCAAGAATAAATGCCGAGAGGTGCGAGAGTGAAGGTGTAATGTTGCGCAACCGTGACAGGTGGCAGAAGAGACGCTGGCAGCAATTCCTCTAACAGGCGTCCCGTAAGGGAAGCATCTTTGTGGGTCCGCAATTTCATCATTGTGCACAAGTACAACGCTGTAGCTTTCGCTCGTACATTTATTAAGTCCCAGTCCGCCATCACACGGAGAGAGGGTGGGTGTACCGTAGCGGACATTGAATAAGTGTCCGGCGGTAAGGTAATATCCAAACGCTGCTTGCAGTCTGTGTGCCATCGCTGTCGATATCGGTAGGACCTGGGCCATGTGGATCATCTTTGTCGCCACGTGAAGGTTGAGGTATTCCACACGCTGTAGGAGGTCAATCCGTCGAAGTAAGTTCCGGCAAAGTTCTGTGCGTATTGCCTGTAGTAATCGTGCATAGTTCATGGGAGCCGTGCGGCGCATATCCTGTGTAAATGTTATGCCCAAGAACCGGATCTTGTTAACTAGTGGGAGTTGGGCTAAAGCGTCCTCATGTAGACCTCTCCCAATGGGCATCGCTGCCGACTTGGCCACATTCATGAGGCTGCCCGCTGCCAATCCATAGCGATTGATCTATTGTATCACCGAGCGTACCTCGTCACCAGATCGGACAAGTAATAGAAGGTCATCAGCATATATCCTGCAGTGAAAGGTGTGATCCCTCAATGACATGCCCGAGAGCCTGTTTTTAAACCCTCCGACAAGTGGTTCGAGTGCGATCGCGTAAAGGATCATGGAGAGTGGGCATCCTTGGCGGACTGACCGTCGGATCGGAAAGGGACCCGAAATTCGTCCATTCACCAGTACATGGGATGCAGCTCCACGGAAAAGGCGCTGAAAGATGTCGAGGAAGTCAGGCGGGAAGCCCATGCAGGCCATAACGGACAGAAGGAACTTGTGGTGAACTCTGTCGAAGGCGTGGTCGAAATCAATGGAGATCAGAGCAGCTCGAAGGCGACAGGATGTGGCGATGGCTATTAAATCCCTGCATTCGCTGGTTGCCGTTGCATGTTGGTCACTCCGCCCTGCGTCGTTTGCTCCATTGAGAGGAGTAGGGGCAGAACCTTCTGTATGCGGCTGGCGTGTAGTCGGGCGAAGATTTTATGGTCCGAGTTGAGCATTGTAATTGGCCTGTAGTCCTCGATGGTCTGACCTCTGGAAGTATTGTGTATCGGTATAAGGAGACCTTCCACGAATGCAGGTGGCACGTGGGAACCGGGGGTCATCAGTTCTTGGTACATGATGATCCATCGGGGCATCATTAGATCGCGGAAAGTCCGATAAAACTCGAGCGGCAGTCCGTCTGGCCCAGGAGATTTGTTGAGTGCTCCCTTGTGAAACACGTCCTCAATGTCGTCCCGTGTAATTCTGTAAGGTGTCAGGCAAATCCAACACCTTCCATGAAAACCCTGACATGATAAGCAAATCCAGTAGTATGTCACATAGCTCCGAATAAATCGTGACATTAAATTAACCAAAGTAATACGAGTAACGAGTGAGCAAATGGAATACCACAGACTAACACAAGAATGCTTAAATGCATGTTGTACCTTCCCACTGTGAGACCGACGCAGTTCCGAGGGGAGCAACGAGAAGAGAAGCCGAGAGCAGAACCGTGTTAAGCTAGAAGGCCCTATGATAAGGGACGGACTGGACACCCACGTCGCCAGCCTACCTCTAAAACTACCACCCGCACGTTTTAGCGTGAGACTTTTTCGTGTCTCTGTTACGTCAAGGACCACCCCCCCCCCCCCCCCCCCCCCAAGCCCATGTTAAAAGCTAGAGCCCTCCAGAAAAACAGTATAGATCTTGCGATAACACAAAAAGGGCCACTACCACCCGCAAGTTTTAGCGTGAGCCTTTTCGCGTGTCTGTTAAATTAGGTTCACCCGCCAGCTCATGTTAAAAGATAGAGCCCTCCAGAAGAACAGTATAGATCTTACGATAACGCTAAAAGGACCACACCAGCTGCAGGTTTTAGCGTGATACTTTTTCGCGTCTCTGCTACGTTGCAAACTTTAAAAACATTGCCCCACCACGGAAAGTTTAACGTTTCTCATTGGATTGACAGAATTTTTGTAGGCGGAGCTTAAGGTTAACATTGAGACTCTGATTGGTCAGATGAAAACACAGCCAGATAGTTTTTTAAAACTAACTTCGGTAAATTGTAGTAAGGAGAAGTTAGGAGAGAGTTGCTTCCGAGATAGCGAGGTGAGCGGAGCTGTGCTGAGCCGGCCGCTGCCCTGACGCTGCCTAAACACCGACAAGGTAATGAACGCACGCGATGCCGCATTTTTGAGCGCATAAGGCTTCACTCAGAACTGCAGAAGTCTCATCTGTTACACCCCCTTTTTTTGCGTAATACTAGTGTCGATCGTTAATTAAAACTCATGGTGTTCACATTTGCCACTTGAAGAACAGATTTGAAATGCCATGATTTTTCTTTTATATAGTTATTGAGAAGCCACATCAGCCACTGTAATTTACGACAAGTTAGATAAGTAATTAAAGATAATTGAGGGTCACTGTAGACCATTTTGATAGTTTTCTCTTTTGTGAAACTTAAATTAAACCTAGATTATAGATGTGATATGGCATAAGTCATCCTTAGATCCATTGTAGAACTTGTAAACCCATTCAGGGAATATTCGTTCACATTTTTGTTGAACGCAGTTGGTTTTTACCATCCTGTATTAAAACATTTCCTTTTATCAATAGTGCAATTTATAAACGATGTTTTGTGAGTAGAATAAAACTTCCAATGGTGAATTTAACTGCTTTTTCGACGCTATTTTAACAGCTAACTAAAAATAGGAAAGCCTTGAACCCTTCCCACTATATTTAGTTAGTATTAAGATTCTTTTACAGGGAGTGCAGTCGAGCTGACGCTGAGATCATTTAGTATTTGGTTATATCATCGCTAGTCTCACTGAACTCTTCTGAATTCTACATGTCATGTGTGGTCTGGCGTCTCCTTACCAGCAACAGGTCCCAGGTTCAAACTAGTTAATTCCCTAAAAAACACGCTCAGAGCGTCGTTGCGCGAAAGTGGTAGGGAGACACGATATAGAACAAACAGACACCACCATGAATGTTTAGAATTCCGCCTAACAGCGTCGCCGCTGCTGCATTGTCGAGGGTGTGCGACACGTGCTGCTGTATGTGGTAATCGTCCGCTTCCTCTGCCTCTGTATTCACCTCGTCGTAAAACCGGCGATAGTGATCTGCAAAGCCTTCTGTAACCGCCGCCTGAGTCATTACGACCCTACCACCTGGCAGTACGAGGTCCGTGATCAGCTGCTGTCGGCGTCGGCGGCTGTCGAGCACGATGTGATGCATAGACGGGTTTTCTCCTCCCGCTCGGTCTTGACGTCGCAATCGCACTACGACCCCCTCCAAACGTTTCCTCGTAAGAGACAGTAGTTTACCTTTAATTCGGCGGCTTTCCATTTGTCGGTTTGGAGATGGTGGTTGGCTGTCGAGTTCGCGAAGCATCGTGTAATAAAAAGTCCGATGTGTGACGATGCCAAGCTGCGATATCTTTTCCGAATTGTGTTACCACACGCCGAAACGCTGGTTTTGCATAGCCCACCCACCATGCTAGAGGCGATGGGTATCAGGGAAGACGACGTTCGCAATCCAGCCACGTGTTGACGATAATCTGACGGCATTCCGGGGCTTGAAGATGTGCCACATTCAGCTTCCAGAGTTCTCGGCTGCGCCATATCCGCTGCTGTTGTTGAGTGAGTGTGCATATGAAAGCGCTATGATCGGAGAACGCAAGCGGCCAACGTTCGACGTCCAATACTCCCGGCGCAAGAGCTCGTGAGACATAAATGCGGTCTAGGCGACTGGCTGAGTGACTAGTAAGGTATGTCGGGCCGGGACGGTCACCGTGCACTGTCTCCCACGTGTCGGTGAGAAGCAGATCTCGAACCAGGAGCCGAAGTTCTTGACAAGTCGAGAAGTGTGGGACTTGGTCTTTGGGGTGGAGCACACAGTTAAAGTCGCCGCAGAAGATATATTGATCGAAGTGGCTGATAAAGAGGGGGGCGATACCCTCCGAGTCGAACAGTGATCGTTCGCAGCGTTGGTCAGTTCCTGATGGAGCGTAAATGTTAATTATGCGCGTGCCCAGTGCTGTGATCGCCACCCCTCTTCCTGACGGAAGGTAAGTCACTTCTTCGATGGCAATTCCGTCGCGCACTAGTATTGCCGTACCGCTGCCATTCGGTCCACCGGTGACACATTTGTCACATAATAGTAGAAATCGGGGAGGGCCGCTATATACACTTCTTGCAACACGGCAATGTCAACATCCGAAGAACGAAGCATCTCACGCAGCAACTGGATCTTCACTGCCGTTCGTATCGTGTTGAGGTTAAGCGTGGCGATACGATAAGCTTGTTGCCGAACCGCAGGTGTTAAGTTATCCATTAAGATTGGAATTACCTATGACGCTTCTGACTGTATTGACACCTCCGCATCCCCCAAACCTCACCTGCAGTCCATTCTAGAGAGCCGGCGCCAATGGCGTGGGCCTCGTTGGCGTGATTTGCATGGTTCCGTCGTCGTCGTGGTCATCTGCCCACGTCGCTGAACTCAAAGCAAGACCGGCTTCCCTAGCTTCCTCAGGACACGGCATGGGTGCTTGCACTCCAGAAGGTCAGAAGGTGGTGGGCAGTATCTGTCCTGCATATCGGCATCCGATTTTGCCACTGTAGATATATGTGGTTTATCCTCAGTTCCCTTCGTTGGTGCCACACTGCAGCAAATGGCGGCTGCCTCTGTGGTAGCGTCGTCATTGAAGGTGGAGTCGTCGTCCTGTGGAGGCTGTGTCCCATCCCGTTCAAAAGTTGCTCTACGCCTCCGCTTCCGTCGCTTCGGAGAGCGTTGCTTCCTGGTGTGTCCTTCTGTGTCAGACGATGGCAAAGATTCACGATGTTCCGGCACAAAGGCAGCCGTAGGCACAATAAGCGAGTCTACGGCCATGCTATCGTCATGTATGTTGTTATCCGTCGACGGGGGCGGCGGCATCGGAGTTGAATCCGTAGCTTGTGGAACGGGTGTGTCATCATCGCCCTGTACTGGAGGATGGAGCAGCGACCCAACAGTGGATGTCGGCTGTCGTGGTGAAGTGGTAGCTGTCGTGAGGGCTGCTGCATAGGTCACGGGAAGCAGCGTCGGCTGCGATGGCGGGTCCGCATCAGCCGGCGGCAGTTGAGTGATTCGACGTTGGAGACATTCTGAACTGAGGTGCCCCGCCTTCCCACAACCAGAGCTAGTCTTCGGTCGCCCATCGTAGATGACGATGGCACGGCAGCCACCGATATTCAGATATGAAGGTACATGTCTTTTAAGTTCTATTCTGACCTGGCGGACTCCGTTCAGGACAGGATAAGTCTGGAATTTCGTCCATTTTTCCGCAATATGATCATGGACCGTACCGTAGGGGCGCAGCGCTGTCACGACGTCCTCCACCGGTAGTTCGAAAGGAAGTTCGAAAAGTCTGATCGTGTGAAGTCCCATGCCAGAATAATCGACGTGCACAGTCCCCACATTGCCATCAGCATGGCAGAAACGGAGGCCCTGTTTCGTGCCCCGAAGGATCCGTTCACATGTTGCGTCGTTGATGATCTTGACATATGCGATACTACTCACAATGGACAAGTGAATTCCGAGAATGTCGGTCGCCGGGATTTTAACTTCTTCTCGTAGAAATCGTTCGACTTCGAAAGCTTTAGGCCGTGCAAATTCGTTGCGAAACGTAAATTTGAGCGTCGATTTTCTGTATTGGTGCGCCATAGTGATCTACACTCCTGGAAATTGAAATAAGAACACCGTGAATTCATTGTCCCAGGAAGGGGAAACTTTATTGACACATTCCTGGGGTCAGATACATCACATGATCACATTGACAGAACCGCAGGCACATAGACACAGGCAACAGAGCATGCACAATGTCGGCACTAGTACAGTGTATATCCACCTTTCGCAGCAATGCAGGCTGCTATTCTCCCATGGAGACGATCGTAGAGATGCTGGATGTAGTCCTGTGGAACGGCTTGCCATGCCATTTCCACCTGGCGCCTCACGTGGACCAGCGTTCGTGCTGGACGTGCAGACCGCGTGAGACGACGCTTCATCCAATCCCAAACATGCTCAATGGGGGACAGATCCGGAGATCTTGATGGCCAGGGTAGTTGACTTACACCTTCTAGAGCACGTTGGGTGGCACGGGATACATGCGGACGTGCATTGTCCTGTTGGAACAGCAAGTTCCCTTGCCGGTCTAGGAATGGTAGAACGATGGGTTTGATGACGGTTTGGATGTACCGTGCACTATTCAGTGTCCCCTCGACGATCACCAGAGGTGTACGGCCAGTGTAGGAGATCGCTCCCCACACCATGATGCCGGGTGTTGGCCCTGTGTGCCTCGGTCGTCTGCAGTCCTGATTGTGGCGCTCACCTGCACGGCGCCAAACACGCATACGACCATCATTGGCACCAAGGCAGAAGCGACTCTCATCGCTGAAGACGACACGTCTCCATTCGTTCCTCCATTCACGCCTGTCGCGACACCACTGGAGGCGGGCTGCACGATGTTGGGGCGTGAGCGGAAGACGGCCTAACGGTGTGCGGGACCGTAGCCCAGCTTCATGGAGACGGTTGCGAATGGTCCTCGCCGATACCCCAGGAGCAACAGTGTCCCTAATTTGCTGGGAAGTGGGTGTGCGGTCCCCTATGGCACTGCCTAAGATCCTACGGTCTTGGCGTGCATCCGTGCGTCGCTGCGGTCCGGTCCCAGGTCGACGGGCACGTGCACCTTCCGCCGACCACTGGCGACAACATCGATGTACTGTGGAGAGCTCACTCCCCACGTGTTGAGCAATTCGGCGGTACGTCCACCGGGCCTCCCGCATGCCCACTATACGCCCTCGCTCAAAGTCCGTCAACTGCACATACGGTTCACGTCCACGCTGTCGCGGCATGCTACCAGTGTTAAAGACTGCGATGGAGCTCCGTATGCCACGGCAAACTGGCTGACACTGACGGCGGCGATGCACAAATGCTGCGCAGCTAGCGCCATTCGACGGCCAACACCGCGGTTCCTGGTGTGTCCGCTGTGCCGTGCGTGTGATCATTGCTTGTACAGCCCTCTCGCAGTGTCCGGAGCAAGTATGGTGGGTCTGACACACCGGTGTCAATGTGTTCTTTTTTCCATTTCCAGGAGTGTATATGCTGAGTACGGCACGCGCGAAACGGCCGAGTACGATGTAAACAACACGAGCGCTCGCTCCGCGGCAGGAACACAAACAGTGCGTCCTCACCGTAGCACAGCCAAAGGCCAACTTGCTATGATTAGGACAACACAACACCCAGTCCCTGAGCGGAGTAAATCTCCGACCCAGCCGGGAGTCGAACCCGGGCCCTTAGGATTGATAGTCTGTCGCGCTGACTACTCAGCTACCGGGGGCGGACAACTGAACCAGAAACGTTATCTTTTGGGCTTAAGTGCACAGCATTACCTTCCTTATTTTATTGTCCTTGCCATCAATACGCTTTTCTTTTCGCTTCCGTCCACACCTATCGCGCTCGTCCATTCTCTTATATCAAAGTCAGATTACCAGTTCGGAAGTCGGAACATTCACCAGACGTGCCCCTAACTACGTGGAAGAGCATATGCTCCATGAGATATTCCTTCCTCAATTTTTTCCGGAAGTCGTCTGCTTCCTTTTGACGTAGTATCAATACGTTGATAAGTTTGTGTATGATGGCATGTTTAGGCCCAATGAACACATTCAGTAGTCCATCACCATCCAGAAAGTGTGCCGGTGTTACAAGTTCTTAGTCATCTCCAGGAGGGACAGGCCTCGAGTTTACCACAGCTCCGATGCTCACCATGCTGGTGGAGAGTTGTTATGCAACTAATTTTCATCGTCCCAACACTTTCTGTAAGCATCGCTTGACTGTACCCACGTCATCTCCCAACACCCTCCGCACAAAGACGTCTATGAGGCAATGAACTTCCAAGTGATTCCGATTTTGGGGGGAAGCAATGCGTCTCTGAGGTAGTCAGTGAATTCCATACTTCATACAATTCTGCACTGGTGGTGTAAAAGGTCTCTGCGTTGTCGGTGTAGATGGTGTGCGCCAATCTACGTTTACTAGTAAATCTTTGTAGCGCCATCAAAAATGTGTTAGTGTTCATAATGGCGCAGAATTGTAAATCTACTGCATTTGTTGCTGTGCAAGTGAAGAATGTCATATAGGCCTTTTCCATGGTCATGGCTAACTTGATGTAGAGAGGGCCTGCAAAGCCTATGCCAGGGACAGTAAAGGACTAGGATGGTCTCATTCGATCTGCAGATGGAGCAGCTTCAATTTGTTTTCCTCCTGGTGTCACCATAATATTGCATTGTAAACATGTATGCAGGACCTTTCCAATGGCTTGACAACCTTCGATGTATTCAAAACTTTTTTCTGATGTTCGGATAACATAATTTGAACATTAAGATGATGGAGATCAACTGCAACTTACTGCCACAGAACCTCTTCCTTGGCGATAATAAATATGTCTACCAAATTTGGTTTAGGAGGAGACGTGGAAGACACACACCCACACACGCACGCACACACACACACACACACACACACACACACACACACACACACACACTCACACACGTCTATTTTTATATATGTCTGAAAGCCCAGGAGTCTCGTGAAGTGCTGTGACCCATCATGGAGAACTGACAGTGGTTGCTCGCTGCTGAGGTCCGGAAACTACAGCCTATCTCCCAGACGAAGGAGTCCATCTTCAGTCAATAAATCAAACCGTCCAATTTTTTTATCTTGCGGTATTAGGTATTAGTTTACTGCTTTGGAGTTCGTGGATTTCGCGTGTGAAACATTGTCATTGCACTATTCTGGTGCAGTAAGTATGAGCGTTTACGATCTCGACTACTGCCAACTCTCCACCAACTTTATCTTTGTGACGAATGTTATGAGTTAAGCAAAGGTTCCACCCGGTTGTAAGAATTAGTATTGTATAGGAACTGAATTTGTAAATGTGTATGAGGCTGCCATCACATGTTTTATGTTTCTCTCCTCTTCTGGGAGGTCGTTAGCATATTTGGCGAACTGAATGGCCAAAATTTTTCTGAGCATGCTAACTGTGGCAGCTCTTTCCACTACAAACCTACAGATTGGATTTGATTGCCAATGGTGCCCGTGTTAAGTGATCCGCCGGATTATCATATCTAGGACTGTCTCCGTTACTCTGTTAGAGTGAAAGTCGGCCATCGAATAACATCACTGCGTATACTACCTAACGTCACTATAGCATTCGTCTACATCACTGAGAGTAATATCGTACCCTGTACCTGTCCAGAAAATATTAGTACTCGTGTTCCCACAAGTCCTTCTAGAAGCTCGAGACCTGGCAGAGACATGTTTCTGACAGGTGTGAGGTTCTTATTGCTACAGGCTAAGTGAGTCATTGTGAAGTCGGGTAAAACACTGCAGATGTACAGAGCTACACCGTACGCCATTTCTGAATCATCACAAAATACATAACTCTGAATATCGTGATGTTTAGTAGTTGATTTCCATCGTGGCATATGGAAGCAACATAATGACGGGAAAGTTGAGACAGAAGTATTGTATAACGTTGTCAGATCGGTCTTTCCAGTCATTTACCCTACACCACGTCTCTTGAAGTGATAACTTCGACATGACAGACACAGGAGAAAGTAGAAGGTTGTAAATTTTAACTATTGTGTGTAACAGGTTTTTTTTTTTTTTTTTTTTTTTTTTTTTTTTTTTTTTTTTTTTTTTTTTTTTTTTGGAAGACCATCACGTAGTTGTAGTTTTTGTGTAAAGTCATCCCTTTGATGTACAAGCCTACTATTGCCGTATTCCATTGTTCGCCTAAAACGTTAGTCTCTATATTAATCTCTCGCTTTTCGGCTCTCCTGCGTCTGGATCTTAAGTAGTGGTCCATTTCGCCAAATGAAAATTCAATAATTTCATGACGGCCATTAGTTCATGATACACATGGAGAGCTTTATTGTCGTCATCTGTGTCAAACGCGAAGTAGTCCATGAAAATATTGTTGACTAGCAGTATGCGACGCCGGGAAGTGTGGTGTCATATCTAGAAACGTGTCCTTCCACTACTGCGGAAGCAAGAATAGACTGTATGTCATGTCGAATGGTAACAGATCGACATTTTAAAAGATGAAAACTACAGGTGGAACGTTCTTGTAGAAAAGCTAGACTTAGAAAAAATCCATCTTGGTATGGAAAACGGAAAACTTAAGATGGAAACCGGGAAGCTAAAGATAGAAACAGAGAAGCTCAAAACCGCGTCGGCATTGCCACACGCCTCTTCGCAGCAATAGTTGCAAGCAACAATGGTATGAACACAATTGAGGAGAAAAATAAAAACGCCAACACAAAACACGCTACAGCCTTACTTGTTAAATCGACAACGAATAGGCATCCAAAACAGGCCAGGGAAGTTCATACGGCACAAATAAGTCCATGGAAAAAAAATTAAAAATAAAAGCAGAGCGCACCACGCCAACAGTGACGATCATTGAAACAGAAACCCAGGAAGATTGCCGGAAACTTGAGACAAAAACAGTCAAATCAAGGACATGAAATGCGAAACAACAAAGAAACGCCAGCCACCTCTAACAATACAATAATTTCCAGACACATAAACTGAACAAGTATTACTGGAAGGGACATGCGATCTAAACATGTCTGAACACGTGACCAAAGAACGAAACACACAAGAAGTCAAATTCAGATTCAAGACTGGCCAAAAGGGAAAAGGATTTTAAAAAAAATGTATTCGAAATCAGCCCTCGCGTCAGGAACATTCTGCTTGGTCAAGACATGGTTTCCTGGGTTTCAAATCTCTGTACTTCAAGGACTGTGTCCATACCCAACTGCTTCAAAAAGTTCTGCGATCTTGAGCACAGCATCAAACACAACTCGAGAAAACAAGTAGTAGACTGCCAGAAAGAACAAAACGCCATCGGATGCAACACCAGCAAAAGAAATGCAAACGAAAATCATTCAACAAAAATGCAGGAGTGGATTGCCAAACTTATAATACGACTATACTCTAGGCAACTTCAAAAAATAGAGTATGGTACTGGCTGCTAGACCAATAAGGATCTCAAAAACGGTTGACTGCCTAATCCCTGGTGTGAATTCCACAGCCAACACAACTCAAAGCAAAAACAAACCCAAATGTACCTCCACAAGAACGACAAGCTGGCGACGAGTGATGTCCTGGCGCCGCCAGCATGGCCTGTCTGTAGAAACGCCAAATATCGAAGGCAGCATAATTCTCTCGCTAGTCTTTCGAGACATCGGTCAACCTAGTTAGTTTCCCCAACACAAAGGACTTTATATAAGACGTGTACTATTAATGACTCATAGAACATAGGACAGCACGGAAATTAAGACATGACCTATATCAATGGGCGACGCTACGGACTAAACATATGTGAAGGACAGAAGGACTAGAGTAACAAAGGTTGGAATATGAATTTGGTAGACTACTAGCCCAAGGCGAGAGAAAGGGGCAGTACTGTTGGATAAGACCATCTAGTCAACTTGTCACCAACCATTGTCGGACGACAAGCAGACCTCAACACAGCACTACAATACTTCGAATCCCAAAGATCAACGTGGCCTGGACGAGAACTTCGAAACAAACACACCTTCCAGAAGACACACACACCAAGTGACCGCCAACACAACACGAAGCTCACGTCGAACAGTATCCTGGCGACACAAATGCTGTTCCCCTACAAAAATGCTCAATAGCGCCAGCAACATAATCACTTTATTATAACACAATAACGTTTTTCGTTTTAGCTTCGTTACATTACAAACTATACCGAGGCCATGTGCCTTGCAGGATCAACAGAACGAGGAGAAGCATGCAGATGAAACACTGTTTATATCAATGGGCAACGCTGCAGACCATCCTCATATTCTGAATAGACGAACTTGAGAAACAACAACAAGTAGCTAAAGAACACACCAGAATGAGTCTAGGGGAGCGGGCCACATCTCACAGGAGAACCACAAATCCCAGCGAACAAGATGCAAACCAAATACAAAATATTCGATACCGCAAAAATCAAAATATACGTTAAACCAGTGACCTTCATATTAGGAGAGTATCTAAGCTTGGACATACCGATAAAAGACAAGAAAACTAACGTATTTGGAAAAACGGATGTAAACAAAACTCAGCAGAGAGGTTAGCGATGCGATTGACGACGACGTGTCTAACATGAGAAGGTAAACAAAGATTAGCTGAATGGTAAGAGTGGCAACAATGCGTGTGACGAAAAACAATTGCCTGATAACCAAACACGAGGCGACCAAAATACAATTGCGGAGAAAGATGCACGGCAATTACATTAGACAATGACAAACTTATTGAGTACTGCAGTGATGAACAACACGACTGTGAAGACGAAAAACACAGTGACACAAAGACACACACACAAACCAACACAACAAAGAGGACGGCTGTTTTAACGCTATGTGAAAGCCCGGGAACCAACGTAAAATACGTGCTCAGCAGGCTGGAGCATAGAGACGTCTTTCCAATTGCGATCCGATTACACATACGTCGTTCCCACCCAAAGGGAGACCCAATCTGCTTCGCAACGACGGAACGGACGGACCGAATGATGATGCGCACCGAAAATGTAGCAACAGATTCACTCGAACTGAGCGTGAAAGAGTGATTACTTTCATACACGTTGACAAAAGTCACAGAATTTGTCCACACTTCTCTAATGTAGAAACTAAGAGAGCTGCGCCGCCCCAAGGATCTAGTATGAGATTAGAGCGTTTATTGGCTTAATAGATTTCAACTAAGCCAGGTGAGCTTGTATATTTCTATCTTTATCCCCATAGCTTGTTGTGATAATTCTCTTGGCTCCTTTATAGGTATCAGGAGTCACAGCGATACCTTCAACTAAATACTTTTATTTTCGTAAATGGTGGGTATCGTAGGCTCCTGCCTGATCTACCGATTGCTGGAACTCGTGGACGAGCTCAAGTCTCAATATTTCCAGAAAACGTCTCAAAATTTACAGTGGGCAGTCTGATATTATCTGATGGAACAAATGAGTTGACGGTTCGTAGAAGGGCGTTTATCATTAATGACAGTGGGAGCCAGTGAGCTAAGGCGGATAGTGGGAAATACAGTCGGTGGAAAAGACTGTCGGTAACCCAAGACAGTGATCCGTTTGTCGGACAAAAACTCACAGTCTTGATGTTGTCGTGGAGAAACGACCAGGAACCTGACTTTCGGTTTCGAATTCTCGCCACCAAACACAAAACTTGATGTTGTCTCGCTCATCCACCGTCACTTTCCTACGAGTTTCCGAGACTTACTGTGACATTCGTGACTAGGATACCTAATGCAGGCTGCTGCTACACGGCTGTTTTTGAAACTGCAAGGGTCGTAACACCGCATCTCGCCACGAGATAGGATTGCAATTTGGAATTTCACACAAGGATTTACAACGGAACTGGAACACACTAAACATAAACAAATATGTAGCCTAACGTTTATTATAGTATTGTGTAAAAATTTGAAGTGAATCCGTCAAAAACGTTTCGAGGTCTGTTGTGACAATATCATACAATGTTGTGTCTTTAATAGTGTAAGTTACGTATTACACATATCTGTGGACACTTTCTGTGGATGCTAAAACCATAGAAAGTAATGTTGTGCCTTTGGCAGCAGGGTCTGTTTTTCGAAAATTACAACAGCGCCCTCTTGTTTCTAGACCCAGTGTTCGCTACGGGCGTCTCTGAGGACTCCGACTTGGAACGCAGTCACACGTCGACCGTGAGAACGACCGTGGGAGCAACGGCATTCCTGATGTGCCACTTGCCCAACATCGGAAAAGAGGTGAGGCGCCCACTACAGCTCGCTCTCGCAAATACACTACTGGCTATTAAAATTGCTACACCAAGAAGAAATGCAGATGATAAACGGGTTTCATTGGACAAATATATTATACTAGAACTGAGATGTGATTACATTTTCACGCAATTTGGGTGCATAGATCCTGAGAAATCAGTACCCAGAACAACCACCTATGGCCGTAATAATGGCTTTGATACGCCTGGGCATTGAGTCAAACAGAGCTTGGATGGCGTGTACAGGTACAGCTGCCCACGCAGCTTCAACACGATACCACAGTTCATCAAGAGTAGTGACTGGCGTATCGTGACGAGCAAGTTGCTCGGCCACCATTGACCAGACGTTTTCAATTGGTGACAGATCTGAAGAATGTGCTGGCCAGGGCAGCAGTCGAACATTTCATGTATCCAGAAAGACCAGTACAGCACCTGAAACATGCAGTCGTGCGTTATCCTGCTGAAATGTAGGGTTTCGCAGGGATCGAATGAAGGGTAGAGCCACGGGTCGTAACACATCTGAAATGTAACATCCACTGTTCAAAGTGCCGTCAATGTGAACAAGAGGTGACCGAGACGTGTAACCAATGGCACCCCATACCATCATAGTGGGTGATAGGCCAGTATGGCGATGACGAATACACGCTTCCAATGTGCGTTCACGGCGATGCCGCCAAACTCGGATGTGACCATCATGATGCTGTAAACAGAATCTGGATTCACCGAAAAAAATGACTTTTTGCCGTTAGTGCACCCAGGTTCGTCGTTGAGTACACAGTCGCAGGCGCTCCTGTCTGTGATGCAGCGTCAAGGGTAACCGCAGCCATGTTCTCCGAGCCGATAGTCCGTGCTGCTGCAAATGTCGTCGAACTGTTCATGCAGATGGTTGTTGTCTTGCAAACGTCCCCATCTGTTAACTCAGGGATCGAGACGTGCCTGCACGATAAGTTACAGTCATGCGGATAAGATGTCTGTAGTCTCGACTGCTAGTGATACGAGATCGTTGGGATCCAGCACGGCGTTCCGTATTACCCTCCTGAACCCACCGATTCCATATTCTGATAACAGTCATTGGATCTCGACCAACGCGAGTAGCAATGTCGCGATACGATAAACCGCAACCACGATAGGCTAAAATCCGACCTTTATCAAAGTCGGAAACGTGACGGTACGCATTTCTCCTCCTTACACGGGGCATCACAACAACGTTTCATCAGTCAACGCCGGTCAGCTGCTGTTTGTGTATGAGAAATCGGTTGGAAACTTTCCTCCTGTCAGCACGTTGTAGGTGTCGCCACCGGCGCCAACCTTGTGTGAATGCTCTGAAAAGCTAATCATTTGCATATCACAGCATATTCTTCCTGTCGATTAAATTTCGCGTCTGTAGCACGTCATCTTCTTGGTGTAGCAATTTTAATGGCCAGTAGTGTATTTCCGTCGTCCAGTTTTGAAAGCCTAGTAATTAATTTAGACACTTGAGGTCTCCAATCCTTCGACATGAATTTTTAGCCATGACCACTGTTACACTGGTGCCACCGATTTATCCTTTTGTCGCCATTACGAACATATGTCACTAGTACACCTGAGAGTGTAAGAGGAACGAAACATTTCAACATTTCTCTCTGGCAGAGGAAATTCTACTTCTGCCTCTACGTTCGTATCATATAAATTCGCACGAAATGAGTAGTTAAGATCCATAGAAAGCAGTGCGTAATTTTCAATTAGTTATACCATCCGTAGCACCCATTTTATGTAGTGGTGCTCTTGTTGACCCCACTTTGTAAGCTAATACTTAGGTTGTAAAGTGTGTAAGTGCAGATATTTCTGTCGGTGACTGAGGACGGTGTACTGAACAACATTATATCAATATTTATGTCATTTTCCTACTAATAATTACAGATATTACGAATAGCATGTTTTTAGGTTGGTTAGTACCTCCAACTACATGGGGCAAGAGGAAGCCATTAATGCGCATATTTTCCCCAAGGCATTAGGTCGGATGTTAAGCTGTGGAAGTGTGGATACAAAACGATAAGTCTGCACGGATAGGTGTCATTAACTTCGAGGTGCAGGTACGGCCAATGCAGAAAACATGAGGCCGTAGAATTTGTGATACGTTTGTGCCAGAAAAAAAAACTACACACTTATCTGTGTGTGTATGAAGTACCATATATAAATATTTCTGCTCTTATACCTATTACATCATGTGTTTTGCGACGAATTCTTTATAATACCCTGCTTGAGAAGATAATTTTTTATTCTGTTTATTAATTATAAAAATTTATACTGGAGTGCATCATTTAAAACACAGAAATGCACGAATGTTAGTAGAGCATGTTGCAATTGTTTTTTAATTTCACTACAATTATGTTATTCTCCTCCTTGATGTTATCCTTCACAAAAGTTATCCTGAAACAATTAACATCTCTCCTTCACATATAAAACAAAACAAAGAAAAAAATTGTGTGTCCACTGTCTTAATAATTATTGTTAGTTATTACTTTTACACAAACAGGAAATTGGTAGTTGAAGCTATACGTGGGTGCATTATTTTAATCCATTACCACGTAATGCGTGCACAGTGAGCAGAGGGTGTAGATTTGTAGTGCTGTACGAAGAGGATGTCATCTCCTGTGAGTCAACTGTGTGACAAGAGTGCCCGAGAGTGACTTTTGCAGCTGAGTCAAACACGGGTAGGCGTCTACTAAACTTTCTCCAACCGATAATCACCTTGTATGTCCATGACCAAAAGCATGATAAGCCACTCCACAGATGATAAACTACATTCCATCAGGTCTAACAGTGTAATGTAGTTGGACAAACTTTATTTCTCCTAATGTTCCTGTTTCGTCTAGATGTGTACTTACATCCTATTGATCAGCTCAAATTGTTCATCTTATTAATAGAATAATTTGTAAGAAAATTTTATTGATATTGTATAGCATACTGTTTTAGACCTTCCACGTCACAACAAACACACTTTTATCGTAAATATTCCTTTCTTAAAGCAATACATTTTTCAGTTATGCATGATTTCATAAGTCACAGCTGCAAAATACTAACGTGATTTCTTTACAGACAAATGGAAAAACTAGTAGAAGCCGACCTCGAGGAAGATCAGTTTGGATTCCGTAGAAATTTTGGAACACGTGAGGCAATACTGTCCCTACGACTTATCTTAGAAGCTAGATTAAGGAAGGGCAAACCTACGTTTCTAGCATTTGTAGACTTAGAGAAAGCTTTTGATAATTTTGATTGGAATACTCTCTTTCAAATTCTGAAGGTAGCAGAGGTAAAATACAGGGAGCGAAAGGCTATTTCAAATTTGTACAGAAACCAGATGGCAGTTATAAGAGTCGAGGGGCATGAAAGGGAAGCAGTGGTTGGGAAGGGAGTGAGACAGGGTTGAAGTCTCTCCCCGATGTTACTCAATCTGTATATTGAGCAAGCAGGGAAGGAAACAAAAGACAAATTCGGAGTAGGTATTAAAATCCATGGAGAAGAAATAAAAATGTTGAGGTTCGCCGATGACATCGTAATTCTGTCAGAGACAGCAAAGGACTTGGAAGAGCAGTTGAACGGAATGGATAGTGTCTTGAAAGGAGGATACAAGATGAACATCAACAAAAGCAAAACGAGGATAATGGAATGTAGTCGAATAAAGTTGGGTGATGCTGAGGGAATTAGATTAGCAAATGAGACAATTAAAGTAGTAAAGGAGTTTAGCTATTTGGGGAGCAAAATAACTGATGATAATCGAAGTAGAGAGGATATAAAATGTAGACTGGCAATGACAAGGAAAGCGTTTCTGAAGAAGAGAAATTTGTTAACATCGAGTATGGATTTAAGTGTCAGGAAGTCATTTCTGAAAGTGTTTGTATGGAGTATAGCCATGTATGGAAGTGAGACATGGACGATAACTAGTTTGGACAAGAAGAGAATAGAAGCTTTCTAAATGTGGTGCTACAGAAGAATGCTGAAGATTAGATGGGTAGATCACATAACTAATGAGGAAGTATTGAATAGGATTGGAGAGAAGAGAAGTTTGTGGCGCAACTTGACCAGAAGAAGGGATCGGTTGGTAGGACATGTTCTGAGGCATCAAGGGATCACCAATTTAGTATTAGAGGGCAGCGTGGAGGGTAAAAATCGTAGAGGGAGACCAAGAAATGACTACAATAAGCAGATTCAGAAGGATGTAGGTTGCAGCAGGTACTGGGAGATGAAGAAGCTTGCACAAGTAGTAGTATGGAGAGCTGCATCAAACCAGTCTCAGGACTGAAGACCACAACAACAACAATAGGGTGTTACGAAAAGATACGGCCAAACTTTCAGGAAACATTCCTCACACACAGAGAAAGAAAATATGTTATGTGGACATATGTCCGGAAACGCTTACTTTCCATGTTAGAGCTAATTTTATTACTTATCTTCAAATCACATTAATCATGGAATGGAAACACACAGCAACAGAACGTACCAGCGTGACTTCTAACACTTTGTTACAGGAAATGTTCAAAATGTCCTCCGTTAGCGAGGATACATGCATCCAACCTCTGTTGCATGGAATCCCGGATGCGCTGATGCAGCCCTGGAGAATAGCGTGTTGTATCACAGCCGTCCACAATACCAGCCCGAAGAGTCTCTACATTCGGTACCGGGGTTGCGTAGACAAGAGCTTTCAAATGCCCTCATAAATGAAAGTCAAGAGGGTTGAGGTCAGGAGAGCGTGGAGGCAATGGAATTAGTCCGCCTCTACCAGTCCATCGGTCACCGAATCTGTTGTTGAGAAGCGTACGAACACTTCGACTGAAACGTGCAGGAGCTCCATCGTGCATGAACCACATGTTGTGTGGTACTTTTAAAGGCACATGTTCTAGCTGCACAGGTAGAGTATCTCGTATGAAATCATGATAACGTGTTACATTGCGCGTAGGTGGAAGAACATGGGGCCCAAGCAAAACATCACCAACAATGCCTGCCCAAACGTTCACAGAAAACCTTTGTTGATGATGTGATTGCACAACTGCGTGCGAATTCTCGTCAGCCCACACATGTTGATTGTGAAAACTTACAAATTGATCACGTTGGAATGAAGCCTCATCCGTAAAGAGAACATTTGCACTGAAAGTAGGATTGACACATTGTTGAATGAACCATTCGCAGAAGTGTACCCGTGGAGGCCAATCAGCTGCTGATAGTGACTGCACACGCTGTACATGGTACGGAAACAACTGGTTCTCCCGTAGCACTCTCCATACAGTGACGTGGTCAACGTTATCTTGTACAGCAGCAACTTCTCTGACGCTGACATTAGGGTTATCGTCAACTGCACGAAGAATTGCTTCCTCCATTGCAGGTGTCCTCGTCGTTGTAGGTCTTCCCCAGTCGCGAGTCATAGGCTGGAATGTTCCGTGCTCCCTAACACCCTGTATAAACGCTGTCATGAATTTCGTTAAGCGTCACAAATCGATGAAATTGCTTCGAAGGTCTTCCTGTCGGGACACCTTCGTTCTTGAAATCTGTCTCGATACAAACGTACCGCGCCACGGCTATTGCCCCGTGCTAATACATACACCAAATGGGCATCTGCCAACTCCGCATTTGTAAACATTGCACTGACTGCTAAACCACGTTCGTGATGAACACTAACCTGTTGATGCTACGTACTGATGTGCTTGATGTTAGTACTGTAGAGCAATGAGTCGCATGTCAACAGAAGCACCGAAGTCAACATTACCTTCCTTCAATTGGGCCAACTGGCGGTGAATCGAGGAAGTACAGTACATACTGACGAAACTAAAATGAGATCTAAAACGGAAATTAAGCGTTTCCGGCCCCATATTCAGGTAACACCTTTTCTTTATTTGTGTGTGAGGAATGTTTCCTGAAAGTTTGGCCGTACCTTTTTGTAACACCCTGTATAAACGCTGTCATGAATTTCGTTAAGCGTCACAAATCGATGAAATATGCACCACGAAGGAATTATCAGAATGGAGCGGAAATGTACATAAACAGACAGACAAAACTGGATGCTTATTGAAGCGAAAGAGGGGCGTGCAGCCTCATTGACTGGAATAAAATTGTCATCACTGATGACTCACGCTCCGAACTGAGCATCGATGACCAGCGAAGACGAGTCTGGAGATGCCAGCGGTGGGATACCAACCTGACTGTAGCCGGTCATAAGGCCTGACAACCAGGACCCATTTGGTTGTTAACCGCGGCCCTTATAGCACATCGGTATGTCGAAGATATTCTATGCCCTTCATGGCAAGCCATTACATTTCAGCAAGATAACGACATTCTACACACGGCCTGTATTTCCACTGCTTATCTTCGTGCTTGCCAAACCCTACCTTGAACAGCAAGGTCGCCGACCTCTCCCCGAATGAGAAAGTTGGAGCGTTATGGGCAGGATCCTTCAACCAGCTCGGTATTTTGACGATCTAACGTGACAACTGGACAGAATTTGGCACTTTATCCCTCAGGAGGAAATCAAAGAACTCTGTTAATCAATGCCAAGGCGAATAACTCCTTGTATAAGGGTCAGAGGTGGACCAATATGTTACTGACTTGCTCAGTTTGGGGAGCTCTTTCTCTTGAATAATTCATCCAATTCTTCTCAAATTTTTTTGATATTGCAATCATTTGTTTGTCTATACATGTATGTCACATTTACCGATTTCCATCCCATACGGATAATTCCGCCTGGTATGTGTTTTCTTTCTTAGAGTTTATTTTTAGTCACACAACGTGTTGCCCAACATTACGCTCCTAAATACACAGCCTGACAAAAAAAGTGAATCACTCAGAAGACATGGTCGGAAGTCAGTGTAGCTTCGTACAGGTTCGCATCATCATCATCAGCATGTGAATGGTTAGTGTTGCATTTCTCTGTGACACATAGAAGAGTTACCAGAGTGAATTACTACTGTTGGTGTTCAGTGTTCTTACCGTGCCTTTTAGGGAATACAAGGGGCGTGAACAGCTTCAGTTGTTTAGTGATCATTGTGAACGACTCGCAGACGATTCGTGTGAGACGTTGTTATCAGGACTTCACAGAGCCTGAAAGGGGGGCCTCATAGTAGGTCTCCATTTGTCTGATTGCTAGAATGGTTCAGTATCCAGATTTATGGGTCATTCGGATGTGACCGTAAACCGATGTTGCACTACATGGGAACGTGAAAGCAGGTGAACTCGTCATCAAGGTTCTTGTCGACCACGTCTAACCAACAGAGGGAGGATCGCATCAAGCATATCAAGATCCCATCTGATAACAAGTAATGGGCACTGTGCATCGCTCTGTGTCATCGTGCACCATTGGTTTGAGACTAGCAGGAGCATCACTAAGGAATTTTCATTCGTTGTGTCACCAGGCGCTGACATCGCAACACAGACGGCTGCGGTTGTACTGTTGCCGTGACCGAAAAGTAAGTACTGCTGCTGAAATGCGTCGCATTGTGTTCCGCGACGAATCGCAGTTCTTCACAACCTATGATGACCATTGCCAGTGAGCATGGCAACGACGATCCGTTCTTCTAATGTTATGTAGAGGCATTGAAACGCTGCTCCTGGCGTCGCGGTATGTGAAACCATAGGGTATGATTTCATTTCACGACTGATAGTCATTGAGGGAACTCTGATGTGCAACGATACGTCACGGACATCCTACACCCTCTTGTGTTGCCGCACATCATGACAATATCATAGGGCCATATTTCAACAAGAAAATGTTCTTTCACACAAATCACCTGTCTCTATGAACTGTCTGGTTCATTCTGAAGTACTCTCACTGCTAGGAGGACCCACAGATTTGTTCCCGACAGAATATGTGTGGAAGCGGCTCAGACATCAACTCCGTACTAGTTCCAACATCTGTGACATCAAAGACCTCTTACAACATCTGCGGCAAAGCTTGCTTCGTGAGAGGATACAACTACTTTAGGACATCTTTCCCAGCCGAATGAGCGAATGCATCCAGGCTGGAGAGGTAGCAAAGTCGTACTGATAAGGCCCGCCCGGCTAGCCGCGCAGTCTAACGCACTGCTTCCCCAATGGGCACGAATCCGTCTGGCGGGTTAGTGTCGGGGACCGATGTGCCGGCAAGCGTGTGGATGGTTTTTATGAAGGTTTTCCATCTGCCTCGGCGAATGCGGGCTGGTTCCCCTTATTCCACCTCAGTTACCTTATGTCACTGATTGCTGCACAAACGATGTCTCCATGTACACATACACCATAACTACTCTACCATGCAAACATTCGGGGCTACACTCGTCTGGTATGAGACGTTCCCGGGGTGGTCCACTGGGGGCCGAACTGCACAATAACCCTGGGTTCAGCGTGGAGCGGCGGTGGGGTTGGTGGACTGCTGTGGCGTGATGTGGGGTTGTGAACCACTGAGGGCTATGGTCGGCGAAGCCTCTCCATCGTTTCTGGGTACCCGGTTCAATACACACACATACACATTCTGATAAGTGCACTCATACTGAGAAGTTCTTTATAAGTTTGGCTCTGTTTTGTGATCACTGAAATAACGCAACATACATTCTCACCAGGTGTCCATTTCGTTTGCTTCTCCATTTTCGGTCTTCAGTTTTCTTGTCGGGCAGTATAGTTCGACCATTCCAGGTATGTAGCCCTTCATGCAGTTTCCGCACACTTTATCTCATGGTA
Organism: Schistocerca gregaria; assembly: GCF_023897955.1. NCBI lineage: Eukaryota > Metazoa > Arthropoda > Insecta > Orthoptera > Acrididae > Schistocerca > Schistocerca gregaria. The sequence goes on from NC_064921.1 coordinate 430,136,393, forward strand.
ATAGCATCACAAATCATATGACCATAAATACACAAATTTTATTTTATGCACATTCTTAAAATTTCGTACGACTACTTATGAATCAAATATGACCAGTATGTAACTAAACGCGCCATTTATTAGTTGTGTTGGTGAGATGGTTTCACGTCCAATATCCTTCACATGTACATTCGTAGCTTTTTAAGTGATGTGGCTCACACTTCCTCCAGATACTTCCCTTCGCTTGTTACTCAATGACTAGTTGCTGACAGCCGTTGCATCTCTGTGAGTCAGATGTACAATTTCCAATCAGATTACACACCGAAGAGCCAAAGAAACTGGTACATCTGGCTATTATCGTCTACGGCACTCGCAACCACGTAGAAGTGCCACAACACGACATGGCATGGGCTTGACAAATGTATGAAGTAGTGCTGGAGGTACTGAAACCATAAACCCTACCAGGCTGTCCATTAAATCCGTAAGAGTACGAGGGGTGGAGATCTCTTCCGAACAGCACGTTGCAAAACATCTCAGATATGTTCAATAATGTTCGTGTCTGGGGACTTTGGTGGCCAGTGGAAGTGCTTAAACTCAGAAAAGTATTCCTGGAGCCACTCTGTAGCTTTTGGACATGTGGGGTGTTGCATCATCCTGCTGGAATTTCCCAACTCTGTCGGAATGCACAATGGGCATGAATGGATGCAGTGATCAGACAGGATGCTTACGTACGTCTCACCTGTCAGAGTTGTACCTAGACGTATCAGGGGTCACATATCAATCCAACTGCACATACCCCACGCCGCTACAGAGCCTCCACCAGCTTGAACAGTCTTCTGCTGACATGTAGTGTCCATGGATTCATGAGATTGTCTCCATACCCGTATACGCCCATCCATTAGGTATAATTTGAAACGATACTAGTCCGATCAGCTAACATGTTTCCGGTCATCAACAGTCCAATGTCGATGTTGACAGGCCCAGGCGAGGCGTAAAACTTTGTGTCACGCAGTTATCAAGTGTACACGTGTAGGTCTTCGGCTCCGAAACCCCATACCGATGATGTTTCGTTGAATGGTTCGCACGCTGACACTTGTTGATGGCCCAGCAATGAAATATGCAGCAATTTGCGGAACGGTTCCACTTCTGTCACGTTGAACGATTCTCTTTAGCCGTCGTTGGTCCCGTTCTTGCAGGATCTTTTTCCGGTGGCATTGATGTAGGAAATTTGATGTTTTACCGCATTTCTGATATTCACGGTATTCTCATTAAACGGTTTTACGTGATAATCCCCACTTCATCGCCACCTCGGAGATGTTGTGTCCCATCGCTCGTGCGCCGACAATAACACCACGTTCAAACTGACCTTGATAACCTGCTATTGTAGCAGCAGTAACCGGTCTAAAAACTGCGCCAGACACTTGTCTTATATAGGCGTTGCTGACAGCAGCGACATATTCTGCTGTCCACATATCTCTGTATTTGAATGTGCATGTCTATACCAGTTTCTTTCGTGCTACAATGTCATAACTGTCCTCCAAAATATGAATTTCTTCGAGCGACTCCTTATCACTTCAGATCAACGCTGGTTACCTTTCCAAAACTTCACACAAATGTCATCGCTGCATTCTTCCAGAACAACTGACATTTAGCTTTTTTCCGCAAGGGAAGGGTTGCATTTCTGTCACTTTGAACGATTCTCTTCAGTCGTTGTTGATCCCGTTCTTGCAGGATCTTTTTCCGGCCACAGCGATGTCGGAGATTTGACGTTTTACCGGATTCTTCATATTCATGGTACACTCGTGAAGTGGTCGTACAGGAAAATCCCCACTTCATCGCTAACTCGGGTATGCTGTGTCCCATCGGGCGTTCAGACTCACTTAAATCTTGAAAACCTGCTGTTGAAGCAGCAGTAACAGACTTGAACCTGGATAACCTGCTATTGTAGCAGCAGTAACCGATAAACAGCTACGCCAAACACTTGTCTTATATGGGCGTTGGCGACCGCAGCGCCGCATTCTGCTGTTTGCATACCTCTGTATTTGAATACGCATGCTTGTATGAATTTCTTTGGCGCTTCAGTTTATAGCTGTCTTATGATTTTTTTACTTCCTTTTCATCTTCTTCTGTGGTACGTGTATTTTAGGGCACGTGTATTCACTGAGATGACAAAAGTAGTGCCTCCTAATATCGAGTCGGACCTCGTTTTGCTGGAAGCCTCCTGCAGAAATATTGAGAGCTGCTGCCTTATAGATGTCCATATTGCGGAAGTGTTGCCAGTGCAGGATTTTGTGAATGAACTGACCTCTCGATTTTGCTCAATAAATGTGCGATGGGACCTATGTCCGGTGGTCTGAGTGGCTAAACCATTCGCTCGGACTGTCCAGAATGTGCTCCAAACTAATGGCGAACAATTTTGGCCTGGTGACAAGGCACTCTGTCATTCGTAAAAATTCTGTCTGTGTTTGGGAACACGGAGACCAAGCGTGGCTGCAAATGGTCTCCAACTAGCCGAACGTAGCCATTGAAACGTCCCCTTAGAAAAATTTTTACTAGACTGTGCTTAAACTGACACACAATATCTTTAGCGCAACGCAATCTGACTTCCAAAAATCCCTACGAAAGAATGGCCCTGACTAGCATTAATCTATACCTTTCACAAATCACTTACCTCAGAAAAAATCTTCGTTACTCGAACTACTGCAATACAGCGAGCACCACTACTGCCAGCTAAATAAAAGATTCTAACTACGGAAGGCACTAACTACTGATAGGTATAGTTAGCAAATGAAAGATTTTAATAGAGAACAAACAGTGTATTTACCTTAATAGTCAAAAAATATATGATAGTTCATGACATCCAATCTTACAAATTACAAAACTCCGCCATCTCTCTCCCCACGTCCACAACTGCTGACGGCTCACCTCCAACTGCGCAACACTACGCGCTGTTAGCATCCAGCTGCCGCTGCCCAACACTACAATGGCGAGTATTACAACAATGCCAACCAGCCACAGACTGCACACGGCACAGCCAGTGATTTTCATACAGAGCGCTACATGGCGGCGGCGTTACCAATTAAAAAAAAAACCTAAACATCCTACTTACATAGCCCCCATGCTCCCCACAAAAAAATTTACAAGTTGTTTTGGGCAGTGGCCAATACAGATTTGAAATTTTTTTTTCATAATTACAATAACAAAGAAATGAAATGCACACACTTATCGATACAATGTTGGTCAAAAGCTAAAATTTTCTCACAGTCCATAAAGACAATCATGATCATTCATCAAAGTAAAATTGCAGTGTTTTTCTCAAAGTCTGAGTAGTAAAAGAAAATGCACACGGAAGTAGTGGATTTCCATGCAGTTTTGAAGAAGTAGTGTTGTCCTTCCAACGAAAGACAGTGCTGACTCTTGACATGCAGACAGGTAATGGGCCACAACAGAGCAAACCCACAGCAGAGTCAGTCGAAGTTTTAAAGAATATTGGTAGGTAGGACGTCACAGAGTAGACCCCTTGTAATCCTGGTAGAGATTACGGTATTGGTGGGCCACCAGAGGTGCAGACCCACTGCAGTCCTTGTAGAAATAATAGTATTGGTGAGTTATCAAAAGTGTAGACCCACTTCAGTCCTTGTAGAGATAGCCAGCAGCCATCTGTTGCGACTTTGCAGGTGCACAATCACCATCGAAGAGTCTTGCGGATAATATAGCAAGTCCATAACCACCATTTGTGCACTCACAAAAATTGTTTTTGAAATGTCCTTACAACCAGCAATGCTGTTATCCAGTCCCTTACTGATTTATTAACACGTGCAAACACTATCAATCCCTACTTCTCACATATTGTCCATATACTATGACCAACAGAAACGTGTGCAGTGAAATGTAATTTACAAGTTACTTAATTTGATGAACTGGTGTCAATTACAATTTTATAACATAAGAATACAATAACAAAGGTACAAAATATATCATGAAAGAACATAATAGTACAGATAACATTTGCAGAAATACAGGCTTTACAACAGAATCGAAATAACATATACATCAGTGTTACAGGAAATATGACATAAGTAAATAAATAAAATAATGAGAATAGTTTTCGAAACATTAATTTCGCACATGAGAATTGGAACAGAAAAGAATTAATAAAGAGTAAACATTTTTACAAAGAAAATGACATATTATAAATGCAAATTATATTTGAGGATAACAGTATTCCTCATCATAGTGAATGTAGCTGAATATCAGAAAATTCTACAACATAAGTCTTATCAGATTAACATATAAAGACAGGAAGAACATAAATACACAAGGGTACACAAACACATAGTGGGATAACACAAAAGGAAAGGACAGGGTTGGTTTTCAGTGTAACGTTTGGTACTGCAGTATAACCCAAAACTTCATTCTGTAGATCTATCGTTATATCTCAACATTTGTTTCCACCAAAAATATCCTATCCAAGCATGCTTTCTGTATTTTGCTCACATCCTCTTTCAAAAATAGTTTTTCTCCACTGTACACTACTTTTTTGGTCAAATCATTTTCTTATAGCTTCTCAATGCATTTCTTCCAATTCATAACTCGTTCTCTTATATAGCCTACCCCATCTTAAACTAACTTAAATCTACTGAGCTCAGATGCTAAACTAAGGGACGAGGCAAAGCAGCGGCACAAAACAATTAATACAAACAGCAATGACAAAAAAAATTCAAGTAAGCATAGCGAGCAGCAATGTAGACAGAAAGTAGTTATATTAGTACATGTGTTAAATTTTAATTTAAACAATGCTGTGTTGCAACAAGAAACTAGATATTAAACAAAATAGGCAAAGCAAGGCGTGAAACGTCACTCGCTAGCCATAAGGCATTTCGTAATGTAGTAAACAATCTTCCAGCTAGCAAGACAATAGACATGAAACATTTCTCATCATTTCATTTCAGTAAATATCATAAATTAAGAACTCTACAGTGTAATCATGTTTTCAAGTTTGAGGGTGTCGTATTTACGATGCTTTCTACAAAGGAATGTCAATAGCGAGGATAATGGCCTCTTTTTTGTTTTTTCTCCACCTGTGCCTCTGACAGGCACACACTAATGGCTTTTTTTTCCAGGCGCCTGTCGCGCAGCTGGGTGCCCACGACGCATTACGTGCAGGTGGTCACTTACCTTTCTTACTGAAAAATTTAGGACATCAGTTTCCACTACAGTGACAGTCACATATAAAAATATTTTCAAAGGTTGAGAATTTGCGTTACTGTCTGTAGAAACAAAATCCTTTAAATATAATAGTGTCCAAAAAATTTTCATCGGCATTGTAATACATTCACGCATTTACATACATTTCATAACTATTAAAGTATGATTTTTGGTTTCCAACAACCTTTTGCACAAACCAGAGTCCCTAACCACTACTCATTATTCCTTGCTTTATTACACATATACATATTTGTCGACACTTCTTCAAGGTCTCATCATAATAAATATGTAGCATAATCAAATTCCTCATATAGCATCAGCTTATTGATCATAAACATACCGCAACAGCATAATACACATCGTCGTCATAATAATAACATCATAACACCTCAGTCAAATCTCAAAAACGTCATAGCTTCCTCCAATAATTTCAAAACCTAAAAAAAATTCTCTGGTCATGTCAAAAGTGTCATCTACCTCAAACGTACTTTAAAAATCATGATCCCATACCAAATACATCATTCAAAGCTCTCATAGTATCACAATGGTTCTGAAAAAATATGTACAGTTCACAAAGTACAGACAAATACAATTTCATAAGTGTGAAGTTATCCAACTGTGTAATTACGTAAACATCTGTCACTGATGTAGTAAAGTAAATGTTTGTCTCTCTCAGTTAAATGATCAGATAGCTGTGTAATTTATGTGTTAGAGAAATATGGTACCGATGTGTAAAGTTGTATAAACAAATACCATATTAGCTAGGGCTCCTTGTTCTTGCCAAACACATGGTACACAAAGTAAGCGTGTACCCCCCTGAGGATTAATGCAATTGTATCCTCAGGTGTTGCAGATTACAGCAATGGAATGAAATGTATAACAAAAAACTTTCTTTTTAATTCAAATATGTTGAAAAATAAATAGTTTAATGCGTGTCCTGTAGTGCTAAATGTGCGTCTTGCTGTAAGACAATCTCTGTGGAAGTGTCGTAGTTATTGTCCTCCGAAAGCTAAGTACTGCAGAAGTCAATGTACTTACCTCATGATAAACGAAATTGAAATGCTTTGCGTATAGATATCTTAGTTATTACGCTTATTGCCGTGATGAAGTAAGTACTGTACTGTACGTATTGTTGTGCTACAGAAAAGGCTGTCTCATTGTAGCTGTACCACCAATGTTACTACTAAAACGTGTTTTACTTTCCAGAAAAATTCAGAAAAACTGTGCAGATATAAAACAGATAAACTGCAAAAGCAACATTGTAAATTGTCACTCATTAGTAGCGTCGTGATAAAATCGTGTAGCTGTCACATAAACTAACCACTGTATCATCTGGTATCTCACAGAAAGTACTTTAAATCCAGAATGTATTTTCAAGTAAACCAAAATGTTGCATTAAAATCCCATTAGCAATACTGGTAAATGTTCTAAGTATGTGAGCCTTATAGTCGTTACGTAATCGTGCAACTAACAAGCAAGAATGTACACACGAAATAACACAGTGATGTCTGTTCACTATAACAATGCACTCGTAAATACTGTCTAAATATGTTCCGTAGGTTCTAGACTGTATAGTTAACTTCAAAACATTGTTGCATGTTAACAGTTTCTCAGTGTGACAAAGCATACTAGTAACGTGAAGTGAACAGCTTTATGGCAAAGACAAAGTTAAAAAGCAGATTATATTTCAATAAACGGTTTTACATGTGAAATGTGGTGTAAACCTTTTACCCTTTATAGTACTCAGAGTTTGAACTTGAATGCAATTATCATTCGGTATACGTCGGTAAAGAATACTGGAATTTTTCTCAAGGTTAGCGTCTATGTTATTTTTCTCTGAGCCATCCGGCGCACGTGGCTGCCTGTGGTGCGGGTCATTGTCTGTCTCTTTGTTGGCGGGCGTCGTTATTGGGATTAGGAGACCTAACTTCTAAAAATTCACCTTGCCGAGAGGGCCCTGCTCTGTTTGATTCCCGCCAGTTCTGCTGCAATTCAGGTCTGTCGTTACGATCATATCGTCTGTCGTCATGTCGGTAATTTCTGTAATTAATTTCTTGTCGGTCACGTGGTGGAGAATTTCTCCCTGAATCGTAACTCCGCGCTGGACCGTTGCGTCTGAAGTTATTCTGTCTCCCGTGATAATAATTATTTTGGTTCCCATTTTGTCTGTTTCTCTGATTGTCTCTGTGATAGTCATTACCGCGGAGAGGTGATCTTTCCCTGTAATAATTACTACTCTGCCAACGGTTGTCATACGGGTGGTGTCTGTTTTGGTCACGATTTACGTTGTACGAATAGCCTTGTCGTGTATTATTTCTGTCATCGCGGAATTGTGACAGGTGTGACCTGTAACTGTTGTGCTCCTGTTTTCGCGTTCCGCGATTGTCAGGGTCAATTTCCAGTTCTTGTAACAGTCCCTGAAAAGCTTCAATGTCGTCTTTGCATCGTCCTGCTAAAATAATCTGTCGTAAATGTTCAGGCAGTTTGATTAAGCAAATGCGGATGAGTTCTGACGGGCTGTATGGGTTTGACAGGTACTGATTCTTTTGCAACATGTCTTCAAAATATTTCACAAGACTGGAAAATTCAGATTGTTCGAAATGTTTCATCATCATGATGCCATGTTTTACTCGGTCTTGTGTGGCTTGGGACCAATATGCTGAGAGGAAGGCATGGTAAAATTCTCCTTCACTGTGGCAATCGTGAATGACCGATCGCATTCTTACAGCTGGTTCATTCTCTAAGTAGCCACACATAAATTCTAATCTGTGCTCTAGTGACCAGTTGGGAGGAAAACAATGAGAGAATTGATGGAGCCACGCTTGTGGATGAATGTCATTGCCAGAATTCTTAAATGTTTTGAATTTACGTGTAGTAATGAACAGCTTATAGTCAATATCATCGTGTCGGCGGGTAGCATATCGTTCATTGTTATGTCGTGTCGGCAGTTCCATCTCAAAATTCGGTGCACCTTGCCAATTTCTTTCACAATTTCCGAAATGCCCTGTGTTATTATTTTGTGGCTTTTCCGTATTTATAAGTCCCTCTTCCCGTGTTGGAGCGCGACTGTCCTTTGAAATACGTAATTCTTGTATTACCTGTGTCAGCTGATCTTGCACTTCCCGGATTTCTCTTTGGTGTTGTGTATTAATTTGATTCTGATTTTGTTTGAATTTCCTAATTTGTTCGCACTCTTCTGTATCATTCAGATCATCATCTACCTTTGTAGATAAGTTAGTGAACTGATCTGAAAGTTCGGCTACTTTCTCCGATAGTGAACACATTTCCTCAGTGTGTTTTTCTGAACCAAGTTTCAGAGTGTCCATTTGTGTTGAAATCGAATCTACTGTGACCTTTAAGTTTTCCTGAGTTCTTGCAAGTTGCGTAACCGAATCGGTGGATGCAACTGAGTCCATTTTAGCTTGCAAGGTGTCGTGATTTTCACGAACAACAGTTTGCAATTCTTTTATGACTGCTTCGTGATTCTGTAATGCATTTTCATGCCGCGAAAACATAGGTTGAAAATGCTCACAAATTTGTGTTTTTACGTCATTACAGATTTTTTGGCATTTCGATTCAATGTTATGTAACTCAGTAGTTAAATCTTCACGTGTTTGTTCAAGTGTGGTGTCTAACTTCCGAAGATTTTGTTCCATTGTGTCTAACTTTTGAAGATTATGTTCCATTTGTTGCATTAATTGTAATAACAATGCACTGGTGTCTGAAACATGTTCCTTAGTCCTATTCGGCAATGCATTTGCACCGGCAATATTTTCAGTTTGAAAAACATAAAATGTGTCTTGACTTATTTGAGAAAACGGTGAGGACGCAAAACCTGAATCTACAGTATTTGCAATATTGTGTCCTGTCATTTCGGAATCCTGAGGCGAGCTGTTGCCAACCGATCGATCGATAATGCTTCCCTGTTCACTAATTGTTTCACTGCCTACACCATTATTTGCAACCCGCTCGATTTCCCTATGCACGATTACCAAATTACTACTTTGAACATTAGTTGATTCATTACATGGTGGCGCTAACACACTGCTTTCGTCTTCACTGTCATTTCTCAGTTTACTTTGGAGCCCAGTATTACGTTTTTCACACGCCATTATTGTCACAATATTTCACACGACAGCACAGAAAAAAACACAATTTGAAGAGCAAAAATTAGAGAATACATTAACATAGAAAATAATATCTAGTTAATTGCAAGCGCAGCTGCGAAATACTAGGTGCAACTCTACATGCATGCCACAACTGTTTTACTGTACAACAATGAAAGACTGCAACTACAAAGGAAATTCTCTCTATGATAAGGCGCTAGCAATAAACAAAGGCTACACTAACTACACAAACTACAAGAAAAAATCAGAAGATTCCAGTGAGGTATCCTTGGCTAAGGGTCGACATATGAAACGACCCCTTTGAAAAATTTTTACTAGACTGTGCTTAAACTGACACACAATATCTTTAGAGGAACGCAATCTGACTTCCAAAAATCCCTACGAAAGAATGGCCCTGACTAGCATTAATCTATACCTTTCACAAATCACTTACCTCAGAAAAAATCTTCGTTACTCGAACTACTGCAATACAGCGAGCACCACTACTGCCAGCTAAATAAAAGATTCTAACTACGGAAGGCACTAACTACTGATAGGTATAGTTAGCAAATGAAAGATTTTAATAGAGAACAAACAGTGTATTTACCTTAATAGTCAAAAAATATATGATAGTTCATGACATCCAATCTTACAAATTACAAAACTCCGCCATCTCTCTCCCCACGTCCACAACTGCTGACGGCTCACCTCCAACTGCGCAACACTACGCGCTGTTAGCATCCAGCTGCCGCTGCCCAACACTACAATGGCGAGTATTACAACAATGCCAACCAGCCACAGACTGCACACGGCACAGCCAGTGATTTTCATACAGAGCGCTACATGGCGGCGGCGTTACCAATTAAAAAAAAACCTAAACATCCTACTTACATAGCCCCCATGCTCCCCACAAAAAAATTTACAAGTTGTTTTGGGCAGTGGCCAATACAGATTTGAAATTTTTTTTTCATAATTACAATAACAAAGAAATGAAATGCACACACTTATCGATACAATGTTGGTCAAAAGCTAAAATTTTCTCACAGTCCATAAAGACAATCATGATCATTCATCAAAGTAAAATTGCAGTGTTTTTCTCAAAGTCTGAGTAGTAAAAGAAAATGCACACGGAAGTAGTGGATTTCCATGCAGTTTTGAAGAAGTAGTGTTGTCCTTCCAACGAAAGACAGTGCTGACTCTTGACATGCAGACAGGTAATGGGCCACAACAGAGCAAACCCACAGCAGAGTCAGTCGAAGTTTTAAAGAATATTGGTAGGTAGGACGTCACAGAGTAGACCCCTTGTAATCCTGGTAGAGATTACGGTATTGGTGGGCCACCAGAGGTGCAGACCCACTGCAGTCCTTGTAGAAATAATAGTATTGGTGAGTTATCAAAAGTGTAGACCCACTTCAGTCCTTGTAGAGATAGCCAGCAGCCATCTGTTGCGACTTTGCAGGTGCACAATCACCATCGAAGAGTCTTGCGGATAATATAGCAAGTCCATAACCACCATTTGTGCACTCACAAAAATTGTTTTTGAAATGTCCTTACAACCAGCAATGCTGTTATCCAGTCCCTTACTGATTTATTAACACGTGCAAACACTATCAATCCCTACTTCTCACATATTGTCCATATACTGTGACCAACAGAAACATGTGCAGTGAAATGTAATTTACAAGTTACTTAATTTGATGAACTGGTGTCAATTACAATTTTATAACATAAGAATACAATAACAAAGGTACAAAATATATCATGAAAGAACATAATAGTACAGATAACATTTGCAGAAATACAGGCTTTACAACAGAATCGAAATAACATATACATCAGTGTTACAGGAAATATGACATAAGTAAATAAATAAAATAATGAGAATAGTTTTCGAAACATTAATTTCGCACATGAGAATTGGAACAGAAAAGAATTAATAAAGAGTAAACATTTTTACAAAGAAAATGACATATTATAAATGCAAATTATATTTGAGGATAACAGTATTCCTCATCATAGTGAATGTAGCTGAATATCAGAAAATTCTACAACATAAGTCTTATCAGATTAACATATAAAGACAGGAAGAACATAAATACACAAGGGTACACAAACACATAGTGGGATAACACAAAAGGAAAGGACAGGGTTGGTTTTCAGTGTAACGTTTGGTACTGCAGTATAACCCAAAACTTCATTCTGTAGATCTATCGTTATATCTCAACATTTGTTTCCACCAAAAATATCCTATCCAAGCATGCTTTCTGTATTTTGCTCACATCCTCTTTCAAAAATAGTTTTTCTCCACTGTACACTACTTTTTTGGTCAAATCATTTTCTTATAGCTTCTCAATGCATTTCTTCCAATTCATAACTCGTTCTCTTATATAGCCTACCCCATCTTAAACTAACTTAAATCTACTGAGCTCAGATGCTAAACTAAGGGACGAGGCAAAGCAGCGGCACAAAACAATTAATACAAACAGCAATGACAAAAAAAATTCAAGTAAGCATAGCGAGCAGCAATGTAGACAGAAAGTAGTTATATTAGTACATGTGTTAAATTTTAATTTAAACAATGCTGTGTTGCAACAAGAAACTAGATATTAAACAAAATAGGCAAAGCAAGGCGTGAAACGTCACTCGCTAGCCATAAGGCATTTCGTAATGTAGTAAACAATCTTCCAGCTAGCAAGACAATAGACATGAAACATTTCTCATCATTTCATTTCAGTAAATATCATAAATTAAGAACTCTACAGTGTAATCATGTTTTCAAGTTTGAGGGTGTCGTATTTACGATGCTTTCTACAAAGGAATGTCAATAGCGAGGATAATGGCCTCTTTTTTGTTTTTTCTCCACCTGTGCCTCTGACAGGCACACACTAATGGCTTTTTTTTCCAGGCGCCTGTCGCGCAGCTGGGTGCCCACGACGCATTACGTGCAGGTGGTCACTTACCTTTCTTACTGAAAAATTTAGGACATCAGTTTCCACTACAGTGACAGTCACATATAAAAATATTTTCAAAGGTTGAGAATTTGCGTTACTGTCTGTAGAAACAAAATCCTTTAAATATAATAGTGTCCAAAAAATTTTCATCGGCATTGTAATACATTCACGCATTTACATACATTTCATAACTATTAAAGTATGATTTTTGGTTTCCAACAACCTTTTGCACAAACCAGAGTCCCTAACCACTACTCATTATTCCTTGCTCTATTACACATATACATATTTGTCGACACTTCTTCAAGGTCTCATCATAATAAATATGTAGCATAATCAAATTCCTCATATAGCATCAGCTTATTGATCATAAACATACCGCAACAGCATAATACACATCGTCGTCGTAATAATAACATCATAACACCTCAGTCAAATCTCAAAAACGTCATAGCTTCCTCCAATAATTTCAAAACCTAAAAAAAATTCTCTGGTCATGTCAAAAGTGTCATCTACCTCAAACGTACTTTAAAAATCATGATCCCATACCAAATACATCATTCAAAGCTCTCATAGTATCACAATGGTTCTGAAAAAATATGTACAGTTCACAAAGTACAGACAAATACAATTTCATAAGTGTGAAGTTATCCAACTGTGTAATTACGTAAACATCTGTCACTGATGTAGTAAAGTAAATGTTTGTCTCTCTCAGTTAAATGATCAGATAGCTGTGTAATTTATGTGTTAGAGAAATATGGTACCGATGTGTAAAGTTGTATAAACAAATACCATATTAGCTAGGGCTCCTTGTTCTTGCCAAACACATGGTACACAAAGTAAGCGTGTACCCCCCTGAGGATTAATGCAATTGTATCCTCAGGTGTTGCAGATTACAGCAATGGAATGAAATGTATAACAAAAAACTTTCTTTTTAATTCAAATATGTTGAAAAATAAATAGTTTAATGCGTGTCCTGTAGTGCTAAATGTGCGTCTTGCTGTAAGACAATCTCTGTGGAAGTGTCGTAGTTATTGTCCTCCGAAAGCTAAGTACTGCAGAAGTCAATGTACTTACCTCATGATAAACGAAATTGAAATGCTTTGCGTATAGATATCTTAGTTATTACGCTTATTGCCGTGATGAAGTAAGTACTGTACTGTACGTATTGTTGTGCTACAGAAAAGGCTGTCTCATTGTAGCTATACCACCAATGTTACTACTAAAACATGTTTTACTTTCCAGAAAAATTCAGAAAAACTGTGCAGATATAAAACAGATAAACTGCAAAAGCAACATTGTAAATTGTCACTCATTAGTAGCGTCGTGATAAAATCGTGTAGCTGTCACATAAACTAACCACTGTATCATCTGGTATCTCACAGAAAGTACTTTAAATCCAGAATGTATTTTCAAGTAAACCAAAATGTTGCATTAAAATCCCATTAGCAATACTGGTAAATGTTCTAAGTATGTGAGCCTTATAGTCGTTACGTAATCGTGCAACTAACAAGCAAGAATGTACACACGAAATAACACAGTGATGTCTGTTCACTATAACAATGCACTCGTAAATACTGTCTAAATATGTTCCGTAGGTTCTAGACTGTATAGTTAACTTCAAAACATTGTTGCATGTTAACAGTTTCTCAGTGTGACAAAGCATACTAGTAACGTGAAGTGAACAGCTTTATGGCAAAGACAAAGTTAAAAAGCAGATTATATTTCAATAAACGGTTTTACATGTGAAATGTGGTGTAAACCTTTTACCCTTTATAGTACTCAGAGTTTGAACTTGAATGCAATTATCATTCGGTATACGTCGGTAAAGAATACTGGAATTTTTCTCAAGGTTAGCGTCTATGTTATTTTTCTCTGAGCCATCCGGCGCACGTGGCTGCCTGTGGTGCGGGTCATTGTCTGTCTCTTTGTTGGCGGGCGTCGTTATTGGGATTAGGAGACCTAACTTCTAAAAATTCACCTTGCCGAGAGGGCCCTGCTCTGTTTGATTCCCGCCAGTTCTGCTGCAATTCAGGTCTGTCGTTACGATCATATCGTCTGTCGTCATGTCGGTAATTTCTGTAATTAATTTCTTGTCGGTCACGTGGTGGAGAATTTCTCCCTGAATCGTAACTCCGCGCTGGACCGTTGCGTCTGAAGTTATTCTGTCTCCCGTGATAATAATTATTTTGGTTCCCATTTTGTCTGTTTCTCTGATTGTCTCTGTGATAGTCATTACCGCGGAGAGGTGATCTTTCCCTGTAATAATTACTACTCTGCCAACGGTTGTCATACGGGTGGTGTCTGTTTTGGTCACGATTTACGTTGTACGAATAGCCTTGTCGTGTATTATTTCTGTCATCGCGGAATTGTGACAGGTGTGACCTGTAACTGTTGTGCTCCTGTTTTCGCGTTCCGCGATTGTCAGGGTCAATTTCCAGTTCTTGTAACAGTCCCTGAAAAGCTTCAATGTCGTCTTTGCATCGTCCTGCTAAAATAATCTGTCGTAAATGTTCAGGCAGTTTGATTAAGCAAATGCGGATGAGTTCTGACGGGCTGTATGGGTTTGACAGGTACTGATTCTTTTGCAACATGTCTTCAAAATATTTCACAAGACTGGAAAATTCAGATTGTTCGAAATGTTTCATCATCATGATGCCATGTTTTACTCGGTCTTGTGTGGCTTGGGACCAATATGCTGAGAGGAAGGCATGGTAAAATTCTCCTTCACTGTGGCAATCGTGAATGACCGATCGCATTCTTACAGCTGGTTCATTCTCTAAGTAGCCACACATAAATTCTAATCTGTGCTCTAGTGACCAGTTGGGAGGAAAACAATGAGAGAATTGATGGAGCCACGCTTGTGGATGAATGTCATTGCCAGAATTCTTAAATGTTTTGAATTTACGTGTAGTAATGAACAGCTTATAGTCAATATCATCGTGTCGGCGGGTAGCATATCGTTCATTGTTACGTCGTGTCGGCAGTTCCATCTCAAAATTCGGTGCACCTTGCCAATTTCTTTCACAATTTCCGAAATGCCCTGTGTTATTATTTTGTGGCTTTTCCGTATTTATAAGTCCCTCTTCCCGTGTTGGAGCGCGACTGTCCTTTGAAATACGTAATTCTTGTATTACCTGTGTCAGCTGATCTTGCACTTCCCGGATTTCTCTTTGGTGTTGTGTATTAATTTGATTCTGATTTTGTTTGAATTTCCTAATTTGTTCGCACTCTTCTGTATCATTCAGATCATCATCTACCTTTGTAGATAAGTTAGTGAACTGATCTGAAAGTTCGGCTACTTTCTCCGATAGTGAACACATTTCCTCAGTGTGTTTTTCTGAACCAAGTTTCAGAGTGTCCATTTGTGTTGAAATCGAATCTACTGTGACCTTTAAGTTTTCCTGAGTTCTTGCAAGTTGCGTAACCGAATCGGTGGATGCAACTGAGTCCATTTTAGCTTGCAAGGTGTCGTGATTTTCACGAACAACAGTTTGCAATTCTTTTATGGCTGCTTCGTGATTCTGTAATGCATTTTCATGCCGCGAAAACATAGGTTGAAAATGCTCACAAATTTGTGTTTTTACGTCATTACAGATTTTTTGGCATTTCGATTCAATGTTATGTAACTCAGTAGTTAAATCTTCACGTGTTTGTTCAAGTGTGGTGTCTAACTTCCGAAGATTTTGTTCCATTGTGTCTAACTTTTGAAGATTATGTTCCATTGTGTCTAACTTTTGAAGATTCTGTCCCATTTGTTTCTGATTTTGTTCAAGCGTTGTGTCTAACTTTTGAAGATTTTGTTCCATTGTGTCTAACTTTTGAAGATTTTGTTCCATTGTGTCTAACTTTTGAAGCTTTTGTCCCATTTGTTGCATTAATTGTAATAACAATGCACTGGTGTCTGAAACATGTTCCTTAGTCCTATTCGGCAATGCATTTGCACCGGCAATATTTTCAGTTTGAAAAACATAAAATGTGTCTTGACTTATTTGAGAAAACGGTGAGGACGCAAAACCTGAATCTACAGTATTTGCAATATTGTGTCCTGTCATTTCGGAATCCTGAGGCGAGCTGTTGCCAACCGATCGATCGATAATGCTTCCCTGTTCACTAATTGTTTCACTGCCTACACCATTATTTGCAACCCGCTCGATTTCCCTATGCACGATTACCAAATTACTACTTTGAACATTAGTTGATTCATTACATGGTGGCGCTAACACACTGCTTTCGTCTTCACTGTCATTTCTCAGTTTACTTTGGAGCCCAGTATTACGTTTTTCACACGCCATTATTGTCACAATATTTCACACGACAGCACAGAAAAAAACACAATTTGAAGAGCAAAAATTAGAGAATACATTAACATAGAAAATAATATCTAGTTAATTGCAAGCGCAGCTGCGAAATACTAGGTGCAACTCTACATGCATGCCACAACTGTTTTACTGTACAACAATGAAAGACTGCAACTACAAAGGAAATTCTCTCTATGATAAGGCGCTAGCAATAAACAAAGGCTACACTAACTACACAAACTACAAGAAAAAATCAGAAGATTCCAGTGAGGTATCCTTGGCTAAGGGTCGACATATGAAACGACCCCTTTGAAAAATTTTTACTAGACTGTGCTTAAACTGACACACAATATCTTTAGAGGAACGCAATCTGACTTCCAAAAATCCCTACGAAAGAATGGCCCTGACTAGCATTAATCTATACCTTTCACAAATCACTTACCTCAGAAAAAATCTTCGTTACTCGAACTACTGCAATACAGCGAGCACCACTACTGCCAGCTAAATAAAAGATTCTAACTACGGAAGGCACTAACTACTGATAGGTATAGTTAGCAAATGAAAGATTTTAATAGAGAACAAACAGTGTATTTACCTTAATAGTCAAAAAATATATGATAGTTCATGACATCCAGTCTTACAAATTACAAAACTCCGCCATCTCTCTCCCCACGTCCACCACTGCTGGCGGCTCACCTCCAACTGCGCAACGCTACGCGCTGTTAGCATCCAGCTGCCGCTGCCCAACACTACAATGGCGAGTATTACAACAATGCCAACCAGCCACAGACTGCACACGGCACAGCCAGTGATTTTCATACAGAGCGCTACGTGGCGGCGGCGTTACCAATTTAAAAAAACCTAAACATCCTACTTACACCGTTTCCAGTCAATGATTGGTTCAACTGGACGAGAAGACCCATTCCAGTCCATGTGAACACAGCCCACAGCACTATGGAGGCACCACTACCTTGCACAGTGCCTTACTGACTTCGTGGGGTGAGTGCCACACTCGAACTCTACCATCACTTCTTACCAACTGAAATCGAGTCTCATCTGACAGGCTAACCCATGAGGTCACGAGCCCAGGAGAGGCGCAGTAGGCGATGTCGTGCTGTTAGCAAAGGCACTCACGTGGGTCGTCTGCAGCCACAGCCCATTAACGCCAAATTTCGTTGCAGTGTCCTAACTGATACGTTCTTCCTACCTCCCACATTGATTTATGCGCTTATTTCACTCGGTGTTGTTTGTTTGTTGGCACTGACAACCATCTACTCTTGGTCGTTAAGTGAAGGCCATCGGCCTCTGCGTTGTCTGTGGTGAGAGGTAATGCCTAAAATTTCGTATTCTCGGCACACTCTTAACTCTGTGGATCTTAGAATATTAAATTCCCTTATGATTTCCGAAATGGACTGTCCAGTTCGCCTTGTTCCATCTACCACTCCGCGTTGAAAGTTTGTTAATCCCAGCGTAGACGGCCGAAGTGGCCGAGCGGTTCTAGGCGCTACAGTCTGGAACCGCGCGACCGCTACGGTCGCAGGCTCGAATCCTGCCTCGGGCATGGATGTGTGTGATGTCCTTAGGTTAGTTAGGTTTGAGTAGTTCTAAGTTCTAGTGGACTGATGACCACAGCAGTTAAGTCCCATAGAGCTCAGAGGCATTTGAACCATTTGAATCCCAGCGTGTGGCCATAATAAAGTCGGAATCCTTGTCACATTACTCACCTGAGTACAAATGACAGTACCTCTAATGCACTGCCCTTTGGTACCTTCTGTAACCATATTTTGCCATCTACTGGGTGATCAAAAAGTCAGTATAAATTTGAAAACTGAGTAAATCAGGGAATAATGTAGATAGAGAGGTACATATTGACACACATTCTTGGAATGATATGGGGTTTTATTAGAACCAAAAAAATACAAAAGTTCAAAAAATGTCCGACAGATGGCGCTTTATCTGATCAGAATAACAATAATTAGCATAACAAAGTGAGACAAAGTAAAGATGATGTTCTTTACAGGAAATCCTCAATATGTCCACTATCATACCTCACCAATATCTGTACTCAAGGAATAATGTTGTGAACAGCACTGTACAGCATGTCCGGAGTTATGGTGAGGCATTGGGGTCGGATGTTGTCTCTCAACATCCCTAGAGATGTCGGTCGATCACGATACACTTGCGACTTCAGGTAGCCACAAAGCCAGTAATCGCACGGACTGAGGTCTGGGGACCTGGGAAGCCAAGCATGACGAAAGTGGCGGCTTTGCACACGATCATCACCAAACGACGCACGCAAGAGATCTTTCACGCGTCTGGCAATATGGGGTGGAGCGCCATCCTGCATAAACATCGTACGTTCCAGCAGGTGTTTATCAGCCAGGCTGAGGATGATTCGATTCTGTAACATATCGGCGTACCTCTCACCCGTTACGGTAGGAGTTACAAAACCAGAACCACGCATTTTCTCGAAGAAAAAAGGCCCTATGACGGTAGATGTGGTAAACCCAATCCATACCGTGACTTTCTCATCGTGCAATGGAGTTTCCACGACAGTTCTAGGATTTTCGGCAGCCCAAATTCTGCAGTTGTGGGCGTTGACAGACCCTCGAAGCGTGAAATGAGCTTCGTCGCTCCACAACACGTTACTCAACCAATCGTCATCTTCCGCCATCTTTTGAAACGCCCACAATGCAAATGCCCTCTGCTTCACTAAATCACCAGGTAACAGTTCATGATGCCTATGGATTTTGTACGGATAGCATCGGAGGGTACGCCTAAGTGCCAACCAAAGAGTAGTGTATGGATTGCCGGTGCGACGTGCGACTGAACGAGCGCTGACTTCCCCGTGCATAGACGAACCCGCTACAGCCTCCATTTTTTCCTGAACTGTCTCAGCAGCATTACGCCTTGTGCTTGGTCGGCCACTACGGGGTTTATCGTTGAAACAACCCGTGGCTTCGAACTTCGAAATCATTCTCGCCACAGCTGCTTTTGTCAACGGACCTTTACCCGTTCGAATCCCCTTCCTATGGCGATAGGACCGTAATGCTGAACTAGCACAGTCCCATTTTTATAATACAGCTTCACTAAAAGCACCTTTTCAGGTGACGTCAACATGCTGCGACTGCTGGCGCATCTGATTCTTTCTCTCATTACAGCTCCTTATATACACGATTGTCATGCACACTCACTGACATTTTGCTGTCTAGCGCCATCTGTCGGACGTGTTGTGAACTTTGTTTTGTTTTGGGTTCTAATAAAACCCCACGTCATTCCAAGCATGTGCATCAATTTTTAGCTCTCTATGTACATTATTCCGTGGTTTATTAAGTTTTCAAATTTATGCTGACTTTTTGATCACCCGGTATATATGTGTACATCGCCGTCCCACGACTTTTGTCACCACAATGTTTAGAAGCTGTCCGCTTTCCTATTACCTTCATCTCTTCCTTAACCTGCCGATACCTTCATCCATTTTTTATGTAGTCTATCATTCCAAACTTCCGTCTTCTACCTCAGTATTTCCTGCAACCTTTTGTTCGCTGAGTCATCCCAGGAGGCAATTTATTTGTAATGTTTAAATCAGCCGCTATTTCTGTTTCTTTTATCGTTTCCATTAGTCCTCTCTCCTAATTCCGTGGTCTTCATTCCATCTGCCCTTGTCAGTTTAAGCAATTTTCTCCACAAACTAACTTCAAAACTACAGAAGCCTTTTTACTGCCCATAATTTGCAACCATATATTTGTAAACTCTAGATAAAATAATTTGTGAATCTTTTTTCTTTGCTCTACCAAAATTCTGTCTGATTCCTATGCAAAAACATGTTACCTCTAGCTAGTCTTCTTATTTCCTCCACATAGTTTCCGTTTTCCATCACATACAAGCCAAGGAACTGAAAATATTAAACTTATTCGAAGAGCTTTCCTTTTAGTGATACTTTGAAGGAAGCTTTTTTTGTTTAATTGTCAGAAAAAATTTCTCGCAACAGCTTCTGCTTAGAGCATAGTAACGAGACTCTGAGGCCTCATCCTTTATGCGTATGTTGTTGTCTGACCATTGTACACAGGTGTACTGGGCACGGCAGCAGGCGGACAAAGTGTTCTTGAAACATTATAGGCACGTGACCAAGGGATTCGAGCGCATCGAAGCTTCCTGTTCGCAACAAGATGACGTCTGCTTGTTGACGATCAGCAATGTTCGGAAGACCGATTCGGGACTGTATTTCTGTGGGGTTGACAGCACGCCGCCCATCCGACGCTTCGTGTACCTCTCTGTTTCCGGTAAGTAGCATCTTGCGTCGTAATAGACATTGTTTAACTGTAGTTACTTTTAGATAATCGGCATAATATCGTAGTTGTTGCCGGGTGTATATCCTGCACAGGTAAACTCAAAGCGTTGAGCAGGAACCGACGTAAATGGTAAACAGATGGTGTGGCCAAAGTAGGAAAAAAAATTATTGCTTTTACTTATATTTGCGTTTATCCACCGTAAGCGTCTACCTATGTTCTTATTTCACTGTATATATGTGTTCATTTATTTATTATTGTATGATCCATAATACTTTTGTTTCTAAACGCATAAGAGACCCCAAACAGTTATACAGGGTGGTGAGAAACAGCTTGTAAGAGTGATGCAGGGTAGGCTGTGGTGAGAAATAACTGTTCAGAAAAAAAATTAGATACTTCACGATAAAGGATGACAGTCAAGTACTGGTGCTTAACTGTTCGCATTGACCCTGTGCCCATAATCATGTTGTACAAATGGAAAAGATGTCTTAATTATTGACGACGCCTTTGGCACAATTGATTTTTTAATCTCCATTGCATGATGTAATTGTAGATTTTTTACTTCTGATGAAGGGATATTTATATGTACCGAAACCTTGGTCAAGAATTTTAATAAATTTTTTATCCTGCAACTGTTTTGGCTGTCATGGTTTATCGTGAAGAATTTCAACAGTTGCTGTTGCAGCCATGTTTAAAATCTTGAAAATTAGATACGTTGCACCACTTCCCGTTTAGTTATCATCGAAATTAACCGATCACGTTGTTTTACGTGAAAACACAGAGCCTGCCACATTTCACAATTAGTGTCAGTTGATCTCTTAGCGTAGGTGACAGCGCACGACACTGGTCTCCTTTTGGCTCGGGTTCAATCTTTGCTACCGCTCCACGTCCAATTTTGGACCACTCTCTTGTTCGGTTTTAGGAAATCAAACGAAGAACACGTTTGGCAACACCGTCCTTAGCTGGCTGCTTGAATAGGCACGGGGAAAACTACCTTACTGGCTAACTTCAAAGCTAATTGAGTCAGAAACGGCGTAAAGTATCGATTTTTTTTCTTAACGATTATTTCTCACCGCAACCTACCCTACAACTCCCTTAAAATTTTCAGTCCGTTTATGACCATCCTGTATAATAACCAAGTATTCAGATAGGAAAGTTATATCCTGAACGTGGAATGTTTTGAGAATAATGATTATAATGCCATTGGCTTGCATTTTTATGTTTCCTCAGAGATGTACGAGTTTTTTCATTACTAAAGTAAGCAATCATTTAAAAATCCATTATGCAACTAAATAGCTAAAATTACATCTCTAAAAATTATACAGGGTGTTACAAAAAGGTACGGCCAAACTTTCAGGAAACATTCCTCATACACAAATAAAGAAAAGATGTTATGTGGACATGTGTCCGGAAACGCTTAATTTCCATGTTACAGCTCATTTTAGTTTCGTCAGTATGTACTGTACTTCCTCGATTCACCGCCAGTTGGCCCAATTGAAGGAAGGTAATGTTGACTTCGGTGCTTCTGTTGACATGCGACTCGTTGCTCTACAGTACTAGCATCAAGCACATCAGTACGTAGCATCAACAGATTAGTGTTCATCACGAACGTGGTTGTGCAGTCAGTGCAATGTTTACAAATGCGGAGTTGGCAGGTGCCCATTTGATGTATGGATTAGCACAGGACAATAGCCGTGGCGCGGTACGTTTGTATCGAGACAGATTTCCAGAGCTATGGTGTCCCGACAGGAAAACGTTCGAAGCAATTGATCGGCGTCTTACGGAGCACGGAACATTCCAGCCTCTGACTCGCGACTGGGGAAGACCTACAACGACGAGGACACCTGCAATGGACGAGGCAATTCTTTGTGCAGTTGACGATAACCCTAATGTCAGCGTCAGCGTAGTTGCTGCTGTACAAGGTAACGTTGACCACGTCACTGTATGGAGATTGCTACAGGAGAACCAGTTGTTTCCGTACCATGTACAGCGTGTGCAGGCACTATCAGCAGCTGATTGGCCTCCACGGGTACACTTCTGCGAATGGTTCATCCAACAATGTGTCAATCATACTTTCAGTGCAAATGTACTCTTTACGGATGAGGCTTCATTCCAACGTGATCAAAGTGTAAATTTTCACAATCAACATATGTGGGCTGACGAGAATTCGCACGCAATTGTGCAATCACGTCATCAACACAGATTTTCTGTGAACGTTTGGGCAGGCATTGTTGGTGATGTCTTGATTGGGCCCCACGTTCTTCCACCTACGCTCAATGGAGCACGTTATCATGATTTCAGACGGGATACTCTACCTGTCCTGCTAGAACATGTGCCTTTACAAGTAAGACACAACATGTGGTTCATGCACGATGGAGCTCCTGCACATTTCAGTCATAGTGTTCGTACGCTTCTCAACCACAGATTCGGTGACCGATGGATTGGTAGAGGCGGACCAATTCCATGGCCTCCGCGCTCTCCTGACCTCAACCCTCTTGACATTCATTTACGGGGGCATTTGAAAGCTCTTGTCTACGCAACTCCGGTACCAAATGTAGAGACTCTTCGTGCTCGTATTGTGGACGGCTGTGATACAATCCGCCATTTCCAGGGCTACATCAGCGCATCAGGGATTCCATGCGACGGAGGTTGGATGCATGTATCCTCGCTAACGGAGGACATTTTGAACATTTTCTGTAACAAAGTGTTTGCAGTCATGCTGTTACGTTCATGTTGCTGTGTGTTTCCATTCCATGATTAATGTGATTTGAAGAGAAGTAATAAAATGAGCTCTAACATGGAAAGTAAGCGTTTCCGGACACATGTCCACATAACATATTTTCTTTCTTTGTGTGTGAGAAATGTTTCCTGAAAGTTTGGCCGTACCTTTTTGTAACACCCTGTATAAAAGAGAATAGTATATAAGTGTGGAACTAAATTCGCTTTACGGATGTTGACGACTTGTATGAGGACCAATACGGGTAAGTTCAGTATAGGAACTCATGTCTGTAAACGTACCGTTTTCTCGTTACACGCAAAATACCACATTGCACGTTCAAATCTCCCGCATTTTCGGCGTCACTGAGTAGGGTATTACACACATCATTCTCCGATCACCTGATGTTCTACGTGCATTACAGATTTCTTTACACGCCACTCAGTTGAGTTTGTGATCTGTCCAGAGGGAATTGTACCTGCTGCTGTTCCTGTGGTCTTTGTTCACACATTGGTCCCCTCCCCCAAATCAACAAATCTTTGTTCATACTACACTACTATAGAGTAATAATTATTCACTACAGTACAGGATGAAGCTGTAGGTACACCTTAGGAGCAAAAGTATCCGGACACTTGGCTGAATATCACTTACAAGTCCGTGGCGCCATCCATCGGTAATTCTGGAATTCAATATGGTGCTGGCCCACCCTTAGGCTTGATGACAGCTTCCACTCTCGCAGACATACATTGAATCAGGCACTGGAAGGTTCCTTGGGTCATGGCATTCCATTTTTCACGGAGTGCTGCGCTGAGGAGAGTGATCGATGTCGCTCACTGAGGCCTGGCACGAAGCCGGCGTTCCAAAACTTCCCAAAGGTCTTCCGTAGGATTCAGGCCAGGAGTCTGTGGAGGCTAGTCCATTACAGGGAAGTTATTGTCGTGTAACCACTCCGCTACAGGCGGTGCATTATGAACAGGTGCTCGACGGTGTTGAAAGATGCAATCGCTATCCCCTAATTCCTCTTCAACAGTGGGAAACAAGAAGGTGCTTAAAACATCAATGTAGGCCTGTATTGTGATAGTGTCACACAAAACAAGGGGTGAAAGCCCGCTCCATGAAAAACACGACCACACCATAACACTACCACCTCCGATTTTTACTGTTGGAACTACACACGCTAGCAGATTACGTTCACCGGGCATTCGCCATACCCACACCCTGCCATCGGATCGCCACATTGTGTACCGTGATTCGTCAATCCACGCAACGTTCTTCCATTGTTCAATCGTCCAATGTTTATTCTCCTTACACCAAGCGAGGCGTCGTTTGGCATTTACTCGACCATGAAATCCAAGTTTTCCCACCTCTTGCCTAACTGTCATAGTAATTGCAGTGGATCCTGTTGCAGTTTAGAACTTCTGTGTGATGGTCTGGATAGAAGTCTACCTATTACACATTACGACACTCTTCAACTGTCGCCGGCCGCGGTGGTCTCGCGGTTCTAGGCGCGCAGTCCGGAACCGTGCGATTGCTACGGTCGCAGGTTCGAATCCTGCCTCGGGCATGGATGTGTGTAATGTCGTTAGGTTAGTTAGGTTTAAGTAGTTCTAAGTTCTAGAGGACTGATGACCACCGCAGCTGAGTCCCATAGTGCTCAGAGCCATTTGAACCATCTTCAACTGTCGGCGGTCTCTGTCAGCCAATGGACGAGGTCGGCCTGTATACTTTTCTGCTGTACGTGTCCCTTCACGCTTCTGCTTCACTATCACATCAGAAACAGTGGACCTAGGGATGTTTAGGAGTGTGAAAATCTCGCGTACAGACGTATGACACAAGTGACACCCAAACACCTGACCACTTTCAAAGTCCGTGAGATTCGCGGAGCGCCCCATTCTGCTCTCACACGATGTCCAATGACTACTGAGGTCGCTGATATGGAGTACCTGGTGAAACGCTGTGCTTAAGTCCGCAGGACAGAACAGTTAGTAAAATTGTGGAAAGGGGCCAAAATGCGGCTGTCAGTTACACTCAAACACATATAACTTTATTTAGTTGTCCAAACAATACAGCAAAACTTTTTAAACTTAGTTATCGGGTGAATACACCACACTGTCTTATACCTTAAGGGCACAACCACTTAAAGTTAAAGACGGCTGAAAGCCATTAACTTAAAATTCAGACTCAATACAGAATATTTAGAAGGCTGAAGGCCTTACGAAAGTAAGTTCTATGACTTGGCTGAAGGCCCAACAAATCTAACACTTGAAAAGCAAACAAGTTTAATTTAAAGACGGCTGAAGGCCCATGATTTAAGACTGCAGGTAAAATTAATTTTAAAACCAAAACACAATCAGAAGGCCTTATCTTCGATTAGGCTGAAGGCCTCACACAGTCTGATTATTGAAAGACAAGAACTTTAATTTAAAAATCGGCTGAAGGCCGATTACTTAAAACAATTAAAATAATTTTTAGTAGCCAGAAGGCCCAAAGCTTTATCTTTAAACAGTATTTTACACAGACTGAAAGCCCAAACAATCTAAGATGTAACAAATAAGGGATTTAAATTTTAAAGTGGCTGAAGGCCCATTATTGAAAAACACAACTACAATAAATTTTCAAAAGACAGAAGGCCCAAAGCTTTATCCAAAAAAATATTTTAAATGAAGCTGAAGGTCCAAGCAATGCAAGACTTGACAAGTAAGGAACTTTCAGTTTTAAAGCGGTTGAAGGCCCATTATTTAAAACCCAACTAAAAGCATACAAATTCAAACCATTAAAATACACAATAAAACACCAATAAGAAAAGGCAGCGGCGCTCAGAAGTTTCCTAGGGGTCGGTCTGCAATATTAACGATCGCTTAGGGGAGACAGGTAGTTGGCCCAACTATATCTGATCCACCGGCAACCCAACCAAGACACAGTCATCGAACCCACCAACAAGAGGACTTGGTTTCCACCTGACCACTGCACAAGGAGCTCGAAAGTCAAAACGTAAAAGGCGTAGGCGCCCACAACCATGTGCGTACAAACTGTCAAAAATACACACACGTGTTGGACAGCGACAACACAGTGAGGAAAGGACACTGCCTGAATTTTACGTCAGCTGCTAGGGCAGGTAACTGGAACGCTAACGGCATCAAGGTAGAAAATTCCGCTTGTGCACTTGGACTTCCAATAACCAAAATACAGTTAAACTACACCGGATGGTGGCCAAACTTTCGCCGACTCAAACACTCGCTGTTGCTCACAGGAATACCTCCAACAGCGAACCATGAAAATCAACGGTACAATGTGAACAGTCTGGCTTCCGTAATTAAATCACCACTCAACTTTGATGTCCTGGGTCGGTGAGCCGCGAACCCCGTGGCAATCGGAACAGCTCCCACACACTCCGACACTACGTAGAGGCCGCCAGCGGGCCCGGCCCACTGCGCCACGCGGAGATCTCCGGCTCATCCACACCAACTGACCGACTGCCACACGTCAGCACGGAGACAGCACTAAAACAACTGAGCAGTCGACATCACAAGCTACACACACTTTCATGAACACTTGCACGAAGGACTACACAATACTAACGGCAGTGACTGTGCAATAACAAGGACTAATCGCGAGGTCGGCACACGCACGCAACCCTTATGCCATCGCCAGCCAACATATACGTCGCCCAACAAGACGACCGACCGACGATGAACCAAGGGGGTCCGCACTCAAGTGATATGTATCGGTAACCGTCGGGCGAGTCATGGCTGTCCGGACCTCACTGCAGCTGCGCCCTGACTGAACTTCTGCTGCGTCCTAAGCCAAACACTGCCAGGTCCGAACTGGACTGTTAGCGCCTCCCAACTCACTGGCAGATCCGAACTAACTCCGAACACACGACAACCGCAAAGTAATAGCAGTCAGCAAAGATAATACGCCAGGGCTTATATCGATAAGCGCCGCTGCTGAGGCTCACGGGCAGGCAAGGTGGCAACTCAGTGACACCAGTAATTGAAATTAACATGTTGTTGTTGTGGTCTTCAGTCCAGAGACTGGTTTGATGCAGCTCTCCATGATGCTCTGTCCTGTGCAAGGTTCTTCATCTCCCAGTACCTACTGCAACCTACATCCTTCTGAATCTGTTTAGTGTATTCATCTCTTGGTCTCCCTCTACGATTTTTACCCTCCACGCTGCCCTCCAATACTAAATGGGTGTCCCTTGATGCCTCAGAACATGTCCTACCAACCGATCCCTTCTTCTAATCAAGTTGTGCCACAAACTCCTCCCCAATTCTGTTCAATACCTCCTCATTAGTTACGTGATCTACCCATCTAATCTTCAGCATTCTTCTGTAGCACCAGAATTCGAAAGCTTCTATTCTCTTCTTGTCTAAACTATTTATCGTCTACGTTTCACTTCCATACATGGCTACACCCCGTACAAATACTTTCAGAAACGACTTCCTGACGCTTGAATCTGTACTCTACGTGAAGATAACGAGGTGGTAGTACAGTAAGAACAGGATGTCAAATGAGATATGGCACGAACACGAGCAACGCACAGCTCACCTGGCAGTAGCTGGCAGCACAACGCACTTAACATGAAAAATGTATGTTTTTGAATGTGTCCGGATACTTTTGATCACATAGTGTTTTTAATGCATCAATTTTGACCATGGTGAACTACGCGTACAGCGACGCTCGGTGGAATGGGAGGATTGCTCGTCTACTGTGTGGGGAGAGTTTTCCGTACCGCCAGCCACCGTTGCACGCAGCACTAGCGGGCGTCAGATGCGGGTACGTTTAGCACCAGCAGGGCCGACTGGGGTGCTCCACGGCGGTGCCGCACACACTATTTTGTAGCAAGGCCCACGAGAAAGGCAGGCAGCGGCGTGACGACACGAGGGAAGGTCTGACATCGCTCAAAAACATGGTTCAAATAGTTCTGAGCACTATGGGACTTAACATCTGAGGTCATCAGTCCCCTAGAACTTAGAACTACTTAAACCTATCTAACCTAAGGACATCACACACATCCATGCCCGAGGCAGGATTCGAACCTGCGACCGTAGCGGTCCCGCGTTTCCAGACTGTAGCACCTAGAACCGCTCGGCCACTCTGAGCTTGCTCGGCACCTTAGATCAGCAGATGAGATGCATTTTTAAACCTGTAAACTCTTAACTGGGTGAAACTTCCTGGCAGAGTAAAACTGTGTGCCCGACCGAAACTCGAACTCGGGACCTTGCCTTTCTCGGGCAAGTGCTCTACCATCTACCGAAGCACGACTCGCGCCCTGTCCTCACAGCTTTACTTCTGCCAGTGCCTGGTCTCCTACCTTCCTAACTTAACAGAAGCTCTCCTGCGAAACTTGCAGAACTAGCACTCCTGAAAGAAAGGATAATTCGGAGAGATGGCTTAGCCACAGCCTGGGGGATGTCTCCAGAATGAGATTTTCACGCTGCAGCGGAGTGTGCGCTGATATGAAACTTCGTGGCAGATCCCGAGTTCGAGTCTCGGTCGGGCACACTGTTTTAATCTGCCAGGTAGTTTCATATCAGCGCACACTCCGCTGCAGAGTGAAAAATCTCATTCTCTTAACTGGGTGTTTACGTACTAACGAGAACGACATATACTACTGGAATCTGCTATTATGGGGTCCTATTAATTACTACATTGAACAGAAAAAGAAACTGTTGCACCTGACTAACATCGAGTACGAGGGGTGGAGATCTCATCTGAACAGCATGTTGCAAGGTATCCCAGATACGCTGAATAATGTTCATGTTGGGGAGTTCGGTGGCCAGCGGAAGTGTTCAAACTCAGAAGAGTGTCCCTGGAGCCACTGTGTAGCAATTTTGGATGTGTGAGGTGTTGCATTGAACTGCTGGAATCGCTCACGTCCGCCAGAATGCACAATGGACATGAATGAATGCAGGTGACCAGACAGGACGCTTATGTACGTATCACCTGTCAGAGTCGTATCTAGAATTATCAGAGGTCCCACATCACTTCAACTGCACACGCCCAACACCATTAAAGAGCCTGAAACGCCCGCTAAATCACGCAGGGCTAACAGGTAATTAGGATTGTGAAAAGGGCCAAGGAAGTTGGGGTCAGATTCATTTCACAATTGTAATTTATTATCATTTAGTCACAATTACACTTCAAAAAAAATAAATTTGCTTCGCGGCTGAAGGCCTCCAAACAGATGCTTTAGAATAAGTTCAATTTTGAAAAGACATGGTACACAGTTAAATTTACGAATAAGATAAATCGTATACATATATGACATCACCATGCGGAGCGGCTGAAGGCCGCCGGATTAAATCTTCAAAATTCCAAATATACTATGACCATTACTAAAAGGTAGAATGTTACAATGTTTTAAGATGCTAACAGGGCTGATGGTCCACGAGGTGCACAGAAAGAGATAAACAAACGCAATAAGATGGCTGAAGGCCGCAAAGTTAAATTCTGCAAATTAAGAAATTATATATGCCAACAATCGGTAAAACAATACATTAAGTTTAAAAATTTCCCTTTTTCAACACCAACGGCGGAAGGCCAACAGTTACTTGTAAAATACTTCAGAGGAAATCACGATAACCTTTGAAGAGCAGAAGGCGATAATTTTTGGACTTGAAGGAAACTCTGAGAACGTGTTTCCAGCGATGAAGGTCCACAACTAACCTTGCCATTTTAAAAATATAATATGCAATTAAATTACAACAACATTAAGACTGCCAAAAGGATAATTAAGAGAACGGCACTCAGGAGTCTCCAGTGGATCGGTCTGCCCTCGTTCACTTAGGCGAGACAGGTGGTGAGTCCAACTACACTTAATTCTTGCGAACCCAACCAAGGGACAGTCACAGACCGACCGACCAACCGCTTGCGCTTGCCACGACGGAGCACACGAGAATTAAAGCCCCCCCCCCCCCCCTCAAAAAAAAAATACATGTATCACTATCCCCAAATAAACGCGTATGTGAACTGAGCTGACAAAAGTACACATGTTGGGCAAAAACAAGAGCTGATGAAAAGACACTGCCTAAAAAACTAAGTTAGCGGCCAGAGCAGGTAACCAGAACACCAACGGCCACAAGGCAGAAAATTCCGCTGGTGCACTTGACTATGGGTAAATTAATTTGATCAATTCCACCTGACGGCGGCTATCTCCAACACTTCACTCGTTGTTGCTCACGGGAAAACCTCCACAACAGCAAAGCCGGAACCAACACCGTAATGCTCAAAACCACTCAGCCTGGACTTCCTGGGTCGGCGAGCGACGACGCTCGTACCGATCGGACAGACTCCGACACTGCGCAGAGACCGCCAGCATCCCAGTCGAGTACGCCACACAGGGATGTCTACATCTACATCTACATCTACATCCATACTCCGCAAGCCACCTGACGGTGTGTGGCGGAGGGTACCCTGAGTACCTCTACCGGTTGTCCCTTCTATTCCAGTCTCGTATTGTACGTGGAAAGAAGGATTGTCGGTATGCTTCTGTGTGGGCTCTAATCTCTCTGATTTTATCCTCATGGTCTCTTCGCGAGATATACGTAGGAGGGAGCAATATACTGCTTGACTCTTCGGTGAAGGTATGTTCTCGAAACTTTAACAAAAGCCCGTACCGAGCTACTGAGCGTCTCTCCTGCAGAGTCTTCCACTGGAGTTTATCTATCATCTCCGTAACGCTTTCGCCATTACTAAATGATCCTGTAACGAAGCGCGCTGCTCTCCGTTGGATCTTCTCTATCTCTTCTATCAACCCTACCTGGTGCGGATCCCACACTGCTGAGCAGTATTCAAGCATTGGGCGAACAAACGTACTGTAACCTACTTCCTTTGTTGTCGGATTGCATTTCCTTACGATTCTTCCAATGAATCTCAGTCTGGCATCTGCTTTACCGACGATCAACTTCATATGACCATTCCATTTTAAATCACTCCTAATGCGTACTCCCAGATAATTTATGGAATTAACTGCTTCCAGTTGCTGACCTGCTATTTTGTAGCTAAATGATAAGGGACCTATCTTTCTATGTATTCGCATCACATTACACTTGTCTACATTGAGATTCAGTTGCCATTCCGTGCACCATGCGTCAATTCGCTGCAGATCCTCCTGCATTTCAGTACAATTTTCCATTGTTGCAACCTCTCGATACACCACAGCATCGGCTGCAAAAAGCCTCAGTGAACTTCCGATGTCATCCACCAGGTCATTTATGTATATTGTGAATAGCAACGGTCCTATGACACTCCCCTGCGGCACACCTGAAATCACTCTTACTTCGGAAGACTTCTCTCCATTGAGAATGACATGGTGCGTTCTGTTATCTAGGAACTCGTCAATCCAATCACACAATTGATCTGATAGTCCGTATGCTCTTACTTTGTTCATTAAACGACTGTGGGGAACTGTGTCAAAAGCATTGCGGAAGTCAAGAAACGCGGCATCTACCTGTGAACCCAGAGCTGGGACCAACCGACCGACTAACAATCCACCAAAAGTCAGGCCCGGCTTAAGTGTTGCGTGGCGGCAACGGTGGGGCGGGCGATGTCCACGCAGGGCTCACTGCTGCTGCAAGCCGGCGACTGGCTGGCCCGGGCTGCGCTCCAGAAGCGTTGCAACTGACTGACAGGGCCCAACTCATGACCCGAACTGCCGCCGTGAACTCTCCTCCTCGCACGTTCGGACTCACTCCATGACATATGACAACCGGGTAGTAATAGCAGCCAAGCAAAGATCCTATCAGAGGGGATATATCGATACGCGCTACTAGCGCCGATGACGGTCAGGCAAAATTGCAACTCAGTAACTCCAGTAATTTAAATCAACGTGGTGAGATGGAAATACGTTAAAACAGGATGTAAAATACCAAATGGTGGGACGGCGAGCCATGCACGGCTCAGAGCCGCCACCAGCTTGAAAAGCCTCCAGCTGACATGCAGAGTCCATAGACGTACATGCCCATCCGCTCGATACAACTTGAAACGAGATTCGTCCGACCAGGTAATATGTTTCCAGTGATCTACAATCCAATGTCAGTGTTGACGGGCCCAGGCGAGGCGTAAAGATTTGTATCGTGCACAGATGGACAAAAGACTCAAGAACAGGACGCTTACGGCATGCCGTTAAACGTATTTCTCAGAAAGACTGGCCCTTCTGGAACAATTGAGACATACTTGATTATCCGTCACAGATGAAGGACTGAGCATCAACAGCATCTTGTTTTTAATAGTTCTGGATTTGCCAGCACTCTTTGAAAGTGTTTCTTGGCTAAGGTTGTCTTACGTAGGAAAAACACTGGAGTAATATATGCTGCACAAATCAGAGTTTAAAGAGATTGTAAATTGTGGTCTGGAGAGCTATGCGCCTAGTAAGTGCATAAGGGATGTAAAAGACCCACCGTGGTTTAATAACGAAATTCGGCGGATTCTGAGGAAGCAGAGGCTGTTGCACTCTAAGCTAAAAGGGGGCGCACAAATGACGACAAGGGAAGGTTAGTAGCTTCCTGCGTCTGTGGAAAGATCTATCCGCGGAGCGTACAACAACTATCACCCTCACAACCTAACAAAAGATCTGGCAGAGAGGTCGACAAAATACTGCGCGTATGTAAAATCGCTAAGCGGGTCTAAGTCCGCTGTTGACCAGTCTGGTGTGGCAGTTGAAGACAGCAAAACGAAAGCCGAAGTTTTAAATTTCGCGTTCAAGAAATCGTTCGCCCAGGGGAACTGTACAAACATACCGTCATTTGTCCATCAGGTAGACTCCTGTATGGACGACACAGAAATAAGGATACCTGGCGTAAAGAAACAAAGATTTGAAAACAAATAAAGCACCAGGTCCGGATGGTATCCCAGTCCGATTTTACAAAGAGTACTCTACGGCATTGGCCCCTTATCTAGTTTGCAGTTATCGTCAATCTCTCGTCCAGCTCAAAGTTCCAAGCGACTGGAAAAAAGCGCAGATGACTCCAGTACATAAGAAATGTGGTAAAAGAAAGAACCCGCAAAATTACAGACAAATGTTCCGAACTTCAGCTTGCTGCAGAATCCTTGAACATGTTCTCATTTCGAATATAATATATATTATTGAGACTATGAAGCTTGTGTCCACGAACCAGCATGGTTTATCGCTCATACGAAACTCAGCTTGCTCGTTTCTCTCATGATATACCGAGAACTATGGATGAAAGGCAACAGGCAGGCTCGATATTTTTAAATTTCCGGAAAGCGTTAGACACAGTGCCCCATTAACGAAGGTACAAGCATATGGAATAAGTGCACAGATTTGTTAGTGGCTCGAAATCTTCTTAAACAATAGATGTCCTCGACGGCGAGTGTTCATATGCACACAAGGGTATCGTCAGGAGCGCCCCAGGGAAGCGTATAGGACCGCTGTTGTTCTTTATAAACGTAAATGATTTGGCGGCAGGTTGGACTTAAATCTGTGGTTGTTTGCTGATGATGCCGTGGTGTACGGTAAGATGTCGAAGTTTAGTGACTATACGAAGGTACAACACGACTAAGTCAAAATTTCCAGTTGGTGTGACGAATAGTAACCAGCCCTAAATGTGGAACAATGTAAGTGATGAGTAGGAAGAAGAGACCTGTAATGTTCCAATACAGTATTAGCAGTGTCCAGTCTGACACAATCAAGTCGTTTGAATAATACCTGGGGGATACGAGGTGAAACGAGCATGTGAAAATTGTGTTAGGGAAGGCAAGGGGTCGACTTCAATTTAATAGGAGGATTTCAGGAAAGAGTAGTTCTAAAGGAGACCGCTTATGGGACACTGACGCTACCTATTCTTGAGTACTGCTAGAATATTTGAGATCCGTACCTGGTCGTATTGGAGGAAGACATAGAAGCCATTCAGAGGCGGGGGAGTAGATTTGTTACCGGTAGGTTCGAACAACACGTAAGTGTTAAGGAGGTGCTTCGGGAACTCAAATGGGAATCCCTGGAGGGAAGGCGATGTTCTTTCCGAGAAACACTACTGAGAAAATTTAGAGAACCGGTATTTAAACCTGACTGACCAACGATTCTACTGCCACCAACATACATCGCGCATAAGGACCACGAAGATAAGACACGAGGAATTAGGGCTCATGCCAAGGCGTACAGTAGTTGTTTTTCCCTCGCTCTATTTGCGAATGGAACAGGAGGGAGGGGGAAAGGGGCAATGACAAGTAGTAGTATAGGGTACGCTCCGCCAAGCATCGCACGGTGGCTTGCGGAGTTTCTGTCTAGATGTAGATACACACGGATTTTATACTAGTCGTCTCACTGTGCGCTGATCCGCATTCTCTGTCCTGGACAGGTGGATAGCTGTGTCCACACACGCTGGCCTCGACCGGTGCATGTGGTTATAACCCATCATAATTCGTGTTTATTCTACTTCTTCATGTAAACTGTCTGAAGGCTGTCTAGTAGAGGTTTCAGGCGCTCCGTTGTAGCGAATAACAGCTTCGTGTGTGTGTGTGTGTGTGTGTGTGTGTGTGTGTGTGTGTGTGTGTGTGTGTGTGTGATTGTGTTCTTATATACTGTGGAAAGATTAGGTATTTAACTCACCTCACAGAATGTTGTCTTTATCTCTGTTATTTAGCAACATCCATCTAAGTTGAATTCTTAAGGAGACAATGCTGTATGTCTATCTGTAGGTGGTTAAAATCTGCTCCAGAAAGAATATACACACACAAGCATTGAGGCATGTTGGTGTTGGAAGAGAGGCATTCCTGCTGTATAGATGGTGGAGGAACAGATCGAAGTGACAGAATAAACACCAAGAAGACTCTTTTGCTGAATGAGGTATTACCATCGTGTATTGTTGTAGTGTGAGACTTATTCTCGCTACAACGACCATTGTAGCGATAGACCTCATCTTAAGGTGTGTAATCTTACGTTTTTGAAACGTATACTGAGGTGACAACAACGCAGATAGACGATATAATACTAAATTTAGTGACATTTGCAGCTACATAAGCTCACTCTCATGGTATGAACTGATACTTCCTTAAATCAATACTGAAGCGAGAAACTGGATCTTGTGGCGAATCTACTACAGCAATTAACATCATCCAACAATGCTTCAACGTATGTCCAACTAGCAAGTTCCGCAAACTACAGCGAGTAGAAGACTGTGCCAATAATGTAATGGTGGTAGGACCAAACAACAATACGATAACTGAGTTCCTAAACATGGATGCACTGCACTAAAACTAGCTGCTTTTATGGAACTGGGATTCTATGAAAAACTATGGAAAATAGGGAGGGTACGGAAGAAAATGTAGCGTGATGTGCATAAATAGGCCAAGAAATCCAGTACTGTACAATAACACTATTGACGGCAAATCAATTGAAATACAGCAGTCGTAAAAATCCAGGATGAAATTTTCACTCCGCAGCGGAGTGCAGATTAAAACTGTATGTCGGACCGAGACTCGAACTCAGGATCTTCGTATTTCCCGGGCAAGTGTTCTACCGACATTGTTTGAATTAATTTTTTGGTCCTTATTCTTCGTTGTGTTTGGTCGTAGCGAACGTCACATGACATCCGTTGGAGTTCGTTGTTGACTCGTTCACTCAGTTTTTTTTTATTACAGAGTCGAGCCTGCTCTCTGACCGAACACGCTGAGCTACCGTGCCGGTATCCGACTGAGCTACCCAAACACGACTCACGACCCGTCCCTATAGCGTCATTTCTGCTAGCACCTCGTCTTCTACTTGCCAAACTTCACAGAAGCTCTTCATTCTGGATACATCCCCCAGGCTGTGGCTAACCCATGTCTCAGCAGTATCCTTTGTTCCATTAGTGCTAGTTCTGCAAGGTTCGCAGGAGAACTGTGGAGTTTGGAAGGTAGGAACGAGCTACTGGTGAAGCTGTGGGAAGAGGTCTTGAGTCGTGCTTGGGTAGCTCAGATGGTAGTGTATTTGCGAACAAAGGTCCCCTGTTCGAGTCTCGGTCCGGCACACAGTTTTAATCTACCAGGAAGTTTCAGTCATAAAAATGTCTGTCACGTACCATCTGGAACTACGTAAAACTGGTGTGAGTACATAAACAGAATATGGGGAGAACCGTATGGCAGTTTGATACTGCTCATCAGTCTCAAATCGCATTTGTGGAAGAGGCATATAAGTGTCAACACATAGCATTATGTACGCGATCATTTAATTGTCACGAGGTGTGAACAAACAACAGCGGTGTTAGGCTGCAGAGTTGAATCGTTCGTGTACTTATCTCTAAGGAGCCATCAATTCTAAGTGATAGGAATTCCATACAGTGCAATATTACAGAAGATGACTGACGCGCAGTGTCTATTTAGTAGATTGGAGTCGCATTCTAAGTGTTCTGCCAATAAAATGCCAGCTTTGGCTCACGCTTCCATGAGAGATTTAAGATTACGTTTCGGGCAATACACTTCTCGTGAAACGACCACAGTGATAAAAATCCCCGAAGTCAGAGTTATTGTAGAGATTTTCTAACAATCAAAACTGTTTTACTGAATTCTAAGTTTTATCCACAAAGTAGTTCACTGTCACTCTCTGTTGCAATTATTCGCTTCCTATATACCACTATACCTAACTACAGATGTAGTTCATAACCCCTGATGCTATTCTTCCATATTACGTGTCTCTGGAGGCAGGAACACACGACCTTTATACCTAACCCCATAAGAAGAAGAAACCCCATTGATTTATGCAGGTGACAGTGGTCACCACCGCAGAACAGGAGAGTCATGGTAGGAAGCACGTCCAATCCAACGCTGAGACAATTTGATTTTGAGGAAATCACGGACGTCTGAAGAAACGTGTGGTGGAGCACCCTCTCTTTGCAAAAATAATGTGATTCACATTTATTGTAGTTTTCGCCTAGTCGTCTTCTGAAATCCCTGGAGGAATGTAATGAATAATCCCGTACAGGTTTCGTTCCCCGCCGCGCGGTCTCAGGCGTCTTGTCACGGTTCGCGCTGCTTCCTCCGTTGGAGGTTCGAGTCCTCCCTCGGGCATGTGTGTGTGAGTTGTCCGTAGCGTAAGTTTAAGTTAGATTAAGTAGTGCGTAAGCTTAGGGACCGATGACCTCAGCAGTTTGGTCCCATAAGACCTTACCACAAATTACTAAATTTCCGTTTCGTTCCCCATGATGCAACTGGCAAATGCCATTATTCTAGAGTGATCTGCAGCTAAGAGGACGGGTGGTGGGGAAATTTTACCTCAAAGCGGAAGTCGTTGACACATCTTTGGAATGTGGCGTTAGGCTTGGAGATAGCCAGTCGGAATTCTGGTAATGGAAGAATTTTCTCTTCTTTAATTTGTGTTTTCATTCGATTTACACGTTGAGTGGTGGTGGGGGTTCTGGTTGCAGTTACATTACACCCAAATAATATTAAAGAAAACACTCAATAAAATAATAGGATTCAAATAGTATTTCCATGAAAATCACGAATGGCAGTGACCTGATTGGTGCTAATTAAAAATGCTGAGATGAAGCTTCTGGAAAGCCCATTCACGTAAGCTCGCAATAAGTGATGTGAGTGTGGGAAAGAAAGATAAAGTGACTGGAATCAGTACTGTGTTATGGAAGCAAAGTGGCAGGGTAGGAGGTGATATTGAGCTGGGAAATATTTGATAAGCGAGTATTGGAACAGGAAGGCTGCTGGCTACACTTATAGTGGTAGCAGGAATGTGATAAATGTTGTAATTTTGCTCTGTGGAAAAAATATTGAGATCTAGCACTGCTATGATGCATGGAAGTCAGTGCCACATTCTGGATTACGAGAAAGGAACCTGTTGTATTGTTCACTGAATTTGGCGCTCTGAAGCGACGGTTTCTCCGAGGAATGTGAGGAGGGAGAGGGCGGGGCGTAAAGTTATAGCTCCGCTTGGTTTTGTTAGCGTCAGAGAGTGGACGAAGGTGGCGCTAGGGTTCGCTTTCGAGGCGCAGTTTTCTAACGGTCGCTCTGTCATCGCCATTCGACGTGCATTCCGCCATCATCTGAATATTGGACCCGTGGTCGTGTTCCTAGCCATTAGTCGATTGTTTCACGGGTAAACAACTTCAGGGAAACAAGTGATGTGAAGTAAAGGAATCCTGGGCTTCCAGGACAAGTAAGGTCGTCCCAAAACGTTGGCATGGTAAGGCTCACTCTCAGAACTCTGCCCATAAAGGTGCAGCAGAAGCCGCGTTGTCTGCTCGTTATGTGAGGCGAATCCTTCATGAAGAACTGAAATTTCGTCCCTAAAAATTGCCGGTGGTGTAGCAGCTTAATCCACGTGATTTTGTTGCGCGAGAAAATGAATATGAAGCTCATCTTGGCGTATCTCACGACACATCGTTTTCTTTTGTGACGAGGCTGACTTCCATCTTTCAGGATGCGTAAACAAGCAGAACATGCGCTTTTGGAGGCCTGAGCCCCAGACAATTTCATCAGCGTCCCCTACAGTCACAAAGTGTGACTGGTGTGCACTACCGCGGGATGGAATAACTGGTCCATGGATTTTTGAAGAAAACGAACGGGCAGTTACGGTCAAAAAATAGCTCTAAGCACTATGGGACTTATCTTCTAAGGTCATCAGTCCTCTAGAACTTAGAACTACTTAAACCTAACTAACCCAAGGACATCATGCCCGAGGCAGGATTCGAACCTGCGACCAAAGCGGTCGCGCGGTTCCAGACTGTAGTGCCTAGAACCGCGTCGGCCAACCGGCCGGCTGCGCATACAAAGAGAAAGGATTCATTCCGAAAGCTAGGAAGTGTTCTTCCTTTTCTTTTTAGTGTGCCCGTCTGTGATTCAACACTTCTGCTTTTTGGTGAGTGGTCTCTTGTACACCTAAAGTGCTAAAGTGTTTCCAAGTAACAGATGTGTCATCCACTTAAAGAAACTAAGAATAAGGCTGTAGCGGCGCATTACTTAATGCGTGTGATTCAGAATTTTCTGTACAAATGTCAGCTGCTGCCGCCTGCAAAAGCGAAGCCACAGCAACAATCACATTGCTGATAAAATTCTCCTTTGTATTTGAAATAGCTCGATCATAGAAATTATTCTATCAGGTCACACACGTCTGGAGCAACTTTGACCCCTATAATCTCCATAGTAACTGCTAATGGGATGTTAGTAAATAAATCGAAACTTGTTAGAATGGCGCTCTTGAACATCTTCAAAATGCAATACAATAGGGGATAGGCAAAATAGTGTGAACGGTGGTATTAATGGGATGTCTGTGTCTGACGGTCAACAACGCAGGTAAGGCAAGTGACGCGCTAGGCTGTGCGTGTTCAGGTTGTTTACGAGTAGTACACACTTCGTATTTGCATTCAGGGGCCGAGGTCGACGTGCAATGAAAGACCTAAAAGAGTTCCAAAGAGGGCAGATTGCGGGGGCCCGATTAACTGGAGCATCAGTAACCAGGGCAGCCAATTTATTGAATATATCAAGAGCAACTGTTTTACAGCTATGTCAGCCTACACAAAACATGGAAAGACATAATCGTGGAAACGTAACAGTGGGCACAAATCAAAGCTTATTGACAGAGATCGTAGGACGGTAACGTAATTGACAGAGATCGTAGTACGCTAATACGAACCTTCGAGACCCCGTACCTATCGACACTGTCAGTCGAGAACTCCGTAAAGCGAATATTCATAGACGGGCTGCTATACCGAAACCATTAGCGACGACAACCAACGCAACGAAGCGTAAAGCATGATGTCCGGGGCATAAATCCTGGACGTCTGATCAGTGGTAACACGTCATATGGTTCGACGTGTCAACGTTTTCGTTATTTCCAACATCGCGCTGGGTTTACATCTGGAGAACGCCAAAAGAAGCCTACAATACTGATTGCTTGATTTCAACGGTTACGAATGGAGGTGGAAGTGTGATGGTGCGGGCAGCCATATCATGGTACTCTGCTGGTCCCATCATTATTCTCAAAGACCGTGTTACAACCAACGATTATGTGAACATTTTAGGTGATCAGGCGCTTCCCATAATTCTCATGTTGTTCCCCAACAATGATGCCATATTTCAGGACGATAATGCACTTATTCACACAGCCAGGACAGTACAATCGTGGTATGAGGAGCACGCACTTGGAATGCAGCGTCTTCCATGGCCAGCACAGTCCCAGGACTTGAACATTAACGAACCCTTGTGGCGGTATTGGAGTGCAAACTCCTGAGCGGATTTCCGTATCCCTCGTCACTACAGGAGTTAGAAGAGGTTCTGATCGCAGAGGGCCATAACATTCCACTATACAATCATTATGTGGCAGTACTCCAAGAAAACTGCAGCTGTATTACCGACTAATGGGGGTCCAACCTCTTATTAAAAATAACCATTCCCAAGTA
The DNA here is from genome assembly GCF_023897955.1 of Schistocerca gregaria. NCBI lineage: Eukaryota > Metazoa > Arthropoda > Insecta > Orthoptera > Acrididae > Schistocerca > Schistocerca gregaria. Next base: position 430,177,291 of record NC_064921.1, read on the forward strand.
AGTACAGATGTTCACATTAGCCGGCCCGAGTGGCCGTGCGGTTCTAAGCACTACAGTCTGGAGCCGAGCGTCCGCTACGGTCGCAGGTTCGAGTCCTGCCTCGGGCATGGATGTGTGTGATGTCGTTAGGTTAGTTAGATTTAATTAGTTCTAAGTTCTAGGCGAGGTTGAGTCGCATAGTACTCAGAGCCATTTGAACCATTTTTTTGTTCACATTATTTTGGCTATCCCCTGTTTATGGCACCATTGTTTTTTTTTTCTTTTTTTGTCATCAGTCTACTGACTGGTTTGATGCAGCCCGCCACGAATTCCTTTCCTGTGCTAACCTCTTCATCTCAGAGTAGCACTTGCAACCTATGTCCTCAATTATTTGCTTGACGTATTCCAATCTCTGTCTTCCTCTACAGTTTTTGCCCTCTACAGCTCCCTCTAGTACCATGGAAGTCATTCCCTCATGTCTTAGCAGATGTCCTATCATCCTGTCCCTTCTCCTTATCAGTGTTTTCCACATATTCCTTTCCTCTCCGATTCTGCGTAGAACCTCCTCATTCCTTACCTTATCATCCACCTAATTTTCAACATACGCCTATAGCACCACATCTCAAATGCTTCGATTCTCTTCTGTTCCCGTTTTCCCACAGTCCATGTTTCACTACCATACAATGCTGTACTCCAGACGTACATCCTTAGAAATTTCTTCCTCAAATTAAGGCCGGTATTTGATATTAGTAGACTTCTCTTGGCCATAAATGCCTTTTTTGCCAGTTTGCCTCGGGCATGGGTGTGTGTGATGTCCTTAGGTTATTTAGGTTTACGTAGTTCTAAGTTCTAGGGGACTGATGACCTCAGATGTTAAGTCCCATAGTGCTCATAGCCATTTTTCAATAGTGGAACATCGAGAGAACTGCGGCCTAGACACAAATTTCAACAGCATATTATTGTCGGTCAGGAATGCAAGATTTATGAAAGCTAAGTCCGAGAGGCTGTTGGGATTGCTAAGAAGAAAAGTAATTTCAATAGATATGACGGCAAAGGCTTCCAGCGCAGTGGCCTTCCAGCATCAAGGAAATAAACACGCAGCCAAATTTGGTGAGGAATACATACAACGATCAAGAAGCCCCACCTCTGTGGCACGGCATTATTTTAATAAACACTTGAAATAGCTGTGTAATGGAATAACAACGAAGATTTGTGAGAGACTGGGACTCGAACCCACATTTCCGGCTTATCACGAGCGGTCGCCTTAGCATGAGGCTCTCTGAGCCAAACTTCCATGTGTCGTCAACCATGTGTCTATAAAAGGGGTGGCATAGGATTCGGCTCGCGGGCCGTGCCATCGCCACCTAGAGATGCTTCATACAGAGAGATCGCTTTTTAATCTTGAAAACAGCAGTTTTAACATTCGTTGGCACTCATGTTAACTAATGCGAGAGTGAAAAACAACACCCACTCACAAATAGAGAATAACACGTATCGATAATGCCTAACAAAATACAAACTGCAGAGAAATTTAGACACGAACAAAATGTAACACGAGGCACAAATTTATATTTCGTTTACAAAATCAACATAAAGCCGCTTGAAAACGAATACTATTTACTGCGAACTTTTTCTCATAATTTTAGTTGAATGTATCCGAACATCAAGATATTCCACTGGAAAAAAATTATAATTGTACTAGGTATATAGTTTTTACATACGTTCGTGTGCTCAGTGGGTTGAAAATTGTCCCGATGAACGCTGAAAGCCATTTCCGACGCACATTCGCATCTTTCGGAAAGGAAAACAACATCACAGTTCCGTAATTCCCACGACACCTTGGCACACAACATTTGTAAACCATGTTCACAGTAGCTTCACTACACTTAAACACTGTAATCGCTAGTTTTAAGCACGAATGTAGCACTCGATCCAACAAACGTGTAGATAAACAAACGCTTCGAAACACAACATGGTGGCCCGCTTGGAGTGACGTCACGACCTGCTACGAATTTCGCCCCGCGGCCTTGTCTCGTGCCCTGGCACGAGGGTCATGCCGCTCAGCCTGACTGGCCTATTTCCCCAACACCACGCCACACCGTTTCTGAACGTAAGGAGCGGGAAATACGAACGCTGTGTTTGTCAGAATACGTCCCTTCTACAACGCGATTTTCTTTTCGTAAATGCATCCCCATTAAATCAGAAAGAAGTTGTTTGTCATCCTGCAGTGCTTTACTGTGGGCAGTGTGTAGTCAAGTACACTAAAAATACGAGGTCTGCAATCCATTTCGGATATTCTAATCTTCGTTTCTGCACTCTTTTCTTTGTTCTTAATTCAACAACAGCGAGTTTTAAATAGAAAAATCGTTCCAGGTATGCGCCTTGACCTAACCAACGTAGTTTGCAGTAATATATAAAGTCTCCACACTCTTCATTCAGTTCAACCGAAAACTGTTGCAACTGACACTGCAATAATTTCTGTGACTTCAGAAATTTCACTATTAGTACCACCAATTTCTTCACGTGCTAAACGCCTGCAAATTTTGCACAGATTGATTCTTGTTGTACGGAACAATGAATCCCATTTGTCGATCCCTGTAATGTTTTATTTATTTTTTGCCAACTAAATATTTAAATTCTTTTTGCATGGTATTGTAATGTTGTTTACAGCAGATTTGGGGTACACATCCCTTATGCGACTGCATAAAAATGGTTCAAATGGATCTGAGCACTATGGGTCGTCAGTCCCCTAGAACTTAGAAATACTCAAACCTAACTAACCTAAGGACATCTCACACATCCATGCCCGAGGCAGGATTCGAACCTGCGACCCTCTCTCCTGTCATTCCAATTACTTTGTAAAGGATTATGACGATAGGTCGGTAGACTGCGTTCTTTTGTGCAAACAACGTCCTTCATATTGTTGTTGTTGTTCTTGTTGTTGTGGTTGTGGTCTTCAGTCCTGAGACTGGTTTGATGCAGCTCTCCATGCTACTCTATCCTGTGCAAGATTCTTCATCTCCCAGTACCTACTGCAACCTACATTCTTCTGAATCTGCTTGGTGTATTCATCTCTTGGTCTCCCTCTACGATTTTTACCCTCCACGCTGCCCTCCAATACTAAATTGGTGATCCCTTGATGCCTCAGAACATGTCCTACTAACCGATCCCTTCTTCTAGACAAGCTGCGCCACAAACTTCTCTTCTCCCCAATCCTCTTCAATACTTCCTCATTAGTTATGTGATCTACCCATCTAATCGTCAGCATTCTTCTGTAGCACCACATTTCGAAAGATTCTATTCTCTTCTTGTCTAAATTATTTATCGTCCATGTTTCACTTCCATACATGGCTACACTCCATACAAATACTTTCAGAAATGACTCCCTGATACTTAAATCTATACTCGATGTTAACAAATTTCTCTTCTTCAGAAATGCTTTCCTTGCCATTGCCAGTCTACATTTTATACGCTCTCCACTTCGACCATCATCAGTTATTTTGCTCCCCAAATAGCAAAACTCCTTTACTACTTTAAGTGTCTCATTTCCTGATCTAATTCCCTCAGCATCACCCAACTTAATTCGGCTACATTCCATTATCCTCGTCTTGCTTTTGTTGATGTTCATCTCATATACTCCTCTCAAGACACTGTCTATTCCATTCAACTGCTCTTGCAAGTCATTTGCTGTCTCTGACAGAATTACAATGTCCTTTCTTCTCCATGGATTTTAATACCTACTCCGAATTTTTCTTTTGTTTCCTTTACTGCTTGCTCAATATACAGATTACGTCCTTCATATCACAGAGAAACAGCGAATGCTAAGCAGCGCTGGGATCTCGATGCTGAAACATGAAGTTGACAGGCCTTGGCCGGTCCTCGTGTACAATCTACACTCGTACATACATCGTGTGTATTCCCGTACAGGGGAGACATTGTAATTGAAAGTCGCTTGCATGGACGTCCCAAGCAACTTTGCATCGTATTTCTGAACGACACTGGCACTGCAATATCGTATTTTCACAAACATTCCCCTTCCCTGCCTGTTTCGTTACCAGACCAGTGACGATGGTCCATAAATAGCAGATAAATTTCACCCAACAACACCACTTCTTCAGAGTAAGCGCGAGGAAAGACACTTTTACAAGTAGCTGTGACCGATGTTTGAGAAGCGGTCTAAGGCGCTGCAGTCATGGACTGTGGGGCTGGTCCCGGCTGAGGTTCGAGTCCTCCTTCGTGCATGGGTGTGTGTGTTTGTCCTTAGGATAATTTAGGTTTAGTAGCGTGTAAGCTTAGAGACTGATGACCTTAGCAGTTAAGTCCCATAAGATTTAACACACAATTGAACAATTTTGATTTTTGAGAATGTTCAGATAACTGCGAACACCAGAAGATCCTGAAGAAGACCGAAGCAGAGGGACAGAAACGTCGATTGTGTCTGAAGAAACTGAAGAGGAGCATGACGCTGTCGAATAACCTACAATACTTCACCTTCTTTGACAATGGCCACGAGAACCTTAGAGTTATACAACGGTGGTGCTTACTAAACACTTAATTGTAATAGAGTGTTCTGTTTCTGATTTTCAGAGCCGGAGACGACAATTTTGGGGGAGCCTTTTAGAACACACTGGCAAGGCAGCGGTATCAACCTGACGTGCGTAGTTCAGCCTCGGCGACAGCCAGGAGATACCGTCCTGTGGATGCACGACGATTTGGTGGGTTGGAACGCCAACGGTTTCAGTTTCTGCATGTTCATTAGCTAATTAGGCCGATAAAGAAACAAGAAAGTCTACTACTTGCATCGTCGACTACATCTGATGAAGTAATAGCTCAGCTGCATAATGACGGGGAAAGATATCGCTGACCTTATTTGAGCAACTATTCATTTGCTTGTCTGAGGCGCTTCAGTGGAAACACGAAAATCCTGAAACGGTTGGCCATATGAGGCATGAACTGCATTCCTTCCGCAATGCTGACTACAAAGCGTCAAGCACTGAGCCAAGTCGCTTAGATAAAGAGAAGGACAATGGCCAGTTCGCTTATGCCATTTGTCCACTGATAATCTTCCGCAAGTGACTAAGGTTCTTATGATACAGCCACAGGTATCAGACTGAACACATGAATTGTCGGACTTTGAAATGAAACTTTAAACCACAGTTACTCGATGCAAAGTAAATTTTGTCAAACATTATATCGAATACTTGATGCTCTCTCACATATACATTTCCCAGTGAGGCATTGGAGGATTAATCTAACAGTCAAAGGCATGTGATGTTTTAGAAAGAAGCTCCTGGATGGTCTTTTTGCAGTTGCATAATCAGGAAGAAAGAAAGACGTAGTTTGCTCGCTTGCAAAGGTGGCAGTCTTGAGCTCAGGTCTGATGAGCTTGACGATGTGACTCTCTCTTCATAAAGCATAAAATCTGGCATGAGTACTCAGCAACCATCTACCTTACCAAGTACACTGCCTGAAAAATTAATACACCCTTGTAGGGGCAGTAATTTTACTCAAGACATATTGTTGCAACAATGAATATCGAGTACATAAAATGATTACCTTTGTAGATCAATAGAGCAAGCGGTTCTGAGGTATCCGGTATCGACCAATGCTGAAACAAACATATTAGTATGTAGTATAGCCTCCATGGGCGGTTATGCAGGCGTTGACTCTGGCATCCAGTCGATCGTGCACATCGCAAATACTGTATACGTTATTCTCGGCCTGCTCGACCTGTTCACGTAGCTCTGTAGGAGTTCCTGGTTGACGAGTGACACGGAGCTGTTTTCATCCCATCAAATCCCACAGGTTCTCGATTAGAGGCAAGTCCAGAGATCTTACTGGTCAATGAAACTGCCGCACGTCTTGCAGTGCACGTTGAGTTTCACGGGCAGTAAGTGGTCGAGTGTTATCCTGTTGGAACTACATATCACTTTCCTGTCCAAGAAGGCCAAATGGACGGGTCTAACAACTTTCTGCACGTAGCGATCAGCAAAGGTGAAAGAGATTTGTAGCTTATTGCATCCCAGACCATCAGGGGGGAAGGGGTGTCTTGGAACAATGCACTCTATGAGACAGCACACAATAGACCAACGTCGTACGCGCAAATGACAATCATTTGCATGAAGGCAGAATCTAATTTCATCACTGACGGCAACGGCGCGCCATTCCATGTTCCAAGTGATCCACCGACGGCACCAGCCGAACCGTGAGCGTCGTTGCTGTTGCGCGAGTGGAAGATGGGCTGGAGGTATGCGTGCCCTTAGTCCTACTTCTAATGTCCAGTAACCAACAGTTCTTTTTGACACGTCTGGGTTCTCAAGCCCTCTTATCCGTGCTGCGGCAGTTGTACGATCTGCCACTGCTGCTCTCACAATACGACGATCCTGGCGGGCATCTGTGGTGCGTGGACATCCAGAACCTCGTCTACGGGTCTGCAAATGTCCACGCGGCCAATGATACCAGCATCGTTGCATAAATGACATAACAAGTCCAACTTGAGTGACAGTTCTCCGAAAGGACCGCCCCGTCACTCGGAAGGCCACAAAATGACCGCTTTCACACTCGCACCGTTGGCTGTGGGAAGCACGAGTGTGTGTCTGCGACGTTGTTGCCTGCGTGCTTCACATGCTGCACCACACTGAACCTTCTGACTGTGAGGATTCTCTGTTTAAGGGTAGACACTGATGCCACTCTGTTAGCTATGACACTACGCTATTTGTTGTCTTCCAGGTCGCATAAGCCGTCATAGAATCAAATCGACGTCGTCTTTCCAGGTGTACTAATTTCTTCTGGGGGTGTACGTTCACCAGCCATCAACTATTTAGTTACTGGATTTATGTTAGGTATGGACATGAAATTTCTCAAAATGAACAACGTACTCTAAACTGCTGTAAATTTAAGCTGGTCGGTTAAGTTAGTCGTTTCAGTTTCACATTGCAATGGTCGTGGTATAAATGTTTATAATCGTAAACCGCATGAAATGTGAGAGATATTTCACTAGTATGTTATTTTGGCTATTCATGGTGCAAAATAACGGTTTGTCTGCCAGTATTTATTTTGTTTTGAATCGATCTTCGGCATTTTAAATCATCGTAAGATAACAACTGGGTAGTGTCCACGACAACTCTGCGCTAGTAAATCTAACCATGCAAACTGAAGACATCACAAGGTATTCATAGTTCTTGGCAATAGTAGTGGGCAGGAAACGTCATACAGAAAGCTCTTTAACAGTATTAACGGGTGCCATATTTTGGGCTTCGTTTCAAGTAAACAGTTTCACAAGAATACAGAAAATACAGAGTTGAAATTTAGTTTGGGGGAGGGGAGTATTTGGGAGGATGGGGGTAGGAGGCGATGAGAATGACGCGACTGGGTAGAATAAAACACTTAATGTCAGTATCTATAACTTAATGTCAGGACAGATATTTAAAAAAACGAAGCTATACATCTGCACCTAATTACATTGTTATTTATGTAAATCGTTAATTACAACGTAGCGAATGAATTATCGCCAATCGCAGCATGTACAGTACGTGAAAATAACTCTGCAGTATAAAAGACTAATCTTGAGACCTAGCTGCGTCATCAGCTTTGAATGTTTGCAAATTGGGTTATTGGAATACGTTGAGCATTAAGAATAAACAAACATCACATGTGGTTCGGAGGAGGCTTATGTACAGTAGTAAAGTGTAAATTTTTCTAACATGCTGTGTTATAGTAAAGGGGTTGTGATAGGATATGTGACTATAAACGGCGATGAATTAAATAAGAATCACTACATTCAATTGGTAACCTAGAATTCAGTACTGTGCTATTCAGTGATCAGTGTTTAACACAAACAATAAAATGTGAATTCTTTTTTTATTTTCATCAATAGGTCATCCACGCAGACCACGACTCCCGCCTCACCATCACTACAAAGATGGATACCTCCATAATAAGCCAACTGCTGCTCGAGGATGCCCAGCCAAAAGACTCTGGGACCTACACCTGCAAACTCCCCAGTGGCAGCAGTGACAGTGTCGAAGTAGAAGTGATGCAAGGTGATGATCAAACACTATATTTATATCGTTGTCAACGAAACATTTCTACAGGGGACAAACAGATGTTCTTCAGAGATACCTTCTGAGTACTTTGGTATTAGGGATCCTCGGTCTCTGGCGACTCATTACAGAATAATGTAATTATGATTCATTCGGTTTGTTACCGCAGGTACCCTTGTTTCTCTGAAAATACCTTCACAGCAGTGAAGATGCCTGTTACATGTAATTAGCAAAGTGTACAATACAAAAGATACACTACTGGCTTTTAAAATTGCTACACCACGAAGATGACGCGCTACAGGCGCGAAATTTAACCGACAGGAAGAAGATGCTGTGATATGCAAATGATTAGCTTTTCAGAGCATTCACACAACGTTGGCGCCAGTGGCGACACCTACAACCTGCTGACATGAGGAAAGTTTGCAACCGATTTCTCATACACAAACACCAGTTGACCGGCGTTGCCTGGTGAAACGTTGTTGTGATGCGTACCATCACGTTCCCGACTTTGACAAAGGTCGGATTGTAGCGTATCGCGATTGCGGTTCATCGTATCACGACACTGCTGCTCGCATTGCTCGACATCCAATTACTGTTAGCAGAATATGGAATCGGTGGGTTCAGGAGGGTAATACGGAACGCCGTGCTGGATCCTAGCGGCCTCGTATCACTAGCAGTCGAGATGACTGACACCTTATCCGCATGGCTGTAACGGATCGTGCAGCCACGTATAGATCCCTGAGTCAACAGATGGGGACGTTTGCAAGAGAACAACTATCTGTACGAACAGTTCGACGACGTTTGCAGTAGCATGGACTATCAGCTTGGAGACCGTGTCTGCGGTTACCCTTGATGCTGCATCACAGACAGGAGCGCCTGCGACCGTGTACTCAACGACGAACCTGGGTGCACGAAGAGCAAAACGTCATTTTTTCGGATTAATCCAGGTTCTGTTTACAGCATCATGATGGTCGCATCCGTGTTTGACGACATCGCGGTGAACGCACATTCGAAGCTTGTATTCGTCATCGCCATACTGGCGTATCAGCCGGCGTGGTGGTATGGGGTGTCATTGGTTACACGTATCGGTCACCTCTCGTTCGCACTGACGGCACTTTGAACAGTGGACGTTACATTTCAGATGTGTTACGACCCTTGGCTCTACCCCTCACTCGATCCCAGCGAAACCTTACATTTCAGCAGGATAATCCACGACCGCATGTTGCAAGTCGTTGGTTATTGAAAGCAACTGTCCAAGATTGTGCCACGATCATTATATCTAAGTAACAGATAACCCTTATTTGAATGGTTGTACAAGGCTTTGAAACGCACTTCTCTCGTATATGATTATAGTGTCGCGGTCGCCGTGTCAATCAGTTTTGTAGAGACAGCACGGTTACGATACTCATCTGGATCTCGACCTGGAGAGTGTCTGCAGTGTTGACAGTTGCCGCGGTCAGGAATACTCACACTCTGTAACCAGATGTAATACTACGCCGCCAGCCACCTTCTTTTATTTTCGAATCTGAAAGGTCCACATATCACAAGAAACAGTTATGAAAGATGTGAATATCATAAGAAGCATAAGTTTTTTTTCTGTTTGCCATTATAAGTATTTTTGCATGCCTTAACAAATGAGTGATGCGAATTCTTTGCTACCAGAGGTTGTAGGATTGGGCAGAGCTCAGGCGAACGAGAGGGTCATTTGCGGAAAAAGAGAGAGAGAATGTTGCATCGTGGCGGAGTAATGAGCCTGGTTGGCCGACGTGTACCGTTTTATGTGAGAGGCTGTCTAGTGTGTAACTGAGGAAGTAGGATGAATCTGAGAGGATCTTATAGAGACACAACAATTTTGGAAAAACGTAATATGCAGTGAGTTTTCTTGCGAGCCGAGTAATTACTGTGGTGTAAAGTTTTTACTGTGATTAACAACATTTATATATTGGTATCCAGAATGAATTATCAGTCATGTGTTTGGTATTCTAATTATCTTTCTCCAGTCACTGTTAGTTAAATGTATTTCATTAAGAAAGTTTTTGTTGTTGTTGTGGTCTTCAGAGACTGGTTTGATGAAGCTCTTCATGCTACTCTATCCTGTGCAAGCTTCTTCATCTCCCAGTACCTACTGCAACCTACATCCTTTTCCATGGATTTTAATTCCTACTCCGAATTTTTCTTTTGTTTCCTTTACCGCTTGCTCTATATACAGATTGAATAACATTGGGGATGGCTACACCCAGTCTCACTCCTTTCCCGACGACTGCTTCCCTTTTATGCCCCTCGACTCTTATAACTGCCTTCTGATTTCTGTATAAATTGTAAATAGCCTTTCGCTCCCTGTATTTTACCCCTGCCACCTTCAAAATTTGAAAAAGAGTATTCCAGTCAACATTGTCGAAAGCTTTCTCTAAGTCTACAAATGCTAGAAACATAGGTTTGCCTTTCCTTAATCTATTTTCTAGGGTCAGTATTGGCTCACGTGTTCCAACGTTTCTACGGAATCCAAACTGTTCTTCCAGAGGTTGGCTTCTACCAGTTTTTCCATTCGTCTTAAAGAATTCGTGATAGTATTTTGTAGCCGTGGCTTATAAACTGAGAGTTCGGTAATTTTTACATCTGTCAACACCTGCTTTCTTTGGGATTGGAATTATTATATTCTTCTTGAAGTCTGAAGCTATTTCGCCTGTTCATACATCTTGATGGTAGAGTTTTGTCAGGGCTCAGGTCTTTCAGTGCTCTGTCAAACTCTTCATTCAGTATCGTATCTCCAATTTAATCTTCATCTACATCCTCTTCTATTTCTATAATATTGTCCTCAAGTACATCACCCTTGCACAGACCCTCTATATACTCCTTTCACCTTTCTGCTTTTCCTTCTTTGCTTAGAACGGGGTTTCCACCTGAGATCTTGATATTCATACAAGTGGCTCTCTTTTCTCCAAAGGTCTCTTTAATTTTCCTGTAGGCAGTTTCTGTGTTACCCCTAGTGAGAAAAGCCTCTACATCCTTACATTTGTCCTCTAGCCATCTCTGATAACCATTTTGCACTTCCTGTCGACCTAATTTTTGAGACGTTTGTATTCCTTTTTGCCTGCTTCATTTACTGCATTTTTATATTTTCTCCTCTCATCAATTAAATTCAATATATCTTCTGTTATCCAAGGACTTCTAATAGCCCTCGTCTTTCTACCTATGTGATATTCTGCTGCTTTCATCCCTCAAAACCCCCATTCTTCTTCTACTGTATTTATTTCTCCCATTCTTGTCAATCGTTCCCTAATGTTGTCCCTGAAACTCCCTAGAACCTCTGGTTCTGTCAGTTTATCCAGGTCCCATCTCCTTAAATTCCCACCTTTTTGCAGTTTCTTCAGTTGTAATCTACAGTTCATAGCCAATAGATTGTGGTCAGAGTCCACATCTGCCCCTGGAATTGTCTTACAATACAAAAACTGGTTCCTAAATCTCCGTCTTACCATTATTTAATCTATCTGCAACTTTCGAGTATCTCCAAGCCTCTTCCATGTATACGTCCTGGACTGTGCGGCTGATCCCGGCGGAGGTTCGAGTCCTCTCTCGGGCATGGGTGTGTGTATTTGTCCTTAGGATAAATTAGGTTAAGTATTATGTAACCTTAGAGACTGACGAACCTTAGCAGCTAAGTCCCATAACATTCCACACACGTTTGAACATTTTCTTCCATGTATACAACAGCTATGAGAAAGTTATGCTCTGTGCAAAATTCTACCAGGCGGCTTCCTCCTTCTTTCCTTACTCCCATTCCATTTCACCTACTACGTTTCCCTCTCTTCCTTTTCCTACAATCTAATTCCAGTCACCCATGACTATTACATTTTCGTCTCCCTTCACTATCTCAATAATTTCTTTTATCTCATCATACATTTCATCAATCTGTTCGTCATTTGCGGAGCTAGTTGGCATATAAACTTGAACTACTGTGGTAGGCTTGGGTCTCGTATATATCTTGGCCACAATAATGCGTTCACTATGCTGTTTGTACTAGCTTACCCGCACTCCTATTTTGCGATTCATTATTAAACCTACTCCTGAGTTACCCTATTTGGTTCTTGTTATGTCCGCACTATAACACAACAAATATTCAGTGACAACCAAATTTATTTGACCTTCTGTCAGTCAAAACAAAACTTAAGTTCGACTACACAATACTTCGCGGGCTGTAGCGCCAAGGAGAAATCAGAGTCACCAGTAGAGAATACAAGTCCAAACTACTGCCAATAGTCGATACCGACGCGTCGAAAGTTTCCAGCCAGGGAGGCCACAGTAAGGTTCGGTCGTCGTGAGTCCAGCAGCTGGGTAGTAACACAGTCATCAGCGAAGATTGAACTGGTTAAACGGGGTCAGGGAGCTCGCTTAAATCCGCAGGTCCGGCCAATGAGAGCGTTGGTAGATGGCGCCCTTATGCGGTTGCTCACTCTGGTGGCAAGGGCAGCGCCGCCAGGGCAATCCGTGTCGACAGTGGTGTGTGCGCTGCCGCTAACACCGCGACGACGCGTTCACTGGCGCCAGTTGTTGACATCTTGTGCGGCGCCAGCGGTACTCGCTGTGTTCCGCGCGTGTCGTAGCACGCCGCGCCGAGTTGACGGCTGCTGTGCGGCCGCCGATACGACAGTTCTGTATTTAGTTAGCTTAATGACACCATTTCTCGTCACCAGGAACAATAAGGGATAGGAATGGTCGGTGCTCTTCACGAGCCATTGACGTCGAGCAAGTAGAGATCCACACATAGCCACCCCGCCGGTTTTTGTGGCATAGAGCGTGTTGAACCCATAGGCCCGATTTCGCAACCTTCCCCATTGCATGCAAATGTCACACGATGGAGGAATGATTACATTTCATCGCATTAGCCAGTTCTCGAGTACAGTGACGTCTATCATTGGGGGTTAATGCGTTTAAACGATCTCCATCAAACCGTGAAGGTCTTCCTGAAGGTGGAGAGTCACTGTCGTCAAAATAAACCTCCTTAAAAAAGAGAAAACCATTTTCTTGCCACGCTCTGTTCAGCGTCCCATACACGGATAAATGTTTGTGGCTTCCCCTGATTTTTCACCCTTCGATTGCACTGAAACAGAAGAATGTCGGAAATGTTCCGATCGCACCACTTGGCACTGCATCTCCTAGCGTCCACAACTTCACTAAGCATCTCTAAATCTGAAAAAGACAATATGTTAATTCAAATAGCAACAGTGAACTACAGATAAGAAATGGCAATCGATACACAAATACTTGACAATGGAATAACAACATGAAAACAAAAACGATACGAACATCTGCAACAACCTAATAGATCAAAGTACATGGGCAACATTGTAATCGGAATTTAATATTAGCTGCTTTCACATTGCTAGCAAGAGGCTGTAGCATACACAACTTCCACCTACTAAGTCCTAGCAATTAATTTTCAACCTAGTACATCTGTTTCTATTTGATCCGTTGTCTTGGCCGTTGTCTTCTACTGTGGCCTGCGTCTTTTTAGTTGTGTTAGTTTCAGTTTGTAAACAAAAGGTCTCATGTTACAGTGGTCAAAGACGATTTCCATGCTGCCATGTCCGGGGGGCACCGACCTCTGTCTGCGGTGCCACCAGCGGCTCTCGTGTTCCCCGTCATCGCCGCCGCCGTCGGCAGCATCTGCCGTTGACGGAGACGTCGCGGGAGACCTACACTCTGGCTGTGCAGCCTGTGGCGGTGCTGCCAACTCTGCGCTCCTCATCTCTCAAAAGACCAAGAAATCTGATAGTCATTAGCGGTGTGTCGCCTGAATGTCGAAGGGCTGAATTCTGCTGCAGGAAAGTCGAATGACTTTGACTCGACCTTGCCGCAGTAAATTACGCTATCTCTTACAAAAGTGATGAAGTTATCGGTTATTGATGATTACAGCGTGAAGATCTGGATACGACAATGTGGATGAATGCCCAAAGAAACAAATTGCATTAAGCGCACTCTTTAGGCCAAAGAATATCTACTTTCTTTGGTTTTTACTTTGTTATTGGGACAACTGAAAGCTGATATGTTTTCGGCGACAGTTCATCTGTATTTTGATACAAAATTACATATTATAATACGACAAGAATAAAAAGTAAAGCGGAAAACTTTTTATTGGTTAGCACTACTGATTTCTTATTTTCATTTAGGTAACGAGCATTCAGGACTAAGAAGAAAAAAAAACAATAATTAGAAACATTACGAGAGTAGCGTGTTCTTGGTTTCACACAAACGTTAAGGAGCTTGAAGGGTTTCGTTTAATAAAGAAACGAAGAACAATGCCAGAGTAGCTACATCAGCCACCAACCGTAGGGGTTCGAAGTGAACAATTCCCTGTACAGAGGCACATTACAGATCACGACTGCATGTATACGCACTAACATTTGGAGAAAGGTGCACCCTTTCTGTTTATGTCAGTCCATTTTATGACGGGCAGTCAAACGAAAAGACCTGCCAAAATGAGAACATGGAATAGTTCCATTCAAAAAGTAATCACCACACGCGCTAAGACGTTTGTCCCACTTGGAGGCCAGTCGTTTCGCAGAACGCGGTCAGTCGCTAACGGATCCAAAACCGCACCCAGTCTGGCATATCCTCGTCCGACTGAAACCGACGTTGATGTATGTCTTTTCCAGGTCGCCAAAGATGCGAAAATCACGGGGTGAAAGTTCCGGGCTGTAAGAAGGAGGTTGTTGCAGAGTTTCCCAAGCAAATGACTGAATCATACCCTTCGTCCGTTTGGTAGTGCGTGGGCGGGCGTTATCATACAACAGTATGACTCCGTGCGGCCGCATTCCGAACAGCTGGAGGGCATACGACAAAGTCAATGGAAATATCTAACATCTCCCCCTCCGAAGAAAGATCTTCACGCAACTTCCGATAAGGTCATACTGACCTTCTTCGACTGCAGGGGCCCTCTGCTCGTCGAGTTCCTCGAATGTGGAACCACAATCAACGCGCAGCGCTATGAAGACACTTTGCAGAATCTGTGTCGCACCATGATGTCAAAATGCCCGGGAATGCTGTGGGACGGAATCATGCTACTACACGATAACGCCCGCCCGCAATCGGACGAAGGCTGCGCTTCATCGGTTTGGTTGGGAAACACTATAACATCCCCCGTCCAGGCCGGATCTTTCATTGTGTGATTTTTACATCTTTGGCAACGTGAAGAAAGCCGACGTGGACGTCGGTTTCAGTCGGACGAGAAAGTGCAAGGGTGCTGCGGTTGTGGATCCGTCAGTGACAGACAGCGTTCTGCGAAACAGGAATTTATCGATTCATCTTCAAGTGGGATAAATGTCTTAAGGCGTGTGGTGATTACTTTTGAGTGGAACGATTCCACAGACAAATTGTAGCGGGTGTTCAGTTTTCATTTGACTGCCCCTTGTATTTACAGTTTGTTTTATTCTGTGGTAGCATTTCTGAGCTGCTATGACGCTATTTGTCGGTGAAGATGTAAGTCTCTAGGCAATAACTTTTTAATCATCTACATTAATCTTTGTTTATTTCAATATCTGTGTAAACAGCATCGATCTACTGCCGATGTTCTTGAACCACTTTGCATGAACGAACCTCTCTAATATAATCTCTTTCCGTCTTCTTAATGGCGTTGATAAAAACTGATCTGAAAAACTGTCATTCGATTTGTACAGGCGTGATTAGATTCGGTTATGAACTTTCTTGCTAACAGTTCCACTGTTTGTCTATTGATTCCGACGGTGCTATACCCTCGCGTCCATGACCAGTTATAAACCTGTAATCCAACCACAGCAGACGATTGTAGTTTCTGTTGCGTCTCGGTGACGCACTATATCCTCTCTAGACTCACGCACACCCCACTACTGGGAACGTTAGGACCGCCGCTTCACCTGGGATGACGCTCCTTAGTAGCCATACTCATTCTCAAACAGAGGTATAATTCAAGAGCTGGACAGTGACAGTGATAACACAGGAATTTAGAGTGTCTACTTCACCAGCGCTACTGCATTAACAAATATGCACCTCCCTATGCACTCGAACATGCCGAAGCCATTAACCACTGGAAGAAAGTTGTAAGCTGTTGGCCAACTACCGAAAAACTGTTCTACTTGTCTCTGGTAACATCTCCTACCAAGGATAAACTACAGGAGAGTATTAACAGCACAGAACACGTCGATCTATATAAACAAAAAATCGGTTGTCACATGCGTGGAAGATCATCGCCTGAGAATGGCTCGACCTATACGGCTG
This sequence comes from Schistocerca gregaria, assembly GCF_023897955.1. NCBI lineage: Eukaryota > Metazoa > Arthropoda > Insecta > Orthoptera > Acrididae > Schistocerca > Schistocerca gregaria. Next base: position 430,193,562 of record NC_064921.1, read on the forward strand.
ATTTATTTTTAATTTTTTTCGTTTTATTCGTAATTGTCAGTACAAAGTTTGTACTAAATAAAACTTTTGGATAATCCACGGGAGAAGCCGGAAATGTGGATGTCTTTTTCTACGAAAATCTCAGTGAAAGAAATGTGACGGTCAGTTTGGTAATTCTGCTGTTACACGTTTTCGTAACAAAAACTGGTGACGTTCAGTTTGATAGTTTTGCTGTCGCATGTTTTCATAACAAGAGCAAATTCTGCATTGAATGTTGATATTTTTCGAAGAAGAATAGAATTCAAAGTAATATTTCAGGGTGTTATCCAGCGGTGGCGATCTTACTCCCACACTTGGTACGTTGCAAAGATTGAATTGATATCAGTTCGCGGTTATTTTGTATGTTGTAAACAGTTAATTGATTTCAATTCTTGGCTGACTGACAGACTGACGACGCAGAGCCTAAAACACAAGAGATATATACATGTTATTCAGTAATAACCTTCTTTTAAACCGGTTGCGAGAAACAATACGCACGCTATGCTGTGAAAATGTGCGGCTTTGTTTTCCTTTGGGCAGTCATGATTAAGAGAAAACAGAAGAGCTGTATTGATGGCTAACTTTGAAGTCCTACCTGTTCGTGGATGAAAACCATGCGAAATACTGCCATTAAAGCCACTGTCCTCACAGATGCAGCAGCTGGAAAGATCTACCTCATATCCCGTGCACTAATGTTTCCAACCGATTTACTCCATTCATTTTGACTTCTATTCCCAATCAAGGTTCTCCTTGGAAGCACAATAAACATGGTCACAGAGAGGGGAGCAAACGAGATAGACATAAAAGGAGGGAGGAAATGGATAGAAAGAAGGGGGAGGTGTAGTGGGGTGAAGGTGATTGACAGAGATAGGGAGGAGGAGGAGATAGACAAAGGAAAGGGAGAGGAGGAAAGTGACAGGGAAAGGAGGGGAGAAGGAGATTATAACTCACATCCAATTCCCATACATATTTAGCAATTGCGAAGCACTACCCGGTTCGCTAGTAGTATACAGAGTTTGTTGCGAGACTAGGTGGCAAAAAAAAAAAAAAAAAAAAAAAAAAAAAAAAAAAAAAAAAAAACACGCACACACACACACACACACACACAGACACACACACAATTCAAAAATCTGTGCGTAAATAGATCCGAAAGAGAAGAAATGAGGCTGGGGAGTTCCTGTAAGCTGCCTAAAGCGTTACGTACGAAGACGGTGTCATCGGCAGCCAAGTAAAAGCCTAGGGGTCTGTGCGGCAGCGTGGGCAGAAAGAATGATACTGTTTTCAGTTCGTTTTTGATGAATCTAAACAAAAGAAAACATACGATGCAGCGCCATCATAATCGTTTGGGTACGAAAGTTATAAGCAAATTGTTTGATTAAAAGATGTGCGAAAATTAATTTCAATTATAAAACCACTCGTAGTTTTCAGGTTTGTAATTTATTTATTACGCGTTTTCCCGGGTAGGTATTCATCAGATAATCTTAAAATCAATGCCAGGAGCATATGTCAAATCGATATGAACACCAGAATGGAATATACTTAGACACGACTACAAAAGGAGTCATAACAGTGGAGAATATAATATGTGGAAGCAGCACGGACTATCATATCCCGACAACACATCCAGAGCTTCTTTGATTCAGTGCTGAAGGGTGTAGCAGCGGTTATAGCCAGCAATGGCGGTAACACTCAGTGCTGATTTCGTCATCTTCCTCACTTCACATGGGACTGTAATTTCAATTGAGTGATCTTTATACAACGTGTTATCTCCCAAATCAATTTGACTGTTATATCTCCGATCCTTCTTGGTGCTGCATTTTGGATGGCCAGCAGTGTATTCACCGAAAACACTAAAATCACTTCCAAACAATCCAATACAAATTCAAAGGACGGTGTTGAAATAGCAATAGGCGAATTCAATAAAATTATTACCATATTCGTACAACAATTATTAACGAAGTTATTAACATGTGTGTACATAATTGTTTATAACTACTGTAACTAAAGCTACTACATAGGCGTGGCCTACGATGCACCGTTTGATATGTTTTGAAGTCAGTTATATAATTACCGTACTTATTTACTGGTATAGATACTAGTTCTTATAAATAAATTATTGAATAATTGACAAGTGCCTAAGCAAATAGGTCTCCACAATTACAGTAAAGATTAGTGTCAGTATAAACAGTTTGTCCTATTATCCAAAATACCTACGTACCGGTATATCTAAAAACAAAATTGGTAATACAGTGTTGTAAAGTGTGTCATTTGACAAGAGTCGTTCTGCAGGGCTATGATGAGTAAATATATAGAGTTGACTAGGTTCCTGCAGCGCCGAGTTTTAGTATACAAGGTAAAAACATGATTTTCTGCTTTTTATAAAATTAATTAATGCGGTATTGGAATGAAAGTGAATTGTAGGTGTATATCCTATTTCTTTACAGCGAAATTTGTTAAAAAATATGAATGTATTCGAATGGTGATCTAGAACTTGAAGTCCGACGCGACTACGGCGGTATTCACGTGACAGACGTTTTAAAATGGCGAGCAGAGTGGGATTCGGGTTCTTCTTCATGTTTGTATCTGGATGGGTAACGTACTTAGTAAGACTGAGCAGCCAGAGAGCCACACACGTTCAAGTGTGTTCGGTAACAGAATTGTTCTGACGTGCTCCTGTTCGAATGTTAGTGTGAGAGCACTCCGCAGTATTCCAGTTACTGTATATCTTCCAACTGTTGTCGGGTAATCGGCAACACATGCTGTATGGTATTCTAGTAACACAGGAGAAGTTTTTTCGTTGAAGACTGCAAATATATTTGACAGGTTCTGACATAATCGACGTCACTTGTTCTGTGAAATCATTACATTCATACTGATAATTGCGGGCTTCCGATATTTTACCACTACGTTAAACCTCCAAACCCATTATACTGTAGGTTATACAGAATAAAATCAAATTAGTAGACGAGGTATACCATGGTAGAGGACTGACGAATGGTACTGATCTCGGCAATAGCAGGAACAGTTGCTGTATGTAGGAAGGCCCTTCACTGTGCTGGAGTGTTCACGATGGCTGCATTTCCTCATTCTGTAATTCAGATATGTGATGTGGTGTATGATGTCAAAATGGTTCAAATGACTCTGAGCACTATGGGACTTAACTTCTGAGGTCATCAGTCCCCTAGAACTTAGAACTACTTAAACCTAACCAATCTAAGGACATCACACACATCCATGCCCGAGGCAGGATTCAAACCTGTGACCATAGCGGTCGTGCGGTTCCAGACTGTAGCGCCTAGAACCGCTCGGCCACTCACGCCGGCTGCATGATATCCTTAGCAATCGTTTTAAATACTGCAGAATGCATGCTGCCCGGCTCGTTTTGCGTCTTTTTATTGGAATGCTTCTCGTAGACTGACGAACTATGTTCTGTCTTCCAGTGGGATGGGTATCTGTTGTACATGAGCCGAATCGTGCTATATCGGTTTGAAGATGTACTTAAATATTTCACTACGACGATAGTCTAATACATGCAATCATGACGACCCTGCTACCAGCTATATTAACTGCATGCTGTTGGACGTAGGATACTGTAATTATGTACAGATGAATTGCAAGGAATGCCCCACTGTAGAAAGACGTATTAAACTACTAAAAAGAATCCACAGCGTACCGTTTGAGATACTCCACAATTTTGATCGGTATAAAGACTTCCAACGCAAGTGTCTTTTTGAAGAAACCACGTCTGCATTCACCAGAAGAGGTTTAGAAATTCAGTGGAAACATACGGTGTATATGCCCTACAATTAACTCACTGCATATCTTCCGCGACATTTCCGAATGATTGTCGTCATTCATTTAGTATATATGTAGCCAGACGAGACTTTCATCAGTCGAAAACCGGTAGTCTTCCACATTTAGTGCTATTTATTGTGATCTTAGAAGAAAAATAGACTGACCGAAATCACAAACACTTCTCCATCTCAAAGATTCCACAGTCCTAAGCAAAAGAATACCAGGCATCTCTTGAGGGGGCTAGCCGTACGGTATCTGTGTCCATCTTCCTTACGATCACATTGAGCTACATGACTCATAGCTCCACCTGACGTTAAACCTCAGAAGACAGTAGCATTTAGAAATCCGCTGGAGGTATTGGAAGCTCTATGTACAACGTAAAGAATTATAATGCACGTGGGGAAACGCTTAAAAATTGCAATACTGGCTTGAATATTACATCGCTTTCTCTTTATAGAATGGTTAACTGGAATTTTACGTATCACTAAACATGTGAAATTATTGTATTAGTTTAAGCGAAAGATTTTGATGCTGTTTCTGCTAACAATCTCATGTCCTCTTAAGCCCCCTGGTAACATATATGGTATCTCCAGGGTTTTTTTATCGGGTGCGCAGGCAGCTGAACTTTTTCTGGCCTGTGGTATCATGTACGACAGGCATTAGGCTTACGGAAGCACACTTGTTCGTTCTACTGCCGAGCACCATGAGGTGACAGCACATATTGGAATCTTCGGATTTTGCAACCGCACAGCATGTCTGGGCGAAATAAAGATAAAGACATATCTTTTTCTAATTACATGTATTTTCACATGCTTCAGCATTATTTTAAAACTATGCAGAGTTATCTCAGTTAACAACGAAATATAAATTAACATTATAACGGATTTATATTCTTTAAACTTGGGTATAGCGTATGACACCCCGGGACGCAATTCCTACTTTGTTTGGATCAGATGATGCGTTGTTACATTTTTTTGCACTTGATTACCAGGTTCGACTGATATCGAGATCAATGAGTTGGTCAACAGAATTAATCCAGACGAATCTTAGAGAGTTTGGTGAAGATGATGCTTTGATGCAAAGTGAAGAAAGTGAATCAGAAGAGGAAACTGTACCTCACGCTAAAATCAGAGAAAGAAATGTTCTGGAGGCATTCAAATGAGAAAGAATAAGATTGTTATTAAAGCAGTTACTGTCTTCCAGTAGGTACTTTACTCAGAAAACTTACTTTCCTTTTCAGTTTTCGTATGGGTGACACTTCTGCTTACCTCGAATCTAATACTGCTGCCAGCAACTCAGCAACTACAGATTAACTCAAGAACCCATTTGAATATTTTCCATATACCTCCTTCGTTCATGTTTTGAGGCTGTGTCTCAGTTCACAAATATTAGGTATCTCGGTATAATAGGAAAATTGCTTCATTCTACCATAGGAAAAATGCAGAAGTTTTGGGGAGTCAGTACTTTTTCAGAAGTTTTAGGTGTACCACCATAAGAATGTGCTGGCTGAGGAAAAATAGGTATCCACCAGCTGCAGACAAAGTTTTAAAGGGAGAGGTTTTACCTCTTAATGATTATTCTAAAATTAATTGATGACTTACAGCTAATGAAAGTTGTGGTGCCAAGTATGTAGTTGGGCATATCTTGAAATTGCCAGCAAATATGAACAATATGCGTAATGTTTATGACAGCGCTTTGGTAACAAAGCAACATCAATCTGTATACAGGGTGGCGCACGAAATGTGTTACCATTTTGTTTTTGAATATAAACTTCATTGTTAATACAATCTGAAAGGAACATAAACAATCTGAAAGGAACATATACTACAATGAAGAGCCGTCCATCGAGATTTGTTCTACCTCAGCACATGCTCAATATGTCCACCATTTCGTTTCCTAACTTCCTTCAAACGAACACTGAAGTTAGTGATTACCCTACGGCACATGTCTCCCGTAATTTCACTGGAAGCTTGAAGAATAAGTCTTCTGAGCTCCATTAAATCACGTGAACGTTTCGGGAAAATTTTTTCGTTTAGGTACCCCCAAAGAAAAAAGTCACATGGATTGAGGTCTGGACTATTGGGGGGGGGGGGGGGCAATTTTGTCCGTCATTGAAGCGACCTGGAAACCTGAGTGAAATTATCCGTATGTCGAAATGCTCGTGTAAAAACTCCAACACAGTGTTTGCAGTATGTGGCCTTGCTCCATCTTGCATGAACCACTGCGTGTTGAAGGACAAGGCAGTAACAAGAAGCTGTGGAATGAAGCTATTGCGAAGCATGTTCAAATAATGCTCGCTGTTCAGTTTCTTCAAAGAAAAAGGGTCCAATAAGTCCGTGACTGGAAACTTTTGCCCACGCTGTAATCCTGGGATCATAATGTTGTCGTTCATGAAGCACTTGTGGGTTTTCAGTGGCCCAAAAGCGTATATTTTGTTTGTTAACCACACCGTCTAAATGAAAATGCGCCTCGTCTGAAAATCAACCGTTTTGGAGAGTTTCTTCCCTATCCTCCGCCCACTGAGCGAACAGTAGTCTTTGCTGCTTGTGTTCTTCAGTGAGCTTCTGTGGGCAGGTCATCTTGTATGGGTACATATGGAGGTCACTTTTAAGAATGCGTTGAACGGAGCGTCTGGATATTCCCAGTTGCACTGCTGCCTTTCTACACGATTTCCCGGGACTTCTCTGTACAGCAACTCGTACCGCTTCAATATTCTCCGGCGAACAAACAGGCTTAGGCCGAGGTCGCTTCGCTTCCAATACTGTTCCTTCCCGTACAAATTTATCGTACAACCTGTGGATGGTCTTCTTGCAAGGGACCCATCGTGTGTCAAACTGTTGTCGAAAACGCCTCTGAGTCACAACAAGGCTTTTAGTTTCATAAAAAAGTAACACGACTGCCGATCGTTGCTGTGTCATCAGTCTTCCATTGTCAGCCATTGCTAGTTACTAGTCTCCTAGCGGGAGTGTCGTGAATTACACGTCATTTCGTAAATCATTTGTTTTTCCAAGCTCTGCTGGTACTGCTGTAGAGATCCCAGCGAGATACCGGTATCTAACGTGCATTGTAAATTGTGAAAGAAACAATTGGTAACACATTTCGTGCGCCACCCTGTAATTGTCTGTATAATTGTCCTGACCAAGTCCCAAGGTATCTTATCTACAAAATATTCACTATTGTTTCAAAAAATTTTGAGGGTCATTCGTTGTTGATTAGCATTAACACCAAGCAATTAAAACAAATATATACTAGCATTTTTAAAATGTGCTTGGGACTGAAGAGGATTTAATATCCTGATACTTATGACCATATATCGACAGTGAAGAGTGAAAACCTAGTATTTCAGAAAAATTATGCGTGGTTTTTCTCCCTTAATATGGTTGTCTAACAATAGAAGGTTTTTTTTCTCACTAGAGCGCAAAACATAGGTCATTACCTGTCATTAAGATCGAGGTTTCCTACCTAGTAACGCAACAAAAATATTTTTGTTTTATTTTTGAGAGACGAGTTTATCTTTATAAGCTGACGAAGTGTAGTTGATGCTGTTTACATATCCCTAAAATTGGAGCAGGATGTAAAAATTTTTTTTTTCTAGTGACAGAGGTGCACTGCGTGATGAAGATTGCCATTGTCACCAAGAGAGACTTGCTGTGGTCGCACGTGTGTGGCAGCTACTAGGTACATTTTCTTGCCATTCTGTTGCATTACTGTTATGGGTTGAACAATATTCCTCTGTATAGATGTCATGATTCCGAATAATCTGTTATACACTTTTTCATTATCCTGTCTTTCCATTCTTGTCTTAGAAGCCTGTAAATGCGTTTACCTGATGGATGTTTACAGGAAATGCAGTTGCTAAAGCCTTCCTTCGTCAATAAAAAAGTGTCTTGTCAAGTGAGCACAATGGATCCAGGGGCTCTGAGAACGGACTCGGAGAGTACAACATTATAAAAAAAAAAAAAGAATCGCTTCTCAGCCCTTCAGCTACTTATTAATGCATATTGAACCCCACAAACGAATTATCCTTATTGGCCAAGAGCAGGAAAGCCTCGCGGTTATTGGCCGAGGAAAACAGTTCATAATTGATAAATTTGACGAATTTACACAATAGGCAGATATAAACACGCATAAAGTATCGCGAGATGGCCTGCAACATGTCTGCAACGTTCATGCGACATGCGTGCGACGTGTGTTAAAAGGAAGCATTGGAATTAATTTGTTGGTATCTTAATGTCAGACAGCTAACAACTTACTGTGCACAGTTACAGCTGCATTGCACGTCTCTTTTCTGTAAGAATGGACCCATTTGCGGACATCATGTCAAATGAGCAAATTAATTATGGTCCTGCCACTACAGGACCTGGACCTCAAATGATCCCTACTGGCTGTCCTGATTCTTTTACTATGTTACACAAAACGACGAACTGCTCTAGAGAGAAAAATTATTATCAATAAACCATAAATCATTTATAGTAAAAATACCAGGGACAAGACTCACGCAATTGCTCTAGAGAGATAAATAATACCGATTAAAAATTATTGTTGATAAACAATATAGATTATTATTTATTTATAAATACCAGAAAAAAGCTTATCCATTCACTACAGAGTACAGACAGACCTCCTGGTTCTTTCACTACAGAGTGCAGGCTTCGAATAATTCCTACTGGCTAAGAGCATGATGGTGTGATTGGTCAACCTCACTCCCTTCCCCTCTCCACCTTCCCCAATCCCTCTACTCCCCTTCCATTCCCTACTCAGCAGTGACCTTGAATATACACTCCTGGAAATTGAAATAAGAACACCATGAATTCATAGTCCCAGGAAGGGGAAACTTTATTGACACATTCCTGGGGTCAGATACATCACATGATCACACTGACAGAACCACAGGCACTTAGACACAGGCAACAGAGCATGCACAATGTCGGCACTAGTACAGTGTATATCCACCTTTCGCAGCAATGCAGGCTGCTATTCTCCCATGGAGACGATCGTAGAGATGCTGGATGTAGTCCTGTGGAACGGCTTGCCATGCCATTTCCACCTGGCGCCTCAGTTGGATCAGCGTTCGTGCTGGACGTGCAGACCGCGTGAGACGACGCTTCATCCAGTCCCAAACATGCTCAATGGGGGACAGATCCGGAGATCTTGCTGGCCAGGGTAGTTGACTTACACCTTCTAGAGCACGTTGGGTGGCACGGGATACATGCGGACGTGCATTGTCCTGTTGGAACAGCAAGTTCCCTTGCCGGTCTAGGAATGGTAGAACGATGGGTTCAATGACGGTTTGGATGTACCATGCACTATTCAGTGTCCCCTCGACGATCACCAGAGGTGTACGGCCAGTGTAGGAGATCGCTCCCCACACCATGATGCCAGGTGTTGGCACTGTGTGCCTCGGTCATATGCAGTCCTGATTGTGGCGCTCACCTGCACGGCGCCAAACACGCATACGACCGTCATTGGCACCAAGGCAGAAGCGACTCTCATCGCTGAAGATGACACGTTTCCATTCGTCCCTCCATTCACGCCTGTCGCGACACCACTGGAGGCGGGCTGCACGATGTTGGGGCGTGGGCGGAAGACGGCCTAACGGTGTGCGGGACCGTAGCCCAGCTTCATGGAGACAGTTGCGAATGGTCCTCGCCGATACCCCAGGAGCAACAGTGTCCCTAATTTGCTGGAAAGTGGCTGTGCGGTCCCCTATGGCACTGCGTAGGATCCTACAGTCTTGGCGTGCATCCGTGCGTCGCTGCGGTCCGGTCCCAGGTCGACGGGCACGTGCACCTTCCGCCGACCACTGGCGACAACATCGATGTACTGTGGAGACCTCACGCCCCACGTGTTGAGCAATTCGGCGGTACGTCCACCCGGCCTCCCGCATGCCCACTATACGCCCTCGCTCAAAGTCCGTCAACTGCACATACGGTTCACGTCCACGCTGTCGCGGCATGCTACCAGTGTTAAAGACTGCGATGGAGCTCCGTATGCCACGGCAAACTGGCTGACACTGACGGCGGCGATGCACAAATGCTGCGCAGCTAGCGCCATTCGACGGCCAACACCGCGGTTCCTGGTGTGTCCGCTGTGCCGTGCGTGTGATCATTGCTTGTACAGCCCTCTCGCAGTGTGCGGAGCAAGTATGGTGGGTCTGACACACCGGTGTCAATATGTTCTTTTTTCCATTTCCAGGAGTGTAATAAGCACAATTGCATTAGCTGTAATCTGACACTGAAGAGTGCTGACTTTGGCATTCCAAAATGCCCACTGATACAGTACTATTGTGCATGGGGAATAAAAGGAATTGAATATAATGGTTCCACAGCTCCTCTTAAACCATACTTTAGTGTAATGAATGCTAAATGTCACTCAAGATGTTGTAAAGAGTAACTCCACTGAACAGTGGAAGACTGAAAACGAGTGATTTGGAGTAGCGAATCACGCTATACCCTGTGGCAACCAAATGGAAGTGTTTTGGTTTGGCGAATGCTTGGAGGATGTTAGATGCCATCATGTGTGGTTCCAGTAGTGAAGTACAGTGGAGGTGTTGTTACGGTGTGGGAGGGTTTCTTGTGATTACATTTTGGTCCTCTTAAATTTGGAATGTTATGAACGCATTCTACAGCATTGTGTACTATGCGCAGTAGAGAAACAATTTGCATCAGCATGACAATGCACCTTGTCATAAACTGCCATGAAGTAGTACCATTGAGATAATGGTTAGTGAACAACAACATTCCTGGTACTGACTAACCTGCCCAGACTCCCGACCTGCACTCAATGGAACAAGTTTGCGATAAGTTAGAACTTAGAGTTCGCTTTAAACCCCAGCGTCCAACATCACTACTTTCTCTGGTTTTGGAGAAAGAATGGGCTGCCAAACGTCCACAGATATTCAGACACCTCATTGAATCTGACCCCAGAAGAATTAAAGCCTTCATTAAAGCGAAAGCTAGTCGCACCCCATGTTAATGTCTACTACGAGGTGTTCTGATACTTTTGGTCATATTCTGTACGAAGGTTTAGAGGCACTCTGCTTTTCGATCCGTGGGGGATCATCATATGCACCTTACGAAAAGTTGGGTGAAGGTGAGGGACATAAACATAATGGACCTTTTTTTCTCCAAAGTGAGTTAACTTAGAGAACCGAACACATAAGGTCTGGTAGGGCACTTCAGCAAGGAGTCAAAAAATGTCTCCAATAAAATTCGTAGCATATCGTCGCCCTATATTATTATCTCACTATTCAGAATGCACAAAAAGCAAAACCTTCAAATTATTCATTATTGGTCACTACAAATAAAAAGAAATTTGAGCGCTTAATCTTGCATTCAAGAGGTCATCAAAGACGGAGTGGCAAAGAGCTGACATCTGCGGCAGGAAAATCGAACGGGACGACATTGAAACAGTCCTGCCTCAATAATGTATTCTATCTCGTACAAGAATGATGAAGAATCAAACGTAATATATTACATTAAATTATACATTATACGTAATGGAATGATGAAACAGTACGGCCGGGCACATGAATCGTTGGTGTCAGTTGCGACTGCGTAGAAGTTACTCCAGGGTGCAGTGTGTTGATGACACAGAACACAGAAGCTATCATGGACCGGAAAGCATAGCTAGCAAGCGACCGGTATTGAGAAGTGCCTGAAACCAACCTTAAGGTTGCTGTATGGTCGTCACAACACTAGTAAAAGGTTGTCTTTGGTTCCGGCCGCATTCGCATTATCACATGTTGTAAAGAGTGACTCCACTGGACAGTGGAAGACTGAAAACGAGTGATTTGGATTAGCGAATCACGCTGTACCCTGTGGCAACCAAATGGAAGGGTTTTGGTTTGGCGAATGCTTGGAGGACGTTAGTTGCCATCATGTGTTGTTCCAGTAATGAAGTACAGTGTAGGTGATGTTACAGTATGGGAGGATTTCTCGTGGTTACATTTTGGTCACTCAGTTTTATGCCCCCTGCAGCTGTTAAAAGATTAAATTGTATTTCATAGATGAAAATCATGAACTTCAAGCAAACTACCGATATGAGTTTAGTACTCAAGGCGTGAAAGTTGAAAGGTGCAACGAATGAATGTCAAGTAGAGCACATTGTCTCCAAACAGTGTCAAATAAGAAAGCGTCCTACATCAGAACCGGAGAGAGAGAATGCGAAAAGAAAACTGGACACAGAGTAATGTATACATCATATGATAAGAATCACTACAATAAATTCACGGTGTATCTAATGCAGCACATACGACACATAAATACAGCATTGCGTCGAAGGAGCCAAGCGGTTATTGTCTGTAACACTACAGGGTGATCAAAAAGTCAGTATAAATTTGAAAACTTAATAAACCACGGAATAATATAGATAGAGAGGTAAAAATTGACACACATGCTTGCAATGACATGGGGTTTTTATTAGAACCGAAAAAAGGACCAAGTTCACAAAATGTCCGACAGATGGAGCTGGACAGCAAAGCGTCAGTGACTGCGCATGACAATCGTGTAAAAAAAGAGCTGTAATTACAGAGAGAATCAGATGCGCCAGTAGTCGCAGCATGTTGACGTTACCTGAAAAGGCGCTTTTAGTGAAGCTGTATTATCAAAATGGTGAATGTGCTAATTCAGCGCTTCGATCCTCTCGCCATAGGAAGGGGATTCGAACGGGTAAAAGTTCGTTGACAAAAGCAGCTGTGGCGAGAATGATTTCGAAGTTCGAAGCCACGGTTTGTTTGGACGATAGAACCTGCAGTCGCCGCCCGAGCACAAGGCGTAATGCCGCTGAAACAGTTCAGGAAGAAATGGAGACTGTAGCGGGTTCGTCTACGCACGGGGAAGTCAGCGCTCGTGCAGTCGCACGTCGCGCCGGCATTCCATACACTACTGTTTGGTTGGCACTTAGGCGTACCCTCCGATGCTATCCGTACGAAATCCATCGACATAATGAACTGTTACCTGGCGATTTAGTGAAGCGGAGGGCAGTTGCGGTGTGGGCGTTTCAAAAGATGGCGGAAGATGACGATTGGTTGAGTAACGTGTTGTGGAGCGACGAAGCTCATTTCACGCTTCGAGGGTCTGTCAACGCCCACAACTGCAGAATTTGGGCTACCGAAAATCCTAGAACTGTCGTGGAAACTCCATTGCACGGCGAGGAAGTAACGGTATGGCTTGGATTAACCACCTTTACCGTTATCGGGCCTTTTTTCTTCGAGGAAATGCGTGATTCTGGTTTTGTAACCGCTACCGTGATGGGTGAGAGGTACGCCGATATGTTACAGAATCGCATCACCCCCAGCCTGGCTGATAAACACCTGCTGGAACGTACGATGTTCATGCAGGATGGCGCTCCACCCCATATTGCTAGACGTGTGAAAGATCTCTTGCGTGCGTCGTTTGGTGATTATCGAGTGCTCAGCCGCCACTTGCGTCATGCTTGGCCTCCCAGGTCCCCAGACCTCAGTCCGTGCGATTATTGGCTTTGGGGTTACCTGAAGTCGCAAGTGTATCGTGATCGACCGACATCTCTAGGGATGCTGAAAGACAACATCCGACCCCAATGCCTCACCGTAACTCCGGACATGCTTTACAGTGCTATTCACAACATTATTCCTCGAGTACAGCTATTTTTGAGGAATGATGGTGGACATATTGAGGATTTCCTGTAAAGAACATTGTCTTTGTTTTGTCTTACTTTGTTATGCTAATTATTGCTATTCTGATCAGATGAAGCGCCATTTGACGGACATTTTTTGAACTTTTACTTTTTTTTTTGTTCTAGTGAAACCCCATGTCATTCCAAGCATGTGTGTCAATTTGTACCTATCTATCTACATTATTCCGTGATTTATTCAGTTTTCAAATTTATACTGACTTTTTGATGATCCGGTACACCAATACTCAGCGGAATTTCCAAAATTAGGGGAAACCCTCTAATATACATACATTTTGTTTGTTGACTTTTCTATTCTTTTGTGCAATTTTTTGAGAAATTCTGGTGAATGCTGCAGATAGCTTAACGTTTTTACTACAAAATAACGTAGTGAGCGGTTAGTTGGCGTACCCCCATGTGTCAGTTTGCAAAAGCTGATATGAATAGGAATACTCAGGTAGAACACAGCAATTTTCTAGGAAAAACATTCTATTTTATCAAAACTTAAATCTTTCAAAAAAGAAACTGCTCATGAGGAAATAATCCTTGAACAAAAATAAATTCCGGTTGAATGAATAAACAACAGTATGAGCTTAATGTATCAACAAAAAATGAATTCTTCAAGAAAAATAAATTCAGATTATTATTATAACTAATCATTGCTGTTCAAGCAGAATTAGCTCAATGTTTTAAATCAGCCGAAAATGTAGGACTTGGGTACTCGTTAATTTGAACACGTGGATCAATTTCCGGACAGTCTTACTTTGCTCATTACCAACTAAATGATTCTCTTAGCCATCTCCAGATTTCCCCTCTTTTGACCATGGTGGAGACACAATCTCGTTTCCATCGGTTTCGATTATCTTCCCAGGCTAATATCGGGCATTGTACTTCACCAAAACAAAGGTATTTACAAGTAATTCAGGGTAATAAGAAGGCTGTTGTGAATGTGAGAGATTCAATGTTGATCTTGTTCGATACGACATTGGCATCTTTATAAGGATTTCCTGTGTTTGTGGGAACTGTCGAATTAAAACCCTCACCATTGCCTTGGCAGGAGTTTGAGGGTGAAAGCTCTTCGCCATGGTGTTTTTCTTCAACCTCTCAACTATCACCAAGGAAGGCCAAACTGTCGTCACTTTCGGCATCTTTAATGTAACACACTCCGTCAACACAACACGTAGTAGAAAATTCAAATCAACACGTAATCCCCTCTTTTGACCATGGTGGAGACACAATCTCGTTTCCATCGGTTTCGATTATCTTCCCAGGCTAATATCGGGCATTGTACTTCACCAAAACAAAGGTATTTACAAGTAATTCAGGGTAATAAGAAGGCTGTTGTGAATGTGAGAGATTCAATGTTGATCTTGTTCGATACGACATTGGCATCTTTATAAGGATTTCCTGTGTTTGTGGGAACTGTCGAATTAAAACCCTCACCATTGCCTTGGCAGGAGTTTGAGGGTGAAAGCTCTTCGCCATGGTGTTTTTCTTCAACCTCTCAACTATCACCAAGGAAGGCCAAACTGTCGTCACTTTCGGCATCTTTAATGTAACACACTCCGTCAACACAACACGTAGTAGAAAATTCAAATCAACACGTAATCAGAAACATCAGAAGATTAGGGTTTAACCTCCTATCGACATCGTGGTCATTAGAAACGGAGCACAAGCTCGGAGTTTTTCAAGGACGAAGACGGAAATTGACCATGCCATTTCAAAGGAACCTTCTCGGCATTTACCTGTAGCGACTTAAGACAATCACGGAAAACATATACTTGAATGCCCAGCCGCGAGTTTGAACCGTCATCCTCCAGAATGAGAGACCAGTGTGCTAACTGAAGCGATAGGCAGCTGCTAAAGAGAGTGGTAAGGTGCTGGGACAATAAAGACATATAAAATTTTAACAACAATTTATTAACATTAGGAGTCACTAAATAAACAAATAGTAAACACTTAATGAAGAAGCTCTTATGGTTCTCGAGAAAACGCCTAGCGAGACAGGATAAATAACTGTCACAATTTTCCACCGACAAAATAATTTAGAAAGACATTTGGTTGCTGTTCTTTTAGCGGCACGGACAAATACAAAGCTTAATAACAAACAGAAACTTCTCACGAAAATATTAAGGAAACATAGAATTCCAAAATTTTGAAAATGATCAAGGCCTTATGGCAGGTAAACAAATAAATAATAATTTAAAAAACAATGTTTACCACCAAAGGCCAAGTAATAGGTTGCAGTAAGTAGGGCACCTCAAAATTGTACTTGACAATCATAGAATGCCAGACTAGAATACAGACGAGGCCCATCGAGTATAACAAAAATAATTTTAGATCCAAATTCACCGACAGTGGCTAGTTAGATTTAGAGACTGAAAACCGTCTCACGACAGCTTCAGTAAAGATTTATTTTAGTTTCTTTAACTAAAAGGAACCGCCATCAACGTCCACCGACAGTCGATATATTTAAGTAAAATACCTTTTGTCACCAACTTAAAAAATCAAGTACAATTTTTGCAGCAACAAGCAAATTAAAGTTCTGAATACAAAAAGAAATTCTTAATAGTCAATTACATAAAAGAAAATAAACAATTAGTGAAGTTGAAGGGGCAGAAACAGTAAATGTAAAATCATTAAATTAACTTTCGCTCATTGGGGCAGGAGGGAAAGGCAGAATATCGGATAACAACAGAAAATGGCGGTAATATAAAAAAGGGTGGGGCCACCCCAAAATGTGGCTCAAGCGTTCAAAAAATACAATAGAAACGTGCAAATTTAACTAGCTGGCCAGCTGCTTGAAAAAAAGCAGATAGATATCTCGATTAGCTACTGCATTCAGAAATTAAATAGTGCATCAAGGTGGCTCTTTGTTTTAAATTATTTGTCAACTCTAGCCCTTGATAGCAGGTATGTAGAACTATACGTCGAGGCTCCCATTTGGACTGCTTCACCATCTACGTACAATAACAATTAAAAAATTAGTAATCCCATGCTTCCCTGCAACATAGGAAATAAAATTAATAAAGTTACCACTAACAAGGTACACATGCACAAATCATCTTCATAGCATAGACAAGAATATAAAATTCAAACCAGTATGGAGGTTTTAAAACAAACCTCTTACCAACACAAACACCAAAAGAATAACAACATACACTGATGAGCCAAAGCATCACGACCACCAGCGTAACAGCTTGCTTGTCCGATATTGGAACGAAATACATCGCTGATTCTGCGTATCAGGGACTCGACAGTTTGTCAGTAGGTGTGCGGAGGTATGTGGCGTTAGGAGTCTACGCACAGATCGTGTAATTCGCATAAATAATGGGCTACTGATTTGAGTAAGCGGTGATGGCGCTCGATAGCGACCCAGATGGGTTCGATAGGATTTACATCAGGCGAATTTGGTCGCCAAGACATCAAAGTGAGTGCACTGAAATGCTCCTCAAACCACTGCCGTATTACGGTTCTGGGCCCTAGACACGACAGTCTTCTGGATATTGTCTGCAATTTATGCTTCTAACATGTTTTTTTCCCTCTTGGATTTAAGTTTTCTTCTATGAAAACGAAATAGAAATTCAAATAATTTGACAGCCCGCTAAAACGATCCACTCGAGTCATGTGATACCTATGACGTCACTGCCTAGCTCGCTGCTTCTACTGTCATAATACTATTTCACAGGTGATGTCTAGTTTTGGAATTTACGTTTCGGAAAATGGGTTACAAATGACGTGCAGTAGCGTACTGTACAAATACACCTATAAAATCTCCTGAAAAGTTGTTTTTGAGCGTTCCAGAAAATAAGGAGATGCATAAAATGTAGTTGCCACCACGTTAACACACAAGTTCACTAGCTTAATTAAAAATGTATTGCACTGTGAAGTTAACATTAACATACCTCCAAGATATGGTCTCCCACTGTTACAAAGAAGGATAGCGTCATTCAACGAAATTAAGCTCCTAGTGAAAATTGTCTTGATTCCTCACAGTCCCATTCTCCCTGACATGGGGACCGTGTTAATTATGTTGGTGAGAGTCAGCTGGAATGTGGTATACGCATGTAGACTATGTGACATATGGATGTTTGGGTTGATCTGAGGGGCATGCATGGACAGCCAAAATGTTTGATTGTGAACCAGCTGCCAAGATGGGTATCTCAAATGTTAACAACAGTTGTGTCACTGCCTACCAGGTTAGCCAGTAGCTGCTCTGTGTGATTCAACACATTGTTTTGGAAAAGATAAAATGAGTTTTTTTGAATTATTAATAAAGGATACCATGCAGTTTGCTTTTGACCCAAATTTTGTAAGACCTAAGGCTATGTAGATCAAAATGTGGGTAAAAAATGTTGAAATACTTGAGCATAATATTGTGGGCATTCATTTATGTTTGTTTTAAATACTGTCATTAAGCTGTTGAATCATGGGCAGTGTTGAGGTGTAAGTTGGTTCACTCTAATTGAACAATTAGTGCTGTTACTATGTATTTTGCTTGGTTTGATATTTGGATGATTAGAATTTGTGAACTCTTTGCCAAAATCCCTGTTGAAGAAATTAAAGGGTATGGTAGAAACACTTTGAATTTTGCAGAAAAATGCTCTCAACCATATATGTTCTCTGTCCTTAACGGGGTTTGGTGGTCAATATAGAACTAAAAAAGCTTACACCATCTTTCATAAATGTATGTGGGTACTGCACACTAGTAATGTGTGACAAACAGCCCTTAACCTATGTGTTGTGCAGGTCTACTGATAACATTCGTGCTGAGAGTATCACCAGGTGGGTGAAGCAGATTTCCACTGGTGAGGCTCCAAGTCCAAGCCCTATAACAAGCCCTATGCAGATGCAACAGCTGTCCACAATTTCTGTGAACAACAATCAACAGACCTGGAAGATGATTACAAGATGTAAAGAAATTTGCATAAACTTTACAACAGACGTTGAATACAATGAACATCAGTGGTACTACAGCTTCATTTCTCACCAAAATGGACTGTAATGAATCCCCAGCATGAATATTAGACTGAGCAGCTACACCTAGTACAGGGTACTGCAATAAATCGATCCCAAGCTGGGTTCTCAAATGAAAATAAAGCTAGACCAGTAACACTGGAGACTCATAGTAACCAATTAATAAGAACAGAATTACCTGATCTTAACAAGGTATATGAAGAAACAGAGAAAAGGAACCAGAGAAGGGACAACAAAAGAACATGAATTGAACCAAGGCAAAGGAACAGAAGTACAAAATGTACAGAATATTGACCCATCTACATGGAGAGAAAATACCTTTGACGCCTACACATTACATATGAAAGATGGAAAGAAGTCACCAATAACATTGCCTTTGAGATGGCCAATGGAGTTCTCATTGTGGTCTCCAAGGAAATCACCTAACCAGAAGTGAATGAGAGAAGGATGACCATGCAATGGAAGAAGACAAGGAAACAATGCTTTTGATAACAAGTCAGGCAGACATCAACAATGTAAGAAGCACTACAAACAAGATTTAAAAAAAAAAAAAAAACAACTGGAAGGAAATGACAGAACTCAGTATGGACATACCAGGTCTGACAATCAATACCAATGGCCAGATGATACTGGAGAGCAGATGGACCTAGAAGTGGAGGAGATCCATGAAGTGGAAACTATAAGTGCAACAACACAGCTACAAACAACTGGGTGAATGCCAAATGAAGTTGGCAGTCTAAATACTTTCAGCCATTTCACTACCACTGAAGTACTGAATGACTGGAACAAACATGTAATATAACTACACTCGACATAAGTAGGTTATAGAATGACATGAAGTTCATAGAGTTAATATTAAAAACTTACATGTTCCTGGTTTTTAAAGCAGTATAAAGTGTAACCCAAGAAAGTGTGTACAGTACAGCAATTCTAGTGAAGGATAGGACAGAGACCAAAGATGTCGGTTATTTAGAATCTGGAAAAGGCATTAATTGTAGGACTTTTAATACAACTATAATTCATGTCTGTCTTCCCTCTGCTAATGATCTTAGGGAAGAATGGGCAAAGACTTTTTTCTTTTTTCATTTAAAAAATAAGTAGTGATATGGTCTATCTGCTTAAGGATAACCCAATAGAAGTTTTAACAGGTGGCAACTGCAACTGTGTCTCATGATGATAGGATAAGTACCCAAATTTTAACTCCTCCAAAGAACTTGAGGGACAAGTTAAAAACTTGTGTTGGAAAGATACTTGGGAAATAAGGCACCCCACTTTGGTGTTAAATCACAAAGCAGGATTGATAGAATATATGTTTCTGGTAATTTATAATTTAAAAACAAGATTAGTGCAACTGAAATGATACCTGTGGTCTTTTCTGACCAGTAGTGAAGTGTGGCATCACCTCTGTTAAACATACTGGGGACATCCTACATGGAAACTAAATATCCATGTGTTCCACAACAATTACCTATATATGTGAATACCTCTTCTTCGCAGGTTTCTCTAAGATTATGCCACAAATTTAGGATGGATGTAGACTGGTGGACATTATGCACAAAAAAGAAACTAATATCTACTTTAATAGCTCACAGAAAAGAAAGTATGAGGTGACAGAAATATACAGTTGAATTTCACTTCATGTCTGCATTAGCTCTACAAATAGCCAATGTCTTAAGATGTCATAACAAACATAAAAAAATTAGTAAGGCTACACTAATAAGTTTTAAAAGATCAGCTAGGGGGATTGAATTTAAATCACATGTTAAGACAATTCTAGAGGAAGAACACACATCACTCTTCCATTTAATACAACATGAAAAGAACACGAGAAGGAATTTTATTGCTCATTATTTGTGTTGTTAAACTCCTACTTTGCTCTTCAGTTTTTATATACTGTAGACCACTCTTTTTCAGCAGCTCTTGTATAAAGAACGGTTTAAACTGATTTTCACTGTATAAGCAAAGCAACAGTATTTCACTCACTTTCATGACCTATACTTAATACTGAGTAACATAGAATACTGAATCTTTGCAAAAATAGGATGGTACAGATTATCACAGGTTTGACTGACATAGAAGAGTAATCATGGAAATTTAAGAAATAAGTGAGGCCCATAATTGAATAATGACATTATTTTTCTCCCTGAAACTAATTTACATAATACACACATAAGTAAAAGTTTTGCATCACCTCTGTTCCGAGAGTTCCGGAACCTGTACAGAAAATTGGAACAGAGATCAACATAAACATCATCCCCACACTTTTTATTCCTCATGAAAACCACACATTGCATGTTGTACCACCATACAGTGAGACCTTCACAGGTAGTGGTCCAGATAGCTGTACACATCAGTATCTCTAATACCCAGTAGCACATACTCTTGCATTGATGCATGCCTGTTTTTATCATGGCATACTTTCCACAATTTCATCAAGGCACTGTTAGTCCAGATTGTCCAACTACTAAATGGTGTGGATCCCTCAGAGCAGTTGGTGGGTCACGTCATTCATAAACAGTTCTTTTCAATCTATTCCAGGCATGTTTGATAGGGTTTATGTCTGGAGAACATGCTGGCCAGTCTAGTTAAGCAATGTAGTTATCCTGAAAGAAGTCATTCACAAGATGTGCACAATGGGGATGCAGATTGTCATCTGTGAAGACAAATACCTCACCAATATGCTGCTGATATGAATGCACTTTTGATCAGAGGATGGCATTCACGTATCGTACATCCGTTACAGCACCTTCCATGACTACCATCGGCATATGTCAGCCCCACATAATGCCACACTGAAACAGCAGGGAACCTCCACCTTGATGCACTCATTGGACAGTGTGTGTAAGGCATTCAGCCTAACTGGGTTGCCTCCAAACACATCTCTGATGATTGTGTGGTTGAAGGCATATGCTACACTCATCGCTGAAGTTGGTTCTGAATGGTCGATTTGGAATGTTGCTAGGCCCATCTGTACCACACAGCATGCTGTCGAGGTTGCAAAGATGGATCTCACTGTGGATATCAGGTGTGAAGTTTCACACAGTTTGAGTCATAACACGATGTCCTGTGGCTGCACGAAAAGCATTATTCAACGTGGTGGCATTGCTGTCAGGGTTCCTCCAAGTCATAATCCATAGGAAGCAGTCATCCACTGTAGTAGTAACCCTTGGGCAGCATGAGTGAGGCCTCTATCTCCTCCATGTCTGAACAACATTGCATTGGTTCATTCCAAGACGCCTGGACACTTCCGTTGTTGAGAGCCTTTCCTGGCACAAAATAACAATGTGGCTGTGATCAAACCACAGTATTGGCCTTCTAGGCATGATTCAATTACAGACAACATGAGCTGTGTACCTCCTTCCTGGTGGAATGACTGGAACTGATCGGCTGTCAGATCCCCTACGTCTAATAGGCTCTGCTCATGCATGACTGTTTACATCTTTGGGTAGGTTTAGTGACATCTCCGTACAGTCAAGAGAACTGTGTCTGTGATACAATATCCACAGTCAATGTCTGTCTTCAGGAGTTCTGGGAACTGGGGTGATGCAAAACTTTTTTTGATGTGTGTATAAAGGAAAACTATTTATTGGCAGATTCATGGATTTATTTCGTAATGATTTTAAGAAAATTTTACAACAATTGAAACTCTCAAATGCCATAAAAAGCAAATTTATGGGTGCTTTTGTTGGTTTTTAAATCTTTTTCTCTAAGTCATCCTTACCTTGCCAGTCCTCTTAGAGCAATTTGAACATAGAGCAATCACCATGACACTTCTCAGTTAGAGCCCACATATCCTGTGAATACACTTTCAGTGTCCTTAAAAGAGTAGTTTCCTCAGTTGTTTTCTGCATCTCTTTGCTTCCATCTGTTAAGGACAGTTTCTCTTCCCTAGGGCAAGAATATGCTCTGATCCTTTTTGGTTGCTCTTTTACCATCTTTTTAGAAGGCCTCAGGAACTTAATGTTGACTGCTAATATAAGTATTGTGGTTCTTACAGAGATAAAGAATCATGCCAAGTGCATTTCATTGATAAGTGGAACAGGAAAAATCTGTAAATTCTAGTGCATTGCAAAGTATCCATTGCTTTCAATTTTATCTATTGAGTATACATGTAAAGGTACGGCAGATATTTCAGACATTAATTCATATTTATTATTAATTGTAGATTTAGTAAGGCTTGGATTCATTTATTCACATAATGGAAATTCAAAAAGCCCTCTGTTAACTAAAAAGTAAGATTTCTGTAGGTGTTGGTAATGTGTCTGAGAATTTACTGAAGTATTCTTGCTTGTCATATTTTTCATTCTTCACTTGAAAAGGCTTTGCTCTTGACAAACTGAGGTATGTTATTGTGAAGCAAGATATCTAATAAAATTGAGCTTCTTATTGCCCTGTTTCTTTGTTAATAACTTTCTATAAAATTCTAGAAAGGTTAAACAATGGAAACTCCAGGTAGGAATATCAACAATGTAGAAAAAGACAGATTTCTACTTACTCTAAAGAAGACACATCAAGTTGCAGACAGGCACAATTAAAAGACACTTACATAAAGCTTTTGGTCACAACCTTCATCAGTAAAAGGAGAGACACGCCATTAATACACACCTCACCCACATACGACTGCCATCTCCAGCTTCTCGGGCCAGTATGCTGGACTTTGTGGTCATGTGTGCCTGAGGTGTGCTTGCTTGTATGTGTGATTGGTGTGTGTCTCTCTTTTACTGATGAAGGCTGTGGCCAAAAGCTTTACGTAAGTGTTTTTTAATTGAGCCTGTCTGCAACTTAATGTGTCTTCTTTACAGTAAGTAGGAATCTGTCTTTTCCTACATTGTTGATATTCTAGAAAGGTTACAGGATATAAAAATTACTGAATACCTCTTGAAGAATGGAGTTCACAACAAGAGCCAATTTGGCTTCCAAAAGGGCTGTTTGACAAGAGATGCAATATTTACACTTGCAGATAATGACAAAAACTGGTGTCTTCTGTGTTTCACCAAAAGCTTTTGATTGTGTCAGACACCATATTCTTAACTGCCTCACACAAAGGATGTGTTTTATTGTGCTCAACAGCTTATATTGTTTTAGTGTTAGTGGTAGTTTATCCTGTAGTGAAGTAGAAGTAGATAGTTCATGTGAATTATTATGGGTGGAGGTTACACTCAACAACTGAGCAAGGTTAATAATTGGCTCCTTTTACCAACCTCCCGACTCAGCAGCATTAGTGGCAGAACAACTGAGAGAACATTTGGAATACATTTCACATAAATTTTCTCAGCATGTTATAGTCTTAGGTGGAGATTTCAATTTACCAGATATAGACTGGGACACTCAGATGTTTAGGATGGGTGGAAGGGACAGAGCATCGAGTGACATTATACTGAGTGCACTATCCGAAAATTACCTTGAGCAATTAAACACAGAACCGACTCGTGGAGATAACATCTTGGACCTACTGATAACAAACAGACCCGAACTTTTCGACTCTGTATGTGCAGAACAGGGAATCAGTGATCATAAGGCCATTGCAGCATCCCCGAATATGGAAGTTAATAGGAATATAAAAAAGGGAGGAAGGTTTATCTGTTTAGCAAAAGTAATAGAAGGCAGATTTCAGACTACCTAACAGATCAAAACGAAAATTTCTGTTCCGACACTGACAATGTTGAGTGTTTATGGAAAAAGTTCAAGGCAATCGTAAAATGTGTTTTAGACAGGTACGAGCCGAGCAAAACTGTGAGGGACGGGAAAAACCCACCATGGTACAACAACAAAGTTAGGAAACTACTGCGAAAGCAAAGAGAGCTTCACACAGCCAAAACCTCTCAGACAAACAGAAGCTAAACGATGTCAAAGTTAGCATAAGGAGGGCTATGCATGAAACGTTCAGTGAATTCGAAAGTAAAATTCTATGTACCGACTTGACAGAAAATCCTAAGAAGTTCTGGTCTTACGTTAAATCAGTAAGTGGCTCAAAACAGCATATCCAGACACACTGGGATGATGATGGCATTGAAACAGAGGATGACACACCTGAAGCTGAAATACTAAACACCTTTTTCCAAAGCTGTTTCACAGAGGAAGACCGCACTGCAATTCCTTCTCTAAATCCTCGCACAAACTAAAAAATGGCTGACATCGAAATAAGTGTCCAAGGAATAGAAAAGCAACTCGAATCACTCAACAGAGGAAAGTCCACTGGACCTGACGGGATACCAATTCGATTCTACACAGAGTACGCGAAAGAACTTGCCCCCCTTCTAACAGCCGTGTACCACAAGTCTCTAGACGAACGGAAGGTTCCAAAAGATTGGAAAAGAGCACAGGTAGTCCCAGTCTTCAAGAAGGGTCGTCGAGCAAATGCGCAAAACTATAGACCTATATCTCTGACATCGATCTGTTGTAGAATTTTAGAACATGTTTTTTGCTCGAGTATCATGTCGTTTTTCGAAACCCAGAATCTACTCTGTAGAAATCAACATGGATTCCGGAAACAGCGATCGTGTGAGACCCAACTCGCTTTATTTGTTCATGAGACCCAGAAAATATTAGATACAGCCTTCCAGGTAGATGCTATTTTTCTTAACTTCCGGAAGGCGTTCGATACAGTTTCGCACTGTCGCCTGATAAACAAAGTAAGAGCCTACAGAATATCAGACCAGCTGTGTGGCTGGATTGAATAGTTCTTAGCAAACGGAACACAGCATGTTGTTATCAATGGAGAGACGTCTACAGACGTTAAAGTAACCTCTGGCGTGCCACAGGGGAATGTTATGGGACCATTGCTTTTCACAATATATATTAATGACCTAGTAGATAGTGTCAGAAGTTCCATGCGGCTTTTCGCGGATGATGCTGTAGTATACAGAGAAGTTTCAGCATTAGAAAATGGTAGTGAAATGCAGGAAGATCTGCAGCGGATAGGCACTTGGTGCAGGGAGTGGCAACTGACCCTTAACATAGACAAATGTAATGTATTGCGAATACATAGAAAGAAGGATCCTTTATTGTATGATTATATGATAGCGGAACAAACACTGGTAGCAGTTACTTCTATAAAATATCTGGGAGTATGCGTGCGGTATGATTTGAAGTGGAATGATCATATAAAATTAATTGTTGGTAAGGCAGGTACCAGGTTGAGATTCATTGGGAGAGTCCTTAGCAAATGTAGTCCATCAACAAAGGAGATGGCTTACAAAATACTCGTTCGACCTATGCTTGAGTATTGCTCATCAGTGTGGGATCCATACCAGATCAGGTTGACGGAGTAAATAGAGAAGATCCAAAGAAGAACAGCGTACTTCGTTACAGGGTTATTTGGTAACCGTGATAGCGTTATGGAGATGTTTAACAAACTCAAGTGGCAGATTCTGCAAGAGAGGCGCTCTGCATCGCGGTGTAGCTTGCTCGCCAGGTTTCGAGAGGGTGCATTTCTGGATGAGGTATCAAATATATTGCTTCCCCCTCCTGAGGAGATCACGAATGTAAAATTAGACAGATTAGAGTGCGCACGGAGGCTTTCAGACACTCGTTCTTCCCGTGAACCATACGCGACTGGAACAGGAAAGGGAGGTAATGACAGTGGCACGTAAAGTGCCCTCCACCACACACCGTTGGGTGGCTTGTGGAGTATAAATGTAGAATGTAGATGTAAAAGCCAAATGTTGGCACTGAAACTTTGGTGGTACACAATCATGAGCCATATAATTATGAGCATTTGTATTCCTCATACTTTGTATTGTTTTTCAATAGTTGTTTTAATTAAAAATGTTCTGCTTCATGTGAGGAGAATACCTTAATGCATATAATGCTTTATAATACATTAACTATATAAATATATCTTTTATGTCTGTCACTTGATTCATAGAATTTTTTGAATCTTCATATGTCTCTTCTGTAAAATTTACTTAATGTGGATTACCCTTATCTAGCCCCAAGCACCTACAATGTCCAGCTGGGAGATACAATTACCTTTGTGGAAGACATCAAGGAATCTGTTAATCATTAGCAGTTTAAACATATGCCAGATAATGGCACGCCTACAAGAAATGACAGTAAGTGATGTGAAGGAACTCCAGTTGTCCTCATTGTGTATGTCAGTGGCCTCATTCAACATGTTGAAGAGCTTGTTATAGCAGCTACTGAGAGAACAGAGCACAACCAACTGTACCGTGTGGCACACAGTGAAACAAACAGTGTCCATTGTTTGGGATCTAATGTCCTACTTGGATCTTCCCAATGACTGGCAGAGAAAGTAGAGAATACCATCTTTTTTCACAGAGTTTCAACAACACTCACAATTTGCAGTAGTATCCTCAAAACTGATTACAACCCCCTGTTTCAAGAAAGGCTTGAACCAGTGACCTTGTCCTGTGAGAAGATAAGCAACGACTTTCAAGACTTATGCTGTAGGCTTGAGAACTGTGAGTTCCCCTAAATTGGCCAGGTGTGCATTACTCATCACAGCCTGTTTGCTAGTTAGTGAGTGTCTGTGACCTTTATTTTATTTTATTCTTGTTAAAGGCCACTATCCACCAAAAGGGATGCCCCTCAGGTGAGAGTATTAAAATTCAAATGATAAACTTCAAAAACAGTCACAAAAAGTGCCATAGTTTGAAGTGTGTCTTAAAAGAAGTGCCGGGCTCAGAAAGCTTCTTAAAACCTAATGTTTATAGCAGTGAGATTTTTTGGGGGTAATGTAAGTATAAAGTGAAAGTACGGCCTAATGGGAAATAGAGGTGGGTATTTGTTGCAGCAGACAAAAACCCCAAATTCTCCAAGGTAGAAATTTAAGATGCATGAGAGACTGTTTAGGCAGTACCCAATATCAAAGATGGACATTACTATAGTAAGAACAAACACTATTTACTGAATGTAATACTTTACAGAGCAACACCCAAGATACAATGAGTACAGGTTATGCTCAGCATTGAACAGATTAACTGGGCAACAGTAATACAGGTTACAGAATAGACTGAGTATTCGTTTGCAATGCTTAAAAAAATACTGTTTCTTTGGCAGCTCACCAGAGCATGCCAGGGGCCAATCCAGGTGGCCTCTATAAGTAGTGCTGTGAAATGTATGGACATGCACATCATGATTGAATGCACATCAGACATAAATTTATAACAGGATCTTCTTCCTATTGAGCTTGAGACTACTCCCCATGCTCACCAGAGGATGCCAGGGGCCAATCCAGGTGGCCTCTATAAGTAGTGCTGTGAAATGTATGGACATGCACATCATGATTGAATGCACATCAGACATAAACTTATAACAGGATCTTCTTCCTATTGAGCTTTAGACTACTCCCCATATGAAACTTAAAAAGAAATTTTAAAAAATAATAATAAAATAAAAAAATAAATAAAAAAAACATAGTTCTCTAGTACATCAGTTACCTGATCATACGCTCATCACTGGAGGAGACTTTACTCATTCAGAAATCAATTGGGAAAAGTCTTGTCAGTGATGAGCATTAAAATATATTCTGTGAAAAATTACTAAATGCCTTCTCTAGATACTGTGCAGAACATATATTTCAGAAATTAACTCATGATGGAAAAAGAAGTGTGTGGAAAAAGTAATGAGGCTGATTTTTTGTCTATGAAACTTGTTATTTTTTTAAAATAACAATAATGTAGTAAGTAGTTCCCTTCAGCAGCTACACACTGGAGTCATAATTCCCAGTCTTGGTAGCAGTGCTTAAAGGTTTCAACTGGTATGGGGTTAAACATATCAGTCACACTCTTTTGAATGTCCCCCAGAGTCCCAAAACGATGTCCTTTTAAAGCATTTCTCAATTACTGGGGGGAAAAAGTCACAAGAACTCAGATTAGGTGAATGGGGGGAGAGGGGGGGGGGGGGTTGGGCTACGTAACAACAGGCATCCCTTTAGAAGTCAAAAATTCAATTGTGGAAGTGATTTTGTGACATGGGGCATTATCAAGATGCAGCATCCACTTGCCTGCAGTGTCTGGTTTCACTCACTCCAGAGCTTTTCAAGGAGATCTTTTTAAAACACTTGGTTGACAGTTTGTCCTGGAGGACAAATGCTTTGTGTACAACATCCCTAATCCCAGAAAAAGACATCAGCATTGTTTTGATCTTTGATGTACTCATTTGAGCTTCTCTCAGTGGAGGACATGTCTCAGTATGCCATCCCTGACTTTGCCACTTTGTCTGAGGATCATAATAAAAAATACAGGCTTCATCACACATGATCACATGACTGTACCATTGATGGTCATTGGCATTCTTCTCAATAAGGTAAATGCACACATTTCTTGGCTATTCTTCTGCTATGACATGAGATTTCTTGGCAACATTTTTACACAAACTTTTTGCACGTGCAAAATTTCAATCAAAATTTGATGTGTGGTAAAAGTGTTAATATTTAACAGGTCACTCATCATCCCTATTCTCAACTGTTGGTCTGGTCTCACAAGGGCACACACGTTTGACAATTTTGTCAGGTTTTGAAGTCGAATGTCTTCCTGAGTGAAGCTGGTCTTCAACTTGTACTCAGTCTTGCAAATATTCTGTGTGCCAGCGAAAAATTTGTGCTCTTCATAAGAAATATTCCCCTTAGGCCTTTCTCTACTTTTCAAAGGTCTCACTCATAGACTCCCTAACTTTTACACAAAATGTGTGATCATAATGTTGCTCTAAATTCTGCTGTTCCATTTTTATAATACACAGCAAAAACAAAACTTCACTGATGTGACTCTCAAAAATCATGTGATTGCTTTACAGAGCTGAAACTCAGGCAGAGCATCTGGGAGCAATGAACACATTGGTACACACAAGTAGAACAACATAAGATTGGCAGATTGCTTGCAATGTTCTCAGTCTCATTACTTTTCTCATACACCTGATATGTCAGATCTAATGACAACAAAAAGATCTAAACTCTTTGAGGACACCCACATTGAAACTGTTATCAGTGACCATGAGCCAATTGTAGCAACAATGATTACTGAAGTACAAAGAGCAACTAAAGTGAGTAAAAAATTTGTCTCTGTGAGGAATTTGAATCATTCAGCACTGGACAGAAGCACATAGAGCTCTGTCAAGAGTTTCAAAGAATGGCCACAAACATGACAGATTTGTACACAATGGACATTATGGATTGGAGGGACTTTGCACAGTATACAATTACTGTAAAGAAACTTTAAACAAACAAAGACTACTACATAACAGGTGTAAAATAAAGCATAGGGTTATAGATAGAGAGATAATGAATGAAATACATTTGGCTGTCAAGGGGCAATTGCATGAAGCCTTCAACAACTACCATAGCAGACTGTTACCGAAATATCTCTCAAGATATCTGGTAATATGTCAAGGCTTTTAATGGAATGGAAGTTAGCTTCCAGACTTCTACTCTGGGATTAACATGGACTAGATTTGAAGGTAGAACTCAAAAGCAGAAATGCTGGACTCAATTTTCAAGTTTCTTTACAAAATAAATCCCAGGAGTATTACCTCAAATTAATTCTTGCACCATTGCGTAGATGAGTGACATTAGTGTTATTGGCACTGAGAAAGAGCTGAAATCACTAAAAATAAACCATGTTGATGGAATCCATATCATATCTGTTTTGACCAGACAAAACTGTTTTCAACTGCCCATAAATGTGGGTGCTTTGATTCCTCGGGGTGAAGACTCATCAAACTAGAACACATGAAATATTAGTCCCCTTTATTACATAATGAATTAAAGATTTTACTTAGCTTTAGCATATTTCTTTCTCACAGGATTGTTATATAATTTCTACTGTCATTGGCTATGAAAGCATTACTTGATGAACTAAGTAACAAACTGTTCACTTGAGGTACAATGTTCAACATTTACAAAAGTACAAGTTCATCTGAACTTTAACAACTCATTGGTCCTAAACTATGATATTTCCTCTTTCACATGAGGTCATGAACTGGAGCTGAATCTTTTGGGTGCTTGAAATTATATTGAGCTCAATGTGAGGTGCTGATATGCTGAGAGGCAGGTGTGGTCTACTACAGTGCCTCCCACTGATGGTTGCAGATTGCAGTAGCCCTTGATTATGTCTGTGGTATCAGTTTGCATTGCTGACTTTGATGTGGCACCATGAGCTCTGGACCATACCACATATTCTGTTCCCAATTTGAGTGCCTCCCACTGGTGGTTTCAGATTGCAGCAAGCCCTCGATAATGTCTGTGGTATCAGTTTGCATTGCTGACTTGGGTGTGGCACCATGATCAGAGATCATACCACAGATTCTGTTCTAAATTTAAGGCTGAGTCATTAGTACCTCTTTTAACTGCAATATGCCAAGCATC
The DNA here is from genome assembly GCF_023897955.1 of Schistocerca gregaria. NCBI lineage: Eukaryota > Metazoa > Arthropoda > Insecta > Orthoptera > Acrididae > Schistocerca > Schistocerca gregaria. The sequence goes on from NC_064921.1 coordinate 430,224,325, forward strand.
CCTAAACAAAACACCACACTGCATGGTTTGAAGAAATTACAGCTCTTGCCACTCTGCAAAAAGGGTAACAGAAGTGATAGAAAAAACTTCTGTCCAATATATTCAGACACAGCCAGATATTTGCAAGCCATCTGACACATATTCCGAAAACAATGATCATGTGAAACACATCTCATGCTTATCATATCTAAAACTTAGTTGTCAATCACAATGTTGACTTCAAGAAATGTATTGTCATTCTGTCTCGTTAAGATTTTACTTTCATTAACCTGTCATTCTGGCCAGCTACATGAGTCACTATACTTGTGCTGAATCGATGGATCAGAGTCCAAGGACAGGCAGAACCCACTTTCAGATGCACCGTAGCCCGGCATTCTTTCAATAACCAGTCGTGAGAGTGGGAGAGAGGCTCTGTGAATCCCTCCCATGTCTGGCTGCAGAGACACACTTTTGAATTACACTCTCTTGCATATGAGACCTTCTACAGGGCAGACAGCTTTATGACATCTTCCTCAGTCTCACTTGTGCTCTAGGTCTTCTAATGGAACCTTGACCTGCCTATAATTGAAATATTGGTAAGTAATTAACCTAACAAAAGTACAGCTGCAATTCTGTTGATGACTACCAGACATGTGAATACATTTACAATATAATTCATAGTGGCACATCAGAGACAAGTTACATTTCGACTTCTCTCCATCACAGCTCACATCCAAATCTCATCTTACTACCTGAGACCCCATCTAACACTGTTACTTGCTCCTGTGAATGAGAATGTGTTATGCAGATCTTGGTGCCTCTCTTGTCCATCTAGAAAAGATAACCTGAAGATGCCTAAATAAGGCAAAATGCATCGTTGAAAAATAAAGAACTAAAATTGCAACCAAGATGGTTTTTAAGCAATAATATTTAGTAGAATATGTTACATTAAATTGTAATTGTATTTTGTTAAGTTTTGAATAATCAGTTTAGTTTTGGATAGTCTTCCATAATGTAAGAAGATAAATAAAGATGATATAAAAATATGGGTCCACAAACATCAAAATAAACCAACAATCTCAAATTTAAAAAATGTCCATTACCAACATTACAAAATGTTACAATAGCAAAATGATGTATTAAGGTGTACAATTGGTTATGGTTGTATCACCAGCTACTGTACTCCATAATCACATAGATATAGTATTGTTATAGTCTCCTCTATCACAGATAACTTAAGCAAGCTGCTTGTGGCTCTCTTGTCACTTAGTGTTGCATTGGGGCACACAGTATATACTGTCTGTCCCTGCCTCTTGTAGACAGTGTCTGCCTCAGTCTCAGCTTATTATTGTGCATTCATCATGTAATAACACTGATCCTCTTTAAAACCTTTTAACTTTTGGCCTCCCATCCCTGTCTCCTATGTGACTGGCATATGGAAAATCTATGTCATCCCTGGAGAGTCCTGTTGTAATCTGCAATAAATGCAGACTTTTCTTTAAATGTATGACTTTAAATAACTCATTTCAGATGACCTTATCCTCATTAATCAGGACCAGGATCCAATGCAATACTAAAAGTGATACTAGAAGTAGTATCCACCCACCTTTTGGTCTATAAAGGAGGTCATAATTCTTGTGGCAACATTTGCTGTGAGTTGCGGTTAAAAATCTAGTTGAGACTGGTAAGAAGTAGCCAGAGTCCTGAGCCAGTGAAGCAATGCATCACTGTCAGCTGAGCCAGCTGTTTCACCACCATCTTACCATGCTGTGTCATTGGGGTTGGCACATTCCACACTACTGTCATGCCAGATAGCGTGCCATATTTCATTCTGCTGGTAGCAAAGTCAGCCAAGTCAAGCACCTCGGCTGCCCACAGGCCAGCCATACTGTTCAAACAGTATTGAGAGTCTGCTCCTCACAATTTGTGCGCCTACCACCTCACTGCATAGACTCACACTCAATCATGATACAGCTTCAGTGTCATTAAAGCACAGATTTACAGCTGCCACCGTGCCTATCTGGACTGCTGGAGATGCATCTGCCTTCTGAGAAGAAGGCAGTGAAGGATAGTTTAGTAACCTATCAACCTGACATAGTGGGTTTCCAGTAAAAAAGATTAAATCCAAACAACATGAGTTTACTTTGGATAGCACCAATAATGTCCGAATGTCTGTTCAGTTACAAATGTTAATTATGCAGCATGTATCTGAACAGCCTCATGGAATGAGCACCTCTTTCAGTATTTCTGAGCATTTTTTCTAGCTTTTGATGTAAATCAAATAACACAGTGATGTTAACTCATGCAATTACTTACACTGCAGTTCGAATACTGATCCTACGACATATTTTAGCCTGGTATTTTAATGCTAACATACGAGGTGTGTTGAAAAAACTCCAGAACTTTCTTCACAAATTTTTTCTATGCTTACATTTTACTTATTGTGCATGGTCTCCTTTGAAATACTCTTCTCCACAGCTGATACACTACTCCTGATGGCGTATCTACTTCTGGAATCGGACTTGGTACACCTCTTGCTGGATCACATGAAGTGCTATCTGAAAATTTTCTTTCACTCGTCTATCATTCAAATCTTCATCTTGTCAATTGGGTTTTCAACATCAGATATTAAAAAATAAAGTTTTCATAGGCCAGGTCAGGAGTTTGTGGAGGACGAGGCAGTGCATAAATTTCGTTGTTGTGCATTAGTCAAGCACCAACATGAATAAATGTACTGATGTGTTCTCATGGTGCAAGAACCATGAACTGTCTCACTGCATTTCAGACCATTTCCTTTTCACATTTTCTTGCAGGTGTTGCATCATGTCCTAATAGTATCATCAATTAACATTTTGTCCCTATGGCTGAATTCATGACAAACTGATCTTTCAAGGTCAAAGAAAACTATCAGCATGGCTCTGACATTTGACCTGACCTGATGAGCTTTTTTTGTGTAGGAGGACCTTTTCCTACCCAACATAAAGATAGAATCTTTGTCTCGACATCATAGTTGTAGACCCATGTCTCATCACCTTTTATGATTTTCTTAAGGAAAATTTTGTTCTCATTTATGTGATCCTAAAGCTCTTCACAGATTGTGAGGTGAAGGTCTTTCTGATCTTGACTCATGAGTTGTTGGATGAACGTGGTGGCAATATGATGCATTCAAAGATGCAGTGTCAGGATTTCATGACATGATCAACTGATTCTTTGATTGCCATGTGCAATTTTGTTGATATTCCTGACATGAGCATCATCGATAAATGTTGAAGGGTGTCATGAACGAGGGTCATCTTCAACTTCTGTCTGGCTATTTTTAAACCATGTGAGCCATTTATCACACAAAGTGCAGCTGAAGAACTCATCATCTTATGCTTTCTGCATCATTTGGTGTGTCTCTGTAAAGGTTTTCTTGAGTTTCATACAAAATTTAAGGTAGACACATTGCTCCTCTAATGCTGTCATCTTATAATTTGCAAACTGTCTGACACATGTTCTAGTCAATACAGCACTGAACACAACCAACAAACATATGACAATTAGACTTCCAGTAGTTACACATTAAAGACAGGCATGTGCAGGGATGCCAATCACATTTTGCTCCAACATGCCATTGGCACAAAATTACGAATGTTCTGGCATTTTTTGAACAGATCTCATACATAATGTTTGTCAGCTATTTATATGAAGTCCCCAAGGTGACAGAATTTTAATGTCTCTACACCCTGACTATGTAGATCACCATCTCATTTCTTGTGTTTTATTTGTTAATCTTTCTTTGTCAATGAAAAGAATGTATGAGATTTTCTGTACCCTTAAACATATGGATTCCCACTTATTGTACCTTTGTGACATTGTCAGTGAACATCCTGTCCGCATTAGTTGCCTTTGCATACTGATAATGCACCTCCCTGCACACAGCTATTGTAGTTTATGTTATGCACTGGTTGTGCAAGGCCAGAGGCCAGTAATTATTGGAAGCTGGAATGTGATAACAATAAATTGCTGGACTGCCTTTCATCTAATCATTCCATGGAGCCCTAAGGATAAAGCTGAGATACAATAGTACCCTTGTGTCCTGCCCTTGTTAAAGAATATTCCCTCAAAGAACTTGAAACACCCAATATTATACCCGCCTCAGCCTGTAGCCCCTGAAAGCCAACCTATAGATTTATTAGTTTCCTTCAAACTCCTGATTTCTGATCCATGTGTAAAATAGGTACCCAACATAAGTGCACAAATACTTTGGCTTTCATCACACCATGACTATCTGAACAAGTAATCACACCCTTCAAAACCCTTCATAAAAAAAAATTCTTATATAGTGTGTCCTTTCATGTAGTGACATTCTCTCTCTCTCTCTCTCTCTCTCTCTCTCTCTCTCTCTCTCTCTCTCTCTCTCTCTCTCTCTCTCTAACTCTTTCCCATTGCTGAATTCTAGTCTCTATCACATCAAGTTCTGCTTCACCTAATATCACTTTTTTCCATGTGTTGCTATGGACAGGCTTGAAAAAGTTACTAAAGCAGCTAAGCAGCAGCATGGAAGCTGAGTCTCTGAGGTAGCGATAGTGCTATTCTATAGGGTTAGTATAATTCATTCACACAATGCAGACCCTGTTGCTCCAAAATTGAGCATCCTGAGTTGGTTCATTGTTCATGCAAACAACAACTGGATGCAATGTGTGTTACAGAGCTGGCCAGTATTATCCTCTTGCTGAGAAGGCACTTTGGGTTGGATCACTTGTAGTTGCATAAATATGATGCGCACAGTCTCCTACGAGGACATGTATGCTACATGCTTTTTCCCATTTATTTAAACTTATAGTGTTACCTTTTACATAATAGATATTTTACCTCATTTTGAATATTGGGTTTTATTATAATCAGTTTTTAGGAACTGATCACTATGGGTCTTAGTTCTTTTCTACAAACACTATGAGAAAACACATTATTTCTCAGTTTTTTTCTACATTTTTCATAGAATTTGTTCATTTAATGTTTAGGAAATATTAATGATGTGACTGATGACCTCGCCGTCTGGTCTCCTCCCCCACACAACCCAACCCCAACCCGATTAATGATGTACAAAATTGATTTACAATGTTAGTACATTTTCAGTGAGAATCTTTCATTTTATATGAAAGCATTATAGATTTAACATTGAATAATAAATCTTTAGAATTCATCTCAATCCTAACAGCATTATAACTCTGTACTTGTTCATGATGACTACATTGAGATTGATATTTTGATTCTGTTCTGTGTGGCCAATATTACTTAGCATTTTATTAATGATTAAAGTAATTAAATTAAAGCATTGATTGTTACATTTGGCCCTCAGTATCCAAATACCATATTAACTTCTAATATTTCCCCCTATCCTCTCAATTAGTTGTCCAATTGTATTAGACATTGTCTTCATTAGCAGCTAGTGTCTACAGACAGCATTCACTGGATTTGGAACACCGCAGCAACAAAGCTGGCTATTATAAAGGCCAGAAAATAATCATGTACAATGTTTCTTGTATTTCTGATACTTAAGGATCATTCCATGGTTATAGCTGTAAAAATTTGTACAGTTTACAATGAAGTGTTAACATGAAAATAAAAGATAGACCTGAATATAACATTATATACAGGAAATGTTTCATGAAGCAAGCTGTTTTGGTGTGGCACTAAGCAAAGGAACAGGAAGTGTACAAAAAAAAGTTCACTTTTCATAGAATGACCCTTTCATGCAAAGAAAACTGAAATATTACCAATATTATAGAGCACAACCACAGTTGTCAGTCTCAACAAGGACTCCAAGAAATTTATAATTTTTGTCGTTTTTCTGTGTAGTTCCTTAGATTTTAAATTCAGTACCCAACCGTTCTAGCCAGCTACACATGCCACTATATGCATTGTGAATGAATGGATTAAAGCCCAAGGGATGTTCAGATTTTACTAAGTTGCAGCATAGGCCAGTATTATTACAATAACAAATCAGGAGGGATGGCAGAAAGGACATGTGACTGCCTCCCACATGGGCCTGCATAGAGACACTTTTGGATTGATTACACCATCTTGTGTCTGAGGCCTCCTACAGGGTAGGTGTTTGCCTCAGTGTGTCTTACATTCTAGGTCTCCTCTAGGCCAAATGGCTTAAGCAATCGGTTGCCGCCTCTCTTATCATTTAATCCTGCTCCAGGCCAAGAAGCTTTATGTCTTCTCTCCATACCTCCTTGTAGACTATATCTGACTTAGTCTCTATCGTTCTACATTTGCTTGTAACATCACTGTTCCTGTTTAATATCTTTCGACTTTTAACAACCCATCCATGTTGCCTGTGTGACTGGCATATGGAAAATCTACATCCTCTCAGGAGGGTTCCATTGGAGCCTGACTCTGCAATGAATGCAAATTTTATTTAAATGTATGACTTTAAATAACTCCCTTCAGTGTCCACATCCTCATTCAGTTTGACCAAGATCCACTGATTGTGTGCACCTACATAACATCATGAAAGCAATGAATCAAGGCAGTCAGGCAGCAGTGGTACATTTTTTTTACTTTCAAAACGTCTTCACCCCAGTACCACACTTACGCTTATTATCAAAAGTACAACTGTATGGGATATCAAGCAAAATTTGAGACTGAATGGAGGATTTCTTGGTAGGAAGGATCTTGGACATAGAACATCATCAACTGTTGTAACTTCAGGAGTGACCCAGGGAAGTGTGCTGGGACACTTTCAGTTTGTGCTGTATACTAATGACTTTGCAGACAGTATTAACAGTAACCTACACTTTTCACAGATGATGTGGCCAGTTTAAGTGAAGTACTATCTGAGAAAAGCTCCACTGATATTCAGTCATATCATGATAAAATTTCAAAGTGGTGCAAAGATTGGCAACTCACTTTAAATGTTCAGAAGTGCAAAACTGTGCACTTAACAAAGAAAAAAATGTGGTATCTTGTGACTACAATACAAATGGGTCACATCTGCAATTGTTCAACTCATTCAAATACATGAGTGTAACAATTTATACGTATATTATGTGAAATGAAAGAACCACATTGGCTCAGTCATAGGTAAAGCAGGTGGCAGACTGTGGTTCATTGGTAGAATAAAATGCAATCTTTCTATAAAGGAAATTGCAACCAAAACGCTTGTGCAACACATCTTACAATAGATTCTGAAGTGTGTAGGAATGTTCTTGTGAAATACATCCTAGTATACATCCTAAAATGTGTGGGATATATTCTAAATAAGACAAACAGGGAATATTGAATATATACAAAGAAGGGCAGCTCAAATGATCACAGGTTTGTTTGACACATGTGAGTGCATCAAAGAGATACAGCAAAACCATCCTATACGGAACACAAAGACCAAATTAGACTAGTTACAGAAACCACAGAGACGTTCAAGAGCTCATTCTTCCCACACTCCATATGTGGATGTAATGTGAAGAAGCCATAATAACTGGTACAATGGGAAGTACCCTCTGTGATGCACTTCACAGTGGCTGCCTGGGTATGTATGTAAATGTATGCATTGTTGTAGATATTCTCTTGCAAAAAGCCAGATTAGTCTGACTAAGAGATGTTTAAGGTAATTTGCTACACTCATATCTCCAGAACAGAAAACAAAAAGTGATGCTAAATAGCTCAAATAGAGTATGTGATATCTCTGCTCACTGTGAATGGATTTCGATCACTTATAGAGCTTCTCAGGACTCAGTTCTTGGGCCACTGTTATTCTTGATCACATTAAATTTTCTACTGTCATGTGCAAGCCTTTCTTGTGAAGTTACTTTACTTTCTGATGATATCATGCAGTACATCAGATGATAGACTTGAGGAATCCATTAACTACAAACTCTTGGATGTGGTCAATTGGTTCAATGCAAATGGTACTTCACTAAATTCTAATAAGACTAATTTTATTCAGTTGTGTACAAAAAAAGCAAAAGAGCAAGAAATAATTGTGACAGGTAGAATTCAGGCAATAGAAAGGATGGAAGGGACTAAATTGCTTGGAGTGCAAATAGATTAGAATATCAGTTGGTCTTCTCATACTGTAGATCCCTGCAAGAGAGTGAGTTATGTTACTTTTCCCATACATGTTGTCACTACACGGGGAGAACCAAGTAATGTAAAAGTGGCATACTTTGGGTATTTTGATTCACTGGTTGAGTATGGTATTATCTTTTGGGATACCCAGCATTTAGCAAGGACAATGTTTATTTCTTGGAAGTGAGCTGTAATAATTATTTGTGGATTGCACCCAAGAGCCTCAGGCATAAATGAACTTTGGAAACAAAAAATTTTCACAACCAAATATCAATATACTTTTTCTCTCTCAAATTTTGTGACTAAAAATATGGAGATGTTTGCCACAAACATAATACACAGAGAAAAAAATGATATGCACAATGGGCATAAAAATTTGAGCTGGTACAAAAAGGTGTGTCAATACATTTTAACAAAGGTTTTTCAATGCTTTCTTCTAAAAACAAAGACACAGATTAGGAGGAAGGGGGAAAAGAAAAACTCACTAAAAGTTTTCCACTAGGAAATAATTTTTACATCTAATTCTTAAAAAAATGTCTAAACTTCATGATTTTAATATTATTTAATATTATATTACTCTTATTAGATAATGTTATACAGTGATTGTAAATTGTTTACTATGGTCTGGTCACTAATAATGTTACCTGTCTTTCTCTCTGTGTCTGTTTCTCTGCAGAGTTTTAAAGTATCTATGTAAATATAAATCTACTATAATTATGAATGCTAGTGTATTGTAAATGTTAAATGATTTTGAAAGTAAATGACTGTAAATATTGCAATTGACTCGTTTCACATCCTTGGGAACCTAATGCAGTGACACCTATGGAACATGAAATAAAATAAAACTGTTCACTACGTACATACTTTCATCATCCAGGGGAATTTTCAGAGATGTGAAACAATTCAAAGTATACATTAATACAGAGAAGCAGCTGTCAGAAACCAACTCTTTACACTGCAAGAAACATAATTAAACAGTTATATGCTATTTTTGCTGACATAGGTTAAAATTGACTTATGATTACCTGGCATGATCATTCTATGCATGAGGTGATCTAAAAATTTGTATTGTAGTCTTCTTGTGAAAACCAACTTATTTGCTAAGACTGCTATGTGAACACAACACTGGATTCCTAGTTTTGGCGATATGTATTGCCACCCTAAGATCAATTGAAACAGGCAGTGGTAGTTACATCATGCACTGCTTAAACCTCTCTGTCAGATTAGGAATATACTATACGCATTACAAACCTGAGGCATTACAATGACATGCAAGATGTGCTGTCAACATGTGTGCACGTCTTTGGATATGAGTGGCATGAACAAGATGGATACATGCCACATCTTTCCTGTTTGTGGTATAGTGCTGAATTTGGAGTATAATAGAAGAAAGTGGTGAGAGATACCGTGAGATAGTGATGTCAGTTACAATTAATATAACTGGGCCACACTTTTGTTTAGCATTCAAATCCTCAAAAGAAATGTAACATCAAAGTAGTACACAACAAGTAATCATAATGACAAAGTTTACACAAATGGTATGTAAAGGAGACACAGAGTGCTGTAAAATGTTATGGATGGCCTACACCATCAAATAAAAATTGGAAACATTTTGTGATCTAATGATGACATAATATATTACATACATTAACAGATTTATGCCATACAACATATGTAGTAGGATTAGCTTTAGGGGAAAGCTACACAGTTGATATTTACGGAATTATGAACTACGATTTGATCTAGTGGTTTAGTTTTGCTGAAAACAGAGGGTGACAATTAATACTTCTGTAGTAGGAAACTGTAAAATAAGCCCCTGTACAATGTAGAATAGCAATATAAAATACAATTCATACATAAAATACTTTTAATAAAAAAGTATATAAATTACATATAAAATATATCTTTTATTTCTTAAAATTCATCTTTACATAATGTGCTAGCATTGAATAAGGAAAACTGTAGTGGGTTTATAGCCATTATAAACCATTGCTGATGATACATAATGGGACTATTTATGAGAGAAGTTTACATAAGTTTCACTTATCGGCCAGCTAAGGGCTTACACAAAATCCCAAGAGAGTACTAACAGGGAAGCTAAATGTTTATGTCATATAGAGAAAATTGGTTTCATACTTGAAGCAACCACAAGTCATTGTCATCCATAAAATAAGTAACTATTTACTATTCTAACCTAGCCCTTGAGCTACACTGAAACACTGCACCGAGCCAAAGATTCTGATAATCACTGTTCCAGTACCTATCTTATTACAACAAATACAAAAAGAACAGTAGCCAAGTTAAGGCAACCATGAACTGCACATACTGTTTTGTACACTTAAGTATTTATTTCCTTGTTACTTAGAAAGTCTACATTATTTTACAGACAATAGTGACATACAGTTACTTCAAGCACGAAACCAATGTTCTCCATTTGTCATAGATTTCAACTTAATAATTAGTACTCTCTTCGGATTTAATGTAGGACCTAGGCCTCCGGCTAATGTGTGTCTCTCCAATTTTGTCAAACTGTCTCCATGCTACAGGAAGGTGATGTATTAATAAAATAATATGAGTTTCTTATGTTACATATGTCATAGTGGGTACTGATAACTGATATCGTGTTGATGTGAAAATTTAAATTTTTATTACAAAAGGTTTTATATGTGAGCTGTGTTTTATATTGCTGTCCTACATTGCACAGGGGGCTTGTTTTACAGTTTTCCATTACATAACTGTTAACTGTTGTCCTTTGCTTGTAGTAAAACCTAATAATAAGGTCAAATTCTGTTTTATAATTCTGTAAATGTTGACTGTGTATCTTTCCCCTAAATCTAATTCTATTACATATACTGCATGGCATAAATTTGTTAATGTATGGAATATGTTATGTCATAATTACATCATAAAATACTTCCAATTTTACAACGATGGTGTAGGCAGCCAGCCATGACATTTTATGGCATGCTGTGTCTCCTTTACATACAATTTGTGTAAACTTTATCATTGTGATTACTTGGTGTGTACTACTTTGATATTACATTCCTTCTGTTAATTCCAGTCTTAAACAAAACTGTGACCCTGTTACATTAGTTGTAATTCATGTCATGTAGTGCAGACAGCCATCTGGTGGTTTCTCTCAGGACTAGCCTCCAATATACACCAAATCCAGTTTAAAGTTGCTCTGCCATGGCCACCATGGTAGTATACCACAAAGGGAGAAGTTGCAGTAGGCATCCATGTTGTTTGTGCCATTCATACTCCAATTTCTACATACATCATGATAGCACATCTGGCATGTCAGTGTAATGCCTTGACTTTTTTATGCATATTGTGCAGTCCTAAAAATGACAGAGAAGTTTAAGCAGTGTATGATTTATGGATCTGAAGATGGCAACACATATCACAAAACCTAATAATCCAGTAACTGTGTTAACATAGTGATCTTGCCAAATAAATTGGGTTTCACAAGAAGGCTACAGTACATAAAATTAACAAGTTAATACAGCATTAGCTTTGAGAAATGAGCTGTATATAAATGAACAGTACCATAGAATATTGGTTTTTATGAAACTATCCTAAATCAAAGGTTAACATGCATGTTTATATATACAATGTATATGGATTTTTAGATAAAAATCTACTTATTAAGTGTTTCCAAAATCAAAAGTTAACACGTCTGTATCGTACTGTAGGTGCAACCACAACAGAGGGGTACCTGTTGAGAGGCCAGACAAATGTGTGGTTCCTGAAGAGGGGCAGCAGCCTTTTCAGTAGTTGCAGGGGCAACAGTCTGGATGATTGACTGATCGGGCCTTGTAACACTTGCCAAAACAGCCGTGCTCTTGTGGTACTGCGAACAGCTGAAAGCAAGGGGAAACTACAGCCGTAATTTTTCCCAAGGGCATGCAGCTTTACTGTATGATTCAATGATGATGGTGACATCTTGGGTAAAATAGTCCGGAGGTAAAATAGACCCACATTCGGATCTCCGGGTGGGGACTACTCAAGAGGATGTCGTTATCAGGAGAAAGAAACTGGTGTTCTACAGATCGGAGCATGGAATGTCAGATCCCTTAATTGGGCAGGTAGGTTAGAAAATTTAAAAAGGGAAATGGATAGGTTAAAGTTAGATATAGTGGGAATTAGTTAAGTTCGGTGGCAGGAGGAACAAGACTTCTGGTCAGGTGAATACAGGGTTATAAATACAAAATCAAATAGGGTTAATGCAGGAGTAGCTTTAATAATGAATAGGAAAGTAGGAGAGTGAGTAAGCTACTACAAACAGCATAGTAAATGCGTTATTGTGGCCAAGACAGACATGAAGCCCATGACTACTACAGTAGTACAAGTTTATATGCCAACTAGCTCTGCAGATGATGAAGAAATTGATGAAATGTATGATGAGATAAAAGAAATTGTTCAGATAGTGAAAGGAGATGAAAATGTAATAGTCATGGATGACTGGCATTCAACAGTAGGAAAAGGAAGAGAAGCAAACATAGTAGGTGAATATGGATTGGGGCTAAGAAATGAAAGAGGAAGCCGCCTGGTAGAATTTTGCACAGAGCATAACTTCATCATGTCTAACACTTGGTTAAAGAATCATGAAAGAAGGTTGTATACATGGAAGAACTCTGGAGATACTAGAAAGTTTCAGATAGATTATATAATGGTAAGACAGAGATTTAGGAACCAGGTTTTAAATTGTAAGGCATTTCCAGGGGCAGATGTGGACCCTGATCACAATCCATTGGCTATGAACTGTATGAACTGTAGATTAAAACTGAAGAAACTGTAAAAAGGTGGGAATTTAAGGAGATGGGACCTGGATAAACTGAAAGATCCGAAGGTTGTAAAGAGTTTCAGGGAGAGCATAAGGGAACAATTGAGAGGAATGGGGGAAAGAAATACAGTAGAAGAAGAATGGTAGCTTTGAGGGATGAAATAATGAAAACAGCAGAGGATCAAATAGGTAAAAAGATGAGGGCTAATAGAAATCCTTGGGTAACAGAAGAAATACTGAATTTAATTGGTGAAAGGAGAAAATACAAAAATGCAGTAAATGAAGCAGGCAAAAACAAATACAAACATCTCAAAAATGAGATCGACAGGAATTGCAAAATGGCTAAGCAGGGATGGCTAGAGGACAAATGTATGGATGTAGAGGCTTATCTCACTAGGGGTAAGATAGATAATGCCCACAGGAAAATTAAAGAGACCTTTGGAGATAAGAGAACCACTTGCATGAATATCAAGAGCTCAGATGGATACCCAGTTCTAAGCAAAGAAGGGGAAGCAGAAAGGTGGAAGGAGTATATAAAGGGGGTATACAGGGGCGATGTTCTTGAGGATAATATTATGGAAATGGAAGAGGATGTAGATGAAGATGAAATGGGAGATACAATACTGCGTGAAGAGTTTGACGGAGCACTGAAAGACCTGAGCCGAAACAAGCATGCAGGAGTAGACAACATTCCATTAGAACTACTGACGGCCTTGGGAGAGCCAGTCCTGACAAAACTCTACCATCTGGTGAGCAAGATGTATTAGACAGGCGAAATACCCTCAGACTTCAAGAAGAATATAATAATTCCAATCCCAAAGAAAGCAGGGGTTGATAGATGTGTAAATTACCGAACAATCAGTTTAATAATCACAGCTGGAAAATACTAATGTGAATTCTTTACAGACGAATGGAAAAACTGGTAGAAGCCGACCTCGGGGAAGATCAGTTTGGATTCCATAGAAATGTTGGAACACGTGAGGCAATACTGACCCTACGATGTATCTTAGAAGAAAGATTAAGGAAAGGCAAACCTACATTTCTAGCATTTGTAGATTTAGAGAAAGCTTTTGACAATGTTGACTGGAATACTCTCTTTCAAATTCTGAAGGTGGCAGGGGTAAAATACAGGGAGCAGAAGGCCATTTACAATTTGTACAGAAACCAGATGGCAGTTATAAGAGTCGAGGGGCATGAAAGGGAAGCAGTGGTTGGGAAAGGAGTGAGACAGGGTTGTAGCCTCTCCCCAATGTTATTCAATCTGTATATTGAGCAAGCAGTAAAGGAAATGAAAGAAAAGTTCGGAGTAGGTATTAAAATCCATGGAGAACAAATAAAAACTTTGAGGTTCGACGATGACATTGTAATTCTGACAGGGACAGCAAAGGACTTGGAAGAGCAGTTGAACGGAATGGACAGTGTCTTGAAAGGAGGATATAAGATGAACATCAACAAAAGCAAAACAAGGGTAATGGAATTAGGAAATGAGACGCTTAAAGTAGTAAATGAGTTTTGCTATTTGTGGAGCAAAATAACTGATGATGTTCGAAGTAGAGAGGATATAAAATGTAGACTGGCAATGGCAAGGAAAGTGTTTCTGAAGAGGAGAAATTTGTCAACATCGAGTATTGATGTAAGTGTCAGGAAGTATTTTCTGAAAGTATTTGTATGGAGTGTAGCCATGTATGGAAGTGAAACATGGATGATAAATAGTTTAGATAAGGAGGGAATAGAAGCTTTCGAAATGTGGTGCAACAGAAGAATGCTGAAGATTAGATGGGTAGATCACATAACTAATGCGGAGGTATTGAATAGAATTGGGGAGAAGAGGAGTTTGTTGCACAAAATCGTTAAAGGAGACTAAGAGATGAATACACTAAGCGGATTCAGAAGGATGTAGGCTGCAGTAGGTACTGGGAGATGAAGAAGCTTGCACAGGATAGAGTAGCATGGAGAGCTGCATCAAACCAGTCTCAGGACTGAAGACCACAACAACAAATATACATATGATGTAAATGGATAGATAAAAATCTATTCACCAAGTGGTGGCAGGGGAACGCACACACAAAAGGATGAAGAGGTTTAAGGAAATAGGTACAGCTCAGAAAAGTCACCCAAAACCTCCGGTCAGGGAAACTTACTGGATGGGATGTGAAGGATCCTGCCCTGTAAGTCTCCCCTGACCCAGGGTTTTGGGTGACTTTTCTGAGCTGTACCCCTGTCCCTAAACTTCTCCAGCCCTTTTCCATCACCCCCGCCCCCTTCCTTCTCCTTCAACTCTTCTGCCAGAAGATGGAGCCACAGACCAAAAGCTTGTAAGAGCTACATCCTTTTGTGTGTGTGTTCCCCTGATACCACATGGTGAGTAATTTTTTATCTATACATTTACGTTATATTATCAATAACTGATTATTTTTCGTTGCTATATTTCCATATATGTGGTCACTTACAAAAAATTATATAATACAACTGGCAGCCCTTCTCTCAAATGCAATTTTGAACTCTGCCAGCAGTTACTCACAGCTAAGGCCAGTAAGCATTTCTTAATCAAAATACATTTTGCTTAATGACAGCTTTCAAGATTATAATGACTTGTTGCTGTGTCATTAAAATGGAAGCAAGGTATCACACAAATATGGTATGCTGTGTATGTGTCATACACTGTCCCATTGCTACTGAAATTGTGGACAATCTCTAACTAAATGACACTGATGCTGTTCCCCCTCACTCTCCTCCACCACTATACCGACTGCACAGTTGCAGCTAATCAAAAAATGTCCAGTACCCTTAGGTCACACTGTAGGAGTAGTATGGTATTTTTCATTCTTTTAACACGAGTTCTCAGTCTTGAAGATGGATAAGCAAATATGTTATAGGAGTACTAGCAAGTAAATACGAGTTTAATTTTTTTCAAGTTATAGAAACGTGTAACTTTATAGCTTTTGCTCTAGAACACAGAATTAATGTTTGTCTTTCTTACTGTTTTGTGTGCATTTCATCTGCAGTTGATTCATATTATTAGCTGCAAATATCAGCATAATTCTACATTGATCTAACAATAGTAAGTTTATACTCACTGAACACACTTTCTGTTGCATGTTGTGTCTCATTACGCCTTACAGGTTGAGGCTTGGAAAATGAATAGATTGTGTAGACTACCCTTCTGCAGCTTACACCTTTCTGATAATGTCTCCGAGACACACGGTTTAACTCAACAAAGTTATACATGTTTTTTGAAACCTCAATCATTCTCTTCTTCCAATTCATACTAATCAGTGTAGCTATTCTTTGCTTGATTCTTATTTCTGTTATGAAAGTAAACTTTGTTTAAGTACATATGAAAATCAACAGTGTTCATATGATCTAGGCAGAACCTTTACTTGCATGTCTTTGAACAGTATGGGTACTAAATGTTATTATCTCCTTACTTTACCAAATCTATTACTGAGATAGTGCAAAAAAATGCAGCATTGTTCATTTCCACTTGAATCCTATAGAATATTCTGTAATATATGTTATCAATTAAAAAGTATGGAGTTTTGATGTTTTCTTTTCAGCACAAATTTATTTTTGGAATTAATGTTATCCAATTGCTGAATGCATGCTATGGATAATAACAGCATACCAAATTCTTTAGCACATCGAAATATCATTAGTGTACTGCCCACATAATATGTTATTTGATGCTGAAGAGGTACAGTTCTGATTTATTATTATTATTATTATTATTATTATTATTATTATTATTGTCTTACAAGACATTTGGGAAATTGTCCTCAGGTTCTTTCTTTCTGTGCATGATTCATAATTGTGTGCAGTATTAAGACCAGACACACACTAATGTGCAGCTGTTGGTAGGACAGCATAATTTATGTAATTTTATGTTGTTGAATGGAAAAAATGAGATTGAGAAGAAGAGCAAAGCATGTCAGTACTGTGTTACATATGGCCTTTGTAGCATTTCTGTGGTAAGTTGTGCCTGAATTGTGCCATTCAATAACTGCAGGACAGGGAACTAAAGTACATGAGAAAATGAAATACAATGATAAGAACCTGTGTGGCACACTTTTCCGTGAATATTATATGGAAGCTTCAGGCTGCAGTTTGATGAAGGTAATCTAATTTCTATGAAAACAGTGACAAAATAGTTGTAATTGAGATCAGAGCTAGACTCATATGCTGGGCTAAACATATTAATACTACACAATCAGAAATCAAAATTATAAAAGCTGTAGGAAACTAAGTAATGAATGGAAGGAAAACATTTTTGTGGATATGAAAGTAATGGAAATGTTGCCTAAAGCAGTTGTGATCTTTTCTACACTCTAAATTTGCTACTCATCCCCCCATGAACCATGGACATTGCCGTTGGTGGGGAGGCTTGCGTGCCTCAGCGATAAAGATGGCCGTACTGTAGGTGCAACCACAACGGAGGGGTATCTGTTGAGAGGCCAGACAAACGTGTGGTTCCTGAAGAGGGGCAGCAGCCTTTTCAGTAGTTGCAGGGGCAACAGTCTGGATGATTGACTGATCTGGCCTTGTAACATTAACCAAAACGGCCTTGCTCTGCTGGTACTGTGAACAGCTGAAAGCAAGGGGAAACTACAGCAATAATCTTTCCCGAGGGCATGCAGCTTTACTGTATGATTAAATGATGATATAGTGGGAATTAGTGAAGTTCGGTGGCAGGAGGAACAAGACTTTTGGTCAGGTGAATACAGGGTTATAAATACAAAATCAAATAGGGGTAATGCAGGACTAGGATTAATAATGAATAAAAAAAAAAGGAGTGTGGGTAAGCTACTACAAACAGCATAGTGAACGCATTATTGTGGCCAAGATAGACACAAAGCCCATTCCTACTACAGTAGTACAAGTTTATATGCCAACTAGCTCTGCAGATGATGAATAAATTGAGGAAATCTATGATGAGATAAAAGAAATTATTCAGGTAGTGAAGGGAGACGAAAATTTAATAGTCATGGGTGACTGGAATTCGTCAGTAGGAAAAGGGAGAGAAGGAAACATAGTAGGTGAATATGGATTGTGGGGAAGAAATGAAAGAGGAAGCTGCCCGGTAGAATTTTGCACAGAGCATAACTTAATCATAGCTAATACTTGGTTTAAGAATCATAAAAGAAGGTTGTATACATGGAAGAATCCTGGAGATACTAAAAGGTATCAGATAGATTATATAATGGTAAGACAGAGATTTAGGAATCAGGTTTTAAATTGTAAGACATTTCCAGGGGCAGGTGTGGACTCTGACCACAATCTATTGGTTATGAACTGTAGATTAAAGCTGAAGAAACTACAAAAATGTGCTAATTTAAGGAGATGGGACCTGGGTAAACTGAAAGAACCAGAGGTTGTAGAGAGTTTCAGGGAGAGCATAAGGGAACAATTGACAGGAATGGAGGAAAGAAATACAGTAGAAGAAGAATGGGTAGCTCTGAGGGATGAAGTAGTGAAGGCAGCAGAAGATGAAGGACAAATATAAGGATGTAGAGGCTTATTAATGACGATGTAAATAAAACAGAAAGAAACTTCCACATGGGAAAAATATATTAAAAATAAAGATTCCAAGACTTACCAAGCGGGAAAGCGCCGGCAGACAGGCACATGAACAAAACACACAAACACACACACAGAATTACAAGCTTTCGCAACTGGCAGTTGCTTCGTCAGGAAGGAAGGAAGGAGAGGGAAAAATGAAAGGGTGTGGGTTTTAAGGGAGAGGGTAAGGAGTCATTCCAATCCCGGGAGCGGAAAGACTTCCCTTAGGGGAAAAAAAGGACAGGTGTACACTCGCACACACACACACACATATCCATCCGCACATACACAGACACAAGCAGACATATTTAAAGGCAAAGAGTTAAGGGCAGAGATGTCAGTCGAGGCAGAAGTACAGAGGCAAAGAAGTTGTTGAAAGACAGGTGAGGTATGAGCGGCGGCAACTTGAAATTAGCGGAGGTTGAGGCCTGGCGGATATCGAGAAGAGAGGATATACTGAAGGGCGAGTTCCCATCTCCGGAGTTCGGATAGGTAGGTGTTGGTGGGAAGTATCCAGATAACTCGGACGGTGTAACACTGTGCCAAGATGTGCTGGCCGTGCATCAAGGCATGTTTAGCCACAGGGTGATCCTCATTACCAACAAACACTGTCTGCCTGTGTCCATTCATGCGAATGGACAGTTTGTTGCTGGTCATTCCCACATAGAAAGCATCACAGTGCAGGCAGGTCAGTTGGTAAATCACGTGGGTGCTTTCACATGTGGCTCTCCCTTTGATTGAGAGAGGCTTAACTCACTAGGGGTAAGATAGATACTGCCTACAGGAAAATTAAAGAGACCTTCTGAGAAAAGAGAGCCACTTGTCTGAATATCAAGAGCTCAGATGGAAACCCAGTTCTAAGCAAAGAAGGGAAGGCGGAAAGGTGGAAGGAGTATATAGAAGGTTTATACAAGGGCGATGTACTGGAAATGGAAGAGGATGCAGATGAAAATGAAATGGGAGATACAATACTGCGGGAAGAGTTTGACAGTGCACTGAAAGACCTGAGTCGAAACAAGGCCCCGGAAGTAGACAACATTCCATTAGAACTACTGACGGCCCTGGGAGAGCCAGTCATGACAAAACTCTACCATCTGGTGAGCAAGATTTATGAGACAGGCGAAATACCCTCAGACTTCAAGAAGAATATAATAATTCCAATCCCAAAGAAAGCAGGTGTTAACAGATGTGAAAATTACCGAACAATCAGTTTAATAAGTCACAGCAAAATACTAACACGAATTCTTTACAGACGAATGGAAAATCTGGTAGAAGCGGACCTTGCGGAAGATCAGTTTGGATTCCGCAGAAATGTTGGAACATGTGAGGCAATACTAACCTTACGACTTATCTTAGAAGAAAGATTAAGAAAAGGCAAACCTATGTTTCTGGCATTTGTAGACTTAGAGAAAGCTTTTGACAATGTTGACTGGAATACTCTCTTTCAAATTCTAAAGGTGGCAGGGGTAAAATACAGGGAGCGAAGGCTATTTACAATTTGTACAGGAACCAGATGGCAGTTATAAGAGTCGAGGGACATGAAAGGGAAGCAGTGGTTGGGAAGGGAGTGAGACAGGGTTGTAGCCTCTCCCCAATGTTATTCAATCTGTATATTGAGCAAGCAGTAAAGGAAATAAAAGAAAAAATTGGAGTAGGTATTAAAATTCACGGAGAAGAAATAAAAACTTTGAGGTTCGCCGATGACATTGTAATTCTGTCAGAGACAGCAAAGGACTTGGAAGAGCAGTTGAACGGAATGGACAGTGTCTTAAAAGAAGGATATAAGATGAACATCAACAAAAGCAAAACGAGGATAATGGAATGTAGTCAAATTAAATCGAGTGACGCTGAGGGCAATGAGACACTTAGATTAGGAAATGAGACACTTAAAGTAGTAAAGGAGTTTTGCTATTTGGGGAGTAAAATAACTGACGATGGTCAAAGTAGAGAGGATATAAAATGTAGACTGGCAATGGCAAGGAAAGCGTTTCTGAAGAAGAGAAATTTGTTAACATCGAGTATAGATTTAATGGTCAGTAAGTTGTTTCTGAAAGTATTTGTATGGAGTGTAGCCATGTATGGAAGTGAAACATGGACAATAACTAGTTTGGACAAGAAGAAAATAGAAGCTTTCGAAATGTGGTGCTATAGAAGAATGCTGAAGATTAGATGGGTAGATCACATAACTAATGAGGAGGTATTGAATAGAATTGGGGAGAAGAGGAGTTTGTGGCACAACTTGACAAAAAGAAGGGACCGGTTGGTAGGACATGTTTTGAGGCATCAAGGGATCACGAATTTAGCATTGGAGGGCAGCGTGGAGGGTAAAAATCGTAGAGGGAGACCAAGAGATGAATACACTAAGCAGATTCAGAAGGATGTAGGTTTCAGCAAGTACTGGGAGATGAAGAAGCTTGCACAGGATAGAGTAGCATGGAGAGCTGCATCAAACCAGTCTCAGGACTGAAGACCACAACAACAACAACAACAACAACAACAACAACAACAAATTTGCTACTATACATCTGTGAATTTTTAGGGCCCATATTATGATAAGGGTTAGTTTAGAAGTATAAAATAAAAAACATATAACACTTGAATATAGTACTTGCTTCCCTGATCATTTCTCAGGAGATTGTCGAAATAAGCGAATCATTAGAGTCAACTGGAACTGCTAATATTTACAGAATTAGTAAACTGTCAGAATGAAACATACTGGTAATTATTAATGTGTTATTAAATTTATCCAACAAAATACCTAATGTGGGCTGTTGTGACCCAGTGCTGTCAAAACTGAAATCTGAAAGACATTTTCACTTAAGCTGATCCAACAGTGCCTGTGAAGATATTCATCTATAGAGCAGAAGGAGTTGCCTACCAAAAATTATTTCAAACTCTGTTTTATCTTAAACCAAGTTTCTATTGGTTACTGGCAATTAATTGAAAACGTGTGTTCCTCAATATTGGACCCCCTTCTGAACTAAGGTAAGTAAGTTTAGGTCTTCATGTAGATTGTTCTTATTTCTTGTATTGATGATATGTATCAAGCTATTGGTTGTAAATAGAGACATATTATTTTCAAGAAATTTCATCAAGGAATAAATGTACTGAGATTCAGTGGTTAGAATACCCAGTTCCTTGAACAGATTTCTACATGGTGGTGAGGGTTTCCTCTAACAGAGCAGAAGAATGCTTTATATACCCTCTTCATATTCAAAGAGTTTTATGAGATTAACATGACAACACATAATATAGAGAAAAGCACACTAAGATTTTCAGGTGAAAATAGACAAAAAAATAGTCTTTTCATTTCTGACAATATGAACATGTGAATTAGAATGTAACTAACTTATAATTTTTTATTGCATTTCTTTACAGATATGAAAAATGGCTAAATGGGGAAAAGAGGAGAAGAAGAATCAGTTCTTTTGAAATGTGGTGCTGCTACCAGATGCATAGACATGAAAAAAGTTATTAATAATGATATTCTGGTGAGTAGAGAGCATATCATGATTATGAAACACCATCAAGCCAAATGACCCCTTGATCGGTCTTATACTTTCTGTCCAGAGTCTGATACAGATCATTGTGGAATGACATCTACATGACTAGAATGCAATAGAAAAACTTGGGATGCAGTATGCTCATCACTTTTAGAAAGATGGGGATCAGTCCTACCTTGAATGGGTAATAATGAAACAGGGTAGGAGACAATAAAGGTATGAAAAAACTCCTCCAAATCTGTCTTAGGATTGAATCTACACAAGAAGAAATTATTTCTGGGTGGCAGACAAAGACAGAATTTAATTTGTGTAATGAACACAAAAACTTTAATTTTTATACATCAGTGCATGCAGAGTTCCATTACAAAAATAAAATCTGTCACCAGTGAACTGCTTTAACCTAAAGAACAAAAATTAAACAGCTTCCAGCAATTCAATTGCAACCACGTAACGAATTTCTATTCCCAGCAGAGAAAAGCTTAGGTGTCTATATCTTTTGTGGAATAACACAGTACTGTGGTAAGTGTTCAGAGAGAGGAATTATGTAATGGCATGAAAACGTTCCTGAAATAGTCCAAGCCAACTTCTTTTCATTGGATTTTATATATTTTTAGTACAAAATAAGTCTTAATTTTTTCTTTCTACCAATCAAATACAACAAAAATTTCAATTAAAACCAAAACTTTTCTCTACTGTGTCATAGAAAATGTAATTTAATAGCAGACTGTATTGCTATCAAGCTTGAATTCCATACTGAATTTTAGTACCACACACTATGTAGTGATTCACATAGTATAAATGTAACATTATGAAAGTATGGGAGTGCATCCATGTGCACATCATAACACTAAATAGAGTTTAGAAAAAGAAAATATTCAATATTTACAGTGGCTTTGTTTATTTACCTGCTTTTCCTAATTTTCACTGATTTTTATGTACTTCTCTTTCAAAATAAATGTTACAGCTCCTCTAACAGGCAGGTGTCTAAAGTTACCTGATTGCTGGGCTGTGTATACCATATACCAGTTGATTTTCCAAAGGATCTGGAATAGGCAACCGTAATCTCATGTCTGACACATTGCACACCCTAGATTTTTGTAAACGCTAGTAAGTAGTCCAGATTTCTATGACTCCTCTTGGTCACATGTACGAAGTCAAAGCAATAATCCATTTCATGCCACACACTTAGAAGTGTAAGTGGAGTCACCAACAAGAGCACATTAGAAATTTAGATCGTGAGTTCTGGAGGTGTTTTCAGAGAAGGAGACACATACACAAGGTCTCTCACATAACTGCATGAAAAAAAGTCCGTAGGTAACAGGTCCAGTGTCTCTAGGTGGCCAAAGCAGAATACAGTGTTATTATGTCTGGTATGACAAATCCAAGAGCTTGTAAGATGTTGATCTAAAAACATGCAGACCTTCTCAGTCACTGCATTTGCACACAATGATCAAAAATAATAAAATGTCTTTTACATTCATTGTAATTCTCATCAATGTGTTGCAGTGCATTATATAGTTATATTTTTATGCCATCACAATATTCACTTTTGACTGTCCTGTACAGTAAAGCTGCTTTGAATACACAAAAAAATGTAACCACATTGAAAGATAAACTGCATGAATTTAAAAGATTCAAGATTTATTCATTACTCTTCATTCAAGTAGCGGAAAACTTCATTTATAAGATCAGTAGCCATGTCATTCTGCAGGTTCAGTTTTGTTGACAAGGTGATTAATTTAGAGCTGAACAATATTTACATTTTGCTTTTGAGAAAGAAGGTTGTAAATAGATCTGGATTACTGAAAAGTTGTGATTCTTTGTAACTTGTATGTAAATGTATGCTGGATCATATTTTAATATATTGTTTTTCAATAACAATTCTCTTCATAACACATTACCATCTTTTTAGAGTATGTTGCAAGGCAAGTAGTTCAATAGTTCTGGTCTAAAATTACTAACTGACTGGTGGATGCATCAAAGGTAAAATAAGACAAAACACATTACTGGAAAATTTCTCTCTCATCAAACATAATGTTTCACAGTGTCACACAATGATCCTTTATTGTTTTTTGGATATAACAAAACAATAACTTGTTACATTTCTGAAATACATTCCTTAAAAGAAATAATAAGAAAGAGTATGTATTGCTCAAAAATAAAGCCTGGTAAACAACAAATGACTGAAAATTAAAACAATACTCTGATGTATTTCACAGAAAGTTCATGCATTATGACGTAGTGCGTACTACATTAAAAGAGATCAGGCCATCATCAGAAGATGCTGCCCATAGGAAACACAGCAACTTAAATGGGAAATTTCATAACAACAATATCATTCTTTCATTGTAAAGTATAACACATAAGAAATCATTAACAATCCTTCAATTATAGTTGTATATAACCTCTCAGGCACAATTATGAATTTGATATTGAGCATCTTGAAAAGTAATTTAGAATAAAGAACTATTTGGTCCACAATAAAATATATGTGTACATCTGTGAAACTAGCCATTATCTTTTAGTTAACACTCACAAATACATAACAACAGCTAAACTCTCACAGGTGAAAGGACCACCAGAATGTTTATAGAAACAGTAATGTAAAACTGATGATACACCAGTTTCATTGCAATGCATCACTGAACATCTACACAAATTCAGCAGGGAACTGCTACCTTCAGAAGGTATTACATCAGGAACATCAGTGTAGGAACAGTCACAATTTTGGGCCTTTTAATTGTATTTAGACCAGATTTCAGTATGCAAATTGCTTGTGCTCTGAGCTAACAAGAACAGTTACATACATAAAAATGTCTTTTTATGGTTCTTGAAGTACACAGATTTACACCCATCACTAGAAAAAAGGTTGTTGGGCTTTATTATTTTGTCAGTCTTGTGGATCTAATATTCTGTAAGATTCACAAGCTCTCAAAGATAAAAAAAAAAAGACTGATGTGGTTCCACACCAGTTAATGTGATTGTCAACATTTACAAAATCTTGCTCAGACACCAAGGATATTTGAAATGAAATAATTTCCATGGAGGGAGATGTTAATGTCCTTATTTCATGTACAATTATTAACACAAATGAACTTTTAATAGTGCTGCAGAGTTTTTGTCCAGCCTCACTTGACAATGACCCTACATATGTTTGGACTGTAATGAGCAATAAGTGTTATCTAATACCGATTCTGCAACCATTTATTAATATTAACTTAAACAGATATTCATTTCATCTTTCCAGAGTGGAAAACAACCAAACTTTGAGTATGGACATAAACTAGCTGTGGACAATCACCATCTTATCATTGATATAAATGAGCAATTCACAATATTGCTCAAAAGTGTACAGTCTGACAAATAGACGTAACATTGTGTTGACAGTTGATTTCAAAGCAACCTGAGGAACAAGCCTGTCATTAGTTTCTTGTATGTTTGTACTCTTCATGTTCAATAACTTAAAACTGTAACAACAGTACAGCTGAGAGAGAGCACTGCAAGGAAATAATGTTCCAAATATTGCAAGTAACTCAGGGCTTAACTAGATAATGTTAACCCTGTTCATTCCTACAGAAAAAGAAGATTTGCCGCAATGAATCCTGTGTTAAGATTCTGTCAGATTGCCAGTAAAGGAATGAAACAGTTTCACTGCTCCATCCATCCAGCAAAAGCCAATACTACCGCCCAATGATAGTGGGTTCATCAGCCATTGCAATTTCTTCATTTGGAGCACGAGCACCTTTGTGTTTGCGAGAGTACATCATGAAAGAGACACCAGCAAATAACAAGAAAACAAACACCATCCATGCAAGGTATATGGAGAAACCATAGTGGTGTGTGGCACCTGGTGGGAATGTGTATGGTAGGTGTTTCTTCTCGTACGCCACTGAGCTGATCAAGACCTCAATCACTGCCAGAGTTGAGCCACCTGAAACAACAGGGGAAATGTTTATGTGACATCCTAAATTTTTCTACGGTGTAAGTGCATTTACGAACAGTAATGTCATTTCTAAAAATGCAAATAGCTTTCCCTCTCATTACATGAAAAAGTGGCTTGTGTTTTTCTAAGAAACTATAAAAGAAAGCTATCCCTATGTACAGTCATGCTTTAAACATAGATCTCCAAGAGCATTTTAAAAGTGTATAAAAATGAATCCTTAGAACTGGAGACAGACAAGTCATGTACTGTTACTGTAGGATATTTAGCACTAAGAAAAAATATTTATTTCAGTATTTTAGTCATTACATATTTGCAGCTTATGTGAAATGAGAATTGATTAAAATGTCCAAATGCAGATAAAGTTGTAAGATATCACCACAGAGCACAAGGCAAAGAAATAAATGAAAGACTGACTCATTTTTCACAATCATTTATACTTAACTGACAAAATTGACTATGCATTGAGGTTAATGCTTTCATATGATGCATATCTTCTCAGAGTTGATCTGTAGTTCCAATGAACACTACGAATTTAACATGTTTTCCTTCCATGATTACTCCTAAATGAAATTTCAAGTACTTTAGTAATAAGTAACACTACGAATTTAACATGTTTTCCTTCCATGATTACTCCTAAATGAAATTTCAAGTACTTTAGTAATAAGCATCTGTTCAGTTTACATTAATTAACTTAATATAGTGATGAATATGATCATTCACAGAAATTTATTGAGGAGTTGGTGGTTCATTCTACAACTGGTATATCATATACAATGTTTTTTTGAAAAAAAAAGTCATGTAGTTCTTCAGGCAATAGTATTGCTCAAAACTAGAAGAAAAATTCTGATAATCATATGTTCAGAAACTAACACTTGTTGAAATATGGGCCATTTTATTTGTGACGAGTAATGTTTAATATTCAATGATGAAGTCAATTCTACTCTTGCTATTCGTTGGATGATGAATTACCAGTAATCTTGTAGACCATTACCCTTGCCGAAAAACAACTGTAATTTATACATGGCAAGGCATTACCTTTTTTTTCTACAGATCACGTGACAGTACCATACTAAAATGTTTCATGGATGATAGATTGGCCAAGGAGGTTTAGTAGTATGACCTTCCCATTCATTGGAGTGAAATGCACTGGGTTACTGACCATGGGGACATCTAAAGGTGTTGATGTATGTCCAAACCATGCGCAGATGTTACAGGTGCATTTGACCAGTGTATGTGATGAAATCCAAATGGAGCCATATTTATTGGAATGAGTATGTGATTCACTGTGATGAAGGGTTGGAAGATGTGTCAGGATGTGTAGACAGTGCATGCAGCACTGCCTATAGTGTGTACTTCCATGTAACAGACAGATGAGACTGAGAGGACAGATTTGCCCTTATCTCTACAGGAATTGGTTTCTGTGTAATAACTTCAAGTTGAACAAATATATTTCAAGGATGACGCAATACATGAAAGTCACAGATCAAATAAACAGAGTCAGACATGTGTACACTTTAACAGTAAAATCATAACTGAGTTCAAGTCTAGCGGCTGCTGGCTGGCTGCCCGCTTAAGTGGCGCTGCTGCTGCATGGCAGGCCGACAGCGCTGCATGTAGAGGACACGCATAACTGTGCAGCAGCACTTTGAAAGATCAGCGAGTCACAACATTCTGGAAATATCATTACATGAGCTTTTCATCTAGTTTTGACCAATAATACCTCCTGTAGGAATATGTGACACTTTCTTAAACACCCTGTCTAATTGAATCATCATTTCCCAAGAAATAAATTTTTCTTGTAATATTTTCAAACTTAGACTGTAAGAACCATTTGATTGGTACATATTAAATAGATATTTTTATATTATTAAAATAATTACAAATGATGTATTCCTGAACTTAACAGTTTGAAATTTTTTCCGCATATGATTAAAAAAATATGCATCCAGCAAAATTATCAATAACAGATAAATATACCTACAACATATTTATAATTTTTTAGCAGCCATATTGGATTTGGCATTGAAAATGAAAATCTGGAACACAAAAAGTTCTAACCTGAGGAAAGCCTTTTTGGTACAACTGAGAAGCAATGTCTTTTGAATGTTAATGCGTTTGCCTAGATGAAAGTGTGAAATCTCCCTAAACCACATACAAATTGGCCAGTAGAGCTGACTTAACAACTTAAGATAAAACCTTGATGGCGTGCATCTTTCCTCTATTTGACACACTACTATAGCAATGTTTTAACAGAATTCACAGTTCTGTAAATGCAAAAGTGCTATCCCCCAGTTGAGTTCAAGTAGGTACAAACACATGTAGGTAACACCTTTTTGAACATTATGAAAATTTAGTCCCTTTTCTCCCCGCAGCGCAGAATACAGACTGTCTTCTTACAGACTGATAAATCTGGGCCTGTAGATGGAACTTAAATATAGATATCTACAGAATAATACAGTGTCATGGTTGTCACAAACACAAGGTGCTTGAGAAAAGTAATGATACTGACAATACTGCCAGTGATCTAGCAACTCTCTGTTGTTCTTGTGTAGGCCAGTGTGTTCATCCTCTCCAGATGCCTAGTCTAAGTATAAGCCCCATACAGCCATCAACATCAGAATTTAGGGCAACATAATGACATCAAGCTTAAACTTGGGAATCTGAGAGTGTGACCTTTGTAAAGTAGAAACATGTCTTTGGGGAACATTTCTTGTGAAGAGTATATGTTTTTTCCTGGCACAAATACTTTTTGGAAGGCTGAGAACACATTGAAGATAAATCTTGCTCAGGAAGATCTTCAACTTGAAACGCTAATGAAAACATTGAACATGTGTATGCTTTTGTGAGACCACATCAATGTGTAATCACAAGGATGATGGATGATGTGTTAAACGTAAAGACTGTCACCATACATAAAATTTTGACTGAAGTTTTGAATATGTGAAAGGTTTGTGCCAAAATGATACCAAAAATACCTCACAGCTGAGTGGAAGGAAAAATGTATTGGTGATCTTCTTGAGAGGATTGCCAATGACCATGAATGGTTCAGTTGTGTGATCTCAGGTAATGGATCCTGGATTTTTGAGTTTGATCCTGAGACAAAGTGGCAAAGAGCAAGTGAAATGGGCATCAATAAAACTTATGATTGTCCTCACAAACATTTGGATGTTTCCTCTAAATGTTATGTGATTTCCGAGGATATGGTTATGGTGGGACCTGATAACACAGCCTCCCCCTCCCCCCTGGATGTTTAGTGGATTTTGCACCTATGTTATTGTGAGGATGACAATACACCTTTGTCTCTAGCTTCCAAACATGTAGCCTGCCCAATGTCTTCTCATTGGCTGAGTACAACCATCAGTTAACACTCCCTCATCAGTTCCCATCGTATCTTATGGTGAGCACTGACAACACTGCCGCATGGAACACATAAGTACGCCGTAGGCGTATTTGTCTGATTTTAAAGTCAGTTCAATTTTGATTACAAATTATTTGAGGTAAACTTTAGTTTAAACGTGGTAGATGGTCATAAGAAGCCAAGGAACACAGTATGCATTCCCATGTTTGGCAGCCTGATGAAATTTACTTCCCACCAATCATTTCCCTCCCTACATTCACTATAGTTCTTAGTCATGCTGGAGTCAATGTTTCTTCTCCAAATTTTCAAAATAAGTCTGCACATGACCTTCGTCACCAAAGCTTCATCTGTAAATGTGGGACAATCCTTGTATTAATCTGTTACACAACATAAAAATGTTGATATTTGCAGCAAGTTTGATTTGTGAGTATAAAGTGGTCTGTAGTATTTGAATTTGGGGAAAAAACCTCATCTTATGATTAGGTAAATATGTTAGGTTGTATCTCCAAAAATTAGCTTCTTATATTCTCAAAACACAGGAAATGTATTGCATATTTTATTGTCCTAACATATCACTCTGCCTATGACCTTCAATACAATACACTCATTTCTGAACTTAATTTATCCATTTTCATACAAGGGTGGTTTGAAAAGTTCTCAGAATCACTACAAGAGGTCAGGGCTAGCACTACGAGTTGTTCACATGATATTCATTGGACTGTTGCCTGTAAACATGTACAACATCAGTGCTCTTTGAAGAGAGCTGTGGCAGTGACATAGCTCTGTTGTTGTTCCCACATAGTTATTTGCGAAGGTGGAAAAAATCGTGATTCAAGCAGTTATTAAGCACTCCATACAGAAAGTTATGAAAAGCATTCATGCCGATTTCCAGAACGCACTGGGAGACTCTGTTCCTTCATATTCAGCTGTTGCCAAGTGGACAAATGAATTTAATTTTGGTCGGTAAGAGCTTATATGATGAGCTGTGCAGTGGTTGGCCAAGATGTGTCACTACTCCAGAAATCATTGTCAAAGAGCAGAAAATGGATGTGGAGGATAGCCGATTGAAAGTGCTTGAAATTGTTCATGCTTGCAAGGTGTCATCTGAAAGGGTATATCACTTTTTAAATGAAGAATTAGAAATGAAAAAGTTATCTGCAAGATGGGTGCCATGACTCTTAATGCTGGATAAAAAAACGCATGAGAATGGACACATATGAGCAATGCTTGGCCCATTTTAGGAGCAATGAACGAAATTTTTCGAACCAGTTTGAGACCACAGATGAAACCTGGGTGCACTACTATACCCAAGAGACAAAACAACAGTCAAAGCAGTGGAAACATGCTGATTCTCCACCACCAAAGAAAACAAAGACAATTCCTTTGGCGGGAAAGGTCAAGGCATCAGTGTTCTGGGATGTGAATGGGATTCTGTTTGTAGATTATTTCCCCACTAGGCAAACAATCACTGGAGAATACTATGCTAACCTTCTAGACAAACTGCAACAAAAGA
Organism: Schistocerca gregaria; assembly: GCF_023897955.1. Taxonomy (NCBI): domain Eukaryota; kingdom Metazoa; phylum Arthropoda; class Insecta; order Orthoptera; family Acrididae; genus Schistocerca; species Schistocerca gregaria. The sequence goes on from NC_064921.1 coordinate 430,255,021, forward strand.
TAAATGAAAAAAAGGCCACGTGTAGCAAGGAAGAAAGCCATCTTCCATCAATACAATGCATGCCCGCACACATGTGCCATCGCCATGTCAAAATTGCATGAACTAAAGTATGAATTGTTTCCACACTCGCTTTTTCCCCTGATATGGCTCCACCCATCAAACTTCCATGTCTTCCCAAAACTGAAAATTTTTCTTGGTGAATGAAGATTCACTTCAAATGAATAATTGAGAGCTGGAGTTGACAACTAATTTGCATGCCTGGAGAAATTTATTTTTGAGATGGTATCAAAGCACTGGAACATCACTGGACTGAGTGCATTAATCTACAAGGAGACTACACTGAAAAATAGAAAAAAGTTTCAGTGATGTAAGCACTTTTTCTTCTATTCCATTCCGACTACTTTTCAAACCTACCTCATACTATTACATTGTTTAAGTAGGGTTTCAGAATGGAGGTTCGTATTGTGATGTAAATATCTTTAATGGTTTCCTGGCTATTATCAGATAGGACAGTCCTCAAATATTCACAAACAGAGAAAAATAGTACCTTGTTAGCCACTCTTCTATAATATAGGGCCTATCTGAATAGCTGGATTCAGAATGTAAACTCCAGTTAATGCTAGTATTGATATTAAATATATTTTCAAGTTTACAGGTACCTGACAGTGTCCTCTGAAATCACTTAATTTACATTAATGCTTAGTATGAAGTAATAATAAAAACAGTGTCTGAGTAATTAAAAGGAAGGATTGTCACTTTTACCAAAATAACTGTTTTCATACATAATATTCTGATTTATTTATTTATTTATTTAACCTGATCAGATTAGGGCCATCAGGCCCTCTCTTACATCGGACCAGTGTTCCACGCAAGCAGCATTTCACACATCAGAGTTACATCATGACAATAGTTTAAATGAGAATGTTAGCTTACTCTAGTGACAATATGAATAAAGAGTAGTGACTACATCTACATGACTACTCTGCAATTCACATTTAAGTGCTTGGCAGAGGGTTCATCGAACCACAATCATACTATCTCTCTACTATTCTACTCCCGAACAGCGAGCGGGAAAAACGAACACCTAAACCTTTCTGTTCGAGCTCTGATTTCTCTTATTTTATTTTGATGATCATTCCTACCTATGTAGGTTGGGCTCAACAAAATATTTTCGCATTCAGAAGAGAAAGTTGGTGACTGAAATTTCGTAAAAAGGTCTCGCCACGACGAAAAACGTCTATGCTGTAATGACTTCCATCCCAACTCATGTATCATATCTGCCACACTCTCTCCCCTATAACGCGATAATACAAAACGAGCTGCCCTTCTTTGCACCCTCTCGATGTCCTTCGTCAATCCCACCTGGTAAGGATCCCACACCGCGCAGCAATATTCTAACAGAGGACGAATGAGTGTAGTGTAAGCTGTCTCTTTAGTGGACTTGTTGCATCTTCTAATCCTGCCAATGAAACGCAACCTTTGGCTCAGATTGTCACCCAGGTCATTTATATAGATCAGGAACAGTAGAGGTCCCAGGACGCTTCCCTGGGGAACACCTGATATCACTTCAGTTTTACTCGATGATTTGCCGTCTATTACTACGAACTGCGACCTTCCTGACAGGAAATCACGAATCCAGTTGCACAACTGAGACGATACCCCATAGCTCCACAGCTTGATTAGAAGTCGCTTGTGAGGAACTGTGTCAAAAGCTTTCCGGAAATCTAGAAATACGGAATCAACTTGAGATCCCCTGTCGATAGCGGCCATTACTTCGTGCGAATAAAGAGCTAGCTGCGTTGCACAAGAGCGATGTTTTCTGAAGCCTAATTAAGTAAATGCGGCAATATTTTTACAACAGGTGCTATACATACAGATTATGATAAAAGCAATAATAAAATGTAATGATAAACATGACTAAGACTTAATAAATTAAATGCTGGCAGTATTTTTACAGCAGGTGCTATACATACAGATTATGATAAAAGCAATAATAAGCAATAATAATAACAGTAAAAAAATCAAATAATAATGACAAACATGAGAAGGATTGGCAATAGTAACGAAGGTTTGTGCAGATGTACATAATATCTTGGTGTGTAAAGTAGATGTTTACTAGTTTAGCGTGTTTTGGGGAATGGGGATTTAAGGAGGGGGAAAGAGGGAAGTAATGAGGTGAAGTGCATTCATGTACAGAGGAAGGCATTACTGTTGCTTAAGTAGATACGCCATTAACTGTTTTTTGAAGCTGGACATGTTTTTAAGTTCTCTAACATAACGAGGGAGGTTATTCCAGAGTCGGGTTCCCGCTACTGTAAAGGACTTGGAGAAGGTGACTGAGCGACGCAGTGGAACGGAGAGGATTTTATTATAATGGGAACGTGTGTTTCTGTCATGTTGTTCTGACATGAGCATTAGGGACAAGGAGAGATATGAGGGACAGTTTACATTTATAAGGCAGTAGATGAGACAGAGTGTATGGAAATCTCTGCATTTGTCTGCACGCAGCCAGGACAATTTTGCATATGCTGGTGAAATGTGATCAAAAAGTCGAACGTCACAGATATATCGGACGCAGGCATTCATGACCAGTTCTAGACGTCGGGAATTTTCCTGAGAGAGGCCTTGTAGGACAATATCGCTGTAGTCAATGATTGGGAGTATAAGTGTTTGTACTAATTTCCTTTTCAGATGGAAAGGGAAGAGTTTTTTATATTTTTGTAGGACATGAAGGGATGCTGATGCTTTCTTGCACACTGCAGTTACGTGCTCTGTTCAATTTAGATTTTTATCTATTATTACTCCCAAACTCTTTGCTGAGGGAGAGAAGTTAATATTTGTTCCATTTAGGATAAGAGGTGGTAAGGATTCCCGATGTTTTGGGCTAATGAGCTTAGAGTGACCAACAAGTACCGCTTGTGTTTTAGATGGGTTTAGTTTTAGACCTATGTCCTGTGCCCATTTTGAGAGTGCATCGAGGTCAGTATTGAAATTTCCCATAGCTTTCTTGAGATTGCTTGGTTTCGCACTTAGATACAACTGAAGGTCATCAGCATACATATGGTATTTGCAATAGGTCAGAACCGATGACACATCGTTGACATACAGAGAGAAGAGTATAGGACCTAATACTGAGCCTTGGGGAACGCCAGACACTACCTGCTGCCATTGTGATTTTATATTCTCAGATAGGACGCAGTGCTGACGAGACGTCATGTATGAGTGAAACCATTGCACTGCACTTGGTGAGAAATTTAGACCGCTAAGTTTGGCCAGTAAGATGTTGAAGTCGACAGCATCAAATGCTTTGCTGAAATCTAAGAAGCAAATGATAGTCGCTTCTTGTTTGTCCATGGCAAGTTTCAAGTCATCTGTCACCTTTATCAGCGCAGATGTTGTGCTTTGATGTTTACGGAAACCTGATTGGTATTCGTCTAGTAGGTGTTAGTAGTGAGGTAGTTGGTGAGCTGGTCATGAACTATATATTCTAAGGCCTTTGATAGTGCAGGAAGAAGGCAGATGGGGCGGTAGTCAGACGGTGCTGTGGCTAAGTCCTTTTTAGGCAGTGGCTTAATTTGTCCCAGTTTCCATGCCTCAGGGAAAACACTTGTGATTAATGAATCGTTGAAAATGTCTGTTATAGAGGGCAGTAGTAGGAAGTATTACAAATTTACAGAGGTCATAAACAGTCCTAAAAGCCTGCAAAGTGTTACAAAGTAAGTTATGCTGAGAAATAACTGTTAAGAAAAAAAAATTGGTATGTTGTTCCTTTCCTGAGTTGATAGCATTAAAGTTAGTCAATCAGGCCATTGCGTGTGCAAATTCGTCTGTACGGATCATGTTGCAAGACATGTTCTTCATGTGTTTTCCTAAAACCAAACAAGAGAAAGATACAAAAACGAGAGGTGGGACAGAAGTAAGGATTCAACTTGAGCCAAAGGCCAAGCAGTCTCGTGTGCTGTCATCTATTCTATGGGAACAACTTACACTAATTGTATCTGGTGGGCCTCTTGAATTTGTGTACACAATGGCCTGATTGGATAACTTTAGTGCTCTGAAACAGTGTAATGTATCAATTTTTTTAATGACTGTTTCTCAGCACAACCTACCTTGCAACTGCTGCACAAGTTTTTCAGACTCTTTGTGATCACCTTGTATATGTAGAAGAAATTCACATAGTGAACAATTTCAATAAATGATATTGCTATTATACTTTGCAATGGTTCTCTCCAATTATGAATGTATATACTGAGCACTGTTCCTCATTTGTTCTAATTCATTTCTTTTTCTCCTCCTCTGGTAATGTTGTGTCTATAGGATGTGGTAGATACTATATTGCTTCCTTAACAATGCAATGCTCTGCCATTGAACTATTTTTCCTAATTTAGTACTCAAATTATCTTCTTCCTTTCCACTACCAAGCCCCATGCTGTTGGCTTTTAATAACTTTTAGATATTTTTTTAAAGCTTCGATCGAAGTTTATGGAAAGAAAATTCTTCAGAATATTATATTTATAGTATTTCTTCTCATCAACTACTTATCATTATTTCTCTGTATTACCGACTCTCAGATATGTACTATCTTCTTCAAGAAAAGATATCAATCTGAAATCTTTTATTCATTGCATAATAGCATTAGAGTTAATACAAAGAGGTACTTCATGTTTTACACAGATTATTTTATTAGGAATGCTACCTGAAATTATTGTGTTTCTTCAGGGGTCACATTAATAATATCTGTAGCAGTTACATTTAATAGTCTATGATCACAAACATTATATAAATGAGCCTCCCCCATGAACCATGGACCTTGCCGTTGGTGGGGAGGCTTGCGTGCCTCAGCGATACAGATAGTCATACCGTAGGTGCAACCACAACAGAGGGGTATCTGTTGAGAGGCCAGACAAAGAAGAGGGGCAGCAGCCTTTTCAGTAGTTGCAGGGGCAACAGTCTGGATGATTGACTGCATGGTCTTGTAACATTAACCAAAACGGCCTTGCTGTGCTGGTACTGCGAAAGGCTGAAAGCAAGGGGAAAATACGGCCGTAATTTTTCCCACGGACATGCAGCTTTACTGTATGGATAAATGATGATGGCATCCTCTTGGGTAAAATATTATGGAGGTAAAATAATCCCCCATTCAGATCTCCGGGCAGGGAATACTCAAGAAGACGTCGTTATCAGGAGAAAGAAAACTGGCGTTCTACGGATCGGAAAATGGAATGTCAGATCCCTTAATTGGGCAGGTAGGTTAGAAAATTTAAAAAGGGAAATGGATATGTTAAAGTTAAATATAGTGGGAATTAGTGAAGTTCAGTGGCAGGAGGAACAACACTTCTGGTCAGGTGACTACAGGGTTGTTGTTATTGTTGTGGTCTTCAGTCCTGAGACTGGATTGATGCAGCTCTCCATGCTACCCTATCCTGTGCAAGCTTCTTCATCTCCCAGGACCGACTGCAACCTACATCCTTCTGAATCTGTTTAGTGTATTCATCTCTTGGTCTCCCTCTATGATTTTTACCTTCCACGCTGCCCTCCAATACTAAATTGGTGATCCCTCGATGTATCAGAACATGTCCTACTAACCGATCCCTTCTTCTAGTCAAGTTGTGCCACAAGCTCCTCTTCTCCCCAATTCTACTCAATACCTCCTCATTTGTTATGTGATCAACCCATGTAATCTTCAGCATTCTTCTGTAGCACCAGAATTCAAAAGCTTCTATTCTCTTCTTGTCTAAACTTTTTATTGTCCACATTTCACTTACATACATGGCTACAGTTCATACAAATACTTTCAGAAACGACTTTCTGACACTTAAATCAATACTTGATGTTAACAAATTTCTCTTCTTAAGAAACGCTTTCCTTGCCATTGCCAGTCTACATTTTATATCCTCTCTACTTCGACCATCATCAGTTATTTTGCTCGTTTTGTCTTTTGTTGATGTTCATCGTATATCCTCCTTTCAAGACACTATCCATTCCGTTCAACTGCTCTTCCAAGTCCTTTGCTGTCTCTGGCAGAATTACAATGTCATCGGCCAACCTCAAAGTTTTTATTTCTTCTCCATGGATTTTAATACCTACTCTGAATTTTTCCTTTGTTTCCTTCACTGCTTGCTCAATATACAGATTGAATAACATTGGGGAGAGACTACAACCCTGTCTCACTCCCTACCCAACCACTGCTTTCTTTTCATGTCTCTCAACTCTTATAACTGCCATCTGGTTTCTGTACAAATTTAAATAGCCTTTCGTTCTCTGTATTTTACCCCTGCCATCTTCAGAACTTAAAAGAGAGTATTCCAATCAACATTGTCAAAAGCTTTCTCTAAGTCTAAAAATGCTAGAAACGTAGGTTTCCCTTTCCTTAATCTTTCTTCTAAGGTACGTCGTAGGGTCAGTATTGCCTCACGTGTTCCAACATTTCTATGGAATCCAAACTGATCTTCCCCAGAGGTTGGTTTCTATAAGTTTTTCCATTCGTCTGTAAAGAATTCGTAGAAGTATTTTGCAGCTGTGACTTATTAAACTGATAGTTCGGTAATTTGCACATCTGTCAACACCAGCTTTCTTTGGGATTGTGATTATTATATTCTTCTTGAAGTCTGAGGGTATTTCGCCTGTCTAATATATCTTGCTCACCAGATGGTAGAGTTTTGTCAGGACTGGCTCTCCCAAGGCCGGCAGTAGTTCCAATGGACTGTTGTCTACTCTGGGGGCCTTGTTTCGACTCAGGTCTTTCAGTGCTCTGTCAAACTCTTCACGCAGTATCGTATCTCCCATTTCATCTTCATCTACATCCTCTTCCATTATAGATTATATAATGGTAAGACAGAGATTTAGGAAGCAGGTTTTAAATTGTAAGACATTTCGAGGGGCAGATTTGGACTCTGACCACAATCTATTGGTTATGAACTGTAGATTAAAACTGAAGAAACTGCAAAAAGGTGGGAATTTAAAGAGATGGGACCTGGATAAACTAAAAGAACCAGAGATTGTAGAAAGTTTCAGGGAGAGCATAAGGGAGCAACTGACAGGAATGGGGGAAAGAAATACAGTAGAAGAAGAATGGGTAGCTCTGAGGGATGAAGTAGTGAAGGCAGCAGAGGATTAAGTAGGTAAAAAGACAAGGGCTAGTAGAAATCCTTGGGTAACAGAAGAAATATTGAATTTAATTGATGAAAGGAGAAAATATAAAAATGCAGTAAATGAAGCAGGCAAAAGGAATACAGACGTCTCAAAAATGAGATCGACAGAAAGTGCAAAATGGCTAACTAAGGATGGCTAGAGGACAAATGTAAGGATGTAGAGGCTTATCTCACTAGGGGTAAGATAGATACTGCCCACAGGAAAAGAAAAGGTACCTTTGGAGATAAGAGAACCACTTGTATGAACATCAGGAGCTTGGATGGAAACCCAGTTCTAAGCAAAGAAGAGAAAGCAGAAAGGTGGAAGAAGTATATAGAGGGTCTATACAAGGGCGATGTACTTGAGGAGAATATCATGGAAATGGAAGAGGATGTAGATGAAGATGAAGATGAAATGGGAGATACGATACTGCGTGAAGCGTTTGACAGAGCACTGAAAGACCTGAGTCGAAACAAGGCCCCCAGAGTAGACAACAGTCCATTGGAACTACTGCCGGCCTTGGGAGAGCCAGTCCTGACAAAACTCTACCATCTGGTGAGCAAGATGTATTAGACATGCGAAATACCCTCAGACTTCAAGAAGATTATAATAATAACCAATCCCAAAGAAAGCAGGTGTCGACAGATGTGAAAATTATCGAACTATCAGTTTAATAAGAACAGCTGCAAAATACTAACGCGAATTCTTTACAGACGAATGGAGAAACTGGTAGAAGCCGACCTTGGGAAAAATCAGTTTGGATTCCATAGAAATATTGGAACATATGAGGCAATACTGACCCTACAACTTATCTTGGAAGCTAGATTAAGAAAGGGTAAACCTACATTCCATGCATTTGGAGACTTACAGAAAGCTTTTGACAATGTTGACTGGAATACTCTCTTTCAAATTCTGAAGGTGGCAGGGGTAAAATACAGGGAGCGAAAGGCTATTTACAATTTGTACAGAAACCAGATGGCAGTTATAAGAGTCGAGGGACATGAAAAGAAAGCAGTGGTTGGGTAGGGAGTGAGACAGGGTTGTAGTCTCTCCCCAATGTTATTCAATCTGTATATTGAGCAAGCAGTGAAGGAAACAAAGGAAAAATTCAGAGTAGGTATTAAAATCCATGGAGAAGAAATAAAAACTTTGAGGTTGGCCAATGACATTGTAATTCTGTCAGAGACAGCAAAGGAGTTGGAAGAGCAGTTGAACGGAATGGATAGTGTCTTGAAAGGAGAATATAAGATGAACATCAACAAAAGCAAAACGAGGATAATGGAATGTAGACGAATTAAGTCGGGTGATGCTGAGGGAATTAGATCAGGAAATGAGACACTTAAAGTAGTAAAGTAGTTTTGCTATTTGGGGAGCAAAATAACTGATGATGGTTGAAGTAGAGAGGATATAAAATGTAGACTGGCAATGGCAGGGAAAGCGTTTCTGAAGAAGAGAAATTGTTAACATCGAGTATAGATTTAAGTGTCAGGAAGTCGTTTCTGAAAGTATTTGTATGGAGTGTAGCCACGTATGGAAGTGAAACATGGGCGATAAATAGTTTGGACAAGAAGAGAATAGAAGCTTTCCAAATGTGGTGCTACATAAGAATACTGAAGATTAGATGGGTAGATCACATAACTAATGAGGAAGTATTGAATAGGATTGGGGAGAAGAAAAGTTTGTGGCACAACTTGACCAGAAGAAGGGATTGTCGGTTGCTAAGGCATGTTCTGAGGCATCAAGGGATTACCAATTTAGTATTGGAGGGCGGGGTGGAGGGTAAAAATCGTAGAAGGAGACCAAGAGATGGCTACACTAAGCAGATTCAGAAGAATGTAGGTTGCAGTAGGTACTGGGAGATGAAGAGGCTTGCACAGGATGGAGTAGCATTGAGAGCTGCATCAAACCAGTCTCAGGACTGAAGACCACAACAACAACAACATATAAAGGAGACTCTATACATCAACTGAAACTTTCAATTGAAATGTGGAGGCTGTCTATAGTTCCTAATCGATGAGTTAGTTTGTAACCACAAAAAGATTTCAGAAGGCTTATATATGGTTCGATAGCCAGTCATAAGTGAAAAGTTTGCAATAAATAAATGTTATTGACAACAGTTGTTGCAGTGTATCTAACTTTTATACAGGGTGTGCCGTTTAAATCCAGACAAATGATACTTCTTTAAAAAGTAAATTTAAAAAAAATACAAATGAAAATGAAAAACCTTTTATGTGTAAGTAGTTGTATCTTTCAAGAATAATATTACTCAATGTAACCCCCTTCAGCTGCACTGACTGCCTCCAATATCATCCTGGAGTGATCACACACAGTCATTAAAAGAGTGCTGTCCATATTTGTGAATGCTGCCTTGGAGTGGTGTGACATTAGGGTCCCTCATCTTATTGGTAACTCTTTCAATGATGCCTCAAACATAACAGTCAAGGGGGTTCAAATCTGGGCTATTCAGGGACCAGAATTCCTTTGACAAGATCACGTCAACATTATCTGAGAGCCAGTTTTGGATTAAATGACTCATATAAAGTCCTCCTCTGCCATCCAATGCATTGTTTGTTTGCTGACATTCAATGCTGATGCCAATTTCCTCAACGATTGCCATGGGTCCTCCGAAATTGGGGCCTACACCTTTTCAATGATGGTCGCAGTTCGCAACAAGTGTTTCCTCAAATGAGGTTCCCTCATCAGGTTAGTGGAAGCTTCACCAGACTTCGTTGAAGTATTATATTTGGCCACAATATTGTAAAAAGTTGATCTTGGGTACACAAAGAATTGAACTATTCTGGTGGGCAAACACACAGTGTGAAGACTTTTGATAATTGCAGCTCTTTGTATGTACTCCACACTTGTCCATAACATCTTGGCCATTTTGAGGTTCCTATGTTTACTAGATTCCTATGGCTTTCAATTGTGACCTTCAGCATAACTACAATACTGCAGAAAATTCAAATTGAAATGTGTTTGGATTTAAGTGTAGCACCCTGTAGAGGTAATACATGTGTCATTACATCTGATAAATTCTCAACCCAGAGAGATAGATATGTACATGAAATTGGATAATTTTTGGTGAGGGGAAGAGAAAAACTCACTACATGCAGAAGAGGAAATAGATAATAAGATAGTTGTTCATGCCAACATTTGATGAGAGAGCAAACTCATCACTGTATCCTTGGGTTTCCATTACAATCAGTCATTTAGAAAAGAAAAGTAAAAAAGTAAATAAGAAAAAAGCACTATTTGGTTTTCCACCAGCACCTGCTGCTTCCATTCATTTCATTTTATTGGGTGCTATTATCATCACAGGATTCTGGTGCATTATCATTTGTGATTCTACAAACTGCAGTTTAGTGTATTCGAACATTGTCAGAAAAATACTACAGCTTTAGCAAACACTTCAGTATTTGGGATGGTTTGTCTCCTCATGCAGTTCAAGGGAACACATGCAGGTTTAATTTGGCACAATGACAGTTTGTGTGTGGTTCTTCAGTAAAGCTGGACGAGAACCTATGCAGAACAATGATGAAATGAAGTCCCCAATATTTTTGTTTGTTACTTCCTCTCTCAGATTCTTAATGAGCTGCGAGAAAGGACTGGTCCAGCATCTTGATCTGTGGATCCCAGACAAACCCCCCTTTCCTCCCCAACTGCACAACATAGATATAGACCTGTTAGGAGCTTTAGAATTGACACAACCTGCTCCCCTCCCTCAACTATGACTCCATCCCAACCTAATCAACACAGATTCATTTCATCTGAGTTAGTCCTGTGGTGATTTGGTGAAAGTGTGTTAAGTTTTCTACATCTGGGAAACCTTAAAAGACTGAACAATAGACAGATTATAAATTTAATTGCCAGTTGTAAATAGAAATACATTTGCCACCTCTTATTGTTTAGTTGAAACTGTCATCCCAGATAATGACGCAAATTATAATGATAATGATGGTGTATAAAATAGTGAAGCTATGGGTGGTTGGTTTAGATAGTGAGCATAGAAAGAAGAAAAGGTAAAAGTTATTGTTAGTCATTTCTTTTGGTGTATTTTACTTCTGCTTGTATTATCAAAATATTGACAACCAATAAACAGCATAAGTTTAGCATAGGTGTAATATTAATTTACTTAGGTAGGTTCTTAGTATAAATAAAACATTCTGTAGTTTTGATTAGTGGAAATACATCCAAAATGAAATTTTCTTGAGAAAGCCTCTTTAAAAGAAAGGGAGTTGTCATACATGCAGGATCATCTCATAGCCAGTGAAATATATTTCTGCCAAAGTAGGTACTAGTACCCTACAGTAGTGGATTGTGCATTTCAGTTTGTCTCTGAACAAGATTACTGAAATAAATAAAGTAGCTAGTCACTTTTTGTGCAACTTTATTTACACCAATACATTTATATCTTCATCTGTTCTTATAAATTGGCTATATGGCAAATGCTGCATGGCACCAGTGCACCAGTGAAGATAAAAGTGTGTGTATTATGCATTTAAATGCTAAATAAGAAGCTATAAGTTACAGAAGCAGCTGCAATATTCAAAATGTTCTATTGATGAAAATAAGTGTATTACACAAACAGAAGATTTAAGGAAATCTAAAATGCATTTTGATGTATGCAGAGCTACATAAAACAAGGCTGGTTGCTGCATTACCTCAAGTAATTTAAGCTCCAAGCATATAGCATTTTCTCTCACTTTGTAATTTAAAAAAATTTCAAAGTTTTGATACAATAATCTGATTGTGAACAGTTATTCTGAATGCGGCAAAAAACATGTAACAGCTCTCAGGAAAAGAAATATGAAAAACTGCTTCAGGTTTGCATTTGTAGGTAATCTATTTTCGTTTAAAACCCATGCCAGAAGTTTATTTGGAGCACGCTGTTTCTTGTCATACTTCCAAACCCAATAGACAATTGTTTGGAGTATTTTTAGTACACAGTCATCAGGATTTTGGCTCACTCACTGGGAGTTCATTGTAAGCTCCAAGCTTGTACCCACATGTTACTATTCAGCAGTACTGACTGCCATACTTAAGAACAACAAAATATGCTTGGTTACAGATAGACTACATCTTTTCAAAAAAAATCATAAAGTGAGAGAATGATACGAAGTGTGCTAGCAAAGATTCCATTTCAGCTTATTATTATCCTTTTCATCAAGCAATTTCCACTACACTTGATACAACTACTCATTCTTCAAAACTATTAATCAAGTCATCAGAAACATGTCACAGTCCCCCACCTATAGAAGATCTTCATTCTTACCTTTAGCAGATGCAATTCAAGACAAAGTAAAAACTGGCAGAATTAGTTCTGTGTGGTGGATGCAGGTACATTTCAATTCTACGAAACCTGAATAGTCTCTACACATTTTTTACTAATGTGATGGGACTGTGGCATTAAAACATTACAGTATAAGTCTCAGTTGAGTGATTTCCAGCACCTCCTTGAGCTGGCACAGACATTATTGCATCTAACACAACCAAACCATGGAATCAAGTATACACAGACCAAGAGTTTCCTAGATGCAAGGTAATCAAGGAGAAATACCAAAAGTGATGTTCTGAGCATAGAGAGCATGCACATACATCAGCCACTTTCTGTGAGAGAACAATACATACACGGTCAAAATTTAATAGAGTCTGACTGTTAACAGAGAAATTACAAATAATTCCAATTTAAAAATACCATATTGTTTTTCCGTAAATATTTAAAATCTTAATACAGATATGAATAGCATAAAATTTTCCATTTCCATTGAACACCCACAAATGTTCTCTCATTGATCATGTGACTGTCATCCAGGTGGTAGTTCTATCCATACTTTCAGTAGTATTCCCTCTTCAAATAATCAAAGTGTTCTTACTTTTCTGTAAGATATACCAGTTCTGCAGTTGAGAAAGTGGGTAAATATAATCCTTAATGCAAGAGCTGCTCACCCCAAAAGAACAAATTATATCTTCTCCTTCAAAACTCAGCCATAATGTGTGAATGACCTGACTACATTTAATGTTGCTGTCAAATTTACACTTTTAACGATGTTTATATAGATGAAATTAACTGTACGATTGTATCTATTGCAGCATAAGGAAAAGGATTTAAGTGTTCCATTTCTGAACTACTTGTTTCATAAGTTCAGCTAATTTCACAGCATCAAGTGAGCTGGAGCATTAGTTTTGGTACTTCCAGCAGATTTTCTTCCCCATCACAGTCCTATTCAAGCTACTACTCCAACCCTAATTACAATTTTATCAATGGTACATTAAACCATAATCATCATCAATTCCTTTCGAAGTCATATCGCTCAACAGCAGACCAACTGAAACACTATGAGAGATTCCAGAAGCTTACTACTGATTTTAAAATTAATTGTTATCAATATTTTTTGTTTGTTTTGGTTATAGCATTATCCTGACTTTTTCTACATTGAAAAAGAGCAAACATTCTGTATAGCAAATGAACATACTGATCAAATCACTTTGAATTTAATGAAAATCATACTTCCTGTACTCATCAGCGATAAATGTGGTTGTGAATGTATACTGAGAATATTCGGGCACTTCTTACACTTTACTGCAGAACCTCTGATGTCACTCTTATTTTTGTTTAACAAATGCCATCCAGTATAGTGTTATTGGCTCTTCACAGTCAAAAATTAATGGAGTTAACCATGTGACTGTGGAGCTAAACTAGATATGGTAATACAGGTTGTCAGGTGACAGTGTGCTCCAGTGCCATACACCAATCTTAAATCTATGAAGACAAATCTTCCTGGTCACTAGCATCTACTGTTCATATGACATTGTCTGTGAATAAAGGAACTGTTCCCACACTAGTGACTTTTAATGAATATGTCCTGATTCTTTCCAGAAGTCCTTTTCCTCCAGCACATTATGAATTTTGAGCTTAGAATATGCTCCAGGATCTTGCAACTGATGATCTTTACCAATGGGGCAGATCCAAGTAGGAGATGGAGGAGAGGGAGTATCATGACCCCCCCCCCACCCCCTTAACCAGACACATTTTCACATTTTAATGGAAAATGTTAATATTTTCACAAATACAAATTTCTTATCAAACCTCTTGAGTGTAGTGAAAATGAAGTGTCTTGAAAATGGCTGTTATTTCTAGAAATTACAAGCTATGTTAACACAGTTGCTTCGCTTGAGTGCAAGGTCCACATCCACAGGTTGACTGTACCTATTGTCAACAATCAAATCAATTGTGAGTTTGCAGATGAAACAGACAAACCACAGGAAGCTGAGTAAGACAAGACAGCAAGGAAAAGGCCCATATTGTGGGGGGGGGGGGGGGGGGGGGGGAGGGAACTTATAGTAACAGCATTCCTCTCATCCACATGCTTGCATAGTTAGTATGTACAGCTGTCATCACAATCTTAACACTAAATAAAATACTGGTAATGCCAAGGGCACACTTTTACTTTATATTACGTAAGTTACCAAATTTGTTGCTATTATAGTTCTTAAATCAACTGCTTGACACTGAATGCTTCTCAAATATTCAGACAAATGCTTTTCAGGTGCTGTATTTCCCAGAATGGCAATTTCTTGGAAATTATGCTAAGGCAGTGCACCAAACACTGTTATAAACAACAAATTGTTATTAAATTTTCCGTTGTAATTATAATATTTTATTACCAGTATATTAAAATATTTTACATATGTTACTGTTGTTATTATTAAAATCATAGGCACCTGTGGCAGGCACATAAAAAGTAAGTGTTACTATGACTTATATTTTGAAGGATAGCAGAATCATAGCAAACTCTGATGCCTGATCCAACAACGCAATCCTGGATTCACAACTGTTTATGGTTACTCATATGTAATTTCTTATTAATGATTCCCCACAGTGTGTTGGATGTGGAGAAAAAATATTGTTTGTTGATGACAGCAACATGGTGATGACTGGTAAAACTCCAACACTGCACTAAAAAAGTAATCCACAACCTCTCACAAAAAAATAAAGTGAAAGGTACTTGTTGTTTTATTGTGATTAAGGGTAGTACAAATCGTCGTAGATTTCTGGGGGTTATCATTGACAAATCTTGAAAAGAGTTAACGGATTTCCGTTCCTGACTGATATAAGCATATATAGATCTTCCCTTGTCAGACATCCCAACCTTCAGTTATAATTTTAAATCGTTCATCAACCCGAACTGCAATGGACGTACCGAGTTCGATCGGAAGAAAATGACGTATGTAAGCCAGGGGTGACCAAAATTTGGAATTCCTTAGAGCTCAGCGTTGCTGGTACAATTGCCCCCCTTTCACGATTAGCTGTCTGAGCGCGAGGAGCAAAGATGAAAATACTGATGAAGCTATCAATTACTGCGGAGTCTGCAGCTCATCTCTAGCCAAGCTTTCAATTATTTGCTTCTTGCCATTTCAGCGAGCTGGCTGGAACAACCTCGGAAGACAGAAATCTCTGTGGCCTTTCACCACGCATCTGTTGCGTCCGGCATGAATCGATTTTGTTCAGTACCCCAAAGTTTATCTGAGAACCTTAGAATCGAATTAACTCCCAGACACTCCCAGCTTTTATCTGACCATACGCGGCAATGAAATTATTCCCTGTAATCTCTATAATTCTCCGAGGCAATCTGACTGAACTTAACAATTACTCGTATATGTCACTGCACATTCAGCGTCCGCCCAAAGCTAATTGGCCTCCTCATGTTTCCAAAACTCTTTCAGCTCTCCTCTTCGCATCACTAAAGCTATCTATTCTCACTACAGCGTCCAAGACGGCGCCATGCCCGCATTTTTTCACAGTCCACACCAACCAGTTCTCTGCCTCGCTTTTCTGCATGACGGTATATGCCAATCACATACCGAGATGAGTGTGCAGAAATACATCTTACGTGTCGCACTTCTGCGGAGAGAAAGCTACCAGAAACTTCTCCCGTAGAAATCGGCCGGGGCAGTGAAACGCCTCATTTGTAAATTTGGCGTGAATATCCGTTTAGACATCGGCATATGCCGACTGAGTCACGTAGACCACACAGAAACGTGCCGTTTGGCTCTCCTGCAGTTTTTTTAACGTATCCATCTTGCCACTGTGTCACCAAAGACAATGGAGCCTCCCTTGCTCTCTCACCAACACGGAGCAGAAATCCGTCCAAAAAGTTAGCTAGGCTAAACTTACATAATTATGCACTACAATGAATCAGAACAGATTGGGATTTACAGGCCCGTCCACACGCAACGATCTGTCTGCACAAATTTCTGTGCACATAGCATCTGCGCAGACAGATCGTTGCGTGTGGACAAAAGATTTGCACCAACCTGAGGTGTGTGCAAACCTGGAAGTTGGAGTTGGAGGTTTGAGCGAAACTTCTCAAATCTGTGGGTTCAAACTACATCTGCGCAGACAAGTTGGAGCGTGTGGACAGGAGATCGCTGCAAATATGGCGCGAATCAGCTGTTTGCTCAGTCTAGTGTTTGTATTTGTGCGCACAGGGCATTCAAATGGCTGCTACTCTTCAGTTTTCTCGACAGTTTGTAGGTGAATTCATTGAAATATACAGAAACCACCCATGTTTGTGGAGGATCAAAAGTAAAGAATATAATGACCGAGACAAAAAGACAGCACCATACAATGCTCTGATTGAAAAATTGCGGGCAGTTGACGCCTCGGCAAACAGAGAAACGGTAATAAAAAAAATTATTTGCGGATGGATGTTGAAACTTATAATTATCTCTTAAAGCTTGTAACCCCTCATGTTATGAGAAAAATACTTGTATGAGAAGGGCAATTTCTCCTCATGAACGGCTGGCTGTAACATTAAGATTCCTGGCAACAGGAAGGAGCTACAAGGATTTGGAATTGTCATCTGCAATATCGAAACAAGCATTGAGTGAAATAATACCCAACACATGTGAAGCTATTTACGCTTTCCTGAAGGATGAGTTCATGAAGGCACGTCAAGTAAATTAAGTCTGTCAGCGAACTGTTTACCGTAGAGAGTTATCCAAAGTTCAGAAATCTAGAAGATCTGGTGTAAGAGTAGATCTAGTATACCAGCCAACGTTATGGTATTTTGATCTGCTTGACTTTCTTAGTGATCAAGAAACGCCAAGACCAAGCAGGAATACAATTGAAGATGAAATTGGAGTATCAATGTGCGAGGAAATGGAACACGAGGTAATGTAAAACAAAACAGGTTCGCCCTGTAACTCTGGCAGTAAATTTACGTGAGAAAACTGCTTTCTCTTTAGCAGCCACCGTCTACATCATTTTGACCGCTTTCTCTGTTTCCTGCGGTTGGTCTGAATGTTTTTTGCAAAATAAGTTGCGAACACTGACCACAACAGAACTTCCTCCATTTCTATATTTCAAAATAACTGTATTAAATTTTGACGTTTACGGGGAGCGTAGTCGCTTGCCACTGATATTTCGTTTGTACACCGACAGATGGCGGGCGAGTAGTAGATTGGGGTTTGTGTCGTGTGAACACACCACATTTGCAGCGATCTTTTTCATGTACAGACATCTGCGCCGATGTCTGCACAGACAGATCGTTGCGTGTGGACCGGGCTTACTGACCAGAAAGGGCACTTACAATGGAAAATAACACGCATGTTATGCGGGCACTTTCTCTGGGCATTGGCATGAATGCATAGAATTGAAAACAAACAGAAACATAATAGTGCTACCAACTTAAATTAATCGATCGTAGAATCAGTGAAAGAGATGCGAAAACGAAGTACGTCTTACAAAAGTAGCTCTTCACGTAAAGAAAACTTAATTGTATGTTCTTCCTGTTGAATGAAAAACAAAATTATGTTAGATTAAAAATACAGTGATGATGTATTAGAATGTGCAACGGACACCAAATTCTTGGGGTAGAATGCAGACTGTCAGTTGAAACAGACAGAACATGTAAAAGCTTTGGTATAGAGACTGTGCACAACATGTTGCGCTTTCTGAATAGTTGAACCACCGTGAAATATTTCATGCCTCAAAGTGACCTATTTAGGATATGTATATTCAATCCTCAGTTACGGAATCACATTTCGGGGAACACATGTTGCAAACATAAAGAGTGCCTTCAATGTACAGAAAAGGGTTGTACAGATAACAACAAACAGTAGCATTAGGACCCATTGTACTGATTAATTCAAAAAGCTAGAAATTCTGACTGTCGCCTGTGAATACATTTCCCAGTCTATAATGTACGTAAGAAAAAATACATGACCCTGAAACTGGACCCAGTCACCACTTACACCTAAACAGGAAAACCAACTCAAAAACACAGAGCAATATGCTATATAACGGAGTAAAACTATACAACATGCCAGGGCCGGCTTTAGCCATCCAGGTGCCCCGGGCGAGTCGTCCAGATGGCGCCCTTTATTGTATAAATAGCGAACCTGGCAGTGCTTTGCAACATGGTATTTGACTGTTTTCTAGAAATCGTCTTAAGTGGTTAATGGCGTCATCTTATGATCATAACATGGTTTTTTCCATCGTAAATTTGAGGATTTTATTTTTTTAAATGGAAATGAAATCCAAATAATCTGAAAGCCCGCTAAGACGCTCCATCTGAGTCTGTGTAGCCTGTGACGTCAGTCCAGCATGCTGCTGTCGCTGCCGTAACAGTCAGTATATCAGTGATATATTGTTTGGGCGTTCACGTTTTGGGAAATTGTCTAAAAATATTGCGTAGTACTGCACTGCACATCTACAAAACCTCCAGAAAATTGTTTTTGCGTGTTCCAAACAAAGAAAAGATGCGTAAAATGTGGTTGAAACAGGCTCGTATATCCCAAATATTTCTTTTCTTTTCTGAAGCACCCCTGTACTAAAGCGAACAAAACAAAACAAAAATTATTCAAATTGGTCAAGCCATTTCTTTGTTTTGGTGAGACTAACACACAACAATTGCTTTTTATATATAGGAGGTAATATGTATAACGAAAAAACACTAATTTTGAATTGGGTACCATATTTTTATTGAATTTAATATAACTGTAAGCCATAAACCTATATTTTCTGTCAGTCATTTGGACACAAAATATATTACGCCTAATGAAAAAAAAAATTATAAACAACTAAAATTTTACTTTTCTCGCTTTTCTGTCGGCAAAGTCTCTGATCAGATTAACAATGTCCAGGTTTTCTGCAACTTCATTTTCAATGGACAGTGAGGCCAAACTGGTTAGTCTTGTTTGAGACATTGTAGACGGCAAGTACGTTTTTATCAACTTCAGTTTGGAAAAACTGCGTTCGCCGCTTGCGACAGTCACTGGTATTGTTAGCAAAATACGTAACGTTATCCAGATGTTGGGATATAACTCTTGAAGATTATGCTCTTTTATGAAGTTTAAGGCTTCAATAGGCGTTGTCTGGCTGTCTTCGAGATAGTGTTGCAGGCCTAAAATTTCGTCGCACAGCAAATTTCCATCAATATCTGACTTCATGTTGACAGTTAACTTTTCTTGTAATTTAGAACAGCATTGTATTAGTTCTTCTTTATTTTGATTTTTTTAATGTCAAACAAGAAACTCCACATCGCAGAATATTCTTGCATCTGTTCAAATCTTTCTTTCATGGATATGTGCACGGTGTCCAACAGTACATTGATAAACTCTACTTTAAACTTCTTTTTTGGGTCAGTTATTTGATCATCAACGGCCTCTTCACCCGGTCTGCGTTTAATACGTCTTAATCGCATTTGTGGTTTAAATAATGGCTGCGTATCGAGATCCGAAGCCAGTTCAGTTGCTGTTACAATAGCTTGTTCGAAACCTGTTTGTCTATATGTTTCCAAATAAGAGCAACATTTGTCAAGGATTCCCATAAACTCGACAAAGTTGATTGTGGGTGACTGACTTGCTTTACTCACAACGTTAATTTGAAACAGAACATCATACCATGTCACGAGAGAAACAATGAAGCTGAAGTCTTTTAATTGTCCTCCTAGTGTTGTCGCTTCGTGTGACACCGCAGCATCGCTTTGTTCAGTAGCATCGGCCAAGGAAACCAAAGCGTCATGCATTTCGCACAATTGATAACGAACCGCTTTGACGCTATCAATTCGAGCTTCCCAGCGTGTGTCACTTACATTTTTCAGGGTGTATATCTTCAAATGGTCGGTCAAAATTTTCCATCTATTTACCGATCCAGCAAATAGATTAAACATTTTTTGTAACATTCCGAACAGTGTCACGGATTTTACTGATGATTTTGCCGCATCACACAATACCAAATTATAACTATGGCATCCACATGGCACAAAAAAGCTAGTGGATTTAACTTCTTAATTCTGTTCTGGACGCCTTTATTTTTCCCCTTCATGTTCGCGCCGTTATCGTAGCCCTGTCGTCTGCAGTCATTAATGTTAAGGTCAAGATCACTCAATGTTTTTAAAATGCTTTCTGTGAGACCTTCACCGGTTGTATCATCTATTTGCAGAAATGAGATGAAATGTTCTTTTACACTTACGCCATCCTCTGTTATGTCGGCGCATCTTAAAGTTATCGAAGTTGTTCTTTGTGGCTTATATCTGGAGTACAGTCAGCTATGATTGCACAATACTTTGAACCCTTTATGCAGGATACGATTGTAGACATAACATGTGATGCCATGAGTTCTATTAATTCATTTTGTATATTTCTGACGCAGTAATGGTCAGCCAAATCACCATTCAATGCCAGTCTGACGTGCTCTTCCATGATTGGATCAAACTTTGCCAATAACTGTACAAGACCTAAGAATTTTCCATTATTTGGGGTAAATAATTTATCTGATAACCCTCTGAATGCCATATTATTTTCAGCCAAATACAAAGTAATGTGCATCAATCTTTGAAGCACATTGCTCCATCGTAAACTTTCTTTAGAAATTAGCTTTTGTTCTTCCTTGTCAATAGTTAATCCAGCTTTAAACCTGATTTCAGCTTCAGTCCATTGAGTAAATGCTTTTTTGTGGTTAGGACTATTTTCATGCAGTTTCAGAGCTTCACTTAAATGTTTCCAATTTCTGAAACCCACAGTGGTAGTCAAATTAGTAGTTGACTTTAAATCAAACAGTCGACAACAAAAGCAAAAGACACTGTCGTTTGATACAGAATAAACTAGCCACCGTCGTCTGATAGTTTCTTCGTTTGATAGTTTTCTTGTGTAATGAGTTGAAGAGAAATTTTCATCTTTTGGAAAGTTATTTAGACATCCTTGTGAGGGTCCACATATTATAATGCGATCTATATCTCTAGCATTAAGTACTTTTGGCCACGTACCTACATCAGAAACATTGTATTCTTTTATTGCAAGAACGTTGATACTTTCATCGACCACAGATATCATGTGTTGATTTTGACTTGGAGAAATATCAGAGGATTCATGCAAAGATGTACTGCGCTGGTCAATTTGATCACCTTCAATAAGTGATTGAAGAAATATTTGCTGATACATGGACTTTTGATTCAATATCTGAAGTATTTGCCTTAGGATTTCCTTTAAGGCACTTATAAATATTCATGTGCTTTTTAGTTTCTTCAAGAACTTTTTCTTTTTCAGCTTTTATTTTCCGATTTTCTGAACCAGAAAGCTTTTTTTAATCATTTCCTTCTCTTCTGGCATGATTTAATAATTTGACAAATTATTGCTTGGACACTGCTCTATTTCGCGACCACAATATTTGATCTATAACAAATAAAAAAACTCACCTATCAGTAGACGTAACTAGAAAAAAACCTGAACTGAAAGATAAAAATGTTTTTCGCACTTACCAGAAAATTAAAATATTGACACAGTCACGACACTCGTTTCACTCACAATTATTCAGCCACGAAAACATGACCGCTACCTCCGACTCTTACTGACATGCGGGTGCAAATCGTAGCGCTGCCAACATATGCAGTCTAACAAACATTGTGTGGCGCTATATTATTTCAGTACGTTAGGGGAGAATTCTCTATGAATGCAGTGCACGCATTGCATGATCTATTAATTAATGTACATGAGTTATTAAGTCACAAATATTCGATATAAATACATTCGTATTAATTAAATCATAACGTAATGTATATTTCACAGTCTGTATTTTCTTTTATTTGGAGCGACCGGTAGTTTCTGTTGTGAACGAGAGATGGTGCGGCTGCATGGGCTCTTCCTTGTTGCAGTTCTTGAAACAAATAAGAGAGGCGCTTTGGTAGAGCCCGTGCTAGCCCGCGTCAAACATGGATGGTTGCAGACAATACGAAGATTGCATTCAGCATGATTTCTCTTCTGCTACCCCGAATTCACCGCGCATTCGTGAGATTAGCGACGTATGTTGAATGAGATTGAATAATATTTTAGTTTCGCGAAATGGGTGATTTTTTTTTTTTTTTTTTTTTTTTTTTTTTTTTTTTTTACATGCGTTTAATACGTGGCGCCCCTTGGGCCCCGGCGCCCTGAGCGACCGCCCGGGTCGCCCCACCCTAAAGCTGGCGCTGCAACATGCTTTAACAGGAAAGTAAAGGTGTAAATGAACTTCATATCTTTAACCAAATGCTAAAAAACATTTTCATTAGGTAAAAGCTGATACATTGTAAATGAATACTTAGAATAATTACACGTAGTCACTTCATACTCATGAATACGCCATATTTTAGGAAACACTATTTGACATAATTATGAATATTGGAAACTAATTATAAGAACTGCACAAATGGTAAGTATTCATATATGTATATTTAATAAGTACGTTTGTACCTACAATTGACTACACGCATTCATTTTTTATTGTTATACCGGATGAATAAATACGTCTCTCAATCAACCAATGTTCGCTTGGAAGCTGATTGAGATGGACTTGCATTATCTTACGCGAGAAATTCCTGTCTGGCTTAGAAGAGATTGTCATTGACAAGTTGTGACACTCGTCTCCCGTCCTTGCTAGTGACGATATTTTAACGACCACTACTCGAAGGCTGTGAGTGGTGCATCATTCCTCGTAGATATGTCGGACATACCGCACTGACAAAGTAACAAATCAGTCAGCTTCAATGGCGATATGGCTATGAGCAAGGCCAAGCGTAGGACCCTTCTGCCTTTCTGGCACTTCTCTAAGTCGACCTATCTTCCTGCTCTCATTTCGTACAACCGTCCGGTACGTACCCACAACTTCTATGCCATGCATGACTGAGCGAGGTGGGGTATTGGTTAGCACACTGGACTTGCAATCGGGAGGACGACGGTTTAAATCCCCATCTGGCCATTCAGGCTTAGATTTCGTGTGATTTCCCTATATCGCTTAAAGCAAATGTCGGGATGGTTCTGCAAAAGAGACGGCCGACATCCCTCCAGTCCTTTCGCCATTCGAACTTGTGCTCCGTCCTAACGATCACGCTGTCGATGGACGTTAAACTCTAATCTTCATTCCTCCTTTCTTTAAATGCCAAGAACTACTTCCTAGTACCAATTCCACACTAGAATGTTATTATAATTGACTAAAGTGATTTCACAGATTTGCTGTAGCTATATTGTTTGACATATTTCCAAAGGGCTTTGCTCTGACATAAAAAATCTCTTTTCTTTCTTTTACGCATCAGAAGTGCTCCATCGTGACCCCTACTGATTCTGCAGATATCAAGTTTTTCCCACGTTCCGCACAGCAAGTCCCTATCAATTCTTTCAAAAGCACCGTTGATGTGAGCTCACAGTTCCGGTAGATTTGCTGATAAAGAGGCATAAATGCTAAATATCCCACGTAACCCCACACAAAACATCTGCCTTGGTTTATGCCGCGAGACTGACGTGAATGCATTTCAAGCATAATACACGCTTTATCGGCGCCTGCCAACATCTTGCCTAACTGCTCACTACCGTACTCTTATGACAAAAATCTGAAATGCGGCTGCAATAGTACAAAACTTTTTGAGTTTTTACAATATGTGTGTTGAGTTTTGTGACAATATGTAAATTAACATACAGTGAATTTATGAAATCTCTTTAATCATTTGTAGTAAGGTAGTATTTACAGAGCTACGAAGGGGCCAGTGTTCCCCTGTAAGGGGGTGACTAATATTCTGTCGGGTGAGCCTGGGTGAATATGGATGTGATGCGCACTTCCTGTTAGAACAGGACGATACTTACAAGCGAGGAAGTGTATGCCACCAGCCAGCCTCTTGAACATGTAGCGAGGATTCCGGAATGTGTACACCGAGAAGAAGGTGCCCATGAAGATGAGCAAAAGGCTGATGATTGAGAAACACACCTCCGACCGCGTGTAATCTGAAACATACAGGCGTTCATGCAACCAACTGCGGTGATCTCCATCGAGCGGGACATAGGTAAAAAGGTGGAACTGTCGCCAACTATATATAATGTGCTTGCATGTGTCTATAAGGTGCAGTCAGATGAAAACAAGACTGATGGTAAAAAAAGTTAGTAACCTTTTTAATCGCCATAACTGCTAATACATTTGTACCACTGTGAGACAAGACAGTTAGTGCCTTCATGGATAAAGTTTTGCAGCTGCCTAAAGAATCATAATGGTACCCACTCGTGCACCTCTTCGTCTGAAGCAAGTAGACAGCCAATAATGTCTTTCTTCAGGGCTCCAGAAATATGTAAATTTCATGGGGAGAGAGGGACTGTACAGACTGTGTAAGGACTTCTCCGCGAAACTTTTGTAGTGTAGTCTAAACAACCTTGGCAACACGTGGGCAACCGCATACGTTGTTCCATGAAGGCATTTACCTTTTTGTCTCACAGTGGGATGAATGTATTAATAGTTACGTCAAATTACTTTTCAAATAATAAACAACTGTAATTACTTTTTTCCATCTGTCTCGTTTTCATTTGACTGCCCCGTTATCTATAATTTGTATTATGACATTGATATATAAATGCACTAATACTTTTTTAGTAAGAGGATTGAATTCACTCTGTAACTCTCCGCATATAGCTTTCTTCTTTAGAATCTAGTTTGATAACGGCTCATTCTTTTCAATATTGCCTGTCCAGTATTCATTCTTGATATTAAACTTTCACACCTTCAGCCAATAAACATGCATAGTGTTTCTCAGCTAATATTGATACTGATACGTAATACGTTCTAGAAAAACAATCCTTTTTTCTTAACTATAACTTAATTACTATTCTTATTATTTCTATTATTATACTGTCCCATTACTTTGTAATCAATCAAAACGTGTAACAACTACAAACAATGTTAAAACACGACCTATTATATACACTGAAGCGCCAAAGAAACTGCTTTAGGCATGCGTATTCAAATACAGAGATACGTAAACAGGCAGAATACGGCGCTGCGGTTGGTAACAACTACATAAGACAACAAGTGTCTGGCGCAGTTGTTAAATCTGTCACCACTGCTACAGTGGCAGGCTATCCTGATTTAAGTGATTTGAACTGGTGTTATAGTCGGCGCACGAGTGATGGAACACAGCATCTCCGGGATAGTGATGAGTGGGGATTTTCCTGTACGACCCTTTCACGAGTGTACTGTGATTTCAAGAATCCGGTAAAACATAAAATCTCTGACATCACTGCGGCCGGAAAATGATCCTGCAAGGGCGGGACCAACGGCGACTGAAGAGAATCGTTTAAAGTGACAAAAGTGCAACCCTTCTGCGCGTTTCAATACTGGGCCATCAACAAGTGTCAGCGTGCGAAACATTCAACAAAACATCATCGATCTGGGCTTTCGGAGCCGAAGGTCCACTCGTGTACCCTTGATGACTGCACGACACAAAGCTTTACGCCTCGTCCGAGCCCGTCAACACCGACATTGGACTGTTGATAACTGGAAACATGTCACCTGATCGGACGAGTCTCGTTTCGAATTGTATCGATCGGATGGACGTGTACTGTATGGAGAGAACCTCATGAGTCCATAGATCCTGCATGTCAGCAGGGGACTGTTCAAGCTGCTGGAGGCTCTGTAATTGGTCTAGGGCGTGTGCAGCTGGAGCGATAGGGGACTTCTGATACATCTAGATGCGACTCTAATAGGCGACAGGTAGGTAAGCATCCTGTCTGATCACCTGAACCCATTCAAGTCGACTGTGCATTACGACGGACGGAAAGACACCCCACATGTCCAGAATGGCTACAGTGTGGCTCCAGGAATACTCTTCTGAGTTTAAACACATCCGCTGGCCACCAAACTCCCCAGACATGAAGATTATTGAGTATATCTAGGATTCTTTGCAACGTGCTGTTCAGAATAGATCCCTAGCCCCTAGTACTCTTATGGATTCGCGACGGCCCCGCAGGATTCATGGTGTCGGTTCCCTCTAGCACTACTTCAGACTTTAGTGATTTTAGGATTTTTGGGAAAGGGTGGTAGCATTTCTGAAACGGCATGCCGCCGTGGTTAAAGTATACCGTGCATGGCAAACTGGCACTATCCAAAACCAACGCCGAGGCATCCTTGGTGCACCACGCTCCATAGAGGACAAAGGTGAACGACGGCTGTGAGATTTGTACGGACGAATATATGTGCAACTTTTGAGCAGCTGACAGCCCAGGTGAACGAAGGGCTATCAACAGTGTCTCCTCAATGACCGTTCAGCGAAAGTTACTACATATGGGCCTCCACAGCAGATGCCTGGTTCATCTACCCATGCTGACTGCTGTTCATAGGCGACGAAGGCTGGATTTTGCACGTCAGTGCAACAATTGGACGTCCACTGAGTCGCGACAGGTGACCTTTCCAGATGAATCAAGTTTTATGCTCCATCGTACAGTTGGCCGTCGTCGTGTACGGCCTGAAACATCTGAAAGCAAACGAGGAGTGCGCGTTATGGTATGGGAAAAGTTTGCTTGGCATTCCCTAAGTGATCTCGTCATTTCCGGAAGGCGCAATGGATCAACACAAGAATGCATCTATCCTTGTTGACAATGTCTGCCCCTACATGCAGTTTGTGGGACTATCTCGATCGAGTAGTGGAGTCGGCATGGCTCTACATCCGTCTACAACACCAATGACTCTCTTCCTGCAAGCCTCCCAGTGGTCCGCACTGCAAAAGGTGGTTGTTCTAGCATTTGGCAGGTGTTCGCATTTGTATGAATGGACAATGTATGTGTAATCTACCATTTCATTGAACTCGTATGTACAAAGAAGAAACTGACACACCAGTGTCTTCCGGCAGGTCCACATCATGTTTCCACTTAAGTTTTGTAGGAAATTTTAAGACGATTTACGTAAAGTCTGCGAAGTTGAATTTCCTGATGATGCCACCGAACCTTCTAAATGTGGGAACCTCTTCCGTTATTGAATTTAAGCGAACACATTATGTGAATGAAATCTTAACAAAGCATATGTTCATGTACGAACCAAAAATGTGTCCGAAATCTCTAACACTCGATAATTTTAATTAAACGTGACGCTGTGCTCGCACGTCAAGAGCTAAGCGGTCGTCCCTTTGGCTTCATTGCGTGAAACAGAGCGCTGGGTTTATAATTATCACTTTATTATCTTTCTGATCAAACTTTCTACTTACTTGTAACATGACAAAATAAAATGTTTGCCTGTTAATCGAGTTGGGGAAACGTCTCTTGTCGGTTTGGAACAAACAAGAAT
Organism: Schistocerca gregaria; assembly: GCF_023897955.1. NCBI lineage: Eukaryota > Metazoa > Arthropoda > Insecta > Orthoptera > Acrididae > Schistocerca > Schistocerca gregaria. The sequence continues at coordinate 430,282,721 of NC_064921.1, forward strand.
AACGTCAGCATTGCAACAACTGTAATGCGAACAGTGATAGGCATTTGTTTTGGGCGATCAAGACTGAGGTCCGTTTCACACTGGGACACTGGTGACGGCCACCAGCGACCGTCACCGACAGAGAGACATTCGTTTTATCTGGAGCGTTCACACCGGGACACGACACCGCCTCACCGGGCCACTGTGACCCAGCAGTGACTCACCCTCGCCACATGTGACGGACACCGTCGCTGTGTTGACAGCAGTCACCGCCGGACATGCATTAGTTTGAATTGGAGTGTTCGCACTGGGCCACAGGCCACAGACATAGCGCTGCAGATTTGCCAACAGACAGGTAGTCATTTCTGGATCAGTGCCGCGAAACATTCATTATATATTATACTGTTCACATTGTAGCTATGAGTTTAGGTTTCATTAATACGGAAGATTTTATAAGCGAAGTAGAAAGTCGTCTCGCTATTTGGGACGTCAAAAGCGATGACTATAGCAACAAAGTGGTGGCTAGGAGGGTAGTAACCTTTGAAACACGTTTGTATCCCTCGCCCTCTTTTCTTCTGCGTCTTGAGGCGTTCCGCCTTACGGTTAAAAAAATAAAAATAAAAAACAGTGTGAAATCATTATTCTTAATTACAATTATTTATTTATATGTGGCTGCTGCAATAATGAATTTATTCATTTATTATAATATTATTGAGGTACAAGTTTCTGACACACTATAATTTTAATTGTAAGTTCGAATCAGTTCAGTGAATACAATAATGTGACTTCTTACAGTTAACACAGTAATAATTGTACAATGCACATCACAAATACAATGCCAGATGAATAATGAGGCCTAACCACATTAACGTTCATGTAACATTTCTAGCAATTACATTTTTTGCTGCTGCCAAGCCACTTCACCTTCAGGGCTAACGAAGTAGTTTTCAAAGTCATCTCTGATACTGTTCGCAATATTTCCTCCACCGACTAAACGACGTGACATGTCCTGAAATCCCTGAATAGGTAACGTATCCTCAAACGACACAGAGAGTATAAAACTATCATTTCTCCAGCCGATCACGTAGCAGTGGATCTACGTATAAAAAACGCTTTGTCTTAATTCTCCTTCTCCTCCTTAGAAGTTGCAACAAAAGTTCCTCCTCGCTCGAGTCCATTTCACTTATTAATCAGATGGTAATACCAGCGGTGTCGGGCACTGGTGATCCAAGAGTGTTCACCACAATTACCGGTGACCGTCAATGGCGACCATCACCAGTGTCCCAGTGTGAAAAAAATGTTCAAATATGTGTGGAATCTTATGGGACTTAACTGCTAAGGTCATCAGTCCCTAAGCTTACACGCTACTTTACCAAAATTATCCTAAGGACAAACATACATACCCATGCCCGAGGGAGGACTCGAACCTCCACCGGGACCAGCCGCACAGTCCATGACTGCAGCGCCTAGACCGCTCGGCTAATCCCGCGCGGCGTCCCAGTGTGAAACGAGCCTAAGTTTCCGAGATGAAATTCGCTCGTACGCAGCTGCCGATAAGTCAATAGTCAAAACGTACAAAATTTAAATTTGCTATGCGGGTACTTAAAGTGCTCAAACCATATGTTCAACTGGATCTCCCTGTGCCGTATTTTTGTGATAATAATAGAAAAACCATATTGGCATGTTTAATGAAACTACTCTCGTATTTTTCCAAGATACTTGGAGTGACACTGTCACTGAAACCATTTAATGACGTGCAGTGGCGTCTCGCTTATGAGTACTATAGATCTGCAGTACCGCCTGTTTCCTCTTGATATTAACGACAATATTTGATATAATGAGTCCTTTTTATTTTAATTCGTTCTTTGTACTTGTACAATATATATATTTCTTAAACTTAATGTCAGTTGCCATGCCCCAATTTATGAAAAATATCTTTCTATGGAACTGTGTGCTTCATGGTTCTAGCGGCGTGCTGTCTGACTTGCGTCAATTCGCACAAAGGCTCCAAAGGAGAGGGAGCACAGCAGCTTCCTCAGTCCTGGCCACAAGGTGCAGATGGATCGTAGTTATTTTAAATTTTTTCCTCGGCGTGCGTTGTGTTTAACCACGTAAAGTGTGGAATCAATTTACACTACTGACCATTAAAATTGTTACACCACGAAGATGACGTGCTACAGACGCGAAATTTAATCGCCAGGAAGAAGATGCTGTGATATGCAAATGATTAGCTTTTCAGAGCATTCACACAAGGTTGGCGCCAGTGGCGACACCTACAACGTGCTGACATGAGGAAAGTTTCCAACCAATTTCTCATACACAAACAGCAGTTGACCGGCGTTGACTGGTGAAACGTTGTTGTGATGCCTCGTGTAAGGAGGAGAAATGCGTACCGTCACGTTTCCGACTTTGATAAAGGTCGGATTGTAGCCTTTCGCGATTGCGGTTTATCGTATCGTGACATTGCTGCTCGTTTTGGTCGAGATCCAATGACTGTTAGCAGAATATGGAATCGGTGGGTTCAGGAGGGGAATACGGAACGCCGTGCTGGATCCCAACGGCCCCGTATCGTTAGCAGTCGAGATGACAGGCATCTTATCCGCATGGCTGTAATGGATCGTGCAACCACGTCTCGATCCCTGAGTCAACAGATGGGAACGTTTCCAAGACAACAACAATCTGCACTAACAGTTCGACGACGTTTGCAGCAACATGGACTATCAGCTCGAACACCATGGTTGCGGTTACCCTTGACGCTGCATCACAGACAGGAGCGCCTCCGATGGTGTACTCAACGACGAACCTGGGTGCACGAATGGCAAAACGTCGTTTTTCGGATGTCTCCAGGTTCTGTTTACAGCATCGTGATGGTAGCATCCGTGTTTGGAGACATCGCGGTGAACGCACATTGGAAGCATGTATTCGTCATCGCCATGTTGGCGCATCACCAGGCGTGATGGTATGGGGTGCCATTGGTTACACGTCTCGGTCACCTCTTGTTCGCACTGACGGCACTTTGAATAGTGGACGTCACATTTCAGATGTGTTACGACCCGTAGCTCTACCCTTCATTCGATCCCTGCGAAACCCTACATTTCAGAAGGATAATGCACGACCGCATGTTGCAGCTCCTGTATGGGCCTTTCTGGATACAGAAAATGTTCGACTGCTGCCCTGGCTAGCACATTCTCCAGGTCTCTCACCAATTGAAAACATCTGGTCAATGGTGTCCGAGCAACTGGCTCGTCACAATACGCCAGTCTCTACTCTTGATGAACTGTGGTATGGTGTTGAAGCTGTATGGGCAGCTGTACCTGTACACGCCATCCTAGCTCTGTTTGACTCAATGCTCAGGCGTATCAAGGCAATTATTACGGCCAGAGGTGGTTGTTCTGGGTACTGATTTCTCAGGATCTATGCACCCAAATTACGTGAAAATGTAATCACATGTCAGGTCTAGTATAATATATTTGTCCAATGAATACCCGTTTATCATCTGCATTTCTTCTTGGTGTAACAATTTTAATGGCCAGTTGTGTAATATCCTGCTTCCAGCTATTTTATTTGATATATTTTTTTGGTTCTTTTATTTTACAGAAAAGTCTGTGGTCTTGCATTCCAAAGAATTGCGTGCTGTCACTGTAAGTGAAATTCAACTTAAATTTTCACACGTGTCTCTCCATGAGAAAGCTCCAGTTAATAAAAGTGGCCATTCAACATGCTATATTCTAATGTCTCAGCCAAGCGTAGGCAACAAGTAACTTGATTTATGAATAGGTCAAACGAAAACGTTGGCTTTGCTGCTGTCTAGTAAAAAATGCGTTGTTTTACATTCTGTGTAACGCTGACATAAAGATGACTTTAGAAACATTAGCGGAATGATAGAACAGGAAAGCAGGAGAAGTCAAAGAAGCAAGTTGGTAATGTAGTTCTTCTCTGTTACTTTTAGGAACCGTTACTATTGAGGAGAAACTTCATGAGGGATATAGACATTCAGGCACTGAGAGTAATACGCAGTTTAAAAAGAACCGTGAAATTCTGTCCACAATAATAGATTGCATTTTCTTTTGTGGAAACTGAAATTCCTTTATGTGTACATGATGAAAGAGACGATTCATTAAATTCAGACGTACTTAGAGGAGTAGTAAAATCTGCATCGAAATTAGATTATAATTTGAAGAATCACTGATAAACCAGCGCAGTCTCCATGACCGTCTTAGATGTTTCAGAATGAGGTACTTGACTACCTGCTAGAAAGGAGATAATGAGGGAAATTAAAAAAAGGTTCCTTTGTAGCATGGCTGGTGACTCAACAAATGCGTCGAAACATACTTAAATAGTTCTTGTTCTACGATGCATATTGAATGGAGAAGTATTTGAGCGCCTTTGGGGATTCTTAGTCCAGAAAATCAAACTGCAGAAAGCATATCAAAACTTATTTTCGAATAATCCTTCAAGGAATCAAGGAAATGGACAAAAACTTGTGTTCTAGACATCTGATGGCGCAAATATAACGAAAGGCAAAAAAGCAGGTGCTAAGTAAATATGAACGCAATTTATAGTAACGCACATTTCATTCGCTGTTATGCACATCAGCTTAACCTAATAATGAGACATGCATCAAGTATTATACGAAAGGAAAGAATATTTTTATTCAACATTTTGGCCTCAAATATTTCTCTCAAGATCACGGTAACGTCTGTCCCTTCTCAAGGAGCTTATGGACGTCGTCATTTCACGCCCACTTTCTATAAGGCGAAACCTCAACATATGGACCACAGGTAGAGTTCATGGTAGTTTTTAACTTTTAAGAAACGGGTTTACTGAAATTCAGTGAACATCCTACCACCGCAAAAGCAATAGGAATTTTAAACTACCTGAATGACAATAATTTCATATTTCAGTTAGAACTTTTACATAGGATTTTGCTTCATTTTGAAATAATTTACAACCAGTTGCAACTCAAGAAATCAGTGTACACAAGGTGCTATTTCAGAATTATGTTTGCCACAGTACTGTGAGAATCCTTCAAAGACACTCACGGTAGAAGCTTAGGTAGTGTGTGACTGTATGAGTATTGATATAATAGATAGAATTTTTTCCACTAAGCACATAGTAGCTGCTAAATTGTTAAACATGAAATGCTTCGCTGTTTTTAAGAATGTACACCCTAAACAATAGCATATCTCACGATTGACAAAGAAAAGCTTTAAAGTGAACTGAAAGTATATTGTACATCTTATGTTAATGATTATTGGAAATTAACTGAGCTGCTGAAATTTAGCTTAGAAAAAAATCTAGACAACGTTCTTTGTGAAATTACTGAACTGATAAAAAATCTCTTGACTGTTCCCATAGCTACAAAGGCAGAATGCTGCTTTTCAAAACTGTAAAGAATAAAAATATTTCTAAAAAGCATTATGAATTCACGAAAACTAAATGCGCTCGCAGTGCTTTCAATGGAGAAAAATTACTTCAAATGTCATCCAGAGATAAGGACAAAATTATTGATTTTGTCTTTCATTTGGGTATATACCAATTCTATTGGGCTGAAATGGCAGTGTCAAGGTGGCAGCCTAATGGCTGGATGCCTGTACGTTTCCGCCAGCTCGTGAATTTCACATAGGTAACAGTGGAGTATTTAAAGATATTAGATTCGTCATGTTCACTTTTTGAAATTTATCACTTATTTCGACTCTGAAGGTAATCATCTCCTCCTTTCACCTTACCATGATAGGGGTCTTGTCAACAAAAAAGAATAGTTGGGAGCATCGTCAATAACAATTGTGGACGATGTAGACACGTAACGCTCAAAAACTCGGGCGTCGCAAGGTACTGCCCTTACCAAATGAGCGACGCTATCATTTCCATTACACAATATTTGAGAACTTGCTTCTGATATTTTTCACTAATATACAACAAATAAAAGTAATAACAGCCAAAATATTAATCCCACAGCTGTAACAAATGAAAATAAATAAAACCTCAGCGCACTTCAAATGAACCCAGAGGACAGAAAGACGCCTGAAAATACAACACAGTGCTTATGGGAAGTGTTGTGTTTCGGGCGATGGTCTGGCACCCGCAAGTGGTTTCTGTGTCTACAGGTCTCGTGAGATTGGCTGAAAGTGTGATTGGCTTTCCTCGTGAGCCTCGCCCCAACTCCTCATCCACAGTTATCAATACTAAAATAATTTTGATCAGACTCTAGTCCTGATTACGGAATGCAACTAATCTGCGAACCTTACCTTTCACGGATAAGGTGCTTACTGGCTGAGCTCTCCAAGTGCGACTCACAAATGGTATAGGGGTTTGAAAAACGTAAGAGGCCGTGGAGCTTCCTTATCCTAGTACAAAACCAGTAAACTCCCACCCATGATTCTTTAAAAAATCGAACTCACATATGTAAAACAATTTAAATATTTGGCGTTAAGTATGTAAGGGAGAAAAAGTTTGAAATTATCTAGCTAATTGCTCTCATTATCAGACGTAAGATGGATATAGTCTGAGTAAATTGCACGCCGTGAGTTGCAGTGAGCAGGCCATATACACAGTTTCTGTCTGTAATAACTTGACTACTGTGTCAGACCTTTGACTTGACTAATGTGTCAAACCTTTAACGTAGCATTACACCTCTTAATGAGTAGATCATGACAGAATTTTAACCCTTAATGCATAGTGTAGGTGATCAGCTACAGACTTCATTTCTTCGAAGTATCCTATTATGAGCAATATTTTGTAACAAATTCGTTATGTAGTTAAGTGTATACACTCTACTGCAAATGCTAAGCTGTTGGTAGTTCTGCATAGCGATTGTAAATGGAAAATGGAAGGATGTACTGAACTACTTCGACAATCAGCTCTGTGGATGTACTGCCACGCGTGTGTTTTGGTGGAAAGTAGAGACGTTTTCTTGGTGTTTGTGCACTGATTCGTGGCTTTGAAAATTTCTTTTTTATTTTGAAAACGTAAGTAGATATGGTGTAGACAGTTAATTCGAGTGTCTTTACAATAGATTTGAAATTAGGTCTGTTTTTGTGTTTGTAGCGATTGTCAACAATAGTGCTTTGTTAATATAATATAAAAAAAATTTCATAATTTTTTTCGTAATATAGGCACTATAAAATAAACGTGGTAATTTTTACAGCTTAAAATTAAAAGTCATGCATTTAAGGGTTAAATTTTTAAACTCAGTCAATAATGATATGAAATATGGAAAGCCAAATTATTGTAGCCTCTGGAACCTGCAACTGGACTTGTGCAGCATGGAGCAGGTTAGCTATTTAGTAATACAGATATGAATGAATTGTGACATTTGGACCAACATAAAATTAAATAGTCGCTTCTTACACGGCTACAGTTCAGTACCGGTGCTTGCAGTAGTTTTTAATCTGCTAGGAAGATTTTCGCTTACAGTTCCCTTCTTCGATGACAAATCGTCTAGATAAGCAATACTGCCATAAGCTGCTTGTAGAAACAGCAAGAAAGAATGAAAGCTCCCATGTTTGTTGATAGGGTTTCACCAAAGCGACACATGAAGAGCTGCTCCGCCTGCTGGTAGGCAACCCGCGACTCGCGGTGGTGAGGTTGCTGTTGCTGCTGTGGACTTAAAATTGGCACCCGCGACAGAGGAACCGCTAATGCTCCACTGTCTGGCAGCAAGCACTGCGAGCCTCTTAAATGTATGTCGATAAATACTTCACGAAAGCTTATTTCAGTATTCTGGTGAGCAACATAACAGCCGATTGCCTCACAGTTCCCAATTTAACACACCGCAGAGACAATGGCTTGACTGAAAGATATATCGATTGGCGAAATCGAGAGATCCTTGGCTACTGCACGTCCATTTCCTTCCTTTATCCAACGAGTAATTTGTCTCCATTTGTTTGTTGTTGCCAATCGTTTCTGGAAAACCGAAAAAGCTCTACATGTCCTGCTGAGTAACAAATGTTGTCACTGCCACCCAAAACAATGAATAAATCCTTCTTGGCCCATCTTTGACCAGTGACTGCCATAATGTACCGTCACGTAATAACTACGAATTTCTTTGACTCAAATGTGTTCCTTGAATGAGAGGATAAACTCGACGACAAGATGGCTAGCAGTAGTAAATTGCTCAAAAAATGTTTTGCGTCGTCTGGATATCGCCGAACGTGTATGGCGCATTGGCTCTCTTCGATTTTCTTCATCCTTACAGGATCTGAAGGTCAACATTTGAACACCTACTTCGTAAGATAGTATGAGGCCATTCTTAAAATTTTTCTAAAAATTCGCCTCGAAGATTATAAGAGTTCCAAGAGCTGTTAATTACAAAAATTTCGCTGATACACAAAACAAATTGATGGTAACTGAATGCATAATGTAATTGTTTTATGTCTCTATGGTCAGCGGTTCGATTCTTGCTGTAAGCAAGCTTTTCACTTTTATTTAAAAAATGTATATTTGTTATCATACGAAAATCTTAACTAACATATACTCAATCAGTTTCATTAATAATTGCATGAAAATTCTAGTATTGAAAAATAAATTAAAATTTGGTACAAAAATGCGTAGCATCAAATAGAAAACATTTACTGATCGAAAAATTTGTATAGATAGAACAGTTCTAGAGTGTATATAATTATTTTATCGTGAGATTTAGGCATTTCGTATGTCTGCATCAAAGTTCAATAGATTTTAAAGTAATTACGGTCTAAAAATTTTAAAAAAATGTTATTTTTATTAAAAATTTAAATTCAATAATTTCCAGTTATATTTTCATTTGACAATAAATTGAGAAGTTTCAAATAAAAGTAAAAAAAAAATTCTACTCATGAGAATCGAACATAGGACAACACACAGACAAGAATGGTATGCTACAGGTTTGTGTTGAACAGCGTTCAAAAATATTCTAATCTTCGAGGGCTATTTTGCAAGTCTTTTTGAGAACTGCTTCATACTGCTTTTCGAAACTGATGTCTGTGCAGCAAACTTCAAATCCACTAAGTATGAAGGACAACTAAGAGTGCCAGCCAGCAAGATCCCTACTTACATTCGACAACAGCAATCAATTAAATAATAGTGCCCCGTGTCGGCTTTAATTTTTTCGCGCATGCCTCTCCAGCGGCGTCACTAACTACTTGTACAGCCGATACCGATCCTGGTCATGTGCCAGGGCTAAAGAGTTTGATCGAGCGGTATGTTGTTGGGTTTGCCGGGTCGTGGTACCAGCAGTTAGCGGAAGGCCACGTGGCTGGCGAGTTGGGTTTTGCAGCACTCCTGTTGCCCGGGCGTGGAGCTCGTGAAGCCGTAAGTTTGTCGCAGCCAATGCTTTCGGGCTGGATTAGGTATTGATAGCGGCGAATTGTGGGAAGGGCAGCTGACGCCTCGTACAACCTGGTCAGCAAGAACCGCGCCAACTCTGGAGGCGTAGACATTACGGGACCTGTACATCACCTGCACGGATTGGAGGCAATAACACCCCTGCTTGGAATCCTGGAAATCATGGCACCTTCGCACATGAGTGGAGTTAATTTGTCACTCTTTTATTGGTACTTGCTATTGTAAGCCCACGTCTGTGTTAATGTTGAATTATATTCATCGTGTTCATATGCCTCCGAGGGGTTGTGTGGATGGTCAGCAGTCAGTGTAACTGATTTAAATCTGTTTTTTCCAGATCATGTACATTGCACGTGTATGAATATCTTTGTTGTAAACTGAGTGGATGAAATAGAGACAACAATATAGTCTCTGTCGAAGGCAATGCACTGTTAAAATGGCTGTGCTCTGGTATGTGGATTTGTAGGTGGTTGTAGTTCACATTGTCAGTTTTCATTTACTATTAAGGAGCTCCAAACTGGTGAGTTGTATATGTAACCACTTGAGCAATGACTTAATATTTCCTACATCTCAGATATAGTCGTTTGTAGCCTTATTTAAGCAGATTACTGTTCCTTTTCAAATGCATGTTGGCATGTTAGCTCTGGCAGCGGACGACGCATTCTTGTCTCCTGGTCCCGGAGCAGAGACGTGTTTTCTTCCTGCTGCGGCGACACTTCCGTCGTCGCATGACGTCTAGGTTTGCCAGCAGCCAGGCGCCTCTAGCAGCTGCCTCGTGTTAGCTCGGGTTAAGTAAATTTGATCGTTTTTTGTTCGTGCCATGGTGGAGTGTTTCCCAATCAATTAGACAACCCTTGATCTATTCAAAAAATTGAGAACTGAGCAAGCACACAAGCCTTAACGTGTAGTCCCAAGTTCCTTGTGACTAGATTTGCCCTTTAACTACTTGTTCTGAAGCGTGTTAAGTTTTAAATATTTTTACTTAAGAGTGTGAACTATTGAGTTTTTTGTCTTCCGTCATTCATTGTCAAAGTTGCGTGGTTGCTGGCAGTTTGCTGTGATGACTAGTTGCTGTAACTTGGCACTTTTCTTGTATTTTAAGGGATTGTATATTTATTTAAAGATCATTATTAAAGCTTCTACGGGTGTGTACCATTTGGGAGTCACATTTAAATTGTATGTCTTTGCAGCTTTTCTTGTATTTTGGGGGATTGTGTATTTGTTTAAGGATCATTATTCATGTTTCTGCTGCTGTGCACCAGCTGGGAGTCACGTTTAGATTGCATGCCTTCCCAGCTTATCTTGTGTCGTGGAAGAATGTATATTTTATTGCTTAAGGGACTTTATTAAGGTTTATAAATTGTTAAAGGCTTTTGCAACAGCCGTACCCAGTGGCGTGATTTGTTCTCCTTTCTGTATGTTGGGTAGACATTGTCTATTTGTTTAAAGTTTGATCCATGCTTGAGAAATGTTAGTACTTTTAGTGGCAGTCATTTGTAATTCATTTTGTTGGTGAAATTTAGTTTGTTGAAACAGCCTGCAGTCACACCTACTTGGGTCGAGTCCTTACTTGTATTTAGGGACTCACGTATAATTCAGGTTTTAAGCCCTGTTCTCAATGGTATAAATTGTTAGTTTTTATTAATGGATTGATCCTGTTCACGTTCTTTAAATTATTGTGAGCGTTGTTATTCATTTTTTGACAAGTTTTTTTTTTATCTTGGAATCATAATAATTGTTGTTAGGCAACAAAGTGTATTCCATGAAATGACAAATGACGAAATATGTGAGTTCACCTTCCAGACGTTTTTCCTTAAAATTATCCCAGCCCTAGTTTTCAGGTACCAAATAGCCCTCGTGAAGCTAAAAAAATACCTTCACACTGAAAAAATACGAAAGAATAACGTAAATACCTGACATCGTCGGTTGGAGAGCGATCAGTTAATTCAATATAAAGATAGCTTATGATATGTTTTTCTATGGCCTTGGCAGAGTGTATGTACACTAGATTACTGGTTTTGTCAGGTCTAAGCTACCATCTTCAGATACAAAGGGTAAATACAGAATTTTTAAAAAGTTGATCTGAAGATGGCAGCTTAATCCGGTCGAAACTAATAAGCCAGTGTACATACACGAGGTCAAGGCTATAAAATATTTCATACCAGAAGCTTTCTTTACATAAAATAACAGCTGCCGTGCGAGAATTCCGATTTCGAGGTCCGATCTGAGTCACAGTTTCAGTCTACCAAGAGGCGAGAAGTACATTGTTTCGATCATCATTGTTAAGGTAAAAATATCCTATATTCTTACAGGAGATAGAACGTTACGGTCACGTGATAAGTTTCAGTGCAAACATAACCCAATAATTTTATTTCTGTTTTACAATGAAGAGAACTGAGCCCAAAAGATTGATTTCTCCTTTGTGCATGAATGGAGCTAAGCCAGTCAGTCATGACACGTGTAGAGTGATATTGACTATGTTACTCAGATAATGGTTCAAACATTAAGGTGCATAGCATCTGATAGTTCTTAAGTTAGTGAAATAAAATTTTAGTAGACGATACCTTTACACAGTATGCGGATTAAAATAGAACGTTAAAAGAAAGCAAATATTTCTGGAAAAGGGAACATACATGACTTGACAGCTTTCCTCTTCGTTTCAGCATAGCTACTACATCCAAAATTATCGATGACCCCTCTTACATTTTCATATCTAGGAATGCCCTGCGATCTACCTGCCATCCCTTCAGCTAGAAATTTGGATGACGACTCACGTCGCTATACTTCCCAGCCTTACCACCCCTTTGGTTATTTAGTATTCTTTCTACTGACTCGTAGCAGGACGTCTTCATTCCTTCCTTGTTCAATCCATCTGACCTTTAACAGTTGCCAGTGAAACAACATTTCAAAGGTTTCTAATGGTTACACTTTCATCTTCCCCATTGTTCATGTTTGGCATCCAAAATCGATTTTTATGAAAATTTTTCTCTCTCGAGGTTCATGTTTAGGGTGGATAGCAACTGTTTTCTTTTTATAAAAAGCCCATATGCCTTATCCAATCCTTGCTTACTGTGTCATTTTTGCCTTTTCCGTCTTTACGTATTCTACTTCCGAAATCGAAACGTAGTTCATCTCTTCGAGAGTCTAACGTCTATGTTTAACATAATGTCCGTATTCAGCACGTCCAGTTGCTGCGCAGACATATTTTTGATCTTCTTATTGTTTCTCCTAACGTTTGTCCCGTTTAGTATAGAATCCGCTTTTCCAGGATTTGGCAAATTTTATTGTGTTATTTAACCCTGTGATCGGATGCGCTTCTTGACGAGGCAGACATCAAGGTAAATTAAGGGAGGGAAGCCGTATACATCATTTACCTCTGAATGGTGTAAACGTTGTTCTGTGTATTACTGTTCGTGTCTCGTACTTCTGAGGCGGAATTTAGGCACCAGCCCAACATTTGCCTAAATGAGCGAGGGAAACCACCTAAAAACCACTATTCGGGCTAGTTGGCGCACCAGCCGACGGTCGATAATCCACCCGCGCGTTATGCTGTACGAGCAGGTCACCTTAGTTCTTTTAGATAACGTACATATTATAGCTCCCTGTTAGTACATGTCCCTATATCACCGGAGTGCACTTAAGTTCACCCGGGTCCCCTTTTCAGAAATATTTGCTGTTTCTTAAAACGTTTTATTTCAATTCCGTGTAATGCATGAAGGTATCGTCTACTAAAATTTTATTTCACTGAAGTAAGAACTATCAGATGCTATACACCTTAATGTCTGAACCATTATCTGAGAAACATAATCAGTATCACTCTAGACGTGTCATGAATGACTGGTGTTAGCTCCATTCATAGGGGTGCAAAGGAAAAATGAGTGTTTTATGCTCAGGTGTTCTCTTCATTGTGAAACAGAAATAAAATTATTGGGTCGTGTTTACACTGAAACTTACCACGTGACCATAGCGTTCTACCTCCTGTAAGAATGAAGAATACTTTTACCATCGCTTGAATTACTACTAAGCAGTCCACTGTTGCAGAAAATGACTTGATAGTCCGTTTCCAAATCTATTGTGAATTTTCACAGCTGTACTTCGTATTATAGGCTTTATAAAATCTATCCCTTCGTATAGAAGCAAATTTCGCGATGTACTCCACATTTATGTGCTACACAGCAATAAGGCGTGAGATACCAGATGGGAAAGTAAAACTTGTAAAATGTAAACATTCTCTCGTAGGGATATCACACTTATTAAAATATTCCGGGCTATTATCCCGTGCTCGGATGACTTTCTTATTGAAACTTAACGATTCATCCATGCCTGCGGAGGACATCTTCGAGGGGGCGGGGGGTTATGACTTTTTTTTAAAGTCCCAGTCACGCCCTGGATCGGTGCTAACTGAAGTAACATTCCGTTTCCGCTCGTTTCTGCACACAGGCGTGACGTCACATGTTTTGAAAACTTTAGCGCAATTCGCAATTGTCGGTTGCTGTCGTCCGCTACTGCTTTCACCCCATCGTGGAAAGACTGGTACACATCTTCTTCAGCGCTGGAATACAGATATCATTCAGTTTCACACACTTCTCCTTCCAATTTAAGTTGCTGGGATGTTCAGTAATCTCCATAGCCTCCGTACAGCCTTTCATAGTATCCGCTTGTGGCTAGCAGTGTCCTAGTCTTCTCGAATGGAATACATAGCCTCCTGGCTGCAAAGCAAACTCCACAATGGCTGATCTGTCTGTCTTTCACCTTCCACAGTAGCCCTACTGTTCTTCTAGGTGTTTTCCGAAATTTCTTTTAGTGTCCAGGTACACTTTTCCACAACTACATGGTGTCTTGTAAATACCTGCTTTTTCTAGCGGTTTTCCATCACTCTTGGCCGACTTTAGGCGTTCCCGTACCTTCCGGGTGGGTTTGTAAATTGCAGTGATTTTCGGTTTCGTCAGGATCTTTACAATATGGTCAATGGCTGTCTTAACGTTCTTTTTATCGTTTCCTTAGCAACACATTGGTGAAACAGTCGAAGTCTGCATTCATCAACTCCAATTCATAGAAGTTTCTCATTCTATACGTTAACGATTTTTATAACACATCGCTTAATTTGAACCCCGTTGTAGATATGCTGTGTGGCCCAAGCCGCCATCTACTTTCATGAAGACTGGCACAGTAAGGAAATTTAATCTGCCGCCTGCCTCCGCCTCCATAGCTAACTGAATTTTTTGATTAATCGCTTTGAGATTTCATGAAAACAACCTATTTCCTGTCTGCCACATCTCCACAAAACAAACGTATCACTGCGTAACAGCACCGCATATTCATTTTATTTGCTTTTTTTCTGTTCATAATGCTTGTTGCTCTACTTTTTTCGTAAAGAAATATGCTTAAACCAGGCTTAAGCGGCTCCCAAAAGCAAAGCCACCCATCTGTTCGTAAAACTCATCATTCCATTTGAAGTACTTGATCGTAAGCAATATTTAAGCAATGCTGCAACATCGGCACGAAAAATCTGGTTCAGCTGTTCGAATACCGCATTTAGTGGAACCACCGTAAACAGATACACCACATCGAAACTGAATAATATGTCCCTCCTCCCGCTGGATCATTACGCCATTACATGTACTGATAAATGTGTCGAGCTGTTGATGTAAGAGCCCATTCAGACCACATGTAATCATAATAGCGTTGTCAAGAACTTAGAAATTGAGTAGGTGGGTGAAACAATGGCTCTTGCTATAGAACTGAGCAGGACGTTTTCTTCGTGACCATTCAGCAAGCCATAGCGTCTCGTTGGTAATGCAAGTGAACTGAACAGACATTTCTGAGCTCCCTGTTCGATAGATGACTTTTTAATTACCCGTGTAACAATTCTGAGAACTTTGTAGTGGGTTCCCTACTCAGTGCCTGCGGATCCAATAAGTCAGTACTCTTACTGTGATAGTGGGCCACATTCATCACATTGCTCTTGAACTCGTTCTCATTAAGCCGTTTTGTGCCATTCTTGTAGCCCACAGTTACATAACTTTTAGGAGGCTTCTTACTGCTTTTGTACGGATTTCTTCAACTGTTATCACGTCCACACTGCGAATGCATGCTTCCACATTAGTCATAATTTCCTCCTGGGCATAGCATTCTAATATTCCACATGTTGTTGTTGTGGTCTTCAGTCCTGAGACTGGTTTGATGCAGCTCTCCATGCTACCCTATCCTGTGCAAGTTTCTTCAGCTCCCAGTACCTACTGCAACATACATCCTTCTGAATCTGCTTAGTGTATTCATCTCTTGGTCCCCCTCTACAATTTTTACCCTCCAAGCTGCCCTCCAATGCTAAATTTGTGATCCCTTGATGTCTCATAACATGTCCTACCAACCGGTCCCTTCTTCTCGTCAAGTTGTGCCACAAACTCCTCCTCTCCCCAATTCTGTGCAATACCTCCTCATTAGTCATGTGATCTACCCATCTTATCTTCAGCATTCTTCTGTAGCACCACATTTCGAAAGCTTCTATTCTCTTCCTGTCCAAACAATTTATTGTCCATGTTTCACTTCCATACATGGCTACACTCCATACAAATACTTTCAGAAACGACTTCCTGACACTTAAATCTATACTCGGTGTCAACAAATTTCTCTTCTTCAGAAACGCTTTCCTTGCCATTGCCAGTCTACATTTTATATCCTCTCTACTTCGACCATCATCAGTTATTTTACTCCCCAAATAGCAAAACTCCTTCACTACTTTAAGTGTCTCATTTCCTAATCTAAGTGTCTCATTTCGCTCAGCGTCACTCGATTTAATTTGACTACATTCCATTATCCTCGTTTTGCTTTTGTTGATGTTCATCTTATATCCTCCTTTTAAGACACTGTCCATTCCGTTCAACTGCTCTTCCAAGTCCTTTGCTGTCTCTGACAGAATTACAGTGTCACCGGCGAACCTCAAAGTTTTTATTTCTTCACCATGGATTTTAATACCTACTCCGAATTTTTCTTTTGTTTCCTTTACTGCTTGCTCAATATACAGATTGAATAACATTGGGGAGAGGCTACAACCCTGTCTCACTCCCTTCCCAACCACTGCTTCCTTTTCATGCCCCTCGACTCTTATAACTGCCATCTGGTTTCTGTACAAATTGTAAATAGCCTTTCACTCCCTGTATTTTACCCCTGCCACCTTTAGAATTTGAAAGAGAGTATTCCAGTCAACATTGTCAAAAGCTTTCTCTAAGTCTACAAATGCTAGAAATGTAGGTTTACTTTTCCTTAATCTTTCTTTTAAGATAAGTTGTAAGGTCAGTATTGCCTCACGTGTTCCAATATTTCTACGGAATCCAAACTGATCTTCCCCAAGGTCGGCTTCTACCAGTTTTTCCATTCTTCTATAAAGAACTCGCGTTAGTATTTTGCAGCTGTGACTTATTAAACTGATAGTTCGGTAATTTTCACATCTGCCAACACCTGCTTTCTTTGGGATTGTAATTATTGTATTCTTCTTGAAGTCTGAGGGTACTTCGCCTATCTCATACATCTTGATCACCAGATGGTAGAGTTTTGTCAGGACTGGCTTTCCCAAGGCTGTCAGTAGTTCTAATGGAGTGTTGTCTACTCCTGGATCCTTGTTTCGGCACAGGTCTTTCAGTGCTCTGTCAAACTCTTCACGCAGTATCATATCTCCCATTTCATCTTTATCTACATCCTCTTCCATTTCTATAATATTATCCTCAAGTACATCGCCCTTGTATAGACCCTCTATATACTCCTTCCACCTTTCTGCTTTCTCTTCTTTGGTTAGGACTGGGTTTCTATCTGAGCTCTTGATATTCATACAAGTGGTTCTCTTATCTCCAAAGGTCTCTTTAATTTTACTGTAGGCAGTATTGTCTTACCCCTAGTGTGAAAAGCCTCTACATCCTTACATTTGTCCTCTAGCCATGCCTGCTTAGCGATTTTTCACTTTCTATCAATCTCATTTCTGAGACGTTTGTATTCCTTTTTGCCTGCTTCATTTACTGTGTTTTTATGTTTCCTCATTTCGTCAATTAAATTCAATATATCTTCTGTTACTCAAGGATTTCTACTAGCCCTCGTCTTTTTACCTACTTCATCCTCTGCTGCCTTCACTACTTCATCCTTCAGAGCTACCCATTCTTCTTCTACTGTACTTCTTTCCCCCACTGTTGTCAATTGTTCCCTTATGCTCTCCCTGAAACTCTGCACAAGCTTTTCTTTTATCTCATCATATATTTCATCAGTCTCTTCATCATCAATATTCCGCTTGTCCATCGTAATTAGCGTTACCTGTTTATTTAATATCTATACCCCAGTAGTCACGAGACAGATATATGAATAGCGGACATCTTACATATGTGATATCTTTTCTGGAGGTAACCATCATATCTTTAGCAGAGAAGTGCAAGTACCAAGGAAGGAAACGGTGATGGTGTCATGTCGCCTTTCACATCGGAGTAGCCTACAGCAACCTTGCTAGAGTTACATGACATTTTGTTAGCAAATGCCAGGGCACTCTCTTAGCCTTAATGAAAAATATTCACATGAATATAAAGAGAAACACTATTATTTTAAATTAATTCAACGAGAGTGGAGCAAATCACTGTCTCTAGGCTTCTGTTTATGCAGGGCCAAGAATATACGCAGGAACTGCATCTCCAGTGGACATGAGTGGTTAACAAAAGTCGTCACTTGCTGTGGTGGACGTGTTATTCCGTGCAGCCGCTGATGGAATGTGTTATTGTGGATCGCCAAAGAGTAACTAAAGAGCTTAACAATGAAATGAACGTAATGTAAAATGTAATGAATTGTACTTACTCTGTTGTAGACGGATTAGAGTGGAGGAGCAGCCTGATGTTCATTGTAAAGTATATTGTATTATGTTTAATTTGATAACATATGGTTAAAACGAAGACACTCTCGTTATGAATGCTTTACCTTATTTGAGGAGAGAAATGAGCTCCTTCTCCAGGTAATTCACGAAACCTTCGGGGAAGGGGATCCGAGCAAGGTGAAGTAAATTATTAGCTGTGACTGAATGGTAGGACCAAGTGCAGAAGATAAATTTATAGGTGACTGTATTATCCAGAAGGTGTTAGCAAATCAATCGAATTTACGAAATGGTGTGCTATTCCAGGAGAACCTAAGTAACAGGTATATTTGATGTCCCCTTGTGAGCCCAAAGCGCACGACCGATAACATCACAGTTAAAGCAACATCTTCTTTCGCCTTTCTCAAGAATTCGTATAAATAGGTTACTCATTTACTGTGACTCGAAATATAACTCCTTGGAAGAAAAAATGATAATAATGGAAGATTCAGTGTTCGGTAGATATCGATATTATTCATTTGAGGTACTATAGAAATTCAAACAGTGCCATACCTTTCTGTATGTTCTAAATATCTCGATTTCCTAGTGGCCTTTGCTATGAAAGCGTTCTTTCATTTGTTGAGGATTACAGTGCACGAGTCGATAATCACAGAGTGTACTCGTGTTTTCAATGAATTTCTCAAGAATGGCATAGTTTTCACGACATGCATTTCATCTGACTCTGTAATTGGATATGCATATGCACCGATGAATAGAGTTATTTATTGAAAAGAGGCTCACTGGAGAGAACAGTGGGTGCACTGAAGAAATACACGTAACCCAAGACCTTGCTGTCAATGAAGACCAACTACATGACATTCATCAAGAAGAAAAATAACGACGTGAATGAAATAGTAAAAGCTCATTTAAGTTTCGAACATATGCAGAACTTTGCATAACTGGGATCTAATATTAATGGTGATAAATTCCATGTCAACTGAAATAAAATCGAGCGTCATAAATGACAGATGTTTCCATAAGCTTAAAAAGGTATAAGACAGTATATACTACAAATATACGCTCCTGGAAATTGAAATAAGAACACCGTGAATTCATTGTCCCAGGAAGGGGAAACTTTATTGACACATTCCTGGGGTCAGATACATAACATGGTCACACTGACAGAACCACAGGCACATAGACACAGGCAACAGAGCATCCACAATGTCGGCACTAGTACAGTGTATATCCACCTTTGGCAGCAATGCAGGCTGCTATTCTCCCATGGAGACGATCGTAGAGATGCTGGATGTAGTCCTGTGGAACGGCTTGCCATGCCATTTCCACCTGGCGCCTCAGTTGGACCAGCGTTCGTGCTGGACGTGCAGACCACGTGAGACGACGCTTCATCCAGTCCCAAACATGCTCAATGGGGGACAGATCCGGAGATCTTGCTGGCCAGGGTAGTTGACTTACACCTTCTAGAGCACGTTGGGTGGCACGGGATACATGCAGACGTGCATTGTCCTGTTGGAACAGCAAGTTCCCTTGCCGGTCTAGGAATGGTAGAACGATGGGTTCGATGACGGTTTGGATGCACCGTGCACTATTCAGTGTCCCCTCGACGATCACCAGAGGTGTACGGCCAGTGTAGGAGATCGCTCCCCACACCATGATGCCGGGTGTTGGCCCTGTGTGCCTCGGTCATATGCAGTCCGGATTGTGGCGCTCACCTGCACGGCGCCAAACACGCATACGACCATCATTGGCACCAAGGCAGAAGCGACTCTCATCGCTGAAGACGACACTTCTCCATTCGTCCCTCCATTCACGCCTGTCGCGACACCACTGGAGGCGGGCTGCACGATGTTGGGGCGTGAGCGGAAGACGGCCTAACGGTGTGAGGGACCGTAGCCCAGCTTCATGGAGACGGTTGCGAATGGTCCTCGCCGATACCCCGGGAGCAACAGTGTCCCTAATTTGCTGGGAAGTGGCGGTGCGGTCCCCTACGGCACTGCGTAGGATCCTACGGTCTTGGCGTGCATCCGTGCGTCGCTGCGGTCCGGTCCCAGGTCGACGGGCACGTGCACCTTCCGCCGACCACTGGCGACAACATCGATGTACAGTGGAGACCTCACGCCCCACGTGTTGAGCAATTCGGCGCTACGTGCACCCGGCCTCCCGCATGCCCACTAAACGCCCTCGCTCAAAGTCCGTCAACTGCACATACGGTTCACGTCCACGCTGTCGCGGCATGCTACCAGTGTTAAAGACTGCGATGTAGCTCCGTATGCCACGGCAAACTGGCTGACACTGACGGCGGCGGTGCACAAATGCTGCGCAGCTAGCGCCATTCGACGGCCAACACCGCGGTTCCTGGTGTGTCCGCTGTGCCGTGCGTGTGATCATTGCTTGTACAGCCCTCTCGCAGTGTCCGGAGCAAGTATGGTTGGTCTGACACACCGGTGTCAATGTGTTCTTTTTTCCATTTCCAGGAGTGTACATGGTCAGTTATAACCTTGAGATGCAAGACACGTACATCAGTTGTTTCTAATGCGTAGCAGCTGAGAATATTGATATGTAGGGTGCCGCGCAAGATCTGTGGGGCAGTTTATGCTCATCATGGTTCATGGGGATCGAGAACAAATACTGAATTATACTGTCTCATACAAGGATCAGATACTGTAGGATTAATAAAAAAACAGGAAAGTAGTCTTGCTTGGTCATGTTCTTAGGATGAATGCTGAAAGAACGACAAAAATGTTTGTGAATGGAAACCAACTAGAAGACGGAAAGAAATACAACGAAAGCGATGGACTGACGGTGTAAAGCGCAATATAAAAAGTCTTTGAGGATGACACAGAAACACACTGAAGAGGGCAGAGTGCAGGACACTTGTCGAAGTCACTAAGATCTACAGAGGGTTGTGATGTCATGAGGAGAATGAGAAGTGCAGTAACACAAAATGTGAGTATGAGAAGCCTGTCGTACCACAAGCTCGCTTATACCTTACATATTGCGTACATTAAAGTTGGGCTAAAATGCCATTTACAGTTTCCATTATTTATCCATTTTAGATATTCTCCCTGATGCAACATCTTCACACTACTAGTGAAATAAGCGTGCTCTGGCGATAGTAATATCAGTGCACGTACGCATAGTATAAACGTCACAACCTGCTCCCACTGTTTACACAGGTGTTAGAGGCGTGTGTAGCGCCTATCGCTGCCGAGCGACACAATGAGTAAATTTGGAGGAAGTAATCCTAGTAATATTATTTGGTAGACTGGATCTAGACACATCAAAAAAAGTTTTGCATCACCTCGGTTACGAAAGTTCCGGAACCCTGTAGAGAAAATTGGAATAGAGATCAAAATAAATATCATTTACGCCCTTTTTATTGCTCATGAAAACCACACATTGCATGTGTGCACGCTTATTTCATTAGTAGTGTGAAGATGTTGCATCAGGGAGAATATCTAAAATGGATAAATAATGGAAACTGTAAATGGCATTTTAGCCCAACTTTAATGTACGGAATATGTAAGGTATAAGCGAGCTTGTGGTACGACAGGCTTCTCATACTCACATTTTGTGTTACTGCACTTCTCATTCTCCTCATGACATCACAACCCTCTGTAGATCTTAGTGACTTCGACAAGTGTCCTGCACTCTGCCCTCTTCAGTGTGTTTCTGTGTCATCCTCAAAGACTTTTTATATTGCGCTTTACACCGTCAGTCCATCGCTTTCGTTGTATTTCTTTCCGTCTTCTAGTTGGTTTCCATTCACAAACATTTTTGTCGTTCTTTCAGCATTCATCCTAAGAACATGACCAAGCAAGACTACTTTCCTGTTTTTTTATTAATCCTACAGTATCTGATCCTTGTATGAGACAGTATAATTCAGTATTTGTTCTCGATCCCCATGAACCATGATGAGCATAAACTGCCCCACAGATCTTGCGCGGCACCCTACATATCAATATTCTCAGCTGCTACGCATTAGAAACAACTGATGTACGTGTCTTGCATCTCAAGGTTATAACTGACCATGTACACTCCTGGAAATGGAAAAAAGAACACATTGACACCGGTGTGTCAGACCAACCATACTTGCTCCGGACACTGCGAGAGGGCTGTACAAGCAATGATCACACGCACGGCACAGCGGACACACCAGGAACCGCGGTGTTGGCCGTCGAATGGCGCTAGCTGCGCAGCATTTGTGCACCGCCTCCGTCAGTGTCAGCCAGTTTGCCGTGGCATACGGAGCTCCATCGCAGTCTTTAACACTGGTAGCATGCCGCGACAGCGTGGACGTGAACCGTATGTGCAGTTGACGGACTTTGAGCGAGGGCGTATAGTGGGCAAGCGGGAGGCCGGGTGGACGTAGCGCCGAATTGCTCAACACGTGGGGCGTGAGGTCTCCACAGTACATCGATGTTGTCGCCAGTGGTCGGCGGAAGGTGCACGTGCCCGTCGACCTGGGACCGGACCGCAGCGACGCACGGATGCACGCCAAGACCATAGGATCCTACGCAATGCTGTAGGGGACCGCACCGCCACTTCCCAGCAAATTAGGGACACTGTTGCTCCCGGGGTATCGGCGAGTACCATTCGCAACCGTCTCCATGAAGCTGGGCTACGGTCCCTCACACCGTTAGGCCGTCTTCCGCTCACGCCCCAACATCGTGCAGCCCGCCTCCAGTGGTGTCGCGACAGGCGTGAATGGAGGGACGAATGGAGACGTGTCGTCTTCAGCGATGAGAGTCGCTACTGCCTTGGTGCCAATGATGGTCGTATGCGTGTTTGGCGCCGTGCAGGTGAGCGCCACAATCAGGACTGCATACGACCAAGGCACACAGGGCCAACACCCGGCATCATGGTGTGGGGAGCGATCTCCTACACTGGCCGTACACCTCTGGTGATCGTCGAGGGGACACTGAATAGTGCACGGTACATCCAAACCGTCATCGAACCCATCGTTCTACCATTCCTAGACCGGCAAGGGAACTTGCTGTTCCAACAGGACAATGCACGTCCGCATGTATCCCGTGCCACCCAACGTGCTCTAGAAGGTGTAAGTCAATTACCCTGGCCAGCAAGATCTCCGGATCTGTCCCCCATTGAGCATGTTTGGGACTGGATGAAGCGTCGTCTCACGCGGTCTGCACGTCCAGCACCAACGATGGTCCAACTAAGGCGCCAGGTGGAAATGGCATGGCAAGCCGTTCCACAGGACTACATCCAGCATCTCTACGATCGTCTCCATGGGAGAATAGCAGCCTGCATTGCTGCCAAAGGTGGATATACACTGTACTAGTGCCGACATTGTGGATGCTCTGTTGCCTGTGTCTATGTGCCTGTGGTTCTGTCAGTGTGACCATGTTATGTATCTGACCCCAGGAATGTGTCAATAAAGTTTCCCCTTCCTGGGACAATGAATTCACGGTGTTCTTATTTCAATTTCCAGGCCTTCTTGACCCAGCAATCTCAACACTGGAGCAATAGTACCCAGCATGTAGCGCTAACGTCTTATATGGGGGTTCCATTAACAGATACATTGCAATTTTCAAGAACTCTAAAAATATATATATATATATATATATATATATATATATATATATATATATATATATATATATATATATACTTTCATTCGGCTCATCTAGCACTGATTTCACGTATTCGTTACATTTCAATCGCTTTTCTGTAGCTGTTGTGACAACTCCAGAAATTTACTACTGATCTGTTAACCGGATATCACTGGACTCTTTCTTTAATGTGCACTGTCTTATATTTAACCCATTTAAAGATTACTGCGATTAAGTATACCAAACGGAGAACAGTATAAGTATTCAGCATTTTCTTAACGTCATCCAGCGTTGATACTTTCCTGTAACCAATAGCATCGTCAGCCAATAGTCAGAGATAAAGTGCCTATGACTACTGAGCATGAAAAGGCTTCCATTGTGGGAAGGGGAGAGGGGCAGGGGGGCAGGGGGAGGCGGGACACGTTCTTTTCTATTTGAATTTCGCCATCAATTATGACGTGCTCATTTCTTTAGTCGAAAATTCTTCGCATCTATCAGAGGTATATGAAGATATGTTGGTAACCAACCAGCAGTAAAGTACAGTAAAATCTATAACAACCGACTCTACCTATTCACATGCATCTATTATTTTCAACGTACACATGTGAAACACGTGAGCTGTGTTTCACAAGAGTGGTTTTTCTTGAAGTGCTAATTCTTTGAGATACTGTTCCTCGATGAATGACATTCAGTTGAAAGTTTCGATATGTTCCAGGGCCCTCAACTGACTGGATATTCGTCTGTAATTCACCTAAAACTGGAGAAGGCTTATAAGGAATCTGCTCTTCGATTTTCAGCTGTGAATAAACAGACAGTTTGCTTCAGTCCCATTGCAATTCTGAAAAAAAATCACTTGAAGGAAGTCCCATAACAGTAATGTCAGATGAAAATATCAAGAAAGTGAATAACGTTGTTCAGGACCGTTGTTCATTACATGTGAGTGAAACAGCTGGCGCTATAGGCATACCAGAAATAAGAACAGAAATTTTACATGGAGATTTAATTTCAGGTTAGTTTTGTACTATGTGAGTTTCGCAATTGCTGGCCACATCAAGTGCGGAAAGAAATTTCTCAGTAATGTTTGGGACGTGCATGAGATGCATGTTCAACCCTTTGTCTTAGTCGAAACAACAATGAAAGAAGTGGATTAAAACCGCTATTTCTGCAGTCAAGATGGTGAAATACATTTCGTCTGCAGGAAAGCTTTTGCACAGTTACATTTTGTACGAACATTGCTCAAAAAGTTAGTGTTTTGTTTTTGGTCATCATTAAACAAATTCAGTTACCTTCTTTCACAAAGATTTTACAACTTCGTGTAAAATGACCGCAATTATTTTTCTGTTCAGTCCTCTGTGTCATCTATTTCACACATCTCCGATTGACGACCATACAGTTCCGCTTTCAGCACTTTCTAGAAGTTTTCATCTGTGGCTGTAGTTCTGACAAGTCCTCCTTGTGTATCACATTTGAAGGAGTACGGCCATGTAGTTTACAGGCGTCCATTTTTGAGTTGTTGGTAATGAAGGATAGGAGTCCTTACAAATCTTCGCCAATTTCAGATGAACTTCGGTGGGTGATACAGCGTCAAAAATACACTCATGTTCAGGAAAAGCATAATACCTTGAACGACTGGAGATACGGTGTTTATATTCGCAGGACTCATATATAAGTATGTTCTGCAGAAATGATTATCATTTCAGCCATATCGGCCCACGGATTAAAGGTCAACATCGATATGGCGGCGCAACAACTACCTACTGGTAAAATGTGCCTGTAGCTCTCGTTGCCACTACAAACCGAATGTAATGGATCAATGTGACGAGCACACATGTAGCAGGTCAAATCAGTGAGTTTGAAAGAGGACGAATTATTGACATGAGACAATGTGATGCGTCCATCCGGGAAACTGCTGCTTGTGTAGGTCGAAGTGTTCGGTAGTGTGACGGGTGGGTGCACAATGGTTCACGGAAGACAGTAGAACACGACGAGAAGGGCCAGGTCGCACCACCAAGCGGCCCTCACCCCCCCCCCCCCACCCACCCCCACCCCCCCCCGCCCCTCCCCCATCCTTCACCCGGGAAGATCGACATCTAATGCGAACGGGATTGCAGGACAGATCTATGTCCTCGTCCTCTACCGTAACAGTGGAACATTTTAATACAGCGTAAATTATCAGGGGTGACAGTCCGTCGCATTTTATTACAGCTTGGGCTACGTGCGCGTCGTCTACTCTCCTCCTACATTTGACAAATGTGCAGAAACATGTTAGACGCCAGTGGTGTTTGGAACGACGTTACTGGGAAGAGGAATGGCGTCCGATAGTGTTTTCGGAAGAATCAAGTTCCGATTATTTGAAAATGATGGCCGCATTTTGGTTCGCCACAGACAGGGGGAGCGGTGTCGCAGTAATTGCATTATGGTGTGGGGTGCTGTTGGGTACAGCCACAAATCACAAATGGTGCATGTCCAGTGTGACCAGCGTGAATGGCATCCTGCGACCCGCAGCCATACCTTTTCTGCACAACACCCCTGACGCCATTGTTCAGGAAGACAATGCACGACCACAAGTTCCTGCAGGTTTCGAGAGGGTGCGTTTCTGGATGAGGTATCGATTATATTGCTTACCCCTACTTATACCTCCCGAGAAGATCACGAATCTAAAATTAGAGAGATTCAAGCAAGCACGGAGGCTTTCCGGCAGTCGTTCTTCCCGCGCACCATACGCCACTGGAACAGAAAAAGGAGGTAATGACAGTGGCACGTAAAGTGCCCTCCGGCACGCACCGTTGGGTGGCTTGCACAGTTTAAATGTAGATGTAGAACTCGTGTCATCTTGTTATCACATGATGCCAGCCTTTTGTGCTGGCCCCTCTGTTCACCAGACTTGTCGGCAATCGAAAATGTATGGGATATGATGAAACAACGGGTGCAGCGCTGTGACCCGATGCCAACCACCACAGATGAACTTAGGAACCAAGAGAATGCACCATGGATGTCTATAGAACAGGACGCTATTCGCGCCTTACAAGCGTCGATGCTATCATGCGTAGAACAATATATCAGGGCCCACGGCGGACCCGGTGCCTACTAGGCAACTGGACACATGCTAGACCGAGATGATGGAAATCTCATCATTTCTGCAGAACATACTAATGTACATTTCCTGTGAATATGGACGGCCTATCTTTAGTCGTTCAAGCTGTTCTGTTTATTTCTGAACATGGGTGTAGTTTTAGACAGTACTGAATTCTAGTTTATCCATCTGAACGAAGCACACTCAACAAAATCAGTTTAAAAAAGTTCACACATATAACTGTTATGCAGGTCAATTTGGCAAATTTCCTTACGGTATTGTGCAGCATTAACGAATGTAATAAAATTTGATTTACAAACGCCAAGTTTTACATGACCCTTCTATTTCGTAATTCGTAGCACAGAAAACAAAACTTGGTTTTGATTTCTGCATTTATATTCATTTGCAATGTGTTGCGGTCACAAAAAAAAGTTTGTAAGGAAATACAGGAACACAACAATCAGTCGTAAACCCTTTGATTTTTTATTATTCTTGCATATCCAGGTTTTAGCTAGAAACAGCCATCTTCAGCGCATTTGAGTGAATTATAATCCAACAAACTGAATCGGTGTAGAGGCAGAGGGAAACGGCAGCAGTAAAGTCATATGGTAAGATGTACTGCTGGGAGCTTATTGGATTATAGCTCACTCAAATGCATTATGATGGTTATTTATAGTTGAAATCTGGATATGCAAGAATAAAAAAAGCAATGGGAGCAACTGATTACTGTGTTCCTACCCTTACTTATAATAATATCCAGTCTCTTTGCACAACGGTTCCGTATGGAATCAAATTTAGGGAAACAAATGTTTATGTAACGACGGAATCATCTATTCCCCATGAAGATTTTTTCACAGCAGTCCTGAGCAACTCAGTACGAGGTGAAAACCGTCTTGCTGTGATGCAGTCTTAAACTGGTCGTAGCATGCCATCGATGAGATGATCAAGCCAGCCGTGGTCCAAACTGACCCACTCTTCAATAACAATTCTGCGTAAGTAGCACAGAGTACATGATCGTTGTCAACGTCCAAAAACAGCTCTTTGCAATCGATTCCACACATGTTAGATAGGGTTCATGTCTGGAGAACTGGCATTGCACTCCATTCTACAGATCTCAGCATGATCAAGGAACGTATTCACAAGAACAGTACGATAACCACGCGAATTATCGTCCATCAAGATAAAAGTGTCACCGAGCTATTGGCGACTCGGTTCCACTATTGGTTCAAGAATCTCGTCCTTGTATCAAGGGCTATGAGAGTGCCCTCAACAACCAGAAGTGTACGGTGGCCTCAATTTATGCTATCTACAACATCACTCCACTATCGCCTTGTTGCATATGCGGAACACAATGTTGAAGGCGTTCGATGTTATTGGGCTGTCTACAGACACGTTGTCTACGATTATCAGAGTACAAGCAGATTTGAATTTCGTCCCTAAACTACACCGGACTCCAGCTCTGGGGCTTCTGTTCTGCATGATTTCTTGCCCATTGTAATGGGCCCATGGTGGTGTGGTGAACGGCGTGGTGCTAGCCATGGTCGGCGGGTATGGAGACCCACGTCATGCAACTGTCTCCTGATAGTTTCATGCGATACATGATGACCTGTTGCCTCTTGTAACGCTGAATTCAGATCCGGAGCACTCATCCCCGGTTCATTTGACTTCAGAGTAGTAGATCTCGATCTTCCTCTACACCTGTCGAATATGCACGGCCTCTTCGATGTAAGTCCTCAACACTACCTGTCAACTGGAATCGATTCCATGTCTGCACCACATCACTTTCACACCGATATAAACGTAGAGCAACTTCCCTTGTCGACAAGCCTTCTCCACATAACATGATAATACGGACTCGATATTGGTTGCGATTGTTCTTCGTGACGTGTTGGATGTTCTCTTTACTGTTGCACAAAGGTCTCTAATGCGTCCCTACTGGTGACTCGCATTCAACAGAAATTTTGCAAACCATTTCAGTGTGGCGCTCTACCCGTAGGTAGCGTTCGAGGTAACTGTGCACATGTTTACAAAAAAAAGTCACCTGTCACATTCTGATTGGTACAGAAACAATCACCATAACAACACACCTGCACGATGCACCAGGGTGATGTAATAATGTTGTTGATGAAACTTCCTGACAGATTAAAACCGTGTGCCCGACCGAGACTCGAACTCGGGACCTTTACCTTTCACGGGCAAGTGCTCTACCATCTGAGCTACCGAAGCACGACTCACGTCCGGTACTCACAGCTTTACTTCTGCCAGTATCTCGTCTCCTACCTTCCAAACTTTACAGAAGCTCTCCTGCGAACCTTGCAGAACTAGCACTCCTGAAAGAAAGGATACTGTGGAGACTTGGCTTAACCACAGCCTGGGGGATGTTTCCAGAACGAGATTTTCACTCTGCAGCGGAGTGTGCGCTGATATGAAACTTCCTGGCAGATTAAAACCGTGTGCCCGACCGAGACGCGAACTCGGGACCTTTGCCTTTCGTGGGAAAGTGCTTTACCATCTGAGCTACCGAAGGCACGTGTCGTGGCAAGGAAAGCATAAAAGCTGACTAGCAGGGTAGATGTAGAAATTCATTGAAATAATGGACGAGCATCTCGGAAACTATGAATCTGTTTGGGTGTTGGCCTGCAACTATGAATAGTGGTTGAAGGACGATGAAAACACAAGTAGTCAACAACATGCTGGACTGGACGAACACGACTCATCGCAGAAAGTGGAGGTCGGAAGCTTGCCAGCTCTGTCAAGCAAGATATGCGGTGATCAGTAGTAAATCTGGCGATGGAGTAGAGAGTGCAGGAACAAGTGTTTCGGATAACACCGTTCAGCGCACATAGTTGAACATGGGCTTTCGCAGCTGTTGACTGTCGATATCCACAATTACGATTACAATGAGTACGAGATTATCGACAATTGGCGGTGAATCAAACAAAACGTGTCGCCTGGTCTGGTTACAAACACCAGCTCGAGCGGGCGTGTCCGAATACGCCGTTACCCTGACGAACGGCTGCAGGAAACACGCACCAAACTTTGGACACATGGCGTTATGGAGAGTTTCGTGATATGGGGAAACATTCATCTGCACTTCCATCGGACCTTTGGTAGTAATCGAAGTCACCCTGACAGCTGTGGATTACGTGAACATTATGGCTGACCTGCTGAATTTCTTCATGCTTTAGATCTTCCCCGACAGCGACGGCATCTCCCATAGCAGAATATCTGTTCGTGTCTCAAGACCAGAATTATGCTACAGTGGTTTGAGAAGTATAATAATGGACTCAGATTGATGTCTTGGCCACCAAATTCGACAGAACTAAACTCGATGAAACACATCTCTGACACTTTCGGGCAACATCTCCGAACACATAAGCCACCAACCCGTAATTTACGGTGAGTTCGTGACCTGCGAGTAGACATCTGGCACCACATACTTCCAGAAACCTACAAAGGACGTTGTTGAATTCGTGCCACGCAGAATCTCAGCTGTATTGCATTTCAGAGGTGGACCAACATCCTGTTAAGGAGGTAGTCATGATTTTTTGACTCATCTATGTACCGGGTGATCAAAAATGTAGATAGAGAGGTAAAAATTGACACACATGCTTGGCATGACATGGGGTTTTATTAGAACCACCCCATACTGCTAGACGATTGATAGATCTCTTGCGCGCGTCGTTTGGTGATGATCGTGTGCTCAGCCGCCACTTACGTCATGCTTGGCCTCCCAGGTCCCCAGACCTCAGTCCGTGCGATTATTGGCTTTGGGGTTACCTGAAGTCGCAAGTGTATCGTGATCGACCGACATCTCTAGGGATGCTAAAAGACAACATCCGACGCCAATGCCTCACCATAACTCGAGACTTGCTTTAAAGTGCTGTTCACAACATTATTCCTCGACTACAGCTATTGTTGAGGATTGATGGTGGACATATTGAGCATTTCCTGTAAAGCACATCATCTTTGCTTTGTCTTACTTTGTTATGCTAGTTATTGGTATTCTGATCAGATGAAGCGCAATCTGTCGGAGATGTATTGAACTTTTTTTTTTGTTCTAATAAAACCCCATGTCATTCGAAGCATGTGAGTCAATTCGCTCCTCTCTATCCACATTATTCCGTGATTTATTCAGTTTTCAAATTTATACTGACTTTTTGATCATCCGGTATATTGAGGCCGTCTATCTGTCAGGGCGAGATGTCTTGGTATGGATAACAGTGTTATAACCTGCAATATATAGCATCGTATAAGCTGTTCCGAAGAGCGTTCGGTTGTGTTGTCCACGATTGCCCCAGCGAGGTAGACTGCCAGCACGTCATGCTATGGATGTTGGTATACGCTTCACGCCAGGCACACCGGATGTACCATAATCGTCACATTTATACCGCATTTTTATCGATAATGCAGTGTGCGGCTATAATATGAAACCTATCACCCGATAGTGTAACGTTAATTTCGACACAGAGGTAACTATTTTATGATGTAGTTGATGTGCTACTGGTACAATAAATAATAGCGTTTTTGTGTTTCATCCTTATATTTCTCCTTGGTACTCTGCCAAATTCTTGTCTGTTAGCCACTGAATGTACTGTTTATAAACCTGTCTACGTACTCTTAGCCGTTTTCTTCTTGGCATATGCTGAAAACAGTATTCTCGAGCTTTGTGTGCGCTCGCCATCTTTCTCACTCAGCCTTGATAAATACATCACTTCTAAGAAGGGAGAGAAGTTAGAATTATCAGGTGTATCCGTGTAAGATCACACATATAAGAGTCACTAAGTGCCATCCCGACAATTTGCATGCGTACCATGAACGATGAGGCTCTAATATGGCAGCTGAGAAAAGAATTTTGCAGGCTATTGCGCAAGATGATAATGCGAAGCCTGAAACATCTTTAGTGTCCCTTGGCAAAATTGCAGTATAATTAAGGTAAGACGGCCAATGATCTACTCAGTGCAGATGCACAGAAGGCTCAGCCTCTCACGGAACACGGCGAAATGCCGTGAGAAATGAAAATAATGTGCAAGGGCCACTACATTAGTAATGTGCTGATAAGATGAGTGTTTGAGTTCAACTGGAGGCGTGGTAGATTATTCCGTGCAGTTGCTCAGAGCACTGAGTCTGGATGGCTCAGTGGTGCCGGCACGGTAGCTCAGCGTGTTCGGTCAGAGGGTTAAAAAACCTGAGTGAACGGATCAACGAACAACCTAAACCGGTGTCATGAGACGTACGCTTCGAACATATACAACGAACAATTTTTTTTTAAAAAAGTGTTCAGAGCATCTGCCTAGTACTCAGGAGACCCGGGTTCAAATTCCGGTCCAGCACAGATTTTCAAATTTCCCTATTGATTTCAATCAATGCCCGCTCGCAGTCAATGCCTGTAGTTCCTTTGTGTCTTAATATAACATTAGTTTATTAACTGTGAGCTTTCGTGTTTACAGCCAAGTTGTTTCCATTTTTGCACAACATTTCGACGACCAATCCAGTCGTCTTCTTCAGCTGTTGTGAGTTTTGTTGTTACATGTTCTCGCTGCCTGACGCAAAAAGCAGGAATCAACAGTTCAGTTGTATACGCAGATGCACACCATTACTCAATCACGCCGAGAAAATCTATGAGGTAAGATTATCAATTAACGTCAAAGGAAACATGGAAACCGTATAACTAAAAATAGCGAGGGTAGGTAACATACTTGCTGCTTTTCCTCGCGATGAATGACGTGTCTATTGCGAATTCGTGTTTGACTAGCTTTGCGATACTTTTGAGTTCTTTTTATTTCTCTTCTTCATGATTAATCAGCTGAATCTACGTTAATTTTTGTATATTTTATAAAATACAATGAGTTTGTAAGTCTGCTAAATATTTGCAATACCAGCTCTTGGGAAACCTACTTTTCATGGAAGTGTGGCATTAAACGCAAAAGAATGAGTTATTAGTGTTTCACCGAGCGAGGTGGCGCAGTGGTTAGACACTGGACTCGCATTCGGGAGGACGACGGTTCAATCCCGCGTCCGGCCATCGTTATTTAGGTTTTCCGTGATTTCCCTAAATCACTCCAGGAAAATGCCGGGATGGTTCCTCTGAAAGGGCACGGCCGACTTCCTTCCCCATCCTTCCCTAATCCGATGAGACCGATGACCACGCTGTCTGGTCTCCTTCCCCAAAACCAACCAACCAACCTATTAGTGCTTCATCAAATATGTGGATATTTCAAATTCATCAGATAGCCTAATCTTCGCGCAGGTCTCTTAACTCCCATGAGTCAGTCGCAGAAGTGAAGTTATTTTGAGATTTGTCGAATGGGCTTTAGCGTATTCTTGATGCTCAGCAGAATTTATAACTCTCGAAGACAATGAGCGGTTTATCCAACAAGAATCACTCCGATGCCACGTGTGCCCAGTGGATTCGTAAGTTTACATTTTACTAGCTATCGTTACAATGAATATCTTTGCAACAGCATTTCAGTAGGCACAGTTGCTAGAAAAATTAAGAATTTCACAAATCTTTTGTAATCTTACTCGCTTACCGCTGGATATCATTTGCCTTCGTAGAAAATACTTAATAGCAGCTGAATGCGGCAAATGAGTATGTGCTCTGTCCTTGTATGCTGTGATATGCTCACTATACTGATATTTATCAGTTATATTCTTTTTGAACCACAAAGAGTTTGGAGATGTTTCGTTAAAAGGTCGTAAGCTAATGAATTATAAATCCTATCATTTTTCAAAGAAGAACGAGTTATCTTCAAAGCTATCATTCAGAAAGCCCTGTGTCGAATAGCACATATTTACTGAAAGGGCTTCCGTTTTGCACTCCTGGAGTAGTTTAGAAAACCTAAGTCAGGATCTTCCAAACAGATTTTCGTGTTGTATGTTCCAAATATAAGTCCAATTTTTTTCTGGCACGGCGATGTACACGAGACCGAAGATGTTGGTTTGCAGTTACTTTAAATAACTAACATATCGTGCCATTCTAGTTTTAGCTTTTAAAAGGAATTTTTGCTGTCTAAGTCATAGTTAATTAACGCTACAGTCGAATTTGTCAGTGACCATAACCTGAAAAATGTTTCTAAGAAACAGAAATTTTATACCTAAATTTTCTGTTGTTGTGATAGACATCATGTATTGTTACAGCTCAGAATAGTCTGGGATAGAAATTAGATAAAAAAATATATTAAAACTCACCCAAATGCCTCAAACGAATTCGTCATGTCAGAGACAGAGTCAGAAGCAGAAAGCCAGCCATTATGTCGCTAGTGGGTCAGGTTGACAACACTTGTCTGCCGAGTAATGATTAAGAACTAGGCAGAAAAGAGGATGGAAAACTGAAGGATGTGAGACAAGCATATCTGTTAGCTCGTAGGGCATGCTGCAAGAAACTACAGCCAAAGAAACTGGTATATGCATGCGTATTAAAATACAGAGACATCTAAACAGGCATAATACGGTGCTGCGGTCGGTAACGCCTATATAAGACAACAAGTGTCTGGCGCAGTTGACAGATCGGTTATTGGTGCTACAATGGCAGGTTACCAAGATCTAGGTGAGTTTGAACGTGGTGTTATAGTCGGCGCACGAGCGATGGGACACATAACCACCATTTTCCCGTACGACAATTTCACGAGTGTACAGTGACTATGAGGAATCCGCTGAAACATCGAAACCCCGACATCGCTGCGGCGGAAAAAGATACTGCGAGAACGGGACCAACGACGATTGGAGATAATCGTTCAACGATACAGAATTGCAACCCTTCCGCAAACAGATTAGGCGACCCTCCATCCGTTCCAGATAATGATAACTGCAGGAGACTCCGTAGTATCAGTGCAAGATCCAAAGAAACCCCCCACGTCCAAAGGAGAGAGTATTAAAATCCTAGAGGTTAATTGCCGAAGCATTCGTAACAAAGTTCCAGAGTTTGAAACGAAAGTGTCAGAATCTGAAACGCTCCTAAAAATCATTGAAGCTCACATAATGCTAAATACAGAAAGCTGGTTAAAACTCGAATTGACAGCAGTGGGATCTTGGGGGGAAAATTTAATCGTATATCGAAAGGTTAGGGTAATGGGAAATGGAGGTTGTGTATGTGTTGCAGTAGACAAGAAACTGAAATCCGATGAGACAGCAACGAAAGCTGCATGCAAGATTGTTTGGGAAAGAATGTGTGGGCGGAAAATTATAACTGGATCCTTCTATCGATCATCAGACTCACCTCCTGAAGTAAACGAAAACCTTAGAGAAGATCTCAGTTCGCTAGTACGTAGGTTTCCCGATCACACTGTAATCATCGGAGGAGGCTTTGATCACCCATTAATCAACTAAGATTATTACAGTTTTGTTAGTTATGGGTGTGACAGGACATGCTGTGAAACATTATTAAATGCCTTCTCTGAAAATTACCTAGAAAAGATAGTTCAGAATCCCACTCATGAACGAAATGTATTTGTTCTAATGGCAACAAATAGACAAGAAATATTTGAGAATTTCCGCATCGAAACTGGTATTACAGACGATGAAGCAGCTGTAGCAACAATGATCAGCAAACTAGAAAGCCAACTGAAACAAGTTAAACAAGTAGACTTACACTCCAGGAAATTGAAATAAGAACACCGTGAATTCATTTTCCCAGGAAGGGGAAACTTTATTGACACATTCCTGGGGTCAGACACATCACATGATCACACTGACAGAACCACAGGCACATAGACACAGGCAACAGAGCATGCACAATGTCGGCACTAGTACAGTGTATATCCACCTTTCGCAGCAATGCAGGCTGCTATTCTCCCATGGAGACGATCGTAGAAATGCTGGATGTAGTCCTGTGGAACGGCTTACCATGCCATTTCCACCTGGCGCCTCAGTTGGACCAGCGTTCGTGCTGGACGTGCAGACCGCGTGAGACGACGCTTCATCCAGTCCCAAACATGCTCAATGGGGGCAGATCCGGAGATCTTGCTGGCCAGGGTAGTTGACTTACACCTTCTAGAGCACGTTGGGTGGCACGGGATACATGCGGACGTGCATTGTCCTGTTGGAACAGCAAGTTCCCTTGCCGGTCTAGGAATGGTAGAACGATGGGTTCGATGACGGTTTGGATGTACCGTGCACTATTCAGTGTCCCCTCGACGATCACCAGAGGTGTACGGCCAGTGTAGGAGATCGCTCCCCACACCATGATGCCGGGTGTTGGCCCTGTGTGCCTCGGTCGTATGCAGTCCTGATTGTGGCGCTCACCTGCACGGCGCCAAACACGCATACGACCATCATTGTCACCAAGGCAGAAGCGACTCTCATCGCTGAAGACGACACGTCTCCATTCGTTCCTCCATTCACGCCTGTCGCGACACCACTGGAGGCGGGCTGCACGATGTTGGGGCGTGAGCGGAAGACGGCCTAACGGTGTGCGGAACCGTAGCCCAGCTTCATGGAGACGGTTGCGAATGGTCCTCGCCGATACCCCAGGAGCAACAGTGTCCCTAATTTGCTGGGAAGTGGCGGTGCGGTCCCCTACGGCATTGCGTAGGATCCTATGGTCTTGGCGTGCATCCGTGCGTCGCTGCGGTCCGGTCCCAGGTCGACGGGCACGTGCACCTTCCGCCGACCACTGGCGACAACATCGATGTACTGTGGAGACCTCACGCCCCACGTGTTGAGCAATTCGGCGGTACGTCCACCCGGCCTCCCGCATGCCCACTATACGCCCTCGCTCAAAGTCCGTCAAGTGCACATACGGCTCACGTCCACGCTGTCGCAGCATGCTACCAGTGTTAAAGACTGCGATGGAGCTCCGTATGCCACGGCAAACTGGCTGACACCGCGGTTCCTGGTGTGTCCGCTGTGCCGTGCGTGTGATCATTGCTTGTACAGCCCTCTCGCAGTGTCCGGAGCAAGTATGGTGGATCTGACACACCGGTGTCAATGTGTTCTTTTTTCCATTTCCAGGAGTGTATATTCAATAAACTAGATAAAGAACCAATAGTGTCTTATCTCATTGAGGAACGGGACGCTGTTAGTTCGGGACAGCAGTACGTAAGGGAACTATGGCACAAGTTTAAAAGAAAAAATGTTCTTGCCTGGATAGTTATGCACCCAATAGATCACAGTTCATGGTAGGCGGCGGGGGGTACATAATAAGTGTAAAAGCATAGAGCTTTAGATAGAGAGAGAGAGATATTGTCTGTCAAGAAATCACGTAAAGCCTCCAATGGTTACCGTAGCAGAATTACTGTCGAAAGATCTTTCTCAAAACCCGAAGAATTTCTTGTTGTATTTATAGGTTGTTAGTGGAATCAGAGTTATAGTCACTCACGGGCTAGACAGAAACTGATACTGAGGGAAGCAAATCAAAAGCACAAAAACTTAACAATGTTTCCAATTGTTGTTTTACAAAGAAAAACCCAGGAGCATCGCCGCCAGTTTTATTCCCGTAAAGGTGAAAAGAAGAGTGACATAGATATTAGCGTCAGTGGCATTGAGAAGCAACTGGAATCGTTAAAACTGAACAAATCTCCAGGGTCAGATGGAATCCCTACCAGATTCTATATTGAATTTGCAGTTGTGTTATCCCTCTTTTCATTATAATCTATCGTACATCCCTCAAAGAAAAAACAGTGCCTTGTAACTGGAAGAAACCATAGGTGACATGCGTCTACAAGAATGGTAGCAGAGGAGACCCACTAAACTACCGTTCAGTATCGTTGTCACCTATCTGTGCAGAATCTTAGAAACTATTCTGAGAGCTCAAACGTAATGAGGTGTATCCGACAGAATGACCTCCCCCACGCCAACCAGCATGGGCTCCGAAAGCATCGATCATGTGGAATCCAACTCTCAAGTTTCTCACGTGATATATTGAAAGCAATGGATCAGGGCTGTTAGGTAGATGCAGTATTTGACTCAGTGCCACATAGAAGCTTATTATAAAAGGATACTATCGTATGGAATAAAAATTGATATTTATGACCAGATTAATAATTTATTGGTAGGGAGTACACAGATAATTTTCTTGGATGCAGGGCCTTCGACAGACGTAGAGGTAACTTCGGGTGTGGCACAGGGAATGTTGGAACCCTTGTTGTTCATACTGTGTATTGATGACCTAACAGGCAATAATAATTTATCCTTGACTTTTCGCAGATAATACGGGTATCTATAAAGAAGTAATGTCTGAAAGAAATTGCCCAAAAATACAATCAGACGTTGATAAGAATTTACAGTTGTGCATAGATTGTCAGCTTGCGTCAAATATTTCAGCTGCGGACGAGTGTTACTGTGATATTGAAAGAACTGAAGTAGTAGACGCTTCAAGACAGAAGCAAACTGTCCCGTGAAATCCCACTTAGATACTTTCTAGATACTTAAGTGATGAATCTGGGAATATATTACAACGCCCTATGGACAGCTCCCCTAGGGATCGTGCAGACAATATTAGATTAACTGCTGCGCGCACCAAGGTATTCAAACAATTGTTATTCCCACGCTACAATAATTTGCAGAGTGTAGATGTAGACATTCATGATCCTCGCAGCCTGTGACAATGCACGGCAGAGTAACTCTCTTACCAGTTTACTGTGAATTTCAGAAGGAATTTTTCTTTGTGTGTTTATTTTTTGTATATCTTTTTTTAACCTGTTCGTTCCCTCGGCTCCCACATGTCGACCTTCGTTCATTATTTTTTTCTACGTAAACTGGAGTAATTTTCCACATATAGATCGATGGGCTGTGAGTGTGGACCCTCTAGTTCTTAGTTTTAAAATGAGGGCGTATCGCCTTGCAAGCAATGATTCGTGTGTTAGTTTACGACAGGTCATACGCAGGTTACTTATACAAATCGAAAATATATGTAAATAATTATTATGCCCATGAGCATCTGTGTTTTTTACCTGAAGTTCGCAACTATTCTAGACGTTGAAGATTAGTTCAGATTTGTACACACTTTACTCTTTACACTAAAATAACTGGTGAACAACCAGATAGCTAGGAGAAGAGGAAGATGTAGATGATGTTGAAAATGTGAATAAAAAACTAAGAAGAACTGTGTTGCAATCAATTTCAGAAGTTAAGTTTTACAGTGTTGGCCAAGTACCAATGTTGAGGCGAGAAACGTCTCAAAAAACAGGAAACATGGCCGCCATACCAAGATAAGAGACAAGTGGACAAAATGTGAAATGTATCCATATTGTGTGAAAAGTAATTGTTTCCAAGCTTATCATAAAATCTACTGTAAAGTTTTATTTACTGGCAGTAGAAAATTATTACTTGTGAGAAATTATGTATGATTATTATCTGCCTCCATTTATGAAGTTGTATAGAGCACCAAAAAATTCCTTTATTTGAAATCAAATAACTCAAAAATATTAAAATTAAGAATCCCATTTTCTGTGTGCGTTGTCAAACACAGCTTACCGTTTCAAATAATATATATATATATATATATATATATATATATATATATATATATATATATATATATACGAGGGTTATTCGGAAAGTAAGGAGCGCTTAGTCGCGAAATTGAAAATACGGTGAAAATCTGATGAAGCTTTGCACAGATGCATTGGGCACTGTGTCTAGTACGCCCATCGATCGCATCACGTCGCTCTTTTCAGTTCTCAGCTCATAGTGAGAACCTAAAGACGGCTAGAAACTAGCGCCTCCCGCCAAGTATGAGGGCCTGACGAAAGATTTCGCCTGAATCTATGCAATCCACATAACATAACTGTCATGCAGTTCGTTCTACACGACAATTCTCGGCCGTACTCTGGAGGGGCAATGAAGATGCTCCTGCACCGTTTTCGATGAGAAGTGTTTGATCACCCACAATACAGCCCGTAATTGGCTACCCCTGAGGTTCATCTCTGCTCAAATGAACCGCTGGCTATGAAGACAATACTTTGACACAGAGAACGAGCTGCAGTCCAGAGTATAAAATTGTCGAAAAGCACTGGCGGCTGTCTTCTATAACGAGGGAACTGAAAAGTTGGTACAAAGCTATGACAGATGTCTAAGTCTGAGCGGAGTTGTGTAGAGAAGAAGCTGGAATGTGTAGCTAACCGTTGCAAATAAAACAGTTTTGACTTTCACTGTGGTTTCGATTTCGCGACCTATCATTCGTTACTTTCCGAATAGCCCTCGTATATATATATATATATATATATATATATATATATATATATATATATATATATATATTGCTGAGTGAACTGTTTCTATTCAGGAAAGAGTAAAAGTACGAAGAAATGTCAAGCACGTTTTCACGATAAGTGAGACCTGAGCTCCACATATGTGGACATCCATTTATGCCTTAGTGAGTCATCAAAAAAGTGTTAAAGTGTTGCATTTGCATTTGTGTCACGCTAGTTTATTAGTTTGCTCAGAAATGTGAAAAGATAAAAAAAACGTGCGATTTTTTCTTTTTCTTTTTTTTTTTTTTTTTTGCCTCACGAGTGAAGATGTTAAATTAACATCATCAATATTTCCTAAAAGGAACAAATTTTAAATATTGTGTAAATGTTGTGCATGTATTTTCTTCCGATTCAAGTGCTACCCACAGAGAAATTAATATCAATGTAACATCAGAGAAACTGGGAGATGCAGACAGTTGACGGACAGTGACGTCTGGAGGAACATGTAACGGTGTTTGTTGGCGTGAATAGTTGCGCTATTCGCGAGAGAAGCACAAAACGTTATAGAAAAAGACATCAGTAATTAATTACCTGTGTCGACCGTAGTTTAAAGTGAGTCTACCCTGTTAAAGCTAATAGGAACTGATGAAGTGCCTGTGTATCTGGTACGCTACGCTTAAACAAGGAAGAACATATTTAAAAATGGCATTTATTCCAGAGATGCGACAGACCTCTGCTTCCGCTTCCACAACTGCGAAAGTTCCGGACATTTTTTACTGTTTCCACATCCGGCTGCGCATTTTCCGATCGGAAATTCATCGGAACTTTCAACAATGGCGAGATTGTCGATGCCCGCGCTTACTGGTCCAACGCGCCGGCTGCTGCGCAGACGAGAGTTTGTTGGGAGGTGCGTGTAGCAAGCCGACAGATGCCCGTAGCGATTGTTGCGTTTCTTGGGTTATTATGCAGTGTTCTCTGTCCATCGACGTGAAAGTATGCCGTTTTTTCGCTCGTCAATCTACTTTGTGTTGCTGTATAATATTACTATATTGTATAGTGTTTTTTAGCCAACAGTTTAGTGGTGTAACGTTAATGTAGAGGCAATAATGTAACCAAAAACCAGTCTTATTTGGAACTATTTCACTGAGATTAATGTTTAGAGCGCCGAATTCACAATCAGTTGTAAAGTATATTCGCATGACCACCGCAATGAAGAGTCATCTTACATCATTACACGTCGAGAAATCTGCAGAGTTTGAGAAGTCAGATGAAACTATTAAACTTTCAGTGGAGGCGAAAAACCAAAACGTTAACCAGTATTTATATAATAATGCAGTCGGTACTAATAATATAGTTCGATTATTATAGAGTGAGCTCTGTCCACTGCTGGTGCAAAGTTGATTAATTCGAATGTTCACAATACGGTAACATTTTGGTGTTGGTGTTGGTACAAGTCGATAGATAATGTGCCTTTTCTCTTTCCCAGCAGCACTTAACGATATAGGAATTAACATTCTGTGGCACGGAATAAATACACCAATGTAGTACGTGAGCTGCACACGAGTGTATGTTAGCGGCACTGCACGAAATTTAAACTGGTTTTACGTCCCTGCTCCTCATCCAGTCTGAGATGAGCACTTTAAAAAGTTAGCGTA
The DNA here is from genome assembly GCF_023897955.1 of Schistocerca gregaria. Classification (NCBI taxonomy): domain Eukaryota; kingdom Metazoa; phylum Arthropoda; class Insecta; order Orthoptera; family Acrididae; genus Schistocerca; species Schistocerca gregaria. Next base: position 430,324,291 of record NC_064921.1, read on the forward strand.
CTACACGTAAAATCGTTTCTAAGAGTTTCATTATTCGCTTATCTATATAAGAGTGATTGTTCTCACGTTACTGTTTATTATTTGAATCAATACCAATCACATTGCATTTACCCAGTAGAATCTTAATTTATGTATTGAATTTTATTCTCCAAACTGCATACCAGATGTCACTAACTTCTTTACCATCATCAGTTCCAAAATAAACACTAACGTTGGTAGATAAGTTACAGAAACCTAGTATTCAGTATGAAGAATAAAATCAATATTTATAAATTAACACTCTACTGAGAAACTGATTTATGAATTTGTTCAGAAACTTTTGTTTTACAACAGTCGCGTTAGCTGGGCAAGCTGCGAATTATTGATGTGCTCTGCTTAAGAACCCAGAATTATATTTGTATTACTTTTTACATATTTAATTTCTTGGGGTATTTTACTATTTCTATTGTGTCGTTGTTGTAGGTTTCTTTCACTCTGGCCAAATATATTAAAGAACAATTAATACTGCAACAAACTCTGCAAGTTTATGATATTGGGATTTCTCACACCTAACGTTTTCACAAATGGATCGGATGATATCTGAAATGATAGGTCTCCAGTAATTACCGTTTAATTTGGCCGAGGGTAGCGCCTTTCGCAGAGTTATGAATGCTGCTCTTCTAAAGTATAAGCTGAAAGTTCCTGAATTTTTTTACTTCGTATTTGTGCGATTACTTTTACAATATGCCAGCAAGAAAAATAAAAAAATCACTTGATGAATCTGAAAAAAGATCTTTCAGAGGTGACATATGGTCTGTCTGCATTCTGGATTTTGATTACTTAGTTTAACTTATCATGGTATTTCAAAGGATTTTCACACGATGTCTGTAATTTTGAAATGCGAAGTCATGACCGGGCGTTATACAGGTGACGTAACATCGACAAGATTTGGAACGCCACTCCAAGAATGGGGCGCTAATGACCAAGCCGTGCATTGTGTCGTTCATGATCATGGAACTAACATGATCAATTAAAAACATCGTTACAAATGTTAGAATTCTTGTTAAACATGAACGAAGATCAACAAGAACTGACTATGACTAACGTTAACGGTAAACTGCTTTTGATGTTACAATCAAGCCTGCTGGAGTACAGAAAGGAAAAAGGACTTCCTCTAAAAGACGATCCACTAATGTGGTGAGAGTCAAATGGACACAAGTACCACCATCTATTGCCACTAGCTCGCCAGCATTCGTCAGCTCCACCCAACAGCGTAGGCAGTGAACAATTATTCAGTGGAGCTGTCCTCATATACGAAGAACATTGAAATAGACAGTAGGACGAAAAAGCGAGAAAATAGCTTTTTGCTGAATATAATGTGCCATTGATAAATTTTGGGTTTTAATATAAGAAAAAAAAATACTGTTTGATAAAGAATTTATACTTTTTTCTTAATATACTCACTTCCGCATCCACTTCGGTTCCACTTCCACTAAAATAGGCTTTTGACATCTGTTTCCGCTTATGCTTCTGTTATCACACTTCCGTCACGTCACTAATTTATACAATCAGTGTTGTGGAAGGAAAAACATGTGGCAAAAGTTGAAGTGCAGGGTGCTTCGTAATCATTAACTGTCGCTCATTTCTACAAGTAAAGACTCGGGGAGTGATCTGTAAATATTACAGCGATATCTGTGAAAATTTAAAATCCAGCCCAACAGAACATCCTATCGTACTATGTACATCTAATTTTCATAAACTGCTAAGTGCCTGAGAATTTCGTGGAATTTAAGGAGAAAGAGTTGTCATAATGGGTACGGCAGACGCAGCGGAACCAGAGATTGCAGCATCTCTCGACAACATCATGTGTCACTCAAGCCGTTTACATAGGGTTCGCAAAATTGGATTTCGTAAAACGGTTTCACAATACCGCTTGTGTGTAGCCATGTAAACGCCTCAAAAGCTATTCTGGAAGTCCACTTCTAGTTTCCGGTTTTGCAATTTCTCAACAGATTTTCGCTCCCATGTAAAAGCAACTGATTTCGAAACGTTCTTGGGCTGTCAAGTTATATCTTGTTTTCAGGATATTCGGTTAATACGGACTTCTTGTGCAGTGAAGGAGAAACAGAAATGATAGACTGGGCATGAATATGTCTTCCTGTAATATTTAAGTGAAGAGAATTGAAGAATATGTTGACTGAATCATAAACTTGATCAGCTGTTTTCCAGACGCCATATGTAACTGGGGTAGCAAATACGCTTTAGACCTTAACATGTAAACCCGAAAGCGAAAATCCGTTTCCGAAATTCGGTTTCCATCTTTCGGAAGATGTGTCACATGTAAACGTACTGACTAGATTGGCGCAGCTTTCTTGGATACATCTTCGGTCAAAGAGAAGTAAAAACAATAGAAGCAAACCAAAAATGAACTGAGCTACGTGTACATTTAGTGCGTAGCAAGCAGTAATCTTTTGAACTGATACACAGAATGAATGATTTGAATGAAATTGTTTTGATTCCAGAATCTAGTAACAACATCTACGGAATATTCCGTCGGTAATGGTGGAACATAGTTGTAAAAAAATTAAATACACTATATTAATGTTGCACGATGATATTTATTTTATAGTTCGTTGTGAATCGGCTTTCGGCTTTCTAGGCCGTCCTGAGATAACTTACGAGCAAGCAGATCGTCCACAAAACATTAGCTATTGTTTACAGTTGCAAAAAGATCACTTTTCTGCTGATATTTATTTATTATTTATTTATCTCTTATTCCGGTGATCCATGTTGTGACACTATCACAGGATATGGAACGTGTCAATTTTACAAGCTTTTGGCCAGAATTTGTGGTAATACATAAAACGAAACAAAAACAGTAAACAGTAACTTAGGTCCCACTACAAAAAAATACATTTTAGATATAGATAGAGATTACACAACAAAAAACAGTAAACAGTAACTTAGGTCCCGCTACAAAAATACATTTTAGAGAGAGATAAAGATTACAAAGTAATAAGTGTTACAGAGAAATACATATTGCAAAATATATGTTTACAATCAAAATATTCGGTATTACAAATACAAATTTTGGCATACATTTGCAATTTACAAATACAAGATATGTTAAACACTGTAGTTCAGGAACTCTTCTGCTGTATAAAATGATCCTTGCAATAGGAACTGCCTTAAGGTTTTTTTAAACAAGAGATCCCCATCTAATAAACACTTAATTCTTGAAGGGAGGGCATTAAAAATCTTACAGCCACTGAAATGGACTCCTTTCTGCACCATACTTAGATTTGGCTGTTCATAGTGGATATCATGTTTCCTTCTAGTATTGTGACTGTGATATGCACTATTCAGCTTGAAGATGGACTTTTCTTTTCTTATGAAGCACATCAACGAGAATATACATTGCGCAGTGGATGTAAGTATTTCGAGCTTCTTAAAAAGATCCCTGCATGTGGCTCTAGGATGGATTCCACACATGATCCTTATGGCTCTTTTTTGTACACACAGTACTTTTTTAGCCAGTGGCTGATTTCCCCAAAATATAATTCCAAATGCCATAATTGCATGAAAGTAACCATAATACGCTGACTTCATGGTTTCCATATTTCTATAAAAGAAACAATGCACAATGCGTATGTTGCTGAACTTAGTCTTTTGCATAGATCCACGATGTGGTTTGACCAATTCAGTTTGCTATCAATATGCAAGCCTAGGTATTTTGAGGAATCTACCCTGGTAATTGTCTGCTAACCTACCTTTACAAATATTTCCTCATCTTTGGATGTTTTGTGGAACTGAATGTAGTTTGTTTTACAGTAATTTAAAATAAGACCATTAATGTTGAACCAGTTCACTGTTTCATTTAAAACCTTATTTGCCGTTACCTCAAGCTTATCTACTGAATTATCAATAAGTAGTGTTGTGTCATCCGCGAAAATGGTGAATCTACAATGTTCCGTAGACAGATTAAGATCATTTATAAATGTAATAAAAAGAAGCGGGCCCAGAACTGAGCCCTGTGGCACTCCACATGTGATGGTACCCCATTCTGAAGATACTGGGACACCATCTTGACTATCTACTACAACTTTTTGTTTCCTGTTTGACAGATATGAGTTGAGCCATTTCCCTGCTCCACCACTTATACCGAGATGTGCAGCTTTTTGCAAAAGAATTTGGTGATTTACACAGTCAAATGCTTTTGTTAGGTCACAAAATATGCCAATCACTTTCAGTTTTTTGTTGATAGATTCCAAGAGTTTGCCAGTAAATGCAAATATTGCATCTTCTGTTGACAAACCTTTCTGAAATCCAAACTGACTTTTCCTGAAACTATTGTGTTCACTGAGATGCTTAACTATCCTAGCATGCATTAGATTCTCTACAACATTTTGAAAGCTTGTCAGTAGTGATATTGGCCTATAGTTAGCAGTATCCGTCTTATCCCCCTTCTTATACAGCGGTTGTACAACTGCATACTTAAGCCTCTCAGGAACTATTCCTTGCCTAAGTGACGCATAAAAAATGTGGCAAAGGACTTTAGTTACATTGCTGGAGCAGTATTTTAATAATTTGTTAGAAATGTTGTCAATTCCAGCAGAGGTTTTACTTTTCAGGGATTTAATAACTACCGGCAACAGTGGTCTCGCGGTTCTAGGCGCGCAGTCCGAAACCGTGCGACTGCTACGGTCGCAGGTTCGAATCCTGCCTCGAGCATGGATGTGTGTGATGTCCTTAGGTTAGTTAGGTTTAAGTAGTTCTACGTTCTAGGGGACTGATGACCATAGCAGTTGAGTCCCATAGTACTCAGAGCCATTTGAACCATTTAATAACTCTTTCAATTTCTTGAACAGTGACTGTTTTTACCTTCATGTGTTGTACTGAACCAGGTACTCTAGCTTTCAAAAGATTAATGGCTTGCTTCATAGACTCCTGTAAACCTATTTTTTCTGTTACTGTTAAAAAATTGTTGTTGAATGTGACTGCAACTGTTTTTGGATCGCTAACAAGATTACCCTCACTTTTGATTTGGATATTTTCACTACAAACTGCATTTTTCCCCATTTCCTTCTTTACAATTTTCCAGATAGTTTTTACTTTATTCCTCGAGTTGGCAATTTCTGCCTTCAAGCACATGTTCTTTGCTTTCTGAATTGTCTTATTCAGAACTTTGTTGTAGATTTTATAGTGTGTAATCCTACTGTTATCATAGCAGCATATACACTCCTGGAAATGGAAAAAAGAACACATTGACACCGGTGTGTCAGACCCACCATACTTGCTCCGGACACTGCGAGAGGGCTGTACAAGCAATGATCACACGCACGGCACAGCGGACACACCAGGAACCGCGGTGTTGGCCGTCGAATGGCGCTAGCTGCGCAGCATTTGTGCACCGCCGCCGTCAGTGTCAGCCAGTTTGCCGTGGCATACGGAGCTACATCGCAGTCTTTAACACTGGTAGCATGCCGCGACAGCGTGGACGTGAACCGTATGTGCAGTTGACGGACTTTGAGCGAGGGCGTATAGTGGGCATGCGGGAGGCCGGGTGGACGTACCGCCGAATTGCTCAACACGTGGGGCGTGAGGTCTCCACAGTACATCGATGTTGTCGCCAGTGGTCGGCGGAAGGTGCACGTGCCCGTCGACCTGGGACCGCACCGCAGCGACGCACGGATGCACGACAAGACCGTAGGATCCTACGCAATGCCGTAGGGGACCGCACCGCCACTTCCCAGCAAATTAGGGACACTGTTGCTCCTGGGGTATCGGCGAGGACCATTCGCAACCGTCTCCATGAAGCTGGGCTAGGCCGTCTTCCGCTCACGCCCCAACATCGTGCAGCCCGCCTCCAGTGGTGTCGCGACAGGCGTGAATGGAGGGACGAATGGAGACGTGTCGTCTTCAGCGATGAGAGTCGCTACTGCCTTGGTGCCAATGATGGTCGTATGCGTGTTTGGCGCCGTGCAGGTGAGCGCCACAATCAGGACTGCATACGACCGAGGCACACAGGGCCAACACCCGGCATCATGGTGTGGGGAGCGATCTCCTACACTGGCCGTACACCTCTGGTGATCGTCAAGGGGACACTGAATAGTGCACGGTACATCCAAACCGTCATCGAACCCATCGTTCTACCATTCCTAGACCGGCAAGGGAACTTGATGTTCCAACAGGACAATGCACGTCCGCATGTATCCCGTGCCACCCAACGTGCTCTAGAAGGTGTAAGTCAACTACCCTGGCCAGCAAGATCTCCGGATCTGTCCCCCATTGAGCATGTTTGGGACTGGATGAAGCGTCGTCTCACGCGACCTGCACGTCCAGCACGAACGCTGGTCCAACTGAGGCGCCAGGTGGAAATGGCATGGCAAGCCGTTCCACAGGACTACATCCAGCATCTCTACGATCGTCTCCATGGGAGAATAGCAGCCTTCATTGCTGCGAAAGGTGGATATACACTGTACTAGTGCCGACATTGTGCATGCTCTGTTGCCTGTGTCTATGTTCCTGTGGTTCTGTCAGTGTGATCATGTGATGTATCTGACCCCAGGAATGTGTCAATAAAGTTTTCCCTTCCTGGGACAATGAATTCACGGTGTTCTTATTTCAATTTCCAGGAGTGTAGTTCTCTTCTTGTTTTACAAGAGATTTTGATGCCTTTAGTAATCCAAGGCTTGTTTCCAGATTTGAACAAGTTTTCTGTCACTGATTTATTAGGAAATGCTTCTTCAAAAGCTTGTAACTTCATTGATAAATATATTAAATTTTGAATTAACATCAACTATAGCATATACAGGAGACCAGTCCACAAGCTGTAATTGCTGATTAAAGGTTTCAGTGGCGTGTCTGTTTAGAATCCTAAATGTTTTCCAAATGAAATTTTCTTTTCTTTGTACATTCATTTGGTTTAGAGTGAGATATTGCCCTTCATGATCAGGGAGACCATTTATAATATTTTTCATGGTTAAATTATTGCAAATATCCTTATCTACAAATACCTTTTACGATGATTTTTCTACACATACAACACAATCACACTGAAATACGCAAAGAAGTTCTGAATAAATAACTTGTATATTGCATTACAATTGGGGATAAGTATAAGAATGTAAATGACAAAGAGTAACAAGTTTACTATGTAACTGTTAGTCTATATGAACAAAATAACAGATGAATGTGATGAACAGGTAAAAAAGGGATGGGGAGCAGAGGGTAGAAAGGAATCAATGAAGTATGAGTGGGGACCAGTTATATTATTAACAACAAGCATTTTATCTTATGGTGAGAAAAATATTAACTTGTTGCCGCCACATTATCAAAGATGAAAAATGAAACTGTATTTCATTACTGAGTCAGGATTCTGTGACTGGTGTTTATTGATAGTCAGAATTTCAAGTACTGTTAGTTTGTTGCCTTTGTTTGCTCTATGGAGAATATCACATTCAATATCATTAAAAAAACATTCGTTCAGAGCATGTTCAGTGAATTATATGAATGCTAGGTGTCTGTTCCTTCGGACATGTTCGAAAGAACAGATACCACGCAGAATCGGCAGCTGTGATACATATTATGAAACTTGAAGGTGGAGAGGGGAGAAAGGTAAGGTAAGGTAAGGTAAGGAAAGGAAAGGAAAGAAAAGGAAAGGAAAGAAAAGGAAAGGAAAGAAAAGGAACTAATGATGTCAGCTGCATAACGTCCCGATGCAGCCGGTATCATTAGTTTCTCCCCTTTTTTTTCCTTTCTCGCCTCTCCACCTTCAATTTTCATAATATATTGAGTGAAGTTGGAATCTTTCGGTTTCAGTCTCCAAATCTTTTCCTGTTCTGTCAGTCTACTAATTAAAGACCTACGTGATGGAAGTAAATATAATTTGCCACACAAATTGCGGGATATCCTTTAAATTGCTCTTTGGTCTAAAGGTGGACTCTTATCTTCGCTGCTGAGTAGAGTGTTGGCCACTATTTTCCTAATACAGAATGCTGGTGCATATTTCCTGGAGTTAAGTTTGCTGGCAAGTATCTGTGAAGTCCTAGCTACAACATTGTGATCAGCCACAACATTATAAGCACCTACCTAATAGCCGGTACGTCCACCTTTGCACGGATAACAGCGATGATGCGTCATGGTATAGAAGCAGTGAGGTCTTGATAAGTCGCTAGAGGGAGTTGGCAGCATATCTATACACACAGTTCATCAAATTCCCGTAAATTCTGGGGAGTGGGACGATGAGCTCTGACGCCATGTTCAGTCAGATCCCAAACGTGTTCGATCGGGTTGAGATATGGCGAGATGGATTTGGCAGGGGGGAGGCAGCACATCGATTCGAATTCGACACTGTGTTTCTCGAACCACTTCTTCACACACTCATGGCCTTGTGACATGACGCTATATCTTCTAGAAAAACACTACTGCCGTCGGGAAACGTGATCGTCACGAAGGGATGTAAGTGACCTGTAACCAGTGTGCAATACTCCTTGGCCGTCACGATTCCTTAAACGAGATCCACTGGACCCATGGATCTCCTGAGCGTAATTCAGCCGCCGTCAGCTTATCTTCGTCCGATACTATTGGTGTCAAGGAGCTGTTTCCCTCGAAGACGACGGATTCACTCCATCCCATCGGCATGACGAAGGAGGTGTCGTGATTTATCAGACCATGCAAGGCTCTTCCACTGCGCCAACGTTCACTGCCGATGGTCACCTGGCCATTTCAGTCGTAGTTCCCCATTGGCACATGCATGGATCATCGGCTGCGGACCACCCTCCTTAGCAGTGTACGGTGCGCTGTGCTCAGACACACTTGTGTTCTGCCCTGTGCTCAAGTCTGATTTTAGTTCTGCCTCAGTTCGACGCCTGTCCTCAGGCTGCCCAGCCTACGACTTCCGACATTTGTACTGAGACATGGCCGTCCAACCCCACGACACCTGGACGTGGTTTCACCTTCGTTTCGTCACGTGTTGAAGACACTCACCATAGCTCTCTTTAAACATGTGTCAAATAGTGCCGTCTCCGAAATGTTCGTGCCGAGCCTTCAGGCCTTCACCAATCTGCCCTCTGTCGAGCTCAGATAGGGAGCACCTTCCCCATTCTACACACGGACAGCACTCTCACTGATACTATATACACCTTGCGTGTGTCTGACTAGCGGTCATCCCTCGCCAGGTGACGTTGCTATCCCCTGGATGGGTATCGATAGTAGGTCGATGGTCATAATTTTCTAGCTGATCAGTGTATAATATGAAGGCTCATTTGTTATCAGTGTGATTTAGCGCCTTGTGAGACTGATACAGAAATGCTGTTATAGTCTCTCTTATTTCTACTAAGTATGTTAGCTGGTGTAGGACTAAAATCATCACAGTATGCAACTTTCATAACTCATTATAAAATCTGATTAGGTTCATAGTATAGATAATAGGCTGTGTACCATGGAGATGAAGGTTACAAATTTGTGTGTGGCAGGATGCTGAGAACCGGCAGATAATGCAGTGTCTGTAGAAGTTGGTTTCTTGTGTATCTTGAAGAAGGTTTTTTTGCTTAATTTTGCTTTAGTATGAATTTCAGAATTTTTAAAGCATAAAGGAAAGTAACGTCTAGGCAGATAGTAATATCTGCGAATTCCCAGCAGCCTGTAACACAAAACCACACAGTCGTCCACTTATGGTACACCGCCTGCTCTCTATAGCGCAACAGCCATTCATATTTTTAAAATAAACCAAATTTAGTTGAATAAATTGTATATAGTAATGGTAATAACTAACATACTGCGTAGAAAGAAGAGAGACTATAATCACATTTCTGTAACCTCAAAAGGCGCTAAATCACACTGATAAGTAAACCCTCGAGCAATGTGTGTCTACAACTGGACAGGTACTTCTCAGCAAATTGAAACTTGTGGTATTTGGATAAAATTCCTACGTGTGCTTTGAATTCAGTTTTTACGCCGAAGTACAGATTAGCAGCAGTAGGACAATTTTGTCAGAAGTAAGTGAAAGTAGTGCAGTTATAAACTGCTGTGTCTATTTGGTACACTTCGGGTTCTAATTAAATACGTTTTCAGTAATTCATAACGGTAAGCAACTGTATGAGGAGTTTTTAATTTTCATGTCCTCTTTCCCGAAGTCGAATTAAAAGAATAGTAAGTCACTGTTTCCAACGGTCATCGTGTTTGACTACCATTCCTCGGCATTTTTCACCCGGTATTTACCTGAAACATACAAAAAGAGCAGCAATACGAAGGACGTTCAATAGGTAATGCAACACATTCATTTTGTCGTCCGATTTCGGTTTAAAAAATGCAAAATTTGCTGTGGCACATCATGGAATATTAAGGCTTCCTCCCTTGTAGTATGACGACGTTCCGCTAGGCGGTGGCACTATACGTAGCCTCTGTCGCGTTTGTAACGGAGGTGCGATGCATGCAGGAAGCTATCATTGATTTTCTTTTGGCGCAAAACCAGAGCATCGCAGATATTCATAGGCGCTTTCAGAATGCCTACGGAGAACTCGCTGTAAACAAAAGCACGGTGAGTAATTGAGAGAGGCGCCTGATTGCAACTAGGTGGCGCCAACCTGTCAGATCTCCCGTGTGCCGGCTGGCTGCACAGAGCTGTGGCTCCTGCAATGTAGCAAGACGTGCAGAGATTCTAATTCGAGGTGATCGACGGGTCATAGTCAAACACCTGGCTGCACAAACTGGACGTTTCTGTTGGTAGTGTTGACACACTCATCCAGCAGTCGCAGTACTCAAAGCTGTGCGCCTACTGGGTTACACGCAAAGAGCAATAAAGTATCACCCGTGCGGAATTCCTTGTGCTACGAGGCTTATCGTGGCAATCTTTTGTCGAACATCGTAACAGGCGATTAAACATGGATTCATCACTTCAAACCGGAAACAAAACGGTAATTTATAGAGTGGCGCCACACCACCTCTCCTCTGAAGAAAACGTTCAGAGCATGCCTTCAGACGGTAAAGTCATGGGGAGAGACTGCTGGGACGCTGAAGGGATTTATTCCGTTTGGTGTCATCCATCACGGTGCAACGATCAGCTCTGAAGTGTACTGTGTTACCATCAGGAAACTGGAGAACCGACTCCAGCGTGTTCGATGCCACGAAGTCCTCCTCCGGTACCTGAGTGGTCAGCGCGAGGGAATGTAAATCCTAAAGGCCCGGGTTCGATTCCCGTCTGGGTCGGAGATTTTCTCCGCTCAGGGACTGGGTGTTCTGTTGTCCTAATCATCATCTCCATCGACGCGCAAGTCACCGAAATGGCGTCAAATCGAAAGACTTGCACCCGGCGAACGGTCTACCCAACGGGACGCCCTAGTCACACGACGCCACAAAAATGCGAACGAACTTCTCCCCCTCCACGACAACGCAAGGCCTCACGCAGATCTGGGCACCTGAGAGGAGCTCATAAAACTTCGATGGACTTCCTCATTCAGCCTACAGCTCGGATCTCGCCGTTTTCGGATTCCATCTGTTTGGCTCAATGAAAGATGCACTCCGCGAGAAACAGTACTTGGATGCTTGGATGATGGGGAGATTATTGATGCAGCAAGACGTTTGCTCCAACGTCGACCAGTGGAGTGGTATCATGCGGGCATACAGGCCTCCCAGTAGGGTGGGGTAAGGACGTCGCATATTATGTTGAGAAATAGGGTTTTTTAGCCAAAAGAGTGAGGAATAAGGTGGCGTAATGTAATCCTGAATAAAACCAAACAGCTTTCAGTAAAAAACGTCTTGCATTGCGTATTGAAGGACCGCCGTTTTTCTTCCTCCTTTCGCGCAACAGAAATTGTAAAATGATGAAAGGATATCATTTCATCCAACCATTCAAGTTCATACGAACACGGCTTTCACAGATCAGCATAAATATTTGCACAAGTTCCTGCTTAAAATTTTTTAGTTTGTGGCAATTATCTTTGCAGTTCCTATTAAATTTCACAATTGCTGGTACATGTGACGCCCACCACAGTATCTAAAAACGACATATTGTTTGGCCATGAATAAACGGAGACAGACTACAAGTTGCGTGGCTAGAAAGAAAGGCGATCTGCGTAGCGTAAGGAGGAAACAAGCTATAAAGCGTGCACAATGGCGGCCCTTCTAGACAACTCAGTAAACAGCCGTGGCAGGACGCTTATTGTTCGCAAATATAGAAGTACACTTGGAGCACACGCAAATGTCCGGCCCTCCTGTTCTCTGGAATTTAACTGATTACGGCTCTTATACCTCTACTCTTTTCGTAATAGCGCTTAAGAAAAATATCATTAGTTCATATTTGCAATATTATTAGCATACAGCATCATTTAGCACATCATTTGACTATAGAGGCTAACAGTCAGTGCTCACATACATAAGAAATTCGTTTATCCGGTTCTCATTAATGAAAATTTCCGGTTTATCCGGATTCATACTTCGGTTTTCTTTTCCTTTTTTCTAACGTGAAAATGTGCGGTGTTCTGTTGCTATGGTACCGCCTGTAGCACAGAGATCGTCTGATCGCAGAATGACAGTGATGCTGGTTAGGGAATACCGATCTATGACGAAATTTGTATTACCGCCTCTTGTGCCACAGATAACGAGAGTGATAGTGCAGTGGACGACAAAATTGGCGTTTCAGGGGGAACATTAATGCCTCACCTGGAGGAAAGGTACCAGTGGACCAGCCGGAAACAACTCCAGTCGAACTGATGTTAGCGAAAACGTCTAAGCGATCGTGCTGCTCCCAAAGCCCACACAAGTCTGAAACGATTGAAACTTATGTACTATTTCGTTAATAAACGTCAATGAACTATAGAACCTGTAGTTTTTAAGTTCCAACAAAGGTGTTTGTGCAAAGTAATAGAATAGTACAAATTAGAGCTTTTGCTTAAAATATCTCATAGTTAGATATGAGGAGGACCGATCTGTAATGCTCTGAAGAAAATTTAATAGCCAAGACCGCATTCAGTACTATTTATTCGCGATGACCGGTTTCAGCAGTTAAGACTTGAAGAGTTATAATAAATTTGTAAATTTGTGAAATGATATTATGGGGCAAAACTGCTTAGGTCATCGGTCCCTAAGCGAACGCACTACTTAGTCTAACTTAAACTAACTTACGCTATGGACAACACACACACCAGTGCCCGAGGGAGGACTCGAACCTCCGACGCAGGGAGCCCGGCGAAGCGTGACAAGACGTCATTGATGATCTTTGTAGAAAAACAGTAGATATGTTAAGATTGATCTTGTTTTGTCACATTTTGGTGTCTTTATTTTAGCGTTGAATAGAGCTTGGTCAGATGGGGGTCTCTCGGCTCATTATTTAGTAATAACCATTTAAGTGAAGAAATTGGTGTACAAAATCATTATTGCCCTATGGCATCTTTTACTGCAGAGAAGGCTATAGCAGTATAAAGTTTCTTCGAGGCAGTAAAATAAGGTAAGTGAAAACGGATTAATTCCTAGATGGCTAGGATTGTATCAAAACGGTCTCTTGCGCGATTCGTAAAAATTAAGAGAGTATAAGTCTCGCCATTTTCAAGAGCTTGCAGTCTTTAACTTCCCGATTTCACGGTCAATACAGGAAAGGAATAATAGTTTTCTCTCGATCAGCTCATCTGAGAAGCATACCGACCTGATACGAGACAGGTATTTTTTTTTCTAGATCGAAAAACTAAATATAATAATGAAATGGGGCACTAGGAAACAACCCGTTCGTACCTCTCTCCCTAACGTATATCCATTTTGTGTACTGGGACCAACAATTCCATCGAGAATCATCCGGTAATTGAGGGCGTCTTTGATTTTCAAAATTTTACGGTGAAAGACAACATCCAATTCTATCCATGTTAGTATCAAATTTACTATCGAAGTAGAAAAAGACGACTGCCTCCCCTTTTTGGATTTTGTCGTTCGCCGTAAAGCTGATGTATATTAGGACATGCCGTATACCGTAAACCAACACATACAAATCTATATTGACATGCCAATAGCTGCCATCACCCTTCACAGACCATAGGAGTCCTTAAGACCCTAGCGCATAGGGCGCACTGTAAATCCGATAAAGATAATTTGCAAGAAGAGCTCACATATCTCAAGAGCATTTTTAAAGCGAATGGATTTTCACCGCAACAAATTTGTACGACACTCAGTGTAAAAACTAGAACGCAGTTATGTGATGGGGAAGAAGATAGTAATTCCTTCAGGTCAAGTGCGTTTTTGCCCGATGTGGGTGATCTTTCCTTGAAGATAGGCCTACTGTCGACAAACTCGGTGTTAAGGTTATCTTCCGGCCTCCCAAAAAAATTGCAGCTTTACTCGGCTCTGTAAAGGACGATTTATTGCTTCGTAAGGCAGGTGTGTATCAGATTCCTTGTGGAAATTGTGAGAAGTCATACATAGATCAAAGAACACGCACCGTTCAAGAGAGATGTGTGGAACATCGAAGATACACACGCTTATCACAGCGAGACAAGTCAACTATGGCCGAACATTGTACTGATACAGAGCATTCCATGAGAATATCTTAACATCCACCTCTTCCTTTTGGGATTACTTCTTCAAGGAAGCTATAGAGATTAGGTTAGCTAATAATTTAATAAATAGAGACTCTGGTTTTAATTTGCACAAAGCATGGAATCCGGCTATTGGGGTAATTAAACTGCAGATATGTCGTCGTAGTGTGAACCGCCGCCGAACATACACCGATAAGAGAATCGAATGTCTGTACGCCTTCGCCACAGACGGTGCGTGTGTTAGGGTATCTCTTTGCCGCCGACCGAAGCTGTGACCTGCATGGACAATATATAAGTCCGCGTTTAAGACGCTGTCGTCAATCTTGAGACTCACTCTGAGAATGACCCGACGATGCGCGGCCGAAATATCAGCGGAAGTAATTTTATTTGGGCGGCTGCATGCCCGAAATTTAATGGACTATTTTTTTTTCTCGATAAGCAGTCAACACTTTTTGTATCCTCATCAGTAAATGCAAATCACACAGAAGGAGACTTTACAGGCTGTCTTCTTCTGAACTTTAAAATAACTTGTTGTTATTCATTCTGGTCCACTACGACTGTATCACACATACTATTTTAAGGTCATAGTGGATAGTATGTAGCACATTTCACACAAGTTTGTTAAAAATAAAAGCAGGTTTGTTGCAAATAAAAGCAATACTGTTAAAAAGTACATTGTGTAACTACGGTTATGTACACACAAAACATTCCACTCATGCTTGCTAATTGTTGAATTGCGTAACAGTGCATATTTGAGCATTTTTTTGCGTTTACATGACGGGTTAAAAGCATCAGAGTTGAACTGTGTACGTCAAAGAAATTGGATCCCTGATGTATTTAACTCGTCACGTAAACATAAGTAAGTGCACAGATATACACTGTTACGCAATTCAGCGTCTAACAAGCATGAATGGAATGTTACGTGTGTGGACATCCCTAGTTACTTTTTAACTGTGTTGTTTTTATTTGTGACAAACCTGTTTTTATTTTTCACAAACCTGCTTGGAATGTGGGACATACTATACACTATAATGTCAACATGGCATGTGTGATACTGTCATAACGGAACAGGACTATAACTAGTTTTTTAAAGACCAGAAGATGGCAGTCTTAACTGTTAAAACCCATCAACAGGAATAAATAATACTGAATGCGATCTTGGTTATTAATGTTGTTCTTAGAGTTTTTGCATTTAGTTGAAAATTTCTGGAATATCCGGATTTTCGGTAATGCGGATTACTTACGGTCACTCCTGTGTGCACTATTTCTTGGTTAAACCGGTTTCGACGCTTTTGTCATTCTTAATACACGACGTTATCTCTTAACTTCAAATCTCCAGATAAAGACCTGAAGACACTTAAGCTCCTACTAGATACTGACTCAGGCAGCGGTTAAACAGAGAATCACATAAACGTCGGAACCGGTTTAGCCAATAAACAAAGTATGTGAGCATTGACTGTTAACCTCTGTAGTCAGAATACTTTAAACTGAGAATACAAATAACTGTAACTAGTACCTCTTCTTAACCTGTCCACAATGCACTTGGGAGGATTTAGATAACCCACTCTGATGATGGTCATATAACCACATAGTGGGGGGATTTTAAAAGGGACTGGTCGCAGCTAATAGGGTCTTTCAGTTGATATTAGGAACAGTCTCTGTTAGATTTTCGCATTTAAGTACAAATATTATTTCCAAAGAGAATTAAAATGCATGTGAGGGATATGTATCTTAGAAAATTGCGTTAACTTTATAAAAATGTATTCTTTCTTTTCTACATAATTGTTCGTCATACTACTGGAGAAAGTTTATAATCACACAACTTCACTTAACGTCGGAAGAGAAGATGTTATAAACCTCTCTCAGAAATGAAACTTAGTGGCTGATTAAAACTGTGTGCCGGACCGAGACTCGAACTCGGGACCTTTGCCTTTCGCGCACAAGCGCTCTTCCAACTGAGCTACCTAAGCACGACTCACGCCCCGAAACACAGCTTTATTTCTGCCAGTGCCTCGAAAGGCAAAGGTCCCGAGTTCGAATCTCGGTCCGGCACACAGTTTTAATCTGCCAGGAAGCTTCATATCAGCGCACACTTTGCTGCAGAGTGAAAATCTTATTCTGTTCTCCCAGAAATATTTAAGGGTTTAAGATTCGCCTTTGTAAATGCAAAGACAGATTTTAAACAGTCTATGTTTCTGTCGGGTGGGGGACGAGGGGATGTAGCAAAGAGGTAGGTTCCGTGTAGTCACTCTAATAATGCACGGAATGAGACATCTACAAGTCGCAGCAGATGTCACTTTACGACAAAGCGATTCGTCTAGACTGTGGAACAAATTTCTAGCGACAGGATCAGTTTAAAATCGTCACGGAAGTGATGGTGAAAGAAAAACGATAGATGTACAAGACTAATATCTGCATAATCTGCATATAACACAAAGCAAAAACCACAACACGATGTTTAATGTCTACAGTGCCGGTTACAAACAGCTACAGGATTTAATTAATCTTGCCTCCACAGAACTCCCGTGCCTCAGTCGAAATGTTCGATTCCGTGTTAATTTCGGTCTGGCGTAGTTAATTTTTATATTTAAATTACATATTCCATATCTAAAGATACTTAGGTACGTATTTGATGACCAAAACACTGTTTTTTTTATAATATAATTTTATTTTTCATATTGACCACTTAGCAACACCGATCTTAAATCATGAAAATTAGTAATCACGATTAGTAACTTGAATGAGTCGAAAACCACTTTACAGTGGAACTAACATCAGCGTGTTCTAGTTTTCATGTAAATAAACTTTCTATTTTTATTTTGTATTTCTCCGATTTTATTATCGATTATTTAATCTACAGTTAAAAATAACAAGAAGATGATAGTTTCTATATTCTCAAAATTTTCAACCTTCATTATTGATTATTCAGCGCATAAATATTTATATAAATAATTATTTCCAGAAAACATTATGTAAGTTATACATGAAAAATAATTTCAATTAACACACAATAAAATTCATTCGAACTGCATCCTGTTGTAGAAGTATCTGGTTAGGTCCAAATGCGATATAATAGTTTCAGTTGTTGTCGAGATTCGTCATTGTAACTGTCAAGTCTTTTTTTTGTGTTGAAATGTTGTACAATTCATTTGCTTAACAATTGGTGTTTCGGAAAGTGTCAATAATTTAGGAATAAATATTGATGAGGTAAAAAAAAACACTGTATTCAAGCGATTTTTACTGAAACAAAAAACCTTATACCTATTAACTAGAAAGGATAAAAATAGCTGATACCCTAGACAACGAGACAGCCGTAACAAGATAAGCATCATTTACACTGAAGAGCCAAAGAAACTAGTACACCTGCATAATGTCGTGTAGGGCCCCCGTGTGAGCATGCAGTAATGCCGCAACACGAAGTGGCATGGGCCCGACTAATGTCTGGAGTAGTGATGGAGGAAAATGACACCATGAAACCTGCATGGCTGTCCATAAATCCGTAAGAGTACGAAGGGATGGAGATCTCTTCTGAACAGCACGTTGCAAGGCATCCCAGATTTGTTCAATAATGTTCATTTCTGGGCAATTTGGTGGCCAGCGGAAGTGCATAAACTCAGAAGTGTGTTCCTGGAGCCACTCTGTAGCAATCCTGGATGTGTGGGGTGTCGCATTGACCTGCTGGAATTGGCCAAGTCCGTCGGAATGCACAATGGACATGAATGGATGCAGGTGATCGGACTGGATGCTTACCTTCGTGTCGCCTGTCAGAGTCGTTCCTAGACGTATCAGTGACCCTATATCACTTCAACTGCACATGCCCCATACCATTACAAAGCCTCCACCAGTTTGAACAGTCCCCAGCGGACCTGTAGGGTCAATGGATTCGTGCGATTTTGTCATATGATGACATGGCTGGAGACCGTGACTATTATTTGAAGACAAATGTTGATGATATTAGGACAAAACTAGCCACAAATTTACTTTCAGTACCTTTATTCAAAGGGTACCGTTACCAGTTTTGAATCGTTATGATTTATCTTCAGACGGTTTACATGTTTTCCTTTCAACGTGTGGTGCGCTTTTTTTTTTTTACAGATTAATTGTCCTAAAATATAAATAACATATAATCATAAGCACAACACACATAGATGGTTGCGTTGCAGATTTTCATTGGATGTGACTTACGTGAAATGTCGGTTTGGAGTGTTTGTTTTCATAACATTCGTCCAACAGATGTGAATACATCATTCGCCGACCAAATAGACCCTGAAGCTCTAACACTTCAGAGTGAAATGAATACATTCATCTCTTTCTTGTGAAGTTAAAGTAACTTCTGAGTGAAGAATGGAAACGTCTCAGGAAACAGCTGTCATTTATTATTATTATTATTAATTACTATTATTAACTTTGTTTCGGACCAATTGGTAACAATATCAGTTGTTACACTTTACTTTTAATTTCCCTTTTTTCACCACTTCCCATTTTTTCGCCATAGTCTCTTTATCGATCAGTTGTCCACGTTGTTTCTGTTTTTTCTTCTTATGTTTTTGCCTTGGGAAGATTCTGAGTTGAGTATCTTTTTTCTGAAAGGGTTTATGCTCGTTGTTTCTGATTTTTTAGTGTCATTAACTTTCAGTTCATAGTTCTATGATCTAAGCTATCGTTCACTTCTTTCTTTTCTTTCCCGGCAAACAGGAATATTTGTTAAGTTGGGCTACCATTTTTCATTCAGAAGAGATGTCTATTAATGCCGAGTTTTATAAACTTTTATGTACATTTTACTGTTGTAATAATATTTATTGTAGCTAGCACACGCCAGCAATAAACGCAAGTTTCAGAGATAGTACAAAGTAATAATGTAGCCTTCACTTCTAAATAAAAAGAACTGTGATATTGGTCATAGGATTCTTTGGCACATGACTTTAAAGTCTTTGGTGCCCGTATTAAAATCTAATCATCATCATCATCATCATTTAAGACTGATTACGTCTTTCAGTTTTCAGTCTGGAGCATAGTCCCCCTTATAAAATTCCTCCATGATCCCCTATTCAGTGGTAACATCGGTGCCTCTTCTGATGTTAAGCCTATTACTTAATCTAAGACAGATATTATTCTTCGGGCAAAGATGACACATGAAAACAAGAGACAGTTTTTTTAATACCTGTTGGCATTTCCATGACTGTACCATGGAACTTAAGTTTTACAATACTGTTAACTCTCACCAAATGTGTTTCGTAATTTTGCTAAGATCAACATAAGAATTTTGTTGTGGTAGATGATTCTAGTGAAGAGATAGCAATGATCATTCCTGCGAGACAACTGCCATTCCTGTGAAGCAATGTAGCCAGCACAAGTATTCGTGCACTTTACCTTTAGCCTCCCTCCGTACACAGTTTAACACACACTAACCGCAAACAACGGCTTGGTGCCAAAAGCCGCCTTACTTACAACTCAGACAATTCTTGTTGCTGCATCAGCAAGTGACCCATTTTTAGCAATGATTTTATCTTGCCAAAAAATTGCCTATTTCTGCAAACCTATTTCTGTATTAGTTTTCAACTTTTCATCGAGACTAACGCAGTCATTGATCTCCATTTGGAAGTCCTTGTATCCGGAGCCTCTAATATGAAATTACGGAGTAGCCAGAGCCTAGTTTCGTTTTCGGCAGATTGAGGATAAGTTTCCTCTTAGCGCTTCAACTTAGGTTTCTGGTGGGTTCTTTGAACTTGGTCTGTGTGTTGTCCGTTCAACAAGACTACGTCGACTTCCTTCTTCCGTACCAGATCGGGTTGACGGAGGAGATAGAGAAAATCCAAAGAAGAGTGGCGCGTTTCGTCACAGGGTTATTTGGTAACCATGATAGCGTTACGGAGATGTTTAGGAAACTCAAGTGGCAGACACTGCAAGAGAGGCGCTCTGCATCGCGGTGTAACTTGCTCGCCAGGTTTCGAGAGGGTGCGTTTCTGTATGAGGTATCGAATATATTGCTTCCCCCTACTTGTACATCACGAATGCAAAATTAGAGAGATTCGAGTGCGCACGGAGGCTTTCAGACAGTCGTTCTTCCCGCGAACCATACGCGACTGGAACAAAAAAGGGAGATAATGACAGTGGCACGTAAAGTGCCGTCCTCCACAAACCGTTGGATGGCTTCCGGAGTATAAATGTAGATGTAGATGAAATCTCCAAATCAAAGCTACTGCCCCGACTCTAACCACCTTTACGACGAGGATGTGAGATAACTTCCAAGAAATTTGTAAGTTTGCTTGCCGTTTTCAAATGTCGCAACATGTGAATGCCACGTATTTTTAAATTACTTTCTTGAATTTTAAAAGAAAGTATTCAATATCTGACCAGTGACATTCTCTCTATGTGCTTAGCAACATTTTCGTTTGGTTTATCAGTTTTTTGGAAATTCAGCAGAGTATTCACGTCAAACTAATCTAAATTTTTAAAATTCCAATAGCAAATGCTGTTGCTGATACGGAAACCATTTACCTCTTGGCCTCTCTGTCCTTTGTTCCATAATTTCAAGAACGCTATAGTTTTCACTCGCCTTCTCTATACAATTACATCTAACTTTTGTTGCGTATAAGTTCCTTTGGAAGCTACATGCGCCTGTTAGTGTTACCCGTGTAGCGTACGATTTCATTAAATTTGAAAATTTGTGGTAAGGTCTTATGGGACCAAACTGCTGAGGTCATCGGTCCCTAAGCCTACACACTAATTAATCTAACTTACGCTATGGACACCACACACACCCACGCCCGAGGGAGGACTCGAACCTCCGACGGGGGGAGCCACGCGCACCGTGACAAGGCGTCTCAGACCGCGCGGCGATTTCGTTAAATAAATTGTAATATATTAATCTGGACATACTTCTTATCCGAGACGGAATTGATTTATTTGATGTAACGACAAAGTAATATCAACCGTTTGAATGCAAAGGTTTAAATTTACATCGTAAGTGTAATATAGAATTTAGTGTGTCAGTTCTTAATTGCAAAAACAGGCAACTTGGTATTTGTCGATTACAGCGCCTCTACCGCGAATGAAAAACTATGATTTGAATAAACCGTACGTATTTTTGGGGTGGAGTCCGAATATGCAGTAAAAACTGGGGTCTCACTTGAAAGTACAAAGTTGACTCTTACCACAGAGGAGGGGTAGTGAGGAGGTAGTACAGTCCCCTTTACTAATATTAGCGTTTCACCTTGACCATTTCTCTTTTTTGGGACGATGCGTCGCTTTCGACATATTTACTTGTCTCAAATTAAAACAAGCACTCTGTACGTAGCCCAATTTTGATGTGTTTTCCAATTCTGAAAGTATATCACCAACACTTGGATAGTACACACGGTACTCAAGACTAAAAAATGACAACATGTTGCATTATTTCTTGCGACTGTTTGCTCTAAGGCTGGAAATCACAAAGACAGCTTATGATAATAAATACAGTACTGTTGTTGCAGAGTTGTGGTAAGAATTCATTAGCAGGCAGTGAGCCGGAGATGCGTTCAAATTTATTGATCCTGTTTTATAATTTGACACTAACTTACGCGGACAGAGCGGTGCAAATTATCAAACCGTACTCGTGATACACTTTAGTATCTTAGGAAATGCACCATAGTTACGCCACTGAAGAATCACATATGGCTTTGGATGAAATTTACAAGTAAGTAAGTCTGCCTGGTATCATGAAATAAACAACGAAACGTTAAATTTATTTGCATTCCCGTTTAAGTATCTCGATGCAAATGATGGTTCTCCAAACATGGCAACGTCATTTTCAACAAGAATTATTCGTAGCTCCGAGAGGAGCTGTAAATTGGACAGATCATATCAGTAAGCATTTCTTCTTTTATAATAGGTCTAAAACTTTGCTTCTGATGTTTTTTCTCGAAGTTCGGGGCTTTATTGTGAAAAACTCACAAAAAGCTATGATTCATAGCATTGCCCATTGCTGGCCACTACATTCTCCCATCTTTGGGATAGCATATGAACCCCGTGGCGGAAGAACTGGGCGTATTTTGTGGGGACCCATGAATTGATTCAATTTTGCATGTGTTTATATGATCGGAAGTGCTGGTCAGCCAGACTGTATGCCACTGATCGAAAAAGTTGGTAGTCAGAGAGAGAGCAACGTATGGAGAATACGGCGAGAGGGATACGACTTCTCATTTCAACATTGCCATTTATGTTTTGGCGGGTTTTGCGACATGGGGTCGAGCACTGACCTGCTGCAAATCACCTTTACGTGTCTATCGCTGTGTTGTGGCCGTTTGTGTTTCAGTGCTGCGCCAGAACGCATCGACTGCTTTCGATAATGATGTCCTGTGATTGTGTTCTTCTGTTTCAGTAGCTACGAAAACGTTCTCTCTTCCAGCGCCATGCCTGTCTTCGACATCAAAATCACCGCTCCTAAGGCGTTGCAAACAGTCTCTGTACGTCCTTCCACTAATATTTCTCTCACCCATGGCTGCAGATTTATTCATGTTAAAGCAAAAAATTAAAACCTCCCGCAAATAGCGAGAATCGGTACGTAGTTTGACGTACTTAATCAAGAATAAACTTATGATGAAATCACAAATTGACTAATATTTTTATGGCTCTATGTTTCCAGATGCCTAAACTTATTGTATTATACCTATGACCAACCACCCGAACGCCACTTGCCGCTACTTCCGTCTACTGGAAAACGGCGGAAGCAAAGTTGTAGACCTAATACTTTTTTACATCACAAGGGATGATAGAGAATCATAATTGATGTCTTCCTATCATCTTTGCAAGATGAGATTATTGCTGTGGGAGAACAGTTATTATACTCCTAAAACAAAAGAATTAAATTTCTAGATTGAAATTTTGATTATTTTAGTATACTGAAAGTGTGTACTTACTCAGGATACCCCTATCGATGGATGGATCCTTCTTTACCAGCGTGTCATTGGGCCACATCTCATGGTTTTTACACTTCCCTGAAATGAAAACAAAGCTTTCAGGCAGGGTGAATTTCATTCAGTTTAGCTAGAGCGATTTTTCTGGCTGGAAAGAAAACTGCATAGTAAGTTATTAGTGATGACATCATCTTAATTTTAAGTTCATCAGCTTTAAATCTGTGTCGTATACCTGTGTGTCCTTCATGGCCGTGTACAACAGGAGAGAGAATATTTCAAATTATGGAAATAGATAGATTAGTAATATGTTAACAACTTTACAGACCACATTACCAAATACGTAAATAGGACGCGGTTCATTAATAATCCGTTTATTTTACCACATAGGTGGAAATACTCAACACAAAAAACTGGAAAAGTTATTAATGAATAAAGATGAATTTAAAAAAAATTTGCTCATACAATGCATGCTAATTTTTTTGCTTATGTGCACATCACAAGTCATTCAGCCTTCTATAGACGTACTGTATCTTTCCTTATTTAAGCTAAGTACAGATGCATTATTAACGACATGTTAATTGCTATTTGCGTGTGTGTTTTTCTTTGGTTTTATTCTGAATAGTATCATAATTGTATTTACAACTCGTGTTTTCTTGTACATACAGCACCATAAGTGGACCCTGTAGGTCCGATCATCCACTGACTGTAGTGGTTCGGAAATTTGGTAATTTGCTGCCATTTAAAGCACAGTGAAATCAGCCTGCGCAGTTGATTTTCGTGGTAAATTTGACTGTGTATGCTGCAAAGGATCCAACGCGGGAATTGGAACAGAGGAAACCATCGGCGGTAGATTTGACGGCTAGATTATTCCGGGCTCCACTGTAATGGATGGACCTCTGTCAACGAAAAGCTGAGATCCACATTCGAGGAACGCGTCAATACACAGTTGTACCTGTCGACGTTTAAGTGCACGCGGTACTGAACTAAAGTATCCTGTAGTACGGTCAGGGCACTAGCGAATGTTTAAGGAGTGTAAGTTAGAATTTAGTCCCTATACTCAGTTCTCTGCTGTTTTGCTATTCCTTGACGCAGCCGTTGTGTTTCATGTATGATGGTATTGAGACACCATCAAGGATAGCTGTGAAGCCAATTGGATACTCTCATGACCAGTCAGCTATCCTCACTTTCACTGCTGTGACGTACCGTATGTAATATCGCTGTAGTAATAATCGTTGAGGTGATGGTCTACAGGTGGAAAATTGACTTCTTTGCTGCACGTCTCCATGTTAGCCTGCCGTGTGAAAACCTCTCATCTTTTGCCTGACTGCTATAACCTACATACAGATGAGCCATGGTCAACACATGGTCCCATTCTGCAAGTGTCACCGACCACATTTCGTTCCCTTATCAATCTGATGATTACTTGATGTCCCTGGATGGATCCCATCAACCGATCCTTTAGTCAAATAGTGGCTCAAGCCCGTTCCTCCTCAGTTCGATTCAGTACCTCTTCACTTACTTTATTTACCCATCTAGTCGTCAGCATTTCTCTGCAACATCACATTTCAAAAGCTTCTGTTATCTTCTTGCCTCTAATTCTTATGGTTCATATTTTACGTCCCTACAAGGCTGCACTCCAACTAAATGGTTTCAATAAGACGTTCTAACACTTAAGTTTGTGTTAGACACCTACACTTTTCTCTTTCCACAAAATCTTTCCTGTATTTTCCTTCCTCTCTACTTCGGCTATCGCCAATTATTTTGCTGCTCAAATAACCGATCTGCTACTTTTAGTGTGTCATTTCCCAATATAATTTCATCATTGTCGTCTGATTAAATCGCCTATTTGCATAATCATTGTCTTACTTTTGACGCTGTCCATATTGTAACTTCTTTTCAAGACACTACCCATTCCGTTGAACTGAACTTCCAAGTCTTTTCTCGTCTCTGAGAGAATTACTATGTTATCGGGAAACCTGAAAGTTTTTAATTCTTCTCCCTGAACTTTCTTTCTGGGTGTGACGTTTATTTTCTTTGCTGCTTGTTCAGTGAACGGACTGAATAAAATCGGGATAGACTATTGACCTGTCCCATGCCCTCTCAACTACTACTTCCGTTTCTTGTTCTTCGAATCTTATAACTGCAGTCTGGCTTCTGTACGAGTTGTAGATAACCTTTCGCTTTCCGTATTTTTTGGCTGCTACGTTCTGCGTTTCGAATAATTTTCCAGTCAAAATATCCATAAGCTTCCTTTTACATCTAAAACTGCCATAAATGTATATTTGCATTTATTCAACTCATAAGATTCGCCGTATGGTCAGCATTGTTTTGTGTGGTGCAACATTTCTCTGGAATATAAATTGATTTTCTCCAAGTGTGTTTCTGCCAGTCCTTCCACCTTTCTTTAGATAATTAGTGTTCGTGTTTTGTAACAATGATCGATTAAACAAACGGATCGGTAATACCCATACGTGCCATTACCTGTACTCTTTAACATTGGGACTTTTACATTAACAATCTATGTCATCTTCGTGATTACCCTGCAGTTCACAATTAAGCGCCTTTTTATCATATAGAACAATCAAAAGCAGCAAAATATCAGAGGCAGCATGTAAAGGTAGGAAGCACAAGGAACCGGATACTGATCACTCTCCGTTCGTCGTTGTTGGCTATTGACAACAAACAAGATGAAATCAACCGTCTGCGCTGTTGATACGAACTGCAATTTCCGAACAGTTACAAACGGCGGAATCAAACGCAGTCTTCTGTTTGCTAGGGAGATCGTATATCTCCCACTTCCTTTGTCACTGAGAATGAGTTCAAATAAACCTTCACCTCTGTTCATTACAATTCTCACTTCTTTATGACGGTTTCTATGTCGAAGGGACGAAATTCTGACCTGTTCCTAACCACAGCAGTATGGACCTAGTCGAGAGAAGCGGGATAGCAACGGCCCAGTTAAACTGCAGCTCGTCTACCGTGCAGTGGATGTGTCATTCAGAATATCTCAGGAACTGACAATAAAAAGGAAGTGCTGCCGTATTTTGTGAGGGGTACCTTGTAATTTAAACAAAATCTCTGAATTGTTTATGAAACTGCATAACTCTGTTATCTTAAAGTTAATTATGGCCGTAGATAATTAAATGTCACCTTGATAAATGCACTACCACGGACAGGAAAACAAAACCAAAACCAAAGCTATCTTCATCAGCTAATTGATATCAGCTGCTGCGTTAGCGTCTCTTCTAGTCTCTTCCACCATTTACTATATTCATCTATAAGCATGTATGTAATTTTTTTCTAATATTATCTTCCCATATACCCTTAAGTCAATGAATCAGGATTTCCTTTCTCTTTAAATACTGGAAAAAATACCAATACATTCCCATCCGCTCCATTTTATCAACTTTAAAGTCATAGTTCCACAACAGTTTTTTCCCTGACCCTTTCTCTGTCCTTGAAATTCTCATCATGTTTCTATCCACTGCCTTCAAATTTTTAGACAATTTCAAATGGAGAGTCCATAACAGTGTCCTAGGTCAAAACTATAAGGGGCAGTCAAATGAGAACGAGAAAGATGGAAAAAGTACACTGTCTATTATTTCAAAAGTAAAAGCTATAAATGTAGATACATTTATTCCACTGTGAAACAAAGTCATTGTCTTCATAGAAAAATATTTGCGGTTGCTCACTGAACCATGATTGCACCGAAAATATGGGAATTGCATGGGGATAGGTTGGGACTGTATGGAGGATGTCTAAGGGGGCTTCCCTGTGAAACTTCTGCAGCGTACTCGCACCAGTCTAGGAAACATGTTGGCGGGGATTTTGTTGGCAGGTTGAGTCGAGTACACTACAGATATTTCGCTCGGAAGCATTTCAGATCCTCCATACAATCTTGATATCTACCCATGCGATTTCCATATTTTTGGAACCCTGAAGAAAAACATTCACAGCTCTCGATTTGCTTTAGACGAAGAGGTGAACGTCAGAGTAAAATTGTGGTTCCACAGGCCTTGACTGTCTTATCTCAGAGTATGATAAATGGATTAACAGTTACGGCGATTTCTTACTTTTTTCCATGCCCTTCGTTTACATTGGAGTGCCCCTGACACTAATAAACACTGTAAGCGTCGTGTTTCAGACACTTAGGAAACGTAGTTGATGTTGCAGCACAGCTTCGCTGTGGATGATGACCTATTCCTGCATCGTTCAGCTGAGCGGCGTCGGAGGGAGGGAACGCCCACCTGCCTAATGACCAAGAGCTATGGAGCAACACCGCGTATTCAGTACGCAAGAACACACATTCAGTACTCTAATGATGCAGAAGGCGCACGTCAGTGCCTCTGTAAGCCGAAGTTGCGACATCTCACAGCTCCAACAGGGCTTCTGAAGGAGCTGGCTACACTGGAAAACATGGTCAAATGAAGTCATCATCAACCAATGGCGACGCCTAGCCACTCCAGCCTGCTACTGGTTCCGGGGTGAAGTGCTGCCATAGGAGAAACACTAGCCAGTCCGCGCACATATATGCCACGTACATCAAACTCTCGTTCTCAGGCAGTGCTCAATAACGTCCATGTGTGCGCATTATGCCCAGTGAGGCAGTCAACATCATTCGATAACCACAGGACGACCACTTGCAGTTCAAGATGAGGCTGTCACCAGCTGTGAGCCAACAGCTGTGAGCCTGTGCCCGAACTGAAGTCTGCAAGCAGTGATCTTGGCACCATGACCCCACTGGGTCATCTGCTGGACGGCCTCCTTCCACTGATGGCCATCGCATTAATGAGCTGCGTCTACTACTGGGTTGGTGCAAAAGTTCATACAGCTTTTTCGTACACTTAATAAAGACGTTAGTCACCAACAATATTTTATCTTTCACTATTTACAAAAGTCTGCCACCACTGGGGTAACTTTTCTATTTCGTAACTGTAGAAACGAAGGGGCTTAGAGGCGAAGAACTCATCGAGCCATGTTCGGAGCAGATTTCGATCCAGAAAGGAAGTTCCTTGAAGGTTATTCGATATAGAGTGGGAAACGTGAAAATTCAGGTGAATAAGGTGCGTGTGGAATGACTTCAAAACCGATTACCCGTATAGGGTTTTTCTCAGTCTAGCAGAATGCGTCCTGGGTTATGGTGGAGTAGTATCAGTTCCTCAAGTCTTCCAGGATGTTTCTCTTGGATTGCATTTGCAAGACGTCTCAGTTGTTGATAATAAAATGTCAACATTGATGGTTGTATCTCGAGGAAGCAATTTCTAGTACACCACACTGTCGCTGTTCCACCAGATGCATAACATTATCTTACGTGAATGCGTGCAGGTATTGGTACGAGGAATCGTTCCTTTGTTTGGGCTGAACCACTCCTTTCTTTTCCTTATGTTAGCATAAAGACACCCTTTGTCAGCACCAGAAACGATACAGGATAGGAATAGTCGGTGTTGGTCACGAACCAGTTGATGACGAGCAACCAAGGATGCTCATGTGGACACCCGCAAATTTTTGTGGTTTTGACTTAAAGAATGAGGTAACCATACACCTGATTTTTGAACCTTTGTAGGTAAAAGTCGCACGATGGTGGAAAGATCAAAGTCTATCACATTTGCAGTTCTCGAGTACAATGAAACATACACTCCTGGAAATTGAAATAAGAACACCGTGAATTCATTGTCCCAGGAAGGGGAAACTTTATTGACACATTCCTGGGGTCAGATGCATCACATGATCACACTGACAGAAAAAACAGGCACATAGACACAGGCAACAGAGCATGCACAATCTCGGCACTAGTACAGTGTATATCCACCTTTCGCAGCAATGCAGGCTGCTATTCTCCCATGGAGATGATCGTAGAGATGCTGGATGTAGTCCTGTGGAACGGCTTGCCATGCCATTTCCACCTGGCGCCTCAGTTGGACCAGCGTTCGTGCTGGACGTGCAGACCGCGTGAGACGACGCTTCATCCAGTCCCAAACATGCTCAATGGGGGACAGATCCGGAGATCTTGCTGGCCAGGGTAGTTGACTTACACCTTCTAGAGCACGATGGGTGGCACGGGATACATGCGGACGTGCATTGTCCTGTTCGAACAGCAAGTTCCCTTGCCGGTCTAGTAATGGTAGAACGATGGTTTCGATGACGGTTTGGATGTACCGTGCACTATTCAGTGTCTCCTCGACGATCACCAGAGGTGTACGGCCAGTGTAGGAGATCGCTCCCGACACCATGATGCCGGGTGTTGGCCCTGTGTGCCTCGGTCGTATGCAGTCCTGATTGTGGCGCTCACCTGCACGGCGCTAAACACGCATACGACCATCATTGGCACCAAGGCAGAAGCGACTCTCATCGCTGAAGACGACACGTCTCCATTCGTCCCTCCATTCACGCCTGTCGCGACACCACTGGAGGCGGGCTGCACGATGTTGGGGCGTGAGCAGAAGACGGGGTGTGCGGGACCGTAGCCCAGCTTCATGGAGACGGTTGCGAATGGTCCTCGCCGATACCCCAGGAGCAACAGTGTCCCTAATTTGCTGGGAAGTGGCGGTGCGGTCCCCTACGGCACTGCGTAGGATCCTATGGTCTTGGCGTGCATCCGTGCGTCGCTGAGGTCCGGTCCCAGGTCGACGGGCACGTGCACCTTCCGCCGATCACTGGTGACAACATCGATGTACTGTGGAGACCTCACGCCCCACGTGTTGAGCAATTCGGCGGTACGTCCACCCGCTCTCCCGCATGCCCACTATACGCCCTCGCTCAAAGTCCGTCAGCTGCACATACGGTTCACGTCCTCGCTGTCGCGGCATGCTACCAGTGTTAAAGACTGCGATGGAGCTCCGTATGCCACAGCAAACTGGCTGACACTGACGGCGGCGGTGCACAAATGCTGCACAGCTAGCGCCATTCGACGGCCAACACCGCGGTTCCTGGTGTGTCCGCTGTGCCGTGCGTGTGATCATTGCTTGTACAGCCCTCTCGCAGTGTCCGGAGCAAGTATGGTGGATCTGACACACCGGTGTCAATGTGTTCTTTTTTCCATTTCCAGGAGTGTATCATTGTGAATTAATGCGTGTAGCGAACTTCATCAAACCCCGAAGGTCTTCCTGAACGTGGAGAATCATTAACTTCGCGAACTTCTTTAAAACGAGAAAACCATTGTCCTGCTGTGCTCTATCCAGTGGAATTATCCTATCACAGCGCATATGTTTCTGGCTTTCTCCGCTAATGTCACCCCTCTATTGAACTCAAACAGATGAATACGTCGGAAACGTTCCTATTTCTCCAGTTGGCACTACTTTTTTTAACGTCCACAGCTGCACCCACTATTTCCAAACGACGAAATGACAATATGTAACCTCAAGTAGCAACTGTGAACTACAAACAAAAAATTAAAACCGATAAATAAACCAATAAGAGCCGTTATACCAACATGCAAAACAAAAACGCTACAAACATATGCATCAACCTAATACTTATATTAATATGCGAGGTACGTGTTAGATGTTTTGTCGCAATGATTACGGAGGATAATAATTTTGAATTTTCGTAGCGACTGTGTGAGATTGTAAGTGTTTACTGCTAATATCAAGAGTTAATGTGCTGTTTCCTTCTTCGATTAATCGTGCCTTTGGTTGGCATCGAGGGAGGATCGGCGTGGTTAGGGATGGGTTCGGCATGATTATTTTAAGGGGTGGCCGCGCGGCCTCCCTGTCGCCACCCAGTTGTCGTGAGTTACGCGTGAGTTTTCCCACGTAAATCACGACCGATGAAAGATTTTTGCAAATGCTTCTTATAATAACCATAAGAATATATTTTTTATTATAATCTGTATCACTTTAAACTGTCTGAGCACGTGCCGTTTGCGTAAAGCCTATTTGACGTGGTCTGTATGTGCAACTTTACACGGCTGTATGGTGGCAACAAATAAAGCTTTCAGAAAACAATAGGATGACCAATAATTACATGCATTTGTCTGCACTGTAACAAAAAATCGAACTGATTCGGAAAAGTCTGAAAGAAGTGGCGCGCGTAAAACACAAAAAATGCATTTTTAATGTAATATTCGAATGAAGCAAGATTTTTGAAAGCAAGTTTTCAATTTTATCATATAAATTCATTTTTCATTTATTTGATTAACTTTAAACCTTTTCCGCATATTCTATTCACATAGGAATGAATTTGACGTGTTATGTTTTGCTTGGCTTTAAACTATCGTATCTCGACAATGGGTAAACATTACCGATAAAACAAATTTCGTTTTGACTTTATCCGTTCAAAGTTTGAACCGATTTGTGCAAGTTTGAAGTATATCAGTGACCCGGTTCAAGAACCTACCAGAAAAACCTTTTCTTTCGAACCGTTAAAACTTATCTTGGTTCAAGATCCAATACACCGGTTGACCAAATTTGAACCATCAGTCTCGCTGCTGTCCGAAGTTATTTAAGGGTGACTGTTTTAGCACGTAAAATACGAACGTAGCACATACAAATGGTGCCATTAGGTTAAAAAAAATGGTTCAAATGGTTCTGAGCGGTCGCGCGGTTCCAGACTGTAGCGCCTAGAACCGCTCGGCCACTTCGGCCTCCCCCAATGGTGCCATTAGCTGAAAATTAATTTCAGCTCAATCAAAATCTTTTACAAAAAGAGTTAATCGATTCACACAATGAGCCTGGCCGCCAGCTTCAGTTCGTCATTCAAACCTTGTTTAATATACTGCAACATAGCTACAGTAAGACAAATGTTCCAATGGCTATAAAAATGGCCCCTGGTCCCGGCTAAACCAAAAACTTAGTACCCCATGTTCCCAGTTCAAATTGTAACCGCACCAACCTCGCGGCCTTTTCATCCCTATTTGTTAAAGCGCTTTCGCGCTTTAACAATATACTCCTATATATTTCCAGCCCGATTTAATCGGAGCTGAATTTATTAGTTTTGTTCGCGTGCAGCTGATAAAGTCGGAAGTTATATGCGTTTTGTGCTGATTCACAAGTACTCTATTACTTCAGTGCTTAAAAAAGAAAACTACACATGAAAATAAGATCTGTTCTATAAAGTTAAAATAAACCTCCTGAAAAAATATAAAATTCACAATATCAGGTTGCAGTTATCTTGATTCAAAAATAGTGACATAAACATAATTTCTGACTAACCATGTTATCAAGGCAGGTTCCTTCACAGCGAATCTCTGCTGGTACAAATAAATTAGGAACAAAGAACGAAGAATCACTGTGCTAAACAAAAATAATCAGACAGATAGGACGCAAACAAACAGCTGAATGGCCGGAGAGATGCCAAACAGGATAGTCTGAGAGGCAAGAATTTGAAGTACAGAGGTAAACAAACAAACCCACCCACCCACACACACACACACACACACACACACACACACACAAAGTACCAAAAGACTCACAGCGTGGAAAAAGGAGGCTAAACTGCCTACGTCTAAATTACTGATCGCTTTCGTGCTGCTGCATCTAAACTATTCCAGCAAAAGTTTTACATTTATCTTTTCTATTTTTATTTTGATGACCTGACGACACTAATGGGAACAACACAACAGACACTCCTGGGACGAAACGCGTACAGCCTGACGCTGCCACACCGGCTGTTGAGGCCGAGCGGTTCTAGGCGCTTCAGTTCGGAGCCACGCGGCTGCTACGGTCGCAGGTTCGAATCCTGCATCGGGCATGGATGAGTGTGATGTCCTTAGGTTAGATAGGTTTAAGTACTGATGACCTCAGATATTAAGTCCCATAGTGCTTAGAGTCATTTGAACCATTTGACGCTGCCGCCATACCCCGCTCGCCTTTGTCAATTTTTATAAATACTAACTCATTATCAGCTTACTTCCCACGCATGGTAAGCGCAGTGATTATTCTCTGGAAAGAAATATCTAACATTATTTGAGTCCCAACGAAGGAGATGGAGCAATATTCGATAGGAAATAGTTTCAAACTTATTCCCGATGATCTTGACTTACGTTCTTCATGATTTCCCTAAACTGCTTTAAATGAATGGTGGGATGGTTCCTCTTCAAGAGCACTGCCGACTTCTTCCTCAATCCGAGGTTATACTCCTCCTATTAAATCCTCCTTGTCGATTGGTCATTAAATCCTAATCTCCCTGTCATTGCGATTGCGTATTTGTGCCAATTAGCTATTAGAAAAGAAGAAGAACTAAATCTACTTTAAGAATGATGTGCAAATTATAACGTTCCGCCTCTAAGAAGATTTTTTTAAATTTTTTTTTACATATCACCAACCCTAACCTTGCGACTGCAAAGGGTTCCATAAGTTGTTCTAAAAGCACGGACATCTAGGGTCTAACCGATATGGCCACGAGCCCAAGACACATGCTGCATGCAAAGGCACTTGCAGCGGTTGTCTGATGCCATAGACCATTAATGGCAAATTTCGCCTCACTGGCCTAATGGATACTTTCATGGTACGTGCAACATTGATTTCTGCGATTATTTAGCGCAGTGTTGCTTGTCTGGCTCTATGCAAACTCCGCTGCTCTCGATCATTAAGTACAGACCGTCAGCCACGGTAATGCCTGAAATTTTGTAATCTCGGCACATTCTTGACACTGTGGATCTCGGAATATTGAATTACCTAACGATTCCCGAAATGGAAGGTCCCATGCGTCTAGCTCCAACTATCATTCCGCGTTCAAAGTCTGTTAATTCCCGTCGTGCGGCCATAATCACGTCGGAAACCGTTTCACATGAATAACCTGACAACAAGTGACATCTCCGCAATTATGCCTTGTGTACGCGATACTACCATCATCTGATTGTGTTCATATCGCTGTCCCATGACCTTTGTCACCTATTTGTATATACAGACAGATTGATCACATTGCGTATGCTCTGCTTCATTATAGTCTGCTTCCTTGGAAATCTGCTCAGTACTGATAACAGCTGTTGTTATAGCCAAACTTTATATTTTTATCGGTGGCCGTACTCGAACAGTTAGAGATGTGTCATTATCTTGTATTGTGGGCGTTTCAGCCTAAGAGAATGTGAAACCCCACTATCTTCACCTGAAGTCCGTTACTCTGTTTACCAATTCATATGCACTGTCATGTAAACATAGCATAATGAAACTGAAGATGGGCTTGCCTGTGGACTTGGGCATCCCATCTGGACATCTCTAATATCACACGTAAGAAACATTAAAATTTTTATAGAACATGAAGATACGTCAAGAAATAAATAAACTGAAATAAAAAATCTTAAAATCTGAGAACTGGCTTAGACAAGACTCAGTTGACATCAACTATCTTACTGGTAGTACATGTTATCAACTGCGGTACGCTAGTACAACTGCTGTTCCGGCTGTTAGCATTCATGGGTATAGTAGGTACAGTGTGTATGTGCTACAGAGCACCTATTGCGGAATTGTTATTTACTATCTCAAGCATAATATATGCTGGCAATATTTGGAAATTTGTGATATGTTCTATGGGACTAAACTCCGGAGGTCATCAAAGAAATGGCTCTGAGCAATATGGGACTTAACATCTATGGTCATCAGTCCCCTAGAACTTAGAACTACTTAAACCTAACTAACCTAAGGACATTACACAACACCCAGCCATCACGAGGCAGAGAAAATCCCTGACCCCGCCGGGAATCGAACCCGGGAACCCGGGCGTGGGAAGCGAGAACGCTACCGCACGACCACGAGATGCGGCCTGGGACTTAGCATCTGAGGTCATTAGTCCCCTAGAATTTAGATCTTCTTAAACCTAACTAATCTAAGGACATCACACACATACATGCCCGAGGCAGGATTCGAACCTGCGACCGTAGCAGTCGCGCGGTTCCGGACTGCAGCGCCTAGAACCGCGTGGCCACCGAGGTCGCTCCTAGCACCACGCGGCCACCGCGGTCGGCCGGGAGGTCATCGATCCCTAACTTACACACTACTTAACCTAACTTAAACTCATAACTTACGCCAAGGACAACACATACAGAGTCATGCCCGATGGAGGACTCGAACCTCCGACAGGGGGAACCGCGCGAACCGTGACAAGGCCCCCCTGGACAGTACGGCTACCCCGCACGGCTGAATTAGATTAGATTTACTTTCATTCCAATTGTTCCTGGTGCACTGATGCACTGATAATGCGAACAACGTCATCAAAATATATGAAGCTGCCATTACGTGTAGCACCTCCTCTTTCAATGCCGGTGCTGTACCAGTATCTACAAACACCAGCGCACTCTCCTGTTCAGTAGTAAACAACCGTCTGAGGACTTATAAGTAGAAGCAGTTATGTTTCTCGTTGCTACCTGATGTATGATGGCGTATTGATAATAGCAGAGTACTTAGGCGATTGTTTAGTCAGTAACATGTTGTGTAGGTAACTTGCACGATATTTTCTACTGACGTAGAACGAGGCAACTTGAATGAAGAAAAATGACGGTAACTCTTTCTTCTAGCGTTGTAATAGGACGTTATAAGGCTTTCTGAACTCTACCCAATTATTTGAAACAAATTTCATGAAAGAATTTCAATTCTAATGTTAATATTTCTAACTTCTCAAGCAGTTTACCATTAGACGATCGTGGGTGAGCACCACAAAAGATTCTGATAGCAAGGTATTATGGAGTGAAAACTTTCTATATGATAGTACTGAACAAGAAATTGGAAAGAATGTTATTGTCTGTGGGAAATGTATTCGCATTTGAAAATAAAGGCAACCTGAAACCGTAGAATGAAATGATGACCTTGTTAATTTGTGTCGGACTCGTACTCGAAACCGGATTTCCCACTTCTCGCGAACCGTCACCTTAACTATTACGGCTACCCATTTCATGGCCTAATCCAAAATTCCACAAGTCCACACACTTCCTGTAATTCCCGTATATGGGAGACATGTAATCGAAAGTCGCTAGGGTGGTATCGGCGGATAAATAAGATATTGGATCGTACTCTTTACAAAGACAAGTACAGCAATATCTTATGACACTGTACTGATGTTTTACCTCAAATACAATGATACAATGTGTAACAGGGCTAAACAGAATTGTTTGAAACATCTAACATTTTTTCCCGATTTAAATTTAGATCTGTATACATACCCACACAGTTTTCGAAGTTCTACCTTTGCTTATGAATCCTTGCTTTGATTTTATCATTAACGTCATACCATTCGATGCACGGAAATGTCCACGTTGGGTTTCTTTATAAAATGATTGGGACGCCATTTGCAAAAAAGCCAGTAATGCTTTCAAACATGTAAATTACAATTTTGCATGATGTTACACATCTTTTGATATCGTGTATAGAACCTGCGTATCTATCAAAGTTAATTTTGATTGACGTGTATTAAATGAAAAATAATTTACGGATATGAAAAGAAACGGCGGATCTAGTATCGAACCCTGTGGAAGTCTATCTCTCTCAGTCAATTAGAAAAATATCCCTTACCTACAGTTGTCAAATTATGTGGAACAACTATTTAGCTCCTTTTATTTTGGCTTAACCTGTTTCATTTCTATACCGTTAATTCGATAAATTTTCAATTTTCCAAACAAAGTGTTCCGATTAATATAATAAAATAAATTCTTCAGGTCTGCTTTTGGAACACTCTCTTAGATAATTTGCCTATTCTGACAATAAATGAAAACACTTAATTTGGACGTCTTCTGTTCACCGTAGAGATGCATATAGTTGTCGAAGCTGCATGACACTGTTATGTATCTCACTTTTCGTAACATGTAGAATTTTCATGTCTTGAAACATCTGAGATGTAGCAAAAAATTACGGAAGTTAATCGAATACCCTGCGTCGGTATCATGAACCGATTATAAAACATTGTGCTGGAGATCCAGAATATTACACGCTATGAAATGGGGCGCACAGCAAAGATGCAGCCCGTAATACTCACGGCATCGCAAGCCCTCAGTAATCGCTGGTTCACATCTAACACGCGACAATCAGTTAAGAGTCAAGGCATGTGCTCTACTCTACACGCAGAAGGCGGGACCATCGCATGCACGTTGAGCGCCACCACAGACACTGCAGTGTTCCTTTAAGGTTTTTTTGTTAGCTAGTAGGCGAAGCTTTCGCCCCTAAACTGTTTCCACCTAGTCTCATGGCAACGGCAAGCTGAGCCTCGTGCCACTGCCCGCGGTTTATTTTCAAAAGGCAGCCGTGTTTACGACCCTCCGCTTCTCGAAATTATTTTTGATCGTCAACGTCGTCTCTCCACCATCGAAAATATCTTTCGGGGACAGCTATAACCGATAAACACGTGACATCAGAAACGCCGCCGTCATCTTGTAGACGTGATTTGCGAATAAATGGTCCACGCACTATCCATTTCGTCCTGTTAGCAACATAGTTACCCACAGCTTGCGCCAATACCTAACTAAACTGCAAAGGGCTAGGCAATGGCCTCTTCAAGTAAGAAATATTGGCATTTAACGTCCCATAGATGATGAGATCATTAGAGACGAAGCACAAAATCGGATTGCGTAAAAAAATTGGCGTGCCGTTTCGATGGCCATCCTAACATACGTCTTAGGCGAGTTAAGCAAATCGCGGAAAACTTAAAATGTGGATGGCCGAACAGGGATTTGATCTGTCATCCTCTGAATACGAGTCCAGTGCTCTCGTCTGCACCACTTTCCTTGGTTTCTCAAAGGTAGCAACCCAGCATTCACTCGAAATAATTTAGGGGAAGTCTGGAAAACGTACATGTCGATGGACAGACGGTGATCTGCACCTCCCTTCTAACGAATACAAATTCCGTGTTTTAACCGTTACTCGAACTCCCTCGTTGGGACTTAATGATGCAAAGTTTTTTCAGGGAATGTTGTACTTTTAAAAGTAGGATATGTCTCTCCTTAGTTAAATCAACGTTACTTAAGTTATTTCCAGTTGTTCTATTTACTATATCTACAAGTCAGGAAACAATGCATTATTGACGAAAATGTCAATCAGAATTAAAGCGAATTTGTTTTTGTACAGCCCACAATGTCTTTTCTGTAGCTCGTAAGGGTAAATTTTGTGCGTCTACGCATCCGTGTTTCAAAAACCTGAGGAACTTGAATTGGGTTGCCTTCATATCCTCTCCACCTTCGCACTCCCCCCTCCCCCCTATCC
Source organism: Schistocerca gregaria (assembly GCF_023897955.1). Taxonomy (NCBI): domain Eukaryota; kingdom Metazoa; phylum Arthropoda; class Insecta; order Orthoptera; family Acrididae; genus Schistocerca; species Schistocerca gregaria. The sequence goes on from NC_064921.1 coordinate 430,362,802, forward strand.
TCATATTTATCTCTCTCTCTCTCTCTCTCTCTCTCTCCCACATAAACACTGGTTTCTATCTCTGTTCGTCTCGAATGATTTATGATGTCCATATTTAAACTCTGCAACGCACAATCTAACACATGGCGAATGGTACTTCTCAGCAGTACTAGCGAGTTTGTATCCTTTACCGTCCACCTAAACTGAAAGAGTTGAAAGAGATTGATTGCGTCCCACGCTAGTAGTCCCTAAATCTCTTTCTTGACTTTCACGGGCCCTATGCGAAATTACTGCCATCTTTCTCGAATACCAGTTTTGAAAATGTTCAAATGTGTGTGAAATCTTATGGGATTTAACTGCTAAGGTCATCAGTCCCTAAGGGAGGACTCGAACCTCCGCCGGGACCAGCCTCACAGTCCATGACTGCAGCGCCCGAGACCACTCGGCTAATTCCGCGCGGCACCAGTTTTCTCAGTTTATCCAATGAGGTTTCATCAAAACAACATCACCTTTCTTCCAGAGCAACTACATATATGCTACACCTATCTGTTACAATCCCGGCAACACGTCTCTCAATTTCATCAATGGAAGTTGTCAGGTTAACTGGACGAAGGGTCCAAACAGTGGAACGGTATTCTAGGTTAGTCTCACTACCGTCTTCTAAACTAATTCTTTTGAATAATTCTCCGATAAATGTACGCATTTCATTCACCTGTCACGTAGTTTTCTCGCTTTATAATACCCTTAGTTACTCAAATGAATCGCAGGCTACATATATCTCCTAATCGGATACGATCTTGTTTTTTTTCTTTGTCAATGGCTTTCTGTTGCATTCATCCACTTTTAAAACAGATCAGCCATTCACCGCAGCAAGTAGTAACACTGTCGAGGTTGTTCAGCATTTTCTTACTATTATGCAGCAACGAAAAATTCCTGTAGACTACCGAAATCAGCAACGTGGCCCATTACTGAACACCTCTGGGAAAACTAGGAAGTCAAAATGTGTATATTCAGCTGCATCGAGTTTGGAGAAAAAAACTGGTTTTGTTCTGAACTATTGCCGATTCTTTTCCACGATCGTCGTAATGTTAGAGCCTGAAATACGTTTGAAAAACTTATAACAGACGGTCGTTTGGGATACTGATCTTTAACTTTCTGAGAATCTTTCTTTACCTTTGTAAATTGTACTTACCTGCGCTCTTTTCTAGTTATGTATGACTATTTTTTATGCAAGAAATTCTAGAGTTAAACGTGAGATCGGAAATAATCTGATTTTACTGCGTATCCATTGCAAATTCTAATAGAAAATTGTTTTGAGTAATTTCAATTATTTTTTTAACACTGAGGGTACATACTACAATATTACTCGTATGTGGGTCTTCACCGCGTTGAAACAGTACGGTAGTAATGTCCTCATGCGTGATCATACATGATGTTTCAGAAGTGATAGTTAATATTCGGGAATATGACAGGAACAAAAAAGTCACTTAAACATGGGCTCTAAAACACATACATTAAGGGCTATGAGCAACTCTCGATCTTCGATATTGCGAAACAAATCTCTTCTACTGCAATCTCTTTGCTTTCCATATTTTGGGAAGTGGTTGTATGGACCAAAACAAGAAAAAATTGACCAGTAAGCAAGTGCTCTAAAACGCATACCTTAAAGTTATGATCACTTGTTCGTTAGAAGAGTTGTGTTTCAAAGTAGCGAAAATGAAACAAATACTCATAGCTTTTCAGCTATGCATTTTATAGCGAATGATATTGAACTTTTTTTCCTTGTCTTGGTCCGTACTAAGAGTCACAAAATATGGAAAGCAAAGAGCTTGCAGTAGGTGAGATTAGTTGCACAGAATCGAAGGTCAAAAATTGCTGATAGCTCTTAAGGTATGCATTTTAGAACCTATGTTTACTTGACTTGTTTTTGTTCTGAATGGTCATTAGTGTCATAACCCTGAATACTGGCCATCACTTCTGGAACACCCTGTATTTTTAAATAAAGAATTCAATATTTCGGTTGTGTGTCCCGAATAGGTGGAAAATTACGTTCCACCCACAAGGACATCTCACAGATGACTATTGTAACACATCACTAAACTTATTTCCCGTGCAACCGGTGAGTTACTGTGTTGCGAGACGTGGTCGAGGTCTGGATGGTGACCGTGGTGGTCGAAGTGGTTCCGTCGACATCAGGGTTACGAAGGACAAACCACATTCTTAGCTGGACAAGGCTGAATGGAGATTTTGGTTGTAACCTTGCTCACTGAACAGTTAAGATATTGTTTCCATAATGATTAAAGGTATCCAAGTAAATCAGCTTTTTTTTAAATAAAATTCTTCTGTGCGTGCGATAGCATCATTTGCGACAAAATCACCAACGTTTTGGCTGCTATTGCATGCAGCCTTGTTCACAGTGGGTCACCGTGATTAATACTTCCTGCAGTAGGAGACGAAATGCTGGTGATTTTATTACATATCACGCTGTCGCATGCCCTTAAGAATTTAATGGAAATAGATTTCGGCCGCATAAGCCTACGTTTGTTATAAGTAGGGACTTCGGAAAATAAGTTACACTTATCACCCCACGCTACGGCCTTTGCTCTACAAGAGTAGCGCATTGTAAGTAGAGAGTGCACGTTCCGGGTTTCTTCCAGAGAAGAATCTGCTACGTTTTTGATAACAGAAGCATCACATTGAGGGGGTGAAATTGCGCGGCTAATGCAAAAGTACTCTAAAGCTGCAGTACGCATAACAGTACGATTCTTGGTGGCAGAAAGTTTAAATTGCGCCGATTTACAGTAAAAATCTGTCGGTATGTAGGCCAACTGCGGTGCCTCGTCCGGCCGGGGTGGAACGGAGACAATAATTTGGAAAAAAGTTTTGGAATTTTATGGTAAGTTCCTTTGGGAGCAAACTGCTGAGGTCATCGGTTGCTAGGCTTACACACTACTTAATCTAACTTAAACTGACTTACTCTAAGAACAACACACGCATCCAAGCCCGAGGGAGGATTCGAACCTCCGACGGGGACAGCCGTGCGAGCCGTGGTAAGACGCCCAAGGCCGCACGGCTACCCCACGCGGCAGAGCCAATAATTTGACCAAGGCGCAAACACGTGTGTGATGCTGATCGGGAAGAAAGGCTCACATCGACCACAAAGGAAAACGTTCAGGCATTCTGGAAACATGTGTAAAACGCATGTTTGACCATCAGCTGCTTCTTTATTTAAAACCCAGATATCGAATGGTTTCAGTAACAGACCACCTTCACGGATTGTATAGGGTTAAAACAGTTTAGGCCAGAACATCACAACTGTCATCACTTAAATAACGGCCACGTCTCATACGTAGAGCATGTCATAAATTCCGGTAGACCACATAGGACTTTTAAAGGCAAAAATGCTAATGACATGTTTGCCTTTAAAAATCCTGGGTGGTGTACCGAAATTCATGATATGCTCTACGCATGAGACGTGGCCATTATTTAAGTGATGACAGATGTGATGTTGTGGCTTAAACTGTTTTGACCCCATATAATCCGTCCTAGAAAGACATGTTCCAGCGACTAGCACTTTCACACAACATTTCTCAAATGACTGCATCTCCCAGGAGCGGATTTCCATTGTGAAGGAAATGAAAGATCGGTAGAACGTTACGACCGCTGTTTGGAGAGAATTGATAACAGTGTTGCAAAATACTGTCATGTATCTGTGTCACTTCCAAGTGTACTGCAGTATTCAATAAAAGTTGCATGGCCTACCATAATAAAGTTTTTCTTACTTTTTGAAGTATCCTCGTAATAAATTATCTTGTATCGATTGTTAACTGTAATCACCCCGCGTAAGTGAGGCATCTCATCCAATGGACTATCCCGCGTAGTGTTTTATGCCGATGTTATGCACACTGTAGGAGACAAACGACATTACGAAGCAAACGTTAAGATTCCAAGTGGGATTAATGAAAATCACGTACCCTGATAAACTTTTTGAGGTCTCAAGTGAACCAGTATATTGAGCCTTGTGTTTTTTTCACTTCTGTCGCCTAATGGTAGCAAAAGAGATCCTACATAGACATACCAGAATAGTAAGTGCAGAAGAGTGACAGCAGAATTAAAGGTTGATCGCATAAAAAAAAGGTTCAAATAGCTCTGGGCACTATGGGACTCAACATCTTAGGCCATCAGTCCCCTAGAACTTAGAACTACTTAAACCTAACTAAGCTAAGGACATCACAAGCATCCATGCCCGAGGCAGGATTCGAACCTGCGACAGTAGCGGTCGCGTGGTTCCAGACTGTAGCGCTTAGAACCGCTCGGCCACAACGGCCGGCCATCGCACAAAAGTTTCCTCCAAAAAATAATCTTAATAGTACGAGAAAAGGATATGAAGCTGAACTGATGGTGCATGAAACTGGGAGTTCAGACGAAAACAAAAGATAAAACGCAGCTGAGTAAAATTATCGTCCATGATTGAAATATAAATGATAATTAGCTATAAACTTTGCACATTAAGTGGCACCGAACATGGAAATTAGCACCTCAACGTTGTAGAGATCCCTGTTTATCCGTTAGTTCACAGATTGTGGGTACCCTGCAAAATATCTTTCGAGCCTTTAAGATGCTATAACAAGCCAGTAATGTTGCGAACATAAATTTTGTTGATTGAGTGGTATATGGCGTACAGGCCCGTAATGAATTAGAAAGTCAGCGGCAGGCCGGCCGCGGTGGTCTCGCGGTTCTAGGCGCGCAGTCCGGAACCGTGCGACTGCTACGGTCGCAGGTTCGAATCCTGCCTCGGGCATTGATGTGTGTGATGTCCTTGGGTTAGTTAGGTTTAAGTAGTTCTAAGTTCTAGGGGACTAATGACCACAGCAGTTGAGTCCCATAGTGCTCAGAGCCATTCAGCGGCAGAACGGAGAGGGGGTGGGACACACTGCCAGCACTGGGCAGCTTTCCAGCGAGAAAGTTTGCCACTCACTGTGCCGAGGCCAGAGGGGCGTCTGTCAGTTTCATTTTCTACTGCTGCCGTCAGCGTACGCCGGGCGAACGCACAAGGGGCAGTCAAATGAAAACCGGACAGATGGAAAAAGTAGGTGAACTCTTCATTATTTAAAACAGAGTGCCTATAATTGTTAATACACTTATCACACTGAGATAAATGGTGAGTACCTACATCGGAAAAAGTTTGTGGTTGCCTACTGTAATTGAACCCGGGCGTGCACCTTCTCGTCTGAAGAAAATCGACGGCCACGAATGTCTTTCTTCAGGGCTCCAAAAATATGGAAATCGCCTTGGGAGAAATCGGGACATTTGACTGTCTCTAATACATCAGCAGGGTTTCATCCGCTTAGCTACTACAACAGATGTGCAGAACTATAGACCTATATCCCTAACATCGGTCAGTTGTAGAATTTTGGAACACGTATTATGTTCGAGTATAATGACTTTTCTGGAGACTGGAAATCTTCTCTGTAGGAAAATGGTTCAAATGGCTCTGAGCACTATGGGACTTAAGATCTGTGGTCATCAGTCCCCTAGAACTTAGAACTACTTAAACCTAACTAACCTAAGGACATCACACACATCCATGCCCGAGGCAGGATTCGAAACTGCGACCGTACCAGTCGCGCGGTTCCGGACTGAGCGCCTAGAACCGCTAGACCACCGCGGCCGGCCTACTCTGTAGGAATTGTAAGTAGGCTGTTTACGTTTTCTTGTTGGTAACGCCACGTAGCGCTTTGTATGAAAAATCGCTGGCTGTGCCGTGTGCAGTCTGTGGCTGGTTTGCATTGTTGTCTGCCATTGTATTGTTGGGCAGTGGCAGCTGGATGTTAACAGCGCGTAGCGTTGTGCAGTTGGAGGTGAGCTACCAGCGGTGGTGGACGTCGGGAGAGAGATGGCGGAGTTTTGAAATTTGTAAGAATTGGTGTCACGAACTGATATATATATTATGACTATAAAGGTAAATACATTGTTTGTTCCCTATTAAAATCTTTCATTTGCTAACTGTGCCTATCAGTAGTTAGTGACTTCCGCAGTTTGAATCTTTTAGTTAGCTGGCAGTAGTGGCGCTTGCTGTATTGCAGTAGTTCGAGTAACGAAGATTTTTGTGAGGTAAGTGAATTGTGAAACATATAGGTTAATGTTAGTCAGGGCCATTCTCTTGTAGGGATTTTTGAAAGTCAGATTGCGTTGCGCTAAAAACTATTGTGTGTCAGTTTAAGCACAGTCTTGTATAATTTTCTAAGGGGACGTTTCATATGTCGACCCTTAGCCAAGGATACCTCACTGGAATCTTCTGATTTTTTCTTGTAGTTTGTGTAATTAATGTAGATTTTGTTTATTGCTAGCGCGTAATTGTAGAGAGAATCTCCTTTGTAGTTGTAGTCTTTCATTGTTGTGCAATACAACAGTTGTAGCATGCATGTAGAGTTGCACCAAGTATTTCGCAGCTGCGCTTGCAATGAACTAGATATTATTTTCTATGTTAATGTATTCTCTTATTTTTGCTCCTCAAATTGGTTTTTTTCTGTGTTGTCGTGTGAAATATTGTGACAATAATGGCGTATGAAAAACGTAATACTAGGCTCCAAAGTAAACTGAGAAATGACAGTGAAGACGAAAGCAGTGTGTTAGCGCCACCGAGTAATGAATTAACTAATGTTCAAAGTAGTAATTTGGTAATTGTACATAGGGAAATAGAGCGGGCTGCAAACAATGGTGTAGACAGTGAAATAAGTAGTGAACAGGGAAGCACTATCGTTCGTTCGGTCGGCAACAGCTCGCCTCAGGATTCCGAAATGACAGGACACATTCTTGCAAATACTGTAGATTCAGGTTTTGCGTCCTCACCGCTTTCTCAAATAAGTGAAGACATATTTTCTGTTTTTCAAACTGTGAATATTGCGGGATCAAATGCATTGCCGAATAGCACTAAGGAACATGTTTCAGACACCAGTGCATTGATATTACAATTAATGCAACAAATGGGACAAAAGCTTCAAAAGTTAGACACAATGGAACAAAATCAGAGACAAACACAGCAAAAGCTTCAAAAGTTAGACACAATGGAACAAAGTCAGAGACGAACACAGCAAAAGATTCTAAAGTTAGACACAATGGAACAAAATCTTCAAAAGTTAGACACAATGGAACAAAATCAGAGACAAACACAGCAAAAGTTAGACGCAATGGAGCAAAAGCTTCAAAAGTTAGACTCAGTGGAACATATGCTTGAACAAACACGTGAAGATTTAACTACTGAATTACATAAAATCGAATCGAAATGTCAAAAAGTCTGTAATGAAGTAAAAACACAAATTTGTGAGCATTTCCAACCTATTTTTTCGCGGCATGAAAATGCATTACAGAATCACGAAGCAGCCATAAAAGAACTGCAAACAATTGTTCATGAAAATCATGAGACCTTGCAAGCTAAAATTGACTCAGTTGCATCTACCGATTCGGTTACGCAACTTGCAAAACTCAAGAAAACTTAAAGGACACAGTAGATACTCTGAAAATTGGTTCAAAAAGACACATGGAGGACATTAGTTCATTATCAGAGAAATTAGTTGAACTTTCGGATCAGCTAAATAATTTATCTACGAAGGTAGATGATAATCTGAATGACACAAAACCGGTAGTCTTTAATGAGACAGAAGAGTTCGAACAAATTAGGAAATTCAAACAAAATCAGAATCAAATTAATACGCAACACCAAAGAGAAATCCGGGAAGTACAAGATCAGCTGACACAGGTAATACAAGAATTACGTATTTCAGAGGACACTCGCACTCCAATACGGGAAGAGGGACATAAAAATACGGAACTGCCACAAAATAACAACACAGGGCACTTTGGAGATTATGAAAGAAATTGGCAAAGTACACCGAATTTTGAGATGGAACCGCCGAAACGACGTAACAATGACCGATATGCGACCCGCCGACACGATGATTTTGACTATAAGCTGTTCATTACTACACGTAAATTCAAAACATTTAAGAATTCTGGCAACGACATTCATCCACAAGCGTGGATCCATCAATTCTCTCATTGTTTTCCTCCCAACTGGTCACTAGAGCACAGATTAGAATTTATGTGTGGCTACTTAGAGAATGAACCAGCTGTAAGAATGCGATCGGTCATTCACGATTGCCACAGTGAAGGAGAATTTTACCATGCCTTCCTCTCAGCATATTGGTCCCAAGCCACACAAGACCGAGTAAAACATGGCGTCATGATGATGAAACATTTCGAACAATCTGAATTTTCCAGTCTTTTGAAATATTTTGAAGACATGTTGCACAAGAATCAGTACCTGTCAAACCCATACAGCCCGTCAGAACTCATCCGCATTTGCTTAATCAAATTGCCTGAACATTTACGGCATATTATTTTGGCAGGCCGTTGCAAAGACGACATTGAAGCTATTCAGGGACTCTTACAAGAATTAGAAATTGACACTGACAATCGCGGAACGCGAAAACAGGAACACAACAATTACAGGTCACATTCGTCGCAATTCCGCGATGAAAGAAATAACTGGACACGACAAGGCTATTCTCACAACACAAATCGTGACCAAAAGAGACACCACCCGTATGACAACCATTGAAAGAATAATAGTTACAGAGGAAGATCGCATTTCCGTAGTAATGAATATCACAGAGACAATCAGAGAAACAGACAATACGAGAACCAAAATAATTATTATCAAGGGAGACGGAATAACTTCAGACGCAACGGTCCAGCGCGCAGTTACGATTCAGGGAGAAATTCTCCACCACATGACCGACAAGAAATTAATTACAGAAATTACCGACATGACGACAGACGATATGATCGTAACGACAGAACTGAATTGCATCAGAAATGGCGGGATTCAAACAGGGCTTGGCCCTCTCGACAAGTTAGGTCTCCTAATCCCAATAACGGCGCGCGCCAACAAAGAGACAGACAATGACTCGCACCGCAGGCAGCCGCCTGCGCCGACTGGCTCAGAGAAAAATAACATAGACGCTAACCTTGGGAGAAATTCCAGTATTCTTTACCGACGTATACCGCATGATAATTGCGTTCAAGTTGAAACTCTGCGTACTAGGAAGAGTAAAGGTTTACACCACATTTCACATGTAAAACCGTTTATTGAAATATAATCTGCTTTTTAACTTTGTCTTTGCCACAAAACATTTCACTTCACATTTCTAGTATGCTTTGTCACACTGAGAAACTAACATGCGACAATGTTTTGAAGTTCACTATCCAGTCTAGAATCTAGGGAACATATTTAGACAGTATTTACGAGTGCATTGTTATAGTGAACAGACGTCACAGTGTAATTGTGTGTGTACATTCTTGCTTGTTAGTTGCACGATTACGTAACGACTATAAGGCTTACATACTTAGAACAATTACCAGTACTGCCAATGAGATTTTAATGCAACGTTTTGGTTTACTTGAAAATACATTCTTTATTTCAAGTACATTCGGTGAGATTAAAGATGACTTAGCATTTGGTTTCTCTGATAGCTACACGATTATATCACGACGCTACTAATATGTGACACAATTTACATTGTTGCTTTTGTGCTATATCTGCTTTATATCTGCACAGTTTTTCTGAATTCTTCTGGAAAGTAAAATATGTTTTAGTAGTAACTTTGTGGTATAGCTACAATAAGACAGCCTTTTTTGTAGCACAACAATACGTTACATTAAAGTACTTCCTTGATCACGGTAAGGTACGTAATAACTACGATGTCTATACGCAAAGCATTTCACTTTCGTTTATTATGAGGTAAGTACATTGACTTGAGCAGAACTTTGCTTACAGAGGACGTACGACAGTTCCACAGAATTATCTTACAGCAAAACTCATATTTAGCACTACAGGGCACGCATTTGAGTGATTAATTTGGTACTTAAACCATTTATTTTTCAAGATTGTTGAATTACAAAGAAAGTTTTTCGTGATACATTTCATTCCATTGCTGTAATCTGTAACACCTGAGAATATAATTACATTAATCCTCAGGGGGGTACACGCTTACTTTGTGTACCATGTGTTTGGCAAGCACAAGGAGCCCTAGCTAATGTGGTATTTGCTTATACAACTTTATATATCGGTACCATATTTCTCTAACACATAAGTTACACAGCTACCTGATCATTTAACTGAGAGAGGCAAATATTTATTTTACTACATCAGTGAAAGATGTTTACATAATTACACAGTTGGATAACTTCACACTTGTGAAATTGTATTTTGTTTATACTTTGTGAAATGTTCATATTGTTTCAGAACCATTGTGATACTATGAGAGGTTTGAATGATGTATTTGGTATGAGATCATGATTTTTAAAGTACGTTTGAGGTAGATGACACTTTTGACATGAGCAGAGAATTTTTTTTAGGTTTTGAAATTATTGGAGGAAGCTACGACGATTTTGAGATTAGGCTGAGGTTTTATGATATTACGACGACGATGTGAAATATGCTGCTGAGGTATGTTTAAGCTGATGCTATATGAGTTATTCGGTTATGCTACTTATCTGTTATGATGAAATATTGAAGAAGTGTCAACGAATAAGGTAAGGAATAATGAGTACTGGTTAGGGACTCTGGTTTGTGAAAAAGGTTGTTGGAAACCAAGAATCGTACTTTAAGAGTTATGAAATGTATGTAAATGCGTGAATGTATTACAATGCCGACGAAAATTTTTGGACACTGTTATATCAATAGGATTTTGTTTCTACAGATGAATAACGCAAATTCTTGACCTGTGAAATTTTTTACATGAGACTGTCACTGTAGCGGAAACTGCTGTCGTAAATATTTCGGTAAGAAAGGTAGGTGACCGTGACGTAAAGCGTTGCGAGCGGCCAGGTGTGACAGCCGCCTTGAAAAAAAAAGCCATTAGTGTGTGCCTTTCAGAGGCACAGGTGGAGAAAAAAATAGAGACCATTAACCTCGCTACTGACATTCATTCCTTTGTAGAAAGCATCGCAAATACGACACGCTCAAACTTGAAAACATATTATTATACTGTGGAGCTCTTAATTTATGATATTTACTAAAATGCCTAATGAAACGATGAGAAACATTACACGGCTATTGTCTTGCTAGTTGAGAGAAATGCCATATGGATTGCTTTATATATTTATTTACTCATTTTGTTTAATATCTAGTTTCTAGCTGCCCTGCAGCATTGGTTAAAGTAAAATTTTATAGATGTACTAATATAAATATTTTATGCCTACAGACCCAGTAAAGAATAACTTCGTAATATACTTCCAAAAAAATGAGGGAGCACAAAAAGACATTGCCCTTCACAGGAACTGCATACATAATTTTCTTTTCAAGTATTTGGTGATTTATTTCATTGAATAAGTAGTGGTGCACCACTTTAATTATATAGACATTAAGATGTGAATATACATTTTCCTTATCTGCGTTGTTTTCTTTAGTGTACTATTTTTTTCTGCTTGAGCTTTGTCATGTTTAGGTATAAGTTATTGCATTTACTGCTGTTGTTTGCCAGGCATAATGTTACGGAATTTGACCTTGTATTACTCTGTTAAGCCAGTTTTACTACGGATTTATTTTTCTTGTTTGCTGCTCATTGCCTTATATTAGTTGTAATATTGCTGCTTGCTTTGACAATTTCCATTTTTTTGATTGCCTTATATTAGTTGTAATATTGCTGCCTGCTTTGACAACTCCCATTTTTTTCATTGCTGTTTGTATTAATTGTTTTGTGCTACTGCATTGCCTCATCCCTTAGTTAAGCATCTGAGCTCAGTAGATTTAAGTTAGCTTAAGAGGGGTAGCCTATATAAGAGAATGAGTTGCGATGGATTTGAAGAAATGCACTGAGAGGTTATATGATAAAAGTACAGAAAGCAGGTATAGATAGGACTTTTTGGAAATAATGAAGAACGAAGGGAGATCTCCGAGAAGTAAAGAAAGGTTTGTTTGCAAAATGCTGCAGTAAAACAAACCCTGCCCTTTCCTTGTGTTATCCCACTATGTGTTTGTGTACCCTTGTGTATTTATGTTCTTCCTGTCTTTATATGTTTATCTGATAAGACTTATGTTGCAGAATTTTTCTAATACTAAGCTACATTCACTATGATGAGGAATACTGTTATCCTCAAATATAATTTGCAATAATAACATGTTATTTACTTTGTAAAGATGTTTACACATTATTTATTCTGTTTTGTTCTAATGCTCATGTGTGAAGTCGATGTTTCAAAAGTTATTCTGATCTTTTATGTATGTACTTATAATTTTTTTAACACTGATGTATTTGCTATTTCGATTCTTTTGTAAAGCCTGTACTACTACAAATGTTATCTGTATTGTTATGTTCTTTAAAGATGTATTTTGTACCTTTGTTATTGTATTCTTATGTTATAAAATTGTAATTGACACCAGTTCATCAAATTAAGTAACTTGTAAATTACATTTCACTGCACACGTTACTGTTGGTCATAGTATATGGACAATATGTGAGAAGTAGGGACTGATAGTGTTTGCACGTGTGTTAATAATTCAGTAAGGGACTGGATAACAGCATTGCTGGTTCTTAGGACATTTCAAAAACAATTTTTGTGAGTGCACAAGTGGTGGTTATGGACTTGCTATATTATCTGCAAGACTCTTCAATGGTGATTGTGCGCCTGCTCAGTCAAACACATGGCTGCCGGCCATCTCTACAAGGACTACAGTGGGTCTACACCTTTGATGACCCACCAATACCATTATTTCTACAAGGACTGCAGTGGGTCTGCACCTCTGGTGGCCCACCAATACCGTAATCTCTACCAGGACTACAATGGGTCTACTCTGTGTTGACCTACCTACAAATATTACTCAAAACTTCGACTGGCTCTGCTGTGGGTTTGCTCTGTTGTGGCCCATTACCTGTCTGCATGTCAAGAGTCAGCACTGTCTTTCCGTTGGAAGGACAACACTGCTTCTTCAAGACTGCATGGAAATCCACTACTTCTGTGTGCATTTTCTTTTACTACTCAGACTTTGAGAAAAACACTGCAATTTTACTTTGATGAATGATCAGGACTGTCTTTATGGACTGTGAGAAAATTTTAGCTTTTGACCAACATTGTATCGATAAGTATGTGCATTTCATTTCTTTGTTATTGTAATTATGAAAAAATTTTTCAAATCTGTATTGGCCACTGCCCAAAACAATTTGTAAATTTTTTTGTGAGGAGCTTGGGGGCTATGTAAGTAGGCTGTTTACGTTTTCTTATTGGTAACACCACATAGCGCTCTGTATGAAAAATCGCTGGCTGTGCCCTGGGCAGTCTGTGGCTGGTTAGCATTGTTGTCTGCCATTGTAGTGTTGGGCAGTGGCAGCTGGATGCTAACAGCGCGTAGCGTTGTGCAGTTGGAGGTGAGCTACCAACGGTGGTGGACGTCGGGAAAGAGATGGCGGAGTTTTGAAATTTGTAAGAATTGGTGTCACGAACTGATATATATATATATATATATATATATATATATATATATATATATATATATATATATATATATATAATGACTATAAAGGTAAATACATTGTTTGTTCCCTATTAAAATCTTTCATTTGCTAACTGTGCCTATCAGTAGTTAGTGACTTCCGTAGTTTGAATCTTTTAGTTAGCTGGCGGTAGTGGCGCTTGCTGTATTGCAGTAGTTCGAGTAACGAAGATTTTTGTGAGGTAAGTGATTTGTGAAACATAAAGGTTAATGTTAGTCAGGGCCATTCTCTTGTAGGGATTATTGAAAGTCAGATTGCGTTGCGCTAAAAACTATTGTGTGTCAGTTTAAGCACAGTCTTGTATAATTTTCTAAGGGGACGTTTCAGAATCAGCATTTTGTTGTTGTTGTTTTGGTCTTCAGTCCTCAGACTGGTTTGATGCAGCTCTCCATGCTACTCTATCCTGTGCAAGCTTCTTCATCTCCCAGTACTTACTGCAACCTACATCCTTCTGAATCTGCTTAGTGTATTCATCTCTTGGTCTCCCTCGACGATTTTTACCGTCCACGCTGCCCTCCAATGCTAAATTTGTGATCCCTTGATGCCTCAAAACATGTCCTACGAACCGGTCACTTCTTTTTGTCAAGTTGTGCCACAAACTCCTCCCCAATTCTAATCAATACCTTCTCATTAGTTATGTGATCTACCCATCTAATCTTCAGCATTCTTCTGTAGCACCACATGTCGAAAGCTTCTATTCTCTTCTTGTCCAAACTAGTTATCGTCCATTATTCACTTCCACACATGGCTACACTCCATACAAATACTTTCAGAAACGACTTCCTGACATTTAAATCTATACTCGATATTAACAAATTTCTCTTCTTCAAAAACGCTTTCCTTACCATTGCCAGTCTACATTTTTATCCTCTCTACTTCGACCATCATCTGTTATTTTACTCCCCAAATAGCGAAACTCCTTTACTACTTTCAGTGTCTCATTTCCTAATCTAATTCCCTCAGCATCACCCGATTTAATCTGACTACATTCCATTATTCTCGTTTTGCTTTTGTTGATGTTCATCTTATATTCTCCTTTCAAGATACTGTCCGTTCCGTTCAACTACTCTTCCAAGTCCTTTGCTGTCTCTGACAGAATTACAATGTCATCGGCGAACCTCAAAGTTTTTATTTCTTCTCCATGGATTTTAATACCTACTCCGAACTTTTCTTTTGTTTCCTTCACTGCTTGCTCAATATACAGATTGAATAACATCGGGGAGAGACTACAACCCTGTCTCACTCCCTTCCCAACCACTGCTTCCCTTTCATACCCCTCGACTCTTATAACTGCCATCTGGTTTCTGTACAAATTGTAAATAGCCTTACGCTCCCTGTATTTTACCTCTGCCACCTTTAGAATTTGAAAGAGAGTATTCCAGTCAACATTGTCAAAAGCTTTCTCTAAGTCTACAAATGCTAGAAACGTAGGTTTGCCTTTTCTTAATCTTTCTTCTAAGATAAGCCGTAAGGTTAGTATTGCCTCACATGTTCCAACATTTCTGCGGAATCCAAACTGATCTTCCCCAAGGTCCGCTTCTACCTGTTTTTCCATTTGTCTGTAAAGAATTAGCGTTAGTATTTTGCAGCTGTGACTTCTTAAACTGATAGTTCGGTAATTTTCACATCTGTCAACACCTGCTTTCTTTGGGATTGGAATTATTATATTCTTCTTGAAGTCTGAGGGTATTTCGCCTGTCTCATACATCTTGCTCACCAGATGGTAGAGTTTTGTCATGACTGGCTCTCCCAAGGCCGTCAGTAGTTCTAATGGAATGTTGTCTACTCCCTGGGGCCTTGTTTCGACTCAGGTCTTTCAGTGCTCTGTCAAACTCTTCCCGCAGTATCGTATCTCCCATTTCATCTTCATCTGCATCGTCTTCCATTTCCAGTACATTGCTCTTGTATGAACCTTCTATATACTCCTTCCACCTTTCCGCCTTCCCTTCTTTGCTTAGAACTGGGTTTCCATCTGAGCTCTTGATATTCATACAAGTGGCTCTCTTTTCTCCAAAGGTCTCTTTAATTTTCCTGTAGGCAGTATCTATCTTACCCGTAGTGAGATAAGCCTCTACATCCTTACATTTGTCCTCTAGCCATCCCTGCTTAGCCACTTTGCACTTCCTGTCAATCTCATTTTTGAGACGTTTGTATTCCTTTTTGCCTGCTTCATTTACTGCATTTTTATATTTTCTCCTTTCATCAATCAAATTCAATATTTCTTCTGTTACCCACGGATTTCTATTAGCACTCGTCTTTTTACCTACTTTATCTTCTGCTGTCTTCACTACTTCATCCCTCAGAGCTACCCATTCTTCTTCTACTGTATTTCTTTCCTCCATTCCTGTCAATTGTTCCCTTATGCTCTCCCTAAAACTCTCTACAACCTCTGGGTCTTTCAGTTTATCCAGGTCCCATCTCCTTAAATTAGCACCTTTTCGTAGTTTCTTCAGTTTTAATCTACAGTTCATAACCAATAGATTGTGGTCAGAGTCCACATCTGCCCCTGGAAATGTCTTACAATTTAAAACCTGATTCCTAAATCTCTGTCTTACCATTATATAATTTATCTGATACCTTTTAGTATCTCCAGGATTCTTCCATGTATACAACCTTCTTTTATGATTCTTGAACCAAGTATTAGCTATGATTAAGTTATGCTCTGTGCAAAATACTACCAGACGGCTTCCTCTTCCATTTCTTCCCCCCAATCCATATTCACCTACTATGTTTCCTTCTCTCCCTTTTCCTACTGACGAATTCCAGTCACCCATGACTATTAAATTTTCATGGGTTTCGAAAAAGACGATCGTGTAAAACCTAGCTCGCACTATTCGTCCACGAGACACAGAGGGCCATAGATACGGGTTCCCAGGTAGATGCCGTGTTTCTTGACTTCCGCAAGGCGTTCGATATAGTTCCCCACAGTCGTATAATGAACAAAGTAAGAGCATATGGACTATCAGACCAATTGTGTGATTGGATTGAAGAGTTCTTAGATAACAGAACGTACCATGTCATTCTCAATGGAGAGAAGTCTTCCGAAGTAAGAGTGATATCAGGTGTGGCGCAGGGGAGTGTAGTAGGACCGTTGTTATTGACAATGTACATAAATGACCTTGTGGATAACATCGGCAGTTCACTGAGGCTTTTGGCGGATGATGCTGTAGCATATCGAGAGGTTGTAACAATGGGAAATTGTACTGAAATGCAGGAGGATCTGCAACGAATTGACGCATCGTGCAGGGAATGGCAATTGAATCTCAATGTAGACAAGTGTAATGTGCTGCGAATACATAGAAAGAAAGATCCTTTATCATTTAGCTACAATATAGCAGGTCAGCAACTGGAAGCAGTTAATTCCATAAATTACCTGGGAGTAGGCATTAGGAGTGATTTAAAATGGAATGATAATACAAAGTTGATCGTCGGTAAAGCAGATACCAGACTGAGATCCATTGGAAGAATCCTAAGGAAATGCAGTCCGAAAACAAAGGAAGTAGGTTACAGTACACTTGTTCGCCCACTGCTTGAATATTGCTCACCAGTGTGGGATCCGTACCAGATAGGGTTGATAGAAGATCTGGAGAAGATCCCATGGAGAGCAGCGCGCTTCGTTACAGGATCATTTAGTAATCGCGAAAGCGTTACAGATATGATAGATAAACTTCAGTGGAAGACTGTGCAGGAGAGACGCTCAGTAGCTCGGTACGGGCTTTTGTTGAAGTTTCGGGACATACCTTCACCGAGGAGTCAAGCAGTATATTGCTCCCTCCTACGTATATCTCGCGAAGAGACCATGAGGATAAAATCAGAGAGATTATAGCCCACACAGAGGCGTACCGACAATCTTTCTTTCCACGAACAATACAAGACTGAAATAGAAGGGAGAGCCGATAGAGGTACTCAAAGTACCCTCCGCCACACACCGTCAGGTGGCTTGCGGAGTATGGATGTAGATGTAGATGTAGAATGTGTGGAATATGTGTAAAGGGCTTCTCAATGACACTTCTCTGGTGTACTCGAAACAACCTTAACAATACGTGGGCGGGCGATTTGTTGGTAGGTTTTTACGAGCACGTTGCGGAAGTTTCAGTGGGAGGCCCTTACACATCCTCCGTAAGCCCCGATTCTGCGCACGCAATTTCCATATTTTTGGAGCCTTGAAGAAAGACATTCGTGGCAGTTGATTTGCTCCGGACAAGGGGGTGCATGGCTGGATACAGTCGCCGTTCCGTTGCCAACCGCAAGCATTTTTTCCCTGAAGGCACTGACCGTCTTATCTCGCCGTGGGATAGATGCACTAGAAGATACGGTGATTACTTTTGAAATAATGAACAGTGTATTTAATTTTCTTCCATCTGTCTCGTTTTCATTTGACTGTCCCTAATACATCAGCAGAGTTTCATTCACTATGTAATCCGCTTAGTTACTACAAATCTGTTTTTAACGCTTGAAAGTTATGTGATAATAATCATGAGGGTTTGTTATGACGAAAAAGGATTATTTTTTACATTTTGGGACTTGTCCAGTATTTGTTTTTGCATCGGAATGATAAATGTTGCTATTCACATGATATGTACAGGGGAGTGAATGAAATTGGCTTGTTTTTCACGAAGTACTAAACATACGGTAATCTAATCCAAAAATGAGATGCGAGTTCAATTTTAATTGCACTTTTAACTTCCAGAAAATCGTATTTTATTCGCTTAAAATATTCCCTGGGGCACTCCGTCAACTTAAAAAGCGAACAAAACAATCTCTTGAAGTATCTGATGGTGGACACATGGCACAGAGACACCACAGACCAGAAATGGACAATGTTTACATGATGCACCAGGTAATGAAGGACAGAGAATATTGTATAATCGGAGGTTAGCTTGAGGACGAGATCACGAAAGACGGATGGAACAAGGACATGGAAGAAAATCGCCGGTGTCTTTGATTTAGTGAAGCTACAACTAACCTGAACGTTGGTGGCTGCATGGGAATTAGAATCTCGCTTGTCCCTGGTGAAAGGCCTGTGTGCTAACCACATTTTTAACGTGCATTATAGTCTTTACTGTAAGTACGTAATAGTAAGGTGTAAGACAAAAAACAAAACAAAAAAAGACCCACACCGCAGGAATCATTCGAATGGGACGGAAATCGGTAGACATTATACAGACTTTGTAAGTAGGCTGTTTAGGCTTTTATACTGGTAACGCCGCGCAGCGCTCTGTACGAAAATCACTGGCTGTGCTGTGTGCAGTCTGTGGATGGGTGGCGTTGTTGTAATATTCGCTACTGTAGTGTTGGGCTGTTGGCTGTTAACAACGCGTAGCGTTGCGCAGTTGGAGGTGAACCGCCAGCAGTGGTGGATGTGTGGAAGTGAGATGGCGGATTTTTGAGAGCGGATAATCTGGACGTGTGCCGATCAGAAACAGTACATTTGTAAGATTGGATGTCATGAACTGCTTTATATATTATGACTTTTGAACACTATTAAGGTAAATACGCTGTTTGTTCTCTATCAAAATCTTTCATTTTCTAACTGTGCCTATCAGTAGTTAGTGCCTTCCGTAGTTTGAATCTTTTATCTAGCTGGCAGTAGTGGCGCTCGCTGTATTGCAGTAGTTCGAGTAACGAATATTTTAGTGAGGTAAGTGATTTGTGAAAGGTATAGGTTAATGTTAGTCAGTGCCATTCGTTTGTAGGGATTATTGAAAGTCAGATTGCGTTGCGCTAAAAACATTGTGTGTTAGTTTAGTGTTGATCAGAATAGGTAAAGAGCGAAATGTCTGAGTACGTCCAGTTTTGCTCGCTGTTTGGAAATCAAATAACGTAAGGGATTTACCAGCACAGTAATTCAATAATTTTTCTAAGGGGTCGTTTTAACTGACAGAAAAACAAATGATTAAAATTTCAGAAAAATTGGATGATTTATTCAAAAGAAACGTCTGCAGTTTGAGCAAGTCAACAACGCGCTGGTCCACCTCATGGCATTGATTGACAGAGCTGCTGGGTGTTCTCCTGAGGGATATCGTGTTACGTACTGCCAACTGGCGTGTTTGATCGCCAAAATTCCGAGCTGGTTGCAGGCCCTGCCCATAATGGTCCAAGCGTTCTCAATTGGGGAGAGGTCCAGCGACCTTGCTGCCCAAGGTGGGGTTTGGCAAGCAGGAAGACAAGCTGTAGAAACTGTCGCTCTGTGTGGGCAGGCATTATCTTGCTGAAATGTAATCCCAGGATGGCTTGCCATGAAGGGTCACAAAACAGAACGTAGAATATCATCGATAACAACGAAATGGATCCTGATAAGAAAAGAAACAGCACTCCGGACCATTACTTCTGACTGTCGGGCCGCATGACGGGTGACTGTCAGGTTGATATTCCCCCACCCCCACACTGTCACCTCCCCCTTCCCCACCCCCCTACTGTCTGGGGCGTCTCCAGACACGTCTTCTCTGGCCATCGGACTTCAATTCGAAGTGGGACTCATCACTGCTGACAATTCTGCTCCAGTCGGCGAGATTCCAGCCCAAGAGGGGCAACGTAACTTGGGTCAAGAGCGTCATGCATTATGTTGCTCCTCAGAACCATTCACTTACAGAGGCTCTTTAAAATAGTGAATGAAACTGTTCGATATCAGAGGACGAGAAAAAAGCAAAACGGAAAATATTAGGATTACGAGTATTACTCCCACAATGGGTCCATGCCGAAACTTGATGGACAGTTTATTCAGTAAATAAGAAATGTAATCCATACTGTTCGACGAAATCGAAGAAACATTTTTTCTTTACTTTCGCTCCAAAAAATTATTTTCCGGTTGATTTTTTTCGTCCGTGACTGAGCTTTCCAGCTTTATGTGGAATGTAGATAACTTATAGGCAATGAGCAAAAGAAATGCATCAGTTTTTATAATTTTCATCTACCATCGTTCACAAACCATGAGGTATGAAAATAAAAGTTATGCGCTCTTATTATATGGTTGTAAGAGTAAACAAGGGAAACATCACGAGAATCCGGTATCATCATCTTGGGCATCTCGTTCACGTAACATAAAAATGACGCGAATTCCTAATAAAATTAAACAACCTGTAGCTTGAAATTATCCCAGATGGAATTCTTTCGGTTTATTGCGGGTCTGTCTAGTAGAACGTTCGTCCCGTCTACTAACATTCGTAAAAGGCAGTCCCTCGTCACCACAGCACTGCGGCGAACGGCGCTGGGGTGTCTGCGAGTCTCGCGAGCGCAGCGGGAACTGGTGCGCCCGCCTCGCCGATGTCTGGCGCCAGCAGCTCACTGCACCACGTGGCTGCGACGATTAGAGATGATAGATAAACTCCAGTGGAAGACTCTGCAGGAGAGACGCTCAGTAGCTCGGTACGGGCTTTTGTTAAAGTTTCGAGAACATACCTTCACTGAAGAGTCAAGCAGTATATTGCTCCCTCCTACGTATATCTCGCAAAGAGACCATGAGGATAAAATCAGAGAGATTAGAGCCCACACAGAAGCATACCGACAATCCTTCTTTCCACGTACAATACGAGACTGGAATAGTAGGGAGAACCGATAGAGGTACTCAGGGTACCCTCCGCCACACACCGTCAGGTGGCTTGCGGAGTATGGATGTAGATGGATGTAGATGTAGATGTAGATTAGGGGAGAACGACAGGGAGACGGACGGAAACATTGCTCAAATTCAGGACTTTTTCCTTCCGTGATGGAATGTAGTGGACAAATGGGGTTTGCTGCAATGAATAAAGCATGCATTGAAGTTTTTTCTGATATTTTTTATTGAAAAATATTAATATCTTTATTGTGTAATAAGGATTTACCCGAGGCAGCTCTGAAAGGAGGTCGATCGATCGACGTCGCTGCAACTGCGGTTGTGGTTATCTGAGACACGAAATTAACCTATTGTCTGATCCTTACAGATGTAATTTTGGTTCAGCGCAAGGATATACAGAAAAGCGAAATTATAGATATTTGAAAAAAATTCTCATTAAAATTGGTAGAAAACTGTAGAGTGGGTAACTACAACCAAACCGAAAAACATCGTTTTCAGAAAAACGCGTTTAAAGTTTGACAAGCATTTATCACGTGGTAAAAGCGACTTATGGGATATAATCGATTCCTGGTCCAAATAACTATCGCTCCGGCTAGTGGATGACCGCTTTCTGTTACTTTGACCTAATAAGCCCTCATTTTAGTCCTCGAAGTCCTTTTCGACGCTGTGCGCATCGCCGCCGGCGTCTCTATCTTCACAGAATCGGAGCATTTTATCCCCGATTTTGATTTGAAGGGAATCTGCCAGGCGCATTAATGCAGTATGGCCCACATTGGCTTGACATACGGCCAATTTTGAAGCAAAGTTGACAATTTCGCTTCGGCTGGATGTTATTTCTGGAGCGGATCTCCAAATGAGATGATTGAAACTTTCGAGTTCATATTCTGAATAAAAGCGTCCAAAGAACGCTCCAGCAAATCAAGTTTATTTAAATATGTACAAATAAGGAGGGTGAGCTCGGAACCGGTTCTTTGAGTTCGCGCATAATAGTTTCGAGATTAATTCTTCAATGTACATACATTCCAATTGCATGATAAAAAGATTTGAGTTTTTTTCGACCGTCACCCTGTCGTTCCCCCCTAAACACGGCGGCTAATCTGAAAGTTGAGATGACGGGCCCTTCTATTGTTATTGACATTGGTACCCCAAAGGATACTTCACTGAACGAGCAGCTGTTCTGCTATTGTGAGTCCAATATGCCATGCTTGTCAAGAGCGAAAAAATGTTTCGAATTCTTTCTAAACGAACACATAACCAGAGCTGAAGTCGAGTACGTCATAAGAATAACAGTCGAATCGTAAGCCAAGTGAAATTCAGAAATACAGCAGTGTCCACATTGTAAGACTGTGTGTCGCACCTAACAATAAAGGGTTCGTAAACAGCGAGCTGCTCGTAGCATGCCTCTAGACTGTTTTTGACGCACACATACTTAGCCCACTGCAGTCGCCTCTGCCAGCGCATGGCGTACGAGCAGAGCGCTTATCTCGGTAAAGCCGTGCTCTCACCGGACGTGAAAACGCACGTGGGCGAGGAGCTGGTGGTGTCATGACGCGGACATCCATGTTGCACTACATAGAGGAGATTAAGGCAAAAACCTGGCATGTCAAATTTTTGCCTCTAGAAGAGGAACGTCGCCTTTGAGCTGCGACATTGTTTTACGTCACAAGCAGAACCGAGGAGCCGCCATACTGTATGGCGTTAAACATCGTGTTTGGTGGGTTTTCTTTGTCATAGAGTACGCAGTATAAATATAAGCTTATCAAAGCGTGAGGAAATTGAGGACCTCAGGAAACGCGTTGTTTTAGCCACGATTTATTGTAATAAAATGACAGGAAAGTACATATTGGTAGCCAAAAGCTTCCTGTAGTTGATGCTTTTAGTGCTATAACCTGTGTGCTATCAAAGTATACTGTTTCAGAGCTACAGTACAATGATACTTTATCAAAAAGGAGTCTTTCTGGAACAATATTCAAATTAAATATCAAATAATAACGGTATTAGATACTGGTTTCCATGGTGTATGCCATGCACGGAAGCCCGGTTATAAAGCAGACGGTAGTGTTGTGAGCTCTTAGTGATGAAAACGTTCATCTCAATATTTTTTCCCTCGTCTTTTGTTTCCTAATACCTTCTAGGTATGTCTCATTCATAAATAGAAGCATTATCTCAAAAGTAAAAATTTAATATAAATAATGCATTTGCTACAGTCTTGCTGCAATGACCAGTGACTGACATATTTCCCCAGTGGCCATAAATCTTAACGTGACTGTGGGTCTACGTCTGAAAGTAAACACAAGTTACTCACTGAAAGTTTGTGCTGCGATGGAACTTACTGTAAAGTATATATACCTGTCTCTGTGTTTCTAGACTGGCTCATGTCCGTATCTTGCCGGTAAATATTTTTTCTATAATGGTGAGCAACTTCGAAAAAAATCACTTCGAGGAGGAAGCCTCATCCAATTGGAAACCTACTTGTTTCTTCCGTTATGTCGATGACACGTTCGACATCTGGCCCATTGGTAGGGAAAAGCTCCTGGATGTCCTTACACACCTAAACTCCATACATCCAAACATCAAGTTCACTATGGAGACCGAAGCAGAAAGAAGATTACCATTCCTTGACGCCATGGTCAAGAGAAGAGCTGATGGTGCCCTGAGCAACGGTGTGTACAGGAAGAAAACGCACACTGACCTGTACCTGCATGCAGACAGCTGCCACCACCCTTCTCAGAGGAACGGATCACTAAAAACACTGGTGCACAGGGCGCGCAGCATCTCAGACGCAGAGAATCTGTCCCAGGAATTGGAACACCTCAAAACCGTGTTCCGAAAAAACGGGTACTCGGAATGGCAGATTAGACGCGCTCTCCGTCCCACCACCACAGCACAATCTGTGGAGACGGATGAACTCACGGAAGAAGAGGTAGCCACTGCCTTTATTCCGTACAATGGCGCACTATCGGGAAAAATCGGGCGTTTATTAACAAAGCACCGAGTTAAAACCGTAGGCCTTCGGCCTCTCCCAGGAGCAATTCCTCAATTGCCTGTTAATTCCAAGTTCCGAATCGTGTTCTGCTATTTCGGTGCGGAGAGAAGACCTCTCCGTGTGCCGTTAATGCATCGACACTCACGAAGAGCAGCAGCAATACTGCTGTTGTTTCGATATTACAGCTTCACAAGCACAACCCTGCTCACTTGGTCCTGACCCATATCGACTGCGGGCAACTTTAGTGCACACCGGTGCTTTTGTTACAGACCTACGTCGCCGTACCAGTACCGGCGCCTGAAGGCAATTCGTGACACTGACACTGCTAGTAACGGAAATCCTGTGGCGCGTAATGTGAAGGTAATTCCTCTATAGCTGGATACCCATACAGTAATTCGTTTCCCGTCTACACTGGTTCAAGTAGCGGAAGTTTAAATATAACCCCCCTCCCCCTGTATATCCCTTATTCAATATGTATTTTGACAAGTCCGTGACAACATTCACTGCTGCTCTATTATTCCGCTCAATTTTCTCCTGCCCATTGTATATTTCCAAAGCGTAACAATAACCGGCACTTGTCGCAAGTAGTTTGTAAATTTTTAATCCGAATCTCGTTCTTTCCGATGGATTAAATAGCGTACGTCTTAAACGTCCTTTATATGCAGCTGCGCTACTAAGTTGCTGCTGGGTATTCTTCGTGCTTTATTGTCTCTGTTAATACACATCGCTGAACTGAATGTCGCACTAATTTATAACTACTACGTTGAATGGACACGTAAAATTCGGCTTTAAAGATAATTTTGTTTGAAACTGGAAAGAAAACCGACGCTTTCCGTTGACACTGGGCGTTGCACGAAACATATGATAAGCACTATTTATTTGGGCCAGCTCCATCTACGCATTCCAAAAACGAAATTGCTAATATCTTCCCAAACACCAGCGAAGTTGCGCCTGACGACCGTCAGGAGAAAAACCCCGTGAACTGCAAACATTAATGTCTTTCAACACTCCCTTTTGGTGATTTTACATTCCCGGATTTCGCGACGGTGACAACGACATATTGAGTTCTGTACCCTACGAAGTCCTGAATCTAGAAACGAATCTGATTCTATACTTGTTGTTTTTTTCCTTCACCAGAAGACAGTGGAAATCTATATGCTCCCTGAGAGTCAAGAAACGCGGCATAATCTTGTCTACTACACTCCAGATCTCGTGAACGGACAGAGCGACCTGTGTTTCGCAAAAAAAACCTTTTTGCAGAATCCGTGTCTATATTATGGAGAATTTCGTTTTACATTAACGTCATAATGCGTGTGTATATGTCATGTGGCAGGTATGCAGTTCCACAAGGGCTGACTTGATCACGTCACATCACAAATATAGTTATACAGACATAGGTCACAAGAAAATAAATTAACAAGACAAAAGAGTTGACAAATCTTCAATGAAAACTAATTACTCGAAAACTGAGCCACATCTGGGACAGTGTTCTGAGTGCGAAAGTGGACAGAGAGGGGATTGGCACACATGGTTGAGTGTTTCCTCTTGGCCACTCTCGCACTTTGGAGTGTGAGTTGTGAGTTGGAAGAAACATCTTTCTGTGCAGCCACAGTGTACGAAATGTGCGGATAAGTCAGTGTGAACGGACTGTGCGTGACGGTGGTTCCCGGACAACGGTAGAGACTGCGTATACCTACCGACTGTTTCTTTGAATCCAGAAGCATCTTTTGAAAATATACATTTCAGTAAGATTAGCAGTTAATCCCAACAGGCTGAGGTCAGCAATATGGATCTAGAATTATACGCATTTGCACGAAGAGGTTTCTTCAAAATTGGAATGACCAAGCCTTTCCTCCAGTCGCTTAGTACCCTTCGTTGCCACGACGGAAGTCTACGGAGGCGAACGTCAGCCTACCCGGCTGTGCGTAGGAAAACCTCATCTCTGCAGCGTTCTCGCAAATGTATAGTGAGCTGCCGAAGACGCGAAAGCAGCAGAGCGATGACCCTCACTCTGGCAACGCGCGTATCGCCGCTACTCTTCCACAGGGCACCGCGTCGTACAGTCACTCAATCTTACGTACCCGCTTGAGGTACCACGCTTCTTCGGTCACAAACCACAGGCACCTTAGCCACGAATGTCGATAGGCTTTGCGCACCTGCTCGTAATTCAGCCGGCCCGGGTGGAGTGGCAGCGCCTCGGCCGGTTTGCGGCTGGCGCCACCTGTGGACGTGGCCCGGTGCCAGCTGCCTGCTAGCAGGCTAGCTGGCGCCAGAAATATTCGCGAGCGCCTCGCCGGCCCAGGTGGAGCTGGTCTCGCCGGTTACGCATGTGGGCGGCTCGTCGTGCTGTCCGCAACGTCTGTGCCGCGGCTCAGGCGCGACGTCCGTACACGGGCTGTTGGATATGTCACTCCATTTTTAAAGTCAAGTGCTGTAACTTGTCGTTCAAGAGGATTTGTTTGCCAGGTCTGTTGTTCACTTAAGGTTAAGTGTGGAAAAAAAAGAGACATTGTGTGGTGTGAGGCTCTATAATACACGTGCGCAAGTAATGGAGACCTGAACGAGGAATTCAAAAGCAGATAACTAGCCGCGACACCGATGGGACGCTATCTGAATGACCATCAACCACCAGGAGAGACATCAATATTTCTACGATTAAAGTGATGTTTATCTAGAGTCTACAGAAGCCACTGCCTCAGGGATCTCATGAAAGTGATGTAACGTGTTGCTATTCGAAAGTTTCAAAGAAGAAAAAGTAGGTAGGTGTGCGTACTGTAAGACCTTCGGTACACACACCATCAGATTATTTGACTTGTCGCTCTAGCGAAGTAAGCGAGTGTCAGCAATATATCTCGTGGTCTTATCGTGGCGTGTTTATCTTCTTTCGTTAGGTCAGACGATAGAAATGCCACATGCACGCTTAGAGTAGCAGAGTGACGGTGACCAACTTTAAACAGAACTTGATTAATTTTCACACGTATTTATGAAAATAATAACAAGCATAAAAATTACTAATTTGATTCTGGATGATATTTTCAATTGACAATCTGAAGTTCCTTTGGTCTTGGTACGTTAATCTTATTCTCACATATCTCTGATACTTGACAAAGTGTCTATACATTTCTCTTCATGACTATGTACAGGAATATGATAATCTTATTAGGCGCAGACTGAAACTTGACTATAGACTGGTACAGACTGATGCAGACTGGTGCAGACTGACAGATCGGAGGTCTGTACACTCGTTATAATACCTCGCGCGTTCAGGTATCACTGCGCGAGTGTGATCTGCGAGGAGAAAAGGTACTACGTTAGCAGCAATCTCATTGGCTGCGTTACATATTAATACGCGGATCGGCGGAAGCAGAATTTGGTCCGTCTCTAAGACAGCGCCATCTCGTAGTGCGGAGACGGACAAGCCCTGCGCCTGCGCTGTTGTGCTTAGCGGGGCGCGCTCTATGGGGAAAGTTGTGTACGCGCTGACTACACAACAAGTAGACTTCCTTAAGGAAATAGTAGCTACTATAAGATTAATTCCCTAAAAATGACGACCACTGGGTACAATCCACTGAATCGTTTTTGAACTGCCTAGTGAGTGGGCGATACTGTTTCTTATTCTGTCCGGGTGAGACTTCCGTCTGTAGATGAACAGGTCAACTTGAAAGTTATGTCATCCGCCGAGTGACATTTCACCTGTTTCTTCTGAAAAAGCGCGGGGGTGTCCGTAGATGTGAAACGGCCTTTTGGAGCCTGCACTCATTGCATATTATCTTCTCTGCACAACGACGACTGGCGAATAGTTTCTCAGTGGGACAAAATTTTACGTCAACAGTTTGTAGAGCATGGCTCACCCCGCATTTTGCACCAGACGTTCGTTTCTCAGGTCGATGATTCGCAGATATTGCAACGGCGACAAGTGCGCTCACAATCCATGTTACTTCTTCTTTTAGGGATGTTAAACAGAAACCAGAATCTTGGACGAGATTCAGCAGAATTCATTTCTGAGGCATGAAATGTCCCATGCCGTATGTCGAGAGCGGCATAGGCGACAGCACCACATCTGTTACAAAAGAGTATTGTCAATATGGAAGCTGGTTTGTAAATATAGCTGTTATCACTCAAAACCTTAATACGTAGACTATTTCAATGATGACTAACAACAATAAAATTATAGTAATCTAAACATGAAATACCAGGTAGTAATGTTTTGGTCGTTTCTGATGTGGGAACGACCCATATCTAACAACATCTTTAAGGGGTAGAGCGCTAACACACTCATGTGGATCAGGAGAAATTAGTCTAACGGTCGATATGGAGATGATTCCAAGCAATGATCCGCTTCAGTTGGATCGAGGAGAAATCGGTCGTGACTTTGTTCATGGAACCATTCTGAAATTCGTCGGATGTGATTTACGAGCTACATTTACGTGGGTTTAACCATTGTGCATCATCCATGAGACATGCTTATGATGTGGTATAATTTAAAAAAATGTTCAAATGTGTGTGAAATCTTATGGGACTTAACTGCTAAGGTCATCAGTCCCTAAGCTTACACACTACTTAACCTAAATTATCCTAAGGGCCAACACACACACCCGAGGGAGGACTCTAACCTCCGCCGGGATCAGCCGCACAGTCCATGACTGTGGTATAATCATGTAGAACGAATCAGTTCGTACGGTTCTCACCTAAAGCCAGTTTTGATGCAACGCAGTGGAGGTTACTTTATCGTTTTGGTCTTGCAATTTGGGGCAAAATTTTCTTCTTCAACCATAATTGTTTGTTTACAACAAATTTTTATTTTGGTATGATTTTGATTTCACTTCACAATAAGGCCTTTTTAGATTCCTAAGGTTTTCATTCGCTGTTCGGTTTGAATAAAAGCCAACACGTGTTGGAGCAGGTGGTGCAAAACTTTTTTCGAACAGTTTAAACCGCAGCAAAATATGCCAGCTACGGAGGGCGACCCAGTAAGAGTACAGGGGCACCCGCTATATTGCACCTTCAGATACACTATCCATCCAACGGCAGACGCGCGCCGCTCCACAGGTTCCAACGCACTCGTGTGTCCTTGCAAAAATCCTTCCAGCATGAGCAGCTGCTCCTATAATAGCGTCTTTCTACTACACTGTCTGACGTATTGCCCGGAAGGCCCAACATTTATTATAAAAGAAAACCCTTAAACAACTTACTAAGTAAATAGTTAAAACAAGAAAAAATATTATGTAATTGACGTAATTCGTAGGTATGAGAAGGACACGGCACACCATAGGGTAGAAGTCTAGAGGATTGGTTTGTAACCTGGGAGTCTGACGTCTGAAACAAAATGGTTCGATTTTGTTTATTTTTAAAAGATTATCACTATGGTTAATGTTTCATAAGACTGTAATATATATATATATATATATATATATATATATATATATATATATATATTTCAAATGCTAGTATTAACACGTGACACAGTGTGGTGGAGATTACAGCCTGTGAAACGACTGTATCATCATCATCTTCGTCAGGTAGTCCACCTACTATGCATCTATAACAGAAAAAAAAAATCACATCTACAAATAGTAATTAATGTAGAATAATAAAATTTCGGGAACACATTTGTCTAGGTAGTATATTAAAGTGACTAAAATTGCAAACTTCACAGGTTAGTAGCGAGTGCTAGATAAGCCATTCCAAATGGAAATGAGCGTTTGGTGACTTTGGCCGTGAGGCCCCTTACGGGGCAGGTCCGGCCGCCTTGGTGCAGGTCTCATTAAATTTGACACCACATTGGGCGACTTGCGCGCCGGATGGGGATGAAATGATGACGAAGACAGCACAACAGCCAGTCCCTGAGCGGAGAAAATCCCCGACCCAACCGGTAATTGAACCCAGGCCCGTATAGCGGCAATCCGTCACCTTCTTCGGACTATTGGTAGTTTCCTAAGTGGAAGATAAATTACTTCATTATTCACTTCGCCACAGATACATGAATTAATTGACAGCACACTACATCAGTTACCACGTCACAGTACGATATTTCGGCGAACAACCGTTCCGCCATTATCGGGTGGTGCTGATGGAATGGTGAGTGTAGTGTTGGCAGAAGAGCCAACACCGTGTTGCGAAGGGAGCCGGAAATGCACGCGTTTTAGCTCGCGCAGGCTGGCGTGAGGAGGGAAGAACTATACTGACGTGAGGTCTGGAACATAACAAGGAATTAGAATTCAGAAAGAGGACGTAGCTACTTTGATACTTAACTTGAATCCATTAATGATGAACGTCGCTCTTGACGGTACATGATTCACAATATTATCTGTTCAGAATAGTAACTGAATATGGCGCCTTGCTAGGTCGTAGCAAATGACATAGCTGAAGGCTATGCTAAAGTGTCGTATCACAAATGAGAGCGTATGCAGTCAGTGAACAGTCGCTAGCAAAGTCGGCTGCACAACTGGGGCGAGTGCTAGGAAGTCTCTCTAGAGTAGACCTGCTGTGTGCAGGCGCTCGGTCTGTAATCACTGATAGTGGCGACACGCGGGTCTGACGTATACTAAAGGACCGCGGCCGATTTAAAGGCTACCACCTAGCAAGTGTGATGTCTGACGGTGACACCACAGTGAGAGTGCTGGCTCCTGGCAGTACTTATGCCTGCCAGTCCAGACTTCGCCGGCCCCGCGCCGTGCTCGGTGATGGTGTTGGTGGTGGTGGTGGTGGTGGTGGTGGTCGGGAGTCTCGGTTGCCTTTCGCCCGCCGTCGCTGTCGCAACCCGCGTCCAGGTGTTGCGTTCTGCTTTGATGGAGCTTTGTATTGGCTCCCATACCTTTCCCAGTTAGAAGCCCTTGTTCCTCTTCATTAAATAATCAGGCACATGGATTTCAATCGCTTCTTTCAAAGTGGAGACCCAAAGTTCATCGATACTGCATGACTTTCGTTTGTTGATAATTTATTTTATGTTTATTTTCAGTGAAGTTTTTTGCTATCGTAGACTTCTTGCGCAGCAGTAAGCTGGTGTGCCGCTCGTGTTCTGTACATCGGTCTTCGACTGTGCCGGCCGAAGTGGCCGAGCGGTTCTAGGCGCTTCAGTCTGGAACCGCGCGACCTCTACGGCCGCAGGTTCAAATCCTGCCTCGAGAATGGATGTGTATTATCTCCTCAGGTTAGTTAGGTTTAAGTAGTTCCAAGTTCTAGGGGACTCATGACCTAAGTCCCATAGTGCTCAGAGCCATTTCAACAATTTCTTCGACTGTGCGGATTGTTTGTCCAACATAATTTTTTTCGAATTGACACAGAACCTGGTACAACCCCCGCTTTACTAAGACCCTGGTCGTCTTTCACTGACCCTATAAAATCTTGTATTATGAATGGCGGGCAGAAAAATGCTGCTTCCGCAGTAGTCTACCGATTTTTAACGACACATTGTCATCGACCTCCGTGTCGTTCTTGGGGCTCTTGCGTCGCAAGGCCGTTCAGATCGGTCGGTTGCTGTACCCGTTCTCGTGGAACACTGATTCTATGCGTCGCAGTTCTACCATCA
This sequence comes from Schistocerca gregaria, assembly GCF_023897955.1. NCBI lineage: Eukaryota > Metazoa > Arthropoda > Insecta > Orthoptera > Acrididae > Schistocerca > Schistocerca gregaria. Next base: position 430,394,400 of record NC_064921.1, read on the forward strand.
GACTTCGTTCGTCTGAAATGGAATATGCCATGTGTACTAGAGTGTTGAACACGCTCTTCTTCTGTGAGGTTTGGTGGCAGCTGGAGGCGTGGAAAAGTAAATCCATATGCATTGGCTTACGGTATACACTAAGGGTAACCGAACCGCCGGCCTACACTGAACTAGGATACAGAGAAAACGAAGTTTGCCATCTTTTTCTATTTTCACGGTAAACTGGAAGTTTTGACAGATGGAGTTCAGATGTTCTAAGAATTTCTGTTGTATTTCGGATCCCTGTGGCCAGATGACAGAAGTGTCGTGGACATACCGATAGAAACGTCTTAGAAAATCTGAATTCCATCCATGAAAATATCCAGTATACCATGGAAACAGAAAAAGATGGCAAACGTCACTTTATCGAAATCTATCCGATAATGGCAGCACTGTTATTTGTCGAAATATCGTGGACACTCGACGATTTCGAATCTCTGACATCGCTGCGGTCGGAAAAAGATCCTACAAGAACGGGACCAACGACGACTGGAGAAAATCGTTCAATGCTATAGAAATGCATCCCCTCCACAAATTGCTGCAGATTTTAATGCAGGGTCTGCGTGCGAACCATTCAACAAAACATCGTTGATATGGGTTTCGGAGCCGGAGGCCCGCTCGTATACCCTTATGATCGCTCGACACAAAGTTTACACCTCGCCTGGGCCCGTCAACACCGACATTGGACACCTGATGACTGGGTACATGTTGCCTGCTGGAACGAGTCTCGTTTCAAATTGTATCGACCGGATGGACGTGTATGAGTTTAGAGAAACCTCATGAATCTATGGACCCTGCACGTCAGGAGGGGACTGTTCAAGCTGGTGGAGGCCTATAATGGTGTGGGGAGTGTGTATTTGGAGTGATATGGGACCCGTGATACGTCTGCATACGACTCTGACACGTGATACGTACGTAAGCAACCTGTATGATCACCTGCATTCTTTCATGCCCATTGTGCATTCCGACAGATTTGGGCAATTGCAGCAGGACACCCCACTCGTTCATAATTGCTACAGAGTGGATCCAGGAACACTCTTCTAAATTTAAACGCTTCCGCTGGGCTCCAAACTGGGCAGACATGAAAGTTATTGAGGATGGGATACCTCGCAACGTGCTGTTCGGAAGAGATCTCCACCCCCTCGTACTCTTACGGATTTGTGGACATACCTGCAGGATTGATGCCTTCAGTTGCGTCCATCACTCCTTCAAACATTAATCGATTCCTTGCCACGTCGAGTTGCTGCACTACTGCGTGTTTTCTGGGACCGTACACGATATTAGGCAGGTGTACCAGTTTCTTTGTCTCTTCAGTGTAGGAGTGTAAGGCTAGCGCGGCTTAATACGAAAGTCGAGTGCACGATTTTACTGTGATGAACTAGCACTGACACGGAGATAATCATCAACTATCGGAACCAGATGGGCTCCAATGAAGGTGTAGCACATGGAAAACATTTGACGTTGGCACAATGCAAAGAATAAATTTACAACAGTCTACGATTTTTATCCCACTTACACATAAAAATATATTTTATACACGCACACACACATACAAATTTATTATTCTATTCTTTGGCGCACGTAGCAACCCTCCACCGCTAGAGGGGTGCTAATTGAGAGTGTAATAAGGAGGTGTGGAATGTAACTATGTCGGTGCCTGAAAAGCACCGTGCTGTAATCGAGTTTCTAATCACAGAATACGTACCTTCATTTGAAACCCAAAGAAGAATTAAAGCTGTGTACGGTGATAATTCCATCGACGTTGTGTTGTTAGTGTTCGTAATGAAGGTAACAGTGGTTAGTGTATGACAGAGCTCGGAACGAACAATCGCGTACAGTAACTGACGAGACTCATGGGAATCAGTTGATGAACTCATCACTTATACATGTCTCAGATAAGTGTAACGTATCACGACAGGCCATCATTGCAGAAGTACAGGGCAGAAAGCTTTGTGTGCGGTGAGTGCCTCGAAGGCTCACACTTGAGATGAAACAGAGTAGACTGGACATCTGCTAATAATTCCTTCTGCGTTTTGAGTGCGGTGGTGATGAAGGCTTGGTTCACCATTTTGACGCCGAAAACAAAAGAGCGCCAATGGAATTCTTCTCAAAGGATTATTGACCCCCAAAAAAAAAATTCAAGAATGCTTTCAGCAGGCAAAGTCATGCTTGCGGTGCTCTGGGTACTCAAGGTGTGATGCATTTGTAAATCATGCACAAAAGCACCACCATAAACTCTACAAGGTACCGAGACACCCTCAGAAAACTGAAAACCAAAATTCTGAGAGTTCGTCCACACATGGAGCACGCTCTCATTCAGCATGACAACGCCAGACCACACACGAGCGCTGCGACATCTGCAACAACCCGACGCCTTGGCTTCACGGTCATCAACCGCCCTCCATACAGTACCGACTTGTCCCCATCCGATTTGCATCTGTTTCCAAAACTTACACACCAACTTCAAGAAGTTACCTTTGATAGTTATGAAGCGTTGCAAGCAGTGGGGAGGTTGTAGGTTTGTCAAAATGTCAAGTCTTCTAAAGAGGCCTTATAAACTAATTCGTCTCTCATTGGGAGATATTTGTTCATTAACAATGTCACTTTGCTGAGAAATAAATATGTAGATTTGTAGATAAAGATGTAGAATGTTAATAAAGTTTGTTTTATTTAAGAACCTTTAAGAGCTTTTACATTCCAGCACGCCCTCGTATGTTAGGTTGTTGCATAAGTTCGTAGCGTTTTTGTTTTGTATGTTGTTATAAGTGTTGCCATGAGTTTATTTATCGATTGTCCCTTTTATTTGTGGTTCACTGTTGCTATTAGAGTTTACGTATTACTATTTTGTGATTTTGAGATAGTGAGTGAAGCTGTGGACGCTAGAAAATGGAGTGCCAAGTGGAGAAATCGGAACATTTCCAACATATACTTCTGTTTGAGTTCAACAGAGGAGCGACAGCAACGAAGGCAGCCAGAAATATTTGCGTCTTGTATTGGGATAATGCCACTGGGTAGAGCACAACAAGAAACTGGTTTTCTCGTTTTAAGGAAGATCGTGACGTTAGTGACTCTACACATACAGCAAGACCTTCGGGGTTTCATGAAGATCGTATAAACCTATTAATCCACAATGGTACACGTCATTTCACTCGAAAACCGGCAAATGTAATGAAGTGTGATCATTTCACCACCAATGGGGAATGATAAGAAATCGAGTGTTGTAACATTATGTGATTGCCTTATCACTTTAAATCATTCACTAATCGAGCAGTCGCTCGGCAGCAGCTACAGTTAGCAAATAATGTTGCGAGAATGTAAAAAGTGAACGACCTGTGACGTAACTTGTTTATTGTCGAAGCGCCGTCAGAGATGCAGTGAGTTATTGACTTTGAAAACCGCGGCGCGAAAAACGGACAGAAGAAGAACACTTTTACACATTTTCTTTTTTTTATGTACGAGATATTCTCGATGAACAGTTACTCATTCTTCTCTTGTCTCTTGTAACTTGTGTCGGACGCGCATGTCTTTCCGCCGTATTATTATCGTTAAAAATAATATTATTTTAGTGTAAAGTAAAGTGCAATACTAAAAGTGCAATACTGCATAGCAGTAAATTTATTGTGCGACGTGTATGTGAAAACGTCAAAGGAATTATTGTCATCACGAGAAGAGAAGTGCCAGTCAAAACGGCATCCATGTTAAAATTCTTCATTGTAGTGTAAGTTCATCTATTAATTACCATAAATTCAGATTTAAATGGAATTGGTGTATGGGCTATTTATTTAGTGTAGAATCTATGTCTCACTCCTTCATGAAGTTATTTAATTTTCTTTATGTTTCTGCCAAATAGACAGTTCAAAGTCACGAATTCTTTCGTCGAAATCGGACGGAAGTTGTATGCTTCGAAATACTTTCTCCGCGCCACATTCTACTGGTAAATGCATGATAAACTACGGTCCCTTAGAAAATTCATGTTGAGCTATCCAAAAATAATTATATTTTGAATAGGCATTTACTCTCCTCTGCAATGCAACTTCCGACTGATCAGACACTCCAACAAGAGGCAGCCGCACACGGTCGGCGTTCACAAATACACTCCTGGAAATGGAAAAAAGAACACATTGACACCGGTGTGTCAGACCCACCATACTTGCTCCGGACACTGCGGGGGGGGCTGTACAAGCAATGATCACACGCACGGCACAGCGGACACACCAGGAACCGCGGTGTTGGCCGTCGAATGGCGCTAGCTGCGCAGCATTTGTGCACCGCCGCCGTCAGTGTCAGCCAGTTTGCCGTGGCATACGGAGCTCCATCGCAGTCTTTAACACTGGTAGCATGCCGCGACAGCGTGGACGTGAACCGTATGTGCAGTTGACGGACTTTGAGCGAGGGCGTATAGTGGGCATGCGGGAGGCCGGGTGGACGTACCGCCGAATTGCTCAACACGTGTGGCGTGAGGTCTCCACAGTACATCGATGTTGTCGCCAGTGGTCGGCGGAAGGTGCACGTCCCTGTCGATCTGGGACCGGACCGCGGCGACGCACGGATGCACGCCAAGACCGTAGGATCCTACGCAGTGCCGTAGGGGACCGCACCGTCACTTCCCAGCAAATTAGGGACACTGTTGCTCCTGGGGTATCGGCGAGGACCATTCGCAACCGTCTCCATGAAGCTGGGCTACGGTCCCGCACACCGTTAGGCCGTCTTCCGCTCACGCCCCAGCATCGTGCAGCCCGCCTCCAGTGGTGTAGCGACAGGCGTGAATGGAGGGACGAATGGAGACGTGTCGTCTTCAGCGATGAGAGTCGCTTCTGCCTTGGTGCCAATGATGGTCGTATGCGTGTTTGGCGCCGTGCAGGTGAGCGCCACAATCAGGACTGCATACGACCTAGGCACACAGGGCCAACACCCGGCATCATGGTGTGGGGAGCGATCTCCTACACTGGCCATACACCTCTGGTGATCGTCGAGGGGACACTGAATAGTGCACGGTACATCCAAACCGTCATCGAACCCATCGTTCTACCATTCCTAGACCGGCAAGGGAACTTGCTGTTCCAACAGGACAATGGACGTCCGCATGTATCCCGTGCCACCCAACGTGCTCTAGAAGGTGTAAGTCAACTACCCTGGCCAGCAAGATCTCCGGATCTGTCCCCCATTGAGCATGTTTGGGACTGGATGAAGCGTCGTCTCACGCGGTCTGCACGTCCAGCACGAACGCTGGTCCAACTGAGGCGCCAGGTGGAAATGGCATGGCAAGCCGTTCCACAGGACTACATCCAGCATCTCTACGATCGTCTCCATGGGAGAATAGCAACCTGCATTGCTGCGAAAGGTGGATATACACTGCACTAGTGCCGACATTGTGCATGTTCTGTTGCCTGTGTCTATGTGCCTGTGGTTCTGTCAGTGTGATCATGTGATGTATCTAACCCCAGGAATGTGTCAATAAAGTTTCCCCTTCCTGGGACAATGAATTCACGGTGTTCTTATTTCAGTTTCCAGGAGTGTATATTTTCACCGCTGATTATAGCTATATGTTGCTGCACAAAAGTAAACATATTGTTATAATTAGCGACTACGAACGGAGACGTTTATAACGTATGTTTATGTATACACATCACGTGAACATATCGTTATAGTGTATAGCTCTAAGCCAAAACCACAAATATCTGCTTGCTCGTCATCAGTTGGCTCGTGAACAACAGCGACCATTCCTAACCTGAATAGTTTGTTAACATAAGGAAAAGAAAGGAATGGTTGAGCCCTAACAAAGACCTGCACGCATCCACTAAAGATAAATGTTATACATCTGGTAGAACAGCGATGTTGTGGTACACTACGAATTGTTACCCTTAGGTGTAACCAGCACTGGTGACATTTATTGTCAACAACTGAGACGTGCTACAGACACAGTCCAGGAGCAACGACGAGGACGACTGCTTGAAGTGAAGCTTCTCCACGATAGCGCGCGCCCACCATCTGCTAGACCGACAGAAAACACTATACAGGAGCTGGGATGGGAAGGCATTCCGCACGCGCCTTATTCATCTGCTCTTGCGCCTTCAGATTTTTACCTTTCCCACTCCCTATCAAACAACCTTCAAGGAACTTCCTTTCAGAATGAAATTGCTCTCCGAACATGACTCGACGAGTTCCTCCACGCAAAAAACTTTATTTCTACTGTCGCGGCATCGAAAAGTTACCCCACCGTTGGCAGACTGTTGTAAATATTGAAGGAGGATATGTTACTGATGACAAAACTCTCTGTCATATGCATCGGTTGTATTTATTAAATTTATGGCAAAACGTTACAAACTTTTCCACCATCATTAATATTACACGCACAAGCGCCAAAGAAACTGGTCTAGGCACGCGCATTCGAATACAGAGATATGTAAACAGGCAGAATACATCGCAGCGGTCGGCAACGCCTGTATAAGAAAACAAGTGTCTGGTGGAATTGTTAGATCGGTTTCTACTACTATAATGGCAGCTTATCAAGATTTAAGTGATTTTCGACGCGATCTTATAAACGGCGCACGAGAAATGGGACACAGAATCTCCGAGGTAGTGATGACGAGGGGATTTTCCCATACTATCATTTGACGAGTGTGTCGTGAATACCAGGAAACCGGTAAAACATCGAATCTGCGATATCACTGCGGTTGGAAAAAGATCCTGGAACAACGGGATCAACGACGACTGCACGGCATCGTTCAAGGTGACAGAAGTGTAACCCTTCCTCAAATTGCTGGAGATTTCAATGTTGGGCCATCAACAAGTCTGAATGTGCGAAGCATTCAAAGAAATATAGGCCTTCGGAGCCGAAGGCCCACTCGTGTACCCTTGATGACTGCACGACACAAAGCTTTCGCATGGACCAGTCAACACGGACACTGGACTGTTATTGACTGCAATAATGTTGCCTGGTCGGACGAGTCTCGTTTCAAATTGTATCGATCATATGGACGTGCACGGGTATGGAGACAGCCTCACGAATCCTTTTTTCCAGAAAGTTAGCAGGGGACTGTTCAAGCAGGTGGAGGCTCTGTAATGGTGTGGGGCGTGTGCAGTTGGAGTAGTATGGAACCCCTAGACAGGTGACACGTACGTAAGCATCCTGTCTGATCATCTGCATCCATTCGTGTCCATTGTGCACTCCGACGGACTTGGGCAGTTCCAGGAGGACAATGCGACACCCCAAAAAACGACCAGAATTGCTCTAGAGTGGCTCAAGGACTACTCTTCTGAGTTTAAACACTTTCACTGGCCTTCAAACTCCTCATACTCGTATTCCTTCGGATTTATGGACAGCCCTCCGGCTCTACTTCAGATATTAGTCGAGTCCATGCCACGTCGTGTTACGACACTTCTGTGTGCTCGCGGGTTTCCACACGATATTAGGCACGTGTACCAGTTTCTTTGGCTCTTCGGTGTAAATTTTACGTATAAAGAGAACAATATTCACTGCTCTCCGATCGGTCAACGCGTTTGTAAATAATAATCGTCGTATCGAGTGGCTGCCTATATCGGCAGTGCCGTGCGTTCTCGATTATTCTTGGGAACTCGTGTACTCATTCTCCCTTTTCACACTTTGCATGGCCCTCTTGCAGTTGACTACAGACTCCAGCGATGAGTTTTCAGTTATACGGGCAGCGACAGAGACTAACGGGCCGAGCCCCGAGTGCACGGAGACGGCGGGTTAGAGTATGACACCGCAGCACCCGCTGGAGGGTTTAAAGCGAGTATACAGAAATCATCTCTGATCTCCGCACGGTAAACTTCCTTATTAGTTGTGCGAGATGTGAATGGAATATCACGCTCCCAGTCTCGCTTTCGAACGTCGGCTTCGTAAGTTTAAGAGTAAGCGAAACCCTGACACACAGGTGTCTTAGGTTTATTTTCAGTTTAGCAGTACTTTTTGTGAGCTAGGTGTGCGAAACGTTTAGCCGGCGACCGCCGGCGCGGCAGACAGCACACGTGCGCGACCACCGCAGCCGCAACCGCGAGGATGCGGCCTGACTAATTGCCAACTGACAAACAGCGTGCTGCCTTAGCTCTGGGTGTTTTCTTTGCTCGAGTAACCACAGGCAGTGATTATTTTGGGAGACTCGGTTCAGTTTATGCGTGCACTGTATTTCTGAACTCTAGCGGGAGGAGTCGGCATAGCCAGAGTGTGTGTTCGGTCTCCTGGGCAGCTGGGAACAGCAGTGACGGCTGGTCTATGTTTTCCAGTCAGCGAGAACGGAGGGGCCATTAGAGATCTTAAAGACGGCTCCCAGTTTCTGTTTCATAGTTGCACGCGGTGAGCGCAAGACAGCGTGTGACGGATTACTGAACACAAACTCGTAGCCCTTTCCTAAGAAGCGCTGTCTGGTGACGTATCTCAAAGTTACCAACCTCACTGTGTTGTGTGGCATCACGATTGTGTATTTCTTAGCAGCGCAGATATTTTCATTGTGATCTACATCTACATCTACATCTACATGATTACTCTGCAATTCACATTTAAGTGCTTGGCAGAGGGTTCATCGAACCACAATCATACTATCTCTCTACCATTCCACTCCCGAACAGCACACGGAAATAACGAACACCAAAACATTTCTGTTCGAGCTCTGATGTCTCTTATTTTATTTTGATGATCATTCCTAGCTATGTAGGTTGGGCTCAACAAAATATTTTCGCATTCGGAAGAGAAAGTTGGTGACTGAAATTTCGTAAATAGATCTCGGCGCGACGAAAAACGTCTTTGCTTTAATGACTTCCATCTTAACTCGCGTATCATATCTGCTACACTCTCTCCCCTATTACGTGATAATACAAAACGAGCTGCCCTTTTTTGCACCCTTTCGGTGTCCTCCGTCAGTCCCACCTGGTAAGGATCCCACACCGCGCAGAAATATTCTAACAGAGGATGAACGAGTGTAGTGTAAGCTGTCTCTTTGGTGGACTTGTTGCATCTTCTAAGTGTCCTGCCAATGAAACGCAACCTTTGGCTCGCCTTCCCCACGATATTATGTATGTGGTCTTTCCAACTGAAGTTGTTCGTAATTTTAACACCGAGGTACTTAGTTGAATTGACAGCCTTGAGAATTGTACTATATCGAGTAATCGAATTCCAACGGATTTCTTTTGGAACTCATGTGGATCACCTCACACTTTTCGTTATTTACCGTCAACTGCCACCTGCTATACCATACAGCAATCTTTTCTAAATCGCTTTGCAACTCATACTGGTCCTCGGATGACCTTTCTAGACGATAAATTACAGCATCATCCGCGAAAAACCTAAGAGAACTGCTCAGATTGTCACCCAGGTCATTTATATAGATCAGGAGCAGCAGAGGTCCCAGGACGCTTCCCTGGGGGACACCTGATATCACTTCAGTTTTACTCGATGATTTGCCGTCTATTACTACGAACTGCGACCTTCCTGACAGGAACTCACGAATCCAGTCACACCACTGAGACGATACCCCATAGGCCCGTAGGTTGATTAGAAGTCGCTTGTGAGGAACGGTGTCAAAAGCTTTCCGGAAATCTAGATACAGATGTATTGCATACAGTCCGAAGACCGGTGCAGTTCTGTGCAATCCTCTTCCTCAGTGCATGACTAGTGATATCTAGATTCACTTAGAGCTGCTACTATATTCAAGCCTACGTCGCCCTCTACACTCTATACTCCCAAAATTAATTTTATCTTTACACAAACTTACATTTGTAAACCTGTAAGCCGGCCGATGCGGCCGAGCGGCTCTAGACGCTTCAGCCTGGAACCGCCCGACCTGCTACGATCGCAGGTTCGAATCCTGCATGGATGTGTGTGATGTCCTTAGGTTTGTTAGGTTTAAGTAGTTCTAAGTTCTAGGGGACTGATGATCTCAGATGTTAAGTCCCATAGTGCTCAGAGCCACTTGAAACGTAAACCTGTAACAAATCAAAAATAAAGCGGACAAGGTGTAGCTACTGACCGATGTTCTTGTACAGTCAACATATTCCTTTTGGAAAGATGATAGACAAGAGCGCATTGATAAAACCCACAAATTTCTACACATTGAGTGAAAACTTTGTTGATTGGTAACATTACCGTCAGTCTTGTTCCTCGTATCATTTACTCTTAATCAAAGTTTTAAACTGCTGCAGCAGGAAGTTCCTTGATCTAGCTTACATGGGCTGCAAATATGAAAAATACAGGAGAGGAATACGTGTATAATAAATTGTATTAAATTCAACATGTGATAGAACTGCATATTCCATGAGTTCAGCGTCTGTTGACTTTACAGGAAGGATATACCACAATCGTTTGTTCGAAATGTTGAAGTACAATCCTGCCTTCTGACGTCGTTGTGTCGCTGTTGACGAAACATGCATCTGCTGTTACACTCGTGCGGAAATTACTGTAAAAGCTGTGGGTTGGGATGGTAAAAGTGTGTCGAAAAAGGCGAAAACCGTTTTGTAGGCATAAAATGTAAAACATGATTTGAGAAACACAAAATGGCTGCAATTAAGCTACGTCATTGTTTGCATGATAAGATTAAGGGGACGTGGAACTGACACCTTCTCAATGTAAAGCTGTATGTGGTATGATTTACGCCCACATGCATCTTGTTAACGTTGAAACAAACATATTGTACAACTTTGTGCGACATCTCGACTATTAATGTTTTTCTATATGAGCTACATTTTTTAAAAAATCTTCCTTTTATTGCCCGTAAATTTTTTATTGTGTCAGTAGTGGAGTTAGTACTGTTTCAGTACACACGCCATAGGTAATGTTATTTTAGTGATTACAAAATCGAGTCAAATTTATAAAGAACTCGGCTGTATGAGCCTACTTATCAGGATGGCCCTGTTCGCCCCCGGTAGCTGAGTGGCCAGAGCGACAAAGTCAATCCTATGGGCCCGGGTTCGATTCCCGGCTGGGTCGGAGATTTTCTCCGCTCAAGGACTGGGTGTTGCGTTGTCCTAATCATCATCATTTCATCCCCATCGACGCGCAAGTCGCCGAAGTGGCGTCAAATCGAAAGACTTGCACCCAGCGAACGGTCTACCCGACGGGAGGCCCTAGTCATACGACATTTTTTAGGATAACCCTGCACGCTCTCTGGCCTAATTTGGCTGTGAAGTGTGCCATAAATCCGTTGTCTCTCCTCCCGAGGCAAGCTGGCCCACAACTGTTGCAACTAGTCCTAGTTACGGTGGACCCTGACACTGGGACAGAAATGACGTCCGAGATGGTCTCACACATGCTCTGTCAGGCACAGATCTGGGAAACTGCTGGCCATGGGAGTACCTCTACGTCACGCAGAGAGCTCATAAGAGATACGTGCCACGTGCAGACGAACATTGTCCTGCTGAAAACCTGCACCACGATACTGTCACCTGAGAGGTGATACATCAGTACGCAAAATATTCGTGACGTAGCATTGTGCCATCAGATTCACTACCAGCCATGGCCTGAAGTCATACCCGATGGCCCCCTCGCCATGATGCCAGAACTAACATTGCTATACCCTCCAGAACATTGGAAGTATGAGGCCTGGTCCCAGGTAGCCACTATACTCACCGACGATGGTCATCTGGGTAGCTCAGAAACGCGATTAATCACTAAGCTCAAAGCCACGTCATTCATCAGCTGTTCATGCTTCCCTGTCACGGCACAATTCCACATGCAGCCATTTGTTTTGTGCTGTTAACGACAGCCAACGCATGAAGCGGTAATTCCGTAGTTCGGCTGCTGGTAGTCTCCGACCAGCGGCATGGGATGCCAACGGGTACTGCAGAGAGCCCATTACTTTTTCTCGGATGGCAGTCGCAGATGTAAAGTAGTTACGTTTGTGCTTAGTGCACGGTACAGAGATCCTCACTTCTTAGTGATAGCACGTGGTCCACTGGAACATTGCTGTGTCGCGTTCATCCTTCACGTTCCCACGCAATCTAACATCGGGCTATCGCAATCTAACAGCCGGCATCTGTGACCGAGCGGTTCTAGGCACTTCAGTCCAGAACCCCGTTGCTGCTCTGGTCGCACGTTCGAATCCTGCCTCGGGCATGGATGTGTGTGATGTCCTTAGCCGGCCACGGTGGTCTCGTGGTTCTAGGCGCGCAGTCCGGAACCGTGCGACTGCTACGGTCGCAGGTTCGAATCCTGCCTCGGGCATGGATGTCTGTGATGTCCTTAGGTTAGTTAGGTTTAAGTAGTTCTTAGTTCTAGGGGACTGATAACCACAGCATTTGAGTCCCATAGTGCTCAGCGCCATTTGAACCATTTTTTTGATGTCCTTAGGTTAGTTAGGTTTAAGTAGTTCTAAGTTCTAGGGAACGCATGACCTCAGATGTTAAGTCCCATAATACTTAGAGCCATTTGAATCACTATCACATCCGAATGTCCCATAAATCTATATACTGTATCATTCGACCAGGCTGTCAAGTGCTGACAACGCTGTCTCACATGAATACGTGGCCTGGTATCCTCCAGTTATCAGTCAATACACCATGTGATCGAAAGTATCCGGACACCCCCAAAAACACATGTTTTTCATATTAGGTGCATTGTGCTGTCACCTACTGCCAGGTACTCCATATCACCGACCTCAGTATTCATTAGACATCTTGAGAGAGCAGAATATGGCGCTCTGGGGAACTCACGTACTTCGAACGCGGTCAGGTGATTGCGTGTCACGTGTGTCGTACGTCTGTACGCGAGACTTCCATATATATTCCTAAACATCCCTAGGTCCCTAGGTCCACTATGACAGTTAGGCGGTAGGTGAGAAAACTTGGATTTCATGGTCGAGCGGCTGCTCATACGCCAGTAAATGCCAAACGACGCCTCGCCTAGTGTAAGAAGCGTAAACATTGGACAACTGAACAGTGGAAAAACGTTATGTGGAGTGACGAATCACGGTACACAATGTGGCCATCCGATGACAGTGTATGGGTATGGCGAGTGCCCGGTGAACGTCAACTGCCAGCATGTGTAGTGCCAACAGTAAAATTCGGAGGCGATGGTGTTATGGTGTCGTCTAGTTTTTCATGGGGGGGGGGGGGGGGGGGCGGGGGGGCTTTCACTCGCCGGTAACAGGTGGCCGAGCGGTTCTAGGCGCTTCAGTCTGGAACTGCGCGACCTCTACGGTCGCAGGTTCGAATCCTGCCTCGGGCATGGATGTGTGATGCCCTTAGCTTAGTTAGGTTTAAGTAGTTCTAAGTTCTAGGGGACTGATGACCTCAGATGTTAAGTTCCATAGTGCTCAAGCCATTTTTTTTTGGCTTTCACTCCTTGTTGTTTTGCGTGGCACTATCACAGCACCGGCCTACACTGATGTTTAAAGCATCTTCTTGCTTCCCACTGTTGAAGCGTAATTCGGGGATGGCGATTGCATCTTTCAACACGATCGAGCACCTGTTCATCACACACGGCCCTTGGCGGAGTGGTTACACGACAGTAACATCCCTGTAAATGGACTGGCCTGCACATACTCCTGACCTGAATTCAATAGTACACCTTTTGGAGGTTTTGGAACGCCGACTTCGTGGCAGGCCTCACCGACCGACATCGATAACTCTCCTCAGTGCAGCACTCCGTGAAGAATGGGCTGCCATTTCCCAAGAAACCTTCCATCACTTGATTGAACGCATGCGTGCGAGAGTGGAAACTCTCATCAGCGCTAAGAGTGTGTCTACACCATACTGAATTCCAGTATTACCGATGGAGGGCGCCACGAACTTTTAACCAATTTTCAGCCAGGTGTCCGGATAGTGTTGATGACATAACGTACCTTATGCTATTCTCACCCTTTACATACCCTACCCAGTCTGGCAGCGACACTAAACATGAACAGCACTCTGGTGGCCCTTCCATTTGTCACAGGGATTGACAATGTAACCATTTAAATACCGTCAAAACATAGTCGAAGTTACATTGACATCTGACCGTGTCTTCTGGGTTCTTCACTTTTTTGTCGGACAGTGTACGTCAGTTGTTTCTCGTGCCGAGATATTCGGCAGCGGATTAGGAGTAGTTCGGCAGTAATAAATAATTTAATGCTCCTCTTAAACTGAACTTTTTTAGTTCCGTAGCCATATTTATTATGACTGTTATTGAGCATGTGTGTTTATAAATGATGGAAGGCTTTCTGGACCGAGGCAGATAACTTTAAATCTTTATGTAGACAATTCTCGTTTCAAGTATCCATTCCATGAAATGAATTCTGGGAAGCGGCAGTTAGCATCTTTAACAGGTCTCTGAATGGCGTTCTGAGTTCACACCACAAATAATTCGCGTTACACGCTTTTGGACTCGAAAAACTTCAGCTTCCTTTGATGAGTTAAACGAAGACATGATACTTTATGACATTGTGTAAAGGAAGTCAGTGAAGTATGCAAGACGTTTTATTTTTAATATCAGCTATGCCTGACAGCAATCGAACTGCAGATTAAAGATTTATTAAGGCGCTTCAGCGTTTCTGTGGTATTACTCTCATCCAAGTTTATTTCAGTATGAGCTGCAGTCCTAAGAACTAACGCTGTCAACCTCTTCTTTCGGTTTCTTGTCATATTTCAGACAGGTATCAGGAGGAGAGCTATTATAAGCTCAACTCTGCATGTCGTGTGTCCTTTCAAGGTTAGCTGACAGCAGATTTCATTAAACGTTCTATGTAAATCTATACAGTTCTCTTCCTTTCGCAGATTTGGCCATACGAGAGCTTTTGAATGAATAGACTATCTCTGCAGTGAAGCAGAATTGGCGACAGATTAGTTCTTTTTATCTGACAGACTAGAAATGGTTAAATTTCACTGGACCCAAGAGTGTGGGCTCAAGTTTGAATATGTTGAGAAATCAACTATCGTTACCACGAACAAATAAGAACTACAGTTTTGTTTTGTTTTTCTTTTTTCACCTTACATCTACCCAGAGTGTTGTCTCGGAACGAAGGCATTTTAGACGCTGTCAGGTTATGTAGAGAATACTGTGAGAATATTTTCTGGTGACTACAAAGGCTGAGATTACCTATGATTCGTGGTGACACGAACGTTGTGTGTCATAGACCCCGGACATTTAACTACACGTCACTGTAGCCATAAACGTCGACGCCAGTAATCCAGTGATTAATGGCACCAAAGGATGAAGGTTAACTCTGAGCCAGTGCAGTGTCTTCAAAGCAACGGTCTGCGCACGAGAGGACATACCGCAGTACAGCAACAGAGCGCATGGCGCTCTCGTGTTGTTAACAACTCGACGTCACTGAATAGCCGAAGGCAGCAGCTGCTTATCGTAGATACACGGATTACGCGCGCGCTGGCGTTGCAGGCTGAACTGCACTAAGACATATACAATACTGTGTGGGCAACAGAAGCGAATTTCATCACAGACGGATCCGCCTGCAAGCCAGTTTGGTTTCATCAGGAACAGGACGAGCATTGGCAGCGTTTCAACGTAGAACTATGGTTTTACTGTGAAGGCAAGTACTAAGATCCCGGCAGCTCACTTATTTGTATATTCGTTTTCATCTCATCTGGGCGATGATCGAAAATAGGAAATGTGAACTTCTTCGGTTACGCCATTTCGGAAGACAGAAGTCAGTATTCCAGCCTTAATTTTATCATTTTCTACTTCGGTTCATCAGCACCACCAATGAAAAGTTTGACAGGTGATTGTCTTCTGTTAAGTTTTTTCATATAGAACAAAAATATCTCTGAATCCTTCCCAACTCTTATTGTCTTCTTGTCGAATGTGTGAATGTTGCCCTCACGAATGCTTGCGGTACCACTGAACAATAAGACTACCGTACGACATTCAGCCTTCCGGCCACTGTCTCGCCACAACACGACTGCAAGGAAGTAAACACTTGAGACTCCACGTCCGCGGCCGGTAAACAGAAGCATATTTCCGAACGTCTTATGGAATGTACCGCCCAAGAACGAGGCGCCAGCGTCGGTACAGGCGCCGATACAATCACGGAGCTATTTCCTATGTCGGCCACGTGCCGCCAGGAAACTATTCGTATATACTTCCGCCACACGTGTACTTAACAAGCCGCCCGGCCCACAACAACTTACTGGAACTCCACTACCTTCGGAGGTCGAAATGAAGTTCCAGCCATCCAGCCACTTGTTCCACGAGCTCCGACACAGTGTTGGACACTAGCCATCTCCACGTGCAGCCAATCTGTCAACACGGCCAACCACAGCCTGGAAGAAATTGACTGCAGCACGTTCCCGAGTCGCCTCACCATCGCTTCGACCGTTCGCCACCTGACACAGACCGTAGCCTCGTGGGTCCACCGCGCCCAGTCATCCAGATTTAGGTTTTTCGTGATTTCCCTAAATTGCTGTACGTGAATACCAGGATGATTCCTTTGAAAGAGCACGACAGATTTCCTTCCCCATCCGTGACACATTTTGGGCTTGTGCTCCGTCTCTAATTACCTCGGATATCGACGGGAAGTTTATCTCCTTCCTTCCTTCCTGGGTCCAGCACCGTACGCTCCACGAACTGATGCGTCATCACCGTGCAGCCGCCGACCATGGCCTGGCTGGACGCGCCCGTCCTACGTCCTCCGACCCATGGGCCGTCACCACTCGGCTTTTATAAGCGCTCTGAGACTTTCTTATTTCATCGATCGAAGCTAGACTCTGAGTGAACTTTCCTGCTGGTGGATACAATGTTAACCTTATTTCTCATCGTCAAGGAGTGACTCTTTATTTCGTTCTTGTCATGAAGCAGTGATCTGAATTTTCCTATTATACATGTTCTGTGTTCAGTGACATAATACAACATTGTTTATCAGTACGGCTGGCGTATCAGTAAGTGTAACGTTCCCAATGTGGCCACAGACGGAAAAAATTTAATTCAAGATTTATTTCAAGACACGGGGGAATTAAAGACATTATCTGCCAGCGTGCATTGATTTATGCCAATGGAGCAGGTTGAAAATTTGTCCCTGACCAAGATTCAAATCTGGGTCTTATCCTTACTAGACAGAAGCACTGACTGCTGTGCCATCCACACACGGTGGTCACTACAACTGCACGGATCACCCCAGCACGCCTCCCGTCAGAACCAAATTCTCAACTTATACCACACACTGCAGATGTAGAGAGCCTGGTCATTAGCGTCAGTGCTCGCGTCGTCTGCCAGATTCCCGCAAGAGTTCGTGCTTGGTGTGCATCTGCACTGAAGGGATCAAATGGTTCAAAAGGCTCTAAGCACTATAGGACTTAACATCTGAGGTCATCAGTCCCCTAGACTTAGAACTAACCTGACGACATCAGACACATCCATGCCCGAGGCAGGATTCGAACCTGCGACCGTAGCAGCAGCGCTGTTCCAGACTATAGCGCCTAGAACCTCTCGGCCACAGAGGCCGGCTTTGAAGAGATCATTGGTCACCATCGACTATATATGTATACAATGTCTGATCTTTCGGAAATGTCCGAAAGAAGAAACAGAAGATATATAAAATTTGTTTGTTGTCACTTGAATCTGTTCGAACACATGGCATATGAACTGGAGGCAGAGAGCCTCCGCAGAGCAGATTGGTGAGGTACTTTCTAGAAATTTTCTTTTCGCTCCTGCTTAGCAGAAATGTTTCTTCCTTTCTTAACTTTTTATTGAAAAATTTCGGACCTCATGATTTTAAAAGTCCCATTTATTTCCTTTGTTCATAACTTGTGCCCACCGCTCAAAATAAACTTCTAAAATATGTTTCTTGTTGTTGTTGTTGTTGTTGTTGTTGTGGTCTTCAGTCCTGAGACTGGTTTGATGCAGCTCTCGATGCTACTCTATCCTCTGCAAGCGTCTTCATCTCCCAGTACTTACTGCAACCTACATCCTTTTGAATCTGCTTAAAGTATTCATCTCTTGGCCGCCCTCTACGATTTTTACCCTCCACGCTGCCCTCCAATGCTAAATATGTGATCCCTTGATGCCTCAGAACATGTCCTACCAACCGGTCCCTTCTTCTTGTCAAGTTGTGCCACAAACTCCTCCTCAATCCTATTCAATACCGCCTCATATGTGATCTACCCATCTAATCTTCTTGTAATGTTAAAAGTTTCTTTGTCCCTCCCCACAATTCTAAGCATGTTCTTCTTCCATTCTATAGAAGCTAGATTTAAATCTCCTCCTCCACGGTGGCATTATCTGAAATTTTACACGCAGTGTCCCTCAAGCCTACTATGAAGAGTTGCTCTTCTTCGATTCTCGATACGGATGAATATTATAAATACTATTCTAACCCTACTTAAAAGGTTTACTACACGTAGGATCTGCTGACTCGGTGTTGTGAATCTCGTAAGTATCTACGGCATATGCAGACACAATTAAAATTATTTCTTCGCCAATTTAGTTGTTTATTTATACACGTTGCATGGGGTACAAGTGCAGTTAATTCTGTTGATGGCTGACGACAGTGTACTGTACATTATACCAGTATTTACTTCATTTATAAACTAATCATTACATCTGTTAGGAGTAGTATGTTTTTAGGTCGGTTAATACCTCCAGGTACATGTGGCAAAAGCAAGCCGTTAATGTTTATTTTCCCCTAGGAAGCCTGTCAGGTTTTCAAGTGTGGACGCATGGACGGAGTACGGTAGTCTATACTGGCAGGCGTAGTCAACTTCCTGGCGCAGACACGACCGTACAGGAAATATCAGTTAAAATGCGTTGAATGTTCAGCAGACTTCGGAAAATAACTGTCATATGTCTGAATACTCTCTTCATAATTCTTCAAAAGCCTTTTCGTGTAAGCTTGAGTCCAACACCACAAGGCAACTACTTCCAGTAACTTCATTTTAGCCGCAGCACACGGTGGCCTGACACGCGTGAGCTGCTCTGAGTGGTGTGGAAGATCGTAACCTTAGCTGCTGTGAGTGGTGTGGACGGCAGTGAATTTTCCATGCTAACAACAAGCTTCATAGTAATGGCCTGTTGTTATAAGAATAACATGTGTAAGAGACGCATGAAGAGCAAAGTTTCTTTCGTCGTCTGCCAGTGAATTATGCAGAATTGGTGTTAATTTTGTGTGTTTCACGTTTCTGAGCCTGAAACGGAAAAACTGGATTCACGCTTCTGAGCCGAAAATGGAAAAACTGGCCTGCCATTTGTTCAAACAAACTTGGAAGCCCTCCCAAACCACATTCAGGATGGCTAGCGAATCTGACCAACGATTGTAATTTCGGGGCAGGGATTCATACGCGACTTGCTAACTCAACTGCCATAGATATAGTTTCTGCGCATAATTATGTAAATGCCCTGTCAGATATTTTAAAAGAGGAGATGTGTCACTATAAAACTAAATAATGCACGTAACTACCACATATAGAACTGGCTTTAATATATGGGTCTGAACCAAGACGCTGACGAAAAAGATGAAGGCTCAACGTATTCAAAAGACAAGTGTTACGTAAAAGTTTTCGAATAGTGGAGTCCCTGTCAGTGGAAAAAAGCATAGAACTAGATGGTTTATTTAAAAAGATTGACTCTGCAGAAAAAATAAAATCTAACAGGATTAATTGGATTGATCATACGATGAGGTGAAACTATCAAGATTGTGGTAGAGTAATCCTTAGAAGGACGGCAAAGAATGGAGATTTTTATATAGTACAGAATAGGACCGAAAATTTTATAAAAATACTGATCGCTGAGAACATCGAAAAATAAAAAAGTTTGGCAGCGATTTATTAAATAAGCAGCAGAGAGCTTACATAGCGTTAATAGTCTTGCAGTATTATTATCATTAATATTATTGAAACTTCCTGGCAGATTAAAACTGTGTGCCCGACCGAGACTCGAACTCGGGACCTTTGCCTATCGCGGGCAAGTGCTCTACCATCTGAGCTACCGAAGCACGACTCACGCCTCGTCCTCACTGCTTTACTTCTGCCAGTACCTCGTCTCCTACCTTCCAAACTATACAGAAGCACTCCTGCGGATCTTGCAGAACTAGCACTCCTGAAAGAAAGGATACTGCGGAGACATGGCTTAGCCACTGCCTGGGGGACGTTTCCAGAATGAGATTTTCACTCTGCAGCGGAGTGTGCGCTGATATGAAACTTCCTGGCAGATTAAAACTGTGATAGTTCTGCAAGGTCTGCAGGAGAGCTTCTGTAAAGTTTGGAAGGTAGGAGACGAGGTACTGGCAGAATTAAAGCAGTGAGGACGAGGCGTGAGTCGTGCTTCGGTAGATCAGATGGTAGAGCACTTGCCCGCAAAAGGCTCACTCAGCAGGACAATGCTCCATCTCTCATTTTGAGTTTCCCAGTGTTTATATGAAGACAATTAGCCCAGAGAAGAGGGAGGTGCATAGGGGTGTGGTTGGGCAGATGGGTAGGAGTAGTAGCAGGCAGAGAGGAGGGGTGAGAAGAGGAGGGGAGTGGAGAGGAGAGTAGAGGAGAGGAGGGGAGGGGAGGGGGCACAGCGAGATAGGGGAGGTCTGGCAACAATGTAGGCTGGACTGACACTCTCTTTGCGCCACTACTAATGTCTTCGCATACAAAGTTGCGAGCATTAGGCATATATCTCAACACTTACTCGTCACTTGTTGAAAATCTTTTCTTGATACCTTGCAATATTCCCAAACTTTATTCCTGTCTTTTATTTTTTATATGTATGGATCCACTTCTGCTGTGAGTTTTTTGAGGGAAGTCATTTTCCTGCACAGGCTGTTTTACTTTGAAGCAGCAACATTCTTTCATTATTTCGCGATTTGCTAGTTTCGTCTCTCTAGGGAACTACGAGGCTAAATCACAGTTAAGAGTTTGTAATGCCTATAGCGATATATATTCCACTTATCCGTATGGAAGAAGCAACATCGGATGGCATCCCTAATTAAGCTTTTGCACATGTAACGTTGCTATGAGTACACGTGACTCAGATGTGGAATTCATGAGTAAAAAGGAATAAGTGCTACTTTTGATTTTCAGATTCTGACCACGCCATATGAATTTCCATTTGAATTAGTTACAATAAAGTATTTTAATCCGTTGTAAGAAGGCACAGTGACAAAACCGTCATGTTGTTGTTGTTGTTGTTGCTGTTGTCGTAGTGGTGGTGGTGGTCTTCAGTCCAGCGACTAGTTTGTTGCAGCTCTCCATGCTACTCTATCCTGTGCAAGTCTCTTCATCTCCGAATAACTACTGCAACCTACATCCTTCTAAATCTGCTTACTGTACTCACCTCTCGGTCTCCCTCTACGATTTTACCCTCCTCGCTGGCCTCCATCACTTAACTGCTGATCCCTTGATGCCTCAGAACGTGCCCTACCAACCGACACTTTCTTCTAGTCAAGTTGTGCCACAAATTTCTCTTCTCTCCAGTTCTATTCAGTACCTCCTCATTAGTTACTTGATCTATCCATCTAATCTTCAGCATTCTTCTGTAGCACAACATTTCGAAACCTTCTATTCTATCTTGTCTAAGCTGTTCATTGTCCATGTTTCACTTCCATACATGGCTACACTTCATACAAATACTTTCAGAAAAGACATCTGACACTTAAATCTATACTCGATGTTAACAAATTTCTCTTCATCAGAAACGCGTTTCTTGCCATAGCCAGTCTACTTCCACCGTCACCAGTTACTTTGCTCCCCAAATAGCAAAACCCATTTACTACTTTTAGTCTCTCGTTTCCTAATCCAATACCTCAGCATCACCTGATTTAATTAGACTACCTTCTATTGTCCTCGTTTTGCTTTTGTTGATTTTCATCTTATACCCTCCATTCAAGACACGGTCCATTCCGTTCAGCTGCTCTTCCAGGTCCTTTGCTGTCTCTGCCAGAATTGCAATGTCATCGCGCAAACCTCAGAGGTTTTATTCCTACCCCGTGGATTTTAATTCCTACTCCAAATTTTTCTTTTGTTCCCTCACTGCTTGCTCTATATGCAGATTGAATAAGATCAGGGATAGGCTACAACCCTTTTTTTACTCCCTTCTCAATCAATGCATTCCTTTCGTGCTCCTCGACTCTTGCAGCTGCCATCTGGTTTGTGTACAGATTGTGAACAACCTTTCTCTCCCTGTATTTCACCCCTGCCACCTTCAGGATTTGAAAGAGAGAATTCCAGTCAACATTGTCAAAAGCTTTCTCTAAGTGTTTTTTTCTTTTTTTTTTGTCATCAGTCTACTGACTGGTTTGATGCGGCCCGCCAAGAATTCCTTTCCTGTGCTAACCTCTTCATCTCAGAGTAGCATTTGCAACCTACATCCTCAATTATTTGCTTGACGTATTCCAATCTCTGTCTTCCTCTAGAGTTTTTGCCCTCTACAGCTCCATCTAGTACCATGGAAGTCATTCCCTCATGTCTTAGCAGATGTCCTATCATCCTGTCCCTTCTCCTTATCAGTGTTTTCCACATATTCCTTTCCTCTCCGATTCTGCGTAGAACTTCCCCATTCCTTACCTTATCAGTCCACCTAATTTTCAACATTCGTCTATAGCACCACATTTCAAATGCTTCGATTCTCTTCTGTTCCGGTTTTCCCACAGTCCATGTTTCACTACCATACAATGCTGTACTCCAGACGTACATCCTCAGAAATTTCCTCCTCAAATTAAGGCCGGTATTTGATATTAGTAGACTTCTCTTGGCCAGAAATGCCTTTTTTGCCATAACGAGTCTGCTTTTGATGTTCTCCTTGCTCCGTCCGGCATTGGTTATTTTACTGCCTAGGTAGCAGAATTCCTTAACTTCATTGACTTGGTGACCATCAATCCTGATGTTAAGTTTCTCGCTGCTCTCATTTCTACTACTTCTCATTACCTTCGTCTTTCTCCGATTTACTCTCAAACCATACTGTGTACTCATTAGACTGTTCATTCCGTTCAGCAGATCATTTAATTCTTCTTCACTTTCACTCAGGATAGCAATGTCATCAGCGAATCGTATCATTGAAATCCTTTCACCTTGTATTTTAATTCCACTCCTGAACCTTTCTTTTATTTCCATCATTGCTTCCTCGATGTACACATTGAAGAGTAGGGGCGAAAGGCTACAGCCTTGTCTTACTCCTTTCTTAATACGAGCACTTCGTTCTTGATCGTCCACTCTTATTATTCCCCCTTGGTTGTTGTACATATTGTATATGACCCGTCTCTCCCTACAGCTTACCCCTACTTTTTTCAGAATCTTGAAGAGCTTGCACCATTGTCGAACGCTTTTTCCAGGTCGACAAATCCTATGAACGTGTCTTGATTTTTCTTTAGCCTTGCTTCCATTATTAGCCGTAACGTCAGAATTGCCTCTCTCGTGCCTTTACTTTTCCTAAAGCCAAACTGATCGTCACCTAGCGCATTCTCAATTTTCTTTTCCATTCTTCTGTATACTATTCTTGTAAGCAGCTTCGATGCATGAGCTGTTGAGCTGATTGTGCGATAATTCTCGCACTTGTCAGCTCTTGCCGTCTTCGGAATTGTGTGGATGATGCTTTTCCGAAAGTCAGGTGGTATGTCACCAGACTCATATATTCTACACACCAATTTGAATAGTCGTTTTTTGCCACTTCCCCTATTGATTTTAGAAATTCTGATGGAATGTTATCTATCCCTTCTGTCTTATTTGACCGTAAGTCCTCTAAAGCTCTTTTAAATTCCGATTCTAATACTGGATCCCCTATCTCTTCTAAATCGACTCCTGTTTCTTCTTCTATCACATCAGACAAATCTTCACCCTCATAGAGGCTTTCAATGTATTCTTTCCACCTATCTGCTCTCTCCTCTGCATTTAACAGTGGAATTCCCGTTGCACTCTTAATGTTACCACCATTGCTTTTAATGTCACCAAAGGTTGTATTGACTTTCCTGTATGCTGAGTCTGTCCTTCCGACAATAATATCTTTTTCGATGTCTTCACATTTTTCCTGCAGCCATTTCGTCTTAGCTTCCCTGCACTTCCTATTTATTTCATTCCTCAGCGACTTGTATTTCTGTATTCCTGATTTTCCCGGAATATGTTTGTACTTCCTCCTTTCATCAATCAACTGAAGAATTTCTTCTGTTACACATGGTTTCTTCGCAGCTACCTTCTTTGTACCTATGTTTTCCTTTCCAACTTCTGTGATGGCCCTTTTTAGAGACGTCCATTCCTCTTCAACTGTGTTGCCTACTGCGCTGTTCCTTATTGCTGTACCTATAGCGTTAGAGAACTTCAAACGTGTCTCGTCATTCCTTAGAACTTCCGTATCCCACTTCTTAGCGTACTGATTCTTCCTGACTAATGTCTTTAACTTCAGCCTACTCTTCATCACTACTATATTGTGATCTGAGTCTATATCTGCCCTGGGTACGTCTTACAATCCAGTATCTGATTTCGGAATCTCTGTCTGACCATGATGTAATATAATTGAAATCTTCCAGTATCTCCCGGCGTTTTCCAAGTATACCTCCTCCTCTTGTGATTCTTGAACAGGGTATTCGCTATTACTAGCTGAAACTTGTTACAGAACTCAATTAGTCTTTCTCCTCTTTCATTCCTTGTCCCAAGCCCATATTCTCCTGTAACCTTTTCTTCTACTCCTTCCCCTACAACTGCATTCCAGTCACCCATGACTATTAGATTTTCGTCCCCCTTTACATACTGGATTACCCTTTCAATATCCTCATACACTTTCTCTATCTGTTCATCTTCAGCTTGCGACGTCGGCATGTATACCTGAACTATCGTTGTCGGTGTTGGTCTGCTGTCGATTGTGATTAGAACAACCCGGTCACTGAACTGTTCACAGTAACACACCCTCTGCCCTACCTTCCTATTCATAACGAATCCTACACCTGTTATACCATTTTCTGCTGCTGTTGATATTACCCGATACTCATCTGACCAGAAATCCTTGTCTTCCTTCCACTTCACTTCACTGACCCCTACTATATCTAGATTGAGCCTTTGCATTTCCCTTTTCAGATTTTCTAGTTTCTGACATTCCACGCCCCGACAAGTAGAGCGTTATCCTTTCGTTGATTATTCAATCTTTTTCTCATGGTAACCTCCCCCTTGGCAGTCCCCTCCCGGAGATCCGAATGGGGGACTGTTCCGGAATCTTTTGCCAATGGAGAGATCATCATGACACTTCTTCAACTACAGGCCACATGTCCTGTGGATACACGTTACGTGTCTTTAATGCAGTGATTTCCATTGCCTTCTGAATTCTCATGTCGTTGATCATTGCTGATTCTTCCTCCTTTAGGGGCAATTTCCCACCCCTAGGACAAGAGAGTGCCCTGAACCTCTATCCGCTCCTCCGCCCTCTTTGACAAGACCGTTGGCAGAATGAGGCTGGCTTCAGATGCCGAAAGTCTGATTATTTATCAAAATTTAGGCAGTGGCGGGGATCGAACCCGGGATCGAAGACCTTTTCATTATGAATCAAAGACGCTAACCCTACACCACGAGTACAGCTTCTGCAAGTGTGAAAATCCTAGAAATGTAGGTTTGTCTTTCCTAAACCTATCTTCTAAGATACGTCGTAGGCTCAGTAGTGCCTCGAGCGTTCCAACATTTCTATGGAATCCAAACTTGCATTTAGTCCTTTTATATATGGATTCCACATCTAAGATCGCTTTGCCTATAACTATTAAGGTTATGCGAAATCCTTATTAGGACGGCATCACATGTTGTTCAAATGGTTCAAATGGCTCTGTGCACTATGGGACTTAACTTCTGAGATAATCAGTCCCCTAGAACTTAGAACTACTTAAACCGAACTAATATAAGGACAGCAGACACATCCATGCCCGAGACAGGATTCGAACCTGCGACCATAGCAATCACGCGGTTTCAGACTGTAGCGCGTAGAACCGCTCGGCCACTCCGGCCGGCATCACATGTTGTCTCTCCACATTAATCTCTAGAACATGTTATGCAATGTATGTTAATTTTTTTTCTACTTTGATGTAACTTGACAATGTTCAAGGCGTCGGCGAAATACTTTATACTTAGGTAAAGTGTATTTTTCAAAGCAAAACAGCCTAAGCTGGAAAATGACTTTTCTCAAGAAATTATTAGCTGTGTTCACGTTACTGAGGGGCACACTGCAGGTTCAAAGCCCTCTCCAGCGCTAAAACCTGACGTCGGGCGGATCGTAACCCAGTCTAGTCTATCGGCGTTTACTTGACGAACTTAAAGCACCCTGTTACTGAACCACTTCGATGCATCACAGCAGTTTTGACTTGCAATCTGATGGGTTCCAGCTGTCACTTTGCCGGACAGACCGCACGGTCAAGGCGATCAAGCGCACGGGAGGCCGTAGTGGGCGCTCTGCCGCTGCGGGTATTTTGACGCCAGCTCCCGCCAGGGCCGCTGTGTGCTTACAGAGTGCTGGGCATCGCCGAGTGAGCCGGCCCTGTCAACAAACAGCCCGCCACGAGATACCGCCGGGCCTCGCACGTATCTGGTGACAAGCATTTCTGGCACGACAAGTTGTCAGCGCGGCCGCGTCTAGCACCAGAATTAGCTTCGCCTTTTCGGTCCATCTTGATTTTTCAGCATAGCCGAGCGCTGAGGTCACTTGTCTCGTTGAACAGGAAGTCAAGTTTGTTGCTCATCTTTTAACTGTTCTTGCCGCGGTACACAGGTTAGCAGATTTTCTGGCTTGAGGCCGGTCCTATTTCGAAATACCTGAACGGGGGCTCCCTTCCCCAAATACTTGACTTTCTTCTTGGCTGTTTAGAATAGTCTACGCTTTGTTTATCTTGATGTCTAGCCGAAAGCACGCTGTAGCAGTGGCGCTCTAACTGTACGACAACGATCTGCTTAGAATTCTGGTAATGGCACACATGTTCATCTCCTCACTGTGGCCTGCAACAACGCCCTCAAACGGAAACCTTTTGATAGCCCCTTATAAGAGTAGCTCTCGAGAGTAGGTGTTTGGTAATTGTAAGTGTTGCGTAGTATCTATGACGATGGTGGTGGTGGTGGTGGTTATGATACAAGAGTAGATTAGAGGAAACCCAGTGCTAACATATAACCAACTCGTCTCGAATAGCACCAAGGGAACCATCAAGCGTAATGTCCTGGACTGACAGAACGATTTTCATCAACACTGAAATTCTCCCATTACTTAAGATACTATGGAACCAGTGCAAGACAGGGCTGCAGCCTTTCACACGTAATGTTCAATTTACATATCGAAATAGTATTGACTGGAATAGAACAAAGATTCAGGAGTCGGATTAAACTTCAGAGTGATAGTAAATCAACGATAAAATCTGCTGTAGACGTTGTTATCCTCAGTTAAAGTGAAGAACAATTACAGGAACTGTTGAATGGAGTGTACTGTAAAGACTAATGGTTGGCCGGCCGGTGTGGCCGAGCGGTTCTAGGCGCTTCAGTCTGGAACCGCGCAACCGCTACGATCGCAGCTTCGAATCCTGCCTCGGGCATGGATGTATGTGATGTCCTTAGGTTAGTTAGATTTAAGTAGTTCTAAGTTCTAGGGGACTTATGACCTTAGATGTCAAGTCCCATAGTGCTCAGAGCCATTTGAACCTTTTTTTTTCAATGTGGCGCTATATTTCATTTATCAGTGCGATGCGACACTTTCTTCCAGGATTGGTACGGCTTGTTTTGGTTGTCACGACTTTCTTCAAGTTTGGCAGAATCGCGGGGTAAACGCTGTTAACCCTGCGCTGTTTGTTGTTGGCATAAAGGGAGTTTACAGGTCCAGTGGCTATTAGCGCAAAGAGAGGCTATCTAGGGATCTGTCGCCGCAATACTGTAAAAATGAATGGGTATCACAGAGGAGAAGGACGAGAACTTTCATTATCTATAACGTAGTACACTCGCAAAAGTGGATGCGTTTTATATATATATATATATATATATATATATATATATATATATATATATATATATATATTGTGCAACGGACAACTTCTGATAAGAAAAACCGTCCACTTCCTTAAGCTCACCAGCAATAAAGAAAAGGCAAATTTTGAACAATCCGTTGAGGCGTTGAAATAATGGCTACAGAAATAACTTTCCAAATGTCTGAGGACACTGCCAATCTCACATCTGTTTTGAGCCGTTTTCGAGACTGCTTGTTATTTCGGTTTAGAGCGCCACAGTGCGTCCTTATATGGAAGTAGTCGATCTGCGAAGTAATTCTCGTTTAAAAGGCAACTTCTTTTAAGTTAAATCTGTTCAACAGTACCACATTGTTTTTGTCAGAAAGACTTTCCACTCTTCCATAATGAGCTTGCAGATGTGATGGTAATATTTCGATCAGTTCATATGAGTAAAAGGCTTTTTTCGATTGTGAAACTTAATAAGTCACAACTACGTGGCAATCTGAGTGACGAAAATCTTGAGAAACTGACTGCATATGTCTGCATGCAGACAGTTTGTGCCAAATATAACTTTCGTAGTGCATGTCGTCTAGAAATATGAAATATCTAACAAAGCTACATGAAGGATGCTGCGCTTTCGTGGTTTCCCCCTTCCCCCCCCCCCCCCCCTTCCCTGCTAAAACAATGTGACTCGGTAGAGGGGGAAGTATGCACTCCAGCAAGAGACTTTCGCACCGCATACAAGCAGAGTTCTTGGCTGTCCCTGGTGTAGGTGTACGAGTACATCCCTGCAGCAGGGCCGAAGCGTTATGTCAACACTCACTGTAAAGGGGGCTGTTTTGCAGATGAAATGTTTGGACAGCTTGTGCTTATGTCAGATTTCATGCGTCATGGGTGTATTAACAGACAGACCTGTTCTCGTTGCTCCATACCTTCGAAACACGCATCGATGTGAGGGTTGCTTTCATACTGGCGGTTTAGCCACAGCAGTCCAGCTTCATGGTTGACCTACTGAAACTGATGACTGTCATGTGGTTGATCTGCGTGGTTGACCAGTGCAGTTGAACCACTGGGCACAAGAAACAACCGCGTATCTGAATTCACGTGGCCACATTCCTGTCGCAACAGCTGTGTATGTGTGCGAATTCAGTTCTGATGAGCAATTGTTGCTGTTTGCTGAATTGGGAATGCAGAGCCAACAACGTCAATGAAGATATGAGGGATATACTTCCGAAGTTAACAACTGGCGAAAACAGGGGCTCTTTTTTAATTTATGAGACATTAAGAGAAAGCTTTTCGAAAATCTTTACTGCTTTAGAGTGTCTGATACCTTTCGATAGTTTTGTACACAAAAACAAAAACGCAGCTTCGGAACAGAGTACCTCTCAAAACAGACTAATGAGTATTTATAGCAGTGAAACAGGCAAACCTATTGTTTTAAAACAGGTACGTAATACATTCTGTCCTGACTTCGAAAATAAAACTGTAACCAAAGAAATTAATCAGATAAGTACTACTTTGTTTATTACTTCTCAGAATATTTTGTAGATTTTTCTTAGTAGTCAATGAGTATCTCCTTCTGTGCTAACCAAATTACTGATGAATTTACTTCAGACAGTCGTACCACTGCCGTTTAATAGGGGTCTGTATGTCTGCTAAATTGCTCTTAAATTTACTTCACACAGTCGTGGCACAGCCGCTTCTTAGTGGTCTGTATGTCTGCTAAATCAGATATAGCAAGCTCCCACTTAGCACCTCTATACATATTCCGCAAACCGCCATAAGGTGCATGAAGGACGGTGCCTTGTAGCACAACTAGTCATTTCCCTTTCTGTTCCATTCGAAAATGGAGCGAGGTAGAAACGAAAGCTACGTAGGAGGCCTAATTCCTCATAGCCGCACGGAGTGGCCGCGCGGTTTAAGGCGTCATGTCACGGACTGCACGACCCCTCCCGCCGAAAGTTCGATTCCTCCCTCAGGCATGGGTGTGTGTATTGTTCTCTGCATAAGTTAGTTTAAGTAGTGTGTAAGTCTAGGGACCGATGACCCAAGCAGTTTGGTCCCTTAGGAATTCACACACATTCACATTTGAACATTTTCCTAATTCCTCATATCTTTTTTCGTGATCCTCGCGTGAAAGATACGTTGGCGGCAGTGAAATCCTCCTCTACATTTCCTTCACAGCGTTTCGCGAAAAGAATGTCATCTGCGCTTCACAGATTCCAGTTTGAATTCACGAAGCAACTCGTAATACACGCGTGCTGCCGGACCTACTGGTAACAAATCCAGCAGCACGCCTTTGAGTTGGTTTGATATCTTCCTTTAATCCTACCTGGTGGGGGTCACAAACACTGCTATACAACTCAACAACGGGCCGTACTAATGTTATATACACCGTTCATTTATAGATGAGCTACACATTCTTAGAATTCTCCCAATAAACTGAAGTCGGCCATTCGACTTCCGTACAACCGACCTCGTTTTCCTTCCATTTCATACTGGTTGCACACAGACGTTTAGTCGACGTAACTGTCGTAAGCAGCACACCACTAATACTGTATTCTAACATTACAGGATTGATTTTCCTGCAGATTGATGCTCACCTTATCCGTTAGATGGTTTATACGTACCGGGGTTTATGTTTATCTTGCGTAATGTGGAGCAGAGCCTGTTTAGATAGTCACAAAATGGAAAAATTCAAATTACTGGTCTTTTTATCGGATACCGCTACACACTGTGTTTACAAAAAATGCTATTTGTCAGATTTAAAACGCCATTCAATTACTTGAGCGTTACTCGCCGGAAACCGACAACAAATAATTTAAAGAATTACACTTAAAACACACACTATTTCATATCACTTGCTTTGACTTCTCTTTCGGCGAATGATGGTCCAATTTTTATTCGTTTCTGTTTTGTGCTTGCTTTTTTTTTCTAAAGATGGATCTCATTTTCCGAAACGTCAAAGCATCGAATTTTGTCCTCCATTCTCTGAAAAAAATCGACGCATCTCAGTGTCTTTGTGTGCCTTCACTCTATTCATCTACCAAACTTAGTTGTCTATATCCACATTAGTTGTCTATATCCATATTCATGGGTCTCGCTATTTAACTACTAAGATGTATTCTTCATCTACGACTTCAGAACCAGGAATTTGTTTCACATGATAGGCTATAGAAGCAGAAGTATCACACCCTCACCACTATGACCTTAAAAGCAACTTTTAGTGGAGGGTGTTAGAATTTTCTTTTATCATTGTCGGTTAAGTGAGTTGGAGAGTATGGACCTTTATCTCCTAGGAAGAAGGCTAGGCAAACATGTACACAGGGATATTCCGTCATCTTTCTTGTTCCGATATTTCAGCTGAAAACTTGGCAGTTATTCTCAGTGAGTCGCTATTGAGATTTTTGAATCACTTTACACTACAGTCTGGAGTAAACACGCGTGCTTAATGATATCCTGGGTACACGCCCGAAAGATGATGGAATTGTAGGGACTGCAGGAGGATACAAGATGACAGACAAAATCTCGTTGGTGTGATGAACGACAGTTAGATGTAAATGTACAAAAATATAAGGTAGCGCATATGAAGAGGAAAAACAAACCTGCAATGTTCGAATATAGCATTGGTAGTGTGCTGCTTGTCACAGTCGCATAGATTTAATATCTAACAGTAATTTTCAAAGCCGATATGAAATGGAACGAACATGTAAGAGTTGTAATAGGGAAGACGAAAGGTTGATTTCGGTTTATTGGGACAGTTTTAGAAAGGTGTGATTCATCTGTAAAGGAGACGGTTTATAGAGCAACACTGTGTGACCCATTCTCGAGCACTGCTCGAGTGTGAGATCCTCACCAGGTAGGTTTGCCGCGCGGAGAGGCGGCGCGGTTTGAGGCGCCATGCCACGGATTGCGCGGCCTCTCCCGTCGGAGGGTCGAGTCCTCCCTCGGGCATGTGTGTGTGTGTGTTGTTCTTAGCATAAGTTAGTTTAAGTAGTGTGTAAGTCTAGGAACCGACGACCTCAGCTGTTTGGTCCCTTAGGATTTCACACACACCAGGTAGGATTAAAGGAAGACATCAAATCAATTCAGAGGCAGACTACTAGATTTGTTAGGTTCGAACAACATGCAAATATTACGGTGATGCTTTGGGACCTCAGATGGGCATCCGTGGAGGGAAGGCGAAGTTTTTTCCGAGGAGCACTAATAAGAAAATTTAGAGACCCAGCATTTGAAGCTGACGGCAGAACGACGCTATTGCCGCCAACGTATTTTCCGCATAAGGACTACGAAGATAAGAGACATTAGTCCTTGTAAGGAGGCGTAGAGACCTCTTCTTTCCCTTGCTCTGTTTGCGAGTGGAACAGGAAAGAAAATGACTAATGGTACATGGTACCCTCCACTAGGCACCGTACGGTGGTTTGCTGAGCCTGTAGATGCAGTTGTAGATCCGTCGGGAAAACTTCAAGAAACACATATAGACAGAAATTGGCCACGAGCATGTTACAGAAATAAAGTCGCCATATTTAGATACAGATCAAATGGGAAGCAACGGAAAAATATTTTTGCTGTAAAATGAGAGTCATATACATAATAGCGTTTTCTAAACGCAAGTATTCGTTGTAATCATACAAAAGACTTCGTATTTAGTTTTCTTTTTTTTTATAAAACTGTCGAACCTAAAATAAGGAGCCTACTGTTTTGGTCATGATCGTTCAGCTAAAAATCCAGCTCTTTGGTAGAAAAACGTCGTAAAGTGATGCAGAGGGGCCCTTGAGAAATACAGGCCTCACAACGAACTAGTGACGTCACACCAGTTGCCTTGTTCGCCATAATTCGCAAACGTTCGGGTCCGTGCAAGGCCCGCGAGAAATCAACACATCAATCAGAAGATAGCCACTGAAGGTCTTAGCTTTGTCGTATGCTGTCGAGAGCTCTCAAGTATTTAAACACGCAGTTAAGAATTACTAAACTCGTCTGAAACAGTTACTCGCTCCCCGCCAGAAACAGCTGCTGGCACTCGAAAGACCTGCAGTGTCACGTGAGTTGACGTACGCGCCACGGCCTGTCTCTCTCGTAGACCTCGGTGATGAAAGAAACGCACATGATAAACAAATATACAACAAATGCAGAACGGATTAGCTATGCTGTAGTAGTCGCGGGGAGGATCGGGTGCACAGTTGACTGCGTAGCTGAATCGCCATTGTGAAAACTGCCTCTTATACGATGAACGCGAACCAGCGGCACGTGTCCATCGCGCAGCTGCGAAAACAGCCTGCTGGCGGCGGCCTCCCATTGGTAGAACTTCCAAGATACGGCAAATCACAGTCACAACGCCCAACACTGGCCCCTGTCTAAGCCCTGTTAAGTTGCTCATAAGGCGCAGTACTCTGCGTGGATGTGCCACAGCTACCCCTGACAATGCGCTGGCTGCTAGCAATTTTCAGCGCTAACACGATCGTTAAGAAGCGGTTCTCGCCCGTATACATGAACACTGGACGGTTTAATCAATTACAAGCCTCTCTTTTAATGTCCTTTAAGTTGCATATTATTTTTCTGATATTTCCATGGTGTCTCTATCGCTTTCTTAAAAAGGCTAGCGTATTCGACAAGGGAAGGCGGATGCTCGACTTCGTTTTGTTGGGACAATTTCGGAAATTGTGGCTCATCCATACAAGAAACGGTGTATAGAACGCTAAAGCGGTCCCTTCTTGAGTACTGTTCGAGTGTTTCGGAAGCATCTATCAGCGTGCATATATTACGGAGATGCTTCGTGAATTCAAATGGGAATTCCTGAAAGGAAGACGGCGCTCTTTTCGCGTGGCACTACAGTGGAAATTTAAAGAACCGGAATTTGAGGCAGGCTGCAGAACGATTCTACTGCCGCCAACGTACTTTCTGCGTAAGGACCAAGAAGATAAGATACGAGATATTAGGGCTCCTATGGAGGCCTTTACCAGTCTCTTTTCTTTCGCTCTGTTTGCTACTGGAACAGGAAAGGAAATGCCTAGTAGCAGCACGTGTTATTCGCTACCATGCACCGTACAGTGGCTTAAGGAGTATGCATATAGATGTAGATGTTGCTGAAAACGTCGTCGTGGATTATGTGGCCTTTGTAAGGGACTTCTGTGGAAAGTTGAAGAAACGCCTTCATAGTGTATGCTGTAAGTGCTTGAAGTTTTCCAAACATTCTGTGCTTTTCTGCATAACATTTTATATTTAGCCATTATTTACTTATGAAGTATATGCGACGCACCACATATCAAAAACGTGAAAAACGGTATCTGTAAAAAATTGACGATTTTCCAATAAGTCAATAATGAAATGGTACATGTGATATGTAAACACTGGTACATACGAGGGGTGGTGGCGTAATATCCTGTTCACCAATCTTTGCATACATCTACGTCTACATCTATATGGATACTCTGCAAATCACATTTAAGTGCCTGGTAGAGAGATCATCGAACCACCTTCACAAGTCTCTGTTATTGCAATCTAGTATACATCTCGTATATATCTCGTATATGTCTTCCTGTACGAGCTCTGATTTCCCTTATTTTATCGTGGTGATCGTTTATCCTATGTAGGTCGGTGTCGACAAAATATTTTCGCGTTCGAAGGTGAGAGTTGGTGATTAGAATTTCGTTAGAAGATTCCGTCGCAACGAGAAACGCCTTTCTTTTAATGATTTCCAGCCCAAATCCTGCATCGTTTCTGTGACACTCTCTCCTATATTTCGTGATAATACAAAACATGCTGCCTTTCTCTGAACTTTTTCGATGTACTCTGTGTCAGTCATATCTAGTAACGATCCCACACCGCGTACCAGTATTCTAAAATAGGACGGACAAGCGTAATATAGGCAGTCTCCTGAGTAGATCTGTTACATGTTCTACATGTCCTGTCAATAAAACGCTGTCTTTGGTTAGCCTTCTCCACATTATCTTCTGCGTGTTCCTAATTGTAATACCTAGGTATTTAGTTGAATTTACGGCCTTTTGATTTGACTGATTTATCGTGCAACCCAAGTTTGACGAATTCCTTTTAGCACTCATGTGGATAACCTCACACTTTTCGTTATTTAGGGCCAACTGCCAATTTTCGCACCATTCACATATTTTTTCTAAATCGTTTTGCAATTTGTTTTGATTTTCAAAAGATGACTTTTTAGTCGATAAACGACAGCGTCATCTGCAAACAACCTAAGACGGCTGCTCAGATTGTCTCCAAAATCGTTAATATAGGTAAGTAACAGCAAAGGGCCCATAACACTACCTTGGAGAACACCAGAAACCACTTATGTTTTACTCGATGACTTTCCGTCTATTACTACGAACTGTGACCCCTCTGACAGGAAATCACAAATCGAGTCACATAACTGACACGAGATTCCATAAGCACGCAATTTCACTACAAGTCGCTTGAGTGGTGCATTGTCAAAAGCTTTCCGGAAATCCAGAAATACGGAATCGATGTGAAATCTCTTGTCAAAAATGGTTCAAATGGCTCTGAGCACTATGGGACTTAACTGCTGTGGTCATTAGTCCCCTAGAACTACTTAAACCTAACTAACCTAAGGACATCACACACATCCATGCCCAAGGTAGGATTCGAACCTGCGACCGTAGCGGTCCCGCGGTTCCACACTGTAGCGTCTAGAACCGCTCGGCCACGCCGGCCGGCAGTCTCTTGTCAATAGCACTCAACAAGTCATGCGAATAAAGAGCTAGTTGTGTTTTATAAGCACGATGTTTTCTAAATCCATGTTGACTGTGTGTTAATAGACCGTTTTCTTCGAGGAAATTCATAATATTCGAACACAATACATGTTCCAAAATGCTGCTGCATATCGACGTTAATTATATGGGCCTGTAATTAAGTGGATTACTTCTACTACCTTTCTTAAATATTGGAGTGGCCTGCGCAACTTTCCAGTCTTTGGTTACAGCTCTTCGTCGAGCGGAATGTTGTATATGATTGTTAAGTAAGTATCTAATGCATCAGCATACTCTGAAATGAACGTAATTGGTATACAGTCTGGACCAGAAGACTTGCTTTTATTAAGTGATTTAAGTTGCTTCACTACTCCGAGGATATTTACGTCTTCGTTACTCAAGTTGGTAGCTGTTCTTGATTCGAATTCTGGAACATTTACATTGAATGCATTTCGGAAGGCCGTGTTCACTAACTCTGCTTTGGCAGCACTGTCTTTGATAGTATCTCCATTGCTATCGCGCAGAAAAGGCATTGATTGTTTCTTTCCGCTAACATGCTTCACATATGACAAGAATCTCTTTGGATTTTCTTCCAGGTTTCGAGACAAAGTTTCGTTGTGGAAACTGTTATAAGCATCGACGCTAAATTTCGAGCTTCTATAAAAGATCGTCAGTCTTGGTGATTTTGCGTCTGTTTAAATTTGGCATGTTTGTTTCGTTGTTTCTGCAACCCGTTTTGTGTACCAAGGAGGATCAGCTCCGTCGTTTCTCAATTTATGTGGTATAAATTTCACAATTGCTGCCGATAATATTTCTTTGAATTCAAGCCACATTTGATCTACACTTATTAATTAGGAAGGAGTGCAGATTGTCTCTCAGTAAGGCGTCAAGTGAATTTTTGTATGCTTTTTTGAATAGATATATTTTTCGTTTATTTTTGGAGGATTTGGGGGTTAGAATAGTTAATTTTGCTACGACAACGCTCTGTTCATTAATTCCTGTATTCCTTTTGATGCCCGTTATTAACTGAGGATTAAATGTTGCTAAGAGGTCAAGTGTGTTTTCACAAAAGTTTACTATTCGCATGGGCTCATGAAGCAACTGCTCGAAATAATTTTCAGAGAATGCGTTTAGCACAATTTCGGATGATGTTTTATGCGTACCTCTGGAATTAAACATATCGAGAGTAAATTAAAGTCACCACCAACTACAATCATATGAGTCGGGTACTTGTTTGATATCAAACTCAAGTTTTCTCTGAACCTCTTAGAAACTGTATCATCTGAATTGGGAGATCGGTACAGGACTGAACTCCAAACCTCTCCGCAGTGCCTCATGAAGTGAGGGCATGTGACGCTGTTGATGACGATCCGTTCGTCGGATGGGGACGTTAAGCACGGCAGCCCCGTCACTGCTATTGAAGAGGAATAGGCTACGTGCCAGCACAGGGCTTCACCCTCTCGAGGTGCTATTCTGCGCCAATTAGACGGCTGTATCTGCCTTCGGGTTCTGCCGGCCAACAATGCCAAACGACTTTAATTTTGTACTAGGCTGTGACATCTGTCAACACATGGGATCTTTTGTGCTATAGCTATTACTGTTTTGACTATTTATGCCAACATCCCGCAGAGCTACGCGTGTTAACGCGACCGCTGCCGGGATGGTACATCCGATCGAATCCGCCAGGAGTATTGACAACAAGGCGTCGGCTCGTCGGCCAGCTTGGACTTTCTTTAGGCGGTTTCCCACATCCAACTAGGAGAATACGGAGCTGGTTCCCAAGTCAGTGGAGGGGAGGGGGAAGGGGGGCAGACGTCGCGAATCAGACTGACGTTTGCTCAACTTAGTGAAAGTGGCTGAGGAGTCAACGGCTTTCTTGAATTAATTAATAGTTATTGTTCTATGCATAATGGATTGCAGCCTACCTAGGAAGTGTTGGGGAGTAACAGGTCACCAGCATTGTGAAGCCTAGAGCACGGCTGGCTCGTGTGACTGACGGCATAGGGGAGTTATGTAGGAATTTTACGAAGGAATATCAGGTAGTGATAGCGGGTGGAGGAGGGCATAATCTTGATAGGGACGGGGAATATAATGTAAATGGTGACCTGCTAAAGATAGCCACTCAAACTGGTGACACTAATATGCATTTCGTGCAACTGTTTCAGCGTCATGATCGGACTCATCTTAATGCGGCTGTCAGGAGCGTTAACATGGGGCTGGAGAAGGCACTGATGGCAGAGAGCATGGGTCACATTGTAGTGGTGCCAGTTGAGTCTATCAGGAGATCAGGTTTCACTAGGCATGGCCTGCACCTCAATAGGTATGGGAAGAGGAGGCTGACATAGTTTATAGGTGACAGTGTGGTAAGGGGTGGTGGCATCACTCATGGAAAAGTTCCTGTAGTAGTTGGTGTTGTAGCTGCATCTTTTTTAGATTGAAGTCAACTGATAGGTATATCTTTTTAAAGGAAGTCCCTCTAACCAGGGAATCACCTTCAGAGGACGTCATGTTTCCATGTAGAGAAGGAATTAGCATATTTCATCAAAATATAAAGTTCGTGAACTGCTTATAGAATTTGACTCTGAAATTATTGACATATCGGAGCATCACTTAAATAATTTGACAATTCAAGGGCTTCCTTTACCAGGATACAGATTAGCTGGCTGTTTGTCAATGAGTTCCTTGTGGGGTGGCAGTGTGGCCATGTACGTTAAAAACAGTATTCCATTCGAGTCCATAGACGTAACACAGCACTGCACTGAACAGATATTTGAATGTTGTACAGGGGCAGTTGAATTTAATGAAACTAAACTTCTAATTTTTGTTGTTTATGGGTCCCCTAACTCTGACCCTCAGAGCACTTCTGCTCAAGTTAGAGAGGGTTCTTGATTCGCTTTATACGAAGTACCAGAAATTAGTTACATGTGTTGACTTCAATTTTCATTTT
Source organism: Schistocerca gregaria (assembly GCF_023897955.1). Taxonomy (NCBI): domain Eukaryota; kingdom Metazoa; phylum Arthropoda; class Insecta; order Orthoptera; family Acrididae; genus Schistocerca; species Schistocerca gregaria. The sequence continues at coordinate 430,432,895 of NC_064921.1, forward strand.
TTATATGATTGTGCTAAAAAAAAAGAATGTTGGTAGCTCTCCTAAATTCATATGATCTGATGCAGACTGTGTTTTTTTCCATCTAGGGTGCAGGGGAGCAGTAGCACAGCCATAGACAATATTTTTATTCATTCTTCGGTACTAGAAGGCATTCTGTTAGTAAAAGGCTGAATGACCTTTCAGACCATGATGCACAAATTTTAACACTAAAAGGCTTTTGTACTCAAACAAATGTCACATATAACTACAAACTATGTAGGAAGTTAATCCAAAGGCAATAGAGATTTTTTTTTAAACTCGTCAAGGAACAGGAGTGGCAGGATGTTTATAGTTCCAATAACATACATGACAAATATAATACTTTCCTTAACACATTCATGCTCTTTGAGAGTTGCTTTCCATCAGAATGTTCTAAGCATGGAACCAGTAGTAAAAGGCAGCCTGGGTGGCTGACTAGTGGGATAAGGATATCATGTAGAGCAAAGTGGGAATTATATCAAAATGTTAGAAGTAGTCACAATCAAGCTGCAGTTGCGAATTACAAACAGTATTGTAACGCGCTTAAAAATGTTATTAGGAAGCCAAAGAGTATGTGGTGTGCAAATAGAATAGCTAATTCACAGGATAAAATTAAATCAATATGGTCAGTTGTGAAGGGAGTGTCTGGTCAGCAGCACAAGGTCGACGATATAAAGTCATTCGTAGTAAAAATATTTGTGTTACTGATAAATCAGATAAATGTACAGTATGTAAGAATCATTTTCTGGGCATTTCTGGTGAATTGAGTAAAAGTTTAGTATCTACAGGGAATCAATAACTCTTTTGGCAAATGCCTTTCCGAGATTGATGACTGAAAGACTCCTCTGTGATAAATTCAAGGGGAAGATTGAGTTAACAATTAAATCTCTGAAGACTAAGGACTCTCATGGATATGACGAAGTGCCTAGCAGAATATTAAGGTACTGTGCTGCACATGTTAGCTCTGTACTTAGCCATATTTGTAATTTTTCCTTTAGGGATGGTCAGTTTCCTGAACCGTTAAAGTACTCAGTAGTAAATCCGCTTTATGAAAAGGAAGAAAGGGGTAATGTAGACAGTTTTAGACCTATTGCTATGCCATCACCATTTGCTAAACTGTTTGAAAATGCTATGTATGTAAGGATAATTGATCATTTTATGTTACATAATTTGCTATCAAAAGTACAGTATAGAAGTCGTTTAACAACTAAAAATGCTATATTATCTTTTCGCTGTGAGGTACTGGATGGGTTAAACAAAAGGTTTTGAACGCTAGGCATATTTTATGATTTAACTAAGCCTTTTGATTTTGTTGATCACAAAATATTGCTCCAGAAGTTGGATCATTACAGAATACGGGGAGAAGCTCACAATTGGTTCACATCTTTCTTTAACAACAGATAGTAAAAGGTCATTATTCACAGTGTTGACAATAGCTGTAATGTGGGATCTGAGTGGGGTACTGTCAAGTGGGGAGTGCCCCAGAGATCAGTGTTGGCGCCACTCCTGTTCCTTATTTATATAAATGATATGCCCTCTAGTATTACAAGTAACTCTAAAATATTTCTGTTTGCTGATGACACTAGCTTGGTAGTACAGAGTGTTGTATGCAACACTGACTGTGTTTCATATAGTGCAGTTCATAACATAAGTTCATGGCTTGTAGAAAATAAACGAACACTAAATCGCAGTTTTTACAGGTTCTAACACACTTCACCCCCCCCCCCCACCCCACCCCCCCCCACATGAACCATGGACCTTGCCGTTGGTGGGGAGGCTTGCGTGCCCCAGCGATACAGATAGCCGTACCGTAGGTACAACCACAACCGAGGGGTATCTGTTGAGAGGCCAGACAAACGTGTGGTTCCTGAAGAGGGGCAGCAGCCTTTTCAGTAGTTCAAGGGCAACAGTCGGGATGATTGACTGATCTGGCCTTGTAACAATAACCAAAACGGCCTCCCTGTGCTGGTACTGCGAACGGCTGAAAACAAGGGGAAACTGCGGCCGTAATTTTTCCCGAGGCATGCAGCTTTACTGTATGATTAAATGATAATGGCGTCCTCTTGGGTAATATATTCCGGAGGTAAAATAGTCTCCCATTCGGATCTCCGGGCGGGGATTACTCAAGAGGATGTCGTTATCAGGAGAAATAAAACTGGCGTTTTCGGATCGGAGCGTGGAATGTCAGATCCCTTAATCGGGCAGGTAGGTTAGAAAATTTAAAAAGGGAAATGGACAGGTTAAAGTTAGATATAATGGGAATTAGTGAAGTTCGGTGGCAGGAGGAACAAGACCTATGGTCAGGTGACTACAGGTTTATAAACACAAAATCAAATAGGGGTAATGCAGGAGTAGGTTTAATAATGAATAGGAAAATAGGAATGCAGGTAAGCTACTACAAACAGCATAGTGAACGCATTATTGTGGCCAAGATAGATACAAAGCCCACACCTACTACAGTAGTACAAGTTTGTATGCCAACTAGCTCTGCAGATGAAGAAATTGAAGAAATGTATGACCAAATAAAAGAAATTATTCAGATAGTGAAGGGTGACGAAAATTTAATAGTCGTGGGTTACTGGAATTCGAGTGTAGGAAAAGGGAGAGAAGGAAACGTAGTATGTGGATATGGATTGGGGCTAAGAAATGAAAGAGGAAGCCGGCTGGTAGAATTTTGCACAGAGCACAACTTCATCATACCCAACACTTGGTTTAAGAATCATGAAAGAAGGTTGTATACATGGAAGAACCCTGTAGATACTAAAAGGTATCAGATAGATTATATAATGGTAAGACAGAGATTTAGGAACCAGGTTTTAAATTGTAAGACATTTCCAGGGGCAGATGTGGACTCTGACCACAATCTATTGGTTATGACCTGTACATTAAAACTGAAGAAACTGCAAAAAGGTGGGAATTTTAGGAGTTGGGACCTGGATAAACTGAAAGAAGCAGAGGTTGTACAAAGTTTCAGGAAGAGCGTAAGCGAACAATTGTCAGGAATGGGGGAAATAAATACAGTAGAAGAAGAATGGGTAGCTTTGAGGGATGAAGTAGTGAATGCAGCAGAGGATCAAGTAGTTAAAAAGACGAGGGCTAGTAGAAATCCTTGGGTAACAGAAGAAATATTGAGTTTAATTGATGAAATGAGAAAATATAAAAATGCAGTACATGAAGCAGGCAAAAAGGAATACAAACGTCTCAAAAATGAGATCGACAGGAAGTGCAAAATGGCTAAGCAGGGATGGCTAGAGGACAAATGTAAGGATGTAGAGGCTTATCTCACTAGGGGTAAGATAGATACTGCCTACAGGAAAATTAAAGAGACCTTTGGAGAAAAGAGAGCCACTTGTATGAATATCAAGAACTCAGATGGAAACCCAGTTCTAAACAAAGAAGGGAAAACAGAAATGTGGAAGGAGTATATAGAAGGTTTATACAAGGGCGATGTACTTGAGGACAATATTATGGAAATGGAAGAGGATGTAGATAAAGATGAAATGGGAGATATGATACTGCGTGAAGAGTTTGACAAAGCACTGAAAGACCTGAGTCGAAACAAGGGCCCCGGAGTAGACAACATTCCATTGGAACTACTGACTGCCTTGGGAGAGCCAGTCCTGACAAAACTCTACCATCTGGTGAGCAAGATGTACGAAAGAGGCGAAATACCCTCAGGCTTCAAGAAGAATATAATCTTTCCAATCCCTAAAAAAACAGGTGTTTACAGATGTGAAAATTACCGAACAATCAGTTTAATAAGCCATAGCTGCAAAATACTAACACGAATTCTTTACAGGCGAATGGAAAGACTAGTAGAAGCCGACCTCGGGAAAGATCAGTTTGGATTCCGTAGAAATGTTGGAACACGTGAGGCAATACTGACCTTACGACTTATCTTAGAAGAGAGATTAAGGAAAGGCAAACCTACATTTCTAGCATTTGTAGACTTAGAGGAAGCTTTTGACAATGTTGACTGGAATACTCTGTTTCAGATTCTGAAGGTTGCAGGGGTAAAATACAGGGAGCGAAAGGCTATTTACAATTTGTACGGAAACCAGATGGTAGTTGTAAGAGTCGAGGGGCATGAAAGGGAAGCAGTGGTTGGGAAGGGAGTGGGACAGGGTTGTAGTCTCTCCCCGATGTTATTCAATCTGTATATTGAGCAAGCAGTAAAGGAAACGAAAGAAAAATTTGGAGTAGGTGTTAAAATTCATGGAGAAGAAGTAAAAACATTGAGGTTCGCTGATGACATTGTAATTCTGTCACAGACAGCAAGGGACTTGGAAGAGCAGTTGAATGGAATGGACAGTGTCTTGAGAGGAGTATATAAGATGAACATCAACAAAAGCAAAACGAGGATAATGGAATGTAGTCGAATTAAATCGGGTGATGCTGAGGAAATTAGATTAGGAAATGAGACACTTGAAGTAGTAAAGGAGTTTTGCTATTTGGGGAGCAAAATAACTGATGATGGTCGAAGTAGAGAGGATATAAAATGTAGACTGGCAATGGCAAGGAAAGCGTTTCTGAAGAAGAGAAATTTGTTAACATCGAGTACGCATTTAAGTGTCAGGAAGTCTTTTCTGAAAGTATTTGTATGGAGTGTAGCCATGTATGGAAGTGAAACGTGGATGATAAATAGTTTAGACAAGAAGAGAATAGAAGCTTTCGAAATGTGGTGCTACCGAAGAATGTTGAAGATAAGGTGGGTAGATCACATAACTAATGAGGAAGTATTGAATAGGATTGGGGAGAAGAGAAGTTTGTGGCACAACTTGACCAGAAGAAGGGATCGGTTGGTACGACATGTTCTGAGGCATCGAGGGATCTTCAATTTAGTATTGGAGGGCAGCGTGGAGGGTAAAAATCGTAGAGGGAGACCAAGAGATGAATACACTAAGCAGATTCAGAAGGATGTAGGTTGCAGTAGGTACTGGAAGATGAAGAATCTTGCACAGGATAGAGTAACATGGAGAGCTGCATGAAACCAGTCTCGGGACTGAAGACCACAACAACAACATCAACACACTTTCTTTCAGGATCTTGTTCAAAGACCTAATGCTGCCATTTTTACTATTCGAACAGTATCTTATGTAAGTGATCGTTCGACACGACAAATAGTCTACTATGCTTGTTTTCATTCGCTTATATCGTATGGTATTATATTTTGGGATAACTCTTCCCATTCTAAAAGGCTATCTTTGGCTCAGAAACGGGCGGGTCGGGCCGTAAGCGGTGTAAGTTCGCGAACCTCTTGTCGAACTCTGTTCACTAGTCTGGGTATTTTGACATTGACCTCTAAATATATATATTCTTTACTGTCGTTTCTTGCTAACAATATCAGCTTATTCCCAAGAATAAGCAGCTTTCACTTAGCTAACACTCGGCAGAAATCCAACCTTCAATTGGCTCGGACTTCCTTAACTCTTGTACAGAAAGGTGTGCAATATACTGCTGTATCCATTTTCAATAAGCTACCACAAGAATTCAAAAATCTTAGCAGTAATCCACGCGCTTTCAAATCGAAATTGAAGGGTTTGCCCATGGGTCACTCTGCTGAGGAGTTCCTTGAAAAATTAAGTTGATTCTTATGTTATGTGTTGACTGCGTTTACGTAAACTTATGGCTTGCCTTTTTTGGGTTCATTGACATTTTAATCTTATCTGTTATTACTTTTATGTTGTAATTTCATGTACTGACACGTTCCATGATCTTGGAGATTTGCTGATCTATTTGGTCCTACGGAACTTGAAGTGTCAATAAAATAAAAAATACTGTTAGAGAGATAGCGATCTGGACCAGCCGCCCAATAAAAAACGGAGGAGGATTAGAGTTTAGCATCCTGTCGACATTAAGGTCATTAGGGACGGAGCGCAAACTCGGACTGTACCAAGGACGGGGGTGGAAATCGGCTGAGCCCTTTCGAAAGAACGTCCTGGCATTTGCCTGGAGCGATTTAGGGAAACCTAAATGTGGATGGGCTGGCACCGATTCGAGCCGTCGCTGTCCTGAATGTGACTGCATTGTGCTGACCATTGCATGACCTCGCTTGTCCGCCCAAGTGCAATACTTGACTGCCCAGTGACATGGGTCTACTACTTAACAGCTCGTTTGTTCTCGTAGATATGAGGGTAAAAGACCGTGTCCGCCACAAGAAGTCACGTGCAGTGTTTACCTGCTTTTTACACACCAGCTCCGGCGACGACTGACGGTCTGGCAGGAAGCCAAAACGACCTCGTTAATTAAAGACGTCATCACACAGTGGCCCTCGGCTTCGGTGCGTAAATAAGCTTAATCCCGAGAAGTGCGTTTCTCTGTTGTCTTACGTACAGCTGTTTTTGTTGGGATCGCTCTGGTAATTCTCCCCTTCCTATTTCACTCATTCTCTTAAGCCATTCCTTTTCATCAGACCGGCTCATAACCAGTAATGTAAATGCCGCTTCCTGAATATTGGATAACGCAGCTAAAATACAATAAGGTAAATTCGAGAACTGTACCAAGCCCATTCTATTTCTCTTGTTATGTCTATTTTAAATTTGCCGAAAAGTTCATTCTAGATACCGTGATCCAACTCTTTCCCCAAGTTTGGTGGCAGAACGTTAAAGCCGCGCGGGGTAGCCACTCGGTCTCGGGCGCCTTGCCACGGTTCGCGCGGCTCCCCCATCGGAGGTTCGACTCCCTCGGGCATGGGTGTGTGTGTTATCCTTAGCGTAAGTTAGTTTGAGTTAGATTCAGTAGTATGTAAGCTTAGGGACCGACGACCTCAGCAGTTTGGTCCCATAAGACCTTACCACAAATTTCCAAACTTCCAGAACTTTAAAACTGCATCCAGTTGCAGATGAACGTTGAAAGAAAGCCTAAAATGGAATAGATAGCAGGACTTTTCTGTTATGTCCCGTAGTGTGCGAGCAGAACGAGGTTGTATATGGAGCACCACTTGATTATTAATTTATGTGTGCTGGCCGTTGTGACCTAGCGGTTCTAAGCGCTCAGTCCGGAGCCGCGTGACTGCTACGGTCGCAGGTTCGAATCCTGCCTCGGGCATGGATGTGTGTGATGTCCTTAGGTTAGTCAGGTTTAAGTAGTTCTAAGTTCTAGGGGACTGATGACCACAGATGTTAAGTCCCATAGTGCTCAGAGCCATTTTAACCATTTAATTTATGCGTACGTGATAGTGCTCCACAGTATACTGAAGGCATAGCGTTTACTAGCCCTAACTAAGTTCTGTGTCACTGAATTACTTTTGTTAAATGATCTTTTTTCTTCTATTTGTCAGTATAAACTATCTTAGAGCAATAATTCAATATTGTTGGCAGTAGGAGATGAATTGACGGATTTACTGTTGGATATTATGAATCCACTGTTGGATACTATGAATCCACTTCAATAATATTTACAAAAATCTGAGAGCAAATGAGTTATTCGCATTGTTTGGAGTTATTTGTCTTATTTATATGCACCAATACGAAAGAAGTAAAAATTTCATTTCTTTGTTCAAATTTCCGCAGTTTTCAGTCAGACCAATTTGGACGGCTTCTCCAAAGGCGCCTGCAAACGCAAGAACAACTTTGTGGGCTGGGACGGTGAACTGTGAAATGTGATTCTGTGTAATTCTGTTTCAGACAAAGCGAAAGACTGTATAGCTTACAGAGCAGAGCGGCATGCTGCAGGACGTGACGAACGCATTGTTCTATCGTGCATCTTTTGTGGTCGTCGTAGAACCCCATGTAGCACTAAAAACTAAGGATGTATTCCTTACCTTATAATGCGTTCAATGACGCTAAGAATGCCGCCTTGGGTTATTCGGCTCTCTATTTTCAGTGTAAGTAAAAAGAACTGAATAACTGTAAAAACAAATGCCTCTAACTGGTTTTAGCGACAAATACAATTTAATGCTGCTGCAGCAAAATTACACTGTAGTATTATATTACAAGCTATATCCCTGTGAAGAAAAGCGGAACGGAAACCAACAAAATGATCACTGTCACCAAATTCAAGTATCTTGAACGAATTATTATGTGAATACTGCGTGTTGACTTAGAGTCAAGATGAATATTAAAAAGTGTAAAAAAGGAATGGTCAGACAATATAAATAGAGTTAACAGTCGTACAACACACAATTTCGTGATATTTTATATCCTTCATACCAAAATTCGGATGTTTGCAGTTTTTTTTTGTTTTTTTTTTTTTTTTTTTTACTGTTGCGATGCTTGTCTCATGTCGGCAACAACGAATAATGCGTCAGTTGTACTCCAAACAGAATCATCTGGTTAATAACGGGCAGGGTATGGGAAACTTATTAATAGAAAACGTGGGTGCATTGTGTCCTGTGCAACACATCTAGTGACAATCAAATCCATGTCTCTTATTGCTTTTCAGGGATCACGGTAGGTGAATAACATCCTAGCAGAATAAAATTGCTTGCCTGACCGGGGCTCGAACCCTCCAGGAATCTTCCCAGGGAGTTTCAAATCAGCGTACACTCCGCTGCAGAGTGAAAATTCACTCTGGATACTAAGCGTTTCATTCTCCCATAACTACACAGAATACGAACATCGCAAAATTTATCGTTCCACCAGACAACAGTTACAGCAAAACGTCCTGTCGCAGCCGATGTCAAAGCCTTCACTCAGTTTATGCGATTAAGATCACGTCATACCCGCAGCAACAGAACTGAAACGTGTCACGGCAGGATGGAGCTAGGCTGCCGGGATTCCTGCAAGTTCGCAACACAATGTCCGGAATTTCTCTTCGTCACTGTCCCCGCCCACCAGTCACCTTGCAAAATGGCCTAAGGTTACGTTAGATGCAATAAATAGCACGGGCTGCTGTCAAGAAATAACATACGCACTGAAGAAAACAATCCCTCGCAACGATTTTCCGTGGCGATGGCGCGCGCCTCTGGGATGAGTTACAGATTTGGGTCACGCATAATAATTCTGGACATTTCTGAGACACTTCTCTGGCAGAGAGAGCGGCATAATTCAGTGTTTTACATCACTCTGCCCTCATTGATAGCGTCATAATTGTGACGGTGCAATTATCACAGTCCTTTCGGACTTCAGATAGTGTTACCGGGGGGTTCTTGATCAAAATAGAAGCACAGTCTGAACGTCTGTGGAATTACATAGTGAGCTGGAATTGATTGTGAAAGCTGGCTGTTACATTCGCAACTTTCTGCATTTATTTTCGCCCATTAGTTACCATACGTTTACTGTAAATAAGCTATTCTGTACCTGGTTTATGGATTCTGAACAACTCAGCTATCTTGTGGTCAGTTGTTCAAGAAATATTCTTTGAGTTCCAGCTGAGCCGACCAATCAGGTCACGCCCGTCTCGCCGGGAATGCTGGATGGCGAGTTTGAGTAAGTAACTTGGTACCAGGTGTCTCGGCCTGCCTGGAGTATGGGAACTCGAGACGTCCTCTTTTACCGGTGTAAGACAATGTTCAAGTAAGAGCATAGCCCCGTCCAGGTATACAAACTGCAACCCACTGCTCAATACATGACTTGTGTACTTCGTTCTATTATTAGCCACTCAGTCATACGCCATTCGTGTACGATGTGAGGGAAAAGCGACTGTGTGTCTTACACGTATGACTTTGTAAGAGTCTCGTAATTTATTGTCACGATTCCTACGTAAGGTATGTCATTGTTTCGCAGTCTATATTGAATACCGGTTCCCTAAATTTACCCCATAACATCGCAATATTAATGTCACCTTTCTTCCAACAATTCTCATACATATTCTCCAAATATCTTCGTTACACTTTCTAAATTGCTACACTGATATGTTACGAATTTGTCAGTTCAGTTCTGAATTCCCTTAGGCTACATCCTCAAACCTGATTGATAAGGTTCACAGACATTGTAATATTACTTCAGAATAAATCACTTTCTATGCGGCTTGCTTAGAAGGCGCACCTCCCTTTCCTGAAACCCTCCCGATAAATCCCTGTCTGCAGTTGGCCTTTCCTACTACTGCGTCCATGTGTTCGTTACATTCCCCATCGCGTTGTGGTATTAAACATAAGGAGATAAGCGTTGACAGACAAGTACACCGCCCATGTCGAGCAAATCAAGTTTTCTCTGTATAGACATCAATGACTACAGTTTCACATACACCAGTCTCTCCATATATTTTCTGGAAAATGTTAAGCCCTCCCCAAGTTATTATCAACGTATTAGGGACATTTCACTTGGCTGACGATCAACAGCCGCATTCAGTTAAGAGTGAACGCGCAAATTGCGGTTATGGGTCAGTATCAGCAGTAGAATATTTCAGAACAAATGAAAATTTGTCTCGTACTGGAACTCGAACCCGGAGTTCTCACTTGTCGCGAGTGGTCGCCTTAACCACTTCGGCTGTCCAAGCACGCTTCCAGGAGCGACCCAAATCTTCATTTGGCCTGGTATTTACTTCAGTCTGGCTGCTGATCGTTAACGCAGTGTCCCAGACACTGCACTGCAATATTTCATGCCATAGCAAGACAATAACGAGAGGCAATGATGGTGGGTGGGAATCACGGTAATAGAGTGCGAGCACGAAGGAAGTTGACACGTGGAAGAATGGAGATTTGGGCTGCTCCTGAAAGCATACACAGATAGCCGAAGGAGTTGAGATGACCGCTCGCAACAAGCGTGAACTCTGAGTTTGAATCCCGGTCCTGCAAACATTTTCAGATCTCACCGCTGCATTGCTGCTTTCCCTGTCTGGCTGGAAGTCATTGTTTCCTTCCTCTCCCTTTCCAGTCTCGTATCCTTTCCTTTAGCCCCAAAAATTCATGTATACGTCCCAGGTGCGTCATCGTGCGTGCTGTCTGTATTCTCGGACATGTCCGACAGAAGACACACAACTCATATCTATATTGCTAAGGGCCCAACTGTCGTTTGATGAGAATGTTTAAGTGCGGATGCACAACCAACGGCCGAACTCCTACGAGAATCAGAAATCTGCAAGTAGGGAGTTAATGGGGGGGGGGGGGGGGGGGTTGTTGCGATGCGGCGAGCGGGCAGTCGGGAATTAGGGTGTGATGGAAAGTGTCCCGTATGGCCTAGGCGGTTAAGTCGATCGTTCTAAAGAATCGGTGCATAGGGTTTGAGTCCCAGTCAGCACAAACTTTCATCTCGCGTCATGCATTGCCACGGTGCGGAGAGTCAGCAAAAGAACATGATGCTGTGAAACCTGTGCGACACATCATCAAATAATCAGTAATCGCGCTGTGTTGATATCGCTATAAGTTACAGTTAAGATATATAAGATTGTACGCCTAAAACGTTAGTGCAACTTAACACATTTACCTTACTGTCAACATAACTTTGAACTGCAATCTCGAAAATTTTATCGATTATAAAACCATACTAGGCAATCTGTAAAGATACAGCGTGTATGGCTTCCGTTTCATATTTACTTTAGTAGTGTAATGTTGCTTTTATTTTGATATTTACTGTACAACAAACTATATTGTCTATTTTTCTCATATTTCAACATAATAAAGTGATAATTTTTCTACCAAACACGAAGTTAGCGGTGAGTGCTGGAACAGACTTGTTTCTGTTTTTAAACCTTAAATTATTTACTAAGCCATTTGAATTGCGTCTGAAACTGAAAGTAATGATCTACATCATTGCTGCCTGTTAGCATTGTGTAATTTCGCAAGCTGAATGAAGTTTCAGTAATGCGTCAGCAACAAAAAGACAAATTCGTCTATATAAATGTTTGTGGGTGAAGCTGACGATATCTCAAAAACTGCCCACAAGCAATCACTGATTTTTGTGTCATATCGTGCCCTTGGATCACCTGTTGTGCACTCAGTGTTTGTGTGGTATTAACTGCTTCGGCTGTGGAGATTTGCTTGAAGTGGTCGCTATCGCATCGTGGTCGTCATCTGCCTCTTTCGCACCACTGTATCGTTCAAACTAAAGAAGTTAGAGATTGTTCTATAACGTCCTCGAGTCTTTTCAAATGTTCTTAAATGTTTTCGTATGCTCTATAACATTTCCGAATACTCTAGAATACAACTTGGAAGCGTCACTCATCGTACTACTTCGCATACCGTCAAAATCCTCGTAACTGATAATCTGTGCAACGAAGTAACGTCAGAGAGGAACAGCTTGTATCCGCCTTTAGAGAGAAACTATGTAAACAAAGAATGGATGTGTGAGCGGATAATTTTAGCAACAACAGAATTATGTAGTTGAACAAACAAATTGGCGAATACGGAGTATGATCCCAGAGGAGGAAAATATATTTAAGTCTGTTGATACAAAGATGAACCAAAAGAAAAGTGTAAACTTCCTAGCAGAATTCCTGAATACTCTCGATGTAGGTGCTAAGCCCTCGTAAAAGACCAACATAATAGAAGCGGAAATATTAACTAAAGGAAAAGGCAAAGCAATATTCATACCACGAACACCAACAATTTCACCTAACTTAATTTCACCTAACTTAATTTTAAGCTTCAAAAGATTCCAGTTTCCGGTACGATTAGCTGGTAGTATGACCATCAATAGCACCCAAGGGCAAACATTCCACGTTATGGAGCAAGTTTAAAAGAATCAAGTTTATCGTGCGGACAACTACATTTACTTTATAAAATACATTTTAACTATCAGCTGTTTATTTGTTCCATGAGTCATCTACCGGTTTCGGTTATTGACCATTATCCAGGATGTCTATCAACATCAACATTAAAATTTTTATAAAAGTACAGTGTGCACAAAAATATCAAAACTCAACGAACACATGGATGCAAAATTGCATTTGTATACTTACAGGGTACAATGGATTAGTATTCCTCTGAAGCTGAAAAATATCGAAATTATCAAGTGCAATTGCACAATCAATTTTTCTTAGAATACTGACAGTCGTATCTTATGTCAAGTAGACAGACGTCATGGAAGAAACAAGGCGAACAATTACTGGAAGAATCCCTCAGCATTCAAGTTATATCAAAGATGGTACATTTGTACTGTATAGGTAACGTAACAACATAATTTGCATCAGTGTTAAGATGAAGGAACAAAACGTCTTTAACATCTTTCACTGAACATTACAGTTACAGTAAAAAAAATGCAAGATAAAAGTTCAATCACATATCAGTGAAACCAGATATATTTACAACAAATGTGTACAGCTGGTTCAGAGTGGGAACAAATTACGTAATAAATTCAGTAATGTAAATCTAAAGTGCAACATCGAATTTGAGGGCCATATCACTAGTAGCAACCCCTTTATGCAATAATACACATCAGACAGGGTGGATATTCAGAAACATCTAGTCTGCTTTTTTAACTTAACGACATTTTTCAAAAGCTGCTGTATCTAACATATTAAATTACAACAAACAGTGGTACATATTTGTGAACATCGCTACAAGATGATCAGTTATATAGTCCTAGGTAATGTAACAACTCACTTGACATGTAATTATCTAATGACAACCCTAAAATCATCTATACCTCAAACTGTAAGGGCTATTCTTAAAAGTCCAAGGACAATCTTCCGATAAGTAAATAGAGATTACTGTAGAGACATGTGAAACAAATGACATCAAAAAAGGTTCTTATGAGGCTAGTAATCCATAACAAGAAATAATTGTTATATTAACAAATGTTAAGGTCAAAATCAATGTGTTGCTCTGTATGGTACAAATACAGTGCCAAAACCACCTAGGCATCAGGTTACACATCATCGTTATTAACTGTTAGTGATATACAGAATAGTAATGATTATGGCATACTATTGACATCCATTTCTAAGTTGCCAATGTTGGAACAGCATACAATCATATAACATATAATTGAAAAGTGGACATTGAAACAATCGATCTTCAAAAATGATCTAACCATGATACTTCTACCTATTTCAAAACAACAAGGTAATAGAGATGAAACAAGTCAGATTATATATAACAGATATTGATTAGAGATAACACTACAAAAAAACAGGAATTTTACAAGTCAAAAGACCATTAACCTAAGTGAATTAATAACAATTCTAAAAACATAGCAAATGTAGTGATTACAACCTCTATACACAATGAAATATAAGCCAAATATAAAATGTGTATACAAGATAATATCTATTTCAAGCCAACATGACAACTAAATTGAACATCATCAGATTATATGTAAAGAAGATTGACCATGGGTATCGTTAATGGACACTGCCATACAACCATAACTACTCAAGCAGGTTGAGTACGAGTATAATCTTAGAAAAAACATAGCAGGGCAATATGTAGGGTGCGCATTTCATATGTTTACTGAATATTGAACATCCTAATCCCAGCATATAGATGAGCAGTGAATAATTAATGTACAAAAGTACCAGCTTCAATATCAAACCTATCCTGCACAAACCACCACAAAAGGAGTATGCACACTGCAGTGAAAAATATGAAGTAACGGAAATGGCATACACAGTAAAAACCTTCATATGTTTAAGTATCTGATAAAATTCTCTGTATGATTTCCACATGCAGCTGTGATAGTGACCTATGTTCCTAAAAATAATGACAGAATGGTTCATAGAGTCATTACACTCCTTAATCTGCACTGATTTTAATAGTGATCGGAGAAGCAGAATACACATACATAAACATTAACAGATCCAGAAATTCCTTAACTGCATAATACAAGGCATAACATATAATGAAAGAAAATCATGACAAATCTTTCCAATAATACAATTAACAGAAAGGTATTGTGTAATAATAAGTAAAGATGGTTGTGCTGGTTACAGATATGTAAAAAAGATTACATTTAGACAACATAATGACGAAAACCGTAGTATAAAATGATTACATTCACAATTGCAACGTTACGGAATGCTTCAAGCAACACGTATCAAGCAATTGTAAGGTAATAGAGGACCTTGATCCCTTACCTGGGAATATATAATTGATCATCTCGTAACGATGTTCACAATTATGTACCACTGTTTGTTGTAATTTAATACGTTAGATACAGCTTCTTTAGTTTAAAAAAAAAAGAATAGTTGTTTCTGAATGTATACCCTGTCTGAGGTGTCTTATTTTATAAAAGGGTTGCTTCAAGTGAAGTAGCCCTAAAATTCGATGATGCACTTTATATTAACATTATGTATTTTATTATGTAATTTGTATCGTACTCTGAACCAATTGTACACATTTGTTGTTGTAAACATATCTGGTTTCACTGATATTTGATACCACTTTTATCTTGCGACTGTTTTTACTGTAACTGTAATGTTCAGTGAAAGAGGTTGGGGAAGATGTTTTTTTTTTCCTTCACCTTACGCTAGTTTCGGAAAGTATGTTGTTACTTTACCTATGCAGTACAAATTTACCATCTTTGATATAACTTGAGTGCTGAGGGATTATTCCAGTAATTGTTCGTCTTGTATCTCCTGTGATGTCTATTTGCTTGATATAAGATATGACGGTCAGTATTCTAAGAAAAATTGTTTGTACAATTGCACTAGATAATTTCGATATTTTTTAGCTTCAAATGTGATGCTTTTAACTAATCTGTTTACCAAGTAAAGAATAAAAATGCAATTTTGCACCCATGTATTTGTTGAGTTTTGCTATTTTTATATGCATTGTACTTTCATAAAAATTGTTGATGTCGACAGACATTCTTAGTGATAGTTAATAACTGAAACCAGTAGATAACTCGTGGCACAAATAAACATCTGATAGTTAAATGACTTTTATAAAATACTTCATGGCTGTTGAACCTAACCTACGAAAACATTACAACTACACATAGAATGTTCAAGTGATAGACAACCGTAAAACCTACTCGTCTTTGTTCTAGAAAGCCGCATATGAAATGAAATTTATAACAATATTCTTTGAATCAGTTAGTGCTATACAAATGAGATGATTAACCGTACAATTTTTCCAATTCAGAAAGCAAATGGAGCCGGACGCAGTGGCCGAGAGCGTCTAAGCGCTTCAGTCTGGAACCGCGGGACCGCTACGGTCGCAGGTTTGAATCCTGCCTCGGGTATGGATGTGTATGATGTCCTTGGTTAGTTAGGTTTAAGTAGTTCTAAGTGCTAGGGGACTGATAACCTCAGGTATTAAGTCCCATAGGGCTCAGAGCCATTTGAAAGCTAATGGAAACGGATTGGATTGCATTAGAAATTTTGTGGTCCATGACCAAACGAGAAGTATTGCAAACAAGGGAGACTTCAGCATTAGTCGTATAAATTTGAGTATTTTCTGCTAGTTGAAATGTTATTCACGATAAACACCCACGTTTGAAGTGAGTTCGAATCTAAGCTGTTAGTTGGCATGTTATTCATGATAAACACACATGTCTGACGTTATATTTTGTGCATGAATATATGACTCCATTGGGCTTAGTCTTGCACTGTACATGGACACCGTGATTGAAATCGATATGCAGTAATAAAAAAACGGTTTCACATTTATATGACCAATTGTTTGCAATCATAGTGGGCCCTTTTCAGCTAGAAGCTGTCTAAAGTACCATTTTAAATTGTGTTCTGGTTGTTTACTTAAATATGAAATTTCGAATTTCAATTACAAATTTCACAGTGTTTCCGTAAATAATAGAATAATACAGGTATTTTATGTTTCTATTTTCTTCGAGTCTGATCTCTTAGAACTTTTTCTAGCGCTGCTGACAGTAATGTATTACATTCGTACGTAGTTTCAGTATTATTAAAGCGAAAAAATATTTATACTAAGCATTTCTAGTGTCAAAGTGAGCAACGGTGTGAAGAGCGATTAAATGGCCAAACAGGCCCAAACAGATTTGTCTGCTGCTGTTGTCCAACAATACTAAACACCACTATAATCGACCGCTGTTGCGCCTGTATTTTTCCGCCTTTTTATTTCTCTATGGGTCAGATTAGAGGTTTCTATATGGCGGTACAATTATGCGTTGAACCAAAGACATATTTTAGCACAGTACTAAAGTGATATATGTAGAGACGACGCTATTTACCTTTCTAATTTATTTATGGTGCAGATGAAAATAGCATTCACTGTTATGATAATACCCTCTATAGCTGAGAGGCCAGCGCATCTTACCGTCACGTGGAGGACCTGGGGCGGCTTCCCGCAACTGCCAGCGCTTTTTCCTTGTTGCGAGAGTTGCAACAGGATGAATTCAGCCTCGTGAGGACAAATAAGCAGTCACTTGGATAAGAGGTAGCGGCTAAAGGTCTGGAAATCTGATAACGGACGAGAGTACGGTGTGCTGACCCCGTGACCCACCATGTCACATCCAAATGATACCATACGCCAGAGGATGAAATGACGATCAGTAGTCAGATGTGGTCCTCTGTGTTTAATCACGAAGTTAATTCTTTTTAAGTTAGGATAATATAAATGTTTGGATTCACCCACAGCATCTTTTCTTACGACTTGTTCCCAAATATCGAAGTCTCACATTAGACACCTCAACCTATCAAGAGGGCTCACTCACCAACTGGTGGACCATAGTCCATATACCATTTTTCAGTAATTTTTCACCTTACCAAACACCATTTGGCGGGAGGGGGAGGGGAAGGGGAAGGGAGGGCAAGAAGATAATGGTTAATGTTCTACGTCAGAAAAATATAACTGATGATATTAATTTACAGCTATTGCTGTTTATTACAAATGATCCAGTTCTTCCATACGTTATGTACGACAATACGTTTGGGGAAAGGCTGCAAATTTTACCAGTCACAACTATGGCGTCGAGGCTATATAAAATGTTTACAGGCTATTACTAAATAATAAAAAATTTAATCATTGCTCAAAAATACGATTTGTAAAAAAAAATACGCAGAGTAGTCACAGACAAACTGATGACATGCTATTTTGGGATGGAAGAAAGGTGTTTTGGTGATGTCTTTATTGTGTTGTAACACTTCATTACACTGTACATTTTCGTAGTACAGAAGAATAAATTCGTAATATTAAACATCTACGTACAACATAAATTGAACAATGACGACGCGAAACAAAAAAGAGTTAAGGATGACAAAGATAATGATGGAATAAGACAGAAGTAAAAGACGTATATTTAGAAAATACAATCTTTGCCTCCAGAATAAAGTTATTTATCGTAGTACGTAACAATTTTATGTTCTCAACGGGACACGCACAAACACACACACACACACACACTCACACACACACACACACACACACGTATATATATATATATATATATATATATATATATATATATATATATATATATATATATATAGGTTCCTTATTATAATGTGCAAGTATAATTACAAATCTCTGATTGCGAACAGAGACTGGAAGTTTTCACCAAAATAAAACCTTATTATTTCTCAAAATATGTTTTTCAAACAATAAACAGAAGTGGCACTGATGTCTTATCTTAACTGTCCTCTAAGGTAAGAAAAACATACATTGTTTGAATGTTAGCAGTATCGATGAAAGTTATAGGATAAGCAGCACTTAATAACCAAAGTTTGATTGTCCTACAACATTCTTCAAGTACGATGGACATCCAAATCAAATATTTTCAGATCAATATTATCTGCATTACTTATTAAAATACACACACCTTACTTATTACTAAAACAAATTATACGTCATTAGATGATCATAATTAAATCTTTGTACCATCTATTTAGTTCATCAAAATTGGTTCTATAAACTGCAAAACACACTCGAGCACTACTGCTAATCTGACATGCAATTTAAAATGCATTTGTTGACGTGCATTACCAAAGTAAACAATCATAACGGCGTCTACATTCGTCAAAAACTCGTCGCTAAAATCGATAAAAGAGTCAACAATTGTGACCCCAACATAGTGTATTTACTACACCTTGCAATTTAAAACGTTGTCATCGTCTGGTGTTACTAAGTTTAAACCTACATAATATTTCGATGAAACAGCGTATTGATCAACAGCAACAAACACATCTATAGAAAAAGAAACAAGAGTTGCTATAATTTCATCTATCCACTTCCAAAGACACCCCAGAGTTGCAGCGACTCCAGGCTATGGTATAATTTTACCTTGCAGTACAAAGCGTTTGTCATCTGCTGGTAACGCTAAGCAGGCAAGGCAGTAATAGTTGACACAAATAAATAAACACTCAGAACTGAAATAATATGCTAAAACCAGAAGCTGACAGTACATGTGCCACATCTGACAGCGGCTGTCAGCTACTGTATCTTGAAACTCTGTTGCAACTCCAGAAGCTGGCAGACTATGTGTGTGTGTGTGTGTGTGTGTGTGTGTGTGTGTGTGTGTGTGTGTGTGCGCGCGCGCTTGGTGTCAACGAGTGAGGGTTTTTCAGCTACTGTGGTTGCCCACCAAATTACAGCCAAACTTTGACTAGTTGAATCTTGTAACAGTGATCTGCTTTCTAACCATTCTCCAGTCTAACTGTTTTAGATGCTATTGGATAGGCGACTGTCATTACCTCACATTTAGAATATTGTGGCTATTATTCCCCCCCCCCCCCCCAAATACTACTGGTTGGGACCATGACGATTAGTTGACATTGTGAACATCATTACCCCGCATGTACATTAATCTCGTGTTGCATAACACTCGAACTTTGGTCATCAAAAAATACTGCTTAACGTATCAGTTCAATCAGTAGTGCTGATACGAAATACAAGTATGTTTTTAAAATTTTATATAATAATTGAGTTATGACAATAGCACCACTTTTTATTTTGAAAAAAAAATATTTTGTCGCAACGAGCGTGTTTTTGAGATTCAAACTTTCATCTCTGTCTTGTTTCCTCACTGTCTTTTGACATTCTTGTGTTGTATGTAATCATTTCGTATTATGAAGTTCTCCTTGTATATGAGAAATATATTCAGTGAAATACCTAAATCACAATAAAGGAGTTGTCGGAATACTTTCTTCCTTCCTTCCTAAAATGATGTTTGGTCGGTTTGATCATGTATTGCTACTGTATCTTGCGTGTTTTGGGGGACTCAGGATAGATTTTTAGTATTATTCAGTAGTTGATTATGAGAAATACAAAGTGTAAACATTTTTCAGCGTTGATGCCGTAGTTCCGATATGTAAACATTGCCGCCTTCTTGGAAAGACGTTTTTGTATGTAACGCTGGAGCAGGCCTGAATCATTTGTAATAAAATACAATAACTGCCAATCAATATCGTCGATTATATTATTCTGGTCTAGAACACGTATTATTGTCTTGTTTCCCCCTAAAACGGTTTTTGTTAAGATAATACATTACAGACAAACTTGTAAAAACATAAGGTGATGGAAGTTTTTTCTGTGAATCGCCAACATTGAAGCCTCAGATTGAAATGCCAACATCCTGTACATATTTTAGACAGGGAGGTATCATTCTTACACTTGACACAACAAGAATTCATGTGTGTGTGTGTGTGTGTGTGTGTGTGTGTGTGTGTGTGTGTGTGTGTGTGTGTGTGTGTGTGTGTGTGTGCGCGTGTGCGTGTGCGTGTGCGTGCGAACAATATTGTGACATTTGACCTAAAAATTGCATTTTTATGTTGTTGACGTATTTTTACAGACATTTCGTTCATGGAAAGAGCATTGTGACACTTGACAAGCGTCACAGATCAATACAGACGTAGAAAATATTTAATCTGAGAGTCTATTGTGCCTTATACTAAGTGTGGTACAGTAATCGAACTTTTGACAAGTGTTGCTTTAAATGTAAGTGCAAAGTAGAAGCACCGTATGTCCTTACAAATGTCGATGTGAGTGTTGCTGGCTTATTTTAGATGTTAAAATACTGCAAGATACAGCATTCACACAATTTTTGGTATAAATTGTTTTGAACATGCTTCAAAAATCCGCTTCCCGCTGTTCCAAAAATCCGCTTTTTCCGTAGAGAGTTCAGAAAATATACCGATATTTTAAACTTAAGAACAGAAGAAATTAAAAATACGTTCGTGAAAAAATGTAAATTTATTATTACACAAAGAAATTAAATAGAGACATACGTAGAGCCTAAAATTTATGAAAACTCCAGAAATCATATTTAAATAAAAGCTGGTTACGTACAGTACAGAACATGCAGTACATGTCGGATCAATTTATGCAGTTCTGTTGAATCATTTCTGACAACTGCTAAACACAAAAGATAACCAATTTACATAAAACTAAAATGTAAAATCATCCATTTTTTTCTGACGAAGAGCACTGAACTGACTTGAGGATGCAATGTTCCGCCATCGTCGCATGACAGATGGTGTTGACGAAGCGTACTGTTCGACTTAGCCAAAGGCAATGTCAGGAGCACTTGATGATAGCTGATAGCAGTAATCCCCTTCAGTTTTCATATAGTGTTTCACACCTGTTGGATCTGAGTGTGTTCTTTCGAAGAATCAGACATAGCGAATTCAAATAATTTTAGGGTCATATTGGTGCTCGAACCATTCCTTCAACAACTCGCTCTCTAACCAAGCATTTTTTATTTTTATAAAACACAGGAAGTGAGTTTATGTTAATGTTTATGGTCGTTCGTTCCTTCGTCGATTGGCCTGTTACCATCAGCGGAACTTTGTTTGTTGCTGAGACATTCCTGCAAGCTAAGAGAGTCGGACGTTGTTGGTCCGTTTTAAACTCTGGGACAGATTTCCTTTCTTGCAAATCAAGGCTTTTGGTAGGCAATTCCTTAAAACTCAGTCCGGTTTCATCCGCGTTGTAAACTTGCCGCAGTGAGCAGTTTTGAGAAGAAACAAGGTCTTTAAATTCTTTTAGTTAATATTGACAGCTGCTTTGCTGTCAGCTGATAGCTTCACCCCAGCAGTTGTGAGCTGCCTAATTCCGTGTCTTTTCTTCCGGCGCTCCAGAAAACCGCACCTAACTAAAAACCGTGGATCGCCATCCATTAGCTTGTTCAGTTGAAGCGTCTTCTCTTTTACCAAAGGACCAAAAATGGAAATTCCTTTCTTTTTTAAGTGAACCACAAGAGTAAGGTCTCGTCGAGTTTTTCAAATGAAGACGCAATCGTTTTTTTGCCTATGTTTCAAGAACTATTTCACTTCAGGCAGAACTCAATTTTAACGCTGTTTTTTTTTCCAGTCGCCAATCGTTGCTTTTGCGACACCACATTCGAGTGATATTTTAGTAGTACATTCTCCTTGTCCTGTCTTTTTAACACTTCATATGGGCCTCCGTGCGGCGGCGCTGTGGAGCTGGTACAGGTGGTGGGGTTCGCGAGCGCCTCTATTAGTCGTTGAGGAAGGCAACGAGACGTTGCTATCTTCTTTGGTATCGATGCGAGGTGGCGACTTCGTTACGCTGCCGCGATCTTTGGAAGGTACCACATGCTATCACTGGAATAGCACATATTAACGCGTGAGGAAATAAAACTGTGTATTCTCTTGTCACATTCTCAAAACTGGCTTTTACTGTCTAATATATTTTAATGTTAATACAGTAAATTTACGGACACCGTGTAGCGCAGCTGCCTACGTACCAAACCAGCAGGGACCGAGAAGTCAAGCTTAGACCAATTACAGCTCACGCAGATGGTTTTAAGCAATATTTGTTCTCGCACTTCGTACCATAACGGAACAGCTAGAAGCCCTGATAAATATACAACAGGAATTATTCTCAGACATGCACTTCACAGTGGTTCGCAGGAACAGATTATTTATTATTATGTAGTATTCTGCCTAGTGGCAGGTCCATAGCTTCGTACGGAGAATTTCTGATTCCACTGTTCCCTGTCTCCAGCTTCTTCCTTCAGTCTGTTGTATCTCCTTCCATCTTCCATGTCGTCTAGATGTTGAAATCTTTTTCTTCCTCGTCCTGCGTTTCCTCTGAATTTCACTTCGCTGACATCATGTATGAGTCTCTCGTGTCTATGTACATGTCCAATCCAATTGGCCTTTCTCTGAAGAATTGTACGCAGAATACTTCTCTCCTACCCTTCGCAGTACATCGTAATTTTTTATGCGATCTGTCCACTTGACCTTTTCCGTTCACCTCCAGCACCACATTTCAAAGCTCTCTAAGTATTTTTTTCTCCTTCTTTCTCATGGTCCATGTCTCTGCTCCATACAGTCCAATCCTCCAAATGCAGCACTTTATCAGTTTTTCCCCCAGTGCCAAACTCAACTTGCTCGTCAGCAGAGTCCTCTTCATGTTGAAAGCAGCTTCGGCCACGGCGATTCTTGCTCGGATTTCGTTGATGCAGTGGGCATCCTCTGTGATAAAACTTCCCAGGTACTTGAACTGGTTCACATTTTCCAGTTCCTGACTGTCAATAGTCATCTTCAAGTGTTTCTCACGTTTTGATATGCGCATCACTTTTGATTTTTCGATGTTGATATCCATGCCGTATTTTCTTCCCGTTTCCACCAAATTGTTCATCAGTAACAGATGTAGGTGCAGTTGCCTATGACAATCTCGGATTAACGGAACAGCACATTCCAGTACAACTACTACTGCTCCGAACACTGGTGGATTCATACCAGCAGCAAAGTGCCTCGAGCGGTTAGACGGCGTTTGCAGGGTGCGGCGCAGCTACTGTACTCCAAGCTAGGGGGCGCTGAGCCAGCTGCTTAGTTACATTCGCCTTCTGACAAATCAGCCACAAAGTGCGGTTCCAGCGCGGCCTATTTTAATCGTTGTAGTCCGCGGGACATAAACCGAGCATCTGAAGACCCTCGCTCAGCAGAGCAGAACACGTGTGCGCCAAGTCTGCGCACACACGCCAACAACCCGGCCGCTAGGCTGCGTTCACCAGACGCCCACGTACGCTATACGCTGAACACCGCGCAAAACAGATTTTTCAGTGAAAAAAAAAATGATCTTACCGCGTGATTAATATTATCCACTTCTTGGATCTCAGGTAGCATTCATCCACGAAACAATTAAACAACGCGTTTCGAGAGACACGCCTCTCACAATTAGTGTATAAACACTCAGCACCTATTGTTAAAACTCTAAACACTTAACAACTCATTTTCTGTGTTAAATAAAAGCTCATTCCACTATGTGTCGCTGCCTTACATTAAAATCATTCACTTCTGTCCTATCAAACACCGCAACCGCGCTCCTGGGCGTATGATCTTCGTCGGCTGTGGACACCAAGAGTGTCCAGTTAGCGCTTCTCCTGGTGTGCGGTTTTAGCTGTGAGCTGGCGTGCCCCAGGTAGTACTGTATATACGCACCTGCTGACTGAACCACACAACGTCACCAAAATTTCCCTCATTTCTAAATATGCTACCATCATCGACTTCTAGCTATTACTTCAAATAAGTACTAAATACTTATCACTATGAATCTGCATTAAAATAAAACCAAAAATCCGTTAAAAATGTTGTTCTGGTGCCTATCATTTGCACGTTTAGAATAACAGCCGTGCGGGATTAGACGAGCCGTCTAGGGCACTGCAGTCATGGACTGTACGGCTGGTCCCGGCGCAGGTTCGAGTCGTCCCACGAGAATGGGTGTGTGTGTGTTTGTCCTTAGGATATTTTAGGTTAAGTAGTGTGTAAGCTTAGGGACTGATGACCTTAGCAGTTAAGTCCCATAAGATTTCACACACATAACAAATTAGAATAATATTGTATTGCTTCTTTCCGTGAATGGTTATTTCTCACACTTCCAGGAAGCTGAGATCTCTTTCTTTCTTCTCCATGAGTGATATTTCTAAGTCTTCTTCTATTATCTTAAAAGGGTGCCCTGTTTCTAACAGGTGGTTAGCTACTACTCACTTATAACTCCTGCAGCAAAATGTCTTTGTTTCCCTTTTGTCTTAAAACTAATTGACAAACCCAGAACTGCTCGGGTATTCATCTTGCAAATTTGCTATTAGAAACAAAAACAAATAATTAACTGTGTTTTCAGTGAAGATTCGAAAAAAATTCGTTTCCATGTATTCGTGAAAACACCATTGAAATGCATAACGTACAAATGTACACGTTCAGTATCAAAATTAAGAAATATGATGCCGCACATTTTCTGTACACTGAGTGCAGCTGCTTCGCGTGTCTACATCGCGGTTTTGTTTACGTCTTTATGACAATACCTCTCCATATCTCTATAGACGACTACTGTTTAAGCCTACAGTTGTTGGCGCTTTGTAGTTGAAAACTGTCAAAAGCGCTGCCAGGTGTCAGGTGTTTCCTTAATTTAACTCGACTGTGCTAGTGTCCTAGTAGTAAAGAACGGTCCGTGAGTGTACAGAATCACGTTTGCTGCCGGAGGGGTGGCCTTGTGGCGTCTGTAGCGTCGTTGGATGACGTTTCCGGTTCGGGTTCCTTTCCTCGTTTTTTTTTCTCACTTTCTAACATATTTCAGGTTTCTATATTGGTGAAGGCTGCGACAATTATCGATCGGAACTAACCTAGACCTCGGGCTACGCTACTGATCAATCTCTCACAACAACCAAGAATTCAGGTGGCAGGGGGGGAGGGGGGTAATCCCACACTCTCACCAAACGTTCACATACTGTATCTTCTTTCCTCGTAATCAACTGCTACTTAACATCAAAAGCTAAAACCTACATAAAATCTACAGGTATCTTAATTATCCCCCAACGTCACATTTCCCGACAGAGTACCACAACAAATCTTACCAAAAGAGGCGTTTTGGAGAGATGTTTAATATGGTATACGGTAGCTCGTGGTCTTGCGGTAGCGTTCTCGCTTCCCCCGGCGTGTTTGGGGATTTTTACTGCCTCGAGATGACTGGGTGTTGTTGTGTTGTCTTCTTCATCCTCACCAATCACCTCCATTACGGTCGGAGGAAGCAAAGGCAAACCACCTCCGCTAAGATCTTGTCTAGTACGGCAGTGCGTGTTTCCCGCACCGTTCCCTACGCTACTCGGAGTATGGGACCTCATCATCATCATCATGTTAGCTTAGCTGGATATTTTTGGTATTTTCATTTCCAATCTTCAAACGTTTAGTGTTTTGTCTTCTCAAACCGTGCGTTTATTAGTTTGCATGATGAAACATATGTGTTTCCATGATATCACTTATCTTGTGCACTGATTGGCTGTCATGAGCAGCCTGACAATCGCTATGATAATTTACACAACGTATTTGACGTATTTATACTTTTGTATTAGAAAAGTATACATTTTAAATGATATAGTGCACGCAACCAGTCAGCTGCGTTGTTCATTGCTCTGTTTAAACTGCGTGTATAGCCATGTCTGGATTTACACTGTTTTGTTCTTGATTCATGTTTATATCGCGTCTAGGAGCACCAATTTATTTTTTTCTTCCTAACCGCATGTTCCAAAATTATATCACACTCGTGATGCGCTGCTGTTATTCGCCACTACGTAAAACTCACTAAACTAAATAACGGGACAAATTTCGCTCACGGAGTATATTTTTTTCCTCTAATCATTTGCGAAACTTTCGCTTTGTGGTGACACTTACGTTACCGTACTCTAGTGCACTCTGGCGAGTCATTTGCAAACTTATAACAACGGTGGATAGAATAGCCAAAAATATCTGTCTAAAACATTATAAAAACAATAATACGAAACATCGATTTATGACACAATTAAGCATAATAGAGAGATGCAGAGAGACAAGGAATTGACAGCGAAGTCTGAGCAACTCTTTTCATTTCCTTTTAATGTGAACAGTCGGATTTGAAAATTGTATGCAGGTGGATAGGAAACTCCTAGGCTGAAACACCAAAGCCTTTGGGATGCCCAAAAGAACTGTACTCTGAGGAAGTCACGCCCCCGAACCTCGGCTACATAAAGCTAACTGGCATTTCGAGGCACAGCATTGAGACTAGCTACTGCCTGTTCGAAGAACATCGGTTGATATTGCATATCAACAGCTCCAAAAATGTTGACAGACCTTAATTAAAGCTGAATGGAAAATATGAGAAATGCATTCTGGTAATTTAAATTCTGTAATACGTTACTGAGAAACTTTTTAATATATATTTTGGGGTGGCTCCACCTCAGAGCCTTCAGTTACGAGCAGCACCTATATATATGTTGTGGGGCTGGGTTGTTTTGAGGGAGGAAACCAGACAGCGAGGTCATCGGGCTCATCGCATTAGGGAAGGATGGGGGAGGAAGTCGGCCGTGCCCTTTCAAATGAACCGTCGCGGCGTTTGCCTGGAGCGATTTAAGGAAATCACGGAAAATCTAAATCAGGATGGCCGGACGCGGGATTGAACCGTCGTCCTCCCGAGTCCAGTGTGCTAACCACCGCGCTACCTCGCTCGGAATATAGTGTAGCGGCATAATTGTAGATATTTCTATTGGTAAGAGTGGATGGTGTACTGAACATTAGCCCACATCATTGTTTACTCCATTTGCAGACTAGTAGTTATAGCTATTAGAAGTTATGTTTTTAAGTTGGCTAGTACTCCCAGGATCTCAGATCACGTGTAGCAAGAGCAAGCCATTGATGCTCAATTTTCCTTAGGCAGCAGGTCAGATGCTGAAATGCTGATGCATGGATGCAAAACGATTAGTCTGTTTTGACAGGCATAGTCCAGTGTGTGTACATAATAAGGTACTACATACACTACTGGCCATTAAAATTGCTACACCACGAAGATGACGTGCTACAGACGCGAAATTTAACAGACAGGAAGAAGATCCTGTGATGTGCAAATGATTAGCTTTTCAGAGCATTCACACAAGGTTGGCGCCGGTGGCGACACCTTCAACGTACTGACATGAGGAAAGTTTCCAACCGATTTCTCATACACAAACAGCAGTTGACCGGCGTTGCCTGGTGAAACGTTGTTGTGATGCCTCGTGTAAGGAGGAGATATGCGTACCGTCACGTTTCCGACTTTGATAAAGGTCGGATTGTAGCCTATCGCGATTACGGTTTATCGTATCGTGACATTGCTGCTCGCGTTGGCCGTGATCCAATGACTGTTAGAACAAAATGGATCTTGGATCCAAACGGCCTCGTATCACTGGCAGTCGAGATGACAGGCATCTTATCCGCATGGCTGTAACGGATCGTGCAGCCACGTCTCGATAGCTGAGTCAACAGATGGAGACGTTTGCAAGACAACAACCATCTGCACGAACAGTTCGACGACGTTTGCAGCAGCATGGACCATCAGCTCGGAGACCATGGCTGCGATTACCCTTGACGCTGCATCACAGACAGGAGCGCCTGCGATGGCGTACTCAACGACGAACCTGGGTGCATGAATGGCAAAACGTCATTTTTTCGGATGAATCTAGGTTCTGTTTACAGCATCATGATGCTCGGATCCGTGTTTGTCGACATCGCAGTGAACGCACACTGGGAGCGTGTATTCGTCTTCGCCATACTGGCGTATCACCCGGCGTGATGGTATGGGGTGCCATTGGTTACACGTCTCGGTCACCTCTTGTTCGCATTGACGGCACTATGAACAGTGGACGTTACATTTCAGATGTGTTACGACCCGTGGCTCTACCCTTCATTCGATCCCTGCGAAACCCTAAATTTCATCAGGATAATGCACGACCGCATGTTGCAGGTCCTGTACAGGCCTTTCTGGATACAGAAAATGTTCGACTGCTGCCATGGCCAGCACATTCTCCAGATCTCTCACGAATTGAGATCGTCTGGTCAATGGTGGCCGAGCAACTGGCTCGTCACAATATCCCAGTCACTACTCTTGATGAACTGTGGTATCGTGTTGAAGCTGCATGGGCAGGTGTACCTGTGCACGCCATCCAAGCTCTGTTTGACTCAGCGCCCAGGCGTATCAAGGCCGTTATTACGGCCAGAGGTGGTTGATCTGGGTACTGATTTGTCAGGATAAACGCAGCCAAATTGCGTGAAAATTATTCACATATGACGCTGTATGTAGCTACATAAATACAGCACTGTATACAACACATTTCAAGACGTACGACTTTATAAACACTGAGATGCGTAAAAAATTGTCGCATCATGCATTAAGTTTTGACATATTTCTTCTTTACTACTAGGACAGAAGCGCAGGAAATACCTGACACCTGGCAGCACTTTTGACGGTTTTCAACTACAAACCGCCAACGGCTGAAGGCGTAAACAGTAGCCATCTATAGATATATGGAGAGGTATTGTCATAAAGACGTAAAGCGCGATGTAGCCACGCGAATCAGCTGCGCCCATCGTACAGAAAATGTGCGGCATCATATTTCTTGATTTTGATACTGAATGTGTACATTCGCACGTTATGAATTTCAATGGTGTTTTCACGAATATACGGAAACAAATCTTTTTCGAATCTTCACTGAAAACACGGTGAATTTTTTGTTTTCCTTTCTAATAGCAAATTTTCAAAATGAGTACCCGAGCAGTGCTAGGTCTGACAATTAGTTTTAAGACAAAATGGAAACAAAGACATTTGATACAGCAGTAGGTAACCATCTGTACGAAACAAGGCACCCTGTTAAGATAATAGAAGATGACTTAGAAATATCACTCATGGAGAAGAAAGAAAGAGATCTCAGCTTCCTGGAAGTGTGAAAAATAACCATTCACGGAAAAAAGCCAGACAATATTATTCTAAACGTGCAAATGATAGGCACCAGAACGACGTTTTTAACGGATTTTCGGATTTATTTTAATGCAGATGCATAGTGATATGTATTTAGTACTTAGTTGAAGTAATAGCTACAAGTCGATGATGGTAGATATCTACATATAAGTAGCACGTTTAGAAATGAGGGAAAATTGGGTGACATTGTGTGGTTCCGTGAGCAGGTGTATATACACAGTACTACCTGGGGCACACCAGCTCACAACTAAAACCGCACACCAGGAGAAGCGTCAACTGGACACTCTTGGTGTCCACAGCCTATGAAGATCACACGCGCAGGAGCGCGGTTGCGGTGCATGATAGGACAGATGTGAATGATTTTAATGTAAGGCAGCGACACATAGTGGAATGAGCTTTTATTAACACAGTAAATGAGTTGTTAAGTTTCTAGAGTTTTAACAATAGGTGCCGAGTGTTTATACACTAATTGTGAGACGCTTATACCTGTACACGCCATCCAAGTTCTGTTTGACTCAATGCCCAGGCGTATCAAGGCCGTTATTACGGCCAGAGGTGGTTGTTCTGGGTACTGATTTCTCAGGATGTATGCACCCAAATTACGTGAAAATGTAATCACATGTCAGTTCTAGTATAATATATTTGTCCAATGAATACCCGTTTATCATCTGCATTTCTTCTTGGTGTAGCAATTTTAATGGCCAGTTGTGTATAAAAATACCTACACTTATGTTTTGTTCTTGCTGCGGTCTTGAGTGGCCTTGTGGACAGTTCGCTTCGTCGAGTAGTAACGTTAATTGGTTATATGTGGAACGATCGTCTTCCGCAGGGAACGAGCACACAAACGAGGTCTGAATAGAGTGCGTCCGCTGTGTGTCAGAGGTGTTTTGTTGAACTCCGGAGTGATGCGCCGCCGAGAGAGCGAAAGGTATTGGCGTGAGCTGGCAGGCGCGTGTCTGCTCCCGTCTGCGTCTGTCGCGGACACAATGGGGACGAGCCTGGCCGGCTGGCGCTATTTCGGACGCAGCGCCGCGGGCCGCGAGCGGCAAGAGGCGCACAATAGCCCACAACGGCACCTGCGACCCTTCCTCCGCCGTCTGCAGGCGGGGCCCCAGCCGCTCAACCACCGGTAGGCGGAGCTCTTATCAGCACTTCCTCCAAGCAGAGCTGCGTGATTAATTGTTTGATGTTATTCCAGAGCGAAAACAAGGATCCCGAGAAACTGATACATTTATGACAAGACAAATTATTCAAAACTGTCGGGAATTTGGCTTAGAAATGCATTTAGCTTTTATTGATTTTGAGGAAGCTTTGAATAAGGTAAGAAAGACCCCATCTGTGGAAAATATTCGAAATAAAAAGTTTTTCAAATCATCTTTTTAATACCATAAAGAGTCTACATGCAAATACAAAAAATTATAATTTCAGTTTCGAAAAGGTCAGATGAAATTTTAATAAACCAAGGTGTTCGACAAGAGTGCAGTCTGTCATCCACTTTATTATAAAATTATGAAGTGGAAGGATGAAACACACTTAAGAATTAAAATAGGATCTAAAATATCGTCAAATATTCTGTTATATGCTGATGACAAGATAATTATATGGGGAACAAAAGATAATTTACAAACAGAAGTATACATATTGAACCAAAGCACAATATATTTACTGTATCTGGGAATAAGACAAAGATACGGAAACATTCCAGTCAAACTGAAAACAACAATAAATGAGAAAATTTTAGAACTCGTATAGCTTTAATTATCTAGGCTGAGAAATTACTTGTAACTATAACAAAGACATTGAAAAGAAGGTTAATAAATATCAAGCTATCAGCTGAACAATTCGAAGAATTTTGGGAGAAAAACACAAAAAGAAACATAAATGAAAGTATATAAAGTTATGGCTGTACCTACTCGTGTATAAAGCTCTGAATCATGGACAATAACAAAGAAAAGAAAACTCGCGTACACAAGCAGCAGAGATGAATTTGATGAGTTACGTAAGAGGCTCTAGTAAAAGGGATAAAATAAGGAATGAAACAAGATCAGATTGGGAAATATTTTCAGTTAATGACAAGACAGACTAGAACAAAATGAAATGGAGCGATCATGTTGATAGAATGACAGAAAATATATTGCCAGAAAAAGAAACCATGAGTTATTGGCCAACTGCAAGGAGAGAAATAGGTAGATCTCGTAAGAGATGAATAGGTGGATGCTAGGTATCAGAACACGTTGTTACACCCCGTAATGCTTGGAAGGAAATAATTATGGTAATTAAGATAGTGGATTCTCTCTGAATTTTCATAGCCAAATGTAGAGTCGGAGCCGGCCGGGGTGGCCGAGCGCTTCTAGGCGCTACAGTCTGGAATTGCGCGACCGCTACGGTCGCAGGTTCGCATCCTACCTCGGACATGGGTGTGTGTGATGTCCTTAGGTTAGTTAGGTTTAAGTAGTTCTAAGTTCTAGGGGACTGATGAACTCAGAAGTTAAGTCCCTTAGTGCTCAGAGCCACTTGAACCATTTTTGAAGAGTCGGAAATGTACAAATGGGATATCAAACTGACGAGCGTGAGGTCTAGTTTTTCAACAAAAATTTAACTACCTTGAAGCAATCCAGGACATTAAGAAAAGCTTCCTTACTGATTCGACAGAAAATAACACACCCGATTTTTGTCAGAATTTTCATACCTGAGCGAAGACTGGAAATGGACAGGTGGGGGTAACAAATTGATCAGCATGAAGTCTGTTTTTTTTTTAAAAAAATGATTGCTTACAAGTAATAAATTGACTAACAAGATCTTAATTAGTGATTTGAGAGAAAACTGAAATATTTCGCTACCAAATGCTGTAAGCTGTGTAAATAACCTATAATAACAAAAAATAATATCTCTCAACCTTCAAATATGTGAGTGCTATTTAGTAAGTAAGGTCCGATCGGCTGCGAAATGGAAACCACTGTGAAATTCAAAAATGTTTCATTTGCAACAGTTAGCTATACCTTCTAGCTGCTTCTCCACATAGCCGCCGCTCCGACTTAAAAATTCGTCATAGCGTTTACCAAGTTTCCAACCACCTCTTCATAGAAGGCAGCCGCATGGGATTTCCGACAATTATTCTCTACGCTGGTGTACAGCTCGTTGTCTGTGCCAAAATGTTGTCCGTGCCAAAATGTTGTCTTCATAGCCAGCGGTTCGTGTGAGTAGAATTTAGGGAGAGCCAATTACGGACTGTTTTGTGTGTGATCAAGCACTTCTCATCAAAAACGCTTCAGGAATATCTCCAGTGTGCGACCGAGAGTTGCCACGAGGAAGGAAGGTATGTAATGTGGGCTGCATAAAATCAGGCGAAATCTCTCACCAGATATTCATTCTTGGCGCGTGGCTCTACTTTTCCAGGCATCTTTACGCGTTCACTGTTCACTCAGCACCGAAAAGAGCGACTTGATATACACGACTGGCATACTAGAGACACTGCCCAACATAGCTCCATTGGATTTTCACTGTGGTTTCCATGCCGCACCCGATCGTACCCTGGTTTCCGAATAGCTGTCGTATCATATTTTATACTCTCTAAACCAAACTCGAAAATTAATCAGAAAAAATCGAATTTTTGCGAAATAATTTTTCTAAAAGTAAGTAATAAAAGAGATTAGAGAAATATTTGACACGACTTTGAATGATGCTCGAAATCATATGCATCGTGTCCGACTTCCAGATATTTAGAATGAGAAATTCTCTCTGCAGCGGAGTGTGCGCTGATATGAAACTTCCTGGCCTTTTCACGGGAAAGTGCTCTACCAACTGAGCTACCCAAGCACGACTGACGCCCGTTCCTCACAGCTTTACTTCCGCCAGTACCTCGTCTCCTACCTTCCAAACTTTACAGAAGCTCTCCTGCGAACCATGCAGGACTAGCACTCCTGAAAGAAAGGAAACTGCTGAGACATGACTTAGCCACAGCCTAGGCTGTTTGGAAGGTAGAAGGCGAGCGGAAATAAAGCTGTGAGGACGGGGTGTTAGTCGTGCTTGGGTAGCTCAGTTGGTGCCGGCACGGTAGCTAAGCGTGTTCGAACAGAGGACTGCGTTCTCTTTGTAGTAAAAAAAACTGAGTCAAGGAATCAACGATCAATTCGAACGGATGTCTTGTGACGTCCGCCCAGACCAAACGCAACGAACTATATAGACAAAAAAAAAAAAAAAATCTGCCATGAAGTTTCCTTGCAGAGTATTTTTAAAAGTTTGCAACACTGACGGTGGAATAAGATAACCCACCGTTGTAGGTTTGGGATATCACACTGGAATGTATTTGTTGTAAATTGAATGGGAACACAATCATTCTGCTGTCGGTGAATTCCCGCACTGAAACCCGCTTTAATGAGGAATTTGATGTATTAGTGAAGCTAGTTGCATCTGCAGGAACTGTTCTCGATGTGAAATTACCGTAAACAGACTACCTACGTGAAGTCAAGAGTCATGGAAAACAGCAATGGCAAGAGATGTGGAATGTGCCTCAACAAACGAAAGGTGGATTTGTGTGGCATAACCTCAACGCTGTGGTTTACGATGACATGTTAGGCCGACCTGCGGTTTCCGCCATCATTCGACTCGCTTCAGTCACGCCTCGTTTCCTGTACATTTGTATAGAATCAACATTTACGATTCCCCTGCACGCGAGTGTGATTCTGAGTCAGAAGCATATGTAAACCACATCTTATTTTCGTGTCCAAATTTTACAATGAACGATCGGAAATTCTGAAGAATTTAACGAATATGTATTACCTCCTGCCTCAATCTGAGTCTTCTCTTTTGTTTTCTAAAGTTATTCGCCTGTCTAGAGTGTCTGTGAAAGTATGGGGAAAACTCTGCAGCACTAATTTTCGTTTATCTGTATCACTTATTATTAAAACTTGTGATATCGTGAGAATTGACAATATCTGTCTATTTCACTTATCATTCTGTTTGTTAAAATGTGTCTTGGAGGAAAAAAAAATTTACAGCTTGATCTTTCAATTGTGTAAATAGGCATTTATGTATAATCTCTGTACAATTTTCTGTTTTATGTAGACAAATGTTCTCCATGGTAAACAGAGTAAAAACTCTGGAGACTAAATAAAAGAAGCAAGCAAACAATTGAAAATCTAAAGTCAATCGTTTAACTTAGAATCTTTGAATTTTAAAGCATATTTCTCTGCTGGAATTTCACGCAGTGGCCTCAATACGTCACTAACGTATGAGCGTCTCAGCTGCTTATGTGATTTCGAGCATCATTCAAAGGCGCGAGCAGTGTTTCTCTAATCTATTTTATTTCCTGCTTTTCAACAAATTATTATACAAGACATTTGACCTTTTCTTCCAATTTTTTTATTCATTTGTTTTCAGGTACTTGTCTGCAGTGCTAGTACACATTCAAATCCCCGCGCCACAATGTCGTAGCAAAACAAAATGGCATCACTCACTGATGAAGTAAACTACTATGCGGAATTTTCTTTTTTGCGTTTGGATAGGCAACAGCGGTGTACCAGACCATGCTGAGTTGGTGGTAGCGACAACAACGCACCATCACCTGACACTGTGGTTAGGTGGCGCAGGCGTTTGCACTGTACTCAGAAAAGGCCGAATGAAGAGGAACGAAATGGCAGACTTTATCACTGCGAAGATCAGTGAAAATTAGTCATGGGTCAATTTTAGAACGAGAAAGGTGGTGCTGTGGTTAGCACACTGGACTCCCATTCGGGATTACGACGGTTCAAACTCGCGTCCAGCCATTCAGATTTCCGTTTTGCGTGATTTCCCTAAATCGCTTCGGGGAAACGACGGGTCGGTTCCTTTTGAAATGGCACGGTCTTCCCCCCCCCCCCCCCCCCCCCCCCCGCCATGTCTGACACAATCCGAAAGTGTGCTCGGTCTCTAATGATCTCGATGTCGACGGGACGTTAAAGCTAATCTTCTTTCCTTCATTTCTTTAGATTTTAAACATCTTGCACTTTTATTAAGTATCTTTAGAGATAAAAGTGAGGTACAAAAATCTGCTTAATACCGTATGTGCAAATGTAATATAACAAATGTACCAGACGATAAACTGTCGGTAATAGTTTTATAATTAATAAAATGACGCGCATTCTGCCAACCAATTTTATGTGACGCAGCATCTGAAGGTTGCTGTGTAAGGACAGGTTACTCCTGTAACCGAAATTTCAGTTACGTTCTGGTACATTTGATGTTGATTGGACAGGATGAAAAAAGTTTGGATTTGTGAAATAGTAAATTAGCATCTTTATCGTTACAGATCTGAAGATGGTTGTAGAGGAACCGAAACCGGTCATGTGAATAAACATTTTTTGCAATCAAGACGGATTACAAATAACATTGGAAAAACCAGTGATTGCGATTATCCCATCAGACATTATGTCTGTTTTTGCAAATGGTACTGTGTTAGCCATGCTACTACGCTATTTGTTGGCGGACGACGGTGAAACCGTTACCATTACATTTACTATCCCCCAGGTGGCATACGCAGTTAGCAAATCAAAATCTACGTCGTGTGCCCTAATTTTTTTCCGGCAGTGTCGGTAAGTGTGTGAGATATGGAACTTTGAGTCGGTCTGTAGAGCGTGCGCGGGAAGTCTAAGTGATAAGGCG
Organism: Schistocerca gregaria; assembly: GCF_023897955.1. Lineage (NCBI taxonomy): Eukaryota > Metazoa > Arthropoda > Insecta > Orthoptera > Acrididae > Schistocerca > Schistocerca gregaria. Next base: position 430,469,004 of record NC_064921.1, read on the forward strand.
ACCGCTTCCGTGTTTGTGCCCTAGTTCTTCACAAATTTTCAAATGTACCTTTAGATAGTTCTTCTCTGCCTATTATAGCTGAGTTAAATTTCATGTACAAATTTCAATATTTGAAACTGTAGTTTGTCATCAAATACGAATGTAAAATTAATGTCATCTGCAGCGTCATTATTCATGAGTAACCTTTCTATTCCTTATCTGATATCCCCGTTTGCACATCTTCGGACTGGTTCGTGACACCCCCCTCACTTCAGCCGTGCCAAAATGAGCGAAAGACAACTATTACAACTTTTTTCTGACATCTGCTGTGTCTAAATGATAACTTTCTACAAATTAGCACAGTGGTGCAGGTTAAGCTGAGATTAATAAATTTATATAGAACGCTTGCGGTCTATGAAGCCGGGAAACAGCCTCAATCAGGCCTAGAAAAGCTATCCTAGCTACAGCGCGTGAGAACTGCGCGAGGTTTTGCCTGAAATCGTCATTGAATATTAAAAACCTCTTTCTCTTGCTGTTACACAAAGTCAACACGGATTTAGAAAACATCGTTCTTGTGAAACACAACTAGCTCTTTACTCAGAGGCCGTGTTGAGTGCTATTGACAAAGGATCTCAAATTGAATCCGTAGTTCTAGATTTCCAGAAGGCTTTTGACCTTGTACCACACAAGTGGCTTTTAATGAAATTTGCGTGCTTCTGGAACATCGTCGCAGTTATGTGACTGGATTCGTAATTTCCTTTCAGAAAGGTCACAGTTCGTAATAATTGACGGAAAGTCTTCGAGTAAAACAGAAGTGATTTATAGTGCTCTCTAAGGTGTGTTGTAGGCGCTTTGCTGTTCCTTATCTATATAAACGATTTAGAAGACAATCTGAGCAGCCGTCTTAAGTTGTTTGGAGATGATGCTGTCGTTTATCGACTAGTAAATTCATTAGAAGATCAAAACAAATCGCAAAACGATTTAGAAGAGATATCTGAATGGTACAAAAATTGGCAATTGACCCTAAATAACGAAAAGTGTGAGATTACACGAGAAATCAGACAAATCTAAGGGCCTTAAATTCAACCAAATACCCAAGAATTTCCATTACGAACAACTTAAATGGGAAGGAACACCTAGAAATATTGTGGGGAAGTCTAACCAAAGACTGCGTTTTATTGGCAGGATAGTTAGAAAATTTAACAGATCTGCTAAAAAGACTGCCTGCACTACGTTTGTCCGTCCACTTTTAGAATACTGCTGCACGATGAGGGATCCTTTCCTGACAAAATTGACGGAGTACATAGAGAAAGTTCAAATCAGGGTTGGCATTTGGGGTGGACATTATTAAAACAAAGGCATTTTTTGCTGCACCGGAATCTTCTCATGAAATTTCAATCACCAACTTTCTCCTCCGAATGCGAAATTATTTTGTGGAAGCCAATGTACACAGGGTGAAACGACCGTCATAATAAAATAAGGGAAATCAGAGCTCGTACAGAAATATAAAGGTCTTTGTTTTTTGGCGCGCGCTGTACGAGATTTGGAAAGATAGATAACTATTGTGAAGGTGATTGGATGAGCCCTGTGCCAGGCACTTAAATGTGATTTTGCTTATGTAGATGTAGGTACAAAATGTAAAACTGATGTCTGTGTAAATATCAGCGCAAAATACTGTGAGTTTTAATAGTATAAAGTAAACAAGTTTTCTTTTGTCTGGCCTTCTTATTACGAAGCTAATGTGCTTGCAAGTGCTCCAGAATGGACATCCCCCAGGCTTTGGCTTAGCCATGTCTCCGAAATATCCTTTCTTTCAGGAGTGCTAGTTCTGCAAGGTTCGTAGGAGAGCTTCTGTAAAGTTTGGAAGGTAGGAGGTGAGGTGCTGACAGAAGTAAAGCTGTGAGGACGGGGCGTGAGTCGTGCTTGGGTAGCTCAGATGGTACAGCACTTGCCCGTGAAAGGCAAAGATCCCCAGTTCGAGTCTCGGTCCGCCACACAGTTTTAATCTGCCAGGAAGTTTCATATCAGTGCACACTCCGCTGCAGAGTAAAAAATCTCATTCTCAGTCTGAAGTTGTTTCCCGGCCTGACAGACCGTAATTGACTTGTATTAAATCGTTCGTCTCGACTTCCCCTATAGCACTGTGGTACATGGTGAGCAGCTTATATCATGTATAATGAAGATTAATTCAGTTTTATTAATACGACTTTTGACATCTTCATGGAGCACTGCAAGCCAAGTAGTGTATTTATGTTGCTTTAAAACATTGAAACGTTTACAGGATTGTTAGAAACAACCTGAAAGACTGGCTACTGCAGGATAGACTGAGCTGAGAAATAACTGTTAAGAAAAAATTCGATACGTTGCGCAGCTTCTGAGTTAATTGCCATTGAAGTTAATTAGACCCGCCGTTGCGCGCGCTAATTCAAGCTGCCCGCCAGAGACGGTGTGCGTGTTTTGTTTTTCCTAAAACGGAACAAGAGAGCGATGCAGCAGTTGGACATGGGGCATTAGTAAGGATCGAAACCTAGCCAAAGGCTGAGTAGTCTCGTGTGCTATCTTCTATACTGTGAGAACAACTGACATTAACTGTATCTGGCGGGTCGCTTGATTCATTGCTTGCAGATTCGGTCTTGCGGGAGAATTTGAGGATAGGATGTGGTGGCACGTAATCTAACAACGTTACAGAGCGTCGAAATTGTACGGACCAACGGCTGCAGACAATCCACACTTTCTTGCAGCATCCAGAACGTCAGACGGATTCGATTGTCGCAAAAACCACTTGGCATGTACCAACATTCTGCTGAATAGCTAGCCTAGCGGCAGGCGTTGGTCCCAGTAATTTCGATACACTGTTACGTCGTTAAACGACGTTATCGGTCAAGCGTTCATATCCGCAGTTTGTTCCTCAAGACAGCCCCTCGAATTTTTGTCACTATCATTTTATTGTTTGCATATTATACTTATGTATACAGACAAGTCGCAATGCCCAAGAATTTCTAGGACGATCAACAGAAGACCGACGCTTGGTGCGGGAATTGGCAGTTAACACACAGCAAAATAAAATGTGACATACTGAGCGTAAACATGCCGCAAGACCCGTTACTATATGATTAGACGATTGCTGAACAATCACTGGAAATAGATACACTCATTAAATTTCGTCACGTAAGCGTACGGGGCGATCTGAAGTGGAACGACCACATAACAGTAATAAAATACGTATCTTAAGTCACTCGGTATTCCGGCTCCGTAGATCTCGAAGTTGTATGTATTAAGTAACTGATGGCTACAGAGATGAGCATTTACAGTCACAGTTTACAGTTCATGAAGAGGTATTTTTATGCGTTTCCGTGAATCATCGTGTTTTTCAGTGGAATGTATCAATGTTTTTCACATGTGCAGGAGATGTCGAACGAATCGAGAAGACTTCTAAATACACACACAATTTTTTCGAGGACAATTAATCATCATACAAACGAAATGACGCAAGTGGGACATGTTAAGAGGCACGTAAACTGTATCCGTAGATAATTGACTGTTACCTGTGTCCATTTCAGTGACGTCACCACAAAACTAGGTGACGTATTCTGCTCGTCAGCTTTAAGGCCTGGTTGTTAGTGCTAACACAACGTGCAAAGGTTTCGCGAGAGCCCACCAAAATATACTGCACAGGCGTTCCGTAGACGTCGTATTTCTTATGCGTGACGCTCCAAGAATATTTCTTTGGCTGCCACATAACAAATTTTTCTGACTTGGAAACAGTTTCATGCGGTTGTTATTCAGGAGGTGAATGTAGGGTTTACAAAGAAAGCAAAGGACAGATTACGCTGAGAAAAATGAGGATGGTCCAGGCGCGCATACTGAAATGTCATCTTACAAGTAGGGCAACGTTAGGACGAAGAAAAGAAAAAAAGTCGGCGTCGGATAATTTGGGATAACTAAAACAAGCAAAAGTCTTCGGAACAATGGTATGTAGCAATTAAACACTACAGCGTACTGATTAAAACTGACAACTCACGCTGTTTTGATTTACTTCTCGGTTGTAACCGTCAGTAATCTTCTAATTTACGTAATCTGTCTACGAAACCCTTGTGCCTCTTGTGTCGCCTACACCGTTTAGAATGTTCTTCAATGCTGCACCGAAGCGCTCTACACTTCGTTCAGCCTGCTCTTTTCTGTAGCATACATCTACGTCTGACTTCGTCGTTAATTATATGCGTATTTCACATAAATAGATATAACAGAAACAATTATTTCTTCCGCTGTTTTCTGTTAATTCAAATGCCAAATAACTTTTTTAAACTAGTTAGATTTCAATTTATTGTTACAGCTCAACAAACCAAATAGTTAGATATTTAATTTATTTTCTTCGTATTCCGGGTACCTTTGATCAATCACAACATCTGCCTAGAATGGAGAGATGAGTATCACGGGCTTCAACCAGAATGTCAGAAAAATCTAAGGACCTCTCATTTGCAGACTACAAAATAGAGTTTTCTCAGTTACAGGCTGAACATACGTAAGTTTTTATACCTTCATCAAACAACTTCGACGCCATTTGTAGGGCAACACACATGTAAAAAAACATGTTTCCATCTACATTCGCAGGAGCACCGGACCAACAGATTATACTGTACCTTCACATAAATATGTTGATCCAACGGAGAGCAGCGCGCTTCGGTACAGGATCATTTAGTAACCGCGTATGCGTTACGGAGATGATAGACAAACTCCAGTGGAAGACTCTGCATGAGAGAGGCTCAGTAGCTCGGTACGGGCTTTTGTTAAAGTTTTGAGAACATACCTTCATCGAGGAGTCAAGCAGTATATTGCTCCCTCCCACGTATATCTCGCGAAGAGACCATGAGGATAAAATCAGAGAGATTAGAGCCCACACAGAGGCATACAGACAATCCTTCTTTCCACGAACAATACGAGACAGGAATAGAAGGAAGAGCCGATAGAGGTACTCAAGGTACTCTCCGCCACACACCGTCAGGTGGCTTGCGGAGTATGGATGTAGATGTAGATGTAGATGTGTAAGTAATAAGTATTCCTCTTTACACGTGGTGAGCACGCAAGAGGCTCTCTTTCAGTGACCACCGTGTCCGCTCCCGGTAGCTAAGTGGTCAACGCGATAGAATGTCAGTCCTAAGGGCCCGGGTTCGATTCCCGGCTGGGTCGGAGATTTTCACCGCTCAGGTACTGGGTGTTGTGTTGGCCTAATCATCATCACTTCGTCCCCATCGATGCGCAAGTTGCGGAAGTAGCGTCAAATCGAAAGACTTGCACCTGGCGAACGGTCTACACGACGGGAGGTCCTAGGCACACGACATTTACATTTACCCTAAAACCTGTCCGGCCGGAGGCTGCTGCAAGGTCTATTTCCGCGCCGATCGTACATGGGACAAATAAAATGGCCATGCTGACAGTCGTCCAAGTCCGGCTATATGCACAATCTGGAAGCAGTGTAGACTGCTGCAGTTCCTGGAGAAAGTGTTGTCTTCTGTTAGAGGTGGTATGCTACGTCTTAGGATGAGGTCTAGCAGTAAACAGCGCATCGTCTGAATGCAACGTTTCGCGATCGATATCTCTCGTCGTCTAAATTATTATAGCGCCTTTCGTCTGAATGCTGAAATCCCGAGTGTAATGCTATCACGTCTACAAAGTTATTTCACTTTTTGAGACACCGGTAATAACAGCTCCGTGTCCAGTAGCATTTTTGTGAAAGCATGCTGGGTACGATTTCTGCCTTTGGGCCCGACGTGCACGAGAGCTTTTCCGGGGCCCTCTTGGTTCCTACTAAATGCCGAAGATTATGACTTAATTGTTTTCCCGCAGAACGAATCATCACAATACATCAGTTCGCATGACCACGAAGAATTTAATGAACAGTTTCGCCAACGGTGGTCAGTAAAATGTCGTGTGACTAGGGCCTCCCGTCGGGTAGACCGTTCGTTTATTGTCTGGAAATGAAGTCCCGTGCTTCTTGACAGTGCGTAGAAGAAAGATGCGGAAGACACGCACCGCCGTACTAGGCAAGGTCTTAATGGAGGTGGTTTGCCGTTGCCTTCCTCCGATCGTGATGGGATGAATGATGATGATGATGACGACACAATAACATCCAGTCATCTCGGGGCAGGTGAAAATCCCTGACCCCGCCGGGAATCGAAACCGGGACCTCGCGCTCGGGAAGCGTGAACGCTACCGCGAGACCACGAGCGGCGGACCTTGTAATATTTTTATTTTTATAATTATTATTGTTATTATTATTATGTGGGTGAGCAGTTCACTGTGCAGGATATGTACATAATTAAGACACACAGTATCAGATCCCAGTTCATGAACTGTGTGACATTGTCGTATCTTTAGGAAGTAATGAAGCTTTGGGAAGTACGTGAAACTATGTTTCCCCATCCTTTATTCTCTTAATCGTCTGACTGAAATTATTAGAGGTTTCTGCAATACTCTAAGGAATTTACTTTTGTAAAACGCTTAACACAGAATACTTAGATGCACTCCATGCCAGATGCATGACTACATACAAAGTGATTCAATAGCCCCTACTTGTGTGGTTTTATGCAACCCGCAATGTAGCTTCTGATCTTCAAGAACCACGCGCAAGGTTTTTATATTCTCTCGCTTCGCATGCGTGAAACATTAGTTCTACAGGAAAAATGAACAGGAACTTTTTGTAGGCAATTTAATGCAGTTAAATTTTGTACTGAGATACACTAGAGGCCGTAATTTTCAATTTATTCAAGAAAAATGCACAAACGCATCCCCACTCCCACACTCAGCGCCCACAGGGTAGGATTTATAGTGTGTTGCTCATGGCACTCCCTACTGCACCAATTATTTCCCACATTCGACCTTTTTGGTCTCCTGTGACTGGCCTTATTACGCCACGGGCTTAGTCCAGCACTTACAGATTGTAAAATTAACGTTTGTGTAAATTTTACCTAATAATTTTGTGATTTTAAACACATAAAATAAACAACTGCTTCTTCGTATTCGCAAGGCCTGCAGATGTATAAGCTCAGGCATGTAGGCAAGGGATCTGTGTAGCAGTCGATCTTTCCGCCGTGCATGCGGGGAACGCAAGGGACGTGAACTATTTTTTTTTTCTTTTTTCCCCTTGGCTGCCGAAGGACAAACATCGGTAGACATCCATCGGAGAATCACGGATGTGCATGGGGCAGTATGTCTGTCGAAAACTGCCATTGTTGAATGGTGCGCCAACTTTCGTGCTGTTCGCTGTTTGACGTGATAACGCACGTCCCAATATCGCAAAAATTGTAAACAAAAGTTGTCTGGAACCGCGCAACCGCTACGGTCGCAGGTTGGAATCCTGCCTCGGGCGTGGATATGTGTGATGTCCTTAGGTTAGTTAGGTTTAAGTGGTTCTAAGTTCTAGGGGACTGATGACCTCAGAAGTTAAGTCCCATAGTGCTCAGAGCCATTTGAACCATTTGAACCCGCCCTATAGTCCTGCCATCAGCCAAGCGATTATCACGCCTTCGGTCCCTTAAAAGAAGGCCATGAAGTGACGACGATTCCTGTCGAACGATGATGTGCATCAGGTAGTTAAAGACTGCTTTTCGGGACAGGACTCCGAGTTTAGCCAAAAGGGTCTCTTGAGCCTGGTGCGTCGGTGGCATCGCAGCCTCAGTGCTCACGGCGATTTTGCCCGATTGGCATACCTGTTCTGGACTGTACGGCCTTCGACTGGAAAATTTTTGATCGCCCATTATAGAGTAGACAGTGGATTCTGTCATCGAACTGAGACCATCATCTAACGCAAAGCCTGTGGTGTCGGACCTGGAGGTTTCGTCTACTTAAATGCCGTTAACAGGTATTAACAAACACATCCAAGGAAAGTTTTGGACATTATAATTTAGAGAATGCCTAGTCACTGAAAGATCATAGGAAAGCGCCTTCTGTTTGCGTTGGACCTGTGGATCTTTCCCTACAGCATGCTAATATGAATTTTTAAAAAAAGTGGTCCCTACATAGGTAGCATGAAGTCTGGGCAGCGATGGAAGTGTGGCGTAAACATGAGTGGGGTCAGCTGTTCACAGTTCTGGACGAAAGAGCCAAGCCAGAGGCCTAACTGAAATTGTGCCGTCCGGCAAGCACCCAGTATGCAGCAAAAGCTTCCCAGGACAGAAACACAGTGTTGACTGACATGGAACATGATGTGTTGATGAATATTTTTTCATCGAAAGCAAGTATCAGGTACGAGGCATCTGGCAAAGTGTCAAAGTGCTCAGTTCTTGCACAAGGAGTTCTAAGCTTCTCATACGAAATGTCGGAATGTGTAGGTTATTATTTGACAGATAATGAACTGAGTAAAAAACTGTGTCCCGACAAAGAAATCTATCTATGCGACAGAAAGGAACGTATACATACACTCCTGGAAATTGAAATAAGAACACCGTGAATTCATTGTCCCAGGAAGGGGAAACTTTATTGACACATTCCTGGGGTTAGATACATCACATGATCACACTGACAGAACCACAGGCACATAGACACAGGCAACAGAGCATGCACTATGTCGGCACTAGTACAGTGTATATCCACCTTTCGCAGCAATGCAGGCTGCTATTCTCCCATGGAGACGATCGTAGAGATGCTGGATGTAGTCCTGTGGAACGGCTTGCCATGCCATTTCCACCTGGCGCCTCAGTTGGACCAGCGTTCGTGCTGGACGTGCAGACCGCGTGAGACGACGCTTCATCCAGTCCCAAACATGCTCAATGGGGGACAGATCCGGAGATCTTGCTGGCCAGGGTAGTTGACTTACACCTTCTAGAGCACGTTGGGTGGCACGGGATACATGCGGACGTGCATTGTCCTGCTGGAACAGCAAGTTCCCTTGCCGGTCTAGGAATGGTAGAACGATGGGTTCGATGACGGTTTGGATGTACCGTGCACTATTCAGTGTCCCCTCGTCGGTCACCAGAGGTGTACGGCCAGTGTAGGAGATCGCTCCCCACACCATGATGCCGGGTGTTGGCCCTGTGTGCCTCGGTCGTATGCAGTCCTGATTGTGGCGCTCACCTGCACGGCGCCAAACACGCATACGACCATCATTGGCACCAAGGCAGAAGCGACTCTCATCGCTGAAGACGACACGTCTCCATTCGTCCCTCCATTCACGCCTGTCGCGACACCACTGGAGGCGGGCTGCACGATGTTGAGGCGTGAGCGGAAGACGGCCTAACGGTGTGCGGGACCGTAGCCCAGCTTCATGGAGACGGTTGCGAATGGTCCTCGCCGATACCCCAGGAGCAACAGTGTCCCTAATTTGCTGGGAAGTGGCGGTGCGGTCCCCTACGGCACTGCGTAGGACCCTACGGTCTTGGCGTGCATCCGTGCGTCGCTGCGGTCCGGTCCCAGGTCGACGGGCTCGTGCACCTTCCGCCGACCACTGGCGACAACATCGATGTACTGTGGAGACCTCACGCCCCACGTGTTGAGCAATTCGGCGGTACGTCCACCCGGCCTCCCGCATGCCTACTATACGCCCTCGCTCAAAGTCCGTCAACTGCACATACGGTTCACGTCCACGCTGTCGCGGCATGTTACCAGTGTTAAAGACTGCGATGGAGCTCTGTATGCCACGGCAAACTGGCTGACACTGACGGCGGTGGTGCACAAATGCTGCGCAGCTAGCGCCATTCGACGGCCAACACCGCGGTTCCTGGTGTGTCCGCTGTGCCGTGTGTGTGATCATTGCTTGTACAGCCCTCTCGCAGTGTCCGGAGCAAGTATGGTGGGTCTGACACACCGGTGTCAATGTGTTCTTTTTTCCATTTCCAGGAGTGTAGATCGACGTGTTCCATTCTTCCATATTTACTGTGTGAGACAGCTACAATAACTCACTGCGATTGGAAATTACTATAATTTTAACCATGCATCAAATGTAGCAACAACATCCAGTGCTAAGGTGTCCATAAAACGTACCGTATACACGTATCATACTACATGCTCTGTACCACCTTTTCCAGGTGAAAGTCCTCATCTCATTCCACTGGTACAAAAGCTGGTAGTGACGGACACTGTTATGATTATAAACAGTTCATGGTTGCGCGTGGCCCACAGCAATAATAAATTTGGGGAACCGTATTCAGAAACGTGTATTCATAGTTTTTAGAAATATTATGTTGCCACCTTAGAATATATAAATGTAATATGTAACAAAATTTTATTCAGTTAATTAAAGCGCTAACAGATGCTATGCTTCTTCATTTTTGAATATAACATTACTCAAGACACTAAAAGTACCCTTCACATGTGCATTACAGCAAACATAACCGAGAACTATGCGCTGAGTTGTGCAGACTGTTTCGAAATTAATTTTAAATGTTCACATCAAGCTAAAAGTAAAAAACATAGTGCTATAAACCCACAAAATTTGGTTCTCTTAACGGAACAAAATTACGCAACCCATTCCGTAAGGCTATGCCACATCTTAACACGTCGCCCCACAGAGACAGGGAAAGTCCAGTGTACGCTATGCTTGGTGCAGGAAGCTGGAAAGCAAACGCTGCGGCATCCTGCGAGAGAAAATAAGCACAGTAGCCTTTCTGGATGAGTTAAACGTTAAATTACGTGTGAAAACATCGGAGAAATGCGTCGACAAATAGTAGACAAACATACCCTGTACCTGAATCGGTATGCGTTAAAATAACATAAAACAAGATGCAAAACCAACATGAAATGAGCTTAACAATGTTCCACTAACGCTCGACGTATCTAGCATATGCTATATGGATGGTTTCAAGTGAATTATTGCTTACAAACATGTAAATAAAATGAGTTGTTGGCAAAAATGACTCTTCACCCAGCGGACACTGGAGAACTAGCACACTGTTTTACCTGTCTGTTTCTGTAGTACAGAAAATATTCACAGTTTTGATTGATAATCAAATTTTTGTGTCAATATTTTATTGTGACTCATCAGCTCAGTGACAGAACTATGAATTTTATAAATGCGACGCGTCTCTACCACCAGACTAGCATGACATGAAAAGTAATGTATGCAAAAACTGTAATTAATAGAAAGGACAGTTGACAAGTTATTGCACGAACACGCAAACACATTTGATGAACTAAAAAGTTTAGAAATATTTATAACTTAGATACAACACAATAAAAGTTCACTACTCTATATCTTTTACTACAATCTATATTGCCTACAGATCCAATAAATATTGCATTACACTGGTAATAGCGAGAATGTTCTTTTTCAGATTGTGGTTTTGTATATATTACTTTCTGTGTTACATCGTAGAGATCCACTCTTTGACATACCATATAAAACTTCTCCGCTGGCCAATCGCGGCAGACAGTAAGTCTGAGTTGCTTTCTCCTAAAGAAGTTGAATTATGTATATTTAGTTCAGATTCTGTATGTTGTGCGATTTCTCGTCAAGGCAACCGCTTTTACACCCTTTAGGTAAGGTTTCTCTAAATTCAGGAGCTAGAGTCGAGGCTGAATTGGTGTCAGAAACTTTGACACATACATTTTTAACATGCTCATGGAAGGTACGTAGGTGGCGCCGACGGCGTTGCTCAAGTGTGGAGTCTTAAAGGGTCACTTCGTCCTTTTATTCAAGCGAGTGTCAATGACGCAGCGCCCCCTGATGCCGACACAGGATGGAGCGAAACAGGAGGGCTGAAAATGCATAAGCACCCTTTGCTGTTTCGGATCACGTTCAAAATCCGTCGAATTGTTTTGAACGGTCGCTAGTGGTTCTGCTCTGTACAACAGAGCAAAAATTACAATCGTGCTACACTCCAAAAGGGTCAGATCACGTTCAATGGGATTGTAGCCCCACGATGCCCTTACAGATGGTTTGAATCGTCCTGGTGTGTCAGCTGTGTCGAACGTTCTCAATAATGTCGTCCTGTTGCTATCACACTGCTATCTGTCGTGAGAATGGGTGGAATGGGTGAGAATGAACACCCCAAGGGAAGGGGTAGTTACACTGACACCATTTACGTCATCCCCTGTGGCGTTTTCGTTTCGATTCTGAGCGGCGTTGCGAATGAAATTTTTGTTCCTCGGCCACCCAAAAGAAACCTGCGTTATTTCAACGTTGGTTGTCGCAGCTCTCACCTCCATCGCGAAGCCTCTCAAAGAAGGGGTGAAATGTGGTTAAGAGGGGCTGTGACGACCTTTGCATCGCGTGAGACATCCACGGTGGTGTTGGGCAGAATGTGACATCTTTAACCCACCTTGCAGCTGACATGAACTTCTGAGATGTGGTCATATTTCTGCATGTGTGGACACGTTTCTGTCTGACTCGTCGACGAGTCTGCGGGCGTTGTAGCACGGCACCACACTTTTGCACCATTAAGAGAAAAGTAGCAGACACCGTAGGGCCAAATTTCATACCACTACGTTGCAATGGGAGACCATTAAGGCGTTCCGAAAAAGTTATCGTTTAATTATGCTGCGCAGTGTATATACCTACTCTATGGTCTGTGCTATCTGTTAAAACAACAATATATTCTTTGATAACATTATTTTACTCCTTTACTATTTGCTTGAAATGTTGCACACATCAGACGTAGCGGCTGCAATCCGTTATAACGATTTGCTAAACCGAGTGCTATCACAAACAGCTCTTAGCAACAAGAAGCAAAATTTAAAGTTACTTCATGTAGTGTTAACAATTTTGGCCTCTAACCGGTAGAGAAACGGTTTTAAGAGAAGAAGAATTCAAGAAAAGAGAGAGAAAGAAAGAAAAAGAGAAAGAGAAAAAGAGAGAGAGAGAGAGAGAGAGAGAGAGAGATTCGACAAAACCTGACTATGTAGTTGATTTGTGCAACTGTTTTACCAGGATAGTTCCGGAAAAAATAAGGTGTATAAACTAATGTTTAAATAATAAAGACAGTTTGGAATTTATCGTCTCGTACCCTCCGAGTTGTTCACAGACGCAGCACTTTAACAAAGAGTTATAGGTGAAGTAATAGACAGTAGTCTACTGCAGAAGACTTCTCGACAATGACTCGAATCGATTTAAAGAAACAACAGAAAACCGATATCGGAGTGGTCCGACTGGGATTTGAACCTGGTTCCTCCCGAATAGGAATCCACTTTCTTAATCGGTGCGTTCTATACAGGAACGTTTAACGCCCGGTTTGGCCACACCGCGTAAAGTTCTTGTGATGGTTATTCCACATACCATTCGACGCTCGTTGTAAGATATTCTGCAGCTATGACCGTCTATTGTGTTTCGCGTCAGCAAGTAATGGCTGATGCTTGCGTGGTGCAGAGAGAAAAGCAGAAAAGTCGTACGTGGCTTCATCTGAAAGAAAAGTTTGGCTCGTCATTCCCGAAACTTTTGAAATCTTCATATTTAACTCTGAGCTACGCTATGACATAGATATCAGTCGTTTTCTTCTCTCCGCATTTGTGATTATCTATCATTAAAGGATTGTGTAGTTCAGGTCTGCCATGAATTGAGTTTTCGTCTATCTAAGTAAATAATATGCAGCACTTACTGAACTCTGTGGCAGATGAATGACTATCCTGAAGAAATACGTGATTCTGAGAGAATTCCGTTTTCGTTCTCACGCGGGGTGGTCCAAATGATTGCGGACGAATTGTTAAGCATTTACTCACATCCTCAACAACGTGTTTGGCAGGTGGGACATTCAGTAGCTCTCAGAGAAACACCAGTGGTCACCTACAGAACTGAACTTACAGATAATAAACATGTAGTCAGAGTTTGAACGAGACGGTAGGCGCTGGCTGATGTCCTAAGCCGTGACAGGTGAGCGACAACCTGGCTGCTGTGTGTTTGCAGGTAAACACAGGCGGGACATGTGGCCTGCATCCGCACTCCGCGAGCGACTGGGTCGTGCAAAACGGCAGGCCGCACTTCCATGCCGGCTAAACATACGGCGCAGTACCCCTATATAGGACGAGGTATCCAAAGTAATTATCCGACACTGTTGGAATTAACTTTTAATCACAGCTCGTTTTGGAAGAGATGCCATTATGTCTCGGATCTCGATACACAAGACAGTCGTTAGTGCTTTTGCACTAGGTGCCTATGAGGACTTGGAATTAATAGTGCCAACTGCAAGACATCAAAACCCATGAAATACTTGTTGTCTGTGGAGGAATGGCCCTTTCTTGCTGAATCATGTCATCAAATGAAGTGTTCAGCAGACATCTGATACACAGCAGGGCAACTTCGATAATATGGACACGTCATCATGGAACCACGTCCTACGGCAGCCAAAAGTGTGTGAAAACTAGCGGCTGATGAGGAGAGAAACCATGGGCGATGTGGGCATAGATAACAGGATGGGCGAAGACCACTGACCTTCTCCCCATAAGACGTAATATGCCGCAAATTGGTGACGCAGGATCCGAAAAAATAAACACGGCTGAAGCGTGAAAATGCTACAACGACGATGAATAGTAAGGGAAGGCTACAGAAAAAAAGGGATCTGAACGTTGTGCTGTGGGATACGGATCTCAGTATATCTTGCCAGTGTGTATTCATTTGTGATATATGTAACACCTGTCAGTTGTTCATAATTGAACGTTGACACTGTTTTTCGCTGGTGTTTGCAGGTCACACAAATAGCCTGCATTTCGCAGTGCCGAATGTACATGCGCCACGTGGATGACTGTAACGAGTCCATTTGCAGTGCTCTGTAGCGCATGCGCTCCTTATAAAAGGGTTAATGTGGAATCCGGTACCAGTACCTGGTGAATTCCAACGATCCTCGGGTTGTTCTTCCCAACGCATGACAACGATAATGAGTCACGTGCAATCACTCTAAGAAACACTGTGGACAATTCTGACCTGGTGCTCAAAAAATTCATCCCACCACCCCTCCTCACCTATACCACAACATGAAATTTTCTTATTGTCTAAGATCTAAAATAGAGCACCTTCTTTTCAAACATCACTCCTTCAACACATATTAGGGTTTTCCTGTTTGTTTGTAGTGGCAGTTAAGTCACACCCATGAGTTGGTAATAATGGTCCGTGACAGGTAAGACATCTAGTCTCGCCCTAGTTACTATTAAAAGGCTCTGAAGTACAATTGACCATACAATTCCTTCCATATTGTAAAGCAAATCGCAGGTCTAGTACATCTGGCGAAACGAGGCAGCATTATAGGAGACGCAAGAAAACAGAATGCAAACAGTACACAGAATAAAGGAACGAAGAGAGGGAGGAAGGGAGAGAGCATAGACTTTCTGAAGTCGGCAAGGTTTAAGAGTAACGAGCTGTGAGGGTCCCTCAGCCAAGCCGTTGCACAACTACGGTGCTGCAAGTTGGTTCTAATGTGCACATAGTATGTGACAGTGCCAAGCGACAAGGTCAGTTTGCCAGTCCACACTTCATCTTGTCGCTTCACAAGTATCTGCAACCGGCGTGCTGGCAGTAATGGCCGTGTGGTTAAACCCTATTAGAAATCACTCAGCTAAGTACTTTATCTTCTTACTGAAATTTCCAAGGCGATGTCCGCATCTGCCATGTGTGTGATATTTTGCTTTTTCTTCTAAGGAGCAGTTAATCAGAAAGTCAAATGTATGTAATTTACTTGTGGTTTCTGCAAGAAATAAAATCCTGACAATACGGTATAGTCGCAAAGTGATTCTTAAAACGTTATAGGTTTCCAGTTGTCCCTACTTAATAAATTCGCAGTTTGGAAGACGAACAACCATCAACTGTATAAGGGAATGACTTCAATGAACCGGGACTCGAATCCGAATTTCCCGCCTTTAACGGGCGGTTGCCTTAACCGCTTTGGCTATCCGTGCTCGACCCACAGCTAGACTCAAGCTTCAATATGCCGTCGATCCTGGATCAGAGCACGTACTCGTACAGACATTACGTAATTCCCATACTGGGGGAGGAGGGAGGGGCATTTTAACTGAAAGTCGCTGCCTGGTATTGGCGTATAAATACGATATTGCAGTGCCTGAGTTTTTAAGAAGAACGATGCAATGTGTTCGAGTACAAACTGTGACGCAGGAACACGTATGCATGTCCAAAAGAATATTGTATCTTTATTCTTCACGACACAGACACTGCAATATCCTACTTAATAAAATCTGTTAATTCATAGTTCTGCAAGTATTCAGAGTGGCAGTCGTCCTGAACCTATGAAATTGTGCAGCACACATCATAATTCGCTTAATACACAGTTTCTGTGTAATTGTTCACAGTTATCCTTGCAGCTCGTGGAATATCGTGTTGGGATTTTCCTTATATACAAAAAACCTTTGCATTTACTTTGAAGAATATTTGGAAGGTGTCACGGAGGTGTCAGTAACTCGACAACGAAGAAGTAGGAAGATCAGAATGTAGTGTCCCACTTAACAAGGGATGATTGCACCCTACGTGTGGCCGATTGGATTCATACGTTTGTAGTACTTATTAATATTGTCGGAGAAGAAGCTTAGTAGCACTGAGGTGTAGTGGTTATGATACTAAACTGTTGTATGGAGGGTCGTGAGTTCAAAACTCACGCGGACTGTAGAATTACAATTTTTGTATTCGGTTCGAGTACACTCTAGAAGTATCCACAAATGTCAAGAATCATATTTAGAGTAACGATGCGTAGCGATACGAAGAAGGTGGACTAAATAGGTTTAGCTGTTGCGAAGCAAATGGCAGGCTGCGGCTCATTGAAAAGGTACTTCGATACTACAGTCCGTGTGCAAAATACATTACACACAAAACGCTTCTACGGCCCATCTACATTACTTATTAATAACTAGGAACATCGATTATATTTTATGAAGTTCTGTGTGAATGATCTCTTGCTCATTCTATTGGCGACAGAGTGTACTTGAAGCGATGAAAAATCTTAACAATAAAACTCTACTAAAGACGGCACGCTTCTCTCTAGAACCTGTTTAGAAAAATTCGAGATATGCCTTATCGAGACAGAAGCTACGAACATTGCTCAACCCCGTGTATATGTGTTCTGTAGGGGTCATGCAGATAAAAATAACGGTTCGCAAAGCGGAGTACAGACGGAACACTGCATCTGATTTCGTTACGATTCGCTGATCGTAGATGTTGACGGCTCAGTATTATATTCATACAAAGGCTATCAGTTCCACAAGAAACATGTATTATCGAATTACGCAACATAATCTTTTGACTCCTAGTTAACAGTCTAAATTGAACGAATAAAATGTAAGTAGACTAAGAGCGTGCCAAAAGATACGAGAGCTGTACTGACTACATTGTACACGTCTTCTGAATATGTTTGGCGAACAGTCAATTTTCCCTTTTAGTTAATCTACCACTTTTGAAACTGCGGATAGAGGGCCTATAATTTTACTAATACCGATGTAATTAAAGATAAATTACTAACTCTGTCGCACAAGATTCGTTATGTATTTTGCCACGATTTTCTTGAAGAAAACTTCCTAGCATTCATTTGAAGCGATGTGATGATATAGGGTAACATCTCATGGTCTTACGTACAGAAGACATACTTAATAGTACCGCAATCAGCCAGCACAAAGCGCTGTCGGAAATTTGTGGCTGTTTGGCTTGTTGGAAGATTCTATCCTGCGTAGGAAAGACTTACGGGTTGGCGTACACAACCAACACGGATAAGATATTAACTAAATCGAACGATAATGCCTTCCGCAGCGCTGAGTGGTCTCACAAAATATCACGAAAACTTTTCTCAGACCAGAGCACTGCCAGCACAAGATATTGCCCTTCAAATAACTGTTAGAAGGTATCTGGTTTGATCCATACGTCCTATGAAGTAGAGAATGGATTCCACCGGTAAGGTAGGTGCAGTTCTGATAGTGAAGGAAAAACTGAAGGCTTCTCTGCTAAATAACCTTCGCCCTTCGCTAGCTTTTAGAATTTTCTGATCTTTTATTTTAGCATATTTCGTTAACGGATCGTTGTAAGTGCCTCTGGAACCTTCGGAGTCATACGGCCGGTGTGCTGGCCCACTGCAACATTCAAGCAAACACTTTTTCGCGTCCCTGTCCTGTTGCTGTTGTTGTTGTTGTTGATGATGATGATGTTGTTCCTGTGCATCCCTTCAGCTACTGGAATCAGTAAAGATTCAAGCCGTAGTATGTTTGCAACCATTCTGTCTATACATTTAGTTACGTTCTTTATTAGACGTCTTTCTCTTCGACCAGTTGCACGACGTCTTTACTCGTTACTCGATCAATCCATTTAATCATCAACACTATCATCTAACAAAACATTTTAAAGGCTTCTAATCTTTTAAATCATTTTTTTCCTAGTGTCCATGTTTCAGCAGAGCTTCTCTTTGATATTTTCCTGATGCCAAGCTTCACGCTTTCGGATGTTAGTAGTATATCTGTTATATTTAAAAGAAAGCTCTTTTGCCCTGTCTAATCCCTTTAGTCTCTCACTCTTCCATTTTTCTTATTTATTCTACTTCGGAGATGGCAAAATTCGTCCACTTCTATTAAAGTTTAATTACCAAGTTTTGCGTTCAGTCATGCAATATCTTGACTTGCTACACACACCACTATCTTACTTTCCTTTTTCTTAGTGTGCACGTGGTAGCCACCAGTGAGCACACTTTGCACTTGACTCAGTTACTGTACAATTTTGGCGAGCACTGCTGGGCCTTCAAATCGTACAATGCAGAACTTTTGTGTTCACAATATAACACTCCTACCACTCCCTTACTTCTCTCATGGCATCTCCCGCATATAACGTTTCTGCCAGTGGCGACAGTGAGCGATCCTGCATCACACCTCGCCTGATTTCGGCCTCTTGTGTCACTCAGTCGGTGCTGAATATCCCAGTCAGCTCTGCAAGAATAGTGTGGACTACGCTTCTATCCATGTAGCTGATACTACACTGCTTACGGAAATATTTTATTACATTCCACATTATCAAAAACTTCTCCTAACCTATGTATATAGCGTATGTTTCTTTGTTTGCCTTAATTTGCCAAATATTATTAAACATGATGCTAAAATTGCTTCTCGACACCCTATAATCCTCCTACAGTCAAATCGGTCCTCTCCTAATGTGCTTTCAATTTGTCCTTCAACTCTCTGACAAAGTACTTTTGTGGGTATTTTTGACAGTTGTGATACTACACTGATTGTGCTGTAATTCTTTCATCATCCGCTGTTGATTCCTTCTCAAGTGCGGAATTATATTCAATTCTTCCTCCACCCTTTAACCTGGTGCACGCTAGAGCTCCAATGAAATTTCGTCAATACCTAGACAATTTTTTCTGTTTCTCGCCTCTCAACATATAGTATCGAGTGTTCTTTTCCAACTGACCTAATTTCTCCTGGACAACTACAAAATTCCTCAAAGTTTCGTTTCTTTCTACTGCACAGTGCATTATACTTGACAGTTTTCGTGCCGATTGAACACACATGACATTTAGAGTTGACATCCCTGAGAACGTAAGTGGACTGTTATGAAAAACTCACCGACTTGTATCAAAAAACAATTCTATGTCTGGGTTTCATTGAATGACAGTAATGGACAGATACGTTGCTTGTATTCCACAAACCTGACATTAATACGTTTCCTAAAGATAATCCGCTTCATACCTTTTATGAGTCATGACACAATCGTCGATAGACTGGAAATGGCAAGAGAGTGGTACGTGCACTACAACCGAAGATACACTGCCGAAAAAGAAAGTCAATACACCTGTAAAGACTACGTTAATTTTGATCCGATGACGGCATATGCCATCTGGGGAATAGTAGATGTAAAAATGGTTCAAATGGCTCTGAGCACTATGGGACTTAACATCTGTGGTCATCAGTCACCAGAACTTAGAACTACTTAAACGTAACTAACCTACGGGCAGCACACAACACCCAGTCATCACGAGGCAGAGAAAATAGTAGATGTACTTATAATAGTTTAAATGTCGTCTGCCAACAGATAGCATAGTAGCATAGCTACCAGAACGCTAGCCAGAAGGCAAACATGTAATGGAAGCAGGCAAACATGCTACGGAGACGCACTCGTGCTTACTGCAGCCAATTGAACGGGTTTGAAACTTGTCAAATTGTGGCCTTCTGAGTGGCAGGATGGTCCTTTCGGAGAACTGCCACCCAAGCTGGACCTGCTACGTTATTTACACTACTGGCCATTAAAATTGCTACACCAAGAAGAAATGCATATGATAAACGGGTATTCATTGAACAAATATATCATATTAGAACTGACATGTGATTACATTTTCATGAAATTTTGGTGCATAGATCCTGAGAAATTAGTACCCGGAACAACTACCACTGGCCGTAATAATGGCCTTGATACGCCTGGGCATTGAGCCAAACAGTGCTTGGATGGCGTGTACAGGTACAGCTGCACATGCAGCTGGAACACGATACCTCAGTTCATCAAGAGTAGTGACTGGTGTACGTGGGGGATATTATGGGAGGAGAAGTGAATCGTGTGACTCATCAACCAACAATTCTTACAGAACTACGTGAAAAAGTCGAGGGGATGGGGCATATCCTTGCCCAGAACAGTATTCGCCACCTGTACGAGCGACTAGATGCCACAGTCAGCGCCTCGCTTGGCCTCCTTGGAGACTACACAATGTATTAAATGGGTGTTCCAGCAGGGGTCGATACCTAGTACCCCAGAATAGCTTGTGCTATTGATCCGTAAATGTAATAATTTGATGTACTGCATAGGCACTCTTACAGCAATAAATCTTGAGTGAATTGTAATTCTCTAAAAGGGCGTACTTTTTTCCTGCAGTGTGTTTTCTGCTATGCAGTACATTTGGATGCCGTACCTACAGGGTGTTTCAAAAATGACCGGTATATTTGAAACGGCAATAAAATCTAAACGAGCAGTGATAGAAATACACCGTTTGTTGCAATATGCTTGGGACAACAGTACATTTTCAGGCGGACAAACTTTCGAAATTACAGTAGTTACAATTTTCAACAACAGATGGCGCTGCAAGTGATGTGAAAGATATAGAAGACAACGCAGTCTGTGGGTGCGCCATTCTGTACGTCGTCTTTATGCTGTAAGCGTGTGCTGTTCACAACGTGCAAGTGTGCTGTGGACAACATGGTTTATTCCTTAGAACAGAGGATTTTTCTGGTGTTGGAATTGCACCGCCTAGTACACAGTGTTGTTGCAACAAGACGAAGTTTTCAACGGAGGTTTAATGTAACCAAAGGACCGAAAAGCGATACAATAAAGGATCTGTTTGAAAAATTTCAACGGACTGGGAACGTGACGGATGAACGTGCTGGAAAGGTAGGGCGACCGCGTACGGCAACCACAGAGGGCAACGCGCAGCTAGTGCAGCAGGTGATCCAACAGCGGCCTCGGGTTTCCGTTCGCCGTGTTGCAGCTGCGGTCCAAATGACGCCAACGTCCACGTATCGTCTTATGCGCCAGAATTTACACCTCTATCCATACAAAATTCAAACGCGGCAACCCCTCAGCGCCGCTACCACTGGTGCACGAGAGACATGCACTAACGATATAGTGCACAGGATTGATGACGGCGATATGCATGTGGGCAGCATTTGGTTTACTGACGAAGCTTATTTGTACCTGGACGGCTTCGTCAATAAACAGAACTGGCGCATATGGGGAACCGAAAAGCCCCATGTTGCAGTCGCATCGTCCCTGCATCCTCAAAAAGTACTGGTCTGTGCCGCCATTTCTTCCAAACGAATCATTGGCCCATTTTTCAGATCTGAAACGATTACTGCATCACGCTATCTGGACATTCTTCGTGAATTTGTGGCGGTACAAACTGCCTTAGACGACACTGCGAACACCTCGTGGTTTATGCAAGATGGTGCCCGGCCACATCGCAAGGCCGACGTCTTTAATTTCCTGAATGAATATTTCGATGATCGTGCGATTGCTTTGGGCTATCCGAAACATACAGGAGGCGGCGTGGATTGGCCTCCCTATTCGCCAGACATGAACCCCTGTGACTTCTTTCTGTGGGGACACTTGAAAGACCAGGTGTACCGCCAGAATCCAGAAACAATTGAACAGCTGAAGCAGTACATCTCATCTGCATGTGAAGCCATTCCGCCAGACACGTTGTCAAAGGCTTCGGGTAATTTCATTCAGAGACTACGCCATATTATTGCTACGCATGGTGGATATGTGGAAAATATCGTACTATAGAGTTTCCCAGACCGCAGTGCCATCTGTTGTTGACAATTGTAACTACTGTAATTTCGAAAGTTTGTCTGCCTGAAAATGTACTGTTGTCCTAAGCATATTGCAACAAACGGTGTATTTCTATCGCTGCTCGTTTAGATTGTATTGCCGTTTCAAATATACCGGTCATTTTTGAAACACCCAGTATATGGAAGTAAAAACAGCACACAGTTTAAACTCTTTCCTTCTTCTCTCCATCACACCTTCGAATTTTACCATTCTATTTCTCTTCCTCTAACCTATCTACCTCTTTTATATCTCTTTCACCCCATTCTATCGTCTTATTTCTCTGCTCGATGAGAATAACTCACAAGCTGCAAGAACATAACGAGAAAATTCCCAACTAACAATGGGACTGACATTCACAAAAGAAAAGTATGTTTACTTTCATATACATAGTCACTATTATTATTTTTATCATTATTATTCTTGATTGTTATAATTATTTTTTATTGTTATAATTATCATTGTACTACTGTTATAATCTCTATTTTTTCTTTAACATCAATACTGCATAATACGTTATATGTCCTTAATGTTATGTAGAAACTGTAACTCGTTCAATCTGAGTATGCCTGGTTAGGTGTAAGAGAGGGCCTGAAGGCCCTAATCTTGCCAGGTAAAATAAATGCATAAATAAAATAAATAAATAAATAAACTATGGACACTTGCGGAGTTTTGTACTAATATGTGTAATGAGATGTCTACGGTTAATGGTCTTAATGTAACATTCTTTCAATAATCGCACTAATTAATCGATTCATCAGTGATGGATATGAGATTCTGATACACTTCTTTGCAGAGAGAGAGAGTAGTTTCAACCGACTCGACACAGCGACTTGTGCCCCGCCTCAGTGATGCGGAGCGAACTCCGCCCTCAGTTTAATACGTGGTGCACGGATATGTCAATAAATGACGAGTGAGAGGCTCAAATGAACGGCTATTGGGGTCTTCCTGTGACTGGGTGGCAGTGGCCTTATCATTCAATTACAGTTCCCTACGAGCCGTCTTGTAATGTAATGGTTTGTTTCCGTATCAGCGTCAGTTACGCTAATTTCGCTCACTCCAAAGAACTTCCTCAGACACCGACAACCTCGAAGAAAAGGTCGCACAAAGTTAGAAGGGTCAGATGTTGAAGTGCTTCCCAGTTTAACAGATGAAATGCACAAACTTGCCTCATTCACTTATTTTTAATCTCGTATAGTATCTCGTTGTAGACAGCTGCTAACGTCATCCCTAATGAAAATTTTATTGCTTATATACTTGTTGCAGCTTCGAATTTGAGTACGAAATCATAGTGTCGCCTGATACTGTCACTTATATTCACTGAAATTCGGAATATTAGTAAGGGATTTCCGTCACTTTATAGTCCGTGGAAACTACTTTATAAAATTAATTCTCTTTCATACTATAGTATGAATTATTGTTAATGCGACGAAAACCTGTAATCTATAGAGAAAGAGAGTAGGTTCCCTTAACTTAAATAAAGACCATTGCGAACCACGAATATTTATTTACTAAATTTACGAGGGCGTGCTGGAAAGTAACGGCTCCGAATTTATGCGAAAACTCGAAAAGCTTTTCAAATAAATCAAACCTTATTAAGATTCTACATGTTTATTCTTCACGTCTACGTATTTATTTCTCAACATAGTCACTCTGGAGACGAACCCATTTCTT
The DNA here is from genome assembly GCF_023897955.1 of Schistocerca gregaria. NCBI lineage: Eukaryota > Metazoa > Arthropoda > Insecta > Orthoptera > Acrididae > Schistocerca > Schistocerca gregaria. The sequence goes on from NC_064921.1 coordinate 430,492,864, forward strand.
CCAATGAGAGACCGATTTGTTGGTACCATCGGTGGAGAATGTTTGATATTGTTGACGGAGCCACGAGCTCACCTCTGCTTGCAACGCTTCGTCACTATCAAATTGAAGTTCCCGAAGGTGTTCTTTAAGTTTTGGGAACAAATGAAAATCTGATGGAGTGAAGTCGGGAAGAGCGACGTCGGTGAACCCAAGCAGTCAGGTTGTTGCAGATTCCGCAGCTCTCGTGGGTGTTCTGGCATTGCCATGCTTCATGTGTGAATGAACTCTTTGAATTCGTGCTTTAAGTTTCCCAAGGGCCTTGCAGTATCTTGCAGAATTTATGGTTGGTGCATTTTGGCATGAATTCCACGGAACGTGACCGCGTACTGTGAAATACAGTACGCAATAGCATTCCTTGTCCGGGCATAGTCTTCACCGACCATTTTGGACTTCGATAGCTACGTCCGTCTGATTCTGATTTATTGACGTACGACCATTTAGCGGTTTATTAGTGTACAATTAGTGAAAAATTTGTGAAAAACAGTTTAGATCACAATGGTTCTTCTATTTAAAATGATCGGTTTCGCCCGAGTCTTAGGCCATCTTCAGAATAGCACCATCAGAAGTTGACAATGTCCGGAACAGTCAGTAGATTTCAGTCGCTGAAACTTTATCATTAATTTTATGCAGCTTACAGATCTCTGTTCTCCTAAAATGTTATCAAAAATTTTGTTTAATAGTCTGATCTGACACCAAATGTTCGGTTCCATGTTTCGGACTACTTAGCTCTTATGACTTACTTATAGTCTGCTATACTTTCATGATTAGTTGTTATGCACATATCACCTGAGGATGTTTTCAGTGGCGCGAAACGGATTATGGTCAGATAATAAAAAGATTAAATACAGCTGACGCGGCTTGTTAATTCCAAGATGACTAGCCACAGCTGCGGCGGCACCGTTTACAAGGTTTTCTGTAAAGAAATATTACTTGTATTCTAGAACGGTTGGCAATCACTGTACTGCTTTTTCGGAGTCCGGTGACCACGCAGGTTCAAGTGGTAGGTATCTTGTTCGTCCACTTGCTAAAAGTGAGATGTTCACTCAAGGCTAATATCGAGTTATCTAAATTTAATATTTGATATCACCATACATTTTGTCTGTCTTCGTCCTCACACAGTTCTCAAAGTTTAGTCACTGAGCCATACCGTACAACAGGATTTCTAGCAATCTGTTTGAGCGTATGCTTCCTAAAAACTCCCCTAATCTCTCACCGATGTCCGCTTCCCTGACTACAATTATCATTATCTTGCGTCAGCCATTCCACGTCATCGTCATTACGATTGAAATAAGACGAGTATTCTTCTATCCAGTGTATTTTATAGGAAATTACAGCCGTCGTGCCTGTATTTTCTGTTCCACAACTCAAAAAAAGTGTTTTACTGGACTGGGTTTGCACTGTTGCTTCGTTTCCTCTCTACTATTGCCACTCTCTGCACTTGAGACACACCTGTATCATTGGTCTCGTCAGAGCTCTATATTGCGGTTCACAGTTTTAATGTGGCATATGAAAGACATAACCATGTATGTCACAGCTTCTTCCGAAAACGAATCACAGCACGATATTCGGCGTTATCAGTGGGCTATGCCATTTTCTTTCGGCATCTAGCGACGTGCTACGGTACTGTGGCGCGAGGATTTCTGTGCAGTCACGTGTCTGCAGACAAACGAAACATTTATCACATAACCATTTTTTCTACGTGAGCATTAGTACTGTATCCCCATCCCTCGTATACTTCGGCCTGAAGTCACGAAAACGGTATCGTTTCTGGTTTTGACTTTCTGGAGAAATAATTGGATTACAAAATGGTCGCTGTTGTTTCTATCTGTGCATTGTCAACTCTAGGAAGTGGGCGAGCTACGTTAGCCTGGGTACGTGCGCTGTGTGCCAGTATAGGAGAGTCAAACTCAATTTTGTATTACACCTTTAGTAAGGTAGTATTTCCCTGAATGGTACACTGTGATAAGGCCACTGAACAGATTGAGGAGAGGATGTTTGATACTAAATAAAGAATACAGGGCGCTTTTTAAAAAAATACGTACTGCTGTTCATATTTTGTTGAAGAAACAAGGTTAAACGGAAGACAGTCATGCTGGTTAACGACCCATTGGTAAGTAAACAACATTTACTCGACACCTTTTTTTTTAAATTTCGCTTCTGGACAAAGTTATTTAGAGTGGTCAGGATGAATGCGACATCCTCTATATTGCAAAACATTGTCCAGGTTACTTAATATTTGTTCTGCTTATTAAGCTTGACACGCCAGTCACGTTAATGTGTTCACCCGTTAAAAACCCGAATAACCACCTTTTGCATTCCGGACATGCCAGGTCCTGGATCGAGGGTCGAGATGGTCCGAGAGGTTCTAGACTGGGTGTAAATCCGGGGAGTTTGGTGGCCAGGGGAGTACGGTTAAGTCATCCTCTTGCTCTAAGAATCACGCACATGCACTGCGAGGAATGTCACAAATTGCATTGTCTCCCTGGTAGATGGTCATCCTGTCGAGAAAAAATATACTGCTTTTAGGGGTTCACATGGTGTGCAATGTTGTATGCATACTTGTGATGACCCATTGTGACTCCCAGAATGACGAGATCACCCAGGGAATGCCAGTCAAACATACCGCAGACCATAACGCTCCCTACTGCAGCTTTACCCTTATGGCGATTACTGTAGTACCGTACACGCCAACGGCTACGCGTCTGAAGGAACATAAAACGTTATTCATCTGTAAAAGTCACCTGTCGCCACTCATTGGATATCCAATTGCCACAGTGGCATGCAAACTCCAGCCTTCACCTTCCACGCACAACAGCCAGCATGGATGCACGAGTTGGGAGCCTGCTACAGAGGCCCATATGCAGCAACGTTCGCTGAACGGTCTTTGTTGGTAGCCTCTTGGTTCATCTGGGCAGTCAGCTGCTTGACAAAAAAAAATGGTTCAAATGGCTCTGAGTACTATGGGATTTAACATCTGCGGTCATCGATCCCCTAGAACCTGAACTACTTAAACCTAACTAACCTAAGGACATCACACACACATCCAAGCCCGAGGGAGGATTCGAACCTGCGACCGTAGCGGTCACGCGGTTCCAGACTGTAGCGCCTAGAAGCGCTCGGAGGAGTGATTTAAAATGGAATGATCATATAAAGTTGATCGTCGGTAAAGCAGATGCCAGACTGAGATTCATTGGAAGAATCCTGAGGAAATGCAATCCGACAACAAAGGAAGTAGGTTACTGTACGCTTGTTCGCCCACTGCTTGAATACTGCTCAGTAGTGTGGGATCCGTACCAGATAGGGTTGATAGAAGAGTTAGAGAAGATCCAACGGAGAGCAGCGCGCTTCGTTACAGGATCATTCAGTGTTCGCGAAAGCGTTACGAAGATGATAGATAAACTCAAGTGGAAGACTGTGCAGGAGAGACGCTCAGTAGCTCGGTACGGGCTTTTGTTGAAGTTTGGAGAACATACCTTCACCGAGGAGTCGAGCAGTATATTGCTCCCTCCTACGTTTATCTGGCGAAGAGACCATGAGGATAAAATCAGAGAGATTAGAGCCCACACAGAGGCATACCGACAATCGTTCTTCCCGCGAACAATACGAGACTGGAATAGAAGGGAGAACCGATAGAAGTACTCAAGGTACCCTCCGCCACACACCGTCAGGTGGCTTGCGGAGTATGGGTGTAGATGTAGATGGCCCTTGCATATAGTGAGTCTTGCGTTTGTTCACACTTGTATACTACCCTCGACACTGTTACATAACAGAGAACAGGAAGCAAGTAGGGACACAATGAAAGTGAATGTGGCAGGCACCAACGCGAAAGCTGCCACTTCACCCTGGAGGTGCAAGTCGCCTCGGTCGGTGGCTGGGTGCGTCAGGCAGGGAGCGGTCGGCCGGCGACATTCCGAGGAAAGACGGCGCAGGGCGGCCGTGCAAATGGGCGGCGCGCCGCAGCATTTGGCAGGCGCGCGTCTTTTGTCCGGCCGGCTCTAAAATGAGAGGACCAGCCCAGCTCAGCCCAGCCTCCGATACACCTGCGCGGAAGCCGGGCCGCGGCGCCGCGGGCTTTCCACAAAGACCGTGTAACTCGGCCGCGAGGGGGTAAATAAATTAACGACGCGGCCCACGGCCCGCAGCGCCGTCACGCGCTACGCGCGCTGCCAGCTGCGAACGGTTCAACCACCTTCGGCAAAATAGCGAGCAGCTCCGCCACCTACGTAAAGAACGGTCACTAGCATCCGAGGGTTTCTGCCCTCTGAAATGGCGCAGTCTCTGCACTGGGTTTTGCAAACTCTTACTGCACAGGACTACATTCTCGTGAACCGGGTAATGGAAGAGAGGAAACGTCTGCCATTTTTCCACAAAACGCGTTTTAATTGATATTGTGGTCTTAGTACTGTGTTGTATGAGCATTTGCTCCGAATGCCAAGTCGTGGATAAATGTTTCATCTGCATCTACATCTACATACATACTCCGCAGCCCACCATACGGTACGTGGCGGAGGGTACCTCGTACCACAACTAGCATCTTCTCTCCCTGTTCCACTCCCAAACAGAACGAGGGATAAATGACGAGTGAAAAATGACTGTCTATATGCCTATGTACGAGCCGTAATCTCTCTTATCTTATCTTTGTGGTCTTTCCGCGAAATGTAAGTTGGCGACAGTAAAATTGTACTGCAGTCAGCCTCAAATGCTGGTTCTCTAAATTTCCTCAGTAGTGATTCACGAAAAGAACGCCACCTTTCCTCCAGAGACTCCCACCCGAGTTTCTGAACAATTTCTGTAACACTCGCGTGATGATCAAACATACCAGCAACAAATCTAGCAGCCCGCCTCTGAATTGCTTCTATGTCCTCCCTCAATCCGACCTGATAGGGATTCCAAACGCTCGAGTAGTACTCAAGAATAGGTCGTATTGGTGTTTTATAAGCGGTCTCCTTTACAGATGACTCACATCTTCCCAAAACTCTACCAATGAACCGTAGACGACTATCCGCCTTCCCCACAACTGCCATTACATGCTTGTCCCACTTCATATCTGCAATGTTACGCCCAAATATTTAATCGACGTGACTGTGTCAAGCTCTATAGTTAGAGTTAGCTGCCATTCCTTACACCAATCACAAATCCTGTGCAAGTCATCTTGTATCCTCCTACAGTCACTCAACGTCGACACCTTCCCGTACACCACAGCATCACCAGCAAACAGCCGCACATTGCTATCCACCCTATCCAAAAGATCATTTATGTAGATAGAAATCAACAGTGAGCCTACCACACTTCCCTGGGGCACTCCGGATGATACCCTCACCTCCGATGAACACTCACCATCGAGGACAACGTAGTGGATTCTGTTACTTAAGAAGTCTTCGAGCCACTCACATATTTGGGAACCAATCCCATATGCTCGTACCTTAGTTAAGAGTCTGCAGTGGGGCACCGAGTCAAACAATTTCCGGAAGTCAAGGAATATGGCACCCGTCTAATACCCTCCATCCATGGTTCGCAAGATATCATGTGAAAAAAGGACGAGTTGCGTTTCGCAGGAGCGATGCTTTCTAAAGCCATGCTGATGCATTTTGGACAGACTTCTCTGTCTCAGGGAAATTCATTATATTTCAAACATTCATTACTAAAGGGTGCACGATCTTTGTGCCAAGTAGAGCTTTTCTCCTGAGTTCCAAGTGCCTTTGTTCCCCTAAGTTTAAACAAAACTGTAGGAGTCACCTTCGGTGAAATTAAAACCAAGGGTGGTAACATTAAGAGAGCAATGGCAATTCCACTGTTAAATGTAGAGGAGAGAACGGATAGGTGGAAACGTTTGTCTGATGTGATAGAAAAAGAAACAGGAGTCTATTTAGAACAGATAGGGGATTCCGTATTAGAAATCAAAATTTAAAAGAGCTTTGCAAGACTTAACATTAAAAAAAGCAGAAGGGATAGACAACATTTCATCAGAATCAACAGCATTGGGGGAAGTGGCTACAAAACGACTGTTCACGTTGGCGTGCAGAATGTGTGAGGCTGGCGATGTAACATCCGACTTTCGGAAAAATATCATTCACACAATTCCGAAGACTGTAAGAGCTGACAAGTGCGAGTATTATCGCACAATAAGCCCAACAGCTCATGCATTCAAGTTGCTGACAAGAATAATGTACAGAAAAATGGAAACTTGAGGATGTGATAGAGGACGAGCAGTTCGGCTTTAGGACACGTAAAGACACTAGTGAGGCAGTTCTGACGTTACAGTTGATAATGGAAGCGAGACTAAAGAGAAATAAAGACACGTTGATAGGATCTGTCGACCTGGAAAAAGCGTTCGACAAGGTAAAATGGCGCAAGATGTTCGAGATTCTGAGGAAAATAGGGGTAAGTTTTAGGGAGAGATATGTAATATACAACATTTTCAAGAAGGAAGAGGGGACAATAAGACTGGAAGATCAAGAACTAAGTGCTCACATTAAAAAAGGATGTCAGACAGGGATATAGTCTTCCAACGCACTGTTCAACCTATACATCGAAGAAGCAATAACGAAAGTAAAAGAAAGGTTCAAGAGTGGAATTAAAATTTGAGGAGAAAGAATATCAGTGTTAAGATTTGCTGATGACATTGCTACCCTCAGTGAAAGAGAAGAAGAATTACAGGATCCGCTTAACGGAATGAACAAACTAATGAGTACAGAACATGGATTGAGAGTTACCTAAAGAAACACGAAAATACTGAGAACTGGCAGAAATGAGATCAGTGACAAACTTAACATCAGGATTTGATGGTCCTGGCCAAAACAAGTCTACTGTCATCAAACACAGACCTTAACTTTCGGAAGATATTTCTGAGAATGTACATTTGGAGCACAGTATCGTATGGTCGTGACACATGGACTGTGGGAAAACTGGAGAAGAAGAGAATCGAAGTATTTGAGATGTGGTGCTGCAGGAGAACGTAGTGGACTGGTTAGATGGACTGATAAGGAAGGACGAAGTTCAGCGCAGAATCGGAGAGGAATATATGGACAGCACTGACAAGAAGGGACAGGATGATAGAACATCTGTTAAGACATCAGAGGATAACTTCCGAGATACTAGAGGGAGCTGTACAGGGTAAAAACATGACTCTTGCATACAGCTAACTTCTTTGATTTTGTATCTATTACGGAAACAATTCCGTCAATGCAGGTGTATCAGATCTAAAAATTCAGTATGATCACTCTTACTTTTACTTTATCAAGTGTCTCCCCTTGTCAGCAGTTGCCGATTCTCAGATGCTACAAACTACTTCTGTTTTCAACAAACAGTAACGAATGTGAACACTGATACTGTACTGCTACGCCCAAACATCTGTACTCTCTAGTCCAGTAACAACAAATAACTTCTGAATACAACTTAAATTAGGTTGGTAACATAGAACATCTTTGTCTCAATCCTTTAGCTGTTTCAAAAACTTTTCGATATCTTACAATCAACCTTCACAACTGCTTCGCAATGGTGGGACATCCTTTTGTCCAACTCTATTAATGCATCATCCACTCAAACATTTTCCTAGGTTGTCCATTGTAACTTCCTTGACACAGAAACAAACACAAAATGGAGATCTTTATCTTCTGCCATCATTTTCTAACACATCTGGCGTACGCACAAGCTGTTATCAACACAGCGTTTCCCAGCAGTAAAACACGAGTTTTCCTCATACAGGCCGTCCGTTCTGGCCGAGCGGTTCTAGGCGCTTCAGTCCGGAACCGAGCTACTTCTACGGTCGCAGGTTCGAATCCTGCCTCGGGTGTGGATGTGTGTGATGTCCTTAGGTTAGTTAGGTTTAAGTAGTTCTAAGTCTAGGGGGCTGATGACCTCAGATGTTAAGTCCCATATTGCTCAGAGCCATTTGAACCTTATGTACAACGATATCATCAAATTAGACATCCCTGGTTTAGCTCGTGCTCCTCTGCCAATACCTCTCCATATATGCTCGTATTCCTTAAGATTTTCACTGCTTCTACCTTACTCCTTCGTCTCCATCAAAAGCATAATATCTATTTGCTGTTTCTCAACCTCTAAAACCAGCTCTTGAAATTTATTTCTTAAGCCCTCAACGTTCCACGTTTCAATAGGAATAGTCCTTTTACAAAGTCATTGCCCTTTTGTATGACATCCATTGGTTTCTCCCTTCTTTCTGAGATACGTAGCACTAACTTTTTTTGCGCGTACAGGAAGCCGGCCTGTAGCATGCCTCACAATCTGAAGATCTAGTGGACATTTCCTTCGGGCGTATCCTCGCCCTTGAAGAACTGGCTACGACTGTTAATCCCTCTTGTCATACTAGCCTTACCAGCAGGGCTGCTTCATCCGCAAGCTACACCGTTCCGTTCGTCTCCATCCCCGCCTTCACTGCCATTCAAGTCTTCGCTGTACTTTGGCTAGAGGCCCTCAACAGATACTACCACAAGGGCCAGGTGAACCAATGTTTTTAATGAGGTGTTACACCTCTTCCCTCTTTCCACAATCTGGCTTTGGACTGGCTATGGCTGACTCTCGCTCATGTCAAAGAGCCTTTACACTAGAACAAAAGCTTGGAAAAACGTTAAAGTATTCAAAACAGGAAAGGCTATCGGTGTGTATGCCATGACATACTTCATTTGAAAAACCAGCCCCGTTTATCAGTTGACGATGTTCCCATTTGTTCCACAACAGCAAAGGTACTTCTACATAACCTTTGCAATAACTGATCCCAAAAATGGAGTAGTGTAAGAAACAGATGTGTGTGATGTCCTTAGGTTAGTTAGGTTTCAGTAGTTCTAAGTCTAGGGGACTGATGACCTCAGATGTTAAGTCCCATAGTGATTAGAGCCATTTGAACCATTTTTCCTATGTAAGCCCAACAGCCAGAGGTATTCTCTTGGTAACATTTCGGCAGGATTGCAATAATGATTGAACAATCCTGTTAAACATTATCTGCATACCACTGCCTTATCAAAAGTCCGTTATGTTAGAGCTAGCCTTGTCACCCACGTATACACTGATCATCCAGAATACACTGACCTACTATCGATATAAACCCGTCCAGGAGATAGCAGCGTCACCTGGCGAGGAATGACAGCTAGTCAAACACTCGCACGATGCATTATTATCAGTGACCCTGCTGTCCGTATGTAGAATGGAGAAGGCACGCGATCTATTTGAGTCTGACCGAGGGCAGATTGCGATGGCCCGGAGGCTCAGACGAGAATTTCGGAAACTGCACGACTTGACGGGTATTAGAGGAGTGCTGTGGTAAGTGTCTTCAACCTGGGGCGAAACCAAGGTGGAGTTGAGCAGCTACCCCTCATTACAGATGTCGGAAGTCGTTGGCTGGGCAGACTGGTAAAACAGAACAGGCGGAACTAACATTAGATTTTAGTGCTGGACGGAGTACAAGTGTTTTTATTAATATGAAATTCCTCCAGCTGAACTTAATATTTTTTATTTACTTCGATACTAGTTTCGGCGTTGCATCAACGCCATCTTCAGGCCCGTACACTTTGATGAACCAGCTGTGTGTGGCTCAGTATAGAAGTCCAGATCAACACGTGCTCCACGTGGATGGCGGGCAGTAACTGGTTACTGCTCCACATTGATGAGCGTACAATAGCCACTGCGACAGAAGCCAATATATTGTGACCGTGAGAGGACATTTCTGATCTTGATGAACGCAAGATGAACTGTAGCAGCAGGTTTTCGAGTCAAGGCTGCTGCACTAATAGTGGTGTACTCTCTGCGATTGTTCCGCTATGCGCTCTTTAAGTGGGAAGAACTGCAAACAGATAGGTTGTTCATAACCATATGCACGTATCAGAATCTGAGTTACCCTGTCCTATTCATCAACCAGCAGTTTGTCTCAAATGACGGATGCTGTAGATCAGTGGTTCCCAAGCTTTCTCAGACAATTACCCCTGCCTTCAGTCAGACATCCTCATGTATTACCCCCTGTCCAACAGCCCCAAACCATCCCCGCCCCCTCCCCCACACCTCCCGCCTCCTGCGCTTTCTCCGTCAGCATAAGGGCCTAATTAAATTTTAAAATGAAAAAGAATTTACTTTTAACCCTTTGATTTTTAAAACGACAAAGGATAAATTATATTTCTTTTCTATAGGTGCTTTACTGAACCACTAACAAGGAGAGGACACCTACTCGTCAACGCCCAATTAGTCCAAATTTATAGTACATGTAGGGCATCGGGAGACATGGAATAGCCCCAAGTGGGAAATTCAGACGGCCAAGTGTTTAGGAGATAAAAAGAATTTTGATACGAATGTATCTCCATGTGCACCTTATCAGTTGTCCCTGTGACAACGTGTTTAGGAAGCGGTGTTTGACTCAGCGGTAAGTAAACGGATTTGTATTGAAAGGATCGCGGGTTCGAATCCGCCCAGCATCAAATATATGACGAACTGTTCCAAAATGCAGGCCGATTGCCAAAGTGCAGTATCAAAGTAATTCCCCCAAATGTGCACCACTAATGTAACCTTGCAACGTATATTTTTATTGTCAAGTAAAAAACGTAATAAAAAATGTCAAAACTGCACTTTTCTGGTCGAGAAAGAAAAAGAAATCACTTCCCGAGAAGCTTGCATCAAACTACATTCCATTATGCACTATGTGATCAAAAGTATCCGGACACCCACAAAAATATACGTTTTTCGTATTAGGTGCCTTGTGCTGCCACCTACCGCAAGGTACACCATATCAGCGACCTCAGTAGTCTTTAGACGTCGTGGGAGAGCAAAATGGGGCGCTCCGCGGAACTCATGGACTTTGAATGTTGTCAGGTGCTTGGGTGTCACTTGCGTCATAAGTCTGTACGCGATATTTCCACACTCCTTAACATCTCTAGGTCCACTGTTTCCGAAGTGATAGTGAAGTGGAAACGTGAAGGGAACCTTGCAGCACAAAAGCTTACAGGCCGACCTAGTCGGTTGACTGACAGAGATCAGTGACAGTTGAAAAGAGTCGTTATGTGTAATAGGCAGACATCTATCCAGACCATCACACAGAAATTCCAAACTGCATCAGGATCCACTGCAAGTACTATGACAGTTAGCTGGGAGGTGAGAAAAGTTGGATTTCATGGTTGAGCGGCTGCTCACAAGCCACACATCACGCCAGTAAATGCTAAACGACGCCTCGCTTGGTGTAAGGAGCGTAAAAATTGGACGATTGAACAGTGCAAAAACGTTGAGTGCAGTAACGAACCACGAAACACGATGTGGCGATCCGACGTCAGTGTATGGGTATGGGTGTGGCGAATGCCTGGTGAACGTCATCTGCTAGCGTGTGTAATGTCAACAGTAAAATTCGGAAACGGTGGTGTTATGATGTGGTAGTGTTTTCCATGCAATGGGCTTGCACCTCTTTGTTGTTTTGCGTGCCAGTATCACAGCCTAGGTCTATATTGATGTTTTAAGCTCCTTCTTGCTTCCCACTGTTGAAGAGCAATTTGGGGATGGAGACTGCATCTTTCAATACGATCGAGCACCTGTTCATAATGCACGACCTGTGGTGGAGTGATTACACGACAATAACATCCCTGTAATGGACTGGCCTGCACAGATCCTGACCTGAATCCTATAGAAGACCTTTTGGATGATTTAGAAAGCCGACTTCGTACCAGGCCTCAACGACCGACATCGATACCTCTCCTCAGTGCAGTACTCCGCGAAGAATGGGCTGCCATTCCCCAAGAAACCTTCCAGCACATGGCTGAACGTATGACTGAGAGACTGGAAGCTATCCTTAAGGCTAAGGGTAGGCCAACACCACACTCAATTCCAGTATTACCGATGGAGGGCGCCACGAACTTTTAAGCTATTTTCCTCCAGGTGTCCGGATACTTTTGATCACATTGTGTACATCACCAGCTTTCCTCGCACGTATTCAGCGACATGGTGCGTTATGCGTGGTTGCTGCGTTACGCGGGTTCGCTGCTTGTCTGCGCGATGAAAGAATCTGTTTACAGAAGGTCAATCAAGTTTGTTTTTCTATGGAGACATTGAAAAAACCATATCATTGCAAAAACGTGGCATTTATAACGTGCTCAAGATGTGGTCAAAACTATTGCTTCCCGTGTTTCTTTGATGTGTATCACCCCGGTACATGTAATTGATCAATTGCAAAAGAATGGAAGTATCGATTTACATACACGACGATCCCGTGTGCGCGTTAACTACGATCCCTTTTTAAACATTTGCAGTCCCGCATTTTATGCTATGGCTGTACTTTTTTGTAGCCATTGCCAAGGAGCACAAAAATATTTGCCACCGGGCGGAGTCGAGCCTGCGACCCTTCCAATGTGTATTCGATCTCTCATCGCTTTTTTTTTTTTGTTAATCTCTTTTGTTCGTTACATTTATTCAGGGCTGGCGTCCCCTGATGCTTGTTCAAGTTAATCGCTCATTCATTTATTCATTTTTTTTTTATTACAGAGAGCAGCTAAATCTCTGACCGAACACACTGAGCTACCCTGCCAGAAAACCGCTGCTCAAAACACCGCTTCCTAAACGCTTTGTCACAGGGATAATTGGTAAGGTACACATGGTGATAGATCCGTAACAAAATTCCTTTTACTTCCTAAACGCTTGGCTATCTGGAATTTCCACTTGCGGCACTTTCTTTTCTCACCACATCCTACATGTACCATAAAAATGGACGAATTCCGCGATGACGAGTAGGAGTCGTCACGTTGGAAGTAAAGTGTCAGAGAGATAATTCGTGCCGTTTATTTATGAGAACTTTTTTATATAATGGTGAAGTAATTATTAGTGTATATCGACTCCTACCTACAACTCTTTCTCGGAAAAGAAAACTAACGATTCACATTGTGGGTAGACACTTGTTAAGAAAATGCTTCCTCTGCAGCACCTCTCCCCCTAGTGGCACTAGTTCCTCCTCGTCCCGCCCCCCCCCCCCCGCCTCGCTAAATTAAAATGAGTGAAATATACTTACAGGTACCGTTTGTATATCAGTTTATTATTGAACTCTTTACTGCTGAACTGGCAAAAATAGGAACACTACATGAGGCCAATGCTTTGTATGTTACCATCACAATCACAAGCACCACCACCACCATCACCACCACTACTACTACTACTACCACTACTACTACTACTACTACTACTACTACCATTACCAATAACAATAATAACAACAAAGTTCAGGTCCCATAACTGCCATTACCGTTCTGTCAGTTCGTTTATTGTTGCAAAGTGAATAACAAAGTACACTCCTGGAAATGGAAAAAAGAACACATTGACACCGGTGTGTCAGACCCACCATACTTGCTCCGGACACTGCGAGAGGGCTGTACAAGCAATGATCACATGCACGGCACAGCGGACACACCAGGAACCGCGGTGTTGGCCGTCGAATGGCGCTAGCTGCGCAGCGTTTGTGCACCGCCACCGTCAGTGTCAGCCAGTTTGCCGTGGCATACGGAGCTCCATCGCAGTCTTTAACACTGGTAGCATGCCGTGACAGCGTGGACGTGAACCGTATGTGCAGTTGACGGACTTTGAGCGAGGGCGTATAGTAGGTATGCGGGAGGCAGGGTGGACGTACCGCCGAATTGCTCAACACGTGGGGCGTGAGGTCTCCACAGTACATCGATGTTGTCGCCAGTGGTCGGCGGAAGGTGCACGTGCCCGTCGACCTGGGACCGGACCGCAGCGACGCACGGATGCACGCCAAGACCGTAGGATCCTACGCAGCGCTGTAGGGGACCGCACCGCCACTTTCCAGCAAATTAGGGACACTGTTGCTCCTGGGGTATCGGCGAGGACCATTCGCAACCGTCTCCATGAAGCTGGGCTACAGTCCCGCACACCGTTAGGCCGTCTTCCGCTCACGCCCCAACATCGTGCAGCCCGCCTCCAGTGGTGTCGCGACAGGCGTGAATGGAGGGACGAATGGAGACGTGTCGTCTTCAGCGATGAGAGTCGCTTCTGCCTTGGTGCCAATGATGGTCGTATGCGTGTTTGGCGCCGTGCAGGTGAGCGCCACAATCAGGACTGCATACGACCGAGGCACACAGGGCCAACACCCGGCATCATGGTGTGGGGAGCGATCTCCTACACTGGCCGTACACCTCTGGTGACCGTCGAGGGGACACTGAATAGTGCACGGTACATCCAAACCGTCATCGAACCCATCGTTCTACCATTCCTAGACCGGCAAGGGAACTTGCTGTTCCAACAGGACAATGCACGTCCGCATTTATCCCGCGCCACCCAACGTGCTCTAGAAGGTGTAAGTCAACTACCCTGGCCAGCAAGATCTCCGGATGTGTCCCCCATTGAGCATGTTTGGGACTGGATGAAGCGTCGTCTCACGCGGTCTGCACGTCCAGCACGAACGCTGGTCCAACTGAGGCGCCAGGTGGAAATGGCATGGCAAGCCGTTCCACAGGACTACATCCAGCATCTCTACGATCGTCTCCATGGGAGAATAGCAGCCTGCATTGCTGCGAAAGGTGGATATACACTGTACTAGTGCCGACATTGTGCATGCTCTGTTGCCTGTGTCTATGTGCCTGTGGTTCTGTCAGTGTGATCATGTGATGTATCTGACCCCAGGAATGTGTCAATATAGTTTCCCCTTCCTGGGACAATGAATTCTCGGTGTTCTTATTTCAATTTCCAGGAGTGTATTATCTACTGTATTGCGGTAACTTCGTACAACACGGAGAAGCGTTTTTATGAGATATCTCACACATGATCTATCTCAATTTTCCTGTCATAGTTACATGTGAGTGCTGTGTGGACTATGTGACGAAGCTGTTATTCATACATTCGTGTAACAAGTTGTAGCCTCCATCACAATGAGCCACCCGTTAACGCTATTAGTTTAAAAAATGTTATTACTGGTAACTTAGACAATCAGTGTAACAGTCTTAGGAAATAATTAAAACAGTAACGATCTTCTAAAAATAATTTAGTTTCTTGAGCGAAACTCAATTCAGTATTTTTGTTTTTACCTCTCAGAAAATTACATTTTCCCCCTCCACGGTTGGTAACCATTGATCCAGATTCTAAGGAGTGTTCTTGACAATTTGATTCGACTGTGACCATAAATGACTCGAATACTCCGAGAAGAATTAAATATTTGTAAAGTGAAATGTAAATTTAAATTACAGGTGTGTGTGTCTGTGGTGAGATTCGGACTAAACAAATGTAAGGTAGGGCGGCAGTACATACGGGCGCTTGCAGTGAGAGCACACGCTCCGTCTCTGCCCCCCGTAGCACACACGGCAGGCATCGAGGGCTCTACGCGCTGCCCACCCGAAATACTCAGCGAGGTGCAAGTGGCGGCCGGAGCTGCCAAGCCGGACAATGCGGTTTCCCCGGCCGTCCAGCGCACAGCCCAGCTCTCTTGGCACCTCCACTCAGCCGCTGGCAGTGCCACATCTTTCTCCACTCGAGACGCAAAGGCTCCATACTCTTTTTAAACTGCCTCCTCTTTCCAGAAAGTCGATCCTGCGTTTCCTGTACGGCTCGAAGCGAAGCAGTAGCAGCCGCTCTGTAAACCCGACACTGACTCGAGCCCCACTCCTTCAGTCTCTTAGAAGGGAAGGACAGAACCAACGCGTCACCGATTTTGCTCATCTTTCGCACGGTTGTAGTACATACATCTACTCCATACTCCGCGATCCACCTGACGGTGTGTGGCGGAGGGTACCTTGAGTACCTCTGTCGGTTCTCCCTTCTGTTCCTGTCTCGTATTGTTCGTGGAAAGAAAGCTTGTCGGTATGCCTCTCTTGTTGTTGTTGTTGTCTTCAGTCCTGAGACTGGTTTGAAGCAGCTCTCCATGCTACTCTATCCTGTGCAAGCTTCTTCATCTCCCAGTACCTACTGCAACCTACATCCTTCTGAATCTGCTTAGTGTATTCATCTCTTGGTCTCCCTCTACGATTTTTACCCTCCACGCTGCCCTCCAATGCTAAATTTGTGACCCCTTGATGCCTTAGAACATGTCCTACCAATCGATCCCTTCTTTTGGTCAAGTTGTGCCACAAACTTCTCTTCTCCCCAATCCTATTCAATACCTCCTCATTAGTTACGTGATCTACCCATCTAATCTTCAGCATTCTTCTGTAGCACCACATTTCGAAAGCTTCTATTCTCTTCTTGCCCAAACTAGTTATCGTCCATGTTTCACTTCCATACATGGCTACACTCCAAACAAATACTTTCAGAAACGACTTCCTGACACTTAAATCTATACTGGATGTTAACAAATTTCTCTTCTTCAGGAACGCTTTTCTTGCCATTGCCAGTCTACATTTTATATCCTCTCTACTTCGACCATCATCAGTTATTTTACTTCCTAAATAGCAAAACTCCTTTACTACTTTAAGTGTCTCATTTCCTAATCTAATTCCCTCAGCATCACCCGATTTAATTTGACTACATTCCATTATCCTCGTTTTGCTTTTGTTGATGTTCATCTTATATCCTCTTTTCAAGACACTTTCCATTCCGTTCAACTGCTCTTCCAAGTCCTTTGCTGTCTCTGACAGAATTACAATGTCATCAGCGAACCTCAAAGTTTTTACTTCTTCTCCATGAATTTTAATACCTACTCCAAATTTTTCTTTTGTTTCCTTTACTGCTTGCTCAATATACAGATTGAATAACACCGCGGAGAGGCTACAACCCTGTCTCACTCCTTTCCCAACCACTGCTTCCCTTTCATGCCCCTCGACTCTTATAACTGCCATCTGGTTTCTGTACAAATTGTAAATAGCCTTTCGCTCCCTGTATTTTATCCCCGCCAACTTTAGAATTGGAAAGAGAGTATTCCAGTCAACATTGTCAAAAGCTTTCTCTAAGTCTACAAATGCTAGAAATGTAGATTTGCCTTTTCTTAATCTTTCTTCTAAGATAAGTCGTAAGGTCAGTATTGCCTCACGTGTTCCAACATTTCTACGGAATCCAAACTGATCCTCCCCGAGGTCCGCATCTACCAGTTTTTCCATTCGTCTGTAAAGAATTCGCGTTAGTATTTTGCAGCTGTGACTTATTAAACTGATAGTTCGGTAATTTTCACTTCTGTCAGCACCTGCTTTCTTTGGGATTGGAATTATTATATTCTTCTTGAAATCTGAGGGTGTTTCACCTGTCTCATACATCTTGCTCACCAGCTTAGAGATTTTTGTCATGACTGGCTCTCCCAAGGCCGTCAGTAGTTCTAATGGAATGTTGTCTACTCAGGGGGCCTTGTTTCGACTCAGGTCTTTCAGTGCTCTGTCTAACTCTTCACGCAGTATCGTATCTCCCATTTCGTCTTCATCTACATCCTCTTCCATTTCCATAATATTGTCCTCAAGTTCATTGCCCTTGTATAAACCTTCTATATACTCCTTCCACCTTTCTGCCTTCCCTTCTTTGCTTAGAACTGGGTTGCCATCTGAGCTCTTGATATTCATACACGTGGTTCTCTTCTCTCCAATTTTCTCTCTCTTTAATTTTCCTTTAGGCAGTATCTATCTTACCCCTAGTGGGATAAGCTTCTACACCCTTACATTTGTCCTCTAGCCATCCCTGCTTAGCCATTTTGCACTTCCTGTCGATCTCATTTTTGAGACGTTTGTATTCCTTTATGCCTGCTTCATTTACTGCATTTTTATATTTTCTCCTTTCGTCAATTAAATTCAATATTTCTTCTGTTACCCAAGGATTTCTAGCAGCCCTCGTCTTTTTACCTACTTTATCCTCTGCTGCCTTCACTACTTCATCCCTCAGAGCTACCCATTCTTCTTCTACTGTATTTCTTTCCCCCATTGCTGTCAATTGTTCCCTTATGCTCGCCTTGAAACTCTATACAACCTCTGGTTCTTTCAGCTTATCCAGATCCCATGTCCTTAAATTCCCACCTTTTTGCAGTTTCTTCAGTTTTAACCTACAGGTCATAACCAATAGATTGTGGTCAGAGTCCACATCTGCCCCTGGAAATGTCCTACAATTTAAAACCTGATTCCTAAATCTCTGTCTTACCATTATATAATCTATCTGATACCTTTTAGTATCTCCAGGATTCTTCCAGGTATACAACCTTCTTTTATGATTCTTGAACCAAGTGTTAGCTATGATTAAGTTATGCTCTGTGCAAAATTCTACCAGACGGCTTCCTCTTTCATTTCTTAGCCGCAATCCATAATCACCTACTATGTTTCCTTCTCTCCCTTTTCCTACTGAAGAATTCCAGTCACCCATGACTATTAAATTTTCGTCTCCCTTCACTACCTGAATAATTTCTTTTATCTCATCATACATTTCATCAATTTCTTCATCATCTGCAGAGCTAGTTGGCATATAAACTTGTGCTACTGTAGTAGGCATTGGCTTTGTGCCTATCTTGGCCACAATAGTGCGTTCACTATGCTGTTTGTAGTAGCTTACCCGCACTCCTATTTTTTTTATTCATTATTAAACCTACTCCTGCATTACCCCTATTTGATTTTGTATTTATAACCCTGTAGTCACCTGACCAAAAGTCTTGTTCCTCCTGCCACCGAACTTCACTAATTCCCACTATATCCAACTTTAACCTATCCATTTCCCTTTTTAAATTTTCTAACGTACCTGCCCGATTAAGGGATCTGACATTCCACGCTCCGATCCGTAGAACGCCAGTTTTCTTTCTCCTGATAACGACGTCCTCCTGAGTAGTCCCCGCCCGGAGATCCGAATGGGGGACTATTTTACCTCCGGAATATTTTACCCAAGAGGACGTCATCATCATTTAATCATACAGTAAAGCTGCATGTCCTCGGGAAAAATTACGGCTGTAGTTTCCCCTTGCTTTCAGCTGTTCGCAGTACCAGCACAGCAAGGCCGTTTTGGTTAATGTTGCAAGGCCAGATCAGTCAATCATCCAGACTGTTGCCCCTGCAACTACTGAAAAGGCTGCTGCCCCTCTTCAGGAACCACACGTTTGTCTGGCCTCTCAACAGATACCCCTCCGTTGTGGTTGCACCTACGGTACGGCCATCTGTATCGCTGAGGCACGCAAGCCTCCCCACCAACGGCAAGGTCCATGGTTCCTGGGGTGGTATGCCTCTGTGTGGGCTCTAATCTCTCTGATTTTATCCTTTGGTCTCTTTGCGAGATATACGTAGGAGGGAGCAATATACTGCTTGACTCCTCGGTGAAGGTATGTTCTCCAAACTTCAACAAAAGCCCGTACCGAGCTACTGACCGTCTCTCTTGCAGAGTCTTCCACTGGAGTTTATCTATCATCTCCGCAACGCTTTCGCGATTACTAAATGATCCTGTAACGAAGCGCGCTGCTCTCCGTTGGATCTTCTCTATCTCTTCTATCAACCCTATGTGGTACGGATCCCACACTGGTGAGCAATATTCAGGCAGTGAGCGAAAAAGTGTACTCTAACCTACTTCCATTCTTTTCGGATTACATTTCCTTAGGATTCTTCCAACGAATCTCAGTCTGGCATCTGCTTTACCAACGATCAACTTCATATGATCATTCCATTTTAAATCACTCCTAACGCCTACTCCCAGATAATTTATGGAATTAACTGCTTCCAGTTGCTGACCTGCTCTATAGTAACTAAATCATAAAGGATTTTTCTTTCTATGTATTCGCAGCACATCACATTTGTCTACATTGAGATTCATTTGCCATTCGCTACACCATGCGTCAATTCGTTGCAAACCTTCCCGCATTTCAGTACAATTTTCCATTGTCACAACCTCTTGATATACTACATCATCATCCGCAAAAAGCCTGAGTGAACATCCGATGTTATCCACAAGGTCATTTATATACATATTGTGAAAAGCAACGGTCCTACGACACTCCAATGCGGCACACCTGAAATCACTCTTACTTCGGAAGACTTCTCTCCATGACATGCTGCGTTCTGTTATCTAGGAAATCTTCAAGCCACTCACACAATTAGTCTGATAGTCCATATGCTCTTAGTTTGTTCATTAAACGACTGTGGGGAACTGTATCGAACGCCCTGTGGAAGTCAAGAAACACGGCATCTACCTGGGAACCCGTTTCTATGGCCTTCTGAGTCTCGTGGTCGAACAGCGCGAACTGGGTTTCACACTACCGTCTTTTTCGAAACCCATGCTGATTCCTACAGAGTAGATTTCTAGTCTCCAGAAAAGTCATTATACTCGAACATAATACGTGTTCCAAAATTCTACAACTGATAGACGTTAGAGATATAGGTCTATAGTTCTGCACATCTGTTCGACGACCCTTCTTGAAAACGGGGATGACCTGTGCCCTTTTCCAATCTTTTGGAACGCTACGCTCTTCTGGAGACCTACGATACGTCGCTGCAAGAAGCGGGGCAAGTTCCTTCGCGTACTCTGTGTATGTAAGGTGTTTTACACTATTATCTGCAGCTGCTGACTGGTTACCGTTGGTCAGTGTACGCAGTGGTGCAATTTCATGCATTTTGGTTTTTGTCTTTCTTTCGTAGTACAAACACTCTGCGAGTCATAATTTTTGTATCTTCTGAATAAAAAATATCTGTTTACATCTCTCTTCATTGTATATGTGTTTGCGACATTCAGTAGTCACCAGAAAATGGCCTAAGAAACCAAATCCCGGTTCGTGACCAAATAAATACACTCGTAATTTTGCAGAACATCGGGAAATGTTTCCTAGTTATCTCCACCACCACCACTTCATTTCCAAACAAAGAGAATAATGTGACTGGTACGCAGTAGGAGCTGATTCCTAGTCAGCCGCACAGCCGGATGCTCTATGGCCGCTTCCCAAAGTCTGGTGTCGCATATCCTATTCAACAGGCTTCTAAAACTTTTAAGCTCCATTTTTCGGAAACGTCTGAAAAGGTTATCGTATTAGAGAAACATTCGTTACTGCTAAATATGTACCACAACTGTACGGAAAATGGTCGAAATAGGCACTGGTTGGACACGTGTTTTCCTTGTAAGAACGTTGCGGTTTAGTGTGGAGTGGACAGGAGAAGAGAGGGCAGAGGACGAACGTGATTGTGCTGTTTATGCCGTCCGCATGGCGCTGGACAAGGTTCAAGAATTTTATTTATTTCACGCCGGTGGCCACGCGCCAGGTATTCCCACCGGCAACATGCTAGTGACTGACTCAATTTTCTGAGTTGGTGAAAGTGTTAATGGAACCTGCTTCTTATTAAAGCTTTTCGTCGCTTCAACAACCGGGAAAACCTGCTATGATTAAACAGAACGACGCTGGGCAGCTCGCCTTCAGAAAAAACATCTACCGTTCCGTAATGCAAAAAAGCGCACTTACGAAAGAGACGCAAACTGACAGACAAGGAGAAAGTGAGAGAGAAAGCGAGAGGGAACTAACGGAAGGCACAGTGCTCTAGGCAGGTTGAAATACATCGAGACTAGCCACTTCTAACGCGTATATATCATCTCGAAGTTACTTAGCCATTTCGCCATAAAACTAGATTGCGATATACGTCTGAGAAACGTGAAAATGTTCAATGAAACAGAAAAAAAGGAGTGTCTCAAATAAACAACATCCAATAAGCAAAATGGATGGAACATAACAAGAACTTGTGCTGTGAAGAAACAGGCTCCACACAGAATAAAAAGGATGCTATTAATATAGGGTGTGTAGATGATTTGTGTGTGGATGAATTAAGAGAAGCCCTCAATTCCACGAATAATACAAAAGCTGTTGGTACGGACGGCATAAACGATGAAATTCTAAAATATGGAGGCACTGTACTACATATCAGATTATTACATTTATTTAATATGTGCTGGAGAAAGCGATCTGTTCCAGAAACATGGGCACAAGCAAATTTAATATCGCACACAAAAAAGGATGCCGCAATAATTGCGAGAATTGTAATCAGCGTACTGGACTCAGCTACAAAGTTTATGCGACAATAACAAACAAGAGGTTAAAGATTATAGCCGAGAGTTTATTAAGTGAGGTAGAAATGGGATTTCGGAGGGGTCGGTCGAAAACGAATGCAATATTTATAATGAAACAAATAATCGAAAAAACGGAGACAATATAATACGGAAAGCCAGGTAGCATTTATCGATTTTCTTAAGGCATAATGTAATGCTGACAGAGGGAAATTGTGGAGAACTATTAGGAAAGGAGGATATCCACAGAGTCTCATAAACTTTTTAAAGAGTCCGTACAAACACACTACGGTAATTTTAGATATAAATGGTATTCTAACACAGCCTATAACCACAAAGAAAGGAGTTAGACAATGGTGCACCATTTCAGTCACGCTTTTTTAACATTTAATTAGATGACTCAATCTGGAAATGAAGAGAGACTTTGAACAGGGCAATTAAGATTAACGAAAATTTCCTTTTGATCTGCCTTTTTATGGGCAGAAGATGAAGATTACCTAAAAAGTTCAATACGGCTATGACGTAAGACTTGTGAAGAGTATCATTTGACGATTTCACAAAAGAAACGTAATTAGTTACTGTTAAAAGTGAAACGCCCTATGCTCACAAAAGTTATGGTTAGTAACAGAATAATAGAACTGGTTAAATATTTTAGCTATTCAGGTTGCGACATCACATATGAGTACGACAAAGCTAGAAAAATAAATTAGCGAAGTTTAAGAATATCTGTGGAATTAAGATGTTAAAAAATGAAACGTGGAAAGAAAGAAGAATTAGTATTTTAAAAAACAATGGCAGTCCCAGTGCTTGTTTACGAAAGAAAAATGTTGATTATAGATGCAGAGTGCCCAGAAATTAAATATAGATTTTGTTGAAATAAATGTTTTACTCTTAATTATAGTGGTTTCTGTTTATCACAGGCTACCTTCAACATCCCGACACAATTACCATATGCCGGCTGTGACACGGAAAAAGTTCTGGAGCATTTGTCGTGTTATAGCCGCCATTGAGCTGATACGGTGCCGGCAAAAGACACGTCCTATGATGAATCCCCAGACGAAGAAGTCCATGCGTGTGAGGTCGGGAGAACACGCCTCAGATCACGGATCCTGTGCGCCCAGTCCATCTCCGAGAAAACACATGATTCAAAAACGTACTCACATCTATGGCATAATGGCATGGCGCCCTATCCTGTAGGAGGTATACATTATGTACACTTCCATCCTGCACAAGTCGTGGTGAAAGGAACTGCTACAGCAAATCCAGGTACAACGCCCCATTGATGGAGTTTTCGGCGAAGGAGAACGGTTGTAGATTTTGTCAGTGGATAGTCCCATCCACACATTTCTCGCTGAATTCCAGGTGCTCCACTGGTGGTGTGACACCTCAGGTGATGCAGTTATGTCGCTTAACCCTTTAATGAGTGTGGAAGGTTGCTTCATCACTGTATAGGATCTGGTTGAGGAAGCTTCCTATTTGCATCTGCGTCAAGCCAATTCTGGCACATGTTCATACGCTCTGCCAAAGCCACGTCATGTAATCGACGGAGAACCTGCAGATGGTAAAGCGTTTTTTTTTTTTTTTTCAGTGTATGTCGCAACACTTCATGTTCCGTCGAGAGCAAAATGTCCATTTCACCAACAACTTCCGCACCCATTTTGGACTGCGCTCAATAGATGTTATAATGTCTTCAATTTGGTCAGCAGAGGTTTATGGACGGTCTTGTCCGTGCCTGTTTTAATGGCAGCTGTTCGCTTAAACATTTTCACTAATTGTTGGATTGCCTTATTGGTAGGTTCAGTTTTGTGAAATTCGAGATCAAATCTCCTCCAAATTTCACCATACGACAACTCTTGCAACCTCCACGTTACAATGGCTATCCTCTTCTGCACAGTTAACATCACACTTGTTCAGCTACCTGTAACAACAACAAAATTAAACACCTGCAGCCATCCTTTCGATGTTATTTATTATATGGCTATCAGCGGCGACCTCCAATCGTATACCGATTCCATCAGTGACCAATAGCCATGAACTGGTTTCCGTAGATTACTGTAACAGCGATGTTGCGTCTGCAACAATCAGCTAGCTAATGGTCTGCATTTTGAAGCCTTTTTGCTTTTTGGATTTGGACGGCAGCGTGAGTGAAGTCGAAACCTAGCACTTAGTAATCAGTCCCTCTTTTCTTTCCCTTTCTTCTGCGCAGCGTGTTCTTTTCCTTTGACAGGTTCTGCGATTGTAGAGACAGCATTTAGATGATCTGTCGTAGTAGCCTAGTAGCTGTATGTTAATGTAACCTCTGTTAAAACACGAAGGGAGGGTGAAATGTGAACTGAAAAACTTAATGCTATGCCAGATATTTCTTTCACGTAGGAAGAAATCCATGTAGAAAATTGTCGCCCCCGTGAAAAAACCAGACCTGTCATGCGTTTCTCGGTTAATAAGAGTACTTAGTAACAGTTGTAGTGTGCTAAACATACTAGTTTACTGAAATACATCTTTAACTTTTGCTGAAATATGCAACTAGTTTCAGCATTTTTGAATAAAGTTGATGCTGATAGTTTACATAAAAATTTCTCATCAAGCATATTCAAACCGTGGAGTACAGCCTTGTAAAAATTATTTCGTAATAGTAGTTCCTTCCGACAGTAATAACATCTACATCTGGGTGCAATGGCATACAACAATATGGATTTGTAGTCACAATTAGAATTTATCCTTGCCTTGTCTGTAGTATAAAAAGTAAATTAAGTGCATGTGATAACTATGTGTCAATGTGCTAACCTGATGTTTATACGCGTGTACCTACGTATGTACTATGGAAGAGACCGTACAATATGACCATTCTATTCTACTAAATTTCAGTTTCGTGGCTGCCATCTTGACAACCACATTTGTGCATATTTTTTAAATGGCATCGTGGACGCCTTTTTCTGTAAAATCATTTACTTATTAAACTCGTGGCCATTATTAATACTGCTAAACTGTGCTCCACTTTACAACAGTTGCACGGCCAGAATTGAAGTAGTGCATTTTGTAAATAAATAATTTTACAGTCAAAGCCGACCACGATGTCCTGCAGAAAATTTTACACGATTGTGAACTCTAGATACGAAATGGAAAAACTGGAATTGGGACGACACAACCAGACTATTAAAAATCTAGGTTGTTATCTTAGGTCAAACGAATAAAAGAAACGAACGAGACAATGTTTTCGATAAACGACATTACCCAAAACAACACCTCAAAGGTGTATGCAAATTAATTATTATTAGACCAGTGTAAGCGACTAGCCCAGCTTCAAGAATGGTAGAGTGTTACTAGTTGTTGTTGGTGCTGTTGTTGTTGTCTTGAGTCCGAAGATTGGTTTTATGCAGCTCTTCATGCTATTCTGTCCTGTACAAGCCTCTTCATTTTGGAATAACTATTGTAACCTATATTCTTCTGAATCTGCTTAATGCATTCATCTCTTTGTCTCCCTCTACGATTTTTGCCCTCCATTACTAAATTGATGATTCCTTGATGCTTCAGAATGTGTCCTAACAATCGATTCCCTCTTTTAGTCAATTTGCTCATCATATTCCTCATCTCCCCAAATCTCTTCAGTATTTCCTCATTAGTTACGTGATCTACCCATCTAATCTTCAGCATAATTCTGTTTTGTTTTGCTTTAGGGCGCAAAAAACAGCTGGGGTCATACAAGTCCAAGTCAGAACTACGGAACACGAAAACAGAGAGCTGTGAAACGACCATACGACACTACCAACTGACAGAAGATAAGATAGCTAAAAAGAGGTACGTGGAAAAAGGGCTAAAAATGACACCATACAGCAACGGAAATCCAAAAATAAAAATTAAATGGCCTTCGCCATATTGCTTCGGTGGATAAAAAGTAAAACGCGGCTGACAGCCCGCGCGTCATTCGCTAAACCGGCTGATAAATCAGACGGCAAACCCAAGCTGGAACGTACATGGGTAAAAAAAGGGCAGTCCATCAGGAAGTGGCGGACTGTTAAAATTTGGGCGCAATATGTACAAAATAGCAGGGTAGCGCTACCTATCAAATGACGATGTCTAAAAAGGCAGTGCCCAATACGCAGCCGAATTAAAATAATCTACTCCCGGAGGGAAAGTCGAGAGGAGGCTTAATAAGTCGAAGCTTATTGTCGTGAAGGGAGGACCTTTGGGGATGCCAAAGGGACACCACCTCCTGACAGACGGCAACGCAGAGATCATCGGAGGGGATATAGGTACTCGCGGGCTGAGGTACGAGGACTGCAGCCTTGGCAGCAGCGTCAGCAGTCTCGTTTCGTCGCAACCCGACATGATCAGAAACCCACAGAAACATGACACTGGTTCCAAGAATAGTGAGCATATGACAGTTTTCCTTGACCGCTGCGCTAAGGGATGGTCAGTGCATAGCGCACATAGACTTTGAAGGGCACTGAGTCAGTCTGAGCAGAGAACACAATTGAAAAGCCTGTGTCACCGGATGTACTCCGTGGCCTGATTTAGGGCGACGAGCTCGAATGTAAATACCGAGGAGTGTGCCGGAAGCTGATATCGAAAGACACGGTGCCAATGACGAAGATACAACCGACCCCACTGTCAGTCTGAGAGCCTTCAGTGTATACAAAGGTAGTATAGCGAAGTTTCATGCGAAGGTCGTGAAACTGAAGATACCGAGGCTAGAGTAGTGTCCTTAGGAAGCGAATGAAGACCAAGGTTAACATGGGCTGCTTCACGAAGCCAAGGTGGTGAACAGTTCACACCCGACGGGAAAGTCGCAGGTAGTGTGAAGTTAAGCAGCCGAAAGCGGACTCCAGGAGGTAATAGAGAAGAGGGACGAGCCCCATACGATGAAAGGAATCACCAAAGAAGGGGGCATAGGAGGGGTGCCCACGCATGGCAGACAAACGGCATGCATAACTGCTGAGGAGAAAGCCACGGCGATAGGACAGAGGTAGTACAGCAGCTTCAGCACACAGACTCTCAACCGGGTGAGTGTAAAAGGCTCCCGTGGCCAAACGGGTGCCACGATGATGCATAGTGTTGAGACGGCATAAGAGGTATGGGCGTGCAGACGCATAAACAAAGCATCCATAGTCAAGTTTCGAAAGGACAAGGGACCGATACAAACGGAGGAGGGTGGTTCGATCGGCAACCCAAGAAGTACTGTTGAGGACACGTAGGACACCGGCTGCCAGGTAAGATACATGGAGGGACCAAGAGAGTTTCCTATCGGGCAAGAGCCCCAGTAATTACGTAGTTTCAAAAAAACGGAAGGCCAACAGGCCCACCCCAGGTATAAAGAGTGTGGATACCAGTTCTCCAGGAGGTGTCATAGGCCTTCTCCAAATCGAAAAACAGGGCCACAGACCGGGATTTCCGCAGAAAACCATTCATGAAAAGTAACGAGATGGTCAACTGCAGGACGCCACGCTCGAAATCCACACTGTGCATTCGTTAGTAAATGGCGAGACTCTAGCCACTACACCAGCCGGGCATGAATCTTACACTCCTGGAAATTGAAATAAGAACACCGTGAATTCATTGTCCCAGGAAGGGGAAACTATATTGACACATTCCTGGGGTCAGATACATCACATGATCACACTGACAGAACCACAGGCACATAGACACAGGCAACAGAGCATGCACAATGTCGGCACTAGTACAGTGTATATCCGCCTTTCGCAGCAATGCAGGCTGCTATTCTCCCATGGAGACGATCGTAGAGATGCTGGATGTAGTCCTGTAGAACGGCTTGCCTTGCCATTTCCACCTGGCGCCTCAGTTGGACCAGCGTTCGTGCTGGACGTGCAGACCGCGTGAGACGACGCTTCATCCAGTCCCAAACATGCTCAATGGGGGACAGATCCGGAGATCTTGCTGGCCAGGGTAGTTGACTTACACCTTCTAGAGCACGTTGGGTGGCACCGGATACATGCGGACGTGCATTGTCCTGTTGGAACAGCAAGTACCCTTGCCGGTCTAGGAATGGTAGAACGATGGGTTCGATGACGGTTTGGATGTACCGTGCACTATTCAGTGTCCCCTCGACGATCACCAGAGGTGTACAGTCAGTGTAGGAGATCGCTCCCCACACCATGATGCCGGGTGTTGGCCCTGTGTGCCTCGGTCGTATGCAGTCCTGATTGTGGCGCTCACCTGCACGGCGCCAAACACGCATAAGACCATCATTGGCACCAAGGCAGAAGCAACTCTCATCGCTGAAGACGACACGTCTCCATTCGTCCCTCCATTCACGCCTGTCGCGACACCACTGGAGGCGGGCTGCACGATCTTGGGTCGTGAGCGGAAGACGGCCTAACGGTGTGCGGGACCGTAGCCCAGCTTCATGGAGACGGTTGCGAATGGTCCTCGCCGATACCCCAGGAGCAACAGTATCCCTAATTTGCTGGGAAGTGGCGGTGCGGTCCCCTACGGCACTGCGTAGGATCCTATGGTCTTGGCGTGCATCCGTGCGTCGCTGCGGTCCGGTCCCAGGTCGACGGGCACGTGCACCTTCCGCCGACCAGTGGCGACAACATCGATGTACTGTGGAGACCTCACGCCCCACGTGTTGAGCAATTCGGCGGTACATCCACCCGGCCTCCCGCATGCCCACTATATGCCCTCGCTCAAAGTCCGTCAACTGCACATACGGTTCACGTCCACGCTGTCGCGGCATGCTACCAGTGTTGAAGACTGCGATGGAGCTCCGAATGCCACGGCAAACTGGCTGACACTGACGGCGGCGGTGCACAAATGCTGCGCAGCTAACCCATTCGACGGCCAACACCGCGGTTCCTGGTGTGTCCGCTGTGCCGTGCGTGTGATTATTGCTTGTACAGCCCTCTCGCAGTGTCCGGAGCAAGTATGGTGGGTCTGACACACCGGTGTCAATGTGTTCTTTTTTCCATTGCCAGGAGTGTACATTCCACCATCTTGCAAACGAGTAAGAGATATTCGGCGGTAGCTAGAAGGAAGGTTTTTGTCCTTACCGGGCTTAGGTGTAGGTATGACGGTGGCTTCACGCCAGCGTCCAGCAAATGTGTTCTCTTCCCAAATGCTATGGTACGTGTTAAGCAGAAAGTGCTTGCCCTCTAGAGGAAGGTGATGTTGCAGCACCTTTTTCTGCTGCAACATCTGAATGTGGATGGGTCGGAGGATCGGAATGAACTGAGAGCATGATTTAGCTCCCTCATAGTAAAGGCAGTATTGTAGCACTCACGATTCGGGGAAGGGTATAGCCCGAACCTCCTCTGCACGTTTCCGATGGAAGAAGGCAGGGTAATAGTGAGAAGAGCTCGCAACTTCCGCAAAATGGCGGCCCAAGGTGTTGGAGATAGCAACAGGGTCCAAAATGACATCGTCAACTACTGTCAGGGCGAAAACTGGCGAATGGATCTTGGCTCCAGAGAGCCGTCGGAGGTTGGCCCACACCACAAAGGAAGTGAATGAAATCCATGCAGCTCTTTTGCGATCCCGGTGAACGTGACGACACTTGTCACGCATCTGTTTATAATGAATGCAGTTTGCCTGCGTAGAGTGTCGATTAAAAACACGGAGAGCATGTCTCCGTGCGTGAATTGCGTCGCAGCATGTCTCAGTCTACCAAGGGACTGGGACACGACGTGGAAAAGGGGAAGTGCGGGAGATGGAACGTTCTGCAGCAGTTCGGCCACCTGGTCATCACAACTAGGAAAATCTCGTTCTTCGCAGGTCACCAGGGAGGAGTAAAGCTGCCAGTCAGCCTTAGAAAGCTGCCATTTAGGCGCGCACGCGGATGGGGTAGGAGTCAGAAGACGGATAGCACACGGGAAATGGTCTCTCGAGTAGTTATCAGAAAGAATGGACCACTCAAGGCGAGGGGCAGGCTGGGCAGTGCACAAGGAGAGGTGCAAACGGGAATAGGTGTACGATGAGTCAGAAAGGAAAGTGGGTGCTCCAGTGTTAAGGCAGATGAGGTCAAGTTGGTTAATAAGGTCAGCCAAGAGGTACGGTACTTCTCTGGCAGGTCCTGGGAGAACCCCAAAGGGTTAAAGTCACCGAGTAGCAAAAAGGGGGGAGGCAGCTTCCCAAAAGTTGAAGGAAGTCTGTCCCGGTGACAGCGAATGATGGAGAGACATCCATGGTACAGAGGGAAAAAGTCAGGTGGGGAAGGACAGCTTGAAGATTGGTAGGCAGGAAGATGGGTGGACTATGAATGTCATCCAGTATGAGCAGCATGAAACCTCCACGAGATGGAATGCCGACCTCAGGGGGAAGACCAAAACGAATCGGTAAGAAATGTGAAAACTCAAAGTGATCGTGAGGGCGCAATTTCGTTTCCTGAAGGCAGATTACAAGGGGACGCTGCGACGCTAAAAGCAGCCGTAAGTCCTCTTTTTGGTACCGAAGGCCACAAACGTTCCATTGGAGGATAGTCATGATAATGAAGAGATGTAGGGTCGTCACCTCGGCTGCCGCCGAGTTACAGCTAGGGAAGAGGCGCTACTACAGGAGGATCCCGCTCCATGGCGTCCACAGAAGCGTCAGTGTGTTGGTGTTAGAGCTGCACTTTTTTTAGACTTGAGTCAGCTGATAGGTATACCTGCTTAAAGGAAGTGCCTCTAACTAAGGGCTCACCTCCAAGTAGAGAAGGAATTAGCATATTTCATCAAAATATAAGAGGTATAGAGATAAAGTTAGTGAACTGCTAATAGATGTTAACTCTGAAATTATTGGTATACCAGAGCACCACTTAAATAAGATTAGCTGGATGTTTCTCAGGGAGTTCCTTGCGGGGTGGGGGAGTGGCTCTGTACGTAAAAAACAGTATTTCAATTGAGTCCATAGACGTATCACGACACTGCACTGAACAGATATTTGAAAGTTGTGCAGCATTGTTGTTTATAGGTCCCCTAACTCAGACTTCAGAGCATTTTCGTTTAAGCTAGAGAGGGTGCTTGATTCACTTTGTAGGAGGTACCAGAAAGTAATTCTATGTGGTGACTTCAATATTAATTTTGTACATGACTGTGCAAGAAAAAGGATGTTGGTAGATCTCCTAAACGCATATGATTTGATGTAAACTGTGTTTTTTCCAACTAGGGTGCAGGGGAACAGTAGCACAGTCATAGACTATATTTTTATTCATTCTTCATTACTAGATGGGCATTCTGTTAGTAAAAGGGTGAATGGCCTTTCAGACCATGATGCACAAATTTTAACACTAAAAGGTTTTTGTACTCTAACCAATGTCGTATTTAATTACAAACTACGTAGGAAACTTAATCCAACAGCAATAGAGAGTTTTTCAAAACTTGTCAAGGAACAAAAGTGGCAAGATGTTTATAGTGCCGATAATATAGATGATAAATACAATGCTTTCCATAACACATTTCTCATGCTCTTTGAGAGTTGCTTTCCATTAGAACATTTTAAACGGGGTACTAGCAGTAATAGACAGCCCGGTTGGCTGACTAGAGGGACAAGGATATCATGTAGAACAAAGCGGGAATTATATCAAAATGTTAGAAGTAGTCACAATCAAGCTACGGTGGCCCATTACAAACAGTGTTGTAAGGTGCTTAAAAATGTTATTAGCAAGGCAAAAAGTATGTGGTATGCAAATAGAATAGCTAATTCACAGGATAAAATTAAAGCCATATGGTCAGTTGTGAAGGAAGTGTCTGGTCAGCAGCACAAGGTTGACGATATAAAGTCAGTTTGCAGTAATAATATTTCTGTTACTGATAAATCAGATATATGTATAGTATTTAACAACCATTTTCTGAGCATTGCTGGTGAATTCAATATAAACTTAGTACCTACAGAAAATCATATAAATTTCTTAGCAAATGCCTTTCCGTGATTGACATCTGAAATACTCCTCTGTGATACAGTCAAGAGGGAGATTGAGACAATAATCAAATCACTGAAGACTAAGGACTCTCATGGTTATGATGGAGTGTCTAGTAGAATATTAAAGTACTGTTCTGCACATGTTAGCCCTGTATTTAGCCATATTTGTAATTTTTCCTTTAGGAATGGTCAGTTTCCTGAGCGTTTAAAGTACTCTGTAGTAAAGCCGCTTTATAAAAAGGGAGAAAGGGATAATGTAGATAATTTTAGACCTATTTCTATGCCATCGGTGTTTGCCAAAGTTACCGAAAAGGCTGTGTATGTAAGGTTAATTGATCATTTTATATCACACGATTTGCTATCAAATGTACAGTTCGGCTTTAGAAGTCGTTTGAAAACTGTAAATGCTATATTCTCTTTTCTCTGTGTGGTACTGGATGGGATAAACAAAAAGTTTCGAACGCTTGGCGTTTTTTTTATTTAACAAGGCACTTGACTGTGTTGATCACACAATATTGCTCCAGAAGTTGGACCATTACGGAATAAGGGAAGTAGCTAACAATTGGTTCACCTCTCACTTTAGCAACAGGCAGCAAAAGGTCATTATTCACAATGTTGATAACGGCTGTGATGTGGGATCTGAGTGGGGTACTGTCAAGTGGGGGGTACCCCAGGGATCAGTGTTAGGGCCACTCCTGTTCCTTATTTATATAAATGATATGCCCTCTAGTATTATGGGTAACTCTAAAATATTTCCGTTTGCTGATGACACTAGCTTGGTAGTAAAGGATGTTGTGTGCAACATTGACTCGGTTTCAAGTAGCTTGGTAGTAAAGGATGTCGTGTGCAACATTGACTCGGTTTCAAGTAGAGCAGTACATGACCTCAGTTAATGGCTTGTAGAAAATAAACTAACGTTAAATCACTGTAAGACTCAGTTTTTACAGTGCCTAACACACAATTCAACAAAACTTGACGTTTTAATCTCACAGAACGGGCATATGATTAGTGAAACTGAACAGTTCAAATTCCTAGGTGTTCAGATAGATAGTAAGCTGTCGTGGAATGCCCACGTTCAGGAGCTTCTTCAAAGACTTAATACTGCCATTTTCACTATTCGAACGGTATCAAAAGTGAGTGATATTTCGACACGTAAATTAGTCTACTTTGCTTATTTTCATTCACTTATGTCATGTGGTGTTATGTTTTGGGGTAACTCTTCCCATTCTAGAAGGATAGTTTTAGCTCAGAAACGGGCGGTTCGGGCAATAAGTGGTGTGAGTTCACGAACCTCTTGTCGACTTATTTTCACGAGTCTGGGTATTTTGACATTGGGCTCTCAATATGTATATTCCTTATTGTCGTTTCTTGTTACCAGTATTAGTTTATTTCCAACAATAAGCAGCTTTCATGCGGTTAATACTCTGCAGAAATCAAACCTCCATTTGGATCGGACTTCTTTAACTCTTGTGCAAAAAGGTGTGCAGTATACTGCTGCATCCATTTTCAATAAGCTGCCACTCGAATTAAAAAATCTTAGCAGTAATCCACGCGCTTTCAAATCGAAACTGAAGAGTTTCCTCATAGGTCACTCCTTCTATTCTGTCGGGGAGTTCCTTGAAAAATTAAGATGATTCTCATTGTATTGCTGGTAGGGTTTGCTTAAACTTGTGGACTGATTTTCTTTCAGGTTTATGAACATTTATTTTTATCTGTTATTACTTTTTATGTTGTAAGTTCATGTACTGACACGTTCCATGACCTTGGAGGTTTGCTCCTCAATTTGGTCCTACGGAACTTGACATTTAAATAAATAAATAAAATAAATAAATAAATCAGCTTGCTTGGGAGGTCGGTCTGTGGAATCCAATGCTCAAAAACGCTTGTTTAGTGCACACCAGCGCCACGGATGCTGGCTGGGCTAAGGTACCACGTGGCGACACCATCAAAGAGGATCTTCGAAGTGGCGAAGAAGAAGACCATTTGCCTTTAGTGGACTTCTTCGGCCCTTCCGGTTAGATGGAGACTCGGGTGTTGTTTTGCTGGAGGGACGGAGGAAGTTTTCTGGACTTTCCGGTCTACCAGTTAAGTAGCTGGTGGCTTCGCCCCATGATGAGAGAGTTTGACGTTTTGTTGCACAGCTGGACTGGGGGATGGCGGCGCTACATTAACACTGGACTTCGCAACCTCCGAGCTGAATTTTAGGTCGGGCATGTCTGCGTGGCCATGTCCTTCATGGAGAGAGGGGTAACAAGAACTATAGATACCAGACAGGAGAACCCAGGGTTTGCGACTAGCCAGTAACTTGCGAGCGACTGGGTAAGGCACCTTTTCCTTTACCCGAATCTCTTGAACAGCATGGCCACCATTGTAGTATATACAGCAGGGAGAAGATGGAGGACAATAGCCCTTGTGCGCATTCCTACCACAGGTGACCCATGTGGCTGGGTGCTGACAAGACATTCTAGTGTGGTTGAAACAATGACACTGGTAGCAGCGCATCCGGTTTGGAATGTACGGCCGAACGGTGATAATTTCATAGTCAGCTTTGAGCCTGGGTGGAAGCAGCATTCTTATCAAAGGTTAGAAAGAGAGTGTGGGTGGGCACGAAGGAGGAATCCACCTTTTTCATTACACAATGGGAAGCAATGGCACCCTGATCAGAGAGGTAATACTGGATTTCGGCATCGGTTAGACCGTCGAGAAGCCTGGTGTAAATTACACCACGGGAAGAATTCAAAGTTCTATGGGCCTCGACACCAACAGTGTGACTGTGGAGAAGCGAGGCAGCAAGCAGTTGTTGTGCTTGAGAATCAGAAGTAGTCTCCAAAATCAAAGTGCCATTCCGTAAACTCATAGCGAGGAAATCCACCATTATTGCCAGCATCTCCAATGGCGCGCCCCTTCACAAGGGGTCGCACCCGCCTTAGGTGACTGTTCACACCTCAGATTACACCTCCCCACCTCCCTAACTCCTGACAGAGGGACCAATCAGCAATTTGGAAAGGTTGTAGCTCATGCAGTCACCCTCCCTGGGCATGGCCTGTACCAGGGGGTACGTACGATCCTATCTGTTGACCCGGGGCTGGGAATTTCGCGTTAGCCAGTTACCTGTTACGCGTCAGACGCATAGGCCAGCCATCAGGAGCGCACAGAGAGGAAAAAGAGAAAAGAGGATCCTCAAACGCCGAAGCGGAGGAACATGATGAGAAGGGAAACAAAGAAAGGAAAAGGGAGTGAAAAACAAAGGTGGGACTGTTCGCTCGTCAGCGACAGAATGCAGAACATTTCCAATAATACCGCCTTCATGTTCCCCAAGGGAGGGTAAAAAGAATGGCAAGAGGATAGACATGCAGCACGGAAGGGTAAAAAATGCTGCAAAGGCTGGGGCCCTGGGTAGCCAAGCACGAACCTGCCAAAGAGTGGCGAGCCCTCTGGAGGGAGCATACTTGTACTACATTTCAAAAGCTTCTATTCTCTTCTTGTCTAAGCTATTTACCGTCCACGTCTCACTTCCATACATGGGTACGCTCCATACAAATACTTTCTGAAAAGACTTCTGTCACTTAAATCTATACTCGATGTGAACAAATTTCTCTTCTTCAGAAACGCTTTCCTTGCCATAGCCAGTCTACGTTTTATATTATCTCTACTTCAACCATCATCCGTAATTTTGCTCCCAAATAGCAAAACTCATCTAGCACTTTAAGTGACACATTTCCTAATCTAATTCCCTCAGTATCACCTGACTTAATTCGACTGCATTCCATTATCCTCGTTTTGCTTTTGTTGGTTTTCATCTTATATCTTGCTTCCCTTTCATGCCCCTCGACTCTTGTAACTGCCACCTGGTTTCTGTACAAATTGTAAATAGCCTTTCGCCCCCTCACCTGACTTAATTCGACTGCATTCCATTATCCTCGTTTTGCTTTTGTTGGTTTTCAGCTTATATCTTGCTTCCCTTTCATGCCCCTCGACTCTTGTAACTGCCACCTGGTTTCTGTAGAAATTGTAAATAGCCTTTCGCCCCCTGTATTTTACCACTACCACTTTCAGAATTTTAAGGAGGGTATTCCAGTGAATATTGTGAAAAGGTTTCTCTAAGTCTACAAATGCTAGAAGCGTTGTTTTGACTTTCCCTAATCTAAGATAAGTCGTAGGGTCAGTATTGCCTCGCGTGTAACGAATTTGCCATCATGTGCAATCCCTAGCAACTTATGTCGAGGGGAAAACTCGGGGTGACGTAAATATCGTTTGTTGGTGTTGCACGGCGCTCCGCATCCCCCTACACTTGATATACGGCACTTTTCAGAACACGTTGAAGCCACGTACAAATATTAGCTCCATGCCGCTTAAATGCGTTGTTTTAGAAAACGACGTTTATCACGTGTATGGAAGCTGCAAAAAAACACCATGCACCCGAAAACTTGATTTGCGCACTGATAAAAATTTGGGTGTTTCCGTCTTTTATGACGGTTTGAACTATGCTGTCGACACTTTCAGTGGGGTGCCTGTGGAGGAATGGTAGCCCAATCTTCCCCAAGAGCTGAAACCTGAAGGTAGTGATGCTGGACGGATATGGCGCAAAGTCGACATTCTAACACATCCCTTAGGTGTCCCATTAGGATTAGGTCGGTGCTCTGGGCGTTGTCCACAAACCATTAGCTAACAGACTCTCCTTTATGAAAGGGTGCATTGCCGTGCTCACAAACATTCGTCTTCGAACTGTTGCTCTGCCGTACGCAGTACAGGATGCGTAAAATATATTCATCCCTCCACAGGTAGAGTGATCTTATGTGCAATGAGAGGACCAGACCCTGGCCACGAAAAGCACCGCCATGCCGTAACACCACATCCTCAGTACTCCACTGTTAGCCCTACACATGATGGCAGACAACGTTCTCCGGGCACCGGGCATATTCGCCAAACTCAAACCCATTTCGGCGAATTGTCACAGAGTATAGCGTGATTTGTTACTCAGAATTAGTCGTTTCCAGCCACCCACTGTCGAGTGGGTCGCCCCTTACGCCACATCAAACGCCGCTTACCACTGACTACAGAAGTATGTCGCTCATGAGAGCCTCTCGACCATTGTACCTCATTCTTTTTAATGCCTAAGCAAACTCATTTGGCTAGCTGGACTGCTGGTAGCATTCTGGATCTCACAAGAGATTCCTTCAGCTTACAACCACCTTCCGCAATGCTTGACGATTACTGTTCTTCAGTAGGAGTACCTGCTCTTTGATTAGCTGTGGTGGTTTCTCAGCATTTCCACTTCACAGTCACCAGCCGTTGACTTGGGCAGCTTCAGAAAGATTTAAATGTCCCAGATGGACTTGTTCAGGTGACATCCAACGACCAGTTCACATTCCAAGTCGTAATATTCCGCGCCTCCATTTATACTGGCGGCACAGCGCCTCGTGACATCTAGTGGCCAATTTCGCATTACACAGGGCAGTCCGGGTACTTTCGACCAGATAGTGTAGTTTTGCAAACACTCCATCATAATAGTGACATAGAAAGACAAGCATTAAGTACAACACACACTCAAGAGCAAATTTAACAATAGCTTTTGCATGTATGAAATGCAGGGATTCTCGAGTGCCACCGTATCAGTGGTTACCTCGTTACAGAGAACGCGCCACCGCCACAGTTAGTTTCCATGGTCAACACATTGGTGACGACTGTCGGGCATTGTAACAACTGACAGACGGGTCGCAGTGTAGCAGCCCCGAAACAATGCTGGACGACAACAGCTGTGAGCAGATGTGAAATCCAGAAGAGCCACCGTGTTGTACGCAAGAGAGAAATAAATTTAAAAAGTTCCAGTCTCCCCTCTCCGATCAAGGTTTTCGAGAGGTTTATGTTTGCTAACGCCTGAACGCCACAACTGGAAAAACCCTCCCAAATACTCCCATTTGGGTGCCTCTCTGCCCCCCTGTTGGTGTACTAACATATTTGACTGAAAAGAAAGTTCTAAAACAGTCCGCTGAGCTATGAGGTGTAGGGAATGAAAGACGTAAAAAAAAAAGAAAATAAGCCGTAGCCCCACAAGTATACATCTACTTCCACATACATACTCCGCAAACTGCGGTACTCTCTATGGGGGAGGGCACCTTGTACCACTGCTGGTCATTCCCTTTCCTGCTCAAATAGGGCCGGCGAAAAACGACTGTCTAAAAGCCACCATTTCTCTCACGTTATCGTCCCAATTCTTACGCTAAATATACGTTGGTGGCAATAGAATTGTTCTACTGTCGGTCTCAAACGCTGGTTCCCTAAATTTCCGCAATAGTGTGCCTTGTAGAAAGAGTATTGTCTTCCCTCCAGGGAATACTTGCTTGCTGATCGAAGCTACTGGTAATAATTCTAGCAGCACGCCTCTGAATTGGTTCTATATCTTCCTTTAATCCTACCTGATCGGGATCCAAAACAATGGAACAATACTCAAGAATAGGTCACACTATCGCTCGGCACGCCGTCTCCTTTATGGATGAGCTACACTTTCCCAAAAGTCCGACAGTAAAACGAAATCGAGAATTCGCCTTGCTTACTACCATCCTGACGTGATCCTTCCATTTCATATCGTTGTACAACGCTACGCCAGGATATTTAATACAGTAGATGTGACTGTGTCAAGCTGCATCCTACTAACGCTGTATTCGAATGTTACAGGATTGTTTTTCCTGCTCATCCGCTTTAACTTACATTTTTCTACGTTTAGATCAAGCTGCCATTCATCACTCGAACTAGAAATTGTGTTCCTTAGAAATTTATTTATAATCCCAGACTTTCTTTTGCCTGTTATTGTAATAAATACCATATATTAGGCATTATATCGATTTATTTGCAGTGTAAGTAATAAAAAATAGTTTCCTTATAGGGACTATGGCCCTGTACTCTTTCCGCTGCATCAAGCGCTGCCTGGAAACTACGATAACATACACTGATGAGCCAAACCATTGCTACCACCTACTTAACAACTTGTTTGCCCATATTTGAAACTAAATACGTCACTGTTTCAGTATGTCAGAGACCCGACAGTTTGTTGGTACCACCTACTTAACAACTTGTTTGCCCATATTTGAAACTAAATACGTCACTGTTTCAGTATGTCAGAGACCCGACAGTTTGTTGGTAGGTTTGTGGAGGTATGTGGCATTAGATTTCTACGCACAGGTCAAGCAAATCGCGTAAATAACGGGCCGCTGATTTGCGAACGCGGTGATGGAGACAGACAGCAACGTAGATGGATTCCATAAGACTTACATCAGGCGAATTTGGTCGTCGAGACATGAAAGTTAGTTCAGTATAACGCTCCTCAAACCGCTATAGCACGGTTCTGGCTCCGAAACACGGGCAATTATATTGCTGAAAGATGGCACCACCGATCGGGAAGACACTGCAGGCCGTTCGCAGTTGTCTGTGTTTCTTCGATTACTATCAAATGTGCCCAGCAAGTATGCGAGAGTGTCTCTCATAGGATAAAACTGCTCCTACTAGCCTGTGTCCGTAGCGTCTGCACGTTTAGAGCCGCCGTTCACACCTCGATGACGGCGTTTGTGGAGGCGACAAGCGATCTAGTTAGCAGAAGTGCGATTCACCCGAAGAGCCGACATTTCCGTTCATCGACGGTCGAATCTCGATGTAACTGGATCAACATTTGAACACGTATTGGTGGTCTGATGCGGAGCTCCATGTTCAACAATGTACGACGAATGGTGTGCTCCGAAACACTTTTGCGTGCACCAGGACTGTGCTCTTTCGGGAGAGACGCCACTGATTATCTTCTAGCCTACCTTACAGAGCAGACAAGCCTCCGAACCCCAATTTCTGTGAAGAGTCGTGGGCGTTCAGTCGTTTAGCGCCTAGTGGTGTTGCACTGACCTCTTACCTCTTTCCGCAGATGCTTACGAAGGTAGCACGTGAACATTCGACAAGCTTCGCCATTTTCGACGTACTCTTTCACAAGCTCTGTGTAATAATAATCTGGCCTTTGTCAAAGTCGCATACCTCAATGACTTTCTTCATTTGCAGCCCGCATCTTCGCCAGGGTGATCCCCGGTCTACGTCTGCTCCGCTTACATATTTTTGTTACCACGTCACGTGCCACAGTGCCACCAGGCAGCATCCAACGGTGGGCAGTGGTGATAATGTTTTGGCTGATCAGTTTAAATGGATCATGTCTCGACTGATCAGCGCCAAAAATGCCTTGTTTTTCTAAACGCTTGGTCATCCGGATCTCCCACTTCTGTCGCTTTCATTTTTGGCCAGGCTCGGCACATGTCTAAAATTTGGACGAAGTCGGTTATCACGAGTAGGTGTTCAAAAATGGTTCAAGTGGCTCTGAGCCCTATGGGACTTAACATCTGAGAACATCAGTCCCATAGAACTTAGAACTACTTTAACCTAACTAACCTAAGGACATCACACACATCCATGCCCGAGGCACGATTCGAACCTGCGACCGTAGCACTCGCGCGATTCCAGACTGAAGAGCATAGAACCGCTCGACCATTCCGGCCGGCTCGAGTAGGTGTGGTCTCCTTATAAGATCGGACAAGAACCTTGGTGGAAAACTTGAAAAGGCAAATTCAAACAGAAACCTTTTCTTACTAAATACGACTGTAATGTTTTATTTCAGATGTAGAAAATAACTTCCAATTTTTGTACCATTATGAACCTCAGAGGTAACTAAATTATTAACGTGACAAAGTAGGATGAAAGAAGACTAATGAGAGGGTCTTTTGGTGAGGACAGCAGAGTGGCGGAAGAGACGGGAGAGTGGGTCCAATGTGACAGGAGCAGGCATAAGGCTGGGAGAAGCGGAAGCTGGCCGCTGTGTGTGGGCAGGATAACGGAACGGCAGGGGCAGCCAGCGGTCCAGCGCAGGAGGACGCGGCACTCAGCTCCACTAGACGCTGCCATCATTGGCGGTGCTTCGCTGTCGTTTTGGGGACTCCAGTCACAATTACGGACTAATTCAGGTCGTAAATCCTAGACTGCAAGTATCAGTAACTATAAGTTTCCTTTAATTTACCTCTATGGTCAAACTTTTTGTTAACAGATTATCGGTTTCGGTCTATAATGATCATCATCAGATTGCAGCAAAAAATGGGAAAAAACAAATACATTCGCAGGTTGTCTATAGCTTAAAAACGATAAATAGACAATGATGAAAAGTACTACTGACAAATATATGCATTTGTGCGCTTTAGTATGAGGAGGCATACCTGTTTTATAAAAACAAAGTCCTAATGTACTGCAGCCATAGTGGTATCATCAAATGTTAAATGCAAAATCAGCACCAGCATCGTCAAATATATATAAATAACATCATATGCACGAGTCATGCTGTCAGCAGCACTACTGTTTAAAACAAACCCCTGTACAGTAGCCACAAGATGTTTGTGTTTTGAGTTCACCAGATGTCGCTAGTGTCGGCATACACTAGTTTTCAATAATTAATTGAACAGCGTAAAATAAAGGGGGATACAATGGTTGAAGTCTGTAATGAGCTTATAATGTATAAAAGGCATTACAGTAATAAAAAGCGATGAAATAGAACACGACAAAAGTAAGATTGTTAAAAAGAGGAAGCGTTAAGAGACAGTAGTTGACATATGATTTTTTTAACAATTTTACTTTTGTCGTGTTCTATTTCATCGCTTTTTATTGCTATAATGCATTTTATACTTTATAAGCTCATTACAGACTTCAAACTGAGCGAGGTGGCGCTGTGGTTAGCACACGACTCGCATTCGGGAGGACGACAGTTCTGTCCCGCGTCCGGTCATCCTGAGTTAGGTTTTCCGTGATTTCCCTAAATCGCTCCAGGCAAATGCCGGGATGGTTCCTTTGAAAGGGCACAGCCGACTTCCTTCCTTGATCCGACGAGACCGATGACCTCGCTGTTCGGTCTCTTCCCACAAAAAACAACAACAGACTTCAACTATTATATCCCCCTTTATTTTACGCTGTTCAATTAATTATTTAAAACTATTGTATGCCGACATTAGAGACATCTGGTGAACTTACAACACTAACATCTTGTGGCTACTGTACAGGGGCTTGTTTTGAACAGTAGTGCTACTGATAACATGACTCGTGCTTGTGATGTTATTAACATTTTTTTCATCATGGTTTATTTATTGTTTTTAAGCTGTAGACAACCTGCTAGTGTGTTTATGTTTTTCCCCACTTTTGCTGCAGATCTGATGATCTTTAGAGACCGAAACCGGTAATTAATAACAAAGAGTTTGTGACCATAGACGTAAATTAAAGGAAATTTATTGTATATACGGGTCACCGTTTTATTCGCGACAATGTCGCAGCTTGTGATATTAGTAGCTAATCTCGAAAGTAAAGACGACTGCCGTTTGCTGCACTACGAAAAGGAAGGGACGTCAACCGTGTTGTAAAACAACTGCTGTTGCTTCTGTTGCTTCAAGGACATTTTATTAACTAGTCTTGACACTATAGCGATAGTTCAGAATTTCATTCCCTCCTTTAGTTGTTTCAAAGTACTGACTCTACCCCCGTTGTACGCTTTCTTCCGAAAAATTTGACATAAAAAGATATTAGAGTAGGTAGGGAGTTGTGTGGCATAATCTCGCTGAAGTAAGCGCCGTACTATAAAGGCATTAGAAGTAAGTAAATCTTCGGATTACATAGAATTTTGAGCAGAATAGTTTCAAACGACAGACTTACTGCCTCAATTACCTTTTGCCTGGTCAATTCTGCCTGTTTTAACAATTTTTTATTAATATCTAAGCGACAAATTTAGTAATGATCTTCTGTTTTTCATCTTATTCACGTATATGTGGGCTCGGCTTCTTCCACGAACTTGAGGTTAGTCTTTCGTCGTTCTTGGCCAAAGCACTTTTCAGAGGTCAGGTTAATGTGGAATAACGATACTGATTTAGGGAGTTTTACGTAGAAATAAACTCACTTTCATCCAGTGCGACCTAAACTAAGGAAGAGCAGAAGCTGATGACAGTAATATTGATGCCACTATGACCTTACCTAAGGAAGGGCAGGAGAGGCCAATAACAGTGACTTTAATAAAGATTGCGGCCTGTGCCGTAACCAGCGGCGGAGAGTTTTTTGTACGGGTTTTCATGACCTCAGAGCAGCGGGAAAAGTGTGCCAGCTGTCTCCTAGAATGCACATTTCTATTGTCAATAACTTTTGTATTTGACCATGCAGGTGTTATATCGGATGTTTATAAATTACTTACACAAAAGTAATTGTGAAAAGGGTAAATACCTTACGCAAAAGGTTTGATGTAGCACCGAATGCGCATACCTTCGACACTGTTAGTTCCCGACGTTCCCGCTAGGTGGCATGCTCGAATAAGTTTTTCCA
Source organism: Schistocerca gregaria (assembly GCF_023897955.1). Classification (NCBI taxonomy): domain Eukaryota; kingdom Metazoa; phylum Arthropoda; class Insecta; order Orthoptera; family Acrididae; genus Schistocerca; species Schistocerca gregaria. The sequence continues at coordinate 430,536,025 of NC_064921.1, forward strand.
ACAGTCCTCATGGAGTCGTATAACGGAGCAGAGTGTGCGTAGTGATGTTTATAGTTTCATGGACCCAAATCCGCTACTATATTTCAAAGACAGTTCAGGACTAAATATCGCAATCCACTACGTCAGAAACAAACTATTATTTACTGGTACAACTGTTTCACCGTGACTAGCTGTGTATCACATAAGACGCTGTATCCGGGTCGTTCAGTTGCCTCTGACGCAGCAACTGAACAATTTCGGCAGTCTTACATTAGTAGTTTGCGGAAACCAATGAGACTTTCCCACTTATAATTACAGTGTGAGGGCTATTATGGAAACGCATGCCATTCAGACCCTACAAATTGGAACTGTAGTAAGTTTTAACAGAAAATGGCACAGAAAGCTGAGTTTTGTATTGAAATGTTTAACAAAATGAGGAGTGAAGATGATTTTCTTAATAAAATGGTGTTCAGTGACGAAGCCACTCTCGGTACCTGCGGGAAAGTGAATCAGTATGATGCTCGGATATGGGATGAGCAGGGACCACGTCATGTATTCGAATATGTACGATACTCGCTTTAGGTAAATGTTTTTTGCACTGTAATCTGTGACAAAATTTACAGTGCTTTCTTTTTTACTGAATCAACGATAACTGGAGTATTATACATCAACATATTTGAACATTAATTAATGCCTCAGTTACAACAAGATATGGGCACAGAATTTATTTTCCAGCAAGATGGCGCGCCACTGCATTATCAGCGTGAAGCTGTCACGTATCTCTGTAGATTGGACATGGTGGAATACCATCCTGGTCACCGCGAACATCTGATGTAACCCAAATGTATGTTTGTGTGCGGGGTTACACTAAAGACAGAGTATCTGTTCATACGCTCCCGGGAAACGTCGACGAGCTGCGACAACAGATAACACAAGCAGCTGCCATCATACATCAAGACTTGCTTCGTAAGATTTGTCATGAAACATTACAGATTGGACATTTGTTATGTTACAAAAGGTGTCCACATTGAATATCTGTAAATAAAACATTAAGATATATTTCATTGAGTGTATTTCTGTAAGTTACTTACGTTTTCCACAATTAAAGGTTACTTTCGTATTACTAATTTATTAACACCTTGTATTGTTGAATCTGACTCAATACCGTACCAAACTGAAGTTCGATACCCGTGAAAATACCACGACTTGAAACGAAAGACAGTTTCTGTGCCACACGGCGAATGGTGCACCATAGGGATACAATTTAAGTACCTAAATCATTAGCTGATCTTACAAAGTTGTGAAGGTATTCTTGTGTGGGGTATGCTTACATGGATCCTCTTGGTGTGTCTGCCAAAGTCTCTCACTGCCGAACCATACAGGAAACTACCGTCCAATGCCGTGAATCCATTTGATCGGTGTTTTTGGTGTCGTTACGTCCATGCCATTATTTATAGGTGTCGTCATGAGGGTGAAAGGCACTGCTCATGTTTGTTATGTTTTCGCAGCAGTTCTACAAGATTAAAATTATAATGGAAAGTAAAGTGCACACCTTTTTAATTGTTACAACTTTAATGTCGGCACTACGAAGAGATTACTTTTAAGAATTATAGAGATGCAGTCTATATATTAAGAGAAGTATCATTTCTACCAGTATTTTTAGGAGCGACGCACAGTGCTCTATCTCTATCTCTCTGCAAAAGCTACCTAAGGTTTTACAAGGTAATTACATACAAATTCAATGGCGTTTCCGTTTATTTGCACTCTCGATACCGATTATCCACAAGAGGGTTGAGAAATGGGAGAAAAATAAGATAAGGAATTTAACAAGTTAAGGACTCTTGAAAACCTTCCACATCGGGTTGTATCCGATTTTTTATACCTCCAGTAATGTCCTCCTGCAATAACGTATCTTTTATAGGTACAGGTACTTCAGTAGTTATGAGTCGTGAAGAAACTGAATAAATTTTTACTGTCGCATTTTTTCTATCTAAAAATCTCTGCCACGGCCTGTTTCTCCGGGAAATTATCTTTCTACTAAGAAGTCCAACGCCTCTGATGCTACTATTTGTAGTTTCATGTCTTCAGTGCAGTAACGAATTTTTATTAACTTCGTTGGCAAACGCAGCTGAATTAACGAGCATTAGCCTTTGAGCTAAGAAAACTGATATGTAGCAAAGTGTGAAGTCTAGAGAGCGGTAATAATTACGTTTAGAAAGCCTTAGTTTAACGTCTTCAATTTATACCGTTTCGTACAGCTTCCGTGCTCCACTTCACAGGGCTGAATCAGCAATCTCTTCTTATCAGGACTGTAATTGAATAAGTCCCTTAACTAAGCTGTCAGTGGAACGTTAAACACCTATAAAACCTGATTATTTTTAGATTATTAGTATGACACTGAAACGCTAGTGCCTAATAGTCCATTCTTCATTCCACAAAAAATGCGCTATACGTGATCGTGACAGTAGGAATTTTTAGTCATCCACAAACCAGTTCTTTTTTCCTTGTTTGAGAAAAAGCGGGCCGGCAGTACTCTTCAGTTTTTATGATCGATTGCCGAATTTCTCGAGAAAAACGTTCGAGACTGCGTTGAAAAATAGCCGTGTTTAGCGTATTTGTGAATTTCGACAGTAGATAAACTTTTGTGATAATTGCATCATCTACGAGGGAGCGTGTGACATAAATGCAGGGTGTCTCGAAATAACACCGACGAAGATTAGTATGTTGTATGGGAAGGTACACTGATCGATGTTCAAGAAGTAAAACATATCCTGAAACGCACGGCTTGGGCACTGGAGAGCTTGGAAGTCCCAGATGAGTGTGCGTTCCACTTTACGCCAATAAATCCAACATGGGCAGCACATCGCTCTGTATACGTTATAAACAGGCTTCGAAATGCGTACCTCTTACGTCAATGCACAGCCTACGCCGGCTGTGCTGAGCCTCACTCACATGAGCCAATACGTGCCGTTGTCTTTGAAGTACTTTAATCATTCCGTGGACCCGAGCAATAAGGTCCCCCGCTGATTTTTAGTGAGCCATGCACCATATTCTGCACACTAACTCACAGAAAACTGTCGAGAGGTATCAGATCTGTCGACCGAGCTGCCATGGAACTGGTTCATCCGTACCAGTTTATCGACTGGAATAAGAGACGCTGAGACGATTCTACACATCGACAACTCGAGTTCCATAGCGTTGCTGCCACATGTCAATCCGAACATTTAGTGGTACTACATCGAATAGCGTAGGCAAAACATCTCTACTGAATGTGAGGTTGATTGGTCCTGTTAGTTTCTTTGGCAGTAGATATTGCCCAGTGATATGGTCACCAATTATCTCGGCCCAGCTCTTAATACCGACCCTGTGTTGGTGATTTTGAATCACCTGCGCACGCGGATCTTCATCTGCTAAAACATGCGTGCTGTAAGAGTTTAACATGCTGTCTCTTGTAAACGTGCATTGATCCGCGAGTAACACGAAGCTCGGGTATTGTGGGTGGCAAATGCATTGCAAAGAGCACAGTCTAAACTGTAACGCCTGGACTTTATGCAGATGATATTATGGAACTGGTGATCAAGGACAACGCCCCACACAGCACTTTTACCCGTGTCCAGCGCCTGTGGCACCTGCCGAGTGCTGGTGGCTGTGTTCTCTTCGAACATTGTCAGTACCCTTCTCCAGCTGTAGTATCTGAGACGAGCGTGGACGTATTATGTTTCGGCACCTACCAGAGGACAAACAGTAGTCTGGAGATAGTAGTCGCAAGTACCAAGAACAAAGTGTTACTACTTTACTGTACAATGGGCGCATCTCAGGCGGAAAATACCTACGTGCAACTTTCCGGCTTCTCTAAGGCGTCTCTCGATGGCCGCGAACGTGGAGTGGTATGGGGTACGTCTGTTTGGAAAACGTTCCAAGATATTCTTGCAGCAGCTCTTCCACTGTAGTCTGCTTTGTGGCATGCAAGCACCATTTCGGTCATTTCCGCAGCTGAGTGCTGGCACATGCCGTACCGCTGTCCACAACATTACTGTCCTGGCAGACCACACAACGACAGAAGCAGTATACGTACCAGCACTGTGTGGGTGAACGTAGCGCTTACGCAGCACGTTATTAGGCTCAAGTCGTCCATCCGCAGTACACAGGTGGCGCAAATCGTTGCATACTTTTTCGTATTCAGGCATCAAAACGAATCTAAACAAATAATCACAACTGTTATTTCTCTAACTTCAACGCTCTCCAGCGCCCAAGCCGTGTGGGTACCTCCTTGAAGACCAATTAGAATGCCTTTTTTCGTGATACCCCGTATATTTTACACGACAGATTAGGAACATGACAGCAGGCCGCTGTAGCCGAGAGGTTTTAGGCGCTTCATTGCGGAACCGCACTGCTGCTGCGGTCGCAGGTTCGAATCCTGCCTCGGGCATGGATGTGTGTGATGTCCTTAGGTTAGTTAGGTTTAAGTAGTTCTAAGTTCTAGGGGACTAATGACCCCAGATGTTAAGCCCCATAGTGCTTAGAGCCATTTGAACCATTTTTGAACATGACAACACAGATATGATGATATGAGAACGGTACATGATCTCCGATATTATGATTTGAAACCACCGCGTGGCGCAATAGGAGTTCCTAAATGTCCTGACGCAGAACCAAAGGTGATCTTTAATAATTCCTCATCCGCTTGGTTTGTATGAGAATCCACAATTTGTCAGTTAGTGACTGCTGGAGAATCGTGGCACAAATAAGTGGCCAACAAATAGTAAGATAAAAATGTTCAGAGAGAAAAAATGTATGTGACCAGTGAAATAATTGTGTCCGCAGTTCTTAGAAGACTGCCTACACGTATCTCGCCACACGAAGTAGGACACTGTTCTGATGAAATACATAAATTTGACCTTGATAGTAGAGAGAGTGAGGCGGCGTGGTTTCAGGACAACGAAAGCTGGAGCCGCAATATCCGCCCCACCAGTGCAACCCGCAGCAGACGGCTTTGAGACGTCGCTGCAGGCAGGTAAACTGTCGAGTGCTGTACTACCCTTAAAGCGAATTTGCACTGGACTACGTTCATCCAGTGCTGTGGTGCATTTCCAACTAGTTGCCAGATACGGTACTCTTTTTGTTTATTGGTTCTACACGCAAAACGCTATCTCAGCTCGTACAATGTATGATAAACCCAATTCAGAGAGAGCGATTGCTCTGCCCCATTGACTCACGTGCTGCCATCGAACCTTTGAACGAGACTAGGCATGCTCACAAGCGCTGTCTCATTTCCACCGTTTTCCTGTTTTTCTGTTTATCTGTTTTCCGTGTGTCTGTTATATACATGCCCACAGTATGGAAGTGGAAGCTGGCAGCCAGTTTTTGGTTTTAATTCTTTTGATAATAACTAAGGATTCATCCAGATATTTCGAGGGGATTATTAAAATCCTTATTACTAAACAGCTAAAGCGGTCATCCGCTTCGAGTTGCAGGTTGCCTATCTAACGGCTAATGGGAAGCAACAAAAATGTGATTTTCAGTATTTCATACAATTATTGACAGAATTTAAAAATTTAAAATTCTGCAGAATCTTCTCATTAAATCGTATCATCGTATGTTAAATATTTAACAAAATACGTCAAGTATTAGAGTTAGGAACTGTCTTGAAGCAGCGTAACTCACAGCGATGGTAATACTCCTACAATATTGATCCAATACCGGAGAATGAGCGTACTTAAAAACTTCCAACAAACTTTAAATATAATTTCAAACCTTTATGAAATTTTTTCTCGCTGACATCCCATAAAAGAAAATGAGAGGAAAAAGGTTTATCGCTTGCTATATTTTTGCTGTTCATCTAATAAGGCTTCTCACCATCAGGCACTACAGGCACTACCTTTTAATTTATTACTACTCTTGACCACTAATTCTGAACCTTGTCGGTTCGTTTTTCGAGTTGCTATGTCGTTGCTTACTGGCGCGATCCGTTTTCATATCAGACCACCGCGTCAGGCTTCGGTCGTCTTGTATTCGGTTCTTTGGCTGGAGGCAGGGACGGGGGGGGGGGGGGGGGCGACAGGCAGAGTGAGCGTGCGATTACGGGGCCTGATCGGCGATCGCTCGTCCAACTGGTCGGCTACTGGTATGGGGCTGTGTCGGTATGGAATGTTGGGCTCTACCCTTTTGCGCCCGACGACCATCCGGGTTTGCAAGTGACCGTCTGCTGATGCGGGCCTCGTGATCACGTTGATTTTACCTGGTAACTGCCTGTCATAGCTTACTTTTGGGCAAGTAGTCCAATTAAGTCGGGTGATGCTGAGGGAATTAGATTAGGAAATGAGACACTTAAAGTAGTAAAGGAGTTTTGCTATTTGGGGAGCAAAATAACTGATGACGGTCGAAGTAGAGAGGATATAAAATGTAGACTGGCAATGGCAAGGAAAGCGTTCCTGAAGAAGAGAAATTGTTAACATCGAGTATAGATTTAAGTCTCAAGAAGACGTTTCTGAAAGTAATTGTATGGAGTGTAGCCATGCATGGAAATGAAACATGGACGATAAATAGTTTGGACAAGAAGAAAATAGAAGCTTTCGAAATGTGGTGCTACAGAAGAATGCTGAAGATTAGATGGGTAGATCACATAACTAATGAGGAAGTATTGAATAGAATTGGGGAGAAGAGGAGTTTGTGGCACAACTTGACCAGAAGAAGGGATCGGTTGGTAGGACATGTTCTGAGGCATGAAGGGATCACCAATTTAGTATTGGAGGGCAGCGTGGAGGGTAAAAATCGTAGAGGGACATGAAGAGATGAATACACTAAGAAGATTCAAAAGGATGTAGGTTGCAGTAGGTACTGGGAAATGAAGAAGCTTGCACAGGATAGAGTAGCATGGAGAGCCGCATCAAACCAGTCTCAGGACTGAAGACAACAACAACAACAACTTCTATTGTGGATTTCGGCACCTACGCTCCGGTGCTGGACTTGCTCCCGTCAGAATGGTTTGCCCGCAATTCCCCATCACTCCGTAGTCAAGCTACTACATTTATCCTCCCCTTCTCTGCGTAGGCTCCACTTATGCTTAATATATTTGAGTATATTAAAACTGTTTTCCTTTTATTGCATTTGTTCAGCGTTTCAGTGATTTTTGTCATTATTGCTTGGGCGTAAAATTATTTTCATTATAATATGTTCTAATGCTTATATTAGTGACTGCTCAGGTCGAATATCGAGCCTGTCCTTTAAGGTGGCAATGTCCTTGTTTGCCCGACATTTGTATGAATTGTAACATCAGCCATGGTCGTGACAAGCAAACGCCAGCGGCCCGATAAACGTGGGCTCGTTTTCTATGTTCGCGTTTGAAGGTCTCGGTGAGATCCAGCACTTCTATTAAAAGAAGGAATTTATTGTTTTACTGCTGTTTAATAATTTTAATAAGTCACTGCTGCAAAATAATAACACGAGTTCTTTACAGACGAATGGAAAAACTGGTAGAAGCCGGTCTCGGGGAAGATCAATTTGGATTCCGTAGAGATGTTGGAAGACGCAAGGCAATAGTGACCTACGACATGGTTTCGAACATGGGTTAAGGAAAGACAAACCTACGTTTCTGGCATTTTTTAGACTTAGAGAAATCATTTGGCAATGTTCACTGGAATACTTCTTTTCAAATTCTGAAGGTGGCAGGGGTAAAATACAGGGAGTGAAAGGCTGTTTACAAATTGTACAGGAACCAAATGGCAGTTATAAGAGTCGAGGGGCACAAAATGGAAGCAGCGATTACGAGGGTAGTGAGATAGGGTTGTAGCCTATCCCCGAAGTTATTCAATAAGTATATTGAGCAAGCAGTACAGGAAACAAAAAAAATTGGAGTAGGAGTTAAAATCCATGGAGAAGAAATAAACATTTTGAGGTTTGCCGACGACATTGTAATTCTGTCAGATAGAAAAGGACCTGGAAGAGAAGTTGAATGGAATGGATAGTCTTAAAAGAAAGATATAAGATGAACATCATCAAAAGCAAAAAGGGAATAACGGAATGAAGACAAATTAAATCAGGTGATGCTGAGAGAATTAGATTAGGAAATAAGACACTTAAAGTAGTAGATGAGTTTTGTTATCTGGGAAGAAAAACAACTGATGATGGTCGAAGTCGAGAGCATATAAAATATAGACTGGCAATGGCAAGAAAAGCACATCTGAAGAACAGAAATGTGTTACCATCGAGTACAGATGTAAGTATCCGGAAGTCGTTTCTGAAAGTATTTGTATGGAATGTAGCTATGTGTGTTAGTGAAACATGGATGATAAATAGCTTAGACAAGAAGAGAGTAAAAAGTAGTATGGAAAACTGCATAAAACCAGTCTCTGGACTGAGGACCACCACAACAACAACAACAACAATGAACTGTTGCATATTTTATATCTCGTTGCATATTGTATATCTCGTTGCATATTATATATCTTGTGGAAATCTTACAGATGCCTAAAGGGCTTACCAGCTGTATCTTTATAAATGGTAAATTTGTTATTTTAATGAGGTATTATTTGTCCTAAAAAATTACTGTAGGTTTGGTCTTTTTGGTTCGTCGTCCTAAAATCTATTTGACAGTTACTATTTACTCATATGTTATTTGTGGTGTCACCGCCAGACACCACACTTGCTAGGTGGTAGCCTTTAAATCGGCCGCGGTCGGGTAGTATACGTCGGACCCGCGTGTCGCCATTATCAGTGATTGCAGACCGAGCGCCGCCACACGGCAGGTCTAGAGAGACTTCCTAGCTCTCGCTCCAGTTGTACAGCCGACTTTGCTAGCGATGGTTCACTGGCTCTCATTTGCAGAGACGACAGTTTAGCATAGCCTTCAGCTACGTCATTTGCTACGACCCAGCAAGGCGCCATATTCAGTTACTACTGAGATTGATATTGTGAATCATGTACCGTCAAGTGCGACGTTGATCATTAATGGATTAAAGTTAAGTATCAAACTAATTACGTCCGCTTTCTGAATTCTAATTCCCTGTCATGTTCCAGACCTCACGTCAGTATAGTCCTTCCCTCCTCGCGCCAGCCTGAGTGAGCTAAAACGCGTGCATTTCGGCCTCCTTTACTAACACGGTTGGCTCTCCTGCCAGCCACAACGTTATTCATGTTCATATCCTATTAAAATAGAGGATTACCAACTACTGTGAAGCAAGAAATGGTCTTCCGTTAACGCAGATTGCACCTTCCTCCCAGCCGTTAAGTTGTTGCCATATCCTGGGGCGCCCACTAAGATTTCAAATTCCATTCGCACCACATTTAGCATGCAGTAGCCACATGTATCACTGAATGTACCTGCAAAAGTATATTATTGAACTAATCACAGTACAGGAGATATGGCTTCAAACATTCGAACAAAGCGCAAATTACCCAGATTTTAGTAATTTTAGCATGAATTTTTCATTAGTCTTTGGGTTAATAACCCGAAACTAATATAACCAACATAATAACGGTTATGCGTTTTCGTGTATTGAGATATTAAATGCTTAACGTCAAATATTTAACACACTGACACATTTGGAAAGTAATCAGACGTTTGAGGCTGTTTTATACATGGCACTTAGACACTTTAAGGAATTCGGGGTTGGGCTACTGGCATATGATCTACAGCACGTAAATGTTGGTAATGTATGTGCTCTTGTAATATGTAGAGACGACAGCGGTCTGAGCTCCTTTCTTGGATGGAGAACCTATGGGCATTTGATAGGAAGCTATATAAGAAAAGGTGTGTGATGAATATTGGGAAGTATCAAGATACGAATTGTGTGTGTGAGTGTGTGTGTGTGTGTGTGTTTTAGAAGAAAGGTATGGTTGCAGTCATCCAGGAGAAGAGTGGGATGGATGTTTCATTTAGAATAGAAGTGGTTTAGTTAAGAGGAAGATGGGATGTTGTTGATAGGTTTGAGTCAGCTAGCCAGAGTCCCCTAGGGTGTGTGATATAGAGGGCGTGGGTTACGATTTTGCGGGAGATATAGGAGGTGTTTCAGGCATGAGAAGAAGCAGTTACCTTTATCAGTTGTTACAGAACACAGGTCTACCCGTTTCGTCTTAGTTTATCGGTTATTCACAAGCCAAATCTGAGCGCACAAGAGAAGACGCCACAGAGATTACATGTAGGTCACATTTCTACAACCCTTATCACTGACCGCTGCTTCACTGTTGTACATGTCTTCAGAATATGTATCCATTCGATCTATTCTTGATAGGTTTCAACAATCTCACTAATAACTGAGTACGTATCTATATACTTTTCTCTATAATTATTCGAATATTAAGAATCTGAAATCGAGTAACCGAAACTAGGCTACAAATTTACCTTAGACATTACTGTGCTGTTGAACGATGTCTATTTTGATACGCTGTTGTAGTTTATCTCTGCTCCTTGAAGGTAAGCACCTAGTGCATAACATCGGATGAAGTATTCATTGACTATTATGGAGAGTTATAGGATCTACTGCTGTTTTAATTTGTTTCGGAAGAGAGGATGATTAAGCATAAATGCAAATCCGGTAGGATGCAATCAGAACTGTATTCTTCAGCCACCTGAAGCACAGCTGTGTGCTGACTGAGCGTCTGGCCACAAGGCCGACGCTTTTCTAGCTGATTAATTACATGGCAGAAGTTGGTGGTGACTTGTTGGACATAGCCGCATTTATCTGCAGCTAGGAAAGTTGGCACGGGTGTCTGAGTACAGAGCACCTCGGGCACCGTGGGGCAGTCAGTCACTGTAAGGAGAGCGACAAGCTTACCGACATATACTTTGAGAAGAGCGTCCGCCACGTTAAATTTACTTGATGTCGGATTTTCCCGTTTTTCGCTTTCTTCTCAGTGGTATGAGTGTCACTGTTTTCTGGGTGGACATAAAATGAGTGTACTCTCAAAAGCCTGTGATTAGAGGCATAATTTGCTGGCGTGCCTTTGTGTGTCGGGTAAGGCATGCCATTCGTATTGATGTGTTACCCCATAAAAATTAACGTTACGGACGGTATAGTTTCGACCGTATGCACTAGGAACGCTGCTGTCATGTCACGTGACGAGGCGGTCCGCGAACCTAAGTGTGTGAATCAGGCCCACGCCTGACTTATGGCATCACGTGTTCCTTTATCCTTTCTGAACCCGAAATAGTCTTCCTCAGTATTTTCATCAACTTTCTTTTCAATTCTCCCTTGTATTAATAAGTCCGCCCGCGTAGCTGAGTGGTCAGTGTCGATGGCTACCAAGTGGACGACAGGATTCGATTTTGGATGCTGCCAAGGATTTTACCTTCGTGAGATGACTGGTTCAGAGTGCACTCTACATCGTGATACCAGATGAGGAGCTACTTGATTGAGAAGCAGTTGTTCGAAGTTGTCTTAAGCTGTTGTAAGTTGGCAGCACGGCCGGGGGGAGGCGCGTACAGAGCACTTTCCCACCATATCGCGTCTGCCTGAGCCGAAAGTCAGAGGACGTCACGGCGCTGGTCTACATCCCTTGGCCCTTCAGGGCCTGGGCGAGGAGCTTCGGTAATATGGCTCACATTGCAGTCTTTGTAATGTGCCTGATAAAGCTGTCCTATAATTCATTGTGCATCTATACCTTCCGAGGGATTAATGAAAGTCTATGACTACCGTTTGTGGACTAATATGCTTTAAAATCAGGCTTAACATTGTGATTATGCTAGCACTGGAGTTGCACTCTACCAAAACTATGATTCGGTAGAACTGCACATCATTCAGTGTCAGTCCATTGTGTATTTTGCATCCTTATATAATATAAATTGCATTTTATAAATAATAAAAATTTGTTGATGTGGAACTACTGCGTTTTTACGTAACCAAAAAAATTACTTTTAGTCATTTGGTACTCAATAGATGCGAAAGTTATTTATGAATATCAGAAACATGTTATATAGGTAGCACGACGTATTTAACAGATGTTTGATACATTTTTGTTTTGCTCCCTTTTTTATTTTACCTTTCTGTTGAGAAAATTGCGTTTTCTAGCGCTATATGATAAGTCTATATTGTTTTCTTTTCGTACAACATCCCTGTTTCTTCTTACAAATCAATAATTTTCAAATAAAATCTGATTTTAACACTGACTGTTTCAAATCTGTATCAAATACTGTTATTTAAGTAACAGACAGGAAGATAAATACATAGAATAAAAATGTACCTCAGGTTACCCGGCTCTTTATACATCATTGCTCAGTCCGCAGCTCGTGGTCGTGCGGTAGCGTTCTCGCTTCCAGCGCCCGGGTTCTCGGGTTCGATTCCCGGCGGGATCAGGGATTTTCTCTGCCTCGTGATGACTGGGTGTTGTGTGATGTCCTTAGGTTAGTTAGGTTTAAGTAATTCTAAGTTCTAGAGGACTGATGACCATAGATGTTAAGTACCATAGTGCTCAGAGCCATTTGAACCACTTTTGAACATCATTGCTCAGTTTAAAGAGTTCACTGACTGCATTTGTAGCGAAAGCGATCGTTTTGAGGTTAACGCCTGATAGCTATGCAGCACACCTAACGTACAGGTAACGCAGGTACGTCCTTATCTGACCAAAGCTACTAGGATAACTGCTTGTGGTGTAGGCTCGCTTGTGATAGTCTACGGTAGCGTACGGTAGTTTGAAAACTCTAGCTGGAATCGCAGACCCGCAAATTACAGGGAGGAGTGTCGTGGGCGCTGCTGGAGGCCAGTAAATCTGAGGCGAGTAGTGGCAGCTTCAGCCGTGCCAGGCGGGAGGCGCGGAGCGGCGTGTCGCCGCGGCGATTAATGAAGGAGATAAGCGGCCAGCCCGCCGCTCTCTGCGCGGCCCCGGCCGGCCGGGCTCTTGGCACGCGCCAGCAACCGCGTGTCGCCCTCAATGGCGCCAGCAGGCGCTTCCGAGACGCGCCGCGGCGCCTGCGGTGACGAGAGCGCCAGCGCTGGCTGCCTGTCCCACCTGTACGGCTGCCACGCGCCGTCACCCCCAAGCACACGCCTCATTTCCCACCGTCCAGCGTCTCCCCTGCGCCACTTCACTAGGCCTGCTACCTGACGGCCCTTCCACACGGCTGCCCGTCCAGGTGCCAGATGTAGTCAGATAGAAGTCAGATAGAAGTCGCTTCTCATTGAAAACTAAGCCTGATTTCACATGCGAGGCACTGAGTTTCACTTTGGGCCAGTCAACTCAGCAGCTAAATCTACATCTACATTTGTACTCCGCAAGCCAACAAACGGTGTGTGGCGGAGGGCACTTCACGTGCCACTGTCATTACCTCCCTTTCCTGTTCCAGTCGCGTATGGTTCTTTGAAAGAACGAATGCCGGAAAGCCTCCGTGCGCGCTCAAATCTCCCTAATTTTACATTCATGATCTCCTCGGGACGTATAAGTAGAGGGAAGCAAAATATTTGATACCTCATCCAGAAACGCACCCTCTCGAAACTTGGACAGCAAGCTACACCGCGATACAGAGCGCTTCTCTTGCAGAGTCTGCAACTTGAGTTTGCTAAGCCGTCGGAGTGGCTGTGCGGTTCGAGGCGCTACAGTCTGGAACCGAGCGACCGCTACGATCGTAGGTTCGAATCCTGCCTCGGGCATGGATGTGTGTGATGTCCTGAGGTTAGTTAGCTTTAATCAGTTCTAAGTTCTAGGCGACTGATGACCTCAGAAGTTACGTCGCATATTGCTCAGAGCAATTTGAACCATTTGAGTTTGCTAAACATCTCCGTAACGCTATCACGCTTACCAAATAACCCTGTAACGAAACGCGCCGCTCTTCTTTGCATCTTCTCTATCTCCTCTGTCAACCCGACCTGGTTCGGATCCCACACTGATGAGCAATACTCAAGTATAGGTCGAAAGAGTCTTTTGTAAGCCACCTCCTTTGATGGACTACATTTTCTAAGGACTCTCCCAGTGAATCTCAAGCTGGCACCCGCCTTATTAACAATTAATTTAATATGATCATTCCACTTCAAATCGTTCCGTATGCATACTCCCAGATATTTTACAGAAGTAACTGCTACCAGTGTTTTTTCTGCTATCATACAATCATATAATAAAGCATCCTTCTTTCTATGTATTCGCAATACATTAAATTTGTCTATGTTAAGGGTCAGTTGCCACTTCCTGCACCAGGTGCCTATCTGCTGCAGATCTTCCTGCATTTCGCTGCAATTTTCTAATGCTGGAACTTCTCTGTATACTACAGAATCATGCGCGAAACGCCGCGTGGAACTTCCGACACTCTGTATTCTGTTCCTTTTTTTTTCCTTTTCTTTTGAGGAGCAAAGGGGAAGGGGGGCGGGAGATTGCATCCGAAACGGCGATACCACTTCTTTCGAAATGGTAGCTGTCAGCCTTACTGGTTACAGCCTCGAAATAGAGGAAAAGGCTCTAGGTCGAGCAACACATAACTTAACACATTTACACAAGGAGTTCTACCTTAGGCTGCCGAAGACTATTATAAAAAAATATGGACTACGGTAGTTTTCTTACTAGCCGTGATCAAGTAAAATCGTAACCACATTACTCAAGCATTGAAGGTGGTGTTTTCCAACAGTGTAACGCTCGCCCACATACCGCTGTAGTATCCCAACATGCTCTACAGAGCTGTGAGAGAATGAAACACCTACAGCCGTCCTTATGATGTCATTTATTGTGTAGCTACCAGCTTCGGCGCTTCAGTGCACCATGACAACATAAGGACTGCTGTAGGCGTTCCATTTTATTATAATAGTGAATGGATAGTGAATGGCCGTAGTCCCTCGGCCACCTTGGCACAAGGATGGACATACAAAAACTTGCTCTACAAAGTGTCAACATTTTCTCTTGGCCTGCTCGATCATCAGACCTGTTTCCAGTAGAGCACATATGGGACATCATCGGGCGACATCTCCAGCCTCATCCACAAACAGCATTAATCGTCCCTGTATTGACCAAACAAGTGCTACAGCCATGGAACTCCATCCCACAAAATGACATCCAGAACCTGTACAACACAAAACATGCATGTCTGCATGCTTGCATTCTACATTATGGTGGATACACCAGTTATTGATGTAGTAGTATTTCGCAGTTGCAATGACTTACCTCGAGCTTACATCAACCCGTGATCTTGCAATTTTAATCACTTAATATTATCTAGACAAATGTATTCCTGGAATTTCATTGCTCTGCTTTACTTATTTTTTTGGTGCTGCGATTATTTCCCGTTAGTGCAGTTGCATTCATCAGGATATCGTTGTTCACTGCTTGTATACCAACCAAACTACGAAAGTTAAACATTGCACGCCGCCATAGCGATTGTTTCCCGAGGCCAAACCAGCAAAGTCTGTGCTACAATTTACAGAACGGTAAAAGACGCAGGGTACTTGTATACCTCCATACTTCGTGAAAATCAGGACGTTTTCTTTCAATGCGCTGTTTCTTTTGCATATGGTTGATCAGTTTTGTACACTCCTGGAAATTGAAATAAGAACACCGTGAATTCATAGTCCCAGGAAGGGGAAACTTTATTGACACATTCCTGGGGTCAGATACATCACATGATCACACTGACAGAACCACAGGCACATAGACACAGGCGACAGAGCATGCACAATGTCGGCACTAGTACAGTGTATATCCACCTTTCGCAGCAATGCAGGCTGCTATTCTCCCATGGAGACGATCGTAGAGATGCTGGATGTAGTCCTGTGGAACGGCTTGCCATGCCATTTCCACCTGGCGCCTCAGTTGGACCAGCGTTCGTGCTGGACGTGCAGACCGCGTGAGACGACGCTTCATCCAGTCCCAAACATCCTCAATGGGGGACAGATCCAGAGATCTTGCTGGCCATGGTAGTTGACTTACACCTTCTAGAGCACGTTGGGTGGCACGGGATACATGCGGACGTGCATTGTCCTGTTGGAACAGCAAGTTCCCTTGCCGGTCTAGGAATGGTAGAACGATGGGTTCGATGACGGTTTGGATGTACCGTGCACTATTCAGTGTCCCCTCGACGATCACCAGAGGTGTACGGCCAGTGTAGGAGATCGCTCCCCACACCATGATGCCGGGTGTTGGCCCTGTGTGCCTCGGTCGTATGCAGTCCTGATTGTGGCGCTCACCTGCACGGCGCCAAACACGCATACGACCATCATTGGCACCAAGGCAGAAGCGACTCTCATCGCTGAAGACGACACGTCTCCATTCGTCCCTCCATTCACGCCTGTCGCGACACCACTGGAGGCGGGCTGCACGATGTTGGGGCGTGAGCGGAAGACGGCCTAACAGTGTGCGGGACCGTAGCCCAGCTTCATGGAGACGGTTGCGAATGGTCCTCGCCGATACCCCAGGAGCAACAGTGTCCCTAATTTGCTGGGAAGTGGCGGTGCGGTCTCCTACGGCACTGCGTAGGATCCTACGGTCTTTGCGTGCATCCGTGCGTCGCTGCGGTCCGGACCCAGGTCGACGGGCACGTGCACCTTCCGCCGACCACTGGCGACAACATCGATGTACTGTGGAGACCTCACGCCCCACGTGTTGAGCAATTCGGCGGTACATCCACCCGGCCTCCCGCATGCCCACTATACGCCCTCGCTCAAAGTCCGTCAACTGCACATACGGTTCACGTCCACGCTGTCGCGGCATGCTACCAGTGTTAAAGACTGCGATGGAGCTCCGTATGCCACGGCAAACTGGCTGACACTGACGGCGGCGGTGCACAAATGCTGCGCAGCTAGCGCCATTCGACGGCCAACACCGCGGTTCCTGGTGTGTCCGCTGTGCCGTGCGTGATCATTGCTTGTACAGCCCTCTCGCAGTGTCCGGAGCAAGTATGGTGGGTCTGACACACCGGTGTCAATGTGTTCTTTTTTCCATTTCCAGGAGTGTAGTTTGTCATAGTTAATGCAGAATACTTTCTAAACAATTTCCATTAATTTCTACAATTTAGGACATACTGATTGTTACAAAAAGATAATAAAAAAGTGATTACGTCAGATTTTGTAAAATACTTCTTCAAATTTAGGGACCACTTATGCCTTCTCCAATAACACACACGAAAGGAGCCCAAATTTTTACCAATTATGTATGATATGTTACCTGGGATACTAGACATATTTAATTCTGCGCACTAAGAGTATTAACTAGAAAACATTATTATATCTTATATTTTAATTTTCGAATGTTTCTCCTAATTAAAAATTTTATTCCTGTATAATCTAGCTGAATCTGCAATAAAGTTGAGGTCTATTAGATTGGTACAGACAGTTATAGAAAAAATTATATAAATGCTTTGTAAGCTTAAGGAGATGTGTGTACCTAAATGCTGAAAAGCACAACTTGCCGGAAATTGTCATATTAATTCTGCCTCATACGTAACATTACCAAAGCAGACCCTTCATCTGATAAATTTCATTTTCAAGCTTCCTCTGGGCATTCTTTTTAGTACTTATTACTTCATTGGTGAATATAAATTAATTATATTTATGTTCACATACTTCATATTTCAGCAGAAATAATTATTAAATTATTTTTGTTGTCTGAGGTTATGAGGGACATAAATACATTTTACGTAAAAGAATATATAGTTGCTTGAAAGAAATATCCGTCTCCCAATATAATTCTGCATTTAATTCATAATTATGTGTATACTTCTGGAGGTTATTTTGATATAATTTCACAATCAGTTATTGATTATCGAAGGATCTTCACAGATGATGAAAGTTGCAAAATGTAAACAATGATGTGGTAGAGATTCCCTGGCGTTATTAGTATTTATTGCACGCTAAGGAATATATGAACAAAAAAATCTCTGGCACTTAGGCAATAATATTTCAATAGGGAATGAACAAAACACTTCACCAAAGCGTAAATAAACAGTAGCATTTTACGAATGCTGGAAATCAGCAATGTTAAAAATATACAACATATCCCAAATATAAAAGCTGGAAGAAAACTTTACAGTTGTTTTGCGAATACTAAATATCTTTCATAATTTAAATAATGGTAGCATGGCAGAATTCGTGACTGCGACTCTAAAATTTCGTATATAGTAATCGTTTTTCATTCTAAACCGAATAAAGTATATATCAATACAATCAGGAAACACTATAGAATTTAATAAGGCAATAAGAAAAAAAATTCGATTTTTTTTCATCATTCAGAAGTACCCTGTGTTCTCAAGGAAAATACCACAAAACGAAGTCCTTCTTATCTAAGAAAAGGTCTTAACAGGTACTGCTCTATGTGGAATAATATGTTGTGACCATAGTGGGAAAATTGGGCATTGCGTGATGTATTTTTTGCCCTGAGTAGTGCTTCTGGGCGCCAAGAAGTAGCTAGACCGGTTCTAATATATTCTATCATTACTGTTATGACGTTGTGGAGTACTTTATTTGTAGTACAAAATTTCAGAATTTTCACTTGCCTGATGCAAGGTAAGTAATTTATTTCATTCGTGTTAGCTCACTTAAAAATAGTGTAATACGATTTTACAATACCAATGTTTAATCAACTTGTTTTAGATTACAGATGTAGTTCCTTATTGTTTCTTTCAGCTTCAGGGTTTCATCAGCGAACCTCTAATGTCGACATGGCGTGCGATCTCGAAAAGTGGCCAAAGAGATTACCCGAGTACGATTTTGTCACTTCAGTGTATTACGCAGAATGCTACAGATGAGACAGACGTCTAAAACCCTATTACACACAAATGTATCGTCTGTCAGTCAATCTCTGCGCGACGATATTGAACTGATGAGTTCATATTCTTTTAAAGTGTGTATGTTCTATTTTATTGGCTTGAGATAATAATACGACTGAAAACGGTCCTTTGCACCAGAATGGTATTGTTTCAGATACTGAGATGTCAAGACATCTAAAAAATATATCCAGATATCAAAACACACATGGAATCCTGTCACAATGGTGCTGCACACATTACCCCACCTAGTAGGGAGTGGTAGTCACTATATAAGCCTTGGGAAAATGCATGTTCTTCAAATAATTTATTTTCTTCGTCACTTAAAAATCTTCGGTGTGATACCTTATAACATATAAATTTAAATTGTGTAAGCAGTTATGAGTAATCACGTTTTGGTGAAAATCCAATTTCCTGTAGGGTACCCAATTTAACCTACCTTCTCGTATATATAATGACCTGGTGGATCAAATTTCCAACTCTGTCCATAGACGACGGAGTTGCGTACGGGGTACGGCATGAATAGAAATTTGTTACGGAATGCAAGGACTGGAAACTAGTACTCAAATTTATTACAAATCGCATAAATACACCAGAGGATCTTATATCTTTGTACAGCTTACTGGAATCAGCTATATGCTTCAAGCACGTTGGAGTTTCCGAACGGAGTGAATTAATGCGGAATGACCGCGGCAGTTTAATCGCCGGGAGACTTAGTTTCGGTGAGCAAGTTTTGACCTTTGTAGAGGAAAAGAAATGTAAAGAACGAACATCGACAAAATAAAGATCACCGAGCAGTCGTATCGTAAAACTCTTCCTTTATGGTAGCAACATAAACTACTCATTGCCTCAGACACAGTTAATAGCATTCAGGTGCTTCAACGTTGTCATTGCTTATGCTATTACAGTCACATATGTCCACAGTTCATGTTCATTTGGATCATATATCTAAAGGATTGGGCCGGGAAAGTGTAGCGTCGCCAGTTTGTTTGCCGCGTTCTTTTAGCTGCCCACACTATGGTGATGTAATCGTAACGGTTTAGAAACAAATCACACAGACAGATCTTAACAAGGAGCCTATATTCAAGACAGATCCGTTGATTTGGAGAGGGACACCTGTATTAACAGTAACTGTATAACACTTTAAATCGCTTTTTCATCTTCACGTTACACTGAGACGTGTAAAAGTGAGAAAATTAGCACAGAGGTTTAGATACGTATCGTCATAGTGAGAAAATACGAACGCTAATCACTTTGTTCAATCTCTTCAATGTTTTTATTTTTTGCGTGCCGGAGTGGCCAAGCGGTTCTAGACGCTTCAGTATGGAACCACGCGACAGCTACGGTCGCAGGTTCAAATCCTGCCTCGGGTATGAATGTGTGTGATGTCCTTAGGTTAATTAGGTTTAAGTAGTTCTAAGTTCTAGGGGACTGATGACCTCTGCTGTTAAGTCCCATAGTGCTCAGAACCATTTGAACCACCGTAAGAACAGCAATTTGACCCCACGCGAACTGGATATGGTGTATAATGGATAAAGTTGCGAGCACTTTTTTCACCCAGTTTTTATCTCTGCTGGTGTGAGCCGAAATACACACTCTACATGCACAGAAATTTAGGGTTCCGTGCGCTATTCTTTTCGACTCGCTAGAACAATTAATGGAAAATTAAATGTTATTCGTATATCATAATCCCTCTGTCTCTCGATTGGTCAAGCTTACAACTGCACATGAAAAGGTACTATGACTGCATAGTTTACGCATGAATAAATGACGTCTATTGAACTTAATTGTGTCAGTCATTAAATCAAAGATCAACAACAATAACTGAATGATCTGCAGTAATTGGAACGAAAATCATGATAAGGATCTCAGTCGACCTTATAGTGTGTGATGCTTTATAATTCTATCCTGTGGGATCAATTGTCAAATCAATTTACAGCCATTAATTTTCTTTCGCGACATTGAAACTGCACTTCGAAATATATTTTTCTTGCCGGGATTAACTTAATTTTCGGATTACATTATAGTCAGATTTATTTGTGAATATTGCTACCATACAGTGGAAGTAGAAAATAAATGAACGTGAAATTCTGCTGAGTTAACACGTGGCGTCATCCCAGCTGGACATACACGATTAGAGCGCTTCCCTCCTTAGTGTATCTGCTACAGATCGAAATAACTAATCCTTTTAGTTTTCACGTACTATTAGAAAATTTGCCTTATTTTTTAAAACAAAATTTTGTTAGTTTCGAGTGTTCTGATTGGAGAAGAGATAGGAGGGCAACCTGTAGTAAATGTGTACCTGTTCCGTCAAATGCACATTAAGCGCCTGGGTTTTCCGTGACAGTACTGGAAAATATGGTCTGGTTTCTGTTCGGGGCTTAATGCGTATTTAAGAATATTACTTGTTCAAACAAAGATAGAGTATGATTCATGTCCAAAGACTAGTTTCGAGAAAAAACAACAGACAAAATTTCGATAGTGAGATGTCTTGAGCAGGTGCTGAATACCAGTCAAATAATCAAATAAAATATTATTTTCGGTTGGGAATGGTGTTTTTATCGTTGACTGAAATAACCTTTGACCTGAAATACTCATACGAACGAACGGACGAGTTAATGCTCCGACGATACGATCATTATTCACGGGTACAGTGGAGATAGCTTGGCAGTTATGTCATGTTATGATATGAACTAATCTGGAACATCGGAGGAAAGTGTCAGCTGCTTAGTAGCCGCCCTCATTTTCTTGTGTCACTGTGAGATGGAAGCTTTAGTCTGAATCGATAAACAATCTTGGCCTCTTAATTGAAGACCGTCTAATCTTCGCCTATATCTTTTGGCGAGCAAAGCCGTCCCCCCCAAACTTCTAATTTATCAGCGCAAACATCTGGGCAACGATTGAATTTCACTCTCAGTCCAAACTGGCAGTTTTCCTAGCACCAAAAGTAATTCCCAAGACGACGGCAGTAGACGAAACAGAGTTCTTTTTCCCAGAAAGTTTGTCAGACCGCAGATTATACGGTAGACCTCCCGCTTTATGATAATTTCTTTTATACCTTTCCATTGTAAGTACGTAGCAACGAAAGTCAGACAGTGCCAGTGGAAGAAGATAAACACCATAAACTGTTTCTCTTTTTTTTGTTTTTGTTTTGAGTTATATACATATATTGCTGAAATTTTCAAACCGTTTAAACCAGTTGCTACTTTTCGGACGTCTAACACCTTTACAAACTTCATGTGAAGGAAATCAGGTTTCGCTAATGCTGTTATTCTGAAATAAAATATTTCTTTCAGGTAATTCATCAGTGGTAAGTCTGGATCAGGACCAACGCCAGCCACGGTGGAGTTTCTCTACTGCTCATAGGTTGGCAATACGTCAGTTTCGTGTCTCCACAAGCATGATATTGTCTCGTAAACAATGACAGACGAGTAATGAGGCAATACATTTCTAGCGCCGGAATTTAAATCATTCGTTTCTTCATCGTTGTCAAAATTTTTCGTTTTTTTTCTAAATATGTGACGAATTATGAGGTAGTGTTCAAGTTGGGATTTAACAGCATAGCTTAAATTTCTGCGAATGAAACGAATGGCAATTAAATTTATAATCTTGACTACCGCGAACATCTGACTGTATGTTCCGAATGTGTAAAGTTCTGGGAGGTTGTGGTATACTGACTACAGGACGTCACATTATTCCTTCAACTCTTGCTTCGAAACACGTTGCCTGGCAGCTGCTCTCTTCGGCTGTGTAAAGCCAACGGCTGACACACCCTCTTTCGGTCCCCTCGTGCCTCACGGCGAGAGTTAATATTGTTGTACGAAACACGTAAGTCACTATTCCTGATCTAGACTTTTTCCTTGATCAGTGTTAACATTTAGGTTATTGTTGCGTTTTCATACGAACATAACCATCGCTACGACATTACAGTTCTCATATGACGGCAGTAAGTTGGAATGTGTGTGAGTAGTTTCGGCCCACGAACAAACCAAAAACCACATTTTAAACATAACACCAGGCATCGATGAACAGCTGTGCACAAACTCGTGCTGAAGTACAAGAAGTCTTGCTAGTTCGGGGAAAAACGCATATATTGCTGAATACGTGAATTGGTGGGGCAGAAATGTATGGTGACACTACACACATGTGTTCCGATACATGGATGTTATACGGTGTATGAAGGACGACGTCTTATATAAGTGTAAGTATGTATGCATTTTTCGACAATAACAACTTAATGTTTTCAACCAATCAGTAGTGGGAATTAATAGCAGTACTTTTTCGAAATAATAGCCTGAGCGGAGAAATACGCCTGTTATTCGATATGTGCGGAAATCTGCATGCAGAACTTTACAAATTTCATTGCCCTAACATGTCCACATTAACCACATTACATGTACCTGGAAACGAAATTGCCACTGACGCTGATTACTTTCTATATTATGAGCGGTCACTGTCAGTTTCCTGAAGCAATGAGAGAAAGAGCGCACTAGATTAGGATAAGATTGTTTGACATTGTCATGCTGGCAACCAATGGGGGGAAGGCTGGGCGGGGAGAAAAACTACATTGTTTTGAAAAGTCTAATACAAAATATTGATTGTCGGTGACGTGCGTAGTAAGGGTTCCAATAATCTAAAAGTCAAATATCAAAAAAGAATGCATTTACAGTCTGTAATTTTCCATTTGCTCTTGATTCACGATATGCATAGATTTTCAGTTTTACTTCGGTAATTGCTGACGCTAGATTGGACGTTTTAAGAATCTCCGTACACAGTTTGTTACTAATAAATAGAACAAGAAGTTTTTCCGACTGCCAAAGTAAGAAATTACTGTGATGAAGTACTATAAATGGAAGACTAAATATTAAAGTGCATCACAAGACAATCTTTTACATTATTTCTAGCGTTTTACACTTAAAGAATTTAAAAAATTAAACCTCTGGAATTGTTTCCACATTTTTATGTTAATGAGCAGATAATTCACAGGCTGCACTTAACGTGAATCAGGAGCGAAACATACTGGAACCTGTTGCGACAGAAAGTTTACCGGCGTTGAATATCTGGGTAAGTAACGAACCATTTTAAACTACACGCTCCGTTTATTATCCGCAGCTTTGACTCGGCGGGCATACCGTTGCTAACTCATGGGCTAGCATATTTAGTAACACCGTACCTGTTACTTTACGTTCGTTTTCTTCTATCAAATCTCAACAATGTCTGACACAATACTCTCATAAATTTAACAGCTGCTTTGCAAACGTACCATTAAAACTAGAACGTAGACTTCGCGAATTGAACCTTGAACCATGGCACACAATGGAAAAAAATGTCAGCTTTAAGTGACTGGAGACACTGTTTGCGAATACGTTTATGTAAGGCTTAGCAAAGCGAACTTTCCTACTGACTATGACAGCAGTCGTATTAAGATATTTTCTTCATGTGGGACACCACAGCTGTGTATTTGTTCCATATTCCAATGCTTCCACCTTGGCTACTGTTCACACGTATTTACTTTATTCAACACGTTTCCCCAATTTCGGCCTTACATGTCATTCTCAAGTGCTGCGGGCGTAATATGTCCACTGCTAAATAATCGGATATGTTACACCATTCTGGCGCCTACAGTGCAAAAGTAAATAAAGTGGATACGGAAAAACAACTGCCTAGGCGGCACCATTACAATGTTATAGTTCTATCAAGCATTTTGTTTTCAATTTATTGGCTTTTGGGATGTGCACATACAGCCATCTCAATAGTGTCTTTCTTTCTTACTTCTTTCTTTCACAGGTGCCATGTCCCACGCTGACGCAGGGTGGGCGTTATTAGGAACGGATTTGGCAAGGTTAGCGGAAAGTGGCGGCCGGATGCCCTTCCTGCCGCCACCCCATACCCCCTGGGGCAGAATTAGTGTATCCCTGCTGTCTACGTCGAGTGTAATTAATGGAATAGTGCGAGCGTGTTCAGATGTCTGCGAGTCGTGTAACTGATGCGGAACGTGGGGTCCAGCCCGGTATTCACATAGTGGGATGTGGAAAATCGCCTAATAACCACATCCTGGCTGGCCGGCACACCGACCGACGACGGTAATCCGCCGGGCGGATTCGATCCGGGGCCAGTGCGCCTACCCGAGTCCAGGAAGCAGCGCGTTAGCGCTCTCGGATAACCTGGCGGGTCTATCCATCTGAATAGTGTAATGTCAGTTATAACGATAGGGACGTAAGGAGAATAGAACACGCAGCCCCCTAACGGTAACAATCTCCGACCCGACCGGGAATCGAACTCGGGCCCCTTAGCTTAGCGATTCGGCGTTTTGTCGAGCTTCAAAGGAGAACAGCAAACACAACAGTTAACACTGCTTGCGCCTCCTACCAATCAAGTCAACGTAAAACAAAAATTAACAGAACATGGGATATTCAATAAGTTTCCTTTAATTTACGTCTATGGTCACAATCTTTTGTATTTAACAGATTACCGGTTTCGGTCTTTAATGACCATCATCAGATCTGTCTCATAAAAACAAAGTTTTAATGACAGCATGACTCGTGCATGTGATGTGATTTATATGTATTTGACGATGCTGGTGCTGATTCCGCATTTAACAGTTGACTACGCCACTATGGCTGCAGTGCATTAGGACTTTGTTTTTATGTGACTGATCTGATGATGGTCATTAAAGACCGAAACTGGTAATCTGTTAAACAGAAAAGATTGTGACCATAGACGTAAATTAAAGGAAACTTATTACGTATACGGGTCACTGTGGTTTTTCGCGACGATGTCGCAGCTTGTGAAACACGGGATATTCTATTGGATGTCGTTTCAAAATGCACTGTATGTCTTCCAGGCATATTATACATCTAGATGACTACAACCACACACTGGCGCCGAAGCACACGCTACGTCAGTGTGACGTAGATTACGCTGTGGTGGGACTGTGGAGAGAAGCGGTACTCACGGACGATATTGACGATCTGCTGGCCCGCTTCCGGCGGCGGTCGGCCGGCCGTGGAGTTGGTGAAGGTAGTGCGGCAGATGCGCCACAGGCCGGAGTTGCTGCGCAGGAAGTAGCGCTTGGTCTCGTTGATGTAGATGCCGCCCTCCGGCGCGGCCACGTTGAACCAATGGTCGGTGGAGATGGCGACGATCCACAGGAAGACGGAGGCGGCGACGAGAACGGTGCACAGCAGCAGGATGCGCCGCTCGCGCAGGTAGCGCGCCTCGGCCTTGGCGGCCACGGCGTCCGCCTCCGCCTCGCTGCCCCGTCCGTCGACGGCGGGGGCGGCGGCGGTGTTGGGGGCGGCGTCGGCGGCGTCGGCGGCGCCCGCGGCCTCGCCATCCCCCAGGGGGCCGGAGGCGGCGCCGGGCGCGCCTCCGCGCCGGGAGCTCCTCAGCTTGCCCGAGGCGCGCCGGTCCATGTCGCCGCTACTGGCCGCGGCGGCAGCAACAGGTGGCGGCAGAGGCAGCGGCTATTGTCCCCCCACCACGGCACTCGCGAGTCACGCCGCGCGCTGCGCTCACAGCGGCCGACGGCACATCCCGCGCGCGACTGCGGCCACAATGCTGGCGCCGGCGACGGCCCGCCGAAATAAAGGCCTCCCCGGCCGCCTCCGCCTTCTCTTTCACTCATTAGCGCCAGAAATAACGCGCCGCCGCGACAGCTCGCTCGGCGGCGACATTTCGCCACAGCGGTCGCCGCCGCCGCGGCTTACCTGCTGCGCGACAGTGTCGGCCCCCCCGCGGTCTCGACATCTCCGCTCGGAAATAAATGCGGGCGCCGCTATAACCCCGCGCAGACCGGAGACGGGTGGAGCAGCGCAGCGCCGCCGCTTTGGTACTGCGCCAAACCGGGCGGCGCCGCGCCGCGCCACACACCGCCCACTGCGCCGGCCGCACCGGCCGAGCTGTTTGTTTGCGCGACACCGGGCGCCGGGACTGCTGCGGGAAGCGTAGCCTGACGCGACTGCCACATTAAATAACCTCCTCCCACCTTCGTCTCTTCCCCTCCCTCGCGTATTGCTCAGCACACTCGATTACACAACGAATTTTCACTCTTCAGCGGACTGCGCGCTGGATTCTAACGCCCTGGTAAATTAAAACCAGCTTGAGTTCTAAAACTACCATAGCTTACTGTAGACTATCAGAAATAAGCGTAGACCGGCAGTTTTCCTAGCAGATTTCATCAGTTAAGGTTGTACCCACAAGTATTTATTTACTAAGATGGTATCTGTTCTTTCGGACATATCCGAAAGAACAGTTTGTGCGAATGCACAAACAGTGCCCGAACTCTTACCGGAATCGCGCCGCGAGTAATGAGTATAATGGGCGGGGGCACTACGAATGTAGTGCGGGACAATACGTTGAGAATGTGGGTTTTGAGGGAGGCGTGCCAGAGATAAATCCCTCCAGTCGCGCTATCCTCTGTGTCCTCGATGGTTCAGATGGATAGAGCTTCTGCCATGTAAGCAGGAGATCCCGGGTTCGAGTCTCGGTCGGGGCACACATTTTCATCTGTCCCGTTGACGTATGTCAACGCCTGTAAGCAACTAAGGGTGTTCATTTCATTGTAATATACCCACATTACCTGTACGTTAGTCGTGTTGCATATCTAACAGGCGTTACCTCAGAACGATCGCTTTCTTTACGAATGTGATCGTATCTTACTACATTCCCCTATAACAAAACCGGAAGCCGTGTATCGTCTAGAAACTGACTGGGAATATTAAAGGGTGCATAACGTACAGAACATTTTTATCCTACAGAACCGACAATATGCGCCCTACTAGAAGGGGAAAAATGTGGCTGGAGGAAGCAGAAACGCTACATCGGCCATGGACGTGTTCTATACGAACGATTAGCCAATACCTAAGATACTAATTTTATCTATGCTGACGAAGGGTATCACAACACAAGGTGGAACGTTTCAGGAAGTAGAGATAAAGTTGCAGAATCCCCTAGAAGCAATGTCAACATACTACAATGACAACTCTCTCAAACCAGATTCCACTAAAACGAAGGTTTGCGCTGTACGCCTGCACACACACCAAGGAAACAGGAGACTGCTCGTCATCTAGAACGGGTCTATCGAGAGGTTCTAGCAGCTTCAGTCCGGAACCGAGCGACTGCTATGGTCGCAGCTTCGAATCCTGCCTCGGGCATAGATGTGTGTGATGTCCTTAGGTTAGTTAGGTTTAAGTAGTTCTACGTTCTAGGGGACTGATGACCTCTGCTGTTAAGTCTCATACCGCTGAGAACCATTTGAACCGCTTGATGGGTCTATCCTTGAGCACGCAGATCAGCCGACATAACTGGGAGTGACGCTTGACGTGTTCCTCACATACAAACATCACTGCGAAAAAAGCCGAAACAAGTTAGCTCCAACGAACAGTATCCTTAGAAAGTAAGCTGGCAGTAAGTGGGGCGCCAAAGCTACTGTGCTTAGAACCATCGCTTTAGCACTTTGATTTGGTTCAAACTTTTCAAATGGCTCTGAGCACTATGGGACTTAACATCGGAGGTCATCAGTCCCCTAGAACTTAGAACTACTTAAACCTAACTAACCTAAGGATAGCACACAACAACCAGTCATCACGAGGCAGAGAAAATCCCTGACCCCGCCGGGAATCTAACCCGGGAACCCGGGCGTGGGAAGCGAGAACGCTACCGCACAACCACGAGCTGCGGACTAGCACTTTGATTTTCCGCAGCTGAGTACGCGTGTCCTGTTTGATCTATATCGGCGCGTGCGAAGAAGATCGACAAAAGCCTTAACGTAATATGTAGGCTAGACGTAGGATGCATGAAGCTCACTCCACTGGAAAAGCTCTACCAGGCTTCAGGTTCAGCTGTCCCAAGTCTCGTAGGATAGCCCACGAACATAAATAACAGTTCAAAGAGACATTTGATGAGCGTCATGCACTATAAGATAGTCTTTATGGATTAAAACGACTAAAATCAATACATCGATTCCTCAATTACACTTTGCACCAACCTCCTGTCGGCTGCACTATATCAGGACATCCACCAAGTGGTGTTGAATTAAACTACAGGTCATGAAAATGCTAAACTGCATCAGAGGTGCTGTAGAAAAAATAAAGAAAACAATATAGGTTTATTACATAGCTCTATAAAACACAAAAAAGGTAAATTTAAAAAAGTGAAACAATAATATATCAAACATTGCTTCAAACTTCATCTAAAGTATATAAAACGTGTTTCTGTTGGTTGGTTTAGGGGAAGAGACCAGACAGCGAGGTCATCGGTCTCATCGGATTACGGAAGGATGGAGAAGGAAGTCGGCCGTGCTCTTTCAAAGGAACCATCCCGGCATTTGCCTGGAGTGATTTAGCGAAATCACGGAAAACCTAAATCAGGATGGCCGGACGCGGGATTGAACCGTTGTCCTCCCGAATGCGAGTCCAGTGTGCTAGCCACTGCGCCACCTCGCTCGGTGTCGTGTTGCTATTATTCATAAATAACTTTCGCATTTATCAATAATTACAGGAACTCTTGCCTTTCATTGCGTACAAAATAACAGCAATAATTATAGATACATATTTTTATGTTTGTGCATGTAAACTGTATTTGCATCAAAAGTAATAGTTTTGGTGTCATAAAAGCGCATAAGTTACACGATAAACAATTTTTTATTAGTTATAAAATTCAACTTATATTCTGTAAGGATATAAAATGCACAGTGGACTAACAATGAGTGAAGTACCGTTCTAATTATGTGAAAAAAAATAAAACAGACAGGTCGCTGCTCGAGTTTCCCTTTTACACATTCATTTCTGTTTCTTTCCCTACCAATACTACCAATGATCCTACCATTTACTACGTCATTTACATAGTTGTAAAAATTTCCGAACCACAGTTTTGCAACAGCTCAACTGTAAAACCAACGAGCAAATGCTTCTATCGGAGCACAAAAAAAGGCGAATATGCACCTGTTTAAACACTGGCTGGAAATTGGCGTACCGACTGCCTCACTCCGCCTTTCACAGAATCTTTCAATTTTTTTCCAATTTTTCGGCAATCGAACATATTAGCTCTTTTCTTAAGATGAAACTCACTTCTCACACCCACGAGTCCAGCTAACTGTAACTCGCTCACACTCACTAGTCCATCACTGTAAGTCGCTCATAGCCATCCACTCCCATTAGCCCGTTCTCACTCGTTCATTCAGCCCAACACATTGTCATTGTCATTGTCTCCTGTCTCACTGCGCTGTCTCCTTCATTCTGTCCTGCTACAACAACAACAACAACAACAACTACTACTACTACTACTACTATTACTGTCTCCTCTCACTGTCGCTGTCGACCTCTTGCTCTCTCTTACTGCTGCCATCTCATCCATTCCCTCCCATTGCTGCTCTTTCCACCGTCACTATCTCTCCATTCCTCGTTGTCATTGTCACAGACGCCGTCTCTTATTACCAGTGGCTCCCGCCCACTTCATCTTCGTCTCTCCCTTTATTCCCCCCTCCCCCCACCCCCATCCCCTCCCCGCTCCTTGCCAATGCCTCCTTCACTACAGCGTCCTTGCACGGCATGCATTCAAGCAGGAGCGCGTAAGTTCGAGCACCTTTTGTAACTGTTTTCAAATATAGGTAATAAAACTTCACCCCGGCTTCTCATTTATCTTGATGCCACAAATACATTGTAGACGTTGCCCTGCAGGTCTGCTACCAAGACTGCACACATGGCATGTTGTGTGCCTACATTCTAGGCGGCGTGCGACGCTATTCAGTGAAGCCTAGAGTCATACGGTATGGGATGTGGACATGGGTTGCATATGGGATATGTCTGTTATGACCCACTATACCAGCCCTCTCATTTTCTACATTCATTTCAGATACACCCTGTATATCAGTAACAGAAACGCCCTGCTGCTGTAAAAGCAAAAAAAATGAAACGTCAATGTTAAATAATTTTTTACATTTTTGTGAGTATTTGTCTCTGCAGACAAAGTGAGTTTTCTGCGAACCTGTATTTGGACTGCACTCTAGCACCTAGCATCTTGATTATGTTTTTCCTTTACATTCTTAATATTTCTTCCGAAATCACCTGTTTCCCATCCTAACTGACACGATCATTACCAACGTACACTTCAACATACACCTCGAAGTTTGAACGTGGGTAGGTCCTTTTAAAGTTTTATAAAGGTTCGTTCCGGAAATGGCAGTTCCAAAAACGCACTTTGTCTACATCTATACTCCGCAAGCCAACTTACGGTGAGTTGCCGAGGGTACTTGTGGTAACGTGGTCTAGATGTTCTAGGCGCTCAGTCCGAACCCGCGCGACTGCTGCGGTCGCAGGTTCGAATCCTGCCTCGGGCATGGATGTGTGTGATGTCCTTAGGTTAGTCAGGTTTAAGTGGTTCTAAGTTCTAGGTGACTGATGACCGCAGATGTTAAGTCCCATAGTGCTCAGAGCCATTTGAACCAATTGAACTTGTGGTAACACTATCATTTCCTCCTTCCCTGTCCCATTCGAGAATGGCGCGTAGTAAGAATGACTGTTGGTAAACATGCGTATGAGCTGTAATTCCTCTGATTTTCTCTTTCTGGTCATTACACGAAGTAATTTGTTTGACCTTCCCGAAACGTACTCTCTCGCAATTTCAGTAGTAACTATGTCTTGCGTATAAGATGGAAATTGAATCCGTGGCTTCCCGTTAAAGTGACATCTAAAGCACCTTGACATCACAACGGAATGAACTTTGTTTTCCCTCGAAATAGCAGCTTCATCGCTACATAATTTATTGTTTTTATTTTAGTTGCTTCTTTCTTTCTTTTCGACTAGTTTTGGACTTGCAAACCCAGAATTAATGCAAATACAGAAATATAATTAAATGAAATAATAAGAATAAAGTGCACATGTGGTGCTACTATTTACAGAAAAAAATAAAAAACACGACGTCTTTGTTATACCCAGGTGACGAAGATGTCGCTTTAAGACAAATGCACAGGTTCTAATCCCACCTCGCACATGGAACGTACCTGATTGTAATATACGTAACACGTAGTTAATATATGAGTCATGAAGATAAAGATGATCTAATTGAGTAGCCGAATGCGAAATTTAAACTAAAGAAATACATAACTTTAGGACGCCACCTAAATCGCCAAATAGCGGCTACTGATTTCGTATTTGGATGGAGAAGGCTACAAATCAGCATCCGACTATAGTGAGTTAGGCAACGAGTTCAACAGTCTCCCTTTATTAATAATTGTCAAGTGGCGGATGTGTATTCAGAGTCTTCCCTAGATCATACTCCCTAACGATATGTATGATAGAATCTGACGATGGAAAGTCACAGGCAAGACATATAAAAGCCAAATAAACCATATCACTAGAATGAAATGAAATGGACAGAAAATATATTGAGTATTACAACTTCAGATGTGACAGTTTCTACACTGAAGAGCCAAAGAAACTGGTACACCTGCCTAATACCGTGTAGGACCACCGCGAGCACGTAGGAGTGCCGAGAAACGATGTGGCATGGAGTCGACTAATGGCTGAAATAGTCTGGAGGGAATTGACACCATGAATCCAGCAGGGATGGAGATTTCTGAACAGCACGTTGCAAGGATCCCAGATATGGTCAATAATGTTCATGTCTGGGGAGTTTGGTGGCCAACAGAAGTGTTTAAACCCAGAATAGTGTTCCTGTACCCACTCTGTAGCAATTCTGGACGTGTGGAGTGTCAAATTGACCTGCTTTATTTGCCCAAGTCCGTCGGAATGCACAACGGACATGAATGGATGTATGACACGTGACAGGATGCTTGCGTACGTGTCACCTTCAGAGACGTATCTAGACGTAACAGTGGTCCATATCCCTCCAATTGCACACACCCCACACCATTATAGAGCCAACGCTCTGATGTCAGAGATTTCAGAGATTCGTGCAGCTTCAACAATCCGCTGCTGACATGCAGGGTCCACGGATTCATGAGATTGTCACCATACCCGTACACGTCCATCTGCTCTACACAGCTTGGAACGAGATCGTCCGACCAGGCAACACGTTTCCGGTCATCAACAGTCCAATGTCGATGTTGACGGGTCCAAGTAAGGCGTAAAGGTTTGCGTCGTGCAGCCGTAAGAGTACACAAGTGGGCCTTCGGGCCCGAAAGCCCGTATTGATGATGTTTCCGTAAATGGTTCGCACGCTGACACTTGTTGATGGCCCAGCACTGAAATCTGCAGCAATTTGCGGAAGGGTATTACTTCTGTCGCGGTGAACGGTTCTCTTCAGTCGTATTTGGTCCCATTCTTGGAAGCTCTTTTCCCGCCCGCAGCGATGTCAGAGATTCGATGTTTTACCGAATTCCTGAATTCACGCCACACTCGCGAAATTGTCGTACAGGAAAATCTTCACTTCACGGCTACCTCAGAGACGCTGTGTCCCATAGCTCGTGCACCGACTATAACACCACACAAAACTCACTTAAATCTTGATAATTTGCCGTTGTAGCATCAGTAACCGATCTAACAGCTGCGGCAAACACTTGTCTTATATAGGAACTCCCAACCGCAGCGCAGTATTCTGCTTGTTTACGTAGCTCTGTATTTAAATACGCATGCCTATAAGAGTTTCTTTGGCGCTTCACTCTATGTTTCTCTAAGCCAGTGTGCCTAGTCTGTCTTAAAATTAAGGTAAAAGAAGAGAATTATCGCTAGAAAAAAGTAAAGTTATCAATATCTATGCTCTCCGAAACTGCTTAAAATATGTTAAAGCAGTCCCATACTAGGAGAATGAGCGCAGAGGGCATATGCAGGAATCCTGTACCACCATTGTAGGCACTGTCGTTATGGAGGTTTTATTCCGACCTGTTATGAAATGTCAAACAAGAGCGTGTGCGTGTGGATGAATGTAATGAGTGCCTCCACATCTACATACGTGGCGGAGGGTGTCCTGCACCAGTACTTGTCATTTTCTTTCCTGTTCCACTCGCGAATACAGCAACGATAAAACGACTATCTATATGCCTCCGTATGAGCCCTAATTTCTCGTATCTTGTCTTTGTGGCCCATACGCGAAATATAAGATTGTCCACTAGAATCGTTCCGCAGTCAGCATCAAATGCCTGTTCTCTAAATTTCATCAACAGTGTTAGTCGAAAAGAACTACGCCTTCCCTCCAGGGATTCCTGTTCGAGTTCCCGAGGCAACCTCGCAATTCTTGTGTGTTTTTCGAACCTACCGGTAATAAATCTGGCTTATTCACTGTAGTGTTTTCTTTTATGCGTCGAAGGAAAGGAGGGGTTGAAACTCGGTGCCGGCACATAGCTTATTTCTCCCGAATGCCGACAAGAGGGCCATGTACCTTAACGTCCACATCCATATCGTGGTGTTCAACAGCATCACATGCCCCCACTTCATGAGGCCAAGCGTAGAGGTTTGAAATTTGATCAAGTACACTGCCGCAAAGACTGATGATCAGTAATCTTACGCAGCTACCTCTTTTCCCCTTGACGGCCAATTATTGGCTAAATTTTCCATCGCCAGGATTCGAACTGACTTAGCTTCGAATCGAGGCAGTGGTCTTTTGTAATCCCATGCTATACGACCATGCACCATCACAAACTGCTTGCGTAACTCACGTAAGGAATATAATTCGTGTCTACTCGAGGAAACCTATTTCAATAAATTTATCAACTTACCGTGTCAGTCGGCAAAATGTTTGTTTTGAGATGGTTCCTGCACTGGAAAATAATATACACTCACATTCAGAAAAAACACAGCGCCCTGAACGACTGGAGATAGGGCGTTCATATTCACAGGGCATGGACATTAGTATGTTCTCCAGAAATGATTAGCATTTCAGTCACCTTGGTTCATGTGTTCCATGTATGAAAGCATCCAGGCATATAAGGCACGAATGGCGTCCTGTGGTGCAGGAATCCATGCTGCAGTCTGGTTCGAAAGTTCATGTGGTTGGCACTGGGTCACACCACTGCACCCATCGTTTCACCATTTTCCACACATTTCCAATGGGCGAAAAGTCTGGTGATCTGGCGGCCCAGGACAAAAGGTTGGCATCCTGTGACATCAAGAAGGCGGTTTGAATTTGGGCACGTGATGGGCTTACCGGCTTACTTCAATGCTAATTAACTCGTAAACGGCGCAACGTATCTAATTTTTTTCTTAACAGTTATTTCTCAGCGCAGCTGAACCTGCGACACCCTTACAAGCTTTTCATGTTGCTACATGGGATCGTGCATTAAGGCTGAAAATATGGCGTCTGGGTGTTGTGCAGAAAGGCTGTGGCTAGGGGTCGCACTGCTCACAATGATCTGGACACGCACCAACTGCGATTTGTGGTTGCAGGATCGCACACCATAAGGCCTTTAACTGGCGCTGTATGATTCGTGCGAATGCAGTCACTGTGATCTCCCCCCCCCCCCCCCCCCCCGGTCTGCTCCGAACCAAAATGCACCCGTTATTTTCAAACAGACAGAACCTGGATTCATCTGAAAACACTATCTGATGCTATTCCTGCCCCAGTAAAATCGTTACACACACCATTGCCTTCTAGTAGTAGCCTGTAGTCTGATAGTGTACGATCTGTTACATTGTTCCGCTCTGACCCCAGAACCGAGGAGGAAGCAGATCTGTGCTGCAAACAATTCGGATGAGGTGTCGATCGTCTCGGGCACGGGGTGGGGGGGGGGAGGGGGGGGGGGAGATGGGAGAGTGGGAGATGGGGAGAAGGGTGGTACGACCTGACCCATCTCGTCATGTTCTATAGCCTTCAGTGAACCATTCTGCACACACATTCTCTCATGCCAGAATGTGCCCTCTTTCAAACTCACTGATCTGACGGTACGAATCACGCATACGATTGCGAGACATTCTGCACGTTTGCTCAAGTCACACTGATCCATTACCTTCTGTTTATAGCGACAACGACAGCCACAGGCACATTTTACCGTAGAGCCACGATTTCAACGTTGACCTTGAATCCGCAGGCTGACATGGTTCAAATGCTAATCCATTTCTGCAGAACATACTAATGTACATATGAACATCCTATCTCCAGTCGTTCAAAGCGTTCTGTTTTTTCTGACCATGAGTATATTTCCCGATCTGGTTCTAAATGCTTTCTCACGAATTTCTCAGTGACATAAAGATGCCGTAATTCGACTTGTGTCACTTTTCTGGACTGGGTGTGATATATTCATAGAGACAAATGAGAGAAATACAGTTCTAATTATTACATATATTACAAGAAACGAAATATATGCCCTCTTTTCAGCACGTCCATTAGAGAGAGCGAATAAGGAGCAAAAGGCAAGTGATAATTCCAGATTAAATCGTACATCAATTTTATGAAGACAACCGGTACTTGAATTTTTTGAAAAGATTATCATATACGCTAGTGATTAGCTCTCAGGAAATTTTCAGAACGAGATTTCCACTCTGCAGCGGAGTGTGCGCTGATATGAAACTTCCTGACAGATTAAAACTGTGTGCTCGGGACCTTTGACTTTCGCGGGCAAGTGCTCTACCAACTGACACCAAGCCCCAACATTTAACTTTGAGAAGGGACCTGGGCGAAATCGATGTCGTTGTGTTTATCCGAGATGAACACTCTCTTGTGTTGAGGTGACAACAGATCACTTGAACAAGCACTGGGTTCTGGGCACCAGGCGGACAGCAAAACAAACTAACCGTTAATCTGGCTGACACTGTCGGAATGTGAATCAGTGGCAGTGCCAGTACCGCAATCACTAGTGGACGCTACTTGCAAGTGAACCAGTAATGTTGAATGTAAATAACAGATGGTGCTGTTGTTAAGTACGTGACGACACCTTTGAAGTGTAGTGATCTGAAGCAGCTACATGCAAGCTTTCTGTGTGAGCCTTGCCGACTGCTACGAATTAAAAACAAACTGAAGAAAGATGCTTTCAGCGAACAGCATCCTCTTTCCTCTGAATATAGAGAGAATTAAACTGCGTCAATTGGGACGTATATGTAGGTTGATCAGAAAGTCTGAAAAGCTTGTAAGGGCGTTGCAGGATAGGCTGTGCTGAGAAGTAATTGTCAGAAAAAGAATTCGAAAAGTTGCGCCAATTCAGGCTGTTGCGCTCGCAAATTGAAGCGGCCCACCAATACAATTAGTGTCAGTTGTTCTCAGAGCGTAGAGGATAGCCAACGAGACAGCACAGCCTTTGGCGCGGGTTCGAGCTTTACTACCGACCCATGTTCAGTTTTTGTATCGGTACCTTGTTTGCTTTTAGGAAACCAAACTAGGAACACGTTTGGTGACACCATCTGTGGCAGGCAGTTTGAATTTGGGCATGTGGCGGGCTGACTGGCTAACTTCAATGCTGATTAGCTCGGAAAAGGCGCAACGTATCTAATTGTTTCTTAACAATTATTTCTCAGCACAGCGTATCCTGCAATACCCTTACAAGCTTTTCACGCTACTCCCGACTATCCTGTATATGAATTATATTATTATTTTTCTTTTATGTGTCTCCACTCTTATGATACCATGTACTGGTAACCTTCTTTCAGGAGAAACGGTATGTTCTGTGAGTCTAATACTGATTATACGAGTCTGTTTCATGCGTTATGTGTTGCTGATCTACTACCTGGAAGTTGGACCACGATTCGCTATCCATCACTCATCTGACGAAACTTGATCTTCTCTTTGACGATCAATTGCTTAGTCAGTTTCCTCCTCTGCAACATATGCAAGAATAACGAAAAAATCTCTGGGGTCTGGAATGGTGCATCCTGTCCACAGTTTAGCTGGTTTCCTGTGAACCATGGGCAAATTTCAGTTATTTTTGTTTAATTTTATAATATATTCCGTTCATATATACAATAAATGATTTATTTCATTATATTAAATTTAATACAATATATAGTGAACCAACTCATCAATGATACAAACTAGGCCCTCAAGTCGGTGAGTGCGACACGAGAAAAATTAAAAAAAATCAAAAGATTATAAAAACTAACTCTGAGTCTGTTCTTTGAATGATCTAAAGGTACCTCAGTACACAGATCGCAAAACTGAATAATATACTTGTATCAAAAAACGATGTTAGACAATTTTTACTGTTATTTGTTACAAGTATGTTGTGATTTTATGAATCTGAATGAATTTTCTCTCGTTTAGATATTCAGCTAGGTACACTGTAAGTACACGCACTTGTCACATCATTATTAATTCCTCGAGATCCTTAGGTATGCCTGCACGACAAATAATGTAAAATAAACACGACTGTTAAGTGTGAACGCGAATAGCTTTTGGTTTATTGTACAAGTGTTTTCCTCTCTTTTTCAAATATTTCAAAAAAATGGTTCAAATGGCTCTGTGCACTATGGGACTCAACTGCTGTGGTCATTAGTCCCCTAGAACTTAGAACTACTTAAACCAAACTAACCTAAGGACATCACGCACATCCATGCCCGAGGCAGGATTCGAACCTGCGACCGTAGCAGTCGCACGGTTCCGGACTGCGCGCCTAGAACCGCGAGACCACCGCGGCCGGCTTCAAATATTTTGGTAACTGTAAAACAGTAAAGAAATCACAATTGTTATCTGCGATTCTTTTCGACAATGCAATGAATATTGTGATAAAAAAATAATCAGCTATTTGATGACTCCATTATTAATAATTTATATGATTCATATTATTACTGGGGGCAGTATAGTTTCCATTAGGCCAACGGCCTTGCCGTTGTGGTAACACCGGTTCCCGTCAGATCACCGAAGTGAACTGCTGTCGGGCTAGGCTGGTTCTTGGATGGGTCACCGTCTGCCGAGAGTTGTAGGCAAGCTGGATCACAGAGCCCTCGTGAGGCGAATTGAAGAGTTACTTGACTAGGAAGTAGTGGCACTGTCAACGGCTGCGAGAGCACTCTGTTGGCCACATGCCCCTCTGTATCTGCATCTGGTGATGCAGGGCTGAGGATGACAGGGCGAGCGGTCGGTATCGTTGGATCTTCAAGGTCTGTTCGGACGGTGTTTGGTAGACATCATCCTAGACTGCTCCCCACAGAAAAAAATCCAGCGTCTAGCATCCGAAGATTTGCAGACCAACTGAATGGTCCTCCAAGTCTAATCCACCTAGAAAGCTATTTATGGACCTGAATTTGTCGTGCTCGTATTATGTGCAGGGAATCCATCATGATGATATCACTTAACTATCCTCCGATACAGAGATATGGGGTCCAAGAGAACGGGAAGAGTATGTCTTAAAAATCGGGCATATTGTCTGCCATTTTGGTTGCTATTTAGAAATAAAGGTTGATAGTGGTATCCCCAATAATTCCGCACCAAACATTAATGTTCTATGTACACTGACGTTCTACTTGCCGGAGCCATCGTAAATTGTTGGTGTAACAAAAATGGTTCAAATGGCCTTGGGCACTATGGGACTTAACTTCCGAGGTCATCAGTCCCCTAGAACTTAGAACTACTTAAACCTAACTAACCTAAGGACATCACACACACCCATGCCCGAGGCAGGATTCGAACCTGCAGCCGTAGCGGTCGCGCGGTTCCAGATTGTACCGCCTAGAACCGCTCGACCACTCCGGCTGGTGTAACAATAATGCATATTTCTCATAATGTAATTCCTTGTTGGAGAATGACACCTCTTCGGTAAAAAGAACATCTGAGAAAAAATTAAGATTAGTCAGAAATTGTTGCTGAGCTCATTGAGAAAACTAGACCCTGTTCTTGAAGTCATTTCCAGGAAGCTCTTGGTGTAAATGAACATGATAAGGAATTTATGAGGTTGCAGAATGCAGTGTGCGCTTGTTTTCGAGTCACAACTTCATGTTAAATTCGTCTTATGCTGATTGAGGATTCACGGCCCTGGCAGCATGCACAGCGACCGCAGCAGCTTCGTCTATTTATGTTCTACGACGATTTGAAGGACTTGCATTTAAACTTTCCGTTTCAAGTAGACGAGAAATGAGACTACCAAACATCCAGCGAGAAGGCGATGTCTTGTCTGGGAATCGTCTGCTGTATAATACTTGTGCCTGGACAGAATTTTGCCCACCTACAGCAAATTACGGTACAGATATGTACAGTAGAGACATATTAAAGTAATAATCATAACGTTCTCTAACAGTACTGAACATAAAAACGCAAGTTACTAAATTATTTCCTGTCAACGTACTTTCTCCGTAGATCATAGAGCTTTACACGGCAAAAATTTTATTCACAATGTGCACTGCCGCCATGCAATCATTACGTTACTCTGATACACGACTACACTGGTGTGCAGAGCACATTACGCTAAAGCAACAACGAATGAAGTGCTTGGCGGGGGGATGGAGAGGAGTCACGGGGGAAGGAGGGGGGGGGGGGACTCTACATTGGGTACGTAATGTGTACAATCAAGACCAGTGAACAGCTCGGTTTCTTCGCAACCTGTGTACTCTTCATCGTTTGCACATTAATGTTTTATTGACGAAAATGATACAGCATAATACATTTTTGAATAGCTCTTCCAGAGAGTAAATGTATTCTTGAATAAGATTTACATGGTTCCATTTTAAAAATTAACCTCTACCTATATCTGCTTCATCGTTGGGGAGCATAAAACACATACCCTCAGCAAAAACTACCCAATTATGTTAAAAAACACTGGTTGAAATAATTTTTCATTTAACGCATCAGAAAAAAGTTATATATCCCTTTTCATGTTCCCGGGTTCGATTCCCGGCGGGGTCAGGGATTTTCTCTGCCTCATGATGACTGGGTGTTGTGTGATGTCCTTCGTTAGTTAGGTTTAAGTAGTTCTAAGTTCTAGAGGACTTATGACCATAGATGTTGAGTCCCATAGTGCTCAGAGCCATTTGAACCAACCGTTTTCATGGCGCTACATTCACAGCGTCACGGAAAACATAAATAATAATGATTCTAGCAGAAATAAAAGGCGGGTGCAGAAAGCGAACAATTTAATTTTGTTTCTATTTTACTGACAACTGTAACTGAGGACAAAGCTGTAGCGTCTGATTGAAATAGTAGAGCCCCAAATTATTAATTACACATCCATGAGCTTCAACATACTGTTACATCGCAGAATAAGTTTGTCGTAATTGCTTGAATTTTTTTAAGTTGTACCCTGTGCGCTCAGAACAGAGAAGGTATCCTTAGTCCAGTGCACTATTCGAAAGTCAACAAGATGTATCGCCGATGTAACGGAATTTATTGCACCAGGTGAGCATTACCACATAACCTCAGAGTGAGGGAAGCTGAAACTCAAACGCCGCAGTGCTACATAACAAGAAGGTAAGTGTGACGTGTCACCCCATAACTTCAGCGGAAGAGCCACTGCGATAGTTAAACGTTACAGAAAGACCTGTCTTGGAGATGTAGAATAACTAATTAATTACCACACTGAAGCAAGGAGGTGCGAAACTAATACATGAGGTCAAAATCGTTCATACACCCAGAGCCACCATCTCAATGCCGCAGCCTCATCTTTTTAAATAACGACGCTTTCGGAGCTCAAAGATACATCAGTCTTACTGACAATCAGTCCATGTCACCTTAACCAGATAGAATAATGGTCTATTGAGTTTCAGAGAAACCACAACAAGGTAATCGATGATGGTCTGCCTGCTACTTGTTTGCT
Organism: Schistocerca gregaria; assembly: GCF_023897955.1. NCBI lineage: Eukaryota > Metazoa > Arthropoda > Insecta > Orthoptera > Acrididae > Schistocerca > Schistocerca gregaria. The sequence goes on from NC_064921.1 coordinate 430,577,295, forward strand.
GACTTCAACACAGTGACACAGCCAGCCGATGCAGACCACAGTTGTGGTCTGCCATGTCTGCCTACCGGAACATTGCGGATTAGGAGAAGACTGGTGCACGGCTAGCTGTTCTCCATGAGGGTCGATCGCGGATGATCTGCAAGCTGTCACCTCCACACCGACCAGGAGCGGCACATTCGTGCACCCCTCTATCCGACCCGTGCTGTGGGTTTGGTCGATCCATGGTGAACGACGAGGGCCTAGAAATCACGACAACCAATATTCTGGAACACACAGTCCGCTGTGCTCTCCTGAGTGTGTGACAGGCTGTCTAGGAGAATGCTGAAGTATGAGCCGCGCTTTACGGCAGCAAGTCTGGATGGGCGACGCCTTCCCATCCCCAGACTGCCGTCAGCACACCCACAGCCGTGGCACGCTGACTTGCAGCGGCGACCTCACGGATCACTGACAAGGTATCGGCACTTCTTCTTCTTACGCCTGGCCATTGTCTCACGCCCTGGGACAGTTTATAGTTCTCTAAACTCGAGAAATGTTACTGCAGATACCATCATATCTCTGATGGCTCCGGGCGTAAACTGGACCACTCACCCACACTCCATGCCTAGCCTGCTGCACATAACGCAGCCTCAGCTCCGTGGGGTGCCAGAACTGACTGTACCCTCAGGACTTCGGTGACAGTGGACACGCACTGGCTGCCATTCCTGGGAAGAAGGCTCGACTACTGTGGGGTTTCAGTTTCGTCAGCAGGTGTGGTGAGTGTGGTATTTTTTTGTGTTTTTGATTGAGTGCACAGATCATAGGTAGTTGATGTGCTATCGTAAGACAGCACTGAACCACATATACTCAACAAGCGTGCTGGCAGCACTGCTGCTACTGCTGAGCGCCTTCTTGGGGCACTAACGGCGGGTGCGATGCTACACTCCTGGAAATGGAAAAAAGAACACATTGACACCGGTGTGTCAGACCCACCATACTTGCTCCGGACACTGCGAGAGGGCTGTACAAGCAATGATCACACGCACGGCACAGCGGACACACCAGGAACCGCGGTGTTGGCCGTCGAATGGCGCTAGCTGCGCAGCATTTGTGCACCTCCGCCGTCAGTGTCAGCCAGTTTGCCGTGGCATACGGAGCTCCATCGCAGTCTTTAACACTGGTAGCATGCCGCGACAGCGTGGACGTGAACCGTATGTGCAGTTGACGGACTTTGAGCGAGGGCGTCTAGTGGGCATGCGGTAGGCCGGGTGGATGTACCGCCAAATTGCTCAACACGTGGGGCGTGAGGTCTCCACAGTACATCGATGTTGTCGCCAGTGGTCGGCGGAAGGTGCACGTGCCCGTCGACCTGGGACCGGACCGCAGCGACGCACGGATACACGCCAAGACCGTAGGATCTTACGCAGTGCCGTAGGGGACCGCACCGCCACTTCCCAGCAAATTAGGGACACTGTTGCTCCTGGGGTATCGGCGAGGACCATTCGCAACATAAAGCTGGGCTACGGTCCCGCACACCGTTAGGCCGTCTTCCGCTCACGCCCCAACATCGTGCAGCCCGCCTCCAGTGGTGTCGCGACAGGCGTGAATGGAGGGACGAATGGAGACGTATCGTCTTCAGCGATGAGAGTCGCTTCTGCCTTGGTGCCAATGATGGTCGTATGCGTGTTTGGCGCCGTGCAGGTGAGCGCCACAATCAGGACTGCATACGACCGAGGCACACAGGGCCAACACCCGGCATCATGGTGTGGGGAGCGATCTCCTACACTGGCCGTACACCTCTGGTGATCGTCGAGGGGACACTGAATAGTGCACGGTACATCCAAACCGTCATCGAACCCATCGTTCTACCATTCCTAGACCGGCAAGAGAACTTGCTGTTCCAACAGGACAATGCACGTCCGCAGGTATCCCGTGCCACCCAACGTGCTCTAGAAGGTGTAAGTCAACTACCCTGGCCAGCAAGATCTCCGGATCTGTCCCCCATTGAGGATGTTTGGGACAGGATGAAGCGTGGTCTCACGCGGTCTGCACGTCCAGCACGAACGCTGGTCCAACTGAGGCGCCAGGTGGAAATGGCATGGCAAGCCGTTCCACAGGACTACATCCAGCATCTCTACGATCGTCTCCATGGGAGAACAGCAGCCTGCATTGCTGCGAAAGGTGGATATACACTGTACTAGTGCCGACATTGTGCATGCTCTGTTGGCTGTGTCTATGTGCCTGTGGTTCTGTCAGTGTGATCATGTGATGTATCTGACCCCAGGAATGTGTCAATAAAGTTTCCCCTTCCTGGGACAATGAATTCACGGTGTTCTTATTTCAATTTCCAGGAGTGTATTTGGGCGTCACCGTCTGGCAAGAGCAGCTAGCGAGAGTGTGGAGAGAACGGTGGAGTCGCCTGAATAAGAAACATCAAAAAGTAAACTGGGGACAACACTCGAGAAGCTGGCCACAAGGCTTTAGCTGTACGCCTGGGCAGCCGTGGTCGACTGAGCTGGTATTAAGAAGAGTAGGTTGGACGAACAGCTGTGGTACAGAATATTGGGCATAATTTGTCTTAAGGATATCTGTGCAGCCTGATCCTGCAAGGCAACAATGCAGACAACGACTTACCCTGTGTATATGATCAGAAACGACTATTCTAACTTTGTGTGGCATGTGGGGGTTAGCTCTCTCGCTGCTGCAAGCAGTAGTTTGAATGCCGAGAGCGCAGTGATTTCAGTGTGCAACATTTCTTGCTGTTACTAGGCTGATCTCTAATTACTGTGTGTTCTGCTGATTGATAAATAAATGTCATGTGACTAGGGCCTCCCGTCGGATACAACTTTCGCCCGGTGCAAGTCTTTCGATTTGACGCCACTTCGGAAACTTGCTCGTCGATGCGGATGAAATGATGATCATCAGGACAACACAACACCCAGCCCCCGAGCGGAGAAAATCTCCGACCCAGCCGGGAATCGAACCCGGGCCCTTAGGATTGACATTCTGTGGAGCTGACCACTCAGCTACCGGGGACCGACTGCTGATTGATTATGAAGCTACATTGCCTCTGTATAAGATATGTTGGTTAGCCAGTGCAGTAATGTAGTAGCATTCAGTGCGCAACACATGTTTTGTACTTGTTAGCTTGGCTTATGCACATATAAAGTGGCAATACACTCATAGTATATCTGTCTTGATTGGGTTCATTCGCACTTAACTGTTTCACAAAATTGTTTCTTTTCCTCAATGTGTTCCAATGAACTTGCTCCGGATATAAACTTTTAGTTACATAAGGAGTTTTAAATTTTCTTGGTAAGTTGTGGTACATGCAGGTGTTTTGTTGTTTCGCATGTCTGATCAGATGGTCCGTTGGTCAAAGTACTTTCAGTGGCTACACGGTGTGTACAATTATTGAAATAAGTTTCATGTAAGAGTCACTGCAGTTGCTGCTAATCCTTCTTATGTCCAACACTATGCCCCTTACATAAACGGATTTGTACTTGTTAGCTTGGCTTATGCACATATAAAGTGGCAATACACTCATAGTATATCTGTCTTGATTGGGTTCATTCGCACAACAAGTTGTTGTATTTCAAAGGCTTTTACTGAGCATATTTTCGCTGACCGCCATTGGGCAATTTCTATGATTCAGAAACTCGCAGAATTATTCAAGGAATGTATTGCTTTTCTGTTTTAAGATTATTTTTGGATACCAGAGCTATATTGCGTGTTATTTTAAATTGTGAATTTTGATATTGTTTTTTAAATTGTGAAATATGAATGTGACTCTCCTCTTGAACTATTAAAGACGTTATGTTCTATAGTGCAATGTTCTATAGTGCGCCACATAAATTTGCTGAATAGTTATTGTAAAGCTAGTTTTGAGAACTTGTTGACTAAAAATTTTAAAGTTAACAGATCATATACGGTGTAGTGTGGCACTAAAGTACCAATGCATGTGCTCGGCTGCCCCATGGGGCGGTGGAGGGCAATATTTTTAAATTTATTAGGACATGAAATTATTGTTATAGCAAATACAAATTGAGCACTAGACAATTACTATTAATTAAAATGATTTCTTTCATTATAAAGAATATAAAAAACTTACAACATAGGTAACAGAAGCTGGGTGCTCTTTCAAGACTCGTTTACGTTTTATCCAAACGTCTTATTGTACAGTTTTAAGATTATTAAGTTAAGGAAATAACACATACAGAACAGTAAACTTTACAAATGGTAAAAGATAAAAATACCAAACATAACGGGCAGAATACACACAGAAGTGGTGTCTGTAACGCATAATTGCCAGCAGCATGTCCTCAGACCGGTCAAGGCTCCAAAACGACAACTTCAACCACAACAGGCATGCACAAGATCCACCTAGGCCAGGCAGGCACACGCCAAGGCTGTGCAAGGGACTAGATTATAATTGGCTCGCAGCCTTAAAAAGCCCAGCAGCAGTAATGATTTATCCTTTGGATAAACTAGAACAAACAGCGAGATCTAGAAACCAGACGTTGCCACAGGCCGCACATCTTCCGCTCGGTACGCGTCGCCATTGCAGGAACGTCCTCCTTGTGTGTTTACGCTGTTTCTCCTTACTCGCCCAGCGAGTTCCAAACAGAATCCTCCGATACCGAACGCTTCATACCCAAAACAGACCGCCAGCGTCCTCTTTCAACGGCAGTCACACCAAACCTCTCTCCACGCGCTGTCCAAGCCTGCTCTGTCCAAGCAAGCCAAAGAGAGCCTCACATCACAGCAACACAGACATACACGCGAATCGGACACGAGGTATCGACCTGGCAGCACGGCTCAGTCTCCCCCCAAAACTCTGACTGGGCGAGATTGGCCAACAAGTACCGGTCAGTTGGGGACTTGGGGAACATGGACTCTCTGGACTTGCCCAATCTCTTCATTCTGGACACATAAGTTGACCAGTGTGGACACCACCAAGACGCCCAAAAGTCGGATGTAGCACGGCACTAACTTTCTCGATATCGCACCTTCCTGCTACATATCACCCGAGTTAGCGAGTGTTCCACGCGGACACCACTAGCAAAAGCCAGGTGCGCCAAGAAAGGAATTTCAGGGTGCACGAGGTTGACCTTCAATGGTTTTAGGATTAAACCTGCCTCACCTAGCCTACCCAATACCTCATAGGGATGTTCCAAATGCTCAGAAAAGGTTTCTTAATATATGCCACAATGTCTTCCAAATAATTAAAGATGAATTGGAACTTTGGGTCTCCCAGAACCAAATCCAGCAACCTAGACAGCAAAGTTGCGCCGGTAAAGAGCCCAAAATGGTACCTGCTTAAATTCATATAAGTTCCAGTCTGTGGCGAATACAGTGGTGGCTTTGGATTCCTCCACCAGTGGTATCTGGTAATACACTTGATATAGATCAAGTACTATGACGTGCTGAGCGCCAGTAAACCAGGTGAAGCGATGCTGAACTATCTTCCGATACAATGTGCTATAATCCACCACAGGATGTAAACCACCCCCATTTGCGTTTTTGATCAAAAATGTGAGTGATGCGTAGGAGAAAGTCAAGGAACAAATCACTCCGTCTGCTAACACTTTGCAACCTCCTGTCTTAACGCTCTCATCTTAGGCGGCGAAATTCTTTAAGGAGACTGCCTAATTGGTTCTTGATCCCATAACTGAGTTCGGTACTCTGTTTTGCCAACCATGTCTAACCTGTCGGTTAATACATGAGGGAAATCAGGAGGGTGGATACCGTATAAAGCGTGGCTGAAATGGTGCAAAATCTTCGCAAGGTGCTTGACTACCCGGTGGCCCCATCAGACATGTGCTGGCAGAGGTAAGTGATACTGTCTCCAATATCCACTCTGGTTTGGCTGAGCTAGCTCCAGTGATGATAGGTTTACTAGAAGCGAGTGAGCCCTCACATTTTCAGATTAGTAGAGTTAGCTCACGAATGTCTCTTTATAGGAACTGACTCGAGGATTTGCGTAGCACCGAGGGATCAGAAGAATTTCGCAAATCTATCACTCCACTACAAATTCAAGTGAAATATTGACAATATGTAAACCAGGAGTTTTAATGTAAAATGTCTGAATGTTTCGGTATTGGGTAACTGGTTTTCATCCGGGGAATATAAAAGGAAGTATGTAAGGTATTATGGGTAACCGGACAGGTCATTTGGCCAGGGACTGTCCTGAATAGTAGAAGACGCCGGAGAAAGGCCACCGCTGAGTGATTTCTTCGGGCCGTTACCGGCGGGCGCGCAGCAACGCGGTCGCCACTGAAAGGCTCTGTGGGAGACCAGCTAGCAAGAATGTGGAGACAATGGTGGAGTCGTCAGAGTGATAAACATCAAGAAGGAAGGAGGGGACACTCCCTGAGAAGCGGGCCGTATGGATTTAACTGTGAGCCTGGGCAGCCATGGTAGAGTCAGCTGGCGTTAAAGAGGAATGGGCTGACCAAGCGGTTGTGGTACGGCATGTTAGCAGCAGGTAATCGCCATATACTGGCCATAATATATCATTTTCCACGATTTGTAGCAATGATTGGAATTCCTGGCCACCAAGCAAGTAGGGTAGTACATGCAATGGTGAATAATGGGTTGCTCACGTTTTCATTTCAGATACTCTAATCGTGGATCAGGCCACTAATTTTATGTCTGATAGTTCTAGTATAGCATACTTATCCAATGAATACCCGTTTATCATCTGCATTTCTTCTTGGTGGAGAAATTTTAATGGCCAGTAGTGTAAAGTTCCTTTCTTTAATCTAAATCATCATGTTTTACAGTTTTGTATTTCATATGTAAAGTCTGTTCATTTAATCTAAACGTAGCAAAAATATATGGGTATAGTAGAGATAGAGAACATGTGTTTCCAAAGATATATAAGATGAAAAAATGTACAGTTGGCACTATGGAAAATTATTAATTATTTAAATATGATAACAATTTAATTATAGTAACAGGTATATTTGTTGAGAATATAGATAACAGAAACAAAATGCTTCCATAACTTCAACTTATCTTCCATAATAAACATCATGAGTGTTTGATAACTGTGGAATGCCTGGAATAGTTATTAACAAAGGACAATATAAAGTGTGGACGGACCATTTTGACATAATTTAACTATAAGAGGAAGGAAATAATGTAGGACTGAATTCAACAGAACTGATATAAAAGATTGTCAAGCAAAACAGTAATCATCTAGAAAAAATACAGTGTAAAGCCAGATTTTAAATTAAAATTTGAGGATATTAAGACAAGATAATCTAGAATAAGGTAGAACAGTAGCTGGACAATGAAAAATTAATTGAGATTATAATTTTGGACTGCAATGACCAGTGCCTCGACCATTGCTCACAGCAGCACAAAATCAAGTCGGAAGGGACGGCATGTGTAAGTTGTCCGCATTTTTCGGATCTTACATAAGCATCATACGTACGATACAGAATAAAATACGAATAAGAAAACAATATCTCCCCTTATAACGACAGGGGCATGCGTAGATGGGACAAAGTGAACGCAGCTTGGAGAACAGCAAACATGGCTAATGGCATTGGGAAACGCCAATTAACATTAACAGAAGGAGGCCCAGCTGCAGCGTGGAAAGAAATAAGGCGAGTATAATACAATACCTTTTAGAGTAAACACAGCCGAGACGGTGGGTAAAATGGTGATACTACACTCCTGGAAATGGAAAAAAGAACACATTGACACCGGTGTGTCAGACCCACCATACTTGCTCCGGACACTGCGAGAGGGCTGTACAAGCAATGATCACACGCACGGCACAGCGGACACACCAGGAACCGCGGTGTTGGCCGTCGAATGGCGCTAGCTGCGCAGCATTTGTGCACCGCCGCCGTCAGTGTCAGCCAGTTTGCCGTGGCATACGGAGCTCCATCGCAGTCTTTAACACTGGTAACATGGACGTGAACCGTATGTGCAGTTGACGGACTTTGAGCGAGGGCGTATAGTGGGCATGGCGGAGGCCAGGTGGACGTACCGCTGAATTGCTCAACACGTGGGGCGTGAGGTCTCCACAGTACATCTATGTTGTCGCCAGTGGTCGGCGGAAGGTGCACGTGCCCGTCGACCTGGGACCGGACCGCAGCGACGCACGGATGCACGCCAAGACCGTAGGATCCTACGCAGTGCCGTAGGGGACCGCACCGCCACTTCCCAGCAAATTAGGGACACTGTTGCTCCTGGGGTATCGGTGAGGACCATTCGCAACCGTCTCCATGAAGCTGGGCTACGGTCCCGCACACCGTTAGGCCGTCTTCCACTCACGCCCCAACATCGTGCAGCCCGCCTCCAGTGGTGTCGCGACAGGCGTGAATAGAGGGACGAATGGAGACGTGTCGTCTTCAGCGATGAGAGTCGCTTCTGCCTTAGTGCCAATGATGGTCGTATGCGTGTTTGGCGCCGTGCAGGTGAGCGCCACAATCAGGACTGCATACGACCGAGGCACACAGGGCCAACACCCGGCATCATGGTGTGGGGAGCGATCTCCTACACTGGCCGTACACCTCTGGTGATCGTCGAGGGGACACTGAATAGCGCACGGTACATCCAAACCGTCATCGAACCCATCGTTCTACCATTCCTTGACCGGCAAGGGAATTTGCTGTTCCAACAGGACAATGCACGTCCGCAGGTATCCCATGCCACCCAACGTGCTCTAGAAGGTGTAAGTCAACTACCCCGGCCAGCAAGATCTTCGGATCTGTCCCCCATTGAGCATGTTTGGGACTGGATGAAGCGTCGTCTCACGCGGTCTGTACGTCCAGCACGAACGCTGGTCCAACTGAGGCGCCAGGTGGAAATGGCATGGCAAGCCGTTCCACAGGACTACATCCAGCATCTCTACGATCGTCTCCATGGGAGAATAGCAGCCTGCATTGCTGCGAAAGGTGGATATACACTGTACTAGTGCCGACATTGTGCATGCTCTGTTGCCTGTGTCTATGTGCCTGTGGTTCTGTCAGTGTGATCATGTGATGTATCTGACCCCAGGAATGTGTCAATAAAGTTTCCCCTTCCTAGGACAATGAATTCACGGTGTTCTTATTTCAGTTTCCAGGAGTGTATATTAAGGAGGCTAGCAGCGATCCGGGATAGAAAAATATGAATTCTCCTATAACGAGGAAGCAGTCGGCCGAAGCCATACTCTGTGACGTAGTAGAATCACGGTGGGGAGAGTAACGTCATATAAAAGCATTTTGAGAATTAAATTAACTCACAGAGAGCTCTCGTCTCGCGGCTGGCCACACACGTGCATGTGACAAAATTAGGAAGACGCTGAGACTCAAACTTAACGTTTGCGAAGTGAAGGTGGTACGCTTCACATATTGTGGTGACAAACGTAAAGCGGTATTTCAAATTCTTGCAACAATTTTTGCGGGCTGAGATTTGTGCACGTCGCTCCATGCCATAGCGAGTGCGCAATTGCCATTAATTTTATAGGGATCGTTTCATTTGTCGTAATACTTTCATATATAGAGATAAAGTTTTAATAATCACATATTCAATGTCTAAATGTTAATTAATTTGTTGAGAGTTGAAAGTAGTAAAACTCTCTTGTTGTTCATGATTTGAACCTTGAAAGCTTCGATAAATTAAAAATGTAGAATGAGAAAGGGAGAGGTTGTTGTCATCATTTTAGGATAAATCCCAAATTTGTCATTTATATTAATTTGAGTATTCTTGTAATATCACAGTGGCATTTATATTAAGTTTGAGACTAGGCCAAAATTTATAGCTATGTGGAATGTCTGTTTACCACCCTGGGTTTGAGACGACAGTTAAGATACATTATCCATTGGAGCGTAAGATACGTTATCCACTTGCATAAAGACCATAAGGTACGTCACCCGCTTAAAAACTGGGCTGCGAATTTAGGAGATTCTGAAGGTGTTTCAAAATAAGAATTCGGTTTAATATAACAATTTTTAATATACCAAACGATGATTACAGTGGGATTTATCTCTGTTGATCCGTGACTAAGCTGACACAGTGCTGATATCAGGTTAACAGTAAAATCTGTGAGAAGGTGCGGTGGGACATTGCAATAGCTGAGCTGCTGGGGGCTAGTGAGCGCAATGTGTCGACATCGCTTAAGGAGAACAAGCATGTGAAATTATTGCGAGATGGGTCAGCCTCACTCAGTGTAACTTGCCAGTGCAGCAGTAATGCACAATGCAGGGTAGGCAAAGTCTCCATCCAATGTTCAAATGTTCCAATGTGTGTGAAATCTTATGGGACTTAGCTGCTATGGTCATCAATCCCTAAGCTTACACACTACTTAACCTAAATTATCCTAAGGACAATCACACACACCCATGCTCGAGGGAGGACTCGAACTTCCGCCGGGACCAGCCACACAGTCCATGAGTGCAGCGTCCAAGACCGCTCGGCTAATCCCGCGCGGCAAAGTCTCCATCATCAGAGTTTTTGTAGTGCTGCATAGTACATAAACAGGAGCACTGCAAGAGCACAATAAGTGCGATGCTATCTGGTATAAATAACCGTAGATTTTGTAGCAGATTCAGTCGCAGTACAGCAGTACCACAACGACGCAGAGGTTACACCAGGCGCAGATATGACATGAAGCCGTCAGCCGAAGTAGCTGGTTTGAGTCCCCTCCAGGGAAAGTGTTTCCTGCATGAAGTATGCCCGGCACTCTTGGCGCCACAGTGCAGCAGACCTGCCGGTCCAATCCAGTAGCCAGACTCCTGCCAGGAGGCACTGGATCAAACTCTGCTGATAGCACCCGCCTTCTGAGAATGTGGTGGGTGCGGTATCTGCTGCTCAACTTGGCTGCCTGGGTGTGGTCGTTCATCGAAGAGCGAAATTGGAAATTTGTGGTAAGATCTTATGGGAGCAAACTGCTGAGGTCATCGGTCCCTAAGCTTACACACTACTTAATCTAGATTAAACTAACTGACGCTACGGACAACACACACACACACACACACACATTCCCGAGGGAGGACTCGAACCTCCAACGGGAGGAACCGCGCAAACAGTGACAGGACGCCGTAGACCACGCGGCTACATCAGGCGGCATCGAAGAGAGGATCCCATTACAAGATTCCAATATGCTCTCACGCGACCAAGCCATAGGCCAAATGAAGTGTTAATTTTGACAGCCAGTTTTTCCTGGGTCCCATTGGTCCGCCATCCAGTCCCATTCTTTGGCAACAGAGACGCCTCACACCACCCCGGCGTCCGCTATGAAGCGGTACCAGAAGTCCTGACATTGTCTTGAGTGGACAACAGAAGGTGCATCGCCCATGCAGAACAACTACGGAACCATTATCTGCAGTGTTAATAACGTGGGGTCAGTGAAGAAACTAGTTGTTATTCTTTACGCGTTTGGCGGACATGACGTCTAAGAGGGAGTGTTATAGTAACTTGAAGGTTACTTTGTTTTGACCGGAACAACCGACTGATGAATTTCGTGGCAGCACTATAGAGCAGTATTTATAGCCTGTGTTCGCAGTGCAATCTGTGGTGTCACCGCCAGATACCACACTTGCTAGGTGGTAGCCTTTAAATCGGCCGCGGTCCGTTAGTATACGTCGGACCCGCGTGTCGCCACTATCAGTGATTGCAGACCGAGCGCCGCCACACGGCAGGTCTAGAGAGACTCCCTAGCACTCGCCCCAGTTCTGCAGCCGACTTTACTAGCGATGGTTCACTGGTTCTCATTTGCAGAGACGACAGTTTAGCATAGCCTTCAGCTACGTCATTTGCTATGACCCAGCAAGGCGCCATATTCAGTTACTATTGAGATTGATATTGTGAATCATGTACCGTCAAGTGCGACGTTCATCATTAATGGATTAAAGTTAAGTATCAAACTAATTACGTCCGCTTTCTGAATCCTAATTCCCTGTCATGTTCCAGACCTCACGTCAGTAAAGTCCTTCCCTCCTCGCACCAACCTGAGTGAGCTAAAACGCCTGCATTTCGGCCTCCACTAGTAACACGGTGTTGGTTTTTCTGCCAACACAACACAATCTGCTTTAGCAGTCATGCAGTGATGTCAGAGGAAGACCTGCGACAGTGTCAGAGCGGAAAAGTTATAGTATGCCCAGCTCGTACAATGCTGAGGTGCGCAAACGCATCGGCGGTGCAGTTATTCGTGATCATAGTAAGGAGTCAGCAATGTGCAAGAGAATTCGTGGAACATCGGTCATATTTCCTGCAAGTAGGATTTTTTTCATGTATGACAGTGTGGCAGTGGTAGAGAGTTGTTATGAGCAAGGATGGCACGCAGTTGGAACTGAAAGAAAGTGGGTTCAGACTAACAGAACAGCATGGAACACAACGGAGCCAGCTTTCCATCTACCAGCTACTCACTTGAACATGAAACAGCTGCAGCTGTACTGGCCGGACGAGCCACTGGAGCTACTCCATAAGCAGAACCTAACCTCTCCGAATCATCGCAATGCATGTTCCTTAGGACATGCACATCTGAAGGAACACTGCACAGTTCTTCTTAATGACACAGGCACTGCAATACCGAAGTTAGGAAATTCTGCTACCTAGGCAGAAAAATAATCCATGATATATGTAGCAAGGGAAATATCTATATCTTGTAGAAGAGGTTTGCTAACCAATAAAAGTCTACTAGTATTAAATATAGGTTTTAATTTGAGGAATACATTTCTAAGAATAGACATTTGGAACACATTATTGTGTGATAGTGAAACATGGACTGTACGAAACCGAAACAGAAGAGAATCGAAGAATTTTACATGTGGTGATATAGACAAATAATGAAAGGTGACCCGATAACGTAAGGAATGAGGAGATTCTCCGCGCAATCGACGAGGTCAGGAATATATGGAAAACACTGACATGTAGAAGGGACAGGGTGATAGGACATATGCTAAGTAACCATGGAGTAACTTCTGTGGTACTGGAGGGAGCTGTAGATGGTAACAATTGCAGAGGAAGACAGAGATTGGAACACACCCAACATATAATTGAGTACGTAGATTGCAATCTCTGTTCTGGGATAAAAAAGTTGGAAAAGGAGAAGAATTCGTGGCGAGCCGCATCAAATCACTCACAAAACTGGTAAGTCAACAAAAAAAAGTATCTCATGGAATTCAAGTTAGCTGTGAGTGTTTGCAAATTTTCGAGTGCAAATGTTTTATGTGAGAAGAGTAGAAGCAAAAATTGATGAAAGTTCTAGAGGGACTAATGGACTGTTTAGTGGAATAGACACAACCAACTAAATAGCAGAAGGAGGCCTATATCATGTAAGAATTAAAGTCAAATACAAACTCTGAACTTTGAAAATTGTACCACCACATGCTTTGTAGGAGGAACTTGTGTTGTATATGTGACACATGGATGTTTAATGCAGCACACCTACCAGGTTAAAAGTACTATTTATAAGAAAGTGTAGTGGAACATAGTGTAAGCCGCTGGTGGCTGTTGACAGCGACTTGTCGAAAAATGGGTTACGATAACAAGTATGGGAAATTAGTGGGAGACGGGCTAGCCTTGCTCGTAGTAACTTGTCAGTGCAGCGATAATGCATGACACGTCAATGTCTCCATCACCGGCGTTTTCGTGGTGCTACAGAAAATGTGACTAGGAGTGACATATTATCACAACAAGTGCGCTCCTGTCTGATATAAATAACCGATGATTTGGTAGGAAAGTCGTTTAGAGTCCAGTAGTACCACCAGGATGTAGGGGCTACACCAGATGACGAGGAGACACGGAGCCACGAGCTGCAGGTTTTGAGTCCCCGCCAGGGAACCTGCTTCTTACACTAAGTTTGTCCACCATACTTGGTGCCCCAGAGCAGCGGACCGGCCAGTCCAGCCAGACTCCTGCCACGAGACAGTGGATCACATCCGAGGCACAGCTACCACCTTCCGACAACGTGGTGCGCACATCTCTCGCCGAGTACGGTCATGCATTCAAGAGGAGCTACCTCTGCAGGATTCCAGTGCCACTGACATCGGTGCTGCGGCTCACACAAGATAGCTGCACGCCCGGCGAGTGCAGACGTCAGCAAAGCCGCGCACCAGCACATGCTGCACCTAGCTGGACGGACACTGGCTGCTGGCTGGTTGCAGGAGCGTGAACGCCCCCCCCCCCCCCCCTACCACGCTGCATAACCAATGTATAAGTTGGAACTGAAGTGTTTATTTCAACAGCTGGTTCTTCCTGGACCTCATCTACCTGCCATCCATTTCCACGCCTCAGCCTCCTGAGAAGGCATATGCACTACGCTACACCTAGCTCAGCTATACTAAGTCAAGAATGAAGTGTGGATAGAATCACACATTTAATACATTCAGTCGACCCCAAACTGAGACTGGTTAAGAATAGAACTACACTGGTGTCCACCCGGCCGGAGTGGCCGAGCGGTTCTAGGCGCTACAGTCTGGAACCGCGCGACTGCTACGGTCGCAGGCTCGAATCCTGCCTTGTGCATGGATGCGTGTGACGTGCTTAGGTTTAGTTATGTTTAAGCAGTTCTAAGTTCTAGGGGACTGATGACCTCAGCTGTTAAGTCCCATAGTGCTCAGAGCCATTTGAACCATTTGAACACTGGTGTCCAAAATTAAAGCAACAAAGGAAATTTTGCAATGTTGCGTTAATTTTGTCACAAAACAATGTAAACAGTTGATAGTAAAGAAGAAACAATGTGTAGCGCCCATTCTTCCAGCGGATCAGTTTGGAATGTGGTTGGTGGATGCTGCCGTATACAATCCGGCTCCCAGCTCCATTTATGGTACTCAAATCGGGAGAGCGGCATGGCCACGCCATGCGTGCAATATCTTCAGTTTCCAAGAAAACATCAACCACCCATGTGGTCTAAGAGGTCGAGCATCTCATCCATCAATACGGAGTCTGGGTCCACGGCCCCTCGCAACAACCACACTTGAGGTCCCAAGATCTCGTCACGATATCTGACAACTGTTAAACCTTGCCGATACACCCATACAATTTCATGAAGATATGATCGAGTGGTGAACATAATCCCCCACGATATCGGCGCTTTCCACAATGTCTGGGTCCCAAAATCACGTTCCACGCTCGCTCCAACGCCAATCCGTCGGGAATCACTCTCCAGACCAAATTGGGACTCACCTGTCTAAAGAACATTGGCTCACTGTTCGACTGCCCAGGTGGCATGTTGACAACTCCTCTCTCGACGCTCCCTTCTCTGAAGACGTGTCAGAGGTGCATACAGTAGGTCACAGCAATAAAGGCCACTCTGCGTTGCTTCGATACAACACATCCAGTGGATGCTGCGAGGTCAAGTGCCAGTTGCTGTGCGGTAGTAAGGCGGTACCGTCGTACCCTTACAGCAAATAACGGTCCTCTTTTCCTGAAGCCAAACGTAGTCGGCTCTGCATTGGCCTTCGAGATACAGTTTCGGTCTCTATAAACTGTCACCACATCCGAGAAACAACAGAACGATTCACATTGAGCGATCGGGCCACATCAGTTTGAGACTGTCTTGTTTCCACTGCACAGAGTCTGGTAGGCGTCTTCTCTGTTCCATACTTCACCGTCTGACTGTGTACACAACGATTGTGGATACGGGACTACCCGGAAAACACTACCCTGTTTGACAGATGCAGTCACTTCATCGTTGGCGTGGTAATCCGTTGACCGGAATGTCATTTGCCATGCAGATCGCGATCGTACGGACATCTGTTAACATGATTATATCGTGAATCAGACACAGTGTCGGGAAATAGAGGTTTTTTGCTTTAGTTTTGGACACCAGTGTAACTGCTGTCTAAAATCAGAAGAGTTCTGTCAAGACAATAATTAGATGGTCAGCGCAGCAATGGACTTACCAAGGCAGACAAGGTAGGCTCCACAGCCGTTACAAGCTGATTTCTTAATTTTCTCTTTGTCTTCTCTTTGACTGACTCCGTTGTTTGCTGCTGACTAGCTCCAGGACTGCCAGCCCACGGGTTATATGCTGCTCTGCTTGACGTCAGACAAATTCTATCCATCAAGTCTGTGCCATATTAGGAGATGTTTAAATTCCATCTAAGTGCCTCCTGATATTCAGAACTTCCTCACAATGTTCCCTTAGCATGTCTCGCGCCTCCTACGCCAATAGCAGCTGCAGCTACCTTTGATAACAGTATTAAGAGTACGACGTAAGAGGAAGCTATTCCAGAGAACAAAGAGAGTGAGATGTTGCTGGCAGGGCTTAAGTAATCCTTAAGTGGATATTATTCCTGAGCACGCAGTGAACAGGCCATTGCTGGTGGCTCTAATCGGTGCCTCCGCAGCTGCTACTAAAACGTAGCTTCGACTTCTATACTAATGCTTCTCTCTCTTCAATTTAGATGCCACCTCTAATTCAGATGACTGTGAATCTTTAAACGGTATCTGCTCTACGAAACCAAAGTACAGCTTTTTCTCAACCACGCGTACGTCTTTCAGGACTATTTAATTACTTTTAGTCCATTTTTCATGCACATCTCATTCTATCGCTCTTCCAAAAGATTAAAAATAATGGCAAGATCAAAGACAGTCTGCCGAATATGGTAGTACTTGGGTTCACATTGACTAGAGATTAGCCACAATCTGTCACCGTGAAACTCCAAGCCTTCCGAAGCCACAAAAACTAACAGTACATCTTTATATAATATGAGCAGCTGATGCCGCGGTCAAAGTCTATAGAGTTTGTCACTGAGGGAGCCAGATGCCTTGAAGGAGACTGGTTCAAATGGCTCTGAGCACTATGGGACTTAACATCTGAGATCATCAGTCCCCTAGAACTTAGAACTACTTAAACCTAACTATCCTAAGGACTTCACACACATCCATGCCAAGAGCAGGATTCGAACCTGCGACCGTAGCGGTCGCGCGGTTCCTGACTGAAGCGCCTAGAACCGCTCGGTCACACAGGCCGGCAAGGAGACTGGTTTGCTGATGCTGATAGTGATGTTGACGTCTTGGTGCGTGGAAACATTACGTTAAACAGGGATGCATAGCGTGATGTTTTCGTCCGTTATCGAGAGAATTGTGTTAATGCCCAGAGATACGGAGCCAAGATGCTGCATCTACGTGCGCGTCTTTATAGAAGTGCAGATGTTTCACGATTCCTCATTTTCTAATTATATCAGTGAGTTTGATTGTTACAATCATTCGCCGATCTCCAATATATGACAAGTACTCTTGTTTACTCACACAGTTACAGTAGCATGTATTCACGTCACGACACTATTCCGCCCACAAATCCACATGCCGAGTAGTCATGACGTACTTGAACATCGCTGAATGGTTCGTGACTTCTGGTAGAAACACGGTAACACTTTCTTCGGTCATCAGTCTTTTTATTAGCTTTATGCTACCCGCTGCGAAGCCGTTAAGTCCGCTTGTGGAGCTGAGAATCCCATCACACCATCTCTCAGTAAACACATTCACCCACTGGGATTGCATGCAACGCTGCTATAGTGAAAGCCTCATTTTCAGTTGGGCATACTTTATACAAAAACATACATACCATGTACATAAATGACAAAAGACTACGGTTTTAGTAAAATTTGTCTCTCTGCTGTGGAAAAGCCAATTAGTGTCAGACTTACATTTCCACGGCGGCAACGAAATTCGACAGTAATTTGAAAATCTGAATTTACGCTGTTGCCAGGAGCGTTGTTATGCTGAACGGTTTTCTGTGCTTTACACGATTTCTCTTCATAAATACTAAAGGTCATTCGCATTGAGCTGCTCTGGTGGATAAACCGCTCACCGGTAAACTTTTACTACGCGTGGACTCTCTCTCTATCTCTCTATCTCTCTCTCTCTCTCTCTCTCTCTCTCTCTCTCTCTCTCTCTCTCTCTCTCTCACACACACACACACACACACACACACACACACACACACACATACACATACACACACAAACACACACACGCACACACACACACACACACACACACACACACACACACATACACACACATACACACTTACTCCATCGGCAATTGGATCAAGTACGAACAGAGTACTTGAATCACCTCAACATACCACAACGCAGGCAAACGCTTGTAGTAACTAGGAAAATAGAAACCGTATATGTTTCGCAGTTTTGAAAGAATTTTTTCTCATTTTGTCACGTTTTAGAGTTCCGTATCGTAATCGGTGAAAACGGAATCCTTGTACAATCGCTTTGTTGTCCATTTGTCTGTCCGTCTGTCCGACAGTAGATTAGCCTTTTTCTCAGGAACGGGAAGACGTATCAACTTGAAAGTTTTGTCACATATTAAGGTCTACAGTCCTTTGGCGTTGTAATAAAATTAAGTTTCTCCAAGTGAATAGAAACAAAAGATACGGCCACATATGTCACATATTTTGATACTTGCAGACTCACTCACCAAAACCTATAGGGTACTTTCCGTTGATCAAGAATCACGAAATTTGGAAAGAAGCCAAGTTTCACAGTAAAATTTAAGGAAAAAATCCCAAAATTGTTAATTTGTAATTATATCATACGAAAACTTTTTTTTTATCATTTGTTATCAGGGTGTCTGTCGGTCCGATTGTTCAGAACTCATTTTCTCAGGAACAGGAAGACATATCTAATTGAAATTTATGTCACATACAAAGGTTTATGGTCCTTTGGTGGTGCATAAAACTTTATAACTCAATGCAATTTATGTAATGTATTTCGATGCTCACAAACTCATTCATCAGAATCTTCAGGGTGCTTCCTGTTAATCTAAAATCGCGATATTTGACAAAAACCAAGCTTTCACAGTACAAGTAAAGGGAAACATCCGAAATCTATTAATTTGTAATTACATCACACGACAAATTTTTTTCTCATTTGTTGTCCGACTGTTTGTTTGTCCTGTTCACACCCCTTTTTATCAGGACTGGACAGACATATATCTTGCCAGTATCGATATCGTCGAGATTCTCAAATCCCAGGATGGATGAAATACGCTGCAGCGCCAAAGAAACTGTATAGTTATGCATATTCGAACACGGAGATATGTAAACAGGCAGAATGTGGCGCTGCGGGCGGCATGCCTATATAAGACAACAAGAGTATGGAGCCGTTGTTAGATCGCTTACTACTGCTAAAATAGGAGGTTACCAATTTTTCAGTGAGTTTGAACATGGTGTTATAGTCGGCGCACAAGCGATGGGACACAGCATCTCCGAGGTAGCGATAAAGTGGGAATTTCCACGTACGACAGTTTCACTACTGTACCGTGAATATCACGAATACAGTAATACATAAAATCGCCGACACGTTGCGACCGGGAAAAAAAATGCAAGAACGGCCCCAACGATGACTGAGGAGAATCATTCAACGTGACAAAACTGCAACCCTTCCGCAAATTGGTGCATATTTCAATGCTGGGCCATCAAAAATTGTCAGCGTGCGAACCATTCAAGGAAACATAAATCGATATGGGCTTTCGGAGCCAAAAGCCTACTCTTGTACGCTTGGTGACTGCATGACACGAAGCTCTACGCTTCGCCTGGGCCCGTCAACACAGATATTGGACTGTTGATGATTGGAAACATGTTGTCTGGTCGGACGAGTCTCGTTTCAAATTGTATCGAGCGGATGGACGTGTGTGGTTATGCAGACAATCTCATGAATCCATGGACCCTGCATGTCAACAGGGGACTGTTCGATCTGGTGGAGGCTCTGTAATGGTGAAGGGCGTGTGCAGTTGGAGTGTTATGGGACGCTTGATACGTCTAGATACGACTCTGACATGTGACACGTAGGTAAGCATCATGTCTGATCGCCTGCATCCATTCATGTTCATTGTGCATTCCGACGGACTTGGGGAATTCCAACAGGACAATGCGACTCCCCACACGTCCCGAATTGCTAAAGAGTGGCTCCAGGAACGCTCTTCTGACTTTAAACACTTCTCCAGGCCACCAGACTCCGCAGACATGAACATTATTGAGAATATCTGGGATGCCTTGCAACGTGCCCCACCCCCTTGTACTCTTACGGATTTATGGACAGCCCTCCAGGAGTCATGGTGCCAGTTCCATCCAGCACTACTTCAGACATTACTCGAGTCCATGTCACATCGAGCTGTGGCACTTCTGCGTGCTCCCAGCTTGTACGGAACCCTCAGTGTGCGATTCCTACTTACACTTACGCGGATTTCTTTATTACATGTATATTTAATGGTGGAGCTTGTCCAATCACTCTGCTCCTGCATATTTAATTCCTTGTGATTAAACTATGTTTATTTCTGCAATTCTTCGCTCTTTATAGTCAAGAAATAGGCTCTTTTTTTACTATTTTTTTATTGTCTGGTAGAGATATTGAGGTGATCTGACGGTTAAGCGAAATGAAATTTCATTTTAAATGTTGTCTGAACTCAGTATGCTAAATTGCTAATAAAGTGTTGGTATCTTTCGTCTGTCAAATTTTCATGAATGAGCTATGGCTCATCTAGTCACACTTGTCGAGTTGGCAGAAAATATTATTTGAAAAATAGTTTACAGAATATCACTTGGTTCTCTAGAATCCTTTATGAATAAACGTATGAGTATCCAGTATCCTGAATAACCTGAGTACTGCTGTGATGGAAAGTACATTTTGTTTTGTATTTCTGTTGAAGTCATCAGACAGAGTACAAATGCAAACTGGAAAATGATGAGAAACAGATCTGTTGTGTTCTTCACAAAGGTACCATCCCGACATTTATCTTAACGTATTTAAGTGAAAAACGGAAAACTTGAGTCTGGATAGCCGGACGTGTATTTGAATGCAGCTTCAATTAAATGTGAGACCAGCGTCTTAACTACTGCACGAGTTCTCTCGGTAATGCACTTGTATGGTTGAGCCTAATTTTATCTACGAGAAAGTCCAATTATAATATTTCCCAAGCTACGCTAGTCTACAGCTTTCGCTTCCGGAGGGAGATGCGTAAGCTACAAGCGAAATTGCTACAGAGAATTCGTATGTGACGTGCGACAAACGCGGCGATATACTACCATCAGTGAGCCGTGCGGGAGCTTGTCCCGTGTTTATGGCCGAGCTTCTCTGTGCCTTTGCCAGAGATGGTTTCGAGTGGATTCGCCTCCGTGTTTCAGCCGTCAGCCTGTCTGAGAGGCACAAACCCTTGGCTTATTTCTTCCAACTGTTATGCCATTTTCTCGTCACATATGAACGCACTGATGCATGTTTGAGACTCAGGATGAGCGAATAGTCTCGTGAAGTACGAGTAAATTACGCATTCCGCGAAAAAAATCTTCTCTGGTTTCAACAATGATGGCTCCCTAAAAAAGTCCGGTATCTGCAGAATAGTGTCTTGTCGGCGTTGTTCTGCCAGTTGCTTCATCTCTGCCATACGGAGAACCCATTAGGCTGCGTTCACAGCGCAATCGACAACGGACGTCAGACACCGTCGCCAGAGGTCGCCCGGTAACATCGGCTGACAGCGTGCTCATAATGCGTCCGATTTCCTCTGTCACTTTTTGGCAGGGTTAAGAAGGTTAGGTTAGGTTATAATCTATTCCATGTATGAATTAAATTGAATTTTAACCTCTTAGGGTGGGGTGGACACCACGACGCCTCCGTCTTTGGATAGGAGTGCTGCATAGTGGCTTCCACTATTAAAGACACCCCCAATGCATGTGACTTAGTTTTCCTGCCTCGTAAAGAACGTGGCCAGAACTATATACTCTGTCCGCAGTCATCGGAATAACCAGACAAGTTTTACGAATATATGAGACGACGGGAGAAACGTTCTGTTACATACTCGAGATAATTCGTGGTTACCTTAAAAAAAAGTTATAAACACTCTGTTTCGTTGTATTTACGAGGGTTGCCTAGAAAGTAATACATCGCACTAGTGAAAGACAAGCATAAAGTGTAGCAAAGATACTCTGAAAACCTAAAGCACTTAAAAGTGGAATTACATACCGTACACCACATTTGCAAACCGCTTCATTAATAATTCGCGGTGACCTTGAAAAGCAAGTTATAAACACTCTGTTTCGTTGTATTTACGAGAGTTGCCTAGAAATTAATGCATCGCACGAGTGAAAGACAAGCATAAAGTGTAGCATAAGATACTCTGAAAATCTAAAGCACTTAAATGTGGAAATACGTACCGTACACCACATTTGCCAACCACTTCATATTAACAATATTAGTACCCTAATGGCATAAAATGGCAGTAGACAGAAATAATAATTTGTAGACAACTACTGACAACCCACAACAAGAAAGATCCAGTTCAGTACCTATAAGGACACGCCACCCTTTTGACTTCAACACGTTAATTTTTGAGGTTATAATCTATGCATAAAATTTCCAATAAAGATCTTGCCTATTTGAAGTTACGAACAAACCTGCGATGTCAAAAATGGTTCAAATGGCTCTGAGCACTGTGAGACTTAACATCTGAGGCCATCAGTCCCCTAGAACTTGGAACTACTTAAACCTAACTAACCTATGGACATCACACACATCCATGCCCGAGGCAGGATTCGAACCTGCGACCGTAGCAGTCGCGCGGTTCCGGACCTGTGATTTCAGTCCATAGATTTTGAACTATACCAGAATTGTGATATTTTCGTCATAAGGGTGCAATAAATTTACTCTTTATTGGACTAAAATTATCAGTTTCTCACGCTCCATATTCTGTGTGCGGGAACGTCGGTCAATTTGATTGAAGATTGTCGTCGGAAGTCCGTATGTTCCGGAGATAGGATGGTCTATAGCGTGACCGCGCACGTAGTGGCGTACTGATTTGAAAAGATGGGCAGTCTCCGGCAGATGTAGGTCGTCGGCGGAATCCACCGACATCGGTGCCACTGTGCCACAGCCGTTGTGCTCGTAGGACAGACGCATCTGTTAGGCTACCCGCAATGCAACGTGGCCGCATCGTTGAAGTCTTGGTGCGCTGTCTGAATTTTTATGGTACAACGATGTAACCATTAACGGTTCAGAAATTTTTTGCAAGATGAGTTAACAACATTTCACTGACATACTATATTGCGCGGTACAATGGCTGAATAGAGACAAAAATTCGCTACAAATTATTGCAGTTCGGAAAGAAAACCGCCTGTTAATGGAAGAAGACATTAAAACTTTGAGATTTGCCGATGACACGGTAATTCTGTCAGAGACATCAAAGGACTTGGAAGACCAGTTGAACGGAATGGATAGCGTATTGAAAAAATGGTTGTAAAATTAACATCAGCCAAAGTAAAATAAGGCAGTGTAGTGAAGTCGACTTAAATCAGGCGATACTGAGGGAAAGAGATTTACTAATGAGACACTAAAAGCAGATGACTTTTGCTATTTGTGCGGTTCAATATCTGATGATCACCGAAGGAGAGGTGTTGTCTGCTCGTGTCTACCTTCATTTCCCTTGATTTCCACTTTCGAAATCCGTAGGGATTATCTTGTTTTATCAGACACAGCTGGATGCAATTCTATGACCACAATGAATATTTAGAATTTCTTTTTATTTCGAGAGAAATGAAGCCTTGGTCACTGCTTGCTGAATGAAGTCGTCTGAGAACGAACTTGGGCAGCATTTAATGTGATTTAATAGAGTAATTCGCGTTACTCGCCACTTTCTTAGTACAAGCTAGGAGTAGGCAAAAGCGGACAGTTGGCCGCCCTGCGCTGATATGTGGCCAACTGGCGGGCGGCCCGGCCGTTCCTCTTAGTGTGCCACCGGCCGGCCAGCCCCAATAACCGCTCACGGCGTGGCCAAACGGGAGACGGTCGACTCTCTGCACGCAGTATCGGCCGCACTCACTGTCTTACCAATGACTTCCTATGCTTGGAATCAAGTACCTTGCAATAAGCAGTATCACTCGCAGGTCCCGTGCTGGACAACAAAGTTCAGCGAGATCTGTGCATTTTAGAATCGCTAGAGGGTTCGACGGTCAGCGTTCCATAAGTGAACAACTACTCATCACTTGGCACACGGCACAGAGAGAAACTTGGGTGCAGGTGTACCGCCATAGGATACTCGACGTATGGCAGAAGAGCTCCTGAAATGAGGCGAGATACACGTTGGTAGCTCTGATAGCAAAGTACCAGTATTTCTAAAATCACAAGGCCTCCTTTCAGGCAGGTGACGCGGGTGTATTCATCGGGGAAGATGTTTACCTGTGATTCCTAATAACCAGTCTGGACAAACACCCACTTCTAGCCTTGCTAATGGCTCCATTTCGGCGAAAAGTTTCTCCACTTATCGTGAATCCATGTGAAGACACTCACTGTCGATTACATTCCGTACAGCTACCAAATTGCGTGTCTGCTGATCGCTACTACGCGCGCTGCACTACAGTGCTAAACAGGAAAAATATTCAAATGTTCGAATGTGTGTGAAATCTTATGGGACTTAACTGCTGAGGTCATCAGTCCCTAAGCTTACGCACTACTCAACCTAAATTATCCTAAGGACAAACACACACACCCATGCCCGAGGGAGGACTCGAACGTCCGCCGGGACCAGCCGCACAGTCCATGACTGCAGCGCCACAGACCGCTCGGCTAATCCCGCGCGGCGGAAAAATATTCTTAGAGTTCCTGCACAGTACTGTAACTGAGAAGTTCACTTCTCTCACCACTAGCACGGCTCACTCTGCAGTTTACACTCTGCGCCATCCCATCGCTTCCGATTTGTTTTGGAATGATTTGAGAAACCCTCCCAATAGCGGTGCTAGCGTGACCTCTCTGGTCAGCTGAACTCTATTATACTTGCTAAAGTGTAACAAACTCTCTTTATTAACCCGTGAGGATGGATATACATTTATCACTTGAAACGTCAGATCATCGTAAAGCTGTAGACACACACTAAAAAAAGAATCCAGACACTAGGCGATCACGCAAGTCCGTCAGCATCAGTGTATTCGCAGTCCAAAGAGTTGTCCATGTAAGATCCAAGAAACAAACTAGTCACGTAAACACAGCGACAGCGAAGTAGACACTAGAGCACACAAAGATATGAAGTAAGTTTATGGCGGGAACGCAGCAGATTTTATTTTCTATATAATGTCAGAGATCAGATCCTAGTAACTACTTGTAAGCGCCTGCCATCGGCCGCAGTTGAAGTCTTTGGGAGCGTGTGTCGCAAACCATTGGCGTTGCTGCCTGAGGACACAGATATAATACAGTGGTATTGTGCGCATCTGCAACGTCATTCAGCGACATATGCACACCTTCATCCGAGCTCCGACCAAACTTTGTGCGATTTTGGTGACGATGTGTCAGAATGGCTTCCAAACATTTTTCACACAATGTGTCACCGCCTGTTCAGGATCCTTGAAGGGAAGTTTTCCTGCTTCATTCACGTTCCATATTCTGTGGCCTATAAAAACGTGCTTTGTTAAGAAATAGGAAACTTCAGCAGAAGCGCTTTATTCGTACAGCACATGCTTCGGGCCCAGCGCCCCACTACTCAGTTTTGCGGAAGAAAATTAATCATTAACAGTTTTGACTTGAAAATAATAATCGCTTTTAAGATTATGTGTGCGTGATTCTGCAATATTTTAAAATGCACGCTCTATTTACATTAATGAGACCACCGCCTATGTTCAACGTCAACGTGCAATAACAACTCACTGACAGTGGCAACACTAGCAGTGGAGGTTATATTAATCGTGTCAGGAGGCACGGGAAACAGTGCAGTCATTGTCGTAATACGGAAGTGGAGCAATTTATCTGACGTCCAAAAAGGCATGATCATTGTCTTTCTGGCCAAGAGTGCAAGCATTTTCGAAACGGCTAAGTTTTTAAGCTTCCCAACACGTTCCCACTATGTGTCACCGCCTTTCCAGCATCCTAGTAGGGAACGTTCCCTACTTCATTTGTTCACGTATGGTTAAGGTGCATCGCGCATGGAGAAATGACGCAATCCAATACTGGTGGCGAGGCAGATGTGGTGCAACCACAGGCTATAGATGACAGAGGTGAACAACGGCTGCGGAGATGTGTACGGGTGAATAGAGGTGCAACTGTTGTGCAACTGAGCGCCCAGATGAACCAAAGGGGCCACCAGCGGAGTCTTGTCAACAACCGTTCAGTGAACAATTCCTGCGTATGGGCCTCTCCAGCAGGTGCTTGGTTCTTGTACCCACGCCGAATGCTGCTCATCGGCGACGAAGGCTGGAATTTGTACGCCAGTACCACAATTGGGCGTCCATTGAGTGGTGACTGGTGGCCTTTTTCAGGTGAATCGCGTTTTATGCTCCATCGAGCTGATGGTCGTTGGCGTGTGAGGCATGAAACGTCTGAAAGAAAACATCTTGCAATAATCGAGGTGTTGTTATGGTCTGGGGAACATTTTTGTGGCACGCCCTGAGTCGTCTCGCCATTCTGAAAGGCACAGTGTATCAACACAAGTATGTATCCGTCCTTGGAGACCATGTCCACCTTTACAAGGAGTTCCTTTTTCCTCGGCACAGTAACATATACTGACAGGATAATGCAATGTCTCACACAACATTCAGTTTACGGGTGTGGTTCGAAGAGCACCAGAATTGGTTTACCATATTTCCTGGCCACCAAACTCCCCGGATTCAAACCCAATCGAGAATCTATGGGACCGCCTAGATTGGACTGTTCCCGCCATGTATCCTCAACCGAGAAACCTACCGGAGCTGGCCACGGCACCGAAGTCGAAATGGTTCCACATGCCTGCCGGTACCTCTAGAAACTCATAGACTCTCCTGCATGTCTCGCAGGGGTCCGCCTGCAAAAGGAGGTCATTCAGGTTTTGGACAAGTGGTCTCATTAATATGATTGGACAGTGTTCCAGAAGCCTACAACACTGACATAAAATTATGTGTTTTCTAATATTTCAAGACGTTAATTCGACCTCATCAAACCACATTTCGCGTATTACAGATTAGCACAAGAGTTTTATTAACATTTTCTATTCAATCCTGGCCTGTCATGCATTATTGGGAACTTGTGGAATAATGGGCTGGATTGTTTGGGGGAAGAGACCAAACTGCGAGGTCATTGATCTCATCGGATTAGGGAAGGACGGGGAAGAAACTCGGCTGTGCCCTTTCAAAGGAACCATTCCAGCATTTTCCTGGAGCGATTTGGGGAAATCACTGAAAACCTAATTGAGGATGGCCGGACGGGGGAGTCAACCGTCATCCTTCCAAATGTGAGTCCAGTGTGCTAACCACTGAGCCACCTCGCTCGGTTAGGAATAATGTTGTCGGCATACATTGTTTCAGTTTGATCGTTAACAAAGTTCTTTCTCGAGTAAAAAATTCATCTCAGTTAACATTAGTTTTATTAAATTTATGGTCAGTTATACTTGGTCTTGACAGTATCTTTGCCTGCAATGTTTCAGCGCATTTCTGTAAAGTTCCCATGTATGCTTTAGCCTTTACCAGTCTGCAGTTTGAGACAGCCATACCTTTCCTCTTAATATCCATTATTGTAACAATGAAATACGGGCTTGTTGAGCATATTGCTTTAAAATTTTAATTGTTAACTTTTTGGTGTCAGGGTGAGATTTGGGACAGGGGTCAGGGCTAATTCTTTACAGAAGCATTGAGACACAGGACCTAAATTTAACGATGTAATATGTTACAATTTTCTCTCAAAGGTTTCTTTGTATCATTCTTTTGCACCTGTTATGTCTAACATTAATGACTAATATTTAAATCTACATGCTAATGTATTAAGTGTTGAAATATAATTGCTTATGTGCTTTGTAATGAGGATGTGTGTAGCGAACTGACGTGGAAATACATATCCAACCCACCAGAGCCTAGATGCATACAGGTAACTGATATGGGCACTATATCGCAACTGAGTGACAGAACTGACTCGTAACGACCTGGGGTCGAATAGAGACAGTGTTCGCCTCCATGATCTGACAGGGCTGATACATTCATACAGCAGTCAGTTGATGGTTAGAATGCTAAGTTGTCAGATTATCTGTGCATCCAGTTAAGCTGGGCACCAACACGATACATATAGGGATTCTATCAGGACCTTACTCATCAACGACAGCCTGAAGGTGGTGCGCTGAAAGTATTGGGACAAAGTATATATCACCCCACTCTGCATTGTTGCCAGATATATCCAAGATGGCGGCTATGACGTCATCCAAGATGGCGATGTGCAGGCTTGGCAACAGTGCATGACATCATACAAGATGGCAGCCATGACGTCATTCAAGAAGGCCGATTTTGGCGGGAAGTTTGCATTTTGGCTCTAAAGTACCATGCCCTCCTCCCCCTTAAAAATGGTGGGAAGTTCAAATTCCAGCAGGATGATGTATCACACCACGGTTATCTCTACTAACCTAAGAAAATTGCGGGAAGATAGGCCACCTGGCCCACCTCCACTAACCTACGTCACCCGACTGCCACTTCCTCCTATGAACTGGTGCCAAGTTTGAATTTTGGCAGTAAACAAAGGTCAATTCACGTATCTCACCTAAGCGAAAAAATTGGGGTGAAAGAAAAGACACTTGTACTAACCTCAGACCACCGACCGCCACCTCCTCCTAAGGATTCATGGGAAAAGGACTTAGACATAAGTCTTTATTTAAGCAATTTTAAGCAATATGGCCATCTGGTGCGTTCACCATGAGGTGTGGACGCCATCTGACTTAGTACACAACGCCACCACCAGAGGGCGCTCTCGTCTGTGATGTAATTCAAGATGGCGGCATACATAGTGTTCAAAATGTTCAAATGGTTCTGAGCAGTATGACACTTAACATCCGAGGTCATCAGTCCCCTAGAACTTAGAACTACTTAAACCTAACTAAGCTACAGACATCACACACATCCATGACCGAGGCCGGATTTGAACCTGCAACCGTAGCTGACGCGCAGTTCCTGACTGAAGCGCCGTGAACCACTCGGCCACATCAGCCTGCCATTGTGTTCACCAGGAGCTGCAGGCTCCAACTGACTTAGTACACAGTACTGACACAAGAGGGCGCTGTCTTCTGTGACGTCATCTCATGATGCGACTTCTGTTATTCAAGATGCCAGCATACATTGTCTTCAACACGAAACTTAGTCCATATTGACACCACCAAAGAGCGCTACCATGGACTTGCAATGAATTTTTGCGAATGCCACACTCACCTGGACTTCGAAGGAATTAGTTAAAGTCGCCACCACGATCCTCAACCGGCCACCAGGTTCCCTTACCAACCCATGTTGTCGGGCTAACGTACACTAACGTGCACTAACGTGTACTAACGTGCACAGTGCATGACATCATCCAAGATGGTGGGGCGAAATGGCTGGAAAACGACTCAGGCAGCGCAGGGCTGCTGAGGAGAGTAACGAAGGAGTGCAATCTATTTATATTGGAACATTTTATTTAGGGATGGAGTATATTTATCACACTGACACAAAACACTCGCCCTGATGTGTTTGGAGACAAAACACACAGACTGCAACATGCAAACTACTCTTAATTTTCCAAAATCATTTCAGTACAGACCTGAAAAACTGTTCCTAAATAATGCAGTACGCAGAAGTGCAGACACGGTATGAACTCTTTAACTGTCCAAATAAGCATAGCACAGCATACAGGCCCACTCACAAAATAATACAACAAAGACACGCAAAGCACTCCCGCCACCCCCTCTCCAGTAGAGCACACAGGAGGTTAGGGGCAACCCCCACCAAGTGACGTGGCCATCAGCTGTCAGATCAGGAACAGATGCCCACATGCATGAGGCAGCGACATCCCTTTCATACTTGGTACCTGACAAATCCCTCTCTAAATACATAATCACCTAGGCGCCATTGATGACGGCATCGGACGGGAGTGAAGACTTATTTACAGAGTGCAGACTCTCCAAGCTTGTCTGCACCCATGTGGGTGCTGCGTGAAACTATTTACCATCACAAGCACATCTATCAATGTTCTCAATGTTATACTGAAGCCACATAACCTAGTCGAACTCTAGTAACTTGCATAGTGTCCAAGAAATACTTAATGTGGGCTTTTATAGGAGTTTTTATGATGTCTCAGGTTGTATGCACTGAAATTCTTGCCCTAACACAACATATTTACGAAAATAGCGCGGAATGCAGTCTTCCACGAGGACCTAAAGTGATACCACAGTCAATCACGCGTTACCCTTCCTGCTTTCAACACACACAAACGTTCCCACCGCTAGTAGAGGCTCCTATATCCCAGCACAAAGAATGTGAATGAATCGAGCATTATGATTGGCTCTTATCAATTTTACCCGCTAAATTACTGATGCCTTTGGCATCGAAGCACCATCCACCTTTTCTTTCTTTCTGCACATGAGACTTCCAGGATTAAAATTATTTTGCACAGATCGCTAAAATGCATTGACAATTAAACCGGCAAACTTGTTTACAGATCATCAGGAACATACAAGACATACAAGAATATCGGAAGCCAGGAGCATATTTACCAATGTGATTGCAATTAAATATTACAGTTGCTGCTTCAGTCTGACACTGATTGATGCGCAGGTAATGTCTCCTCTTGATGGCTGTTCTTCTGGAACGAATGTCAGTATCAATAGCATACATAATTTTCCACGTAAAAAATCTCTCGCTGTTATCAATGTGCTGAATCTATACGTTCCTCATTATAGGACACACAGTCATCCTCTCTTGTCATGCCACAACATACACAGCATCGGTGTTTAAGTGACTTCTATATCACATGAAGTTAGCTGAGCTTTTATATTTCATATTTTTTCTCTCTGTTGGGATTGAGAATAACGATGATAGCATGTTGGGCTGATTGATTTGAATGGATGCGGATCTGCTTCGGGCTATAGTATCTGTATCTAGTTTGGAGGCGTACCACATTGCACGCATTTCCACCAAATGGTTCAAACATGGTCCTGTTGCACTAACTCAGGTCGTTCTGTTTCGATATGGCTTGCAGGATGTGGTGGATATGTCTCTCTCCTACTTATGCTCAGTTAAAACGTAAATTGGAATGACAACATGTGGAAAGCTGTAGAAAAGGGTGCAGTTGCAAGATGCATATGGGATGACTAAAACCACCATGGAATTTTACTTTAGCAGCTATGTTTGGGAAAGGTGATTCTATTCAAGATATGAGAGTGCCAGAAATATGCTTGAGTAGTGGTTGTTATCATTAAAGGAATTGTCAATAGGATCCAACACAGGTATGTGCTTGATGGGAAAGGCTCGATTCCAAATCATGGACTTCATTTCTAGTGGATAGCGTAACACTAGAGATCTGGGAAACTAGTATACATCTTTTTATGACCTCAATCGACACATCTACTACTACTGTTTGTGTTCCTTCTCAATCAGTCATCGCCTATAACTCAGTGGATATATTGCAGAACCTCTTATATGATCTCGAGACAGAATGCACTACAATTATTATAGAATTATCTAGCTGGGGGCGGTTTGAGGGAGTCGCAAATACCGCCTACATACTACGTTAGTATTTCCATTTCCAGAGCCATAGCCTTCAGCAGGGTTTATTTCCGACACTTCACTCATAATCGAATGCCATTCAATTGAGACTGCGATCGTAGCATTTAATTGTAAGTATAATGATAAAAGATATATGTGGCCGTTTTTCAAGAATGATTCAGTGTACGCATGGCCTTTAGTGGGAATGATTCACTTTTGCCATTAACAGCAGCAGCCATCCGAATGCAGAGTGCTGTTGGAGTGTGTGAATGTATCTGAGTTAACTTCGCCGTCATCTAGATGATCTAATAGCGAACTAATACTTAGTATGTGTTGGGCAGCTTTCGTGATCATGTGGAAATTTGGGAAGACTGTGTATGGAAGTGCATTTATGCTGCACTGTTAGTCCCTCCCATGTAAATTGTTCAGTAGACTGCTTCTGCACTTTTCGCGCCTTTATTTAGTTGAGAGAAGATCGATTTTGGGGTGTGCATCTAGCAGGTGAAAGAGAGGTTACCTTATTCTCTAGACATGGGAAAGACGTTAGTTGGCTTGTAAATTATAGTGATGATTCGCAATCTGTTACATCACCAACTTTGGTATTCAAGGGTGAAAATATCAGTTTCCTCTGTTTGTTTGTAGTTGCTCAGTGGTCTAGAACACTCTCCACCTATCTAAAGTTTCGGGTTTGTAGAGAAATAATTTCCAGTCTATATCATCGGAATTATGTTAATGAGCGATCGGGAGGCTACTGCTGTGTGCTTGATTTCTAGAAGTACAACGGAAATGGCATAATATTATGTCAAAGGATGCGGAAATACTTGTGCTCGTATTTTATAATCTCAGAGTCTGGACATGGGTGTAGAAACTCAAGCAAGCAGGCAGGTCCAGACCAGAAACAGTAGCGCATTTGTACCGAGGGGGAAACGAGCCTGTATTTGCACATCAGTGCTGAGAGTTACTTCGATTCACTGAGGGCTTTCTAATACAAATCGGGTGATTTTGTATGGCCTAGGATACGAATTGTATGTTTGCTACATGGACAAAGTATGCGTTGATATATTGCTGAGATGGAGATCGGATTCACGCTCTAATATTCAAGCTCCTGGCTTCAGTGGGAGGACAGTGTAATTGAGTAGGTTTCTTTCCTTATTTGGCGATATGTATGGCACTTTGCGAGGTTTGGTTGTCGGTGCAATATGGCGATCAGTGAAAAATTGTTTATTGCCACTGAAAGTCGTGCCTGTAGAAAGAAAGAAAATGCAGATGGTGCTTCCCTAGGACTGGGTAGCATTATGACATCTAGTCGGTGTGAGTGTAGGCAAATAATAATTTTTTTGGGAGCTGTACAGAATAAAAGATAATTGTAATGTTTGTGTAAAATGCATAAATATTGCATTATAAAGTCACTGTGGCTTATTTTGTGTAAAACGTGTATATATATTGCATTGTAAAGTTATTGTGGTTTATGGTTGGTTGTTTGGGGAAGGAGACCAGACAGTGAGGTCATCGGTCTCATCGGATTAGGGAAGTATGGAGAAGGAATTCGGCCGTGCCCTTTCAAAGGAACCATCCCGGCATTTGCCTGGAGCGATTTAGGGAAATCACGGAAAACCTAAATCAGGATGGCCGGACGCGGGACTGAAGCGTCGTCCTCCCGAATGCGAGTCCAGTGTCTAACCACTGCGCCGCCTCGCTCGGCGTGGTTTATGTTGTGGCATGACTAGAAAGGATGACTGTGTGTCCTATCATG
Organism: Schistocerca gregaria; assembly: GCF_023897955.1. Lineage (NCBI taxonomy): Eukaryota > Metazoa > Arthropoda > Insecta > Orthoptera > Acrididae > Schistocerca > Schistocerca gregaria. The sequence goes on from NC_064921.1 coordinate 430,610,426, forward strand.
TGGGACGTATAGATTCAGCACATTGATAACAGCGAGAGATTTTTTACGTGGAAAATTATGTATGCTATTGATACTGACATTCGTTCCAGAAGAACAGCCATCAAGAGGAGACATTACCTGCGCATCAATCAGTGTCAGACTGAAGCAGCAACTGTAATATTTAATTGTAATCACATTGGTAAATATGCTCCTGGCTTCCGATATTCTTGTATGTCTTGTATGTTCCTGATGATCTGTAAACAAGTTTGCAGGTTTAATTGTCAATGCATTTTAGTGATCTGTGCAAAATAATTTTAATCCTGGAAGTCTCATGTGCAGAAAGAAAGAAAAGGTGGATGGTGCTTCGATGCCAAAGGCATCAGTAATTTGGCGGGTAAAATTGATAAGAGCCAATCATAATGCTCGATTCATTCACATTCTTTGTGCTGGGATATAGGAGCCTCTACTAGCGGTGGGAACGTTTGTGTGTGTTGAAAGCAGGAAGGGTAACGCGTGATTGACTGTGGTATCACTTTATGTCCTCGTGGAAGACTGCATTCCGCGCTATTTTCGTAAATATGTTGTGTTAGGGCAAGAATTTCAGTGCATACAAGCTGAGACATCACGAAAACTCCTACAAAAGCACATTTTTAGTATTTCTTGGACACTATGCAATTTATTAGTTTCAGCTTAGTTATTATTTTAGATAGCCACGTGGCTTCAGTATAACATTGAGAATGTTGCTAGATGTGCTTGTGGTGGTAGGTAGTTTCACGCGGCAATGCGTCAGCCACACGTCACTCATGGTACGTTAGAATCACTAGGGAGAAAACAGCTTGTGCTAGTCTGGATCGGATTTTTGCAGTGTCTTCGCCAGACCGCAGTTAGAGGGAGGGTAGTGGCGAACCCACATGGGTGCAGACCAGCTTGGAGTGTCTGCATTCTGTAAATAAGTCTTCACTCCCGTCCGATGCCGTCGTTAATGGTGTCTAGGCGATTATGTATTTTGAGAGGGCTTTGTCAGGTACCAAGTATGAAAGGGATGTCGCTGCCTCATGCATGCGGGCATGTGTTCATGGCTTGACAGCTGATGGCCACGTCACTTGGTGGGGGTTACCGCTAACCTCCTGTGTGCTCTACTGGAGAGGGGGTGGCGGGTGTGCTTTGCGTGTCTTTGTTGTATTATTTTGTGAGTGGGCCTGTATGCTGTGCTATGCTTATTTGGACAGTTAAATAGCTGATTTTGTGTCTGCACTTCTGCGTACTGCATTATTTAGGAACAGTTTTTCAGGTGTGTACTGAAATGATTTTGGAAAATTAGGAGTTGTTTCTGTGTCTTCAGACAGTGTATTGTGACCCCAAGCACATCAGGACAAGTGTTTAGTGTCAGTGAGATAAATATACTCCATCCCTAAATAAAATGTTCCAATATAAATAGACTGCACTCCTTCCTTACTCTCCCCAACAGCCCAGTGCCGCCTGTGTCATTTCCGCGCCATTTTCGCCCTACAGACCACCACTTGGGATTAGGTCACAGGAGGGATGGCAGTACCCTCTGGTGGCAGTAATGTGTACTAGGTCAGTTGGAGTCTAGATCTCATGGTGGAGACACTGCTTTCAAAATAAAAACTTATGTCCATCATATGCAGATCGTTTTCCCACCATTTCGCCCAACATCTTGGATGGTGTCATGCGCTGCAGACATTAGTACACATTAGTGCACGTTAATGCACGTTAGTACACATTAGTACACGTTAGTACACGTTAATGCACGTTAGCGTACATTAGCCTGACAATGTGGATTGGTAAGGGGACATGGCCGTCAGTTGAGGATAGTGGTGGAGACTTTAACTATTTCCTTCCAAGTTCAGGTGGGCATAGCATTCGCAAAAGTTCATTCCGAGTCCATGGTAGCGCTCTTTGGTGGTGTCAGTATGTACTAGGCCTTGTGGTGAAGACAATGTATGCTGCCATCTTGGATAACAGTACTTGCACCATCACCTGACGTCACAGTAATGCCCTCTGTTGATGGTGCTATGTACTAAGTCGTTTGGAGTCGGTAGCTATTGGTGAACGCAATATATGCCACCATCTTGGATTAATTCACAGATGAGAGCGCCCTCTGGTGCTGTTGTTGTGTACTAAGTCAGTTGGAGTCCAGACCTCATGGTGAACACACCAGATGGCTGAACTGCATGAAATTGTTTAAATAAAGACTTGTGTCCAAGTCCTTTTCCCATGAATCCTTGGGAGGAGGTAGTGATCAGGTGACTGAGGTTAGTACTACTTTGTTTACTGCCAAAATTCAAACTTGGTGCCAGTTCAAAGGAGGGTGACTTAGGTTATAGGAGGTAGCCCAGGTGGACTATCTTCCTGTGATTTTCTTAGTAGGGATAACTGTGGTGTGATGCATTATCCTGCTGGAATTGGAACTGCGCGTCATTTTTGTATGGGGTGGGGGACGTGGCACTTTCACACCAAAACTCAATCGTCCCGCCAAAATCCGCCATCTTGAATTAGGTCATAGCAGCCATCTTGGATGACGTCATCGCCGTCATCTTGCATACATCTGGCAGCAATGCAGAGTGGGGTGGTACGTACATTGTCCCAATTCTATTGAAGTGCCGAAACTGGTTACAACAATATAAATAAAATCATAAGGATGGCTGTTGGTGTTTTATTTCCTCAGAACATTAATACAGAGTTGCACATCCCAGGGGGTGAAGAGAAATTCATAGGGTTCACATCTGTCCTCCTACCAACCGTCACCACCCCCCCCCCCCTCCACATGCAATAACATATCCTGAAAGTGTTTATATTTTAAGGTATGCTGTATCCTGTTGCTAGTGCGTGTGAGTGAGCCGAGTGGGGTGAGGCGGCAATGTGTGTGCTCGGATTATTCGCCAACTTCACCAGCACGGGCCGGCCTCTGGAGGCCAACTGTGGGAGACGTGTGTGCGGTGCGGTCTGTGCTGCACCGTCTACCGGCGATTCGCTCATACTCTCTCGATGCTCATCCAGCTGCACTGTTTACGTCAGTTGTTCTGTGTGTTGCTATGTGTGGATTCACAAGAGGCTTATTTCCACCATTGTTCAGAGGTTTATGAATAAAGCAATATTTGTGCTACTTCGGTATATTTCGTGTATTACTTAGTTGCTACACGACTGGTGACGAGTTTGGAATGGTTCCTGCGCCTGCAGCCCTTAAGTGCAGTTTCATCAAATTAGTCATAATGGATGCCGTGCTACTGGCCCTGACTGAACAGCTTACTTCGGAAGTGACCACTTTGTCGGCTTCCATTAACAGACAGGGTACTGTTCCATCGGTTCCAGTTTGCCTCCCGAGCAATGGAAAGCTTATGAAGAAAGGCTCAGACAGCCTTTTTCGTCTTTCGGTGTGACAGACTCGAATGTGTGCAAAACCTTCTTCCCCTCGAAAATTACACCTAAAATGTATCAATTACCATGTCGGCTTGCCCACTGGAAAGAACCAGCAGGTTTAGTTTTTGAACACATCTGCAGTTTATTGTTCAATTACCATCGCAAATGAACGCACGTCATAGCGGCACGAAGTGAATTCTACCGATGCCGCAAGAAACCAAACCAGTCATACAGGGCCTGGGCAGCCGAATTGCACGGGCTTAACAGTGTCAATTCGTTACTGATGCCCATAACGACTCTTATGCAGACTCTATGGTGCGCGACACACTTATCTGTTTAGCTCCGGACAAGGAAGTGCACCAGAAGGCTTTATTCTGTCAAAACCCACCGTTGGCAGAAGTTTTGCAAATTGCAGAATTTTTTGAAGTTTCTCGGGCAGCGCGTGACCAAACTGAAGGGTGGATCGATGTGGTAGTGGTGTAACAAAGTGTGCCCACTAGGATGACAGACAGCTTGCACGAGGAAGCGGGAGTGGCAGCGATAAACGTGCAGGGTCAGCGCCGAGCAGACCACGGCTAGGCCAGCAGCCGCGGCCACCACAGTCTAGTGTTTCCCTCTTGTCCTTTTCGTGTTTTCAAGCACGAACGTTCGGCGTGCCTTAAGTGCTGGGCTACTTTTAGTGCTTGCCGAAAGAAAGGCCATATCGTCTCCGTGTGTCATTGCTCGGGATATGGATATGCACGTAAACTGAGTGACTCCCGTGCTTGGGACTCCTCCCAAGTTGTACATCGCGTTAAGCGTTTTTCGCCAAATGCTCCCACTACAGGTCGACACAGGTGCTGCAGTATTGTTGTTGTTGTTGTTGTTGTCTTCAGCCCAGAGACTGGTTTGATGCAGTTCTCCACATTACTCTATCCTGTGCAAACCTCTTCATCTCCGAATAACTACTGCAACCTACATCCTTCTGAATCCGCTTAGTGTATTCATCTCTTGGCCTCCCTCCACGATTTTTACCCTCCATGCTTCTCCCCAATACTAAACTAGTGATTCCTTGTTGCCTCAGAACCTGTCCTACCAACCGATACCTTCTTCTAGTCAAGTTACGCCACAAATTCCTCTTCTCCCCAACTCTGTTCCGTACCTCTTCATTAGTTATGTGTTCTACCCATCTAATCATCACAATTCTGCTGTAGCACTAAGTTTCGTAAGCTCTTCTTGTCTAAGCTATTTATCATCCACGTTTCACTTACACACAAAGCTACACTACATACAAATACTTTCAGAAAGGACTTCCTGACACTTAAATCTGTAGTTAATGTTAACAAATATCTCTTCTTCAGATACGCTTTCCTTGCCATAGCCAGTCTATATTTTATATCTTCTCGATTTCGACCACAGTCAGTTACTTTTCTTCCCAGATAAGAAAACTCATCTACTACTTTAAGTGTCTCAATTTCTAATCTAATTCCTTCAGCATCACCTGATTTAGTTTGACTACATGCCATTAACCTCCTTTTGCTTTTGTTTATGTTCATCTTATATCGTTCTTTCAACATACTATCCATTCTGTTCAACTTCTCTTCCAGGATCTTTGCTATCTCACAGAATTACAATGTCGTCGGCAAACCTCAAAGTTTTTATTTCTTCTCCATGGATTTTAATTCCTACTCCAAATTTTTTTTGTTTGCTGTACCGCTTGCTCAATATACAGATTAAATAACATTGGGGATAGGCTATAATCGTGTCTCACTACCTTATCAATCACTGTGTAAGTAGGCTGTTTAGGTTTTCTTATTGGTAACGTCACATAGCGCTCGGTATGAAAAAAATCACTGGCTGTGCCGTGTGCAGTCTGTGTTTAGTCTGCATTGTTGTCTGTCATTGTAGTGTTGCGCAGCGGCAGCTGGATGCTAACAGCGTGTAGCGTTGCGCAGTTGGAGGTGAGCCGCCAGCAGTGGTGGACGTGGGGAGAGAGATGGCGGAGTTTTGAAATTTGTAAGAATTGGTGTCATGAACTGATATATATATATATATATATATATATATATATATATATATATATATATATATATTATGACTCTTAAGGTAAATACATTGTTTGTTCTCTATTAAAATCTTTCATTTGCTAACTGTGCCTATCAGTAGTTAGTGACTTCCGTAGTTTGAATCTTTTATTTAGTTGGCAGTAGTGGCGCTCGCTGTATTGCAGTAGTTCGAATAACGAAGATTTTTGGTGAGGTAAGTGATTTGTGAAAGGTATAGGTTAATGTTGGTCAGGGCCATTCTTTTGTAGGGATTATTGAAAGTCAGATTGCGTTGCGTTAAAAAAATATTGTGTGTCAGTTTAAGCACAGTCTTGTATAATTTTTCAAAGGGGACGTTTCATATGTCGACCCTTAGCCAAGGATACCTCACTGGAATCTTCTGATTTTTTCTTGTAGTTTGTGTAGTTAGTGTAGCCTTTGTTTATTGCTAGCACCTTATCATAGAGAGAATTTCCTTTGTAGTTGTAGTCTTTCATTAATGTACAGTAAAACAGTTGTGGCATGCATGTAGATTTGCACCAAGTATTTCGCAGCTGCGCTTGCAATTAACTAGATATTATTTGCTATGTCAATGTGTTCTCTTATTTTTGCTCTTCAAATTGTGTTTTTCTGTGTTGTCGTGTGAAATATTGTGACAATAATGGCGTGTGAAAAACGTAATACTAGGCTCCAAAGTAAACTGAGAAATGACAGTGAAGACGAAAGCAGTGTGTTAGCGCCACCATGTAATGAATTAACTAATGTTCAAAGTAGTAATTTGGTAATTGTGCATAGGGAAATGGAGCGGGTTGCAAATAATGGTGTAGGCAGTGAAACAATTAGTGAACAGGGAAGCATTATCGATCGATCGGTTGGCAACCGCTCGCCTCAGGAATCCGAAATGACAGGACACAATATTGCAAATACTGTAGATTCAGGTTTTGCGTCCTCACCGTTTTCTCAAATAAGTCAAGACACATTTTCTGTTTTTCAAACTGCGAATATTGCCGGTGCAAATGCATTGCCGAATAGGACTAAGGAACATGTTTCAGACACCAGTGCATTGTTATTACAATTAATGCAACAAATGGGACAAAAGCTTCAAAAGTTAGACACAATGGAACAAAATCTTCAAAAGTTAGACACAATGGAACAAAATCTTCAAAAGTTAGACACAACGCTTGAACAAAATCAGAAACAAATGGGACAGAATCTTCAAAAGTTAGACACAATGGAACAAAATCTTCGGAAGTTAGACACCACACTTGAACAAACACGTGAAGATTTAACTACTGAGTTACATAACATTGAATCGAAATGTCAAAAAATCTGTAATGACGTAAAAACACAAATTTGTGAGCATTTCCAACCCATTTTTTCGCGGCATGAAAATGCATTACAGAATCACGAAGCAGCCATAAAAGAATTGCAAACTATTGTTCGTGAAAATCACGACACCTTGCAAGCTAAAATGGACTCAGTTGCATCCACCGATTCGGTTACGCAACTTGCAAGAACTCAGGAAAACTTAAAGGACACAGTAGATTCGATTTCAACACAAATGGACACTCTGAAACTTGGTTCAGAAAAACACACTGAGGAAATGTGTTCACTATCGGAGAAAGTAGCCGAACTTTCGGATCAGTTCACTAATTTATCTACGAAGGTAGATGATAATCTGAATGACACAAAACCGGTAGTCTTTAATGACACAGAAGAGTACGAACAAATTAGGAAATTCAAACAAAGTCTGAATGAAATTAGTACGCAACACCAAAGAGAAATCCGGGAAGTACAAGATCAGCTGTCACAGGTAATACAACAATTACGTATTTCAGAGGACACTCGCGCTCCAATACGGGAAGAGGGACATAGAAATACGGAACAGCCACAAAATAATAACACAGGGCACTTCGAAAATTATGAAAGAAATTGGCAAGGTGCACCGAATTTTGAGATGGAACTGCCGACACGACGTAACAATGAACGATATGCTACCCGCCGACACGATGATTTTGACTATAAGCTGTTCATTACTACACGTAAATTCAAACCATTTAAGATTTCTGGCAACGACATTCATCCACAAGCGTGGCTCCATCAATTCTCTCATTGTTTTCCTCCAAACTGGTCACTAGAGCACAGATTAGAATTTATGTGTGGCTACTTAGAGAATGAACCAGCTGTAAGAATGCGATCGGTCATTCACGATTGCCACAGTGAAGGAGAATTTCACCATGCCTTCCTCTCAGCATATTGGTCCCAAGCCACACAAGACCAAGTAAAACATGGCATCATGATGATGAAACATTTCGAACAATCTGAATTTTCCAGTCTTGTCAAATATTTTGAAGACATGTTACATAAGAATCAGTATCTTTCAAACCCATACAGCCCCTCAGAACTCATCCGCATTTGCTTAATCATATTACCTGAACATTTATGACAGATTATTTTAGCAGGACGATGCAAAGACGACATTGAAGCTTTTCAGGGGCTGTTACAAGAACTGGAAATTGACACTGACAATCGCGGAACGCGAAAACAGGAGCACAACAATTACAGGTCACACCTGTCACAATTCCGCGATGACAGAAATAATACACGACAAGGCTATTCGTACAACGTAAATCGTGACCAAAACAGACACCACCCGTATGACAACCGTTGGCAGAGTAGTAATTATTACAGGGAAAGATCACCTCTCCGCGGTAATGACTATCACAGAGACAATCAGAGAAACAGACAATATGGAAACCAAAATAATTATTATCAAGGGAGACGGAATAACTTAAGACGCAACGGTCCAGCGCGCAGTTACGATTCAGGGAGAAATTCTCCACCACGTGACCGACAATAAAGAAACTATGGAATCTACCGACATGACGACACACGATATGATCGTAACGACAGACCTGAATTGCAGCAGAACTGGCGGGATTCAAACAGAGCAGGGTCCTCTCGACAAGGTGAATTTGTAGAAGTTAGGTCTCCTAATCCCAATAACGGCGCGCGCCAACAAAGAGACAGACAATGACTCGCACCGCAGGCAGCCGTGTAAGACGCTAACCTTGGGAGAAATTCCAGTATTCTTTACCGACGTATACCGTATGATAATTGCTTTCAAGTTCAAACTCTGAGTACTATGAAGAGTAAAGGATTGCAGCACATTTCACATGCAAAACCGTTTATTGAAAGATGATCTGCTTTGTAACTTAGTCTCTGCCATAAAATTTTTCACTTCACGTTACTAGTATCCTTTGTCACACTGAGAAACTGTTAATATGCAACAATGTTTTGAAGTTAAATATCCAGTAAAGAACCAAGAGAACTTATTTAAACAGAAATTACGAATGCATTGTTATAGTGAACAGACGTCACAGTGTTATTGTGCATGTACATTCTTGCTTGTTAGTTGCACGATTACGTAACGACTATAAGGCTGACATACTTACAACAGTTACCAGTACTGCTAATGAGATTTTAATGCAACATTTTGGTTTACTTGCAAATACATTCTGGATTTAAAGTACTTTCTGTGAGATACCAGATGACACAGTGGTTAGTATATGTGACAGCTACACGATTATATCACGACGCTACTAATGAGTGACAATTTACAATGTTGCTTTTGCGGTGTATCTGTTTTATATCTGCAGTTTTTCTGAATAATTCTGGAAAGTAAAACATGTTTTACTAGTAACTTTTGTGGTATAGCTACAATGAGACAGCCTTTTCTGTAGCACAACAATACGTTACAGTACCGTACTTTCTTGATCACGATAAGGTACCTAATAACTACGATATCTATACGGAAAGCATTTCACCTTCGTTTATGGTGAGGTAAGTACATTGACTTCAGCAGAACTTTGCTTACAGAGGACGATAACTACGACAGTTCCACAGAATTATCTTACAGCAAAAAGCACATTTAGCACTACAGGGCACGCATTTGAGTGATTAATTTGGTACTTAAACCATTTATTTATCAATATTGTTGAATTAAAAAGAAAGTTTTTTGTGATACATTTCATCCCATTGCTGTAATCTGTAACACCTGAGGGTATTATTACATTAATCCTCAGGGGGGTACACGCTTACTTTGTGTACCATGTGTTTGGCAAGCACAAGGAGTCCTAGCTAATATGGTATTTGCTTATACAACTTAACACATCGGTACCGTATTTCTCTAACACATTAATTACACAGCTATCTGATCGTTTAACTGGGAGAGACAAACATTCATTTTACTACATCAGTGACAGATGTTTACGTAATTACACAGTTGGATAACTTCACACTTATGACACTGTATTTTGTCTGTACTTTGTGAACTGTTCATATTTTTTCAGAACCATTGTGATACTATAGGAGCTTTGAATGACATATTTGGTATGAGATCATGATTTTTAAAGTACGTTTGAGGTAGATGACACTTTTGACATGAGCAGAGAATTTTTTTAGGTTTTGAAATTATTGGAGGAAGCTACGACGATTTTGAGATTTGACTGAGGTGTTATGATGTTATTATTACGACGACGATGTGTATTATGCTGTTGCGGTATGTTTATGATCAATAAGCCGATGCTATATGAGGAATTTGATTATGCTACATATTTATTATGATGAGATATTGAAGAAGTGTCGACGAATATGTACATGTGTAATAAGGTAAGAAATAATGAGTAGTGGTTAGGGACTCTGATTTATGAAAAAGGATGTTGGAAACCGAGAATCGTACTTTAAGAGTTATGAAATGTGTGTATATGCGTGAATGTATCACTATGCTGGCGAAAATTTTTTGGACACAATTATGTTTAAATGATTTTATTTCTACAGATTTGTAATGCAAATTCTTGACCTGTGAATTTTTTTTATATGAGACTGCCACTGTAGCGGAAACTGCTGTCGTAAATATTTCAGTAAGAAATGCGTTGTGGGCACCCAGCTGCTGGACAGACGCCTTGAAAAAAGCCATTAGTGTGTGTGCCTGTCAGAAGCACAGGTGGAGAAAAAAAAGAGGGCCTTATCCTCGCTATTGACATTCCTTTGTAGAAAGCACCGCAAATACGACACGCTCATTACTGAGAAAGATACTTACATCTGACACCTGATTATAACAAACGTCTTTCTACGAGAGTTGAGAGAATTCTACTAACTTATGAAATGTCACATGACTATTGAATGATATTTTTATGCTTTGTCCATAGTTGCTTATTCCATTTGATATCTAGTTTCCAGCTGTGTTGCAGCATTGGGTTTATAAAATAAAATTAAATGCATTTGCTAATGTGAACACTTTCTGTCAACAGATCTATTAAATAATGATTTTATGATCCACATTCTTCAAAAAGGAGCACTTGGAAAGGAAGGAACAATAAGAAGGGACTAGTAACAGTAATTGCATACATAATTTTCTTTTCAAGTACATGGTAATATTTTTTTTACACTAAGTTGTTGTGGTGCCCCAGTTTAATTACATAGATATTAAGATGTGAATATACATTTCCCTTATCTGCATTGTTGTCTTTAGTGTAATATTTTTAGGCTTGAGCTTTACCATGTTTAGATATAAGTTACTGCATTTGCTGCTGCTGTTTTCCTGGCATAGTGCTACTAAATATCACTTTGTATTACTCTGTTAAGCTAGTTTTACTACTGATTTATTTTTCTTGTTTGCTGCGCATTGCCTTATATTAGTTGTAATATTCTAAACATCCTGGGTGGTGTCTGTTTGTACTATATCGTGTCTCCCAACCACTTTCGCGCAACGACGCTCTGAGCGTGTTTTTTAGGGATTTAACTTGAACCTGGGACCTGTTGCTGGTAAGGAGACGCCAGACCACACATGACATGTAGAATTCAGAAGAGTTCAGTGAGACTAGCGATGATATAATCAAATGCTTAATGATCTCAGCGTCAGCTCCACTGCACTCCCTGTAAAAGAATCTTAATTCTAACTAAATATAGTGGAAAGGGTTCAAGGCTTTCCTATTTTTAGTTAGCTGGTAAAATAACGTCGAAAAAGCAGTTAAGTTTACCATTGGAAATTTATTCTAATCACAAAACATCGTTTATAAACTGCACTATTGATAAAAGGAAATGTTTTATTACAGGATGGTAAAAACCAACTGCGTTCAACAAAAACGTGAACGAATATCCCCTAATTGGGTTTCCAAGTTCTACAATCGATCGAAGGATGACCTATGCCATATCACATCTATAATCTAGGTTTAAATTAAGTTTCACAAAAAAGAAAAATATCAAAATGGTCTACAGTGACCCTCAATTATCTTTAATAACTTATCTAACTTGTCGTAAATTACAGTGGCTGATGTGGCTTCTCAATAACTATATAAAAGAAAAATCATCGCGTTTCAGATCTGTTCTTCAGGTGGCAAATGTGAACACCATGAGTTTTAATTAACGATCACCACTAGTATTACGGAAAAAAGGGGTGTAACAGATGAGACTTCTGCAGTTCTGAGTGAAGCCTTATGCGCTCAAAAATGCGGCATCGCGTGCGTTCATTACCTTGTCGGAGTCTAAGCAGCGTCAGGGCGGCAGCGGCCGGCGCAGCAGCCATCCAGCCCGCCGTCTTGGAACTAACTCTCTAACTTCTCCTTACTACAATTTTACCGAAGTTAGTTTAAAAAAGCTATCTGGCTGTGTTTTCATCTGACCAATCAGGGTCTCAATGTTAACCTTTCGCTCCGCCTACAAAAATTCTGTCTATCCAATGGGAAACGTTATACTTTTCGTGGTGGGGCAATGTTTTTAAAGTTTGCAACGTAACAGAGACGCTAAAAAGTCTCACGCTAAAACCTGCAGCTAGTGTGGTCCTTTTAGCGTTATCATAAGATCTATACTGCTCTTCTGGAGGGCTCTATCTTTTAACATGGGCTGGGGGGTGATCCTAATGTAACAGACACGCGAAAACGCCCACGCTAAAACTTGCGGGTGGTAGTGGCCCTTTTTGTATTATCGTAAGATCTATACTGCTTTTCTGGAGGGCTCTAGCTTTTAACATGGGCTGGGGGTTGTCCTTGACATACCTGAGACGCGAAACAGCCTCACGCTAAAACGTGCGGGTTGTATAGTTGTACAGGTAGGCTCGCGGCGTGGGTGCCCAGCCCCTCTCTTTTCTAGCTTAACACGGTTCTGCTCTCGGCTTCTGTCCTCGTTTCTCCCCTCGGAACTGCGTCTGCCTCACGGTGGGAAGGTGCGACATGCATTTAGGCATTCTTGTGTTAGTCTGTGGTATTCCATTTGCTCACTCGTTACTCGTATTACTTTGGTTAATTTAATGTCACGATTTATTCCGAGCTATGTGACATACTACTGGATTTGCTTATCATGTCAGGGTTTTCATGTAAGGTGTTGGATTTGCCTGACACCTTACATATCACCACCCTTCGAACTTAATTTTTGCACTGAATTTAGGCAATGATTGAATCGTTGTCTAAGTCAGTCAAAAATTTTCTAATTTATCTAAATTTTGTTGCACACTGTTAAGCCACATTATTCTGTTCTATGCTAGTTTGTATTACTAATTTATATTCTTCCACATTACAATTAAAAATGACAAGAGAAGAATATTTTTATACTATTATTAGTTTTTAATTATTTTCTTTCTTTATTTAACTGTGAAGTTTGTTTTTTAAGAAGTTTGTTATCGAAAGTGAGGAGTCTTTCACATCGATTTTCTTAGAAATATTGTTTTTATAAATGTAGTAATTAAGTAAAATCTATTCCTAACACATTTTCTAAATATCATGTACAAGTAAAATGTTTTTGTTTCTCGACACGCATTTCAACATTGTTACAATAACAAATAAGAATTATTTCCAAGAATTGCTTTGACAAAGAAATATACATACACAAGTATCGAGATATTATCGTAACAAATCGTACAAATGTTAAAAAAATGCTTTGACAAGGAAATATACATACACACGTATTGAGGTATTATCCTAATAAATGGTACAAATGTTAAAGAAAGGGAAAACATCCAACAAGATATATTTTTATTCTTTGTTTTTATAAGGAGAAAATAAGTATAATATAGTTATTCTTTCACTTTTATGAGGAGAAAATAAGTGACATATTGTTTCTTTATACACTGTCCATTTCAGAATTAATGACTTATTTTTATCTTCTTTATTTAAGTCCATAGTCAATGACTGTTATTTTGTAGTTTGTTAGCTGTCTGGTGTGCTTAACTTATTTTGTCACACGTTTCTTTTGCACAATTCCTACATCACATAATTTGATTTCACACGTTCACACAATCCTATGAATGTTCAAGCATGAGGTTGGCGAATGTTTTTGCACGAAGGTGATGGACTTGAGCGTGATGGATGTGGGCAAGTATTTCATGTACAGCTTCGTTCGTCGTTCCTTGATTGCTTTTCAAGTGTGTGTTGCTGTTGTGGAGGTCCCTTAATGGAATGGAGCTGTGAGTGCTGAATCTCGTGGTTTACTGGCTTTGTATGCGTGAAAGTCATCGTTATGTGTCGCTGAAAGCGGTCGTTTGTCGTTGTAATACTTCGCAGACGGCTAGTTTACAATAGGATAGGGATTTGGGAAGGTATGTCGTCTATTCTTCACCCATCTTCTTTCTTGGTCTCAATCTTGCGAATCTTCAACTTCTGTTCTTCCCGCTTTTTCTCTGCTTCTTACTTGCTTCTTGGTTCTTCTCTGGGCAGGATATGGAAATATTTATTGATAACTAGTCGCTTTGAAGTTCTCCTCCTAGTAACAGTTTGATAAATTGTTTGGGCGCGTCATTTTTACTTTGTGGAAGTCCTTCTTCAGTTTCGTGCATCAGCGTGCTGTTTAATAGCAGTAGTGTGACTTTTACGCATATTTTTTTCCAGCGGTGGATTGCCCAAGCGGTCTTCTCGTCCTGCCGTTTTTTTGCTCGCTCCGCTGAGTCGGGAGCGCCCTGGTGTTTACGAGCGGTGAAAATCCGGTGTCCTGGCGTCCCGAGGCGCCTCTGCAGGGATGTCACTGTACGGCTTCCTATTCCATCCCAGCAAGGTTCTACCTAGGGGGCACATTTATTGCCCACTTTCGCTACAAGGGCCGTCTGTTAGTTTCGCCTTTCCCTTCTCTCGACGCTCCTGATATGTAGGAATCGAGTCTTGCTGATTACGTCCTTTTCTTTCCTGATACATCTCGCGTTGCAACTTGTGGGTCGTTGCATCTCTTCCTTGCTGGAGTTTATGCAATGGTTCTTACAAAAAGTTTTACTTATAATCATCTAACATATATCTACTATAACAATTTGTCCATTTTATTTGGACTGTTGAGCTCCGTGGCCGTGGATAATGATATTTCACTGAAAAAATACGGCAACCAGCCACTTTTTAATGCGTTTTTTATTTACGCCAATATGCATTTCGGGTTTGCACCCATCTTCAGCTGGCAAATTAGATGGATCTTCAGTTACTACAGTAGTACAATCTCGACAGCAGTTTGGATGCTGCAGCAAGCCTGTGCAAAGCAACGACTCCAATCAGTTACTTCAATTTCGCGAGTTTAAAGTCACACACTATCAGCTGTTCTTTAAACTCGCGAAATTGAAGTAACTGATTGGAGTCGTTGCTTTGCACAGGCTTGCTGCAGCATCCAAACTGCTGTCGAGATTGTACTACTGTAGTAACTGAAGATCCATATAATTTGCCAGCTGAAGATGGGTGCAAACCCGAAATGCATATTGGCGTAAATAAAAAACGCATTAAAAAGTGGCTGGTTGCCGTATTTTTTCAGTGAAATATCATATATCTACTATCTACTTGTTTTGCGCCTACTTAAAAAGCTTTACAAATTTCGGCGCCCTTTCCATGTTACAATTCTAAGATATTTGGAGTCTTAACGTCTACTCAAGAATCCTCAAATTCGTTTTTTATTTTTGTGTAGTGTCGTGGTGTATAGCATTTTAGTATTTCATGCTGTTAGACTATCTACGCTTTATCCCTTCACCTTAATCTATGGTACTATTGGTGTTATTATTGAAACTACTTTCTTTTTCCCACCTTCCTCTCTCTTCATTCTTCTTTCACCTGACGATCTTATCTGCAACATAATCTTGAAATATTGTGCTGATTATTTACCAGTAATAAAATTAATCTTCAAACTTGTTCTGAAAGTGTTTAATACTGCCAGGCTTAGGTAAAAATACCTCTGCTTTATCTCGTAAAATACCCTCTAATTCTCTTTTACTGTGTTCCGAAATATCTTGAACTTCTTGTAATTTTTCGTCGATTTCTTTATGGACTTCTAACATGAGTTGAGGCGATTCCCCCTTTTGTGCATACCATTCTAATTCTTCATCCTCTTTATCTCGCATCATTCTTAATTGTTTGTTTATAACTGGTATCTCTTCTAATTTTAGCTTTTCCTCAAAGAGAAGTGTGACATTCCCGAATGTTACGCTACCTTTCCCCATATCTATTATCGCTCGTCTCTCATTTAAAAAAATCTGCACCTATAATCAAATCTACAGTTAGTTTAGGTATAATCACGAAGTTGGCTTCGATCTTTTGACCTTGGCACGAAAGAGTTAACCTTGTTTGTCTCGTAACTTCCGCAGCATTGTTTCTAATAGGACCTCTTACTTTAATCTTACGTGTTTTCAGAACTGGCATTTCCTCATTGGCGTTACACTGCATGAATAAATTTTCTGAGATCGCAGTCAGTTCACTTCCGCTATCAATTACAATACTGACTGGGATATGCTTTATCATGGCCTTCACAATTGGTTGAATTTGAAAGGGTTGGTTCTGTTCTTCTTCCTCTTGCATCAACGAATCCTCCACTGAATCATACATGAGTCTTTTTAGTAATTTCCCTTGTGAATTCGAACTTTCTGTAGGATAAGCTTCGACTGCTACTTCTCTCTCTTTTATTTCCTCTTCTCTATTGCTTCCTTCATTTCTTCCTTATTCTCTTCTCGTGATAAGATTTTTGCTTCTCTGTTCAAGGTGCTGCAATTGTCCTGGGTCGGTGCGTCATTCTCTTTGACATGGGCGCCTAGCTGTCAACTCGAACGTTTATTGGGGTTTGGTGGTCTTACCTTCACGTCTTCTATCTGTATTCGCTTTTCTTGTTCAGCTTGTTTATAGTGGTTTCTTTGTTGATAATTTGTCGGTCTATTGGTTCTCCAGTGCCTGTTCCGGTTGTCGTTATTCCCTCTGTAATAGTTGTTGCCGTTCCTGGGTGAATTAGAGTTATTGCCATATTCTCTTCTAAATCCATAACCGTTTCTTTGTTGAAATCTATTGTCGTTTCTTGGTGCGAAGTTATCACGTGGTTCGTAATTATTGTTTCTTCGTACTGTGTCTTGTGGATTCCACTGCTTTTTGCTTTCGTTTTCACGTGCGCTTCGCCTTTTTCTTGCGTCATCTTCCGAAAATATGAACTCTAGTTCCCTTAGAATACCTTTAAATGCTTCGATGTCATTGCCTCAGCGACCTACTAATGATTGCTGATATTTCAATGGTAGCTTCATCGTGCACAATTTAATCAACTCTCCGTCACTGTATGGTACATCTAAGCATTGATTTTTGTTTGCCATTACTTCGAAAAATTTCACGGGACTCTTCTCTCCTGAATTTTCGAAATATGGGTTCTGTAATAATCCGTACTTCACTCTGTTCTGTGCTTCCCTTGACCAATATCGTGAGAGAAACTTCTCTCTGAAATTTTCGTACGATCGGCATGTCGCTGCAACATTTCGCATGATTTCTGCGACTGTTCCTGACATGTGTGCACATATAAAGTCTAATTTGTGTGCTAGCGTCCAGTGTTCTGGTAATCCTACTCGGAACTGATCAATAAAAGTTCGTGGATGTAATGAGTTCCCTTCTCGAAAGTGTTGAAATTTTCTGACTGTGAGGAAATGATCGTTGTCGTACTTCGTCATAGTTCCAGATGAAATTCGCAATTCTTCGCCACTTTTGTTTCTGATCATTTCTCCCGCCGTTCTTTCCGATTGTGGTAGACCCATTGGATATTGTCCACTGTAACTTTCGCGTACCCACTGTGCAGGCTGTCTGATTTCACGTATGTTACTTTCCGCTTGTGATTGGAAACGCAAATGCATAATGTCTTCCTTAATTACTTGTTTTTCCGGTGCTGTTACAGATACGGATGTGGTTGCAGACTCAGTGCTTGTTCGATCTTGTTCACTACGCTCTTCAATGGTTTGCAACAACTCTGTACGCAATTTCTGAAATTGTCGCTTCGTTTGCGCTTCTATTTTGACTATGCGGTTATCATATCTTTTCAGCGCTGCTTTTGTGATACGTTTGTGTAAAACACTGTTTTCAACAATTTCACGCGCTGTACCTGCTGCTTGTCTAGTAATTTCGTTTATCTGTTTCTCTACTTTCTTGACTTCTCCGTGGGTGTAGGTACGTAAAGTTTTGATCTCGTCCTGAATGTCATTACGCAATGTTTGTACGTCCGCTTGTACCTTGTCAATGTCTGTTCTCAATTGATTGTAACCTTTTATTAAGTTTCCTATCACTTCTCGAGATTCTTTTGCCTCGTCTTCAATATGACTTAGGTGTAACTGAATTTTTTTGTTTTGTCCTTTAATTTCACGCATTTGTCTCGTGGTTTCCGCATTCTGAATTTTAATTTGGTTCGCAATTTCTTTATTTTGCCTTGTCATGGTTTCCGTAATTTGTTGTAATAATTCTGCCAGATTGGTGGGTCCTATTGCGTTTTCTTCCGACATCCTACGCTCTGTGTTTTCTCCCAAGTGTTGGTTCGCAACCGATTGCATTGACCTCTGCTGTGACACGTTTCTGCTCGCATTCCTTTTACTCTGTGGTGAGGGAGCTCTGATTACTTGTACTGTGGGTTCTACGTATTCAAGACGCAAGTTAGAATCCTCATTGCCTGTCTCTCTACTTCCCTGCTCCTCTGTCGTATGCTGACCTCGGTTTTCTGTACCTTGGCGTACATTATCCTCGTTATGGTGCGTTATATGTCCTATTTCTCGCGATACTGCATCGTCTGTTGTACTGACCTCTATTCTCTGTACTTTTTGATGCTGGGTCTCTACCTCAATTCGGTCAAGGTCTCGATCTGCCGTTGCTAATCTTTCTGAATCCCCTATTTTCTGTTTTAAAAGCAATTCACGCGCTCTACTTCGCGTCAAAATGCGCTCATACGATCTCACGCGTTTCATAAATTTTTTGTTCACACGGCGCTCATACGATCTCACGAATTTCATAAATTTTGTGTTCACACTACTTTGACACTACCAAGACTGACAATCCATTCACTTACTTGTTGGGACAGAACCAACTTGTCAACGATGTATCCGCCACCTGCGCGCTTGCATTGGAGAGAAAACTTAATTCTAACAATTTTCAAAATTCATAATTTAATTATGCTATTGTCTCTGGTAGAGTGTCTTTCTTGAATACTTTTACTATCTATCGCTGCAGCTACTGTTTTCGACTATGTATAGCTTTAGAGGAAAAAAAAAATTTTTACAAAAAATTTTTCAACAAGATATTTTTCTGACCTAGTTAGGCATGTGGTCGACCTTCAATCATGGTATTTTTCCATCCTGGCAGGGTCGCCATTTTCTAAACATTCATGGTGGTGTCTGTTTGTACTATATCGTGTCTCCCAACCACTTTCGCGCAACGACGCTCTGAGCGTGTTTTTTAGGGAATTAACTTGAACCTGGGACCTGTTGCTGGTAAGGAGACGCCAGACCACACATGACATGTAGAATTCAGAAGAGTTCAGTGAGACTAGCGATGATATAATCAAATGCTTAATAATCTCAGCGTCAGCTCCACTGCACTCCCTGTAAAAGAATCTTAATTCTAACTAAATATAGTGGAAAGGGTCCAAGGCTTTCCTATTTTTAGTTAGCTGGTAAAATAACGTCGAAAAAGCAGTTAAGTTTACCATTGGAAATTTATTCTAATCACAAAACATCGTTTATAAACTGCACTATTGATAAAAGGAAATGTTTTAATACAGGATGGTAAAAACCAACTGCGTTCAGCAAAAATGCGAACGAATATCCCCTAAATGGGTTTCCAAGTTCTACAATCGATCGAAGGATGACCTATGCCATATCACATCTATAATCTAGGTTTAATTTAAGTTTCACAAAAGAGAAAATTATCAAAATGGTCTACAGTGACCCTCAATTATCTTTAATAACTTATCTAACTTGTCGTAAATTACAGTGGCTGATGTGGCTTCTCAATAACTATATAAAAGAAAAATCATCGCGTTTCAGATCTGTTCTTCAGGTGGCAAATGTGAACACCATGAGTTTTAATTAACGATCACCACTAGTATTACGGAAAAAAGGGGTGTAACAGATGAGACTTCTGCAGTTCTGAGTGAAGCCTTATGCGCTCAAAAATGCGGCATCGCGTGCGTTCATTACCTTGTCGGAGTCTAAGCAGCGTCAGGGCGGCAGCGGCCGGCGCAGCAGCCATCCAGCCCGCCGTCTTGGAACTAACTCTCTAACTTCTCCTTACTACAATTTTACCGAAGTTAGTTTAAAAAAGCTATCTGGCTGTGTTTTCATCTGACCAATCAGGGTCTCAATGTTAACCTTTCGCTCCGCCTACAAAAATTCTGTCTATCCAATGGGAAACGTTATACTTTTCGTGGTGGGGCAATGTTTTTAAAGTTTGCAACGTAACAGAGACGCTAAAAAGTCTCACGCTAAAACCTGCAGCTAGTGTGGTCCTTTTAGCGTTATCATAAGATCTATACTGCTCTTCTGGAGGGCTCTATCTTTTAACATGGGCTGGGGGGTGATCCTAATGTAACAGACACGCGAAAACGCTCACGCTAAAACTTGCGGGTGGTAGTGGCCCTTTTTGTATTATCGTAAGATCTATACTGCTTTTCTGGAGGGCTCTAGCTTTTAACATGGGCTGGGGGTTGTCCTTGACATACCTGAGACGCGAAACAGCCTCACGCTAAAACGTGCGGGTTGTATAGTTGTACAGGTAGGCTCGCGGCGTGGGTGCCCAGCCCCTCTCTTTTCTAGCTTAACACGGTTCTGCTCTCGGCTTCTGTCCTCGTTTCTCCCCTCGGAACTGCGTCTGCCTCACGGTGGGAAGGTGCGACATGCATTTAGGCATTCTTGTGTTAGTCTGTGGTATTCCATTTGCTCACTCGTTACTCGTATTACTTTGGTTAATTTAATGTCACGATTTATTCCGAGCTATGTGACATACTACTGGATTTGCTTATCATGTCAGGGTTTTCATGTAAGGTGTTGGATTTGCCTGACACCTTACAATATTGCTGCCTTTTTTTTGCCAATTTCCATTTTTTTATCATTCCTTTTTGTGTAAATTGTTTTGTGCTGCTGCATTGCCTCATCCCTTAGTTAAGCATCTGAGCTCAGTAGATTTAAGTTAGCTTAAGAGGGGGTAGACTATATAAGAATCTAACTATGATGAATTGGAAGAAAAGCATTGAGAAGCTATAAGAAAATGGTTTGGCCAAAAAAGTTGTGTACAGTGGAGAAAAACTATTTTTGAATGAAGATGTGAACAAAATACAGAAAGCATGCTTGAATACGATATTTTTGGTGGAAACAAATGTTGAGATATGACGAAAGATCTACAGAATGAAGTTTTGGGTTGAACTGCAGTACCAAATGTTACCCTGAAAACAAACCCTGTCCTTTCCTTTTGTGTTATCCCACTATGTGTTTGTGTACCCTTGTGTATTTGTTTTCTTCCTGTCTCTGGGTACTGTTTCATAGAATTTTTTCTCTTCTAATACTAAGCTACATTCACTATGATGAGAAATACTGTTATCCTCAAATATAATTTGCATTAATAACATGCTATTTACTTCGTAAAGATGTTTAAACATTATCTATTCTGTTTTGTTCTAATACTCATGTGTGAAGTTGATGTTTCAAAAGTTATTCTGATCTTTTATGTATGTACTTATGTCGTAATTTTTGTAACACTGATGTATATGTTATTTCGATTCTTTTGTAATGCCTGTTTTACTACAAATGTTATCTGTATTATTATGTTTTTAATGATGTATTTTGTACCTTTGTTATTGTATTCTTATGTTATAAAATTGTAATTGACACCAGTTCATCAAATTAAGTAACTTGTAAGTTACATTTCACTGCACACGTTTCTGTTGGTCATAGTACATGGACAATATGTGAGAAGTAGGGACTGATAGTGTTTGCACATGTGTTAATAACTCAGCAAGGGACTGGTTAACAGCATTGCTGGTTCTAAGGACAATTCCAAAAACTTTGTGAGTGGACAAGTAGTGGGTTATGGACTTGCTATGTTATCCGCAACACTCTTCAATGGTGATTGTGCGCCTGCACAGTCAAACAGATGGCTGCTGGCCATCTCTACAAGGACTACAGTGGGTCTACACCTTTGACGACCCATCGGTACTATTATTTCTACAAGGACTGCAATGGGTCTGCACCTCTGGTGGCCCACCAATACCGTAATCTCTACCAGGACTACAAGGGGTCTACTCTGTGATGACCTACCTACCAATATTCTTCAAAACTTCGACTGACTCTGCTGTGGGTTTGCTCTGTTGTGGCCCATTACCTGTCTGCATGTCAAGAGTCAGCACTGTCTTTCGTTGAAAGGACAACACTACTTCTTCAAGACTGCTTAGAAATCCACTACTTCCAAGTGCAATTTCTTTTATTGCTCAGACTTTGAAAAAAACACTGCAATTTTACTGTGATGAACGATCAGGACTGTCTTTATGGACTGTGAGAAAATTTTAGCTTCTGACCAACATTGTATCAATAAGTGTGTGTATTTGATATCTTTGTTATAGTAATTATGAAAAATTTTATCAAATCATTATTGGCCACTGCCCAAAACAATTTGTAAAAATTTTTTGTGGGGAGCATGGGGGCTATGTAAGTAGGCTGTTTAGGTTTTCTTATTGGTAACGCCACATAGCGCTCGGTATGAAAAAATCACTGGCTGTGCCGTGTGCAGTCTGTGTTTAGTCTGCATTGTTGTCTGCCATTGTAGTGTTGGGCAGCGGCAGCTGGATGCTAACAGCGCGTAGCGTTGCGCAGTTGGAGGTGAGCCGCCAGCAGTGGTGGACGTGGGGAGAGAGATGGCAGAGTTTTGAAATTTGTAAGAATTGGTCTCATGAACTGATATATATATATATATATATATATATATATATATATATATATATAATGACTCTTAAGGTAAATACATTGTTTGTTCTCTATTAAAATCTTTCATTTGCTAACTGTGCCTATCAGTAGTTAGTGACTTCCGTAGTTTGAATCTTTTATTTAGTTGGCAGTAGTGGCGCTCGCTGTATTGCAGTAGTTCGCGTAACGAAGATTTTTGGTGAGATAAGTGATTTGTGAAAGGTATAGGTTAATGTTAGTCAGGGCCATTCTTTTGTAGGGATTATTGAAAGTCAGATTGCGTTGCGTTAAAAAAATATTGTGTGTCAGTTTAAGCACAGTCTTGTATAATTGTTCCTAGGGGACGTTTCAACTGCTTCCCTTTCGTGCCCCTTGACACTTATAACTGGGCGCTGATGACCACACTGTTTAGCGCCCGATTGTCTTATGATTTCTCAAATAAAAGTGACGGCAATACAATTAAAGTGATTCGAGAAGAAAGGAAAGTATGTCAAGGAAATGGGAAAAAAACAAAAATTAATGGCTGGCGAGTACACAACTACAGGGCCTGAGCCATGTCTCGAAAATTCAATTGGGTCTGTGTGTAAGACTGCAGCAGATGGTGAGAACAACAGTATTAACCGTGTTTGTTGTGTTGAGGGAAATTTTTTTTTACTTGCATGCCGAAGGATCATCTGGCACTTCGTATATTTCACGCCATTTGTATGTGTCAAACAAGCGAGTGGCTTGAGTTGATCAAAAATTATGTCCCAAATCTGCTCAGGGTAAAATTACTGATAAATTCATGGCTATGTGTGCCCGAGGTTTTAGATTTTATGAAACTGTTGGACGTGACAGATGGATGTGGCTCGGAGATTAGTCGACACTGCAGCGACTTATGGAAAAGTATCGGCAAAAACTATTGTGCTTTGCCTCAAAACTGTCTCACAACGCATAACACATAGCAGAAAAAGCGGAAAAGCTTAGAAATAAAATTATACCGGAAGTAACTTATTACGTGAACGGAGGTAAATGCTCGTCGACCGCAGATATGTTGAAATCTAGCACAAGAAAAGATCGTTATCTGACGCGTACAGTTTCTTATTTTGTTAACTGAGACCTCAGATCACGCTTCTTGTTTACTACATGGTTTCCAGACTAGCCTAAAACAGTTGCAAATATTAGGAAGCAATTGTTGAAATGATTTGTTTCCCTTGGCATTCACAAGAATAGTCTCAAACACTTAGCTTTTAGGACTGATCAAGGAACCATCCTTATCGCTGCTCTTCGTAGATATTCTGCACTGAATTGTTCCTGTCAGAAGCTGAACACAGTGCTAAGAAAAGCGTTTAATGACAGGAATATATATACCCAATTGCCCACAACTTCATTTTGTTCTGACTGTAGTCAAGGAGCTTGTGATATTTGCAAAGTAAAGTGGCCTTATCCACAGCCTAGAGAGAACAATGGAGCAGTCGAACTACACTCGCTGGAACATGGTTGAGTCGGTCAAAAGACAGTAGTCGCACTGTGTAAAAAGCTCTCTGAGAAATGAGAAACAGAGGGAATAGAAGTAACTAGTGGACGAACTGATTTGCTATTCTAACGGTATCCATGCTGTTGTGTTTTTATATTAAATTCTATACATTAGCACGTAAATTATTTCAGAAATTGTAAAGCAGGAATTTTTCATACATCCCTTCAAGAATACACAAGAACTGAAACCGAAAAAATCGCCACTCCTGTTGCCAAGGAAGCCCATGAAAAAGCCACCAAGAGCTACCTGCTTTCCTGTGGGCACCATTTCGCCATCTGAAAATGGTGCCTGAATCTCAGAGGCACCAAGTCATGGGAGAGGTACAGTATACAGTCTACTAACTACTACATCAATAATTTCTAGTGACTAGACACAAAAGAACGCTCCCTTGTGAAGCGCCGTCTGTCAAACGAAACTAAATTCGGCCGCAGAAAAGGCTGTCACCTGAAGTAAATTGTCACGTAATGTATGTGAACTGTTAGTCAAACTGCCCAGGTAGAATCTAAGAGCAACTTTGGCGAAGCCCTGAAATGCTGGAAGATAATTCAAATATTTTTAAGAACGAAACATTTGCTTCGTTTTCAATAGTACTTTTACTTTCTGCTGGTTTGCCGAACGGTATACACGTTAAAGTCTGTTTTACCATCACAAACAAAACTACGGAAGTTTGCTTTGTGGGCAGATACTGAAGACAACCCAACTTCCACTTAAACCAGAACTGTAAATTTTTCAAAAATGTGGCTTGTTAGGGGAATGAAAGCTACAAATGTTTCCGACTCTTCGGAAGATTGTCAGAAAAACTTTGTGTGTGCAGTCATCCAGCTTTGCATCAGAGAGAAATTTTAGTTCTGCAGGTTTCATTCTAAGTGCACGAAGGTCACTTTTGGACCCGGAAAATTTTGATGCTCTTTTCTTTCTGCATAGCAACTCCAATATCAGAGAAAATGGATGAAGGAATATGTTGTAAATTTTTTATCGCACCACTTTTTGTATTATGTTCTCTCTAAATCGGTTGTCGATTATTTTATCTGTGTGTATTGTAGCTTTCATTTATGCAAACTACTCTCTTATTACTGTTGATTTATTGCAGCCAAATAAACAAACGATCCTTTGTCAATTGGTATTGGATTGTAGACATTGTGTTGGCAGTTTTATCACCCGCCAAGTCATCACGTTTTGAAGTGCAGTGACAATTGTTTATGATGAAAAAGCTTAATCTGAATAATTCGTTAATGTGAAATAGTGCTGTGGAGCCGGCGTAACGCCATACTCAGTTTTTCTTTAGCACGAAAAAAAAAAATGATTCGATGGGACAAAAATCGTATTGTATACTCATTACCTACTTTACGCACCACACCAACACTCAGAAGTTTTGTTTTTATTTTTGTTTCTTTGTTCGAGGGTCTAGCGAACAGAATAAACATTGCTGCTTTTGAGAATGTTCAGATACGGCCAGCGTCATCACATTTCATTCTACTAGTCAGTTAGTTTTCGTATTCGGTTCTGAATGTGTCAAAATCTAATTTACGTTTATAACAGACGAGAAATCTACACGAATACAACCCAACATTTTGCTTAAAACGAAGATATTCAACGTGTAACCAAACGTATGTAACCAATTGTGTTAGCAACTGCATGTTTACATTTTAGCAGCAAATAGAATTTCAGAAAAATAACTTTGAATATATTGTAGAGAATTTATTTCGCATACATCGTGTAAAATGAAATTCTTTCAACAAAGAAACATACACTACTGGCCATTAAAATTGCAACACCAAGAATAAATGCATGTGATAAACGGGCATGCATTGGACAAATATATTATACTAGAACTCACATGTGATTACATTTTCAGGCAATTTAGGTGCATAGATCCTGAGAAATCAGTACCCAGAACAACCACCTATGGCCGTAATAACGGCCTTGATACGCCTGGGCATTGAGTCAAACAGAGCTTGGATGGCACGTAAAGGTACAGCTGCCCATGCAGCTTCAACACGATACCACAGTTCATCAAGAGTAGTGACTGGCGTATTGTGACGAGCCAGTTGCTCGGCCACCATTGACCAGACTTTTCAATTGGTGAGAGATCTGGAGAATGTGCTGGCCAGGGCAGCAGTCGAACATTTTCTGTATCCAGAAAGGCCCGTACAGGACCTTCGCCGCGATGTCGCCAAACACGGATGCGACAATCATGATGCTGTAAACAGAACCTGGATTCATCAGAAAAAATGACGTTTTGCCATTCGTACACCCACGTTCGTCGTTGAGTACAACATCGCAGGCGCTCCTGTCTTCGATGCAGCGTCAAGGGTAACCGCAGCCATGGTCTCCGAGCTGATAGTCCATGCTGCGGCAAACGTCGTCGAGCTGTTCGTGCAGATGGTTGTTGTCTTGCAAACGTCCCCATCTGTTGACTCAGGGATCTAGACGTGGCTGCACGATCCGTTACAGCCATGCGAATAAGATGCCTGTCATCTCGACTGCTGGTGATACGAGGCCGTTGGGATCCAACACGGCGTTCCATGTTACCCTCCTGAATCCACCGATTCCATATTCTGCTAATAGTCGTTGGATCTCGACCAACGCGAGCAGCAATGTTGCGATACGATAAACCGCAATCGCGATAGGCTACAATCCCACCTTTATCAAAGTCGGAAACGTGATGGTACGCATTTCTCCTCCTTACACATCACATCAACGTTTCACCAGACAACGCAGGTCAACTGCTGTTTGTGTATGAGAAATCGGTTGGAAACTTTCGTCATGTCAGCACGTTATACACTCCTGGAAATTGAAATAAGAACACCGTGAATTCATTGTCCCAGGAAGGGGAAACTTTATTGACACATTCCTGGGGTCAGATACATCACATGATCACACTGACAGAACCACAGGCACATAGACACAGGCAACAGAGCATGCACAATGTCGGCACTAGTACAGTGTATATCCACCTTTCGCAGCAATGCAGGCTGCTATTCTCCCATGGAGACGATCGTAGAGATGCTGGATGTAGTCCTGTGGAACGGCTTGCCATGCCATTTCCACCTGGCGCCTCAATTGGACCAGCGTTCGTGCTGGACGTGCAGACCGCGTGAGACGACGCTTCATCCAGTCCCAAACATGCTCAATGGGGGACAGATCCGGAAATCTTGCTGGCCAGGGTAGTTGATTTACACCTTCTAGAGCACGTTGGGTGGCACGCGATACATGCGGACGTGCATTGTCCTGTTGGAACAGCAAGTTCCCTTGCCGGTCTAGGAATGGTAGAACGATGGGTTCGATGACGGTTTGGATGTACCTTGCACTATTCAGTGTCCCCTCGACGATCACCAGAGGTGTACGGCCAGTGTAGGAGATCGCTACCCACACCATGATGCCGGGTGTTGGCCCTGTGTGCCTCGGTCGTATGCAGTCCTAATTGTGGCGCTCACCTGCACGGCGCCAAACACGCATACGACCATCATTGGCACCAAGGCAGAAGCGACTCTCATCGCTGAAGACGACACGTCTCCATTCGTCCCTCCATTCACGCCTGTCGCGACACCACTGGAGGCGGGCTGCACGATGTTGGGGCGTGAGCGGAAGACGGCCTAACGGTGTGCGGGACCGTAGCCCAGCTTCATGGAGACGGTTGCGAATGGTCCTCGCCGATACCCCAGGAGCAACAGTGTCCCTAATTTGCTGGAAAGTGGCGGTGCGGTCCCCTACAGCGCTGCGTAGGATCCTACGGTCTTGGCGTGCATCCGTGCGTCGCTGCGGTCCGGTCCCAGGTCGACGGGCACGTGCACCTTCCGCCGACCACTGGCGACAACATCGATGTACTGTGGAGACCTCACGCCCCACGTGTTGAGCAATTCGGCGGTACGTCCAACCGGCCTCCCGCACGCCCACTATACGCCCTCGCTCAAAGTCCGTCAACTGCACATACGGTTCACGTCCACGCTGTCGCGGCATGCTACCAGTGTTAAAGACTGCGATGGAGCTCCGTATGCCACGGCAAACTGGCTGACACTGACGACGGCGGTGCACAAATGCTGCGC
Organism: Schistocerca gregaria; assembly: GCF_023897955.1. Lineage (NCBI taxonomy): Eukaryota > Metazoa > Arthropoda > Insecta > Orthoptera > Acrididae > Schistocerca > Schistocerca gregaria. Next base: position 430,638,560 of record NC_064921.1, read on the forward strand.
AGCCAGCGCCATTCGACGGCCAACACCGCGGTTCCTGGTGTGTCCGCTGTGCCGTGCGCGTGATCATTGCTTGTACAGCCCTCTCGCAGTGTCCGGAGCAAGTATGGTGGGTCTGACACACCGGTGTCAATGTGTTCTTTTTTCCATTTCCAGGAGTGTAAGTGTCGCCACCGGCGCCCACCTTGTGTAAATGCTCTGAAAAGCAAATCGTTTGCATATCACAGCATCTTCTTCCTGTCGGTTAAATTTCGCGTCTGTTGCACGTCATCTTCGTGGTATAGCAATTTTAATGGCCAGTAGTGCATTTCAGCCCCAACAGTTTCGAGTTAAACGCTTTTCACGGTATGTAGGGAAATCCCTCACTAAAATGTAAATGTCGCGTGACTAGGAAGTGCCGTCGGGTAGACCGTTCGACAGGTGCAGGTCTTTCGATTTGACGCCACTTCGGCGACTTGCTCGTCGATGGGAATGAAATGATGATGATTAGGAGAACACAACACCCAGCCTGGAACCGAACCCGGGCCCTTAGGATTGACATTCTGTCGCGCTGACCACTCAGATACCGGGAGCGGACAATCCCTCACTGAGAGGACGTAACAGCACGTCTAGAGCGGTAGAGCTCGGTATGCAATGCAGGATGTATACCTGATAGGCATCCCAGCCCATTGAGTGCGGTGGGCCGAGCAACCCACTGCTGCGAGCGTCAGCTGAGGACAGGAGCCAGCGGACGGGGCCGCGCAAGCCCGTGAGCCGTCAGCGCTGCTCGGCGAGCCGCCGTGCAGGACTCTGCTTCTGTGATCCTGGTGTTGGGCGATCGTCCAGTCATTCCAACACAAACTTTTCCGTGTGTGCATGGTATGCCGTATATTTCCGACACTGCAAGTGGCTCCCTTTCTCCTTTGCCGGTCTGAGACACTGTTTGATGTAAGTCCGGCAAACGAGAAAAGGGAGCCACTTGCAATGTCGGGAATATGCGGCATGTCATGCACATGCAGAAAACTTATGTTGGAATGACTGGACGATCAATCAACACCAGGATCACAGAACATAAACGGCATTGCAGGTTGGGGCAGTTGGAGAAATCAGTCGTGGCACAGTACGCCGACCACATAGTGAAATTCGCCGACACGTAAGTTCTGGCTGTAGACAAGAGCTGTCACACCCGCTTGTCCAGAGAAGCCAGAGAGATACACAAGCAGTTGAATACCGTCAACAAGAAAGAAGAAAGCCTCAAGGTAAACGGATCCTGGATTCTAGTACTGCCAGCGAACGACCATTGCAGGTAGCAAGAGGAAAACTGCACCCCGATATGACCGCGGGGAAGCCCTTCGACGTTGGCGGGCCAGGTAAAAATAATCTGCGACCGTGAGCTCGACTCCAGTCCACCACCAGCAATGAGAGACCGCCCGATTGGCTGTGCGGTCTAACGCACGGCTTTCCGGGCGGGAAGCAGCGCCTGGTCCCCGGCACGTATCCGTCCGGCGGATTTGTGTCGAGGTCCGGTGAACCGGCCAGTCTGTAGATGGTTTTTAGGCGGTTTTCCATTTTCCTCAGTTTGCTGTGCAAACAAGTTATCCACGTACGCGTACACCACCGTTACTCTACCACACAAACATGGTGGTTACACTCGTCTTGTCTGAGACGATCCCTGCGGTGTCCACCGGGGGCCGAACCGCACAGTAACCCTGGGTTCGGTGTGGGGCGGCGGAGGTGTGAAGTGGACTGCGGTAGTCGTCTTGGGGTTGTGGACCACTGCGGCTGCGGCGGGGACGGAGCCTCTCCGTCGTTTCTAGGTCCCCGGTTAACATACAATACAATACCAGCAATGGGGGATGAAACTTTGACAATGCCAGCCACTCGTGTGCTGAAATCATCAAAAAACGTCGTCCGAAGAGCCCGAAACAGAAGCCAGCGGGTAGTTTGTCAACAAGTGGTCACAAAACGCTTAACAACTTTGTATTTTTGCGTAAGTTCCTCCAAAAATTTACCTGTCAAAGTCTCTCATAGTTTTCGTATGTAGCAATAAATTTTTTAATTTGAATTATGCTCCCAGCATATACCTCTGGGCACACTATTATGTTAAAAGTAATACTCTTGTGGTTGGAGGTACACTCTTCTCCGCCACTCTTCTCCATTGGCCTAGCATCGGCAGTAGATGATGGTTGGCTATAGTTAAATCAATATTGCTCTTTCCTTTACTATTTTCAAAAGTTGGTCCATGATTCCCCTCGTTCATTAGGTACAGATTAGTGGAAACCAGAAATTCTTCTATCTCCTTTCCTCTGGAGTTTGTTGCTGTATCATGCCATATGCTAGATTTTGCACTGTTGTCCATAGCAATTACTAAACCAACTCCTTTATTGTGGGCTATCATGTCGTCAATTTTTGTCAAGTCACCTTCAATGGGTTTTGTGAAACTAAGTACACGCTAGATACGGAAAATTGCAAATTTTCTTTTACTATTTCTATAAATACTGAATGTTCGTCGAACAAGTGGCTGGTCGTTATGGGATCGATATCTTCGTTGGTTATCAGTATTGCTGCCCTTTTCCTTGTGTCGCCTGCGCTAAATATCTTGTAATCTCTAGTGATTCCCCCTACGTTTTGTTGATAATAAATTGGATCTTGTATGAGAGCAATGTCAATCTGATATTGAACAATAAGCTGCATTAGGTTAACTGTTGCATCTCTGGAGCGCTGTAGATTTATTTGAATGCTCTTGATTTGTTTTCGAAAAGACTAAGTTGTTTGTCTTGTCTTCGGTGTTGCCATTAGTTAAAAAAAATGTCTCTGAGCACTATGGGACTTAACTTCTGAGGCCATCAGTCCCCTAGAACTTAGAACTACTTAAACCTAACTAATCTAAGGACATCATACATATCCATGCCCGAGGCAGGATTCAAACCTGCGACCGTAGCAGTCGCACGGGTCCGGACTGCGCGCCTAGAACCGCACGCGCATTGCCCAGCACTTTGTTAGCTACGGTGTTGACAACTGACCGTAGCGCCGTGCTGTAACCGTTTAAGGAGCAAGCCATGCCGACGAAGCTGCCCTTTTTATCTCGATCACACAGGAATCATATTCTCTGAACCGAAACGAATTAGGCTACAGTGTTTCCTGTGAATTAGACTATAACACAACCAAGTTCACGAACTGTAACAGTTCTTTTAAACCAGTACTTGAAAGACTATTGTAATAGCAAGCTGACACAGGTGTTTAAGTTCGTTGTCAGTCAAAGATCCTCCTGCCAGAAGTATTACCGTTAGATTTTTTTCTTTTCTCTCCGAAAACAATCCGTCAGACTCCGTCAACTTTTTCACACTTTAACAACTACAACAAAGTGATAATCCGTTGTGAAGTTTGTTACTTATGTTACTGATACAGTTTAAGATTTTTTTTTATAGGCTCACAACCGGTTCGTCCTTCGAAATTTTAGGGTCATTCGTCTCCGCTGTCCAATGTAACAGTTGGTGCGGATCGTTCATGATGTTTGTTGTGTGTTATGGGCTATTTTGGCGCAAGCCATTTCCATCATCATCATAGGAAGTGGAATCATCATGACAAATGCTTGAGACAATGGAAATTTCCCAATTACGTATTAGAGTCAAGTGCCCGAAGCATTCTGGATGTATGTAGGCCTACTACAACTATAAGTACTTTTTTCTCAGTTATGTTGCAAGCAGTCGACGAAAGTAATTACAGCTTCATTAGTGTCCCAAGTTAGTGCATAGGGCAAACAGAGTGACAGTCGAGTGTTCGGAAACTAGAAGTTATGCAAACTGGCCGAAAGTGATGCTCTGCAATTTACAATGAGAAACAGCTTCCTGGAAGTGAAGAAAGATAACCAAATAATTTGCTAGGCGACGGAGGTTTCTCTTGAAGAAATGTCTAATTCGGTCATATCCAATCATAAATTTGACACAACAGTGTGAGGTACTCAACAAACGATAGTCACACGCAAGACTAGTGGTCGAACGTGCTTTCTGATTAATGGTAAATAAATGACATGTATTTCTGGCCCTGACTAAGCAGAAAACAACGTAAAATGTATTAGTTTGTTAAACAATATAGTACCAGCTAAAAAAGGCTCTGTAGACTTTCCAATGAGTTCGGCTGAAACAAATAAACTGGACAGGCATTTGAGCACTTCACAGATCGCATGACAGAGGTACTGCTGTGATATGAGAGGTGAGAGAAGAGTTTACATTTTTTGCTGAGACTGGTATGTAACGAAAACTTAAAACTATGCTCCCAAGTACTACAGTACTTGACAGTGTACTACATTACTAAACAGTACTACCATCATTTACACATACATTGCACTGTAGAATGAAACTTATTTCTCAAAACGTGAAATAAAATTCTATGATGGATCATTGCAGAAGACAGTAACAGTGGTTGTACAAAGCCACTAAATCTCTCATTACCTTACATAAGTAGTTTGCTTATGTAGACGAACTTTCTTCATACACTTAAAACCTTACTTTAACTGTTCTCATTTCTGTCAGTACAAAATTCCTCTTATGTTGTATGAACTAGAAAAATTTGGGATTTGACATAAACTCAAATTCCCGCGGTAATGGTCTAAGAAACTACTGAACAATGAAGCTCCACTTCAGGTTTGGCATGTAATACCTCCTGCCGTAGTACATTTTCATTTAGGGTAGTTCACGAAAAAGGACACGAGAACAAGGCATATTGTCCCTGCCATCTGATATCACCAAGAACGTTTACCATAATCAATCTTCAAACACAACACAAAACGGTTTTAAGTGTTTGTGACAAACTTGGAAAAAAAATCACATCATCTACGTCTTCATTGGTCACTAAACGCACAGGAACGAAGAAAATAACCTGTCTCTTCCAATTCCATTGCTATCTCCTCCCACAACCTGGATGTAACTTGCTCATGTGAAACTGCGGCGTCTTTTGGTCCCACAAGCACATCCGTGCTTTCACGAGGCTGATTAGCTTCTCGCAATCCATTAGTGGTTCTCGCGACAGGGTCGTAAAATTCAAACTTATTTGAAGTCTGTGCTTGCTCGTATAGCGATGCATGACAAAGGACGACTGGTTCACTCGCAGTAGTAGCGGCCCCATCCTCTGCACATGTTTGCTCTACCCACGATCTGTCGTACAAAATCGTGCAATGCTTTGTTCCAAATGGACAAGTAGGCCTCACACAACAGTAGACGATAACCGACAATACGTTATTCATATGTGACAGGTAGGGTACCCCATTGTTCCACAGACTATTTCTTTGACTCTACATCCGCATATACATCTGTACTCCTCAAGTCTAGAGTTGCAACTTAGCCCTTAGAAACATCACACGAAAAAGCATGTTAAACTACATTGCTCTCAAAAACGAGGCATCCACGTTTTTACGATGTTCCCATGTATTTTTGATATATTAGAAAAAGCATACCGAAATGATTTCGAGTAGCTTAATAACAGAATTTAGGTTGCGTAGTCAGTGTAGAAGGATGTAATAAAATTGTACTTAAATTATTAAAAAAGTAGTAATACAGAGATGTTGTTTAATCATATAAATGACAGTATACATCTATATTTAGATGTATTGAACTGGAAGTTGATACCTGTGGATACAGCCTTACAATACCATCATTTAGTTCCCAATCGCAGCGTAATAAAACTGGCTTCCCACAGAGTATTTTTTTATACGTACAGAACTGTTCTATATTGCTAATAAGTTTTGCTAATCAGCTATGACAGTACCTTGTATCTATTTCTTTGTCTATAAGACGATGGCGTATGAATTGTTTGTCGAATCGCAGTGCAGTTATATCGACTTCATTTCCTTGTTGCAGAATTCTTTTCTGTAAGGCTGTTTTGGGAAACAACTTTGAATAATTTCGGACACGGATTTTTCTCTTCTGTAGCTGATTTAATATTTCAGTTCATGGAAGTACACACTTTTAAGATTAACTTCAGAATAGAACGCACAATTGCAATTATACGAGGCGACAATCAGTGACATATGCCTGGGGTCAACAACCACAAGAGCTCAGCTCAGACATATACCATTCTTATTCAAAGGCTTCTCGTAACTCGTTCTTAATCCGTGACAACACGGTTTTCCTGGAATGCTGATGCTCCAGTTGAATATGCCTATATACCATTTCAGATTATTTAATTTAATTACTTTTCAAGGAGAAAATAAAAGTAATTAAAGGATGAAATGCGTAGACAATTGGACTTTCAGGTCCAGATAACCACTTCGCTGCCCTCACTGGCCGCAGTAGCATGAATGGACAGTGAATGACACTGGGGGCAGATTACACTTGCTTACGCCCACTTGTCTGAATACTGCATCACGAACTACAAAAGAAAAATGTTTTCAATCATCGTAATAACAGTTCCATGTTCAGAAATCAATAGGTTTTACCGTTTTTATTACCTATATGTACACGTTTCAAAAAAAAGTTCTGCATCACCTCAGTTCTGAGAATTCCGGAACCTGTACCTAAAATTGGAGTAGAGATCAACATAAACATCTATTCCGCTCGTTTCATTGCTCATGAAAACCACTAATTGCTTGCTGTACCACCATACAGCGAGACCTTCAGAGGTGGTGGTCCAGATTGCTGTACACGCCGGTACCTCTAATACCCAGTAGCACGTCCTCTTGCATTGATGCATGCCTGTATTAGTCGTGGCATACCATCCACAAGTTCATCAAGGCACTGTTGCTTCAGATTGTCACACTCCTCAACGGCGATTCGGCGTAGATCCCTCAGAGTGGTTGGTGCGTCACGTCGTCCATAAACAGTCCTTTTCAGTATATCTCAGGCACGTTCGATAGGGTTCATGTCAGGAGAACATGCTGGTCACTCTAGTCGAGCGATGTCGTTATACCGAAGGAAGTCAATCACAAGATGTGCACGATGGGGACGCGAATTGTCGTCTATGAAAACGAATGGCTCGCCAATATGCTGCCAATATGGTTGCACTTTCGGTCGGAGGATGGCGTTCACGTATCGCACAGACGCTACGGCGCCTTCCATGACCACCAGCGGCGTACGTTGGCCCCACATATTGCCAGACCAAAACAGCAGGAAACCTCCACCTTGCTGTACTCGGTGGACAGTGGGTCTAAGACGTCCAGCCTGACCAGGTCGCCTCCAAACACGTCTCCGACGATTGTCTGGTTGAAGGCTTATGCGACACTCATCGGTGAAGAGAACGTGATGCCAATCCTGAGCAGTCCATTCGGCATGTTGTTGCCCCATATGTACCGCGCTGCACGGTGGTTTGGTTGCAAAGATGGCCCGCCATGGACATCTGGAGTGAAGTTGCAGACTATTGCGCACAGTTTGAGTCATAACACGACGTCCTGTGGGTGCACGAAAAGCGTTATTCAACATAGTGGCGTTGCTGTAAGGGTTCCTCCAAGTCATAAATCGTAGGTAGTAGTCATCCACTGCAGCAGTAGCCCTCGCGCGGCCTGTCATCGACAGTTCCTGTCTGTCTGTATCTCCTCCATGTCCGAACAACTTCGTTTTGGTTCACTCTGAGAAGCCTGAACACTTCCCTTGTTGAGGGGCCTTCCTGGCACAAAGTAACAATGCGGACGCGATTGAACCGCGGTATTGACCGTTTAGGCATGGTTGAACTACAGACGACACGAGCCGTGTACCTCGTTCCTGGTGGAATGACTGGAACTGATCGGCTGTCAATCCCCTCCGTCTAATAGGCGCTGCTCATGAATGATTGTTTACATCTTTGGGCGGGTTTAGTGACATATCTGTAGAGTCAAAGGGACTGTGTCTGTGATATAGTATCCCAATATCCACAGTCAACGTCTATCTTCAGGAATTATATATACACCATTACTTCCATCATACACAATAGTAAATACTATTCTTTCACGTATATACAAACGAAAGGATAAGAAATAACTTATATTTGTAAAAGACATAAAAGATATCTATGTATGATTAGCCAATCCATATTTGGTAATCAGCATTTCTATCCGTTTATATTTTCTTTACTGTATCGTGGCATCGACACAATAATAATTAGTGGAATTCCAACATGGGAAACTACCGTCAGTTAAACTTAAATGGTATTCACTGGCAAAGTTGTCCTGTACATAACTATACTGTTAATACAAATTGATGACCACAAAAGCCGATAGTCAATGTTATTGAGGTAATTGAAGAATCCCACCCAACTATGAGTCTTTCAACAAACCACATTGTGATCTCTAGTGATGGTTGTGTGATGTAGTGGGGGCAGAAAAACAGTTCAGTAAACCTGTTAAGACAGTATGAAGACATAGATGTTAGCCGTGAGTTACATACTGACGATTATAAATGCCTTAATCAATGCAAAAATATAGTTCAGGCCACTATTATGCTGTTGCAGGAAAATTTCTAACTACAGGTGTTTCAGGCACAGCCACTTCTGCAAATGTAGTGTCAGCAAATCTAATAACATTAGTGAGATTGCAAAAGTACCTATTTACCCAATACAAAACTGCAAAATTATTCATGCAGTTAGTAACAGATCATGAATGTCAGTGCAGATGCAGGCTGAGGTTATTATAAGGAATGGAGCCATTGTTTACCTGGTTCTAGTTGTAAACAGATTAATAGTTGACTGCATTTTTGGCTTGGAATTGCCGAGGGAGAGGTATGCAAAAATAGGCTTCTCTATACACAAGTGCTATCTGGTATCAATGGTGAAGATATTTTTGTAGATTTGATAAATACAAAAGCCAAATACAGTAAATACTGCCAAGGTATAACACTCAAGTTTATTAAGGCAAAAGCTTCGCAGATTGATAGCCAACCTTCTCACTGTGGTTCCGTGAAGAATGATAAAAGTCACATAAAAGAGAAAGTGGTAGAATCTTCAGCTATTAACTCATGTCAGCAGGCTGAACTAAAGGAATTGTTATTGAAGTATATACAGCTTTTTAATACGAAGCCAGGTATCATAAGTACTTATCAGTAACATGGAAGCAATTCCATACAGAATTTACTGCCAAATGTGTTGCTCCATCCCAAGGACAAAATGAGAGATGGTTACCAAAAAAATCTGACAGATGTTAGAATGGAAAATTAAAGAACCATCATTGTCACTTTGTTGCACCCCTTTATTATTAATAGCTAAACTTCATCATGATCTTAAGAAATATTTAACTAATGATTGTTTATCTTTCACTAATGTTTGTGAATACATGAGTAATTAATTGTGCATTAATAATTAAATTAACATATTAAGAGAAAATCTTGGAATCACTTTTATGCATAGTGTCTTTATTAATTAGGAGAAGTTTCTGTCAGCAGTACTATTTGTATGCAAACATTTATTGTATGTGCATAACATTGATGACTAGTGCACAGAAGAAGCAATCTTTGTCATCATATTTACACATCAGAGGAACTGAACACTGGGCACAGTTCTGGCTATAGGCCTATCTCACAATGTCTGACTGAAGTGTTTATATGTCAATAATAGCTAGTAGGAACATAAAACAAGAGGACATTTGTAATGTTAGTGGATATCTTGCATGGACTATAAACCATGGCACTGAAGACTATTTGCTATGGTATTTTGCCATGTCAGTGTACATAGTCATGACTTTAATAAACAGTTTCCACTACTTTTGGTACTTTAGGAGAATTATTTTAATGCTATCTGACTGAAAATTACTATACTTGCGTTAAAAAAAGGGAGACTCTGTATATAAAGCTAGATCTTTCACTGTACCTTATATCTTTTAATAGTATTAAGTTCTTAGCTGTGACAAGTATTTATTTGTATGTTTTCTTCCAGTAACTTTGAAATAAAAAATTGGAGCTTGGTACATGGAGCAAGTGCCTTCATTACTGGACAGTTTGTATGTATGTAATATAACTTGTTACCATAAGGACGAAATTTTGAATTTGTATTTATGACATTCAAAGTGCTATGGGTAATAGCATTATTAAATATATGTGGGTGATGAATGATTGCATTTCGATTTCACACTTCATGGATACAAAGTAAATATTTTGCACCTATTTGAGCTAAGACATTGACCTGTCCTGTGTTCTGATTGAACTTTTGTGTGTAGCTCTGATTTTAATACTGAACGCATGGAGACTAATTTTGCTATGAATAAATAAATAATTTCTTCTGGTCTTCATGAATGGTGAGACACTAAGGAATAGTGATGTTTCAATAACTCCAGCCAGAGTTGTAAAAACTATGCTGCTTCATTGGTATCAATGGTCTGGATTATGTGTGTTTTTCTCTCACAAGTGAGTATATGTCCATACTGTAAACATCTTATTTGTACTCCATATTAGAGGAATAATGTGATCCAAAAGGGTGACATTAATGCATTTATTTGTAAGAAATAAGCACTGAGAAAGTACAATCCAGTACACTAAATTTTAAAATTGTTTTTGCATTTGTGAGTGTGTGGTGAAACTGTAAGACACTGGTAAACAAAGTATGGTGCTTGCATGTGTTGAAGTGTACAACCAGGCTAGTGCATCAACAATAACCCTGTAAGGAATTTGCACTTACCTGAGTCGAGATCATCATACTATTTTCACATTACTACTACATGGATGATTTGTCTGCTTTCAGTAAAACTTGATTGTTGACCTAAACTACTGCACTTACAACCATCATTGACTTAAACTGTACAGTAAATATAGATGAAAATTTCCCCAACAGTGGCACCCTCTCGGTGCTTGTTGCAGACATTAATTTTTTTAAACTGCTATCGGCCTCATCTGCTGATTCAAAGCAATAAATCATGGTCAAAATCTTAGGGTACTGAATGATAGGCAAAGCTATAGAGCTATGTGTGAAATACATTTTCGGTCCTTTTTTCTTATACTAATAGAACTGACATTTCTTCCTTCATTTTCTTCAAACATCAGTGATGTACGTTTGAGTCATTCCTGCAACTTGTATTTTATGTTAAATAATAATGGTATTTGAATTATTTCCTCTTTACTTTGGTGGCATAGTATAAAACCCTGCATTCCATTACTAATGAACCTGCTTTTGTTCAGTTATTGCCCTATAAGTTAGTTGGAAATATTCAGTTGGGTGACAAGATGATCACATGCCTAAGCATGCCATCATCTTCCCAATTAAACATTTCTAAACTGAACCTGCGGCCTATGTTTTCAATGAAGTTCAATTTTAATTATTAGTATCAAGCAAAACTAACTGCTTTCCAATGATGACTACTTTGCCTGAAGCTAATTCCTGCATGAGAATGAAAGTAAATTCCTATGGGTAAGAATCATTTTATGACGTAAGAAAAGACAAGGAAAACCAATACCTTCATGCTAATTGTTAATGTGATGCATCCTTTCTTTAATCACCTTTTTTGCTCTCATGGACAAATTTGAAATAACAAAACTCATAATGGGGGAGGAAGGTGATGCATTACAGAATGCTGTCCATCAGATAAGAAGTTCCCGATGTTTAATTACCAATTACTACATCCTTACCCATTCTGGTTCTTTTCCTACAATCCTGGTTAAGGTGCCCAGTCCTTCTGCTCCTGGCTGATCACATTGCTCCTGAAAGTGTGCTGTGCATCCACATCTGGATCTCCTTATGTCTATAGAAGATGCATCCTCTTTGTATTCCCAACATGACATCTACCTCTTCTAACTCCATGACCTGATGGCCTTAGCCAGATCCTTTGGATTTTGCATATGCGCTCTTGTAGGCATGTCATGTGGAAGTCCCCTTAAATAAGCATTCAGTGTTCTATGCTCAGCTTTCTGATAAATAATTCTGTTTGCCTGACCATATTCTATCAACTGATAGGTCTGAGCCTTTATTTTCCTTATTGTATCCAGAAAACTTTCCATTGATCCATTCTGCCTTTGGGAGTCTCTGCTGAGCTGTTCCTGGCAGAACCTTGTACTATCCTGTTTCCTATAACAGTGCAACAGCCCTTCCTTCTGCTGTTGAAATGCATATGCATTCTTCAAATCCTCATGATTCATCATGTATGTCTTCGGCTCACCAGCCACTTTCAGTAGTCTTTCATCTGTCCAGACACCTAACCTCGCAGCTGCTTCTGTGTTGCCTCTGTTGTCTTGCCCAAAAGAGGGGTATTTAGTCTAGCAGCAGCTGAATCCAATAGAAATGTGGTTACACAGGATGAACATTTTACTTCCCTTGATTCAGTTAATTCCCTGAAGATCTATGTGGCTTCTGCCCATAACAGGCTATCTGATCCACCAGAGATTGGGTCACCTCATGTTTTTGATGCTGACATTGTGAAAGTGTTTACCCAACAAAATTTAAAATGCAGAATACACAATAATAACAAACAAACACAGATAACAATAACACAGGCTCTCAAAAATAGCAACACATTGTTCTTAGTCTTTCTTCTAACCATCATCTATACACCATCACTAGAAACTAAACTCAACTCTGCCTGAACAGGCCATGAAGGCCCAATGGTACTGACTGGCCGCCATGTTGTCCTCAGCCCACAGGCATCACTGGGTGCGGATATGGAGGGGCATGTGGTCAGTAGACTGCTCTCGAAGCCAGAAGTCAGTTTATGAGATCTCATAAACTGACATATACTACTTCTCATCAAGTAGCTCCTTAGTTTGCCTCACAAGGGCTGAGTGCACCGGCCTTTCCAACAGCACTCAGCAGACTGGATGGTCACCCTTCCAAGTACTAGCCCAGCCTGGTGCTCTGACAGGAACCAGTGTTACCATTGCGACAACGTCGTTGGCACACTGTAGGCATTGGTGATAAGAATCTCAGTAAATTAGCTTACTATGCCTACTTTCATTCACTGCTTTCGTATGGTATCATATTCTGGGGTAATTCATCATTGAGTAGAAAAGTATTCATTGCTCAAAAATGTGTAATCAGAATAATTGCTGGAGCCCACCCACGGTCGTCCTGCAGACATCTATTTAAGGATCTAGGGATCCTCACAGTAACTTCACAGTATATATATATTCACTTATGAAATTTGTTGTTAATAATCCAATCCAGTTCAAAAGTAATAGCAGTGTGCATAGCTATAATACCAGTAGAAAGGATGATCTTCACTATGCAGGGTTAAATCTGACTTTGGCACAGAAAGGGGTAAATTATGCTGCCACAAAAGTCTTTGGTCACCTACCAAACAGCATCAAAAGCCTGTCAGATAGTCAACCAACATTTAAAAATAAATTAAAAGAATTTCTAGATGACAACTCCTTCTACTCATTGGCTGAATTTTTAGATATAAACTAAGGAAGGATGAAAAAAAACTAACTTCAACATTAGTGTCATGCAATATTTTGTGTAATGTAATATCTTGTACAGACATCTTTCATTAACCTGACACGTTCCACATCATTACAAAGTGTCGTATTCATTATCTATGGAACAAGTATTAATCTAATCTAATCTAATGACCATCGCACCAACGCATACTACACTCAACAGACACAACTGTGCACCATGATACACTGTAGCCCAACAGACTTTTCTGAGTGCATCAGATTGGCAGCATGCCAGCATCATCTAGTACTTATATGCTGAAATAAGCTGGTGCCTGCACACAATGTGACATAGGGGTTGCGAGAAGATCAATAGAGGCCAGAGACAGACTCGCAGGAAATGCACCGCCAACGCCCTTCTAGGCACCAGTATTTAGATCACTGCTGTGGACTGGAGGGCCAGTTTGTCACACCAAGTGAGTTCCAGTCTGTCATCCCATGAGTCAATGAGTCAGTGTTGCAGTCACAGCCTCTAGTAGATCAGGCAGCACATTGGGACCAGAATAGTGGACATAGTGGACTTTGTACTTCACCAACAGTGAGGCTAACATGGACTATTACAGAGGACTTTTACCACGATTATCTTCAGTTAAGCAGATTTCTTATTCTTAGGAATAAAGAACCCAGTTAATATATGCATGCAGTTTGTGTTATAGAAGGAGGGTACCAGCTACCAACAACCTCTCCTGGCCCCCTAGGTACAAGCCTACAGATACAACAAGACGACATAAAATATGGCGACAAATATAATTCAGTGAAGAAGAATTTTCTTGCTTCTCTTGTATTTTAGGTTTCACTGGTGATCATAGTCATGTGTTTACTAATTTTTTGTTGTGTTCTTGCATGTATTCCAGGAAAGGAGCTGCAGAACTAATCAATTTTTTTTCTTTTCAGAGGCTTTGCTTGCTTTTTGCTATAATGTATTTGTATAAACAATGGCTACCCCATCTCCTCCACCCCCTGCCCCTGCACCTCAGCTGCAGATGGCTATTGTAATGGCTCTAAAACAAGCTTTTCAGTTTTAGAACCAACAAAATGCTGCCTTACTGACAACAGCACAACAATTTCTGGCTACACAAGCTTCATCGGGTGCCCTACAGACCGACCAACAAGTGCGGCTGACGAGCATACCACAGTTCTGGCAATTTAATGACACTGAAGAGAAGTGGCTTGAATATCTGACACTGTTCCAAGCTCACTGGGCATTTGATAGAGTTAAAGGTACTGTGAAGCTACAATACTTTCTTTTGATTCCAGTGTCACCAGTCTTCAGGTTAACACAAAAACTATTCCCAACTGTATCTCCCAATGAACTCTGTTATGACGAAGTAAGCACTGCATTATCTCAGTACTATGACCAGCAAGTTCAAGAAGCTTTCAGTCGGATATCAGTTTTTTTTTCACTTGCAGAGAAAGCCAGAACAGACATATTGTCGTTGGTACACAGAATTAATGGGCATGACTAGGAAGTGTAAATTTAAGTGTAGTTGTGGCAACTTTTGCAGTGCCTTAATGATTAGGGACTCAATAACATTCAGTGTCCCCGATAGTAGAATATGGGAACAAATCCTTAAGCACTCTGATCCGTCACTTCCTCAAATATTGCAAATCTTAGAGCAAAATGAGTTGGGTGTCATGGTGGCCAGTAAGTTTGGCTAGGCCCTGATTTGTCAGGTGGAGCTGCCCCTTGCTCATGACCACCCTAAGCAGCCACAACAACAAGCACATACACAATAGAGCAGACAGCCATGTAAGCATATAAACAGCCCTGTGAACATAGTGAAGTCTTGCCCTAAGTGTTTTGCTCACCATAAAAAGACAGGATTGTCTATCATGTAACACAATGTGTTACATGTGTGGATAAAAAGGCCACGTCCCAGCAGTTTGTCTGCAGTGGCACAAAGATGCCAATTTTGCCCACTTCCAGAAAAAACAGGATCATGCACATGCACTGAATGCTATGTTTTCCAAACCTACAGTAGGTTCTGACAAAAGTAAGTTTAAGGTTGGCCTCCTCCTTGCCCTAGTGCTGTGCAATGACGTTCTAACAAACTATTTGTCCCACTACACAATGATGGCTGTCATGTGTTTATATGTTTATTTATTTGCCAGTCAGCATGTTTACCACACAGTTGGCTTTGTCAAAATACATTTGACATATTCATAAAAGTATAGTTGCTACTATATATATATATATATATATATATATATATATATATATATATATATATATATGCTTGTGCTGTGTATGTGCAGATGGATATGTGTGTGTGTGTGCGAGTGTACATCTGTCCTTTCTTCCCCCTATATATATATATATATATATATATATATATATATATATATGCTTGTGCTGTGTATGTGCAGATGGATATGTGTGTGTGTGCGAGTGTACATCTGTCCTTTCTTCCCCCTAAGGTAAGTCTTTCTGCTACCGGGATTGGAATGAAGCCTTACCCTCTCCCTCAAAAACCACATCCCTTTGTCTTTCCCTCTCCTTCTCTCTTTCCTGAAGAAGCAACCGTCGGTTGTGAAAGCTAGAAATTCTGTGTGTGTGTGTTTTATTTATTGTGCCTATCTACCGGTGCTTTCCCGCTTGGTAAGTCTTGGAATCTTTGTTTTTAATATATTTTTCCCATGTGGAAGTTACTTTCTATTATATATATAAGCGCCGGCAGAAAGGCACAATGAACAAAACACACAAACACACACACAGAATTACTAGCTTTCGCAACCGATGGTTGCTTCTTCAGGAAAGAGGGAAGGAGAGGGAAAGACGAAAGGATGTGGGTTTTAAGGGAGAGGGTAAGGAGTCATTCCAATCCCGGGAGTGGAAAGACTTCCCTTAGGGGGAAAATAGGACAGGTGTACACTCGCACACACACACGTATCCATCCACACATACACAGACACAAGCAGACATATTTAAAGGCAAAGAGTAAGGGCAGAGATGTCAGTCGAGGCGGAAGTACAGAGGCAAAGAAGTTGTTGAAAGACAGGTGAGGTATGAGCGCCAGCAACTTGAAATTAGTGGAGGTTGTGGCCTGGCGGATATCGAGAAGAGAGGATATACTGAAGGGCGAGTTCCCATCTCTGGAGTTCAGATAGGTTGGTGTTGGTGGGAAGTATCCAGATAACTCGGACGGTGTAACACTGTGCCAAGATGTGCTGGCCGTACACCAAGGCATGTTTAGCCACAGGGTGATCCTCATTACCAACAAACACTGTCTGCCTGTGTCCATTCATGCGAATGGACAGTTTGTTGCTGGTCATTCCCACATAGAAAGCGTCACAGTGTAGGCAGGTCAGTTGGTAAATCACGTGGGTGCTTTCACACGTGGCTCTCCCTTTGATCGTGTACACCTTCCGGGTTACAGGACTGGAGTAGGTGGTGGTGGGAGGATGCATAGGACAGGTTTTACACTGGGGGCGGTTGCAAGGGTAGGAGCCAGAGGGTGGGGAAGGTGGTTTGTGGATTTCATAGGGATGAACCAAGAGGTTACGAAGGTTAGGTGGACGGCGCAAAGACACTCTTGGTGGAGTGGGGAGGATTTCATGAAGGATGGATCTCATTTTGGGGCAAGATTTTAGGAAGTCGTATCCCTGCTGGAGAGCCACATTCAGAGTCTGATCCAGTCCCGGGAAGTATCCTGTCACAAGTGGGGCACTTTTGGGGTTCTTCTGTGAGAGGTTCTGGGTTTGAGGGAATGAGGAAGTGGCTCTGGTTATCTGCTTCTGTACCAGGTTGGGAGGGTAGTTGCGGGATGCGAAAGCTGTTTTCAGGTTGTTGGTGTAATGGTCGAGGGATTCAGGACTGGAGCAGATTCGTTTGCCACAAAGGCCTAGGCTGTAGGGAAGGGACCGTTTGATGTGGAATGGGTGGCAGCTGTCATAATGGAGGTACTGTTGCTTGTTGGTGGGTTTGATGTGGACGGATGTGTGAAGCTGGCCATTGGACAAATGGAGGTCAACGTCAAGGAAAGTGGCATGGGATTTGGAGTAGGACCAGGTGAATCTGAT
Source organism: Schistocerca gregaria (assembly GCF_023897955.1). Lineage (NCBI taxonomy): Eukaryota > Metazoa > Arthropoda > Insecta > Orthoptera > Acrididae > Schistocerca > Schistocerca gregaria. The sequence continues at coordinate 430,655,869 of NC_064921.1, forward strand.
GGAACCAAAGGAGTTGAGGTTGGAGAGGGAATTCTGGAGTTGTCCTTCACCGTGAGTCCAGATCATGAAGATGTCATCAATAAATCTGTACCAAACTTTGGGTTGGCAGGCTTGGGTAACCAAGAAGGCTTCCTCTAAGCGACCCATAAATAGGTTGGCATACGAGGGGGCCATCCTGGTACCCATAGCTGTTCCCTTTAATTGTTGGTATGTCTGGCCTTCAAAAGTGAAGAAGTTGTGGGTCAGGATGAAGCTGGCTAAGGTGACGAGGAAAGAGGTTTTAGGTAGGGTGGCAGGTGATCGGCGTGAAAGGAAGTGCTCCATTGCAGCGAGGCCCTGGACGTGTGGGATATTTTTGTATAGGGAAGTGGCATCAATGGTTACAAGGGTGGTTTCCGGGGGTAACAGAATGGGTACGGATTCCAGGCATTCGAGAAAGTGGTTGGTGTCTTTGATGAAGAATGGGAGACTGCATGTAATGGGTTGAAGGTGTTGATCTACGTAGGCAGAGATACGTTCTGTGAGGGCTTGGTAACCAGCTACAATGGGGCGGCCAGGATGTTTGGGTTTGTGAATTTTAGGAAGTAGGTAGAAGGTAGGAGTGCGAGGTGTCGGTGGGGTCAGGAGTTTGATGGAGTCAAGTGAAAGGTTTTGTAGGGGGCCTAAGGTTCTGAGGATTCCTTGAAGCTCCGCCTGGACATATTTCAGTAGTTAGTAATTTGTACATTTTACACACATCATTGTTTTACATATACACATAGATCATAAACTTCTTACTAATCAGAAGATTAGTCATAATCATTATGCAGTTTACATTCAAGAATTAATTACACAGTTTTACACATTTAGTTAATGATAGTTACACTATTTCATTGTTTATTTCATTCAAGAATTAATTATACACTTTTACACATTTAGTTATTGATAGTTACATTATTTCATTGTTTATTCATTCCTTTCAAATTACTTCCAAGATATTCTTCAGTTGAGTAGTATGCTTTATTTATAAACCAAGTGTCTAATACCTCCTTAAATTTAAAGAGGGTGAGGGTTTTAACTGATTGTGGCAGTTTATTATATAACTTTAGACTTTGTTTGTGACTGTTGTGTCAGTGGCAGCCTAGAATATGATATATCAAGCATGCAGTTGTTTCTAGTACTGTGCAAATGTAAATTCATTCTCTGTGTAAATTGTTGTATATTTTCTCTTATGTATATAAGGAATGATACATATAAAAACTTAGGAGGGTCATTATGTTTAATAGGCTGAAGTGCCCCTTACAGGTTTCTCTTGAACCCAATTCTTGTATATCTAATTGCTTTTTTCTGATATTTGAATACACAGTTTGTGCCTGTTGAATTAACCCACAACAGAATCCCATATTGTAGCTGTGTCTGAAAGAATGAATAGTAACAAAGCATCAATAAACTTTTACTGACAGAATATCTTAGTTTATACCACAGGGATGTCACACATGCAAGTTTGCCTGTCGTATAGCTTATATGGTCATCCTGTGAGAGCCTTTGGTTTATTTTTAGTGCCAATAGTTTGACACTGTGATTATCTTCTTCAGATTAAAATAAATTTCCCCCAGTTTTTGTGTTGTTTTTACATAACTGGTTAGCAATGCACCACACCCTACATTTTTCATAAAGTTTAATAATTTTGTTTACCATCTCTTGCAAACTCTCACCTGTGGAGATCGTGGTCATATCAGCTGCATATAAGACATTTTTGCAGGCTATATATGAGGGTTGGAACTTTAATAGTGGCAACTACTTATTTACAACTTGTACAAAATAGATACATGTTTCAAAGTTTTACTGACCTTCAAAGTAATCACCAGCATTGTGTATAACCCATTGCTAGTAATGTGTAAGTCGTAGGATACTCTTAGCAGTGTCAGTTGTGTTGACAGTTCAAGGGGCATGGTCTATTGCCCAACGAATTTGTAGCAGTTCTGAAGTAAATGCCGTGAAGTGTTTCCTTCAGTTTAGAAATCGAGTTGAACTCATGGGGGCTTAAGTCAGGGGAGTTCCGTAGGTGGTATAGCACTTAGCAGCCCCATCAGTCAAACAAATCAGTGACAGCTTGCACTGTACGTGCTTGAGCATTGTCCTGCAAAATGGGGTCCAGGTCTTGCAGAAAGTGTTATCACTTCTGTCTCTATGCTGTTCATTTTTGGAACAAAACCTACTCCCAACTTAGTTTGGGCTTCGTTTGATTATTTACTTTAAGTGTGTCTTTTGTATTGCGTTCTGAAGCACTTTGTTTTGACCAAGTCTGACACATTTCAGGCTTGCTCAGCATTATACATTTCCCTGATCTGGTTCTGAGTTTTGAGACATATGTTCTAAATTGTTGATAGAAGATAATTTATAATTTATCACACTAAGTATTTTTTGGACCAGTAGTGCCTTTCCTAAACCACTTAGGTGTTGACAGTGTCTTGTATGACAAGTTCTCAGACAGTTACAATTATCAGTGGCTTGATGGTTACAACTGAGACATTTGTTAATATCTAAAAGCATTAGATTTTTAAACTGTTTACAAATTGTTTCAAAATACTTGTTAGCTTTGGTTATTTCTATATGTACACATGATGATTCAATTAAATTGTAGCGATGAGGTATTTTAAATAATATAACATTTGTGTGTGTTAAGTTGCTCATTGTTGTCTTCAGAGCTGTTGTTGCTGCAGCGGTTTCATTATGATATACATCATTGGAACCACTTATAAGAACTGCAAAGTCACTCTTTGACAGGTTACTGCAATCTTCAGTGTTGGTGAGGTTCTGGTTGAATCTCGCTCCAGGTTTCACTATGCCTTTAATTTTAATGCTTTTTTTGAGTTATCAGGGTCTCCATTTTAATAGGCACCCCTTTTCCAAAACCATCAGAGTTGATTCTGATGTGTGCTGTTTTTTCTCTTGGTATTTTTTGATTCTATATTCCATCTGTTCTTTATCTGCTGCATTTGAAACTTCGTTTGCTTTTCTCAATTCTTCTTCTAACTTTCAGTTAGATGCTGGTGCCACAGTAACTTTGCTTAATTGTGCCACAAATGAACAATTAAGCTCACCACACCTTTCTAAATCTAGCAAGCACCTCACTGCTTACAACAGACAGGAAATTCCAGTGCTTGGACATTGTAGTTTGCCTGAAACTTACAAATCTCACACTAGGACAGTGAATTTTACTGTGATGAAATCAAGAGACGGTGGGAACATTTACGGTTTAGATGCCTTTAATTTGTTCGGCCTTAGTATCCAAGGCAATGACTTTGCATATTGGCCTTTGATCTGAAAGCCAACGCAGCTAGCTTGCTTGAAGAATTTCATGAACTATTTTTAGAAGGCATGGGAAAAGCAAATAACTTCGTAGAGCATGTTACATTGAAAGACAAAGCACAGCATAAGTTTTTCCAGACCCACCCTGTTTCAATTGCTTTAAGACACAAAGTAGCCAGTGAACTGAAAGAATTGCAAGATAATGGTGTTATTGCTCCCACTGAAGCTAATCAGTGGGCAACTCTGCTAGTTTTGTTGCCTAAGCCTTTTGGTCACATTCGCATTTGTGTTGACTTCAAGACCAGACATTTGTGTTGACTTCAAGACCATAGTCAACCTACAGACAGTAATTGGCACTTATCCATTACCTCACCCTGAGACAGGCTTGGTGGAGGATGTTACTTTTCTAAGATAGATCTGCGTGATGCCTATTTGCAAATTCCATTGGATGAAGAATCACAGAAAGTGTTTATTGTAAATACACACTTAGGACTGTTCAAGTATTTGCATTTGCCCTTCAGCAGTGCTCCCGCACAACCATTTTTCAATGTTACTTGGAAGCTGACTGCAGAAGTGCCATTTTGTTCAAACTGCCATGACGGTATTGTCATCTCAGGTCGTACACCAGAAGAACACATTGTCAATTTGCGTACTCTTTTTCGAGTGTTGTCAGAAGCAAGACTCAAGTGTCATCTGAAAAAGTATGACTTTTTACAAACTGAACTACAGTACTTAGGTCATGTGATCAACAGTCAGGGTGTGCCCCCCTTCCAACCTCATTTGCTTGCAATCCATGACCTGCCTGTTCCTCGCAATGTGTTTGAACTGCAGTCAATACTAGGCAAGACGACATACTACATTCTGTTCACACTGAATGCCACTCAGATCATGGCTCCATTGCATCGCTTGCATCACAAAAAGATTCCTTTTGTGTGGACTAAAGACTGTCAAGGTGCTTTTCAGAAACTCAAAAATGCTTTGCTTAGTGACAGATGTTTAGTACATTTTGATGCTGCGAAACCAGTAGTTTTGCAAGTCGACACTTCTTCCTATGTGATAAGTGCTGCGCTCTCACACAGAATTGTTGCACAAGACAGACCTATTGCTTCTGCCTCAAAGTTGTGAACTCAAACTCATTGTAATTATCCTCAAATTGAAATGGAAGCACTCTCTACTGTGTATGGTGTGATAAAATTCCATTACTATTTGTATGGTCACAAGTTCTATTTAGTGACAGATCACAAACCTTTGCGGTCTTTGTTTCATCTGTCAAAACTGGTTCCTACACACACTGCTGAAAAATTGCAGTGCTGGGGAAACTGTGTACAGACCTGCAGCAAAGTATGGCATTGCAGATGCCTTATCTCACCTTGCAATTGGCCCAGACTCTGATTTTGCTGCATCTGCCACATCTTGTTGCTACATCGGTGTACAGAACTCTGAATTTCTGGAATCTTTTCCCTTGAACTACAGAAAAATTGCACAGGCCACAGAAGCAGACCCAGATCTCAAGATTTTGTTACATTACATTTGCACATATTGGCCTCGTTCATTTAACAGTATCCAGAGCTCAGTTGTGTGCCGATATTTTGCATATAGCCTTTCAGTTCAACAGGGTGTGATTCTAGTTCAAAATGACAGTGGACAATCCCGTGAGCTTGTTCCCAAAGTGTTGCAAAAGGAAGTGTTGTGATTGCTCCACCAAGGACATTGGGGAGTTGTTCGCACTGAAAACTAAGCGTGCCGGCATGGATACCCACATTGAGCAAATGATGTCACAGTGTTGCACATGCATGAAGAACCAATCTGCTCCACCACAGACATTCTCAGCTTGGCCTAAGATGCAATTTCCATGGAAATGACTGCACACTGACTTTGCAGGACCATTTTGGAACACTTGTTGTCTCATAGTGGTAGATTTCTTTTAGCAAGTTTCCATTTGCAGTGCCTATGACCTCTCCCACATCATGTAGCCCCATTCAAGCATTTTCCTCAATATTTTGCATGTACAATTTGCCAGAAGTACTTGTGTCGGACAACAGACCACAGTTTTGTGGTCGGACAACAGACCACAGTTTTGTGAACGCAATGGCATTTGTCACCTAACAAGTGCTCCATTTCACCCACAGCCCAACAGGAAACAGAATGATTTGTACACACTTTCAAGCAACAGATGACTAAGCTTTGCACCACCCACATGTGGGAACAGGTGCTGCAACTCTTTCTCGCCTCCTAGTGCTCCCAGCCAGACCATCACTGGCAGAACTGCTTGGCTGACACCATTGGATGCTGCTTCATTTGTTACACCCATCGCAGCATTCAGCGCTGCCAGTGGTCCACAAGTATCACTTTATGCCACGCAAGGATTGCCATGCAACTGTGGGTGCTGGGAAAAGGCCTGATCCAGGAACACACTGGCTCTTATATATACTCAATTGCAGGTACTGGCGGTTTGCAGCACCGCCACCAGAAGCAAATTTGTGCATGTCATTTGTCCAGTGATTCTGCTGCTTTTCTTCCCCCAGATTCATGGTCTTACAGAACCATGCAGCCTCCACAGCCGCCCACTAGTGCCACCAGGACATGACAGGAGGGGCAGATGGATGATGTGCCCTCGTGCCTGCCATTCCCACTTGCTGGGAGTGGGACCCGGCATGGACCTGCACCCGCCTTCGCAATTTCCATTGCCATCATTGCCCCAGCAAATGCCCACAAGCCTGGATGTGTGCCCTTGCAGCAGTTTTCCAGAGGATGTTTCTGTTTCCTCACAAGTCAGATGGCAAGTTAGGGTTAGGAGTATGCCATCCTCCACAGTCACAGCTCCCAGTCCACCTCTACATCCAGTGTCCTGCCTCCCTCCCCATTGTCATTCACATCAACCTCACTACATGACAATAATGCAGCAGTTTGGAGAGGGGAGGGGGAGAATGTACTGGTGTAAGCTAGTGCCAGCACACCATGTGGCATAGAGGTTACGAGAAGATCAATAGAGGCCAACGACAGCCTTGCAGGAAACATGCTGCCATCGCCCTCTTGGTTGCCAGTATTTAGATCGATGCCATGGAGTGGAGAGCCAGTCTGCCACAGTATGTCACACTGAGTAAGTTCTAGTCTGTCACCTGTGGGTCACTGAGTTAGAGTCACAGTAACATCATGTAACAATTCTCTGTGAAGCTGTAACTTGAAGTAACATAATTTGTAGGTAATGTAAAATAATCATTCTTCTGTGTTCTTGTTTACTGTTTTAGTCTCATGTAAACTGTATATTTGTATTGACTTACCCACATCAGTTGTACAAGCCATTGTACTGATTTGATCTATGGGACGAATAAATAATAAATAAATAAATAAATAAATAAATGGGGCCAACAAATTATTCACCACAACACAACACATAGTGCCTGTGTGCTTGCTGACAATTTGAAGTGAAGGTGCTTCGAGACAATACCTATCACTGCAAACACATTTTATCATTTGATTCACATTTAGAGGAACTTATTGATAAACTCTCACCTCATAAAAAACAGACTATAATAGTAGGGGATGTGAATATTGACTCCTTAACTAATAGTGTAAGTTACCTTAGATATATTGATGTATTACAGTCCTATAATTACAACCACGTGAATTCAACACCAACAAGAATTACAGGTGACTCTCAGACAGTTATTACAAACTTAAGTAAGGAGGACCTTGTAGTTGGAAATGTTGAGAACCACATTTCGGACCATAGCACATTAGTCCTAGAGCTTCACACTGACAAAGAAACAGTATCTCATAAGGAACAATTTACTTATGAAAGAAAGCTTGACTATCATGCATTAAAGGAAAAACTGGCACACATAAACTGAGATCAGGTAGGCCTATATGCAACAGAAGACATTAATGAAAAATGGGAACTATTTTATACAACATTAACCCGTTGTCTAAATTAAGTATGCCCAAGGGTCAAAATACTAAAGAAAACTGACAGTTCCAGGAATCTTAAACTCCCCTATAATGTGATGAAATTAAAGAATGATATGAATGATCTATATATTCTTTTTAAAGACACCAAATTGCAGTATTTTCAATCTAAATACAAAGCCTGTAGAAAAACCTATAGGGAAGCACTTAAGACATTAAAGGCACAGAAGTATGCAGAACAGATGAGTCAATCCTGTAATGTTAGCAAAACAGCATAGAATATAGTAAACAAGGAAAGTGGGGGGAATTACAAGACATTGTGTAACAACATAATAATAAGGGACAATGAAAAATTGGTTAGTGACCCAAAAGAAGTATGCAAGAGATTCATAGATCAATTTAGTAAGATGAGTAAGGAGGATGTGATCAACCCACCACAGGTGCTAAATCCCAGTAATGAGAGTAATTCGTTCTTCCTGAGGTGTGTTACAGAACAGGAAATCCTGAGAACCATTTTCAACTTAAAAGCAAGTACATCCAGTGGCTGTAATGACATCTCAGCCAAATTTCTGAAAGAATGCAGTAATGAGTTAATAAAGCAACTGCAACATTTAATAAACAGCTATTTCAGACAGGGGTCATTTCCTGACTTGTTAAAAGTCACTGAAATAAGACCAGTGCATAAAAAGGGAAAAACTACTGATGTACAAAATTATAGGCCTATTTCATTGACATCAGAACTCATTAAGTTGTTGGAAAGGCTATTTCTTGATCAAATGGAATCATTTTTCTCTAAGTACAATATATTAAAAAGTTCTCAACACGGTTTCAGGAAGGGCAAGTCTACAATAACAGCCACAGCCACATTTATTCAAGCAGCATTGAATAAACTTGATGATCAAAACAAAGTTTTGGCACCTTTCTAGACCTATCTAAGGCTTTTGATACTGTAAATCACACCATTCTTCTACATAAGTTAGAAACTTATGGGGTCAGAGGAGTGGCATTAAATTTGTTAAGATCGTACTTTGCTGACAGGAGACAATGTGTTAAGTTGTATCATACAACTGGGAGACTTAAACAAACAGTAAATCATCTTAAAAAATTCTTAACTGTGGAGTCCCTCAGGGAAGTATTATTGGGCCTTTTCTATTCATTGTGTACATCAATGATATACTAATTCTAAAAAATGCAGACCTTGTGAATTATGCTGACAACACCTCCTTCATAAGCTGGGGACCTACAAAACAGCTAGCAGTGCAAAATAATATGAAGAACAGTAGCCTCATCACACAATATATGACTAAAAATAAATTGGCATTAAATAAAGAAAAAACAATTCTAATGGAGTTTATGCTAAACCGCAAATTAAGACAAGTGGATACAGAACCAGAGTTATCAATTGAAACAATTGATAAACATAAATTCCTGGGTATTATAGTTGATGAACATCTTACATGGAAGGAGCGCATCAACTACATGTGTAAAAAAATCTCGTGTAATACCTACCTGCTAAAATGCCTCTCTAGCATAATAGTGTCACCAGTCTTAAAACAAATCTGTTCTGGTATTATACAATCCCACCTACAATGTGGTATTAAGATTTGGGGCGGGGCACCAACAGTATACATGGATAGGGCTTTTAGAGCCCAAAAGAGAGCAATTGGGATAATAGTGAATATTAGTAAATGTCAATAATGTAGAGAATACTTCATTAAGTATGATATACTAACAGTATATTCATTGTTCAAATAAGTTACAGGTTTGCTGCCGGATGACGTCGTCGACGACCGCCGATATTTTGACAGGAGCACACCCTGCCATTACCTGCCTTGAGAATGGCAGGGTGTGCTCCTGTCGAAATATCGGCGGTGGTCAACGACGTCACCCGGCAGCAAACCTGTAAGTTATTTGAACATTCAATTCATCGGGAGAAGTTAAGGTCTCACAGTATATTTATTATATGTTCTAAGGACTATACTGTTTGTAAAAGAAAATATGGAGCACAGTATAATAAATAGTGATATCCATAGTTATAATACAAGGAAGAAAGAGGATTACCACAAAAAATTCAGAAATAAAAAAGCAACCAATCATAATCCATTTTCTGCTGGAAGATTTTTTTTAAGGGAAGGCTGGGAAAATCAGTGGTGCTTCACAATGTGTAGGCTAGTTAGTCACATTTTATGCTAAATTTGTGTGGAAGATGTGCCATAATTTACTGATCATATTCACAGAATGAGAACTACATGTGTAGTGTAACAGAAGATTTGCAGTTCAGTGCAGAGAATTAAGTGATTTGACATCTGATTCCCTCAGACAAAAGGAATACTTTACATTATGATAGAGGAATCACCTTTTATACATTCCAACTACAGAAGACTCTGTAATGTTACAAAAGTCAAGAAAGCACATTTTATTAAACTGCACAGTAATATTATTCAAGCTACAAAAAAATTATTTTAAAAATAATATCTAAAATAGTACTCAGACTTATTGTAAGAATATATATTCTTATTTTAAGAAATTGGGTGTCCTTATAGTGCCAAGTGAGTTTATTTTCCAGTCTATTGTACACATCATGAAAAACACTTATAAGTTTGTAACCAAGAGTTCTATACATGATGATGGAACAAGAACTATTTCGGTCTTACATTTATCAACAAAAAACTTTCTGTGAGGGATTTAATTTACCCAAAAAGATGAAACAAGTAACTATAACATGGCAGATTTACCAAGAAATGCAATCAAAACAATACCTCTAAAACAAGGCATCCTAAACAATTATAAATTACATAGAAAACCCCACAGTTGATGTTAATAAAAAAAGTGTCAACTAAGCACCTCTACCACATTATAATATACACTTGCAATATGCTGCTATTTTACAGGAAAATAAAACACTCAAATTCTGTAGTGCATAATACAAATTTATCACCATCTTTCTGAGCTCAACATCTGACTCATTATACCTGTAAGTAGATTCTATTGGAAATTTGTATCACCATGTTCTGTGGTGATCAGCATTTCCAGGTTAAGTAGAGTACTGTACTGGATTAATAGGTAATTTAAACACCCACAATTAAGTAGCATTGATGACTGAAAATTATAAAGACATCAGCACATATGTCTCATCATCAATACTTGCAGACTTCTGAACAAACTGTGTCAAACTTAATCATATCAGTAATTTATGCCCACTATTTCTGATGATTATGGGTTTAAGGAGACAAAACATCTAATCAGCAGTCTCCTATTCACCCCCAGTAAGGAATAAATGTATCCCACCTGTCTGCATTTACAGTAAATTCTATCTGCAAGTGTAAGAAAGTGTAGGTGTCGTTTATCTGAGATGGGATGTGGGTACCAGACCAATATTTACCTACTGGGGCATCATAAACTGCATAAAAACCACATCCAGGCTGGCCAGCATACCAGTCATCATTAATCTGCTTGGTGAGTTCAAACCAGATCTGCTGTGCCCCCTTCTCCAGGAAGTGAACACTTTATCACACATGGCAACTGGGCGCATCCCATTATTTCAAGACACATAATTTTCTAATTATGTCTATTTACTTTATTAATGTTAAGAATTTGGTTTAAAATGTTATTTATTGAATTATAATGATGATAGGTTGTGATATGTAATATTATTAAAATGATGTCAACTGGTGTAGATGTCAGGACTATTATTGAAAACTTTTTTGTATCATGGCAGTCAGCAGAAACCTGTAGAGGGTGGTAAGTGAAAAATGGTGGAATGCTACTGAATAATTTAGCCTGATTGGGTGAGGTATATCAAGGACTTTGATGGAAAATATTGATGATAGAACATGATAGTCATCTCAGAGGAGCAAGTAACAAAATATGTAAAATCACCAGAATTTGTGGAAAGGAAATTTGTGACATGTCGTTCCAGCTACAAGTAATCTGAGCAAAAATTGTGGTCCTCTGCATTTATGAGAAAATATTGCCACTATAAACATGGTACTGAATATTTGTAATATGGTTATATTTGTGGCCATTTAATGTTTTTCTTTTCTTTAGGTACAGAGTTTGAAATTGAATATCCCGTTTTACATACGCAGGTGGTTTTTTTCAGTTAGTCACTTTGGCGCCACATTAGACTGACTCATTTTCTCAATCCCATATATATTTAACTCTTATTTTTGCTCAGCAGGCTCAGCTATGTCTGTGAAACTACACATGTGGACTTGTAATTCGAAACACACCAAATGAGCCTTGATTACTGAATGGGGATGTGATACAAGTTCAGAATGTCCTTACTGTGGCTTCACTACAGTCCTTGAGAAATACAAGTTCATACACACTTATTGACACAGTTCTGATCACATTGCCAGTAGGCACAGTTCATTGGAGACGGAAGTCTCTTCACTCGCTGATGTTTGACATGGCCCATCACAGCAAATAGGCAGTACAAAGATGTTTCTCTGATAGGAACTTCCTGGAAGTGGGCAGGATCTGATCTGAAATGGAACTGGCCTCAGGCAGTGCTGTTTCATGGCAGAGGCTTGGCGGTGGCACCTCGGAACTACAGGAGGAACAGCTTCTTCCTAGCAACTCATCGTACCACTTTGCTGCACAGTATCTCTGCAGTGGTCAATACCACTTGTGCTCCTCTTGATACTCGATGACTCCACAAAAATCCTGTGTCTGACACAAGTTTCCACTGGTCAACTGCTAATCATGATAACACATGTTCAGTATTAACCTTGCTTTCTTTAATTTCAGTAATACAGTATATGGAATATAGTTTTATGTTGGGGGGAGATGTACCTTATAAACTTGAGATATTTAAAAAGTATATTTTTATGTAGTAATGAAACTATGATCATATTTTGAGCACTTTTTAGAGTCACCAAATGATTTACAATTATGCATTTCAAATACTGTCTAATATGTCTACCACTATCTATAACAAATGTAAAGCTCCTTTTACATTATTTTAGTTATTTTGTGGCTATCAGACTGGAGTGTGAGAGCTTTACTAAGAGAACACCCTTCATTACTAAATAAATCTAACCATGCATGTAATATGAAAAAGTGTCTCTTACACTTTTCAAATGCTAAAGTATCTCAATTACAAGATGTAAAATGTCTCATTGAAATAATAACATCACTAATCAAATTACTTCATTTTATTATCCTATAGGTACCTAACACATTCCCCTAACAATGTTTAAACTCATCCACTTTTGTTTAATAGTTTAGCTTATTTCACTTTCATGCAGAAAAAAACCATTGCTGTACCAAATCTCCACAAAAACTTAATAGGTAATCACTGATCATGGTAGTCTTTTTCAGTTGTACTAATAGGAATATATTCCTCCTACAGAAGTTACTAGTTGACAAACACAACACTTTTCGAACCACAATTTTCACTGATAATTCTGTGCACCTTCCCCTGAATGAATTGAGCCATAAATCACATTTACCCTGTGGCACAACATAATACCTTCCACATATGATCATGCTAACTAATAAATTCTTCAGACAATCTATGCACAACATGCCTGAGCAAGACTGCTCCATACAAAACTGAAATAATGACTCCCTGCACACTGATTTGGCATATGATATGGACATTGTTGATGTTATATACAGGGCAATGAGCCCACCAGGCTACCACAATGAGCCCACCAGGCTAAAAGTGCTCTCAACTTTAAAAATTCTAAAAGCCAGAGATGTTTAATGATTACAGTCCCCAGTTACTCCTTTAGATATTCCAGAAAATCTCCTACAAAATTCCAAAAACCAGGAAGATAACAAGGATTCAACACCAGAACCAGCTGGTGCAGCATTAAATGTAGTAAATCAACCATCACACTCAAAAAATGAGAAAAATCTTATTGGCCCAACAATAAAACCAGTTGGTGCAGCTTTGGAACCATTACACTGTCTAGTGTCATCTCTACTTGCGCCACCACAATCACCTCCATATTTCACACTTAGTACTGCCAGTGAGTGAAAGAAACAAGAGTGTCTGCTTCACTTGTTGCCAGCACCACCAGCAGCTGAATGGGGATGGCCAATGTTTCTTACTCTTTCTTGCCTTGTTCAAGCCCCATGATTAGAACTGTTCTGTGATTTGTTATGATGAACTTTCCTGTTACCATTCATGGCTTTTTCTGTTCATATGTGTACATAGTCTCTTATGCTCTGTCGCCACTGTTGTATTTACTGGCTACTCTGTTAAGTGCAATTGTGACAACTTCATTCGACTTCTAAGTGTGTTCTGTCAATACAATGGAACCAGTGTTGGCTCAGTTGTTACAAAAACAGCATCAGCAGCTCAACAGCATGACAGCAGTTAAAATTGATTTGTCAGTTGATCAAGACTTCACAGGGTGCCATGGTCCCTCTTCAACCACTCTTGGTGCACACACTCATACCCCTAGCTTTTCCATCATTCCAAGAGATGAAGGAAGAGTGGGACTCATACATGCAGTGTTTGCAGCAGCTCTATCCAGCATATGAGTTAGGGGATATGACTTTGCAAAAACCCTCTTTTTTGTCTTGGATCAGACCTGAAACATTTTGTTTACTTTTGAAAGTTTTGCTGTTAATAGACTCTGCAGTGTAGTCATTTTCTCAGATAATTGAGTTGCTCAGTGAATATTATCGTAAGCAAACCCATGTTGTGGCTTCCTGTGTAGATTTCCACCAACAACAACAGAAACTGGGTCAGTCTTATTAAGCACAGATAGTCATCCTATGAGGGTTAAGCCAGAAGTGCAGATTTACATGTGCTAATTGTCAATAGTCCTTTGCAGACACCCTGTACATGACGTCACTGTTAATTCTGTTCTGGGCAGAAAAGTCCATTGGGAGGCATTACATTTGGAAGATCCCCCATTCAAGGAGGTCCCGCCTATCACTGGGGTATTTGAAGTGCCACAGACTGTGAATGAACAGTTTTGGGACATAGCACGAGTAGCAGTGGTGTGTTTGATTCCAGAACAATGGCATCATTCATTGATGCCTTCGTCATTTTCTTCTTGTTTTCACTGCTCTCTATCAGATTGTGGCTCTTCCCAGTGCAGTTTCCCCTCATGTCGTGATTGTTTCCAAGCATATGCCCATGGTCATGGCCCACATTGGCAACCACAGCACTCATTTAGTCACAAACAAGGCAATGGTGTGGCTGCCTGTGATGGCTACCTGCATGGCCAGTCCTCAAGTATGGATGTGGAATTCCTGAAGGTTTATCATGTCATGCCAGTGCTCAGCCAGGAGCTTAGTGTTTCACCAAGATTTATGTTACCCTGTAAATTCAGCAATGGTTATTCCATTTCCAGGTCAGTACTGGGGGCACTGTGTCTCCTGTCAATATTGAAATGTATTGCCAATTAGATCGTCCTTCTCTTTCCTCCACCAATCATTGTTTGGTCATTTAGAGTGATGAGCCCATTTCTGTTCAAGGTCAGTTAGAATCGATGTTGAGTCTCAGCATGTCAGAGAGACAGTCACATTTTTCATAATTGAAAGTGTTGCATTCAAAAACATTTTGGTCTTGATGTGTTCATAGTTTTTGGTTTTCAGATTCAGAATGCTGTCCATCTTGTTTCTGACTCCATCCTGTTCAGACAACCTCAGCCACAAATATGAGTCACAGTTATCACTAGGACAGGGTGATGCAAAATGCAATGAAGTCCACCTCATCCTTAAACTGACAGATGTTCTCAAATTTTGTCATGCCTTATTTATTCCTTTTGCTCTGCAGCCAGACAGGTTGCATGGTCTTAATATCACTTAATCTGTTTCCTCCAGCTACTGGGCTATGCCTATGGTTGTTAACTGTAAGCCTATGGGGAGACTTCCTTTGTGCAGAGATTTTAAGTCCACAATTAATATCCAATCTCTAATTGATGCTACCTCATTCCCTGTCCAGAAGAAATACTGTTTCTAAAATTGATGTGGTAGAGGTGTACCTACAGCTACAGGTGTATTCTGCCACTCAACAGATACTGGTCATCAACACACAGCCTTTCAGCGCTGTGAATGTGTCCACCATTTTCCAGATATACGTGGTGATTCATGAAGATATGCAAACATTTTAATATGTTATGCTACAAGTACAACTATAGAAAAATGTTCATACAAACAAAGGTCCACAAATGTTTAGTTACAGAGTTATGGCTAATAAAAGGTTTTGCCTGAAATTTAGCAACTTCACTAAAATAAGCCATTACAAAAATCTACAAGGTTAAGGTAAAGCACTATTTTCATTTATTTTGGTGTTATTGATCTGGTGAATCTAACAAAACATGTCCCACACATCTATCTGCAGCAATTTTCCAGAACATCCAGAGAAGCAAAGATGTAATTTCATAAAATTTTTACATTATTAAGTACTTGGTCCAATTTGTTTTTTAAATTCCATGTTATTACACAAAGTTTTCAGCAGAAGTTTTAGAGAATTTAATTTTGGAAAAATGGTGGTAATAACATTAACTGAAACTGTATGAATGTGTCACATAATCTGCTTTTATTAATACCATAGCACACATGAATTCATGTTAAACCAGAAAAAACAAAGCTCACTGTTAAAGAAGTCGTACAGTGTACATACAATTTCACAGTACATTCACAATAAATGTTCAAAAATGTCTCCACCAAGTTCAATGCATTTAGCTGCATGTGTATGAACAGAG
Organism: Schistocerca gregaria; assembly: GCF_023897955.1. Taxonomy (NCBI): domain Eukaryota; kingdom Metazoa; phylum Arthropoda; class Insecta; order Orthoptera; family Acrididae; genus Schistocerca; species Schistocerca gregaria. The sequence continues at coordinate 430,671,741 of NC_064921.1, forward strand.
TTTGTTACTCACAGGGTTGTTCTTAATTTTGTCTATTGCATTCATAATGCAAGCAATTTGAAAGGCATCCCTATTTCATAAAAAAATCTGCAAACTACAACAGTTACTATGTGGTTTCACTTAAATACACTGTTGTTATTATATGCTTTCACTGAACAATACAGAAAATTAATTTGTTTCAAGGTTAAGAATCGACTGAATCAACTCACAAGCAATCATGTTGGTAGAACATCCACAACTGAGCATTATGGCAGAGGTTGAAAATACCACTTCAGTTGTAAACTTCTTTATTTTCACATGACTGGTTTTGGACTGTTATAAACCCATCTTCAAGTGTCGTAGCTTTGCTGCAGTCCCTGAATGCCGCATGTACCAGGCACGATGTGCTGTCTGTGAGCACTCATAGGTAACACACCGTGCCTGGTACGTGCAGCACTCAGGGACCACAGCACAGCTACGACACCTGAAGATGGGCCCATAACAGTCCGAAACCGGTCATGTGAAAATAAAGAAATATACAACTGAAGCGGTATTTTAAACCTCTGGATCAACTCGCTAATGGTTGCCAGCAATGATATAAATGTTTCTACCTTCTTAATGGAAGTAACCAAATTTATTTGTGTAATAATCTTTGCTTCTCTGGATGTTCTGGAAATCTACTGCAGATACACATCTAGGACATGTTTTATTAAATTCCTGAGACCAATAACAACAAAATAAAATGGAAAGCTTCACTTTAACCTTGTCCAGTCTTGCAATGGCTTCATATTAGTGAAGTTTCTAAGCTTCTGGCAAAATCTTTTATTAGCAGTAACTCTGTAACTAAACATTTGCGCCCCTATGTTTATATGAACTTTTTTCTTTAGTTTTACTTGTAGGATAAAATGTGAAAGTATTTGCATATCTTCATGAATCACCCTGTATTTAGGACGGTTAGTGCAAGATATTATGTTCTGTCCAAACTATCTTGATGATGTCATCATCATGAGTTCCGCATGGTAGGGACATCTCACCAATTTCGAATTCTGTTCTCTAAATTGCAAACAATAGGTCTTAAATTAAATCTGTGAAAATCAAAATTTTTCACACAGAAATCGAATATATTGAAGGATGGAGCTAAACACATGAAACACAGTATAATGATGATTGATAACCTTCCTAAACCATGGAACCTGAAGAAACTCTGATTGTTTCTACGTAGAATCAGTTAGTATTTCAAATTTCTCCCTATGTGGTGGACATAACTCATCCCTTTCATTTGGTCAGCAGCCTGTGACAGAGTGTTTACCCACATAAAGACACTGTCAAAGATATTGTTCTGCCTTGATACCTTTACAACAGACAAACAGCTCTTCCTGGTAACAGATGCATCCCAATAAGGGATTTAAGCAATTTTAGCACTCAGAAACACCAACAACTCTGAACAGCCTCTTGCATACACCTCCCAAATGTTAACAGTTGCTCAATGCAATTATTTCCAGTTAGAAAAGGAGTCTTTACCCAGTGTGTATACAGTCCAGTAGTTCTAGGATTTCCTCTACGGCAAGGAAATCCATCTCATCACTGACCATAAGCCACTTCTCTCACTGTTTGGCCCCCATTCACAGCTTCCCCAACAAGATCACACAGTCTTGGGCTTTGTTTTTGAGTGCATACCACTATGAGATTCATTACAGATCCACAGCACAACATGGTAATGCTGACACATCGTCACACCTGCCTATGGGCCACGACCCAGCCTTCGACAAAGCTGAAGCTGTCTGTTTCCAGATAACAACTCATTCGCAACACACGTAAACTGCCAATAATGACCCATTACATCACACAGGCCATCAAACAAGATCCCACCCTCTGGCACGTGGTTGATGTGTTCAATGGTTGGCCAAAAGGCCTGCACGCTAAGGAGTCTGGTCTACTCTGCAGTTATTTTCTCCTCCTCCATTGCTGGCAGTAGTTGGTGTACTATCCTCCCTAGCATTGACTCAAGTGATCCCAAAGTCATTGTCCCTCCAGTCCTGTAGGCTCGTATCCATTTCTTTTACACTGTGGCCACTGGAGTATGACCCACACGAAGGTCCTTGGGTGGTGTTTTGTCTACCAGCCTGGCATCAACTCAGTGACTGTGAGGCTCTCCCATGAGTGCAAGCAGTATGCTGAACAGCAGGCAATGCCACCAAGAACTTTTGCCCAATTGGCTAGGCCACGTCAGCCATGGGACCACATTCAAATTGACTTTGTAGGCCCCTCCTGCCATTTTATGTGGTTGGCAGTGATTGTGCATCATCCAGTTACCCATATATCCTGAGCATACCACCATGCTACCAGGGAAGCAACAGTGTGGATTCTCACCCATGTCTTTGCAATTGAAGGGTCACCCTGGATGATCACCTCTAATTATGACATGCAGTTCTCATCAGTACTGTATCAAGATTTTTGTCCCTGTGATTGTATTGCTCACTTCACATCCACACCATTTCATCTGCAGTTGAATGGGGAGATGGAGTATATGGTGCCCAACTTTAAGATTCAGTTAAGAATGTGCTTGGTGACCTCGCCAGTGGACTCAGTGTTGCCTGTGTTTCTCAGAACCCACAGGACCACACAAATACATGGCAGAAGCCTGGAAGAGATATTCCATGGGCTACAGCTCCAGATTCTGCTGCATTGCTCTGCCCTGTGCTGATGCCTGAGGTGCATTTGCACCCTTGGCAGTATGCTGTCTCATGGGTGTCAGCAACAGTGTGAGCAATTTGCAGTCAGCAAATGTTCACTGTGGATGCTGGTGGTGTGTCACTGTCTCACCATCAGAACCAGCTGTGCCAGTATTGAGGCATTGACCCACTGTGCCTCCAACCACAGCAGATGCCATGGGAGTGTCTTCACTTGAAGAGCTGTTGGGTGCCAACTGTGTCAAGTTGTGGCCACTAGCTGTACCATGGCTTCTGCCCAAGCCTGATGGCAGATGCTTGAATAACTCCCTCCCACAGTAGCTCCCACCAGCCCTTCCCCAATCATTGCTGCAGCTATCCCTTATGCTGATAGCATGATTTCCATGCCGTCAACATATGCATTGTTGTTCCCAAGCCTAGTTTGCATTTGTCTGGGCCACTTCTGGCCTATGCCCTGCCAAGCCAGAGACAGTCGATGGCTCGGCACCATGACAGGGATGCCTCATTAGATACCAACGAGCCAATGAAGCTGCCGTTGTGCCTCCACAACCACCACCAGAGTCACCTCTGCAGTTGCTACAGGGTGACCTGCGTGGACCTGTGGTCTCCTCAGTCACATCAGTCCGTCTCTGGTACCAGTCCCACCCACTTGGTCTCCCACCTCCTATTTTTCACTAATGCCTGTAGTGCTGGCTCCCCAAAGGGAGAGAGAGACATGTTGCATGTCCACTTATGCTGCCACTATCAACGGGCAGAGTTCACATTTGGCACCATCAACAAGAGAACAAAACAAGACTGCCTGCTTTGGTTGCTGCCAGTGTCATTGCTGGCCAACTGGAGATGGCCTCACACCAGTAGCATGACCCACTCTGTCTTACACTGTTCGCACTCCATGGTGGTTCCACTTGCTGATTACTACTGTTCTGTGATTTGTTATGATGAACTTGCATGTTGCCAGACTTGGCCTGGACTGTTTTTCTCACCATTTCTGTCCACATGCATGTGTAGACTCTGGTGCTCTATCACTACAGTTGTAATTACTGTGTGCTTCGGTGGGTGCAGTAATACTGTAAATACTACATGCTGTAGAAAAATAGGAAGATCAAAAAGTTTCAACACCAGAAACAGCTGATGCAACATTAGATGTGAGAACTGAGTCATTACACATACATGTAGCAATACAAGAAGAATGTGAAATACATCAGAGCAAAAAAAGCAATAATCAGCAATATGTGTGAGTACAGGAGAACCAATCAAAAGGAAACCATTGTAGAGTTTACATAGAGTAAATGCTGTTCGTCACTAATTCGAAAAACTTACACAAGGGAACAGTGATAGAACAAAAATAATGGAAGCTATTTGTGCATATGTCCATCTCCCGGTACAACATATTTTCAACAGTTCATCAGACATCAATAAGAAAAATAATATTTACGGCCTGCACCAAAAATTTAATACTTGGGCAACAAAAAATTAGAAGTGGAAGAGCTCCTGAGTAAAAGATAAGATGTATTATTTGTTAGTGAGTATGGATTAAATCAAGCAGAGTTTTGCAATCTAATAATAAGAAACTATGATGCAGATAATTATTTCTGCTAGTAAATGTACAGAGGTATAGCTGTTACAATATTCAAAAGGAAAATTGGTATTCTGCAATATACTGAGTACAGTAAATGTATAAACTTGCCAGCATGTATAGAGAAAGACTTTGAAATTACTGGCATAATGTATGAAGAACTAACAATTTTCTGTTTATACAGGTCTCCAACTGATAATATTGCATATTTTATGAAAATTTAACAAAATTATTGCTGATGTTTAACATGAAAAATATATTGTAATATATGCAGACTACAGCAAAGACATAGGTAAAGAATAAAAACCAAAACAATAATTAAAATTGTTGTTATTATTACAGTGTAATATTAAAATAAAAACAAAGCAAAATGGAAACATAACAAAACAAGTGAGAAGTCATGATTAAAAATCTACAACACATGAAAACTTAAAATTACATTGAAGGAAGTAAGTTCAGCTGAAATAATGTAAGCACAATGAAAACTATGATGCATTTTATAACACACAAATGGACCATTTTCATTCTCAAGATGACCTGTTAGAACAAGCACAGTCATTGGAGGCAATGAACTGTCAAAGAAATTATCAAATTCTGGACTAAATTGTAATACTTCAGACAAACAGTGGATTTGGATACAGCAAACTTCTTGTTAAGTGAAGGAGCATTTCCCAGAAAATTAAAAAAAAGCTAAACAGTGTTGGTATACTAGATGGCAACAAAGACAAACTTGACTTATTGTTTGACAAAATGTAAATTTACTGGTTTATTTTTTTATGCAATTCAGTTTTGTTCTGCACTGTTCACCTATTTCTGTTTATGACAAGTCCAATATTGTCTGTATGCTAAATAAATAAAATAATATAAATAAATAACTACAGATTAGTACCTTTAAAATCTGTTTTCTAAAAAATTTGTAGATGTGCTTATGCATGCCTGATTGATCACATCCGTAAAGAAATGCAGTATTATGATTCTATCATGGTTTCCAAAAACAAAAGTCTACAGTAAAAGCTGTCTCAAGCCTAAGAGATTCAGTTACATGTACATTAGATGAAATAAAATTGGTTTTTGCTGTTTTTCCATTTTATTCCTTTGTATTTATTTCATATTCCATACATATAGGTAGTGAAAGCATCACAAAGATAGGGAACACGTCAAATTTTAAAGAATTCAAATAAAACTTATATGATATCCACAGATAGTATGTTAATAAGATATCAATTAAAGAACATACACTCAGTTGATGATAAACTGTATTTCATTGTTGAAGGATGAGAAATATATATAAGAAGTAAAATTGTGCTATAGGCTATCTTACAATAAATATGGATAGGAGCAAAAAACCTAAATTTTACATGTCTATCATAGTGCCAAAAACAACACACGAGTACAAATGTTTGAACTTACCTCATACTTAAGAAGACAAAAAGCTGAAAATATGATGCAGACATTGTAGTTTACACTGTTCTCAAATGGTGCACAATTGTGTTTAAAATAGAATTTATGACATAAAAATAATTAAAACTAGCTTGAAACAATTTGTTTAGTACTGACAAAAAGGATTAAAAATGTGATATAGATATTGCAGTTTCCACTGTACTTAACTGGTGCATCATAATCATGTTCAAATTAGATAGCCTGATGTGAGATTAGATAAAATTAATTCTAAAACAATTGTAAGTTTAGTAGGCATATTCATCAGTCTCAGAAATCCCTCAATCGTATAAGAAGGTTTCTTTATTAGATCCTCTTTCAGAATTTCATTTAATCTGAGCAATCGCTTAGTATGGCGTTTAACATGTAGTGGGAGTGCAGTAAATGGCTTCAAGTCAGATTAAATAAACTTCTTGTAAAATCAGATTAAGACTTTTTAACTCAATGTACAGACTGTTTTGTTTCTTGTGTTGTAGTCATGATACTAGCTGTTGTCTTTGCAGAGAGAAAGTATTACAGATAAGAGCTGACAAGGAATAAAATACTGTGAGGTGGTGGTAAGGATCCCCTTGTTTCAAAACAAGTATCTGCAAGAGTGCTTTTGTTTGACACCACTCATTATTATGATTCTTCTCTCTCTCTCTCTCTCTCTCTCTCTCTCTTTTTTTTACTGTGAAGAAAATTTTTTGCAAGCTGTTGACTCCTAATGACTGTAGCCAAAGTAGGAAGCCTTAATTGTATCTGCTTCAGCCACTGAAGTGATAACTCATATATCACTCAGTTAAGTCTTCAAAAAAAGATGAAGAATGTGGAGTGGCCAATTTCATTTGCTGCCTACATAAGCACACAGGAGTTTTCTACCCTCAACTGTCTGTATTGGGTGACCTCTAAACTTAATGTTAATTTCTTCAAGGTTTCTTTGTGGTGTATGAAACAGCATAAAATATGTTTATCTCCACTGAGTGAGAGGCTATTTGAAAAGAAAAAGAAAAAAAAGCAGTTGAAGATTCCAGTGAAAACTTTGTTTGCTGTTTATTCAAAATTATTAGCTGACATTCGTCCACAACTAAACACTGTACCACTTTACAGACAAAATTACAATAACAAACTGGACATAATAATTTAGGTAGACAGCAAAAAATGACAGATGCCAGAGGCTCTAGTAACAAAATTGAACAATAAAATCCAGAATAATGTAAAACTGAAAATACAAAACACCACACAGATCCAAAGGCCCACAACACCCACCACAAATGCACACACCAAGAACACTACCTCTATACAACAAGTTCATAATCCAAAAACTCGGCAGACAAACTTGTACATAATAACATATGGAAACAAACTGACAAACAGAATCAGGAACATCCTCAAGAAATAAGGAATAAAAGTAGCATATCAGAACAATAACTCAATAGAGAAATGTCTAGAGAAGGAAGATAACACTGACATATACCAAAAACATGGCATTTATCAATTCCAGTGTAACAGTTGTAGTGTTCTATACTTAAAGCAGACTAGCAGAACTTTTGAAATAAGATATAAAGTACATAAAAGAGCATGAACATATGGGACCACCATTGAACATATGCAGAACATCTCCGGCAAGAACACTACCACAACAGAAAATGTCATAAAAATAGTCAGATTCAGTAACAAGAAGCATCTCCTAACACTACAAATGCAGAAAGCAATAATAGAGAAGAGACGCATAATAAATGACCAGACAAACATCAGCAATCAGACATTATTTGAACTAATAAAACATATTGTAGATAAAGAATAACCACTCCCCCCCCCCCCCCCCCCCGCGCACACACACACACACACACACACACACACCATAAAATAATATCACAAACTAGTGAATATCTTCACCTTAGATCACCTACCACTGTGCTATACAAGGGTGGTTTGAACATTTCTTGCAAAAAAAATTCAGTTTTGGGAAGAGATGGCAGTTGACAGAGGCATATCAAATGAATAAGGTAGGAGTGGCAACAATTCATACCTCAGTTTGTGTAATTTTTCCATGGCAGCAGAACATGTGCGGGAGTACTCATTGTCTTGATGGAAGATGACTTTCTTCGTTGCTGAATCTGGCTTTTTTTCATGTATCTTTTGTCTTTTGTTGCAGTTTGTCCAGGACGTTAGCATAGTTTTCTCCAGTAATTGTTTGCTTAATGGGGAGATAATCTACAAACAGAATCCCCTTCACATCCCAGAACACTGATGCCACGACTTTTCCCGCCAAAGGAATTGTCTTTGCTTTCTTTGGTGGTGGAGAATCAGCATGCTTCCACTGCTTTGACTGTTGTTTTGTCTCTCGGGTATAGTAGTGCACCCAAGTTTCATTTGTGGTCACAAACTGGCATAAAAATGTTTGTTTATTTCTCCTAAAACGGGCCAAACATTGTTCTGATATATCCATTCTCATGCGTTTTTGATCCAGCATCAAGAGTTGCCATACCCATCTTGCAGATAACTTTTTCATTTCTAATTCTTCAGTTAATATGTGATATATGCTTTCAGATGATATCTGGCATGCATGAGCAATTCCACTCACTTTCAATTGGCGATCCTCCATGACCATTTTTTGCACTTTTGCAATGATTTCTGGAGTAGTGACACATCTTGGCTGACCATGGATCATCATCTAAGCTCTCCCAACCAAATTAAAGTTCGTTTGTCCACTTGGCAACAGTTGAATATGAAGGAGCAGAGTCCCCCAGTGTATTCTGGAAATCAGTATGAACGTCTTTTGCTTTCATATCTTTCCTTATGAAGTACTTAATCACTGCTCAAATCTCAATCTTTCCCATCTTCACAAATCGCTACACAGGAACAACAACAGAGCCACATCACTGACACAGCTCTCTTCCAAGAGTACTGATGTGGCATGTGTTTACAGGCAACAGTCCAATGAATATCACATGGACAACTCATTGCACTATTGCTGACCTCTCGTGGTGATAGCAATAACTTTTCAAACCACCGTCATAGTAAAGCAATAATCTAAACACACAGTACACATACGCAGGCAACCTGCTAATAAATACAAATGTACATGCACTGTTGTGTTGTCCAAAGAGCAAGGTGCTAGGCATGGTTGGTACCTAATGAAGAAACCACAGATAAGCATAGTTACTGCCAGACACTGTGATGAATGAGTGGAGGCAATGTAGACACATACAGAAGAGTTTCCATATGCCACTGCATCGGCATGCTTGCACACTTTTGAGCAGAGTGCCACCCAGCCCACTCTGCAATCCTCGCCAATGATAACAACATCATCTCTCTTCCAAGTCAGCAGTGTGATAATTGTGTTAGACAGAATTCAGTGTAAATGTTTGTTGTCAGTTATACTCTGTGAGAATAGGCTCGTATCTTGTTCTGAGTCAAGTGTTACATTAATGTTCAGTAACAGTTATAAATACTCATGATATTTTGGTGGATATAGATTGCCACAAAGTTAAGTATTTCATCTTGTCCCAGTTGTAATTAAGTGATGTAATGTTTTATGTACAATGTAGGAAAAGATGGCACTTACAGTAAAGATGACACGTTAAGTTGCAGACAAGAACAAGTAAAAGATACTTACGCATAAGCCTTTATTAGAAAAAGAAAGAGACACACACACACCACTTATTCACACAAGCAAGCACACCACACACACACATAACTGCTAATTCCTGCAGCTCTGACCAGGATGCATTCTGACCTGAGCTGCCAGAATTGGCAATCATGTGTCTGAGGTGTGTTACTTGTGTGAAGGAATGGTGTGTTTCTCTTTCTTTTTCCAATGAAGGCTGGGGCTGAAAGCTCATGTGTAATTTTTTTTTAATTGTGCATGTCTGCAACTTAAAATGTCATCTTTATGGTTCTTTCGTTACCTTCGAATTGAATTGAATTGAATTTTATTTGATCCTGTAAGATTACATTGTGTACAGTAAATGTACGTGTAATATAGGACACGTCAAAGTGTTAACATTTCTTATCACTTATTTTTCTACACCTTTAGCTTACATTTTTACATTACTGATAATGAGTAACAATATATACAAATTAAATGGCATAAGTATTCTGCAACACTGTAAAACTCTTTTTCAATGAGATAGTCTTTAAGTTTCTTTGGAAAGTCATTGTGAAGTACACTTTCTTTCAGGATTTTGGGCAGACTTCTTAGTAGTCTGATACCAAAGTACTGGGGTCCTTTTTCTAGCATTGCCAGTCGGTGGGGTATGCTCCGTACTTCATTCTTCTTTCTTGTCTTATGGGTGTGTACACTAGCATTTGTAATCCAGCCTTCACTACCTTTTGTGATGTATATTATTGTTTTGTATATATACAACGATGTAAAAGTTAAGATATTTAAATTCTTGAAACAGTTTCTGCATGTTTCAGAGGTCTTTCTTCTTAAAATGGTCCTAATTGCTTTTTTTTTGTAATGTGAACACTCGTTTTGTCTCTTGTTTATTTGAGTTTCCCCACACAGTCACTCCTTACTGTAAGTATGGTTTGAAAAGTCCATGATACACTGTACACAGAAGGTTCTTGTCTGAATACTGTGATAGCTGCATCATTAAGAATATGACAGAGCTCAGTTTCTTACAGACATTATTAGTATGTTTTTTTTTCCATTTCAGTTCATTGTCCACAAGAATACCTAAGAATCTAGCAGATTCTACTTCTTCCAGCCTTGTTCCAACCACCTCTAAATCCATGTCTACAGCCTTTTCTTTGTTTTTAAACACTGCATACATAGTCTTTTTTAGATTTATAACCAGTTCATTTTCCAACAGCCATTGAGCTGTGACATTTGCAGATATGTATGCTCTTCTCTCAAGCTGTTCCATATTTTGGTCACTATTTAATATTGTCATGTCACCAGCATGCAATATTTTCTTTTCTTCCTCCTCAACACCTATATCATTAACAAATACATTAAATAACAATGGCCCCATTACCGAACCCTGCGGCACTCCATATTTGATGGATATGGTTTCTGATTGGTACGAGTTTCCTAATGATACATACTGCTTGTGGTTGCACAAGTATGATCTTATCCATTCACCTGGTTGCCCCAGAATGCCATAGTTGCTTAATTTTTGTATCAACATTTCATGGTCAATGGTGTCAAATGTCTTTGAAAGATCCAGAAACATTGCAGAGACAACCTTTTTCTCATCCAAGGACTGTAAAATGTATTCTGTTAGACTGACAATTGCTGATTCTGTAGATTTACCCCTTCTGAAACCATGTTGTGTTGGCATGAGAATGTTATGTTTGTCCAAATAGTTAACTAATCTGGTATACATAAGCATTTCTAGGATTTTTGAGAAACCTGATACCAGTGAAACTGGTCTGTAGTTGTTGGGATCATCCCTACACCCTTTCTTGTACACTGGCACTACCTTCGTTATCTTCAGTTTTTCTGGAAAAATTGCATCTCTGAAAGAACAGTTTGCTATGTTCTTCAGTGGTGTTATTATCTCCTCACATACCAGCTTTATTACATGATTTGATATTTCATCATCACCAGCTGATTTCTTGGACTTCAGTTTCTGTATAGTTTTCCATAATTCATCTTCTGTGACTGGTCTTAAGAACATAGTACTGCATGATCTTTTTGGTACCTTAATATCCTTCTGTTTTTGACTATTTCTTTCCAATTTTAGATTTTCTACTACACTGATATAGTTATTATTCAGTATTTTTGCTATTTCCATATCATCTGTGACCACTGTGTTTAATCTATTTTAATTGACCTAATACCTTCTTCTTCATTTGACCCATCTTTTTCCTTTCTTTCGGCACTGATTGCATTCCAAGTTGCCTTTGCCTTGTTTTTTGAGTTCGCTATAGTGGTGTCAATTGCTCTTGCTTTTGCTTCTCTTGTTGTTTTCCTATACCTCTTTTTTAACATTTTATAGTTTCCAGCTTCGCCCGTCCGTCTCACGTCCTGAAGCTTCCTTCGCTGTTCTAGTATTTCACTGGTAATCCACTGTGTTTGATCTCGCTGCCTTTCTTGTCTCTTTACTTTGGGAAATGCTACATTAAAATGGTACTTAATTGTTGAAATAAATGCATCATATTTTTCATTTACACTCTGGGCCTGTAGGGTTTCACTCCAGGTTTCCTTACTTAACATTGTTCTAAAGATGTTGATATTTTGTTCACTGATGATCCTAATTTCTTTGGTTTTTTGTTTTGGTTCTGATACTGAGTCATTACTTCTGCAAAAGCTGATTAGTTGTCCATTAGTTGTCCATGATGATCAGATATTTCTGTCTGAGCTACATGTGACTCATAGTTACACATATTAGTAATTATGTTGTCAATAATTGTCTCACTTTGTGATGTCACTCTTGTTGGTGCAGTTATTGTCACTTTCATGTTATGCTGTATTAACAATTCTTCAAAATCCTGTCTTATTTTTCTGTCCTTTCCCATGTCAATGTTGAAGTCTCCACATATAATAAGATTTCTCTTCATGTTCATTCTCAATAAGCTAGCATTTTTTTAAGAAAGATGCTAATATTGCCACATGGTGACCTGTACATACAAAACACTCTAAAATCCTCTGCCACTATACCAGTAACTTCAAAGTCTTTTTCTCTAGCTATGAGAAATGTAGCAGCTTCACTGTTTACATTCTTTGATAGAGTACCTGTTTTAATATATATACAAACGCCACCACCCTTATATTTAGATCTGCAGAAGTAACTAGCTAGTTTGTAGTCCTTTATTGCCACATTATGTATTTTACTTTCAGTTAGTCCATGTTCACTTATGCATAATATGTCTGGTCTTACTCCACTCAGGAGTACCTGCTTCTAATTTTTTGTTACCAAAGTATTGAATATTTTGATAAAGTACTTTTATGTAATTTTTCTTTTGTTGGTTTACATGTTGTGAGCTGTATTCTGGGGCAAATTCTTTAGTATCATCTTTTTTTGTATGGTGCTTATATTTTGCTTTCCCAGCTGGAGTGTATGATTTTTCACCCCCTTCAGGCCATATTAGTTTCCCTTGCATCTAATGATTTTGCAGACATCTGCAAACATTCAGCTGAACGTTACAGACCCCATTCTATTTAAATGCAAGCCATCCTTCGCTATTGAGTTTTCACATAGGAATTTGTTTGGGTCTATAAAAATTGCCCCAAGACGATCACATTGCTCTTTAAGAGCACAGTTTATTTTGTCGATATATTTTTCACTCACCGACCTTCTGTTTATGATTCCGCTAAGTATCAGACGAGATCCTGCATACATATTTCTTGCAAAACGGATCATGTTTCTTGTTTCGCTTGCCATTTCTTCCTCACTGCTGCTCCTTAACGAATTCGTTCCAACATGTATAAACACCCCATTATAGTTATGTCTGGTTTCAGAATCTGGTTCTGTAGTATCTTGTCTTGCATTTACCATATTTTTAAAATGTTTACCGAGTTGATGCGTTCTAATACCTGGTCGTACGTCGATCTTGCAATTGGGGACAGCGATATTCTTCAGCAGCGAATCGCCAATTATTAAAAAGTCATTTTCCTTTTGTTGCGTATCTGTCGCCTTGTATTTCCTTTTGCTGTATGTCACCACCTTCCATTCATATTTATCTTCCGGTTTTTGGCTTGCTGAGTTTACCGAGACATCAACGGGAACACTCGAAATGTTGTTTTTAAAGTATGATCGGTCATTCGTATTTTCGCGATCTTCTTGCTTTTCCGTTTGATAGTTTTTCACACAAAGGACTTCTTTTCTTGTATTAATGTATCGTTTTCTTTCTTGATGGTCGAAAGTTCGGTTTTTAATGCCTCAATGTCACTTCGTAGTAACTTAATAATTTCGTTTTTTGTATCAACTGCACTTACAAGATCGGCCGTTATGTCACGTAAACAACCATGACATGTCCACGGAAAATCATCGCTGACGAACTTTAGATTCACTTTCGCGCACTTTTCGTGTAACCAGAAGTTGCATTTGATACACAGAATACCCTTCATCACATGCTTTTTACATTCTCTACACGAAGAACTGTTCATTTTTTGCCTTTTTAACGAGAGAGAAACGTCACTACACATCTTTTGATATCAGCCTACATGGTTTATATTCCTACCTGGAGTTTCCATTGTTCGCTAATATTTTATGTGTAATAGTATCACTTGGCCTCTTCCAGGAGTAAAGCTAAGAACACACCACTGTACTAATAAGTGTAATTTCATACAGTATAAAAAATATCGATCTACGTCTACACACACGCCTATACTCTGCAAACCACAGTGAAGTACATACCACTGTACCAGTTATTAGGGTTTCTCCCTATTCCATTCACGTATGGAGGGTAGGAAGAATGAATGTTTGAATGCCTCTGTGCATGCAGTGATTATTCTAATCTTATTCCCTGTGTGATCGATATGCAGGAATCTTCACTCACTCGATTAAAAAATTGGCACTGTGTGCAAGTTGTTTCCATGCATTGTCCACCCTGGGTTTGCCTTGTGTATTTTGATTTCTTGGTGTGTATAGATTGTTTAACCATGTCTGAGTTACTACAGGAATTATCTAAATGAAGTTGTTAACTTGCAGGTGGAGCACATTGAATGACTGCTGCTCATGTCCAACAGATGATTCTGTTACTACTGCAGCAAGTAGCGCTACCATCAGTTGCACCCATTTCATCCATTCAGTAGTAACGAAGAGAATTGGTCAGAATATTGGGCACAGATGGAGGCCCATGTCACCACATACAACATTACAGGTGTGGCACACAATGCTTGTTTTCCTTCAATAGTCAGAGTTGAAGGTAGCATATGTGTTTAAAACTGTGTCCCAAATACTCATACAGACACTGTGCACCACGACAAACTTGTTAAGCTGTTCATTTAACATTATGATGCTCATGTTCATGTCACTACAGTGAAGTTTAAATTTTTCTGTCTCATGAAGCAACTTGAACAAACTTTAAAACAGTGGGTTCCAAACGTAGAGAGCTTGCAGGAAGTACGACAAACTTGTTAAGCTGTTCATTTAACATTATGATGCTCATGTGCATGTCACTACAGTGAAATTTAAATTTTTCTGTCTCATGAAGCAACCTGAACAAACTTTAAAACAGTGGGTTCCAAACGTAGAGAGCTTGCAGGAAGTACAGGTTTAAGGGTACTTTTGGACTCACTTACAGTGATGTCATGTTACGTGATGCAATCACGAAAAACTTGGCAGATTCGTAAATTCACACTGCCATTCTCAAACTCTCGGATCCCAATCTGAAAATAATTCTGTTCTAATGTGGAATCTGAAAGTATTGTGGACACAGCTGATGTTCATTTTGATACTCCATGTATTTCTGTTGTTAAAAAAGCACAAGACACTCAGTCTATAGTTAATGCTATTGTTAAAGTGATTGAAAACAGGGCTCTGACAAATAGTAAACATAAAGATAAAAACTTTCAGTTGTATGGTACATGAGGCATGCTATAGAATTCAGTGAGCAAGTCTTGTCCTCAACGCTTTTAAAATCATGACAGAGAAACTTGTCCTGGCCATGATGAAAAATATTTCCAGTGTGATAGACGATATAATGTTCAAATCGTGTTTTTACAAGGCATCCAGAGCTCAGGCCAGGATTGGCACTGGGCGGGCACACAGCTTAAGTGGAGCAATGAACAAGTGCATGTCATGTAGGCATTGCCATTAGAGATGGCTCGGTGAAGCCTCTCATTTCCACCTTGTGGAAATCTTCTGCTGTAGTACACAGACAGGAGAACAAACTTTTTGTGTACTTAAAAGTGGCTCAAAACACAGTTAAATTGCAGTTAGATACATGGGCATCTTTTTCGCTTTTAAATAAAGACACATATGAAAGAATCGGTAGCCCACAGCTTCTTCTGTTTTCTCTGCTTGTAATGGACACAAAACACAGAAACTTTTCAAAACAGTGCAAACATATTTCATTTAGACTTATTTGATTTGTTAAACATGTGCATACAAGAGAATGTGTCAGAAATTAGTGTTTCAGTGCCTCACACTAATATTTATGAGTCGTTTAAGAAGTACAGTGAACTTTTTGAACGTAGTTTAGGAAGGGCTGAAGATTTTTAAGAGCACATTACTGTTAAAGGCAATGCACAGCCATGAGTTTTTTTGTGCAAGGCTTATCTTCCATGGAATATGTGAGCAAGTTGCTCAGGAGCTGCAGTGATGGAAAGACAATGGGGTTATAGAACCAATTTCTGCAAGTCAGTGGGAATCATATTTGGTCAATCTCAAAATCCATCAGGAGGTTTATGCCTGTGTGTTTATTTTAAAACAAAAGTAAACCCACAACCTGTGTTGGATTCATTTTGTCTTTCGTGACCATAGGAATTACGTGAGGCATACTTACAGTTTCCACTGGACAAGCACTCCAAGCAATATTTTGTGATCAGTACTCACCTGTATTTGTTCCAGTGCTATTTTTCAACATTCCTGGAACAATTAACAGCAAAATTCCTTCTTGTACAAGCTATTTGGACAACATTGTTGTCACAGGTCATACACTGCAGAACATTTGACACATTTAGGCTGCTTGTTTCAAGTTATTTCTGCAGCTGGCTTAAAGTTTAACAGGAAAAGTGCTCCCTCTTCCACAAAGAACTGGAATAGTTAGGATGTGTTATAAATGCACAGGATGTTCATCCTGCTGATTTGCACTTGTCTGCAATTAAATATCAGTCAGCACCCTGAAACATTAAGGAACTCTAAGCTGTCATGGGGAAGCTTTTGTATTATATTGAAATCATTGTAAACACTGTGCAAACAGCAGCTCTGCTGAACTGGATGCACCAGTAAGTTGTTCCCTTTGTGCGGTTCCAAGAACATCAGAGATGCATTTCAGCAATTAAATGATGCATTATTAAGTCACTGTTATCTGATTCTTTTCTTTTTCAACTATGCCTGTTAGCTGTGGATGCACCATCTTATGGGATTGCCTCAAAAACTCTTAACAAAGTGCTGTGTAATTACAATCAACTTGAAAAAGAGGCACTCACCATTATCTGTGATATTATCAAGATCCACCAATTTGTATGGTCAGAAGTTCTATTTCATCACAGATCATCAGCCTTTAACAGCCTTCTTCAGTCCTTTCAACCCTGCCACCAGGAACAGTGCACAAATTGGAACACAGCTCCAGCACTGTCTAATTATCAGTATGAGTTGTTGTACAGGCTCACTGCCCAAAATTTGAACACTGACTTGCTGTCTTTGTTAGCTGTCAGTACTGGCACAGTGTTTGATTTGTCTCAGGAATCATATTATCAATTTGATACTCAGGGTTCTGAAAGTCTTTTTCTGATCCAGCAATACATGTGCCATGGATGGTCACAAGGTTCGAAAAATAATTCTCCACACTGTGGTGAATCACTATTTTAAACATTTTCACCACTACCCACACAGTCAGTTGTTCTGCTGTTGTATACAGAAAATAGCGATGCACAGGTTGTGATACCCTACTGCCTCCAACAGGAAGTTTTATCTTTATTGCATGTAGGTCACTGGGAGTGATTTCATATGAATCAACTATTGTTCTTGAAAGGTCACAGATGATCAGATAAAGCAAATGACCTCTCCTTGAAATATTTGTATGTAACATCAGTCAGCTCCACCACAATGCTTTGTTCAGTGGCCACATCCATCTGAACTATGGCAACACATCCAAGTTGATCTCATGGGTTCATTCTCAAACATATGACGACTGTTGGCGGTAGATGTATACCGGTACAGTAAATTTCCTTTTGTTATCCCAGTGACACCCACCACTGCTGCAAGTATGGTATTGGTTGTGTCTTCTATTTTTATTTTTTTTTATCTTGAAAGTCTTTATTAGATCCTTGTCTCAGACAACAGACCGGAATAAACATCAGCCAATTTTCATCAGTTTTATGCTGCCAACAGCACACACTATGTCAGTGATGCAGCTTTTCTCCCTCAAGCTAACAGTGAAGCTGAACAGTTCATCTGAACATTCAAAAGTCACATGGACCAACTCCATTCTTCCCACATACAGGAGCAAGCTTTAAATATTTTTCTTTTATCTTAAGAGTCTTGTCATGTGATGGGAAGTCACTGGCACAATTGTTACATGATCATTGCCATCATACTCTATTGTATTTTCTGCAGCTACCAAGGAAACAATTTGTTCTGGCACATCATAAAAAATTTCAGCTGCACAATGAAATGAAATAAGCATTTGGCGTCATTGGCCGGGAGGCCCCTTGCGGGACAGGTCCATCCGCCTTGGTGCAGGTCTTATAAGATTCAACACCGCATTGGGTGACCTGCACGCTGAATGGAGATGAAATGATGAAGACGACAACACAACACCCAGTCCCTGAATGGAGAAAATCTCCGACCCAGCCGGGAATCCAACCCAGGCCTGTAGGACAGCACTCCATCACGCTGACCACTCATCTGTCTAGGCGGACAGCTGTACAATGAAGTCTTCTTTAAAGCTTTAGGCAAAAAACAGCACTGGGAGCACAGTGTCATGACAAAGGCCTCAAGGCATTCTTCATACATCATACAAGGTTCTTCTGGGCTACCTCAGCCTCGCCAGAACCAGCTACAGTGCTCTTACCAAGTATGTCAGTGAATCTGCTGCAGAACTTTTGCCCACAGACACAGCACATTCTCACTGACATTGCAATGTTGGCACCCATCTTGCTGTGTGAGCCATTGTCTGTGGAGGCGCTGCCCCTGGACAGCCATGATGGTGCCCACTGGATGTGGGGCTGTACGCTGTGGCAGGTTTTTTGGTCAGTGTTCCGGTCACTCGCATGGTCAATATCAGGGTACAGACAGCGAGCTGCCATTGGCTGTCGGTCCAATGTCTCCTCATACATATGTCTGCATTCAGTCCTTCACCCTGCCATTATCACATAACACAGCACTACATGATGATAGCGCTGAGGTCCAAGGGAGAGGAACGTGGTGTTGTCTGAAGAATGAGGTGCTAAGGTAAGGTTGGTATTTCTTGAAGAAACCACAAGTAAGCATAGTCACTGCCAGACATAGTGACGAATTAGCGGAATCAACATAGACTTGCCCAGAAGAGTTTCGATGCGCTGCCGCCTCAGCGACAGAGTACCACCCAGCCCAGTCTGCTATAATTGCTGAAAATGACAGCATTGTCTCATTACCCAGCCAAAAGTGCAATAAAAGAACTATGCAAAAAAGAGTTTAACGTTTCTGGGCAACTTTATGAACGTCACAAACTGATGAAAGTCAAACACAGCAATGAAGTGAAAGTTAACAGCGACATCATGAACATTCTAATTGGTGTCACAAGTCTTTCGTGTAAAGGCGAGCTAGTTTTCAGAGGCCATGACAAGGAAGAACATTCCCTGTACCCTGGAAATTTCAGAGTCATTTTTAAACTTGTACTAAATAGAAAAAAATATTTGAAAGCAAACTATAATAAAAGGCCTATTTCCAGGGATTTTCAAAAACTGTACAGTACAGACTGATTAAATGCAGATACACATTCAAGTTTGGACATAACCTCATTTTATGCCTGTACTGTGGACGAATGTACAGACATTTCAGGCAAATCACAGTGCCCCAGTTTTTATTCACTGTTTTTCACATGGTTTTAATTTAGTTTTGCAGCGGACCTGTTATTGTATAACATCAGTATCCAAGGATTTCTTTTATCCACACTTCAGAGCATTTATGCTTTCTTCCACCGGCCTTCCAAACGCACAGCAGTTAGCGATAGTGTTGTTGGTAAACGCAATCCTTCCTGAAATTTTAAATGTAGTAATTGATAGTTCAGAATCTATTGCAACTACAAGAGAAGCATGCGGAAATTTAAAAAATATATACTCCTAAACTATGACTTCGTATTTCTTATCTATGTTTCAAGGTATTTTAAAAAACTGAAATGTTTTACAACATTCTTAAGAAAAAAACAATGATGAATAGTTTTGCAACAGCTTACATAAAAGAACTTAAGAAAAGAGGATAAATTGATCGTCTATTTAAATTCCACGGAAGCCTCGACTAATTCGTAACCTGAAACTTCCATGAATAGAGCCGAATCGGTGGATGAAGGCACTGACAATCCACTGACGTCAAAATACAAACAGCCGCGCGAGATTAGCCGAGCGCTCTTGGACGCTGCAGTCATGGACTGTGCGACTGGTCCTGGCGGAGGTTTGAGTCCTCCCTCGGGCATGGGTGTGTATGTTTGTACTTAGGATAATTTAGGTTAAGTAGTGTGTAAGCTTAGGGACTGATAACCTTAGCAGTTAAGTCCCATAAGATTTCACACACGTTTGAACATTTTTGAACAAAACACAAACAGGTGTGCTTCGAGTTATTGGATAACATCCTAACACAGCTGGAACCAAGACTTTCAACCATGATAAACAATTATTTCATAAATTAGGCGAAGATACTTAGTTCGCCAGCTATGCCCGGCGTTGCTTTGTAGACAGTTTGGATTCATTATTGCGCATCTTTCAGTCGCTCTAACTCACGTCTAGAACTGGAGCCTATTTTCTTCCCAGCATAAAGAAACATTTCACTCTGTCGGCTTGGGAGTTGCTTGCATGCTGTTGAAAAGTCAGTACAGCGAATACTTCAAGCCCAGAGACATGGTATGGCGCTGTCATCGAAAGTTTCGGGATGAAGAAGGGTCAGCGAGTTAACTTGTTTTACAAGTAATAACGCTCAAATGTCCAATTTACCAGTTAGTTTGCAAACAAAAGTATTATTATCATTTCTTTCCTTTCTCAGACGTTATATCTGGTTAAAAATGAAAAGTGATGCGGACCTTGATCAAGCGTGACTTCCTTCTAATTGTATGGTCTATGTTACATTGCATTTAGGAACTTTTGGGTAATTGAACATGTATCAATAATTATAGATTTCTGTTGTGTATTTATACGTTTGGATGTAGCTGTATTGCGTTGATGTGCTGGTAGATATTATGTGGCATGACTCCTGTAGTTGGTAGTATAATTAGTATAATGTCAACTTTATCCTGATGCCACATGTCTTTGACTTCCTCAGCCAGTTGGATGTATTTTTCAATTTTTTCTTCTGTATATTTGTTGTATTGGGTATGAATATTTCGATTAGTTATGCTAATTTCTTCTTTTTATTGGTGAGTATGATGTCAGGTTTGTTACGTGGTGTTGTTTTATCTGTTATAATGGTTCTGTTCCAGTATAATTTGTTTTCATCATTCTCCAATACATTTTGTGGTGCATACTTGTATGTGGGAACTTGTTGTTTTATTAGTTTATATTGTATGGCAAGTTGTTGATGTATTATTTTTGCTACATTGTCATGTCTTCTGAGGTATTCTGTATTTGCTAGTATTGTACATCCGCTTGTGATGTGATCTACTGTTTGTATTTGTTGTTTTCAAAGTCTGTATTTATCTGTTGTGGTATTGGGATCTTTAGTAATATGCTTGCTGTAATATCTGGTTTTTATTGTTTGATCCTGTATTACAATCATGAATCCTTCCATATCACTGTATATATTGCCTTTTCTGAGCCATGTGTTGGATACGTCTTGATCGATGTGTGGCTGTGTTAGATGATACAGGTGGCTTGCCATGTAGCGTTTTCTTTTTCCAGCTTACTTTCTTCGTATCTGTTGATGTTAAGTGATCTAAAGGGTTGTAGAAGTGTTGGATGCGTCTTGATCGATGTGTGGCTGTGTTAGATGATACGGGTGGCTTGATATGTAGCGTTTTGTTTTTCCAGCTTACTTTCTTCGTATCTGTTGATGTTATGTGATCTAAAGGGTTGTAGAAGTGTTGGATGCGTCTTGATCGATGTGTGGCTGTGTTAGATGATACGGGTGGCTTGCCATGTAGCGTTTTGTTTTTCCAGCTTACTTTCTTCGTATCTGTTGATGTTATGTGATCGAAAGGGTTGTAGAAGTGGTTATGGAATTGCAGTGGTGTAGCCGATGTATTTATATGAATGATTGCTTTGTGTATTTTGCTAGTTTCTATAAAGAATTTTCTTAAATTATCTACCTGTCCATAATGTAGGTTTTTTCTGTCGATAAATCCTCTTCCTCCTTCCTTTCTACTTAATGTGAATCTTTCTGTTGCTGAATGTATGTGATGTATTCTATATTTGTGGCATTGTGATCGTGTAAGTGTATTGAGTGCTTCTAGGTCTGTGTTACTCCATTTCACTACTCCAAATGAGTAGGTCAATATTGCTATAACATAAGTGTTTATAGCTTTTGTCTTGTTTCTTGCTGTCAGTTCTGTTTTCAGTATTTTTGTGAGTCTTTGTCTATATTTTTCTTTTAGTTCTTCTTTAATATTTGTATTGTCTATTCCTATGTTTTTTCTGTATCCTAGATATTTATAGGCATCTGTTTTTTCCATCGCTTATTATTATTATTATTATTATCATTATTATTATTAGCGGTAGTAGTTGTGGTCGTTGTCGTCTTAAGCATAGTGCGCAGAAAATGCCGTGGCCGGTAGATGCGACTGGGGAGGCGTGGGGAGAACGGCAGCGGTGGGTGATCGTTCAAAGCGCTGTAGGGGAAATGAGCACTGGATGGGGAAAATGCCGTCCTAAACTGAAGCCTACGCTCAATTTTTTTCTTTTTTTGTAAATATTAAATGGGGCTGCTCCAGTCCACACTTGCATAGTGATGATTCAAAAAATTCTACTGTCACCTCTGCTTTCGTTAGTATCTAAAAATAATTCCGCCGAAAATGCAGCGATTTACTTTTCCCTGGCTTGTTAACCACTTGCAACTTTCAGAGAAGCGTCAGAAGTGGCGAATTTTGAGTACAACCTAAACATTTCTCTCGTTGCCAAGTCAAAATTTGCTTCTATTGCCAAAACTCAGTGGGGTTTACAGTGTTTCAATCAGAAACACATTGTGCAGACACAATTGCTTGAGAATTCTGAAACAATGGTTTATTAAAATTACTAAGTGAGAAGTCAGTAGCTTATGAAAAAGCACATCCTCGGTACAAAAAAACGTGTATTGTCTTCACGTATGTTGTTCCAAAGCCCATAGCATTTCTCGTTTCACCAGCTATCGATGGCTCTTAAAAGTTACATTCTTTCACCAAAAAAGTGTGTAGTAATTGGAATAACACGGTAGATAATAAGAATACTGGAAAATACTCTCATCTGTGTGTGCTATCATTTGCCAAAATCTCATTTCGATATTTGAAACCATTTGTGAAATATGAGGAATGTTGTAGATATTTCATTCTGGCTGTATCGCTGGCGCGGCGCGATGGCAAATGAGTGTGGTACCTCAGATCAATTTTCTCTAGGTCAGTGACAGATAGATACCTCTACCCAAGTCTAAAGAAAAATTCAGTATCTTAGCTAAATTTCATACGCATCAACAAATTACCTAATATGCACCGAACGTAAAATCATAGCGACCTGTTCTTTTTTCATTGCACGCTTTCCCTAATTTCGCGCAATGCCTTACTTTCACGTAAATATCACAGTAAATATGGCCAATAACGAAATGATGGGAACATTATCATGAAACTGACATATAAAGCTATGAGTAAAGCAAAAATGATATTTTTTACCAAACAGTTTCTGTAAAAGGTTTTGAGAAAGAATGCACGGAGTACGCCTCCTTTCTGTCATCGCTGACTGGCCGAAAGGTGGCAAATACTTACTGGCCACCCCTTCCGAACAAACTAATGGACGCTTGCAGGGCCTTGGACGAAAACTGGTCATTCCACATTGGCCACCGTATCCTGCACGAGTTATTTGTGGTGGTGGTGGTGGTCGTCGTCGTCGTGAGGAATGCTAGGCGTGCATACTTCAAAATGGAAGGAAAGACGATTTTCCAATACATTTCCTGGCCTTCACAGACTTTAGGCCCACAATCCGCCACTGGTACAATGACTGAGTAGCCCCACGTAAGCCATATACACTCCTGGAAATTGAAATAAGAACACCGTGAATTCATTGTCCCAGGAAGAGGAAACTTTATTT
Organism: Schistocerca gregaria; assembly: GCF_023897955.1. Taxonomy (NCBI): domain Eukaryota; kingdom Metazoa; phylum Arthropoda; class Insecta; order Orthoptera; family Acrididae; genus Schistocerca; species Schistocerca gregaria. Next base: position 430,695,424 of record NC_064921.1, read on the forward strand.
ACACATACCTGGGGTAGGATACATCACATGATCACACTGACAGAACCACAGGCACATAGACACAGCCAACAGAGCATGCACAATGTCGGCACTAGTACAGTGTATATCCACCTTTCGCAGCAATGCAGGCTGCTATTCTCCCATGGAGACGATTGTAGAGATGCTGGATGTAGTCCTGTGGAACGGCTTGCCATGCCATTTCCACCTGGCGCCTCAGTTGGACCAGCGTTCGTGCTGGACGTGCAGACCGCGTGAGACGACGCTTCATCCAGTCCCAAACATGCTCAATGGGGGACAGATCCGGAGATCTTGCTGGCCAGGGTAGTTGACTTACACCTTCTAGAGCACGTTGGGTGGCACGGGATACATACGGACGTGCATTGTCCTGTTGGAACAGCAAGTTCCCTTGCCGGTCTAGGAATGGTAGAACGATGGGTTCGATGACGGTTTGGATGTACCGTGCACTATTCAGTGTCCCCTCGACGATCACCAGAGGTGTACGGCCAGTGTAGGAGATCGCTCCCCACACCATGATGTCGGGTGTTGGCCCTGTGTGCCTCGGTCGTATGCAGTCCAGATTGTGGCGCTCACCTGCACGGCGCCAAACACGCATACGACCATCATTGGCACCAAGGCAGAAGCGACTCTCATCGCTGAAGACGACACGTCCCTATTCGTCCCTCCATTCACGCCTGTTGCGACACCACTGGAGGCGGGCTGCACGATGTTGGGGCGTGAGCGGAAGACGGCCTAACGGTGTGCGGGACCGTAGCCCAGCTTCATGGAGACGGTTGCGAATGGTCCTCGCCGATACCCCAGGAGCAACAGTGTCCCTAATTTGCTGGGAAGTGGCGGTGCGGTCCCTTACGGCACTGCGTAGGATCCTACGGTCTTGGCGTGCATCCGTGCGTCGCTGCGGTCTGGTCCCAGGTCGACGGGCACGTGCACCTTCCGCCGATCACTGGCGACAACATCGATGTACTGTGGAGACCTCACGCCCCACGTGTTGAGCAATTCGGCGGTACGTCTACCCGGCCTCCCGCATGCCCACTAAACGCCCTCGCTCAAAGTCCGTCAACTGCACATACGGTTCACGTCCACGCTGTCGCGGCATGCTACCAGTGTTAAAGACTGCGATAGAGCTCCGTATGCCACGGCAAACTGACTGACACTGACGGCGGCGGTGCACAAATGCTGCGCAGCTAGCGCCATTCGACGGCCAACACCACGGTTCCTGGTGTGTCCGCTGTGACGCCCTGCGTGTGATCATTGCTTGTACAGCCCTCTCGCAGTGTCCAGAGCAAGTATGGTGGGTCTGACACACAGGTGTCAATGTGTTCTTTTTTCCATTTCCAGGAGTGTATTTCCGTAGTCAATGCTAAGTGACGCTTGAGATGTTATAAAGAGCGATGCCACTGGTCAGTGGATGACTGGAAACAGGGGTGACAAGTTGTGCTGTACCCCGTGACAATCCAGTGCAAGGGTTTGGATTTGGCAAACACCAGGAGAACGCTACCTGTCATAATGTGTTATGGCGACAGTGAAGTGCAGAGGAGGTGTCTTTAAGATATGAGTGTGCGATTATGAAAACGTTAAATGCAAAAGCATACAAACACATTTTACCAGCATTATGTAGTAAGTACACCAGAGACACAATTCAGCGATGACGATTTTTTTTTTTTTTACCTTCTACATCTACACTCACACGACTACTCTGAAATGCACAGTTAACTGCCTGGCAGAAGGCTCATTGAGCCACCTTCAAGCTGTTTCTCCACCGTTTCACTCTCGAACATTATGTGATAAATACGAATATTTAAATCTCTCTGTGTGAGCTCTGATTTCTCTTATTTTATTATGGCGATCGTTAATCCTTATGTTGGTGAGTGCCAACAAAATATTTTCGCATTTGGTGACTAAAATTGCAGAAGAGTTCCTCCTGCTGCAAGGAAAGGTTACTATGTTTTAAGTGGACCTGGACGAAATGAGGGTCGAAAAAATGGAATTTTTATTCAATAAAATTCTTTGATTCTAAAAATATATACTTTATGTATAGCACATCACTATTTTCGTGTTTAAAAAGCCTGTCAAAAGTAGATGCGGCGAGTGAACGCCTAGCTGTCACACTAGTCAAACACGAACCCTGCCTACAATCTTTCGTTATTTAATTTTGGCGTGGCTGTTGCCATAGAAACTAGTTTGTGTATTATTGTCGAAGAACATATCGACTGCACTATGAGAACGGATTTATTGCAATCGATCTTTCTGTCGATACAAGTGGATTACTTGAGCTTCCTTATGTTTTTCACGTTAGTTTGTGTCGTAAACTTGTTGTTGTGATTGAATATTTCAACCATTTCCCATCGTAAAAAGCGAAAAACGATGTAGCTTAATTTCGTCGTAAAATTTACGTTAATCAACACCAAGTGTGTTGCCGCAAATCGTAAAAATTAAGAAACTGTTACATCACAGAGAAGTGAAGGTAGGCCTAAAAGTTCGCCAGGCAGTTCTTCAAAATGCAAGTTCAAACATCGTACCGAAAATGAACAAAATGTTCGCGTTGTAAAGAACAGTTACATTTTAACTGGTAAGTGCAAGATTTCAGAATTGTTTTGTTTGTTGCTAAATGTAAATACTGTAATAGTGAAAATTTTCCTACATTTAGTGAGGAAGTAAATAAAATTAGAGGCCTATCCTGCAAAATTTCAGTGGAATGTAAAGTAACCAAGTGTACAATGACATATTTTGTAACATGTACATATAGTAAAGTGAATATTCGCCTTGCTTATACCATGAGGCATATTGGGTTCAAAATGGTGCAAATGGCACTAAGCACTATGGGGCTTAGCAGCTGAGGTCATCAGTCCCCTAGACTTAGAACTACTTAAACCTAACTTAACCTAAGGACATCACACACATCCATGCCTTAGGCAGGATTTGAACCTGCGACCATATAGTAGCAGTGCGGTTCTGGAGTGAAGCGCCTAGAACTGCTCTGCCACAGTGGCTGTCGGCATATTGGGAAGGCACGAAAAGCAGCCCAGATATTTTCTTCTATGACTGATTTCCCACCGCCACCTGTTAAGATTGATAGGTATTACTAACATTTGCATAATACCCCAAGGAAAATCCGTGAATCATCTATGCAGAGGGCAGTGAAAGAAACCAGATATTTGTCAGTCTTCTGATACTGCTGCTGCATTACATGGTTCCTGGAGCAAGAGATGCCATACATTGCTCAATGGAGTTGCCACAGTTACCTCTGAAGATAACGGCAAGGATCTATACAATGAATGTCTGACACAACACTGCCAACATTGTGCCAGTAAGGTAAATAAATACAGTTGTGGAAAGAAAAATTTGAGGTTTACATTGGTGGTATGGAAACAAGGAGACAATTGATCAAATACTAGACATGGTGTTTGATACACACACTACCTTGGTAATAGTAACTTTAAAGGTTTCAACAGAGACGCAGCTGCTAAACCATGTGGTGAAACCGAAACTTAAAAAATTTAATGTATAAAACATGTGCAGAAGAGATGAGTGCAAGACTTAGAAAACACCGCAAGGAGATGACAGGAAAAAACTCTCTGATGGCAAAGCAATTGGTGGACAAGTCAGACTCACCAAATAAGAAACAGAAATCCTCGAGGAATATTATGGTCTCTCCATCATGTAAAACAGCGAAAATATCGGTGAGATGGTAGAAGCAATTTGGGAAACTTTGTTCACAGAATATCCACTGATGAGCATCCATTGCATGGCCTTTGCCCAAAAGGAAACACTTCATGGTTCATGTACAATAGAGATGAAGCAAATGGCCAAAAAGTTACACATACACATACCATGACAGAAACTGATATGGTAGGACTATGACCATTACATAGAGAGCTTTCAGATTCTAAACTTCTGGAAAAATGTTTACATGACAGAACATAGTTTCTGAATGAAAGCTTCAGTAGGTTTTTTTTAGCATGTCAGCTTTTCATGTTCGTCTCATGGACGCCAATATTGTGACAGAAAAAAATCACAACATCAAAAGGTAATTAAGGTAAAGTAATGAAATTTTGGGAATACATTTGTTTGGGTAACATATGTAAGAGATTAACATTACAAGATTACGGGTTAATGTAACTGCAATATAAGCCATTGAAATGTGAAATGCTGCTGCATTGATAATCAGTGTAACAGCCAGAATGTTGAATGCAAGCATGCAGATGTGCATATATGGTGTTGTACAAGTGCCAGATATAGTTTGTGGAGTATAACTCCATGCCTGTTGCACTCGGCCAGTCAGTACAGAGATAGTTAATGCGGTTTGTCGGCGACACTGGAGTTGTCATCCGATGACATCCCATATGTGATCCATTGCAGACAGATCTGGTAATTGAGCAGGCCAAGGCATCATGTAAACACTCCATAGAGTATGTAGGGTTACAACAGCACTGTGTTAGTCTTGCATTATCCTGTTGGAAAGCACCCCCTGGAATGCTGTTCAAGAATGGTAACAGAACAGGTCGAATAATCTGATTGATGTACAAATTTACTGTCAGTGTGCGTGGGATAACTACAAGAGTGCTCTTGGTGTCATATGACGTCACACCCCAGACCATCTCGTTTCCATTAATTGTAGAACATTAGGTACATTTGTCACAATAATCTTTTTGTACACCAGAGAATATACATAAATTATAAATTTAATGTATCTTTAATGATTTTTATGTGACATATTATCGAAGTTGCAATAAATTGATCTGTTCTTTGTGCTGATTAATGCCAGATGTATACTTTTATAAATTGGCTTGTGTCTACAATCAGTTGGCTGCCATCTTTATTGACAGGAGCATGTGATTTTCAGCTTCCAATGCTAGCCAGTTTGACAGGACCAAGTGCACAGGCAGTGACACACACACAGTTTGACAGACAACTCACCACACACACATCCCAGTCCAAGTGTATCAAGTGTAATTTTACATTGTGCATGGTCAACAATTCTTCTAAACTTGAGCCATAATTCTTCTACATGCTCCTGGCCAGAGCTAAGTTTCTGGAGTGCCTATCTGACGTTGCTTCGTTGTGTAGCATTTTATTTTCGTTAATTATCGGTCTTGAGACTAGTTTGAATCCCTCTCTTGTACCATCCTCTTCATCTTAGAGAAGAACTTGCAACCTATATCCTTAGTCATTTGCAGGCTGTATCAGAATCTCTGTCTTCCCCTACTGTTTTTAGCCTGTACATCTCCTTCTAATAACATAGTAGATATTCAATGCTGATTTCTTAAGACATGTCCGATCATCATTTCCTTTCTTCTTGTCAGTGTTTTCCGTATGTTCCTTTCTTTACCAGTTTTGAAGATAAGCTCCTTATTTCTTATCTTATGCAGGGTGGGTATCAGATAACCTTGAGTTTCAGAATCGAGATACACTTCTGCTGTCAGGCTACATTTGGCCATGAAAGGAGATATCATACTACACCTGAGACAACTGGGCAAGTTATATTCAAGGTCATCTTCACACTCTCTACTCTTCCCAGAGAATACCCACCCCTTTCCCTCTCCTTTGGTCACCCTGCCCCATCAACCAATAAGTTTAAAGCTACCCCTCTCTCTTCTCACCCGTTATAACAAGAGTAAATGCGTGCGATGCATCATTCAAATTCTGTGCACTGTAGTGGAAGGATTGTCTTGAAGTGTGGGTACAACCCAAACCAGACTAAGTAAACATGTAAGTAAACTTGATTCCTTCCTCTCATAATTAATTGCAACTTACAGTTTTAGCTAATTTGTTGAAACTTCACTGATTTTTGAAATATCTACATCTCCATCCTAAGATACATGTAAATACATTGTTAAACAATTATTGCAGCACATTCTTTGACAAATTACGCCAACACCCTGAATGAAACAATTTCCAGATTGCTTTATGTAAGGAGAAATACGCTCTTTACAACACATTAAATGTTTAACAAATTGTATTGATGTTCTAAGTTAAGCATTATTTAGCAACAAATATGCTCTTGGTGGGACATTAAATAAATATTCCATGTTGAAAAATTTCCATAATGCATTATCAGCAATAAACATGCTATTGCTAGGACTTTAAATGTGAAAGAAACACCACAATACGATAAATAAACTAATAAACTATTGCTACATTCCAGTGCTACGTCATCCTAACATCACTACTGTGTGTGACATCATAGTGTTAACATTGTATCACAAGTGCGCATACTCGAACTTTTCATAGTTACTTATGAGTGTCATGCTGGCATCACACACTATTAACGTAGATTTGATATTTATAAATGTTTTTTTATACAGTTGGTGAGGGTTAATTGTTTTCTATAGTGTGAATTTTTGGTTGTTATTTATAAGTCTGCTATGGACACACTCATTGTGACATCACACGCTGATAATTTGAGTAGAGTGTAGATTTCATATTTGTTGTTAAATAATACATCGTGGGCACTGTAAACATCAATATTGAGATGTATTTTCAAAAATATCATGCTAGTTGTTCAGTGCAGGATATAGACATAATTTATTTCAATTCACATACGTGGTAAATGGTCAGCCCTGTTTCTAACAAGAATGTCTTCATAGAAAATCAGGCAAACTTGTGAACAGCGGTGGGACATGTATTGGTCATGCCATTGTTTTTATAAAAAAAACTGTGATGGTGCACATTAATGACATGGAGATGTGTTAAAGGTATTGTTCAAACTGCATCTGGTCGTAGGTTTGTCTGGCCACATTGCCCACATTGTTCTTCTACCTACATTTGAAGAAAACTGCTAACTGTTTCCTCCAGGCTAACCTTACCACAGTGATGGACACAGAAGGAGTGTGGGAAGCAGTGTGAAACATGGAGATAGCGGTAATACAGAGTGTATCCTGGGAAGTTGTTGTTTATCAAGGTTGGGTACATAATCTTCAGCTTGGATCTTGCCTTGTGATCAATGCAGCTCTGCTAACTACTTCTTGCTGCCTCACACCAACCCTAAGTTGAGAAGCATATGGATGGTTGCTGCCTAGTGTGTGATAGACATTCTACTTCACACTCGCTTTCTCTCCATTGAGTGCCTCAGATGTTTTTGACAGTTTCTGGCGACTGTGATGTGTTGCTCACTATAGCTGACTGATACCAGCATTTACATTGCTAATTCCCCCTGCCAGCAGCTGGGATGTAGGTGGAAGATATGCAGCGCTAGCCATCAGTAGTGCCAGTTAGTCCTGAGCAGGCTATCTAGGTAGATTTGTGGCAATGGCAGTATGTTCAGGCCTCCACATCGCAGCATTCTCTGTTTTAAATAAAGTTTTCAGTTTTAAATAAAGTACATTTCTCTATCCATTCCTATCTACATCACACGAATATAGCAGGGGCGAGATTCTCACAAGTGTTTGCACCACTGTGGTATTTATTTATCGAAGGATTAGGTGTATTAGTAAATATATCACACTGCACTATTCGTTATATGTCGTATTTATATGCATCTTTGGTTGACAGTCCTGGAACATCCGAGGAAATAAGTGAAACTGTGTAAAAATTACTCAAAATTTGTACATAGCAATGGGTAGTATATCTTATGCTTGCCTCTTTGCAAAGCATGAGGTTTTCCCAAAAAAAGTAATGCACATGGTGGGACAAGCTCTCCCAAGCTTTGTTATTGATTGCAAAAATAAGTTCAGTTATGTGATATCAGCCCTGCCAAGTGATTAATTCAGGTTCAAGCCAGAAGACAATGAGTAAGTCGGCTTGGTAATGCATAGCAACATAGCAGTGCACATGATTTGCCTATGGAGAGCTGGCAGAAGATAAACAAAGGGCTCTAGGTGATTTCATGCACACATAAAAGTGATATTCAGGGACTAACGATTAAATGCACAGAGCTTCCGATTATCAGAGTCTGCGTTGAACTGATGGCACAAATTGCATTCTAAATCTGGTATCAGTTGGCAGAGAGGTGACATGATAAAACATGTGCCCCCACTGTACTATGTAGGCTCCTCTATGAACACACTGGACAATGATGACACTAGAAACTTATGGACTATAAATAATTAATAACCAAGTGATTTGATAGACACTATCCACTGAACAATGTTAGTCTGCGAACAGTTTTTAGTAATTTGTGAGTTAAAGTCAATTAAGTAAATTGACCCTGAAAACAAAATCTTGGTTACTATAGACTGATAGTCTTTCACCTTCAACTTTAATATCAACCATTTTCGTTATTGCTTCTTCAGTGTTTATATTGGACATTAGTGATGAAAGACTGTATCACTATTCAATCTAAGGACTTCATTCTTGTCTTCCATTCTTATGGTTTCCCCTTTCTACTTGTACATATTTTGTGTTACCCATCTTTTGTTACAGCTTGATTCCATTTTCCTCAGAGTTTCAAACATCTTGCACCATTTTACATTGATGAACGATTTCTCTGGGTTAAAAAGTCCTATGAATGTGCCTTGATATTTTGTAAGTCTTACTTCCATTACCAAGTGTAATCTCAGAATGGCCTGTCTGGTTCCTTTATCTCTCTGAAAGCCAAAACTGATCATCATCTAACAGAGTCTCAATTTTCTTTTTCATTCTTCTGTGTATTATTCTTGTCAGCAACTTCGAAGTATGAGCTGTTTATGCTGATTGTACTGTAGCTCCCACACTTATGTCCCCTTGATGTCTTTGGGATTGTGTGGATGATATTTTTCGAAAAGTTTGATCGTGTATCTCCGGTCTCATAGGTCCTATGCACCAACATCAACATTCATTTGGTTGCACTTCTCCCAATAATTTTAGAAATTCCAAAGGTATATTACCTTTATCGTCTATGTTATTTTATTGCAAATTTCCAATGCTCTGTTGAACTGTGACTCAATGGATCCGCTACATCTTCCCTATCGACTCCCAATTCTTCTTCTATCATGTCATCCCCTTGTAGAGTGTACTCTTTCCACGTATCTGCCTATTTCTTAGTGTTTAACAGTGGAACTCACATTGTCTGGCTTACTGGATGTGTAAATATTCCTACTTCTTTTAGCTGTGTTACATTTTACAGTTATCTTTTTTGTTACAGCTGCCTCATGATCACTGATACCAGTTTGAACATGGTCATCCTGTAAAGGATCAGTTCCATTTGTTGCCATTAATATATTTTTGTCATAAGTGGGCTTCTGAACTGGGTATTCTAGATAGTTTTCAGTCATTTTGTAATGTTTAGGAGGATGTCTTGTCATATCCACCACTTACAAATCTGCAACTTTTCCGCTTGATTTACTGATAACTTATTCTCCTCCAGTGATAATGGCATGGTAGAGGATCACATTCACTAGCCAACTATGTGTCTCCTAATGTGTTCAGTTATGTGTAGAAGTAAGTATGGTGGTCGACAGAAAGATCCATTTACAAAATTATGTCCATCCTTTATACTGGCCTCTGCCAAAATAATCCCACATGCACCTTTGTTTTCTATCTCGATGGATCAAGTTTCTTGCCTGCTGCAACAATTTCGTCAACTTCATTTCCCAGCAGTGAGTCATAAGATTTTAATTGTTTCATTTGTGGAGGCCATTTCTTTGAGTCTGATTCTGACACATCTGGGTCTACTCCAGCTATCATTATTTAGATTCGATGGTGAGCTGCCTAAGCCTTTTTTTAAAAATAAAAGCCTTGTGTGGAGTCCACAAATGTTCAGCCACCATTGTAGTCGTTTCTGATGTCTAGTGCATCTTTATCCTAGTCACAAATGTTGTTTTTTAACTGTATAGCTTTATTCATGACAAACCTATTGCATATTTAACAAACCAGTATGCAATGTGCTACATACTGTCAATGTATTTTCTACATGGTGTGTGTGATATAGTCATAATGGAACAGTATGTATAACAATAAGATTTTTTGAAAATCAGTAAATGACAGTCTCAGCTATTGAAACTGATCATTAGAAATAAATAAGTACAGTAAAAACTCGATTAACCATCACTCTTTAAACCATCAGTTTCTGTTAACCGTCACTGCTGTAACAGCATAATAATACTGTTATAACAGAATGCTCTAAGGTGCAGTGATGCGTTCGCTTTGTTTATTTACTCTACTTTAGTGGAAAGTGAATGTACCGGCCCGCCGTAGAATAGTACATAAAATATGACCTTCACTTGACGTGCTAACACATCTCCCCCTTTTCTTGTATTTGTCTCACTTGTGAGTCAACAATCACCACTGGATCAGATTCCAGTTGTGGCGAGAAGACTGTAATTGTCGCAGTGTACCTAGCGGGCCGTGCTGTGTTACGTATTTTCCACTTGAATAAGCTTTATTGACTAATATTTTACACTAGCGTATTTAGTGCAGGTGTGTGTGATACAGTGACTTGATAAAACATCTGAAAAACGTAAACATTTTGTTTTAGGACTTAATCAAAAAATTGAAATTCTAAAACGTTTAAGAAAGGGTGAAACTGCGACAAGTGTAGCGCTGATTTATGGTATTGGAAGGACAACAGTTAACGATATAAAACGCGATCCTGATAAAATAGAACAACATGTGTCAACAATGTCGAGCATGGATGGGGGTGTGTGAACAAGAAAGACAATGAAACCTGCAAAATATGATGAATTGGACACTGCAATGTACTGATGGTTTATACAAGCAAGAAGTCAGGGGATTCCACTTTCAGGGCCTATAAAAATGGCCAAGGCTATTGAAATGAACAACAAACTTTTAAAGCAAGTATCGGGTGGCTCGACAAGTTTAAATTTCGTCATGGCATTCACCAACTTGATATCAGTGGGGAAAAACTCAGCGCAGATAGCTCTGTAATTGCTGAGTTCCGGGAACAATTTAAAGAAAAAATGACTGAATTGAATCTTGTTAGGGAGCAAGTTTACAATTGTGATAGAACTGGGCTTCATTGGAAGGCTTTACCACAAAAAACATTAGCATCACTCTCTGTAAAATCTGCTCCAGGTTTCAAAGTACAAAAATGTAATAAATAGTTTTATTTGCTATTAAAATCGTGTTTAATTTGTGTTCACTCTGAAATATTATTATATTACTTTGAGAGTGATATGTGTCTATACATAAAATAATTGATTGAGGTTATGTTTTGGAGGAATACAATGTTTCTGTTATCCATCTGGTCTCTCAACCGTCACGACCATGGTCCGAAAGATGACGGTTAATTGAGTTTCCACTGTACTTAACTTTGAATTTACCCAATTAATAATAATATTTTCATTTTAGGATCTGTAATGATACAGGGATTGCAAGTTCCTTCTGAAATCTGAAGCTACAAGAACCAAGAAGGGGGTTTGTGTGTATAAAGACAAAAGATGCTGAAATAACATTTACCGATTGCTCAAGTTAACTTTGTTCCAGGGTTATGCTCACAAACGATCTAATGCAACAATTTTATAAACAATATTAATGTGTAGTAATGACCATACTCACTTTTGCTGAAGTTGAAAACTATATGGGACATGATACACCAGTTATGATTTGCACAAAACTCAAAATTACAATGCAGCTGTTGGATCTCTATAAGAAAAGTTTACATCACAGTTGAAAACCCCAAACACTGAATCAGAAGGAAGAGTTCAATGGTTGGAAAAAATGTGCAAACGTAAACACTGACTTAGAACAAATGGATCAGGGAACAGAGGAATATGGGAATATTGCACTAATAACATTAGTACCTGCACTGCAATTATGGGAACCGATTTTTTTAAAAGATATTTTGGTAAAAGTTCACAAAATACACCAATACAGCTCACAATATATTATGAACTACATTGTGCACAGCACCCATAAGGGATCCGAATTTCCTCAAAATATAAATTTTGTCATGTAAGTAGCATTGAAGTTAGGGAATGATTCCTTGTGTGTGAGGATACAGTTGCTAAAATTTTCTAAGGAGTGCAAATTTAGTTTATAATTGATGTTAGAGGCCTCTAGTACTAATCTTGCGTGCCTGGGATCTATAAATTATCGAAAATATAAATTTACAATATATCATGACACACACAAGCCTCAGCATAATCAGTGAAATATTAAGGGAAAACGACATCAACAGCAAAATTGAATCTAGTATTCTGACTCAGCCCTATGCAACACATACAATGCAATCACTCACAAAGGAATTTCCAGAAGTCAGCTTATACCAGGTATCTACCCAGTAGCAGTCAGACTCATTTTCTCCTCTGTTCAATAGATATTTGCAATTTGTATTTAGAATCAGCCTAAACACATTCTACTTATCATGTCTTTCACATGGCGCCCATTGTAGAAAGAAAGTGTTGGTTTCCTTCCCATTACAAGCAAAATGATTTTTAAAGCGGAAATTTACGTGTCCATTCGATTGTGTGGGCTCATATTGCACCAATGCGCTACTTATTTTATCGATATGTATTAACATGAATAGTAAAGCCCACAGAGTTATTAACAACCGCAGTCATAAAATAGAACGATTTATCAGTACACCAGCAATAGCAGGAATGTCCTGATCCGCGCTAATTGCTACCACCATGCAGCAGTGTATATATATGGAGTGAGTATAGCCTACCGTGTATGCTCTCAACGTCATAAGGGGCTAGTCATGTGTTTTGGGACGAAGCTGCTTGTCTGCAATTTGCGATAATATCGAAACTTGAATATTACTCTTATTCACCAATTTTATATATGTTTCTGCACGTTTGAGTTTTAGTGACACCTATCATAGAGTATTTTCGTTGCTACGGATGTAAAGAGAAGTATATGAAAGGAGCAGTAGCGTAGTTACCATAGAGCTAAGTGGGGCAATGCCCTGGGGCCCTCAAGGTCAATGGGGCCCTTGGCCTCCATGACCAAAGTTAGAAAAAGGTATTTATCATAGTCGTATCAAGAATTTTCGAATTTTAAATTGCTGGTCTCTGACTAACAATCCTAGAACGGCGCGAACTGAAAGCACAAAAATCTCCGCAACCTCTAAATATAATAGGGTGTATTGCTTGTCCGCTAAGACGTGGGCCCCGACGCCGTTTGGTTTTTGTGGGTTTAAGTCGGAGTTGTCATGGCTGCCAATCTTTGCGAACTAACATTGATTTTTTTTCCTTTATTGTGATTTCATTCCCCTGCCCCATATGGGCGGGGGAGGGCTGTCAGCAGCACAATCCGCCACTCTTCAGCCGAGTGACACGACTACTAAAACAAGAATAAAATCATACACACATAAGGAGATAAAAAAGGGTAACATAAAACCGAGTAAGGAGAGAAAATGGAGGTAAAAATACGCTGCCATGGATACGTTCATGGGGGACAGTTAAAAAAGTCACAAGAAAGTTAAAAAAACACAGTTGGTGATTCTTGAAACACAGAGAAGATACTGAATGTGCATGCACAGGTTAAAGGTTGGACACAGTATTATAAACACTCTGGAACAACACACTTAAAACCCACTTTGAGCATACACGACGAAGAATAAAACTGCCAGGTGGGACCTGCCGAGGGAAAGGTCAGAGAGGATGGAAAAGGAGGGGAGAGCATGGGGTAGCTGGGGAAGCGGCGGGATGAAGAGAGGAGGGGCATCAGTGGGTTCACAAAGAGGCAGGAGACATGTGGGGCAGGAGAGGAAGAGGGAAGACAGAGCAGAGGGAAGTGCAGAGACACTGAAAGGAGGCACAAGAGATGGAGGGGGAGTAGGAGGGGAAGCCGCTCAGGATGAGGGAGGGGGAGGAAAGGGAGCCCTGAGGAGGAGGCAGGAAGATGGGGTTAAAGTTGGTAGGAAGGGTAGATGTCAGGGTGAAGCTCATCATCCGGGAGAGGTAGATGGTGGAAGTTTTGTTGGGAAAGGAGATGGAGGGTGTCGAGATGGAAAGAGGGTGGGACACAACGGTAAAGGCACGGCAACTGGTTAGGGGTGGGGAGGAAGGGAGACACCAGGGGGTGAGAGGGATCAAGGCGACGGACAATATATAGTGTGCGGATGTGTTCGAGGACAAGGAGTAGGTGGGGGAAGGGGATGAGGTCGTAGAGGATGCGCGTGGGAGACGGAAGGCGGATGCGGAAGGCGAGGCAGAGTGCATGGCGTTAGAGGATTTGGAGGGCTTTATAGAACCGGGGAGGGGCGGAAATCCAAGCAACGCTGGCATGACAAAGGATGGGGAGGATCAAGGGTTTGTAGGTATGAAGGATGGTGGAAGGATGCAGACCCCACGTCTGGCCAGACAGGAGTTTCAGGAGGTGGAGGCAGTTGTGAGCTTTGTTTTGGATGGTAAGAAGATGGGGAGTCCAGGTGAGGTGGCGGTCGAGTGTGAGGCCAAGGTATTTGAGGGTAGGAGTGTGGTGGATAGGATGGTCATAAACGGTGAGGTAGAAATCATGGAAGCAGAAAGAGCGGGTGGTGCTGCCTATGACGATCGCCTGGGTCTTGGGGGGGATTAACACGGAGGAACCACTGGTTGCACCAAGCGGTGAATTGGTCTGGGTGGGTTTGGAGGGTACGTTGGGACCGTTGAAGGGTAGGATAAAGGGCTAGGAAGGCGGTGTCATCAGCAAATTGGAGAAGATGAACAGGAGGAGGAGGTTTTGGCATATCAGCAGTGTACAGGAGATAGAGGGGGGGGGGGGGGAAGGACAGACCCTTGGGGCACACCTGCAGAGGGGTAGAAAGTACGGAAGTTGGAATTGTGGATAGTCACATAGGAGGGACGATGGGAGAGGAAGGAAGCGACGAGACAGGCGAAGTTGACGGGGAGAGCATAGGTCATAGGCATTCTGGAGATCAAGGGAAAAGAAGATAGCAGAGCGACGGGAGTTAAGTTGGAGGGAAAGAAGATTGGCAAGGTTAAGGAGCTGGTCGTCAGCAGAGAAGGAAGGCCGGTAGCCACATTGGGTAAGAGGAAGGAGGCGGTGCTGGTTAAGGCGAGAGAGGATGGCCTCGAAGACCTTACTGAACACGGAGGTGAGGCAGACTTGACGATAGAAAGAGGTATCAGAGGGGGGTTTGTGAGGTTTAGGGAACAGCATGACACAGGAAGTCTTCCACAGGTCAGGGTAAAATCCAGTGGAGAGGAGGACATTGTACAGGGTAGCAAGGACAGACAGGAAGGATGGAGGGGATTTTTTGAGGAGACGGTAGGTGACGCCATCATGACCAGGGGCGGTGTTGCGTTTTGAGCGGAGGACAAGTGTGATGTCTTGTGTGGTGATGGGAGTGTTGATGTCTGAGGGAGGGAACTGATCCAAGTATTGGAAGCTAGGGGCGAGCGGGGGGATAAAGGTGTCAGTGCGATCAAGGATGGTGGGGAAGAGGGAGTAATCAAAATGGGGATTGTCAGGAATGGAGAAGACCTCGGATAGGTGGGAAGCAAAATGGTTAGCCTTACTGAGGTTGTCAGGGGAAGCAGTGGAAGTTGCAGGGGGAGAGGGGGAAAGTCATCTAGGCGGGCGACAGGAACAGAAGGGGGGGGGGGGGTGGGAGCAGGGGCAGAGGCGGCAGGAGCAGGAGCAGCAGTAGGTGCAGTAGCAGGGGTAGGAGCAGGAGTGACATACAGGTGGGGATACAGTGATGGAGAGGAGATAGATGGGGAGGAGACTGAGCAGGGAAGGTGGATAACTAACAGTGAGTGGCGCTGATTTACTAAGAGCGTGTTTGACAATACAATGTGTGACTACAATTTTGATATGAAGACTCTACTGTGTATTATTACAGAACACTGTTACTGCCACATGTCATTTCTTACGTCGAAAACGGTAGGTACTGCGTGCGAAATTGCAGACACAGTCTGACGTAACTGTCGCGACACTACGCCTCACTTATATTGTCTACTGCGTCATCAGCGCGCTAAGCGACCAGTAAATAAAACTGTCGAGTTCAGAGCGATCGTGAAAGCGAAATCGACTGATAGGTGTTTATTTTGATTTGTACAATGGTTTTTACAAACGGGAGCGTCCGTGGCATAATAAATTGCGGCAACAACAAGAAGAAGATACCACATCTGTCCTTTTTTTTGTTTTAGATTTCCTGAGGACGCTCAGAGGTATATACCATCATGAGACAAAACTTATCATCAGGATTCTCTTGTAAAATACAGATGTATTAATGATTAATGTTTTGTTTTAGTAGCAGAAAATGCCTAGTGAGTAGCAGGCGAGAAGATCTTATGAAAAAAAGATCATGTTTACCTTTATAGTAATGTTAAAATTTGTTCATTGCACTTCGAACCAAGCCAGTTCATGAATGTAGACAATAGTAAACTCTTATGGAATGGAGTACCCACACTGTTTGACATCCTGAACAAGCTACCCCAACTGACAATGAAGAGGAAACTGCCACAAAGGTTCGATAATCTGCGTAAAGCTCTAAAACAGTACTATGGCACAGAAGCAGCCAGTTCAACTTTCCATATATCAGTGTCAGACTCATGTGAATCATCAACACAGATCTGCTTTGACGATTAAG
Organism: Schistocerca gregaria; assembly: GCF_023897955.1. Classification (NCBI taxonomy): domain Eukaryota; kingdom Metazoa; phylum Arthropoda; class Insecta; order Orthoptera; family Acrididae; genus Schistocerca; species Schistocerca gregaria. Next base: position 430,711,862 of record NC_064921.1, read on the forward strand.
TGGTTAGATTAAGTGCAGTTATTCATGTCTTGCAAAAGCCTGTAAAGTGTCAGAATGTGCATATCGCTAGACTTCTTGCAAAACTATTATAAGACAAGGAAAATACCTTTCATTTTAGGTACTGACAGCAACAGGAACTGTATCAGAAGAATCGAATGAAGAAGGAAAAACAAATTTTGAGGACTATAGGATCCCAATATTTAAAAAAAAACATTTCCTTGATTTGTTGTTAAGTCAGCAAGATGGAAAGACGAAAACAAGCTGTTTGCTCTGAATTTATTATATTAAAGCACTCAGGCATACAGGTTTTGTCAGAATGTTTTTGCTTCCATCAGTGTGTACATTAAAGAGGGATGTGGAAAGCACACAAATAAAATGTGGGATAAGTGACAAAATATTCAACCTTTTAAAGCAGAAGGTAAAGCATTTCTCTGATACCGATAAACCGGTGCAAATGTCATTGGTTGAAATGTCTCTAACGGTAGATTTAACAAATGACAGCAGTCCTGACAATGTTATTGGCTTTGAGACCTTGGAGTTTAAACGCACAGCATATTTTTCCCACTATTTGGCAGTTGCTTATCCTACTTATAATAATGTAATGTGGCAACAGGTGACAATAACTAAAACACAGTAGGCCTATGGAACGACAAATAAGTCGTCGATCCCTTTTTGGACATAGAGGTACATGTCTCTGTGCTTCTTACATGTGAATCTGTGTGTTTATATTCTTTCGATACCAACGTGGTAAGCTGCAGTTCTATACAATATCACAAATGTTTCTTCACGAATATGTTGTAGCTTGCCACGGGATTCATGATTTTTTATCCCTATTTGCGCACATTTTAGAATCATTAGTAGAAACATCTACATATTCTGTTATTACACAAACTCTTGGAGACAAAAAAATAATTCGAATATTTCGTAAATCACGTAGGAAAGGTATGCAAAACAAACATTATGCTTATGACGCATCTGACATTCTCCTTTCTCCCAACTTGGAGCGCTAGTGTCGCTTCAGCTGTCAAACAGTAACAACTTTTACAGCAGTGAATGTTGCGACTGTTACATCAGACTGCGATTGCAGGTAGAGCAATGCACCGTCCTTTTCTCGCCATGTCTGCCAAGACCTTGCTCCGCATGGCCTCAGAATTCTCCTCAACACCATGGTGCACATCGTAGCTGACAAGCGATAATATGGCCTTGAGCATAGTAACTCAACTGTTTGTGTAGGGAATGATCCATAATCATAGATCTCGATAAGTGTGGTAACCAATTGCACTCTAAATTTCATAAAAGTTGAAGAGAAAATTTGGATCTTGGTCTTGGGTAGTTTTGTGGACTGTGCTAGTGATCGACTCATCATCAATGCACCAAATAGAAGCTCCAGTGCTCACCTGTATCGCTGTATCAATTGGATTCAGATACAAAGGGAGTTAAAAGATTATTGGATGAGTTAATGATGGTACACACTGCCTTCAGTGGCTTCACTTTCTTTACCTGCTCTTTTTCTGAAATGACATATTCTTTGGACCTGGATGTTTAAGTGTGCATTTCCAAAGTTTTGGAATATTTTAATTCATTGTCTTAAAATCAATTAGCATTTGATGTTTTGTTGTTTCTCTGTCGGTCATCATTTCTACAAATGATCTGCGGCAGTTCACATAACTATGAGTTAGCTAGTACATCTTGGCCCCTCAGCACAAATATGCTGGTAATATGTATGCGGTTGTGAGATTTTTGGGTCTTATTGGCAACATTATGGCACAACTTCTCTTATTATCATCTTACTTGTGTGTACTCAAGGGGTCATGTGCTTTAAGCTCGACATAAACAACAGGTCAATGAGGTAACAGCAAACGAGGAAGTATTCATAGTGAAATGTATACCTCAGGTTTAACTTATAAAGTCAGTGCAGTGCACTGAGTATTCGACTCGAGCAAATATGCATATCCATGCATTAATAAATAAAAACTGTTGGCTTGATTTGTAAGTTTTTGTTGAAGTGAACTAAAATCAAGGATAGAAAAGAAACCCAGTTGTGCATTTAAGCAAAAACAAAGTCACGAAAAACAGAGTAAACAAAAATTGACTAAAATTGACAGATGTTTTACTCACCTTCTACAATTATTTCCTGCCCAAACATTTGTGTTGATTGTGACTCAGATAGTGTGATATCTGTTGAGTAGTATATTGAAGACGATTCGACAGTAATTGCAGTTAAAAATACCACCAGCCACGACGACGCCACTGGTCATGTCGATGACATCTGCACAACTTATGAACCAGAAAAAGAACCATTGACCTATACGCTCTTCAACTTCCCATGACTTCACAAACAGTAGTTTCAGTGATAAAGAAATACGTCTAATTCTTGCAACAAGGCCGTTAGTGCCTTCAGGACCATTTCCCCACCAGAACAACAGGTGTTTTTCAAAGTTGTACTATGTTTCAGTTTCTAAGTGTTGACCAGTTAATTGTTTTTGGCTGTGTGGTTCCAAACTCTTAGATGCTGCCTATTGTCAAATTTGCTGGTTGTTTGTTTCACGAAGGGATAATGTATTGGTTATGGGTGACTGCGACAGGAAGCTCTTATCAGAAAGAACTAAAGAACACAGTGCCCACTTGAAAACGTGTGCTGTGCACAGAGTTTGGAAAAAGAATAATCCCATCCACAAGGAAGCAAAAAGTAAAATTCGGAAATAAGAGTAACTTTGGAAAATGGTTCATAAAAGGTTATTCGATATCATACTTCCTCTAGCAAAAAGTCCATTGGCTTTCAGAAGACATCTAAAGAAGTTAAGGCAGGAGGAAGGATACCATGGCTATTTTCTGTCCACTTCTTAGAATTTCTTTTAACATTTTACTTTTTTGTTTTTTTCTCTATTGTTTACAATTGAAAAAATTAAATCATGCTTTTTTTGTTCTTAGAATCTGTAAGGTATGTGAGTCCAAAAATTCAAAATGAAATGATTAAGCACTTTGGGAACATAATGGAAAAAAAGCTTCTACAACGAATTAGAGCAGCACTGTTTTTTGCTAAGGGCACCACACAGGATGTGTCGTAAGTACATCAGCTATGACCTTTGTTCTCGGATAAGCAGTAATAACCAGATCAGTAAATGGACAACCAATCGATATAGAAGTAAAAGAACTATTTATAGGCTATAATGCAGTCATCAAACATGGCTCAGGTGACTACATTATTTTTTATCGACTAAATTATTCATTTAAAAAGTGTGTGGGTCAAGGCTATGATGGGGCCAGTGTGGAGAGTGGTGCTTACAATGCTGTACAAAAACGAATTAAGAATATTCAGGCAAATGTAGAGTAAGTACATTGCGCCAGTCATAGCTTGAATTTTGTGATAAATAATGCTGTTAGCAGTTGTGTGGAAGTACAGATTTTTTCGCAAAAATGCAAGATTAACAATTGTTTTTGCTAATAGCCTTAAACATTGGGATCTACTGTCGAAATTCACTGGTGAATCAGAAAACACTCTAAGAAATTAAATCTAGTGTAGTAGACTTAATAGAATATCAGCAATTTATATTAGGAAGGCATTATCAGAAACAGTACTGAAGTATTAAAACGAAAACGCTAAAAATTGAGTTCATATTCCATTGTGAATTCATGCGCCAAATATTGAATGAGGCCACTTATGCATCCCAAATTTTACACAAAGCGCTATATCGATTTGGACAAGGCAAGTAGAGCTTTAGCAGATATTAAAGCAAAAATGATATTTTCTGGAATTATTTAGAATCATTCAAGTGCAAAGTCTGTGAAAATGCAAAAAATATGACCTTGATCCCAGTTACCACGAAAAATAGCAAATGAAAATTAAAAAACATTTTGATGAACTAGGTTCTGACCACTCATTTCGAAACAGGGAAGAGATATTTAAAGTTACTGTTTGCAAAAATGTACTAGACACAATAATAACTCAGTTAAATATACGTTTTATAGGCATGACTGCAGTCTGTCAAACATTTAATTTCATAACACCATCATTTTTGCTCAGTGTAGAGGAAGCAACTTTATTATAAAAAAAGTGATCAATTCCAAAACAAATATTTTGATATGTTGTTGTTGTGGTCTTCAGTCCTGAGACTGGTTTGATGCAGCTCTCCACGCTACTCTATCCTGCGGAAGCCTCTTCATCTCCCAGTACCCACTGCAACCCACATCCTTCTGAATCTGCTTAGTGTAGTCATCTCTTGGTGTCCCTCTACGATTTTTAACCTCTACGCTGCCCTCCAATACTAAATTGGTGATCCCTTGATGCCTCAGAACATGTCCTACCAACCGATCCCTTCTTCTGGTCAAGTTGTGCCACAAACTTCTCTTCTCCCCAATCCTATTCAATACTTCATCATTAGTTATGTGATCTACCCATCTAATCTTCAGCATTCTTCTGTACCACCACATTTTGAAAGCTTCTATTCTCTTCTTGTCCAAACTAGTTATCGTCCATGTTTCACTTCCATACATGGCTACACTCCATGCAAATACATTCAGAAATGACTTCCTGACACTTAAATCTATACTCGATGTTAACAAATTCCTCTTCATCAGAACGCTTTCCTTGCCATTGCCAGTCTACATTTTATATCGTCTCTACTTCGACCATCATCAGTTATTTTGCTCCCCAAATAGCAAACCTCCTTTACTACTTTAAGTGTCTCATTTCCTAATTTAATTCCCTCAGCATCACCCGACTTAATTCGACTACATTCCATTATCCTCGTTTTGCTTTTGTTGATGTTCATCTTATATCCTCCTTTCAAGACACTGTCCATTCCGTTCAACTGCTCTTCCAAGTCCTTACGATGTCATCGGCGAACCTCAAACTTTTTATTTCTTCTCCACAGATTATAATACCTACTCCGAATTTTTCTTTTGTTTCCTTTACTGCTTGCTCAATATACATATTGAATAACATCGGGGAAAGGCTACAACCCTGTCTCACTCCTTTCCCAACCACTGCTTCCCTTTCATGCCCCTCAACTCTTATGACTGCCATCTGGTTTCTGTACAAATTGTAAATAGACTTTCGCTCCCTGTATTTTACCCCTGCCACCTTCAGAATTTGAAAGAGAGTATTCCAGTCAACATTGTCGAAAGCTTTCTACAAGTCTACAAATGCTAGAAACGTAGGTTTGCCTTTTCTTAATCTTTCTTCTAAGATAAGTCGTAAGGTCAGTATTGCCTCACGTGTTCCAACATTTCTACGGAATCCAAAGTGATCCTCTCCAAGGTCGGCCTCTACCAGTCCCTCCATTCGTCTGTTAAGAATATGCGTTAGCATTTTGCAGCTGTGACTTATTAAACTGATAGTTCGGTAATTTTCACATCTGTCAACACCTGCTTTCTTTGGGATTGGAATTATTATATTCTTCTTGAAGTCTGAGGGTATTTCGCCTGTCTCATACATCTTGCTCACCAGATGGTAGAGTTTTATCAGAACTGGCTCTCCCAAGGCCGTCAGTAGCTCCAATGGAATGTTGTCTACTCTGGGGGGCCTTGTTTCGACTCAGGTCTTTCAGTGCTCTGTGAAACTCTACACGCAATATAGTATCTCCCATTTCATCTTCACCTACATCCTCTTCCATTTCCATAATATTGTCCTCAAGTACATCGCCCTTGTATAGTCCCTCTATATACTCCTTCCACCTTTCTGCTTTCCCTTCTTTGCTTAGAACTGGGTTTCCATCTGAGCTCTTGATGTTCATACAAGTGGTTCTCTTATCTCCAAAGGTCTCTTTAATTTTCCTGTAGGCAGTATCTATCTTACCCCTAGTGAGATAAGCTTCTACATCCTTACATTTGTCCCCTAACCATCCCTGCTTAGCCATTTTGCACTTCCTGTCGATCTCATTTTTGAGACGTTTGTATTCCTTTTTGCGTGCTTCATTTGCTGCATTTTTATAGTTTCTCCTTTCATCAATTAAATTCAATATTTCTTCTGTTACCCAAGGACTCCTAGCAGCCCTCGTCTTTTTACCTACTTTATCCCCTGCTGCCTTCACTACTTCATCCCTCTGAGCTACCCATTCTTCTTCTACTGTGTTTCTTTCCCCCATTCCTGTCAATTGTTCCCTTATGCTCTCCTTGAAAATCTGTACAACCTCTGGTTCTTTCAGCTTATCCAGATCCCATGTCCTTAAATTCTCACCTTTTTGCAGTTTCTTCAGTTTTAATCTACAGGTCATAACCAATAGATTGTGGTCAGAGTCCACATCTGCCCCTGGAAATGTCCTACAATTTAAAACCTGATTCCTAAATCTCTGTATAACCATTATATAATCTATCTGATACCTTTTAGAATCTCCAGGATTCTTCCATACATACAACCTTCTTTTATGATTTTTGAACCAAGTGTTAGCTATGATTAAGTTATGCTCTGTGCAAAATTCCACCAGGCGAAATTGGCCACAATAATGCGTTCACTATGCTGTTTGTAGTAGCTTACCCACACTCCTATTTTTTTATTCATTATTAAACCTACTCCTGCATTACCCCTATTTGATTTTGTATTTATAACCCTGTATTCACCTGACCAAAAGTCTTCTTCCTACTGCCACCAAACTTCATTAATTCCTACCATATCCAACTTTAATCTATCCATTTCCCTTTTTAAATTTTCTAACCTACCTGCCCGATTAAGAGTTCTGACATTCCACCCTCCGATCTGTATAACGCCAGTTTTCTTTCTCCTGATAACGACATCCTCTTGAGTAGTCCTCGCCCAGAGATCCAAATGGGGGACTATTTTACATCTGGAATATTTTACCCAAGAGGACGCCATCATCATTTAATCATACAGTAAATCTGCATGCCCTCGGGAAAAATTATGGCTGTAGTTTCCCCTTGCTTTCAGCCGTTTTGATATAATAGGCCCAAATTTTTCACTTCAAGTATGTTCAATACTTATCACGTTGTGCTACCTAAACTGGCTCTAACATGGACTGTTCACCAATTATGTAAGGAAATTTAACTAACAATACCTGTCACTTCTGCAACCGTCGAAAGCTCATTCAGCAAATTAAAAACAACCAAAACTTATTTAAAGAACATTATAGTTCAAGATTAATTCTGACATTTAGCTCTCACAACAATAGAAAACCAGGCCGGGTCAGAGCTAGATTTAAGGAGGTTAGGATGGCAAATGGGTCATCTTGGAGCCGGAGAGACACCACAGGACATTTTACTTTCCATCAGTGTGCACTTTGCAGGGGGGGATGGGGGGGATTCCCCCCCCCCCCCCCCTGCATCAGACCATCCCCTCCTCAGGTTTTAGTTTATGCATCCCAACCTGAGATGTTTATTTCCCATGCACGGGGGTTAAACTTTGCATATAATTTAAATTTGTGGGGCAGAAAGCTGAAAGTTTTTAATACAGACTTACTATTAATACTATTATTATGTTTGCTTATTAATTTTGAAAAAGTGTTATGTAGTAGTTAAGCATTTCAAAACATTTAGAACTAAATCATCATTCTCATGTTGTCATTGTTGCTTTTGTCTAATGTGCATCATCCGTGTACTTCCGAGCTCGCAAGGGAAGTGGTGTGGCAGTCATACTGCAGCAGTTGTACGGCAGAGTTGGGTGAGCTGGGGGCTAAAATTCTCCCCCCAGGCCCCGACACAGGGTGGTGACCGGCCCGGTACCTGTGTGAACATTTACCGTTAGGCCACCTTTTGGCAGCGGTAAGGTGCGGACTAACATGCGTGGGATGATAGCACAAGGTAGTGCGAAGTGAGCAACAATACCTACCAGACGGGATCGGACAGTTTGACTTCGCTAGCCGTGAACCACGTGGGTGGAGCTTAACACAGGCTCCCCAGCATCACGTACTCCAAATTAATTGGTGCCGTTCGTTCGTAGCCTCGCGTCCGCCAAACACACGGCGACCTTCACAAGTTCTTGCTTCTTCAGTAGCTTCATTAGTGAGTTGAGTGCATCCGGGCCTTTAAGATCTACAGAATTTCAGGATGTCATTCAAACAAAGCAAAATTTCTGATTTCCTTAAGAACAGTGCATTACCTGATGCGTGTACAATCTCTGACAGTCAGGATGCTAACAGTGGTGCTTAAAGAGTTAAAATAGACAGTGAATGTAAAAAGGAAAACGATAATGATGGTGCTAATACAGGGGAAGAGACTGAACTTTCGATGACTGAAAACTGTGACACATCTCAAGGTAGGAATGGGAGTAACAGTATTCTTGATATTATAGTAAGAGATTGTGTTGCATTATCACGTTTTCAAACCTACAAAAGACTAAGCCGTGGCTGTCCATAAATGATAAAAACTTAGTAATATGCACAGTGTGTTCACAAGTTCGTGAACTTAAAGTGGAAAGCAGTGAACGTGTGCTTATCGATAACGCATTTTTAGCTGGTGTTTCTGCTAATAACGCCAAAAAACTAAATGATAAAATCGCGGATCATGCAAAGTGTAAATCACGCATGAAGTGCGTAGAAATCATGAGTATAAAAGAAAATAAAAGTTTAGAAAAATGCGTGAGTGAAAGTGAAAAGTTGTGGAGACAGCAGCATCAAGAAAAAGTAATCGCAACTGCTTCCTTGTTCAGATCTTCATATGTAATAGCTAAACAGAAATTATGATTCAAATCGTATCCTTCAGTAATCGAACTACAAAAGCTTAATGGTTTATCAGTCAGTAATATGCTTCATTCTGACCATGCATGCCGAAATATCATTATGTTTGTAGGAGAAGAAATGAAAAATAATCTTGCTCACTTCCTTGTAGAATCGGGTACAAGCTTTAGTATCATGATGGACGAAAGTACAACGGTTTCCAATAAAACTTGTTTAATAATATATTTACGTTTGTCCTTTGAGGGAGTTGCTTGCAGTTATTTTTTTGACATTGTTGAATTAGAAAGCTGGACAATAGAATGCATTTTCAGCACACTGTTAGAAGCTCTTGAAAAGTATGGCATTACAAATGACGTACTAAAAAAGCACCTTACAGGTATCGCAACAGATGGCGCCTCAACAATGCTTGCACCTTACATACGTGTAACCGCTCTACTGCGTAGTCATTTACATAAGGATTTAACTGTCATTCACAGTATGAACCACAAAATGGAATCCACAATGTTATGAATGATGTAGCAGATGTATACTATATACAGGTTTTATTTAGATTCCATATATTCTGTGTTTTCTCGAGGTCCCAAAAATCAGAGACTACTACAAAGTGTTTCACAAGAATTCTCCTTACAGCTAATAAAACTAGGTCGCATTTTTTGTGTACGTTGGGTTGCTTCCTCATTTAATGCTGTTCGAGCTCTTCTTGAAAGTCACAGTACTCTTGTCTCCATCTTTTTGAAAAACTGAGACATGATGGTTCCTGATCAACTCAGGAGAGATGTAAATTTGAAGGTTTACTAAAACATCTCACAAAGTTGTTGGTTGTAATGAAATTAGTTGTGCTTTATGAGGCCCTAGAAGTTCTGCAAGTATTATCATTCTTTATGCAGAACAGAAATTCTTCAGTCCTTAAAGCAAAACAGGAAATTGATGTGGCTATAAGAACTCTTGAAACACTCAAAACAAATGACTCGCCACGAATTAGGATGATAGTACAGAGTTGAAGGAAAAGCGCGCATTCAAAGGGGTATTAATTAAAGAAGCGTCTTGTGATGAATATACAGATATCAGACATTTCGAAAGAAATTTTTTTCAGTCTTTGGTAGACAATATATAAAACCGTTTTGAGGGCCTGGATTTCTTTTCGGATGTAGCCATATTAAATTCAGATACATGGCCTTCAAATGATTGTGAACGTGTGTTTTATGGTGACATGTCAATTTCTCGCTTGTGTAGTAAGGTGGATTTTAAATTACGTGAAAGCACGTGTGGGTCACTATTTAAAGATTTTCGAATCTATAAAGAAAATCCTAAACACTTGCCCAATTCTGTGAAGGAACTTGTGAAAGCAGTCGAAGTTATACCTATGTCTACAGCTGAATGTAAATGTGGATTTAGTGCCATGAATTTAACACTGACTGATCAGAGAAATCACTTACAAATTCCGACACTTTCAAATCTACTTTTCATTTCAATAAATGGACCTCCACTGCATTGCTTCAATGCAGAAAAATTTGCAGCAAGGTGAATCAAGTCTCAGCACCATAGTGTCCTTAACAAACCAACAGGCAAACCCTCGAATCTTCAGGAGCAGTCTCATTCATATCGTCTCTTCAACTAAACTCTGTAAGTTAAAATGACAATTATATACTGTAGTACTAGCTGAACCGGCCACACTTTGCTGTGACTTTGTCATAATACGATGATTTAACAAATTAACATTCACTTACAATTTCAGTGTGTTAAAATTAAGCACAAAACAACACAAAATTTTTAATTTTACATTTTATTCATCTCATATTTTAGTATAGTTTGAGTATCATATATTACATGAATCAGTTAAGTTGTTAATTAACAACATATGAAGGTTTATTAATTTTATGAATGAGGTAAATAAACTCGGCATTGCCCAGATGTCTCTACTTTCCCCTTATGTCCATCTCCTTCTTTTCCCACTCTCCATTTTCTCCTGCTCTTCTCTCTGTCCAAAGGGAAAGTAAAACATACTCATTACTTTCCATATTTTTTCAGACTGATGACACAGAGGACACGTATCAAAAGATGACAGTGGTGTAGCTCTTGATGAGCTATGTCAAGCACATATTTTCAAATGTTATTTTTAAAGCAGCCTTGGGGGAGTATGAACAGAAAACTCTGAGCATCGAAACGTAGCTGTGAAATTGTATATGTGGACAATAATAATTGTGATGAACTTGCTCAAACAGGAACAAAAAAGCTCGAATTAATTTGATTTGAGAAATAAATATTTTTAACAGTTATTTGATATCCATTTTAATTTGCTTAAGAATGCCAATAAAACATTACTTAAATGAAATCAGTACTGAATGTTGCGTGCTTACCTTTATGTAATTCTTCACCACCAATGAAATAGCTTCACATACTTCTGGCACTATGAGGGAAATTGCAGAATATGATACTTTAAATAAGTACATTAGTAACTTGTATGAATCGCCAGTGGCTAAAAATCGTAATGTGATGGCCCATCGAATTCTTGGTGAAATACTGTCTTGGCAGTTGTTATCTTTCTTTACAATAAGAGGTGTAGTTAACTGCATATCGTAATTAAAGCCTTCAGTCGACATTCTCGTAAAATTAGTAAATAACGCACCATCGTGTGCTTCTAGTTCCTTGGATACTATTTCGTGGACCTTCTTTAAATACTCATCTCTTCCACTATCGTTAGCTGTATGTGCAAGTACCAAGTAGACCGCCGCTGCCATCACTTTATCATCCATTATACTGCAAGACCGACACATGTATGGCACATATTCTGTTGCTTTGGTATAAATTAACCTGCCGCATGCAACATACGTCACAAGATGTTGCCTGTTGTAGCACGCTACAAGACGACGCACGCCACATTTCCGTAGCATGCCACAATGTCGCAAGATGTCACCCCAGCGTAAACGAGGCTTTAGAGCCAGGTCTGTATTGTATGGTGGATGTGATGTGTTGCGGACGAAACTAAATCTGCAATCACATCCAAACGTCGTGGAAAACTGTGAAGAGGTGTCATCCTGCAGCAATATAACGCTCGCCCGCATTCTGCCAAACGGACAGCCGACGCAATAACGTAGTTGAGATACCAGGTGCTGGAATATCCACCATACAGTCCAGACCTGGCTCCAAGCGATTTTCAAATGCTCAGACCCTTAACGGAAACGCTACAAGGAAGAAGATTTGAAGTAAAGCGATGATGATGAAGTAGTTTTGTATCTGTACAGTATTTAGCTTAATTTAAATAGGGTCCCAATTTAATTTTTACTCCAGCGTCTTTGGTTAAGTAGCTATGCCACTGGAAAGGAGAACCTCTTCCTTTCAATAGGTACCGGTATGCACAACAAATGTATAATTGTATATATATTCATATGAGGCACTTTATATGTTGAAAAATATCGTGGCTTACAGAGATGGTTTCTGCGATTTTAGGGCAATTTATTTACGAGACATGTGCTAGACAAATTTGCAAGTGTGTCTGAATAAACTGCCAGTCTCTGTGTACATATTGGTGCTACGTTAATATAAAGTACAGGGGATAAGAAAAATAATGTGAACAGTAGTAGTAATGGGAGGATATGTTTGACGGTCAACAACACAGGTAAGATAAGTGTCACACTGGACTGTGCATGTTCAGTGTGGACTAGGCATAAGTGCAGGTGGTTTACGAGTATTACACACTTCGTATTTGCATTCAGAGGCTGAGGTTGGTGTGCAACGAAAGACCTAACAGAGTTCCAAAGAGGGCAGTTGTGGGGGGCCGATTGGTCATCTTGGTTACTGATGCTCCAGCTAATCATCAGGAAAGTAAAACCATGGACAAAAACAAAAAAAATAAAAGGTCAGTGCTAGAAATTTAGAGTAATAAAAGAAGTGACAACCAACAGTGCAACAGTCATGCTAGCCTACAGAAAACATGGAAAGACATCATCTTGTAAATGTAATAGTGGATGCAAATCAAAACTAATTGACAAGGGATCGTCGTACGCTAACATGAATTGTATCAAAACAATACAAAACTACAGCACCTGAAGTGACTGCAAAACTATATATCCATCTTCGAGACCCTCTGTCTATCAACACTGTATGCCGAGAACCGTAAAGTGTGTGTTCATGGACGACCTGTTATACAAAACCATTAGTGATGACAAACAACGGAAAGAAGCGCAAAACATGGCGTCAGGAGAATAAATCCTGGATGGCTGATCATTGGAGATGCGTCATATGGTCCGACATGTCAACGTTTTCGTTATTTCCAACACTGGGCAAAGTTTACGTCTGGAGAACACCAAAAGAAGCCTAGATACCTGACTGCTTGATTCCAACAGTTTAAGCATGGAGGTTATAACGATATGTTTACGTAATGTGTATACATAAACATAAAGTTATAAATGTCCCCGTTCGGAGTCGCTAATTATAACAATATGTTTACTTTTGTGCTGTAATATATAACTATAATCAGCATTGGAAGTGTATATGCGAACGCCGACCGTGTGCGGCTGTTTCTTGTTGGATCGTCTGATCAGTCGGAAGTTGCATTGAAGAGGAGAGTAAATGCCTATTCAAAATATAATTATTTTTGGATAGTTCAACATGAATTTCCTAAGGGACCATAGTTTATCATGCATTTACCAGTAGAATGTGGCGCGGAGAAAATATTTCGCCGCATACAACTTCCGTCCGATTTCGACGAAAGAATTCGTGACTGTGAACTCTCTATTTGGCAGAAACATAAAGAAAATTAAATAACTTCATGAAGGAGTGAGACATAGATTCTACACTAAATAAATAGTCTATACATCAATTCCATTTAAATCTGAATTTATGGCAATTAATAGATGAACTTACACTACAATGAGGAATTTTAACATGGACTGGCACTTCTCCTCTCGTAATGACAATAATTACTTTGACGTTTTCAGATACACGTCGCATAATAAATTTACTGCTATGCAGTATTGCGCTTTTAGTATTGTACTTTTACTTTACACTAAAATAATATTATTTTTAACGATAATAATACGGGGGCAAGACATGCGCGTCCGACACAAGTTACAAGAGACAAGAGAAGAAGAAGAATGAGTAACTGTTCATCGAGAATTTCTCGTACGTAAAAAAAAGTGTAAAAGTGTTCTTCTTCTGTCCGTTTTTCGCGCCGCGGGTTTCAAAGTCAATAACTCACTGCATCTATGACGGCGCTTCGACAATAAACAAGTTACATCACAGGTCGTTCACCTTTTACATTCTCGCAACATTATTTGCTAACTGTAGCTGTTGCCGAGCGACTGCTCGATTAGTGAATGATTTAAAATGGTAAGGCAATCACATAATGTTACAAGGTGGAAGTGTGATGGTGTGTGTAGCCATAACACTGTACTCTGCTGCTCACATCATTACTACCAAATGCTGTGTTACAGCCAACAATTATGTGAGCATTTTAGGTAATCAGGTGCACCCCCTGATTCAAATGTTGTTCCCCAGCAATGATGCCATATTTCAGGACGATAACGAATCGATTCACACAGCCAGGACAATAGAATCGTGTTATGAGGAGCATGCAACTGAACTGTTGCGTCTTCCCTGGACAGCACCGTCCCCAGACTTGAAAATTATCTAACCATTGCGAGCGGTATTGGAGTGAAGACTCCGGAGCAGATTTCTGCCTCCCTCGCCACTACAGGAGTTCGAAGAGGTTTTGATCGAAGAGTGGATAACATTCCACTGGAGTCTATACGATCATGATATGCTAGTATTCCAAGAATAATCACAGCTGTATTAGGGGCAAATGGGAGTCCAATCCCTTACTAATAAACCATTCCCAATTAAGTCCAGGTGTTAACATTATTTTGCCTACCCACTTTACTCCTGCATAAAGCAATTTCCTATACAGTGTCACTGTAACGTAATTAATTAGAACAGATTCGGCACTCTGAATCAGTGTAACAGAAAATGTAAAAAAAAGTGTACTGTTGGCTGTCGCTTCCTTTATTACTCCAAAATTCTCGTTTTTTTTTGTTTATTGTCCATGGTTTTACTTTCCTGATGAGACTGCAAAAAGGTGATCTATCTGTACCAGCGAAGTAGTAACAATCAAAGTATGATAAATGCTGTACCAGGTAAAATGCGCCATCCCAAAATCATGTCACTTAAGCTGCAGGAGATGTTGTGGACAGAATTCTCATTCTGCACATCCAACAACTGTTCACTCTGTAGACGTTTATACGCTACGAAGCATGCCCAGTAGGCTATACCATTGAGGTAACTATTATACCTCATGGGCTACTCTCACTTCATTTACACTCTTTGGTTTATCCACCTACATCTACGTGGATACTCTGCAAATTAAATTTAAGTGTCTGGCCGAAGGTTCATCGAACTGCCTATGGGGCAGGAGGTTGATTATTTCATACATATAAAGCTTTGCTGTCTTTTACAAAAGCCTAAAAACTATTTTAGCGGTCAGCCAGAGAATGATGGAGAACATACTGACCACAGTTTACAGTCTTCAAGTAGACATTCTTCTTGTGATCGCTGAAAGAAATGTTTGTACCCTCTATTTACTCAGCGGGATCAGGAACTATGCTTATAAGTAAAAGTTTTGCATTCATTCTGATTCATATAATCAGTAAAAGCATACATGCACAAATATATTAATATTCCCTATAATAGTAATGATTATGTCCCTATCACAATAGCACTATGAGCAGTTCGGAAGCGGCCTCAAGTTCATTTTAAATGGTCTTTCCCCCTGACTTCTCTTCATCAAAGTTTAAAGTTCGCTGCAAAAGTGGAAAATAATCTCACCAATTGCCAAGAGGTTTTGTTAACATTACGGGCGGCATACAAACAGTTTCTTCCATGAAATCTAAGCTATCCAGGACGGTGTACAGTACTCGCCAGATCACTTAATATTTGTACTGAAAACATACGTTCAGCAGTGGATTGGCTGTGACGTCATCCGAGGCAACGCAAAAGCCGGCTTTTGACTGATGTGGAGCAATTGATAGATGGGTACAAAGTGTGTGTATCCCTGCCTCTTAGGCTTTATTTATACATGGGTGCAGCGGATGGCTTGAACGGAACATCCGCTGTCATCTGCTCTATGCCCAGGTAGCAGCATCTAAATGGCTACTGTCTCAGACACACATTATTTTATAACACTTTGTGTATCAATTTACAACCTTCAGAATTTTGATATGAATGAAGTTAAGTTGACTTCAATTACAGAAAACGTTTAAGCTTGACTGCATTTAAACTTTGCTGGGTCGAATTTTTAAAATGGCACCAACAATAGAACATAACCTATGAACTACTTCTTTAAGAGTCCTTGTATTTATTGTTATTTACATCAAAGTCTTGAAACTTGTCATATCTTTATGATTTATTGGATGTAATCAAGTGCTGTAATCAGAACTTTCTCTAATTTATACAAATAATGATTAATCCATTACAAATAAAGAAATTTTTGTTCCAAATTTAGTTTTTAATAAATTCCTTGAAAACTGTTTGAGGTAGCTTAGTGGGGTCACTTTGTTAATGTTCTTATATCAGACTGAAACTTTGTACCAATTTCCCTCATTCTGGGTCTAATATTTGGCGCTTTCAATTTTTCTTAAAAAGCCGATTTTGACTAAAATATTGCTCCAGTCAAATTGAGACTTGTAACAGTTGATTGTGACATACACATGCACATTCTGAACAATTTGTTCTTTCTAAATTCATTATTTAGCGCTACTTTTTTCTTAAAGCAATGTAGTTAGTGAAACATATTTTTCAAATGATCCTGAGATTTAACAGTTTGACCATTAATATACTGAAGCATATGTTGACAAAGTTTGGAAAAACTACTTCAATTTTTAATTTAATTCTTAGATTAAGGCGCAATACTCTGTATGCTGCGCACAGGCGCATTATGATGACATAGTGCTAATACCAGTGAACTGGTGTTAAGTCCCAGCACACTTGCTCGCCCCAGTAAATCTCAAATTATACACCGCTAGTTTCGCCACACACTATCATGATAATTCTCTA
Source organism: Schistocerca gregaria (assembly GCF_023897955.1). NCBI lineage: Eukaryota > Metazoa > Arthropoda > Insecta > Orthoptera > Acrididae > Schistocerca > Schistocerca gregaria. Next base: position 430,728,535 of record NC_064921.1, read on the forward strand.
TTATTCCACTCTCAAAGAAGTGTGTAGGAAAAACGAACACCTATATATCTTTCTGTGCAAACTCTGATTCCACTTATTTTATTAGGATGATCGTTTCTCTGTATGTAGGTTGGCCCCAACAAAATATTTACGCATCTGGAGGAGAAAGTTGGCAATTGAAATTTTATGAGAAGATTTCGCAGGTCCATTCCAACTCCTGCATCAAGTCCATGACTCTCTCCTCTACTTCTCGATCACAGAAAACATACTGCTCTTTTTGAAATTTCTCATTATTCTCCGTTAATCCTATCTGGTAAGGATGCCAGACTGCACAGAAGAGAATTGTCAAGAGTAGTGTAGTCAGTCTCTCTAGTAGAAGGCTGTTACGTTTTCTAGGTACCAATAAAACACAGTCTTTGGTTTGCCTTCTTCACCACACTTTCTATGTGTCATTTCCAATTTAAATTGTTCATAATTAAAATTCCTTGGGAGTTAGTCGAATGTATGGCCTTTAGATCAGACTGATCTATCGTGTAATCAAAGTTTAACGGATTCCTTCTACCACTCATGTGGATGAACTCACACTTTTATTTATTTAGGGTCAATTGCCAATTTTCGAACAATTCAGATATCTTTTCTAGATCACTTTGCTATTTGTTTTGATCTTCGTTATGAGTTTACAAGACGATAAATGACGGAATCATCTGCAGACAACTTAAGACCGCTGTTCAGATTGTCTCCTAACTCGGTTATATAGATTAGGAACAGCAGAGGGTCTATAACGCTACCTTGACGAACGCCAGAAATTACTTCTGTTTCACTCGATGACTTTCCATCCATTTCTACGAACTGTCACCTCTGTGACAGGATATCACGAATCCAGTCACATAACTGAGACTACATTTCGTAAGCATGCATTTTCACTATAAGCTGCTTGTGAGGTACAGTGTCAAAAGCCTTTTGAAAATCTAGAAATATGGAATAAATTTGAAATCCCTTGTCAATAGCACTCAACACTTTGTATGTGTAAAGAGCCAATTGTGTTTCACAAGAACAATATTTTCTAATCCGTGTTGACTGTGTGTCAGTAGACTGTTCTCTTCAAGGTAATTCGTAATGTTCGAACCCAATATATATTCCAAAACCCTGCTGCATTTCGATGTTAATAATAAAGGTCTGTAATTTAGTGAATTACTCCTACTGTCGTTCTTGAATATTGGTGTGAACTGTGCAACTTCCCAATCTTTGGGTACCATTCTTTCGTCGAGTGAGTGGTTGTATACAATTGTTAAGTACGTAGCTATTGAATCAGCATGCTTTCAAAGGAACCTAACTGGTTTAAGTCTAGACAAGAAGACTAGCTTTTATTAAGCGATTTAAGTTGCTTCACAATTCTAAGTTACTCATGTTGGCAGTTCATCCTGATTCGAATTCACGAATATTTGTTTTGTCTTTTTTGGTGAAGGAATTTAGAAAGGCTGTGTATAGTAACTCTGTTTTCGCAGCACTGTTGTCGACAGTATTTCCATTGGCATCCCACAGAGAAATCATTGTCTGTGTCTTACCGCTAGCATACTTTACATATGACCATAATCTCTTTGGATTTTCTGCCCGGTTTCAAGATAAAGTTACGTTGTGGAAACTATTATAAGTGTTGTGGTTGGCAGGAGAGCCAACACCGTGTTACTAGAGGAGGCCGAAAGGCATGCAATTTAGCTCACGCAGGCTGGCGTGAGGTCTGGAACAGAACAATGAAATTAGAATTTAGAAACAACGGACGTAGCTGGTGGAATACTTAACTTTAATCCATTAAGGATGAACGTCGCTCTTCACTGTACATGATTTACAATATCAATAGTAACTGATATGGCGCCTTGCTAGGTCGTAGCAAATGACATAGCTGAAGGCTATTCTAACTATCGCTCTGCAAATGGGAACGTATTTAGTCAGTGAACCAACGCTAGCAAAGTCGGCTGTACAACTAGGGCGAATGCTAGGAAGTCTCTCTAGACCTGCCGTGTGGCGGCGCTCGGTCTGCAATCACTGATAGTGGCGACACGCGGGTCCGACGTATACTAACGGACTGTGGCCGATTTAAAGGCTACCACCTAGCAAGTGTGGTGTCTGGGGGTGACACCACAATAAGTATCTCATATTGATGTCTGCCGTAATTTTCGAGCTTCTGTGAAAGATCGCCAATCTCAGAGATTTTGCGTTCGCTTAAATTTAGCATTCTTTTCTCGTTGTTTGTGCAACAGTGTTCTGACCTGTTTTGTGTATCAAGAGGAATCAGCTTCGTCGTTTGTTAGTTTATTTGGTATAAATCTCTCAACTGATGTCGATACTAATTCTTTGAATTACATTGTTAATTTGGAAGAAGTGAAAAATGTCTTTCAGGAGGACGACAATTGAATTTTTATCTGCTTTTTTGAATAGCTATATTTCACTTTTATTCGTGAAGGATTTGGGGGGTTACTGTATTCAATCTCGCTGCGATAACCCTGTCTTCACTAATTCCTTTACCTATTTTGATGCTCGTTATTAGCTCAGGATTACTTGTTGCTGAGAGGTCAAGTGTGTTTGTGTGTTTTCACAACAGTTTACTATTTGCGTGAGCTCATGAACTAACTGTTCGAAATAATTTTCAGAGAAGGCGTGTAGCATGGTTTCGAATGACGATTTATGCATTCCTTGGAATTTAATGATGTATCGAGGATAAATTAAAGTTACCATTAACTATAATCGTATGAGTCGGCTACATGTTTGCAGCATACTCAAATTTTCTTTGAACCTTTCAGCAACTGTATCATCTGAACTGGGAGGTCGGTAAAAGAATCCTATTATTATTCTATTCCAGTTGCCAACAATGACCTCTCCCCATACTAACTTACAGGAACTATCTACTTCAATTTCGCGACAAGATAAACTATTTCTGACATCAACAAACACTCCACCGCCAACTGTGTTTAGCTTATCCTTTCGGAACACCATTAGGGTCTTCGCAAAAAATTTCAACTGAGCTTATCTCCGGTTTTAGCCCTCTTTCAGTGCCTATAACGATTTGAGCATCAGTCTTTCTATTAGCACTTGGAGCTCTGTTACTTCCCAACAAAGCTACGATAATTTACAACTGTTGTGCTGATGGTTCCTGTATCTACGTTCTTCCTGTGTTCAGCCTGCACCCTTTGTGGCTGAAGCCCTTTTTTTTACACAGCACACGGCCCTTGTTACCAGTGCAGCTGCCTCCTGCATGAGGTGGACTCCTGACCTATTGAGCGGAACCCAAAACCCAATCACCCTATGGCGCAAGTCGAGGAAACTGCAGCCTACATGGTCGCAGAACCCTATGAACCCCTGATTCAGACCGTTCACTCGGCTCTGTACCGAAGCTCCTCAATCTGTCCTGTTGACTTTGCACTAAATGGTGAATTCTGCATTCATCTCACAAGCAAGACTGGCAGCCTTTACCACTTCTGTTACCCACTTGAAAACAGAGAGAATCTCCTCCAATCCAAAGTGACACAAATCACTGGCCCCGATTTGAGCCACCACCTGCAGTTCGCTGCACCCTGTGCTCTTCATGGCATCTGGTAGGACCTGTTCCACGTCTGCAATGACTCCACCCCTTATGCACATGGAATGTACATTGTTTTTCTTCCCCTTCTTGGCAGCCATGTCCCTAAGACACTCATAATGTGCCTAACATTGGAGCTCCCAACTACCAATAATACCACCTTCTGTGATTGTCCAGATCTTGTGGCCTGAGAGGTTCCCTCTCAAACAGGGCAAGTGACTGCATCTGGCTGATGGACAGAGCCAGCCACAGACGGCACCTGGAACCTGTTTGTCAGAGTAACTGGGCAGGCCTTACGTGCAGTCCCCTGGGAAATGTTTCGCTGCCTGCCACACAGCTAGCCAACCTCCCGCTCCACCACAGGTGAATGGTCATGAATGGTCAATGTCAGTGTGAGCAGTAATTGGGCTGGTCATTGGTGCAGGCCGATTGGCGGACTCAGACGTGCTTGAAGTCTATGGGATTCACACTGCTGGCCAACAACAGTGATGATCTTCCACTGCAGTTTCAAGCTGTGTCACCGAAGTCATCACAACCTAGAGTTGAGAGTGATGTGTCACCAACTCATCTCGCATCCGCACACAGCCATCACAGTTCCTATCCATACTATAGACTGTGGAAGACTGCATTGCAAGGACAATCGACATGCGCTCTGGAACACTACTGTGGACATGGAGGAAAACGGAAGAACTGTGTTCAGTGAAGTAGATCAACACACAGAAATTCAAAAACTGAACTACCAAAGCACTCCAGTAACACTAAATAATTCGCTCCTGATTAGTAACTTTTAATATGTCACAAAATCGGTTTACTTTCCGATGAAAACAAAAACATGAGAACTGTGTCTATTAAATACGAAAATAACGCACAAAAACTCAAGAAACTAAACTTCCAAAGCACACAGATGACACTATAGAATTCGCTCTTAGTTAGGAACTCGTAAAATGTTAAAAAGTCGATTACTACGCTGTTGCTGCTTGTGTCTCAGCCAGCTGCTGCTGCCCAAGATTTAACCTCCGTGCGTTTATTGTACCCCAAATTGTGGGGCACCAGCGAAGTGCTTTTCCAATTTGGGCGACTGACAATGCACTCTTTCAATTTATATGGCTCCAGCCTCCTTAATTTCCTACCGTTCTGCAATTTCTTTAATTTTAATCTGCACTTCATAACTACTAAATTGTGGTCAGAGTCTAAATCTCAGTTTCGAAATGTGCTGGAGTTTAAAAGATTTCGAAATCTCTGCCTGACCATTGTGTAATGTGGTACCTTCTGGTTTCTTCGATGTATACAGCCTTGCCCCAAGAGATTAAATTGTTTTACCAGGCGGCTTCCACTTTCGATCCTTTCCCCCAGTCAATTGTCTGCTAATACTTTTTTTACTCCCCTTGCTTTTCTTGCAATCCCATTCACAGTTAAATTTTCGTCTCCCTAAGTATCTGAAAAATTCTTTAATCTCATCATGAATTTTTTCAGCCTCTAAATAATCTGCGGAACTAGAAGGCATATGAACTTGTGTTACAGTGGTGTGTGTTGGCTTTATATCTGTTGACTGCGTTCACTCTGCTCTTCATTGTAGCTTATCCGCAATTTCTATTCTCTGATCCATTACTAGATCCAATCTGCACTACCACTTTTTAGTACTGTGTTGATAACTCTTACTTTATTTACTTATACAATATTAACTGTGTTTACAACTTCATCCAAACGAGCTACATAATTTTTAGAACTCTCAAAGCATAGGAAGTGAGTAATAAAACGCATGTAGAATTTTCTGTTGTAAAAATAGTCGTAAGTTGCAGACATTAATAACTTGCTTTCGTGGTGCTGAAAGAAGAGTACGTTCGTAATATGAGTACGTTATGGTTTGTTACTGACCTATATTGTATTGCCGCGATTCCCTCGATCAATCGATTTAGAACAATTATAAACTACTATCGAAGCACATTGTTCAGTAAAGGTTACTGCTTTGATGGTATAGGAATGTGCATTGTAGATACAATATTGCGCTATGTTTTGTTTTGAATTTTGTGTTTGTGTGCGGAAAAAATGCGTGTCACGGAATCATTTTTACTTGTTCCTCTGCACTGTTTACTGAAGGTCTGCGATTTTGTGCATTAGCAGTCATGTTTAATTTCACGAAAGAGGTGAGTTTTGTAATGACAGGTTTTAAATATTACTTTGTCAGTTATGTTATCACATGTAATTGCAACAAAATGTGCAATTACTTTTAGTTAGTGCATTTGCCTTGATGGGTGGGGGCGAGGTTAGATATTATTTCAGTAAACAATAATTATAGGTCGTACCTAGAAGACATTTCTGACACATTGTTTACCTAAGAGCAAACATCGGAATTCGAAATAGTGCAATGGATTCTATCGTACGCAGATAACTTTTGTGAGGGAACAGTGAATAAGTGTTTACTAGAGCCATTATCAAATAGATTACGAGGACTATAATCCGTTATGTAAAACAAAAGTAACAGGGAAGCTTATACGCAGAAAATAATAACTGTAACTACGTAAGTGGATTCGTAAGAGATAGTTACTCCTGGGAGCAAGCACGTCAAAAGGCAGCATTATGGTAATTACAAGTAGTAGTTCCAGTTGGGTAAGAGGCAGACTGATCGCAAGTAATTGACGAAATGTCTTGGGGGCGGTGAGATGACAGTTAACGTTTTGTCGTTCATTTGTTTTTCAATTGTCCAAGAGAGTACTTGATGAAATTGAGAGAAATATATTTAAATTCAGTTAATTTATATGTACACACGGTCGCTGTTGTTGGTGTCTCATTGAAAGTTATTCGCAGTAGTAACCAATAGACGTACATTTTATTCTGATTCACACACTAATTTACAATTCTTATTCGTTTGTATTTGCACTGCAAAGTAGTTTACAGTTTCATATAGACTGTAAATCGTACACAGTGCGATAGTAAAACAAAAGGTAGATAGGTGCTTCATTTTAGATTTGATGCAACCTTGCGTACCTCTCGTGACACAAACCATTTTAGAGGATTTATTATGTATTCATTTGGGAATCTATGTGAAAGTACCATCCTGCTGCCCTTTTCGTGACTTTTTTTGAGCATTTTATTACTTTCAGTGCAGCGGTTTGTAAATGCCACATGCTGTGCATGTCGATGTTGTAGATTATACAGATATTTCAGAATGGTTGATATTTTTAGTTTTACTGAACTTAGGTTCACTTGGAGTACTATCTGACTCAGTAAGTAATGGAGTAGGCCTAATTGTGCAGTATATTGAACTTTAAGGCTATTTGATGCTCTGCTGATGACTGTAGTTTACTGACATTTTGAAATTTTAATGGTTCAGCTGTCGCTGTTGCAGGAAATTGTTTGGTAGTGACACATTATCACAAGATGTACTGCAACATTTGTTGATCTGTAGCTTCCATAACAAAACTGATTTGCCCTCTTCTTGTTGAATATCTTAACTTCATTTATGTTTATACAAAAATTGCACTGTGAGGCTCTTTAAGGTCCAGTACAAGTCCACATAACATGTATTTCTGTTGAATCTCTACAGCTCTAGATTGAACTATGTATCACCATATTTCTTCCAGTATGTTTCACAGTAGTTTTTGAAGTATTCAGCAGCTTCACCTAATTAGACCCATTGATTGAGGTGGCCATTGATTGAGGTGATCCGGAACTGTGGTGTAGCCTGAGGGCTGTGTTACGTAGAAAGATGATTGTTTTGTGGTGAGTTGGTAAAACCAATGAATATTTCTGTTCTTGGTTGTGACAATAGACTGCCTTGTAACATCCTGAAGTCTCAATGTTGTCAACATTGGCACTGTAAAGTGCATCTTTCTTAAATAAATAGCTACAATAGTAAGAAGTTACCAAAACTACTGTTGTGGGTCTAATACATAATATGGAAGTAGTGGATTTTTTTTGCACTCGTGTGCCCCCCCCCCCCCCCCCCCCCCCCCACACACACACACACAAACAAACAAACACAAATAATATGTAAAGAATGGCTTTTTCCTCTCTCCTTATGGAAGGGGATAAGGAGTTATCTTTACCATATTTAACTGCTATTAATGTAAAGCTGTACAAGTTCCTTCTTCTTTTTTCTTTCTTTCTTTACCGAGTTAGTATTCCACACTCTACTTACAGCCAGCCATGCTGTTGTCATCCAATGTAACAGAGAGGTTCGGATAACTTGATGTGAACTTCTAGAACTTATCAAAACTAGTATTTCCATGTCTGGCTAATATGCAGAGATATAAGTGCTTTTGTTATTGTAGGTTGTACTTTGTCTGGTAACATTCCAGTGTAGTGAGCCTGTCCTGAAATGCTTGGCCATTGGATTAGTAGTCTGTGCTGGAATAACACAGATATCTTGCAAGATATATATAGTGATGCACTTGCTCAATAAAATGAGGAGACGGACAATAAAAGTCTGTCAAAATTACATTAGATGCACTTTTCATTCCAGTTGACCTAAAGTGAGGAGAGATCCTTGCAGTTGTGGGACATGTCTGAAAACAAGAATACACAATGAATATGTACAAAATAAGAACAGATATGCTAATGTACCTTCCACAGATCCCAAATGAAATTGCCCAGCCCTTAGCATATTTAAAAGGATGTGAAACTTACCATCAAATATTATATGTCCAGTACACTTGAGTGTATGGTAAGTTGTAGGCTGTTGTAGCCTTGCATCATCAAATAAAACAGAAAACATTTTACAGCACTTATTTACGGTGATCACGTTACTGCACAAAAATTTGTACAGAAGTCCGATTGTGCACGGTATTCATCTTAGCCTATGTGATATTGATAACAACATACAAGCATCAATTGGTTTTCCTAAGAAACCTTTTTATTACTCAGAGAGCACAGGGAAATAACTTATAAAACTGAGTGGGAAATATTGGAAAAGTTGTCGAGACTGAATTGAAGCTGACATTAGAGAAGTGAGGAATTGGGAAGTATGAGATACCAGGGGTTACAAAATATATAAGGTTGAGAGGCAGTGTTGAGCATGTATGTATAATACTTGTGTAAAGTAGGAAATTTGTAAGTTACAGATAACTTTTACATGTATAATAAATAATTTTTTTCAGAGTATTTAATTATTAGTCACATAAAAAATGAAAATGAACAAGTGAAATTTTTAATAAAGGAAAAGCAATGCTTTTGTATTAGAAAGAACTTATTCAAGCCATTCTTACGCCTATGTGTTACAAATATGTATGAATTCTTGGTAATTATTTCTTGATAAGGACAGTGTGCACAAACAATTTTAACTGAAAATTGTATGTTACGAACTCCAAATTGTAATTTGAACTTGAAGCACTGTGACTCAGATATGTTCCCCTTTTATGTGTTTATAGATGTTTAATGAGGTATTACTTTTCATTGTTCTTATTGATCATTTGTTTTATAGAAGTGGCCCTCCATAAGTGGAGTACAAGATGCGAAGAGTTCCCTGTTTCTGAAAGCAGACATGGTATGTATCAATGTTAAGGTGGGTTTTATTAAGTAACTGAACATTGGCAGACAGTAAGATCTGTACAGAATTTCTGCTAATGCTTCTCAGTACAGCAAGGTAACCCTATCACAAGTCAAGAGTACAGTGAATTCGAAGCTAGGTGCTTTCAGGATTGTCACAGTCAGTGCTGAAAGGCATTGAGCTGTAAAAAAAAAAAGGGGGGGGGGGGGCAGCAAAGGGAGTTTGATAAGGGGTAGTCTGTAATAAGTTCTTAACAGCATGGAGTATATGTGCTGGAAAGATAAAAGTCTAGAATTGGGCTAGTGGCATACTTACGTGTTTCACGGAGGAGTGTTGTCAGAGTGTGCTGTCATGTATGATGGGAACAGAAGAAGGTGTGTCAGCTGTTTGTGTTGCACAGCCATTGAGAGAGCAGCAAACAGACACATTTTGAATATATTCGGAAGTGAAATTAAAACATTGTGGTAAACAAGATTGTAAAAGTGATGCAAGGAAAGTAACGCAGCCTACGATTCATCAAAATAAATTAATAAATAAATAAAAATAAAAAACCGTGAAATTTTACTCTACTTTGTGTTGTTGCACATTCAATCTGTGTTAGCACACTGAGTAAGTGGACTAGGGTTTTTTTTTTTTTTTTTTTTTTTTTTTTTTTTATAAGATCATGGGAGAAATGTGCATTGCAGGTTGGCTTCCATTGAAAAGGAACATTCTTGTGGAGGATTTTTTTTTGGGGGGGGGGGGGGGGGATGGAAGTTGAACTCTGTCAAACATCAAAAAGAGAGCGCAGGTGGGTATCAATTCCTTTTCAACACTTTTCATGACTCGATGTACGGCCCTGTCATGTTGCACAAAACAATATGGCCAAGATAGGAGCACAGTGTGCTACTGTTGCTGTTTTGATTGTTGTTTGGCATGTAGCTGTGCAGCACAGTGCAGAGGCTGTGGTTGTATGCCTGCCGCATCGTCCTCCCCTGAGAACTGGCAGAGAACTGACTGATGCTTGATGACTAAAAGTAGGAGCCACTACGGTGATGTCACACCAAGTATCAGACCGATAACCCACAGCCCAAGATGCCTCGAAAGATTGACCAATATTTAATACTTCAGTCAAAGGTGGATACTTGCACTGCAGTTGGAATTGAAACGCCTCCTTGTTAGGAGCCAACTGAATGGTTGTCTCACGGACCACAGAGTGAGCATAGCAGTCGTGATGAGCATCAGTAACAAACTGACATTTGTGACCGAGGCCAGGGAGTTTGGTCACCCAGCATGGTAGGATTGGGGGGCTGTGTATGACAACAGTAGAACTGTAAAAGTGGTCAATGACATGTATGCATTTATGGTGGTAATTTGAAACAGTCTACACTTTTCATTGAATAAAAGTGACACGAGTTCTTTGAGCTGGACCAACTGGTTCAACAACTGGTAGATCCAAGGAGAAAACCAAGAAAGGAACAAAGCCTTACACATGTTTGCATCAGTGACACCAAAGGTGAGGAAGTGTTGCCCAAGCTACATAGCCTCCCAGTCTTCGGCCACATTGTCATAAAGGGGAAAGGATGGGGGCCACGCCATCGGCTTTGGCTCCTGCGTAGGCAGCGTGTTCACAAGTTCATGATAGCAACCGTAAGATGCTGCTGCTGCTCGATGAGAGATTTAAGCACTGGCTCTATGGCCAGAAGAATGTAAGGAACAACCAATAGACTGAGCACACAAAAATGAACACCACACTTATCACCAGCTGCGTCTTAATGTAAGACACAAACAACGGTATGGCAATAATCATCCAAAGTTTAATCTTCTTCCACAAACAATCAAACAATATTTAAGAATATAGACACAAACATAAAAGCAGTCCAGGTGCCAATCATAACTTGTAGGCTTTCGCAGCTGGCATCTTCATTAGTTAAAAGTTTCGGGCTGAGAGGCCTTGGTCGATCCGTAAAACTACTTCTTCTTGACATTTTGTTGCCAACTGCGGCCAACGTCTTCCAAGGTGAGTCAGTGACTGGCTGCCAGGCCGTGGAGGTCCAATTTATGTGGAGCACATAGAGGGCACCACCGTACATCACGCGGGGCTGACTGTAAGTCTATTGCTGACTAATGTCATTATTCTTAATTGAAAGTAATAGATTGTCACGTTGTTGGTGTCCCCCCCCCCCCCCCCCCCCAATCAGGTCCGCAACTCTTTTGTGGATATGTGTGTGGCGAGCATGGGACCCTGAGCTAGTGTAGTTCTCTTTCCTTTTCAGGCTGCATAGCTTCCCTTTCACATCCCACCCTGTCCCCATCCTCCCCCCATCTCCATCCTTCCCCCCTCACCAGACTTTTCCACTGTCAACCCTTTCCTTATTCAGAAAGGTGTCAACGCAATTGCAGGTCCTGTAAAGTCTTATTCCTGTTACGAAATGGCACCTTGTGGTTAAAAACAGACGGTGCCTTCCAGGCACATAAATTTCTTCGAACTACACTGCTACACACCTTCCCTGTCCAGGTGGACGAACACCATACTTCAAATTCACCGTACAAAGTGGTTTATACAAGATCACGTGACTGATTATCCAATGAAGACATTCAAAATTACATGTCTGATCAGGGCATAAAGGCCGTACATCGAGTCATGAAAAGTGTTGAAAAGGAATTGATACCCACCTGCGCTCTCTTTTTGATGTTTGACAGAGTTCAACTTCCATCAAACATTAAATCAGGCTATGAGATAATTTAAGTTCACCTTTACATCTCCAACCCTATTTGTTGCTATCAGTTTCTGTGGTTTAATCATACCAGCCAGTGGTGGTCCAATACGGACAAATGCATTACTTGGTGGCAGTGATGCCCATGAGGTGATCGTCCACCTCTGTCCCCTTGTTGCATCAACTGTATGAGTGATTGTGCCCTATTTTTAAAGATGAACAAAATAGTCAGGAAATTCGAGTGAAGGAAAATGTGTTTACCTTTGCTGATTGTGAGTTATTCACCAGTAGAAAGCCCCCTGTGCTCCCAGCGGGTGAATACAACATTGTCCTTGCCTCTCCTCGACCTACTAAGGAGGTTGCCATGGTGACTTTGGATCTCACCTGTAGCTCGTTCAACCTCCCCACTATCACATGCTCACTCTAAGGCTCAACCTTCATTGGCTCCTGCTAAACCATGGGCCCCATAATCGGACATCTGGACTTCCAAAAAAGAGCCTACTCATTTACATACCCAGACCTCACAACCATTGACTCCTCTCACATCCCAATGTCATGCTTCCAAGAAGGCTCACAAGAAACACAGTTCGTCTCCTCCTCCGCCACAGCATGTCTCCTCTACGGCACCACTCAGCGGTAGCCACCCTCGGCCGTCTTCCGTGTTGCCGAGACGCACCACTGGTGGCCAGTCAACCAGCCGATCACTGGCAGCAGGAGCTGCCCCCAAACAACCTATGGATCAGGATCTTCTGCCTTTGGCAGAATGCCACTCTACGCCGTCGACTGCCGGCTGTCAGCAGTTGTTGAGTTGATGGCAACTGTGGTGAGATTTTTCCCTTTTCTGCCCACCCTATGTCAATTATCCATTGGAATATTCACGGAATTCGCTGCAGTTGGAATGAATTGTCAATCCTCTTACGATCCTACTCCCCGGTCGTCTTCTATCTTCAGGAAACAAAGCTATGTCCTCATGATCGCTTTGTCTTCCCTTATTTCCAATCGGTCTGGTTTGATCTCCCCTCTGTCGGTGGCACTCCGGTGCATGGGGGACTTATGATTCTTCTCCATGATACTATCCATTATCACCATATGCCCTTAAACAGTTCCTTCCAAGCTGTTGCTGAACGTCTTTCCCTTTTTGGATACACCTTCTCACTTTGTACGATATATATTCCATCATCCACACCAATGGCAAGAGCCGATCTTCTTCACCTGCGTGGTCAGTTCCCACCCCCTATTTGCTGGTTGGGGACTTCAATGCCCACCACCCGCTTTGGGGATTTCCGTGTCCTTATCCGAGAGGCTCCCTATTGATTGACCTCTTCCACCAAGCGGATCGTGTTTGCCTCAACACTTGGGAACCTACTTTTTTGACTGCCTGCTATCATTTGGACCTTTGGTCAGCACTGTTCAGCTGGCTTGGTGCTTTGAATGGTTTGCTCTTACTGATACACACTCAAGTGACCATTTTCCATGTGTCCTTTGATTACAGCCACTATGCACCCCAAGACGCTGGCAGTTTTCCCAAGCGGATTGGACACTTTTCTCCACTCTAGCAACATTTGATGACTCTCAATTTTCGCAGCATTGACGATCGGGTCACTCATGTTACGGAAGTTATTCTTACAGCCGTGGAATGTTCAATACACTGTACCTCCCCTTTGCCCCAGTGCCTGCAAATTCCTTGGTGGATGCTCTTCCGCCCCGGGACCAGATGGCATCCACGTCAAAATGTTGCTGCATTTATCATATGGTAGTCCGTTTTTGACTGACAGTATCTTTCCCAGAAGATGGCGGGTAGCTATCGGCATTCCTGTTATGAAACCTGGAAAGGACAAACATCTCTCCTCAAGTTCTCGCCACATCTCTCTCATGAGTAGTGTATATAAGGTTTTGAAGCGTATGGTAAATTGTCGTTTAGGCTGGTGGTTGGAGTTCCGAAACCTGCCCAATGGGGTTATGGGGTTTCCGAAAACATTGTTCCGCAGTTGACCATCTTGTTGCTCTCTCCATTTATATCATGAACCTCAGGAAATGCAAAACGGTAGCTATATTTTTTGATCTGGAGAGGGCATATGATACCTGTTGGAGGTCAGGTATCTTCCGTACACTGTTTTCTTGGGGCTTTTGAGTTCGGCTACCCCTTTCCATCTGTGAATTTATGACAGAGCACACTTTTAAGGTGCGGGTGGACGCTACTCGCTCCTGTACTTTCTCCCAAGAAAACGGGGTGCTCCGTGCTAAGTGTTTTACTGTTTGCCATCGCCATAAATCCAGTTATGGATTATCTCCTTCCCGATGTCTCAGGCTCCCTCTTTGTTGATGATTTTACAATCTACTACAGCTCTCAATGGACAAGCCTTCTTGAACGATGTCTTCAAGGATGTCCCGGTCGCCTCCACTCACAGAGCATTGATACCATCTTTCTATTTTCTCCTAGTAAGACTGTCTGAGTAAATTTTTGGTATCTTATGGAGTTTTATCTGCCTCCCCTGCAGCTAAACACTGTCGACCTTCTGTTTGCGGGTGTCACCAAATTCTTGGGACTTATGCTTGACAGAAAACTGTGCTGGAGATTCTTTACATTGAGACTGCTAAACCTCCGGTATCCAATCGGCAAGCTGTCCTGAGTCATTACGCTAGTCTTCTCTCCTCCGTGTCTGCTCATCTGACCCATGCCCTTTTTTTTGGCGCCTCCTTGAATTTAGGGTATGCAGGCCACCCTTCATCTCTACCACCACCAGGAGTCGGCTTCCGTCAACTGCTACTTTCCCTTTCCTTCCAATTTCCTAAAACAGTTTCAACAAATGAGGCTAAGGTACCACCTTAGCTTCGCCTCCGGACCTGCCTTCTCTGTGACCTTTGCCAGCTTCCCAAGGGTAGTAGCACCCCCTATATTTCATTTGCTGCTCTATGTGCACAAGTGGAGGATGCCACCTTTATTTACACTGATGCCTCAAAGACCACCTTTGGTGTGGGGAGTGCCTATATTGTTGATGACACCCCTATTAGATTTCAGCTTCCTGACCAGTGTTTGGTTTTTACTTCGGAGCTTTACGCTGTTCTCCAGGATGTCCAATACATCGGTCACCATAAGCGGATACAGTATGTTATAAGCTTGGATTTGTTCAGCTCTCTTCCCAACCTCCAAGCTCTTTATCCCGTCCACCCTCTGGTCCACCGGATTCAGGACTGCCTCCACATGCTCCACTTGGGGGGCGTCTCGGTGGCATTCCTCTGGATGCCAGGGCATTTTGGTATCTGTAGAAACGAGGCAGCCGATATAGCGGTAAAGGCTGCAGTCTCTCTTCCTTGGCCCTCTGGTTCCCTTTGCTAATCTACAGAGCATTTTATGTCGTCGTGTTACTGTTTTATGGTGCACACACATTTGTCTGCATGTCCCGATAATAAATAATGGGACATAAAACCTCTTCCCTATGCTTGGACCTCTTCCTCCCGCCTCGTCGTCAGGAGGAGGTAATTTTAACTAAACTCTGGAAGGGGCACTGTCTTTTTAGCCATCGACATTGTTTAAGTGGCAGTCCTCAAACTCTTCGTCCCACTGCTCTCAACTGTGGATGGTGAGACACCCTTTACTTCAGTGACCTTATTTTAATCCGCATTGTACCTGTTTACCGTTGTAGCCTGATATATTTTCCCTTTTAGCAGATTATGTGTGCTCAGCCGATCACATCCTGTGTTTCAGTCATTTGAAGCTCTCTTTGGGGAAAACAACCCAAACACCCCCCCCCCCCCCCCCCATTCAACAGCAGTTTTCTCAAATTTCCTTCTGTTTGTAGTGTCTCTCCTTCTTGAGTTTCGCTGCTGGTTTAAATTTCTGGTTTTTACCCTTCACTGAGCCACAGAATGGGCGCTTATTACGATAGCGGTTTTGTGCCCTAAAACCATAATAATAATAACAATAATTGAAAAAAAAACATTGTTGGTACAAAGTCAACCGCCATATCTTATGTAATTTTAAGCCTTCCTCTTTTCGTTATATATGTGCATAATAGTGCAATGTTCTGGCTAGTAAGCTCATCTCACTAAATTTTGTTTCATGATCATCATCTTTAAAAACATGTTCTGCTACAGCTGATTTGTCGGTAGGTCCCAGTTGACAGTTCCTGTTGTGTTAGGTTAAGTGAGTTTTGACATTTCTTTTCATTGTTCCAATATAAACCTTCCCACAGCTACACTGAATTTCATACACCCCAGGAGTTGATAAGGAGTGTCAAGCGTCTTTCACTGATCTTAAATGTTCACTAATATTTTTGGTGGGTCTAAAGCTTGTTTCAAATTGAAACTTCGCTGGAACTTTCCCAGTATGGTCCATAATATTGCAAGCAAATGGAAGTTGTTGCTGAGTGTTGTCAGAAACTTTTCATCTGGGTTGGAGGGCTCAATCTATCCCGTTGTCAGTGTATCCATTTTGCTTAAAAGCCATTCACAAATGATTTAGTTCATCTTGCAGATAAACTGGCCTGGGACAGTTCCGAAGTTTTTGAATGTGAGAAAACAGTTTTACTTGGTGCAAGCTAACTGTATCTATTCACACATGGAAGTGGCGATCCTATGGGAGCAGATACATCAAACACGTCGAGGACTGGTGGTAGCTAACAGTCAATTGTTAAATCGCCATTTATTTATTAGCACTGCAATCCAGTTTTGTGATATGAATAAGGTGGGCAGCCTAACATTTAGATCTATGGAACTGATTGCAGAAGTGTCTTCTGATTGGCAGAAGTAGTTCAAGAATTTACAGAATGTCAGACAGGAAACACCAGTTACAGATGATTCCCATGTGGTTATTAACTTGTTGGGAAGGAAATTTTGTAAGGAAAAAATTCCTGTTCTCTCCAAAGGAGGAAATTTTGCAATTACTCCATCAAAGGTTCCCACAGAGGATATTGTAGCTAATGTAGAGGTGGGGATTTGTCAGTTATCACCCTATTCTGCTGATGAAATCGGAATGGAAACAGCCGTGATACTAAGTAAAGCTAAGCCACCTAGCAGCAAGGAGAAAGGAAGACATTATGGGAGATTAATACGGACAGGAATATTATTGTACTAAATGCTGATCAGAGTAATGTTACCATTGTGATGAAGACTGAGGACTACCATAGGAAGATAATAAGTTTTACGAACAAACCGGAGTGACCATGGACAGCCCTTTTGGATTCTAAAGGATCCTAGAACGAAAGTGTTAGGAGCTACCAACTGATTAATAAAAAGAAGTCTTCTATTCTTACTGAGGATAAAAAAATATCTATGCAAACAGAAGCTTGCCATCCTAGATTGTATGGGCTACTGAAGATACATAAGCCTTTTGTCCCATTGAGACCATTGGATCGCCTACTCAAGAGTTGGCCAGACATCTCACCTCCTTGCTACAACCGCATATTGGTAAAACTGATTATCACATTAAAAATTCTATGCACTTCATTGAAAAATCGGAGGAGATTACTGTCGGAGCAGGTGATATCCTTCTCAGTTTTGATGTGGTATCCCTGTTTACAATGATTCTTGTTGACAAAGCTCTTATACATAGCTGATATGTTTCCAATTTGTATAGTAGCTCTGTTGCGACATTGCCTGTCCATGGTTCATTTCCAGTATGTAATGAGTTTTACGAAGAAAAACTGAAGGAGTGGCCATGGACAGCCCCCAGAGTCCAGCTGTTGCTAATCTATCATGGAAGTTTTTGAACAGCAGGGGATGCAGTCTACCAGTAAAAGTCCTTTGAAGTGGTATCGGTGTGTGGATGACACTTTTGTGGTATGGAATCATGTTGAAGAGGAATTGTATGATTTCTTTGTGCACCAAACTAGTATTAATTACTATGGAGAAAGAGAGTAAGGGACAACTTAAGTTTTTGGATTTATTAGTAATGAAATGAGCAGATGGGAGTCTAGGGCATAAAATATATAGAAAAGGAATACTCGCTGACCGGTACCTTCATAAGTATTCGAAGCATCATCCCAGGAAGAAGAGAGGTGTCATTAAAACATTGGTGGACAGAGCTAATAAGATCTGTGAGCCAGTTTATTTGCGAGATGAACTAAATCATTTGCGAAGAGCTTTTAAGAAAAATGGATACAATGACAACACCATAGATTGAGCACTCTATCACAGAAGAAAAGAGTCTGGCAACATTCAGCAACAACTACTGTCTGCTGGAAAACCTTTTCTTCCTTTTATTCACAATATTATGGACCGTATTGAGAAAGTTCTGGCCAAGTTTCAAGTGGAAACATTTTTTAGACCCACCACGAATATTAGTGGATGTTAAAGAAACACGCACGACAATCCTTAGCAACTCCTGGAGTGTATAAAATTCCATGTAGCTGTGGAGCAACAGAAGAAATGTCAATACCCGCTTATCTGAACACAAAAGGAACTGTTGACTGGGACATACCGACAAATCAGCTGTAGCAGAACATGTTTTTAAAGACAGTGATTATGAAACAAAAGTTAGTGAGACGAGCATGCTAGCCAGCACATCGCATTATTATGCACGCATTTATAGAGAAGCTATATAGATTCAGAAACGCCACCGTGATTTTAATAGAAAAGAGGAACGCTTAAAGTTAGATAAGATATGGTGATCGACTTTGCGCCAAAGATGCGACAATCGATTACTTTCAATCGAGAATAATGATGAAACTTCCTGGCAGATTAAAACTGTGTGCCCGACCGAGACTCGAACTCGGGACCTTTGCCTTTCGCGGGCAAGTGCTCTACCAACTGAGCTACCGAAGCACGACTCACGTCCGGTACTCACAGCTTTACTTCTGCCAGTATCCGTCTCCTACCTTCCAAACTTTACAGAAGCTCTTCGCAGAAGATACTGGCAGAAGTAAAGCTGTGAGTACCGGACGTGAGTCGTGCTTCGGTAGCTCAGTTGGTAGAGCACTTGCCCGCGAAAGGCAAAGGTCCCGAGTTCGAGTCTCGGTCGGGCACACAGTTTTAATCTGCCAGGAAGTTTCATATCAGCGCACACTCCGCTGCAGAGTGAAAATCTCATTCTGGAAACATCCCCCAGGCTGTGGCTAAGCCATGTCTCCGCAGTATCCTTTCTTTCAGGAGTGCTAGTTCTGCAAGTTTCGCAGAAGAGCTTCTGTAAAGTTTGGAAGGTAGGAGACGGATACTGGCAGAAGTAAAGCTGTGAGTACCGGACGTGAGTCGTGCTTCGGTAGCTCAGTTGGTAGAGCACTTGCCCGCGAAAGGCAAAGGTCCCGAGTTCGAGTCTCGGTCGGGCACACAGTTTTAATCTGCCAGGAAGTTTCATATCAGCGCACACTCCGCTGCAGAGTGAAAATCTCATTCTGGAAACATCCCCCAGGCTGTGGCTAAGCCATGTCTCCGCAGTATCCTTTCTTTCAGGAGTGCTAGTTCTGCAAGTTTCGCAGAAGAGCTTCTGTAAAGTTTGGAAGGTAGGAGACGGATACTGGCAGAAGTAAAGCTGTGAGTACCGGACGTGAGTCTTGCTTCGGTAGCTCAGTTGGTAGAGCACTTGCCCGCGAAAGGCAAAGGTCCCGAGTTCGAGTCTCGGTCGGGCACACAGTTTTAATCTGCCAGGAAGTTTCATATCAGCGCACACTCCGCTGCAGAGTGAAAATCTCATTCTGGAAACATCCCCCAGGCTGTGGCTAAGCCATGTCTCCGCAGTATCCTTTCTTTCAGGAGTGCTAGTTCTGCAAGTTTCGCAGAAGAGCTTCTGTAAAGTTTGGAAGGTAGGAGACGGATACTGGCAGAAGTAAAGCTGTGAGTACCGGACGTGAGTCGTGCTTCGGTAGCTCAGTTGGTAGAGCACTTGCCCGCGAAAGGCAAAGGTCCCGAGTTCGAGTCTCGGTCGGGCACACAGTTTTAATCTGCCAGGAAGTTTCATATCAGCGCACACTCCGCTGCAGAGTGAAAATCTCATTCTGGAAACATCCCCCAGGCTGTGGCTAAGCCATGTCTCCGCAGTATCCTTTCTTTCAGGAGTGCTAGTTCTGCAAGTTTCGCAGAAGAGCTTCTGTAAAGTTTGGAAGGTAGGAGACGGATACTGGCAGAAGTAAAGCTGTGAGTACCGGACGTGAGTCGTGCTTCGGTAGCTCAGTTGGTAGAGCACTTGCCCGCGAAAGGCAAAGGTCCCGAGTTCGAGTCTCGGTCGGGCACACAGTTTTAATCTGCCAGGAAGTTTCATATCAGCGCACACTCCGCTGCAGAGTGAAAATCTCATTCTGGAAACATCCCCCAGGCTGTGGCTAAGCCATGTCTCCGCAGTATCCTTTCTTTCAGGAGTGCTAGTTCTGCAAGTTTCGCAGAAGAGCTTCTGTAAAGTTTGGAAGGTAGGAGACGGATACTGGCAGAAGTAAAGCTGTGAGTACCGGACGTGAGTCGTGCTTCGGTAGCTCAGTTGGTAGAGCACTTGCCCGCGAAAGGCAAAGGTCCCGAGTTCGAGTCTCGGTCGGGCACACAGTTTTAATCTGCCAGGAAGTTTCATATCAGCGCACACTCCGCTGCAGAGTGAAAATCTCATTCGAGAATAATGATGTTAGCCAGAGATAAGACTTATAGTTGGCCCCACATGATGTATGGTGATGCACTCTATATAAACGAGACCTCCACGGTCTGGCAGCCAGTTGTTGACTCACCTCGGCAGATGTTGCCTGCAGTTGGCAACGAAATGTCAGGAAGTCTTACAGATCGACCGCTGCCTCTCAGCCCGGAAGTTTTAACTAATGAATCCAGGTACTATACAAGCAGTTGCTGACAATAAATAAGGGTACAATATGATGGTGGGTGCCTGCTCCATTGTGCTTATAAAGAGGAGGGCTCCAGTAGAAGACACATCATATGGTCGGTCCGTACAGATAACGTTGGCAGAATATTTGAAGTGTAGTGCTCAGGTGGCCTGGGTTATAGCATATACTACCTGGCACTGTCACATAATAACCGCACTTCACTGAGGAGATGTTGAGATACTTAGCCAATTTTTATCTGCAGCTTTTTGTCGCCTGGTCCTTTTAGACTAGTGTTGCATCTCTCAGGTCCCCACTAGTCCAGGATAACAGTGTCTGTCAGTGTTTCATGTTATACTTTTTCTCACAGACATTGAGGGAGTTGTGCACTCTGTGAATCTGCTGATTACTCCTGCTCATTATTTTGAGGGCTTTTGCTTTTGGTATAGTACTGTGTCTGTAGGCTTTGCCAAGTATCACCTCAAAGGAGCCAAACAGTGGGCCTTCTCTTGGGCCCCTCTGCCATCGGTTTTCATTTTTCCCCAGCTAAAAACAAGTCATCCACCTTTGTTGCTGCAGCATGGACCATCCAGACTGAGCTCATCATGGGAAACCAGCTTTTCAGTGTAGTCACACAGTGTTGTTTTGAGGGCTGCCGCTCCACCAGTGAAATGACACAGCTATCCCATGTCTAAGAGAACACAAGAAGTTGCTTCATAAGCTTTATAGTCTCCGCCCTCTTCACCATACATCTCAAGCACCATTCTCCAAATGTAGGTTATTGGCCTTGTGGTGACTAGACTACCAATACCAGATACATGTTTCAACAGAACTATAGACATTGAGAGAGTTGGTCATTTTATCATTGAGGGATAAGTCGGATCATGAGCACCTTTCATTTGAGCCCCTTTGATAGTTTTCTGGCTGAATATGGGATCCACCGCTGCAGTTTTGATACCACCATCTACTACTCAGTTATGCAATCACTATTTCCCAATTCCCTAGCCATCTGAATTATCGCATTCTTTTTCTTTCTCAGGAGTACCAACACTCTGGAAATCAACCCATGACATACCTTCAAATTGGAATGTTTTGGAAATGTACATCTACATTTATACTCCTCAAGCCATCCAACGGTGTGTGGCAGAGGGCACTTTACGTGCCACTGTCATTACATCCCTTTCCTGTTCCAGTCGCATATGGTTCGCGGGAAGAACGACTGCCGGAAAGCCTCTGTGCTCGCTTGAATCTCTTTAATTTGACATTCGTGATCTCCTCGGGAGGTATAAGTAGGGGGAAGCAGTATATTCTATATCTCATCCAGAAACGCACCATCTGAAACATGGGCAGCAAGCTACACCGCAATGCAGAGGGCCTAACTTGCAGAGTCTGCCACTTGAAGTTTGCTAAACATCGGCGTAATGCTATCATGCTTACCAAATAACCCTGTGACAAAACATGCCGCTCTTCTTTGGATCTTCTCTGTCAACCCAACCTGGTACGGATCCCACATTGATGAGCAATACTCAAGTATAGGTCGAACGAGTGTTTTGTAAGTCACCTCCTTTGTTGATGGACTACATTTTCTAAGGACTCTCCCAATGAATCTCAACCTGGCACCTACTTTACCAACAATTAATTTTATATGATCATTCCACTTCATATCATTCCGTACACATACTCCCAGATATTTTACAGAAGTAACTGCTACCAGTGTTTGTTCCGCTATCACATAATCATACAATAAATGATCCTTCTTTCTATGTATTCGCAATACATTACATTTGTCTATGTTAAGGGTCAGTTGCCACTCCCTGCACCAGGTGCCCATCCACTGCAGATCTTCCTGCATTTTGCTGCAATTTTCTAATGCTACAATTTCTCTGTATACTACAGCATTATCTGTGAAAAGCCGCGTGGAACTTCCGATATTGTGAAAAGCAATGGTCCCATAACACTCCCCTGTGGCACGACAGAGGTTATTTTAACGTCTGTAGACGTCTCTCTATTGAGAACAACTAGCTGTGTTCTGTTTGCTAAAAACTCTTCAATCCAGCCACACAGCTGGTCTGATATTCCATAGGCTCTTACTTTGTTTATCAGTTTGCAGTGCGTAACTGTATCGAACGCCTTCCGGAAGTCAAGGAAAATGGTATCTACTTTTTTGGGTCTCATGAACAAATAAAGCGAGTTGGGTCTCACATGATCGCTGTTTCCGGAATCCATGTTGATTCCTACAGAGTAGATTCTGGGTTTCCAGAAATTACGTTATACACGAGCAAAAAAGGGTTGTAAAATTCTACAACAGATCGATGTCAGGTATATAGGCCTATAGTTTTGCACATCTGCTCGACGACCCTTCTTGAAAATTGGGACTACCTGTGCTCTTTTCCAGTCATTTGGAACCTTCCATTCCTCTAGAGTCTTGCGGTACACTGCTGTTAAAAGAGAGGGGGGGGGGGGGGGGCAAGTTCATTCGCGTACTCTGTGTAGAATCGAATTGGTATCCCATCAGGTCCAGTGAACTTTCCTCTGTTGAGTGATTTCAGTTGCTTTTCTATTCCTTGGACACTTATTTCGATGACAGCCATTTTTTTGTTCATGCGAGGATTTAGAGAAGGAACTGCAGTGCAGTCTTCCTCTGTGAAACATCTTTGGAAAAAGGTGTTTAGTATTTCATCTTTATGCGTGTCTTCCTCTGTTTCAATGCCATTATCATCCCAGAGTGTCTGGATATGCTGTTTCGTTCCACTCACTGATTTAATGTAAGACCAGAACTTCGAGAATTTTCTGTCAAGTCGGTACATAGAATTTTACTTTCGAATTCACTGAACTCTTCACCCATAGCCCTCCATACGCTGACTTTGACATCATTTAGTTTCTGTTTGTCTGAGAGGTTTTGGCTGCGTTTAAACTTGCTGTGAAGCTCTCTTTGCTTTTGCAGTAGTTCCCTAAATTTGTTGTTGAACCACTGTTGGTTTTTCCCATCGCTCACAGTTTTACTTAGCACGTACCTGTCTAAAACACATTTTACGATTGCCTTGAACTTTTTCCATAAACACTCAACATTGTCAGTGTCGGAACAGAAATTTTTGTTTTGATCTGTTAGGTAGTCTGCAATCTGCCTCCTATTACTCTTGCTAAACAGATAAACCTTCCTCCCTTTTTTTATATTCCTGCTTACTTCCATATTCAGGGATGCTGCAATGGCCTTATGATTACTGATTCTCTGTTCTGCACTTACAGAGTCGAAAAGTTCGGGTCTGTTTGTTATCAGTAGGTCTAAGATGTTATCTCCACGAGTCGGTTCTCTGTTTAATTGCTCGAGGTAATTTTTGGATAGTGCATTCAGTATAATGCCACTCGATGCTCTGTCCCTACCACCCGTCCTAAACGTCTGAGTGTCCCAGTCTATATCTGGTAAATTGAAATCTCCAACTAAGACTATAACTTGCTGAGGAAATTTATGTGAATTGTATTCAAGATTTTCTCTCAGTTCTGCCACTAATGCTAATGAGTCGGGAGGTTGGTAAAAGGAGCCAATTATTAACCTAGTTAGGTTGTTGAGTATAACCTTCACCCATAATAATCCACAGGAACTATCCACTTCTATTTCACTACAGGATAAAGTACTACTAACACTGACAAACACTGGTTGCATGCAATATATCCCTTCTAAACACTGTCTGTGCCTTTGTAAAAATTTTGGCAGAATTTATCTCTGGCTTCAGCCAGCTTTCCGTACCTATAATGATTTCAGCTTCGGTACTTTCTATCAGCGCTCATAGAGCACTTTCCCATATCTAACTTCTGAAATGTTCCCACAGGCTGATTCATATGCAGCCTCTGTTATGTATCCAGTTCACAAGATTCTGTTGTTGCATCCTTGCTTTTCTGTGGGAATACTGAGAAGTTGATGGTGCTAAAGATGTCAAAATGATTGGAATACACTTTCACATGCATTAAAGGCCAGTAACAATACAGTTTGCCATATACCTGTTGCATCTTCACAGTGAAACTGGTGGCTTTTGTTAAAGCTGTCTGTTCCATGAAGAAGTAAACTCGCAACTTATTTTTGGTATTCAGTGACTGTGAGCAAGTGCACCTACTGCTTGATTTTGACCTCTCTATCTTGCAGTGCCATTTAGCCTTGATGACCATCTTTCTAGTCTCAGCAGTACTGCATGCAAAGTCTCTTTCTTCTGGATGCCTACCCCTAAGGGAATCCTTGAGAACAAGCTACCTGATCACTTTATCCAGGAAATTGACCACATGGCCAAATTGTTAATGGTGACGCCAGGCACTAACTTGCTAGCACAGTGCGGACATTCTGATCCATTGCAGCTACTCGTTCCAGCTAACAGTGTATCATCAAGGAGACCACTGTTGCGATTGTTCTCCCGTTTGTCCCAGAAAGAATCCTCCATATTACCCCAACTTCGTAATAGACACTCTCTGACTAGGTTTTATCCTGAGCAGTAAGATGACCCCTATCCTCACACCGTGTCCATACCCAACATGACAATGACTCACAGCCTCCCTTACGGCATTCAGATAAACGCAGTTGAAGGGAGTGCCTTTTATTTCCAGCTTTAACCCTCGAGTGTGTGCACCTATGTATAAAGTACATGAATTACAAATAATTTTCACGCACCATTCCATTGGCGTTTTACAACTGTGAGCTGGTATCTGTTCCTTCATTATTGCCTCAGCAAGCTGTGTTGTCATACATCCAAGAGAGCAGCAGTAATATAAAATAAACAGTGAAATGGATGAGAAAAAAAAATTATGATCCAAACAGCAAAATTATCCAGATTCTGATCTAGCAGCGCAACCCCACAACGAGGCAGTTGTGTATAAGATAATTAACATTCATATAAGCACTTGGTTAGGATATGATGCAAAAGTGCTGTTTAATGCATGAGTCATTAATGTGGGGTAACACATGTACATGGGAACAGCGTGACATAATCAAAGTTTATTTTCTTATTGTTTAATTAAACAGTGATTTAGTTCTTATAATGAAAGTCTGTTTTATTGTTGTTCAGTTAAACTAAGATTAAACTGTGATCTTATTCAGACTTGTTTACCTTGGCAGCATAAACAGGGCTATTCTTGACATGTGTACAGAGTATACCACTTGCGCCAGTCTGTGTTATAAATAATGTTGTACCTGCTGGAGGGTTAATGTTTCAACTATACTGGGGCAGGTGTTCGGCTGTTATGGGAGGTGTGCCTCCCTCCTGCCCATCCCCCCTCCCCCTCCCCCTAATATTTTGAGCTCCAGTAGGTTTTGACTGTGCCTGCCCAGTTTGACCACCTGGTCATAAGCCTTTTGTATTCATTGTATTATTTCTCACAGCCTTTTCTGATTTTGTTAAGCTCTTGGCTTATATGGACTTCCATTTTGTGTGCTTTGTAGGATGTGTATTATATTATTGTTTATGAACATCTCATGCCAACTGAGAGTCAGCCACAGAGCAAAAGGTTGTGTCTTTGACACATACGAACCCTTGGGGATTCTAGTATCTGTCTCTGTTCCTCTGCCCTACAAACGTGCTTGATTAAGTGTTAGGTGCCCCTTGCGATATTTTCTGCATTTTTTTAAAAATCATAACCTTGTCAGTATTCTGGGTGTCTCCGCTCGACTATTTCCCATATGCCATGGCAACATTTAAATGACTTTTACTCCTTTCTAACAGCACTGTTCTCTAGGAATTGGTTTTGCAAATGAGGGACTGGTGACTTCATTCTTTGGTCCCTTAATTCTTCCCCTACAACTAACAGCTAATAGCTGTTAGGCCTCCATGTTTCTTATGTCCTTTACATCAACCCTAAAAGGCAGTGTATGTTGAAAAAAAAAAAAAAAATGTTGATGCAGCAAATGAGAAGCAGTGAATATGAAGGATGAAGGCACTTGCTTGTAAATTACGTATAGTAGAAGGCTGATGACCACTCTTGCCACCTGCAGCATCATGTTTCTTGCATTCACCTCATTCCAACAGTCTCATTTATTCATACACAGACGTGTGCATACACGATAGAAAGTGAAGCCATAGTTGACCACCAAAGAAGACCTTCAGTAAGTGGTTTACCATTAGGCACACCAACACTGTTCCCCAGCAGACGGAGAGGAAGCTACAAAACAAAACATTCTGAAGCTGTCTCCCTACTCCATCCAAAATGTGCCAGATTATGCATTTACTCCTATCTGTAAGGATGTTAGTGAGCCACCTCTGTAGTAAAACCTCAGCATAACATGTGACCTCTCTATTCCGTTGCTTCTGGGCACTAGAGTCCTGCTTGGTTCTGAGTGAGTGCCCTTCCTGTTCAGCTTTTCCCAACCTATCCCTCTCTGCTTCTCAAGGAAGGAAATAATAGTTCTGAAAGCTAAGACAATGGTGTCACTGCTTCTGTAATATGTATGTATCGGCAGTATTATGTGTAAATACTGGCCAACAATTTTAGTTTTCCTATCTGAATTTTCCTTTGATACAGTTGCTTGCCTTTTGGTGTCTTCTTTTGCTCTTTCTGTTTGTTAACTATAATTCTTACTGGTCACACTTTTGTCATGTGAACATGCTTTTACTTCCTCAGTAATTTTTCTTGCCTGTTGAGGGACCAGCCTTTCATATTTGGCAACAGTCTTTCACTATATTTAATGACCCTTTTTCTGTATTAGCAATCTTCTGTTTTTAGGTAATCTCATGTAAGTATCTATCAATAATTTGTATTCATTTGGTGTTCTTTTTCAGCTTTTTGCATTCTTCTTCTTCTTCTCTCTCTCTCTCTCTCTCTCTCTCTCTCTCTCTCTCTCTCTCTCTCTTTTGGATATCCACAACATTCCACATGTTATATATATATCCACCTCAATTGCCGAACTATTTTTTCTTGTGTGGGTACTGTTTTTTTTTTTTTTATTCTGCATGTAGCAGACTCTGCACATTCTTTCAGTGGCTAATTAGCCTCTGTACATTCCAGTTGCTTTTTATGTTGGAATTTTTTGTGTACTATATGTGTAATGAAAGATTGAGAGACATGACAAATTTTTCAATTAATAGTTTGCTTCTGGGTGCTCTGCTGTGCTTCTGGGTGCTGTGCCGAGTTGTGGTTTCCATTTTATGCCCAATAGTTCGATGACTGACCCAACTGTCTTCTTCAGGTACTGTGAGTTCTGCTGTTGGAGTCCAGGAAGTACTCATAACAGTAAAACTTGCAACACCTGAAGTCAGCTGGGTCAGTTGTCAAAATATCTTGTGTAAAATGGAAACAACAACTCGGCAGAGCACTCTTAAGCATATTATTAATCAATTGTGTCGAGAAAACTTGAGACATCACAGTATATTCTTCTTTTATTTTGCAGAAATCTTCAGCTGATGAAACACTTCAGAACTTAGCAGATTCATATGGCATCAAAGAGGAGTTTGTAAGTGTTATTTTTTCTGTTTAATGTATTTTACATTAAGAATATAATGCTTTTTTATATAAAATTTAATACAAAGATCAGACTGAATATATGCAGAGTGTAGATAAAGTCCGGCAACACTTTCAGTTATGTATTGCACAAGAACTAAACATTGTACAGATGTCATATGTATTGCATTTTGAAGAGAAACTAGAAAAGTGTTTTTTACAAACATTCGATATGTGAACCATGAGTGATCCGGCAGATGTCAATACGGTAATCAAATCCTAACCATACATGTCCCAGCATGGCATCATTGACTGTGGCACTCAATTCTCATATTTTCTCGTGGAGCTTTGCTTCATCACATGGTAGAGGCAGTGCATACACCAGATCTTTAATATGTTCCCACAGAAGGAAGTTACACGGAGTGAGATCTGGTGTTTTTTGTCGAATTCCAGAAAGCTTGCTCCGCACCTGAACTCGCCATGTTTGCAACTAGTGCTGACTATCACTAGATTACCAAACTACGCTGTTGTGGTATGTATGAGTGAGAACTTTCAGGGATTCTCTTCAAAATGACATATGTATGATATCTGTACAATGTTTGGTTCTTGTGCAATAAATAATTGAAAGTGTTCCCAGACTTTACATACGCCCTGTATAAACATAATGTAGCTATTAACTGGTTAGATGTTTGTGTCTCAAGATTACAATTTGTCATAAATTACAGATATTTATAACACGTCTGCCTCCATTATAGACCAACTGTAACGCTGTTTGTTTCTCAACCTTTTGTGTGTGATTAACTGTTTTTGCACAAGATGTTATTAACAAATATAGTTGAATGTCTGTGTAAGTCATTTCTGTGCTTGAAGTCTAGATCAAGGTTGGTGCGAGCCATTGTACTTTTTCTTAAAGGAACATATGTTTGTAATGTGTCAGTTTTGTGTAGCAAATGAGAGAAGAGTTTTTGGTAGTCAGTGAGAGGCAGTGTATTTCAAGTAACTAAAATTAAAATACAGCAACCAGCCTTCTTTACAGGTTTTTCATGATTAGCATAAAATTCTACCACCAAAACTTTTACGTTTTTATTTCTGCTTGGAATGAAGATTGTGTTGATAGACTGGTTTTCGAAGATCAGAAGTCTGGATTAGGTTGGCAGCTGATAGCCCAGTTAGCTGGCAAAGCCATCAATGGGGCATGACAGGAAGCCATATATATGAGCCAAAATATTAATTATTCAGAAGATAGTCAGTGATCATGAGTTCTATACATCTCACATTAGTTTGCATCGTCATTTCAGCTCTATATCATATGACACAAATTTAGTTTTACTATTTTGACAATTTTGTTAATGTGATCTCCCCCAAGCCACCGCCACCACCCCCCCCCCCCCCCCCCCCGCCCCTTCACACACACACACACACAAACTGTGCATTCAGCCTTTATATAGACTTTACTATAACTATTTTTTGCAATTGCATCTACTCTTCACCATGAAGCACTTCAACACACTGCACTCTCATTGCCTACTTTTAACCAATTGTTGACATGTTCCTTGCATTTCCATCACATGTAATGGTAAGCACTGTCAATGATCCTCTGCTAAACATGTAATGGCTCTGCTCTTGGTCTAGGCTCTTACTTTTTGCGAAATGTTTTGTGACACTTGCTAGGAGATTACGCATGTTTTGTGTGCACTCTTCTTTTTGCGAGGGTAGTACAGAAAGTAGTGGCAAATTAACTACGATGCACACACACACACACACACACACACACACACACACACACACACACACACACACTCTCTCTCTCTCTCTCTCTCTCTCTCTCTCTCTCTCTCTCTCTCTCTCTCTGTCATCTGATACACTCCATATTACACATACACTGATCAGCCAGACCATTATGACCACCGACTTACTAGCTAGTCAGGCACACGCACAGTGCTTGTAGTATCAGTGAGCATGCTGTCCTTGCATAGCTGGCTAAGGTGCGCGATATGCCTGATTTTGACTGAAGGCCCCTGGCACAAGCATTTGGGAAACTGCACATCTTGTTGGGTGTTCGAGGAGTGCTGTGGTGTGTCTCTTCAATACGTGGTGAAACCACATCCCAGGTATTGGACATTGTAGTCCAGGCAGACTGAAAAACAGGGTAGTCGGCAGCCTGTGATGGAACTAACATCAGACTTTAATGCCGTGCAGAGTACAAATGTGTCAGAAAACACAATGCACTGAACACTCGTAACGATGGGCCTCTGCAGCCAACAACCCACTCAGGTGCCAATGTTACCACCACGACATTGACAACTATTACTGAAATGGTGGACATACTGGCTATTAGGCAGGTGTTCATAGTGTTCTGGCTGATAAGTGTTTTTAGGAGCGTAAACCAGAATAGAGGAGTTGAGGGGTTTCTTTCATCCCTGGCAAGAGATCAAAATCGCACTGCTTCATTTGCAGTGTAGTCACGGTGTGTATAAAAAAAAAAAGCAGTAGGTGGGTGACAGTTTTAATTGCAAATAAGGCATGATACAGAAATGCTGTTTCATAGTTGTACAACACTACAGGCATCACCACCATTTTATTAAATTTATGTTGGAATATGTTTGGTTGCATTGCTGCTTGGAGAAATCATTTATTCACCTGAATAAGAGTTTTTGTATGTCAGTACCCTTTCACGTTTAATAAACACCAGAAATAATAAGCAGCGTACATGTTCATCATTACAATATCTGTCAAAGTGCAAACCAGCTACTGTACACCAGTGCACTGTTGTACTTCAGTAATATGAACGAGCTATAGTTTTCTACAGTTTTGCTCACATTTTTCATGGTTTGCTATGCAATTTGACAGGACAGCTCTACCTTGAGGGGTAACTTCGTGACAGGGAAGGGATGATTCATTAGCAGCAAACAACTCATTTTCACCACCTACCCATCTGCCTTGTACGTGTGAGCACGGTGAGTCAAATTGGGAGTTTTATGTACCAGGTACAACACACACTGAACAACCTTGCTGCTTAAATATGCAGTAGTGTGTCATAGCCACAAACTTCTTCATCTTATGAATTTTGGTATACAATGCTTTGATTAATATTTCTTTAGATCGGCTCAAATACCACACTTTTCATTTTGTGATCATTCATGTCAACAGTTGCATTCAATTTTCCACACCCCAGCAGTGGCATGCACAAACAGTATAAATACACTGACATCTCATTGTCCATTTAAACTGCTGCTATTACTTTCTTGTCAACTCTGATAAATATTGAAAACTGGCATGTGCCTGTATTCATTATTTCATGATTGAAGTCAAAAGTGTGCCATTTGCAGGCAGCCTCTGGATAGTCCCAGTTGGTTGTTTGGCTACCTAATTAGTCGCTGTGGGTGCTCAGCTTTATTCTGCCCAGCATTCGTGAAAAGTGGCATTCCTGCAGAAGATAAGTGTGGAGTACCTAGTGCAGGTCGAAAACTATTAATTTTTTGTGCAGACTTGACCTGTAAAATAAGCATGAAATTAAAACTATTTGCAGCTACATTTACTCCTGGTACAATACTCTTGTCAAGATTGCCACCATGGATGTAGCTTCTAAATTATCAGTATTTGTAAAAATGTTTTCCTTGAACGTTTTACTTGTTTAAAGATAAATCAACTTAATGGTAGCTAAATTAACTGCCTTGTATTTTAAATAACTTAAATTGTAACAAATCTGGTACTAGTTTTTAATGCCTGAAGTGTTCCATGTAACATATTTTTCTCTCTTTGTGGTATTATATGATAAGAATGTTTGTAAATACTTGCTGTATGTAATTACATTTTCTTTTACATACACACACTGATATGATGACCTTGCAACTGCATGTAGTGTTATTTTTTCCTCATCCCACACATGGAATGCAATTCAAAAAGCTTTGTTTCTGTTGTAGGGTTGTTTGTCAACTAGTGGCCTTACGAGGCTTCAGTCCACTGATGCTCCAAAGAAAGAAAAGGTATGTTCTGGATTTATTAGAAATAAAGGTTTGCTTGACAATTAATGCCAAATGTCTGATAAAAGTTCTTTATAGCTAATTGTATAGTAAAAAATGTAAATGAAATTGTCTGTGACCAGAAAACTGATTTAGTATTGAATGATTACAAATTACTGATCATTTTCCTAAGGCTACATCTTCAGCAACATGGACTGTAAATATGTGGTCTTATGACAGTGTCATAGAAGGAAAGTTCTTAGGCCAACTTTGTGTGTGTTTAATGCAAGATCCATTTATATTACAACACATGTGTGCATGTGCCCCCCCCCCCCCCCCTCTCTCTCTCTCTCTCTCTCTCTCTCTCTCTCTCTCTCTCTCTCTCTCACACACACACACACACACACACACACACACACACACACACACACAAAAAAGCACCTACTTATACCTGGCAGCATTGTTGGATGTGTAAACAGATGTAATTTTTCCTGTTTTCAAACTGCACAGGAAGAAATTACATATGTTGATATCTGGTGAGTGGTGTGGGCATTTTGAGGTATTTGCAGAACATTTACTCAAATTACTTGTTGTATCGCTTCAAATATTATGAAATGACAGAGGGCACAGCGATGAGATCACCACTGTCTCAGGCAGTTGCGAACTACTTCATGGAGCGCTTTAAGGAGAAGGCTTTGAAATTGGTGGTGTTGTGTCCTCCTTGGTTTGTAAGGTACATTGATGACACCTTCCTGTTATTATCTTGTTTGTCAATTACATGAATGCTGTCTGTCCCCAACATTAAATTTACTGTTGAGGTGGAGAAGGGTGACAAGCCACCATTGGCGGATGTTTTAGTTGAGAGGAAGGCAGGAGGCCAGCTGGATAATTCAGTGTACAGGAAGCCAACACACACTGACCAGTACTTGAACACTGATAGGTTTCACCATCAGGTACACAAGAAGGTGGTCTGAAACACACTAGTACACAGAGCGAAGATTACTTTGGATGACAACCACTTACAATCGGAATTGTAACAATTGAGACATGTGTTAAGAGAGGATGGTTGTAGCAAGGGAGACAATAACACTTTCAAATACCAGTGTGAAGGATGCCTTGTGAATTGGCAGCTGCTTTCCTTCCATACCGTGGGGAAGAAGCAGCTAATTATAATGTGTGCTGCAGTGACATGAACCGAGACCAGTGTTCCAGCCTGCCTCCCAAGAAATGAGTTATTCTGTGCCCTTTTAAAGACAACATTGCTCTTCGTGTGTCCTGTGTGTGTTATGTCCCTTGCGAATGCAACAGTTCTATATAGGTCTCACTGTTGCAGTGTTGTACAGAGCACAAACAATGTA
The DNA here is from genome assembly GCF_023897955.1 of Schistocerca gregaria. Taxonomy (NCBI): domain Eukaryota; kingdom Metazoa; phylum Arthropoda; class Insecta; order Orthoptera; family Acrididae; genus Schistocerca; species Schistocerca gregaria. The sequence continues at coordinate 430,761,731 of NC_064921.1, forward strand.
TTAAATAAAGGGAGCGTGACAAATTGGCCATAGCAGAGGATTGCCTGGACAGTGGACACAAAATACAGTTTTAAGATATGATAGTCTTGGTTCGAGCATCAACATATTGGGATTCCATTAAAAAGGAATTAGCCGAGATATAGAATAAACAACAAAAATTTTAAAATGGACCAGGGGTACACACTTAGGTGGAAGTGCGGGCGGGCTTTGGATATCCAAAGAAATCAGACAGATGTTTGATGTTTTTAGGAAGATGGGAGCTGCAGTTTCAAATTTGGTGCCAACCCCTGGTGCCACTTGATGACACTCGGTCCTGAGGTGAGCCAGAGTTGCCATAAGCTGCTCAACTTGCCTTTCATGCAGGTTAGTTTTGGCCCTCTGTGATTGGTGCTAGAGGCTGCAGTTGTGTCTGTATAAGTGGAAAACCATACCCAAGCAGTCAGTGGGTTTTACTCATGATGATGACTGAAGTAACTGTAGAAATCATGTGTGTTTTATTTGAATTGACACACCTTGAAAACAGGGAAGATTATATTATGCGCTGTGAAAGACTCCGAGGAAACATACTTTGTCAAAAACAGTTTGGATTCGAAAAAGGACTGTTAACTCAACAGGTGATATAAGGGGCATTAAAAAAATAAATAAAGAGCCGGAGTCTGGAATGTGTAAACCGGTGACAGGAGGGCAATATCTTGGTGTGTGTAATGAGGTGTGGTTCTGACCAGAGCATGGAACTTCACAGCCCTTTGCTAGAGGCACATGTGCACATCACATGACTAGACAGAGTTAGCAGCAGCATGCATCAATCATCCAGCACTGCCAATTGCATTGCAAACAATGACATGGAGGCGTCAAAAGAAGAGTGAAGAGGTATTGTTCATTTTCTGGCAGCGGAAGGAATAGGAAGAATGGACATTAATCGACAAATGTCACAAGTGTACGACAAAGACTGCATGTCCCTTGCAAGGGTCAAGGCATAGCACAAGGGCTTCAGGGAAGGACGGGTGTTGTTAGCCGATGATGCATGGTCTGGAGCACCACACTGCATTACCGATGACATCGTCCAGCTGGAGAATGCACTCGTTACCCAGGACTGCCAAGTGACAGTGAAAGCCCTAGCTGCCGTGGTCAGATTGAGCATCGGAAGAGTTCACACCATCATGAATGAATGACTGCACATGCACAAAGAGTGTGCCCAATTTGCTCACCTGGAATGCTATACTCGGGAAGGGAATGTGTTCCTGGCGTGAGTGGTAGCTGGAGAAGAGTCATGGTGTCATCACCTCGACAATGCAAAGCCTCATACAGCCAACACACTTCTGTAGAAATTCAAATTGGAGGTTCTTGGCTACTTTTCGTATAGTCCGGACCTCTCTCCCTGTGATTATGCCATTTTTGGTCCCCTTAAAAAGGCTCTGAGGGGCAAACAATTCACCTTGGACGACGACGTCCAGCTATATGTGCGGAACTGGTTAACATCGCAGCCCCCGGAGTTTTATGAGACAGTCATTCACCACCTTGTGTCGCAGTGGGACAAGTATCCCAACAACCAGTGTCAGTACTTCTGTGATACAGGTACTGGTTTCTGTAATTATGCCTCTGGTTCTTTTCTTTTCGAATGCCTCTTATAGAATCAATAAATAAAAAAAATTACTACCATTAGGAATATTTTGCATCATGGCTAAGGCTTTTGTTTGTGTTGACCATGATGTCCTAATACAAAAGTTAAAATGTTACAGTATAGTAGGCACAACATGTTTGTGGTTTTTATCTTATAAGAATGACATAAAACAACGTGTGTCCCTTCCATGTCAATCACCTAATGATATGCTCTCAGAATTTGAGGCACTCAGATATGGTGTACCATGGTGTTTGATTTGGGGTGCTGTTGTTTCTGACACAAATATGATCTTCCACTTGTAGTTTCAGACTAGGCAAATTTTGTATGTTTTGCAGATCATAGAAGTTTGTGAATAAAAATAGTACCAGGCTCCTAATATTCGAAAACATCAACAGCAGGTTCAAGGCAAGTGGATTATTATTGTATTTCAAGATTCATTACGTACATATCGTAGCACTAAACTAGCCATAAAAATAATTACCTCAAACAATGAAATTCAAGAAGTAGGATGTTTTAATTTTTTGGAACTACAGATAGATCACAAGTTCAGTTGGAAAATTCACTACTGAGAATTAATGAAGTGAAGTGCCTTGGTTCAGCTATATTTGCAGAAGGCATGATTGTTACCACAGGCAATTTAAAAAATGATGAAAGTAGCTTACTCTGCATATTTCCATTTACTAATGAGTTATCACGTCATTTTCTGGGGAAATTAATGTTCCAAGATAGTATTTTCAGAACACAGAAACATGATATAAGAATTATATATGTCCTTAATTCAAGAATATCCCACAAAAATCTCTTCAAAAAATTGGGATTTTCATAAAAGTAAACAAACTTGCTATTTTGGGTGCAGCTTTATTACTTCTCCATTGTTACTTGTTAACTTATTTTTATTCTTGGCACAACAGTGAACTTGTATTTTATCACCGCTCGCAGTTGTACGATAATATTTCCTTATTCCAGCTCGTTTTGCATCTGAAGTCGGTGGTAATCTTGTTCTTGTTCCATTGTTTCGCCAGTACAAGACCAGGGACTTATGGACTTATCTTTAAAAAAAAAAAAAAAAAAAAAAAAAAAAAAAAAAAAAAAAAAAAAAAAGTGTGTTCCTGTTTCCAGACCAGTGTTAAACATGTTGGATGTTAGTCAGGATCAATGGGATAGAGAACAAAAGTGTTTCTTTTTGTGACACTTGTTTGCAATTCTTGTTGGTAGGACCATGTATTTTCCAAGAATTCAAGACCCATTCAAAAATTGTCACACCTTTGCATCTCTATATGTACTGTTTTCAAAACGCAACATGCACTATTCTGAACAAGTCATCACATTCTTTCATGTAACATCGACATTGTATTGTGCAGTGAATGATGCTATGGTGCTGACAGTATTTGACTCATTGCTTATTCCTGAGCAAGGCACCATTCAACAAACCCAGACCAGCATTCATTCAAGACAATTAGTTCAAAAACCTTTATCATATGTTTATGTACTTTGTATTTTGTTATTTCAGGAAGCAGTACAACCGCAGCAGCAGGATCAGTTGCAGCCATTATGCCATAAGCAAAACCAAACTGATAATGAGCAGAAGGAAAGCAGCTTTGCTCATTCTAGAGAAAGGTAAATTTCTAAAGTAGTGTTTTTGTGAAACTTGAAAAAACTAGGGATAAAGCATATTTTTGATACTTTTACCTCTACGATGTTGGAAAACATAATATACAGCATTAGCCAATGAACTGCATCTTCAGCTTTGGTTTAAATGGGTTACCAAACAACAGATACCAAGTTAGGAATTGGTAACAGCCTCTACCCCTAACTAATAGTGTATCTGTATTTCAGTGACCACTACCAAACACTTGATTCTCTTGCTTTAAGTTGAAGGAAGGTCTGATGAATCATATTTTTATTTAATATTTGGGACATGAATATATTTTTCTTAAGTAGCTTTTTAGCTCAGTTACTCTTAAGTTGTATACAGTAAGTAATATATAATCAAAAGCACATCATTTGCTACAAACTTCATTACACCTTAGTATGAACTTATTACTGTGTGTGTGTGTGTGTGTGTGTGACTTTTTGCCTTGGCCTTTGAGCAATTTTCGAATTGTACTTCATAAGATTTTGCTTTAGAGTATCAGACTTAAAATCCTCCGACATATACTTAAGCAAAAATCTTTTGCAGTTCGGAGAAAATGGCCCATAGACTGAAATTGCAATTGTGAAATAAATAATTTCTACAGTCAACAGCAACTATGGTGTACTTTAAAAAAAAAAAATGCAACATGACTGTGAACCCCTACCATGATAAGTTTTACTGTTTTCGTTTGTAAGTCACATATAAATTACAACATGCTCTTTTGATTTTATGGAAGCACCCAGAAAGAAGATCAAATTGTCTTTGTTCAGTAGTTTCTTCAATTAATAATGAAGAATGACTGTGGTAACACAGGGAAATGCATATAGACCTCATTTAAAAAAATCTGTAAGTGTATTTTGTATCTTATTTTCCACATAACATACTGATGAAATAGTCACTTCAGATGACTGGTTGATAGAAAGACGTGTTGGAAAGTAGCTCTGGATGGTACGAAGTTCTTGCACAGTTACAGAAAAGCATAATACAATTAAAGTGTCACAGCAAACAAAATTTGTGATAGAGTTGAGGATTTCTTGGTAGGGAGGACACAGCATGTTATCTTGAGTGGAAAGTCATTAACAGCTGTAAAAATTAATTCCGAAATGCCCCACAGAGTGCATGGGGATACTTTGCCATTGACGTTCTGTATTAATTATCTGACAGATTATATCAATAGCAACCTCAGACTTGTTTCAGATGATGCAGTTGACTATAATGATGTACTATTTGCGAAAAATGACGCAAGTATACAGTCAGTTCTTAATAAGATTTAAAGTCTAAATATAAACAGCTTGTTTTGAAGGTTCAGAAATATTAAATTGTGCTCTTTACAAAATGCAGAATAGTAGTATTCTTTATTTTACATTATTTATATGGGATAAATTGTTTCGCTTAATGAGTGTTTCGCACTAAGAGCAAGATTCTGAAATGAATTATGCCCACTATGCAATGTTCCATTATATGGAGTCACAGCTACCACAGCGTGTTCACTGGAATCAAAATATTTTTCCCAAAAGATTTATTTGGATGTAGGACCAAATAGAAGTCAATTGTTGGTGAATCTCATAAATAGTATGGATGTTCCACTTCCATGAAGTTATGTAATCTTTCTGGCAGATGAAATTGTCTTTGCCTTTTCCATTCATGGTCACACTATCTTTGACTACTGATTTGCTTCTGTCACGAAGTGGTTGAATCACATCCCATGTACAGTAACAAATCTGCCAGCCTGCAACTTGTGCAAAGCTTTTTAAAAGAAGTTTAGCCATGAGCTCTTCCAGTAGACTAAGTTAAAAATAAAATAAAATTTTACCTTTGTTATCTCCATCTTCTCTCTGTGGCACTGCTACTATTTTCTCTGCTATTGGCTGTAACATTTCTCTGACAGTTTTGAAGTTTATTTCATTATTTTTGTTTGTCTTGCCTCTGCTTCTTTACCATTTCTTCTTGTGCTTTGAACTGTTAACTTTAGTAAGCTACTTTCAAAAGTTTGTAACGTATGATATCTTTATGCTTCACACAATCAGGCATTCTGAGCAGTGCCAGTGGCATTCCTCCTACTTTAACCTGTAGTCAGATAACTGAACTTTGCTGGTGGTGTGAAGTGAACTGAGGCAGCTGCCATGAATTGTCCGCCCAATAGCATGCTGGTGATGTCTTCCATTTCTTTTCATGCTTAGTCCTATTTACAGGCCTGTAAACATGTATCGAGTGTTTAAGAATTCCATTTTTGTAATGGAATTTATCCCCTATGTGTTTGTCTTCCTTTCTAGACATAAGTTGCCTGTTGATTATGTAATGTTGGTGTACCTTTCATGTAACATTGGTGTACTTTTCACATGAATCAAGACATAACAGGAGTCTGTGTTGTCAAGTAAAGAGGCTCGGTGCAAATGCAAACAGAGAACTTCCCGTTAGGTTGTTGTGTTGCTAGCTCTGAGCCAGAACTTATCAAAACATAATGACAAAACAAGAGGAAAAATGACAGAATTGTTTACATCTTCACAGTAAGAATTGGATATGTAATGGGCTAGCAAGTATATGTCATCTTGTATTGATGTTGTTGGATATGTGAGCTTTGTTTCTAGTGGCCAGTTATAAGACCCTATAACCCTCTTACCAGTACTTAGATGTAGTGTTCTCTTTATGATAATTTTTTTGAAAATCACTTCACATCTGTGAAGCAGAGCGACCGTGCTATGGCTTTGTCTGTCTGATATAACATCTAAAAGTCTAACTGCAAACCCAACCATTAATAATATTTGTGCAGTGAATGCTATACTTAACTACAGTGCACGCTTTAACTAATCTTGACCCCATGTTTCCCTACATGAAATTTGTTGTTATGAAAGGAAAGATTGCTGCTCACCGTGTAGCAGAGACATAGAGTTGCGTACAGGCAAAAAAAAAAAAAAAAAAAAAAAAAAAAAAAAATGCAGTTCTCACACACACATGACCACTGCCTTGGGCTGCCGGAGCCAGACTGCGAGCAGTCGTGTATGGTGGGGGAAGCAATGTGGTTTGTGGGGCTAGATGGGGTGGGAGGGGGAGCGGGGTACTGGTGGTGGACAGTGTAGTGTTGTTGTGGGAGCTGACAGGGAAAAGGTCGAGAGAGTGTAGGGCAGCTAGTTGCAGTCGGGATGTTAAATGGGAATGTGGAGAAAGAGGAAAGTAAAAAGACCTACCATCCTATATAAAAGATACCAACCATTTCCTCCACAGATTCTTCACAGCTCCTGTTCCTTCACCATATGGTGTGTTGCTTGTCACTATCGATGCCACCTCCCTTTACCCTAAGACCCGTTTCACACTGGGACACTGGTGACGGTTGCCAGTGATGGTCACCAGTGACTGTGGTGAACACTCCTGGATCACTGGTCTCTAACACCACAGGTATTGCCAACTGATAAGTTAGTGAAATGGACTCGTACACGGGTAGCAACTAAATTTTGCTAGTTTTATGGTCCAAAGAATAAGGTACTAAATTTGAACAAAGAACATACAGCTTACCAATTTTGTTTTTCTCAACCATGCTCTTCTCATTGCAATCAGACACAAACTTCGTTATAATTTCTTGCCACGCATTTGTTTTCATCACTTTGTTGCTATAGTCATCACTTTTCACATCCCAAATAGCAGTACGACTTTCTGCTTCACTCATAAAATCTCCCATGTTAATCAAATCCAAACTTATGGCTACAGTGTGTACAGTATAATGTACAATGAGTGTTTCGCGCCACTGTCTCAGAAATGACCGCCTGTCGGTTGGCAAATCTGCAGCGCTGTCTCTGTGATCTGTGTCCCAGTGCAAACACTCCAATTCAAACTAATGCATGTCCAGTGATGACTGCTGTGAGCACAGTGACCACCTCTTAGTGGCGAAGATAAGTCACTGCTGCGTCACAGTGGCTGGGTGAGGCAGTGTAGTGTCCCAGTGTGAATGCTCCAGTTCAAACGAATGTATCTCTGTCGGTGAGAGACGATGGTGACCGTCACCAGTGTCCCAGTGTGAAACGGGCCTAACATCCCTAATGCCCTTGGCCTAGACGCTATGGTACAATACCTTTCCCAACACCTTAGGGATTCCAAATCTACAACTCCCTTCCTAGTCACCATTACCAACTACAATCTCACCCACAAATTACTTCTCCCTTGAAGGCGTCACCGACAAACAAATATGGGGTATGGCAATAGGCATCTGCAAGGCACCATCCTAGGCCAAACTGTTCATGGGCTTCTAGAGAAATAATTCCTAACCACCCAGAATCCAAAACCCCCGACCTGGTACAGATTCATTGATGACCTCTTCTTGATGTGGATTGAGGGTGAGGACACCCTATCCACATTCCTCCAGATCCTCAACACCTTCTGTCCCATTTTCTTCACCCCGTTCTCCTCAACTCAGTAAGCCTCTTTTTCGATGTTGATCTCCATCTCAAAGATGGCTACATATCAAACATACCAACCACTAGCAATACCTTCACTTCGACAGTTGCCAACCACCAGGAAGCCCCTCCCATTCAGCCTATCCATCTGTGGCCCTCACAGCTGTAGTAATGAGCAGTCCCTCTCGAAACGTACCAGGGGTCTCACTGAGACCTTCACAGACCATAACTACCCTCCTCGCCCTGTACAGAAACAGATCTCCTGCCCTTACGTCATCACCTATAAAGTCCCATTGTCCAGCAACAGAGGGACATTCCCTCATGATTCAGTACCTCCCACGACTGGAGCAGCTGAATCACATTCTCCACCAGGGTTTCGACTAGTACGCATTGTGCCCTGAAGAATGTCTAGCCCACTATCCTCCCCACCCCTCCCACAGTGGTATTCCATTGCCCACTGAATGTACACAATATCCTAATCCATCCCTACTAAACCTTCCCCCCAACCCCTTGCCTCTTGGCTCATATCCCTGTAATAGATCTAGATAAAAGACAGGCCTCGTACCTCCTGCCTCCACTGCTTTCTGCAGTCTGGTCACAAGTGTCACATGTCTCATAAAAGCAGGGCTATCTGTGAAACTAGTCGTGTGATCTACAAACTATGCTGCAACCACTGTGCTTTGAACTATGTGGGCATGACAACCAACAAACAGTCTGTCTGCATGAATGGCCATCAACAAACTGTGGTAATAATACAGCTGGATCACCCAGTTGATGAGCACACTGCCGAACACAAGTCTTCATTTTAATGAATGCTTCGCAGTCTGTGCCATCTGGATCCTTCTTATCAACACCGTCTTTTCTGAATTTCGCAGTTGGAAACGCTTCCTGCAATATATCCTTTCTTCCCATAACCCTCCCGGCCTCAGCCTTCCCTAGTCGTCCTGCACCCAACTACCCCACTCCATGTCTCCAGTCTGCAGCATTTTATTCCCTGAGCACACCCCAGTCTTTCTACTACACTCCATTTCTGCCTCCCCCTTCTCTTCTGTCTAACCTCCTGACTGCACCTAACTTCTCTACCTTCTCTCCACTTTGTCTCTGTATGCTCCCACAAACAGTACTTCTCCGTCCATCACCTATACTGAGCTCCACCTCCCCCTGCCCGCCCCAGCTACTGCCAGCCACCACCCAGATTGTTTCTGCCACCATATGGAGTTTTCCACATTCTGGCCAAGGCAGCCAGAGGCAGTGGTCATATGTGTGTGAGCTGTGTTAGCGTCATTGTGTGTGTGTGTGTGTGTGTGTGTGTGTGTGTGTGTGTGTGTGTGTGTGTGTGTGTTGAAAGAAGGCCTTCTGGCCAAAATCTTACATGTTAGTATCGTTTTAGTGTGCCTGTGTACAACTCAACATCTCTGCTATATGGTGAGTATCAATCTTTCCTTTTCATAATATTGTCATTATTCTGCCCTAGATTTTCCATTGTTTGATTTTAACTGAAATTTAATTTGCCTGTCGAACTTCCGAAGCAGCCACTAAACATAGTGACTGCATCCACTACTGGAACAGGAATTTTGGTTAAACTCATCTCGAAAAATTCCTCCTCAAATTAAAGCTTTTATTTTAAAGTACAAGAACAAGAATGAAACTGAGAAGATATTTATTCACTTTTTTCAGTAGTTTTCACTTTTTTCAGTAGTTTTAGGGCTTTCCACAGTTCAGTTAAAGTTAATATGTATCATTTAAATAAACAATATATGCTCTTGAAACTTTTAGGAAATGTCTTTATGCAGATGAATTTTACTCAAGTGATCTAGCAAAGTGACCTCCTCAAAAGCATTTAAGACAATGTTGTAGCTGCTGGTACATTTATCATTGTTACATTAGAACATAAGAAGTAAGAAAACTGAAATGGATATTTGAAATGAAACAGAAACACTGTGTAGGTATAAATGACAATATATTGAACAAAGTTCACTTGATCACAGAACAGGTTGGAGTAGTCTGGCTCTCCTTTACATTAATGACAGCAAGGAAGGTCACAGCTTGCTATATTAATTGTAGTTCAGTTGATGATTGTAATGCCAGAACAGTTGTGCAAATTTTTCACGCCCCTGGTTAAAACAATATGAGAGTGGTGTCATCTAGCCTACACTTATTCAGCACACTTGAAACAAAGTTTTGCAACCACTGCAAACCCATAATTGAGCTTGGTAATTCTTGTAACCAGTAATTACCACAGATGACCTTTTACACAGAAATATTAATAAATGTGTTCCTCCAATATTTTGTGCAGGTGTTAGCCTAAAGAGTAAAATTTTTCTATGTGCAGCAAAGAAACATGGCTGTTCATGTCACTGGCGTCTGGCTACTTCTACCCTGCTCAGTCTGCCTGCGGTAAAGTTTCTTCCTTTTATAAGGCATTTCCGAAATTGAATGTAACAAGGCCACCTGTTATCCCTGTCTCACCACCTACATCACATTTTCTCTTTTAGAAAAAAGCATTCTCCAGGTGGAAACAATAAGGGCCTAGTAGCTTTCTTCTGTCTGATGCATGTTTTGCTACTTTTTGCAAATGATGATGGCGTCCTTTTGGGTAAAATATTCCGGAGGTAAAATAGTCCCCCATTCGGATCTCCGGGTGGGGACTACTCAGGAGGGCGACATTATCAGGAGAAAGAAAACTGGCGTTCTACGGATCGGAGCGTGGAGTGTCAGATCCCTTAATCGGACAGGTAGGTTAGAAAATTTAAAAAGGGAAATGGATAGGTTTAAGTTGGATATAGTAGGAATTAATGAAGTTCGGTGGCAGGAGGAACAAGACTTTTGGTCAGGTGAATACAGGGTTATAAATACAAAATCAAATAGGGGTAATGCAGGAGTAGGTTTAATAATGAACAAAACAATAGGAATGTTGGTAAACTACTACAAACAGCACAGTGAACGCATGCCCACGCCTACGACAGTAGTACAAGTCTATATGCCTACTAGCTCTCCAGATGATGAAGAAATTGAAGAAATGTATGATGAAATAAAAGAAATTATTCAGATACTGAAGGGAGACGAAAATTTAATAGTCATGGGTGACTGGAATTCAGTAGTAGGAAAAGAGAGAAAGAAAACGTAGTAGGTGAATATGGACTGGGGCAAAGAAATGAAAGAGGAAGCCGCCTGGTGGAATTTTGCACAGAGCACAACTTAATCATAGGTAACACTTGGTTCAAGACTCATAAAAGAAGGTTGTATACGTGGAAGAAGCCTGTCTGGAGATACTAAAAGGTATCAGATAGATTATATAATGGTAAGACAAAGATTTAGGAACCAGGTTTTAAATTGTAAGACATTTCCAGGGGCAGATGTGGACTCTGACCACAATCTATTGGTTATGACCTGTAGATTAAAACTGAAGAAACTGCAAAAAGGTGGGAATTTAAGTAGATAGGACATGGATAAACTAAAAGAACCAGAGGTTGTACAGAGTTTCAGGGAGAGCCTTCCTATCAAATAAACTATGTGGTTTCACATTTGCTATGTGAATACCAGCAGATTCCACGTACTTGAGCAGACAAAAAATTGCACATTGTAGTTATTTTGAATCTGTTATTAGATATTATGTAATTTTCTTGGGAAGTCCAAGAAGTGTATCTCAAATACTGATACTGCAAAAGAAAATTGTCATATACATTTATACTGCACAGCAAACAAGAGTCTTGTTGCCCATTATTTCAGAGACTACAAATCCTAAGTGTGGATAATATAAAATTACTTTTATTTCTTGTGTTATATGTGTGGTTATAATGATCTCAAATGTGTATGAAGGGGACAGTTACAGCATAGATGTTGTATTTTAGTGCCCTTAACAAAAGGAACATGTGAATGAAGATAATTATGTAGTGATATTCCATACACCAGTTGAAATTATATGCTCGGATTCCACAGTATATGGGGATGACAATATAAAGTTAATGAAATAAAACGCTAACTAAACAAATCAATAATCAATAAACAGCATGAAAAGGCAACAACCTGATTGATGCATCAAATGTAGATGCTTATTGCTGTACAGAGGCTACACTAGATTTCAAATTACTGCTCTTTCTCTAGCAATTTTGCCCACACACACACAAACATCTCATTCCCCCTCTCCTTCAGTGCCACGTTGGTGAGGGTGATATTATTTCATTTTTGTTAAACTGGTAATCATTATGTGTTACAAAAATACAAACTCACTGATTACAGCGCAGATATGCTGAATTATGGTTGTGCAATGAGTCTGACAAGCATCTATGTTTTGCAAAAACAGGCAGGCTTTTTGCAATAATTGAGGTCCAATTTACCTTCATATACTCTGAACTTTTGCAGATGTTGTTCTTATTGACAGCCTTCATGACCTGAATTATATTCCCTCCTGTTCTATATGAAATTAAATAATTAATACTGTTTTTTAACTATTGAGAATATTAATGAGATTGAATTTTTTTCAAATTTAAAGTGTGTAAAACTAACGATTAAGGGTGCTCTAATAATTGTGTAAATTTTAAAATATTTAATTTGAATTTATATTGTTTCATCTCAATTGCCCAGCAGGTCAGTGTCTAACTCAGGAAGAGAAGGTAGCAGTGACCGAACACAGAAGTTTCCATACAACGCTCAAGACATGAGAAGTATAATGAGTGAACCATATACATATTTTTACTCTGGGACACCAACTATGGTTCCACCATACATGCAGTATAAGGAGGAATATGATAGGATAATAGAGAGGACGTTATCTAGTGGAATTTTTTCTCAGTCTCACGGTGCAGTGAGTAAGGAACCTTTCAATAATCCAAGTGTAGTGAATAAAGTGACACCTGCAAAACTGAGTTCAGATGCTCGTGCATTGGCAGCCAAAAGGATTCACCCTTGCAATGTGTGTGGGAAGTCCTTCACAAAAGTGTACAGCTTGACTACCCATCAGAGAATCCACACTGGTGAGAGGCCATACTCTTGTCCAGAGTGTGGCAAGGCCTTCACAGAAGGGAGCAAACTGACTAAACACAGGCGCATCCATTCTGGAGACTGGCCTTATACTTGCCCACAGTGTGGCAAAGGATTCTCAGATTCCTACAACCTCGCTCGTCACCATCGCAGTCACACAGGAGAGCGGCCTTACAGGTGAGTTGTACTGTTAAGTTTTTTTTTTTTTTAGAGTGTGTGTGTGTGTTGCATTAGTTTGAGTGGGTTCTTGAGGGAGGACAGCTAGCTGACTGAGCACTGGTGAATGGCCCTACAGCTGCCCGCAGTGCGGCAAGGGCTTCTCCGACTCGTGCAACCTCGTCCGGCACCATCGCGGTCATACGGGCGAGCGCCCTTTCAGGTGAGTTAAAATTTTCATAAATTCCCCAGGGAGGTAAATTTAGTGTGATATCTTTCAGAAAACTATTTGTCATTAGCTTCAGAGTGACCTTCGGGTGTGTGCATGTCTGAAGTACACAGTACAACCTCGTTTATCTGGGACCAGAAGTGATACGATAAATCAAATCGGAGAATATTTTGAAAGAAGGAGAATCTTGTACAGTAACAAAATTACTTACAACATATTGAGATATAACAACAGTATCCCCTTCTTTTACTGAGGCTTGACGCAATGTCTTTTGCTTCAAACAAGTATAGTATGACATTTTTCAGCAGCATGATAATAGAATTGTTTGTTAGTTCAGTTGTAGTGGTATCAAACTGACACTCCACCATGATAAGAGTGAGCAGATGCATAGTATTTGCATGTCATCTGCTCCTTTTGTGTTGTCATTACTTCCTCCCTGTCCTCTGTTTCCCAGTTGTCTGCCTCAACATTTGAACATCCTGTTATTTTTGAAAACATTGGTGAAATGGTCTCATCAGCCATGATGTAAAAGTTGTTGCTTGCCAGTTGTGCGATAGACACACAACAAGTAGTAGTTTTCTCCCTGCTGAGATGTTTTGGGTGGTGCTTGAGACAGTTCCAGGTGGCAGCCATAAATGAAAATTCAGACAAATAACTGACTCTTAATGTAATATTGATAAACTATGCACTACCACATTTAAAAGCTGTTAGGTAAGAAAAATGTAAGTTGCAAATGAAAAATGTTCATCATAGATTAATTGACATCATAATAAATGAGGGTCAGATGAACTAGCTTGTACTGTACTGTTAAAGTATTCCTTGTCAGCGCAAAATTACTACATTCTTCATATCTTTGTAGGTATTTTTATGTTGTTTCTCGGTCAGGATATTCTTTATATTGTTTGTAATTTGTAAAACAGTTTTGAGTTTCATAACTGAATTTTTTATTTTTATTTCCAAGACATTGTGATGGTGATATTACTTCAGACACTGATGTATCTTCAGAAAGTAAAGTTAAAATTATTAAAAAAATTAACTTCATCTAAACACATTATGATTCACGTAGCACTTGCAGTGTTTGCTGATTGTTATGCTAATCAATTGTTTTTCAGTGGTCACGAAAGTTATGGGAACATTTTTCAGTTATACTAGGTATTAATCTTTAATCTTCCCATTATTTGCTTCAGATGCAGTACTTGCAAATGTTTTGATAAGATTTAAAATGTGTAGCAAGGAGGAGGAAAGAAAGGAAATCAGTGTGTTCATATAATGGATACCTAAGCAGGATTGTAGGCTATCTGATACTTAGTTCTATTGTTAACCACCAATTTGTCATTTTGGATTAATGTTGGTTTGGTTGTATGGGATATCCTCTCTCTTATGCTTCTCTTTCGGTTACCTTTGTCCCTATATTATATTTGTTGCCACATCATATTCTACAGTTCACTTATTACACTCATAAAATGTAATCACACATAACAATTCTGTAATGTCTGATCACTGTTTTTGTAATTCCATCAACATTACGAACTGTAATGCACATTGGGTAAATTACAAGATTATAGCACAACCTTTCAGCTTTTACCCAAGACATCATCAAGATGGCAGAGAGCCGTGGTTTAAGATTATACAATATGGCAATTATAACATTGCCCATTACACAAGGGAGCAGTCATAAATAAAATGGAAAAATATTTAATTACAGAAATGGCTTGTGACCAATGGGACAACTGCGGAAATTATGGGGTTTTGGGCAGGGATAAACTAAATATATTACAATCCTAATAATGAAGATGTGTTAAAGCAAATACTAATGCAAAAATTAAGCAAACAAAATCCTTAGAAATCAAGAAAACCACAATAAAAAAGTCTAGTAAAAAACTTGACAGGAATTTCATTCAATGAAGGCCATGATACATTGAACCTACACAAAGCTGGGCGGAGGGGCATAGCTTCAAAATCAATGCTAGCACAAATACTGCTTCATCAATACCGTCTTCCGAATGGCCAGCCCTAATTTTTCAAACCAGTAACCTCTCTGGATAGAAAACTATACGTTGTCCCATGCCCATGTTGTGGCCCCTTGTCCTAGATGCAGCAGCTTTGGTCAGTCTCACACCTTCTACACAAACATAACACCTCACATAATCACCCTTAAACCAAATAACTGTAGGAATTTAATTCTGATCAACTTCCATTTCTTCATTGCAGCATTCAGGGTCCTACTCATGAACTTCATTGTCGTATCCATAGTTACTGAAAAATGAAACATAAAATTAAATTGCCAACTGTAAAGAACACACCACACTAATATTGGGTTGGTGAATAAGTTTGTAGTGTTTTTCCATAATTTTAATAGAAGCAACAGATACACACGAGACTTTGGTCGCAGATGGCTAATGTATTCTTCTTCATTATTTATGAAAGTCTGCCACCACTGAGGTAACTTTTTGATTCCACAGCTGTAGAAATCACATGGTTTTGTGGCGAAGTACTGGTTGAGCCATGTTTGGAGCCCATTTTAAAGGAAGTTCCTTGAAGGTTGAGACCATTTACATGTGGAAAGGAAGTTCCTTGAAGATTGTTCAATAGTGTCTTGAAAATCAGAGGGCACAAGATCAGATGAATATGGTGAGTGCGCTATGACTCCCCAAACACGGCTCCTGTATAGTGTTTTTTGTCAGTCTCACAAAAAATGTGCAGGCTTTGTCATGAAGTAGCAACATTTCACGCAGTCTTCCTGGTCATTGTTCTTGAACTGTATCTGCAAGACACCTCAGTTGTTGGCAGTAAATGTCAGCAGTGATGGTTACAACTCAGGGAAGCAATTTGTATTCAGTCACACCATCGCTGTTCCATCAGATGCTTATTTTCTTTTGTGAATGTGTGCAGGCCTTTGTATGGGGGGTTGCTGCTTTGATTGGGCTCAACCATAGCTCTCTCTGCCGTATGTTAGCATAAGCGCACCATTTCTCGTCACTAGTAACTATACAGGATAACGATAGTGTCATTCACAAGCCAGTTTATGACAAGCAAGCAGAGAGGCACGTATGTGCACATGCAGAGCAGTATCCATGCACCAGATTTTTAGGTCTCCCCAATTGCATGCAAGTGTCGTACAATCGCAGAATGATCACAGTTCATCACATTTGCCAGTTCTCGAATACACTGATGTGGTTCATTGTGGATTAATGCATTGAAATGATTTTTATCAAACACCGAAGGTCTTCCTGAAAGTGGAGAGTCACAAATGTCAAAACAATCCTCTTTAAAACAATAAAACTGTTTTCTTTCCGTGATCTGTTCAATGGCATTATCTCCATATGTGGCTCAAATGTTTCTGGCTGCCGCCGCTGCTGTTGCCTGTCTATTTAGCTCAGGCAGAAGAATATATCGGAAGTGTTCAGATTTCTCCAGTTCACACTCCATTTTGTAGCATCCACAGTTCCACTCACTACCTCCAAATGACAGTATCTAAACTCGCATAGCAACAATGAATTACAAATAAAAAATGACAATTGATAAATAGACCCATAGCAACCAGAATACCAATATACAAAACAAAAGTCCTGCAAACCACCAACCTATATTTCTAAATCTGAAAACTACTCTATTACTCATAACTGCCAGCATCAAAATAACTCACCAACTGACACAAACTCTTCCAGTAGTATTCTCACAAACAGCATTCAAGAAGTACAGTGAATCACCAACAGCACTTCCATCAATTTAGAAACATAAATATCATATACTAGAGAGTGCCACTGCGAAGTCCAACATGCCCTCTGCGAATACAATCAGTTTCAAATACACTGCACCACAATGATGTCACACAACATAACAAAGTTATGTTATGGGTCGAAACAGCAGTGTGGTACCGCATTTAGTGAATTCAGCACATAATTTAGCAACTTAAGGAATTCCATATATTAGAAACTATTTGCAGAGGACGACTCTCAACATGTTTATAGGTGCACAGACATTTATGTGCATCAATGTGTAGACTTACACAAGCATCAGTCTCCATCCTATGCTCTTAGAAAAACTAGGCTTTGTAACATCTTGAAAGAAATTGTTTTCCTGCATTGGCTGCTTAAAAATTTTGCTTGAAAATGGCTACACCGCCAAAATGTCATAGTATACAAAATAAAATGGATATAAAGAAACAGCCAATGCAGGAAACTAATTTCTTTCAAGATGTTTACCGTGGCTGTGGATGCTGTCATAACCTAAGAAAAAGAAATCATACCTGTGTGTTTGAGTAAGGCTATCCATATACGCGGCTATTAAGAGGAAACTCATTTGTGATGCAAGTCAATAACAGGTTACTTGGAAGTCACCTTCTGTGTGATTCAGTGTAATGCTGCCAGTGTGCTGTTAGAAACCCTAAGTAACCACTTTGTAATAAGTTGGCGACTTGTTTGCTGGTGGTTAGTAATTGTAGTTCCTGTAAAGGAAGTGCATTAGAATGGAGAAGTGTTTAATAACAAACCTCTCGGACTGCATTCTACATTGAATCATTTTTTCTTCCTGTCTAAATTTCATTAAAATTATTTTATTTGATTAATTTTATTTTCATTATTTTCATGTTATCCGTAATTTATTTGGAAATGTATCTCATTATTAGTGCGATTAATGTTAAACATGGCAAATGAGTTGTTGCAGAATTGAAGATCCACAGACATTCCTCATTAGAGAAAAGATCACTGGGCTTAATGGGTTTCAGTTGGGATCTGTGTAGATTATATGAAAGAACTTACTCCCTTCTGTAGTAAGGTCTCTGGAGAAATGAAGTGTTTCAGGCACCAGAAGAAAGATGCAGGTCTTTGTCATCTTGTAGAAAGAATATTGAATAGAGGTGATAATATAATTCTTTTGTAGAAATATGCTTAATACACTACATATACAAGGTAGTTGTAATCAAATTTTCGGCACTTGAGCCAGTGTAGATGGAAAACTATTTACTATATTGGTACCCAACTTTATAGAAATGATGTTCAGAATGTGTGCTGCAGGGCTTGCATTGTTAGTAGTGTTAGCATAGTGACTTGGCCATTAAGCGATGTTGAGGCTGAAACACAAGCATCAGTGTGCATTACAGCTGCAGAGATCCAAGATGTGTCTGAACAACGTGTGCAGGGTTTTACTTGTAAATCTGTTTTGTCAAATTAACAGCAATAGTGCTGTTGCTCTTTGAGACTATCGACACATTAAAGGAATATGGAGAGGTTCTCTATACTCGCTGAGGTTGAAGAATGTGATTCGGAAATTCGAATTAACTAGTGATTTAGGAATTGTTCCTGGGAGAGACTGACAGCCAAGTGCAACGCAAATTATTAAAGCAGTTACTGTTGCCATCTATAGTGCCAGTCCAGGCTGTCGTGGATGTAAATGCTCATCACATTGAGCAGTGTTTGTAACATAGAACATAAACATCATGCATAATTAACAAATGTTGCCCTCTCCTGTGGAAATTGAAACGTATTCGTTTCAGTGGTATTTTTCTTTTCATTATTTCTTTTACACATGTCCCCGCAAATATTTCCACAAAGTTTCATTGTCATACACTCACTCATTGTCATGAGGTCTCTCTCAAATTGTGAAAGTTCAATTATCAACACCCTGTACTTCATAGACTACAAAATAATATGGGAAGGGGCTATTATTATCATTGTACATTATTATCCATGGTAATTTATGTGTTATTCAGTGTTTGGTTACTGTAGCATGGAATATTCCTCGTGACAGCATCATAATGTGCCATTAACAAAATAGAATGGTATGATTTGTAAATGAAGTATGTTAAACCACGGTTTATGTATTTTTCAATTCAGATATGTTTACCACTCATTGCACCAATACTGTTCAGAAGACACCATAACTGTTTTTGTGTTCTTCACAGTGATGCATTCAGTTATTTGTTTATATCATAATTATTTTTTTCTTGTTAGTTTGTAGGCATCAGTTCATATTTTTGCCTGGACCTAAGGAAAAGTGGAAACACTTGTGAACTGTCTTTGTGTGGAAAAGTAAAGTTGTATTTATTTACTGTACGCATAAATTAAATCAGCATTTCCTTACCTCAGACTGACTGTCAGTTCCTCTGCTGTAATGTGTACTCTGTATTACACTGGGTTATAAGTGGATACATAAACTGTACTAAATCACTGCAACTGTTTAGGTATTTATAGAAAATTTTGCATTTTGAAATGCTGTTGCAGCTCCTTATCTGCCACAAATAGCCTGCAGCTTACTTTTTCCTGGACATATGGGTGAACCCAAAATTTTATTAGTGTTTTTTTATGTGCTTTTAATAATACAGTATCACATCTCCTTTTGATGTTAAATTTTTACTCAAACAAATAGAGTGTAACAAAAAGATATTGAAGTGTAGTAACAGTCAGAACCTTGAATCCTCCAAGATCATACATGTTGACTGCAGTTTCTGTCGCTTCATAGTAGCACCATGTTCAGAACTGTGTTACCAATCAATGTGGAACAAGTGTCAGTGATTGAAGTCGTCTACCAATTTAATTCTTTTTGAGTAGCTTGTTGTGCAGGCAGCCTATCAGTTGGAAGTAAGTAATTTCATTATGCATTACACATTTTTTATATAAAATCCTTTGAAATGAAATGTTGTGTGGCTAGGGCTTCCCATTGAGCAGACTGGTCACCTGGTGCAAGTCTTTTTAGTTGATGCCACTTCGGCAACTTGTGCGTTAATGGGGATGAGACGATGATGATGACGACAGCACAACACCCTATCCCTGAGCAGAGAAAATCTCCAACCCAGCCGGGAATCAAACCCAGGCCCCATAGCATGGCATTCCATCGCACCGACCACTCAGCTATCAAGGCAGACTAAAATCCTTGAATAGTCCAGATCACAATATTTTAACAATCATTGATTATTAGTCTTGGCAGAGCAATAAGCCACCTTCAGATCATTTGGTAAAAT
Organism: Schistocerca gregaria; assembly: GCF_023897955.1. Classification (NCBI taxonomy): domain Eukaryota; kingdom Metazoa; phylum Arthropoda; class Insecta; order Orthoptera; family Acrididae; genus Schistocerca; species Schistocerca gregaria. The sequence goes on from NC_064921.1 coordinate 430,781,693, forward strand.
GAGTGCAGTGTCTAATCACAAGATTTGGTGAAAACACATATCAGTATCACATATCCTTATGCAAGAAAGTTTTCACAGAAAAAGTTTTATATATTACAAATGTAAGCAAAACCTTTATTATTCAAACACATAAGAATGTCATCCAAAGTGCACAGTACACTTAATAACAATAAATGTGTTATGTGCAGTGAGCAGACACCACAGATCAGTGAATAGTCTGTTTACTGCTCTGCATTGGGTACATAACACACCTTGTTATTAAGTGGTACAATGTTATTGTACAGTGTGTATGACATTCTTACATGTTTGAAGAAAGGATTTGCTTATGATGTGTTTCATTGGTTTGTAACATGCAGAACTTTTCCTATAGTTGCTTTCATGTGGAAGCATGCGTTATATTGCTGACAATGTTTTTTTTCACCCCGGCACATCAGTTGTCTTCACACTGACCATGTCAGGAAATAACGGATTCATACTATGTTATCTACAGTTATCAGTGTCATTAGAGTTGTTGTATTGGACATGCCGTTACCTTTTATTTCCATTTTAATTTATTACAGGAGAAAAATTGTTTGACTGTAGTTGTGCAATCCTCTGATTTCTTTTAATCTCAAATTGAAGAACATGTTGACAGTATTTTTTTAATTAAGTTAGAATATACTATGTCATTCATGTCTTCATTTGATTTTTGTTGTTCTCCTGATAAGACCTAAAGTTTCAAACAGCATAATTTTTTTTTTTTTTTACGATTTGTCACACAGGTGTGAAGAGTGTGGTAAGGCTTTCTCCCGAACTTCGCAGTTGACAGAGCACCGTCGCATCCATACCGGTGAGAGGCCCTACCAGTGTCAGCAATGTGGAAAGTGCTTCTCACAGTCAGGAAAACTTACTAAGCATAAGCGGGCTCACAGCAGTGGAGTAGGAAGCGGAGGCAGTGGCGACAGACCTTCAAGCGCTATCAGTTGTGAGCCTGTGAATGCACTAAGCAAGCCGAAACTGAGCACTTCACAACACCCAGTCCCACCCATCACAGGCGAGAGGCCTTTTCCTTGTCACCAGTGTGGGCTGACATTTGCGCGTCCTGACTTTCTAAGGCATGTTACGTCTTATCATTTGGGTCTTCAGCAGACATAACACAAATGATGTGTAATAACAGAGGATTATGCTAACAAGAATTTTAAGTATGAACCAAAGAACTTTGTGCAGTAACAACCTTTATGAATGCAAATGGATGACACACAAAAGAACATAGTGAACCAATTCACAAAGATTCAAGTGCACTTTAAGTTCTTGCCATTGTCTCATTGTATAACTGTTATCATAACATTGTTTGCTTAATTTGGCCTTAAGCAAATAATTGTATGTGTAATTACTAAAGAATAAATGTTCATTGTCTGTGTGTACCATTGTGCAGCAACTCCACTGCATAACAAGTAAATTATCTTTACTCAAGATTTCTGAGGTTTCATATGTAAATAACCCCCTTTTACCCCAGTACACTTTGAATTGTTGTGCTCTTTATGTTTACAGTATTAGGTGTTGAAACTGTGAAATATTTAAGAAATGTGATGTTAGAGAAGTAATGTGATCTGATTCATAATGGATTAGAAAAAAAGGCCTTAGTTGTTGATATTGTGTCTACAAATTCATAGACTTTTTCCCATCATTTTACAATATATATTGACACAAGATTAGCAGAGTGCCTTCACTTTTGGAATCTCTGCAGTAGTTACCATGTTGCTTGGTAGATAATTATTTATAACAACTTGTTATTGTGGAATGGACATTTTTTGTGTGTTCCGTCTTTGCAGGCACCTTTTGTTTAATTTTGGGTTACTGCCATTTGTAGCGTCAGTCTACATTGTACCATTTTAAACTTGCTGTTTATTTGTTTATGTTTTAACACAAAAAGTAGAGACCTGTCTACAGCCAAACTGCGAACCAAAAATATGTAGAGCTGCATTTGTGTCAGTTACTTCACTCCATACTTCAAAACAGGATAGCTGCAGCCATAATGACTTATTACACTTGAATCTTGTGAAATTGGTCATGTCATGGATTTGCTTACAGTGTTTGGAGTGTCAGTTTGTATGGAGTTGTGTGAAATTTGTAATTTTTATAAGCCTCACATTAAAATAATACTGTTGCATGTGTAATGCAGTTTTGTTACTTTTGTATTTTATATCAAATGGTGGGAAAAATGGACAAATCCACCACAAGTCTTGTGTTGTTTTTTATTACTGTTTTCTCATTACTTACATGAAGTGTGGTCATTCAGGAATTAATTGAATGATTTGTTCCTTGAGGTATTAAATGTTGTGAAATTTGTAATTTTTTATGTGTGTAGTTCAGTTTGTAAGTAAAATTGATTTAAATAACTTTGAAATTGATTTATTTTTGCACCCCTTTCAATGTTTTATAAAATTGTACTATAAAACCTAGAATCCTGTTTTATTACTAATTAATTCTGTTTTGTCATGGTAAGTTTCTAAGTAATAAATGCGTATGTTCCCGTACAGCTGATGCTACACTGTACAGTATTGGGTCATATTTGATTTTATTTTGCCTTCTACTACACCCACTCCCCGTGCAGTGTGGTTTCTTGATTGTCAAAATGTAACTTCTGTTATTAGTGGTAGGAAGCAATTATTTTTTTGAGCAGGGCTCTGTATGACTTAACATATGTGTTTTACTTATAGTGCTGTCAACTTCCGAGTGATCTGAATTGCAAAAACGGAGAACAAATTATGGTTTCCTTAATAAAGGTGGGGTACAATGCATACTGTATTGTATTTAAAATAAAATTAAATGTGAAGTTTCCAGAGTTGATATAAATGTTTATCACAGTAATCTTCATGTTATCTGAAGAGGAGACAGGCTTTATTTTTATAATGTCTTAGATATGTTCCAAAAGTGTATTGTAAGGAGTATCCCATAACAGGTTAATTTAACCATTAATGGAAAAACCTGAAATGACTGTAAAAACTGAGCCATTTTGGTTTTGGTGCTTCTGTCAAAGATGGTGCCAGAGATTGTTTAGCAGGTGGGGTGGTTATCCAGTCGCTATCTAGAGTATGAGCTCATTAAGAACCAGATCACGAAAAAGGCTAATGTGCAAAGAACAATAGGAAAAGGTAGAAAATATGAAACAAATAGTGAGAAAATGAAATTGTGGGAAAACGGATGGATGCACCATCAGTTATGGGAAATAATTGATGCGGTTGGTTTCAGGTGAGTTAGGAGTGGATTGGAGGAAGAACGATTGAAATAGATACTGAGTATGTAGGGAGATGAGTAGATCGGATTAGATTAGATTAGAACAGGCCGTGTGGTAAATATGGAAACTAATAAAATTGCAATGACAGCTGATGAAGTTGACTGTTCTTCTGTAGGAGAATTTTTGCTTATTGTCAACATAATCGTCCTATTAAATTAAATGAACAAAAACAGAACTCTCTATTGTGAGTAAATGTACACTTAGAAATACATTGCTGTATAGTTTATTGGTGGTGCCTCAATTTGTGTTGACTATGGAATGCTTCAGAACAAAACTAGCTTGTAGTTATGTTGTGACAATTCATCTTCCAGATCAGTGTTGGTGAAATTTAAATGCCGGCCCGAGTGGCCAAGCGGTTCTAGGCGCTACAGTCTGGAACCGTGCAACCGCTACGGTCGCACGTTCGAATCCTGTCTCGGGCATGGATATGTGTTATGTCCTTAGGTTAGTTAGGTTTAAGTAGTTCTAAGTCAGAAGTTCAGTCCCATAGTGCTCGGAGCCATTTTTTGAAATTTAAATGTCAAAAACATTGTAAATATTATAAGCAGCCAGAGTTGACTATACCACATTGTGCTCTGTTAATGTCACAATATTCTGCCCCATTCCGCTTGTTGCTAAACCTCTCTTGTATAATGGAGTTTCAGTAGAAGGTACTTGATAGAACAAATTTTCATCTTTATTGTTTGGCCAATAATAGGAGGAGGGGTGGAAAGCGTTTGATCTTTAATTCTGCAGAAACCATCATTTTGCAGCTGGAGAATTTCTTTACTTTTAGTTACTAAAAGCAACTTCCATACCAGGAGCATAATCAGGTATTATGGGGGACATTTATTATTAGCATTACAAGATAATAGTTTGAACAGTAATACTAATACTGCTGCTTGCAGTGTGGTTTCAATTGCCTGAGACTGCAGGTGTGTGTGTGTGTGTGTGTGTGTGTGTGTGTGTGTGCGTGTGTGTGTGTGTGCGTGTGTGCGTGTGTGCGTGTGTGCGTGCGTGCGTGCGTGTGTGCGTGTGTGCGTGCGTGCGTGCGTGTGCGTGTGCGCGCGCGTGCATATGTTTGTCTATTGTTGACAAAGGCCATTGGCCGAAAGCTTCAAGTGTGAAAATCTTTTTGTTGTGCCTGTATGCGACTCTGAATCTCTGCTATATGATGAGTAGCAACTTTCCTTCTCATAATATTGAATACTAATTTTGTTAGCTGCAAATGTAAGAGAAATTTTAACTTGATCACTCGTGAGTGTGCCATTAACTCTACGCTTTGTACTGACTGCAAAGCAGTAGGAATAAATTGGAATTTGGTTATACATAGGCCAAATCTGTTGGGAATTTAGGCATTGATTTTGTGTTTCAAATTATATGGAAAATTCCCAATTCAGGTTCACCAAAAAACAATCACAGGAACCTAGGTATCTTAGAAAAATCTAGAAGACCGAATTATCTCACTGAGGCTGTCTGGTTCAGAACTTTGAGGAGCAGAAAGTACTAGAGCTCCCTAAAAATTGTGATTGGTATCATAGAACAAATTGGTGATACACAGCAATGCTGTTTGTGTGATGCAGGGCTGAATGCAGACTATGACAGTTTTGAACAAGACATCAACAACTTGGAATTATATGCACATTCACACTGTAATTATACTTGACAAGAAAATGTGATACTTAAGGGATACAATTTTAAAGACTCCACAGTCCAAGGAGACATGACTACTTCCAGGTTTAGTTATGGCTGGTCAGTATTTTTAATGCAACAGTTGTGCAATCCTACAGATTAGCAACTAGTTATAATTAGAACATTAATTTACTATTGGCAATTAAATGTAGATAATAAAGCAGATCTAGAAACTTTTCAAATGACGATTTTGAGACTGGAACAGTGAATTTAGTCAGTGATTAATGTGAAGCCAATTTAAATTGTTGAATTGTGAAAGGATATTAGCAACTAAAACAGAAGTCAGTTTAACAGGTGCCATATTACATTTGCAACAAAGAGAAGATCATAGTAAGCCCTGCCTCCCCCCCCCCCCCCCCCCCCAAATCTGAATCAAAATGATTCTTCATTATCCATACTTCCAGATCAGTTAAAACAATCTCATTGCTTTAGATTTGTACCAATCAAAAGGTATTAAGCTCATCACCACAACATGCAGAGCTGTGTCAGCAACATAATAGCAAGCATCTTGGACTCGTAGTTGCTACATACTGATTCTTTCCGTTACCACTATGCATGAGATTGCTAAACCAATAAATGCACACTCAAATGTGGATTTACCAGACAACATGTATCGCAGGTTGTTCACTGACAAATCACATACCATATTTGTAATAAGATTGTTAACTGTTTCTATAATGCATTTAGGCAAAGTAGTTATCATTTAATTATCTGTGTTAACTCATATACATATTGTTGTAATTGTCACTTTACGTATTACTACTTTATACAAGTTTACTGAATTGTGTTAGTTGAGTAAACGAAAACTTTCTTGGATAGTGTGGCCTCCAATAAATAAATAAATAAATAAATAAGTAACGACTGAATAAGGTTCAACAGAGAATTAAAATTAAAAGTAATAATAATGTAAATCTTTCTTAATGTGTGGAATTATAAAAATGACATGTAAGTGGTGGCAAATAATGAAGACTGTGAAGCAGGCTCTCTTTCTTACCCAGTTATTCAAGATGATCGGCGAGGAATGAAACCTTTTACCTTGTAGCACTTTCACTTTGTTGTTAGATAAATTGGAATGCCAACACAGTAAAATAGGTACACTTCTTTAAAAAATGTATATTTTCAACTAAAGTTTCTTCATGACATCAAAATACATCAGCTGCAACACCACTAAGTCCATTGTACACTGAGGTGACAAGTCATGGGTTAGTGATACACATGTGCAGATGGCAGTAGTATTACACACACAAGGTATGAAAGGACAGTGCATTGGCAGCGCTGTCATTTGTACTCTAGTGATTTTCTTGAAAAAGCTTGTGACATGATTATGGATACATTATGGACATTAACAGACTCTGAATGCGGAATGGTACATGGGGCTAAACACATGGGACACTCCATTTCAGAAATCATAAGGGAATGCAATAATCTGCAATCTACAGTATCAAGAATGTGATAAGGACACAAAATTTTGGGCATTACCTCTCATCATGGACAACACAGTTGCCGAAGGCCTTCACTTAATGAGCAAGAGCAGTAGGGTTTGTGTAGAGTTGTCAGTGCTAACATACAAGCATTACTGCATGGAATAACTGTAGAAATCAATGTGGGATGAATGATGTACATATCCATGTGGACAGTGAAGTGAAATTTGGCATTAATGGGCTACGGCAGCAGGTGACTAACATAGTGCCTTTACTCACAGCATGACATCACCTGCAGTGCATTTCCTGGGACCATGACCATATCATTTGGACATTAGATGACTGGAAAATTGTGACCTGGTCAGATGAGCCCAGATTTCAGTTGGTAAGAGCTGATGGTACTGGGTGTTGCACAGATCCCACAAAGCCATAGACCCAAGTTGTTGTCAAGGCATTGTGCAAGCTGGTTGTGGCTCCATAACAGTGGGGGCCCCATGTCACTGGTTTGGAAAATATTCTAGACAGTTCGAGCAAATGATTTGGCTACCCAGATCACCCGAGACGAATCGCGTCGAACATTTATGTGACATAATTAATTGTTTAGTTCACGCACAAAATCCTCTACCTGCAACACTTTCACAATTATTGACAGCTGTAGCATGACTAGTATTTCTGCAGTGGACTTCCAGAATCTTATCGAGTCTGTGCCACATTGAATTTCTGTGCTATGGCAGGCAAAAGGAAGTCCAACACAGTAATAGGAGGGACCTCAAGATTTTTTTCACCTCAGTGTACATGTCATATTGTTGCTATGTGTTCCTTTAAGAGCAAATTAAGCAGAGTAGACACACTTGCTTCGTAACTCTATGAAGACTGATACTAGAGAAACATCAAAAGACAGGACTAATATGTGTAAAATGTAATTGTATCCAGTGATGTTATGTTGACTTTTTAAGTAGCTACTGTGTCTGCAGAGAGAATGAATCCAGGCTAGTGTATAATTAATGGGCAAAATAAAGCATTATATTGCCCCTGATGTAGAAATACATTAAAGTGTCTTATAGTGTACTGGAACATTAGTAATCATTTAAATATAATTTTTCTGAGATTGGTCTATCCAGTAATGTTAAAGAAATGTTCGAGGGTTTGTAGACACTCTTCAACAAGTGGGAGGTCATAAAAGTTTCTCTTAGTTTTTATGAGTCAATGGTCAACCTGCAAGTAAGTCTAAGAAGTAAGAAGTGCATGTGAGCTGATTGAATGTTTGGCGGGAACGCCTCTAGCGCCGGCTGGTGAAATGCGCCGGTATGGTACTAAGTTGCAGGCGCTGTTTAACTCTGTCATGGTAGCCGACCGTTGCATTTGTGTGGTGCACGCCACGGCCCAGAGAATGGTAGAACGAAAATTATGTGATGAAGTTTACATAACTTCAAATGTGCTCCAGGTTAGGAAGAGAAACAAGTAGAAAAGTTCAATGCTCTTTTGTACACTGCAGATGCAAATCATAAAAAGTTTGTACAGTGCATACAAAATGGTTGCATTCTTGTTTACTCTACTTCTGCCATGAGGAAACACATGTGTTCCACCAAAAGAAAAAAAGGACATAGATCAATGTCAATTGCCTGATGAGGAAAGAACAGCAGCTAAAATTTTATTGAAGGTTGTTCGCCATTTCAAGTCCTTTACAATTTTTGAGGACGCAATGAAGTCCGCACCTTTCGTAACAGATTGAGATTCTAATACAGTGGCAACTCTGAAAGGTTTCACAAGACTTTTTGCACTTTTCATGGTTTAACACTTTGCTCAAACATACTTTTGGCCAAGCTCCTGAACATTTCGCAGCCTTCACCACTGCCTGCAAGACCAAAAAATAACTTGTAATCACAAGAACAAGTCATAACAGTACAGTGTCTTCAACCTCTTGTCTGAAGCATTATTCCTCCTGAATTATATAAATTTTCCTAGGGCCTCTTTTTCAGCCCTAAACCTGGATTTGATTATGTTGCTTTGGTGAAGGACCTACTTTCCTTCTCATGTAATGTCAACTGGAAATATCACTTTGCAACCCAATCCCAAAACCTTTCCAACAGCAAACCTGACATTGATCCTGTGTTGAACAGTTCCAACTGCAATCCCAACTTGATCCTTCATCACCACCTCAAAATCATTTCTTACAAGCTTTCCAAGATTCCTCACATCCAGTATTGCTTTGCAACCCTCCCTCAGATCCCTACAACATGACTCCACACACTGCATTCCCTTAAAAACTGATGACTCCATCATTATCCTCCCAGCAGACAAAGTATCTACCACTGTGGTACTTGACCGAAAGGAGTATGTTAGTGAAGGTCTATGCCAGCTGTGTGACGTTTCTACATACAGCATCTGCCTTTAGATCTTCTCACCCCACCCAAATCACCCACCCTCGCCTTTTACCCTCTTCCTAATATCCACAAACCCAATCATCTTGGCCATCCTATAGTTGTTGGCTTCAAAGTATCCACCTAATGTATATCTGCCTTAGTTGATCAGCACCTGGAACTCATAGTACAAAGACTTACCTCCTATATCAAAGTTACCAACCATTTCCTAGGTCATCTGAAATCTGTGCATGTCTCTTTGTCACCATCAATGCCATCTCCCTCTATACCAACATCCCCCATGTACATGGTCTGTCTGCTGCTGAACATTCCTTCAGTCAGTACCCACTTGATTCCAAACTTATGACATCCTTCCAACTTACCAGATACTACTTCACCTTTGAGGGGCAAACATACAAACAGATCAGGGGTACGGCCATGGGAACCAGGATGGCTCTTTTCTATGCTAACCTTTTCATGGGTCTCTCTGAGAGGGCTTTCCTGGGATCTATAAGTCTTCAGACCCTGGTTTGTTTTAGGTACATGGATGACATCTGCCAGCTACACATTTCTGTCCACACCAGCCTACTTCAAAAGCAGATTCCCCGGGCCATCACTTCCAATCTGGGTACTGCTGATCGCTCCTAGAAACAACTTCGGAGCAAGTCACTGGTCACCCAGTATTTTCCTGGTCTGGAATGTATTAATCAGCTATTTTGACAAGGCCACGATGTCCTAAAATCATGTCCTGAAAGGAGATCCATTCTTCCTGAAATTTTGCCCACCACACCTAGAATATCTTTTCATTGCCCTCCCAATCTCTGCAATATTCTTGTCAGACTCAATGCTCCTTCTGCATCCATCTCCGTACCCTGTGGCCTCTACCCTGTGATCGTTCCCACTGCAGGACTTGCCCTATGCAACCTACTACCAACCACCTATACCAGCCCTGTAACTGGCAAAACATATACTATCAACGGAGATCCAACTGTGAAATGACACGTCATATACCAACTGTTATGTAAATATCGGCATGACTAGCATTACAACATGTCCTTGGTTCTCACCACCCACCTGGCATTAATTTACGTTAATTTCTTCTGCCAGAGCATTCTTCACACAGTGGTTAGCACATTGGACTCACATTCGGGAGGATGATGCTTCAGACCCACATCAGACCAGCCATTATTTCGCTAAATCACTTTAGGCAAATGCTGGGATGGTTCCTTTGAAAGGTCACGACCGACTTCCTCATCCTTTCTTAATCCAATGGAACCTCGCTGTTTGGTCCCCTCCCCTCAAGTCAACCAACCAACCAACCATTATTCACAGTAACTACTGCTTTCTTCACTCCATTTTAGTTTTCTCCATCTTTCAATATCTTACCTGTCTTTTTCGCCACCCACCCTCCCTCTTCCGTTATGTACAATGCACTTAGCTTTTCACTCTTATTAACTAGTGCACAGTGTTTAAGCAGTAGTCTCTGTCTTGGATATTACCCTGTCTTCCACTTTTAAGCTATCAGGTTTTCAAATCTCGTCTGGTGCAATCCCCACCAATCAGTCTTTCCTTCTGATCCCATCCGATAAGTCTTCCCTCTGGGTTGTTGTTGTTGTTGTTGTTGTTGTTGTGGTCTTCAGTCCTGAGACTGGTTTGATGCAGCTCTCCATGCGACTTTATCCTGTGCAAGCTTCTTTATCTCCCAGTACCTACTGCAGCCTACCTCCTTCTGAATCTGCTTAGTGTATTCATCTCTTGGTCTCCCTCTATGATTTTTACCCTCCATGCTGCCCTCCAATACTAAATTCGTGATCCCTTGATGCCTTAGAACATGTCCTACCAACCGATCCCTTCTTCTGGTCAAGTTGTGCCACAAACTTCTCTTCTCCCCAATCCTATTCAATACTTCCTCATTAGTTATGTGATCTACCCATCTAATCTTCAGCATTCTTCTGTAGCACCACATTTCGAAAGCTTCCACTCTCTTCTTGTCCAAACTATTTATCGTCCATGTTTCACTTCCATACATAGCTACACTCCATACAAATATTTTCAGAAACGACTTCCTAACACTTAAATCAATACTCGATGTTAACAAATTTCTCTTCTTCAGAAATGCTTTCCTTGCCATTGCCAGTCTACATTTTATATCCCCTCTACTTTGACCATCATCAGTTATTTTGCTCCCCAAATAGCAAAAATCCTTTACTACGTTAAGTGTCTCATTTCCTAAACTAATTCCCTCAGCGTCGCCCGACTTAATTCGACCACATTCCATTATCCTTGTTTTGCTTTTATTGATGTTCATCTTATACCCTCCTTTCAAGACACTGTCCATTCCGTTCAACTGCTCTTCCAAGTCCTTTGCTGTTTCTGACAGAATTACAATGTCATCGGTGAGCCTCAAAGTTTTTATTTCTTCTCCATGGATTTTCATACCCACTCCGAACTTTTCTTTTGTTTCCTGTACTGCTTGCTCAATATACAGATTGAATAGCATTGGGGGGAGGCTACAACCGTGTCTCACTCCCTTTCCAACCGCTGCTTTCCTTTCATGTCCCTCAACTCTTATAAGTGCCCTCTGGTATCCGTACAAATTGTAAATAGCCTTTCGCTCCCTGTTTTTTACCCCTGCCACCTTCATAATTTGAAAGTGAGTATTCCAGTCATCATTTTCAAAAGCTTTCTCTAAGCCTACAAATGCTAGAAACGTAGGTTTGCCTTTCCTTAATCTTTCTTCTAAGATTAGTCATAGGGTCAGTATTGCCTCACGTGTTCCAACATTTCTACAGAATCCAAACTGATCTTCGACGAGGTCGGCTTCTATCAGTTTTTCCAATCGTCTGTAAAGAATTCGCGTTAGTATTTTGCAGCTGTGACTTATTAAACTGATAGTTTTGTAATTTTCACATCTGTCAACACCTGCTTTCTTTGGGATTGGAATTATTATATTCTTCTTGAAGTCTGAGGGAATTTCACCTGTGTTGAACATCTTGCTCACCAGATGGTAGAGTTTTGTCAGGACTGGCTCTCCCAAGGCTGTCAGTAGTTCTAATGGATTGTTGTCTACTCCCGGGGCCTGGTTTCAACGTAGGTCTTTCAGTGCTCTGTCAAACTCTTTAAGCAGTATCATATCTCCAATTCATCTTCATCTACATCCTCTTCCATTTCCATAATACTGTCCTCAAGAGCAGCGCCCCTGTATAGACCCTCTATATACTCCTTCCACCTTTCTGCTTTCCATTCTTTGCTTAGAACTGGGTTCCCACCTGAGCTCTTGATATTCATACAAGTCGTTCTCTTTTCTCCAAAGGTCTCTTTAATTTTCCTGTAGGCAGTATCTATCTTACCCCTAGTGCGATAAGCCTCTACATCCGTACATTTGTCCTCTAGTCATCCCAGCTTAGCCATTTTGCACTTTCTGTCGATCTCATTTTTGAGACGTTTATATTCCTTTTTGCCTGCTTCATTTACTGCATTTTTGTATTTTCTCCTTTCGTCAATTAAATTCAGTATCTCTTCTGTTACCCAAGGATTTCTACTAGCCCTCGTCTTTTTACCTACTTGATCCTTTGCTGCCTTCACTATTTCATTCCTCAAAGCTACCCATTCTTCTTCTACTGTATTTCTTTCCCCCATCCTGTAAATTGTTCCTTTATGCTTTACCTGAAACTCTGTAAAACCTCTGGTTCTTTCAGTTTATCCAGGTCCTATCTCCTAAAAATTCCCACCTTTTTGCAGTTTCTTCAGTTTTAATCTACAGTTCATAACCAATAGATTGTGGTCAGAGTCTATATCTGCCCTTGGAAATGTTTTACAATGTAAAACCTGGTTCCTAAATCTCTGTCTTACCATTATATAATCTATCTGAAACCTTTTAGTATCTCCAGGGTTCTTCCATGTATACAACCTTCTTTCATAATTCTTGAACCACGTGTTAGCTATGATTAAGTTATGCTCTGTGCAAAATTCTACCAGGTGGCTTCCTCTTTCATTTCGTAGCCCCAATCCATATTCACCTACTATGTTTCCTTCTCTTCCTTTTCCTACTGTCGAATTCCAGTCACCCATGACTATTAAATTTTTGTCTCCCTTCACTACCTGAATAATTTCTTTTATCTCATCATACATTCCATCAATTTCGTCATCATCTGCAGAGCTAGTTGGCATATGAACTTTTACTACTGTAGTAGGCATGGGCTTCATGTCTATCTTGGCCACAATAATGCGTTCACTATGCTGTTTCTAGTAGCTTACCCACACTCCTATTTTTTTATTCATTATTAAACCTACTCCTGCATTACCCGTATTTGATTTTGTATTTATAACCCTGTATTCACCTGACCAAAAGTCTTGTTCCTCCTGCCATCAAACTTCACTAATTCCCACTATATCTAACTGTAACCTATCCATTTCCCTTTTTAAATTTTCTAAGCTACCTGACCGATTAAGGGATCTGACATTCCATGCTCCGATCCGTAGAACGCCAGTTTTCTTTCTCCTGTTAATGACGGAGATCCAAATGGGGGACTATCTTACCTCCGGAATATTTTACCCAAGAGGACGCCATCATCATTTAATCATACAGTTAAGCTGCATGCCTTCGGGAAAAATTACGACTGTAGTTTCTCTTTGCTTTCAGCTGTTCGCAGTACCCCTCTGGGTAACTTTCCTGATTTCTATCCCTTTTCCTACACCTGTTTATTCCTTTTCCTTCACTCCTCTTTTTTCCCTTTCAACCCTTCTGTTGTAAGGAGCCACTGGCTCTAGAAGCTTGCCTAATTATAATCTTTTATGTGTGTGTTCTGCCGCCACTTTGTGAGTAGATTTTTTTTAATGTATCTAGTCACCTTATTCTGTCAAAAATTGTTTGTTTTCGTTGTTATACTTTCATGTCAGAGTTTTAAACGTCACAACCAGAACTAACTCATTTAGGAGAGACAGTAAACTTGTGTAAAGCACTAATGGCACATTGTAGGAGACTTGGCTTTTCGAAAAGACTCGCAAACCCACTGAAACTAGAGATCAAAGTCCAATCAAACAGTTTGTCCGACTTGCAGTTTCAGTACATGATCATTTGATTGAGGGTTAGGGATTGCTAAAAGAAGAGTTAAGTACACTTCAGAGTACAGACAAACATACCCTAAATGAGCTTGTAATGTTCCTCGAGCCATTCAAACAAGCTACTAATGATCCAGAATATGACAACTATCCGATTCTCCATTTAGTGCTACTTTGGCGATGTAAACTTCTGGATGAGCACTTGAGCCCTAATGAATTAGATAGTGATGCCTTGGCAATACTTAAATTAAGATGCAGAAATTACATGGACAGAAGTAATGAGAAGATTAAAGTGCACTTTTACCACAGGATCATAACATTTTTGTGGCCCCCATATCATGATCTTTTGATGCTGAGCACATAATATAAAGATAATGTTTTGAAAGAGGTTGGTGCTCTTCATGCGAACGTTTCAGGGGAGCGACAACTAAATATGCCAAATATTCTTTGCTTGTGGAACATGTTTATCAGTGACTGTTCCTACAAATTGTGACATCCATTGTGTCTAGTTACTCATGGTTCACATGAAAGTACACCATGCCCATCGAAACTGCCGCAACTGTAGAAGTTGCAGAGGTGTGCAAGAAGTCTGTGCCATACAGACAAACACTGCAAAGTATTGTTGTACCTCTCAGTCACTACCACTGAAAAAGATGCAGAGTCAGAAACTGATATTCTTTGATAGTGGAAAAAACATGAAATGACAGTGCCATCTCTGGCAGGTGTAGCTAAGAGCATCTTGTGTATTCCAGCCTCAAGCGGATCTAGTGAAAGGAACTTCAATGCTACAGGTTTGTTTGTTACCAAACATCACAGTCATCTGGATCCTAATGTTGTGGATGACATTTTATTGGTTCAGGTAACAATAATCTATTAAAATACTTCTGACATAGATTAATACTATACTCCATCAGAACAGGCCTTAGAAAGCCCAATAGTACTGACCGATAGGTCAGCCAAATGTTGTCAATGGATGTGGGTATGGAGAGGCATGTGGTCAGCACACAGTTCTTCTGGCTGTTGTAAGTTTTTATGACTGGGACCACCACTTCTGACTCGAGTACCTCCTTAATTGACCTCACAAGGGCTAAGGGAACCTCACTTGCCAACAGTGCTCGGCAGACTCGGATGGTCATCCATCCAGCACTTAAATTCTAGATCAGTATCAGTGCAATCTATGGGAAGACAACCATCTAAGAAGTGAGACTGACAGAAAGTGCAAAATGGCTAAGCAGGAATGGGTACAAGTCAAATGTAAAGGTATAGAAGGATATTTCACTTGGAGAAAGACAGATGCTGCATGCAGGAAAATTAAAGAGGTGTTTGCTGAAGGCAATATTATAGAAATGGAAGTGGGTGTAGAGGAAGAGCAGAGGAGAGATATTATCCCCAAACCACCTCCCCTACCCTCTGGCTCCTACCCTTGCAACCGCCCCCGGTGTAAAACCTGTCCTATGCACCCTCCCACCACCGCCTACTCCAGTCCTGTAACCCGGAAGGTGTACACGATCAAAGGGAGAGCCACATGTGAAAGCACCCACGTGATTTACCAACTGACCTGCCTGCACTGTGATGCTTTCTATGTGGGAATGACCAGCAACAAACTGTCCATTCGCATGAATGGACACAGGCAGACAGTGTTTGTTGGTAATGAGGATCACCCTGTGGCTAAACATGCCTTGATGCACGGCCAGCACATCTTGGCACAGTGTTACTCCGTCAGAGTTATCTGGATACTTCCCACCAACACCAACCTATCCGAACTCCGGAGATGGGAACTCGCCCTTCAGTATATCCTCTCTTCTCGATATCCGCCAGGCCTCAACCTCCGCTAATTTCAAGTTGCCGCCGCTCATACCTCACCTGTCTTTCAACAACTTCTTTGCCTCTGTACTTCCGCCTCGACTGACATCTCTGCCCTTAACTCTTTGCCTTTAAATATGTCTGCTTGTGTCTGTGTATGTGCGGATGGATATGTGTGTGTGTGTGTGCGAGTGTACACCTGTCCTTTTTTTCCCCTAAGGGAAGTCTTTCCGCTCCCGGGATTGGAATGACTCCTTACCCTCTCCCTTAAAACCCACATCCTTTCATTTTTCCCTCTCCTTCCCTCTTTCCTGACGAAGCAACTGCCAGTTGCGAAAGCTCGTAATTCTGTGTGTGTGTTTGTGTGTTTTGTTCATGTGCCTGTCTGCCGGCGCTTTCTCGCTTGGTAAGTCTTGGAATCTTTGTTTTTAATATATTTACTATCAGTTTAATAACTCATTGTTATGAAATGCTAATAAAAATTCTAAACTGGTAAAATCTGACCTTGAGGAAGATCAGTTTGAATTCTGGAGAGATGTAGGAACACATAAAGCAATACTGATCCTACGACTTTATAAGAATGACATTTGGAGACATAGGGAAGGCTTTTGACAATGTTGAGTGGAATACTCTCTTTGAAATTCTTGAGGTAGCAGCAGTAAAATACTGGGACCAAAAGGCTATTTACAACTTGTACAGAAACCAGTTGGCAGTTATAAGAATCGAGGGGTATGAAAGGGAGGCAGTGATTGAGAAGGGAGTGAGACAGGATTGTAACCTATCCCTGATGTTGTTCAATCTGTACTTTGAACAAGCAGTAAAGGAAACCAAAGAAAAATTTGGAGTAGGAATTAAGGTTCAGGGAGAAGAAATAAAATCTTTGAGGTTTGCAATGACACTGTAATTGTGTTAGGGACAGCGAAGGGCTAGGAAAAGGAGTTGAACAAGATGGACAGGTCTTGAAAGGAGGATAGAAGATGAAAACCAACAAAAGCAAAACAAGGTTAATGGAATGTAGTCGAATGAAATCAGGTGATGCCAAGAGAATTAGATTAGGAAACAAGACTCTTAAAGTAATAGATGAGTTTTGCTATTTGGGCAGCAAAATAACTGATGATGGCTGAAGTAGAGATTGTATAAAATGTAGACTGGTGATGACAAAAAACGCATTTCTCAAAAAGAGATATTTAGAGTTAAGTGTTAGGAAGTCTTTTCTGAAAGTATTTCTCTGGAGTGTAGCCTTGTATGGAAGTGAAACAAGGATTATAAACAACTTAGACAAAAAGAGAATAGAAGCTTTTGAAATGTGATGCTACAGAAGAATATTGAAGATTAGATGGATCAATCAAGTATCTAATGAGGTCTTCAATAGAATCAGAGAGACAAGAAATTTGTGGCACAACTTGACCAAAAGAAGGGATCAGTTGATAGGACATATTCTGAGACATCAAGGGACCACCAGTTTAGTATCAGAGGAAAGTGTGGGGGATAAAAATCATAGAGGGAGACCAAGAGATGAATACATTAAGCAGGTTCAGAAGGATGAAGGTTGCAGTGGTTTTTAGGAGACGAAGATGCTTGTGCAAGATAAAGTAGCACGGAGAGCTGCATCAAACCAGTCTTCAGACTGGAGACTATAACAAGAACATGTATACAGTCATCATTCCGAGACATGTGCATTTAGTGGGACTGCTGCAAGTCCTTGGTTATACTTTCAGACTCATGTATTCACTCTCTTTTCCATGTTGGCACAATACAGTAACACCTGACTACAGACTCAAGTGGCATGTTGTTGGTTACAGGGGAGCAGCAGAGACTCGTGCGTCAAGTCTCTGAGCACATGGGGATGACGAGTTCAGAGATGATGCCAGAGGACCCTCTGTGGTGTTTAAAGTGAGTTAATGTAGTGTGTTTCTGATCTCTAGCAGGAACCTACTGTGGGTTTACCCTGTTTCTTTCCTCCAGTCTCCCAAGGGCAAAGTCTTTGATCTCCTTGGAGGGCCTGATAGAGATTTCAGAACTGCTTAGCTGTTTGAATAAATGCAGGTGCTACAATCCTTCTCTCATCTATGCAAATTCTCTTCTGCACACACTCTGCTAGCAGATATTTCCTACTGGAATACTGTGGCCAGCTTCCCTAGAGAGACAGCTGGCTCTTCTCTAGACTGAACCCCTTATGCTCATGCCGATGCATCTTCTTCTGTTTTCAACCAATCAGTAAACCACACTATGTATCCTGCACAGTGTCATGGATCATTCTTCCACTGCTCCCTTCTTCCAATGCTATAATGAAAGGTTTATTGAAGCAACAGGAAATTATTATACGGTCAAGTGGCATTTTCCTGAGCATTCCCATATTTACCACACTCACTGTGTTGGTGTGAGATTCTGGATATCCTAAAGGAATCTAGTTACTTCCAGTTTTTAAACTATCTGTCCTTGCTGCTGCCTCCATTGTGACTCAGAGATGTAATGGGGCCTGTCCAGCATGGTTTCCATCCTAGCAGTTGCTGTTCTGCTAATTCCACCTGTTACGGCTAGACAGGCCAATCTCTGCATCTTGCCAAACTCCTTAGCAGTCACCTTGTGTTCTATTTTATTTCATCATACTGTAGCCCCATAAACTATCATAGGTCTTAATACAGTAGTGTTATCTAGTATATACTCCTGCAGTTTAGACCCTGGTTTTTACCACAGGCCCTTCTGGTACTCATAAGAGTACTTTTTGCCTGGAAACATCTATTCTTTATATGAGAAGTCCAGGGTTATACTAGATACCTCACTACCCATTCTACACTCCTGGAAATTGAAATAAGAGCACCGTGAATTCATTGTCCCAGGAAGGGGAAACTTTATTGACACATTCCTGGGGTCAGATACATCACATGATCACACTGACAGAACCACAGGCACATAGACACAGGCAACAGAGCATGCACAATGTCGGCACTAGTACAGTGTTTATCTACCTTTCGCAGCAATGCAGGCTGCTATTCTCCCATGGAGACGATCGTAGAGATGCTGGATGTAGTCCTGTGGAATGGCTTGCCATGCCATTTCCACCTGGCGCCTCAGTTGGACCAGCGTTCGTGCTGGACGTGCAGACCGCGTGAGACAACGCTTCATCCAGTCCCAAACATGCTCAATTGGGGACAGATCCGGAGATCTTGCTGGCCAGGGTAGTTGACTTACACCTTCTAGAGCACGTTGGGTGGCACGGGATACATGCGGACATGCATTGTTCTGTTGGAACAGCAAGTTCCCTTGCCGGTCTAGGAATGGTAGAACGATGGGTTCGATGACAGTTTGGATGTTCCGTGCACTATTCAGTGTCCCCTCGACGATCACCAGAGGTGTACGGCCAGTGTAGGAGATCGCTCCCCACACCATGATGCCGGGTGTTGGCCCTGTGTGCCTCGGTCGTATGCAGTCCTGATTGTGGTGCTCACCTGCACGGCGCCAAACATGCATAAGACCATCATTGGCACCAAGGCAGAAGCGACTCTCGTCCCTCCATTCACGCCTGTCGTGACACCACTGGAGGCGGGCTGCACGATGTTGGGGCGTGAGCGGAAGATGGCCCAACAGTGTGCGGGACCGTAGCCCAGCTTCATGGAGACGGTTGCGAATGGTCCTCGCCGATACCCCAGGAACAACAGTGTCCCTAATTTGCTGGGAAGTGGCGGTGCAGTCCCCTACGGCACTGCGTAGGATCCTACGGTCTTGGCGTGCATCCGTGTGTCGCTGCGGTCCGGTCCCAGGTCGACGGGCATGTGCACCTTCCGCCGACCACTGGCATCAACATCGATGTTCTGTGGAGACCTGACGCCCCACGTGTTGAGCAATTCGGCGGTACGTCTACCCAGCCTCCCGCATGCCCACTAAACACCCTCGCTCAAAGTCCGTCAACTGCACATACGGTTCACGTCCACGCTGTCGCGGCATGCTACCAGTGTTAAAGACTGCGATGGAGCTCCGTATGCCACGGCAAACTGATTGACACTGACGGCGGCGGTGCACAAATGCTGCGCAGCTAGCGCCATTCGACGGCCAACACCACGGTTCCTGGTGTGTCCGCTGTGCCGTGCGTGTGATCATTGCTTGTACAGCCCTCTCGCAGTGTCCAGAGCAAGTATGGTGGGTCTGACACACCGGTGTCAATGTGTTCTTTTTTCCATTTCCAGGAGTGTATTAGTAGAGTTTCATCAGGGAGCTTGAGATTCTAGTATGTTTGCTGGGTTTTCTTCCTCATAAATGGTACTGCAAGAGTTTTATTGGGCCTAGCACTTAGATCATGTTTTCTGCACCAGTTTTCTGCAATGTCTACAGCACATTGTGCCATTCTGCTAACAGTATTAGCAAATTTGCCAAGTTTTACTATGACTAAGTTGTCTACACATCCTTGAAAAAAATAGCATCTAATATTTAACTCTTCAATGAACTCATTCATCACTAGGTTCCATAGCAATGGGGCAGGACCCCTCCTTGTGGACATCCCCTGCTGTTGTTGATCAACATTTTCTCATTTATCATGGTGGTTTTCCACCATTCTTCTACTGAGCATGGTCTTAATCCACCTGTATATGGTGTCTCAGTGCCATGTTCTTCTGCAGCTCTAACTATAGATTCAAAGGTTGTATTGCTAAAAGCTCCCTCTAACCAGGAAGCTTCAGAGAGCTATTTCCTGAAAGTGTAGAGCTTTTTCCACCTTCCCTACAAGTTGGTGAATCGCTGTTTCACATGATTTATTGGTTGTGTATATGTTGGTGTACATGTACACCAAGGAACCTCAGTTAACCTCTTCTCCCTAACATGCACATTAATGCCTTTAAAACAATGGAGGACATACTGATTGGTCTCATATCCTTGGCCTTGGTATGAGTAATTCTTCCTGGTTTCAGAATGGAAACAACACTCACTGTCTTCCAAGCATTAGGAATGATTCGTGCTGCTAGCCTGACCCTAAACAGTCTACACAGGAATCTAATTAA
Organism: Schistocerca gregaria; assembly: GCF_023897955.1. Classification (NCBI taxonomy): domain Eukaryota; kingdom Metazoa; phylum Arthropoda; class Insecta; order Orthoptera; family Acrididae; genus Schistocerca; species Schistocerca gregaria. The sequence continues at coordinate 430,802,277 of NC_064921.1, forward strand.
AGCCATTAAATCCTCTCCTGTTTTGTAGCAGTAGAGCTGGAAAGATACAATTTGGGTCTGGTGAGCTGAATAGTTGAAATGTTTCCACTGCCCACATCCTTTTTTTCCCAGGTTTCCTTTTTATTACATGTAAACCAGTGTCTCTCAGGGACTGACTTCTGGTCTGTGTTAATGCTGCCAGAGTGCAGTGAAGAAAGTGAGTCTTGAGGTGCACATTCAGTGTCTCAGTTGTCACTGTATACTCACCATTCTCCTTCCTTAAAGCACCTTCTGAATTAGTTGATATTCTAGTGAGGTTTTTTATGGAGCCTAGTGCAGGCATCTGTATCTTCCACTTCCTCACAAAATATGTTCCATGGAGATAGTTTTGCTTGCTTGATTGCAAAGTTGTATTTGATAAGGGCCTCTTGATATTTTGCCCATTGTCCTTTTTCCTTTTTAGGTTGAACAGTCTCCTTACTGGCTCCCTTTGCCCTTCCAGATTGTTAGTAACTGGGCAGTTTTCTAAATATGTGGTTTTAATGGCAGATGTCACTGCATCTGCCATTACCCCAAAATCTGCTGGGTTCTTTATAGAAGTTCTGGCTTCAGAAAGGCATGAGTTTAAGTCTTTCCTATATGAGTTCCAGTCTGTTTTCCTAGGATTTCTATGGACCATGATCTGCTTAACATCCATTTAAACATCAAACTTGATACACATGTGATCAGATAAGGATGGCTCAATTGCCACAGGCCATTGTTTGACATAAGTACCTGTTAGAGTAGGCCTGCAAGTTATGAGGCAAGTTATGTCAGTTACTTCTTCTATCCTGGAAGGTAGGGACCCTACCCCTCTTTAATATTTCCGAAATATTTTGTAGTAGAAATTCAAATAGGTGTTCACCTCTGCTGTTTTTTTATTTTATTTTTTATTTTTTTATGGTTTTAGGATGCAAAACTGCTATGGTCATAAGTGCCCACTCCGTGGCATAGTGAAGGGTAAAAAATTTAAATCTTCAGAAATGGGAGCAAAACTCAAGAAGGAACCTCTGCTGTTATATAACTGCTTCCCCCACACCCACCAGGTTACAGGCACTGGCACCACAGCCAACCAGATGCTGTTCATATTGCTATGTGTAGCTATGCGCCAGCCTCTTCACTTCATGGGAAGGAGGAATACTGTCCTTGCAAGGAAGGTAATGTGAGGCCAATACAGTTTCACTCATGATTCCTTGCTTACGTCGTTTCATTCTGACGCTCACTAAGTCCCTGGAACAGATGTCCACTGTCAGCATGAATGAAATTCCATTCTTAACATAAATGCATGCCCTGGGGTTTTTTAGGCTTCTAGCATAAATCAATTTGTCTCTAGTTCCTCCAAGGCCTGAAAGAACCATTTATACAAGGTGAATCAAGAAAACCTACACTGCAAATATTGCAGAAATACAAAGTGCTATCGAACTGCAGTTTTCACAAAATGGATTAGTAGGCAGGGACATATATTGTTAGCCAATCAACAGAATGTAAAAATACTTAGAAAGTATTTTTTTTTTTTTGCAAGCATACACTTTTTTTAATGGAGCAATGCCTGTTGACATTAACAAACTACAAGTAGAGTAAATTAGAATGTTGGTGGTATTTGTTGCAGGATTCTAGTGCAAGTCATTTATGAGATGCTGTATTTTGAAAATTTCCCTCACCAATACTTGCACAACACCTGTGGAAGAAGAACAAGTGCATACAATAGTTACATGGATTCTGAACAGTAATGAGACAGTTGATCATCATGGGGGTTGTGTTCAAAATCGCCACCAGTCGCAATACATGCTTCCAATGTGTTTTGGGAGGACTGCTTCACACATGGGAGGAGTGTGAGGGGGATTGTCCAATATATACATGGCGCCGGCTCACCGCCAGTCAGTACATCAGCGCACCTGATGATGGCAACATGGTTGATTGCCGAAATATTGTGTACTATGCACACTCATACCAGGTTGTTCACCCGAGATTTATTTCATCTGCTTCACACATGCTAGCAAGGAGATGTCCAAGCAGGCTGCATAAATACATCATTGCATATCATTGGGTATAGTTGGTATGTCCTTGTAGACAGTGTCTTTCAGCTTTCCTCACAGAAAAAGTCTACAGGCATCAAATCCAGAAAATGGGGCAGCCAAGGTACAGGTCCTCTGTGTCCAACCCAACAATTTGGAAACAGTTTGTGAATGTATGCTGTAATACTTGGTGCACTATGTGCTGGACAGCCATCATACTGGTACTACAGGTTCCTCCTAGTCTGCAAAGGAACATCTTATACCATCCATGGAAGATGGTCTGTTAGGAAGCTGTGATACTTGTGCCCATTCAGTTTTCTGTCTATGAGCCCATGAGCTGATGGTTCACTATCCCACAACACACATTTACACTCCATGGATGCTGACATCTCACCTGACGAAGCCAACAGGGTCTGTCAACAGACCAATAATGCATGTTTTGGCAGTTTGTTGGCTGTGATTGGTAAATGTGGATTCATCACTAAACACAATACATGGTACATCTGAGTATCCTGTCATAATGCACATGTACAGAAGTTAACATGACTCTAATAATCGTTTCCATACAGCTCTTGAGAGAGAGAGAGAGAGAGAGAGAGAGAGAGAGAGAGAGAGAGAGAGAGAGAGAGAGATGTGATGATGGAGATTGTGTGGGGCACTTGCCTGACTCATGCCTCTTCCTTGTTCAGTTGTGTGGGAGCTAATGAATGAATCAATTGCAACAACAACAAGAATATTAATTTCCCCCTCTTCTTCATCAATTGCTTCCTTCTGTTATGTTGTTTAGGTATTGCACTACCACTTTCATGTAACTGATTGAAGAGGTTGATAAATAATTATCAGGATGATGACATCTATTGAGATATCTTGCCACATACACCAAACAAGAATGAACTATATTCTTCCTACACATTCCATATACCACAAGCATGTCAGCTTTGTCTGAATTGGTATAACACATTGTTCATTCATGACCTACTGCTTGGGCTGTCACACACTAACTGAATAGCAAGTCACAATGCATTTAAGGAACACAAAAGCACACTCTAAGCAAATGTAACATTGTACCTAGCAACTACACAGGTTGAATGGCTCGAAGAAGTGTTAGTGAGGAAGATTTTCAAAATGGAATATCGCGTGAATGACTCGCACTAAAATCCTTCAACAGATACCACTTAACCCTAATTTACCCTATTTTTAGTTTTTTTTTTGTCAGTAGGCATTTTTCCATTCAAAAAGTGTATATTTGCACGAAAAATACACTTTCTTGGTATTATTACAATCTGTTTACTCAGTAACAATATGCTAATCCATTCTGTGAAAACCACTCATCAATAGCACTTTCCATTTCCACAATATCTGCTGTGCAAGTGTTAACTGATGTTCCCTGTATAGATAAGAGTGCCTGGATGAGGACCACATCCACCTATTGTCTTCCCAGAAGATGACTCAGGGCAACAGTTGCCCCTTTACTGTGTTGCAGCTGTATCTGCAGTCTCCAGCTGCCATGGTTGCTTCTGATGTCTTTGATTATCCTGACAGCAATGTGTGATAACACTAAGTACAATTTCCAGTCCTGTTCTTACATAGCTGCCAGAAAAAAATGTTTGTTGACTTTCTCCACAAAGGTTTTGCCACCCGGTACAATCTTTTGCCCTCTAATCCTCTATTGAGACATACTGGTTCAGTGCCCTTATTTTCTCCTCAGAGTCTTTTCAGGAGTATCCTTAACAAGTTTCCATACCCAAATTGATAACTTTGCAGTTCTGAAGAGCTCAGCTGCTATCTTGACCGGCAGCTTTGCTGTCTTGCGCAGAGATATCTTGGGACAACCTCCTTAAGTCGCTCCATTGTTCCCATTGCTTCGCAGACAAAGAATTAGGGTTGTGGACTTGCCCCTCCTCCCACTCGCCTCTCAGTCTTCTCAAAGAGAGCCATCTGCACAAGCTCCACCAGCTGCAAGGTGATGCCTAGTAGGTGTTCCTGTTGGATTACCACCATCATGATAACTAAGATTTCAGTACTATAGGTGTGTTTCCCTGTTTCCTCCCTTGGCTTTTTCTGGATCCATTTATCCTGAGAAGTTGAAGTATTAGTCTCCTCCATTCTCTTGTTCCTTGTCTTAGAGGTGGAAGGAGTCTGATTACCCCCTTCACTCTGAGATAGCCTTTTTTGGGAGGTATTAGGTTCAAGACCTTTCAGTTCCCTCCATTTACGTTTAGAAAGCATTCTTTACATTAATTTCTTTTTATTCTTTGAAGTGTTTCCTCCTCTGAGTCCAAGACAAGGATTTGATCTCGACCTGGTCCAGCTTCTCAGTAACAGTTTCCACTTGTTGGACTGTTCTACTGTCTGATACAACTGCTGAAACATCTCTCATTGTTTCCAACCCCAGTGCTTGGGTCTTTGAGGGCTCATCAAGTTTATCAATGTTTGTTTTATTTTCAGTGTTCTCTTGGGGCCCATGAGAACTGGGGCTCTAGTTGGTCAAAGCCATGGAATCTCATGCAGTGCTAGGCTAACTGCTCATGATGGTTGCCTGATGACCCTGAGGCTCCATTAATGACACACCTTCCACATCTTCCCGTGTGCCATGTATCACACCTTGAGTTGGGGATTGGTGAACTGGACTGTGGGAGCAGGCAGGGAAGGGATGGGGCATTTTGAGACACTCTTCATCTGGTCCATCCATTGAGGTGTGTCCCAGACAATGCGCCTACAAGATAGTATCCTCCAGAGAGATGATATGTGATTGTAGGGGACTGTGACATGTTTTTATTTATTTTTTAATTAATTAATGGTTGTACTCAGGTGATCATTGGTAGTGAAAGTAAGCATATCTAAAGTTATTGTAATGGAAATTTGAGTTTAAATCAAACAATGGAAACACCAGGTAGGAATGTCAACAATGTAGGAAAAGATAAATTGCTACTTACCATAAAGAAAACATGCAAGTTGCAGACAAGCATAATTAAAAGACACTTACACATAAGCTTTGAGCTACAGCCTTTGTCGTAAAGAGAGAAACACACACCATTCATTCACACAACAAACACACCTCATGCAACATGATCAACACCAGCAGCTTGGGTCGGAAGGCAGCTATTACATGGGATAGTAGCAGCAGTCTCAAGGGGGTGATTCTCCGATCCCTCCAGATTGTAGCTATCATCCCACATGATGGTTGCACTTTGGCCCAAGCTGCCGTAGTTGGTGGTCATGTGTGCATAACGTGTGCTTGCTTGTGTGAATGAATGGTGTGTGTTTCTCTTTTCACAATGAAGGCTGTGCCTGAAAGCTGATGTGCAAGTGTCCTAATTGTGCCTGTCTCCAACTTGGTGTTTTATCTTTATGGTAAGTAGCTGTCTATCTTTTCCTTCATTGTTGGAAATTTGAGTTTGTATTACTGCTTTTATGAGTTGTTTCAAAACTAAACCAGTGGAGCACTATGTACTTTTGACATAAATTTATTAGGCCAATTTTTGCTTGTTATTTATGACTATAACCTGTTTTGGGTATTAGGAGTTCATGGAAGTTTTGCTGTTGCATCTAGGAAGAATGTGAAATTGCTTTCAAATGTGTCTCATGAAATGATGGGTGCTTGGAAACTGTATGTCCCAGTGGTTCCAAAGTGAAACCACCTCCTTAAAACAATTAACTGGCTACTTTTTACCAATTTTTCTCATATTTGTTTCTTACTATGATACCAAAAGCATGCAGACACCATGGAATATTAAACTTGCTGACTGTTGACTGTGGTCTTGCACAAGTGATTTGGAATTTGAGCATGCTGTAGGCCTAGTTAGTTCTATGGCTATCTCCTGTATGGATGTTGATCTTCTGTTGTGCTTTTTCATGTAACCAAGGGACTGCTATCTCTCTGATCTTATCCCGGGGTAGTACGTAATGTTGGTGACCCAATGTGATGTGAACTACAACCTTCTGATGTGGAGTCAGAGGCAGTTTTCCAGTAGGAAGTAACAGCTATAAAGCAGTCACTTTAATTTTTCTCATATAAACAGACAGCTTCACAGGCTACATGGTCCACCTATGACTGTGACTTTTTAGCAGTTTATGAAGCAGTTTGCCAGTTTATATATGACATGGAAGGCAGATCACTAGTCATTTACATGGACCACCAACTGCTAGTGGACTCAGCTTGAAATCCATTGAAAGACACATGCCCCAGGCGATTCCCCTCACTTGGACTATATTGCACAGTTTACCACCAACATCAAACATATGAAGAATATGGACAATGTTGTGGTTCTGAGTGTGAATACACAGTCATTATAATGCTGAAAATGATCTAAAAGAGTAATCTTAAGCCTGAAAGGAACCTGTATGTGCTTGCAAACAAGTTTATAAAAGCCTTTTCATTATTTTCACTTTCACACAGGGTGCCATAAATATTAACAGCAGCAGCAGCAGCAGGAGCACTGTTTCTCATCAAAGAGGAAACATTTATGAAGTGTGACATGAGGTGTCAACCTACGGTGAGGGATTGGAGTGGTTATGAAAATCTTGCAGCTGTAATACACTGAAGAGCCAGATGAACTGGTAAACCTGTCTAATATCGTGTAGGGCCCCTGCAAGCTCACAGAAGTGCCACATCATGATGTGGCATGGACAGGACTAATGTCTGAAGTACTGCTGGAGGGAATCGACACCATGAATCCTACAGGGCTGTCCATAAATCTGTACGAGTACGAGAACGTGGAGATCTCTTCTGAACAGCATGTTGCAAGGCATCCCAGATATGGCCAATAATACTCATATCTGGAGAATGTTTAAACTCAGAAGAGTGTTTCTGGAGCCACTCTGTAGCAATTCTGGACATGTGGAGTGTCGCATTGTCTTGTTGGAGTTGCCCAAGTCTGTTGCAATGCACAATGGACATGAATGGATGCAGGTGATCAAACAGGATGCTTATGTATGTTTCACCCACCTGAGTCATATCTAGACATATCAGGGGTCCCATATCACTCCAACTGCACATGCTCCACACCACTACAGAGCCCCCACCAGCTTGAACAGTTCCCTGCTGACATGCAGGGTCCATGGATTCATGAGGGTGTCTCCATACCCGTACATGTCCATCCACTCAATACAATTTGAAAAAAAAGACTCATCTGACCAGGCAACATGTTTAGTCATCAACAGGCCAGTACAAGTGTAGACAGGCCCAGGCAAGGTGTAAAGCTTTGTGTCATCCCATCAAGGGTACACAAGTGGGGCTTTGGCTCTGAAAGCCCATATCGATGATGTTTCACTAAATGCTTTGCATGCTGACACTTGTTGAAAGCCCGGCATTGAAATCTGCAGAAATTTGTGGAAGGGTTGCACTTCTGTCACATTGAACAATTCTTTTCAGTTGTCATTGGTCCTGTTCATGCAGGAGCTTATTCCAGCCACAGCAATGTGGTAATGTATACCAGATTCCTGTTATTGACAATGCACTCGTGAAATAGTCACATGAGAAAATGCCTACTTCATTGGTATCTTGGAGATGCTGTGTCCATCGGTCATGCACAACTATAACACCATGTTCAAACTCACTTAAATCTTGATAACTTGCCATTGTAGCAACAGTAACTGATCTAACAACAATGCCAGACACATATTGTCTTATTTAGGTGTTGCCGACCACAGCACCATATTTGGCCTGTTCGCATATCACTGTATATGAATACACTTGCCTATACTAGTTTCTTTGGCATTTCAGTGTAATTTTTGTATACTGTCAGCAAACCAACAAATGAAATTTTATGAATTCTCCAGCTACTCATACTATCTAATTCTAAGATATTCAAGTATGACATTATCTATCACTTCATACAGATTGTTGTTAAGTAAGGCACCATGAAGCTAAGCAAACAGTGCATAATACAAAACATAAATGCACTGTTCCATAAAAACACGGGAGAACTACCAGATATCAGTAATGTCCTGCAATGATATTTCGGCGCAGAGTCTTCTGGCCATCTTCAGGTGAGTGCCACTGTACTAGTACTGGTGAGTACGCACTGAGCTCCACTATTTAAAGCCATACTGAGGTGACGTTGTGCATGCACTGCTCAGTGAGCGCGTTTTAAATGGCTCCGTGTGCCCTCCACGGTGAAAGCCTGTTGTATCGGTATCAGGTCGATTTCCACCTTTATGCAGATAACTACGTCGACTACGAAGTTTCTCTATAACAGGATTCCAAGCAGAGTTTAGCTGATAACCACTATCTCGATTGATGAAGAGTCTTGTTGTCAGACAACCTTATTTCCACAGCATTATTGATAATCGAGCTCCAAAAGTTTGATGTATGGGCCAAAATTTTTGGGTTGTTGCAATTCATGGAATGGTCTGTGGAAATATAGTGTTCGGTGATTGTGGACTTGGTGTGTTGGAGAAGGTGAGTATGCTGTTGGTGTTCCACAATGCGTTCCTGCACAGTTCGTGTTGTTTGCCCTATATATGATTTGCCGCATTCACACAGAATTTTGTAAACACCTGATTAACGCAGGCCCAGGTCGTCTTTAGTGTGTTGCACCAGTGATGAAATTTTGGAAGGAGGGCGAAAGATGACTCTCACTTGATGCTTTCTCAATATTCTGCCTATCTGTGAAGAAATATTCCCAATAAATGGCAGATAAACAGTCGACCTGAAGGTCTCTTCCTCTTCCTTGTTCTGTTGTTTGTAGGTCTTCATCACTCTGTTCACTTGCCTAGATGAAAAGCTATTCTTCAAAAGTACTTTTTGCAAGTGTTCCAGTTCTGCTTGAAGACTGTTGGTGTCAGAGATAGTATGGGAACGGTGGATCAAGGTTTTGAGAACGCCCATTGTTTGTGCTGGATGGTGGCAACTAGTAGCTTGTAGATACAGGTCTGTATGAGTGGGCTTTCTGTACACTGAGTGACCAAGTGTGCCATCACTCTTGTGTCGCACCAAGATGTCTAAAAATGGCAGACAACCATCTTTCTCTATCTCCATGGTAAACTTTATGTTTTCATGTATGGAATTCATGTGACGTAAAAATTCTTGGAGACAGTCCAGACCATGAGGCCATACTATAAAAGTGTCGTCAACGTACTGCCAAAATACTGTCGATTTAAAAGTGGCAGAGTCGAGTGCTCTCTCCTCAAAATCCTCCGTAAAAAGATTGGCCACCAGGGGAGACAAAGGACTCCCTATGGTGACACCATCAGATTATTCATAAAATTCGTTGTTAAACATAAAATATGTAAAGGAGAGAGTGTGCTCAAACAACGCTGTAATGTCTGCACCAAACATATTGCCAATGAGGTGTAGTGAGTCCACCAGAGGCACCTTTGTGAAAAGTGAAACCACATCAAGATTGACCAATAAGTCGTTACTTTGCAGTTGTAGTGACGGAGAAAAATGTGCCATTACGTCCAATTGTGAGTAACATTGTAGCAGCCACCTACGACCTAGCAAAATTCTTGGCATCTATGCTCAAACCAATGATAGGCTAGTGTGCACATCACATAAAAAATTCTGGTGATTTTATCAGTCGACTTCAGTCACTACAACTGCAACGTAATGACTTATTGGTCAGTCTTGATGTGGTTTCACTTTTCACAAAGGTGCCTCTCATGGACTCACTACACCTCATCGGTAATATGTTTGGTGCAGACATTACAGCGTTGTTTGAGCACACTCTCTCCTCTACATATTTTATATTTAACAATGAATTTTACGAACAATCTGATGGAGTTGCCATGGGGAGTCCTTTGTCTCCCCTGGCGGCCAATCTTTTTATGGAGGATTTTGAGGAGATTTTTTTTTTTCTTCCTTTGTGGGTTTAGGGCGCACAACTACAATGGTCATTAGCGCCCAGACTAAGTTAGGAATACACCAAGAGGTACAAGGTTAAAACAGCAACTAAAAGGGACAACACTATAAAATACGTATTAACAGGCATAGGATTAAAAAAAAAGAAAAAACGACAGCATAATCAAAAGTCCTTAGACAGGTTTGTCAAGTTGATAAAACGAAGAACGCGAGCAGCAGCTTCTGGGTCATCCGCTAAAATGGCATCCATTGAACCGACAGTATTTTGGCGGTATGTTGATGACACTTTTATAGTGTAGCCTCATGGTCTGGACCGTTTCCAAGAATTTGTACGTCACATGAACTCCATACATGAAAACATAAAGTTTACCATGGAGATAGAGAAAGATGGTTGTCTGCCATTTTTAGATGTCTTGGTGCGACAGAAGAGTGATGGCACACTTGGTCACTCAGTGTACAGAAAGCCCACTCATCCAGACTTTTATCTACAAGCTACTAGTTGCCACCATCCATCACAAACAATGGGCATTCTCAAAACCTTGATCCAATGTGACCATACTATCTCTGACGCCAACAGTCTTCAAGGAGAACTGGAACAGTGAACAGAGTGATGAAGACCTACAAACAACAGAACAAGGAAGAGGAAGAGACCTTCAGGTCAACTGTTTATCTACCATTTATTGGTAATATTTCTTCACAGATACGCAGAATATTGAGAAAGTATCAAGTGAGAATCATCTTTCACCCTCCTTCCAAAATTTCATCACTGGTGGGACCCATTAAAGATGACCTGGGCCTGCGTAAATCAGGTGTTTACAAAATTCTGTGTGAATGCAGCAAATCATATATAGAGCAAACAACACAAACTGTGCAGGAACACATTGTGGAACACCAACGGGATACTCACCTTCTCCAACCCAACAAGTCTGCAATCGCCAAACACTGTATTTCCACAGACCATTCCATGAATTACAACAACCCAAAAATTTTGGCCCGTACATCAAACTTTTGGAGCTTGATTATCAATGAATCTGTGGAAATAAGATTGTCTGGCAATGAGACTCTCATCAATCGAGATAGTGGTTATCAGCTAAACTCTGCTTGGAATTCTGTTGTAGAGAAACTTCGTAGTCGACGTAGATATCTGCATAAAGATGGAAATTGACCTGATACCGATATGACAGGCTTTCACCGTGGAGGGCACAAGGCGCAGCTCACAGAGCCATTATGAACACGCACGCTGAGCAGCACATGTGCAATGTCACCTCAGTACGGCTTTAAATAGCGGAGCTTAGTGAGTACTCTCCAGTACTATTACAGTGGCACTCACCTGAAGATGGCCAGAAGACTCTGCACCGAAATATCATGGCAGGATGTTACTGATATCCAGCAGTTCTCCCATGTTTTTATGGAACAATCAGTACACCAGGAAAGCTTTAAACATCACAAAAATGCACTATTTGGTGGCAACTTGTGATTAAAGTATTTAAGCACTCAGTGATGGTCCATTAAGTAAAAATACCCAGAATGTTAGTTTTGCTCGATATGCGTTGATGTCACAGCTATAGTAATTGGCTGGGTGAAAACAGTGACTGCATTTTTGATACATACTTTTCCTGTTGTCCAGAGGTGGCCACATAGTCATTACATTGTCAAATAAATTGTTCAATTGCAGTTAACAAAATGTGAGCTAGTTAAAGGAAATCTCTCCTACACAGGTGAGCTAAGTTTTCTTTAAAATTATTAATTGACATAAAGTCTAAATGTTTGTAAGATGGTGGCATGTGATGCAAGCTAAAATTCCTTGAGTGCTCCAGTAATAACAGTGTCACAATTGTGTATAATATTAAATGAAATATTGTAAAGACGTCATTGCAATTAACTGTTGAGAGTGCATATCCCACTGCAAAAATATTTCAAAGTTCATCACATCTCAAAAAATCAGTCCCAGTCATGGCCTAGCCTGGATTTCTATCTTTTCCAATTGTGACAAGTAGACTATTCATTCACTAAATCTCACAACTGCTTGCAACCGTTTGAACTGACCATTTGTACCAGAGTGATCCAGATACTAAATAGCAACCTGCACTTAGGTCAGTATCAGTTATTGTTCTTTTTGCTGTACAGCATACACAGGATCTTTCTTAATATTGACCTAATCTTAATTCTAATTGCACCAATAGACACATGACGTACTATCAGTTGAGTTGATATTTACAAGATCATTTATCTGTAGTGATTACCAGGGAAACATTACTTGTAAATTGTATCCATCATATCAATGTACTCTCCCATAAATAAAAACTTTGTGCTGAATTTTGTGTGGTAGTTTTCATAATTGGATATGACACATAGTTTGGAAATTATTCATGAACTACTGGGTTCAGTAATTAAAATTAACACAATGTGCTTATGTTTAATGCTAGTTGTATTTCTATATATGCATCATCTTAAATTCCATCTTATGCTGCCATGATAAATAATGTTTTTCTATTGAGGTGAATTTTAAACATTTTCACCCTTTAACTACTCTGGATGTGTTAACACATGTGCCTTTGTAGCTGTCACTGTGTGCTCTGAACGTGTTTACGCACACCACCAGTCCTTCTACCTGGTACTCTGAATGTGTCTATGCGTAGACACATTCAGGGGACCAGGTAGAAGGACTGATGGCATGCATAAACACTTTCAGAGCACACAGGGACAGGTATAAAGGCACGCACATTAACACGTCCAGAGCAGTTAAAGGGTTAATTGATTATCAGAATTTTTTCTCTTAGATTAGGAAACAGTCTTATAACAAGGACACTCACAACTATAATTATTTTGCATACCGAAAGGAAAACTAAAAACTTAAAATATACTGAGATCCTGAGATTCATTGAGAATTCAATTTGCTGTGTTAGCTGTTTCATTGTAATTGCTCAGAGACTGGTACAACCAGTTTTTATGATGCACATACATTCTCAGGTATATTTCTGCATAACAAAATTTTTATGTAGAAATTTTATAAGAACCATACTACGGACCTACAAAGTTCAGAATCCTTAACACTAAAAATTAAAACCATGGCCCATGAATTAATAACAAAAGGCATGAGCCACTATCACAAAATTACTTAAAATGTTTAATGTCCCACATTACATATATGGCTTAATGCATGTTCTGAGGTGCAATGAGGAGCATTACTGATGCAACCAGCAATGGACATCAGACTTCATAAAGCCGGTTGTCACTGATAATTTATGTTCGGAGTGTGACAGAAGTGCTTAAAATAAAAATGTTATGAAAGTAACATGAAGAAGGCCCAACAGGGTCTATATGTAGACCCAAATGAAAGAATAATTAAATCAATAACATTGGACTCACATGTGGTAACAGGAAACCATCTAGGCTGTTGAACAATACTGAAATGACATCAGAGAATACACTAGTGTTTGTTGTTCCCAATTGACAACACCTATATATCACCAGTGTTTGTCGTTCCCAATTGACAACACCTATATATCATCAAGAACACACCTACGATTTCGGACAAGAACTTTTCAAGATTGTTGGTAACAACATAACACAACTGCTTGTCTTTATATAGTAGTATAGATATATATTTATATACTGTATATATTAAGGAATATATAGCATATGTCCATCTGGATGTTAATTAGAGCATCATGTAATTCTTTGAAGTAAACTGGTCAAGCACTTTTCAAAATTTTTGGTGCTGATTTTTCACCTTTATATAATATATTGTATATTTATATACCACATGTATTTACAAAATAGTAGCCTATGTCTGTCCTAACATTTGTTAGAGTATTGTGTAAAACTCTGAAGTAAATTGGTTGACAACATTTTGAGACTTTTGGTAATGACATTAAACAACAATTTGTGTTTATATAGTGCTATAGATAATGAATTTGCGAGTTCATGGCATATTTTGATGAAATTATTTTCCAAGTTTCATCTGTGGGCATATCAGATATTCATGTCTGATTTTTCTACTTAGACAATGTATGTATATTTTTCTGCCAATTTATATAACTGTATTATGATTCAGTATGCAGACATCCACTATTAAGCTCTTGTGTACATTATACAACAACAGCCATAGCATTACACTATGCTCTTATTTGTCATTTCCAATTCTACCACCCATCTTTGACCTGGACCTTTATTGTTTTATTTCCATGCCACCAAGTCTTTTCCAACACAGGCCTTACTATTACACTTAGTAAGTCCTTATTTGTCATTTCCTATTTTACCACCAATCTGTTACCTGCATCTTTATTGTTTTGTTTCCACCCACCTGGTCTTTACCTGGTTGTGCTAGATTCTACCTCTTGAGTTTCAAGATTCATTGCAGTATTTACTCTGTCACCACTGAGTGTGCTTACAGGGTCTGCAACTGTTGATAGCTGCAATATTCCACATGCACCTTCCGGCTGACCCAACAATAGGCTGGCCATCATACATCTTCAGTGGTCACTGGCTGTTGAGACAGGGCAACTAAATTCTGACACTGTGTACTCTATCAAAGATAGAACTGAAGTAAAAGTGTATTTACGGCTTTTGTATTGCGTGCTGCAGTTGGTAACTGTTTGTGTGGTGAATGATAGGAAGTGAAGACAACGAGTAATTAGCCACAACCAATGTGAAAATAGCTTTTGATGAACATAGTTATAATGTATAGTGTATGAAGTTCTGTGGTGGCATAGTGGAGTATACTGTGCAGAATGTCAAACAGAACAATATTCTGTAAAATAGAAATTGTTCCTTTGTAACCACAATCTTGGAAATTGGGATATTCCTAAAATACCCAACTGAGATTTCAAAATGATCATTGAGCTACACTGCAGATCAATACGTCACCACGGCCACTTTTCCAATCACATTTGTAGTCTATGACAGCTCACAATCAAACCGCTATGTTTCAACCTAACCTAAACTGTTGGTCACGTTAAAGACCTGTCTGTTATCACAGTGTTTTTTTCCCCTCTAGTCACATTTGTTGGCTTTTCCAGCTCAAAACCAAACTGTAACACAGGAATGCAAAACAATATTTCAAGATATACTATCATATTCCAGGGAACACACAATACAAGTAATACATACAAAAACCAGTAACGAGCTTTACAATACATAATACACAGAGTAATAATCATCAATCTTGTACTATCTGTGCCATAAACAAAAGTCAGCTATTCATGTTTTCCACCAAACCAAAGACATTAGATTCAGCAGTTCTCATGGGCTACTCTATATTATCATCCGATTGGCTATGACCAAAGGAAACAAATTGCCAGCAGCAGCACACAGCAGGAGTCACTAGTGCCATAAGTGCACTTTAACTGCAAATTGAATTAATTACATAGGTACTTCATATCTTGTATTAATGAAAAGTGTTCAAAATTAATTGCAAAATTTGTTCATGATTTCTATACAATAACAATTGCTAGGCCACTGTTCCGAAGATTAACCTCTGACAATACCAACCGCTGAAACATTGCATCAACAAAGAACACACATTAACCTAAAAAGGCAAAAGTCCACCTCATGATTAACAATTCAGTTTCACTTAAAATTAAATGCACTGAAATGAAAAGAATAGACCAAAGTTGAAAAAATGAATGAAGATGATATAATGTCAGTGAAGACCTTTTAGATATACTGTATCTGCAGTAGTGCTACTCCCACATCCCTGGTGGGAGAACATCTGCTAGTAGGTTATTGAAATCATAAATGGAAACATTAGTGACAATGGAAGGCTATGCAACTTTTTTAAAGTTTTCCAATCAAGATTGCTAAAGGCACAGTTTAAGATAAAAATGCAATTAGGTTGGATTATCAGAAATGCACCTAAGATCTGTCATCGCAGTCAGTCAATATACTGCTTCATTTAGTGAAATACTAACGTGGCTTTCTGATTCTATCTCAGATATACATTATTTGAACACAAAAAGCACACATAATTTCTCACAATTCACAGAAAAATCTGCCCCGCATTCATAATGTAAGTTATTTCCTGTGAATTATGTGAGAACTATGATATCTTTGTGATAAAAGTCTTGATAGTCAAAGCAAGCAACAAAGCTTGCAAAGTAACAATACTGATTCTGTGTAATTGTGATGTGCTAAGAGAAATACTGAAAAATTAATGGAGTGGTTAAGTAAAATATAGTTACCAATACCAGTTAGAACTGTCTTTTTGCCATTTTATTTCTGCGATATGATATTCCTCTTCCAAATTTTTGATTGTTACAGGAAACATATATGCTCCAACAATGATGACCAACAAGCACTGTGTCCACATTGTGGGAAGCTGTCTTCACATGTTTGCACACACATTTGTGAACAGTATTGCAGATGTGATGATTGTGAGACAGAGTTTATTCACGGGAGACATCAAACAACACATGAAGGGAGTGAACAAGAAAAAGATGATAATACTTCAGACCACAACAGGATACTGGCACTTGACAATCAATTAGCAATATCTTCACAAGTACATTTGACAGAAAGCATCACAAAACTCCCTTTGGAGTGTGACATTTGTGGCTGGGCTTGCTCAGAACCTTCTGATCTTACAGCACATAAGAAAACACATGCAGGGCAGCGACCATTCAAGTGCCGTCTGTGTGAGTGGACATTTGCTCGTTCCTGTGGTCTTATGAAACACATGCGCACACATACTGGGGAACAACCTTTCTTATGTACTGTGTGCTGTGAGAGTTTTACTACCACATACAGTCTCAGTAGACACAAGTGCTGTCCAAGGGATACTAAGCAGCTTTAATAACCACCAATTTTTTTCCATATGTTTTTATTAAAGTTGTGATAAATGTAACGAGATTTTTCTTAATGGTATAGATGAAATGTGTTATTGTGAGGGCCAAGATTTCCTTGTAAAAAGTGAGTGGTTGCCTCAGTTCCATTGTAAAAAGAAAAATAAATTAATGGATTAAAATTCTTAATAAGATCTGTTAGCACTTTTCTTTACTTTAAATTATTTTTTGTTAATTTTTTGTTTGTTTCTGGATTTTCTGTATCAGTTACTGAATAAACGGACATTCTGTTTAAATCAGTGTTTTTTGTGATGTGGGTTTCCATATAGTAGAACAAGCAATATGATTTCAATCTAGGAAACAGTGCCTAAAGTGATTGATGGGAAATGAGGAATGAAACAGTCATGTGCCTTTTGGGGTAAACATAGACTGCAATGAGTACTAGCTTTTATTATTTCTGTTAGTTCCTCTAGTTGGAGCCTCACATAAATCTCTCATACTTTTCCCAGCAGCAGTGCAGGAAAACATCTTGCCTGGGTGGATGTCAGCATGTATATAGTGTAGGAAATGTGTAACACAAATGCTGATTAATGCAATTTATTTAATGACCAGTTTCAGTTCAGGAATGAATTATAAAAACAACATTGCATATAATAGATTTTTTGAAATCCAAGTTACAAAATGAAAGCCAAACAGAACAGTTCTGAACACAATAACTGTGTGAAATGCACACACTAATCATTACAAAAGAAGACTTTAAACTGGTTCAAAATTCTGTTCTTGACTATCCTGAACCAGTTCGAAGTATTCATTTGTAGTGATTAGTGCCTGCATTTACACAGTTTTTGTGTTCAGAATTGTTGTGCTTGACTTTCATTATGTACCTTAAATTTTCAAAAATATATGATATGTACTGTTATTTTTATAACAGCATATTTGATTACTGTGAACACTGTCCTGGACTGAAACCTGTTGGTGACTAAACGGCGTTAAAGTCACCATTTGTGTTAAACATTTTCCACAACACAGGAAGTGCTTCTGTGTACTGCAGCATAGCTGGAATGAAAGCAGAAAAAGGAAATGTATACATAAGTTATTTTCAGACTGCCATTGACATTCCTAGAGAAATTACAGAGAATTATTTAAGATATTCTTTCTAGTTCAGCAAAATAAAATAAATGAAATATTCAAGCATTTTAAGTGATAAATGTAGCTGGCTTGATTTAATTAGTTGAATATCAGGCAAAGAAAGTGTTGTGTCATGACACTGCCTGTATTCAATGCATAAATTATCCATGAAATGATGGATTTTGTGATGGTGCAAGTCCACTTTTCCAAACAATGCCAGATGCTGTAAGGTACTGGAAAGAAATGAGTATATTTACCTTCAGCTGAGCAAGTTGGAAGTTTATTGTAAGCATGTCATACACCAATTTTCACAAAACATGAACTGGAGGGAAATGATCATTTTTTTTACAAGTTAGTACTAAATCGTAGTGATGCAAGGGCAACTAGGAACATTAATAGAACACTTAAGTCCAGTTCAGTACTTAGGGACTTTAAGAAAGTAAGTGACACATATCATTCCTCACTAAGACCAATGCACAACAAGAATCACACATTGTTACAAGAGAGTACATTTTCTGGGTCTCCTGCAGACACAGATCCACTGCAGTGCAGACAACAGGTACATCACAGTGTGTGAGCAAAATGATGTGGCTACTGTTAACATACTCCAAAGTTGAAGTACTTAGGACAGTAAGATTTTTGTGAGCAAAATATCTCAGTTGCACGCAGAATCATGGCGAAATTTTGGTGATGTGTAAACTAAATGTAATGTTGCCTCCAACTCTAATAAAATAGCACCAACAATTTGACCAAGGGTGCACAGATGTGGATGATGCTGATTGGAGAGGAAGGTCATTAACATTGATAACAGAGGGCAATGTTCAGGCGATCAAGGCAAAAAATTCTGGCGGAAAGAGATTTTTCAATGATGAGAATGTTTTAACTGTGGTTCCACGACCAAGCAGTGGATTTCTATCATCAAGAAACTGAATGATGGGCAGAATGTTCTGACCATTGTTTACAGAGACTTGCTGATTATGTTAAAAACAGTGTCATCTACCTGTTTACCTATGTAATGTAATACCAAAACTTCCTAGGATTTTCTGCAAAATTGGGAGACAGAATTTGAATTGATGTAATTCTTCAGTTTCTCCTGGTGTATTTCTTGCTTGAACAGTCCACAGGTGTACTGTCAGTCCACAGTGTCCAACAGGCATAATATTTCAGTGATAAGACATGTTGCATCTTCATGTGCACTGACAAACTGAGCTCCTAAGGGCGGGCAGAAAGACAGATATCCTGGTGAGTTTTGACGTTGTTTCATTATTCACCAGGGTGCCTGTTTGAGAGTCAGTTGAGCTTATTGCACAGAAATTTGATGAGAAGATGACTGACCTATTCAAGCACGTTCTGACCTCCATGCATTTTCTCTTTAGTGGAGAATACTATGAACAAATAGAAGGAGTTGAAATGGGGAGCCCACTCTCACCTGTGGTCGCGAATTTCTATATGGAGTACTTCAAGGAGGAAGCTTTGGCATCATCCAAATGGAAAGCTACTTGATTTCTACGTTATGTGGATGACAAATTTGTGATCTGGCCCCATGGAAGGAACAAGCTCCTAGACTTCCTAACACACCTGAACTCCATACATCCGAACATCAAATTCACTATGGAAACCAAAGCAGAAGGAAGATTACCATTTCTGGATGTCATGGTCAAAAGAAGAGTGGATGGCACCCTGGAACATGGGGGTATACAGGAAGAAAATGCACACCAGCCTGTATTTGCATGCAGATAGCTGCCACCACCCTGCGCAGAGGAATGGGGTGCTAAAAACACAGGTGCACAGGGCACGCACCATCTCTGCTGCTGAGAGTCTGCCCCAAGAGCTGGAACATCTCAAAACTGTGTTCCAGAAAAATGGGTACTTGGAATGGCAGATCAGATGTGCTCTCTACCCCACCTCTACAGTACAGTGTGTGGAGACGGAAGATAGCAACTGTCTATATATCGTATACTGGCACACTATCGGGGAAAATAGGATGAATATTGAGGAAACATCAAGTGGACACTGTCTTTTGCTCACCAAATAAAACACAAGCATTTATGAGAAGTGTCAAAGATGATCTCAGTTTGTGGAAGGCCGGTATATACCAGATTCCATGTCAATGTGGTAAGACTTATATTGGACAGACAGTGCGCACCATCGAAGATTGTTGCTGAGAACATCAGAGGCACACTTGACTTGGGTACCCCAACAAGTTGGCAGTTGCAGAGCACTGTGTCTGAAAATCAGGAAATGAACTACCAACATACCAGGGTCTTGACACAGACATCTAAATACTGAGACAGCATCGTTAGAGAGGCTATTGAAGTTCTTACCAGGGACAGACTCTTCAACTGAGATTGCAGCTACAACCTCAGCCGGGCATGGGAACCAGCCGAAATTTGTGCGCTGCTGCCAGCGGGCGCCAGAGCGCTACTACGCCGTGTCTTCGCAAAGCCGCTGATAAGCTGGCCTCCAGCAGAGGGGTGCAGCTGATATTGGCACGGGTGAAGGACAGCCGGCATCCTGGCACGTGCGCTTCTTGCGCAATGCCTTGTATCGTAGTTGTCTGTCTCCATCACCAGTCTGATACTCAGCAAAGGAAATGAATGGGCAGTTGGGGCAGATGAGGCAATTACAATGATTACAGGTGCCGATGTCAGCATCTCAGCGACTGCTGACATGCAGGTGTGGACCACGGAGAGAATGCCTTGCGAGAGGAATGGATTTAATATGGCCACCCGACCTCAGGAGCTCAGTTTGTCAGCACAAATGAAGATGGCAACATGTCTGATCGCCAAAATATTGTGCCTGTTGGACACTGTGGACCAGCAGTACACCCATGGACTGTTCAACCAGAATTTGAATTCATTGAGTGATTCAAATATGGCACTCCCAAAACGAATTTTGGTTTCAACTAATTTTTGTATATCTGTGAGGCTTTGAGTACAATTAAATTTGTAGTGAAGCCCTCTTTGCTTTTGTAGCAGCTTTCTAACAAGGTTCTTGAACCACAGTGGGTCTTTTCCTCCCTCATAACTGCTGTATTGCTCATTAAGTTGGCGTCTGCTTGTGTCTGTGTATGTGCGAATGGATATGTGTGTGTGTGTGTGTGTGTGTGTGTGTGTGTGTGTGTGTGTGTGTGTGAGTGTACTCCTGTCCTTTTTCCCCCCTAAGGTAAGTCTTTCCGCTCCCAGGATTGGAATGACTCCTTACCCTCTCCCTTAAAACCCACATCCTTTCGTCTTTCCCTCTCCTTCCCTCTTTCCTGAAGAAGCAACCATCGGTTGCGAAAGCTAGAAATTCTGTGTGTGTGTTTTATTTATTGTGCCTGTCTACCAGCGCTTTCCCACTTGGTAAGTCTTGGAATCTTTGTTTTTAATGCAAATAAATATGCATTTTTGAGAATTTTCAGAAGCTACCATTGTCCTTTGTATAATCTATGAGCAATTTGTAATAAATCGGCGATTGTGATCTAGTTACTGTAGCAGATATACAACATATTCCATTACATTTAGTTTTCCATTAAAGAGGAGTAGCTCTATATATTACCTGCATTTATCATAAATTATCTCCGTTTTTGAGTTTGCTAACAACTGTAATTGACCTCAAAATGTTTTATGTAACTAGTAACTTTTACAACTGGTTTTTATGTTGCCTTAATAGAAATCTTGTTTTGTGTATTTGCTTGAATTTTGATAGGGAATTAACTGCTTTCTAGCTCAATAAATTAAAAGATAATCAGTGGGGTTTAATTTAAAGTTATTTATTCTCTGCCTTGTAATGCATTGCACCAGCCAAAATGCAGTCCACTGTGAATGATGTTCTTGAACACGGGATGAGTTGGTTGATGTTCATAAGCAGCTGGAATTCACCCTAAATGCTGTAAAATGATTGGCAGCTGCTATGAATTGGTGTGTTGGAAGAGCTCCTGAGAGTTGTGTACCTGTGATACTGGTACCGCAAGTACTATCCTCTACTGTGCATCCTGTCCTTTCTGCGGAAAGCACAGGATCTGTTATTACTCGTGCACTTGACTGAGAGTGGCGTGTCAATGGTAGATCAAGGCATTGTGTACAGGATGAATGGGGACAAGGGAGGACTCAAGATGTACCAATCTCCCTAACTGACAAGTTTGAGGTGCTGTCTTTCACTGAATGTGAAACTGGGCCAGTTGGACTCAATTCAAGTGTTTTTAGGAAATCTGTTCTGTTCAGTGTCAAGAGGAGGCAAACATGAAAGGGTAGGGGTCCATTAATTGTTGGTAGTTCAAATGTACAGTGAATGAAGGTATTCCCTAGGGAAATGGCAGCAAGGGACAGGTAAGGATACCTGCTTCACTAACTGTGGTATGCCAGGGGAGTCATTCAACATGTTCAAGAGGCTATGCCAGCAGCCATTGAGGGAACAGGGTGCAACCAACTGCAAATTGTGTCATACATTGGAACAAATGATGCCTGTCATCTGGGCCCCAGGGCCATACTTGGGTCATTCCAGTGACTGGCAGAGAAGGTTGAGAAGACCAGCCTTGCACATAGAGTTTCAACAAGGCTCACACTTTGCATAATTGTCTCCAGAACTGATCTTTGTTCTTTAGTTTTGAGTTGAGAGGAGGAACTGAAACAGAGTCTTTGAAAGTTCAGTGACAAGCAAGGCTGTGACTTCACTTGTGCCATAGGATTGAAAATTATAGGGTCCCCCTAGATGGGTCAGTTGTGCACTACACATCAGTCCTGCTACACCAATTTTTTTTAGATTAGGTGTCTCTCCATTCAATTCAGATAATTATCAGTATAAGAGTAAGGTTAAAAGAAATGCCTTCCACAGGTGAGAGAACTAAAATCCTAATGGTAAACTGCCAAAGCATTCACAACAAGTGCCAGAGTTTGAAGCAGTGAAACTCACCTAATACTAGAAACTGAAAGCTGGTTGAAACTGATAGCAGTGAGATTTTTGAGGAAAATTTAAGTATATATTGAAAGGATAGGCAAATGGGGAATGGAGGTGGTGTATTTGTCATAGTAGAAAAGACACTTAAATCCACTGAGATAGAAATTTAAGCTGCATGTGAGATTGTTTGGGCAAGACTCAGTATCAGGAGTGGGCATAAAATGATAACTGGATTCTTTGGTTGTCCACCATACTTGTATCCCAATGTAACTGATGTAACTGATGTGACTGTGGCAATAATGATTACCAAATTACAAAGAATGACTAAAAAAGCAGAAAAATATATATGTTCAGTAATATAGATAAAAAAATCAGTAATGTCATATCTCAGTGAGTAGCCTGAAACTTTCAGCAGCATGTAGAGGAACTCTGGCTCAAGTTTAAAAGAATAGTTGACCATGCACTTGATAGATATGTGTTCAGTAGAACAGCTCATAATGGGAGGGAACCTCCATGGTAACAGTCACTGTAAAGAAACTTCTAAAGAAATAGAGATAGGTGTACAACAAAACTTAGGTCTATAGGTAGACAGACGCTAAATGAAACAAATCTACATCTACATCTACATCCATACTCCGCAAGCCACCTGACCGTGTGTGGCAGAGGGTACCTTGAGTACCTCTATCGGTTCTCCCTACTATTCCAGTTTTGTATTGTTTGTGGAAAGAAATATTGTTGGTATGCCTCTGTGTGGGCTCTAATCTCCCTGATTTTCCCTCATGGTCTCTTAGTGAGATATACATAGGAGGGAGCAATATACTGCTTGACTCCTTGGTGAAGGTATGTTCTCAAAACTTCAACAAAAGTCTGTACCGAGCTACTGAGTGTTCTTCTCACAGAGTCTTCCATTGGAGTTTGTCTATCATCTCCGTAATGCTTTCATGATTACTAAATGATCCTGTAATGAAGCACGCTGCTCTCAGTTGGATCTTCTCTGTCTCTTCTATCAACCCTATCTGGTACGTATCCCACACCGGTGAGCACTATTCAAGCAGTGGGCGAACAAGTGTACTGTAGCCTACTCCCTTTGTTCGCATTTCCTTAGAATTCTTCCAATGAATCTCAGTCTGGCATCTGCTTTACTGATGATTAATTTTATATGGTCATTCCATCTTAAATCAATCCTTATGCCTACTCCCGGATAATTTATGGAATTAACTGCTTCCAGTTGCTGACCTACTATATTGTAGCTAAATGATAAAGGATCTTTCTTTCTATGTATTCGTAGCACATTACACTTGTCTACAATGAGATTCAATTGCCATTCCCTGCACCATGTGTCAATTCGTTGCAGCTCCTCCTGCATTTCAGTACAATTTTCCATTGTTACAGCCTCTCGATATACTACAGCATCATCCGCAAAAAGCCTCAGTGAACTTCTGATGTTCTCTACAAGGTCATTTATAAACCCAAAGAAATTCTGGTCATATGTAAAGGCTGTTAGTGGCACCAAAGTTAGTTTCCAGTTCTGGTGAACGAGGCAGGAACCGAAATTTGAGTGTAGCAAAGCAAAAGCTGAAATGCTTAACTCCGTTTTCAAACATGCCTTTGCAAAGGAAAACTCTGGATAATTGCACCAATTTAGTTCTTGTACCACTGAAAAGATGAATGAAATTAGTATTAATGTCAGTGATGTTGAGAAACTGCTGAAATCACTAAAACTGAACTAAGCTCCAGGGCCTGATGGAATCCCTGTCACATTGTATACAGAATTTGCAGCTGAGTTAGCCTGTATTATAACTATAATCTGTGCCCAGTTCTTGGAAAAAAAACACAGGTCACACCCAACTAAAAGAAGGCTAGTAGAAGTGATCCACAAAACTACCATCCAATATCCTTGACACTGATCTGTTGAAGAATCTTAGAAAATATTATGAGCTCAATCATAATTAAGTATCTTGAATAGAATGACCTCCTGAATGCCAACTGGCATGGATTCTAAAACATCAACTGTGTGAAATACAACTCACATTTTTCTCACATGGCATGCTGGAAGATTTGGATATAGGCCTGCAAGTAAGTGCAGTATTTCTTTATTTCTGAAGAACATTTGACTCAGCACCACATCTATGCTTATTGTCAAAAGTCTGATCATATGGGGTATCAAGTAAAATTTGTGACTGGATTGAGGATGTTTGGTAGGGAAGACACAGTGAAATGGAGAATGATTGATAGATATAGAAGTAACTTTGGGTTGCCCCAGGGAAGTGTGTTGAGACCCTTACTGTTCATGTCGTACATTAAGAGACCTTGCAGACAATATTAACAGTAACCTCAGACTTTTTGCAGCTGATGCAGTTATCTATAAAGAAGTTCTATCTGAAAGAAGCTGCATAAATATTCAGTCAGATCTTGATAAGATTTCAAAGCAGTGCAAAGGTTGGCAACTCACTTTAAATGCTCAGAAAAGTAAAATTGTGCACTTTACAGAATGATAAAAGTAGTATCTTAAGACTATAATATCAATGAGTCACTGTTGGAATTGGCCAACTCGTACAAATACCTGGGTGTAACACTTAGTAGGGATATGAAATGGAAAGATCACATAGGCTCAGTCATGAGAAAAGCAGGTGGTAAACTTTGGTTTATTGGTAGAATACTGGGAAGTGCAATCAGTCGACAAAGCAGATTGTTTACAAATCACTTATGTGACCAGTTCTAAACTAATGCTCAAGTGTGTGGGACCGTACCGAAGAGGACTAACAAGGGATATTGACCGTATACAGAGAGGGCAGCGCAAATGGTCACAGGTCTGTTTGATTCATGGAAGATTGTTACACAGATACTGAGGGAGCTGAACTAGAAGGCTCTTGAAGATAGATGTAAACTGTCCCAAGAAATTCTATTAAGAAAGTTTCAAGAAACAGCTTTAAATGATCATTCTAGGAATATACTACAATCCCCTACATATCACTCACATAGGGATCTTGAGGATAAGATTAGAATAATTACTACAAGCAAAGACACATTCAAACAATCATTCTTCCCACATGAAATACATGAATGGAATGGAAATAAACCCTAATAACTGGTACAGTGGGACATAGCCTCTGCCATGTACTTCATGGTGGTTTGCAAAGTGGAGCTGTAGATGTAGATATAAGTTATAGGCAATCCCTCCCAAACACAAGCATGCTCTGATATTTAGTATGTTTGATTTAACATCCAAACCTGATACATTGTATGTCTGGTTAGTTGCATATTGGAATGCAGAACTTGCATGCACAGGCCAAAGCCCAGCCATGCTTAGATTTGGAAGGAATCTAAGGACTCAATTAAGCATAACCAAATCATCTGACATCTAGCCAAAGATCAGATCCAAGTTAATACTTGAGATGGATTGTACATTGAATGTGGGAGATTTTGTCTGGATGTGGAAAGGTATTAACTATTATGTATGGGAAAAGGGCAAAGTTTTGAAAAGAGAATGAAATTTTATGTACACTGTAAAAGATCTTAATCATAATATTCATGGGAAACATATGGGGCAACTCTTGTCATCCACTTCTATTGATAAGATTGCCATTTCTGAAAATAATGTAATGCAAACAATTGATGATAATGTAGCTGATTTCAACTCTGATTGAGAAACTGACAATGTTCTTGAGAGTGAACCACTACCAAACTCTATCATACATGAGCCACCTGTAGTGGTACAGAATAATGAATGTGCTGTGACACCAGCTGCTCACTGAGAAATCCAGGACATTTGTAAGTTACACTGTAGCTCCAGAGTGTTAAAAATAAATAAATAAATAAAATAAGAAAAAACAGAGAGACTTAATCTGAAGTTGTTCATTTCTTAGATGGGGCAGTTGTTATACCTGCTGATTAAGTTGGTAATGTTACCTTGGTTTGAGTTGTCTTCCTACGATCTTTGCTATGATTTTCATTACTGAGCAATCCAATACAAAACATGACACTATGTTCGATTGATTTTTACAGCACACTGGATCTGCTGGTGGGTGTAACCATTCTTCCAGAAAATTGGCTGTAACTGCTGCAAGTGTGGTGCTAAACTGCCTTGGTCAGAAATTTTATGAACCCTGTGCACTAGAGTACTGAATACATCTTCTCGTTGTTAGAGAGCATGATAGCTGCGGGCATGCAAGCATACATCTGTATGGCTTGGTTTACAGTAAATGGTGTGATCTAGTGTGTTATCTGGTCTTCATTTGACTAGCATGTCAAGGAATGGAAGTTGCTTGCTTTCCTTTATCTCCATTGTGAATCAGATGTTATGTTGCAGAGAATTCAGATGATTCAAAAAGTGTTGTAGATACTATTATCCATGTGGCCAAATTATGAATGTATTACCCACATAACTAAAGAAACATGATGGTTTGTAGAGGGTGCTGAGCCTAGGGATTTTTCTATGAATCTTGGCAAGAAATTCCCCATCTGCTCAGATTCCTAAAGTGTCCTTGTTATTGATCACATGTACAAAGAGGGCAGAATGGTGCAAGAAACTGAAGATGGTCTCCTTCTCTTTCAAATGCAGGAGAAGGAAATCATTTTCTGCCAGATTCCAGGGTACATAGGGATTTGAGGAAATAAGCTTGCTGATAGGGCTGCCAATGGGGCTTTCTCCTTTCCACTTTCTGCTAGCTCTTCTGTCCCCTGCAGGCTTTTACTGCCTATGTGGCCTGCAGACCATGTTTCGTGGGAGGCTCAGCAGCTGGAAGTGAGGAGTAGTAAGTAGCAGTCAGTGAAACCTTCAGTGCAACCATGGCTTACCTGCTTCAGGTGATGAGGTGATGAAGTTGCCCTTACAAGGCTCAGAAATGGACATTGCTCATTAACACACAACTTTCTTTTATGTTATGTGGAGCCACCAGACTGTTAAAGTTATGGAATGTAGGAGTCAGTACCATAGATTTTAACAGAATGTGTTTTATATGATGACCTGAGAGCAGACCTGTGTCTCCCTGTGTCTCCCATGGCACCTGACCTCTATATTGATTGACAGTGAGGCAATATGTATTTTAATTTTTTGTGTGATGTCAGGACTCCTTCTCAACATACTGGGTGTGAGATTTTAATGTGTCACAGAGTGGCTTGGTCATTGATTATTTCTAAATAGTCACCAGGGGTGGCAGCAGGTGTGGGGGAGTGGGAGGGGCATTTGGGGTGAGGTGTGGAGAAGGCAGTGGGGACATTTTCCCCTGGTGAAAATTTACTTAGTTCATGACTATGAGAAGGGAGCTGCAAATATCGGGCCATTATTTTTATGATTTAAAATACCTGGAAAATAATCACTAAAATGATCTTAAAATACCAATAAAATTACTGTAAAAATGTAAAACATATGTAAAGTGAGTTACAAAATGAATTAAAGTTATGAAAGCTTCATAAGATGTTGGAACTGAAATTTCAAACAAGGGTAATTAATTTAAAACCACAATATTTTTATTTAAGAAATCTCATTGTTTGAAGATGTACAGAAACTGTTGTATAACTATCATAGACTGTACGACAGGACCATGCAGAGATTTTCAAAAGTGTGGTACATCTGTTGTCAGAAAACATGTGCTTGTAGTTAGAAAATCTTTCACTATTTGCTGGGAGAATATGTGTTGCTTGTCCAAGTGCCTCTGCATATTCTCTAATGAATGCAGAAACATCCATGAGGTGACTGAGCAGTTCAATTCACATATTCGCCTTTTGGTTGTACTCCTCAGCCTTCATCCAACCTCACAGAAAAAAATCTAATGGTGTAATGTATGGCAATCTTGGTGGCCAGTTATTTGTACTACCACGCAATGAGCAATCCAATGAATAGGATAAGACACATAAGTGCTTGTAACTAGCCCCAAAACAAACATAGATTAAACATGGCCTATCTTGGAAACCATTCAGAACAGAGCATATGTCCGTAAGAAGTTGTTTGCTGAAAATGAGAGTTTCTGTCATACCTGTGAACACTGACCATTCCTCCTGGGACACAGTACTTGTTTTTTCTGTTTGAGTCATAAGTCTTCTGACTTGTCTGATGTGGCTCACCATGAATTTCTCTCCTGTGCCAAGACCTTCATCTCACAGTAGCTCTTCGAACCTACATCCTTAATTATTTGCTGGATGTATTCCAACATCCCTTTTCCTCTACAGCTTTTACCCTCTACAGCTGTCTCTCATGCCATGGAAGTTATTCCATGATGCCCTAACAAATGTCCCACCATCCTGTCCCTTCTTTTTGTCAATGTTTTCCATACTTTCCTTTCCTTGCTGATTCTGTGGAGAATCACCTCACGGAGCACATTATCAGTGCAACGAATTTTCAATATTCTTCTGTAGCACCACATTCCAAATGCTTTGTTTCTCTTCTTTTCCAGTTTTCCCACAATCCATGTTTCACTGCTATACAATGTCATGCTTCAAACATACATTCTCAGAAATTTCTTCCTCAAATTAAGGCCTATGTTTGACGTTAGTAGACTTCTCTTCGTCAGGAATGCCCTTCTTGCCAGAGCTAGTCTGCATTTTATGCCCTTCTTGCTCTGTCCACCATTAGTTAGATTGCTCCCTAGATAGCAGAATTCCTTAACTTTATCTACTTCATAATCACCAATCTTGATGTTAAGTTTCTCACTGTTCTGATTTCTGCTACTACTTCTCATTACTTTCACCTTTCTTTGATTTACACTGAACAAATATTCTGTACTCATTAGATATTTTATTTGGTATGCATATTCCATAGATCAGTACATTCGAGTGATTCCCCTGGATGTGGAACATGTCAATACAATTGTACAAATACAATTAATGCTACAGAATAGTAATATAATACATTGATATAGATATTAATCATTCCATTCAACAGATCCTTTAATTCTTCTTCACTTTCACTGAGAATAGCAATGTCATCAGTGAATCTTATCCTTAATATCATTTCACCTTGAATTTTAATTCCACTGTTGAACCTTTCTTTTATTTCTGTCATTGCATCTTCAATGTATAGATTGAAGAGTAGGAGTGAAAGACTACATCCCTGTCTTACACCTTTTTAGTCATTACACCCTTTTTAATCTGAGCACTTCCAGTCTTATTGTTCCCTCTTGGATGTACCTTACCTGTCTTTCCCTATATCTTACCCCTATTTTTCTGAAAATTTTGAACACTTTGCACCATTTGACATTGTCGAATGCTTTTTCCATGTCAGCAAATCCTGTGAACATGTCTTGGTTTTTCTTTAGTCTTGCTTCCATTATCAACCACAGTATCAGAACTGCCTCTCTGGTACCTTTACCTTTCCTAAAGCCAAACTGATCATCATCTAACACATCCCCAATTTTCTTTTCCTCTTTTCTGCGTATTATTCTTGTCAGGAACTTTGATGCATTAGTTGTTAAGCTGACTATATGATAATTCCCACATTTGTTACCTCTTGCAATCTTCAGGATTGTGTGGATTTGCTTTTAGTTTCACTAAATGTTGTTTTGATTTTTCTGTATGCTGAGCCAGTCCTTCCAACAATCATTTCTTTTTCAGTTTCTTCACATTATTTATTCAGCCATTTCACCTCAGCTTCCCTGAACTTCTGAATTAATTTATTTCTAAGTGATTTGTATTTCTGTATTTCTGAATTTTCCTGTACATTTTTGTACTTCCTTCTGTCATTGATTGACTGAAGTATTTCTTCTAATACCCATGGTTTCTTCGAAGTTACTTTCTTCATATCTATGTTTTTCTCTCCATCTTCTGTAAATGCCCTATTTCGATATGTCCATTCCTCTTCAACTGAACTACCTACTGAACTATTTGTTATTACAGTATCTGTAGCCTTAGAGCAATCCAACCCACTTCTTTGCACATTGATTCTTCCTGACTATTCACTTAAATTTCAGCCTACTTTTTCTCACTGCTAATTTGTGATCTGAGTCTATATCTACTCCTGGTTATGCCTTACAATCCAGTAACTGATTTCAGAATCTCTGCCTGACCTTGACGTAATCTGACTGAAATCTTCCAGTATCTCCTGGCCTTTTCCAAGTGTACCTCCTCCTCTTGTGATTCTTGAATGGTGTATTCACTATTACCAACTGAAATTTATTCCAGAATTCAGCTCGTCTTTCTTGTCCCTTGTTCCTAGTACCAAGCCCATATGATCCTGTATCCCTTCCTTCTATCCTTCCCCTACAACCACATTCCAGTCCCACATGGTTATTAGATTTTCATCTCTCTTTATATATTGAATTACCCATTCAATATCCACATGTACTTTCTCTATCTCTTCTTCTTCAGACTGAGATGTCGGCATGTATACCTGAACTATCATAGTTGGTGTTAATTTGCTGTCAATTCTGATGAGAACAGCCCTGTCACTGAACTGTTCATGGTAACTCACTGTCTGCCCCACCTTCTTACTCATTACAAATCCTACTCCGGTTATACCATTTTCTGCTGCTGTTGATATTATCCTATACTCATCTGACCAGAAATCCTTGTCTTTTTTCCATTTTACTCCACTGACACCCTACTGTATCTACACTGAATCATAGCATTTCTCTTTCCAAATTTTCTAGCTTCCCTACCACGTTCAAATTTCTGACATTTCATGCCCTGACTCATAGAACATTACTCCTTTGTAGGTTATTCAGTCATTTTCTCATGGTCACCTACCACCTGGCAGACCCCTCCCAGAGATCCGAATGGGTGACTAGTCCAGAATCTTTTGCCAATGGAGAGATCATCATGACATTTTTTCAATTACAGGCCACATGGCTTGTGGACACACATTATGTGTGTTTTAATGCAGTGGTTTCCATTGCCTTCTGCATCCTTATGTCGTTGATCATTGCTGATTCTTCTGCCTTTGGGAGCCAATTTCCTACCCCAAGGGCAACAGAGTGCTCCAAAACCTGTGTACACTCCTCCGCCTCTTTGACAAGGCCGTTTGCTGAGTGACGACAATGTCTCATGCTAGAAGTCTTTGGGTGCCATTGCTGATGATTTTTATTCAAAATTTAAGTGGTGGTGTGGTTCTAACCTGGGACTGAGGAAGTTTTGATTACTAATCGAAGACACTACCCTTAGACCAAGTGTGCACATGGAAATTTGGAATTTTAGTACATACCATACTTGTGAACAATGTGTAGCTCATAAAAAAAGAAAGTTTACTTGTCAACGAATTCTGGATGTCACTATAAAAATGGAATGAAGCTGCTGATCAGCTGAGTGTACTATATGTGTACACGGTCCCATAAAAGGATACTATAGCTATGGTAAGGGCTCTGTCTTGGAAATATTGCCTTCCTAGGTAGGGTTTTCCAAGACTTGCCCTAGTTTTGATGCCGTCCATGTGCTTCCTAGTGGCGTTGTTATACAACTGTCTGGTGCATAGCTAGTTTATTATGTTTAAATTTAAAAAACACTGGTCAGCATGCTTAAATTCTCTCCTATGTACATATTTTCCATTTTCATTGTTGAGAAAAATGAGAAATCGCCTACCATACAGTTGTGTGCCGGTGAGCCAGTTGTGCAGATCTATGTTTCACTCCACATGTTTGTGCAGCAAACACAGAATCTCGATTCTACAGCACACCCATTTAAGTAATTTTGCATCATTTACATTGGTCAAAATTTTTTTAAACTCATTATGGTTTTATTTGTATCAACCAACTTATCGTCAACATGTACAGTGCTCGGGCAAAAATGAAGAAACAGCAGAAGAAATCTGTGCTTGAACATAAATGCAGATGTTATCCAAGCCTGCAGGTTGCACCATTGGATGTGATTTTGAATGGCGTGTGTGCAGTGTCTTCAATATGTTGGAATTGTCAGTCATGGTTCTGTGTAGTTGTGGGCGCATTATGTCGAAGCTAACTGAATTCTGACATGCAGACATTGTTGGTGCTCATATGGTGGGTGCGTGCATAACCAAGGAAGACGAAGTGTCTGGTGCTTCGAGAGGCACCATATCGAAGATTTATACTGCATACCAGAAAAGCAGAAAACGTCATCGACTAAATCACAAATGTGACGGAAGTGTGTGTTGAGTCATCATGACAGATGATTATTGAAGACCATTGTGTTGAGAAATAAGAGCACAGCAGATACAAAACTCTCTACCCAACTAAATATCACACTCACAAAGCCTGTCAGTACCAAAACAATATTAAGGGAGCTCAATGAGCAGGGAATTGCAGATCAAGATTGAATTCGAGAACCACTCACTGATGCAAATACCTGTAACCAGAAAATGTGGTACCAAAGCCGTAAAACATGGGATTAAGAGCAATGGAAGAATATTATTTTGGCGGATGAGTCTCATGGGACTCTGCTTCAAACTTCTAGCTGTGTTTATGTGCCAAGAGTGAAACATGGTGGTGGTTCAGTAATGATTTGGGCAACTATATCATAGTGTTCCATAGGTTCCATGGGTATTCTGCAAGGCCCGTTACTGTCAATGTTAGCTGATCTGGTCGATATCATGGTAGAATCTTTGTTCTGCAGTGGCGATGCTGTGTTCCAAGGCAACAGAGGATATATTCACACAGCTTGAATCGTCCAGGACTGGTTTGGGAACACAAGGATGAATTATCACATCTCCCCTATCCACTGCAGTCACCGTATCTCAGTGCTATTGAGAGTTTCTGGTCTATTTTGGAGAGAAGGGAGTATGATACTTATCCACCTCCATCATTGTTACCTGAACTTGCCACTATTTTATAGGAAGAATGGTATAAGATTCGCTTCAAATCCACACAAGACCTGTATTTATCCATTCCGTGACAAACAGAAGCTGTTTTGAATGCCAACGGTTTTCCTAAACCTAATTAGGCACGGTAACTTTTTTTTTTTTGTTTTTTGTTTTTTTTCAGCCTCTGTATGTGTCCGAGAAAATAACTCTATTTGACCCAAACGTCTGGGGTTTGCAATGTCTTTGCTGGGGGTCGGTAATTTACATGATGACAGGACTATTCCCTGCCTAGGGAGGAGAAAGTCACCCTTACAGTTTCCACGTCACTAGGTGTGCACATCATAAATTTAAAATGACTATTGCTGTAAAATGACTATTGCTGCTCGGTATTTACTTCAGTGTTGTACGCCAAAGTATGGCATTAACTATCCAGACATTTATCGATATTACGTGATGGTAACTGATTAGTTACTTACGAAACAGAGATAATGGTGGCTTTGATTTGATATGTTGAAATGTTAATGACTTGAGAATAAGTGGTCTCAATGCCTTAGCAGCCACAAGGACTATCTGTGTTGCTAAGCTTTGTTCCTGTCATACATCCCGGGGGGTTCTAGATGTGCTGACTTCGAGACATACAAGAGGGAACATAACAATTGTTTGCCAGTACTTTGTATCACTTTAAGGAAGATGGGATGCCCACTTTGTGGGAAACTGATCAAGTCTGATGAAGCATGAGGCATGTACACATATCGCAGGGCTGTGTTCTGCGGCATTTGCGGCTTCTATGTGTTGCCTAAAGCAGCATATGCCCACTTGGGAGACATGTATTCAAAAACAGGGGGATATCACTTATTTATTTCTTCCTTTGATCATATGTAGTACAAGGTACAAGATGATACTGGACTTAATTCTAGACATTACAGTAAACAGCTTTTGAGGATTATCTACAGTTCTATGTGTTGTATGCCACAGAAGTTACAGCTCTTTACATTTATTGCAATTCAAGTATTCATTTACTGAATAGAATCAGCGGTACTGTAGATATCCTCTAACAGATCTTTCAAAAATATTAATACTTACTATGTATTTTATATCACTTGGAAACTTGTTGAATAATTTTATTCCCAAGTAGCATGTACCTTTCTGATGTAAAGTAGTATTAACTGGGAGTAAATGTAAATTACGTTTTAATTTAGTGTTATGTTTATGTAAGTTTCTAATGGTGTTATCATTTCCAATTATATTCCTTTTAATATACATTAGCATGTCAAGAACAACATGCAAGGTAGTGGTAGCACTTTCAGTGTTTTAAGTGTTGGTTTACATGACTGACTAGTTCAACTCCCTGTAATAATCCTGAAGGCTCTTTTTTGGATTCTAAAGTTCCCCAGAATATGAGTCCATGTTTTAGATGTGCATTAAAATATGCATAATAGGCAGTCATTAAAACCTATTCATTTATACATTCTTTTAGAGTCCTTAAAAGATGGCAGCCTGTATTCAGCTTGGCATTAACATGTTCAATATTTTTATTCGATTTTAGGTAGCTTTGAATCCAAATGCCAAGAAATTTGGTGGTGGGTTGTTGGTTGATGGTGATATTTGGATAAAGCTGGATATTGTTTTGAGAGGTATGGAAATTTAATGCTACAGATTTTTATTGTTTATTATAAGCTGATTCATTGCAGATCATTTCCTTAGTTGATTTGTAACAGAATTTACTTTATGTTCAATATGATCATGTTTTGCTGCTTTTACTAATATTGTTGTATCATCAGCAAATGATAATTATTATGTGAGTCAACAATTTCGATATATATTTGGGAAAAGAAGAGATCCCATTACTGGCCCTTGAGGTACCCCATAGGTGATTGGGCATTCTTCTGATGGGTATTCTGAGACTATTTGAGCTGTTTCATCTACTGGTTCTAGTGCATACTTTTTGCTTGCGATCACTGAGAATGAACGAATGCATTCATTTGCTAATCCCCTAATGCCTTTGTATTCCAGCTTGTTTACAAGAGTTCTGTGGTTTACCACGTCGAAGTCTAAAAATATACCTGATGTTTGCTGTTCTTCATCAATGGCTTTTAAAATAGTGGTAATGCATTCACAGATTGCTGTCTCAGTTGATTTCTTACTTTAGAAACCATGTCGAGAACTGGCTATTTATATTTATGAAACATATTAACTTATTGTACATTTTTTCAGCACTTTTGAAAAACAGGATGTTAACGTAATGGGATGATAGCTTATTACTTTATCTTTGTTGACAGCTTTGAATAATATTTATACAGGGTGTTTCAAAAATGACCGGTATATTTGAAACGGCAATAAAAACTAAACAAGCAGCGATAGAAATACACCGTTTGTTGCAATATGCTTGGGACAACAGTACATTTTCAGGCGGACAAACTTTCGAAATTACAGTAGTTACAATTTTCAACAACAGATGGCGCTGCAAGTGATGTGAAAGATATAGAAGACAACGCAGTCTGTGGGTGCGCCATTCTGTACGTCGTCTTTCTGCTGTAAGAGTGTGCTGTTCACAATGTGCAAGTGTGCTGTGGACAACACGGTTTATTCCTTAGAACAGAGAATTTTTCTGGTGTTGGAATTCCACCGCCTAGAACACAGTGTTGTTGCAACAAGACGAAGTTTTCAACGGAGTTTTAATGTAACCAAAGGATCGAAAAGCGATACAATAAAGGATCTGTTTGAAAAATTTCAACGGACTGGGAATGTGACGGATGAACGTGCTGGAAAGGTAGGGCGACCGCATACGGCAACCACAGAGGGCAACGCGCAGCTAGTGCAGCAGGTAATCCAACAGCGGCCTCGGGTTTCCATTCACCGTGTTGCAGCTGCGGTCCAAATGACGCCAACGTCCATGTATTGTCTCATGCGCCAGAGTTTACACCTCTATCCATACAAAATTCAAATGCGGCAACCCCTCAGCGCCGCTACCATTGCTGCACGAGAGACATTCGCTAACGATATAGTGCACAGGATTGATGACGGCGATATGCATGTGGGCAGCATTTGGTTTACTGACGAAGCTTATTTTTACCTGGACGGCTTCGTCAATAAACAGAACTGGCGCATATGGGGAACCGAAAAGCCCCATGTTGCAGTCCCATCGTCCCTGCATCCTCAAAAAGTACTGGTCTGGGCCGCCATTTCTTCCAAAGGAATCATTGGCCCATTTTTCAGATCCGAAACGATTACTGCATCACGCTATCTGGACATTCTTCGTGAATTTGTGGCGGTACAAACTGCCTTAGACGACACTGCGAACACCTCATGGTTTATGCAAGATGGTGCCCGGCCACATCGCACGGCCGATGTCTTTAATTTCCTGAATGAATATTTCGATGATCGTGTGATTGCTTTGGGCTGTCTGAAACATACAGGAGGCGGCGTGGATTGGTCTCCCTATTCGCCAGACATGAACCCCTGTGACTTCTTTCTGTGGGGACACTTGAAAGACCAGGTGTACCGCCAGAATCCAGAAACAATTGAACAGCTGAAGCAGTACATCTCATCTGCATGTGAAGCCATTCTGCCAGACACGTTGTCAAAGGTTTCGGGTAATTTCATTCAGAGACTACGCCATATTATTGCTACACACATATGTGGAAAATATCGTACTATAGAGTTTCCCAGACCGCAGCGCCATCTGTTGTTGACAATTGTAACTACTGTAATTTCGAAAGTTTGTCTGCCTGAAAATGTACTGTTGTCCCAAGCATATTGCAACAAAAGGTGTATTTCTATCGCTGCTCGTTTAGTTTGTATTGCCATTTCAAATATATCGGTAATTTTTGAAACACCCTGTATAAGAGTTAGGGGATCAACAATATACTGGAGGGACAGCTGTAAGATGCTGCTGGGTATGCCATCAACACCTGCTGACTATGTTGGTTTTAGGTTTGTAACATCCTTGACTGTTTCCTCTCTGATTACAAGAGCCACAAGCATTGATAATTTACAGCTGTTGATACAATTTTCTATTGGCTGCTGATTTCCAAGAAAATTAGCTTTCTTTTTAAATTTTCAGCTATTCCAGTGAAGTAGCTGTTGAATATATTTGCTGATTTGCTTGGCTCAGTAATCATTTTATTGTCATGTAACAAGACAATATTCTCATTGGTTTTCTTTTACTTGCCTGTTCCTTATTTATGATCATTTGATCATTGAATACTGAAATTGTAAATTGAATTATTGAATATGATTATAATTGAAATGGAATTAAGTACTTAGGTAGTTGATAGGTTAGATACATGACGTGGGTGTTTCTTTAGTTAGCACATTTACAGAAAACTATGTTCGGTCCATGTATGGAGGTGGTGGCTGAGGGTGTGTGATGTAAGCGGTCGGACTTCTGCGGACCGGTGGCATTACACATGTATGGTTATACAGTGCGCGAGCGCGCGCGCGAGAGAGAGAGCAGACGATCTTGTGTCATCACATGATGTCATGGTAGCGTCTTGTGGGGGCCACGGTATGAACTAAGCCACTTGAGCTCTGGAGCTTGTGGTGGATACCTTGGGTTCAGCCATCTTAAATGATGTTACTTGTGTCATCTCCTGACATTAGGAGAATGTCCTCTGCTGGCATTGATATGAACTAAGCCAGTTGCAGTCCAGACCCAGGCAGGGTACGATTTGTGCTTTTACCAGTGGGGGGGATGTGTTAGGGGTTAGTAGAATTTTATATGTTACTAGCTTGGACCGTGGCATTACGCATGGTTAAACAGGTATTTATAAATAAATGTTAATGCCGAAACTCACTATTCATGCATAGGCACTATCAGAAAAGCCATCCATTATTATATCTTTAAAAGTACATTATAGGTAAAACTTTTTTAAAAAAATCATCTACATATAGCTATACGAGGGAAATTCAAAAAGTAAAGACACATTTGTGAAAAGCTGTACTTATTCTGATGATAGAAAACTGAAACATATTAATAGAATAACACTTATTAAAAACTTTCAGTGTTCGGCTCCACAAATTTAAATTATATGTAAAGTTTTACTCCAGTGCGTGGGAAATAAACATCCCAGGTTGGGATGCATAAACTAAAACCAGAGGAGGGGATGGTCAGATGCAGAGGGGGGGGGGGGGGGGGGAAATCCCCCCCATCCCCCCCTGCAAGGGGTGAACACATCTGCTTGAAACTGGTTAAATAATGACAAGTCCGTTTTTCCCGCCATTATCATACTGGAATTTGAGCTTCTCGCCATTTTCTGGGGGGATAGGACTTAGGTTAGTGGAGGTAACCCAAGTGTCGTATCTTCCCACCAAAATCCACCGTCTTGGATGACATCACAGTGGCGCTCTCTGGTGGCGACGATATGAACTAAGTCAGTTGGAGTCCAGACCCACATGGTGAACACACATGTTTGAAATTGGTTACGTAATAAAGACAAGTCCTTTTTTCCTGCCATTTTATTAGCTTAGTAGAGATAACTGGGCTGTGACCCATTATCGTGTTGGAAATTGAACTTCGCGCCATTTTTTGGAGCGAAGGGAGTGTAGTACTTTCCCGCCAAAATTCAAACTTCCTGCCAAATTCCGCCATCTTGATTGACGTCACGGTCGCCTTATTGGATGACGACATCGCCGTTATCTTGGATAATGGTACCCCTGTTCCAATACTCATGTATGATCATTCACATCTTTGGGCAGGTTTAGTGTCATCTCTGAACAGTCAAAGGGACTATGTCTGTGATACAATATCCACAGACAACGTCTTTCTTCAAGAGTTCTGGGAATCGGGGTGACGCGAAACTTTTTTTGATGTGTTTAGTTCTGTGCATTTCTTCAATGACCCTTCTTGGAAATGGAAATGATCTGTGCTCTTTTTACCCATTCCTAGCATTGCTTCGTTCCTACACCGACCATCAGTACGCTGCTGCTACAAGAGGAGCAAATTGTCTCACATACTCTATGTAGAATTGTATTTGTATCCCAGTAGTTTCAGTGACCTTCCCTCTGTTGAGCGATTTCAGATGCTTTTCTATCCCATGGTCTGTCTAGCTGTGGACTCTCGAAGATGTCGGATTTCTTACTGATGGCAGGTAGAGCCAGCCTGCGAACGTGCGTCTTAACATGGATGGACTGTTCTCCACAGACGCTTACGGTACAAACCCATAATCCATACATATTTCATCTGCATGACTACTCTGCAATTCACATTTAAGTGCTTGGCAGAGATAGAAACTGAAAAACATCCCGTGTTAAACATAGCTTGTAAATTATTACAGTTCCTTAACATTTGGAAGCATCTTAGCTTTCAGGTTACTTTATTTTCCGAAATTTATTAGAGAAATTGTGAAGCTGACACCCCTCCCCGCCCCCCCCCCCCCCCTCCCCCCGCGCTTGGATCCGCCCTTGCTTGAGCTTGAATTATGGATGAGAATGTTACGGAGATTAGGAGGGACACATAAGGTTACAGTGGGCAGCGTGGGAATGATATCAGGGAGAGACCATCTTTCATTGCTGACTGTAAATATTAAATTTTTCGAATCCAGAAAGGTGGTTCCCACGTAAGTTACCTCTGCTCTTACCTTTTACTTGGTAAACTGTCTGCCGTAATCATCGCTGGAGTAGTGATACATAACAGTTCACCGTCTAGTACAGTGCTTCTCTTGGCTACTCTTAATATTTAGTTCAGATCTCACCGGAGAAATGTTATACTTCGTTTGACTTTTTTTCTTTTTACTTAATCCACCTGTAAAAAGGCCAGATCGAAATTCAATAATTAAATCGAACGAAAATTTCTGTGTACCTATTGCTACTATTACATGAAGCGAATTTCAGTTTCTAGTAAACGTAACAGTTTTTAACTGTGAAGAAAAACATTGGTTGATATAACCTTATCATTACTACTTCCTGCAGATCTCAGAGCCGTCTCACATAGATGGGCTGACAATAGAACCTGCTACCAATGAACTTCTATGTTGTCGTAATTTTACCACGCCTCTCAACGAGAGTGCCCTTGCTTAATTATTCACAGCCAACTCATTGTCATCTCTGCTGTGGGAAATTAGCTCCAGATTATCGCTTATCAACAATGTGCTTAATGCACGGTAACAGCCCCGTATCAGTAGAGGAAAGCATCATGGATACTCAATAGTCCAACTAGATGAATTGAGTTCTTACAGAAAGAAATAATAATAACGATGATCAACATACAAGCTGGAATCGAACACGTGGTCTTTCCACGGAACGTTTTGGCGTTGTTCGTTCATCTGCAGGGCCACCATCGAATCTCTTGCTATTCGATTAAGTGCAGTGAATCTTTCACAATGACAGCTTATGTCAGTGGCGTAACTAGGCTGGCGCAATTGGGGTCTTGCCAAGGGGCCCCAAATGATGAGAGGCCCCTGGCGCCCGAAACGTAAACGAAAAAGGAACAAGGAAAAATTAAAATAAAAAATATCATCGGTCAGGTAAGTGAAATCTTTCTCTGTACTTAAATAATCAAATGGTTTTGGGGCGCCTTCCAATGTAAAGATGAGCGAATCATTTCGTCAGCTTTAGCTATCAGACGATGCTGTATTCAGTACGTCTCTGTATATGTAAACAAAAGCAGACGTATCAGTCAAATTTAAAGATGGTAGAGTGAAGATATTTTTGCATACAATACTGAACTCTAAGGCTGGTACTGTTAGCGACCGGAAACAAGTGGATATTAGTCTGAAGTCCTAATCCTCGGCGGATGACTGTGTGGAGCGCAATGTCCGGTCACGGAATAATCGCTGTGATATTCCTTGATGGTACGGTGACTACCGAACTGTACGTGAAGGTTTTGGAAGATGGCTTCATCCCCATTGTCCAAAGTGATACTGATTTCGACAAGATGTCGTTCATGCAAGCAGGTGTGTTTTTGACGTTGTGGAGGTGCACTTTCGGAACCGCATTCTGGCTCTGTGGTATCCAGAGATCGGGCTGGCATGGGCCTCGACTAGCCGCCATATTTTCCGGATCTGAACATATGCGACTCCTTTTTATGGGACTATATTAAGGACAAGGTGTACAGCGATAATCTCAGAACCAATGCCGAGCTGAAAACAGGCATTCATGAGGTCATCACTGCTCCAACACTTCGGTGGAAGATGCAGAATTTCGCTATTCGTTTGTGTCACATCATCGCCAGTGATGGCAGGCATATCGAACACGTTATAGCCAAAATCCGAATATCCGTAGCGACGTTTACACGTTGAATAATGTGTGTGCACGCTGTGGTCTAATTTACTTTTTTATATATGTATATTCGAGTTATTATTCATGTATGTTACTGACAAGCACAAGGACAAGTGGGGAAACGTGTTTTAATAGATCTAACGTAGGAATTTTATACACGTCCATTTTCGTGAACAAACTTCGTGGTTTACAAGCGAAAAAAAGCCGACAACTGCTGCTGGACAACGCCGAGAGCGCAAAATCACATTAATCAGTTTGTCCTTTGTGCCGACGGCGTTGTCTCACATGACGTTGGATTTTCTATCCGCTACCACATCAGTGTCAGCTGCATCGTCCTGTGTGGCGGCAGCTAAAATACAGTAGAACTTACTTTGTGTTTCAAGTGACGAAATGCCTCCTCAACGTGAAAGAGCAGGAAGTGATGTCATGAAACTCATGGATCTCCATGTCGACATCAGCACACATGTCCTATGTGACGACGGCTTTACTGTACAGAAGGGAGTAAAGTATGCTGCTATAAAGACTTTTAATGCGTTGCCTAATTATATTAAATATACAAATGAAAATGAAACGTTGTTCAAAGGTACATTAAGAAAATACCTGCTTCACAATTCCCTGTACTCCTTAGACGAATTCTTTTCCAGAAATAATGCACTCCCTTAATAATAGATGTATTTAGTCTGTTAGTTACTAGATGGAAGATACAATATTATATTAATGTTATAGTTATAACGTTATAATGTGAATTGCTATACTAGTTAAATGACAGCTTGTAAATGAAAAAAAGTGATACTTATTAATATCTATACAGTATCATTGTATTGTATTACTATTCTGTACCATTAATTGTATTTGTACAATTGTATTGACACGTTCCACATCCATGCGAATCACTTGCATGTACGGATCCATGGAATACGCAGACCAAATAAATAAATAAATAAAAGTCTCTTCACTTGTATCTATACAGCTGCATTCATCAGCCACTGCTCCGAGAATCTCAGAGAGTGAACGACTAATACTTGTGTCAGATCATGGGGTGCACACTGGCTAAGAGGTCATTTACAAATAACACTCTTTGCTACACATTAAGTACCACCGAAGTGAAATGTAGCGTTAAACAATGGCGACTATAATCTCAGGCCAATTCGCGTTGCAGATGGTACTCCCAGCGCTCCAGTGGCCACTTCGGGAACTACAGATTCTGAGTCATTGACGGCTCACGCGTCGTTGACATTTACTGAAGCGTGTAGCAAAGAGTCCCAAACGCGTCAAAGCAGTTACATTTGAGAAAACATGAATTGAATGGGCCATGTCTGTTATGTGTGGCAGAAGCACAGAAACAAACGCGAGAAGCATAACTGATGTTCCTCAGTGCCTGGAATACAAAAATCCACCGATTCCCTTGCGCAGACTGTCCTTTGACCTTGTGCGTAAGAAGAAATAGACTGGGCCGTAAGACCGGAGATGGAATTGTCTCAATATATGTCTGTTTCCAGCAGTGACTTCAGGATTAGGTTCGAGATTATTTTTAGTGTCAAGTTTACCAGTGCAATAAACCGTGAAATTACAGGTGGCAGGTTCAGTAAAACCATACACAATTGAACTTGTCCATAATTTTTACATTTTTGCTTTAACTTTCAGTTCTCATCCATGTAAGGTAAACACTCGCAAATACTTGAAACATTTATTTTACTGCCTACTACAGCTGTTTACGTTTCCCACAGTTTATTTACAACAGTATCGCTATATATCACAGCATCAGCACTGAAACTCAAATGCAATCATGATGCTATTTTTTAAATCTATGTTGTAGTCAGCCACCAACTCGCTTCCCAATCATGGTTCTTTTTAATGTAATTGATGTCAATTTATATGACACACTACCAGTTACCCTTCCAAACTGAGCCCCATCCTAAACATCATTATGTTAGCCTTAACTGTCCTAGGATATCTGCAGAGCCTCTCTTGCAGACACCATGATGTCAGTGCAATACTATTCTCTCAGCAGGAGTACACTTAGCCAGGAGCTCCTGGCTTAGCTGGTGGGTTTTAATGATGAGATGATGAGGGTTATTTACATATTTCTAAAAACTATTACTTGGAGGCCTTGCCTTACCTGTAACACTGGCCGAACAGTCTTGGGCTCTCTCACCCAACTCAAGAATATGGGAGCCTCTGACTGTGGACGATCCCGCGCGAAAGACTCTTTAAGTCTTGGAACCGTTTTGTCACTAACATCACTGATTGGTTGTAATATTTCTGGCTTATTCAGCCATCATATTAGGCTCCAGGAAGCTATTCCCAGGCCTGTGGAGATGCAAGAAGCATAGAGATAACGCAATGTGGGATGAGGTACCGGTGACAGATGTTAGATTCGGTACCATTCCCGTGAGAAAGACCGCCTGCTGCTGCTCTGTGATTGGCTGCTGTATTCGGCGGTAGGGCGCCAAAACGTTAAACTTTAGTTGAAATTATTTATTAAACCTGTCATACAAATTACTTCATTTTTTTAAATAAACATCTCTCAACAGTCAGCTGTCAATCAGTCATTTCATAATTATTAAAATCAAAGTATTACTAAAACAAAAGACTGACGATATTACTGCCGATGCACTTCGGTGGCGTTCGGGTCACGCCTTGCCTGGCTTGGCGCGCAAAGTGTCTCGGGCAGTCCGGCTCTCCAGATCTGACCGTTCCAGTAGACAGACATGTTGTCTGTGGTAGGATGTATTTCATGTTATTTTAGTCAGATATAATGATTGTGAAAAGATATGTTCAATACGTAGTGATCAAGAATAGTTTCTCGTGTCTATACCAATAAAAACGCGAGTGGCACCCCAAATGAGTTATAGTTAATTCGTAGTAGGAGTTCCTATAAAAGTTAATTTCAGCCTCAAGAAAAAGAACCCACGACCTGCGTCCTGTTTTCTGCACTGGGAACATCATCGTCATGAA
The DNA here is from genome assembly GCF_023897955.1 of Schistocerca gregaria. Lineage (NCBI taxonomy): Eukaryota > Metazoa > Arthropoda > Insecta > Orthoptera > Acrididae > Schistocerca > Schistocerca gregaria. The sequence goes on from NC_064921.1 coordinate 430,846,776, forward strand.
GACAGCAGGTTAGTGAAGTGTACAAGAACTTATGTATTCCACACAGGGCAGTTGAAACAACTAGGCACCTCACGTGTACTGCATGCACAGTACAAATGTGCTCAGTGACACGCCATCTGTAGTAATGCATAGGAGGTAAAGGAGGACGAAAGTGTTAACACTGCCTCACTTTTATCCCTTTTTTCTTGCCGTACGGTTCTTGGGAAGAGGCAAAATTCAGTGACAGGAGCAGGGTCAAATCTTCTCATGGCGGAGTCCTTATTTTCTCCCACCCTTGTTTAGTGCCAGTACATGTGAGGATTTCTATCTCTGACTCCGACATTTTGCAAAACCATTAAAGACATATCACTTAATCTTGCCGTGAATCCCTATTGAGGGTAAATAAATAACAGACAATCGCTGTCATTGCAGGCTTGCAGCAATGGCTATTACATGCGATTGCAGGACACGTACAGCACACTTCTTTAATTCATTGATCCGTGACGGCTTCTTGATACCAAATAATAATGTTTATAGTCACTGGCTCTTTCGAAATGTTGGTACTGCGGACGACAGCTGCCTCAGTTTGTTCCCCGTTGCCAGTATGACTCTTCAGGCGTAAGTTTGGAATATCAACCACAGCAAGCGTGCCTTCTTAAGGACGAAGCAAATCCTGCTGAGCGTGAAATGTGCGCTCCAGTTCTAGGTAGGGAACCAGTTCACTCTTTAATCTACACTTTTTAATTAAGAGACTGCAAATGCTGAAATGCATAACATGTGGAATATTCCTGACGCAACTTTCCCTTAACCATTCTGACCTCGGAGTTCGTGTTTCGCGTGGCGGCAGCTTGCCCACTAATGTCAGTTGGGCACATCATTCGATCGCCAAAGTCGGCAGCGAGAAGAATTAACATATTAGCAGCTCGAATTTCAGCGACCTCTACCGATTCAGTTCTAGGGAGACGAGAAGCAGAGAAAATCAAGATGCGCAGTACTGGGACTGAGTATACGAACTGCTCTGAAGAGAGCTTATCCATCTTAGGCAGAAACAATTACAAATCGCATTTCATTTCGTTTGTTAAGACACCTACGATTTAAAAAGGGAAGTAGTTTTCCGACAAAAAACAGTTCAATGTTGTAATTCGTCAATAATTTTTGGAACTTCTTATAAAAATATACTATTGCTTATGATATGTGCATCGAAAACTGTTTCAAGACACCACGGTGACACACTCGAATTTTCGAAAAATGTCGCCCGTATGATCGAATACAGAGATCACTTGCCACGGAGACTAAGTAGGTTCATGTATAACTTCTAGTATTCCAATTTTTCTGTAATTACCGGATTTCTAAAATTTATTCTGCTCACATAAACTGCCTCAGACAAACCTTGAGAAGCAGACTGGATGTCTAGTTTGCAAAACCGTGTTACCGTGCAATGCCTTCGAGAATTTCTGTTTTGCCTCCACAGGGAGTGCAATCGATTCGACTCCCGTGCTTTGGATACCACTGCTAGGCTACACACCGCGTCTGAGCACCGAATACACTGGTTTTTTGTCAACAGGTGGCCTGGACGTAATTGACTTAGATTAGAAATGCCGCTTTCCTACTGTTAGCTTTACACGTTACTGTAAGTGATGCTGGGCGCATACTATTGAAATTAGTAATTCTCCGATTTTACTATACAACATTTATTTCATTATACCCACGAACGTTGATATTCAGGGTCCAATGAAGCAGGGGATACAACCCCTCGGCTTTGACCAATGTCGTCATACATTAGTCATAGATAGTAATGTCTTCACTTCGAGGCATAGATAATAAAACAGTTCTGTGTTCCGGATAAGCGCTGTCATTGTACATTAAAATAATTATTCGTAATGATATTGAGGTAATTTGGAGTATTAGTTTGTTATTGTAGAACAATTTTTAGTGTCTTATTTTCGTTTATAAGAATGGATTTGTCTGTTTGTGGGTATGTAATTTTCGTTGCTGACTGTCTAGGCAAGCTTCGATTATTCCTCGATATTTTCGTGTGGTTAGTTCACTTTTCCATTTGCTTCTTTCGCTGTATTTCACTATTTTGACATATTTCACTGTTTTATTCCGCCAATATGTGTATTTTCGTGTTGTGCAGTACGTAATAGAAATTTCTCAGCTGTCGATCTTCATTCGTTTCCCAGCACTAGTATCAGTACGACATTTTCGAATGTGTACTTGCTATATTACATGCGAAACCCGCGGCACAACTAAAATTTGTATCCCGTCCTTCACTTCGCCTTTACACTCACACTATGTATGTCAATTGGCGAGCAAGATACAAATGTTGCGTACAGCTATATTTTATAGCTCAAGTAACGAATGGAATACTATTAGCGTCCAAGGCAACAAGAAAACTGTACCCCATAGTGAAGTACGGGATACAAATTGTATATGTGTCGTCTTCTTGTATCCGTGTAGTTCAATTGAGGTACAGGTTGCAAATGTAACGTACGTCTATTTCCACTTTTTCGTTACCAGTGTACATATATAGAGATCAACGGAAGTCTGGCGTACATACATTACATACGTAGGTCCTTCTGTCATCAGTAGTACTGATATGTACGTAAGAAAAGACTGTTAGTAATAGCGGAGACGAAATAAACAACACATCTACAATTTGTATCCCGTATTCCATTTACAGTTTACTTAAGCGGAGGATACATCGTTCAAGTGAAGAACAGGGTAGTAATGCTAGTGAAAACGAAGAAATCTACTTAGAACAAACTCGTATTCCGCACTTTACTTAAGCAACACACTTCGAATGAGCTTTTAATTTGTATCCGGTATTTCAATTACGGTTTAGTGAAGCTGGAGATACACAGTTCAAGTGAACAACAGGACAGCAATGCTAGTTGAAACTAAGAAATCGACGTACGCTGAACTTGTATCCCGTACTGCACTTAAGCAATACAGTTCGAAATAGTTTCGATATACAACTGACATACATATAACTTGATGTATTCTTTGCTAGTAATATATTTCATTCATTTCTTTCCATTGTATTTTGCGGAGAAATACTAAGATACAAACACGCCATATCGTTAACGTGAATATACTACTGGCACATATATATGTGAGGTACAGTTTTTCTCTCTTGCATTCTTTTGTTTCTGAACATTCTTCTCAGTTCTTTCACCTTTGTAATGCTCTCTGGCCAATTCTGACGTCATTGGTCAAAGTCGACGGGTTGTATTCCCTGCTGAACTAGACCCGGTATTCACAGACACCACTAAAGAACACTTCAAGCGTTACGGAATAACCTTACGCATGACCCGACTATCAGCTCTGCTTGTACGGCACTGCTTCCAACGGGCGACTATCAGCTTCGAAGTTACTGCCTCCAAGCACGGTCGCTTCACAGCAGTCACAATTATACTCTCTCCTGCCTGCGCATAATCGATCCAAAGATCGCATGTAAAGGGTATTGCGCCCTTACATCACGGACTGTTTTTTGATGACTTACCTCCTCACTGCTATCTTTTCTCCGTGTTCTTAATGCTTCCCACTGATTTCCTAAGGTCTTGCCGACGGGGAGACGGATACATTCATGTTAGTCCTCAGTCGCCTCGTCTCAGACTGATGCTAGGCAACGTTGGGTGTTGCAGAGAGCCCTGTATTGTTAAGAACTGCGTCATGTTTGACCAATGACGTCAGAAATGGCCAGAGAGCATTTATTACACAGATGAAAGAGCTGACAAGACTGTTCAGAAACAAAGGAATATGAGAGACGAAAAATATAATTGACGTATATCAAGGCAACTAGTATTTTCACATTAAGGACATCGCATGTTTGTATCGTATTATTTCTGTGGAAAATGAAGGGGAAAAAATGGTTGGAAATATTGGTAGCATGGAATACCTCACGTCATAAACATATGGGTTGTGTCTCGAACCTCATTCGAACTGTGTTGGTTAACTGCAGTACGGGATACAAGTTTAGCGTACGTCGATTTCTTCGTATTCGTTAGCGTTAATATCCTGTTGTTCAGTTGAACTATATAGGTCAAGTGAAGCACGGGATACAAATTTTACATGTGTTGTTCCTGTCGCCTCCGCTACCACTGATAGTCTGTTCTTACGTAGATAGTTGTACTACCGATGGCAGAAGGAGCTACGCACATAATATTTATATCCCATACTTCCCGTACCTCCGTTGACCTATATATATGTACACTGCTGGACGTAGTTACATTTGCAGCCTGTACCTCAGGTGGACTACGCGAAGAGCCAAGGACGACACATATACCATTTGTATCCTGTACTTCACTGTGGGGTACAGTTTTTTTTTTTCGCCTTCGATGCTGATAGTATCGACTGAAGTTGTAGTTTTTATCGCAGCAGTGACAATAGTATCCCATTCTTTAGATGAGCTATACAGCTATACACAACATTTGTATCCTGCTCTCCAGTTGACATATATAGGTAAATCTCATCAATGTTACACACGTCGTTCTTTTCAGTGTAAAGGGCAGCTGAAGAACGGGATGAAAATTTTAGTTGTGTCGGGCGCTTCGCCTTTAATATTGCTAGTACAGATTCGAAAAAATCGTACAGGTACTAGTCTTGGGAAACGAAAGAAGAACGACAGCTGCGAAATTTCTATTACGTACTGGAGTACACGAAAACATACGTAATGGTGTAATAGAACAACGAAATAAGCCGAAATAGTCAAATGCAATAAAAGAAGAAAATGAAAAACTGAACTTACCACACGGGAACTTCTTTAAAGAACCGAAGCTCGCTTAGAAAGACATCGACAAAAATCACATACCTGCATAAACAACAAACAAAACATTACGAAAACCCTCACTCACATACATACATACATACATACACACACACACACACACACACACACACACACACACACACACACACACAGACACACATACACACACACACACGTACAGACACACACATTCACTTCCCTCCGCCCCCACCCCTCATCCTAATGTGAAACTAGCTAACATATTTTGGACGGTATATTTGCCCAACGCGTTTAACTAAACATTTAAACGGGCAACATGTTTGTGGAATACTACGCCTCCATGAATATTCATCTAAGTGACTTTGAAGTGTGGAGATCCGGCGTTTCACCTCCCCTACAAGAGATTTCACAGCTGACCAATAACCCTCTATGCTATTTGTGCAAGCCCCTGTGGGTAATGATCTGAACTCAATATGGTGATTAACTACGAGATGCTGATAACCCCTTTCTCCTAAATCCTAATGAAGAAAAACCATCTGAAATTACAATGGAACCCTCTGCAACGTGATATTCAATTAAGCTGACCAAAACTTCCTTCCTTCGATTGGGTACTACTTTAAACACTACATCGTCACACCATTGACCTGAAACTGCAGCCCCTCAAACCCATAATCCCACCGGAGGTTCCGCCCTGTTGTACTTCCTTTTTCCAAAACCGATCCTTGCCGCAGCGCCATACGAATAAGCCGTGAGTACGGCGACGAGATACACTTGTGAGGCGCATATGTTCGCCGCACTCACGACATCGAACATACTCGGCAACGAGAGCACACATCTGTAAAAAACAAATCGTGGCCAACATGTCTACGCCCATAGCGTTTCTCAAATCATCCAGGTTCATCAGAACAGATAAATCCATACCTACAAACGAAAATGAGATACTAAAATTTGTCCTAAATAAGAAACAAATAGTCCAAGCCGGCCGCGGTGGTCTAGCGGTTCTAGGCGCGCAGTCCGGAACCGCGCGACTGCTACGGTCGCAGGTTCGAATCCTGCCTCGGGCATGAATGTGTGTGATGTCCTTAGGTTAGTTAGGTTTAAGTAGTTCTAAGTTCTAGGGGACTGATGACCACGGATGTTAAGTCCCATAGTGCTCAGAGCCATTTGAATCATTTGAAATAGTCCAAATTACGTCAATATCACTAGGAATGAAATTAAGTACCGAATGAATTGCAAACAACCAATTATTTAAATAAATGCACACGAAGAATATTTCGAGCAATATGTAGAGATCTCTTTTAAAATCACATTCAATTATTTTAATGTACAATGATAGCGCTCATCCGGAACACAGAACTGTTTTATTATCTATGGCTGAAAGTGAAGACATTATTATCTACGAGGAATGTATGACGTCATTGGTCGAAGCCGACGGGTTGTATCCCCTGCTTCACTAGACCCCAGCGGGGTCATACACGGTCCGGTCACATTGAGGTGACCATCACCAGTGCTCGACGTCAACGTGGAATAAGCACTCACATACAAAACGTGGTACCACTAGCAGAGGAGGGTATATAAAGCGTGTCGTCGAGACACGGTAAAACAGCACAATCGTTGTCGTTATGCGGAAATGGAGGTATTTATATGGCGTCGAAAATGGCGTTATAAATGCCTTTCGGGCTAAAGGTGGAAGCATTTCCGAAGGAACATTGCGCTATCCAAACCCAGCGGTCAGATAACTGTGATATACGAAGGTCGTTTAAAAGTCCGTGCAAAAATAAAAACAACTTACGAATTCTTTACAGACGAATGGAAAAACTAGTAGAAGCCGACCTTGGGGAAGATCAGTTCGGATTCCGTAGAAATATTGGAACACGTGAGGCAATACTGACCCTACGACTTACCTTAGAAGCTAGATTAAGGAAGGGCAAACCTACGTTTCTAGCATTTGTAGACTTAGAGAAAGCTTTTGACAATGTTGATTGGAATACTCTCTTTCAAATTCTGAAGGTGGCAGGGGCAAAATACAGGGAGCGTTATTTAATCTGTATATTGAGCAAGCAGTAAAGGAAACAAAAGAAAAATTCGGAGTAGGTATTAAAATCCATGGAGAAGAAATAAAAACTTTGACGTTCGCCGATGACATCGTAATTCTGTCAGAGACAGCAAAGGACTTGGAAGAGCAGTTGAACGGAATGGATAGTGTCTTGAAAGGAGGATATAAGATGAACATCAACAAAAGCAAAACGAGGATAATGGAATGTAGTCGAATTAAGTCGGGTGATACTGAGGGAACTAGATTAGGAAATGAGACACTTAAAGTGGTAAAGGAGATTTGCTATTTGGGAAGCAAAATAACTGATGATGGTCGAAGTAGAGAGGATATAAAATGCTGGCAATGGCAAGGAAATCGTTTCTGAAGAAGAGAAATTTGTTAACATCGAGTATAGATTTAAGTGTCAGGAAGTCATTTCTGGAAGTATTTGTATGGAGTGTAGCTATGTATGGAAGTGAAACATGGACGATAAATAGTTTGGACAAGAAGAGAGTGGAAGCTTTCGAAATGTGGTGCTACAGAAGAATGCTGAAGATTAGATGGGTAGATCACATAACTAATGAGGAAGTATTGAATAGGATTGGGGAGAAGAGAAGTTTGTGGCACAACTTGACCAGAAGAAGGGATCGGTTGGTAGGACATGTTCTAAGGCATCAAGGGATCACGAATTTAGTATTGGAGGGCAGCGTGGAGGGTAAAAATCATAGAGGGAGACCAAGAGATGAATACAGTAAGCAGATTCAGAAGGATGTAGGTTGCAGTGGTTACTGGGAGATGAAGAAGGTTGCACAGGATAGAGGAGCATGGAGAGCTGCATCAAACCAGTCTCAGGACTGAAGACCACAACAACAACAATGTGTTTGGGGTAAACCTTTTTTATTTTTCGACAGAGTCTCCTTTTAGACTTACACACTTCGTCCAACGCTTTCCTAATTTGTTGATCCCTTCCGAATAATAGGAATGGTCCAAGTCTGAAAAATAACTATTAGTTCCTGTAGTCACCTCCTCGTTTGACTAAATTCTTTGTCCCGCCAGCCATTTCTTCAAATTGGGGAACGAATAGTAGTCTGAGGTAGCCAAGTCTGGAGGATAGGGGGAATATGTAACGAATTGGAATCCTATATCCATTAATTTTGTGACCACAACTGCTGAGGTGTGTGCTGGTGCATTGTCGTGATGTTTTTTTGCGGTCCAATCGCCGGCGTTTTCCTTGCAGCTCGGTTTTCAGACGGTCCAATAACGATGAATAAAATGCACCTGTAATAGTTTGTACCTTTTCCGGATATTCGACGATGATTATCCCTGGCTAATCCCAAAAGACAGTCGCCATAACCTATCTGGGCGAAGGAAGCCTTTTTTGGTGCAGATTCTCCCTTAGTAACCCATTGTTTAGACTGTTGCTTGGTCTCAGGAGTATAGTAATGTATCCATGTTTCATCCACAGTGACGAAACGACGCTTAAAATCCTGCGGATTCTTCCTGAATAGCTGCAAACAATCCTTGCAATACTTCGCACGATTCCATTTTTGGTCAAGCGTGAGCAATCGCGGAACCCATCTTGCGGATAGCTTTCTCATGTCCAAATGTTAATGCAAAATATTATGTACCCGTTCATTCGAGTTGCCCACAGCACTAGCAATCTCTCGCACCTTAACTGTTCTGTCATCCAGCACCATATCATAGATTTTATCAATGATTTCTGGAGTCGTTACTCCACAGGGCGTCCAGAATGTTCAGCATCACTTGTGGGCATATGGGCACTCCGAAAATTTTGAAACCACCTATAAACTGTTCTAATCGAAGGTGCAGAGTCACCGTTATGATTATCAAGCTTCTCTTTAGTCACCTTCATAAAGTAATGTTTAATCTCCACACGAAATTCTTTTTCGTCATTTTTTGACAATCACTCGACTTCCTTGATTCACACGAATGCCAAGCACAAAGAAATAGACCAATATGGGTGGAACTTGGTGTGCGTTCTTTACAAAGATGCTACTAAGTAAACATGACCTCGATACGCGCCGGTGGTGCCATCTCTCGGACTTTGCACGGACTTTTCGAATGCCCCTCGTATCACGGCATATAGACGACACTGGTGACCGAACGCTGGGGAGGTGTGTAAAAGCGAATGGGCGTGCAACTGCTGATCAACTAATCGCCCAGATGAACCAACGGGCTGCCAACAGCGTCTCCTCAGTGATCGTTCAGCGGATGTTGCTGAGTATGGGCATCCACAGGAGCTGCTGACTGTTGTTCATCGGCGACGAAGGCTGGAATTTGCGCGCCAGTACCGCAACTGGACTTTCACTGAGTTTTTAATAGGAGATGGGGCCCCTCCACGCCCGCACCAACGTGGTGACCAAACCAAAAGTTCTACTGTCACCTCCGTAAACATGTTAGTTATCTATTAAGTGGATCACAGGATGCTGGGCTGTGATGTTATCCGTGCATCTGGGTAAGATTACACATTAACACGGTCCATCAGGTGATAGACAGTGGACGAAACGCGAGTGGCGACAGTTGATCTACTCAGAGGAACCTTGTTTTATGCTCCATCGGACAGATTGCCTTGGCGTGTAAGGCGCCAACGTCGGAAAGCAAATACCTTGCAACAGACGTCGGAAAGGCCCAGGCTGAGGAGGGAGCTTTATGGTCTGGAGAATGTTTTCGTGTCACAATGGCTCAACACAAGTGTTCCTCTGTTCTTGGAGACGATGTCTACCGCTACACGCAGTTTGTTCTTCCATGGCACCATGGCATCTACCAGCAGTACAGTGCAATGAGTCACTAGCTCGCAGTACATGTACGTGATCCGAAGAGCACCAGGATGATAGTGATTAAAATTCTTCTGGGTAATATGCCGCATCATTTCTAAAAAAAAACTAACAACAATAATAAATTAAAACCGACGTTTCGGCCGAATTGCAACGGCCTTCCTCAGGGCACGACTGGTTTTGCATGGGGTAGGTGCTACTATTTATTACAGACTATCGATGTCTGACGTCACGGTTGTAGAATTTTAATTGGCCCTCTAAAATGATTGGCTAGTCATGACGTAAGGGAAGATGGAAGGAAAGGGGCTATTCGTGGATATCCATGTCGTCAACGATTGGTAGCTGACCGCCAATCAGCGTTCCGCTTCTGGTCGGCAAGTTTTCCTCCTGTTGTGCGCGGAAGTGGACTGACAGTTGCTCTACAGCTGTTTGTGTAGATACGTCCGTGTCCCGTGTAGCTTCTGCCCCGCAGCCGCTCGCGGCCCGTTGGACTGGGATGGCCGGCAGCCAGGACGCTGGGAGTTTGTAGCCATCTTCTCTGTTGATGTTGTCAGGCTGCTTAATAATTTCGATCGCCTCCCGAATTTTGCGTTCTCGCATCCACGATTCTTTCGCCAGTACTCGTGCTTCCTGGAACCTGATAGGTTGTCCACAGTCACGGTGGTGTTCCGCTATCGCCGATTTATTGTGTTGTTGTAGTCGTACGTAGCGTTCGTGTTCTGCTACTCGTAAGCTGATAGGTCTTCCTGTTTCTCCTATGTAGGCAGCTCCGCATTCACACCGTAGTTCGTAAACACCTGCAGTGTTAAGATGGTTGACTGCATCCTTGGTGGAACCTATCATTTCGTGGATCCTGTGACTGCTTCGAAAAATCGGTCTGAAACCTCGTCGGCGGAAGATGTTGCCTAGCCGTTCACTGACGCCTTTTACATATGTAAGTGTACCAGTGGAAGCTTCTCTTCTTTGCCTTCTTCTCGTGTTCTGCTCCCTTTAGTTTTAGCTACCTTTCTTATGCTGTTATCATAGCCGTTGGCACGAAACGTGTTTTGTAACTCCTTTAATTCTTCTTTGATATTATTTTCATCGCTTATCCGGTAGGCTCGGGCAGTTAACGTATGCAGAACAGAATACTTTTGAGCTGGGTGGTGGTGGCTCTCAGCGTGCAGGTACCGATTAGTGTGAGTTGGTTTCCGGTACACTTTGTGTCCCAGTTTACCTTCCGCAGCTCTATATACTTCCACATCCAGAAATGGCAAGGTACCATTGTTTTCAGTCTCATGTGTGAACTTTATATTTTTGTGCTGGCTATTTAAGTGCTGGAGGAAGTTTCCCAATTCCGCTTCACCGTGAGGCCAGATAACGAATGTGTCGTCCACATATCGTAGCCAACAACTGGGACGTAACGGAGCAGAAGCTAGGGCCGTTTGCTCAAAAGCTTCCATGAAGATGTCCGCAGCTATAGGGGAGAGCGGGGAACCCATTGCCACACCATCTAACTGTTCGTAATATTTTCCCTGCCAGGTGAAGTACGTTGATGACAGGCATAAGCGCACCAGATCGCAGATATCTGGTGGGATCCGATTTATCTGATAAATCAGTGTGCGGCCTCAAATAGATACAAGAAGAGCAAGAGCCATTTACTATCGGGCCAGCCATGCATTATTAAGGGAGAGGATACAACACCTCCGGCGCTTCATAGACCACAACAACAGGCAACTGTACAGGATGCATTTATGGATGTCAACTACGTTATCAGCGAAGGACTGGGATAACATCGACAGAATAACCCACAAACAGGCCTGCATCGAGGAGGACTTGGTCAGCAGTCGACAGAAAAAGAAATTTGAGGAGCTAACGGGAAACAAACACCACTCAAAGCTAAGTCTGGATACAGCTCGTACCGTGGTTAACATCTCGACACAGACCATCAGTGAGGCAGCGACGTCGGTTCTGTCCAAAGGGCTAAACTTCGCAGTTGCGCCCACAAAGATTCCCGCAGAAGAGATCATTCAATCTGTAGAGGCGTCACTCCACCAAGTACCACGTGTCGAAGCAGAAAAGATAAGGCAGGAAACTGTAAGAATTTTACAAACAGCAAAACCACCCAGAGCCAATATCACACGTGAAGAAAGACAGGCCATAAAGGAGCTCAGGAATAACAAGGATATTGTGGTCCTACATGCGGACAAAGGAAACGCTACGGTTCTGATGGACACTTCTGAATATGAAAAGAAGATGGACGAACTGCTAAGCGATCCCATTTACAGAGTACTAAGGATTGATCCGACGGCGAGGATAGGCAGAAATACGAAGGCCCTCGTAAAGGACTCGAGAATTGATCCTGACACAGCCAAGAGACTAATCACTAAGGTGCCTGTTCCTCCTAGAATCTACGGAGTACCTAAGCTCCATAAGGAGGGTTATCCGCTGAGTCCCATAGTGAACGGAATACATTCACCTACGTATTATGTTGCGAAACATCTGGCACCTAAGTTACGCCGTCTTGTGGGACAAACAGACTCCTACGTGAAAGACTCTTCCCACTTCATACAACTGATTAGTGAACAGCGAATAAAGCCATCAGACATTATGGTCAGTTTTGACGTCAAGTCTCTCTTCACTAACGTCCCTATTGAGGAGACTATGCGCATTCTACAGGATCGGATCCCACCAGATATCTGCGATCTGGTGCGCTTATGCCTGTCATCAACGTACTTCACCTGGCAGGGAAAATATTACGAACAGTTAGATGGTGTGGCAATGGGTTCCCCGCTCTCCCCTGTAGCTGCGGACATCTTCATGGAAGCTTTTGAGCAAACGGCCCTAGCTTCTGCTCCGTTACGTCCCAGTTGTTGGCTACGATATGTGGACGACACATTCGTTATCTGGCCTCACGGTGAAGCGGAATTGGGAAACTTCCTCCAGCACTTAAATAGCCAGCACAAAAATATAAAGTTCACACATGAGACTGAAAACAATGGTACCTTGCCATTTCTGGATGTGGAAGTATATAGAGCTGCGGAAGGTAAACTGGGACACAAAGTGTACCGGAAACCAACTCACACTAATCGGTACCTGCACGCTGAGAGCCACCACCACCCAGCTCAAAAGTATTCTGTTCTGCATACGTTAACTGCCCGAGCCTACCGGATAAGCGATGAAAATAATATCAAAGAAGAATTAAAGGAGCTACAAAACACGTTTCGTGCCAACGGCTATGATGACAACAGCATAAGAAAGGTAGCTAAAACTAAAGGGAGCAGAACACGAGAAGAAGGCAAAGAAGAGAAGCTTCCACTGGTACACTTACCATATGTAAAAGGCGTCAGTGAACGGCTAGGCAACATCTTCCGCCGACGAGGTTTCAGACCGATTTTTCGAAGCAGTCACAGGATCCACGAAATGATAGGTTCCACCAAGGATGCAGTCAACCATCTTAACACTGCAGGTGTTTACGAACTACGGTGTGAATGCGGAGCTGCCTACATAGGAGAAACAGGAAGACCTATCAGCTTACGAGTAGCAGAACACGAACGCTACGTACGACTACAACAACACAATAAATCGGCGATAGCGGAACACCACCGTGACTGTGGACAACCTATCAGGTTCCAGGAAGCACGAGTACTGGCGAAAGAATCGTGGATGCGAGAACGCAAAATTCGGGAGGCGATCGAAATTATTAAGCAGCCTGACAACATCAACAGAGAAGATGGCTACAAACTCCCAGCGTCCTGGCTGCCGGCCATCCCAGTCCAACGGGCCGCGAGCGGCTGCGGGGCAGAAGCTACACGGGACACGGACGTATCTACACAAACAGCTGTAGAGCAACTGTCAGTCCACTTCCGCGCACAACAGGAGGAAAACTTGCCGACCAGAAGCGGAACGCTGATTGGCGGTCAGCTACCAATCGTTGACGACATGGATATCCACGAATAGCCCCTTTCCTTCCATCTTCCCTTACGTCATGACTAGCCAATCATTTTAGAGGGCCAATTAAAATTCTACAACCGTGACGTCAGACATCGATAGTCTGTAATAAATAGTAGCACCTACCCCATGCAAAACCAGTCGTGCCCTGAGGAAGGCCGTTGCAATTCGGCCGAAACGTCGGTTTTAATTTATTATTGTTGTTAGTTTTTTTTTAGAAATGACGCGGCATATTACCCAGAAGAATTTTAATCACTATGACACCGGCCGCGGAAGCCTACGTTCTTATAGCACCAGGATGAGTTTACCATACTCACTTGTCCACCAAACTCTCCACATGTAAATCTGATCGAAAATCGGTGAGACCACCTCGATCGGGTTATTCGCATCATGGATCCTCAACTGAGAAACTTAGCGCAGCTGGCCGCGACACAGGACTTGCCATAGCTCCATGCCCCTGTTGGTACCTTCCATGACGTTACGGACTCTCTCCCTGTACGGCTCGTAGCAGCCCGCGGTGCAACACGTGATCAGGCTTCTGGCGGGTGGTCACGTTAATGTGACTGGACTGTGTGGTTGGGGGCCGCGCCGGATTAGCCGAGCGGACTAAGGCGCTGCAGTCATGGACTGGTCCCGGCGGAGGTTCGAGTCCTCTCTCGGGCATGGGTATGTGTGTCCTTAGGATAATTTAGGTTAAGTAGTGTGTAAGCTTAGGGACTGATGACCTTAGCAGTTAAGTCCCAAAAGATTTCACTCACATTTGAACATATTGTGGTTGGGGCGTAACTTGACTGGGATGACTGGGGAAATAGCCTCATGGATAAATTGCCACTAGAAAAAAGGAGGAGAAATTAAAATGGCAAGCAAAAGTGGAAAATTTAATAAAATCGAATCGCTATGTTAAAATACCGAAATATTGTTTTGGAAATCATTCTGAAGTAAATACACACTAATCATTTAACTCATTAATCTAGGTCAAAGATCAGTCTGCATCACGATGCGTACATTAGTAAATTGAATAGAACGAAAGGTGCGAGATGTGAGTATTTCTGGAGATACTAGCGTTTCCGACTGAGCTTGTCTTAACGACGTGGGCTACATGGGTTGAAGCCGTCGATTTTTATAATGCAAAATGTCAAGTCCTGAAACTGTGATTAATTCGTTTCCGAGAGGCACAAATTGCTTTCACTGAATCTAACATTGAAATGCCCTGAAGTATATCCTTAGCAACTTCCGCTTCCTTGCCAGCAGTACTACAGAATTAGATTTATCAGGTTGCCTTGGAAGAAATCGTTAGAAATTGTTGAGAATGTCAAACACTACCTGACTAGCTTATAGGCGATATTGGGCAGAGGGTAGTGAATAAGTTAAACGCTGCTATGGTAAGAAATCCAGACTATTCGACTTTCGCTGCTACCAGTAAATTCCTCGGCGGGGGAGAAGAATCCCCAGAGGGCGTCTCGTCAGGAATATTTCAGCCTTTAAAATTTTCTCAGTCAACGTCCTGCGATGTGAAGAGATCGTTTTCCCGCTACAAAAGCATTTTTTTCCCGATCGGTGGCAATGAATGACTGCAGAAAATTTTGGGAAGTGCCTGGTTACTCACTGCACTTAAAAATGACCGTTAAGGGAAGGTGTCCTAGTAATTTAAATAAAAATGGACATTTTAGCAAACAAATGTGACCGAAAATAATTTTATTTTATTAGTGCATTATAGACTGTCAAAATAAGAAATATGTAATGTAAAATCTATCTTCTTAATGTTCTTTTCCTGTTGCTGGTAAGGTTAAGAAAGTATTAAGATACTATAATAGGCTATGGAGTAATTCAAAGTTGATTTTAGTTGAAACTACTTTTTAATTTCGGGATATTGTAAGTACTGATACATAGCTTACCCATTTCCATTAGATAAATATGTACATCGTAATATGTCTGTTGATATTACATAAAATGCTGGTTCTAATAATTACGTACTCAGTTGCGTGTATTGATACCTTCGTTAACTGGAAAGTGATCCTCGTCTGCCTACTGATTACGTAACCTGCCAGTCAGCGTTAGTTCCATCTGAACCAACAAGAACATGATTTTATGTAACGGGCAGAGGATAGGAGGCCGGGAGGATATTCATTGTTGTGTCAAAAAATTTATAGTTAATAACAATAAATTCCTTGAGTCTCTGTATTTTATGGATTTGTCACTTTTTTATTATTGTGGATCATCTGGTATATTTAATCCATTTTCACATGAGTGATTATTTTCACGTGATGTTTTCTGCGCTATGAGCAGTTTATGCATGGGGAAGCCGCAGTATTCTCCTTCGAAGCATCGTTACGAAAACGCTGTTTCAGGAAAGAGAGTCTGAGATCGATTTGGAAATTGTCAGTCTTCGTGGCTTCAGGTTCCAAGAGTGTCCTAAGTGAAAACAATGTGCGCAGACGTTTCGATATCGCATGCGAAATATGTTTCTGCTATATCGCCAGATAGATTAAACACGAATGCTTAACTATGCGTATCTATCAGGAGTTGACATCATCATAATATTCAAAATTCTTGCTAGAGATTAGACAGAGCAAAGAATTTGCTTTCGTAGTACCGTCACGCCTTTATCCAACTTCTATCGGATAAGTTTCAAGTATTTGGTACATTAACTCGTCTCAAAAAATCTGAATCCTATTGCAGTATAAGGTTCAATTTGAGAAATATTGGTTTTTCAGGAGAGTGATGAAGATAACAGTATGGAAGCAGATTACTAGTGGGTTGAAGTAATGTAATACGTAGCTGGTGCTAAATACATGCAGAAAACACCTAGAAGGTATCTAGGAACCGTCAGACGTGATTACTTAGAAATCTTCGAAGTGAGTAAGAAAGCACTTGGACACACCACAAGATGGCGCTTGTTGGTATGTGCTAGTTATAGTCTTAAGTATTGAATCAGTAAACTGTGCACTTAAAATACTCAGCAAGTGACAGTAATATTTGTTATTGAGTCCCTAAAAAAAACTGTTACGTGAGATGGTGACGCTGATACAATCATCAGCTGTAGCAGACATATTATTGGCGCTCAAATGTTTGGAACGTCTTATTTGTTGTTGGAAACATTGCTGAGTATTTAACACTTGCATCGAATAATGGTGAACAGCTAGCCAACACAGAATCAGGGAAAAAAAAAAAAAAAAACGGCTCTGAGCACTATGGGACTCAACTGCTGTGGTCATTAGTCCCCTAGAACTTAGAACTACTTAAACCTAACTAATCTAAGGACGTCACACACATCCATGCCCGAGGCAGGATTCGAACCTGCGACCGTAGCAGTCGCACGGTTCCGGACTGCGCGCCTAGAACCGCGAGACCACCGCGGCCGGCTATCAGGGAAGACATTTTCAGCGAAGAAAGTTTCGGCAAGCAGTACGTCCTAATTATTTTTTTTTCTCTCGTTTCTTCGATCGAAGAAAGTTGAAGTTCTTGGTTAGTTTGTGCTAGAAGAATACTGAAAACTAGACGGGTAAATCGAAAAACTAATCAAGAGGTACTGAATAAAACTGGAGGAAAAAAGAAATTGATTAAGAGAAGGGATCGGTTGGAAAGTGACAATCTCACAAGGAACCTCTTGAGTGCGAGGTCGCAAAAGGCCAATAATGTTTACGACACTCGACGCCCCACATAGTGCGTACCATGCAACCACAATATTGGCTGCTAATAGCAACAGGGTGGGACTGGAAGTATCCAATGATGAGCACAGCATGAGCCTGCAGAGCGTAGTTGAACTGTTTAGTCACCGAGTAGCTTACAATAGTGCTACAGTGCTAGGTGAGTTTATACAAAGCGGAGCAATGGCAACGATAACCAAAGTATACATCGCATTATATCTACAACAACAGTTGCCGAAGTTGACATTTCGTCAGAAAGGAACCTAAGGAATTTCGCAGAGTGAGAAAGGAGTAGCAGATGAAATCTTGGCCTTTTCTGCAAGATGAGTCAGTGGCACATATGGTGTCTTATACGCTCAAATGCGAGACAATGTACATGAGGAGTACAATGGTGATGGCTCGTGCTTAACAAGTGAAAGTGATATTGAAATAGGTGTCGAGCCATGTAGTTCATCATTTTTGTTGGACAGGGAGCCACAAAACTCTTCTCCAGTGAAACGTAATGAAGGACAACGTTTGTCCAAGGAAGGGGTACAAAACATAATTACGTACATGGAAGATCACGCACAGAATACAAAAAACAATTATGAACAGATTTCGCGTAAGTCCGCAGCAGTACGAGCGTATAGGGCATAAGAGAAACTACAGATATTCAATGGAGTTCAAGGCGCACTTGTTACAAAATCTGGTGCTTGCAGGTTCCAAGGATGCTCGGTATAATTTATAGGATGTGCATGATAGTGACCTACAACGTTACGCACATCACAATGCGAGCGACATGGGTTAGAGTGATTTCAAGGGAAGGAGTGGTTGCATAACTTAAACAGTGCTACAGAACTGGAAGACGTAAGATAACGACATTTCGCCACACCAAACTCCGGAATCAGCCTGAAATTCGGTAACGAATTTGATTTTTAACTCCGACAGTAAATGCATATGAAAGTAACGCTGGAAATTAGAGGTACCAAGGGACTTGTATCAAGATCAGCTAATATCAGTGCCTTAACGACAATTATGTCGACTGTTAATCCGTGTGATAAATTAGCTGGAAAGTTATTTATTGTGCTGTGAGAGGTGGGAGGATCTTTCCCTCCTGCGATTCCTTCTCGTGTGCGTGATCTTGCAAGGTCAATAGGGTGATCTTGCAAGGTCAATAGGGAATATTTACGTCACAGCAAACAAGGTTGAGAAAATGGCCTTAAGACTTCTACAACTATGGTATGAGCACTGTTTTTGCCCAGTAGCTGGTCAAAATAAATTGCTTATGCTTGATTCCTGGCCTGTGTATAAAAATCTCACTCCTTTAGAGGAAGCTATCCCTCCGGAAAATTGTATGACATTGCAATTCATACCACTTGGAACCACTGGACCAATTCAGCTTCTGGATATTTGATTTCCGTGACAATAAAACACATTTTGTCAATGTATGCAGATACGCTTTAAAGGACAGACAGTTTAACGACAAGGTTCACGGCAGACTGTATCGCATTCCGTTGCATGGAATCATATTCCACCAGTTCTCATCAGCCCGTTACACCAGTATGATCCTACATGCGTTCTTCATTCTTCCCCCATGAACCATGAACCTTGCCGTTGGTGGGGAGGCTTGCGTGCCTCAGCGATACAGATAGCCGTACCGTAGGTGCAACCACAACGGAGGGGTATCTATTGAGAGGCCAGACAAACGTGTGGTTCCTGAAGAGGGGCAGCAGCCTTTTCAGTAGTTGCAGGGGCAACAGTCTGGATGATTGACTGATCTGGCCTTGTAACAATAACCAAAACGGCCTTGCTGTGCTGGTACTGCGAACGGCTGAAAGCAAGGGGAAACTACGGCCGTAATTTTTCCCGAGGGCATGCAGTTTTACTGTATGATTAAATGATGATGGCGTCATCTTGGGTAAAATATTCCGGACGTAAAATAGTTCCCCATTCGGATCTCCGGGCGGGGACTACTCAGGAGGATGTCGTTATCAGGAGAAAGAAAACTGGCGTTCTACGGATCGGAGCGTGGAATGTCAGATCCCTTAATCGGGCAGGTAGGTTAGAAAATTTAAAAAGGGAAATGGATAGATTAAAGATAGATATAGTGGGAATTAGTGAAGTTCGGTGGCAGGAGGAACAAGACTTTTGGTCAGGTGAATACAGGGTTATAAATACAAAATCAAAAAAATAGGAGTGCGGGTAAGCTTCTACAAACACCATAGTGAACGCATTATTGTGGCCAAGATAGATACGAAGCCCACACCTACTACAGTAGTACAAGTTTATATGACAACTAGCTCTGCAGATGACGAAGAAATTGAAGAAAAGTATGATCAAATAAAAGAAATTATTCAGATAGTGAAGGGAGATGAAAATTTAATAGTCATGGGTGACTGGAATTCGGTAGTAGGAAAAGGGAGAGAAGGAAACGTAATAGGTGAATATGGACTGGGGCAAAGAAATGAAAGAGGAAGCCGCCTGGTAGAATTTTGCACAGAGCACAACTTAATCATAGCTAACACTTGGTTCAAGAATCATAAAAGAAGGCTGTATACATGGAAGAAGCCTGGAGATACTAAAAGGTATCAGATAGATTATATAATGGTAAGACAGAGATTTAGGAACCAGGTTTTAAATTGTAAGACATTTCCAGGGGCATATGTGGACTCTGACCACAATCTATTGGTTATGGCCTGTAGATTAAAGCTGAAGAAACTGCAAAAAGGTGGGAATTTAAGGAGATGGGACATGGATAAACTAAAAGAACCAGAGGTTGTACAGAGTTTCAGGGAGAACATAAGGGAGCAATAACAGGAATGGGGGAAAGAAATACAGTAGAAGAAGAATGGGTAGCTTTGAGGGATGAAGTAATGAAGGCAGCAGAGGATCAAGTAGGTAAAAAGACGAGGGCTAGTAGAAATCCTTGGGTAACAGAAGAAATATTGAATTTAATTGATGAAAGAAGAAAATATAAAAATGCAGTAAATGAAGCAGGCAAATAGGAATACAGACATCTCTAAAATGAGATAGACAGGAAGTGCAAAATAGCTAAGCACGGATGGCTAGAGGACAAATGTAAGGATGTAGAGGCTTATCTCACTAGGGGTACGATAGATACTGCCTACAGGAAAATTAAAGAGACCCATGGAGATAAGAGTACAACTTTTATGAACATCAAGAGCTCAGATGGAAACCCAGTTCTAAGCAATGAAGGGAAAGCAGAAAGGTGGAAGGAGTATATAGAGGGTCTATACAAGGGCGATGTACTTGAGGACAATGTTGTTGTTGTTGTTGACGTCTTCAGTCCTGAGACTGGTTTGATGCAGCTCTCCATGCTACTCTATCCTGTGCAAGCTTCTTCATCTCCCAGTACCTACTGCAACCTACATCCTTCTGAATCTGCTTAGTGTATTCATCTCTTGGTCTCCCTCTACGATTTTTACCCTCCACGCTGCCCTCCAATACTAAATTTGTGATCCCTTGATGCCTCAAAACATGTCCTACCAACCGATCCCTTTTTCTAGTCAAGTTGTGCCACGAACTTCTCTTCTCCCCAGTCCTATTCAATACCTCCTCATTAGTTACGTGATCGACCCATCTAATCTTCAGCATTCTTCTGTAGCACCACATTTCGAAAGCTTCTATTCTCTTCTTGTCCAAACTAATTATCGTCCATGTTTCACTTCCATACATGGCTACACTCCAAACAAATACTTTCAGAAACGACTTCCTGACACTTAAATCTATACTGGATGTTAACAAATTTCTCTTCTTCAGGAACGCTTTTCTTGCCATTGCCAGTCTACATTTTATATCCTCTCTACTTCGACCATCATCAGTTATTTTACTTCCTAAATAGCAAAACCCCTTTACTACTTTAAGTGTCTCATTTCCTAATCTAATTCCCTCAGCATCACCCGATTTAATTTGACTACATTCCATTATCCTCGTTTTGCTTTTGTTGATGTTCATTTTATATCCTCTTTTCAAGACACTTTCCATTCCGTTCAACTGCTCTTCCACAATGTTATGGAAATGGAAAAGGATGTAGATGAAGACGAAATGGGAGATACGATACTGCGTGTAGAGTTTGACAGAGGACTGAACGACCTGAGTAGAAACAAGACCCCCGGAGTAGACAACATTCCATTGGAACTACTGACGGCCTTGGGAGAGCCAGTCCTGACAAAACTCTACCATCTGGTGAGCAAGATGTATGAGACAGGCGAAATACCCTCAGACTTCAAGAAGAATATAATAATCCCAATCCCAAAGAAAGCAGGTGTTGACAGATGTGAAAATTACCGAACTATCAGTTTAATAAGTCACAGCTGCAAAATACTAACGCGAATTCTTTACAGACGAATGGAAAAACTGGTAGAAGCCGACCTCGGGAAGATCAGTTTGGATTCCGTAGAAATGTTGGAACACGTGAGGCAATACTGACCCTACGACTTACCTTAGAGGCTAGATTAAGGAAGGGCAAACCTACGTTTCTAGCATTTGTAGACTTAGAGAAAGCTTTTGACAATGTTGATTGGAATACTCTCTTTCAAATTCTGAAGGTGGCAGGAGCAAAATACAGGGAGCGAAAGGCTATTTACAATTTGTACAGAAACCAGATGGCAGTTATAAGAGTCGAGGGTCATGAAAGGAAAGCAGTGGTTGGGAAGGGAGTGAGACAGGGTTCTAGTCTCTCCCCGATGTTATTTAATCTGTATATTGAGCAAGCAGTAAAGGAAACAAAAGAAAAATTCGGAGTAGGTATTAAAATCCATGGAGAAGAAATAAAAACTTTCAGGTTCGCCGATGACATCGTAATTCTGCCAGAGACAGCAAAGGACTTGGAAGAGCAGTTGAACGGAATGGATAGTGTCTTGAAAGGAGGATATAAGATGAACATCAACAAAAGCAAAACGAGGATAACGGAATGTAGTCGAATTAAGTCGGGTGATGCTGAGGGTATTAGATTAGGAAATGAGACACTTAAAGTGGTAAAGGAGATTTGCTATTTGGGCAGCAAAATAACTGATGATGGTCGAAGTAGAGAAGATATAAAATGTAGACTGGCAATGGCAAGGAAAGCGTTTCTGAAGAAGAGAAATTTGCTAACATCGAGTATAGATTTAAGTGTCAGGAAGTCTTTTCTGAAAGTATTTGTATGGAGTGTAGCCATGTATGGAAGTGAAACATGGACGATAAATAGTTTGGACAAGAAGAGAGTGGAAGCTTTCGAAATGTGGTGCTACAGAAGAATGCTGAAGATTAGATGGGTAGATCACATAACTAATGAGGAAGTATTGAATAGGATTGGAGAGAAGAGAAGTCTGTGGCACAACTTGACCAGAAGAAGGGATCGGTTGGTAGGACATGTTCTGAGTCATCAAGGGATCACGAATTTAGTATTGGAGGGCAGCGTAGAGGGTAAAAATCATAGTGGGAGACCAAGAGATGAATACACTAAGCAGATTCAGAAGGATGTGGGTTACAGTAGGTTCTGGGAGATGAAGAAGCTTGCACAGTACAGAGTGGCATGGAGAGCTGCATCAAACCAGTCTCAGAACTGAATACCACAACGACAACAACAGCGTTCTTCATGAGTGGATACCTAGCTCAATGTCCCACGGAGTTCGCCTTCGATCTTGATGGTGCGAACGCTTGTGACCACTGCGACGCGCCATTTTTCATTCGGCGTTAATGGTGTAAGTTAATAGTTTGTTTTGAATATTTCTTGTATGTCTGACATGTCCTTCTTGCGAAATATAATACATACCTGTACATCCCATAGAAGGTTAATGTGAGCACCTCTCGGGCACTCTTTTTCTGCCTCCCTCCTGCTGCACTTTGTGAGACATTAGCCGCAAATATTTATCCTGTCACAATTGTTAACATAACATCTTCAAATGAGCCTTACTAAAGACTGAACTTGCGTACTCGCCTTCAAGGGGTCCTTGCGAAGCATTAAGGACTAGTCGGTTTGATAATGGAGGGAGGCGCGTGTCTGTGTGTTGGGGAAGCGGGGGGGGAGGCGATAAAAATTGTAGAGGGAGATCAAGGCATAAATACAATGCGCTGGTTAAATCGATATACACTCCTGGAAACTGAAATAAGAACACCGTGAATTCATTGTCCCAGGAAGGGGAAACTTTATTGACACATTCCTGGGGTCAGATACATCACATGATCACACTGACAGAACCACAGGCACATAGACACAGGCAACAGAGCATGCACAATGTCGACACTACTACAGTGTATATCCACATTTCGCAGCAATGCACGCTGCTATTCTCCCATGGAGACGATCGTAGAGATGCTGGATGTAGTCCTGTGGAACGGCTTGCCATGCCATTTCCACCTGGCGCCTCAGTTGGACCAGCGTCCGTGCTGGACGTGCAGACCGCGTGAGACGACGCTTCATCCAGTCCCAAACATGCTCAATGGGGGACAGATCCGGAGATCTTGCTGGCCAGGGTAGTTGACTTACACCTTCTAGAGCGCGTTGGGTGGCACGGGATACATGCGGACGTGCATTGTCCTGTTGGAACAGCAAGTTCCCTTGCCGGTCTAGGAATGGTAGAACGATGGGTTCGATGACGGTTTGGATGTACCGTGCACTATTCAGTGTCCCCTCAACGATCACCAGAGGTGTATGGCCAGTGTAGGAGATCGCTCCCCACACCATGATGCCGGGTGTTGGCACTGTGTGCCTCGGTCGTATGCAGTCCTGATTGTGGCGCTCACCTGCACGGCGCCAAACACGCATACGACCGTCATTGGCACCAAGGCAGAAGCGACTCTCATCGCTGAATACGACACGTCTCCATTCGTCCTTCCATTCACGCCTGTCGCGACACCACTGGAGGCGAGCTGCACGATGTTGGGTCGTGAGCGGAAGACGGCCTAACGGTGTGCGGGACCGTAGCCCAGCTTCATGGAGACGGTTGCGGTTGGTCCTCGCCGATACCCCAGGAGCAACAGTGTCCCTAATTTGCTGGGAAGTGGCGGTGCGGTCCCCTACGGCACTGCGTAGGATCCTACGGTCTTGGCGTGCATCCGTGCGTCGCTGCGGTCCGGTCTCAGGTTGACGGGGACGTGCACCTTCCGCCGACCACTGGCGACAACATCGATGTACTGTGGAGACCTCACGCCCCACGTGTTGAGCAATTCGGCGGTACGTCCACCTGGCCTCCCGCATGCCCACTATACGCCCTCGCTCAAAGTCCGTCAACTGCACATACGGTTCACGTCCAGGCTGTCGCGGCATGCTACCAGTGTTAAAGACTGTGATGGAGCTCCGTATGCCACGGCAAACTGGGTGACACTGACGGCGGCGGTGCACAAATGTTGCGCAGCTAGCGCCATTCGACGGCCAACACCGTGGTTCCTGGTGCGTCCGCTGTGCCGAGCGTGTGATCATTGCTTGTACAGCCCTCTCGCAGTGTCCGGAGCAAGTATGGTGGGTCTGACACACAGGTGTCAATGTGTTCTTTTTTCGATTTCCAGGAGTGTATATTGCAGTAGTTATTCAGAGATGGTGAGGCTTGCACAGAACAGACCAACATGAAGATATTTGTTCTGAAAACCACAAGCTCCATTACATCATAAAGGAACTTGAAACGTCACGACTGTGCTACTAAAACCTCTTACGTTATTTGATTTTCAAACGGCTGAGCAAAACTGAAGGTACTCAGACATTTCTCTCTTTACTTATTCTGATCATCACTAAACTGACACACAATATTTTTAGCGGAACGCAATCTGACTTGCAGTAATCCCTCCAAAAGAATGACCCTGGCTAACAATAACCTATACGTTTCATGAATCACTTACCTCACAAAAATCTTCGTTACTCGAACTACTGAAATTCAGCGAGCGCCAATACTGCCAGCTGAATAAAAGATTCTAACTACTGGAGGCACTAACTCCAGGTAGGCACAGTTAGAAACTGAAAGATTTTGATAGCGAACAAACAATTATTTACTTTAATAGCGTTCAAAAGTCATAAACAAATTTCCTTTTTTTGACGGACACACGTCCAGATCGTCCGCTCAAAACTCTGGCATCTCTCTCCCCACAACCACCACTGCTGGAGGCTTCAATTGCCCAACGCTACGCGCTGTTCACATCCAACTGCCCATCACTACAGAAGCGAATATTACAACAATGAGTCCAAGCAGCCACAGACTGCACACAGCACAGCCAGTGATTTTCATGCAGAGCGCTACGTGGCGTTACCAACATAAAAACCTAAACAGCCTACTTACAAACTGATTAAACCGCAAAACTACAAACAGGGGACAAAGAGAGAGAGAGAAAGGGGGGAGGGAGGGAGAGGGAGAGTCACTGGAGGGCACAAACATTCATGAGAATACAAAATATCAGCTGTCAGTCGACGTATAATTAACAATGCGAGGAGTTTATATTCTCTATTTGGTAAAGATCTTACTTTGGTAACACAAAACGGCATCGATTCCTTTTTTTAAGTAACAGGTTTACGAAAACACTATAATTTTAACTTCTTATGCAGATGTAAGATAATCTCTTGAATCACAACCTCCCATTGTGTGTCACACGAAGATGTTCTGTTTTAAAAAGACTAGAAAATCAGTTTACACTGACAACCAATTATTTTGATGCTACAGCTCTCTAGACGCAGTCTACTTAATTATTTTTTCTGTAGAGGTTACACTCGCGTTCAAACCGCCGAAACGTTTGCTTCAGACAAAGAAATAAAAGTAGCTGACTTAATGCCTCGCAGAACCCAAATCAGGTGGGTTTAGAGCCATAACGACGTTTCTAAAAAAATTGCCCATTTTGACATAATCACCCTATTAATGTTGAAGTGGGAAGTTGTTGAGTGAATATAAACACGCTCTAAGAACCACGAGGTATTGTGATTATCAGCAACGTAAAAAATGGTTCAAATGGCTCTGAGCACTATGGGACTCAACTGCTGCGGTCATAAGTCCCCTAGAACTTAGAACTACTTAAACCTAACTAACCTAAGGACATCACACACATCCATGCCCGAGGCAGGATTCGAACCTGCGACCGTAGCAGTCGCGCGGTTCCGGACTGCGCGCCAAGAACCGCTAGACCACCGCGGCCGGCTCAGCAACGTAAATTTGGTGGTAGCAGTAATAGTATTTCTGCTGTTGCAAAATTTATCTTGCCTTCATATCAAAACACGCATTTTCTAGATAAGTCGTTATGACTATAAACCACTGCTGGTGGGCCAGAGAGTTCCGCGCTTTCCATGTGTGAGTCCCCTGTCTTGAAAACACTGCTTCATCTGGCTTGGTACGGCAAGACAGCTTCGTGCGTCAGACATGGGAGAACGCACGCACGCACGTCTGACGCAGGCAACTCGAGGTTACGGCTAGAATCCAGCATGCGTGACACGTAAAATTCGCGATGAAGGTTATGGTGAGGCACTGAAATTCTCTTTGGCTGTTGGACCATCATTTCACGACAGAGCCATGGCCGGATACTATAGTTTATAGCGGGGAAAACAATAGTGGGGTTTGATGATTATCGACGATAAGGTCATTCGGGACGGACCTCAAACATAGCCGGAATTTCGAACAGAATGATTTTGTTGTTGTTGTCTTCAGTCCTGAGACTGGTTTGATGCATCTCTCCATGCTACTCTATCCTGTGCAAGCTGCTTCATCTCCCAGTACCTACTGCAACCTACATCCTTCTGAATCTGCTTAGTGTACTCATCTCTCGGTCTCCCTCTACGATTTTTACCCTCCACGCTGCCCTCCAATGCTAAATTTGTGATCCCTTGATGCCTCAAAACATGTCCTACCAACCGATCCCTTCTTCTAGTCAAGTTGTGCCACAAACTTCTCTATTCAATACTTCCTCATTAGTTACGTGATCTATCCACCTTATCTTCAGTATTCTTCTGTAGCACCACATTTCGAAAGCTTCTATTCTCTTCTTGTCCAAACTAGTAATCGTCCATGTTTCACTTCCATACATGGCTACACTCCAAACAAATACTTTCAGAAACGACTTCCTGATACATAAATCTATATTCGATGTTAACAAATTTCTCTTCTTCAGAAACGCTTTCCTTGCCATTGCCAGTCTACATTTTATATCCTCTCTACTTCGACCATCATCAGTTATTTTACTTCCTAAATAGCAAAACTCCTTTACTACTTTAAGTGTCTCATTTCCTAATCTAATTCCCTCAGCATCACCCGATTTAATTTGACTACATTCCATTATCCTCGTTTTGCTTTTGTTAATGTTCATCTTATATCCTCCTTTCAAGACACTGTCCATTCCGTTCAACTGCTCTTCCAAGTCCTTTGCCGTCTCTGACAGAATTACAATGTCATCGGCGAACCTCAAAGTTTTTACTTCGTCTCCATGAATTTTAATACCTACTCCAAATTTTTCTTTTGTTTCCTTTACTGCTTGCTCAATATACAGATTGAATAACATCGGGGAGTGGCTACAACCCTGTCTCACTCCTTTCCCAACCACTGCTTCCCTTTCATGCCCCTCGACTCTTATTACTGCCATCTGGTTTCTGTACAAATTATAAATAGCCTTTCGCTCCCTGTATTTTACCCCTGCCACCTTTAGAATTTGAAAAAGAGTATTCCAGTCAACATTGTCAAAAGCTTTCTCTAAGTCTACAAATGCTAGAAACGTAGGTTTGCCTTTTCTTAATCTTTCTTCTAAGATAAGTCGTAAGGTCAGTATTGCCTCACGTGTTCCAACATTTCGACGGAATCCAAACTGATCCTCCCCGAGGTCTGCATCTACCAGTTTTTCCATTCGTCTGTAAAGAATTCGCGTTAGTATTTTGCAGCCGTGGCTTATTAAACTGATAGTTCGGTAATTTTCACATATGTCAGCACTTGCTTTCTTTGGGATTGGAATTATTACATTCTTCTTGAAGTCTGAGGGTATTTCGCCTGTCTCATACATCTTGCACACCAGATGGTAGAGTTTTGTCATGACTGGCTCTCCCAAGGCCGTCAGTAGTTCTAATGGAATGTTGTCTACTCCGGGGGCCTTGTTTCGACTCAGGTCTTTCAGTGCTCTGTCAAACTCTTCACGCAGTATCGTATCTCCCATTTCGTCTTCATCTACATCCTCTTCCATTTCCATAATATTGTCCTCAAGTACATCGCCCTTGTATAAACCTTCTATATACTGCTTCCACCTTTCTGCCTTCCCTTCTTTGCTTAGAACTGGGTTTCCATCTGAGCTCTTGATATTCATACACGTGGTTCTCTTCTCTCCAAAGGTCTCTTTAATATTCCTGTAGGCAGTATCTATCTTACCCCTAGTGAGATAAGCTTCTACATCCTTACATTTGTCCTCTAGCCATCCCTGTTTAGCCATTTTTCACTTCCTGTCGATCTCATTTTTGAGACGTTTGTATTCCTTTTTGTCTGCTTCATTTACTGCATTTTTATATTTTCTCCTTTCATCAATTAAATTCAATATTTCTTCTGTTACCCAAGGATTTCTAGCAGCCCTCGTCTTTGTACCTACTTCATCCTCTGCTGCCTTCACTACTACATCCCTCAGAGCTACCCATTCTACT
The DNA here is from genome assembly GCF_023897955.1 of Schistocerca gregaria. Lineage (NCBI taxonomy): Eukaryota > Metazoa > Arthropoda > Insecta > Orthoptera > Acrididae > Schistocerca > Schistocerca gregaria. Next base: position 430,875,475 of record NC_064921.1, read on the forward strand.
TCTACTGTATTTCTTTCCCCTATTCCTGTCAATTGTTCCCTTATGCTCTCTCTGAAACTCTGTACAACCTCTGGTTCTTTCAGTTTATCCAGGTCCCATCTCCTTAATTTCTCACATTTTTGCAGTTTCTTCAGTTTTAATCTACAGGTCATAACCAATAGATTGTGGTCCGAGTCCACATCTGCCCCTGGAAATGTCTTACAACTTAAAACCTGGTTCCTAAATCTCTGTCTTACCATTATATAATCTATTTGATACCTTTTAGTATCTCCAGGGTTCTTCCACGTATACAACTTTCTTTCATGATTCTTAAACCAAGTGTTAGCTATGATTAAGTTGTGCTCTGTGCAAAATTCTACTAGGCGGCTTCCTCTTTCATTTCTTAGCCCCAATCCATATTCACCTACTATGTTTCCTTCTCTCCCTTTTCCTACACTCGAATTCCAGTCACCCATTACTATTAAATTTTCGTCTCCCTTCACTATCTGAATAATTTCTTTTATTTCATCGTACATTTCTTCAATTTCTTCATCATCTGCAGAGCTAGTTGGCATATAAACTTGTACTACTGTAGTAGGTGTGGCTTCGTATCTATCTTGGCCACAATAATGCGTTCACTATACTGTTTGTAGTAGCTTACCCGCATTCCTATTTTCCTATTCATTATTAAACCTACTCCTGCATTACCCCTATTTGATTTTGTGTTTATAACCCTGTAGTCACCTGACCAGAAGTCTTGTTCCTCCTGCCACCGAACTTCACTAATTCCCACTATATCTAACTTTAACCTATCCATTTCCCTTTTTAAATGTTCTAACCTACCTGCCCGATTAAGGGATTTGACATTCCACGCTCCGATCCGTAGAACGCCAGTTTTCTTTCTCCTGATAACGACATCCTCCTGAGTAGTCCCCGCCCGGAGATCCGAATGGGGGACTATTTTACCTCCGGAATATTTTACCCAAGAGGATGCCATCATCATTCAATCATACAGTAAAGCTGCATGTCCTCGGGAAAAATTACGGCTGTAGTTTCCCCTTGCTTTCAGCCGTTCGCGGCACCAGCACAGCAAGGCTGTTTTGGTTAATGTTGCAAGGCCAGATCAGTCAATCATCCAGACTGTTGCCCTGCAACTACTGAAAAGGCTGCTGCCCCTCTTCAGGAACCACACGTTTGTCTGGCCTCTCAACAGATACCCCTCCGTTGTGGTTGCACCTACGGTACGGCCATCTGTATCGCTGAGGCACGCAAGCCTCCCCACCAACGGGAAGGTCCATGGTTCATGGGGGGAGGAGAATGATTTTAGCCTTCCGAAAATATCGGTCGTACGAATCCCAGTTCACTCTTTTCTCATATAACACCACGAAAGATGTGGCTCAAGGATATCGGATAGGTGGAGTATATGTTGACTTCCGAACAGTATTTGACTCAGTACGTGGGATAAGAAATGAGATTTGTGATTGGAGTCAGGATTTCTTAGTAGGGAGGACGCAACATGTTGCCTTGGACGAGGAGCCATCGACAGCAGTAAAGTTACTGCAGGGGTGCTTCAGCGAAACGTTTTGGCCTCTTGCTGTTCATATTGTGTGTTAATGAACTGACAAAGAACAGCAATAGTAAACACAGACTTTTTGCAGATCACTCAGTCATCCGTAATGAAGTACTAACTGAAAAAGCTGCAAAAATATCCAGTCAATTGATAAAATTTAAAATGGTGCAAAGTTGACAAGTTACTTTAAATCTTCAGAAATGTAGACTTGTGTACTAAACAAAACGTAAAAAAAAAAAAAAACATAGTGCCGCATGATTGCATTGTCAGTGAGTCACAGCTGGTGTCTGTCAAACCATACAAATACTTTGGTGTAACGATTTGTGGGGATGTGAAGTGGAACCTTTACAAAGGCGCAGCCATAGGTGAAGCAGGTAGCGGACAGCGGTTCATTGGTAGAACACTAGGGTAATGCAGCCATTCTACATATAAAACGCTCGTATGAACCATCCCAGAATATTGATCAAGTGTGTGGGACCCGTATCAAACAGGACTAACAGGGGATATTGAAACAGCAGCACGAATGGTCACAGGTTTGTTCGACCCGTGGGAGAACGTCACTGGGATACTGAAAGAACTTACCTGGTAGACGCTTGAATGTTGACACCGAAAAGCCTCCTTAGAAAGTTTAGAGAACCAAGTTAAAGTGATGGTCTAGGAACGTGTCACGACCCACTGCACATCGATCCCATAGGGATGGAAAATAAAGAGAGACATTTAAGCAGTCATTCTTCTAGCGCTCCTTACGTGATTGGAAACGGAAGAAATCCTATCATGTGGTGCGATTCAGTGTACCTTCTGACAAGAACTTCACAGTGGTGTACACAATACGAATGTTTGATGTAGATATGGATGTCGATGTGGATGAGCAGAAGCTCGGGTTGGCGTGGATGGGGCGTGAATTGACTATTTTTCCCCAAAGGTACCACCCTGAACATAACCGTAAATATTCTGAAAAAAAAAAACACCTAAATGTGGGCTGGCAGGTGAGAGAATTGAATCATGGACGGCCAGAATGCGACTACAGTGTCTTAACTAATGCGTCACCTCTCCCGATACACCTTAATCATGTAACTATGTTGGGATAGGCCATTTATCGGAAGCCCACTCACACTGACTCGTATATACAGGCTGAGAGGGTATCGGACCGCAGCAAGTGCTGACCGCGCCGGTTTGCGGTGTCCGCGAAACTGCGGCTATTCTCCAGCCTGAAGGTAACGGGTTGGGTTCCATTAGTCCGGTTAGAGGGTGATGACATGGTCCGACTGGGTAGTCTTCAAAGTTGAGTGTTTTTTCCACAAAACAGCTGGTGTGTCGACAGGTAGCAACACCTTACAGATGTACTCAGAGCTTTAGCAGGTAATGGCCAATCGCAGGGACTAACTTCTGCTCTGGAGGCTGGTTGGCCGAAATGCAGGCACGTGAAAATAAATGTCATGGAGCTGTGGATAGCTCGCGGAATGGACGAGTCTGACAGTACCGCTTTTAAGACGCAGGGGGCGAGTTAGAGCCCTCTGGAGCGGAGACGGTGTCGAAGAGTAATTCGGCAGTTTGTAGTCGGGGACCAGAAAACTTTTTTCGAGTATGGGACGTTTAGAAATTGTTCGAAAGTGTGTTCCTTTCCACGCACCGGTAAACGTCTTAATCTATTGTTGAATTTCGAGGAGGGTGTTGATGTTCGCCTAACCGATAGTGGAACAACTGGCTAACTGGAAGCGTTGTGCAAGGAACGGAGCGGACTTGGCGAGGGTTATTAGAAGACAAATAAATTGAGTTTTGCTCCAATAGAAATTTGAAGTGTGGAGTTCTCATGTATTTCCTTACCTTCTTTAACTTTAGACTGTGTTGTTTACAAAAGAGATGTAAGAGACAGGCTGGTGGCATTGTGGTGATAGATAGCTTGACTGTTTTAATCCTATCTTGTGAGTCTAAGCGAGTCCGGCAACCCTTACGTGACTATAGCGTCGGTGCAGCAGGGCTTAGAAATTATCCAGAACCGCCAACAAACATTTGGGAGGAAGTATACGGAGCAATATTTCGTGTGATTAGTCTCACGCGTCGCACGACGCTAAGAGTTTGAGGACCATGACCGAGGCGGGGCTTCACCAGACACTACAGAAGTATCCGAGACGACGGACGAGCAGGACCTTCCAAGAGTTGTCACCATCTAGCTCAGCAAGAAGGGACGCTTCGTGCCTTGGTTCACAGAGCCCATGACATTTCAGTTTGTCACCTGATTTAGCTCATTTCGAAGTGACCTCTCGTTAGAATGTTTATATTGAAAGACAGATCAGATGTGCCCTGCGCTATCGACCAACCACGCACCGGGTGAGTGATGATAATAACAAGGTGGCGTCAAAGTCTACGGCCTTTCTGCTTTACGCAGGGTATCATTTCCAACAAGACTGGTCGTATTTTGCGGAAATACGACGTGAAATGCGTTTTTAGACCACCATCTATGATAAGGACTATTTTAGGATTATTTTGGTTTGCGTGGGGCGGGTGTCTATCGTACTACCGGCATGTCGTGTATTCGTCAGACCATCAGGACTATGGAGGACTGGCGTATTGAGCGTAAGTTGCAGAACATTGCCTCGGCACAGTCATCCTATTAAATGTAACAGCACTGAGATTCTGGCATGCACTGTGACGTGTTGAGATAGTGTTATTAAGGAAGCATTCAGAATTAAATTAACAACTGGCGTTAAAAATAGAGGTGGAGGTTTTTGCTTGAATCTGTGTAGAATCCTGGTCTCTCCGCTGTCAAAGAAAAGAGGGACAGAGTTAATGCTACCGCACCCGTTGGTTATTAGTTTCATTGTCGAGAATTCCTGAAGAAGTCGGTTGCCTTCGGATGCGAGGTGGCACTAGCGTTTACAGTGTGTGTGTGTGTGTGTGTGTGTGTGTGTGTGTGTGTGTGTGTTTTATCTTTCCGATATGATCTGTATACTGAGGATTTAAATTTCCTTACACAATGTTTTTTTTCCGTATTTGTGCATTGAAAATGACGGCGTGGGCCTGTCAAAATATCAGCTGTTGTCAAAGACGTCACGAGGCTAACCTCATGTTAAGTTATTTGAATATTTCAGTGCTAAAGTTAATAAGGAACTTCTCATTTCTCATCTCACCTATGCCCTCAGGGTGTCAGGCGTATAAATGCAGATATTTTTGTTGATGACTGAGGACAGCGTACTGAACAACATTCCATCAGTACTTACTTCATTTTCAGACTAATAATTCCCTTCCGCCGGAGGTTCGAGTCCTCCCTCGGGCATGGTTGTGTGTGTTGTTATTAGCATAGGTTAGTTTAAGTTATTTTAAGCAGCGTGTAAGGGAAAGCAGAAAGGTGGAAGGAGTATATAGAGGTCTATACAGGGCGATGTACTTGAGGACAATATTATGGAAATGGAGGAGGAAATAAATGAAGATGAAATGGGAGATATGATACTGCGTGAAGAGTTTGACAGAGCACTGAAAGACCTGAGTCGAAACAAGGCCCCGGGAGTAGAGAACATTCCATTAGAACTACTGACAGCCTTGGGAGAGCCAGGCCTGACAAAACTCTACTATCCGATGAGCAAGATGTACGAGACAGGCGAAATACCCTCAGACTTTAATATAATAATATAATAATATAATTAATATAATAATTCCAATCCTAAAGAAGGCAGGTGTTGACAGATGCGGAAATTACCGAAAAATCAGTTTAATAAGTCTCGGCTGCAAAATGCTAAAGCGAATTCTTTACAGACGAATGGAAAAACTAGTAGAATCCGACCTCGGGGACGATCAGTTTGGATTCCGTAGAAATGTTGGAACACGTGAGGCAATACTGACCCTACGACTTATCTTAGAAGATAAATCAAGGAAAGGCAAACCTACGTTTCTAGCATTTGTAGACTTAGAGAAAGCTTTTGACAATGTTGACTGGAATACTTTCTTTCAAATTCTGAAGGTCGCAGGGGTAAAATATAGGGAGCGAAAGGCTATTTACAATTTGTACAGAAACCAGATGACAGTTATAAGAGTCGAGGGGCATGAAAGGGAAGCAGTGGTTGGGAAGGAAGTGAGACAGGGTTGTAGCCTCTCCCCGATATTATTCAACCTGTATATTGAGCAAGCAGTAAAGGAAACAAAAGGAAAGTTCGGAGTAGGAATTAAAATCCATGGAGAAGAAATAAAAACTTTGAGGTTCGCCGTTGACATTGTAATTCTGTCAGAGACAGCAAAAGACTTGGAAGAGCAGTTGAACAGAATGGACAGTGTCTTGAAAGGAAGATATAAGATGAACATCAACAAAAGCAATACGAGGATAATGGAATGTAGTCGAATTAAGTCGGGTGATGCTGAGGGAACTAGATTAGGAAATGAGACATTTAACGAAGTAAAGGAGTTTTGCTATTTGGGGAGCAAAATAACTGACGATGGTCGAAGTAAAGAGGATATAAAATGTAAACTGGCAATGGCAAGGAAAGTGTTTCTGAGGAAGAGAAATTTGTTAACATCGAGTATTGATTTAAGTGTCAGGAAGTCGTTTTTGAAAGTATTTGTATGGAGTGCAGCCACGTATGGAAGTGAATCATGGACGATAAATAGTTTGGACAAGAAGAGAATCGAAGCTTTCGAAATGTGGTGCTACAGAAGAATGCTGAAGATTAGATGAGTAGATCACATAACTAATGAGGAGGTATTGAACAGGACTGAGGAGAAGCGGAGTTTGTGGCACAACTTGACTAGAAGAAGGGATCGGTTGGTAGGACATGTTCTGAGGCATCAAGGGATCACCAATGTAGTACTGGAGGGCGGCGTGGACGGTAAAAATCGTAGAGGGAGACCAAGAGATGAATACACTAAGCAGGTTCAGAAGGATGTTGGCTGCAGTAGGTACTGAGAGATGAAGAAGCTTGCATAGGATAGAGTTGCATGGAGAGCTGCATCAAACCTGTCTCAGGACTGAAGACCACAACTACAAAACCAGATATGCATGAAAAATTTCAATCTCGGTTTTCTTGGAAACTAGATGCCGTCGCACGAAAAGTTGCTGACCAGGTCTCCAGTTCAGGTGCCTCTACAAGACGCATAACATTTATCAAAATCCGTGAATAACAGATCTAATGGTCCCTTTGTCAGTTGCTGAAAAGCAATTATCGGACTTCGTTTCATTAGTGGGATACCGCGAAATTGTGATTTCTTACATATCAAATTACACACAAAACATACTAACGGCCCATACCTGAACACTGACCTAATGTGTGGGACATATTTCCACAGTATTGTTTGACTAACGAGAGTGTAACAGAAACGTAGAAAACTCATCACTGGCAGCAGGGCTGGTACGTTTCCGCACAAGCGACGTTACATTTGGCACCTGCGCCTCCTGCCTATCCCTGCTTACCTAACACGCCAATTATCGTTCCTTGGACTCTTAGTAAGAGCTGTAAGAATAAATGTAAATTTAGTGAGCGTGGAAATGGTTTTTTTCGCTACTGATTATGATACACCCTGCTTACAAATTTTGCAGTCTTGCGCCCCCCTCCGCTGGGCGCGCCAAGCGGCCGCTTGTCGAAGCCTTAAACCGGCCCTGGTTGGCAGACACTCGAATAAATACGCTCTGTACCTTACGAGAATCTACTTAGCAAATCCAGAGAACAGCATAACGCTTGGGATATTTAAATCACCACTTTCAATGCACCAAGCGCTAGTTGTCACAGGAATATGCCTTTTCCCCGCGGTCGCAACAATTTCTCGGCGATCGGACTTCATTTTCAGTATTTAATCAGATTCTTACTATAACATCTACGCGTACGAACCAAAAGTTAATGCTGAGAAAAAAAACGCCATCCGTGTATTGTTACCGTTGCACTGTCGTTGTAAAAGTCGTACAAAAAGCTCGTTGCCCCTGGCAACAAGCTGGACCGCGATCTCATCCACTTCGGTTTCAGTAGCTCCAGCCTCCCCCGCTCTTCCTCACAATGGGCCGTACGCGACTCGTCGCAAAGCAAATCTTGCAACAGTCACACCACTACGCCACATCAACCTCAGATTTGAACACTCTGCATTTGTCAACAACGCTGGAAGGCGACTTCGACGTCATGGGAGAAACAGAGTCCACATATAAAGTGCTAGAGGTGTAGGTACAGATATTGTGGCATTTGTACCTTAACATGTACCCTCTTCGGTGTGTTACTTGTTTTTTCTCTGTGTCTAACAGTCTTCCACCGAACACGTCACATAATTAGCTACACACTGTTTTCTGCATGGTCTTAGCTGCACCGCCAAGTGGACTATGCCTGTCAGTATATACAATCCGTTTTGCGCCCACGCATCCACAGCTCAATACCTGACCTGCTGCCCAGCGCAAAATAAACATTAATGGCTTACTTGCGCCATGCGCACTTGGAGGTTTCAGCGAACCTAAAAGCAAACTACTCATAATGGCTATAATTATTAGTGTGTGTGTGTGTGTGTGTGTGTGTGTGTGTGTGTGTGTGTGTGTGTGTGAGAGAGAGAGAGAGAGAGAGAGAGAGAGAGAGAGAGAGAGAGAGAGAGAGAGAGTTCTTAAGGGACCAAAATGCAGATGTCATCGGTCCCTAGACTTGTTGTTGTTGTGGTCTTCAGTCCTGAGACTGGTTAGATGCAGCTCTCCATGCTACTCTATCCTGTGCAAGATTCTTCATCACCCAATACCTACTGCAACCTACGTCCTTCTAAATCGGCTTAGTGTATTCACTGCTCTGTCAAACTCTTCACGCAATATCATATCTCCGCCGGCCTGAGTGGCCGAACGGTTCTAGGCGCTACAGTCTGGAGCCGCACGATCGCTATTGTCGCAGGTTCGAATCCTGCCTCGGGCATGGATGTTTGTGATGTCCTTAGGTTAGTTAGGTTTATGTAGCTCTAAGTTCTAGGGGACTGATGACTACAGAAGTTAAGTCCCATAGTGCTCAGAGCCATTATCATATCTCCCATTGCATCTTCATCTACATCCTCTTCCATTTCCATAACATTGTCCTCAAGTACATCACCCTTGTATAGACCCTCTATATACTCCTTCCACCTTTCTGCTTTCCCTTCTTTGCTTAGAACTGGGTTTCCATCTGAGCTCTTGATATTCATACAAGTCGTTCTCTTTTCTCCAAAGGTCTCTTTAATTTTCCTGTAGGCAGTATCTATCTTACCCCTAGTGAGATAAGCCTCTACATTCCTACATTTGTCCTCTAGCCATCCCTGCTTATCCATTTTGCACTTCCTGTCTATCTCATTTTTGAGACGTCTGTATTCCTTTTTGCCTGCTTCATTTACTGCATTTTTATATTTTCTCCTTTCATCAATTAAATTCAATATTTCTTCAGTTATCCAAGGATTTCTACTAGCCCTCGTCTTTTTACCTACTTGATCCTCTCCTGCGTTCACTATTTCATTCCTCAAAGCTACCCATTCTTCCTCTACTGTATTTATTTCCCCCATTCCTGTCAATTGTTCCCTTATGCTCTCCCTGAAACTCTGTACAACCTCTGGTTCTTTCAGTTTATCCAGGTCCCATCTCCTTAAATTCCCACCTTTTTGCAGTTTCTTTAGTTTTAGTCTACAGTTCATAACCAACAGGTTGTGGTCAGAGTCCACATCTGCCCCTGGAAATGTCTTACAATTTAATATCTGGTTCTAAATCTCTGTCTTACCATTACATAATCTATCTGATACCTTTTAGTATCTCCAGGCTTCTTCCATGTATACAGCCTTCTTTTATGATTCTTGAACCAAGTGTTAGCTATGATTAAGTTGTGCTCTGTGCAAAATTCTATCAGGCGGCTTCCTCTTTCATTTCTTTGCCCCAGTCCATATTCACCTACTACGTTTCCTTCTCTTCCTTTTCATACTGTCGAATTCCAGTCACCCACGACTATTAAATTTTCGTCTCCCTTCACTACCTGAATAATTTCTTTTATCCCATCATACATTTCATCAATTTCTTCATCATCTGCAGAGCTAGTTGGCATATAAATTTGTACTACTGTAGTAGGCGTGGGTTTCGTGTCTATCTTGGCCACAATAATGCGTTCTCTATGCTGTTTGTAGAAGCTTACCCCTATTGCTATTTTTTTATTCAATATTCTTCTGCATTACCCCTATTTGATTTTGTATTTATAACCCTGTATTCGCCTGACCAAAAGTCTTGTTCCTTCTGCCACCGAACTTCATTAATTCCTACTGTATCCAACTTTAACCTATCCATTTCCCTTTTTAAATTTTCTAACCTACCTGCCCGATTAAGGATTCTGACATTCCACGCTCCGATCCGTAGAACGCCAGTTTTCTTTCTCCTGATAACGACGTCCTCTTGAGTACTCCCCGCCCGGAGATCCGAATGGGGGGCTATTTTACCTCCGGAATATTTTCCCCAAGAGGACGCCATCATCATTTAATCATACAGTAAAGCTGCATGCCCTCAAAAAAATTACGGCTTGCTTTCAGCCGTTCGCAGTACCACAACAGCAAGGCCGTTTTGGTTTGTGTTACAGGGCCACATCAGTCAATCATCCAGACTGTTGCCCCTGCAACTACTGAAAAGGCTGCTGCCCCTCTTCAGGAACCACACGTTTGTCTGGCCTCACAACAGATACCCCTCCGCTGTGGTTGCACCTGTGGTACGGATATCTGTATCGTTGAGGCACGCAAGCCTCCCCACCAACGGCAAGGTCCATGGTTCATGGGAAGATGCATCCCTCTGTACGTCTAACTTTAGCCATTTCCTGACTAAGCGAGCGTAGTGCAGCAGGTAACGTTCACCGCAACAATGCTGACGGTACGAATAAGATTATTGCACATATATTTTTATTTTTTCTTCGCTTTCCTCGTACACAATGTCTTTTAATGGTATACGTCATGAAAAATTATTCAAAAATAATTTTCGTCGGGCTAATTCGACCAATAAAATAATCATTACAGCAAACGTTCTTCAAAAGTGTATTTAGTTTATTACAGAATAGATTAGAGAATCGTCTTGCTAACTATTGGTTGCATCGAGTGCTGTGCTAGAGGAGAGTTTCGGATGGTATTGGTCCTAGAAGCAATCAAAGTATAAATTCGTAGAGCACCGCGCACATGAAAGCTACCACCTTACAGGTACAAGCATTTTTCTGAAAGCGGTCCGTTTTAATTCAAAAAGATTGTTCTCTTTTCGATCCACTTCGATGTTAACCACGAATATTTGATAATTTCCGTGAAAGAAGATACAATAATTTGATGCAGAATTAAAGAGTGTATTTTTTATGGAACCTTCACTTGTAGCCATTTTTCTTGGGAGCATTTTGCATTTTTTATTCCTGAAAATTTTAACCTCCCTGTAAAAATGAACATCGTAGAGCTAGTAAAGTGCTGTATATTTGGTGGGATAATTTTTACGGTACAGGTGCATGCTTTTATCTGCAAATATCTGTTCGTTAAATATCTGATCAGTCTGCCCTCTCTACAAATCAATATTGGAAAAAATATTCTTGACACACGTACAGAACTTTCGTGAACTTCCCTGATATCGTGCCGGCCACAGTAACACTTCTTTAATTTATAAGTCAATATGTCAGATCTTTTTGAACAATCTGACCAAATCTTATGGATAGTTCTTACGTGAATAGGAAACGTAAGGGAATAGCTTTCTTGATGTAGTTGCAGTGTACTGTGCTATGAAGAAATGACTAATCTTGTTCAGATGTTTTTCCCCGCAGGCACTGTTTTCACTCCTTGTTCCACAAGACATCAGTTGTAGGCCTTACGTAGATTGGTACGGGCAACCGTTTTGACTGGTAGTAATTACATAATAGAGATTAAAATTAGAGATGATATTTTCATCTGGATCTGGAATGACACATAGTATTTAATGATATTCTGCACAACGTTGCACGACGCTTGCTTGCACGGTATATGATATATGCTTAAAGTTGCAGGTATAGGAGGTACGCATAAAACTTTCAACATCAATTTTCTCGAAAACTAAGGGCTGTCACATGAAAAGCCGCTAGTTAGGTACTGACGACAGGTCTCTCCATTACATACCTTAGACTCAATCAAAATCAGTGATTAACAGGTCTGCTGGTCCAATTCTGAGCGCATGTGGTCGTTCCTTAGGTACTCCAAATATTCATGTGACTCCACTGAATCTAGTTTACCATCATCAGCCATTTGCCATCCGCTGCTTTATAAAGGCTTCCCCTGGATTTTTACATATGTATCAGACTTTTAGATTCATGCTTTTAAGTAGCTTCCACTTGTTTTCTAATGTCATCTACCCACCTTTCATTAGGCTACTCTCTTGGTCTCACGGAATCCAGTGCAGATGATATCCACAAGCCTGATAACGTGTCCCATTCGCTTTCACTTTCTTTTCGTTACAGTCTTAATTGTGTTCACCACTCTTAACTGCTCACGGTCCATATGTTTGTTTTCTTTTGAACTATTTTGTACTAAAAGTCAATATTTGCATGCCGTAACAACCCGTTGGATCGATAAGGTTCCAGCTGACAAAATCTAAGAAAATGAATTGTTACCGTGACAAGGTTGACTTCTGCTACTGGTAGAGCGTACTAGTGCTGCAGTCTGTGGAGAAGTAGGCGAGTTACAAGAACGCCGATGTTCCAGCTGATAGCACTTTGATCCGTTGGGACGACAAGGTTTATGTGAGCTATGGAACTTGTTATTTTGTTGTTGAATTATGTTTCTTGTAAGTAATGATAAATAAAGTTCAGTATTTGTGTAACTATTAGTTTTCGTTAATCAAGTCGTATTATCTCAACAAAAACTAGGATTTAAACGAGGAAAATATCAACCTTAAATTATTCGGTTTTGGAATGGAGAAAAACAAGACAAAGGAAATTTGCTGTTACAAATTGACTGAAGAAACAAGCGTAGAACTAAGTGACAATTGAAAATGTATGAGATGCTTGAATAACATGATCAGATACCAATTTCCTGTAGTTTTCAGAGGTTGTTTGGAGCAGCAGTTTTACAAAGAATGCAGTCATGTTGCATTTTCAATAAAGTGTATTTATAATTGTCCTTTGCAGTGCATTGTGAAAATGAATAATGAGTTAATGAAAATTTGACACCAATTTACACGAAATTAATGAAGTGTTAGTTGACACCTTGTCATTCCAAAGGTTCGATAAGTGAACAAAGCTGACTGTAAACCCTCCGCTTCATAAGGATCTAAATCTTCTTTTAGACGCAGTTTATTTTATCAGAAGAACTCGATGCATCTGTGCTTCTTTTCCTTTCTGCCAATTCAATTTTAAATTTTGAACTTCTGTGTGATGATTACATTTTATGTAAACTTTTTCGAGGGCCGACCACATCATATTCTTCAGGCACAGCAGCTAAAGAAGTGGGTGAGTCGTAGAAATATTGTGAAGAAACGGGATCAACAACTCGGCTGTAAGCTCGAAAGCACACCATTAGTCAATAACGCCAATAAAACTTGAAAGGTCGCAATTCTGTCTTCGTCTAGTTGTAACTCATTAATCCTTTAATCAAAAGTACCGCGCTTTTAGTTTTGAGAAACGCATAACTTCACATTTATTTACATTAAGAGTTAGCTGTCAGTTCGCTAGATGCTACTACATTTTTGCCGGACATGATTTTTTCATAGATAACAGCATCAACAGCAAAATGTCTGGCTGTCAATTTGAACCTCAACTCTTGCACAGAACGAGCCACATACCTGCAGGACACCGGTTAATTTTCACCGTGCTAATTCTGTCAATAAAATCATTACAGCAAACGTTCTTCAAATGTGTATTTCGTTTGTTACAGAATAGATTAGAGAATCGTCTTGCTAACTATTGGCTGTATCGGCTGCTGTGCTACAGGAGAATTCCGGACGGTATTTGTCCTAGAAAAACTTACATTTCTCCTAACGATGAGGTCATATCATAAACTAAGTAACAGTCACGAAGTCAAGCTGTAATCCACTGTTTGCCTGTAATCGTGTAGTTATGCAGGCTGCCTCGAAATGACACGTAATTGCATCTGCGATCACTTTATTGCATTCGTAGATGATGCAACCAGTATGAATAGCATCTTCATTACATAAGTTATGGGCAATCATGTCACGTTTAAATTTACTTTCGTCACTTTTTCTTAAGAACTGTTACCTGCTATTTACAATTTTTTTATTTACTATCACATGTTATGAAACGTAATTCCATTACTTTTTCTAGGAAGCGTACACTGTCACTTGCAAACGCTTTGATTACCAACACAACGAGCACCACAAATACAACAAGTAACTAGGTATCTCGTAAATGCAGGCCTTATTAGAGAGTTTACACTTAATGTTTCTTGAAAAAAAGTACGACAGGCGAGTGAGTGTGGGCAAAGGTAAACATTGCTGTGTACATGGCTCAACAGGTATGCAGCAATACCACGAGATGACGCCACAACACAGATGCATCACTCCACACAGCAGGCCCCAGAAGGCTCTGCTCCATGTCCGACACTGCCTCATATTCATCTACCGATAGTGCTGTAAGCTGCCAGAGAAAGTGCTGTGAAACGTAGATTACCTTCCTTCCTCCTTGTGTTGGCGCGGATGGAGACCCTTCCGCCAAAAGATGCAAAAGACGACACGTCACTAACACTTATTCACTTCCTGCAGTCAGACACTTTCCGCAGTTCCGGTAGTAACATAGCTCCGCGAATTCTGTTCGGAAGAATACAGTTCCAACTTAGCAGTCGCTATTTACAGAACAATACGAACAGTTAACACTGACAAAGGGACCATCAGACCCGTTAACTACAGATTTCGTTGAGTGTTATGTACGTTGTACGTTGTGGAGACACCTGTCCTGAGTTGCTGGCTAGCAACATCTCGTACGGTGGCACCTAGTTTCCGAGAAAATCGAGGTTGAAGTTTTATGCGTATCGCTATATGTGTAGCAATAACCATTTTCTGAACAAGCGGTCGTAGTGTAGCGGCTGGCGTTCACCGCTACAATGCTGGCAGCATGGAATAGAATATTGCCCATAACTTTTTATTTTTTCTTCAGTTTCAACATATACAATATTATTAATTAGTATATATTATGCAAAATCATCCAAAATTGTCGTTTTCGCCAACCAAATTTCATTTATAATACAATCATCACAGCGAACGTTCTTCAAATGTGTAGTCCTTTCGTTGCAGAATTGTTTGCTGTATCGTCTTAGCACCATCACTTGCACCAGTTACTGTACTAAAGCAGAATACCGCAGCACCGCGCATATTTCATGAAAGCTACTGCTTCGCAGGCACAAGGATTTTTCAGGGGCAGTTTGCTTAAATTCAGAAGAGAGATCAACTTCGATGCGAAGCATGTATTTGATCATTTCTGTGAAAGCATGTACTGTAATTTTATGCAGAATTAAAGAATGTATCTTTTTATGGAAACTTGTCTTGGAACGATTTCTCTGTTACTCTTTAGCAAGTCAGAGCCAACGGCCTTGCTGCAGTGATAACATTAGTTAATGTCAGATCAGCGAAGTTAAGTACTGTCAGGCTTGGCTAGTACTTGGATGAGTGACCGTCCGGATCTGCTGAGTGCTGTTGACAAGTGGGGTGCAGTCAGACATAGTGAAACCAATTGAGAAGCTAAGTGACAGAACTAGCGACATCTGCCGCGAAAACTGAGAACGACCGGGAGAGCTGTGTGCTGAACACATATCTACATCTGCATCTACATCCATACTCCGCAAGCCACCTGAAGGTGTGTGGCGGAGGGTACCCTGACTACCTCTATCGGTTTTCCCTTCTATTCCAGTCTCGTATTGTTCGTGGAAAGAAGGATTGTCGGTATGCTTCTGTGTGGGCTCTAATCTCTCTGATTTTATCCTCATGGTCTCTTCGCGAGATATACGTAGGAGGGAGCAATATACTGCTTGACTCTCCGGTGAAGGTATGTTCTCGAAACTTTAACAAAAGCCCGTACCGAGCTACTGAGCGTCTCTCCTGCAGAGTCTTCCACTGGAGTTTATCTATCATCTCCATAACGCTTTCGTGATTACTAAATGATCCTGTAACGAAGCGCGCTGCTCTCCGTTGGATCTTCTCTATCTCTTCTATCAACCCTATCTCGTACGGATCCCACACTGCTGAGCAGTATTCAAGCAGTGGGTGAACAAGCGTACTGTAACCTACTTCCTTTTTTTTTCGGATTGCATTTCCTTAGGATTATTCCAATGAATCTGTCTGGCATCTGCTTTACCGACGATCAACTTTATATGATCATTCCATTTTAAATCACTGCTAATGCGTACTCCCAGATAATTTATGGAATTAACTGCTTCCAGTTGCTGACCTGATATTTTGTAGCTTTCTATGTATTCGCAGCACATTACACTTGTCTACATTGAGATTCAATTGCCATTCCCTACACCATGCGTCCATTCCGTGCAGATCCTCCTGCATTTCAGTACAATTTTTCATTGTTACAACCTCTCGATAAACCACAGCATCATCTGCAAAAAGCCTCAGTGAACTTCCGATGTCATCCACCAGGTCTTTCCATATCTGCATCTGGTGACGCCTATGGGCTCAGGATGACAAGGCGGTCGGTCTGTGCCGTTGGCCTTCAGGGGCTGTTTGGACGGTATGTGTTTGTTTGTTTGTTCTTTAGCAAGTACGGGGCATTTTGAACTACTTCGTGAAAATTTTAATCTGCCTGTAAAAGCAAACACCACAGGATTGGTAAAGTGGGGTATATTTTAGTGGGGTAATTTTTACGACGGAGCTGCTTGCTTTTCTTTCACCTGCACATATTTGATCATAAACTGTCTGATTAGTCTGCCCTCGCATGCTCAAAAGTTTCTTATCAGGCGTATGAAAGAATGATAAATTTTCAAAGTCTTCGTGCAGAGCTTTCGTGAATTTTCCTGATTCTGAGCAGATCACAATAGCACATTTTTAAATTTCTAAGTCTCTTTTATGCGTCTCTTTTTAACAGTATAGCCAAATTTCCTGAGAAGTTCTTCCATAAATAGAAAAACGTAAGGGGATATCTTTCCTGACGTAGTTACGGTATACTGTGCTGTGAATAATGACTAATCTCGTTCAGAAGCATTTGTGCACCGGAATGGTTTTCCCTCATTCTTCCGCAATTGTTTTATTGTAGGCCTACGTCGATTGGTACTGGCAGCCGCTTTGATAAGTATTAGTTACATAACTGAGATCAAAATTAGGGATGAGTACTTTCGTTTGGATCTAGAATGATGCATAGTATTCAATGATATTCTGCACAATGAAAAAAAAGGAAATTCATACAGACGATTTGAAACTGTATAGCCAGCGTAGTAGCCACGGATCCTAGCTCCTGCCCTACGTTTGCTTCCTCAGTGTATGTTTACTGTTGCAGGTGTCGGAGGCACCCAAACATTCAATGTCGATTTTCTCGGAATAAGGGGAACGTCGCATGAAAACCTGCTAGCCAAGTAGGTGATTCTCTCTATCACATATCTCATCAAAATATGTGATTAACAGGTCTGCTGGTCCCCTTGTGAATGTCTAGATGATTGTAATGTGCGTATTGTGTACCGAAACCGGGCACCTAGAAACGACGGAAAGGCTTCGTCCCGTTGTAGCCCTCAGTGGTTCACAACCCCACAACAGGCCACAGCAGTCCACCCACCCCACGGCCACCCCACACCGAACCCAAAGTTGTTGTGCGGTTTGGCCCCCCAGTAGACTCCCCTCCCCCCCCCCCCCCCCCCCCCCCCCACCAGAGACGTCTCATAGCAGCGAGTGTAATCCTAAACGTTTGTGGGGTAGAGTGATGATGAAATGATGGTGTAAGCGTAAGTGGAGACTGTTTGCGCACCAACAGCCGGCGTAGTGTAACTGAGGTGGAATAAGGGAACCAGCCCGCATCCGCAGAGGCAGATGGAAAACCGCCTTAAAAACCATTCACAGGCTGACTTGCACACCGGATCTCGACACTAACCCACCGGACGGATTCATGTCGGGGACCGGTATGCCTTCCTGCTCGGGATGCAGTGTGTTAGACTGCGTGGCTAACCGGGCAGGCATGTCTTCATGATACTTCCTCTCATAGTGACTATATCACAGACTGTCAAGAGACAGCGAAGTTATGAGGATTTCATTGTACTAAGGGCGTTAGGAAATGATTTACAGCAGCAGTTATTTATTAATGAACATGAGTCAAAGAGCTTGGCAACTTCATCATTGTGTACTGCTTGGGAGTACTACGCCCTCACTCGTGGACGGCTGCCTGCAGCTCTTCGTTGTTGCCAAACCTCTTACCTCACAATGCGTCCTTTGTGTTATCGAATAAAGCATAATCAGATGGAACGAGATCCGGTATATATGGTGGGTGTGGCACAACTGTGCACCCCAGCGGTGGAAACTTTGCAGTCATGACATTGCTGGTTTTAGGCTTTACGTTGTCATGCTGGAGGAATACTCCTTTCGGCCATTTTCCTTGAGGCCTTTGTTGAATCCTGCGTCTAAGTCGTGTCAGTGTGTCACAGTACTCCCTGCTGTTGAGAGTTGATGCTTGTGGAAGCCAGTCCATTAGCACTATGCCGCAAGTGTCCCAAAAGACTATCATCTGCTTACCTGCAGGCGAAGAAGTGCGAAATTTCTTGGGCTGGGAACCCCAGGATTATTCCATTGCATGGATTGGACTTTCTTCTCACTTAGATGCTACTGACTCTATGATCCGTCACCAGTTACCAATTTCTCCAAAAAACTCCGGATCTTCATTCTTCATTTCCGATAGTCGAAGATAGACTTGAACTCTGTTCTCCTTTTGGACCTGTGTTAAGGGCCGTGGAACTCATGATGCACACACCTTCTTCACATCCAAATCGTCGTGAATTATGGATTGCAGGGTTGCACAGCCGAGACCGGTCGACCATTCCGGTTTATCATAGGTTATACGTCCGCCGGCCGCGGTGGTCTAGCGGTTCTAGGCGCTCAGTCTGGAACCGCGCAACTGCTACGGTCGCAGGTTCGAATCCTGCCTCGCGCATGGATGTGTGTGATGTCCTTAGGTTAGTTAGGTTTAAGTATCTCTAAGTTCTAGGGGACTGATGACCACAGATGTTAAGTCCCATAGTGCTCAGAGCCATTTGAACCATAGGTTATACGTCCGTCAGTCGTAATCAATTGAAATACAACCTCAATGTTTCCCGGAGACCGCAGATCTTGAGAGACGACTAGTACTCAGATTCCCTTCCGCTACCAAATCCAGAGAGCCTGTTTTAAACAGTCTTTTGGACAGGAGCTTTTGACTCCGTTCTGCCTAAAAAACAATACGGTCCATCTTCGTCCAAGATAGTTGTCTTCCGTATTGTCCATTGCTTTCTCCACTTAACAACAAACAGGAGCTGAACTTTCACTATACACAGTGTTCGCAATTGCCAGCTAACATGTACGTGGTGTATTAGAATCGGTTCATCTCCTACAAGAGGAGGTGTTCACAGCATGAGCGGCATTTCTAAAACAACGCTATTGTAAGTCGTGTCTGAGCACTCTTCGTATTAGGTGTAGGTCTTCAAGAGTCACGCATGAAACTGTTACCGAGGTTAAGTACAATTATGTTTCATCATTATTAATAAATGTTATTGATTATTCTTACTGTGTGCTGCATTCTTGTTCTAGAGCCTTCCTGTCAAGCAAGTTATAAGCGTGCACAGCGCAGCCTTAATGAGAACTATAGTCGAAATACGCTCTCTGCTACCCCGAGTGTTTGGGCTGAACTGATAGTAACAATTAGTTGAAGCGTCCCAACGTTGGTGGTGAGGTAAACGCTTTAGGACCAGTATTCCAACACTGACGAAAAGACAAACTTTATACATTTGCATAAAAATTTCGACCAGTACCCTGCATTGTAGACGAAAGCTCATACTGATGACGTTTTTGTCTTTTCCCAAGACTGGCAACGAGGCATTGCAGCCCTGCATATTTATTCTCGTCAACATGGGTGACAAGCAAAAAGAACGCCTACTGAAGACAAGATTACCGAAGTAAGAAGGCATTTTCATTTTCTTTTATTTTAGAGTGCATGTATTTTTTTTGAATTTTTTATGGCAACACTTTATAGCGTATATTATTGTTTGCATACTAGATTTTGGGATTGATAATCCGCTTTCTTTTCAGGAATATTTTTGAGAATTTTAACCTGTTCTGAACATGTTATTCAGATGGGCCATCTGGAAGTGACTGTCCTACAGCCCATGCTCCAATCATTAGAAAGGCCTCAGCAACGCAGGAGCTCATGGTGGCACGGTTGGTCATACTTGAAGAAAGCAAGGACGAAGTCCAAAAACCACTACTATGAGGGTGGTTTGAAAAGTTCTCCGAACGCAATAGAAAAAAAAGTACTCACATCATTGAAACTTTATTTTTCAATGTAGTTTCTTGTAAATTAATGCACTTGGTCCAACGATGTGCCGCGCGAGGTAGCCGCGTGGTCTAAGGCGCTTTGCACGGTTAGCGCGGCTCCCCTCGTCGGACGTTCGAGTCCTCCCTCGGGCATGGGTGTGTGTGTTGTCCTTAGCGTAAGTTAGTTCGAGTCAGATTAAGTAGTGTGTACGCCTACGGACCGATGACCTCAGCAGTTTTGATGCCATAGTCCTTACCACCAATTTCCAATTTTTTCAACTAGGTTCCAGTGCCCTGATCTCATCTCGAAAATAAGTTTTCTCCAGGCCTGCAAAGTAATTGTCAACTCTGGCTATCAGTTCTTCGTTTTAAGTGAATCTTCGTCCAAAATTTTCAGTTTTGGTAAGAGATGGATGTCTGACGGAGTCATATTAGGTGAATAAGGCGGGTGTGACAACCATGTAATTTTGCCATGGCGATGGCACATGCTTTCGGGGGCTCGTCAAGAGTTGCGCCACCAATCTTGCAGATAATTTTTTCATTTCTAATTCTTCATTTAAATTGTGATATAGCCTTTCAGATGACATCTGGTAAGCGTGAGCAATTTCACGCACTTTCAATCGCCGATCCCCCACGACCATTTTGTGCACTTCTATAATGATGTTCTGGAGTAGTGACACATCTTGGCCGACCGCTGCACGGATCATCATCTAAGCTCTCCCGACCAAATTTAAATTCATTTGTCTACTACTTGGCAACAGTTGAATATGAAGTAGAGCTCCCCAGTGTATTCTGGAAATCGGCATGAAACTCCTTTGCTTTCATACCTTTCTTTACGAATTACTTAATGACTTTTCGATTCTCGATTTTTTCAACCTTCCAAATCACTGCGTGGGAACAACAACAGAACCACCTCACCGCCACAGCTCTCTACCAAGAACACTGACGTGGCACAGTCCAATCAATATCACCCGAACAACTCGTTGCGCTAGCGATAACCTGTCGTGGTGATTCCGAGAACTTTTCAAACCACCCTCGTACAATCTAAGATGCCGCTGGCATACTTTGTCGATACGATCAGAAACTTGGGGTTGAAAAAATTACGTACGACGTCTGGAGCAGCATTTCATCATTCTTCATACAGTATACCAGATGATGTGGAATGCAAATCATTTTTACTTGCTTATTGAGGCCCCACTGTATTTCAGGTCCTCCAGAAATGGTCTGCTACCTGTGAATCGGTCTCTCTCATACCCTATCATTAAAGATACAGGGTGAAAGTTATTAAACTGTATCAAATAAAGTCGTCATAACTTCTGAACAGTTTGGCTTAGGATGTTCAAACTCCAAGGTTGGTTGAGGGGCATGATTGAAATTACTACGGTTTGGTTTAGAGACGAAGCCCACTTTCATTTGGAAGAGCTCGTCATTAAGGAAAATTGGCCCATTTGGAGGATTGAGAATCCGCATTTCACGATCGAGAATTCCCTTCACCCTCGATGGGTGACTGTGGTGTGCGGTGTCCGGTTACGGAATAATCGGTGTGATATTCCTTGTTGGCATTGTGACTACCAAATGGTACATGAAGGTTTTGGAAGATGATTTCATCCCCATTATCCAAAGTGACACTGATTTCGACAGGACGTCGTTCATGCAAGACGGAGATCGACCCCATCGAAGTAGAAGAGTGTATATGTCCTGGAGGAGCACTTCAGGTGCCACATTCTGACTCTGGTGTATCCAGAGGCCACTGGCATGTGCCTCGATTGGTCGCCGTATTCTCCGCATCTGAACACGTACCATTCCTTTTGCGGGGCTATATTAAAGACAAGGTGTACAACAATAACCCCAAAACCATTGCTGAGCTGAAAACAGCCGT
Organism: Schistocerca gregaria; assembly: GCF_023897955.1. Taxonomy (NCBI): domain Eukaryota; kingdom Metazoa; phylum Arthropoda; class Insecta; order Orthoptera; family Acrididae; genus Schistocerca; species Schistocerca gregaria. The sequence goes on from NC_064921.1 coordinate 430,897,270, forward strand.
TCAGGAGATTATCGACAGCATCGATGTCCTGACACTTCAGTGGGTCAAGCAGGATTTTGCTATTCGTCTGCGCCACATCATCGTAAATGATGGCAGGCCTATCGCGTGTGCCATAACCTAAATTCGAATATCTGTAGTGACGTTTACATGTTGAATAAAGTGTATGCACGCCGTAATTTATAACTAATTTACGTCTTTTTATATAATTCAATGATTGCCACCCTGCACGTTACTACCTAAAAGTACTCTGAGCCAGTAGTCCATGTTGCTGCTGCTAGATGTAGATTATTTCAGTGTTTTAAGGAGTCAAGTCAGAGCTATAAAGAGAGGATTACTCATTTGCAGAGCAGTTAGAACATGCAAACAAACGCATGCATCTGGTGAAGCATTACAGTGCGAGCACGCTGACGTGTTTGTTCACTGTATGTCAACAACTGGCACTCTCGAGCGACCAGCACGGCCACACCCAGAAAACACACAGCCATCACACTACTCGACTGAAGCAGTCAGTCGACAAGTTTAGAAGTGCTGAATTACAATCTTGTCACGCTGTGGGGTAAATCACAAAAGAGACAACTGTTCCTACTGGAATGCACATTATGATTACTGTAAAAACACCAGACATAGGCCGAGGTTAGCAACACGAACACCCCCAAAAAACCACTCAAACATACTGCACTGGTTCACGGTAAAAGGTCACTAGTGCTCATAGCGACCGCGTGCAGTTAAAAAAAAGAAAAAAGGACTTTCTCGGGCGAAATGTTCCACGAATGCCATCCTCTCTGTCAATAACAAGTCATTTTCTGTAACTCTTGAAGTTAAAGTGCTTATCAACTTTTAAATTAACACAGGGTCGTCAACTTCATTGATTAACCCACAGGCAAAGCAAAAATTAGGAATACCAAAGTTAACAGACTTTCAAAGTTCGCTGGCTGTTGAACTACACCAATCAGGAGATTCCTTTAAAAGGATAGTTTTCAACAGATGCTACGTCTCAACAATTTACGAAACAAGTTAAGCCCATAGTCGCAAATTCAGATAAAGCAACTAATTTATTAGGTCTAGACCACTGCAGTGCTTCGCGTTTCACCATTCATAAAGAGGTGAACCAAATTGAAACTGACTTTTCAAATTGAAGTTGAAACAGTTGTTGCATTTTTTCCGAAGCAGTGAGCAGTATTAAAGATTAACAGGGACAAATCACGCTGAAGCTCAATTCGTTGCCGAAATTTTGGAAAGTACACAACATTCCCTTTGCGTTAAAAAATAAACGAAAGCAGGAGCTCAACTGTCTTAAACAGAATGAGGCTATGGAAGTTATGCCCAATGGCCTATAAACAACGCCGACTGTAGTTGTACAGCCACAGAACAGCCCACCACCCTGACCTCAGAACGATAGTTAATACTGAAACTATTATGGTCTCATATTCTATCCCCAAGCTGGGAAAACTGATCAGAAATGTTCAAATGTGTGTGAAATCTTATGGGACTTAACTGCTAAGGTCATCAGTCCCTAAGCTTACACACTACTTAACCTAAATTATCCTAAGGAAAAACACACACAACCATGCCCGAGGGAGGACTCGAACCTCCGCCGGGACCAGGGAAAAACTGATGTCAAAAGTAGTTGGTACTGTGTAGTTTGGCAAACTAGATCTTCAAGAAGCATATTCGCGAATTTCTTACACAGATATTAATGATGATAAATACTCCATTTGGTCTACGCCACTGCAACAATGTAACAGTGAGAGAATGAGATGAAACTGACCTTGATAGATGAGGTGAGTCCCCCTCCCTTTCTCCCCCACTGTGATAATTCTGGAACAGATGGCTGTCTAGGACGAGGAACGCCCCCTAGGAATAAAATTCCAATAGGAATCAAACTTCCCTCCCCTCCCCCTCCCTCCATCTGAATACGAGGGTTGGAACTTAAATAGTGGCAACTATTTATTCACAACCGATACAAAAGAGTTACATGTTGCACTTGTTACTATCGTTCAAAGTAGTCACCAGCGTTGTGTAGAACCGTTGCCAGCGATGTGGAAGGCGTAGTATACTGTTAGCAGAGCCTGTTCTGTTGATAGTACGAATGGAGCGGTCTAATGCCTGTCGAATCTCTGGAACAGATCTGAAGCAAATGACACGAAGTGGTCCCTTCATCTTCGGAATCAAATCAAATTACAAGGACTTAACTCCGGGGGGTATAGTGGATGGTACAGTACGTTCCCGTCCCATGGACCAAACAGAGCAGCCACAGCTTGCGCTGTATGCGCCCGCGCATTGTCGTGCAAAATGATGGGTGGTTTGCGCAGAAAGTGTCGCCGCTTCTTTCGCAAAGCTGGTCGCAGGTGGTGCTCCAAAAACGAACAGCAATACTGTGCATTGACGGTCTCCCGTGGAGTAACGTAACTCGTTAGGATAACACCATCACAATCGTACACGAGAATCACAATAACTTTAGACCGCTCCATTCGCAACATCAACAGAGGTTCTGCTAACGGTATACTGCGCCTTCCACATCGGTGGCGACGGATTCTACACAACGCTAGTGACTACTTTGAGGACAGTAACAGGAGCAAACATGTAACTCTTTTGCCACTATTTAAGTTCCAACCATCGTATAAATGCAACTATCATTTATGCTCTGTACAGGAACATGTTTGTTAATAATAACCAATTGATATCAGCTCCATTATTAACATTATTTTTTTCTCAACCTCTCCTCCGATACGTAACTCGATGTCTAAACCCCATAGTTCGAGGAATACTAGCAGCAGCGCTATCCTACTCAGAAAATAGTGGTAAATATTAGCACAATTATTGAGGTGAGACATGTTATGTAAATTGAAGGTGGAGGGGTGGGGGAAGAAAACAAAGGGTACGACTTTATGTGGAATCAGCGGCGACAAGTGAAAATGTGTGCCAGACTGGGACTTAAACCCGGAGTTTTCTGCTTACTAGGCAGTTGTGTTAAACACTGTGCTATCGAGACTATCTCGGCATTCTCCCCGGTCAACTCACACTCGCACCTAGCACCACCTATCCGCAGTCCCCGTCCATGTCCTCCAAGTTCATCTGAAAGTAAAGACACCACTCATTCATACAACAGAGGCAAGATGCTTTGGCATTCCGAAGTACTATAATAAAACGATGGCATGACATCTCTGCAAGCAACGTCATGAAGAGTTGTCATTGTCACGTCCGGTATGATCTGATGCAATTCTTTCAATGTGAGACGTCTATTCGCACGAATTGCTTCCTCCGTTCTCCGAAGAAGGGCATCAGAGATCACAATTGGCCTACCTGTTCTTTGTTCGTCATGAACATCGGTCCTACCTTCAGAGAAATGACACCATTTCGTTACATTTTGTCGATTCATAATGTTCCCATAAACAGAAATAATTTCAATGAAATTAACACCCTTAGGTGCTTACAGGCGTCAACGGGGACAGATGAAAATGTGTGCCCCGACGAGGACTCGAACTCGGGATCTCCTGCTTACTTGGCAGACGCTCTATCCATCTGAGCCACCGAGGACACAGAGGATAGCGCGACTGCAGGGATTTATCTCTGGTTATCCTCTGTGTCCTCGGTGGCTCGGATGGACAGATCGTCTGCCATGTAAGCAGGAGATCGCGGGTTCGAGTCCCGGTCGGGGCACACATTTTCATCTGTCCCCGTTGACGCCTGTAAGCACCTAAGGGTGTTAATTTCATTCTAACGAGCTGCATGGTCACTGATGGTATCTGTTCTTTCGGACATGTCCGTTACATTTTGTCGGAGCGCACTTTGCATTTGTCGGGATTCTCAATCGGCGCAGCCATTTTAAAAACGACCTACTCCAACCAGAAGCAACGTTCAACTGCCGAACGACCGCAAGGAGAAAGCTAAAAGTTCAAGATTAACACCAGTGTTGCCAACTTGCTCGCCAAAACTCTTCTGTTCCTCTGGCGTATGATGTATCTTTACTTTCCGAAATACCCTCGTATATTCTCTTGTATGCTGTTTCCAATGTAGTGTGTCATGCCATAAGCAAATAAATAGTAACATAACCCATCGGAGGAATGACCACTTAGGCCCGGTACCCATTAGCGCTTCTGTACGTCTAAACTGCGTGGCAGTGCCGAGGTTGCAGTGGAAAAGGCCACTTTCCATTATAGCGCGGCTGTGCGGCTCGCGGCAATGCCAGCGGCAAACGTATTCCGCATTGAAGCGGCGGCTCGTGGAACTGACCTTCCCACCTGGTAGCGGAAGCCGCTAGCGGTTGCCAGTGGTGGACCACCGCTGAGGTACGAGGTGGGACCCACTTAAAAGCGTGGCGCGTTTGATTAACTATACCGTGAACCTACACGAAAGAAAGACGAAGTTGAGCGAAGAAATTCCAATTTTTTATTTTCTTTGCGATACATTATTTCGAAGATTTCATTATTAACGTTTTCTTATGTCAGATTTGATGAACTACAGTTCATAATTGTTCCCTGGCTCATTATATAGTCAACAACATTTAGAAAACCGATCGCTCCAGAACAAAAGCTTGCTGTGACTCTCACAACAGCATTTAGTACTGCAGTCCTCAGTATCTGCTATATTAAGATCATGTATTTTAACCACACTGTGACTGTTAAGTGTGCAGTTAATCATTGAAGTGGTATCACAGTACTCCATCTATAAACTACAATTAACACTAACGTACCCAAGACAAACATAAATTCAGTGGCCACCCTGTGCAGTGGTACAAGTTAACACCACAGATAATGAGTGGGTTGAAACAATGTACGATAAGACGAAATAAATTATTCAGACAGTTAAGAGAGACAAAAATTTAAAATGTGACGAGAGACTGGAATTCGGTAACAAGGAAAGCAGGAGGAAATAGGAGAATATGGGCTCACGTAAAGGAATGAAAGAGGAAGCCATATGATACGATTTTGCACAGAGCATAATTTAATCATCGCCGACATTTTTATTAAGAATAATAAAAGAAGAGTGCACATGTGGAATAGTTTTCAAAACCGGATTTTAAATTGTAAGACGTTTCTAGGTGCAGATGCAGACTGACGATAATTTATTGGTTGTGAATTGCAGTTTACAACTAAAGAGGCAGCAAAAGTTAGCGAATGGGAATACATTACATTTAATTGACAACAGTGGAAAATATAAAAATGCAGCAAATCATGTAGGCCATAGCCAATACAGATATCTAAAGAATGACAATGGCAGAAAGTCCACAATCGCAAATCTGGAATGTCTAGGAGGAAAGTACAAAGTCTGTTTCAACAACCTTGAATTTTCCTCCAAGCCATTCTTGCCTTGAGATTTTGCAGTTGGAAAAGAGAGATGCCAACATTAATGAAAAAAAAACAACTTTGGAACAAAGAAAAGCTACTCTACGAATGTTAAGAGCTCATATGGTAAACCAGAGCTAAGCAAAGAAGAGAAGGCTGGAAGCTGGAAGGAATATGAATAGGGTAGGGGCTGTACAAACTAACATGTGCACAATGTTAGATTCCTGTGAAATGAACGAACTCACGTGACAATACTGGTACTACTACTTATCTCAGTATTTAGACTACTGAAGAAAGGCAAACCTGTGTTTATAGCATTTCTAGATTTGCAAAAATATTTTGACGATTTTGACTGAAATACGCTCTCTGAAGCTCTGAAGGCATTAGGGTTAAACATAGGAGCACAAGATTATCTACAATATGTAACAGAAACTAGACTGAAGTTGTAAGACTTCAAGGACTTGAAAGGGAGACAGTAGTTGAGAACGAAGAAGTAGAGAGCATGTAAAATGGAGACTGCCAGCGGCAAGAAAAGCGTTTTTAAAACAGAAAAATTTGTTGACATCTAACTCTAAACTCAGTCCGAACAGGTCTCGGAAGACCCTAAAAGTACTGACCGACCGCCGTGTCATCCTCAGTCTATAGGCGTCACTGGATGCAGATATGGATGAGCACGTGGTCAGCACACCGCTCTCCCAGGCGTATGTCAGTTTACGAGGTCGGAGCCGCAACTTCTCAATCAAGTAGCTCCTCAGTTTGCCTCACAAGGGCTGAGTGTAGCCCGCTTGCCAACAGCGCTCGGCAGACCGGACGGTGACCAATCCAAGTGCTAGCCAAGCCCGACAGCGCTTAACTTCGGTGATCTGACAGGAACCGGTGTTACCACTGAGGCAAGGCCGTTGGCTTCTTGACATTGAGTATAAATTTAAATGGTGAGAAGTGGAGTGCAGCCACGTATGTAAGTGAAAAAGGACAATTAACAGTTCTGTCAAGAAGACGATGGATGCTTTCGAAACGTGGTGCTAGAGAAGAATGCTGAACATGAGATATGCAGGTCGTATAAATAATGAAGGGGTAGTGAAACAAACTGAGGAGAAAAAGGAAACTGTGGCACAGCTTGTCTAAAGGAATGGGCTGGTTGACAGGACACATTGCGAAACATCAAGGAATCGTCAACCCCTTACAAGAACCCCTCCGCAAAACTCGTACATGAGCAGTCATTGGTTGTTGGTTCATGAAGGAATACAGGTCTTAGGGAAAATACACATACTGCAGAGAGGGCAAATCGTATTATCCATCACTTTAGGATGTGCTAACAGTTCTCAAACTGTGCAGAAGTCATCGATGGTAAATATATTGTAATGCAGGTCTGCATATGCTACCATACTTTTTGTTCAGGGAAGGATTTTCCACTAACTTCAAATATCATGCAACCATTCTCAGGCCTATTAAACGATGCATGAACGTCATCCGAAACTATTTTCAATTACAGTTCTTGTCGGGGAAGCAGGTTAATTAGAAAATAAATACGACATTTTGGCAACCAAATATCGAATCAAGCATTCTACCATACAGCTGAAGTGGTAATTGTGAAGCTAACTGTTATGACTGGTCCTCCGTAACTGTTTGCAAGACCGGACTCACTGAGAATAGTCGTCTAGTATGATGTATTGTCCTCCAAACGTTATAGATACTGAAGACGATGCACAGAATGTTATACTTGGTACTTTATGCCAAGGTGCTTGGCACAAAGATGCGATCAGGGATGTACAATCTTATCAGAGGCTGTATCCTGCCTGTAAAGATTATTTTAGAGAAGCTGGAAAGAGTAACTGGCAATCTGGTATTATTACCTGTAGTTATAAGGTATTCTAAACGTTGCAGATAAACAAAATGTGTGTACGTGTGTGCGTGTGTGATTAAATAGTTGTGCGAAGGGGTTCTTGTAGGAACGAGGAGAAAGGGGTTGTGTGGTATGACTGTGATAATAATCATCTATTGGAGCGTTATTCTACGATTTTATGTATCCATGTAAAGAGTGAGTTTCCTCTTACTCGCACCCCTCCACGTAACATTTAAACGAAAACTAAAATCAGCTGAGTACCAAATATTTAAATCACTGACAGGTCCTACATCCATATTTCTAGAACTGACTAATGGCTCTCTCTCTCTCTCTCTCTCTCTCTCTCTCTCTCTCTCTCTCTCTCTCTCTCTGTCTCTCTCTCTCACACACACACAGCGAGAGAGAGAGAGAGAGAGAGAGAGAGAGAGAGAGAGAGAGAGAGAGAGAGAGAGAGAGGCAGACAGAAATGAACAGACGTCAGTTTCCAGCATACACTTGGAACAGCTACATAAACAAACCAAATAGCAAGACACATAAAGTGAACTCACAGTAGTTACGACTTTAAATCACAGTTTTCGGTAAAATATCTGCAGCTAGTGACAGGAGAATAATAGTACTCCACAGCAGTTAGCGCACAGAACGTGAAAGTGCGAAGAAAACAGTTCCTAACTTGAAAATGTGCTTATATTTCGTAAGTGAAGTTATAGGACATTCAGCGTGTGACCAGATGAGAGGAAACGCAGATGTCAGCCAAAAACCCTAATAACTGTAACTAATCATTTATTGACGTAAAATATAAGTTGTGAACTGGGTTATAATCTATAAATATCGCACATCAAAACAAAACTGTTTCATAATCTGCAAATATCGCATATCAAAACAAAACTCAAGGTTCCTTATAGTAAAAGAAGGTGAAACGCTTTTGGAACAAATTAAATACATTACAGCAAGAAAAAAGGCGTTTCTTATTTACAAAACGAAATAACTAGTACTTGTAGATACTTAACAATTACATCTTCTGATACACCAGCAAATTAGTTTCGGGTTAAGCTCTGTAGATCTGTATAGAGTGATGTAAATGTTGATGAGTTCGATGACACTGTACTTCATACTTCAGACGTTATTAGATGCCATTTAAAAAAGTATCTGGGTCAGCTGTAAAAAACTATAGCTACTTCCACATCTTTACAGACAAAAAGGTTTAGCGTATTTATCATTCGCAAACAAAACCCTATACCTCGGACCGTTAACGAAATTTGGAGCTGATACAACTCCATGTTTTGCGACGAGCAGGGCGCAATATCGGTCGCATCGTCCGCCTCTTCCGTCCGTCCCCCCGCGCGTCCTGGCCGCCACCACGTCATTCAGTATCTCGAGACCGGTCTCAGCCATCGTTCTGCTTTCAACTTTAAAAACAATTCTGATACTTTCGCTAAATTTGATACGCAACAATATATTAACTAAAATGAACTATACACAAGATTTACGCAATGCGATTTTATGTCAGCACACTCCATAAAATTTCGTGTAGCGGTTTACTTCAAAAGGCATACAGCAAATAACCACGACGAATAACGAAAAGGAATTCAGTCCTCTTCTTTTTCTGAGTCTTCAGTCTTCTGATTGGTTTGATGTGGCCCATCTGCGCCTACCTCTTCATCTCAGAGTAGCACCTGCAACTCGTCAATTATTTACTGGTTGTTTCCAGTTTCTGTTTTCTTCTACAAAATGGTTCAAATGGCTCTGAGCACTATGGGACTTAGCTTCTGAGGTCATCAGTTCCCTAGAACTTAGTACTACTTAAACCTAACCAACCTAAGGACATCACACACATCCATGCCCGAGGCAGGATTCGAACCTGCGACCGTAGCGGTCACGTGGTTCCAGACTGTAGAGCCTTGAACCGCACGGCCACACCAGCCGGCTTTCTTCTACAGTTTATATCGTTTTTTTTTGTCCTTCAGCCAATAGTGTCCCTGAAATCGGATGATAAGTATTTCATAGTTGCTGCCGTTACCGTGCCAGCGCTTCGGGGTAAGTTTGTATGACTAGGGGCTCTGAGAGGCCCTCGAGAAACACAGGCCGCGACTCGTACGTCACGAAGGTACGCCTGCGCCTGCTCGCTCGCTCAGCTCAGCAGACAAGCTACTTTTCTACAACTGTTAACTCGCAACTAGGGCCGGCCGCTGTGCCTGGCGGTTCTAGGCGTTTCAGTTCGGAAACGCACTGCTGCTACGGTCTCAGGTTCGAATCCTGCCTCGGGCATGGATGTGTGTGATGTCCTTAGGTTAGTTAGGTTTAAGTAGTTCTACGTCTAGGGGACTGACGACCTCAGATGTTAAGTCCCATAGTGCTCTGAGCCATTTCGTAACTAGGTGTGTACGTACAAACGAGAATTGCATCTTCCACTGGAATTGGCTGTCACGGAGTCTTACTGTTATTAGTCCTAGAGTGACCAGAAGACCACATGTCTACTTTATGTCTACTTTTAATTTGTTAGTGCTGTTTTTTTTTTTTTTTTTTTTTTTTTTTTTTTTTTTTTTTTTTTTTTGTCATCGGTCTGCTGACTGGTTTGATGCTGCCCGCCACGAATTCCTTTCCTGTGCTAACCTCTTCATCTCAGAGTAGCACTTGCAACCTACGTCCTCAATTATTTGCTTGACGTATTCCAATCTCTGTCTTCCTCTACAGTTTTTGCCCTCTACAGCTCCCTCTAATACCATGGAAGTCATTCCCTCATGTCTTAGCAGATGTCCTATCATCCTGTCCCTTTTCCTTGTCAGTGTGTCCCACATATTCCTTTCCTCTCCGATTCTGCGTAGAACCTCCTCATTCCTTACCTTATCAGTCCACCTAATTTTCAACATTCGTCTATAGCACCACATCTCAAATGCTTCGATTCTCTTCTGTTCCGGTTTCACTATCATACAATGCTGTACTCCATCCTCAGAAATTTCTTCCTCAAATTAAGGCTGGTATTTGATATTAGTAGACTTCTCTTGGCCAGAAATGGCTTTTTTGCCATAGCGAGTCTGCTTTTGATGTCCTCCTTGCTCCGTCCGTCATTGGTTATTTTACTACCTAGGCAGCAGAATTCCTTAACTTCATTGACTTCGTGACCATCAATCCTGATGTTAAGTTTCTCGCTGTTCTCATTTCTACTACTTCTCATTACCTTCGTCTTTCTCCGATTTACTCTCAAACCTTACTGTGTACTCATTAGACTGTTCATTCCGTTCAGCAGATCATTTAATTCTTCTTCACTTTCACTCAGGATAGCAATGTCATCAGCGAATCGTATCATTGATATCGTTTCACCTTGTATTTTAATTCCACTCCTGCACCTTTCTTTTATTTGCATCATTGCTTCCTCGATGTACAGATTGAAAGAGTAGGGGCGAAAGGCTACAGCCTTGTCTTACACCCTTCTTAATACGAGCACTTCGTTCTTGATCGTCCACTCTTATTATTCCCTCTTGGTTGTTGTACATATTGTATATGACCCGTCTCTCCCTATAGCTTACCCCTACTTTTTTCAGAATCTCGAACAGCTTGCACCATTTTATATTGTCGAATGCTTTTTCCAGGTCGACAAATCCTATGAACGTGTCTTGATTTTTCTTTAGCCTTGTTTCCATTATTAGCCGTAACGTCAGAATTGCCTCTCTCGTGCCTTTACTTTTCCTAAAGCCAAACTGATCGTCACCTAGCGCATTATCAATTTTCTTTTCCATTCTTCTGTATATTATTCTTGTAAGCAGCTTCGATGCATGAGCTGTTAAGCTGATTGTGCGATAATTCTCGCACTTGTCAGCTCTTGCCGTCTTCGGAATTGTGTGGATGATGCTTTTCCGAAAGTCAGATGGCATGTCGCGAGACTCATATATTCTACACACCAACGTGAATAGTCGTTTTGTTGCCACTTCCCCTAATGATTTTAGAAATTCTGATGGAATGTTATCTATCCCTTCTGCCTTATTTGACCGTAAGTCCTCCAAAGCTCTTTCAAATTCCCATTCTAATACTGGATCCCCAATGTCTTCTAAATTGACTCCTGTTTCTTCTTCTATCACATCAGACAAATCTTCACCCTCATAGAGGCTTTCAATGTATTCTTTCCACCTATCTGCTCTCTCCTCTGCATTTAACAGTGGAATTCCCGTTGCACTCTTAACGTTACCACCGTTACTTTTAATGTCACCAAAGGTTGTTTTGACTTTCCTGTATGCAGAGTCTGTCCTTCCGACAATAATATCTTTTTCGATGTCTTCACATTTTTCCTGCAGCCATTTCGTCTTAGCTTCCCTGCACTTCCTATTTATTTCATTCCTCAGCGACTTGTATTTCTGTATTCCTGATTTTCCCGGAACATGTTTGTACTTCCTCCTTTCATCAATCAACTGAAGAATTTCTTCTGTTACACATGGTTTCTTCGCAGCTACCTTCTTTGTACCTATGTTTCCCTTTCCAACTTCTGTGATGGCCCTTTTTAGAGATGTCCATTCCTCTTCAGCTGTGCTGCCTACTGCGCTATTCCTTATTGCTGTATCTATGGCGTTAGAGAACTTCAAACGTATCTCGTCATTCCTTAGAACTTCCGTATCCCACTTCTTTGCGTATTGATTCTTCCTGACTAATGTCTTGAACTTCAGCCTACTCTTCATCACTACTATATTGTGATCTGAGTCTATATCTGCTCCTGGGTACGCCTTACAATCCAGTATCTGATTTCGGAATCTCTGTCTGACCATGATGTAATCTAATTGAAATCTTCCCGTATCTCCCGGCCTTTTCCAAGTATACCTCCTCCTCTTGTAATTCTTGAACAGGGTATTCGCTATTACTAGCTGAAACTTGTTACAGAACTCAATTAGTCTTTCTCCTCTTTCATTCCTCGTCCCAAGCCCATATTCTCCTGTAACCTTTTCTTCTACTCCTTCCCCTACAACTGCATTCCAGTCGCCCATGACTATTAGATTTTCGTCCCCCTTTACATACTGCATTACCCTTTCAATATCCTCATACACTTTCTCTATCTGTTCATCTTCAGCTTGCGACGTCGGCATGTACACCTGAACTATCGTTGTCGTTGTTGGTCTGCTGTCGATTCTGATTAGAACAACCCGGTCACTGAACTGTTCACAGTAACAGACCCTCTGCCCTACCTTCCTATTCATAACGAATCATACACCTGTTATACTATTTTCTGCTGCTGTTGATATTACCCGATACTCATCTGACCAGAAATCCTTGTCTTCCTTCCACTTCACTTCACTGGCCCCTACTATATCGAGATTGAGCCTTTGCATTTCCCTTTTCAGATTTTCTAATTTCCCTACCACGTTCAAGCTTCTGACATTCCACGCCCCGACTCGTAGAACATTATCCTTTCGTTGATTATTCAATCTTTTTCTCATGGTAACCTCTCCCTTGGCAGTCCCCTCCCGGAGATCCGAATGGGCGACTATTCCGGAATCTTTTGCCAATGGAGAGATCATCATGACACTTCTTCAACTACAGGCCACATGTCCTGTGGATACACGTTACGTGTCTTTAATGCAGTGGTTTCCTTTGCCTTTTGCATCCTCATGTCGTTGATCACTGCTGATTCTTCCGCCTTCAGGGGCAATTTCCCATCCCTAGGACAAGAGAGTGCCCTGAACCTCTATCCACTCCTCCGCCCTCTTTGACAAGGCCGTTGGCAGAATGAGGCTGACTTCTTATGCCGGAAGTCTTCGGCCGCCAATGCTGACTATTTATCAAAATTTAGGCAGTGGCGGGGATCGAACCCGGGACCGAAGACGTTTTGATTATGAATCAATGACGCTACCCCTAGACCACGGGTACAATAAAATTAAGTTTATTCCGTAATGATTTTCAGTTTCATAAGATACCTGTTCTTGCATGGAATGAGGACTGTTAAGAAGAAGAAATTAAATTCTATAAACAAGCCGTTATACCGTTGATAACGAGTATTGATCTTAAATTTTGTTGAACGTCTAGTAATCAGCAAAACTTCATAATAGCAGATTCCAGTAGAAGATGCAATTCTCGTTAGTACGTACACGCCCAGCTGCGAGTTAACAGGTCTAGAAACGAATTTTGTCTGCTGAGCGAGCGAGTTCAGACCTACCTTCGAGACGTACGCGCCGCAGCCTGTCTTTCTCGTGGGCCTCGGGTTTCTGCACCTGATGTCACGCTCAGCGCGTTCTGTGATTGGCGGCGAGGACCTGCGTTGAGGCATGTGGCAGCCGTGGCGGTTCGACGTGAGCATACCGTAACGCAGAACTCGCCAAGCTGCGCCACTGAGGACATTTCCTCGTCAACCACGCGGCGTTGCCGCGGCGTTTTGCCGCATGACAGCCCTAACGGGAAACGGGATTTGTCCACTAAGCAGAGCCCGTGACACGAGGCAGTGCCACCGAAACAGTAATAATGTAATTATTGTAAAAGAAACATTCATAGCGGCCACCAAACGCCGCTACCACTGTCAAAGAAACTTGCACACACTTCGCAGCAGGCGAGGGCTCAGAGCAGATACCAACAACAATGTCGCAAACAGGGAACTTCTGCCAGTCTGCCCAGATCTCGGCCGCGACTTGCCACAGCGAAGTCGCTACCACCACAGTCGACTCAGCACAGTCGCAAGCTGGTCAACGATGGACTGACACCACTGCCGTGACTCAGTCTCACCTGCGTATCGCTCCGGCTGCGATAAGAGATAGCAGGAACAACACGAGATGTAGCCACCGCACCACTGTAAGAGTTCTGTAACAATTGATAAGGTCACCCTTTCACCTGACCTCTCTAGGCCAATAAGAATGAAGCTCCTCACTCTCCCCACAGCCTCGTCAATCTCGTTCCAGGCCCCATTGTGAGAGGAAGCAGTAGAGTTATTCTAATCAGAAAATGATGGTAAATATCCAGTACTGATGTCCTACACTATAGCTGGAAGCATTAACCACTTAACCACTAAAAAATACCAGGGTCAAGCATCTGCAGTGAGCTAAGCCATATTCTGTGTGCTGATTAATTTATTAATTTGCAGGAATCTTAAGGGAGAGGTACTTCATCATCCAGTAAAGAAGTTGGCCACCGTGCAATATAAGACCAATCTCTTTTTACGTTTTTTTTCAAGGCCGCAGTCTCTTACCAGGCTGGATTTATAAAAGAGTGGTGCTTTCCACGTCGCAGAATTGTGAGATGGTCGAGAACAATGTTCCACATAGTTTGCCTTCAGATAACTATAATTAGACACAGAGAGAACATAGTTTGTAACATATCCTATATCTTCATTGTCTGGAAGGTGTACATCTACAGCCGGCCGCGGTGGTCTAGGGGTTCAGGCGCTCAGTCCGGAACCGCGCGACTGCTACGGTCGCAGGTTCGAATCCTGCCTCGGGCATGGATGTGTGTGATGTCCTTAGTTAGTTAGGTTTAAGTAGTTCTAAGTTCTAGGGAACTGATGACCACAGATGTTAAGTCCCATAGTGCTCAGAGCCATTTGAACCATACATCTACATCCGGGCAGGGCTTTCGTGGGATATTATTACTGCCGAACGACAATACTGGTGTATGAATGGCGAAGAAAAAGTGCCACGCTTGGAGGTTGGCATGCAATTCCTCATCCAAATTCAAAACAAAAGTTAATCTAGCAAAATTAGATCGCATTTTGAAAACACATGTATGAAAACGATGAGCTGGCAACACTGTCACATGGTGCAGCGCATTGGAATGTACAGAAGAACGTGTATCACCCCGTCCTATCGTACTAAGTATCATACGTCACTGAGTAGACTGCTGGGACGTCAAACCCACATCCACCATCGAGCCACGGTTCGAAGCCTCGTCAGATTCCTGTTTTATTTTTTTGACATCGGTTTCCTAGTTCTCATAGTTTATAAGCATGACGACGTATTGTCATGTGCCAATAGCCAATAACATGGCAGAGGGATCCATTGCGCTAGATATATATGTGTTCAAATGGTTCAAATGGCTCTGAGCACTATGGGACTCAACTGCTGTGGTCATTAGTCCCCTAGAATTTAGAACTACTTAAACCTAACTAACCTAAGGACATCACACACATCCATGCCCGAGGCAGGATTCGAACCTGCGACCGTAGCAGCCGCACGGTTCCGGACTGCGCGCCTAGAACCGCGAGACCACCGCGGCCGGGTATATATGTGTACTAACTGCTCCGTGCACAACCATAACTGGTCCTGTCATGTTCATGCTGGGCGGCTTACCAGTGGAGTTGAACTATGAATACGTCTGTATGCTTTTGGTACTGGGAACGTACGATAACCAAGCTGCTGCTGCTTTTGCATATGCTGCACAGTACCGTCAAACGCGCCGTCCTGATAACAGCAATTTTTGTAGCCTGCCTTCCGGAAACTGGTAATCTTCATTCGGCCAAAGACTAGACGTACTCTACTAACAGAGGACGGAATTCTAGAAGCCATTCAGGAATGACCTTGGTGAAGTACCTGTGATATTACAGGGCTGTTCCAAATAACTTAAAGACTAGTTGTTGCAGTGTTTCACGATAAAGAGCTGCATCCATATCATTACGTCTATTGACTCAACACCAGTGGCCGGAAGACTGCATTCGATGAGTACAGTTCTGTGAATGGATTTTTTAAAAAGTGCAAGATAAGAAACACTTTATAAATAATGTGGTAGGGACTGACGAATATAGCATCACTCATGAAGGTATTTTCAACCTCCTCAACAGCCATTATTGGTCGTAACCCACGAACGTGATTTTCAGGTGTGCTTCAGTAAAAGCCTATGGGCTAAAGTCGTGGGAGGAGTGGTTTTTGGCCCTTACCTATCGCCAGACAGGTTGACTGCGCCTCTCTGTAGTACGTTTCTTTGAAATACTTCGCCTGATGCATTAGAAAACGTTCCACTTGATGTTCGGTGACAGCTATGATTTCAGCACGATGGTGTACGGCCACACTTTGGAATCAAGGTGCGTAACCATTTAAATGAAGCATTTCCGGGGAAGTGGATTAGTCACGGAGGTAAAATGTTCTGGTCTCCATATTCCCCTGACCTGAATCCACTAGATTTTTATTTGTGGGGTCACTTAAAGGAACAAGTTTATAGTATCCACCCACGGATGTAATTCACGTAACAGATCATGTGTATGCTACTTCAGCACTGGTGGATGCAAGTGTGTTGCATAGGGTCTAACAAAGTATGTTCCAGCGAGTGGCGAAGTATTCGCTTATGCATGGTTGTTGCATTGAAGGTCTTCTGTAACGCAAACATACTCTAACGTGTACTGCTCTGTGAAGATAAACATGGGCGTCAAACGTACAGAATGCAATTATTGTGCGAAGCATAATGTGCAGTCTAGTGCAGCCTACGTATTGTGTTTTTTGTACCTCACTAAATACAGACAATGTTACTGTATCCACTATTTTTTTCTGTGGTCCTTTACGTCTGTACCAATTTCGTGTTATATCTTCATGTTTAAATAAAGGCAACAGTAATAAAAAGAAATACACAAGCTAGCGCATTGTGAAGGTGTAAATTGGATATAGTTTGGTGCTTTATTTTTAAAAAAATGTTTGCAATAACTGCGAATCTAATGTTGGCAAGTCTGCATCTGCATTCCCCACGCCATTGTCTATTCTCAATGAGTCAATGTGTCAGCTCCCACACAGTGTAGAGTTCGTACTATCTGTTCTTGGTCATGCTGCATGCAGTTAGTGTTGCCAGGGCCCCGTTTTTTAAATCGCCTTTCTAGTAAACCTGTTGGCGAGACTACATTTTGCTAGATACGCGTTTTCCTTCAAAGGGAATGAGGAATCACCTGTCAACTACCAAGTGTGGCATTATTTCTGCATCCTGTATGTGTATGCTCTATACTCGAAATGAACTAATACTTGGCCTGTTACAGGTTATAGAAATAGTGTATTTGTTACAACAATGAAAACTGTTAAACATTAAAACCTTCAGAACGGCTACAAGCGCACGCTTCCTGGTTGCTAGGAAGCCTCACTGCGTTGATGTGAGCAAAGACTGATTACTGCGATCCTGGCGAGACAGCATCGGAGGCAGTGCCGATTGTCCTACAGCACTGTGGTTAGATGAGACTGCACGTATGGGTGATGTGCTATGACTGTCTCCGGCAACCTGTGAGTGTGCTTCCCTCTGAGACTTTTATGATGTCTTGTGTTGCGTAACAATATTACGCAAAGAACAGTGAGATATGTAAACATTTTGCGTCGCACCCGATTATTTAATATAACTGCTGTACACAGATCCGGTATTTGTGGAGTGCTTTCACAAAAATTGTCCAGTACTTTGCTGCTAGATACAAAAGGCATTCATTATACTAATATTGGCTACGATTTTTTTTGTGTTCGGTCACACGCACACTATTCACCCAGAAGACTAACACTTGTTATAGAATTCATGTGCACCGTAACGTCAGAGTATCTTATGCTAATATTTACCACCGTTTTGTGAAATATTCAATGACGACAGACACAGCCTGCAGTCTCCCCTCGACATTTTTTTAACAGTACTTTTGAATACAGAGCATATGAGTGACAGCAGTTCAGTAACCATTGTTTAATTTCAATGCACGACTGCAAGAATGGATATATAGGATAACTATCGAATTATATGATATAAAACCGTCATAACTTCTCAACTGTTCGCGTTGGGACGTTCAAACTGCATGGTTGGCCGCGGGGCATGATGGGAATTAGTATGCGCTGTATGATTTAGCTTAGCAATGAAGCCCACTTTCATTTGGATGGGTTTGTCAATATCCAAAATTGACGCATTTAGGGGACTCAGAATCCACATTCCGCGATCAAGAAGTCTTTTCACCCTCAACAGGTGATTGTGTGGTGTGCAATGCCTACTCACAGAATAATCGGTGCGATTTTCCTTCATGGCACGGTGACTACCGAATGGAACGTGAAGGTTTTGGGAAATGATTTCATCCCCATTAACCGACGTAACCTAGATTTCGACAAGACGTTGTTCATGCAAGATGGAGCTCGACCCCACCGAAGGAGGAGTGTGTTTGATGTCCTGGAGGAGTACTTTGGGAACCGCATTCTCGCTTTGGGGTACCCAGAGGCTACTGGCAAGGGCGTTGATTGGCCGCTATATTCCACAGATCTGAAGAAACGCGACTCAATTTTGTGGAGCTACATTAAAGACAAAGTGTACAGCAATAACCTCAACCATTGCTGAGTTGAAAACAGCCATTCAGGAGGTCGTCGATAGCATCGATGTTCCGACACTTCAGCGGGTCCTGCAGAATTTCGGTATTCGTCTGCGCCACATCACCGGCAATGATGGTGGGCATATCAAACATGTCATAACCTAAATCTGAATATCTAAAAATGGTTCAAATGGCTCTGAGCACTGTCGGACTCAACTGCTGTGGTCATCAGTCCCCTAGAACTTGGAACTACTTAAACCTAACTAACCTAAGGACATCACACACACCCACGCCCGAGGCAGGACTCGAACCTGCGACCGTAGCAGCCGCACGGTTCCGGACTGCGCGCCCAGAACTGCGAGACCACCGCGCCGGCTCTGAATATCTGTAGTGACGTTTACACGTTGAATAAAGTATATGCACGCCGTAATTTGTAACTAATTTAGGTTTTTTCCTGTAGTTCAATAATTGTCCCCCTGTATTTACACGTCTGACAATTCTTATTCTTGGCTGGTACATCTGTGTTTTAGTCTATTCTGTCAATTGCAATATTTTCGGATTTGATAGCCTACCAAAGTGCCAACAACCAATTTCAGATCTGGCACCACTCAAGTAAAATTTTTTGCAGAACATGCAGTGATGTCATTATTTTATAATGTTGTCATATCTTCTGCAGTGTATGTATGGGTTGATGTCTTGCATTTGTGAAGTAACTGAGGTGTATGCATAGTATAAATGTGGCATAATCGTGGTATATGTGGCATATGCATGGTGTCTGACCACCAGTATACCAATCATACAGTTAGTTTACCAGTTTTGGAATTGGGTGTCCTACCAAATTACCAGTTTCCTACCAATTAAAAAAAGTGTAATACTAGTGACAGTTACAAGACTCTACTAGTGCTGCAAGTTTAACTGCTATCAGTTGTGTTGCTATTGATTGATAGGGTTAAAAAGTAAAAAAATAATTGTTTTATGGAATATATTTATTTATATTCATACACACACACACAAACGCGCACACTCGCGCACTAGCTTGCATAGACTATACAGCCTGCAGAGATCTTTTTTGTTTTTATTTAATCGAAATTTTATAGTGTTCACGAACTGCAACACATTGTAAGCTTTTTACGCTACTTAAGGCTATATAACCTGGTAGTTGGAGTCCAAAGTATTTGTTAACCATGTGGAGACACTTCCATAGCAACTTTCATCGCTTAGATAAATATTTTTTTTTATATCAAACCAGGAAGTGAAACACCAATTTTCAGAAATTTGTCTTTAAATTTTTTAATGTAATGAAATATTTTCTTGAAAATTTTCATCCTGTGTTGCACTCCCTTAGGAATTGAATTTCCAGAAACGCTGAAACAAGTTTTTTTTTCAGTTTCTGACCACAGTGTCAAACACCAATTGTCATAGATGCAGCCTTAAAAATCCTTTAGTAATTCTTCAGTAATTATTTATTCACAAAAACCTTTCACACACTATTTTACCCCCTTAATGGTTGAATTCCAAAAAATGTTGTAACACGTATTTTTTATTTTTTGACCGAGAAACCAAATACCAGTTTTTGTAGTTCTAGCTTCAAAAGTCCTTCAATAGTGACGTAATTTCAAAAAGCCCTGCATCCCCCTTCTCATCTCCTTAGGAGTGAATTTAAGACAATCCTTTCTTAGACGATGCCTACAGCATAACATCCACACCATCTCCAAACTTCAAGTTTCTATCCTCAGAGCTTAGGGCTGGGTGCTGATGAGTCAGTGAATCAGTCTGACCCTGTTTCACCATCTTAGAGGTTGAATTTCCGAAAACAGTGAAACACATATGTTTTCATCTCTAGCCGATGAGCCAGCAACAAATTTTCAAAGATTTAGCTTTAAAAAAGCTTTTGCAGTGAAATATTTTCATAAAACGTCAAACCCCTTTTGACTCTTAGGGGTTGGATTTACAAAAACAGATGATATTCGTTTGTTTTATTTCTCACAGTGATGCCAAATACAAAATTTCATTGATTTAGTTTCAAAAATCATTGTACAATGAAATATTTCCACTTTCATTCCACATTTCACCATCACAGAGATTGAATTTACAAAAATAGTGCAACTTAATTTTTTCAGTTCTAACTGAGAAGCCTAATTTAAATTTTGATAGGCTTAGCTTTAAAAATGCTTTCATAATAAAATATTTTCATAAAATATCTCATCCTCTATTTCATCCTTTCAGGGGTTAAGTTTCCAAAAATACTGAAACATGTATTAGTTATTTGCAGCCGAGAAGTCGAGTACCTATGTTCATAGCTGTAGCTTTAAAAATACTTTAGTAGTTCTTTAATAATGATGTACTTTTGAAACAATCTTTCACCCACTATTTCACCCCCATAGGATTTAATTTCTGTAAACACTCTAACACGTATTTCTTTATTTCTGACTGGGAAACCAAATACCAATTTTCGTTGGTACAGCTTCAATAATGCTTTAATAGCGATATTTTTTTAAAAATCTCTTCTGACTTACAGTATAGTCTGTGGGTTACAGTCATCCTCCTAGAATGCAGGTTATGAATCTATATATTGGTCTGTGCAGTGGATCAACGCCTGTACATTTAATAGGATCGCCACATGTGCTTGGTGCCGGCATGCATAGGGTATTTGTTTTCGATATATGGAGGAGAGAGTTGCGGTAAAAATCTTATAGAGTTCTCTATTGGATGAAGTTAGTGGATCTTGCAAAGTTCTTAATTTTTCTCCGTTGTATGGTACAGAAAAACGATGATAGACTGTTGAGGTGATACACGTGAATGGGCCCTAAGAAATGCAAATCTGATTCGGCCTGCAGTACCTGTTTGTAGTTTGTAGAAGCACTACAATTCAGTAGCAAAATCCTCGTCCGTATCCCAGTTCATTTACCGTCTTTTATACTACCTCATGTTGCAGCAACGGGCTTCGTCTGCACTGACCTTGCACTTCATGCACAGTTAGTGGAGCATTCACAACATGTTCCTGTTTCCATTGAATTTTCGAAACACAGTCCTGTCACACTGACTCTGCTTAAACTGTTTCCACACAGGTAGCAGAAGGTGGTAGTTATAGCTTTCTCCGACGTCTACTCAATTCCGACTTAAACTGGAACGATCACATGCGCAAAGCTGCAGGGATTGTAGCACAGAGTTGAGGAGCAGTTGCAAGATGCATAGGGACTACCTACAAAGCCACTTGGAATTTTACTGGAGCTGATAGGTTCTAGAAAGCTGACTTGTTTCGAGATATGAGAGTTCCAGAAATATGATTCACTAGTGGATGTAATCATTAAAGGACTTGTCCATAGGATCCAATGCAGATATATAGCTGAACGGACATACTTGATTCCAAATCCCAGACAGCATTGCTACTAGATTCCATAAAACTACAGATCTGAAAAGTCTGTGTACATTTCTTACGACCACAATCAGCACACCATCTACTGCTTGTGATCCTTCTATATCAAGTTTCACCTATAACCCAGTGCATATATCGCAGAACCTCTGACATGGCTTGCAGACAGAATATGCTACAAATACTGGAGAAATATCTGCGGCGGAATGAAAAGTTCTTCCGGCAACATCCCCCAGGCTGTGGCTAAGCCATGTCTCCGCAATATCCTTTCTTTCAGGAGTGCTAGTCCTGCAAGGTTCGCAGGAGAGCTTCCGTAAAGTTTGGAAGGTAGGAGACGAGTTACTGGCAGAAGTAAAGCAGTGAGGACGGGGCGTGAGTCGTGCTGTGGTAGCTCAGTCGATAGAGCACTTGCCCGCGAGAGGCAAAGGTCCTGAGTTCGAGACTCGGTTCGGCACACAGTTTTAATCTGCCAGGAAGTTTTATTTCAGAACTTCCAATCCCAGGGTTCAGCCAGGTCTCAGTCTCGAGAATAATTTGCGCGTCACACGCTTCCTGGAGGGCAGTAAATTCAGGAACTTTATTCCGAACACTCTGAAAATTTACTGCTAATATCTTGATAGCTGAAGTGTCTTTACACTGAGTGTGTCCTGATTTCCCTGCCTGCACGTCGACTGGTGGGTGTTCATCAGGACACCTCGCACTACTGCCTAGCCTAAAAAACCCCCATGTGCACGCCACAAGTACTCTGCTACCCGAGTAGCCACTTTCTTTGTGTAGTGCACCCCTGACCTATCTAGGGGCGTCCTATAATTCCCCACCCAATAGCGCAACTCTAACTATTTATGCAACACTTCACGATTTACATGAGGGGCTGATACGTGATGTACGGGCTCTGCTGTTAGGAACATCAGGAAGAATGCATTGGTGTTATTCTGAACTATTTTTGTTAACAGTTTCTGAAAGCACTGCAGAAGATTTCTGTTGCATGTCCAGAGGGGGGACTTGGCTGTTATTTACATAGACATGAGGCATCAATATAGCATCGTCAGCTTTTTAGCTACATCTGCATGGGTGAGTCGCCCCACAGACATTTCTCACTTGGCAATTTGGCCTGTGGAGTACCAGCAGGTATGCGTGGTGTCTGGGTAAACACATACGCAGGCAGAAGCAGCTTGCATGTCCCATTAGGAACGATATGTAGAATGCACCCTGTGCTATTCTGGGAAGCTTTGCAACAGATTTCTATAGCGCATTCAGAGGGGAGACTTGGCTCTTATTTACATAGACCTGTGACGTCAGTATAACACTGACAACCTTTTATCTGCTCCTACAATGGTAAGTCGCTCGGGAATTAGGTCTTTGGTGGATTGCAGGTAGAAAAGCATCGCGCCAGCAACAGAAAACACGTGCGCGTCCAGAGGGCGACTTGGCTCTTATTTACATAGATACGTGATGTCAGTATAACACTCGAAGAATTTTAACTGTATTCACGCGACTTTCACTTTCTGGCTACGTTCGTCTCTCTGGCCGAAGCTCGCTTTCGGAGTCAGCGGCGTAAGAACATGTGACTGCGTTGGGACCGTTGTAGGGAAGCTTTAGCTAATGTTTTGTTGGTGATAATAGTTAGAAAGCGTTTTTTATGTGCACTGAGTGTTCGCGCACTGCATTATTTTCGGCTGTTTAAGAATTTTGAGCGCGTTTGCAGAGCTTTTTAAATGCATTATTTTGACAATTTACGAATTGTCTGTGTGTCTGTACATCAGTGTACTGCATTATCTCAATAATTTCGAAGTAGTTTGCAGGTCTGTAAGCTATGTATTTTGACTCGAAGCATGTCAAAGCGAGTGTTTTGTCCCATTATAACAAATAAACTAAGTAAATTCCATCCCTAAATAAATTGTTCCAAAATAAATAAAGTACATTCCTTCCTCTCTCCAGCAGCGCAGCACAGGGTGATTCCTTTTCCCTCCATTTTGCCCACAGACTACCATCTTGGATTATATCACAGAAGGGATGACAGTGTCCTCTTGTGGCGGTCTGTGTACCAGGTCAGTTGGTCTCTGGACCTCATGGTGAATGCACTGGAGGGAGCTCCTGCATCAGATTGTTTAAATAAAGACTGCCTGAAAAATAAAGACTTATGTCAATCTTATTCAGCAGCCTAGCAGAGGTTGAGTCCTTTCCCACCAACTCCAAGGGAGAGGTGGCAGTCCGATGACTTAGGTTAGTGGAAGTAGCCCAAATGACCTATTTTCCCGCCATTTTCTTAGGTTAGTGGAAGCAGCCCAAGTGACCTTCTTTCTGCTAAAATCTGGATCTACCACCATTTTCTAGGAGGGGAGAGAATTGGAAGGCGTTAGGTTAGTGGAGATAGCCCAATTCACCTATTTTCCAGCCAAAATTTGAAGTTCACACAATGATGTCTTTGTGACATTGCCACATCTATTACCGCCATGTTGGATCCACCATCTTGGATAAATTTGGCAACAATGTAAAGTGGGGCCATACATAGTTGTCCCACTACTCAGGGTTTGGTGGCCATTCAGATTACATAACGTACTTATTATGACATACAGACCACCATCCATCTCTCTCATATTGCCTCTAAGTTCAGTAGAATTTTGTGACTCTCCCAGCAGCGGATTTTTTTTGTTTTTTTTTTGACTGGGGTGTAAAAGTAGCAAGAAAAGTATAAGCAAATTAACTTAGAGAATGTCAGAACTTTATTCCTCTATTACATTAGATTAGCACTTTTCGCACAGAAGCTACTACCCTCCCACAAGCTGAATTTGATAATAACAAACCTTTGGAGCCCTTGGGCACCTCAGCCATTGGCCACAGGGGGAGGGGATAGTCAAGGGAGTGCTGACACTAATGTTAGAGATTTTGGGAATGATAAAGCTGATAATTCTGGGAATCCCCACTGATTCTCTACTTACCTCGATTAGGGGAAAAGCCCCATCGCCAGAGACAGCTGCTGTGGGTAAGAACATGATAATGACCGCCATCGACTACAGTGAATTGTAAAACTGCCTAGATGGCTCACATTGCAGCAAAGACCTCTCCAGTTAAGTGCTAGACAACAACTAGCGAGCAGCTAGAGTATCAGAGCCACCTGCTGGCCATGGGGTAACTCTGCTGACCGCATGTCTCAACGATCACAGATTGGTAAGGGGGAAGGGAGCGCCGCTGTTGGATGTTCCAAGCCTCTAATGTAGTTACGTGGACTGATGATTCGCGATACACACTGGAACATGCAAGCTACAAGTGTGTGGAAAAGCACAATAAAATTTCCCAAGGAGATTAAAGAGGTTACTAAAACAAACTTATTTCAAAAAGGAAGTCAAAAAGGGCATACTGCACGATGAAGGATTACTTAAATTACACAAATAGGGATAAAATACAAAATATAACACAAACAAATAATGAAAACGATAATAAAATATGTGTCATTTCAGATAACATTTCACTCTATGTTTTTCCTTCTTTTTTCTCTTCATTTTTCGTTTTTACTGGACAATCTTATTCGCAAAGCTATGTAGTGTATACAATGATCCCTAATGGCACCGTAACATCGCTGCTATGGCGCTGACACCAACTGACAGAGAGTGTAGTGCCGCATTATGAAATAATGTGTGTATAGCGTGTGTAATGTGTACAGCGTCTGGGAGTGAGAAATGAACAGTGAAGCATCAGGCTTTTGTATTAGTAAATAACTTCTTTGTAAAACGGTATTGTACGCTAGGAATAAATCGAACGAGGTAACACTGTCTTAAACGGACTTCTCTTGTATTGGGGAGGATGGAGGCATTTATCTTCATGCAGAAATCCTGATTTAGGTTTTCCGGGGTTTCCCTGAATTACTTCAGGAAAATTCCACGATGATGAATACTATAAGGTCAAGGCCAACTACTTGTCCATCATTGTCAAACTAGAAAGTTACATATCCTTGTTAAAGATATTCACAGATGAATTAAACACTACTGCTATTACTGCTGCTACTACTACTACTGCAGGTGTGGGGATGCTTCCCACTTGTGCTTACAGGCTGTTAGGTGGTAACGGTTTTCTCTTGTAGTGGATGTTTACATGTGATGGATCTATTGTGTGACCACGTACATCTTTTTTTGTAGCATATATTACGTCTTAGGCGATCGTTATCTCGTGTTAATCGATGTACCACTCCATCGCTCCCCATCTCAAAATGGTATGATGAACACCCCATGAATACAACACTTTTACTGTCTCGTGCAGCTATCGTCACGATGCAACAATGCTATGATAATGATAGACGAAGGTGCTTTAGGCTATTACGGAGGCGTGCCTAATGCAGCTATTCACGACTGTACTTCTACACAAGATAATTACATTGAGATGACAACATCATGGGATAGCTCCTAATATCGTGTCGGACCTTCATTTGCCTGGAGCAGGGCAGCAACTCGACGAAGCATGGATTCAACAAGTCGGTGGTAGTACCCTGCAGAAATACTGAGCCACGCTACCTCTATAGCCGTTCATAATTGCGAAAGTGTTGTCGCTGCAGGATGTTGTGCACGAACTAACCTCTCAATTATGTCCCATAAGTGCTCTATGGGATTCATGTCGGGAGATCCTGGTGGCCAAATCATTAGCTCGAATTGTTCTGAATGTTCGTCGAACCAATCCAAGCAACTGTGGCGCAGTGACATGGCGTATTGACATCCTCAAAAATCATCGTTGTAACGGAACTGGCTGCATATGGTCTCAAAGTAGCCGATCTTAGTCATTCCGAGTCAATTATCAGTTCAGTTGGACCAGAGGACCCAATACATTCCATGCAAACACAACCCATATCATTATGGTGCCACCACCAGCTTGCACAGTGTCCTGTTGACAACTTGGGTTCATAGCTTCGTCGGCTCTACGACACACTCGAAACCTACTATCAGCTCTTAGCAGCTGAAATTGGGACTTATCCGAACAGGCCACGGTTTTCCAATCGTCTAGGGTCGAACCGCTATGGTCACAAGCTCAGGAGAAGCGCAGCAGATCGTGTCGTGCCGTTAGCGAAAGCAGTCGCATAGGTCGTCCGCTGCCACAGCCCATTAACGCCAAATTTCGCCGCAGTGTCCTGACGGGTACGTTCGTCGTACGTCCCACACTGATTTCTGCGATTCTTCTACAGACTGTTGATTGTCTATTAGCATTGAGCTCTACTCAAACCCCGCTGCTCTCGGTCGTTAATTGAAGGCCGTGGTGAGAGGTAAAGCCTGAAATTTGATATTCTCGGCACTCTCTGTACACTTTGGATGTCGGAATACTAAATTCCCTAACGATTTCCGAAATGGAATGCCCTATGCGTCTAGCTGCAACTACCATTTCGCGTTCAAAATCTATTAATTCCCGTCGTGCGGTCCTAATCACGTCCGAAACCTTTTCACATGAATCACCTGAGCATAAATGACATCACCGACATTGCCCTGCCATTTTATAGCTTGTGTACACGATACTACCGCTGTCCGCATACGTGCATATCGCTATCCCATGAATTGTGTGACTAAAATATTTTTATACTTTCTTCTTACTGGTCTAGCAGCGATTGCTCAGAATTGTGGCACAAATAAGTTATATTTTCTGCCAATGTTTTAACAAATCGTATTTTTCTTACACATTTCTTCACTTTCAGTACCTGCGCACGTTATTAAAACATAAAGACGGCGAAGAGGGACTATTTACGAAGCTGTTACATTATCATCTACATTAAGCAGTTAGTATTGTCACAGATTGTAAGGTGGTTTGTATTGTAAAAATGCAGACGATGGATTTACATCCTGTGCCCACATGTATTGTATTAAGATACATTCCTGGAAATGCAAAAAAGAACACATTGACACCGGTGTGTCAGACCCACCATACTTGCTCCGGACACTGCGAGAGGGCTGTACAAGCAATGATCCACGCACGGCACAGCGGACACACCAGGAACCGCGGTGTTGGCCGTCGAATGGCGCTAGCTGCGCAGAATTTGTGCACCGCCGCCGTCAGTGTCAGCCAGTTTGCCGTGGCATACGGAGCTCCATCGCAGTCTTTAACACTGGTAGCATGCCGCGACAGCGTGGACGTGAACCGTATGTGCAGTTGAAGGACTTTGAGCGAGGGCGTATAGTGGGCATGCGGGAGGCCGGGTGGACGTACCGCCGAATTGCTCAACACGTGGGGCGTGAGGTCTCCACAGTACATCGATGTTGTCGCCAGTGGTCGGCGGAAGGTGCACGTGCCCGTCGACCTGGGACCGGACCGCAGCGACGCACGGATGCACGCCAAGACCGTAGGATCCTACGCAGTGCCGTAGGGGACCGCACCGCCACTTCCCAGCAAATTAGGGACACTGTTGCTCCTGGGGTATCGGCGAGGACCATTCGCAACCGTCTCCATGAAGCTGGGCTACGGTCCTGCACACCGTTAGGCCGTCTTCCGCTCACGCCCCAACATCGTGCAGCCCGCCTCCAGTGGTGTCGCGACAGGCGTGAATGGAGGGACGAATGGAGACGTGTCGTCTTCAGCGATGAGAGTCGCTTCTGCCTTGGTGCCAATGATGGTCGTATGCGTGTTTGGCGCCGTGCAGGTGAGCGCCACAATCAGGACTGCATACGACCGAGGCACACAGGGCCAACACCCGGCATCATGGTGTGGGGAGCGATCTCCTACACTGGCCGTACACCTCTGGTGATCGTCGAGGGGACACTGAATAGTGCACGGTACATCCAAACCGTCATCGAACCCATCGTTCTACCATTCCTAGACCGGCAAGGGAACTTGCTGTTCCAACAGGACAATGCACGTCCGCATGTATCCCGTGCCACCCAACGTGCTCTAGAAGGTGTAAGTCAACTACCCTGGCCAGCAAGATCTCCGGATCTGTCCCCCATTGAGCATGTTTGGAACTGGATGAAGCGTCGTCTCACGCGGTCTGCACGTCCAGCACGAACGCTGGTCCAACTGAGGCGCCAGGTGGAAATGGCATGGCAAGCCGTTCCACAGGACTACATCCAGCATCTCTACGATCGTCTCCATGGGAGAATAGCAGCCTGCATTGCTGCGAAAGGTGGATATACACTGTAGTAGTGCCGACATTGTGCATGCTCTGTTGCCTGTGTCTATGTGCCTGTGGTCCTGTCAGTGTGATCATGTGATGTATCTGACCCCAGGAATGTGTCAATAAAGTTTCCCCCTCCTGGGACAATGAATTCACGGTGTTCTTATTTCAATTTCGAGGAGTGTATTTTCCACAAAAAAGAATCTCAGCAAAGTTATAAACAAAACAGTAGCTCTTGAATTCAATTTCTTCTCTGTTCTTGCCCTCGCGCAGCGGTTAAGACACTCTCATTGTATAATACATCATTTTCTAGCTGTATCCTGTTCGTTATGGTGAACTCCTGAACAAGTTTCAGGTAACTGGAGGAAGGAAGTATCCAGCGCGGAGGTGATGGGACGATTCTTCCATAATTCGTCAAAGGGACTTGTACGCTTGCTTAATAACATGTGGCTGTCCATGACGGATAGGTGTTTCCCAACACGTTTTGGGGAGAAACATTGCAGGAAATGAAACTTCCTGGCAGATTAAAACTGTGTGCCCGACCGAGACTCGAACTCGGGACCTTTGCCTTTCGCGGGCAAGTGCTCTACCACTGAGCTACCGAAGCACGACTCACGCCCGGTACTCACAGCTTTACTTCTGCCAGTACCTCGTCTCCTACCTTCCAAACTTTACAGAAGCTCTCCTGCGAACCATGCAGAACTAGCACTCCTGAAAGAAAGGATATTGCGGAGACATGGCTTAGCAACAGCCTGGGGGATGTTTCCAGAATGAGATTTTCACTCTGCAGCGGAGTGTGCGCTGATATGAAACTTCCTGGCAGATTAAAACTGTGTGCCCGACCGAGACTCGAACTCGGGACCTTTGCTTTTCGCGGGCAGAGCACTTGCCCGCGAAAGGCAAAGGTCCCGAGTTCGAGTCTCGGTCGGGCACACAGTTTTAATCTGCCAGGAAGTTTCATATCAGCGCACACTCCGCTGCAGAGTGAAAATCTCATTCTAGATTACAGGAAATGTCTGGTAAAAAGCAGCTCGTTGCCGAGTGCTATAACTCTGCATTCCGCTCCTGAAGCTATCTGACAGAAAAATTACAATGCCAGAACAGTTTAGTGGAGCTCGCAAATTCGAGGAGTTGGCCCGCTTGCAATACAACGCGAGTGGTGAACCTCTGCTGTTATCGTTTGGGAAGTCGAGAGTTGATGATCCTTCGTGATCAACGAGGTTTCTTTTCCCCGCAGTATGGGAAGCCTATATACATCTGAAGTCCGGCATCGCGCTGGTGCGAGGAGTTCTGCTGGGGCACTTTCCTGTTTTCAAGGCGAGCGCTGCGGTTCTGCGAGCCTGCACACGCTCGTTATGCAGAGCCCTTATATCAGATCGCGGAGCCAGTAACTGGGTGGAGAGCGGTGCTAGCCAGTTAATTACAACTGCTTCCGCACAAACTTGAAGTGTGATGTTTTTGTGCGGATATTTACCAGTTGACTTTGAACTCTTTCCTGTTTTGTCGTTGTGCAGATTTTCAGCATCAGTTGCTAGGCGGATGAACTGTGAGCAGTGGCATTCTCCTGTCCAGTGGGTAGATGTCTGAATCTTTCTGAAAGCATAGATAGTTACAGGAGTTTAATTATTGACTTTGGAGTAGGGAAAACTTTTAACCCTGTCTCGCCGGCCAAAACGTGGCAGCTTTGTTATTTGGACTGCTTTGGTAGTGCGGCAGTGGAGAAAATTACTCCCGTTCCGCCAATAAACGTTTCCGGTTAATGGGAGTACGTATTGCGGAATTGTTCAAAAAGTGACGTTTTCGGATTATTATCTCTTATTAATATTTTATCTCTCCTGAATAATTTGATGCATTATTTGTCGTAAAATTCCAATTGGAAGTGTAGTTTTTATCATTTCAAAGTTAATAGTGCGTATGTAAAACTATCCGGTCGTTCTGCACTGACTTGCCTAAGTATCTCTATCTCTTGAATTATTCAATCTAGAAGGCTGTGGTGTTCAGCTGTTTATTCCTTGAAATCATGTTAATGTTCGTATTAAGAGGTTGGATGCACTGTGTGAACAGAAATGGCGGTACAGCACATGCATTTGGTTTATTTGCTTTGTGGTTGTCGTGTTTCGTAAGTTTTGAACGGAAAACATATTGGTTTGGTGTGTTTTTATACGCTCTTATACCTCTTTTCAACATGACGAAAAGAAAGGGTTGTTTTAAGAAGCGACGTTTCCATGGAAATCAGCATATCACAAAATCTGAATTCCGGTGTTGATCCTGAAATAGATTTTTCACAGACCCATGATAAGGACACGCCTACTAGTGCTTCGAAGAGGAAACTTGGAGACCATGAGGATGTATTTACTGACAAAGATCAAAATAGTTTAGGTTATGTTCTTTTAGATTTGAGTATGTTAGGACAAGTTTTTGCAAGATGCTGTGTAATGCAAGGTTTGTGGTGAGCAAATTAGCATCTCTGAGGACTCATCTGCAAGGACTGGACTGGCTAAGAATGACTTGTTTGAGAGCAATGTTAGATTCCTGTATGGAATGAAGTGTATTGGGAAAGGATTAACTGCAGCTGAAGTAATGTGTGCAACGCTGAACTTACCAAACCCACCAACCAGATCAAGTAAGTACACAGAAGTAATTGGTGAATGTGTCAAATCTGTTGCTGTTGCTTCTATGAAAGCTGCTGCTAAAGAAGCAGTAGAATTAAGTAACACAACAGACTTATCTGTGGCAGTTGACGACATATGGCAGAAGAGAGGTCACACATCAAAAAATGCAGTTGTAACTGTCACTAGTATTGACACAT
The DNA here is from genome assembly GCF_023897955.1 of Schistocerca gregaria. Classification (NCBI taxonomy): domain Eukaryota; kingdom Metazoa; phylum Arthropoda; class Insecta; order Orthoptera; family Acrididae; genus Schistocerca; species Schistocerca gregaria. The sequence continues at coordinate 430,928,855 of NC_064921.1, forward strand.
GTAAAGTTTTGGACATTGAAGTGCTAACTAAATACTATCATCAGTGTAAATCAGTTGACGAAGCAAGTGAAAGCCATAAAACAAAATGTGCTAAGAATGATGAGGGATCTAGGCTACTGCAGTTGTTTCTATGTTCAGACATTCACAACAGGAGAGAGGTGTGTGTTATACTGAGTACTTGGGGGATGGTGATTCAAAAGCTTACAAATCAGTACTGGAAAGCCAACATTATGGTAATAAGCAGATTGTTGAGATTTAATGTGTGGGCCACGTTCAAAATCGGATGGGAACACGTCTCCGAAAATTGAAGCAGACAAAAGTAAAAGAGAAGTTATCAGATGGAAAGACTCTAAATGGTAAAGGAAGACTTACAGACAAAAATATTGATGAACTCCAGCATAATTATGGAATGGCAATAAGAAACAATACACATGACCTACAAGAGATGAAACGAGCAGTGGGGGCAACATTCTTCCACAAATCTTCCACTGATGATATCCCTATACATGGTCTTTGTCCACCTGGTGCTGATTCATGGTGCAAGTACCGCAAATTTCAGGCAGCGGGTAGCGAGGAACAATTTAGGCACAAAAATAGCGTACCATCTGCAGTGATGGAAGCTATTAAACCAATATATAGAGAATTAGCTCATCCTGACCTTCTTTCCAAATGTCTCCATGGTCGAACACAAAACCCAAATGAGTCTTTCAATAATGTAATTTGGACCCGCATACCAAAAAATGTCTTTCTAGGAAGGAAAACTCTATGCTCGGGTGTTTGTGATGCTATGATAACGTTGAATGATGGTATAAAGGGAAGAATTGGGGTCTAGAGGAACTTGATATCACTGCAGGTGCCAACACACTGCAAGCCTTTCAGCGAATGGATCGACTTAGGATCATGAAAGCCCAGCGTGCAGCGGAGGAAATGACTAAAGAAGCAAGAGGCAGGAAAAGAAGGAAGCTTCTAGATTCGCAGGATAGTCAAGAACGCCGGCCAAAGTGGCCAAGCGGTTCTAGACGCAACAGTCTGGAACTGCGCGACCGCTACGGTCGCAGGTTCGAATCCTGCCTCGGGCATGGCTGTGTGTGATGTCCTTAGGTTAGTTAGGTTTAAGTAGTTCTAAGTTCTAGGGGACTGGTGACCTCAGAAGTTAAGTCCCATAGTGCTCAGAGCCATTTGAACCAGCCATAGTCAAGCACAGAATCCAGATAATGCTGATTAAGGGCCTGGCTGTTTCTAGAAACTCCATGTGTAAGTTAATATCAAATAAAATGTTTGAACTTGATTTGCCGGAGATGACGTTTTTAAAATTATTTGACCCATTATCTCAGGAACTATTACAGATACATATATCTAATTTTACACTATTTTACCACTGAGTATACTGCAGCTCCTGAACCTCCCAAAACATCTCTACCTCCAACGGTTTTTTACTTACAGAAGAAAAAGTGGACTTTTAAAAGAAAATATTGAACAACATTTTTGAAAAATCTTAACTAGCTAATTATTTCTCTGTACATATTGATTCTGGTTCAGTAATCAGAAAAGGAGTGATACTATACATCCCAAAAAATTCAGGTCTCTATCTGTTACAGGTTCTGAGATAATGGGTCATCAATATTGCAAATTTAATACTGTGGGTATAGGACGTACGTCCTCCCCTTAAATCTACGGAACAGTAATGCACGTCCAGCTGCACACCTGGGGTCGCGAATGGGGCTTCGCAAGAGACAACGAAGTTCCGGGAACGGAAGAACGTGTCGTGTGAACTGGACTCACTTTCGGAAGGATATGGGTTCAAATCGCCGCCCACGTTCACCTTGTTTGTGGTTACAGGAAAGTGGCGAACATTGGAATGGTTTCTTTGAAAAGCTTACTTCAAGTTTCTTTCATTATACTTACACTATCCGAGCTGCTTTCCTGATTCTAATGACCTAGTTGTCGACTTATTGTTAAAACCTAATCTCCCTTCGTCTTATGTAATACATCGATCGAAACCCAAATTAGTGATCACAGGAATCAGATACAATTTCACTATTAATTAGTTTCGAACGCATCTTACTTTGCCCGTCGCCAATGAAGTGCACAAATTTTCGGAACAACTTTCACCCCGATCAGAACTTTTCACCTCGAATTATACAAGACATTCAGTATTTATTAACATTAGACAACTCGTTTCTTTTCAACCGCAACGGGGACAAAAATCAACACATACAGTAGTTACAACGCTTTCTGGTAACATCTACGGTTAGGATTTCGGGTCAAGTTGGTGGACAGTGAAGCTGCGTTTACTGTACACGAAACAGCCACGTGTAACAGCTTTGCAAGCCAAGTCTTGTTAGTACAAAAGTGCGGCTGTTTCACGGTCAGGCAGAAACAGGGATGGGAAAAACCGACGTGTTAAAACTGTTACCGGTATTTTAATTCTGAATAACAAGTATTTTCCGCTATCTGTTTGCTCCGCTATAACGGATTTTTAATTTTTTCACTAATAATCGGGTAAAACAACCGATATATTAATTTGCCATAGCAGCGGTGGTATTATTTTGGTTTTTAAATGAAACATTTTTTGAAGTCGAGTAATGTTTATTTGAAAAATTTCCATTGCTATGAAATACTGCGTTATTATATAAAATGGGAAAAACGATCAGTACTATTTTCATAACGAGCAACAGACACGTAACATAGGAATACGTGCAGCATTATTTTATTCTTCTGCCCATCTTTCACACTTAATAATAATACAGGGTCTAGAAGATGTGAATAACGAAACTTTGAAAAGACATATCTCTGCTACGGTATTAACACAAGTTGTAGTTCAACGTTGTTACCAAAAATCTCGAAAACTCCTTGACCGACTTAATTCAAAACTTTACAAGATTCTTTATTAAACGTTCGGACGGGCAGAGGCTACATATTATTTTAAGATATGTACCCTATATAAAGAGGAAGTCTCGGAAAGTTCTTGACCGATCTCTCTCTCTCTCTCTCTCTCTCTCTCTCTCTCTCTCTCTGTCTCTCTCTCTGTCTCTCTCTCTCTACATATATAGCCAACACTAGTGCGGAAGTTTTAAGCGACAGTGTCGCTGTTTCTTCTGAAAGTCGTGATGCCCATGTTAGCGTAAGTCTTTTGATGGTTAGTATAGTCCTGCACTGGGACTAGGTATGATGGAAAGACTTTCTTTCGTGGCGCCATTCTTGCGTGCGAAGGAGATCTGGCCAGCGCAGTGTGGCGGGCCAGTGAGGTCGTTAGTCACGCACCATGGGGTTGGTCGTCGACCTTCTTGTAAAAGTCCTCTCCATCGTGTTGGAAACGCTATCTGAGAAAAGGAACTCCCGCGAGCCGCGAGGGCATGAAGTTCCATGGTGTTAAAGTCCCGTGGGAGATGTAGCACCGTCCTGAGGGCCCTGTTTTGAACTGCTTGTAGGCGGCGGGATGTTGGACTCAGCTGCATTGCTCCACACCACCGCAGCATAGTCGAACAGCGGGCTGATGGTGGGTTTGCATAGCATGAGTCCTAATTCAGCAGGTAGCGCCGATGTGGGGTTGATGACTGGGTAGAGCTTATGTAGTCTACCCAGCGCCTTCCTCCTCACTTCTTCGATGTGTTGGCACCACGTTAGCTACGACAGGGAGCATTTAAACCATTAGACAAATTGTTATATATATTGTTTCGTTTTTATCCCTCGCATTCGGTTTTAAAAAGAAGTGGGAAAGTTATATTTATGGCTTATCGGCTTCCGATTATAGTACTACTACTATATTTGAATCATCCGGATGTTGGTTGATTGATTGATTTGGGGGAGGGGCTGAAACAGCGAGGTCATAGGTCCCATCGGGTTAGGGATGGATAGGGAAGGAAGTCGGCCGTGCCCTTTCAAAGAAACTATCCCGACATTTGCCTGAAGTGATTTCCCTAAATCAGGATGGCTGGTCGAGGGTTTGAACCGTCGTTCTCCTGAATGCGTGTCCAGTGTGCTAACCAGTGCGTCACTTCGCTCGGTCTTCCAAATGTAAGCTACCCATTTGCAGATTTAAACTATACGTAATACTGTCATTAGAGTTTCTATCCTTACAGATCCAGCATCAAAGAAAGGTCTCTCATAACCCATATACCAACGATCCCAACCGATTCCCCCATTATAGGAGGCTGCAATTCTAAAAAAATGTTCAAATGTGTGTGAAATCTTATGGGACTTAACTGCTAAGGTCATCAGTCCCTAAACTTACACACTACGTAGCCTAAATTATCCTAAGGACAAACACACAGACCCATGCCCGAGGGAGGACTCCAATTTCCGCCGGGACCAGCCGCACAGTCCATGACCGTAGCGCCCTAGACCGCTCGGCTGATGCTGCAATTCCAAATCAAACTTTCGTTGGCAATGACAATAAACAAGGTTCAAAGTCAGAGAAGGGAGGAAGAGAAGAGTGACAGATAAGGTGGAAGAAATGGACAGAGGGGGAGAAGGGGCCCATGGACAGAGAGATGGAGGAGGAGATGCAGAGCGGTATGGAGGAGGAGGAGATTGGCAGAGAGAGCGGAAGGAGGTGATAGACAGAGTTGGGGAGAAGGAGATGGACAGAGGCAGAGGGGCAGAAGGAGATTAGGACGTGTATCTAATTCCCATACTCATTTAGCAATTGCGAAGTAGTGCCAGATTCATTAATAAATGAAATAAAATCAGCCATCACATTTTCACAGCAGAGTAAATTATTTATGGAGACCAGGGGGTGGAGCAGGAATGGGAGGGCACAGAAGATGTAAACTTAATGCTTTTGGTTCAGCCAGTACAAACAATATTGCACCATTAGTTGCTCAAGTGCTAGCCAATCCTTTGGTGTCGTCTTGTTGTCACTGTAGCCTTGTGCTATGGGAAGCAAGGAGGGGATGCTGTTTGGTGGCCGGTATCCTCTGTGTATAACACAACTGCACACATATATTAACAGTGTTCTTTATTGGTAAGTAGAAGAAGTTACTTAAGATAGTCCAGCTCTTCTATAATAGTCCACGTTAGCCTCACTGCTGGGGAAGTACACGTCCCCCTAGGCATACTACTCTGGTCGCTAGGTACTGACTGACTCTGCGCTAGAGGCTGAGCGAACTGTGACTGCGACTGCCACTCGGCTGCGACTGACGGCTCGACTCGTTGACTCACTGGATGACTGACTGGGCCCTCCGAACAGCGGCGGAGGTCTAAATACCGGCGGTCGAGAGGCTTTTGGCGGCGCATTGCCTGCAAGTCTGTTTTTGGCCTCTCTCCTGATAGGAGCGTTGCTTGCACCAACTACCGATCTTCTTGCAGCCTCTTTGCCACCTGGCGTGCTGTCGACAGATTATGCCAGCACAAATCCCTTCATAGAAGATAAACCAGAGATGATTATTGGTGCAGACATTGAATTCTTATCAGAAATATGTATTGGAATGCCTTTTGTAAGTAGGCTGTTTGGGTTCTTATATTGGTAACGCCACGTAGCGCTCTGTATGAAAATCACTGGCTGTGCTGTGTGCAGTCAGTGGCTGGTTGGCGTTGTTGTAATACTCGCCATTGTAGTGTTGGGCAGATGCATGTTAACAGCGCGTAGCGTTGCACTGTTGGAGGTGACCCGCCAGCAGTGGTGGATGTGGGGAGAGAGATGGCAGAGTTTTGAAATTTGTAAGACTGGATGTCATGAACTGATATATATATATATATATATATATATATATATATATATATATATATATATATATATATATATATATATATGACTATTAAGGTAAATACATTGTTTGTTCTGTATTAAATCACCAGCAGTTATGTCTATTCAAGGAGTGGCCTGTTAAACGTCAGTGCGGATGACTCGTAAGTAGGCTGTTTAGGTTTTTATGTTGGTATCACCACGTAGTGTTCTGTGTGAAAATCGCTGACTGCGCTGTGTGCAATCTGTGGCTGGTTGGACTCATTGTTGGAATATTCGCTATTGTAGTGTTGGGCAGTTGATGTGAACTGCGCGTACCGGTGAGCAGTTGGAGGTGAGCCGCCAGCAGTGGTGCATGTGGGGAGGTTACTATGAGCGGACGATATGGACGTGTGTCCGTTAGAAAAAGGAAATTTGCAAGACTGGATGTCATGAACTGATATATATATATTATCACTTTTGAACACTATTAAGGTAAATACATCGGGTTTCTCTATCAAAATCTTTCATTTGCTAACTATGCCCATCAGTAGTTAGTGCCTTCAGTAGTTTGAATCTTTTATTTAGCTGGCAGTAGTGGCGCTCGCCGTATTGCAGTAGCTTGAGTAACGAAGATTTTTGTGAGGTAAGTGATTCATGAAACGTATATGTTAATGTTAGTCAGGGCCATTCTTTCGTAGGGATTTTTGGAAGTCAGATTGCGTTGCGCCAAATACAGTATATTGTGTTTCAGTTTAAGCACAGTCATGTATAATTTTTCTAATGGGACGTTTCACCTTCTACGACGGTACAAAGGAGTTTCTGGAACAGAGTACATTACACAAGTCTTGTTATTACTCTAGTGTCCACTTTCGAAGTTGCATTACGAAATCTCAGTCTTAATATAATGCAGCCAAACTCCTGTCTCAAAAGCTTCTGAGCAACCTCAAAGACAGAAATGCAAAAGTATTACAGAACCTTCTGAGGTCCAGGTCTACATTATCAGACCTACAGTTAAAAAAAATTTACATGGACGCCTTCAGCGACAGCATTACAAATTTGTCCCAAGAGGTAAAGAACTACTTCGATGAAATCGGTAAATCTCCACCTATATGTCACAGGAAGGAACAACCGCAAATCCTCTTCGGTTATCACATGTTCGGGAAGTAGGCAAAAATCATCTAGTGGAGCATGAAACCTTGTCTCTGAAAGAAACATGTAATGAATGAACCATGGCCAAGTGCAGCATTAAGAAGGTAGTAGTCGACATAGGCAGATGACAGAATGCGAGGACCGATCGATCGTCAGAGAGGAACTAATAACTCTGGATTCATCATTATCATCGACCAGACGGGCAACAGTGGCTTTAGTGACCACAAGGACCAATAATAGACGGGTCGTAGGAAGCGGGCTGAGCTCACTGCGACCCTTGCGCCGACTACCATTGACCTCTGTACAGCAACAAGCCCGTCTGCACTGGTGTCTGGTACATTGGGCCTGGAATCTCATGACTGGAGTAGAACTGTCTCCAGTGACGAGTCACGCTTCACTTTGAGTCTCGATGACCAGCAAAGGTGTCTCTAGAGACGCCTCAAACAATAGAGGGACACCAACCTGACTGTTATCAGCCATACAGCTCGACAACCGGGAGTTATGGTCCGGTGTGCCGTTTCATTTCATAGCAGGACTCCTTTGGCTGTCATCCGTGGCACCCTTACAGCACAGCAGTACGCCCCAGTTTGTTGCCCTTTATGGCAAGCCATCCTGAGCTTACTTTACAGCAGTACAATGCTTGCCTGCACATGACGAGCGTTTCTACTGCTTGTCTTCTTGGTTGCCAAACCATAACTTGGATAGCGAGGTCGCCGGATCTGTTACCAATTGAGAAGGTTTGGAGCATTATGAATAGGACCCTTCAGCCAGCTCCGGATTTTGACGATCTGTCGCGCCATTTGGACAGAATTTAGCACAATATCTCTCAATAGGACAACCAACAGCTCTAACAATCAGTGCCAAGCCGAGTAATTGCTTGCATAAAGGCCAGAGGTGGGCCAACGCGTTGCTGACTTGCTGCATTTGTGAAGTTCTTCCTCTTGAATGAATATCCAAATCTTCTGTAACTGTAATCATTTGTCTGTATATGTACATCACCGATTTTCGTTCAATTCGGATAGTCCCTTCGTCATGCGTTTTTCTTCCTCTTACTACTAAACTAAACTAAACTCCGTCCGAACAGGCCATGAAGGCCCAACGGTACCGACCAGCCACCGTGTTGTCCTCAGCCCACAGACGTCACTGGATGCGGATGTGGAGGGGCATGTGGTCAGCACACCGCTCTCCCAGGCGTATGTCAATTTACGAGACCGGTGACGCTTCTTCTCAATCAAGTAGCTCCTCAGTTTGCCTCACAAGGGCTGAGTGCACCACGCTTGCCAACAGCGCTCGGCAGACTGGATAGTCACCCATCCAAGTACTAGCCCAGCCCAACACCGCTTAACTTTGGTGATTTGACGGGAAGCGGTGTAACCGCTGCGGCAAGGCCGTTGGCTCTCCCTCTTACAGTGTAATAAAAATTGAGTGTTGCTTACCTTTTGCTGGCGTCTGCATAATGTGCCCTTATCTGCCTCTAGCCCTTGGAAACTTAAACGAAAAACAGAGTTCTGAAATCTCAGTTTTCAGCCTTTAGCATTGACTGTTCATAATGACCAAATAGGGGTGCGATCATCGATTACAACATGATTTTTGAGCAAGTTTTCAAAAAATTTGTAGTATTTAACGGTAGACGGACTAAGTTTCCATTTATTTGCCTAATGTACTTGGTATTTTGATTCTATGTGTTTTGAAACGTATAATTCAAAAGTTTGGGGAGTCTTAGAATTTTTCAATCTTCGTTCGACGTCAACTTTTATTACTGGAAACAACAGCAATAAAAAACAGAAAATTGTTTATTTCTGAAACAGGTTGTTTTGAGCGATTCTAGCACTCAGGTTACGCTGGGAATGAAATAACTGGTGACCGAAAACCGATTGTTGCAGCTACAACCACCATCTCTAGGCAGAAACCAGCTTGTTTTTTATGAAAGGGCTTCGCTTCTCTCATTTCGTGCAGTGTAAAAGTCGCTATTTGTTATCACAAAACAGTAAACGAGCGTCATCGAATTCTACAAAAGCTATTCGTTTTTCTGCTATTGGTAAGAAAAGGCCATCAAAATGGGACACGAAAGGGAATGCGCTGAAGAAAACGGGCGTGGTCCTCACTCTTTTCGTGCTTGTTCCGCTCAAAGTTTCACTATAAAAGGCCGAAATAACTTTTTGCATGTGTATCGCGTCCGCGCGTGGAGTGGTGAAAATGCACCCTAAGGCGGGTCCACACTGAGAACGCCGAGCCACGCCGTGCTGCACCGCGCTGCTGCACCCCGCGCACAGCAGTAGCAGAGAGGAGAGCGCCGTCCGCACCCCGCCGCGCCACTCCGAGGCGCGCACTGTGCTCCACTTCGAGCGCGCGCACGGCCTGAAGATGGAGCGAGCCGAAGCCCCGTCTAAGCGGAGCGCGCGCAAACGCGCCACTTCCTTTGATGTTCCAACAGCCGGAAAACTGCGCGGCGCAGCGCGGTTCGCCGTCCACACTGAGCGCGCAGAGCCGCGCAAGGCCGTTTTGAGCAGCTCAGTGTGGACCCGCCTTTTAAGATATGATATTCGCTGTAGCAGTCAGTTCCCAGGCATCCTCACGCAAGACTCTCACACTTCCATCGGTTTCTTCGTATTACATGTCCTTGTCAACTTATCCCGTTGTGTATGATACAGTGAAGCCGTCTGTGAGAAATCTGTGCCGAGATCTTTGCAGAATCAGCCGGGTTCGGCTAAAAAACCAGTTGTAGCAATGTTAGACTGAGTTGTAAAACGAGCTAAAGAGCTGAGAAAGAATGAGTAACGTAGCAAGATGAAAAAAAAAAAAACAGGTCTCGTCTTCCAAAGCAGAGCTACTTGACTTCTAGTCCATTTCTCCTATGAAAACTCTTTCAGGGCTTTACAAAACCACTCCTTACGAATGCCGAGTTTGATCATCTTACATTGTAAATATGGGGTCAGTGCTCTGTCGGTAACAGCCGCGTTATCGATTAAGTGTTATCTGAAGAAACAAAAGAAAAGTTCGGAGTAGGTATGAAAATCCATGGAGAAGAAATGAAAACCTCGAGCTTCGCGGATGACATCGTAATTCTGTCAGAGACAGAAAAAGGACTTGGAAGAGCAGTTGAACGGAATGGACAGTGTCTTGAAAGGAGGATATAAGATGAACATCAACAAAAGCAAAACGACGATAATGGAATGTAGTCGAATTAAGTCGGGTGATGTTGACGGAATTAGATTAGGAAATGAGACACTTAACGTAGTAAAGGAGTTTTGCTATTTGGGGAGCAAAATAACTGATGATATTCGAAGTGGAGGGGATATAAAATGTAGACTGGCAATGGCAAGGAAAGCGTTTCTGAAGAAGAGGAATTTGTTAACGTCGAGTATAGATTTAAGAATCAGGAAGTCGTTTCTGAAAGTATTTGTATGTAGTGAAGCCATGTATGGAAGTGAAACATGGACGATAAATAGTTTGGACAAGAAGAGAATAGAAGTTTTCGAAATGTGGTGTTACAGAAGAATGCTGAAGATTATATGGGTAGATCACGTAACTAATGAGGTGGTAGTGAACAAGATTGGAGAGTAGCGGAATTTGTGGCACAACTTGACCAGAAGAAGGGATCGGTTGGTGGGACATGTTCTGAGGCATCAAGGGACCACCCATTTGGTGTTTAGTATTGGAGGGCAGCGTGCAGGGTAAAAATCGTAGAGGTAGTCCAAGAGATGAATACACTAAGCAGATTCAGAAAGATGTAGGCTGCAGTACGTACTGGTAAATGAATAAGCTTGGACAGGATAGAATAGCATGGAGATCTGCATCAAACCAGTCTCAGGACTGAAAACGACAACAACAACACTATGGCGGAAGTATGTGGGGTTCGTCTACAGACGTTGGTCTTGGGCAACATGTAATATGACTACAGGACAATGTAGTACTACATTCATTTTTATGGCACATAAAAACTGTATCACATCAGACAGGCGTGTTCATCGGCAGAATAACGAAAGATAAGAGCAGTGATTTAAATTCTATGTATGCAGTATAGGCAGGTAATCTGTCCGCCGGAAGGGGGCATTAAGCTTGGCAGCCCTATTGGTGTTACTCCACAGGAATAAGCTCTTTGCCGGCAGTGTGTTTCACCCTCTATCTTCTTGTTCACATCAAAATTTCAAAATTGTGTTTGAAGTAGTTCAAGAGTAATCCTAAAGAGTATTGGCTGTACTGTATGACTGCAGGCACAAGTTGAACCATCGTTATATCTCTGAGATAAAACTGTAGTCAAAATAGTGAATTCACGAAGCTAAATACTCCATAAAAAGAATTTTTCTTGTCAGAGGCAAAAATTGTGGCGACTTTTCTGTTAGGTTTTAGTGGTGGGGTGTGAAATGACCAAGTTAAATCTCTTCGCCAAAAGTACTCTTGTCCATTTGGGACGATGGGTGGGGTCTGAGTCAGAAATTAAAAGAATGAGGGAACACACTCACTGACAGAAATATTGTAATATACCTATGGTACAAAAGATTCCTCGGCAAAATACACACACAAGTTCTTGGCAAAGACAGGTTAAGTTAAACATTTTAATTGTTCACAATACAGAAATAAACATTAGTCTTGAGGCCATAATTGATGTACTACTTTTGTAGCGAAAGTTGCAACTGCAGTACGATAGTCCTCGACTGCTGCTAACTGGAGCTTCTCGACAACTTGGCTGGAACCGTCTCTTATCCACGCGATCCTCAGCTGAGGGGGCGTGGCACTCCTGCGGCCAGCGGTTGGACAGCGCCACTTTTTCAATAATTTTGGATAAAGCTGCCAGACATGAGATTCGGCGATATTTGTTAGCTTCACACCTATCCCCTTTTTTATGCAATGATTCAACAATAGCATATTTAAGACTACAAATCAATTTCTCATAATTGCACACACTCAGAAACTTCGTATATTGTATCTTAGCAACAGACTTCTGTTCATAGTCTATTTTTATCAATTGTGTTATGACATTTGCTGTACAGAATTGTATATACTGTGTTTTATCAATACTTTGCGACAGTCTATTTGCAGATAACCACTTAAATATTTTCTGAAATACATTATTTGCAATTTCTTGTTTGTTGGGTTTATCACCAGGAAAAAGAACCAGCTTTGCATCTTCATGAACATAGAGTGGCAAGTCATTAATACGTTGGTGTTGTTGTGGTCTTCAGTCCTGAGACTGGTTTGATGCAGCTCTCCATGCTACTCTATCCTGTGCAAGCTTCTTCATCTCCCAGGACGTACTGCAGCCCACATTCCTCTGAGTCTGCTTAGTAATTAATATATATTAAGAAAATTAAGGGACCCAAGACTGAGCCCTGTGGGCACTATTCATGATACTTCACCAGTTAGACGACTCTGCTGATTTTTTCAGACTATTTGTACTGTTAATTTCAACCTTCTGCATTCTATCAGTTAAATATGAATTAAACCATTTGTGCACTGTCCCATTCATACCAAAATACTCAAGTTTATCTAGAAGAATTTCATCATTCACACAGTCAAAAGCCTTTGATAGATCACTAAATATCCCAATGGGTGATGTTCAGTTATTCAATGCATTTAATATCTGATCAGATCAAATCAAATCAAATCAAATCAAATTTTATTATCACGTAACATGCCTTATACAATCAAGGATTGCGACATAGGTGACTTGTCAGTTTTTATACTACATACAGACTAATAAACTTAATTTTAGGTTATAATACATGTGTTGCTATACAGGTATTTTACACATTTGTCATAATAAAGTATTTTACACATTTGTCATAATACATATTGTGGTGATCTATACAATTATTTTTAAATGGTTATCATCAGTGCAAGTATATACGGCATTTTCTGTTGAAAAGCCTTTCTCAAAAACAAACTGACAGTTTTTTTAGTACTTCATATTTACAAATAGGTGATGCTACTCTGGAATACATCACTTTTTCAATAATTTTGGATAAAGCTGCCAGACATGAGATTCGGCGATATTTGTTAGCTTCAGACCTATCCCCTTTTTTATGCAATGATTCAACAATAGCATATTTAAGACTATCTCGAAAAAAAGTCTTGTTTCTGTGAGCTACTACATGTGTGACTAAGAATTCTACTTATTTGCTGGGAACAAGCTTTTAGTACTCAGTTGGAAATGCCATCAATTCCACGTGAGATTTTTCTTTTGAGCGAATTTATTATTTTCCTAATTTCAGTAAGAGAGGTGGGTTGAGTTTCAATTGTATAGATATTGCATCCTCCATATACTGCCTTGCTTTTTATAATGAATATCTGGATCCTATTTTCTCTAGAACACTTAAAAAATGATTATTAAAAATGTTTTCTACTTCTGGATTCTTGTTATCACTTGGCCGTCCGCACGTCTCGTACAAATGTATTTGCTTGGCACCAGCAGCGCTAATTCGGATTACTTGGCTTGTCGCCACCGGCTTGTCACCTTTCCGTTCATGAAAAGCTTCAAACACATTGACAAACTTCAAACACATTGACTTTTGAACGGTTTAATTTTTCCAGAAATCCCCTAATTTTTCCATAAATTATCTATTTTTCCACAGCGGTCCACATACTCGATTTTTCTTTTCAAGTAACTTCTCTGCAAGTTCTACACTGTTATAATAATTATCCATGTAGAGGTGATGCCACTTTCCATAAGAAGCTGTCAATAGTTCTATCACTGCTTTTGCTAAAGGTCGTCCAGCGCCGGAATATATCTTGAATGAGAATATCCCGTACTCGAATCATGTAGCATCCAAGCGAGTATGCCATATTTCGTAATTTTTGGACGGATTGTAAACTTTAAAATTTAACTGTCCAAGCCACGGTATCATTTCTTCATCACTTGAGACGTTTTGACTTAGATTAAATGTTTCTTTAAACTTTTTGGAAAAATAAATGAATTGCACTTTGAAAAGGGGAACATCAAATGATACTACACGTGGCCCACAGCCCCCTTGGGGGGCGGTGGCAACTTTAATCCTAAATGGAAACACCCACTTTTTATTGCATATTCGGATTCTCCATAAAAAAAGTAATCAAGCTTTGTCTGAAACATTTTTTTAAACCATCGAGAAGAATGAAAATTGGGGAAGAACTCCGATTTATTTAGAATGATCCGAGAAGGACGCATCAAATCCATACAAAATGTGCACCAATTCTTTCATTACGCCAAATTAAGCTACTTTTTTACAAAATGTATCCTACCCGCCACAGATTTTGATGGAAGGAGGCGGAATGGTGTTAAAATCTCGTTAGGGAACACGTCACAATTGCATTGCTCGCCCGATTGTGGCGCTACTGTGACCAAACTGCGAACTATGGCTCAGTACAAAGGTCAGTGCAATGCGATCAGAAGTCACTTCACTTTCAGATTGTGAGCCGTAAACATTTACTGACGAAAGTAAATTATTCTTTAGCGAAACATGGCTTACTATCCTCCTACAGAGATTGTTGAGATGATGTTACTTTTAGGTAAATGCTATAACAATTACGCTGCAGCTGCACAATTGTATGCGGATCGTTTCCCAAACAGACGACATTCAAGCGAAAACATTATACGAAATTGCACTCAACGAGCTCGTAATGGATACCAGTACCGTCTACCTAGTCGTCGGAAACACAATGGAAATGACGCTCGTACCCTTACCGTTCTCGCCTGTGTTGAATTGGATCCCGAAATTAGTAGTCATGCGATTCAGAGACAAACTGGCAAACCGATATCAAGTGTTTTGAGGATTTTGAAGGCACATAAACATTATGTGTATCATATCTTACTGACACAGGCATTAACGCCGAAAGATATGCAAATACGGGTGCATTTCTGCCAATGGGTCTTGGAATAATAAGAAATAACAATGATTTTTTTAGATACGTTATGTTCACCGATGAAGCCACATTAAAAAACAATGGCGAATTAAATCTTCATGATTGTCATTATTGGTCCCCTGTCAATCCACACTGGCACAGAGCCGTTGACAATTAACACAATTGGTCGTTAATGGTCTGGTGTGGAATTTAAACGGTTACTTGATAGGACCGTATTTTTTTTGACCGAAATGTTACTGGAGAATCTTATTTACAACTTCTCCGCGATGATTTGTTGGAGCTAATGGAAGATGTTGATTTAGAAAATAGACCACGAATGTGGTTCCAACAGGACGGAGCAGCTCCCCATTATGCTAAAAATGTGCGGAATGTTTTAAATTTACGGTATCCTGGTCAGTGGATAGGACGCAGCAGACCAATTCAGTGGCCTCCACGTTCACCAGACCTAACATTTCCTGATTTTTTTCTTTTGGGGTTATTTAAAATATATTGTTTATGAAACACAGCCCACAACCAGAAACGATATGGAGCAAGGCATTCGAAGAGCGTGTGCAGCCATACCACGGGATATGTTGCTCAAAACTGTGGACAACTTTCGCAGACGGTTGACTTTATGCACTGAAACAAATGTGGATAATTTTGAACAATTTCTTCGTGGTTAATTTCACTACTTAAGAAGGTGTTCTGCATCTGTTAGAGCCAATATTTCTTCGTTCTTTTGATGGTACTGGAGCAGTCTGTTGGATAATATTCAGTTAGAAATCCTCTGTACTTATTATCCGTTTCCTGTAATCAATAATACTTTCTTCTACGTTTCGTATATCCGTCTGCTGCTGCATGTCCATGTTCGCTATTCTGTCCGTTCTTGCTACATATAGAAGTGGCCAGATAAATCTATACTCTGAATTCTGCTTTTGTTATCTTCTTTGCCGGCCGGGGTGGCCGAGCGGTTCTAGGCACTACAATCTGGAACCGCGCGACCGCTACGGTCGTAGGTTCGAATCCTGCCTCGGGCATGGATGTGTGTGATGTCCTTAGGTTGGTTAGGATTAAGTAGTTCTAAGTTCTAGGGGACTGATGACCTCAGATGTTAAGTCCCATAATGCCCAGCGACATTTGAACCATTTTTGTTATCTTGTTTCATGCCACCTTGGAAGCTCATAAGAGCCACAGCTTTGTTCAAATCAAATGTGTGTGAAACCTTATGAGACTTAACTGCTAAGGTCATCAGTCCCTAAGCTTACACACTACTTAACCTAAATTATCCTAAGGACAAACACACACACCCATACCCGAGGGAGGAGTCGAACCTCCGCCGGGATCAGCCGCACAGTCCACATGATGCAGGGCCTAAAACCGCTCGGATAATCCCGTGTGGCACAGCTTTCTAAAATTTCATTTATTTTTCCTGTACAGATTATCTAACGTAATTCTAAGTAGTCATCCTTTTTAATTGGCTATTATCCTCCGTTGTCTACAGCGGACCAGTCTTTACAGGTTTCTTTTTTTTCCTTCAAGGCCTCGATGATATTAATTTTCGCTTTCTAAATTGCACTTTCCTAGTGCCCTCAATAAATGAGACTCTTCAGATTTTCTTTCATTAGGTCACTGTCTACCCGCCTCTATAGCCGAGGTCGCTAAAGCTTGCCCTTGTGGTGGCGTTCGAATCTGAGGTAGACCGGTTCGAATCCTGATGGAGGAAAATTTTCACAGCCAATGTTTGGCCGGCAGCGGGGGGAGAGGTCGTGGTGCTCCGGATCGCCTCTCGGCAGTGTCTCTTGGAGTGTATGTGACACAGTTGACGATGATCCGTCGGACTGATGGTGATGTAAAGTTCGGTGGCCCCTCTTAGTGCTATTCGAGAAGAGTATGCTACATGCTCCCTTCCCTTCATAGATAACAACACAAACCCAACACTATATTGTACGAAGCAATCATTGCAGTCATTCACAGTGCACAGATACACACTTGACATTTCGTAACAGATCGGAGGAAGGCACTGACAAACTATCTCCACTAGGACCTCGCCGTGAACAGCGATGCACGATTCCTGCATCTGCTGCCCTACACTCTCTCCCTGAGTGTGGGATTACTTTGACTTCATACGAATTTAGACATTTTCGGCGAATCTCGATGATGAAGTCTTTTAAGGTTGTCAGCTCCTACGTATCATCTTCAGGCGAAGTGTCGGGGTCATGTCACTTCGCCTGAAGATGACAAGTACGAAATTTATTGAAAAGTTGCCGCAAAACGATACTTCGACTATTTTTGAGGTCAATGTCTAAGCTATATGGCCCCATTCTTTCTTATTGCAGTTGACGATTGTCGAGGCCTTGTAGCGCGTGTGTTTCTCCCACCGGAATCTACTGGAAACAATGGAGTGTGCTGCGAGGTTCTCGACAGGCTACGTGCCGCGAAGTCGCGCAAGGTCGCGCGTGGTTGGCGCACTGGTCTCGTTATTTAGGAGGACGGCCGTTCAGATCCCTGTCCGGCCATCCACATTTAGGTTTTTCGTGATTTCACTAAATTGCTTAAGGGAAATTCTGGGATGATTTCTTTAAAGGGGCCCGTCCGTTTTTCTCCCCCAGAGCGGACTTGCTGCGCAACTTCACAGCTTAAAAGGGAGAAAACCTTTTTTGGGAAGGTACAGGCGAGGCTGCAAGCAACAGATGAAATTTCTAAGTCTTTGGATCATTGAAAAATGTGTATCAGAAGAAAAAGGTACCTAAAGCGAAGTGCAGAGGTAAGCCATTGCTTCAGAACGGTCGAGCTGTAGTAACATTTCTCTTCGTCCGCTGCTCTGAGTGAATGTTTATAATGCCCGCATGGAGGGATCAGTATTTGTTTGTTTTCATGACTGGTTTTGTAGACTAAATGAGAAGAATACGATTCGCAGAAGTGTACTTTGTGAGATTATAGACCGTATACTTATTGTATTGTATTGTATTGTATTGTATTGTATGTTAACCGGGGACCTAGAAACGACGGAGAGGCTCCGTCCCCGCCGCAGCCGCGGTGGTCCACATCCCCCCCCCCCCCCCCGACGACTACCGCAGTGCACTTCACCCCTCCGCCGCCCCACACCGAACCCAGGGTTATTGTTCGGTTCGGCCCCCGGTGGAACCCCAGGGAACGTCTCACACCAGACGAGTGTAACCCATAAGTTTCCGTGGTAGAGTAATGTTGGTGTACGCGAACGTGGAGAACTTGTTTGCGCAGCAATCGCTGACATAGTGTAACTGTGGCGGAATAAGGGGAACCAGCCCGCATTCGCCGAGGCAGATGGAAAACCGCCTAAAAACCATCCACAGACTGGGTTCACCGGACCTCGACACAAATCCGCCGGGCGGATTCGTGCCGGGGACCAGGCGCTCCTTCCCGCCCGGAAAGCCGTGCGTTAGACCGCACGGCCAACCGGGCACGCCCCGTAAACTTATACGAGGTTTTTGTTAGAAATAACCTAACTGAGATGATGTCCAATTATTTCGCCCCAGAAGAACTCGCTTTACTTCCAAGTTGTGTGTACCTGGAGAATGTGATTCAGCCTAGCCACTAAATCATCTAAATCATACCCAGTTATGTTACTAATCCCATACACATTGTTGCATTAGACTACACATCTGTTCACTTATTCCTGTGATCATAAAAAAGCAAGTTATTACTCGCGAAATAGCGGTAAATATTGCTAACTACGATGTAAACATAACCTGCGTGGTTTGACAGCTGTCACAATCAATTTGCTCTCGCCGCGAAGCTTAGACAAACGGCGAACAAACAGCTTTAGTTCTATTTGGTCGGTGACCAGAAACTAATGGCGGACACCGCGATTTACGCGCGTGACTGGATCAGACATTAAAGTATGCCAACTCACTCTGAAGGTAACACTGAACACCCGTTTGTAACACTTCCCTCCGAAAGGCACATAAAACATATACAACTGCAGGAGCATTAATTTAAAAGAAAGAGATAGTTTAATTAAAAGAAAAATATTCATAACTAATGGTGGATCAATAAAGCTACATTGAAAGTTAATAGTTCACTTCAAGCAGTGTTATTTACGTAGCAAAAGTTAAGAAAAGGAACCGAAAAAGTTATAATGAAACAAGTGATTTACAATCTGACCTGAAGAATTATGTTAGTCTTTAACAGGGGAGGGTGCGTGGCAATATGCAACATATCTTTTCGTGTGCCTCGCAGTCTTGGCCGTCTTGTCACGGTCCGCGCTGCTTACCCCCTTGGAGGTTCGAGTCCTCCCTGGGCATGGCTGTGTGTGTCGTCCTCGGCGTAAGTTAGTTTAAGTTAGAATAAGTCGTGTGTAAGCTTAAGGGCTGATGGCCTTAGCAGTTTGGTCCCATAAGACGTTACCACAAATTTCTAAAAATTTCTTTTCGTCATTGGAGAGGCGTGGCGACGTGTTGGGATGACAGCGGTGGCTTGTGATGCTGCAGATGAAGTTATTACAACAACTCTGTTTGTCGTATTTCCACGGCGAAGATGCTGACGAAGTCTCTTCTCGGTTATTCTGCAAAGTCTGTAACTTCCCCTTTGTATGTAAAGAATGACAGTGCTGGAAAAACTCTTACTTTATTTGATTTTCAAACAGCTGAGCAAAACTGAACGTACTCAGACAGTTCTCTATTTATTTAATGTGATCATCACTGAACTGGCACACAAAATTTTTTCGCAACTCAATCTGACTTTCAATAATCCCTACAACAGAATGGTCTTGACCAACAATAACCTATACCTTTCATGAATCACTTACCTCACAAAAATCTTCGTTAGTCGAACTACTGCAATACATCGAGCGCCAATACTGCCAGCTAAATAAAAGCTTCTAACTACTGAAAGCACTAACTACTGATAGGTATAGTTAGCAAATGAAAGATTTTGATAGAGAAACCCGATGTATTTACCTTAATAGTGTTCAAAAGTGATAATATATATATATCAGTTCATGACATCCAGTCTTGCAAATTTCCTTTTTCTAACGGACACACGTCCAGATCGTCCGCTCATAGTGACCTCTCAAAACTCTAGGATCTCTCTCCCCACATGCACCACTGCTGGCAGCTCACCTCCAACTGCCCAACGCTACGCGCTGTTCACATCCAACTGCCCAACACTACACAAGCGAATATTCCAACAATGAGTCCAACCAGCCACCTACTGCACATAGCACAGTCAGTGATTTTCATACAGAACACTACGTGGCGATACCAACATAAAAACCTAAACAGCCTACTTACAAGTCATCCGCACTGACGTTTAACAGGCCACTCCTTGAATAGACATAACTGCTGGTGATAATCCACAGGTTTAGCATGTGCAAGAGTATTATTCGTTATACAAAGCTAACACTCTTTTTAGAATTTTGTGCTCTGTTCGTGATAATTTCCGACTGCGCAGAACTGTTCGTCACATTTACATATGAATATCAATTCACTGGCAACAAAATCGTTCCTGGACCTGATCGATAACTGCAATTAATTTTCCCAGTGACAGTCACATCTGCAACACTTGGCTGTTCATTGAGAAGACAAATATATTACACAGTTTATGGGGCCTCTAGCGATGCGGTTAAATGTAAAAGCAGTTTCACCCATACGGTAGCAATAACTCTAATGTCTACCCGTGAAAGCGTTGTCAGTAGCAGTTCAGAGTCAGTCCATTTGGTAATACTCAAACCGTAAGATCTTCCTGTTCGCAACGATCACTTCAGGTCTCGTTACACTCTGCGACGGTAATCCTTAACGTCGGTCGTAAAATTACAAGATTTACTATCTCGGAGAGTTTTTGCATCTTAGATCAACAACGCGCGTTCCGCCATATTGCCGCACACACAATAACATTCCCTCACTGCATATTCGCTGCTCAAGTATTCCGCTTGATATCACTCTCTGTGATTTCATGTATACGATTTACATAGTAGTTCTTACATCACAGCTAATATTACAATTGCAGATAAAATAAACAAAATTATTCAAATTATTTCCAAATTCAAGTAATGATAAGAAACCATATTTATCAATTAGAGAAAAAAGAAATAAACTGCAGTTACATTTTAATATTATTATCAGACCCAGCTATAGCTACACCATCAAAGATGCCAATTTTTAGCCTAAGAAAGCGAAAGAAATAACAGAAAAGATGAAAAAAGTACCTATCACTAATGACTATATCTTCATACTTTCCACCTCACTTTTCGGATCTCGTTCACTCAGTTATTATCTTCTGTGTTGAATGTTCCTATCTCAGCGGACTATATTTCTGAGAGAGTTCCACTCCTGAACGTTTTTGACTGCCGTTTCAGTCTATATCTTTTTATTTCATCTTATAGTTATCATATTGCCCATTTTCGAGCCCAGTACGCTGTCACGGGTTATTGTGCTGGCGCTCGACTCTGTTCGAATCCTATTGGAGAAAACTAAATGTCGCACACACACCTTCAGTTCGAGTAACTGTACACCTTTTTATTTGGACGGATAACTGCACAGTTAAACTGAATGTGTATAGATCTGTTATCATTCATACATGACGTTGCACAGGATAAACTGCGCAGTTAAACTGAACGGTTTTAGGCGCCTTAATGAAATATGCATCGCAGAAACTGAGACCACCGTGAACCTGTCACATAACGATAATCCGCTATTCGGTGCTTTACTAATAAACTAACAGATGCCTGCTCAACAAAGTCCTTTTCAACAAAAGTCTTCACCCCAAAGGTGGACCGAGCGACGTGGTGCACAATAGTTACTAGGCTGGACTCGTATTCAGGAGGAGGACGGTTCAAACAAGCGTTCGGCCATGCTGATTTAGATTTTTCGTGATTTCGCTAAATCGCTTCAGGCAAATTCCGGGATGGTTCTTTTGAAAAGGCTCGTCTGACTTCCGTCCTCATCCTTCCCTAATCCGACGGGACTGATGACCTCGCTGTTTGGTTCCCTCCCCCGAATAAATCAACCAACCAACCAACTCAAAGATGAGAAATAATCACAGCAATACGGAGAATATCACTGCAACACCCTTCAAAAACGTCCAGACATCTGACCAGCGTTCCTCTGGTTATCTAAGGAAAATTGCCTGATAAATAATATTTGACACACTAATGCCCTTTAAAACTTTTAAGCTTTCTTTTTCATCATAGTACAATACAAACTCACTCAACAGTGAGCATAATCGATGTGATACGAACAAAAAAGGGACAAACGTGAAATGGTTCAAATGGCTCTGAGCACTATGGGACTTAACATCGGAGGTCATCAGTCCCCTAGAACTTAGAACTACTTAAACCAAACTAACCTAAGTACATCAAACAAATCCATGCCCGAGGCAGGATTCGAAGCTGCGACCGAAGCGGTCGCGCGGTTTCAGACTGAAGCGCCTAGAACCGCTCGGCGACACCGACCGGCAGTGCTCTCTTGAAGTACTGGTTATTGCTGTTTAGGCAGTTAACCATCGCCCGCTGGAAAATTTGTTCTGACGTGGCGGTCGAACTGTTACTTGTGCTTCGAGTTTGGATTTCTGCATGAAGCTTTTCTCAGCTGTGGTGACAAGGGTTTGATACCTGTCAGTCAAATTCCTATCATTGATCGTGACGGCTGCCTGTGGATTACGGCGTGGCCGTTCTTGAACGACAGCTGGACGACGAAAGTCCCCACTTGCTAGCAGTCTGGGGCTGCGGTTGATTCCAGCGACGATCCTCAGAAATTACGGTAAGCATTTTGTTTTGTAATTCTTCCTGTTCGTTGCTCGTCCTTGTTGCTCAAAAATTTGTCAGAAGCATACTAGAATCAGTAAACTACTTACGTCAGGACTTCGTAGTGACTATTAGGTAATTGGTTGTTCAATGAAACCTGACATGGTCAGGGGGGATAGACGGCAGTCTTTATGTGGTTTGTTAAATTAAAAAATGTGAAAAGGCTGCGAATAGGCATTGGAAAGCATCGTTAGCTGTAGTCATGCAACAACATGCATTTGTGAGTACCAAAACAATAACAGTACATAGTTGAAACCGTCATAGTGAGCAAGCCAGGTTGTATACCTGTCGAAAGAATTGTAGACGAGAAATCTCAAAGAACTTACTCTACATCCAAATTGTTTTTAAAACATAAACATAATAATGGCATGAAATTCATATCACAAGGCAGAGATGTGCATTACGTTTGTTGGAAGAAGATCCTATGTAACTGGCATTAATTCATGAATAAAATCAAAAAGCTTGTTCCTGAGTCGAACTGATTTTAAAACCGTAAAAGTAAGATGGGAATGAAGTTAAAAACTACAAGACAGGGATGCTACCTTATATAGCTAACTGGCAATGTGCCATATGAAAAAGATAGATCATATGTGGGAGTCAATTGATAAAGACATCAGAGTACAGAGTACCACAAATGTAAATAACAGAATAAAAGACAGATCATATGTGAGAGTCAACTGATAAAAACATCAAAATACAGCGTAGCGCTAAAAATTTGAAAAACATGCGGTAATTTCGTAGGCTAACGGTCATCTGGAAAATTGTGCAGTTCCATGAGTAGCAGCTGGAAGCTCATTACTTGCAATAGTGTAGCTGGGTATTATCGTGAGAGCAGTACATGCTACGCTTCCAGAAACTGTGAGCTATTCTGTAGCTGTAAATGTAGAAGCCATACCGTCTTAGTAATTTTGTAATAAAGCTAAATGATAAACAGTCATAAAATGAAAGGGAAACACCATATCCTGGTTTACACGATAATGGTTCGCGTAGCGTACAGCATAGTCATCCTTATAAAATATGTACAAAACTGTAGGATAATATGAGAACGGTGCGTGCCATCAGCCTAGCACCGATACCGAAACGAACTGAATTGTGCAGTGGCTCCTACTGGCCAACCGAAGTAGCCAACACGGGCACAGGCTTCTTGGATTTTAATCATGAATTAATGCCAGTTACATAGGATCTGCTTGCTACAAAGGGCATGCTGCCATTTCAGGACGTAATGAAGATGTCTCTCCGCTTTTGATTTTATGCCAGTACTATCTTTGTATTTTAAAACCCATTTGGATGTAGAGTAAGCTTTTTGTGATTCCTGGTCTATAATTCTTTCGATAAGCCTACAACCTGGCTTGCTCACGGTGACGGTTTCAACTACGTACTGTTATTTCTGTGGTGCTTTCGAATGCATGCTGTTGCGTGGCTGCAGCTAACGAGGCTTTCCAGTGCTTATTTACCGCCTTTTCATATTTTGAACGGTATGTTACCTGATAAGCGTTAACATAGTTTATATTACACTGTTAAATGACTTTGTCAAATGTTCTCTTTTGCATCTAGGATTGGTTCCCTATTATTTTTGCTCAGGTCTTGTACAATGTTTTTGTATTCTACTTGATTGTACATAATTTTCTTGGGCTATGTTTCCTACACTTGTTACAGACCTGAAGATGGTTGCAGATAGCATCCGAAACTAGTTATTGAACTTTAATTGTAATAGGAAAATAACGGTATAGGCATTAAAAATAATTACATTTAAACGTTTTTGTATTTAATAATTCTTTTTTATTAATGTTGTGGTATCACTGAAGGCGCTAGGCCGAATTCGGTCGTTCGGCCTAGCTTAAAATGGCAAAGCCCTATGTAATGTGAATCAACATTGTGACGTAGCAATTAAAGCTTTATTCTCTTCATTGTACCATATGTGGACGAGCGGTTCCTTAGTCTCAAATCGGTCTGTTATGTGTGTGTAAAATTTGTAAATTTATTTTGATTGTTCATCTTTGCCTCTTGTGTTACAGGAAGGAGATCTTGTAATTCCGTCTGCATGGTTTCGTACTCGTGTGCCTCGGATCCGGACCCAGCATATAATTTGTTACGCTTCTGCTGAAACAGACGAATCACTTATTCCTAAAATCTTCGTTGTCCATAAGCAAGCAAATAGTTGAGCTGCAGCCGTTTGCTCTATCAAATTCCTATTCTGCTTGTGTTTAGGTTACCAACTGACTGTCCCAAAGCTTACAGATGGAATTTGGTAGTGTTGGCTTGAAGGTGTGTACTATTTACTTTTCATTATGTAAAGGAGTGTCTTGTAGGGCTGTTACTAATGAATGTCTGTGATCTAATATTTCTGTGGAGGGTCCGCTCTGAATAAGATTTTACCTTCAGTTTAACGATCTTTGCTGTACTAAATTATACTGAGATAACAGCAGTCACGCGATATCTCCTAATACCGTGTCGGACCTCCTTTTGCCCGGCGTAATGCAGCAACTCGACTGACTAACAGGAGCTAGCTTAAGGCTATGAAACAAAGCTCGGTCAGTAATGGCTGAATGTTTCCTCCTTATCCTGCTACATTCACTTAAAAGGCTGTTAACTACTGTGTCGGTACCTTGCTATGTGCTGTCATGAAATACATGCAGCTTCTTGTATCATACCTCACGAGCTAAGGAATACGCTTGTCTCGCTTCGGTTGACTTTCCGTCTCTCTTTTACTAGGCAGCCAGTGCTGTCGGCGTGACGTGACGTGACGTGACCCTCTTGCGACACAATGGCTCGTTTTCTGCTTCTACCTTCTCTCTGGCATGACTTGAATTTGCTTGAGGCAATGTGAGTCGGATTTAATAATTTTTTTCTAATTTCAACCCCTTACTACACTGTGCCCAATACCAGAACCGGATCTACGATATTACCGAACCGGGTAAAAACTTCCAGCACCTAAGATAGGACTTCACAAAATTAAAAAAAATCGTTTTTTTCAAAAATAGTTCATTTTGTAATCTTTTATTTGATCTTAAGTGTGTAAAAGTGCAATGCCACACCTCTTTACACAGCATTCTTCTGTCGCAAGTCGCCGGCCGGAGTGGCTGAGCGGTTCTAGGCGTTACAGTCTGGAATCGCGCGACCGCTACGGTCGCAGGTTCGAATCCTGCTTCGGGCATGGATGTGTGTGATGTCCTTAGGTTAGTTAGGTTTAAGTAGTTCTAAGTTCTAGGGGACTGATGACCTCAGTAGTTAAGTCGAATAGTGCTGAGAGCCATTTCAGCCATTTTTTGTCGAACGTCACTGTATTTGGCTCTGTGCAATTCAAACGTGTGTATTTTGTAATGGAAGCCATGAACAGGACAATGAAAATTAAAATACCCTGTGGTGTCTCTCCTGCCGCCAGCCTTAAAAAAAATTACGACTAATACTGGGTGCGATTATTTGTGACCGGGAAGATAAGAACTCTTAATAAAATTTGCATTCTTTATTGCCTATTAGCAAATAACTTTGTCTTTTGTGTGACATAAAATTCAATACAAGAAATATCAAACCACTAAAGACAACAGACAAACAGACAGAATACATTTCTTCAATCCTTAGGTCCCAGCATTTTTTTTTCTCTCTATATTGATACAGGTTTACACAGGCATGCCTTCCTTTCTGCGAAAGAATCTATTACCTCATCAAAATTCGTTACATGCTTTGCTACATGAAAAACTGAAATGTCGTTGTGTAATTCTGAAAAATAATTAATTTAATACCCAAGACTGCTGTGGTTTCTCGACTTAATTACGTCTATTTTGTCACTGTCTGCTAGATAAAACGAAATAGGCCTTTCTAATATCGCAGAAATTCAAACACACGCCAAATAAGCGAGACTGTTTTGTTACGTATGGTCATTTTTATGTACAACATTTACGTAAATAACACGACAGAATATAATTCACGAAGAACCAATACCAAATGCCTATTAGGCTACTACAAGCAAAAAATTTTATGTTGGGGAAATAGTTTCACATTTCATTCATATGCTCCAGTTTCTCAAGCATGAGATCGGAAAGTAGTAGTGCGAACTTTTTGTATAAATTTGGAGTCGTCATATTTTTCAACATAATTTGCGTGATGTCCCCGTTTCTTGTCGTTCCTCGTTCTAATAAACAGTATTGTCATTACTAATTCCGTAACTGTTTATGCCATTGTCAAAAATTATTCTCCGGTTTACTTCACTAATCCTGCCAGAATCATAGGTTCAATTATCCCGTGTTTATACTCCTATTTGGCATTAACTTGTGTTCGTACAACGTGTTTTCCGCGCTATTCAGAGAATGGCTGCTACTCGTGTCCTGTACAATTGGCCCTTAGTAGCGTAGAGATCTAGCAAAAGTCGTCTGTCAAAATTTTGTCTTCTTGGATACACCGAGAAGATAATATGTAAGCTTTCTTGCCTGTTATTCCTGTTAGCCGTTTGTTTCCCCTCTGCTAGTCTGACTAGCTAATAATTGTAACAACCTGATCACTTTCACACACAATCAACCACATAAATAAACAGCGACTTGCATTCACCCTTCGGGTTTATTCGGATCGGCTCATATTGCCCCGACCCCTTTTCTGTACGGGAAAGTTGTTTTGCTTCTAGACGCGACGGGGATTCCACTAGCAGAAACATCCCGTACACTATGCACGCACTCAAAAATCAACTTACGATTCTTTCAGAAATCAACTTAGAATGTGTTAAAAATGTTGAAAAATCAACAGCGATGCGTGTCAAAATCATATGAATACTCGATAGACGAACGTGCGCTGGATGTTAGGCGCTTTGTGAAACAAGGTTTTTTTTTCCTTCAGGAATATGAGTTTCGTGCCACCTGAAATTGCAGCCCGGGGGAGATACCTCGGTTCCCCCCCCCCCCCCCCCCCCACCTCCGCACCCCCTAGATCCGGTCTGGCCGTATACTACAAGTAGAAGTACCCAAGTAACAAAACTGCTTTCGGCACACGTATTGCAAAATGAAAATATTATCTTAGCTCTGTTCACGAGATGTTAAACATCTGTCATCGAAGTCGAATATGCAGACAGACATCTTGCATGAAATGAAGAGTTATGTTTCAAGGAGCAAAGGCACTTGATACACTGCCGAGCGAGCAGAATGAGGTTTTACCCTGACGCCTGTTTCTACATGTACGACGAGCTGCTGACTTGACGTTCGCTGCGCCGCCTCCGCTGTTTTGCGTGCAGCCGCTCGCTGTTAGTGCTTCGCATGCAGCTGCACATTGGATGACTGCCGTCCGATCCAGTGCAGCATGCTGAGAGGAAACAGCACCGTACTCAAGGGCACCCATACCCCGGGGGTAAGGTGGTCAGCACCCCTCCCCCGTTCTCTAGCTCTCAAGGGGAAAAATGGTGTAGTCATGTGGTTTTTTTTCCAGAAAGTGATTTAAATGTCGATATTAGGCAGGTTTTTCAAAAATGGTTCAAATGGCTCTGAGCACTATGGGACTCAACATCTGAGGTCATCAGCTCACTAGAACGTAGAACTACTTAAACCTAACTAGCCTAAGGACATCACACACATCCATGCCCGAGGCAGGATTCGAACCTGCGACCGTAGAGGTCGCGCAGTTCCAGACTGAAGCCCCTAGAACCGCTCGGCCACACCGGCCGGCGGCAGGTTTTTAACAAGGTCGGAACTTTAACTTTTCTGGCTAACTACAAGTCGCCATTCGTCTTCCAAACATTAAAAATACTCCATACCTCGTGGTCTTGCCCCCACGCTCCTCCTTCACAAACTATCTTACGGGCGCCCTTGACCCAAACGACTACGCTTCGTGACAGAATGCAACACCCCATAGACGTCAGTGTCCGCCATGCATTCATTTACATTAACGAATATACTATGCAACTAATTATTTTTCCTGCTTTATTACGTAGCTTTTTTGTGCTTAGTTATTGCCCTTGCCCAACACAGCTTGATGATGAGTATTTGTTTGTGGAAATAGATACGTGCATTTCTAAATGTATTTTTGATCACTGTCCCAAAAAAGTAAAAGAAAATAATTAGCGAATTAGTTACTCTCCGTTGACAAAATGTCAGTTTTTCCAAAAGGCTCTGAGCACTATGGGGCTTAACATCTATGGTCATCAGTCCCCTAGAACTTAGAACTACTTAAACCTAATTAACCTAAGGACATCAGACAACACCCAGTTATCACGAGGAAGAGAAAATCCTTGACCCCGCCGGGAATCGAACCCGGGCGCCGGAAGCGAGAACGCAAAACTGCGCAATATTCTCCATCGCTAGAGGAGGAGATTAGTGTTTAACGTTCCGTCGTCAACGAGGTCATTACAGACGGAGCACAAGCTCGGATTAGGGAAGGATAGAGACGGAAAGCGGTAGTGCCCTTTTGAAGGAACCACCCCGGCGTTTGACTTTAGCGATTTAGGGAAGTACGGAGAACATTAAATACCGCTGCCGGCCGCGGGATTGAACCATCATTCTGCCGAATGCGAGGCCAGTGTGCGAACCACTGAGCTACCCCGCTCGGTTTCTTCATAGCTCTGGTAACTTTCAAAGTTTGTAAATGAGCTACCTTACATTCCTTAGTACGTTTTATAGTTTCTTGAGTTGGTAACACATCACAGTGCTAAAAATGATACTTTACAGCTGTTTTTTGCCTAAGACTTGACGTTGTGTACCTTAGGCTACATATGTACCGATCTTATTGACTGGCAACCTACATAAATGTAGTCTGTTATGGCCCCCCAATAGACTAGCTACAGTGAGGGAGCGGTAATATGGCCGCCAGCCCCCAAATAGGATTATTGAAAGTTGGTATCATTCGCACGGTTCTGTTTCGGATAGCTGCTACCATCAGCGTCCCCGAAGTACTGATCCTGTAATTGCCTGAGGAAGTGTTATTGTGTTGCTTGTGTGAGCAGATGATTAACTGACTAATAACAGTAATGCCGGCCGGTGTGGCCGAACGGTTGTAGGCGATTCAGTCTGGAACTGCGCGACCACTACGGTGACAGGTTCGAATCCTGCTTCGGGCTTGGATGTGTGTGATGTCCTTGGGTTAGTTAGGTTTAAGTAGTTCTAAGTTCTAGGGGACTGATGACCACAGCAGTTGAGTCCCATAGTGCTCAGAGACATTTGGACCATTGTGCAGTATGAGACACAATCATAAATATCACTATTCATTCGTATATCATTTTTCTTCCACTTACCGCGTTCTGTCACAACGTTATTAAATATGTACCGCATTTGAAGATGACTGACTCTGTAATGCATATTCACGAGTCCACATACCTTCCGTTTGGGATTTACACCACAGTACCTAACTACTACCAGATTAGCAAGTCCGTGAGTTGTCAAGGCAAACAATAAAACAGTTCCCCTCTCACTTCCTCTAAACTCGCAGTGGCCTCACTTCTTATCACTTTGTCCCTGAGGTAAGCGGCCATCTTTACTTAGCTTACGGCCTAATTCACCAAAGTCAATTAGAATTAAGCACATCTTAAAATATTAATGTCTCCTAAAAAATGTTTTTTACTGAGCAGTTAACGTTAGCTAACGGTTCTTGATTCGGCTGTTAGTTGCTAGGTGCATATTGTTATAAAATATGTCTGACAGCCGCGGGCCCATGAATACTCCATTCGGGCCCTATGCGGCCAATGAGTCGCGTGTTCACGATCATTACTGTACGACACTATAAACTAATATAAAAGAGCAATATACATAATGCATCATTAAACCTATAGAACAACTATTTTGCGTCAGTGATATTATTAAAGTTTTACGTGGGCACTCAGCTAGCACTCCTAAATCTGGAAGTCTATTTACTGTCACTGTTCATTCAGTCATAGAATCATTCACATGCCGTGTCCCGTAAATCCCGTCAGAATCCCCACATGGAGGAGAGCCTTTGGGGATGTGGAACAGGTCAAGTGATACATGGTCAGAAACGGTCGCAGCAGGCTATTTCTGTAAAATACACTAACAACAAATTATAACTGGTGATAACCTACTTATACTAATATTTATGGAAATAACTTCTAAAGTACTTTAGATATACACCAGCTGACAAATCAGGCATTGCCTGAGTATTCATTTTAGCAATTTTCTAGTAGAAATGAAAACAAAAAATGAACTGGTTGTAGTGTAATATCGAGAAAATTTCATTTCAGTGTATTCGTAGAAACACCTTTGAAATTATGAAACAGTCTTACAAAGAAATGTACAGATATATATATATATATATATATATATGTAAAGTGTCCCGGACAGTTTCTGTACGCTGGACGCAGCTGCTTCGCGCGTCTATAATGCGATTTTGTCAACATCTCTATGGCAACGCTTCTTCCTAGATCTATAGAAGGCTGCTGCTTTCGCCTAAAGCCGTTGGCGCTTCACAGTTAAAGCTGTCGAAAGCGTTGCCAGATGTCAGGGATATCCTTAAGATGACTCGACTGAGGGAGTGGTTTAGTTGTAAAGAATAAATGTATTAAAACTTCATCCATGATGCGGCATTTTTTGACGGATCTCAGTGTTCATGACGTCATATCTTTTGGGTTATGTGTAGTACAATGACATATTTATGTAGGTACATTCAACGACATATCTACATCTACATCTACACTCTGCAAATCACATTTAAGTGCCTGGCAGAGGGTTCATCGACCCACTTTCACAATTCTCTATTATTCCAATCTCGTATAGCGCGGAAAGAATGAACACCTATATATTTCCGTACGAGCTCTGATTTCTCGTGGTGATCGTTCCTTCCTATGCACGTCGGTGTCAACAAAATATTTTCGCATTCGGAGGAGAAAGTTGGTGATTTGAATTTCGTGAGAAGATTCCGTCGCAACGAAAAACGCCTTTCTTTTAATGATTTCCAGCCCAAATCCTGCATCATTTCTGTGATACACTCTCCAGTATTTCGCGATAATACAAAACGTGCTGCCTTTCTTTGAACTTTTTCGATGTACCCCCGTCAGTCGTATCTGGTAAGGATACCACACCGCGCAGTAGTATTTTAAAAGAGGACGGACAAGCGTAGTGTAGGCAGTCTCCTTAGTTAATCTGTTACATTTTCTAAGTATCCTGCCAATAAAACGCAATCTTTGGTTAGCCTTCCCCACAACATTTTCTATGTATTCTTTCCAATTTAAGTTGTTCGTAACTTTAATACCTAGGTATTTAGTTGAATTTACGGCTTTTAGATTAGACTGACTTATCATGTAATTGAAGTCTAACGAGTTCCTTTTAGCACTCATGTGGGTGAGTTCACACTTTTCGTTATTTAGGGTCAACTGCCGCTTTTCGCACCATTCAGATATTTCTTCTAAATCGTTTTACAGTTTGTTTGGATCTTCTTATGACTTTATTAGTCGATAAACGACGGCGTCATCTGGAAACAACCGAAGACGGCTGCTCAGATTGTCTCCCAAATCGTTTGTACAGACAAGGAACAGCAAAGGGCCTATAACACTACCTTGGGGAACGCCAGAAATCACTTCTGTTTTACTCGATTACTTTCCGTCAATTACAACGATCTGTGACCTTTCTGGCAGGAAATAACAAATCCAGTCACATAACTGAGACGATATTCCATAAGCACGCAATTTCACTACGAGCCGCTTGTGTGGTACAATGTCAAAAGTTTTCCGGAAATCCAGAAGTACGGAGTCGATCTGAAATCCCTTTCAATAGTATTCAACACTTCATGTGAATAAAGAGCTAGTTGTGTTTCATAGGAACGATGTTTTCTAAACCCATGCTGACTGTGTGTCAATAGACCGTTTTCTTCGAGGTAATTCATAATGTTAGTACACAATGTATGTTCTACAATGCTTCTGCATATCGACCTTAACGATATGGGCTTGTAATTTAGTGGATTACTGCTACTACTTTCCTTGAATATTAGTGTGACCTGTGCAACTTTCCGGTCTTGTAGATACTGTCTGCGGAATATGTTGCGAATGGGGTTAGCACCAAGGAATTACTAAATTTAAACGTCATGCACGATGTAGTAGTTTTTCACGCATCTCAGTGTTTATGACATCATATGTCCCGACCTCTGAAAGGGAGGTGGTTCTTACCCCACAATAACTGTTGCCTGACAGTAAGGGTCCTCAGATCGTGGTCTCGCGGTAGCGTTCTGGCTCCCCATGCTTGGGGTCCCGGGTTCGATTCCCGGCGGGTAAGGGATTTTTCCTGCCTCGAGATGACTGGGTGTTGTTATGTCGTCTTCATCATCATTTATCCACATCACGGTCGGAGAAAGGCAATGGCAAACCACCTCCGCTAAGACTTTGCCTAGTACGGCCGTGTGGATGCCCTACGCTCCTCGGAGTCCCGAGTTCGAGTCTCGGTCCTACACACAGTTTTAATTTGCCAGGAAGTTTCATTTTGAATATTGCTTGTGTAAACATCTTTTGTGTTGTTGTGGACGTTGTTTTCTTTATCCTGTGGACTGTATAACACAATAATCGTGTGACTATGTTTTAGTTGTTCATGTGTATGATAAATCTTACAGTTCCAATCAGAAACCGCCAGAAAATTGCCCTTCTGACAGGTTCCCAGGCTATATAATTCGGCGTAATTCTAAAAATGCGAGATAATTGGTTAGCGGAAATTAGCAGCAGTGCGCAGCAGTTTGGAATCGTGTAACAGCTACTACAATGGTTTCTGTAAATAGCAATTCACTGCCTCTGAGTGAGGAACTGATGGGAAGAGAAAACTATAGTACGTGTCAGTTCACTATACGAACATATCTGGAACACGAACAATTGTGGGAATCCGTCAATGGCGAAATAACGGATGTAACTAAATCATACATTTTATGGGTGGTACTAACATCACTTTAAACTTCCGGGCTAAAAGGCCGTGGTCGATGTATTAAACTTTCTCCTAACGCTGCCCCTCCGACTAAGGAAGACATCTTGAGATTATTTTTGGAGATGTCTCCCGCAATCGGAGAAGAAACGTTAGGAGAAAGTTTTATACATCGACCACGATCTATTAGCCTAGAAGTTTTAAGTGGTGGATATAACTAAAGTTTGCACAGCGAGAGCCAAAATTATATTCTCCATCCATCCACCGAAATATGTTTATTTGCAAGATACGTCTACAGATAAAGAAATATGGGACAAGTTAAAACAAGTTTTCGAAGATCCTAGCCTGTTCTGACGAATAGGTTTGCTAAAAACACTGCTGACAACCAAACTAGAAAACCGTTCGTCAGTCGAAGAATACGTGACACAGATAATATCCAAATGACAAAAATTAAATGGCTTGAGCATTGAAGATAAAGGACAATGGATTGGGTGTCTTCTACTTGCAGAACTACAAGACGAATATAAACCTATGATTATGAGTTTGGAAAATTCAAACTTTTCAATCACAAGAGACTCCGTAAAAAATAAATTACTGAAAGAAATAAACGACGATGCCTGTAATAAACCACTGACAAGCGACCCTGCTCTTCGAGCCATTAAGAAAAAGATTGATGTACCGTTCAAAAAAGGTCCCAGATGCTATGGCTACAACAAATACAAGCATATGGCAAAAAATATTGTCTTAGCGAGAGTAAAAACTTCGGCGAAGACAGCGAACTACCAGACATTCTTTTCTAATGCAGCTGCCTGTGAAGATGGACGGATAGAATGACGGGTGGGCTCAGGGGCGTCAGCGAAAATGTCTAAATATCCATGTGATGAAAGTAGTGTTAAAGCAGTGATAGACTCGCAAGCTGTAATAGCAACTGATGACGATTTACCCGTAAAAGGCACAGGACTTTCATTTGCAGTCGCGGGCAAAATGAAAGTAGAGGATACCCTGCATATGCCTCAACTAAGCACAAATCTACTATCTGTTAGTGAAATAGTAGAAAAGGGTCTAACATATAAGGTCGCATGTACGACGCATCCAAAAATTTGTGTCATTAGCAAATAGTATGTACCGATTAGACAGACAAAATGGTAGAATTTTTGAAGCGAAATCAGTATTACAGTCAAACAGGGCAGACTTGTGGCATAAAAGACTTGGGTCATCTGTATTGTGAAACTACAATGCACTTTGCATAGGCCTGGCTAGTGGAATTTTATTTGAGGGAGAAGTTAATGCTCCTTGTGCAATTTGCTTGGAGGACAAACAAAGAAAACTTCCTTTTTCACTATCTGTCCCAAGATCGAGCGAAATTCTCGAGATACGTCACTCAGATTTGTGTGAGCCTATACAAACTAGATCAACTACAGAAGCCATATACTTCCTTACTTTAATTCATGACTGTATATATTCTCAGAAACAAAAATAAAGTACCACAGCTGATTCGAGACTTTAAAAATCTAGTTGAATGACAGACTGGAAAAGAGATCTGCCCTCTACGCAAAGATAATGGCACAGAATATGTGAACGATAATCTGAAATCTTTTTCAAACAAGAAGGGATACAATTCAGACTATAACGCCATATACACCAGAACTAAAGAGTATCCGAGCGTTGTTAAGTTGTAACCGTAAAATCGTAGAAACAGCGAGACGCCTGCTCTTGAAAGCAAATTTAGCAAATACATGCTGTGCAGAAGCAGTCTTGATTCCAGTCTACTTAATTAACAGATCTCCAAGGCACTAAAAAGCAAGGCTCCAGAAGAAGCTTGGGCATATAAGAAGCTGCATCTTCGACATATCAAAATATTTGTAAGCAAGGCCTATGTTCACATTCCGAGAGCCACCCGACGAAAATTCGATAAAAAAGTATCGAATGTACCTTAGTAGGACGCTGTAAAGAATCGAAAGCGTACAGGATTTTTGAACCTAATTGTCAGAGAATCATAAAAATGAGACGAGCTATTTTTGACGAAGGTGCTTCTAAACAATATAAAGAAGAAACTGAATCATAGGAACCATTTGATTGTTTCTCCCAATGACAGAAAAGAAACAAAATGAAATAATGATTGAACTAGAAGAAACTGAATCCGAACCTGAGATTGCCACACGAAGTAGTAGTTTGAGGAATACTAGCTGCAATGAGGAACCAAGTCCAGATAACGCAAATAATGATAATGATCAACCGCAGCAACTTGAGTCATTATGAAAGTCATCCAGAATTCCGGAACCAAAGAAGCTACATCACTTCGTTATCGCATCGGTCTAAACAGTCACCCTACAACGATCCCTTGTCACTGGAAGAAGAAATGATGTCAGACAATGGGTCAAACTGGCTGAAAGCAATACAAAAAGAGCTACAATCTCACAAAAAGAGCCACAAATGGGAATCAGCTGTTGTACCTTCAGATAAGAAACCAACAAATTCGAAATGGGTGTTTTAAAGCAAAGAAAGATTTGAAAGACCCCATTCTATGCTATAAAACACGGTTAGTAATAAAGGGTTGGGCTCAGATGAGAGGTTTGGATTATGGCAAAACATATGCATCTTTTATAAGATTTAGCTCACTAATATGTTTGTTTGCTATGGCTGCTAACCATGATGTTGACGTTGATCATCTAAATGTTGTCACGGTTTCCTTACAAGGTGACTTATCGAAGAGATTTATGTGAATGTTCCAGAAGTAGACCCTGTTACAAAGGCTGTGAATGATACTGGTAATGTTGTTGCTGTTGTGGTCCTCAGTCCAGAGACTGGTTTGATGCATCTCTCCATGCTACTGTATCCTGTGCAAGCTTCTTCATCTCCCAGTACCTACTGCAACCTACATCCTTTTGAATCTGTTTAGTGTATTCAGCCATACAGTTAAGCTGCATGCCCTCGGGAAAAGTATGGCTGTAGTTTCCCCTTGCTTTCAGCCGTTCGCAGTACCAGCACAGCAAGGCTGTTTTGGTTATTGTTACAAGGCCAGATCAGTCTATCATCTAGACTGCTGCCCCTGCAACTACTGAAAAGGCTGGTGCCCCTCTTCAGGAACCACACGTTTGTCTGGCCTCTCAACAGATACCCCACCGTTGTGGCTGTACCTACGGTACGACTATCTGTATCGTTGAGGCACGCAAACCTCCCCACCAACGGCTAGGTCCATGGTTCATGGGGGGGGGGGGGTGTACTGGTATTAAAAGACTAAAAAAGGCAACATCTGCGTTAAAGCAAGGTGGCTGCTGCCGGGACTTTGTATTAGGCAGCACGCTGTTGAGTCTAAAATTAAAGGGATCAACAACTGACCCCTCGTGTTTCTTGCAAAAATAAAGGTCAGACATTTTAATAGTTGCTGTTCATGTGTATGATATGCTAATTTTCAGTAACTGTTCACTGAAAAAAGTTTTCAAAAACAGTTTAAGAGAAAAATTTAAGCTGAAATACCTTGGTGAAGTTACAAATGTTTACGTATCCGTAATACTAGGAATGCAAAGAATGTTATTTATAGATGAACCAGACACATTCTGTGGAGCAAGTTCGCAACAGATTTAACATGAAAGAGTGTAACCCGACGTCTACTCTCCCGGGCAATTACCAAGTGCTCACTCTTCACTTGACTACAAAAGCAGAAAAAGAGCAAGAAGCTGTGAAGAACTGAAGAACATAGCCTATCGTGAAGCAACCGGCAGTTGCGGGTGTCTTAGCTATGCGGGTCACACAGGCCTTCGACTGCGTCCATTCCCGGTGGCAATTTTGGGACAAGAGGCATTTTCCCAGGCCGTGCTTGAAAATTGGTGTTCTTTGCAGCCACAGTATGGTATGTTATTCGACTTTCCACCTGCGGTACATGTTTGCCTGCTAGCTGTTGGGGCATGGACATGACGCGTACTACGGCTAGATTTCAGATATACACCTAATGATGGGGCTTAGACCCAGAAATCCGACCTCTGTCGTGTAAGATTTCGGGCAATAAAAGTATTTTGCAGCTGCGGCGGATTTGTTTACCATGAACATGCTGCAGAGCAGTTGTGGATGTCCAATAAATCAAAATTTGTGTTATGGAAATCGATGGGAAGAGATCGGGACTGGATGGAGGACACAAGTAACAGCCTCCCAGCGGGCTCACAATTTGCCCAACTTGTTTCGACTACGCTCCAGAGGTTCCGCTGGGAAGATCTTACACGTCTTCCATAGAGTCTCGATCTCTCCCCATGTCATTTTCATATTTTTGGAGCCCTGAGAAAAGACATCTTAGCCGTCGATTTGGGTCGGACGAAGAAGTGCACGCCTGGGGGACAGTAATGGTTCTGTAGCTACCCGCAAACATTTTCACATGAAGCCACTGACTGTCTTGTCTCACAATGAGACAAATACACTGAAGAGCCAAAAAAACTGGTACACCTGCCTAATATCGTGTAGAGGCCCCCACGAGCAAGCAGAAGTACCCCAACACGACGTGGCATGGAATCGACCAATGTCTGAAGTAGCGCTGGAGGGAACTGACACCATGAATCCTGTAGAGCTGTCCATAAATCCGTAAGAGTGCGAGGGGGTGGCGATCTCTTCTGAACAGCACGGTTCAAGACATCACAGATATTCATATCTGGGGAGTTTTGTGGCCAGCGGAAGTATTTAAACTCAGAAGAGTTTTCCTGGAGCTACTCTGTAGCAGTTCTGGATGTGTGGAGCGTCGCATTGTCGTGCTGGAATTGCACAATGTACATGAATGGATGCAAGTGATCAG
Organism: Schistocerca gregaria; assembly: GCF_023897955.1. NCBI lineage: Eukaryota > Metazoa > Arthropoda > Insecta > Orthoptera > Acrididae > Schistocerca > Schistocerca gregaria. The sequence goes on from NC_064921.1 coordinate 430,966,864, forward strand.
ACAGGATGCTTATGTACGTGTCACCCGTCAGAGTCGTATCTAGAAGCGTCAGCGGTCCAATATCACTCCAACTGCACACGCCCCACACCATTACAGAGCCTCCACCAGCTTGAACAGTCCCCTGCTGACGTGCAGGCTTCATGGAGTCATGAGGTCGTCTCCACAGCCGTTCACGTCCGTCCGCTTTATGCAGTTTTAAAGTTAGCACACTGGACTCGCATTCGGGAGGACGACGGTTCAATCCCGCGTCCGGCCATCCTGATTTAGGTTTTCCGTGATTTCCCTAAATCGGTCCAGGCAAATGCCGGGATGGTTCCTTTGAAAGGGCACGGCCGACATCCTTCCCGATCCTTCCCTAACTCGATGAGACCGATGACCTCGCAGTTTGGTCTCTTCCCCCAAACAACCAACCAACAACCAACCACCAATTTTAAACGAGAATCTTCCGACCAGGCAACATTTTTCCAGTCATCAACAGTCCAATGTCGGTGTCGACGGGCCCAGGCGAGGCGTAAAGCTATGTGTCGTGCAGTAATCAAGGGTACACGAGTGGTCCTTCGGCTCCGAAAGCCCACATCGATGATATCTCGTTGAGTGGTTCACACGCTGACACTTGTTGATGGCCCAGCATTGAAATGTGCAGAAATTTGCGGAAGGGTTGCACTTCTGGCACGCTGAACGATTCTCTTCAGTTGTCGTTGGTCCCGTTCTTGTAGGATCTTTTCCGGCCACAGCGATCTCGGAGATTTGATGTTTTAGCGGATTCCTGATAGGCAAGAAACACCCGTAAAATGTTCGTACGGGAAAATCCCCACTTCATCGCTGCCTCAGAGATGCTGTGTCCGACGTTCAAACCCATTTAAATCGTGGTAACCTGCCTTTGTAACAGCAGTAACAACTGTGTCGGACATATGTTGTCTTATATAGGCGTTGCCGACCGCAGCGAAGTATTCTACCTGTTTACGTATCTCTGTATTTGAATACGCATGCCTATACCAGTTTCTTTGGCGCTTGAGTGCATATTAATGATTATGGCGATTACGTTTGAAATAATAAATAGTTTACTTACTTATTTCCACCTGTTTCGTTTTCATTTGACTGCCCGTTATAGAATTAACGGATTCAGGAGGGCTGTATTCAACGCCATGATATAAAATCGCAGCGCCTCACGCGTCTAACGTCTAAGACATGGGTCGGCCATCGGCGGCTTGCAGGACGGACCCAGCCCGCAATTGTTTTCAATCCGGCCCGCGGAAGAAATTAGCAAAGTTACTCCTAATTGTTTGTCGACTGGTGTTGCCTATTCCATTGCCGTATTTTGGTTTTCTATTCTCTCTCGTATTAACATTACGAAATAATTCTTGTCTATTGTGGACAGGTTAGAACACTGCAACTCTTTAAAATGAAGGTAATGAATTAGCTGCAACCAGTTGCTTTTACAGACGCTGAATTTTCCATGTTGACGTTTAGAGGTGCCTGTCATCCCATGTTCAGAGGTTTACATTTATTTAAGTGTCTTGAACATTGTTTCTTTATAAACGGCGTTGCAGAATTTTGCAACGGAAGTGTTGAAGACAGCTAATATTAAGCTTCGAGAGTAAAGAGACAGTGTTCACAACGCGTAAATAAGAAGGGGTGAACATAAAATGAATGTAGTCTCAAAATCGTGTGTTTGAGGCGTAATTTGCGGGGATGGCGTGTCGGGGAATGTGTTCGGCCGCGTAGCCTCGTACAGCCACGTGACGTAGCTTCAGACATAAAATGGGCTTCTTTGTAGCTAGTGGTGGTAGGTGATGCTACTGGGTACGCAACACTGAGCCGTATAGCCGGTTTCCCTCACCCTGTTGACATATATTTATCGCAGTCATCGAGCTGAAACAGGAGCAGCTACGGCACAATATTGGGATGTGAATAACCAACCGCCTAAAACCGATACCTGTATTTTAGTTGAGAATGACGGGTATTTTTCAGTATTTGTTTGGTCCAGATGTTACAGGTGATTTTTATTTTTTACTAATAGCCGAAAAATACCGAAATATTAATTAGCCACAGCTGCTGTGCTAAAATTTTTCGTTGTTAAATAAACCTTTTTTTTAAAAAAAACAAGGAGTATTTTTTTATTCATAAAGTCTGCATTGGTTTGAAATATTGCATTATTATAGAGCACAGAAAAAGCGATCACTGCCATTTTAAAAACAATGCCGACAGAAACGAGCGACAAACACGTGGCATAAGAATTATTACACCATTGCTGAGAAAATAATGTCCCTGCTGCCGTGCGTAGGGGCTGAATGTAACGCGTGTACGTGCGGTGTACAAAAATTGCCCTCAACTGGTTGATAGGGTAGTTTCCCGCTGTAGTCGCCGGACTTCATTTGTTTTGAAATATGTTTACGAAGTGGCGTAGCAATGAAGTATAACGCTTTATTTGCTTTAAAAGATTAAAGAATTGCGCGCCACTTCTATGAAATAATAAAAGGGGAACGAAATTAAAGGTAACACAAATAAATTAAAAAATTAACAATATTTCATTTCAGTATACAATAAAAGCAGAAAGTAGCTGATCAGTTGCCTGTGTCTACGTAATATGCCTTTGTCTACTTGTAGCCCTTGAAAACTTGCAGACGAACACGAAAAACAGAGATCTTCAACCTCAGTTTTGCACCCTTAATTACAAACAATTCGCAATGCCCAAACAGTGGTACGATCCGCGATTACAACACGACTTTTGAGTAGAGTTTCAAAGAATTAGAACCAATAGATTAATATTGGCAATTTTTTGTTGTAGGTATTTAGCCAGTTATCAGTTTTCGAGAAAAGCAGTGAACTGTGGATGGTCTAAGTTTTCTTTTACGTTTGTTCTTTAATATTTTCATTCTCTGTAACTTGAAACTGAGGGAGTCAACATTTTTCAATATTTGTTCGATTTTTACGTTTAGTACAGGAAATAATAAAAATAAAAAAGCGAAAATCGATTTAAGAAACGAAGAATAATATGGTCTGGAAAAACAAACGATATAACAGAAAACCGGGAGCTTCAGTGATAACTACCATTCCTAGCACAGCGTCACTCTACTCTCGTAGGTTATCTGGAAAGGAACGAAATGCATGACAGTATCAAAATTTTTTTAGCTGATTAGCTGCGTAACTGACGACGACTAATTTCTTAGGCGTGCCGACGGCCGGGTCTGAATTCCTTTCAGCCAATTAGCTTCCAGAGCCCGACGGAGGCTGGAGCACCACAGCCAACTGGTACAGTAAATCTGTAGGGTGACCTTGACAGCATTCCCAGAAGGCAGCGCCGTGCCCTCACACACATCTCGTCTGTCTAATACAAAGGGAACATTCTCGGCACTCTCATGGCTGTGCCTCCAGCCAACTACCGGTTACGCTGTCATCTAACTGACGAACGTGCTTTCATACCAAAATCTCCAAACAAAGGATGTTATCAAACGACTATCCGTATTGTAAGGATAACAGTTTATCCGTTTCGACTCTCATTTATCAGAACCAGTATCGTGTCAGATACTAATCTAGCGCCCATCTTGTTCACTTGAAATTGATGGGCACCACGTCAGTATTTGACACGTTGCTTTCTCAACAAGATACTGGTTCTGACGAAGTTTCGCAAGAGTAGAAACTCATAAACTGCTGTAAGTTCATCCAAGACAATTGTGAATAAGAAAATATTTTTCAAAATATATCACATGCGCCAATTCGACAATGCCAAATTTTATTGCTTACAAAATGTTCGTGCAAATTAGATTATTACTCAAGTGTATGGGACCCATTTCGAAGAGGACATACGTAGATATTGCACGTATACAAGGAAGGGCAATGGCCACAGATTTGTTTCACCTAGATGATAACGTCACAGAGATTCTGATAAACTTGGAATGGCAGACGCTCGAATATAGATGCCACGAAAGTGTACTTACAAAGTTTGAAGAACCAGTATTAAGTTAAGAATCTGGACATGCAGGGTATAACAAGTCAAAGTGCAGATACTTCTACAGGTGACTGAATACAGCGTACTGAACAACATCACGCCAGTATTTCTGTCATTTGCAGAATAATAATTATAGCCATTGCGAGTCATATATTTTCAGGTTGGGTACTACCTTCACAAATACGTGGCATAAGCAAGCTATTAATGCTTACACTGGAGGTATGAACTAAACAACACATTCAGTCACAACTTTTTAGCGTTTTATTAACTACTCGATGCATTTCGGACCCTGTGGGTCCATCGTCAGGTGTAATTTGTTTTAATACATGTTTTAGTTCTTCTCCTGAATGAGATGAAATGCATATTCCACATCATCCAAGGAAAGCATTTTTAACGTTTTAGTACCGGCAAACATTCTTTTCTCCGTCGTTTTAGTACATGTCACTTTATTCATGATGTACATTAGCACACACATGTTTATAAACACCTCACAGATGTTTTTGTACCTGTGTGCAAATGTAAATCTTGAATGAAGTGACATGTACTAAAACGACGGAGAAAAGAATGTTTGCCGGTACTAAAACGTTAAAAAGCTTTCCTTGGATGATGTGGAATATGCATTTCACCTCATTCAGAAGAAGAAATAAAACGTGTATTAATACAAATTACACCTGGCGATGGACCCACAGGGTATGAAATGCATCGTGTAGTTAATAAAAGCCGCCCGGGATTAGCCGAGCGGTCTTAGGCGCTGCAGTCGTGGACTGTGCGGCTGATCGCGGCGGAGGTCCGAGTCCTCCCTCGGGCATGGGTGTGTGTGTTTGTCCTTAGGATAATTTAGGTTAAGTAGTGTGTAAGCTTAGGGACTGATGGCCTTAGCAGTTAAGTCCCATAAGATTTCACACACATTTCAACATTTTGAGTTAATAAAACACGAAAAAGTTGTGACTGAAGCCGTTGTCTAATTCATACCTCCAGTGTTTTGAATACAGTCACGTTTTAAGCTGCAAAATATGCATAAAATTATATTAATGCTTATTTTCCCCTGGGCAGCAGGTCAGGTGTTGAAGTGTGGATGCATGGACGAAGAGCAGTTAGTCTAGACAGGTGTAGTTCACTTAGAAGATCAGTTACGAGTGTTCAGAAAACATCTGCTCATAAAGTTTGTAACATATTTGTGAAAGGACTGTCTGATACAGAGAAAACATTATCAACATACTGATGTGTGTACATAAGAACTTACCACATATGAAAATATCTGCACTCATACGTGTTACATTCTGTGTAACTCACCCTACATATGTCGTACCCACAGAGGCTGTGAAGACAACCTGTTTTCAAGTCACTGTCTATCCATTTGTTCACCTGATTTTCCAAATCCTTTATCACCATGTCAGTAGCAAATCACGAAGCTTTTATTTCTTCTTCCTGCTCTTTAATTATCTTTCCTAATTTCTCCTTGGTTTCCTTACAGGTTTCTCAATGTACAGATTGAAAAACCCCGGGGATAGGCTACAACCCAGTCTCACTGTCTTCTCAACTACTACTTCCCTTTCATAGCCTTTGACTTTCATAATTGCCGTCTGACTTCTGTGCATATTGCAAGTAAATTTTCTCTCCTTTTTTTTACCCCTGAAACTTTCGGTATATTAAAGAGTGTATTTCAGTCAAAGATGTCAAAATCTTTCTCTAAATCTATTAATGCTACAAATGTACGTTAGTATTTTTTCAGTGTATCATTTAAGATAAGTCGTAGGGTATGTATTGGTTCACTGCACGTACTTTTCTCCAGAACCCAAGCTAATCTTCTACTAGGTTGGTCTCTACTTTTTTTATTCTTTCATAAATTATTAGAGTCAGTGAAACTTCCTGGCAGACTAAAAGTGTGTGCCTGGAAGAGACTCGAACTTGGGACCTTTGCCTTTCGCGGGCAAGTGCTCTACCAACTGAGCTACCCAAGCACGACACACGCTCCTTCCTCACAGCTTTACTTCTGCCAGTACCTCTCCTACTACCTTCCAAACTTTACAGAAGCTCTCCTGCGAACCATGCAGAACTAGCAATCCTGAAAGAAAGGATATAGCGGTGACATGGCTTAGCCACAGTCTAGGGGATGCTTCCAGAATGAGATTTTCACTCTGCAGTGGAGTGTGCGCTGATATCAAACTTCCTGGCAAATTTAAAACTGTGTGCCGGACCGAGACTCGAACTCGCTGCAGAGTGAAAATCTCATTCTGGATTAGAGTTAGTGTTTTGCAACCATTATTTATTAGGTTGATAGTTGAGTAAAATTCACATCTGTCAGCACCTGTATTGTTTGTTGGGGTATTTCCCGTGTCTCATATATCTTATATGACAAATGGAATAGTTTTGTCTTGGAACGTTCTCCCAAGGATTTTTGTAATTCTGAGGGAGTATCATCTATTTCGGGGGCCTTCAACTTCGATCTTTCAGTGTTCTGTCAGATTGTTATCCCAGTATCAGCTCTCTGGTCTATAATATAGCTCTTTTAGCTTTCAGCTTTCCCTTGTTGTCTTAGTACTGGCGTGCTATTTGAGGTTCCAATATTTATGAAGCTGCTGCTATTTTCACCGTAGGTGTGTTTTATTTATCTATAGACGGTATCTGTCTTTCTGATAGTCTCACATGCTTGTACAGTCTTGCATTTCTCGTCTACCCATTCCTGCTTTCCCATTTTGTACTTTCTGCCAGTTTCTTAGTTCTAGACATATGTATTCAATTTTGCACGCTTCATTTTCTTCAGTTTTATAAATTCTCATATAGTCAACGAAATTCAATATACCTTGTGTTATGTACGAACTTCCACTGTATCTTGTCTTTTTGCGTATTTGCCTTTTTGCTCTCTTGTCTTCAGGATTTCTTCTCTCGGAGCTACCCAGTTATCATCTGTTGTATTTATCTACTCTTTCTCCGTCAATCTTTGCCCTAATGCTATCTTTGAGACTGTCATCGACTCCTGGTATTACAGTCGATCCTTAGTTTCTTACAATTCTGCAATTTCTTCAACTTAATCTGTAGCTGATAGCTAATAAACTATGGTCAGGGAATACATCTATCCCTAGAAATATTTTTCAGTTTAAAATGTGGTTTCAAAATCACTGTTTTATCATTTTGTAATCTATCTGAAATCTTCTGGTGTCGCCATGCCTTTTCCACATATATGGCCTTCTTTCAGCATTCTTAAACCAAGTGTTACCAATGATCTACCAGATAGCTTTCGCTTTCATTCGTTTCTCCATTTTCTCATACAATTTTTCCTTTTTTTTACCGTCGAATTTCAGCCCACCACCACAATAAAATTTTCGCCTCCATTAACGAACTGAATAACTGCATTTATCCCACCAAATAGGTCTTCGATCTCTTCAGCACCCTCAGAGCTAGTACTCATATACACTTGTGGTATCTAAAAACGTCTATTTACTTCTTGTTGTTGTGGTCTTCAGTCCCGAGACTGTTTGATGCAGCTCTCCATGATACCCTATCCTGTGCAAGCTTCTTCATCTCCCAGTACCTACTGCAACCCACATCCTTCTAAATCTGCTTAGTGTATTCATCTCTTGGTCTCCCTCTACGATTTATCCCCGACCACGCTGCCCTCCAATGCTAAATTTGTGATCCCTTGATGCCTCAGAACATGTCCTACTAACCCATTCCTTCTTTGTCACGTTATGTCACATACTCCTCTTCTACCGAATTCTATTCAATACTTCATCATCAGTTATGTGATCTACCCATCTAATCTTCAGCATTCTTCTGTAGCACCACATTTCGAAAGCTTCTATTTTCTTCTTATCAAACTATTTATCGTCCATGTTTCACTTAAAAACCTGGCTACACTCCATACAAATACTTTCAGAAACGACTTCCTGACACTTAAATCTATACTTGATGTTAACAAATTTCTCTTCTTCAGAAACGCTTTCCTTGCCATTGCCAGTCTACATTTTATATCCTCTCTACTTCGACCATCATCAGTTATTTTGCTCCCCAAATAGCAAAACTCCTTTACTACTTTAAGTACTCATTTCCTCATCTAATTCCCTCAGCATCACCCGACTTAATTCGACCACATTCCATTATCCTCGTATTGCTTTTGTTGATGTTCATCTTATATCCTCATTTCAAGACACTGTCCATTCCGTTCAACTGCTCTTCCAGGTCCTTTGCTGTCTCTGACAGAATTACAATGTCATCGGCGAACCTCGAAGTTTTTATTTCTTCTCCATGGATTTTAATACTTACTCCGAATTTTTCTTTTGTTTCCTTCCCTGCTTGCTCAATATACTGATTGAATAACATCGGGGAGAGGCTACAATCCTGTCTTACTCCCTTCCCAAACACTGCTTCCCTTTCATGCCCCTCGACTCTTATAGCTGCATCTGGTTTCTGTACAAATTGTAAATAGCCTTTCGCTCCCTGTATTTTACCCCTGCCACCTTCAGAATTTGAAAGAGAGTATTCCAGTCAACATTGTCAAAAGCTTTCTCTAAGTCTACAAATGCTAGAAACGTAGGTTTGCCTTTCCTTAATCTTTCGTCTAAGACAAGTCGTAAGGTCAGTATTGCCTCACGTGTTCCAACATTTCTACAGAATCCAAACTGATCATCTCCGAGGTCGGCTTCTAACAGTTTATCCATTCGTCTGTAAAGAATTCGCGTTAGTATTTTGCAGCCGTGACTTATTAAACTGATAGTTCTGTAATTTTCACATCTGTCAACACCTGCTTTCTTTGGGATTGGAATTATTACATTCTTCTTGAAATCTGAGGGTATTTTGCCTGTCTCATACATCTTGCTCACCAGATGGTAGAGTTTTGTCAGGACTGTCTCTCCCCAGGCTGTCAGTAGTTCTAATGGAATGTTGTCCACTCCCGCAGTCTTGTTTCGACTCAGGTCTTTCAGTGCTCTGTCAAACTATTCACGCAGTATCGTATCTCCCATTTCATCTTCATCTACATCCTCATCCATTTCCATAATATTGTCCTCAAGTACATGGCCCTTGTATAGTCCCTCTATATACTCCTTCCACCTTTCTGCTTTCCCTTCTTTGGTTAGAACTGGGTTTCCATCTGAGCTCTTGATATTCATACAAGTGGTTCTCTTTTCTCCAAAGGTATCTTTAATTTTCCTGTAGGCAGTATCTGTCTTAAACCTAGTGAGATAAGCCTCTACATCCTTACATTTGTGCTCTAGCCTTCCCTGCCGAGCCATTTTGCATTTCCTGTCTATCTCATTTTTGAGACGTCTGTATTCCTTTTTGCCTGCTTTATTTACTGCATTTTTATATTTTCTCCTTTCATGAATTAAATTCAATATTTCTTCTGTTACCCAAGGATTTCTACTAGCCCTCAACTTTTTACCTACTTGATCCTCTGCTGCCTTCACTACTTCATCCCTCAAAGCTACCCATTCTTCTTCTACTGTATTTCTTTCCCCCATTCTTGTCAATTGTTCCCTTATGCTCTCCCTGAAACTCTGTACAACCTCTGGTGTAGTCAGTTTATCCAGGTCCGATATCCTTAAATTCCCACCTTTTTGCAGTTTCTTCAGTTTTAATCTACAGTTCATAACCAATAGATTATGATCAGAGTCCACATCTGCCCCTGGAAATGTCTTACAATTTAAAACCTGGTTCTTAAATCTCTGTCTTACCATTATATAATCTATCTGAAACTTGTCAGTATCTCCAGGCTTTTTCCATGTATACAACCATCGTTTATGATTCTTGAACCAAGTGTTAGCTATTATTAAGTTATGCTCTGTGCAAAACTCTACCAGGCAGCTTCCTCTTTCATTTCTTAGCCACAATGCATATTCACCTACTATGTTTCCTTCTCTCCCTTTTCCTACTCTCGAATTCCAGTCACCCATGACTATTAAATTTTCGTCTCCCTTCACTACCTGAATAATTTCTTTTATCTCATCATACATTTCTTCAATTTCTTCATCATTTGCAGAGCTAGTTGTCATATAAACTTGTACTACTGTAGTAGGTGTGGGCTTCGTGTCTATCTTGGCCACAATAATGCGTTCACTAAGCTGTTTGTAGTAGCTTACCCGCATTCCTATTTTTCTATTCATTACTAAACCTACTCCTGCATTACCCCTATTTGATTTTGTGTTTATAACCCTGTCGTCACCTGACCAGTAGTCTTGTTCCTCCTGCCACCGAACTTCACTAATTCCCACTATATCTAACTTTAACCAATCCATTTCCCTTTTTAAATTTTCTAACCTACCTGCCCGATTAAGGGACCTGACACTCCACGCTCCGATCCGTGATAACGAAGTCCTCCTGAGTAGTCCCCGCCCGGAGATCCGAGTGGGGGAATATTTTTCCTCTGGAATATTTTACCCAAGAGGACGCCATCATCATTAACCATACAGTAAAGCTGCATGCGCTCGGGAAAAATTACGGCTGCAGTTTCCCCTTCCTTCAGCCGTTCGCAGCACCAGCACATCAAGGCCGTTTTGGTTAATGTTGCAAGGCCAGGTCAGTCAATCATCCAGGCTGCTGCCCCTGCAACTACTGAAAAAGCTGCTGCCCCTCTTCAGGAACCACGCGTTCGTCTGGCCTCTCAACAGATACCCCTCCGTTGTGGTTGCACCTAGGGTACGGCTATCTGTATCGCTGAGGCATGCAAGCCTCCCCACCGACGGCAAGGTCCATGGTTCATTATTTTATTTATTTCTTTATTTGTTTTATACAGTATCTGATTAGGGCCTTCAAGCCCTCTCTTTTATCGGACCAGTGTTACGCATATACAGTACCATTTTTACATCACAGTTACCTAAGAAATAACAATTTTATTATGACAAATACTATTAAAATGCTATGTGTGATTCAAGTGTCGACGTGAGTAAATTAATCTGACTATGAACTGATGAAGTCATTACTGGCAGTACTTGGGCCACTGTAGGTGCTGCCACTAGTAGTGATAATAGTATAATAATAAAGACAAAAGTAATGATAGTGGCAGATACAACAACAATTTATAGGTATACAAAATAGAAGTATTCTAATGCAGCGGCTAAGAATAATGGAAAATGAGGGAGATCACACTGAAAGAGGGATTGCTCAGGATAACGAGTGCGTCCAGAGAGAATGGTAATCCTTATCGTTACTTTAGTAGATAATGTTTTCTAAAGTTGGAGATTTATTCAGTTCTCTAATATATTGGGGGAGGTTATTCCACAGTCGGGTTTCTGCTACAGAGGAGCACTTCGAGAAAGTGCTGAACAAAGGAGTAGGACAGAAAGGATTTTGCTATGATGGGAGCGGGTGCTTCTGCCATTTCGTTCAGACAAGAACGAGAGATCTGAGGGACAGGGTTCATTGATAAGGCTGTAGAGAACACAGAGGGTATGGAAATCTTTGTCCTGATCTGCTCGCAACCAGGATAGCTGTACATATGATGATGAAATATGACCAAAGAGTGGAACATTACAAATATAACGAACACATTGGTAACCAGTTCCAGGCGACGTGAGCTTTCCTGAGAAAAGCCTTTCAGGATGATCTCACTGTAATCAATAATTTGAATTATAAGTGTTTGTACCCGTTTCTTTTTCAAGTCAAAATGGAAGAGCTTTTTATATTTTTGTTGGGCATGAATAGATACTGATGCCTTCTTGCACACTGCACTTAGATGCTCAGTCCAATTTTGATTTTCATGTAAACTACTCCTAGACTCTTTGCTGAAGGAGAAAAGTTGATAATTGTCCCATTTAAACATGGCAGGCATTCCCGATGTTTCGAGCTGATGAACCTAGAGTAACCAAGCAGTACCACTCGGGTGTTTGGATGGGTTGAGCTTTCACCTTATATCCTGCGCTCATTTTGATAGGGCGCACAGCTCGGTAGTGAGATTCTAGACAACTGCCTTCAGGCTTATTGGTTTAGCACTTCGATACAAATGAAGGTCATCAGCGTGCATGTGGTATCTGCAGAAGGACAAAACTGTTGACGTATCATTTACGTACAATGAGACGAGAATATTACCTAACACCGAACGCTGGGGGCACCTGATGCTCCTGATGCTGCCTGCCTCCATTGTGACTTCACGGTGCCGGACACGACGCACTGCTGGTGAGACGTCAAGCATGAGCGAAACCGTTCCACTCCACTTAGGCTGTTAAGTTTGGCAAGTAAACTGCCATAGTCAGCACTGTGAAAGCGACATCGAAGATTGGGAAGGTTTTTTGTTATTTGAAAAATACGTAGAGTTTGGTGAGGCACTATAGCAAAGAAATGTAGGTTAAACTTTGCAGACTGATGGCTCTTTCAGCTATTTTTCATGGGAGTGTAATATGGGAACTAAAATCCAGAGATGAGTCCTAGATACATACAGCAATACTGAGGTCTCTACTTACAGTAAACAGCTGTTCCAAAACAGACGAGTAGTAAATGATGATAAGATTAAAAACGATGATAGAGGGAAATAATTGGATATGATAACTACGACAAAATATAGGTACCATTTTAAATGATTGAAAAATGTGCTGAGAATATTTAAAAATCGCGTACCAAAACTAGCTTTATGCTCTGCATATTTCTAAGCTGGCTGTGTGGGACGTTCTAGAAAGAGGGGAACAATTATTATCCATCAATTAAGAGAGCCCAACTGAAGAACCTGATAGTGATGGAGATGACGAAGATGATGATAATGATGTCACCAGGATCATAAAGAAGAAGTGGCAACATAACTGAAGTGCTCGGAAACAGGCTCTCCAATAACGTAACAGACAAAAGCACTTACTCACAGCCAACGGCAGTCTGGTCAGATATTAGTATCAAGAACATATATCATGTTCTCCAGCCAGTCGAGGGAGAAAGTTTCTGCCGGTCCTTTGGTGTTCTAAATAACATATTAGAAAAATGTCACGTTTCTCAATGCATTCTTGTGAATGTTTTGTTTCAACACATATTGGGAGTCCACCCGCCACACTGCTATTTAATCTAGCGATATTTCAGCTTAAAACGTAGAGCCATCGTTGAAAAGTGTCTTTAAAAATTCCTTTACGGTTTATAGCTGAAGCACTGGGAGATAAGATTGGATATAATAATAATCTGGATACACCCCCATAAAACGCTGGAACAATTAATGTTTTTTTCATGTTAAGGGCACGTCAAAAATGAATTATGAGGATATGTTAATTAATCATTAAGCAAAATGTGAAATTCTGTGCCATTTTATTCAGCCAGAATACGGATATGACGCGTCTATCTTCGAGGACATGTTATACAGCAAAAATCATTGTATTAACATAATGTCAGATGTGGAAAAAACAGCAATCTAGTGCAAAGAATGCCAACTGACTCCTAACGCCCAGAAACGTAAAACGCACTTCATGAACCTAAAAGTGGGTAATCTTTCGTTTTGTAATTAAGCTACAGTCGGAATCAGTACTAGAATCTGCATGTACAAAGTGGCAGGACGCTAATCACTTAGGCTTAGTTACAGGTATAGAAAATTGCAGGATTAGTTTTACTGGAAGGAAATTGATGTTTGTCTACGATATATTTGCTTGCAGAACACTTGTACAGACAATGGCGTAATATTCCTCAGGTGAGCGGTACACATATAAACTAGAAATAGAAAGCGATGTTGAGCAAGTACCGAGGCACAGCCATTTTTTTCATTCTGGGAGAATATAACGGTACGACGAAAAACTTATTTACAGACACTCCAAGCAAGGCGCTGGATACGTTACTATAAAAAACTACCTGTTTTCGGGGTGGAAGTTTCCAATATTCTTCATTGGTCTAGGTATCACTTCCGTAGAGACCATGAAAACAAAAGTACACCAATAACATCATAAAAACCTTCGTGCACTTAACGGCTGTTCAATAAAAACGCACTGTCTGCAGTTAATTAGGTCTAGGAACCTTTAAGCATAGGTATAAGAACGATAGAACAAAAACAATTATTTGGCGGAATATTTCTTCGTTTACTATGTATCTTTAGGATGGATCAGTTCCAATACGATACATATCTGTCTAGCGAAAACTCCAGATCTTCCTCATACACTCCACATTCTGTACTCATCTTTGAAACCGAGAATTATTAACGTATGACTCAATGGAATTTACTATTTACATGAAACTCCTAAACTTTCTGGTTTCTGTCTATCGTGATACAATGTTACATTGCAGAAATACTGTTTGCAATGTGGAAACAGTTCACAACTGCATTTTACAGTACTGGTTGTTCACAATCAACAGCAAACATTACCTTCTTTGATAAATAATGAACACTAGCTACCATGTTGGTGGAAATCGATAATAGACTACAACGCTGTAATCAGCATGCACGCACCCGATAATCAATGCGAATTATGTGCGAGTTCCATGTCGATTGCCACAGGTAACACATCAAAACGTTTTTATTTGTAGGACGCATGTTCTGCGTGCGTGCGTGAGTGCGTGCATGAGTCTCTCTGTCGACTTACGGCGCTATATAGTGAAGGTATCAGCGCCCTTGCTAAAATAATTTGAGACGAATGTGTTTTAAATAGCTGAAACTAAAACTGCATAAAACAGAAACTCACTGAAAATCAAAATCACTCGCTTCCATTTTCTCTCACATTTAAAAGAGTCACACCAAAAGACAAAATGTAAAATGGTAACATTGTCAATGTTGAAATGGCTTGTTAAAATCCTAACTTAACTATAGAGTAATGGCTAATGTAAAACTCACCAGAGTGTGGCTTGCTAATCACATATAACTAAGATGAATCAGCTTTGATACCACACGAAAATCTCTCTATTAATAATTATATTTTAGAAGAGATCTTATGATAGTACTCGGTAACTGTAGCGCATTCTTCAGTGGCTTCATACACTGCTCTTTTCACAGCCAAACAAGGTTCTTTCAGCGTCATTCTGTCTGTAAACCTATGATTTGTCTTACACTTATTATACAGAAGTCGCTGTTTCTTTTTAAGTTTATTCAGAGAATACCTAGAAAGTCTCTCTTGTCATGAACTATTCTGCTTGCACTCGGTCATCCCTTCTCATAAACTTGAACCACAATTCCTCTACTTACTCCTACCCAGAGATGAATGTTTCGTGTGTCTGCTTGTGATGTGACATTACTGTCTCTTTATCTAACTTGGTAAAAATATGAATTTTTGTATTTCATTTAGCTGCTATTCTTAGCCATAAAAAATACTGAAACAAGAGATTAAAGGAAAAGATAAATAAGTAACTGTTAGACACAAAACGAGATTCGATCTACGAAAGAAATTAGCACGCCGGGAAAAATTATGAGTTATATAGATATTAGTATCAAGAACATATATCATGTTCAAACATTATGAATTACCTCGAGGAGAACGGTCTATTGACACACAGTCAACACGCATTTAGAAAACATCCTTCTTGTGAAACACATCTAGCTCTTTGCACACACACGAACTGCTGAGTGCTATTGACAAAGGATTTCAAATTTATTCCGTATTTCTAGATTTTCAGAAGGCTTTTGACGCTGTACCACGGCTTGTAGTGATATTGGGTGAATATGGAGTATCGTCTCAGTTATGTGACTGGATTCGTGATTTCCTGTCAGAGAAGTCACAGTTCGTAATAATTAACGGAAAGTCATCGAGTAAAACAGAAGTGATTTGTGGCGTTGACCAAGGTGATATTATAGGCCCTCTTCTGTTCCTTTACTGTATAACGATTTAGGAGACAATCTGAGCAGCCATCTTAGGTTGTTTGCAGGTGATGGTGTCGTTTATCGCCTAGAAAAGTCATCAGAAGAACAAAACAAATTTGCAAAACGATTTAGCAGAGATACCTGAATGGTGTCAAAATTGGCATTTGACCCTAAATAATGAAAAGTGTGAGGTCATTCACATGAGTGCTAAGAGGAATCCGTTAAACTTAAGTGACACGATAAATCAGTCAAATCTGAAGACCGTAAATTCAACTAAATACCTAAGAATTATAATTACCAACAATTTAAATGGGAAAGAACCCATAGAAAATTTTGTGGGGAACGCAAACCAAAGACTGCGTTTTATTGGCACGAAACTTTGATAATGTAATAGATCTGCTAAAGAGACTGCTTACCTTACGGTTGTCCGTCCTCTTTAGGAGTACTGCTGCGCGTTCTGGGATCCTTACCAGATAGGATTGACGCAGTACACCGAGAAAGTTCAAAGAAGAGCAGTACGTTTTGTATAATCGCGACATAGGGAAAAGAGTATTACGGCCAAGAAACACGATTTGGAATGGACTCCATTACGACAAATGCGTTTGTTGTTACGGTGAAATCTTATCACGAAATGCGAAAATATTTCACTGACGCCGACCTACATAGGAGGAGCGACCGTCATAATAAAACAAGGGAAATCAAAAATCGCACGGAAAGATATAGGTGTTCGCTTTTTATGTTCGCTGTTCGAGAGTGGATTAATACAGAATTATCGTGAAAGTGGTTCGATGAACCCTCTGGCAGTCGCTTATTAGTTATTTGCCAAGTACCCATGTAGATGTAAAGGTAGCGGCGTCGCGAAAGAGGTGAAGTTATCTCGAATAGAGAAGATCCTCCTTGTTGACAGCAGGGATTCAGCATGGATCGATCGTCCGAAACTCAACTTCCATATTTCCTGACTTCTGAAAAGAATTTAGTTCAGTACCATACTAAATACTACTAACGAAAGTGCAATGGTATGGAATATCAAATGAAATTTGTGACTGGACTGAAAATAACATATGTGCAGACTGAAGCGACTAATGAATATTTGTACCAAGGCAGGGATTCGAGCAGGGTACAGATTTTCGTACGTCAATTCGCTCTACACGTACAAAATAGATGTTTGAGACTTGTGAGAACCATGTGTTTTTTTATTGTACTGCAAATATCTTGATAGGGAGAACGCAATATGCTATCTTGAATGGAGAGTAATTAACAGATGTACAAGTAATTTAAGGCGTGCTCTGTAGAAGTGCATTTCGATCCTTACGGTCATATTGTGTATTGACAACCATGCAGATATAAAACGGAATATCACATACACTTAATCTTAAGCAGATTGCAGGCTCCTGTTCACTGGTACGATACAGGATGAATGTAAACAGTCTACAACCGAGACTGTTTGCAAATAAGTTGTGCGACATATTCTTGAATTCTGCTGAAGTGTGTGGGACTAATACCCAATAAGACTAACAGGGGATACTGAAAGTACAAAAAAAGAGGGCAGCACGAATGGTCACAGGTTTGCTAGACTCACCGGGGAGGGCTGCGAGAAAGGGAAAACTATTTCGCGAAAGCCTACTTTCAACACCCGTTATAAAATGAGGAATCTAGGGATATACAGTAACCCCTGGGTATCGTTCCCGTAGAGAGCGCGAAGCCAAGATTAGAACAGTTACAGCGCGTACAACGTAATTTTAGCTGTCATTATTCATGTGTTCAGTACTCAAAAGGAAGCGGAAGAAACCATAATATGTGGTGCAATGGGTATACTTCCACCTCGCCATGCTTTTCACATGTATTTTGATGAAGATATAACCGGATGGGGAGTAGTTACTGGAGTGCCAAAAGCATACCACTTCCCACCCAGCACTGTCGGCGAGGGCACGGTGTGTCATTAGTAGTCAGCAAATAAAGACACCCCCCCCCCCCTCCCCAAGAACCATGGACCTTGCCTTTGGTGGGGAGGCTTGCGTGCCTCAGCGATACAGATGGCCGTACCTTAGGTGCAACCACGACGGAGGGGTATCTGTTGAGAGGCCAGACAAACGTGTGGTTCCTGAAGAGAGGCAGCTGCCTTTTCAGTAGTTGCAGGGGCAGCAGTCTGGATGATTGACTGACCTGGCCTTGCAACCAAAACGGCCTTGATGTGCTGGTACTGCGAACGGCTGAAAGCAAGGGGAAACTACGTCCGTAATTTTTCCCGAGGGCATGCAGCTTTACTGTATGGTTAAATGATGATGGCGTCCTTTTGGGTAAAATATTCCAGAGGAAAAATGTTCCCCCATTCGGATCTCCGGGCGGGGACTACTCAGGAGGACGTCGTTATCACGAGAAAGAAAACTGGCGTTCTACGGATCGGAGCGTCGAGTGTCAGATCCCTTGATCGGGCAGGTAGGTTAGAAAATTTAAAAAGGGAAATGGATAGGTTAAAGTTAGATATAGTGAGAATTAGTGAATTTCGGTGGCAGGAGGAATAAGACTACTGGTCAGGTAACTACAGGGTTATAAACACAAAATCAAATAGGGGTAATGCAGGAGTAGGTTTAGTAATGAATAGGAAAATAGGAATGCGGGCAAGCTACTACAAACAGCAGAGTGAACGCATTATTGTGGCCAAGATAGATACGAAGCCCACACCTACTACAGTAATATAAGTTTATATGCCAACTAGCTTTGCAGATGACGAAGAAATTGAAGAAATGTACGATGAAATAAAAGAAATTATTCAGATAGTGAAGGGTGACGAAAATTTAATAGTCATGGGTGACTGGAATTCGTCAGTAGGAAGAGGGAGAGAAGGAAACATAGTAGGTGAATATGGATTAGGGAGGAACCAGGATTCAAATTGTAAGACATTTCCAGGGGCAGATGTGGACTCTTACCACAATCTATTGGTTATGAACTGTAGATTAAAACTGAAGAAACTGCAAAAAGGTGGGAATTTAAGGATATGGGACCTGGATAAACTGACTAAACCAGAGGTTGTACAAAGTTTCAGGGAGAGCATAAGGGAACAATTGACAAGAATGGAGGAAATAAATACAGTAGAAGAAGAATGGGTAGCTTTTAGGGATGAAGTAGTGAAGGCAGCAGAGGATCAAGTAGGTAAAAAGATGAGGGCTAATAGATATCCTTGGGTAACAGAAGAAATATTGAATTTAATTCATGAAAGGAGAAAAATAAAAATGCAGTAAGTGAAGCAGGCAAAAATGAATACAAACGTCTCAAAAATGGGATCGACAGGAAATGCAAAATGGCTAAGTAGGGATGGCTATAGGACAAATACACTCCTGGAAATTGAAATAAGAATACCGTGAATTCATTGTCCCAGGAAGGGGAAACTTTATTGACACATTCCTGGGGTCAGATATATCACATGATCACACTGACAGAACCACAGGCACATAGACACAGGCAACAGAGCATGCACAATGTCGGCACTGGTACAGTGTATATCCACCTTTCGCAGCAATGCAGGCTGCTATTCTCCCATGGAGACGATCGTAGAGATGCTGGATGTAGTCCTGTGGAACGGCTTGCCATGCCATTTCTACCTGGCGCCTCAGTTGGACCAGCGTTCGTGCTGGACGTGCAGACTGCGTGAGACGACGCTTCATCCAGTCAGAAACATGCTCAATGGGGGACAGATCCGGAGATCTTGCTGGCCAGGGTAGTTGACTTACACCTTCTAGAGCACGTTGGGTGGCACGGGATACATGCGGACGTGCATTGTCCTGTTGGAACAGCAAGTTCCCTTACCGGTCTAGGAATGGTAGAACGATGGGTTCGATGACGGTTTGGATGTACCGTGCACTATTCAGTGACCCCTCGACGATCACCAGAGGTGTACGGCCAGAGTACGAGTTCGCTCCCCACACCATGAAGCCAGGTGTTGGCCCCGTGTGCCTCTGTAGTATGCAGTCCTGATTGTGGCGCTCACCTGCACAGCGCCAAACACGCATACGACCATCATTGGCACCAAGGCAGAAGCGACTCTCATCGCTGAAGACGACACGTCTCCATTCGTCCCTCCATTCACGCCTGTCGCGACACCACTGGAGGCGGGCTGCACGATGTTGGGGCGTGAGCGGAAGACGGCCTAACGGTGTGCGGGACCGTAGCCCAGCTTCATGGAGACGGTTGCGAATGGTCCTCGCCGATACCCCAGGAGCAACAGTGTCCCTAATTTGCTGGGAAGTGGCGGTGCGGTCCCCTACGGCACTGTGTAGGATCCTACGGTCTTGGCGTGCATCTGTGCGTCGCTGCGGTCCGGTCCCAGGTCGACGGGCACGTGCACCTTCCGCCGACCACTGGCGACAACATCGATGTTGTGTGGAGACCATACGTCCCACGTGTTGAGCAATTCGGCGGTACGTCCACCCGGCCTCCCGCATTCCCACTATACGCCCTCGCCCAAAGTCCGTCAACTGCACATACGGTTCACGTCCACGCTGTCGCGGCATGCTACCAGGGTTAAAGACTGCGATGGAGCTCCGTATGTCACGGCAAAGTGGCTGACACTGATGGCGGCGGTGCACAAATGCTGCGCAGCTAGCGCCATTCGACGGCCAACACCGCGGTTCCTGGTGTGTCCGCTGTGCCGTGCGTGTGATCATTGCTTGTACAGCCCTCTCGCAGTGTCCGGAGCAAGTATGGTGAGTCTGACACACCGGTGTCAATGTGTTCTTTTTTCCATTTCCAGGAGTGTATAAGGATGTAGAGGCTTATCTCACTAGGTTTAAGATAGATGCTGCCTACAGGAAAAATAAAGAGATCTTTGGAGAAAAGAGAACCACTAGTATGAATATCAAGAGCTCAGATGGAAACCCAGTTCTAACCAAAGAAGGGAAAGCAGAAAGGTGGAAGGAGTATATAGAGGGTCTATACAAGGGCGATGTACTTGAGGACAATATTATGGAAATTGAAGAGGATGTAGATGAAGATGAAATGGGAGATACGATACTGCGTGAATAGTTTGACAGAGCACTGAAAGACCTGAGTCGAAACAAGACTGCGGGAGTAGACAACATTCCATTAGAACTACTGACAGCCTGGGGAGAGATAGTCCTGACAAAACTCTACCATCTGGTGAGCAAGATGTATGAGACAGGCAAAATACCCTCAGATTTCAAGAAGAATGTAATAATTCCAATCCCAAAGAAAGCAGGTGTTGACAGATGTGAAAATTACAGAACTATCAGTTTAATAAGTCACGGCTGCAAAATACTAACGCGAATTCTTTACAGACGAATGGAGAAACTAGTAGAAGCCGACCTCAGGGAAGATCAGTTTGGATTCCGTAGAAATGTTGGAACACGTGAGGCAATACTGACCCTACGACTTATCTTAGATGAAAGATTAAGGAAAGGCAAAGCTACATTTGCAGACTTAGAGAAAACTTTTGACAATGTTGACTGGAATACTCTACTTCAAATACTGAAGGTGGCAGGGGTAAAATACAGGGAGCGAAAAGCTATTTACAATTTGTACAGAACCAGATGGCAGTTGTAGGAGTCGAGGGACATCAAAGGGAAGCAGTGGTTGGGAAGGGAGTGAGACAAGGTTGTAGCCTCTCCCCAACGTTATTCAATCTGTATATTGAGCAAGCAGGGTAGGAAACAAAAGAAAAATTCGGAGTAGGTAGAAAAATCCATGGAGAAGAAATAAAAACTTTGCGGTTCGCCGATGACATTGTAATTCTGTCAGAGACAGCAAAGAACCTGGAAGAGCAGTTGAACGGAATGGACAGTGTCTTGAGGATATAAGATGAACATCAACAAAAGCAAAACGAGGATAATGGAATGTGGTCGAATTAAGTCGGGTGATGCTGAGGGCATTAGATTAGGGAATGAGAACTTAAAGTAGTAAAGGAGTTTTGCTCTTTGGGGAGCAAAATAACTGATGATGGTCGAAGTACAGAGGAATATAAAATGTAGAATGGCAATGGAAAGGAAAGCGTTTGTGTAGAAGAAAAATTTGTTAACATCGAGTATAGATTTAAATGTCAGGAAGTCGTTTCTGAAAATATTTGTTTGAGTGGAGCCAATCAGACATCTAAAAAAAAGTTAACACATCAGTAAGTTTATTTACACTATATACACTTAATAACTAAAATACGCCTAACTTTGTATAGATGAAGGTTCTTCTGTCGTGCTGAGTTAAGTACAATCGGAGTAATGTTCTTGATTGTATCTAACGAATAGTGTTGAATGCTGATACACTTACGTAAGTCACTAACACACAGAAACGTTTACTACTGTCGTGTGTTGTCCTCACTGCAGTCTTCCATACTAATGTTGATAAGCCTGTATGTGCAACTAATTCTGTGGGCGAGCATTTTATTTTATTTACTTTATTTTTTTTTTTGCGTATGTTGACGAAAGGCCAGTCGGCTTGGCTGACTTGCCGTGTATGGTTGTGTGAGTAGGGTGTTTAGTGTTGTTTGGACTCGTTATTTGGCTTTGGTTTCGGTCACAGGTGTCCACCGATCCGCAGAGTTGTCTTTGCAGTCTTCTAAGATTTACTTGATGTTTTTTCCAGTTGTGAGAAAGGCCGTGTCATCCGCAAACTTGACAACGTTTACAACTGATTCTAATGGGATATCGCTGGTGTAAACAATGGGCGCAGGGAGGACACACATTCTTGTGGGATGCCTGTGTTTATTGGTCGTGCGGGTGAAATTACCCGTCGGCTTCTACGACAATGTGCCTGTTGGACAGAAAGCTATCTGTTAGTTTTGTGTACGTGACGGGTATAGTTGTCTGATTGAGTAATATCCAGATTACGTGTCCCTGCCGTACCTTATCGAATGTCTTTTCCCAATCTAGAAAGATGGCAGCCATTGTATTTCTGAGATTCATTTTTTTCGATAAGTGTTCAGTTAACGGAAGAATTTGAAGTTCGGTTGAAAGCGTCCGCTGAAAGCCAAACTTTTCAGTTTTAAGCGTGTTTTATTCATTCAGGGCCTTCTTTATTCGGTTGAGTACAACTCTCTCCAGGATTTTCCTCGTGGTTTTGAGGAGGCTTATAGTAGTGGTGGTAGAGGGGTTTTGGGCGCATGACAGCAAGGTCTTCAGCGCCGAGGCTTATAGGGTGGTTGTTTGCCACGAGAGAGGGTCTTTGTCTGCTTTAGGAATAGTTATTTATTTGACTTTCTTCCAAGCTGCTGGAAAGTAGCTTAGTTGCAAGCACCTGTTATGATTCGGGTGAGGTCTACCAATGGTTTTTTTGGTAGGTTTTTGGGGTGCATACGAGTAAGTTTATCCAGGCAAGATGCTGATCTGCCGCTCCATTTACGTATTTATTTTCTGAGTTCGTTAGGTGTGGCAAGTTATGGAGGCATTTCTGGTGTTTTATTTGTGAGTGCTTCGGTTTCCTGCGGTATCCTGTCATCCATTTCCCGGTCATCTCAGGCGCGGAGGCAGTTTTGCTCCTCAGAAGTATCCGCGAGGTGTTCGGCCTTCGGTAGAGTTTCAAATACGGTGCTTTGTTGGCCCAATATAGATCTCTTCCTTGTGTGCTGACCTTTCATGTTTTCAGTGGTCTCCACTCGTATTCTGATTGGACCTTGAATGAGTCAGTCCATTCTCTTGTCCCAAGTTTCTGCTTTCCGTTAAGATATTTCTGTAACTCACTGTCAAGTTGCTCATTTCTGTGTGGTCCCTTGCGTCACGACTGCTTTGCCATCGTCGCCTAAAAGAGGGGGAAAATAATCTGTGGATTTTGTGTATGTTGTTGTTATGGTGGCGTTTTTAGCTGCCTTTTGTGTGTCACTTGTGAGTTTCTGAAATGTTTCATCGATCTTTATATTGCTGGCGAGGTCAGCGGTTGGCTGGGTTGAAATACTGAGCGCGGATCTTTATTGCTCCCAGTTTATTTCTGTGGTTTTGTTAGGTGGTGGCGCCATCGTTCGGAAGTGGATGAGCAGTATGTGGTGGTCTGAAGATAGGCTGTTACAGACTTCCGTAGCCATTTTTTCCCTTTACGCCTTTCGTTGGGACGATGTCCTGGATGTCTGGTCTGTGCCCAGGTAGAAGTGGTATGTGCGTCGTGTCGTCAGGTTCAAAAATGGTTCAACCTAAGGACATCTCACACATCCAAGCCCGAGGCAGGATTCGAACCTGCGACCGTAGTGGTCGCACGGTTCCAGACTGTAGCGCCTAGAACCGCTCGGCCACTCCGGCCGGCGGTTGTCAGGTCCTTGCGCGATAAACAGTACTGTGTCTTCGAGCGCCTGAGGGTTATTACCTTTTGGATTGGCCACTCGAGAATTCCAAAACGGGTGTTTCCTATTTAGGTCTCTCGTGAGAAACACTTTAGGGTGAAGCTCCAATATTGTTTAAAGTTAGTTCTCTTAAAGTTGCGATTTGGGGATAGATACATGGCCCCAGTCTGTACACCCTATCGCTGGTGTTTATTTCCGCGAATGATAGTTCCAGATGGTGCAGTTCGGGGGTTCTATTGCCTCGTGTCTTATCGCATTTTTTAAAAAGATCGATTCCGACTGTCGGACCTGTAGCAGGTCATATTCCGGATTCAGAATGTGTTTCACGGCCGCAGGTTTGTCTCGGTTACTATCATAATGTTGATGTCTTTTTCTGTTATGTATGCCTACGTTTCTGCTTTTTTGTTTTTTAGTCCATTCGCGTTCCATACGCGGTAACGTTCTCGCTTCACACGCGCGGGTCCCGGGTTCGATTCCCAGCGGGGTCAGGGATTTTTCCTGCCTCGAGATGATTGGGTGTTGTTGTGTCGTCTTCATCCTTATCATTCATCCCCATTACGGTAGGAGCAAGGCAATGGCAAACCACGCTCGATCGGACCTTGCCTAGTACGGCGGTGCGGGTCTCCCGAACCCTACACTCCTCGGAGTATGGGACCTCATAATCATCATCTTACGCAAATGGTTACGGCTCTTTTTGTAGCTTTACAGCCTGCCATTTTTAATTTGTTAGCATTTTGACGGCTTCGAGCAGTATTGCTGGCTCTGCTGCTTTATCATGTGCATGCGGAGTTTATGTACTGTCGAGATGACTGTTGTGATGTTTTGTCTCTTGGATGGTTGCAGGGTACTTAAGATTTCGGAAAGAGCTGCGCCGAGCTGTCATATTTGTGGTGGGACACTCTGAGCTCCTTTTCTGTGGCTGTGTTCTTGGTGGTCCGCTTCTGTTGGCCACTGGAGATTGCTGCCGGGGTGACGTCACTTCAGCGTATGTGTATTCGTGCGTAAGAGCCGCGCGTTTGGATTGTGCGTTTGAAGCTCTGAGCCAATCAGAGTCGTGACTGGTGAGTTCACGTCCGTTCCGCGTCCTCTGGCGGAGTGTGTGCGTGACTCCCGTCCTCGGAGACAGCGAGCGACGGAACAGCGGATGACTAGGCGGCGCTCCGGCAGGTTTAAAAGTGCTGTCTCTGCGAGCGGCGAACGGAGATGTCGTCGATACTACAGGCGGGAGAGTAGACGAAGATATTAATGTCAGATGACGACGCCGTAGCAATGATGAAGTGTGTGTTCTGCCTCGCGTTTACAAGGCACGCTGTTTCTGGAGATATGAGGTTCTCAATAGCTTGATCCCAGGACCAGGACTTAGCTTGATCCTAAGAGCACATTGCGTAAATATTTTCCTTCAACATAAGAAATTTCTTTTTCTGTTGAAATGGTTTATGTTTTGTAGCTGCAGTTTGAAGCAGTGTAATCACCAGACACAGAATTTCGGAAGCTCCGTGAACTGCTTTGTTGCGTCTGCTACACCTTTCCTGTCTTCCACATGCAAGCGTTTTGTGGCTACATCATTAACAACATACCAAAGGGTGTTATGGATGTAAAGCTGCACTTTCAGAGGGAGGAATACTGCCTCAATATACTCCGGCAGCTTCGGAAGTTCGATACTTATAACAAAATTAGCAGTCTTCTAAGCTCCTCGTTGATCAGTGTCATAATTTTTCTGGCGTCAATTTCTCCTTCATTCCACTAGTGTTTCAGCATATCTTTTGCGCCAATACTATATGCACAAGTGGTTATCGTCGTCTAGGGTTACCGTCTTTAACTGCTATTCAAGTCTTGGGTCCCATGTTTCTATCCTAGCCACTGCTCAGATTCTGAACAAAGATCGCCAGCAAAATTGACTCAAGACTGCTGGTATAAGGGGACACCTTTAGTCTCCCATTTGCCTTGCCAAAGAGGGCAGAGGAGCGGACAGACGGTCAGGACACACTCGTGCCCTTCGATTGGGAACCTTTTCCTGCAGATGGAAGAGTCAGCAATGTTGAAAAGCATGAAGATGGAGAAGGCAATGGAGATCGCTGCCATTATCAAGAGTCGCCAACGACCAAAGATTTGGGAATAGTCCCCTGTTCTGATTTCGATAAGGGTCAAGGGGGAAGTGACTGTTAACAGACAACTGAGAAACAAACGAAACGGTAAATTTCTACGAGTCTGATGAAGGAATTTCAGAGGTCTGAATGTGATAGGAAAGCTAGAAAACGTGAAAAGCAAAATGCAAAGTCTCAGTTAGATGTAGTGACGTCAAGGGAAGTGAAATGAAAAGAAGGTAATACTTTCTGGCCAAGCGAGTATAGGGTAAAATAACAGCAGCAGAAAGTGGTATAACGACAGTGGGTTTCATTATGAACAGGAAAATAAGGCAAAGAGTGAGTTGCTGTCAACAGTTCAGTCGTAGGATTATTCTTACCAGAATGGATAGCAAACCGGCACCAACAACCATAGTTCAAGTACACATTCCGATGTACAGAAGAAAACGAGACGAGAGAATATATCACGGTACTGAAAGGGTTACCCGGTATGTAAAGGGAGATGAAATTCTAGTCGTAGGGAAATGGAACAATATGGTAGGGAAAGGAATAGAAGACAGAGTTACAGAAGAATACGGACCTAGTGGTAGGAATGAGAACGGAGAAAGACAAGTCGAGTTCTGGGATAAATCTCAGCTAGTAATAGCAAATATACTGTTCAAAAATCACAAGAGGAGGAGATATACTTGGAAAAGGCCCGGCGACACGGAGACACGAATGGAAAATACTTCATGCACCTTAAGATAGGCAATCCATCTCAAATCATCTGACCAGGTTGTGGATGACTCAAGTTGGGTTGCGTGTCTGAAATATTTTCTCAGCCAGTTTTATTCTGCCCACATTGTATCATGATCAGAAGAGGTACCGAAATCGGATATTGGATTACGAGGCGCATCCATGAGCACCTATAAACGTTTATTAATGGCGAAAAGATGAAGACTAGACGGAAGTTTAAAAGAAACTACCGGAAGAATCATTGTGTAATGATGTGGGATACTGAAGTATTGAGAAATGATGATGAGCGTTTGGAGTTTTCGGAGCTGTAGATACTGCGGTAAAGAATGCCGTCGTGGGAAGTTCAGTGGAAGAGGAATGGTAGACCGTAAAACAGGCAGTCAAAGACGTTCGACAGGTGAATATATTTACAAGGAAAGTAACTGCGAAGAAACATTGGGTGACAGAAGAAATACTTCCATTGATCGACGAAAGAAGGAAATACAAAAATGTTTACGAAAAGAAAGGAATACTGTGAAATATACCACTTAGCAATGACATCAACAGGAAGTTTAGGTAAATTAACGTAAAATGGCTTGAGGAAAAATGTAAAGCAATTACAAAGGAAAAGTGAGTTGGAAGGACAGACACTGCATATAGAGAAGTCAAAATAACCTTCAGCGGAATTTAAATCAAGGGCGTCAACATTAAGAGCGCAAAAGGAATTCCATAGTTAAGCGCAGAAGAGCTAATGGAAACTGGATAAAGTAGTGTGGGGGCATAAACTGTCTGCTGGCTGGCATCGACGAAGAGATGGATGTCCATCTGGAGCACGTAGGTGGTCCAGTATTAATCAGAATTTGGCAGAGCTGTGGAAGACAAGCCGGCAGCTGTGACCGAGTGGTTCTAGGCGCTTCAGTGCGGAACCGCGCGACTACTACGGTCGCAGGTTCGAATCCTGCCTCGGGCATGGATGTGTGTGTTGTCCTTAGGTTAGTTAGGTTTACGTAGTTCTAAGTTCTGGGGGACTGATGACCTCAGAAGTTAAGTGCCACAGTGCTCAGAGCCATTTAAACCATTCTGTGGAAGACATGAAATCAAACAAGACAGGTGGGATAGATAACATTCATCCAGAATTACTAATGTTATTGCGGCAAATGTCAACCAAACGATTATACTAGTTAATGTGGAGTATATGAGACTGGAGAGACATCATCTAACTATTCTGCAAAGCTCACGGAAACAGCACTGCTAAAAGTTTAGAGGCGATCTCTACGCGAAGTTCGAAGTAGAATAGTCTGTCGCCCTGACTTATAATCAACAAACGTTAATTGCTTGCCTTAAGAGTGGAAAATGATATCGCCACTGGACATGAGGTTTTGTAAACATTACGGACGGCACACAGCTAGTTTCGCGAAATCTAAGCGATCCAAGACGATGTACAGTCGTCGCGAGTTCACATCTTATTTTTACAGACAACGAATTCAATTCTGCCCAGCTCTGACATCACTTGAGAGGCGAGGCACAACGTACGCGGGCTTTCGACTAACGCGGACGGTTTGATATCTCAATGCGACGTACGTCCTACCACTGCCTCTAAGGCTGTATTTATATAAATAGAGTTAAGTTTGCTTTAGTTGCTGAAAAAGTTTTAGCTCGACAGCACGTAAAATTTTCCGGCTACCATTTTCAGAACGCAACCGACTGTAGAACATGACCTCCCAGCTGCCTCTTGAAGATTCCTTGTAACCAGTGTTATTTGCGATACAGTCTTGAAACTTAGTACAGCTGTATTGCATGAGTGTAATCGAATACTGTAATTCAAATACAAATGATACTTAATCTACCATGAATAAGTACATTTTCGACCCAAATTTGGTTTTTAGAAAATAATTTGAAAACTAATAGAGGTAGCTTGTTGGTGTCACATATTTAATGTCATTACACGAAACTGACTTCACAAAGAATTTTCAGCTTTTTGATTCCAATATTTAGCGGCTTCAATTTTTCGTAAAATCGCCGATTTTAGCCAAAATATTGCTCTGATCAAGATGAGACATATGACTTTTAATTGTGACATACATTTTCATATTCCAAGCAGTTTTTACCTTTCCTTTCCAGTTTTATTATACAGTGCCACTTATTTTTTGTTTTTAAGATCGTATATTTTGTCTCACATACGTATTCATATGATCGTTCTCAGACTTTACGATGTTAACATTAATTTACTTAAATATACACTGCCGAAATTTGGAAAATTTAATTTAATTATTAATTTTACTCTTAAATTACGGTCTAATGCTTTGTACATTACGTACAGGCGGGTTATGATGATGTGGCGCTGTTTTCAATGAACTGTGTAAACCCCGGCACACACTTACAATGATACACCACTAATTTCGCCTCACTATGTTTATAGCACTTGTAGATTTAAAGAAAACTTTTGGCAGTGTCAAGTAGACTACAGTCTTCTGATATCTGTAGGCAGCAGGGATAGCATACAAGAAGCTCAAGCTTATTTACAACTTGTGCAGAAAGAACACAGCAGTTATAAGAGTGGTAGAACCGAAAGGGAATCAGTGGTTGAGAAGGGACTGAGGCATGATTATAGCCTCTCACAGATGTTATTCAGTCTGTACGTTGAGAAAGAAATGAAGGAAACCAAGGAGAATTTTGCAAAGTGAATTAAATTTCTGGGAAAAGAAATAAAACTTCATTTATCAATGACTTTGTCATTTTGTCAGAAACGGCAAAAGACTTGGAAGAAATCTTCAGTGGTATGGATTGTGGAAAGAGGTTATAAGATACGCATTAATAAAAGCAAAATAAGGATAACGAATGTAATCTAATTAAATCAGGTGACCCTGAACAAATTAGATTAGGAAATGAGGCACTAAAAATAGTAGATTAATTTTGTTATTTCGGCAGTTAGTGATGACGGCCGAAGTAAAGTGCATGAAGAAAAAAAAGGGCTTTGTTAACATCTAATATAAATGTAAGGCTTGACAAATCTTTTCTGCAGTTAGATTACAGAATTGTACGAAAATGAAGTGTAGACGACAAACAGTTCAGACAAGAAGATAATAGAAGCTTTGGAAATGTGGTGTTCCGAAAAATTCTGAAGATTAGATGAGTAGAGGGAACAAGTAATTATGGACTGAATCGAATTGGGGAGAAAAGAAATTTATGGCACAGCTTGACTTAAAGAAGGGATAGGTTAATAGGACTCTTCCTGAGGCATGACGGAATCATCAGTTTGTTACAGGAGAGAAATGCTGGAGTGAGGAAGGGGTAAAAGTTGTAGAGGAAGACCAAGGGATGAGCACGGTAGTCACGTTCAAATGGATGTAGGCTGCAGTAGTTATTCGGAAAGTTAGAGTAGCGTTGACAGCTGCATCAAACCAGTCTTCGAACAAAAAAACAACAACAATAACAGATTAATAATTTCGTTTTCTCTCTAGTAAGTTCCCTAATTCAACCGTTTGTATTTCGTTCTGTCCTAATGATTCCCATATATGCTGCTATCAATTGCTCGCGGAGTAAGCCTCAGTATTTCCACTGCAGATTTCTATATTCCGAATCTATAAATGTAGCTTCCAATATTGAGTAAGTCTGATAAAAACTATCAAACAGTAAAAATAGCTGTTAATTGAGACACAGTAGGAAAAACGTGTTTAGGCTGTGAACAGGAAGTTTATAGCGATAAGAATCCTACAAGAGAAATTTGGAAGAAAGACACTATCACTGTGTTACAATAAAGTCTAAATTAAAAGGCTTAAATACAAATTACATGCCGTTTTCTCTTAACATTCTTACACTTTTTCTAAATTCAGTTAGAGCATAAGTAAAAGCAACTCTCCACAGAAAAGTTGCAGAAAAAGTTGGGATTTGTAATTTAAAAATCTCAAAGAATCTTGCCCATATCATCAGTAACAGAGTATGGAAAGACCGAACAAGTGTGATTAGGATTCGCGTTCAGAGGGTTTCGTACAAACGTAATTATGTATATAGACAGTTCATCCACAGGCTTTGATGAATGAGTTAACGAGTATCAAAATATGTCACATAGTTGACTGTATCTTTTGACTGCTGTGACGTAGGGGCTTAAATTTTTTACTCCGCCAAGGGAATATAGATCCTATATTCCAGCTTGATACCGCTTCCCGTTTCTGAGAAGAAGGGGTCTTAACAGACAGCCATATCTTTTGATTACATTGAGTTAGACGTTTAAAGTTTTTACACCGCCAAGGGACATTAGACCACAGAACTTGACATATATTTCGACTTGATACCTCTACATGTTTCCGAGAAAGTGGTGTCTTAAGACACGGACAGATGGAAAACAAATGGCAAAAACTATTTTTATATCATATAATTAAAGATTAACAATTTTCTGATTTTTTACCTTTACGTGTAGTGTGAAACCATGCTTCTTGCCAAATTTCATAATTCAGCATCAATGGGATGCACACTACAGGTTTTGATAAGTAAGCTTGTGAGCAACAAAATATGTGACATAACGAAGTTTATTAATTTCAACACCTTGATAAGACTATAAATTAATAGATTAAAATGACATACCAATAAAGCAAGAGAGGGGACATTTTAAATCACTTGCCACGTAATTTATGATACCTACAATAAAAATATGCTTATTAATAACAGGAACATGTGCTACAATACGACAGTCAAACTAGTAAGAACATGTATTCTCATTGACATCAGGACAAATAGGTAACATAGAAAAGACGGGATGAAATATTTTAAACACAATTATACGGCCAGTAAGCATAGAGAGGTACCACAGAAGAAATGAAGACTTCTGTAAGAATGCAACGGATGAAGAATTTACTGACACGACCAGGATGACGACAGTTATTAGGCGATCTGACGAACACTAAAATTCAAAGATAAACGAATTTTAAATCTAGTCGATAGAGGAAGCCCTCCCTTCATGCGGTGTTGCCATATATTTCCCGCCCCTCCTGAAATCTCCTACAACATTGCCAAACTTCCAGTAGGAATAAATCCCAAAATGTGCACACTAGTAGGGTATGCGGGAAGTTATTTAATTATTTGTTTCTTCAGAATGGTTGAGATTCAGAAGAAAATTTACTTGCTTTAGCTACTCGCATACAGTTAGAAAAACGTAAAACTCAGATCCCACTCACTTTTTTCATGTACGTACACACACACACACACACACACACACACACACACACACACACACACACACACACACACACACACACACACACACACTTAACCGAAGGGCAAGGAAGTGTCTATACCATCCACCAATCGAACAAACTCCTATCTGTACTTACTTACTGTTTGTTTCTTTTTTTATTGTGTTTCGGGGGTGGAAATGCGGAACCAATCTAATATTTGCCTAAAATGGCATGGAGTAAGGGCCAGAAAGCCGCAACCCAGCTATACAATTGTGAACGTGGGGTTGATCTGAGATTCTGCGCAACGGATTAATTTGAGATGTACCCTTTACCCTGTGGCTCCTGCAAGATGCAATTTCCACCCCCACACTACTACAGAAGTCAGACAGACGCTCCTAACGTTCTAAAGAGAAATTCCTGAAAAACTATCAGCAATAAATATCTTCTGGAGTCGTCCGCTGTAAGGAAATGACACAAAAATGCACAAAATTTCTTATGTAACTAGTGGGATACTTGGGTACTGGAGTAGTACTAGTTAGTGTAAGAAAAACATAAAACTAACGAAAATTATTATTTATTTTGCTAAAATTCTGAAAAAATCACAATGGCACTTTTAGTTATGAACTGAATAAGTTATTTCTAGGTACTTTTTGGAATGTGAAGTTACCTCTTAAGGATAAGATTCGCTAAAGAAATTTCTATACAAAGTTTAAGATTGTTATTGACTTGGCAGAATGGCTGAGAGCCGCGCCTTCTCAACTTGAATAATTATCTGTTAGAATGTTGCTAGGTATGGGTGAGGCAGTCGCATGTGAAATGCAGTGAAGTGTACTGTTGTGGAGGAAATATGGGGCTCGCAATAGCTGTAGCGTACAATACCTTAAGCTGCAATGACTGCTATCTGCGCCGCTCGCTGCTGACAAATAAGATAACTCTCGTTCTATCTGGATTGACCTTCGCCAATCAAACTCTCCCTACGCCTTGATGAAGTCAAGGATTCATATTCGTCCCTAGTCTAACTATTGGCATGGTACACCGGTCAGATAACCAGTCCACCGCGATGCCACTCAAAAACTCGCTAGCAGGCGTTTGACTATAACTCTGTCCGTTCACACCGCACAATAAGTGTGTCGGCCAACACAGTGAACAACGATTTATCGCAAGGACTCAGTATAGAGTCGCCCTTCGATTCGCTTTCGACAGAGGTACTCTCCCAGTGAAGTACTGAGGAGAGACTTGTTCCTCGCTCCAAGAGCGACAACGGAATGGCACCTCTCCACGCCAGACGTGAAGGGGTATATCTTTCGGCCTCTTCCATTATTCCTTCAGCTCAAGGCGTCAGAAATATCGTCTGCCAATCAGCACTGCTCTTCTAAAACGGGAGAATGACGTTTCGTTTAAGGTGACCAATCCAGAAACCTGTAGCATTGGCGTTTGGCGTTTGCTGTCTCCCTGTGAACATCTCTGAAACTGCGTGCTATGATTAAAGAATGCATAGGCTGTCCACTCCCACACAATGTGGCGGAATTTGCTATTAAGCCGAACACGGGTCGTTCCCCCTTTTTACTCGGGCCCATCCTGTCCACTCCGCGGGCGGTCACTGGCCAACATAGGCTGGGTCGTCCTCTAAAAGGGACCGGCCTCCCAGTGTGTGGTCTACCTCTCTCGAGCTAAAGGCTCCTGTGGCCATAGTGTCTGGAATGTACACTCCTGGAAATGGAAAAAAGAACACATTGACACCGAAGTGTCAGATCCACCATACTTGCTCCGGACACTGCGACACTGCGAGAGGGCTGTACAAGCAATAATCACACGCACGGCACAGCGGACACACCAGGAACCGCGGTGTTGGCCGTCGAATGGCGCTAGCTGCGCAGCATTTGTGCACCGCCGCCATCAGTGCCAGCCAGTTTGCAATGGCATACAGAGCTCCATCGCAGTCTTCAATACTGGTAGCATGCCGCGACAACGTGGACGTGAACCGTATGTGCAGTTGAAGGACTTTGAGCGAGGGTGTATAGTGGGCATGCGGGAGGCCGGGTGGACATACCGCCGAATTGCTCAACACGTGGGGCGTGAGGTCTCCACAGTACATTGATGTTGTCGCCAGTGGTCGGTGGAAGGTGCACGTGCCCGTCGACCTGGGACCGGACCGCAGCGATGCACGGATGCACGCCAAGACCGTAGGATCCTACGCAGTGCTGTAGGGGATCGCACCACCACTTCCCAGCAAGTTAGGGACACTGTTGCGCCTGGGGTATCGGCGAGGACCATTCGCAACCGTCTCCATGAAGCTGGGCTACGGTCCCACACACCGTTAGGCCATCTTCCGCTCACGCCCCAACATCGTGCAGCCCGCCTCCAGTGGTGTCGCGACAGGCGTGAATGGAGGGACGAATGGAGACGTGTCGTCTTCAGCGATGAGAGTCGCTTCTGCCTTGGTGCCAATGATGGTCGTATGCGTGTTTGGCGCCGTGCAGGTGAGCGCCACAATCAAGACTGGATACGACCGAGGCACACAGGGCCAACACCCGGCATCATGGTGTGGGAAGCGATCTCCTACACTGGCCGTACACCTCTGGTGATCGTCGAGGGGACACTGAATAGTCCACGGTACATCCAAACCATCATCGAACCCATCGTTCTACCATTCCTAGACCGGCAAGGGAACTTGCTGTTTCAACAGGACAATGCACGTCCGCATGTATCCCGTGCCACCCAACGTGCTCTAGAAGGTGTAAGTCAACTACCCTGGCCAGCAAGATCTCCGGATCTGTCCCCCATTGAGCATGTTTGGGACTGGATGAAGCGTCGTCTCACGCGGTCTGCACGTCCAGCACGAACACTGGTCCAACTGAGGCGCCAGGTGGAAATGGCATGGCAAGCCGTTCCACAGGACTACATCCAGCATCTCTACGATCGTCTCCATGGGAGAATAGCAGCCTGCATTGCTGCGAAAGGTGGATATACACTGTACTAGTGCCGACATTGTGGGTGCTCTGTTGCCTGTGTCTATGTGCCTGTGGTTCTGTCAGTGTGATCATGTGATGTATCTGACCCCAGGAATGTGTCAATAAAGTTTCCCCTTCCTGGGACAATGAATTCACGGTATTCTTATTTCAATTTCCAGGAGTGTATGTGTGTGTACGCCAGCCTCGAGTCTTTCAACCACGGTGCGCTTACTTGTTGTTGTTGTTGTTGTGGTCTTCAGTCCTGAGACTGGTTTGATGCAGCTCTCCATGCTACCCTATCCTGTGCAAGTTTCTTCATCTCCCAGTACCGACAGCAACCTACATCCTTCTGAATCTGATCAGTGTATTCAACTCTTGGTCTCCCTCTACGATTTTTACCCTCCACGATGCCGTCCAATGCTAAATTTGTGATCCCTTGATGCAGCTCTCCATGCCACCCTATCCTGTGCAAGCTTCTTCATCTCCCCCATACCTACTGCAAACCACATCCTTCTAAATCTGCTTAGTGTATTCATCTCTTGGTCTCCCTCTTCGATTTTTCCCCCGCCACGCTGCCCTCCAATGCTAAATTTGTGATCCCTTGATGCCTCAGAACATGTCCTACTAACCCATTCCTTCTTTGTCAAGTTGTGTCACATACTCCTCTTCTCCCGAATTCTATTCAATACTTCATCATTAGTTATGTGATCTACCCATCTAATCTTCAGCATTCTTCTGTAGCACCACATTTCGAAAGCTTCTATTCTCTTCTTATCAAACTATTTATCGTCCATGTTTCACTTAAAAACGTGGCTAGATTCCTTACAAATACTTTCAGAAACGCCTTGTTGAGACTTAAATCTATTCTTGATGTTAACAAATTTCTCTTCTTCAGAAACGCTTTCCTTGCCATTGCCAGTCTACATTTTATATCCTCTCTACTTCGACCATCATCAGTTATTTTGCTCCATAATAGCAAAACTCCTTTACTACTTTAAGTGTCTCATTTCCCAATCTAATTTCCTCAGCATCACCCGACTTAATTCGACTACATTCCATTACCCTCGTTTTGCTTTTGTTGATTTTCATCTTATATCCTCCTTTCAAGACACTATCCATTCCGTTCAACTGCTCTTCCAGGTCCTTTGCTGTCTCTGAAAGAATTACAATGTCATCGGCGAACCGCAAAGTTTTTATTTCTTCTCCATGGATTTTAATACCTACTCCGAATTTTTCTTATGTTTCCTTCCCTGCTTGCTCAATATACAGATTGAATAACATTGGGGAGAGGCTACAAACCTGTCTTACTCCCTTCCCAACCACTGCTTCCCTTTCATGCCCCACGACTCTTATAACTGCCATCTGGTTTCTGTACAAATTGTAAATAGCCTTTCGCTCCCTGTATTTTACCCCTGCCACCTTCAGAATTTGAAAGAGAGTATTCTAGTCAACATTGTCAAAAGCTTTCTCTAAGTCTACAAATGCTAGAAACGTAGGTTTGCCTTTCCTTAATCTTTCGTCTAAGACAAGTCGTAAGGCCAGTATTGCCAAACGTGTTCCACCATTTCTACGGAATCCAAACTGATCTTCCCGGAGGTCGGCTTCTACCAGTACTGTGACTTATTAAACTGATAGTTCTGTAATTTTCACATCTGTCAACACCTGCTTTCTTTGGGATAGGAATTATTATATTCTTCTTGAAGTCTGAGGGTATTTCGCCTGTCTCATACATCTTGCTCTCCAGATGGTAGAGTTTTGTCAGGACTGGCTCTCCCAAAGCCGTCAGTAGTTCCAATGGAATGTTGTCTACTTCCGGGTCCTTGTTTCGACTCAGGTCTTTCAGTGCTCTGTCAAACTATGCACGCAGTATCGTATCTCCCATTTCATCTTCATCTACATCCTCTTCCATTTCCATAATATTGTCCTCAAGTACATGGCCCTTGTATAGACCCTCTATATACTCCTTCCACCTTTCTGCTTTCCTTTCTTTGGTTAGAACTGGGTTTCAATTTGAGCTCTTGATATTCATACAAGTTGGTTCTCTTTTCTCCAAAGGTCTCTTTAATTTTCCTGTAGGCAGTATCTATCTTACCCCTAGTGAGATAAGCCTCTACATCATTACATTTGTCCTCTAGCCATCCCTGCTTAGCTATTTTGCACTTCCTGTCGATCTCATTTTTGAGACGTTATTTCCATATTATTTACATGAATTCATACAACATTGACTTTATCTTATCGAGTTTGGGTTCGAATGAAGCGTCTTGATGTGCAGAATATGATTGTGAGGGCGGAATATGTAAGCAATGAAGGTTAGGAGACCACGACGTCTTACACAATCACCTCATCAACAGACAGTAATCTGATGGGTAGATTAGGCACAGAACTACATAGTGTGGTCTGCGGCAGGACTTTGTGCTCCGCACATTACTAGCAGGGTACAGCATTTTACCCTCGACTACAGTTCCCAGGAGCTTCAGCTCCAAATTTGACATTCGGTGTGCAGCAGCCTGATGATATTTAGCGCTTGAAATTCTAGTGGAACTGAGGGCACTGCGGGCAAAGTGCGTGGCGGAGAACGCATTCCGAGAAACACCGTCAGCGGAACATGCGTCGTCGTCCAGGAAGCGCGAGCATGCAGACACGCACGTACGCAGGTGCGTGATTTGCGCGAGTGTCCTTGAACCCTGCAGATCGTTGGCACGTGCACTGGACCAAGGCTGGCCGCAGCGTGGAACCGGTCCTCCCGCCCTCAACCTCGGAAGACAGGTGGCCGCGGCGCTGCACTTCTGGTGCGGCCGCTCGCCTCTGGCGCCTGTCGTCGCAGTCGGGCTCACACGGAACGTGTTTCTCGTCCTGAAGCACGCCACACGTGGTTTCTGTCGTGGCTGGTACAGGAGGCGGAACGTACATCCCAACACGATTTGCTAACTTAACGCTCTCCAGTTGCAGCTGATGGCTGCATTTTACGGAAAGAAAAAAGGAATAAAAGTGAGATAGTGTTAATACTTTTATCCTTCTTTACCTCCTCTGCATTACTGCAGATGAAGTGTCACTGAGCACATTTGTACTGTGCATGCAGTACACGTGAGGTGCCTAGTTGCTTCCACTGCCCTGTGTGGAATACATAAGTTCTTGTACACTTCACTAACCTGCTGTCTTCATCATGATGATGTTCCCAGCGCAGAAAACAGCACGCAGGTCGTGGGTTCTTTTTCTTGAGGTTGAAATTAACTTCCATAGGAACTGCTACTGCGAATAAAGTGTAACTCATTTGGGATGCCACTCGCGTTTTTATTGATATAGACACTAGAAACTATTCATGATCACAACGTATTGAACATATCTTTTCACAGTCATTATATCTGGCTAAAATAACATGAAATACATCCTACCACAGACAACATGTCTGTCTACTGGAACGGTCAGATCTGGAGAGCCGGACTGCCCGAGACACTTGGCGCGCCAAGCCAGCAAGGCGTGACCCGAACGCCAAGGAAGTGCATCGGCAGTAATATCTTCAGTCTTTTGTTTTAGTAATACTTTGATTTCAATAATTCTGAAATGAATGATTGACAGCTGGCTGTTGAGCGATTTTTATTTAAAAAATGAAGTAATTTGGATGACAGGTTTAATTAATAATAGCAAATAAAGTTTAACGTTTTGGCGCCCTACCGCCGAACACAGCAACAAATCACAGAGCAGCAGCATCATGCAGGCGGTCTTTCTCACGGGAATGGTACCTCATCCCACATTGCGTGGTTGAAATGGCTCTGAGCACTATGGGACTTAACTGCTGTGGTCATCAGTCCCCTAGGACGTAGAACTACCTAAACCTAACTAACCTAATGACAACACACACATCAATGCCCGAGGCAGGATTCGAACCTGTGGCCGTAGCGGTCACGCGGTTCTAGACTGTAGCGCCTAGAACCGCACGGCCACTCCGGCCGGCCCACACTGCGTCATCCCTATGATTCTTGCATATCCACAGCTTCCTGGAGCCTAATACGATGGCTGAAAAGCCAGAAATATTACAATCTTGCGCTCAGTCCACACAGTTTGTTTACGAAAGGGTAACATGCGAAATTTTTACTTCAGCTCTATTAAGATGCACGTTTTTTCCCTTGGCCGAATGCTGTCCATGTTGTTCTGCCTGTAATATAAATAAATACAAAATGTCAATATCCATAAACGTGATAGAATGCATCAACGGACGTTCAATGTCCACTGAATAAGGACGCCAAAATTACAAACTGTATGATACAAATTTAGAGTAATCTTCTACATCAGATACAAATTGTTTCATCCTTCTCGCTTTTTAGTAAAAATTGCTTCTATTCAGTAGTATTATTTTTAGAACTCGTGAAATCAAATGACGTAGGACAAGAAATGTCAAATTCTCCTACTACAAGTAGTGAAAACTCTGTCGTGGATAACACCTAAAAACTATTTATTTACTCCAATATTACTGTTAATTTCTCTGTATTTCTTGTAAGAATAGGCGCCTGTGAGTGTAAATATTCATACACAGTCTATGTAAAGGCACGATGTATCCCATACTCTGGAAAGCATCTGGTTCAGTAAAAAAATAAATAGGGTTTTGCGACGGAGTCACACAATGAAATAGACAGCCATCTTTGAAATCATTGGTCTACGACTCCTAGTAAGTCCACAAACCCATTCTGGAACGGAGAGCGCTCTTGCACATACTTAACGCTGAATATTAGAGATTAATAACAAAGTCCCAGACTTCTTTAGAAAGACTGAACATGAATAAAAAAGCGAAAAGCAGGTCAGGAAACAGTTGCAACTTGTGTAATTCAGACTATTACTAACCTTATCATTTTTAAAGGGTTTCACCAATGAAGCGTCGTTAACTCACATTTAATTTCAGCAAATTGTACCGAAAACGCAACGTTTTTTGTCAATCTTCAGTGCGCCGGATATTGAAACGACACACCTTCATAGCACACATGTGTATAATACGAAAAGTAGCTTCTACGAAAGCCTTTAACCACCGTCATTTTACATCAGAATAAATCGTGGCAAAAATGACGTTTTGAGAGATCATCAATGTTCGAATGCCCTATATTTTTAGCACAGCAATTAAGACATAAAAAGCACCAAATACCGACAGCAACTGCAAACGACGTAATCCAGTATGGCATTAGGGCGTTTCCCAAGTTCTCTTTGAGACACAGAAAGCCATCTTCCATCTCAGTGGCCATGTTCCTACGCACAAAGAAAACCTTTGACGTGTCTGATTCCACCTTTCATGCCTGGGAATACTTTGTAATGTGAAATTACAAGTTGTGACGTCACAAAACTCGAGTATCTCCACTTCCACGGACACTTTCACGCGCGGTTCAAATACATGATTCGATGGAATGTGTGGTATCGATTACAGTACCTGAACTTATGCCGTTACCTCGTTAAAGTCGAAACAAAATTATAGATACGAGAATATTACAAGCCATCGAATGCTTATGTATTTTCGAGCTTCCTTTAACGCAAAAAGACTTGTGTAGCATACAAGTTGAAATTTAGAAATCGTGCTATGTTCTCATGAGGCAAGTTGAGTACAAAACCCGAAGCAGGTGGCCCAATGATAAGACGCTGGAATGATGAGAGAGAGAGGACCCCAGTTTAAATCCTTGTCCAGTCATCCACGACCAAGTTTTCTGTTGTTTCTATAAATCGCCTGAGGCAAATCTTTCTTTCGAGAGAGCCGAGCCGAGTCCCTCCCCAACCTGATCTTGTCGGCGGGACGTTAAACCCTCGTCTTCCACCCTCTTTTAGTATAAAATCAGATACATCTACATTCCCACTCTTCGAACCAGAGTGAAGTGCATGGCACAGGGTACATCCCACTGTAAGCTTTATTTCCAGCCATTCGTGTGTGGTGCGGGGGAAGAACGACTGCTTAAATGTCTTATGAGTGCAGTAATCAGTCTAACCTTGTCTTCACAGGCCTTATGGGGCCGATGTATGGGGGTCGGATTTTTATATATTCATAGATTCCCCCCCCCCCCCTCCTCCACCTGATACTGTTTCTTGGCACTTTGTAAGCACGCTTTTGCGGAATAGTTGGCGTCTACCTACATGTGTCTGTCTGTTCAGGTTCTTCAGCATTTCAGTGACACCTTTTGTGGGGCAAACAGTCGTATAGGCATTCGTACTGCATTTCTTTTGCATACGTTCAATAACCTCTGTTAGTCCTGTCCAAGTACTTGAGCAATATTCTAGAACGGCTCACACAAGTGTTTGCTAAACAGTGTAATCTAATTGATATAATGATTGGATTTTGCTAGTATCCAATCAATGAACTGGTCTGCCATCTTATTTGCAAACACAACCAGTAATGAACAAACATGCCAACAGCAATCTTGTCTATAAATTCAATAGTCGAATCACTTTTTCAAAGTGGGAGGTACATAATTAATATTACTGCTTTATGTTGTTGAAATTTAACACGTTTGTGGTTGGGTGTACTGTATATTATTATTATTAGTTTGTGGGCAGGTGAGGGGGGGGGGGGGGGGGGGTCTGATCCAGAACAAATTTTGGAAATTACTTAGAAATCTTAACAACTTACTATACATTAAACTTTATTTATTCAGTTGTATTCTTCGCTAGGCATGACTTTTTCAGATATGATTTGTTTGTTTTAATTGCAATGTTGTCAAACAGTATGTTATGAAAATGTAGCTTCTTTAGCAGCACACTCAAAATGATGGTTAGTCGCATCTTTGGCTTTAAAAAAATCTCGTATGTTGGTGAAGCACCAGCATTAATAACACTTCTATGTTTAACTTCTTTCACACGGTCTTTAATATCATCCTTTCCTTTATCTTCAGCAGAAAATTCTCCAGTACTTTGTGTGCAATGAACGTGTTGATTGTTAGTATCATCACACGCTTTCAAAAGTTTATACTGTTGTTGCAACTTAACATTAAGCACACACTTTCTTTTACCCATAGTAAACGATGAGATAATAAACTAATAGAGATAAAACGATCCGAAACGTGTAGAGGAGGTATTTCACACACGAAAAGCCAGCCGTATTGGCCGAGCAGTTCTAGGTGCTTCAGTTCGGAACCGCGCTGCTGCTAGGGCCGCAGGTTCGAATCCTGCCTCGGACATGAATGTGTGTGATGTCATTATGTTAGTTAGGTTTAAGTAGTTCTAAGCCTAGGGGGACTGATGAACTCAGATGTTAAGTCCCATAGCGTTTAGAGACATTTGAACCATTTGAACACAAGAAAACAACGTAAACACATTGCCCCTTTTGCGCTGCCAAATGAAAAAAAGTATGTGAAAAGTTGTCAGCGCTTGTTCCAAGGTCGGTGGAGATAGGCACGACCGTAGGAGAATGTTTAAATAAGTAGTCTCGAACATACATGTTTAAAATTAGAAAATCCTCATCTGTCATAAAAGTCTCAAACTCCGAGCATTTTTGCGACCCTGGGTATTGTCCTGACCACCACTAAAAAACGGATACTGTCCATGTTGGATCTTGTCCATTCATCTCGTATAGGGTGCTTGAGGGATGTTGCGTTCTCGGAAATCTCTGCAACAATTCAAGCAAATAACATTAGTAGTTTTATTTCTATAAAGAATATTTACAATACTTAACTTTGGATTTAGGACAAGTGTCGCAAAAGATAAGCGACATCACACAGTAAATGATCTTCACTACAGACAAAGGCATAGTAAGCACTTGATACGGATCACTACAATATCTTCTGCGAGTGCCGGTCTACAACCGTCCACTAATGTTTGTACACTGAGCCGATCTGAGCACTAATGTGCAGTGCTTATATTATCAACCTGGCACGGAGCGGTCCTCGTCAGCGGGCTACTGGCTGACGTCGCCGCACCGCTTTCTCTGGTTTCATGTTCTTCCTCATCGTTCCGGCTCTTGTGGTTACGCCAGAACATTCCATGCTTATCCCAGACGCATGGCAAGCCTGTTTGTGATGTGCAATTGTTACTAACGTACATGTGTTTACGTTCTAATTAATACACACTGCATACATTTTAATCTTCATGAAGATGATAGTAAATGTGTCACCCGTCCTATCAGGTGACACGTTTTCATTGATTCACGGTGTAATCTCGATGATACTGTGTCCACTGCAACCGTTACTGAACTTGTAGTTGTTTCAACGTTGGAACCGGAAGGTATCGTCTGCTGCATCGTCAACAACGTGCACAAAACGGTGTGCTCCAAAACACTTGTAACAGTACCAGCATTGTGCTCTGTCGTCAGGTATGTCCATCCCGCTTTACAGAGCGGACAAGCCTTCGACTTCTGTGTTCTGTGATGAGGCGTGGGCATCCAAACACCTTGTCGCCTACTCTTGGGTTCATTGCCCTTCAACCCCTTTCCACAGCTGCTCTCTGCAATATCAGGCGAAGAGTCGATCAACTTCGTCGTTTCCGCGACGCTTCTTCCAAGGCGCCGGTCCATAGCAAACCGCCGCCCTTTTTTCAAAGTCTTTTACACCAGGGGATTTCTCCACCTGCAGCTCGTATCGCCTCCAGAATGGTTCATCATTCGTCTCTGTCCCGCTTACATACTTTCCTTACCGCGTCTCGTGCCCGCCGCGACAGCAGGCGGCATTCAGTGTAGCTCTGCGAATCACTAATAATATTTTGTATCATCAACGTGCCTTCTGCGAAAAGCCTGACGTTGCAGCTAACCACCATCATACCCATCAGTCACCTGACATCCACTACTCGATAAACACCTCCTCTAGACCCTTCCATTTCATTTTCCTTACCGTCATAGCCGGCCAGTGTGGCCGAGCGGTTCTAGGCGCTATAGTCCTGAACCTCGCGACCGCTACGGTCGCAGGTTCGAATCCTGCCTCGGGCATGGATGTGTGTGATGTCCTTAGGTTAGTTGGGTTTAAGTAGTTCTAAGTTCTAGGGGACTGATGACCTCAGAAGTTAAGTCCCTTAGTGCTCAGAGCCATTTTTGTACCTTACCGTCATAACTAGGACTTCCTCTCAAATCTGTTCCCTGACATGTTCCATGTTCTCGTAGATCTCACCTCTATGGACGTATGAGTTGCCATGGACGACCTAAATGAGAGAATTTTATTATTCTCGGGTGAATATCGACACATACTAAATACGTCGGTGAAACATTGAATGCTTGGCAATATTAATATTCATTCGTGCCATTGACGGTACATATAGACTAGTTGAAATAAATATGTGTGGCGTTGGCA
Organism: Schistocerca gregaria; assembly: GCF_023897955.1. Lineage (NCBI taxonomy): Eukaryota > Metazoa > Arthropoda > Insecta > Orthoptera > Acrididae > Schistocerca > Schistocerca gregaria. The sequence goes on from NC_064921.1 coordinate 431,010,921, forward strand.
GCTGGGAGTCCCCAGCTGGGGATGTTCGACCGCCGGGTCGTTTATCTTTTCACTTGCCGCTTGCCGTCACAATGGACGACTTGCGTGTCGATGAGCACAACACAACACATGGGGCCCGAGCAGAGAAAAACTTCGAGACGGCCAGAAATCGAACCCGGACGCGCTGCTTGAGAGGGTATTATTTTACTCAACTTTATTCGATAGTTACGATATTGATGCTACGATATTTCTTATGATGCTACGATATTTCTTATGAAAATCTGAAATTATCGAATTCATGGTTTGGATACCGTTATCATATTTATCATAGCGGAACTATTGTTTCTTCCTTACATCATTAATATCGGAACATCCCTACGAATATTGCTAAATGCTGACTGTTGTGGTGCGAGCTGCATCCAACTGTTCCTCCTCCATTATTAAGTTAAGTTTTCTTATCAACGTTTTTCTTTTTTAACGTTTGTTTTTCCCCTCAGTGAGATTCAGTATCGCTCCATTAGTCATCCCCTCTACTTCTTTAATTATCAGCTTTTCAGAAGCTGAAAGAAGGTGCATCATATGTAATAGCGCAACCACATGCAGCTGAAAGTACGCGATACTACAAGCAAAACTGTCGCAGTAAACATGGACTCTACAATGCATATCTTCAGAGCTACGAGCACTACTTCATATTCGTTACGTGAAGCACATATCTTCTACTGAGCATGTGTTCATAGCTATTAAAGTACGCACTTTAGATCCCATGTTTTTCTGGACATTTTGTTTTGTTTTCGTCTGTGCTACCTCCTCCCAAAAGGCAATAGACAAAGAGCTTGCATTAGAAGAGATTTGTTTCACTTCGCAAGGATGTTTTCGTTTTTACTATAATGTACTTTCCACTGTATGCATTTAAGCCATTAATCATGATACTCCCTATATTATCTTCCTGCCTGTACTGTTTATCATCCAAGCGTCTTACCGATAAAGCTTCATTATAGACAAATAAATTCAGAAACGACTTCCTACTAGTTAAATTTATGTTCTATACTGACATACTTCTCTGTATCCGAAAAACCTTCCTTGCTACTGCCAGTCTATAATTCATATCCTCTTTCTGATATTTTGTCAAAAACTGATATTTTGAGCTCGTGGTTGCTTACAAAATATAGGTTGACTCTTACACAGAAGATTACAGCAATTAGCCACTTTTTACAATGATATTTATTTATTTAAACAGTGCCGTTACTAGTTTCGAACCGAAAGGTTCATCTTCAGACGGAAAGTTCACGTTTTACATAAAAATTCTCTTTTTGTTTCCCGACCTGACGAAATTTCCTTGGGGTGCTGGTGTTCTACAACGAAAGAAATATATGAGACGTCTTTTTAACCGTAATTGTGCTTCATATCGATTTTAAGTGGTGTCAACAAATTATTATTATTAAAGGGAAGATGTTTCGATTACTTACAACGAAGAATCCGCACCATTATGTTCCAGTGCAGGTTGCTCATCATCTTGCAGCAGTGAAAACTGTATATTGCACCTTTATAGGTATATACACACTACTGGCCATTAAAATTTCTACACCATGTAGATGACGTGTTACAGACGCGAAATTTAACCGACAGGAAGAAGATGCTGTGATATGCAAATGATTAGCTTTTCAGAGCATTCACACAAGGTTGGCGCCGGTGGCGACTCCTACAACGTGCTGACATGAGGAAAGTTTCCAACCGATTTCTCATACACAAACAGCAGCTGACCGGCGTTGCCTGGTGAAACGTTGTTGTGATGCCTCGTGTAAGGAGGAGAAATGGGTACTATCACGTTTCCAACTATGAGAAAGGTCGGATTGTAGCCTATCGCGATTGCAGTTTATCGTATCGCGACATTGCTGCACGCATCGGTCGAGATCCAATGACTGTTAGCAGAATATGGAATCGCTGGGTTCAGGAGGGTAATACGGAACGCCGTGCTGGATCTCAACGGCCTCGTATCACTAGCAGTCGAGATGACAGGCATCTTATCCGCATGGCTGTAACGGATCGTGCAACCACGTCTCGGTCCCTGAGTCAACAGATGGGGACGTTTGCAAGACAACAACCATCTGCACGAACAGTTCAACGACGTTTGCAGCAGCATGAAGTATCAGCTCGGAGACCATGGCTGCGGTTGCTCTTGCCTCTGCATCACAGACAGGAGCGCCTTCGATGGTGTGCTCAACGACGAACCTGGATGCACGAATGGTAAAACGTCATATTTTCCGATAAATTCAGGTTCTGTTTACAGCATCACGATGGTCGCATCCGTGTTTGGCGACATCGCGGTGAACGCACATTGGTGGCGTGTATTCGTCATCGACATACTGGTGTATCATCTGGAGTGATGGTATTAGGTGCCATTGGTTACACGTCTCTGTCACCTCTTGTTCTCATTGACGGCACTTTGAACAATGGACGTTACATTTCAGATGTGTTACGACCCGTGACTCTACCCTTCATTTGATCCCTGCGAAACCCTACATTTCAGCAGGATAATGCACGACTGCATGTTGCAGGTCCTGTACGGGCCATTCTGGATACAGAAAATGTTCGACTGCTGCTCTGGCCGGCACATTCTTCAGATGTCTCACCAACTGAAAACCTCTGGTCAATGGTGGCCGAGCAACTGGCTCATCACAATACGCCAGTTACTACTCTTGATGAACTGTGGGATCGTGTTGAAGCTGCATGGACAGCTGTACCTGTACTGATTTCTCAGGATCTATGCACCCAAATTGTGTGAAAATGTAATCACATGTCAGTTCTAGTAAATATATTTGTCCCGTTTATCATCTGCATTTCGTCTTGGTGTAGCAATTTTAATGGCCAGTAGTGTACAAGTGCATGCAAAAAAGTGCTTACCTGATGTTTGATTAAAAAGTCCCTGTCTCTTGTGGATCATTACTCGAAAATTGTTTCCACTTAGAGAATGAAAAGACACAAAAAATACACTGTTCAGTCACATTATTTGACCAACCGTCAAAAGCCTGAATAACTACCTTTTACAGCGTCGACCGCTGCGAAACGTGAAGGAAGAGGATTAGTGACGTTGTAGACTGAATCGACAGGGATGTGGAACCATGCCGACTTCAGTGCCGTGGCCAGCTGTGCTACGATCTCGGTAGAGGATCCATGACGCGAACAGCCTTATCGAAGTGGTCCCACAGATTCTCGACTCGGTTTAAACTCGGGGAGTAGGGTGGCCAACGAGCTGCGTGACGCTTTGCATTGTCCTGCTGGTAGACGCCATCGTGCCGAGGAAGTGGACATTGTCCCCAACGATAGATGCATATTTCCATTCTCGGATTGAGGGTGTTGAGATGAAAGCTACGCCTTTCCCTTCTTTTCCGTTTTCCCAAAATTCGACCGCACATTTCTTAAATTTGAAATTTAATTCTCTTTCCGAAGAAAGGACATCATGGAGCTCCGAGCCATCAAACCGTAGCTGAAACTTCCTGGCAGATTAAAACTGTGTGTCGGACCGAGACTCGAACTCGGGACCATTGCCGTGTAGCTCAGATGGTAGAGTACTTGCACGTTTAAGGCAAAGGTCCCGAGTTCGAGTCTCGGACCGGCACACAGTTTGATTCTGTCAGGAAGTTTCATATCAACTCACACTCCGTTGCAGAGTGAAAATCTCACTCTGCAGACCATAGCTCATTATCTTGTTCCATAGTAACCGAATGTCTATCTATGCTTCCACAGATCAGTGCTACAATGCTCTCTTTCAGTTCCACTTCTTGCGAATTCTCAGTGTAGTGTCCCTTATGCAATGTTTAAGAATGACGCATGTGAAGTGCGTACAAAAATATTGAATAAGGCCAAACAGACCAGACTTGCGAAAAAAAAAAATATTTACAAAAAAATATAACGTTGATACTACCCGGTAGGGAAACACAATAAAGATGGTAAACAATATCGCCGTAAAGGATAGAGCGAATTAAAACATTTATATCTTTGTATAACAGTAGAAGATGTAAAAGATAAGTTATTACTCGCTATTATGCTGTTTCTGATTCTCAAGTTACTATTGTTAGATAGAGATTATGTGTAGCGTTGAACGCTAGCAGATGTTCTTTTTGTTCGTCGGCTAGACGATAAAAAAGGTGTGTATCAGGTTATTGATGGAAATATATGTGTAAAAGTGAGTTCACTTTATTATTTCAAGAACATGCCAGGCAGCCACTAATCACAATGTTTTAACTGAAAGGAGAGAATAATTAGTATTTTTCAGCTATCAAGAAGACGAAAGCAGTGATCGCTCACTGGCCGCCATTAGGCGGCGGACTTAATATTAACTTTTCTTACAGCTTTCCAGAAGTGATAAATTCATTTTAAAACATTATTTAATTTAAATCTGAATAGTTCCATCAGTTAATTTTGCGAGAGTTAAAATACTTTCAGCGATACCATTAGTCGTAGATCTGTGAACTTTTGCCTTGACTCTATTTCGATGAAAACCAGTTATGATAATCCAGTAGGGAGCCTGGCGCTCATGTAAATTGAAAACAAACATTTATTTTGGCCTCCTATAAGATACCCTGCTTCTGACGGTCTCGCCTACTTAAAGAAAATAATTAACGCTAACCTAAAACTAATATATAATAATAAAAGAGACCCGTTAGAAATGTCGCCCAGTAACGTCAGGGCTCGATAAGATAATAGTAATAATGTATACCTATGTATATGACTTAAGTGTAAATATATATTAATACAAGACAAATTTTATTGCTTGTATAAACGTTACGAACGTGTCTACCAGAGAAGAACCTTAATAGACCCTGTGAGGATGGAGAAATACGTATTAAAGGAAAAATGAAAAGTTAAGCATCAATTCTTGCTGCATAGGCTTGGTATCATCAAGGTACAGGAGAGTAGATGGTACATGGTGCGTAGTGGAAAACTACATAGTTTGTATGTGTTAAAGTAATCGTAAGCAAGTGATAGTACTGTGAGTTGAGAGATATTAATCATTTTGTCGAGAGCTTAGTCTGCTACTGTAGATTAGAACTAGTATTGATAGTAATTAGTTATACTGTGAAGCAGTATCCATTGAAGGTGAACTGCTTGTTAATTTGGGTGAAGTTGGGCGAGTTATGGAGTCACAACACAATCAAGATACAGATATGCAGGACAATGTTCAGTTGTTAAGTGATATGGATTGGGATACGGAGATGGTAGATGTTGCTAGTAATCCTAGGAGTGACGTGGATAAACTATTTTCAAGTGAATCACCAAGATCTAGTCAGCACACGGAAGTAACAGAACAGGTAGCCGCTAGTAGAGCAAGCAGCTGTACCACAATGAATTGATTGACGACGACGCCTGTATGTTCGCCGATACCCGACCCGTTTGCGGAATTTCTTACGAAGTTAGACGAAAGGGACAGGTTAAGGGAAGAAGAAATGAAAGAAAAGGACATGTTGCAGGAAGAAGAAAGAAAGAAAGGGACAGGATACGGGAAGAAGAAACGAAAGAAAGATACAAAGCCTTAATAGAGCGTATAAATGAACAGTTTGGAAAAGTACAGTTGGAGATAAATGAAATGAAACGAGCATACACTGAATTGCCGAACACAGTCAACAACATAGTACAAGAAGTGCAAACGCTGCAAACGGCTCATACCATTATTATTATACTTACAAACTCTATGGAAAACCTAGAAGTAGAGCAAAACGAAACTATAGACCAACATTCGTCAGAACAAGCTAACAAAGCGCGGGATTAGCCGAGCGGTCTCAGGCGCTACAGTCATGGACTGTGCGGCTGATCCCGGCGGAGGTTCGAGTCGTCCCTCGGGCATGGGTGTGTGTGTTTGTCCTTAGGATAATTTAGGTTAAGTAGTGTGTAGGCTTAGGAACTGATGACCTTAGCAGTTAAGTCCTATAAGATTTCACATACATTTGAACAACAAGCTAAGAAAGTAGAACAGGAATTCCAAGATTGGATAACGGAGAAGGAAAGTCAGATCTCGGAACAAACAGAGGAAAAAGTAAAGACTGCTTTGCAGCAAGTAACTAACGGCACAGCTGTTTGTAAACAGAGCGCAGTCAAAGCGTGTCAACTCGCAAGTGAAAAAACAGAAGCGAGATACAAATCACCAATGCCAGTGTTGTAAGAAGTGATTACTCAGCGTATTTCCGAATTCGGACAGACTAGACACAAATGTATAGACGAGTATGCCAGTACATAATCATATGAGGGCCACTTCTTCTATATTAAGTACAGTAGAACCCCTCTAATCCGTTGCCTTCGGTACCGGGACCATGGTCGGAGCGAAAAAAAGGTCGGATTATCTGAAAAATCTAATATTTATTGCAAAAAATATAAAAAGACATTTAGTACAAAAAAATTAAACGATTTAAGAACTAAAAGACGTCCATAGTAATATAAAAAGATGTTTTTTACACGGTTTTAAACAATATATTAACTAAAAAAGTCTACACACACTATAACATGTATTGGCTTTAAAACGAAAAACGAGAAACAAATTACAGTACTGTACTGTACTTAATAACATATAAACGATATATATTGTAAACTAAAAAAATGTTTATGGCACTGTATATAAAAATATTTCAAAGAAAAAAACTAATGTATATATAAACTAAGAAATGATTATACTGTATGCATTGTTTTTAGGGTAAAAACGAAAACAGATTACTTGGAAAAAAAGTCAGTGATACATTTTTGTTTAGCAGATGTTATTCTAGATTTAGCTGCAGTGTCCCTCAATTTTTTAATCCACAAACGTCCATTGGAGTTGAAGTTGGATTCTGATCGATGTATTGAAGGGCGATGTCAAAAGCGTTTTTTTTTTTTGCATCGTTGTGTGAAATCCGGGTGGGGGGTTTGTCTTCGCCGTCCGAGTCCTCATTTCAGTTTTCTGGCTAACAGCGGCAACAATCTGGTCGTCATTGAGCTCCTCAAAAGTCTCACAATCTTTGTCACATTCGTTGATCCATTCTTCAGCTTCATTGGCAGGGACGTTCGGCTCCAGATTTTGTAGATCTTTAACGATTTCCAGTGCGTCGTTGTTTCGCTCATCTTCGGTATGCTCATTTTCAGTCATAACTTGTGGCCAAAGCTTACGCCACGATTTCCGCAGTGTGTCAGGTTTCAGTTCATCCCATGCTGCAGCGATTGTGTACATAGCATCTTTGATGTTCACGGATTTCATTGACTCAAATAAGTTATGACTTCCTTCAGATTTTTCCACGATTGAGCTGATATACTTTATGCGATATCGCCTTTTTAACCATTCGATAACGCCCTGATCCATTGGTTGCATGAGTGAGGTTACATTAGGAGGCAGAAAGAGAGATTTTATGTCCCCTTTCACCAAGTCTTCCTCGGATGGATGTGATGCGTTATCCAACAGCGTAGAGCACGAACAGGCAGATTTTCTTGCTTCAAGTCTTTTTCGACCGATGGCACAAACTCGTCGAAACACCAGGATTTTAAAAGGTTACAGTCCATCCAAGCAGATTTTTGATTGCGGTAATAAACCGCGAAGGAGGATAAGTTTATATTTTTGAATGTCCTTGGCTTCTTAGGTTTGCCAAGGACGAACATGAGGAGCTTGTGGGTACCATCTGTGTTGCTACAAGGAATTACTGTTATTCTATCTTTTATAAGATACGTTCCTACCACGGATTCATTTGAAGCTGCGAGCGTTTTTGTTGGCAACATTTTAAAGTTCAGCCCTGCCTCGTCGATGTTATTCACTTAGCAGGGTATCAGTTCATTTTCTTCTACAATTTCCTGAAATTTAACAGAAAACTCCTTAGCAGCTGCGGCATCAGCAGATAGTTTTTCACCGGAAATAGAAACAAATCGGACACCATGACGAGTTTTTCAACGATCAATCCAGCCTTTACTGGGAGCAAATTTACTTTCGGCTTCCAGTTTTTCATGCAAAACTATCGCACACAATGCGTTATCAAGCAGTTGAAATTTAGGCTTTCTTAATGTTTTGCGATTCTTCTGAGTGTCTTCACCATCAGTCGTAACTGTATAGGATTCAGTGTCTTACCGATTCTTCCTCCAATCCTTAATTGTCGTAACACTTGCATTCGGTTCCTTTGCAATTTTTTGGATCGATTCTCCTTCGTCCAGTATTTGTAGCACTGCTGATTTTTCATTTAGTGAAAGAGTTACGTGTTTACGTTTGAATCCAGACATGTTGAAAAACAGACAACACAACACACGATGAATCTACAGTAATAAGTGCTGTATAAAGCAAACAACGACGTTTTTTAATCTCAACAAAGGATAAAACTACACAATAACATACAGTATAAGAATATGCACAGCGAGAGACACCGCAACATTGGCCCGGCAGGCGCCCAGTCAGTGACAAGTCGGCACATGTTCGCGAGCTTGAGCATGGTTGGACTAACCAGTGTGACGGACCATCCATGGTCGGATTAGAGGGGTTCTACTGTAACACTATTGACGAAAGTATAATCAAACACCCTCAGCTTCAACCTTACAGCGCAGAAAAGAAATCGGTTCACCATGTGATATTTATAAAGGGATTTAGAAATGTTCATCTTTAGTGGAAGGAGTTATCAGTTTTTGCCCTCCGCGGTGGTCTCGCGGTTCTAGGCGCGCAGTCCGGAACCGTACGACTGCTACGGTCGCAGGTTCGAATCCTGCCTCGGGCATGGATGTGTGTGATGTCCTTAGGTTAGTTAGATTTAAGTAGTTCTAAGTTCTAGGGGACTCATGACCACAGCAGTTGAGTCCCATAGTGCTCAGAGCCATTTGAACCATTTTGAAGTTATCAGTTTAAAGTATTACCATACGGACTTAACGCAAGCGCCAGAGTATTTATTACTCCTCTAGACCAAGCGTCAGGCTCAGATTTATTAGAGAAAGTAACTCTATACGTGGACTATCTTTTAGTGGCCACACCCACATGGGAAGAGCACCTAGAAATTTTGGGAAGAGTGTTAAGTAGACTAGCAGAGGCAGATATAACTGCAAATCTCGAAAAATCCAAGTTTGGAAGAGTACAACTTAAGTTTCTCGGACATATTATTTCATCAGTAGGCATAACGCCAGATGGCAAGAAGGTTCAAGCCATTAAAAAATTTCCAAGACCTACAAAAAAAAATTAAATCGTTTATTGGGTTGGTTTCCTTTTTTAGGGGTTTGTACCAGATCAGCTGCTCAACAATGAAGCGTTGCTCACCTTGTTGCGCAAGAACACTACATGGAACTATTCCGAAGAATGTCAGTAAGCCTACGAGGAGATCAAACGGGCATTAGAGATACATTAAGGATAATGCTGATACACGGTGAAACAACGTTCTGATGGGCGATTTGCGGGTTTAAATCACCTCGGGGTATGACCATGCGGTGCATTTGACCTGCGGTCTTCGCAAGGTGGCGCTGGCAGCAGTCCACATACGCAGAGGTATGTTGGTGCATGTCAGAGTACGGTGCAGACGTTTTCAGACGTGCTAATGGTGACTGTGTGTTGAAAATGGCTCAAATAACACATATTGATGACGTTATGAAGGGTAGAATACTAGGGCGACTGGAGACATGTCAAACGCATGAGGTCATAGCGCGGATCCTCCGTGTGCAAAAAAAAGTGTGATCTCAAGATTATGGCAACGATTCCATCAGACAGGAAACGTGTCCAGGCGCTACAGTTCGGGACGTCTACAGAAGAAGACCCATACCTCACCATTAGTGCCCGAAGACGGCCACGGACTACTGCAGATAGTCTTGCTCGGGACATTACCGCAGCCACTGGAACAGTTGTCTCCAGAGACACAGAGTGGTCGCAGGTTATGTTCACGGACGAGTCCAGGTATAGCCTGAACAGTGATTTTCGCAGGGTTTTCATCTGGCTTGAACCAGAAACCAGATACTAATCCCTTAATGTCCTTGAAAGGGACCTGTAAGGAGGTCGTGGTTTGATGGTGTGAGGTGGGGTTATCGTTAGTGCACGTACAACTCCGCATGTCTTTGACAGAGGACATGTAACAGGTCAGGTGTATCGGGACGTCATTTTGCACCATTATGTCCGCCTTTCAGGGGTGTAGTGGGTCCCATCTTCCTCCTGATGGATGACAACGCACGGCCCCACCGAGCTGTCATCGAGGAGGAGTACCTTAAAACAGAAGATATCAGGTGAATGGAGTGGCCTGGCTGTTCTCCAGACCTAAACCCCACCGAGCACGTCTGGGATGCTCTCGGTCGACGTATCGCTGCATGTCTTCAAACCACTAGGACACTTCAGGAGCTCCGACAGGCACTGGTGCAAGAATGGGAGGCTGCAGGGATGGCTAGAGGACAAATGTAAGGATGTAGAGGCTTATTTCGGGAGGGGTACGATAGATACTGCCTACAGGAAAATTAAAGAGACCTTTGGAGATAAGACAACCACTTGTATGAACATCATGAGCTCAGATGGAAACCCAGTTCTAAGCAAAGAAGGGGAAGCAGAAAGGTGGAAGGAGTATATAGAGGGTCTATACAAGGGCCATGTACTTGAGGACAATATTATGGAAATGAAAGATGATGTAGATGAAGATGAAATGGGAGATACCATACTGCGTGAATAGTTTGACAGAGCACTGAAAGACCTGAGTCGAAACAAGGCTCCAGGAGTAGACAACATTCCATTAGAAGTACTGACGGCCTTGGGAGAGCCTGTCCTGATAAAACTCTACCATCTGGTGAGCAAGATGTATGAGACAGGCGAAATACCCTCAAACTTCAAGAAGAATATAATAATTCCAATCCCAAAGAAAGCAGGTGTTGACAGATGTGAAAATTACAGAACTATCAGTTTAATAAGTCACAGTACTGGTAGAAGCCGACCTCTGGGAAGATCAGTTTGGATTCCGTAGAAATGGTGGAACACGTTTGGCAATACTGGCCTTACGACTTATCTTAGACGAAAGATTAAGGAAAGGCAAACCTACGTATCTAGCATTTGTAGACTTAGAGAAAGCTTTTGACAATGTTGACTGGAATACTCTCTTTTAAATTCTGAAGGTGGCAGGGGTAAAATACAGGGAGCGAAAGGCTATTTACAATTTGTACAGAAACCAGATAGCAGTTGTAAGAGACGAGGGAGATGAAAGGGAAGCAGTGGTTATGAAGGGAGTGAGACAGGTTTGTAGTCTCTCCCTGATGTTATTCAATCTGTATATTGACCAAGCAGTAAAGGAAACATAAGAAAAATTCGGAGTAGGTATTAAAATCAATGGAGAAGAAATAAAAACTCTAAGGTTCGCCGATGACATCGTAATTCTGTCAGAGACACCAAAGGACTTGGAAGAGCAGTTGAACGGAATGGATAGTGTCTTGAAAGGAGGATATAAGATGAACATCAACAAAAGCAAAACGAGGATAATGGAATGTAGTCGAATGAAGTCGGGTGATGCTGAGGGAATTAGATTAGGAAATGAGACACGTAAAGTAGTAAAGGAGTTTTGCTATTTGGGGAACAAAATAACTGATGATGGTCGAAGTAGAGAGGATATAAAATGTAGACTGGCAATGGCAAGGAGAGCGTTTCTGAAGAAGAGAAATTTGTTAACATTGAGCATAAATTTAAGTGTCAGGAAGACATTTCTGAAAGTATTTGTATGGAGTGTAGCCATGTATGGAAGTGAAACATGGACGATAAATAGTTTGGACAAGAAGAGAATAGAAGCTTTCGAAATGTGGTGCTACAGAAGAATGTTGAAGATTAGATGGGTAGATCACATAACTAATGTGGCGGTACTGAATGGGATTGGGGAGGAGTTTGTGGCACAACTTGACTAGCAGAAGGGATCGGTTGGTAGGACATGTTCTGAGGCATCAAGGGATCACCAATTTAGTATTGGAGGGCAGCGTGGAGGGTAAAAATCGTAGAGGGAGACCAAGAGATGACTACACTAAGCAGATTCAGAAGGATGTAGGTTGCAGTGGGTACTGGGAGATGAAGAGGCTTGCACAGGATGGAGTAGCTTGGAGAGCTGCATCAAACCAGTCTCAGGACTGAAGACCACAACAACAACAACAACCCGAGCAGCTGCTCGATCACCTGATCCAGATTATGCGAACCTGTCGAGCGGTCTGTGTACGTGTGCATGGTGACCATATCCCTTATTGATGTCGGGGTACATGCGCAGAAACAGAATCGTTTTGCAGTACATGTGTTTCGGGACGGTTTTCTCAACTTATCACCAATGCCGTGGACTTACAGATCTGTGTCGTGCCTGTTCCCAATGTGCCTAAGTTCTTAGCGCCAGTTTTATGTAGTGCCACATTGTGTGGCACCACATTCTGCAATTATCGTTAATTTATGAGCATGAGTGTATATCATCCGGACATGGACAAGGATTTCTGTATCGCAACAGATTCTTCATCTTATGGTTCGTGTTTATTTCAATTAAAAAAAAAAAACAGATGGGAACAGTTAGAAAAGAGTTATAGCGTTCGCTAGCAGAGTGCTTACCAAGTATGAAAGACCATATTCCGCCACGGAGTTGGAAGCACTAAGTGTCGTCTGGACACTACAGAAATTCCATTATTATAAATTTGGCAAGAACATAAAATTGTTTGGTGATCATCAGCCTTTAAGTTTTCTATTAACTTTTAAGTTATTACATGCCAGATTAGCCCGTTGGGCGCTAGTTTTACAGGAGTATGATTTTAAGATTATACCCATTAAAGGGAAGGATAATGTAATTGCGGACGCGTTGTCTCGTCTGCCCCTAGGAATGTGACAATTGGTAGAAGTTATAGAGAGTGCGGCTGAATTCAAATTTTTACTCATGACGTCGCAGCAGCACCGACGCGAATATCTGCACCTATGCAGGAACATAGTACAATTGCAAGATGCGAATCCTACGTGGGAGAAAATAAAGCAGGCAATAAGACACAAGCAAACAAACAACGACGCCTTGCTTTATAAACTAGAGAACAATGTACTGTATCACAGGAACGATACAGATTCCGAAATGTGGTGCACGTGTATTCCACACAAATGCATAGGAAATTTTATTTGGAACACACATTACGTGTGAGGACACGTGGGAATGCAAAAATGTGTAGCCATCATATGACGGTACTGTTGCATTCCAAACGTCAGACTTGTGGTACGAAAGATAGTAAGAACATGTGAAATTTGTCACAAAGCAAAACACAACAATCAAAGCAGTAAAACAAAGTTATATCCGATTATTCCTATCAGTTCACTTCAACTTGTATCCTTAGACGTCGCGGGACCAATACCCACCGCTTGCGTCGGAATAAAATATTTATTTGCCGTTTACGATATGTTTACGAAGTTGTGAAGCTATATCTGATGAAATCTATCATAGCCAAACATATGATACAGCGTGTATTAAAGGACTACATACCGAACGTGGGGAAACCTCAGAATATTTTGACGGACAATGCAAAATATTTTACTGGCCAGCAGTGGAGGGCATTTTTACGCGACTAAGGTATCAAGCATGTGTTAGTTGCCCGCTTCCATCCCGAAGCTAGATCCGTGGAAAGAATCTTCTGCGAACTAAACCGATTTATAAGAACTTACGCACACAAACAACATACAAAATGGACAGAACTGGTGCCGTTGTTGGAGAACTTACATAACAATTTGCCTCAACGAATTGTTATTCCGCACCACGGAACCCAACCAATGGAGTACACTCCTCCCAAAATTACCACGTCCACAGAAATGTCAGGATGACAAATTAAGGAAGTAGTCAGTAACATGACAAAGTGTGCTCAACAAAGAAAATTACAGCATGACAAGGCAAAAAATAAAACCATCGAATATCAAGTGGATCACTTAGTCTTAATAAGGAGCCACCCAAAATCGTCCCTAATTGCTAAGAAAAATAAACGTGGCAAATGTTATATACAGGCCCATACAAAATTGTGCAGATACCGCACAATTTCAGCTATCTTATAGTGGATATAAATAACGAAAAAATAAAAGGATTATATCCTTACAAAGATTTAAAGAGATTTATTTCATAAGACATTGTACTGTAGCATAAGAAATTTCATGTGTTACATGTCTAGTACGTAAGTTATGGAGAAGTTTTAATAGGTATTTTAATGTAGTTACAAAGAACTATGTAACATTTTGTGGTTGTTAAATAGTATAGCCATTCATGCTGAAATGAGTACTAAAGTCCTGAAACATTTGAAAACGTAGGAAAGTGTACAGAAGATAAGAGACCTTAAGTCCACTACTAAATTTTCATTTAATCATGATACTGGGTTACGTCAGTTACTCAATAATAGATTTAGTGTGTATAAAATTTTGTGGGGTTCATTGAGGATATTTAATCGATGATCATCTTCAATACTTCAATGTGTCACGAAAAAATATATGAAAATACAAAGATGTGTGTTTCAGCTTCTTATAAGCAAATACCATGTGACATCTAAGATGCTGTACTTTGAGACAGAGACTTAGGTATAGTTTTCAAAACACGCCATTTACGTGCATGACATTGCTCACCTTTGGAGCTTCTGAGATAAAATTTTAACGTTAATACAGGATGCGCATTTTCGCTACTTGTTTATGAAGCAAGAACATTCGTAGCGGTCCTGATCATGATATAAATGAGTAATGCAAATGAATTCGTTGGCTATGAACATGAAAATATTGCAAAGTCAGGCCAGGGTCAGTTACAAGTCTACTGTACCAAATGGGTGAAAAGAACAATTTGGCATGAGTGCATAATATTCTTTCACTTCCTTGTTTTAGTTTGTATATGTACAAGGACATTTGTTTTGCTATATGAACGATCAGACCAAGATCATACGATGCACTGTTGGCAAAGTAATATTGCAGGCAATACTAACAAGAACTGTAATAGGTGTGTTGGTATTAGCAAGTGAAGTGTGAACTTAGTAAACTGCATTTGTGTTGAACTTGGATGGTGAACTCACATGTGGAGTGCAGCGTTAGCCGTACGATGTACGATAAATGTCAAAATGTGCGTATATGCTGTGGGTCGAGACACAAAAATCGTGATAAGTGTGGGTTCGAATAGACGAATACGATATCTTTGGTTTGGACGCCACTTTGGTGCTGTCGCGTCCCAAGCGTGGGTTTTGCGAGGGATTGAGCGACACGGTTCGTAGACGGGAATTAGCCGGTTGACCTAATTGAGAGGGAGACTTTTGATCTGGCTAAGATGTTAAATTCCCTGGTGTGAAGGTACAAGGCTAGGATGTTGGTAGAAGTAAACTCGTATGGACGTTATAAAAGTTCTAATTTATTCATAAAGAATACAGATCACCCTAACTGCGTAGTGATTGTACCTACAGAATAGCCAAGCCCATTACAGAGACGGTGACTGACTTCCACCGTTCTGGCTGCCTGATAGAACTTTCCAGCACTTTGCTGCCCACACTAGCACCCTACGTCAGAGTCCCGCGGTCGCTGCCTAAACGCTCATCGGCGACTATCTCCAACTGTCTGCCTGCAGCCCGCCCTCAGCCCAAGTCGGCTGCTACTCACGCTGACTACCGTCGCTG
The DNA here is from genome assembly GCF_023897955.1 of Schistocerca gregaria. Taxonomy (NCBI): domain Eukaryota; kingdom Metazoa; phylum Arthropoda; class Insecta; order Orthoptera; family Acrididae; genus Schistocerca; species Schistocerca gregaria. Next base: position 431,026,461 of record NC_064921.1, read on the forward strand.
CCTAAACCCGAGAGAGAGAGAGATCCCCGGAGCGGCGTGCCTCCGAGTTTTGTTAGCTCTTCCCCTTCGACCCCGCCAGCGCTTGGCATGACGTAGCGTCGAGTGCAACTTTTCCTTATTAGGGATTGTTTTAGTATTAACTTCAGTACTTTTCTTCAGAAGCTGGGTGGAGGGGTAGAGGGGCCTCTCCCTATATGGTCACGCACTGCGTCCTGAGCCCTTCATTGGCTCCTCATGACGTAGTGCGGTCCCCACCTAGGGCCCTCTTTCTTTCTCTCTCCGCTCCCAGACTTCTCCCTCTAGCCAAGAGTGTTGATACTGCAAGTTATTGCTTATTGAGGGACCTGCCCAGAGCGCCCTGTTTATCTTAAGAGCTGAGTCTGCTTCCTTGCTTATCACGCGCAGCTGCCTGGCCGCTTGGACCGCCGCCTCAGCTATCTGGCTGCGTCGTTATCTTTTGTGACCCCTCTGACACGCCTGGCGTCCCCTGTTAACTCTATCTCCCCGTATGATTTCTGGTGTATCGTCTGAGAACAACTGCATTTAGACTTGGCTTTTCTGCGGTTACAACAGTGCGCAAACAACACGATGCTACGAACAGTGTAGTGGGACGTTTGAGTAACGACGACTACAGTGTAAATGCATCGAATAAAGAAAATATAAAACATTAATTTTTATTGTGAACTGATTGTATCAGAAATGTGAGTGTGTAACCAGGCATCCAAGCTACTGCAATCTTTAACACCACATTTCATGCAAGTAGAAAGAAATTGACCAGAGACAGGGCCTGTGACTTGACAAAGCAATATTACCTATTAATCCGTTCCTACCCACAGCTTTAACATCTGGTAGGAAACAATCAGCTATAACATATGAACATTTGTTCCGTGAACTGTACGAGACCGCATTATGTACCATGCGGAGGACAGGAGCGGGTGGTGCGCAACCCCACCATAATGCTGACTCACCAGGCTGGTAGACAACGATGGTCCCGCCTTCGACTGCTGAACGCCGGTTCCAACCGGACGTTCAAGCAAGAAGACATCGGTTTCCAGCCAACGCTCCACAGCAACGAGCACAAGACGTCGCGAGGGCGTGAGATGACGTTATCGACACAGCTGCGCAACGAGGAAGTCGCCGCCAACAAGATCATTTAATATCATGACAGAATTACGAACTAATACAACACAATAAAAGAAATGAACATTATTATGTAATATTTATGTATCTGTTTTTTGTTTCAGTGAAATATTATGTATCTTGCATCTATGTCCATGTTATGATAGCGTTTAGAATAAATCTGTATCAATCAATGTAGATGCTATAATTTGTTAGCTCCGCTGAGGTTTTCTGCGGTTTCCCTGCAGCCTGTTTCCAAATGGAGGAGCTTAGTTTCAACTATCAGTCCCCAGCTTTTACAAACAAAATATATGAAGCTAATTCAACTAAATACATATACTGTAATGCAAGTGAATAAGAATTACAACCGAACGATCTTAAAATGTCACTCGTGGTCTACAAGGCCCAGACATTGGAGAAGTACGTTCGTTGTAGCCCAGGGGGCCGTGTAGTGTCCCTTTCGCGATGTCTAAGAGCAATTCATGTGAAGTGTGTATAAAAATGTTGAATAAGAGCAAACATACCAGACTAAAAGTCATTTCTGAAAAAATATAAAATTATATTAAAAAATATAACGTCGATACTACGGTAGGGATTGACAATAACGATGATAAACAATATTTCAGTAAAGAATAGGATGAACTATAACATTTATATCGTTGTATAACTATAGAAGATGGAAAAGATAAGTTATTACTCGCTCTTCTGCTGTTTCTGATTCTCATGTTACTGTTGTTGGTAGAGATTGTGTGCAGCGTTGAGCGCTAGCACATGTTCTTTTTGTTCTTTCGACTAGACGATAAAAAAGGGTGTGCATCAGGTTATTGATGGAAATATATGTGTAAAAGTGAGTTCTTAGTATTACTTCAAGAACATGCCAACCACTAATTGCAATGTTTTAATTATAAGGAGAGAATAATTAGTATTTTTCAGCTATCAAGAAGACGAAAGCAGTGATCGCTGACTGGCAACAATTGGCCGCCATTAAGCGGAGTTCTTAATATTAACTTTTCTTACAGATTTCCACAAGATCAGAAGTGATAAATTCATTTTAAAACATTATTTAATTTAAATCTGAATAGTTCTGTGAGTTAATTTTGCGAGAGTTCAAATACTTTCAGAGATACCATTTGTCGTAGAACTGTGAACTATGGCCTTGACTGTATTTAGATGAAAACTATTTATGATAATCTTGTAGGGAACATGGCTCTCATTTAAATTAAAACAAACGTTTATTTTGGCCTCCTATAAGATTTTTTCTAACGGTCTCACCTGCGTAAAGAAAACAATTAATGCTAACCTCTTATCTTTCGAGTATGAAAAAGCAGAAAACCAATATAGAATAATAAAAGAGGCCCGTCAGATCAGGGAATCCCACAATGATGAAATGATCATCTAGCGTTAGGCAAATATTAACTGGATTCACAGTTGACATCACTCCTATTTATAAACAGATGTAGTTTATACACATGCTAAGTCTCACAACAGTTGCGCGACAGGTTTGTTCAACACCATAGGTTCAGTGAATACTGACAAGTAAAGGCAGCCCGAAGAAGAACCCGAAGCAGCATCCTTGTTGATGGCCACATCCAGACATCCGTGCGATGCATTTAGTCCAAAGAGAGCGCCATGAGAGAGAGTGTAGCGGGGGTCCAGAAGTACAGGTCCCTTGTAGTAGAAAGGGGCAGACGAGACTGCTACAGATCTGTCGGCAGCGGCTTATACACTACCGTCCATTATAATTGCTACACCAAGATCAATTGCAAATGATAAACAGATATTCATTGGACAAATATATTATACTAGAACTGACATGTGATTGCATTTTCAAGCAGTTTGGGTGCATAGATCCTGAGAAATCAGTACCCAGAACAACCACCTCTGGCCGTAATAACGGCCTTGATACGCCCGGGCATTGAGTCAAACAGAGCTTGGATGGCGTGTACAGGTACAACTGCCCATGCAGCTTCAACACGATACCACAGTTCATCAAGAGTAGTGACGCGTATTGTGATGAGCCAGTTGGTCGGCCACCATTGACCAGACGTTTTCAATTGGTGAGAGATGTGGAGAATGTGCTGGCCAGGGCAGCAGTCGAATATTTTCTGTATCCAGAAAGACCCGTACAGAACCTGCAACATGCGGTCGTGCATTATCTTGCTGAAATGTAGGGTTTCGAAGGGATCGAATGAAGGGCAGAGCCACGGGTCGTAACACATCTGAAATGTAACGTCCACTGTTCAAAGTGCCGTCAATGCGAACAAGAGGTGACCGAGACGTGTAACCAATGGCACACCATACCATCACGCTGGGTGATACGCCAGTATGGCGATGACGAATACACGCTTCCAATGTGCGTTCACCACGATGTCGCCAAACACGGATGCGATCATCATGATGCAGTAAACAGAACCTGGATTCATCCGAAAAAATGACGTTTTGCCATTCGTGCACCCAGGTTCGTCATTGAGTGCACTATCACAGGCGCTCCTGTCTGTGATGCAGCGTCAAGGGTAACCGCAGCCATGGTCTCCGAGCTGTTAGTCCATGCTGCTGCAAACGTAACTGTTCGTGCAGATGGTTGTTGTCTTGTAGACGTCCCCATCTGTTGACTCAGGGATCGAGACGTGGCTGCACGATCCGCTACAGCCGTGCGGATAAGATGCCTGTCGTCTCGACTGCTAGTGATACGAGGCCGTTGCGATCCAGCACGGCGTTCCGTATTACTCCCCTGAACCTACCGATTCGATATTCTGCTAACAGTCGTTGGATCTCGACCAATGCGAGCAGCAATGTCGCGATACGATAAACTGCAACCGCGATAGGCTACAATCCGACCTTTATCAAAGTCGGACACGTGATGGTACGCATTTCTCCTCCTTACACGAGGCATCACAACAACGTTTCACCAGGTAACGCCGGTCAACTGCTGTTTGTGTATGAGAAATCGGTTGGAAACTTTCCTCATGTCAGCACGTTTTAGGTGTCGCCACCGGCGCCAACCTTGTGTGAATGCTCTGAAAAGCTAATCATTTGCATATCACAGCATCTTCTTCCTGTCGGTTAAATTTCGCGTCTGTAGCACGTCATCTTCGTGGTTTAGCAATTTTAATGGCCAGTAGTGTGCAACAGGAGGCACCAATGAGGAGACAGCGGCACGCGCAGTTCTCGGCAGACTCGCGACTGGTCTGCGGTGTCGCCAGTTAGCGGTGCAGCCTTGTGCCCCAGGAGCTAGTAGTTGGCGAACCTCGATAGACTGCAGATCGCAAGCTGCATCCCTGGGCTACAGCTACTGAGAAGTCGTGCCGGTCATTGGAGGTGGTAACAGGGCATGTTACTGAAAATTGCAGTTCTTTTATAATGTTCAAATAACAATCTTCTGAAACAGCTGTCAGTGTACGAAACACGTCGTGAAATCACCGTCGTCGTGTCATGAAGAATTCGTCGCATCGACTGTTTTCGGCGCATAGCGCACCGAGCAGTACGTACTCGATCGTACCGAGCAAAGAGACCGGCGTTTGCTGACGGTACGTATGCTGTTTGACTTTGCGAGATCTTAAGCTTAAGGAGATGCACAATGAGGAGAAGTTGATTTACACGATTCAGCCATCAGCCTCTCCAGCTGGCAAAATGCTTACCTCCCTTTTCATAGTTTTAAAAGAATCTAATGGAGAGTTTGGACCGAGAATTCGACACACTCTTTATGAAACCCCAAATGTTCTTGTGACGGCATCGAAATCTGGCAAGCTAACGTCTGAACAAGTCAGACGATACTTGACACATGTTGCATTTTCCAGTGCGTGAGAAAATTTGTTCCGTCTTGTGTGCATGGCGTACAAGAACGTTTATTGTAAGCATTTCTTTACTGATTGTCATTAATGTAACGATTTTGTATCATAATAATTACTTACTTATTATTTTTAATCAACAGAATACGCATATGTGAAAAGTAAACTAAAAATAATTAAAAATGAATTCAAAACGTAATATAACAATTTACATAATACAACAAAAGTATGTACAACAAATAATTAGAATATAAATGATATTTTACATATTTTAACAAGATATGTTGTACACACTCCGACAGCATATTGTGTACAACTTATTTTCCAAAAATGGTATTACTGAAACCAGCTTTATTACACATGCATCTATGTAGCGTGAAACCTTCCTTAATTTATGTTGTATCTTAAGTTTACATTTTGTAAAATACATTAATGGTGGTAGAGTAATTTGCAAATTTTCAAATTTTTTCAGAAGTTGATTATACAGTTTTCAAGAACGTTAGTTACATTTCAATTTTTAGTTGAAACACATTTTTTATGTATCATGTTCTGGAACCTATTCCCTCGAAACCTAATATGTCCAATTACCTTTAGAGTTATCGCAGACACAGTTCCTTTCATTGTTCAGAGATGTCACTAAGCCCGCCCAAAGACGTAAACAACCATGCATGAACAGCGCCTATTACACGGAGGGGTTCCGACAGCCGATCAGATTCTACCAGGAAGGAGACACACGGCACGTGTTGGCTGTAGTTCAACCATACCTAGAGGGTCAATACTGCGGTTCGATAGTGACGGCATTGTTACTTTGTGCCAGGAAAGGCTCTCAACAAGGGAAGTGTCCAGGCGTCTCGCAATGAACCAAAGTGACGTTGTTCGAATATGGAGGAGATACAGAGAGACAGGAACTGTCGATGACATGCCTCGCTCAAGCCGCCCAAGGGCTGCTACTGCGGCGAATGACCGCTATCTACGGATTATCCCTCGGAGGAATCCTGACAGCAACGCCACCATGTTGAATAATGATTTTCGTGCAGGCACAGGACGTCGTGTTACGACTCAAACTGTGCACGATGGGCTGCGTGATGCGCAACTACACTCCCGACGCCCATGGCGAGATCCATCTTTACAATCACGACACCATGCAGCGCGGTGAAGATGGGCCCAACAACGTGCTGATTGGACCGCTCAAGATTGGCATCACATTCTCTTCATGAGTGTCGAATATGCCTTCAACCAGACAATCGTCAGAGACGTGTTTGGGGACAATCCGGTCAGGCTGAACGCCTTAGACACGCTGTCCAGCGAGTACAGTAAGGTGGAGGTTACCCGCTGTTTTGGGGTGGCATTATGTGGGGCCGACGTACGCCGCTGGTGGTTATGGAAGGCGCTGTAACGGCTGTACGATACGTGAATGCCATCCTCCGACTAATAGTGCAACCATATCGACAGCATATTGGGGAGGCATTCGTCTTCATGGACGATAATTCGCGCCCCCATCGTGCACATCCAGTGAATGAATTCCTTCAGGATAACGATATCGCTCAACTAGAGAGGCCAGCATGTTCTCCAGACATGAACCCTATCGAACATGCCTGGGACAGATTGAAAAGGGCTGTTTATGGACGACGTGACACACCAACCACTCTGAGGTATCTACGCCGAATCGTCATTGAGTAGTGGGACACTCTGGACCAACAGTGCCTTGATGAACTTGTGGGTAGTACGCCACGACGAATACAGACATGCATCAATGCAAGAGGACGTGCTACTGGTATTATGGGTACCGGTGTGTACAGCAGTCTGTACCACCACCTCTGAAGGTCTCGCTGTATGGTGGTACAACATACAATGTGTGGTTTTCATGAGCATATTTATGTTGATCCCTATTACATTTTTTGTACAGGTTACGGAACTCTCGGAACCGAGGTGATGCAAATTTTTTTTTGATGTGTGTACGTTAGACCGCCTCCGGGAACCACTGAATAGCGAGCATGGAGGATATGGGCAGGGACTGCGGATAGGTGGCGCTAGATGGGAGTGTGAGTCGGCCCAGAGGCGTGCTGAGATAGTCCGCGCAGGGGCGGTAAAAACTGTGTTCGGGGTGCTGCAGTGCTTAACGCAACTCTCATAAGCAGTAGCTCCCGTGTTCGAATTCTGGTACAATTCCGATGATTCCGCACAATCTCCCAATACAGTTGTCATCAATAATCCCTTCCCTTCCATTTTCTTCCTGTACCTTTAATTTACATATAAAGAATTATTTGAACTCAGGCGAGTGATGGTGGTTCTGAAGCTCCATGGTCATCGACTGTTGTTAACCAGTGTCTGTCGTGCTGGTAGCAAAGAGTATAGTTCTGCTTAAACTGTCCCCTACTTCTGGATTACTCCTGCCATTGTTTAACGTTGATTTGGGTGAAGCACGGAGTGTGTATTTGTTATTGCACAGTTAGTACTTTCTTCTTCGAGAGTGCTCTCATGAACGAGCACTCCGACACTTCATTACTTTTAATGTCAAAACTGGCCTTTACCCAGCAGAGGTTGACCCGAAGGCGGCTGTGGGATATTGTTACCAGTTTCCGTTTGTATTTCGCAAAGAGGTAATTACTTCTACAGCAATATAAATGCTTCAGAGGATTAATCAGTGATCTGGCATCCAGTAGATTGTGATCGGTCTTTCCATGTACCGGTAAGCATGTTGGAGATACTGTCGAATGATCGTGAGCTCAGTTGTTAGAGGGCATCGTGATATTACGAAACAAGCATTTTGAGAGGTAGCCGAAATGTTACTCGTTCCGCCTTTATAATAACTACCAAATGAAGGAACGCAAATTCGTGTACACGATAATAATCAGCGATGTCTAACGAAATATCACTTAATCATGAGAATCATTAATTCAAGTATTAGTGGGCAAATGGTCTTATGTTTCCGGTAAAGTTTACGTTTTTTTCTTTACAGTTACAAATTTAAATGATCTTGCCTGTTGTTGTGTACACTTGTTGTGAATTTCAGCTAATAGCCAAATTTTCAGCACATTTTAACGCACAAACAGAGGGACTGGAAGGCGAAAAGCAAGCACAGAATGATACGGTGTATTCTTATTTAGCACTTGTATGTGTTTCAAGTCCGTTCGTAAATGATTCTCCTCCACGTCTATGCTCGGGAGACGTAAGGTGCGATAGTAGCTGACGTCATACTCTTACAGAGGTCACTTTTCATATCGAGAAGGCACAGTGCGGTCCTCCCTCTTAACTGGTTAATTCGTAACAACCAGATATTTCTGTTGAGGCGCCCAGACGTATTCATAAATGTTATTTAGTAATGGGGCAAGTTTCGTTCAAACTTGAATCAAAGAGCTTTGATTTAGTGTTAAACTACAATTCTACCGTCGTTTTTCAGATATTTATGACAAACAGAGTTGTTCAAAACACCAAATTCAACTAATTTCCACAGTAGATCGTAAAGAAATAAACGAAAGGGAAACTGAAAAGAAACTACGTCTTATGATACCCGAAACTAATTTCCAGAGTTAAAGAGACGTAATTCATTGTTAGTTTTGCCATTATAGTACAGCAAACTATTCTCGATCCACTGGTTTGTTGAGGTGAACCTTTAGTTGGCGTAAAATAGTGTGCCTGTGCCTCTGTTGCATAAATATCTCGATTGATTAAGGAAACTGCCCAAATCTATTTTTGCACGTAGAAATGATTTTACAATCCGCTCAAGTAGACGTATAAAAGCCAATTAACCCAGTACCATAGCTGTTTAAAACAGCAGCTGCGCAACTTGAAGGTAACTAATATAGAATTTCATACATGACAACCACAACTGAAAGTCGCTTGGAGCTTTTAACCTTGGGAGCGATTTAATGTGGTAATCGCATACCGAGGAGTTATTAGCACTGTTCGTTGCATGCAGCTGTATGCTGTGACACTTTCAGCAGAGTCGAAATCATAAAAGTTTGACAGTACACTAATCCAGAGTTACCAAATGAAATAAAAAATAAAATAATAATATTCCTCGTTACGTCCAGTGTCACAAGTTCTACAATAAAATGAAAAAGTACTGCTTGCTGTTGGAGCGACCGAGGAGTAACAACTGGAAATAGCCTGTGGAGATTCAGTACCCAACCTAATGGGTACTCTGTTATTTTTAATTACTTACAATACAAGGTTTCAGAATACTAACGTGCAAAAACTGCATTTGTTTAAGTTAAGTTGCGGATGTACATATCGTTTGCCTCTTTCATAGTGGCAAACACTAATATAGTCGTCTTAGATAATGAGCTTAGACACCTTTAAATTTTAAAATGACGTCATCCTTTTCTTCCAGTATTTGTGACGTAAGTTTGCCGTATCATGGCCAGGTACCTGATGCCAGCAATAATTACCCCCTCAAAAGGAAACTTTTCCACATATCTTGGAGCGGGAATAGCAGAAACACCTAAGCCAATTTGTTTTTGCAGCACGCTCACCTAATACATAAACGCTTCAGCAAGATGTTATGGAAGTTCGCGAAACCAGTTCACACCATGCATGGGTATTTGAAAGAGTGCAACAGTGCATAATCACATGCTTGCATGCGTAGTTAGAACCAAGTGGGGGGGGGGGGTATTCTGAATATTTGTTGCAAATGTTTTGCTTGTTAAGTTTACAAACTACAGTGTGATTATAACTGAAGTTCCGGTTTCAAGCCGCTGTAAAAAATAACCACTGCTCAGAATTACGGAACATTATCGTAGAAAGGGGAAGGAACCACTGCTCAGAATTACGGAACATTATCGTAGAAAGGGGAAGAGATATGGAAACAAACAAAATTTAATGAAAATTTCGTCACTAGTGACGCTATAATCCTCATAATATACAAAATGAAAGATGCAGTGTACCAGGTTGTTCCATCGTATGCGTCTGAGATGTTCTGCATGACCGTCTTAATGCGGGGTTACAAGCTGCTGGTAAAGCTCTTTTACAATAACAGTGACTGTGCACCAGTAGCTCTGCAGGAGTTCTGGACACTCAGGGGTATGAAAAAGGGGTTGGTCCGATGTCTGCTGAGCGTCTAGAGAAAATTTCTACGAAATTCGAAAAGACAGGTTCTTTAGAAGTGCAGTGTGACAAAGGGAAGAAAACAGTTGTTCCGATGTCAGTACAGGATGTGGCCACAGCACTGCAGGAGGGGCTGAGCTCTGATATGCAAACATATACAGTGCACAGACAATTGCCCGAACCGTGCCTGTGAGCACGGTGCATAAAATTCTATGAAACATCATTTCTTTGCTATCCATATAAACTTTGCCAGTGGTCAGGAACTGCTTCTTGTTGACCTGCCAGTAAGACAAACGTTTGATCTAGAATTTCTTGTTCTCGTGGAGGTCGACAGTGAATGGTTATGGAATATTCTGTGGGCAAACGGAGAATATTTCTATCTCCAAAAACATGTCAATGTCCATATTTGAAAAATATGAGCTACGAGAAATCTGCTCGCACATCAAACGATATTGCTTCATTCTACAAAGGTAACTGTGTGGTGAGAGTTGACGACATCGTTTATCACAGGGCCATATTTTGTCGAGGAGCTGAGTCCTGCGCGTCCTGTTACCTGTACCTGTACTGTACGAGCCTCCACACACTTCACTGCCAGTGAATCAGCTGCTGCAGAGCCATTTTGGACGTGCTAGAATGATCATCCATCATTTCCCTACAGCTGTCCACCCAGATCACCCGATCTTAGTTCGTGTGATTTACTGCTTTGAGGTTATCAGAAAGAAGCTGTGCTCAGTGGTCTGATTAGAAACATAGCTGAATTGAAGGGGCGCAGTGCGCAACGCACTCTGGACGCGACCCTTAGACATTCCGATCTGATGTGGAACATGATGTTAACCGATTTCAGTTTGTGGCAAAACACGGTGGGCAGCATATGGAACATGACTTTCCCCAGACTCACGACAGTTATAAATCTATGTCATCGTTGCTTTTTGTGCTGTGTTTAGCCCTAGGACAATTAAAAAGCTATTTTTCCCACCCGATGTGGTACGACCTCGACGTGGTGGACGGGTCTAATTAACGGTGTCACAACTGTTGAATGCCAAACTTGTCCTGTAATGCACATTGCACAACATGGCTGATTTAATGTGGAACTCACACCGTAGCTGTTGTATTCAGATTTATCTGTCATTTGTAGCCGAACCCATTTACATTATGACGCTTACAGCGCGCTGTAGCGGAGAAATGTTTGCTAAATCGTTTTTGTTTCCATAGCGTTTCCTCTTCTTCCATAATATTCTGTTCATATCTGCCACCATTAAGAGTGGCAGTTATTTTGTACAGATTTTTGAAAGTGGAAGTTTAATTATAATCACCCTCTATACCGCCTGGCAAAAGTATCAAAGCACCCAAAAGATGTGATCGGATGCCAATGTAACTTCGTATGTAAACACGCCACAGGCGGGTATAAAAACGATTACCGTTACAGTTCTCTGTGACATGTAGAACAGCCACCAGTGGGCGTTAGCGTTGTTACCAGTCCTGGTAGGGTATATAAGGGGTCTGGACAGATTCAGATGTTGAGGGATCACTGTGGAGGACATGGAGATGTTTCGTAGTCGTTTTAGACAGCGTTCTCAGAAACTGACGGTTTGAAAGGTACTTCATTGTGGTTCTCCATTTGGCCGCCTGCTCGTGCAATACCCAAATTTTTGAGGCAATCCGGTGTGACAGTAGCCTAATTTTGAACTGCATGGGAATTTGAGGGCACGTATGTTCACTGACAAGGTTCTGGTCGACCATATCTCACCATCATAAGGGAGGATTGCCGTATTGCGCACCAACACATCGTAACCCCTTCACAAGCATGCCTGCGACACGAGAACAAATACTGGACTCCCTGTAACATTTTGCAACATTGGTAAAAGACTGGTAGCAGCCGGCTCTCTGGCTCTGAGCACTATGGGACTTAACATCTGTGGTCATCAGTCCCCTAGAACTTAGAACTACTTAAACCTAACTAACCTAAGGACATCACACTACACCCAGTCATCACGAGGCAGAGAAAATCCCTGACCCCGCCGGGAATCGAACCCGGGAACCCGGGCGCGGGAAGCGAGAACGCTGCCTCACGACCACGAGCTGCGGACGGTAGCAGTCGGTCTCTGGAATTACCATCCAGCCCAGCAACACAGACGTCTCCGTTTGGAATATTGCCGTGTCCATTTTGAATGGTCTGTTGATGTGTTGTATTTAGTGCTGAATCTCGGTTCTGCACTACCCAGGTGACTATCGTCCGTGAGCACGGCGGTGACCTGGGCAGAGGTCCCATTCTTCCAACGGTTTGGAGAGGCACAGTGGTGTTACCTCTGCCGTCATGGTACGGGGAGGTGTCGAATATAACTTCAGGTCACGGCATATTGTGACTGAGGGAACTCTGATGCGCAACAGTAAGTCACAGGCGTCCTGCGTCCTTACATGTTAGCTCTCATGCGGCAGTATCCTCGCATTATTTTTCAACAGGACAATGCTTGTCCACACATGGCTTGTGTCTCTATGAAAGTAAAGTTGAAGTAGTGCCGTGGCCAGCAAGATCCCCAAATCTGTCCCCAACAGAACAACTTTGGGATCAGCTCGAATGTCAAATCTGTAGCTGTGACAGTAGCTAGGATAGTAAGGACCACATACAACGGTTGGTGACCAGTTTGCCTCAGGAGAGAATACAACGGCTTTATGACTCCCTTTCCAAACAGATCAGAGCATGCATCCAGGCCAAGGGGGTGCAACGTCATACTGATAATGGGTTCATACTGCCACGGTCAATATAATCACTGAAATAACGTCACACACCCCATCAACCCGAATATTTTCATATCGCTTCTGCCACCTCTTCTGGGTGCTTCACCTTTTTTGTCGGTGGTGTATGTCCCAAAATTTTCTGATTAAGAATTCATAATAAACATTCAATACCTCTTCCACTTGATTCTACAGATGCATGCACTCATCATATCATGGACTGTCCCTTCCTATTAGATGGCCACCTAGAAAACATTCCAAAGGACTGAGGTCGTGGGAACGCACAGGCCAATAGAACTTGCCTTCTACTACTTATCATCTCTCCTGGTGGTACAGCAACTGCTATATTGCTACTAAAATGTGATGGAGCCTCAACTGCATGAACAACATGCTTCCTCTTATTTCCAGGGATACACTCCGTACCAAGTTTTGGTAGACTGTTACGACGGCGCCTGTAAGACGTCTGTAAAACGTGGTGGGAGAACACATGAACCTACAAAACAGTAACTTGCAAATTGTCTGCATAGCAACACAAGGCCATTGAGGATACAGTGAATGCATTGGCAGCTTGACTTGTATCGATAATTACATGCTGTTATCTATCAAAATGAATTTTCATAATCGATTACAACATTATTGGTTTCACCTCAAAACGACTTAAAAACGTAAACTTTGATTAGATAACTGAAACGTAAATGATTTCCCGACATGTCTTTTTGTATATACTTCTTCCTCGTTCTGGTAATTTGTAAAATCATGTTTGATGGACTCTGCATTTTGTTATACCGGATGGTGAAACTATATAGACTTAAATATGGGACGCTGAGCCACACTTTCAGTCTTTAGAAAGACAAATTCATTCACGTAACTCACTTGAGGCTGAAATTTAAATGAAAATATTTCACTAGACGTTCAGTATATTTCCGTAAAGTAGTATGCCACATCTGTGTATCTAAGAATTGAGCTTCCAGTCCGCAGCATCAATAAATGTTTGACGAACGCAAAATCATAGAGTTTCGTAGAATATGAGTTCATTAGGTAGATTAATGGAGCTTTGTTTCTCAAATTACCTAAGGCACGGTCGTACACATTACACAATTAGTCACTTTTCATTACCTGCAGTATTACAGGATAGCTAGGCAGCAGCTTTAAGCGTTATTACTGAACTAGCATGAACAGAGAAACTTATAGTCTTGGTTTGTCCCTGTCTGGACGGTGATGCTGCTGATTCTGCAACTGATGTTCAGTTAATGAAAAGCTACTCCAGTTCCTTTTCTTAGGACTTCATTACGTTCACGCGATCGGTTTCGGCCTTTATATTAGGCCGTTATCAAGTACACCTGAGAGGTAAACTAAAAAAAAAAGAAAAAAAAGCTGGAAAAACTTTTTATTAATTTATATTCTGCATCAGACTTGCCCTGTTTCATAGCGGACTACTTAATAGGAGCTTTTTATCTCATTGCTGACTGTTAATGAGCGGATTAGACTCGATAACGAAGTGGAAACGGAGTTTTGCATTAACGAATCTAGTTCGTGTCTGTGAGCAAACATGTTAGGGAGATTGTTTCATTCTGTTAGAAACAACCTATTTCCTCTTGTGACAGTAACTACAGTAGATTTACTATTCACCATGAACGTGTCAAGAAGTGTTTGCCAACAGCATGTGCCAAGACTGGTTTTACATTATAACGGAAAGTCAGGACGTTAATCGCCAAGGTTCTAGGAAGTAGACATTTAGGATAAAAAGCGGTATTTGTGCTGAATATTCATTTCAAAAGAAATGAAACTTGTAGACACATTTTAAGTTCTCCAGACTTATTACAGACATATGGAATTTATTAAAGGCAGCTACATTGCGAACTGCGAAGAAAGGGAAGTTAGCTCCACTGCTGCAAGTTAACAGGGTGATTTTTAAGTGTGCTACCTGCTCACAACGCCAGTTGTAATTATGAACGCATAGGGCCGTTTATTTTGAAATGTCATGGCTCTCATAACACTGCAACATTTTCAACATTTTTGTCACACACAATGGTGGCAAGTACTGCTGTGACAACAGATACAATTTGACAGCTGGAGCGGCATTAGCGTTGCAAGAGATGAGAAAGCAGACTATCTCTTAACATCACATACAGGATGTTTTTTATAGGTATAAATGAAAGAGGCAAGTGCAGGAAATTGAAACAACCAAAATAATAGTCCTAATCAGTCATGTGACAGCATGCGCTACCTAATATGTCCCAAAAGGCCGTGTCCAAAAACGGAATTCTTCCAAGTATATGATCCGGATTCTGTTTGTGATAGAATGGTAGGATCAAGTGTTCTGGCTAGCCCTTGTACTAGGAACCATTTGTATAACCAACAGAAGGATCCTCTCAGTGTCACTAGACTGTGGTACAGGGTCAAAGTATGAATATTACACTCTTCCTCCTGCTTATACAAAAGGAGCAAATCGGTTGGTTCTTTTGCGTCTGATATGGTCTACGGGTCCTTGAGGGGCTTAAGGACGCACCATTAGTTCGTCGGCGGGTCCTTTGCAAATCCCCCCAAAAGATTTTTAACCAGTTTTTCGTACCAAAACAGAGCCGCTGATTTCAAGAGGGTTACGCACAGCAAATGAGTGAAATTTTCACGGTATATTCCTAAGATCCCGATCTCGAACAACTTCAGAGTTCCCTTGATGCCTGTACCAGTTTCCGAGATACAGAGCATCGAACTGAGCCCCTAACTGTACAAGTAAAATATGCTCATAAGATCACGATATGAGGCGAAAACGTAGTTTTTATAAAGTGACATAGCACGTAAAAAAGTGCTGTAAAGGGTCTTCTGTATCATCAGTAACGCTCAGGGAAATCCATCCTGTAGTACGAAGCACATGCAAGATTTTTGTGAATGTAAAATGCGTTCTGAGGTGCAAAATTAGTTTTGCGTTATTTATTAAAATTTTACTGACATCTAAAGCTCTTTGCACGTGAGTGATATTCCCTGGTGTGGCAGGAAAAAGAAGGGAACCAGCGGAAAAATAGTCCTAGCTTGGTTGAAAAGACTCTGACTGGAAAGTAGGGCACCAGCTGCCTCGTTTTACCTGCTCAGCACCTTACAAATTTTTCCCAAACATTTTGGCATGCAAACACATTAGCCCTTTTTGGGCTGAAAGAGGATGACAGTGGCAATGGGAAAGAGGCGGAAAAATAATAAGCACTGGAAGATAGTAGACAATGGTAGTGGTTTAGAAAGAGCGAAGGAGACAACGGCAGTGTGAGAGGAAGAAAGTGACACAGTGGCAGTGGAACATAGTAGACAGTGACAGAACAGTGACAGAAAAATGGGAGAGGAATAAATAGACGGAGAAGTGCAAGTGGGCGAGAGCCACAGGCAATGAGAGAGTCAGTAACAATGAGAGCGAGGAGGAGAGAGATAGTGACAGTGAGAAGAACAGTACCAGTGCGAATGGATGAATAAGACAGAAGCAATTAGAGAGAGCAAGAGGAAGACAGTAAAAGTCAGAAGAGACGGTAGAAGTAGGACAGAACGGAGGAGACTGTGGCTGTGAGACGAGACAGTGACAGACAGACACAAAGAGTTAATGGCAATGAGTTGGGCTGAATGATTCAGTGAGAACAGTTGTGTGGGTAGGATCGCCTTTCAGTGAACTAATGATTGTGAGTGAATTACAGTTAGGGAAACTTGGGAGTCTGAGAGGTGAGCTGATTGTTAAAAAGAGAGCGAAAATGTATCCATGTCAAAATTTGTAGGAAAATTTTGAAAGGTGCTGAGGAAGGTATAATGAGGGAACTGAAACCCACTTTTCATTCAGGCTTTTAAACAGGAGCATATTGCCTTTTTTATGTTCCGATAGGAGTATTTTTGGAGCTCCTAAACACAGGTCCAGAAACCAGTGGTTTCCCCGATATGGCGTATACATTTTACAACACCATTTAAGTCTAAGGTTATATTTACTTCGAAACACCGCAAGTGCGGCGTAAATTACGATATGATAAAATGGCTTCAGTTTGATCTTATCATCATTCTGGACGCCTAAGTACTGGGAAATAGCATATCGACAAGTAAATCGGTCATGGCTCTCCAATACGATGGCTCCCTCGTCCATAGACTTAAATCAGTTGGATTTTTTTTATATTTAAAAGGCCTGCGAGTTCCAACCATGATGACAATGTCGATGAACTTCGGAAACACATTATGGATGGATGTCGATGCATCCGGAACACCCCTGGGTTCTTTGAACGTGTATGGGCGTGGATGAGGACACGTGCTGAAGACTTGCTTCGCATAAACCGTGGTCACCTAAACTTGTACTGTTAATGTCCGCAAGTGCATATTTGCAATTCGGTTCCTTGGAAACGATAACGTGTTCGTGTACTCAGCCGTAATACGTCGCATCTGGGAAACGATTATTTTCCGGGCCTATGTTCATTAAGATTACTTGCTTGTTTCATTGTCCTCTACCGTACGCTTTCGTTTTTACTGATAACCATGTATACTTTCCCAGAATATTGTTTGTTTTTCAGCCCTCTAATGTGTGTAGTTTTTAAAGCCATCTTGACGGATAATCGACGGTGCCCGTTTCAAAAATACCAAAAGGTTGCTGTCTCTGAAAAACCTTTCCGTATTATACAAGTAGTTTTATCTCCCGCGTGTTACTCTCACATAAAGAGAAAACATTCTTCTCAAAAAACGTAGAGCAGAGATCAAACTCATGAATCAAATTACATAAGCGACAACGTTTGCATGAATAAATCTTTGCGAAATAGAATATAATTTCCTCTCATCCTGCTTGAGTCAATAGAACACACTGTTTCACGTGTAAGAAGCACAGGTGTCTACCTGCACGTTAAAAAGGAACGACTCTACATAGAGCGTTACATTCTGCTTTTTAATCATCTGGACGCTGGATGCCAAGAATACGACTTTTCTCTTTACTTTTATTCTGCGTCGTATGTGGTACTTCGAATTTGCGGTAGGAATATGTTGCAAACCCTCCGCATGAACCATGGACCCTGCCGGCTGTGGGGTGGCACGCGATCCTCAGCGATACAGCTGGTTGTACCGTAAGTGCAACCACAACGGAGCGGTATGTGTTGAAAAGCCAGACGAACGTGTGGGGCAGCAATCTGGACGATTTGGTGATCTGACCTTGTAACATCAACGAATATGGCGTTCCTGTGTTGGTACTGTGAGAGGCTGAAAGCAAGGGGAAACTACAGCTGTAATTTTTCGCGAGGGCATGCAGCTCTACAGTGTGGTTAAAAGATGATTGCATCCTCTTCGATAAAATATTCCGGCGATAAAATGGTATGCAAATCGGATCTCCTGGTGGGGATTACTCAGGAAAATTTCGTTATGAGAAACAAAACTGGCGTTCTACGAAACGGAAGGTGGAATGTTAGATCCCTCAATCGGGCAGGTAGGTAAGAAAATTAAAAAAGGGAAATAGATAGGTTTAAGTTAGAAATAGTGGGAATAAGTGAAGTTCGATGCCAGGAAGTACAGGACTTCCGGTCAGGTAATTACTGGGTTATACATACAAAATTATATAGGGGTAATGCAAGAGTAGTTTTAATAATAAAAAAGGAAATAGGGATGCGGGTAAGCTACTATGAACAGCATAGTGGACGCATTACTACAGCCAAGGTAGATACAAAGCCAACACCCACCGCAGGGGTACAAGTTTATATGCCGTCTATCCCCGCAGATAAAGAAGAGATTGATGAAAGGTATGATGAGATAAAAGAAATTATTCAGATGGTTACGAGAGACGAAAATTTTTGTTTTGTTTTGGATTCGATAGTAGGAAAAGGAAGAGAGGGAAAAATATTAGAGGAGAATAGAATGGCAGACAGGAATGAAAGAGGAAGCGTCTGATAGAATTTTGCACACAGATGACATTTGGTATAAGGATCATGAAAGAAGATTTTATACCTGGAAGTGACCTGATTTATTATATAATGTTAACACGGAGATTTAGGAATCAAATTTTAAATTGCAAGATATTTGCAGGGGCAGATGTGGACTCTGACCACAATTTATTGGTTATGAACTGTAAATTAAGACTGAAAAAGTGCAAAAAGGTAGGAAATTAAGCTGATGGGACCTGGATAATTTGAAAGAACCAGAAGTTGTTGATAGTTTCAGAGGGAGCGTTATGAAACGGCTAACTAGAACAGGGAAAGGGAATACAGTAGAAGACGATTTGATAGCTTTACGGGATGAAATAGGGATATAGCAGATGATCAAAAAGTTAAAAAGACAAGGTCTAGTAGAAATATTTGGAGACCACAGAAGATTTTGAATTTAATTGATGAAAAGAGAAGTTATAAAAGTGCAGCAAATGAAGCAAGCGAAAGTGAATACCAACTTCTAAAAAATGAGATTAACGGGAAGTGCAAAATGGCTAAGCAGGAATGGCTAGAGGAGAAATGTAAGGATCTAGAAGCATATTTCACTAGAGTAAAAACAGAACCGGCTACAGGAATATTAAAGAGAATTTTGGAGAAAAGAGAAGTGGCTGTAATAACATAAAGAGCTCAGATGGAAAACTAGTTCTAACCAAAGAAGGAAAAGCTAAAAGGTGGAAGGAGTCTATAGGGCTTCTATACAAGGTAAATGAACTTGAAGGAAATTTTACAGAAATGGAAGAGGACGTAGATGAAGATGAGATGGGAGATATGACTGCGAGAAGAATGAAAGACCTAAGTCGAAACAAGGCCCCGAGATTGGACGTCATTCCGTGGGAACTGCTATAGCCCTGGGAGAGCCAGCCATCTGGTGTGCAAGATGGACAAGAAAGGTGAAATACCCTCAGCCTTGAAGAAAAACGCAATAATTCCAATTCCAAAGGAAGCAGTTGCTGACGGTTGTCAAAATACCTAATTATCAGTTTAATAAGTCATGGCTGCAAAATACTAACACGAATTCCTTAGAGAAGAATGGAAAAACTGACAGAAGCCCAACTCGGGGAAGATTAGTTTGGTTTTCACAGAAATGAAGGAACACACGAGGCAATGTGTCCTTGGAGTCTTTCGCGACGGCATACATGAATAAATCGTTCTCGGTTTTCAAGCCGCGTCAATTCGAATAAAATCCTCCAGATTTCGATGCTCACCGCCGACAGCGTCGTCAGGAGTTCACTGACAGCCGTGGATACGGGTTCTCGAATTGACGCGGCTTGAAAACCGAGAACGTTTTATTCACACGAGCAATACTGACCCTACCATTTACCTTAGGAGGTAGATTAAGTAAATGCAAGTCTACGTTTACAGCATCTGTAGACATCGAGAAAGCTTTTGCCAATGTTGACTGGAACAAACTCTCTAAAATTTTGAAAGTGGCAAGGGTAAAATGCAGGGAGCGAAAGGGTATGTACGACCTTTGTAGAAACCAGAGGGTAGTTATAAGATTTGAGGGGCATGAAATGGAAGCAGTCATTGAGAAGGGAGTGAGAAAGGGCTGTAGCCTACCCCAAAGTTATTCAATCTGTACACTGAGTATTCAGTAAAGGAAACCAAAGAAAAATATGGAGTAGAGATTAAAGTTTAGGGGGAAGAAATAAAAACCTTGAGGTTTGACGATGTCATTGTAATATTGGCAGACAGCAAAAGACTCGGAAGTGCAGTTGAATGTAGTGGACAGTGTCTTGGAAGGATGATATAAGATTAACATCAACACAAGCAAGACAAGGATAATGGAATGTAGTCGAAATAAATGCGGTGACTGTGAAGGAATTAGATTAGGAAACGAGACACTTTTAAAGTAGTAGATGAGTTTTGGTATTTGGGCAGAAAAATAACTGATGGTGGTAGAAGTAGAGAGGGTACAATACGTAGATTAGCAATGGCAAGAAAAGCGTTTCTGAAGAAGAGAAATTTGTTAACCCTGAATATAGACCCAAGTGTTAGGAAACCTTTTCCGAAGGTCTTTGTCTGGAATGTAGCCATGTATGGAAGTGAAACAGGCAGATAAACAGTTTGGGCTAGAATTGAATAGGAACTTTTGAAATGTGGTGCTACAGAAGAATGCGATGGGTAGGTAGTGCTAAATAGAATTGGGGAGATAAGAAATTTATGACACAAATTTACTAAAAGACATCAAGCGATCACCAGTTTAGTATAGAAGAGAAGTGTTGGGGGTAAAAATTGTAGAGAGAGGCCAAGAGATGAAAACAGTACTCAGAGTCAGAGGTTGGAATTGTTATTCTGAGATGAAAGGCTTGCACAGGACAGAGTATTGTAGAGGGATGCATCAAACCTGTCTTTGAACTCGATACCACAACAAAAACTGTGTTGCAAACATAATTATAGCTCGCTGATTCGTTTACAGTTCAATCACAAACACATATTATGTCAATGAGTCTCATACAATTAATCAACCACTGAAAAAGTTCGGAGACGACACAGTGTCATCCAGTGAAATTGCTGAATCAAAAATCATATCCTCCGGATATAGTATGCAAAAGTAAATGAGTGTTTTAATTAGTTTTGAGAACATAACTATGCCGCGCAGCGAGCATGGATCGATACTGAGTAATACACATAGCACGATGTGTTCACAGTAATAAATGAACGGAATTCAAACAGAAAAAATGCGAGTAACCACTAATTTCAATAGTTGCTTGTCAGTGATTGGAATTAAACGGTAAAGTAAAGGGAAATTCTGACTAGTAAACCCGTGACAGGACTATCAAGCTCGAAGATCACCTATGCTCATTCTGATGGGTGGCTGAGTGAACCTGGAGCCGGCGTGGAGGGACTGGAATGTGGAAAAATCCATATTTGGGACTGAACCCGGGACCTCCACGGCTATAGCTTATTTCTCTAACCGTAAGACTACTCCGGCGACGCAATTACTTGACAAATCAAATATCAGAGATAGTTTGCAACTTGCAACAAACCTGTTTATCATAATGATACATCAGTTCAAATTGTATTTATTTGTAAAGTGCACTGTATTTGTAAGAACGATGGATGTTAGCTTATTCGATAAATTCTGCAACTCGGCAATGTCAGAGATTTGTGGGAATCAACAACAGGTATCAGAACAGTCGAGCATGGTTTTAGGAAGAAAGGATTTGTGGTTCAAATGGCTCTGAACACTATGGGATTTGTGTGCCCTTCTAGAATACTGCTACAACAATGTTAATAGGTACCTCATTCGAAGAAGTATGTTTCCAAATGTACCAGCTTTGATACCAAGGGCCTGTACGACTGCATTTCATACAGTAACTACCTGCTAGTAGATTGCATTTTACATCAGTCATTGTAGATCCAACAAAATTGTATTTGTTTTTCGGACACATCTGTCTAATTTGCAGAAGTAGGATTGTTGGGAACAGACTCTACATTTTTTAATTTTTTTCTATTTACTCATTGCTGAATTGTACACTATTTACAAAAATGCTCTACTTCAAAAGGAATATCAACGGAAACAGATAATATTATTTATTCGAGATGTATATTGCCGGAAATCTTAGGTACAGTAATTATTTATGAGGAAATATCGTGTTAGGAAATCCAGGTGGAGGAGGAAAAATGGAACACCTAATGGAGAGAAGATCACTTAATCCACTACCATCACTGGTCAATATGCATCAATGTGCTTTGCACATGCCAAAAATGCTACTCGAGAGAAAAATCAGATCACCTTGCGGGAGTCTAGGTTATTCAAACTTCCTGGCAGATTAAAACTGTGTGCCCGACCGAGACTCGAACTCGGGACCTTTGCCTTTCGCGGGCAAGTGCTCTACCATCTTTTTTCCGACTTTTTTTTATTATGTTTTTTTTCACCAGGAACAGGGTAAATGAACAAAAGATCTTTATTGGTACAAACTTAAATACAAGAAAAATGCCATCCTTCCAGCGAAAATAACACAAGACATGATACTCGTACAAGGTGAGCAAGTTTTTTAGTATGAACAAGGTGTACGAAAAAGAAAACTAATAATACTGATGGAAGCTAAGAGGTGTAAAGCAATTTACAGTGGAGTGAGGGAAAAACCAGTGTTTATCTGGTGTAGTGCATAAAAGAAAGGAGGCGCGTGTCCATGCGCCTACTCCACTATGGGTTACAATGGTTAAAATGTAGAAAGCAGCGCGAGAGGTCTCAGATGTCAGCAGGCGAGGCGGGAGTGCTGTCGGCGTGTGGTACCATCCAACTGAGCGGGGGTGACGTAAAGATCGCGTGTAGGTAATTAGCGAAGAAGGAGCGGTAGCGCGGTCGCTGTTCGACTTCACTGTGGGCGGTTTGTAAGTACTGCCAGAAATCAAGGCGTGATTTGTCGCCATCATTATACATATAGGTGATGGTCCATCCCTTGACCCATACAATCGCATGATTTTTGGTGGCGGGGAAATAAGTATTCTCAGGATGGATAAAAGTCCATGGGTCAATCGAGTCCGGCGGAACACGGAGGTAACAGGCAACGAACTGTCGGGAAAGTTTCCAGACGTCACTGGTGGCAGCACAAGTCAGTTGATGGACATCGTCATCCATGAGGTGGCAGATGGAGCAGAGTGGAGAGTCCTTTAGTCCGTGAAGACGATGATTTGTGGCGAATTTTTCATTTGCGACCTGGTACCATGTTGCCCGGACGTTGGAGGGAAGAAAAGGCTGGTGGATGTGACGCCAAACCGTGGGCCACCGCGTGGACGGATGTCGCAGTTCGATATTGTTGCTGGATATGGAACGAAGGAGTGGGGTGTAAAAATCTTTAGGTCGAGGAGAACGCGTGGTCGGTAAGTGTGTGTGAGCATAACTGAAGTCGACGATGAAATCAGAAATGTGCGTCAGATGGTGCTTGATGTGTCCGACTGGTACTGGTGGTGTTATGGTCGCGGGCACAAGAATTTCCAGCAAGCTGCGCGTAAGGGTGGTGCCCCCGTGCCACTGCTTGTGCATGGTGGACATGTACAAGGACGCCGCGCGGAGTCGCACATTGACAAGACCGAGGCCACCCGCTCGCGGGGGAAGGGTTAGCGCGTCGTAGCGTACCTTAAAGAGCGTACCGGCCGTAAGGAAGTATCCGAAGACAGCCTGGAGGCTGCGTCCAATAGTTGATGGCAGCGGGAGGACCTGTGCAATGTGGACCATTCTGGACGCCACATGTTGATTGAGGTATTGGACACGTTGTAAAGAATCGAGTCGTCGGAGAAGATTTTGTCGCACCGTCGTGCGGATGGTTTGGAGCGCACGCCGAAAATTGACGGCAGCGGAGCGGCGCACGGTGGAGGTGAAAATGATACCAAGGTATCGTAGTTTCTGTACACACGGGAGAGGTGCTAAGTCGTCGTGTGAGAGGCCGCGTCCAATGGGCATCACCGCGGATTTAGTCACATTCATGTTCCTGCCCGCTGCAGTGCCGTACGTTGATATCAAATCAAGTATCGTGTGTGTTTCACTCCGTGAGCGGATCAAGAGAAGGAGGTCGTCCGCATACGCACGACATCGAAAACTGTGCTGTCGCAAAGTGAGACCAGAAAGGTGGCTCGTCAGACTCCCGATGAGTGGCTCCAGGCTGATGGCATAGAGTAGGGTCGAAAGTGGGCAGCCTTGCCGTACGGAACGTCGGATCGCCACTGGTCCCGCCACACGGCCATTAACCTGAATCAGCGATTCGGCGGTGCCGTACAGGCGCCGGATTACGTCGATAAAGGCTGGTGGAAAACCCATGCGGTTCATCACTGAGAACAGAAAAAGATGCCGCACTTTGTCGAATGCGCTGTCGAAATCAATGGCAACCACTGCGGCGCGGAGTCTGCACGCCGCTGCCAGTGCAATTAAATCGCGACATTCTCCTGTGGCCGTTTGTATATTAACTGAGCCGCCCGGAGTTGTCTGTGCCGGGGATAGAATGCTAGGCAGGACCTTGCGGCATCGCGTTGCCAGGAGGCGTGTAAAAATTTTACAGTCTGCGTTAAGCAGAGTCAGGGGACGGTAATGTGCTGTCGTCACACCTGGTGTCGGTTTGTGGATGGGTATAATAATTCCCGTGACGAAGGACGGCGGTACGGCGTTCCCCATCGTCAGCAGTTCATGAAACATCGTTGTCCACCGTGACGCCATTAGTGTGAAGAAAGCGCGAGAGAAATTCTATCGGCAATCCGTCGACACCAGGTGACTTATTCAGAGCACCTTTTTTGATTGCATCGTGGATTTCGACACGCGTAATGGGCTCCATCAGCTCGTCCGCTTCGTCGCTGGTGAGGGTGCGAGTTACGTGTGGTAACACAGACTCCTCAGCGTGGTTGTCGGTAGTCTCCTCCTGCTACATTGTGCGGTACTGACGATTTCGGCCTGGCAAGTGACGTGCTGGCTGCGACAGCTTGTGATCTCGGTGATGAGTTGTTGTCGCCGATGTTTCCTATCGGAGGCGATATGATGCATGGTCGGATGTTCCTGTTCCGCCGAATCTTGATATCGGGTTCGCACCATAGCCCCCTGCAGTCGACGGCGTGTCAAAGTTACAATTTGGGCCTTAATCCTGCTGCGTTCCCTCTGGGTGTCGGGTGTGGGCGGTTGGGCGTCCAGGTCGCGGAGAACGGCGTAGAAATAGTCGGTAGTGTGCCGACGCCACATAGCAACTTCCTTTCCATACTGAATCAAAGTACGTCGAATGGCAGGTTTGGCACATTCCAGCCACCAGGTCAAAGTCGTGCAGTATTTAGGTAAGCGACGTTCACAGGTGGCCCATGTCTCGGTAACACGTTGAAGACATTCGGGATCATGAAGATGGGGGATGTTTAGCTTCCACGGTGCACGACTACGCCAGACCACTTGCTTGGGGAAGAGAATGTTGCAGATGTAGGCACAGTGGTCCGAAAAGGCCAGGGGCCAAAGTTCTGCACCTTGGACTGCAGGTGTGAGTTCCCGAGAGACGTAAATTCTGTCCAGGCGGCTCGCGGAGTGACTCGTCTGGTAAGTATGTCCAGGGGCGTCGCCGTGCTGAACTTCCCAAGTGTCGCAGAGCAACAGATCTCGGACGACAAGACGCAGTTCTTGACAGGTGTTGTAGTGGGGCACTTGATCTTTAGGGTGCAAGACACAATTAAAATCACCCCCAAACAAGTAATGGTCGCAGCGTCCAAGAAACAAAGGAGCGATTTCTTCTGAATAGAAGAGGGCCCTGTCGCGCCTGCGGGTGGAGCCTGACGGAGCGTAAATGTTGACGATACGCGTCCCCATGACGGTGACGGCCATGCCTCTGGCAGATGGAAGGTATGTGATATCGGTCACTGGAATGCCTTCTCTTTCGTAGATGGCTACGCCGCGTCCCAGGTGGTCACCAGGAGAAGGATAAGTGTTATATCCCGCGACGTCTGGAAGTGTGGCCAAGTGTACTTACTGTAGTAGTGCTATATCGACGTCCGAAGCCCATATCATCTCTCGCAGCAGTTGAAGTTTCACGGGTGAGCTGATGGTGTTAGTGTTTATCGTTGCTATTCGGTAGGTTTGGAGCCGTCCCCCGCCGTGAAGGGGAACTCCACCGGCGGAGGATGAAGAGGGGCGAGGCAACGGCGAGTCGTGCCGTGCGCCACATGACGGCGTTATCAGCGGCGTAACGATGCTTCCGTCTGGGGTAACTCTGTCCCCAGCGTGTGGTCCGGGTCCTCATCGACGTCCTCACTCCACACCATTGAGGGCGCTGTCGTTGTGATGGTCGTACGTTCCACTTCGGTCTAGGGGCGGAGGACGTCTCGGCGGAAGTCGCATCGGTGGAGTCCATTGGTTCAGGAGCACCTGAGCGAGCCAGTAGAGTTGGCATCGAAACATCCACAGTCGGCGTCATGTTGTCGTCATTCGTATCGTCGTGTAGGTTCTCTGAGGCCTCGTCGTGTCGGACGGCCTCTGGAGCATCAGGGGGAGGTGATCCGTCTCGTTCCGAGACCGTACGACGCCTCCTCTTGCGCCTCTTAGGTGAACGTTGTTTGCGGGTTCGTCCCTCTGTGTCGGAAGACGGAAGGGAGTCGCGTCGCTCTGAGAGGAAGGCCGTCGCGGGAACGTCAAATGAAGGGGTGTCCATATGTTCAGGCTGGTGGGTGTCGGAAGTCGTCGCTGTTGGTAGTGGCGCCGTAGTAGCGTCTGGCTTTGAGCGCGACGTGTCGGCCCCGGCGGTATCCATAGCAGCTGGAAGGGTCACCGGTACGTGGTCCGATGAGCGGCGGCCGGTGGGAGGAGAAGAGAGTGCCGATGCGTAGGTGATCGGTAAAATCGTCGTCGGAGCCGTAGGTGCCACGGTAGCGCCTGGCAATTGGGTGATCCGTCGCTGAAGACACTCAGATCTGAGGTGGCCTTCTTTTCCGCACCCGGAATAGGTCTTGGGTTGGTCGTCGTATATGAAAACCGCTCGGCACCCGCTAATTTGCAGGTAAGATGGCACGTGGCGATGGAGGTCGATGGTGATCTGCCGTACACCGTTAAGAACGGGGTACGTTTGGAATTGCGCTCAGCGTTCGTCAGTGTGGCCATGTACAGTGACATAGGGGCGGAAAGCCGCGATAACGTCTTTCGCCGGTAACTCGAACGGGAGTTCGAAAACTCGTATGGTGCGCATTCCTAAGTCGGCATGGTCGACAGTGACCGCTCCGACATTGCCGTCGGCGTGGCAAAAGCGTAATCCATGGTTGGTGCCACGAAGTATTCTTTCACACACCGCGTCGTTGACAACTTTCACGTACACAGTACTGCTTAATATGGACAAATGGATGCCCAAGATGTCGGAAGCTGGGATCTTAGCAACGTCGCGTAGGAAGCGTTCCACTTCCAAGGCCTTTGGTCGTGCGTATTCGTTGCAGAAGTTGAATCGTAAAGTTGATTTTCGAAAACGATTGGCCATGGCTCTAGTGCACGTAAGCGACACGTAAGTGACGGCCGCTGAAATGTAAACAACAGCGAGCGCGCGCGCTCCGCAGGCGGAAACAACAACACGTCCGCACTGCACGGCGGCGAAAGCCGGATTGAAATTATTCAAGCTTGACAGATGTGAGATATTCTCAATGTCAAGTGTACTTCTATCTTACGTCACTACCAGAGTGTTTCTAGACATGACATATCGAATGAAACATCACAAACTTGGTAATTTTTTGATTTATAATGTAATTTTTAAAGCTATGTATGTTTGGTAACTTTTTCTATGTGACTAATCAATTTTTGCCGATTAATATTATTTACCTCTGTTTCATAATTGCTTTTTCACCCATTAGTAAACATGAAAATTACCAGTGTGGTGTTTTCTTCTTCTTGTTTTTTTGTAAAAAACAACTGTATAAGCCAGTACAAAATAAATACGATCCTCTTCCACCAGATGTTGAGGCCAACAGTTTAACTTTCTAGCCGTTTTACGCACTGTTCTGTTGTAAGTTAATTCATGATCTGATAAATGAGGGAACCTGTTTCATGGCTGCAAGCAATCTAAAGTAATCCCTGCTCTTTCTTTTGCATTTTTATGTCTTATAATGAAACCAATGCACACAAATATTTTTCAGTCTCAAGATGACAGTGATCTCTGATTAATATCCATAAAAGTCACCAGTGCAATAAAAAGTACTTACAATATCAGAGGTATTAGTGATCTTTCCCCAACAGTTATATTTGTCTATGATGTTCATTTCTTTCCTGACTCGTAATATTTTCCTGTGACATTCCTACACTGTCTGAAACAAAAAATGGAGTACCTAGAAGACATGATCGGATATCAATGTAACTTCGTAGACGTACGCACCATCGGCGGGCACGAGTACATTAGTGTTGATCGTATTTAGTGTCGTCACCAGTCCTTTAGTAGGGTATATGAGGGACGCGAACAGCGACAGACATTGAGTGATCACCGTGGAAGACACGGAGATGCTGTGTGCTCGTATGAAACAGCGTTATCAGCACCCGCAAGGTTGAAGGGGCCATATTGTAGGTCTCCATTTGACCTGACTGTATCATCGACCATTGTCATGATTTGTGGAGCATTCGGCCGTGACAGTGCCCGGATATTGGACTGTATGGACTTCCTGCAACATTCTGCGTCAACCCGCCCCATTGATCGAAGCCTAGCAGCACCCGGACTAGGGAATTACAGTCGCATGCGTGGGCTGCCTTTAACTCCAGACACAAACAGCTGCGTTTGGAGTTATGCCATCAGAAAGCATGGACTGTTGACGAATGGCACCGCATCGTGTTGAGCGATGAATTGCAGTTTTGCACTGTCCCAATTGACCACCGTCAGCGAGAATTGAGGCGATAGGGGTGCAGGTACCATTCTTCCAATGTTTTCGAAGAGACATAGCTGTGTTATTGATGGTGTCATGGTGTTGGCAGCCAACATGTATGACTTCATATCACTGCTGGTAGTGCCTGAGGGAACGCTGACGGCACAACACCGCCTCAAGGACGTCCTGTAGCCTCATGTGTTACCTCTCACGTGACAGTATCGTGTTGCCATTTGTCAACAGGACAATGCTCGTCCCCAAGTGGCACGTGACACTATGAATTTTCTGCATGATGTTGAGGTCCTCCCGTGGCCAGGCAAGATCTCCAGATCCGTCCTCTATAGAAAATGCGTGGGACCGACTCGGATGTCAACTCCATCCTAGTGACAGTATTCAGAATATCAAGGGTCAGTTACAGCGGACGAGGGCCAGCTTGTCTCAGGAGAGGATACTAAGGCTTGTGACACACTACTCAACTAAACCAGTGCATGCGCCTAGGCCACAATGCGTGCAGTTTCGTACAGACAAGTGGGCTCATACTGCTCAAATGTGAAACTTTTGTCGATATCATTATCCGTTACTGAGATCCAGAGGTTCACAATTACCATACTTACGCACGAAAAATATGCACGAAGTATCCGGTCTGAGGCGTAAATATAGTTTCAACTAGTGCAGTGAACACATGGCAAGAATTCTGGGGTCATCCCAAGGTTTCTGAGGTCATGGACGTAGATGAGCCTGTCGTTGCGTGAAATTTTGTCATCGCACGTCTGATAGGCAATCAAATATGCCCGAAGTGCTCCTGCAGTGACAAAAAACTGGGCTAAAAAGGAGTTAACAAGTCTGAAAAGAACTTAAAATGACTGCCCAGAGATGCGTAAAACTGAAACGACTGGAAATTTAGTAAAATATTTCTAATAACATTTTTCCTCTTTAAGGACAGAAATTATAAGCTAGACGTTTTCGATAAATCGCGATCGATAAGCAAAGTATCCAGAAAAAATGTAAAGCAAACGACTTTGTTTTAACCTTATCTTATGCATACTTATTTGTTGTTTATATATCTCAAAGCACATAACTGTCTCGAAATATACAAATGAA
Source organism: Schistocerca gregaria (assembly GCF_023897955.1). Lineage (NCBI taxonomy): Eukaryota > Metazoa > Arthropoda > Insecta > Orthoptera > Acrididae > Schistocerca > Schistocerca gregaria. The sequence goes on from NC_064921.1 coordinate 431,056,453, forward strand.
CTGTGACAACTTTACTGACCTACAGAATTCTTTATACGAGTATATAAACATCAGAATCTGCTGTAGTAGGGAAAGGAAGGGAAGTCGCGGAAAAATGCTTCTGTCGGAGCACAAAAAAGGCGAATATGTTGCTGTTCAAAAGACTCTGATAGGAAAGTGGGAAAGTAGCTGCATGAATCCTCAATCCACCTTCCTCACCAAACATTTGGCTTGTGAACGTATTCGCACTTTTTTGTGCTGAAAGAGTAGCAAAGAGACAGTGACGGTGGAAGAAAGTGGGGCAGTGCCAGTAGGAGAGAAAGAGAGAAGAGACAGTAATGACGGGAGGGAGAAGGTGACAGAGAAAGAGAAAGAGACATGGATGAAGACAATAGCAGTGGGAGGCCAACAAAGGAGAGATATTAATGGTCAGTAAGAGACAGCGGCAGTAAAGAGGAAGATGGATGGATATAGCAGCAATGGGAGCAAAAGAGAGAGGAGATTGAGAAAATGAAACAGAGTGGATACCATACATAGGCTTGGTGGTCATGGCCCGCCTCCGTAAGACCGATGAACTTTCACACTTATGTTGTAGGAGAAGGCAATTTCCCTCACAACTCCCGCCCCCTATCCTTATGACCCTTTGTTGAAGTTTCCAGTATAGGGTTGTGGCGAGGTGTAACTACAAAGAGAGATGGTAAAACGATTTCGGATTTTCTGTGTTAAAAGAGCGCGAATATATTCGCATACCGAAATTTTCTGTGATGACTGAGGCAGCTGGGTTCCCACTTTCCTGTCAGTCATCTAAACAGGAAGATATTTCCTTTCTTGCGCTCCGACTGGAGTATTTTCCCGCTAGTCCCGTCTTAACGTTACAAACTCCTCCCTGACAATGTCACCAAAGTCAACTACCTCGGAACAATCGCTGTCCATTACAAGGCTATCCTCTGCGTAAGTTATTACCCAGATATTTGGAAAAAATCCAAAGTCCTGCTCTTCCTGAAACCCGATGACCACCATCATATACCTCATCCTATCGATCTACCAGCCTCACTTCAGTTTTCAGCAAAATTCTTGAAACCGTCACTATCCAACGATTTCATCAGCTGTTTGCAAACCATCCCCAATATAAAACGTGTTTTTCGTTCCAAATATTCCATCGGCGACCGTCTTCTTTACCTCATCAACCTTATCTCCCATCCACCAAAGAAATGAAACTTTGTCATATTTGTCTTCTTTGTAGTCCGGAAAGCCTTTGAGCAGATATGGCATTCTGAAATGCTCTTCGAGATACAAACTCACGTATTGCAAATTAATTACGTCTTCCTTATGGCATCCTTTCTTCACCTCGTCCTACATCAACCAAACCTGCTCCCTACTGCATGTATGCCTCAAGGTTCTATCCTGTCCGAATGCCAGAGGAATGCGGACACAGATATGCGGACACCGCCTTTGCCAGGCAGTTTGGACACCGATCCCTTGGCATGAGGGAAGGTCTTCCTCGGCCTTGCGGTTTCCGCAAGTATCTGCTTTTAAACTTTCTCCACATCTTTCCCGAGATAAGAAGACTCTGCATTTCCAATATTTCTTCAAAACATTGAAGCTACCATTAAATCATCAATAATTATGTTAGTATTTTCATTTGGCAACATGATTTCAGGAAGCCAACATGTCAAAGAACTATTAAGCGTTTGTTACTATTTTGTTAACAATGACTGTCGGAGGACAATAACAAAACAAAAGTGAATATGTGAGTTGTTGAGAAAGAAGAATGAAGTACACCATGTTAATTTGTTCACTGAAATCCGGTGTTACTTACGGCTAGTGAAAAGTTATTAATAATGTCTTGGAACAGAGAAGAGAAAGAAAACATGGGACTTAAAAGAGTAAATTGCAGTTCAAAAAAGGTTATCAGTAAATGGCAGCAGGAAGGTCATGCCAGCGATGTTTAGTGTTATAACATCACCAAAGGCCAGCAGCACAGTGTCAACAAGGCCGCAGAGCAAGTACATCTGCCGTGCAATAGTGTTTCTAATTAAGTAAAGAAACGTAAAGAATCATTTTTCGTTTTTTTGTGAGGTATGAAGATCAGTACAATGTACGAGGATGTGTCAAATGAAAACCTTAAATTTGTAATAACAAACCCAAATTTCGCGCCGTTATCCTGTAAGTTGGTAAGCGTGCTACAAACAGCGTGCAGAATGGCCTGTGGGTGGCAGCATGGTGCAGATGCTCACATACCGTCGCAGTATCTGTACCAAGATTGCCGCCCCACTTGCGACTTGCACCAGGGAAGAACAGCGTTCTGTTATTCGGTTTTTGCGTAGTGAATGTGTGAAACCTATAGAAATTCATCGACAAATGTAGGGTCAGTACGGTGATGCATGTTCGTCACAGCAGCAAGTCTACGAATGGAGTAGGAAGTTCGCAAATGGTGTGACTTCAGTGGAATATGCTCCTCGTCCAGGTCAGACACAACGAGTTGTGACTCCACAGAACATTGCAAACAGTTGAAGCCGTAGTGAAGGAAAACCGCCGAGTGACACTGAATGACATTGCAGCATGTTTACAGATTAGTCATGGATCAGCACACCACATTGTGCATGATGTGCTCCAGTTTCACAAAGTGTCTGCAAGATGGGTGCCACGGAAGCTGACTCCTGAAATGAGAAAACGTGTTGATGCTTGTGAAGAACTTCTTCGGCTCTTTGAACGAGAAGGTTATGGCTTCCTTGCAAGAATCATTACTAGGGACGAAACCTGGGTTCACTTCCACCAACAGAAACGAAGGGAGCGAGCAAGGAATGGCGCCATACCTCATCACCAAAACCAAAGAAGTTTCGAAAAGACCCATCAGCAGGGAAGGTTATGCCGACTCTCTTTTGGGACGAAAATGGCGTCATTTTGGAGCATTACATGCCTAGAGGGACCACTGTCACCAGTGTATCATACACGCCGGCCGCGGTGGTCTCTCGGTTCTAGGCGCGCAGTCCGGAACCGTGCGACTGCTACGGTCGCAGGTTCGAATCCTGCCTCGGGCATAGGTGTGTGTGATGTCCTTAGGTTAGTTAGGTTTAAGTAGTTCTAAGTTCTAGGGGACTGATGACCACAGCAGTTGAGTCCCATAGTGCTCAGAGCCATTTGAACCATTTGAAGAGGTACGTCACGCGGTGCACGAGTGGTTGCGTGGGCTACCAAAATAATTTTTTTCTAAAGGAATTTATGCATTTTGTAAGCGCTGGAAGACTTGCATTGAGCGTGGGGGAGATTATGTTGAAAAGTGATACAGCTTTGTACCACTTCTGCACAATAAATAACATTTAAAAAATATTTAAGATTTTCATTTGACTCACCCTCGTAAATATAAACAAGTAGGAATAAAAGTCTTAAATATATACAGATTTAGATTTCGCTCAGTGTGTAACTAAGAATCCTGCATCTGGATGTCCAGATTTCTTAATCATTTGTGATAATTGCGTGAGACTGACGTACATTTTACAGACTATCAGTTATTGTATAAATACGATGTACAGCTCGAAGTTGAAGCAGTTTTTCGCAGCTGCAATGTAGAGTACTACTGTGAGTTAACTCAAAAAGCTAAAACTGTGTTTTAATATTTATAATGAAAGGAATGTTCCAGATAGTCATTTATTAACCACAATTCGAAGAGATCAATATAATCTTTATTGCATAGAGTTACGCTAAGTAAGAGTTTTGAATTAAAACACTAATCAAAAAATTTAATCTAAAGAACTACATTTTTGTTTTGTTTTAAAAGATTAGCACGAAGACCTGGATGGATGCATATACCGCTGTTTCATGCATATGCGAAAGATCGTTTTCTGCTTGCTTGTTTATAGGCTAGGAAACATTGACTATTATTCGACCAATTTATCTTTTTCATGTTAAAGCACCACCATATGATTTCTGGTAGTAATTTCGTGGTCGTAATGATTCTCTTGACTTATCTAACATGCTAGGTAATAGTACAGTTTTAAAAAACTATCCATGAGTAACGGTGAGCGACAAACTGTACACAACCATACAGAAAATTATTGTGGGGATTGAAAAATATGAAAAGTAAACCTTTAAAATAGTTAAAGAATAGATACTTCACGAATGTATTTAAGGTGAACAGGAAACAAACATTTAAAAAAAATTGTACCACATTTCTTTTAAAACTATTTACTTGCTCTGGGAAATTATTGGTATTAGTGACGAATCATTCCCATTCTTTTTAGATCGTTCCTTTCCTCCAGTAGCGATGGGTTGTTTCTATTGCACTCAATAAACTGAGGCATCATATCTTGGTTAATTTTACAAAGCGAGTCATGTAAACCAAATAGTCGATCACAATTCGAAGAGCAGTAGGGACAATGAAAACAAACAGAATACACGTGTAGCTGAGTCCTGAAACTCTCCAATGAACGGTGAACATCTAGATCAATACTGAAATATTTTGGCAGCCACCACTACTGCTCGGGGTATTGACATACGGCAATACGTGCCGTCAGAAACTCATTCCATTGACCTACTGACAATGTAGCGACGCTGTGAACGCCACGTTTCATTCAAAATGTGATGGATGTTACGGAGAGCGGAGCTGTTGAATGGCGGAAAAATTAGGGTAAATCCTTCCGTGAACCTGGTGTGTCCGCAAATCTCCGGGATCTGTATGTTTCCATGTCTGCATATCACTGGATGCCGTCCTTTCACTCTTTACATTCTGTACACTGTAGATATTCTCAAACCACTCCCTCCGCTACGCTCTGAATATGCTGACAACATCGCTTACCTGACTGCTCACCACACCCTCCAGCTCTCACCCCCACGCCTAGCTACAACCTCACTTTAATCTGCGGGTCAAGTGGCGTAATACGTGGAAACTACAAGTAGATAGAAAAGCCAGCCTGACGTTCCCATCGTCCAGATCTGCATCTCTTCAGCTGCAATCTATCTCTCTAACACAGTAAAGTACACTCCTGGAAATTGAAATAAGAACACCGTGAATTCATTGCCCCAGGAAGGGGAAACTTCATTGACACATTCCTGGGGTCAGATACATCACATGATCACACTGACAGAACCACAGGCACATAGACACAGGCAACAGAGCGTGCACAATGTCGGCACTAGTACAGTGTATATCCACCTTTCGCAGCAATGCAGGCTGCTATTCTCCCATGGAGACGATCGTAGAGATGCTCGATGTAGTCCTGTGGAACGGCTTGCCATGCCATTTCCACCTGGCGCCTCAGTTGTCCAACGTTCGTGAGACGACGCTTCATCCAGTCCCAAACATGCTCAATGGGGGACAGATCCGGAGATCTTGCTGGCCAGGGTAGTTGACTTACACCTTCTAGAGCACGTTGGGTGGCACGGGATACATGCGGACGTGCATTGTCCTGTTGGAACAGCAAGTTCCCTTGCCGGTCTAGGAATGGTAGAACGATGGGTTCGATGACGGTTTGGATGTACCGTGCACTATTCAGTGTCCCCTCGACGATCACCAGAGGTGTACGGCCAGTGTAGGAGATCGCTCCCCACACCATGATGCCGGGTGTTGGCCCTGTGTGCCTCGGTCGTATGCTGTCCTGATTGTGGCGCTCACCTGCACGGCGCCAAACACGCATACGACCATCATTGGCACCAAGGCAGAAGCGACTCTCATCGCCGAAGACGACACGTCTCCATTCGTCCCTGCATTCACGCCTGTCGCGACACCACTGGAAGCGGGCTGCACGATGTTGGGGCGTGAGCGGAAGACGGCCTAACGGTGTGCGGGACCGTAGCCCAGCTTCATGGAGACGGTTGCGAAATGTCCTCGCCGATACCCCAGGAGCAACAGTGTCCCTAATTTGCTGGGAAGTGGCGGTGCGGTCCCCTACGGCACTGCGTAGGATCCTACGGTCTTGGCGTGCATCCGCGCGTCGCTGCGGTCCGGTCCCAGGTCGACGGGCACGTGCACCTTCCGCCGACCACTGGCGACAACATCGATGTACTGTGGAGACCTCACGCCCCACGTGTTGAGCAATTCGGCGGTACGTCCACCCGGCCTCCCGCATGCCCACTATACGCCCTCGCTCAAAGTCCGTCAACTGCACATACGGTTCACGTCCACGCTGTCGCGGCATGCTACCAGTGTTAAAGACTGCGATGGAGCTCCGTATGCCACGGCAAACTGGCTGACACTGACGGCGGCGGTGCATAAATGCTGCGCAGCTAGCGCCATTCGACGGCCAACACCGCGGTTCCTGGTGTGTCCGCTGTGCCGTGCGTGTGATCATTGCTTGTACAGCCCTCTCGCAGTGTCCGGAGCAAGTATGGTGGGTCTGACACACCGGTGTCAATGTGTTCTTTTATCCATTTCCAGGAGTGTATTTGGGACTGATAAGGAATGCACGTCCCTTCTTAATCCAGTAAAAAGCCTGAGAGCTGGCCGCTGTGGGCGAGCGGTTCTAGGCGCTTCTGTCCGGAACCGCGCGACTGCTACGGTAGCAGGTTCGAATCCTGTCTCGGGCATGGATGTGTGTGATGTCCTTACGTTAGTTAAGTTTAAGTACTCCCATTGTTCTTGGAGCCATTTTTGGAAAGCCTGAAACCGTCTACAAGTACTAAAACTAGTAACAGGCCACACCCCTCTAACCTTATCTTCACTTATAAATTCCTCAACCATTCCATCAAAACTTACGCCAATGTTGTCCAGATCTCCACCTCCTGTAAACTCTTACAAGTCCCTTGAAATCCTGGAAAGACACTCACTACGCCTCGCCATCCATATCTGCCTACCTTTATCGACTTGCATCCTATAAAACGTCATCCTCTTTCCCACGACTTCTTCTCTTCCTGGAGTATCTTTGGTCTTCATACGTTAATCGCAAAAACCAATGCCAGCACCCAATATGCCAAGCACTAAATCCAGGCCTAGAGCTTCTTCAGTCGCAATACATTAATCACATGACCCAAACCCAGCACTTAATATCCCAAGCAATAATCATCAGTCCAGGTCTAGACCACCTTTTGTCCCAATACATTAATCACAGAAGACAGTCCTACCCACTAATCACCAGTCTAGGTACACAGCTTAGCTACTATATCCGTAGCCCACTTCCCATACACAGTCTTGTCTTACTCATTCTCTCATCCGGAATTTCAAGCAATTCCCATTTCTTAACGATGGAATTCGTCTTGAGATGAACGAGATATGCTCTTCTTCCTAGTTACAAAGTTACAAAGCTCTAGTTTGTAACATCCTTCCATTTCCCTTTGCCCCCCCCCCCCTTCCTCCACCACACTGACTTTTAGTCGCCACCTGCAATTCCACAGGGTCTCATTGTCACACTCAGCATTCCACTGCCATCATGTCAATGATCATATTCCATCACCACCAGCATCGCCATTACCCCACAGCCGCACCTAATCATCAATGATTATGCACTGATACTCCAGAACATGATGACCACCTACCTAATAGCCGGTATGTCCAACTTTGGCACGGATAACAGCAGCGATGCGTCGTGGCATGGAAGCAATGAGGGGCCTCGGTAGGTCGCTGGAGGTAGTTGGCACCATATCTGCACACACGTCATTTAATTCGCGTTAATTCAATGCAGGGGTGCGTCGAGCTCTGACGTCACGTTCAGTCACATCCCAGATGTGTTAGATCGGTTTCAGATGTGGCGAGTTGGGGGGCCAACACATCAACTGGAATTCTTCACGTGTTCCACGAACCATTCCATCGCACTTCTGGCCTTTTGACATGACGCATTATCATGTTGCAAAATGCCACTGCCGTCAGTAATCGTGATCGTCATGAAGGGACGTACTTTGTCAGCAGCCAGTGTACGATACTCCTTCAACGTCAAGGTGCCTTGCACTGGCTCCACTGGATCCGTGGATGCCAACGTGATTCTTCCCCAGAGCATAATGGAGTCGCCGCCAGTTTGTTTTCGTCCCGCAGTATAGGGTTCAAGGACTTCTTCTGCAGGAAGACGATGGATTCCCACCCTCCCATCAGCATAATGAAGAAGCTATCAGGATTCATAAGACCATGCAACGCTCTGCCACTGCGGCAACGTCCAGTTTCAATGGCCATGTACCCATTTCATTCGTAGTTGCCGAATTTGTGGTGTTAACATTGGCACACGCATGGGTCGTCGGCTGTGGAGGTCCTTCGTTAGGAGTGTTCGGTACAAATGGTTCAAATGGCTCTGAGCACTATGGGACTTAACATCTATGGTCATCAGTCCCCTAGAACTTAGAACTACTTAAACCTAAGGACATCACACACATCCATGCCCGAGGCAGGATTCGAACCTGCGACCGTAGCAGTCACGTGGTTCCGGACTGAGCGCCTAGAACCGCGAGACCACCGCGGCCGGCAGTGTTCGGTACAGTGTGTGTTCGGACACACTTGTACTCTGTCCAACATTAAAGTCTGTTGTTAGTTCCGGCATACGCTTAGTTCGCCGCCTGTCCTGTTTTACCGGTCTGACCAGTATACTACGTCTGACATCTGTAATCAGGGATAGTCGCCCAACCTCATGACGTCTGGACGTTGTTTCACCTTGCTCTCGCCACTTGTTGAAGACACTCACCACAGAACTCCTCCAACACGCGACAAGTCGTGCATTTTCCGAAATGCTCGTACGTCCCCCAGGCCATCACAATCTGCCCTGGGTCAGTCTCAGTTAGGTCGCGCCACCTTCCCATTCTACACACTGATAGCACGCTCGCTGATACTACATACACCGTGAGTGTATGTAGTCTGACTGGCAGCCATTCCTCGCCAGGTTACGCTGTTACCGCCTGGACGGTTTATATCGATAGTAGGTCAGTGGTCATAAAGTTCTGGCTGTTCAGTGTATTTTAACTGTAATTCAAAAGCACCAGAAAATATTTTTAATTATTAATATTGTTCATAAACGTGTTTTTAAAAACATAATTTACTTTCACGTATTTTTATATATGTTAAAACACACCTTTTAAATATGAAAATTGGCAGTATCTGCTGGCACCCCACCCCTTCGTGGGGAACTGAAATAACAATGTAGCAGAAGAAACAAACAGGCGATGCTGGAGGTAGTCATCGAAAGCTGGAGATTTTATCCCAATTCGACACTGTGAATTTAAGGTGGTTGATTTTGGGGGAGGGGACCAAACAGCGAAGTCATCGATCCCATTGGGTTAGGGAAGGCTTGGAGAGGAAGTCGGTCGTGCCCTTTTAAAGGAACCATCCCGGCATTTAGCTCAAGCGATTTAGGTAAATCATAGAAAACCTTAATCAGGATGACTGTACGCGGGTCTTAACCGTCGTCCTCCCGAACGGGTGTCCAGTGTGCTAACCACTAGCCCATCTCGCTCGGTACTAAGAGTTTACCGAGAACTTTTTTTATCCAAGGACTTCGTTACGTCCGTCCATCCTGATTTAGGTTTTCCGTGATTTTCCTAAATCGCTCCCGGAAAATGCCGGGATGGTTCCTTTGAAAGGGCACGGCCGACTTCCTTCCCCATCCTTCCCTACTCCGATGAGACCGATGACCTCGCTGTCTGATCTCCTCCACAAACAAACCCAACCCAACTTCGTCACGGAAGACTTACTAGCTAAGAGAAGATGCAAAAAGAAAGGCGATCAATTGCAAATACACGTTTTCATTTTGTTGTTAAGTATTTAAATGCAGACGCGTCAGTGGTAGATTTAATTGCTCTGTATTTTGAAATAATATGAAAATGGAGCTCGGGTCATTACCTCTACTCGTCTGACCAAAGGGCGCAGATTGATGTTTAAAAAGGAGCTGCGATCCTGTATTGTATGTATGTAGGTATTGAACTGGGGACCTAGAAATGACGGAGAGGCTTCGTCCCCGCCGTAGCCCTCAGTGATACATTACCCCACAACAGGCTATAGCAGTCCACTCGCCCCACCGCCGCCCCACACTGAATCCAGGGTTACTGTGCGGTTCGGCCCCCAGCAGACCCCCTGGGAACGTCTCATTTCAGACAACTGTAACCCCAATGTTTGCGTGGTAGAGTAATTATGATGTACGCATATGTAGAGACAGTGATTGCGGAGCAATCGCCGACAAGAGGGACTGCATGTGAGTCAGCGCATGTTTTCGTCTCAAATGTAGGAAATACACTGCTGTGACAAAAGGCATGGAATACATTCTAATACCGTGGCGGACCTCGTTTTAATGCAGGAACTCGACATGGCGTAGACTCAACAAGTCGTTGGAAGCCCTCTGCAGAAACATTGAGTCATGCTGTTTCTTTAGGTCTCCATAACTGCGAAAGTGGTGTCTACATAGGATGTTGTGCACGGACTGAGCTCTCGATTATGTCCCATAAATGTTCGATGGAATTCATGTCGGTGATGTGAGTTGCCTAATCATTCTCCCGAATTAAAAAACTAAAAACCCGCCTCGACTGCCAAAAAAAGCACCTAGTGTTAACCCAGTTTCGGCGAAGATGACTACGCCTTCTTCAGAACAATAATAAAACCCACAAGTGCCTAAGAAGACCTTTGTCAATGATTAAAAGAACACCATAGCTATACATTTATGAACGAAAAAGAAAAGGAAAACACAAACAGTTCATATGTACAAAGTCGAAACCACTACTTAACTTAATGGTGTACGCTCCACCTCATACCGGCCTATGTTCGATGGGCCATGGCCCGCCATAAACTGCAGCTACAAATGGTCGCTCACTTACAAGCCCGACCCGCTATCTATGCACATGCGCAATACAAGGGAAGTTACTGGAATGCGCAATCGCGTACGAATACGAGAAAGTTTATACATACGTCTGGGTTAAATAGCCCATATATTCCCAACTGTGGATCAATGTATTTCAAAAACTGTAATGGATAGAAGAAGAGACGTGCTAAATAGGAGATGAAACCTAAAAATACCGCACATGGTTGCTTATGCTAGTAAAGAAACTTATATATGAAGCTACCTATGACAACAGGAGGAACTCTTAAAAACTATGCTTAAAGCCAGTAGTTAGCCTGCGGGGGGGAGGGGGGGAGGGGGAGAGGAGACTGAGGGGACGTAATCTAAAGACGTCGTGGTAATAAAGATATAGGGATAGAACGTGAGGTGTTCAACGGGCTAAAATCACATTCATCGTAAAAGGTAAATTACGATCAAAAGAAAGAAGATGAACAGCTTCACCAACCGCGATCGCCAGTCAGCGCACACATGTGAAAATCCACAGATCGTCAGATTTACAAATATGAGATATTGTCTTTAGCATTTTTCAGATGCTTAAAGGTCTGCATTTCTTCCAAAACATCCAGTTTTAAGCTCTTAACCTCGGCATGAAGTAACTCGATATTAACTGTCCAGAATAGCAACAATAGTGAACAGTTGTGGCCCGGTGTCATGACATAGTTGTTTGGGAGCATGAATTCCATGAGTGACTGAAAATGGTCTCAAATAGCCGAACATAACCATTTTCAGCCAATGATATTTTCAGTTGGACCAGATGAACCAACCAGTCCATTCCCTATAATCACAGCCCACAGCATTATGGGGCAATTACCAGCTTCCAAAAGGCCTTCTTGACGACTTGGGTCCACGGCTTCGTGGGGCCTGCGCCATACGCGAACCCTGCCATCAGCTCTTACCAACTGAAATGGGGACTCATCTGACCAGGCCAGTGGCCGAGCGGTTCAAGGCTCTTCAGTCCGGAACCGCGCTGCTGCTCTGGTCGCAGGTTCGAATCCTGCCTCGGACATGGATGTGTGTGATGTCCTTAGGTTAGTTAAGTTTAAGTAGTTCTAAGTCTAGGGGACTAATGACCACAGCAGTTGAGTCTCATAGTGCTTAGAGACGTTTGAACCATTTGACCAGGCCACTGTTTTGCAGTCCAACCGATATGGTCACGAGCGCTGCGGGCGACGTCATGCTGTTAGCAAAGACCATCTGCTGCCGTCTGCTACCAATCCATTAACGCCAAATTCCGCTGCAGTGACCTAACGGATACGTTCGTCGTATGTCCGACATTGATTTCTGCTGTTATTTCATGCAGTTTTGCGTCTCTGTTAGCACCGATAACTGAATCACGTCGGAAATCTTTTCACGTGAATCACCCGAGTACGAAAGTCAGCTCCACCAATTCATTGCCGTTTTGTACCTTGTGTCGTGATAATACCGCCATCTGTATATGTGCATATCGCTATCCCATGACTTTGGCCACCTCAATATAAATAACACAAATGAGGCTATTGACAGCACCTGGGAAAGACAGCTCTACAGAACGTGGATCTTTGCAGATATCAGCAAACTAAACATTTCTCCCAGTTACGCACGAATGCTTGTGGTGAGGAAGTTTCTTGGGGGACGTGTGTCCTTCACGTGAGAAGAGGCAGTGTTGCAGTACAGCAGTACAAATGGACGATTACTGAGCAGTAACTAAAACCGTTCGACGTTGTAAGCACAGCTAAAACCAAAATTTGCGGCATTCTTACATTGAATTGTCACTGCTGGTAAAAGAAAAATGGGTGAGAGATTTTCATCTGGTGTTAAAATCAATTTACAATGATAAGTGAAAAAAATTGCTTTTAGTTACCTAAGAGTCGTCTGGACTGACTTTGGAACAAGTGCCATGACAGCTTAATAACGTGATTACATGGTCAAGCGGCTAGAAAGAGAACAAAACACCACTTCAGACCTGTAGCCTGTGCCGCTCTTTCTCCATGAGAACGCACTCTGCACATCGCAAATGTCGTAACAGTAACACTGTACTGGTGCGCATGGAAAGCATTACCTCGCGCTCCCGGCACTTCCGATGTGACCTCACCGGACATGAACTTAGTGACAAAGGTGAAGTAATTTAGGCGGCTTATGCGAACAGGGATGGAGCAGTAAACCTTCCCAAACATTAAATCTTAGTACTTGAGAAGTAGCAAACTGCACTGAATTATTTTAACGAGATAAATAAAAACAAACATGTAGTACACAAATAATTACTTGTATTATCAAAGAAATGAGTGTAATGTGAGCAGAAAGATTAACAAAAAATGAGCTGGTTTGGTTGGTTGCTTTGTGGGATTAAAGGGACCCGTCTGCTACTGTCATCGGTCTCATGGGCTGGTTTGAAGCATTTCTGAAACGCAGTGAGGCTTAAATAATGCTTGGTACAGAGGGCTGGCTAATAACACAACTGGATTGTAACAGCTAACTTTTTACTGAAACGTAAATAACACGGGATAGAACATGACTATTCGTGGGAGTAAACAAATGACAATGAGATTTTGGGAAAACTGTCAAGAATAAACGTACTGAAAATGGATCCTTCTGCCAAACTAGCATGCAGCGGCTCTTCACACTTGAAATCTGCCACTGCAGCCGTTCTGACTGCAGGGACGTGACAAAACCTCTCTTTTACGGAAACCCCAAAACCTCTCCGTTCTTGCGTCATTGTAATCATTTTCATGATAAAGATTCACTGCGCTTCGAATTTGTTTACGAAGGATAGCAAAGATACAGTTGTGTCTCCTATTGGAAAACTGATGCCGTAGGTGTGACGAACGTCTCCTTCATTGCCTCTAACTTCACAGTAACACAAAATCTTGTTAGTGAACTCTTTGTCCTTGTTGCTGGATCTAGAACCTCACATGTAGACAAGAACTCATAAGGTATACTGAAGACTTATGAGTGTATCTACATCACGGATACTCTGCAAAACACACTTAGGTGCCTGGCAGAGGGTTCATCGAACCACCTTCAAAATAATTCTCTATTATTCCAACCAGTCTCAAAAGCACGCGAAGAAAACGAGAGCCTATATTTTTCCGGGCCAGCTCTGATTTACCTTATTTTATTATTATGATCGGTTCTCCCTATGTAGGTCAGCGTCAACAAAATATTTTCGCATTCAGATCAGAAAGTTGATGATGGAAATTTCGTGAAAAGAACCCGGCTAACGAGAAACGCCTTTATTTTAATAGTGTCCACTCCAAATCCTGTATCATGTCCTCCGTGACACTCTGTCCCCCATTTTTCTATAATACAACACGTGCTGCTCTTCTTTGAAATTTCTCGATGTACTCCGTTAAACCTATCTGATAAGGATCCCACACTGCACAGCAGTACTCTAAAGGACGACGGACAAACGTAGTTTACGCGGTCTCTTTAGTAGATCTGTAACATTTTCTAAGTGTTCTGCCAATAAAACGCAGTCTTTGGTCCGTCTTCTAAACAACATTTTCTGTACATTTTTCCAATTTAAGTTATTTGTAACTGGAATTCCTAGGTATTGAGCCGAATTTACAGCCCTTAGATTTGATTGATTTATTGTGGCTCGAAGTTTAACGTATGCCTTTTAGCACTCATGTGGATAACCTCTCTACTTTTCATTACTTAGGGTCAATCGCCAATTTTCGCGCGTTACAGATATCTTTTCTAAATCTGTTTTGCAACTTGTTTTGATTTTTACATTTCGAGCTGATACACGACAGCATCACCTGCAAACATCAGACGGTTGCTTAGATTGTCTGCTAAATCGTTTATTCAGATAAAGAACAGCAGAGGGCCTATAACACAACGTCGGAGAACGCCAGAAATCACTTCTGTTTTACTCGATTAGTTTCCATCAGTTACTACGAACTGTGACTTCTCTGACAGGAAATCATGCATCCAGACTCATAACTGAGACGATATTCCATACGCACGCAATTTGATTACAAGCCGCTTGTGAGGTGCCATGTCAAAAGCCTTCTGGAAATCTAGAAATCAATTTATATGTTATAAAAGTAAGTGTACAGTGTGCGTCACGCTAAAACTCAGAAACTACTCGTGGTACGATCAAGGGAGTTATATGGTGTGGTTGCCCTCTATCCGTCATCCATGAAGAAGGTTCCCGTTTTTGAAGCGCGTGCTTTTGAAGATAGAGCCGGGAAAATTCGCCCTCTACAAATTTCTGGAACATTCAAGAATCTTTGGGAACATTCCAGATCACTGTGGAACGTTCCAGAACATTCTCAAATAATGTGAAATGTTCTGCAGCATTGTGGGCCTCGAATTCGCTACTGGTGGGGCTACCAATTAACAGCCATATACAAACCAAGATCCGTCGTGGGCTCGAGAGTTAGTTTCTTATCTGTGACAAAGCGAGGAACCGAAAAAGCAGAGCAGTGAACGGAAAAGTTGATTTGGTTTATATTTTAGACATTTCCCAAATGTAAAAGAGGAGGAGATTTTGCCAGTTCTGAATCAAAACAGCGGAAAAAAACCCAGCGAAAAGCGAAACAGACGAAGAGCGTGAAGCACGTTTAAGTTCCCAACGAACGAGAATGAGCACGGTGAGTTGCAGAGAAACCGAAGAACAACGAAATGAATGGATAGAAGAATCAAGAATTGCGACACAATCTTATAAAAAAAGACTGCTAACTCAAGTCAGTTATGAAAATACCACACTGCGAGAAAGGCGAACGAGGGCAAGTAAACTTGTACAATCTAGCAAATGAAGCATTCCACAACGACCCTAACGAAAGAATATATCAAATACGTCGTAACTGGAGATGGCAATTCAGCAACGCGAAAAAATTCAGTAGTGAAACACCAGGCTTATGTTGCATGACTGGGAAAATCCGATTACCATCACTGGAAGTACTTCTGCACGAAATTTTACATTACATGATCGGGGAAACTCCAGAATCAAAACACTTTCTTCGAAATATAAAAAAAGGCGTACAACGCCTACTTCCAGTTGACTCATTTTGCTGTCACTTCGATCAACACTAACAAAGATGAAATCGATTATGTTTTTTCCACCGAAGGACAAACCTTTACAACATGGGAATATTACTACCACTAACTAACGAATACTATAAATTTCTCCAAGAATAATCATCGGAAGTGAAGAAACTGAAACCGATCAACGATGCACAAATATCAATGCATTGAGACGAGAAGTAGTTCAAGATGCGTAGAGGGTCTTACGCGAATACAAACAAATGATTCACATATTCAAAACAGCACTAGTCCGAATGATTTTTGATGACTATAAAGCTATTAATTCGAGCTGACAAAAGACCACATGGAGAACATAAGCGTCGATTTAATGCACGTCAGACAGACGAAGTCGCCATCGAAATTATGGGTAACGAGAACACAAACCGTAACACAATTGTAGACCGACGAAGAAAAGGAGTACAACGCATTGCAGAGATGCACCATTAATATGATACCTTCCAATATCCGTTAATATTTCTGCACGGAGAGGACGGATATTATTTTAATGTGAAACAAATCCAACCTGAAACAGGCGTAGAAACAAACAAAAAAGTCACTTCCAAGGAATTCGATGGTTACCGCTTAATGATCAGAGACAATGAAACATACAATCACATTCTCAACACTCGCCGTTTGTTCCAATTGCTGGTAGGTATGTATGCAAAAGCAGAAGCGGAGTGGATGCTTTACGTAAGACTGAATCAAAAGAAACTACGCACTGAAGAATACATCCACTTCCGAGACGCAATCATGAATGACGGAAACATTGACGACATTGGAACAATGGTAATCTTACCCTCGTCATAGATAGGAAGTCCGAAACATGCACGAATACACTCAAGATTCATCCCACGGGTATAGACAGAATCATCCAAGGTGCGTTTCCCAATCCACAAGAAAATCCGTAACTGTACGACATAATAGAGTAAAACATGATTCACTGACCTTGCGGGCCGTTAAACCGCAATTCACCCCCCACGTCCGGCCATCCTTATTTGGGTTTTCCGTGATTTCCCTAAATCGCTCCAGGCAAATGCCGGGATGGTTCCTTTGAAAGGGTACGGCCGACTTCCTTCCCTGTCCTTCCCTAATCCGATGAGACGTGACCTCACTGTCTGGTCTCCTCCCCGAAACAACCCAACATAATTCACCATGTATGAGTGATGGAAAATGTACAAAAAATACCCAAAACCATTCTTGGACGATAAACGAGCCGGAGTTGATGGCTATCCCAAATACAGAAGACGTTCACCCAAAAACAATGGCTTCACAGCAAAAATACGAAACGAAGCAGATAGTCAATGGATAATACCATTAACACACTACTTTCCAAAATATTTCAAACACACGTAAACGTAGAATACTGCAGTTCAGTAAAATCCATCAGACATGTTTGCAAGTATGTGAACAAAGGCAGTGACATCGCAGTATTTCAAATAGCCAAAGATAGTGAACAACAAAACAGAAAGGATGTGATCCTCATGTACAAACTGGGAAGATATATCAACAGTAACGAAGCAGCGTGGCGGATTGTCGCTTTTCCCATACACGAGCGCGAACTAACTGTGCAACATCTAGCAGTACATTTTGAGAACGGACAGAGAGTTTACTTCACGAAAGAGACCGCCCGAAAAATTGCAAGCGAACCCCTTCAGAACACAACATTAACAGTTTTTTACCAGCTGTGCCACAAGGACCCATTCGCGAAAACATCACTATATGTTGATGACTGTACGTATTATACGTGGAACATAACAAGAAACATCTTTCAACGACGAAAAAGAGGAATTCCTATGGAAGCTCATCCAGGAATTATAAAAACTGGCGCACTAGGCCGATTATACACCGTACATCCGAACAACGCCGAATGTTTTTGTCTTCGGACGTTGCTTCACGAAATACGGGGACCGACAAGTTTCACATATCTCAAGACTGTTGACGGTTATCTATAACAGACGTAGAGAGAAGCAAGTCCTTAGGACCACTGGAAAACGACAAACACTGGGAATTAACACTACAAGAAGTCTCACTCACAGCCTCAGCTGAACATAATTCTAACAGCCGGCCGGGGTGGCCGAGCGGTTCTAGGCGCTACAGTCTGGAACCGCGCGACCGTTACGGTCGCAGGTTCGAATCCTGCCTCGGGCATGGATCTGTGTGATTT
This sequence comes from Schistocerca gregaria, assembly GCF_023897955.1. NCBI lineage: Eukaryota > Metazoa > Arthropoda > Insecta > Orthoptera > Acrididae > Schistocerca > Schistocerca gregaria. Next base: position 431,074,339 of record NC_064921.1, read on the forward strand.
CCTTAGGTTAGTTAGGTTTAAGTAGTTCTAAGTTCTAAATGACTGATGACCTCAGAAGTTAAGTCCCATAGTGCTCAGAGACATTTGAACCATAATTCTAACAACATGTAACCCATAGAATCCATAACTGATATAGGACTCCAAAGAGAGCGTGAGTGAAGACACACTGTACCAAATCCGACAAACTCATCATGAACTGGCCATCGAATTCAACGACGACATCTTCAGTGAAACACTCATTCGCCTAGAAGATAAATGTTTAGGCATAAACAACAATCTTTGGACAACTATGGATGCTTATTACTGTGCTAAGCTTCGAAATTACGAAGAAAAAAGCTACAACATCAACGAACTACTTCAATACATTGCTCGCAACAAACCACTCCTCAACGACAATCAAAAGGAAATTTACAGTGTTATCAAGGACCGGATCGACAACAACACTGGCTGAATTATTCACTTGGAGCACCAGGCAGCACCGGGAAAAGGTTTCCAATAAATCTATTGCTGGTGGAAATACTTGCGAAACAACTCATGGCCCTTGCGTTGGCATCATCCAGCATTGCAGCCACACTTATGGAAGGAGGACGAACTGCCCAATCCGCCCTACAACTGCCGTCAAATATAGCAGAGGAAGAATTTCCGGTACGTAAAATCTCAAGAGCGTCTGGACGGGGTGAACTTCTAAAGCAAGCCGAAATTATCTTCTGGGACGAATGCACAGTGGCACATAAACAATCACTCGAAGCCATGGACGTAACATTACAAGACTTGTGTGGAAACTCTAAAGTGATGGGAGGAGCTCTACTCGTACTGTCAGAAGATTTTCGACAAACACTTACTGTTATCCCCAAGTCAACACCAGTAGACGAGATCAATGCATGATTCAAAAAAATCGCATCTCTGGCCACACATACAAACACTGCCAATAACAATAAATATGAGAGTTCAGCTATTGAAAGACGAAACAAGAGCACACTTCGCTCAACAGCTTTTACGAACAAGCGAAAGCACATACCCTACTGACTAGACAACCGGTCTCATTAAACTCAACAGCCATTTCTGCAACAAAGCGACCGCTGAAAACGAACTCATCGACCAAATGTATCCAAACACTGTTCATAGCTACATCAATCCGGACTCGCTATTTGAAAGGACAATTTTGCCAACTAAAAATTATATTGTCAACGATATCAACTTCAATATTCAAAAGAAAATACCCGGTGAAGACAGAATACAGCAATCGATCGACACGATGGTAAACGCTGAAGAAGGTGTGAACTTTCTTACACAATTTATAAGCTCTTAGCAAGTACCAGAAATGCCATTACGCTGCTTTCGACTTAAAATTGAATCTCCGTTCATTCTACCCAGAAATCTCAGCTCACCAAAACTATGTAATGGAATAAGGATGATCGAATACCGTCATCGAAGTCAAAATTTGACTGGACGGTACAAAGGGCACACACTATTTATTCTCAGAATGCCACTGATTTCGAATGAACTGTCATTCCAATTTAAAAGACGGGCATTTCCAATCAAATTAGACTACAGTTTTATAATTAACAAAGCGCAAGGGTAATCTTTAAAATATTGCGGCATCAGCCTCAAAGACTCCTGCTTCTCTGCAGGTCAACTATACTCTCGACTAGGAGATTCGAAAAATTTGTTTGTATATACCCCGGATAAGAAAATGAAAAATGTTGTTTATAAGCAAGTATTGTAAATAGTTATAATATGTATTCCATAATTTTTACATTTTATAATTTAAAGTTTATCCTTTTCCTCCAACTACCACACAGTCTCATATTAACTCCCTGACCGAAACCGTGTACCCCAGCTAGTACGGAATAAATTTGAAATCCCATGTAGATAGTACTCAACACTTCGTGTGTTCTCTTTCAGGTAATTCATAACGTCCGAACACAATATATATTCCAGAATTCTTCTGCATGTCGGCGTTAATGACAAGGACCTGTAATTTAGTGGATTACTCCTTCTGTCTTTCTTGAATACTGGTGTGACCTGAGCAACTTTCCAGTCTTTGGGTACGGATCTTTCGTCGAGCAGATTTATATGATTGTTAAGTGCGGAGCTATTGCATCTTCATACTCTGAAAGAAACCAAGTTGGTATACAGACTTGACCGGGAGACTTGCTTTTACCAAGTGATTTAAGGATACAAAGTACTTTTCCGTCTCAATTTTATGTAAAAATCAACACCTCGTTCATTCAGGCACTGTTTTTAATGTATATGTTTACCAATTTTTTTTATATATCAGGTAATGCAGCACACTTTCTAAGAAAATTAGAAGTAGTTTGAAAGTTTTTGAACCTGATTAGGATTATTAAAAACATTACAAAGAAATTCATGTAATTTTTTCCCAAAATGCTTCCCCAAATTGAGGCACCATTTATTCCAATGTTATACATTTGAAGGAGACCAAATTTTTACCAGATATGCACGACATGATGGGTGAGGTACTAGACCTATTTAATTCCACCTGTTATGTATATTGCAAGGACAAAATATCACATCTTACATTTTAATTTTTATAATTATTTTCCTAATAAAAATGTAATTTTTATATAATTTAGTTGATTCTGCAATACAGCTTAGGTCTACTACATAAGTATGAACTATTGTAAGTTACAGAAAAAAATTGGAGCTGCTTTAGGAAATACTTGTACCTGAATTCTGAAAAATACAACTTGCGGGAAATTGTAAATGGAGATATGAGTTCAATTAAACTGTGCCTCACAACATTGCTGAGGCATAGTCTTCATCCGGCAGCAATTTTTCATCTTTAAGCTTCCTCTTGGCATTCCTTTTAACACTTCTTGCTTCTCTGGTAACTTGAAGAGCGAATCCTTCAGCTTCATGCATCTGTTGTCTGTGACATGCAAGCAACTGATCTGCCATATTAGAGCCACTTTTTATGCCTAAATTTCTCAGGACTTCCAACTTTCCTATCACTCCATCATTGGAACGTATCACTGTATTTAGTACACCAACGTTCAATGCATTTAGTCCTACAAAAACATCCTTGGGTAATCTTCCCCATAAGCAATGGTTGAAACTTTCATTTGTATTATGAGTGCCCCTATGAAGACATTCACAAACTAAACAGGGTCACTCAGGTCTCTAAAAATTGGTTTTATTTCATTCATAACAGGCTCAGAAAGAGAATGCTTATGATGGCATATTTGACTACTTTCTTTTGCTTTTCGGTAACCACACCAAGAATCTGCTCCTTTAGGGCAAAATCCGTGAACAGGGTGGTCATCTGTGGACAAATTATGAATGTAGGTGGCCCATACAATTTTTCTTATTGCTGTCACGTAATTCAGAGGTGCAGCTCGTCTAAAGGCCAGTCCATAATAACTCTGAAGAATGTCTATTTCAGTTTTTGTCAGTCTGCCTCGACCAGACAGATTTTCCATCAGACGGCAACTTTCCTTTCATTTCTCTTCGTAGCTTCCTCAATCTAGCACCCATCCTCTTTTGCACATATCCACAATATTCCAGTTTTGTTACAAAGGTATCACCATAAACATTGAACTCATTAATTTTATTGAAAGCTTTAGAGTCCACATAGTCTAGGTACTTCGTACATCTAACGTTATGAACGGGCACCGACCTCTGAAATATTTTTAGAGCTCCATCACACTCCGTACCTCCACTGTAACCATTATAATTCTTAGAACACTGATGTTCAAATTTGTCCTTCAGTGTTACTCTGGCAAGTGTGGCAGTACTTAGATAAGCACTCAGCATCAACAACTTTTCCATTCTCCAGAGATGTAGCACTTACAATTCAAGGAATGATGTCCTCATTGTTGCCATGTCGCATCAAGTGCAACAGAAATGTCCCTGGTTCCACTAATATTTACAGTTTCTTCTATTACACCTTTCATAGATACTTTAGACACAACAATCAAGGCACGTAAAAGTATTTTTACGTACTTGGTGAACCTACTGGGAGGAGGAGGAGGAAGGTCCACCAAACCCCAAAACGTTTGAGCAACCTTTTTCCTTTTCCTATCGTACGTATTGCATACACTAACTTCAAATTCACGTCATATGAATTACGCACAATGTTCGAAGTGATTTTCGAGGAGGATTTATTGCAGGATCTACACAGAACAACTAATTTCTACGCTAAATCCTTTCTGCTACTTCGTTGTTCAGTTACGGGTATTTTTAGACAGCCTACACCCTCACATTGTTTACATTTTGCCACTTCGTTTATCGAAGAAGATAAGATGCCCGCATCAACAACAAATCCGCTACAAAAAGCGTCATTGTTAACAAAAAAAATTTGAATCACCAGGAGGTGTGTCTTACCTGAAGAACTTACACTTAGGTTACTTTCAACAGTGTGACTTGCTTTTTTTGTGAACTGGTAACCATGGAATTTCCTTTTATTGAATTTCTTGATGCGTGGCATAGTTCGTATTTATTGCGCACTAAAAGATATGCATTTCCAGAAATATATGTAGCACCTGGGCAACAAGCATTCAGTAACACGTGAACAAACAGCTTCAGCGAAACAAAAGTAAATACTAACAAAGATAATCATTTACAGACAGTGGAAACCTGCACTGTTACCAACATGTACAATGTGTCATACGAATAATCGCTGGAAACAGAAAGTTCACAGTTCTTTTCGAAATAATACTGCTTTCTGCAACAGAAATGAAGGGAGCATGGTGGCATACATGATCGTAACTTGAAAATTTGGTGTGTAAAGGTCATTTTTCTTTTGAAACCCTATAATGTGTATAGGAGTTACGGTATTCAGTCTCGCTACGACAACCATGTGTTCACTAACCCTGTATCCGTTTCTATGCTCATTATTAGTTCAGGATTATTTGTTGCTAAGAGGTCAAGTGTGTTTTCACAATTGTTTCTACACGAGTGGGCTCATGAACTAATTCTCGAAATAATTTTGAGAGAGTGCGCTTAGCAAAATTTCGGGTGATGCTTTATGCGTGCCTCCGGCTTTAAACATGTGTTTCCGCCAACATATCGAGGGTAAATTGAAGTCACCACCAACTATAATTGTATGAATCGAGTACGTAGTTGAAATTATACTCACATTTTCTTTGAACCTTTCAACAATTGTATCACTGGAGTTGGGATGTCGGCAAAAGGATCCAATTATTGTTTTATTCCGGCTGCCAAGGGTGACCTCTATTCACATTACCTCACAAAACTGCCAACTTCAATTTCTCTACAATATAAAATACCTCTAACAGCAACAAACACGCCACCGCCGACTGTATTTATCCTATCCTTACTTTACACCGTTAGGTACCTCGCAAAAATTTCGGCTGAACTTATCCCCAGCTTCAGCCAGCTTCCAGTGCCTATTGCGATTTGAGCATCAGTGTTTTCTATTAGCGCTTGGACTCAGGTACTTTCCCAACACAGCTACGACAATTTACAGCTATTACACCGATGGTTCCAAGATCTACGTTCTTTCTCTGTTCAACCTGCACGCTTTGAGACTGCAGCTCTTTTCGTGTTTCCTCGAGACCCTATAATCTAAAATCCGGCCAGTCCACGTCACACAGCCCCTGCTATCCGCGTAGTACCCTCCTTCGTGTAATGATCTCCAGACCTATTTAGCGGAACCCGAAACCACACCATCCTCTGATTTATAACACACATTGTCGTTCGATGTACCTGCAGACGCAATTATGTCACAGGAAATGAATCTGCAGCCTGCACGGTCGCATAAGCGTCTGAGCTTCTGATTCCCCCCTCCACTCATCTCTGTACCAGACGTCCGCAATCGGTCTTGTCGACTATGCTGCAAATGGTGAGTTTTGCTTTCATCTCGCAAGTAAGACTGGCAGCCTTTCAACTTATGATATCCCCTCAAAACCAGAGGGAATCTCTTCCGATCCAAAGCGACACACGTCGTTTGTAGCGACGTGATCCACCATCTGCATTTGGCGGCATTCTGTGCTCTTCATGACATCCGGAATGACCCGTTCCACGTCTGGAATGAAGTGAGAATACCAGCTAACCAAGAACTGGCTCCATTGATCAATGCGTCCCGCCCGTTTGCATAACTGCTAGAGGAGATGTTTCGTAATGGAAATCGATCCCCTGTGTGTGTCCCACTGTACTTCATAGTTTGTATGGCAAGTCTAACAATTTTTGTTGGCATCGCAGTTCCCCGAAATCTCGTTCGCGTCGCTGAGGTGCTCATTAGGATGACTAAATAATCTAAGCTGGTAGACATTCGATAAAAGACAGTGCTGCGCGGGATTTGCCGAGCGGTCTGAAGCGCTGCAGTCCTGGACTGTGCGGCTGGTACCGGCGGAGGTTCGAGTCCTCCCTTGGGCATGGATGTCTGTGTCTGTCCTTAGGATAATTTAGGTTAAGTAGTGTGTAAACTTAGGGACTGATGACCTTAGCAGTTAAGTCCCGTAAGATTTCACACACATTTGAAAATTTTTTTTGACGAAGGACATCGATCCTTCCCCAGTCCAATATTGAGCTTCGAATTGATGACTTCGGTATAGAAGATACGCAAAGTCGGAATATTCTTTCTTTCCTTTAGTAACTCACAAATTGTAGATTCAGGAGCTACCACCAAGTTTTACACATCTGTGATATTATCGATGCCACCGATATCTTCTTAAGTAATCCAACATCTCTACTTTTATTTGCTAACAGTAAATGTTAACATAGTAAGAAGATTTGGGCTTAGTGTACTGATTACAGTGTATGATGGGGTCACGGGCTTGGAATGACAAAGCAGACAGGAAAAGCTTCGGGGTTTCCCAGCAGGATAGTATCGCATGGCAAGACTGGCTGTCCTTGATTTTAATAGTGCGCAATTTTCTCTCATTTATAACACACGTTGTCATTCGATGTATCTGCAGACGCAATTATGTTACAGGAAGTGACACGCGTCTTTCAGCAATTACAGGTAGCGCGGTTTGTTTCACAGCTACGTCAAAACATACGACTCCGAGTTCTTACAATTTTCAACTTAGACATTATAAGACAGTGCGCTCAAAAGTAGAGCAGCCTTAAGAGAAAACGACTAAGTTACAAAAGTTGTTACAAGTGGCCTCGATTATAGGGTTCACATAACTGAATACGACATTCCGTGTCGTCCAACACATATTGGAACGTTTGTTGGGGAATTTCATCCTTCACTCTCTTTACACAATTCGTGTATCAGTTCTAAAGCAGTACCCTTACTATATAACCATAAGGAAAAAGTCAGGTGGGTACTGATCAGCAGACCAGCTAGGCTACATCCACTTCGAAATCACTTGTTTTTGGAAACACTAATCGAATAAAGTCGCCAGTTGCTGGCCGTTTGAGCCGTAGAATTGTGCTGCTAAAACAACGTGTTCTGTTGTTCGACTTCAGGTATACAATTGCACAATCTTTAGGTAGCGCCGATTGTTCACTGTGCCATGAAAGAATGTAATGGTCTGCATAACTTTGCACACCATCCAACCACTGTATACATGCAGAGGGGATTCGTGCAGAAGACGTGGATTTTTCGTAACCCAAATGCGTGAATTATGTGCATTCACGCTTTCATGAACGCAGAACCACGCCTCCTTAGACCAGAAGCAGTCATGGAGTTCTTCTTCATCCTTCGTTACGAACACCGACAGAAATCTGCACGTCTTCCATTGTCTTTAGGTAACATTCATGAACTGCGTGAATTCTGTTCGATGCATCTTTCACACTTGCACTATGTCATAGGTACTACCAACGGAGAACAAGGTTGGCTAGATGTCGCACAAACTTTGTGGAACTCTCAGAACATGCAGCTTGCACGTGTATCAATTAATCCACTGTTACCATTTTCGGTCGACTTATTTTGGCTGCATCTGCAGCATTTCGTGTCTTTTGCAACTCGTTGTGCAACTGCTCGATGGTGTGGATTCGTATGTGCATCTTACAATACTTTTGCGTGAAGGCATCCTGGGTCTAAGCATAACTGGTACATCTAATGTAAATAAACACTCCGTAACGTGTAACCGATTTCGTCTTACATTAAGCGATCATACCTGAAAAAAAAAATCATTCATGAAGTTGCATCCCTTTTCGAATATCATGCACCAATGTAAAACACGCTGTCGCGCAGATCTGGAAGCGAATTCTCAGATAAGAGTAGCTTGATACATACAAAAATGTGTTACTAGAGATTCGCTGATAATCAGTTCTCCTGAAGAGGTGAAAGTGTATTTCAAAGCACTAGTACGTGATGTACAGAAATATTTATTGATAGACGTTTTTGAGAACTGCAATGGAAAATCTTTTCTGCAGCAATGAAAAGCAGGAATGGAAATTTAGAATTTAGACAAGAGAGAAATTAATTTATTTTCATCTCACCTCAGAATGATTCACCACCTAGTTCTACAAATTTTCATACAGTACAAAGTAAGTCACAACAGCTACTAAAACATGCAATGCTGAAATGAAAGTAAAAGACTGTGTCGCATAAAAAAGGATTTATTATTTATTTCTTGTTTATTAACCCTGACCAGATTAGGGCATTAGGTCTTCTCTTACATCTGACCAGAAACAACACATACAAAAAATATTACGCAACACTCACAATAATAATAACTTGGACTATTAATAAAAATAATAAGTGGCAATAATAATAATAATAATAATAATAATAATAATATAGTAGTAGTAGTAGCAGCAGTAGTAGTAACACTAATAATGATGATAAAATAATGGAGGAACTAAGAATAACATTAATTAGTTATTACTTAACAAATTCGGTAATAATAATCTGTGTTTTTAATAAAAAGTTATAACTGGCAATAATACAAACACTAATAATAATAATAAAATGTGGAGGCACTAAGAATGATATTGATTAGTTCGATCTTGTTTGCTATTAGACGAAGTGGGAGGGATAGCGAAAGAGGAAAAGTTTGGAATGAAAGTGACGATGGCTGCTAGGAAACAAGAGAATTTCAACAGAAAACTCTGTAAACAAGGGGCGGGGAGAGTGAATTGGGGGGGGGGAGAGAGAGTTGATGAGAGTGAGCTCCAAGGAGAGATAGCTGTTGCGATAGGTAATTAGCGGTCTTTTGAAGTTTGAAAGGATTTTACGTTCTCTAGTATTTTGAGGAAGATTGTTCCAAAGTCGGATTCCTAATGCAAAAAATGTCTTACAAAACAAGGCGAGGTTGTATAGTGGTAAAGAGAGCATTTACTTTGTTGAGAACGAGTATTTCTGTTTGAGAAAAGGATATAGTAAACACAGCGTATGATAATCTATGCGTTTATCGGCAAGTATCCATGATAATTTATCAAGTTCCAACATACTGATGGTAATTTTCATAGGCAGGAGTGATATGGTCGAAAAAGCGTACATCATGTATGCATCGCACAAAAGTATTCACCGCCAGTTCCAGCTGGCGTGAGATCTCACACGAAAGTCCTTGTAGAATAGGATCACCACAATCAAGGAGGGAAGTATCAGTAATTCTAAGAGTTTCTTTTTAGGCTCAAGAGGGAATACCTTTTGTATATTTCTGTACTGAATGAAGTGATGCTGTCACCTTCTTACAGATTGTACTTATGTGTTCAGTCCAGTTGAACTGATATCCAGAATTATCCTCAAATTCTTTGGAGCAGAAGAAAAGTTTATATCTTTCCTGTTTAGGATTAAGGTTGGGAGAGATTCTCTGAAATGAGGAGTAATGTGACTAAGATTGCTTGCGCTTGAGCTGGGTATTTAGACGCCAGTTGTAATTTGCAAGCAAGGAAATCAATACAGCTACAATATGCATGGATGAGTTTGACAGGGAAATTCCAAATGCTTAAGAATCGGAAGCGACAACGCGCTGCCCTTCCTTCTATTTGGCATACACGCTATCGTGTCGACACTGAAATGCCATTTCTATTGGATAGTCTATATTTCTGAACTCGAGGAAACAAAAACTGTGAAATATTTAACTTAGAATGGAAAATATACCAAATGGGTACTTTGATCACCACTTACAGTGGCATATTATTATTGTTTAGAATGCCATAATGTCTCATAATAATGGGAAGGAAGATTAAGACGTAATGTGAAACGTATCTCTTACTATTTAATATGGAGGATACATTAAAATAATTATTTCATTTTAGAAAGAGCTCCTTTCCTTTAAGATTTAACTGTAGGCCCACTCACTGCTTGCATCTGATCATTTGAAAAGAAAGTGCATCAGATAACTACCTTTTACATTTCACATGTTAACCAAGGACACAGAGCAGGACTTCTAATTTATTAATGAGGCCTTCAATCCAATCTTCCACAAATATGTTAGAGAAAAGGGGGTGAGATCGCTATATAGAAATAATGAATTACTTTTCAACTTATGTTCTGAATGCTTTATTAAACGTGGACCAAGTACAGACAAAACAGCAGCATTCACAAACTAATGGGTTGGTGTGGTTGGCTTTTTTACGAAAAGATTCAATTAAATACAACAGGGCACCAAATCGAACAGTAGTGTAGATGGTTGGAAAACAAGGGGAACAGAAATTAGGAAAACGGATCTGTCGCACGTCAATCTGCTCATACCACAACACACCAGCATAACGAGATAAACACCGTATTACTATTACCAAAACTGCCACAAAACACAATGACAAAAGAGACTATCTTGGCTAGAGGTGAGATAGAACGCGGGCACAATACATACAAAGAAAAGCCTCGCTTATTGTTTCGACAAAATTTAGCGAAAGACGAACGAAATCAATCAATCCCACAAACAGCGAAAGTACTCCGAAGTGCTCAATTCTTGAATCACAAAACAACTTAACTAAGCAAGTACATATTCCACACTTCAGGTTGAAATCAATCTACTGATTGGTTGTAAAGATGCAATACACTTTACTCTGCTCAAACGTAGTTGAGAAATCCAAGTTCCCATAATGAGAATATCGATTTACAACAGAGAAATTCGGTAGAAATTGGGAATGCCTTTCATACAATACTCATGCACTGAAAGTGCACAAACTTACTGTAGGTTAACAAAGAATGGGCTTAGACTCTACCATCGACCACTTGGCAGTGTGGCTACACGAAGCCACTGAATTTCAAGTTCCGAAAAACTCATGAATGATCTAAAATTCAGTCTCGCGGCTCTCGTAATGTCGTTTAATAAACTTGCCTTCTGCACTGAGAATGAATCCGATAAAGTACCGGTCTGTGAAGCCAATGTCTTTTTGTTCTGCCCTAGCTCACGTATACACAAAATATTCTTACAGAAAAACACAAGAATGATATTAAATCTTCACATGAAATTATTCTCACGATAACTAACATGATTATTCCTGACATCCAAACGAACTGAAATAAAAATGATTTAAATTGTCACACTAAATTACTTAAATACCTCCCCATACTTGGGGTACCTACATATCAGTCCGTAGTCACCAGGCTGCATCAATACAGTCCCGTTTTCAGCTCCCAATCTCCTGTTTCCGCTTTAGCTACCGATACCCTTGTGGTGTAGGGGGAAGAGGGGCGAACAAAGATGCAGACGTCTTACCTGCCAACCTAACTCCTTTGTGTGCTATTCTACCAGCTCTGCTGACCAAGCTAGACCTTTCTGTCCCTCTTCTTCCTCTAAAGCTGTTGGCAAAACTGGAGGAGCAGACGGAACTGTAGATCAGCGTGTTCGGTCAGAGGGATAGCTGCTCTCTGCAATAAAAAAACTGAGTGAATGGATCAATAACGAACTTCAATGGGCGTCAGGGGACGTCCGCCAAGAACAATTGCAACGAACCATAACGAACAAAATGAGATTAAAAAAAAGTAAATGGGTACTCACATTTACTCGTTTCAGTCACGCACCACAAGTCAAATAAGGAAACAAGGATGTGGGGATGGTTCAGGTACCCACTTATTTGTAACGTAACGAAGAAAAGACATACCCGTGTAAACGACACGCTTTCTTCTGAGAGACTAGTTGCACACAAGCAACGTGGTCGAGCCCTCTCAAACGCTCCGACGACGAGGAAGTGGATGAAGAGGAAACACGAACTCGGATCGTGGAATAATATCAGCTATGTCCTTGCTAAGGGAACCATCGCTGCATTTGCCTTAAGCGATTCAGGGAAACCACGGAGAGTTAAATGTGGTGCCCAGACGGGAACCTGAATCTTCGTCTTGCCGATGCAAGTCCAGCGCGTTAGCAGTGTGTCGCCTCTAGAGACAATGGCAATTTCGGAGTCATTACAAGACAGTGGCAGATACGTAAGGAGTAACGAAGGGCTAAAACAGTTAATCACGAGGAGACCAGAGAAGAGATTTTGTAGGCGTCTAACTTAGGTGAAAGGATGAACGGTGTGCACCATACTTTTTATTATGTGAATAAAAGTAGGGTCACTCTGGTATATATGGTTATCCGAAATCAAGAAATGCTTTGAAAGATATGAAAAACCTATCTTTAGAAGAAAGAAAAAAAGTAGGTGTTTCATGATCGAAAATACCATTATTCATCGAAAGACAGAATACGGAAAGCACTGAAATTCAAAGCAGAAACAGTTATTCACGGGATTGAAAAACTGTACTCATCGGTTAAAAAAACCTTTAACAGCAGTTGCTATAAACCTCCAATTCTTCCTTCGTCAAAGTCGAAGGAGGCAGTGTTTGTGATCAGAACAGAATTTGCTGCACTGCTTAGTAAGAGTCGTCACTGTATTTACATGAATCGATGTCAGTAAATGATTAATGCGAGTGATGGATGCATGAAGACCTTTCAGTAGACGAGATCTCTTGATGCCGTATGAATGACTCAGCGCTACGGAGTCCGAATTGCCTGACTACCAGATATTACGTCCAAGGTCTTCAGAGAATGTAAAGAGCAAAAAAAGTAACAGTGCTTTGAATGCTGTGTGTTTACTGGAGGAGCTGTCACGTTCCAAGTTGACGCTAGGAGCTCTCTCTAATGATCCTAATACAACAAAATTGGTTCTTGCGGTCGGGTCATCGCGTTCAAGAACGCGTGTGTCAGCATTTTCAGCATGGTATCTGTTCTGTAAACAAGTGTTAGGTGAATGAGTGGAAATCACCATTATTACTTTGCTCAGAGCGAACTTCGGCTCTCTACAGTGGTGACTGCCAACGACGAAGAGGGAGGTGTATTTTGCATGAACTGTGTATTGATATATTGACAGTCAGTATAATTTTTTTTAAGAAACAGACCTAAGTAACACCGCTTGTGGAATGATAAACTTCTATATATTGCGTTGAAATTTTGCTCTGCAAATGGTTTGATAACCAAGTTGAATATGGCAAAGGTGTGCTCAAAAGCCTGTAGTGAAAATACTCTCTATGACGTAGTACTTCTATAGATGTTATGGGGTATGAGGCTCCAAGTAAACAGGTAATAACCAACTTCTGTGCATGTTTAGAAATATCCACATCTACACTGTAGACAAGAAATGAAGCTTACTTACCAATTTTACTGAATTTATTGTTCGGTTTGCTTCATAAGACGTCACAGTGGACGAAAGATGAGAGCCGAACTTTTCACATGATTGGCGAACTTTTCTGATAATCAGTTGTAACAGTCTATGATTACTTCGCTAATTATTTCCAGTTGCAAGAGACTGTCTACAGATAACTGATAGAGTTGCAGAATGGTAACTTCATCATTTGTTACTTAAGACCATTTTGCCGTAACATGGAGATTTTGTGCATTACGATCGTTGTAAAAGGCCAAGGTGGAAAGTTCTCGTCTTCTTAGTGAAATACTGTGTTTTCGGTTTAGGTCACTTTATTACCACAAAAAAGTAAAAGTAGGAGCAACCAGTGACTGTTAATAATCCAATTTATTAAGAATAAATAGCGCTGTTACCGGTTTCGAACCACCAAGTTTACCGTCAGACGGCTGGTCATGTTTAAAAATACATTTACATTATTCTATACATGCTATGTTTTTTCCATTGTGGCTGAAGTTATTTGGGGTGGTGCTCTATAGAAAAAAGAGGTAACAGAAAGAACTACTTTTTAATACTTTTTTATATACCACAGGAATTCGATGTAACTAACACAAAACGTAAGCCTTATCTTCGAAATCGTTTATGTTTTATAATTCCCTTTTAGGTCTGACTACAATAAAGTAATAATTTTCTTAATTTTTTTGCTATATGGCACCACGAGCCCAGGGAAACTTTGCCACAGCAAAAACAACCAGATAGTCGAGAATGTTGGTTCGTAAGAACACAAGCTCCTTGTAAACAATAGCCAGCAGTTATCTGAAGGTGACCTAATAAACCGAAAAGTAGTTCATACAAATAAAAATAAGTAGAACAAAAAACCGCCAACCCTCAATATGGAATTGTTCTATCAAGAAGCGACGAAAGAATTAACAAATTAGAAAAACAGCCAACGTCAAATTTACAACAGACAGTAAATGTAATTTTAAACGTGAACAGCAGCGTGACGATGAACTCGGTTTGAAACCGACTCTATTTGTCCTTAATAAATACCATTATTGCTTGCTGTTTCCGCTTTTTGTTAGGATTGTCCTATACTTTTGTACAGCCACAGTCACACTATGCCTATTTTTCCACATGAGTAATGACTTTTTGTGTTTTTAATTAATGTCTCTCCTCTCACATTCTTTCATCCATTTACGGCAAAGCAGTTGAGAGATATTCGCTAATTATTGTTCCAACATTCGCCTGGTAATGACGGCGAAAATTTCTTTTGTTTCCAGCAGATGAAACTGCCTTCGTTTTTTTGGTCAGGGTCACGGGATCAGCTCTCTGCTCTGATTGCTGTATTGCTTGTAGCGTGAGTTACTGAAACCATGCCTCCCCCATATATCAAATCATCCGTCAAACCAGGTGCATTCGTTTCAGAAGAGGCTATAGTTAAAAATTTCATTTGCATATTACATTTAAGTCAGCATTCATTAAATGTAACATAAATCTTACACTAAACTTTCTCACGGTTAATTCTATACATGTAATGAGTGGCGCCAGCTATTTTATGAACGTTCTATTAGCCAATACCATACTGTGCGCTTTCACAGTGTTTTCAGTTTATATAAATTGACCCAGGTTTCGATATCCCTAAGGGTATCTTCTTCAGAAGAACGAGTAATCTAAAAAAAAATATATCAATAACACCTGACATCTTGCTCCCAGTTATGCATATGAAGTGATTACAAGTCCTAAATGGATAAATGCTATAACGTACTTAGATTACATTATTTAAAACACGTTACATCCCTCACAAGCTGAAGAACTCAAGTCACTTACAGACATGATTAAAATTGTAAGATTAGAGTCAGATATAGCTATTGAACAGACAAACGTCAAACTAAGTACGTAGCGAATAGCTGTAGCGCTTATCTAGACTAGCATGTTGCAGGCTGATGCCGTAAATATACGCTCAGTTATAAAGCATAATAGCCAACTTTTCCTGCAGCGACATGTCGTCGTAACATAAAACACTAATAAAAGTTGAAATTAGACAATCTCCCATACTTTTTCAACATATTAAGCAACAAGTTAAAAACTGTGTAGTTTGAAGATGTAAGCAGACTCTTTTTCTAGTAAAAATGTGGAAAAGTAACAGTATAAATATTTTTAAGCTTTGAAAACGACGTTACAGGAATTAGTTAACAGTGACCTCTTGTAAAAAAGAGTGTTATAAAGTGAAAATAAAGTGTTACGAGATGTACGTATGGATATGGGTCCCTTTTTTACAGAGCAGGCCTTCTTTATGTCTAACGTCGAAAATCCTCCCCATCCGTCCTAAGTAAAACAATGGACATGCATCCCACGTAGTTTATAGACATTTGAAGTACATAAAGAGGCGTTTATAGTTTTAATATTATCGATTAAGTATATTTGTAGGTTGTTGTCAGCAGGGAATGCAGTCAGATTTATCAACCAGCAAAGTCTAATCCTGTACGAGATGTTGCCTATGAAAGCGCTGAAATTTGCACTGATCAGCCAGAGCATTATGACCACCGACCTCCTATCGATATAAACACGTCCAGATCATAGCAGCGTCACCTGGAGAGGAATGACTGCTAATTAGATACACACACGTCGCATCTATTGTGAGTGAGCGTGCTATTCGTGTGTGGAATGGGGAGGCGGGCGATCTATCTGTGTTTGACCTAGGGCAGATAGTGGTGGTCCAGAGGCTCGGCATGAGAGTTTCGGAAACTGTATGACTTGTAGGGTGTTCGAGGAGTGCTGTGGTCTCTTCAACACGTGGCGAGACGAAAGTGAAATGACCTCCTGAAGACGTATTATGTTGCGCGGCCACCTCTCGTTACAGATGTCGGACGTCGTAACCGAGGCAGACTGGTAAAAGACGACAGGCGACGAACCATGACGGAACCAGCATCAGACTTTTATACTGGACAGAGTACAAGTTTGACTGAACACATATAGTGCGCCGAACACATGATTGGCCTCCGCAGCCAATGTTAACACCACGACATCGGCAACTGCGACTGAAATGGGTACGTAACCATTGGCACTGGACGTTGGCACAGTGAAAGAGCGTTGCATGCTCTGATGAATCTCGATACCACCTTCAACATGCCGATGGGAGGGCGGAAAGCCGTCCTCTTCCAGGGGAACAGCTCCTTTACAGCTGTTCAAATGGTTCAAATGGCTCTGAACACTATGGGACTTAACATCTGAGGTCATCAGTCCCCTAGAACTTAGAGCTACTTAAACCTAACTAACCTAAGGACATCACACACATCCATGCCCGAGGCAGGATTCGAACCTGCGACCGTAGTGGTCGCGCGGTTCCAGACTATAGCGCCTAGAACCGTTTACAGCTGTACTGCGGGACGAAGACAAGCTGGCGGCCGCTCCATTATGCACTGGGGAACATTGAAGTGGCCATCGATGAGTCCAGTGGAGCTTGTGCAAAGCATCATGACGGCCAAGAGTACCGCACACTGCTTGCAAACCACATATGTCCCATCTTGACTATCATGTTTCCCGATGGCGGTGGCGTTTTTCAACAAGATAAGGCGCCATATCACAAAGCCAGGAGTGTGGTGGAGTGGTTCGAGGAACACATTGGCGAGTTCGAAATGATGGACTGGCTCCCCTAACTCCCCAGATCTAAACCCGATCGAAAGTGTCGCGTCAGAAGTCTTGGTCCCTACTCCCTGGATTTTATGGCAATTGGGAAACTCGTGTGTCCAGATGTGTTCCCAACTTCCTCCAGAGGCCTACTAAGGCCTCATTGCTTCCATGCCATGAAGTGTCGTAGCTGTTATCCTTGCCAATCTTGGACATACCGGCTATTAGGCAGGTGTTCATAATGTTCTGCCTGATCAGTGTACCCTGTAGAGTTGCGCTTATGTAGGCGAGCAAGTGAGCCGCCCGGAAACGATGCCAGGTATGACGAATTTTTGCGTGGCTGAACGCAAGCAGGTCCAGTTCTCAGGGAGTGCAGCGTCCATCCCACCTAGGTGACCGGTTAGGGCCAGCCAGGCGCAGTGACGGGCAGTGGGACCAGAAATAGGGTAAATCCGAGTATGTGGAATTTTGACGACGGAGCGTCGCTTGAGAGGACAGACGGTGCTACAAGGAATGGCAGAATATCAGACAAGCTGAAAGATGGCTTCTTACATCTCTCTAATAATTCACAGTCAAGTATTAAAGCAAGTCCGAATACATCTGCAGTCTCAGAAAAATGAGGTCCATCCAATGACAAAACAATATTTTCAATATCTTTGAAACTACAGAAGTTAACATATCACACTAAATAAATATTTTCACAATGAACCTTTGTATCAAAAACTTTTAAACAGTTAATGCGATTTCAGCATACGATATCTCAGATAATGGCATTGCACTATAGCTATCGTCTCGGAAAGCTACATATCTGTATCTATTTTATTTCCTGATTTATTACGTTTTTTTATATATTTTTATTACGCAAATGTTTGTCAGAACATCGTATCCTCCACAATTACGCAGCAAGTTAATACAACACAAATCCCTCTTATATTGTGATACATAAAATGTAGACTGGCAAGGAAAGCATTTCTGAAGAACAGAAATTTGTTAACATTGAGTATAGATTTAATTGTCAGAAAGTCGTTACTGAAAGTATTTGTATGGAGTGTAGCTATGTATGGAAGTGAAACATGGACGATAAATAGTTTGGACAAGAAGAGAATAGATGCTTTCGAAATGTGGTGCTACAGAAGAATGCTGAAGATTAGATGGGTAGATCACATAACTAATGAGGAGGTATTGAATAGGATTGGGGAGAAGAGAAGTTTGTGGCACAACTTGACAAGAAGAAGGGACCGGTTGGTATTACAAGTCCTGAGGCATCAAGGGATCACAAATTTAGCATTGGATGGCAGCGTGGAGGGTAAAAATCGTAGAGGGAGACCAAGAGATGAATACACTAAACAGATACAGAAGGATGTAGGTTGCAGTAGGTACTGGGAGATGAAGAGGCTAGCACAGGATAAAGTAGCATGGAGAGCTGCATCAAACCAGTCTCAGGACTGAAGACCACAACAACAACAGCATGCAATTTATTTAATGAACAGTTTACTATTTTGCCAGTAACTGTATTTACATATTAATTACTACTGACAATACATAATCATAGTAATTTAAGAAGTAGTCAGTCACATGTGTTAGCTGACACCACCTTTGTAAAAGAGTACCAAAAGACGCTTCTGAGAAGCAGGACTGTTTAAACCGTAGTTAACGATAATCTGACGTCATCTAGAGTGAGCACAGTTGCGCACAGTACTGACTTATTCCTTTGTGTATAAACCTTTATTTATATTTATTGTGAATGATATGAAAGTGACTGAATGTTTATAACATTTTAATAATATTGTTGTAATATATTAGTTTAGTCTGGAAAGTGGTCAAGTTAAGTCAAATGATGTCTATAGAATGTAAGAAGGATGTGTTATTGGTGGGGACAGCCTTCAGCCAATGGAAACGCAGACAGTAGCGGAACACTAAGGGAATAAGGTGGAGACAGACTTTTTTGGAGTGAAGAGCTCAAGGGAGCTAATCTGAGAACTTTTACATTTGTGCTTGATGAAGACAAACTAGCCTGTGGTAACGAGTGGTATTCAGTCATGACGGTGGTTGATTCAGGGTGGTGAACGGCCGCTACCTTGCTGGAGGGAATATATATTTCGAGAAATCTGAATGTTCTCATGTGAAGGACACTAACTTCTGCCGCTTGTGTTGCGGAAATGAGGATAGACAAAGTATGAGTTACTATTTTTTGTTCAAATGGTTCAAATTGTTCTGAGCACTATGGGACTTAACATCTGAGGTCATCAGTCCCCTACAACTTAGAACTACTTAAACCTAACTAACCTAAGAACATCACACACATCCATGCCCGAGGCAGGATTCGAACCTGCGACCGTGGCAGTCGCGCGGTCCGGATTGAAGCGCCTAGAACCACTCGGCCACCGCGGCCGGCTTACTATTTTTTGTATCACATGTGATTATTTGTAAATCATCATGTTAAACTCCAAGCTGTTTTGAGGTGGTGAATATTTCGTGTATTGTGATTATGAAATGGACTTAGTTTTCGAGTATCATTGACGACTACTCAGTTTGGGGATTTTGCTACTATTCTCGTAACACTCTCAACGAAACTTTATTGTATTTGATGAGGATATTTTCTGTCTACAATTTCACTGAATATCATAGGATCACTTCCTATTTCAGATGTACTTTCTGGAATAAACATTCTCTGTCCTCTACATCAAATACAGACTTTGTTTATTTACCTTTTATTTTATATTTCTGTGTATCTTATTAAGTCTCAGTTCTAGCCAATGAGTAGACTATTTGACTGTACGTTCACAGCTACAGGTTATTATTTGCAGCGAATTAGCTGCAGGGCATAAAAGCAGACATGTATGGCTCGACCCTATGTCTACGTCGAGCTGTTCTTTTTAAAAGAGCCCTGCGTAACTTAAGTATCTAAAGTAGGAGTAACCACAGATGAAGATGCCCCATCTGGTTTGTTCATATGGCAAGCTATTTACGAGATCAACGCAACTGTTAGCTACAGTCGCAACCTATCACTTTCACGTTTCCTGTTTTTTACAATCGTTTCAAATGATATATATTTCTAGTTTCTTTCTCAAATATTTTTTCTGTGAATGTATAGTACCGATTATTAGAAGCTACAGTTTTAACTATATTCATCTCTTTGTATGTTTTCCCGGATATAAAGTATCACTATAGAACAATTTTTCTCTGAGTAGAAAAAGATAATTTTGACGGTCTGGGGATGCGTTGGGTCAAATGGCATAATTCGATTTGTACTGGTAGGTAAGCTGGAAAGCTGTATCAACGGCCAGATGGCCTTGCGATGGGTAGTACTTTAGCAGGCAACCTAGCCGATATTTTTATAAACATGTCACAAGAATTTTTTTGTAAATCATACACCTATAACGCTAGGAATTCACTTCTGTTACAGGTATTTTTATGATATTTTAATTTTATATAATGGGGTGAAAGATGAAGCTGATAAGTTCTTTGGAATGTTCAATTGTCTTCAAGAAAAAAATAAATTTACTTGTGAGCTGCAAAGTAAAAATCGCGAGCTGATTTCTTTAGACCTCATGCTCGCGGTTACAGGTGACAGAAAGGTTTCGCTATCTTCCGAAAAACCGACCTGTTCGTACCACATTATATCATAATGTGATCTGTCTTCACTCAGTCTAAAATCGTGCTATGGTAACACCCTCTTCTCCGGTAAAAAGAAATATGAATATAATTAAAACTGTAACTAGCAATAGCGGATACGATCCATCAATAGTGAAAAAAAATTGAAAAGAAAACTGGAAATAGAGTTACTACCTCACGCGACTGCAAAAACGGAAAAAGTGAAAACGTTTAGTTATATTTCAATACTTTCATACGCAATATTTCGTCCAGAATTAGATCTTTACTGGTCAGTAAATATGGCTGCAAAGTAGAATTCTTTACCGACTACAGCCTACAGAAATACTTAATCCATAATGTTAAAATCGTAAAATACCCCTTATGCAGTACTGGTGTCTGAAATTACATGCGGTGCATGTCCAATATTTTATATCGGACAAAAGTGGATGGTTTCCAATGTTAGATACAAAAAAACACCTGCTGAGTAAAAAGTTACGAATATCCCTAATTCTAAGTTCGCATAACACTCATTAACGTCAGGCCACAAGTCGAGAAGAGTAGATGAAATCGAGATTTCGTGTAAAGAAATAAAGGGGTGAGGGTTGGATGTACCTGAGGAATTAGACCTTATAAGATACCTGTTACCGAAAGATGGCCACCTCTTAAATGAATAGAGAAATATAGGCTTTTTTTAACGGTTTTATGCTCGCGACTATATAATTTCTTGCCGGGGTACCTTGTTTATCAAAATTACATTGGGACGGCGGGTAAATAATCATACTTTCGTTATGTCTTTATGAGAAGACACTTAATTGTCTGTGCATGCTTTACACCTACCTTCGCCATTCACAAGAGCAGGAAAACTATTTTTGCTGTCATCCAGAAAGTGATGGAGAACATACTGAGCATAATTCCCAATCTGCAAGTCCAAGTTACCTGTTGTGCTCACTGAAAGAAAATATTCCTACTAGCTGTTTACTCAGTAGGATCAAGAACTATGACTATAGATAAAAGTTCTGAGTTTTAACTGATATATTTTACAAAAGTTCACATGGACAAACATAAGTCTTAGTGCTGTAATTGATATCCCTGACGGGAACAGCAGTATTAACAGTTCAGAGGCGACCTCTAAGGCAGGTTCCAAGTAAAATGATCTATCGCTTCGACTTCTAATCACCAAAAGTTAATTGCTCGTCTTAAAAGTGGAAAATAGTCTCGCCACTTCCCGCGCGGTTTTGTTAACATAACAGGCGGCACACAAACGGTTATTTCCGTGAAATCTAAGGTATCCAGGACGGTGTACAGTACCCGCGAGTTCACTTCCTACTTTTACTGGAAACGCATTCAGCCCTGCCCAGCTCTGACGTCATCCGAGGCATAACGCAGGCGTTTGACTGACTCCAGCAGATTGACATGTCGGTGCGAAAATCTCTCTTTCCACTGTCTGGCTGTATTTGTAAAGAGGCGCAGATGACCGCAAAACGGAATATCAGCTATCAACCGCTCTAGACACAAGGAGGAGTACGGCCCTTTCTCGGACACGTGTTAATTGATAGTTCTGATATCTAACAATTTACAGTCTTCTTAATTTTTGTAGAAATAGAGATAAGTTTGATTCAGTTACTGAAAAAGTTATAGCTCTACGGATTTTAAACTTTGCTGGCTAAAATTTTTAGAACGGTACCGACAGTAGAATGTGACCTCTGAACTGCCTTTTTAAGATTCTTTGTAATTACTGTTATTTACAATACAGTCTCAAAACTTGGTACAGCTGTATTATTACATGAATGTAATCCAGTGCTGTAATTCGAAATTTCTATTACATATACAAATGATACTTAATCTACCATGAAAAAGACATTTTCTTTGCAAATTTGGCTTTTAGTGAATAACTTGAAAAGTAGCACTGGTAGCTTATTAGTGTCAAATATTTAATGCTTTTACATAAAACTGAGGCTACATACGAATTTTCATCTTCCTGAGTCTAATATTTAACCTATTGCGTTTTTCGAAAAAACGCCAATTTTAACCAAAACATTGATCTGATCAAGTTGGGGCATGTAACTTTTAATCGTGACATACATTTTTATATTCTGAACAATTTTCAGTTTTATTTTTTTATTACTCAGCGTCACACATTTTATCATTCTGGGACTTTACAATGTTAACAACAATATACTTAAGCAGACACTGATGAAGAATAGAAACGTTAGTTCAATCCTTAATTTCACTTTTAATTTACGGTGCAATCCTTTGCACGTCAAGCACGGTCGTGGCGCAGTAGTAAACTGGGGTTAGTCCAGGCACGCTCTCTCGCATCTGTACCTTAATGGTACAGCGCTTGTTTCGCCTCAACATCCTCTTCTGAACCGTTGCTTACCTGGCATACATCTCGTAATACCGTCCTTTATTTTCAGGAGATGGCACTGCTTCTTTGATAATCTAATTTATCACGAGAGGGCACTGTTAACTACTTCCTGTATCGTCATTTTCAAAGCTTAAATTTTTTTATGTTTTTCAACATTTTCACAAAAGAAAAAGGCTACGTACGCCTTCACTCTACACAGTTTTATTCTATAACTCTGAAAAAGTGTAGGAGATTGTCTAAATTACTACATAATACTATTTCATTTTGGTAGAAAATTATAGTACTATTTTGTGTGTTACGACGGCATGTCGCTGCAAGAACAGTTGAATATTGTACAACAGAGCGTATATTAACGGCATTAGTCTGGCACATACTACCCTATGTAAGCTCTACAACCAGTTGCTAAGAGTTTAGTTTGGCGTTTGTCTGTTCAACAGCCATATCTGTCTTTAATTTCACAGTTTTTATGGATTTCAATGATATTGTCTGAATGTGACTCGAGCGCCTCAGCTCGTGATGGATATAACATGTTTTACGTAATGTAAACCAAGTAAGTAATAGTTTTTATTTTCCATTCAGAAATTGTAATCACTTCATATTCGCAATTGGGAGCAAGACGTCAGTTGTTGGTGTGTGATGTCCTTAGGTTAGTTAGGTTTAAGTAGTTCTGAGTTCTAGGGGACTGATGACCACAGCAGTTGAGTCCCATAGTGCTCAGAACCATTTGAACCATTTGTCAGTTGTTGTTAGATAACTTGTTCTTCTGAAGAAGATATCCTTAGCAGTCCCGAAATTTGGGTCAAATTTAATATAAATAAAAATCGGCAACTGACTGTCTGTGTGCTTAACTGGAAACTTACAGTTGCTGCTAACAGTTATATTCAAAATTGTGACAAGGTATTTTAATTTATCCATTTTATCGAAAAACATACAACACAAAACTGTTCTGCAGGTCAGGTTGACACTTAATTTACTTTACTGCCCCATATGCAGGAACAGAATCGAAATATATTTGCGTTGATATCTGCCCCTTATTGTGTGCTAGGCCGCGAGCTCCGCAATGTGCCTCTTAATCCATATCACGAGATTTATTATCCGCGAAGGACTACTAGTCATTATGAAAGAGCACATTAAAGTGAAGAACGTTTCTTATTTGAGGATACCACACATCTTGATAGATGAGCAGATGGTGGATATTGTCACATGGCACAAATAAAGGTCCAATAATGACAAAAATATTTCACTCGATGTATTAATAACATTATCACAGGCGAAAATTGCTGAATTATTAATACGACATCCTAATGGAGTCACAAAAGAAGTCGGTCTGCCGGCATCTGTGACCGAGCGGTTCTAGGCGCTTCAGTCTGGAACCGCGCGACCGCTTTTCGCAGGTTCGAATCTTGCCTCGGGCATGGATGTGTGTTACGTCCTTAGGTTAGTTAGGTTTAAGTAATTCTAAGTTCTAGGGGACTGATGGCATCACGTGTTAAGCCCCACAGTGCTCAGAGCTATTTGAACCATTTGAGCCAAGTCGGTCTTTCGAAACGAGATAGTGCTAGTCGCAGTCCAAATAGTACATAGTGACTGTGTGAGTTCTTCCGTTGGTAAATGTGCTGTACAGTCTGATGGTCTAGTGCGAGCCATTAATTGTAAAGCAGTGTACGTGGAACAATGTCAACCTTGAGTTTCTGAGATGCTTATAACAACCGCCCCAAAGAGAGGCCCCACGATTAGTGATTTCATCACAACAACAACACCAGAAAAGCATCTAGACTGTGTCAAATAGTAAGGCTAGTACAGCGATTATTTGGATATGAAGATTGGCAAGGGTGGGCCACTGAATTTGTCAAGTCAGTGGATAACACTTGCGAAATATGTTCAAGTGAGTGGATTCGAGGGTTGAAAAGATGCACTGAGCGTAATATTAATCCTCTGAAACAGTAAATTTAAGTGCCACTGTCTTTCAGTGTCTAAATATAGTACTCTCACGTTGCACAAACAATATGTTTTCTCCATCAGGTTGCCCTCCATAGGGTGGGTGCACACAACGACGTTGTTCTATTGGGTTAGATAGAGCAGCAATCAGTCGTAGAATTAAGTTGCTTTAATATGGTTAAACTGTGTAAGCATTCACTTGAGCACGAACAACTGCTACAATTCCGCACTGCATTGATAATGACCTGACACAGGTCTAAATCTGATCTGCATTGTGACTATAAATGTCATATTAAAGCAAACTTAATTCTACGACGGATTGCTGCTCTATCTAACCCAAAATGTTTCCTGATTATCAGTTCAGTCAAAGGAGTATACGGAATACAACTAGGAAACGTACTGAGAAAAAAGGTGCTTAGTTAGATCAGCAGGCTGGAAATGCTTCGTGAGCAAGGACAGTCGGAACTAGTATACAACTTTCTTACGGTGACAGCAGCATTCTAGATTCAATCCTACCGCGACTCCGAAAACCGGTTGTAAATGATAATCATCCTGGAGATACTAAGAGACGCAACGGAAAGATACCTGTATGGAGTCCAGCAGCTGTAATTACGTTCAGCTTGAGGCGATTTTTCTCATTGAAAGGACATTTTCTGCGTCAGTGTTTGCTTTAACAATAAATATTATTTGAAAATTCCGATATTCCGCTTCGGTGATGTTTCGTCATCATCAGTTGGCTCGACTTCATTTTACGTAACAGCACATGTTATTGTTCATATCACCGCCTGTCTTGCGTAGCACAGACTATAGTTTAAAACAGTTCGGCATCTGCAGTATTTGAGCTTTCCATGTTGTCGAAACTCTATGAACTGCATTCGCAATATACGCTGTATCAGTGTTTGCGAACACCATAAAACGTGCTCGTAGCTAAACAAAATCTGATTACCTATGCCCCTTCTGTCCAAGAGCTACAAATAACTCAAAGAATAGCGTATTGTCAGTTTGTTAACGCTTAATTTCATTAAAATCTACTCCGTCACTTTCATCAAGGTTTTACAATTGTTTATTAGCTAAGTCGTAAACATAGGCCACCCTAATACCTAAAACTGAGATCGTAGTGCGTAAAAAATTTATACAGTCGTGTACATCTAACGTTTCATAGCCGTGATCAATGATAATGCTAGTGAAATCACTTGTGTCACGATTACTGTAAGCAGCTGGAGTGTACTTTCAACGTGACGTTTTTTCCCTACGATTAGTTAATATTCTCATTTACATTTTCAATCTTCATCATTCAAAATCAATTTTTACTGCAGGGCACCATGACAGTCTAAAATACGCAACTGCTACCCCTCTTCCACTTTCGTTCTGGTAATATAACGCCGCTCTATCTGGAGCTGGTCTGTCAAGCTACCGACCACCACTCTAGCCGACCTATATAAGCACCAGCATCGTACTCACCAAAACGTTGGTCTTTGAAATCGCCAAGATCATGGGTTTTAATAACATCTGTATACTTTTTTAAACAGAAATGTTGCTCTTTTACTACATTGCATTTTCAATAAACTGTACGACTGGACTGATATTACATTCTACGGTACTATCCCACTACACCATTTGTAGTGATGAAAAGAGAATGAGGAAAACGAACCGTGTGACTTCGTTGGCACAGGTACCCTGTATTACATATCGAGCAAGTCATCGGCTTTATTTTTACATACTAAAAGATTAACATACGCTCAAAAGAGGTTCGAGTTTTTGTCTCAAAATCAAATTAAAAATGCCTTCACTCATCTTGATGCCACTAACGTTTTCAGTAACTTTCCTTAGTTGTAAGTCAAATACAGAGACTGACAATCCCCTCTGAAATACTTCCATTAGGGATCCCTCCATCCTACCATTAACTCGCTGGGATTTTGTTGAAAACGATCATGACATACAACGATCCGATTCTTGAACAGTTCACTCTTACCACTACGCCGTGATGGAAAAAAAAAGGAAGACCAGTCGTTTTGACCACATGGAAAAATCACGACACCAAAGACGATGGCGAGTGACTGATCATCAGAAATACGTCAAATTTGTCAGTAGTTTAGTGCCTATCATATTATTAGGTCTTTAGGTCTTGCCTGCACGATATGACGTAAAAGTTTCATCCTCATTCTAAAGCCATAGTGCAGCATGGATTGAATTCATGCACCGACATTCTATCAGGACGTCTGTGTTCCTCTGATGTTGCACTAGAAACTCTCTGGCTGTGTTATTTCAATATCTCTGCCCACAGAGGACAGTAAAAAATCGACTGTCGTACCGCAGCGTTGATCATCTCGTCGGAAGAGTCTACGGGCCCTCTTGACGTAAAAAGGACATTATCATGAGTGTTTTGACGTATACAGTGTGGTTTCATTTTGTTTTGGTCAATATAAACTGTTTTTACAAATGCAAGAAGTAGATAACCTGGTTAGGAAGATAAGAAATGCCGATGGGACTCAAAGTCCTATTTTTGTGTTGTACATAAATTAAAGCGATTATGTATTTTACAATACTCTACTCAGTTTTTAGTTGCTTTGGGAATATTCTTCTCACTTATTAAATCCTCTGACACAGTTATCTAGCTTGCCATATCTGACACATAAGGTTTGAACTCACTCGTAATACCTTATTTTAAATTGCAGTGCTGTCTGAAGGTGTTTACATAACGCCAAGCAGTTAAAAAAATGTGGAAGCAGTCAAGGATAAACACTTACCTTAACTGAAAAGTTATAGACTGGGCCACCTTTTAAATAACTATCACCTCCTGTCCACTGGTTTCTTGTACGCCGTCCATGCTGTCCTTGATAACACAGACGTTCCATTAACTTTATTCCTCAACTTTTGTTACATTGAGCACTGGGTCCTCAATCTTGAATTTCAGAACCGATTGCAATTTGGTTATCTGGCAGGCTGCTGACAACCTGGCCAAACTATTTTTAGCAGCAGTGACTGCTCTATCTGCTTCTTTGAGTGAAACATATCTGCATCTTTTATAATTATTCCTCAGCCTGCCGTTCCTGTTGTTCCGTGTATGCTTGCATATTGGTACTCTTCTGCTATTGGTCCGTTTCGAAATGACGTATACTTTTACTACTTCACGTACTTCTACCATCATTCTAGTAACCGTTTCTCATAATGACAATTAGAACTTATCATTTTCATTTTGATACTTAACTACATTTCTGGCGAATCCATTTCCTAGACCAAAATTTGCCTTTCTTGCATTGGAGCTATCTGCGTCCAGTTTATACTGTTACTGATTTTCCAGCTGAGCAATTTCGTAAAACTTAATGTTCAACAGTTTTTCTACGCCTGATATGATCGGTGCTCGTGCAATAAAGCTCGCTGCTTGTTCTATCGCTCCTAACGATTCCCCTTATCCACTATCATCTGATCCTGCTGCTAGCGCACCGCAACTCGTCTTTTTCCTATGATTTCCAGCAATAGCCGCAAATGTTCTTTGTTACCAACTGCCTCACATACATTTCTTCTTCCATGTACTATATCTTCCTTCAAAATTACATTATTTCACCCATTTCTATGCGTTTTTCTGAATTGCTCATAAACACGACCTAGTACAAAGTAACACAAATGTCCATTGCTGTACTCTGACACCTTGTGCCAAAGCAATTAGCTGTTCACCTTTACTTGTTTATCCACATATGGTTTTTGACCATCCTGTTCAAACGTCCCATATTACTGGTTTTCATGTGGTAGAATGTCGACTAGCAGTTTATTCCATATCGTTCCATTACTTACTTGAAATATCTGTTGCAAATTTCGTCTTCATGGTCAGTGATTCACACCGGTCTGGAGCAAATATTCAAACACCAACTTCTTCCTAGTCTTTGCTTTCATGGTCAGTATCCATGCAAATTTGGAATACATATCGTCGGCGATTAAAATATATTTGAAGCTCTTATTTGCACATGAATATTTTATACGAGGTCAGCCTCTCATAAATCATCCGAGCATTATACCATGACACGCATGCTTGGGAATGATGAAAAGCACTCGGGTCTTCATCTGGGTGGCAGTATTGAAAAATTGCTTTGCTAACAATTTCATGTGCTTAGTAAATACGTTTTAAATTCACATTGTCCTGTCAGAGTGCTAATAAGGTTTGCACTATCCCTTACCAACCTCTTTGAAGTCTGAAGTATATCTGGCTCAAATTAAAAGACGACAGCTTTCATATGACCACCAAAACAAATGTATTTGTGCATCTGATTCTGGTTTTCCACCATGACTGCGTGAAATGTGATTACAGTGTTGGCTATGCTTTCTCAGGTGGCACAATATCTCCGCTTGAGCTCAATGCCTGGTAGACTACTCCATCAATCCGGTGCAGAATCTCCTGTAATAGCTGCTATTTGGCCTGAAATAAGTGGTTTAGAGACTACATGTGCATGCTCGAAGTGAATCCCCTTGTTACGCTTTAAGAATGACCGAACAAGATTAATCTTCCCGCAGTCATATGGTACCTGCAAGGACAAATAATTATCACCATACCCCATGAACTTTTACCCGGGTTCGATTCCAGGCGGGGTCAGGGATTTTCTCTGCTCGTGATGGCTGGGTGTTGTGTGATGTCCTTAGGTTAGTTAGGTTTAAGTAGTTCTAAGTTCTAGGGGACTGATGACCTAAGATGTCCCACAGTACTCAGACCCATTTGCACCATTTTTGAACCCCATGGACTTTGGGCCTTGCCGTTGAAGGAGTAACTTGCATGTCACAGTGATACAGATAGCCATACCGTAGGAGCAACCATGATGGAGAGGTATCTGTTGAGAGGTATGACAAACTTGTGATTCCTAAAGAGAGGCAGCAGCCTTTTCAGTTGTTACAGGGGCAACAGTCTGGTTGGCTGATCTGGCCATGTAACGCCAACCAAAATGGCCTTGCTGTTTTGGTACTGTGAATGGCTGAATTCAAGGGGAACCTACAGCCTTAGTTTTTCCTGAGGGCATACAGCTCCACTGGTGGGTTAAATGATGATGACATTCGCTTGCGTAAAATAGTCCCCCATTCAGATCCCCAGGTGGGGACTACAGCGGAAAAAGTCGTTAGCGTGAGAAATAAAACTGGCGTTATATGACTCGGAGCGTGGAATGTTGGGCCCTTTAGTAGGGCAGGTAGGTTAGAAAATTTATAAAGATAACTGGAGAGTTTAAATTTAGATATAATGGAAATTATTGAAGTTCCGTGGAATAAGGAACAGAACTTCTGGCCAGGTGCATACAGCTTTATAAATACAAAATCAAACAGAGGCATTGCAGGAGTAGGTTATGTAATGAATAAGACATTAGAAACAGAGGTGTACGCTTTGTCGTAGCCAAGGTAGACACTAAGCCATATCCACCACAGTACTACAGTTTTATATGCCAACAAGCTCTCCACTTAAAGAGACTGAAGAAATGTGCGCTGAGACGAAAGAAATTATTCAGATAGTTAAAGGAGATGAAAATTTGCTTATGATGGGGGAACTGGAATTAGATAGTAGCAAACGGAAGTGAAGGGAAAATAACAGGTGATTACGGACTTGGGAAAGGAATGAAAGGAGAAGCCGTCTGGTGGAATTTTGCACACACCATAATTAAATGAACGCTAACGCTTGGTTTAAGAATCATGAAAGAAAGCTGCATATGTGGAAGAGACCTGGAGACACCGGAAGATATCAGACTGATTATATAATGGTAAGTCAGATTTTAAATTGTGAGACACCTCCAGGGGTAGATGTGGCCTCTGACCACAATATATTGGTTGTAAACTGTAGATTAAAGTGAAATTGCAAAAAGGTAGGAAATGAAGGAGATGGAACATAGATAAGTTGAAAGAACGAGACGTTGTTGGGAGTTTAAAAGGAAACATTAGGCAATGATGGACGAGACCAGGGGACAGGAATACAATAGAAGATGAATGGGTAGCGTTGAGTGACGAAATACTGAAGGCAGCAGAGGAGCAAATAGGTAAAAAGAGAAGGCCTAGAATAAATCTCCCCACAGGAGATACTGAATTTAACTGATTAAAGGAGAAAATTTAAAAATGCAGCAAATCAAACAGATGAAAGGGAATACAAGCGTCTAATAAATGAGATTGGCAGGAAGTGATAAGTGGCTAAGCAGGAATGACTAGAGGACAAATGTAAAGATTTAGGACCATATTTCGCTAGGGTAAGATAGACTCCACTTTCGAAGACCCTTGGAGAAAAGAAAAACAGATGTAAGAATATCCAGAGGCTCAGGTGGAAAAACGGTAATAAGCAAAGAAGGAAAGTTGAAAGGTGGATGAAGTATGTAGACGGTCTATACAAGGGAGATGAACTTCAAGGTAATATTGTAAAAAGGGAAAGCATTAAGGATCTAAATCGAAACAAGGTCTCAGTAGTAGACAATATTCCGTCAAAACTACTGATAGCCTTGGGGGAGCCAGCAGTGACGAAATTGAATACTAACACGAATTCGTAACAGAAGAATAGAAAAATTACTAGAAACTGACCTCGAGGAAGATTAGTTCCGATTCTGGAGAAACTTAAGAACATGGGAGACAATTCTGATGATGCAACTTATCGTAGAAGACAGGTTAAGGAAAGGCAAACCTACGTTTATAGAATTTGTAGATTAGAGAGTTCCTTTGACAGTGTTGACTCTAGTACTCCCTTTGATGTGCTAAAGATAGCAGGAGTAAAATACAGGGAGCAAAAGGCTACTTACAACTTGTACAGAAACCACACGGCAGTTAGAGTCGAGGGGCCTGAAAGGGAAGCAGTGTTTGAGAAGGGAGTGAGGCAGTGTTGTAGCCTATTCTCAATGTTACTCAACCTGTACACTGAGCAAGTAGTAAACGGAACAAAAGAAAATTTTTAATAGAAACGGAAGTTCAGGGAGAACGACACTGTAATTCTGTCAGAGACAGCGGAGGACTTGGAAGAGCATCTGAACGGAATGGACAGGGGCATATAACATGAACATCAACGAAAGCACAACAAGGGTAATGGAATGTAGTCGAATTAAATGAGGGAATTAGATTCGGAAACGAGGCACTAAAAGTAGTAGATGAGGTTTGCTATTCGAGCAATAAAATACCTGATGATGGTCACAGTAAAAAGAATATAAAATGTAGACTGGAACTGCCAAGAAAATCTTTTTGAAGAAGAGAAATCTGTTAACATCGATCATAGACTGAAGCGTTAGGAAGTCTTTCCTGAAGGGATTTGTTTGGAGTATAGCCATGTAGGGAAGTGAAACATGAAACATGGACGATAAGCATTTTAGACAAGAAGAGACTACAAGCTTTTGAAATGTGGTGCTACGGAAGAATGCTGAAGATTAGATGAGTAGATCACATAGCTAATGAGGAAGTACTGAACAGAACAGTAGACACAAGAAATTTGTACAACAACTTGACTAAAAGAAAGGATCAGTTGATAGGAGACATCAAGGGTTCACCAGTTTAGTATTGGAGGGACGTGCGGTGGAGGGGGGAGGGGAGGCATGGGGAGATAAAATCATAGAGATGCACACAGTAAGCGGAGTGAGAAGGATGTAAGTTATGGCAGTTATTTGTAGATGAAGAGTCTTGCACAGGGTAGTGTAGCATCGAGAGCTGCATGAAACCAGTCTTCGGACTGAAGGTAAAAAAAAAAAAAAAAAATAAGCAACAGCAACAACAACATTACAATAAACGAAAAGAGCTAGTTTACTTTTGTTCTACAGTATTAGTTTATCGTGTTAGTCGGTTGTCTGATAATGTTAACACAATAAATTAATACTGTAGAAGAAAAGCAAACTAGCGTTTTTCCTTTATTGTAATGTTGTTCTACCAAGAACCGACGAAAGATTCGGTGAACAAGAACTTACGTTTATATTTTTTCCGACTACACACTTATGCATCATCGGCACTAATAGTTGCATAGTGTCTTCCATCATGGAGTGTTGCTACACCTCGACAAAATAACCCATTGAGAGTTGTCACAACTTTTTCGAAAATAATTTATGTCATTTTTGGTTCCCAGTGTAAAAGAATAAGTACTCTGAGCTCAAGAGTCAGTTCATCGCTGCCTCTCGTGCAAATATGAACAAGACTAGAGCCCTTGATGCTAAATTCGATAAATGAAAGACGACAATTCCTGTCGTAAATCGTGTGATGGTAGTGAGTGTGTACTGCATGTTGCGACTACTGATGCACGTATCCTTACTTTGAATACTACCATTAACTCGACTTTAAGAGAGAATAGTGACTCTACATTTTTGGTGTATTCAAGAAACCCGTCCATCCCAGACTTCGTAGATATTCTGCAACTAATGAATCCCTAATTTTTGTTAAGACGCTTCAGCTTTAGGACCATGGTTACAACGAGAAGGAACTTGTTACTGCTTATTACATGTACGAGCGGCTGAAACCAAAAACACTACATATAGAAAATTTACAGAGAGAAGTCTTAGTTTAAACGCTGTTAATTATTATACATTTCCTGTGCAAGTTATATCTTTATTATGTGGTACTTTGCACAAATGTAACTGTCTGTTCAAGTTTTTAAAAGTGATGCGTTTCTTTCAAAGTTGAGCTCTGCTATAGGTATTACGGTGGGTATGCACCATACCAGATTGACGGTCCTCCTCCAATTAAATTGCACTGTGAAGTTTCAAATTAGGAAGAAGAAATAAATAATGACTATTTTTACGATGTGTTATTTCTAGAAGATAATAATACGTGTACCCAACACGGCTTAGTAAGCTGGTCGTTGTTTAGGAATCAAACTCCTTACCCCCTTAGCCACAGTGGCTACACGTTTCTCTTTACTCCTTGTTGACAAGGATGGGGATGGGTTGGAGAAAGAAGAACAACTTTGCAAGAAATATTTTGTTTTACTAATGTATGTACATCGTTACAGAGATTCACTTCTGTAATATTTAGTGTTTAATCATTTTGTTTTTTGTCGGTCATTAGTCTCATTAAAATACTTTTTTGTCATCAATCTTATGGCTGGTTTGATGCGGCCCTCTATGAATTCGTCCGCTGTGCCAACCTCTTCATCCCACAGTAGCACTTACAACCTACATCCTCAATTATTTATCTGATGTATTCCAATCTCCATCTTCCTCTGCAGTTTTTATACTCCACAGCTCCCTCGAGTATTATCGAAGTTATTTCCTGATGTCTTAACAGCTGTCCTTTCATCTTGTCCCTCCTCCTTGTGATCGTTTTCCATATATTCCTTTCCTCGACGATTCTGCGAAGAACCTCCTAATTCCTTACGGTATCACTACATCTAATTTTCAACATTCTTCTGTAGCACCACATCCCAAATCCTACGATTCTCCTCTTTTCGCGTTTGCCCACAGTTCATGTTTCACTAACATACAATGCTGTGCTCCAAACGTATATTCTCAGAAAAATCTTCCTCAAATCAAAGCCTATGTTTGATGGCAGTAGACGTCTCTTGGCCAGGAATGCCCTTTTTGCCATTGCTAGTCTGCTTTTGATGTCCTCCTTGCTCCGTCCGTCATTGGTTATTTTACTGCCTAGGTAGCAAGCACGATTCCTTTACCTTTAACAACTTCATGATCACCAAACCTAATGTTAAGCTTCTCGCTGTTATCATTGCTGATACTTCTCATTACTTTCGTCTTTCTTCGATTTATTTTCAATCCATATTCTATACACATTAGTCTGTTCATTCCATTCAGCAAATCGTGTAATTCTTCTTCACTTTCGTGGAGCTTAGCCATGTCATCAGCGAATCTTATCATTTATATCCTTCTATCTTCAATTTTAATTCCACTTTTGAACCTTTCTTTTATTTCCGTCATTGCTTCTTTGATGTATAGCTTGAACAGTAGGTGCGAGAGATTACGCCCTTGTCTTACACCCTTTTTTAATTCGAAAACATCGTTCTGGGTCTTCCACTTCTTTTTTTTTTTTTTTTTTTTTGACCTCTTGGTTCTTTTACCTATCATGCAGTAGCCGTCTTTCCATACTGTTTACTCTTCTTTCTCTGAGAATTTCGCCGGCGGCGGTGGCCGTGCGTTTCTAGGCGCTTCAGTCCAGAACCGCGGGACTGCTACAGTCGCAGGTTCGAATCCTGCCTCGGGCATGGATGTGTGTGATGTCCTTAGGTTAGTTAGGTTTAAGTAGTTCTAAGTTCTAGAGAACTGATGACCTAAGATGTTAAGTCCCATAGTGCTCAGAGCCATTTTCTCTGAGAATTTCGAACATCTTGAAAAATTTTACATTATCGGACGCTTTTTTCCAGATCGAAAAGTCCCTGAATATTTCTTCAGTCTTGCTTCCCTTATCAACTGCAACGCCATAACTGCCTCTCTGGTGCCTTTACCTTTCCTAAAGCCTAACTGATCGTCATCTGACGGATTCTCAGCATTGTTTTTCATTCGCCCATATATTATTCTCGTCATCAACTTGATTTAATGACATGTTAAGCTATTTGTGCGATGATTTTCGCACTTGTCAGCTCTTGCTACCTTCGAAATATTATGGATGATGTAATCATTTATACTCTTTGTCATCCCTTTGAGTTCGGGTGTTCTGCCCGTGATCCGCGTCTTCCCAACACGATGTTTTTCTCAAAGTCTGATGGTGTATTGCCAGCCTCATACATCCCATAAACCAACGTGAATAGTCGTCTTGTTGCCACTTCCCCAGTGATTTTTGAAATTCTGATGGAATGTTATCTCTTCTGCCTGTTTCGATCTTAAGTCACCCAAAGCCCATTTAAATTATGATTCTAGTATTGGATGCCCTATCTCTTCTCTATTGAGTCCTGTTCCACCACGGATCAAACAAGTCCTCCCATTCATAGAGGCGTTCGGTATACTTTTTCCGCCTGTCCGCTCTCTTCTCTGCATTTAACAGTGAAATCCCTATTGCACTCTTAATTTTACCGTCCTTACTTTAAATTTGACCAAATGTTATTTTGACTTCTCTGTATGCTGAGTCGGTCTTTCTGGCTATCATATCTTTTTCGATTTCTTCACATTTTTCATGCATCCATTTCGCCTTAGCTTTCCTACACTTAATATTTATTTCATTACTAAGTCACCTGCTGAGCTATTCCTTATCGCAGTATCTATAGCCTTAGGGAATTTCAAGCGTGTCTCTTGATTCCTTAGTATTTCCGTATCCCACTTCTTTAAACATTAGTTTTTCCTGACTAGTCTCTTAAACTTCAGCCTACCCTTCATCACTACTACATTGTGATCTGAGTTTCATCTGCTCCTGGGTACACCTTATAATCCAATATCTGATTTCGGAATCTCTGCCTGACTATGGTGTTATCTAACTGGAATCTTCCCATATCTCTCGGCCTTTTCCTAGTGTGCCTCCTCTTCTTGTGATTCGTGATCTTTTCATCTTCTGCTTTTCAGTTTGCTATCGATTTTGATCAAACTAACCCTATCACGGAACAGTTTACAGTAACTAACTCTCCACGCTACCTTCAGTTCATGAAAAACGCTACTCTCGTTATACTATTTTCTGCTCATGTTGATATTATCCTACACTAGTCTGATCAGAAGTCCTCCTTTCCATTTCGCTTCACTGATCTCCTCTACATCTAGATTGAGCCCTAGCATTTCCCTTTTCCACTTTTCTAGCTTCACTGCCACGTTCAAACTTCTGACATTCCACGCAAAGATTCGTGGAAAGCTATCCTAGCTATCCTTTCATTGGTTATTCAGTGTTTTTCTCATGGCCTCCTCCCCCTTGGCAGTCCCCATCCAGAGACCCGAATGGAGGCCTAGTTCGAAATGTTTTGCTAATGGGTAGATCATCGTGACACTTTATCAATTACTGGCCACATGTCTTATTTATACACTTTATTTGTCTTTTATGCAAATGGTTTCCATTACCTTCTGTATCCTCATGCTCTTGGTTATTGCTGATTTGTCTGCCTTTTAGAAGCAGTCTCCCACCACCAAAGATAAGAGAATGCACTGATCCTCTGTCTGCGTCTCCACGCTCTTTGACAAAGCTGTTGGCAGAATGAAGGTGATGTCTTATGCCAGAAGTCTTCGGCCGCCGTTGCTGATGACTTTTATTCGCAATTTAAGCATTTGCAGGGTTTGAAGGTGGGGCTGATAAGTTTTTGATTACTAGTCGAAGAAGCTATCCCTAGACCGTGGGTGCACAGTTGCCATACATTACCATAGATTCAGACTGTATAGCATTTAAACCAATGGGTGCAGCAACATGCACAGGTATACCGTCTGTGAATTCAGCTTCTGTGTATTTTATGCCGATTGGATCTAAACTTGTACACTTCGCAATGGATGAAGAAAACCGTTTATACAGTATTCTAATTGATTTATATTTACAGTGGTCTCGTACAAATAGTTCCAAAGACATAGTATTCACTTCTGACATATGAATGCCACTGACTGTCTGTCTATAGCAGTCATAAGCGCACAGTATAGATCACTCAAATTCACACTCGAATGTTTTGTGTATGTGTGTCCCCTAAAGTTGATTCTAGTGCAGCTCCTCCGTATATACCTACTATTGAAACCTTTCACCTTAACATGTGGATGTCAGTTGGTGTGTGGGGCGTGTCATCTTATTCTCTCTACAGAGGTAGTCCCATTCATACCACGAATACTTCACTCTTGTTCCAATTACCACATGCAAGTAAATGTAGGGTGCTAGGCCAACATTCACTCACTTACATCCATAAGCAAAAAAATTATACGTATTGGCGAATAGCGCTGTTCTGGTGGCACTTAACTGCGGTTCGGTGAGCTGAGGAAGCTTTAGTGTCTGCGACTGCTGCTGCTGTTGTGGTGGTGCAGAACATTCGAACTGCACGTGCTGTAAACCTGGCAAACCAGCTGTAGACCGCTGCTGTTGCCGTGGCGGAGGCGTACATAAAACCTGTGTGGCCTGGTCCTGCAGTTCTGCTAGTACTGGATCAGGAGCATGTTCCACTGCTGTTAAAAAAAATGCATAATGAAACACAAATATAACCGAAGTCATTAATGAAGGTGTTATTGTTGCTCATTGGTGCACAAATACTTACTTCCAAAGCTAACAGGCTTCTTTGACTTTCTATTCTGGCTGGAGCTAGAGGCCGCTCCCTGCTGATGGCGCTTCATGGTGATTTTTTCACGTATTATGTACAGAGCTCGAATGAGAGGCAGCTGGAAGTTTATAATAAAAAATCGGAGGAGAGGTGGAACTTACTTCCTCCTTCCAGAGAGCATATTCCCTAAAAGCAGTGGGGAGCGTTGACATTTCGCAACTGGCTGAGTGCAAAATGGATGGAGTAGAGGTCAGTGACTTTAAATGTAACGCTGAGAGAAAAACGTGCTGACATGAATGCAATTCCTGAAACACTGACACCATAAACTTCTGACATTACTGCACTCCATGGAAAGCTGACACGAAAAACTGTTGATATAAGTGATTTTGGTCATAACACCCTCTGTCATCATACGAAAGATCAGGCATATGTGTGTTGGACCCCTGCACTATTTCCCCTTTCACGGGTCAACACGAAAAACATTTCGATGTTTTCCTGGTCTCTGATGGCACATGCGGACGCTTCAGAAACTTGGTGAAACTCTACGTTAAAAGAACGTGTGTCTTCCACGAGCTGCACATGCGGATGATGTTAAGTTCCAGTTTGTTGCAAACTGGATCAAAAACCATGCCATCCTATTTCTTATTTTTTCTCGTTCCCGTGGCAGGCTGTAAATGTGGCTCCACTACCATGCGTATAGCAATCACGGAATGGCATATACCATTTGCCACTGTGTATGAGGTTCTACGTTCTTATGACTGGATCTGTAATTATTTTTAATCCAATGATGGGAAAAATCCTGCAGAATAGTTGCTCCCTCAGCTTCAAGCACTTGAACAGGTAGTCGATGGCATCTGTGGTATCACCATTCCTCTAACTATAAAACAACGCATCTGTTAAGTATCATATTTGTGATATTAGAGGAGAAAATGCCAGCAAAAAACTGTATATGCATCACAGTCACCTGACCAGTAAATTTTGCAGCACAGCACACAATGAATGTAAACTGAATTACAAACACCCACAAAAATATCCGAGTTTTTCTGCAGTTTGAGGCGGTATGATGCTCACAGTATTACTGAGCACTTGACTGGTTGTGGTCCAGGCAATGACTGACTTAGTATGCTACCCGAAGGAAAGGAGAAACGTAGTTTGTTCTGGAAGAGGGTTACCAATCCCATAACATTGTGCTTCCTGGATTTGTTAAGACCTATGCAGGCACTGCTTCAGAAACTTGATGAAACTCTACGTTAAAAGAATGTGTATTTTTCACAAGCTGCACATGCTGATAATGTAGGTTCCAGTTTGTCGCAAAAAAAAAAGAATTTTCCCATACAAATATCTAAAATCGAGCGAGAGACTCTACAAAACTGTCCTGCCCAATATACCTGCATTTTCAAGGAAACTTATAGGTGATGCCATATTGAATGCAGAATATCTCTAACTTAAGGTAATATGCAACACTTTAAGTGGACACAAACTTACACCTCCTACCAGACGCATTTGAACAGTTACAAAATTAATGCCTACTATTATACTCCACCTACGTTATTGTGGGATGTAATCCTCAAAACCACTAGTGTCAAAATCGAACTTTAAGTGATAAATTTATGTGGGTTCACCATGTAAGAGCTTCTACCTACCGGAGGCTGACTCATGCTGAAGTGAGTGGAAAGGCGTTTTCGAATGTGGCAGATGATTTTGGTGTAGAATGCCTTGGAGACAGAGTTGGTATATCCTAATACCATGCACGACGAGCACAGTGATTTGCATCTGTGTTCAGATCACTAATTTCCGCAATGTGGTTCCTTCCTCAAGCAGATGACAATTATTGGGGACAAAAAGAGGTATATTATACTTCATAGAAAGCTCGGGCAAATTTATTAATTTGGGTGTAGAACTGATTAGTGATCCAAGTTATCCAGTTCAAGCAGAACCTTTGATTAAAGAAGTATAGGGGTTTATAAACCTGTAAAAGTTTACCAATGTTGTGTGCATTTGAGAAATCTTTTATAAATTAATGAACAATCCAATTTCCGGTAAGACAACAGAAGATACACGAAATATCTTCGACATTAAATTGGTCAGTCTTGGGATGGACATGTGAGGGGTGAGACACTTGATCGCTAACCCAAATTTTAAACGGAATAGTATTTTCCATAAATATTTTGTTGCTCTGGAGATATTGAGGCTTGCAGTAGAGTTAGTTCATGAAACCTGTTTATTTTGGTGTACATGTATTGTAACTATTAAATCTCCACGTCTGCTGTTTTCATTACGATATTATGAAAACTCATTTTGGAGACCCAAAATTGCTTTATGTGGACATAGCTTCATTTACAGGATGAAGAACTGCGATTTACATGAGCTGCTAAAGTGCCACATCGAAGCATTCAGCATATCCGTATTTAAAACCTATAGCCGTACAGCAAAAGGCAGCCAACAGAAGTTTAATGAAAGATGAGGTGAACACGTCGCAGACCAGTCAGGCGCAAATTTTTAACTTTCCCCGTTTTTAATTTAATGTCCACTAGCAGCTAATGTAATTAGCTTTGTTTAATTAGATTCTTACAGTTTACCATTACGTGGCATGCCTGTATGGTGGTGTACACATTGCGTGTGAGGTCAGTTTTCGGTCTAAGGATTGATACAGCAGTCTAAGTGAAAATCAGTGTCTCATCTTGACAATAACTGTGTCACTTGCAATGGCTGAACTGAAATCCAACTGTACTTGCACTGTTAAGTGGAGTGAGTGAGAAAGAGTCCTGATCTAATTTACATTTAGAATAACACTCGCAAACTGAAGTAATGATATCTGCAACTTAAAGAAAGTGATACCATACAACAGAGCTGCCTGATGAGCTTGCAGTGTTACCGTACTTTATACCTAAATTGCATATTGCTTCAGAAATCACAATACTGAGTATCTCTCAAATGTGAACTAATCAATATACACAGTCTGATAAAAAGTATCTGGACACCCAAATGCAATGCAAAATTGACAATCAGATGTGACAAGAGATGGACCCATCAACATAAAAGAAGTCAGAAGACAAGCAGTAGTGGCAGAATGGGTCTGTTAGGGAAGCGCAATGATCTCGAATGTGCACTAGTCATTCAATGTCATATAAATAACAGAGCCAACTAATCTAAAGCTATTAAAGAGTAGTGGATGTGTGACTGTGGAGTGGAAACATGAATGAACATCTACAGCTAAGCCAAGTCCAAGCAGAGCTCATGTACCCAGGATGTCAGGGACTAAGAGGCCGGTTGTAAAAATTCACATAAAACCACTGGAAGGAATCGTTAGTGAGATCCAAAGTGCTAAAACCAGTCCAGCTACCAAAATGTCTGTGTGCAGGGAGTTAAATAGAACGTGGTACAATGGTGGAGCAGCTCCTCAAAATCCACATATCTCTGTAGTCAGCCCTAAGCGACACTTGAGGAGGTGTAATGAGAGACGCCACTGGACGATGGATGGCTGAAAACGTGTAGTCTGGAGTGACGAATCATTTTATACCCTGTGGCATTCCGATGGAAGGGTTTGGGTTTGCCGGATCCTGGAGATTGTTACCAGACATCTTGTGGAGTGCCAACAGTGAAGTACGAAGGAGGTGATGTTACAGTATGGGAGTGTTTTTTGTGCGTAGAACAAAGGGCTGCCATTCTTCGACAACCTTCAGACATTTCACTAATGATGCGCCTAGCAAAGTGTAGGCCATTATAAAGGCGAAGGGTAACATACCTAATATCAGTAACCGCTAATAGGTGTCCAGATAATTTTGATCCAAGAGTATATTCCTGCAGATGGATATGCTGCAACCTAATGCAACGAGTGGTGGTGCGGGCAGGGGATGAGCAAGTCATAACTTGCAAGGAGCTTGTTCAAACCAGCCAACAGAGGACTGGTATTGTGGTCAGGAAGGAATGAACAAGTGAAAACTTTCAGGGAGCTTGTTCGAACCAGGTAGCCAGTCCCACAAGCCAGTGGCCGCGAGAAAAAAGACCTTGCAGCTTTGTCAGCTGATGTGAGAAACCGGCTTGGAATTTTTGAGCGCTTTCGGGCGACAGATATCCTTTGGTTTGTGCACTTCTTGGGCAGTCTCTGCCAGCTCCGACACTCACCACCTCCTCCAGCACATCAGACGCTGTTTATGTAATGAA
Source organism: Schistocerca gregaria (assembly GCF_023897955.1). Taxonomy (NCBI): domain Eukaryota; kingdom Metazoa; phylum Arthropoda; class Insecta; order Orthoptera; family Acrididae; genus Schistocerca; species Schistocerca gregaria. Next base: position 431,116,545 of record NC_064921.1, read on the forward strand.
AGTAGATATAAAATGCCAATGACGCCATTTTAGCTGGCGTATTTCTGCGATTTCTGACATTATGGAATTTTTTTATTCAAAGAATTTTCCGTATTTTTTTTACTTGGGAGCAGTCTGAATTTTTAAGTAGAAGAAATGGTCTTTATTCACAAGAAATATGACAACACTGCATGGAGTGGAGGGAGAGTTGAAGGGGAGAGGAGAGGAAAGCAGAGAGAGTGTTAGGGTTATGTTGAAGTTTGGCCTGGGATTAGGGGGAGGGGGAATTCTTTGTCAGCAACAGAACGCTACTGGTGCATAACAGTAACACGTCTCTACGACTGTGTCACCTCTTCCTTGAAACAACTCTCGTATTTAAATACTTGACGAAGGCCTTATCAACATATTCTACTCATGTTCAGTCACATCATCAGTAAGTACAAGCTTAAATATTTGTCCTGGATTATATCAATCCTTTATTCATATCACCCACGAGACATACTTTCTAAATTAGTTTAACTCTCTTATGAACTCACTGAGTATCTATTCTACTTTTCACGGAAAGTGAAAGTGGTCCCCTAATCGGAAATGAATATAGTGGAGCAGATGCAGAAAATCTCCATGGCCGCTCTTAGCATGGTCCTAGCAGAGGTGGTTTGCCTTTGCCTTCCTTCTGTATGTCATGAAGTGTCAAGTGTGACATGTGTTGTGTGTATGATTATGATCAGTGCATATATAGTGCAGTGTTGGATTTGTATTGATATAGATGAAGGGAGGAGAGAGAGAGGAATCCGGTAATGGCATAGAGTCTACTTATCTCGAATAGAACCAAGAGGGCCGTCGAGCTTAACGTTCCAGTCCGACAGACGAATCATCATCAACAGTGCCACGTGCCCACAATTCATGAGCCACAGTGAAGTGGTTTTGGAATTTAGTGCAGGTCACTGGCGCAAAGACTAATAATCAGAAATTTTACTCCACCAACTGTATTGCCCTTGCCTCTGAAAAACTGGCAGTGAAAATTTTATTCCACCAAGATTGGAACATCCTTATCTCTTACAATGCCCTCTGTGGCATTGTAGCGAGAAGGAAGCGACTCTGCCTCAGCTCTCTGGTTTCTGTATTATTAACCTGGTATCTTGCTGCTTCGGTAGTCCCTCGTCGCACAGTAGTAGCCCTCAGACGCCAGGTTCAATGTAGGTTTGTGATCCTGCTGAAGTGGGGTGTCTTGTAATATACTCGTTTTAATGAAGACTACTTTGAAACACACGTCACAGAATTTCCAATACGGCGGCTCTTGGCTTCGCCGTTATATTCAACCATTTTCAACACATTTATCACTTTCCACACTCGTGATAGTACTGACCACGACACGTAGCTCTCACTGACAACTAATACCTTCACTTTAACTTTATATCTTCTGTAACAGCTGGAATATTTACTCGCGACCGTTCTTTTGGAGCCGCCCCCGGTTACTCGAATGTGCGTTTTGAGTGGCGCCTCGCTACTAACTCGCCCTGTCTTCCCGACGCACAAACGAGACCCCACCTTTCTCCCTCAGCCAATAGGGACACTTCACTCGTCTCCTACGCATATATATGTAAAAACTTTCAGCCAATGGGTGTTTTGATCGCTGTTGCCAGGCAGATCTGACGTTACGTTTGCGGACTTTGTGACGGAAGTTTGCCTCGGAACACTGTCTCAGATTGTAAGATCCTACTTCAGAGTACTCGGATTTTGTCCCTACTAAGGTTGCACAACATTGCCTCCTATGATATTATCGTTAATGCTCCTTGCTGAAGCATAAATATCAGATTTACATATAGACTGGCTGCTACTGAGCTTTCCCGATCGCATAAATGTGCGTAATACTTAGCATAAATAAGTGAGAGGAATGCACGGCTGCATTACACTCTGATTCGAGCGCCATCACGCTGGCGTGCTTTAGTGACGCCACTTACGGAGGCAGGTCTGTGTCTTACACTTCGTTACTAAAGACTTCTGAAACGTATTAACCGCCTCTCTTCCTTTCTGGTTTTCTTTGTTTATTGATTTTGTAATGTTTTGTTTCTGCATCATAATTTTGTAATTTAAAGTGATATCCCGTCATTCATTGTCGTCAGTTGTTATGTAAAGGTACTTTTATTTATTTCTTACTTTGTATCGACGGCGTGTCAAACCCTAGTCTTCCTTCTTCTGCACTGTAAAACGTAAGCTGTGAGATCCGGTGAAAGAGGTGACCAACGGAATACACAAATATTTGTACGTTCTCCAACTTGTTAGTCACAGCTTCACCTGAAACCGGCTGGGTGCGGCAGTCCAGGCGCCCTTCAGTTGTGCACGGTCGACGATCAGTCACTCATTCACGTAACTTTCGTAACACCAGAAAAACTGGAATTTGTAGCCATCCGCCAGAGAAAAATCTCATTGAAAGTGACGGTGTCTGAAGTGGTTCAGCGGGCGCAAGTAAACCAATTACATTAACAAAAAAATAAGCTTGTTTCCGATGAAAGCTCGTCTTGGAAAACGTGTACAGAACTACTTGACCTACAAGAGCAAAACATGCTATGTGATGAGAAATAAGCAGAAGTAAAGTTATCGAGATTTTACCGTAAAACCAATCACTCCACCTACCGAAACAGAAAGTGAGATACGGGTTTTTCGATCAGGTTGTTTAGATATCCGCGTTTCTATAGTACATATAGGCTACGCACAGTGTCCCTAAAACATAACCTGGTTTCGAGCAAGTCCTAGTGCCCAACGTGACGACTATATATCTGGTTAATATTTTGTTTATTATGAGTGGTCTCCGTCCTCTTCGGAAGTCTTCACACTTCGTGGTCCGCGTATTATGTGCAGTGAGGGTGAAGCAGTTCGTCGGTTTCAGAATGAGATTTTCACTCTGCAGCGGAGTGTGCGCTGATATGAAACTTCCTGGCAGATTAAAACTGTGCGCCGGACCGAGGTCCCGAGTTCGAGTCTCGGTCCGGCACACAGTTTTAGTCTGCCAAGAAGTTTCAGTTCGTCGGTTTGTTTAACTCCACTTAACCTAAGGCCCATAACATCCGATAGTTTTGGAAGAGAAGTGAAACGACTCAAAATAAACAAAAAGTACTTTGTGACAGCGGCATAAGTATAACAAATTTTAAAGAATTCACTCGAGGGGTTTCACTGCACTCTATCACAGAGTCATTGTCGCTTTAACAGCAAAGCAAAATACGAGAGGAAGTCGTCAGGTTTTATCATCTCGAAGAAATGAAATAACGTAATTAACTGTTTGCAGGTCTACGTCCGCATTCCTGATACACGTTGAAATCAAACATGCGCTACAGTACGGTAGCACGAAGGAAGAGGAGCCCAAAAATGTTGCAGGCTATTCATAATATGCAGTATCGTCCGATAATCCGTTTTCTGCATTTGAACGGAAACTACAATACAACAATCGATGTCAAGCTGGCGGACGTTTATAGTAACAATTTAGCGTCATACACAGTCCAATCACACCATCTCCTATGTTCGACGGCAAAGTGGAATAACCACTCGCAGTCGGCAGCTGGCAGCACTAGCAGTTGAGTGTATATAAAATGTGTCGGAGGGTGGACGCGGAAAACAGTGCATTCGATGTCGTAATGCGGAAACTGAGCCATTTGTCTGACATGGGGCAAGAGCATTGGCTTTCGTGCCAACGGTGGAAGCATTTCCGAACGGCTAAGTTTGTAAGCTGTTCGCACGGCAATGTGTCATCGAGGCAATTGTAGTGAACCACGTGGCACAAATGACAGGGGTGAATGACAGCCGTAGAGATGTGTACGGGCGAATAGACGTTGAGCACTGACCGCCCATATAGGCCAAGGGGCTAACAAAAGTGTCTCCTGAAACACCGCCTTCCGTACGTCGTTACGTATGGGCATCTGCAGCAGGTGCATGGCTGATGCACCCATGCTGGCTGCTGTTAATCGAAGACGAAGATTTGACTTTGTGCGCCAATATCGCACTGGACTTCCAGTGAATGGCAACAGGTGGCCTTTCCAGATGACTCTCGTTTTATGCTCCATCGGACCCCTGCAACAGTCGTCAGAGGTTCCAAGCCGGAGAAGACAGCATTATGGCCCAGGGAATAGTTTCGGGGCATTCCCTGGGTGATCTCGTCAGTCTCCAAAGCACCATGGGTCAATCCAAGAATGTATCTATCCTTGTGGAGCATGTCCGACTCTACATGCAGCTTGTTTTTCCTCGGCGCGATAGCATCTGGTAGGAGGACAAAACAACCTGTCACACAGCTCCCAGTGTACACTCGTGATGCGAAGGCAATCAGGATGAGTTTAACATACTTACTTGACCAGCAAACTTCCCGGATTTGAACCCAATCGAGTCTCTGAGGGACAACCTCGATCGAGCTGTTGGTACCATGGATCCTGATTCGGGAAACCTGCGCAGCCGCTCGCGGCCCTGGAGTCGGCATGGCTCCACATTCCTGTAGGTACCTTCCTGGACCTCACTGACATATCTCATGCACGTTCGCGCTGCAAAAGGTAGTTATTCAGGCTTTTGATAGGTGGTCAGTTTAATGAACTGTGCCGTATATGGCGCATTGCTTGTGAATGTCACCAACAAACAGATCTGAAATTTTCGAATCAGTTAACTTAGAAGAAGGTACCAGTGATCGTAAGGCAGTGATAGCAGCTATGACTAGTGACTGTACGAGGAATGTTAAGAAAGGTGTAAAGATACGAGGGCTGTCCAGAAAGTAAGTTACGAGTGATCGCGAAATGAAAATCACAGTGAAAATCAGAAATGTTTCATCTGTAACAGTTAGCTACTCCTTTCAGCTACTTCTCTACGTAGTCGCCGTTCTGACTCAGACATTTGTCGTAGCGTTTTACCAAATTTCCAATACCCTCATCATAGAAGGCAGCCGCCAGTGCGTTCCGCCAATTCTCTGTGCTGGCCTAAAGCTCGTTGTCTGTGCCAAAATGTTGTCTTCATAGCCAGCGGTTCGTTTGAGCAGAGATGAAACTCAGTGGGAGACAATTATGGGCTGTATTGTGGGTAACCAAACATTTCCAATTGAAACGATGCAGGAACATCTTCATTGCCCCTGCAGAAAGAGGCTAAGAATTGTCTTGAAGAAGAAACCGCACGACAGTTATGTAATGTTGGTTGCATAGCTTCAGGGGAAAATTCTCACCAGGCCCTCGTACTTGGCGGGAGACACTATTTTCTATAACATCTTTACGCGCTCACTAAGAGCTCAGGCATGAAAAGAGCGACATAATTCTACCCAGAGTCATACTAGAGATACTGCCCAACACATCTTTGCAAAGCTTTATCGGATTCTCATAGTCGTTTCCATTTCGCGACCGATCGTAACTTACTTTCTGGACAGCCCTCGTATTTTTGCTTAGCAAATTGCGGAGAATCTGACTAATCAACATTCGGTGACCAGGACGAAGATGTGGTGCACAAATCGAAAAAGTCAAAAGCATCGTTCAATATACCTTACACAACTATGTCCCGATCAAGTTCTTAAAGGTTGGGAAAGACCCACCGTGGTTTATTAGGCGTCTTAGAAAACTGCTCCGTGAACAAAGAGAGCTTTATCTCAGATTCAAGAGAAATCAAAACCTAGCTGAAAAACAAAAGATGAACGAAGCGAAAATGAACGTAAGGAGAGTAATGAGAGGATCGTCCATTGACTTAGAAAGTAAACTATTATCAACCGATACGAGCAAAAACTTTAAGAGTTTGTAACACCACAGCTCTTATGCTGTATGGATTTATTTTGCTTTTGTTTCATTTAATATTACATCGTTAAGCGTCTGTAAATGTGTTTGATTGAATTGATAACACAAAATTGTATACTCCTTTCTTTGTTTAAAACTTTGATGTTGTGGCTTGATTCTATGCTGTGTAGTATATCTGTCATTTAAATTCTTTGTCCCATTTGGAGGGAACAAATCTTACTGTATATAATTGTAATTTCTGTGTGAATAATTTTTTGTAGAAATGTTAATATGTGCAAATATTCTGTTTTATTGAATGAATTTGGTTGCTGTTATGTAAACTGCTGATCCTCACTTAGGGTTCTTAGTTATTTTGTATGTAAAAGGTGTTGTGGTTCCCCTCGGGGACGGAACTGTGTAGCGCGCGCAAATTGTGGTTGGTCTAGGTAGAAAAGGTGGAACAAGAGTCAGTCGGGGACGAGCCACCAGTCGGGGACGAGCTACCAAACTGTGCATTGCCATGTAAAAGATGCATATTGTGCTGGTTCCGAGAGAGGATATTTTCTGCTACTTTCCAATGCCTCGGATGGATGGAATAATAGCTGGAACGACTCTGGAATTGGTATTCATCATCGCCACCACGAAAGGCCAGAATCCAGCAATTCTGTCTGCAAATCCGCCTACCGACTTGCAGTTGCCTTCACATTGCGCAATCACTGTAAAGGAGTACTATAATAATGTACAGTGAAGGATCAGCTAAATGGATGTGTTAGTGTGGTCAAATATAAGGTAACTTATAACTGAATTTGTGTACCTACCTTGATTTTTCCTTATCGTAACACCTCTCAGGTTCCTCTCCGTTTGAACTAAAGTGATTACCGAGTGTCCCTACTGAAATAACATTAAAGACCAGTGTTTTTGCTAATTAATGCCTCTTGAACATAGTAAAAAGAAAATTAAAGTTAATGATACTTGCTGAAATTAATTTTCCTAATAAAACTGCTTATTAATATATTGTTGCCAACTTCAAATTAAGAGTTCGTAAGACTGAGGCTTATAAAGTTTTGCTCAGTAAATGATCACATTACTGCCTGTTGTAAATCGCAGAAGGTGAGTCAGTATCTTACATATATGTTGTCTTTCAATGTAGTAAAAGTGGAACACTGCAGTGTGTAACGTTATATACTCATGTTTGCTATGTGTTTGTCTCTCTTGTGTATTGGAAGTGCATATTATTATTATAACAGGATCCACAGTTTACCGATTGTGTTAATGCTAGGTAACAAGCAATGGGAAGACCACTTATTATGAAAAACATTATTTCTTTATTCAAATGATAGTGAGAAGCAACCTGTTAGTGGATCCCAATTAACTTTCATTTTAAATAGTAAAGTAATTAACTGAGAGAGACTTAACCTATATCCAATTAATGATTCTCCAGTGAATAGTAATAATAACGTTATAAAGACCATTCAGTTTGTGTAAGCCCTGAAAGTAATATTGTGTTTCGGTATCTGTTATAATTTTGCAAATAGTTTGTGCTGCTTTAACTATTAGTTTCGATCTTACCGTACACATATGTATGTGTCAAGAGTTCACTGCACTCGCGTGTGACAAAGTATAGGTTGTGTTTATCCATTCAAGTTACTAATAACTATTTTCTTGAACGAGAATGTTAATCATTCTCTTGCCTAGTTAGGCTGGCGACCGTTTTTTTATCCGTTAAACAGTGCAGATAGGCAAAATTTTGTTTGTTACTGTTCAAATATTTCCGTAATTCTGTCTTTCACTTCCGATAAACCACCTCCGTTAGGTACAACACGGTCAACACAACAAAATTCCTCTCAGAGGGTAACACTGCTCTGTTGCGTTGTACTATAATTGCTTTAATAAAATAGTTTTATCAGACAACCTGCTTCCAGCTTTAAGGTTATGGTTCAGCGATAGCAGACGGTAGTGTTATAAGTTTTCCTGTATGTCCATCTTTACACAGACGGCTGCAGGACTTCGGCTGTTCAGTATAGAATGTTGATTCATAACACCTCTCATCCGTCTAAATATTCAGTTGTTATTTCATTGAGCAACCAGTTTCGGCGATGTAGGGTGCATCACAAAGAATCATCCGATTTGTACGTCTATATTTCTGAAACTAATAAATATACAATGAACTTTGTTTTTTGATGGATGGGAAACTCAAAAAGTTTCTTCATACCTTTTCATAGGTCTTCAATATGCCCCCTTTGGGACAACGGCCTTGCCGAAGTCGATACACCGGTTCCCGTCAGATCACCGAAGTTAAGCGCTGTTGGGCGTGGCAGGTACTGGGATGCGTGACAGTCCAGGGCGCCATGCGCTGTTGCCATTTTTCGGGGTGCACTCAGCCTCGTGATGCCAATTGAGGAGCTACTCGATCGAATGGTAGCGGCTCCGGTCACAGAAAAACAATATAACGACCGGAAGAGCGCTGTGCTGACCACACGTCCCTCCTATACGCATCCTCAGCTGAAGATGATCCGGCGGTCGGATGGTCCCGATGGGCCACTTGTGGCCTGAAGACGGAGTGCAATATGCCCCCCTTGAGATACACAGCATATGTCAATGCGGAATGCAAATTGTTCCCACACTGCAGCGAGCATGTCTTCAGTTCCAGCTTCCACAGCTGCTGTTACGCGAAGTCCCAGACCATTCATTGTTGTTAGTAACGGAGGCACATAATCAGAGTCTTTTCTAAACCCCCAAAAGAAATAATCACACACAGCCCAGTCCGGCGACCTTGGAGGCCAGTAATGTTGAGACATCCTCTTAGAAAAATTATTGAATTACTGTGCTGGTAAACCCCTTGCGCCATTTGATTTTCAAACAGCTGAGCAGAACTGAACGTACTCAGACATTTCGCTCTTTACTTATTCCGATCAACACTAAACTGCCACACAATATTTATAGCGCAACTCAATCTGACTTTCAAAAATCCCTACAAAAAATGGCCCTGACTAAAAATAACCTATACCTTTCATGAATCACTTACCTCACAAAAATCTTCGTTACTCGAACTACTACAATACAGCGAGCGCCACTACTGCCAGCTAAATAAAAGATTCAAACTACTGCAGGGACTAACTACTGATATGCATAGTTAGCAAATGAAAGATTTTGATAGAGAAAAAACAATGTATTTACCTTAATAGTGTTCGAAAGTCATAATATATATAATTTCTAATTTACTGTCTCTAATGGACACACGTCCAGATCATCCGCTATCAAAACTCCGCCATCTCTCTCCCCACATCCACCATTCTGGCGGCTCACCTCCAACTGCGCAGGAACGCTACGCGCTGTTAACAGTCAACTGCCCAACACTACAATAGAAAATTGCAACAATACAAACCATCCACAGACTGCACACAGCACAATCAGTGATTTTCATATAGAGCGCTACATGTCGTTACCAACATAAAAAACTAAACAACCTACTTACAATGTAAGGCTTAATCATTTTGTCCTGTCCGAACGACTCATACTTCAGTAATCCTTTGATTTAAAAGTTCCCGCAGTTCCAGATGCCAGTGTGACGGTGCTCTATCCTGTTGGTAAATGAAATCGTTCAAATCAGTTCAAATGGCTCTGAGCATTATGGGACTTAACATCCATGGTCATCAGTCCCCTAGAACTTAGAACTAGTTAAACCTACCTAACCTAAGGACAACACACAACACCCAGTCAACACGAGGCAGAGAAAATCTCTGACCCCGCCGGGAATCGAACCCGGGAACCCAGGCGTGGGAAGCGAGACCGCTACCGCACGACCACGAGTTCAAATCAGTCTCCAACTGTAGGAAAAGAAAGATGTCGAGCATATCGAGATATGTGCTTCCTGTAACAGTCTTGTCGACAAATTGACCATACACCTTTTCTCGTGAAACTGCACAAAACGCATTAAATTTTGGAAAGTCCCACTCACGTTGTACAACTTCATGTGGTTGCCTCGCACCGCATATTGTCACATTATGACGGTTCACTTTTCAATTTAAATGCTATGTTGCCTCATCACTAAACACTAAGTGTGGAAGAAAACTGTCATCCTCCATGTTGTCAAGAACCAAATTACAGAACTCTAAACGTTGTTATTTGTCACCTTCACGAAGAGCTTGCAGTAGCTGAATTTTGTATGGTTTCATGTGTAAACGTCTACCCAACACACGCCAGACGAACATCGGGGGCATGTTGAGCTGTCGAGTTGCACGGCGAAAGGATTTCTGCCACTCCTTGTGAAACCGTGGCGGATGCGTTGACGTCTGTGTCAGACACTCGGGGACGGCCCGGCGGTTTGCCTTTACACAAACAACCTGTTTCTGGGAATTGTTCATTCCATCGTCTAATGCTCTGTACTGTATGAGGATCCACACCATACCTAGCACAAAAGTAAGGCTGAACAGTTACTACTGACCCTTTCTGCCCAAAACGTAGAACACGAAACGCTTTGTTGTTTTACTAGAAGCAAAGTGGGCGCACATTGCTGCTGCCTAGCGGGAACTCGAGAGTTTGCTCTTTCCAAAAGTACGTTGTCACGCACGTATCTCAAACAACATAAATATTATGATTTTTTAAAAGTCGGATGATTCTTTTTTATTCACACTATTACGCCATCTGGGTTGGCAAGTGATGATCGAAGAGATTGTTTTGTCAAATATGTACGGATACCCGTCATTGATTGCTCGTCCCTATTTTGTCTGGACCAGAGTGGGGAATCTTCATACAGGTCGGTCAGCGGACTGAAAATGGCGTAATATATCATCGAAACTGATTGCTCAATAAAACAAAAATTGGATATTTAGACGGCTGGAAGGTGTTCTGATTCTACATTCTACATTAAGAGGTTTTAGTCTTACGTAAAATCAGTAAGTTGTTCGAAAGAATCTACCCCTTTCACTCAGGGACCATACTGGCTTCGGAACGGAAGATAATAGAGAGAAGGCCGAAACAGTAAAGTCGGTCTTCCGGAACTTTTTCACCCCGGCAGATCGTAACACAGTCGCTACTTTCAACCATCTTACGAACGTCGAAGTGGCAGACGTTGAAAAACCAACCGCGGAATAGAAAAGCAAAGATAATCGCTTAGTAGCGGAAAGGCATCAGGACCAGATGAAACACTTGTAAGATACTACAAAGATTATGCGAAACAACTTGCTTCCCTTCTAGCAACGGTTTGTCGCACATCGTTGGAGCAATGAAGGATACCTAATGACTGGAAAAAAACTCAGTTCTTCTGCGTTTTCAGGAAGCGCAGTAAGACAGATGCATATCGTCGAAGTCAATATGTTGTAAAATTACGGAACATGTCTTATGCTAGAGAACTACGATGTTTTTGAAGAACGCAAATCTCCTCTATAAAAATCAACATGGGTACAGCAAATAGAGATATTGCGAATCTCAGCTCGCTCTATTGCTCCATGAGATCCATAGCACTATAGACAACGGCTCTCAGGTTGATGCCGGTGCTGTTTGAATTCAGGAAGGTATTTGGAACAGTCCCACATTGCCGTTTAGTTTACTTATCGAATATCAGACCAGATTTGCGAGATGATTCAAGACTTGATGCAAGTAGAAGTCAACACGTCGCTCCTAACGGAACAAAACCGACAGATGTAAAGTAATTTCCGGAGTACCACAAGGCAGTGTGACAGGACCGTTACTGTTTACTAAGTACATAAATGATCTACCAGAAGGCGTCGGATGCTCTTTAAGGCGGTTCGCAAGATGATGCTGTTGTCAGTAACAAAGCAGCAACGCCAGAACACAGTATCGATTTGCAGAGAATTGATGAATGGTGCAGGATCAGGCAGGTGACCCTGAACGAAAACAAATGGGACGTATTGCGAAAATATGAAATATGAAAGTTAGTGCTGTACAACTACACTCCTGGAAATGGAAAAAAGAACACATTGACACCGGTGTGTCAGACCCACCATACTTGCTCCGGACACTGCGAGAGGGCTGTACAAGCAATGATCACGCGCACGGCACAGCGGACACACCAGGAACCGCGGTGTTGGCCGTCGAATGGCGCTAGCTGCGCAGCATTTGTGCACCGCCGCCGTCAGTGTCAGCCAGTTTGCCGTGGCATACGGAGCTCCATCGCAGTCTTTAACACTGGTAGCATGCCGCGACAGCGTGGACGTGAACCGTATGTGCAGTTGACGGACTTTGAGCGAGGGCGTATAGTGGGCATGCGGGAGGCCGGGTGGACGTACCGCCGAATTGCTCAACACGTGGGGCGTGAGGTCTCCACAGTACATCGATGTTGTCGCCAGTGGTCGGCGGAAGGTGCACGTGCCCGTCGACCTGGGACCGGACCGCAGCGACGCACGGATGCACGCCAAGACCGTAGGATCCTACGCAGTGCCGTAGGGGACCGCACCGCCACTTCCCAGCAAATTAGGGACACTGTTGCTCCTGGGGTATCGGCGAGGACCATTCGCAACCGTCTCCATGAAGCTGGGCTACGGTCCCGCACGCCGTTAGGCCGTCTTCCGCTTACGCCCCAACATCGTGCAGCCCGCCTCCAGTGGTGTCGTGACAGGCGTGAATGGAGGGACGAATGGAGACGTGTCGTCTTCAGCGATGAGAGTCGCTTCTGCCTTGGTGCCAATGATGGTCGTATGCGTGTTTGGCGCCGTGCAGGTGAGCGCCACAATCAGGACTGCATACGACCGAGGCACACAGGGCCAACACCCGGCATCATGGTGTGTGGAGCGATCTCCTACACTGGCCGTACACCTCTGGTGATCGTCGGGGGGACACTGAATAGTGCACGGTACATCCAAACCGTCATCGAACCCATCGTTCTACCATTCCTAGACCGGCAAGGGAACTTGCTGTTCCAACAGGACAATGCACGTCCGCATGTATCCCGTGCCACCCAACGTGCTCTAGAAGGTGTAAGTCAACTACCCTGGCCAGCAAGATCTCCGGATCTGTCCCCCATTGAGCATGTTTGGGACTGGATGAAGCGTCGTCTCACGCGGTCTGCACGTCCAGCACGAACGCTGGTCCAACTGAGGCGCCAGGTGAAATGGCATGGCAAGCCGTTCCACAGGACTACATCCAGCATCTCTACGATCGTCTCCATGGGAGAATAGCAGCCTGCATTGCTGCGAAAGGTGGATATACACTGTACTAGTGCCGACATTGTGCACGCTCTGTTGCCTGTGTCTATGTGCCTGTGGTTTTGTCAGTGTGATCATGTGATGTATCCGACCCCAGTAATGTGTCAATAAAGTTTCCCCTTCCTGGGACAATGAATTCACGGTGTTCTTATTTCAATTTCCAGGAGTGTACATTACTGATGACAAACCGCTGTAAACAGAGTGACTACTTTAAAATATCTAGGAATAACTACCCAGAACGATCTTAAGCTGAATGAGTACATAAAACAAATAATAGGAAAAACAGGTGCAAGACGGATTTACAGGAAGAATCCTAAGGAAATCTGAGTCATTCACGAAGGAAGTGGTTTATAAGGCGATTGTTCGACAGTTTCTTGAGTATTGTGCATCAATATGGGATCCTTACCAGCTAGTACTGATAGAAGAGAGAGAGAGAAAGAGAAAGAGAGAGAGAGAGAGAGAGAAAGAAAGAGAGAGAGAGAGAGAGAACATCCAACGAGAGCGGGGCGTTTCATCACAGGATCATTTAGCCTGTGCGACAGCGTTTCAGGGATGCTCAACGAACTCCATTGGCAGACGTTACAAGAGAGGCATTGTCCATCACAGAGAGGTTTACTGTTGAAATTTCGAGATAGCACTTTCCGGGACGAATTGCACGCGTAATGACCACGACGAGAAAACTCGACAAATTAGAGCCAATACAAAGTCATTCTTCCCACTAGCAGTTCGCGAGAGGAACGAGATATGGGGAATCAGTTAGTGGCACCAGATGTACTCCCAGCCACACAGCATTAGGTGGCTTGTGCAGTATGAGACCGATGTAGATGTAAATCTATCGCTGGAAAAATATGTGTCGCATTTAAGAGTGAATATGCAGGGAAGGATTAACACCATGAGCAAGTTTCATGGCCACAACTTGAGATTTTCGAGGTGATAATTTGAACTTTGTGACTACCTCTCGTACATGCTCCTTCATGTTCTATCACTTCTCAGTTTCTTATACTTTATACCGAAAAACATGAGAGCAATCATCGATAATCATGTACAAGTACGCGCACTGATATTAAATTTTCTCAGCACCTGTTATGCTAAAGCGCCCAGATACTAGTTACATTAGTTCAAGGTGACTGCATAAGCTGAGTTGTCGAAGCTAGGCAATATTTTTGTCCGTATCCAAGGCTGATCACGTTAGATGACATTTTCTTGCAATGCGTAAGATACACCGTAATGGCTTTTCGTTGTTGGAACCGACAGGACAGGAACAAAACTGAATAAAGATAATCAACATTAGGTACTGTGAGGGGCAATATTTTAATTATGATATTGTATTTAAACGGCTAGTATATAAAGAGCAAAACGGAACTTAAATAACCAGGTCATTAATCGTAAACTGAGATACTGATTCAGCAAAAGACAGAAACCAAATTATAAACACCCTTGTTTTCGAAAACAACTTTTTTTAATGAAAATTATCACCTTTGGCGACCATTTCGGACGCCGAAGAAATAACTGCCGAAACTTCTTCAGAATTTTTAGTGTGTTACAAATGAATACCACACTATCAGAAATTTTTCCAACTATTCCCTCAAATATATTTAAGAGTGTCTGGTATGCGCTACATTTCTTCAAACCTAAAAGAAGAGTCGATTGGTCTTATGTTACGCGACCTGGGAGACCACTGATACCAATCCATTTCACTGAAACGTCGTCCACTACCACTATGCAAAGAAGCGATGCACAGCCTTGTTGGAACAACAGACTTCGGCGTATTTTAAGAGAGATTTCTAGCAGCCCGTGTAATTACACTTCCAGAAATTGTAAATTATTTGTCCATTTAACAGGGAAGATGAAGAAAAGGCTCAATCAGATTGTCAATTGGTACACTCGTCCAGGGGGCTTTCACACGCCTACTAGTTATAAGTGTGTGTGTTAAGTATTGAATCCCTGGTGAAATCAGCGTTAGTACATGAGATGAATCAGGGACGCTGCGCTCCCTTATAACCCACACGCACTAGTACGCCGCCATGCTTGTAACACCTGTCTGTGCTTTGATTCGTCTTCGGATGCAACACTGTACCGCCTTGATAAGTCCCAATACGAAGCACTCAGTTCACAATAGAGCCATGGGAGCAAGGCCGCTGGACGCACTGATGAAAGTGAGCGTACTAACACGTTCGAAAGTGTCCGAACGACCTGATTTGCGTTCCGGCTGATTAGATGCAACCCATGTAACATAACTGTCTTGCACGTCCTCCGATCTTTTTTCGTTACCGTCGTTTAAGTATATAAAATGGTTACTGGTTGTGATAAGTTCCTATAGGACCAAACTGTTGACGTTATCGACCAAGGTTACTGTAACACCTTACTAAAGAAAACTGTTCTGTATGGCTATTAGTACAGGTGACAATTAATATGACGATAATGCAAACATAAGAAAAAAAGTTATTACAGAGACACTGTCTTTAGCGCCTGTAAACTGATTTTTTTTACAATAAATGACTTCTCAAAGAGTAGGTTCCTACTTGAAGTTACACGACTGTTTTTGTACCGGATCGGGACGAGCTATTCCAATCCAGTAACTATTGTCCTTATAACTATCCATAAAAGACCTTAAATATGATTTCAGTCACAAGTAACAAAGTTTGTTAGCGTTTCAACTTTAAACCACAGGGCGTAAAGTTTTGCGTTTGCCATGAATTCGAACCTAGCAACTATTCTGATTGTTAACTAAGCACATCAAATGTTAAATATCTAAATTTTCACTAGTAGCGAGATGACAAACCGAAATGACGAGACGTAAAACTTTTGCCTTAGTAAGATTCGAACCTGTCACCTACCGTCACCGTTTTCTAGCCACGAATAGGCGTGAAAATTTCGCTTTATTTCACCGGTAGCAAGATGTGCACATGTCTCGGCCGGAAATGACTGACGAAAAGTTCTGTTCTGACACAGTCGAACCCGAGGCATATAATTGTTGTCGACGACGCACGGAATGTTAGCTATCGAATTCTTTTTCGCCGGTAACTAGGAATGACATGTTTGAACCTGAAATTATACGATGAAAATTTCTGTATCTGACGGAGTCGATTTCCGTACAGTTCTTGTTATTGATAACGCACAGAGAGACGTTAAAAATTAAAATTATTTGTCACCAGTAGCTTGATGTGTGCAATCTACAATTTGAAACGATACAATGAAACATTTGCGTCCAGTCAGGATTCGAACACAGACACGCACCTTCTGTCAAGCCCTTCCGGAGTTTGGTATCACGGTGACGTCTACATCTACATGGTTACACTGCAATCCACAAAAGTGCCTGTCAGAGGTTCATCGACCCACATTAAAGCTACTCCTCTACCGTTGCACTCTTGAACAGCGTCTACGGAAAACGAACGCTTAAATCTTTCCGTGACAGCACTGATTTCTCTTTTTTATTACAATGACCATTTCCCTCTGTGTAATTGGGCGCTAAAAGATGTTTTCACACACTGAGGAGAATGTTGGTGATTGAAATTTCGTGAAAAAATCCTGCCGCAGCGACAAACACATTTGTTTTAATGACTGCCTTCCCAATTTGCGTGTTACACCCGTCGCACTCTCTGTCCTGTTTCGCAATAATAGAAAACGAGCGGCCCTTCTTTGAACTTTTTCTATATCCCCTGTCTATTCTCTCCAGTAAGGAACCAATACTGCACAACACTGCACTGCTTTTAAAGATGTTGGACAAGTGCAGTGTATGCAGTCTCTTTAGTAGATTCTATGTCTTCTGCCAGTGTACATCTGCGTCTATATGACTACTCTGCAATTCACACTGCCTGGCAGAGGATTCTTCGAACAGCCTTCAGACACAGAGGTTGGAAAATATAAAGTTTAAATCTTTCTGTATGAGCTCATATTTCTCTTATTCTATTATTATTATCATTTCTCCCTAGGTATGTTGGCGACAGTAAAATGTTTTTTTTCATTTAGGGGAGAAAGTTGGTGATTAAAAATTAGTGAAAAGATTTAGCCGCAATTAAAAAAAACTTCGTTTTATGATTCTCACCAACTCGCGTATCATATACATGACTTGCCTTTTTACCAATAATACAAAACGAGCTGACCTTCTTTGGACTTTTACAATATCCTCCGTCAATCCTATCTGTTAAGGCTTACATGCCGCACTGCAGTACTCTAGCAGACGAAGGACAAGCGTAGCGTAGGCAAATTTCTTTGTTTGACCTATTGCATCTTCTAAGCGTTCTGCCAATAAAATGTAGTGTTTGGTTACCCTTCCCCAAACATTACAAACGCGATCGTCGAATTTACGTTGTTTGTAATTGTAACTGGTAGGTACTTAGTTGAACTGACAGCCTTTAGATTTGTATGATTTATCGTGTAACCGAAATTTAACGGATTTCACACTTTTCCTTATACATAGAAAATTGGCACTTTTCACACCATACAAATATCGTGTATAAGTCATTTTGAAATTGATTTTGATCTTCTGATGATTTTACTAGACGGTAAATGATTGCATCATCTGCAACCAGTCTAAGGGTTATATGTGTTAGAAACAGCAAAGAGCCTATAACACTTCCTTGGGGAACATCAGCTATTATTTTTGTTTTGCTTGATGACTTTCCATCAGTTATTACGAACTGTAGCCTTTCTGATAGGAAACCACGAATCCAGTCACACAACTGAGACGATATCCTATAGGCACTCAGTTTAATTAGAATCGCTTGCGAGAAACGGTGTCAAAAGTCTTTTGGAAATCTAAAAATATGGAATCAGTTTGACGTCCCCTGACGATAACACTCATTACTTTTTGATAATAAAGAGCTGGTTATGTTTCACAAGAGCGATGTTTTCTGAATCCGCATTGCTATTTGTCAATAAATGATTTTCTTCGGGTGATTCATAATGTTCGTACACAGTCTTCTTCTTTCGCTAATGCTGTGCCCCGCATGTTGTGCAGGGTCGGCATGGTTAGGACGGATTTGGCGTGGTTAATTTTAAGGGGTGCCTGGATGCCCTTCCTGGCGCCAACTCATACCCCTGGGACGGCATTAGTGAACCCCAGCTGTCTGCGTCTAGTTGAAGTAGGAAAGAGTGCGATCGTTTCTCAGATGTCTGCGAGACGTGTAACGAGGCGGGACGTAGGGACCAGCCCGGTATTCACCTAGTGGGATGTGGAAAACCGCCTAAAAACCACATCTACGCTGGCTGGCTTACCGGCCCTTGTCATTAATCATTAATTGCTAAGTACACCTGACTGATGTACAATCTGGCCCGGAGGCCTTCCCGTTCCTAAGTGTTTTAAGCGGCTCCGTGACACCTACGATACCTGCTTCAAAGTATTCATTGGCAGTTGTTCTTGATTCGAATTCTGGAATGTTTACCTCATTTTCTTTTGTGAAGAAATTTTGCAAAACAGTGTTTAGAAATTCTGCTTCAGTTTGGAATCAATGAAACGATGAAACTGTATCGTCCCAAATGGGTCAAATCAGATGAAAGGGGAGGTTTGATTTCGAATCCCGATGGAGCAAGTGCATTTTCAATATTTCACGTTCAAACACAATAAGAAATAAGTGCTCTGAGACCTACCAAAACGATTGGGTCGTTAACACAATAAATCTTGTTGTGCAAGGAAGGCCACTAGTGACAGCTTCAATATGCGACGACTTCCTCCTCTTATCAGTTCCCACCTACACCAAACCTCCTGCAGCAGGTAGCAAAGGGATATCATATTTAATGTGGATTCGGAATCACGTTGCAAGCCTACGTTGTTCTGCTTGGTTTTTTAGAGGTTCAGTGGATCCGTTGGTGCTTGTTAAAAATGGTTACGTGATGTCTGAATCAGATCCAGATCTTTTAAGCATATGAAGCGAGAATCATTACAGTATACCACCAAACTATACATTGCACTGCTTCTGTCGTACAGGAGGAGGTTGATTGCACCCTACTGAAAACATTCATGTCCTTGTTCGTTTGCATCGATGTTCACGAGGTGCCTTGGCTACCCATTGTGTACTTCCGACTTGATTTTGTGGTCAAAGAAATAAAATCACATGCTGCATGAACTGGCAGCATGACAGTACGTGGAAATTTTTGCATGAAGTGTTGCTTTTCATTTCAGCTGCTGTGTTGGTGTAGATATTTGTGGGCTAGTAGTAACTCAGGCGCAGTGTAAACGCAAAGACGAGATATCGAGCACCCTCTTTTCCTTATATTTGTATTATTTCGTCCCTAATTGTGCAGGCAAGAGCGTAGTTACTTTTTTCATGCAAAATTTACCTGAAGTAGCGTGAAGCATAAGTTCGTGGAGATTTTGTCTGGCATATTGTCACACACGTTGCTCCACATATATTTATCAAATGTCATTTTTTATTTGAGCTTCTAGAAGTTCACTTGTGGTGATTTATTGAATGTCGCAAATTTAAAGGTTATGAGGAATGTTGTTCAAGCAATAGAAAAGAGAGAGTGAAATGGGAAAAAGTTATAATTTGTGACATTTTCCTGTCTTTGGATTTAACAAAAGTGTGCTGGCTACGAAGAGAGCTGACAAAATTTGTTCAATGTATAACGAAGCGCATCGAAGAAATCACTATAGGAAATAGTTTTCTGGTTCCAACGAGGATCGTTTGGACGTGAATTGTTAGCCACATTCAAGAAGACCAAACAGCCTTGAACGTTTCTACGGTTCACCGCTATAGCTCACATCAGTGTAGCCAATTATTGGCAAATGTGATGATCTGCGACCATTTAACCTTCTTGGCACACTTGGATTCAACGGTCAACGTCGAGCAAACAAAGAAAGGTAGGGAGATTAGTGTTAAACTTTCCTTTGACGTCAAAAAGCTGGGATTGGAAAAGATGAAGACCATACACTGTGCCCTTTCGAAGGAAAGACCACAGCACATGCACTTATCTATCTCATGAATTAACGGAAAACCAGGCGGGAATAAACCACCGTCTATTAACGTCATACAAATATAATAGTTGACCCTAAAAAAATTCTGAAGCAAAGGCCAGTGTATCTGTGACACAAAGAAGTTGTTTTGTGTTACAAACTGCATTCTAGGGGCGGATCGATCGCAGTTGACACCTGTTGCCGACAACTGAACCGCTTTGCGGGCGCAGTATAAGAAAAACGATCAAGGAAACTGCGACAGCTGTTACTACTGTACGAGAACGCCCGCCTGCACTCCGCTGTTTTCACAAAAGAAACCATCCAAGAGCTTGGCTGGCAAGGAATCACTACTGCTCTTATTCTTCCAATCCTGTGCTTTCAATGGTTTATCTTTATCGTTGCTTATCGAACATCCACCAATAAAACTTCTTTGTGGACTAAAATGCGCTTTAACCTTGGTCTGACGACATCTTTATGAGAGCACCAGTATAATTTAACACTCGTGGAGTCCAAAAACTGCACGCGCATCGTCAAACTGTTTTATTTTGTGTGAAAGAATATGTTGTTGGTGGTCAACTGATCTGTTATGTTTTTTATATTCAATGAACCAACGACGAATGGTATAAATTATTTCTATTGGAAATGAGTTATGACGTACCGTAATAACCTTACGACGAAAATCAACTTTCATAAAACAAAAAATATCCGTAATACAAGCCTGCCTAGAACTACACGCGTTACTAAGACATTATATATTTTTGGCCTATTTCTAGAACATCACATAAAAAAAGACATTTGAGAATTATACTTATAGCCGTGTTTCGGTGATTACAAAATCAGGTCGAAATTACGCATTGGGTAACCGTGGCAGCTGCTGAATGGCGATGCGATGGAACAAAGGAAATGAAGAGGCTGTAAACTAGCTCCAGCAAGTCAGAATAACTATCCCGTAAGTCTTTGTTACACCAAAATAAGGAGCCAGCCATATGTGGAGTTCAGTGATCTGTTGGAAGGACTGTAGCTTCGTATGTTCAAGGTCTGGGTTCGATTCACACTTTTGTCAACCATTTTTAGCAGGTACCAACAGACCCTTTTTACCTATGGTAACAAGGTCTGATCACCGTGGTTCCTCACAAGATTTTATTGATAGTTGTTTAACACACAGTTACAAAAAGTTTTTAATCAAAAGATCAAGTGATAACTTTTTCAGAATTACTGAAGAAAATTACGAAATGATAATAGGAAACGCAGGAAGCATTTAATATACAATTACAAAAAAAATTAATCAAAAGATCATTAGATAATCTTTTAAAATTACTAAAGAAAATTCAGAAACAGGATAATAGAGTTCTCAGGAGGAGTCAAGGAAACAAAAGGCAGTGCAATTTATATGCTATCACTATTTGACGAGACTGCACAGAAGGCGACTTACTGCGTAAAAGAATAACACACTTATACATTTTTTTGCCGAAGTGCATCAATGATAACAAAAACCAATAAAGAAACACACAAGCAGCTTAATAACAAGGACTGATCAGCTGAGTGCTTTTACTTAAATGGGAGACACTGTTGTTCAATTACAATTGTACAAAGAATAGTATTTTAAAAGAAACACGCGTGCAAGGCAATTTTGCTAAAGTGCGAGATTACTTGAGTTGCGAAGAAGCCAACTTACAGCGTTAAGAAATTATGTTATAGACATAAGAAATAAAACAAAGTACCGAAGCCAGCAAAATGCCAAAAATTTTGGTGAATGAATGTTAAATGCCTTATATAACAAGGGCAAATAATAAAATTAAATTTACTTCAACTAAAACAACCTTAAAACCCAGTCACCAAAGATTGCTTCCACTTACTGGTGATAATTCAAAATTTACAGTCAACTACCTCACCCCCAGGGCCCCGCAACGAGGGGGTGAAGCCCTGTCAGGGGGAAACAGCGCTACGAAGAAATCGCCTAACCAAGACATGTGCAAATCAAACAGTGATATAGGCACAATAGCCCTTCACCAAAGGAAGCGCAAAATAAGTAGACACCTAAGCCCCTTCAGTTAGGTGAAAATTAAAACTGAATCTACTTACTGCCCGCTAACTTAGAATTTGAGCATCAATTAAAATATATATTAAACATATTCATTCAGAAAAAGCTCCAAAAGAGACAAGCCAAATTTAATACAATTTTGCAACATCAATTAATTAAATAGAAAATAATTACAAATACTTGCCATAAGGGATACTCGTGCCCCAACAGCCGTCTCTTCCTCTCTGTCTCTCCCCGGAGAGACCGCTCTTGCACTCGATTCAGAGATCGCTGCAAAACTCGCAACGTCACGCCGGAATGGGGTAGTCAAGCCAATAGGCCGCGTAGCAGATCTCAATACGAGCCAGCATGGCTCAGATAGTACTTACAGCACAAGAAGAATGTGTGGTGCATTGATACTAAGTTCAAGAATTTACACCCCATATTAATTGTAAACGTAAGGCGTATTATGAGGTGTATATTCGTTTTCTCTGTTGTCGTGGCACATGTAGGGTTTTTTGTCGAAAAGAGGCAATGAGCATTTTTAATTATGTGTTTGACCACATTAGGAACTGATTAAATTACTTCTCCATGGTGTAATATAGTTCAGAATGGATCAGATTGTTGTACGAGGCTGTTATTCAGAGCGATAGACTTCATCTCTCCCTACTTCCTCCTTTCACTTTCATTTTTGTCTTTAGTATTGTAGGTACTCTAATTATTGCTCTATCTGTATTTTGTACATGCACAGTCCTTAAGATTTCAGATGCGTGGCCCAATTCGCAGTATCAGACTCTCTTTTTCTTTCTGTGTTTGTACTTACAGTTTCCAGAAATTATTCCTATCTATTATCCCTCTCTTATCGCAATAAACAAAGTCTAATTGTTTATCAATTATAACTGACTCTTCTAGGCTAAAAGTTTGGAGCTCGCTGACATTGTCACTTGTCTTCTATTATCTATATAGTATGCTGATCACAAGATTAGATATCTGACACTTGTAACTCAAAATGTTCTTCTGGAAACTGCGTAAATACAGGTGTGATCATTTGAAGGTAGTTTCCCATAACGTGTCCTTGTTCTGACCTAATGCTTTGAAACGCACTGAGGTGTCAGATCGCTGAAGTTATTTTCTTATTCGCGATTAAATCTCTAATGGAGCAATGAACTTGAGGTTTAGCATTACATCACATGCCTCTCTCCTTATACAACTCCCAGTTTCTTCCGCTTCGTTTTTTCTGTCCTTAACGGTCACCTGTCAATGACTCTTTTGAAATGAGTTCATTTACGTGCGTATCCTCAAGTGAATTAAATTTTTCTGCAAGCAACACGAGTACCCTATATTTATTTTATAATTTATTTACATCTATCTTGTAGACATTCTGCTATCCTTTTTTGCCATTTGTTATCGAATCTACTTATCAGCAACGTATGTAGTTAGTTTGCTTCCACTGTTCTGCAGATATCTGTATTTAGTTCTTTCATGATTCAGTCCTCGTAGCTCATTACTTAGTCAGGACTTTTTTTCCTTATATTGCTGTTTATGTCATAACACTGTTTCACCTTGAACTCCCTGACTGCGTTGAGTGCTTTTTCGTAGGCCACCGTTTAGAGACGTCGAATCCCATTGCTTCGTTAGTTTTTACTGATTTTTTCATACTTTTGAAGTTCAATTTGTCGCCAGTATTCATAGCACACACTTTGTGCTGTGATTAATGACGTGGGTGAAAGTAGAAATGTATTTCAAATTTTCAATTAATTCATCACATAATTGTGCTCAAATCTCACTCATGGTCTACCTTGTTATACAATACTGCTTCAGCACGATATATGTCAAAAATTACTGTACACTCATCCCTGTTGTGCGAGTTTTTCCATGTGTTATCCTCATATTGTGATGCAACACTTCACTGGTCTCTGCAGTCAGTGACGGGTTATTGAAAACTCCCCAGAATCATGTCGTACAGTTTAACAAGGCTGCACCATTCGCTGCTCCAATTTTTCGACCATTGCAAAGGGTATACTGCACACTTTTGGAATGAGCCCAGTCAGGAAATATCCAGATGACTGATGTGAGGTGATTTTTGAGGCCAATATAAGGCCCTGTGCGACATATCCATCTCGGATCATATCGGCGCCATATATGTCGCACTGCATCAGCTGTAAAATGTGCTGGTACCCCGTCATGCATGTACCACAAACCATAACGCTGCAGAACGGGAAATCTTCAAGTAATCATGGAAGAACCCGCAGCTCCTAACCACACATTTAGTGAAAAACATGCTGACGTGGTGCCCATGAACATCATACTGTTTTACGTCAGATTAGAGCCCAGTTAGAGTGGGACTTAATCTAAAAGTTTAAATTTCTAATACTCGTTAAGACAGACAAAATCGACGAATAATGAAGGAATTCCTGAATGGAACGGAAACTGGTAGACGTGTTGTACGTCTATAGACAAACAAATGATACAATTTCAGAAAAATTAGATGCTCTGTTCAAGAGAAGACCCCTTTGGTTGTCATCCTGACACCCTCAGAGCGCAATGGTAGATCGACGATGATCTACGCCCACTTCTGTTGCCCTTCATAGCATGCCATCCTGGGCTTAAATTTTAGCTAGATAGTGTTCGCCTGCACACGGCGAGGGTTTTACTGCTTGTCATCGTACTAGCTAGACCTTACATTGGCCGGCAGGGTCGCCATATCTCTCTCCAATGAGAACGTCTAGAGTATTAGGGACAGAGCCCTACTACGAGTTTGGGATATTGTTGATCTGACGCTCCACTTGGACAGAATTTGGTACTATATCCCTCACGAGGACATCAAACAACGCTATCAGTCACTGCTGAGCCGAATATCTGCTTGTATAAGGACGAGAGGTGGACCAACGAGTTATTGACTCGCTCATTTGTGAAACTGTTTCTCCTGAATGAAGCATGCTATTCTCCTGAGATTGTAATTTTGTTTGCCTGCACATGTGCATCATACATACCGATTTACGTCCTATTCAGATAATTTATTCGTTATGCCTCTATTCTCTGTCAGAGTCTACATCACTGCTAACGATGACAACATTTCATACAGAAATCAGCTCGTAACCACACATCCTCGTTTGCGGACTCATTTCCACTGGAACGTTTTTTGCTGTTAATTAGGATTGTTGTTCTTGTTGTGGTCTTCAGTCCTGAGACTGGTTTGATGCAGCTCTCCATGCTACTCTATCCTGTGCAAGCTTCTTCATCTCCCACTACCTACTGCAACCTACATCCTTCTGAATCTGCTTAGTGTAGTCATCTCTTGGTCTCCCTCTACGATTTTTACCCTCCACGCTGCCCTCCAATACGAAATTGGTGATCCCTTGATGCCTCAGAACATGTCCTACCAACCGATCCCTTCTTCTGGTCAAGTTGTGCCACAAACTTCTCTTCTCCCCAATCCGATTCAATAGTTCCTCATTAGTTATGTGATCTACCCATCTAATCTTCAGCATTCTTCTGTAGCACCACATTTCTAAAGCTTCTATTATCTTCTTGTCCAAACTATTTATCGTCCATGTTTCACTTCCATACATGGCTACACTCCATACAAATACTTTCAGTAACGACTTTCTGACAGTTAAATCTATACCCGATGTTAACAAATTTCTCTTCTTCAGAAACGCTTTCCTTGTCATTGCCAGTCTACCATTTATATATCCTCTCTACTTCGACCATCATCATTATTTTGCTCCCCAAATAGCAAAATTCCTTTACTACTTTAAGTGTCTCATTTCCTAATCTAATTCCGTCAGCATCACCCGACTTAATTCGACTACATTTCATTATCCTCGTTTTCCTTTTGTTGATGTTCATCTTATACTCTCCTTTCAAGACATTGTCCATTCCGTTCAACTGCTCTTCCAAGTCCTTTGCTGTCTCTAACAGAATTACAATGTCATCGGCGAACCTAAAAGTTTTTATTTCTTCTCCATGGATTTTAATACCTGCTCCGAATTTTTCTTTTGTTTCCTTCGCTGCTTGCTCAATATACAGATTGAATAACATCGGGAGAGACTACAACCCTGTCTCACTCCCTTCCAAACCACTGCTTCATTTTCATGTCCCTCGACTCTTATAACTGCCATCTGGTTTCTGTACAAATTGTAAATAGCCTTTCGCTCCCTGTATTTTACCCCTGCCACCTTTAGAATTTGAAAGAGAGTATTCCAGTCAACATTGTCAAAAGCTTTCTCTAAGTCTACAAATTCTAGAAACGTAGGTTTGACCTTCCTTCATCTAGCTTCTAAGATAAGTCGTAGGGTCAGTATTGCCTCACGTGTTCCAACGTTTCCATGGAATCCAAACTGATCTCCCCTGAGGTCGGGTTCTCCCAGTTTTTCCATTCGTCCGTAAAGAATTCGCGATAGTATTTTGCAGCTGTGACTTATTAAACGGTGATTTTCACATCTGTCAACACCTGCTTTCTTTGGGATTGGAATTATTATATTCTTCTTGAAGTCTGAGGGTATTTCGCCCGTCTCATACATCTTGCTCACCAGATGGTAGAGTTTTGTCAGGACTGGCTCTCCCAAGGCCGTCAGTAGTTCCAATGGAATGTTGTCTACTCCGGGGGCCTTGTTTCGACTCAGGTCTTTCAGTGCTCTGTCAAACTCTTCACGCAGTGTCGTATCTCCCATTTCATCTTCATCTACTTCCTCTTCCATTTCCATAATATTGTCCTCAAGTACATCGTACATTGTATAGACCCTCTATATACGCCTTCAACCTTTCTGCTTTCCCTTCTTTGCTTAGAACTGGGTTTCCATCTGAGCTCTTAATATTCATACAAGTGGTCCTCTTTTTTTTAAGGTCTCTTTAATTTTCCTGTAGGCAGTATCTATCTTACCCCTAGTGAGATAAGCCTCTACATCCTTACATTTGTCGTCTAGCCATCCCTGCTTAGCCATTTTGCACTTCCTGCCGATCTCAGTTTTGAGACATTTGTATTCCTTTTTGCCAGCTTCATTTACTGCATTTTTATATTTTCTCTTTTCATCAATTAAATTCAATATTTCTTCTGTTACCCAAGTATTTCTACTAGCCCTCGTCTTTTTACCTACTTGATCCTCTGCTGCCTGCACTACTTCGTCCCTCAAAGCTACCCATTCTTCTTCTACTGTATTTCTTTCCCCCATTCCTGTCAATTGTTCCCTTATGCTCTCCCTGAAACTCAGTACAACTTCTGGTTCTTTCAATTTATCCAGGTCCCATCTCCTTAAATTCCCACCTTTTAGCATTTTCTTCAGTTTTAATCTATAGGTCATAACCAATAGATTGTGGTCAGAGTCCACGTCTGCCCCTGGAAATGTCTTACAATCGAAATCTTGGTTCCTAAATCTCTGTCTTACCATTATATAATCTATCTGAAACCTGTCAGTATCTGCAGGGTTCATCCATGTATACAGCCTTCTTTGATGATTCGTGAACCAAGTGTTAGCTATGATTAAGTTGTGCTCTGTGCAAAATTCTACCAGGCGGCTTCCTCTTTCATTTCTTTGCCCCAATCCATATTCACCTACTACGTTTCCTTCTCTCCCTTTTCCTACTATCGAATTCCAGTCACCCATGACTATTAAATTTTCGTCACCCTTCACTATCCGAATAATTTATTTTATTTCATCATACATTTCTTCAATTTCTTCGTCATCTGCAGAGCTAGTTGCCATATAAACTTGTACTACTGTAGTAGGTGTGGGCTTCGTATCTATCTTGGACACAATAATGCGTTCACTATGCTCTTTGTAGTAGCTTACCCGCATTCCTATTTTCCTATTCATTACTAAACCTACTCCTGCATTACCCCTATTTTATTTTGTGTTTATAACCCTTTAGTCGTCTGACCAGAAGTCTTGTTCCTCCTGCCACCGAACTTCACTAATTCCCACTATATCTAACTTTAGCCTATCCATTTCCCTTTTTAAATTTTCTAACCTACCTGCCCGATTAAGGGATCTGACATTCCACGTTCCGATCCGTAGAACGCCAGTTTTCTTTCTCCTGATAACGATACCCACTTGAGTAGTCCCCGCCCGGAGATCTGAATGGGGGACTATTTTACCTCCGGAACATTTTACGCAAGAGGACGCCATAATCATTTCATTATACAGTAAAGCTGTATGCCCTCGGGAAAAATTACGGCCGTAGTTTCCCCTTGCTATCAGCCGTTCGCAGTACCAGCACAGCAAGGCTGTTTTGGTTATTGTTACAAGGCCAGATCAGTCAATCATCCAAACTGTTGACCCTGCAACTACTGAAAAGGCTGCTGCCCCTCTTCAGGAACCATATGTTTGTCTGGCCTCTCAATAGATACCCCTCCGTTGTGGATGCTCCTATGGTACGGCTATCTGTATCGCTGAGGCACGCAAGCCTCCCCACCAACGGCAAGGTCCATGGTTCATGGGGGGAGGGTTAATTAGGATATACCCAGTATAAAAAAACTGACCCTCAAGTCACTAATGTCTTCTTGTGGGAGGACAAGAATTCTGACATTCGCATTGTGCTTGCATAATGTTTCATTCCCTCTTACAAGTACTTATCTTCACAAGAAGAGTGCACAGGTAGAGTTTTAAACGCATTTAATATACTTACATTTTCTTCGTCGTTGCTAGAGCTGCATCGTTGTGAGGTTTCCTGTTTATGCCGAGTACGTAATGCCTTCACGTGGAAACCTGTTGCAAAATGACGGGTGATGTTACAAACAGAGGACATCGCGTTTCCTTTCCTCGGCTAGTTACATAACTTTTCACCACGCTCATAATTATGTGCAGCAGTGAAGATTTAATCTTCTCAGACGATGCATGTGACTGTTATGGTTATCTCACTTCTGAATACTTTCCATCGCCATTTTGTAAGGCATTATCATAACCGCTGTGTACACAAATAGCTGCACGATGAGTTTTCTGCTGAGTGAATGACAGCGTCATGGAAATGACTGCGGGGTTGAGGAAGGGGTGGGATGGCATAAAAGTGACAAAACGAACCAGTGAAAGGTGTTTGCAGGATTCGGTATTTGCAATATCATTAGATCTTATCCCATTTAACGTAATATGACGATGTCTTACCCGTTTATGCGAATTGCATTCTCGTTTCTGCTGACGAGAGACCTGCATTAAATCTGACGTACTATATAGTCTCTTCAAAATTATTATAGGACTGACAGCTGCAACGGAAGTAGTAGGAGTGGGGGTGGGACGACCCTACACGGGATGCACCGATCGCATTTCGTACCGAAGTCAGTCGCAGCGTGTCAACACACAGACTCAGTCGTCTCAGAATCGGCTCGTTTGCGGACTCATGTTCACTGGAACGTTTTTCACTGTTAATTAGAATATGCCAAATGTAAACAAACTGATCCTCGAGTCACCATATTAACTAATGTTAACAAATTAACGGTACCTGTAGCCGCAGCAACAACCGAAAGTTGTCAAACGTTCACTCCGCCACCGCAACACTTCCCGGTTGCACTGTTGGAGTTTCAGGAAGCTTGCTGTCCTGTGTGTTCGTTACACTCTGTGATTGCATTTGTTGCTGTTTTTGCAGGACTTACCATTTTATTTGTTCTCTCTGTTATTTGATGTGTGGAACTGAACTATATCAAGAAGAAGTTCGTCTAAATATATGAATGGAAAAGTTTTGTGTCGTTCTCTTGGGTGAGGGGATTGTCGTAAGAGAGGAATGGTTTGTTCGTTAAATGCCTACTTTCTGACCGAAAAACTTAATGGTGGTCCGCTGCTCTCCGTTGACGATGTACTCCATAGAAATGACGTAGGTTTGAACATAAGCAAAAACACTAGGTAAAGACTGATGAGGAAATGTTCGATAAGTAAAAGGAAGGTGAATAAACACCGACGCTGGAACTTTTTTAGCAGGGAAAAGACGTTTAGAGGATCATTTGCTGAGGAAACTGTTCGCCATCATATTTTCGGTTATTATCGCAGAAAGGAAAGTCCAACGCTCAGCAAGTCATTGGTCCCCCTCAAGGAATCAGGCCTTTTTCAAGACTGTTGCACACACTTATTTTTTATTCCATTAAACAGCAACAGTGACAGTTACAGCGATACTGCAAACATCTGTCATAGCTCGAGAGTGATATCAGTAGAGTTGTCTCGTCATCACCACAGAAATGATGTGCAGGCGGATTCAACTATATGTTTGAAGTGCGCAGTTTACAATGGTAAGTGGCTACGTACATGACGAAATTATAGTTTCGTAAGTTTTTACATTTGAATAAGAAGTTATTACCAGTAACCCCCTTCAAAATGGGCTGCTACGGTCGCAGATTCTAATTCTGCCTCGGGCATGGATGTGTGTGATGTCCTTAGGTTAGTTAGGTTTAAGTAGTTCCAAGTCTAGGGGACTGATGTCCTCAGATGTTAAGTCCCATAGTGCTTAGAACCATTTGAACCTTCAAAATGAAGTTCGTCTCGGGATTTCAGTTTATATCACACAAAATAAATATCACTGTTTTCAAAAATACTGCTACAATAGTGAAGTAATGTTGTGATTCTTCAGTTTCTAACGGTGAATTTGTTGATCGAACAGTCTAAGGGTGTACTGCCCGTTGACAGTAACCAACTGGTGCCTTTTTCGAGAGTCAGACATATCGCCACCATCAGGTGCGTTGACGAACTGAGCTCCATGTCCTCTCCCCTTTTCCGAAAGGAGTTCCGTAATCCCTGTTTTCGAAGTATCAGCGCTTGGCGCAGTTTCTTCTTGATCGCTGGTGCTTTGTATTTCTACTTGATTTGTTTTGGTTGCCATTTCTTCTACAGGGATTTCTACTTTTTTAGCAGAGTTTTCCATAAGTTGCTATTTATAATAGAGTTACTGCGTGTCTTCGGATTACTGTCCTCGTTATTGTAGTCGCAATAGGTGTGGCCATTAGTCAAGGTGTCAGTTGCCATTTGAATTCGTCGCTGAATCAGAACTCTTTGAAAATAGCGAAATGTCATCAGCCTACAGCGCAATATTCAACTAAGTGGTCCGTGGCAGGTCCGAAGTGTACAAGATGTACAGCATCGGGATTAGCACGGAGCCCTGTGGGACTCCAGTCAGGGTATGAGTTCTTACTGAGGTGGTGTCACCAATCCAAACAAGGAATGAACGGCCTTGTAGACAGCTGTGTAGCAGCCGTAAATGTGGTGTGGTAATTCCCAGTGTGCAGTTGATAGTGGAGTTAAATGCTCAAGAAACGTCTAGCAGGAGTGTCTCCTAACTATTCTTTCCTGTGTTGAGTTTCCACGCCTTCTACTGTTAGAGGCAGAAGTTTATGCGTGGTCGAGTGTCCTCGGTGGAATCCATGTTGTTCTTGAGATAGAACGTCTTTAGACAATGCTCAGAGCAAAGAAATTGGTCGATAATTTGTCGGAGATCGATGGTCCTTGCCAGACTTGGGGAGTGCAATGATCTCCACATGCTTCCAGGCAGTAGAGTATTGTCCAGTGCCTAATATGTTATTGAAGATTCTTTTCAGGTAACCTGCAGATACAGGTGGCATTTGAGCATGCAGTGAGCCGTGGGGCCCTTTTCACCTACCCACTATCGATAGCTTCGAGGTGGCGCATATTATGCCTTTTGCGGTTTTCGCTGCCCCAGCTAGGCATCAAAGGCGGCCAACAGAGCGGCCCCGAGAAAGGTCTTGGAAAAACGCTGGGCAGGCAGTTTATGTGTAGTTTTCGTGCAGTGTGGAGCTGGGGCCAACAGCAGTGTGCTTCGAGCAACGGACACGTGGTGCGGATTGGCACGAACGTCTTTTCCGGGTAGTCGTTCACTCCACAAAGAAGGAGAACAAAACTAGCGTTCTTCTCAAGGACGCTGCTTTACCAGAGGTGGTCGCAAGAAATTAGTGCCTCTAGAACCGGTACTGCCAAGATTTTATGGACTTCCTTTTTTGCCAGAGGTGGTCGCAAGAAACTATTACCTCTAGAACCTATACTGCCAAGATTTTATGGACTCCCTAAAGTCCACAAAGGTGGAGTGTCATTGCTGGCAAAATATCTGACGGAAATACTGAGCCCTTATGTGGGTAAATGTCACCACATCCGCAATCCTGTGGATTTCGTAAAATGTCTCGACAACTTCAAGGTGAAAGGTTCAGATATCCTGTTGCGTTTTGATGTCGTTTCGCTATTCACCAGGGTGCCTCTACGAAAGTCAATGCAGCTTATTGATCAGAAATGTGACGAGACCAATGACCTTTTAGGCATGTCTTGACTTACACATAGTTTCTGTTTAATGGAGAATACTATGAACAAACGGAAGGAGTGGCAGCACAATACACCTAATACGAAAAACGTACGTTTTTGGGAGTGTCCGGATACTTTTGATCACATAGTGTGTTTCTCATTACTTTTGTCTTTTTCATTTCATTCAGGACATCCTGTAATTCTTCTTCACTTTCGCTGAGAGTAGGTCATCACCGAATCTTATATCCTTTCTCTCTGAATTTTCATTCCACTCTTGAACATTTGTTTTACTTCCGTCACTGGTTCTTCTGTGTATAGATTGAATAGCATAATAGGGGTGAAAACTGCGTCCCAGTCTTACACTCTTTCTTAATCTCAGAACTTCGTTCTTGGTCTTACACTCTTACTGTTCACTCTTCGTTCTTGTACAGATTGTGCATTATCCGTTTTTTCCTGTAGCTTACCCCATTTTCCTCAGAATTTCGAACATCTTGCACAATTTGACATTGTTGAACATTTTTCCAGGGCGACAAATGCGAGAAACGTGTCTTGATGTTTCTTTAGTCTTGTTTCCATTATCAGCCGCGACATCAGAAGTGCTCTCTGGAGCCTTCACCTTTCCCAAAGCCAAACTGATCGTTATCGAACACACCCTAAATTTTCGTTTCCATTCTTCTGCATATTATTCTTGTCAGCAACTTGGATGCATGACCTGTAAAGCTGAATGTGCAACAGTTCTCACACTTATCGGCTGCTGCAGTCTTCAGAATTATGTGGATGATATTTTTCAGAAAGTCAGGTGGTGTATCGCCTAACCACACATTTTATGCAACCAACGTGAGCAGTCCTGTTATGGCCACTTCCCCCAATGCCTTTAGAAATTGCGGAGGAATGTTATCTGTTCTGACTCCCTTTTCCATCTTAAGTCTTCCAAAGTTCTTTGAGATTCTGAATCTAATACTGGATCTCGTGTCTCTTCTATATCGACTCCTGTTTCTTCTTCTATCAAGACGTCAGACAAGTCTTCCCCCTCATAGATGCCTGTATTCTTTCCACCTATCCGCTCTCTCCTCTGCATTTATCAGTGGAATTCCCATTTCACTTTTAATGCTACCATCCTTGCTTTTAATTTCACTGAAGGTTGTTTTGAATTTTCTACACGCTGAGTCAGTCCTTCCGATAAGCATTTCCTTTTCGATTTCTTCACATTTTTCATGCAGCCATTTCGCCTTAGCTTTCCCGCACTTCTTATTTATTTCATTCCCAAGTGACTTGTATTTCTGTATTCCTGAATTTCCCTGAACATTTTTCTGCTTTCTTCTTCCATCGATTTATAAGGCCATTAATAGAATACGTTGCAGCACCCCTAGGGAAATTTGTAAGACCAGTAGCTGACCGACCGTGTTTTACTGAAAGACGATTAGTCAGAAGCATACATAAATTACCTCTACTGATTCCGAGCGATGATGTCTATAGAATATCCAGTATACAACCTATGACCTCACTTTGGTCTACTACACCAAATCAACCAAGTATACAACCACTCCAGACCAAAAGCATAC
Organism: Schistocerca gregaria; assembly: GCF_023897955.1. Lineage (NCBI taxonomy): Eukaryota > Metazoa > Arthropoda > Insecta > Orthoptera > Acrididae > Schistocerca > Schistocerca gregaria. The sequence goes on from NC_064921.1 coordinate 431,150,110, forward strand.
AACCACTCCAGACCAGACTAATTAAACTTATGGCCAATTACGGAAAAACACATACTATGCAAGTTACCAGATACGGAAGACGTGTTGACAAACAAACCACCGACCAAGAGACGACATAAAAACAAATATATCATCCCAGCGTGTACAGTATCTCACAATACCTCCAAACTCTACCCCCAAATCGCCCCCACGTTGAACCAGTAACCAGAAACGTCGCTCTCCATCCCCACTTTGACGAAAGAAATTAGCCATAGCAAAACACACATGAACATTCCGAAACGCCCTCTCCCCCTCACACACACACACACACACACATACACACACACACACACACACACAAGCTCACAGCCAGCTATACATACAAAAACGCCAGCAGCAGGATCTGATCGACTACCTGAGCCTGTACAACTTTCATAACCGCCCCTACAGAAAACAGGGATAGTTGTAATCACCAGAATCCTCCCTTTCACTTTAAATTCTACACCCAGATTACATTTTACATTAATTTTATCATCATATTTTATATTATCTTGATTTGATCATCGTATTTTATTTTCCCCTGCACCTTCCTAAGTTGCTTCAGGTTCGCTGTTTATGTCACTATAGTGTATGTCCCATAGTTGTAATTATCCATAGGTCTATACTTCAAACATCATCCCCAGCGCAGTAGCAACCCTTCGCCCTGCAATTATAGTTACTGTTAATCACCACCCATACTACAAGTACACTTAAACTGGATACAGCTTGACTAAACCACTGTAGTATACGTTTTATGTTTGTCACTATTATTGATACGATTTTATTCCTAACCGACGGAAATTACTGTAGTGTATGTTTTAAGTTACATGTTTGTAAATATTACTATTTAAAACCCTAACGTATATAATCGATGGCTAGAAAGTATAAGTGCAAATCATAAATTGTAAAAACAAATTGAAAAATTCACTTATAATATGCAGCACAAAATTGAAAAATTGGAATAAAGAACAAAAACCTGTAAAATTCTCATTGGCTGGAAAGACTTATTACGAACCCTAAAACATCGCGCCTTCCTCCAGAAGAGGAGTGAACGATATAAAGAAAAAAAAACTCAGGAGCTCAGTTCGGCAGCGAACCTGACGACGGCGACATGTCTAATGGCCGAAATATTGTGCCCGTTGGACACAATGAACCAGCAGTACACCTTCTTTCTCCCAATAATGGTTGGCCTATTCGAGATAAGCTTTCTCAACGCGATAAACACACATTAAAATCGAATATTTTGTTGTGTTATAAATAAGAAAGTGGATCAGATAAATTAACAGTTATAAACTTAGCGATCCGTTTCTCGTAACAAAACCAGACGGGTGACCGCATAGTAATCGACGCGCGAATGGTCAATAGTGCGTCATGGTTCACGGAAATTATCTCGTGTTAGAACACTAAAAGCGTTCCGGTTTGGAGTAGACGAAAATTTGGTGTATTCGTAATATTTTTTCGCTTGATGTGTTCACGTAACATCAATAACAGAAAAGGTTCCAGCAAGTCGCAAGTCGATAACGTCGTCAGAAAATTCATTTTCGTAATTGTCCGTATATCGTCTCAATTTGTTGCCACAAATGAGACTAAAATGAAAACGTAGTGCAGCTCTTCCTGCACACGTCGATGCAAGTTTTATATTTATAAAGTGAGTAGTCTACGAGTGTAGCAAGTTTAATGAAACGTGCTGGACGTGGTGAATATGCTCGGTACCTCCACATGCTCCTGTCGAACTGTCAGTCCTATAATTTTGAACGACTATAATCCTGATGACAAGGAGGTAGACAGGCGGTGTTAAAATACCTCAGTCCATAACCTGACAAAGAGCTACAGCGAGCATTACGGTGGTTCTTACAGGGAGCGACAAAAGTCGAAGGGGTATCTCTTAATATGGTGTTGGATCTCCAGCAGCAACTCGACGTGGCAGTGGACGCCAAGCCGTTGGAAATCCCTTCAAAAACACTGAGCCGTGCTGCCTCTAAAGCAGTCCTAACTGCGAGAGTTACGCCGGTGCAGGATTTTGTGCACCAACTGACATCTCTATTATGTCGCATAAATCTTCGATGTGATTCATGTCGGACGATCTGAGAGGCCAAACCTTTCGCTCAAATTGTCCAGAACGTTCTTCAAACCAATCGCTTATAACTGGCCCAGCGACATGACGGGTTGTCGTTCATATGAAGTCCATCGTTGCTTGGGGACATCAAGTACTTGGGTCCGCGCCACTCTCTAATCCGACCACTGGCTCTTACCAGCAGAAATCGGGAATCATCTGACCATGCCACGGATTTCCAGTCGTCTAAGCTCCAACCGATGTGGTCACCATCCCAGGAGAGGCGCTGCAGGCGATGTCGTGTTGTTAGCAAAGGCCCTCGCGTCGATCATCTGCTGCTGTAGCCCATTAACGCCAAATTTCTTCGCACTAAACTAACGGATACGTTCGTCGTACGTCCAATATTGATTTCTGTGGTTATTTCATGCAGTGTTGCTTGTCTGTTAGATTTGACAGCTCTACGCAAACGCCGCCGCTCAAGGTCGTTCAGTGAAGGCCGTAGGCCACTGCGTTGTCCTTGGCGAGAGGTAATGCCTGCAATTTTGGTATTTTCGGCACACTCTTGACACTGTGGATCTCGGAATATTCGTTCCCTAACGATTTCCGAAATGGAATGTTCCATGCCTTCAGCTCCAACTATCATTCAGCGTTCAAAGTCTGTTAATTCCCATCGCGCAGCCATAATCACATCGGCAATCTTTTTCGCATTAATCTGCCGAGTCAAAATAACAGGTCCGCCAATGCGCTGCCCTTTTATATCCTGCGTACGTCATACTACTGCCCTCTGTATATACGCATAACCTGTCCCCTGAGTGTGCATGGCACCAATTTTATAATGTTTCTTGGGCTATTCCCCACTTTGGTTCTATTCTGTATAGAAAATAGTTGCGTGAAATTTAGGACCAGTGGGATAAGGCTAATATGTTGCCGTGAGCCTTCAAAATTCGTATACTCTGAAAAAATGATATTTCTGAGTGATAAATTCATTCCTTACCTAATGTATTCAGGTTTTTTACTTAATTTTTCTAAACTTAAGGCATTCTCGTTTTATAAATCACGCAGATGGGGTCATGTGACAGTCAGTAACAGCAAGACCGAGGACAGAGTGAGCCTTGCTGTTCCTTTTTATGACCCAGCACGGGCCAGCCCAGTGTTCTTTCACTTGAGATAAGGAGAGTAGTAGCCTAAAAAAAGACGCGTGGTCGTCTTCAATTCGTTTACGGAGTGTAATGTATTTACCCACATGAAGTAACTGTCCTGCCAGTTTTCAGGCAAACGTTGATGAATCTCTTTTACAATATGCGGGCGCGTAAATTAACTTGCATCAAAGGGCTTGACTGTGTGGGAAGTTATGATTTGTAGGGAAAAGACACGCATTCCGTCACAAGAGATGAGGAACTACATAACTGAATCAGAATATTTGTAGCAACAATGGAGAGGGGATAAAAATACACTCCTGGAAATTGAAATAAGAACACCGTGAATTCATTGACCCAGGAAGGGGAAACTTTATTGGCACATTCCTGGGGTCAGATACATCACATGATCACACTGACAGAACCACAGGCACATAGACACAGGCAACAGAGCATGCACAAAGTCGGCACTAGTACAGTGTATATCCACCTTTCGCAGCAATGCAGGCTGCTATTCTCCCATGGAGACGATCGTAGAGATGCTGGATGTAGTCCTGTGGAACGGCTTGCCATGCCATTTCCACCTGGCGCCTCAGTTGGACCAGCGTTCGTGCTGGACGTGCAGACCGCGTGAGACGACGCTTCATCCAGTCCCAAACATGCTCAATGGGGGACAGATCCGGAGATCTTTCTGGTCAGGGTAGTTGACTTAACCTTCTAGAGCACGTTGGGTGGCACGGGATACATGCGGACGTGCATTGTCCTGTTGGAACAGCAAGTTCCCTTGCCGGTCTAGGAATGGTAGAACGATGGGTTCGATGACGGTTTGGATGTACCGTGCACTATTCAGTGTCCCCTCGACGATCACCAGAGGTGTACGGCCAGTGTAGGAGATCGCTCCCCACACCATGATGCCGGGTGTTGGCCCTGTGTGCCTCGGTCGTATGCAGTCCTGATTGTGGCGCTCACCTGCACGGCGCCAAACACGCATACGACCATCATTGGCACCAAGGCAGAAGCGACTCTCATCGCTGAAGACGACACGTCTCTATTCGTCCCTCCATTCACGCCTGTCGCGACACCACTGGAGGCGGGCTGCACGATGTTGGGGCGTGAGCGGAAGACGGCCTAACGGTGTGCGGGACCGTAGCCTAGCTTCATGGAGACGGTTGCGAATGGTCCTCGCCGATACCCCAGGAGCAACAGTGTCCCTTTTTTGCTGGGAAGTGGCGGTGCGGTCCCCTACGGCACTGCGTAGGATCCTACGGTCTTGGCGTGCATCCGTGCGTCGCTGCGGTCCTGTCCCAGGTCGACGGGCACGTGCACATTCCGCCGACCACTGGCGAAAACATCGATGTACTGTGGAGACCTCACGCCCCACGTGTTGAGCAATTCGGCGGTACGTCCACCCGGCCTCCCGCATGCCCACTATACGCCCTCTCTCAAAGTCCGTCAACTGCACATACGGTTCACGTCCACGCTGTCGCGGCATGTTACCAGTGTTAAAGACTGCGATGGAGCTCCGTATGCCACGGCAAACTGGCTGACACTGACGGCGGCGGTGCACAATTGCTGCGCAGCTAGCGCCATTCGACGGCCAACACCGCGGTTCCTGGTGTGTCCGCTGTGCCGTGCGTGTGATCATTGCTTGTACAGCCCTCTCGCAGTGTCCGGAGCAAGTATGGTGGGTCTGACACACCGGTGCCAATGTGTTCTTTTTTCCATTTCCAGGAGTGTATGTTGTAAAATCTTCAGAGAAAAGAAACGTTTTTAAAAAAAATTGAGGGCATATCAAATGATAATACACTGAGAGTAGTCACTTCCTGATGATTCAAAGATTGATGTGAGGTCCTAGGCTTATGAATCGAAATGATCTCCAGTTATCTGAGAAAGAGGTAAGACTTTCTGAACGATCATAGGCAGCCATGAGGAGACGAATATGAAGTGTCATTCAACAGTTCGGTAACAAAGGGATTGGGATGAACTTTTTGAAACCATATATACAGTGCTGAACTATAGTTCTCCAAGTGTCACATCCTGCAGCCATTCGCCCTGGTGGGTCTTCGATGTGAGTGACTAACAAAACAAACTTTCACGATTTTTTGTGACAAAATAGAACTTTGGCATTAGCAGAAATTTTTGAGCATTATCGGAATGTAGCAGTTACGTTATCTTATTGGTATGCTTTAGGTTGTGAGACAGAATCTCGTCGAGTACACTATGTTACTTTATTACATCTTTATTGAAACCAATGTGATCATTTTTATTCATTTAATTTCTTAAATGTAATTTGTTTCATTTCTAATCCTACACTGCACCATTTTAATCGCTCTAGTTTCCATTTGGAATCTTTATTCATATGATTTTAAATATTTTTGTGCATTTACTTTGGTTTAACTTATTCCTTTTCATCAGTTCACATTTTCGTCCATGTTATTGCAGACATTGTTTCTATTATACATTTCCCTTGAATTTCATCTTTTGTTTTCACCTGTCACTTTATCAGTGGTGCAAGAAGAATTTATGTTTTACCCATTTGTGTCATGAGGACCAGAAAATAATATACATCTTGTAACGAAAAATACATTCCTGACATTATTGTGCACCCAATACGAACACATTCAAATGGATCTGAGCATTATGGGACTTAACTTCTGAGGTCCCCTAGAACTTACAACTACTTAAACCTAACTAACCTCAGGACATCACACTCATCCATGCCCGAGGCAGGAATCGAACTTTCGACCGTAGCGGTCGCGCGGTTCCAGAGCGAAGCGCCTAGAACCGCTCGGTCCCAACGGACGGCTCGAGCAGATTATTTTCTGTTCAAAAGATCTGTAGTTTCAAACCTTTAAATATTACGAAACATAGATAAAGATATTTAAAACCATATACACAAAGGTTCTAGATGAAAAAAGAATAAACGGAAGTAAGACATTATAGCAAATACAGAAGGTAATATGATGATTGAAATGACCCAGATGACAATTAGAAAAGGAAGTAAATTACATTTCAAGCATTTAATTAAGTAAAAGTAATAATTGTAGTCTCATTGGCAAACTTGAAAAAAGTGGAGTGTACCCGTAGGTTTCCGAATCCACAACCTTCAGCGCAACTTAACTGCAATGCTAAGGCGTCGATTCATTGCTAGTGTCATAGCTCTGGTCAATCACAAGAAACTATGAAATTCTGTTTTTTTAATTACTCGTAAACGAGGGCTCCCCAGGGTGAATGACTGCACGGTGCGATGCCTGGGAGCCTAAACTACTCGACCATACAGGTCGTTTCAAACAATCGGTCCCATGCCTGGGGACCTCTTCTTGTAAGTGCTTCAGATATAAATTTTACACACAAATGTATTTGAAAACAGAAGAAAAGGAAAATCAATCATTTATTCGACGTTGATAATATTAGGCATGTTTCGGTTGTTTAACTTACTATGGGAATGAGGAGGCAACTGTCGTTTATGAAACTCTTTCCGGAAGAGACTTTTTGGTTCTATGTTAAAACATTAGTTTTTGAAACAACAGCGGCAAATAAGGGCATTTTCAGAGGTTCATAGGATTTGATGGACAGTATTTTTTAGAAAGACTTTTTGCATTTATCCTTGGAGGAATCAAATGGATGAAATTATTTTCAGAAGCTTTTTCGAGGAATAAGCTGAGCGATAGAAACATAGATTTGACTTTGTCAGTCTTGAAACACATTCAAAGCACTTGGTCTGGAATCTGAGTCAATGAATTAAAAACAGGAATTCAGCACTGAATTTTCAAGGGAGACTTGTAAGCTATAAATATTTCTTGAATACTCGATTCGATACATTAAGAGAGCAGTAGCCTATGGAAGATTACGTTGGGGTTTTAGAATGAACTACAGTCTTCCTTGTCGAATCACCAACTTGTGGAGTATCCCTCCGCGCTCCAGGTAACATCCATCATGAAAGGTGAATGGATGAAGCCATTTATTGAATGAATATATCAGTATTGGAGAAGAAATCAGTATTTGGAGAGGAAATAAAATCTTTGAGGTTCGCCGATGACATTGTAATTCTGTCAGAGACAGCAAATAACTTGGAAGAGCAGTTGAATGGAATGAATAGTGTCTTGAAAGGAGGGTATAAGATGAACATCAACAAAAGCAAAACGAGGATAATGGAATGTAGTCGAATTAAGTCGGGTGATGCTGAGGGAATAGATTAGGAAATGAGACACTTAAAGTAGTAAAGGAATTTTGCTATTTGGGGAGCAAAATAACTGATGATGGTCGAAGTAGAGAGGATATAAAATGTATACTGGCAATGGTAAGGAAAGCTTTTCTGAAGAAGAGAAATTTGTTAACATCGAGTACAGATTTAAGTGTCAGGAAGTCGTTTCTGAAAGTATTTGTGTGGAGTGTAGCCATTTATGGAGGTGAAACATGGGTGATAAATAGTTTGGACAAGAAGAGAATAGAAGCATTTGAAATGTGGTGCTACAGAAGAATGCTGAAGATTAGACGGGTAGATCACATAACTAATGAGGAAGTGTTGAATAGAATTGGGGTGAAGAGGAGTTTGTGGCACAACTTGACTAGAAGAAGGCATCGGTTGGTAGGACAGGTTCTGAGGCATCAAGGGATCACCAATTTGGTACTGGAGGGCAGCGTGGAGGGTAAAAATCGTAGAGGGAGACTAAGAGATGAATACACTAAGCAGATTCAGAAGTATGTAGGTTGCAGTAGGTACTGGGAGATGAAGAAGCTTGCACAGGATAGAGTAGCATGGAGAGCTGAATCAAACCAGTCTCAGGACTGCAGACCACAACAACAACAATATCAGTATTACTTCATGACTTTGAATCATGACCACAAGGAGAAAAGTGCCCCTTTTGAATCCGGAGCACCGTATTTGGATTTCAGTATTCTTCCAAAACTTTACAAACATGAGGGAGCCGATCGTGATATCTCTCGAGTGACTTAACAATAACTGAAAAATCGTTTAAGTTACCTGTCCCCTTTTCTGTATCCTTCCCTCTTTGATCCAAATTGGTCTGCTGAATCAGAAATGTGAATGATCATCATCACCATTGTGTTGTCTGCCTTACGGCATATTTGGCCTGCATGGTCCTCCATGTTTCTCTGTCTTCTGCGTTCCTCTTCATTCTTTGGTACCCTCCTTGTGGCCTGCTGACATCATCCAGCATCTGGAACCTTCTTCTGCGCTTCCCTCTCTTTCCCAGAAGGAAACCTTCAATTTCCTCTACTAGAAGGCAATCCCTTCTTAGATTGTGGCCTGTCCACTTTAGTTTCCTGTTCTTCGTAGGCAGCAGTATCATCCATTCTTCTCCAACTCTCCTCAGTATTTCTTCACTGCCTACTTTATCAGTCCAGCTGATCTTCTCCATTCTCCGCCATATCCACATTTCACAAGCTTCAATATTCTACTCATCATGCTTTCTCAAAGTCCGCTTTTCTGATCCATAAAAGGCCACGCTCCATATTAAGCATTTAACCAGTCGCTTCCTGAATTCCTTGTTTAAACAACTAGTTAGGAGTTTTCTCTGCTTTTGAAATGCCTCTTTCGCCAGAGCCATTCTCACTTTGATACCTTGTTGGCAATCCTTTGTCTTCTTTAATCGAACTTCCCAAATAATTGAATGCTATTACCTGTTCTCTGACTTATGACCCCATCTTAATTTTCACTTTTCTTTTCTTTATGCCTATGACCATGCTTTTGCTTATCTTTTTATTAATTTTCATACAATATGTTGCACAGGCTTCATTCAGGTCTTGATTTTCTGCGAGGGTCGCCATGTCATCAGCAAATCTTACACATTCAATTTTCCACCCACTTAGTCTAATGCCGCTTCTCGCATCCAAACAGCTTTCCAGTACTTCCTCCAGACAGATGTTAAATAGGATCGGCGAGAGACACCAGCCCTGTCTAACACCTCTCCCAATTTTGCTGTTTTCAGGGATCCTATTTCCTATTCATACCCGAGCTTTCTGATTCAGGCAAAGATCTGCCATCAATCTTCTCTCCTTCCACTTTACTCCTTTTTTTTTTTTCAATATATCTAACAGCTTATCCGACTGCACTCTATGAAGGGCCTTTTCGAGGTCTATGAAGACAGCACGCACTTCTTAGCCCTTTTCTATGTGTCTTTGGCCGATGGTTGTTCGAAGTCCAATGGCATCTCACGTTCCCTTTCCTCCAATGAAATCATACTGTTCTTCACCAAGTGTCTCTTCCATCGTTCCACATAGCCTCCTATTCAGAATTCGAAGAACTACTTTTGCTGCCTGTGATATTAGGCTGACTGTCCTGTGGTCTTCACAGTTTTTGGATTATTAGTCATTGGGATTGGGACTATTATACTTACGAGAAAGTCTTCTGGCCATTTCCCTTTGCCACCGATGTAGTTGCAAAGAGTGGTCAACACATTTTCCTCTTTTTCTTTTAAAGTCTTTAAGATTTATGCCGGAATGTCATCTACACCACACGCCTTGTTGTTTTTAAGTTCTCTCGATGCCTTATTTACCCCTGAACCAAGGATAAAATCTCCTTTTTCATCTTCATTTACTGATTCTTCCTGTTCAATTTGCAGATAGGAATGTCTTTGATCCGCTTCATAGGAAGTTTAAATATAGTATTTCCATCTATTCTGAACAGCGTGTGGGTCACTTAAAAGAGTTCCATCTTTCGCTTCTATCTCCATATTTGTTTTGTTCTTCCTTCCCTGAAATGCTGTTTCCTTGACTACTCAACAATTCTTTTCGTACTTGCTCTCTTTCTTCAGTCTCTCAATTTCTGAGCAGATTTGTCTCGTTCATTTTTTCCTGGCCTGATCAGTTACTCTTCTTAGCTCATTCAGTCTTCTGTATTGCTTTTTTCATTCATCATTTTGTGCGCTTTTCCATTTTCTCCTTTCTGCCATCTTCAAGATCATGTCATCGGTAACCTATGCTTTCCCTCTTCGCTTGCGCTTCACCAGACCAACAACATATTTACTAGTTGCTTTCAGGGTGTCTCTGAACTAGTTTCACTGTTCATGAGATTGATCAAAAATGGTTCAAATGGCACTAAGCACTATGGGACTTAACATCTGAGGTCATCAGTCCCCTAAAACTTAGAACTACTTAAACCTAACTAACCTAATGACATCACATACATCCATGCCTGAGGCAGGATTCGAATCTGCGACCGTGGCGGTCTTTCGGTTCCGGCCACAACGGATGGGTGAGAATGTTCAATGCACTAAATTACGAAGCAGAACCTTCAGACGAACATTCTTGAAGGATTCAATTAAGAATCAATAAAATCCCAAAAAATATCAATAACGTCACAACAGTTTCTTTTCTAATGAAATAAAGGTATTTTTTACTATATTAGATTTGAGTGACAAATACCTTAAGAAAGGTTATTCCCAGTAGCACGAAAATGAAAATTTCGTCAACGCTAGATAATAAATCATCCGACTAAGTTGTCAGTGGAGAGCTACAACAGATAATTAAAATAAATAGTATTTGCACCACAAACATAGTACAAAGTAGCTTTATATATTGTGTTGTTACAGCAGTATTATTAATTAAGCCAAAAGTAATATAGTTATTGGCTATGTGCTATATCTGAGACGAGCAAAGTAAAATGCACGTATATGTTTACATCAGCAGCAACAAAATAAAAGAAGATAATTAGTTGTATTAAACGTCCCCTTAGAAAAATTATAAATGAGTGTGCTTAAACCGACACAATATTTTTAGCGTAATGCAATCTGACTTTCAATAATCCCTACAAAAGAATGGACCTGACTAACCATAACCTATACCTTTCATGAATCACTTACCTTACAAAAATCTTCATTACTCGAACTACTGCAATACAGCGAGCACCAATACTGCCAGCTAAATAAAAGATTCTAACTACTGAAAGCACTAACTACTGACAGGCATAGTCAGCAAATGAAAGATTTTGATGGAGAACAAACGATGTATTTACCTTAATAGCGTTCAAAAGTCATTATATATAACCAGTCTTCCAAATTTACTCTCTCTGGTGGACACACGTCCAGATCATCCGCTCTCAAAACTCCGCCATCTCACTCCCCACATCCACCACTGCTGGCGGCTCACCTCCAACTGCGCAACGTTACACGCTGTTAACATCCAGCCGCCCAACACTACAATAACAAATTCCAGCAATGCAAACCAGCTACAGATTGCACACAGCACAGCCAGTGATTTTCATACGGAGTGCTATGTGGCGTTACCAATATAAAAACCTAAACAGCCTACTTACATAGCCCCCATGCTCCCCACAAAAAATTTTACAAATTGTTTTGGGCACTTGCCAATACAGATTTGAAAAAAATTTCATAATTACAATAACAAAGAAACCAATTGCACACACTTACTGATACAATGTTGGTCAAAAGCTAAAATTTTCTCACAGTCTATAAAGACACTCCTGATCATTCATCACAGTAAAATAGCAGTGGTCTTTTTTTCTCAAAGTCTGAGGAGTAAAAGAAAATGCACGTGGATATAATGGAGTAACATGCAGTCTTGAAGAAGTAGTGTTGTCCTTACAACGGACGACAGTGCTGACTCTTGACATGCACACAGGTAATGGGCCACAACAGAGCAAACCCACACTAGAGTCAGTCGAAGTTTTTAAGAATATTGGTAGGTAGGTCATCACAGAGCAGACCCACTGTAGTCCTGGTAGAGATTATGGTTTTGGTGGGCCACGAGAGGTGCAGACCCACTGCAGTCCTTGTAGAAATAATGGTATTGGTGGGCCATCAAAGGCGCAGACCCATTGTAGTCCTTGTAGAGACGGTCGGCAGCCATCTGTTGCGACTGTGCAGGTGATCACCATCGAAGACTCTTGTGGACAATATAGAAAGTCCATAAACCACCACTTGTGCACTCACAAAGTTTTTGGAATTGTCCTTAAAACCAGCAATGCTGTTAATCACTCCCTTGCTGAATTATTAACACAAGTGCAAACACTAACAGTCCCAACTTCTCACATATTCTGCATATACTATGACCAACAGAAACGTGTGCAGTGAAATGTATGCTTACAAGTTACTTAATTTGATGAACTGGTGTCAATTACAATTTTATAACATGAGAATACAATTACAAAGGTACAAAATACATCATTAAAGAAGATAACAATACAGATAACATTTGTAGTAATACAGGCTTTACAAAAGAATCTAAATAACATATACAACAATGTTATAGGAGTTAGGACATAAGTACATACATAAAAGATCAGAATAACTTTTGAAACATCAACTTCACACATGAGCATTAAAACAAAACAGAATAATTATTGTCTAAACATCTTTACAAAGTATGTAACATATTATTAGAAAAATTCTACAACATAACTCTTATCAGCTAAACACATAAAGACAAGAAGAACACAAATACACAAGGGTACACAAACACATAGCGGAATAACACAAAAGGAAAGGACAGAGTTCGTTTTCAGTGTAACATTTGGTACTGCAGTCCAACCCAAAACTTCTTTCCATAGATCTTTCCTCTTATTTCAATATTTTTTTCCACCAAAAAAATCCTATCAAAGCGTGCTTTCTGTATTTATATGTTCACTTATTTCTTACCACATTATTTATTTTCCATTATCTTACCTCATCATTTATTTCCAAGAAAACCCTACCTAAACCTGTCGTCCATAAACCCTACTGTTTGGTTCACATCCTCTTTCAAAATAATTATTTCTCATTGTACAATACACATTTTGGCCCAAATCTTTTTCATATTACCTCTTAATGCATTCTTTCCCCATTCTCCATAGTTATTTTCGTATATAGTATCTCCCCCTCTTAAGATAACTCAAATCTACTGAACTCAGATACATAAACTAAGGAACGAGGCAATGCAGCAGTGCAAAACAATTAACACAAACAACAATGACAAAAAATGCAAATTGGCAAAGCAAGCAGCAGTATATCTAAATTAGCAAATCAAATGCAACATTACAACTAATATAAGGCAATGTGCAGCAAACAAGAAAAATAAATCAGTAATGAAACTGGCTTAACAGAGTTTGCAAAGTGAAATTCAGTAGCACTATGCCTGGCAAACTGCAGCAGCAAATGCTATAACTTATATCTAAACATGACAAAGCTCAAGCAGAAAAAGTATTAAAGTAAAGATCGGAAATGTCTAATAACTATGTCACATCTTAACACTAGAGTGATGAATCATCTTGACTTACTCTACGAAGCAAGTTATCCAGTCATTGACAAAAATGTATGTAATTCCTGTGAAGGGAAATATCTTTTTGTGCTCCCTCTTTTTTTTTTTTTTTGGAAGTACGTCATAAAATTATTATTTACTGGATCTGTAGGCAAAAAAATATCTACATTAGTAGATCTATTAAATTTTATTTTAACCAATGCTGCAGTGCAGCTAGAAAGTAGATGTTAAACAAAATGAGCAAATATATGCATAAAGCAAAGTGTGAAACGTCATTCACTAGCCGTATGGCATTTCATAAGGCAGTAAAAAAATCTCTCAACTAGCAAGACAATGGCTGTGAAATGTTTCTCATCGTTTCATTAGTCATTTCAGTAAATATCGGAAAGTGACGTATATGCGATGCTTTCTACAAAGGAATGTCAATATCGAGGTTACCGGCCTCTTTTTTCTCCACCTAATGGCTTTTTCTCCCGGCGACGGGCACAGCTGGGCGTCCACAACGCATTACGTCAAGGTCACTTAGCTTTCTTACCGAAATATTTATGACAGCAGTTTGCGCTACAGTGACAGACTCATTAAAAAATTTCACAGATCGATAATTTGCGTTACAAATGTGTAGAAACAAAATCGTATAAATGTAACCGTGTCGAAAAACTTTTCGCAGGCATTGTGAAAGATTCACACATGTACACCCATTTCATAACTCTTAAAGTACGATTCTTGGTTTCCAACATCCGTTTTCACAAATCAGAGTCCCTAACCATTACTCATTACTCTTTACCTTATTACACATACACATATTCGTCGACACTTCTTCAATATTTCATCATAATAAATACGTAGCATAAGCAAATTCCTCATATATCATCAGCTTATTGACCAAAAACATATCTCAACAGCATAATACACATCGTCATCTTATTAATCACATCATAAAACCTCAGCCAAATCCTAAAATCGTCGTAGCTTCCTCCAATAACTTCAAAACCTAAAAAAGATTATCTGCTCATTTCAATAGTGTCATCTACCTCATATGTACTTTAAAAATCATGATCTCATCCCAAATACATCATTCAAAGCTCACATAGAATCACAATGGTTCCTATAAAATGTGAACAGTTCACAAAGTACAGACAAAATACAATTTCATAAGTGTGAAGTTATCCAACTGTGTAATTACGTAAACATATGTCACTGAGGTAGTAGAAGAAATGTTTGTCTCTCAGTTAAATGATCAGATGACTGTGTAATTTATGTGTAGAGAAATATGGTACCGATGTATAAAGTTGTATAAGCAAATACCATATTAGCTAGGGCTCCTTGTGATTGCCAAACACATGATACACAAAGTAAACGTGTACCCCCCTGAGAATTAATGTAATTATACTCTCAGGTGTTACAGATTACAGCAATGGAATGAAATGTATCATGGAAAACGTTTGTATTTTTGTATTTCAAAAATATTTAAAAATAATTGCTTTGAAAACCTTTGTATCTTTGTATTTCAAAATATTTAAAAATAAATGTTTTAAGTAAAAAAGTAATCACTCAAATACGTGTACTGCAGCGCTAAACTGTGTGTCTTGTTGTAAAATAATCTCTGTCATTACTTATGTGTTAAAAATGTGCCAAGTGTCGTAATTATCGTCGTCAATAGCAAAGTTCTATAGAAGTAATGTACTTACCTCATAATAAACAAAAGTGAAATGCTGTGCGTATAGATATCGTAGTTATTACGTACATTACCATGATCAAGAAAGTACTAAACTGTAACGTATTGTTGCGCTACGGAAAAGGCTGTCTCACTGTAGCTATACCACAAAAGTTACTACTAAAACATGTTTTACTTTCCAAAGGAATTCAGAAAAACTGTGCAGATATAGCACAAAAGCAACAATGTAAATTGTGTCACGCATTAGTAGCGTCAAAGAAACCAAATACTAAGTCATCTTTAATCTCACAGATGCATTAAAATCTCATTAGCAGTATATGTTCTAAGTATGTAAGCTTTATAGTCGTTACGTAATCGTGCAACTAACAAGCAAGAATGTATACACACAATAACACTGTGTCGTCTCCTCACTATAACAATGTATTCATAATTACTGTCTAAATATGTTCCCTAGGTTCTAGACTGGATAGTTAACTTCAAAACATTGTTGCATGTTAGCAGTTTCTAAGTGTGAGAAAGCGTACTAGTAACGTGAAGTGAAAATTTTTTTAAGGCAAACACTAAGTTAAAAAAAACGGATTATCTCTCAATAAACAGTTTTACATGTGAAATGTGGTACAATCCTTTACTCTTCCTAGTACGCAGAGTTTCAACTTCAACGCAATTATGTGGTTTACGTCGGTAAGGAATGCTAAAATTTGTCTCAAGGTTAGCGTCTATGTTATTTTTCTCTGAGCCAGCCGGCGCACATGGCTGTCTGCGGTGCGAGTCACTGTTTGTCTCTTTGTTGCCGCACGTTGTTGCTGAGATTTGGAGACCTAACTTGTACAAATTCACCTTGTCGAGACGGCCGTGCCCTGTTTGAATCCCGCCAGTTCTGATGAAATTCAGGTCTGTCGTTTTGTCGGTAGTTTACATAGTTTCTTTTTTGTCGGTCATGTGATGGAGAATTTCCCCTGGAATCGTAACTGCACGGTGAACCGTTGCATCCGAAGTTATTCTGTCTCCCTTGATGATAATTATTTTGATTTCCATATTGTCTGTTTCTCTGATTGTCTCTGTGATTGACGTTACCGCGGAGATGCGATCTTTCTCTGTTGTCATACAGGTGGTGTATGTTTTGGTCACGATTTGCGTTGTAAGAATAGCCTTGTCGTGTCCAGTTATTTCTGTCATCGCAGAATTGTGACGGATGTGACCTGTAATTGTTGTGTTCCTGTTTCACGTTCCGCAATTGTCAGTGTCAATTTCCAATTCTTGTAACAGTCCCTGAAAAGCTTCAATGTCGTCTTTGCAACGTCCTGCCAAAATAATATGTCGTAAATGTTCAGGCAATTCGATTAAGCAAATGCGGATGAGTTCTGAGGGGCTGTATGGTTTTTAAAGATATTGATTCTTATGTAACATGTCTTCGAAATATTTGGCAAGACTGGAAAATGCAGATTGTTCGAAATGTTTCATCATAATGATGCTATGTTTTCCTAGGTCTTGTATAGCTTGAGACCAATATGCTGAGAGGAAGGCATGATAAAATTCTCCTTCACTGTAACAAACGTGATTGACCGATCGCATTCTTACAGCTGCTTAATTCTCTAAGTAGCCACACATAAATTCTAATCTGCGCTCTAATGACCAGTTGGGAGGAAAACAATGAGAGAATTGATGGAGCCATGCTTGTGGATGAATGTCGTTGCCAGAATTCTTAAATGTTTTGAATTTACGTGTAGTAATGAACAGCTTATAGTCAAAATCGTCATGTCGGCGAGTCGCATATCGGTCATTGTTACTTCGTTTCGGTGGTTCCATCTCAAAATTCAGTGTACCTTTCCAATATCTTTCATAATTTCCGAAGTGCCCTTCGTTATTATTTTGTAGCTGTTCCGTATTTCTATGTCCCTCTTCCCGTATTGGAGCGCGAGTGTCCTCTGAAATATGTAATTCTTGTATTACCTGTGTCAACTGATCTTGTACTTTCCGGATTTCTCTTTTGTACTTTGTATTGATTTGATTTTGATTTTGTCTGAATTTTCTAATTTGTTCATACTCTTCTGTGTCAGTGAAGGCTACGAGTCTTGTGTCATTCATATCAACTACCTTTGTAGATAAGTTAGTGAACTGATCCGAAAGTTCGGCTACTTTCTCCGATAGTTAATTGATTTCCTCAGTGTGTTTTTCTGAACCAAGTTTCAGAGTGTTCATTTGTGTTGTAATCATTTCTACTGTGTCCTTTAAGTTTTCCTGAGTCTTTGCAAGTTGCGTAACCGAATCGGTAGATGCAACTGAGTCAATTTTAGCTTTCAAGGTGTCGTGATTTTCATGAAGAATAGTTTACAGTTCTTTTATGGCTGCTTCGTGATTCGGTAATGCATTTTCATGCCGCGAAAAAATAGGTTGAAAATGCTCACATATTTGTGTTTTTACCTCATTACAGACTTTTTGACATTTCGATTCGATTTTAAGCAACTCAGCAATTAAACCTTCACGTGTTTGTTCAAGCTTTTGTTCGACTGAGTCTAACTTTTGAAGCTGTTGCTGTGTTTGTCTCTGATTTTGTTCCATCCTGTCTGACTTTTGAAGATTTTGTTCCATTGTGTCTAACTTTTGATGTGTTTGTCTCTGATTTAGTTCCATTGTGTCTAACTTTTGAAGATTTAGTTCCATTGTGTCTGACTTCTGAAGCTTTTGTCCCATTTGTTGCATTAATTGTAATAACAATGCACTGGTGTCTGAAACATGTTCCTCAGTGCTATTCAGCACTGCATTTGAAGCTGCAATATTCGCATTTTGAAAAGCAGAAAATGTGTCTTGACTTATTTGAGAAAACGGTGAGGACGCAAAACCTGAACGTACAGTATATGCATGATTGGGTCGTGTCATTCCTGAGGCGAGCTGTTGCCGACCGAACGAACGATAGTGCTTCCCTGTTCAGTAATTATTTCACTGTCTACACCATTATTTGCCGCCCGCTCCATTTCCCTATGCACAATTACCAAATTACTACTTTGAACATTAGTTAATTCATTACACGGTGGCGCCAACACACTACTCTCGTCATCACTGTCATTTCTCAGTTTACTTTGAGGCCTAGTATTACGTTTTTCACACTCCATTATTGTCACAATATTTCACACGATAACACAGAAAAGCACACTTTGAAGAGCAAAATAAGAAAACACATTAACATAACACTGAAAATAATATATAGTTAATTGCAAGTGCAGCTGCGAAAGAACTTGGTGCAAATCTACTTTAATGCCACAACTGTTTTACTGTACAAGAATGAAAAACTACAACTACAAAGGAAATTCTCTCTATAATTAGGCGCTAGCAATAAACAATAGCTACACTAATTACACAAACTACAAGAAAAGATCAGAAGATTCCAGTGAGATATCCTTGGCTAAGGGTCGACATATAAAACGTCCCCTTAGAAAAATTATATATGACTGTGCTTAAACTGACACACAATGTTTTTATCGCTACGCAATCTGGCTTTCAATAATCTCTACAAAAGAATGGCTCTGACTAATAACAACCGATAACTTTCATCAATCACTTACCTTACAAAAATCTTCGTTACTCGAACTACTGCAATACAGGGAGCACCAATACTACCAGCTAAATAAAAGATTGAAACTACGGAAGGCACTAACTACTGATAGGCATAGTCAGCAAGTGAAAGATTTTGATAGTGTTCAAAAGTCATTATATATCAGTTCATGACAACCAGTCTTACAAATTTACTCTCTCTGATGGACCCACGTCCAGATCATCCGCTCTCAAAACCCCGCCATCTCTCTCTCCCCCACATCCACAACTGCTGGCGGCTCACCTCCAACTGCGCAACGTTACGCGCTGTTAACAGCCAACTCACCAACACTACAATAGCAAATTCCAGCAACGCAAACCAGCTACAGACTGCACACAGCACAGCCAGTGATTTTCATAGAGAGCGCTACATGGCGTTACCAATATAAAAACCTAAACAGCCTACTTATAGTTACTTATTTACTCTCGGTCATTTCTTCTAATTGTTGTAAATAGTACTGACATAAAAAGGACATAGACACATTAAAGACGCAATAAGGCGAACAAATCTCAAGGTCAAGGAAGTGACATACTGTTGAAAACGGTGAGGAAAGACGTTTGATAGGGCCAGTCACCTCACTGATGGATGGAAATAAGTGCATTTTGGTTCGAATCCTCCCTCGGGCATGGGTGTGTGAGTTTGTCCTTAGGATAATTTAGGTTAAGTAGTGTGTAAGCTTAGGGACTGATGACCTGAGCAGTTACGTCCCATAAGATTTCACACACATTTGAACTTTTTTTTTTTTTAGCGACTGTGGATCCACTGGGTAAATGAGCGACTCCATACATCTACAGCTACGTCTACAACCTTACTCTATAAACCATTGCGAAGTGCATGGCAGGGGCTACTTCTCATTGTACCAGTTATTAGCGCTTCTTCCCGTTCGATTCACGTGTGAAGCGGCGGAAGAACGTTTAAACGCCTCTGTTCGTGCTGTTAATTTACCTAATGTTAAACTCGTGATACCTACGGAATCAATACGTAGCAGGTTATTTTATGTTTCTAGATTCACCATTTTAAGATAGTTCTTGAAACCATTTTAAGTACCATAGTCTTTCGCAGGTGTAATTTGCATCTATCTTCAAGAGTCTGGAGTTCAGTTTCTTAGGCATCTCTGTGACACTTTTCGACAGGTCGAACGAACATGTGACCATCCGTGATGGCCACATCTGTATGAGTTCAATATCCTCCGTTAGACCTATTTGATACGTGTACCACTACCTTGAACAATATTCTAATATGGGTCGTACAAGTGTTTTCCAAGCTATCTCCATTGCAGGCAGATTGCATTGCCCTAGCGTTCTGGCAATGAACCGAAATGTACCACCTGATTTACCTGCGTCTATGCGATAGTTTCATTTTGTATGCCAGCTAATTATTACCCCCGCGTAGATGTATGAGTTGATCAATTCTACTTGTGGCTCATTGATATTTTAGTCATAGGCTACCACGGTTTTACCTTTTGTGTTAAGTGCACATTTTCACTTCTCTGAATATGTAAAGCAAGTGGCCAATATTTGCAGCATTTTGAAATCATGTCTGAATATTTGTGCAGTTGTCTTATTTTTTAAGAAGTAGTTGCTGTTAGCTAGTTGGGTTGGTTGTACACAGGACATGCACAGCCTCCTTAAAGGGCCAAATATGTTCAGGCGAACTAGGGAAGAATTACGGCAACACAGATTAACAGTAGTTTTCCATAATTATTAAGAGAAATTTTATAATATTTAACTAAAGTCTGAAGCTGAGGCCTGGCAATCATTCAGAGTTCACTTGCACTGGCCTATCTTTGAAAACTTGTCTAATCGTGAATCCGATGAACGAAGACCAATTTAACCAAGGGAATGTCCAGTGGACTCTCCTGGGCGGCGACTGTGGGTAAGTATAAAAAAAACACTCTTCGACCAAAGGTATTTAAAAGTAGGTTAAAATATACAAAAAGATGACAATAAAATATGATTTTGTAAAATCATATTGATGGACGATAAAAAATGACAAACTAGATTTCGTAAAAAAAAATTGGAGGTAACATATTGATGGCTTTTAAAACTTTTGAAGATTTTATATTATAGTTAAAATGTAGTCACCGATGAATGTGAACGTTGCTTTGGTCTAATCGTGGTGTTGGTGACACATGAAAGTAATTGTCTTGATGAGATTGCAATGACGAACATGACTACGGGGCCCTGTAGACCCGCAGGTAATGGCTAAAACTCAGTAAGGTGGAGGAAGAGGGAAGGAGATAATGGAAGGATGGTGTGAGGTCGAGCGTTTTGATTAAGGTTGGAAAGAGCGGTATGTATCGAGACGGATTTCATTGTTGGGAATCGAGAGTTGGTTAAAATTCCAGCTGGAGAGGACGGGTAAGGCATAAAGGTGCGTGGAAGGCAGGACATGGATGTAATAGCATACCAGGGTACCTGGGTTGGTTATTGGTGGGTGGGAAAATGGGTAGTGAGATGGTTTTGCGATTAACGTATCGGATCCGAAGGTGCTCTAGGAAGGGAAGGAGGTGTGGAAAGTGGACGAGTTGGTGCATGACGTCAGTTGGGAAGGATAGGCGGATTCGGAAGGCGAGGCGGAGTGCGTGTCTTCAGGGCTTCAAGGAACTTACAGAATTTTTGGGAGACGAAGATCCAGGCATCGTTGGCGTAGGTGAGAGTGGGTCGGATGAGGGATTTATAGGTGAGGATAATGGTAGAAGGCTGTAGACCTTAGGTCCAGCGTATTAGTAGTTTTAGCCTGTTTCGGGATTTGTGTTGGACTTAAGGAGATGTGGGTTCCATATCAGTTTTCTATCGAAAGTGAGTACTATATACTTTACATTGTTGACGCTGTGATGAGTTGGTTGTAGATGGAGAGATGAAAATCAGGACGAAGCAAACACATAGTGGCGCGACCAAGGATAGTGGTTTGGCTTTTCTGTGGATTTACTTGAAGTGTCCACGTATTACACCTCTAGACAAAGAGAGTCTGGTGGCGTTGGAGGGAGGCAAGGGTGCGGTGAGTGGCTAGGTAGGTGGTGTTGTCAAACTCAACGGAGCCTCTCTGGAGGCTGGCCATGCCGTGTGCTGCCCTGTCTGTGTATAGCTGTGAGCCGTAGCTTCTCAAGAGCACACCACTTAACATTATCTCCAAGATCGTCAATATACAAATTGAACAGCAAGGGTACGTCGTAGCACACGTCCCAGGAGCACATCTCATATTACTTCTACAACTGTTGATAACTCTCCATCCAAGAAAACATGCCCCCAGGGGCTCAGCATTCACTTGCTGAGTACAGGCTTGGCGACCCCGGGGTCCTGAGCTGGGGACTGGTCTGCGCCGCCAGTGTCCTGTCACCGTAACTACCGAACATGCTTCAGCGACCACCGTACGGCGCGGCGGTGGAATGTTGTGTGCTGCGGGGAATGGTAATCTTGGCTTGACCGCCTGGATTGCGAGGAAGGCCAACCTCTATAAAAACCCCTCAATCTTTCGGTGTGCTCCGCGCCTAGAAGATGCATGGCTGTTGGGGTGGAACAGTCGCAAGCGGGAAACCTCTGGGACACCTGCCGCACCCCAGTTGTATAAGGCTTACTCAGGCACGCGGGGCTCTGTCTGAGCGGACTTTTAGTTCCCTAGCTGCTTGTGGGACCGCAATGAACCCTTCGACCTCTACATTTCCCCCTACCAGTGGCTTGGGTGGGCCGCTGGTAGGAAAACACACCCAATCGAAAAAGCGGCTACGCGCTGCGAGTCCTCCAGCGCCTGGTGTTGCTAGAGATTTAACAGAATGTAGTAACGGATCACATGCTGATAATCAGAATGTGTTTTTGATTATTAAAAGGAAGGAGGGTAGCTTTGAGAGGGTTTCTCCCTTTTACATCCACAAGGGTCTTGAGGGAATTGCAGGAACACTGAAATCTGTAAAGCGACTGCGCAATGGGACTCTGTTACTTGAAACTTCTAGTTCCCGTCAAGTCGCTGCCCTTCGGAAAGCAAATTGTCTAGGAGAGTACGCTGTCGAGACCGAGCTCCACTCCACTTTGAATTATAGTAAGGGTGTTGTGACGTGTAGGGACTTGGTGGATATCCCCATAGACGTGCTAAAATCTGAGTGGGCTGACGAAGGAATTGTTGACGTGCAGCACATTATGAAACGAGTCAATGGGGACCTCGTCAAATCTGACTCGTTTATTCTCACATTCAGTTGCCCGAGACTCCCGGAGCATGTTAAAGCGGGGTTCTTACGTTTGCCCATACGGCCATATTTCCCCAACCCAATGCGCTGTTTTAAATGTCAGCGCTTTGGGCATACTACGTTGGGGTGCAATGGGATAGCCACGTGTGGTAAATGTGGTCAGCCTGCCCATGACGGAGCCGATTGTTCATCGCCGGTGAAGTGCGTGAATTGCTCTGGGAGTCACCCTGTCTGGAGCCGGATCTGCCCCATCTATCTCGAAGAGCGGAAGGTACAGGAGATTAAAACATCTAAGCGCATCCCCTATGGTGAGGCCAAGAAGATCTTTAAGGCCATGCAACCTCCTGTGTTTTCAACATCTTTCGCTTCCGCTCTCAAAAAACCGGTACAACTGGCCACTGTTGCTACACAAACGGAGGTTGCTAGCATTAGCACTAAAACCTGCGCTTGCCAGTGCACTTGTGCTGCTGCGGTTGTTTTGCAATCTGTGGCTCTCCCCGCTACATCGGACAAGGCCGTGGTTGCTGACATTGAGGTACTTCCAGCCTCCCCCCATATGGCGCCTTCTGCCCAGGCGAGTCAACCTCCAACTGTTGACAAGGCTCTGCATTCCAAGCCCCCCAAGACAAAGCCTCAGAAGATGAAGGTTGTGCCACCTGAGGAGATTAGTCAGCGTCGGTCCGATGATGATGCCATCGTACTGTCTGACATCTCCCGTGGGTCGTCATCGGATCTTATGGACATTGATGTCGACTGGGGGCGATCTTCTCGCCCCAGGAATAAATCTCCGGCCAGTACGGTCTCTCCTCCAAAGCACAGAGGCAGGGTGAAAGTTCAGCCACCCTGATCACTGGCTCCCATATTACAGTGGAACCTGAATGGTTTCAGGACGCATGTGGCCGAATTACAACTCCTTATACGAGAGTGCCCCTTGTGCTTATGTATCCAAGAGACACATTTTCGGGCCACTGATTCTCCTTCTTTACGCGGCTATACCGTATATCGAAAAGATGATCTGACGGGGCGAAGGGCAAAGGGTGGTGTTGCGGTTTTTGTCCGTGACGTGCACCCCTCATCTGAGCTCCCTCTCGTCACCGACTTGCAAGCAGTTGCAGTTGACATTCTTGTGGGTCGGAGGCTCACAGTCTGTTCTGTTTATTTACCACCTCCGGATGCGATAGACTCTGAGGCTCTCACGGACCTTATTAGCCAACTCCCTCGCCCATTTCTTCTTCTGGGGAACTTCAACGCTCATAATGTCTTATGGGGCTCTCCGACTACTTGCCCCAGGGGTCACATTCTGAAAAGCGTCATGATGTCTGAAGAACTGTGCCTCCTCAACTCTGGTGCTCCCACTCATTTCTGTACTGCTTCCGGATCGTCATCGGCTATTGACCTTTCCTTTTGCTCTCCAGCACTCGCGGATTCTGCTCTGTGGGAGGCTGCAGCTGACCTCCATTCTAGTGACCACTTCCCCCTCTGGATTCGCCTCCTGGATGAGGCTGTGGCATTACCAGTGCCGCCCCGGTGGCACCTTTGAAGAGCTGACTGGACACTTTTCAGCCAACTGGCTGTTTTGGAACACCGTGCCAGCGTCCACGAATGGGTAGACCATGTTGCAGCCGTGATCTCACATGCTGCTGAATTGTCAATCCCACGGTCATCCGGTCATCCCAAGAGGCGTCCTGTCCCTTGGTGGACCACTGAGTGCCACTCAGCCATCCGCGCCCACCGTGCAGCACTGCGCCGCTTCAAGTGCCGTCCCTCAGCTGACAATCTTGCGGCCTTTCGGGTGGCAAGGGCCAGAGCGCGGCGAGTGATTAAAGAGAGCAAACGACGGTCATGGCAATCGTTCTTGAATTCCATCTCTCGCTCCACTAGTTCTACGAAAGTATGGGAAGCCATCAGGAGGATTTCCGGGAAACTCAGCCAGCTACCTGTCACGGCATTGCTGCATCAGGGATGTCTCCTCACGGCGCCGAGAGACATTGCCCAGACACTGGCCATGCATTTTGCGGAATCTATCGCCACTATTAACTGTGATCCAGATTTCTGCCGCTACCGCACTGCCGTCGAAAGGGGTCACTTGGACTTCCGGTCTCTAAATTCTGAACCCTATAACTGCCCCTTCACAATGTGGGAACTGGATTCTGCGCTGTCTGTGGCTCATGATACTGCGCCTGGTCATGATCAAATCCGGTACAGCATGCTGCGGCACCTGTTGCTGCCATCCAAGGAAGTTCTCCTGAACTGTTTCAATATGATATGGTTATCTGGCACGTACCCTGACTCGTGGAGGGAGGCAATTTTGATTCCCCTCCTCAAACCAGGGAAGGACCGAACGCATCCCAGTAGTTATCGGAGTATTGCCTTGACGAGCTGTGTTGGGAAGACGTTGGAACGCTTGGTCAACCGCCGCCTGGTTTGGCTGCTCGAGACCAGGCAGCTCCTTAGCCCCTCTCAGTCTGGCTTTAGGAGATGTCGTTCCACTATAGACAACTTGACCCTGCTTGAGGCCGCCATCCAGCAGGCCTTTCTACGTAACCAGCATTGTCTAGGGGTCTTCTTTGACATTAATAAGGCGTATGACACTACTTGGCGCCGCCTTATCCTCAATCAACTCCATGAGTGGGGCTTTCGTGGCCGTCTCCCCATCTTCATTCGGTCCTTTCTTTCTCACCGCCTCTTTCGGTATCGGGTTGGTAATGTGCTATCGGATTGTACGTGCAGGAGAATGGTGTTCCTCAGGGCAGCGTTTTAAGTGTCACCCTCTTTGCCGTTGCTATTAACAGTATCACGTCCACTATCCGGAGTCCTGCCCAATGCTCCTTGTTTGTGGACGATTTTGCTGTTTTCTGTTCTTCCTCCAGTCTTGCCAGTGCTAGTCGGCAGTTACAGCTTACGATAAAGCGCTTAGAGGCATGGACTGCAAAGACGGGTTTTACCTTTTCTGCAGACAAATCTGTGTGTGTTCATTTTAATCGTTCTCGGCGTCTTTTTACCTCCCCTGAATTGCGTCTGAGGGACACCGTTCTTCCTTTTAGAGACACTGTGAGGTTCCTGGACCTCACTTTTGATTCCAAGTTGTCGTGGTTGCCTCACCTTAAAGACCTCAAGGTGCGGGCCCTGAAGGCACTGAATATTTTGAAGTGTCTGAGCCATCGGTCGTGGGGAGCAGATCGGGCGCGTCTGCTGCAGTTTTATAGGGCTTTCGTCCGATCGCGTCTTGACTATGCTTGCACCGTGTATGGGTTAGCAAGGCCTTCGTATCTGAAGATCCTTGACGCAGTACACCATGAAGGTATCAGGCTGGCCACTGGTGCCTTCAGTACCAGTCCCATCCCCAGCCTGTGTGCTGAGGCAGGGGAACCGCCGCTCGCCATCCGGCGGAAACTCCTCATGGTGCGACGGGTGTGTCATTTCCTTGCCTGTCCTACCTCCCCTGCGTACCCTACCGTTGCCCGACCGCCTATGGAACGTCTCTTTTCCAGTCGTCCCAGGGCAACAAAACCATTTGGGATTCGTGCCAAGCATTTGCTTGAGTCCCTTGGTGTGGAGCGTGTGGCCCCCCAACGACAAAGTTTTACTCGCCTGCCTCCCTGGTTGCTCCAGAGGCCCAGCATCCTTCTAGACTTGTCGGAGTACCGGAGGAACTGCACTCCGGCGTTTGTTTTTACCTCCTTATTTTACGATATTTTAAACCAGCATCCGGACCATGTACCTGTATTCACAGATGGCTCTAAACAGGGGGACTCTGTTGGTTGTGCTGTTGTTTTCCCTGATCGGATCGTCAAGTTACGGCTTCCTGCGGCGTTTACCATCCTCGATGCCGAATTGTTTGCAATCTTGCGGGCATTGGAGCAGGTGAGATGTGTTACCAGTCTTAAGTTCCTCATCTTTTCTGACTCCCTGAGTGCCCTTCAAACCATGCAACACTTGTACCCAGCGGATACGGTCGTCCAGAACATCCATGATGCCCTACTCCACCTGCAACGGCAGGGGAAGGAGGTTTCTTTCTGCTGGGTGCCGGGGCACGTGGGTATTAGGGGAAACGAACTGGCGGATGTGGCTGCCAAAGATGCATGTTCCCTCCCTCACGTTGTTGAATGTACCGTCCCCCTCCATGCTGTAACCTCCCTTTTGCGTTTTCGTGTTATGCATCAATGGGAAGAGGAGTGGTTGGCAGTTTCTGACAATAAACTGCGTCTGGTAAAAGCCACTACGCGACCATGGCGTACGTCCTACCAGTCATACAGGCGGGATGAGGTTCTCCTCACTCGCCTCCGCATTGGACACAGTCCCTTCACGCATGGTTTTTTACTCCGGCGGGAGGACCCCCCAATCTGCAGTGCTTGTGGCGTCCAGATTACTGTCCGCCACATTTTAATTGACTGTCTTTTATTCTCTGACCAGAGGGCGGTGGTTTCCTTGCCACCGGATTTGCCCTCTATTTTGCAAGACGACGCAGCGACTGTGGTTAAGGTCTTACGGTTTTGTGTCCTGTCCAATCTGTTGCCTCGGATTTTAGGGAGAAGGTTTTAATGTGCTGCTGGGTGACTGGCTGACCCAGGTTTTAGGTAAGAGGTCCGCCAGTCACGATTACCTCCTTGTTTCCCTTCGGTATCTGTTCTCTTTTCCTTGTGTTTCCTTTCCTTTTTTTAGTGTGTTTCTTATCCTCTTGTTTTGCCTCTGTACGTGCGCATTTGGAACTGCGTCAGGCCTGTGTCTTTTACCGTTCTCCTTGTTCGGCGTCCGTCTTCGTCACTTCACCGCTTGTGTTCCTGTTTCTATGCGTTTGGGCGCTGATGACCACGCTGTTTAGCGCCCGTAAACCTCAAACACACACACACACACACACACACACCAAGAAAACATGCTGTGTCCTCTCTACGAAAAAGTCCTCAGTCCATTGAAAAATTTCGCTTAATACCACATACAATCGTATTTTCGATAATAAACGTGGATGTGGTGCTGAACCAATAGTTTCCGAAATCGAGAAATACTGCTTCCAATCGGGTTCCTTGATCCATACCTTCAGGATGTTATGTGAGAAAAGTGCGAGTTGGGTTTCATAAGTATAATGATTTCAAAACACGACGGTCATTCTGTTCATGATACCTCATTACGTTTGAGCTCACAATATATTCTAACATTCTACAAAAAATAAATGTCAAGGGTGTTGTGAATCACTTCTGCTATCCTGCTTGTCGACAGGTGCAAGCTGTGCTTCTTCCCAACTACCGATCACATCGTTTGTTCGATAGAGCTGCCGTAGATTACAGTTAAAGGAAGGTCTGACTTAGCCGTAAATTCAGTATAGAAACCGTCAGGGATTCCGTCGACGCCTGGAGCTTCATTAAATGTTAATAATTTCAGCTATTTCTTAACTCCGCTGACGCTAATATCTATTTCACTTATCTTTACGGTGATACGAGAATTTAATGGGGTAACATTGCATTTTCCTTCGTAAAGGAACATTTGAAAACGGAGTTCTGCTTTTGCTTTGCTGTCCTAAATTTCATTTCCTGTCTCATCATTGTGCGTCCGGACACTAACTGCTGTACCACGAACAGCGTTTATATTTGATTAGAATTTCTTTTGGTTTTGTGGGAGATACTTCCACAATGTTCTGCTTCAGGAGACGTTAAAGGCTTCACGCAATGCCCCCTGGACAGTCAAACGTGTGTCATTCAGCATCTCTCAACAGCCCTATGCTTTGTTCTACACTTGAGCCACAGTTCTTTTACATGCTCCTGTCAAGAATTAAATGTTTCGAGTTCCTTATTGACATATGACACTAATGTCTCTTTATTATTTCGCCGAATATGTATCTCCGAGCGATGTGGCGCAGTGGTTAGTACACCGGACTCGCAATCGGGACGACGACGTTCCGAATCCGCGTCCACCCGTCCAGATTCAGGTTGGTTTTGGGTGTTTTCCGTCAACGGTTCCAGACAAATGTCTGGATGATTTCTTTGAAAGGGAACGGCGGATATCCTTCCCTATCGTTCAACAATTCCGAGCATGTGCTCCGTCTCTAATGACCTCGACGTCGAAGGGACGTTAAACCATAATCTTCCTGCCTTTTAACATGTGAACCCTTCTGCATGTTTTAATTGTGCTTTGTACTTTGGTAATCATTGTTGCTACAATTGCCTCGTGATCACTGGTGCCAGTGAATACATTCTCAAAGAGGTCAGGTCTGTTTGTTAAGCGTAGATCCAATATACACTCCTGGAAATGGAAAAAAGAACACATTGACACCGGTGTGTCAGACCCACCATACTTGCTCCGGACACTGCGAGAGGGCTGTACAAGCAATGATCACACGCACGGCACAGCGGACACACCAGGAACCGCGGTGTTGGCCGTCGAATGGCGCTAGCTGCGCAGCATTTGTGCACCGCCGCCGTCAGTGTCACCCAGTTTGCCGTGGCATACGGAGCTCCATCGCAGTCTTTAACACTGGTAGCATGCCGCGACAGCGTGGACGTGAACCATATGTGCAGTTGACGGACTTTGAGAGAGGGCGTATAGTGGGCATGCGGGAGGCCGGGTGGACGTACCGCCGAATTGCTCAACACGTGGGGCGTGAGGTCTCCACAGTACATCGATGTTGTCGCCAGTGGTCTGCGGAATGTGCACGTGCCCGTCGACCTGGGACCGGACCGCAGCGACGCACGGATGCACGCCAAGAGCGTAGGATCCTACGCAGTACCGTAGGGGACCGCACCGCCACTTCCCAGCAAATTAGGGACACTGTTGCTCCTGGGGTATCGGCGAGGACCATTCGCAACCGTCTCCATGAAGCTGGGCTACGGTCCCGCACACCGTTAGGCCGTCTTCCGCTCACGCACCAACATCGTGCAGCCCGCCTCCAGTGGTGTCGCGACAGGCGTGAATGGAGGGACGAATGGAGACGTGTCGTCTTCAGCGATGAGAGTCGCTTCTGCCTTGGTGCCAATGATGGTCGTATGCGTGTTTGGCGCCGTGCAGGTGAGCGCCACAATCAGGACTGCATACGACCGAGGCACACAGGGCCAACACCCGGCATCATGGTGTGGGGAGCGATCTCCTGCACTGGCCTTACACCTCTGGTGATCGTCGAGGGGACACTGAATCGTTCACGGTACATCCAAACCGTCATCGAACCCATCGTTCTACCACTCCTAGACCGGCAAGGGAACTTGCTGTTCCAACAGGACAATGCACGTCCGCATGTATCCCGTGCCACCCAACGTGCTCTAAAAGGTGTAAGTCAACTACCCTGGCCAGCAAGATCTCCGGATCTGCCCCCCATTGAGCATGTTTGGGACTGGATGAAGCGTCATCTCACGCGGTCTGCACGCCCAGCACGAACGCTGGTCCAAGTGAGGCGCCAGGTGGAAATGGCATGGCAAACCATTCCACAGGACTACATCCAGCATCTCTACGATCGTCTCCATGGGAGAATAGCAGCCTGCATTGCTGCGAAAGGTGGATATACAGTGTACTAGTGCCGACATTGTGCATGCTCTGTTGCCTGTGTCTATGTGCCTGTGGTTCTGTCAGTGTGATCATGTGATGTATCTGACCCCAGGAATGTGTCAATAAAGTTTCCCCTTCCTGGGACAATGAATTGACGGTGTTCTTATTTCAAATTCCAGGAGTGCACTTGCGTCATGAGTAGAGCTCCAAACAATTTGTTCTACGTAGTTCTCAGAGAAAGTTGAGCCGTGCACGGCTCGTGTTCATCCCATTTATTGTTTGTCATCTTCTATTACGGTATTACTACCTCGTTTTCTTATTCCATTTACTGGTATCACTAACTTACTGCCTCATTTGCCCGTGAGTGGCAGCAGCAGCATGTATCGATATCAACCATGTCATATTATCTTTGATGGACGGTTATTACTTCCCGGTTGTCGTGTGTCGTGGAGAGAGATCGGACCTGGAGCGGTTGGAGTTAGAACGCTGCGGAAGTGCAGTCGGGGACGGAGCGCTAGAGAGGCGCGGACAGCCAGTATTCGCCGACCGCTCGCGACACAGGATGAACTGTCCGACGCACAGAGATGGCAGCGGGATCGACCTCTGGTCGGTCGTTCAGTTGGTCGCCTCTTTGGGCGACGTGTGTTTGGTCTTTTGACCGGTTCTGGGCCTCGTCACTGGGTCATCTTGCTGTTCGTGGCTCGGTTCCTTTTTTTGCTGAGACGTTGTGGCCAATGGCCAAGAGTTACCTCTTCATGTCTGAGTCCCAGCCAGTGTGCCCGGATCGCTGTGTCTCCCATTTCCCGACGGACATCGGGTTGATTCAGGTTGGAGCTGCAGTGAGCTCCGGATAGTCTAGACTCGCCCGACTGTTGCTGACACACATGGTTTGAGTGGCAACGACCTTGGTTGGTTGTTGGTCGGCCGTCTGTCTTTCGGTTTGGTGTGTGTCCGTGTGATTTGTTCCAGCTTCTCATCAGTAATTCGTTTTAGAGTGTTCGAGTCTTGTGTGGCAATGTTTCGTGCAACACTGTGTACCATGTGTCAGTTCGACTGAGCAACGCTTTAAATGCTGTAATGCTGTCTGCGTACTGCAGTAGCGAGTTGGGCGGTTGCGACAGAGCAGCGAGTGAGTGTTTTCGTACCGTGTTGATGCTGTCCGCCACGGCGTGTAGTTTAACAGCCGTTTAGATGTTCCTGTATGTGAGTGGTTATTATACCTTGGCTTATTAACACACCAATATTTGAAGACGAGTATTACTGGTCTCTTCGCCTCTCTGGCATTTTACTTGTAGTGCTTTTCGTCTGGTGACCGAAATTAGGTAGCTGGTTGCTTCGTAGGCTGTCTGTCGGTTGGGTTGCCTCCCGATTTAGAGATTGTTGGTAAGGATTCCTGTCTCGCCTAAACGGGCTTAGTGTTACTATTTCAGGCCGACCCATAGAAACTTCTGAGCGCCATTCCGTGTCTGTTACAGAGTAGCTTCCCTGTTTGAGTTTTAATATTTTGGTTAATGTGTGGCCTTCAGCCAAGTTTTAATATGGGCTTTAATATGGGGCTTTCTCCCGAATTTTACATAAACTCTCCTAAGGCTTTAAGCCGTTAAATTATTGTGTTGATTTGTGGCCTTCATACTTGTTTAATATCTCTTAAACTGATGTTCCTAAGATTGCGATGCTTTGCTATGGAGCCTTCAGCCGAATTTGCTTGAAATGTTTTAAGATAAGGCCTACCCTCCCATGAACCATGGACCTTGGCGTTGGTGGGGAGGCTTGCGTGCCTCAGCGATACAGATAGCCGTACCGTAGGTACAACCACAACGGAGGGGTATCTGTTGAGAGGCCAGACAAACGTGTGGTTCCTGAAGAGGGGCAACAGCCTTTTCAGTAGTTGCAAGGGTAACAGTCTGGATGATTGACTGAACTGGCCTTGTAACAATAACCAAAACGGCCTTGCTGTGCTGGTACTGCGAACTGTTGAAAGCAAGGGGAAACTACGGCCGTAATTTTTCCCAAGGGAATACAACTTTACTGTATGATTAAATGATGATGGCGTCCTCTTGGGTAAAATTTCCGGAGGTAAAATAGTACCCCATTCGGATCTCCGGGGACGGACTACTCAAGAGGATGTCGTTTTCAGGAGAAAGAAAACTGGCTTTCTACGGATCGGAGCGTCGAATGTCAGATCCCTTAATCGGGCAGGTAGGTTAGAAAATTTAAAAAGGGAAATGGATAGGTTAAAGTTAGATATAGTGGGAATTAGTGAAGTTCGGTGGTAGGAGAAACAAGACTTTTGGTCAGGTGACTACAGGGTTATAAACACAAAATCAAAAAAATGGTTCAAATGGCTCTGAGCACTATGGGATTCAACTGCTGAGGTCATAAGTCCCCTAGAACTTAGAACTACTTAAACCTAACTAACCTAAGGACAACACACACATCCATGCCCAAGGCAGGATTCGAACCTGCGACCGTAGCGGCAACACAAAATCAAATAGGGGTAATGCAGGAGCAGGTTTAATAATGAAAAGGAAAATAGGAATGCGGGTAAGCTACTACAAACAGCATAGTGAACGCATTATTGTGGCCAAGATAGATACGAAGCCCACACCTACTACAGTAGTACAAGTTTATATGCCAACTAGCTCTGCAGATGACGAAGAAATTGAAGAAATGTACGATGAAATAAAATAAATTATTCAGATAGTGAAGGGAGATGAAAATTTAATAGTCATGGGTGACTGGAATTCGAGTGTAAGAGAAGGCAGAGAAGGAAACGTAGTAGGTGGATATGGATTGAGGCTAAGAAATGAAAGAGGAAGCCGCCGGGTAGAATTTTGCACAGAGCACAACTTAATCATAGCAAAAAGGTGGGAATTTAAGGAGATGGGACCTGGATACATTGAAAGAACCAGAGGTGGAACAGAGTTTCGGGGAGAGCATAAGGGAACAATTGACAGGAATGGGTAGCTTTGAGGGATGAAGTAGTTAAGGCAGCAGAGGATCAAGTAGGTAAAAAAACGAGGGCTAGTAGAAATCCTTGGGTAACAGAATAACTATTGAATTTAATTGAAGAAAGGAGAAAATTAAAAAATGCAATAAATGAAGCAGGCAAAAACGAATACAAACGTCTCAAAAATGAGATCGACAGGAAGTGCAAATTGGCTAAGCAGGGATGGCTAGAGGACAAATGTAAGGATGTAGAGGCTTATCTCATGAGGGATAGGATAGATACTGCCTACAGGAAAATTAGAGAGACCTTTGGAAAAAAAGAGGACCACTTGTATGAACATCAAGAGCTCAGATGGAAACACAGTTCTAAGCAAAGAAAGGAAAGCAGAAAGGTGGAAGGAATACATAGAGGGTCTATACAAGGGCGATGTACTTGAGGACAATATTATGGAAATGGAAGAGGAAGTAGATGAAATGAAATGGGAGATACGATACTGCATGAAGAGTTTGACAGAGCACTGAAAGACCTGAGTCGAAACAAGGCCCCTGGAGTAGACAACATTCCATTGGAACTACTGACGGCCTTGGAAGAGCCAGTCCTGACAAAACTCTACGATCCGGTGAGCAAGATATATGAAACAGGCGAAATACCCTCAGACTTCAAGAAGAATATAATCTTTCCAATCCCAAAGAAAGCAGGTGTCTACAGATGTGAAAATTACCGAACTATCAGTTTAATAAGCCACAGCTGCAAAATACTAACACGAATTATTTACAGACGAGTGGAAAAACTAGTAGAAGCTGACCTCGGGGAAGATCAGTTTGAATTCCGTAGAAATACTGGAACACGTGAGCCAATACTGACCTTACGACTTATCTTAGAAGAAAGATTACGGAAAGGCAAACCTACGTTGCTAGCATTTGTAGACTTAGAGAAAGCTTTTGACAATGTTGACTGGAATACTCTCTTTCAAATTCTAAAGGTGGCAGGGGTAAAATACACGGAGCGAAAGGCTATTT
The DNA here is from genome assembly GCF_023897955.1 of Schistocerca gregaria. Lineage (NCBI taxonomy): Eukaryota > Metazoa > Arthropoda > Insecta > Orthoptera > Acrididae > Schistocerca > Schistocerca gregaria. The sequence continues at coordinate 431,184,412 of NC_064921.1, forward strand.
ACAATTTGTACAGAAACCAGATGGCAGTTATAAGAGTCGAGGGACATGAAAGGGAAGCAGTGGTTGGGAAGGGAGTAAGACAGGGTTGTAGCCTCTCCCCGATGTTATTTAATCTATATATTGAGCAAGCAGTAAATGAAACAAAAGAAAAATTCGGAGTAGGTATTAAAATCCATGGAGAAGAAATAAAAACTTTGAGGTACGCCGATGACATTGTAAAGGACTTGGGAGAGCATTTGAATGGAATGGACAGTGTCTTGAAAGGAGAGTATAAGACGAACGTCAACAGAAGCAAAACAAGGATAATGGAATGTAGTCGAATTAAGTCGGGTGATGCTGAGGGAATTAGATTAGGAAATAAGACACTTAAAGTTGTAAAGGAGTTTTGCTATTTGGGGAACAAAATAACTGATGATGGTCGAAGTAGAGAGGATATGAAATGTAGACTGGCAATGGTAAGGAAAGCGTTTCTGAAGAAGAGAAATTTGTTGACATCGAGTATAGATTTAAGTGTCAGGAAGTCTTTTCTGAAAGTGTTTGTATGGAGTGTAGTCATGTATGGAAGTGAAACATGGACGATAAATAGTTTGGAGAAGAAGAGAATAGAAACTTTAGAAATGTGGTGCTACAGAAGAATGCTGAAGATTAGATGGGTAGATCACATAACTAATGAGGAACTATTGAATCGGATTGGGGAGAAGAGAAGTTTGTGGCACAACTTGACCAGAAGAAGGGATGGTTGGTAGGACATGTTCTGAGGCATCAAGGGATCACCAATTTAGTATTGGAGTGCAGCGTGGAGGGTAAAAATCGTAGAGGGAGACCAAGAGGTGAATACACTAAGCAGATTCAGAAGGATGGTGATTGCAGTAGGTACTGGGAGATGAAGAAGCTTGCACAGGATAGAGTGGCATGGAGAGCTGCATCAAACCAGTCTCAGGACTGAAGACCACAACAACAACAACAAGGCCTTCTCCTGTTTGATTTAAATACTTCTTATTGCTTAACATGCGACTCCAGCCGAGTTCCGTTTAAATTGAAGTGCTAAGGCCCTCAGCCTGTTTAGATTAAAGGTTTAGAAAATACACTCCTGGAAATGGAAAAAAGAACACATTGACACCGGTGTGTCAGACCCACCATACTTGCTCCAGACACTGCGAGAGGGCTGTACAAGCAATGATCACACGCACGGCACAGCGGACACACCAGGAACCGCGGTGTTGGCCGTCGAATGGCGCTAGCTGCGCAGCATTTGTGCACCGCCACCGTCAGTGTCAGCCAGTTTGCCGTGGCATACGGAGCTCCATCGCAGTCTTTAACACTGGTAGCATGCTTCGACAGCGTGGACGTGAACCGTATGTGCAGTTGACGGACTTTGAGAGAGGGCGTATAATGGGCATGTGGGGGGCCAGGTGGACGTACCGCCGAATTGCTCAACACGTGGGGCGTGAGGTCTCCACAGTACATCGATGTTGTCGCCAGTGGTCGGCGGAAGGTGCACGTGCCCGTCGACCTGGGACCGGACCGCAGCGACGCACAGATGCACGCCAAGACCGTAGGATCCTACGCAGTGCCGTAGGGGACCGCACCGCCACTTCCCAGCGAATTAGGGACACTGTTGCTCCTGGGGTATCGGCGAGGACCATTCGCAACCGTCTCCATGAAGCTGGGCTACGGTCCCGCACACCGTTAGGCCGTCTTCCGCTCACGCCCCAACATCGTGCAGCCCGCCTCCAGTGGTGTCGCGACAGGCGTGAATGGGGGGACGAATGGACACGTGTCGTCTTCAGCGATGAGAGTCGCTTCTACCTTGGTGCCGATGATGGTCGTATGCGTGTTTGGCGCCGTGAAGGTGAGCGCCACAATCAGGACTGCATACGACCGAGGCACACAGGGCCAACACCCGGCATCATGGTGTGGGGAGCGATCTCCTACACTGGCCGTACACCTCTGGTGATCGTCGAGGGGACACTGAATAGTGCACGATACATCCAAACCGTCATCGAACCCATCGTTCTACCATTCCTAGACCGGCAAGGGAACTTGCTGTTACAACAGGACAATGCACGTCCGCATGTATCCCGTGCCACCCAACGTGCTCTAGAAGGTGTAAGTCAACTACCCTGGCCAGCAAGATCTCCGGATCTGTCCCCCATTGAGCATGTTTGGGACTGGATGAAGCGTCGTCTCACGTGGTCTGCACGTCCAGCGCGAACGCTGGTCCAAATGAGGCGCCAGGTGGAAATGGCATGGCAAGCCGTTCCACAGGACTACATCCAGCATCTCTACGATCGTCTCCATGGGAGAATAGCAGCCTGCATTGCTGCGAAAGGTGGATATACAGTGTACTAGTGCCGACATTGTGCATGCTCTGTTGCCTGTGTCTATGTGCCTGTGGTTCTGTCAGTGTGATCATGTGATGTACCTCACCCCAGGAATGTGTCAATAAAGTTTCCCCTTCCTGGATCAACGAATTCACGGTGTTCTTATTTCAATTTACAGGAGTGTATTTTGTGTCAAACCTCCAGAAGAACCTTGTATTTTACTTTTTGCTTAGGCCCTGCGCCTTGCATTTTGAGTGTAGCCTTCAGCCAATCTAAAGTTAGTTAAAGGAGGTCGATTAAGGTTTTGAGTGTTTTGCATTCTTGTGTAATATGGTGGTGGACAAATAAAGTTTGTATATTGAGTGCAAGTGGCAGCAACCTCAATTGGGCCGCTTTCCACAACCTAATCCGCTTGGCCTGGTAGCCCAGGCATTTCAAAAGCATTAAGGAATGTTTCACACGCCATCTTGTGACGCCCACCACTTCCAAAATTGTAATTTTCCCAATCGATTGTTTGATGATTAAAGCCTCCTCTGATGAACGCAGTATGTCTGGGGAAGTTACAAGCGTTTGACAAATACGGGATCACCGCGAGAAATGCTTGCTTGAACATAAATGCAGATGCTGGCCAACGCTGCAGGTTGCGTTGTTTTATTTGACCACGAATGGCATCTCGGCAATGCCCTCAAAACGTTGCAAGTGTCATTTGTCGTCAGAACGATGTTCTGTGTAGTTGTGAGTACATCATGTCGGAATTTCAAATCGGACCAATTGTTTGTGCTCGTACGGTGCGTGTTTCCGTAACCAAGGTAGCCGAAGAGTTTGGTGTTTGAGAGGTACCGTATCGAAGATTTATAACGCATATAGGGAAAGCGGAAAAAACCGAACTACAGCTGAAAAGCAGGACAACAGCTACGGTAGAATTGAATGTCGCACTCGCGAATCCTGTCATCACGACAATAATGCAAAGGGACCACCATAAGCTGGGAATTGCAGGATGACCTGGAACTCAAAGACCACATATCAGTGACGCGAATGTTCGTAACAAGGAAACGTTGTGGCAAAGCCATAACACCTGGTTTACTGAGCTATGGAAGAAAGTTATTTTGCTAGATGGGTCGTATTTCGCAATGCTTCCAACGTCCGGCCGCGTTTACGTCTGGCGTACGCCATCCCAAGACTACAATGTAGAGTGCTTGCTCCTAAGGCCAGTATTACACTATCACATTTCTTTGTCCAATATCTTTGTTAAATATCTTTGCCAAAGAAATTTGATGGTATAATAGGGAACTTTGTCAAATGTCGTCAAATATTTGATCAAATCTAGGGCCTTGCTGTAGATTTGATCAAAGAATTCGCTTGTCTTCTGTTCACTGCAGTGTGAGTTGTTACCACATGGAGCGCTAGCATCGCTGCAGCGTTTTGTCATCTGTAGTGTTTTTATAAACATTGCCAGTAAATACAATTGGTGTGTACCGACAACTACAAAATTAATAGAGATGTATGAAGCTGATGAGGCGCTTTACAACGTGAGGCACCCTTCCTGTAGAAGGAATCAGAGTGTTACAGTGAGCCTGTCCACTGCAAATATAGCAGTTCTTAAGTGAATATTGTGCTTTGTGATATGAGGATACACTTCACTGAGCACATACAGAAATGTATGCTCAACCATTCTTAAGCAATTGATGTCCTCCGCTATAAGTTCACGTAACAAGTTTTGTTGAATGCTTTTATCGTGTCGTCGTAAAATCCAAGGCTTCACCCAGGTACATTTCCTTTTTTTTTCCCCCTCTTCTCTTCCGCATATGCACACAGTACAATTCTGGTACATGCAACTGCTGTTGACAACAAGTTCTTGTTGTCAGCCATCTTGAGCTTTGACGAAAAATATGATGACAGTGTAATACCTTTTTTTAGTGCCACGTCAAAAATATTTGTCAAATATATTTGACGAATATTTGATCACATCTTTGATCAATTCTTTGACAAAGAAATTTGATAGTGTAATACCGGCCCAAGAGTGACGAATGAGGCAGCCATATCACAGTATTCCGTGAGCTCCATGGTTCTCTGCAGGGTCGCATTAGTGCCAAGGATTAAGTGACCATTTTGACTGATGAGGTCCTGATGCAGGGTTCCAAGCGACAGAGCCCCTGTTCACGCAGCTCACAGGGCCCGTGACTGCTTTTGTTAGCACAATAATGACTTGTCGCATCTCCCCTGGCCACCACACTCACCAGATCTCAACATTACTGAACCTTTGTGTTATACTTCGAGGAAACTGGTGCGTGATCGCTAAATGCCTTCATCATCGTTACCTCAACTTAACACTATTTTGCATGAAGAATGGTACGATATTCCCTTGAAAACCACACAGGACCTGCATTTATTTATTCAGAGACGACTGGAAGCTGTTTTGAGAGCCAAAGATTTTCCTACAGCGTATTAGGCATTTGAATGTGTTTTGTTTTTGGTGTTTCAACATTCTTGTTCACCCCTTTAGGTACTAGTGCAGATTTTCTCTAAAGCTATAGGTTACGTTTGGAGGTGAATTTAGTGTCTAGCCACGATACTGAGTCTTTACTAGACAATCTGCACGCAATTTCAATTTCTGTCTCGGTTAATCTGAGTTACTTCTCTGTTGTGACAAATACACTACCTACATTTATTATCAATTTATGATTTCGATATAGATTTGGATTTTCGCCAAGAATTTCACTGTTATTATCTCGGGTTTTAATCAGCTTTCTGTACCAAGCATTAAGTGAGCCCCACTTCGTTGTGAACGCTAGGATTTTAATACTCTCTCCTGCGGGGAGACTGGTTTCCTCGGAGTCTTCTACAGCCTGGAGGGAGGCATAATCTAAAGGTCTTTGCGTGCATCACACACACACACACACACACACACACATACACACACACAGTCAGCTATCTGTATAGCAGCGCCTGACGTATAGTGCACGCATTATTCATTTAAATAAGAAGTCTGACAACAATAACTGACATAGATATATTATTATGTGCCCTACAATAATTGAAAATCGTACTGCAAAGTGTCACAGCGTTTCTTACTATTAACCCTAAACATTTATACAATCTGAAGTGCCGGAGAAGTTCTCCACTAATCTTGTGGTACCATACTATCGTATTCTTTCCCTTGGTTATAAGCAATTTGAATATGAACCAAATCAGTGAAAAATTAAATGATTTTCATACTCAAAAGTTTAGCTAGAAATCCTATAGGTAAAGGCAATTCAGGCAGCAATGTTCTTGCGTCATTGCGTTGTATAACACGCAGGATTCTCGTCCCTTTCTGACGTAGTTCCAAAGCCCACTATTGCGAAAGTCTTCTTTGAGTGCAGAATTAGATAACGTTATGATGTATGAATTCATTGGTGGTGTTGGGAGCGTCCCAAACAAAAAGAAAGAAAGAAAGTAAACCGACCGTGCGACCTCGGCTCGCATGTAAGTGTCAGTGAAGAGCCCTGCTGCTGTTGACATTCGTGGCGTGACCTGTATTCTCAAGTGTGTATTTGCCACCAAATGGTCACTGAAATAAAACAAGATACAGCGATGGCGTACTCAACGTGATTTCAAACACATAATTTATACGCTTTTCTATCCACTGAGCATTTATTACATTGAGTGGTACACAAGTGGGACGTTACTATCTACGAGTAGCTCTGTTGCACATCCTGGAGTGTAATACGTATGCTGAACCTTTTTCCCTTTGTTTTTCTTTTTGTTTCACTGCATAAATAGGTAGAAACGAAAAATAGTAGTGCTCAATGTCTGTCGTCGTGGATATTTGTGGATACGATGAACATACGCAATTAACAGAGATGAATAGGGAAAGAACTGTCAGAGTCCTTCTTCTTACCTCGTAACGCTACTCACCTGAAATGATTTAGGCAATACATGAATATTTTTGTTAATAAAGGAATTCGTTGTACGAAATTGCGATCATAATGAACTAATGATTTTGCTATACTCAGTAGAAGTGAAGAAGAATTACAGGACCTTTTGAATGAAATTAACCGTTTAATGAGTTCATAATATGCACTGAGAGTAAAACGGAGAAAGACTAAAGTAGCGGAGAAAGACTAAAGTAGTAAGTAGCAGGAACTTAACATCAAAATTGAGGATCAGTAAGGAGAGGAAGCTAAGGAATTCTGCTACCTAGGCAACAAAATAACCCACGATGGAGGGAGCAAGGGCTGGCCGTTGTGGCCGAGCAATTCTAGGCGCTTCAGTCCGGAACCGCGCTGCTGCTACGGTTGCAGGTTCGAATCCTGCCTCGGGCATGGATGTGTGTGATGTCCTTAGGTTAGTTAGGTTTAAGTAATTCTAATTCTAGGGGACTGATGACCTCAGATGTTAAGTCCCATGGTGCTCAGAGCCATTTGAACTATCTGAAGGAGCAAGGAGGACATAAAAAGTTCATTTGCACTGGCGAAGAGGGCATTCCTGTCCAAGAGAAGTCTACTAATATCAAACATAGGCCTTAATTTGAGGAAGATGTTTCTGTGAATGTATGTTTGAAGCACAACATAACGAAACATGGACTGTGGGATAGACGAAACAGAAGAGAATCTGAGCATCTGAGATGTGGTGCGACAGACGAAAGCTGAAAATTAGGTGGACTAATAGGTTAAGGAATGAGGAGATTCTCCGCAAAATCGGTGACTAAAGGGATACATGGAAAACACTGACGAGCGGAAGGGACAGGGTGATAGGACATCTGTTAAGACATCAGGGAATAACTTCCATCGTAATAGAGGGAGCTGTAGAGGTTAAAAACTGTAGATGAAGACAGAGCTTGGAACACATCGAGCAAATTATTGAGGGTGTAGGTTGCAGTTGCTACTCAGAGATGAAAATGTTGGCAAGAAAGAGTAATTCGTGGCGCATCAAACCAGTCAGAAGACTGATGTCACCGTTTTCCTTCTTCCTATTAACAGCGACATGTTAAACAAAACACCTGCCCCCGTAGCCGACTTCGCTAATGTACGCGTATGAGGTGGCGCTAGGCTCAGATAGCCAAGTCCAGTCCTGGAGCTGGAAGTAAGTTTCACCGGCAGTATCTGCCGGCAAGGGGAGGAGAAGTTCCTTATCACCAGACCCTGCGACATTGTCCTGGCGTGAATTTCAAACGCCTCTCATACAAAGACCATGGGACACTGTTTATGGTGATCGGTACGTCGGACGGTGACATTAAGCCCAACCGTTCCGAAGGCGTAGTTCGACACAAATAAATCGTATACAAGCAGCACATTTCACCCTCTCCTTTGTCTCACACTCATACAACATCGCGTCACACTACATACAGATAAATTACTGTCTCTCACTTTCAGATGCTATGCCTCTGTATGTACTGTAATCTAATCTTGTCCTGGCGATGGCATCTAGAGGCGATATATGGGAGGTATATACACACATTAAAAACGTTTTGCATCAGCACGGTTCCCATAACTCCTGAAGATAGACGTTGACTGTGGGTATTGTATCACAGACACAGTACCTTTAACTGTTCAGAAATGTCACTAAATCCGCCCAAGGATGTAAACAACCATCCATGAGCAGCGCCTATTAGACGGAGGGGGGTCCGACAGCCGACCAGTTCCAGTCATTCCACCAGGAAGGAGGTACACGGCTCGAGTTGTCTGTAGTTCAACCATGACTAGATAGTCAATACCGCGGTTCCATCGCATCCGCATTGTTACTTTGTGCCAGGAAGGGCTCGCACCAAGGGAAGTGTCCAAGCGTCTCGGAGTGAACCAAAGCGATGTTGTTCGGACATGGAGGGGATACAGAGAGACAGGAATTGTCGATGACATTACTCTCTCAGGCCCCCCAAGGGCTACTGCTGTAGTGGATTACCGTTACCTAAGGATTATGGCTCGGAGGAAACCTGACAGCAACCCACCATGTTGAATAATACTTTTCGTGCAGCACAAATGACATAGTGTTACAGCTGAAACTGTGCGCAATAGATTACATGATGCGCAACTTCACTCCCGACGCCCATGGCGAGGTCCATCTTTGCAACCACGACACCATGCTGCACGGTACAGATGGGCCCAACAACATGCCGAATGTACCGCTCACGATTGGCATCACGTTCTCTTCACCGATGAGTGTCCACATGCCTTTTACCAGACAGTCGTCGAGTCGTCGGAGACATGTTTGGAGTCAACCCGGTTAGGCTGAACGCCTTAGACACGCCTTCCAGCGAGTGAGCAAGGTGGAGGTTCCCTGCCGTTTTGGAGTGGCATTATGTGGGGCCGACGTACGCCGCTGGTGGTCATGGAAGGCGCTGTAACAGCTGTACGATTCGTGAATCCCATCCTCCGGCCGATAGTGCAACCATATCGACAGCATATTGGCGAGGCATTCGTCTTCATTTCCCATCGTACACATCTTGTGAATGACTTCCTTCAGGATAACGACATCGCTAGACTAGAGTGGCCAGCATGTCCACACATGAACCCTATCGAACTTGCCTGGGATAGATTGAAAAGGGCTGTTTACGGACGACGTGACCCACCAACCACTCTCAGGGATCTACGCCGAATCGCCGTTGAGAAGTGGGACAATCTGGACCAACAGTGCCTTGATGAATTTGTGGACAGTATGCCACGACGAATAGAGACATGCATCAATGCAAGAGGACGTGCTACTGGGTATTAGAGGTACCGGTGTGTACAGCAATCTGAACCACCACCCCTGAAGATCTCGCTGTTTGGTGGTACAACATGCAATGTGTGGTTTCATGAACAATAAAAAGGGCGAAAATGATGTTTATGTTGATCCGTATTCCAATTTTCTGTACAGTATCCGGAACTCTCGGAACAGAGGTGACGCAAAACTTTTTAATGTGTGTATATTATACCTAGAGTGCCCTTCTGGTTAGCCGTGCGGTCTACTGCTCTACAATACCTAGAGTCATCATTTAAAGTTGGTTTTTGAAATTTTGTCAGTAGATTTTCCCGGAATAGTTCCCATCCATCTTTAAGAGTCTGCCATTTCAGTTATTTCAACGTCCCAGTGACACTCTCCGGCAGGTCAGACAAACATGTGACCACTTGTGCTGCCCTTATCTGTATGCTCCAATATCCCCTGCTTGTCCTATTTGGTACGGGTCCCAACGAGATGAGCAGTATTCTAGGCTGGGCTGTGCGAGTATTTGTAGGAAATCCCCTCTGTATGCTGATTGCATTTCCCTGGTATTCTACCAATGAATCGAAGTCTGCTAAAAGCTTTACTCACTACTGAGCAAATGTGATTGTCTCACTTCGTGTCCCTTCTAAGTGTTACACTCAAGTATTTGTGTGAGTTTAGAGTTTCCAACTGTGATTCACTAATATTACATTCATAGGCTACTATGTTATTTCGTTTTATGAATCGCACCATTTTACATCTTGAACGTTTAAAGCAAGTTTCCAATCATTGCACCGCTTTGAAATGCTATCAAGGTCTGACAGAATATTTGTACGCCTTCGTTCAGAATGTACTTCGCTGTAGATAACTGCACCATCTGAGGAAAGTCTGAGTTACTATTAATATTATTCGCAGGATCATCAATACACAACATGAACTGCAAGGGGCGCAACACATTTCCTTCGTGTACACCCGAAGTTGCATCTACGTATTCTGTTGATGACTCCCCACGCAATATAGCATGCTGCGTCCTCCCTACCAAGATATCTTCAATGCAGTTATGTATTTCGTGTGATACTCCATACGGTTGTACTTTTCATAACAAGCGTAGGTGTGGTACCGAGTCAAATGCTTTTCCGAAATAGAAAAATACTTCATCTACCTGACTGCTTCGATCCACAGCTTTCAGGATATCATTTGAGAAAAGTGTGAGTTAAGTTTCACACGATCTATGTTTTCGAAGTCCATGCTGATTAGAATGGAGGAGATCGTTCTGTTAGAGATAACACATTATGTTTGAGCTTAGATTTTGTTCTAAGATTCTACAACAAATAGTTGTCAAGGATATTGGACAGTAGTTTTGTGGATCATTTTCACCCTCCCCCCCCCCCCCCGGCCTTAGATTAGATTAGATTAGATTAGTTTTTCGTTCCATAGATCCATGCTGAGGAGATCCTCGTGGATGTGGAACATGTCAAACTTGTAAAGATGTGTGTCCTGTGCTTTCTAGCAGCCACTGGGCACAGCTTTTTGATCCAGGGATCTATGATAGATTATAATTAACAGAGAGGCTAACTTACGTCTGAATTGGGTGTAAAATTTGGCAGGAATTCATTTATGCGTGATGAAAGAAACCCTTCTGGATTAGCTGTTGAACCTAGTCATCGGGTCTCCCAGCCAACGATGTCTCATGATTCTGTCTTCCGAACGAGATTAATCTTTGTGCTTCATAAAGCAAATTTAACTTCACGTTAAGCTGTGTAACTAAATAGAAAAATGCATTCCACGTCACGGAAACTGTATTTTAAAACAGTTTGAAAACAACTTCTCTCGCTTAGGATTCAATGAAAATACTTATTTTTAATTCAGTTGCTGCTGGGATGATTAATCCCATGAAGATAATACCAGAGTGTTTTATCTTTAGAGAAACTGATATTACAGGGTCAATCACAGCTGTTTTATCTAAGGAATAAATCAGCTCAGTTTCTTAGCGAAGAACAGGTGCGAACTACGTTATTGATGTTTATATCACAGAGACAACTTAAACTAATGTATCTGTTCAAGCAAAAGATGTAATTTCAATAAAATAGAAAAAAAAAATATGAGTTGACTGTGGGATTTGACGCAACACCCAACGCGGCCAGACTCTGAGCGATTCTTACTGCAATAAAGAATGAAAAGAATGTTGTATAGAATTACAGCTGTAAACACAACGCTAAGTGCCATCTTACCTATCGGAACATAGATCCGTAAAAGTCCCTTGTCAAATCCAACAACTTGCAGTGACGACTGCCTGTTCAGCGTCATTGAGTGGAAGAGAAAAAGGAAACTAACGTAAAGTGGAGCTAGGAGCAAGCATAGAATAATAATACACGTATAAAAAATAAAATATAATAATTCATCTTCTTCGTGTTCTCTTCAGGTATTACGCAACATTGCCCGTTACGGTACCCATCGTTGCCGGGTCTTTCTCTGTATCTTCTTCCTTGACACTTATAATTTCTAGCCTTTAAGAGGAGTCTGTGGCTCTCCATTCTTTCTAGGCGTTCGTTCCATATTCCTCCTATAATCTAGAATTTTTTCAATTAGACTGAAAATTGTTAGTTCTTCTCTAATATCTTGACTTCCTAGTTCTGTCTTCTATTGTTCAACCTTTAAATCGTCTCAGGAATTTCTTGTACCTGAATACGGCTTTCTTGCTTTTTGCTATTCATCCAGATCTCGCTTCCATAGAGCAGTATGGGGACTGCAACTGTTTTGCAGAACTTCATGGAGTCTCTGTCCTAGTTTTATTCTTAAGGTTTCTGTTGATTGTTCCACACACCCGGCTGGATTTACTAAGCTTAACTTCTATATCTCTGCTGTAGCCATATGTCACCTCACATCACTGAAGTGGTTTACTTGCTCTAAAACCTCCTGATCTACCACTATTTTCATTATAATGTGTTCTTTCCCCACGAGGGCCATAGACTTAGTTTTTTTCTGTTGAGATTTCCATGTCAAATTCCGCAGTTGTTTCAGTAAGTAACTGGTTTTCCTTTTAGATCATCTTCTTTACTTGATATGATCACGGCAACGTCAATATTAGTAAGTTATTTAAAAGAGTCCTCCTGTCTAGGTGTACACCTTCTTGAAATTCTATTTTCCATATATGCATAATTTCATGAATGTAACTGTTAAATAAAGTTGGGAAGATACAGTAGCCTCGTCGTATTCCTTTGTTAGTTGGTATCTCTGTAGTCATTTTTCCGTTGAGATCTAGAGTGATAACTGTGTTCTGATACATATTTTTTATTGAATTTATTTGATGTTTCGGATATCCGCGATTCGTCATTATCTTCCGAAATTTCTGTCTATTGGCATTTTCAAAAGCTTTTTTTTTAATCGATAAAAACACTGTGTGTTGCTTTATTATATTCTCTGTGTTTTTGTATTATATGTTGTAAAATAAAAACTGCATCTATCGTTGAGCGTTCTTTCCTAAAACTCACTTGTTTCTCATGCAGTACTACTCCATTATATTTTTAAGTCTTATGCTTAAAATCTTAGCGTACATCTTCTACGCTGACTTATTCCTCTATTGTTACTGTAGGGACTTTTGTCTCCTTTTTTAAAAAAGGGATATTACTGTACCAATCTTCAAGTCTTTGGGGACAGTCTTGCTTTTCCAACATTCGCTTAAGAGATGCAGCAGTCGTAGATGTAGCATCATTCCACCGTATTTTAGCAATTCAGCATTAATACCATCTATTCCTGTCACGTTTTTCTTCTTAAGAGATGTTAAGGCGGATACTATTTCGTCAGATTGTGTTTAGATTAATTCCTTGACATGTACTGTTTCAATTTCACTTTCTTATGCTGTACCATAATATCATAATCCTTTGTCGATTTGCTGTCTCCCTTGAACATCGTTCTCGATATTAGAAATAAATCTACCCTAATGTTCTTGGTATACTTTTCTTACCACACATTTACTAGTATTTCTTCTTTCCTTATATGATTGCATCGTTTGAGTTGTGAGGTTGCGTAAGTATTTTATATATGCATTTTGTTTTTCTTTAACTAGGGTCTCTCTTCTCCTTATTTATTTTCTTTTTACCGAGAGCTTCTCCTGCCACACAGGTCACATTCTTTAGATTTTGCCATTCTTCTTCTATATTATCTTTAGTTTGCAAGTTTGCTAGCTCTTTATTTAATCGGGTTTGGTAAAGATATTTTAATGCTGTCCCTTTCAAGCAAGTATCCTTTTGGTTACATATTTGTTTGGTCGCTTTCTTCCATTTCGTAAAAAGGTCTATTCTGGAGATTGCTAGAAAATGATGTGATCCTGTATCTTGTCCTCTATAAACCCTTGCATTCTTATTTGACACGCTAACTAAAATACAGCCAGTTATTCATCTAAGACGTCCTCTGACCCAATTATACTTGTGTATTTCTCTTTTCTTAAAAACAGAGTTTGTTACTTTGAAATTACTGTAAGTCGTAAAATCTCTGTGTTTTCTATTTTCATTACATACTGGTTCTCTAAAAGGCCCTATAATATTCGTTACTGGGGCATTTCCTATTCTAGTCTTGAAATCACCTAACATAATAATCTGATCAGTAGCACTGTATTTATTCAGTCTTAGGTTCTAGACACTTTTTTTTGGTACTTCTGGTACATACACGCTTATAATGGTGGCGTGGCCATTTCTCAGTTTCAGTCTAACTGTGAGTATTCTTTTACTTATGTACTCGTATGTGCAGTTTGATCCCTTTTTCCCATCTCTTATGTAGTAATTCGTTTCGTTCGACCCCACTGTATAACGAAATGTGATTGCCTACATACGAGGGGTGGAACTTTAATAGTGGCAACTATTTATTTACAGTTCGTGTTTCAAAGTTTAACTGACCTTCAAAGTAGTCACTAGCATTGTGTACAACCCGTTTCCAGCAATGTGTAAGTCGTAGGATACTCTTAGCAGTGGCAGTTTTTTGACAGTTCGAGCGGCGCGGTCTATTGCCCGACGAATTTGTAGCAGCTCTAAAGCGAATGCCTCGAAGTGTTCCCTTCAGTTTAGAAATCGAGTTCAACTCACGAAGGCTTAAGACAGGGGAGTGTAGTAGGTGGTATAGCACGTAGCAGCCCCATCAGTCAAACAAATTGTCCTGCAAAATGATGGTCAGATCCTGCAGAAAGTGTCATCACTTCTGTCTCTAAGCTGGTCGTGGGTTGTGTTCCAAAAATGAACAGCATAGATGCTGGTGACTACTTTGAAGGTCAGTAAAACTTTGAAACATGTATCTACTTTGTACGAGCTGTAAATAAATAGATGCCACTATTAAACTACCAATCCTCGTATTAATTACCTCCCATTTTCAGATTCGTTTCTGTGATTGCTGCAGGATCGATATTCACACTTTTTAGTTTATTTGCCAGTTCTATTTCTTTTTGGGAAATTCCTCCGACATTCCAGGTTGTTATTTTCATTTATCCGTTGATCCATTTCTGTTTGTCCATTTAGTTTTGTCGTTTACCTTTGAGACCATCCTGTTTCCGAGACTCCTTGGGGTTCAAGGTGTCATGGGTGTTTCCGAGAGCTGGTTACCAGCCTTCTGCTCAACCCCCTTTCTAGGTGGAGCAGGATTTTCTTGCGGGGTCATCTCCCTTAGCCGATATGTTCAGGTTATTTAAAGGCGCAGGAGAACTCGCCTTCAATGCTCTCCCGCTGACTACACAACGTGCAGCTATTTCTCCTTTCACCGAGCAGAGGTCACGCGACTCATGCTTGGACGTTAGAGTAGGTTTTCATAGCACAGCTGTCTTAAATTCTTCAAGGTCAGAGTCATCTATCAATTTCAGTGGACGTTTCTAATAGTATTGGTTCTGAAGAGGTATCAGCAGCATGAACATAGTCTGGGATTCTTTGCCAACCTTTGACCGTTAGAGATAGAAAAGGAAAATGAAAATGAAAGATATCATCAGGCTTCGAAACTTAATACCACTGGAGAAAAAAAAAAAAACAAAAAAAAACCTGACCAGTCTGGGATGGGTGACCGCGCCAGGAGCATTGCTCCCGCCAGCGTAGCTCAGTAGGTAATTGAGACACACAGGATCTGCCCCACTACTCTGGCTGACTGTCAAATAGATTTATACGTAGTTAACCACTCTGCAAAAACAACTGCTCGTTAAGTATAATAATGTTACAGGTTTAACAAAAATTCGGCAGTGACTGCAAAGGGTGGTTGTCCGTAAACCCCATGAGCTTTAAACATCCTACATATTCCCACTGAGAGATTTAACACTTTTCCAAGAAGAATCTAACTATTGTAGCAACTTTGTGCAGACGGCTATCACCTTAGACGATGCTTGTGTTATATATACGTTGAAGTTAGCCTATCAGACCATTACAAGTGCCAATTGAAGTGGCCCGCCAAATACAATTACTGTTAATTGTTAACATAGAGTAGATGATAGAACACGAGACTGCTCATCCTTTTGTTCAGGCTCAATCCTTGCTAATGTGACACGTCTTGTTCGGTTTTAGAAAGCCAAACGAAGACCATGTCCGGCGACACCGTTTCTGGTTGGCCGCTCGAATTTGTGCCCGCATTGGCCTAACTTAAAAGCTAATTAACTTGCAAACGGTGCAAGGTATAGAATTTCCTTCTCAACAAATATTTCTCACCATAATCTGCCGCACAACACCTTTATAAGCTTTTCAGACTTTCTCTGAACACCCTGTATACACTAGCTAGTCACCAGCGAGCGCCTCTCTACGTCTTATGGTTTTAATGTTTAACAAAATTATTGACCTGTACCACTTGTTTCCAGCTTGTGTTGTCCATGTATTTTGTTAAAATATAGCACTGTGCTACTTTTTAGACATTTAAAAAACGTGTTTACGTATATCTCAGTTTGGAAACGTGGGAGAACGTGGAGAAACAGAAAACAGTGAAAGTTACAGCAATCAGCAATAAGTAGATGTGCCTGCTTACCGAAAAAATCATGACGCTTTCTTTTTATAGTAATCCAGTCACATACAGCATTGTCAAAGTGTACTGCCTCGTAATTTATGGTAATACTTTGCGCTACTCATTCCCTTTTGTGTTCCATTCGCAAATGGAGTCAAGGAAAGTACGACTGTCTATACGCTTCCATACTAGTCATAGTTTCTATCCTGCCTTCGCGAAATGTGCATTAGCGGTAGTGGAATGATGCTGCATCCGCAATGTCTACTGGGCTAATTAGCAATGTACCTATACAGGATGTCTCAAATATTTTGGATCAAACTGAAACAGGTGACAGTGGGTCCACTACCGATTACTTTAACATGAGGAACCATTGCATACTTAAGTTGTTATGGATATACACAGTGTACACCGCATGACATCGTGGCCCACAGTAATTGTTCAATGTGACGATAGCCAGTCTCAATGCATGCATGGCAATGGCGCATGAAGTTCTGCCACACTCTCTAACAGATTCCTGGTGTCTGTTGTACCAGGAGACAGGCAGCTTGGACCCTATCAAACATATCTTCATCCATTTCCAGCGTCTTGACGTAAACCCAGTGGAAAAAGTCCAGAAGTATGAGAACTGGCGATCGCGCTGGCCATGGGACAGGACCTCCCATTGCGATGAGGGTACTTGTTACTCACGTGCTCGCACACAGTAACATCCAAGTCTCCTGGTGCACCGTCGTTTGAAACCACATCCTCTTGCGGACAACAAGGGATACAGTCTCCAAGAAATGTGGCAGCACATCCCGCAGCAACGCCTGGTAACGTGGACCAGTCAAATGGGCAGGCAGAAAATAAAGTCCTTTACGTAATCCTGGAAAACGCCCGCCCATACTTTGCGAGAGAAACTATACGAAGTTGAGCATTACAGCACTCCCGTGGTTAATCCACTGACAGAAGTGATTGTGGAATCCATTGGTCTTCACACTGTATCCTTCGAAGGGTGCGTTTCGCAGGCATGTTGAAGGGTGCTTATTGCTGGGTGGCCGGCCGCACGATCCAGCACCTTCTCCTCAAAGTCTGGTTTTTCGGACATGTCTTTGGCGGGAACCTTGGCCGGCTCTCTGTGGCGTGAACGACCTCATCTCTCGCAAATAGGTGTCCACAGAGATAAACTTCTTTCAGGTAGGATGACGCCTGTTCGGAAGTCATTCTCTGTATATTCGTCCTGCTGTACGGTTGCTACATCCGGCAGTATGATACATTAAATGCATTTCTGCCAACTCTCGTGACGAGCAAAGTTCCTTCATTGATCGTTGGTCATTCCATCATGACGAAGTGTGTACACAGTAACACACTTCATCATGAACACCTTACAAGCAGTTTGACGCAATGGACAACTGACACGGCGAATGGTGCAGTATGTGCGGCATAAGTTAATGTGCCCCTGCGATGCATGCGGTCGTCAAATTACACACGTGCTGTGAGCTAAGCTGTGTACAGTGTGTCTGTTTAGTCGTCAGGTGTGTACGCTGTTTACCACTCATTGCTTGTTCCAGTGTATAACAGACAGCCGGGATCTTTGAGAGAGTGCGGCAGAACAGCGTGCGCATTACAATACATGCACTTAGACTGGCGTTTGTGGCTTTCAACAATTATTGTGAGGTACGTTGTTGTTATACAATGTACTCTATGTCCATAATACAATAAATATATATCTCCGACCACTGGTTCCCTGTCTCAGTATAAAAGGTTGTGGGCCCACTATCACCGGTTTTAATTTGACCCAAAACGTATTAAGAGCTCAGGTGGTCAACCAGAACTAAGCAAAGAAGGGAAGGCTGGAAGGTCGAAGCAATATGCAGAGGTTGGGAAAGGGCTATAAGAACTAACATGTTAGATTCTTATGAAATGCGAGAAAATACTGATACTACCGCTTACTTTAGTATATAGACTGAAGAAAAGCATAACTGTGTTTATGGTACTTGTAGATTTAGTGAAATCTTTTGACAATCTTGACTGAAATACACTCTTTGAAGCTATGGAGACATCTGGGATACAACACAGGGACACAAGACTATCTAGAACTTGTATAGAAATCAAACTACAGTAGTAAGACTTCAAGGACTTAAAAGGGAAACAGCAATTGAGAAGGTAGAAGTAGATACGATATAAAATGCAGACTGGCAATGGCAAGAAATGTATTTTGAAGAATGAAAATTTGTTTATATCGACTGTAAATTTAAATGTTGGGAAGTATTTTGTGAAGGTATTTGTGTGGGGTGCATGCTTGTTCGTAAATGAAACGTGAGCGATAAACAGTTCTGTCAAGAATTCAATGGATTCTTTCGGAATGTGGTGATAAAGAATAATGCTGATGATTAGATATGTAGATCGTATGACTGATGAAAAGGTACTAAATCAAACTCAGGATAAAAAGGAAATTACGGCACAACGTGTATAAAAGAAGGGATTGGTTCACATGGTATATTCTGAGGCATCAAGGAATCGCCAGTCTGGTAATCGAAGCAAAACTGTAGAGAGAGGCCAAGGCATAACAACGGTAAGCAGATTTGAATGGGTTAGGATGCAGTAGTTGTGTAGAGATGAAGAGCCTTAGTGTGGAGCGCTGTGCCAACACCGTCTTCAGGTTGATGATCACGAAAAGCTAATAGCGAGACGAATTTTATTTCTTGTTAAAGCAACCCAGCAGTAACTAACAACACCTTTGATTAGCTAGGTCAATTGCGTATTTATTGTCAGAATATTTGTTTAATATAGTCTCTAGCACGTATCACTTATGATGTTTTTCTGTATGCATCTCTATTACTCTCTGCAAATACCCTTCCACTAGGAAAAAGTTACAACTTGAACACAGTTTTATTACGGCGATTATCAGTAAACGATAGGGCTGAATTGCTGTTTTGGTTTCTCTGTCATTTGTGGTATTTTCCGTAAGACAAGCATTCCTTCGTTAACCAACAGTCAGTGGGTGGTTATATATTATCCATGACTTAAGAATGCAGCGGCAGTTCTCAAATTATGTAGAAGTCATCAATGGCAAATATACTGTAATGCAATTCTGCATATGCTGCTATACGTTTTTCGTCCAGGGGAGGCTGCTTTCGAATATCATATGACTATTCTTAGACCTATTCAAGAATACACCAACGTCGTATTAAACTATTTTTAATTGCTATTTGTGTCGGGCAGCATGTTAATCGAAAAAATAAATACAGCATTTTGGCAACCAAATATCTGATCGATCATGCGATTATAAAAGCTATAGTGGTAGCTGTGAAGTTAATTATTATGACAGGTCCTTCCTGATTATTTGCAAGACTGAGGTCAGTGAGAGTGGTCACCTAGTATGATATTACTGTCAACCAGAGGTTACGGTTGTTGAAGACGATACTCGAGATATTATATTTGGTACGTTATGCCAAGGTGTTTGACACAAAGATACGATCAAGGTTATGTAGTCTTTTAGTAAAAGAAACTCACTTATCAGAGGCTATAAGTCCTGCCTGTAAAGACTATTTTAGCGATGCTGGAAAGAATAATTGGCAAGCTGGTGTTATTAATTTAATTATTGAATATTCTAAAGGTTACAAATAAACAAAATGTCTTAAGGTAAAATGTAATAAAAAATAACGACTTTGATTGCGTGACCATCATCCGCATCAAACACAGATATTTGTTTCTTGGTGCATTGTATTTTATTTGTTACAGACAGGTTTAGTCTTTTACTTTAAGGCATCTTCAGTGGAATCTACAATGATACAGTTTTGTTTTGATATGCCACATTTTTAGATTACAAAAGAGTTCACGTCTTATTTTTTACGTTAGTTTTTGCCTGGCAACTGTGTTTAATCTCATCTGGTCACAAGGGTATATACATGAGTGTGTGTGTGTGTGTGTGTGTGTGTGTGTGTGTGTGTGTGTGTGTGTGGGAGAGAGAGAGTGAGAGGGGGGGGGGGGGGGGGGGGGGGAGGTGGAGGGAGGAGGTTCAAATAGCTCTGAGCACTATGGGACTTAACATCTGAGGTCATCAGTCCCCTATAACTCAGAACCACTTAAACCTAACTAACCTAAGGACATCACACACATCCGTGCCCGAGGCAGGATTCGAACCTGCGACCGTAGCGGTTGCGCGGTTCCGAGAACCGCTCGGTCACAACGGCCGGCGAGGGAGGAGGAAGGAAGGAAATATACGTATGGATTTGTGTGTGTGTGTGTGTGTGTGTGTGTGTGTGTGTGTGTGTGTGTGTAGGTGTATAGCTGTGTGGTTAGTCTGGGCTAGTTATAGAAAGTTGAATGAGAATAGCTGTCAGAGAGAGGCTGAAAGATTTGGTGTTAAGCCGGCTTCAGTTTTGGTTTAAATGTTTTGTGGAGTGTGTTCACATTGAATCTGTACAAAGTGCGTAACGCACTCTTATAATGGCCCTGATATAAATCCTACGTGGGATGGCTTGCCTCCCACATAATTTAGGCATTAAATTAATTAAACAGAATTCCCTTCAAAAATGACGATGGGAAATGAAGCTAGTTAGTGTGATTGTTCAACAGATAAATGCCGTCCTACAAATTTGCAGTTACATTTATTTTCTTTGAATTAAACAGAAAATCGATCAAGAACCTGTACCAGAACCAATCATGTATGCTAACTTAAACATGTTAGTAGTCCTCAGTTGATACAGTTGTTCGTACGAACCTAGTACAAACGACACTGCGTGAAATTTTCTGTACCTCTCTAATACGAGAAGAGGTAGCAAAGAGAACAGGTGAAATGTATGATATGAATAATCAAGTGGCTAATCGGATGCAGTAGCACGAAATTATCTAAGGAGGCAGACTGGTTCTAGGGATGGAACCGCTGCGAAACCTCAGTTCGGTTGAAAAATCAATTGAAACGCTACTGGCTGGAGCTGCGTTTATTACCAACATAAAGCCAAGGCATGCCACTGGTGGTCAACTGCTGCATGAAGATGGGCTCTGCCTTGGACACCGATTGAAGCACGAGCACGAAAAAATAAATAAATAAATAAATAAACTAAGCGTTTGTGCGGGTGGACGGACAAGCGGAACTGCGAATGAAAACACTCCGTTGCAATGGCAGCGAAGTACGGAACCGACTCCTGCGACGGCCTGGATTTAACTCCCAAAATTCTCTTCCGCCCTGGGCCCGAGGGGGACCAATCCGCGGTGCCAGAATTCGGCAATTCGACGCCCACAAACGAAGCTTTCACCACAAGCGCCGTTTCAACAAATTCGTTGAGACTCCCAGTACCGCACTCCGTCAGTCTAAGCGCCAACACCGTTCCTTCCTGCAAACTCCTTCCGGTGGCTGCAAGCGTGTGCTGACGGAACAGTCGAGCAGCATATCATAGCCTCCGCCAGGGCTCTGCGCAGGAAGCTTTTTGGCGGTGCTCGCCAATCGGAATACGATAAATGGGGTGCTTCGTGTGGCGCCGTTCTGTCGGCTATGCCATGGAACTCGGCTACCATTTCTCCGAAACACCCTAAACGAAAGCTCGTGCTTGGTGCCGAGCTGGCGCACTCCTGTGCAAAACATGAGGATTTTGCGAGAAAACTGCCTCCGCCATTGTAAAAAAAAAAAGTGAGCGTCCGTCACTCTAGTCCTTGAGACCCAACATCAAAAGAGAAACCACCAGCCAGGGACGAGACACTGTCTACAACTCCCAGTCACCGGATCTCCCCCCAGCCACCTACTGTTGCTAGCGTCTGGCCTCCTTCACAGCCCACGAGTTCCCGCCCATCTCATGCGTGGAATGAGCAGCATAACGAAATGCGTGTATCCTAGTGCCAGTCAGGTACATGTTGGTACATGACATCCAGTTACCTAGTTTGCGTGAGAGAGTGTAATAAAGGAGCGAACATCTACATCTACATCCATACTCCGCAAGCCACCTGATGGAACCCTGAGTGCGGAGGGTACCCTGAGTACCTCTATCGATTCTCCCTTCTATTCCAGTCTCGTATTGTTCGTGGAAAGAAGGATTGTCGGTATGCTTCTGTGTGGGCTCTAATCTCTCCGATTTTATCCTCGTGGTCTCTTCGCGAGACATACGTAGCAATATACTGCTTGACTCTTCGGTGAAGGTATGTTCTCGAAGCTTTAACAAAAGCCCGAACCGAGCTACTGAGCGTCTCTCCTGCAGAGTCTTCCACTGGAGTTTATCTATCATCTCCGTAACGCTTTCGCGATTACTAAATGATCCTGTAATGAAGCGCGCTGCTCTCCGTTGGATCTTCTCTATCTCTTCTATCAACCCTATCTGGTACGGATCCCACACTGTTGAGCAGTATTCAAGCAGTGGGCGAACAAGCGTACTGTAACCTACTTCCTTTGTTTTCGGATTGCATTTCCTTACGATTCATCCAATGAATCTCAGTCTGGCATCTGCTTTACCGACGATCAACTTTATATAATCATTCCATTTTAAATCACTCCTAATGCGTACTCCCAGATAATTGATGGAATTAACTGCTTCCAGTTGCTGACCTGCTATTTTGTAGCTAAATGATAAGGTATCTATCTTTCTATGTATTCGCAGCACATTACACTTGTCTACATTGACATTCAATTGCCATTCCCTGCACCATGCGTCAATTCGCTGCAGATCCTCCTGCATTTCAGTACAATTTTTCATTGTTCCAACCTCTCGATACACCACAGCATCATCTGTAAAAAGCCTCAGTGAACTTCCGATGTCATCCACCAGGTCATTTATGTATATTGTGAATAGCAACGGTCCTATGACACTCCCCTGCGGCACACCTGAAATCACTCTTACTTCGGAAGGCTTCTCTCCATTGAGAATGACATACTGCGTACTGTTATCTAGGAACTCCTCAATCCAATCACACAATTGGTCTGATAGTCCGTATGCTCTTACTTTGTTCATTAAACGACTGTGGGGAACTGTGTCAAACGCCTTGCGGAAGTCAAGAAACACGGCATCTACCTGTGAACCCGTGTCTATGACCCTCTGAGTCTCGTGGACGAATAGCGCGAGCTGGGTTTCACACGACCGTCTTTTTCGAAACCCATGCTGATTCCTACAGAGTAGATTTCCAGTATCCAGAAAAGTCATTATACTCGAACATAATACTTGTTCCAAAATTCTACAACTGATCGACGTTAGAGGTATAGGGATATAGGTCTATAGTTCTGCACTTCTGTTCGACGTCCATTCTTGAAAACGGGGATGACCTGTGCCCTTTTCCAATCCTTTGGAACGCTACGCTCTTCTAGAGACCTACGGTACACCGCTGCAAGAAGGGGGACAAGTTCCTTCGCGTACTGTGTGTAAAATCGAACTGGTATCCCATCTGGTCCAGCGGCCTTTCCTCTTTTGAGCGATTTTAATTGTTTATCTATCCCTCTGTCGTCTATTTCGATATCTACCATTTTGTCATCTGTGCGACAATCTAGAGAAGGAACTACAGTGCAGTCTTCCTCTGTGAAACAGCTTTGGAAGAAGACATTTAGTATTTCGGCCTTTAGTCTGTCATCCTCTGTTTCAGTACCATTTTGGTCACAGAGTGTCTGGACATTTTGTTTTGATCCACCTACCGCTTTGACATAGGACCAAAATTTCTTAGGATTTCCTGCCAATTACATTAGTTTGCATGTATGCAAATTCAGATTTTAGAAATGCAAGATAAACTGAATAAGTGTACTTTCGTACACAAGTCACATTAAAATTTCGATGGTTAAATAGGTTTCGCATATTTGTCATAAGACAAGATACATGACCCTTTACGAGCTATCATTTGCAAAGACCGCCACCGTAGATGAGTGGACAGCACGCCGCCTTGTCATGCCGGGAGATGCGGGTTTGATTCCGGGCTGCGTTGGAGATTTTCTCCGCTCAGTGATGGGTGTTTGTATCGTCTTCATCATCATTTCATCCTCATAGACGCGCAAGTCGACGAAGTGGCGTCACCTCAAAAGACTTGCACTAGGTGATCAGGTCTGCCCGCCGGGAGGCCCTCGCCACACGACATTTCATTTGCAAAATACCACGTTTCGGTATCTTGAGCTATTTACTAAATTTTGAACTATTGCAACCACATGATTTACGACGAGCAGAGTGAAATGCCAGCTGCATCGCACACGGTCCACGCGTTGCGCCGTGCGGCCCGTCAACCGACATGCTTTTCAATATCTTGAGAACGGTGATAGTTATTGTTCTGCTGTCAACTTGAAAAACAATTCTGCTATGTTGGCTAAATTTTATACGCAGTAATGTATTATCTTAAACGTACTGTATGTACAGTCTATGCGATGTGTTTTTACCGTTGCACTCCCAATAAAATCTTGTACAGTGGATTACTTAAAAGTGATATAGTAAGTAACCATGATGAATAACATAAAGAAATTCAGTCCTTTATCAAGCGAAGATATTAGTCTATAACATGCAGAGGAAGCAACTTTTTTCACGAAATAGTTTCCTTGAAACCGGGCGATGAGTATTTTATGGCAACCACTGTGTCCATGCCAGCGCTTCAGCGAAAGTTGGTATGGTCGGGAGTTCTATTCCTGACGTCACGATCAGCGCATTCTCTGATAAGCGGGGTGGTCGTGCAGCGGACCACGTGGCAGCAGTCGCGGTTCGACATGGGCAAACCGCCGCGCAGAGCCGGGCCGCTAAGAGCATTCCCATGGCAACCACGGAACTGCCGTGCAGTTTTGCAGCACGCCAGTCGTAACAGGAACTGGGTCTTAGCCATCAGCCGTTAGGACTCGGGCGTTACCCGTTGGGCATATTTTATGCCTCATTGTGATTTCGAAGTGTGAGAAACCTCACGAATTTTCGTAGAGGTCTTGCATATTACGATAAGTATGCAAACTTTGTGCTGTTTAGTAATTTATACGTACACTTTCAGAATCAGAAAAATATTTAGTTAAAAGGTCCACAGAGCTTGCAAGTGTGATACACATACCGAAGCTTTGTTGTCAATGAGTGCTCCTTAACCTAAAAGTTTCTATCAGTAGCGCCAATATGCAAGCAGCAAGGATTTTAATATGTAATACAGTCAGTTTAGATACAGTAATATTTAATTTGAAGCTCCATTGCGCTTGCAAAGAATGAGAAATCTTAGACGTATGCAATTTCATTTCGTAGAGATCTTGCACATATTACCATAAGCGTGCAAGCTGTGTGCATTTTTTTCTTTCTTAGGGCCAGCAGCATAATATATACTATTTGGTATTTAGAAATGATTTTGACTCCAACATATTCACAAAATTTAACTGCAAATGTAACACACCAAAGTAGAACACAATAAGTAGAGAGATATGCCTAATAGTGTGGTCATACATAACAAAAACGACTATATACATAATATCATATCATTCTTTCAATCTAACAATATCAAAGGCCGGCCGCGGTGGTTTCGCGGTTCTAGGCGCGCAGTCCGGAACCGTGCGACTGCTACGGTCGCAGGTTCGAATCCTGCCTCGGGCATGGATGTGTGTGATGTCCTTAGGTTAGTTAAGTTTAAGTTGTTCTAAGTTCTAGGGGGCTAATGACCACAGCAGTTGCGTCCCATAGTGCTCAGAGCCATTTGAACCATTTTTTGAACAATATCAAAGAATTGCCTCACAACTCTACCAACAAAATAATGAATTTTAGGTATGTACATGATACCCTCATGTTGATGGCAGCCATGCAGATATCGAAAATGTCCACCAAAAACACAGCTAACTACACTCTAAAATTAAATTCACTACGGAAATCTAGAAAGACAATACCATTTACTATCTAGATTTCCCAGCTGGCAAAAATAATAATCGCCGCACATTTGATATCTACAGAAAGAATACCACTTCTGACGATATTATAAATGCCAATTCCTGTCATCCAATGGCTCATAAACTACCATTTTACCATTCAATGATTAATAGATCAATTAACCTACCATTAGAAAAACCAGCAAATCCGGAAGAACTTAATATACTTCGTTATATAGCCTATGAAAATGATTTTGACCCCAACATAAACACAAAATTATACTACAAGTGTAACACATCAAAGCAGAAAACAATACATCGCGAGGTATGCTCAACTGGAGAAACATCACCGACACCGAAAATAAGATACGTACAAGTAGTCCATCTTTGTAGAATCTCCAACAGAATTAATGCACTTTTAAAGCCTCAAACATTCAACTAGCATTTAGAACCAGTAGCAACCTTTCAATAAAATTACGTTCTGCCACCACTAGAACATCGAAATACAGCCCCAGCATATATAAAATCACATTTTGCTGCTGTAGTCGCTATTACATTGGCCAAACAGAAAGACATTTTAATGTGAAATATAATTAATACATTAGAGAGAGCGAATACAGTCAGTCGAGTTTGTTTCTACACTTCAAAAATCAAAATCACACTGCTGGTGCGATCGGAAATACACTCCAGATTCTGCACAGAATACGAAAAGGTTGTGCAATTAAAATTTCTTGAAGAATGAGAAATCTATATGAGCACTAGAAAACACCCACGAGAAATTTTAAATGAACATACAGAATTTAGACACAATTACTAACTCAGAAACCTTATTGAACTTTTAGAACACGAAACTGGATAAACTGGAAGTAACACATGCAACAACAAAAGGCATGTGTTACAAATTTCAGTTAATAAAATAATTTAGTTGTTCGTGCGCACAACCTTTATAAAAATGTAGATTCATAAGAGTGGAAATGTCAAACTACTGTCTCATCGTACTTAACATTTTATTTTCAACATACTGACATCATTTACCATCTTATTAAAAGAGTAACAAATAAAGGACAGCCCACTAACGACGTAATATGAACGTCACGTCAGTTTAGACGTGTGTACAATACAGCTACTTTAATATAAATGACATTCACATTCATACAAGTAATTGTAATCACAGGTACTGGAAAATGGTGACAAAGCCAAAATTATAAGCAGGTATTTGATGCATCTATTCTAATAATCATGAACGCATTTTAATAACCATTGCAGAACTTTTAGATGATAAAGTATTTAATTTGATGTATATCGTATGAGAGATCTCGCAATAAATAATATATATGTTTATTTATGTTCGAGATGTCGGCTCTGATATTGTCTTTGGAGATGTCACGTCTCTCAATGTTTCCGTCTTTGGTCGCCCCTTTTGTATAAACAGTCCATGTTTTCTGCAGTTTAATTGACATGTCGTAATAAGACATCTTATTCCTTCATAAAATAGAACTCCTTATTCCTCCCTTCCCTAAAAAAAAAATCCTGTTTTACGTGTTTGCGTCTGTGTGTGTGTGCATGGGGTGTGGGGGGGAGAGGGGGTACCTTACGGAATTACCCGAGCGGTCTTAGGCGCTGCAGTCATCGACTGTGCAGCTGGTCCCGGCGGAGGTTCGAGTCCTCCCTCGGGGATGGGTGTGTGTGTTTGTCCTTAGGATAATTTAGGTGAAGTAGTGTGCAAGCTTAGAGACTGATGACCTTAGCAGTTAAGTCCCATAAGATTTCACACACATTTGAACATTTTTTTTTTTTTTTTTGGAGGGGCGGTACTTTTATTACACATTGGGGTAGTTCATAACATTATCTTAGCAAGCCGTAGTTCGAAATAGAGCAGCAGCAGTAGCTTGTTTGTAATACTTGTCATCGTTTGTATTTTTTCTTGTGAGGCGTTATCTTCGTCCCACCTCCCTCCACCCGCTTCCTAAACTGGTGATGTAAAACAAGCGTTAGGTGATCACAGAGCACCCATTGTCTGTAGCGAATGCTGTATAGCTTTCAATGAAATTTACTGATATGACTGGTGAGCCAGTCCATAAACGATGTTTTGGAAGTCAGTAATGCAAACATAATTGACAACATTTTTGGTTTTTTATATAATTTTGATACTTTGAGGTATTGTTTGATAAATGTTTCGGATATATCTTAGTGCTGCCCAGAGGGAGCTACATTGTAATAGCAGTAGTAGACTCTAATTGGAGGAGGAGAGACGGAAGTGGAAGACTTTGCAATAAGTGTGCATCATTTTACATACATAGAGCGCATCTTTGAATTTAAGGTTGAAGTTAGGTACTTTTTTCTGCACATTTGACACTATTTTCTAAAACCAGGCTCTGGTTGGTTGGAAAGAAGTACACAATTGGTCTGTTTCCCTCATCTTGGATTTTTAATACTGCATTATGATTGTCTGGAGATATCGGCTACTGCACTGTGTGATTGGTTGGAGATACAGAGAGAGCAGGGGTTTCTTAATATTTTTCCACTAATGCAGTTGGACTATTTCCATATCTTGGATTTTTCACACATTGTTTCATTTTTAATACTGTGCTATGATTGGTTGGAGATACAGTGTAGGATAGGAGAGGGGAGGGGTGGGGGAAGGGGTGTGAATTGGGAAGAGGAAAGGGGGTGTGATCGTGGTATGGTGACGTCACATGTACAAAGTCATCGACCCTGCCCCTGAATGTAGGTAACCCACCTGCGAAGGTCAAAATGGACTGTCTACTGCAATTTCCTTTTATGCACCTACGGAAACAACCAGGCAACTATTTTTGCAAGAAATCACTTTCTGATGACCGTCATCATAATTATTACGTGAAAATCTTTCTAGTATAGTCCAATGTGACCGACATATGTGATAAACTTATCACCGATAATTTCTGGATATTTTCTGCTGAGCGGCGTGCTCTTAAGTTGGAACTTATTTACATTCTTGCCTTCTCTCTGCGATTTCAGGAGGTCACGTACATGCTGTTGAACAAGGAGGTAAAAATTATGAGTCTCACTGTTCAACATTTCTTAGAAAGAACCGTTTTTTCACCTCTTCGCTTGTTTAGTATCAGTTAATATCATAATGAAATAAGCGTTTGCCTATTTTAGGTAGAAATCATAAAGTATAATTATTTTGAGGTTACTATTTTTCCTTTAGAGATACTACTTGCAATGTATACTATACGGTAACTAACTTTCAATGACAAAAAACGAAATATGAAGTACTCCAATATCAATTTATAAAGAAAAACCCATAGTTCGTGTTTTTACATTGACAAATATGAAACTTCTGCTAAGAAGAAAAGAAGAATTCAGTAATACGAAACCTCCATAATTTTGTGCTCATGGACTCCCATGTATTGTCAACTTTATTCTGATCTCGGCTATCAAATTAGAATACTCGGTAAGCAATCATAGCCATGCAACGGTGCAAGAGTGTCACTTTTTTAACCTAGCACCCATTGTTTGAAATTCCATTAAGGGCGACTGGTTTTCCTTGAAAAGTTCAATTATTTGACTGTTAAAATTATTGAAAGTTGTGGATTTAGAGAAAGATATTTTATTAGCCAAGATAGCAAGTACAATTGTTTTGTAACCAGTTTCAACTAAATTAATTAATCGTCTTCAAATCTGCAATATATACAATATTGAATCTAAGAAATAATGCTGTACAAACTGTTGATATAGATAGTTCTAGTTGTTGTTGTTGTTGTGGTCTTCAGTCCTGAGACTGGTTTGATACAGCTCTCCACGCTACTCTATCCTGTGCAATCTTCTTCATCTCCCAATACGTACTGCAGCCTACATCCTTCTGAATCTGTTTAGTGTATTCATCTCTTGGTCTCCGTCTACGATTTTTACCCTCCACTTTGCCCTTCAATACTAAATTGGTGATCCCTTGATGCCTCAGAACATGTCCTACCAACCGATCCCTTCTTCTTGTCAAGTTGTGCCACAAACTCCTCTTCTCCCCAATCCGATTCAATAGTTCCTCATTAGTTATGTGATCTACCCATCTTATCTTCAGCATTCTTCTGTAGAACCACATTTCTAAAGCTTCTATTATCTTGTTGTCCAAACTATTTATCGTCCATGTTTCAATTCCATACATGGCTACACTCCATACAAATACTTTCAGAAACGACTTCCTTACACTTAAATCTATACTCGATGTTAACAAATTTCTCTTTTTCAGAAACGCTTTCCTTGCCATTGCAGTCTACATTTTATATCCTCTCTACTTTGATCATCATCAGTTATTTTGTTCCCCAAATAGCAAAACTCCTTTACTACTTTAAGTGTCTCATTTCCAAATCTAATTCCCTCAGCATAATTCCACTACATTCAATTATCCTTGTTTTGCTTTTATACATCTACATCTACATCTACATGACTACTCTGTAATTCACATTTAAGTGCTTGGCAGAGGGTTCATCGAACCACAATCATACTATCTCTCTACTATTCCACTCCCGAACAGCGAGCGGGAAAAACGAACACCTAAACCTTTCTGTTCGAGCTCTGATTTCTCTTATTTTATTTTGATGATCATTCCTACCTATGTAGGTTGGGCTCAACAAAATATTTTCGCATTCGGAAGAGAAAGTTGGTGACTGAAATTTCGTAAAAAGGTCTCGCCGCGACGAAAAACGTCTATGCTTTAATGACTTCCAACCCAACTCGTGTATCATATCTGCCACACTCTCTCCCCTATAACGTGATAATACAAAACGAGCTGCCCTTTTTTGCACCCTTTCGATGTCCTCCGTCAATCCCACCTGGTAAGGATCCCACACCGCGCAGCAATATTCTAACAGAGGACGAACGAGTGTAGTGTAAGCTGTCTCTTTAGTGGACTTGTTGCATCTTCTAAGTGTCCTGTCAATGAAAGGCAACCTTTGGCTCGCCTTCCCGACAATATTATCTATGTGTTGGTATTCATTTTATATCCTCCCTTCAAGACACTGTCCATTCCGTTCAACTGCTCTTCCAAGTCCTTTGCTGTCTCTGACAGAATTACAATGTCATCAGCGAACCTCAAAGATTTTATTTCTTCTCCATGAATTTTAATACCTACTCCGAATTTTTCTTTTGTTTCCTTTACTGATTGCTCAATACACAGATTGAATAACATCGCGGGGAGGCTACAACCCTGTCTCACTCCCTTCCCAACCACTGCTTCCCTTTCATGTCCTTCGACTCTTATAACTGCCATCTGGTTTCTGTACAAATTGTAAATAGCCTTTCGCTCCCTGTAGTTTACCCCTGCCACCTTCAGAATTTGAAAGATAGTATTCCAGTCAACATTGTCAAAAGCTTTCTCCAAGTCTACAAATGCTAGAAACGTAGGTTTGCCTTTTCTTAATCTAGCTTCTAAGATAAGTCGTAGGGTCAGTATGTCCTCACGTGTTCCAACATTTCTACGGAATCCAAACTGATCTTCCCCGAGGTCGGCTTGTACCAGTTTTTCCATTCGTCTGTAAAGAATTCGCTTTAGTACTTTGCAGCCGTGACTTATTAAACTGATAGTTCGGTAATTTTCACATCTGTCAACGCCTGCTTTCTTTGGGATTGAAATAATTATATTCTTCTTGAAGTCTGAGGGTATTTCGCCTGTCTCATACATTTTGCTCACCAGCTGGTAGAGTTTTGTCAGGACTGGCTCTCCAAAGGCCGTCAGTAGTTCTAATGGAATGTTGTCTACTCCTGGGGCCTTGTTTCCACTTAGGTCTTTCAGTGCTCTATCAAATTCTTCACGCAGTATCATATCTCCCATTTCATCTTCATCTACATCCTTTTCCCTTCCTATAACATTGCCCTCAAGTACATCGCCCTTGTATAGTCCCTCTATATACTCCTTCCACCTTTCTGCTTTCCCTTCTTTGCTTAGAACTGGGTTTCCATCTGAGCTCTTGATATTCATACAAGTGGTTCTCTTTTCTCCAAAGGTCTCTTTAATTTTCCTGTAGGCAGATTATGTACCAGTATTTTCTTTATTTATTGTATTTCATTTTTTCGCCATCTGGTGGAACTTTCTTTCTTGTAAGTTCTGGTACGTGGCATCAATTAGTCTGCCACCTGCTATGACACGTGAGCTCCCTTATTTACAGATAACGTGTGTCATGAAGAACCTATGATGTTCACTTTCACACGTGGAGCTTGCGTAGTAATATACAGACACATTGAATACCAAAATCTCGTATAACTATAACTGAGTTAAGATTATGCATTTTTCTGATGTTACGCCTTTAGAATAACAAAGCGTATAAGTTGTGTTGTCACTATCCAAGTGTGGAGAATGTTTGGTTCCGTTATTGAACATGTCAAGCATCGATCTAATAAACTCGGGTAAGAACTATAGTCTCAACTTATACTTTCTGTGACGCATTCACGCAATATATTATATACCGGGTGTCTCTCCCGTCAGGTGTTTCGGCAGATATCCGCGATTTGGTTCAAAAATGGTTCAAATGGCTCTGAGCACTATGGGACTTAACTTCTGTAGTGTCGGAGAGTTGTAAAGAGTTGGAAACGTGGAATATTGTCAAAGTTTCGTTGCCTATGGCGAGAGCCAGAGGCAGTAGGTTAGGCAAGAGCTAAGAGGATTGCACATATATCGGAATGTGTCGTCACGCAGGGGCAATGGGCTGGTTACACACAACAGGCGAGAGAGAATTGCTTAGCACGCGGGTTTGTCTTGGACAGAGAGTTTCGTAGAGTGCAAGACAGAGGTATAGCGTCAGCTGTACTGCTTTTCACAACTTTGCGTAAGTCTGCCATAACAACACGTAACTCTGTCGCAAGAACACGTAAGGGGCGAGTACGACAGATGAATTAGCAGTATAAGTGGAACGAATGCGTTCATTACAAACGAGCATGACGTCAGGAAGTCGCTCGTGCTTCCTTTAAATACGCCAGCTTTTATAGCAGCAAGGCACTAGCAGTTAGACTTTCAGTTAGATGTGTACTGGGTCGCTGCATAGCGCTCAGCTCGGTGATCGACATGTTAATATTTATTAAGGAAATATTACAGTAAGGGCGGGCCATCCAGCAGCAGACGTGAGGGGACAGTACCAGCTCTGGTCCTCTCTGCTGCCGCTGTCAATCATCAACCCTGGATTAGCTGACATCGCGGCAGACTCGCTCGCTGCCAATGCTGACCACATCAATGAGCTTTCGTTGTGATCGTGCGGGGTCTAGGCCCTGTGCATCCGCCGTCACAACCGGGTGAACCGACGACGCTGGGGGACTCCAGCCCGTTCCGCCCATCCACCACGGACGACCCACCAGGAGGAGCAGGGAAGAAGACGGGGTGGGATAGAGTACACTCCACATTACGAGAACGCCTCTCGCGCCGACAGCGCCGGGACTCCAACCCAGAGCCTCCATGCACAGCAACCTGCTATCCGCCGCCGAGCCGGCCGTCCAGCTGGACGCCGCCAGCCACGCGCGGCCGAGTAAGGGCATTCCTCCGCTACGTCACAGTACGCGGCGCTGCGCTAGCAACACTGTGCAGCCTGGATCTGTTGTCATCACTACGAGTCAGTGAGGACTCGGGGAAGGTCGTTGATATCACCAAGCCACATTGTACTTTGCAGGAATAAAGGTGTTATGAATTAATAATGTTTCTTTGGCGTTTCTGACGGGTCCACAGTCATTTCCTAGCATCCTGACAACTGGAGAGGTCACCGCTCGGCCATCCAGTCCACCGTAGGCGACCGGGACCACTGGGGTGCCTACACTTCTGAGGTCATCAGTCCCCTAGAACTTAGAACTACTTAAACCTAACTCACCTAAGGACATCACCACATCCATGCCCGAGGCAGGATTCGAACCTGCGACCGCAGCGGTCGCGCGGTTCCAGACTGTAGCGCCTAGAACCGCTCGGCCACCCTGGCCGGCCCGCAATTTGGAATTTGCATTGTAATGCTGGAGTCATCCCAGACAATTACTGCTCGTCAAGTCTTTTCATGTGATGGCCAGTGGCAACAGAAAGTGTCGGTTGGTTTTCCCAATAAAAACAAAAGGAAAGCGTCGGTTTGTTTAAGAAGTAGTAGCTCAGTACCTCTGCATGCTTTGTGGCAGCAATCAGCGCGGGCCACGGCAGCGCTGTGGCTGCTGGAGTCCTGGTTATTCTTCTAGATGCATTGTCCCTGTTCATACATATCGATAAAACGATTATCGGACTAGACTAATCAGCAACAGTTCTATCTAATGGGCCCATAAAACTCATTTTGTTTTGTAATGGGAAACAAACTGACGCTTTCCGTCAACAATGGACATCACGTGAAAGACGTGATAACTGTTTGGGCTGACTCTGGCTACTCAATGCAAAAACTAAACTGCAAATACCTGCTGACACACCAAAGAAAATGCGCCTGACAACTGTCAGGAGAGACACCCTGTATATTGGTTTCATTTAAATATGTCTTATAGATAATTTTACTTCAATATTCCATCAGGCTGTACAATAAGCAATGCAGTTTAAACAAAATTACGACATGCGTCTCAACAATTGGCCATGTACACTAAAAAGATATACATCAATGTTAATATTACCTTGAAAATTGTTTATTTCGCTTTCTTAACAGGAGACTGTTGGGGCGACCATAATATGGTAGGAAATTTTAAATAATGCAGAACGCGTAGAAATGATAGCACTACTCTAGCAATGTATTTTGTAACTGGTCGTTAAAACTGTAGATTCCTGCTGCTGCTGACTTTAATTTTTATTTCCGTTTTAACTAATTATATTTCTATTGGCCAAAATCAGAGCTTTCTTGTGAGAAAATCAGTATTTACGTTTACAAGTGGCCACACGTAAAGGCACACAAAAAGTAGACTCATTTTCCACAAACGTAGCTATTACATTATTAGAAGATGTAGCCTGTCTCAACCTAGCCTCAAAATTTCATTAAGCTTGTTTAACGGTATGTGATGTAGCTTGACACTCAAATGGGTGTTTTGTTGTTATTATGTGGCCCAAACTCACGAGCAGTCAGTTATATTTAAGTGTGATACTCCTTTAGAACTAAGTTATTAACGTATTGCAAAATTTGCATAATAATTTCATGTGCATCTCCGAGACAATATAGAGGATGGAGAGGGGTATGGGTTAGGGGAGAGAGAGAGAGAAAGAGAGAGAGATAGAGGGAGAGGGGGGGCTGGGGGAGAGGGAGAGGGTGAGGGAGAGAGAGAGGCAGGGAGAGGGATAGGAATAGGGGGAGGGTATGGGGAGGGGTGTGGGGAGGGAAGTGGGGTGAGATGGGGAGGGGAGGGGGAGGCGTAGGGGCAAGGAGAGAGGGAGAGAGAGACGGGGTAGAAGAAAGTGGGTGAGAGAGACAGAGAAAGGAGCCGAAAGTAGATAATTTTATATTTTCATTATGTACAGACGAACTTGGGTATGGTGTTAATTTTAGTGTTTGTTGTTCATAATTATTAATTTTCCCAAATATGGTGACGACCATTAGAAAGAAGTGCTTGTCTAGAGAAGGACGCCATTAATGCAAGTACCAAATCTGTTTGGAGGTAGTTAGTTAGCAGCACTCAGGTAATGGCAACGTAACATGTCTATAGGGCTCTCCCAGAACACATCTGCAAAACTGACAGTTCACTATTTACTCAAATAGGGTAGAGTACGGTACTTGGAGTCATCATGGAAAAAATATCTCCTTCCTTGGGTCCACTAATTAAAAGGATTTGGTGTGCGGATTAGGTGTACAGGCACGCTAATAGGTAAGCTACATTCCCCAAAGGAATAGAGAAATTTCTTTTTAAATCTGTATGAGGAGTGGCGTTTATTTTTCGAGAAATACAGTGTTCGTCGCAGAAAAGCATACTGAGTCAATCGATTTTGATTTCCCAGAATATGCCCTCTACTTGCCGAATCTGAAGTCATGCACACACACACACACACACACACACACACACACACACACACACACACACAAATAAAGCCAAAACAGTGCACATTAGATATTATTCCCTTTCCACTCACAAACAAAAATATCTTTCTATGCAGTCTTTCGCAACGGGCTCCTAGGATAAAAAGTTCTCGATTAACGTACCACATCTAATTCAGACGACGCCCCTCTCCTCCTCCAAGCTTTCGATGATGGCAGCTAACATAGAAAATTTGAAATTTTCCTCTAACCTGCCTCGGGAAGTTAACCAAGAACTTTTTGTGCAGAAATAGCCCTCCGTCCTGAGATATTTCCTTCGAGTACTTTTTTCCTTATACTGTCTAAACGCCCACACGTTGACAAAGATAGACTCTATAGCTCCATATTATTTTATATGAGACAGAAGCATGTTCAGAGTACTCGTATATTACCACTCGGCGATTACAACAGCGCTTGCCAGACTACATCTACATCAAATCAGATCAAGTTAAAGAATAACAATTAAAATAACGTCTATTCCCTTCATTCAGCGATGTTACTTACACAGTTTCAACCGGCCGCTGTAGCCGAGCAGTGTTAGGCACTTCAGCATGGAACCGCGCTGCTGCAGAGGTCGCAGGTTCGAATCCTGGCTCGGGCATGGATGTGTGTGATATCCTTAGGTTTTTTTAAGTTTAAGTAGTTCTAAGTCTAGGGGACTGATGACCTCAGATATTAAGTCCCATAGTGCTTAGAGTCATTTGAACAATTTGAATACAATTTCAGTGGTAAAAGTACTTTCTAAATATAAAGATGGTGTAAGTAGGCTGTTTAGGTTTTCTTATTGGTAACGCCGCTTAGCGCTCGGTATGAAAAATCACTGGCTGTGCTGTGCGCAGTGTGGGTTTAGTTTGCATTGTTGTCTGCCGTTGTAGTGTTGAGCAGAGGCAGCTGGATGCTAACAGCGCGTAGCGTTGCGCAATTGGAGGTGAGCCGCCAGCAGTGGTGGACGTGGGTAGAGAGATGGCGGAGTTTTTAAATTTGTAAGAATTGGTGTCACGAACTGATATATATATATATATATATTGACTATTAAGGTAAATACATTGTTTGTTCTCTATTAAAATCTTTCATTTGCTAACTATACCTATCAGTAGTTAGTGACTTCCGTAGTTTGAATCTTTTAGTTAGCTGGCAGTAGTGGCGCTCGCTGTATTGCAGTAGCTTGAGTAACGAAGATTTTTGTTAGGTAAGTGATTTGCGAAACGTATAGGTTAATGTTAGTCAGGGCCATTCTTTCGTAGGGATTTTTGGAAGTCAGATTGCGTTGCGCTAAAAATATTGTGTGTTAGTTTAAGCAAAGTCGTGTATAATTTTTCTGAGGGGACGTTTCAATGGTATCTGTTATTTTGGACATGTCCAAAAGAACATTTACCATCGGTGAATACGCAGCTCGCTAGAATTAAATTACAGTGAAATGAATAGCCCTAGCTGCTTACAGGCGTTGATATAAGTCAACAGGGACAGTTTAAAATGTGTGCCGCTAACGAGACTCGAACCCGGGATGTCCTTCTTATATGGCCATATAAGCAGGAGATGCCGGGTTCGAGTCCCAGTCGGGGCACACATTTTCAACTGTCCTCGTTGACTTATATCAACACCTGTAAGCAGATAGGGGTATTCATTTCATTGTAAAGAAGTACTTTCGTTTATCTACCAGATTTTTCATCTTCCACGGATAAGAACCGTGTGAACATGCTATTTTCGCAGTGGCTCAGAGCACACTACTATCACTAATTTCCTGTGCTGGTCGTTGGAGGACTCTGCTACCATGCTGGTCCAAGTAGCTGTTTCATCCCACAGGTGCAACATACACTGCTTGTAGTTTCTGCCACCCAAAACTGGCTCTCTCATACTGTGAAAAACTAATTTACGACAGTTACTAGTTTATT
Source organism: Schistocerca gregaria (assembly GCF_023897955.1). NCBI lineage: Eukaryota > Metazoa > Arthropoda > Insecta > Orthoptera > Acrididae > Schistocerca > Schistocerca gregaria. Next base: position 431,221,967 of record NC_064921.1, read on the forward strand.
TTCCGAAGAGTTAACAAGTATATTTACCAGACAATCGCATCTTGTGCTAGGTGAAAACGTTTCGTTTAGAGAAGGAAAGTGAGACGAAAGCTTGGATCGCCACAACTTCTTTCTCATAAGGAATTGCAAAAAAATGATTGAGTGAGAAATACTTCATTTTCGATGATAAATAATTTGTATTTCTTTTCAGTTTGGTCCAATTCATTGGCGCTACGAGCCAGTGTACACATTAGGGATCACCACATGTCGAGATGAGGTATAGCGTTGGCTCTGTAGGCTAGCGAGTCGTTCGGCGGGTGCAGCCTGCTGCGCGATACGTTTGCCGTTGGCAGCTCGGCGCAGCAGCCCGAGTACAGAGGGACCTGGCGGCTACACGCGCAGCGGAAGCCACTCCGTTTGGGGCGGATAAGCATGGGCTGGCAGAGAGCGGCGAGCGCCTGTGCCGGCAGCACGCGCTTCTGGGGAAAAAACTGCCGGTGATGGGTACTGTTGCCTGAAAGCTCACGAAATGTCAGCTACACGGTCCAGTCATATTATTGTGAGCGCCGCCTACCTTCGGCGTCAACGTACAATAACCACTCATACGGCAGTTGGCACCAGTAGCAGTAGAGGATATACGAGGGTTGGAACTTCAGTAGTGGCAACTACACTCCTGGAAATGGAAAAAAGAGCACATTGACACCGGTGTGTCAGACCCACCATACTTGCTCCGGACACTGCGAGAGGGCTGTACAAGCAATGATCACACGCACGGCACAGCGGACACACCAGGAACCGCGGTGTTGGCCGTCGAATGGCGCTAGCTGCGCCAGTGTGAGCCAGTTTTCCGTGGCATACGGAGCTCCATCGCAGTCTTTAACACTGGTAGCATGCCGCGACAGCGTGGACGTGAACCGCATGTGCAGTTGACGGACTTTGAGCGAGGGTGTATTGTGGGCTTGCGGGAGGCCGGGTGGACGTACCGCCGAATTGCTCAACACGTGGGGCGTGAGGTCTCCACAGTACATCGATGTTGTCGCCAGTGGTCGGCGGAAGGTGCACGTGCCCGTCGACCTGGGACCGGACCGCAGCAACGCACGGATGCACGCCAAGACCGTAGGATCCTACGCAGTGCCGTAGGGGACCGCACCGCCACTTCCCAGCAAATTAGGGACACTGTTGCTCCTGGGGTATCGGCGAGGACCATTCACAACCATCTCCATGAAGCTGGGCTACGGTGCCGCACACCGTTAGGCCGTCTTCCGCTCACGCCCCAACATCGTGCAGCCCGCCTCCAGTGGTGTCGCGACAGGCGTGAATGGAGGGACGAATGGAGACGTGTCGTCTTCAGCGATGAGAGTCGCTTCTGCCTTGGTGCCAATGATGGTCGTATGCGTGTTTGGCGCCGTGCAGGTGAGCGCCACAATCAAGACTGCATACGACCGAGGCACACAGGGCCAACACCCGGCATCATGGTGTGGGGAGCGATCTCCTACACTGGCCGTACTCCTCTGGTGATCGTCGAGGGGACACTGAATAGTGCACGGTACATCCAAACCGTCATCGAACCCATCGTTCTACCATTCCTAGACCGGCAAGGGAACTTGCTGTTCCAACAGGACAATGCACGTCCGCATGTATCCCATGCCACCCAACGTGCTCTAGAAGGTATAAGTCAACTACCCTGGCCAGCAAGATCTCCGGATCTGTCCCCCATTGAGCATGTTTGGGACTGGATGAAGCGTCGCCTCACGCGGTCTGCACGTCCAGCACGAACGCTGGTCCAACTGAGGCGCCAGGTGGTAATGGCATGGCAAGCCGTTCTACAGGACTACATCCAGCATCTCTACGATCGTCTCCATGGGAGAATAGCAGCCTGCATTGCTGCGAAGGGTGGATATACACTGTACTAGTGCCGACATTGTGCATGCTCTGTTGCCTGTGTCTATGTGCCTGTGGTTCTGTCAGTGTGATCATGTGATGTACCTGACCCCAGGAATGTGTCAATAAAGTTTCCCCTTCCTGGGACAATGAATTCACGGTGTTCTTATTTCAATTTCCAGGAGTGTATTTATTTACAGCTCGTACAAAATAGATACGTGTTTCAAATTTTTCTGACCTTCAAAGTAGTCACCAGCATTGTGTACAACCCGTTGCCAACAATGTAGAAGTCATAGTATACTCTTAGCAGTGCCGGTTGCGTTGACAGTTCGAACGGCGACGAATTTGTAGCAGTTCTGAAGCGAATGCCGTAAAGTGTTTCCTTCAGTTTAGAAATCGAATTGAACTCGCGAGGGCTTTAGTCAGAGGAGTGAAGTAGGTGGTATAGCTCTTAGCAGCTTCATCAGTCAAACAAATCAGTAATAGCCTGCATCCACACACTGTCCTCTAGAATGATGTTCAGATCCTGCAGAAAGTGTCACCACTTCTTTCTGTATGCTGTTCATTTTTGGAACACAACCTACGACCAGCTTAGAGACAGAAGTGATGACACTTTCTGCAGGACATCACCTTCATTTTGCAAGACAACGCTGAAGCACGTACAGTGCAAGCTGTTACTGATGTGTTTTATTGATAAGGCTGCTAAGTGCTATACCACCTACTGGACTCCCCTGACTTAAGCCCTCGTGAGTTCAACTCAATTTCTAAACTGAAGGGAATACTTCACGGCATTCGCTTCAGAACTGCTACAAATTGAAAAATGGTTCAAATGGCTCTGAGCACTATGGGACTTAACTACTGAGGTCATCAGTCCCCTAGAACTTAGAACTACTTAAATCTAACTAACCTAAGGACATCACACACATACATGCCCGAGGCAGGATTCGAACCTGCGATCGTAGCGGTCGCGCGGTTACAGACTGTAGCACCTAGAACCGCTCGGCCACCACGGCCGGCTACAAATTCGTCGGGCAATAGATCGCGCCGCTGGATTTGTCAATACAACTGGCACTGTTTAGAGTATCCTACGACTTCTTCATCGCTGGAAACGGGTTATACACAATGCTGGTGACTACTTTGAAAGTCAGTAAAACTTTGGAACAGGTATCTATTTCGTACTAGCTGTAAATAAATGGTTGCCACTATTGAAGTTCCAACCCTCGTATAAAGCGTGTCGTGGGGGATGCAGGAAACAGTGCGGTCGTTGTCGTAATGCGGAAATGGAGCTTTGACTTTAGGTTCAAATGGCTCTGAGCACTATGGGACCTAACATCTGAGGTCATCAGTCCCCTAGAACTTAGAACTACTTAAACCTAACTAACCTAAGGACATCACACACATACATGCCCGAGGCAGGATTCGAACCTGTGACCGTAGCAGTCGCGTGGTTCCGACTGCAGCGCCTAGAACCTCACGACCATTGACTTTAGGACTAAGGCGGAATCATTTCCGAAACGGCTAAGTTTACAAACTGTTTGCGTGCCGCTGTGGTTAAAGCATACCGTGCACGACAAAATGGTGCTATCCAAAACTGGCGCCAAGTCAATTATGTGCACTACGGCCCATGGATGACAGCGGTGAACGACGGCTACGGAGATTTATTTGTATGGCCAAAAAGACGTACAACTCTTGAGCAACTGATCACCCAGAGAAACCAAGGAACGACCAACAATACCGTTCAGCGAAGGTTGCTGCGTACGGGCGTCTCCAGCAGAAAGCGGTTCTCGCACCCGAGCTAACTCCTGTTATCGGCGGCGAAGGCTGTAATTTGCACAATACCTCAACTGGACTTGTAGTGAGTGGCGACAGGTGGCCTTTTCACGAGACTCCCGTTTTATGTCCCATCAGCGCGAAACGTCTAAAAGCTAACAGCCTGCAACAATGCACAATACCTCAACTGGACTTGTACTGAGTGGCGACAGGTGGCCTTTTCACGAGACTCCCGTTTTCTACATCTACATCTACATGACAACTCAGCAATTCACATTTAAGTGCTTGGCAGAGGGTTCATCGAACCACAATCATACTATCTCTCTACTATTCCACTCCCGAACAGCGAGCGGGAAAAACGAACACCTAAACCTTTCTGTTCGAGCTCTGATTTCTCTTATTTTATTTTGATGATCATTCCTACCTATGTAGGTTGGGCTCAACAAAATATTTTCGCATTCGGAAGAGAAAGTTGGTGACTGAAATTTCGTAAAAAGGTCTCGCCGCGACGAAAAACGTCTATGCTGTAATGACTTCCATCCCAACTCGTGTATCATATCTGCCACACTCTCTCCCCTATAACGCGATAATACAAAACGAGCTGCCCTTCTTTGCACCCTCTCGATGTTCTCCGTCAGTCCGACCTTGTAAGGATCCCACACCGCGCAGCAATATTCTAACAGAGGACGAACGAGTGTAGTGTAAGCTGTCTCTTTAGTGGACTTGTTGCATCTTCTAAGTGTCCTGCCAATGAAACGCAACCTTTGGCTCGCCTTCCCGACAATATTATCTATGTGGTCCTTCCAACTGAAGTTGTTCGTAATTTTAACACCCAGGTACTTAGTTGAATTGACAGCCTTGAGAATTGTACTATTTATCGAGTAATCGAATTCCAACGGATTTCTTTTGGAACTCATGTGGATCATCTCATACTTTTCGTTATTTAGCGTCAACTGCCACCTGACACACCATACAGCAATCTTTTCTAAATCGCTTTGCAGCTGATACTGGTCTTCGGATGACCTTACTAGACGGTAAATTACAGCATCATCTGCGAACAGTCTAAGAGAACTGCTCAGATTGTCACCCAGGTCATTTATATAGACCAGGAACAGTAGAGGTCCCAGGACGCTTCCCTGGGGAACACCTGATATCACTTCAGTTTTACTCGATGATTTGCCGTCTATTACTACGAACTGCGACCTTCCTGACAGGAAATCACGAATGCAGTCGCACAACTGAGACGATACCCCATAGCTCCGCAGCTTGATTAGAAGTCGCTTGTGAGGAACGGTGTCAAAAGCTTTCCGGAAATCTAGAAATTATGTCCCATCAGCGCGAAACGTCTAAAAGCTAACAGCCTGCAACAATCATCAGAAGGGTACAGGCTGCAGGAGGGATCGTTACGGTCTGAAAAATGTTTCTCGGGTTATCACATCATTCTGGAAGGCACGATGGATCAATACAGGTATGCATCTATCCTTGGGACCAAGTGCACCCCTACATGCAGTCTGTTTTTCCTCTACAGCAGCATGTACTAGCATGACTAGGCAACGTGTCACACAGTTCGCAGTGCACGTGTGTGGTTCTAAGAACACCAGGGTGAGTCTACCATACTGCTCTGGCCACCAAACTCCCCGGATTTAAACCTCATCGAGAATCTGTTGGACCGTCTCGATCGGGCTGTTCGCGCCACGTGTCTTCAATCGAGAAACCTGGTGCAGCTGGGGTCGGGGGTCGGCATGGTTCCACACCCCTGACAGTGCCTTCCAGAACCTCACTGACTCTGTTCCTGCATACCTCGCTGCGGTCCACGCTGCAAGAGGTGGTTATTCAGGATTTTGACAGGTGGTCACATTAATGTGACCAAACAGTTAATATCGTTACATCGCATCACATGACAGACAGCTGGTACTGCATTTAAAAGAGAGGAATGTTATGTAAATGCAGTAGATTAAGCAGCAGTGAATGTTGCGTTAAAGCTGCTTATATTCTCGAGAACCCTTGTTGGAACCATAGTCTAGGGCGTTCAAGTGCGCAGCAGCCGAGATACCTTTCGGTTGCAGTCAAACCAAATCAGTGAGGTTTGCGAACCTCAGTCGCAAAGAAGGTACAACAGTCGATAACACTATTCTTGTAGCATTTTTAAATTATTATTGATATTAAAACCGTATAGATTATGTACTACAGGGAGATGAGATTTGGAAGGTCCCAGGGGTAAGTGGAGAGTGATATTTGGTTGGGCTCCGTCCGTATTGCCGGCCATATTGGCCGAGCGGTTCTAGGCGCGTACAGTCTGGAACCTAGCGACCGCTAAGGTCGCAAGTTCGAATCCTGCCTCGGGCATGGATGTGTGTTATGTCCTTAAGTTAGTTAGGTTACAGTAGTTCTGAGTTCTAGGGGACTGATGACCTCAGAAGTTAAGTCCCATAGTGCTCAGAGCCACTTGAACCATTCTGAACGGTCCGTATTTTCCGCTGATAAGCGGTGCCATATGTGAAGTCGTTACAAGCTAGGCGTCATTCCGTGTAAGTCGTTGCTCCGACCTGTCCTAGAGTTGATTGCTATGGTTTGAGGGAATGCGACAGTTGAATCGTGCTTCGTGCATCACTACTGGCACACCAACTTGGCAACAGACGTCCCCTCAGTCCCACAGTGCAACTGTGTAATTTTATTTATAAAAGTATACAGTACAATCGCCAACAAATTTTACATATTCGCATACTCCTTTACCTTTTACCCAAATGAATACAGACTCATTTACAGATATTTTTCTCTTATTACGAGTATATAAAGACAAAGAAGAAGGCAACATATAAGCAGATTTACCAAAGTCTTTATTAGCAAGTTCTGCCATATGGTAGGTTCGAAAGGCAATAATGTCTCCATTAACAAAACTTTCAAGTCCACCAACATTAGGTACCTCCACGTCCAATAGCTACTGTAAACCATCCGTTACCATGATCAAAAGAATCACTAATATCTAGACTAAAATTAAGTCGACAACCACAAAACACAGGAGATCCGTCCAGCAAAGCTTGGGCAGCTACAGATTTCACTGGTATACGATTCTTCTTGTCTCCGGATGCAAGTCGCAAGTCCGACTCCCCTCTCCCCACCCAACTCACATAAACATAAGTACACACCCATACACACACACACACACACACACACACACACACACACACACACACACACACAAACTGTGAGCGTTTCTGTGAGAGTGCAAGAATTTTTTTGCTAGTGGGCAAGCGTCGCAGAACCTCCACATCGAAGCACCTATACCAATATTAATCTTAATTACGATAGAGTATGCCCAAATCTGCTGGCAAGATAATCGACACATAAGGAATGGAGCAGTTGAGGGGGCCATAACGAAAGACAAGCTAATGTAATTCGCAAACTAAACGAAACGGAAGAAAAAGAGGTTGGTTTCCAGTTTCAGCGAAACCACAGGATACAGATTATGATCCTGCAACGGTTCTACTGCTTACATCCTTGCGGCAAGGCCAGCCAGTCAGCGGCTTGCAACGAGTAGTTACTGTGTGAGCTAATTAGTCCAGCCGACGCGTGTTACGATATGGTGAACACAGTTACGAATAAGCACTGATTTTAAAACAGATCCTGCGTTTCCTGTTAAACGACCAACCGACGTCTACTTTATTACTAAAGAGGAGTGTGTCAGATATGTCATACGCCAATCGGTGGGACTACGTCCTTGGTACCTCACAACACTCTTACTAAATTTCAACCACGAAGTTGAAAACACCAACTGAAAGCCACGTTGTAATGAAAACACAAATCAAAACTACGTGACGTGACTTGCACTGGTACAGACGCGAGGCTGCTGCACTTAGCTTGCTTTAGCTGTCACTGACCTTCTCTGGCCGAACGGAGTATAAGCACCTGCTACTATTGGTTGTCCGTCTTGAGCTGACTACAATTTAATTAAAAAGAGTTACACAAGACGCGTTTGGCTTTTATTTATAAAGAATCTTCCGTGGTTAGTTTACAAATTGGATACACACGTGTGTAAATTTTTAGTTGATTTAGGTTCAAAACAGTGTTTTGTTAATAAAGTTGGTGTGCAAGTTACTTACCGTGTTCCTTTACATACTCCGCTCCTTCCCTCCTTGCCAGAAGCGGTTGACGTTGGAAGACTTCTATTCACATTTACACTTGGCAGCTTTTGCCATTCTGCGGCATTTATTGCGCTGCATTATTTACACTTCACTTTTGTAAAATGTTTCTCATTCTGCACACTAACAGTGTTCGTTTATTTTCGTTCACGTTGTGAGTGTTACCATATTGTGAAACTACTTTTGTGTGTGTGTGTGTGTGTGTGTGTGTGTGTGTGTGTGTTAGTGAGAATTTGTAAAATTATCTTGTATGTTAGATGGGGACGTTAGAGGAGTAGGTTAAATTTTTTTTCTTTTTGGGGGGGGGGGGGGCAGGGGGCAGCAGGGAGGAGATGGTAGTGGTAAATGGAGCTTGTCTTATATTAAGTGGTCAATCACTTTAAGGAGTACGTGCTTTGGTTGTTTTCAATCTTTATGGTGATGTCCAAGAAATTTAACGGTCTACTTCGCTCTGTCTCTATTGTAAAATGTATCATATTATGAACAGAATTTATGTCTCTGTGTAACTGGTTGAACAACACACACAACCGACAACCACAGACACAATTACCCATGAGACATCACAACATCCCACAACATCCCATTTCTCAAAAGCAGGCAGCATTTAGACTCATGCTCCACAGACTAAACAGAGTACCATTAGATACAGACAATTACAAATAAGAAATGAATACCGTAATACAAATAGCCACAAACAATGGATAAAAAGAGAACTTAGTAACAAAGCTGAACAAGAAAGTCAAGAAACAGAAATGAACAAACACCCAGGTGTCATCAGTGGAAAGACAAAATAACGCACAAACAAATACACAAAATACAATAATAGAAAGAACACGGAGTGTGACAGAAACAGAAAGTAAAAGATGGTACCCAAGGACATAAAACCACAAACACACAGACAGAATATGTAATATTTTTAAAAAATAAGGCATAAAAATAGTCCACCAAACCAACAACTCAATTCAGAAATGCATCCCGAAAACAAAAGGAAAAACTGATTTATATCCGAAGTCAGGAATATAGCAAGTGAAATGCAAATTAAAGATACATAGGTCGAAGCAGGAGGGCATTTGACACTCAGTACAAAGAACATGAAAGAGCATGGAAATATACGGACAACTCATTCTACTTTTGCTGAACACTTACACCAACATCAACATAAAATTACAACCTGAGACACAGACATGGAAATCATAGGAATAAACAACAATAAAAAAGCACCTCTTCGCCTTACAAGAAAAATACCACGTTCAAAAAACCATAACAGAAAAAAAACCTCATAAATGATCAGACCAAATTATCCAGGCACACACTGTTTAAACTTATTGACCACTTAATACAGCATTAAATATACACATACAACCACAGGCTCTATTTACCACTACCAACTCCTCCTTGCTCCCCCCCCCCCCCCCCAAAAAAAGTCAACCCACCCCAACCCTCTCACGTCTATACCTAACATACAAGATAATTTCACAGATTTTCACAGGCTGGCGACACTCACAACGTGAACGAAAACAAACGAACAAACTTAAACACTGTTACTGCGCAGAATGAGAAACAGGTTACAAAAGTGAAGTGTAAATAATGCAGCGCAAGAAATGCTGCAGAATGGCAAAAACTGCCAAATGCAAATGTGAATCGATGTCTTTCTACGTAATCACTGCTACCAACAAGGGAAGGAGCAGAATATGTAAAGAAACACCATAGGTAACTTGCACACCAACTTTATAAACATAACACTGTTTTTAACCTAAAAGAACCAAAAATGAACACACGTATGTATTCAATTTGAGAATAACGACAGACGATGCTTTATAAATAAATACACGTCTGGTGTAACTCGCCGGCCGCGGCGGTCTCGCGGTTCTAGGCGCGCAGTTCGGAACCGCGCGACTGCTACGGTCGCAGGTTCGAATCCTGCCTCGGGCATGGATGTGTGTGATGTCCTTAGGTTAGTTAGGTTTAAGTAGTTCTAAGTTCTAGGGGACTGATGACCACGGCTGTTGAGTCCCATAGTGCTCAGAGCCATTTGAACCCATTTTTTTTTTGTGTAACTCTTTTTAATTAAATTTCGTTAGCTCACGACGGATAACCAACAGTAACAGATTTTAATAGCAGCTGCGGAAGGTGGCCACGCGAACAAACGGATTATAAGTGGTATAGGTACAGTACGGAGGACGTTCACTAACTGATGCAATACGTTTTATTCTGAAAGTAGATTCGTTTTACTCAGGATTCCAGTACACCATATTATTCCCCACTCTTTTGGTTACAGAACTTTGTTTTCAACATAATCTCCGTTCAATGCAATGGCCCTATCTTACTGGAAGGATCTGCATGCCCACAATGCTCGTCGATGTCGGAGCCAAATTCTAAGAGTTCGTATCACTGGTTACGAATCAAGCACTGCCCCCCTCGACATATGACATGCTCTGACCAATAAACGAGTCTTATGACTACGAAGCTGCAGTCTGACGACGATCTAGGCCTAAGAAATTAGGGAGGTCGACACATACTGGTCGCTCGAACTTTATTTTTTCGCCATCAGGAACTATGTAACATTACATATAGATGATTCTATGTCTAGTGGTACCCACGTTACGATCTCAGATATTAAATCAAAAATGTTCAAATGTGTGTGAATTCCTGAGGGACCAAACTGCTGAGGTCATTGGTCCCTATACTTACACACTACTTAAACTAACTTTTGTTAAGAACAACACACACACACCCATGCCCGAGGGAGGACTCGAACGTCCGACGGGAGGGGCCGCGCAATCCGTGACATGGCGCCTCAAACCGTGCGGCCACTCCGCGCGGCCTAAGATATTATTTGGATTTTGCGTGCAGGTTTGCTTACCGATTAAAGGAAGGCCATAATCGTATTGTGTATGCTGTATTTTTTCTTATTTCCGTGCTTGCTAAAGAAAAATTAGAGACGAACTCCGCCATATGCAAGACACTTTTGTAGTTTTGTTTTCAGCCAGGCATGTTTCAGTACTTTTTGATATCTTCAGTGTATTTATTTGTTTATTTTCCTTCTGCAAAACTATTGTTACACTTTAATCTCTAAAGAAACTTTTAGTATTAAATTTTTACTTTTGTACAAGGGGAGATTATTGTCAAATACTTTACACTGGCCTGCATACAGTACAGAGTTGAGCAATGTATCACTGAGCTCACGTGCTCTATGTTGTTTATTTGCGATATGTGTGGAGGTTATAGTTTTATTGTAGGCACATTTGGAAATGTAGTGGATGCGCACATATGTTTACGTACCCCATGTGAAGTTACTAGGTGTTTATAGTAGTAGCTTCAGGTCTACTGAGCAGTCTAATGCTTGTCATCTGCTAACAGAAAAACGTTATTTTATTTTTCTGTTCATTATGCATTTCTGACTAAGAAGCACTATGTATCGTATTACTTAGCGTGTTATCAGTTCGAAAAGCATAATAAACTGAAAAATATGCAGTTTGCAGAGGATAATCAGTAGTTTCCACAGTAGAACTAAAGCTACTAATATTAGCTTCCAGTATCTTTATGTGAGGTTTGTAAAAATATGCGTCCATCCACTTTGTTGCCAAACGTACTATAAAACGGAAACCTCTGGACATTTCGTAAATAATCGGCACAGAGCGCCTCAGCTCAGTGGTACGTGACTCAGCTCTGTACTGTATGCAGATCAGTGTAAAATATTTAACAATAATTTCCCACTGTACAAACGTAAATATTTTGTACCAAAAATTCCTTTAAAAGTTAACACGTAACGACAATTTGACAGAAGTAAAATAAACAAATAAACACAGTGAAGTGGCATAAAAGTGCTGAAACATGTCTGGATGAAAACAAAACTACAAAGGCGTCTTGCATTTTCTCATTCATGATTTAGGAGGCACTTACTCAAAAGTATTAAATTTTTTATGCTTCAAGTTTAAGCAGGTATACCATAATCAATAGCAGAAACTGACGTGGATGAAACTACAGGACAACAGACATTAACCCTAAGACCCACGGCGAGCCATTAATGTTATAACTGTGAATCTGGGGTTATGACCTAGCACTGACTTCAGTATGAAATATTGTGCTCGTTAGCTCAACTGTACTTGAAATATAAACTTTTTGATTACGTCGCCCCTGGTTGAGTTCAAATCACTTCTGTGGCCCACAGCTGTGGAATATTATAGGCGCGCTGCGGCACTGGCACGTTTTCCTGCCAATGTACAAAAATATCTTACGGGGCAGTATGGTCCAAGATGGATAGGCCTAACACGACCTGTACCTTCGCCTCCAAGACACCTGACGTCAGTCCTATGGATGTTCCTGTCTGGGGTCATCTCCAGCTGATAAGCTTGAAGAATTGGAGCAGTGAATTGTACAAGTTCGCCAAGATTTGCGAGATGATTCGAGGGAGTTAGAAAGAATTCGTAACTCGCTGCAGAGACGAGGACAGTGTTGCACCTAAATAGAAGGACAATATCTGAAACAACTCGTTTAACACATTCGGTTCTGTGTGTGTACCCTGTACGAGGGGGCATGTATCGCCTGTGTGGGCGGTGCCCGTATCCAGAACGGACGCATCTTTTCCATCCGCTGAAATGCGTTTTCCCGCACCCTATACGAGTGATAGCTGTAGGTCAGCCATAGTAGTTTGTTTTTTGTCAACTGGATGCAGCAGGACTAGATTTACACGTGGCTTTACTGAACAAGTTGTAGGAACACCAGACACTAGTTGTCGGTATGTCACGAAGAACAGAAAGGGCCTACCAAAAGTGTTCAAAACAATGAAGCCGAAACGAAAGATATGTTCTTTTGGAGGAAGGGTCCTATTCCAGAGCCCCAATGGAAAAATAATCGTAATGTATATTGCCTCCAGATATCATCAGGCAACCGCCAAAGAGGTTTCTACACGTTCAAATGGAGATTTTACAAGAACAATAAAGCCAAAAATTGCCATAGATTATAACGCGAACAGCACTAGTATAGAAAAACAGTGAAGTGATGGAAAAACTTTTCTTTCATGTTTTCCTAACGTCTACTGTGAATGGTTTTATTTGGTAAAAGGATGTCACGAAGCAAATGGTGGCTCTAGGGTAATTCGTAAAAAAATATAAAATAAAAAAATAAAAAGGGTTGCATAGATTTTGTAGTTGCTGCAGGAGACCTTAGATCACTGGAAGCAACACCAATCACTAGCCTAGATAGAAACTTCGGTCGCCATTTTCCAGGAAAGGTACCACCCACTGCCAGAAAAGTAAACGCCATGTTCTACTGTAAAATTTTCTGTGACAAAGGAAAGAGACTAGGAAGCGGACAAGGGAAGAAAGCAGTTGGTGGTGCAAAGATTGCAATGTTGGACTTGATGTACCACAATATTTTCAAGGTTACCATTTGGAAGGATGTTATGGATAAAGTACATGTAATCATTTTCAGTTGTTTTTATTTCTACTCGAAACCTTTGTGAGCAAATGCAAAACTTTCTCCAAGGGAGCGAGTTCTGCGAACCCAATGTTGTCCGAACATATACAGGGCGACTCTTATAAACGTTTAAAAACCCCAAAGCGACGTAGATGACGCTTAGCCAAGTAATGTAATATAAGACACGTCGGACCGCAGATGTCGGGAAATACACAAAAAGCAGACTGTCGTCTGCCCGCATCTCGTGGTCGTGCGGTAGCGTTCTCGCTTCCCACGCCCGGATTCCCGGGTTCGATTCCCGGCGGGGTCAGGGATTTTCTCTGCCTTGTGATGGCTGGGTGTTGTGTGATATCCTTAGGTTAGTTAGGTTTAAGTAGTTCTAAGCTCTAGGGAACTGATGACCATAGATGTTAAGTCCCGTAGTGCTCAGAGCCATTTGAACCTTTTTTTTTAATATGTGACGTCACCAGATAAAGTGCTTGGGTCTGTCGGTCCCACCTTCGCCGGTAGCGTGCAGTGCTCCATATCGCACAAGTAGGCTACTCTTTTATTTTGAATTGTTTTTGTAAATCTGATCTTTTGTAAACGTAGAAGTTGCTGTAACCAAGCAAAATCTGTTCTTGTTTTGTGTTTATTTCCATTTGTCCCTCCTTTTGTTTACTGATTTGATATTTAGTAAAAAACATGTGACGCAGTTCGGAAGCTTATACTCATTTATCTGTGACGCAATAAGCTATTTTTTGTTGTTGTTGTACTGTACTTTGAAATAAATCAGGGAGATCGCAAGACTGGTAAACAAAATAAAAATATTATCTCAATGTTGTCTAATCCAATGAAAAAAAATACCTTCTGCTGCACGCAAGGTTCTAACCCTGAGCCTCACGCAAGTAGGCCCGGAGCTGCATCGGCGTGAATACTTGACTTGACTTGGTGATCAGATGCGATAGATCAATAGGTTCAGTCACCGCACGTGGAATGAGGTACGGCATCCGGTGACATCACTTGTTCATCATTTGCCATACACTTTTCGTGTATTCCACAACATTTGCGACCCCACCTGTCTTACATTAAATTACTTGTTTCAGTGTCATCTTTGTCGCTTCTGAAACTTTAAATGGGAATAAGAATCACCTTCCATACTGTGTAAGCACGCATATTTCTTAATCTATAAAGTATGGGGTTTAAAATCATGCTAGCTGTTTCCCTTTAAGATGCTGGACTGTTAGGTAATTATTCTTTCAATTTGCTAGAAAATCGCCAACTCACCTATGCAATCGAAGAGGAGAGACAGCAGCGTTAAATTTGTTACAGGTGGGATTGTGCAGCGAACTGCGCGCGCAATGAGCTGAAGCAATATTTCATTTTTTGTCAAGAAAGGCCTTGACGGAAATTTGAGCATAATTAGACGGAGACTTCATTGATAATTTTACATTCCAAACAGTGCTACAGACTATGACAATATTTAAGACTGAATTCGGCAATTGCTAGAAACCACACATATGCGGACTCACCTATACTGTGACCTCTATTGTTTCCACTGTTAATCACTATATACCTTTTATATCTTCCTTCTATGATTTAGCAGACCAGTGGAGAAGATGATGATGATGTTCGGTTTGTGAGGCGCTCAACTGCTCGATTATCAGCGCCCGTACAAAGCCCCAACCTCTGCTCAGCCAATCTCGTCACTTTCACGAATGATGATGAAATGATGAGGACAACACTAACATCCAGTCATCTCGAGGCAGGTGGAAATCCCTGACGCCGCTGGGAATCGAATCCAAGACCCCGTGCTCGGAAAGAGAGAACGCGATCGCGAGACCACGAGCTGCGGACAAGTGGAAGAGAAACTTCCTGGCAGATTAAAACTGTGTGCCGGACCAAGACTCAAACTCGGGACCTTTGCCTTTCGCGGGCAAGTGCTCTACCAACTGAGCTACCCAAGCACGACTCACTCCCCGTCCTCACAGCTTTACTTCTGCCAGTATTTCCTCCTACTTTCCAAACTTTACAAAAGCTCTTCTGCGAACCCTGCAGAACTAGCACTCTTGACGGAAAGGATATGCGGAGGCATGGCTTAGCCACAGCCTGGGAGATGTTTCCAGAATGAGGTTTTCACTCTGCAGCGGAGTGAAAATCTCATTCTGGCAACGTGGAAGAGAGTAGTGCAGTATCGGTCGGCTCACAATACCGGTCCCTATGTGACTTCCCTTTCCGTTTGCATTTAACAGAAGAGTACAGAAGCAGCAGGAAGCCTGTGTATCCATCTGCTCTGGAGTCGGATAACTTCTTCCGCTCTTCAATGCTCTGTCTGCTCTGAGTGCTTGGTGGTGTTGCTGTAGCTCTACTAGCAAAAAAGATATTTTGAGGCCCCTGGTACCTGTTTTTAAGATAAATGATTAATTTCGATGCTGTGTTTCGATTGCTATGTTGTGTGAGGAATGATACCTAACAAACGTTTCATAATAATCTGTTTGTCGTGCAGTACCGATTACCCGATTGTCTTTCAGTATCAGGCAGAAGTAATTTCAGTTTTTAAATTATAGTTTCTCCTTCTCACTTCTTTTCAGACTGAAATTGGGGAAAACAAGAAAAAAGTAAGAGGGAAATTGACTGAAGAGTGCATGAAATGGCTGCAAACAAGGTTATGTGTTACGTGTAACAAAATAATAGCGATGGGGGAGGGGGCAGTTAAAGCGTTTTCACAACAATATTCGAAAAGAAAAAGAGCGCCAAAGAAGAGAAGAAATTAAAAGCAAAAAAGTATGAAAAAGAACTGAAGAAAGCTGAACTTAATTTAGGTGTTACAAAATAAAAAAGCACGGAAAGGCTGGCCGTGGAAAGCCAATTACAAATCGGCGAAGGAATCAAAAAAATGGTTCAAATGGCTCTGAGCACTATGGCACTTAACATCTGTGGTCATCAGTCCCCTATAACTTAGAACTACTTAAAACTAACTAACCTAAGGACATCACACACATCCATGCCCGAGGCAGGATTCGAACCTGCGACCGTAGCAGTTGCGCGGTTCCGGACTTTTTTTTAAATTTTTTTTTTTTGTATGGAAAAAGGCGTCTTTCAGTTACAACAAACAAAATTGGAATGTACATCCGTAGAGACAACAGAACAAGAGTTCCTTCTAAACTATTAAATAGAATTTGAAACTAATAGTGTGATTATAGATACTAAAGAAAGAAAGATGTAACCAAATCCCGCACGCCATTCCATGTGCATGGCCCATCTGCGTACAGATTCCATGTTCCCAATTGGTACAACATTTCGCAGCGTGTGGAGCCCCATGAAGGGTCATCCTCTGCCCGGTACTCCCCAACTGTGAGGGGGATCATCGAAGACACTGCGCAAATAGTTCGCAAATAGTTGTCGGTGTCGGGGTGTACACTCAAGTGTGCTATGACTGTCCTGGAGAAATTGCCAGTAATCAAGCACCATCTTCTCATCATCTCGAAAGAGGTAGTATATGGACATGCCTTTAAACCATGTGAGAGCGTTAGTCTTCGCAGGTGGGAAATAAGTATCCTCTGGACAAAGGAGGAGCCGTGGCTCAATTGTGCGAGGCGCGATTCGTACGTAGCAGGTGAGGATCTTCTGCACTAGCAGCCATACCTCTAACGCCGATCCACATGTTAAACGGTGTTCATCAGTATCCACGAGGTGGCAACGTGGGCAAAGGGGGGAATCCGTCATCCCAATAGCGTGCAGCCTTTGTCGTGTTACAACCTTCTCGTTCACCACCTGGTACCACGCGGCTCGTACCCTTGTGGGGAGGATCGGCTTCTGGACCGTTCTCCGCACTGCAGGCCATAGGGTCGTAGGGCTCTTCCTCTCAATTACATTGCGAGGGGTGGACCTTAGCAGCAGTCTGTAAACGTCTCTCGCCTTAGGAGTGCGAGTGTTGGGAAGGTCTGGGTGCACATAACTATACTCAAGAATAAATGCCGAGAGGTGCGAGAGTGAAGGTGTAATGTGCGCAACCGTGACAGGTGGCAGAAGAGACGCCGGCAGCAATTCCTCTAACAGATGTCCCGTAAGGGAAGCACCTTTGTGGGTCCACAACTTCATCATTGTGCACAAGTACAACGCTGTAGCTCTCGCTCGTACATTTGTAAGTCCCAGTCCGCCATCACACGGAGGGAGGTTGAGTGTTTCGTAGCGGGCTTTGAATAGGTGTCCTGCGGTAAGGTAATATCCAAACGCTGCTTGCAGTCTGTGTGCCATCGCTGTCGATATCGGTAGGACCTGGGCCATGTGAATCATCTTAGTTGCCACGTGAAGGTTGAGGTATTCCACACGCTGTAGGAGGTCCATCCGTCGAAGTAAGTTCCGGCGAACTTCTGTGCGTATTGCCTGTAGTAATCGTGCGTAGTTCATGGCAGCCGTGCGGCGCATATCCTGTGTAAATGTTATGCCCAAGAACCGGATCTTGTTAACTAGTGGGAGTTGGGCTAAAGCGTCCTCATGTAGACCTCTCCCAATGGGCATCGCTGCCGACTTGGCCACATTCATGAGGCTACCCGCTGCCAATCCATAGCGATTGATCCATTGTATCACCGAGCGTACCTCGTCACCAGATCGGACAAGTAATAGAAGGTCATCAGCATATATCCTGCAGTGAAACGTGTGGTCCCTCAATGACATGCCCGAGAGCCTGTTTTTCAACCCTCCGACAAGTGGTTCGAGTGCGATCGCGGAAAGGATCATGGAGAGTGGGCATCCTTGGCGGACTGACCGTCGGATCGGAAAGGGACCCGCAATTCGTCCATTCACCAGTACAAGGGATGCAGCTCCACGGAAAAGGCGCTGAAAGATGTCGAGGAAGTCAGGCGGGAAGCCCATGCATAACGGACAGAAGGAACTTGTGGTGAACTCTGTCGAAGGCGTGGTCGAAATCAATGGAGATCAGAGCAGCTCGAAGGCGACAGGATGTGGCGATGGCTATTAAATCCCTGCATTCGCTGGTTGCCGTTTGCATGTTGGTCACTCCGCCCTGCGTCGTTTGCTCCATTGAGAGGAGTAGGGGCAGAACCTTCTGTATGCGGCTGGCAAGTAGTCGGGCGAAGATTTTATAGTCCGAGTGGAGCATTGTAATCGGCCTGTAGTCCTCGACCGTCCGACCTCTGGAAGGCTTGTGTATCGGTATAAGGAGACCTTCCACGAATGCAGGTGGCACGTGGGAACCGGAGTTCATCAGTTCTTGGTACATGATGATCCATCGGGGCATCATTAGATCGCGGAAAGTCCGATAAAACTCGAGCGGCAGTCCGTCTGGCCCGGGAGATTTGTTGAGTGCTCCCTTGTTAAGAGCGTCCTCGATGTCGTCCCGTGTAATTCCACCTGACAGCGTCGCCGCTGCTGCATTGTCGAGGGTGTGTGACACGTGCTGCAGTATGTCGTGATCGTCCGCTTCCTCGTCCTCTGTATTGACCTCGTCGTAAAACCGGCGATAGTGATCTGCGAAGGCTTCTGTAACCGCCGCCTGAGTTATTACGACCCTACCACCTGGCAATACGAGGTCTGTGATCAGCTGCTGTCGGCGTGGGCGGCGTGTCGAGCACGATGTGATGCATAGACGGGGTTTCTCCTTCCGCTCGGTCTTGACGTCGCGATCGCACTACGACACCCTCCAAACGGTTCCTCGTAAGAGACAATATTTTACCTTTAATTCGGCGGCTTTCCATTTGTTGGTTTGGAGATGGTGGTTGGCTGTCGAGTTCGTGAAGCATCGTGAAATAAAAGTCCAATGTGTGACGATTCCAAGCTGCGATATCTTTTCCTAATTGTGTTAGCACACGCCGAAACGCTGGTTTCGCACAGTCCACCCACCATGCTAGAGTCGAAGGGTATCGGGGAAGACGACGTTCGCAATCCATCCATATGTTGGCGATAATCTGACGGCATTCCGGGGCTTGAAGATGTGCTACATTCAGTTTCCAGGGTCCTCGGCTGCGCCATATCCGCTGCTGTTGTAGAGTGAGTATGCATATGAAAGCGCTATGATCGGAGAAGGCAAGCGGCCAACGTTCGGCGTCCAATACTCCCGGCGCTAGAGCTCGTGAGACATAAATGCGGTCTAGGCGACTGGCTGAGTGACTAGTAAGGTATGTCGCCCCGGGTCGGTCACCATGCACTGTCTCCCACGTGTCGGTGAGAAGCAGATCTCGAACCAGGAGCCGAAGTTCTTGAAAAGTCGAGAAATGTGGGACTTGGTCTTTGGGATGAAGCACACAGTTAAAGTCGCCGCCGAAGATATATTGATCGAAGCGGCTGATAAAGAGAGGGGCGATATCCTCCGAGTAGAACAGCGATCGTTCGCGGCGTTGGTCAGTTCCTGATGGAGCGTAAATGTTAACGATGCGCGTGCCCAGTGCTGTGATCGCCAGCCCCCTTCCTGACGGAAGGTAAGTCACTTCTTCGATGGCAATCCCGTCGCGCACTAGTATTGCCGTACCGCTGCCATTCCGGTCCGCCGGTGACACATATGTCACATAATAGTAGAAATCGGGGAGGGCCGCTATATACACTTCTTGCAACAGGGCAATGTCAACATCCGAAGAACGAAGCATCTCACGCAGCTACTGGATCTTCACTGCCGTTCGTATCGTGTTGATGTTAAGCGCGGCGATACGATAAGCTTGTTGCCGGACCGCAGGTGTTAAGTTATCCATTAAGACTGGAATTACCTATGACGCTTCTGACTGTATTGACACCTCCACGACCCCCAAACATCACCTGCAGTCCTTTCTAGAGAGCCGGCGCTAATGGCGTGGGCTGCGTTGGCGTAACTTGCATGGTTCGATCGTCGTCGTGGTCATCCGCCCACGTCGGGGAACTCAAAGCAAGATCGGCTTCCCTAGCTTCCTCAGGACACGGCATGGGTGCTTGCACTCCGGAAGGTGGTGGGGAGCATCTGTCTTGCATATCGGCATCCGATTTTGCCACTGTAGATATATGTGGTTTGTCCTCAGTTCCGTTCGGTGGTGCCGCACTGCAGCAAATGGAGGCTGCCTCTGTGGTAGCGTCGTCATTGAAGGTGGAGACGTCATCCTCTGGAGGCTGTGTCGCATCCCGTTCGGAAGTTGCTCTACGCCTCCGCTTCCGTCGCTTCGGAGAGCGTTGCTTCCTGGTGTGTCCTTCTGTGTCAGACGATGGCAAAGATTCACGACGTTCCGGCACAAAGGCAGCCGTAGGCACAATAAGCGAGTCTACGGCCATGCTATCGTCATGTATGTTGTTATCCGTCGACGGGGGCGGCGGCATCGGAGTTGAATCCGTAGCTTGTGGAACGGGTGCGTCATTATCGCCCTGTATTGGAGGATGGAGCTGCGATCCAACAGTGGTCGGCTGTCGTGGTGAAGTGGTAGCTGTCGTGAGGGCTGCTGCATAGGTCACGGGAAGTAGCGTCGGCTGCGATGGCGGGTCCGCGTCAGCCGGCGACAGTTGAGTGATTCGACGTTGGAGACATTCTGAACTGAGGTGTCCCTCCTTCCCACAACCAGAGCTGGTCTTCGGTTGCCCATCGTAGATGACGATGGCACGGCAGCCACCGATATTCAGGTATGAAGGTACATGTGTTTTAAGTTCTATTCGGACCTGGCGGACTCCGTTCAGAACAGGATATGTCTGGAATTGCGTCCATTTTTCCGCAATATGATCACGGACCGTGCCGTAGGGGCGCAGCGCTCTCACGACGTCCTCCGCCGGTAGTTCGAAAAGAAGTTCGAAAATTCTGATAGTGCGAAGTCCCATGCCAGAATAATCGACGTGCGCAGTCCCCACATTGCCATCAGTATGGCTGAAACAGAGGCCCTGTTTCGTGTCCCGAAGGATCCGTTCACATGTTGCGTCGTTGATGATCTTGACATATACGATGCTATTCACAATGGACAAGTGAATGCCGAGAATGTCAGTCGCCAGGATTTTAACTTCTTCTCGTAGAAATCGTTCGATTTCGAGTGCTTTGGGCCGTGCAAGTTCGTTGCGGAACGCAAATTTGAGCGTCGATTTTCTGTATTGGTGCGCCATAGTGATCTATATGCTGAGTACGGCATGCGCGAAACGGCCGAGTACGATGTAAACATACACAAGCGCTCGCTCCGCGGCAGAAACACAAACAGCGCTTCCTCACCGCAGCACAGCCAAAGGCCAACTATTGGACTGAGCGCCTAGAACCGCTAGACCACAGAGGCCGGCGCGAAGGAATCTCTGTAGAACAATGTCCTCAGCTGAAGGAAAGTTTCCCATGCTTTTGTGTTCTGTTATTATTCGTAAGTATCAGTGTAATCTATAATTAACAACAGATATTACCACAGAAAAGACAACAGCCAATACTGCAAGACAATTTCTACAAGCCTTGTTACTATAGCTATTTTATTTTCGGTGTACTTAAGTACTATATATACAAAAATAAAAATCGTTACACTGTGGTGTTTACAGAAATCGTGTTGAGGTAAGATAATGGTATATTAACATTCGGATTAAAACCCCGCTCACGAAGTGAAGTAAAAAGACTTAAAGCCGGCCAATACTGCAACACTCTCGTCTACATACAATTTAAAGAAAGATCTGACGTAATCGAGTGGGCAACAACTCAAGAACTAGACTATTTGACACGGAATTTTAAGTATGGTAGTGGATTTTGTTTAGTATACTTGACCCCAACGGAATTTTCGTGCATGGCGGGTGCGCAATGAAAATAGCACTCTTTAATTGTCTGCAAAGTATTTTTCACGCATTTATCGTCTTCAGCATTTCCTGCAGTGTGAGGGCAGAGGGTGATTAGCTGATCCTACCTCCAGTTAACCCTCAGTCTCCACCTCAGTCAGGGGCAGGATCCTGTTGGCATACAAACGGCGGCGAGGTCCTTGCCGTGGCAACGCAACTGCAGCGGTGGATTCCCGCTGAGCGGCTGCTGGCCTTGGAGTGCATATCGCGTTTCGCTATGAGAGGATCGTCAGATCTCTTGGACGGTACCTGTCGGCCTTCCAGATCTTCTTTTTGCGCGGCAGTAGCGACGTCGTAATGAGACGCTGTCAGACACCGCCGGCTGACGAGCGCTCCCGTCTGGCCCCCATCTGTCGGGTTTCAGTGAGTCTTCCACGCTGCAGACAGGCCAATTAACAGAACAATTAATTTCCTCCAGACGGCTACAGCTCGTCGCGCACCACCTCTGGGAACTGCTTCCAGCTGGAAGTGGCGGCGATCTGCCTATGCGTATTAAAGGAGGCTAACTTCTTACAAATAATACGTATGTTTTTGGATAGGGTCCGCCTTTAGCAAAACACAATTTTGTTTTTTAATCCAAACATGTTTCGCTGTAGTTGCAGCATCTTCAGTGGGCTTTGGGCTTTAATTTTTCATCTGTTAAAGATAAGCATTGTTCTATACTGTTTGTGTAATTGTAACTATTAGTTTTTAAATCGTAATTACAGATATTTGAAAAACACGTAAATTATGAATTCATATCCTTTTACCACGTGGTATGGTTTTTCTGGTGTGTTGAGTTTCTACAGTGACTGTTTTGCCCCGCAGTTTGTTAACTGCAACCACTTATACCTTAAAGTAGATAAATTGTTTAAGCCAAAAATTACGATTTGAAAAACTGTTATTTCTATGCCTGAGATTATTTAATTCTATGCGTGTGTGTGTGTGTGTGTGTGTGTGTGTGTGTGTGTGCGTGTGTCTGTTTACGTAATGTTTCACTTACATTCTCTTTTCTTCATCACTCTCAAACACTATGTATTGAGTTGCCACTGTCACGGTAACTGTTTCACTGTTTAACAGCTGTAAAAACAAACATGGCGGGCAGTGAAACAGTTGAAGATGTAAAAACAAGATAGCTGACAGTGGAACAGTTAAAGGTGTTCCTGGCGGTTGATCTGAATCTTTCACAGGTGTCTATGATTTTGTGTGTGTGTGTGTGTGTGTGTGTGCGTGTGTGTGTGCGTGTGAAGAGGGAGGAAGAGAGAGAGACAGAGAGAGAGAGAAGGTTTTAGGATTCTCTCTTTTTTTTATCTTTGTGTGTGTTTGGGGGGGCTGGGGTTCGGGGGAGGGGAGAGCTTTATAGGTTGGTCTTGTTTAATAATTCTTTGAGGGCAGAGAACAGAGTACCATTGCAGAGAGCTGTGTATTCATTTATCACTTGTTTGCCTTCCACTATGGCTTTTTGTATCTGAAAATTTTCTTCAATTATTAGTTTTTGGGAGAGACTGTTGCTGTATTTGAGAATTTTCAAATCTGTGTTGATGTTTGTTGGGTTAGTTTTCTTGTTCATGAGGTGTTCAGCAAATGTGGAATGACAGCTGTTACTTTTTAATGCTCTTCTGTGTTCTGTGTTTCTGGTATTACAGTTTCTGCTTGTCTTCCCTATGTTATTATTCTTACAAACAGACCGGCTACTCAAAATTGTGATTACCAATAACAGAAACAGAGAAAAAGACTGTATTTGTAGTTCCTCAATCTCGAGATGGCATCCTAATTTCTCCTCTCTCTCTCTCTCTCTCTCTCTCTCTCTCTCTCTGTCTCTTTCACCTGTGCTTGTTAATTTCACTTACAAGGTTGTGAAGCGCTAACAGGAGCGAACTTGGTCGTTTTCCGCAATGATAGCACAAAAACCCTACACAAGAAGTTAATCATCATAACAAAAATTTAAATTTCCATTTTTACTTTGGTTTGGTCCTCCTCTTCACCCTTTTCCGATCGTCAGCTTATATTTTCATTTCAACGTAACCACTATATCCTCTGTCCTCTAAAATCTGCTTTGCATATTCTACTCTTTTGCCTGCCACTACCACTATTCTACTCTACCATTCCTTCTAGCACTAAATTAACTATTCCTGAATGCCACAGCAGATCTCCCCCTAACCTCTCCCTTCTTTTGGTAAGGTTCTGCCAAAGACATGTTTTCTCAACTACTGGGGAGTCCGTGTTTAGAAAATACAGTACCGGATCAAAAGCACCCCTACGTAATGCGGAATTGACTGTTAGATGTCACGAACGTCGAAACAACCAGTATAAAAAGAGACAGGGATTATTGTGTTGTCAGCAGATAAACAGTAACAGCAGAATGGATCGCCAGAGGAGCTCAGTGACTTCGAACGTGGAATAGGCACGGATGTCACCTCAATGAGAAATCCTTCAGGTACATTTCAACCCTGCTAAATGTGCCCATGTCGGCTGTTGGCAATGTCACTGCGAAGTGGCAACCCCATGGAGCAGCTACAGCCAGACAAATAAAAAGCAAACATTATGCACTGACAGAGCAACCGTCGAGCATTGTGGTAGGTCGTTGTAAAAAATCGTATGAAATCAACGGAAGGGATCACTCGCCAATTCCAAAGTACTGCCAGCAGACAAGCTACCACAATGACGCTGCGTTAGGAGTTAAAAAGAATGGAGTAAACCGATCGAGCAGCTCCACATAAGCCACAAACTACTCGAGTCAGTGCTAAGCGACTCTTGAAGTGGCGTAAAAAGCGACTCCTCAGGACGGTGAATCATTGCAAACGAGTAATTTGGAACGATGAATCACGCTATAGTCTGTAGAAATCTCACAGAAGTGCTTCGGTTCGGCGAATGCCTGCCATAATGCGACGTGTCGACAGTGAAGTACGGATGAGATGGTGCTGCGGTACTGAGGTGTTAATAGTGATGAGGACGTGGTCCCCTTATTGCGCTTAAGAGAACGCTAAATGTGGAGGAATGTGAGCACATTTTACAGCGTTTTGTAATGAGCACAGTAGAGGAACAGTTCAGAGACGATGATGGATTGTATCAGCATGACAAAGCAACCTGTCGTACAGAAGCATCTGTGAGGCAATGGTTTGTGAGCAAAAAAAAGGGCTGGCATGTTCAGAGTCGCGACCGAATTGTACTTAATAAATCACCAGTGGGATGAGTTAGAACGACGAATTCGTTCCAGACCTCGGCGTCCAGCATCACTACCTCCTCCGGTTTCAGGTTTGAGAAAAAAAATGGATTGCCACCCCACCGTGGAGATTCAGATACCACACTGAAAGTCTCCCTAGCAAAGTTGAAACCGTCATAAAAATACGGGTCGAAAAGGTCGCAATATCAGAAAGATTGCGGCATGCGATAAAACTCGAGGAATATTGAGGATTGACTTAGGAACTGTCAGTTACTCTGAATGTAAGTAATCAAACCTATAGAGGACAAAAAGGCGAAAGATCTACTAAACTTCGATTACACCATTGGTGAAAAATCACTGGAAACAGTAACTACCGAAAAATACTTAGGACTGATCATCCGGAGTGACGTAATGTGGAATGACCACGTGAAAAGAAAGTTATGGGGAGAGCCGATGCCAACCTGACATTCACTAGGAGAATCTTAAGGAAATGTAATGCATTTGCAAAAGAAGTGGCTCTCATAACACTTGTCAGACCGATTCTTGTGTATGACTCTCCGTCTAGGACCCTTAACAGGTTGGATTAATAGAAGAGGTAGAGAAAACACAACGAAGAACCGCGCGTTTCGTCACTGGATCGTGCAGTCAGCGCGTGAGCGTTGCGGAGGTGCTCAACAAATTCCAGTGGCAGAGCCGAAAGAGAGGCGTTGAGCATCACTGAGCGATTTGTTGTTGAAAGTACATGATCGTACGT
This sequence comes from Schistocerca gregaria, assembly GCF_023897955.1. NCBI lineage: Eukaryota > Metazoa > Arthropoda > Insecta > Orthoptera > Acrididae > Schistocerca > Schistocerca gregaria. The sequence goes on from NC_064921.1 coordinate 431,247,789, forward strand.
TCCAGAAAGAGTCAGGCAACATGTTACCTCCTTGCACATGTTGTGGTCTTCGGTCCAGACTACATAATATATCCTCTCTTCTTTCCTTACCATTGCCAGTCTGCATTTTATATCCTCTCTATTTCCATCATCATTTATTTTTTGCTCAACAACCATAACTAATCTACTACTGTTAGTTTCTCGTTTCCTAACCTAATTCTCTCATCATCCTGATTTAATTCCATTACATTCCATTATCCTTGTTTTGTTTTTGTTGATCATCATATTACATCCTCCTTTCACGGCACTATCCATTCTGTTCGACTGCACTTACGTGTACTTTGCTGTCCCCGATGGAATTACAGTGTCGTCGGCAAACCACAGAGCTTTTATTTCTTCTTCCTGAGCTTCAGTTCCGTCTCCAAGTTTTTATTTCCTTCCCTGCTTGCTGCGTGTGCTAGGGATAGGCTACAACCCTGTCTCGCTTCCTTCCCAACCACTGCCTCCCTTTCATGCCCTCCGATTCTTATAACTGCCGTCTGGTTTCTGCACAAATTGTGCATAACGTATCACTCCCTCGATTTTACCTCTGCTATCTTCAGAATTTCAAAAAGTGTCTTCCAGCACCATTTTAAAAATCTTTCCTTGCACATACTTCTCCCAAAATGACCACGACCATGAAAGCAGCAAAATAAAGAGTTCATACAAAGCTTTACCGACTACCAGCCTTCGCACGCGCCGTTAGCGAACGGAATGAGGAAACGGAAAAAAGACAGTGGCACCAGAAGTACTGTCCCCCACACACCTTGAGGTGGTTTTCAGAGTGTAGATGTAGATGTAGATCCATTTTAGTACTTCTTTACTTCCTGCCTTAAGTACCTACTTCCTTTTTTACTTTCCTCAACACCACATTTTTAACTCTTCCATATCCTTCTCTGAATTTTCGTGGTCTGCCTTTCATATAGTCTGTAATATTGTATAAATTTAATAAGTTGGTGGTTATGTGCAGATTTTATCATATTCCTGTGCAAGTAACCATGTCACTATATCAACATTTAAAGTATACAACATTTTTACAACATTTAAAGTATGCAACATTTTCTTTTACAGAAGCATACAGGGTTTTACAAAAAGGTACGGCCAAACTTTCAGGAAACATTCCTCACAAACAAAGAAAGAAAATATGTTATGTGGACATGTGTCCGGAAACGTTTACTTTCCATGTTAGAGCTCATTTTATTACTTCCCTTCAAATCACATTAATCATGGAGTGGAAACACACAGCAACACAACGTACCAGCGTGACTTCAAACACTTTGTTACAGGAAATGTTCAAAATGTCCTCCGCTAGGGAGGATACATCCATCCACCCTCCGTCGCATGGAATCCCTGATGCGCTGATGCAGCCCTGGAGAATGGCGTATCCTATCACAGCCGTCCACAATACGAGCACGAAGAGTCTCTACATTTGGTACCGGGGTTGCGTAGACAAGAGCTTTCAAATACCCCCTTAAACGAAAGTCAAGATGGTTGAGGTCAGGAGAGCGTGGAGGCCATGGAATAGGTCCGCCTCTACCAATCCATCGGTCACCGAATCTGTTGTTGATAAGCGTACAAACACTTCGACTGAAATTTGCAGGAGCTCCATCGTGCATGAACAACATGTTGTGTCGTACTTGTAAAGGCACATGTTCTAGCAGCACGAGTAGAGTATCCCGTATGAAATCATGATAACGTGCTCCACTGGGCGCAAGTGGAAGAACATGGGGCCCAATCAAGACATCACCAACAATGCCTGCCCAAACGTTCACATAAAATCTGTGTTGATGACGTGATTGCACAATTGCGTGCGGATTCTCGTCAGCCCACACACGTTGATTGTGAAAATTTACAATTTGATCACGTTGGAATGAAGCCTCGACCGTAAAGAGAACATTTGCACTGAAATGAGGATTGACACATTGTTTGATGAACCATTCGCAGAAGTGTACCCGTGGAGGCCAATCAGCTGCTAATGGTGCCTGCACACGCTGTACATGGTACGGAAACAACTGGTTCTCCCGTAGCACTCTCCATACAGTGACGTGGTCAACGTTACCTTGTACAGCAGCAATTGCTCTGATGCTGACATTAGGGTTATCGTCAACTGCACGAAGAATTGCCTCGTCCATTGCAGGTGTCCTCGTCGTTCTAGGTCTTCCCCAGTCGCGAGTCATAGAATGTTCCGTGCTCCCTAAGACGCCGATCAATTGCTTCGAACGTCTTCCTGTCGGGACACCTTTGTTCTGGAAATCTGTCTCCATACAAACGTACCGCGCCACGGCTATTGCCCCGTGCTAATCCGTACATCAAATGGGCATATGCCAACTCCGCATTTGTAAACATTGCACTGACTGCGAAACCATGTTCACGATGAACACTAACCTGTTGATGCTACGTACTGATGTGCTTGATGCTAGTACTGTAGAGCAATGAGTCGTATATCAACAGAAGCACCGAAATCAACATTATCTTCCTTCAATTGGGCCAACCGGCGGTGAATCGAGGAAGTACAGTACATCCTGACTAAACTAAAATGAGCTCTAACATGGAAATTAAGCGTTTCCGAACACATGTCCACACACATAACATCTTTTCTTTATTTGTGTGTGAGGAATGTTCCCTGAAAGTTTGTCCGTACCTTTTTGTAACACCCTGTATACACTAAAATAAGAACACAGATGCACCGATGACAACGTTACCTAGAAAACAATTATTATCAAATTAGCTTACAAACCCGGCATTGCATGGGTATTCATTTTGACAATTGTGTATTACAAACGAATCCTTATATGTATTCCTACTGCACACTCAGTGTGTGATGATGCCAGACAGTTTCTGTGCGCTGGGCGCATCTGCTTCGCCTGTCTACAACGCAATTTTGTAAACGTCTGTATGGCAATGTCTCCTCATAGCTCTGAAGACGGATATTGTTTCCGCCTTCAGCTGTTTGCACTTCGCAGTAGAAAGCTGTCAAAAGCGCTGACAGCTGCTAAGGATTTCCTTAAGTTGACACGACTGAGGGAGTGTGTCAGTAATAAAGAATAACTATTAAAACATCATGCATGAAGTGGCATTTCTTCACGCATCTCAGTGTTTATGTCGTCACATTTCTTGAACTATGTATCGAGCGTCGTACAAGAATATATATATAGGTACATTCAACGGCATATGTGGAGACTTTATGCAAAATATGTTGCGAATAGAGTTAGTAGGAAAGAAATAAAAAAATTTAACCTCATGCATGATGGGGCAGTTTTTCACGCATCTCAGTGTTTATGAAGTGATATCTCCTGAAATATGATATGTAACTGGTTCTTAGTCCACAGAGATTGTCTGACAGAAAAGAATGTGTGTAGTATATTTGGTTGAAATCGGTCCTGTGGTTTAGGAGGAGATGTAGAACATACACATACACACTCACACTCATTCTCTCTCTCTATCTCTCTCTTTTACACACACACATTTTTATAATATGTGTGGATTAGGTATTTTAGTGAGTGCTTAATTAAAAGTTCTTACATACCGTGGTTTTAGTAAAAAAAGTTTTTTTTGTAATTAACAGTAAAGAGGTAAACAAGATTACGTTCCGAAACGATTTTTCATTGCATTTCTTGTGGTGCGCACAGTATTTGCCTACCGCTGTTATCCAGTCATTAAGATAATTAAAATCGTTGAGTTTCCGGAGTCAGCAATTTTATCATAAACACAAAAAAATCTATAAATGGAAAGATGTATTAGAATTAGTAATACTAATCCTATCACATAATGTTGTGCGTACTTTTGCCTCTATTTTTAATTAATTGTGCGTCTCTAGTCAGAATTCGTTAGCAATTTACCACGTCTGAAGCCTAATTAAGGTAGTGTACCGCAGATATCAGTCCTCCTGGACATACCTCTTGAAACACACCTTTCACTGCAATTCCAATCCATACAGGGAAATAGTCGGAAGAGCGCCGTGCAGGTCAAGATGGTAATATAATCTCAAACACTGTACAGACCAATCGAAATCTTCGTTAACACTGCACATCTAATAGGCTGCGGAAGTATTTCTGAACACGTCGAGATTTTCTGCAACCTTTTTGGTTGCTCTTTTTGTTTTAAACTTCATGTGATTAATTTATGATTAGACGTAAACAGAAGTTTGTTTCTTATGCTGCAGATATCCAAGTGTAATGATTAAGAAAAATAATTACGTTGAGAACAGAAATGAATTCGATTTTGTCGTATTAGAACGATCAGCAACATGTTTTAACAGACAATGTGTTATTTACCAGTACACAGGTAATTCATATCAAATTATTTTCGGAATGCGTGATAAGGGTAGATGTTAAAAACAAAAACCTGTTATTGCAATACATACATGGGCAACCTGGCACACAAGAGCACGTACAAGGATTACATGGTCGTTTTTGTTTTGTTTAAAATGCTTTTTACAGAAAACAATTAGCACAGCAGATAAGTAAAACACAACGCAATTCAACATATTTATAACTAATTTTCGTCATCGCTTTCAAACACGTACAGCAGCAGAATCCGCTTGTTGAATAAAACATGTACATCGGTCGCAAATTTGGTTGCGACACAAGGTGACTCCGTATACACTTAGCGGCCATAAAAAGTGAATACGCCACGGCTGTTTCGTCCATGTAATCGCGGTTGTTCCTATTTATGAGCCACTGACCTTGCTGGCTCAAGAAGAAGATAGAAACGTACTTATGCGTCGACGGCTACCAGAATAATGACAGTACTAAAGCGAACACGTTTAACGCAATGTTTTATACCTGTGATTCGCCATGGATCTGAATTCTTAGAAGTCGTGAAACGTTCCTGGAAAAAATTACCACTTCTCATGCAGCGCAGCATTCGTCACCAGCGCCGGAGAAGGAAACCTCCGGAGCTCCAGAGGATTCTCTGTTCTCAGACGGACCATCGGTGCCCGATGACATTAACGTAGGATGGTTGGTCATCGAGCGATTACACAATATGAAGAGAAGGCGATAACGTCAATAAAAAATGTACGTAGTTTCATAAACATCGACATAATTTTTGACCGCAATTCGGCCTTGTGAAATAACAGCAGAAACAACGGAATACCTCGAAACGCCGGCCTTTGGGACGGTTTTATTGAGTTGTTACTGTTAGAGTAAACTATAAACTGTTAACATAAATTGGTACGTCTGGACACTGTCGCTAGTTACGTCAGTCTCGATTGTTCACTTTTACTTACAAAGGGCCAGTAAGACGTCGGGATTTCCTTTCACTCGCACAGTGATGGGAAAATCCCAACACGAGGAAGGAATGTGCCAGATAAACGAAAACTGGTAGCACGTTTGTTTGTGTGGCCATCCTCCGCAGCAAACATATAAATACTTGTTTTGCAAATCAAACTGCATTTTCCTGCTGCTATTTATTTTATTTAATCCATACGCGTTTCGCCTTCTACTGTTTTAAGGCATCATCAGTGGGATCTATAATGATACAGTTTTTGTTAGTTATAGATTATCAAGCAGTTCACTTCGTGATTTTTTGTAAAAAATGTAATTACTTACGATTGCTGATTTGCGTTTCCTCACATCCAGTCTGGAGGTCGCGCTACCACTTTTATCACTGTTCTATGGTCACCACTTCGTGTTTTCGCCATCTACACACTGTTCAGCATGTCTGTCACTTTTTTGTGGTGGACTATCGTTTTTCTGTCACTCGATATAACTATTTCGTCGTACACTTCTTTTCACAGCGTAAATATTGCGACACCACTTTTTTTTGGGGGGGGGGGGGGGAGAGGGGGAGGTTGTACTAGATGTTAGCGAGTGGCTGAAACTTTGGTGACAGCTGTTTTGACTTTCCGTTTCAGTATTCTGGGGAGGCGTCATGGATGAGTGAGTGTAAAGATGTTGGGTTCTATTATTATTACATTGAACACTGTTTTTATATTTATCCTTTCTGCGAACATTATTCTATTATTTTATCTATTAGTGTAAAAATGAATTGTTTTTCATGTGTACTTGGTCATTCAACAGGATTTTCCCCTCTGCTTTGGTTTTATGTATGTGGTAATTTTCTTGCATGGTCAGAAGGTGCTTTTTATTGTTGATTCTAACTATTCTCATGTCATCTTCTCTAGTGGTTGGTTTGTGGTCATTTTCTCGCAGGTGTTCTGCAAATGTGGAGTGGTTTGTCCCGTATTTCCATGCCCTCATATGTTCCTTGTATCTGACAACAAATGTTCTCCCTGTTTGCCCTATGTATGTGCCTTCACAAGTGTTACATTGTAACTGGTATACACCTGCTTTCTGGTATATGACTCTGTTTTTCTTCAGTTTTGGGGTGCATTTTTGTATAGAACTGTCTGTTGTGTATGATATGTTTATTCCCTGTCTTTTGAAAATGTTGGTAATTTTATGGGTGAGTTTGTGTTTGTATGTCATTGTGTACCATCTTGTGTTTTCATTCATTTTTTTTCTGGTTATCCTGTGTAGTTGTTATGGGACTGCGTGTTTGTGTTTGGTTCTGTTGTGTTGTTATCTCTGGTTTGGAGCTTTCCACTTTTACTTGACTTTTAATTTTGTTGTTTAGCTTTGTGATTGTGTTATTATTGCAACCATTATTTTGTGCTATCTGCATTATTATGTCCAGTTCTTTCTGGTAGCTTTCTTTGGTGAGTGGTACTGTGTTAAGTCTATGGATCATGTGTCGGAGTGCTGCTTGCTTTTGTGCGTATGGGTGGTTCGAGGTTTTGGGAATGATAATATCCATTGCTGTGGGTTTACGGTAAATTTCATATGCTTATTCTTTTCGTTTTTGATTGTTATATCCAGAAAGTTAATTTGGTTGTTCTGTTCTCTCTCAATTGTGAATGTTATATTTTTATGTATCTTGTAGATGTCAGTACGTAGTTTTTCAATTTTTGTTTGTGGTTCATCTATTAAGCAAAGGATGTCATCCATATACCTGAACCAATATATTATATAATATTATTGTATTCTTTTGCTACTATTTTAGCGAAAATGGTCTGTTCAATGCGGTTTACAAAAATATTTGCTAAGGCTTCTGAAACTAGGGACCCCATTGGCAATCCACCTTCTTGTAAATAAACTTCATTATTGAACTGGAAGTAATTTTGTTCTGTTATGAGCTTTATTAGTGTGCATATTTTCTTAATCTGTTCATCAGGGAGTTGACTATAGGTTTTCAGGTTCTTATGTATAATTTCTATTGTTTCTAGTACTGATATGTTGGAATACGTGTTTTCTATATCCAATGAGAGGACTGTTGCTGTGTCTGGGATTTTTATGTCCTTTATTTGTTGTATTAACTGTGTAGTGTTTATAATGGTTCTGTCTTCTTGTACTTTGAAACTTTCAGACAGTACTTTTAACATGTATCCTGCCAGCTTGTAAATGGGGGATTTTCTGAAATCCAGTAATGGCCTTACAGGATGGTTCGGTTTGTGGATTTTTGGTTGGCATAGGTGGACCGGTGCAGTGGGACTGATCTGTGTCAATTTCCTTTTCTCTGTGTTATCCAGTATGATGTCAATATTTTTCAGAGTGTTTTTTACTTTTGTCTGGAACCTGTTTGTTGGGTCTGATTTTAATTTTGTAATGTTATTCTGTGAGATGAATTCTTGTGTTTTTTCAATGTATTGTTCTTTGTCTATCAGTGCTATTGTGTTCCCCTTGACTGCTTTTGAAATCATAACATTTTCATTTTGAAGTTTTCCCCTAAGTTTTCTAACTGTTGCACCTTCTATGTTTTTGTTGTTGTTGTGTTTTCATACTGGTTATTATATTCTGGATTTCCTTTTTTACTAATTCTCTAGTTAATCCAATGTTGACACTGCTATTTTCATTCCTATCTTCCCTTGTCAAAACACTTTCTGCTTCTATAATTAAATTTTCTAAGTAATGTTCATCTATTTCTGAATTTACGTTGTATTTTAATCCTTTCTCCTACAGCTGTCTTTCTTTATTGCTTAACTGTGTGTCTGTAAGGTTCACTAATCTTGGGTAGAATTTATGTGTGTGTTTTTCACGGCTGGAGTTTTTTGAGTTGGTTGATTTTTCTTCTACGAACTGTTTCCATTCTTTGTACAGCAATTTTTGTGTGCTTTTCGACCTTGTTGACCAGATAGGAGAAAACTGTCATATTATTTATGGTGTCTGCGAGTTGTAAATGTGTCTTATACAACTCATAATTTAAATCTTGTTTTTTAGGGTATAGGGATTTGATCTCGTATTTTAACCATATTTTCTGAGCAGCATGCATTGCTTTTTGGGCGCTGGGTGAACTGCTTTTAATCTTTCTGGTAGGCTGAAAGATGATGTTGTGTTGTTGTTGTTGTGGTCTTCAGTCCTGAGACAGTCTTTCTTTGGGATTGGAATTATTATATTCTTCTTGAAGTCTGAGGGTATTTCGCCTGTCTCATACATCTTGCTCACCAGATGGTAGAGTTTTGGCAGGACTGGCTCTCCCAAGGCTGTCAGTAGTTCTAATGGAATGTTGTCTACTCCCTGGGCCTTGTTTGGACTTAGGTCTTTCAGTGCTCTGTCAAACTCTTCACGCAGTATCATATCTCCCATTTCATCTTCATCTACATCCTCTTCCATTTCCATAATATTGCCCTGAAGTACATCGCCCTTGTATAGACACTCTATATACTCCTTCCACCTTTCTGCTTTCCCTTCTTTGCTTAGAACTGTGTTTCCATCTGAGCTCTTGATATTCATGCAAGTGGTTCTCTTTTCTACAAAGGTCTCTTTAATTTTCCTGTGGGCAGTATCTATCGTACCCCTAGTGACATAAGCCTCTACCTCCTTACATTTTTCCTCTAGCCATGCCTGCTTAGCCATTTGGCACTTCCTGTCGCTCTCATTTTTGAGACGTTTGTATTCCTTTTTGCCTGCTTCTTTTACTGCATTATTATATTTTCTCCTTTCATCAATTAAATTCAATATTTCTTCTGTCACCCAAGTATTTCTACTAGCCCTCGTTTTTTTTACCTACTTGATCCTCTGCTGCCTTCACTACTTCATCCCTCAAAGCTACCCATTCTTCTTCTACTGTATTTCTCTCCCCCATTCTTGTCAATTGTTCCCTTATTCTCTCCCTGAAACTCTGTACAACCTCTGGTTTTTTTAGTATATCCAGATCCCATCTCCTTAAATTCCCACCTTTTTGCAGTTTCTTCAGTTTTAATCTACAGTTCATAACCAATAGATTGTGGTCAGAGTCCACGTCTGCCCCTGGAAATGTCTTACAATTTAAAACCTGGTACCTAAATCTCTGTCTTACCATTATATTATCTATCTGAAACCTGTCAGTATCTCCAGGCTTCTTCCATGTATACAATCTTGTTTTATGATTCTTGAACCAAGTGTTAGCTATGATTAAGTTGTGCTCTGTGCAAAACTCTACCAGGCGGCTTCCTCTTTCATTTCTTCCCCCCAATCCATATTCACCTACTACGTTCCCTTCACTATCTGAATAATTTCTTTTATCTCATCATACATTTGTTCAATTTCTTCGTCATCTGCAGAGCTAGGTGGCATATAAACTTGTACTACTGTAGTAGGAGTTGGCTTCGTGTCTATCTTGGCCACAATAATGTGTTCACTATGCTGTTTGCAGTAGCTTACCCACACTCCTATTTTTTATTCATTAATAAACCTTCTTCTTCATTACTCCAATTTGATTTTGTATATGTAACCCTGTATTCGCCTGACCAAAAGTCTTGTTCCTGAAAGATGATATATGTTCAAATTTCGCGTAAGAGTGACGCTAGAAGCGCCAGTATGAGGTTGCATGTCAGATTCGCTTTAATGCACCCGCAACTATTGTGAGCGTCAGTTATTTATGACACTGGAGGTGGTGCGTTGGTGTTAGTGAAGGACTCCTTTAAGGCGATAAAGATGCCATTATCAACACGTCACTGAGTTTGAACGAGGTTGTGTAATAGGGCTGTGAGAAGCAGGATGTTCCTTCTACGATGTTGCAGGAATGTAGCCACTGTAAGTGGTTGAGAACATACAGGCGTAAGAAGACTGGGCTCCGGACGGCCACATGGCGATACCGAGAGGCAAGACCACTGCATACGGCGAGTGGCTCTGGTGCATTGTACTGGATCTGCGGCAGCAATCTGAGCAGCCATTGTTGCTTGTCAGTTATTTCGAGGGCAGCTCCACTCCGGAAGCTCTGTAGCATGCATTCCACTGACATCAAACCACCACCACCTGCGACTTCAGTGGTGTCAAGCGAGAGCTCACTGGAGGCCGAAGTGGAGGTGTGTCGTATTTTCTGAAGAAAACCGGTTCCGCCTCGGTGCCAGTGATGGCCGTGTGTTTATTACGAGTAGAGATGGGGAAACTCGTTTTACTCGTTCACCGTTCATTTTTGCTTGGTATGTTGTTCTTATGAAAAACTGAAAACTAGTAGTGTAGGTGACTGAAGGATGGAGGGCACCAAGAGGGGGCACTTCACTTGCCTCTCCCCTGGAGTATAGAGTTTTTATTCATTACATAATTCTTCCACACTTTTAGAAGTAATTGCTGTGATTCTGCAGAACCTCTCGTTTAGCCAACTGTAGCGTTGTGTGGCTAATCGCAGGGAAATAATACAGAGTGGCGCACAGAAAACCGGCCCCGAGTACAGACTGCTCCCCAATTACGGGCGATGTGTTGTCCGTTACGAGCAGATACAACAAACAGACAAACATTTAATAATAAGGCAGTGAAGAAATAACAAGCTAATGCAAGCAACAATGACGAAACAATCGATGACGATGTGTATAGGGCTGGAGAAGATAACATGAAAATCTCACGCGACGCGCATGGGCTATAGCACATGTAGTCTTGTAAACCTGTTGGTGGCTGTTTCCCAACTTAGTAGTCCACAAGTGTCTTGTATAAAATTCTTCGTTTCGACTTCCACTACATAGCTATGCTACGTTGTAAACAATAATCGTTTACACCCTATATATACCGGTACTTCACGCTGTCTCTGAGGTCGTAGGAGAAGTAGACTTTATGGAAGCATAAAATAAAATGTGGTTTTCTCGTCATACTTGCGTCACACGCTTAGTAAAAATTAGGTTTTTATGTTTCATTATTAATGTTAATGCAGCAATAGTAATAATATTAATTAAGTTCGCAGTAATGAAGTTTTTGGTTTGAAAGTTCCTTCTGAACAAGTGCTTTTGAGATAATAAGGAAATTCGATTTTATGGCAATCTATGTCTTTTCAAATGGAGAGGCATTGCTTTTGCTACTGAGCCAAAATGACCCACAACCCACTTCTCTCTCTCTCTCTCTCTCTCTCTCTCTCTCTTCTCTCTCTCTCTCTCTCTCTCTCTCTCTCTCTCTTTTTTTTAGAAAAACCAAACTAGCAGGTAATGCGAATTGGAGACAACCAAACTTAAAAATAATTAGAGTTTTCCTAAATGTAATGTTTTGTATATGGAAGATACACGAAAACAGTTTTATATGCATTTTCTTACACTAAAAATTAAGCAAATTATTGAAAGTTAGTTGCTAAAGCAAGTCAATGAAACCAAAGAAATATATGAATAACAAAAAAAACTTGCCTTGTTATAAGTATGTCTTCCATTGTTCATCGATATAATGAAGTGAGCTGATAGGCCCTTTTGTTACCTGAAAAGATGTACCTATTACATACAACGTAATTTTATGTAATTTACGTAACTATAAAATACTTTTTGATTACCGGTCATGGGCGCTGAATAGCCAGACCCAAGTGGAAGAACAGTTTGGAACACATGCAAAATAGGCGAGCGCAGTGAACGAAACGAACAACTGGATACTGAACTAACCAGGAGCAGCCAGCAGTGGAACTGAGACAGGTGGTCATGCGAAGAACGACGAGTGCGGCCGAGGGAGACCGAGACTGAGACGAGCACGCGACCGAGGCTGGAACGAGAACTGCCGAAGTGACCGCCGCGACCGAAGTGAACTAGTGAACTATGAACCGATCGTTCCTCGTTCCTGGGAACTACACTCCTGGAAATTGAAATAAGAACACCGTGAATTCATTGTCCCAGGAAGGGGAAACTTTATTGACACATTCCTGGGGTCAGATACATCACATGATCACACTGACAGAACCACAGGCACATAGACACAGGCAACAGAGCATGCACAATGTCGGCACTACTACAGTGTATATCCACCTTCCGCAGCAATGCAGGCTGCTATTCTCCCATGGAGACGATCGTAGAGATGCTGGATGTAGTCCTGTGGAACGGCTTGCCATGCCATTTCCACCTGGCGCCTCAGTTGGACCACCGTTCGTGCTGGACGTGCAGACCGCGTGAGACGACGCTTCATCCAGTCCCAAACATGCTCAATGGGGGACAGATCCGGAGATCTTGCTGGCCAGGGTAGTTGACTTACACCTTCTAGAGCACGTTGGGTGGCACGGAATACATGCGGACGTGCATTGTCCTGTTGGAACAGCAAGTTCCCTTGCCGGTCTAGGAATGGTAGAACGATGTGTTCGATGACGGTTTGGATGTACCGTGCACTATTCAGTGTCCCCTCGACGATCACCAGAGGTACGGCCAGTGTAGGAGATCGCTCCCCACACCATGATGCCGGGTGTTGGCCCTGTGTGCCTCGGTCGTATGCAGTCCTGATTGTGGCGCTCACCTGCACGGCGCCAAACACGCATACGACCATCATTGGCACCAAGGCAGAAGCGACTCTCATCGCTGAAGACGACACGTCTCCATTCGTCCCTCCATTCACGCCTATCGCGACACCACTGGAGGCGGGCTGCACGATGTTGGGGCGTGAGCGGAAGACGGCCTAACGGTGTGCGGGACCGTAGCCCAGCTTCATGGAGACGGTTGCGAATGGTCCTCGCCGATACCCCAGGAGCAACAGTGTCCCTAATTTGCTGGGAAGTGGCGGTGCGGTCCCCTACGGCACTGCGTAGTATCCTACGGTCTTGGCGTGCATCCGTGCGTCGCTGCGGTCCGGTCCCAGGTCGACGGGCACGTGCACCTTCCGCCGACCACTGGCGACAACATCGATGTACTGTGGAGACCTCACGCCCCACGTGTTGAGCAATTCGGCGGTACGTCCACCCGGCCTCCCGCATGCCCACCATACGCCCTCGCTCAAAGTCCGTCAACTGCACATACGGTTCACGTCCACGCTGTCGCGGCATGCTAGCAGTGTTAAAGACTGCGATGGAGCTCCGTATGCCACGGCAAACTGGCTGACACTGACGGCGGCGGTTCACAAATGCTGCGCAGCTAGCGCCATTAGACGGCCAACACCGCGGTTCCTGGTGTGTCCGCTGTGCCGTGCGTGTGATCATTGCTTGTACAGCCCTCTCGCAGTGTCCGGAGCAAGTATGGTGGGTCTGACACACCGGTATCAATGTGTTCTTTTTTCCATTTCCAGGAGTGTATAAGGAGACAGCCGCGACCGAAGTGACCTATGAACCGATCGTTCCTCGTTGCCCGGAACTACGAGGGCTATCCACAAAGTACACTACGTTTTCGTTTGTGTCCGTTAGGGGCAGGGCTAGCGCGGCCATCTTGGTGTCATGGCATTCCGCCGCTCGGTCGGCATCCTATCGTGCTGGTGAGAGGTTCGTGCGGTACTCCGTTGAGTTACTGTGGCAGATTGAAATGTCAGCGTCAATTGTAAATGCCGTGAAGTGTGAAGTGCGTGCTGCAAAAACTGTACACCGATAGAAATCTATCGGCAGCTTTGTGAAGTGTATGAGGACAACATAATCACTGAAGGTGGAGTGCGTCAATGGATCATAAAATTTAAAAATGGCCGAACTAACGTTCACGACGAAGAGCGAAGTGGAAGACCCAGCATAGTGACTGCCGAACTTGTCGAAAAGTCGATGCCGCGGTCTGTGAAAACCGTAATTTGACAATAACGGAACTATCTATGAGTTTTCCACGAATTTCACGAAGTTTGTTGCACAAAATCATTTGAAAAACTTGGTTACCACAAGTTTTGTGCAAGATGGATACCAAAACTCTTGACAGAGATTCACAAAAATCAGTGAATGGCTGCAGCGTTAACGTTTTTGGACGCTTACGAGAAAGATGGCGACTCATTACTCGATCGCATCGTTACTGGTGACGAAACATGGGTTAAGCATGTGAACTGCAAGACAAAATTGCAGTCAATGCAGTGCGGGCACACAAATTCCCCCCAAAAACCCAAGAAATGCACGCAGACAATGTCGTCAAGGAAGGTGATGGCGACTGTCTTTTGGGACAGAGAAGGTGTGATTTTTGTGGATTTCCTGACAAGAGGCACTACAATAAACTCTCAAAGGTATTGCCAAACTCTGTACAACCTCAGAAGAGCAATACAAAACAAGCGCAGGAAAGTTTGGGCTCAAAGATCTAGCTAATTCACGACAAGGCCCAGGCCCACACGGCAAATGCCACTCGTGAAGTTCTCGAATCTTTGAAGTGGGAGTTGTTTCCTCATCCATTGTACAGTCCCGACCTGGCACTGAGCGACTTCCACTTATTCCCAGCAATGAAGAAGTGGTTGGCTATGCAGCGTTTTGATGAAGATCCACAGCTTCAAGAAGAGGTAATCACGTGGTTGAAGGCGCAGGCGGCCGAATTTTTTTACGACGAAGGAATTTCCAAGCTCGTCCATCGCTACGATGAGTGCCTTAATTTAAATGGCAACTATGTAGAAAAGTAGTATTTAAGTGTGGCTTTCATCTGTATACAGTAAACAAATTTCCAATACTTTATTTATTTTTAATTCCAAAACCTAATGTACTTTGTGGATAGCCCTCGTATAAGTAGACCTCCGCGATCGAAGTGAACTATGAACCGATCGTTCGTTGGAATTCGTTCCTCGGTCTTTTCGTTCAACTTGGTGAACTGTTCCTTTGCACCCGTTCGTTCGCGAGCTACCCATCTCTAGTTACGAGGAGGCCAGGCAAGTGGCTGCAACGAACCTGTCTGGGGTCTAGGCACAGTGGACCCACGCCTGGAGTTAAGGCCTGGGTGAGAGCTGCGCATCGCGCCGCTTTTAACCGGCCCGGCCTAGCCCGTCTGCACGCGAGCAGCCGATCTCGGCTGTAGCGGCAGCGGAGAGCGCGAGCCCACGATGCGCCGTCGAGGCCCCCTGCTCGTCGGGCACCGAACCGAGCCCCAGCGTCAACAGAGCTCGGTGCAACACGGAAACAGACAGCACTGCGCGAGAGGGAATGACTGGCACAAACGAGCGGATTCGTTCTCTGAATCATCTGCATTCCTTTTAGAACCGTGAACGTTTGTTATGCTAGGAAGAGGGCGCTCTTGATACTTTGCAAAGACAAGTAACTTGTAATGTAAAATAATGAAGTAACAGTAACTGCGTAATAAAGTAATGAACATACTACAAGGAACTTTTTATTGATTCATACAATTCATACTTCCTTTTTCACTTCTTTCTAAAGTCTCCACCATTATGAACTCTTTTCTGAAACCTGATCTCTTACTTCGTAGTTAAGTTTTTACTACACTTTCCTCCACAGGTAGAATATCGTCCAGACAGTGCGGCTCGTAGTTATACATTCCGGGTGTTCACTAATTTTTGAAATAAGATAAATATGAGAGTGCGAAATTAGTAGAATCTGCTCTATAACAGTTATGCTTGTCAACATTTTTATGCAACTTCAGCCGCTGTCAATAATAATAATAATAATAATAATATGCATAATTTGTCTGAAAAAGGGGAGAATTGTTTTTGTGAAATTTTGTTGTTTTGTACATAATTAAGTATAGTTTATGACAGAAACGAAATAATGTTTAAGCTTTCGCCATTCTCCGTTTCGCATTTTCGTCTAAATGAGAGTTTTCATGCTCTTTTATTTTTTTCGCAATAATGTACAAGATCCCTGCTTCATGTATTAGTTAACGAATTAAGTTCTGGGCGGAAAATCAGGCATTCTTAAATTGCATCCACACAACATATAAAGCTAATTTTACATTTCTCAGTTAAATTTTCGCTTGTAGTCAAGCTTATTTAATTTTGTCACTTACTCAGACAACGGATCCGGTGTGGGAGGCCCTACTTCCTTTGCGGCTCACTTTTCCTCGTAATTTTCTTTTCCGTTGGCGCTTAATACAGGTTCAACGGAGTTTATGTTGACACTGCACACGAAATCCGATTCCCGCTCAGTAGAAAACCGACTCCAAACACAAACTGCCGTTTGCGGAAATTATTAAATTCCAGTACTACTCTTCAGTTGAAACTTCCGGGCTGAGAGGCCGTGGTCGATGTACAAAATTTCTACTTGACGTTTCGTCTCCATCTGCAGGAGACATCTTCTGAGGTCATCCGGATGACCTCAGAAGATGTCTCCTGCAGATGGGGACGAAACGTCAGGTAGAAATTTTATACATCGACCACGGCCTCTCAGCCCGGAAGTTTCAACTGAAGACAACACCGGCTGTGAAAGCCTACAATGTATGATTCCAATACTACTATCTACCAACAACGTCACTTGACTAGAAGACAAATGAGGGGCTGAGAGCCTTAAGGGCCAAAAGCACACCGTCTGTGACCCCGCATTTAAGTGAATCTCAGAGAATCCAGTGAGACAGCTTTTCGTGAATGTTCGCGTATATGTACAATGTGAACCTACAGTGCAGATAAACATGACCGTCTGTAAGATCAACAGATGTCAGAAGCATGAATAAATGTTACAGTCTCACAATCGACGATGATGTGCTTTATGGCACTCAGGGCATTAAATGGTTTCTTGTATGATAAAATTCAAAACTTAATATACTATATCTCTCACAGTATTTCACAAATAGGTTTTTCAATCAGTATAAATATAAAATATACTGATATCCGACCTAATTTTGCTGTATAGTGAATTGCATACCTGTGGAGTGTGGTACCACCTAGCGGAATTTATGACAAGCGAACGTAGATATAAGCCTGCTGCAGTGAGCGTTGAGCGCGCGGTGTCGCTGAGTGCGGACAAGGAAGCGCGCGCGTTGAGCCAGCTGACTCGGTCGCGCATGGGCCGGCCGCTGACCGTTCCGGCAGCCCCCACCCCTAGGACGGACCCCTACAACGACAACGGATTCTGAAAGGCAACAAGATAATTAGGACAGGACCACGACGAGCGCTATGCGAATGCACAGAAGAGGACAACATACATCAAAAACCTAGGAAGAGAGACATCAGATAACACAGGAAGATCGGCAACAACGGGAACTAAGACGTGAAACAGACACATGATTCTGCAAAATCAGGAAGTATACGACAAGAGCACTACTACAGTTCCTACTTCACAGCTTGAAGAACAAGAAGACGACCTGGAACAATTTTCTCCACCAGAAGACGACGACGAAATGAAGGGAGTCTCCTCTGAGGAAGTTTGGACCATGCACCCCACCGACGAAGAGGGCGATTTTACACTAGTTCGCCTAAGAAAACGACTCAACGCTTCCCCTAAGCAGAAAAACTCTCGGAAGCGACACCGACCATAAGAACTGAAAGTTCCAACCGTTATGCGCCTATTGCGACAGAAGATACTACGGATGCTCCAGAACGTGTGGACCAGACGACTGATGTCAATCTAGAAGCAGATAAAGAAGGAACAGATGGCTCCAGCCAGAACTCACTATCCAAAGTCCTGCCCGTTACTACATGGAACTCAATAAGGCGCTGAAAGCGAATATTGACGGCAGTCTTAAGACCATCTGCCAACGAGACAGGATCAAATCTCACTTTCACTCCTATGAAGATCATCGACGGGCCAGCAATTTCTTTGTGTCGAAGGACATCCAATTTTTACACATCAAGCTGCAGAGGACAAGGACCTCAAAGTGGTTGTAAAACGTTTACCTGCCGACGTTACGGAGGAAGAACTGAAAGACACACTGATAGAGAAGGGTTTCCCGGTCATCAACGTCCACCAGTTTAAAAATCGAGACGACAACACGAAGGAATTACGACCTCAAGCTGCTTACTGTGTCACATTGCCAGCCAAAAAGGAGAACTACAAGATTTACGACATCAAATAGCTTCTACACATTAAAGTCGTCATTGAAACCCACAACAGATAAGAAGGACCTGTTCAATGTCGCCACTGCCAGCGATTCGAACATACAGCTAATTATTGCAGCTCGCTGCGTTCGATGTGGAGGCCAACACAGATCTTCAGCATGTACTCATCCCAGAGAGGTTCCACCGAAATGTGCGAATTGTGAAACGGACCATCCTGCCACATGGCGTGGCTGCCAGAAGTACCAGGAGCTTCTCAGGAAATACAGACAACGGTCTTCTTCGCAGCCCTCTCAACGGAGGACTCGTGTAATACGGAACTCCGACCTGACGCCACACCCTTCGCCCCACCGTCAGGAAACGCCACAAGAACAGCCGGCGGCGACACGGCAGCCAGTAACACAGCCTCCTCCTGATGCACGCCCACCTCGACAGCACCACCAGCATTATTCACACGCCCACGCAGCATCACCACGACGACCGGAACCGGAAACCTACGTCTCACCAGCTCATTTGATGGGATCCATAGCTCCAGCGCTCTCTGACGCCGCCAAACTTCTCATCACCGTGCAGCAACAACTAGTGGCGATACTATCTTTAATTGAAAGTGTACAGAAGGGACAGCTTAAGATGGATCGCCCTGGGACCACGAGAGACCTGAAAATCTGTATATGGAACGCTGACAGAAAGACAAGAAAACAGAATTCACTGAATCTTTACAACGTCACAAAATTGACATCGCACTTGTATCGGAGACGCACCTTCGTTCAACAAACTGAGCCCAGATTTCGTAACATGTACATCTACAGAACGGACAAACAAGGCTAACGAGGTGGAGGGACAGCAGTTTTGCTTAAAAGGGAATTTCGGCACCATCGTGAAACACTACCACACTTCCAGTATCTGGAGGCAACAGCAGTAACGGTTCGATCGCTGGCAGGCAATATCACTTTCATCGCGGCGTACAATAGCCCCGGTCATCAACTAACTGGTGTCAGACCACCTACGGAGTATCGTCACCAATTCTGACAAAATCTTCCTAGGAGGTGACCTTAATAGCAAGCACGTCGCGTGGAAATCCCGGCGTACGAACCCTCGTGGACGAACTTTGATTGGCACGGCAGAAGAAATGGGCATCACAGTCCATAGCCCACGAGAGCCCATACGGATTCCTTACTTCGTTCGGCAAGAAGCAGACGTCCTAGATATTACTCTCATCAGAAACATTGAGACGAACCTCCAGCTCCGCACTGTCGACGATCTCTTGTCGGACTACTGAACTGTTCTCAGCATAGAGGAGAACACAACGGCCAACCTTCCACTTCCAGTTCACAAACTCTGAACTGGGGTCAGTTTCGGACATATCTTGACAACAATATCCGCCCGACGCAGGACGTTCCAATACCGGAAGCCATCGACATCGCCATACAAACTTTGACGGAGAAGATAAAAGTAGCCAAACGAAGGGCAACTACTCACTCGGTCTATCCTGTAGTAGCTTTCGATCAGTTCCCGCCTCTACTGGAAGAACTGAAGACACAGAGAAACAGGAGCAGGCGACATTGGCTTCGCTATAGAAAACCGATCGATCGACGAGAAACACACGTCTTAACATGAGAACGTCTTTATGACGAACTCGCCCAAGCGGAGCTGTATGCTATGACTTACCAAGGACAGATGTCTACACCAGCGACCCCCGTGACCGATGTCAGCCAGCAAGAAGAGGAAGCCGTCGTTACAGCAAAATGGACTGCTTTTCGTACTACGACTGTGTAGAGCCGCCCACAACTCACCACACCAACTGAGATCCGTAAAATTATCCGGAAGACTCGGAATAACGCGCCAGGCAACGACTGCATAAAAAACACCGATTTGAAACAGTTGCCCAGGAAGCCAACTGTGCTCCTTGCCCGAATTTTCAACAGTTGTCTCCTGCAGGGATATTTTCCTATGGCATGGAAGACGGCTCGAATAGTTCCACTACCAAAGCCAGGTAAAGACGTAGCAGAACCCAGCAGCTACCGGCCAATTAGCCTCTTGCCGATCCTTGGCAAGGTGCTCGAGAGAGTGCTGTTGAAAAGGCTCCATGACACGCTTACAGCGCATGATGTTATACGACCCGAACAATTCGGTTTTAAGGACAAGTTATCTGCCGAAGTTCAACTTCTACGGATCACCGAACAGATACAAGAAAGATACAACAAGCAGCACTTCACAATTGGTGTATTCCTTGACATCGAAAATGCATACGGTAAGCTTTGGCGGCCCAACCTTACCGTTAAGCTACATCGCACTGCCCCTGTTGAGGATTGTCACATTGGACTCATAGACAACTTTCTGCAGGACAGGAACCTGTATGTCGGAGTCGACGATAAAAACTCTGAAATGAATCTGATCTCTGCGGGAATTCCGCAGGGCTCTGTCATTTCGCTTCTCCTTTTCAACTTATATATAAATGACATCCCAACAGTCTCCCTTGTTACGGCGAGTTTTTATGCGGACGATACGGCCTTTCTGACGACTGGACGACACTTGGACCAGCTAATCGCAAGGCTGCAACGGCAACTAGCTGTAATGGAACGCTGGGCGCTACAAAATAAGATAACGATCAACCCGACGAAGACGGCAGCCGCTATGTTCACACGGTGGAAACCAATTCTGAACGACAGACACCAAATAGCTGATCAGTTTATCCCATAGTCGCCGGGAGTGAAGTACCTCGGTGTCTACCTTGACAAAAAATTGCTCTTTACGCAGCATATTGACGACAAGGAGACGGCAGCCCAGAAGATGGCCAGGTCATTTATTCCATTCCTGAAGTGTAAGGCTCTCAACCCTAAGACTAAACTCGAATTGCATAAGGCAACGGTGAAACCCACAATGTTATATGGCTCCACCTCGTGGGGAACTACGTGCGTCTCCAAAAAGAACAAACTCCAAGCGCTGCAAAACATTTGCTACAGATCAATCACAGGAGCTCCATGGTGGACAAGAGACGTCGACATCCGCACCGCACTCCACTAGACGACTATACAAGAGAAGGTCCATGATAAGGCTCTACGAGTTTTTGACAAAACCGATGTCCTTAGGTACGAAGTTCGACAATTAGAATAGGTAGGAACGGCAAACTCTCCAAGGTGTCACAACCACCGAGTGCCGAAGTCAATAACGTTTCACCCCCCCCCCCTCCCCCCCCCCCCCCCCCCCAATAGGCGATCTGTCGTAACACGAGTAAGCAGTCACACATAACAGCCTAGACACATCTCACCCTCCACAGGAGATAGACATCACCAAAGACAGAATGAGATTTTCACTCTGCAGTGGAGTGTGCGCTGATATGAAACTTCCTGGAAGATTAAAACTGTGTGCCGGACCGAGACTCGAAATCGGGACCTTTGCCTTTCGCGGGCAGGTGCTCTACCATCTGAGCTACCCAAGCACGACTCAAGACCCGCCCCACAGTTTCAGTTCTGTCAGTACCTCGTCTCCTACCCTCCAAACTTCACAGAAGCTCTTCTGCGAATCTTGCAGAACCAGCACTCCTAGAAAAAAGGATATTGCGGAGACATGGTTTAGCCACAGCCTGAGGGATGTTTCCGGAATGAGATATTCACTCTGCAGCGGAGTGTGCGCTGATACGAAACTTCCTGGCACACAGTTTTAATCTGCCAGGAAGTTTCATCACCAAAGACAGCAGACTAAAGGACCCATTGAGTGCCAAAGCCTAACTGAATATGTAATAAATAAAGTGTTTCCTTTTTATCCTTACATCCCATCCTAGATGAATAAGTCATCAAGGATGATCTCTTCAGCACACACTACACAGTTAAAAAAAAGAGAGAAAAAAACAGAGCTGCAGTGTGCACGTGGTGGTGTTGAACTCAACTTGTAGTTGAGTGGCAAGGGGTAGCAATACGTATGTATTTGGCACGTGAGGCAATTACGTAACGCCAGTTGTGCATGCGCAGAAACTCCTTAAAATGTGCACAAGCGAAGGCGGGCTTTTCGAACTTGAAGGCAAGTTTCACCGAGTCTAGAGCAACAATGTAGCACAGTGTGATAGATTTAGTATTTCAGATTACCGAGTTTACTTTACGTTGACCAGCAGTCAAAGAAAATTAACTAACAAATCCGTAAGGTGTCAAAAGTTAGGGTGTTCTCGCGCTCTTGTGTTCTTACATAACAACCGCCTCTGCGTCTAGAATTGTTTCACTCGTTTCTTCGCACACTCTGTTTTTTATATTCTTGTTTGTGTAATGTTTCTGGGTCACTTTCCACAAAAAGATCTTTTGCGGGACAAGTTCATAAGTGTTTCGATGTGGTCGGTGGTCCACTCCTTCGCTATACTGGAGGCAACTAGAACTTGCTGTCACTTGAAAACCACAGGAAAACTATTGAAATTCTAGCACTTGGCATATCCTGTTGATGATCTAAATTTAGCGCGAACTTCAGTGTGAGATGCTTCTATAGGTTTCCACTAGGAAACTCTGTCTCGAAATCTGGCAGAAAGCGCATAGCGAATTTTGTCGTATGTGAAACATACCAACGGCAAGACTCAGTCAATACCTCCACTGCGCAATAACTGTGGTGATGTCACTGATGACAGTGCCACTAAAGCAGAGTTACTAAACACAGTTTTCCGAAGATCTTTCACAAAAAAGACGAAGTAAATTTTCCATAACTCGAATCTAGAACAATTACCAACATCAATAACAAAGTAGTATATGAAATGAAATGATCGTATAGCATGCGGGAGATTTCGGCCGTCGTATGGCAAATCCTTTTTAGTTGACGGGACTTCGGCGACTTCCGAGTCAATGATGATGAAGGACACACAACACCCAAACATCTCGAGACAGAGAAAATCCCTAACCCCGCCGGGAATCGAACCCGGGGCCCAGTGGAAGGAAAGGAGAACGCTACCGCAAGGCCACGAGCTGCGGATTACGGGAGTAGGTATCATCAGTGTATCGAACCAGCTTATATCACTTAATAACTGCTATTCCTCCAGTCCAGATTGTATACCAATCAGGTTCTTTTCACAGTATGCTGATACAATACCTCCATTCTTAACAACTCGACGGAAGACCCTACCTAAAGACTGGAAAAATGCACAGGTCACACCAATACTCAAGAAAGGCCACTGGATTAATGCTCTGAGTCCCTAACGTCATTTTCAGTAGGATTTTAGAACATGTACTGTGTTCGAATACTATGGATTACCTCGAAGAAAACGGTTTATTGATAAATAGTCAGTGCGGATTCAGAAAATGTCGTTTTTTTTGAAACACAACTAACCGTTTACTCACACTAAGTAATGAGTGTTATCGACAGGGGATCTCAAATTAATTCCATATTTCTAGATTTCCAGAAGGCTTTCGACACAGTTCCTCACAAGTGAGTTCGAAGCAAATTGTGTGCTTATGGAGTATCATCTCAGTTGTGGCCGTGCGGTTCTAGGCGCTTCAGTCTGGAACCGCGTGACCGCTACGGTCGCAGGTTCGAATCCTGCCTTGGGCATGGATGTGTGTGATGTCCTTAGGTTAGTTAGATTTAATTAGTTCTAAGCTCTAGGCGACTGATGACCTCTGAAGTTAAGTCACATAGTGCTCAGAGCCATTTGAACCATTTTTTCAGTTGTGCGACTGGATTCGTGATTTTCTCTCACAAAGCTCACAGTTCGTAGTAACTGACGGAAAGTCATCGAGTAAAACAGAAATATTGTCTGGCGTTCCCCAACGACGTACTATATGCTCTATGCCCTTCTTGATCCACTTAAACTGATAAATCCTGCCAATTCGCCAAAGATGGGGTGTCTAGTGTAACATTACAGGACATATTGGGACATATTGAAGTATTCGATACTGTAGACTTTTAGGGGATGTCTCTACAGATATGCAAAATGTAAAGGGAAACTTTGGTGATGTTTAAATATTGTACTGTGTCAATATTAGGACATTTTGCACAGAAAGAACAAAAATAGAATTAATGTAAATATATATTAGTGTTATTCAATTTTGTAATTATATTTCATTTTGTAAAAGAAAGACTCACTGTTTGCTGTAGCTCTGATTAATTGTATAAATTATCAGTTTTGAGCTAAATTATTTCGTATAATATGGACAAGATACTTTTAAAAACTCACCAGCTAAAGAGAAAGTCTGTAAATGAACGTTTAATGCACACTTCTGGAACTTTCTATGGAGAAATTCTGTATTATGATCGCAAAAACACAAAAACTTGTGAAAACTGTGTCATAACCTAATTTCGAAAGACGGTTTGTATCAAGAAATATTGCTAAAAAGATTTATTTACGTTTTGAAACACGATTTAAATCATTTTACATATAAATAGTTGTTCTAAATCACTCAAGAAATATCCAGAATCAAATGTCAAGATATTTCTGGAAACATCGGTACAAATCTGGTGAAGGTTATCCAGAAGCTGCTAGAAAAATGTTATAAAATCTATTTGGAAATTATGCTTGTAAGAATTTATGTGTACTGATCCTTTTACTTACTTTAATCTGTACTAAAATTCTGTAATGTCTAATTTAGTTTTAAGTCGTGAATTGCTATCGTATTGTAAACAAAACATTGTCAAAGACTCTCATTGTTTGGAAAGATATCAATACACCTAGGAGTTGTCAGTTGCCAGTTCGGATATGCAGTGCGGTTAGCTCTGAGAGTCAGTTGTTGAGTCTGTGAAGTCTGTCAGTTCTGTTTGTAAATAAACGTCTGTAATGAAGAATTACTTGTTGTCGTCAATATGAACTCAAGACCTTTTGCACGAAGCAGACACCTCCTAATGCAACGTTTTAATTTGGTTGAGGAAGCTGGGATCGCTATTATTTCAAACAAATTGAAGTGGAACGTTTTAATTTGGTGTTGAGGAGCTGTAATGTTATAATATGGTGGAGGAGCTGGGATGTTATAATTTGGTGGAGGAGCTGGGATCTGACGACAACCCAGTGATTCTTCAAAATAAAATACGTCTCTTCTGGGATCACAAGAAGAAAATACGTCTGTTTTGGGACCACAAGAAGAGGATAAACGACGGACCAGTCATTCTTCAGAAGTAAATACGTCGATTCTGGGGTCACAAGAAGAGGAGTGAATCAACCGAGCGAAACCATCCTGGAATTGAAGAAATTTCGCAAAACACGGACACCAACGACCGCCGACGGACACTAAGATAAGTACCTGCTTCCTAAAATAATGGAAAAAGACGCAGATTTCAGTACTGACAGCGGTGTAGCGAGTACACCTATTAGGGAAAGTGCTTCTGACAGTGTAGGAATGTTGGAAATGTTAAAACAAATGTTTTCAGAGTTAAACTCGAAGATGGACGATTCTCGTGCCGAATTACATCAACAAATTGAACAGACACAACAACAGATGGACAGGTCGATTTCGAAGGCTGTGTGTGATTTAAAATCAGAAATAAATTCAAATACAGAACAGATTGCTCACACTAATCAGGTTCTCGAAGACTGGCGAATTACTTTTGAGTGAAACCAAAAAGAACTTAGTTGTCGTGTGGACACAGTTGAGAGCAAAATTTCTATCCTTGAAACTGATTTAAGTAACGAAATTTCAAATAACCAGTCAAAACTTAAAAAAGTTGTTGATTTTGTAAATGAGGAAAATTCTCAATTGAGAAATGAATTTGACCAGACAAAACGATTTTTTGAAAGCGAAATTGAATCTTTCAAATCTGATTCTGACAAAAAGGTCACAGAAATTTGTAGTAGAGTAGGTAATGTCGAAAAAACTGTAGACAGAAAATTTGTAGAAATACAAGAAACTATGTTGCAAAAAGGTTTTAGTAATAGTTGTAATGGGGTATGGGGAAATTTTCCCTTTAAAACTTATCCCGGTGACAAGAATATACACTCAAAAGACTTCATGCAATTCTGCAAGGAGCAGTTCACGTCCATAATGACAGATAGTGTTAAGATAAAATTTGTAAAGAAATTACTTGATGGTGAGGCGCTTTCGTGGGCCAATCAGAACTGTTCCGCGGAAATGTCCTTTGAAGATTTCGAAAAATGTTTTCTAACCAAATTTTGGTCTGAAACTGAGCAAGCTCGAATCAAAAGTGAATTCTTGAATGGTCCTAGTTACAGAGAATCTGATGGGTCAATGAAAGCCAATTGTGAGAAACAGTTGCAAAAATTAGTGCATCTGGATAAGCCATTTGATGAGCTAACTCAAACTGATGCACTAAAACGGAGACTTCCGAAAAGAGTACAGTGGGGTTCAGTATATAGTCCAGATGAGTCCATAGAACAATTCTTGAAATATGTGGACAAACTTGATAGAGCCTTTGAACAAAACAACAGATTTAACGACTTTGTAGGTTCATCACACAGAGGGTGGGAACCGAACCGTGGAAATAATAACAATAATAGTGAACGAAGAAACTTTAACAACAACAGGGATAATTATAATAGCAATGACAGAAGAAATTTTGGTAGGAATGATCAGCACTTTAATTCAAACAGAGAATGGGAAAATCGAAACAGGTCCTGGGGTAATGACATGAGAGAAGGTAACCCGAGGCAGGGAAACGACAGACATAGGCCTTTAAACGACTAAATGCTCCACTGGGAGTCTGTCAGTTTGGGGTAAGGAATTTTCAAAATCAGGCTAATTTCACCCGGAACAGACAGCACTATAATCAGAGACCTAACCAGTATAGACAGTATGCTTATGATCGATCTGTAGATAGAGGTAATGAAAAAATTAAATTTGACAGGAAATTTTGGAATGTCATCAGAGAAAATACTAGAAACAACTGTTATAGGAACCAGACTACCTTTGATGAAGTAGGCTTAGAAGATGATATAATTGCAAATTTATATAATCAAGAAGAAGCACGTAATGCTGAAATGAAAGGTAAGGATAACTTTGATAATTTTGGATTGTACAAACTTATGTGTGGTGATGTTTTAGATGTAAGTTGTCATAATGATGTTCGTACTGAAGTTTCTGGAAAGTCTGATATTCATGTGGATGTGGTTGGTGAAGATGGTGTTGTGAGTAATGTTGGTGATACTAGTAGTGTTTGTAGTGTAAGCTCAGGCAATGATGATGATAATGTTGATGTTAAGGCTAATGGTGATTATGTACTAGAAGATTTTGATGGTGAATTGGATGGAATAGTTTATGTTGAAGTTAAGGAGGATGTTATAAGCAATAGTGTTGAGAATAGTTGTGCCAGGAACTCTAACTACATTCCACATGAGAATCAGATTGTGCCAGTTCAGCTTAGTAATACATCAGGAGACAGGGGGGTTGATTGTGCTGATGCATCTGAGATTATTTTGAAATCTGTTTGGGACAAATTTAAAGATTACAGTGATGACAATGATGTTAAGATCAAATTAAGGGAAATTTGTGAACCAGTTTCTGCTTTTAAGCCTAATGAAATCATCAAACGGGGTACTAGTCAGGAAGTGTGTGAGGTAAATAGTAATCCAGACATTCCAGTAAATTCCAGTAGACCTAGAAGTTTGAAGAAAGTATTGCCTAATAAAGAAAACCTAAATATGGAACAGAGGTATGATGAGATAGCAGAAGATCTTTTCTATGAAGAACAGGAAGAAAGGGAAAACACCACTATTGGTAGTCCATACATAAAAATTAAAGCTGCAGGTTGGGAAGGGTATTGTTTGATTGACACAGGGAGTCCAATTAGTGCCATTTCAAGCAAATTAAGAGATATAATTAAGCATGATCCTGACTTTGTTGAATTACCAGTTGTTGGAATAAAAATTAGAGGCATTACCGGCAAACTGAGCAAAATTGTTAATAGACAGGTGTTGTTGTCCTTCAGTATAAATGATGTACAGTTTACTCAAGGATGTCTTGTAATAAGTGACCTAAATGAGAATGTACTGTTGGGTATGGACTGGATATTAAAAGCTAATGCAGCATTTGATTGGGAAAAGAGTTTGTTTACCTTTATTGATCCTAAGACGAGAGTATGTTCCAGTACTGACATGTCGGTTCAAAACTGTGCTGATAAGGGAATTGAAATTAGGGACGTTACATTTTCTAAAGACAGTGGTTATTGTGTAGAGGAAATTACTGAGGATTATGATGATGGAGAATATGGGGATATAGTTCAAGAAAAATTACGGGAATCAGATAATTTGAACCAAGAACAGAAGGTAGAGTTAGAAAGATTATTGTGGAATTACTGTGATGTTTTTGATGATAGACCTGGCAGAGTAAAGAATTATCAATGGAAACTCAGATTAAAACCACATGAGCCATTCTTTATAAAACCTTATAGTGTACCCATTGCAAAGAGAAAAGATGTAGAAAAGGAACTTCAAAAGATGGAAGAGTGGGGCATCATTGAGAGAAGTAAGAGCCAATACAATAATCCTTTGGTAGTGGTTGCAAAACGTGATGGCAGTGTCAGGCTTGTACTAGATTCAAGACACCTAAATAAGTATCTGGAAAGAGAGACCGATCATCCCGAGAATATAGACGAATTACTTCATAAATTTGAAAGAATGAAATACATGACCAGTTTAGATCTCACATCAGGATTTCACCAAGTAGAATTAAAAAACGATTCCAGAAAGTATACTGCCTTCTTGTATGGGGGAAGATGTTACCAGTATTGTGTGGTACCATTTGGGCTGAATGTCTCAGTAGCCGAATTCATTAGAGCACTTGAATTTGTTTTGGGAAAAGATCTTTTATCAAAATTAACTGTGTATGTAGATGACATTTTGATCACTGGAGAAACTTGGGAAGAACATGTTAATACTTTGAGGGAGGTTTGCAATAGATTAAGGAAAGGGGGAAGTCACTTAAATTATCTAAATGTAAGTTTGCTATGAAAAAATTGAAGTTTCTGGGGCACAGTATTTCTGAGGAAGGTATTTTGCCAGATCCTGAAAAACTCGAGGCAATTGCAAAATTCCCAATTCCAAAAACCAAGAAACAACTAAAGTCATTTTTCGGGATGTGCGGTTACTACAGAAAGTTCATTAGTACCCAAGCTCTAAATGCTCCAAGTCTTAACAGATTACTGAAGAAAAACGCAATGTGGGTTTGGGATCAGGAATGTGAAGCTGCTTTTGAAGAAATAAAAACACAGTTATGTAACAGTCAAATTTTGTACCGTCTTGATTTAAGTTTACCTTTTTGCATTATGGCAGATAGTAGTGATTATGGCCTAGATGCTCACCTTTTCCAAGAAGTAAATATAAATGGGAAAATAGAACACAGGTCTATTGCTTTTGCTAGTCGAACCTTGAAAAAACATGAGAGGCAATACACTGTTACCGAGAAAGAGCTTTTGGCTATTTACTGGGCATTTTCTAAATTCAGAAATTATTTATTGGGAAACCAGGTAGTTGTCTACACAGACCATAAGGCATTAATTTATATTCAAGAATGTAGGTTGCATCATGGAAGGATTACCAGGCGGGCACTCTTGTTACAACAATTTAATTACTCAATAAAATATCTTAGAGGACCCGATAATGTAGTTGCTGATGCTTTATCTAGACTACCTGTGGGGGGTGACTTTGAAGATGACAGTGGGGAATGTGAAAAAGAATTCAAAATTATGTATTTAAGAGGGGTGGACAATGAACAAGAAATCAGAGACATTTGTAATGACATCCGACGGAATCAGAACCACGATGAGAACTGTAAATTGGTCAAAAGTTATTTAGGGAAAAAGGGACATGAAAAAGTGGGAAATTATTACAAAATCTACAAGGGGATTCTATTCAAGAGAAACAGTGTAGATAGCGATGTATGGAAATTATGTTGGCCTGAACAGTACATCAATGTACTCATCAAGTACATTCATGAAAGTTTTGGTCATTGTGGGATTCAAAAGTGTATCCAGAAAATCCAAGAAAATGTGTACTTTAACAACATAGCCAGGAGGGTTAGAAAAATTTTGACGGGTTGTGACAGGTGCCAAAGAGTAAAAGTATCCAACCAAACTTGTCGAGGATTGATGCAAAACATCTTACCAAAAGAACAACACGAGTTAGTCGCTGTCGACTTATATGGACCATTACCGAAGACCAGAGGAGGCTTTTGTTACATTTTTGTTATGGTTGATATTTTTTCAAAATTCATTAAGTTATACCCTCTTCGCAAGGCAAACAGTAAGAGCATTATTTCAAAAATCAGAGGAGACTATTTTGGCAGGGTTGGAAAACCTCAGAAAATCTTATCAGACAATGGGACTCAATTTACTTCTGGAGTATGGAAAGCTTTTGTTGAAGATGAAAATATAAGTCACATTCTTATTTCAGCTTATCATCCGTCAGGAAACCCTTCGGAGATATACATGAGGGAAATTGGGCGATTCTTTAGAACCTACTGCAATACTGATCATGCTAGTTGGATTGACTATGTTGAGAAATTGGAAGATGTTGTGAACAGCCTTCAGCATTCCTCAACAGGGTTTTCGCCTTATGAAATACAGTATAATAGCAAACCACCACATCCAATTAGTGATTTCATTGATTTTCCAGTCTGCAAACCATTAAGTACTCAAGAGAGAGAGGAAATAGTGAGAAAGACCATGAAATCTGAAGGTGATAGGAGGAAATGTAGACATGACAAAAGATTGAAGCCTACTCAATTTAAAATTGAAGACTTGGTCCTTGTTAAAACACAACAGAAGTCTAAAGCCATCAGTGGTGAATTAAAAAAGTTTTTTGACATATACATTGGACCTTTCAAGATTCAGGACAATCCTCATCCGAATGCTTACCGTCTAGTCTACCCAAATTCTGGCAGACTGTTTGGCCTACGAAACGTGACCGAACTGAAATTGTATAAAAAAATGTAAAAAAGTATTTTAGATAATAGATGTTCATAGACTTTTATATGTAATCTTACCAGGATATTTTTGTATACTTTGTTATGTTGTATTTATCTGATTCCTCACGGGAGCATACATTCTTTGTGTGCTAAGTGTTTGGCGAGCACTAGGTCCCCTAGCTATGCAATTGTCATATTTCATTTTCGTATTCTGGCATTGCATCTTACACTTATTCTGTGATCCTGTATAATCAATTTTCTCCATCTGCCAGTCTATCCTCTCTTAGCTTTAAGAAATTATTTAGAGTAAATTTTCTTGAGTAATTAGACTTTAGAGAATTCAAATTTCTGTGTCCTTAAAAATTGGTCCACCGACTATTAAATGCTTTTGCTAATGTTTAACTGGGTTTGACCACTGTATGCTGTATATTCATAGCGGACTGTGCTATTGCAGCCTGTGATAGCCTGCAGTGTATATGGAAACCATACGGACTGTGAAGATGAGACTGAAATACAGTGTGTGGCATTGAGGTATTCCGACCTTTAAGGAAGAAGATCACTGACCTTCAAGAAAGAAGATCACCGGTCTTCAAGAAAGAAGACACCAAAGATATGTGTAAAACTTTTCTGTTTTGTAATGTAAGGACATCAACCCTTCCGTGTTTCACGTGGAAGTGCTGATGGGGGGGTTGTGTAACATTACAGGACATATTGGGACATATTGAAGTATTCGATACTGTAGACTTTTAGGGGATGTCTCTACAGATATGCAAAATGTAAAGGGAAACTTTGGTGATGTTTAAATATTGTACTGTGTCAATATTAGGACATTTTGCACAGAAAGAACAAAAATAGAATTAATGTAAATATATATTAGTGTTATTCAATTTTGTAATTATATTTCATTTTGTAAAAGAAAGACTCACTGTTTGCTGTAGCTCTGATTAATTGTATAAATTATCAGTTTTGAGCTAAATTATTTCGTATAATATGGACAAGATACTTTTAAAAACTCACCAGCTAAAGAGAAAGTCTGTAAATGAACGTTTAATGCACACTTCTGGAACTTTCTATGGAGAAATTCTATATTATGATCGCAAAAATACGAAAACTTGTGAAAACTGTTTCATAACCTAATTTTGAAAGACGATTTGTATCAAGAAATATTGCTAAAAAGATTTATTTACGTTTTGAAACACGATTTAAATCATTTTACATATAAATAGTTGTTCTAAATCACCCAAGAAATATCCAGAATCAAATGTCAAGATATTTCTGGAAACATCGGTACAAATCTGGTGAAGGTTATCCAGAAGCTGCTAGAAAAATGTTATAAAATCTATTTGGAAATTATGCTTGTAAGAATTTATGTGTACTGATCCTTTTACTTACTTTAATCTGTACTAAAATTCTGTAATGTCTAATTTAGTTTTAAGTCGTGAATTGATATCGTATTGTAAACAAAACATTGTCAAAGACTCTCATTGTTTGGAAAGATATCAATACACCTAGGAGTTGTCAGTTGCCAGTTCGGATATGCAGTGCGGTTAGCTCTGAGAGTCAGTTGTTGAGTCTGTGAAGTCTGTCAGTTCTGTTTGTAAATAAACGTCTGTAATGAAGAATTACTTGTTGTCGTCAATATGAACTCAAGACCTTTTGCACGAAGCAGACACCTCCTAATGCAACGTTTTAATTTGGTTGAGGAAGCTGGGATCGCTATTATTTCAAACAAATTGAAGTGGAACGTTTTAATTTGGTGTTGAGGAGCTGTAATGTTATAATATGGTGGAGGAGCTGGGATGTTATACTAGGAAACCTGCTTTCTCGAATATCTAGACAACAATTCAAGCAAACGATATTAATGAATTACAAAAAAGTAAATGACAATACTTAACTTTGAATATTACACAGATGTGTCGCAAGTAAAAGGCGGCAGACAAAATACTCGAGTTTCTTTAGTACAACAATTCCAAGTCTGAGCTACATAGAATGTACGAGCAAAGTAATGAGCTTTGACGCTTGTGTTCACGTCGCTAGTCTTGAAGCTTCTCTTCGACTGGGCCGCGACCAGTCGGGCGCGGCGCTTATGTCCTGTTCACATAGAAGCCGCTACTGTCGCGTTGTCATCCTGGAGAGGTGTCGGTCAGCGAGCAATTGGCTGACGTCTTGCCACAGCCCTCTCTTCTGTATCGTTCCCGACTGGCGTGCCGGCGCCTGGTAACATAAACGACATAGGAGACAATGTGAGTAGCCCTCTTAGATTGTTTACAGCGTCTTATTAAATCATAAGATGATAAAAACGCATAGCAAAATGGTTCAGACAAGATATCAGTATCGTGCAAAGATTGGTAACTGATTGTAAATAATGGAAAGAGTGAAGTGATCAACATGGGTACTAAAAGGGATCCGCAAAATTTCGGTTACACGATAAATCACGCGACTCTAAAGGCTGTCCGTGAAGCTAAATACGGAGAGCAAATCAAAGACTGAAATTTATTGGCAGAACACTTAGAAAGTATCACAGGTCTCCAAAATAGACTGCTTATACCACGCTTGTCCGCAAATTGCTACAGGTTTCAGTGCTGGGCCATCAACAAAATTGGCGTGCGAACCATTCAACGAAACATCATCGATATGGGCTTTCGGAGCCGGAGGCACACTCGTGTACCCTTGATGACTGCACGACACAAACCTTTTCGTCTCACCTGGGCCCGTCAACACCGACATTGGACTGTTGGTGACTGGAAACATGTTGCCTGGTCGGACGAGTCTCGTTTCAGATTGTATTGAGCGGATGGATGTGTACGGGTATGGAGACAATCTCATGAATCCATGGACCCTGCATGTCAGCAGGGGATTGCTCAAGCTGGTGGAGGCTCTGTAATGGTGTGGGGCGTGTGCAGTTGGAGTGATATGAAACCTCTGATACATATAGATACGACTCTGACAGGTGAGACGTACGAAAACATCCAGTCTGGTCACCTGCATCCATTCATGTCCGTTCTGCATTCCGACGAACTGGGAAATTCCAGCAGGACAATGCGACACCCCAGGCGTTCAGAATTGCTACAGAGTGGCTCCAGGAACACTGTTCTGAGTTTAAACACTTCCGCTGGCCACCAAACTCCCCAGACATGAACATTTTTGAGCATATCTGGGATGCATTGCAACGTGCTGGCCGGTAGAGATCTCCACCCTGTCGTACTCTTACGGATTTATGGACAGTCCTGAAGGATTCATGGCGTCATTTCCCTCCAGCAATACTTCAGACATTAGTCGAGTCTACGCCACGTCGTGCTGCGGCACTTCTGTGTGCTCGCAGGGGCCTTACAAGATATTAGGCACGTGTACCAGTTTCCTTGGCTCTTCAGTGTATTCTCCTGTGATGCATCTAGTCATGACTTCGGAGGAGTTCTGAATCAGGAGATCGACAGTGAGGAACATCCTATTGCTTTTGCACTGAGACAACTTAATAGAGCCGAAAGAAATGCATAGCCCCATATATAGAATAACGTATTTTCGACGTTTACCGTTACTGGAAGACTTTTAAAATGGTGACCGATTATACTGCTCTGTAATGGTTATTAGGGTTGAAGGACCCGTCAAGTAGACTAAGTTTCAGTGAGTTTAACTATGAAGTAGTTCACAAGCCAGGAAAGGAACATGGAAATGCAGACGCATTAAGCAAGAAGGTAGAGGTAGCACAACTTTAGCGCCAGGAACTTGCTGAATATCAAGCGACACAGAATGCTGAAAGTGACTGTAAACAATACAGGACGCAACAGCAGTTCAGCGTGTGTGATGGTCTGTTGTGCAAGGTAACAAGTTTAGGGCAGCAGGTGGTGGTACCAGCAAGATTGAAGGAAGCGGTCCTAAAGAAAGCACATGGTCTTGTGCTTAATGTTCAGTATGCGTTGAATACTGATATACGAAATAATCAGTTTACAGCCAGAGATATTGCTACATTTCCGATCCTATTCTGTGCGTAAGAACACTTTCTGTCATTCTACCATCAATTTCAGCTTCTGACAACTTCCTCTGAGCTATAAGAACAGTCATTTAAAGTTGCATGGCTAACCTTCTTACAACCACCTCTCACAACTGAACTATCTTACCATGTCTTTTCAACACTTACTACGTAGAAATTAACAAATTAATCACCAAGACGTACAGACCTGGTACATCAAAACTTTTTAATGTTAACAATCAGACAACAGATACAGAAGTGGATACAGTTTTATGTTCATTTATTAGCAAGAAATTTCAATACTGAAATTCAGCCTCGACAATGTCTTCCAGATCGTCTGCCCCACGCTCGCCGTCGGTTTGACTCAAATAGCGCCCGGTACACCCGCTGCTACGTCGTCAGAACAACACTGGAACACCTTTCCAAATTCTGTCGTGGGTCATAAAAGAAATAGAAATCAAATATTTTCAGTACATCAACTCACATAAAATCCAGAATACAAAATTATGACATATATTCCTACTTACCTGCCGTCGCTCAGAGGAACCTATGAGTGTTTGTGATGACAAATCGTAAACACTACAACTTGATGAAGGAATTATGTCTTTTATTACGTATGAAGAAATTAAGGCCTAGACCACCTCACCCTCAATCGAATGGAAGGACGGAACGGGTTCGTCGGACGATTGGCCGACTGCTGAGTTAATAAGTTAACTTTCACCACTATGACTGGAAAGTGTATCTTTCGTTCGTTCTGTGTGTGTGCAATTCAGATATCCACATTAGTTCGGGATTGTGGTATATTGGAGAAAAATACCATCGCTATTTGATGTGATTAGTGCAAAAAGAGGCAAGATTGGGAGTCAGTGTGTGAGTTCGCGAGAAGAGTGAGAGAGGTAAGGAAGCGAACACGGTGGGCACTGGAGAAACAAGATGAAGCTTTCTGAAGCATGGGAAGAATACCACAGTGTAGAGTGGGGCAGGGGGTAATGCGGTCTAGTCCTCATACACCAAAGGACAAGACAAAGAAATTTGTGACGATTGTAACTTCATTAGCAGATAAGAGAAACCACATCACCAGGTAACATCAGACCACAGTTATTGACGAGGTCAACAATAGAGCATTCTTGACACCTGCGACCGTTCATAGATGCTCCAGAGTCGATCCCAGGGTTTGTAAGAGTAGAACCAGAGGAAAAAAGGAACGAGAAGAGGAACACATATGAACGTGTAAATGTTTCTGTGCAAGAACTACCACATACATTGAGATCAAGGAAGTAGCAGCTGTATTTTTGTTGTCTTTATTGGCGGTTATTTTCGATATTATATACTGGATATCGGGAGTAGTATGTTAAGGGTAAACGCAAGAGATGTATATTGGAATAGGGGTTCCTTAGTTTTCCTTTTATGGAAAATGCCGACTGGTGACAGCACACTTGTAAGTGGAGGGGGGAGATGATGTTAGTGCCTGACCTCTGCCTACTGCACACCAATAGCGGGGATGGGAACGATGCTGGTTGTGGTGGTGCTGTACTTCTTCGCCTGGGGCGGGGTGGGAGCAATGCAGAGCCAAAATCTGGAGAGACACGTTGTGTTTGCAAAAGTTGAGGTAATTACTAAACATCAATGGACGCTGCGTTTAGTATTTGATGCACGGATTTCCGAAATGAGATACGGACGCTGGAGGACGTGTTTACTGGTTTGCAACAGGCAGCCAAGAACAAGGGAGTTCTTGGGGAAGCTTCAGAGGAGTGCGAGAAATTGCATAAAGCGTATAAGCAGTTGCGCAGACGGATGCAGCAAGTAATGGAGTTATCACTGAGGCCGTTTTTTTTCACGCCTGAAACTGATCTGAGACATCTCTGAATACTGTTCACGTAAGAATGAACCCTTAATTATTCCGTAGCTCGAAATATAATTTTAATTTAGAAAGTTTGAGCGTAAACGTCTTTGCGTTTCTTGCTTTTGCTTTTAGCGATGTTTGTACACTCTACACAATTGAGATGTAGCGTCTGAAAATCATTGCTCAGTCGTAGTCAGCGAACGCAAAAACGGACCCGACTCCTCGCCACAATAAACTGCCGTTAACAACCCAAACTCTTCCCCGTCAGTTACTGTTTCTCGCCGCACTCAGTATAGTATTGGCGGTCACATTCTGCTCTTAACAAACCTAATATTACTTGCTCAATAAATGTCTTTTAAACAGTTTTTGAATTAACCTTTTGGCATATGTATCCCAACAGTATTTATATTCAAGGCAATCCAAATTAAATGAACTTATATCAAAAGCACAATGATGATAGGAGGATCCAATTTCTTATCGCGGTGGACACATAAATGCACTTCACTTGTACACTGCATTGCCTACCGTAGCCGTTGTCTTTGCGACCGTTTCCAATATCACCGTAGCAGTGAGTAGATTCAAAGAACTGATTTTAAACTCACCTCCAGACAGTCTCTCTGAAATCGAACTACAGACACGAAGATTTGATCGCCAGCTCTGAAGGAGCGAATGGATTTATTGTTTCACAAATGAACCTGGATTTATTTTAATCTGAATAATATCTGTCTTTAGTCTGAAGGATTTCCACTTAGAGAGACAAAATGGATCAATGTTTCTGAATTGTTACGCAGCACTGTGACTACCATCTTAAAGTTCAAGTTACGCAACAAGTGTAATTATTGGGTACTAAGAAGTATTGGTTCAAATTCTCAAACGCAATCATTCAATAACAAAACAACAAAGCATCAGTGCGACCACCATACGCAAATAAAACAGATTGGCTCTGAACGAGCAATTGCTTTACGTCTGAAAACTGAGATTGCGACAGATAAGCACTGTCATAACAGTTTAAATTCTAAAAAAACACTAAACGTTTACATAATGTTATGGTCAGGAAAAAGGATATATACTGACTTTACGTAAATAAAAAATGGCTCTGAGCACTATGGGACTTAACATATGTGGTCATCAGTCCCCTAGAACTTAGAACTACTTAAACTTAACTAACCTAAGGACATCACACACATCCATGCCCGAGGCAGGATTCGAACCTGCGACCGTAGCAATCGCGCTGTTCCGGACTGAGAGCCTAGAACCGCGAGACCACCGCGGCCGGCCTTTACGTAAATAACTTTAGAAACAATTTCAATAAAATTGGTCTATTCAAAAAAGGATTGCACCACATGGATTGTTATAAGGTTCTTTCCTTATGTGCTAGTGATGCAGTAGCGCTGCCGATTTACTTTGGTGGCCGATGGTAGGTTCTTCGGATCTCAATACCACTGGAAAATAAAGCAACGAGCCATTTTGCCTACCTCCGACGTTACTCTTGACGTTTCTCTGTCCAATATTTCCATCTCGATTAAGTCCGGAAAATCTTGCAGCAAGCGACTTATAATTTTAGAAGATGACGTTTCTGTATAAATGATAAAACCGTATCAAATATTGGTGTCGAAGACACTCAATAAGTACATACTAAAATTTCACTTCAGAGTGTACGGACGGACAGATACCAGTGAAATTCAATAGTATTAAGAACAACCGTTGCATTTCCCTCCATCAGCCGGAAGTAATCCATTGGTACACTGTTGCTGACAAGGAGCACTTTGATTCCGGAGTTAACTATCTGAAGTACGTGTTCCGAAAGAACGGCTGTGGTTCCCGTGGTATGAAGTCAGCGTTCTCCAAGATAAGAAAACATGAAACATTTCAATGGTTGCGAGATGTTCAATCAATTGTATTCCTTCCTTTCTGCGGCGGTACATCCAGCAAAATAGGCAGTCATAGAAAGAAAAGATATGATACGTCATTTCCGACCTCCTGAGAACATAAATGAGATGTACGTTCTATTAAGGACAGGCTCGGTCTCAGTATCCTTGGGATTTATAATATCCCTTGTGAGGGCCGAAACAATTACATTGGTCAGTCCATCCGCACCGTCTTCGCCCGTTGTGCAGAACATCGACGGCCTATTGAAGATCAAGAACTGGAGAAATCTGAGTAGCTGAGGGGGGGCATAGTATTCCTAATTCAATTTTTGGAGCCAGTCTTCAGCTAAAAAAAACTTAGAAGAATGATACAAAGAATAAAACTTCTGATGCAATAAATAAAATTATTCCTCATGGTAATCCAAACAAACACACAATATTGTTTGAAACAAAAGCTTTGTCCCAGGCTCCTGCATACTGGGATGTTGTTATTAAAGAGGCTATAGAACCATGAATGTGTGATAAAAACTTCAGCCGTGATAGTAAATATGATCTTAGCGGCGCATGGAAGCCAGTTCTCGATGCAGAGATATTCGTTACAATGATTACGCTGCTACGGGAGCGTTGGCGCCACCAGTGCACACGTTGACTCCGTCTGCGACAGATTACGTAATTATCGATCAATCACAAGCCGTCTATAAGCTATATAAGACTACAAAAGCAAAACGAGGATAATGGAATGTAGTCGAATTAAGTCGCATGATGCCGAGGGAATTAGATTAGGAAATGAGTTTTGCTATTTGGGGAGCAAAATAACTGATGATGGTCGAAGTGGAGAGGATATAAAATGTAGACTGGCAATGGTAAGGAAAGCGTTTCTGAAGAAGAGGAATTTGTTAACATCGAGTATAGATTTAAGGGTCAGGCAGTCGTTTCTGAAAGTATTCGTATGGAGTGTAGCCATGTATGGAAGTGAAACATGGACGATAAATAGTTTGGACAAGAAGAGAATAGAAGCTTTCGAAATGTGGTGCTACAGAAGAATGTTGAAGATTAGATGGGTAGATCATATAACTAATGAGGTGTTGAATAGGATTGGGGAGAAGAGAAGTTTGTAGCACAGCTTGACTAGAATAAGGGATCGGTTGGTAGGACATGTTCTGAGGCACAAGGGATCACCAATTTAGTACTGGAGGGCAGCGTCGATGGTAAAAATCGTAGAGGGAGACCAAGAGATGAATACACTAAGCAGATTCAGAGGGATGTAGGCTGCAGTAGGTACTGGGAGATGAAGAAGCTTGCACAGGATAGAGTAGCTTGGAGAGCTGCATCAAACCAGTCTCAGGACTGAAGACCACAACAACAACAACAACAACAAGACTACAGTCTAACATAACAGTTGCGACATCCCGTCCTGTTTTTGTTACCCATAGCTATAGTACTACCACAAGTGACAAGCAGGCGACACTTCTGAATGCGATATCGGATGAGTGCGAATGCTAACGTTAATAATGATTTGTAACTGTAGGGTGTCCAAGTAGAGCCATAAAAATCGACAATAACTCATAAATGACACCACATTTGTCATTCTTTAGTTTCCTAATGATCTTGGTAAGTACGATACGGTACATTACGTAACAGCTTATTTACGATTCTTTCGCAACGTTCAGATATTTACTGCGTAACATAGTTTTCGTTTAATAACAAAAATCTGTTATTAAACATTAGGAGACCTGATCTTTTATGGAAAGAAGTCGTATATCTATCCAAAGAAGCGGAGATTTTGTTCGCTACACACTCCGCCAAATTAACAAAGGTGAAACATAAGAAACCTGTATAGAATATAATATCTGCATTACTTAACGTTCCAAATAAGCCACCACACTTGTAGCTGAATGCAAAGCCAAACAGACGTGATAATGAAATGTCGAAAGCAATAAAACTGGTTCTCTACAAAGATGAAACCGAATCCATAACTCTTGCTACATTTGAGTCACAAACGGCAAGGATCTTCAACAAATTCGCGGTTAAAGTCAGAAGCAATGAGCGAATCACCAGACACCATTAATAATTTTTATCTGTTGAGGGAAGCACCTACCATAAAAAGAAGAGACCTTAAAAGAAATGGATTTATATTCATCCTCGTGCCTTAAATGTGATGTGTTTATACTCTCTTGTTTTCAGCAGACAAAGCTGCAACCACACACATATTCGAATGTATTTCTTCATACTAAGATAGAACTTATATCATTGAACAGTGAGATTCAGCTGTTTGTAAGTTTATTTCACGTTAATTCAATTCTCTTGGTAATTTACTAATGCCTAGAATGCAAGAATGTAACAACTATTT
The DNA here is from genome assembly GCF_023897955.1 of Schistocerca gregaria. Taxonomy (NCBI): domain Eukaryota; kingdom Metazoa; phylum Arthropoda; class Insecta; order Orthoptera; family Acrididae; genus Schistocerca; species Schistocerca gregaria. The sequence continues at coordinate 431,288,673 of NC_064921.1, forward strand.
CGTTAATTAAGTAGGAAAATAATTGAAAACAAACATTATTCTTACGATGAGTGTGACTATCTGCCTACTAACAGCATGGAGCGCTGGTGTTAGTCCAACTGTTAAACGGTAAAAACTTTCGCCTCAAGAGTGTGTCCTGACTACCTTTATTAGACTGTGATACGACCACCACAGCGTCAGTTTAGGCAGTGAGTTGCTTCTGACGAAGAGGATGGATGTAATCGTCGAAAGCCGAAAGCTCGAAGTTTTACTATGAACTGAAAAAAACCTTAAAACTTGTAACAAATAATTTATTCTACTATATTCGTTTAGATCATGTCAAAGCGGATTGAGTTGCTGAGTAGCCTATACCTCTGTATCCATATTTCAAAAGACTTCAGACAAAATACAAAAATTTTTTTTTATAAATATTCATTATAATTTTAGCTGTTACGTTACAAGGTAGTGCAGCACTGGGTATGGTGGGAGAAGACAGGTTGGACAGATGCCGGGGGAAGGACTTCGAAAACTGTATTTGGGACAGCAGATTCCAGGTACATGAAGGAACTGAACGGGAGAGTGGGCGAGGATAATATGGTTCAAATGGCTCTGAGCACTATGCGACTTAACATCTGAGTCCATCAGTCCCCTATAACTTAGAACTACTTAAACCTAACTAACCTAAGGACATCACACACATCCATGCCCGAGGCAGGTTTCGAACCTGCGCCCGTAGCCGTCGCGCAGTTCCAGACTGTAGCACCTAGAACCGCTCGACCTCACCGGCCGGCGAGGATAATAAGCTGTGGTGATGGACTAGGCGGAGGTATCAGAGAACACTAAGAGCTGGGACGTGGGGCCATGCAGGCACCAGTAGAAGTACTGGATGTGAGAGTCACCATGACAAGACTACCGTAATCGCTAACGAACAGCCTCTGGAGCGCGAGAGTAGAAATGGCGAGCTTCCAAGGGCCTACTGATCATGCGTTGAATGGCCAGTTGAATCTCGCCGCCGGCCGGTGTAGCCGAGCGGTTCTAGGCGCTATAGTCTTGAACCACGTGACCGCTACGGTCGCAGGTTCGAATCCTGCCTCGGGCATGCATGTGTGACAAGTCCTTAGGTTAGTTAGATTAAAGTAGTTCCAAGTTCTAGGGGACTGATGACCTCAGATGTTAAGTCCCATAGTGCTCAGAGCCATTTGAACCATTTGAGTCTCGTCTTGTTGACGCCAAACAGTAACTGTCGGGCTTAAGAAAAATGCAGAGAGAACGTCTGTCAGAGCTAGGAATGATAGCTGAGACTTACGAGCTGAACCTTCCTTTCTGTTACCATATGGCGTCGGTGGAGTTGAGGACGGACCAGGCACGATTTTACCTGCTAGTTAGGATCCTGGCGTCGGGAAGACGTGTGTATTTCACACACTCCTACCCAGTAAAATTGGAAGTCATAGGGAAATTTGAACAGGTGAGACTAGGTGGCGTGTTGCTGATATCTGAAGAGGGAGACAGTCATGCGGTGATGATAGAGGAAGAGCTATGACAATGTCAGAGGGAGAAATTTACAATATGTCCAGCTCGTCTGATTCAGAAGAGAGCGAACGCGCACACATTGCAGTTATTCATGAGTAGAGCGGGCGTCGGTATTGTCTGATGGATATCGTGGAATCTGGGCCATATTTGCAGCAAGCAAGTCTGCACTGGATTTATTCCGTATATAACAGTGTGGTAGTAATAGAAGTAGTAGTAGTAGTAATAGCGAGTTGCTATGAGCATGGAAGGATCACGGAGGTGAGACGACTGGAACTAAAAGCTAGTGACTTGTTGACTAATGGGACAGCATGCAGCATAAACTGGAGATACTCCCTAAGCAGAACCTAATCTTTCTCAACCATACCTGAAAACCAGACCCGATTCATTCCCTAAACCAATTAATAGCTGCACAAGAGAGGCGAATCTCTGTGGAGCAGTTAATGCAGCATGTTATACAATATCAGGAAAGGCAACAACACATAACCACGACCTTTAATGATACTATACCTAGCGCTGTCGTGACTCTACTTTACATAGCCTTCGTCTATTTGTAGCAGAGGGCTGCCCCTCACACCGATCCGCCAGTAATACAGCTCCCGGTGGACTGGATTGCTAAAGTATGAAAGGGAATACGATGTTATAAAACAAATGAATGTGATAGAATTTAAGGGGATATAAGACCATGGCGTAAGCAGTGAACTTCTGCAAATTGCATATCTTATACCAAGAGGTGAGAAGTGTAGAAGCATGAAGTGATGAAAGTTCTACAGAAACTACTGGACCGTTAAGACATAAGCAAGTAAATAGCATAAGGAGGCATTTAGCATTTAAGGGTTGAAAATTTTAGTACCAGATGTTTTGTTGAGGAAATTGTTTTGTGTAAGTGACACACAGTGGGTAACCAGTCCTAGTTCTGTGAGGTTGGCTCTTCACTATTCTGGGGGGGGGGGGGGGGGGGGGTAATGTACAGTCACTTCCAAGTTAAGAGTAAAATTTGAGAGAAGGTGCAATGGAACACTCCATTATCCGCCAGGGGCAGGTGAGTGGGGTATGTAGACATATGGGTTATGACAATAATCAGCCCAACTGCACCACTAGGACACAGGGGCTACGCCAGACGTGGAAATGACATGGAGCCACCAGCCACAGCCGCAGGTTCAAGTCCCCGCCAGGCCACCTGCTTCCTACACTAAGTCTACCGCCCCCAGACTTGGTGCCACAGCGCAGTTGGCCTGCCGGTCCACTCCAGCAGCACCCAGACTCTTGCCAACAGGCAGCGGGTCACAGCCCGGGCAGAGCAGCTACCTTCCAACAAGTGGCCGTGTCTCTTGCTGCTCATTTGCCGCCTGGGTACCATTATTCGTCGAAGAGGGGCTACCTCTGCAAGACCCTAGTACCCGCTGCAAATGTCGGTGCCGTGTGGCTCGCTCGTCATAACCACAGGCCTGTCACCGAGTACAGATGTCAGCAAATTAGGGCACCAGCGCATGTTGGAGCCAGCGCACGGGCTCTAGTCGCCGGGAGACGGACTACCGGCGCACTCCTGTGAGGCAGGGTCATGAACGCCTCCCCACCACACCCCAAACCAACGTGTAATTTGGAAATAAAGTATTAGTTTTGAAAGCTGCTTCTTCCTGGGCCTCAGTGGCCTGTCTCACCCCTTGGCTACTCCGCCTCTTGACAACACAGCTATCACACACCACCCCTGGGGGTGACTATAGTAGAAAACTACAGGATTTGGGAATACATCGTTTGAACCAATGAGCAGGCGCCAATGAGATGCCCAGTAGCATATGATGTTGTGGCTGGCAGGAGAGCCAACACCGTGTTACTAGAGGAGGCCGAAAGGCACGCGATTTAGCACACGCAGAATGGCGTGAGGTCTGGAACAGGACAAGGAAATTATAATTTAGAAACAACGGACGTAGCTGGTGGAATACTTAACTTTAATCCATTAATGACGAACGTCGCTCTTGACGGTACATGATTCAATGTCAATAATAACTGACAATGGCGCCTTGCTAGGTCGTAGCAAATAACGTAGCTGAAGGCTTTGCTAACTATCGTCTCGCAAATGAGAGCGTAGAAGTCAGTGAACCATAGCTAGCAAAGTCGGCTGTACAACTGGGGCGAGTGCTAGGAAGTCTCTCTAGACCTGCCGTGTGGCGGCGCTCGGTCTGCAATCACTGATAGTGGCGACACGCGGGTCCGACTTATACTACCGGACCGCGGCCGATTTAAAGGCTACCACCTAGCAAGTGTGGTGTCTGGCGGTGACAACACATACGATACACCATCAGCGGCATTGTTATTCGAGCATATCAAATTTTCTCTGCCTCGTGATGGCTGGGTGTTGTGTGATGTCCTTAGGTTCGTTAGGTTTAAGTAGTTCTAAGTTCTAGGGGACTGATGACCATAGATGTTAAGTCCCATAGTGCTCAGAGCCATTTTTTGAGCATATCAAACGCTTTTTATTACTACGGTCGATGTAAAAATAAAAATATGTTTGTTGTACAGGACAACTTTTCTGTCAGTAGTAGCGTGTTAATCATGTTTAATTTCTGGAAACATCTTCGAGAGTTAGATTGTTATTGGATGTGTAATAAAAAGTATTAAAGTATTTAATACAGTTTGCATTTTCTTCTGCTGCTGGAGATTTCGACAGGAGGTTTCCTGTTTGTCTCATCACGTCCTTTGCTCTCCCCAGCGTTGCTGGAGTTCCCCTCAGTAGCCATCTCGTTTTCACGGTCGCAGAGCTAGTATTTATTCATCTCTCACACTTCCAGTCATTGCAGCCTAGACACGGGTTTCCCGTTGCGACACGGAGTCTTTTATAGGTAGTCTTATAGTGGTGTCATTTTTTAAAAATATTAGTCGAGGTAACTGGTTGTAGCATAAAAACTTCATGACCTTGTGTGTGAGACATTTTTTCCTCATTATTTACAGGTCAACTTTGGGGCCTCAGCCATATATCCTCATTGGCAGTAGCCACCTGGCAAACTACTTCATCTCGCGGCAGTGTCTCTTCCGCCAGCTACCAGGTAGTTTAAATAAAGTGCTTGTCTATCCCATTCCCATCCTATGCTAGTAGTGGTATTTGTTTTTACAGTGCCAATTTAGCGATGTGTTCTACATCTACATCTACATTTATACTCCACAAGCCACCCAACGGTGTGTGGCGGAGGGCACTTTACGTGCCACTGTCATTACCTCCCTTTCCTGTTCCAGTCGCGGATGGTTAGCGGGAAGAACGACTGCCGGAAAGCATCCGTGCGCGCTCGTATCGCTCTAATTTTACATTCGTTATCTGCTCGGGAGGTATAGGTAGGGGGAAGCAATATATTCGATACCTCATCCAGAAACCCACCCTCTCGAAACCTGGACAGCAAGCTACACGGCGATGCAGAGCGCCTCTCTTGCAGACTCTGCCACTTTTTGAGTTTGCTAAACATCTCCGTAACGCAATCACGCTTACCAAATAATGCTGTGACGAAATGCGCCGCTCTTCTTTGGATCTTCTCTATCTCCTCCGTCAACCCGATCTGGTACGGATCCCACACTGATGAGCAATACTCAAGTATAGGTCGAACGAGTGATTTGTAAGCCACCTCCTTTGCTGATGGACTACATTTTCTAAGGACTCTCCCAATGAATCTCAACCTGGTACTCGCCTTACCAACAATTAATTTTATATGATCATTACACTTCAAATCGTTCCGCACGCATACTCCCAGATATTTTACAGAAGTAACTGCTACCAGTTTTCGTTCCGCTGTCATACAATCATACAATAAAGGAGCCTTCTTTCTATGCATTCGCAATACATTACATTTGTGTGTTGTGAGAGGATTTTTTCAGTCTTCTGTAGGTAGTCTTATAGTGGAGTCATTTTTTTTAAATATTAGTGGAGTTAATTGGTTATAGCAAAAAAATTTTATGACTTTGTGCGTGAGACTTTTTTTCCTCATTATTTACAGGCCTACTTTGAGGCCTCTTACTGTGACATACAATGAGGTGAAAAAGTCATGGGATGGCGATATGCACATAAACAGACGGCGGTAGTATCGTGTACACAAGGCATAAAAGGTCAGTGCATTCATGTGAAAAAGTTTCAACGGGAATTAGCAGACTTTAAACACGTAATGATAGTTGGAGCTAGTTGCACATGACATTCCATTTCGGAAATGATTAGGGAATTCAGTATTCAGAGATCCACAGTATCAACAGTGAGCCGAGAATACCATATTTTAGGCGTGGCGTCTCACCACGAACAACACACTTAATGACCGAGAGCAGAGGCGTTTGCACAGAGTTGTCAGTGCTAACAGACAAGCTACGCTGTGTGAAACAACCGCAGAAATCAATGTGAGACCTACGACGAATTTATCCGTTAGTACGGCGAAATTTGGCGTTATAGGGCTATGGCAGCAAACGTCTGACGCGGATGCATTTGATAACAGCACGAAATCGCCCGCAGCACGTCTGCTGGGCTTGTGGCCAGAACTGGACAACCTTGGCCTGCTCAGATGAGTCCCAATCTCAATTGGTAAGTGCTGATGGTAGGATTCGTGTGTGGGGTAGTCCTCACGAAGCCATGTATCCAAGTTGTCAACAAGGCGCTGTTCAAGCTGGTGATTGCTCCGTAATGGTGCGGGCTGTTTTTACGTAGAATGGACTAGGTCTTTTGGTCCAGCTGAACCGATCATTGACTGGAAATGCTACAGGGAGACCATTTGCAGCCATTCATGAACTTCACATTCCCAAAGAATGATGGAACTTTTATGGATGACAATGCTCCATTCCCCACTCCACAAGTGTTTGCGATCGGTTTGTTGAACGTTCTGGACAATTAGAAAAAATGATAAGGCAACGGAGGTAGCCTGACATGCATTCCATTGAACATTTATGGGACATTATGGAGAGGTGAGCTCGCGCACAAACAACACTTTCACAGTTATGGATGGCTATAGAGGCAACATAACTCGACACTTCTTTAGGGGACTTCTAACGACTTGCTGAGTCTCTGCCATGTTGAGTTGCTGCAGTATGGCAGGCAAAAGAAGGTCCGACACTATACATGAGGTATTCCATGACTTTTGGCACCTCAGAATAACTAAAGATGCAGGGATAACATAGACATGGTACTTAGCAAGAGTGTATTTCTTATAAAATAGTCCATAGCGGAAATTGTTAAAAATATAAGCATGTTGTATTTATGTACACTGAAGAGCCAAAGAAACTGGAATAGCCGTGCGTATTCGAGTACAGAGATATGTAAACAGCAGAGCACGGCGCTGCGGTCGGCAACGCCTATGTACAGGGTGTTTCAAAATTGACCGGTATATTTGAAACGAGAATAAAAACTAAACGAGCAGCGATAGAAATACACCGTTTGTTGCAATATGCTTGGGATAACAGTACATTTTCAGGCGGACAAACTTTCGAAATTACAGTAGTTACAATTTTCAACAACAGATGGCGCTGCAAGTGATGTGAAAGATATAGAAGACAACGCAGTCTGTGGATGCGCCATTCTGTACGTCGTCTTTCTGCTGTAAGCGTGTGCTGTTCACAACGTGCAAGTGTGCTGTGGACAACATGGTTTATTCCTTAGAACAGAGGATTTTTCTGGTGTTGGAATTCCACCGCCTAGAACACAGTGTTGTTGCAACAAGACGAAGTTTTCAACGGAGGTTTAATGTAACTAAAGTACCGACAAGCGATACAATTAAAGATCTGTTTGAAAAATTTCAACGGACTGGGAACGTGACGGATGAACGTGCTGGAAAGGTAGGGCGACCGCGTACGGCAACCACAGAGGGCAACGCGCAGCTAGTGCAGCAGGTGATATGTAAAAAATATCGTACTATAGAGTTTCCCAGACCGCAGCGTCATCTGTTGTTGACAATTGTAACTACTGTAATTTCGAAAGTTTGTCTGCCTGAAAATGTACTGTTGTCCCAAGCATATTGCAACAAACGGTGTATTTCTATCGCTGCTCGTTTAGTTTGTATTGCCGTTTCAAATATACCGGTCATTTTTGAAACACCCTGTAAGACAAACAAGTGTCTGGCGCAGTTGTAAGATCGGTTACTGCAGCTACAATGGCAGGCCATCAAGATTTAAGTGAGTTTGAACGTGATGTTATCGTCGATGCACGAGCGATGGGACCCAGCATCTCCGAGATATTTTTTTGGGTTACTTTGTGGTGGTCAAGCTTAAGAATGCTTACATAAAATTTCATTACATCATTAAACTATATTAACTCTGCCAATAGGTCAAACAGTCGGTTTTAGCACACACCTACTACGGTGTAACACATTAGTAATGTAGGGATGACGTATGTTTTGATGTAGCAAGAGTTTATTTGTTTAAATATTGCACTGTCATATTTTTAACATGCATAGCAAGAGCATATTTGTTGGTAATAAACATTGTAGAAAGTTTTTATACATAACAGGTCTACGTTATAACCAGTAAGTTCAGAAATTGTTTAACTCAGGTGATCAGTGTATTTTGTTAAAATAATAATGTACTGCAGTAACTGCAAACATTTGAAATGATACAGTTACATGTATTTTGGAATGGAAACGTGGATATTTGGGGATTATCGATCAAAAATTGTAAATAGCGGTAGGAGGTGGTCATACGATGGAATGCTTACAGAGTATGCCATGGCATCATTAATTCATGATAATACAACAATGTCTCAGTCGCATACTGTAATGTCAAAGTATCTTATGTTGTAAAGTATGTTAATATTTACCGTCATTTTGCATAATATACTACATCATTAAATTATAGTAATATAGCCACATATTTTAATGTAGACGTGTCTTACATAATAAGTAAACGTATTTCCCACCATGTTACAGAAAATGTTGTGACATCATGAAATTACAGTAATTCAGTTGTTCCACAACCTCAAACTGTATAGTCAAAGTTTCTTACGCCACAGATTATGTTAATATTTACCGTCATTTAGCAGAATATGCCGTGACGTCATTGAATTACAGAACCCAGTAAAAGAGTATCATGTCAAAATGTGTTACCTCGAAAATAATGATAATATTTACCACCATTTTCAAAAATGGTATTTCTGCTACTGCTTCTGATCAATCCACTACAGCGTACAGACCTCGAATGATGGAAGTCACTGAGTTGCTTTAGAGACGAAAGGAGAAAGGAGAGAGGGTTTCCAGCATTTTAATGTGTTCCTGTTGGCCCAGAGAGAAAAGGGATAGGGGAGAGGTTTCCCTCATTCCTGTTAGCCAACTTGAGGAGGGTGAGAATGACCTCGTCTTAGAATCATTATCTGGACTAGAACCAGCACAACGTTTGGATGATCCCCCGCTATATTTTATTCGCACGATTACCCAAGATACATGGGATTGGTATTAGGTTACACCCTGACCTTGAATGAATAACATAAAATTGACCGAGATGCGTGTGTGGCCTGGAAGGGGAGGGGTGAGAGAGGGAAGGATACGTGACACGTTCCAGGTTACCTCTTGACCTTGAATGTACCATATGCAAGTTTCCGACAGCTGTGAGTGGGATGACAGATTACACACTTGTTATCTTGAGTGATGCGTCTCATTAAATCTAGAACACACACTGGTACCCTAGATGTGCAATCCTACTCATTTTTTATATTGTCATTTACTAATTAATTGCGTAAGGGTTCATTTCATTCGCATGTGTCGTTCACAGTAACGAAATTTTCACAGAAGGGAACGTTTCGTAGTACAATGACAGTTGTCGGCATCAGATTTTATCAGTCTCGCAAAAAAATTCGAAGAGTTGTATATAGACGCCACGGGCTATTTCACAGTGCATGGCGGAGTGTACTTCGTACAGTTTACAATCCTACTCCGTATGCGTACTGAGAGAGAGAGATACATGACTTATCAATATTCCTCTGAACGTACCTATACTCTTTCTATCCTATTCTCATGATACCCTCGCGAGAGATGCGATGCTAGCAGCAGAACTTCGGCACAGTATTTTTCGGATACAAGTTCTATAACAATAGCAAAGAGGTTTCTTAACAACTATGTCGTCTTCCTTCCAAATATTCTCATTTAAAGTCCGCGACAATCTTTTTTATATTTTGGTATGGGCTATGCCGACCTGTTACGGCCCTACCACCGTGTCTCTCGATTCGTTCGATATCTGTTGTCACGCGTACTTGACGACGATTAAAAAAACTTGAACAGTACTCTAGAACTGGTCCCACAGACATCCTAAGGCAGTTTCCGTCTCAGATGCATTGAACGTTTTCGGAATCCTTGTAAAAAATTTAAGTCATACATTCGCGTTCCCTATTGCTGATTGTACGTCATCGTCTCATTTCATATTGCTTCCTGTTATTATCACACACGATGTGTGTTTTCCAATATGTTCACCACCAGTGTTGCTATCGGCTACTTGAGCACAGGCGTTTGTGTGCATTCAACGCTTAAACTCAGGTGACAGCCGACGGTGCGGCTTCCTCCTGTGGTACGGACTCGTGAGCGCGAGATCCGCTGTACACGAAAACAGTACGTCAGTAAACGGACGCACGATACGAGTCTAGACGCGTCACTATAAAAATGCGTATTTCCTATCCCTTTTCTAGATCCTGACTTTGCCGACAAACTTGGAAGTACGTATTTCTTTGAATGTTAGGTTTGTTGTTGTTGTTGTCTTCAGTCCTGGTTTGATGCAGCTCTCCATGCTACTCTATCCTGTGAAAGCTTCTTCATCACCCAGTACCTACTGCAACGTACATCCTTCTGAATCTGCTTAGTGTACTCATCTCTCGGTCTCCCTCCACGATTTTTACCCTCCACGCTGCCCTCCAATGCTAAATTTGTGATCCCTTGATGCCTCAAAACATGTCCTACCAACCGATCCCTTCTTCTAGTCAAGTTGTGCCATAAACTTCTCTTCTCCCCAATCCTATTCAATACCTCCTCATTAGTTACGTGATCTATCCACCTTATCTTCAGTATTCGTCTGTAGCACCACATTTCGAAAGCTTCTATTCTCTTCTTGTCCAAACTAGTTATCGTCCATGTTTCACTTCCATACATGGCTACACTCCATACAAATACTTTCAGAAACGACTTCCTGATACATAAATCTATATTCGATGTTAACAATTTTCTCCTCTTCAGAAACGCTTTCCTTGCCATTGCCAGTCTACATTTTATATCCTCTCTACTTCGACCATCATCAGTTATTTTACTTCCCAAATAGCAAAACTCCTTTACTACTTTAAGTGTCTCATTTTCTAATCTAATTCCCTCAGCATCATCCGATTTAATTTGACTACATTCCATTATCCTCGTTTTGCTTTTGTTGATGTTCATCTTATATCCTCCTTTCAAGACACTGTCCATTCCGTTCAACTGCTCTTCCAAGTCCTTTGCTGTCTCTGACAGAATTACAATGTCATCGGCGAACCTCAAAGTTTTTACTTCTTCTCCATGAATTTTAATACCTACTCCAAATTTTTCTTTTGTTTCCTTTACTGCTTGCTCAATATACAGATTGAATAACATCGGGGAGAGGCTACAACCCTGTCTCACTCCTTTCACAGCCACTGCTTCCCTTTCATGTCCCACGACTCTTATAACTGCCACCTGGTTTCTGTACAAATTGTAAATAGCCTTTCGCTCCCTGTATTTTACCCCTGCCACCTCTAGAATTTTAAAAAGAGTATTCCAGTCAACACTGTCAAAAGCTTTCTATAAGTCTACAAATGCTAGAAACGTAGGTTTGCCTTTTCTTAATCTTTCTTCTAAGATAAGTCGTAAGGTCAGTATTGCCTCACGTGTTCCAACATTTCTACGGAATCCAAACTGATCCTCCCCGAGGTCCGCATCTACCAGTTTTTCCATTCGGCTGTAAAGAATTCGAGTTAGTATTTTGCAGCTGTGATTTATTAAACTGATAGTTCGGTAATTTTCACATCTGTCACCACCTGCTTTCTTTGGGATTGGAATTATTATATTCTTCTTGAAGTCTGAGGGTATTTCGCCTGTCTTATACATCTTGCTCACCAGCTGGTAGAGTTTTGTCATGACTGGCTCTCCCAAGGCCGTCAGTAGTTCTAATGGAATGTTGTCTACTCCAGGGGCCTTGTTTCGGCTCAGGTCCTTCAGTGCTCTGTCAAACTCTTCACGCAGTATCATATCTCCCATTTCGTCTTCACCTACATCCTCTTCCATTTCCATAATATTGTCCTCGAGTACTTCGCCCTTGTATAAACCTTCTATATACTCCTTCCACCTTTCTGCCTTCCCTTCTTTGCTTAGAACTGGGTTTCCATCTGAGCTCTTGATATTCATACAAGTGGTTTTCTTCTCTCCAAAGGTCTCTTTAATTTTCCTGTAGGCGGTATCTATCTTACCCCTAGTGAGATAAGCTTCTACATCCTTACATTTGTCCTCTAGCCATCCCTGCTTAGCCATTTTGCACTTCCTGTCGATCTCATTTTTGAGACGTTTGTATTCCTTTTTGCCTGCTTCATTAACTGCACTTTTATATTTTCTCCTTTCATCAATTAAATTCAATATTTCTTCTGTTACCCAAGGATTTCTAGCAGCCCTCGTCTTTTTACCTACTTTATCCTCTGCTGCCTTCACTACTTCATTCCTTGGAGCTACCCATTCTTCTTCCACTGTATTTCTTTCCCCTATTCCTGTCAATTGTTCCCTTACGCTCTCCCTGAAACTCTGTACAACCTCTGGTTCTTTCAGTTTATCCAGGTCCCATCTCCTTAATTTGCCACATTTTTTGCAGGTTTAAACTTATAAATTGCATATTATCACTTTTCACGTCAAATACAGAACTAAGTTTACATGTCAAAGTACATATGGTTCATATGGCTCTGAGCATTATGGGACGTTACATCTATGGTCATCAGTCCCCTAGAACTTAGAACTACTTAAACCTAACTAACCTAAGGACATCACACAACACCCAGCCATCACGAGGCAGAGAAAATCCCTGACCCCGCCGGGAATCGAACCCGGGAACCCGGGCGTGGGAAGCGATAACGCTACCGCACGACCACGAGATGCGGGCGTCAAAGTACATGTTATTACACATCTGATCTGATAAGGCGTGGGGTGCAGTGATCAAAAACGTAAAAAAAAAACCTTCTAAATTATGTGATGGGTGGTTGAGCTATTATTTTTTCTGCGTTGTTAGTGGAAAGCGATTTGATTTAGTATGTAAGTCATTACGCAATTGTGTGATTCATTGCAGCTAACATTTTATTATTTCACTTCACTTTCAATCGACATTCTACAAACGAATAAAAATTAACAGATATATGACCGAAACTGATCATCTCAACTGAGGGTGTTTCCGTAAGAGCGTGCAGAACTGTAACAGGACATAGAGAATACTCCACTGAGAAATTTGAGATAGGGAACCTGGCGTCGAAGAAGCCAGCTTAAGGAGATATGGAAGTAAACTTCGTCTAGCATTGCTATTTTCCAGCCTACTTACAACTAACATGCGTACAAGTTTACACGTACTGTGCCGTTTATTTCCATGTACATTCCCTATTTCCTGCAAGGAAACAAGGACGACGAGCCTGGGTACTAGGAAGTCAGGATGCAGGTTTCCTTCGCTTTGCTTGTCCATAAGGTCATATTCTATGTACGTGCTATGAATCAAGACAGACCCATCATTACTCACCAACGAGTCCATGCAATGCTTGCCAGTGGTTGCACCAACAATCTATTGATCGAACAGAGTTCCTCCAAATCGTGCTGTTTACTGACGAGGCCTCATTTGATTGAGATGGTATTTCGAACAGAAGGAATAGCCACGTGCGGGATGAGGAAAATTCTCACGCTGTAGTAGAGTCACGCCATCAAGTAGGTTTGACTTTGAATATCTGGGCTGGCATTGTAGGCAACGATCTCATTGGGCCATTCTTCTACCTGGCCGTCTGAATTGCCAGCCTGCCGTTGTGGCCGAGAGCTTCTAGGCGCTTCAGTCTGGAACCGCGCGACCGCTACGGTTGCAGGTTCGAATCCTGCCTCCGGCATGGATGTGTGTGACGTCCTTAGGTTAGTTAGGTTTAAGTAGTTCTAAGTTCTAGGGGACTGATGACCTCAGAAGATAAGTCGCTTACTGCTCAGAGCCATTTCAACCATTTTTAATAGCCACCTGTACTTGAGCTTCGTGCAAAGATCTCTGCTTGAGTTGCTGGAGACCGTACCCTTGGCTGTTCGTGAGAGGATGTGGATACAACATGACGGTGAACCACCTCAATTCAGTATGGCTGTCAGCAACCATCTCAATGGTGTATTTCCTGGTGGCTGGATTGGAAGGGGAGGTCCTACTCCATGCCTGCGAGGTCACCTGACCTGCATCCCCGTAATTATTTCCTGTGGGTATATCTAAAGTCACTTGTGTATCAGACCCCAGTGGATACGGGGATGGAATTAGTTGCCAGAATTATAGTTGCCTGTGATGTGAATCGAAACATAACACGGAAACTTGTCAGGAAGCGTCATAATCTTGTTCACCGATGTCATGCTTCCATTGAGGGTAGCAGCCGTCAGTTTCAGCACATGTTTGCACGTAGATGTTGCAAACACATATGCGGTGGACCGAGCGTGTGAAAACACTGGTACGGAAGGCTACTGGTCGACTTCGGCTTATTGGGAAAATTTTGGGAAGGAGTGGATCACTTTGCTTTGTTGCCGGTGCATTCTAACAAGACGTAAGTGTTACGGAGATGCTTCGGTAACTCAAATGGGAATCCCTGGAGAGAAGGTGACGTTCTTTCCGAGAAACACTACTGAGAAAATTTAGAGAACCGGTATTTAAACCTGACTGCCGAACGATTCTACAGCCGCCAACATACATTGCGCGTAAGGACCGCGAAGATAAGATACGAGAAATAAGGGCTCATAAGGAGGCATATAAACAGTCGTTTTTCCCTCGCTCTATTTGCGAGTGGAAGAGGAAAGGAAGTGACAGATGGTGGTGGTACAGCATACCCTCCGCCACGCACCATACGATGGCTTGCGGAGTATCTATGTACGATATAGATGTAGAAATGTTACGTTCATTGTGTCAACAATGGTATTTGCTGTTAACTGTAACTGTAACTAATGTAAATAAAAAAAGTACACAATAATGTGATTTTCTTCCTATTGTCTCCTTAAGCTGACTTCTCCGACAGGTTCCCTGCCTGAAATTGTTCAGTGCAGCATCCCCTACGTCCTGTTAAATTTTTGCACGATCTTACGGAAACTCCCTGTGAATTACTTCACTCGAAATACAATGTCAGAAAATGAAGAGATAAAATCGAGAACTGACTGACTGGGTTATAGCTGATAGTACTGATTGCTTAAAATTTTTGTTTTTATCTCGTAACGATGGCATATTTTCGTTGGTCCGCATATGATGGGGCACACTTTTGTTGGTCCATGATATGAAATGACACATAGAGAGGGCACGCTTTCATTGGTTCGTCACTCGGTTCAAATGGCTCTGAGCACTATGAGACTTAACTTCTGAGGTCATCATCCCCTAGAACCTAACTAACCTAAGGACGTCACACACATCCATGCCCGAGGCAGGATTCGAACGTGCGACCGTAGCGGTCGCGCGGTTCCAGACTGTTGCGCCTAGAACCGCTCGGCCACCCCGGCCGGGGACACGATGGCATATGACAAGGCTGATAGTGAGGAGATCCCTTCATAGGTCTGTCACACAGCGAGCCTCGTTATAGGAACACACTTTCATTCGTTCATCATATGACACGGCACATAGAAGGGGCACACTTTAATTGGTTCATCATATAATGGTCCTCGTAGTGAGGAAACACTTTCAGTTATCTGGCACGTGATGAGCATCATAGTGGGTACATGCTTTTCATTGGTCCATCATGACATAGGTCTCACAGTGAGAACATACTTTTATTGGTTCATCATGACAGGCCTCGTAGAGAGGTCCAGCCTTTATTGGTTCATCATATAATGGTCCTCATAGTAAGTGAACACTTACAATGGTCCGCCATATGGCGAGCCTCTTAGTGAGGAAACGCTTCACTGGCCCAAAATGTGGCAGGCCTCGAAATAGGCAACTTGCATTGGTCCATTGTATGACAGGTCTCATAGTGGTGATGATGATGATGGGTCTGAAAGGAATAAACGTCGTGGTTACAAGTTGTGGGACAAGGGGGAAGATGTCATAGTGAGGGAACACTTAACATTGGCCGTCATCTCGCGTCTAAAGGTTTCAAGAGATATGTTATTCATTGCACCAAGCAGAATTTTTTCCAAGTGTTTGCCATCGTCCAACGGGGATACTTTTCACCGCATAACAGCTCTGCCAGTGAACAGGTAGTAGGGGAGGATTAATAATTACGTCAGTGGGAGAAGTGTGGTGTATCGTCGGACATGTCTGTCGGTTAATGGGAACTAGTTTCCCTGAAATTTCGGTACTGAAAGTCTGTTGAGCTGCAACGTGATGGAAGCAAACATTTTGAAGGTATTGGTGAAAAAAATATGGGTAAAGGTGGTGTTTCCGAGAAGAGAGGTTGACGCAGAGGCTGTCAGACGACGAGGAGGGAGGTACGTGAGGTTTTACGTAAGGCGGCGCTATAAAAGGCGGCGCGCGGCCTTGGCAGCCAGCAGTCAGCACCTGCGGTCTCCAGAAGCTCTCCAGCATGGCCCGCGCCTGGACCCTGCTCGCCGCAGCCGCCGCGGTCGCCTGCGCAGCCCGCGCCGCACACCTGCGTGAGTACCGCAGCACCTGCGGCCGTCCCGGGCTGTGCGTCTCGTTCACACGAGGATGTAGGAAACTGGCAGACACACGACTGCAGCGGATGACAGTTTGTGGCTTCTTAGACCAGTTGTTGGCGGGTTCATTAATCTAAATTTAGATCGTCAGATGGCTTGAGCAGTCCACCCGCTAACGTTACGGGCACGCAGCCGCTCTGTTCGGAATTTCAACTTTGGGATGTGATTCGTGCTGGCCGAATGGGTGTCTTGTGAAGCACTGTATTCGGGAGACCGCGCCTCGGCCTCCATGCAACTCCTTGTGTGGCGCGCCCCTAAGCCTCGACCGTTGTCCACCTCTGCAAGAGGCTTTCTGGCAGACCTAGAATTGAAGAGGATATTCTCTTGCATGTCGTGCACAAAGGATGCACTATTTTAACATATTTTAACCTATTTAACCTTAGTTATGTATCCTTCGTAACCTCACAATTTAATATGCAAATGGAGACAGGACATACGTTCTGAAACCGGGTAGTGCTTTCATTTTTAGAAATAACTAATTTTTCAACTATATCATTGACGATTCAGAGACATGTTGGCAGTGGTCACTACAATTCTCTTCTAGCTGTGAACTAGAATTTACACCGGAAATAATTGAAGAGAACGAGCATATTGTGGCAGCACTACGACAGCTGCGTTACGGTTTTTAGGGGACCAACAATCGTCCCGCAGGTTTCAACACTATATGTATAGTTAGAACGGCGATGAAAAGCTTAGATATTCAGATATAATTATTTTTTATGGTTGGGTACTGTTTTTGACGAAGCAAACTAAATGGTGGAACTTTGTGGCAATTTAAAACGGTGTGCCGGACCGAGACTCGAACTCGGGACCTTCGCCTTTCGCGAGCAAGTTCTCTACCATCTGAGCTACCCTAGCACGACTGAGGACCCGTCCTCACAGCTCTACATCCGCCAGTACCTGGTCTCCTACCTTCCAAACTTCATTGAAGCTCTCCTCTCAACGCACACTTCGCTGTAGAGCGAAAATTCAATTCTGGAAACATTCCTCAGGCTATGGCTAAGCCATGTCTCCGCAATATGCTTTCTACCAATAGAGTTCTGCAAGGTTCGCAGGAGAGGTTCTGTGAAGTCTGGAAGGTAGGAGAGAGGTACTGGTAGTGTAAAGCTGTGAGGACGGGTCGGCACTCGTGCTTCGGTAGCTCAGTGACTTGAACTCGGGACCTTTGCCTTTCGCGAGAAAGTACTCTACCTATTGAGCAACCCATGCGCGACTTATGACCCGTCCTCACAGCCTTACACCCGCCAGTAGCTCGTCTCCTACCTTACAAACTTCACTGAAGCTCTCCCCTCAACGGACACTCCGCTGAAGAGTGAAAATTTCATTCTGGAAACATTCCACAGGCTGTGGCTAAGCCGGTAGCGTGTTCGGTCAGCGGGCCATTTTTCCTCTGTAATAAATAACTAAGTAAAATAATCAACGATCAATTTGAACGAATCTCATGTGACGTCCGTCCAGACCAAATGAAGCACACTCCGCTGCAGAGTGAAAATTTCATTGAAGGTAAATGGTGCAGGAAAACAAAAAAATATGTGTCTGGATAGGTACGTAAGCCTGCAATGCATAGAGCTAGTGTACTTGACAACATAATTGCAGCTCCAGTCCTTTATAAAATTAATCCAAAACATCGCACATACTTCGGCTGACGCTTCCCGCTGGCTTCTCATAACAACTGAAGATGAAATTTAAAAGCAGTACACTAATTTCCGACGACCTGCAGAAAATCTATTATTTACAGTCTATTTATTAGCAACTGGGAATATTTCAGTTTGTATTTAGGAATATTCCGTCGGTACTTGGAAAAATATTTACATATTAAAAACCTAAGTGCATAATATCAATGTTCCACAGTAATATTTGTTTTATATTTCGTTATGAACCGGCTTTCAAGGCGATACTCAGACAACTTAATCAACGAAGCCGGAAACCGATTTATAGCAGACTATAAAATAAACATTATTGTGATACATTGATTCTGTCTATTTGAGTTTTTAATTTACGTTAATACATGTTATGTATTTAAATAATTGTTAGCTGGTGGTATCTGTAGTGACATATGCGAAGCAATTATACCGTTTTATTGAAGTACGTACTAGGAATAGTATGGTAATAAAACACGATTAATAAAATGTGTTTTATGCATACAACCTGTGGCATAAGTTACTAGATGAAGTCTCCTATATAGTTTGCTAGCGCCTGATCACGAGAAAAATATTTTTATTTACTCGGTTATTACATTTAAAAAATCTCTAACATAACATCAATACATCAGCCATGTAATTGCAGTTGCAACGAACATAGGCAACGAGGGTGTTCAGGTCTTTACTATATTTTTAATTTCAGTCAGAATATTAGATACATATTTTTCTACTTTCAAGGAAATTCGTTGTGTTGTTCCTTTTCGATAAAAAGGAATCCAAAGTTTGTGATTATTCGGTCATTTCCAAATTTATCTTTCTTTTCGAGTCCCCATTTATACTTTTGAGTACTACGGCAATCTTTTACCGATCATACTTCTTTTCCTTCAGCGTTTGTTCTCCGGGTCTCGGAATCGACAAGCACCGATGACATGAGGCGTATATTCTAATATCACCAGCACCATATTCTCTGCGTTCCTCACGCAGTTCACATCAGCAGCAAAAGTAGTTCGCAATCAAGATAGCAGGTGAGAGGACGCGAACTTCCTACGACGGTTCGCTGAAAGACAAACAGCCAGCAGAAGACGAGCTAGCACCAGTGTGTGCGACCCAGTGCGACAGAATGCAGTTCGCTAGCGCTCGCCTACCGTTTGCAAACGGTTCAAATGGCTCTAAGCACTATGGACTTAACATCTGAGGTCATCAGTCCCCTAGACTTAGAACTACTTAAACCTAACTAACCTAAGGACATCACACGCATCCATGCCCGAGGCAAGATTCATACCTGCGACCGTAGCAGCAGCGCGGTTCCGGACTGAAGCGCCTAGAACCGCTCGGTCACGGCGTACCGTTTGCACCAGAGACAATTCTCGTTCTCTGGTACTCCAGTGTAGGCCTTTTTGCGCACCAAATGTCCGATCTGATAATGACGTTTTACACGTAGGCTATGTAGGCTCAGCCCTTGCGGTCGTACCACAAAAATTGGAAATAAAAAACGTATTTGTGGGCTCTCGTAAAACACATAGATATAACTATTTTTTGTGGGCCTATTCTGCTGAATTTTTCGATGTACACCCGATGTGAATGTAAAATGTAATGGCGTATCGCACGATATGTTGGAAGACTCCGAACGACAAGTTGAGTCTCCTAATTGGTAAGGTTTTTTTTTATCCTTCGTGTGCACTGGCACTTTTCCTTCGCGAAGTGTGAGATTTGTGTGTTAAGTGTATCCGAGACATGTAGACGACTGTAATGGGTGTATGCGTTGTGTGATGATTAGAGAAAGGAGAGGGTGAAACCGGTACGAGCCTGCCGTAGTGACCGTGCGGTTCTAGGCGCTTCAATCCGGAACCGCATTGCTGCTACGGTCGCAGGGTCGAATCCTCCCTCGGGCATGCATGTGTGTGATGTCCTTAGGTTAGTTAGGTTTAAGTAGTTCTAAGTTCTAGGGGACTGATGACCTCAGAAGTAAAGTCCCATAGTGCTCAGAGCCATTTGAACCATTTTGCTATTTTTAAGACTGAAATACTGACTTTTACGCAAATTTGACCCTCAACACTTTACTCTTTTTTTTTAATGAAGCTGTTCATTGCGATGTTAATAACTCTCGCTGTATGCCTTAATGAATGCAGTTCTTTGCTTTTTTCTATCATCAGTTCGTTGAATCATAAAATTTTGCAGCAAGATTCTATACAGTTAAATCAATGGTCAAAGTGATCTCGTACTTCCAGGAAATAAGCTCAGGGGAGCAAATGCAAGAATCCTACATCGTCGTCCTGGGCAATCTGCTGGTAGAGGTGGAAACTGTTGCCCTCCTCCGACCTGTTATGAAGTATCAAGTGTCTTTCTGTGTCCTCTGTGTAAGTGTCATGAGTGCGTGTGAAGTGTAGTATTTTGCATCTATTTTTATTGTAGTTCTTCTTTTCTAATTGGCGTAGCTGAGATTGGCGTACTGAGAGCCACGAAAGACGGAACATAGGTGTCGAATCACGTCTCGGTAACTAAAAGAGAGAACAACGTCTCGCCTTATGTGTTGGCCAAGACGCCGTTACAAAATACTAATTTAGTTGAGGAACACGGAGTAACACAAGAACTTCAACATTCATCAAGATGATTTCTTATGTGGGTTTGTGGGCACAATAAAGTATCTGTTATTTTCACGCTCTCTACGTAGAGAAGCAAAGGGTCTTGATTCTTGGAATTTTGCTAGTAGATTTCTAAGAGATATTAAGCATCTTCTTTTGAATAACTGTCATTTCCTATTTTTCAACTTACAGGCTCAATGCCCTGACATCAATCGCACACATTAGGCAGTATTTCAGTATAGCTGTAAAAATGTCTTTTAAACAATGTACGACACAGCCGAACTGCAGTTTCCGTGTAATAAATCGGAGAGGCTTGCTTTACGTGCAACTGAACCTATCTAAAGGGTTCATTTCACATTATCACTCGCAGGTTTTTGACTATTCTTACCGCCTCGAGTATGAATCCAGAACTTTTAGTGACGGTAAAGAACTCAAATTAATGTATAGTGGCATTTCCGAAAATATAGTTCATTAGGAACATTAACAGTAGCGACATAGCCACACTTACCTGGAGCACACATCTAAAATAACGTGCTACGTTCTGCTCGTGAAAGGTTCTCGTTCCGGTTACTAACTGAACTGAGTGTTGGGCAGTGCGGTACAGGGCAGAACGTATTAACATAAGCAAACCTCTCGAAAGCATCTTTGTGATATTCTGCCCAAGGGGGATTTGAATTTATGATACGGTATCTGACTCATTCACTAACCCTATCGTCACCCTCACCACCACCACCAACATCATTGTCACAGGCGGAAAGGGCTCTTCGTTACGGAAGAGAAATTATCCTCTCATATTACGAGGAGCCTTCATATTCCGTTGTCGTTCAGGCTTAGCCTTTTGCAAAGTCTCTGGGATTCTGTCATTGTCCATTCCGTCAATATGCTATACTCTCCAAATGATTAAACATTATATAAAATCAGTTCATGGAATGGCTGTTATTGCAAACCTTTTATATTGTTGTTCCTTTTTCACGTCTTCACTGTCCAGTATAACTCGCTTGAAGTGTAATTTTTGTGCATTTCATCCTAACTTTCAGCATTTCACAGAAGTCATCGTTTTGACATTTTTTCCAGTGAGCTGTTAATGGCATGATGGAAGGCACAGATGGTCGTCAGAATATTCGAAGGTCGCTTTGTCACAGCGTGTGATAAAGTGTCTCATTGTAATTAATATACGTGTGACACTTTTCGTCATCGTCATGTACTTTTTACGTCATTTAATTGTTGTGCCAACGAGACATACCCGTCGTTGTGGTAATACGTTATTTATTATCCGCCTGCAAACCAAATATTTATCCGCCAAGCATACCTCCTGCAAAGACTAGGAAAATACATTTCACTCTTTTGTTATTTATTTCGGGAGATCAGAGAAGGGACTGAAATTACAACATGTGACCTACAATAAGAATAAATTTCATTAAATAGCATGGAGCTGAGTTCTTCCATATTTGTACGACACATAATGCAAGTGATCTAACAAATAAATCGTTTATGTACTGCACCAGTTACGGGCGCTCCACTGATATTGCTAACTGTCTTTTGAAAGCGCATTAATCAAGTTTTTACTGGAAAAATCAAAGTAGCTGAATTTAACTTAGCTGACGGTACACTGAACGTTAACTGAGTAAAAGCGACTCAGGGATATTAGAGTACAGTAGCAACTATCGTAAAGCCACAATAAGCAATTATTTTTAAACTATTTATTTTTCAGTGTAGTCTCTCTCAAACGTCCATTCGTCCAGAGGGATTACCTGTTTTTCGTTCCATCGGAGAAGTAGGTTTCGGCAGGCTCTGAAAACGGGGGCCTACACCAAGTATTAATGCGGCCCAAGAAGTGACCATCAATTACACGACCAGAAAAAAATAGATAAAATAAGAAAATCCATGAAATTTCGTTCATGTAAAGTTATGATTATCAATTTGAAACTCCCGCCACACGATGCTATTCTCTCCTCATTTGATGAAATTTCTCCCCACTAAATACCAAGTTAGGGGACAGGAATAAAAAAACGTGAAGAAAAATCATGGGAATAATCAGTGGTGAGAAACGAATTGACTCCTATGGTTTCTGCTGATACTGAAGAAGTTAGCACAGTGACTATGGCTCGGTACCCCTATTCGGGAGGAGCGGGATTCAAATCCCATTCCGGCCATTCAGATTTATCTTTCCGTTGACCTGAATTCCATAAACTGCTTAAAGCGAATGCCATGATGGTTTCCCATCTTTGTCCTCTCCAAGATGTTATCAGTCTCTAACAACATTGCCGTGATGGGGACGTGAATCTTCAGCGTTGTTTTCTGCCTTAGCTAGTGTGTTATTTTGATAAAACAAAACTATCAACAAAAGCGTTGATTGGCTAACAGCTAAAATTAAAAATTTCAAATGAGAGTATTTTGCGACCTTTGCAGAATCCGTTACTTACATTTTCAGTGGTTACCAACTTCAAGCTTTTTGTTGGTGTTTGTTTCAGGCATGTTGGTTGGAACACGGCCTAATAACACGGCGCCTAAAACGAACACCACCAATGACGCAAATACCAGCTCTGGAAGCCAGCATTGTGTGATTAAACTTCATCGTTCTTGTGGCTTTCCTAGTTGCGTGCCTTTAGTCGGATAGAAAAGTCTGCTGCTACGCGGAAATTAGCCGTCATCGGTGATCGGTGTGCAAGCGAAATAGGTTAAGGCTGACAAGTGCAAAAGCAGTTGGCCTCCATCAGGACATAGCTTCGAGCCAGCTGACGCAGAAATTACCATGCATCTGAACTCTGTATGTGAGTTGCTTGGAAGCGAGCGAAAACTAATGCAGTTAGTGTACGTTTTTTTTCACCCACTTCTACAGTTGACGCCTATGACGAAAAACAAATCCCATATGAAACTTGTTACTTCTTTTTGCCTTCTTTGACGTTATCCCGCCTCACAGGTTTAATACCCGAAGAACCTTTTATCGTATTCTCCCTTTTCATCTAGCATTCATTTCAGTAGTTCATACCCAACTTGACTCTACGTCAGTCGATGGATAACCTTGGCTACACCATTTGTTTGTAAGTCTTGTAAACTCTCTTCTGCGTGGTTTCGAGTTTTAACTGTTTGTGCATTGTTTTCCTGAAGCGTACACGAGAAACCAGTTGCGAAAAACCACCTAAAACTATCTCCCGGCCTATGGCGTTGACAGACCAACAGTCTATAGTTGAGCACGCGGATACGAACTGGATGTCGCAAAAAAAAAAATTGTTCAAATGGCTCTGAGCACTATGGGACTTAACATATATGGTCACCAGTGCCCTAGAACTTAGAACTACTTAAACCTAACTAACGTAAGGACATCACACAACACCCAGTCATCACGAGGCAGACAAAAACCCTGACCCCTCCGGGAATCGAACCCGGGAAGCCGGGCGGGGGAAGCGAGAGTGCTACCGTCCGACCATGGCGGACGACGTCGCTCGCCTCCCAAATATTGCAATGTAGTGCTGTGCGCAGTCGACTACCAGTGCATGTCGAGTAATTACCGTTGCACTCGGTTTAGTTTTAACACTATGTAGTCAATGGCACATCACTTTTTACGATGTTCTAGCTGCTCGATAGCATTCATTCACAGTTCTCATTTGTTCTGGCCGATCCAGAAGTCGACACCGTTTCTCGCGACCACTTTGCTTCATAGTGCTTCATAGTCATCTAACCTTAACTGCGAGGTGGTCAGGCCTTAAGTCGGCAGGATGTCATTTCTATTATTTAAGCATATTACTATTTTACAATGTTAGAAGCAAAACAGATTTTTGTCCTCTACCCATCGCATGCAGTTCACAATAGTAAGTTCCACATAAGGAGCAAAAGCGAAGCCAAAAACAGCAGGAGAGTCATCACGTGGTGTCCTTCTTCTCGATAGCGCGGCTAGCAGAATACAGCAACAGTCCACAATTGGCTTAGTGGTCTCCGTCGCCTTGGCCTGTTCTGGGACTGGCGTTGCAACAGAGGTCAGACGTAGAGATTTCGTTTCTGTACAGATTCCGTCGAAATGTTGGAACACGTGAGGCAATACTGACCTTACGACTTATCTTAGAAGAAAGATTAAGAAAAGGCAAACCTACGTTTCTAGCATTTGTAGACTTAGAGAAAGCTTTTGACAATGTTGACTGGAATACTCTTTTTCAAATTCTAAAGGTGGCAGGGGTAAAATACAGGGAGCGAAAGGCTATTTACAATTTGTACAGAAACCAGATGGCAGTCATAAGAGTCGAGGGGCATGAAAGGGAAGCAGTGGTTGGGAAAGGAGTGAGACAGGGTTGTAGCCTCTCCCCGATGTTATTCAATCTGTATATTGAGCAAGCAGTAAAGGAAACAAAAGAAAAATTTGGAGTAGGTATTAAAATTCATGGAGACGAAGTAAAAACTTTGAGGTTCGCCGATGACATTCTAATTCTGTCACAGACGGCAAAGGACTTGGAAGAGCAGTTGAACGGAATGGACAGTGTCTTGAAAGGAGGATATAAGATGAACATTAACAAAAGCAAAATGAGGATAATGGAATGTAGTCCAATTAAATCGGGTGATGCTGAGGGAATTAGATTAGGAAATGAGACACTTAAAGTAGTAAAGGAGTTTTGCTATTTGGGGAGCAAAATAACTGATGATGGTCGAAGTAGAGAGGATATAAAATGTAGACTGGCAATGGCAAGGAAAGCGTTTCTGAAGAAGAGAAATTTGTTAACATCGAATATAGATTTAAGTGTCAGGAAGTCATTTCTGAAAATATTTGTTTGGAGTGTAGCCATGTATGGAAGTGAAACATGGACGATAACTAGTTTGGACAAGAAGAGAATAGAAGCTTTCGAAATGTGGTGCTACAGAAGAATACTGAAGATAAGGTGGATAGATCACGTAACTAATGAGGAGGTATTGAATAGGATTGGGGAGAAGAGAAGTTTGTGGCACAACTTGACTAGAAGAAGGGATCGGTTGGTAGGACATGTTTTGAGGCATCAAGGGATCACAAATTTAGCATTGGAGGGCAGTGTGGAGGGTAAAAATCGTAGAGGGAGACCGAGAGATGAGTACACTAAGCAGATTCAGAAGGATGTAGGTTGCAGTAGGTACTGGGAGATGAAGAAGCTTGCACAGGATAGAGTAGCATGGAGAGCTGCATCAAACCAGTCTCAGGACTGAAGACCACAACAACAACAAACAACAGAAACTGGCCGTCGAATAGTTACCACTGGCATACATCAGGAACTATACAGATATTGATTGGACATCTTAGTTGAATTTACTACCCTAATTGCATTTCAGAGATCTTGACAGTTACGACTAACTATTCTATAGGTGTACATATTATAATTACTTTCTCCCCCTCCCCCCCCCCCCCCCCCCCCGCCCGCGCCCCACACACACACAAACACACACCACATCTGAGGTCATCAGTCTCCTAGACTTAGAACTACATAAACCTAACTAACCTAAAGACACCACACGCATCCATGCCCGAGGCAGGCTTCGAACCTGCGACTGTAGCAGCAGCGCGGTTCCGGACTGAAGCGACTAGAACCGCGCAGCCACCTCGGCCGGCTGGCTAAAGTGGGGCTCCTGGTGTGTCTGACACTATTGTTAGACTGTTCGCATGAAGTGTGCTCTCAACTGTTTCCAAAACAACCAGCCAGAGAACGAATGCACGACACACAACACAAGTCTACAACGTAGAAGAAGAACAACGAACGGCAAGACAGCTCCGAGAAGTTAAACGAAAACAGTAGGCAGTAGATGAGGAAGTCTTACATTCAGTAATAAATAAGTTTCTCAACAGTTGTCTCAATGATGGACCGGAAGACTCAGATAAAACATTTGTCTGCACGACTTCGTGTCCCATTTTACGAATTGAAAACATTGTTGTTTTAATAGTAAGTAGCCTGGACAGACATTGTTCCCCGTGTCCTGTCAGCGGACACAAATGATGACTCAACGAATTACCATTTGCTCTCGTATTTTGACTCAAGAATTTTGACATTAGACCGTAAGGGTGGTCGTTTAATTATAGTTTCGTCAATGGCTCTGCTATTGGCATGCCTAACGACCACTAATACTTGACGGAAATGTCCTCCAAAAAGAATTATTTTGCCTCCATAAGGGAGATTATTGTTAATGATGTCTCTTAAAATTCGGTCGACAGCGCTTAGCGCGTCTTTGGGAGCCACTGAAATCTCGTCACAAATGATGAGATCACAGTCACGGACAAGTTGTGCATCTATGCTGTGAGTGTGAATTCATGAGACCGACGTCTTAAGATGGGTACAGACAGTCTGAAAATCGGATGTGATATGTGTCCCTCTGATAGAGAATGGGCAGCAATGTCTGTTGTTAAAACAGCAGTGTTTTCACCTCCAAAAATGTGACAAAAACAGACGTTTTACCAAAGCCTCCCGATCCGTCGGTGAGGTAACAGCTGGGAAATTTATTTCTTACTTAATCCAAGACTTCCACAGGTATTGCCTTCTGTTCTTCGTTTAGCTTCTCTTAAGCTATCTTTCCGTTCATATGTTCTTCTTCAATGCTGTAGGCTTCTGTTGTGTGTTGTGCAACGATCAGTACGGAGTTTGGCAGCTTCAGTTGATGTCAATATTTGTCAGCTGTATTGACAGGAGAACAGAACATGCAGACGACAGCAAAAAGTCACAACGCATTCGAAATACAATTTTTAACAAAACCAATTACTTTAAACTACTTGTGTATTTTTCATCGTTAGTGGTGAACGAAATCTTGAAAATGATGGGTCAATCATTTTGACTGAGTAATGCGGAAGATATGGTGTACCGACATAAAAACACCGTTGAGCAATGGTATATACGATTTCGTGGAAACTGTCTGAACAATGACGGATTAAAGTCCACCGCTGCAACTGCAGACAACATCGAAGTTTGAGAAACCCTACGGCACCACGTGAGTTTCTCCTTGCGAGATTTGACCTGGAAAAAATTTGGCAGGAATTCCAGCGACTGTAGGTCTTTCAGAGCAATTAGACGGCCCAGTATACGTGCCAGGGGCTTCCAAACATGCACATACAAAGATGCAGCTGAAACATTTGGCAACAGCGAAGTTTCGTCAACCATTGGAACTGACTCTTCACTGATTCTTGTTGACCTGCAAATATACACTCCTGGAAATTGAAATAAGAACACCGTGAATTCATTGTCCCAGGAAGGGGAAACTTTATTGACACATTCCTGGGGTCAGATACATCACATGATCACACTGACAGAACCACAGCACATAGACACAGGCAACAGAGCATGCACAATGTCGGCACTAGTACAGTGTATATCCACCTTTCGCAGCAATGCAGGCTGCTATTCTCCCATGGAGACGATCGTAGAGATGCTGGATGTAGTCCTGTGGAACGGTTTGCCATGCTATTTCCACCTGGCGCCTCAGTTGGACCAGCGTTCGTGCTGGACGTGCAGACCGCGTGAGACGACGCTTCATCCAGTCCCAAACATGCTCAATGGGGGACAGATCCGGAGATCTTGCTGGCCAGGGTAGTTGACTTACACCTTCTAGAGCACGTTGGGTGGCACGGGATACATGTGGACGTGCATTGTCCTGTTGGAACAGCAAGTTCCCTTGCCGGTCTAGGAATGGTAGAACGATGGGTTCGATGACGGTTTGGATGTACCGTGCACTATTCAGTGTCCCCTCGACGATCACCAGAGGTGTACGGCCAGTGTAGGAGATCGCTCCCCACACCATGATGCCGGGTGTAGGCCCTGTGTGCCTCGGTCGTATGCAGTCCTGATTGTGGCGCTCACCTGCACGGCGCCAAACACGCATACGACCATCATTGGCACCAAGGCAGAAGCGACCCTCATCGCTGAAGACGACACGTCTCCATTCGTCCCTCCATTCACGCCTGTCGCGACACCACTGGAGGCGGGCTGCACGATGATGGGGCGTGAGCGGAAGACGGCCTAACGGTGTGCGGGACCGTAGCCCAGCTTCATGGAGACGGTTGCGAATGGTCCTCGCCGATACCCCAGGAGCAACAGTGTTCCTAATTTGCTGAGAAGTGGCGGTGCGGTCCCCTACGGCACTGCGTAGGATCCTACGGTCTTGGCGTGCATCCGTGCGTCGCTGCGGTCCGGTCCCAGGTCGACGAGCACGTGCACCGTCCGCCGACCACTGGCGACAACATCGATGTACTGTGGAGACCTCACGCCCCACGTGTTGAGCAATTCGGCGGTACGTCCACCCGGCCTCCCGCATGCCCACTATACGCCCTCGCTCAAAGTCCGTCAACTGCACATACGGTTCACGTCCACGCTGTCGCGGCATGCTACCAGTGTTAAAGACTGCGATGGAGCTCCGTATGCCACGGCAAACTGGCTGACACTGACGGCAGCGGTGCACAAATGCTGCGCAGCTAGCGCCATTCGACGGCCAACACCGCGGTTCCTGGTGTGTCCGCTGTGCCGTGCGTATGATCATTGCTTGTACAGCCCTCTCGCAGTGTCCGGAGCAAGTATGGTGGGTCTGACACACCGGTGTCAATGTGTTCTTTTTTCCATTTCCAGGAGTGTATTTTCTTAACTGCAGTGATTGAAACTAACTGAAAATTCAATATAAAATTTCAATATGTCTTAATAACCCACTCTCTTAATAGAAAACGTGAGTAAGAAAGGTCAGTTGCTTGGTATATAGGTAAGCCCTCCTATTCTTCACTGTATCTCCACTTCTGCCTTCCTGAAATTTTAAATTTCTCAGATAGCTATCCCTTATGCTTTTACAAAGTTTCTATATATTCTTTACTAAAATAAAATTTACATGCATTATTATACTTTGACCATAATTTTCAAATAATTTTATGGTATCTAGGACCAAGAAAATCATTCGGTTCACTTCTCTTCAAGTTTACACTAGGTCATTCTTCGACAACATGCATTATTCATGACGAGTATGGCTGTGTGGGAGACACTCAGAAAAAAATTCACGAAACAACCAATATCTGATGACAGGACGCAAATCAGTCAGAAGTATGTGATTGATATGATACTGAAGTGCCTGTGTTACTCTGATTACGATGCAAAGTTCGTTTAGATATGCATGTCCGAAGGAACAGGCACTGCGGCGACAACAGCCGTTACGAAATACATTAAATGAATTAGCAAATGCGAATAGGGACAACCATTAGCTGCAGAATGGAATGATGACAATGACCGGCCGCTGTGACCGAGCGGTTCTATGCGCATTAGTCCGGGACAGCGCTGCTGCTACGGTCACAGGTTCGAATCCTGCCTCGGGCATGGACGTGTGTGACGTCCTTAGGTTAGTTAGGGTTCAGGGGACTAGTGACCTCAGATGTTAAGTCCCATAGTGCTTGGGGGCATTTGATTTTGATGACAATAAAAACTTGTGCCGGACCGGGACATTGTCATAATTCCATTCTACAGCTGAAGGTTGTCGTTATTCGCAATTGCGAATTCATGTAATGTATTTCATAGCGGCTGTAGTCGCCGCAGTGCCCCAAATGAACTTTGCATCGTAATCAGAATAACACAGGCAATTCGATATCGTATTTATCTGCCGATACCGGGCAAGCGACTTTCAAGTACAACGTCTGACTTGTACTGGAACATACATAATGCATGTACGAGTACACGTCGTAGACGCATGGTTGACGACATATGGAAGTTTGCGTCTAACCGTGAAACGTGCACGGATAGCCAAATGGCTCCGCTGTAATAAAAAAAAAAAACTGAGTTAACAGATCAACAACGAACTTAAATGCATGTCTTACCACGTCCGTTCCGAGCGCATGCAACGAACAAAAGCGAACAAAATGAGATTTAAAAAAAAAAAAAAAATGTGGTAAGGCGACCGCTCGCAATAATCGGGAAATCTGAGTTCGTGTCCCGATCCGACAAAATTTTTTAGTGTTGTCATTCCATTCTACAGCTGATGGTTGTCCTAATTCGCAATTACGAATTCATTTAACGTATGCTATTAAGACCAATTTCTCTCACTGTGTGGGAGCCATTGACGGAAAACACATCATGATTACAAAACCACGAGGATCGGCAACTGAAATATGCAACTGCAAAAAGTTCTTTTCGATTGTCAGAGTAGCTGTGGCAGATAGCAGTTACTGTTTCATATTCAGTGGTGTTATCGGCTATGGGTATGAAGGAGAATCAAATTTCTTCAAAGTAAGTGGTATGGGAAAAAATCTATGGACAGCCATCACATTTGCCACAACAGAAATTTCTTCCAAACTATCCTATAGTACTCCTCTTCCATTTATATTTGTGGCTGACGAGGCATCTGCCCTGTGTGAAAAGCACTTAAGACCTAATCCAGCGAAGAACTTGATGCCTCACAAAAAAGTTTACAATTTCAAATTATCAACAGCCAGGCGCTTTGTTGAATGCGCATTTCACATTATAACAAATAAGTGGTGGATTTTGCACTGGCCAATAGTTGCGAATGTTGAATTCGTTGATGGTAGTTAAAACATGTTGTGTACTTCACATGTACGTGAGGAATGTTGACAGCTAAACTTTGAGGACACTCTGACAAGTCCATTTATAAGTATGTCCGCATGTAGGCCTAGAGGAACAGAGGCCACTTGGCAGACCACTTCTATTCTAGTCATGGATCAGTCGCTTGGCAAATCAGCTGCACAGAATAAATCTTAGAAGATTGCCTTAACTGGATTTTTAAGACGAACTTCCTTCTAAATATAAATGAAGTAATACATAAAACAATTTACACCGTTTTCGTACTTACCAACTATATTTCTTTCTTCTGGTTCCATTTTCTCCCACTCTCCCTCAATAAGTGCCGCGGTAATTGTTTTCCATGACTCCACACTTCCGTTTTCATAGTCTGAGCACCTTATATGATAAATACATGGATGTATTTGCACTTCCCGAATCAAAAGATCGGTGTCTACACACTCCACGTCGCACATCGTACTGAATTCTGGTCGAGAGCCGCTGCTGCTCGTGTCGCCATTCGGCTCACTGGAGTTCCAGAAGTGCATTTTGCTGCGTGCGACCTTAAAAATGCGCCGCATCTGTGCAGCAGCCGCGTTAATTCCAGTGCAGTGTGGGCACCCTCACTAAGGCCACGGCGAAACGTGACTTTTTTCATTAACAAATTCCCAAAGGTGAAACAAACTATACGTGATAAAAAAAAGTGGATCGATACCATGCCCTCGTACAAGTATAAAATAATTGTGCTGTTTTGTCTCGATAACAGGGAGAAATAACAAGAGTTTAACGTTACACATTGTGCATGACAAGCGCCAGGCACTCTTGGGCTCTCTACATGAACTTGTCTTCACTTGAATTACCGGCCTTCGTAGTCATCCGTGTTGTGTTGATCGTTCGGAGGTAGCCTATTCGAGCCCTTGTGGTGGAAGCAATTTTCGGGGCCTGTGTTCGGCTGGCAGGGAGAAGTGCTGGCGTGGGGTTCGTGATCACCAGACTGTGCGTCAATGTTCTGGATTAAATTCCAAACCTCTATGCACAGTCTCATGGAGTGAGGTCATGCGACTTTGTCGGATGGGGACGCTAATGTCGGCGCCCCTCTTGGTGCTATTTGACAGGAGTGAGCCATGCATCGGCACTGTGTTCACCCTCTCCCTTCTCTTACCATCGTACAAGACGAAGCTTACACCACATTAGTCACTTACACGCAACAGAAACACAACTCTTAGACACTGCTACGAGAATGATACTGTTTCCGCGCGACCGCTACGGTCGCAGGTTCGAATCCTGCCTCGGGCATGGATGTGTGTGATGTCCTTAGGTTAGTTAGGTTTAGATAGTTCTAAGTTCTAGAAGACTGATGACCTCTGCAGTTAAGTCCCATAGTGCTCAGAGCCATTTGATCCATTTTTGATACCGTCTCCCATTAGGAGTTGAACTTACCGCTCGGTGTCTCCCAGGAACGATGCCAAACAGCTCTTTTCTTCTACTTAGATTCCTTTAATAAAAAATTATTCCATAAAAAGATACACTTGCCTGCGGGTGCTTCGTCAAAATTCAGTGTTTCGAATGGGTTCGCAAACGTTTTCCGACTACTTAGCTGAATAGTAACGTGTTTGCCTCCCGTGCACCGGACGCGCGTTCGATTCCCTGCCGGGTTGGAGACTTTTCTTCGCCCGTGGACTGGGTGTTGTATTGTCCTCATCATGCTCTCATCACCAACGACGCGCAAGTCGCTCAGTGTGGCGTCACATGAAATACGACTTGCAACAAGGCGGCCGGACGGGACCTCACGGCCAACAAAGCCATTCGGTCATTTCATTTTCATTCGCAAACGTAGAAGCAAAATAGGTTACTGTGATACATGATAGGTTTCTGCCATACATGCTTCTTGCATAAAGTCTGAAGACGAACTTTGGTCCACATTAAACTCTGTTTCAATTCCTAAGACTTTTTTCCTCGGAGATTCGTAGAAAAATGGAAATATGCTGCTAACATCGGTAAACCTGGCTAATATCAAAGCTGTTATATTGTAAATGCGCAGCACAGTCAAATGCCAAAGAAGTATGTGGCTTACATTCTCGAACAGCTCCATCTCTAAAGACCTTGACATCGACAGGACAGATTTTACAGAACTGGACTGGACGCTCAATGCAATTTTATTCTTTGATAAACCAGGAAAAAAGTAAAACTGGCGAATATCAAAGCTGTTGAATATCAAAGCTGTTGTATTGTAAATCCGCAGCACAGTCAAGTGCCGAAGAAGTATGTACCATGTTAAGATTCTTCTCGAACAGGTCCATCTCTAAAGACCTTGACATCGACGGGACAGATTTTACAGAACTGGACTGGACGAATGGTTCAAATGGCTCTGAGCGCTAAGGGACTTAACATCTGAGGTCATCAGTCCCCTAGAACTTAGAACTACTTAAACCTAACTAACCTAAGGACGTCACACACATCCATGCCCGAGCCAGGATTCGAACCTGCGACCTTAGCGGCCGCGCGGTTCCAGACTGGACTGGACGCTGAATGTAGTTTTATTCTTTTATAAACCAGGAAAAAAAGTGAAACTTACAATTCTTCGTACTTGATTCAGTTCGTGATCAATATTTGTTGATTTAGATCGTAGAGGTACAGCACGTTACACTGCGAAGTGGCTTTAATTTTGCAAAACAAACCAAAACCTCAGTAAATTAACCTGCGATATAGCATTCCTTTCTCTTCCTGTTTTCTTCGTTTCTTGCATTGGAACAGCCGAGTGTCGTCATCGCCATTGTCAAATGGTTCAAATGGCTCTGAGCACTATGGGACTTAACATCTGTGGTCATCAGTCCCCTAGAACTTAGAACTACTTAAACCTAACTAACCTAAGGACAACACACACGTCCATGCCCGAGGCAGGATTCGAACCTGCGACCGCAGCGGTCACGCGGTTCCACACTGAAGCGCCTAGAACCCCACACGGCCACACCGGCCGGCTCGCCATTGTCGATAATCCCCAAGCAGAGAAGTAGATTCGTTGTAGCGTAATTTCTATTTAAAGAATGTGATGACATTAAGCAAATGATGTTCTGGTGGTATTTAATAGGAAAGGTAGTGTTTTCAATTAGCGGACGTCGGTGATTAGTGAAAAGCGAGCTTCAGTGGAACCTGCACAAGTACCTGTGCACAGAACATCTATGTTAAAACGCCCGTTAGTCTAAATAAGTAATGACTCAATATGGGTGCGCTGTGCGATCCTATAATTTGTTTTTTATTAATCGCTAACTTTTAATTAGTGTCGAAAGGACTTATCAGTGGTTCCGAATCACGGTTTTCAAATTACACTACGACGCTTGGATTTCATACGTGATGGAACGTTTTCTCATTTTAGGCCCATGATTGAGATTTTCTACTTTTTGTAACGATATGTAGCTGTTAGCCACTTGAAATATTGCAAATTTTTGTATGATCAGGCCCTGTTGCTAGAATGCTCTCTTTCTGTGTTGCACACCACGTGTTTCCCACTACACGTTCGTTTCCCTATCTAGCACTGGAATGGTTTGTTGTTATTCCCGAAGGGATTGGACAATACACTCTCAAACTGGCCACGGAAGTGACTGCGCGTGGATTTTTCCAGAACGGCAGAGTCTCTGCTGCCGACCTAGCGGTGAGAGCTCAGCACTACGGCAGTATGCGAGCTACGAGTGTCCCCAGCATACACCTGAGGCCCGAACGCCCCAGTAAAGGTTGTCCTTGACTCGCTCTCGCGCAGCCTGGATCACCTTCGGCTCTGATCGACTCTAGTGCAGTTGCGGAACGCATCAAGCACATCTAGCAGCCGCTGGGGATTCGGTCAATATATCCTGCCAACTCTATGGATCCTTCTTCTTTGTGGTCCTCCCTATGCATTCTCTGCGTTGTTTACAGCGAGTTACCCACAGAAGAATGGCGCGAT
Source organism: Schistocerca gregaria (assembly GCF_023897955.1). Taxonomy (NCBI): domain Eukaryota; kingdom Metazoa; phylum Arthropoda; class Insecta; order Orthoptera; family Acrididae; genus Schistocerca; species Schistocerca gregaria. The sequence continues at coordinate 431,323,638 of NC_064921.1, forward strand.
GGTACACATATATCATGTTTCATAACTAGCGTCAAAAAGGAGAACGCTAGGAACGGAAAGAGCAAAGAAAACTAATAAAAGGTGAACCCAAACGCTGTCGAAAAAAATTTGAACGTTATTCAGGGACTTTTTCTGAATATTCTGGTGTAACGTCCTCATCTTAAGCACTTGTTACGTAGTAATGACGTCATTATGATTTATTAGGTTTCTTGCCTTACTACCTTTGTTTCTGAGAAAATGTCTTCACAACAATGAAAGAGTCTGTAATATCAACCACCAAAAGTGCAACGGGAAACGCCGGCCGCGGTGGCCGAGCGGTTATAGGCGCTTCAGTCCGGAACCGCGCGACTGCTACGGTTCGAATCCTGCCTCGGGCATTGATGTGTGTAATGACTTTAGCTTAGTTAGGTTTAAGTAGTTTCTAAGTCTAGGGGACTGATGACCTTAGATGTTAAGTCCCATAGTGCTTAGAGCCACTTAAACCATTTTACAACACGAAACACAAAAATAAGGCAACAACCCTAGGATGAAACATATCAACTTTTATCATAGTGAGTTCATCTCTTTTTGTCATTGCCATGTAACTCCATCCGAACAGCATTTGAAAGGCTCAACGGTACCGACCGACCGCCATGTCATTTCAGCCGATAGGCGTCACCGGACACCGATATGGAGGGGCATGTGGTCAGCACACCGTTGGCAGTATTCGTGACCAGAGCCGCTACTTCTCAGTCACGTAGCTCCTCAGTTGGCCTCACAAGGGCTGAGTGCACCCCACTTGCCAACAGCGCAACGCAGACTCGGACGGGGTTCCTATCCAAGTGCTAGACAAGTCCGACAGCTTTAAATTTGGTGATCTGACGGGAACCAGTGTTACCACAGCGAGTAGGCCGTGGGCCCATTGTAATGTAAGGTACTAAAAAAAATGTGCAAATGTTCCCTTACGGGTAGTGTTCAAAATGTCGACCATCATAATCACAGCAGATTGTAGAGCGATTGTTAATGTGCAGCTAAGCCCGCAAAAAAAAGTTAGGAAGAAAGAAGTTAGCGTATGGAACAGTAAGTTTCTTCCCTAACAAAACTCACCCCGCATAGCATTGCATCTTCACTGTTGTGCACTTTTCAGTACAGCACAGTACAGTACACCAGGGAAGACGAACGGAATATTCCAGAATTTGAAACACGAACAGCTGCTAGCATGAGTTTCTTAGAAGTAGATACCTTAGGGGTTGCAAAGCAACTCAAATCGCTTGATACGGGCAAGTCTTCAGGTCCAGATTGTATACCGCGTAGGTTCCTTTCAGATTATGCTGATACAATAGCTCCCTACTTAGCAATCATACACAACCGCTCGCTCACCAATAGATTTGTACCTACAGATTCGAAAATTACGCAGGTTGCACCAGTGTTTAAGAAGGGTAGTAGGTGTAATCCATTGAACTACAGACCTATATCATTGACGTCGGTTTGCAGTAGGGTTTTGAAGCATATGCTGTATTCAAATATTATGAATCACCTCGAAGGGAACGATCTATTGATACGTAATCAACATGGTTTCAGAAAATATAGTTCTTGTGCAACGCAACTAGCTCTTTATTGCACGAAGTAATGGCCACTATCGACAGGGGATCTCAAGTTGATTCCATATTTCTAGATTTTCGGAAAGCTTTTGACACCATTCATCACAAAAAAAATGGTTCAAATGGCTCTGAGCACTATGGGACTTAACATCTATGGTTATCAGTCCCCTAGAACTTAGAACTACTTAAACCTAACTAACCTAAGGACATCACACAACACCCAGTCGTCACGAGGCAGAGAAAATCCCTGACCCCGCTGGGAATCGAACCCGGGTGTGGAAAGCGAGAACGCTACCGCACGACCACGAGCTGCGGACCGTTCCTCACAAGCGACTTCTAATCAAGCTGCGGGCCTATGAGATATCGTCTCAGTTATGCAACTGGATTCGTGATTTCCTGGCAGGAAGGTCGTAGTTCGTAGTAATAGACGGCAAATCATCGAGTAAAACTGAAGTGATATCAGGTGTTCCCCAGGGAAGCGTCCTGGGACCTCTGCTGTTCCTGATCTATATAAATGACCTGGCTGACAATCTGAGCAGTTCTCTTATGTTGTTCGCAGATGATGCTGTAATTTACCGTCTAGTAAGGTCATCCGAAGACCAGTATCAGTTGCAAAGCGATTTAGAAAAGATTGCTATATGGTGTGGCAGGTGGAAGTTGACGCTAAATAACGAAAAGTGTGAGGTGATCCACATGAGTTCCAAAAGAAATCCGTTGGAATTCGATTACTCGATAAATAGCACAATTCTCAAGGCTGTCAATTCAACTAAGTACCTGGGTGTGGCAGGTGGCAGTTGACGCTAAATAACGAAAAGTGTGAGGTGATCCACATGAGTTCCAAAAGAAATCCGTTGGAATTCGATTACTCGATAAATAGAACAATTCTCAAGGCTGTCAATTCAACTAAGTACCTGGGTGTAAAAATTACGAACAACTTCAGTTGGAAAGACCACATAGATAATATTGTGGGGAAGGCGAGCCAAAGGTTGCGTTCCATTGGCAGGACACTTAGAAGATGCAACAACTCCACTAAAGAGACAGCTTACAACTACACTCGTTCGTCCTCTGTTGGAATATTGCTGCGCGGTGTGGGATCCTTACCAGGTGGGATTAACGGAGGACATCGAAAGGGTGCAAAAAAGGGCAGCTCGTTTTGCATTATCGCGTAATAGGGGGGAGAGAGTAGCAGATATGATACGCGAGTTGGGGCGGAAGTCATTAAAGCAAAGACGTTTTTCGTCGCAGCTGGATCTATTTACGAAATTTCAGTCACCAACTTTCTCTTCCGAATCCGAAAATATTTTGTTGAGCCCAACCTACATAGGTAGGAATGATCATCAAAATAAAATAAGAGAAATCAGAGCTCGAACAGAAAGGTTTAGGTGTTCGTTTTTCCCGCGCGCTGTTCGGGAGTGGAATGGTAGAGAGATAGTATGATTGTGGTTCGATGAACCCTCTGCCAAGCACTTAAATGTGAATTGCAGAGTAATCATGTAGATGTAGATGTAGAAGAAATGAAATGAAACATAGTAACTCTGTAACGAGTACCGGAAACCACGAGTTCCTTGTAACAAAATAGAAAGGATCCCTTAACCAACTCTGGCCTCACCCAGTACCAATAAAGTACGCTTTGTATAACATTATGCAGAGACAGGTAAACATGCCCTGCATAAACAGACACATTTTAAAAACGCTGTCGTTATACTATCAAGTAATAAAATAGCAAGGAGGACATTTTGCATTCATGAACGTGTGGACGTTTTAAAAACGCTGTCGTTATTCTGGTAAGCAGTAAAGTAGCAAGAAGGACATTTTGCATTCATGACTGCGGCGATCCATGATCTCATGGAGCCCGTTAAGATTCGGAAAACGCAGCGGAGCTATGCTGATTCGTGACATCTCCCTCCACTGATGCGCCTCTCTCTTCCCGCGCATTAAAAAAAAGTACGGCTATCCTAAGACTAAAACAAGTATCAACAATGCGCTGTGTCTGGCGTTCGTTTTCCTACATGGATATTATGGCGTTTTAATCGCTTGCTTCCGATGTCCCAGTACTGGATCAATCAGGACACTCGAATTCTAGACCGTTGGTACGGTAAAAAAAAGCCTCCACTGTTTTGCGTTCGAAACAGTTTCTCGGAATCGTTTAGGAAAGCAGTCCTAATGCCCATTCCTCCCCATATATACTACCTCAACATCGAGCGACGTCAGAGTACACGAGTTGCGCCGTTTAGATCTCTGTGGGATCCAAAGATTTTCATAATTTGTCCCCAATGCGCAGTTCACTTAATAAGGGCGTGTCGACCTACAGAAACGTCCCCAGTAGCATGTTGCACATTTTGTATTGCATTCACAAAGTGAACTGCGCAATAGATATACACTTTAAACATATTTCGATCCCAAGCAGACAGATGTATCCTCACCAAAGAACGCAATCATAGACACAGACGTCGCTCAATTGATTGTAGGATTAACGAAGGCGTCCGCAATGAAATTTTTCCAGTAGATGTGAGCAATGTGTGAAATGTATCGTTGACGTCGCAAATGACATCAGTAATGGGCATCACCACCTACCAGTGTCGTTGGCATAAACTTATTTCCATGATGTTTACAGCAATTAAGAAATTTGTGCAATGGAACGCACACTCCGTCAAAAAATACCAGAAGTAATCTAATTAATTTGGCACACAGTCACTGGGTAAACAGAGGAGATATATCGGAAACATGGTTGACAAAAAGTGAGCACTTCGTAATACCATGGTACCTAATAATTTGTGCCGACACAGAGGATTAGTATGAACACTTTAATACAACACGGAATGAACTGTACTACTCAGTAGTGCATTTAGATTTACCAATACAAGCTGTGAGTTTATTAATGACGAACGACCCTGTCAACGTACTCACCGTGTACATATAGTAGAAGGAAATCGTGAGGGAATATAAGCAGAGAGACATTTCTAATGCAGTAAAAGATGTAAACGAGTGGCTTTAACGATCACCCCAAAGCGTGTGATACATAGATCACAGAAGACAAAACAGGAGAACAATTACTGAAAACATAGATGAGTAGAGGAAAGGTGCCTATTATACGATAGTTCCCTAATAATGAAACATCCCAACTGTGCTCATGTTAAGTATTGCACTCTGGTGGAGAGTTTCTTAAACACGTCTATTGTGTGCCAGACGACGACACAGGGTCACACAGCGAGTTGGACGCCATAGTAGAGCCGGACACAGTACGTAGAGGTTGTTAATTCCTTGTGTTTGGAGTTTTTGCGACATAGGTGTTGAGACAAAATTTTAGCTTAAAGGTGACTGGATATTACTACACTCTTTTATTGTTGCTATTTGGAACGGTATCACCTATAATTTTGACAATTAGGTTCATTTTCCAACGAACGTTGTTAGCAAGTGCGTGATTCTTTGTGTAAGATGGCGAAATTCCTAATATGTGGCAGTATGGGAATCCAAATATGCGACAGTGTCGCATATTACGATACCTATCGCATATTGGGGGAACTCGTCCTCTCACTATTTTTTATATGTAATTTTTCGCAATACTATTATGAGATAACAATATTTCATCATTTACCGTAGTAAAATTTTGGCAACAGCGTTTATTTTAATTCGATTAAATTATCATAAACAGGGATTACTTTGACTAGTCTTATGACCAGAAATTGTAATGTTTTCTGGAACTTGACGGACGGTGCACCTGCAGAATCAATATCAGCTTGTCATCCAAGTGGCTGGATACAAACTCACATTTTTACTCGGTGGTTTGATCATTTTGTGAGTCATGTAAAGCCATCTTCAAATGACCCTGTCATTTTGATTTTTGGTGGGCATTATTCCCACACAAAGAATCTCGATGTGTTAGATAAAGCACGTGAAAATAATGTTCATATTGTATGTTTGCCACCTCACTCAACGCATAAAATGCAGCCACTTGACGTCGGATTTATGGGGCCTTTGAAAACATACTATGTCCAAGAGATAGAAACATGCATTGGCAAGTAACTCAGGTCGTGTTATCACCACATTATTAATAGCCAAGTTATTTGGAGCAGCTTACAACCCAGCAGCAACAATGGAAGCATCTGTGAATGCCTCAGAAAAACAGGGTCTCATGCCATGCAACAGAAACGTCTTTAAGGAACATGAATTTTCAATTCATCGCCATGCTTACGCTCTTCAAGAAAGAGATGCCAAAACCGAAACTGAAATTACTGATGGTGATGGTCAAGCTGTCAGCCCAGCAGACATCAGACCTCTCCCACACATCGCAAAACCACCTGGAGTTAGTCAAACAGATCAAACATCGCATTCCTGCTGTGCTGCGTTACTAACTTCAACTACTTATGTGAAGTCTTTGAAAGAATCTAAACAGAAGAAATCGGAGGCTGAAGCTAAGAAAGCAGCAGAAAGTTATTTGGGGAGAAGAGTGGAAAATCTTTCAATCATAGACCTAAAGCAGAAGAATTGTCTAGTGACTCGGCATCCGATGTCCATCTTGATGACAATGGAGATTCAGACAGCAGTGATGACGATGACGCAGAGTGTCTGTTCTGTACTGGGCGCTTTTCTGAAGGCAAACCCGGGGAGACATGGACACAGTGCACGAAATGTTATCGCTGGGCTCATGAATATTGCGGTGTCACAGAAGACAATTTGTTTGTCCGGATGTCGTAAATGTAAACCTAAGTAGTGTGAAATGAGTGAAGGATAACAGAAATGAATGAACATGTAAAAACTGTATATTCATATGTCATTATTATGTAATAAAATAATTAAAGCAAAATATTATTACTGTCTCATATTAGGAAACGTTGATCTCATTCCTACGAAATGCCTTGTTTGTGAAGATTTAATAACTACTCTGAAAGAGTGTTTATTATTGCAGATACGATAATTGTATGATAAAATTAAATAATGCAAGATCTTATTACCATCATAAAAAATACAACTGCACTTACTTTTAGGTCTTTCAGATGGGTTTACAAATGTGTGTCTCATATTAGGCACCTTTCCTCTACATAGGGCAGCCACAAGAAATACAAAGATTTGTATATTCAGTAAACTAAGAGCAAAAAAGATGGCTCTGAGCACTATGGGACTTAACTTCTGAGGTCATCAGTCCCCTAGAACTTAGAACTACTTAAACCTAACTAACCTAAGGACATCACACACATCCATGACCGAGGCTGGATTCGAACTTGCGACTGTAGGAGTCGTGCAGTTCCAGACCATAGCGCCTAGAACCGCTTGACTACCTGGCCGGCAAACTAAGAGCAGATAGAGAAAGTAGTATCACATCTCAAGGAGGAACTCAATGTTTAACTATAGGGAGGAACATATAGAGCATCTGTGGCTCAAGTTTTTAACAACAGCTGACCAAGTACTAGACAGGCCTACATATATACATTGTAGAACAGCTCATAGTAGAAGGGATCCTACATGTTCAATCTTTCTTTTTAAACAAATAAATAAATAAACTTAAGTGCGCAAAATGGCTGGGATCATAAGTGTCCATCCTCTCTTGGTATACGGTCTCTGTAAGGACACTTCCAAAGATACAAAGACGACTGCACATCTCTTAAATATATTGAACTCGCTTGCTTGCTTACATCTGTATATGTAGGCTAACCTCAGGAACTGCTGTAAGGATTTTGATCAAGTTTTGCCTGATAGACACACTAATTCACAAGGAAGGTTTTTGTATACAATTTACAAATATTTCGTGCAAAACGTCTGAATTTCGATGAGTTAAAGTTAAGATGTGGAAACGAAGCCATTGCGACCTAATGGACAGCCACCACAACTCGAGAATAGCGGTACCTCGAGAACGCAGCACCCGATCTAGTTCGCACCTGGTGGGCTGGTCTAGCGTTTTTCCGGCACCGTAGCTCAGCGTGTTCCGTCAGATGGCCTGTTGTCCTCTGTAATAAAAATAAAAACTGAGTGAAGTATTCAACAGGTAACTTCAAGGAGAGTCATGTGACGTCCGCCCGACCAAATGATCAGAAAAGAGACGGGAAAGAAAGCAGTTGAGCGCGCGGGTAGAAACCAGAAGATTGTGGAACCGAATTCTGGTTGGGTCACCTTTTTTCATTCTGCCCTTTAACCTGGCATTCGTCCCTCAATTATGCGGAGGTGTCGAAATATGGCAATTTCAGATTCCCAATTTCTGCTTCCTCAGGTTATCAATCGCTGTTCAGACTTAATTCGCTGCAGATTCTTCGAACAGTGGGCAGAGTTTTACTCACCCTAAAGTATCGTAATAAATATCACCACCAACAAAAAGATAACCACCTCATTATAAGGATGTGACGTGAGACTTACCATTTTAAATAATAAAATATTTTAACCAATAATTTCCTTGTTATCGTTTGAGAACAATTACATAGCGAAAAACCACGTGAACCCAAAATATGTGACATTTTATTTTTTATGCAACCATTAAAACATTTTCCAAAAAACTACTTCAGCAATTTTGCTGCAGCGCAGCAGATGACTCAGTTTCCAGCTTTCTGCCTTCCTTGAAACAAATGTAGATGTGGACACGATTGTTTGCCAGGTCGGCGAAGAAGTCTGCCGTCAACTGTCCACGACAAAGAACTGCAGCAACGAATCTTAGTAATATTTAACAATGCGTAACTAAGCTTCACAAGAGGAGTGCTGTAACACGAACTAAACATGTACATCAAGCCTTTTTTTCTTATTTCTTCTTTCATTTGTGTCAACTCAGTCAGTCTCCGATACGCACTGAATCACTCACACACATTACACTCATAATTTTCACTGGTTGTAAACATATTACTTACTTCAAGATGTGCTCCCATCATTGCCATGAGATGTCACTCTAAACGCCAATTCAATGTGGAACATACAACATTCATACCTCCAGACAACTTTCATGCCATGCGCTGCTTCCATCGCATAAGATTTATGAAAGTGATGATATTCCGTTACTTAAAATTTTTCTCTGAAATTTATTGATAACTCTAAGCAGTGGAAACAAAATACGCTGCTCCACCCAAGTCGTCTGGCTGTATGTGCTTAATGATATCCGTGCGAAGCCCGGCCGGGTTGCTAATTACGTGTAAAAGAAAACACCAGGCTTCAATTCTACAGATGTAGAATTGAATGCGTTTGTATGTAGATCACGCAACGCGTGAAGCCATCAGCGAGTACTGTAGCAGAATTTTATCACAAGGTGTCTCACTAAATTGAAAATAATTCTATTCATTTGTAAAAACTGTCAGAGGTACAAAAGTTACGACTCTTACGGACGACGCAGGAACTGAAACTGATACTATGAAAGCAAAATGCAAAATCCATTTTGTTTTTCTTTACAAAGAAAGACTCCACTTTAATTCTTCCACCACTGCACAGATGTGTAATAGACCGCACTTATTAAGTGTCAGTGGCATTGAGAAACATCCGAAATCGCTAAAATGAAACAGGGATACAGGGTCCGATGGAATACCTGTCACATTCTGCACATGATTTACAGATTATTTAGCTCCCATTTTAACCATAATATACCGTTTATACCTCTAGCAAAAATACTGTACAAGGTGAAAGAACGCACAGGTCACGCCTGTCTACAAGGAGGATATCAGCAATGATCTACAAAGTTATCTTCCAATTTCACTGCCATCCATTTGTTGTGAAATCTAGAAAATACACTATGTGACCAAAGTATCCCGAAACCTGACTGAAAATGGCTTACAACTTCGCGGCACCCTCCATCGGTAATGCTGGAATTCAATATGGTGCTGGCCCACCCTTAGTCTTGACAGCTTCCATTCTCGCAAGCATACGTTCAGTCAGGTGCTGGAAGGTTTCTTGGGGAATGGCACCCCTTTCTACGGAGTGCCCCACTGAGGAGAGGCATCGATGTTGGTCGGTGAGGCCTGGCACGAAGTCGCTGTTCCAAAACATCCCAAAGGTGTTCTGTAGGATTCAGGTCAGGTCTCTGTGCGGGCCAGTCCATTACAGTAGTGTTACTGTCGTATAACCACTTCGCCACAGGCCGTGCATTATGAACAGGTGCTCGATCGTGTTGAAAGATGCAATCGCCGTCCCCGAATTGCTCTTCAACAGTGGGAAGCAAAAAGGTGGTGCTTAAAACGTCAATGTAGGTCTGTGCTGTGATAATGCCACGCATAACTAACAAGGGGAGCAAGTCCACCTATGAAAAACACGAACACACCATAACATCATCGCCTCCGAATTTTACTGTTGGCTCTACACACGCTGTCAGATGACGTTCACCGGGCATTCGCCATACCCACACCCTGTAATCGGATCGCCACATTGTGTAGCTGATTCGTCATTCTACACAACGTTTTTCCTCTGTTCAATCGTCCAGTGTTTACACTCCTTACACCAAGTGAGGTGTCGTTTGGCGTTTACCGCCGTGATGTGTGGCTTATGAGCAGCTGCTCGACCATGAAATCCATGTTTTCTCACCTCCCGCCTAATTGTCATAGTACTTGCAGCGGATCCTGATAGAGTTTGGAATTCCTGTGTGATGGTCTGGATAGGCGTCTGCCTAATACACATTACGACCCCCTACTACTGTCAGTCAACAGACGAGGTCGGCCTGTGCCTCTTGTGCGGTACGTGTCCCTTCACGTTTCCATTTCACTATCACGTCGGAAACAGTGGACCTAGGGATGTTTAGGAATGTGGAAATCCCGCGTACAGACGTGAGACACAAGTGACACCCAATCACCTGACCACGTTCGAAGACCGTGAGTTCCTCGGAGCGCCCCATTCTGCTCTCTCACGATGTCTAATGACTACTGAGGTCGCTGATATGGAGTACCTGGCAGTAGGTGGCAGCACAATGCACTTACTATGTAAAACGTGTTTTTGGGGGTGTCCGGATCCTTTTGATCACATAGTGTATTCTGAGCTCATATCTAATGAGTTGCATCGAACGGCCTCCTGCATGCCAACCAGTATGGATTCAGAAAACATTGATCACGTGAAACGTAACTCACACTTTCCTTGCATGACATGCTGAAATCCATGGATAACGACTTCATTCCCGAAAAGTAATTAACTCAGACTCGCACCAACTTTTGTCAGCTAAATTATGATCATATGAAGTTTCAAGCAAAATTTATGACTAGACTGGGATGTCTTGGTAGGGAGGACACAGAATATTATCTTGCTAGAGACTTTTGACAGGCATTCTCCATGGGAGCTGTTGGGCTTCTTGCTGTACATGTATATTATTCGCTGGCTTACAATATTAATCGTAACCTCAGACTTTTTGCATATGTCTATAAGGACTACTATAAGAAACAGCTACACAAATATCAAGTCATATCAGATAAGATTTCACAAGAATGCAAATATTGGAACTTCGCAATAAACGTTAATAAAACTGTGCATTTCAAAAAACGGAAAAACGTAATATTCTATGGCCACGATATCACTGAGTCACGATTGGAATAAGTCAACATACATAAACACCTGGGTGAAAAGATTTTGGGGGATATGAAATGAAATAATCACCTACGCTCGGTTGTAAGCTAAATCAGGTTGTAGTTATCGGGTCATTGGTACGATACCGGCCTACAAAAGACATTGCTTACAAAACGTTTGTGTCACTCATCTCACAATGTAGGACAAGCGTGTGAAACCTACGTTAACTGAATGTATATAAAGAAGGTCAACGTTGGACAATTGTATAGAATCCAGGGTAACTGAATGTATATAAAGATGGAAGGCATGAGCGCGCTCAGATTTGTCTATTTCCCAGGAGAATAAGTATCCGGTTTAAATCCCGATGGTGGAAGAAATATTTACCTCCAGGATTTGGCTGAAAAGGTAAAGAGATGTGGTGTTGTGTATATTCTGATCATCAGTCTATGAGCCACTATCATAGATTAAACTTGAAATCCCATATGCAGGGTCTCTTGCAATGAGGGCATTTGACACTGTTGTTGTGGATGTGGGGCGTTAACCTCGGCGATCACCTTGGTGCTGTCCAAGAGAAGTAGCCAATATGATAACACTAGGTTTCATCCTCTCTCTTCTCTGATTTTTATAGTACAAACATGACACTACACTAATACAGTAACCTAAATTCAACAGTTACACTTAAGCCACTACCCTCACATATGACATGGAAATGAACCATTGTGTGGCAGTAGGCGGCTTAACAATGCGTCCGAATCTCCCCGCCAACCATGCCATACGATTCTTTCTTTCTGTCACGAAAATGCTGTAAAAGATGAATTCCAGGCATTTGAAGACAGATGTCAATTACGCATCAAAAGCCGGCATACAAAATTTCAAAAGTGTGTATGAAGTGAGGTATCTAGGAATATACTGCAGCTCCCTTTGTACCCCAAACAACACAGGCCGCGCAGAAATTCTAATATGTGGTACAATTGGAAGGACCCCCTGCCAAACATTTCGCACCAGTCTGTAGAAAACGGATCTCTTTGCAGAAAGTAACATAGATTTTCTTACTGATGGGTTGCTTACTCTAATCGCTGATCCCTACGAATGCATTGTATTTCGGCTACAAGTCTCGTTAGTTCTCATTTTTAAGGACCGTCACACTTGCAGTATCGTAACAAAATGTCTCTCCAAACAAAGGACCGTCAGGATCATTACAGAAGAATGAGTATTGGGAAAAGAAAAGGAAAATTCGTGTTCCAGTGGACGTCACTACGCTAACAGCAGAGATGACAGTCGTCCTATGTCTCCCACACACTTCAACAAGAAGTGAAGGAACAGACTCCAGATAAGGCTTTCTTTTTTTTTGTAATCATTTGCACAGCTCCTGAGCAATACCCCAGTGAGCAACATGCAGGGACCAACTTTGTTAAAGAACTGTCAATACGGCAGTCTCTGCCAGGTTAAGGCAAATTGCGCCATTAAGGAAAACGAAATACTAGTTATTTTGGCTAAAGAGGCCACTCATAACGGAGAAATTACTCACTGTGAAACCAGTACTACATTAAAAGTTAGTTCTTCAACGAAGCAAGTGTGGAACAGCGAAGTACAGAAGTCTTGCCCGAAGTAGAGGAGCTTCAAGCACACAAAAATATCCTTCGCTTCCATTCTTTGATTGATATGACAGCTGTTCATCTTCGAGAAGTTTCAGAAATACATGCAGCCTGCACCACTTCGATCTCGCGCAGTCTTTGCTACAGCTATGTAATGAAATGGCACTATCTTCTTCGGTTGCAATGCATGATTCCAAAAATTCGCTATTCCTTGATCGGCTAAAACTCAACTGCCCCATCCCGACATCAGTAAAACCCGACATCAGTAAAATCGTCTTTATTGGAGAGCAACGACAGATTCTCATAGGCTACATACTTTTGGTGGACTTAGGTATCCCCTTCAGTACTAAGCTACTACTGAACCGTATACGATGTTGTGTAAAATTGGTAACGAGCTGTAAACTGTTTATTTGATTGCATTACACAAGATATTGACCTAGTAGATAGTGTCGGAGGTTCCATGCGGCTTTTCGCGGATGATGCTGTAGTATAAAGAGAAGTTGCAGCTTTAGAAAATTGTAGCGAAACGCAGGAAGATCTGCAGCGGATAGGCACTGGGTGCAGGGAGTGGCAACTGACCCTTAACATAGACAAATGTAATGTATTGCGAATACATAGAAAGAATTATCCTTTATTGTATGATTATATGATAGCGGAACAAACACTGGTAGCAGTTACTTCTGTAAAATATCTGGGAGTATGCGTACAGAACTATTTGAAGTGGAATGATCATACAAAATTAGTTGTTCGTAAGGCGGGTACCAGGTTGATATTCATTGGGAGAGTCCTTAGGAAATGTAGTCCATCAACAAAGGAGGTGGCTTACGAAACACTCGTTCGACCTATACTTGAGTATTGCTCATCAGTGTGGGATCCGTACCGGATCGGGTTGACGGGGGAGATAGAGAAGATCCAAAGAAGAGCGGCGCATTTCGTCACAGGGTTATTTGGTAACAGTGATAGCGTTACGGGGATGTTTAGCAAACTCTATAAGTGGCAGACTCTGCAAGAGAGGCGGTCTGCATCGCGGTGTAGCTTGCTCGCCAGGTTTCGAGAGGGTGCGTTTCTGGATAAGGTATCGAATATATTGCTTCCCCCTACTTATACCTCCCGAGGAGATCACGAATGTAAAATTAGAGAGATTCGAGCGCGCACGGAGGCTTTCAGACAGTCGTTCTTCCTGCGAACCATACGCAACTGGAACAGAAAAGGGAGGTAATGACAGTGGCACGTAAAATGCCCTCCGCCACACACCGTTGGGTGGCTTGCGGAGTATAAATGTAGATGTAGATATGAATAGAGGAGTGCTGGCTGTAATAAACCTTCTCAGTTGTCAATTAAAAAGTTGCCTATTGTTAGTAAATGGAAGATGTATTTGGTTTACAAACAGAGCTAAGCAATCATTCAGCCATCCAAACTGACCAGTACTCAGCCCAACCCAGGCGCCTGCAACTTTTCTTACGACTTTCACGTCTTGCTAAAGATAGTCCACCTGAAACCTGGCTCTTAACCAGGGAAATGGACAATATTTTGTGCTGTGTGTTTTTATTTTATTTGGTTATACAGGGTGTCCCAGGAATGTTGCAACAAACTTCGAGGAGTTGTACAGGGTGTCTTGAGGAGCAAATCCTGGATAGGAATGCATGTCTGGAAACGTCATCCAACAATGTTACAGCGCATCGAAGTTATAGGTGCTAGCGCCTGCCGTTAGGTCATCTCTGTGGCAGCAAACGTGACTTTGAACGCTAGCGGATCGTAGGTGGAACGTCTTGCAATGTTGTCTGTTATTCACTGATCGCCAGTGAAGAAGATGGAGCTAGTTGCTGCACAGAAAGGCCTTGTCTCCTATGAATTCCATGTTATGCTGCCTTGGTGCACTACAGTTTACGACATGTCTTCCCATCTGCAGTTTATTTTTCTCCTGTATACCGAAAAACACTGGAGATCTTTGAAGGAAACCTGTATCTGAAACTGTCATCCAGTTAGGCCACAGAGTATCGCTTTCGTAGGAGACAAGGTCCTTCTACGTAGCAGCTAGCTCCCTCCATCTTCTCCACCAGCGGTCGTGACAGTCAGTCGCGATCACTGAATAACAAACAACAGTGCAAGATGTTCCGCCTGCGGTCCATCAGCATACAAAGTCTCGTTTGCTGCTGAAAGAGTGGCTACTTCAAAACTTCAGACTTCTTTTTTTTTTTTTTACTGTCTGAAGTTTTGAAGAACTTGCACTTCAGACCTGCATCTGGATCTGTGATAGTACCCTAAATAAAATTAAAAGACTGTTAGTTCAATATAAGCTTTAGCTTTAAAGGTGAGTGACTCTTAAATCATGAACGAGAGATATGAACGCTTCATTGGCTCAAAAAAAGGGCAAAAAAGGGCTAAGTTGAGGTAGCTTGGCAGGGTGTTAGCCTGAAGTCATTGTCTACATTCATTACTGTAAAGTACATAAGACTGAGGTCACTTGCTTTAGGTCCTATGCATTGTCTATGTTTGTTGTCATACCTACATGATTACCGAAAATAGGCAGATTGCAAGGCCTGTATTTGTGAAGCCCAAGTTCTTGTACAGTATTCTAAAGGTAGATTTCTCTTACCTCAGTCACTGTGCTGTGCCCCAATGCAGATTTCACATTAATATCCATTACTAACATTTGTCAGATGCCTCAATCTGGTGTCATTGTCCTTTTTAATTTTTAATGGGCCTATGCAGTGGTGTTGATTTGATATATGACATTTTTCCATATGATTTCTTAATTATATTGTTACAGCATGTTCCTCACAAGGTTGATACATCTATAGCACTGTCAAGATTGTATCCAGCAACACAACCACTGCTATTGGATTGTGTCTAATGTTATGACAACCACTGCAATTTGTGTGTTGGGCAGTGTACAATTTCAGTAATATGGCTCCTGTGGGCACCATGTGTGGAGGTTTATCTCTTCTAATACATTTCATAAAACTTTCACCACCATGGCACTGAACTCTGCATTTAAATGACCAATTTTAACTATTTTTCTGTGTCCCAATGGCATTAAGTTGTGAATAGGCTGTTTGAAAGTGATACAAGTACATAAAGAGCCCACAGCTAAGGACATATTACAGTCTATGATCATAAAGAATTTGACCATGTGTCACATACAGATACCCTATGATGAATGTCTTCTGTCTGCAGCTGAAGATGGCATCCAGTAGGGTCTGTAGTTCGTCAGTGTCTGTGTGCGAATTGTATATACCGAGCTAAAATGATCAACCACCACGACAGAAAATTAATTGTATAACCTTCTGGATAACTGTGTCTGACACTGTGTCTTATTCCCTGTGCTTAATACATTAATTTCTTCAAATTAGTTAGTACGACTCATTTTCATATTCCGGCCACAGAAACTTCCTTTTTTTCGTGTCACGTCCAATAACGTTTGTATTTTCTTCATACTTCCACAAGTGACTGTATATTCTTCTGTCACCTATCTACTGTCATTTGTCTCTTTTAAATTATTTGTGCTACTGCATTCTGCAACTGGAATATGAAGCATGTGATCATTCTCCATATTTGTTACACTTTCATACAATTCTGAATGTGATAGAACTCCACCTCTTCTCACCATCATTCTATTTATTGTCCACCCCATTCCTGCCTGTCCTTATACTGTCTGTCTCATCTTTTGTTTGTGCACATGTATCTCCCCTTTTTCTGATCTCTGATGGGAAATTAACAGAGGTTAATCATCCACTATTAAGGCTAAAATTGCTTTTAAAATCACTATTCAGTGACAACTGCAGCAAGCACAATAACAGGTCCACTTGGTTCAATCAGCTCACAAATATTACAGCACACAATGAATAATAGCTACATGTTCACTGCCAACTGGTCAGTGTTGGACTGACCTCTCCCACAACTTGGGACACCTGCATGTGCCACTGCTTCGTAGGAGCAAAATACAATGAGTAAGCTCCTCCACATAAATCTTATGCTGGTATTCCTGAAATTTGGTTTTCATAGCACCTTTTGATCTTCCATCTTTAGTTTTATTAATGACAGCTCAATTTCGACTAGATGCTGCATAATCTGGTTTTCCTTCACACTGCACTATAAAACAGAACAGGGTCACAGGCACAAATAAAAGAAAAATTTGTGTTCAAATCATTCAAGGAGGTTTTCACTTAAATTCTGCTTTGAATCCTGCTCTATTACTGGCCGAACAACTTAGGGACAGAGTTAATGCTACTTTCTCAGCCACTAATAATAACTCCTAAGTTTTTCCTTTCTGGTTGTGCCAATACCATTTGTGCCTAAAAAATAATGGAGTGTAAACCTATAAAAATAGTGTGGGATATCAAAGAAAACACCTATATGCATTCTCCCAAGTTGTTTGAACATTTTATATGCCAAGAGAAACTAAAGTTTCATCAGATAAGTGTTTACCATCCATCCCACTGATAATGAGGTTCTGGAAGGGCTTCTTCTCTGCTGTTTAACTACCACTGGACATCAAACAGGAGCGTTTACAGATAGTGGAAACTGTGTGCATCTAGTGTTTCAAGGCAGCTGTGTGTAGAATATATTTGCAATATGGTGGAATTGTCAGATTGCGATAACAGAAGCACAAACAGATTCCTCCAGCATTCCATCATATTCATGATCAAATTTCCATGGTGCAACAAAGCACAAGCATAAACAAAGCTCTCTCTGAGCTCTATTTATACTTTAACCAAGATGCATACCTTTCTAAGGTGTATTTTTCCCCCAGACATTCACTACAGAAAGAATTGCAGAGTAGCCTCTGAGAAATTGGGAAAGTTGCAGAGAGAGCCATGACAACATTGAAACAATCATCACAGTAAGTGTCTCTGTTCACGAACAGAACCATGAAAGATCTAAATCAACATGACAGGCAGTTAGTAAACATTTCTCCTCCCAACAACAAATGCTACCTCACTTGGTCCACGCTAGCAAAGATAATTTGTTGTTTTGGTCTTTTTTTGGATTTCATTTGAAATCCTTCTCATGAACTCTGCAAACCCCACATCAAGGACTTTGAATAACAAGACCCTGTTTCCCTGTTTTTGACATATTCCCAAAGTATCACCTTTCAATGACTTACATTGCTAAACTAATTGTAATTTACTTCAAATTTGTAAGGAAAATATGACATATTTTATTACATCAATTACACATCTTTGAACACAACAAACTAGTCAAAATCAGAAAGGAATGCAAAATCAACAAATGAAAACTTCCAAATACAAATAATAATGATAATAATAATAGAAAACATACCATTAGTACAGGAGGGATAATGGTTCTTTTCATGATAAGCCGTTTCATGACAGATACAAGTAAGTAACCTGTGAGCTTACACTGCACAGAAATTTTAATGTCACTACACATTTTAAAAAACACGGAAGTCTGCAGAGTAGCTTAAGCTTTAGCATTCTCCAATTTTTCGATGACATTTGTACATATCAAGCTGACACTATACAATTCAAATAAATTTCCTCCACAATTCATGTGAAAGTATGAAAAAATACAATTTATATTGCCTGTAACAAAGATGTGTATTTGGTGAATTGTAAACAAAAATATAGACAAAATATCGATATTAAGACTTGAGTATGAAAGGAACAGCAAGTCACTTGAGTTATTTGATTTTATCAAAGCATGTTCATCAATTTACTCAAAATTTTTGTGTATCCTTACACATATGGGGCTTTTATTGATGTCTTACAGTTACTGTGACAGCTAACTCCTTCTAACATGACAGACCTCTGTTATTTTCATTTGTTTGTCTGCTCAATGGGTGTGCATCTTGATTTCATGCATCTCTGATTACAATGTTTGCATTATGTCCCCTCACAATGTGAATAAATATGTTTGTTGAAACTATGGTTCCTCTCTCCACAGCTGCTGACTGGAAGAGGTGTAGTCAAAATGACCCAAAGTTCGATGAGTGCTTAGTGGAAGCTATCCAGGACACACTTCCAAAGCTGAAGAATGGTGAGTTACGTTATACATATTTCCACAGAATGCCATCGTCACTGGAATGTTGAACTCTAAATGTTTCTTCTTTCCATAGAATGGCTTAAATGATATTTAATTTTAAATTCACTATTTCTGCTGCATTAGTTCAGACAGGTCATAGCAGGTCAATAATTCAAAAATAACAGTCCTGAGGTAGCTTGGCTTAACTTCTTTAACCAGAAGGTAGATAGAAAGCCACATCACCAAACTCAATGAGAGATATGGTATATTATAAGATAATATGTATTCTACAGGTATCCTGCTGTTGAGCCAGTGTATGTGGAGAGGACAGACATCAGCAGTCCAACATGTAGCTATTTACCCAAGCAAACAATGATTTTTGGTGTGATCAGTTCTAAAATGAGAACAAAAAAGTAGTATTGCCAATTTTTTTGTAATTAACACTCTAAATATTTTGAATGTTGCTAGTGATTTTAATTACATATTTCTTATATTATTTTAGTCAATAATATTATGTGAAATTATGGTGACATGGCTGTTCTGATTAGCAAACATTATAACTATTAGGACCAGGGCTTTTGCTCCTCTTCTTCAATTTACAGTTGTTCATTTGTTACAGTGTAACCTTACCTATGTCTCCTCTAATACATGCATTTAATACAGAGGCTATTTGTGATGGTAAAAACTTTCTTGGCGGTCTTTACTATGTTTGTGGTGAGTTTGTGATTACGAAACATCAGAGGAATAGTACAGACTTCAAATAAGTCATGGACACTGCATAGGGTGTGTTTTGTATATGTTGTTAATCTTGAAAAATGTCAAAAAAAAGAGAAAACAGTTCTCCAAACTTGCCATTCCCGAGATACCACTCTAGTGACATTTTACATTTGTAATGCTCATGTCTGGTTTCAATTCAAAAACTAAAAGCAGTAATAATATACCCTAAGCTTCTGAGTGTCATTATTTATTTATTCATCCATCTTTGAGCATTTGCATGCAATCACTGTCATTATGTGTAATGTAAAAGAGATTTTATAAAGTATGCTGGACATGTTAGAAAACTTACTTACATACACTATGATACTGCACACACTTAAAGTCCAAACAATAATAGAATATACATAACACAACAACATATTTCTAGACATTCAGTCAGTAGGCAATGACCTAGATCTTTCCACGTCTACATGACAAGAAGCTTTTGATGATGATCATAGACATTTGTAGTGGTATCCAGTCCGATGTAAATGAATAACCTCATAATAATTTTCATTGTACCTTAGACTACACAGAACCCATGAGCTGCTTACAAAAACTGAGCTAAATGATTTGGTTAAGAATTTAGTCCTGGTGTAGGAAATGATGGAACCTGTTTATAGATTTTCCTACAAGTAATGTAGATGATGATGATGATGATGATGTTGATGATGTTTGGATTGTGGGGTGCTCAACTGTGCAGTTATCAGCGCCCGTACCAGTTCCCAACCTTTCCATTTGATGATGAAATGATGAGGACAACACAAACACCCAGTCATCTCGAGGCAGGTCAAAAGTAATGTAGAGACTGTTTTATTAAACAATGGTAACACCTATATGTCAATATCTGTTGGCCTTTTATTTCAAGTGGTATTTAATACAAACAGTGTGATGAAGGGTAGGTAAACAGTCTTTGATTAATTGTTAAATATGTTTACTACTGTTTGTGGCTGCCAAAACTTTTATTTACTCTAACAAAAAGAAGTTGACAGCCATAAGTGGTAATTACCATGCTTGACAATTTGATGGAAACATAAAGCAAAGACAAAATCGATGGTGCACGCTAATCCTTGATAGCTAAAAGGTCAATACAAAATGCAGGAACAATAAAACTTAAGTAAATGTAATAATAATAATAACATTTTTTCCAACAACTACATTAATCTATGTTATTAGTGACTATGAGTAGATGCCAACTTAGAAATAGCTCAGTCCACCATTGTCAACTAGATCCTCAGGTCACTCCTTTCATATATCAGCACATCATTTCTCACTTTTGTCAGGAGCTGCTGCACGATGTTGAAACCCCTCTTCACTTGATTTTTTAGAACAAGAAAGTATTATTTTACATCTTGTTCTTAAAGGTGTGCGTGAGCTGGATATGCTGCCACTGGATCCTTTGGAGATTACAGCACTTGAAATAGATAAGGGAGATGGTCCTGTTGGAATTGGGCTAAAGTTTAAAAACATGAAGATTTATGGCATTTCTGACTCTATAATCACCAAGCACAAGTGAGTATATTTACAAACTGTCAACTTCTAAACTATTGGAACACTTTCCAAGACAGAAGTTATCACATGGAGAATTTTATTTGTAGATAGATGAGAGAAACAATTTAGTTTGATGAAAAGAAAATACAATTACAAAAATTTATATCACTTTATGCAGATTGAATATAAGCTTAGTTAAGGTGTAATTTTAAATGAAATTGCATCAAATTTAATCTACACAGTGCTGTAGCACAAACTTCCATTTTCAGGTAAGATAGTAACTTATACTGCAGATCTGTTTTCCCTTGAATTGCAGAACACATTTTGTATTCAGATTTGATTATCTTCCTTAAGTCTATTCAGCTGCTACTGCAGAGTAAAAATGAATTTTTGGAGATTTGTTCTTGGGGAATCAGCCTATTTATACACAACAGAAGGAAACAGATGAGGGGGGGGGGGGGGGGGGGGATAAGTCAAATGTGGGTTTTCCTGACTTTTAAATGCTTCATACACATTTATATTAACACTTATTTGAGAAGGTACAATGCTTTCAGAAAATATGATCTGTTACATTTCTGTACCAAGTGAGTACATCTGGATTTGAGTACACAGGTACTACATTTTCCTATAATGCACTTGTTTCACCTCCCACACATCAAATTGCCAACAGCTTTAGGATCTTTCTTCTGAGTCTTACACCTAGAATGATCCAAGCCTACACCAGTAGCTACTCCTCCTCCATTTGCTATGCCCTCCAGTGAAATATGCTAGAGTAAACAATGTTAGTATCATGTGCATATACACATGAAAGTCAATACATCTCTTCCAATGCAGCTTTACATATTTGCTATGCCACCTTGCACAATGTTGTGTCATCACAGATGATCTCTCCAAGCACTTCAGAACTTTGGCTGGCTCATGGAGTTATTATTATACAGGACTGAGTTTTAGTTTAGGATGATGACTCATAACTGTATGTAAACAAGATAAAACTTGACTGACTGTCATTCAAAAAATTAACATTAATAATGCTGGTATCTCTTTTTTTTCACAATGCAGTGATTTCTCATTATTTTCACATCTGTAAAAAGTGTGGCAACTGCCAGCCCTCTCTTAAAAGTTAAACAAATCCAAAGGAATGCACAGACAATAGTTACTCTACAAGTTTTCCTTGAATAACCCAAGTCTAGACGCTTACTCACCCGTGCTATAGTCCTGATATAGTTTTGTGTAATTTCTTCCTGTTTTCTGTGGTTGTTGATTAGTCTCCAAATACAATCCACCTATTTGTGTGATGTGTACTTAAGGAATTTCCAAAAGTATTTTATCCTGATGTAATCTTAAAGTTGTTTCAATGGACACAAGTACACACAAAACATCAGGAAAAATACTTCAAAGTTATGTAATGGTATAAGTATCACAATATAATAACTAAAGTAACAGCCACAGAACTTTCAAATTGTCCCTCATAAGTTCACAGTAGTCCCCTGAACCATATGACTTTGTGAAGCATTATCAAGTAAATATTTTAGGAGTGAAAGGGACCATTTACTGAAGAGAAAGAAAACTTGCTAGCTTAAACACACACACACACACACACACACACACACAAACAAAGGACTCACAGGCTAGGAAATTCATGAATGAGTTTTGGAGCTGGTGGGAGCAGCAAACAGAAGATTATGTGAGAGAGTGAATTGGTAGGGAAGGATAGCATGGAGGAAGGAGAAATGATTGTGTGGAGGTTGTGGGGACAATGGGTTATCAAAGACTGTGGCCAGGATGGTTATGGGAGCGAAGGGTGTGTTGTTGCAAGGATAATTCCCATACGGGTACTTCAGAAAAATTGATCATGAAGGGAATCATCCAGATGTCCCAGATTGTGGAGCAGCCACTGAAATTGAGCATTTTATACTCAGCTGCATGTTGCATGGTGGTCACTTTTGTTGTTGTCATCAACAGTTCGAGAGTGGCCGCTCATTCTGGAGATGGTTGGTAGTCATACCAGCATAAAAAGCTGTGCAATGCTTGCAGTAGAGTGCATAACACAACTCCTTTCACAGGTGGCTCTGTCTTTGGTGGTGTAGGATAACCCTTTGACAGGAATGAGGAAGGAGGTGCTATGTGGGTGGATTGGGCAGGTCTTGCAAATTCCCTGTGACAAGGGGTTGAGGGTGGTAGTGGCATAGGGAAAGGGTTGGATGTTGTGTAGGTTGGGTGGGCAACAAAACACCAGTTGAGGTGGGGTGAGGAGGATCTGGAATAGGATGACCTTTATTTTGGACAATGATGATAGATAATTAAAGCCCTGACAACGGATATGGTTCTGTTGTTCCAGTCCATGGTGATACTGGATGAAGATGGGGGGAGCTGAGGGGGAGATAGTGGGGGCTCCTTTGTAGCTGATTCTTATGGGCAATGGGAGAACAGAGGGTGTTTGAAGACATGTCACAGAAAATACGTTAAGGGGTAATGTCTGTTTGTGAAGGGCTTTGTGAGACCTTCAGCACACTGGCCAAGGGAGTTTTCATAAATTCAGTTATGTCATCCATGGGTGGCCTGGCTGTATGGGAGCAAGTTTTTGGTGTGAAAGGGGTGGCAGCTGTCAAAATGCAGGTACTGTTGTTGTTAGTGTGTTTAATATGGACAGAGGTGTGGATAAGCCATGAGAGAGATGGAGGTCAACATCCTGGAAGGTGGTACATTGAATTGAGGAGGACCATGTGATGCAGATGGGAGAGAAGGTGCCGAGGTTGTGAAGGAATGAGAACAACTGTCTTGGCCCTGAGTCCATATCATGATCATCTATGAATCTGGACCAGACTAGCAGTTTGGTGTTTTGGGAGGCCATGAAGGTTTCCTCTAGATGGCCCATAAACAGGTTTCTGAAGGAGGGTATCACATGGGTACTACTGGCTATGCTGCAGATTTGTATTTCTTCCCTAGCAAGGAGAAGCCATTGTGTTTCAGGATTTGTTGAGAAGTTGTATTAGGCATGAAATAATGGGTTTGGAGTCTGAAGGATGTTGGGATAGGTTGTGTTTGACAGTGACACAGCCATGGGGATGAAGGAAATTGATGTAGAGGGAGGTGGCATGAACAGTTATGAGTGGGGATTCAGGAATTAAAAGGGTTGGGATGATGGAGAGTCAGAGAAGGAAGTGGTTTGATGTGAAAGGCAAGGTTTTAGGTCAATTGCTTGGAAGCATTGGTTGACAAAAGTGGAAATTCTTTCAGTCAGGAGCACTGTGGCCATCTACAAAAAAAAATGTCCAGGATTGTTTGGTTTGTGGATTCTGGGGAGCATGTAGGAAGTGGGTGTACAAGGTGTTATTGTGGTGAGGAGGGAGATGGACTTCAGGGAGAAGTTCAGGGAAGGGTTTAAGCATTTACTGGGGATTGCATGTTATTTTGAGTTTTGGGATAGGATCACTATGGCACAGCTTGTAGGAGGAGGAGTCACAAAATTGATGGAAGTCTTCTGCCACGTAGTCACTACAATTCATCATGACAGTGTTGGAGTCTTTACATGCAGGGATCATGATTAGGTCAGAATATATCTAGAGGTCAAGTGTGGTTATCCTTTCTTCAGTTGCAAGACAAGTGATCTGAGGAAGACACCTGAGGAAGGATGGTAAGGCCAAGTTGAAGGTAAAGAGTTCATGGTAGGTGACGAGGGGTTAGGTGGGAGGGGGAGGATCATGATATGATTGCAGTACAAATTGGGAGAGGCTAGGTCAGTGTTGGGATTAGGTTGGCTTTAGTTGGAGGGACTAGTGCCAAGTAAGTGTTTCTACTGTAAGGATCAGAAGAAGGTGAGTAGACAAACTTGTATGGGGCTGAAGTTTCTGGTGGAATGGTTAACAATAGTGTTTAGGATTTGTTCAGTTTCTGGAATTTGCAGAGTGTTAGACTTGTGGAATTTGAAGGATTTGACTTGTCAAAGACCTGTCTCCTTCTCCTTATCACTACAGTGGAAACACTTCCTTGCCTCACCTCGAACACCAACCTAATCCCAACACTGGACTTTGCCTTTCCCAACTCATACCACCATCCAACCATGACCTTTTCCGTCTCCCCCCTAACCACTCCTCTGGTCAATGTTCAGGAATTCCTTACCTCAGATTGGTCTCACCATCCTTCCCCAGGTTGCTTCCTAGGAACACTAATCTTTCAACTGGAGAAAGGACAGCCATGTGGAACCTCAAAAAAGATCCCAAACTTATCATCCTCATAGCAGACAAAGGCTCCCCGACTTTCGTGATGAATCGCAGTGACTATCTGACAGAAGGCTTCCACCAACTGTCTGACACCTCCACTTACAAGCCATGCCATAGTGCTCCCATCGCAGAAGTGCACTAAAACTTCCAATCCATACAGAAATACCAAGGTTTCTTCCAAAACACCCCCCCTCCCCCCCCCCCCCATGTCCCATGTCTATCTCTCTCCTCAACCGAACACCCCACACACCTACCTTCTACATACTCCCCAAAAATCTACAAACCCAACAATCCTCAAAGCTCTGTTGTAGTTGGCTATTGTGTCCCAACTGAAATAATTCCTGGTCTTCTTGACAAACAGCTCTAACCAATTGCCCAAATCTTAGCCACCCATTTGAAAGATACTAATCACTTCCTACACCGATTTTGCACCATCTCCACCACTTTACCTCCTGGATCCCTACTTGTCACTGTTGATGTCATCTGTCTACAGTTACTGTTACACTTGACATGTTCCACATCATAATGGCTACTGTACCATGTGATTGATCATTGGAACATGCAACCAACCAACCAACCAACTAACTAACTAGTATCTTCCTACACACAAACATCCCTCACACCCATGGCCTTGCTGCTGTAGAACACTACCTTTCCCAATATCCTTCACACCACAAACCACTACCTCATTTCTCATACACATTACCAACTACATCCTGACACAAAGTACTTCTCCTTTGAAGGGAAGGTACAAACAAATCCACAGCACAGCCATGGACACCCACAGGGCATCTTCCTATGGCATCATGTTTATGAGTCATCAAGAGGAAACATTTGTAGCCTCCCAAAACATCAAATAGCTAGACTGGTTCAGGTTGGCTGATAATATCTTCATGATGTGGACTAACAACCAAGACCTCATTCCTTCTCAACCTCAACACCTTCTCTCCATCTGCATCACCTGGTCCTCCTCAACCCAAAGTGCCACCTTCCTGGACATTATCTCCATCTCTCTGATGACTTTATTCACACCTCTGTCCATGTCAAACACCCTAACCAACAACAGTATAGTGGAACCTCACTTAACGAGCACCTCCCAGGACAAATAATTCACATGACAAGCAAAACAAGTAATAAAAAAAATTACCTAACGAGCAATGTTTCATATAATGAGTGACAATGATTGAATGTGATGTCAACAGCTATTTGCACACGTCAGGTGAAACTTAACAATATGAACATCTTACATTGTTGGCAGTGACATATGAACAATGTGCTGCAGCCTGGGTTTAGTGCTCTTTCTACCACCATCTTAGTGCAGCTTGTGATTATACATTTTTCTAGACCTAAGTACACACAGTGTTTTTTTGTGTGCAAATTTTAATTACCTTCGTAGGAATGTCCCTGAAGATAAAGCCACAAGAAGATGTCCATACGAGAAAGAAAATGATGTTAGAAATGAAACATTAAGTCATTGAAAAACGTGAATGAAATGTCAGCAAGCTTATTTAACATGCACATACAATTGGTTATGTCGAATATTTATACCATCTTCAAGAACAAGGCCAAGATTAGGGAAATATATGCTTCAAAGGGAGTGACAAGAGTATCAAAACAACAGTTTCATATTCTGAACTATGTCAAATGATTGCTCCTTATATGGATAAATGAAGAGCAATTGCTAGATGACACTGTTAACGAGAACATCATTTGTGAGAAGGCACGAATGATTTTTGCCAGCCTTGTTAAGCAGACGACAGAATCACCAGCGAGCAAAGAAGTGTTTAAGGGAAGCCATGGGTGGTTTAAGAAGTTTAGGAGAAGAATCGGCACCCACAGCATTGTGGTGCACAGCAAAGCAGCCAGCTTCGACACAAAGACAGCAGAGAACTTCATCAGCAACTTTAAGATGCTTGAAGATTCTGAGGATTATCTGTCACAACAGGTTTTTAATTGTGACAAAATGGGTCTACATTACCCAGTCACAAGCCAATGAAAAACATTCTCAACTGCTATTCTGCCTCAATGTGAGTGGCAATTTGAAAAGCAAACAGTTGCTTGTTTACCATTCAGAAACTCCAAGAGCCTTCAAGAAGTGTAAAGTCCAGAGGAGCAGATTAAATGTGATATGGAGGTCCAACAACACGGCTTGGGTGACACATGTTTTTTTTTGGTGATTGGATCAATGAAGTGTTTGATCCTTCGGAAAAAACAATATTTGCTTGAGATGAATCTGCCACTCCATGTCTTGCTTGTTATGGACAAAGCTCTTGCCCATTCTCCAGACCTACAGGACCACATTGTTGAAGAATTTTGATTCATCAAGATCCAAATTCTACCCCCAACACCAATCCATTACTGCAGCCTATGGACGAGCAGAATATTTCTAACTTTAAGAAGCTCTAAACTAAAACAATCTTCCAGCATTGATTTGAGTTGACTGAAACTACCAATCTCACTCTTAAAGAGTTTTGGAAACATCACTGCCTACGTAAGACAACTCTCACTTCTGCTTGGAACAAGCTTTGGCCGGAATGCGTTTTCAAAAGTGACTTTGAGGCATTCAAGTCATTATCTGTGGAGCCTGAAGTCAACGAGATTGTGTCTTTGGCCAAGAGTATGGGACTAGAAGTGGATAACAATGATATTGATGAGCTTGTGGAAGATTGCAGCCAAGAAATCACCAACAAAGAGCTTGTGGAGTTGCAATGTGTTTCACAGCAGGAAGTTGTGGAGAAGAGGAGGAGGAGGAGGAAGAGGCAGTAACAGAAAAAACTAAAAACTCTACCCGAACAGGCCATGAAGGCCCAATGGTACCAACTGGTTGCCATTTCATCCTCAGCCCACAGGTGTCACTGGTGATCTGACGAGAATCAGTGCTACCACTGTGAGAAGGCCATTAGCTGGTAAGAGCAAAGCAGCAATCTTCTAGTGGAAATAAAAAAATTGTTGAAAGCATGGGAATTGGTAGCATCACACATTGACAATCATCACCCCAATAAAGCAGTGGCTAAATGCATTACAAATTTATTTGACAATAATGCTGTGTAGTATTTACGCCAAGTGTTGGAGCGTTGCAGAAACAAATGACTATAGATAGCTTTCTACTAATAAAGAATAAGTTATGTATTGTGAATAATAAAGTGCACAATACTGTATGTATAATTTTCTTTGAATAAATGGCACAAATAAGATGCATTATCATATTTTACATTAATTTATATGGAATTAACTGTTTCACTACACAAGTGTTTTGCAAATAGTTTCACTTAATGAGTGTTTTGCACTACAAGTAAGATTCTGGAATGAATTATGCTCACTATGCAAGGATCCAGTGCATCTACATTTTGACAGCTATTGTCCCTAGTCTGGTTCAAGACATTGATGATCTCTTCACAACCTCGATTCAAGGCCAAGGTATCCTACTCTCATTCCCTCACAACCTCAACGCGTCTCCCTCCACATCACAGAGTCCTTCGCAACCCTATGTGCCACCTTCCTAAACATTGACGTCCACCTCTCTGATGGCTCCATCCACACTTCTGCCCACCTTAAACACACTAACCAATATGAGTGCCTGCATTTTGACAGCTGTCACCCCTTTCCCACCCAAAAAATTGCACTCATACAGCTTGGCCACCCATGGACGAGTTGTCAGCAGTGATGAAACCTCGCTGCTGCACGCCTCGCGAAGGCCTTCACAGACAGGCACTACCGTCCCAAATCTAGTCTGCAAACAGATTTCTCATAACATATTCCTACGAACACCCCAATCCTCCCACCAAGTACAATAATCAGCCCTCCATCATAACCCAATATCACCCTGGCCTGAAAAAACTGAACCATATCCCTTATCAGAACTTAACATCATGCCCTGAAATGAAGGACATCCTAGCCACTATCCTCCCTGCCTCTCCTAAAGTGGTGTTGTGTTTCCCACCCAACCTAAGCAATATCCTAGTCCATCCCTAGGCCACTCCCACTCCAACCCCTTGCCACAGTGATCATATCCCTGAGGGAGCCCAAGGTGTAATACCTGCCCAATCACCCATACAGCACCTCCTACTCCAGTCCTGTCACAGGGTTATCCTACACCGCCACAGACCATGCCACCTATGGAAGCTGACAGGTTATGCACTCTGCTACAAACATTGCACAACTTTATGTCAGTATGATTACCACCCACCTGCCTATCTCAATAAATGGCCACCGCCAAACTGTTGCCAAGAACAAAATTGACCTCCTGGTGGTACAACAGGCAGACAAGCAGAATATGCTCAATTTCAACATCTGTTTCACCCATGGGCTACCTAGCTCCATCCCTTCACCACCAGCTTCATTGAACTATGTACATGGAAATTATTCTTGCAACATATTCCTTGCTTCCGTAATCGTTCTCGCCTCTATCTCCTGTAAACTAATGCCCCACACCTACCACCCAACAGTTTCTCCTTCCTCCATCCTATCACCCCCTCAAAATTCATGACCCCACACCACTTTCAGTGTTTGCTGCTCCCCAATGGCTCTGACACCTGCTTATCACATGCTTACCTCATGAATCACCCCTCCCAAAGCATCCCTAGCTGGCAAAGTGGCTGTTTCTCTGAGCCCCAATATACCACACCTGAGCCCTCGTACCTCTTCTTCCATACCCATCCCACCCAACACAGTCCCTATACCAACCTAGTCCAGCTGACAAACTGCAGCCAGCTCACACCATGTAGGGACATAGAGGTGTGTTTGCACTCTATCTCAATAGTAGAACTTTTCTATTTCACTGAGGAATGGAAGTGTTAAATGGAAACTGAAAGGTGATTTATATGGAGTTTTGTCTGCTGATTTCAAATCTGTTAACAGTTTCTTTTTCAATTGGGAATAGACTTTTTAAACACATACATTACAATTCAATGAAATTATATATTTATTTAGTGCCAAAAAAGTTACATTTCACTGTATAGTGCCTAGAATGTGCATTTCTGTGATTTTCTGGGATATCTAGCCTGAGGATCATCCCTTATGAGAGTCCAACAGTAGTCATCTAACATCCTTGGGCTCCATTTACCTTTGTAATGGATTTCCATCACAGATATTTCCTGACAGAAACATTCACCATGTTCATCACTTACACTGCCAACATTGGAGGAGAAGAAGTCTAAATGTG
Source organism: Schistocerca gregaria (assembly GCF_023897955.1). Lineage (NCBI taxonomy): Eukaryota > Metazoa > Arthropoda > Insecta > Orthoptera > Acrididae > Schistocerca > Schistocerca gregaria. The sequence continues at coordinate 431,353,873 of NC_064921.1, forward strand.
AGTGCAAGACATTGAGTTTTAGAGACATATTACAACAAAGTTTCCTATAATTCTCGATAAACTGACTAACAAGTTCTCCATAGTTATCAGCCTTATAGTTTCCCAGGAAATTATTTTACAACGCTTTGGAAGAATCTCCAAGCAGTTGCCACAGCTTCATTCAAACTTTCTATCAATGCATTATCATTCATTAGTTTCCTTATTTGTGGAGAATAAAATATACCCTCTTCGATCTTGGTGCCACTAATCCTAGGGAATTTGGTTTTGAGAAACTGAAAACCTCTGCCAGTACGATCCATTGCTTTGACAAAATTCTTGTTTTTTCTGTCCCTGCTGTCCCACTCACAAAGGAAACAACAGAACTTTGTATATCCTAATTGTAACCAAAGAAACAGGGCTATCACCTTCAGATCACCACATATATGCCATCCATCATATTATATACTGTTCAGCACAAGCTTCATATTGTTATGCGATTCCTTCACATATGCAGCATATGCAAGAAGGATCGAATGATACTAGTTGCAATTGTGCAGAAGGTCTGTTCTGAAACTAATCTCAGAAGAATCAATGAAAAGTTACCTTTCATTTGGATTGTGCGGCTTCCCAAAGATGTCAAATAAAATGTTCACATCATTATAGTACATCAAGTTATCGTACTGAGTGAAAAGACATTAAAACTGATGTTCTCTTTTAAAAAAACTTGCATTTTTTATCCAGAACATTCCATCCTTTTTCCCAGCATCACAAACCAGATAATTTAATTCAGACTGTGTCATCATATGAAGCTCAGTTGAAATGTTTGTGTCAAAAAACAACGGGTCCTGTCTTTCACTACCAGAATGCAGCTCAGCCTTGGAAAATTCATCATCCTTGGCCTCATCAATATCTATCCTCCATGTTTCTGGTTTTTGAGGAATGGGCAGGCTTAACTGAGAGGACGGGCCTTTTAGCTGAAGCACAATCAGGATAGTGGATAGCGTGCCTAGTCTTCACTGTTATTCCAGAGAGCTGTGTAATGCAGAAGTCGCAGTCTGTTGTGTGGTACTATAGTTCTCTCCTAACCATGGGAATGCCAAATCACTAGTGAAGAGATCTGGTTTCCAGCCACCCACTTAACTGTGTCACACATAAAGCACAATATGTATGTGGTGGCCATGATTTATCCTGGTCACCTGTCTTACAGCCAAAGGAGAGTTCATATGCTATTCTTACCACTAAGGTTATATTTCTCTTGTGAGAGTTAAGAGTTATCACTCCACAGATGTAACAAAAACTCCTTGGATGGCTAACACACACACGGTGCATTGTTAGTTGGCAAACACACTATATACAATGACAAAATATTAAAAATTTGGGAAATTGTTAACAAAGTTAATAAAATGTCAAACATAAAAGATTTTTTTATTTCACTGATATACATCCCTTGTTAAATATTCTTCCAACAGGAAGATATTGTTCCAATACAGCAGTATCTGCAAATAACAGAAATAAATGTTAGTAAGCAATAACAAATAATTTAGCTTCAAATAACAGAAACAAATGTTAGTATGCAATAATAAACAATTTAGCTTCAAGTTCAAAACCGTTAAAATGGCTCTGAGCACTATGGAACTTAACTTCTGAGGTCATCAGTCCCCTAGGACTTAGAACTACTTAAACCTAACTAACCTAAGGACATCACACACATCCATGTTCGAGTCAGGATTCGAACCTGCGACCATAGCAGTCACGCGGTTCCAGACTGTAGCGCCTAGAACCGCTCGGCCACCCCGGCTGGCTTAGCTTCAAGTAACGGAAATGAATATTGGTGTGCAATAATAAATAATTTAGCTTAAAATATTTTCACATTGTGATAGTAAATGAAGCCCAAAAGAGTGATTCTAAATTCATATTCAGAATTTGACAATATAATGTAATTGGATAGACAAGCAAGCTTTCAGAGCCAGTGGCTTCTTCTTCCAGCAGAAGAGTTGAAAGGGAAGGAAGAGGCGTGAAGGAAAAGTATTGGAGAGGTTTAGAAAAAAGGGTGCAGTTCAGAAAAGTCACACAGAAACCTGGGTCAGGGGAGACTTTTTGGAAGGGATGAGAAGTCTTTCCTTCTCATCCTGTGTAGTAAGTCTCCACCGATCCATAGTTCTGGATGATTTTTCAGAACTGTACCTCTTTTCCTAAACCTCTCCAGCACTTTCCTTCACCTCCATCCCTTTCCCTTCAACTCTTCTGCCAGAAGCACAGGCCACTGGCTCCAAAAGCTTCCATGAGTTAAACCTTTTTATGTTTGTCTGTGTTCTGCTGCTGCCGCTTGGTGAGTAGGTTTTTTTACCCATCCAGTTATTGTCAAAAATTGATTTTTTTCATTCACAGAATTAGCAGACCAAATACATTACACGAAATTGGAACCAAACAGAGAAATTCTAACGTTATATTCAGAATCAGCAGACCAAGACACACAACAGTTAGTGAAAATATCTTGTTTAACAAAATCACTGATTTTCGGTGTTATCAAGTAATCACTGAGTTGCAAATATCATTTACATGCATACATATGATCACTGTGTCGGGGGTTCATACTAGATTAGAACGAAACACTCAACGATTTAACATGTACAGCTTATAATAATATGCGGTTGAAATTAACTGAAAATAATATCACAAGTAACATGGAACTTATTTGTATTTCAGCTCTGATCCATCAAAATATAATCTTGAAGGTGATACTATTACGCCAAAACTCACAATAGAGGCTGACTATGAAGCTGATGGAAAAGTTCTGCTGCTCCCTGTGAAAGGCAAAGGAAAATCAAAAATTATAATGAGTGAGTTATCACAGTGAAAGCAAATAACTCTCATCAGCATGATCCTACACAGTAGTGAACTACCTTTCACTACCATATGAACACTAATGCAGTATTACTGTCCACACACTGCCCATTATGTTACCTAGTTCAGATAAAATACATTTAATTTTAGAATTCTGTACTGAAAGAAAGACAGTATCAATAGTACTGTTGGTGCAATTGTTTTTGTGAGTCAGAATGTATAAACATCAGATTGTACATGGACAAACATACACAAATTATTATGATTAAATACAGTTGGAGTGAAGCCTTCATAGTTTTTTTTCTAATTGAAACAACATACTTTTTTCAGAACTGAATCACTATCATGTATCCCATTACACTACATAATTTCTAATGCTTTTACAGGCAGTTTAAAATTAGACTTCAAATCAAGTTATCTTGCAGTTCTAATTCATAAAAATGATACCAATTAAAATAATCTGCATATTTAATTCATGAAATGCATACTTACAATTACACTTCTATTTTTTGCTAACTGTAAATTTTAAGTCAAGTGCACCAACTTCTTTTGCAGCGGATTTGAAATCCCATCTCACCCATAAAGCTGTTCCAGCAGAGAAAGGGGGAAAAATTTACAGAAATGAAACTGAATTCATATACACTATGGAACCAGCACATATGGAGATGAATTTTGAGAACCTTCTGAATGCAGGAAAAACTATAGGTAAGAACCTGTTCTGAGTTCAGTCAATCATGGTCACAGTAATTTACATAATTACTCACCACTGATACTAAGTTCCACATTCATATCCTAATTCATACCTTTTATCTTAGTACAGAGTCAAGAACACCTTTACCATTTTGTGTCATCATAAACTACAGCATAATGCTACTTACTATGATCAGTGTTAGCTGGGATACTCATTCACTTGTGACGAGTCCCAAAAGTGTGAACTTCAATAATTATGAATGTTATGTTGTTGTTCATGTTAAAATAACTTTGATACAAGTCATTGTTGGTATTCTCCATGTGACATTAACACAATTTGAAGCTGCATCTAATTCTTTAACTACAGCTGAGTAATATACTGAGACATAACCTATCTGATCAAAATGCCTAGTAGGTTAAGGGGTTCAACAAAAATATAAAAATGCCATGAGAAACGCATGCTTGAATATATATGCAGATGCTATCCAAGTACGCAGGTCGAGTTGTTGTATTTGTAAATGAACGGTAATTGTGCAGTGTCCTCAATATGTCTAAGTGTCACTCCTAGTCAGAAAAGTGTCCTGCATTGTTGTGAATGCACTATATCAGAGCTCAGTGCCTTCAAATGTGGGCAAATAGTTTATGTTCATATGGTGGATGCTTCTGTAATTAAGGTAGCCAAAGTGTTTGGTAATTCAAGAGGCACTGTATCAAAGATTTATATCACATACACGGGAGGCAGAAAAACATCACCTGCCAGGTCATAATGCTAACAACAGTGTGTTTTCAATGATCGTGACAGATGGTCACCGGAGGGGATTGTGATGAAAAATGTGGGGACGATAAGTATGAAAGTTGCTGCAGTACTGAATGCTGTACTTGTGAACCCTGTGAGCACCAAAACACCATGATGGGAGTTTCATAATCTGGGAATAGCAGGTTAAACTGAAATTCTAAAATCATATATCAGTGACACAAATGTCTATAATGAGAAAACATGGTGCCAAAGCCATATAACCTGGACTGTTAATCAATAGAAGAAAATCATTTGGTTAGATGAGTCTCGTTTCACACCATTTCCAATTTCTGGCCCAGTTTACATTCCACAAGTGAAATGTGGCACGTTTTCAGTGATGATTTGGGCAGCCATATTGTGGTATTGGATAGGTCCCATGGTTACTCTGCCAGGTCACATTAGCTACTTCTAAGAGTTATGTGACTATTTTGGCTGATCAGTTCCATCCCACGGTACAATGTTTGTTCCACAAATGCAACGTTGTATTCCAGTATGACAGGATCCCTGCTCACACAGCTCTCATTGTCCAAGACTGGTTTTGTGAACACAGGGATGAATTGTTGCATCTTCCCAGGCCACCATGGTCACCTGGTCTCAGCTGTGGGTGTGAGGGCTGAGAAAACTGCCCTACAAATGACAAAAGGAGCCAGAATTGGAAGCAGGTCCTCCAAACACAAGCTGGAGGGTACAGAAAATTGGAATGACGATGACTTTGAACCTGTAGAGTTTTAACTTTGGATGTAGGTTGGAAAGATTATATCACAAACTTTAAATAAATTTGCCGATAATATGAAATTTTTAGCTTCAGATACAATTTTTTCTGAAACTAACATATCTATGTCAATGAAACTAGTACAGAAATTAATGGCATTACTTTGATTAAAAAGTACTACAATTATGGCAATCAAATAAAAGGTTCACCAATATTTACATATTATTTCTTAAATGCCAGTTTTTTAGGTCACACTCCTTTTTTGGAATTTCTTCTGTGTTAACAATATTCCCATCATGTAAGTAACACAATCTGAAGAAAATATGATACTTACACATGTTTCAAATTTGGTCTGATTTGAACAAATAGTTTTGAGGAAAGTGTGCCAACCTTAGTACAGTCAACCATAGGAAATTTGCTCACGATCAGGAACCTTTAGCCCTCAAGTGGGTACATGGCTTAATCTGTACACATGAAAAGAACAACTGTCTTTATACTACTTGGGTAAAGATGTATGAGCAAAATCTTAGATTAATTACACAGCGATAAAATAAACTTGCATTATTTGAGCTAAATCACTTTTCAAGTAAACAATAACAAAATAAACTTTCATTACATCACTCCATTATTGTGTATACGTTACCCCACAGTAATGACTCATTCAAAGCATTAGACAGTGCAGTTGCATTAGATATATTCAGTCACTAATTACCTTGTAGAGAATTGCCTCATTGTTGGATGGCAGTGTTGGCTTGAAATATGTCATTTTCTTGTATGGATCATAACTTTTTTCTCACCTAGTTCACTGTTTATTTTATATTACTGTTGTTCACTTTGACATATGACAGCACAACTCACCAATGTGTTAGCTGAAACAATACTGAAAGATGATATCAGACATCAATGCTGCATGATTAGCTTACAGTGCTGCCTCATTTTATGCCTAAATGTATATGCTTCAGCAAGGGAATAGTGAAATTAAAACACTGTTCCTCCAAATCATTAACTAGGTCTACATCTAAATCTATACTCTGCAAACGACTTTGAAATGCAAGGCAAATGGTACGTCCAACTGTACCAATTATTGGGGTTTCTTCCCATTCCATTCCCATTTGAGCAAGGGAAGAATGATTGTTCAAATGCCTCTGTGTCTGTTGTAATTAATCTACCCTTGTTCTCGTGATCCCCATATGAGACATAAGTAAGAGGCTGTAGTATATTTCTATAATCATTTAAAGCTTGTTCTTGAAACTTAGTAAGTAGGCTTTCTCTGGATAGTTGACATCTATCTTCAAGAGTCTGCCAGTTCAGTTTTTTTCATGTCTGTGACACTCTCCCATGGGTCAAACAAACCTGTGACCATTTGCACTGTCCTCTATTTGCATTCAATATCCCCTGTCAGTCCTATTTAGTATGGGACCCACATACTTTAGCAATATTCCAGAATGGGTCACATGAGTGATCTCTAAACAAAACTCCTTTGTAGACCAACTGCATTTTCCCAGCATTCTACCAGTAAACCAACAGCTAGTGCCTGCTTTACCCACGACTTAGCCCTACTGATCGTTCCATTTCGTATTATTACAAAGTGTTATACCCAGGTATTTGTAGAATACCAATCAAGATAAATACTCTGCAAACTGCTGTTAAGTGCCTTGTGGAGGGTAATAAAAAAAAGGCATTTTTCGGATTCAGTAACAATGAATTACTTAAGAAATGATGGTTTTCATTCCAGATACATTATGGCTTTTAACCAGTAAAATTACACTCCCTCTTTAAGTTCATCCATGATATTTATATTGGTAGATCGTTATGTCTGCAGAATTAATAAAACACACACACAATATTGGTTATTACAGAATTTTTCAAAATACACCCTCCTGCATAAATAGGCCATTAATACCTTACAAGAACCTTTGAAGAAACGGAATGCATCCTCACAGCTTACTTTTTTTATATCAAGTGCTATTACTATTTCAAATTCACCTCCCACGCAGTTTCTCAGGCTAAGTTGCATAACTGTCATCACACCCTTGCAGACAGAACACAGTTAAGTTTTGATTCATATGACAAGCAGCAAATGAGTTTATACAGGGTGGTCCATTGATCATGACCGGGCCAAATATCTCATGAAGTAAGCATCACACGTAAAAACTACAAATAACGAAACTTGTCCAGCTTGAAGGGGGAAACCATATGGTGCTATGGTTGGCCTGCTAGGTAACGCTGCCATAGGTCAAACGGATATCAACTGCATTTTTTAAAATAGGAACCCCCATTTTTTATTACATATTCGTGTAGTACGTAAAGAAATATGAATGTTTTAGTTGGACAACTTTTTTCGCTTCTTGATAGATGGTGCTGTAATAGTCATAAACATATGGCTCACAATTTTAGACGAACAGTTGGTAGGTTTTTTAAATCAAAATACAGAACATAGGTACGTTTGAACATTTTATTTCGGTTGTTCCAATGTGATCCATGTACCTTTGTGAACTTATCATTTCTGAGAACGCATGCTGTTACAGCATGATTACCTGTAAATATCACATTAATACAATAAATGATCAAAATTATATCCATCAACCTCAATGTATTTGGCAATACGTGTAATGACATTCCTCTCAACAGCAAGTAGTTTGCCTTCCGTAATGTTCGCACATGCATTGACAATGCGATGATGCATATTGTCTGGCGTTGTTGGTGGATCACGATATCAAATATCCTCCAACTTTCCTCACAGAAATAAATCCGGGGACATCAGATCCAGTGAACATGCGGGCCATGATATGGTGCTTCAACGACCAACCCATCTGTCATGAAATATGCTATTCAATAGCGCTTCAACTGCACACAAGCTATGTGCCGGACATCCATCATGTTGGAAGTACATCGCCATTCTGTCACGCAGTGAAACATCTTGTAGTAACATGTAGAACATTACGTAGGAAATCAGCATACATTGCATCATTTAGATTGCAATCGATAAAATGGGGGCCAATTATCCTTCCTCCCATAATGCCGCATCGTACATTAACCCGCCAAGGTTGCTGATGTTCCACTTGTCACAGCCATTGTGGATTTTCCGTAGCCCAATAGTGCATATTATGCCGGTTACGTAACCACTGGCGGTGAATGACGCTTCGTCGCTAAATAGAATGCGTGCAAAAAAAAAATCTGGCACCATCCCGTAGTTTCTCTAGTGCCCCATGGCAGAACAGTACATGACATTCAAAGTCGTCGCCATGCAATTCCTGGTGCATAGAAATATGATACGGGTGCAATCGATATTGATGCAGCATTCTCAACACTGACGTTTTTGAGATTCCTGATTCTCGCTACTAATGTGCGGATTAGCTGCGACAGCTAAAACACCGACTTGGGCAATTGCATTTGTTGCAGGATGTGGCTGACGTTTCACACGTGGCTGTACACTTCCTGTTTCCATAAATAACGTAACTATCCTGCGAACAGTCCTGACACCTAGATGATGTCATCCAGGACACCGAGCAGCATAAATAGCACATGCCCGATGGGCATTTTGATCACAATAGCCATACATCAACAAGATATCGACTTTTTCCGCAACTGGTAAATGGTCCATTTTAACATGGGTAATGTATCACAAAGCAAATACCGTCCACACTGGCGGAATGTTATGTGATACCATGTACTTACGCGTTTGTGACTATTACAGTGCCATCTATCACAAAGCGAAAAAAGTGTTCCAACTAAAACATTCATCTTTCTTTATGTACTACACAAATATGTAATAAAAAATGGGGGTTCCCATTTTAAAAAATGCAGTTGGTATCCGTTTGACCTATGGCAGCACCATCTAGCGTGCCAACCATAGTGTCATCTGGTTTCCCCCTTCAAGCTAGACGAGTTTCGTTCTTTGTAGTGTTTTTGTTTGATGTTTATTTCGTGAGATATTTAGCCTGGTCACTATCAATGGACCACCCTGTATACAAAAATAACAACACTCTGAGATGCTGGTATCTTTTTTCAGTTTTTCTATAGGAGGTCCTCTTTGACGATTTATTAATGAGGAGCCAATTTCTCGTACTTATTCTTGGGTAGATTTTAATATGTACTTGTCCGCTTCTTACTCACTTTAAAAATTTCATGTTTTCAACAACAAAATTATGGAATTTTTTTAATGAATCCCTTCTTTTATTAAAATGAAATGTAATAATCAACATCAGCAAACAATTTAGAATATTTCATTAACAAGAAAGATATGAGAAGCTGTTGATTCTATACATTAAACATGACTAAAAATCTTATACCGGTATGTGCTACGCATTTCTCACATTTTCCTAAATCTGTTTTTATGAAGGGAACCCATTCCAATTAGATTAGATCAAGAGTGTTTTTTGGTTCCATATATCCACAGTGAGGATGTAGAGCATTTCATAACACAAAGAAAAAGTAATTTTCATTGTTGTGTTGGAGGAGAGCCATTTGATAAATACAGTCAACGGCAAGATTAGCAGCAACTTTACTGAGAGTTAGAGACAAATGTCATTAAAATGTGTAAACTCGTACAATGATAACATAAAAATATAATTCAAATCTTGCTTTATCACTGCCGTACACACAATCATCCTTACCTTTAAACTCTAACATAAAGTAATAAAAGTAAGTCAATGAAAGTAAAAGTAATACATCAGAAGATTGTGGCTGATATCACTTACCATACCAACTGATGAAACAGTCGACCTAAAACAAAATAGAATCCCCTCCCTCCCAATTTATGCAGGACATTAAACATCATATTTATCTATTTATGGGTTTTAGTTCTTATTACAACTGTCTTAATAGAAAACACATATGATATTTATTTTGTGCCTCTAACATGTAATTTTACTTGTATGTGCATAATCAATAAAATATGAATTACAGCATTATATTTTGCTAATATGTGAACTTTGTCTCTTCTTTCACTAGCACAATGGTTTCTAGCAGATACGTGGCAAAAACTAAGAGAATATTGAAAGTAGTAAATACGCTTTTAGAAAATCTTCCTTGTTTCATTATGAACCTCAAATCTGTCTTCTACAGTAAGGAAACACTTTTCGTTTTAGCATGGCATGTCCCACTCCACAGTACTGTTTCATAAGACAAGAAGGGATATACTAGTCCAAAATATACATTCCTTAGGGAAAGTTGGTAATCTCTGTACTGCATACAGAATGGAGAGACAAGGCCAACTTGTCGCTTCCATAAATGTCAATCATCTATGTTGTTGTTGTTGTCTTCTTCAGTCCTGAGACTGGTTTGATGCAGCTCTCCATGCTACTCTATCCAGTGCAAGCTTTTTCTTCTCCCAGTACGTGCTGCAGCCTACATCCTTCTGAATCTGCTTAAAGCATTCATCTCTTGGTCTCCCTCTACGATTTTTATCCTCCACGTTGCCCTCCAATACTAAATTGGTGATCCCTTGATGCCTCAAAACATGTCTTACCAACCAATCCCTTCTTCTAGTGAAGTTGCGCCACAAACTCTTCTCCCCAATCCTATTCAGTACCTACTCATTAGTTATGTGATCTACCCATCTAATCTTCAGCATTCTTCTGTAGCACCACATTTCGAAAGCTTCTATTCTCTTCTTGTCCAAACTATTTATCATCCATGTCTCACTTCCACACTTGACTACACTCCATACAAATACTTTCAGAAATGACTTCCTGACACTTAAATTTATACTCGATGTAAACAAAATTCTCTTCTTCAAAATGCTTTCCTTGCCATTGCCACTTACATTTTACATCCTCTCTACTTCGACCATCATCAGTTATTTTGCTCCCCAAATGTATGCAGCCAAAAAATTAGCTTCTGAAAAAGTTTTTGGCAGAATCTCATCATCCAGAATATTTTCTCTATCTGGACCACTCAGTTAAAGGTGAATATTGTTTGTTTTTTCTACATGAACTTTTAAATTGTTTCTTCCAGAGTGAACTAGTCTTTTTAATAAACTTTTGAATAATTCAAAATTCAATTCAATTCAATTCAATGCTTACCGCCTGCACAACATATACCAGATGTGTCATTGGCATACGTAGTAATCAGAATCGTATTATCTATAAAAACTGGAAAATCATTTACATAACATATGAACAGAAATTGGCCTAAAATGAAGCCCTGAGGAACACCAAAATGTATACATCTCATTCTTACTCATCTTCTCTCCAGTATGTTTCTATTTTTACATATAATTTCTGTATACTGTAGTTTGCCTTTGAAATGTGTTTCTACCAATTACAAGACTTTTCCATCAACACTTCTCACTGCAATTTTTGACAAGAGCACAACTTCATGAATTGTACTGAAAGCTTTAGAGAGGTCCCCAAATACTACCGTTGCCTGGGACTTCCATTTGTTTTTTTCAAATATATAATGGACAAATTGAACTGCTGCTGATGTGGTTCTTCAACATCTTCTGAAACCACGCTGGAAACATCTAACATGTCAGCGCTGCTGTAATGTTCAAAAGGGCTTTTAATATTATTTTCTCCACCAGTTTGCTAAATGTTGAGGTTAGTGCAATAGTTCTGAACATGTTTTATTTTTTTCTTTCTGTGTAAGGGTTTGACTACAGACAGTTTCAACTTGTCAGGGACACCTTTAAGGAAACTGCTTAAGCCTATCTTAAGTTTAATTTCTTCAACAGAAATAGGGTAATTTCATCCAATCCTGCCCCCCTTTTTCTAAAAAAAAAAAAAAAAAAAAAAAAAAAAAAAAAAAAAAAAAAAAAAAAAAAAAAAAAACAACATTTACATGTTAAGACATTCTTTAAGTCAGGAATCTTGGAAATCAGTAGCTACTACCATCGGGGCCAAAAATAAATGGAAAAAATTCTTAGAACTTCTGTTTGGACTCTTAAGTAGTAACACCCCACTAAACGGTAATATTTTTATATATAAAAAAAAAACTATCAATAAGCTATAGCATGTCTTCACTGCATACGGCAGGTGGTATATTGCAGTTCTTATTTACAGCTGTCCAGCAAGATTCTGAAACATTATCTGAGGTTCCTACCTGTTGTGATTCTTTATGCCTTTTGTCTCCAGACATCTTTGTGAAACTGGTATTTGTACCACTTTTAGAGTTCTTTATCTTACTCACAGAGTTCATCAATCTGTGCAGGCTATGCATGTTTTCCATTTTTCCTTTCATATATTTTTTTTTTAATTTTAAGGTCTAATGGTGCAAGCTTTGATTTTAAATGTGGTTTTATAAAAAATATTACCGTTTTAGTGGGGTGTTACTACTTAAGAGTCCAAACAGAAGTTCTAAGAATTTTTTCCATTTGTTTTTGGCCCCGATGGTAGTAGCTACCGATTTCCAAGATTCCTGACTTGAAGAATGTCTTAACATGTAGTTTGCAGATATTTTTCCCTTGTGCTCATTCATTTTTCTACGACTGAATTACATATTTTAGCACGCACCAATTCAGAAGATCTGAGAATTGATCATTTCTTGTTATGAGTTACTGTACTACTATGAGAGTGAATCAAATATAAGTTAGAATTTTTTTATAAGTTTATTTACACTTCGGCAAAATACATACAAATAAACTAACTCTTCTATGTACCAGCAAACAACCAGTTTCTTGATCCTGTTTTCACTAAATGAACATGGCTGTGACAGCAGCCAGTTGCACATGGACATGTCAATGGCAACGTCATTGGTGAATCTGTTTTCTCTTATTGCTTCCTTTAGTGGTCCAAACAAATGAAAATTTCAGGGCAATAAGTCTGGACTGTAGGAAGAATGTTTGTGTCATACAGAATAACTCCTGAATTTTTTGTTGAGTTCAGGCAGTTGTGTGGGGTCAAGAGTTGTCACAAATCCTGACCACATCCTAGACTGGAAATGTGTGCCTTTACGGATGATAGTATGCTTTGTTTGATTGAAAAGTTGGTAACAGTATGCATCAGTCACAGTACAATATTTTTGAAGAAAATCAATGAGAACAAGACACACAAAATCAAAAAGACTGGTGCAAGAACGTTCTATGTGGAAAGACAGCTTCTGGTTTTGATGGGTGCAGATTCATCCTTTTTGTACCAGTCCATGCTGCTCTTTGTCGATTCCTGACTGTAGTGATGCACCCATGTTTCATTGCATTTCAAAGTCTTTTGCAAAAAGTTTCCCTTCAGTTTGGTACTGTGTGAATAGAAGTTTGCACACATCGAGACAGTAAAATTTGTGCTCTGTGCCTACCTTCCGAACACTTTCCAAAATCCAAGACTGCCAGTGATGATTTCCTGAGCACTGCCATAGCTTGTCCCAACATCATTAGCAATTTCAGCAACTGTTATTTGACAATCGTCTTCAATAAACTGTCTAACAATGCCAATATTCTCCTCAGTCTACTGGTCTTCAGGTGATGTCAATGAGATACATTCTCAACCATTTCTCGTCCTCATAAACTTGACACTTGAGTCGTTTTGAGATGGCTGTCCCCAAAGTGTGCTGCTTTTCAAAATATCAGATGGGTTTACACCTTCTGCTGTGAGAAACTTTATTATAATACCTTGCACACCAGATGATATTACTACTTGCTCTGACACTGTGATGCTGACTAAACAAATGGTGTGACAACGTTCTAGCTGTAGAGAACAATCCCTAGAAAAGAAAGCAACAATGAGCAGAGATCATGCTGCTCTCTGTTTACAAAAAGGGGCACACAAAAATAATAGAGGTTTATACCTAATTCACTACTAATTTACTGTTCTAGTGGGTCCTAGTCCAAGCAGATCTTTAGCCCCTTAAGACAGCATACAACCTGTAAAATGTTTGCTTTCCTGACAATCTGGTAACACACACACACACACTGCCACCTTTATTATATGCTCTACAATTAAGACACTGCTAGGTTATATCCTTCTAATTAGAAAAAAATAAATGTTACCTATTGATTTCTGGTGCTTTGTAAAAAACTATTAAAACTGAGCCAGTCCTGTGATAAATTATTCAAAAACATCTGTTTTGTTTTTTAAGTCTTGTATATTATAATGCAAAAATGCTAGATCACTCTCATGTGAATAAGTCTGTCAGAGGCATATACGAGTCGTGCCATACACTGGCATGGTCTAGTATGGCCTTGGTGGAATGTTTACTTGTCACAGAAAAACACCATAACCCTAGTGCTGCAGATGTATTGCTTCACTGACATGGCATTTCATGATTACTTCTCCCAAGAATTAATAATTTTTGTCTTTGATAGGAATAGCATCTGCAGCATGACACTGTACATTCAATTTACTATTTTTAAAAGTCAACTGTGTATTAATCTAAAATTCACGTTATTACTATGACCTACCCTCATCTGTTGAGATTTAGCAATGTTGAATATTCTTCCTGTCCTACTTATATAAAAGAAAAGTTATACTTTCAAATCTCGTGCATAATTTTGTATATCTCCATTTGCACTTTGCAGCTCTATTTACACATGACCTATCTGGTAATTCATGACAATGTGGAACAGAGATGATGATTACATGTAAGCTTCTCAACTCTTACAGTCTTCTTTTGAGAGAGATTACTAGGTCTTTTGTTTAATTTCATGCTTCTTTATTAGAGCCTGCTAAGAACACACAAATGTCTTTGCACTTTGAAGTTGTTATTACACATGATTCACAGAAGTTGCTGTGGGAAATGTTGTGCCTGGTTTCATTACCTGTTATTGCTGGTTGATACTGATTTTTATCCTATTAGCACTTTTCTGCTGCATAACAACAGCTCCCTTTGTCTTTCTTGTTCATAGGAGCTCATAATGCATTGTAGGAAATTCTCATTATTGGTTCACCATCAGAGACCTGACTCACAGTGGATCTGTTATTTTTCTGAGGTAGAAAATGGCTGTCGTACTTTGTTTTCAATGTCCTTTTTCTTCCCATGTAGTTTGATATCATTCATTGCACTATCAGTGACTATAATTTTCTTCTTGCATGTTGCTTCTTGTATCTAACTTTTGTCCACCTATAGGCAAGAGATGCGATACTTCGCAGAAATTGTATTGTACTCAGCTCATGTTTTCCTACATGGATACTGTTTTCAGTGCACTGATTATAAATTGTATGCGTGAAACACATTAGCTAAATTTGTGATTTCATCCCCATAGTTTGTACACAAGACTGGTAAGTCAGCAGTTAACTTGATGAATGTACAGAAATTCATATGCAATTCATTACATACTCATAGCGCACCTTCCATTGATGTATACAATTTGGAGGTGGTTTATGACCATTTCATTCTATGTGAGTGGCAATGTCAGAGTAAAATGTTGACTTTCATTCATCAAAAATTTTATCTCCTCATTTTCAGCCATCCATCTTTCCATGAATACATTTAAAGATTGTGGGATGTATGGGAAGAGCACACCCATGTGCACCACATCAGCTAATTTATTTCCATAAATTCCTCCGTGGCACATACAGAACATTTGACTACCATTTGACATTATTCATGGAGAGGAGGAGGAAACATGTGGCTTGAGGAATATTATGACTACAGCGAGGATTGGCTTACACACAATAATCAAATTAATGTAGATAATAACAGAAAACTGATAAGAAAGAGGAGTGTACCTATTCATTAGATTTTAAAGAAAACATTGCTTTTATCTCCTAACTGTAAAACACACTGATCATACCAGTTCCGATCAGGTGTAAGATTCTCAATAAATCCATTGATCCATTCTGGGACCTTTTATCAAGCCAAGTCCAGGTCAACACTAGCTAAGTACATCTTCAAGTATGCACAGAACCAACCATACTATTACAAAGACTACTATTACATCGAGATTGCCACTCCCAAAGGAATTTTAAAGCTACTGCCAACTCAGTGTACCCCTTCTGTCTGCATCTAGTGTTCATCACATGGGCAAATGTGGTTTTGTTTTTCGAAGTGTTTGCAAATCATGGAACTGAGGTTAGACATGGAAACCAATCTGATATTTACCTTGTTGGATGTGGAAAACTGCCTAAAACCTACATCCAGGCTAGCTGACACACTGGCCCCCATGTCCTGCAAGTACAGGGTGGTTATAACTTAAGTTTCACTACTTGAGCCAGTCAAGAGAGAAAACTATTTACAATATGAGTACCAAACTTTCTAGAAATTATGTTCAGAATGTGCACTGCAGCATTTGCATTGTTGGTAGTGTTAGTGCCACCACTCACTGTTAGGCACTGGTAATTGTATGGCGACATAGGGTTGAAACAAGAATCAGTGTGCGTTACATTTGGAGTCAGTCAACATGGGTCTCATTCTAAAGTTCGACTTAAATGGCTAACTGTCAATTTGGTAATTACTCCTCGAAGATGCTGATGTAACCAACTTTACCACAAATTGTTAAAGTTACTGCTGTCATGGCTGGGAATGCTGAGCGTAATGTGTGATTCTCAAGCAGTGGATGACAGCTGTAAATCCCAGGGTCCACCATTTGAAAACTGGTACGAACAATCTCTAGTGTGGTTCCAGGCTGCCGTGGATGCAAATGGTCACCACACTGAGCAACCTTAGTAAGCTGTAACATACACATGGTACACAGTGGAAACTAAAATGTGCTTCCTGCAAAGATTTAGTTGTTATTTCTCTTCCGCCTGTCTTTATGAATATTTCCATGAAGTTTTGTAGTCCTGTGGGGGCTCTCTGAAGTAGTAAAAGTTTAATTGTAACCACCCTGCATAGAAAATGAGGACTGGCATGATTTATCAACTACCAGTTCCAAAAACCTTGGGTTCATCAAACCTGAACACAGCCCCTTGCTGGGCTATCTGGGCATATCTCAAAAATAATATCGAAAGACAACTATTCTCTTCATCTTCACAAAGGAGAATTTTGAAAGATGTAACAACTTTCACTGTGTCGAGTTTTTATAATTCATGTAACATTCTTATACATGTATATTTGAAGTTATTGTAATTAAATTGCTTTAGTCAGAAACGTAACAGCAGTACTTCTTAACTTGTTGATTGTCATGCCATGACAAAGTCGAAGTCAGACTCCAAATGTCATGTGATTATCTGGTTTCATGCTACTTACAAACTGAAATGCTTTCATTCTCAATAGCTCCCAAGACTGGAAGTAAGGACACCAGCCGACAAGCAAATTTCATAATAAACACAGAAACAAAATGTGACACACAAATTATTAGCCTTTATGATCATTTTATCAGTACAATGATGACTGCTAGTGTGTTAAGTATCAGCTCATGTGATACTGTTTCAACCTAGTTACACTTAAATTCTGCAAAAAGTAATGTTTTTATTTATTTTCTTAATTCATTCCATCTCTAAGCATTCTCCCCTTTGTGAAATCTGTATGACAGATTAAACATTTTTTCCATTTGCTCCATCCTTATCCTTGTCTGATGACATTCTCACAGAAGACATTTCTGACAACTAATGTGAAATTTCTGCACTTTTACAGAAGTCAGTTTCCTCTTCCCTTTTTATTCCACACCCCTCTATAAATTCTGCCTTTCTTCCAATTCCATTTATGTAATTCCACTGTCTAATCAGTAACAATTTCTGTTTCCTTTCACAGAGGTATTTTAAAAGCACCATTATTTCTTCTTCCTATGAATAAACTATTCTGATGAAGCTTTCAACATTTTGGTACAAAAAATTATTGTATCCCACTGAGTCAATTCAGACACTTCTCACAGTACTTCTATACAAACTATAAGAAATATAATCTAAGCAATTTACATGATATAATTAAATAATACTGACATTTACTGTGACTTAGCACAGTACTTTTTAGCTTAATTAATGTTACAAACACCTGCTTAATTATTGCAGATATTTTTAATGACAGTATGTAAAATCAATTTTGAGAAATATTTGTTTTTTTTTCAGACCATTACATTTGAGACATTTCTCACTCATCTTCTGTATGTGTTCTCTGAGACTAAGCAATGAAAAGTTCAAAATTAGCAATGGGAATTAATAAACACACTCTTTACAAAAGTTTATAGCCATAATTGATTTAAGATTTCTTTAATTCATACTTGCATTATATTTTCTACACGGGTTGGTAATATCTGTAATTTCCAGCTTTCAAACAAAATAGTATTTTCCTCTATGGATTCAATTGAAAGGAAATCACAGAGAGAACACACTTTTCTAGATGAGAAAATACGAAGTCAATAGGAAACTATAATATATACATGTGCAAGACACTTCAGATGTCTGACTAGTATATTATACTATGCAGTACAGTACAATACAATTATAAATGTAATCATACTCTGCCTTTTCTTTTTTGCAGACGAGAACATGAATAAATTCCTCAATGAAAACTGGAAGGAAATTTTTGCTGAATTAAAGCCTACCCTAGAAACTGCCCTCAGTCGTATATTCCTGAATATTTCAAGAGGAGTATTTTTGAAAGTACCATTTGATGAAATGTTCCCTAAAAAGTGAAATGTCAGAAGGTTTTGAAGACATGTACAGAAGTTCTATACCAGCATTAGAAAGAGGCAATAAATATCTCTTAATAAAAAAAAAGAAATTTGAGAAAGTGAATTACATTCTACCTTCTGCAACACAACATGAGTTTCATGTTCTATTACTGAACACTACAATATTTCACTACATTAACCTTCCAGAAATTTAATTTTTTATATAAATTATGTATAAAATAAATTATTACTTATACTGTGTTTCAATTGTAATAAGAATTAATAATTTGCTGGAAATTATATTGTTGCTGGCAGGAATATCAGCATATATGTAACCCAATCATATCAGAATTCCTCATAGTGAAACATAGCACTAGTAACACCATCACGATGTGTCAAGATACCACGTGCTAGAACTGTTAGCAAGTGAGAGCTTTCTTCATTCTTTTATGGTGCAGCTGAGAAGAAATCTGTTTGAAATTTATCTTATACACATATGTCATTATACAGTAATAGTTTGGTACACCAATCATTTCCCTCTATTCAGTGATTCCCATATTTCTGGGTTTCTAGTATTTCAATGTTTATTTTCCTCACTTTCTCTCCTGCTATGTCTCCCATGATCTGGGATCTTGTGTGATGTTTACACTACTTTGCTGAAAAGGTAGGAAGATTAGGGTCTGACATCACCATTAACAATGTTGTTAGACAAAGCAAACAATGATATAGAAAACCAGCCCTAACTTTGTCAAATAATCAATCCTAATATTTAACTAATTTGATTTAGGGAAATTAACACTGCATCATCCCACTTCATTCAACCCATTTCTCACCTCTTTTTCTCGGCAAAAGACCTAAGATAACAAAAACTAGTTTTTTTTCCCTTCTTTTCTTTTGTCAGTATGCATCTAGGACCATTTGGTGAACAGTACAAAATTTTACTCTGGTTTCACTTTGAAGATGATTGTTGTCATACAAATATTTCAGAAAAGTCAGCTACTCATCATCATCTACCTACAATATAGTAATGTAAGACTGAAGCTACTTCTCTAATATGATATGATTCATATAAGATTTTACAGCTCAATGTGAAAATAAATGACACAATTTGTAACAGATCCTGAAGAGCAAACAAGAACATCAGACAAATCAATACAAAATAAGCTTTTAATTTCTATATGATTCTGTTACACCAAGATGAAATTAACATCATATTTCATCTATAATTTCAACTCATTTTCTCAGTTGCATTCATAGAGCTACATAACAATTATGAACAGCTATCAAGTCTGTTGTAACTATAGGTAGCAGAAGAATCAATACAAGGTCTTTAAATCATTCTATATTAATGTATCACTGCTTCTTTCCTCTTAGCTGTCACAAGGAACCAACAAGGAAATGAATGTGTAGAATACAAATATAATTGTAACAGTTCCCGAGCAGGCTATTTTAAACAAATATAATCAACTTCATAAAGTATTAAAATATAACATGGTCCATGCAACACTATATGCAACAAAGATATTTTTATACTAGAACTACCACGTTTCTTTAGTAGTGCAGGTAAAAAAATCATAAAATGTCATTGTATTACAACAAAACTAATGGATTCAACAATCATAAAGCAATAACTGCTCTTCTTACCGGGCCCAGTTTACCTTGACAACTTTCCTACTTCACGATGCAGCTGTCCTATTCCCTTCACTTGGCTAATGAAGGAATTTCTGAATCTGATATTTAGTGCCTTTTTATATTATTATCTATAGTGCCATCTGCCAAGTAAAAACTCTTTCAACATTTATTTAAGTATAAAATAATAACCCAAGCTTCTAGGACTGTTGGGTGAAGAAGGAAAGTGGCATCAATTGAAATCCGCAAGATTTTTCAATAGTTATGTGAACTGTAGTCATTCTTAAAAATTTTTAGTATCGCTTAAATAATGATTCAATATCTTTCGTAATTTCAGCACACTATTCTTTCCAGGAAATATGATTGCCAGCTTGCAATTTTTATGTCTCAACTATATTTACACATCCTTCTACATTCCTTCTTCAGATGCACCTGTTAAAATTGCAGTTACATAGTGTTGGTGGCTGAGATGCTCTATGCATTCAGCTGCCTACATTTATAAGGATTTCTTTATTTGTCACCCTTTAGACATGTTTCTGTGCCAAAACATGATGTGTATCTTTGGTGTAAATGCTGCAGATATTTACAGGTGACTGAGTAGTTTTGTACACTATAACATCACGTGTTAGTGGTGATTGCTGCTGTTGCTTGTAATGATGATGATGATGATGATGATGATGAAATGAAACCTCATGGTGGCACTTAGTTTATTCTATTCAAACAGGAGAAGAAAAATATCACATATTCTCATTTCATTGGAAATCTTTGACAAATTCACAATTTAAGCTAATTCACTTCGACAGTCTGATTATACATTTGTTGGTGAAATGCTGATGAAGAAAATTTCCATCAAAAGGATTTGAAGCAACTACCTCCAAGTCATTAGTGTGCAACAGCAATGTTGATTACAGGGAAAGGAAAATAATCTTGAAAGCAAGCAGTCACAAAAGGTCAGAATTTTAATACCTTTACAAGGATTTACATTTGTGAATATTACCAATCTATCAGTTTCATTAGTCATGGTTAAAAATTCCTAATGTGGATTCTTTACAGAAGAATGGAACAACTGGTAGGAGGTGACCTCACGGGAAGATCAATTTCGATACCTGAAAAATACAGGAACACCCAAGCAATACTGACCATACAATTTCCCTTCAAAGATAAAGGCCAACTTACATTTATAGCATTTGTAGGTTTAAAGATAGTATTTGACAATGCTGACTGGAATAAAGGCTTTGAAATTTTGAAGGCAGTCAGGGTAAAATACAGGGGACAAAAGGTTATTTACAACTTGTACAGTAACCACACCGCAGTTATGTGAGTCAAGGGGCATGGAAGGGAAGCAGTGGTTGAGAGGAGACTGAGACAGGGTTGTACCCTATCCCCAATATTATTCAATCTGTACACTGAGAAAGCAGTAAAGGACACCAAAGAAAAAATTGAAGCACAAAAAAACTTACTTCACTTTTGCACTTAAAATCATAGTGAATCTTTGGGAGAGATAAATCAGTGAGTTGACATATTTTGGATCTTTTCATTCACTGATGTCCTATGGAACAAAGTTTTGGGGAAACAAAGTTTTAAGAAAGAAAACATGCTCTAAGAATAACATGAGGTGCTCACCCATGATCATCTTGTAGATATCTGTTTAAGGAGTTACGTATTCTGACAACTGGTTCACAGTATAATTATTCCCTCAAGAAGTTTGTTGTAAATAACATACTGCAGTTCAAAAGAAACAATTATGTACATAACCACAATACCAGAAGGAAAAATGACACTTATTACTTCATATTAAAGTTGGCTTTAGCACAGAAAACATTGCATAATGCAGTAGCTAAAATTTTTGATCACTTACCCAGTGACATAAAATGTCTAAGCAACCCCAAAGAAATTTAAAAATAAAACTGAAGAAGTTACTCCTTGACAACTCCTCCTACTCTGCAGAAGAATTTCTATTTCTGTAATGTTTAAAATGTGTGGGATAGGAATTATTTTAAAAAAAAATTACAAATGTTCAGCAAGTAGGCACACTTACAAATTAATTTGCGATGTGAATGTAAAATCCATCCACAGCATTATAATTTATTGTGCAAAATCATTCATGGAACATGAGAGTAACTAACAAAGATGGAAAGAAAGTTCAGGGAGAAGAAATAAAAACTTTTAGGGTTTATCAATGACAACAAAGGACTTGGAAGAGAAGTTGAACAGAATGGACAGTTTCTTGAAAGGAGGGTATAAGAATAACACCAACAAAAGCAAAACAAGAGTAAATGGAATGTAGTCTGGAATTAGATTACAAAATGAGACACTAAAAGTAGGAAACAAGTTTTGCTATATGGGCAGTAAGATAATGAACGATGGCCAAAATAGACAGGATATAAAATGTGATTGGCAATAGCAAGAGAAGCATTGCTAAAGAAGAGAACTTTGGTAATATCAGATACACATTTAGATGTTTGAAAGTCTTTTCTGAAGGTATTTGTCTGCATCATAGTCATATATGGAAATGAAACAGAGCTCATAAACAGCTTAGACATGAAGAGAACAGAAAACTTTGTAATATGGTGCTACAGAAAAATGCTGAAGATTAGATGGGTAGATCATGTAACTAATGAGAGGAGAAAAGAAATTTATGCTCAACTTGACGAAAAGAAGGGATTGGTTAATAGAACACATTCTGAGACATAAAGGGATCACCAATTTAGTACTGGAGGTAAGTAGGGGGGGGGGGGGGGGGGAGAGAGATTGTAGAGAGAGAACAAGAAATGAACACAGTAACCAGATTTGAAAGTACTTAGAGGAATTATAGTGGATTTCAGAATGTACTAGTTTCTATTACTAAAATTAAATTAATAGAGCTGATCAGTGTACTAATAATCCAATCAAATTAAATAATTGTTCTTTGACTCAAACTCTACTTTTTAATACCATAACTTTTGGTCAATCAGTTTGTAAATTTCTGTAAGTATTAATAATATCTTTCACATGTTTAGCTACAAGTAAATGTCAAGGCTGTAAAATTCAAATTTCTTACAACAGATTGAGTGCTTGCATACATCTGTTTCTCTAATCTTGCCTACTTACAGAGTACTGTATCAAGCAAAATGTTCAGTCAAATGACTCTTAGCTTGTTAAACATACTGATATTATCACTCATCCAGAAGTACTGCAATGGATACCCCATAAGATGATGTGTCTTATTAACTGCAATGATTAACATATGACAATCATTTTCAATAGCCTATCTTTCCACATACCCTTCCCCACACATACCCACATCTTACTCATACTAGTTCAAATTAAGTTAGATATCTAACTCACAATAATAAAGTATTAAACATGCATTATAATTCAGAAGTAAAAATGCACCAATGCTGCACTAGTCAAGATATTATCAAATGCATACTACCTGCTGTATGTCTAACCTCATATGCTGTAGAATTATCACTGAAGTTGGATTTGGTCTATCAAAATCTAAAATCACATGGATGAGAGAACACAATTCATTTTTTTTTTTTTTTTTTCCCCATGCCCACAACACTTATTTGTAGGTGAGGAACTTCCTATGTACAATGACTTTCCTGATATCTTATCAGTTGATTATAAATGCCAGAAGTAACTTCTTTTGGGCTCGAGAACTTTATCAGTAATAATTCCTTGGATGATAAAAAAAATGGAAACTGAACTTAACCATCGAAAAATTTAGAAGACGTGATATGTCGACCTTTGAAAATTGAATTAGGTTTGTTAAAAACAAAACAGTGGTCATGTAAAACATGCAAATCCATCACTTTTAGTGTTTATCTGAGAATGTTCTCACAGCAAGATTGATCATGCTGGTAATATACCATGAAAAGATAAATTTAAGAAACATGCATCACCCACTAACAGAATATGCACAGTTTTAACAGTCAGCCAGTGCATGTAGTAGAGTACCATGATTGGACAGAACAATAAACAACCACCGTTCATTATAAGGACTGCATAAACAGAGGCACAATCACTTCTTAAAGCTGACTGCCTACTGTTTAACCATTGAATACATGGTTACTGATGTGCTACACACACTGTGGATGACTCATTCAGTATTAAGAAATCTAGTAATATTGAATGACAGGATAGGAAGAGAGAGTTTCTAAAGTTGTTAATATTAACGTGGGACTTCAGTCTGTTACAATTTTCTCCATTAATATGCTTAAAAATTACATTAAAATATTTGAAAATGCACACTACAGTTGTATGAGCGCATCTTTTATTAATGCGATGACAACAAAGAGTGTCGATACAAAATGTGCAGAAAGCTATTGTAATGTATAACCACCTAACTACTTGCACAAGATTCTAGATTTTAAATGGATATTATTTGGATTACTGTTAAGCATTAGATTTCATATGCACTTTTAGGAAGTAAATGACTACACTGGACTATTATATAACACAACAGTGTTATATTCCTAGACTGCAAATATTGCTTTGATAAAATACTTTTCAGTGAGCAGCAAATATTCAAATATTCTCATTTACTGGGGTTGCTTTTTTTTTTTTTTTTTTTTTTTTTTTTTTAAATTTAGTCAACAGCTGACATGTACAGTCTCTCAATTGTCACAGCAGAGCAAGATATGTTACAGATTATCTCTCTCACTTCCTATAGTCAGTCTTGTCTCTTCCAGTAGAAATTGTGACTACAAAGGGTTTTACTGTTATGCATGTGTGGGATCGTCTCGTCGTGAATGAATAGCACTGAAATTTGAATCAGTAAAGTTACCTTAAAGCAGTCAATGACAGTTTCTGTTGTCATCAAGGCCTTATATTATTGCTGCTACATGACCCTACAGTTATGGTTCCAAACAAATATGGAATATCATTACCTACAACAGGTTAAAAGATCAGATAAAAGGAATTGAAGGAGGGAAGAAAAGAATGAAAATCAAGGAAAAAGGATATAAGGTAACTAGTCTAGTTTCAAGAAGTGAAGAAAGCATTTAGATGAGGTCTGTTACAGAAATATTTAACTTGGCATATGTTTAGTCTTGGGGGTAACTAGACTGTGTCAAGTGTTCTATGTTTGGTTTCAAATAATATATTTTCCAGTAATATATGAATTCTGACTAGTAATTATGTACAAGAGACCACTTTCTTTATACAAATCAATAGGTCTTACATTCCTTGCAGCTGATGAAATATAGCAAGATAACTTAAACTTACTTACAGTTTATCACTACTGACAATCTCTAATGCACAGCCAAATTCCGTGTGCTCCCAAGTTGTCTCACATATGCTCAAATCTTTTCACGTGTGAAATCTCTCAAAATTCTAGTTTTCATAACCATAATATAAACACTTTTATTGCTCATCATTTTATAAATAAATTATGGGTTGTCTCAATATCCATTTCAGAGTCCTTTTTTCATTACTGTACATTCATGCCTGAAAAATGTTGGTGAATACTGTGAAATCAGCCTTTCTTGCAGCAATAATAAAGTGTAATAGGTGATAAGCTAAACCTCCAGTACTTGTACCGGACACAACGGATTGTCTGGGTTCCCTTAACTTCTATCATCGGACCATGAGGTGCTGGTTGTACATAAATAGACATGTCTGCCACTTTAATATCACATTGCAGGTCACGTGACAAACAATACTGCAAGTACTCCTTCAAGTGATCAACTGCAACAAACAAAATAGTGAACACATTAAATATAACATTGTGTAGTAAATATAACTTTACCTATTTACAATATACACTTCATTAAAACAATGAAAAGATACATAAATCACCATTATAAAATACATATGTGCTTCATGACAGAACACAGTATTACAGGGTTAGTAAATGTTTTGAAATGGAACTTTGGAAATGATGTTGGAAAGCAAAGGAGTTGCTTGGAGCACATGTATACGACAAGAGCTCATTACATTATGATAACAAAAGCATCCAAATGGGAATTTGACAGAAAAGAAATAGTAAGTAAAGCACAATAGTTCTCCCCTTGCTCAAATCTGCATTCACATCTACAACTGCACCCTGGTAATCACTGTACAAGAACACAGAAGAGACTAGTTCTCTTTGTGCTTTCCTGTTAAAGAGTTTTTATTACACCACTCATGCACACAGTTACATTAACATGTGACATCTCATATGGGACAGAATAGTTCTCCAAAAGAAGGAGAACAAAAATAATATAGCCCTTCAGTCCCTTTTCATTCCGTTTCTTAAAATACCTCGCTTTGAAGTAAGATAGAATTACACTGTTGCACCAAAATACAGTGGTTATTGACTTTAATCAGCTCACACCTTAGGGGCTAGAAGCTAGATCAGCAAAATTTTTGTTCGATGAAACCAGATACCAAATAATGTCTCCCACTCTCATCTTCCACCTGTTTCACAAGTTTTAACAATTAAAAATTACAACCCAAAAAACGGAAAAAACCATCAATGATATATTTGTATCTGCTTACACACATATAAAAAAAACATGAAGTCATTAAAAAATCACACTGCTAAGCAACTGGAAAAGGTTGTGTGTGTGTGTGTGTGTGTGTGTGTGTGTGTGTGTGTGTGTGTGTGTGTGTGTGAGAGAGAGAGAGAGAGAGAGAGAGAGAGAGAGAGAGAGAGAGAGAGAGAGAGAGGGGACAGGGGGGAAGAGGCAGGGGGACGGGGGGGAGAGGAAGGGGGGAGAGAGAGAGAGAGGGGACAGGGGGGAAGAGGCAGGGGGACGGGGGGGAGAGGAAGGGGGACGTGGGGGGAGAGGCAGGGGGGCGGGGGGGGGAGAGGCAGGGGGGCGGGGGGGGAGAGGCAGGGGGGCGGGGGGGGAGAGGCAGGGGGGCGGGGGGGGAGAGGCAGGGGGACGGGGGGGGAGAGGCAGTGGGACGGGGGGGGGAGGCAGTGGGACGGGGGGGGGGGAGGCAGTGGGACGGGGGGGGGGGGAGGCAGTGGGACGGGGGGGGAGAGGCAGTGGGACGGGGGGGGAGAGGCAGTGGGACGGGGGGGGAGAGGCAGGGGGATGGGGGGGAGGCAGGGGGGAGAGGCAGGGGGACGGGGGGGAGGCAGGAGGACGGGGGGGGGGAGGCAGGGGGGAGAGGCAGGGGGACAGGGCGAGGCATCATCGACAAACAACCGAGACTGCTGCCCATCCAGTCCACCAAATCATTTATGCATGTAGATAATATAAGCAGCAGTCCTATCACATTTCCCTGTGGCATACCCTTGTCTATGACGAACATTCACTGTCGAGGACAACATACTGGGTTGTATTACTTAAGAAGTCTTCGAGGCACTCACATATCTCTGAACTTATTCCATATGCTCTACATCCATGAACAGCCTGCCATGGGGCACCATGTGACATGATTTTCAGAAACCTAGAAATATGGAATCTGCCTGTTGCCCTTCATCCATTATTCTTAGTATATAATGTAGAAAAGGGCAAGCCGAGTTTTGTATGGAGAGATGCTTTCTAAAACAATGCTTATTTGTTATGAAGAAGAAGACGAAGACACTGGAGATTGGTTTGTTTCTAGAAGTGGCCTACAATTTTCTAGTGAACCAGCAAATGGTGGGCGACGTCGACGTCGCAACATTTTGAACATAATACCTGGCCCAGTGAATGTTGGAAAAACAATCAAAACAATAACAAGAGTCATTTGTTATTTATCTCACCAGAAATAATGAGCATCACTGTAAAAGAAACAAAAAGGGAAGCCAAACGAGTAATTTCTTTGTGGAATGTAGCTCATTCTTCGAACAAAATTACATGGAAAGATATAAATGAAACTGAAGTGTATGCTGTATTAGCAACTCTAATAGGAGCTGATCGAACTCATGGACATTGCACAAGTGCTTCCAATCTGTGGGGAGGTAATGTTGCCTTTGGCAACCATTCTTTTCCACTGCCATGTCAAGAAACCGATTTTTGTCTATACTGAAATTCTTGCGATTTGACAACAGAGACACAAGAGCACAGAGAATTGAAGGAACCAAGAACAAGCTACAAGCCATCAGGGTAGTGTTCGACAAATTTCAGTCTAACCTGTGCAAGAACTTCTATCATTATGAATACGTGACTATTGATGAATGATTAGCAATGTACCAAGGAAACTGCCCTTTTAGGGTTTATATGAAGAGCAAGCTTGGCAAGTATGGCATTAAAATTTCAGTTTGTGCTGATGTGAAGACATCTTACTTATTACGAATCCAAATTTACACAGGAATGGTGGACAATACTCGGGAAGTGAATCAAGGACAGAAAGTTGTTTTGGATCTGATGGAACCATTTCTGAATAACGGTCATATTGTAACAACTGATAATTTTTTCTTCAGTTTTCCACTGGCTGCTGATCTACTAAAACGAAACAACATTGGTTGGTACCTTGCGTTCCAATAAGAAAGAGATTCCGAAGGAATTCTTGCCAAACAGAAAGAGAGAAGTTCACTCTTCAATGTTTGGTTTCACAATGACTTGACCCTAGTTTCTATATTCCAAAGAAGGGAAAGGCAGTAATACTACTCTCTACTCAGCATAATGAGAGACAAGTGAGTGGTGAAGAAAGTGAACACAAACCCGAAATCACACTGCACTACAACAAAACCAAAGGTGCTGTAGAGAATGGAGATAAAATGACAAGAGAATACAGTTGTGTTAGAGGAACAAGGCGGTGGCCATTAAAAATCGCGATTGAAATCATAGATATTGCAGCACTAAATTCATATATTCTGTACACTCAAAGATTTCTTGAATGGCAGAAGAATAACCGAAGCCATCGTAAACGCTTCACGATTGAACTAGCATTTGGACTCAGCAAAGGCAACATGGAAGAAAGAGCCAAAAATATCAATTGTCTTCATAAACATGTACAAGATGCACTGAAAGCTTGTGGTATTGCAATTCCTACAGCAGTCATCTAGACCCAGTGATCCAAGTTACCAATGCCACAACGATGTCAAGATTGCAAGAGAAACAAAGATTGGAAAAAAAGATTCTGTTGTGTAACGTGCAAGAAACCTGTTTGTCATATACACAGAGAAGAAACTGTTAGTGTGAAGTGCATGCAGTGCAAAAATGAACTTGACTGAAAAGTTGAAAAAAGTCTTGTGGTATTTTACTGCAGTAACTGTTGAGGTAAATAGATTATAAATTTTCTGTTCATTGAATACTGAATTTAGTGAAAGATACAAAAAAAATTTTGTACTTTGTATCTGTGATCTGATTAAATACTTCTAATAATCTGAAAAGCTGTTTTTCAATACTAAATAAACCCTTTCAATGGAAATAATGAAAACTGAGAACAAATATTACAATAAAACATAAAACACTTTTGGGGTAGTCCAAATACCCCATCTAGATAAATAGAGGTGTGAAACAGCTTGGTAAAGGGAGAATTAAGCACTATACTCTTCTGTGGATCTTGTCTCCTCTACAAGAAGTACAGCATCTGTCACCACTCATCCACATGACAGTGCCACGCGCATTAGTGGTACGGCTAGGCGCCCTGTACAAAGGAGACAGGGACCAGGGAGAACTCAAGGTATTATACCGATCCCCTAACCAACAAGTTTGAGGTTTTGGCTTTCACTGAAACTGACTGAGCTAGCAGGACTCATTTCTCCTATTGCAAACCTGCTGTATCAAGAGGAGGTAAACATACAAGATTAGGATGAATAACAGCACCCCTCAGGGAACTGGCAGCAAGGGACTGGAAGAACACCAGGTGTATTCAGTGTGTATTCCTGGGGACTTCACTCAATGTTGACCAAGGCAGCCACTGAGGAGCACAGGGTGCAACCAACTGTAAATTTTGTGGCACACACTGGAATAAAAGATGCCTGCTGTCAGGCTTTGAATTCATACTTGGATTGTTCCAAAGACTGACAAAGTAGGTTGAGAAGATCAGTCTTGTTCAGGGGGTTTCAATGTAACTCGCAATTTACAGCATTGTCCCCAGAACTGTTTGTGGCTTCCTGGATCTGGATGGAGTGTAAGGGCTGAACCACAGACTTCAAACATTCTGTAACAAGCTAGGCTGCAACTTCCTGGACTTGTGTCATAGGACTGAAAGCTGAAAGGCCCCAATAAATGGGTCAGAAGTGCACTACACATCAAAGGCTGCTATCCAGGTAACAAAGTGTATGGGGAGCACATGATTGTTCTTTTAGATTATGTGACTTTTTATCCAGATTGCATAATGACAACTCGAAAGCATCAGTATATGATCCAAAGAAATACCACCTATAGATGGGAGTATTAAAACCTTAGTGGATGGGGCCTCTTTGCCAACAATGCCATACACTCATTTCATTTCAGTGATTAACTGCCAACACATTTGCAACAAAGTGCCAGTGTTTGACGCACACCTAGAAAGCATTGGAGTTCACATATTAGGTACCGAAAAAACCAAAACTGACAGCAATGAGATATTTGGGGAAAATTTTAACATACATCAAAAGCATAGCTACTGGTAAATGGAGAAATGTAGGTAGTGTATTTGTCACAGTAGGCAAGAAACTCAACCCCCCCCCCCTCAAAACAGATAACGTAACTTCATGCAACGAGACTGTCTGCTGGTCTGTTGAGCAGTACTCAGTATCAAGACTGGACACAAACTACTATCAGATCCTTCTATCAATCACCACAAAATATAACCGAAAACTTTAGAGAAAACCTACATTCCATAGTACATACGTTCCCCAATCATATTATCATCACTGGAGGATACTAACCACCCAACAATCAATTAGGAAAATTAGTTTTGTAATGGGCATGACAAGGCATTCTGCAAAACATTATTAAATGCCTTCTCAAAGAACAGATTGTTCAGAACTGTATGTACTAGCAACATATAGATCAAACCTCTTTGAGGTCGTTCACATAGAAACTGGTATCAGTGACAATGAGACAGTTGTAGCAACTACGGTTACCAATGTACAAAGGGCATCTAAATAAGTACACTGACCTATATAGTCAGCAAACTAAATAAAAAAACCCGTGTCATACCTCAATAAAAAAGTTGAAAAACTTATTTCAGGAGACAAGCATGTACAAGAACTATGGCTCATGTTTAAAAGAATAGTTGACCATGCCCTGAGCAGATGTGTACCTAGAACACAAATTCATGATGGTAGGGTCCTTCATTGTATAGTCTCTGTAAAGAAATTTCTAAAGAAAGACAACTGCATGCTAAAACTAAGCATAGGGCTATATACAGTCAGATGATGGATGAAATGCATTTGGATGTCAAGATACCATGACATGAAGCCTTAAAAGAGCCATAGCAAAATATTATCAAATTACGTCTCTCAAAACTGGAAGCAATTCTAGCCCTACATAAAGCCAGATACTCGTGGGCAAGATGGGGGCTGAAATTGAGGATAGCAAAGCAAAAGCACAATTGTTAAACTCCATTTGCAGATATTCCTTCCTAAATGAAAATTAAGGGGTAGTGCCCCAATTTAATTCTTGCACCACTGGAAAGTTGAGTGATATTAGCGCCAGTGGTGTTGAGAAACAGATGAAATCACAAACTTAACATAGCTCCAGGGCTCAAAGGAATCATCACCTGAGTCTATACTGAAACAACAGTTTAGTTTGTCCCTCTTTTTACCATAAGATAGCATAAATCCTTGTAACAAAAACCAGTCACAAAAGTTGGAAGAAAAGACGGGTCAAACCCATCTACTACAAAAGAGTGGCAGAAGTGATTCACCAAAACATGGTAAAGTATCCTAGACATCCATCTGTTGTAGGACCACAAAACACATTCTGAGCTCAACTGTAATGAGGTATCTCAAACAGAATAACCATCTCCATACTAATCAGTCCAGATTCTGAAACATCAGTTATGTGAAATTCAACTCACACTTTTCTCACATGACATCCTGAAAGCCATGGATCAAGACAATCAGGTAGGTACATTATTTCTTGAATACCAAAATGCATTTGATTCTGTAACACACCTGCGATTATTAGCAAAAATATGATCATATGAGATATCAAAAAAAGTTTGTGACTGTATTGAGAATTTCTTGGCAGGAAATGTGCAGCATGTTATCTTGGGTGAAGAGTCATCAAAGATGTATAACTAACTTTGGGTGTGCCCATCCCAGGGAGGTATATTGGGCTCATTGTAGTTCTAGCTAGTGATGTCATGCGCTTAATGATAGCACCAATACCATCACATACATTTTTACCATGACTTGTGAAAAAAATCGATTCTGCGTGAATCTGAAAATCATGGTAATGTGTGCATAAATTTTTGAGATTTTTACAGTTTTTGCGCTGACTAGCTGCCCCTCACTGAAGTATTTCACAAAATGTATGTGAGGCAGCTTGTTTTTCACATATGCCACAACAGTGCGAATGTGGGCATGAACTGAAATGGCATCATGAATTAAACAGTCACTAAAAACGCACAGGTTCATGACAGACACATCACATCACCTGATTCACCTCTATAGTAAATCGCAAATGGCTGGAGGCAAGGGCGCACCCAGGATCTGAAGTAGGGGGGGGGGGGGGGGGGGGGCGGAGCAGGTCATACTAGTCTCAGGAAACAAGGACTCGAGACAACACACAGCACTTCTTATTATATAAAACAGTAGAAAAACTGCTTTTACTAAACATTTTAAATACCAGAATGAACTTGTACAATCCAAGAAAACATGCAGCATTTCTTATTAAATAAAACAGTAAACTAGTGAAAAACTGCAAATATCTTCTGGGGAGGGGAGGGGGGTACATCCATGGCTGGAGGGTTGCATGACTGTTGTCCCAATTATATCCTTGGATGGCGTCTTTAACTATAAATGCATAATTTTAGAAAAGTCTAGTATAACTATAATTTCATCTTGTTTCAAATTATCCTTACAAAACTGGAAATAAGCCAATTGTGCTGTTTCTGTGAAGCAGTGTGTGGTCAGTTTGTCCATTTTTTTTACAACACATTTCAACAAAATCTTCCACTGTACTTTGCTTTGTTTCAAGACTTGTGGGATCCACGTGTGTCCATTGTTTATAAGAAACAAGTTCAAGTTCAAGTTCAAGTTCAAGTTCAAGTTCATCATCATCATCATCATCCATAAGGAGTTCACCATACAGTTTGTTATTCATGTGTTCTGCAAGATTTGCCTTACCTGGACACTTTTCACACCTGTGTATCATGCACTGGTAGGAACTGAAGTCACACACTAGCAGCTTCATTGCACCTTTGCAATCCAGACCAGAATCCTTTATAGCAGCAAACATCAGCTTAGCATTTTCATGGCTCTCACATACACAAACATTGTGCGTGCCCCTTGCACTTACAGGCACAACCCATTTTGGCCAAAGATTGAAAAAAGATAATAAACCTACTTTGGTATTGGGATACTTTTCTTTGAATTCTAGATATAGTTCTGATATGTTGAATAGCAACAGTCTTTTTTGCATCTGAACACATACATTTCCCATTTTCACTGCTACACAGTCTTTTTTCCAGGCATTATTTGGCTGTAGTCATTATTTTCATGAAACTTCGACACTAGCACCTGTATTTCTGAACTCAACTGCTTACCCTGAGCCTGCTGAAGTTGTGGAAGCACTCCTTGGGTTACTTTTATTTTCTTAGCTTGTTTTACCATATATGTAGAAACACTGAATTCCTTTGCAATGTAGCCAATAGACCAGCTGGAAGGTGCAAGGGTAAGAGGAGCTACTTTTTTTCTGGCGTGTGGATATGGCACATTATTCTTTCAAATCATGCACAATTTTGTCAAAATCAGAGCACTTCTGGCATGATTTCTGTTCCTTTGGAGCAGATAGTTCTTCCTCTCCCACCATTAGTGTGTCAGCTATTTAGTGCTTTAATTCCATTTGAGCTTCTTGTAGTTTTCTTCTACCATAGCTGGGCCTGTCTCTTTTCCCAACTTTGTGTCTCTTCATGAGAGACAAACCAAGAGCAGTCACTGAAGTAATTAATTGCTCATCCGATGTGGTTGTAGGTGGTTGATACTCTTCGTAACTGTCATGTAAATTATCAGAATACTCTTCATTTTTAGCAGTGTGACACACCAGGAACATAAGTTTCGTCCTGATATCATGTTAAGTCCCATGCACTGATTCACTTTCAATACTGATTTTATATCAATTTCTCTGAGGCTGCACTTCACTGTCTTCTTATGAATCTGAAATGGATCAAAACAACTTCTTTGTAGCAAAGAATACTTAGCCAGAAACACTTTCATATGATGATACCAAACACTAAAGTGTCCTTGGGTGTATCCCGGATCTCCATAGCAACAAATCTTGGTCCGATTCATCCAGATCATCCAGTACAAAGTGAATGCCACATTTTGTTTTATGAAATTCAGATGCTTGTGCTCTACCAATACTGCAACTTGTTTCAACAAAAGCACCAATAGTACACTCTTCTGCCTCCATACTGACTTTCCACAACAGTAATGGTCAGTCTGAACTAGAATCCTAAAAACATGAGTAACCTGTAATTGTTGCTTGTTTGCTTTGTTGTTCCTGCCTAACAATGACTCATTCAGTCCCTGAAAACTACCATTGTTTAACTTTCTGTGGCCTAATGGTTCACAATAATTGCTGCAGCTTTATCTGAAACAAGCTGTCTGTATCATCACTATTATTTGCTAATCGTGTTAAAAGAAACATAACCAAATACATCTCTGTCATCTTTTATTGTACACAAATGCCTTGCAAAAACAAGTTGAAATTTTGCCACATATTATATTATGGTCTACTTATGCAGTGTTTGAAATTTGGCTTCAATATCACTTGTCCCTTTTGAGCTACCACACTTAGAAAATCCATGTTCTTCAGGTAATTTTTGAAGTTTTTGTATTTTCGTGTGCATGTAACTCTGTCTGTGTGAATGATATGGGCAAGACGAGTTCTGTGTGTGTTTAGCCACATTAAGCTTAGGCCTACCACAAAAAATTTATACCCTTTTTGAGTGAATTATATTTGGCATAGAGGGCACCTACAATATGTACCTTTTAATGTACTACATTTTTTAATCACATTTTGGAAATTTTTTATTTTCCCTCAGAAATATGTTGTTGGTGTTTTATTCCTTGGAGTGTGTTTTCTAAGTGGATGTTACTGACTTGTAAAAATTTCACTGGACTGTGCGGAATAGTTCCAAAGTTATTAAGACCTGAAGTTGGGTCTGAAGATTAGATTAGACTAGTGCTTGTTCTATAGATCATGAATATGACACTTCGTAATGATGTGGAACGTGCAAGGTTAATAAAAGGTGTCTATACAAGATATTAAATTAGACAAAATATTACATGACACTCAATATTTTTAATTTTTTTGTGGAGGTTGGAAAATTACCCAGTTACTATATCCAAAAATCCATCTAATTCTTTTAATTTCCTTTTTAAATGCTATATGTCAGACTTTTGGTGCTATTAGGTAAGTGACCAAAGACTTTTGTGGCAGCTTAATTTACCCCCTTCTGAGCCAAGATTTAACCTTGAGTAGTGAAGATCATCCTTTCTCCTAGTGTAGTAGCCATGTACACTGCTATTATTTTTGAATTTGTTCGGATTGTTAATAACAAATTTCATAAGTGAATATATATATTGTGAGGCTACAGTGAAGATTTCTAGCTCTCTAAATAAGTGTCTGCAGGATAATCTTGCATGAGCTCCAGCAATTATCCTGATTACACACTGTTGTGCAATGAACACTCTTACTCAATGATCAGTTACCCCGGAATATGATGCCATACGAAAGCAGAGAATAAAAATAGGAGTGGTAAGCTAATGTACTCAGCTGTATATCGCCAAAATTTGCAATGACCCTAATGTAATAAGTAGCTGAACTCAAACGTTTAAGCAGATCCTCAGTGTGTTTTTTTTCCAGTTCAACCCCTCATCAATGTATACACCTAGAAATTATGAATATTCTACCTTAGCTACCGATTTCTGATCGAAGTCTATTTATTAATGGGGTCATTCCATTTACTGTGTGGAACTCTATATACTGTGTTTTGTCAAAGTTTAATGAGAGCCCATTTGGAGAGAACCACTTAATGATTTTCTGAAAAACATCATTTAGAATTTCACCAGTTAATTCTTGTCTGCTGGGTGTGATAGCTATACTTGTATCATCGGCAAAAAGTACCAGCTTTGACTTCTTCGTGAATATAGAATGGCAAGTCATTAATATATATTAAGAACAGCAGAGGACCCAAGATAGATTGCCTGATGCGGGTTGCAATTTCCGAGTCATGCCACCTTCTTTCACAAGCCATAATTCTGGAACTAATTGGAAGGAGAATTTAAAATTTTGTACATGAGTGTTCCACACTTGGCAGCATTGATGCACTAAATTTCAGCCAAATCTGAGACTTATCAACTAGAACATTTTCTCATATTGGTTGAATTGACATGGAATGACCCATTTACTCATTCATTGTGTTCCATAGAATCCAAGGCAGAAAACCTTCAAGGATGTGGAATGAGTCAAAGCCTACATTAACATAAGACAAACAAATCAGAGAGACTTAATCTTATGTCTTGTATATGCTTACCCAATTTTAACATCAGGTATTTCACAATGACTTTACTTTCCTAATACTTTGCTGTCTGAGCCTCTTCGCCACTTTCGTGGGAACAAATCAAACAAAAATGTTTTCCTAGAAAGCCTGAGTCCGCCTGTGCAACATGAGATGAAAACATACACACCATATGATTGTAGGCTGGCAGACGAAATGGCAATGTACTAATGTGAAAGAAAGCCATTAATTCACAAATGAGGTCTCACTTAGATATCTAAGAAAAAAAAAAAAAAAATAGTACAACAGTAGTGTTCGCAAAATTTCTATATTACTACCCGTCATACTGATACGTAGTTACGAAACTAGCACATATGCATATAACAAACTCGCCCCTAACAGTTGATTACATCAAGCAAAATTACGGCACACTAATTTTCTACAATGACTTTAAACTTCATTACAAACGCTTCGCATGCCGAGCAGATTAATCACAGAATACGATAAAAACACTTACTTGAAGCATTAATCGTCGTTCGAAGGTAACGTGTAGCTCTCAATTTTAATGATTTAACGACTGTGCAATTCCTTCCCATTAAAGTACGATTAGGTCTGAGAATTATCTCAACTTCATTTAGACCAGGAGGCTCTGGCAACCCTTCAGCACATTTCATCTGTCTCGGTGACGGCGGTTCATTGGGAGGCGGTGAAGGTGGTGCGTCAGTACTCGTGCCTGGAGGCATACCAGGTCTTGGTGACATTTTAATCTGCACTTCTTCTGAGTATTTGCACGCTTAGTATAAATACAGCCCTAGACTGATATTTCTTGAATTCACTGTCAGTGGGAGTCCGTATACACTGCCATTCAACATTACAACATATCCTGCAACAGAGCTATACTGACAACTTGTTCACGTCTGCGAAATGTTACAATACTGTACTGTCTATCCACATGCAGATTTCAACATCTTGTTTCTCAAACTGCGTACGTTATGTTCTTCATATTTCCTTAATTTAGCTGCTGCCGGCATGGCACAACCTACAAAAGTAATTCGCCTTTAATGTTTGTAGAAGTTCACCAATGCAGTCAGATAAACAAAGGAGAAAACTAACACCCAGGTCTTGATTTCTAACAATACAATTCTTTTCTCGCCCAAATAATCAAGTCCTGTCACTCCGTGACACAGATCCGCATGACACAATGAAAAATTTATTGCAGAGGAGAAAAATTACGATATCATTCAAACGATTCAAATCCTTTTTTATGAGATCATACACCTCCAATGCACGGGCGACTTTCCATTGTTCGACAATAATAACACACAAACACCCACTTCCTCTCCTTTTCGGACTTCGTATGTCAAGTAGAGATGTGCGCGAATGGACACATAAAGTCGCTAAAGTCGATAATTCGACCAGAAAGCTCGATTCTACAGATGACTCATTTTCAAGCGAGCAGTCGACTTTGAGTTCTCACGGCGCATAATTTGATATTGAACAGCATACACTAGTCGTTTTACTATTCACACTTCGAATTAGAAATTGTAACTTAGGAACGCCCATATTGCTTGTAATCTAGTAACGTTAACGTGATGCAAAATGTAAGTTGTGAGTTTAGCTGGATCGTAAATACAATTAATAATTCCGGAGAATAGTGTCTGAAATGCAGAAAATTTTATGTATACAGAGAAACAGAGTGTATTTTGTGTTATACAATAACAAAAATGCCAGAAATAAACTTAAAACTGAAAAACATGCAAGTGAATTCTCGAGTGCGGGAGTCACGTCGTCATATGACTAATCGCCAAAAATAAGCACTGATATTTGAACCTGCGAAAAGCGCGCAATAAAATGTGTAATGTGCGTAAAATGTAAGATATTATGCCGTTATAGTTGTGCTGATGGGAAAGCGAAGCGCAAAATTTGGTATGCAACAAATATAACGACTGTAGATTAGGTTTAAACCTTAGCTACATAGACTATGCAAATGAGGTCATCATTGTACTACTAAATGAGATTAAAAACTGAAAAATAAATATGAGATATTGCTACTGCAAAAGAAAACAATTAGAAAATGAGCTTCACTTACAAACTGAGTGTATGAAATAAACATAGAGGCAAACTTTGAAAACAGTGGCTGATATCCGTAACGCTACATAGAGGCAAACTTTGAAAACAGTGGTTGATATTCGTAAACAGATAAAAGAGCACACGCTAAAATTACAATCAAAATTAATGTGGTTATTTATTTAACCATGAAATGTGTGTGTGTGTGTGTGTGTGTGTGTGTGTGTGTGTGTGTGTGTGTGTGTGTGCGCGCGCTTGTATGTGGACGAGTGCACTGTAAGCGATCATGATTTTTTTGCTGTTACATGGATATATATTGTCTTTATACTTTGATAGTTTGCACTGTACTATTACCGCATTGCACAGTGAACCTTTAAATTCGAATATATATTAGATTCAATAATTATCATTATACATTAATGTGCGTAATGTGTGTAATGTGCGTAAAATGTAAGATATTATGTCATTATAGTTGTGCTGATGGATGACGCTGATATATATATATATATATATATATATATATATATATTGTGAAGTCGTAATATTATAAAATAGCGTTAATGTATAATGATAATTATTTAATCTAACGGGACTACCTCGGGAAAGTGGGGATTTTGGGCAGGGAGAAACTTAAATCTAACACAACAATGGGAAAATGAAATAAATAATAGTATATGTGAAATAGTACCAGAGTTCAGATTACAAGTGCTCAGGCAAGTTGGAGCATGTAACTGGAGATCGCCGCAAAATCTGGTGCGCGAAACGTGTTTGAGTCAGATGTTTATTCAGTCTAGTGTGTTTCGTCTGTGTGCATAGTGCATTTATAATGGCAAATTCCCTTTCAATGTTGTAGAGAGTTCATTGACGAATTCATAGAAATGTATAGGAATCATACATGTTCGTGGAAAACTGGAAACAGGGACTACAGCCATAGAGAGAAGACGGTGGCTTATTATTTAAGAGACAAATTATGACCGGTTGACCCTAAGGCAAATAGGAAACGGTAATAAAAAAACTCGTTGTGGACGGTTTATCGCATAGAGCCAAGAAAAATATCGAATTCTATTTGATCTAGTATAGGGGAATTACTAACATTCAGCTTGGTGCTACGGTACAATCTTATGTGGCAGTGTAGCAAAATAAAGTAGGCTCTGTGTTTTCTAAGTAAGAGTGCAGTCAGAATATTGCGTTAAGCTGATATGGGGAAATCTGGAAACAGTTTCTCCAGGGACGATAGTCACACTTTGTTTGCTTCCTATTATAATATGTGATTCATAACCAGAGTGGTATAGAGGTGAACTGTTACAACTCACTACCGCAATATTGGAAGTGAAACTCCAGATAAACTATGACTGCCTGCTTAGAACTCAGAAAGGAGTTTTATATTCTGGTTAAAAGTCTTTAACAGGTTGCTGGTAGACTTGAAGTATGGAACTGCTAATCCCGACTCAGAAACAAACTACATTATATGTCACCGGCCTCTTGTATAATTTCTAAAAATACACTATTTCAAACTAAAAGTATTATTTGTAAGCCGCGTGAGGTAGCCGTGCGATCTGAGGCGCCTTGCCACGGTGCGAGCCATCCCTCGGGCATGGTGTGTGTGTATATTTGTGTTGTCCTTAGTGTAAGTTAGTTTAAGTTAGATTAAGTAGTGTGTAAGCCTCGGGACCGATTGCCTCAGCAATGTCGTACCACACAAAGTTACCACATATTTTCAAATATTATCTTCAACTTGCCAGAATTGAGGAACAGTACTTAACTTGCCTTCATGAAGTCATTCTTCATGACAGGGTCAATAGCATCGCATTTGTTGGGTGCAAAGGCGGATTCAGTGGGGGAGGAACGTGCCTGAGACATAAAAGAGAGTGAGAGAATCTCACAAAATCTAGGGTAGAATTTCACTCAATTCTTGTTTTGAATCTGCAGTAGAAAATTCTAGCTCCTTACAGCTCCTTCCTACACCTTTCATCGGATTTGCCCTGCCACTCGTGAACTGAATTTATCTACAAAAACTGCCTTCACTTAAGCAGCTACCGTCTAGATCGTTTTGATCGATCTTACTGTTTTTGAATTTATTTGCATTTCTTTTTTGTGACATAAATAGCGAACACGTACCGTAATACAATTGCCTTCATTCCTAAAAAATGAAATAAATTTATGATGTTACGGGAGTGTAGTCGTAAGCCACTGAGGTTTCCTTTCTACACCGACAGATGGCGACCGAGCACCATATTGGAACTTCTGTCGCGTGAACACAACACGTTTGCAGCGATTATTGCACACACAGATACTTGCGCAGGAAAACCGCTACATTCTAGCGGATTGCCACACACCTGGAATCACCTCTCGTGTTAATGAGGCATCAGCCGTGAAATCCACGAAATTCAACAAGTCTGGGACATCTCTTTCAGAGATAGTTAAGAATGTGTACTCAGAATAAATTATCGACAAGATAAGATGCAGTGGGCACCACAGTGACAAAACAAACTGTTATAAACTGGTTACTTCAAGGATAGATCCGAGCCACATACCCTTTAGCGTTCATTCCTCTGACCCTAAACAACCGCCATTCGCGACTTCAGTGGTGTAAAGCGAGAGTTCAATTAAAGGTAGGGTGGAGGTCCATTGTGTTTTCTGATGAAACTTGGTTCTGCCTTGGTGCCAATTACGGCCATTGGTTGGTTACAAGGAGGCCAGTTGAGGGCCTGCAACCAAACTGTTTGCGTGCTACACACATTGTACCTACATTTGGATTAAAGGTCTGGGGAGCAATTTGTAATGTCAATATGAGCACTCTCGTCATCCACAACCAGCATTAACTGTCGCTGTACTGACTGACCAAGTACAACAGGCATGGAACTCCATCCCACAAACTGAAACCTGGCAGCTGCACAACACAATGCATGTTTGCATGCTTGCATTGAACTCTGGAATTACGCTGGTTATTAATGTATCAGCATTTCACATTTGCAATATCTTATCTTGTGTTTACTTTAACCTGTGATCTTACAACGTTAAGCACTTAAATATGTTACCTAGACAAACGTATTCCCGAAAATTTCATTACTCCACATTAAATATTTTATGGTGTTGCGTTTTTCTGTCAGTATATATCAAAACTCAAATTGTAATGATATTTACGAAAATAATCAATAAAATCTTAAATGAAGATATTTATCCAGAATGTTAACTGTTGTTAAACCCATACATAAGAAAGGAGATGCAATAAAGGAGGTACAGCATCCATCTATCGACATATATTACATATACCCACATCTTCATAAATAACAGAATCCTGCATGCATAAAGAGATGACTTAATATTTTGAATCTAATTATATACTTAGCTCCTCACAGCATGGTTTCAGATTCTGCCTTTTAACAGTCAAATCAGTTGAGAGCGTGGCAGCAAAGACATATAATTATTTTGAAAATAAAAATATTATCTGCGTAATACTGTTGAGCCTCAGGAAAGATTTTGATATTCTCATATACAAACTATGCCACTGTGGAGTGAGAGAGAATTCTCTGTGCTTAATGCAGTGTTATTTGACAACAGAAAACCGTTATTAAAGTAAATAACCAAAGTTAGAATATCTTCCAGATTTAAAGAGGGTGGCACCTCAAGGATCTGTTCTTGGACCTTTCCTTTTCGTTATTTATATAAATGGTTTATCCACAGTTGTATCATGTGTTACACTGCTATGTGCATGTGAAATAACAATCATCACACGTGATACTACCCTTGAAAATGTGCCACACAGCATGTTAGTAACATTGGAAATGTGTAATACTTCGTTTGAGGCACTTTACTGCAGAAGAAACTTCTATTATATGCATATTTTCCATTCTTCCATTGCCACTTGAGTGACAGGATCCAGTTATGGGGTAATACTGTAGGCTCATAATTAGTGTTTAAATGGCAAAAGAAAGCTGTAAGGTCCATTGCAGAACTTAGCCCACATGAATCATGTCGATCTTATTTGAATCAACTAAATATAATTACAGCACCTAGCCTGTATATCTACAACTATTCTGTCTTTGTTAAAGCGAATCTAATTAAATTTGACCTAAGGAGGACATTTCATGACTACAACACAGAAGTGGACATACACTCAATGTGCTGTACACTGCACTGCCAAAGACCCATAACAATTAAAAATTTCTTCATCTACTTCAACAAATTACCTGAAAATGCTTACACATTGGCAGTAAATTAATTTAAAACTAGCTTTTGGAGATGGATGAAAAGTAAAGAAATTTATCCTGCTCAAGAGTTCCTTGAGTGTGTGATAAATGACTCACATTTCTTATGAGAATGAACAGTAAGTTAACAAGAAGCAGTATATATGCTAATCTGTGGAACTATTTTATTATTGTTTCATGTACTTATTGTCATTTATCTGTTTAATTATTTGTTCTCTTTGTCATTCACTCAACTGTGTAGTTCTTTTATCTATTAATTGCTCTGTCAGCAAACTTTCTGTTATTGATTTCAACTACTGAAATATACAGTGTATCTACATTGCATTATTTTCTGGTTCATAATGACATTTGTCCTAGTTTTTGTTATTATTATTGTGTTAACATTGATGAATGAAACAATTTGCATGTAAAGGTGCTCAAAGGTGGAATACAGCATTTGTATTTGGAAGCTGGATACCAAAATCGCACCAGCTGGAGTGACCGTGTGGTTCTAGGCGCTACTGTCTGGAACCAGGCAACGCTACAGTTGCAGGTTCGAATCCTGCCTTGGGCATGGATATTTGTGATGTCCTTAGGTTAGTTAGGTTTAAG
Organism: Schistocerca gregaria; assembly: GCF_023897955.1. Taxonomy (NCBI): domain Eukaryota; kingdom Metazoa; phylum Arthropoda; class Insecta; order Orthoptera; family Acrididae; genus Schistocerca; species Schistocerca gregaria. Next base: position 431,397,321 of record NC_064921.1, read on the forward strand.
TAGTTCTAAGTTCTAGGGGACTTAGAAACTAAGTCCTATAGTGCTCAGAGCCATTTGAACCATTTGAACCAAAATCTCATCCATTATTATGGGTAATAGCACTGACCTGTGAACTGCATTAACATAATAAGTACAAAGATTAACGACTTACCTTGTCTTATGTACAACTCGAACATAGCGACAAATATCCCATTTCGGTAAAATTGCTGCTGGATAGTGAAATTTTCATATCAATACAAAAAAACTCGATATAGTAGCAAATTAATTCTCAGGTCTCATGGATGATTAAATTTGTTTGTCAAATTTACTTTTACTTGGTCATGGATTTGTCAGACAAACCTGTACATGTACCAACAAAGTTTGTCAAGTTAACCTCACTTTTGGAGCAGACACTGTTTGTGTGTACTGTGTTTTGACACCAGTAGGTACAGCCACAAATGCATATAAGGCATTTGTAATGTTGCCAGTGGCAACAAGAAAATATGATGCTGCTTTTGTAAACGGTTTAATATGAGAAAGAAATATACATATGAAAAACTGTTGAAGGAAAAAGTGAGAACTTCCATTTCTTTACTTTATTGGACTCCAGCTTGTATGTTGTGTCAAATACTGATTTTCGTCTTAATTTCTTCCTGCTTAATATGTGGCTGTGAAAGATGTGATCTTGCTATCATTACGACATAGCAAAACTTGACAAAACTGTTCCATCATTTACATGAGCTTTAAAGAAGACTCACTTCAGTGCTGCAGCATAGGTCAACCGTTAAGAACAATTTTCACCATGCTGACACACACCAGGAATGCCTGAAAGGCATGGATGAGGGGAGGAGGGGGGTAGGGCTGAATGTAGGTGTCATCCCCACTGGTAATTCACTTACGAATATGAAAAAGGACTCTTAACTGCAAGTCCCACACTTTAACAACCTATAAAACCTTGAAAATTATCACTGAAGCGACCTAAAAAAATAGATAAATAGACGTAAATATTGTATAAAATGTGCGTTAAGTGAGTTACACTACGAACTAGAGGAATGGAGAGCTTAATAGAAGATTGGAACTGGAATTAAAAAAACGGTAATTAATTCAAAATTGCTACATTTTCATTCATTCTTTGAAGATGCACGAAAATTGTTGTAGAGCCATTGTAGAACTACTGCTGTGTGTGGCAGTCAGCATGAAGATGTTCTCGAAATTGATGGGAGTCCATTGTCAGGTAACATACGTTTGTAGTTAGAAAATCTTTTAATGTTTGTTGAGTGAATTTTGATAGTATAGTATGTTTTCAAGAAAGAATGTAAAAAATCGACACACGAATATCGATATTCCACAAATGGGCACAGAGTTGGTACAATAGCGATAAAAAATATTAATATTTTTATTTTACTACCCATATTTGTTACAAGTTAACAACATTGAGCGACACAACAGTGATATTACATATATGAACCATCAATATATTTTCAACATATATGTTACATTCATGAGCAACATGGTCGCTCATGTTTGTTCCTGCCAACATTAAAAAAACTAAAGATGCTATGTTTGTACATTAAACTCAAACATTTAAAAATGGATTACAATCTAAAAAATGACACCATCCTTGAATGGTATCTGTATGACGAAAAGTATGAAATTAATTTTATATTCCTGCAGCCAGATAATTCGGGTTTTATAATGCATAACTCAGAATGAAAGACAGATTACATGTCATCAAATTCTGATCTTTACTACTAAGCAATAATGAAATTAAGTAAACTCAATGAGAGACAAATCTGTGACTTGTATATGTGGTCCCATTAAGAAAAATATCCATGGTGAGAGTTCTGTCTAGGAAAAGTAGCCTTCCACATGAACGAAAAGGTCACCCTCTCCAGTTCCCACATCACTTGATGAGGGGTAGAGCTAATAGTAGGTGTCATCCCCAGTGATAATTCACTTACTTTAAGAATATGAAAAAGGACTCTTAACTTCAAGTACCACACTTTAACAACCAATTATACCTTGGAAATTATCACTGAAGCGACCTGAAAAAATAGATAAAATGATGTAAAAATTGTATAAAATGTATGTTAAGTGAGTTATATTACAAACTAGAGGAATGAAGAACTTTATAGAAGACTGGAACCGGAATTACAAAAAATGATAATTAGTTCAAAATCGCCATGTTTTCCTTCATTCTTTGAAGATGCACGAAAATTGTTGTAGAGCCGTAGTAGAACTATAGCAGTGTATGTCAGACATCATGAAAAAGTTCTCAAAAACGAAGGAAGTTCATTGTCAGATAACATGTGCTTGTAGTTAGAAAATCTTTTAACGTCTGTTGAAATATGTGTGATGATTTCCGATATTTTCAAAAAAGAATCTAAAAAAATCGACACATGAATATCGATATTTCACGATGGGTGACAAAATTGGTACAATAGCGATGCAAAATATTGACATTTTTGTTTAAGTACACGTATTTCTTACAAGTTAACAACAATGAATGACAGAACACTGATAATAAGGAGATGAATTATTGATTTATTTTCAACATGCATGAAACATTCTTGAGTAACCTTGTTGCTTATTTGCTACAGGCATGTAGATTATCCAGTCTTGCCAACATTAAAAGAACTAAAGGTGTCGTGTACATACATTAAACTCAAACATTAAAAAAAGGATTCAAATCTTAAATATGACATCATCCTTCAATGGTATCTGTTTGATGAAACATGTAAAATTGTTTTTATAATCCCACAGCCAGATAATCTGGGATTTTATTGTTTGTGAACAATGTGCATCTCATAAGGAAAGAAAGATCATATGTCAAAACTCTGGTTATTTCAAATATGCTATAATAAAATGAAGTGAAACTATCGGCCAATGAGTGAAAAAACTACAACATGTGTACATGGCGCCTTTAAAAACAGATATCCAGTGTGACGGTTCTGTTGTGGAAAGGTTGCCTTCCTAAGGAACGAAAAGGCCTCTCCCCCCAATTGCCACATCACTAGGTGCGCTTGTCTTCAAAGACCACAAATGTCTATTCCCAGTTAATATTTATTGTAATATTACATGCCATCGTATGGTGATAGCTATTGATCGATATGATATGACAGTAATTGATTAGAGACCAACTATTAAGGAAATAAGTATGGCTTGGGTGTGACAGGTCGAAATCATAATGACTTGGAAGTGAGTCGCCTCAATCCCTTAACAGTCACAAGGGCCACCAGTTCTTCCAGGCTCCATTCGTGTCATAATCCCTAGGTTCCAAACATGTGTTTTGAGATGTATGTCATGAAAGATGAAAACTGTTTGGCAGCTTCTTTTATCTCTGGAAGAAGCGTGGGATGTCTGTCTCATGAGTAACTCTGTGACCTTTACTAAGTAAGGACATGTAATGCCGGAAGTGTGGAGGTATTGTCCACTCGTCTCGTTTAGGGTACCTAAGGGATGTTGCGTTCTCGGAATGCTACATAAGAATTCATGCAAATAACATTGGTAGTTTTATTTCGATAAAGCAGATTGCAATACTTAACTTTGAAATAAAATTGGTGTCGCAAGCGATTGGCGACATGTAACATAAATCCGAGTCCTTTCTTATATATAATGTTCATGCAAGTTTGACACACAGTTTGTGTATCACTAATAACTGCTATTGAGGCACCCTCTGAAAGACCATACTAATACTCTGTGAATACTGTCCACTAATGTCCAGACGAGGCTGCCAGGAGTGGCTCTTATGTTAACTTTGGCTGGATGCCGCACCTATCATGGCAATGTCCTGGTCAGTGCACCATTGGCCAATGTCGTTTCTCCGCCTTCTCTTCTCTTGCATTCATCTTTGTTCCGGCACTTATGGTTATGACAGAACAGATATGCTATTTTCTGTAGTCCTTGCAGCTTCTGTATTGTGTCTGAAGCATTGGCCCACTCAGGACACACATACTCTATCATGCGGTGCTATCACTTGAAACCTTCATTTGCAATTATTATGCAAGGAAGTTGTAGAACACTATAGTCAGGTGCGTTCCACGAAGTCTTCAATGTAATGGAAGTAAACGTGGCTAACTTCAATGGGTTGAATGTGTTGGCTTGCTTTTTCCCGAACTATTAATTTACATCCAATTGCATTCATTGTATAAGCAGTGAGTGACAAACCTACCTACCACATGTGTATGCGATCCCATTAAAAAGGATATCTAGGGTGAACGTTCTGTCCAAAAAGGTATACTTTTACTACTGTTGCAGAGATCATAATATTGAATAGTATTGAAAGAGTCACATGTCAGTGTACATTTAATTATAATGTTTGATACATAGATCTGACTAGTAATGCTACCACTGCCACACCTGATCTACGGTGAAACTGTTCTCATAGTAGGCCATCACGTAGTGGGGCAAGTGGGGCTGCTCCCTGACGTAAGTAGTCTTCCAACATCGGCATTGGATAGAATCTCTGGAGAGTGCATCTTCATCAATGTCTCTCAATCCTGGCTGCGTCTGGCAGCAATGGTCTTTAGCACGTGGTGATTTCATGAATCACCAACTGTTACCTGGAACCTCAGTCTTAAGACAACTCCTCAACTTTCAAGTATGTCAGTCTCTAAACGATGTGGTGATTTTTCCAATACATACAGGAACATGTAAGATGTATATAGTTCCAAAAGGCGACATCCTCTTACAAAGTCATTCTTAGAAAAATAAATGGAAATTATAATTGTCATTAAAAAGGACATTAAGTACAAAATATGTAGGTGCGAATAAAATAAAGTACCTATTTTATGGGGTATAAGGGCTACAAACGTGGAGAAGTGGCGTTTTGGAACTGATTATTGAATATGCCACCTTTTGAAACGAACAACATTGAAAATATCAGGCTCTGGAACTCATAATGAAGCCATATGTGCTATTTTAGTTAAGAATGCTTATTTTACTCAAAATGTTGTACATAAAAACATTTACTAATTTAGGCTGTATTTATGTTTTCGTTAGTTAATAAGATGTAGTACAATATCTGTATGATAAGATTATATTCATTTTCCTGTGGTTCACATATAGCACAGTCTGGATCTGGATGCACATTTTCCTCCTCCCCCTCCCCCTCATCATCATCATAAATACGATCTATTATATTCCTGTAACACACTAAGGATTCCATCTGTCTCCAGCTATCTCCAAAATGTTTCCCAAGTAATTGCTCAACATCACGCAGTTTTTCATTTTCGATGATGGAGGCATCTGTGCGAAGCCCCGTTTATGCCATGTTAGAAAGTGTGTTTCCCTGCTTTAGTATTCGTGGGATCATGCCCACTCGTCTCGTATAGGGTGCCTAAAGGATGCTGTACAACATCTCAAGCAATTCACATTTTTAGTTTCTATTACAAATATGAAGATTGACAATAATTAATTTCGAATTTACAATGGTGTCGCAAGTGATGGGCGACATGAAAACAAGTAGTGTTCTTTATTATAGGTGATGTCCATGTAAGCAATTGATGTGGACCACTACTGACTGCTATCGTAGCACTCTCTGCTAGGCTGGGTCTAGCACTGTGCTAATATGGTGCAGCCGAGGCTGGCAGGAGTGGCGCTTATATTCTCTGCGTCCAGAGAACGCTCCTGTCGTTGTGCGCTCCTTGTCAGCGGGTTGTTGGCAGACGTCGTCTCACAGCCTTCTTTGCTCTTGCGTTCTTCATCTTCGTGCCGTCGCTTATCGTTACACCTGAACATTCTTCCCGTCCTAAGCGACGGACCATGTGTAGGGAGTGCGACCACGGCGGGGAAGGCAGGAGTCTAGTCACATCGCTAGACTAGAAGCTGTGGCGGAAACTTTCCCAGAAAACGACCAGAAGGGTACGCGTCCACCTCCTGCTGCCATAGACCAGATGAAGAAGGCGGCGACTGCTGCGGTGTGGGCGGGTCTTGCTCCATCGGCAGGACTAGATTAGGCGGAGGAGGCGAATGTTCCGTCTCTATGGATTCGTCCTGCGGTGTCGTGAGGACACCCTCTGGCGGCTGCCATGGCCGTGCTGTCCTGTGGACCCGTGAATCTGGGTGAAGAAAGACTGAAAGATCATCGTGTACATGACAGAGGCGACGTTGATTTTGATGGCGGTGCTGCAAGCCATCTGGACCTGAAATTAGATACAAGAAAGCACCAAGTCACAGATGATTTCGCCTAGCGCCCATCGTATACTGCCGCTAAAAACCCTGTAAAAGACAATATCATGCTGCACGAAGCGAACTTGCAGCCTTCCTTTGGCGTCGGATATCGAGGAGGGTGGAGCAGTGTTGATGGCGGCGGCCGTGGAGTAATTCCCCCAGCGATGGTCCATCTCGTGGCTGCGAACGATATGAGGCGAGATACAGTGGCACTGCTTGATCCCTGGTGTGAGCGGAGCGGAGTTTGGCCATCTGCTGCTTGAAGGTCCTGACAAAACGTTCCGCTTCGCCGTTTGATTGTGTATGGAACGTTGCACTAGTTACGTGGTGTACGCCATTGCGTTCACAGAATGTTCCAAATTCATTTGACGTGCACTGACAGCCGTTGTCAGACACTATGGTTTCAGGTAAACCCTCGAGGAAAAAAATCGATGACAACACGTGAAAATGTGCTACGTGACGGTTAGGTCATTGGCACAGCAAAAGTAAACTTGTTATACGAATAAACCACAATCAACCAGTGAATGTTCCAAAAAGGTCCCGCAAAGTCTATGTGCACATATTGCAGTGGTGATAGCGACTTTGGCCAAGCAGAGCATGTTTGTGGCGGAGCAGCGTGATTTTCCGCACGTACGTGGCACTGTGACGTTATCTGTTCTATGTGGGCGCCTTTACCATGCCAAGTACAGTGTCGACGCGCTAACTGTTTCGTACGAACAGTCCCTCAGTGTCCTTGGTGAAATAACTGCAACACTTCTTTTCGCAAAGCTTTAGGGATCAGCACAAGTGACTATCCACTGTCATTTTGAACAAGAATCACACCTTTCTGTATAGCGAGGCTATGTTAACGGGCAAAGTATCGGCGCACTACAGGGTTCTGAATGCTGCGCAAGGAACGATACCAAGAAGTGCTAATGTATGTTAGCAAAATGTTTAAATCTAAATCAGCTTCCGTGGCCTGTGCAGTTTTCTTATAGTTCAGCGGAAAAGATTAAAGCAATTCAGAATCCTGACAATCGATATGACAACAAGATGCAGCAGAGGCATCAAAGTCTGTATCAGGGCCCGTCGGAAGACGTGAAAGCGCGTCCGCATTACCGTGTTGAGCTGTTGGGACGATACACAATCTCGTACTGGCACTGAGACAGCAACAAAGCCCATCTTTGCTATTTTTGGGCAGTTCGTAGAGGAACCGGTTTCGTCGGATGAAACTAGTACTGCAAAGCGACGTGATCCGTTACTAAGTAGAATTTTCTGCCGTACAAATAATGGTGGAATTTGGTGACACCGTACACAATAGCCAAAGCGTCGATTTCAATTTCGGAATAGTTACATTGAGCTTTGGAAAACACTTTTGATGCGAAAGAGATAGGTCTGTCTTTGAAACCAATTCTGTGGGAAAGCACTCCACCGATTCTGTAAGAGGAAGCGTCAACTTGCAATACAACTGTTGTTTCAGGATCAATGAGCAATACATCTTTACGTTTTTTTAAAAGCTTCTTGGCACTCATCTGCCCAAACAAAGGGGACATTCTTGCGACTGAAGCGATGCAATGGAGCTGCGATTTGTGCAGCATTCGGTATGAACCGAATATAATAGTTCATTTTCCCTAAAATCGACTGCAATTCTGTGAAATTGCGAGGAACTGGCAAGTCGCAGGGATGACTAATAAATGCGACTGGAGAGGGTGTACACCTTGACTGTTTATGACATTGCAAAGATACTGCAACTCAGGTTTAAAAAAAAATCACACTTGTCTAGTCTACACGTAAGTCATGTCTAAGATAGCACACGAAACAAAGCACGCAAATTTGCAATACGTTCCTCAGGTGTAAGACCTGCTACTACTATATTGTCCAAATAGTTTGAACAGTTTGGCGGCCGGCCGATGTGGCCGAGCGGTTCTAGGCGCTACACTCTGGAACCGCGTGACCGCTACGGTAGCAGGTTCGAATACTGCCTAGGGCATGGGTGTGTGATGTCCTTAGGTTAGTTAGGTTTAAGTAGTTCTAAGTTATAGATGACTGATGACCTCAGAAGTTAAGTCCCATAGTGCTCAGAGCCATTGAACAGTTTGGCTCTTGTGCAGTCAGCTGTTTGAAATACCATTGAAAAATGGCGGGTGTGGAAGCACTGCCAAAAGGCAAACGCAAATATTTAAACAAGCCCAAATGAGTATTTACTACATTTTTTGAGATTCTTCGTTGAGCGGTATTTGAAGATACGCGCCGCGCAAATCAGTTTTTGATAAGTAGTGTCCTGCGCCTAATCTGTCCAGGGGATCCTTTGGCCGTGGCAATGGATGAGTATCAATGACAATTTGTGGGTTGACTGTACACTTTAAAGTCAACCCAGAGGCAAATGCAACATAAAGGTTTGGGGAGCAAAACCAGTGGACTTGCCCACTGACTAGCTGATAAGGCCACAATAAGTCCGTTATCTTGCAATTCCTTAAGTTCAGCAGCGACTTTGCCCCATAATGCAATGGGAACAGTTCTGGCCTGGTAAAATTTCGGCTGAGCATTGTCTTTCAGCGTAATATGTGCAACAAAATTGTTAACTTTGTCTAAACCTTCAGAAATGAGTTCCAGGAATTCTTTTAGCAAGCTATACACTGCTTTTACATGGAATGTAGACACATCACATTGTCCTGAATGTTAAAGCCAAACAAATCAAAAGAATCAAGACCAAATATGTTCTCGCACTCGCCTGATTGTAGCACTGTAAAAGTCACTATTGGCGTATGCGAGCGATACATAGCAGGCAAATAACATTTTCTGAGAACAGGAATGTCTTGTCCACTATAAGCCATCAGTTTCGTGCTAGTTTTAAACAGGCTTGGGGGGCCTAACAGTTCATATGTGTGACGGTTTAGCAATGTGACAGAGACACCCGTGTCCAACTGAAATTTCACATGTTTCCCACAAACCAGTAATTGATCAAAAAGTTTGTTTGACTGGCGTATCACTGAAAAAACTGCAAGCTTACCTGTTGCAGACTTTGAATATACTGGATTAATGACAGGGGTCTTGTGACTAGATTCTTGTGAGAGGGCCGAATTCTTATGTTTGTTCCGTTGCAAACATACGGATTGTATATGTCCTTTCCTATAACAAGCGTAACACTGAGCTTGTCGGGAGGGGCAGTCTTGGCATTTGTGCCGTGAATAACACCGAGGCCAAGAATTAATTCTGTTTGGCTGAGGTAGCCGCCTGTGTAACAAACTGCTTACGTGGCGTGGAAGATTGTTTACTCGGCATGGCGAGCTGCTGCCGCCGCCGCATGGGCCAATCGCAACTAAGGGACTCAACCTAACAAATAGCTGGCCACTCAAATTTATGAGCCGACAAGGCACATGAATCATACTGATCTGATATTTGGATTACCTGCTGAAATGATAGATCAGACTGTTTCAAAATTTGTTCTCCGAGTTTGACATCAGGTACACTGTGCATGATCGCATCACGCAACATAACATCTGAATATAAAGCACCGCAAGCACATTTTAATTTGCATTTCCTTGTCATACCCTGCAAATCTGTTACTCACTCGCTATAAGTTTGTTCCGACCGTTTTTTGCAAGTTAAAGAACTGAAACCGAGCTGCTACCACAGTCACTTGTCGGTCATAATAGTTTTTTAGCGGGTACACCAGCTCGTGGTAAGACAATTCACTCGGAGTGGCGTTGGGGAAAAAGTTTTTTGATTAGGCGGAACACTATACTTCCTACCGTTGATAATAGATAATTGCTTCTCACAGTACCTGGTACTTTGTCAGCGAGGAGATGCGCTTCAAACTGGGAAAACCACTCGATCCAGTCCTCTTCATGTTCACTAAACAGTCGAAAAGGCGGCATAGCAATAGGTGTTGCGGTAGGTGGTGTTCCGTCGGGAGAGCAGCGTTGGGCAGTAGCTGTTGCAGCATGTTGAGTAGCGCAGGTATCTGATGTGACTGGAAGTGAAACCTCTGCATTAGCTGTGTGGCATCTAATGCTCACGACTGCGACGCATGAGCTGGGGACGGGACAGGAGGTGTGGGAATTTTGGAAGATACAGTCTCAAGAAACATACAAGCAAAAAAAAAAAAAAAAAAAAAAAAATCTACAATGCCCACCTGAAAACACTGATTAGCAAAAACCATAAGAAACTGTTAAAGCAAATACACTACTGGCTATTAAAACTACTAGACCACGAAGATCACGTGCTACATACGCGAAATATAACCGACAGGAAGAGGATGCTGTGATATGCAAATGATTAGCTTTACAGAGCATTCACACAAAGCTGGCGCCGGTGGTGACACCTACAACGTGCTAACATGGGGAAAGTTTCCAACCGATTTCTCATACACAGACTGCAGTTGACCGGCGTTGCCTGGTGAAACGTTGTTGTGATGCCTCGTGTAAGGAGGAGAAATGCGAACCATCACGTTTCCGACTTTGATAAAGGTCGGATTGTAGCCTATCGCGATTGCGGTTTATCGTATCGCCACATTGATGCTCGCTGTGGTCGAGGTCCAATGACTGTTAGCAGAATATGGAATCGGTGAGTTCAGGAGGGTAATACGGAACGCCGTGCTGGATCCCAAAGGCCTCGTATCACTTACAATCGAGATGACAGGCATCTTATCCGCATGGCTGGAACGGATCATACAGCCACGTCTCGAACCCTGAGTCAACAGATGCGGACGTTTGCAAGACAACAACCATCTGCACGAACAGTTGGACGACGTTTGCAGCAGCAAGGACTATCATCTCGGAGACCATGGCTGCGGTTATCCTTGACGCTGCACCACAGACAAGAGCGCCGGCCGCGGTGGTCTAGCGGTTCTAGGCGCGCAGTCCGGAACCGCGAGACTGCTACGGTCGCAGGTTCGAATCCTGCCTCGGGCATGGATGTGTGTGATGTCCTTAGGTTAGTTAGGTTTAAGTAGTTCTAAGTTCTAGGGGACTGATGACCACAGCTGTTAAGTCCCATAGTGCTCAGAGCCATTTGAACAGACAGGAGCGTCTGCGATGGTGTACTCAACGACGAACCTGGTTGCACGAATGGTAAACATAATTTTTTCGGATGAATCCAGGTTCTGTTTACAGCATCATGATGGTCGCATCCGTGTTTGGCGACATCGCGGTGAACGCACATTGGAAGCGTGAATTCGTCATCGCCATACTGGCGTATCACTCGGCGTGATGGTATGGGGTGCCATTGATTGCACGTCTCTGTCACCTCTTGTTCGCATTGACGGCACTTTGAACAGTGGACGTTACATTTCAGATGTGTTACGACCCGTGGTTCTACCCTTCATTCGATCCTTGTGAAACCCTATATTTCAGCAGGATAATGCACGACCGCGTGTTGTAGGTCCTGTACAGGCCTTTCTAGATACAGAAAATGTTCGACTGCTGCCGTGGCTGGCACATTCTCCAGATCTCTCACCAATTAAAAACGTCCTGTCAATGGTGGCCGAGCAACTGGCTCGTCACAATACCCCAGTCACTACTCTTGATGAACTGTGGTATCGTGTTGCATGGGCAGCTGTACCTGTTCACGCCATCCGAGCTCTGTTTAACTCAGTGCCCAGATGTATCAAGGCCATTATTACGGCTAGAGGTGGTTGTTCTGGGTACTGATTTCTCAGGATCTATGCACCCAAATTGCGTGAAATTTTATCACATGCAAGTCTAGTATAATATATTTGTCCAATTAATGCCCGTTTATCATCTGCATTTCTTCTTGGTGTAGCAATTTTAATGGTCAGTAGTGTAAGCGCCCCTGCAAAGTGAAGATAAGAGAAAATTAAGGCTCCAGCAAAAACCAGAAAATTCCGTGGACGTCAGGCCCAGGGTGCGTCTGAAGTCCTCATCGCCAAAGTGGGACCCTGCCCATTCGTCTCGTATAGGGTGCCTAAAGGATGCTGCTTTCTCAGAATGCTATACAACAATTCAAGCAATTCATATTAACAGTTTTTATTACAAATAAGAAGATTGACAATACCTAACTTTGAATTTACAATGGTGTCGGAAGCGATGGACAACATGCAAACAAGTAATATTCTTCGCTATGACAGTGTCCATGTAAGCAGCTGATATGGATCACTACTAACTGCTACCGTAGCACTCTCTGCTAGGCTGGGTCTTGTATCGTGCTAATACTGTGCAGCCGAGGCTGGCAGGAGGGGCGCTTATATTCTCTTCGACTAGAGGGCGCTCGTATCGTACTGCGGTCCTTGTCAGCGGGCTCTTGGCTGTCGTCGTCTCACAGCCTTCTTAGCTCTAGGTCAGGCTCATCCAAGAATTGCGCCCGGCGGGCGCGCCCGGGCGCAAGACAGTGTAGTTCAGCGCCCCGTCCGCGACCGTGTGTCGCTAGTGTCGGCATAGGAGCGAGAGAGAGAGAGAGAGAGAGAGACAGAGAGAGAGAGAGAGAGAGAGAGAGCTGCAGAGCGAGTGAGACCGGACAGCACTGCTCTACGTTGGACTGTCCCGCGGTCAGATCTAACGTAAACAAAATATTCTATTTTGGAATTAATTTCATGTAAGGGATATAGAGTCTCATTCTTACTGTTAGTAGTTACAAGTAAGTGTTTTTTGTTATACTTCGTGCTACAATTTTTTGTATCCCATTTCAGAGTTTAGAAATCGGATCCTTAGTTTGCTATCCCATGAACCATGGACCTTGCCGTTGGTGGGGAGGCTTGCGTGCCTCAGCGATACAGATGGCCGTACCGTAGGTGCAACCACAACGGAGGGGTATCTGTTGAGAGGTCAGACAAACATGTCGTTCCTGAAGAGGGGCAGCAGCCTTTTCAGTAGTTGCAGGGGCAACAGTCTGGATGATTGACTGATCTGGCCTTGCAACATTAACCAAAACGGCCTTGCTGTGCTGGTACTGCGAACGGCTGAAAGCAAGGGGAAACTACAGCCGTAATTTTTCCCGAGGACATGCAGCTTTACTGTATGATTAAATGATGATGGCGTCCTCTTGGGTAAAATAATCCCCCATTCGGATCTCCGGGCGGGGACTACTCAGGAGGACGTCGTCATCAGGAGAAAGAAAACTGGCGTTCTACGGATCGGAGCGTGGAATGTCAGATCCCTTAATCGGGCAGGTAGGTTAGAAAATTTAAAAAGGGAAATGGATAGGTTAAAGTTAGATATAATGGGAATTAGTGAAGTTCGGTGGCAGGAGGAACAAGACTTCTGGTCAGGTGAATACAGGGTTATAAATACAAAGTCAAATAGGGGTAATGCAGGAGTAGGTTTAATAATGAACAAAAAACAGGAGTCCGGGTAAGCTACTACAAACAGCATAGTGAACGCATTATTGTGGCCAAGATAGACACAAAGCCCATACCTACTACAGTAGTACAAGTTTATATGCCAACTAGCTCTGCAGATGATGAAGAAATTGATGAAATGTATGATGAGATAAAAGAAATTATTCAGATAATGAAGGGAGACGAAAATTTAATAGTCATGGGTGGCTGGAATTCGTCAGTAGGAAAAGGGAGAGAAGGAAACATAGTAGGTGATTATGGATTGGGGCTAAGAAATGAAAGAGGAAGCCGTCTGGTAGAATTTTGCACAGAGCATAACTTAATCATAGCTAACACTTGGTTCAAGAATCATAAAAGAAGATTGTATACATGGAAGAATCCTGGAGATACTAAAAGGTATCAGATAGATTATATAATGGTAAGACAGAGATTTAGGAATCAGGTTTTAAATTGTAGGACATTTCCAGGGGCAGATATGGACTCTGACCACAATCTATTGGTTATGACCTGTAGGTTAAAACTGAAGAAACTGCAAAAAGGTGGGAATTTAAGGACATGGGATCTGGATAAGTTGAAGAACCAGCGGTTGTACAGAGTTTCAAGGAGAGCTTAAGGGAACAATTGACAGGAATGAGGGAAAGAAACACAGTAGAAGAAGAATGGGTAGCTTTGAGGGATGAAGTAGTGAAGGCAGCAGAGGATAAAGTAGGTAAAAAGACGAGGGCTGCTAGAAATCCTTGGGTAACAGAAGAAATGTTGAATTTAATTGATGAAAGGAGAAAATATCAAAATGCAGTAAATGAAGCAGGCAAAAAGGAATACAAACGTCTCAAAAATGAGATCGACAGGAAGTGCAAAATGGCTAAGCAGGGATGGCTAGAGGACAAATGTAAGGATGTAGAAGCTTATCTCACTAGGGGTAAGATAGATACTGCGTACAGGCAAATTAAAGAGACCTTTGGAGAGAAGAGAACCACGTGTATGAATATCAAGAGCTCAGATGCCAACACAGTTCTAAGCAAAGAAGGGAAGGCAGAAAGGTGGAAGGAGTATATAGAAGGTTTATACAAGGGCGATGTACTTGAGGACAATATTATGGAAATGGAAGAGGATGTAGATGAAGATGAAATGGGAGATACGATACTGCGTGAAGAGTTTGACAGAGCACTGAAAGACCTGAGTCGAAACAAGGCCTCCGGAGTAGACAACATTCCATTAGAACTACTGACGGCCTTGGGAGAGCCAGTCACGACAAAACTCTACCAGCTGGTGAGCAAGATGTATGAGACAAGCGAAATACCCTCAGACTTCAAGAAGAATATAATAATTCCAATTCTAAAGAAAGCAGGTGCTGACAGATGTGAAAATTACCGAACTCTCAGTTTAATAAGTCACAGCTGCACAATACTAACGCGAATTCTTTACAGACGAATGGAAAAACTGGTAGATGCGGACCTCGGGGAGGATCAGTTTGGATTCCGTAGAAATGTTGGAACACGTGAGGCAATACTGTCCCTATGACTTACCTTAGAAGCTAGATTAAGGAAGTGCAAACCTACGTTTCTAGCATTTGTAGACGTAGAGAAAGCTTTTGACAATGTTGATTGGAATACTCTCTTTCAAATTCTGAAGGTGGCAGGGGTAAAATACAGGAACCGAAAGGCTATTTACAATTTGTACAGAAACCAGATGGCAGTTATAAGGGACATGAAAGGGAAGCAGTTGTTGGGAAGGGAGTAAGACAGGGTTGTAGCCTCTCCCCGATGTTATTCAATCTGTATATTGAGCAAGCAGTAAAGGAAACAAAAGAAAAATTTGGAGTAGGTATTAAAATTCATGGAGAAGAAATAAAATGTTGAGGTTCGCCGATGACATCGTAATTCTGTCAGAGACGGCAAAGGACTTGGAAGAGCAGTTGAACGGAATGGACAGTGTCTTGAAAGGAGGATATAAGATGAACATTAACAAAAGCAAAACAAGGATAATGGAATGTAGTCAAATGAAATTAGATTAGGAAATGAGACACTTAAAGTAGTAAAGGAGTTTTGCTATTTAGGAAGTAATATAACTGATGATGGTCGAAGTAGAGAGGATATAAAATGTAGACTGGCAATGGCAAGGAAAGCGTTTCTGAAGAAGAGAAATTTGTCAACATCGAATATAGATTTATGTATCAGGAAGTCGTTTCTGAAAGTATTTGTTTGGAGTGTAGCCATGTATGGAAGTGAAACATGGACGATAACTAGTTTGGACAAGAAGAGAATAGAAGCTTTCGAAATGTGGTGCTACAGAAGAATGCTGAAGATAAGGTGGATAGATCACGTAACTAATGAGGAGGTATTGAATAGGGTTGGGGAGAAGAGAAGTTTGTGGCACAACTCGACTAGAAGAAGGGATCGGTTGGTAGGACATGTTTTGAGGCATGAAGGGATCACAAATTTAGCATTGGAGGGCAGCGTGGAGGGTAAAAATCGTAGAGGGAGACCAAGAGATGAATACACTAAGCAGATTCAAAAGGATGTAGGTTGCAGTAGGTACTGGGAGATGAAGAAGCTTGCACAGGATAGAGTAGCAAGGAGAGCTGCATCAAACCAGTCTCAGGACTGAAGACAACAACAACAACAACAACAGTTTGCTATTTTGTACGTAATAATTTTAACTGACCAAGTTTTAAAACTTATTAAAACAGAATTAAGGTTATAAAGCTCTTTAATTCTTACAGTCAACATTGTTAAAGAAGACAATTAACATTTTACACGTTTTTCTTTTTCGAGGAATCGATTTTGTCTAGGCTTGGTACAATATTCCGTTAGACTGCTAACCTCAAAGAATTGGTCAAATTTTGATCGCCAAGGAATGAACGGTTCTTAGTTTTAGCAAGCTTTAAAAGAGAGAAAAAGCGCTCACAAGTATACGTGGAACCAAACATTGAGAGAACTTTGGTCGCTTGCTTGTGCAAAAGAGGATATTTCTGTCGTGGAAGAGCTGCTAAAGTCATCCAAAGTTTTACACATAAGAAAGCGGTCCTTCAGGCGGATATGGAACTTTAGATCAATCAGTTTTAGTTTAAGCACTTGCGAGATGTCCTCTGCCCGAAGGGAAAACGGAAGAACAAATATATCTATCGGCTGGAGTTCGTGCGGTCAGCACGGCCAGCGGAAGGGTCGGAAGTTCCATGCGGCTTTTCGCGGATGATGCTGTAGTATACAGAGAAGTTTCAGCATTAGAAAACTGGAGCGAAATTCAGGAAGATCTGCAGCGGATAGGCACTTGGTGCAGGGAGTGGCAACTGACCCTTAACATAGACAAATGTAATGTATTGCGAATACATAGAAAGAAGGATCCTTTATTGTATGATTATATGATAGTGGAACAAACACTGGTAGCAGTTACTTCTGTAAAATATCTGGGAGTATGCGTGCGGAACGATTTGAAGTGGAATGATCATATAAAATTAATTTTTGGTAAGGCGGGTACCAGGTTGAGATTCATTGGGAGAGTCCTTAGAAAATGTAGTCCATCAACAAAGGAGGTGGCTTACAAAACTCTCGTTCGACCTATACTTGAGTATTTCTCATCTGTGTGGGATACGTACCAGGTCGGGTTGACGGAGGAGATAGAGAAGATCCAAAGAAGAGCGGCGCATGTCGTCACAGGGTTATTTGGTAACCGTGATAGCGTTACGGAGATGTTTAACAAACTCAAGTGGCGGACTCTGCAAGAGAGGCGCTCTGCATCGCGGTGTAGCTTGCTATCCAGGTTTCGAGAGGGTGCGTTTCTGGATGAGGTATCGAATATATTGCTTCCCCCTACTTATACCTCCCGAGGAGATCACGAATGTAAAATTAGAGAGATTAGAGCGGGCACGGAGGCTTTCAGACAGTCGTTCTTCCCGCAAACCATACGAGACTGGAACAGGAAAGAGAGGTAGTGACAGTGGCACGTAAAGTGCCCTCCGCCACACACCGTTGGGTGGCTTGCGGAGTATAAATGTAGATGTAGATGTGGATGTAAGCGGCACGGCTCGGCCACTGCAGCAACTTCGCCCGGGGCGCTGGCCGCGGGCGATGGCGGGCTCTAGCGCCCCAGGGGCGCAGTTGGGACGAGCCTGCTCCAGGTACTTCATCTCGTGCCGCCGCTTACCGTCGCGCCGGAACAGTATTCCTCTGTACACGTTCAGGTCACTACTGTAGTACTGCTCATTTCTTACTACAACTGCATTTTTCGACCTTTTTATCATAATTCGTTTGCAATTTTGAAATGCCATATACTTGGCGGGTTGAAAAGGTTTCGTGCACTCATTTTCCAGTCATAAACTGGACAGTCAGCACCTAATTTGTTTTGGGAACCATAGTTGTTGAATAAAGTTGTAATATTCATTCGGTTTTGTAATGGTGTCCATTTTCTTTATCTCCTTCTTAGTCTTCTGAATACTCGGCAGGCGAGATAAAAGAGAGGCCAACAACTGGAGAGACCAACTGAGCTTTATCGATATTCTGTGGTGCTCCATTTCTCATTCAACAGGAAATCATGCCAATAACGCTGTTTTTGTTTTTCCCTGAGCATCCGTCGTCAATTAGCTTAATATTTTTTATGGTCAGAGAGATCAAGATTGTATAATCTGTAAAACTGTAGACGGATTTCGTTGGATCCCTTACGGCGACATTATTATAGCCAAACATGAAAGTACTGTCCTTATTTTGTAGACCATGAACTAACACCAATAGTGTAGCTGTACATGTAAAACTGTTGAGAGTGCTAAGTTGCCTGATCAGGGATTTCCGGGATACCAACATTTTTTTTTCGGATATCGTAACCAAGAATGAATTGATCAGTCTCTTCCTTTCGCAAAATAACGTAGAAAGCTTGGGTTTTTAACTTACGTACTCTTATAGTAGTCATCATTTCTAATTTGTCTTGGGGTGTTTGTTTTCTTTCAGCACAAAACTGGTGGAACAAACATCAGTTGATGAACTTCCAAAGCCCATATTGTAATTCGTACAAAAATAATGTCAGAAATACTCTCATATCAGTTGCAGCCGATTCATTGAACATTCTCCAGAGATTGGTAATATCTAGCAGGTACCGGCGGCCTTTAATCTGACCTCTGCAATAATGGAGTTCAGCTACGTTACCCAAATATTCGATGAAATTTTTCATATCCACCTTTTTGAGTTCACATCACGTCCTCTTTTATTCTACTGGTGGTAGTCAGTTTTGTAAACGCTGCTTGCAGACGAGCCCTACCCGAATCTACAAGTCTTGCAATATTCCTAAGAAAGTTTGTTGGCAAACTGGGACAACAAGTGATTTCATCCCTGAGCGTCTCATTGCTCTTTTACAAAATGCTTAAAGAAGAGATTTTTTATTTTTATTATCGCTAGTGTTATTCTTATGACTTCTTGGACTATAAGCTGCTTTGTATTTCAGAATCAATGCATCCTAACCCATCTTTTTAAGAACACTATAAAACACTATATGAAAATGTTTCATATCACGTACGGATAAAAGAATGCATTGGAAAGCTGCTGTTTTATGGTTACAAACTGGAGCTTTGGTACCACTTTTCGCTGAGTGCCTACAATAAGGAATAAAAACACAATTAGAACATAAACAAATACGCAGCGGAGTGGACATAAGAAAACAAGCCAATACAATAGAATAATATAAAATACTTGACGCCTACCTTTCTATTTGTTTCCTGTATTTTGTCCATTCAGTGGTATCGCGTACTCTCTTCCTTCCATGTCCTGGCTCTACTGGTGACACCTCTTGTGCGTGATATTCCGTTTTATAACCTCAGGATAACACACCAACTCACATAGAGAAACGATAGACAAGTGCGAATGTGGCGATAATGCAGGTTAATAATATGACATGAAGCTAACGCTACGTGGTTAAATTTCCCTCCAGCGAAAAGCCCGCAATAAAGATGTAGTATTACGAACTTATGTAAAATAAATATCACGTGTCTTAAAGCAACACACGTCGTATGAAAAGATGTCGGGTTCTGGAACATTACATGCTATCGTGATGCACAGTCAAAGACAAATACACTCCTGGAAATTGAAATAAGAACACCGTGAATTCATTGTCCCAGGAAGGGGAAACTTTATTGACATATTCCTGGGGTCAGATACATCACATGATCACACTGACAGAACCACAGGCACATAGACACAGGCAACAGACCATGCACAATGTCGGCACTAGTACAGTGTATATCCACCTTTCGCAGCAATGCAGGCTGCTATTCTCCCATGGAGACGATCGTAGAGATGCTGGATGTAGTCCTGTGGAACGGCTTGCCATGCCATTTCCACCTGGCGCCTCAGATGGACCAGCGTTCGTGCTGGACGTGCAGACCGCGTGAGACAACGCTTCATCCAGTTCCAAACATGCTCAATGGGGGACAGATCCGGAGATCTTGCTAGCCAGGGTAGTTGACTTACACCTTCTAGAGCACGTTGGGTGGCACGGGATACATGCGGACGTGCATTGTCCTGTTGTAACAGCAAGTTCCCTTGCCAGTCTAGGAATGGTAGAACGATGGGTTCGATGACGGTTTGGATGTACCGTGCACTATTCAGTGTCCCCTCGACGATCACCAGAGGTGTACGGCCAGTGTAGGAGATCGCTCCCCACACCATTATGACGGGTGTTGGCCCTGTGTGCCTCGGTCGTATGCAGTCCTGATTGTGGCGCTCACCTGCACGGCGCCAAACACGCATACGACCATCATTGGCACCAAGGCAGAAGCGACTCTCATCGCTGAAGACGACACGTCTCCATTCGTCCCTCCATTCACGCCTGTCGCGACACCACTGGAGGCGGGCTGCACGATGTTGGGGCGTGAGCGGAGGCAGGCCTAACGGTGTGCGGGACCGTAGCCCAGCTTCATGGAGACGGTTGCGAATGGTCCTCGCCGATACCCCAGGAGCAACAGTGTCCCTAATTTGCTGGGAAGTGGCGGTGCGGTCCCCTACGGCACTGTGTAGGATCCTACGGTCTTGGCGTGCATCCGTGCGTCGCTGCGGTCCGGTCCCAGGTCGACGGGCACGTGCACCTTCCGCCGACCACTGGCGACAACATCGATGTACTGTGGAGACCTCACGCCCCACGTGTTGAGCAATTCGGCGGTACGTCCACCCGGCCTCCCGCATGCCCACTATACGCCCTCGCTCAAAGTCCGTCAACTGCACATACGGTTCACGTCCACGCTGTCGCGGCATGCTACCAGTGTTAAAGACTGCGATGGAGCTCCGTATGGCACGGCAAACTGGCTGACACTGACGGCGGCGGTGCACAAATGCTGCGCAGCTAGCGCCAATCGACGGCCAACACCGCGGTTCCTGGTGTGTCCGCTGTGCCGTGCGTGTGATCATTGCTTGTACAGCCCTCTCGCAGTGTCCGGAGCAAGTATGGTGGGTCTGACACACCGGTGTCAATGTGTTCTTTTTTCCATTTCCAGGAGTGTATATAACAGCAAATTACTATCCAGATTATTAACCAGTTTCTACCCGGTATTACGTACACGCAGCGCGAAGTTTTCATTGATTTATTGTTTTTTCACGATGTGTTGGACTAATTGTAAAATACAAAAAAACATAGAGAGAGAACTTCTGGGTGACTTAACACGTACAGGATGAATTATGTATAATAAGTTCATTTTTAAGGTATTCAGTGAAATTAAACTTCGTGTTGCTTGTACGCAATACTGGGAAGAAATAGTTTACGAGAAATATCCTCTCTACGAAAGAATAGTATATCATATTCTATGGACGGTGTATAACGTTATCTTCGTTGACTACATGCAAAAATATCTTTGTGACTGTTTTTGTACGTTTTAGGTTTTCAACGTGTGTTATGGAAAGAAAATTGTTCGAGCTGTTTTAATATGGGCGAGTTCCTACAAAAGCGGACTGCGGTAAGACAGTCAGTGCACCTTTTTTCCAAACTCCCTAGTAACTCTGTGTAAAGACCGATCACTTACTTACAAAATTGCTCAAAGTCAAGAGAACATTAAAGTACGTGACGCATCAAAAATCTTCTCGAATAAACGGTATAATACACGAAAAATGCATTTTTTCCTGAAACTCATCGTGCAAAAGACAAAGGAAAGGAAATTCGTGACTGATAGCATAAAACGTTATTTTATAAACAAACTCTTCGAGAGGAAAATGAGTGTCGATATGCGTCAACCCCTCTTATCTTATTCACGTGGTTTCTGCACTAGATGTACGACGGTGGCCGTAGAACAGTAACTCAGTGTACCTGGAAAACCATTTCTTTAGGTTAAACACACATGTTTTCGCGAGAATAACGTTACCTTTCTCCAGCTTTAATTTCGCTTTAATTTCGACGGCCAACACCGCGGTTCCTGGTGTGTCCGCTGTGCCGTGCGTGTGATCATTGCTTGTACAGCCCTCTCGCAGTGTCCGGAGCAAGTATGGTGGGTCTGACACACCGGTGTCAATGTATTCTTTTTTCCATTTCCAGGAGTGCATCTGACTGGAATTAACTGCACATGTCGAGTTTTGGAACGTTCTCTTACGAGAATATATTCAGTTCTGGAAATAACTCTGAGTTTCAATGCTTATCTAATACAAGAGGAGACGGGTTTTGGAGAGTACACTGGTGTTTTTAGGACATATTTCAAGGTAAAGAAACAGGAAATCGTCGTACTTCATTTTCGAGGCAAAATATCAGATGCCGACTTTTGAAGCTATACATCTCATCATTAAAGTAATACCTTGTCGCCTTTTAGTGTCAACATATAACAAAAAAATCTCAATGTAACGAAATATATACAGTTTATTGTAGCAAAGTCATAACGATAAATTTGAAAATCCGGTAAGATGGGATTTGAATTGTAACCTGGTGTATTTAAGTTCAAGAGGAACTCATTACGAGTATATCCAAGTGCTTAGCACAATACTGAGAGGACAAAAGTCGTGAGATAGCGATATGCACATATACAATGGTGATAGTAGCATGTACACAAAATGTAAAGGGGCAGTGCGTTGGCGAAACTGTCATTTATACTTAAACGTTTGGTATGAAAAGGTTTCTGACGTGATTATGGCCGCACAACGGTAGGTAACAGACTTTGAACGCGGAATGGCAGTTGGAACTAGGCCCATGGGGCATTCTGTTTCGGATATTGTTAGGGAATTCAACATTCCGTGTTTCACAGTGTCCAGAGCGTGCCCAGGATACCAAATTTCAGGCATAACCTCTCACCACAAACAGTGCAGTATCTGATGGCCTTTACATAACGACCGAGAACAGCCGAGTTTGTGAGAGCGGTCAGTGCTAACAGATGAGCAACACTGCGTGAAATAACCGCTGAAACGTATCTGTTAGGACACAGCGGCGAAACTTGGAGTTGATGGGCCATGACAGCAGAAGACCGACGCGAATGCCTTTGCTAACTGCACCACATCGCCTGGAGAGCCACTCCTGGGTCAGTGACCATATCGGTTGGAACCTACACGACAAGAAAGCCGTGTCCTGGTCAGATGAGTCCCCAGTTCAAGTAATAGGAGCTGACGGTAGGCTTCGAATATGGCGCAGACCCCACGAAGCCGCGGACCCAAGTTGTCCACAAGGCACTGTGCAAGCTGGTGATGGCTCCATAATGGTGTGGGCTGTGTTTGCATGGAATGGAATGGAACCTCTGGGCCAAACGGAACCGGCTACTTGGAGACCATTTGCAGCCATTCATGGACTTCGTGTTCCCAGACACTGATGGAATTTTTATGGATAATAATGCGCTGTTTCACCAGGCCACAAATGTTCGCAATTGGTTTGAAGGACATTCAGAACAGTTGAAGCGTGTGATCTGACCACCCAGATCTCCCGATGTGAATCCCGTCGAACATTTATGGAATGTAATCGAGAGCTCAGTTCGGGCACAAAATCCTGCACTGGCAACACTTTCGCAATTATGGACGACTGGAGAGGTAACATTTGATGCCAGGCTACACATCCGGTGTCAGGTTACACACTTGAGCTCCTTGGTGATCTCCCCCTCACCCCTCCCCCCCAGGTGAACCACCGGGAATTGCTCAAGGTCAGTCAGGAGAATCCTCACAGATCTTAGGCAGTTATTTGAGTTACTGATACTGGTCACATAACGTAAAAATGATGGGTAACTCCTCCCTCTTTCTCTCAGCCAATGGGCGCACAATAAATGGACCAATAAGATTCGAGCTCTCTCTCCCTCCCATCCCTTTATTATATTATGAATCCAGCTGCCTGAGCCCTCCTCATTCGAGATTTGATCTTCACAATGAGAAGATGATGAAGTGTCAGCAGCAGCAGCAGCAGGGACCAGCCAGTGTAATCCAGACACAAGAAGAATAAGACTGTTACACTACTGGCCATTAAAACTGCTACACCCCGAAGATGACGTGCTACAGACACGAAATTCAATCGACAGAAAGAGGATGCCGTGATATGCAAATGATTAGCTTTTCAGACCATTCACACAAGGTTGGCGCCGGTGGCGACACCTACAACGTGCTGACATGAGGAAAGTTTCCAACCGATCTCTCATACACGAACATCAGTTGACCGGCGTTGCCTCGTGAAACGTTGTTGCGATGCGTCGTGTAAGGAGGGGAAATGCGTACCATTACGTTACCGACTTCGATAAAGGTCGGATTGTAACCTATCGCGATTGCTGTTTATCGTATCGCGACATTGATGCTCGCGTTGGTCGAGACCCAATGACTGTTAGCAGAATATGGAATCGGTGGGTTCAGGAGGATAATACGGAACGCGTTGCTGGATCCCAACGGCCTCGTATCACTAGCAGTCGAGATGACAGGCATCTTATCCGCATGGCTGTAACGGATCCTGCAGCCACGTCTCGATCCCTGAGTCAACAGATGCGGACGTTTGCAAGACAACAACCATCTGCACGAACAATTCGACGACGTTTGCAGCAGGATGCACTATCAGCTCGGACACCATAGCTGCGGCTACCCTTGACGCTGCATCACTGACAGGAGCGCCTGCGATGGTGTACTCAACGACGAACCTGGGTACACGAATGGAAAAACGTCATTTTTTCGGATTAATCCAGGTTCTGTTTACAGCATCATGTTGGTTGCATCAGTGTTTGGCGTAATGGCGGTGAACGCACATTGGAACCGTGTATTCGTCATCGCCATACTGGCGTATCACCCGGCGTCATGCTATGGGGTGCCATTGATTACACGTCTCGGTCACCTCTTGTTCGCACTGACGGCACTTTGAACAGTGGACGTTATATTTCAGATGAGTCAAAACCCGTGGCTTTACCCTTCATTCGATCCCTGTGAAACCCTATATTTCAGCAGGATAATGCACGACCGCATGTTGCAGGTTCTGTATGGGCCTTTCTGGATACAGAAAATGTTCGACTGCTGCCCTGGCCAGCACATTCTCCAGATCTCTCACCAATTGAAAATGTCTGGTCAATGGTGGCCGAGCAACTAGTTCGTCACAACACGCCAGACACTACTCTTGATGAACTGTGGTATCGTGTTGAAGCTACATGGGCAGCTGTACCAGTACACGCCATCCAAGCTCTGTTTGACTCAATTCCCAGTCTTATCAAGGCCGTTATTACGACCAGAGGTGATTGTTCTGGGTACTGATTTCTCAGGATCTATGCACCCAAACTGCATGAAAATGTAATCACATGTCAGTTCTAGTATAATATATTTTTCCAATAAATACCCGTTTATAGTCTGCTTTCTTCATGGTGTAGCAGTTTTAATGGCCGGTAGTGTAGATATGAAAGTTACTATGTAATAATAATAATGTAATTGTTACTAATGTTATTAAAATATATGTTGTTGTTGTTGTGGTCTTCACTCTTAAGACTGGTTTGACGTAGCTCCCCATGCTGTTCTATCCTGTGCAAGACTTTTCATCTCTGAAAAACTATTGCAGCTTACATCCTTCTGAATCTGCTTACTGTATTCACCTGTTGGTCTCCCTCTACGATTCCCCCCCCCCCCCCCCCCCTACACACACAAACACTTCCCTCCGCTACTAAATTTGTAATCCCTTGATGTCTCAGAATGTGTCCTATCAACTGGTCCCCTCTTGTAATCAAGTTGTGCCTCAATTTTTTTGTGTCCGCAATTCTATTCAGTATTTCCTCATTAGTTATGTGCTCGGCCGCTCTCATATTAAACATTCTTCTGTAGCACTATATTTCGAAAGCTTCTATTCTCTTTTAGTCTAAACTGTTTATCGTCCATGTTTCACTTTCATACATGGCTATACTCCAGACAAATACATTCAGAGAATAGTTCCTAACACTTGAATCTATATTCGCTGTTAACAAATTTCTCTTCTTCAGAAATGCTTTTCTTGCCATTGCCAGTCTACGTTTTATATCCTCTCTACTTTGGTCTCATAAGTTATTTTGCTGCCCAAATATTAAAACTCGTCTACTACTTTAAGTGCCTCGTTTCCTAATGCAATTCCTTCAGCATCACCAGCTTTAATTTGACTATATTCCATTATCTTTGTTTTGCCTTTGTTTATGTTCATCTTCTATCCACCTGTCAAGACCATGTCTATCCATTCAACTGCTCTTCCTTTCCCATCTCTCACAGAATTACAATGTCGGCAAACCTCAAAGTTTTATTTCTTTTCCCTGAACTTTAATTCCTACTCCAGATTTTTCTTTAAATTCCTTTACTGCTTGTTCGATGTACAGATTGAATAACATCGGGGATAGGCTACAGCCCTGCCTCACTCCCTTTCTCGACCACTACTTCTTTTTCATGCCCCTTGACTCTTACTATTGCCATTGAGCTACTGTACAAATTGTTAATAGCCCTTTGCTCCTGTATTTTACCCTGATGCGTTCAGAATTTGAAAAGTATTATTCCAATAAACATTGTCAAAACTTTCTGTAAGTATACAAATACTATAAACATAGATTTGTCTTTTCTTAATCTACCGTCTAAGATAAGTTGGAGGGTCAGTATTGCCTTGCGTGTTCCTACAAACCTCCTGAATCCAAACTGATCTTCCTTTCTTCTGTAAAGAATTCATGTCAGAATTTTGCAACCATAACTTACCAAACTGACAGTTCGGTAATGTTCACCTGTATCAGCAACTGATTTCTGTGGAATTGTGATTATTACATTATTCTCAGCGTCTGAGGGTATTTCACTTGTCTCATTCTATGTGCACACCAAATGGAAGATTTCTGTCATGGCTGGGTCTCGCAAGGCTATCAGCAGTTCTGACGGAACATTGTCTACCCCTAAGGCCTTATTTAGGCTTGAATCTTTCCGCGTTTTGTCAAATTCAGCTAGCAGTTTCATATCTCCCATCCCATTTCCATCTATGTCCACTTCCCTTTCTATAATATTGCCTTCTCATTTACCTCCCTTGTATAGACCTTCTATACACTCCTTCCACCTTTCAGCTTTGCCTTCTTTGCTTAGGGCTAGTTTACCTCTTGGTATTCATACTGCTGCTCCTCTTTTCCCCAAAGACCTCTTTGGCGGTATCTCTCTTTCCCCTAATGAAATATGTTTCTGAATCCTTCCTTTTGTCCTCTGGCCATTCCTGATTAACCATTTTGCACTTCCTGTCAAGCTGACTTTTTAAATGTTTGAATTCCCTTTCGCATGCATCATTGGCTGTATTTTTATGTTTTATCCTAAGTTAAATTCAGTATCTCTTGTTTTATCCAAGGATTCCTCCTAAGTCTTCTCTTTTTACCTATATGATCCTCTGCTGCCTTCACTTCTGCATCTCTACATACTCGTTTTCTAACATGTTCCTATCTTCTGCTATAGTCAACCGTTCCCCAATGGTCCCTTTGAAACTCTCAGCAACCTCTGATTCTTCAAATTAACCAGGTCCCATCTCCTCAGTTTCCTTCCAATTTCCAGTTTCTTTAGTTTTAATCTGCAGTGCACGACCGACAAATTGTGGTCAGATTCCACATCTGCCCCTGGAAACGCCTTACAATTTAAAACCTGGTTTCTAAATTTCTGTGTTACCATTATATAATCAATCTGAAACCTTCTTACATCTCCAGGTCTGTATCACGTATACAGGGCTTCCTGATACACTGGACCTAATGTTGTTAAACTATTTGGTATCGTCGTGACAACCACAGCCATTCAACTATAGTGTACCTTTGCATCAGTTCCTGTCACCATTGGAGCTCACAGAACCACAGACATGACCTCAGGTCCCTACCGTTACTGCTTGTGGATCTAAACGAGTAAATGAGGACCTGTATACGCATAATGACCTTTCCATGGTTATTGCAGTTGAAAAAGAACAATACAATTATTACAAAGATCAACACTCAGGTTACCTTCGAAAGTACATGTGCAGTATCATGAGGTGTGACAGACGAGTAGGATCCTTCCTAAACACCGACTGTCATTCAAATGTTAAGACGTAAAGTGACCATAGTTAAAATATATGGTGAATTCAAGCGTTGTGCAATTAGATGATATGTACTGTGCAATATTTCTTGCCACAGAAAGACTGTCGTTGGCAGCCATATGTAAGAGCAACTTACTATGTGTTTGTAGACTATCTAAGCAAAAATATTTTCTGTGTTTACCAAGTGGAGCTGTGTATAAATTTCTGTATTCCTTTGTGCCAAAGTGTGTAGCTGTAGAGTTTGTAAATACTATAGAAAGTGAGTTCACAGGGAGAATTCCTACTTTCAGAACACCACCTACTAACTTGAATGTCATACTGGCCGAGCTTGAGGCCTACAGACAACATCATTTTTCAAAATTTTTTTGCTACCAGTATGCAATGTAATTGTAAAAAGAAATAGTAACTGAAGTTTGATATGTTTCCTGCAGAATTCTTTCAGTTACAGACCTCCACCTACCAATGCCCTATCCAGTTACCTATTAAAACAGTATAGCGAGAGGATCAGAATGTGTCTGTTTGTTCACAAAAAGTTACATTAAGTCACATCATTGGAGGGGTATTTGTTAGTAACAATTTAATATTTCGTTATTTGAGCCACCGACAGAGACTACTCCCAATGCAAATATGTAAATAGTCCCATTCTCCCACAATTTTATGACTTTTATCTAATTACATAAATTCTGTCTTGACGTCACATCAACAACACATTCCATCGAATTCATGATGCTCTCAATTAATCAAAATACAGCAAGTATCCGAACTATCAATCATTGATAAGGCGTCACTACATTACACGTATGTGTGTGACGCCATAGTATATGAGTTAGAAATGAACATGTTGGCAGAAATAATGACGTTACGTCATATTGATAATGTCGCAGCAAATTCTGTAAGCACTACCAAACTTAAACCAAAGATATGTATGAATAAGAAATACCACAATACAATAGACAGACACCTGGCAGACCACCATCACATTATTGGATTGTGTGACGTCATAGCAAAATTCTTACGCTTCCAACCAAAGATACTGCTTGTGTAGCACAGTGCTACAAAATACACAGTTAGAAATAGATCCCAATAGAAGACCCCAGTGAAAAGTTTGTCGCCTGCTGGGTAGCCCACTCTTCAACCTCTGACATGTGGTGTACAGCCATGAACACTGCCCCCTCCCTCCACCCAGCAATGACCGAGAAGATGCTTAATTATAGATGTAATCATCTCCAGCCTGGTGGAGAATAAAACGCACAGCTGCTATATCAGCTCTGACCAAGGATTCCGCCATCTACAGTAATAGTGGCATACATATCCCAACACATTGGTGGAAATAACAAAGACTGCTACAAATTCACACTTAGTTTATGACGAACTGCACTCCCAGAAATAACAAAGACTGCTACAAATTCGCATTTAGTTTATGAGGAACTGCGCTCCCTCCCCAACATTATGCTGCCATTTGGACATCCACAAAGCAATGAGGAGGGACATGGGTCCAGCAATGACAAACAGCATGCACTCAATATGGCAATACTTTCGGTTATATGGTCTAATTGTGTCTGTAATCACATTATTTTTACATCTGTGCTGCAATGTTGCTACCCCAAGACCATGGGTAGGGTGGATGTGATTTTTTTCTGTATGCGTGACGTTACCTGGCGCTGGTAGAGGCAGCATTCTGAGGTGGGTTCAGAGTTGCATGTGAAAGATAGATTTGTCTGCATATGTATGGGATACTGCTGGTGCTGGAACCACAATGCACTTTGCCATAAAAATATTATTAGGCATGGATTCAGCATGCACTATGTCGAGGGATATTGTTCAGGGCAGATTCAGCTACACAAAGCCTGAGAAAATTATTCAGTCTGCATCCAGCATGTGCTACATCTGCCAATATTGTGCAGGCTGGATCCAGTATGCACTGCATCTGGGAATATTGTTTGGGCAGGTTCCACCTGTAGAAAGACGGGGGTAACAGTTGGGTGGATCCATCTGTATAATAATTCCCAGATAATCTTCAATATGTTTGCATCAACATATGATATAGAGGATGGTGTCCAAAAGGTGTATCCTCTGATGTTAGATCCAGTGTTGCCAAGGTTGCCAGCACTGCCGCTAAAACTGTCATCACCACTGCTGCCTCTGACAATGCTCCAGCATTGGTGGGGGGAGGGGGGAGGGAGTTGATGTCCCCATAGTGAAGCTAGCACATAAAATAGCATAACTGTGCTCTCTCTCTCTCTCTCTCTCTCTCTCTCTCTCTCTCTCTCTCTCTCTCTCTCTCTCTGTGTGTGTGTGTGTGTGTGTGTGTGTGTGTGTGTGTGTGTGTGTGTGTGTGTATGCGTGTTTCCAAAGGGATAATGTCAATACTTTACCCCCCACAGCAATCCATGTACATGCAAGTGTGTTTTAGTGTTGGCATTGGCACTCTGTGTTGACATTTGGAGGAATAAGTCTTGTTTGTAGGAACCCTGGTTGGACTGGAACTCTGTATCTTAGAAAGATGGTACAAAAAAGTAGGAAGCCACACCTGGTCATTTTAGCAATAAGAGCATTTATGTACTTGTACATGCACATATGCCGGCCGCGGTGGTCTCGCGGTTCTAGGCGCTCAGTCCGGAACCGTGCAACTGCTACGGTTGCAGGTTCGAATCCTGCCTCGGGCATGGATGTGTGTGATGTCCTTAGGTTAGTTAGGTTTAATTAGTTCTAAGTTCTAGGCGACTGATGACCACAGATGTTAAGTCGCATAGTGCTCAGAGCCATTTGAACCATGCACATATGACAATTATCGGAAAAAAGGGGCAAATATGGAAAATACAAAAAATTCCGTTAGATCTAGATACGACATGATCATACAGGATATCTGTATTTATGCTTAGAGTGTAGGCAAATTTTTGTGACATAAGCACTAGATCAAAGCATATGGAGATCTCTTTGATACTTTCCTAGAAACTACAAGGAGAACGGATCTATTTGCATCACAGCACCATCTACCTCCAATTTGACATAGATCCACGTTAAAAGGCTGAGAGAGCTAGAGAGAGAGCTCATAGACCCCTGAAAAGAAGGTAAGGATTATGTTTCTTATACAGAGGGACATAGGGAGAGATATGAACTAATACACATACGTAGAAATTTTAAAAATCGTTATATAGATGCGGTAATCGGTATAGAGGGATTTTAACGACTAGATTAGCACTAATACTATTGCTAGTCATTTATTTTTAAAATCATTTATCCTACATTTAACCGTTTTTTTTTTCGACTGTTCTCTTCAGTAGCTATCAGTCTTGGGAAATTCACTGCTTTTGAAGAGTATGCAATTGAGTGTCATGGACGGGACTCAATGCTCAGTGGAGATGGATGGTCAAAGATGCTGTCAGCGCAGTTAGTTCTTCATAACTCACGGCTATCCCATTGTGGTATGTTAGTCTCAGCTGAATCACCAGGATCTTGTGATAGTTCTAACTGTCATCCTGCGACCTTCTGTCTCCATCCTCCATTCTACCATCATATGTTATTGTTATGATGATTAAAATAAATCAACCTCTTGCTATAACGCTGCCTGGTGTCTTTAAGGTGAATTTTCACCACCAGTATCCGTTATGTGTTGTGTTCATGCATACAGGAAAAATATCACACCCACCCTACTTATGGTGTTGAGGCATATACGTCACAGCACATGTAAAAAGGCTGTACTTACAGCCGCATTTGGATGATATAACAGAAAGTGCTGCCATACTGAGTGCATGTTCTTGTCGCTCCCTGACCCACTTCCCTTCCAATGGCCCTTGGATGTGGTGTGTTGGGGCTTATGGGCGCTCAACATCGAGGTCATCAGCGCCCATAGCCCTTGGAGTATCTGGTTCACGGCACATACACACAAAATAGTTTAATAGGATTGCAAGTCCATTCACATTTAGAGAGTATGACCAGAAGATCAACTGGCTTATAGTGTTATCATCATGACCTTTACCTGATGTTTTTTGATACTAGAGTGAATATTCGTCATTACCAAAAAGAGTTTGTTATTGGTGGTTGTATTTCCATGATAAGACGCATTCCAGTGTTTGTCCTTCACTTTTATGAATACTAAGACAGATTGAAGACTGATATGGGGCCTAAATCTGCATCTTCCACAAAATTAAAGTAAATAATGTTGATTGTGTGGCTGTGCATACATCCCATGTAATTAGCACTGATAATTGGTTATGAAGCTATGTTCTACATGTCTATAATTTTATTTATTTAATCTGGTAGTCGACTAAATGAGCTCCCAAACAGAATTGCTGTGAGTTCTACTTGTATACTATCCCTGAATGGATAACTGTCTAAGACAATTATACACCTCTAGAGGTTCTGAATGTCTTGCTGGTAAAGAAATAGAACAAATTATACCTTCTGCATGTGTAAAGGAGGTAATGGTTACTGAGCAGACTTAGACCATTACCTATTAAAATTTTCGTATGTGTATTCCGAAGATAGTTCTACAATTTTGTCCATTTTTGATCATGACATCTTCCTGGTTATAAATCTTAAAATTAAAATACTTGAGCGTTATATTTTTCTGGTTGTGTAGATGTTGTGGAAGACTGTAGTTAGTGGATTATTTGGTAGTGGTAGGACACAATACCATAAGTAGACACCATGTTTAAAAGAGACAATCAGGAGCTATAATGAGTTATAAAGCCATGCACTGTATACCTATAGGTTTAACGCAGATATTGCACACACACACACACACACACACACACACACACACACACACACACACACACACACACACACACACACACACACACACAAGAAGTGATGCTGACAGTTCTTTTACAGTGAAGTCATCTACTTCGTAAGGGGTATGTTGCAGCATTTCTGCAAGCGACAAAAGATTCATTGCTACAAAGTGGGGCCAACAACCTTATAAAACCGTGCCACTGGATTTGCTTGTCAGTATGAGAACCACACCATGTTGTATCGACAGATATGAGATATAATTATCATGTACTTAATCTTAAATGTATGGTGCCTAAACAAATGACCCAGTTATTTCTGTTCTGGTGTAAGCTGTGGCCAGCACACCAGTCGGTAAAGATGTAGAGTGAAGATTGACAGTAGGCGCTGGATCAAGAATGCTTCTCACGAGAGAAGCCAGAGACACACCGACAAGCAACATGCCGCCAACGCCCTCTCGACAGCATGTATTTAGGCCGCCGCCGCTGACCAGAGGGCCACACTGATTCACTCTTCCGGTCTGGCGTCTGTCAGTTGCAGTACGGGCTCGGTTCACGCCACAGGCTACGGCAGTGAGTAGCGATCAGATTAGTGACTATAGCGGGACTTGTACATTTCCAGCAGTGAGACTAAATTTTGTAATAGCAAGATTACCGATACTGTCTGCAAGGGGACTATTACTGAGGAGCTTCTACCACAAACATAAGGACTCTATTAAAGTTAAGTATCCAGTTCATGTAAATAAAGAACTGTATTCATCCACATGTGCATTTGTGTTGCAGAAACAGGATACCGGTCACCCATAACTACATCGTCTCCTTGCTTCCTAGCGGTATAAGACTCTACCATTTCCATTACAGCACTATTTATCGTTTGTCGGCGCTTCACTGCCTGACTCCAGTGCTGCCCTTTCCACTTGGAAAATTACCAAGAAGACAAATTCATAAAAGAAATTATTTAACTGCCTTCAGCGTCAAGAAAATAAATACAAATAAATAAAAGAATTAACTGGAACTGCCAAACAACTACTTGAGCCTAGTTTCTCGAAAAAGCATTCTTACTGTTTTGACGTGGCCCGCCACGAATTCCTCTCTTGAACCTCTTCATCTCAGAGCAGCACTTGCACCCTACGTTCTGAATTATTTGTTTCATGTATTCCAGTCTCTATCTTTACCTACAGTTTTTACTCTCTACTACCATGGAACTTATGCGGTGATGTATTAAAACATTTCCTATTACCTTGATCCTACTTTCTTTCAGTGTTTACAGTTTGTTTCTTTTTGCACTGATTCTCCAGAGAACCTTGCTATTCCTTATTTTATCACTCCTTAGAATTTTTGACATATTTCTATATGACCCACATTTCAGATGCTTAGAATATGTACCATTCTGGTTTTCCCATGGTCTATGATTCACTACCATGAAATGAAATGAAATGTGTGACGAGGGCCTCCCGTCGGGTAGACCGTTCGCCTGGTGCAAGTCTTTAGATTTGACGCCACTTCGGCGACTTGCGCGTCGATGGGGATGAAACGATGATGATTAGGACAACATAACACTCAGTCCGTGAGCGGAGAAAATCTCCGACCCAGCCGGGAATCGAACCCGGGCCCTTAGGATTGACAGTCTGTCGCGCTGACCACTTTTTTTTTTTTTTTTAATCTCATTTTGTTCACTTTGGTTCGTTGCATCTGCTCGGGGCGGACGTCATAAAACACCCGTTTAAGTTCGTTGTTGATCCATTAACTCAGGTTTTTTATTACAGAAGGCTGCTAACCCTCTGACCGAACACGCTGAGCTACCGTGCCGGCAAACAACTCAGCTCCCGGGGGCGAACTATTCACTACCATTATTTCCCATGATTCACTACCATTATTATTATGGTTTGCTCCAAATGAGTATTCTCAGAAACTTTTTCCTGGGGTTAAGGCCTGTGTTTGACACTACAAGACTTCTTTTGGTCTAGAACGCCTTTTAAGTCCTTCTAGCTTCCAAGGCAGCATAATTCCTTCACTTCATCTACTTCGTGGTTTCCGATTTTGATGTTAAGTTTACCGCTTATCTCATTTCTGCAACTACCCATTACTTTCGCCTTTCTTCTGTTTACTCTCAATCCAACAGAACCTGTAATTCTTGTTCACTTTCGTTGAAGACAGCAACGTCATCAGTGAATCTTATCATTGAATTTCTTTCAAGATCAATTTTAATCCCACTCTTGAACCTACCTTTATTTCCAAAGTTGCTTCTTCGATTCATAGAGTGAACAGCAGGGGCGGAAGGCTGCACTCTTTATAACCTGGGCACGTCGTTCTTGATCATGCATTCTTCTTCTTCCTTTTCGGTCCTTGTATATATTGTATATTACCTGTCTTTTCTAGTTACTCCCATTTCCCTCAGAATTTTCATCACCTTGTACCATTTTACCTTGTCGAATGCTAGATCAAAAAATCCTATGAGCGTGTATTGATTTCTCTTATGTCTTATTTCCATTACCAATCGCAATGTCAGAACTGCCTCTCTGGTGCCTTTGCTTTTCCGAAAACTGATCTGCTTTACATTTAACAAATCCTCAAATTTCTTTTTCATTCTTCTGTATATTATTCTTACCAGAGCTGTTAAGCTTATAGTGCAGCAGTTCTCGTATTTACCTGTCCTTTCTATCTCCTGGATCGTATGTTGTATTCTTCAGAAAGTCTGATAGTGTGAGTTCACTCTCACAGATTATACACACCAGCCTGAATAGAAGTTTCCCCTAATTACTTCAGAAATTGTTGTTTATCCGTGATCGAGAGCCTCCCAAAACAATGTTGACCTAAGACTCTAATACTGGCTCCACTGAGACTTTCGTATCAACTCTTTCTTGAAACTTCAAGGCAGATTAAAACTGTGTGGCGGACCGAGACTCGAACTCGGGACCTTTGCCTTTCGCGGGCAAGTTTGGAAGGTAGGAGACGATGTACTGGCATAAGTAAAGCTGTGAGGAGGGGGCGTGAGTCGTGCTTGGGTAGCTCAGCTGGTAGAGCACTTGCCCGCGAAAGGCAAAGGTCCCGAGTTCGTGTCTCGGTCCAGCGCACAGTATTAATCTGCCATGAAGTTTCATGTCTGCGCACACACCGCTTAGAGTGAAAATCTCATTTTAGCAACTCTTATTTCTTCGCCTGGCGCGTCACCAGACAAGTCCCCACCCTCATAGAGACTTTCAGTTTACTCTCCTCACCAATCTTTTCTCTCCTCCGCGCTTAACAGTGGTATTCCCACTGCACTCTTAATATAGCCACCCTTGCTTTAAACTTCTACTTTTTCTACTATACGCTGAATCAGACCTCCCGACGACCATTCCTTTCTGGAATATCTCACATTTTTCTCTGCAGACATTTCGCATTGACTGCCTGGCGTCAGTAGGCTGAGGTACTGGGGTAACTTCGACAAAACCACGTGGCCTCAGAGGACAAGTAAAAAAAATAGAAAAAAAATCAATGATGGTTCTGGGAATCCTTCAGAGGTAAAGAAATGTGATGCATTTACATCATTCAGTCATGTCAAACACCAATCTGCATTAAGATTCGAATATCAGTTAATTGAATATATAGTACGAAAGCAGATAGACGTGAACAAATGTTGTAGCCAAGGCAATGGAGGTGCACACCTCTTAAATGCCATCTAAAGGGTTATTCCGTGATGATGTTACAAATTTTAATGGATGATTTAAAATGGCAAATGTGTGAATTTGAGGTATCGGACCTTTGTCCGGAAACGACCGAGTCTAAACTTCTAAGCAAAAATAGTGCCTCTGACAATGGAATACATGTACCGGCACTGCTGTTTGTAGGACTGTAGGGTGGGATTTGAACCCAAACAAGAAAAAAATATATAATAAACATGGGCTCGTAAAATGCGTACCTGAATAGCTATGGCATTTGTTCAATGGAAGAGATGTGTTTCACAGTACTGAACATGAACATGTGTTCACAGGTCTTAAAGTATGCGCTTTAGAGCCCATATTTTCTGGACTTTTTTCTGTTTTTTTCGCAATTCCACTTCTAAAAGTAGCCTACCACACAGTCTTAGCAACAAGAGTAGCGGTACATGTATTACATTATCAAGGGAATCCGAACAGTTCTCGCTTACAACTTTCGACCCAGCAGATTGATACATTTATCTTTCTCCATCATTCCTGAAAGTTTGTAACGTCGTCACGGAATCTACCTTAAAATGAAATACAAAAAAAAAAAAGAATCAATTCACAACTTAAATTTAGCCTTTGAAGCCGCTATAGAGGCTAATCAGGAAAGAGCTCTGTATTTTTTAAATAGCTGACAAAATCTAAAAACTCTTTGGCCAGATCGTACTACAGTGATACGATTTAAAATCTTATTACGTGAATTCTTGCAAGGAAACACTGAGGACACAAAACCCAAGGGGTTGGGCTGGATCGGTTGCCGGGAGACTGGCATTCAACCGCTCGCTATCCACCACGGTTTATGGAACGCAGCGTATAGATGAAGCAGCGTGGAATAACATGTCACTGTCGGTCATCCAAGCGCAGTGACATTCGATGGCCAGCCGGGTGAGAGCCCCCGTTACTGCCAGAGGCGGCAGCTCTGTGCAATATACTTTGCACCTTGTATTCCCGCAAATCATCTAGAAATTTAACTACGTGTTCTTCTTACCCACGCAGAGTGTCCGTAAAGTACCGCTATCATTTCAAAAAATCATAACTTGGAAACTATTAGAGAGAGAGAGAGAGAGCATAAACTACCACTCCGGAGCTCGTGGTATAGTGGCTAGCGTTCTGCCTCTGGCTCAAGGGGTCCTGAGTTCGATTCTCGGCCAGTTTGGGGATTTTCTCTGCCTGGCGACTGGGTGTTTGTGTTGTCCTCATCATTTCATCATCTTCATCATTTGTGGCAGTGTCTAGATTGGACTGTAAAAGAAGATGGACTGTGTAAAAATTGTGACTTTGTACAGGAGAAACTACCAGCTGCTGAAGCACAAAAATGCGAATATGTTCCTCCCTAAAAGCGCCTGATAGGAAAGTGAGGAACCAGATGACTTGATTCTCATTCCGTGTTCGTAACCAAAAATTTTGGTATGCGAACATATCAAGCGCTTTTAATACAGAATATTCTAAATCCTTTTACCCAGTCTCTCTTTGTAGCGAAACTTTCGTAGTAGACATTTCCCTCTCGCTCCCAATGTCTACATACTAGTGTATCTCTCTCCCGCTGTCTCCTTTTTCTCCCATTGGTATTGTCCGCCCCCGTTAGCTGAGTGGTCAGCGCGGCGGAATTCCACGCCAAGGGGCCCGGGTTTGATTCCCGGCTGGGGCAGGAGATTTTCTCCGCTCAGGGACTGGACGTTATGTTGTCCTCATCATTATTTCATCCTCATCTCCGACGCACTTGTCGCCCAATGTAGCGTCGAAAGCAATAAGTACTTGCCTCAGCCAACGAACTTCCCCAAATGAGTGACTCCCAGCCCGCAATGCCATACGCTAATTTCCCATTGGTACTTTCTCCTGCCAGTCTCTACCAATATCCCTTTCTCTCGCTCTTTCTTATTACTGCCTTCTTATCTCCCACTTTCACTGTCTTTCTGTCCCCCTGCCATGGTCTTTCTCCCATTCTTTTTCTCTCCCACTGCCAATGTCTCTTGAACCATCATTGACACCAATCCAAACATGGAGATGATTTGCTTTCTATTCTGACGCCAAGACCTGGAAACTTTAACACGTGAGTGTAGAGGATGGAAGGAAATGGGAAAATTTTTTCGTGTTACAGTTCGCCGGTCTCCAGGATTACAGACACCGCAGACCTATAGATGGTGTCCACTCATCTCTCTTTCTCATTTCCACTCTCTTCTCTCTTCTGCTCCCACTACTCCTCTTTTACTGCCACTACCTCCATTGACCATCAACGTCTCCTCTATCCTTGGCTCCCATTGCTACTGTCTTCACTCACCTCTTTTTCTCTTTCACTGATACTTTCTCTCACACCATCACCATCTCCTCTCTCTTTCTCTCCCACTGTTCCTGTCTCCTCTCTCTTGGGTTGGGTTGGGGGTTGTATGGGGAAGGAAACCAGACAGCGAGGTCATCGGTCTCATCGGAGTAGGGAAGGACAGGGAAGGAAGTCGGCCGTGCCTTTTGAAAGGAACCATCCCGGCATTTGCCTGGAGCGATTTAGGGAAATCACGGAAAACCTAAATCAGGATGGCCGGACGCGGGATTGAACCGTCGTGCTCCCGAACGCGAGTCCAGTGTCGAACCACTGCGCCACCCCGCTCGGTCCCTCTCTCTACCACCGTCACTCTCTTCTACTGTCTTTCAGCAGAAAAAACACAAACATATTCGGATCTCCAAGTATCTGGTGAGGAAGATGGAATGTTGATTGAGGCAGCTGATTCCCCACTTTTCTTCAAATGGTTGAAATGGCTCTGAGCGCTATGGGATTTAACATCTGAGGTCATCAGTCCTCTAGAACTTAGAACTACTTAAACCTAAATAACCTAAGGACATCACACACATCCATGCCCAAGGCAGGATTCGAAAGTGCGACAGTAGCGGTCGCGCGGTTCCAGGCTGAAGCACCTAGAACCACTTAGCTCCCCACTTTTATGTAAGTCTTTTAAAGAGCAGCAAATTCGACTTCTTTGACAGAAACATTTTTCAGCTGGTTTCCTTCTTTTCCATGTTGCAGCAGCTTATGTAAAATGAAAAGTTTTAACAGATTATTTATACTTCGGTGTAAACTCCTGGCAATGGAAAAAAGAACACATTGACACCGTTGTGTCAGACCCACCATACTTGCTCCGGACACTGCGAGAGGGCTGTACAAGCAATGATCACACGCACGGCACAGCGGACACACCAGGAACCGCTGTGTTGGCCGTCGAATGGCGCTAGCTGCGCAGCATTTGTGCACCGCCGCCGTCAGTGTCAGCCAGTTTGCCGTGGCATACGGAGTTGCATACACTGATAGCATGCCGCGACAGCGTGAACGTGAACCGTATGTGCAGTTGACGGACTTTGAGCGAGGGCGTATAGTGGGCCGGGTGGACGTACCGCCGAATTGCTCAACACGTGGGGCGTGAGGTCTCCACAGTACATCGATGTTGTCGCCAGTGGTCGGCGGAA
Organism: Schistocerca gregaria; assembly: GCF_023897955.1. Taxonomy (NCBI): domain Eukaryota; kingdom Metazoa; phylum Arthropoda; class Insecta; order Orthoptera; family Acrididae; genus Schistocerca; species Schistocerca gregaria. The sequence continues at coordinate 431,437,037 of NC_064921.1, forward strand.
GGTGCACGTGCCTGTCGACCTGGGACCGGACCGCAGCGACGCACGGATGCACGCCAAGACCGTAGGATCCTACGCAGTGCCGTAGGGGACCGCACCGCCACTTCCCAGCAAATTAGGGACACTGTTGCTCCTGGGGTATCGGCGAGAACCACTCGTAACCGTCTCCATGAAGCTGGGCTACGGTCCCGCACACCGTTAGGCCGTCTTCCGCTCACGCCCCAACATCGTGCAGCCCGCCTCCAGTGGTGTCGCGACAGGCGTGAATGGAGGGACGAATGGAGACGTGTCGTCTTCAGCGATGAGAGTCGCTTCTGCCTTGGTGCCAATGATGGTCGTATGCGTGTTTGGCGCCGTGCAGGTGAGCGCCACAATCAGGACTGCATACGGCCGAGGCACACAGGGCCAACACCCGGCATCATGGTGTGGGGAGCGATCTCCTACACTGGCCGTACACCTCTGGTGATCGTCGAGGGGACACTGAATAGTGCACGGTACATCCAAACCGTCATCGAACCCATCGTTCTACCATTCCTAGACCGGCAAGGGAACTTGCTGTTCCAACAGGACAATGGACGTCCGCATGTATCCCGTGCCACCCAACGTGCTCTAGAAGGTGTAAGTCAACTACCCTGGCCAGCAAGATCTCCGGATCTGTCCCCCATTGAGCATGTTTGGGACTGGATGAAGCGTCGTCTCACGCGGTCTGCACGTCCAGCACGAACGCTGGTCCAACTGAGGCGCCAGGTGGAAATGGCATGGCAAGCCGTTCCACAGGACTACATCCAGCATCTCTACGATCGTCTCCATGGGAGAACAGCAGCCTCCATTGCTGCGAAAGGTGGATATACACTGTACTAGTGCCGACATTGTGCATGCTCTGTTGCCTGTGTCTATGTGCCTGTGGTTCTGTCAGTGTGATCATGTGTTGTATCCGACCCCAGGAATGTGTCAATAAAGTTTCCCCTTCCTGGGACAATGAATTCACGGTGTTCTTATTTCAATTTCCAGGAGTGTATTTACAAATTTTGACAGATTTAAACAACAAGTAAGTATGCATAATATAAGGTTAACAGAAAATCGTCTCCCGTCTAACGCAAGTTCACTTTACATAAAAATCTGCAACATTTTAAGGCTACACATACAATATACGAAAATTGCGTTGTTTCATTTGCAAATACAAAGAATTATGTGCGACAAAAAAATTCTTTGTAAAGTGCTTACGCGCCACGTGGCACCATAGAACAATTTCCAGATCAAGACAGTCTGTATAGGGGAGAAATACCCATTACACAGACACAGTGCGTCATAAAGCTTTATTGGTAAAAACCGACTGGTGACCTCAGAACCCTTGCGATCACACCAGGGCTGTTGTCATGTGTTCACTACATCAGTTGAAACTACTGTGGCCGTCACTGCAAAATGTAGATCTTGGCGTGCGGTGGAGGAATGTTGGACGTAGATGGAAACTGTCAGGATGCGCCGTTTTAAAAGTCGGCAGTGATCTTCAAGAGTTTTATTATTGCCAGCTACAGTACCGCATTCCTCTCTGTCCGTGTCACAGGGTCCCATGATGCTGAGGACGCCACTTTGCAAAGCAGCTTAGCACAGAAGGGCTACCTCTGCGACCCATGCAACGTACTGCAGCATGCCAGTCGTGTACAGTCATGATGCTTTGACGACGTCAGGATGCGCTGGCAGCCGACACAGTGGCCTTCGTCCCCATTGCCTCAGCTCCGCTGGCCGGGAGCCACAGGGCGACCCACTGCTTGCTTCTTCGCTGTCATGGTTAAGATCGTGGGCGACAACAAGCGCCTGCGACCTGACGGCCAAATCTGCGGTCCTCGCCTCGGGATGCCTCTGGCGTGTGTTGGGTCCCAACATGACTGCCCGTAGTAGTGAGCCGTCGAGTGGCCCGCCGCTGGCTGGCTACGGACCCCGCGTTGGCCTCAGAGCGTTGAACCAGTGACCAGGCATGGACTGGAACGCTGGCGTCCCATCTGCTGCTGCATGTAGCCGGCGGTGTGACACGCCCCACCGTCCAAGAGAGCTGCCACACTTGAATCCCCCTCGTTAGAAAACCGGCACCTATTTATGCATGGCTGAGCGCCTCTGTTTTGCCAACACGCCACTCCGAGTCATGTACTCATAACATCTAGGTTGGGCCAGTGGGCTCCTTCTCCCTGTAACTTGCGCCGCTGCGTTAACTCTTTTCAGTGGCGCTATTGCCCTGTGGCCTCCATTCCACTTCGCAACCGCTGGTAAGCGTAAATTATTGTCAACAGACCCGCACCTGGCTGTAAGTTGTGCGCTCAGAAATATTGCACCGAATCTAACTTTTAACGGTGGTGCCGCTACAATACATTTACGCCTCAGACCTAATACTGCTCCCATATTTTACGTGCATCCGAACGGTAACTTTCAAACTCTGGGTCTCGACAATGGAAATTACCGAAAAAATTTCAAGGTTCCTAAGAACACCATCTTAAGATTGTATAATAAAAATTTCGATGATTTGCCTTGAATAAAAGTTCTAGAAGTGCCCATCGCCACAAATGGTATTTTTGGAGCCCAAAAATAATGGTTTTTCGATGTTTTCTCAAGAACTGCTTTTATAAGCCACATGAGGCCTACTCTAGACCACACATAATGCAAAAGAACCAACTTATATGCTAATTTGTCTCGGATGAAAATAGTGTGTAATGTCTGAAGTCTGACCATGTTCTGATGGATAGCTGGGGTATATCCGTGCGTACTATAGGTATACAAATGGTTACTGGGCTAAGAGCTACCCAAAACATTTGACCCCTTATCTCTATGATCAATAGAAACCGAGATATGACCCCTGAAAAAAAACGCATTTTCGCGCGCGGCTTTTTGGAACAAAATGATAACGTTTATTGTTGTGCATGGACCGATTAGAAACAAAGGATCATAACTTGTTGTAAAACTTTTAGCGGCTCTTTTCCTTTGATCTATGTTGTGTTTTGATTTGGAGTGCATCAAAATGGCCGCATATCAGGAGAATGCGCAATGTCTCGTCTGGTAAGCAGAATCGAAATCTGTGTTAACGGCATTGCGGAATTATTGAAGCCAATATGGGAGGGCACCACTGGCAAAATCAAACCCATTGATGTTCTTCCATAGCGTCAGACAGCCCCCTGTATCTCGAGCATGTGTTGATAGGATGAAAGCTGCATTTAAACGCAGATACCGGAAGTCATTTCGTCGTGTATCAAGCGAATTGCAGGAAGCAAGGTCAGCTGTCCATAAAGTGTTACATAGGCGGGTTAGGCTTTTTGTGTACGAAGGGAAAATGGTCCAAGAATTGTTGCAAAACGATCATTCTCTGCGCTATGCAATCGCGTGTTCCATGCTTGTCTCCATACGTGCTGACAGTGCCTACCTGAAAAAGTGCCTGAGTTCAGTTGAAGCAATTTGCCACATCTCTGAACAAGTGAATCACCACAACATTATGATTTGGGGCTCCGAAAACCCATACAACACGCGTGACTACATTCGTGATAGCACGAAGCTTAATGTTTGGTTGGCTCGTTTCTCTTAGCAGGGAAAAACTCTAACGGGAAACGTTTACCTGGATGCTCGCACATTCACTACCACAGATCAAAGAGCTGCAGCCGTCCACCATCTCCCAGCATGATGGTGTAGTCCACATTGGAGACTGAACATGTGGGATGTGGTGAACGACACATTTCCTGATAGATGATTCGGACGTGATGGTCCCTTTTACTACAAACTGTTTTGTTCTATCGCTAACAGTTTCCAGGTTATGATTTTTTTTAATGATTGAAGAAATTTGTGTACACTTTGTACTGTGTAGGTTTCTGCTGCCTACAGGCTTGACTTAGATGAGTCCCCAAACCATCGGAATGCGTAATTTCGGTGGCCGTCCTCGAATGCTGTCTTCAGGGTGACTGATTTCGTTGTGTGTTTCCGTTCTACCACGGTAAAGCTCGCACGCTTCACAACATTTGTAATAAGGTAAAATGATAATGAGGTGGCGCACCTGCCATGGATACTCACCGAAATCAAGCATCCCAATGGCGAGAGGCAAGGGGACTCACCGAAATCAAGCCTTCCGATTGGAACACAAAACTATTACATTGACGCCGCTATTCCTGGCTCGCGCTAAACGTAGTTTCTAACTATAAACTGAAACGGTTAACCATAATGTACCGTACATGCAAATCTGCCACACTAAATTAAACTTCGAACATAAATATCAACCGTTAGAAAACAAAGGTTTACCTTTACATCGTAAATGAAATAAGAAATGGGGCAATTCTTAATTGCAAAAACAGGCACACTTGATATTTCCGATTACAGCGCCATCCACCACGAAATGAAAGCAATAGTTTGAGTGAACCACTAGTACTGTTTGGTGTTAATCCCAATATGTAATAAAAATCGAGGGTTCGCATGTAAAAATATAAAGTTTATTCTGTCCACTCAGTAACGGTTGTTATATGGTGGACACTTGTTGAACAGGTGGATATCCCCTTTACTAATGTTAACTTTTCTCGTAGAAAATTTTTTACGTACGATGCGTCGTTTTCGTGATATTTAGTTGTCTCAAGTTAAAACAAAAACCTGTAAATTTGTATGCTTATTTGGTGGTCGGTAAATTTTTAGTTACGGTATAAAATCTTAAATGTCATTTAACAGCCGGCCGTTGTGACCGAGCGGTTCTAAGCGCTTCAATCTGGAACGGCGCGACCGCTGTGGTCGCATGTTAGAATGCTGCCTCGGGCATGGGTGTGTGTGATGTCCTTAGGTTAGTTAGGCTTAAGTAGTTCTAAGTTGTAGGGGACTAATGACCTCAGATGTTAAGTTCCATAGTACACAGAGCCATTTGAACCATTTTTTTTATTTAACAATTATGGTCTACTTTGACTTTATTATATTTGTGCATAATTGTTGCGATATCGTTTTATGTGTCAGAGATACGGCGTTTTATTGAATTTATGTCTTTGACGAAAATTGATTCATACTGTGCGTAGAAACTGGGATTGTCTTCTGTCCTGAATTTTATTATCTACAAGAATTTCGTCAAAGTTTTTAACATATTCTGAGTTCTATTTGTTCGTTTAAAATGTTACGTGGATCTTTTGTGAAATGTTTCTAGGTTTCTATTTATTCTAAGATGTTCTGTAACTTACCGTTTCTGCTCTATGACTACTCTTGAGTGTCGATTTTACGGATACTAAACGTGCAGAGGTTGTTATTGCTTTTATTTATAGACTGAAGAGCCGAAGAAATTGGTACACCTGCCTAATATCATGTACAGCCGCCGCGAGCGCGCTGTAGAGCCACAGCACGACGTGGCATGGACTCGACTAATGTCTGAAGTGGTGCTGGAGGGAACTGACACCATAAACCCGTAAGAGGGGCTGGAGATCTCTTCCGAACAGCACACTGCAAGGCATCCCAGATATGCTCAATAATGTTCGTTTCTGGGGAGTTTGGTGACCAGCAGAAGTGATTAAACTCAGAAGCGTGTTCCTGCAACCACTCTGTAGCAATTCTGGACTTGTGTATCGCACTGTCCTGCTGGAATTTCCACAGTCCGCTGTAATGCACAATGGACATAAATGGATGCAGGTGATCAGACAGGATGCTTTTGTACTTGTCACCTGTCAGAGACGTATCTAGACGTATCAGGGGTCCCATATCACTCCAACCGCACATGCCCCACACCATTGTAGAGCCTCCATCAGTCCCCTGCTGACATGCAGGGTCCATGGATTCATGAGGTTGTTTCCATACCCGTGAAAGTTCATCCACTCGATACAATTTGAAACGAGATTCGTCCAAATGGCTCTGAGCACTATGGGACAACATCTGAGGTCATTATTCCCCTAGAACTTAGTACTTCAACCTAACTAACCAAAGGACATCACACACATCCATGTCCCGAGCTTCTATTCTCTTCTTGCCTAAACTATTTATCGCCCATGTTTCACTTCCATACATGGCTACACTCCATACAAGTACTTTCAGAAATGACTTACTGACACTTAAATCTATACTCGATGTTAACAAATTTCTCTTCTTCAGAAACGCTTTCCTTGCCATTGCCAGTCTACATTTTATATGCTCTCTACTTCGACCATCATCAGTTATTTTGCTCCCCAAATAGCAAATCTCCTTTAACACTTTAAGTGTGTCATTTCCTAATCTAATTCCCCCAGCATCACCCGACTTAATTCGACTACATTCCATTATTCTCTTTTTGCTTTTGTTGATATTCATCTCATATCCTCCTTTCAAGACACTATCCATTCCGTTCAACGGCTCTTACTTATTTTTTTACATATGTTTGACATATGCTAATGTAACGATTTTTTCTTTCTTCTCTCTTTCTACTTTCACTAGTGTTATTTCGTCATTTTCGCTTGCAAATTTGTCTTTAGTAGGCAGTGACATTACTCCGACACCACAGAATTTGGTTGCTTGGCAATCTATGGCTGTTTTGAGAAAGTACATCTACATTTATACTCCGCAAGCCACCCAACGGTGTGTGGAGGAGGGCACGTCACGTGCCACTGTCATTACCTCCCTTTTCTGTTCCAGTCGCGTATGGTTCGCGGGAAGAACGACTGTCTGAAAGCCTCCGTGCGCGCTCGAATCTCTCTTATTTAACATTCGTGATCTCCTCGGGACGTATAAGTAGGGGGAAGCAATGTATTCGATACCTCATCCATAAACGCACCCTGTCGAAACCTGGACAGAAAGCTACACCGCGATACAGAGCGCCTCTCTTGCAGAGTCTGCTACTTGAGTTTGCTAAACATCTCCGTAACGCTCTCACGGTTACCAAATAACCCTGTAACGAAACGCGCCGCTCTTCTTTGCATCTCCTCTATCTCCTCCGTCAACCCGATCTGGTACGGATCCCACACTGATGAGCAATACTCAAGTATAGGTCGAACGAGTGTTTTGTAAGCCACCTCCTTTGTTGATGGACTACATTTTCTAAGGACTCTCCCAATGAATCTCAACCTGGTACCCGCCTTACCAACAATTAATTTTATATGATCATTCCACTTCAGATCGTTCCGCAAGCATACTCCCAGATATCTTACAGAAGTAACTGATACCAGTGTTTGTTCCGCTATCATATAATCATACAATAAAGGATCCTTCTTTCTATGTATTCGCAATACATTACATTTGTCTATGTTAAGGATCAGTTACTACTCCCTGCACCAAGTGCCTATCCGCTGCAGATCTTCCTGCATTTCGCTACAATTTTCTAATGCTGCAACTGCTCTGTATACTACAGTATCATCCGCGAAAAGCCGCATGGAACTTCCGACACTATCTACTAGGTTATTTATATATAGTGTGAAAACCAATGGTCCCATAACAGTCCCCTGTGGCACGCCAGAGGTTACTTTAACGTTTGTAGACGTCTCTCCATTGATAACAACATGCTGTGTTCTGTTTGCTAAAAACTCTTCAATGCAGCCACAGAGGTGGTCTGATATTCCGTAGGCTCTTACTTTGTTTGTCAGGCGACAGTGCAGAACTGTATCGAACGCCTTCCGGAAGTCAAGGAAAATAGCAACGTCATATCAATGAGAGATCTGCCCTTCGTCGCGGTCACTTAGTCATTTTGCATACTACGTGACCAATTGAAATTGTGAAAGGGTGTGTCCGAACTGTACGGAAGCGCCAGTGTACATTTCCGCATTTTGATTGCGCGACTCTGCGGCGTCACCGGCGGCGAGTAGGCGGGGCGTTGGGCACGTGACCGTGGCGCCAGATCGGACCATCTATTTTCGCAGGCGACGTCCGCCCCGCCCCCGAAAGCCGTCCGTCGGCGACCAATTACCCTGTCCTGTCTGCAGAGGATCCGGCGACAATCCTCGCCGCGGGGAGCCTCGCGCCCGCCGTATATAAATGGGGCGCGGCGCACGCCGGACCACATCGCAACCCGCCGCCCAGATGTCAGCACCGGTGGCCGCCGCCCTGATCGTCCTCTGCTCAGCCACTGTCGCCGCCGGACACGGTGAGTCTGCACCCTGAGCCACCCGCCCACACTCAGACGACCGCAGTATACGCGTATACAGGGTCTTACAAACTTCTAGGACTTGTAGAGAGGAGTGAGTACGTAATATTTTGAATAGTAACCAACAACAATTAAAATCGCTCGAAAGAGGAAAAGCCGCTGGACCTGATGGGATACCATTTCGATTTTACACAAAGTACGCGAAGGAACTTGCCCCCCTTCTTGCAGCGGTGTACCGTAGGCCTCTAGAAGAGCGTAGCGTTCCAAAGGATTGGAAAATGGTACAGGTCATCCCCGTTTTCAAGAAGGGACATCGAACAGACGTGTAGAACTATAGACCTATATCTCTAACGCTGATCAGTTGTTGAATTTTGGAACACGTATTATGTTCGAGTATAATGACTTTTCTGGAGACTAGAAATCTACTCTGTAGGAATCAGCATGGGTTTCGAACAAGACGATCGTGTGAAACCCAGCTCGCGCTATTCGTCCACGAGACTCAGGGGGCCATAGACGCGGGGTTCTCAGGTAGATGCCGTGTTTCTTGACTTCCGTAAGGCGTTCGGTACAGTTCCCCACAGTCGTTTAACGAACAAAGTAAGAGCATATGGACTATCACACCAGTTGTGTGATTGTATTGAAGAGTTCCTAGGTAACAGAACGCAGCATGTCACTCTCAATGAAGAGTGTCGTAGGACCATTGCTATCAACAATATACATAAATGACCTGGTGGATGACATCCGAAGTTCACTGAGGATTTTTGCGGATGAAGCTGTGGTATATCGCGAGGTTGTAACAATGGAAAATTGTACTGAAATGCAGGACGGTCTGCAGCGAATTGACGCATGGTGCAGGGAATGGCAACTGAATCTCAATGAAGACAAGTGTAATGCGCTGCGAATACACAGAAAGAAAGATCCTTTATCATTTAGCTACAATATAGCAATCAAAATATCCACGGGTGTACTGCCGGTCTATAGTGTCCAACGGGCACAATATTTCGGCGATCAAACATGTCGCCATCATCAGGTGAACTGACGGACTGAGCTCCTGTGAACGTGCCGGCACGGAGATCCGTACGCTATGGCTGCTCAGGGGGAACTGAGTGCCGGCACGTTCACAGGAGCTCAGTCCGTCAGTTCACCTGATGATGGCGACATGTTTGATCGCCGAAATATTGTGCCCGTTGGACTCTATAGACCGGCAGTACACCCGTGGATATTTTGATTATCAAATACGCCGGCAGAAACTCAAGAATCATACAATATAGCAGGTCAGCAACTGGAAGCAGTTAATTCCATAAATTATCTGGAAGTAGGCATTAGGAGGGATTTAAAATGGAATGACTATATAACATTAATCGTCGGTAAAGCAGATGCCAGACTGAGATTCATTGGAAGAATCTAAGGAAATGCAATCCGAAGACAATGGTAGTAGGTTACAGTACACTTGTTCACCCACTACTTGAATCCTGCTCACCGGTGTGGAATCCGAACCAGATAGGGTTTATTGAAGAAATATAGAATATCCAACGGAGAGCAGCGCGCTTCGTTACAGGATCATTTAGTAGTCGCGAAAGCGTTACGGACATGATAGATAAACTCCAGTGGAAGACTCTGCAGGAGAGACGCTCAGTAGCTCGGTACGGGCTTTTGTTGAAGTTTCGAGAACATACCTTCACCGAGGAGTCAAGCAGCATATTGCTCCCTCCTACATATATCTCGCGAAGAGACCACGAGGATAAAATCAGAGAGACTAGAGCCCACACAGAGGCATACCGACAATCCTTCTTTCCACGAACTATACGAGACTGGAATAGAAGGGAGAATCGATAGAGATACTGCAGGTACCCTCCGCCACACACCGTCAGGTGGCTTGCGGAGTATGGATGTAGACGTACGTGTAGATGTCTGGACACGTACCGTTTCAATTCTACGACTGTTTCAGTACAGGTGTTTAATTCATCCGCTTCTGCTTGAGCAATTGAAGTAGGCGTGCTGAAGTACAGTTATTATGAGGGCTGTTCGGAAAGCAAGGTCCTATCGGTCGCGAAATGGAAACCACATTGAAAATCCAAAATTCTTTATTTGCAACAGTTAGCCACACCTTCCAACTACCTCTGTAAATAGTCGCAGCTACGGCTTCTCTGTATCCTCGTTACAGAAAGCAGCCTGTGCTTTCAGCCAGTTATCTACGCTGGTCTGCCTTTCATTGTTTGTGCCAAAATATTGTCTTCGTAGCCCACGGTTGAAGTGAGCAGCGATGAACATGGGAGGGAGCAAATTAAGAGCTGTATCGTGTTTGATCGCACACTTCCCATCGAAAACGGTGCAGGAGCGTCTTCATTGCCCCTGCCGAATGCGGCTGAAAGCTGTCTTGAAGAAATAAACGCATGACATTTAAGTTAAGTGACCTGCTTTGCTGCAGTCGAAATCTCTTACCAGACCCACGTACTTGGGGGGAGACAATGTTGCTTTAGGCATTTCTACGTGATCAAAGTTCCATCCGATTTTCACAATGGTTTCCATTTCGCGCCTAGTCGGACCTTAGTTTCCGAATACGCCTCGTGAGTAAGAATTCGAAAGCCAGTCTATCGAAACATCAATTTATCACTTAAGCAGTTTCATCTGTATTAACACTGGAACATTACCTTCTGTACATTCACTACGCTGTGTTACTTTTTGTTCTGCAATAACGTGAACACGTAATGTTTTACTGTTAACATAAACAAATGTTCTTAATTGATAAATGGGTGTTTCTTTGTGTTTCCTTCGGAATGCTGACTAGTAAAACAATGTAAATGTCGTGTCGCCGTGCGGGATTAACCGAGCGGTCTTGGGCGCTGCAGTCATGTATTGTGTGGCTGGTCCCAGCGGAGATTCGAATCCTCCCTCGGGCATGAGCGTGTTTGTCCTTAGTATAATTTAGGTTAGGTAGTGTGTAAGCTTAGGGACTGATAACCTTAGCAGTTAAGTCCCATAAGATTTCACACACATTTGAACATTTAAATGTCTTGTGACCAGGGCCTCGCGTTGGGTAGGCCGTTCGCCGGATGCAAGTCTTTCGATTTGACGCCACTTCGGAGACTTGCGCGTCGATGGGGATGAAAAATGATGATGATTAGGATAAAACACAACACCTAGTTACTGAGCGAAGAAAAACTCCGACCCAGCCGCGAATCGAACCCGGGCCCTTGGGATTGACATTATGTCTCGCTGGCGGCGAACATTCTGACTACTATTTGCACTGAATCAAGCCTAATTCAGTTCCTCAATCTGAAGTTGATGAATTAAACATCTGAACTGAAACCGTTCTAGAACGGAAACCGTACGTTTCCGGTCAGGGGTTCCTACTCAAAATATTATGTATTCACTCCCCTCTATAAGTTCTAGAACTTTGTAACGGGAATATCCGAACACCCTGTGTTACTACACAGCTAACTCGGTCCACCATCTCCCGGCCACAGTGGCAGTTTGCCTATGTAACGCAACAAATTTTTGGTTTCCAGTATTTGATATATTTATTTGTTGACCGAATTTGAAGATTTAAATTGCTGCCATAATGTACTCTTTAAGGAGTTCAGGGAGTTAGGAGTAAAAGTGCAGATATATTATCTTAGTATTGCACTGCAGATGTATTATGTTAGTGTTAACTTCATTTGCAGACTAATAATTATAGCTGTTACAAGCAGTGTGTTTTTAGGTTGTTGGGATTTTCAAGTAGCTGTGCGCAACCAAGCCATTAACGTTTATCTTCCTCGGGGCATCAAGTCAAGTATAGAAGCGTTGACATGCGGACGCAAAGTGGTAAGTCTACACAGATAGGCGTATTCCAATTCACAGCGCCGTTTCGGCCGTTCGTAAAACACCAGGTAGTAAATTTTATGATATGTATGCGGGAGGACCATTAGACACAGAGAAAAACCCCAACTAACACACTGAAGTAGGTACGTTTTAAAGTGCCACCTATCACAATACTCTACCTATGTTCCTAAGAATCTGCACAATCTTACGTTAAACTTTAACAACAATGAGACAAATATTACAATTAAAACTGTGTGTATGTACTGAGGTAGCGTAATTCACGGCGTGCAAATTACGCACACTATATTCAACCAGTATTTGAGAGTGAAAGCACTTTGCAACTACCAACAAACTTTACACATAATTTCAAACCTTTACGAAACTTTTTCTCTCTGACTACCGTCCACAAAATAATGAAAGGAACAAAATTCATCACCTACTACATTTTCGCTATTCATGCAGTAAAACTACAGTTCCATCGTTAGAAGCACTGCAGAACAGTCACGGATGATGATTTCATAATCGCTTTCACGTTAATTCCAAAAGAGCCGAATTCGGTGTTCGACCAGTTGCAAACGTATGCCCAGTTGATTACCATTGTTCCTTTCTTTGTGAGTGACGAGCTGACTTTGATGGTACAATATTAATGGAAATTAGTGAATTTTGCTTTGGAATTTTTGTATGAGAGCGTGTTTGTGTCGCGGAAAAATGACCGTCTGTATATCTAAGTACCTAACCTAATCTCTCTTATCTTATTCCCATGTTCCTCATTCTAAGTATACAGTGGTGGCGACACACAGTCTTCTTCAAAGACATGTACGATAAATTTACCGAACACGGTGTTGGAAGAACTAAAAAAAGACTAAACTCCATCTGAGCAAGCCTCGGTAGGCCCGACCTACCGCCGTGGCATCCTCTGCCGATAGGTGTCGTCGGATACAGATGCGGAGAGGCGTGTGGTCAGCACAGCATATCCTGAACGCATGCCACTCCGGTAGTTGTCAGTTTTCGTGACCGGAACCGCTACCTCTCAGTCAAGAATCTCCTCGGTTGGTCTCTCAAGGGTTGAGTGCACCCCGCTTGCCAACAGCTTTCTGCAGACCCAAATGATCACTCATTCAAGTCTGCAAGAAGTACGTCGAGTTTATTTCGAAGATTGTCACTTAAGTCCTCGGAGAATTTCTGTTGCACTTACGCACGGGCTGTACCGCTCTGCTACGATCCTAGAACCGGATCCCTGGATTCGTTGGATGTCTGTTGCCAAGGGTACATGATAAGGATTGCAAACTTTGGAACAATAGTGTAGATTTTAGTCGTACTAATGTCGTGTATGCTATTTCGTTTTCGTGGCGTTCCATTTCCTACCGCGTCTTAGTATTACCCTTAAATACTCATATGATACGACCTACTTAATAGGGCCACCATTAATCATGTAATCAAATAGTGTCAGGTTCTTCCTCTATAATATAGTCGTTATAGTACATTTATCCACATTTAATGTATGCTTCCATTCATCACAGCAAGAGGTAATTCTGTCCAAGTCTTTCTGCAATTACTTACGATTTTTCTGCCCCAATACTTTCCTGTACGCAACAGCTTTGCAGCTGTCGGTCTTACAGTGCGACTGATCCTGTCTGATAAATCGTTTCCGTATACTGAGCATGTTAGAGATCCTATTACGCTTCCTTGAGGCTCACCTCATGTCACTTTCGTTTCTGTGGAACGTTCACCGTACACTGCAATATATTTGGTCCTACCTGTCTATTCCTCGAACCAGTCACGTATTTGGGACGATACTATATATGATAGTATTCTGCTTTGTAGTCGCCGGTCTTGCACAGTGCCTATCGCCTAACTCCCCAGATTAGCTAGCCTTATTTGTTGCAACCATTGATTTATCCGATGTTGTTTTTCTACTGCAGGCTCTTGGAGTTTCGTGTGCTATAAAAAGCTCAGACATGTATTCCGCATGTGCTGTGTCACCTGAGAGGCTGTTCCCGATGTTTACTGCGCAAGTCACCTGTAGAGGTAAATGACCCCTCGAGTGGAACAGTACGTATTATCAGTCAGTGTTCCTTATCTGAGGAAGAATTTTCTGAGAATGCACGTTTCAATCACAGGATTGTATGATAGTGAATCATGGACTGTAGCAATACCGGAAGGAAAGAGGATCGAAGCGTTTGAGATTTGGTGCTACAAAAGAATGTTGAAAATTACGTGGACTGATGAGGTACGGAATCAGGAAGTTCTCGTCATAATCGGGGAAACAAGGTTCGTATGGCAACAAGAAACAGTGTCCTCAAACGTGTTCTCCGTCTGGTTTCCTAAAACCGAACGAGAGAGCGAGTCAAAAAGTGGACATGAGGCGCTAGTAAGGATCGAACCCGAGCCAAAGGCTTAGCCGTCTCACGTGTTTTCATCTACGCAGTGAAGATAACTGATACTAATTGTATTTACCTAGTGGCTTGAATTTTCACGCACAATGGCGTGACTGGCTAACTTCAATGCTAATTAACTCGGAATCGGCACAAAGTACCGAACGTTTTTCTCAATAATTATTTCTCAGTTCAACCTACCCTGTAACACACTTACAAGCCCTTTACACTATCTCTTACGAATTTCACACTGAAGTTTCATTTAAATTCTAAGGAAATTCGTAATTCTGCCAGAAATTGTCATTTCGAGGAAAAAGGATTGTCGTTGGCAGAACTCTGAGCTGTTTTACAGCATGCGTCTCTACAGAGGACGTTAAACGTATCTGAGCTATTGATCCGTGTGGCATGATGTTCGACCCCGAAATACGCTGGCAAAATTATTGGCTCACTGCAGTGCTCATTCTCATGATGTAGTTGATGCTCTGAACAACGCAAATAAGAGACAGATTGGGCTTCACACTTTTAAAGCATTCAGAATCAACTAATTACCGGAGAGACACCAACAAGTCGTTTTCGAACTTTCTAAACATCACCTCTTCTCATAGACACGCCCATCCTAACTGTAGCAGGGGTACCCTATTCCCACATAATGTCCTGAGTCGTGCTTTTATGTCACGCCTTTTCACCCCAGAACCGTCATCCATAGGGGTGCTAGGGGGAATCTTAGGGTCACAGTAAATTTTTGCTGTGCGAATTTTGGTAAAAGTTCCTTTAGGTGCTACACTGATATGGTAAAGTCACTGTTTTTGCACCCCTCCTCCCAACCCGAACGCTAGGGATGAAACGCTATCGTGACTGTCACTAACAAATCTGGTGCCCCGCAAACTATGAATTTGATAGTAAAATCGATTAATATCGGTTGTTATCGAATAATTTTAGGTGTCAGGTCTTCTAATTTCCACACCCGCCCCTAGAGCTGGTTGGGGTGAATTATCACCATAATATTTTATACAACTGTTAATGTACCATTTATACACAATTTTTTTTTTGAAATTGTGAGTTGAGATTCTATGCACCCCGTTTTCACCCCCTCTACCATGGAAGGCTGGTGGTTCTCATTGCCACAGAAATTTTCACGGCCATGTGCACAATAGCTCACCAAAGTTTCATCGCAATCGGATGCATGGTAGGAACTAACAGAAGACCGAGAGATAGTCATTCATTTTTAAATACACTAACGTCGAAATGAAGGACGAAAGTAACTTCTGCATGAAGTGTATCTGCCAAATAATACAGCATCGATGGAAGTTCGACCGTACATGGAAAGAACTGCTGCGGTATAGTACAGAAAGTAACTGAAAGAAAAACACGCTATGAAACGGCTAGAAATGACACTTTTATTCAAAAATAGTAATTACGCTGGCGTCACTGCGATTTATGTTGGGCCTCTGGACATTACAAAAAGCGGAACATGGTTCCTAGTCGGGTGTGCGATCACTACTGCCGCCAGTGCTCGCTCTGCAGTGTGCTCCCATGCAGGCCACAATGTTGGTGCGGAGTTCTTGCCAAAGCACATTCCATCGCTCCACCAGCGCTGCTGAGAAACTGTAAACAGTCGTATGAGCATGTCTACACGTGATGCATGGGATGTAAGTCTCGATAATAGGTAACCAGGTCTATTCGCCGAATATCCTCTCGTTCCAAGAACCCCCCTCCTGCATAGAGTGACGCAGTCGTGCGTTGTCATCCATAAAAGTAAAGTCAGGGCCGAATACATCCCTGAAAAAACGCACATGAGGAAGGAGCGCAGTTACATAACACCGTTGACCAGGGAGTGTACTGTATTCAAGGATTTGGTCAGTACACCCATGCAACATTATGTCTTCTCACACCGTAACACCTGGACCACCAAAACGGTCATGAATCGTGGCGACTTCAGCCGAATTGTATTGTCTTTAAAAGTATCATTTCTGTTGAACTCATTGCTTACTTGTATCAGTTACCTTTTGTACTGTATTGTAGCACTTCTTTCTATGTGTTGTCAGAGTTTCATCGAGACAGGGGCGGGTCTTGCAAAATTTTACCGATCTCCTACAATGTGGTCGCCTCTAGTCTTTTGAGTTACAATTGCAGTAACCGTAACTGAACTAATTATATCAATGTTATGTGTATAAGCTGAACTGTTGAAATATCTTTAAATTATGTAATTAATAGCTTAACAGTGAGAGGAATAAAATAAAATGGAAAAAAGGAGTCGGTAAGAGCAGGAATTGAAGCCGACGCTTGAACTGCCAGTCTGTGCGTTAAACCATTCGACCATGGAGCGGTAACGGCAGCAGTTCCTCAAAAATCCCTCGTCCCTTACGCTTGCACAATAAGCTACATGCAGATTTAAAGAGAAATACTGACCTGGTGCTGTGAGCAACATAGCACTCGTAGTGCTACAAGCGATGGCGCCTCATCAAAGCGTGCGCAGTCGAAAACAGACGGCTGCGTCCCTTCTCAGAGTTGATTGTAGCGCGGCTGACCGTCATTTCAATACTTGACACTGGTTTCTAGTTATCGCGGGGAGAGCGCCGCAAATAATGTTTTCGTCCATTTTATTTGCATATCAGTACACATTCAAAGAGATATGGGGTAACTTTGGTGGAATTTCCAGCTTGCATTCAAAGAGAACTGTCGTAATTTTAGTACGATTTGCGTCTCGCATTCAAGTAGAAATGACACAACTTTAGTGCTATATTTACAGTGTTCTGTAGCACATTAGCAGAAGATAACCAGTCACGGCTGCATCGAGGTGTGTTACTGGACAGTGATCCATCATGCGAAGGCGGCTGCTGTGACCTTGCGGTTGTAGGCGCTTCAGTCAGGAACCGCGCGACTGCTACGGTCGCAAGTTAGAATCCTGCCTCGAGCCTGGATGTGTGTGATGTCCTTAGGTTAGTTAGGTTTAAGTAGTTCTAAGTTCTAGGGGACTGATGACCTCAGATGTTAAGTCCCATACTGCTCAGGGCTATTTGAACCATCATGCGAAAGTTAGAGTCTACGCAGGATATGATGGCCGGAGCGCAGTGACGAATTTTCTTTCGAAGTGCTGAGTGAGTTCATTCGTTTGTTCAGAAGAGGAGGCCGACAGTTTTTGCCCCTTTTGGCCGGTCGGCGATGACAGAATAGAGAAGCAAGCACTACAATCTTTCTAAAGCGATTAAGGTTTAAATGTCAGCCTCTTGATGAAGTGCCCGTCATTTCGTTAAAGTTCATAGTTGCTGCGACAGTTGGATTTAAGTAATACACTGAGTAAAATTCGAAAACCTTGCACTGATAAATAGGGGGCGGCATGATTTGGCATTTGGTGCATATTACATAAGAAGTTACTGTGTATAAGAGTTAGCTAACATACTGAATTTTTGTTTACACTTGGTTGGAGGTCTTTACCTGCCACCTGTCACGAGAAAACTGATCTTATGTGGCGCATTCTTTTGCGATCGCGATAAAGCCAGTACGAAATATCCAAAACGCTGCTCATATCTCATAAACAGTTTGAGATATCGAAACGAGATTTTGATAAATGTCAGCGCACGAAGAAAAGAGCATTTTTCTGCATGATTAATAAGCAGAATTTAATTAACTACCGTATTATTACACTAATTACTGACTTTAACATTGGAAGAATGTAATTTTTAACCGCCATCGACAGTTCGTCAAACAAGAAATAGTGTAGGTTTTGGAACGACGTAAGTGAAGACATTACACGTTGATATTAGTACTGGGGATGTGCTTTTCCATTAGCTATTGACCTTACTTTCTCTCAGTTCCTCACTTAATAAACCACTGTTTCAGAAATTTGTCAGAACTGCAACTGCACAAGATGTCCGTGAGGTAACGATGTGTAACCTCCACTGTATTTTGGCGAAAGAAGCAAATTTTAACGTGGTGACAATGGATATGTAGGTTTGACTCAAAATTTGCCACTCACGACGCTTCTCTGAAAGGTACAAATGGTTCACAAGTCAGGCGCAAATGAATCGATATTTTTGTTGCGTTTTCAGCAGAAATCTTTTTAGATACTAATCAAAGCAGAGGTGACAGTAGATCTTTGTGCATGGTCAACATGCAAGTGTGGGTGTGGAGGGGCTCCACTTCATATTCGGCAAATTTGTAGCGTAGACTGTAGCGCTTCCTTCCCAGGGTCCAGTATTTCGCCTACAGTGCGCTGCCCGCCTGCCCGCAACCCCCACCACTGCCGCTCTCGCCTCGCTTGCGCTACCGACCACGTTATTCTGCGCGCACTCTACTTCCGTTGTCAAGTTTTGCTTATCATTGTGTTAGGTTATACTATTATTTAAACTAGTTGTCACTTGACAGGCAACGGGCTGCAGGGCTCCCGCCACCAATAAACCAATGGCAGCCGGCGCTGTCGGCTGCCACTGCATTGCCACTTCGCTCTGCTGACCTTACTAGAGCATTGTGCCAGCCAATCCTCAGTGAGCCGTTGTAGACGTGCGGGTGAGAGATTTGAGTGACTTGTAGCTTCGCGTGTTTACGATGTCTGATGAAAGCAGTCACTAGAGAGGGAGGCCGAGGCTGCACACTCCTCGGAAACCTCCAAAAAGTGGCTGACATGGCGTCGTTATACGCAGTCACGTGCATGAATACGTGTCTTCCTTAAAGGAGTATTTTGAGAGAGAGAGGGATGCAGGAGGACCTCTCGTTCCTTTGGACAAGGTGGTGGAGCGAACTGCAGCTGCTCTGCAACTTAGCGAACGATCAGTAATAAGAATCTGCAAGGAGAAATTCACAAAAGAAGGGTCACGTGATCATCTAAATTGGAGACACCTAGGAAAAAGAGGCGACTAGAAAAGAGGGTCACAAAACTTGACTCTTTTCAGGAAGATGCCATTCTTCGTCAAATGTACGCATTTTGTTCGAGGAAGGAGTATCCAACACTCAAAAACCTACATGCTACCTTCACAGCGGCTGACCTGTTTCAGGGCAGTAAATCGTCTTTGTTACGAGTCGGGAAAATGTTAGGATTCCGCTATAAATCCATCTCTGGCAGAATGTTACTAATGGAACGCCAAGATATTGCATTCTGGCGATGCCGCTTTCTTAGAGAATTAGTGGGGACAAATTTTGATGATATTCTTTGGCTTGATGAAACGTGGATGAATGCAGGACACAGTTAAAAAAAAAGGCTGGACAGGCGGTACCATCAGAGGTAGTATGGCAGCTCCGGTCGGCAGAGGAGAAAGGATAATTGTAGCACATGCAATAAATTCAAAAGGTTTCATTCCAAATTGTCTGCTGCGATTCAGACCTCCGACTACCACGAAGAGATGAACCACAATACTTCTGTGAAATGGTTTGAAGACTGTGTGCTCCAGAACTTAACAGAAAAACTCTATCATTGTTATGTATAACGTTCCTTATCACTTAGTAATACAAGATAAAGCACCCACAAAGGCAACGAGGAAAAACGACATTGTTAGGTGGTTACAGAAACATAAGGTACAGTTCGACAGTAATTTGACAAGGGCAGAATTATTAGAACTTGTATCGCAACACAAGCCACAGAACCCGATTTACATTGTGGATGAAGTAGCAAAAAATACGGGCATAAAGTGGCCAGATTGCCTCCTTACCATTGCCATTTCAACGCAATAGAGCTGATTTGGGCTCAGGTTAAACGGCATATTGCTGCAGAAAATAGGAAATTCACATTAACCGAAGTGGAACGCCTTTTGAAAGAGGCAATTAAAATTGTGACATCGGAAGACGCAGAAGGTAGTGCATCACGTGAAAGGAGTGATACAGGACGCATGGAACGATGAAGGTATCTTACGACAAAGTGGCGAAGAGTTGATTATATCTGTCAATACGAGCAGCTACAGGCGTAGTTCCAGTGTCTCTGACTCTGAATTAAGCGGTGTTTTCGCATTATCTGCTTAGTGTGTAGTGTACTTACTGCCTTTAAATATTGTGAATTTATTTCGATTAATTCTTGGTCTTGTTGTGAGACTAAGAAATACTATTTGGCCAGCTCTCGTCATCTAGTTACGGTAAGTTAGAGTGAATTTTAATTCTATTTCATTTTGTATATACACCAAGATGTTATTCAATGTGTGTAATAGTTTACGAGATTTGCAACTAAAGAAGAAAACTTTTCCGGACGCGAAAATTTCTCACACTTCAATAGTTAGTGTAACAACGGTCCTAATTAAAATTAAGAATAGATATTTGATATGCTTTTAGATACCACTGATACCGTTACGTAAATTTCAAAATATTTACATAATATTTATAGGAGATAGAGATTTTAAACGTCATACTTGTTTCGAGTTCAGTACTGATAGGGTTGCTTAAAAATGCTGTTTTCAGAAATTTATACACAGGAAACGTAATGCACTACGAAAACTTTTAAGGATTCTTTACCGAGTGCATTACTTTGGTAATGAATGGAGAAAAATACACTCCTGGAAATGGAAAAAAGAACACATTGACACCGATGTGTCAGACCCACCATACTTGCTCCGGACACTGCGAGAGGACTGTACAAGCAATGATCACACGCACGGCACAGCGGACACACCAGGGACCGCGGTGTTGGCCGTCGAATGGCGCTAGCTGCGCAGCATTTGTGCACCGCCGCCGTCAGTGTCAGCCAATTTGCCGTGGCATACGGAGCTCCATCGCAGTCTTTAACACTGGTAGCATGCCGCGACAGCGTGGACGTGAACCGTATGTGCAGCTGACGGACTTTGAGCGAGGGTGTATAGTGGGCATGCGGGAGGCCGGGTGGACGTACCGCCGAATTGCTCAACACGTGGGGCGTGAGGTCTCCACAGTACATCGATGTTGTCGCCAGTGGTTGGCGGAAGGTGCACGTGCCCGTCGACCTGGGACCGGACCGCAGCGACGCACGGATGCACGCCAAGACCGTAGGATCCTACGCAGTGCCGTAGGGGACCGCACCGCCACTTCCCAGCAAATTAGGGACACTGTTGCTCCTGGGGTATCGGCGAGGACCATTCGCAACCGTCTCCATAAAGCTGGGCTACGGTCCCGCACACCGTTAGGCCGTCTTCCGCTCACGCCCCAACATCGTGCAGCCCGACTCCAGTGGTGTCGCGACAGGCGTGAATGGAGGGACGAATGGAGACGTGTCGTCTTCAGCGATGAGAGTCGCTTCTGCCTTGGTGCCAATGATGGTCGTATGCGTGTTTGGCGCCGTGCAGGTGAGCGCCACAATCAGGACTGCATACGACCGAGGCACACAGGGCCAACACCCGGCATCATGGTGTGGGGTGCGATCTCCTAGACTGGCCGTACACCTCTGGTGATCGTCGAGGGGACACTGAATAGTGCATGGTACATCCAAACCGTCATCGAACCCATCGTTCTACCATTCCTAGACCGGCAAGGGAACTTGCTGTTCCAACAGGACAATGCACGTCCGCATGTATCCCGTGCCACCCAACGTGCTCAATAAGGTGTAAGTCAACTACCCTGGCCAGCAAGATCTCCGGATCTGTCCCCCATTGAGCATGTTTGGGACTGGATGAAGCGTCGTCTCACGCGGTCTGCACGTCCAACACGAACGCTGGTCCAACTGAGGCGCCAGGTGGAAATGGCATGGCAAGCCGTTCCACAGGACTACATCCAGCATCTCTACGATCGTCTCCATGGGAGAATAGCAGCCTGCATTGCTGCGAAAGGTGGATATACACTGTACTAGTGCCGACATTTTGCATGCTCTGTTCCTGTGTCTATGTGCCTGTGGTTCTGTCAGTGTGATCATGTGATGTATCTGACCCCAGGAATGTGTCAATAAAGTTTCCCCTTCCTGGGACAATGAATTCACGGTGTTCTTATTTCAATTTCCAGGAGTGTATTTTGCTGTGACACCAATAGTTTTTCAGTAATGAGCGAACTCGAGAATTTAAATGGTTTCAAACAAATTAACGTAACTCTTGTACTAATTAAAATTAAGAATAGATATTTGACAGATTAAGAGACATTGTAGAGATATACATCATATGTGGGTTTGAAATTTTTTACTTACTTTTTGTATAAGATACAGGCTTTAAAACGATTTTCTATCGCCGGGGGTAGCGATGCGCTGAGGCGGCTGCCTCCAGCCAGTGCTTGACGCGACAACGCCGCAACTTCGCAGCGCAAACGTCAAGTGACAACTACTTTAAATGAGACTACAGTTGGATGGTGAAGAGCGGCGTGTCGGTTCGCAGGCGGCGGCGGCACCGGCAGCGGCTGGGTGGGCCGCCGCGAGGGCGACTTCACGCCGCGGCTGGGCCGCGAGTCTGCGGAGCAGGGCGCGGCGCCGCAGTGGCAGAGCGCCGAGGAGCAGGTGCTGTCCGGGCCGTTCGTGCCGCGCCTGGGCCGCGGCGCCGCGCCCGCCGCGCAGTTCAGCCCGCGGCTGGGCCGGCGCGACCCGCCCGCCGACGGCCTCGTGTGGCTGCCGCTCGTGCCGCGGCTGGGCCGCCGCCGGCCGCTGCCCGCCCCCGCCCCCGCCCCCGCCGCCCCCTTCGTCCCCCGGCTGGGCCGCGACTCCTCCGAGGACTGGGCGCAGCCCTTCGTGCCGCGCCTGGGCCGCCGCCTGCAGCAGTACGGCATGCCCTTCAGCCCCCGCCTCGGCCGCGACGCTCCCGGCCAGCTGCAGGCGGACGAGCAGTAGCCCAGTGTGCCTGGCTGAGGCGCAGCATGCTCACGTCTAGTGCTGCCTGTCGACATCGCCTTTCACTGTAGCTTCTACGCAATAAATCGATTGATGCATATCTCACTGTATTTTTGTGACCTACCCATTCCACTGCAAAAGCATCTTCTTCTATTTTTTAAGTTAAATAAACCATCCTTTGAGTATACGGAAGAAAAATTACCAAATGCCCGTATGTTTCAGGTGATGTTATTTTATTTAGATGATCTGTTTCGGCATGTCATTAAGGGGGGGTAGGAGAGGCACCACACGACACTTTAATTTCCAGTGTCTATATTTTTACAAATAAATACATAAAACTTTGTCAGCACGACCAGGAAGGATTCAGGATTCTCGCCCATAGCAGTGGAAGTTCAAAAACATAGCAAAATATATATTTTTACATGTGAAATTACATCATTTTTTCACTTGCTATTGGCTGCATTTGTTGTTATAGGTACACTTTTCTTCGTAAGTAAGAGAAATTCTTCGATGAATTTTCCACAGCATACAAATCATACTTACAGGTGTATAAAAATCTAGAATTTTCCAAAGCTATTAAAAACTGTGGTAAAAATTGAGATAATTAACCATATAATTTGAATTTTTTCTAAACATTACGTTTAAATCGTAACACCTCATTCATTTTTTTCATAAATTAAATAAATCTTAGAGTTTCATACACCTGTAACTATGTTTTGTATGCTGTGCAAAATTCACCTAAGACTCTCTCTTACTTATGTAGAAAAGTGTACCTACAGCAACAAATGCAGCCAACAGTAAGTCAAAAAATGATGAATTTCGCATGTAAAAAATATAATTTGGTTACGTTTTTGAACTTTCACTGCTATGCGTGAGAATCCTGACTTCTTAACGGTCATGCTGACAAACTTTTATGAATTTATTTGTAAAATTATAGACAGTGGAAATTAAAATGTCCTGTGGTGCCTCTCCTGCTACAAGTCGGTCCGTTTGACGTCATAACCTCCTCAATGCCATATTTAGGCCCCTGTGCACTCCACGTATAGAGGATCAGATAGATCGATACATGCATAACTGGAGCCACCAACACCTGCTTTCCGTGAATTTTCTGTGGTGTGCGCATTTCGAAGACTTGATTTGTACACACTTCACGTAAAATTCACGAAATGCAGGTAATGATGGCTCCAGCTATGCATGCAACCATCTACAGTGAAGCGCCAAAGAAATTGGTATAGCAATGCGTATTCAAATAAACAGATATGTAAACAGGCAGAATACGCCTCTGCGGTCGCCAACGTCAATGTATGACAACAAGTTTCTGGCACAGTTGTTATACCAGTTACTGCTGCTACAATGGCAGCTTATCCAGATTTAAGCGACTTTGAACGTGTTATAGTCGGTGCACTAGCGATGGGACACACCATCTCTGCGGTAGCGATGGAATTTCCCCGTACGATCATTTCACCAGTATATCGTGGGTATCAGGAATCCGGAAAAACACGTATCATATGGTACGGCGACCTGTCATGAGCTGATACCTGGCTCTTCTATGAAAGCTTGCAAAACGCATTCTGTGTGGTCAGGCGTACAAGGAAATCTTGGTTTCCATTGATTGGCCAAGTGTCACGTGACGCATTCAATTTCAGCATTGAGACAGGAAACAGAACTAAGATACGATTATTCGGCTACTTTCTCTCTAAACACATTTTGATACTACGGTATCTGCCGTAGGTGGTCAGGCAAGTCAGGTCCAAGAATAAAATGAACACAAGTTAATTTCAATTAAGTGAACAAAATTTTCCGTCTTGCAAACAAGTCTTGAGGTAGTCATGAACAAATTAAGCTATTGTGGCTGACCACCAACAGCATTTCAGGCGGCAGATATGGTAATAAAGAAATTACGCTCTGATGTAAAAGTTCTTGCCACACTTATAACAGAACAAAACCGTTCATAGGGTCACAGCACTGTGCGGCCAGTTAAATTTTGAAAAAAGTCAACTCTTTCAGTCAAAGCACAAAACAGTAAATCAGGCAGGAGGCCTGGTAAAGGAGAAAGAAGTTGTGAACAAAAATTTTAACCCACTTAGGATAGAAGCAAAATCCGATCAAGTTTCTTGCCACACAGAGTATAGAAACAAAGTCCGATTGACAGTTCTTGACACTCGTATGGTAGAATAAAGTCTGATTGAAGTTCTGGACATACCCTTGCTGAGGTAAAGTTTACGAGAGAATAGTTAGATTTCCTATGGTGAAAATTGCTGACAAGTCCGGCGAAGCTGAATTAAAGACAATCACAGAAAAAAGACAAATCCGGTGGTCGGTCACCAAGTCGGCGCCACATCTTTTTTGGGATGGTCACGTTGCAGGATTAGGGGCGAAAGGTTGGCTCGGACGCCAGTGACGGCGTAGCAACGGCCCAGGAGTGAGATCCTGTTTGAGAAAATGCGTAAGGATTCGGTACCTGGTCCAGGAAGCCCGCTAGCTTCCCAGTGCTCGTGCGCTGGCCTAAGCACTACTCTCGGTACCAACATACATTCGGTCTTGCTTCCTGTCACGTGGCTGACGTAAGAAAGAGGTGGTTGGGGCCAGCGAACTCTGCTGGCGCCGCGATCGACGTCTGGTGGTCACGTGTAGCGAGGGAGCAGAGTGTCGATTGTAGGAAAGCCGGCTGCCCGCGTACCTTGAATGTAATGTGGGTTGTAGGCAAACCAGGCGCAAGCCCACGAAACCACAGATACGTGGGGTGTTCAGAAAGTAAGTTCCGATCGGTCGCGAAATGGAAACAACTATGAAAATCCGATGAAGCTTTGCACCGATGTTTACGACAGTGTCTCTATTATGCCTGTCGGTTGCACTATTTCGCTCTTTTCAGTTCTGAGCGCATGCTGACCACATAAAGATGCGTAGAAAGTAGTGTCTCCCGCCAAGTATGAGGCACTGGTGAGAGATTTCGCCTGATGTTATGCAGCCCACATTACAGAACTGTCGTACATTTCCTACTTTGTGACAATTCTCGGTCGCAATCTGCAGGGGCAATGAAAATGCTCCTGCAGCGTTTTCGGTGGGAAGTGTTTGATCATCCGCGCTACATCCCGTAGTTGGCTAACTCTGTGTTTCAGACACAGACAACGAGCTATAGATGAGCGTGGAGAATTAGCGGGAAGCACAGGCGGCTGCTTTCTATGACGAGGTCATTGGAAAGTTGGTACAACACTACAACAAATGTCTAAGTCGGAATGGTGACTATTTAGAGCAGTGGCTGAAAGCTGTAGCTAACTGTTGCAGATAAAATATTTCTGATTATCACAGTGGTTTCCATTTCGAGATCAATTGGAACTTACTTTATGGACAGCCCTCGTACAACCCTCCTTCAGTTCTTCTGTTTCCAGAAAATTTGTGAGTTCGGCTTCTCTAACTTTCGGAGATACAAACGTCTAAACTCTCAACACTGCCGTCTGGGTTCCTCCAGAGCACAACGAATGTACCACGGAAGCTTCTGAGCTCACGAAACAACCGAATCTCCGGATAATATAGAGATCTCTCCCACGCTTCTGTTAACATTTCCGTAACCTGAGATAAAAATTGCATTTGTCTTCTCACAAAATGAACATCTTGCCTTGGTTAAACATAACACTTGTCAGGTAACTCATGACTACTACACAAATGCAACGGTGAAAGCAGATTGACATCAACTGGACACAAATGAAAATGGGTCCACAAAGCACACATCGTTATCAAGGGTACAATGAGTGTATTAGCAGACCGTTTTCTTTCAATTTTTTGCAAAATGAATTTTAATTATTGATTACAAACTTGAGTTTATGAGTATCACCTTGATCTTAAACATTCATTACAACTCTCAAATAGTGAAAATTTGGACATATATTCGTGTGAGCTTTCTTCGTGGTCTTTTTTCTGACAAATACGCCTGGAATTTGTTACAGTTATTTCAAGAGTTCCAGACATCAAACTTTTTAAAGCTTATTTTCTGCTTCTTTACGTTTTAGGAGAGCTGGTCAATGGCACTATATGATTTGTTATTATTTGTGTCCGTCCGATTAATGTAGTTGAACTGATATTTTTAAAATTCTGTAATTCTAATTACCTGTATCTACCTAAAATTATTAGTAAATGAAGAAAAATATTCCTTGTGAAGAAAAAGGATGTTACTGAGTGCTCGAAGTAAAGTGGGAAGAAAATATCATATACGAGTAGAAGCTGTTTAAAGTTATTAGGTTGTTCTACGTGTTCAACTTTGTCACAACTTAACTTCGCTTTATAATTACTGGATAAGGCTTTATTTTCAGTAGCGTGTAACAAATACACAGAAAATAAAGTAATTGAGTGTTGTGATTGTGAATACAGTTGGATAATATTTACATACTCAACTGCAGTGTAGATTTGTGAACTTCAAAACCACGGTGAAGTAAACTGATTAATAAAAATTGTAGGCTATGTAAAGAATGAAAAAAAGCGTTATTCACAGTCCATATTCTGTGCTTATTAGACTGATCACTTCATTCAACAACTCCTGCTATTCTTTCTCACTTTGACCGAGGACAGCAATGTCATCAGCGAATCTTACTATTAATATCACTTCACGCTGAATTTTAATCCCACTCATGAACCTTTCTTTTATGTCCCTCATTGCTTTTCGATGTGTAGATCAAACAGTAGGGGCCAAAAACTAAGTCTCTGTCCTATACTCTTTATAATTCAAACACTTCGTTACTGGTCTTCCATTCTTATCGTTCTCTCTTGGTTGTAATACATATTGTATATTATGCGTCTTTTCCTACAGGTTACACCTAATTTTTTCTGAGAAATTTACGTTGTCCAAAACGTTTTATTGGGCCACAAGTCATGTGGCGTTGTGTCCTGGCAGACATGCCCGATCTGCCTCGTCCTCCTGGTATCTACTCGAGAGTGGCTGAGTCATTGTCGCAGTCTTCGTGAATGCTCTCCATTAAAATAATGCAGAAACTTCACCAGAACAACAAAATAAGTAAAAAAAAGGAAACAGTCCAGACCCAGTAACCACACACTCGACTGTTAAGTGAAATTAAACTCTATCCCTCCTTCTCTTGCGACCTCATAATCAACATGGTATGTGTAGTTTTGCTAATGGTTCCAGAGGTACACTACCAACAAAAAATAATTTCTAATATATCGTTTATATCTTCTCCAGCTTTATGCACTTAAGTACTTTCTCCACAAACACGACTGCCAGAGAGTGCAACATTGAGCGTTCAAAAAATGGTTCAAATGGCTCTGATCACTATGGGACTTAACTTCTGAGGTCATCAATCCCTTAGAACTTAGAACTAATTAAACCTAACTAACCTAAGGACATCACACACATCCATGTCCGAGGCAGGATTCAAACCTGCGACCGTAGCGGTAGCGCGGTTGCAGACTGTAAAGCCTAGAACCGCTCGGCCAACCCGGCCGGCCAACATTGAGCGTGATTCACGGATTATCTGATAAGCGTGGTACATGGTCTGGGGCAGTTAAATTTTGCCTGAAGAAACTACCATCATTACTGACTCAACATCGTAACAGAAAACCGACTCACTAAACTATCTCTTCCAACTACGGTGGTTCCGTATTGGGATTACGACAAACACGTACTATATGAAATTCCGTGCAGGCGAGTACTAGAAAGGGCTCTATAGTGAGGGGCTACAGTAACTTCCATAAGTACGATACATGTGTTGAACACTTGTAGGTGTGTTGGCTATCACTCCTCACCTTGTTGGTTGCGCTTATGCAACGATTCAATTTAATAAAGATTTTATAACGTGTTTGCTTTTTCTTTTCTGATTTTACTAAGTGGTAAAATGTTACATTGTCTCTTTGAAAACCTACCATTTTCGACCAAAGACAACTTCTATACTGTCGATTCCACCTCTCTGCCCCCAACGAGAAACGTTGAATTTGGCAATATCAATGTATAGTATCAATGGAGGTCCCTTAGCCCCCAAATTATGGAGTGGCAAAGATTATACGTGAATTTCATCTCAAAACTTATGTGTATTTTATCACATATTGGTACACGCATGGCATCAAATCATACACAGTTACGGGAGGGATAGCCTGTGTCATGATGTGTGTAATGACGTTTTGGACTCTAGTTTTCTTTAAAGGCGTGCTATATATTCTTTACCTTCAATACCTTATTCTGTTGCAATGTTCGTGTTATTACAAGAATGTAGTATGTTACATCTTCACATAAATACATTATTGCAGTCTTATCTGTTCATATTCAACAGTAATTTAGATATTTAACACAGCAATGGAAACCTACCATTTTGAATTTGCTTCCTAGTGTTTCCACCATTAGCATGTTTCTTCGTGCGTTGAGTGGAGCTCATCCTTCTATCTCTGCTTCTACTACGCAAGATACTAAAAAATTTCTATCTTTGTATCCTTTAGCAACCTTGCGCAATATTTAAAAATAAAAATTTTAATATTTTACCATCGCACAACGTTACAGCCCTTACCGTCAAAAAATCTTTCCGTATTTCACTGTTGTCGCCCTGCAGAATAGTAACTAGCAGGAAGTTGCCGTGGGCCCGAATCAGAAGACCACGAAGACATGAAATATCGTTTCCACACTGTGACATCTTTTAGTAAACTCAAAAACAATGGAAATAAGTGTTATGGAGAAGTTTTGTAAATCATTTCTTTGATTTTCGTTTTTGAACGGATCAGGTGTTGAAATGAATCACAAGACAATACTATAACTGCTACCAATCATCTTTATTGTATATACATAAAAATAGATACAGAAAATATCTCTAGTAACCAAAGAAAATGTAATATTAGTGCGTTTCTTAATTTTCCTGATTTACAGTTGTAACCCTTTAATTGCACTACTTATGCAACATTTATCAATAATATTCAAAACTACAGAAGGTCTTGTTCACCATGTTGTTTTCTTGCGCATTTGAAACGTTGTTGAACTGGACTAGAACAATCTCGTATGTAACAATTGTCCCAGCAACCTGTTGAAAGCGGAAACGAAGCACTATGAAACGAAACTACGTCGTTCAAGAGACCTTTTCAATTCTCAAACAGGTTATGTATATATGCAGACTGAAGCGACGACTGAAAATTTGTACCACGGCCAGGATTCGAACTCGGGACTCCTGCTAACTAGGCAGATACGGTACCACTGTGCCATTCTGCCACCGTGGCGTTGCACTACTGCAGCGACTAACCTAGCATGCCTCCCTCCTCAGTCTGAATATATAAAACGTAGATTTGTAAAACTTGAACAGTCGTCTGGAACTATATAGTTTCCTTTGATTAAAACACCGATGCCTGGGTTTCAGACAGTACCGCCGGCTTCCTTCGATGCTGGGGCGCTATTCTAACACAACTGGAGAGCATCTGCAATAGTGTTCCAGTTTATGGAGAATATCAAGTGGGCTGAGGCGTGAATGGGAATTTGGATTGAAGAAGGAGGTGTGGCAAGTTAGTCTATGCAGGCGCTCAAGGCTACTGCGCGAGGGTGCTGTAATGGTTACCGCATCAGCCTGGTCAGCAGGAGATCTGGCTTTGAATCGCACCCTTGGTACAAATTTTCATTCGTTGTTTCAGTCTTCATATATGCATCACATAAATATTATGAACGTGTAGCTCACTGATACAAAAAACATGTCTGAAATTACACTGTTCGTTCTTATTTGTAAAAAGGAAAAAAAAAGGTTCTAACCTAAATCTATATTTGAATTCCACTACGATTAAGGAGCAACCCAGCCACTTCTATGCTAAAGGCATTGTAAATATACTTTTATGAATGAAAAATTTAAAAGCTAATTTTATTGTTGTGCACATCAGTACCACATACAACGGAATTTCCAGATGAGGGATGGATTAAAAGTGATATCGAACCGTTTATTAATCTTACCCCAGCACTTTCCTCTGCCATGGATGCTGTCTCCCTAAGAGAATACTGCATCTATCTTTAGTCGTCTACTTGAGTGTGAGTGGCTTGTCAGTGGTAGTTTTACATGCTCTGTACAGGAAAGGCAGAGACCAGGGAGAACTCAGTGTGGTGCATCCATCTTCCTTATCAACAACTTAGAAGCTTTATCTCCCACTGTAACTGAAACTGAGCCTTTGCTACACACCTCAGCTGCCGGGAAGCCCGTTGTGTAGTGTGAGACAGATAAAAGCGCAGACGGGCAAGAGTCTGTTAATGGTTGCCAGCTCGAATGTTATGCGAATAATGACACGCCTGAGGCAAAAGTCAACAACAGACATGAGGGGCCACCGTTTACCCTCAGCGTGTGCGCCTGAAGGCCTGAGGCAACATGTTACAGCCAACTGCAGATTGTGGCATAAGTGACGAATCTTTTCGTTTGGGCTCCGAGGTCATACTTGAATTACTCCAACGAAAGACGGAGAACTGCTCACGAAATTTCAATGAAGCACACAATTTGTAGCATCAGTGAACTGTGCTTCATATAAATCAAATTAGAGAATAATTTCGTAAGGGCAATGTAGTCATAAAGTTTTAATTATCACCTCGAAAAAATAAATTTAATTATTTTTGTTTGTTGGCCCCTGCATGTATGATGTCCCAGTACCGTAGCACGCTGCTCGAGGAGTCCAAACAAAATGACGCAGTCCAGTGAGGAAAATGAGTATTGGGTGGTAATTCGTATTCAGTATCAGTGGGAATGTACCGGCTGTGCCAGGACAATCCAGACTACTATTGGAACTCCAAGAAACTGCAGGGACCGAATCGGAAATATTCCACGATATCCTACAACGAATTCCACATTTTTTTCAACCGAAATTGGTCGAGAAAAGAAAGTGTTGCATTACTTACCGGAAGCTCCACGTGAAACTAGTACTACTACTATTACTACTAATATTACTATTACCACCACTAAAATTCCTATCACATTAGTTGTTCAACATCCAAAAGAATTACACGTGAATCTACTACTATTATTATTACCACTGTTACCACTCCTCCCCCTTCCATCCTGTTTTTTCCCCATCTACCCTCTCTCTGCCTCCCTTCTCTCCCCCGAGTCCTTTTGCATTCCTTTTCCTTTCCCCACTCCCTCTCGCGTCTGCCCTGCCCCCCACCCCCTTATGAGTCCTCTCCCTCCACCGGTTCCCCCCCCCCCCCAATTCGTTTTTCCTCTCCTTCCCCCTTTTTTCCCTTATCTGTCCAAGTCACCCTGTCTGCCCTTGGCTGTGGTGTGTGATCATCGTGCCCACTTTTTAGTGGAGTGTTTCTAGTGAGTGTTAAGCATTGTGCGTCTTTTCCGAAGTGTTGCGAATGGAAATCACACTGTCGCTGGGTGTGATTTTTATATCTCTTGCTAGCAGAATACAGACTGTCGCCGTGTTTTTTTAATTGTCTGTCTACTATTTTACCTGTCTGCTTCCTGTGTATTTTATTAGCATCGCCAACCCTTTGTTTTATATTTTAACTTACCCCAGTTTCCCGCCAATTTACGATTTAAGTCACCGTTTTTATCGCCTGCTTTTATTGTTTACTACCTTCTTCTTATGTTTTAAAAATTCTGTAGGCTGAAGAGCGGCTTACTAAACTGCTGCCAGCCCGCCGCTTTCAGGGGGAATCGAAACTCAATCAAGGAAAAAAAAATACTGTTACCACTACTAAAATTCCTGTCACATCAGTCGTTTTACACCCAAAAGAATTACAACTAAGAAACTACCAACTACAAATACCTAATGTCTGACAATGACAAATTCTTTCTAATAGTCTTACCGTCAACATAAATGTTCTTGTTATACTGAAAAAATTAAACCCAGTAAGTGCAATCTCATCTGAATTGATTTGGTCAAGTAGTCTCTGCACCTGTTGAACAGAAACGTATCTTAGTGTAGGGTACTTATAATGCAAAAACTGGAAAGTTAATGCTATTGCTTGTTCTTATCCACCAACTATGTGGAATATATTCATAATTATGCACCTCTACTCCATAGCTCTTTGGATGCACTAGGAAAAGAAGTCTTTTAGGCTCATGGCTCTTCTCATAGACTCTTGCAGCAGACAGTGAGACTGCACAAGTTCTGGCAACGAGGTAGGCGAATGACCAACATCGATACACCATCTCCAGCATACTCGGATTCAAACTGTGAACAAAAGTAATCAGAGTAGAAACTCAGTCCGGGCATTGACCTCACTATATTCTCTGGAGACGTACACCGACGGAAAAAGAAAGTGTTACACCATGAAAACCTTGATCGCACGCTACAAAACTGACATGGCACTATTTCCTTGCCTGTGGGATTTGTAGGTTATAATTTCCTCCCTAGTTTATATTTAGTACAGAAAAAAATATTCCTACACGTGAAGATGGGGCGAGAGCATGATGGCTATTGGGTGTGTCTAACTTCACTGGAACTCAACAGGTGGAGTGTAGTAGTGCGGCAGAGGACTATTTGCTGCTGCAGATTGCCTACATCGGGGGCGACCTTACATTCAGAGTCAAACCTATTGCCCAGCTCCATGTGTAAATACCAAGGTTGGAATGTAAACAGTGGCCAACACTTCTGTGGAGACACTATGCAATGGAATCTACTATTGTCGCTGATAGCACACGTTGCTGACATACCTACCTTACATCTGAGCAAATGGACTCGCCCGTCCCACGTCACCGGCGTGCCCACAATCGAGGGAACAGTCACTTGTGAGCGAGCGGTCTAACGTAACGGTGTCACTATGTTTTCGAAAGAGGAACAACGTAGTTGGGTCAAGATTGAATGTGCCAGAGGTCGTACAGCACGACAGTGTCATCAAGGTCTTCAAGAGGCGTGCAGGGAATCGGCATTGCCGTACAGAACAGTGGCACGTTTGGTAAAAGCCTTCAACGAAGGTCGGCAAACTGTGGCAGACATGCATCGGCCAGGTCGTCCTAGCGTCTCCGAAGAAGAAGTGCATGCTGTTGGCACGTTATTGGACAGTGATCGACGCCATACGATTCTGAGCTCTCCCACGAAACCGGATTAGCGCATACGACTGTGCTTCGCATCCTGAAGGAACGCATGGGCAATCGAAAAATTGCATCACGATGGGTTCCGCATGAATTGACGGAAATGCAGAAATGGATGCGTTGCGGCGCTGCTCAGACGCACTTGGAGCGCTATGAGCGCGAAGGAGAGGCGTTCTTACGCCGTATCGTAACACTGGATGAGAGAGACATGGTTCACTTCGAACGAGTCAAAACTGCAACGCCAATCCAACGAATGGCGTCATTCTGGGTCGCCGCGAAAGTCGAGAGTTCGTCAGAGCCCCAGTATGGTGAAAGTTATGGTGGTTCTCGTGTACGACTGCGATGGTGTTATCGTAACGCATTACTTTCCTCCACGGCAGACCGTCAGTGCACAGTATTACTGTTCATTTTTGGAGCATCACCTGCGACCAGCTTTGGGAAAGAAGTGGCGACACTTTTTGCACAACCCACCCATCACTTTGCACGACAATGCGCGGGCGCATACAACGCAAGCTGTGGATGCTCTGTTCGGTCGATGGGACTGGGAAGTACTGTACCATCTACCATACTCCCCAGACTAAAGTCCTTGAGACTTTGATTTGATTCCGAAGATGAAGGAACCACTTCGTGGCATTCGCTTCAGAACTGTTCCAGAGATTCGACAGGCAGTAGACCGCTCCATTCGCACCATCAACGAACAGGCTCTGCTAACGGTATACTACGCCTTCCACATCGCTGGCAACGGGTTCTACACAACGCTGGTGACTACTTTGAAGGACAGTAACAGGTGCAAACATGTAACTCTTTTGTATCGGTTGTGGATAAATACCCAGGGGGCCAATAGGAGTGGAGCATTCCTCCCATCTGCGGATGAATGCTGGTCTGTGCATCCAGGACAATTTGCTGCTGGTCTGGCAGTCACATATTTCGTGCGCTTTTGTATGCGAGTTCTGGTGCACTCTATAAATACCCACTTGTTCTGCTGATCCGTTCTGTGTGCTGGACACACACGTTGACCCAGCCAGAGAGCCCACTTCCGGTTGCTGCTTCACTCTGTGGCGAGCTGCGGCCACTGATGAACGTGTCACTTCACTGGTCCCAGGTTTTGCACAAACAAACTAGCGTGCTAATGTATTTAACACTATTTTTACGTGATGTAGAATCGTCTTTAGAGTTTAAAGGTGGTTTATTTGCACTCATTTATTTTAGTTTCAATTTATAAACAATATTCGCATGCGGCGTATTTTCGAGTGTATTTGGGTTCACTTATTTTTATGTAAAGTATTTCTGTTCCACGTGCTCCTGGGAAGGCTGCTATGCTCACGAGCGGCATCAAGAAGTTGGTACCAGAACTAAACACTTGAGAGAGCCACCATGCATTCCAAGCTGTGGCTCGTTGCGCCGCAACTTCCAGCACATTTTCCAGCTACAGTGCAGTGTTATGTGTGCAAATGCATTTGAAACAAATTATTTAAAGCAAGATGTGCAAACGTACTGGGGCATCAAACACTTTACCTAATTTGTTTACGCGGGCAAATGGGACGGCTGGTTGTACAGCATTTAACAGCGGTCACAGGAATAGGTTAGGCGGGTGGCGCATGACGTACAGCAAGTGTTTCGCGACTGAAAGATTTTTAGCGGTATGATTACGTGCGATGAGTTATGTCGACAGCATTCCTTGTGTGTTCGGAATAAAAAAAATCGATCGATGTAATTGATTCTTTTCGATGTATTTTGCAAGCCCTGCATCTTCCCAAACAGCAGAGAGATCCAACCACTGCAAATAGAAGCAATTCTATTAGCAAACAATATGCCTTCTTCTATGTAACTGAATTTCCTATTCTGAGTTCCCTCCTCTCCAGCACAGACCCACCAATTTCCAGGTGACGGAGGGAAGTGGGAGGGCTGGAGGATTTCCCAGAGGGGGAGGGATTAATGAATTGATCAATTTAATTAATTAGTCAATCAAATTGATAGACTGGGAGGGGATATTCGAATAACTCACCTGTTTTGGGTGAGGGTGATGGGGAGACAGTTGGAGGTTTGCAGAGGGGTGGGGGAGGGAAGAGGAGGGGCAGGCAAGGGGTGGGTCCGATTAATTAATAATTTTGATACCAGTTTGATATAAAGCGGCTCATAACAAGAGGGTAAGGCCCTGTCAATAAAAAGAAAACAATAGGTTAAGGGCTGACATGGAGGAGATTATATGCTTGCCTCCTATGTAGGGACCCAACACTGAGAAACTGCCCTCGTTTTCTATTTTCTCCACTACTGAGGATGTGCACTGAGGTCGAATCTTTGTTCTGGGGGACATGGGAGCATCATATCGACAGATGGCACAGACGATTGCCTGAAATAAAAGGAGTTGGATTTAGGATAGCAGTGTGGCGAGTAGATGGAGGACAACATCTAAAATGCAAGCAGAAGTTACAGGCACAGCGTTACCAGGAGTCGTTGGGGAAAGATTAATGGAGGCTGGGTGAGATCTCGTGTTGCCGCGCATCGTTTCCCATTGACACCTCATCACAGACAACAGGGACTTGCGTGGTATAGAGATAGGACGAGGGATATTGAGGGTCGCCCTGTGATGTTCAGCGACAAGTCTCTCTTCTGATTGTGGTTGTCAGTCCATGCCATCGTGTCCATAGGCGACATGATGGAGAATCACAGAAAGCAGCGATTCTCCAGAACCATAGCTCTCCAACTCCTGGAATCATTGTGTGGAAAGCTATTGGTTGTGACACCAGGACAGACTTGAAAATCTTTTAAAATTGATTGAATGTTACCTAGTATGTGCCGAGAATAACATACTCTGCTCTTGTACCCTTCACGACTAGGGTATTGCAAGACGCCAGAATGTACAGAAGTACGAAATAATGCACAGCAGACCACAGATGTAAATAAAAATCTTGTAACAATTTACAACACTAAAATGTGGTTAAATAAAGTGAAATTGTTCGAATTTGAATTTCAAACGTTCGAACATACACCAATTTTTAAGTCAATGATCTATTATTTCCAATACTTTAAAAATACTACAGTCATGTCCACACCACACAATACCAGAAAGCATTATTAGGGTTATCCCTTACGGATGTTTCGTGAGCCGTGACTTTTCAATACAAACACAGGAAACTGCAATGAGTCACTTCTTGAAATGTTGTTTATTCCATAAGCCAGTTTTAGAACTTTTAGGATCCTTTCAGGCTCATAGTCAGATGATGCACAGGAAGTTACATGACTGTCTCATAGCGTAATGCTGGATGCTGGCTCTGTGACAAGAAGATGGAAATTTCTTAAACGTATCGCCATGAGTATTGTTTACACAGCGATATAGATGCAAAAATGAATTCTATACCTAGTGCGATGGTATAGGTGGCTTTGTTATTAGTCTCCTATCAGCTTCCATTGTTATTGACAGGTTACTTTTCATAGGACATGATAGTTGCCAAACTAGTCGGCATCCAGCATGTTTTGTATAGCTGGTGCTGATGCAAAAAACTTCATACAAAGATATAACGTAATTTGCACAGAGACATTATTTGCTTTTATTTGAATACAGTCGATATATGGACAAATGCTCTAATGAAAATTTGGCGTTCACATGAACACGCAGGAACAGAATAAAGTAAAGTTATAATATATGCTGAGAATTGCACCTTTTTATCTGTACATGAGCTTTACATTTTGAAGCAACAAGAGCAAATGTCATGCCAGCATAACTTCTTGGGGATACTAGCCCCAGCAACTGTTATGAATGTAACACCTTATGCAAGTTGTGAAAACAAACAAAAATTGCACAAATATGTCTGCTTGGATTTTGTCCTAGTCTGTACTTAACTAAACTCTGCCCAAACAGGCCAGTAAGGCCCATAGGTAACGACCGGCCGCCGTGTCATCCTCTGCCCACAGGCGTCAATGGATGTGAATATGGGAAAGGGGGGGGGGGCGGCATGTGGTCAACACACCGCTCTTCCGGTCGTATGTCGGTTTACGAGACCAGAGCCTCTACTTCTCAATCAAGTAGCTCCTCAGTTCGCCACACAAGGGCTGAGCGCACCCTGCTTGCCAACAGCGCCCGGTAGACCGGATGATCACACATCCAGGTGCTAGCCCAGCCCGGCAGCGCTTAACTTCGGTGATCTGACGGGAACCGCTGTTACGACTGCGGCAAGGCCT
This sequence comes from Schistocerca gregaria, assembly GCF_023897955.1. Classification (NCBI taxonomy): domain Eukaryota; kingdom Metazoa; phylum Arthropoda; class Insecta; order Orthoptera; family Acrididae; genus Schistocerca; species Schistocerca gregaria. Next base: position 431,475,107 of record NC_064921.1, read on the forward strand.
TTGGCCCTAGACAGTACACAAACAATAAATTGAATTTTCTTTCATTTTTCTCTCTAACTTTTGACTGACTAATTTCTGAAGCAGCGTTCTCTGTCTCACACTGATACATTCGCCCTTCCTCGTTATACCTGAATGTTTATATCAACATCATTATAGAAACATCCTGAACAGTAAACCAATCATTATCCACTGGTCGACCTTCATGTACAGGTAGTATCAGAAACACTTTTGAAAGCTTTGTAGGTGGCTTTCTCATACCGTAACAAGAAAAAAGTTCACATAGAAATTTGTCTAAAAATTATTTGTATCTCTAAGTTATTACTGAAATTTTAAATGCCAAGACCGTTGTGTCCAGTAATTAGCATTTATGTTTTACATAAGATGATAGTGAAGACGCGAGTCAATCGACTGTTACATCATTGTGACCTCGATAGTGACACGTTCCTACAGATACATGTTTTCATTTGACATTTATGTACATTTGAAACTAATCTGTCTCCAACGTTTCACATTGCAGTGTGAGTGAGTCGCTGGTACGCTTTTCGTTTAACCATGACAAGGCTGCCTCGGGCATGGATGTGTGTGATGTCCTTAGGTTAGTTAGGTTTAAGTAGTTCTAAGTTCTAGGGGACTAATGACCACAGCAGTTGAGTCCCATAGTGCTCAGAGCCATTTGAACCATGACAAGGTGTTTGCATTGTGAACAGACACATATGATTGCATGTGCGGCCGTGCAGCTGACTATGGGCGAGGGACCACACAATCTCATCAAGACATGTTTCCTGAAAAAAGGCAGCCGAGACACGCAGCCTTTGGTAGTTTACGATATTCTGTTGCATCAGCTGCTAATCCACTTCTTGTATCTTTAGTACTCGTTACAACTGAGATGAAACAACAGATTTTTACAACCTACTTTTTTGGGATTATAAAAACCTAATGATACAATTTAGGCCACATAAAAGTTCAGTTTAAGGTTAATGTGTGAGCTGAAACTGTTAGTGTCTGCATGGTAGATCCAAACACAGGATGTTCAAAAAAAGTGACGAAAACTTTGAGAGGCGGTAGTACTCACCGAAACAAGAAAAATAGCTCCAATAAACCCGGGTGCGAAAACGCATGCTTTGCGAGATTAACACTTGTTTATAGGAAGGGCTGTGCTACGTTTGGTCGCTGATATTAGCTCAGTCGTTGCATTGGCGCTCCGTCAGATGTGTCTGCAGGATATTATTAAGTCTTACTCACAGTATTCTACCTACCATTAGGTGGTCTGCAATTAATTGTGTGGTTCGAGACGTGTTGAAGACTACATTAGTTTTCGTCGTGTTTGTCTCCCTTATTGTACAGTACCGTCAACCCTGAGTACGTATCGTGGTGATTTCCTTTCTTCCAAACGCGAATTCACTTATGTGTTGACTGTTATTGCAACATTTGTGAGTGCAAATGGTATAATACATTCACATTTTCTCTCTTCCACCAATTGTTAAAAGTAGAAGCCTACTACTCGACGAGTGAAATAGCGGATATGATATTCTGCTACGGTTTAGTAAATGAACGTATCCTGGCAGTCCATGCCCTCCACGCTGAAAAATATCAACAGTGCAGAGCGCCCTCTGAGAAGCAGTTCGGCAAACTTTTCCAGCGTCTGAGCTTTACTGGTACCCTTGCATGCCTGATATGGAGGACCGTGTGCCACGTTCGACCCCCTGGGACCAGTGTGCGGCGGTTAGCAATAGCAGAAGGCGTGTCTCTTTCACTTATCTGGGGGGTACTTCATGAACAACTGCTGTACCTATATCATGTTCAGCACTTTCTGGCCCCAGGACTACAGGATCATCATGGCAGACAGCAATCCTGTCAATCGTTGTTCCAGAACTGTGCCATAGATCCACTGTTCACATCAATCAAGACTGTATTTGCCGATGAAGCAGTGTTCGCAAGAGGTGATGTTGTGAATTTTCGTTACCAGAATGTAGAGGCAGAGGCAAATCCCCGAGAAATTCAGGAAAAAAGGCACCAATACCGATTCCAAAAATCAACATAAGGGCAAACGTATTTCGCGACAGATTAATGGGGCCATACCACAAAGGTTAACTGGTTACCTGGGCGCACTATTTCTACTTTCTCATTAATGTATTGCCTACCTTGTTGGAGGATCTGCAGCAACGAATGCAAACGTGGTTCATACACGACGGCGCACTAGCACACTTTCGTCACAATGTGTGCGAACATAGACGGGGGTGGGGGTGGGGAGGAGGAGCACACCTTGTGCTGTTGTTCCCCAGACCTCAGTCCCTACACTTTTGATTGAGGGGCACTTGACGAATTGATCTACACCAGGCCGATCAACGTAGTGAGAACACTACAGGGTCGCGTCTTTAATGCGTGCCAGCACATACAATAATAACCGTATAATTTCAAAGAGTGCGTCGTTCCTTACGCCGGAAGGCAGAAGTGTGCATTCTCATGAATAGACGCCACCTTGAACACCTCCTGTAAACACGTGTTTATCGTAGAAAGTTTGCATTTCCGAATCCATGTTTATTGGACTAATTTTTCTTGTTTATGCTACCACCTATCAAAGCATTGGATACTTTTTTTTGAACACCCTGTATACTTCCCGCACGTCTTTCAGATGCTGTCCACGAGGACTTCATTTAGTCTTCCAGGCTTCGTACAGGATGCATCCCTGCGAATAAAAGGGGTTTAAGGTTTTAACATTCCTTCGTTATTCTAGTTGCACTGTATGAAACCTTCCATGACAGATATATAAGTACAGGAGGACCAGTTCCTTGACCTAGATAATTCTACCTCCGATCTCACTCAGTTGGTATATTATCTATGGGCAAATCTAAAACTATTGATTTTGTGTAGAGGGCATTCATAATGCAGAAATTCCCCATCAGAGTGCCATAGAAGTGCGCAAAACCAGTGACACACTTTGGGTAGGTTCAGAGGGCGTGACAGTCCACGATCCTACAAGTGCCTGCTTGTGTGGAAGCAAGCAAATGACATTTTTGAAGCTTTGTTGTGTGTTTCCGGCTTGAATACTTTGTAATGTGTTCTTTCGTTAATAACTAAAAACAACGGGTTTCAGAACATACGTTTCCTTTACAGGTTTTCTTGTTTTGGTGTGGAATACACGTCCGAAGTTTGCAAGAGTACATCTGATGCATCCAGTATAATTATGCTTCTATATTTAATAAATATTGTAAAATTCGTGGGACACTTACGAGAGACTGTTGAGGAGCTGATAGCAAATGAAGTAGAGATTAGTTGTGAATGACAGCAGAACAATTTTGTTGATGCGCGCATTCGTGGCCTGGGCGAGGTGTGCCAGGCTGCAGTAATTCTCACGGATGCGCTGCCAAATTTTCTGTGGCACAGCCTGCAAAATAGGACAACACCATTTTAAGTGCGACCACGCAAGACATCACAAAATAGGAACATCAATTTTAACAAACGATATAGAACATTTTTGATTTCCTTAGAGTACTATTTCAGTTTTCTGCAAAGATCGAACCACATTCGTCGACATGTGTAACTTAACCTGTAAGGAACACGCTTGATTTCAGTAAAGTCAGCCACACGTGTATTGTATTGTGACATAACACTAATACAGATTAGCGACGTTTAATTTCGGGTTGTATTTTGCCTCGCACTAAGTGGATAAAAATATCAAATAACAGTAGTGTTTTGGTGCCAACAAGATGGCCAACTCCGCCGTATATAGTGACTGACTGTTTCATTTTACATGGCGGTAAAGTACTGTGTTGTGATTCGGAGAGCAAGATGTATGTGTGTGTGTGTGTTTGTGTGTGCTGATGAATCTGTGTGGGTTCAGTGAATGCTCTGTGGGTTTTGTAAATACTTACAAAGGAGACCGCCATTGCCGCTCCTCTCACCAAGCCCTGTATATGGGCAACCCGTAGATCAGATGTCAGTTTGTGCCCAAAGAGCGGTTAGTTACCTCGGACAGAGCGGCCCCTCCTGCCGGAGGTTTCGAGTCCTCCCTCGGGTATGGATGTGTGTTGTTCTTAGCATAAGTTAGTTTAATTAGTGTGTAATTCTAGAGACCGATGACCTCAGTAGTTTGGTCCCTTAGGAATTCACACACATTTGAACATTTTGCCCGAAGAGTGGACTTGTCTCCTACCACCCGACCACCTCTTCCGGGTATACTGCAAATCATTTACAATCATTAATTTTAAGCTAATGCGTGTTATTCTACAGATCATAAAAAGTGTGGATGCCAGTCAGCTCATGTTACTTCAATGTGTTAGCGTTGTGTAGCAAAGCGTCATACTTTAATTTGTTAGTACATACTCCAGTCATATTAATGTAACCACTGTCTATGTTCGGCGACAATGTACGATAAGCCCTGACAGACAGCTGGTGGCAGCAGTAGCAATGGAGGGTATATAAAACGTGTTAGGAGGATGTGATAAACAGAAACGAAATGAAATGATCGCATGACATTGCTGGCCAGGAGGCCCCAACCGGGGAAGTTCGGCCGCAAGTGCGAGTCTTCTTGCAGTCGACGCCACATTGGGCGACTCACGTATCGGCGATGAGGATGAAATGATAATGATGACAGCACAATAGCCAGTCCACGAGCGGGGAAAATTTCCAACCCGGCCGGGAATCGAACCCTGGCTCGCTCCATAGGTGCGAGGTAACACCTGCAACATTCGCCGATATTATCATGTTAGTGCTTCATACTCCGAGCTAGGGTGGCTGCGGTAAGAAAAATTGCGTGACTACCACATTCTATGTCCACCGACTCCTCGTCGCGCAAGCACCCCAGTACCTTGCTTCAGAGATTAAAAACCTGTCATGCCATCATAATCGAAACACTCTTGTTTGGTATCCTAATTGTGCCCACGCACAAAACAAAAACTTTTGCAAACTCCTTCTCAGTTGCCGCTGTCCGCCTCTGGGACAAACTTCCCCTTACCTTGCGCAAAATTCAATCTCCTGCTGCTTTTAAGAAGAAGTTGAAGCATTTCCTACTAACATCCTCGTAACGTTCTCCACAAAATTAATGTACAAGGCCAATCCTCTAATCTGTCAAATACACTCCTGGAAATTGAAATAAGAACACCGTGAATTCATTGTCCCAGGAAGGGGAAACTTTATTGACACATTCCTGGGATCAGATACATCACATGATCACACTGACAGAACCACAGGCACATAGACACAGGCAACAGAGCATGCACAATGTCGGCACTAGCACAGTGTATATCCACCTTTCGCAGCAATGAAGGCTGCTATTCTCATATGGAGACGATCGTAGAGATGCTGGATGTAGTCCTGTGGAACGGCTTGCCAAGCCATTTCCACCTGGCGCCTCAGTTGGACCAGCGTTCGTGCTGGACGTGCAGACCGCGTGAGACGACGCTTCATCCAGTCCCAAACATGCTCAATGGGGGACAGATCCGGAGATCTTGCTGGCCAGGGTAGTTGGCTTACACCTTCTAGAGCACGTTGGGTGGCACGGGATACATACGGACGTGCATTGTCCTGTTGGAACAGCAAGTTCCCTTGCCGGTCTAGGAATGGTAGAACGATGGGTTCGATGACGGTTTGGATGTACCGTGCACTATTCAGCGTCCCCTCGACGATCAACAGAGGTGTACGGCCAGTTTAGGAGATCGCTCCCCACAACATGATGTCGGGTGTTGGCCCTGTGTGCCTCGGTCGTATGCAGTCCTGATTGTGGCGCTCACCTGCACGGCGCCAAACACGCATACGACCATCATTGGCACCAAGGCAGAAGCGACTCTCATCGCTGAAGACGACACGTCTCCATTCGTCCCTCCATTCACGCCTGTCGCGACACCACTGGAGGCGGGCTGCACGATGTTGGGGCGTGAGCGGAAGACGGCCTAACGGTGTGCTGGACCGTAGCCCAGCTTCATGGAGACGGTTGCGTATGGTCCTCGCCGATACCCCAGGAGCAACAGTGTCCCTAATTTGCTGGGAAGTGGCGGTGCAGTCCCCTACGGCACTGCGTAGGATCCTACGGTCTTGGCGTGAATCCGTGCGTCGTTGCGGTCGGGTCCCAGGTCGACGGGCACGTGCACCTTCCGCCGACCACTGGCGACAACATCGATGTACTGTGGAGACCTCACGCCCCACGTGTTGAGCAATTCGGCGGTACGTCCACCCGGCCTCCCGCATGCCCACTATACGCCCTCTCTCAAAGTCCGTCAACTGCACATACGGCTCACGTCCACGCTGTCGCGGCATGCTACCAGTGTTAAAGACTGCGATGGAGCTCCGTATGCCACGGCAAACTGACTGACACTGACGGCGGCGCTGCACAAATGCTGCGCAGCTAGCGCCATTCGACGGCCAACACCGCGGTTCCTGGTGTGTCCGCTGTGCCGTGCGTGTGATCATTGCTTGTACAGCCCTCTCGCAGTGTCCGGAGCAAGTATGGTGGGTCTGACACACCGGTGTCAATGTGTTCTTTTTTCCATTTCCAGGAGTGTAGCAAAGCTAGCGTCTCCTATCTTGCTCCTGAGATGCCTTCCTCTTCATCTATCTCTATTAGCCACGCAATCTTCTTTTCCTTTATATTTCCTTAATTATGTTTCATCATGTCTCTCTATTCTTCTCCTCCCTTCGCCATCAGTCTCGCTCATACTCTCTGCTGCTAGCACTCCTATCTAAAATCTGTCTCTTCAATAATGTGTAATTACAACAGTACTTATGATCTACGAATATAAACTCTACATTTACGTATTTTTCCAGGTGTGCTTTTGTAATTGTTTTTTTTCACTTTTTGTACTAGATGTAGTTTAATATGCCTACTAAAACATATGAATGTAAAATAAGTAGAATGCCTGGTTAGATGTAAGAGAGGAAATAAATAAATAAACTGCCGATTCAACTGTGTTGCAGAATGAGCCGTAGATGAAAGAGGTGAACAACCGCTGCGAACACGTGTACGGGCGAATAGACCCCCAACTGGCTGCCCAGATCAACCTAGCGGCTGTCGTGTCTCCTCAACGAGCGTTCAGCGAACGTTCCTGCATGTGGACCTCCACAGCGGGTACCTCTTTCATGCACCCACGATGACTGCTGTTCACTGGCGACAAAGATTGGTATTTGCAAGCCAATACTGCAAATTGACGTCCACTGACTGGTGGTCTTTTCCAAGGTATCAAGTTTCTTGATCGGTCGGATAGAAAGCAAATACTCTGTAACATCTCCAGAAGTGTCAGGCCGGATGAGGGAGCGTTATGAACTGGGGAATGTCTTCGTGGCATTCCCTACTTGATCTCGTCATTCTAGAAGGCAAAATGGATCAACACAAGTTTGTTTGGGGACCATGTCTACCCCTACATACAGCTACATACACTTTGCTTGTAAAGTGGCTATAATTACGCATCTTACAAGCACTCATCCTCATACTCTGCCGTGATCTACAAACACAATTAGGTATCATGTGATACGCTGTACATCGTATATATGAATATATAAACAAGACTGACATTATCACGTACGGCCGGCCGGTGTGGCCGAGAGGTTCTAGGCGCTTCAGTCTGGAACCGCGCGACTGCTACGGTCGCAGGTTCGAATCCTGCCTCGGGCATGGATGTGTGTGATGTCCTTAGGTTAGTTAGGTTTACGTAGTTCTAAGTTCTAGGGGACTGATGACCTCAGATGTTAAGTCCCATAGTGCTCAGAGCCATTTGATTATAGTGGTAGCAATTGGTGGATGATCACGGCAAAGCATTGATTTGCGTGGCGAAACACGACTGCACAGGCGTTAATAAAAAATCTTTCGTTGTTGCAAAGACACAACGGCGCACGTTGCAGTTAGTTCGATGGATTGCCGAAACCGAGGTAGCGCACTGGCTTCTATTCTTGCCTCCTGTGTTCGGTTAAGCCGGCCGCGGTGGTCTTGCGGTTCTAGGCGCTCAGTCCGGAACCGCGCGACTGCTACGGTCGCAGGTTGGAATCCTGCCTCGAGCGTGGATGTGTGTGGTGTCCTTAGGTTAGTTAGGTTTACGTAGTTCTAAGTTCTAGGGGACTGATGATCACAGATGTTAAGTCCCATAGTGCTCAGAGCCATTTGAACCATTTTGTGTTCGGTTAGAGAAATCTGGGTCTCCGATTACAGGGTGATTATGAATTCCGTATCAGTGCAGAAAAGACTAAACTGGTTTAAAGATAGACGCTACGAACACTGGTGCCATAACAAGTTCTAGTAATCGAAAAACTCAGCAGCTGTCTAGTGCTCGATGAATATAGGTTAGTTGTGGACTTCAAAAACTTCAAAATTCTAGGTAATGATTTCTCTTTCTGTGACAGTGTTACCTAAGAGGACCACATCAGCTTCTGCTTATTACTGTTTCGCCACAACAACTGGTGACTTACTGGACTATTTCATCCACAATCGTCAAACGCTGGAAGAATGGGTAAGCCTTATTTTCTTTTATTGGTGTACTTACTATGCGGTCAGAGCCTTATTACCTAGATGGTACATAGTGCTGCCAGAAATCCCGGTTTTAGGAATGTCATTACCTGTCCCGCGTGAGCATTAAGCGTTCGCCAAATGCCGCGACTCTTAGGCAATGCTAACAAAATGGACGAGTACACGGAAGTTCCAAAATTAATTTCTGAATGTGGCAACTAAGAAAGTTTGCATGCGATGCGACAGGAGGTCGCGATCAGCCGATGGACTGAAGTGACAACTCAGTACATGCCGGATCTGTACATGTCGAAAACACTCAGCCGCATGGCATTCATCAGAATTCTTTTACTACCAGCTTAAAGCCGTTACTTTTGGTGAACAGAGCCAAGGCTACGCACTACCATTGGACCAGTGTACCAGCTTGGTTCAAAAAGAAGACGTACTACGAAGAAATTATCCGGACGGCAAGGAAATCGGTAGATGTGATGTACATGTACAGACAAACAGGTTGTTACAATCATTTTGTGGTCGAAGCTCTTTCCTTGTCCACACTTACTTCCTAATATGTAATATAGGGAATGCGGTTCTGCCTAGAGAAAGAAAAAAAACTGTGTTTGCTCCTAGCAGAACCGCATTTCCTTGTAACGTAGAACAAATGCAATTTCAGAATAATTGTACCATTTATTCAAGACAAAGAGCTTCACAAACTGAGCAAGTCAGAAACGAGTTGGTCCTCCTGAGGGATAACGTTCCAAATTCTGTCTTTTTTATTGTGAAAATCCCGCTTCTCCGTTCGGAAATCCCCCCGTTGGACCTAAATAGATTTGGATCGTGTTGAGGCCGCTCAACCGTCTTCGTTCTGGAACAGGAATATCCAGAAGTAGCCTCCATAAATAGAAATTCCCTGTGGATACCACCAATTGTCACTGCGGAAAACCGTAAAGAGTGGAGCACTTACTGGATTGCCAACTGTGCCCTCCGTCCTGCACACAAGATCATCTGCTTGAAACTCCGAGCGCAATTGTAGTGGCAAGATTTTGGTCAACAATAATCTAACTTGATTATTCTTTTTCCATTTACTTTTAATGCTAATAATCATATATTTATTTCTGTCTCGAATGAATAAGTAAATAAAGTCACTTGTTGGATGCTATACCGCTTGCACAAAAGGAATGTGATGCTGAGTCGCAAGAACAAGTTGAGTAGCCATTGACGCCCATTCTGTGAGAGTGACTAATAGTTGCTGCGGTGTAAACGCATCCTTAAGATGTTGTATACTACATGTCATTTGTAAACCTCAAGGTTTTGAGTGGGAATAGGTTGCAGAACATGCTACTGATGACCTCTGTGTTCTTCATGTTTCTCCACTCTTCCACTACCCTTTTCGTTCCACATATTACATGGCCTCGCTTTACTTTTAGAGATCTGACTGGTGTAATGAAATTGGGATGAAGTAAATCTCAGTTATTCGTTGCTCCCTTTTCCATGAGATCAACATACTCATTTCGTTGTGTGGCTTATACACATTCGTCTGCAACTTTATAACAGATATATAATAGTTCCATCTGAATACATGTGAATGATAATGGACATAATTTTAATTCTCAAGGTACGAACGTCAATAACGTCGTGTTACACTGGATGTACATCTTACCCTGTCAAATACACGAGCAATATCTTGATTAAAATGTTCAAAGCGATCGGCAAGTGCAAGGCTAATCAGTATGAGGAAGAGGTCCATGTAGTTCCAACTGAAGGTGGCCGCGGTGTTTATGGTAGCGAGCCAGGCGGATGTCCAGTAGCTGAAGCCGATGTAGTGGTAGGCCGAGGGGAACTCGTTGGCCAGGTACAGCTGCAGCCACGACAGCCCGCCCGGGGAACACTCGTAGGCGTGGACGACGTTGAACAGCCTGGCCAGGATGTGCTCCGCTGTGGAAAGATTGTGTGAAACGCTTGTACGACCAGCTACCACACACACGGTGCGCGCTGCAAACGCTACAAGTCAACAGCTTAAACAGAAGGAGCAACGGAAGGAGCTTTAAAAAGTTAAAGCTAGTGGCTTAGTGACGTTGTGAGCGCGGGAAGCAACGGGGGTATCCCTCATTGCTCTCCTGGATAAATTCCTTGTTGGAGCCGTTTGTTGCCATCTTCCTCTGAACTGTTAAGATCTGTAATCTGTTCTGTGACAAGTGCCCTTGCATTGTAGAGACCGGTTCGTGTTGAAGTTGATGGTTATATAGTGAAAGGAAGAGGGAAAATGAAACGCCGTGCTGGCACAGAGTCGGTGCTTGTCGAACATCCACTGACGTCCGCGGTCAATATCGCCATCCAAAGCGGAAGAAGTGGCGCTGTGATTAAGTGGCTGGATTCGCATTCGGAAGAAGTAGGGTTCGTATCCCCCTTCCTTCCAGCTATCCCGATTTACTGCTTTCCGATATGTATCTTTTATTAATATCTTAGAGCGAAGGCGGATGTGTTTCTTTACATCTACATCTACATCCATACTCCGCAAGCCACCTGACGGTGTGTAGCGGAGGGTACCCTAAGTACCTCTATCGGTTCTCCCTTCTATTCCAGTCTCGTATTGTTCGTGGAAAGAAGGATTGTCGGTATGCTTCTGTGTGGGCTCTAATCTCTCTGATTTTACCCTCATGGTCTCTTCGCGAGATATACGTAGGAGGGAGCAATATACTGCTTCACTCCTCGGTGAAGGTATGTTCTCGAAACTTTAACAAAAGACCGTACCGAGCTACTGAGCGTCTCTCCTGCAGAGTCTTCCACTGGAGTTTATCTATCATCTCCGTAACGCTTTCGCGATTACTAAATGATCCTGTAACGAAGCGCGCTGCTCTCCGTTGGATCTTCTCTATCTCTTCTATCAACCCTATCTGGTACGGATCCCACACTGCTGAGCAGTATTCAAGCAGTGGGCGAACAAGCGTACTGTAACCTACTTCCTTTGTTTTCGGACTGCATTTCCTTAGGATTCTTCCAATGAATCTCAGTCTGGCATCTGCTTTACCGACGATCAACTTTATATGATCATTCCATTTTAAATCACTCCTAATGCGTACTCCCAGATAATTTATGGAATTAACTGCTTCCAGTTGCTGACCTGCTATTTTGTAGCTAAATGGTAAGGGATCTATCTTTCTATGTATTCGCAGCACATTACACTTGTCTACATTGAGATTCAATTGCCATTCCCTGCACCATGTGTCAATTCGCTGCAGATCCTCCTGCATTTCAGTACAATTTTTCATTGTTGCAACCTCTCGATACACCACAGCATCATCTGCAAAAAGCCTCAGTGAACTTCCGATGTCATCCACCAGGTCATTTATGTATATTGTGAATAGCAACGGTCCTATGACACTCCCCTGCGGCACACCTGAAATCACTCTTACTTCGGAGGACTTCTCTCCATTGAGAATGACATGCTGCGTTCTGTTATCTAGGAACTCCTCAATCCAATCACACAATTGGTCTGATAGTCCGTATGCTCTTACTTTGTTCATTAAACGACTGTGAGGAACTGTGTCAAACGCCTTGCGGAAGTTAACAAACACGGCATCTACCTGTGAACCCGTGTCTACGGCCCTCTGAGTCTCGAGGACGAATAGCGCGAGCTGGGTTTCACACGACCGTCTTTTTCGAAACCCATGCCGATTCCTACAGAGTAGATTTCTAGTCTCCAGAAAAGTCATTATACTCGAACATAATACGTGTTCCAAAATTCTACAACTGATCGACGTTAGAGATATAGGTCTATAGTTCTGCACATCTGTTCGATGTCCCTTCTTGAAAACGGGGATGACCTGTGCCCTTTTCCAATTCTGGAACGCTTCGCTGTTCTAGAGACCTACGGTACACCGCTGCAAGAAGGGGGGGGGGGGAAGTTCCTTCGCGTAATGTGTGTAAAATCGAACTGGTATCCCATCAGGTCCAGCGGCCTTTCCTCTTTTGAGCGATTTTAATTGTTTCTCTATCCCTCTGTCGTCTATTTCGATATCTACCATTTTGTCATCTGTGCGACAATCTAGAGAAGGAACAACAGTGCAATCTTCCTCTGTGAAACAGCTTTGGAAGAAGACATTTAGAATTTCGGCCTTTAGTCTGTCATCCTCTGTTTCAGTACCATTTTGGTCACAGAGTGTCTGGACATTTTGTTTTGATCCACCTACCGCTTTGACATAGGACCAAAATTTCTTAGGATTTTCTGCCAAGTCAGTACATAGAACTTTACTTTCGAATTCATTGAACGCCGCTCGCATAGCCCTCCTCACACTACATTTCGCTTCGCGTAATTTTTCTTTGTCTGCAAGGCTTTGGCTATGTTTATGTTTGCTGTGAAGTTCCCTTTGCTTATACAGCAGTTTTCTAACTCGGTTGTTGTACCATGGTGGCTCTTTTTCATCTCTTACGATCTTGCTTGGCACATACTCATCTAACGCATATTGTACGATGGTTTTGAACTTTGTCCACTGATCCTCAACACTATCTGTACCTGAGATAAAACTTTTGTGTTGAGCCATCAAGTACCCTGAAATCTGCTTTTTGTCACTTTTGCTAAACAGGAAAATCTTCCTACCTTTTTCAATATTTCTATTTACGGCTGAAATCATCGATGCAGTAACCGCTTTATGATCGCTGATTCCCTGTTCTGTTTTAACTGATTCAAATAGTTCGGGTCTGTTTGTCACCAGAAGGTCTAATATGTTATCGCCACGAGTCGGTTCTCTGTTTAACTGCTCAAGGTAGTTTTCAGATAAAGCACTTAAAAATATTTCACTGGATTCTTTGTCCCTGCCACCCGTTATGAACGTTTGAGTCTCCCAGTCTATATTCGGCAAATTAAAATCTCCACCCAGAACTATAACATGGTGGGGAAATCTACTCGAAATATTTTCCAAATTATTCTTCAGGTGCTCAGCCACAACAGCTCCTGAGCCCGGGGGCCTATAGAGACATACAATTACCATGTCTGAGCCTCCTTTAACCGTGACCTTCACCCAAATCATTTCACAATTCGGATCTCCGTCAATTTCCTTCGATACTATTGCTCTTCTTATCGCTATAAACACGCCTCCCCCTTCACTGTCCAGCCTGTCTCTGCGGTATACATTCCAATCTGAGTTTAGGATTTCATTGCTGTTTACGTCTTGTTTCAGCCAACTTTCTGTCCATAGTACTACACGGGCGTTGTGACCGTTTATTAATGAGAGCAGTTCTGGGACCTTTCTATAGACGCTCATGCAGTTTACTATTAGCACATTATTATTGTTATTCCCTGTTGCATTTTGCCTACTCCTACCTTGCCGCGTCTCAGGAGGCGTCTTGTCGGGCCTAGGGAGGGAATTCTCTAACCTAAAAAAAAAAACCATGTGCACTCCACACGTACTCCGCTACCCTCGTAGCCGCTTCCGGCGTGTAGTGCACGCCTGACCTTTTCAGGGGGACCCTACATTTCTCCATCCGATAGCGGAGGTCGAGAAATTTGCACCCCAGCTCTCCGCAGAATCGTCTGAGCCTCTGGTTTAAGCCTTCCACTCGGCTCCAAACCAGAGGACCGCGATCGGTTCTGGGAACGATACTACAAATAGTTAGCTCTGATTCCACCCCGCGAGCGAGGCTTTCCGCCTTCACCAATTCCGCCAACCGCCTGTACGAACTGAGGATGACCTCTGAACCCAGACGGCAGGAGTCATTGGTGCCGACATGACCAACAATTTGCAGTCGGGTGCACCCAGTGCCTTCTATCGCCGCCGGTAGGGCCTCCTCCACATCTCGGATGAGACCCCCCGGCAAGCAGACAGAGTGAACACTGGCCTTCTTCCCTAAGTGGCTGCATCACCCGCCTAACGTTGGAGTTCCCAATAACTAATAAACCCCTCCCCCCGTGTGCCTGTTCGGACCTTGCTGACGGAGCAGCCACATGTCCACTCACAGGCCGAGCGGGCGATGCCACACGGCCAGCCTCCACATTTACCCTCCGCCTCGTGCGCCGCGAACGCCGCTGAACCCGCCACTCCCCTTGGGGAGAGGGTGGCCCAACCGCGCCCGGTACCCGCGAAGATATCTCGACAGCAGGGACAGTGGGTGAAGCATGTAACACCTGGGGTGTACCTTGCGACGCACCAGACTCCTCACTGCCGCTACACTCCGAGGCAGCAGCCTGAAGACGGCTGACCGCGGCCATCAACACGCTCAGCTGTTCGCGAAGAGTGTCCAGCTTCTCCTGCGTCCTTACACAGCAGTCACACATCCTATCCATCCTAAGAAATCAATTTACTGCAGAGAGTTAATCAACTTTTAACTAGACTGCTAATTCACTAAAGGCGGCTGATTGTTGACTGAACTGTGGTTGCTAGCCACTCCTTGTAGAAAACAATGAAAATAGCACTACCTGTCTCTGGACTGTATTCAAAACAAACACTAGCACTACTGGCACTATGGCTGACTAAAGGGACTCTCTCTGACTGTTTTCAAAACAAACACGAAATCTATGAAACACTATTAATAGCACTCGACAATTAAAACTTCCTAAAAGCAAAAACACACGGAAGAAGAAGTGACAAGTAAGAAAAATACAGTTCATACTTAAATTAAGGTAGCTCGCTGCACAGCAGACGTGAAGCAGACGGCGGTTAGGGCGACTCTGAAATGGATACGGCCGGTTACTTTCCCTATCCTAGTCCAGTCCGAGCTTCTCCAGCATTTTCGATGACTTCGTCTTTGGTGAAACTTCCGACACTACTCGTACTTTCTTGGTTCACCACCACCGGCCTGAGTGGCCGAGCGGTTCTAGGCGCTACAGTCTGGAGCCGCGCGACAGCTACGGTCGCAGGTTCGAATCCTGCCTCGGGCATGGATGTGTGTGTTGTCCTTAGGTTAGTTAGGTTTAAGTAGTTCTAAGTTCTAGGGGACTGATGACCAGAGCAGTTGAGTCCCATAGTGCTCAGAGCCATTTTTTCTTATAAATGTTCAATACGTGCACCTTAAGTTATGCGGCACACATCCAACCTGAAATACAGCTCCTTCCACGCAATAGCCTCCTCACTTATGTGGCACAACTATGGGAAATCATTAGTAAGTGGCTGAACGTACACACCATCGTTTATAAAGCACCAATGGAAAAAAATCGGATCGTGTGAGGTCAGGAAAACGTAGACGCCAGCGGAAAACACCATTGTCGTTGCGACCTTTAAAACCAATCCAACAGTCAGGGTCTCCGACGTTGAACCACTCTCGTACAAAGTGATGCCAATGGGGAAGGGCTCTATCTTGTCGCTAAGTTCTCGGGTACATCTTCTAACTGGGGAAACAGCCATTCTTGTAACATATATGAGTCACCTCTATTACATTAGCTTTAGCGAAAGAAATTTTCCGTATACTTGACGTCGAGAACCAACGTAGGAGACCATTAGTTTGTGGGAATCTCTTTGATATTATACAACTTCATGAGGATGTTCTGACACCCAGATAAGAACATTATGGGTGTTACGGTGCCCGCTTATTTCCATGTCCGTGTCGATCTTAGTGCTGAGTTTTCACTCAGACGGCGCTATGGCGTTAGGCGGTTGTTTCCGTGCGTGATCCCTGGCCGCAGCTTAGCTGGAGGCGTGTGAGGAGGAAAGAGGTGGCTGCCTTGGCGTGGAGACAGTTCTGCTCGGCTGGGGTTGTTTGCGTCTGGACGCCGAGTGGGGCCCGATCGGAAGACCTGACCGTGATTTTACGGTTAATAGTGTGGACAGCGGCGTGGTGTGCCGTTTAACTTGATTCGCAAGGGGAGCAAATTCTCGCCTGTTGTAGTTTGTCGAGCCTGAGTTTGAAATACCTTCTGTGTGCGGCGGGAACTCATTTCGTCCTCCTGTCTTTCCGTCGCTGGGATTACTATCCTCATTTACCGTCCCATGGATGCATATCGATGGGGTACGCTGCTCTCCGTGCTCTACTAGACACTGGTGATGGAAGTGCGTCGTTCAGCGTCGCGTTAGTCTGGGTGCTTTAAGTTTGATCTTCAAGTGCATAGTCCTCGAGTGGCACTCCTTAGAGTTTGCCTTGCGCAGTTGGATTGGAGTTTACTTTGCCTTGTGGTGCTTCCGCTTTCCGTTAACGAAGGTTAAGCTTGATTCGGCACTCCGTACGGCGCTTGGCACCTCAGCAGGCGGGTCGGAGCCACCTTCGCGACTAAACGGAAGCCTTTGGTCTGAGAGGTCTTGTGTTTTACATATTGTTCATAAATTGTTGTTTTGGTAATAAGTTGGCTGATGTTTCTTATAGATTTCCCGACATTTGGTCTGTTGTCCTCCCCGAGCTACGACTCGTTGTTTCAAAAGTCGGTCCTTGTTTTGGCTTAGTATTATTTTGGTTTACTGCCTGGTGGTTCTGGGAGTACGCCGGGTCGGTGTGATTGTGTTGCATTTGGTATGGGGCTGTGTGCTGGGAGCCGTGGAGTACCATTTGTGTGAACTGCTTCACTGGGGAGTACTGATCTGGCCATTCTTGGTCCTCTACTGTATGAAATTATTTTATTATTATTTTAAAGTAACATTATTAGTTAAATGATTTAATTCTTGTTGCGCTAATTGCAACTTGGGTACCCAGAAATTTAGTACTGTAATTATGGAAGATTTAATAGTGGCACATGCCCCTTTACCTGTTTCGTAATTTGTTAATTACCGAAAGGCCTTAAGCTCACAGGCACATGATGTGATTTTCTTAAATTATTGTATTTTTATGTCATGTTATTGTTTTTTTAATTTGCTGATCACTGGTGTACTGTTCCAAGTATTAAAATGTTTCAGGTAGCTATTACTTGGGTTGAACGCGCGGAACCGCAACGGGGAGAGTAGTTGCGTGCCTTACGTCTCCGTTGTTGGCGCGGCCTGGTGTCCGTTCTTTATTTTGGTGCACCTGAGTTAAGTATTGTGTTGCCTCCTCCCTGGCGGCCCCGTTGTGTGTTTCTCATAAACATTTCCTTCAAGGCATTTGAGTTAATTTTATGCTAGTATTATTTTACTTTCTTACATTGGTAAAATTGTGCGGCCTTCATTATGCACACTGTTTGTCATAGCGGAGTTGATGTGTCGTTGTAATTTCTTAAACTCCATTGTGTGTGCCCTTCGTGATACATATTGTTTGTCATAATAGATTCGAGTATGGCAATTATAATGTCTCATATAACATGATGTGCGTGTGTAATGGTGCAATAAATGGATGATTCGTATTTCTATTTTTGACGCCCTTCATGCCTCCTTTCTTGTCCCTATTGGTACGCTATCCTTGTACTTGTGTTAGTAAGCCACTTAAATGTTAGCTTGCCTCATCAGTGAACACCAAACGATGAAGAAAGTCATCTTATCACTGCAACCGTTCACTTGTAACGTACAGCATAGTTACGTGCCTATAAAGCAAGTACCGCCTGCACCCGGCAAGGGCGCATGTGCAAACGTCTTCTTAAAACCCTCCATACTGTCGTCTTTGGCAACTGAAGTTCAAGACTTGCTTTCTGAACATAATTCTTATGATTACTAGAGTAAGATGCTGTGGCAGAATCAACATCCTCTTCAGACACTGTTGGTCCCCCCTTTTACTTTACACACACACACCCTGCCGTGTCGAATTCATCATTTCATAGGCGGATGTATTTGCGAAATCTGGCATTACAACTACACTTTAAACGAACTTCACACTGAACTGATATTGCGGATTCACTCTTAGTAAACTGCAGAACACAAAACGCTTTACGCTCAGGAGTCGCCATTTTGCGATGCGGTGTTGCAAACGCTAAAACAACAAAGCAGTACACGCACATGCGCACATCTAAAATTGTTTGAGTCACTCTTTGAATGTGACCTTGAAACTACACTCTACAACGCTTACAGTCCCTTCTAAAATTTATAACTGGGACTTTCTTCTATGGATATCATGTGTTACAAAATATATTCATATCGCTAAAAGACAGCTCAGAAGATTGTGGTGTGATGTAACACAGTTTTTCCAGATTATTGAAAGTAAATCTTTTCTCAGGCGTTCCGTCACCCATTTTAAGCTTCAAACAACACTAGATAGTCTCTTACTCTCCAGTGCAGGTACATAACCCAGAAGAGCACCCGCCAAGGCTCTCTTATTTGGTATTGCGTTGAAACCCACCAGTGCCAGTGGCTGTCCTAAAGTTGTTAGTAATCTGAATTCCAATGCTCCAGTTTCGGGGAACGAAAACTCCAACCAGAAACAGCTCTAGAGCCGCTCGTCATTTGGCACCAGTCATAAAAAAAAGAGCTTAGGGTTTAACGTCCCGTCGCAACGAGGTCATAAGTCACAAAGCACAAGCTCTGCATAGGGAAAAATGGAATATGAGACGGCCGCGTCCTTTTGAAAGAAACCATCTAGGTATGTAGGAAAACCTAAATCTTTGTGCCCAGATAGTTATCAGAGCCATCCGAGTCCATTGCACACACTGCAGCCAGGCGGCAGGTGTAGCTCAATGAATGCCAGGGACGCAGCGAGCATTGTACGTGAAGCAGTGTAATACGTTATAATGTAGAAAACATTATAACGCGGAGGATTTACAGGTAATATACTCCAGCACGTTTTCATGGGAGATTTGACAGGAAACGGCCTTTGGATTAAAAAATTATTGGCAATATCTTTCAGTACTTCTATCTAGAGCCATTCTTAATTACTTCTTGCTAAAAGTTCATAACAACTAGGAAATTTCCACATATGTCTTCTATCTTTAGAATAACCGTAGAAAACAATTTTTTTTAAAGAGACCTGAAGACGTACAAGTCAGAGACTGATGCAATGCCTTTTGGGATACTTAGTAATGCAGAATTACAACTATTGCATTACTTCGTATAAAATGTGCACAATCTTTGGAAATACGTCAGAATAAAATTACTGTATACATCTTTGTGTACTAAAATATGCTTCCAGTTTATTCCAGTTACAAACTTACAAGTTGTAACCTAAAATGTAAGAGACCAAGAAAAAAATTACGTACCCAGAGCTGTGAGCATCAGAACACACGTGATGATATAAAAGAGCTTTGGCAGGCGTGGATTGAAACTTGGGACTGTTGCATCCATCGCCCACCACTGGGCCATGAGATCCGGCCATCCTCGTGCAAGTTGTACAAACAGAAGAGAGGTAAGGACGTGGCACATGAAGAACACACCTGGTGCTGGAAAAACACACACAGTTCTCGTGAGAAAGAATACAAAACTGTAAATCGAGGCACTGAAATCATTCTATGCACCATAAGAAACACTCCATTCTACTATGTCTACCCGCATTAATGTGACCACATGTCAAACACCTGGATAACCAAATGTTTCAGAGTGAATCGCTGTGAGACAAGAGAGTCAATGGGGTTCTGAAAGGTACCGACAGGGATGTGGAGCCATGCCATCTCCAGTACCGTGATCAGATGAGATAGGTTTCTCGGTTGAGGATCCATGGTGCGAACAGCCCGTCGAGATGGCTCCTCAGATCTGTGTGACACGCTGCATTCTCCTGCTGGTAGATAGCGTCGTGCTGAGAAAAAACAAAGTGCATGCAGGGGTGGACATGGTCTCCAAGGATAGATGCATATTTGCGTTTATCCATTGTGCATTCCAGAACGACGAGATCATCCAAGATATGCCACGAAAACAATCCCCAGACCATAACGCTCCCTCATCCGACTTGGACCCTTCGGACGATTGTTGCAGGATGTTTGAGTTCAGGCGTTACATGCTGTACACGCCAATGGCCAACTGTCGTCTTAAAAGGCCACCTGTTGCCTCTCAGTGGGCGTCCAGTTGCAGTTTTTCTGTTTTTTTTTTTTTTTTTTTTTTTTTTTTTGAGGGGTGGGGGGGAGGGGGGTCATCAGTTGTCTCACTGGTTGCTGCAGCCCGTAACAAATTCCTCTCCTGTGCCAACCTCTTAATCTCAGAGCTGCACTTGCAATCTACATCCTCAATTATTTGCTGGATGCATTCCGATTTCTCTTTTCCTCTACAGTTTTTACCCTCTGCAGCTACCTCTAGTACCATGGAAGTTGTTCCCTGATATCTTACCAGATGTCCTACCATTCTGTCCTTTCTTCTTGACAGTGTTTTCCACTTATCCCTGTCCTGGCCAATTCCTCAGATAACCTCCTCATTCCTTATGTTATGAGTCCACCTGATTTTCGACATTCTTCTGTAGCACCACATCTCAACCGCTTCGATTCTCCTCTTTTCCGGTTTTCCCACAGTCCACATTTCATTATCATACAATGCTGTACTCCGAACATACATTCTCAGAAATTTCTTCCTCAGATTAAGGCCTATGTTTGGTACTAGCAGACTTCTCTTTGCCAAGAATGCACTTTTTGCCAATGTTGGTATGCTTTTATGCCCTCCTTACTCTGTCTGTCTTGGGTTATTTTGCTGCCTAGGCAGCAGAATTCCTTAAATTCATTTACTTCGTGATCACCAATTATGATGGTAAGTTTCTCGCTGTTCTCATTACTTTCGTTTTTTCTTCGATTTACTTTCAATCCATATTCTGTTCTCATTAGACTGTCTATCCCATACGGCAGACCCTATAACTCTTCTTACTTTCAAATGGGTGTGAGCACTATGGGACTTAGCTGCTAAGGTCATCAGTCCCGTAGAACTTAGAACTACTTAAACCTAACAAACCTAAGAACATCACCCACATCCATGCCCGAGGCAGGATTCAACCTGCGACCGCAGCGGTCACGCGGTTCCAGGCTGTAGCGCCTAGAACCGCTCGGCCTCTTACTTTCAATGGGGATAGCAATGTTGCGGTAGTGGCGTGCAAAATCCAGCCTTCATCGCCGCTGAACAGCAGTCACTGCAGCTGCATGAGCCATGTGCCTGCTACGGAGGACCATACACAGCAACTTTCGCTGAACTGTCACTGAGGAGACACTGTTGATAGCTCCTTGGTTCATTTGGGTGGTGAGTTGCTTAACAGTTGCGCCTCTATTCGCCCGTACACACCTCCACAGTCGTCATTGATCCCTGTCGTCTATGGCCTCTGGTGCACCACAGTTACCTTAACGCCAGTTTCGAAAAGCGCCATTTTGCCATGTACTTTAACCACAGTGTCATGCTAACAGATTACGAACTTAGACGTTTAGGAAATGATTCTGCCCTTTTCCTGAAAGCCAAAGATCATGTCCTTTTGGATTTCAAATTAATCGTTGCTTTTCGAGATTACGACAGCGACTGTAGTGTTTCCTGCGCCCCCTCTACATCCTTTATACCTCCTCCACTGCTAATGCTGCCATCTGTCGTCTGCGAGTGGTTATTGCACGTTCATGTAGATCGTATACTGCGGTCACATTAATGTGTAATTACTATAACTTTTCTGTTGTTGTTAAGAAGAGCGTAGTATGGACAAGAACAAGATATCATTCCTCAATAATATAAAGGGCGTTCAATAAGAAACGAGACGGATTCTGGAATGCGCGAACCGGTGACAGGAGGGTAATATCGTGGAGTGTGTAACGAGGTATGGTTCCGACCAGAGCGTGGAAGTTTACAGCCCATCGCTAGAGAGCACGGGTACACGTAACGGACTATACAGAGCTAGCAGCAACATGCATCAAACATCCAACCAATTGCCCAAAACCTATCCCCCCGCATTAAAGACATTAACCACTTCCTTCACTGACTTTTCGTCAGCCCCACACCTTCACCTCCTGGATTCCCGCTGATCACTGTTGAAGTCACCTCGCTATACACCAACATCCCTCATGCCCTAGCTTTGCCATTATTGAACAGACCTCTCCCACATTGCTTCAGATTCCAAACCCACCTCATCATTCGTTACACATCTTCGCAACTACACTCCTGGAAATGGAAAAAAGAACACATTGACACCGGTGTGTCAGACCCACCATACTTGCTCCGGACACTGCGAGAGGGCTGTACAAGCAATGATCACACGCACGGCACAGCGGACACACCAGGAACCGCGGTGTTGGCCGTCGAATGGCGCTAGCTGCGCAGTATTTGTGCACTGCCGCCGTCAGTGTCAGCCAGTTTGCCGTGGCATACGGAGCTCCATCGCAGTCTTTAACACTGGTAGCATGCCGCGACAGCGTGGACGTGAACCGTATGTGCAGTTGACGGACTTTAAGCGAGGGCGTATAGTGGGCATGCGAGAGGCCGGGTGGTCGTACCGCCGAATTGCTCAACACGTGGGGCGTGAGGTCTCCACAGTACATCGATGTTGTCGCCAGTGGTCGGCGGAAGGTGCACGTGCCCGTCGACGTGGGACCGGACCGCAGCGACGCACGGATGCACGCCAAGACCGTATGATCCTACGCAGTGCCGTAGGGGACCGCACCGCCACTTCCCAGCAAATTAGGGACACTGTTGCTCCTGGGGTATCGGCGAGAACCATTTGCAACCGTCTCCATGAAGCTGGGCTACGGTCCCGCACACCGTTAGGCCGTCTTCCGCTCACGCCCCAACATCGTGCAGCCCGCCTCCAGTGGTGTCGCGACAGGCGTGAATGGAGGGACGAATGGAGACGTGTCGTCTTCAGCGATGAGAGTCACTTCTGCCTTGGTGCCAATGATGGTCGTATGCGTGTTTGGCGCTGTGTAGGTGAGCGCCACAATCAGGACTGCATACGACCGAGGCACACAGGGCCAACACCCGGCATCATGGTGTGGGGAGCGATCTCCTACACTGGCCGTACACCTCTGGTGATCGTCGAGGGGACGCTGAATAGTGCACGGTACATCCAAACCGTCATCGAACCCGTCGTTCTACCATTCCTAGACCGGCAAGGGAACTTGCTGTTCCAACAGGACAATGCACGTCCGCATGTATCCCGTGGCACCCAACGTGCCCTAGAAGGTGTAGGTCAACTACCCTGGCCAGCAAGATCTCCGGATCTGTCCCCCATTGAGCGTGTTTGGGACTGGATGAAGCGTTGTCTCACGCGGTCTGCACGTCCAGCACGAACGCTGGTCCAACTGAGGCGCCAGGTGGAAATGGCATGGCAAGCCGTTCCACAGGACTACATCCAGCATCTCTACGATCGTCTCCATGGGAGAATAGCAGCCTGCATTGCTGCGAAAGGTGGATATACACTGTACTAGTGCCGACATTGTGCATGCTCTGTTACCTGTGTCTATGTGCCTGTGGTTCTGTCAGTGTGATCATGTGATGTATCTGACCCCAGGAATGTGTTAATAGAGTTTCCCCTTCCTGGGACAATGAATTCACGGTGTTCTTATTTCAATTTCTAGGAGTGTATATAGTGACTCACAACTACTTTTCCTTTGAAGCGAAAGTATCCAAATAAATTGCAGCACAGCTCTGGGCACCTGCATTGCGCCGGCCGCGGTGGCCGAGAGATTCTAGGCGCAACAGTCCGGAACCGCGCGACTGCTACGGTCGCAGATTCGAATCCTGCCTTGGGCATGGATGTGTGTGATGTCCTTAGTTTAGTTAGGTTTAAGTAGTTCTAAGTTCTAGGGGACTGATGACCTCAGATGTTAAGTCCCATAGTGCTCAGAGCCAATCTGCATTGCAACTCCTACTCCAATCTGTTTATGTGCCATCTACAGGGAACTTTTCTAGTCTCTTAAAACTTTCAACTGTGTTTGGTTAAGGTCCATTAATGATATTTTCGTAATCTAGACTCAGGGCCAAGACACCTTAACCACATTCCTGCACAACCTCAACACCTTTTTTCACTTCATCTGGTCCTCCCGTACCCCATACTCCACCTTCCTGTATGTTGACTTCCACCTCACTGACAGATCCATTCAGAGCTCTGTCCACATTAAACCCACTAACCACCAACAGTACTTGCATTTTAACAGCTGCCATCCATTATACACCAAAAAATCCCTCCCATATAATCTAGTCACCTAAGGATGACGCATCTGTGATGACGATAAGTCCCTTGCCTAGTATGCTGATGGCCTTACAAAGGCCTTCAAAGACAGGCAGTACTCCCCAGACCTAATCCACAAACAGATTTTGTGCCTTACCCTCACTTACCCCCAATTCTTCCACCTCTCCCAATAATCAGCTACAAAGGAGCACCCCCCCCCCCCCCCCCCTCTGTCACTCAATACCACACCAGGCTGGAACAACTGAATGTATCCTGCACCAAGGCTATGATTATCTCTCATCCTACCTTTAAATAAGTGACACCCTACCCCAGGTCCTTCCCATCCCTCTCTAAGTGGTGTTCCGTCGCCCATACAGTCTGCAAACATCATAGTCCATCTCTATACCACTTCCACACCCAGCCCATGATAAAGGGATCATATCCTTTTGAGGGACCAAGGTGTAAGACCTGCCCCACACATCCACCTAGCATCATCTACTACAGTCTTGTTACAGGCATATCCTACCCCATCAGAGGCTGGTCCATCTGTGAAAGCAGGCATGTCATACTAACTCTGCTGCAAACTAGGTGCAGCATTTTTTGTTGGTATGATACCAACCAGCTGTCGAGCAGGATGGATGGTCATTGCCAAACTGTTGTCAAGAACAAAGATGAGCACCTGTTGATACAACATGCAACTAAGCACAACATGCTCAATTTCGATGGCTGCTTCACAACCCAACCCATGTGGCTCCTTCCCTCCACCTCCAGCGTTTCTGAACTATGCAAATGGAAGTTATCCTTACAACACATCCTACGCTGCCATAATTGTCCAGGCATCTTCTCAGTCTCAGGTAGCCTACTGTCCGCACATCCCTCACCCAACAGTTTCCCCTTCCTCCATTCTGTCACCCCCTCCCAATTCACATCCCCACGGACCCTTCAGCGTGAGCTACTTCCAGCTGGCTGCTACAACTACACCTGCCACCTTTCCCCCTACACTCCTAGCCAGCAAACCGGCCTCCAAATCTACATCTAAATGAATACTCTGCAAATCATATTTAAGTGCCTCGCAGAGCGTTCATCGAACCAGCTTCACAATTCTCTATTATTCCAATCTTGTATAGCTAGCGGAAAGAACGAACACCTATATCTTTCCGTACGAGCTCTGATTTCCCTTATTTTATCGTGGTGATCGTTCCTCCCTATGTAGGTCGGTGTCAACAAAATATTTTCGCATCAGAGGGGAAAGTTGGTGATTGTAATTTCTTTAGAAGATTCCGTCGCAACGAAAAACGCCTTTCTTTTAATGATTTCCAGCCCAAACCCTGTATCATTTCTGTGACATTCTCTCCCATATTTCGCGATAATACGAAACGTGCTGCGTTTCTGTGAACTTTTTCGATGTACTCCGTCAGTCCTATCTGGTAAGGATCCCACACCGCGCAGCAGTATTCTAAGAGAGGACGGACAAGCGTAGTTTAGGCAGTCTCCTTAGTAGGTCTGTTACATTTTCTAAGTGTCCTGCCAATAAAACGCAGTCTTTCGTTAGCCTTCCCCACAACATTCTCTATGTGTTTCTTCTAATTTCAGTTGTTCGTAATTGTAATAACTAGGAATTTAGTTGAATTTACGGCTTTTAGATTGGACTGGTTTATCGTGTAACCGAAGTTTAACGAGTTCCTTTTAGCACTCATGTGGATGAGTTCACACGTTTCGTTATTTAGGGTCAACTTCCGCTTTTCGCACCATTCCGATATTTCTTCTAAATCGTTTTGCAGTTTGTTTTGATCTTCTGATGACTTTATTAGTCAATAAACGAAAGCGTCGTGTGCAAACAACCGAAGACGGCTGCTCAGGTTGTCTCACAAATTGTTTATATAGATAAGGGGGAACGCCAAAAATTACTTCCGTTTTACTCGATGACTTTCCGTCAATTACTACGAACTGCGACCTCTCTGACAGAAAATCGCAAATCCATTCACGTAACAGAGACGATATTCCATAAGCACGCAATTTCACTACGAGCCGATTGTGTGGTACAGTGTCAAAAGCCTTCCGAAAATCCAGAAATACGGAATCGTTCTGATATCCCTTGTCAAAAGCACTCAATACTTCATGTGAATAAAGAGCTAGCCGTGCCTCCCTCCAAGCCACTAGTTACCCACCACCAGTCCCTCTCCTTACCTCCTGTCTCCCCTCTCCTTTACCCACCCCACCCAACACTACCCCACCACAAGCAGTCCACATGTCGCAAATAGCATTGACACTGTCAGTATAGCTGACACAATTTAGGGGGATAGACGTGTGTATGCGTTTGTGAGACAGTGTATGTGTTTGTTTGTGTAATCTGGGTCGTCAAAGGATAACTTAGAAACCTAGCAAGTTCTCCGTCTGTTGTATGTTCCTATCGACTCAATGCTTCTGCTTTATGGTGAGTGGTCCCCTTTAATGCTTAAGTATTTACATTCTACAAGAACTTCCCTACAACATTTGCATAAGGTACGTTGGTATGCTGGCGAAAGGCCATTTTGCTTGTATACAGAGTGAACTAGAATGCTACTGCCAAAATTGCGGAGGCTGTCCACGGATGTTTTCTGAGTATTTTGGTATAAGACGCTCGTAGTCTCCAGTGGTTCGTTACAGAGTAATTTCGTTTGATTTCTTACACCTTGTATCGGTATTGCATTGAAAGCATCTGCACAACGGCGAAAATGTCGGCGGCATGCGCTTGTTCCACTCGCTCATGGTATCTGCTGTTGACAAGAGCAGGGTCTACTTTACTTTTGGTCCTCAATCTTGCGTTAAGTACTGAACGGTACAGTCTCGGGTTGGTTTTACCGGCAGTGTTGGTTGTACGTTAACAGTAACAGATGGCAGTATGGATAGGTCTACTGATGAAAAATCGGCCTAATTGCATGTCATATATGGGTTCACTGAATACAATGGAAAAACGGCAAGACGACGATATGCTCAGCCGTTTCCGCTGCGATGGCAGCTATATAAAAGCAGTGTTGCATCCTCACATAGACGCCCATGAAATACCGGATCCTTTTGTATTATTACGTCTTGGTGGTTGAATATTACAGCTCTTTCCTTGTTGTAAATGTGTTTTCATAGAAATAAAAATAATTCTAGTAATAAACGTATAAAGTGGTAATGACAATATTACTTTGCGACGAGCGAACGGAGACCAGGGTCGTTATACCAAAACACTCAGAAAATGTCACTGAACAAACTCCGAAACTTTGTCGACGGAATTCTGTTTCATCCTGAATAGATGACATGAGTTGTACATAACTCTCCCACTCTAGCGCTACGTGACTTGAAAACCATGTGGCTTAAGAACATGAAAACAACTTCTTTATAACAATAATTCTACATCTACATACATACTGTGGAAACTGCTGTGAAGTGCATGACAGAGATTACTTCCCGTTGTACCCATTTAGTAAGTTTTCTTGATGTTCCATTCACGTATGGAGTGTGGAAAGAACGATCGCTTAAATACCTGAATGGACACTGTAATTAGTCTAAACTTATTCTTGTGATACCTACTGGACCAATATGTAGGTGATTGTACTACATCCTCGATTCATTATTTAAGGCAGGTTCTTAAAACTTATTAATTAGGATTGCTCGGGATAGTTTGCTTCCATCTTCAAGCGTCTGCCAGTTCAGTTGTTTCATCAGCATCTCCGTAACACTCTCCCACTGTTCAAACAAACCTGTGACCATTACTGCTGTCTTTCTCTTTTTCGGTGAGTATCCCCTGTTAGTCCTGTCTAGCACAGGTCCCGCACACTTGAGTAATATTCTAGGATGGGTCGCACAATTATTTTGTATGCACTCTGCTGCATATACTGATTGTTTCTACCTAGCATCCTCCCAATGAACCGAAGTCTGCCCCTACATTACCTATGACAGCCAGCCCATGTGATCGTCCCCCTACAGATTGTTACGCTCAGGTATTTGCATGCTTTGATCGATACTAGTTGTGACTCGTACCACGTAACTTTTCGTTTCGTAAAGTACACAAGTTTACCTTTCTAAACACTTAAAGCAGGTTATCAATCCTGTCACCACTTAGAAATCATATCAAGATCTAACTGCATATTTGTATTTTTTTTTTCAGGCGTTACCTCGTTATAGAGGATTACATCATCTGCGAAAAGTCAGAGAGGGTGGGGGAGTAGGGTAACGGTGGCGACAGGGAGGTCATCCGGCTACCCCTTAAATTAACCACGCCAGGTCGGTTAATAAACGTGCAGGCCGTGCTACGATGCGTTACAAACGCACAAAAAAGGAAGAGGAAGACTAGTGGCAATGGTGAGACACAAGGCACTGGCAGGCTGAAGGGATCCAATACCTGCCAGTTCAGAAATGAAAGGGTTTACAGACAACAACCATAATGCAAACATTTCAACTCGGTTGATTTTAAATTTGGATGCAAGTGTCGGCTCTGAGCACTACGGGACTTAACATCTGAGGTCATCAGTCCCCTAGAACTTAGAACTACTTAAACCTAACCAACCTAAGGACATCACACACATCCATGTCCGATGACTGCGTATCCGACGGAACAGTCAACCTGTTGTAAGACAAAACGTGGCTCATTTGATCAGGCGATATGTTTCCGTCGACGCACGAACCAATCTCAATGATCTTGAGCCCACTGCAATCGTAACTGAAGACGTCGTTGGGTATGCACTGGGAAACGTGGGGGTCATCTGCTGCCGACAAGGGAAACTTCCCATCGCAGCCCTCTCAGATTTAATGGTAGGATGGCCCAATGGACAGTCCGTCACAAACTGAACACAGATCAAACATGAAAACAGGAAGAAGCTGTACTGAACCGTGAAAAAGAAGCAAAAGAGAAGCAGTGAACGGTACAAGCTTAACAAAAGCTATTATGAGTGAATATCATCATCCGTACCGTCGTGGTTAGATGGACACAGTGTTGGACTATGAAGCGCACGAGCCGTGCACAAACCTCTCTCGTGCCGTTTACTTTTTTCACATCATTAGAAACTTTCCGTCCGGTCATGGAAATGTTTGTTCTCTTTCAGTGGATTTGTCACTTGTCATACTATACATTGGTTATAGAATATGAGTCATGTGGTAAGAATACGTCACCATCGCAAGTAAACGTCATGAGTAGGTGAGCAGGCGAGATATGACATAGGCGTCTCACAGAAACGAAAACAACAAGTGAACAATTTGAACTGCTGGCCGGTGTGGCCAAACGGTTCTAGGCGCTACAGTCCGTAACCGCGCGACCGCTACGGTCACAGGTACGAATCCTGCCTCGGGCATGGATGTGTGTGATGTCCTTAGGATAGTTAGGTTTAAGAAGTTCTAAATTCTACGGACTGATGACCTCAGCAGTTAAGTTTCATAGAGCCATTTGAATTTGAACAATTTGAACTATGTTTTAACTAAGGAATTCAGTGTCAAAAGTTCCAAAACGAAACGAAAATCTAAAAAAAAATGTGTTTTTACAGAGCGCAGAGAAACGGCGTGATTATGAAACTGTTGAGTTCATTTGTTGCAGCTTATGGGAGAAACTACTAAGTTTTCATCATTCCCTTGGGAATGATCACATCTTACGAACACCAAAATCGGGCAAGGAGGCATATCTCACTCACTTGCCAGGCGTACAAATTAGGTGCTTCGGTAAGAGATGCCCATCATATGACACATATACTGTCACTAATGGTGTATGACACACCAGATGTGTTTTTCGGTGGAGGATTCGGCTAACTTGGGGTCTTGTCATCAAAAGTTTGCGATTCCCATTCGAAAGCCAATTCCTTTCGCTGTTGTGTAGAATCATCAGTTATTATAGGTCCTTCCTTAAACTTCGCTGTTGCAAACGAAGTTACATCACGACACAGACACAAATTTGAATACAGCGAACAGCGAATGAAAAAAAAAATGCACGATGGATGTTTGAACACGACTGCCCTCCGTTGCAGACCAACACTGTCACCACTTACCCACGACGCTGTTACGCTGTTGCTGTTGTATTCTTCTCTATATTGCACTTCTACTTGCACCGTTCACTGCTTCTACTATTTTTTTTTTTCGCAGTTCAGTAAGCCTTCTTCCTGTTTCCATGCTTGGTCTGTGTTCAGGTTTTACAAGCTGTGCGCTGGCCTCTCTGACCACAAAATCTGGGTGGGATGCGGGGGAGGGGGGGGGGGGGGGATCCTGTAGGAAGTTGCCCTTGTGAGGTCCATGTTCAACACTGTGGGCTAAACAGTGTGCTCCGTGACACATGTGCCTGCACCAGCATTGTCTTCTGTCGTTAGATCTGCCGCAGATCAACGCCTTGTCCTGCTTCACAGCGCGATCAAGCCACCGATCTCGACGTTGTGGGACGAGGCGTGTCGATATCCAACAGTTTATCGCCTACTCGTGGTTTCACCGTCCTTCAACCAGTTTTAATAGATGCCCACGACAGCAGCTCACGCACAACGACTAACTGCGCCGGTTCTAAGATTGTCGTTCACAGGCACCTTAGCATAACGATATGCCCTTTGTCAAAGTAGCTTATGTCAGAGAATTTTTCCATTTGCGGCCCATATGGTCCCTCATTTGTCAATGCTCCGACAGCGTCACGTGATACCAAAGCAACCCTGCAGCATTCCCGTCACGCTCTCGGCGGTGGAGATAATGCTCATCAGTATATTCATCGAGCTATTCTAAACAACTGCGAGGAATGTTTCTGTGAAATATCAGATGACTGAATAGTACTGCTCATATAATGCATAGCTCTAATTTTGCATCTACATACCTACTCCACAAACCACTGTACAGCGCATGACGGAATTTACTTCGTACCACTGCTAGACTTTACGTTTCCTGTTCCACTCGTGGATGGAGTGAGGGAACAGCTGCTGCCTCTGTACCGCTATACGACCTCCGTCATTCTATATCCACATCTACACAGACACTCCGTAAGCCACAGTACGGTGTGTGGCGGAGAGTATACCGTATTACTGTTAGCCATTTCCTTTCCTGTTTCACTCGAAAACTGAGAGAGAGAAAAACGGCTGTCTGTACGTCTCTGTATGCGACTTAATTTCTCGTATCTTATTTTCGTCATTCTTACGTGCAATGTATGTTGGCAGCAGTGGCATCGTTCGGCAGTCAGCTTCAAATGCCGGTTCTCTTAATTTTCTCTATAGTGCTTCTCGAAAAGAACATTGCCTTCCCTCCAGGAATTCCCATTTGTGTTCCCGAAGCATCTCCGTAATAATTACGTGTTGTTCGATTGTTCGAACCTACCGGTAACAAATCTAGCAGTCCACCTCTGAACTGCTTCGGTGTCTTCATCCAGTCCTACCTGGTACGGATCCCAAACCCCCGAGTAATATTTAAGAAGAGGGCGCACCAGCGTCCTATATGCCATGTTCTTTACAGGTAAACCATTCTTTCATAAAATCCTGCCTATAAACTGAAGTCGACCACTAGCCTTCCCTACCACAGTCCTCACATGCTCTTTCCATTTCATATCGCTTTGCAACGTTACGCCCAAATATTTAAACGACTTGACTATTTCAAGCAGGACACTAGTAATACTGTATACGACCACCAATTAAAAATTTTGTCTAAATCAAATCATCCCACTGTCAGTCAACTTCGACACCTTACCCTACACCATAGCGTCATCAACAAACAACCACTAGTTGCTGCCCCCCCCCCCCCCCCTGGTCTGCCAAATGATATATATATATATATATATATATATATATATATATATATAGGACAGCCGTTATTCTCTCTCTCTCTCTGAACACCACTCGCCTTCGAGGACAAGATACTGGGGTCTATTATTTAGGAATTCTTCCAGTCGTTCACATATCTGTGAACTTATTCCATATGGTCGTACCTTCGTTAACAGTCTGCAATGGGGCACCATGTCAAACGCATCCACTAATCCAGAACAATGGAATCTGCCTGTCGCTCTTTATCCAAAGTTCCCAGGATCTCACGTGGGAAAAGTGCAAGCTGAATTTCACACTATCGATACTTTCTAAAACGATGCTGAATCGTGGGCTTAAGCTGCTTAACCTCAAGAAAGTTTATTATATTCGAACTGAAAATACGTTCAAGGATTCTACCGCAAACCGATGTCAGAAGACCTGCCGAACAGGCCTCTGAAGGCCCAACGGTACCGACCGGCTGCCGTGTCATCCTCAGCCCACAGGCGTCACTGGATGCGAATGTGGAGGGACATGTGGTCAGCACACGGCTCTCCCGGCCTCATGTCAGTTTACGAGACCGGAGCTGCCACTTCTCAATCAAGTAGCTCCTAAGTTTGCCTCACAAAGGCTGAGTGCACCCCAATAACGACGTACTACCTGAAAAAAAACCGCACAAATATGCAATTAGATCATGATAAGATTTCAAAGAGCTGACGAGATTGACAACTTACTTTAAATGTTTAGAAACGTAAAATTGTGCACTTACGTGGTACGACATGACCACAATATCAACGAGTCACAACTAGAATCGATCAACACATACAAATACATCGGTCTAACAATCTGTAGAGGTGTAAAATGAAACGATCACATGTGCTGTCTCAGTCGTAGGTAAAGTAGAGGCAGACTTCGGTTCATTCGTAGGATGCTAGGTAAATTCAATCAGTATGTAATTTTGCGGGTCCTTTCTTTTACCCTTCTTCTATACTGGAGTCACCTCCGCTTTTTTCCAGTCACTTACTTGGGACTTTGCACTGGGCGAGAGAGTCACAATAAACGCAGGCTTGGTGAGGGGTCAATGCCCTAAGATACTCTTTGTAAAACGGAATTGGGATTCCATCCGGAGCTGGTGACTTACTTGCTTTCAAATCTTTCAGTTGTTTCCCTACGACAGGGATGCTTATTACTATGTCGTCCATACGAGATTCTGTCCGATGGTGAAATGATGGTATGTCTGTACGATTCTCCTGTATGAACGATTTCTTGGACGTGAAATTTAAGACTTCGGCTTCCGTTTTGCTATCTTCAACTGCCGCACCAGACTTGCAGTTCTTATTGAGGCATGAACGTTAAGAAGCACCCCATTGAGACAACCACTGCGCCATCTCCCTCGAATTCTTCTACTTAGGGCCCTTGGTTTAAGCTGTCCACACAGGGACGTGTTTCTCATCACGAAGCACGCCACAAGTTGTGTCCGTCTTTGTCGCTGCTCGCTTTGAAATGACCAGCTACATCGTGTTCCTCGTCGTGATTAGCGACCTCAGAGCTCTCCAGCGGCAGTCAGCGGCGTCTTGTGAGACATCTGGCGCTTAAATCTCAAAGTTTCATTACGAAAATGGACGCGATTGTAGCATGAAAGCGAAAGAAATAGCGAAAGAGATTCTAGACTCGTCGACTGCTTGAATTAGCGAATTATGCTGTACACCGATCTGATGTACGCACTAGTAGAAGTTATTCGTTAACTCAACTGAATCTTCATTTCATTTTCGATTTTAAACTGACTATAGTTATAGTGTCTAATGTCAGCTTGTGCAACCACCCCATCCTCCTCCGCCGACTCCCCCCCCCCTTTTTCTCTCTTTCCTCTCTCCCTCCTCTCTGCCCTCCCGTTCCTTGGTAGATCTTTCCAGTTTTAATCCAGTTACTCTCTGTCGTGTGTTGGTGCTCTTCTTGTATGTTACATTAAGAGCAGTGTTTGTTCATTGCCGTAGTCTCATATTTCGAACGCCCTTTTTAATTGTGCTATTCGTGGCGCCAGTGTTTATGTGCTACGTCGAGTAGCATTTTAATTATATATGGATTTTTTGCATAATTTCGCTCCAATTGTTCCCCTTCATCTTTTAACTTCATCTTTTATCCCCGTATTTTATGTCTGTACCGTTCTCCTGTAATATTTTATACAATCTCTTGGCTAAAGAGCGGCGTACTGTGCCGCTGCTAGTCCAATGGGGGAGGGGTATGAAATAATAATAAAGGGAAAAAAAACTTGCGCATCCATAAATCTTTGTTCTCGATGTTGCATTGACTACTATCACTCTCAAGTAACTTACATAGATGTCAAGACCGAAATTCGTTTTGTAGTTTCATTTGAGTGGAAGATGACATTTTTTCGAAGCAGCTCGGCACAACTGAAAAAAATATTTACCGACGAGATATAAACATGAGGCAGTCCATAAAACCAAGAGATAGATGCAAGCCGGCTGGTGTGGCCGATCGGTTCTAGGCGCTTCAGTCTGGAACCGCGCAACCGCTACATCGCATGTTTGAATTCTACCTCAGGTATGGATGTGTGTGATGTCCTTAGGTTAGTTAGGTTTAAGTTGTTCTAAGTTCTAGGGGACTGATGAGCTCAGATGTTAAGTCCCATAGTGCTCTGAGCCATTTGAACCAATTTTATATATATATATATATATATATATATATATATATATATATATATATATATATATATATATATATAAATGTAAAGGGCGACTCAGCTGTCCCTACCAATGTCGTTTTATGCAACCCGCAACATTACTTCTGGCCTTCAAAAATCAACCGCAAGATTTTCATATTCTCTCGCTTGCTATGCGCAAACTGTTAGTCCTACAGAAAAAAAAATGCACAGGAACTTTTTGTAGGAAATTTAATTTAGTAAATTTTGTACTGAGATACGTTTTCACAAGGAGCCATAGTTTTCGAGCCCCCACCGATCAAGATTTCTAGTACGTTGTTCGTGGCTCTCCCTCCTACCAAAGTACATAAATTAGAGGCTGCGCGAATTATTTCTTAAATTCGAACATTTTTGGTCTTCACTGACTGCCCTTATTACGCCACAGTCTTAGCCGGGCACTTGCACATTGTAAAAATAATATTTGCTAAACTTTACCCCATAGTTTTGTGAATTTCAACAGAACAAAAAAGTAGTTACATCGTTGTATTCGGCAGGTCTTCTGATTACGAAACTACTGTGCTTGTAACGGTTAAGTTTAGATCGAATTGTCAACGTAATTACTTTTAGAGCTACGTTTACAAAAGTCGTTTTTCTTTCATTGTCCTCGCGAGCACTTTTAAATTAATAATGGTAACGAATTAGTCGACAATGCTGGTGACGTAACAGACCAGTCAACAGAAAACAAATAGGTCGAATATCAGGAATAGTTTGTGTGGTCGGAAATTTTTGTACGCTGCTAGGAGGGAGTACCACGAACAACATACTACAGCCGGCCGGGGTGGTCTCGCGGTTCTAGGCGCGCAGTCCGGAATCGTGCGACTGCTACGGTCGCAGGTTCGAATCCTGCCTCGGCCATGGATGTGTGTGATGTCCTTAGATTAGTTAGGTTTAAGTAGTTCTAAGTTCTAGGGCACTAATGACCACAGCAGTTGAGTCCCATAGTGCTCAGAGCCATTTGAACCATTTTTGAACATACTACAAATGCTGACTGGTGTGAGGTGAATGCCGGGGAGGAACGTTTGAAGACCACTTTCGTACGTATTTCTTGAATAACTCGAAAACTGCGGCCTCCAGCGGAAACGGATCTGTATAATATTTACTACATCAAATTTCCTACAAAATTATCCTGTTCTTTTTCTGTAGGACTAACAGTTTGTGCGTAGCAAGGGAGAGAATGTGAAAATCTTGTGCGTTCTTTTTGAAGCCCAGATATAACATTGCGGATTGCATAAGACGACATCAGTAAGAGCAGTTGAATCACCCTGTATTGCTTCACACAAAGTTTCATAAGAGAAAATGTTTCCAGTCCGTAACTTCTGTTAAGTTTCTGGCAAAGACTGGCAGTCACGTTTAGATTTTCAGTTACTGGGCAAACATTTTAGTCGTTACTCTTTGCATCAAGAATTCCAGTAAATACATTATTTGTAATAAATAACATTGACTACTATTAAATTAATAAAGAAGACCCAAAATATTTTACAAAACAAAAAATGAAAAAAACTTTGTTTGGAAAGAGATGGATACGAACCGGCTACCGTGCATTCCATAGCTTAAGACGCTCTCCACTTAGCTATGAGTTGAACAGGATAACGTGGCTTTCTCGTCTGCATTACAATGTCTACACACTGTATCTACAAATGTCATTATTTGATATTTAACTATGGCAAATTATATCAAAACGACGCGCTTTTGACAGATTATCATTGTGCCGTAGCACTGAAACGGCATGCTGTCATAGCACACAAGATATAACAGCAAAAACATTAAATACAGGAAGCTTTTACCTGCCGATATGTAGTTTCCCGTCATTTTATTATTACAAATAGTAGCTAAAACGAAACGTTTTCCAGAGATCCTCAATTTGCAGAAGTTTTGAAACAGCTTACACTCATACCACGTACTATATGATAAAGAAAATCTACCAAAACGTAGTTTAATTACATACAATATGGCGGCTTGTTAAGTCCTGCTTAGTGATATAAAATGATGTCGCATCTAACTGACCACGTTCGCTAAATTTTACCCCATAGATTTGTGAATTTCAACAGCACAAAAAATAGTTATGTCGTTGTATTCGGCAGGACTTCTGACTACGAAACTACTGTGCTTGCATTGGTTAAGTTTAGATCGAATTGTCAACGTAATTAATTTTAGGGTAACGTTCACAAAAGTCGTTCTTTTTTCATTATCCTCGCAAGCTCTTTTAAATTATATACTGCACTAAGTACAATTTTACGTATCAGTGTCGGAACAACTTAGTTTATCAAGTACAAATATTGTTACAGAAACACAGAGAAGTAAATATCGGCAAGGTATTGCATCTATTTCTCCACGAGCCAAAAATATGATATGGCAGATTCTTCACTTCACACTCCACAGTGTAGTGAAACGTGGAGTAACACTTTGTGACATCATCAGCTCCTGGTCCAAGTGCCTTTTTACGTCCCGTGAGAGGACGGCATAACTTAACAATGATACGGCCGTTGGTAGCTTTAGCTCCTAGCTAAACAGAAGGCATCATTTCCTAAATGCGAATCCACGTTTTCTTAATCTCCTATAAAAGCGACATGTCGAAAAAAAAAATCGGCTGCAGAATCCACATGACATGTTTTATAAATATTGCCCTAAGAAATAACGGAAACGAAGTTGTTAATCCTATTAATTTTGATCTCATAAGCTTTGACTATAGAGTGGAAATCATTGTATGTAATCTCTTAGAGGATGATCACACACAGTTTTACTTACAGGTGTTTGAGAAAGCAAAGCATGTCTCTGTGAGCCACATCTCTTAGAGGATGATCACACACAGTTTTACTTACAGGTGTTTGAGAAAGCAAAGCTTGTCTCTGTGAGCCACATGACATGAGTAACCACCATGAGCGCAGAACCTACGGCCATCACCAGTGAATACGCTGTCCGAAAGCTCAGCCATCGGTATCTGAAAAAAAGTTGTTTCAGCACAGCACAGAACAGAACAGGACTGTAAACAGCACTTCTACGTAAATGTACCTTCAGTGCAAAAACAGAAAGAAAAGTTTGAAACAGCACACATACACTGCACCAAGTACAATTTTACGTATCAGTGTCGGAACAACCTAGTTTATCAAGTACAAATATTGTTACAGCAACACAGAGAAGTAAATAAAGGCAAAGTATTGCATCTATTTACCACAGCAGTGTGACTGACAGTGTCTCTCAAGATATTCTGAACTACTTTTTCCAGTATGGAGCTTGTCTAAGTTATAAGCCGCTTTCAAAGAGAAGTAAGCAGGAGGCTACAAAACGAAAACCGCTCAAAGGATGGTAATGCCATTGCCCACGGAAGAAGGCGTGCTCCCTACAACAGTGCTGGAGTCCCAAACCCGCAGTTAGAGGGATGTTCGCGCACATCCCCGTGACGAGAGACAGAGCACGAGTACCCGTTGACTGTCTACTGCTCTCTGTGGTGCTAAGAACCGTGAAATGGAGGCTTCAGCAGAGAACAAAGGAACGCAGTGTGTTTCCCTACAGAGGAATGAGTGCGGGAAACGTAAATTCGTAGAATAATGGCGAAAGTGTAAAGATAGCACCACATGCCCGTTACAAATCCGACACTCAGTACCATCTCTACGGCAAGAGCTGCCACCGTAAAACACCGGTCTTCAATAACGGGCACAAGGGAGTCCATATCCAGGGATTAGAGGGGCCTTCGGGAAAGGAAAAATACAGTGCAGTCTTGCGTTTTTCTTTCAAGAAAATGATTTAAAAGTCGGCATTACGCAGGTTTTTAACAGGTAGGGAACTGAACCTTTTTAAGCCTGCTAACAAGTCGCCATTCGTCTTCCAAAGTATTAAAAATATTCCACACCCGCAGGTCTTCTCCCCCCCCCCTCCCCTTCCTCCTTACAAACTATCATATGGGTGCCTTTTGAGAGTATACATATGCTGGAGAATGGTAACGGTAGTCAGTGTACGTCACTGGCCAACGACTTCTATCCTTCCTTGAACCACTTGTTCCACAGTTTGACCCTACAATCAACACATAATGATATTCATACACTCCTGCCATTCTTTGATGAATTTCAATTCCCTGCACCTCTTCAACCGTGAGGAGCTGCACTACATCCCTTTGCTCTTCTTTTGGAGTCTACATTTCACGGTTTTCACCGCAAATGAGTGCAATGGACCACCAACACTTGCACGTGCTTGTTATGTACTCACAGGGATGGATGTCCATGTCCCCCTATCGGTGAGTATGAGGGACATAAATTCTTCCAAAGGCAATAGCGTTAAAGCCCTTCTGTAGTTTTCGTTTTACAGCCTCTGGCTCGTTTCTTTTCGAATGCACCTTACAGATATGTCCTAGTAATCCTAAATCGCTGCAAGCATTATACAGAATGGCTTCCTCAACATGGCTAATCAGGAAATCGGATAGTATGCCATATCGAAACACATTGTCATTTTTTGTCACTTATAGTTAATATTACACTAAAGCCACTTCTCAAATTTTAAGTACCAGTACACTCTGGAACTTATCTATACTTTTTTTAAACTATTGTCATTGATATAGTGTAGGTAAGGAAGAGATGGATATCCTGATATCGCTGACTAGCTCATATTTCAGCAAGTGTGATGTGCATGGTCAAGAATGAACTGTAATTCTACTCAGCTGGCCATTAAATATACAATGCCATGAGTAGCAGGATTAAGTGGTTTCTGTACTCCTGAAGGTCATCCTATCACCTTCAAGGTCACACCTCACATCATCCCCTTCCTCCTGAAGGTCATCTCAACTCCTCTCCCCCTCAGAAACCTAAATTCTCCCCATGCAGTGTTGCCAAAATGCAAAATGGCGGATCTAGCCTACTTGTGGTACTTAAAACCAAGATGGCAGCAACAGGTCGCTTGACCTAAATAGATCACTTGACCTAAGTTAAAATGATGGGAGATTGTTGATGTATGAATCCAAGATGTGAGAAACTATGGTAATATAATTCAGATTTTTGTATATACTACTATGTTGGAGACAACTTAATTGTGATACTTAAAAATCCTCCAGTATAACAGTATTAATTTTTAATTTTTATTAATATCATGACTTTGTTATACACCATCTGACCAAAGGTGTCCTGAGATACCTATGAAATGACTAACTGATCACTATATGTCATGGGAAGCAGATTCACCAGTATACAAGAAAAAAGGTGGTATTGCATTCTGAATGGAGAAGCACTAGCAACAGGATGGATCAGCCAGGAGAGTTCAGTATCTTCTAATGTGGCCTAGTCTTTGGAAGTCACCTGAGTAACAAATCCATTGGGCATATTCTAGCCCTCCTAAAGCTGGTGAAGATAAATGGCGGTGATGTGACTGCAAAGTGGGAACATGAAGGAACAACCACAGCTACACCAAGACCAGACAAACCTCATATAATGATGGACAGGGACCAACAAGTATTGTGGAGTGTTGTCGTAAAAAATTGCATGAAATCAGCATAAGGCATCACTCATATTGAGTTACAAAGTGTTACCAGAGGTCCAGCCAAAGCAGTGACTGTGTGTAGAGAGTTAAAAAGATTGAGCTACAATGGTTGAGCAGCTGCACACAAGCTTCACATTTCTGTAGTAAATACTAAGTGAAGGTTAAGGCAGTGTAAAGACTGACGCCACTGGACATTGGGCGACTGGAAAGAATGATATGGAGTGACAAATCAGACTACACTCTGAAGCAGTCAACTGTAAGGATTTGGATTTGTTGAATGCCTGGAGAAGATTACTTGTCGCTATGTGTAGCACCAACTGTGAAGTACAGAGGAGGTGGTTTTGTTGTATAGGTGTGTTTTATGTTGTTAGAGCGTGTTCACCTTATTGTGCATAAGAAAACGCTAAATGCGAAGGATATGAACCTATTTTTCAACACGGTGGCCTGAAATGGACTGGCATGGCCGGATTCCTGACCTGATTGCAATGGAACATCTTTGGAGTGGCTAGAACACTGAAATCGCTTCAGACCCCAGCATCTAATTTCACCACCTTCTCTGAGTTTGACTCTTGAGGAGTATTGGGATGCATTCCTTCATAGACATCCAGAGACCTCACTGAAAGCTTTCCCAGCTCAGTTCAAGCCACCATAAAAGCGAAAGGCTATGTCCCATAATAGGTGTCTGGATACCTTTGATCGTCTCATTGATAAAATTAATATCTAAGTGACATTTGTAGAATAATATAAGTGATGAAATAAATTAGTGAGCATCAGTGATAGGATAAGAATCAAAAATAATGAAAAGAGTATTCATATGTTAAGTAAAAATGCTTGAAATTTGTGACAGAAAGATATTCAGTATGTAGGATCACATGAGGAACAGTATTTCCACCAGTTATGGCAGCTTTTCAGCCAAGTTTGAGCAGCCTTCTTGAAGTTTTGGCTTATTCATTGCTGTCACAACTCCTGTATTGACTGGCCTGGACAAGCTCCTCACAAGTTTTGACTTGTTCATCCCCTACCACTGCCACTGTTCCTCTACTGTCTTGTATGAACAAGCTCCCTCGAGGCATTAACTTTTCATTCCCTCTCACTACCATCACTTAGCGTTTGAACAGGATTCTTAAAAGTTTCGACCTCTTCGCCGCTGCATCACTCTGTTCATATTACCACCATTTCTGACATATTTAACTTTCACACTACCAATCTCCCACACTTAACTTATGAATTATTTCCACCATCTTGTATTTTAAGTAGCACAAGAGCGTTGTATTCACCACCATGCACTATTCATATGGGAATGCTTCGTGGGAGAATGTGAGGGGAAGACGTGGAAGGGGAAGGGGAAGGAGGTGATCTTATGGGGTGACACTGAGATGTGACCTTGAAGGCTAACTAGGAGGAAATGGGAGGAAAGGTAACCTCATGGTATGACATTGAGGTTGACAAAGAGCTGTGCCCTTGAGAGGTGACAATGAGAGGGGACCTTGAACTGCACTAGAAAGCGCTTAACCCCTCTACTGCTGTGAAGGTAGGATGCAAAAAACAACATATTGACATGAATTTTACACTACACAATATGTGAAAAATTATCAGTATTTCAATTTTTTGTGTTTGTTATATCTTTCAGAAATTACCAGTAAGCCCACCGCCACCAATTCTTTGAAGACTCAAACTCTCATGATTTGAAATTAGGTTTTAAAGTCTGTTGGAAGCCGCTAAGTGCTCTTACTGTCAAACACAGGATGAGTATAATGTAGGTTATTTGGCTTTGTTTTAAGAAAAGCCAGTTTTTCATGCATCTCATTGTTTATTATGTCATATCCTCTAAAGTATGTGTAGTAAAGTGAAACAGTTTTGCAATTACGTTTACTGGGACATGTGGGTACTTTAGCAAAATGTCGTGCAAATAGAGTTAATAGTGAAGAAGTAATAAATTAAGGCATCGCACCTGACACTCTTGTTTTACTGTGTGTGAAGTGTACTGGAAGTCAGTAAATGCAGTCATCTCTAATACCGAATGTAGTGCAGTGAGTTATGTTGGTTTCAAATGGAAACACAGTTTCTAACTTTAATATTTAACTTACTGTCTTAAGCCCTTAACAAAACATTACACAGCTTAATGAGTAGATTGTGGCAGCATTTTAAATTTTTAAACTCAGTCCATCATTATATGAAATATGGAAAATATTTTTTTTGTCCTTGAAGCCATTAGATAACCAACCAGCAAGGGGGCTATAGCCTGGGTTAGGCATTTATTATTATGTTTTCCCTGCACTACAAACATTTATTGGAAGTTCGGGCCATGTCTAGTCCACAACAACATAATAGGTTTTTTCGAGGATAGCTTCTATTAACGAAGTCCACAAAGCTTGGTATAAAAACAGCGCTCAATTAGCTTTTCGAGAGTTTTTTGAAAATATTCCGAAGCAATTGAAGTATCAAAGTCGATATACAAGTCTGAAATACTCCTATGCAGGTAATTTAATTCATTCAAAAGGTAGGGTACATTATTGTGGTCTTTAGTCCGAAGACTGGTTTGACAAGCTCTCCATGCCAGCATATGCTGTACAATAATCTTCATCTCTGTACTACAGCAATTTACAACTATTTCAGCCTACGTCCTCTCGTTACCAAACTGTGTATTTCTTAATGCTTCAGGATGTGTCTTATCGAGTTGTACCTTCTTTTACGCAAAGAGCGCCACATATTTTCTTGTTCTGCAATTCGATTTAGAGCTTCCTCGTTAGTTATTACACCTACTCACTTAATCTTTGTAATTTTTTTACAGCGACAAATTTCAGAAATATCTATTTTCTTCTTGTCTGAGCTGGTCACTGTCCACGTTTCTCTTCTGCACAAGGCTATACTCCACACAGATACCTTTAGAAAAGACTTCGTAAGTTTCCAGTTTATATTAAATGTTTAAAAAATTCTTGTTTTTCAGATATTCTTTTTTTTTGCTATTGTCAGCCTGCATTTTATATACTATCTACTTGAGCTTTAGTTGGCTATTTTTCTGCCAAATAACAAATATTTTCTATTACCTTTAGTGTCTCACTTCCTAATCTAATTCCCTCAGCATCGCCTGATTTTTTTCGACTACATTCCATTACACGTGTTTTACTTTTGGTAATGCTCATCTTATAACCTCTTTTCAAGAAGCCATTCCATTCCAATGCTGTTCCGAATTCTTTGCTCTCTGAGAGAATTACAACGTCATCAGCAAACCTCAAAGATTTTATTTCTTCGCCCTGAACTTTAATTCCCTCTCCAAATTTCTCTTTGGTTTCCTTTACTGCTGGCTCAATATACAGGTTGGGGGTACGTTACAATCCTGTCTCACTCCTTTTTCAACTACTATTTCATTTCATATCCTTCGACTGTTATAATAAGTCTAGTTTGTGTACAAGTCGTACATAAGCTTTCACTAACTGTATTTTATCTCTGCAATCTTCAAAATCTCATAGAGCGCTGTCTGTTGTGAGGTGGGATCAAAATTATCTCGTGTGATCCTACATTACTCCTCCACCCAAACTGATCTTCTCCAAAGTTGGTTTCTACCAGCTTTCCCATTCTTCTGCAAATAACTCTGTCAGTATCTTGAAACCGTGACTTGTTAAACTAACAGATCGGTAGTGCTCATATCTCCTTTCCTTGGAAATGGAATTATTGCATTCATTCCAGAGTCTGACGGAATTTCACCTGTTTCATATATCTTGTACACCAGATGAAAAAGTTTTATTATGGTTCGCTCTTCCATTCTTAGAAAATGTAATTTACTCTACGGGCCTTGTTTCGATTGAGAACTTTCTGTGATTTTCCATTTCTTCTTATAGCATCATATCTCCCATGTCATTTTCATCTACTTCCTCTTCATTTCTATAATACTGTCTTCAATTTCATTTCTCTTGCAAAGTCCGTCTACAAATTCCTTTCTCCTTTCAGGTTTCCCTTCTTTGTTTAGCACTGCCTTACCATCCAAGCTTGTCATACTCATACAGCAGTGTTCGAGTATAATGTCTTTTCTGGAGACTAGAAATCTACTCTGTAGGAATCAGCATGGGTTTCGAAAAAGACGATCGTGTGAAACCCAGCTCGCGCTATTCGTCCACGAGACTCAGAGGGCCTTAGACACGGGTTCACAGGTAGATGCCGTGTTTCTTGACTTCCGCAAGGCGTTTGACACAGTTCCCCATAGTCGTTTAATGAACAAAGTAAGAGCATACGGACTATCAGATCAATTGTGTGATTGGATTGAGGAGTTCCTAGATAACAGAACGCAGCACGTCATTCTCAATGGAGAGAAGTCTTCCGAAGTAAGAGTGATTTCAGGTGTGCCGCAGGGGAGTGTCATAGGACCGTTGCTATTCACAATATACATAAATGACCTGGTGGATGACATCGGAAGTTCACTGAGGCTTTTTGCAGATGATGCTGTGGTGTATCGAGAGGTTGCAACAATGGAAAATTGTACTGAAATGCAGGAGGATCTGCAGCGAATTGACGCATGGTGCACGGAATGGCAATTGAATCTCAATGTAGCGAAGTATAATGTGATGCGAATACATAGAAAGATAGGTCCCTTATCATTTAGCTACAAAATAGCAGGTCAGCAACTGGAAGCAGTTAATTCCATAAATTATCTGGGAGTA
Organism: Schistocerca gregaria; assembly: GCF_023897955.1. Classification (NCBI taxonomy): domain Eukaryota; kingdom Metazoa; phylum Arthropoda; class Insecta; order Orthoptera; family Acrididae; genus Schistocerca; species Schistocerca gregaria. The sequence goes on from NC_064921.1 coordinate 431,519,936, forward strand.
CGCATTAGGAGTGATTTAAAATGGAATGATCATATAAAGTTGATCGTCGGTAAAGCAGATGCCAGACTGAGATTCATTGGAAGAATCCTAAGGAAATGCAATCCGACAACAAAGGAAGTAGGTTACAGTACGCTTGTTCGCCCAATGCTTGAATACTGCTCAGCAGTGTGGGATCCGCACCAGGTAGGGTTGATAGAAGAGATAGAGAAGATCCAACGGAGAGCAGCGCGCTTCGTTACAGGATCATTTAGTAATTGCGAAAGCGTTACGGAGATGATAGATAAACTCCAGTGGAAGACTCTGCAGGAGAGACGCTCAGTAGCTCGGTACGGGCTTTTGTTGAAGTTTCGAGAACATACCTTCACCGAAGAGTCAAGCAGTATATTGCTCCCTCCTACGTATATCTCGCGAAGAGACCATGAGGATAAAATCAGAGAGATTAGAGCCCACACAGAAGCATACCGACAATCCTTCTTTCCACGTACAATACGAGACTGGAATAGAAGGGAGAACCGATAGAGGTACTCAGGGTACCCTCCGCCACACACCGTCAGGTGGCTTGCGGAGTACGGATGTAGATGTAGATGTAGATGTCTCTTTTCTCCAAATATCTCTTTAATTTTTCTGTAGGATGCACCTATGTTTCGTTTGTCTTCTAATCATCTCTGCCTAGCTTATTTGCATTTTATGTCAATATTATTTTTTAGACATCTGTATTTCCTGTTACCTGCTTCATTTTCTACGTTCTTATACTTTCTCTTTTCATTAATTACATTTAATATATCCTTTGTTTCCCAAGGATACCAGATCTTGGCTTTTTTTACTTTGTTGACGTCTGCTCCCTTCATTATTTCATCTTCCAAAGCTAAGCTTTCATCTTCTAGAGAATTCCTTTCCCCTGGTTTAGTCAAACGTTACCTAATGGTTCCTCTGAAACTCTCAACAATCTCTGGTTATTTCAATTTATCCAGATGCCATCTCCTTGAATGGCTACATTTTTGCAATTTGCAGTTTTAATCTACAGTTCATTACCAATCAATTATGGTCAGAGTCTATATATATTCCCCTGGAAATGTCTTACAGTTTAAAAACTGCTTCTGAAATCCCAGTCTTACCACTATATAATCAGTCTGAAACCTTCCAGTGTCACCAGGTCTGTTCCACTAATACAAACTTCTTTTCTTTCTTCATTTTTAAGCCAAGAGTTAGAAACTGTTAAATTACGCACTGTGCAAACTTCTGCTAGATGACTTCCTGCTTTCTTCCTTTCCCCCAATCCATGTTCTACTATTTTTGCTTATCTTACTTTTGCTACTGTCGCATACCAGTCATCCATATATCAGGCACATTGTGTTTAACTTTTATTTAGACATTTTATAGTGATTTTCGTTACTGTGTGTTTTAACCATTGTGTCCCCATATCAGTCTGGTTTAATTAATGCTTTGAAAACATTATTTTCACGTAAACAGAAGCGGCAGTCTTTGAGAACCCCGTAATTATAATTTGGTCCAAGGAATCACACTGAAAATCAGGCTTCAGTGTCATTGGAAATTGTGTGAATGATGATCTGACTTCTGACGAAGACTTCGGCGCTTCGCACTTCTCACGGCTTGATGCCTTATGACGTCACAAGTTCCCAGAATAAAAGATGTGGCCTTAGATGAACGTGGGCAGTTTTGGCGAGATCTGAAAGTTTTCAATGAGTTGCGCCAGTTATTGCTGATGGGTGCAACATTATCAGATGTTTCGATTCTAATAACGGAGCTGTGACAACGGTATGACGCCACACTGAAGTGGACCAATGTGTTTTTATTTTGTACAGAATAGCAACAAGCAAACATTTACAAAAGTTAATTTTGAAATATTATATGAGTAATACATCTATAACGCCGAACAATGGACACCAGATAAGCAGCCTGTATCCACAAGAGTTGCACATTTGAGAATCTAGAGGTTCGTCTTTTATATTTATATACAGGGTGTCACTCCTATGAGTCAGGGAGGATTTTTCTCTGGTATTTCGGCAACTACTTGCAATTTCCTTTTGCAAAGTGTATCTGGATGCATCCCAGTCACAAGTTTCCTACTATTTCTATCGTCAACGAAGAATGTCGCTTTGTTTCCCGTTACAAAATTTTAAAGCGGAGTTTTACGTGCCTATTTAATAGAATGGTTCCAAATTAGTTAGTGCGATCTTCGGTTTAGAGACATTATTTATTATTATTATTAGTATCGTATGCATTAATTACAGTAATACATATTTAGCAAAACCAATATATATATATCAATATGAACATGTGAAATTATAAACAGTACACAGGTTTTAAAACGGCTCAGATTATACTCGGATGTTGATGGACTCGATCCAGCGGAGTGCCTCGTGGGATGTTTCTCAATGCCACCAGGGAAGCGTCTGATTGGACATTCATTCACAATGTGGCTCATTGTTTGGGTGTCACCACAGTCACACACACTGTCACTTGAAAAACCCCAGTTGTGTATGTTGTATTTGCAGCCTACCCTCTTTAGTCCGATATCTGTTTAACTGCACCCACACCTCCATTGGTTGGCGGAAGCCTGTAACTGGAACTGTTGGATTGTCTACAAGTTCGTGGTTTCGGGTTCTTGTAGTTTGCCACTCACGTTTCCACTTTGCGTCCTGGTCGAATCCTGTGGATAGCATTTGGACCCCCATTTCATACGCTTGTCTTCTTGATTTGAGGCGTTTCCTGGACAATGATAGCAAATCGTCATGAAGAGGGATCGAGTTGTTTTCAGAAACTTGCTGACAGAGGTTGTAAAGAGCAGCCTTTCGACGGAGGTCTGGTGGACAGATGTCTGAAGGCACTGGTAGGCAGCAAGTAGGTGTAGACCGAACTGTACCACTAATTACTCTCATAACTGAGTTCAGTTGGACGTCTAGTTTCACTATGTGGGCGCTTCGGAGCCAAACTGGTACACAGTATTCTACTGCAAAGTATTCCAGTGCAAGGGATGCTCCTCGGAGGACTGATGTGGTTGCTCCGCATGTACTGCCTGCCAGCTTTCTGACAAGGTTCACTCGTGCTTGTATCTTCTTGGCCAAGTTGGAAAGGTGTTTTTTATATGTTAAAGTTCTGTCTAGAATGACTCCCAGGTATTTTGGGCTTTCGTTGTATCTAACTGTGCCAAGAGGGCCGAACTGTGGACTGATCTTTGCTGATGAAAGGTGATTAGAGAGATGGAACAGGCTTACCTCGGTTTTAGAAACATTTGGCCTAGTTGACATGTCTCAAAATACTCATAAAGTTTAGTAAGGCTGTTCTTCAGGTGTTCTTCACATTCAGAAAGGTCTTCACTCTGATATGAAGTTGCCAGGTCATCTGCACATTGAAATTTTCGGCAGGTCAAACTCGGCAGGTCAGCTGTGTGGAGGTTGAATAACACTGGAGCAAGAACAGAGCTCTGAGGTAGTTCGTCATTGAGTACGTGCCATCTGCTTTTCTCTTCTCCTTGATTTACTTTAAACCGCCTATTGCTTAACATGTTACTTAAGAGGTTGCGTAGAGTTTTGCAAGGTATTGCTCTCAAAAATTTCAATAATAGGCTCTCATGCCACACAGTGTCATAAGCTACTGACAGGTCAACTAACACTACTCCAGTTTTAAGTTTCTTTTGGTATCCAGATTCTATGTGAGTAGTCAAGGAGAGCACTTGTTCACAGCAGCTTCTATAAGGTCTGAAGCCAACTTGTTCAGGTGGTATCATAGCATTAATTTGATCGTGGATTCGGTTTAGAATCATTCTTTCCAATGGCTTGTAAGCACAGCTAAGTAGAGATATTGGGCGGAAGTCTTCTGCAGCTGTTGCCTCTTTCCCTGGCTTTTTGATAGCTATAATTTTTGCTCTTTTAAACTTTTTGGGTAATGTCGCTGTACGAAGAATTTCGTTAAAAAGGCAAACTAGCTAATTTCGTGTTACCGGTCTACTGTGCACCAAAAATTCAGGGTAGTGCGCATCTGCACCTGCAGCTTTTCTACATTGCGCATGCTTAAGAGCTGGCTCCAGTTCAGTGGTTGTAAATGGAGAAGAGAATTCCGGGTTATGTTGCAGAGATTCCTTGGCTTCCGTAAGCTCTCTCTTTACTTGCCGATTTGCTTTATCTGTTGGGACCTTGGAAGCTCTCACTAAGTGGCTGGCGATTGAGTCGTATGAGACCGTTGAGTTTTCTTTGTTGTGGGAAGGGTCTTCTCCAAGTTTGTGAATCAACGTCCATGCTTTTCTACTGGAGTGTGTGAAATTGAGATCCATTGTTTCTTTATGCCATTTTTCTCTCCTTTGTTCATTCAAGGAATTCATAACATTCGTAGCTGTTTCTTGGTCTCCACTTTTCTAGAATTGGTTAAACAGCTGGTTGATCTCTTCATTGCGGCCAGGAATTAGAATGTACCAGTTCCCACATTATTAACAGGGACAGTACAAGACGAAGAATAATGAGTGTCAGAACAGCTGTGGCTCGCGCTGTCTGCTACCGCCACACAGCACCTCAACTCTGTCGCTGCTGGAGTACTGGTTACTTTGTGTTTCATTGTCCCTGTTGACCCATATCACTTAATACATGTTGCTAAACTGAATGTCGCACTAGACTAATTTGGAACCGCTCTATCGAATGGGCACGTAGAATTCCACTTTAACAATCGGTTTGCTGGTAATGGCAAAGAAGCCAACGTTTTCCGTTGGCAATGGGCGCAGCTGGAAATTTGTGATGTGCAGCATTTGTTAGGGGTGACCCTTAAGAGTAACACCCTGTATACCCAAAACTCCATCGAAAAATTTTAGGAGGTAGTTCAGGAGTATCTTCTGACTATTTCGGTATGAGGAAACCAAGGACTTTGGCTGTTCGTTACAGAGTTATACAGTAATTATGATTTATTCCGTTTGTTACCGCAATCACCCTTGCTTCTGTAAAAACACCTTTACAATAGTGAAGAAGTCTGTATTATGCAATACCCAAAACGTACACCACACATCACATAGTAAAACAACAAACTCTCACTCGGAACACAGGTTCAGCACGTAATAAATGTAGATATGTTTCCTTAAGGGCGTTCTTCAAAATGTCGACCACCATGGCCATGGAAGTTTGTATAGTGCCGCTCTATGAACCGTTTTGTATGCTCAAGAATTCCAGGAGTTTGGCATACTATTTACGCAGCTGCCATAATCCTAGCAACCAAGTCCGCGCAAGTATCGCCTGGAGTTTCATGAACTAAGCACTTCATACGTTCCCAGAAGAAGATGTCCATTGGTGTCATGACTGGTGGGCAGCTTGGTCCTGGAATAGGACCGCTGCGACCAATCCATTGAGTATATGAAGAGAGTGGAGAACGGAAGGGAAAGGTTGGCTAGGAATCTCGTGAGTTCCAGCTGCACAGGGAACTGTGTTAATGCAATGGTGAAAGTTGAAAGTTTGTGCCGGGTCAGGACACGAATCCCCGGTTGCCTTAACCATCTGGCCATCTGCACACGGTCTCCGTCCGACGGAGTTCTTAAGTCGGGTGGTGCGATGTACATTTTGCATTTCTTGCTTTTATGTTTTTTTTTTTCCAAAGGCAAAGAGAAAAGGTGTAGCAGTAGCTCAGCGTAGAGCCTGCGACTACCGTCATGTATTTTTTATTTTAAATGTTAAAAAACATAAGATGTTTTTTCCTGTTCCTCAGTAAGAGGAAGGACTCGGTCTCTGTTGATGAACGGCGGTAGCCACTATGGTTGTGAGGCTAAGTAAAAAGTCCGTATTTTTAATGTGTGTAGAAGAAAGAATGTAGTGGTATTTCACTAGTGAAAAATTGAGTTATTAACCCAAGTAGTACTGTAATATATAAAAATCCAAGAAGCCCATCTGTGTACTTCTGAGTTATTACGAAGATCCGATTACAAAAGGAATGATGGACACGGACAAGATGTAGGTGGATCGGCGATCGGACGTAGTATTACTAATTGGTAAGCATAAATCTACAACAAGAGAAATACTATTTCGTTTATGTGGAACTAATATGAAAAGATTCTTTACCCATTTACTGGCGTAGCTCAGCTTATTCTGCTTGTCCGACACGCCGAAAATTAATCTCATTATTTCCATATGTCTAAACATTTATTATTATTTTTTATTAAATTATAGCGGCCGAGCCGATTAAGGCAACAGTTTAAGAAAAGCGCATTATCTGGGTCCCAGTCCCAGTTTGGCATAAATTTTCAACTTCAGCGATTCCATTACCGCAACGAACTGCGCGGCTGGAAACCGTTAGTTTCCCAACCATTCCTTCCCTTTCTCCCCATCCTCTGTTTCATATAAATGTAAGCGCCAGCAGCGTCATCGAGAATGGTGTCATGTCGGACATATTCGACGGGGCAGGCACCACTCAGACATATACAACACAATGTCATCCAAATTGTACTTCAATGTCGTTCTTAACCTCTACACTCTTGCTCATAAATTAAGGATAATTGCAGAATGTGTTGTCACACAACGTGGCACTACACAAAACTGGCGCTAATAGCATAGGCAAGTAGGAAAGACATACGACACAGATCTGTAAGTCCACGGTACTGGTGATAAGCTGAGAAAAGTGTCCCGAAACACATGTGCTACAAAACACCACAGTTTCCTGCTCATGTACCCCTTCATGAATATGGGATATGATCACCACGCACACGTACACAGGCCTCACAGTGGGTTCGGATACTCTGGATCAGGTGGTCGATCATCTGTTGGGGTATAGCCTCCCATTCTTGCACCAGTGCCTGTCAGAGCTCCTGAAGTGTCGTAGGGGTTTGAAGACGTGCAGCGATACGTCGACCAAGAGCGTCCCAGATGTGTTCGATGGGGTTTAGGTCTGGAGAACAGGCAGGCCACTCCATTTGCCTGATATCTTCTGTTTCAAGGTACTCATCCACGGTGGCAGCTCGGTGGGGCCGTGCGTTATCATCCATCAGGACAAAGGTGGAACCCACTGCTCCCCTGAAAAGGTGGACATGCTGGTGAAAAATGACGTCCCAATACACCTGACCTGTTACAGTTCCTCTGTCAAAGACATGCAGGGGTGTACGTGCACCAATCATAATCCCAACCCACACCATCAAACCACGACCTCCATACAGGTCCTTTCATGGACATTAAGGGGTTGGTATCTGGTTCCTGGTTCACGCCAGATGAAAACCTGGAGAGAATCACTGTTCAGACTATACCTGGACTCGTCCGTGAACATAACCTGGGACCACTGTTCCAATGACCATGTACTGTGTTCTTGACACCAGGCGTTACGGGCTCTCCTGTGACCAGGGGACAGTGGAATGCACCTTGCAGGTCTCTGGGCGAATAAACCATGTCTGTTCAGCCGTCTGTAGACTGTGTGCCTGGAGACAACTGTTCCAGTGGTTGCAGTGGTTGCATGTAACCCCATACACAGAAGCCCATTTGTATTAAGTCAGGTGGTCGTTGTGACCAGGATATTATGCAAATGATTCAAATGGCTCTGAGCACTATGGGACTTAACTTCTGAGGTCATCAGTCCCCTAGAACTTAAACCTAACCAACCTAAGGACACCCCACACATCCACGCCCAAGGCAGGATTCGAACATGCGACCGTAGCAGTCACGCGGTTCTGGACTAAAGCGCCTAGAGCCGCTCGGTCACCGGGGCCGGCGGATATTATGCCTCCACGGCCATTTCAAGTGGGCACATTCCTAAGGAGGAGGACTTCGCGGCGCGCCATCTTGTTGAAAATAAATTCTGTGCCCATATTCTGTTGTAATTGCGTCATCAGATATTGTTCAAGCGTGACCAGGTACGATATGCCAGTTACTTTCTGCACCCTTATACGACTACATGATGACTGTTGGAACAACTAATCCGCTTACGTCACCTAGTGGGAACGCCGGGAACTAACAGTGTTAGGCGGGGATGACACTTGCAGATAAACTGCATTTGGTGCTGTATCGAAAGTTTCTGGAAGTCACTTACCTTTCTCACAATTAAAGGTTACTTTCGTCTAACTAATTTATAAACGCCCGTTACTGTGATGCGTTTCCCATCAGTACAGGAGCAGCTCATCGTAGTGTCGTTGCGCAGTTCTTCCATTACATTCAGGGAATCCATACACGAACTGCATGTCGGCCAACTTTTCATCAATAAACCTATTCATAGTACTGACTGAATCACTACTAATGGAACGCTGATACTGCTGGAAAAGGAAGTCCTAGACATAACCGAGGAGTGCTGAATGCAATAACTCTGTAACGAGCCGCCAGAGACCGCGGATCCGTTATACAAAGAAGAGCCAAAGAAACTGGTAGACCTGCCTAATATCGTGTAGGGTCCCCGCGAGCACGCAAAAGTGCCGCAACACGACGTGGCATGGACTCGACTAATGTCTGAAGTAGTCCTGGAGGGAACTGACACCATGAATCCTGCAGGGCTGTCCACGATTCCATAAGAGTACGAGGGGGCTGAGATCTCTTCAGAAGAGCACGTTGCAAGGCATGCCAGATATGTTCAACAACGTTCGTGTCTGAAGAGTTTGGTGGCCAGCGGAAGAATATAAACTCAGAAGAGTGTTCCTGGAGCCACTCTGTAGCAATTCTGGACGTGTGGGGTGTCGCATTGTGCTGCTTGAATTTCCCAAGTCTGTCGGAATGTACAGTGGACAGGAATGGACGCAGGAGATCAGATAGGACGCTTGCGTACGTGTTACCTGTCAGAGTCGTAACTAGACGTATCAGGTGTCCCATATCACTCCAAAAGTACACGCCCCACACCACTACAGACTCCATCATCTTGAACAGTCCCCTGCTGACATGCAGGTTCCATGGTTTCATGACGTTGTCTCTATACCCGTACACATACAGCCGCTCGATACAGTTTGAAATGAGACTCGTCCGACTATGCGACATGTTTCCACTCATCAAGAGTCCAGTGTCGGTGTTGACGGGCCCAAGCGAGGTGTAAAGCTTTGTGTCGTGCAGTCATCAGTGGGGCACGAGAGGGCCATCGGCTCGTAAAAGCTCATAGCGATGATGTTTCGTTGAATGGTTCGCACGCTGATGGCCCAGCATTGAAATCTGCAGCAATTTGCGGAAGGATTGCACTTCTGTCACATTCAACGATTCTCTTCAGTCGTCGTTGGTCCCGTTCTTGCAGGATCTTTTTCCGGACGGAGCAAAGTCGGAGATTTGATGTTTTACCGGTTCGTGATATTGACTGTACACTCGTGAAATGGTCTTACGGGAAAATCCCCACTTCGTCGCTACCTCAGAGATGCTGTATCCCATCGCTCGTGTGCCGTCTATGACACTACGTTCAGACTCATTTAAATCTTCATAACTTGCCATTTTGGTAGCAGTAATCTATGTAGCAACTGCGTCAGACACTAGTTGTCTTATACAGGCGTTGCCGACCGCATCGCCGTATTCTGCCTGTTTACATATGCCTTTGTATTTCAATACGCATGCCTATACCAGTTTCTTTGGCGCTTCTGCGTTTCAAATTAGCGAGAAGGTAGCTGCAGTCTTGGGGGCTACGAATGCGGAGAGAAGTGGCACAGCTGGCCGCTGCACGTACCTGAGAGAGGCCGGCGAGGCGCGTCGCAGTCCCTCCACAGGCATCAGGGCGAACACCTGCGCAGCCACCAGCATGGGCCGCAGCGCCTCGTGCAGAGACGCGCCGCGGCGCCGGGCGTCGCGGGGTATCCAGGGCCTCACTGGGCACACCACAGCAAAGGGCAAAAGCTGCAGAACTGACCACAAACAAACTTTATTGCATGACTCGTCACTTCCCAAGACGACCACAATCCGTGGCTCTTCTGAATAAAAGAGGTGATGAAACTTCCTGGCAGATTAAAACTGTGTGCCGGACCGAGACTCGAACTCGGGACCTTTGCCTTTCGCTGGCAAGTGCTCTACCGACTGAGCTACCCAAGCACGACTCACGCCCCGTCCTCACAGCTTTAATTCTGCAAGTACCTCGTCTCCTACCTTCCAAACTTCACAGAAGCTCTCCTGCGAAACTTGCAGAACTAGCATTCCTGGAAAAAACGATATTGCGGAGACATGGCTTCCAGGAGTGCTAGTTCTGCAAGTTTCGCAGGAGAGCTTCTGTGAAGTTTGGAAGGTAGGAGACGAGGTACTGGCGGATTAAAGCTGTGAGGACGGGGCGTGAGTCGTGCTTGGGTAGCTCAGTCGGTAGAGCACTTGCCCGCGAAAGGCAAAGGTCCCGAGTTCGAGTCTCGGTCCGACACACAGTTTTAATCCGCCAGGAAGTTTCATATCAGCGCACAGTCCGCTGTAGAGTGAAAATTTCATTCTAAAAGAGGTGATTTTCTGTTCTTATACCCACACTGTGGAAACCATTGTGAAGTTGATGGTAGTGGCTAATTCCCAGAAACCAGTTATTAGGGCTTCTTCCCATTCCATTCACGTATGGAGAGTGGTAGAAATGATTGCATGAATGCATCTGTGCGTGCCATAATCAGTGTAATCTTGACTTCGTGAACACTGTTAGAGCGATACATAGGTGGTAGTAGCATGGTCTGACACAGTATTCAGTTCTGGGAGTGGCTCGCAGTTTATTACAGAATCTTCCTGACCTTCCCCTTCGAAATTTAACTTTTCATTACCACCACTTATAAAGTACCAGAGGTGCCTACAATTATTATTATTATTATTATTATTATTATTATTATTATTATTACAAACAATCCTGTTGGAGGAAGATCCGCAACTGAGCACTATACCACAGGTTACAAATACCGCTACACTTGTGAGGTGCTTTTATTTAGAACACGACCGTTTCGGGCTGTTATACGCCACTCAGGGTCACAGCACCCACTGACAACACCTGAAGATGGGCTTATAATACTCCGAAACCGGTCGTGTTCTAAACAAAAGAACATCACAAGTGTAGTGGTATTTTCAACCTTTGGTATTATTACTATTATAATATCAGTAAAGCTAAAATGTTTAAATATAATAATAACCAAAATTAGAAACGGTCTTATCATAGAACAAAAAAGGCCAATACGTCCTGAGCAAACTTAGGGATGTAAAAGACGGAAACTAGCTTTTCAACTCATCTGGCAGCTTCCAAGACATTTAAATCAAAACATCTTGACGTATTCACACATTCTTAATTCTTAGTACTGATACGCAGGTCATGTAATATAATCCATCGTGTCAAGTAAATTAACATGATACCTGGTGAAACGTCGTATAACATGTCACATGCCGTTCTGGCCGTTGTGACCGAGAGGTTCTAGGCGCTTCAGTCCAGAACCGCGCTGCTGCTACGGTCGCAGGTTCGAATCCTGCTTCGGGCATGGGAGTGTGTGATGTCTTTAGGTTAGTTAGGTTTAAGTAGTTCTAAGTCTAGGGGACTGATGATCTCAGATGTTAAGTCCTAAGTCCCATAGTGCTTAGAGCCATTTGAAGATGCCGTTCTGTCGCCGCGCTGAGTGGCCGAGCGGTTAGAGGCGAGTTCTCCCTCGGGAATGGATATGTGTGTGTGTGTGTGTGTGTGTGTGTGTGTGTGTGTGTGTGTGTGTGTGTGTGTGTGTGTGTGTGTGTGTGTTCTCCTTAGCGTAAGTTATAGTTTAAGTAGTGTGTAAGTCTAGGCAGTTTGGTCTCTTAGGAATTCACACACATTTGAACATTTTTCCCATTATTTCATGTCTACTATGGTTGTTTTTTGGGCACACGATCAGTGATCTTAATCTATTAATTTGCAAGATGAAGCTAAGAGACTCACTGTTCGGGGGAAGTAAGGTTAACTCTCAAAAAAGCGCGAATATGGCAAGATGTTTTAATTTAAATTTCTATTAATCTGCCAAACAGACAGTTCTCTTCTTTTATATGCCTAACTCTGCCCACGATATATTCGCCTGCTTTTATGCTATGATAGGAACATTTTTCATTCTGTTTCCCAACTTCACGTGAAATTCGAATGGAGCTAGATTTTTGAAAGCGAGTTTTCAATTTTATCGAAGGAGGCATTTTTTTATTCGATTTAAACTGTTTCCGCGCACTCATTTCAGATAAGAACGAATTTTATATGCCAGATTCAGATCGACTTTAAGCAATCGTATCTCAACAACAGATGAAGATTATTGGATCGTTTTGACTTTATTCATTTCTCTACAGTCGTCCAAGGTTTGAACCGATTCGTACAAGTTTAAAATACAGAAGCGCCCTGCTTCAAAAACTCCCAGAAAAACGTGTTTTGGGGGATGGGGAAGGGGGCGGTGGGGGCGGGCGGGGAAGGGGGACCTAAAAAGTGGTGCGTGTAAAACAATCTCTCAAAAACAGTGTTTCTCACTTAAAATCCGAATGAAGCTAGGTTTTTGAAAGCGAGTTTTCAGTTTTATCGTAAGAGTACATCCTTTTCTTTTTTTGTGTGATTGACTTTAAACAGTTACCGTACACTCCATTGAAATAAGAACGGATTTTGGAGACTACATATAGCTCGACTTTAAACCATCGTATCTCGACAACGTATAAAGATTATTGCATTTTTTTTTGTTTTAACATGATCCATTAACTTATCTTCGTGCAAAGTTTGAAGCGATTTTTAAAAGTTTAAAGTACTGAAGTGATATGCTCCAGAAACCTTCCACAAAAACGTATTTTTTGGGTATCTTTGCTCTTACAATCCCAATGGTGCACATATAAATGGTGCCATTAATTGAGCATTAAAAATCCCAATTAAAATGCTTTGCAAAAGAAATTGACCGATTCGCGTAATTTGCCTGGGCGCCTGTTCAGATTCGGCGTTCGGACCTTGCTTATTGCACTGTAACAAAGCTATAATAAGATAGATGTTCGACTGGGTACACAAATGGGTACTAGTCCGCCCAAAATCAAAAACTTTTCATCCCATTTTCCTAGCTCAGATAGGAACCGAGAGCATCAAGACCCACCCAAACCGGGATTCTGCGAGCCGGCTTTTCATTTCTTTACATCAGTAGTCAGTACATAACTCTGGCAACACTTCCGAGAAATTGCAGTTCGGAGAAGTACAGCATTTGAATAAAAAATCGTCCAAAAGTTAATAGTAATAGTAGGAGTAGTAGCACTAAAAAGTACATTGTCGAACAACTGAGTTAAGAACTATGGTTGCAGCAAACTCTCACAACTCTGACAATATAAAAAGTTGCACGATATAAAATCTAAGTGCCTAATCACCATTATCAGTATTTCGTTTAGCACTACAATTCTGAACACAGATCTGCATAATGCGGCAAGGTGAGCGGGTAACCGAACGGAAGGTGTTTGCTTCAGTCATTTCCATCTACAATAGGAAAGTCAGTTCTGTTATTTTCTTCTCAATGGAAGGGACGGAGGTATTTCCCTTTTTGCCTTACTTTACTCACCTCCCTGTGGTTTGTTCATCCTAGCTGTGGACTCACAAACTTTGCCAGTTTTTCCTTCGGTGGCAGGTATGATGTGAGTCTTTTCCTTAGGCAGTCAGCTCGCAAGCGGGCAAAAAACGGTAAGTTATTGGGTAGCTAACATCGACTGTCAGTTTCTACACTTCCTTACCATCTTAGGGACTGTTATTTTTCATACTACTTTAATCTACAAAAGTCAGTTGAGAAGTATGGACTCTGATAAATATCCTCATCTGGCTGGTAGTATATTCATTTTGAACATTTGGAGCTACAGGTCGCATTACAGGTTTTCGTAATACTTACATGTATTATGACTTCAGGAACTTGACCAGATCTAATTGATCTCGCTTCTTCTTTTTCGTAATTCTGCGAGGTTCACTGTAGAAAAGATTTCTTCCTCCTGGCTGGCTCATTTAATTTTACACACTTCTTTAAATACAAACACCAGCCCGGATATACGAGTGCGTTAAGGGCCGCATACACGAGCGGCAGATCGCAGCGATCCGTCCTGTAGGCGACCGATCGCATTGTAGATCGCATGTGTGCGGGTAAATCGCAGCGCTGTCTCTGATTACTGATCGCAAGGAAATACCAGGCAATCTGATGGATGGCACGCGATACGTGATAGCAATTTGGCTATCTGGCCGGTTAACGGCGATGTGCGGCAATACGATTGCGAATCGTTTCTTTAGTTATTAAGTATGGTTGTGCAGTTTTGTTTCGTTTTGCTTTGTCTACGATGAGTAATAACTTTCTCCCAGAATTTATAGTTACTAGGGGTCCAAGAACTACTCTGAGAAGTGCAGTGGAAGCCAGAGTTGCCATATATACTAAGAAATAACACAAAATACACCCTCTGATTCTGCAGTAGTGGGCATTTTGACACATGTGCTATAGAAGTAGAATTGATGGGAAGTTAACAGTAATATTCGCAATATATTGGGGCTCCATCCGATTCTTTCGAGTTATTTATGGAATAATTACACGCATGACTAATGTTTTTGAATTTCAAATAGAATGACATACAGACCATAATGTTAATTTAAATGTCCAAGGAAAATCTATTATATACAGCCATGATAAACAGCTGTTACACAGCAGTCCCTTGTCATTTCATGTACCAGTAATCTAAGTCTCCTTCAGACAGGGTTATGATTATCAGGAGAGTTGCTGTTGACAACGTCTCTATAGACACATCGAGATTGCAGACCAATTGTGTTCATACTTTCAGTCATACCATAAGTCTAATGAATGAAAGGGGAATTGAGAATTAGCAGAAGAAAAACGAATCGTATTAGCACACTGGAAAGATGTACACTACCCACGTGACATTAGTGAAAAATGTAATATATTCTGTTGTACTGTCTGCCATCAGGTTCCCCTAAATGGCCGGCTGCACCGCATTACAGCCATGCTATGAGGGAAACAAACCAACAGCCAAACAGGGGAAGACTTCAGGTAAACAAACACGCCGAAGATTCCAGTCGATTAATAAGAACCTTTCCATGCCGAGGTCGCCGCGACATATCCGGCCACGAATTCCTACGCCGGGTTTCTATTGGCTCCAGCTCACTATATAGGCCCGGCCGGTGGAAGGCAGACCAGTCTTTGTGTGCTGCTAATGGCAATGCTATAGCAGAGTCTCCGAGAAGATACCACCAAAGCCGCTGTACTGCACCGCCAATCGAAGTACTAGCCGACCGAGATGAACCTCATCTCCGGCTAGATCGACGGACGTCTACATCTATTGTACAGCCAGCTATTGTATTGTAGAATAAGTTGCGTTCAATAAACTGTTAGAGAATACAACATCTGTAAAGCAACCTACAGTTACCAAGAAAGACTTTTCAGAAAGAAATTAATAAATTATAATTCTCGTTTATATTAAATTTATTTTTTGTAACTGTGCGTTAGGATATGGAATTCAACTGCAACTGTTGCTAAATGTAGCAGTTCATTTTCTGCAGCAGAACTTCTCGACACAGTAGCTCCCGTAATACTGATAGAAATTGCCTCGAAAATCGCTCTGACGTAGGGTATCGGGGTGAGCGATTGACTGCAGGCGATACTGCATGCGACGGATCCCTGTGACTTATCGCTCGTGTGTGATTTCCTTAGGTTAGTTAGGTTTAAGTAGTTCTAAGTTCTAGGGACTGATGACCATAGATGTTAAGTCCCATAGTGCTCAGAGCCATTTGAACCACTTTTGTATCGCTCGTGTGTAGGGCATTTACAGCACCGCTTCCGGGATAGAATCAGGTGAACCTGCCCCTGTTAGATTCGCCTCGCGGATTCACGACGGGGCTGGTGAGTCGACCAACCTCGATGTGATTTCAGGCGGTTTCCCACGTCCAAGTAGGTAAATATCTGCTGGTACCCACGTCCCAGCTCAGATACATGCTGCGCAAACATTTAGACAACCTTTTCACACGTGTACGTAGATTTACTCTAGATGCAGGTATATAGAGTACACAGATCCTGTCCCGAGAAGCGGGAGGATGAGGGGAGCGGGGACGGGGCGGGGGGGTGGGGGGGGGGTGGGGGGGGTGGGGGGGGTGGGGGGGAAGTGATGGAGTGGGAAGGGCATGCGACGAAGAACCGTCAGGGATATTGCCGCGACCCATACAGCGATGGTGACCCTGGAGAAGACACGAGAAGAGGTAAAATGAGGAGAAGAAGATACCCTACAGCAAAAGACTTACTTCCAGGGTTATGCCATTACATCCTACTTCAAAAGTGGTTACTACTGTTTGGACTCGGAACTGAAACAATGAGAAATAATATCTCCACCAAGTGTTAAAACGAGTGTATGTTATTTCGTTCGAAGTGGTTATGCGTCAACCATAAAATATTCACTTGATTGTTGCCTGTTTTGTTATATGTCTCTCTTACGGTTACGTACGAATTAGTGGCCTAACCGTCTATGTTCAGGGACAGGGTGTACTCCTTACAAGGCATACGGCATCAGTGCACTGCACTGCTCAAATTTATCGTACAAACGGCAGTATTACTAAGAAGTATAAAGCGTAATTTGACTCACCTTAGCTATAGAATGTTTCGCAGAGACCGACTTCCCTTTCTGGAGACTATCGATTATCGTTTTACCGCACGTCATTCACGTATACTCTTGTTACTGTGAATGACACGTTGTGCTGCCACTCACGTTTGCGGTATAAAGACTTGTTCAGAGGGTCCAAAATACAGGATTACGATTCCAGAATGAAGGTAGGAGACAAGATACTGGCGGAAATGAAGCTGTTAGGACTGGTCGTGAGTCGTGCTTGGATAGCTCAGATGGTAAAGTACTTGCCGCGAAAGGCAAGGGTTCCGAGTTCGAGTCTCGGTCCATCACACAGTTTAAATCTGGCAGGACGTTTAAGGATTACGATTACTTGTAGTTCTGTACCCGGACAGATACCCAACGTCCGATTAAACGTGCCATACAGCGTTATTCACGTGCACACTTCAGGTCAGACAAACTGTCCTGGCTACACCTGTTACAAGTGAATATTCGTTACGCGTTCTGGCGTTGTTCAAACTGATACTGATCTACGTGTGGCTGGGCGGAAGTCGAGTTCGGCTGCCTTTTCCTGCACCTCGTTGGGTACGCCTTTGGTGGTGGTCATGATGTACTCCAGTGTGGGAAACTCGGAGCAGAAACTTCATCTTACAGCGCAAGAGCCACACACATACTTTCAATCAGTCCTTGGACAATAAGATAAGATAAAATGAGAACAATATATTTCAGAACTTAAATAAAGTTCTCTTAAAATTATACAGAAACAGTCTGAAAGCTGGTGGTGCAGGGAAGGTTGCACTGAGAAATAATTATTAAGAAAAAAATTCGATATGTTGCGCCTTTCCGACTTAATTAGCATTGAAGTTAGCCAATCAGGCCCATGTCCGCGCAAATTCAGGTGGCCCGCCACAGACGGTGTCCTCAAACGTGTTCCTCCTTTGTTTGCCTAAAACCGAACAAGAGAGCGATACAAAAGTTGGACACAGAAACCCGAGCCAAAGGCTGAGCAGGCTCGTGGGCTGTCATCTGCGCTATGATGACAACGGACACTAATTGTATCCGGTGGACCGCTTGAAATTGCGCGCGCAGCGGACTGATTGGCTAACTTTAACGCTAGTTAACTTGGAAGCGGCGCAGCACATCGATTTTTTTTAACAATTACTTCTCAGCATAGCCTACCCTGCAACACACTTACAAGCCTTTCAGACCGTTTCTGATCACCTTGTATGTAGCATGAAAAATTACGTCATACTACATGGATATGGTTTCGACGACTCTGGCGAGCAGACCTGTGTTCGACATCCGTAACTGGTGCGGCATTAAGCGGTACCTAACCGTACCGGACCTGCTCGGCGCCAGCGTCTCTTGGATCTTATACAGTGGTTTTCAAGAGGAAAAATCAATGCTCTTCATTAAGAAACTTCACGACCTGCAAAGGTTGTCAAAAACATTCTCCTCGGCGGGTAGGATCAACAAACAGCCGCCGCCGTGTCACATCAACAAACAAATACTGCCGATCGATTACTGAGTAAAACTATATTCTCAGCTACAAGGTGGTTGACACACCAGCCTGCAATTGTAAGTGGTGGTAATTTGTTTGTATTTTAACGGATTCACTGTTGGCCATTAAAACAGCAACATCAAGGAGACGACATGCAACAAACATCAAATTAGTATTAACCGTACTATATACTTGGATTAGCAAATCAATTAGCATTCCAGCGTAGTCGTACTATTGGAGTAACCCAAATAAATTCTGTAAATATTGAAAGATTACCTAGTGGGTTTCACATCCACGAATCGCATCTGCATATTGTTTTTTTCTGAGAAGATCGTGTTATGCCATGTGTCAGAAGCAGAAATGTCTACAGGCACGTGTTAGAATTCGACAGAGCCGGATTGAGACCTTATAAATTTTGAGTAATGTTATTATGGTCGCTGTAGAAAAAATTTAGTCACTTGATGTTTAGCAACTCTATTTTATTTACACGTTTCGAGTAATCTTATCTTCAGAGTATCAAAGATCGTAATGTGCTTCATACACCCAGTATTACGCCATGTGTGTGTCATCAACTTCATATTATAACTCATTTTTAAGTTAGCTTATTGTAACTCATTTGTTAAGTAAGATAAGGTGCTCCTCACACCCTTGTAAAATGAAATTGGTGACTAACACATAGCGCCATAGTCGGAACGCGTAAATCAGATTAAGTTGCTGACCACCAAGTGACTAAATTGTTTCTTTTTTTTCAGCGACCACAATAGCAGTGTTTAAAATTAATAATTTCATAAAATGGTAACGGGCCACTAATATGACTATACACTATGTGATCCAAAGTATTCGGACACCCCAAAAATATACGTTTTTCTTATTAGGTGCATTGTGCTGTTACCTACTGCCAGGTACTCCATATCAGCGACTTCTGTAATCTTTAGACATCGTGAGAGAACAGAATGGAACACTCCGCGGACCTCACAAGTGATTGGGTGTCACTTGTGTCATACGCCTGTACGCGAGATTTCCACACTCCTAAACATCCCTAGGTCCACTGTTTCCGATGTGGTAGCGAAGTGGAAACGTGAAAGGACACGTACAGCACAAAAACGTACAGGCCGACCTCGTCTGTTGACTGACAAAGACGGCCGACAGTTGAAGAGGGTCGTAATATGTAATAGGCAGACATCTGTCCAGACCATCACACAGGAATTCCAAACTGCATCAGGATTCACTGCAAGTACTGTGGCAGTTAGGCGGGAAGTGAGAAAACTTGGATTTCATGGCCAAGCGGCTGCTCATAAGCCAGACATCACGCCGGGAAATGCCAAACGGCGCCTCGCTTGGTGTAAGGAGCGTAAACATCGGAGGACTGAACAGCGGAAAAACGGTGTGTGGAGAGACGAATCACGGTACACAATGTGGCGACCCGACGGCAGGGTGCGGATATGGCGAATGCCCGGTGAACGTCACCTGCCATCGTGTGTAGTGCCAACAGTAAAATTCGGAGGCGGTGGTGTAATGGTGTGGTCGTGTTTTTCGTGGAGGCGGGCTTGCACCCCTTGTTGTTTTGCGTGGCACTATCACAGCACAGGCCTACATTGATGTTTAAAGCACCTTCTTGCTTCCCATTGTCGAAGAGCAATTCGAGGATGGCGACTGCATCTTTCAACACGATCGAGCACCTGTTCATAATGCACGGCCTTTGGCGGAGTGGTTACACGACGATAACATCCCTGTAATGGACTGGCCTGCACAGAGTCCTGACGTCAGTCCTATAGCACACCTTTGGGGTGTTTTGAAACGCCGATCTCATGCCAGGCCTCACCGACCGACATCGATACCTCTCCTCAGTGCAGCACTCTCTGAACAATGGGCTGCCATTCCCCAAGAAACCTTCCAGCACCTGATTGGCCGTCCGGTGTGGCTGTGCGGATCTAGGCGCTTCAGTCTGGAACCGCGTGACCGCTACGGTCGCAGGTTCGAATCCTGCCTCGGGCATGGATGTGTGTGATGTCCTTAGGTTAGTTAGGTTTAAGTAGTTCTAAGGTCTAGGGGACTGATGACCACAGATGTTAAGTCCCATAGTGCTCAGAGCCATTTGAACAAAAAGCACCTGATTGAACGTATGTCTGATAGAGTAGTAGCTGTTATTACGGATAAGGGTGGGCAAACACCGTACTGATTTCCTGTGTGACCGATGGAGGGCGCCACGAACTTGTAAGTTATTTTCAGTCAGGTGTCCGGAACTCTTGACCACTTTGTGTATGTAACACCTCAAATACATTGTGGCCTACTGAGACCGCGGTTTATCGTTCTGCGATACTGCTGTTCTCGTTGGTCGAAATCCCACGACAGCCACGTGAATATGAAATCGATGAATGCAGAGGGGCCACAATGCTCAACACCGAAAGAATCTCAACGGCTCCATGTGACTAGCACCTGAGAGGACCGATATATTACAGACTCTGCTGTGAAGCATCATACAGCAACGTCATATACCTTCCGTCAGGAAATAGGCTTGGTTGCAACAAGAAGTTTACGCGACCCCACATTAAGCGTCACTGTCGGAGACATTAATTTCGTTGCATTTATTGAGTTAGCATTTAGATCATGTGCTTTCTTGTTGCCAGCAATAGGTCTCATAAATATATGCTATACGGGTATTACATAAGAATACATGGTATTACGCTGTACATTCATAAAGTTCCAAGACTGATTTCATTCCTTGTTTATAAGCGATGTCAGTAACTAAGGTGGCAGCTTTACCTAACAAATGTAAACAGCTGATGCCCATCCGGCCAGTCAGTTGTGAGCAGGCCGGGTTAAGTAGTGGGCATGTGACAGTAATCTGTAAGCTTGTTCTTTCACAAATAGCAATGGAGGAACGTCTGTAAGTCAAGTGTTCAAGACGTTTTGCAGAACGTTTTGAAGAAGAGAAAAATGTGTGCAATGTTCCGCTGCACCCCTTGACTCCTGAACAAAAACAACGAGGCGTGGTTGGCTGCCTGCCTGGAATGCAAAAAGGCGGACAGTTCTTGGGAAAAATCACCACGAATGAGAGACTCGTTATTATCAATAAGAGCCTACCGCAAAACGACAAAGTTTAGTAATTCACATGAAGGATCAACACTTCGGCGACATAACCGACATCCAAGCCAGTGTGACGCAGGAGTTGAACAGTGTCACAAAGAATGCCTTTTTTTTACGGTCTCATGTGGTTGTATGAACAGTCTGTGCGTTGCACTCGAGTGTGAAGGAGGGAACTATGTAGAACATCTGAAGCATTAAAACTACCACTTACGTTTCTCTATTTCTTATTAACTCAGTCTCTAAAGTTTTTATACTGACGGGGTACGCTTAGAAATTTCTATTTTCATCTTCGTGTAGCCCTAGTAATCAAAATGGTAAAAAACGTTAATGAATTAGACAAATATAGAAAATAAAATCCTACAATTAGGCCGTAAATATAAAGAATATAAAAGTTTTTACTTTCAAGATTCAGTCTAACTTAAACTCTGTTATATGTTAGACACCATTTCTTAAAATTTAGCCGGCTGCTGTGGCTGAGCGGCTCTAGGCGCTTCAGTCCGGAACCGCGGAACCGCGCTGCTGCTACGGTCGCAGGTTCGAATCCTGCCTCCTAGATTTAGAACTACTTAAACCTAACTAACCTAAGGACATCACACACATCCATGCCCGAGGCAAGATTCGAACCTGTGACCGTGGCAGCAGCGCGGTTCCGGACTAAGGCGCCTAGAGCCGCTCGGCCACAGCGGCTGGCTCGTATAGCTCTCCCCAGACGTTGAATTACATGGGAATTCCGTGATGATGTTACAAACTTCCAGGGATGGTTGAAAAGTGTAAATCATCAATTTTAGGTAAGGAACGCTGGTCCGAAAACGAACGAGTCGAAGGTTAAAAGCGAAAATAATTCTGATACCCCTGACAATGGAATACATCTACCGGTACAGTTGTTGCTAACATTGTTAAGGCAGATGGTAGCGGGGATCAAAAGAAGAGAAAAATGTGCAGCGAATGTACCGAAGATGAGCAAGTTCTCATAGTTCTTAACGTAAGAATTTTAGAGTCCAAGTTTACTAGACACGCTTTTTTCCTTGTTTCGGCCCCCACTACGACCCCTAAAAGTTGCCTACTAGGACTGCCGATATTTTTAAAAATGACGGGAATCCGATATATCAATATTTAAAGAGAGTATCATTATCGGCCATCGATATATCGAAAAAACCGATATAACACAGGAAAAATAACGACGTAGCGGCCTATAAAAATATCGACTGCACGTTGTAAATATACTGCCAAGTTTAGAGCTGTACATTTAAGTATCGATTTATTATTAGGTATTCTGTTCATCAAGAAGCTAGCAGCCTCAGATCAAGAACTGAAGGGAAAACGATGCACGTTCACTCTTGGCGATAACCAAGGCTAACAATGGTAACTGCAGGTAAGTGTCACAATAAAAGGTGTCCAATGGGTCCGTCGTTCGCTTTCGTCATTATCGGACTTAACCGGAATATTTCATGTCGACTTCCCTGTTTTTTCATTTCTGCCAACGTCAGCGGCCTTGCAGTTGTAGTGTCAAAATTGAGTGGTGGAGCTAAACGTTGCAGTTTGTGTTGGTAGTGCCGAGCGCCGATTAGGTCAGCATTTCCCCTCACACGTCTCCGCTCACCGCAAAGACCAGTCTTGTCTTTTATATTTTTGTTCATCATTTTCAGCAAATGTTTCTGATGAATTCCGATGTGATGAAACAGCCCACCAGTAGCGTTATAAATATTTTTTTTAAGCAGCTGTGTGCTATTTCTTCGCGTCGAAAATCTTGTTATTCCATTCACACTGCCACCCCCGCTCCCCCCCCCCCCACCCCCCACCACAATGCAAATGGATTTCTTGTGTGCCACCTATACTTGCTTCACACAGTTAAAGAGAAAGACTGGACTTGATGAAAGTTCAAAAAGTTTAAGATTCCTTCACAGTAGAATTATGTTCTACTACAATTTCAAAAGAATAACTTCAAATATTTACCGAAAATTGCGAAAAAATATAATACACAATAAAAGTATCAGCAGTCGATATTGCGTCTTGTTATTGTTATATCGGTGAAAGTAATGTCTCCGATATATATCGATATTTAACCAGTAGCCCCATTGCATACTCTACCTCTTTTGGTACGTGTATTTCACTGTCAGAAGTCTCAGAACATCCTCAACAGCGTCCGCTTATAGCTTTCGGTAGTTTCCGGGTCAAGGTCCTTTACGTCAAAACTGAACTTTACTCTTCTCCATCATCCCTGAAAGTTTGTAGCATCACGACGGAATCATCCTGTATAGGGTTTACTTATACACACAGACAGTGCGACGGACTATCAACACGGCAGCCTTGGCTCTGCAGCAGAGAGAGGTGCGACAGACAACACTGGACACAAGAGCGGTGCTACGTCATCGAGTCCCGGTTCTGGGTATCACGACGGACGATTCCGTGCGTGAAGGCTCCGGACTGCATTCATCGTCGTCATACGAGTGCAGCTGTTTGCTTTTGCTTTTCTGTTTGTGCTTTTGACTCTCACTCTGTAAGCATGTACTACAACTAGCGTATCATCAGTAATAACTTGGACGTGATATTAGAAAGAACTGTTATGCAAAGAAAGGGCACATGTAAAGTAAACTTACCTTAACATATGTGGACAGTTTGAAAAGTTCTAGGAATGGAGTAGAAAGAAACGACTTATCTCACTGAAAGTTCTTTATTTTGCAATTTAGTCTCCCCTGTAGCAGCGATGCTCCAGTGCCTTAATCCCATCTCGAAAATTACGAGATTCCTCCAGGCCTGCAAAATATCGTCAACTTCAGCTCTCAGTTTTTCGTTTGAAGAGAATCTCCGTTCACCAAAGAAAATTTTAAGTTTGGGGAAGAGATGGAAATCTGATGGCGCCAAATCAGGCGAATAAGGCGGGTGGGGAATCAGTTCGTATCTTTGTTCATGAGTTTTTACCATGGCAACGACAGATGTGTGTCTTGATGAAAGATGACTTTCTTCCTTGCTACACTATCGTTTTTCCGCGTATCTTTTGTTGTTGTTGTTGGAGTCTTCAGTCATGAGACTGGTTAGATGCAGCTCTCCATGCTACTCTATCCTGTGCAAGCTTCTTCATCTCCCAGTACCTATTGCAACCTACATCCTTTTGGTTCAAATGGCTCTGCACACCATGGGACTTAACATCTGTGGTCATCAGTCCCCTAGAACTTAGAACTACTTAAACCTAACTAACCTAAGGACATCACACACATCCATGCCCGAGGCAGGATTCGAACCTGCGACCGTAGCAGTCGCGCGATTCCGGACTGAGGGCCTAGAACCGCGAGACCACCGCTGCCGGATACATCCTTTTGAATCTGCTTAGTGTATTCATCTCTTGGTCTCCCTCTACGATTTTTACCCTCCACGCTGCCCTCTAATACTAAATTCGTGATCCCTTGATGCCTCAGGGCATGTCCTACCAAACGATCCCTTCTTCTAATCAAGTTGTGCCACAAATCTCTCTTCTCCCCAATCCTATTCAATACCTCCTCATTAGTTATGTGATCTACGCATCTAATCTTCAGCATCCTTCTGTAGCACCACATTTCGAAATCTTCTATTCTCTTCTTGTCCAAACTATTTATCGTCCTTGTTTCACTTCCATACATGGCTATTCTCCATACATCTACTTTCAGAAATGACTCACTGACACTTAATTCTATATTCGATGTTAACAAATTTCTCTTCTTCAGAAGCACTTTCCTTGCCATTGCCAGTCTACATTTTATATCCTCTCTACTTCGACCATCATCAGTTATTTTGCTCCCCAGATAACAAAACTCCTTTACTACTTTAAGTGTCTCATTTCCTAATCTAATTCCCTCAGCATCCCCCGACTTAATTCGACTACATTCCATTACCCTCGTTTTGCTTCTGTTGATGTTCATCTTATATCCTCCTTTCAAGACACTGTCCATTCTGTTCAGCTGCTCTTCCAAGTACTTTGCTGTCTCTGACAGAATTACAATGTCATCAGTGAACCTCAAAGTTTTTATTTATTCTCCATGGATTTTAATACCTACTCCGAACTTTTCTTTTGTTTCCTTTACTGCTTGCTCAATATACAGAACCCTTTCATACCCCTCGACTC
This sequence comes from Schistocerca gregaria, assembly GCF_023897955.1. Lineage (NCBI taxonomy): Eukaryota > Metazoa > Arthropoda > Insecta > Orthoptera > Acrididae > Schistocerca > Schistocerca gregaria. The sequence continues at coordinate 431,545,056 of NC_064921.1, forward strand.
TTATAACTGCCATCTGGTTTCTGTACAAATTGTAAATGGCCCTTCGCTCCCTGTATTTTACCCTTGCCACCTTTAGAATTTGAAAGAGAGTATTCCAGTCAACATTGTCAAAAGCTTTCTCTAAGTCTACAAATATTAGAAACGTAGGTTTGCCTTTCATTAATCTAGCTTCTAAGATAAGTCGTAGGGTCAGTATTGCCTCACGTGTTCCAACATTTCTACGGAATCCAAACTGATCTTCCCCGAGGTCGGATTCCGTTAGTTTTTCCACTCGTCTGTAAAGAATTCGCGTTAGTATTTTGCAGCTGTGGCTTATTAAACTGATTGTTCGGTAGTTTTCACATCTGTTAATACCTGCTTTCTTTGGGATTTGGAATTATTATATTCTTCTTGAAGTCTGAGGGTATTTCGCCTGCCTCATACATCTTGCTCACCAGGTGGTCGAGTTTTGTCAGGACTGGCTCACCCAAGGCCAACAGTAGTTCTAATGGAATGTTGTCTACTTCCGGGGCCTTGTTTCGACTCAGATCTTTCAGTGCTCTGTCAAACTCTTCACACAGTATCACATCTCCCATTTCATTTCCATCTACATCCTCTTCCATTTCCATAATATTGTCCTTGAGTACATGGCCCTTGTATAGACCCTCTATATACTCCTTCCAACTTTCTGCTTTCCCTTCTTTGCTTAGAACTGGGTTTCCATCTGAGCTCTTGATATTCATACAAGTGGTTCTCTTTTCTCCAAATGGCTCTTTAATTTTCCTATAGGCAGTATCTGTCTTACCCCTAGTAAGATAACCCTCTACATCCTTACATTTGTCCTCTAGCCATCCCTGCTTAGCCATTTTGCACTTTCTGTCGATCTTGTTTTACAGACGTTTGTATTCCTTTTTGCTTGCTTCATTTCTTGCATTTTTATATTTTCTCCTTTCATGGATTAAATTCAACATTTCTTCTGTTACCCAAGGATTTCTAATAGCCCTCGTGTTCTTACCTACTTGATCCTCTGCTGCCTTCACTACTTCATCCCTCAAAGCTACCCATTCTTCTTCTTCCGTAGTTCTTTCCCCCATTCCTGTCAATTGCTCCCTTATTCTCTCCCTGAAACTCTGTACAACCTCTGGTTCTTTTAGTTTATCCAAGTCCCATCTCCTTAAATTCCCACCTTTTTGCAGTTTCTTTAGTTTAATCTACAGGTCACAACCAATAGGTTGTGGTCAGAGTCCACCTCTGCCCCTGGAAATTTCTTACAATTTAAAACCTGGTTCCTAAATCTCTGTCTCACCATTACTTAATCTATCTGAAACCTTTTAGAATCTCCAGGCTTCTTACATGTATACAGCCTTCTTTTATGATTCTTGAACCAAGTGTTAGCTATGATTAAGTTGTGCTCTGTGCAAAATTCTACAAAGTGGCTTCCTCTTTCATTTCTTAGCCCCAATCCATATTCACCTACTACGTTTCCTTCTCTCCCTTTTCCTACTTCCGAATTCCAGTCACCCATCACTATTAAATTTTCGTCTCCCTTCAGTATCTGAATTATTTCTTCGATTTCATCATACATTTCTTCAATTTCTTCGTCATCTGCAGAGCTAGTTGGCATATTAACATGTAGTACTGTAGTAGGCGTGGGCTTCATGTCTATCTTGGCCGCAATAATGCGTTCACTATGCTGTTTGTAGTAGCTTACCCACACTCCTATTTTCCTATTCATTATTAAAGCTACTCCTGCATTACCCCTATCTGATTTTGTATTTATGATCCTGTATTCGCCTGACCTAAAGTCTTGTTCCTCCTGCCACCAAACTTCACTAATTCCCACTATATCTAACTTTAAGCTTTCCATTTCTCTTTTTAAATTTTCTAACCTACCTGCCCGATTAAGGGATCTGACATTCCACGCTCCGATCCGTAGAACGCGTTTTCTTTCTCCTGATAACGACGTTTTCTTGCGTTGTCCCTGCCCAGATATCCGAATGGGGGACTATTTTACCTCCGGAATGTTTTATCCAAGAGGACGCCATCATCATTTAATCATACAGTAAAGCTGGTTGCCCTCGGGAAAAATTACGGCTGTAGTTTCCCCCTTGCTTTCAGCCGTTCGGAGTACCAGCACAGCAAGGCCGTTTTGATTAGTGTTACAAGGCCAGATCAGTCAATCATCCAGACTGTTACCCCTGAAACTACTGAAAAGGCTGCTGCCCCTCTTCACGAACCACCCGTTTGTCTGGCCTCTCAACAGATACCCCTCCATTGTGGTTGTACCTATGGTACTATCTGTATCGCTGAGACACGCAAGCCTCCCCACCAACGGAAAGGTCCATGGTTCACTGGGGACTTTCGTTGTTATGGTCCAGGAATGTAGCGTAGTATTCTCCCATAACTGCTTTACCAGTGGAATATAACATCAGCAGAATCCTTTACACGTCCCAGAAAACTGACACCGCCGCTCGGGGTAGCTACGCGATCTAAGGCACGTTGTTACGGTTCGCGCAACTCTGAAGAAGCTTTCTCTTCATTCGGGGCTAGTCAATTGAAAGCATCGCAGTCTGTTCCATCAGCAACCAAAGATATCGGACACCAACTCACCCTATATACATAGAGGTACATCTATTAGGAAGTTAAGATGGGAAATCTTACTGATAAAATAAAAAGAAAAAAAAGAACATATACTCGAAATTAATGTAAAAATGTCCGGTGTTTGACTTAAAATTCCCGCCAGTCTTAGAAACGACCATACATTCGATGCCGCGAAAAACATGCAGATTCAGAAGGATGTAGGATGCAATAGGTACTGGGAGATGAAGAAGATTGCACAGGATAGAGTAGCATGGAGAGCTGCATCAAACCAGTCTCGGGACTGAAGACCACAACAACAAACAACACATATTGCAACACTGAATTCATCTGGCAGCATGGGAACGGTACGTTTCCGGACATGGGTTCCTGTTCAAAATATCATGTACTCACACTCTTCTACAAGTCCTAGAAGTTTTTAATGGGAATTTACGAATACCCCACATATAGCAAGAATGAGGTACGCAGCATACTCCGGTTAAGTGTAAACATGTTAGCATGCCTGCACAGGCCTGCACAACTGAAATTCGATCAAGCAGCTTGTACAGTCCTGAAAGAGCCTTTGATTTAGCAACACAACTCGGAACTTGCTCCTTGTTGCGACGCGCGGGGCAGTGCGGTGCGGTTTGACGTCTAAGCCGCATCTCACGCTGTGCCAAAACCTCTCCCCTTGGTTTGGTTTTGCGTTGCGCTGCTGGTGCAGATGCAGTTTTATGTTCCTTGCAGAACCGTACCGAGGGTGCGACGAGATGACACCCGCCAAGAGCGCACAAGAACTGCTCAAAAAAAAGAAATTTAAAAATTAGCAGCGAGAGGTAGTGGATTCTCGTACCTCTCATGGTCTACTTCCTGCCCTATGGATGGGAAAAACCAATCGGCTAAAACCGATACCGGTTTTTTACGTCTGAATAACCGGTATTTTTCGGTATTTGTTTGGTCTTCGTTATAACAGTCGTTTTTTTATATAAAAAAAACGAAATATGAGTTTCCCATAGCATCAGTACTAAAAGCTTTCCTTTAAATCCTGAGTAATTTTCATTTGCAAAATTTGCATTGGTTTGACATATTGCGTTATTATACAAAATGGGAAAAGCAATCTGCGCTATTTAAATAAAAATGCCGAAAGAAACGAGGACAGACATAAATCGTGGCATAAGCATTTGTACAGCATTGCTGAGAGAGTAGGCCCCTAATGTCCATATCGTTGTGTGTCATGGCTTAAGGTAAAGTGTGTGCTAGACTTGCACCCACCTAGTCTATGCGGTAGCTTCTCACTGTCGTCGCCGGACATACGTTGTATCGTTCAATGGAACCAATTTTAGTATGGAAATATTTTTATGAAGTGACACAGCAATGAAGTACAATGCTTCATTTGTTTTAAAAGAGTATAGATTTGTCTCTCATTCCTATGAAGTAAAAAACAAAGAGGAAGGAAATTATGATAGCTTTAATGAATTAAAAATCTGACAACAATTCATTCATAGTATACAATAAAAGCAAAAAGTAGTTGGCTGCTGCCTGCGTCTACATAACATGCCTTCATCTGCTTGTACCTCTTGAAAACAGACAAATTAATGAGAAAAAAAGAGTTCTTCAGCCTCAGTTTCCACCCTTTAGCACTGACTATTCTTAATGCCCCACTAGTGCAGTGTTTCAAAAAAATTAGAGTCTGTAGAAGAATAGTGGTGATTTTTTATAGAATTCAACAGCTTACCACTGAATTTAATATTTGGTTCGACGTAGGGCCTATTTAGAAACTGAGTGAATCAAAATTTTTTGAATCTTTGTTCTATTTATACGTTTATTACAGCAAACAATAGGAATGAGAAACCTAAAATCGGTTGTTTGAGAAACCGGTTATTCTGAGTGGCTTTTACAGTCAGTTCAAACTGGCATGGATAAAAAAACTGATATAACTGAAAACCAGTTGTTTCAGTTGTAAGTACCATCCAAATTCGGCATCGAGAAGAAGCCTTTCCATGCGCCCGCAACTCTAAATGCATTATGGTGTCAGTGTCATTTATACAGTGTCATTTCTTACAAGTTGAATCTTAAGGAAACGACTGAACGAATAGTACCAAACAGATGTCTGTTGCCCAATTACATTAACAACTACTTTCTAAGTGTACCTGATAAATTAAGCAAGAGCTTTACCAAAGAAGAGAAAACAAAAGCATCAAAAGTAGCCAGTAGTATGATATAAGTTCCACTAATAAATATGAACTATTTAAAGTAATTAACAGTGTGAAACCCAAAATGTCTGCAGAACTGGATGAAGTGCCAGTGATAATAATAAAAAAAGTCGCCTCACAAATCCTGGAACCACTGGTACATATTGCCAATTTATCATTCAGTGAAGGTGTGTTCCCCCAAAAGATGAAAATTTCTAAGGTTAAACCATTATTCAAAAATGGGGATACACATAAGATAGAAAACTATAGATCTATATCCCTCCTTCCATCTTTATTTTAAAAAATTTAAAAACTAATGAAATTTAGACTCATAAGCTACCTTGACACATTCAATCTTCTAAATTGTAATCAACATGGTTTGTGTACAGGTCACAGCACAGAAACAGCTATACAGCCCTATATGGAAGAAATTATTAGAAATTTAGACAATAACAAATGTGTGGTGGGAATCAACCTAGATCTTTCCAAGACCTTCAATATAGTAGATTAATTAAATTCTCCTTGATAAACTGGAGGCAATAGGCATCGGAGGAATTGGGAGGAAATGGTTTGAATCCTATCTCTACGATAGAACTCAGGTTGTGGAACTCACTTCATCTCAGAATAAACAAAAAATAAAGTTGGTATCAGATGCTAAGAAAGTGGCAGTAGGTGTCACTCAGGGTAGTGTTCTTGGCCCCCTATTATTCCTAATCTATATAAATGACACTGAAAGGCCCAACAGATCATCAAAAATTACGTTATTAGCAGATGATACAAGAATAATTATAAGTGATGACAGCTGAAAAAGTTCTGAAGAGTGTGCAACAGTGGTTTTGCGCTAATAAGTTAACACTTGATTACATACAGTATGGCAAAGTAAATGAGAAGGATGATCACTATCTATTATTGAGTGACCATGAAATATAGAAAGTCTGGTCTACAAAATTTTTGGGCATATACATTGATCAGCACTTGAGCTGGAAAGACCATTTCACATACATATCCAAAAAACTCAATTCAGCATGTTTCGCACTGAGAATAATTTCTAGAATTTTCAGTGCAGAGTGTACAAGATTAGTGTATATGGCCTATTTTGAATCTATTATATCCTCTGGAATAACATTCTGGAGTGCAACTAAATGTTGCTTGAGAGAGGTATTTATATTACAGAAAAAGGCCATTAAAATTACTACATCAGCTCTCCACAAACACACTGCAAGCCCTTGTTTATGCAGCTAAACATACTTACAGTACCATCCTTGCACATATTAAAAAGCATACTGCATACAAGAACACACTTGAGTAGTATACGTGTAAATTCAGATCTTCATAACTACAATACTTGTATCTGTAAGAATTTGCATGTAGAAAGAACAAGAAAAACAAAAACTCAAAAACATATGAGCCACTATGGAATAAAGCTTTATAATGCTCTGCCACTTTGCATTAGGGGAACAGAAGATGAAGGAAAATTTAAGTCAGAAATAAAAAGTATCTGATAAATAAATGTTTTTATAGCATAGAGGAATATTGTGAATCCTTAAATCACTAACTGATAGTTGTATTGTCAATATCATGTTGTTCTCATTATCAGCTCTATGTCTTGTTTATACTCTTTTAACTCTAAATTATGTGTAATATGTGTTTTCCCAAATGTACTAAATATATATAAATTCGTAAAAAGGTACATGTTAAAAGAGCATGTGAAAGAACAACCCATTAATTCGATGTTTTAATTTTCAACATATTATATAATGTTAAATTTATGTGTTTGATAGAAATTTGTAATATTCTGCTGTCCATATTCTGGAAAGTATTATGACAATTCCTATGCCAAGTGAATGATGCAAAGGATGATAATAAATGAAATGAAAAAAACATGGTTTATGTGATAACAGTGCACTTGGTTCCCACAGATGTGAATTGGGCTACTGCTACTGGACTATGATACTGTAGGATCTCAAAGGTTGGGGGGCAGGCACTGAAGTAAATAAGATACTCATCTGAAAGCTTCTGATTTTTGACGATTTTTGCCAACTGAGGACTCAAGTAAAACTTACCTGGAGGGCTTCGAAGAATACAGTACAATAGAATTATAAGTCAAATGCGAAACAAATCTCAAAAATAATGACACCATTTCATTTGACTTAAATTTCGTGTCAGGAGGTGCCTTAAAGCTGCGTATCTTAGCTTAGAACATTTGCAAATGGTTCAAATGACTCTGAGCACTATGGGACTTAACATCACTCCCCTAGAACATAGAACTACTTAAACATAACTAACTTAAGGACATCACACACATCCATGACCGACGTTGGATTCGAACCTGGGACTGTAGCGGTAGCACGGTTCCAGAGTGAAGCGCCTAGAACCGCTGGGCCACAACGGCCAGCTTGGAACATTTGCAGCCGATTTCGTTGCCAAATATTGTAGGGACATTGATAAATTGCAGCTAATTGATGAAAAGGATATTTTCTCAGCTGTTCATTATAGCCATCTTCCTTCATTTATAATTACTAATTCATGCACTATTAATAATTTATTAGGAGCAAATAAAATCTGCTCTTTATTATATATCATACTAAAACCAGTAAACAGTAACTGCAATCAATAATGAGCTATAGATTTGTAACAACAGTAAAATCAGATATCAAATCATTTCATAAACTACTAGCCTACAAACAACATCCATCAGAAATCAAAATAAAGGATTTTTCAAAAGAACTAGCAAAACTAAGCTGGTATGAAGTGTTTAAGGGAACCAATGCGAATATGAAACTCTCTAAATTCTCCACATTATTTAAATTGAACTTTGAAAAGGAATTTCCAAAAGTACGCATCTCTGTATCAATGTCTGACAAAAACAGCTGGATAACAGAAGGCATTAAGAAATCCTCCCAAACACTTAAATTCCTCAGATCCATGAAAAAGAGTCACAATGATCCAGAATTGTTAAATTTTAAGAAGATCTATAGGGAGGTACTGACTGCTGCAAAAAAAGTCATTCAATGACAGAATAATATGTAATGCAGAGAATAAAAGCATATCAGTCTGGGATGTTATAAATAAGGAAATAGGAAGAGGCAATCAAACGCAGAATAACATACAGCTAAGGGAGGGAGATAAGGTAATAAATGATCCACAACACTTAGCAAACTATGTAAATAAGCATTTTTCAAGTATTCCAGTGAAGTAACAAAAAAATTCCCCAAAACAATTATAACACCTGTCAATAATGTTGCACTAAACAGAATGATGTTACTTCCAACCACAGAGAACGAAGTCAATAAAACTGTTCAAATACTAAAAAAATAAAAAGTCAGTAGGTTTAGATGAAGTACCAATGTGTGTACTGAAACTGCATAGGGATTATACTAGGCCCCTTAACAAATACAATAAATGAATCCTTCACATGAGGGACATTTACAGAGCAGTTAAAACAGGCAAGAGTTGTACCTTTGCTTAAGAAATATAATGCAGAAGTCACAGAAAATTGCTACCCCATTTCACTGCTGTCAACATTCTCAAAAATAATAAAAGCAATTATGAAAGACAGATGAATGAATTACCTGAATAAAAACAATCTTTTAAGTGAATCACAGTTTGATTTCCAAAGTGGTAAAAATACCGAGTCAGCCACTGTAGAATTCACTAAAGTTGTACTAGGTGCTCTTGATAAAGATGAGTGTGTCACAGGCATATTTTTGGATCTTTATAAGGACTTTGATACTGTCTACCACAAGATTCTATTAAATAAATTAGAAGCATTAGGAATAAGAGGGGTAACTGATGACTAGTTTCAATCACACCTAACAGATATGGTACAAAGAGTAGAAATAACATATACTTCAAGTAGATATAAACATTTAGTAAAGCACTTATCAGAACCAAAATACATGAATATAGGGGTTCTGCAAGGTAGCATATTATGACCAACACTATTCCTGATCAATGACTGTCCCAATAGTGTTTCTCATGGTGAAAAAATACTTTTCACTGACGACAGCAATATTATAGTCACTTAGAAAACAAGAGAACTCCTTCCAGCGAAAGCAAATGAAACTCTCAAGGAAGTCTATGATTGGTCAATAAGCAATAAAGTGATATTGAACATAAAAAAACTAATGCCATGAATTTCAGTTTGAAGAGGAAAAATGACAACGTTAAATTAAATGTAGGTAGCACCTATACAGACTGTGTAGCAAATGCAAAATTTCTATGAATGAATATTGATTCTCAGTTGAAGTGATGTGAACATGCAAAGGTACTTGCAAACAGAATGTCATCAGCATGTTATACCCTTAGAATCCTATCATCAGTGTCTTTTAGTTACATACTATTCACATGTACACTCAACTCTTAGCTATGGCATTCTTTTTTAGGGAACAAATGTGCAGAATATGAACACAATTTTCAAACTCCAGAAAAGAGCCATAAGAATTATAACCAAAAATATTAGTCAAGCTCATTGTAAAGATCTGTTCAAAACACTGGAGATTTTAACTGTCCCATGTGAATACATTTACCAGTCAGCTGTACACATCAAAAATAACATTGGTAATTACTGCACAAACAGCTCTGTCCTTGACCAAGGAACAAGAGCTAGACTTAACTTACATTTACCAAGAAAAATAAACATAAAACTCAAAACAGCATTTGCTACCAAGGAATAAAACTGTACAATAAATTACCAAAAGAGATTAAAGAAATTACAAAAATGCACTTATTTAAAAAGGCAACTAAAAATACCTGTTATCCAATACATTTTATACACTGAAGGATTACTTACACAAAACAGAGTAGGGGTTTGGTAAAAAAATGTTGTACCAATAAATAATAATAATGATTATAAAACATCCTACATTCCACATAACACCTTCACACTATGTTTATTTCCTTCTTTTTTTCCTTTTCTAGAAGTACTTAGCCCCCAAGCTAAGCATAGCACAATACTAACAACTCTTCCTCTTTTTGAGCTCAACATCTCTCTCATTATAGAGGCATGCTGACTCAGTTTTTTCAGGATAGCAAATGGGAAGTTGCGTTATAGAAAATGGCCCAGAGATCACCAGTGTGTGTTTGTTCATGTGTGTAGAGAGTGACGTGTTATGAAACAATATGTGTATAGTGTTTGCAGTGACTGACAGTGAGATATGAGTGAACAGTGTGGCATTATATTATTTAATAAGTTATTTGTAAAAAAAAGTATTGTGTACCTGGAATAAATCTAATGATTGTCTCTAACTAGAAATCTGTAAATTTATGTGTATCCAGGTTAGCTTATTTTAAATTGGTCTAAACTTGTAAATACTTTGACATTCTTATATCCTTTAAAAAGAGATCTACAGATGAATAAAGCTGCTACTACTACTACTACTACTACTACTACTACTACTACTTTTACTTACAATTTGTAATTCATTTACCACAATGAGACATTAAATTTTTGTAATATTTTTCATCAGTATAGTTCATTTAAGTAAAATATTTCAGTAACAGTTAACTTATTTTTAAATCTGCTTACAAAACTATAAAACTTACTAAATCCGTGTAAACAAAAATTGCACGAAAGTAATTTATGGCAGAGGGGGAGAGGAGGCTGGAGTGTGCAATTTGGAATTTCCATTGAAGCCCATTCTGAGGGGCACAGGATCATCCCATCTTGGTATGGATCTGCATTGTTGTGTAAATGAAAGTTAGTAAGAGCTGAATAGGGATGCACCTGTTGTGTATGGATCCAGAGGAAATCGGACACTGACCAGAAAAAGTTGGAAGCTGTGCTGGACACAGTCGACAGGCTTCAGGTTGCTGTCCTGGGCTGTGGTGGCATTGTGACATACTGGGCAGAAGTTGTGGCCTGGGAACTCTTATATCGCAGCACCTACCAGTACAGTCGATCTGGCTGTCAGAATTCACCTGTGCGTGAATGGTTGAAGTGGCAGGTGTCGTGAATCTCTGAGTGGAAAGGGAAAGTGGGAACCAGCCACACAGCTGTGACCTCCCAAGTTAAAAACGACTTTGAGGCCTGGCCCACTGATGACAGTATATGAGCCAGGACAGGGCATCTTGTCTGTTCTGAAAGATCTGGACAAGTACACAGGGCAGCAGTGGGTTCAGCTGGATTCAGGTAGTGGCTCATGTCTCCATGAACAATGCCTGGCTCCTGGGTTCATATGCCATTGTTGGTTCCTACACGTGGCTGGCTGCTTTTGTATAGGCAGCTAGTATCATGCGCAGGTTTGAAACAGGGCGTTTTGCAGCATCGTTACCACAATCAGTAGCATCCTCTGTTTTGGAGCCAAGTGGAAGGCTTAAACCAGATGCTAACATGATTTTACAATGTTCTAGGTGCAGATTTATCAACTGTCGCTATCGGATGGGTAATTGTAGAACTCCTGTCAACAGGTCAGGTGTGCACTACATATGGGAAGCAACTACTAGAGTAGCAGAGTATGTCTGGTGTGAAAATGTGGGATTTTTAGGAAAAGAAATTCCTCTACAGACCCAGAGAGGAAAGAAAATCAGTCCCACTGATCACAAAGAATAGCATTCGTAGTAGCAGGTCATAGAAATAAAATGTTAACATACTATTAGTTAACTGCAGGAGGTCCCATGGAAATATTCCAGAAACTGTCTGGCTTAAAACCACTAAATACGCTCTAAGACAAAAAAGAAAAAAAATGAGAAAAGTGACACACCACGAAGGAGTTATCCAAATGGCACGGAAATCGGTAGATGTGATGTATGTGTACAGACAAGCAAATGATGACAGTTTCAGAAAAATTGGCTTCAAGAGAAGAGCTTCATGAACTGAGCAAGTCAGTAGTGCATTGATCTAACTTTGGCCCATATGGCAAGTTTTAAATCTAGCTTAAAATTATTTCTTTTGGACAGCTCCTTCTATTTCATGGACGAATTTCTATTTGAGAATTTGTAAAAAAAAAAAAAAAAAAAAAAAAAAAAAAAAAAAAAAAAAAAAAACTGTACCTCTAAATGTAGTTGCATGTGTAGAACTAAAAATTTCAGTAATATTAATATTAGCACTATTGATGTGTGTGTATATATCTTGTAATCTGACTTGTTCCTCATCATATCGATAGAATAATCATAAAAATGATCTACAGAACATGACATAACTAAACTAAACTATGCAAGCAGGTTTTCAGCTTGACATTGAGAGATGGAGCTCTTCAATGTCCTTCTGAGGGATATTGTGCCCAGTTAGTGTGAAAAATCATCCAAATCCCAAGCTGGTTGAAGGACCCTACACTAATGCTCCAAACGTTCTCAATTGGGGAATGATCCAGCGACCTTGTTGGCCATGATACGGTGTGACAAATATGAAGACAAACAGTAGAAACTCTTGCCTTACGTTGGTGGCCACTATCTTGCTGAAATGTTAGCCAAGGTGGCTTGCCATTTAAGGCTACGGCCATACTTGCGTTTTTTGAAGCTGGACGCTCAGAGTCTAAAGAATCAGCTTCAAAAGTCGCCTGGTGGTGGCCACATTCGATTGTGTATATAGCTTCTTTCAGTGCATCGCGTCCTAGTGACCAAAGACATGAATGTGGCTGGCCACATATGGCTCAGTAGCGATTCAGACCTGACTGGTTGACATCGCAGCATTGAGAAATGAATGTAATAAGGAAACAATCTGCGACAGTTATATGTGCTGCGTTGTTACTGATTCGACGGAGACGAACATAGACAAAAAAGACATTTTTGGACTCATCCAATAATTGAGGACAGATCAGAGAGGGGAACATCTAATCTGCTACTCAATAAACTTAAAGAAAACACTGAAAAGTTTAATTAGTACTGTCCATTAAGTCATACGAACTCTGCTGTCCAATGTGCTGAATGCTATTACTGGAAGAAACACTCTACTACTTGATTGTATAAAGGCTGAAGAAAAACTATCAATTATTCTGAGGTAAGTGAAATGTTATTACTTATTGTATTATTTGTTTATAATACATGAAAGTACAGGATTGAATCTTCTGATTTTTCCTCGAAAATCATTGTAGGTGTGCTGGTTGTGGACTGAGGCAATTGTTGGTCGCTTTCAGATGTAATTCTGGATGGCTGTGCATGTGTGTAGGACTGAACCAATTGTAAATATTTCAATTGAAAATCCATCTTGTCAGCTGGGCTTAAGTTCTTAATAAGGAGCATTTGCAAAAGTAAGAACATTTCATCTGGATCATTAGTTCTAGGTTCCTTTGTATGTGATTGTTGCAAACTCGCTTCCAAAACGCCCAACAACTTTTTTTCATACTTGTCCTGTTTTCGTTTCTTCAGAAATGGACTTTCTTTCTCTCTTTGCACTGTGCTGGGGGAGAGGCTTTGGAAGTAGTATGTTGTATTTCAGGTGTCGTGTTTGCTTCTTGTTGTGCAGTGTTGTTGTCAGCGTTTTGCGTACTTTCTGTTAGATTGACAGCCATATTCCCAGATGTCCTGTGGTTAAAAGAGAGAGCTGTAATTGTCCACAGTAAAATTTTATAATATGTGGCCATGCATGACTCAGTCTGGAACTTAAAAATGCACGAACGTTATAAATATGGAATATTCACTTTCTTTCTACACATAAAATTGGAGAAATGACAACTGTTTGTGATAAATGTAATGTTTCCTGGGTTTTGATGAATGTCCACATTATCCATCGTGCATTTTCACATTTTTGTAGTAGCAATCCTTAATGCTCTTCCACTTTTTTGCACATCCTTCCCTAAAAAAATACTTATTTCAAAGATAATTCGAGAGACATGCTCAGCAATCTGGGAAAGAATGCAAAGGCCAATATATGAAACAATTAACTCCTGGAGATTGGTTGAATATTAGTTTACAGTTTGAAAAAAAAAAGGCAATTTTCCACATTGCTTGGGATATGAGAGTGATCAATCCACTGGGATCGAGTAGTGAATACTTTAACTACAAGAAGTATTTTTCAATGGGTACAACTTTTAAGACAGTTTATCGTGTTCTTCGGACAGCATTCTGGTCCAAGGGTCAAGAGGGTCCGTGAAAGGAACACACACAAGAGATCAGTTTGCTGAATATTTCTGTTCTACCGCATGTTCTATTTTTTGGCAAAACCGATACGCAAACATTGCTGAGTGAAAAAGACTGCTGGCATAACAAGACACCTCTAATATTCTACAATAAAGCGCATTTGTTATACTTTCTTAATTTAACAAATGTAATTCACCAGATGCCTTTCATAAGATTTAATTATTTTATTGTATTTTTGATCTTTTATACTACCCAAATTAAATGTTTTTACTATACTTATTTAAGTCTTCTTTTGTTTCTTTGTCCATGTTGTCCCAACCTTCACCAACAACATTAGATGTCACAGCTAGCCAACCGCCTCTACTTTATTGTCTCTTTTTATAGTCCACATTTTGAATGTCGTATGAAAAAGGTTGAGTTTGAACTTCTAAAATAATATGTTCGCTATCAAGTTCAATTTTTTCCATCTCACACATCGAAATAACTGTAGTGAAACACTTGACTACACACACTAATTTGTGTTGACACACTGCAAAATGTGGAACGCAATGTGAGAAGTGTCTTTGGACACAGGGAATGGGCCCCCGGCCCATCCGACTAGCGTCTGACCTTGAGGATGCGCCTTCCCGTCGGACATTGGCAGAAAAAGACGCTGTGTGTGGCCACTACTAGCCTTCTCCAGCCTGCCTATAACTGTGGTGCCTTTTGACGCTGAGCGTCCAGCTTCAAAAAACGCAAGTGTGGCTGTTGCCTAAGGGCAAAAGAACGGAGCATAGAATATCATCGATGTACCGCTCTTCTGTAAGGGTGTCGTAGATGACTACCAAAGTGGTCCTGCTATGCTCCTACGGCTTGTTGGGCCGTATGGCAGGCAACATTCAGGTTCGTATGTCAACACTGTCCAGACATGTCTTTGCTGGTCATCAGGCTCAGTTCAAAGTGGGACTCATCACTGAAGACAGTTCTACTCGTCAAAGAGATTTCAGGCTGAACAACACAGGCACTACCTATCGTACTTTCAATTAAAACACTTTATCTCCCCTGTATGGAATATACATAATGGATATATGAGTACCAGTAGTGGGTAATTTGTTGACAACAGATGGAAGTTTGGATCTCGGCATGAGTCATACTCAGATAGCCTAATGGTTCACTGGCATGGTAGCTCAGCGTCTTCGGTCAAAGAGCTGGCTGGCCTCTATAATAAAATAAACTGAATGAAAAGATCAATGACAAACTTCAATAGATGTCATGTGATGCCGAAATACAATGAACCGTAAGATTGTACCGTAACCACTCGTGATGTGGGAAATTCAGGTTCGAGTGCCAATCAGAAACAAATTTTCATTGTCGTCATTCCCTTATACAGTTGATCATTGTTAATATTCGCAACTGCGAATATGTTTCACACATTTCATAACTGCTGCAGTTGACACAGTGCCTGTTTTTTTAGACACCCATGCATGTCTGAATGTCCATTGCATCGCACTTCAGAACACCACAAGCACTGCAATATCGTATTTATCCACTGACACCGGGCAAGTGACTCATTTAAAATTGTTTCCCGTGTACGGGAGTATACTCAACGGAAGTTCGAGTACAGGTTGTGGGCACCTGGCAAATGGCAAATGGAAGTTAGGTTGTGGCTTTGAGTTGTGCTGGGAGATCCTAACGGTAAGGCGACCACTCACAGTAAGTGCGATATCCGGGTTCATGTACCGGTTCAGCACAAATTTTCACTGTTGTCATTTCATTATACAGCTGATCGTTGTCAGCATCCGCAACTGCGAATACATTTCATGCAAATGTTCGTTTGTTCAAAGTCGGAAATCTCCGAAAGTTCTTCACTGAGTGCTCGAAAATTTTGACACATAACGTTACATTTGTATACATGCATGTTTTTCTACATCTGTTTTTAACATATGAACTAATATGTAACATATACAAGGGGGGACATTACTACCGAAAAGCGAAAAGTTATTCACCAATTGGCTTCAAACTTTTACACAATACTCTAATGAATAATTGAGATGGATTTACGAAATAAATATAAATGTATGAATAACCAAAGAAACTCGTAAACCTGCCTAATGTCATGTAGGGTCCTCACAAGCATGCAGAACTACCGCAACACGACCTCACATGGACTCAACTAATGTCTGAAGTCGTGGTAGAGAGAAATGGCACCATGAATCCTGCAGGGCTGTCCCTAAATCAGTAAGAGTACTAGTGGGTGGAGGTCTCTTCCATACAGCACATAGCAGACCATCCCAGATATGCTCATGTCTGGGGAGTTTGGTTCATGTCTGGGGAGTTTGGTGGCCAGCGGAAGTGTTTGAATTCAGAAGAATTCTCCTGGAGCCACTCTGAAGCATTTCTGAACATGTGGAGTGTCGCATTGTCTTGTTGGAATTGCCCATGTCTGTTGGAATGCACAGTAGACATTAAAGGATGCAGGTGATCAAGCAGGATGCTTAAGTATGTGTCATCTGTAAGAGTCGTAGTTAGACATATCAGGGGTCTCATACCACTCAAACTGCACACATCCCACACCATTACAGAGCCTCCACCAGCCAAAACAGTCCCCAGCTAATACGCAGAGTCCATGGATTCATGAGGTTGTCTCCATACCCATACATATCTATCCGCTGGATACAATATGAAACAAGACTCGTCCGACCAGGCAACATGTTTCCACTCATCAAGAGTCAAATGTCAGTGTTGATGGGCCCAGGCAAGTCATAAGGCTTGATGTTGTGCAGTCATCAAGGGTACACAAGTGGACCTTTGACTCCGAATTCCCAATTCGATGATGTTTCGTTGAATGGTTTGCACACTGATACTTGTTGATGGCCCAGCATTGAAATCAGCAGCAATTTGCAGAATGGTTACACTTCTGTCACGATAAACGATTCTCTTCAGTCGTCATTGGTCCCATTCTTGTAGGATATTTTTCTGGCTGCAGCGATGTCGGAGATTTCATGTTTTACTGGATTCCTAATATTCATGGTACTCTCATGAAATGGTCGCATGGGAAAACCCCCACTTCATCATGCTGTGTCCAGTCGCATTCGTGCGCTGACTATAACACCACATTCAGACTCACTTAAATCTTGATAAACTGCCATTGTAGCCACAGTAACCAGTCTAACAACTGCACCAGACACTTGCTGTGTTATATAGGCATTGCCAACTGCAGTGCCATATTCTGCCCGTTTACATATCTCTGTATTTGAATACGCATACCTATAATAGTTTCTTTGGTGCTTCAGTGTGTGTGTGTGTGGAGGAAATGGATACAGAGAGTGGAAAGAAGGAGATGGACAGAGAGAGAAAGACAGAAGGAAATGAAAAGAGAGAGTGAGGAGATGATCACCAGAAAGAAAGGTAGGAGATGGATAAAGCAAGAGGGAGGAGGGAGGAGGAGAAGGATGGAGATAGAGGGCAGAAGGAGATGAGGACTTATATCCAATTCCCATACATATTAGAAATGTGTGCTTTCAATTTCCTTTCTTTTCCATTTCACCAGACTGAACCACAGCAGCAAGTGGCTGGGAACAGCTAGTAAGCAAATAATATTCTTTCAAACTGCTCATACTATTGTATTTCACAGTTTTAGGGCCCTTGGGTATGGAAAATGATCTAATGTTGGGAATGGCAGAAACATGTCTGACACCATACAGATATTATGGAATTTCCAGCAGCAGGAACACATTCTGGGTGTTCAAAAATTGTTAAATTCAGATAAACATGAGAGTGCATAATTAATAGCATCTGCTGTATAACAGTTATGCTTATCAATATATTTATACAATTTCATCCACTGTCAATAACAATAATAATAATTTTAATAATAACAGTAATATTATTATTAATAATAATGTGCATAATTTGTCTGAAAAAAAGAATTGTTTTTGTGGAATGTTGTTTTGCACATAATTAATTACAGTTTATGCCAAGAACGAAATAATGTTTTGCACTTTTTTTGTAAGTAGGAGTTCCCGTATTTTCTGGACAAATGTACACGATCCCTAATACATATATTAATTAACAAATTAGCATCTGAGCTGTAAGTCAGGCATTCTTACATTGCACCCACTAAACAGCTTTCCATTATTGTTCACTTCTTCATTAAATGTTCACCTGTAGACATGCTTATTCGATTTCATCACTTTCTCAGCCAATGGATCTGGTCTAGGATGCTCTGTTTCCTTTGCAACTAACTTTTCCTGGTAATTTTCTTTTCTGTTAGCACTTGATACAGGCTCAACAGAATTCATGTTGACACTGCACAGGAAAGCCAATTCCTTCACAGTAACCAACCAACTCCAAACATAAACTGCCGTTTGCCGAAATTGTTACATTCCAATAATACTATCTACCAACAAGACCACTTGACTAGAATACAAATGAGCCATTGACAGCCATAAGGGCCAAAAGCACACTCTCTGTACCCCCCACCCCCACCCCATATTTAAGTAGATATCAGAGGAACCAATGAGACAGCTTTTTGTAATGTTCAGACACACATACAATGTGGGCCTACTACAGATAAACCTGACACACTATAAGATCAGCAGATGTTAGAAATATGAATAAATCCTACAATCTCCCAATTGACTATGATGTGCTTCATGGTTCTCAGTGACTCAAATGGAATACTGTACGATAAAATCCAAAACTTAATATATTGCACCTCATTCAGAATCCTACAAAATAGGTTTTTCTGTGAATAAAACTATAGTATATACTGATGTCTGACCTAATTTTACCATATAGCAAATGAATTGGCATATCTGTGGAGTGTGCTACTGCCTAGGGGGATTTATGCTAAGTGAACGTGGATAAGTCTGCTGCAGTGTGCTCCCACCCGGTACTGGTGTGAACTTGTAGTTAAGTGGGAACAATCAGCAGTGCATGCAGTGAACTGTACACATTGTTTATCAAATCACTAAATATTAGGTCCCTAAGGCAATTACGTCACACCAGTTGCGCATCCTATGAAGCTCCTTAAAATGTGCACAGGTGAAAGTATGCTCTCGACCCTGATGCCAAATTTCACCAAGTCTAGAGGAGCAATGTTACACAGCATGGTGGCTTTAGAGTCATGTATTTGAGACTACCACATCTACATTGCGTTTAACAGCATTCATACAAAAATAATCAATCAATCCACAAAGTTATAATGTTCATGTGCTCTTACACAACAGCTGCCACTGGAAATTGCCAAAACCATTGAATCAGAATGATGTACACGATTTAAGAAGAAGTTGAGAAATGTCATCAGGCAGTAAATACTGAGTTGTGGTTGGACTAAGCAGATGTGTTGGCTTAGACACTCTCTTATTGGTCTATGTCCAAGAAATGGGGTAGAGGCTAAAGGAGGAGTTGAGGAATGTGATTAAATGGTTAAAGACTGAGCTGGACAGATAAATGCCTTCAAAGGCCACAGCTTATTGTCCCTCAGGCATTGTCACTCGTTCACAGTTATTTGGATCTTCGACTCAACAGTCAGATGGCAGCTTGTGGGGTATGCCACATGGTCAGCTTGAGTTGCATGGAGGCTTCAACTGCTACATCTGTTAACTCATTTCCCTTTAAATTCCACATGTCCTGATGCCCTGCAGAATGATATCTGCTTTCCCTGCAGTGTTGGAGAATGAGCAGTTTGTCCTGTATTAATTGGATTATTTTCTACATTGTGTACATTCACTGCAATGCTTGTAGAGCACTGGCAGAAATTGAACACAGAAGAAACTTTTTGCTTTGGTGAAGTTTCATGTGCTCCCATGCCTTCAATAGTTGTGTTGAGGAGTCTATACCTAAAGACACAGTTTGGGAAGGCTTCTGAGCAGACAAGGGTGTTTGTTGATTTGAGGTGTCCATAATACGGAATTATGGTTTTTTACCTAAACTGTTATAAAAATCTAATTTCAAAAATACATTTGGAATATGTTCTTTCTTGAACATGATCAGTTATAAAACAATTCTGGGCCTTTTAAGAAGTTGGGGGTAGGGGGTATGGTGGAGTTTACTCCAAACTTTGAGTACTCGTTCTCAAACAGCTTCATTACTCACATTTGGACATTAATCATTTGAATGGTAGGTGAGCAACAGAGTAGTATGCAGGTGCAAGGAGAGAGGAATTAACTTTGTACACTTGTCACACCATGAGGAGCTGCTGCCTGAAGTAAAGTGGAAACTGACCAGCTTCAGCACAGAGGCTGGGAATGGAACTGGTCCTAAAGGCTGTGATGGCCAGCTTGAATCCTTCACAGTGAACAGCATTCAGTACATGCATCATAGGCATTTAGTAAATTTGGAATTGTACAAAACATCAGTAAAATTAAAGCAGATCACACCTGTCTGATTCCCAAGCCCTGTGATTACAACATTTTAAAATATTAAATTTCTGAGACATCTTGAAATCAAATTTTTGTCCTGAAGCAGCCAAGTAAGTTCTTCATCAAAGATGAGGCCAAGGAAAGCTACTAATTCTTTAAAATTTCAAATGTTGTCCCTCATTTGCCATTCAGGCAAATTAAAGTCAAAACATGGATGGTTGAAAACTGCACATGCAGATTTCTCAGTCAAAAACCCAAACCCAGTTTTATCTGCCCATTCCTCCAGTTATAACTGCAGCTATAATTGGAGCATGCTGCCTGCAATTCTGGAAGATGAGCTAAAAATAGGAAACACTGCATGGGGTCCCAGTCTATGGATGTAATACTGTTAACAGCAATTGCAAACACTGTCACACTTGAAATCCTACCGTGAGGGTTACCAATCTCTAGTTCAAAATGAATGAACAATGCATTGTTGACTCTGTATTTAAAGTAACATTGGAAAATGGAGGAGTGCATATAACTGGTACATGTCCCTGTTGCTCCATTCTGGAGCTGCCCAAGGATATTATCATATTATCCCACCAAGCAGTACCATAGACCATTTCCAGGTCAAAGAAAATATCCACTGGGTGACACCTGTACAGAAAAGTCAATTGTATAGCCACCTCCAGGAGAGTCAGATTATCAGTGATTGGTCAACTGAGAAGCTTTCTAGATTGTAAGCTCCAGAGAATTTTACAGTTGACTGCCTGCTCTAGTTCACCTTACTGAGCTCTTCTCATGACAGATTACTTTCAGGCACTGGTCTGCCTTCAGATGAATCTATATCAGGAAGTGGTGACCAGAATGCAAGTTGTTGACCACTTCCCAATGTGCAGGGTATGCAAGGGTTTGAAATCATATTTAAAGATTGACAGAAAGACCCCATACCAGTGCTGTAGTGTGTGCTCAGCTCAATTTTGAGCAGAAAATGGTCAAAAGAGGTTTTCAACAGCTCTACCTTGGGGACAGGTGGCAGCAGAATCCATAGCACATTGCTGCATGAATTAAAATCCCAACACAGGAGTAATGGGAGGGGAGATGTGTGATGAAGTTGGTGAGGTATCCTTCTGGTGAACTAGTTCATGAAGAAGCAGGTAGAGAGAAGTCCTAGTGACCTCATGTTGCAGGTATACGTTGACAGCAATAGATTTCAAGTTCAAGATCATCCTTTGTGTGGATGCTGTATCCAATCAGTGTAGGGCATCAGAATCCTTAGTATTTGTCCCTTAGAGACACAAACACAGTGGTCTGACCTATAATAAAAGCTTTAGTTTCTTCACATGTTTCCTAAACCCATTAATGTTCCATCATAGTATGGGAGCCATTCTATCAGTGCAGTTGTTTTCACCATCTCATCACTGTAGTGTAGACTCCAAGATGGTTGAGGATTTAGTTGTGGGGCTGGATGGTTGCCTTTGGCAGACTTCATAGTCCATAGCCTCTGAAGCCAAACTATTTGAACTGCCAGACAGAATTAGATTTGCATGGTCTGACAGTTTATGACACATTTTCTTGGACATTTTCCATTGGGATTTTCTATCTGAGGAGAGAGCTAATAAACATTCATTGTAGTGGTTTGACTGTTTACTGGAGTCTGCCTGTTGTGATGTTGGCAGTTCTATAAAGTTGGCAGCTATAGCCTTTCCTGTTTGTTCAGACAGAGCTGCAGGTTTGGAAGTAAGAGAACTTTTGTAATTAAACTTACAAATGCTGGTGTTTGTGTTGGCACTGTTTACCTATGTTTTGTGGAGGCATCAGCTTTATGGATTGGCTTCTTGCAAGTCAAAGCGAATGAACTATTGAAAGAAGATATTTATTAGCTTTATAAATCTTTTTCCCTTCAGCAGATAGAATCTGCTCTGCCGTTTTGTGCTCTTGCATTTTCTGTTCTTCCATGTATACAGTGCAGTATTGACCCAGACAGAATAATCTCCAGAACAATTAACACACCTCTGAGGGGATGAACAACTAACACCCCCAAGGTAAACTTATAAATTAGCTGAAAGTGGCTTCTCCTTTATGTGCTAAAGTTGTGTGCCCAAAGAGCAAAGTGTTAGCATTTAAAACAAACTGCTGAATTTGGTATACAAGGCTGCAGTTTTAAACAAAGGAATCCTGCCATGATGTGTTGTAGGACCGTTCTACTATTTGATGTAAGAAAAAAGGTGCCTATTTTCAGTAGTTTGCCACCTATTATTTTCACCATATTTAGCACATCAATCAGAAATTCTTGTGATCACTCCTCCTTTAATTTAATTTTTTTTAATTTTTTTTTATTATTATTTTTTTAAATGCATCTGCATGATGCAACACATTTGTTATAACTCAGTATGTTATGCAGCTCAGCTTTTGTGGCACATTCCCTTAGGCACTTAGCTGTGTTTCAACCAACAATGTCTTTTTCTTAACTGCTATACAGATTTTAAGGTGCCAGCAATGCCCTTTAGACCATTATCAACAGAGTGAAAGTTTCTCAAAGTTGTCCTCTTTTCTTTTACATAGTTTTTGTTGATTGTGTTCCACAGCTGTGATAAATCAGGGAAACAATGTAATGTAACATGTGAAGCTGCTGTAGGAATTATTTTTAATTGTGCAACTGGTTTTAATCAGAGACCTCATCATGTTTTGGCACCTCCATGCTGCTATCACAATGAACCATGAGCTGCTGATGCAAACTGTTGATATCCAACTCACTTGTTGTGCAGCCAGCTGATCAAACATCAGAGAACAACACTGCATTGTGGCCTGCATCCACCACAATGATCAATCCCACCACAGCTTACCAACACACAGGCTAACACTAAATAACCAGGAAACGGAAAGCTCTCTCTTTCATTTCCTACTGTACATCCATCATAGTTACCTGGACTCCACTCTTGAGAACTGATCGGGGGTTATATTGTGTACACTGTCATGACTGTACTCTGAAGCTTGTGTGGAATTTCAGATTAGTGTTCTCATTACAGCTGTTTGTAATTTATGCAGGTTCTTACTTGTATGTGGTATTAGAACACAAGCAGCGATGACAGATTTGGACTTTTGCATCTGTTATTGGCCAGTTTACAGTTTGACAATGACAATCAGTGTGACATTGGAGGTGGTGCTTCAAAGCTCACTTTGACAGCAGCTGGAGAGCTAGTGGCACTTGGAAATGTGGCAGCTGGAACAGATGTCCATGTTGGACAGGATGGTTAAGAGATTACTGACCAAACCACATGATCTGTGTGACGTCCCCTCTCCCCTTTTGTTGTCATTGTTGATGTTGAGCCGCTACTGCTACAACTCAGTCAGTGGAATGGAGACGCAATGTGCAGTGATGGTTGTCCCTGTCGGATAACGTAGAACAGCACCTGAAAATCTCTCAAGAAAATTGTTCCTCGCGTAATGTATGAAAATGCATTTGTGAGTCCGCACAGTCTTCTCTGTGATGTGAACTGCTGATTTTAATCATCTGTTACAGTTTTATGATGATTTGCTATGCCCGGTTAGTTAGTTATTGCAGTTTGAGTGAATCATTCATCACCGGTGTCGTTTCACACCACTGAAGTGAGGAAAAATTTATTTGCGGTTCAGTATCAGTAGTTGTTGTTACGTTGCTAGGCAAAATTGTTCACTATGGCACAACACAAGTCCAGAGATAATCTATAATGCTATCTTGCTTTAGTGTGCGTAATATTATTTCAGCAAAACACTCCTTTCAGTGCTCAATGTTCCTCATGTCACTCTTTCAATTAAAATGTTCACTGTTAATTAATTTTGATCATCAACTAACACACAGTTCAATTAATGATGGAACCAACACATGAGATTTCTGTTAGTGATGAACAATTTTTATTGTTCCTTCTTAGCAGTTAGTTTGTAATCATCACACCATACGCACACCGATGGATCAGATCAATTATGATTCTTTTCAGTTTGGTGACTGTGACAATTATGACAACTTTTACAATAGGCATATTTGTATTATCTTCATGTGGTCATATTAATGTTTCCTACTCAAGGCTAATCAGGTATTTCAGTCTTCAATACTATGTCCATTCTTCATTGTAAAGTCCAACAATAATATCTCCAATAATTAAAGTTCATTAACTCATCATACACTATCAGAATATCACTTCAGTTCAAGTTCTCAAATCAGAGTAACTGAGAACAAAGTCCGATCATTTCTATCACGCAATAGTACTTTTTTTTGAATAGAAACAATCTCGTAGCATTTCGTTTGTAGTACTATGACAAACAGTGCCCAGGTCCTGACTTGATAGAAAGCAAGCTAGCAAGCAACTAACATTTCCATGATCGAGCATTGTAGACACATTGAATTTCCTTATCACCATGTTTACAACTCTCTTTCACAATAAATGTTATCTCTGACTAACATATTACTTTGGGCTTAACTTTCATCATACTGATTTGAAGTTATTTCTGAGGCATTTGATAGCTAATTAAAAATAACCTTTCTTTCTTTCTACCTTTATATCATGACATACTCAGTAATTATTGAAATTGGTGTTCATCAAAACTTTAAGGTGTTACATTATCGTCAAAGTTGTCGTACTTGCCAGGATAACACTGTTCCCTACTTTAAATTATCATGACATTTGTATTTGGGTTTTCGGGTTTCTTGGGATGTTATATCTGCCAGCCCATCCTGCTCACCTTCTCCACCTGTGATAAGTCTGCAGAGGACTGGGACTCACTTACCCACCATCAAGGTAACAGATGCTCTTTTTCTGTTATTGATTACACCTGAAACATATTATTTGTTCAGCAAGTTGGCTCCACTTCAGGAAACCACTCATTTGATGGAATGTTGTTCTTACTGTTGTCTTATTATCATTGGAAAACTCATGTGTTTATTGGGTTGTGGAGTTTTATCAGTGCAGGAAGGAACCTCACCAAACATTCTGTGCTTAGGCAGTGGACTTGCAAGTCCTCATTCAAAACAGCTATTTTACCACTCGGCATAAAGTCCCGACAGTTTGGGTCCCAACAAAGAAATCTACCAACAGGCACTGCACTTTGATGACCCATCCTTGGAAGAAATATTTTCTATCACTCTGGCATTTGACCTAGAGGAAATCCTTAATTTTTATCTCAACAATGAAGCTCAGCAGGTAATTGACAACTTTCTTATTACTGTCTCGAGTTGACACTATCAGTGCAGATCCTGTTCTATGCCAAATGTGGCAGCATATCCTGTGGTGGTGGTCAGAACAACCTAAGTCTGAATACTGGACTCTGCTCATAATTATTTTGTGTTGCACCACAGACTGATTTTCATTGATTGCATGATCTTGTAGATGATGGAGCATGCTGTCCCATGGTTGGTCATTCCTGCATCCCTCTGGTGTGACATGCTTTGGCTGTTATGTTACAGCCAGTTGGGGGGGGGGGGGGGAGGGGGGGTCATCATGGATAAAGTTGCTTACTTGCTTCTGTGTCTATTGGCCAGAAATTGACCAAAAACTTGAATACTTACTATCCGCATGATCCAAGTGTTCAGGTCCCCAGATCACTCTTCAGGGGTGTTATTTGCCATAGCTGGCACCCACGCAGTCACAGGAACCCATCCAGCTGAGTATTGCAGGTCCCCGTTTGGAAGGATTTTGGTTTAGTCAATGGATAATCCCAATTCCCGTATATCATCAGCTGTCACTCCATGATGGCAGAGTCTATTGTTCATACCCTGATTCACATCTTTACCACTGAAGGTCTTCGCCACACTCTCATGATGGATAACAGATTGTGGTTCATCTTTCAAACCTTTCAGTAATTTTGTGCACAGCCGGCCGCTCTGACCGAGCAGTTCTAGGCGCTTCAATCCAGAAGCAAGCTGCTGCTGTGGTCACAGGTTCAAATCCTGTCTCGGGCATGGATGTGTGTGATGTAGTTAGGTTAGTTAGGTTTAAGTAGTTCTAAGTCTAGGAGACTGATGACCTCAGATGTCAAGGCCCATAGTGCTTAGAGCCATTTGAACCACTTAAACCATTTTGTGCACAGCATGTCATCCATCATGTCAAAGCACCCCCGTTTCACCCACAGTCCAGTGGGGAGGTGGAATGTTTTGTGCAGATCTGTAAAACATAGATCAAGAAGTACATAAAGGACGCTATGGCAGAAGATGTGCTCATGCTTTTTCTTACGTCTTACAGGTCTACACCTATTGACAAGAAGTGTGTGCTGGAGTTACTTCAAGGGCACCAGCTATGCATTTTGCTGCATCTCCTCCTGCCAACCCCTCACCTGCCTCCTACGGTGCTGTCACTGCAGTATGTGGCTGGTACCCCTGTTTGGGCTCACACCATTTGTTGTGATGAGCAGTGGGTTCCGGCAGTCACCCAGAAGCAGTGGAGTCAGTGCGCCTTCATGATACAGATGGGTGACAGGTGGGCGACCAGTCACTGCAAGCAGTTACGCCTACCCCACTAGCCCCTTGTGCACCTCCTGCACCACTCCAACTATTGGATCCTGGTCTTCTGCCTTCTACTCCCTCTCAGGCCACCTCCTGCCTCTTTGGTCTGGCTTCCAGTGTTGTGATCACCTTTGTCCCTAACACCCTCATCTGCTGTTTTTTCTAGCCCTCTCCAGGATTGTCTATGGCCAGAAACAGAAGAAGTCCCTCTGTGAGGGAGGGGAGCACCCGGTGGACCACTGGATCCACCTCAGCATGTTCCTACCCGCACCCCCAAGGAACTGGATATTCCCATGGATTCCATTTCTGCACCAGAGACCCCAGCAGTCATCTCTGGGTTGCACGGCCTCTGTTCATGGTGGAGTCATCATCATCAGGCCTATTTCCAGCCTCACACCTCAGCTGCCATCAACAGAGAGCTTCTGTCTACTCCATGCTCTGTGGACTCTGATACCTGCGGTTCCATGGACATCACTTTCCTCCATACCTTGCCGCAGCACATGATACAGCGGAGGGACATCTAGTTCACACTGACTTGCTGACTGCAACCCACCATGTTGCCACATGTCATGTACCAGCACCTCCGACTGCTGCCACAACATTCTGCAAGGTGCGGATGCAAGCTGTCAGTATTCAACTCACTCAGGGCCAGGCACCAGGCAGTGGCACTAAAGGCAGGACAGCACTGCATCGCGGCCTGAATGTGCCACCAATGAGCAGTGTCACCACCGCTCACTGACAAAAAACATATATCCCTGGAGCAGAGAGCTAGCTCTATGTCTGTTTCCCTCTTTCTCCCTCCCTCCCCCTCTCTCTCTCTCTCTCTCTCTCTCTCTCTCTCTCTCTCTCTCTCTCTCTCTCTTTCTCTCTCTATTCTGTCAAATGCCTGAATAACCACCCTTTTGCAATGCAGACCACTGTAAGATGTGTAGGAAGAATGTCTAGTGAGGTTCTGGAAGGCACTGACAGAGATGTAGAGCCATGTCGACTCCAGTGACGTGGCCAGCTTCACTAGGTTTCTTGTTCAAGGACCCATGGTGGAAACTGCCCGATCAATGTGGTCCTCCAGACTCTTGATTGGGTTTAAATCCAGGGGCTTTTGGAGGCAGGGAAGTATGATAAACTCTTCTTGGTGCTCTTTGAGCCATGCAAATACTCTGAGCTGTGTGACACATTGCGTTGTCCTGCTGGTAGATGTCATTGTGTTGACGAAAAATACAACACTTATAGTGTTGGTCACCAAGGATAGATGCATGCTTGTGTTGATCCATTGTGCCTTGCAGAATGATAAGATCACCCAGGGAAAGCCACAAAAACATTCCTCCAGCCTGGACACTTCCAGTGATTGCTGCAAGGTATTTGCCATATGTCAGATGGAACATAAAACAGGATTCATCTGAAAAGATCACCTGTCACCAGTCACTGAATATCCAGATGTGGTACTGGCTTGCAAATTCCAACCTATGTTCCCAATGAACAGCAGTCATGCTTGTGTTGATCCATTGTGCCTTCCAGAATGATACGATCACCCAGGGAAAGCCACAAAAACATTCCTCCAGCCTGGACACTTCCAGTGATTGCTGCAAGGTATTTGCCATATGTCAGATGGAACATAAAACATGATTCATCTGAAAAGATCACCTGTCAACAGTCACTGAATATCCAGATGTGGTACTGGCATGCAAATTCCAACCTATGTTGCCAATGAACAGCAGTCAGCATGGGTGCATGAAAAGGCGCCTGCTGCAGAGGCCGATAAGCAGCAATGTTCATTGAACAGTCATTGAACTTTAACCACAGGGACACATGAACAGTTTACAAACTTAGCCATTTTGGAAATTCTTCCACCCTTGGACCAAAAGCCAATGATCATGCTGACATTAAACAAATTGCTTCATTTCCATATTACAATAATGACTGCACTGTTTTCCACATCCCCCCTACATGCTTTATATACCCTCCACTGCTAGAGCTGCCACCTGCCATCAGTGAGTGCTAATTGCACATTGACATCAAACATTTGTGGTGTCCACATTAATGTGACTGGACATTATAAATTATACAGCAGCTTCACATGCTACAATATGTCATCTCTTTTCTTTAAATTATTAAAGACACATTCAGGCAAGTGGCATGTGTTCTGTTATTATTAACTGGCATATCTTGTAGAATCATTTTTCAGGATCTACATCTACATCTACATCTACATCTACATGGGTACACTGCAAATAACATTTAAGTGCCTGGCAGAGGGTTCACCAAACCACCTTCACAAGTCTCTATTATTCCAATCTCGTATAGCATGTGAAAAGAATGAACACCTATATCTTTCAGTATGAGCTATGATTTCGCTTATTTTATCATGGTGATCATTTCTCCCTATGTAAGTTGGTGTCACCAAAATATATTCGCATTCAGAGGAGGAAGTTGGTGATTGGAATTTTGTGGGAATATTTTGTCGCAATGAAAAAGTCTTCGTTTTAATGATGTCCAGCCCAAATCCTGTATCATTTCAGTGACACTCTTTCCCATATTTCATGATAGTATAGAACATACTGCCCATTGAAATTTTTTGACGTACTCAGTCAGTCCGATCTAGTAAGGACCCACACCATGCAGCAGTATTCTAAAAGAGGATGGATAAGTGAAGTGTAGACAGTCTCCTTAGTAGATCTGTTACATTTTCTAAGTGTCCTGCCAATAAAGCGTAGTCTTTGGTTAGCCTTCCCACAAAATTTTCTGTGTGTTCCTTTGAATTTAAGTTGTTCGTAATTGTAATTCCTAGGCGTTTAGTTGAATGTATGGCCTTTACATTTGACTGATTATCATGTAACTGAAGTTTAACAGATTCCTTTCAGCACTCATGTGGATGATCTCACACTTTTCATTATTTAGGGTCAACTGCAAATTTTTGCACCATTCAGATACCTTCTGTAATTCTTTTTACAATTTGTTTCGATCTTCTGATGACTTTATCTGTTGATAAATGACAGCACCATCTGCAAACAACTTAAGACAGCTGCTCTGATTGTCTCCCAAATTGTTTATATAGATAAGAAACAGCAAACAGTCTATAACACTACCTTGTGGAATGCCAGAAATCACTTCTGTTTTATTGATGACTTTCCGTCAATTACTATGAACTGTGACCTCTCTGACAGGAAATCACAAAATCAGTCACATAACTGAGACCATATTCCATAAGCACACAACTTCATTACAAGCCAATTGTGTGGTATAGTCTCAAAAGCCTTCAACAAATCCAGAAATATGGAACCAATCTGAAATTCCTTGTCAATAGCACTCAACATCGCATGTGAATAAAGAGCTAGTTGTCATTCACAAGACCAATTTTTCTAAGTTCATGTTGACTTCATGTAAATAGACCATTTTCTTTGAGGTAAATCATAATGTTTAAACACAATATATGTTCCAAAATCCTGCTGCATATCACCATTAATGATATGGGCCTGTAATATAGTGGATTACTCCTACTACCTTTCTTGAATACTGGTGCAACCTGTGCAACTTTCCAGTCTTTGGGTACAGATCTTTTGTCAAGCAAATGATTATATATGATTGTTAAGTATGGAGCTAATGCATCGGCATACTCTGAAAGGAACCTAACTGGTATACAGTCTGGACCAGAAGACTTGCTTTTATTAAGTGATTTAAGTTGCTTCACTACTTCGAGGATGTTTACTTCTATGTTACTCATGTTAGCAACTGCTCTTTATTTGAATTCTGGAATATTTACTTCATCTTCTTTTGTGAAGGCATTTTGGAAGGCTGTGTTTAGTAAGTCTGCTTTGGCAGCACTGTCTTTGATGGTATCTCCATTGCTGTTGCATAGAGAAGGCACTGATTGTTTCTTGCCACCAACATATTTCAAATATGATCAGAATCTCTTTGGATTTTCTGCCAAGTTTTGAGACACAGTTTCATTGTGGAAACTATTATAAGTATCTTGCATTGAAGTCCATGCTAAATTCTGAGTTTCTATAAAAGACCATCAATCTTGGGGATTTTGCATCTGTTTAAATTTGGCATTTTTATTTCATTGTTTCTGCAACAGTGTTCAGACCCATTTTGTGAACCAAGGAGGATCAGCTCAGTCATTTGTTGATTTAGTTGGTATAAATCTCTCAACTGCTGCTCATACTATTTCTTTGAATTCAAGCTACATCTGGTCCACACTTACGTTATTAATTTGGAAGGAGAGGAGATTATCTCTCAGGAAGGTGTCAAGTGAATTTTTATCTGCTTTTTTGAATAGGTATATTTTTCACTTATTTTTGGAAGATTTGGGGGTTACAATATTCAATCTCACTACATCAGCCCTGTATGATGATTAGTTATAAGAGACTATCTTGCTGGGAGCTGATTTACAAGGTTTTGACTGTACTGTCTCGGACAGAGCCCTGCTTTCCTGAGTAAGCCCTACACATCTGAAGTGTTGCAGGTTCCCCAGAGGTTATGCGCTAACATCTATTCTGTCCCAGCAGCCATACATCTCATCAGCATGCAGCACACCTTGAGATGAGCTTTTATTTATTTATTTCTTAGTAAAAAAATATTGGTTTGTACCATCCTCATGAGATGCACAGTAATCTAAGTTTCCTGCTCCTTGTGACATACAGAATGTTTCACTGCTGCACAGTGGTCATGAAAGCAGGCACAGAGCTTATCGTTGAAGAGAACTTGAGCTCACCAATGCCCAGCTCAGGAGGTCTGGGTTCATCAAGCTCATATCCACCTAGTAAACACAGAGTTCCCTGAGCTGTTCACCGTTTTGGCACAATGCAGGAGGCATATGTGGGTCACTTAATGCCACAGTTGGTGAATGCTGACCCTCATTAGGGCAGTGTGCAGTTCACAGCTGTCTCATGTTTTAGTACAAGGAATAAACACCATCATTTACTTACTTGAAACAGCTCTGGTATATTTTTCTTTGAGTCGTCAGTCATCTGACGGGTCTGATGTAGCCCACTATGAATTCCTCTCCTGTGCCAACCTTTTCATCTCAGGGTAGCACTTGCTATCTACATTCTCAACTATTTGCTGAATGTATTCCAATCTCTGTCTTCATTTACAACTTTTACACTCTACAGCTCTTTCTAGTACCATGGAAGTTATTCTGTGATGCCTTGACGGATTTTCCACCATCCTGACTCTTCTTCATGTCAGTGTTTTCCATATATTTCCTTCCTCACTGATTATCTGGAGATCCTTCTCATTCCTTACCTTATCAATCCTTCTAATCTTTAACAGTCTTCTGTAACAACACATCTCAAATGCTTCAGTTATCTTTTCTATTTTTCCCACAGTTCATGTTTCACTACAATGCTGTGCTCCAAACATACAATCTCAGACATTTCTTCCTCAAATTAAGACCAGGAATGCCCTCTTTGTCAGTGCTAGTGTTTTTTTATGTCCTCCTGGCTTTATTTGTCATGGGTTATTTTGCTGCCTGGGTAACAGAATTCCTTAACTGCATCTACTTTATGATCACCAATTCTGATGTTAAGTTTCACACTGTTCCATTTCTGCTACTTCTTATTACTTCCATCTTTCTTTGATTTTACTCTCAGTTCATGTTTGTACTTATTAGACTGTTCACTCAATTCAACAACTAATGTAATTCTTCTTCACTTGTGCTAAGGATAGCAGTCTATCAGCAAATCTTATCACTGATATCCTGCCACCTTGAATTTTAATCCCACTCCTGCACTTTTCTTTTGTTTCGATCATTGCTTTTTCAGTGTATAGATTGAATAGTAGAGGTGAAAGACTACAACACTGTCTTACTCCCTTTATAATCAAAGCACTTTGTTCTTGGTCTTCCAGTTTTATTTTACCCTCCTGGTTCTTGTGTATATTGTACATTATCCATCTTTCAGCATGGCTTACTGCAGTTTTTCTTAAAATTTTGAACATTTTGCACCATTTTGGATTATTGAATGCTTTTTTCAGGCCCTCAAATACTTGGAACGTGTCTTGATTTCTCTTCAGCCTTGCTTCCATTATAAACTGCATGTCAGATCTGCCTCTCTGGTGCCAAACTGATCATCATCTAACAGATCCTCAATTTTCTTTTCCTTTCTTCTGTACATGTTAAGACCATGCTGTGTTGTGAAAATTAATCCTAAGCAAGCATCAGCATTTTTGCCTAAAGTGACAACAATTTGTCGGCACATATGTCTGTGCAACTTTTTCTGAGGGTAACTGGTTGTCTGTGGTATATAGGGTGTTACAATTTGTGCATCTGTATGCTGTTTCATATGGACCTGGTGGCTATAAATGATGAGTCACAGGTAACAAATAAGTTTAATAATCATTTCTTAAATCTAGTAGAAAATATAGTGACAAACAGTTCAAGAGAAAAATCACAGCAGTATGTTGAAAAAGTAACACTCATAAAATTCAGTCACACGAATGTATCAACAATTGCTTCTTTTAAAATCAAGGAAATAATACATTCTCTCTAAAATAAAAGCTCATATGGCTTTTGATGATATTTCCAATGGAGTGCTAAAGATTTGTTTCCATATGACAAGCCCGGTCTTACCTGAAACATGTAATGGATCATTAACTCAAAGCATTTTTCCAGAGATATTGAAATATGTTGTTGTCAAACCCCAATCTAACAAAGGTGATAGAAGACGTGTTAGTAACTACTGACCTGTTTCATTACTGATATCATTTTCCAAAGTTTTTTAGAAGGTGATGTATTCTATGATAGTATCCCACCTCGCCAATAACAATATCCTCAGAAAATCACCATTTGGGTTTCAGAAGACTTGCTCTACTGAGAATGCCATTCACATGTTCATTCACCACATTTTGCAAGCATTAAGCAATAAATAGTGCCTATTAGATTTTCTGTGATGTATCTAAGACATTTGACTGTGTGGATCACAGCATTCTCCTAGATAAACTGAAGTTTTATGGGATTGATGGTGTAGCCAAGCAATGAATAATGTCATATTTAACCAAAAGAATGCAGAAAGTTGTACTTAGTAAATCAATATAGCCTAAGGAGAAACAATGTATAGGGTTGCCCAAGACTCCATCTTAAGCCAGCTATTGTTCCTCATATATGCAAATGATCTTCTGTCTCATAAACAACAAGCAGAATTGGTTCTTTTTGCAGATGACACTGGTACTGCAATCAGTCCAAGTATACATACAGAAACAGAAGAAATTCTAAACAATGTTCTGAAAAGTATCATTGAATGGTTTTCTGTGTATGGTCTCACTCTCAGTTTTAAAAACACACAAAATATTCAGTTCTGCACATCCAGAGGTAGTACACCAATGGTAAGTGTAACACATGGTGAGGAAATAATCAGTAGGGTGGAAACTTCAAAATTCTTAGGTGTCCATATTGATGTGAATTTAAACTGGGAAAAGCTCATTTTGGAACTCCTCAAACAACTTATTTCAGCCACATTTGCACTTAGAATCATTCCAAATCTTTGGGAGAGACAAATAAGTAAGCTGACTTATTTTGCAACTTTTCATTCAATAATGTCAAATGGAATAATGTTCTTTGGAAACTCATCTTTAAGAAAGAAAGTCTTCATTGTTCAAAAATGTATTACGAGAATATAGGTGGTCACCCATGTTCTTCTTATAGACATCTGTTTAGGGAATTGGGTATTCTGAGTGATGGTTCACAGTACATTTATTTGTTCAAGAAGTTTGTTGTGAATAATCCACTACAGTTCAAAAGGAACAATGATGTACATAACTACAATTCCAGAAGGAACAACTACATTATTATTCCACATTAAGCTTCTCTTTAGCACAAATAGGGGAGCACAGTGCTGTAGCCAAAATTTTTGACTGCTTACCCAGTGATATAAAATGTCTGACAGGCAGCAAAGTAAAATATTAAAACAAACTTCTGACAACTCCAGTCTGTAGAATAATTCCTATTGTTATAATGTATAAAAGATGGTGGGTAGATTTGCTAACTCACATTTGTATGTTGGTATATTAAACAAACAAACAAAAATGTTAAAAATGTTCAGCAAGATTAATTTGTGATGTAAATGTAAAATGACTCATTCCACATTACTACAATTTATCTTGCAAAATGATTCCTGCAACATAGAACATAAAACACTGACTAACTAAAATCTGATAGCACAGGCTTGAAGTGCTGTAGGCTAAACGATTGCAGCCATATCTCTGCAGCCTGTGCTCTATCGCCTGATTCACACTATATCTCCTGTGTTGCCAATTGAGTTCATCACACCCTATATTAACATTCTGTCAGTCATTTACAGAGTGTCATAAAACATGTAAAATGGCACCCATTACCTATGGCCTTTTTTTCCAGTACTGTTCTGCATTGTAAGAATTTACCACAGATGAATCACAGATAAATCTTAATGTACATGTTGGTAACACGTGCCACAATCAGTTATGGGCAGTTAATATGGTGAAGCATCAGATGATTCCTAGGAGACAATGCTGCAATTATAACACAATATACATTCAGTGACAGAAAGTAAAAGATATAATTTTGTAATGAAAAGTGATTTGGGTATGATCAAACTATTTTTGCTTAAAAACATTTTCCTGTGGCATCTGTAATTAGTGCCTTACAACGTAACCTAGACCTTGGTCTATGCTACGACCAGTATGTCACCAAAACCAATAAGACATATTTGTTGGCTTCACCAATTGTACCAAACTTTCAATCTAATCCAGACTTAGGCTACAATACAGATCTGTCTGTCACTGTGTTGTATTTCATATTCAATTATTAACACCTTTTTCAATGTAGCAAGTAATTGCAAAAGTAGTGTTTATCAGGTGTGATCAGAAAGCAACAGAAATGTTTGTGTTTCATAATGAATCTTTATTTATTCACCAACATCAACTCTGCCCCCTTCAAAGAGGCCCACTCAGATATAATACACTTGTGCTAGCACTTTTTCCAGTCTTGAAAGCACTTCTGGAACTCTCTTTTTGATATGGTGTTCAGCTCCTTCAGTGATTCTGTTTTTATCTCATCAATGGTAGCAAAATGATGTCCTTTCATGATTCTCTTCAGACTCGGGAAAGGAAAGAAGTTGCAGGGGGTCATGTCTGTTGAATACAGTGGCTGAGGCAAATATAATGGTTTTCTTTTTTGGCAAAAAATTTTGAACAAGCATTGAGGAGTTAGTGGGAGCATTACCATGCTGCAATTTCCACAAGTGGTTTTACTACAGTTCTGGTTGTTTTCTTCAGATTGCTTGATACAAATGGCACATAGCTTCCAGGTAGTATTTCTTATTGATTGTACAACCATAAGGCAGGAACTAGTCATGTATTGATCCATTGTAATCAAAGAAATCTGTGAGAAGAACTTTCGCATGTGATTGAAGAATCTTGACAGGTGATTGCTCTTCAAGCAATTTTCACTGGGACGATTGATCCTTGGTTTCAATATCATATACATATGACCATCTTTTGTCACCTGTTATAAACTTCATTAGAAGTCCTGAATCATTGTCAATTTCATTCAGCAATTCCTGAGCAGTGTCTACATGACATCACTTTTGGTCATCATTCAACAGTTTCGGAACTAATTTTTCTGCTACATGTTTCATGCCCAAAACATCCACAAAAAAATTGCTTGGCATAAGCCAAAGTATACACTGACATCGTCAGCAACCTATCTTATTGTGATTTGGTGATTTTCCTGAACCATTTTCTTTGCTTGTTCCACATTGTCATCAGTAATTGATGTACTAGGGCACGCATCACGGCCGTCATCTTCAATGTCGTCTCCAGTCTCTTTCAAATGTTTGCACTATTTGTAAACTCTGTCTTATTCATAGTAAATTCACCAAAAGCCAAATTCAAAATTTCTAATGTGGTGCGGACTTTATTCCATTTTTCAAGCAAAATTTAATGCAAATTTTTTGATCCATCTTTATCTTTCTCAAAAGTAAAAATCCACCAAGCTCTTGAAAACACATAAACTATTTTTTTGACTGTCTACAACAAATTAAATGTTCAGAACTCTTGAAAATGCAAACATATGTTAGGAAAATGTGTACAAACAAGATAAAAAAGAAATTTGGAAATCAGGTGCAATAAAACCCACAACATTAAAAAAATTCCAATCACCTTTTAATGATACCTCACACATCATTAGTAAAAAGGTCAGTATGAGGCAAACAGAAACAGTGAAACAGATGTCCTGTATACAACATAGTCAGTTTGTCTTTTTGTCATATAAACATTACCTTGTTAAGAACATTCAGTTGTTACTCAATAACAGATAGTCATAACATTTGGTAACACTACTTACCATATGGACCGTGACACTAAAAGTTTTGATCTGAGCAGTGAAAAGAAAAGGCAAGGAGGTTATGGCATGCACAGTATTGTGGTTTGATTGCATGTTGTACAATTTCAGCAAGATTACAATAAAACTAGTTACTTATTATCAATGTAACATGAGTTTTTATTTAAACACTGCTTTACCCGGCTAATGACCATTATTTTGTTAAAGAAATCTCCACCTGGGAATGTGTAGCAATGCTGTCTGTCAAGCAGTGTAAATGGCACTAAGTTGCAGACCATTTATCAAATTTAATGCTACTGTTATTTGAGTTGGCAGAACTTTCCTTTAAGCAAAATGAACAGTTTTGTCACATGACACTACATGAGTACAACACTAATGTATTTTTCCTGTGAAAATATTTCATAAAAGTTGTTATGAAATAACCAGGCTTCATACATCAGCAGATAAGAATTTATGTCACATAAGATGCTATTTGCACTATATTTAAAGATTATTCACAATCTAAGTTGAGTTTATTTCCTCAAAGTGGGTTCTGGGCCACCAATACACAATTATTATTGCAATTATGACCAACAACATTTATGTCCATATAGAAAATCAATTTAAAACTACCGCTGCAATATTTCACTAAGATGGTGGCTAACATAAGACAATTACTTATCGATTCTGCTTCAGGCCCTGTTTTACTACTAACAAATAATATATATTAAATCTTTTTGTACCTTCACTATGTGCATTAACATTTGAAAATATTTCTCAATGTTAATCACTTATTATTCAGCATTTACCAATAAACTGTACTGTAGATGAATAGCACCAATGGGTATGCTCCTTCATAGCTGAGCAGAAAACTTAACATTTATACAGGACAAGAATTACAATAAAATAAAACTTTAAACAAAGAAGATTCATTTCAATCACACAGAAACTCTATTTTTCAGATATTAATTAACAGCATAATACAGTTTCCTACAGACTTCTGTGTTATAAGGCATCAATCACATATTATAATTACAACAGTTTGAACAAGAAGAAGAATTATTCTAGAAGAATAACAGATAACAAAAGATGAAAATTTCCATTATCTTTTTCCATGAGTATTGTCTGGGATATTATTTTCACAGAAAATTAAATTATGTCA
The DNA here is from genome assembly GCF_023897955.1 of Schistocerca gregaria. Lineage (NCBI taxonomy): Eukaryota > Metazoa > Arthropoda > Insecta > Orthoptera > Acrididae > Schistocerca > Schistocerca gregaria. Next base: position 431,583,073 of record NC_064921.1, read on the forward strand.
CTGACAATAGTTGTTTATTATTATTTTAGTATCGATGAAGTCCTTTTTTAGTAATATCACGAGAATGTTCTCTCAAATTCCACACACAGTGCTGTAGTGAATATTGTTGTGAATAAGATATAGGTGTGGATATTACAAGATGGTGACTGATTCCCTCATAAACATTAAATAAATGTCAGAAACACATCAGATTTCGTGTCACTGTTATAAGTCTAGAGCTGACACAGCCTCAACCAAAAAGGTTGATACCCACTTGACAGAATGAGAAAGTCCCTGAACAAATTGTCTTTTTTTTTTCAGTCTTCCAGCAAAACACACTGTAGTCCTTCTTGAATAAGTCATGATTATTTTTAAAAATATTTATTTTCCTATACAAATACACATTATCCAAAGCATCAAGTGCACTGTTTTAATTTGTGTGCTGCTTCTGAGTTGACACATTCATTCACTTGCTTGCTGGGTGAAAGTGGTGAGCTGTTTACTGTTGGTATTTGTAGCTAAACCAATATTTTAAACTGTGGAACATTGCAAGTGCACCTGCAATTAAAACTGTTGCATCATTTACATGTGTTTTGGACTTGAATGACAACTACTTTGCCATGTCCATGAAATAAATAGCATCTGCACTGTGAAAATCACTGTAAGGGTTAAAATAAAGTTGTATAACATGATTGGTTGGGAGAGCCCAAGGGTGGGTTCAGCCAACTAATTGGAAAAGTTTTTTCTATACTTCACATATCCAGGCACCTTTCCTTCACAAAGTTTGAGATTTGTATGTTAAGTGAACCTGATATGTGTTGAGAGGATGAAACCCGGCACTGGCACAAAGCTACTTTTCTTCAATAGCACCAATGGGGCTGCCGAGCTTACGGGAACAATGGATGAATCACCCTCAACAGTGTCACATGCCCTAGCTTCATAAGACAATGTGAAGAGGTTTGTAATATAATCCAGGACATTGTCACAAAAAGTCTGGTGATCAGGAACTGTACACCACCACCCAGTGCTGATCTCTTAACAAAAATAGTGGGGAGGGGGGGGGGGGGGACTCAACTAAAGATGATTCCATAAGTTGGAGTGTCACTTAGACTGTTGCACATATACTTGGATTAGCCTTCTTACATCAGCTGGCCTCAGCACGTCTATGTTTTGATCCACACTTTGATGTAATCCTCGTGGTTCCACAGATGTACCATAAGTCCCAAAATTGTAATGAACATAAAGATGAGAGCTGTGAAACAAAGCATAAGTTCATTCTGCTGTGCTGAAGCCCCTTTCATGGTCCAATGTGCTCACAAGCAATGCATAAACAAAAACGAAACCTGGTGTCAGGTTTTCAGGAATATTGTCGCATTGTTGATTATAAACTCTCTGTAATCTTATCTTACATTTGGAAAAGAAATAAGAAAATGATTATACATTTTTCTTAGATTTTCTTGCCCTTCTAGCCAAGGACTCACAACATCACAGGGCCATATTTTACTGTCCAAAATATCAATCTCTTTCATGAAGGTTTTTAATTCTACATTGTCATTCAAAATTGGACTTTGCCTGAAACTGACACTAAGGCTCTAACAGAACTGTAGTACTTGAATAGTCATTCTGTTTGATACTCTTCTGGGAACCAGTGAAACATCTTTGAAGCACCTTCCTGAAAAGACTTTATCTGCTTCCTTGAGGCAAGCATGTGACATTTCTTTCAATCATTCAGTGGCTCTTATTGACTTTGTAATTGTACTATGTGAAGAGGGAATAAAAGCAGTGCACTTTTGGATCTACTGTGAGAGGGTAATAATCTCTTCACAAGCATTATAAAGCAGTGCAATGTTGTACACAAAGTCGGGGCTTGACAGTGCTTTCCATAATCCCTTGAACTCTTCCCTTACATGAGATTTCTAGTTATGTCATTCAAACATCTACAGAAACAAGCATTCAAAGCCTGGCAGGACCTTCATAACGTTTGGACTGCTGTAAAGCTCAAGGGTACTCAATGCACTGAGGGTTCTGTCAATATCTTTTTAAGTTCTGCACATCACTCTGCTGCAACAGCAGACAGTTCATACTGATTCTTTGGAGATTGATGGTACAATGCATAAAGCTCATTTTTAAAAAAAATATGATTGGCAACAGGAACCTCTTCAATTGCATCAGCAATCCCTAATTCAATTTGGTGGCACAAACATTGTTCTTAAGTCATTCTATATAAAACACATAAGTTCATACCTCACATTATGCTAGCATCAGTGCTGCATGCTCCAGTCAGGTTGTCATTCAAATAACTTGAGGAGAAACCATGCTTTGAGAGCTATTTTAAAAATTCAACTTCTATTGTTTCTGCATCTCTTTCCTAAAGTTCTATGTTATCCAAGAATAATGTATTTACACTACCATCACTTATTTCTGATCTTAAATATGCCATTAAAACTGATTGTGAAGCCATGGATGTAGAACCATCAATTAATACAGAGATTTTGGAATCAGTTGATATCATGTATGAACAGAGCTTCTTCCTCATGACAACTGCAATACATTCTATGTTGGCACAACTGAGTTGACTCTGTTGTGTTTTGCCCATGTGGAAACCATTTTGAAATTGCAAATCCAAAAATATGCTCTTTGTGAAACACTTTCTTTGTACTTCCCAAAATATCTTTCTGCTATTTAACTACAAGGTTTTCTAGAACATTGTCTTTTTTTTTTTTTTTGCTTGTCTGCATGCAATTAAATGGGCTTTAGAAATCCTAAGTATATGAATCTCTTTTCTCAGTGATGTTAAATGAGCTTGCCCACTTCCAAAAATGGAACCCACCAAAATGCTACTCTAATCTTTTAAAATGTATATTTCCTATGATTCATTCACTCCTATATTCTGTATTCTGAACATCTTCACATTTTCCCTATACGCCAACCACTCATATTTTGCCTTAAATTCTCTCCATATACTGTCATTCCAACAAACAGGATAATTAGGTGTGTTTTTGGGACTCCAAATAACAAGGAATTATTTCTGATGATTGGCTTTTATGTACAACAATACATCTTGCAGTGCTACTATTCATATGTGACATAGATGGTCTGTTATAAGTTTCATGTTTCTTTGAACTCACGGACCTTCTTTTGTAGCTGAAACCCTGGAGCTTTTTAAAAAAGAAAAAAGAAAAAAAAAGACAAATGGGAAAAAAAGTAAATAAACTGTTCTCTATTTCGAAAGCAATCTCCATATCTGTTAATACATTTATCCCACTGTGAGAGAAAAATTGTCAAAAGCCTTCATGGAAAAATGTCTGCTGTTATTTATGAAACCATGAATGTACCCAGACTGTATTTCTTCATCTCAAGCAAATCAACATCCACAAATATTTCTCTTCAGTGCTCCAAAAATATGGATATCACATGGGGAGAGGTTGGGTTCATACAGTACCCACGCACCACATGGACAGTGTTCTATTTTATTTCATTGATTTTCTGGCCCATTTACCAATGCTGAGTTGACTTTACAGATGATATGGTCTATGTGGTGCAATTCAGCGTTAAGAATAATTTAATTAAGGGGGATTATGACAGTGAATTGCTGTAGTAAGAAAATAGTCACCACACAAAGTAATAAAGGGATGGTGTATGCTAAGAAAAAAAAAAGACAGCTTTCCCCCTCCAGTACAGCCCAGCCACCAAACCAACTCCTCTTTGCTGAAAAGGCAAAGAAAAGATTTACATCAGTGCAGGATATACCTGGGAGGTTACCCATCGAAGTACCATTACTTAACTTCAGTGATTTGATGGGAACTGATGTATCAAATGAGGCAAGACCTCTCCAGACTGTTGCCCCTGCAACTACTGAAAAGGCTGCTGCCCCTCTTCAGGAACCACATGTTTGTCTGACCTCTCAACAGATACCCCTCCATTGTGGTTGCACCTACGGTACGGCTATCTACGAGGGTCAGTCAAAAAGTAATGCCTCCCATTTTTTTTCTACTTAAAAAAATTAAGTTAAGTGAAAAATTTGAATTTGGCGCCATTCCTCAAACCTTCTTCTGCAATCCACTGCAGTAGTAACTTTCTGTGTCAACAGGTGGCAGCACAGCAGAAGTTTGTAAGATGGCCGACATCGATGTTCGTTTGAGACAGCGTTGTGTGATTGAATTCTTGAATGCAGAAGGTGAAACGCCCATACACATTCATGAAAGACTGAAGAAGGTGTATGGTGTTGTGACAGTGGATGTCAGCACTGTTAGACGATGGGTTCGTCGTTGTAAGGAAGCTGAAGGGCAAACACCGTTGACTGAGGAAAAGCGGAGCGGCAGGCCGGTGAGTGCAGTGACTCCACACAACATTCAGCAAGTTGATGACATCATTCGTGGTGACCGTCGGGTGACTGCAGATGAAGTGTGTCGCATTATTTCTCTTAGTAAAGGCAGTGTGATCACGATTATTAAACAATTGGGGTACTCAAAAGTTTGTGCACGGTGGGTTCCAAGAATGTTAACCGATCAGAATAAAGAGGCAAGGAAAACAATAGCCTCCCAACACTTGCAGCGCTTCCGTTTGGAGGGAGATGAGTTTCTGAAAAAAATTGTGACCGAGGACGAAACATGGGTGCATTTTTTTGAACCCGAATCAAAGAGGCAGTCAATGGAGTGGCGTCACACAAGCTCGCCGAGGAAGAACAAATTCAAAACTGTGTGATCGGCAGGGAAAGTTATGGCAACAGTTTTCTGGGATACAGAGGATGTGATTCTGGTTGATTTTTTGGAGCAGGGATGCACAATAAATTCTGTTCAATACGTCACAACCCTCAAAAAACTTAAAGCACGTCTTCAGCGAGTTCGCCCAACAAAATCAATGGCAGATGTTCTTCTTTTGCATGACAATGCAAGACCACACACCAGTCGTCACACCTCTGACGAGATTGTCAAAATTGGATGGGAAGTTTTGCCTCATCCCCCATACAGCCCTGACCCTGGCACCATCAGACTTCCATCTGTTCGGGCCACTAAAAGAAGCTCATCGTGGGATTCATTTTGAAGATGAGGAGGCCGTCAAAACATCCGTGCGTCAATGGCTTAGGAAGCAGAGCTGTGATTTTTACCGTGCTGGGATACATGCCCTTGTTCAAAGATGGACCAAAACTGTAGAGATGGGCGGAGATTACATTGAAAAATGACAAAATGATCCTCAATGTTGTGGTTTTCAACCTATGTAATTGCATTTAAATTTCCTGACAATTAAACGTAGAAAAAAAAATAGGAGGCATTACTTTTTGACTGACCCTCGTATATCGTTAAGGCACACCAAGGTACATGGTTCATGGGGGGGGAAGGAAGACTAGGTGGCAGATACTATTACCAATGTGAGGAACATTATGCAGAAGTTAATAGTACATCACAAAGACTTCTGTTAACTGTCAACAAGTCCATATTGTGATGGTACACACAATATATACATGAATGAGTCAAACACATTGCAAGAGTTGTGAAAGAGAAGCTCATGTCCCAGAACAATCATATTTATATTATCGCATGAAAATCACAATCAAAAGTCCAAATACAAAGGCATGGTCATCAAAGACACACAATGCTTAGCACTAAAATCATGTTTGTTTCCAACATCAATATAAAGCCAGAACAAAACTGAACAACTCTTGTACAGAGAGTGCTGCCATTTATACAAACATAGAATATTCCAGAATATACAGCTTTAAGATATTTGAGAATCTTCCAGAAACAATAATTAATTCATTCCTAAATAACAAATAACTGTTGATAGTCACGTCTGAACTGGCTCCCCATAGCTCGTCAGCCATCTATGTTAACGTTGCTAGCCCCACAACACAAAGCAATTTGAACAATCTTTTCAGTTATCCCACATGAGATTTTTAGTCTTTGTACTTTGAAGCAGATAAGAGACACAGAAAATTAAAATTGTGAGTAGCATATTACATTAACCATTCTTGAGTAATGTGCATCTGTCCAGGACACACACCATTTACACCACTGGAAACCAGTGTGAAGGGCATGGAAGAGGATACTTCGCATCATATCATACATTTGGGTTTCTTGCTCTTTCATTTGTTTCTGGACCATGGGAAGAATGATTTGTCAAAAGCCCCTGTGCATACTGAATGTTCACACTGCATTGGGTGGGCACTGATTTGAAACTTCCTAGCTAATTACAACTATCTGGATGATTGACTGATCTGGCCCTGTAACACTAACCAAAATGGCCTTGCTGTTGTGGTACTGTGAACTTCTGAAAGCAAGGGGAAACTACGGCCGTAATTGTTCCCGAGGGAATGCATTTTACTTTATGATTAAATGATGATGGCATCCTCTTGGGTAAAATATTCCGGAGGTAAAATAGTTCTCCATTTGGATCTCTGGGTGAGGACTACTCAAGAGGACATCATTATCAAGAGAAATAAAACTGGCGTTCTATGGATTGGAGTGTGGAATGTCAGATCCTTTAACCGGGCAGGTAGGTTAGAAAATTTAAAAAGGGAAGTGGATAGGTTAAAGTTAGATATAGTGGGAATTAGTGAAGTTCGGTGGCAGGAGGAACAAGACTTTTGGTCAGGTAAATACAGGGTTATAAATACAAAATCAAATAGGGGTACTGCAGGAGTAGATTTAATAATGAATAAAAAAATTGGAGTGCGGGTAAGCTACTACAAACAGCATAGTGAACGCATTATTGTGGCCAAGATAGATACGAAGCCCACACCTACTACAGTAGTACAAATTTGTATGCCAACTAGCTCTGCAGATGATGAAGAAATTGATGAATGTATGACGAGATAAAAGAAATTATTCAGGTAGTGAAGGGGGATGAAAATTTAATAGTCACGGGTGACTGGAATTCGACAGTAGGAAAAGGAAGAGAGGAAACATAGTAGTTGAATATGGATTGGGGCTAAAAAATGAAAGAGCCGCATGGTAGAATTTTGAGCATGAGCATAACTTAATCATAACTAACAATTGGTTCAAGAATCATGAAAGCAGGTTGTATACATGGAAGAACCATGGACACAAAAGGTTTCAGATAGATTTAAGACAGAGATTTAGGAAATAGATTTTAAATTGTAAGACATTTCCAAGGGCAGACGTGGACTCTGACCACAATCTATTGGTTATGAACTGTAGATTAAAACTGAAGAAACTGCAAAAAGGTGGGAATTTAAGGATATTGGCCTGGATAAACTGAATGAACCAGAGGTTATACAGAGTTTCAGGGAGAGCATAAGGGAATAATTGACAGGAATGGGGGAAAGAAATACAGTTGAAGAAGAATGGGTAGCTTTGAGGAATGAAATAGTGAAGGCAGTGGAGGATCAAGTAGGTAAAAAGACAACGGCTTGTAGAAATCCTTGGGTAACAGAAGAGATACTGAATTTAATTGACGAAAGGAGAAAATACAAAAATGCAGTAAGTGAAGCAGGCAAAAAGGAATACAAAAGTCTTAAAAATGAGATAGACAGGAAGTGCAAAATGGCTAAACAGGGACGGCAAGAGGACAAATGTAAGTATGTAGAGGCTTATCTCATGAGGGGTAAGATAGATACTGCCAACACAAAAATTAAAGAGACCTTGGAGAAAAGAACCACTTGCATGAATATCAAGAGCTCAGATGGAAACCCAGTTCTAAGCAAAGAAGGGAAAGCAGAAAGGTGGAAGGAGTATATAGAGGGTCTATACAGGGGCAATGTTCTTGAGGACACTATTATGGAAATGGAAGAGGATGTAGATGAAGATGAAATGGGAGATATGATACTGAGTGAAGAGTTTGACAGAGCACTGAAAGACCTAAGTCAAAACAAGGCCCCGGGAGTAGACATTCCATTAGAACTACTGACAGCCTTGGGAGAGCCAGTCCTGACAAAACTGTGCCATCTTGTGAGCAAGATGTATGAGAGAGGCGAAATTCCCTCTGACTCCAAGAAGAAAATAATAATTCCAATCCCAAAGAAAGCAGGTGTTGACAGATGTGAAAATTACTGAAGTATCAGTTTAATAAGTCACAGCTGCAAAATACTAACGCGAATTCTTTACAGATGAATGGAAAAACTGGTAGATGCAGACCTCGGGGAGGATCAGTTTGGATTCCGTCGAAATGTTGGAACACGCGAGGCAATACTGACCTTACGTCTTATCTTAGAAGAAAGATTAAGAAAAGGCAAACCTACGTTTCTAGCATTTGTAGACTTAGAGAAAGCTTTTGACAATGTTGACTGGAATACTCTTTTTCAAATTCTAAAGGTGGCAGGGGTAAAATACAGGGAGCGAAAGGCTATTTACAATTTGTACAGAAACCAGATGACAGTTATAAGAGTCAAGGGGTATGAAAGGGAAGTGGTGGTTGGGAAGGGAGTGAGACAGGGTTGTAGCCTCTCTCCGATGCTATTCAATCTGTATATTGAGCAAGCAGTAAAGGAAACAAAAGAAAAGTTCGGAGTAGGTATTAAAATCCATGGAGAAGAAATAAAAACTTTGAGGTTCACTGATGACATTGTAATTCTGTCAGAGACAGCAAAGGACTTGGAAGAGCAGTTAAACGGAATGGACAGTGTCTTGAAAGGAGGGTGTAAGATGAACATCAACAAAAGCAAAATGAGGATAATGGAATGTAGTCGAAATAAGTCAGGTGATGCTGAGGGAATTGGATTAGGAAATGAGGCACTTAAAGTAGTAAAGGAGTTTTGCTATTTGGGGAGCAAAATAACTGATGATGGTCGAAGTAGAAAAGACATAAAATGTAGATTGGCAATGGGAAGGAAAGCGTTTCTGAAGAAGAGGAGTTTGTTAACATCAAGTATATATTTAAGTGTCAGGAAGTCGTTTCTGAAAGTATCTGTATGGAGTGTAGCCATGTATGGAAGTGAAACAGGGATGATAAAAAGTTTGGACAGGAAGAGAATAGAAGCTTTCGAAACGTGGTGCTACAGAAGAATGCTGAAGATTAGATGGGTAGATCACATAACTAATGAGGAGGTATTGAATGGAATTGGGGAGAAGAGGAGCTTGTGGCACATCTTGACTAGAAGAAGGGATCAGTTGGTGCGACATGTTCTGAGACATCGAGGGATCACCAATTTAGTACTGGAGGGGAGGGTAAAAATCGTAGAGGGAGACCAAGAGATGAATACACTAAGCAGATTCAGAAGGATGTAGGCTGCAATTGGTACTGAGAGATGAAGAAGATTGCACAGGATAGAGTAGCATGGAGAGCTGCATCAAACCAGACTCAGGACTGAAGACCACAACGACACAACAGTCTTCCTTTACTACTTCACTTGTTTCCATACTTTAGCACAATCACTGGCATGACAAGACCTCTACACTACACTGTCAGCATGGGTAGGTACTACATGGGCCAACAGTGGCTGAATAATAACCAGAGAACAGAACCACATGAGAGGAAACAAGAACTTGCTATGCAATTGAATCTACAGGAAACAGAAAGTCCGAACCTTTGTAGAGACATGTGCAGGAATAATTCAGAACATGGCTGGTACCAGGGGGCTGTCGATTGAATACTCAGCAAAAACATTCGGTATGGTGCACAAGGTGAGATCCAGCAGTTGACCTCAGAAAAGCACTGGCCTTCTCCACTTACTCCTACCCACAGGCAAAACAACTCCAGCAGAGGGTCTGCCCATACTACATATCACGTGCATGCCCTATGGCAGGTTTCCACATTATTCTGCAGCAATACCCAGGCCAGCATCTGCCTCCATCTTGATGTCTGCTGCCAGGGATACTAAATCCTTTCTCTCTCTTTAAAGACCGAGTAGGGGTAAAAATGGCCTGGCTTGTGCCATAACTTCTGGTGCAGAGCTGGAGAACTTGGCGGTGGAATAACAACTGAAGGAAGCACTGGAGATGCCACTGCTTCTGCAGGAAAGATGGAAGACTGTGGAGGCTGAGAGAATGGGGGCTGAATCAACAACAGTGGAGGTGAGGCCACCTCCATTGATGACAGAGGTGGGAGAAGGAAATGGTGATGGAAGAAGAGCAGGAGGAGGAGGGTGGATCAAAATCTATGGGCTCCACATCAGCAGGCACAGGTGCAAGCCTCACTGAGACTCAAGGCTGTAGAGTGTGGGAGGAGAGAGAGGGTGTGAAGAAGATAGCAATGGGGGAAGCACATTGCTGCAAGTAGGCACCTGCACCCAGAACAACATTGTGACCAACCGTGTCTCACAGCAGAGGGCCATGGTGTTAATATCGCAAGAGGGTACAGGCACAATGTATTTGCATGATGGGTTAGCTGCTCTGTACCAACATCCACCACTAACCATTGTGGCCCACCATGACGTCCAGCAGCCACACCTGCCACCAACGGAGAGGAACTGTGCCCAAACAGCAACCCCAGAAGGAAAATGAGACAGGCCACAAGAGTTCATGGAATGCAACTCAGGATGTAACAGATCCAGGAGCTCACACAGCTGGCACCTATACAAATGCTCTGCCAGATTGCACCCATTGACTTAACAATACATAGTCATGAGAAGAGGTGGACACTGATTTCTTCATTGGGGTCATGGATGTATGCATGAAGTGCTTCACCTATGAGTTAGAAGCCAGATGAAACAGAGCATTAATCAAATTCCATTTACCATGTTGTTGTTGTTGTTGTCATCTTCAGTCCTGAGACTGGTTTGATGCAGCTCTCCATGCTACTCTATCCTGTGCAAGCTGCTTCATCTCCCAGTACCTACTGCAACCTACATCCTTCTGAATCTGCTTAGTGTACTCATCTCTCGGTCTCCCTCTATGATTTTTACCCTCCACGCTGCCCTCCAATGCTAAATTTGTGATCCCTTGATGCCTCAAAACATATCCCTCCAACCGATCCCTTCTTCTAGTCAAGTTGTGCCACAAACTTCTCTTCTCCCCAATCCTATTCAATACCTCCTCATTAGTTACGTGATCTATCCAACTTATCTTCAGTATTCTTCTGTAGCACCACATTTCGAAAGCTTCTATTCTCTTCTTGTCCAAACTAGTTATCGTCCATGTTTCACTTCCATACATGGCTACACTCCAAACACATACTTTCAGAAACGACTTCCTGATACATAAATCTATATTCGATGTTAACAAATTTCTCTTGTTCAGAAACGCTTTCCTTGACATTGCCAGTCTACATTTTATATCCTCTCTACTTCAACCATCATCAGTTATTTTACTTCCTAAATAGCAAAACTCCTTTACTACTTTAAGTGTCTCATTTCCTAATCTAATTCCCTCAGCATCACCCGATTTAATTTGACTATATTCCATTATCCTCGTTTTGCTTTTGTTAATGTTCATCTTATATCCTCCTTTCAAGACACTGTCCATTCCGTTCAACTGTTCTTCCAAGTCCTTTGCCGTCTCTGACAGAATTACAATGTCATCGGCGAACCTCAAAGTTTTTACTTCGTCTCCATGAATTTTAATACCTACTCCAAATTTTTCTTTTGTTTCCTTTATTGCTTGCTCAATATACCGATTGAATAACATTGGGGAGAGGCTACAACCCTGTCTCACTCCTTTCCCAACCACTGCTTCCCTTTCATGCCCCTCGACTCTTATGACTGCCATCTGGTTTCTGTACAAATTATAAATAGCCTTTCGCTCCCTGTATTTTACCCCTGCCACCTTTAGAATTTGAAAAAGAGTATTCCAGTCAACATTGTCAAAAGCATTCTCTAAGTCTACAAATGCTAGAAACGTAGGTTTGCCTTTTCTTAATCTTTCTTCTAAGATAAGACGTAAGGTCAGTATTGCCTCGCGTGTTCCAACATTTCGACGGAATCCAAACTGATCCTCCCCGAGGTCTGCATCTACCAGTTTTTCCATTCGTCTGTAAAGAATTTGCGTTAGTATTTTGCAGCCGTGGCTTATTAAACTGATAGTTCGGTAATTTTCACATCTGTCAGCACCTGCTTTCTTTGGGATTGGAATTATTATATTCTTCTTGAAGTCTGAAGGTATTTCGCCTGTCTCATACATCTTGCTCACCAGCTGGTAGAGTTTTGTCAGGACTGGTTGTCCCAAGGCCGTCAGTAGTTCTAATGGAATGTTATCTACTCCCGGGGCCTTGTTTCGACTCAGGCAGTATCGTATCTCCCATTTCGTCTTCATCTACATCCTCTTCCATTTCCATAATATTGTCCTCAAGTACATCGCCCGTGTATAAACATTCTATATACTCCTTCCACCTTTCTGCCTTCCCTTCTTTGCTTAGAACTGGGCTGCCATCTGAGCTCTTGATATTCATACACGTGGTTCTCTTCTCTCCAAAGGTCTCTTTAATTTTCCTGTAGGCAGTATCTATCTTACCCCTAGTGAGATAAGCTTCTACATCCTTACATTTGTCCTCTAGCCATCCCTGTTTAGCCATTTTTCACTTCCTGTCGATCTCATTTTTTAGACGTTTGTATTCCTTTTTGCCTGCTTCATTTACTGCATTTTTATATTTTCTCCTTTCATCAATTAAATTCAATATTTCTTCTGTTACCCAAGGTTTTCTAGCAGCCCTCGTCTTTGTACCTACTTTATCCTCTGCTGCCTTCACTACTACATCCCTCAGAGCTACCCATTCTTCTTCTACTGTATTCTTTCCCCTATTCCTGTCAATTGTTCCCGTATGCTCTCCCTGAAACTCTGTACAACCTCTGGTTCTTTCAGTTTATCCAGGTCCCATCTCCTTAATTTCCCACATTTTTGCAGTTTCTTCAGTTTTAATCTACAGGTCATAACCAATAGATTGTGGTCAGAGTCTACATCTGCCCCTGGAAATGTCTTACAACTTAAAACCTGGTTCCTAAATCTCTGTCTTACCATTATATAATCTATCTGATACCTTTTAGTATCTCCAGGATTCTTCCACGTATACAACCTTTTTTCATGATTCTTAAACCAAGTGTTAGCTATGATTAAGTTGTGCTCTGTGCAAAATTCTACTAGGCGGCTTCCTCTTTCATTTCTTAGCCCCAATCCGTATTCACCTACTATGTTTCCTTCTCTCCCTTTTCCTACACTCGAATTCCAGTCACCCATTACTATTAACTTTTCGTCTCCCTTCACTATCTGAATAATTTCTTTTATTTCATCGTACATTTCTTCAATTTCTTCATCATCTGCAGAGCTAGTTGGCATATAAACTTGTACTACTGTAGTAGGTGTGGGCTTCGTATCTATCTTGGCCACAATAATGCGTTCACTATGCTGTTTGTAGTAGCTTACCCGCATTCCTATTTTCCTATTCATTATTAAACCTACTCCTGCATTACCCCTATTTGATTTTGTGTTTATAACCCTGTAGTCACCTGACCAGAAGTCTTGTTCCTCCTGCCACCGAACTTCACTAATTCCCACTATATCTAACTTTAACCTATCCATTCCCCTTTTTAAATTTTCTAACCTACCTGCCCGATTAAGGGATCTGACATTCCACGCTCCGATCCGTAGAACGCCAGTTTTCTTTCTCCCATTATGAATGCAAATGTCTTCAATCTCCCATGACACAACTTGCCTCCCAGTATCAGACACAGGGCCCTAATGGTGCATCTGCATTGGCATGATGGGCAGTGGAGTGATAACACAGCAAAAGTTACTGAGAATCAGTGGGCAGTCCTGTCAGGCAGCTTAGAATGAAGGCCAAATAAGAAACCAGCACCTTGTAGCCAGTGATGTGGAGAAACCTTGCAAGAAAATGTGAAACTTTCTAACTCTGAAAAAGAATAGCTAGGTTTCCTTTTCCAGTCATGAATAATTTCACTGCATGGCAGAAAGCATTTTCGATGCATAGGCGATGGGCTATCTACTGAAGCCAGACAGGGAGCAGAGCACAAACACTACTTGAGGAACTCAAAATCCATTTGATGATCTACAGACCTGGCAAACTTAACACCTCTCTGGTGAAATGGGCTAAGAGGGTGTCAGATGTGTGCATCCAATGAGGTGAACTGAGCATAATATGGAATCTTACGCATAAAAGACTGGAACTCCTTCAGGTTCTTGGGCACTGGCAAGTTGACAATAGCTTGGATGTGGTCTTCCGTTGGGACGAGGCCAACTTTGTTACTCATGTCCCAAAAATTGCACCTTTGTGGAGAGAAAACCGCACTTTTCCAGTGTGCAACAAAGGACATTCTCCAGGAAGTGCTGGAAAACTGACTGAAGGTTTCGTAAATTTTCCTCTCAGGTACAGCTCGTTCCCCAAATGTCATCAAGGCAATTGACACAACAGGAAATGTCCTGAATTACATGCTCTAAATACTGTTGATAAATTCCTAATGCAGACAAGATTCTGAAAAGCAAGTGATTAAACTGGTAAAGCCCAAAGGAGATACTGAGGACCAAGGAAGTCCAAGAGTTTATGTCCAGTGGTGACTGCAGGTAAGTGTCATGAAAGCTGATGTATGAAAAATTCCCTTTGCCCCCTCCCCCATAGCTTCTTCACCAATGACCCTGCTGGCCACAGCAGGATTTGAACCAGCAAAGCATTGTATGTTGAACACCTCTTTAAAACCACCACAAAGTCACACAATAGGTCAGGCTTTTGAATCACCACCAAGTGGGTGGCCCACTGATTCAACGGAACAGGAGAAACAGCACCGTGATCCTGCCAATACTGCAATATGGCTTTTACCTTGTCACCACCACAAAATTTAAGTACTGCCGAAGGCTTTAGACTTTAGAGAAACACGGGCCTCAAGAGTGCGTGGAGATCGAGAACTGCCCCCACAAATGAGTGCATTGCTTACTATAGAGTGGTTGTTGCAATTCCAGGCACCCCAAGAGCCTGTACATATCCAAGTTAATGAAACTAACTGTTGCTTCCATGTCGACTGAAATTTGACTAAACAACATCAGCAAAATATGTTGAGGCGACACACGTGTGGCAGCAGGGATGGCTCCACACTCCAGCAAAAACACAGGGGCATCCAATGACTGTCTGTTGCACACCGATTGTCACAAACAGTTGGCAAATGGCCTATCCAAAGGCTTCCACACACAGACAGTCTCGAAAAGCATGCAACAAATGACAATTGGGCAGGACAGCTGGCTTGCCCAGTCACCAGAAGGGTAATTACATTCACAACCTGAAAAACACTGCAGGCAGGAATTATGATGCTGTGACCCATACAGACAGGCCAAGCTTTGCAGGGTGAAGACAAGCAGCATCACAACACCACTGGGCCAGAATTATCAATGGCGTCAACACAGAGCAGCTCAGTGGAAGGCAAGGCTGCATTGGAGTACTCCAAAGAACACCGGAGGCTGTTTATCATGCCCACATAATAGAGCCACCTGCCAGTTGACAGAAAGGATGCCTCTCATTGCTACCATCAGCTCCTGTGACTTCGCAATCTGGGCAACAGCTGTTAAAGAAGGGTCAGAAAAGTTCAACACCCTAGTCTAAATTTAAAGATCAGGTGCTAACTTGTCAATCACATCTCAAATTAATGAGTCTGCCTATGAGGTAGCACTTTCACAACACTCAAAACGACTCTTGTGCAAAAATATTGTGCAAATTGGTGATCTATGCTGTAGGAACTGCCCAGGTCACTTGTAGTGCTGATTAAACTGCAACCATGTCACCATCACATGGGTTAGGTGTCTGAAATATTGCATCAGCAACTGACAAAGCTCATCAAAGTGGTGTTTTGCGGGCTCACTAGAGAGTTTCAAATTTTGGACAACTTCATATAAGCCCACACCACTGGACAACAAGGTGGCCTTGTCAACTGGATCGGCAATACATCTTTCCTGGCAATGCAGCAAGAACTGCCACCGGTAATTCTTCCATCTCCCTATAGACTGGTCAAAACTGCCAATTGGTATAAGAGTGTAGAATAAAACTGAACAACATGTGCCCACTGCTGGTGGTTCAAGGATGCAAAGTAACTCCACATTCTGCTTCATTAGTGCCTGCATTGCAGAAATGCCAGTTCCATGGTGGCCCAAAATTAATGATAGGAAAAAGCAAACAAAAGGTAGGGGCATTGCTCATGTAAGAATATCCTTCACTGTCATTTTAGTATCTACACTGCCATGACAACATCAGTACACAACAGAGTTGGCATGGGTACTTCACAGACCAATGGTGGCTTGATAATAATCAGGAAACACAGCTTCATGAGAGGAAATGAAAATTTGCCATGCAAGTCAATCTACAGGAAGCAGAAAGTCCAAACCCTTAAAGAGACATGCACGGGGTAAGTCAGCAGGTGGCTGGTGCAGACTGCTGTTGGCTGAGCACTCAGCAGCAATGCCTGCCATGATGCACAAGGTAAGGTCCATGGTAGTTGAACTCAGCATAAGCCTGTTCAGCTTACTGCCACCCACAGGTAAACACGTTCATCAGTGGGTTTGCCCTTATTATGTACCACGTGTGTCCTCCATGGCAGGATTCTGCATTATTCTGCAGTTCTATCCAGGCCAGCTCATCTGCCTCTGCTTTGATGTCCATCAGCAAGGATACTAAACATCCACTGCCTTCACATATCAAAAAATTTTTGTTGTAACTAAGAATGTTGTTCTTCTTGTTTTGGTCATCAACTGTAAGGCTGGTTTCATACAGTGCTCCATCCCTGTCTCTTCTCAGCAATTCTCTTCAGTTCAATGTAACTGATACATTTTACAACAGTCTAATGTACTTATTACCCAGGGCTGCCCTGTGATTCTTTCCTTCCACCATCTCTTGGAAAATAAGTTTCCCTTGTTGACTGTGGTCAGAGTTGTAAGTGAAAGAGAAAAAAAGGGAATGAGACATTAAAGATAAGACATGTCTTTATTTTTCTACATAATTTCCAAGTACATTGAGACATTTGTCATACCACTTTATAAGATTCAAAAAGCCTCCCAGGAAAAAGTCAGGGCATTGCATATGGAAGAAGTGTTGAATGGCTTGTTTGACATCAGAACTGCTGCCAAAGCACCTTCCACCGAGAGTCTCCTTCAAAGCAGGAAACAGATGGAAATCAGTTGATGAGAGACCCAGATTGGGATGCAGATGGTGTAGGTGCTTCCAACCGAGAGTTGCAATATGGTTTTGCATTGTCATTCAATAGCAGAATGCCAGATCGGTGAAGGCCAGGCCGCTTTTTCCTAATCACCTCTTTCAGTTTCAACACAGTGGCACAGTTGCATCCTCCAGAAAGTCCAGCAGCAAAAATCCTTTTGTGTCCCAGAAAATTGTGGGTAGCACTTTACCTGCAGATGGAGTGCTTTTGAACTTCTTTCGGACAGGTGATGATGGATGTTTCCACTTCATGGATGCGGCCTTCGATTCGGGTGTGTAATGGTGGACCCACGTTTCATCCCCCATCATAATCCAAAACAGGTCATTGACAGATTCATGGTAACGCAAGAGCTGTTCCAGGCCGAATGCCATGTGTTGTGCCATGTGTGTCAGGGTCAGTTGGCAGGGCACCCATCATGCTGACACCTTCCTGTATCGAAGAATGTCGTGGATGATCTTGTGAGCTCGCTCATGTCCAATTCCAAGTTCTGCCGCTACTCCACCGATGGTGATACACTGGTTCGCTTTAATCAAGTCATCCACCTTCCTGACATTCGCATCTGTAGTGATCATGCACGTCTGTCCAGGTCTCAGTATTTCCTGCTCGTGCTGATGTCCATCACTGAATTGCTGGCACCATCTCCACACCATTTGCCTCAGCATCACACCTGACCCATACACCTCAACAAGGCAGTTATGAATTTCTGTGCCTGGTACTCCATGTGCCCATTCATAGTGGATAACAGCTCTCACTTCCGCCTTTGACCACTACTCCAAAACGCACCTTCTCTCCATAGCTCCAGGGAAAGACTGAGTGGCTGGCATCTGCTTTGCGCAGGCACTGCAACAGCGCCATCTGATTGATCGTGGTTGACCTCTGCCCAATGGTGTATTGGTGTCTTGCATGTACTTGTTCACCTGCTGTGTCATCTTTCGCCCATACCACACAACTCTGCCCTCAGTCAACAGGGGAAACTTATTATCCAACTTCCCCCCGTAGTTTTCAGCAACTTATATCACAATATGTGCCCAAAAATTCTATCTATGATTCAGTAAGTTCTTTATTACACTTTTTTATTCATTGATGAGTCACAGGACCCTTTCTTTCCTTACTCAGTCAATCCAGCTGTTCTTCAACAGTATTCTACAACACCACATTTCAAACACTTCATTTCTGCTTTCACCATTATATACATTTTGCAGTCACACAGGGCTGCGCTCCAGACATAACTTTCATTAATTTTTTTATTGTCTTAAGATTTTTATTTTTGGATGTTAACAACTGTTTACTTTCCCAAAAAATAATTTTTGTCTTGTACTATACTTGCTAGTATGTCTTTCTTGCATCTTATTCTTTGATCTATTCTACTTCCAAGATAGTAACATTTGTCATCCTATTCAAGAGTCTCTTATCCAAGTAGCCATCCAAGAAGTCCATTTGCTTTGTACACCGTATCTTAGTTTTCCTTTTTATTGTGTGCATATTATAGCCATCTGTGGTATCTGTACCTACACTCTGACTGAACTGCAATCACATGTACACCCATGTCCCACTGGTAGCATATACTCAGGCATCATCCACTACTGGCATTGGCATCTGCAAGACAGATGGCAACTGTTACAGGTAGCAAGCCAGCACAACCACAATAACAATGTGACTTTTTGTTACTAGGAAGTAAGGATGCCACTACTGCAGACACTACTCTTGCTATCTGATGGCATTCCAGTTGACTACAGGAGGTGCAATCAGTATAGCACTATTTCCTTCTACAAGATACGTCCCTGAAAATAGTCTGTACTGTATACCTCCACCTCAGCAGTACTGAGTCATTGTCAGGAGTTACTTCAGGCAATTGCACTGACCGCTCTGAGGTCCCTCATTTGGAGTATCCTCCTGACCAGCAGCAACCATCATTGATCCTGAACAGACTTTATCAAAGTGGATACCAACTTGCAGATCTAGGCCTTGTGATACATCTCACTGTGCAAGGACTTCATCATGAATCTTCCTACGGAGTTACTTCATAGTGTTCTCTCTTCTGTGACTCCATCAGACCTGTACAATAATCTGAAGTGTTATTTGTTCCTGTAATTGCATCTGAATAAACAGGTATAGTTCTGTCCATTTGACTGATATTTTATCTGTATCTACTGAACCCCAGTACATAACACCATTAGATTGCACACAGTCCATTTCAATAAGCATCTCATTGATCACTTTTGCTGCTAATACTTTTTCACTGAAGTACCCAATCCACGACATCGGCTCCCAGGTCAAGATAGTCTTTTACTTGCATTATTACTTCTTCAGTGCACAAACTCATTATCAGTGATCAGAATAAGCAGCCCTACCTTACATATTTCCTGTTTTTGACCTCTTGTACCATTCTATCTCTGTTGATTACTCCAGCTAGCTTTGTGTAAGGAGAATGAATTGTCCTTCTATCCCTGTATTGATACCACACTGCCTAAATAACTAAAATATTTTATCATATTCCACTTTCACAAAAGCCTTCTCTATATCTACTAGTGCAGTGTGTTTCCTTGTTTTTATCTAAATTTGCTCTCTGTTGTTGCTATCTCTCACAAGCTTTAACTGGTATCAATTATTATGTAATTTTTTCTGTTTTAATAATGTCAGATCACATGGCAAATGTGAAGCCTTTTACACCATCAACAATACAAGTGTGGTGTGAAACAACAATAAATATCAGCAAGACATTTGTTATTGATTGAATGACTCTGATTTTTTTTTCATCTGACATTAATTATTCAAATCTCTGTATGTCCACCTTTTTAGCAATGGTTGTGCGACTCGGCTGTTCAATAGAGAATGTCAAATTAAACACCTTTCAGCCATCAATTTTCAGCCTTATTTTATTGGACAACCTTATTTTATTGGGCAACCAGTTTCAGTGTTTTACTACACCATGTTCAGGCCCCTGGCAGGCATGTAGAAATAATCTACCTCACTTGTGATCAAAACAGATGCCAGAAATACTGGTATTAGTACATATATACTTGTTACAGTGACGGTTGATCGTTGAAGTGGTCACTGTAACAAGTACAGGGTGTTTCAAAAATGGCCGGTATATTTGAAACGGCAATACAAACTAAACGAGCAGCGATAGAAATACATCGTTTGTTGCAATATGCTTGGGACAACAGTACATTTTCAGGCGGACAAACTTTAGAAATTACAGTAGTTACAATTGTCAACAACAGATGGCGCTGCGGTCTGGGAAACTCTATAGTACGATCTTTTCCACATATCCACCAAACGTAGCAATAATATGGCGTAGTCTCTGAATGAGATTACCCGAAACCTTTGACAACGTGTCTGGCTGAATGACTTCACATGCAGATGAGATGTACTACTTCAGCTGTTCAGTTGTTTCTGGATTCTGGCGGTACACCTGGTCTTTCAAGTGTCCCCACAGAAAGAAGTCACAGGGGTTCATGTCTGGCGAATAGGGAGGCCAATCCACGCCGCCTCCTGTATGTTTCGGATAGCCCAAAGCAATCACACGATCATCGAAATAGTCATTCAGGAAATTAAAGACGTCGGCCGTGCGATGTGGCCGGGCACCATCTTGCATAAACCGCGAGGTGTTCACAGTGTCGTCTAAGGCAGTTTGTACCACCACAAATTCACGAAGAATGTCCAGACAACGTGATGCAGTAATCGTTTCGGATCTGAAAAATGGGCCAATGATTCCTTTGGAAGAAATGGCGGCCCAGACCAGTACTTTTTGAGGATGCATGACGATGGGACTGCAACATGGGGCTTTTCGGTTCCCCATATGCGCCAGTTCTGTTTATTGACGAAGCCGTCCAGGTAAAAATAAGCTTCGTCAGTAAACCAAATGCTGCCCACATGCATATCGCCATCATCAATCCTGTGCACTATATCGTTAGCGAATGTCTCTCGTGCAGCAATGGTAGCGGCGCTGAGGGGTTGCCGCGTTTGAATTTTGTATGGATAGAGGTGTAAACTCTGGCGCATGAGACGATACGTGGACGTTGGCGTCATTTGGACCGCAGCTGCAACACGGCGAACGGAAACCTGAGGCCGCTGTTGGATCACCTGCTGCACTAGCTGCGCGTTGCCCTCTGTGGTTGCTGTACGCGGTCGCCCTACCTTTCCAGCACATTCATCCGTCACGTTCCAAGTCTGTTGAAATTTTTCAAACAGATCCTTTATTGTATCGCTTTTCGGTCCTTTGGTTACATTAAGCCTCCGTTGAAAACTTCGTCTTGTTGCAACAACACTGTGCTCTAGGCTGTGGAATTCCAACACCAGAAAAATCCTCTGTTCCAAGGAATAAACCATGTTGTCCACAGCACACTTGCACGTTGTGAACAGCACACGCTTACAGCAGAAAGATGACGTACAGAATGGCGCACCCACAGACTGCGTTGTCTTCTATATCTTTCACATCACTTGCAGCGCCATCTGTTGTTGAAAATTGTAACTACTGTAATTTCGAAAGTTTGTCCGCCTGAAAATGTAGTGTTGTCCCAAGCATATTGCAACAAACGGTGTATTTCTATCGCTGCTCATTTAGTTTTTATTGCCATTTCAAATATACCGGACATTTTTGAAACGCCCTGTAGATATCCACTAATACCAGTATTGCTGACCCCTGTTTCGATCACACACCTGTCATGGGGCTGAAGATGGCATAGTAAAACACTGACACTGGTTGCCCAATAAAATAAGGTTGAAAATAGACGGCTGAAAGATTTTAAATTTGACATCCTTAATTATTCAATGTCGTCTCCTCCAATGACACAGTGTCGAATACAATAAAACTTTGGAAATATGAGAGAATATTGAATGCTTCAAGTGAAAAATAGGGAAGTTCATATGTTTAAACTATTGAAGATACATGTGTAAAAAGACTGTGTTTCATGTACATGTTTCTGTTATGTCTGTGCATTATTACCATGTGAAAATAAATAAATAAACCAACTACACGATTCTTTCATTATATCCATACCACAAATATTCCATTTCTCTTAGATTTTACATTCTGGGAGCTGCAACAAATACATATGCACAATGAAAGACATGCCTTGATCTCCTACTCTGCAACAAAATGAATAAACACAATAGGGACAACATAATTACATTGAGATCTTATGTCACTGCCAGGGCACTTTCTCAGTCTGCACATACACTGAAGTAAAAAAATTGAAGCACCTGAATATAATTAATGAGGAGTAATGACATTTTGGGGATACGATTGTCTAGATAATATATTTAAGTGATTAACAGTGCAAGATCACATGTTAATGCAAGTACAAGATAAGCCAATGCATATATGAAATGCTAGTATATTAATCCCCCCATGAACCATGGACCTTGCCGATGGTGGGGAGGCTTCTGTGCTCAATGACACAGATAGCCATACCGTAGGTGCAACCACAACGGAGGGGTATCTGTTGAGAGGCCAGACAAACGTGTTGTTCCTGAAGAGGGGCAGCAGCCTTTTCAGAAGTTGCAGGGGCAACAGTATGGATGACTGACTGATCTGGCCTTGTAACACTAACCAAAACGACCTTGCTGTTCCGGTACTGCAAATGGCTGAAAGCAAGGGGAAACTACAGCAGTAATTTTTCCCAAGGGCATGCAGCTTTACTGTATGATGAAATGATTATGGTGTCCTCTTGCGTAAAATGTTCTGGTGGTAAAATAGTCCCCCATTTGGATCTCCGGGCAGGAACTACTCAGGAGCACGTCATTATCAGGAGAAATAATACTGGCGTTCTACGGATCGGAGTGTGGAATGTCAGATCCTTTAATCGGGTGGGTAGGTTAGAAAATTTAAAAAGGGAAGTGGATAGGTTAAAGTTAGATATAGTGGGAATTAGTGAAGTTCGGTGGCAGGAGGAACAAGACTTTTGGTCAGGTAAATACAGGGTTATAAATACAAAATCAAATAGGGGTAATGCAGGAATAGGTTTAATAATGAATAAAAAAGTAGGAGTTCGCGTAAGCTACTACAAACAGCATAGTGAACACATTATTGTGGCCAAGATAGACACAAAGCCCATGTCTACTACAGTACTACAAGTTTATATGCCAACTAGCTCTGCAGATGATGAAGAAATTGATGAAATGTATGACGAGATAAAAGAAATTATTCAGGTAGTGAAGGGAGACAAAAATTTAATAGTCATGTGAGACTGAAATTCGAGAGTAGGAAAAGTGAGAGAAGGAAACATGGTAGGTGAATATGGATTGGGGCTAAGAAATGAAAGAGGTAGCCGCCTGGTACAATTTTGCGCAGTGCATAACTTAATCATAGCTAACACTTGATTCACGAATCATGAAAGAAGGTTGTATACATTGAAGGACCATGGAGATACTAAAAGGTATCAGATAGATTACATAATGGTAAGACAGAGATTTAGGAACCAGGTTTTAAATTGTAAGACATTTCCAGGGGCAGATGTAGACTCTGACCACAATCTATTGGTTATGAACTGTAGATTAAAACTGGAGAAACCGCAAAAAGGTGGGAATTTAAGAAGATGGGACCTGGATAAACTGAAAGAACCAGAGGTTGTACAGAGTTTCAGGGAGAGCATAAGGGAACAATCGACAGGAATCGGGGAAAGAAATACAGTTGAAGAAGAACGGGTAGCTTTGAGGGATGAAATAGTGATGGCAGCAAAGGATTAAATAGGTAAAAAGGCGAGGGCTTGTAGAAACCCTTGGGTAACAGAAGAAATATTGAATTTAATTGATGAAAGGAGAATATATAAAAATGCAGTAAATGAAGCAGGCAAAAAGGAATACAAATGTCTCAAAAATGATATCGACAGTAAGTGCAAAATGGCTAAGCAGGGATGGCTAGAGGACAAATGTAAGAATGTAGAGGCTTATCTTACTAGGGGTAAGATAGATACAGCCTACAGGAAAATTAAAGAGTCCTTTGGAGAAAAGAGAACCACTTGCATGAATATCAAGAGATTTGACGGAAACCCAGTTCTAAGCAATGAGGGGAAAGCGGAAAGGTGGAAGGAGTATATAGGGGGTCTATACAAGGGCGATTTACTTGAGGACAATATTATGGAAATGGAAGAGGATGTAGATGAAGATGAAACGGGAGATATGATACTGCGTAAAGAGTTTGACAGAGCACTGAAAGACCTGAGTCGAAACAAGGCCCCAGGAGTAGACAACACGCCATTAGAACTACTTACAGCCGTGAGAGAGCCAGACCTGACAAAACTCTACCATCTGGTGAGCAAGATGTATGAGACAGGTGAAATACCCTCAGACTTCAAGAAGAGTGTAATAATTCCAATCCCAAATGAAGCAGTTGTTGACAGATGTGAAAATTACCGGACTATCAGTTTAATAAGTCACAGTTGCAAAATACTAATGCGAATTCTTTACAGACGAATGGAGAAACTGATAGAAGCCGACCTCAGGGAAGATCAGTTTGGATTCCGTAGAAATGTTGGAACACGTGAGGCAATACTGACTCTAAAACTTATCTTAGAAGAAAGATTAAAGAAAGGCAAACCTACGTTTCTAGCATTTGTAGACTTAGAGAAAGCTTTTGACAATGTTGATTGGAATACTCTCTTTCAAATTCTGAAGGTGGCAGGGGTAAAATACAGAGAGCGAAAGGCTATTTACAATTTGTACAGAAACCAGATGACAGTTATAAGAGTCAAGGGGTATGAAAGGGAAGCAGTGGTTGGGAAGGGAGTGAGACAGGGTTGTAGCCTCTCTCCGATGCTATTCAATCTGTATATTGAGCAAGCAATAAAGGAAACAAAAGAAAAGTTCGGAGTAGGTATTAAAATCCATGGAGAAGAAATACAAACTTTGAGGTTTGCCAATGACATTGTAATTCTGTCAGAGACAGCAAAGGACTTGGAAGAGCAGCTGAACAGAATGGACAGTGTCTTGAAAGGAGGGTATAAGATGAACATCAACAAAAGCAAAACGAGGATAATGGAATGTAGTCAGATTAAGTCGGATGATGCTGAGGGAATTAGATTAAGAAATGAGACACTTAAAGTAGTAAAGGAGTTCTGCTATTTGTTGAGCAAAATAACTGATGATGGTTGAAGTAGAGAGGATATAAAATGTTGAATGGCAATGGCAAGGCAAGCGTTTCTGAAGAAGAAAAATTTGTTAACATCGAGTATAGATTTAAGTGTCAGGAAGTCGTTTCTGAAAGTATTTGTATGGAGTGAGGCCATGTATGGAAGTGAAACATGGACGATAAATAGTTTGGACAAGAAGAGAATAGAAGCTTTCGAAATATGGTGCTACAGAAGAACGCTGAAGATTAGATGGGTACATCACATAACTAATGAGGAGGTATTGAATAGAATTGGGGAGAAGAGGAGCTTGTGGCACATCTTGACTAGAAGAAGGGATCAGTTGGTGCGACATGTTCTGAGACATCAAGAGATCACCAATTTAGTACTGGAGGGCAGCGTGGAGGGTAAAAATCGTAGAGGGAGACCAAGAGATGAATACACTAGGCAGATTGAGAAAGATGTAGGCTGCAGTGGGTAATGGGAGATGAAGAAGCTTGCACAGGATAGAGTAGCATGGAGAGCTGCATCAAACCAGTCTCAGGACTGAAGACCACAACAACAACAATAAGAATGCAAGCATGCAAATGTGCATGCATTGTACTGTACAGGTGCCAGATGTCAGTTTGTGGGATGGAGGTCCATGACCGTTGCACTTTGTTGGTCAATACAGGGATGGTTACTGCAGTTTGTGGATGATACGTATTGTTGTCCAATGATGTCACCTGTGTGCTTGATTGGAGACAGATCTGGAGATCAGACAGGCCAAGGCAGCAAGTCAACACATTGGGTTACAACAGCAGTATGTTAGCAATTGTTATCCTGTTGGAAAATACTCCCTGGAATGCTGTCCATGAATGGCATCACAACAGGTTGAATCACCAGATTAATGTACAAATTTGCAGTTAGGGTGCATGGAATAACCACGAGAGTGATCTTGCTGTGACACAGAATCGCATCCCAAATCAGAATTCCAGGTGTAGGTTAAGTGTGTCTAGCAGTGGAAAATCAACAATGGAATGTAACAGTATTATGAAAACAATAGTTGCTACTCACCATATAATGGAGATACTGAGTCGCAGATACGTGCAACAAAAAGACTGTCAGAAAGTGAGCTTACAGCCAACAAAGGCCTTTGTCGAAAATAGAAAACATATGCACACTCGTGCAAATGCAACTGAAACACACATGACCACAGTCTCTGGCAGCTGTAGCCAGACTGAAACCAGAGTCTGGCTTCAACTACAAGAGACTATGGTCATTTGGGTGTGTGTGTGTGGGGGGGGGGGGGGGAGGTTGTCTATTTTTGACAAAGACCTTTATCGTCAAAAGCTCACTTTCCCTATCCCTTTCACAATATTGATGTTAAGTGTGTCTAGCACACAGATAGGTCAGTTGCAAGCCTCAGCTGGCCCCCTTCTAACCAACACTGGCCATCACTGGCACCTGGGAAGGACCAGCTTTCTTTAGAAAACACGACACACCTCCTCACTGCCCTCCAAAGATTTCTCGCTTGACATTACTGAAGGTGCAAATGGTGGTTTGGGGTCAATGGGTGCTACAGAGCACTGGGGCATCAGGGCAGCTGCCTCAGAGCTGTCCTTGAAGTAACCAATGTACAGTTTGTTGCATCACTGTGGTGTCAACTGCTGCTCAAATTGTTGCTGCGGATGCAGTACGATGAGCCAAGGCCATTTGCTGAACACAATGGTCTTCCCTCTCAGAAGTGCCACATGGACATCCAAAATACAGTCTTCTTGCAACTGTACATCCTCGTGACCCCCGCCGCCAGCAACGATGTACATTGGCTATATTCCTGCCAAGTCTTTCTGCTATATCACAGAAGGAAAACCCAGCTTCTTGAAGCCTTATTATATGGCCTTGTTCAAACTCAGTGAGGTGTTGATATCATGGCATCTTTGTCACCTTAAAGGCATTCTTGACTGACACCAACTCACCGCATCCAACCCCAAAGGTAACTAATGGTCAAGACCATTATAGGTTGTGTATAAAACAAACCTGATTTGCATCCTCATAGTGGCACTGCTAGTGTCACTCTTAAGCAACTGACACGGAATTTGAATAGACATCATCTTACAGATGTAGAAAGATGCCTACCAAGTTTCATTAATGTTGTGCAAGCTCTTCTGTGTGTTGCAGTCCTTCGTTGTATTTATAAATCTGCTTATAACAAGAAGTACAATGTAATTATCTGCATACAGACAACAAATAATGTAAATATAAAATAAATTATTAACATATACCACAATACCAAACAGTATAGATTCCAATATCCAATACAAACATTCATGCAGTTGTTAGTATCCATAAGTCAGCAATCCAGATGGATCTTTTGTGGGGAACAATTTTGGATAGGACAGTCACCAGTGCTTATTGCAGAAAGTGCAGTGATTCATTATCGGCAGCCCTCTCAACTTCAACCCATTACAATTTACACAGTGTTAAGTGACAATACTGGCTTGCAGTTTCCACTGGGGCATGACAAGAACACAAGATGCTTGTATTGTTTTCATGATATGAGACAGAGAAGTATTCAGATCTGGGTCGAGAGTGATGTGAACGCATTTACACCAAATTTAAACACTATACACATATCTTGTAAACCTCTTCGATCCCAGGCAGGCTGGTGTTTGATGGATGCTATTGATGGGGGCCATACTGCTCAGAGTTGTGACTAGACAACAGAATATTGGAAGTAGTGGACTGAGGGAATACTTTAAGCCTTGGAGGGGGGGGTTACCAATTACTTCTGATCTTGCAACTTGATAAAGGAAGTAGGAATGAATGAACAATATCGACCTTAGAAATCTAGCCAATAGTACTAATTTTTATTTAAAGACAGGAGACAGTATAATTTTAGGGTATAAAGATACAAAGATTATTTATCAGATCTGGATAACAAGTTGAATAATATCAAATAAAATTCAGAATGGTTAACAGAAGTGCGGGGGAAAAAAAGGAAAACCATATAAACCTAGAATCAGAACATATGTTTTATTTCAGAGAAACACAGAAGAGAGAAATTCAGATGGAATTTATTGTTAAGAAGAAAATTAAAACTATTACAGAAATAGAAGGAATCTTAGACAGAATAACTAGTTTTAAAAACTGTTATGACTAATCTTTGATAAACTTGACAAGGGCACTGGGACAGAGTCGACATCTGAGCTGGTCCCACAAGTTCTATAAGGGACTGATCTGGCGATATTGATGGCTGCTGGAGTACCTCAAAATCACACTCACAGTTCCAAGAAACACGCCATGTGCGGATGAGCAATTACCCTACTCAAAAATGGCATGAGAGGTGACACATGAAGACACAAGATGTCATGCCACACTATTGTGCCATGGCAGTTCCCTCAGTCACTACCAGTTGTGATATGGCACCACGAGTAGTACTGGTGTGTGCCTCCAAAACACTGGCAGAATGGGTCTCTCCCCAGGTCACTGGCATACTTGCTATCGATGGTAATCAGGGGTAGTGCAGAACCATGAATCGTGCTGAACACAGTGCGATGTCATTCACCAGCAGTCCATGCTTCCCCATTGTAGCACCACTTCAGACACGGCCATTTGTGTTGTGGTGTTGATGGTAGATTAAGCATGAGACAGTAATTCCCTAGTCCGGATGTGGCTAATCTTATATGAGACATAGACTGCCATGAGGTACCATTGTGTCTTCCCTCCATCACTGGTGTGGGATGATGGAGAATGTTGCAGGGAGTCCGTGCCTTGCTCTCAAATGGCAGGCACCATTTTGAATTGACTGTAATGAGATTGGTGGCAGTCACACATTGTTGACTGGAATCTTGATAAAGGATATACCTGCCCTCATGTTTCCATGCAGTTCATCAGGCCACTTTCACATCCATGTGCCCCAAAAAGCTGGATATTGCAAAATTCAACAAGCTGGCCAAATAAGGATCCACAATGAGGCCCCTTTCAAATTTTGTCAGGTGGTAATATTGCTATCTCGCTAAATTATGTGGCATCTCAGTGATCTGATGCTCTTCACGCACATTACATACCCTACCAGGCCTGGTAACAACACAGGAGTGTGTGCTGATATGAAACTTCCTGGTAGATTAAAACTGTGTGCAGGACCGAGACCCGAACTCGGGACCTTTGCACACAGTTTTTATCTGCCAGGAAGTTTCATATCAGTGCACACTCCACTGCAGAATGAAAATCTCATTCTGGAAACATCCCTGAGGTAGTGGCTAAGCCATGTCTCCACAATATCCTATCTTTCAGGAGTGCGAGTTCTGCAAGGTTCACAGGAGAGCTTCTGTAAAGTTTGGAAGGTAAGAGATGAGGTACTGGCAGAAGTAAAGCTGTGAGGACGGGGCGTGAGTCATGCTTGGGTAGCTCAGATGGCAGAGCACTTGCCCGCAAAAGGCAAAGGTCCCAAGTGCGAGTCTCGGTCCAGTACACAGTTTTAATCTGCCAGGAAGTTTCAGCACTAATGCAGTCTGGTGGCCATTCTACCTCCCTGCCAATGGAGTGTATGTATATGAAGTTGCATTGACATCAGCCCATGTGTTCTTTACATTTTTTGTCTGGCAGTGTAAACTAAAGTCAGTCCATGTACAGAACACACAAAACCCCACAAAAACAGTTTACAATTACACATACCATGAATCAGTAAGATGAACAGAAAAAAACATATAGAAAAAAACATATAGAAAGAAACACATCGATCAGACAAAAAAATATCTAAAATGCAGACTATGAGAATTTATTTTAAGAACTGGAAAGCATATTACATTAGATTAAGCAATAACTGCAACATTTGACAAAATGATGATCATACAGATAATGAGCAAATATTTAACAAAGTTGCTCCACTAAACAATCAAAGGTGTTTCAAGTGTAAGGAAAGCAAAAAAGAAAGAAAAAAAACTCAAATTTAATGAGACAGTTTAGAAGAACAGGTAAGAGTTTCAAGCAAATGGTAACAGAAGAATAACAACATTCTGAACCACACAAAACTATCCAGAAATGTGCTTGACAGGCTGTGGGAAGTACAATGAAAAAATAAATACAGAAATGATTAGAATTTATTAAATAACAAAACTACACAAATAATATTCATAAAACATCATTCTTTTGCAACACACCTACCTCTTTGGCCCAACAAGTAATGAGCACTATCAACAGAGAGTCTGAAGTTAATTCTCTATTTCTTGATTTCCAGAAGGTTTCTGACACAGTTCCTCAAAAGTGGCTGCTAATCAAATTGCTTGCCTATGGGGTATTGTCCAAGTTGTATGATTGGATTCATAATTTCTCTTCAGAATTGTCACTGTTTGCAGTAATTAATGGGAAGTCATCTAGTGAATATCTGTGATTCCCCTAGGAAATGTTATTATCTCTCTTCTGTGCTTGATCAATACAAATAATTTAGGAAACAATCTGATCATCTCTTAGATTGTTTGCAGATGATGCTACTGCTTATCACCTAGCAAAGTCTTCAGAAAGACAGAACAAATTACAAAATGATTTAGACAAGATATCTGCATGTGCAAAATGTGACAACTGACCGAAAGCAATGAAAAAAAGTGAGGTCCTCCACACAAGCTCTAAAAAAAAAGTCTGTTAAATTTTGGCTAACGATTACAATACGAACAACTTAAATTGAAATGATCACATAGAAAATATTGTGAGGAGAGTGAACAAAAGACTATTTTATTGGCAGAACACTTGTAGAAGATGCAACAAATCTGAAGAGACTGCATACATTATGCCTGTCTGTCCTCTTCTGGCGTACTGCTGTTCAGTACAGGATCTTTACCAATACTGTAAAAGTTCAAAGAAGGGTAGCTCATTTCGTACTATCGTGAACTCGGTGAGAGAGTGGTGTGGACATGATACACGAGTTGGGATGGCAGTCGTTAAAACACAGGCATTCTTCATTGGGGTGAGATCTTTTTATAAAATTTCATCACCAATTTTCTCCTCTGAATGTCTAAAATCTTGTTGATCCCACTGACATAGGAAAATTTACATGTTAATTTTTCCCACAAGCTATTCAAGAACTAAATGGTCAAGAAATCATCTATAAGTGGTTCTATTAATCCTCTGGAATAGTCATATCGATGTAAGTATTTTGCTTGACAGACATCAGATTTCATCAGTCAAGACAGCAGATGGCACAATAGAAAACAATAAGAAAATTCCTTAAAATATTTGTACATTTCAAGAGATGAACACCGGCAGTTACTAATGACATTCAAGAACTAACAACAGATCATGTGTATGAAGTCATTCATGGCATGAAGAAAGGAAAATGACTAGAGGTTATTGAGAGTCTATAGAAATGATTTTACGTTGGAGCAATGATAATATTACAGATGTTTATAAAACTGTTTACAGATTGTAACTGGAGGCAAACAATTGGTCAAAATTGGAATAATGGTATATTTATTCTGTTTCACAAGAAAGAAGACAAAAAACAGTCTCCTCTTTGCAATGCACACAATATTCATAAAAATTATCAGCAAATTGCATATGAAAACTGGGCTTTAACATGTTGACTGCCAAGAGGCTGATGGCAGCCACCACAGACCCATCTGCTATGGCCATCAGCAGCCACACGGCAGTCAACATGTTACACAGCCACAGGAATTCTATGTTATAGAAGTGGATATAGCACAATGGACCATATGCAAGTCATGGCAAAATTACAGATTGAAGCAATGTCTATAAACAATTGATTGGATGCACTGCAAAAGAAATAAACAGAAGAGTAAAAATTGCCAGGAGAGCATCTTGTAAATGAAATATACTTTTAAAACCAAACTTCCAGTGAGTCCCATTGGAAAGTTTGAGAGTAATGTATACACCTGGGATTGATCAATGGCAGTAATTCAAAAAACCTTCAAGAAGAAGGACAGGAAAACAAATAAATGTATCAGGAGCCATACTGGAAAAGTGCCTGTAATATAAAAGAAATTGATGTAGGTATGATATGTAGACAGATACTTGAATAGAAGATTAATCACAGAAACTGTTTGTTAGAATCCAAGAGATACAGAATAAAATTGAGGCAAAACCCTACAAGAAGGTGAATAGATGGAAGTGATGGAAGGACAGTGATTGCCAAATGCGTGATGGTGATAGTAAAATGCCAGATCTTACTCCCACAATTCCCCTGTGTGGAAAGACTGAATCTCTATGGACACATATAGACTTGAAATGCTAATGATTTTTACACTGATAAAAATGATTAATTTTCTGAAAGCAGCAGCTCTGGCTAGAACTCACAAAAAAAGTGCAATATGACTCAGGACAAGGAACAATGTGGGCAAACAAACACAACCGACAATACTTAATTAAATGATTAGCACTCAAAGATGTCTGTGTTTACTGGAGAGTGCTTGCTCCTACATTACAATATGCCACACCCAGGTCGTTGAAACTGTATCACATGGGACACTGGTGCTCACTGTTGGTTTTTCAACATGATCACCTCAGTGTAGTGTTAAAAGAAGGACTCGTATTTAGGACAAGAGTACACATTCCATTTCAGCCATCCTGATTTAGTTTTCCACTATTTTACTAAATCGCTTGACATGAATTCCAGGATGGTTCCTTTGAAAGGGTGCAGCTCAATCCCATCTCCCATACAAATTTGTGCTCCATCTCAAAAAACAGGAGATTAAACCCTAATCTTCCCCTGACACAGTTCGGACATTTCTTGAGTGGTATGCATGCATACCTAACACATTCTAAAATGCCAAACGGGATTTTCTGAATCTCATATTTCACGTTCTGTTGGTGATAAAAAGGTATGGTCAAATGTTTTGGATAGCCCTTGGGACTATTTGTATACCCAACAGAAGGGTTGTTTTAGTGTAACTATCCTATAGTACAGCATTGAAGCATTAATATTACACACTTCCTCCTGCTTTGGTGAATGGAACAAATAGGTTGGTCCTTTCTGCATTTGATGTGGTCTATGGTGGAGTTGATGGGACTTATGTAGGCCCCGTTAGTTTATGGGCTGTTCCTTGGAAAATCCCTCAAAAAGAGTATTTTTGCAATAGTTTTGCCATCACCTGTGGACTAATGCACAGTAAATGAGGTATTTCTAAGATCTTATCACAAACAACCTTGAGATTTTTTCATATCTTTATCCATCTTTGAGGTTCAGAGTTACCCTATTTGTACATGTAAAATCTATTGTGAGGTGAAAACGTATTTTATAAAGTGGCACAGCATGGAGAAACATACTGTACAGTGTCTCCATTATCGTCTGGGAACTCACCTCTGAAACTCATGTTGTAATACTGTAGCACATGTCTTTTCATAAGAGTTCCATGCCATGCTGCAGCAGGGAAATTAAGGGAACTAGCAGAAAATGTTCCTATTGGAGCATAAAAAATTTGAATATGTTTGTATTTATTTAAAAGACTCCGACTGAAAGATGGACGACCAGCTGCCTCGTTCTATCTTCTTCAGCATATCTATAAATTTTCCCAAGACTTTTGGCATGTGAACATGTTCACACTTTTTTTATGCTGAGAGACAACAGTGGCAGTGGCAAAGAGATGGAAAAGGCAGTAGACAGTGGTTGTGTTACAGAAAGAGCGGAGGAGACAGTGGCAGTATGATGGACACAGTGGCAATGGTAACATAGTTGACAGTGACAGAACAATAATAGGAAAAGAGTGAAGGAGACAGTGCCAGGGGAGGGGTGGGGGGAGCGATGAATAAAGGGAAAAAGAACGCGGAAGTGAGTGAGAGCCTGTGATAATGAGAGACAAACTGTACGGCAATGACAACACAAAAGAGAGGGTTGGTGACAGTGAGAAAAGACAGCAGCAGCAGGAAGGAAGGAATGAGATCTTAGCAGTAAAAGAGAACAAGAGGCAGACAGTGACAGTGAGAGAAGACTGCAGTAACAGGCAGAACAAAGGAGACCTGGAGTAACAGGACAGAAGAAAGTGGACTGTGGCTGTGACACAGTATATGGTGACAGAGAGACACAGAGAGATAATGACAATGAGGTAGGCTGAAGGAGTGAGTGAGAAAGGGCAAATGGGAGTGAATGGGTATGAGTGACTTACATTGATGGAGTAGTGGGTTTGACAAAGTTACAGTTAGGGGAGCTTGTGGTGATTTGCAGAGAGTTGCATGTTAAAAAAAAAAAAATGCCTAATATGTTCACATGCCAAAAGCTTTGGGAAAATTTTTATAGGTGGTGAAGAAGGTAGAATGAGACAGCTGGTACCCCCACTTTTCAGTCAGAGTCTTCTAAATAAACAAGAACATATTCCCATTTTTTGTACTTCAATAGGAGCATTTTTCCATTGGTAGTTTACTGATCCATTTCTCCTCAAGGTTCTATCACTGACAAGGAATAGTCTCCATTTTGGGTGATAGTTCTTTCAAACCTTCTCTCTGTCCATTCCTCATTTTACCAAGTGGTGTAGTTTGGGTTATGGCTTATCTGTCATCCCTTGTTCTTGCCTTAGATGTTAAAGGTGAACTATAAAAAATTTTGAAACTATCAGATTATTCCTGTTACATAAATGTTAGGAAACTGAATGACAGAATGACAAACTCTGAATCATCTTATTATTACCATACTACTTCAACAAAACAGACAGATCTGCACTAGTAGAAAATGAGAACTAAACACACTGAAACAATGAGTTGTACTAAGTTTAATACAGGTTGAATACTAACATAATAACAGCACCATTTCCATACAGACAAACTTTATTGTATAGGAATTTCAGCAGCTTGTACATCATTATCTGTATGTTAATCTCACCTGAAACTGTGCATGGTGATGATTATAGAGGTGCCACATTGGAGGTATATTACACTCCACGTTACTTCTGCCTTTCCTCACATCTAGTCAAGGGATGTTGTTAGCAAAGCAGATCACAGCACATGCTGCCAGATCACATTTCAAACATACTCAATGGGTGACAGAACTAATGAGCTTCTTGGACAGTCTTTTTGATAATGCAGGAAATGTGTATAGGGGCACTGCAGTTATGGAAGGAACATTTCTCCAATGCAGTGGAAACAGAATAGGTTGTGAAATGTAAAGTCACTGGATATTATGGCCACCTACACTCTGTTACTCAAAGTTGGTCCCGTCGTTCCTGCCTGACACACTTTGGAATTTGTCACTCAATTGGGAGACATTACAGTCATAAATAAACACCAAAGCAGAATTTGCTCTTGTTACTTCACACACCTTTGTGTCACTAATCTGCCCACCTGGGTATTTCATTACACTATCAACGACAGGCTGCATGGTACTAAGATGTGAGGGAAACACTAACTAATGCAGCCTAATTCCATAGTTGGGCTTCAGGCAAATGATTCTAGTTGACACTCTGGGTGTGACATTGTTTCTAATTTGAGCTGTGATTGCCATACAATTACAAATTGCTGCTCATCAGGCACAGTGGTCCTACCACCTCAACCGCAGTGTGTTGGGCATTTCTTGGCATCTAGTCTGCAGTAGGCAAATTCAAATAACTGCACAAGTTGTGCTGTCGACATACCTGTTGTGTCTATTTTTAGCAAGTCAAATGATGTTAGGGATCCATCATGTTCATGATCATTTCTATTGCACCCACAGAGCATTACTTTTATTGCCTTTAATGACTTATAGCCTTCAACCTATGCTAAGGCATATCTTTCAACAGCATCTCTTCAAAGAGGTGTTAATTTTGTGATTTTCTGCTAGTTTGTTTTTGTGTAATGTTCATCAATTTAAGATTAAAAATTAAAATAAAATAATGTTGCTAAAACTGTACTTCATTTCATAAGTGAAAGTAGACTAATGAAATTGTTAGATAAGTTTCATTCTTAGTGTTCCAAATTGCTGTAAATAACAGAACACACACTGGTTCAATGAAAAGTGTTTTTAAAACCTACAACGTATAACAGAAATTAAAGAAAAACAGTGAAGAAGAACAATATTGTTTTATTTTCTGTTCACATAATAACAGCTTCACTCAAGCGCAAATCATATGCAATGCATGTTGAAAGATACTACTTTCATACCTATAGCATTACAATCACACCACAAGGTGATAATTAAAATGACAGATTCCGATAAGCTGGAAACAGCATGAAATTAAGTACTTGTTACTGAAAGTATATATAAAAATACCGTTTAGGAAGTATCGGTTCAAGCTTGTTCTATTTTGAAACTATCCTGCATAGTTATTAGAAAACTTAATTCTTTTCAAAAGATATAATAGAACAACTTTTAGTATTACTGATGACAAGTTAGTGATTACCTTCCGGAGAGTGAACACATCTCTACTGTTGAACCAGTCACTGAGAGAGCTAACATTAATTGAAAAAAGACATAGTAATAGAACTGACAGAGAAAAGATTAAACTTGAACAAAGTCTTTATTCCAGATGAAATTAAAGATAAAATTGGCCAGACACAACAGCATGTAACAACTATACTGTTGTTACTATCTGAAGTGACTTTTCCACTATTCTGGTGAGAAGTCCACACCAAAACCAAAGTGTTGCTCCAGTTAGGACAGTAATAATAAGACCAGTCTCTCTCTCTAATGACGATGGCATACTGAGATGTCCCTGACGCAATTTCTTTAATATCTTCACAACATTACACAAAATTTAATAATGCTGCAATTTGACAATTTCTGCAGTATCTACATACACTGTTTCAAAATTACAGCTTACTGTTACAATGCAACCAATTGACTAGTACACAAAATATCTGTAGTGTATTCTTTCTGATAATACACTATAGCAGGCGGATGGTGATAAAACAGGTAAAATTTGGAAAAAGCATTGTTACAAGTTCAATACAACTAATGATTACCTCTGTATTAAAATCATCCAGCAAAAAGAGCATGAATGTTATACACCAAGACAAAAGTTTCAGTTGCAAATCTTGGTATTTTTCTGTGATAATTATGCTTCATGATTTGCATTTATTGTACTTTACATTAAACTAGCCTCGCTGCAATTGTCCTCCATAGCAATAGATTGCAGCATGTTTACATATCACATTCTGCACTGCAGTTTGTGGTTAAAAAACAAAACATTTGTGAGGCACTTGACGACATATAAGCTCATTACATGTCACTCTGATTTACAGTTTGATCCTCTGAATTTGTGCTAAACACAGTCATGTGCTTCAAAATATCACATACAATTATGTTTTCAAACACTCAGAATTACACTTAATTTAGTTACTGCACACCAAAAAAAAGGTCATAAATTGTTTCTCTTCCTAGTTATTCGATATACAAACTTTCATTCTCTTGTTACCATCACTAGTTTGTCATCCATGCTGTAAAAACAAGCCCTATTTCAATTTCAATTTTTTTGGAACTTACAAACATTATCTCCATGTCACAGGCTACAATTTGCACAACTTTCCCTCTCTCCAACAGTAGGCAAACATACACATATTCTCTCTCTCTCTCTCTCTCTCTCTCTCTCTCTCTCTCTCTCACACACACACACACACACACACACACACACACACACTTTCTCTCTCACCCAAACAGTAAAATGAAGCACTTGAAATTCACTTGTATGTAAACAGTGAAATTTTTAGAGAAACAGCCAATGTGTAGTGCAACATAAGACACTACACCAAAATGCACATTGCTGTTTTGCACATTTATCATTGTCAACTTTACAGTGGTTATCAAGTCGACAATTATGTGAAACTAAAATATTCTGCATTACATTCCAAAAGATTTTACCTCAACACTGCATCTTCAAAATGAAGCTGCACCATGTTTTCATAAATCACATCACAATATTCAGACCCAACATAGTTTTTCATCTATATGTCTGTATAAAGGTCAAGTTTATTAGACAAGAGCATCATGCAAAATACTCTTATACAAGTTCTCCTTAGTTTTTGTCATGGTAACATACTGTCCATGAAACATAATACTGTCTCTCAGAATCTGATACATAAATAACAACAGAAAAGGGGAAGTAAGGCACAAAAGTATACATTTCTTTGAACATGATCTACTGTTTCATATTACACTTCCTCATAAATATATCTCAGATCAATAAAATAGTTATGCAAGAGCATAACTTCTCTTTACATCAACAAAAGGTGAACAACTCAGAATGTGATTTTTGAGTTACTCATAACTCAAAACAACAAATTTCATGTGAAAAATAATAATGCTGTCTTTCAGTGGATCAGTTGTTCCAATAGTCTAGCACAACACGGATCACCTTCACGATCTGTTGGAGACCGCCGGTCAGCGATCCTGGCCCTGCCCCTAGGACCTCTTCCAGGAATAGAACATTTCCAATGGTTTGTTGATCTTCCAGAACTTGTCATTGACTTGTCGCAGTGTCTGTGTGCCACTCAAGACAATAAGCTGACCAGGTGCTGATGCTATATAAATGCAGAAGTTCAAAAGACGGAGTGGCTCAGGTACCTCTGCCTCCAGATCAAGTGTCAGCCGCATTGCCAAATACTTGCCAAGATGGTCAACTGAAATCATACAACATAAATAAATTATATTAACAAATGTGAAGTGCAAACATAGTGCAAATGAACATGAAAGAATGATATAGGCAAGCATCGAGGGCAGCACATGTCAGAGTGGAATTCTATCATTTGTTCACGATGATTCAGAAACATCATGTAGACAAATTGGTGAAACACATAATTAAAAAAAGCACATATTTTCCACTGCAAGTTACTTAAAAGTATTAACAGTAGCCATCATAACAGTTTGCTAAATTTACTATCAATCTTTTAGATTTTTTTATATCTCTGAAATTTTGTACCTTAAATTCTACTGTTTATAAACAGGCTACATTAAAACAGTCATCAATCTGATGGCACTTCATGCAGCATAATGTTTTATTGTGAACAGATCTGTTGGAGGTGATATACATGTCCTTTCCTCTGGTCTCAGAACTAAGGCACCACTCTATTTATGAGGTGGGCCTAGAGTTTAATGTTAAATCCAAACTACCTTTCCATCTGGAATTTGCACACACAAGCAGAACAGTACCATATGTGCAAGTGATGTTAAATGAATGACAGTATCCTAGGACCAGCATGACAGTGAAATCAAAATCACTGAACTTGGAGAGTCACACATTTATACATTCATACAGCCAATAAGCCATATATAACAGAAATGCAATAGTAGGTATTCACTTCTTTAATTATAGGGACTGTTTTCATGGCTCTATGACTTCCCGCAGTTATGATATATATTTCAAATGACACCACAGATTAAGCAGTGAATGTACGAGTTGTACTTATGAACCCCACACATGCGCCCCCCCCCCCCCCCCAAAACACACACACACACACACACACACACACACACACACACACAATTATACTACAAACAGCAGTGAATATATCATGTAGGTCCACATAGTTTCCAGAGATACTTCAAAACCTTCAAAATTATGTCAATATTAAACTACATGTATACTATGGACCATAGTGAAGTGTATGGCAGAAGGTACTTCCCATCGTACTACAAATTAGGTTTTCTTCTAATTCGATTCACATACCCAAAGTGAGAATAACTGCTTAAATTTCTCTGTGTATGCTGTAATTAGCTGAATCTTGGCTTCACAAACCCTATGTAAGCAATGTGTAAAGAGTGGTACTGTATTCCTAGATTTGTCATTTAATACAGGTTTTTGAAATGAGATGTAGTTTTTCACAGGATAGTTGCTGTTTATTTTCAAGCACTTGCCAATTAAGATTTTAAGTATTTCTTTGATGCCCTCCAGTAGGTAAAACAAACCTGTCATCATTTAAGCTGCCCTTCTTCGTAAACATTCGTCATTCCCAGTAGGTCTGATTTAGCTTCGATCCCATCCACTTGATCATTATTCTACGATGAATGTTTCGTAAGCCAATTCCTTTGCATTCTTCCAGTTGTTTGACCTATGTTTAAGCTTATATGAACATTATATTTCTTATCCCTAGAAGATGTCACACCCAGACATCGGTATGCATATTCTCACTCCAACTGCAACTCACTGATAAGTCACAGAACAATACATTCATAAGTTTTGTGAAGTGTAAAATTTTACATTTCTGGACATTTAAGGTGAGTGTCCAATCGTGCAGCACTTTGAAATCTTATAAAGATCTAAGTAAATAGCCATGCGGCTTACATCATTTACAAGTAAAGTATCAGTGACAACAAGTTTGAGATTAGTATTTCTACTGTCTGGAAAGTCATTAATATACACCATAAACTGCAAGGTCCCAACATACTTAACCTAGGCAAGCCTAAAGATACTTCTGTGTATGCGTTGATCACACTCTATCCCAGATGATATTCCTCCCAACCAAAATACTCTCAAACCAATTATAAATTAATTTTATACTCCACGTTATCATATTTTGTTAATAACTGTTGGCATGGTACTGGATTGAATGTTTTTTGGAAATCAAGACATATTGGATCTACCTGACTGCCTCAACTCATTCTGTTCAGTATATCTCATAAATCTTGAGCCTAGAATGTGTCCAAGTATCTACAACTTTGCTGGGACCTGAAGTTTAGTTCAGTTCTAGCAATTTCAGCTTTTTTCAATGCCACTGACATTAATATCTATAGCATCCATCTTTGCAGTAGGGTGAGAAATACATTAGGTCAGTATTCCCTTTGAAGAAATGTTTGAAAGCTGAGTTCAGCAGCTCTGTTTTTGCTTTTTTAAAATCAATTTTTCGTTCTTGTGTCATCCAAGAATATCTAGACATTAACTTTGGTGCTAATAACAACCTTTGCATAGATCAGATTGTTTTTAATTCTATGTGTGGTCTTATGATAAGAGTCAAATCAATGTTCCGGCTAGTGATGACATATGAGATAGCTGTTTATATAGCAAAGTTTGAAGTTCATTCAGAAAAAAGGGTATCAGCATAGGGAATTTCCCTTCATTGTGTATTCAGGCACAAGAAAGAGAAAGAAGGGTGGAAAGATGCAACAGCAAAAGGATCAAGTACCTTAGAATCCAGGCCACACAGAAACAAGGATGTAATGTAAAAAGTGAAACTAAGCAATGGAGGGCAACACATGGCTTACGCAGCTCAGGAAAGTTACACAGTGTGGCATGTGCACACAGCAACCCCCACCCCCAATATCATGAAGTAGTGAGTTGATCCCTGGTTCACAAAAATGCACATAATAAACTAGTTTTTTGTCCAAAGTTGTCTCAGTTGTTAATGCCTTACAAGTTGTTCTGATCTGAACTAGGTAGACTTTATTACCATGCAACAGCAACAGCCAAAATAATAGAACATAGCAAACATTCAAGTAAGTACTTTATTATGAAAAGGGCAGATTGTTACTCACAATACAGAGGAGATGTTGCATCACAGACAGGCTAAACAAAAGGACTCCTATACATGTGAGTTTTCGGCCAAAAGGTCTTCTAACACAGAAAACACACACACACACACACACACACACACACACGCACACACACACACACACACACAAAACCACTGCCTATGGCCACTAAACCCAGTTTGTGTGGCTGTCTGCGACTCAAAATAGTCTGTATGGTGAGTAGCACTCTAGCCTTTTTGAAATATTGTCGTTATTCCATCCTAGATTTTCCATTCCTAAATAATTACTTTACATACATGTAATCTCCTGTTACAAGCTTTCAGTGTAGAATAAGCAATGTTATGGAAACTCAACAAGCAGCATAAGTAAAATATATTGATATTAGTCATTATGCATTACACAAGTAAGCATGCTCCAGGTAACACTGCATTCGATGATTTATGAGTGAAGGCACATTTTTCTGTGTTTCGAAAAGAATGGACTCAAATTCTGCTTTCATAAATTCTGTATCATAACTTAATAAACAGCCTCACCAGTGATTAAATGTAATAGTAGTGACAGTAAGTGCACCTACAAAATGCCCACTTCGAAGTGAACAGTAGCCAGTGTCCACACACTATTAATTTCATAGTGTGTATTTACAGTTTAACTTTAGCTCCTCAAAGTCCTGCTTTCACGAAAGTCATGCATGCCTAAAAAACATACTAGATCACTTTTAACATCACATTTCATTAGGCAGGTCAAAATTTCAAATAGTACAAGATGACTGTCTTAACATGGAAGATAAAGAGGGTTTTACACACAGAGTATCAGCTATGAAATAATGGGCTGAGCACAGCAATTAGGAAGAGAGAAAGGATCACTTGGCAAAGACCTTCCCAGAAATCCCTGCCATGCAATGGTTTCCTTATCCAAGGAAAGAGGAAGAACTCATCATCTGCCACATCAGCAGAATACAGGGGAATGGCAAAATGGGACCAGAGGGGGAGGAGGGGGGGGGGGGGGGGGGGGGGGGATAGGTGGGTGTAAATGTGTAGAGTGCAGAATGAGCTGCACCATCGCCATGGAGCAAAAACATCCTCTTGGACAGCTTCCTGCGATATTTCATCCGACAGTCTCCTGTAGGAGATTTTGGTAGTGTGTTCCTCTTATAGTTTTGTCCCCTCATGAGAATAATTTGTTAGCACGCAAGACAGTCCCAAAGAAACTCAGCACCACCCTGATAATTGGGTCTTTGCTTTGTTCAGGATGGTGAATCCACATTCCCACTGATTTCTTTCGTCTTTTGTCTCTGACAGATACACCAACCACTTGCCCATGGCAAGGGTGCCCATATCCGGGGAAGAGGGGAGGCTGCAGTTCTCAGGAAAAGGAAAAAATATGATGTAGTCAGGTGTTCTTCTTTCACAGAAATGTTTTAAAAGTCGATATTACGCAGATATTTAAAAGTGTCAGAACTGTAACTTTTTTTTTATGGATACTTACATGTTGCTATTAGTCTTCCAAAATATTAAAAATACTCCATCCCCTCCACAAACTGTAATATGGGTATCCTTGGTCCATGGTGATTAGTGGCTAAAGAAGGCATCTGGATTGGTCCGACATATCTGCAGCATTTCCTTTGGTGCCTTAATTAACTACCCTGTTGAACGGATGTAAGCAGTTGTAGAAACCAACAAGCAGCAACTTCTGTCAAGCTCAAAATTTCATGCACGACGCTGAAAAGTGATCCAGGCTGATTTCCAGTTTTCACACTATCTTCTCAAATGTGGTACAGCAGTCTTTGAGCATCCACTTCTCTTGCAATCCCTGGTCTTCCACAGGGAGATGGCCTGCCACTTCGTTCATTCTCATTCAGACTTGTTTGTCCACACTGAAAGTGCCTGTAGGGACCGATGACCTCAGCAGTTTGGTCCCTTAGGAATTCACACACACTGGAACATTTTTTTATTGTGCCTGTGTCACCTAAGCACTGTCTTGTTTGATAGTGCATTGTTTTTTGTAAACCCTTTTACGATCTCAGCATAGACTGTTGCAGCGATGTTCCTCTCCAAATGCATAAAAAGACTCATCACATGATATTCCATTTATCAATGGGCTGCACATTTTTAATTTTGGCTTCTCCAGAAGTGCACTACAGCAGAAGAAATGTATTGTCCAAAAGAATGTTTGAAA
Organism: Schistocerca gregaria; assembly: GCF_023897955.1. NCBI lineage: Eukaryota > Metazoa > Arthropoda > Insecta > Orthoptera > Acrididae > Schistocerca > Schistocerca gregaria. The sequence continues at coordinate 431,626,682 of NC_064921.1, forward strand.
AACCATTCATGACTCCCTTGAAATGATTTTAGGGAAGCCTAAATTATGATCACCAGAGAGAGATCTGAAACCCTGTCCCTCCTGAATGCAAGTAGATTCTCTTGGTAACTGTACTACCAAACCCAATATCTCCATACAAATAAAACTAAACTTAGTATACACACAGAAAATATTAACTGTTTTTACATAAAACTTGTGTGAGCTTTCAGACAATATTTTTCCAAAAGTTTACAGTGCTATATTTGTAAGAAGCTGAAACTCGGGACCAACAGTTTTCAGTTTATGACAGAGGATCATCTAGTTCCAGACGTTATCTGATGATTAGGTTTACTTTAAACTTTGCTGCCTGGAGACAAAATGAGGTAAAATTCTTTGTGTATAGCATCAACTATGAATATTGATTCTAACTACTCCTACAAGCTACCTTTAACTATTAATCTTGAATCATTACTTTATTTATGTAACTACACATAAGCTGATGAGCCAAAATATTATGAACATCTGCTTAATAGCATTTTGATCCACCTTTGCTACACAATACTGCTGTGATTTTGTGCAGCACGGATTTGGCAAGTTCATGGTAGGTTTATAGAGATATGTGGCAGCAAATGTCTCTGCAACAGGGCACACAATTCCCATAAATTATCAGCTGGTAGTTTGAGGGTGCAGAGCTGGCACCTGATAGCGTCCCTGATGTATTCCAGCACATTCAGATTGGATGTCCAAGACATGTGAGTTCACTATCACACTCCTCAAGCCTCTGCATCATATGCTGCCCTTGTGACATGAACAGTTATGTCATCAACAGTATGGGAAGACATGAAGAATGAAGGGCTGCAGGTGATCCACGGTAATGTTCACATAGTTCATAGCTGTTATGGTGCCTTCAATTACTACCACAGGGCACATGGAAACACAGATAAATGTCCTTTACAGCATAACAGTGCTCCCATTGGTCTGTGTACATGGTACTGGGCATGTTTCAAGCAGCCTTTAGTCCAAATGATGGCATATCCAGACACAACCATCTACCCAGTGTAACAAGAAATGTCACTCACTCAACCAAGTGACAAGTTTCCACTGATCCCCAGTCCAGTCTCAACGATTCCATACCAACTGTCTCTGAGCTAGCATGGAAACAAGACCTTTGTAAAATATGTGTATATCACTGGATTTCCTCATTCTCCTGCCACAGTCAACAGTTAGTTAATGAAAAGAAGCAGTGTGAATCAATCAGGTGCAGCTGTGTAGACTTTGTTTTGTTTGTTATCGCATTTTAACTGTTTCAGTATCATATTTTCTAAGATTGAGATTGGGGACCAGCCCTGCATCTGCCTAAATGAGCTTGGAAAATCACCTAAATACCACATCCAGGCTGGCCAGTATACCAGAGCCACTGTCATTAATCCATAATGCCGATTTAATCCGGGTCTGAATTACCTCCCTGTTTCCTAGGCTAGCACACTGTACGTTAAGCTATTCGAGCAATTGAAAAGTCGATATATAACTAATGGACAAAAATAACTCTCTTCACCAACAAGCATATGATTACACCTGAATTTCACAGTGCACATCAAAGCAAAGACAACATACTGTTCAATAATATAACCTTATGATAGGCCAGAGGCATTAAGTGTGTAACTGTGTGTGTGTAACTGTTTTGCAACTGTCCCCAAAACTTATGACAAATAAGTGTCTCCAAGCAGAAAAGCTTTTTTAAAAATGGACAGCAAACATTAATAAAAACAACGTTGTCTTTATAATAACTACACACTCAGAAGAAGGCCCATAAACTGAAATATCTAATAGTGCTCACCTCTTCTCACAACATTTAACGATGGCAAATATCACTTCACAAATTAACAAAAATAACAGTAGAAGAAATCATTAGCCTATTAAAAGATAGCAGAAAACATGTTTGAGGTCAACAATGTTAACAGAAAAAAAATTTAAATAGTTTCCGTCCAGAATCAGTTGGCTGCCCTCCATTATTAGAAGAATGAAGCAGTCGCCACATCTGAACTGTAACCAGTGACAGTTAACCAGTGACAGTTAACAATAAAAAATTATGTACATCATATGATCACTCCCAAAATGGTCATTATATGCCAAATTATACTCAGTTGTGTACTTTCTGTCTACACTGTGACTAAATTTATTGAAGTACGAAGTGACAGCAAATTTTCTCCTTAGACAGAATAATCTTCATAAAATCACTGTTTCTTACAATTCATAACTCTCTTTCAAGCTGTCGCACTGTTAAATGGCAGTTCTTGTGATTTTGTGGTGTTTTTACACTACTTGCAGTATTTTAATTTTTCCCAGAAGCTGCGTGTGAAATGTAAAGAATACCACTCTGGTCAAGAATACCACTTACCTAGGAAGCATAACAAAACTGAGGAATGGCAAGTCTTGCAATTCATCCCGTATTTAGCTTGTGGGATGTTTTAGAGACTGTCTTAACATACAATGATCTACCATCATGTGCTATGATGACAGCTGAAGCATGTGCAAAAATTTTAGCAATAAGAGTACTTGTGGTAACAGCCTATAGCTCAGACACCACAGCTCTTGAAATTGGAACCAAATCAGAGCTAGCCTCGCTCCTTCACGTGTTTGCCTTTTGGAATCACCGAGTGAGTATTCGTACTTACACAAACTTTATAGAAATTTGTGTAGAGCATTCTGTCACACATACGGTAACAGCATCTGTTTGAGTAGGTGACTTACAAATTTTCCCAGAGCACTAGTGTTTACTGAATTCCTATTCTCTGCTTGTCTGCTCCAATCAGATTAGATGCTTGAACAACTGAGAGATTTGGTAAGAGGCATATGAGCTATAATACAGCACTTTAGAAAATGTTAACTGCCAACAGAGTGTCATTCCATACAACTACATTTGTGTGTGTGTGTGTGTGTGGTGTTTCTCTATGCAGAATGTACAATATGCTTGATTGTGTGCATCCTCTCAAGCCTACAGCTCTCTAAAACTCCAAACAGAATCTATGTTTTTTTTAAGTACATGATATTTTATCTATAAGTAGGCATTCATAGAATTGTTACAGCATCTCAAATTTTTCCTCAGCAAAATCTTCTTAAATGTTAATAAAACTGAACTATTACAGTTATTCCTCAACTTTATGGTACAGACCATTTTAAAATGCACCAAAAACCAGAATTTTCCATTACACTGTTCTAAGTTGCAGTCATTACCTTGGGGCACAAGTTGAACAACTAGGTCCATAGTTCATAAGGATTAGTAAGTTTCTCTTTGACAAAGAAGACTATGAGAATACCCACAATACTATCTATAGGCATAATATAACCAAGCAGCTCCATGACCTTCCAGGGCTCTATCACCTGATGGATGTGACTTTTAGTAGGAAAGTTGGCTAAATGTGTGTTGGGCTACTCTGAGAAAAAAATAGCGGTAACCCACATTACAGTAAATATCCAAAATTAATTTGTGCAAATCCCAATGCATCTTGGTGCTCAAAAAAGGTGTTAAACAACTGGTTCCAACTAAAGGTGAGCAGTGATATAGTATGTGACTCTGTGAAGTATTATTCATTTTCTGTGCCTGCTGCACCTGGGGACATGACTTAGTTGCTTAGTGTTGGGGCACACAACAATGTTGTCATTACATTGCCTGCAATAATAAAGTTATTAAAATGCTTTTAAAAAATCTGCACAAAAATGTGTGAAGATTGTGTACAGAGCTGCGTAATGGAATGATTGAGTAGTTGGAACCTGTCAAGTTAGAAGGGACGGTAGAAAATTGTAGATTTGGGTAAATCTATAAGCACACTCAACTAGCACACTGCCCACATAAGGCAGTTATCTGGATCTGAGTACTGATCCAGCACACAGTTTAAACATGTCAGATACAATGAATACATAATCAACCTGGGAAAAAAATCTGTCTCACCCTCAGTCAACCATTGGGGTACCAGTCAAATCCTAATTGCACTGAGCTTAACCACATAAATAGAGCACTCTTTGAAAGGGCATGTACAGGATGGTGGAGAGAAATAGGAAAATTCATGACAATAAACAAAGAAATCATGAATATCACAAAACTTTATTCGAGGTTCAAAATATGCTGTACAGGACAGGAAATTGTATTATGCATTACTTTTCAAAAATAACTCAATCACACACTGTCCACTGTGCTGCACGCATTCATTCAGCAATCCATTGTCTTAGGTGCCACACAGTGCAACACAAGGAATCACCTGGAATAGTGGTAATTTCTTCTTCAATCTATGTCTTTAGTTGAGCTAGGATAACTTGTTTAGTCTGGAACATGAAGTTCTTCACATGGTCCCCATAAAAAGAAGTCACAAAAGGTCCGGAGAACACGATGACTTGAAATTATATGGTCCATAAGCAATCATTTTACTGCTGCTGCAAACTGGCAGTGTGTAAGGTGGCTCCATTCTGTAGAAACCTAGTGTGCTGAATGTTAATATCTGCAAATGTATGGAGTCTTTGAGCCAGAAAAACTCTTTGGCACTTGGCAGAAAATTCAAACAGATGTCACAGTGATAGCTGAATCTTATTCATCCTCAAAAAAGTTTTTGCCCATCACACCACAACTGCACATCATAGAGTAACTTTGGTATTGTGTAACGACACTGCTAAAGTTGAGCAGGGTTTATCTGACAACAATAATGTAAGTTCTCTTTATTCACATAACCACTTAAGTGAAAAGGAGCTTCATCGGACATCCAAGGAGTTTGAATTCAGTTTGCATACTCGCTGACTTTAGTCAACAATGGCTCACAAATTTGCAGCCATAGGACGCAGCAATTAGTTGTTCCACACTCTGATATTTGTATTGATGAAATTGAAGCAGATGGAATACTCTTTCAATGCTCCATAGTCCAAGCTGCAATGACAAGGCAAGTTTTCATACAAAATGATGAGGTCACCTTCCAATGCCGGCTTGCATGGCAGCAATGTTTTTAGGGGTACACACAGACTATAGAACCCCTATAGGCTTTAAAGAAAAAGCTGAACCAGTCTCATCTAAATTCCAAATGAACAATTTGGCTGTCACTACATCTACATTTATACTCTGCAAATCACTGGTAAGTGCAGAGCAGATGGTAGGTCCCATTGTACCAGTTATTGGGGCTTCTTCCCATTCCATTCACATATGGGGTGCAGGTAGAATGACTGTTTAAATGCCTCCATGCATGCTGTAATTACTGTCATATTGTTCTCATGACCTCAAGGGAGCAATAAGCAGTGGGTTGTAGTGTATTCCTAGAGTTGTCATTAAAAGACAGTTCTTGAAACTTTGTAAGTAGACTTTCCTATTACAGCTTGACTTCAGCTACTATCACAGTGCTGCCAACGTAAATTTAATTGTTTTCTGTTTCTCTTTGCCATCCATGATTTCCCTAGTGTCTCACAAAATCAGTTATGGACCCTATGAAGAAACAGCAGTTATGAGTTGGCAATTCTTTTCCATTGGTTATAGGCATTTGGCTGACAGTGGGCAACAGACAGTGAAAATTGCTGAATCTAATGGCTTGTTTTAATGAAAGATATGGTTTGCTTACTTTTGTTGTCAATATGAATGGTGAAAGACTGACGATTATTGATCTGGCTATTACAGATTATACCCTCAGGTACTGGTTTTCATATGTATTTTTGTGCTTTATGTTTCTTGGAATTTGATATGATTGCTTGGGTAATTGCTTTGTATTGCAAAGTTGCAAGTTGGCATAGCCAACAAATGTGAGTGTGAAAAAACAGATTGTGGTGACAGACTGATCTATGGCATAAACCAAAGTATAGGTTAGGTTCAAATATTACAGTTTGGTTGCGAGTTGTCAAAGCCAACAAATGTAACTGGAGGAAAACTGGCTGTGGTAATGGACTGATCCATAGCATAGCCCAATTAGTGAGGTTGTGGTTATGCAGGAACCTAAGAAAACATTTTAAATTTATGGAGGAGAGAGGAGGAGATTAGTGTTTAACATCCAATCAACAATGACGTCACTAGAGATGGAGCAGAAGCTCTGGCTAGGGATGGATGGAGGAGGAGAGCAGCCATGCCCTTTTGAAGAAAGCACCTGGCATTTGCCTTAAGCACATTAGGGAAATCATGTAAAACTTAAATCAGGATGGCCGGATGTGGGTTTGAACCTTTGTCCTCCAGAATGTGAGTCCAGTGTGCTAACACCCTTAGTTTCCGTTTCATAGGATAACATTCTGCACATTATATTTCCTTATGCCACCACCTAGTTTCATACAGTCCACATCATCCTGACATTCACTGAACACAATTTTCTCACTGATAGTGCCATCTTGTCTAATCATCTGACTCATCATTTGTCATGCTCATTTCCCATAATTCACCATACAAACAGTTAACAAATGTAGCATGTAACACAAAAGCCACCGACACCATAAGTGCGCTTTTACCGTGACCAGTGACCACCAATCCAGAGATCATTTCCAATCTGGGTATACTTATCAAGTCAAATAGTTCCACAAAGAAAGCCGCCAAAATTGGTGGTTCATATTGGTAGCACCATCAACAAAGTTTCTGAAACATTCATTCCATAATCTTCAGGCCAATTTTGTAGATAAGCCCACTCATTTGTGGAGAGCTGCTCCGCAACCACGAGAATATGAGTAACACAGATATTCTCATTGCCACTCCGGCACAGAGAATAAAATGTTGATTAATTGCTAAAGAGAGCAAGGAAACAAATAATCACTTACACTCTTGAACTTCATAAAATATTTTAAACATCCATAATTATATTGAAAATGGGAGGTGGAATTTGAGAAGTGAGTTCTCATGAATTGGTGGCTACAGAATGTCCAATGCACACTGATTAGGCAATGGAAGTAAATTTTGGTGGAATACCTGTCACCATCAGTGATGGTCCACTATTCGGCTACCACTGTGCAATAACAGAAAAGAGCACCTGTTCCTTTGATTCCCATGACAATTATAAAGTTTGCATCTACTTCATTTCCATGTAGATGTTTGATTTTGCAACGTTTAGATAAGTTGACAGACCCCTGTGTCATCATCTGCCGAAGTCATCTTTCTGCTGTGGTATTGAGGAACATGGGGTCAGCACATCCCCCTAAGGCTTTCTAGACCTCGGAGCTACTACTTCTCACTCAAGCAGCTCCTCACTTTGCATCACAAAGTTGTATGCACCCCAAGGAGAAACCCTGTCAGTACTGGGACTTGAACCTAGGTCATCAGCACAGCAGCCAGACACAGTGACCACTCAACTATGAAGGCACGCCCAAAACAATTTGGTCTTAAGGTTTTCTAATTTCGACTCAGTCTTTACATGAATCTAGTTGTAGCTGAGGAAGGTGCCAGACAGATTCAGTAGAAAAAATCTAAAGAAATTTAAGACTTCCAAAGAGTGAGGAGCTAAAAAACACATTCAAATAATTCTTCAGTTCTTAGTAGGATTAAAGAACAGAGATTTAAAAAATCCAAATTTGAACAGAACACTACATCATAGACAGAGCACATCATGCACAGACAGAATCATATGTTGTGTATGTTTGTGGCACAGAGAAGAAATTGAGACTGTGTCTCCATCAGTTTCTAGACAGCCAAGGGTACGATAGTATGAGGTAGCCAACAAACAGCTGTTAACGAGGTAAGTCATTATCTCATGAACCTATGAATTAATCAGGTTTTGTAGATAACTGTCTTTAATATAGTGCTTTTGTCACATATCATAATATGAATTGATCAGATTGTGTGTACAGCCCTTTCTTCATTTTCCGTTCCACTTACAGGTGTTTCTTGGACTGATATATGCTGATGAGCCATAACATCACCACCACCGTCGACTGCAAGATTATATACTGCCTGGTAGCATTGTGGGCATTTGATATGGTAGGGAAAGTAAACATGTGGAGCAAACACAAATGGGAATCTTTCTAGTGATGATACAGGCAAAAAATGAGGAAATCCACTGAAAAATGACTTTGACAAAAGGCAGGTTGTTATGGTCCAGCACCTGGGAACAAGTGTCTAGGAAATGGCACAGCCAAGACTTGTTAACAGAGTACAAGGCTGGTGAAGACATAAGTATTTAAGAATATATTGTTCAGCTAATATTACTAAAGGTGGGACTCTGCAGCAGACAACCCCTAAAGAGCAGTTGGAAGGAGATCGCTGATATTAAATTGTGGATCAATGGAAACGTTTCGCTTGATTGGATGAATGACATTTCTTGTTACACCTGTTCAGTCGTAGAGTACAGATACACACACCAAACAGCTGCTTGAGACATGCACAGTACCATGTATGCAGGCTCCAGTGTGAGCAGTATTATGGGGTGAGGGACATGTGCCAAGGTTCCCATCAGACCTGTGGTAGTAACTGAAGGCACCATGGCAGCTGTAGACTATATAGACACTACTGAAGACCATATCCCTCTCTTCGTGCTTGATGTCGTCGCCTGAGTCTGACATCTTTCATCAGGATAACTGACCATGTCACAAGGCCAGAATCATGCTACATGGGTCTGAGTAGTGTGATAGAGATCACACATTGATGTCTTGGTCACCAAATTCACCTGATGGGACACATCTGAGATGCTTTTGGGTGCCAACTCAGTGTCTACAAAGCATGACATCATACTTTTTGGGAATTGCATAATCTAGGCATTGACATCTGGTACCACATACATCCAGATACCCACCAAGTACTAGTCAAATTCATGATATACAGTATCACTGTTGTATCACATATCAAAAGGGGACAATACCGCACACAGCATTTTCTCTGTAATTATATTGAAATAATATTAATGATTGTGGTGACATACTGACCTATAGCATAGCATAATGTACCTGTATTACAGCCACATGTCTAGGGTAGGTTGGAATGTAACGATTTGGTTGAGTTGGTGAAGCCAACAAATGTGGATATTAAACACAGGTTGTGGAGACAGATTGACTGGTTGTGAGTGAAAGAATGTGCAGAACCAAAAAAAGCCGAAAGTGAAATCTAGGATGTGATGATAGGATTATATGTAGTGTACCAGAGGTATGTGTTTGCTTGGAAGCTGGTAGTTTCATTTTCCATTATTTTCTGTTTAAATAGGTGCAAAGTCCTCCACTGTGGGCCAGAAGTCATGAAGGGGTTATAACTGTGAATAACATTGTATTTCTTCTTTTTTTTCACCTACCAGAAATTATACTCCACACATAGATGTAAGCAAGCTCCCATCCTTGGTCTGTGAAATTTCAGTGGCAAATAATGATAAATGAAAATATTATTCACAGTTATATCCCCTTTATGAATTTTTGCCTACCCTGTACATCAGAAACACCTCGATAAGGCAAACAAAAATAAAAAAGCATTGTCAAATTATTTATTGACTGTTTGTGTGTATTTTCTCCTGCAAACGAAGTGTTTTTCAGTGACATTTCAGTTTGATTGCACTCTGCCACCTACTGTGCTGAAGTTGTTGTTATTTTAAATACTTATTTTGCCCACAATCAAAGTGAAAACATCATTATGTCACTGACTACACAAATCAGCTGTACCACCACCACAATTTCTCACTACCCTCAAGACAAGTGTTACCAACATCCTTCAAAGATAGGGTGTGGATGGCAGGTGAAGTGTGACAGGATTGTGAACATGGAGAGGTATACTGGTAAATTCTGAAAGTGTGCATCACAAGAAGAGTCAAGCAATATATGTATGCCTTCTTCCCACAAATATCTCAATAAATGGTCTTGATGACAGACATGTGGGCTCATGAAGATTGTCAACAGTCTTCTTTCATACAATTCATGAATGGCACCGGAACAGTAGGGAAATGCTAGTGGTATCCGAAGCACAATCCACTACATCCAGTTAAGTGAAAAACTGAATATAGCCAGTCCCTGCCAAGTCAACTTTGGAAAACAGGTTCACTATACTGATACATGTTTATTCTGTCATAAATTTTAGAGTATTTTGCATCACGAGTAGTATAAACTTCCTTTAGCCATCATCCAAAAGTTGTAATTGTCAATTTCTGCCAATGATGGGTCGACAGAAGTGTCCGATCCCACACGTCAGCTTTGACCCATGACGTAAGGTGGTTGTCGTGTGTGACGTCATGACGGTGCGGAGTTCGGTTTGTGAGTGTGGCATGTTTGTAAATATCGTAGTGTTGTGGTTTGTTGTGCTCTCTGGTGGTATGTTCAGGGTTTTCGTTTGTGTGGTGTAATGGGCTCAGTTTACTTTTGCTCATTATCCAGAATTGTTCGAGTGTCAGCTGTGTTTGTAGTGGAATTCATTTCAGTGAGTTAATGATTTTGTGTGAAGGTTAATTTAGTGTTGTTCGCTGCACATCATGCGGTAATTTTATTAAAATTAATCTGTTGTTGTTTATGTTCAGGAATGGATATGATGGATAAAATAGACAGTGCACACATCAAGGGAAGTGTTCGATCCCAATGGGTGGCTGTGTATGTTGATATTGGTGTCGAGAGATGTTTTTGAGCTATATAGGCCAAGGGAAGTGTTTGATCCTAATTTATGGGATCGGGAGCTGCTATTGAGCTATATAGGTCAAGGGAAAGGGAAGTGTCCAATTCCAGATGATATTGTGTTTAGTGGTATTTGTGGAGTTTTGTGATGTCGTTTTTTTTTTGTCGTTCTGTATGGGGTTGGGTGTCTAAATTTGTTTATATTTAGTTTGCGACCACCCAAAAAGACCCCATTTCCCATGCTTGTCCCATTAGTGTCATTAAGCTTTTTGTGGAAAGTGTGTGTGTGCTTGTTTTTCGATGTATTTTCATCCTCATAATGTGTACATACTGACTTTATATGCACCATATTGGAATCGTGGTTTATGGTCGTTTCCGCCATATTTGTGACGTCACGGGTCAAAGCAGACGGGCAGGATCGGACACTTCCGTATTTCCCCAATGATTGTCCTACACCATATGTGGTGACAAATAACTGACTTTGGACAGTGTTTCCACCCCTTGATCTTTCACAGAGAAATTGCCTCATGTTGTTATTACACCATAAACTTATTTTCAGATATCACTTTAGTTGGCTATGTCAACTCACAACCAAATTATCATGTTTTAAACTACACTCTAGGAATCAGTATGTTACCATAGCCTCCATTCCAAATACACATCACCAATCAGCCTTACACCAATATTCAAAGCTAGTGGTCAGTATCATAAGGTTCACAAGACCTGAAATCACATGCAGCTATGAATATAGCATTGCAAAATGGTATTTTATTTTTTCTATGGAACTATAATTCACACAACAAATTGTGCTTTATATGACTAGCCTGTGTGTCCACTGTTTATAAACACAGTAAACAGCAGTTCACATTTATATCAGATTCTGAATTTGAATGACTCAAAAAAATAAAACAAAAACAGACAATTTTGTAACCTCATTTATTATATATCAATTATCAGTTCATTTCAGCATTCTAAAACATAGCAACTCTGTGCCATGAGAAAACTGTCCTTCCACAACATTATTTGGCAAAAAATTCTCATATACTATAAATAGGCTTTAATTATGATCAAAATTCATTTCAATCTGCAGAATGAAATTACAATCCTCATAATTTGAAAACAGAAGACATATAACATAACAACAATAAAATTTGTTTTAGGAAAAAAAATTAAACATGTACTCACAAACAAGCAGTGAAAAATCATGGCTGCAACGATATAAAATCTTTCAAAACTTCAAGCTAACATATCTCGAGCAGCAAGTGCAAAATGTTTTATAAAATACAAAATTTTATAGGGGCAAAAATTATATCAGCAAAACTTCATTATTCCTATATTAAGTTAACAAAGTGAAATAAATTTTTGAGATTATGTGAGCATTAAAACACATTTTTGTGAGTCAAGAAAATATTAAATGTTGATTCTCTGACAGACTACAACAGGAGCAGCTACTAACACTATCTGAATCTTTTAATTAGAATGAAGAAATATTTTCCACCTTTCAAGCATAGATCAAATAATTTTGCTACTTCAAATAACAATCTGCAAAACGTAAAGTTCACTACTGTAAATTCAAGCATTTGTCTGTGAGAGAAGAAATGTTATATAAAGTAATGTAAAATGATCATTACTGCATTTTTGGGACTGTTTTAAGCACATATCCCCTGTAAAAATCTCACAAAGGAACTACAACAATCTATATTTTAGCATTACCAATGATGGAAGCAGTTATCACAGACATTGTCTAAATTTTTAATAAAAAACCATCGCTACCTTATGAAAATAGTCCTCGAGTCTACAGCAAACATTACAAACCCGAGAACTAATGTCCAAAATTCCCCACATATTTCCGACTGTGATACATGTCGTTTGCACTTACAGATACCTGATGTCCACTTTGATCCAAGATGTTCCTAATTGTGTGTCATTTTATTGACCCACTGCACCAGCGAGCAAATTACTATAAAGTTTAATTCAGTCAATTCTCACATAATCAGTGTACTGACTATACCAGTTTAGAATGAATAGGCTCTATCAAATGCCCTGCTATAGCGCACCTCCAAGGAAATGTTAACTCCTATCATACTCTGCCACAGCTATCAATCATAAAAATTTATGGGCCACTGATACTGACTAACTGAAGACATCATGATGATATGGCTTGTGGTGTTATAAATTTATAAACAGAGACAGAACAAAACACTGTCAATATTTATTTTGCTTCTATATTTTTTACCAAAAGGTAATTTCCCCCCCCCCCCCCCTCCGATAATTCAGCAGTGAGTTATAGAAGCCAAGAATTGTGAATCTGAAACTCTGATGTGGCAATATATTGATCAGTTGTATAGACCAAAGTCTAGGTTAGGTTGAAAGCCAACACATTCAGGTGTGAGGTGGCAGCAACAGCATATTTTATATCATTTTAATAGCTATAACTGGAGTATTGGAGTGCATTATATACACACTGAATTTTGATGAGTGGTTTATGTCCAATATTTTGATGACATCACAAGTAAAATCAGACAATGGGTATCAGTATGTTCAAATATTTCTGATGACAGCTTATAAGATGCTGAAACATGTCTGTGTAAATAAAGGAACAAAGTTGTATCTTGCAGTTAATAAAATACTTAAACAGCTATTTAAATGATCTCAGTATAAGTAAATCAATAAAAGAGAAAATGGTGTCACACTGCCAGTGATGGTGGGCATTTCCTTGATCATTACTTTACAGCATGAGCAAACCAATCTCGGGGGAAAAAAAAAAAAGACTACCAATAGAATAACATTTTGAATCAATCTATACCTACAAACCCTAACAACTAACCCCATATTTCTGCACAGCACCATAGCGATATGAAATGGTAAATGCGTCGTCATCATACGAGATTAAGCTGTCTAATTTTCTTTCACATTTCTGTAAACTGTCAATACACTATTCGACTTTGGCAAGAAATAGGAACCACATTTAAAAGAAGGGAAACAATGGCAACAAGCCACAACACTGAGGAATAATGCACACACGCAGAATAAATCAGCTACACAATTGCAAGACAATTTAACTTGTCTACTAATCACTTCAAAACATATTCTTAAGTAAAAAATAAAAGTATTTCTTGTTCAAGTACAAGTACTTGTACATGCATTACTTAATGTTTTGAATCCAGATAGCACTATTATGCCTCAACATAAACTTGTGACACCTTGACGAGTATATAACATTAATAAACTACACGGTCCACCATGTCACTATCTGAGTGAAATATTTGTCACACAGCAAAATCTATATTTAAAAAATGAAACAAAGATAAATTCAAAAAGACATGCTCAGCAAATAAAGCCAGCAGGCAACTGGCAATTACTTGCAAATTATATGTGTAATTCTCATGCACAAAGAGAAGTGTACAAAAATAACATAAAAACAGGCAGAGCTAAAAATGTTACCACAAAAATTGTAAATAAATATTTACATCAATTTTTATACCACATTACAGCTATTCAAGCACTAAATGGAGTAGCAAGCCAATCACGTAAACAAAAACATTTCTCATCACAATACACTTATCTCACAGCACTTATAGACAAAGCCTACAACAATATGTATGTTTGCTCTCAATGCAAGTAGATGTCATGCACAGCACGTGTATTATACAATATATTTAAGGCCATACACAGAAAGTCAATGTGCCAGAAGTTAGCTCACATCCACTCCATTTTATACAGAAAAGATAGTTATTTTTTTCCTTCACCATCATGTGCAGGCCCTAACACCAGAAACAGCAGGAACGTGCAATGGCAAAAGTAAGCAAGCAGGCATATAACTGTATCAAGCACAAAACTTCCAATTTTTCTAACATTTGCCCATTAGTTAAAAGCAACCATGTGTGCTGTGACCCCAATGACGTTTCACTTGAAAATACAATGTCTCAATAAACCAGAAGTTATATTTCCACGTCACATACGCTCCCTTTATATTAAAACTGCAAATGCCAAAAAAATATCAGAGAGCTTGAAGAAACGATCTGCAATGAATGTAGCATTGATGTTATCACAAACCTGTGGCGTTGGCTGTTGTCTTGATGTACCGCACAGAGTTGTCCTTCAGTGCCTTGATAAGCACCTGCTCCCCCAGCATCTCGGTGGGATGTGGTTTGAAAATAATTTCAACTTCGTTTAACATAGCTGGTTCCGCGGCATCGACCTCTCCTACAGACGACTCGTGTCCGCCAGCCTCCACACTTGATCCTGCCGACTCGTTTTCGGAGTTAGGGACAGATTTAAGACGTTTGGTAGATTTGTTGGAAAGAGTCGGGCTTGGCGGGGGCGGTTGCGGCTGTTGGGGTGGGGGCGGTACCGCTGGAGGTGTAGGTTCGCTTGCAGGTGGCGTTATCGGTCTCGGCGCCCCGGCGTCTTGATGCGTTGGCGTCGTCGGGGCGCTTGCATTCGGTGTCCCACCTGGTGCAGTGTCAGACTCATTTGCCGCCTTACGTGATCGCTGGGGCCTGTTCTGTGACTGCGACTTGATTCCCTCGTTTATCGAATTCACAAGCGCCGCCTGGCTATGGCTCTTGCTCAATTTTGCCAACACCCTCTCTTGATGAGCTTCGTATTCATCACGACTAGGATAAATTTTTTGAATGAGTAAATCAAAATTTGGATCTGGTCTCAACGAACGCTTCGACACGAGTTTCTTCCTGCACGTAGGGCATTCCTTATTGCCAGATCTTAATGCTGTTATGATACAGTCAGAACAAAACCTATGTAAACACTCTTTTGTTGTCATTGTCTTCTTTAGCATGTCCAAACATATAGGGCACATTAATTCACTATGCAAACTTCTCGGAGATACAGCTATTTCAGTGTTATCAGTTATCGCATCTTGTGGTGTTCTGTGAAGCTCGTACAATGAAAGTTCCCACGTTTTATTCGGTCCCAACTGCTCTGTCGAAGCCATCTTTAAAACATAACAAGCACAGTGTCCTGGAGCACAAAATATTACATTTGTTACGAATCTTTTCACATCATATATCTTGGATTCACACTTTGTGGTGTTTATCTTACTTGTAAACAGTATATATTCGATATTTTACTCAAAGACCTTACTAACATACACACGTTACCAAACAAACAACTGTGCTGCACGTAAATTCCGAAACTTCAAACATGCTGACAGATACTTCAAACCAAAGATGCTCATTTCTTATGTATCAATGGGATCTATGGAGCAACGAAACTAAAATTGCAGCAGTAGACGGCAGTGAAACGAAACGGGAGGCAACGTCATATGATGCATATTCACAATAGACGAAATGTCAACACGCCAATTCGCTTAGTGTGATCACCGAAAGTGAAGCCTTGAGAAACAGAACATGGGCCACTGGTAAGACAGGTTGTTCATAACCAAACATTAAAAATTAAGTTGAATGCAAAATACTCATTTAAGCAGCAGGTACTTATCACAATATTACGAATGAGAGTGTTTTTAACTGCTGGAATGTGTCGTGTGAGATGGGATGCTTCTTCTGTATCTTGGTGCAGTGAAGGTAGTGGGGTAAAATTGGACTTCGAAGTCGAAACTGTTTCACTACTGTGCGGTGCTTGTTTTCAAACATAAATATCACGAATCCAAGCAGCAAAAATGTCAAAGTGACAAAGAAAGAAACGGCGAGTTGTTATTACATGTCAGTACTGTACTAAGAATTAAGAATAAAGATATAGCAAAAATCAGATTTTAATACTTTTTTTTGGGAGACATCATCAGCTAGAAAACAAAGTCTTTAAAATGTTTCAGAAACCTACAAATGAAAATTAGGTAAAAACTGCGCCAAACCAAATGAAAACGATATGGAACACAGTAAGAAAAAACAGGAATAATATGTGAAGGCCACCACAATATTAAACTAATGCAAAATCCAACCCAGATCCAAATAAATATGCACATAAATTCAATTCTTATTTAACAGAAGTTTCGGAAAATCTTATCAAAATGCTTCCACCAAATGCTAGAAAGGAGCAAGTTACAAACAATTCAAATAAGAGCTTTTTTATGTCCAACATACGAGAAAGAAGTATAAAACGTTATCAGAGGACTAGAATCAAACTTCTCATTTGGTACTGATAACATTCCTGATGGTATTTTAATAAATGCACAGGATTAATAGCAAAGCCCTTTGAGGATATGACTCCGTAGGCTTCTGTGGCCAGAGTCAAAGGATCGACATATAAGTTTTCTGGGTATGGTACCGCATCATATTGTATAAAACAACTGCTGGTCTTCCCAGAAGGAGGCCACTGCAACCATAGCCAAAACGTTGGTTTTCTCCAGCAGTAATTTTATACAATACGATGCGGACCATACCCAGAAAACGTTTTTGTCGACCCTTTGAGGATATTTACAATTCCTCACAGGCTACTGAGCTCTTTGTTGAAAAATTATGACTAACAAAAGTGAGGCCTCTTATTAAAAATGGATAAAAAAGAGGTGACAATTAAAAACCACTCTCTCTTCTCTATGGCTTCTAGAAAATATTAGCTATAATATTAGATAGGATTTGTTCATTTTATAGAAGAAAATAACATTTTCCTGGAAATGTGGGCCCACAGAAACAGCCATCTTTTATTTTGTAAATGAATTCTTGCCCTTGGCAGATCATAAACAGTGTGTGTCTGCTATATTTCTTGACCTCTAGAAGGTTTTTGACATTATAAAGCATAAACTGTTACTTTCAAAATTAGTATGTGTAGTTGTAAGGGGTATGGGACAGAAATGGATACAATCAACTACATTACTAGACCCCTGTCCAGATGCCTGATAGTTGCATTCAGGTTGTAACAAGAAAAGGCATATCTGTATAAGCCTCTTGGAACAGAATTTGGTCAGGTAAGCGTTTGAATTACACATTCACGCATCATGTGAGAGAAGCGGGCTTGCACACCTCTAGCCACTGCTCAAAAAATGGTTCAAATGGCTCTGAGCACTATGGGACTCAACTGCTGTGGTCATTAATCCCCTAGAACTTAGAACTACTTAAACCTAACTAACCTAAGGACATCACACACATCCATGCCCGAGGCAGGATTCGAACCTGTGATCGTAGCAGTCCCACAGTTCCGGACTGCGCGCCTAGAACCGCGAGACCACCGCGGCCGGCTGCCACTGGTCAAGGACGTCTTCTGCTCTGTGGGCAGCCCTTATGGCCTCAGGCCACGTAGTTGCCATGAGGTCCCTTCTTGTGGTATCAGACAACGTGTAGACCTTAGGTGGGATTTTTCATGAGCCTTTGACACCTGCGGCCAGTGGATGTTGGAAAATCGTAATTACTTTGTCATCATCTGTGTATGTGCAGTATAAACCATACTATGTACAGTGACACATGAGGTGTCATTTGAGAGAGGGTTTAATTATGCATCAAGTGGTAGTGACATAAAGCTATTAATTGAAGTTTTAGAGACAAACAGAGCTACTTCTGAGGCAAGCACCTGATAATTTATAACTTTAAATGTAATTACGCCACCAAAGAAGTTGAGAAATCAAATGGTTGCTTTCGATGAGCTGCATCGACTAACATAATCATATAATCCCTAAATCTATGAACAGTGACTAGTGGAAATTTCGGGAAGAATAGGACCAGGGGTTTACAAACCTTCATTCACCTCTTATTACACAGTTATACTGAAGATTAAATTTAACAAATTACTCAGTGATTAAATATCTTTGGCCATATGGTCACTGAACAATCTTATATATTAATAAATACAATTCACTTCAAAGAAACTTCGCTATTCTAGGAGGAGAAGGTATTCGCACCTGACAGTGTATAAAGCTGTTGATAATGTTGCTATTAGTACGAAGAACAGTGTAGGTGCACAAGTGATTTTGCATGGACGTTCAGTGTTTTGTGGATGTGTACTGAATTTTACACCTACTAACACAGATGCTAGTGGACATGGTAATGGCTGGATTACTATGGCTGTAGTATGTGGTGGTAAAGTAGAGACTGTAACAAGTTTAGAGTCTTTTAACAGTCGAGAAATTATAGCTTATCAGACATTTCAGTTTTGTGAAGTGTACAACAGAGATAGGGGCACATCTTATTACATGTCTACAATGCCTTAGGTTCTTAGAACGAGAAATCGCCGCAAAATAAGTGAATCAGAATCTGTGTCTGTATGAGTTGAAGGAGATCTTAATTGCAACAAGATGAAAGTTGTTGGTGATGTCACATATTATCATAGAAATTGAAATAAAGTTCCCTTCCTTCTACCTTTCCTTTATCCTAACCTAACCTTTCTCTATATTACATAGAAAATATAGAAATAAAACCTATACACTAATCAATGCACCTGTCCCCACATACAGCTACAACTAGAAAAACTCACAAATGATGTAAGATATCTGGGAAAATTTGGAAGAAACCACCAACAAACCACGTGAAAGTTTTACTAGGAGATTTTAATGCCCAATTAGGCAGGAAAAGAAAACTCAAAAATACAACAGGAAAACTCTCAGCTCACACACGGAGAAACGAGAATGGAGCGAACCTGATATCCTTTAGCAAGAATTTCGGCCTCAAAATCATGTCTATGCAATTCCACGAACCACATAAGAAACTATGAACTTGGAAATCTCCCAACAACGCCTCAGAGATTTTCAGATAGATCACATTGCGATATCTGTGAAAAACACCAGAGAAATTACGAATGTAAGAACAAGGCAAGGATTTTTTGAATCTGATCATCGCTTACTCCAAACTAAAGCGAAATTTATACCCAGCAGACAAATCAAGAGAGCTGATAGAAATTTGTGAACAAAATGGTTCAAATGGCTCTGAGCACTATGGGACTTATCATCTGAGGTCATCAGTCCCCTATAACGTAGAACTACTTAAACCTAACCTAAGGACATCACACACATCCATGCCCGAGGCAGGATTCAAACCTGCGACCGTGCGCAGTCTCGTGGTTCCCCACTGTAGTGCCTAGAACCACTAGACCACTGCGGCCAGCGATTCGTGAACAGACCCAGAGTACTTACAATTAAAAAAAAAGAAATATTATAAAAGAGTATGAAAATCGACAGTAACAACTGGACAGAGGCGTCAGAAAAATTAAGGAACTGATAATGTTGGGGTATGCACTGTGAAAAAGTAAACATAGATAGCGGAACTACATGTGACAGAGCCATAGAAGACAGAATACAAACAGGGAAAAAATTTAACGGTCATAGGACGTCCGATAAATGGGAAGAATTCGACAGGACACAGAAAGCCACTTCGAAAATAATCCATAGAGAAAAAAGATTATGAAAACAACAGGTTGAAACAGATACAAGAGCACTTCATCAAAAAACCTTTTTACAGAACATTCAGAGAACCACCAAGCTTATGCTTCAAAAGGCAAGATGGAACACTGGACATGCCCAAAATAGAACTGTGAAATATTAGCACAATACTTTGACACACTACTAAATCGCGATAAACCGACGCAGAGCCTACAGTTCAAGAAGTCAGAACCCAATCTTGATTCCAAACCGCCAACGCATGAGTAGTTAGTGAAAATAATAAAATCACTGAAAAATAGCAGAGCACCTGGAGAAGATGGACTGATTGCAGATACCTGGAAATTAGACCACAAGCACATCACATACAAAGAACACAGACTCATCAAAAAAAATCTGGGAAACAGAAAATGTACCGGAAGAATGGAAGTCAGTGATAATACGCCGCCTACACAAGAAAGAAGACAAAACAGACCCTATAACTGTAGAGGAATATCACTTCTGCTTGTGTTATACAAAATTCCGTCAAAAGCCCTCTTAAATTGGGCAGAGCCTCAAATAGATCCATAGATATGAGAATATCAAGGAGGGACCAGAATGGAAAGATCATGCAGTGAACAGATCTGGTGCCTGAGAACAATATCGACACCAAGAAATTCCAGGAACACCACAATAACATTCGTCGACTTCAAGAAGGCCTACAGCTCCATAGATTGAGAAACACGCTTCAACAGAGTGGAAGGAATGAAGGTGGACAAAAAAAACAAACAGATACTCCAGGAAACATTAACGAATACAATATTCAAAGTGAAGATTATGGAAGAGATCTCAGAAACATTTGAAATCAAGACAGGAGTGAGAAAGGGAAATGATCTATTACCCATTGGTTTTGGAGAAAATAATCAGGACATGCGAGAAAAGAGTTAATGGAGTAATGACAGGAAAACACAAAGACAGAAATGTCAACACAAAATGTCTGGCCTTTGCCATTGATATAGCCATCATAACAAATAACAGAAAAGAAATCAAGGAAGCTCTAAATATATTAGATGAAATCTCAGCCAGAACAGGGCTACAGATCTAGAATGAGAAATCGCAATACACGGACACAAAACCCACAGATATACACTCACTCGTAGCAAAGTAGAAAGTTTCAACTACCTAAGAGAGATTATACAGAAAATAGGACTGAACGTGACATCCAATGAAGAGAGGATCACAAAACTAGACGAAGCATACAAACTGATATGGAATCATTACAAAAAGGAAGCCTTTCCGCCAGCGCCGAATTAAGACATGCAGTATGTTGTCTTACCAGAGGCCTTGTATGCCTCAGAAACAACAGTAGTCAAGAGAATAACGAAAGTCAAGGAGACAGAAAAACAAGAGAGAAAATACTCAGGAAGATCTATGGGCCATTTCAGAGAGAGAACTTGTTGTCTTAACAAAGGCCTTGTATGCCTCAGAAACAACAGTAGTCAAGAGAATAATGGAAATCAAGGAGACAGAAAAACAAGAGAGAAAATACTCAGCAAGATCTATGGGCCATTTCAGAGAGAACTGAATAAAGAAACTGACAAAAGAAGTTTATGAACAAACAGGGATGATTGCAAATAACACAAGGAAAAGAAGAGCAAAGTCCTATGGACACATGCATAGAATGAATGAAAATAGATTGGTCAAGAAAATTTTTAACATGGTGACAACTAATACAATCAAAACCAACTGCGCGAAAGAAACCATGGAAGACCTCAATAAATTGAACATCTCCATAGAAGGCAGTGCAGACAGGGAAAAATAAAGAGAAAAAAAATCAGACAACAAAAATTTCAGAAAACACCCAAAAAGAAGAAAACAAGGAAGGAGTGGACAGAAGACAGGAAGAAAGAACACAGTGAATATAAGAGAGGTTTTTGGGAAGAAAAAAAAGAGATAGAGAAAATGCTATGAAAACTATTTGTGTTTTAGCGCTCTCCTTAATGGAGAATTGACGTTGATAGTTGTAGTAATAAATATGAGCAGAGGTTTTGTGTGCCATAAGCTAAGAAACAATCACCCAACATGGAAGGCACTTAAATCTCAATGAAAACAAACCGAATTAGTTAACTATCATTATAATATTAATTTAATCTTTGGTAAGAACTTGGAACAGAATTTTATCATAAAGAGAAGACCTTAAGGCTCCAATCCCATCACAGAACAAAGCGGGGTCTAAACTTATGACAGCATAAGCAGCAAGGTGAAACAATTTTCGGTATATAAACACTCAACAGTATGCAAATATTACATTGCCATTAATGAACAGAATAATAAGGTCGCCAATATAGCTCCCAGAATGGGAATTTTAATATACAAGAAGAACAAGGTAAACAGTGGTCGCAATAAAGGTATATCAAACTATTCGCCGAGATATTAATTGATTTCTTGATACATTAGGACTAGCGGTCTCTTGGGGCACTTGGATGCCAAAATATCTGAAAAAGATCCAGTAAGTAACTTAACTTCTACCCCGGAATTGTTAGATGATATGGCATGGCTTAGTCCCAAGTTACGCAACCAAAGAGATGACTGCATAACGTCTAGCATAGGCACAACTCCTCCATATAGTAGTCAAATTCTGTCGAACCAGTAACGAAAGACCAAAAAGGAAAGGAAATGTGTAGACAAAGTTGGTAATGACAAAGCTGAAAATGCGATCATTCTGGGCAAGGACTAATGTAATCGTGAGGAGGCTAACTGGCACACAAACCACAGACCAGGAGATCGAAATAACAAAGTTGAAGACAGCATAGAAGATCAGGTGTAACAAACAAGAACCCACTAGACAATTTATTGTAGTATTCAGCACTTTTGGCCATCCTGACTCACTAACTTATAACCGATCATAAATTCGAATCGAAACCTGAGAAGCAATATGTTCTTAAATGAACAGTCAAGAATAAAATTATAATTAATAACAAGGCCTACTTCCACACTATGGCAAATGGAATAAAACATTAAATATAACCCCATGTTAGACTACTTAGCCAGTATAGTACAAATTAACAATCATTTAAAAATACCAATATAATTTTAAACGTGAACTTAAAAACACGTAAATGACCAGATTTGATACTATCCTGGCTTTCTGCAGTGCCATATGAATGCCAAGGTTTATGAACTTGCAGTAATTTTATGTGTACAACACTAAATCTGTTATATTACATACGATAAAAGTTTCCCATGAGGTGAGACCAATGTCAGTTATTTTAAGCTTCTGAGCAGGAGAAACAGATTAACAAACATATCATCTGCTTACTGGGAGATGAAGAAGCTTGCACAGGATAGAGTAGCATGGAGAGCTGCATCAAGCCAGTCTCAGGACTGAAGACCACAACAATAACAACAATCATCTGCTTCCTGGTACACAAAATAACCTGCAAGAGACTAACCCATGAGTTTAGAAAACATTTTAACAAACAAATTCGTAAAATATAGTGTGTAAATGGTAGCATATGACAAGCAGAAGTTTAAAAGCATGACAAATCACTTGATATAACTGCTCAGGAATAGGCTAATGGACCAATCACTTCCTTTACCCATCGCAAAATATAACTTACGGTCTATTCAAAATGTTGTAATTATATTACAGATAAGGCCACTGTGGCTGTAAGTAAGGACGCGAAAATACACATAATTAGAAACAGAAAAATCACGATCACATAAACATGTGGTTTTGTCTCCACATGTGGCAATCTTATTAAAATCAACAGCAGTCATTCAGTGACATAAGGTGCTAACCACACAAGTCATCTTTCTCTACTGATGGCAATCAAGCAGCTCCCCTTTCTCTCTTTCTCCTCTCTCAACCACAACTTGCCTTCCATACTAACTGCCAACTCAGATTTTCCCCTCGACACAGTTTAACTTTTAGCTTCCTCCCAGTCGCTGCCAGAGCACATCAACACCCGACTACTATGCCCTCATGGAC
This sequence comes from Schistocerca gregaria, assembly GCF_023897955.1. Lineage (NCBI taxonomy): Eukaryota > Metazoa > Arthropoda > Insecta > Orthoptera > Acrididae > Schistocerca > Schistocerca gregaria. The sequence goes on from NC_064921.1 coordinate 431,650,420, forward strand.
AAACCATGCACTTAAGTGAAGAATTGTTAACCAGAGAGCCCCAATGGCTCACTCCAATAACTACGATGAGAGAATCTGTTTAATTGAAAATTAATGAATCCAGCCCAACTTATATACAAAGACAGATACACTGACAGCATGGCAGCACGTGTTAGCAGCACATAGTAGTAACTACATACAGTGTTTCGATTGTAAGGTTACTGTTTTTATTAACACTTTTATTGTGTGATATTATATTTACATAGTTTTGCCCATAGTTTGAATTTCATCAAAGATATTCAAATGATAAATACAGCAATGAAAACAGGAGATGTATTTTAGGTAACAAAATTTGCCCCCGCATGAACAGATGCAGAGCCAGTTTTAAATTTAATTGATTTAACTGAGTTTTACCATTGTACTGTCGAAGTAGCAGGAAAATTTAGATTTTCAATATTTCACACCATTACTGACTGCATTAAAAATTTGAAATACTGTTGTAATCTACTCATTAGTGGCATAACCTTATGGTAAAATTATAACACAATAACACAAGTATTATTGTAAGAAAATGTGTGTTTGCCTTGAGGCAGCATAACTAATGGTGCACAAATATCAAGATTTTATTCAATCAATATTTGCGAATGAGAGCACTTAGCGACTTCCAAGAAAATTTACACATGATTTCGATCCTTTACAAAACTTTTTCTCGGTAACATCTCCCACAAAATAATGAAAGAAAAAAATTTATTACTCACTTCGTTTTTGCTGTTCACTCAGCTAAACATCAACATTAGAATGATGTTTTAATTTACTACCTTTTATTACATCTATTCATAACACAGTTTGCAGACATCATCCACATATACCGCTGAATGTACCTCAAAGTTATATTACTGTATGACACGTAGTTCAGGAGAAATGATGTCATAAACATTCAGAAGAATGAAAAATTGCTTTTGCTTAAAATTGAATGCAAGTTACCCAGTCTATTTTCGTCCATTGTTTCATAATGAGACCATTTTGCCACTTCCAAAAAACGTAAAACATAATTTCAAACTTTTTCTCATTTATGTGATTGAAGACAGATATTTAACACATTAATTTATTTTTTAAAGTAATCAGGTGTTTGGAGCTGTTTTGGATATGGGATTTCAGCTCTTTAAAGAATGAGACGTTTACTGGTACCTGCAGAACAGACAACAACTAGTGAAACTTAATTAACAAGAGGCAAAGAATATGCACATGTACTGACCAGGGAAATAATATTAAGTATGGTGTACTTGAACATAACATCCTAGGTCCAGTCTTGTTCCTGCTTTTTATTATTAACTAAGACTGCAACAGCATCCCAAACATGTATCAAACTTACAGATGAGACCGACATTCTGATAGGGGGGAAGACCACGTATGAACTGGAGATTGAAATCGAAGTATGCATGTCACACAACACTGATTAGTTCTCCAAAAACATTAATGCAGAAAATACAGTAACAATGCATGTCTGTTCAGGGAAAAGGGCATCGCCTTCAACCACTGTCATAATGCTATCTGGTAAACAATTATAAGGTGCAAAAACCGTTAAACTTTTTGGAATATGGCCACAAGAAAATGTAAAGTGGCACAAGTATCTAAGCTTCACCAGTAAGAAATTGGGCGGTATCTGCTACTGTACGAAAGCTCTTATTGGCTACATGACACAACAAAAGAAAAAAAGTATACTTTTCACAGGTGAAATCATGGCTGAGGTATGATAACGTCTTTTATAGCAGCTCACCTTCTAGCAGAAGTTGCTTTATTGTCCAAAGAAAAGGAATTATAAAGATCATAGGAAATGTAATTCTTAGATCACCGAGTCGCTATTTAAGAACTAGCCTGATCATATATATTCTGTAAATTACACGTTTCATTAAGAAAATAATGGCACTGAAGGCCAGCAAACGTATAAAAATGGAACAGTTCATAAATATAATATGCAACAGAAAATAGAGCTGCATAGTGAATACACAAAACAAAACTGAGACGAAGTGGGAGTCTTCTGGCAGTGGATAAACATTACACCAAGTAGCCACATTACATTAAAACACAAAAAAGTAAATGGTCATGTTGAAAACTACAATTATCATGATGATGTAAGAATGATAAAAATCCTTTTAATTTTTTAAATTAGAATAAGTCCTATAAGTTCTTAAGAAGCATGAAAGTAAAGCTATCCATGCATTTGCCCTTAAATTTTACATTTTTGTAAGATTTAAACACTGTTTGAAACGGGAAACCTAAGTACACACACACACACACACACACACACACACACACACACACACACACACGTAAGCGTGGATACATCTTGAACAAAGTATCCGATATCTCCAAAGTGTCATTACTGATGAGATTGAAACAAGAAAAGAAAGACAATGTGGAAAAACTACTAGGCCTCATATGTGGTAACACCTGGAGAGAAAATGAAATACTTGAATGTTTCACTCAGACTATCTGCCTTCCATGTAACAAACATATTGACCAAGATACTATTTGTGGTTATTTAGAAGAGGAACCTGTTTTGGAAAAAAATATTGTGAACCTTGCTATTGTAAATGAAGCACATTTTCGTTTGTTCCTACTTCTGGTGTTAAAATAGTTTACTAAAAGCTTAAAAAATGTACTTTCAAACAATAAAAAGTATTTTGATCAGTTCTAGGTGACTGAAAATTAATCAAAATGCACTATATCCAAAATAGCTTAAATCAAAAGGCAAATTGTCCAACAGAATCCAACCAAACGCCTTTTGTCCATCACCATAGTGCTCATAGCTTGAAAGTATAAAAAGCAATTTCCTTGTATTAAATACATTTTGATCAACAGCCCTAGTATTTGGTATAAAATTCGTAAAAATTAGTCGAATATTTTTTGTAGTATGCGTTTTTCGCTTCTCCTGAAAAATTTACTTATTGGCAAATGTTGTGTTTTTGAAAACTAGCTCCTCATATATATATATATATATATATATATATATATATATATATATATATATATATGGTGTCTCTCCTAAGAGTCGTCAGTCGCATTTGCTCTGGAATTTTAGTAGGTATTTGCAGTTTCGTTTTTATATTGTGTAGCTGGAATCAGCCCAAATAATTACTGCTTATCACATCTTTCATGTGACGCCCTGTGGCAACAGGAAGCGTTTGTTCCTTTGCATACAGGCAAAAATATTTTTAAATCGAAATTCTATGAGCTAGCGCTTCCAAATTAGACTAGTCCCATATTCGTTTTATCGACATGTATTAACCTAGACAGTACAATCGAAGAATAAACAGCAATCTAGCAACAACTCAGTAGAGTATCAAAGTATGCTTGATAGTAGCAGTCGGTGCAGATGAGGGCAGTGCTGTCGCTGGGCGATTACTGGTTATTCTTTTCGCTTTACTGTGCTTACTAATACATATCGATAAAACAAATAACAGAAAACTAATAGACGCTTTCCGTCCACATTTGATGTCGTGTGAAAGATGTAAGTGCGCTGTTTGTTTGGGCATACTCCTGCTACACAACACAAAAGTGAAATTGCAGATATCTGCTTAAACGCAAGAGAAAATGTGCCTGACAGCTCTTAGGAGGGACACCCTCTATATACATTTGCTTACAGTTTTATATGTAAAGCTAAGTATATTCGTAGCACATATACAATTTATAACCATCACATTAGTTCAACTGCCTTATATCATCAGCTCATAACAACTGGCTTGTCTAGTGTAAATTTGTGTCTATGTACAGACATGATGAAGCTTATTAATAAAACAATACAATACTATGAGTTGTCATTAAAATGAGATGACGTTTGTTAAAATGCAAGAAAACCTTGTAAAGGGTAACTGTTTACATTAAATCTGACAAAAAAGTTTCTCTTTCTGAGTGTTTGTTTCCTCACTGAGAAGGAGTGAAGATTTTACGAAGTGGAAGTGTAATGGGTGTAGAAATGTTTCAAATAGGCCTACAGTTATTCCATTTCTGGACAGATACAGAGTGCTCAGTGAAATCAGTGGTGATGCAGGTAACGTTAAAGATACTCAAATACTGGGTACTGCAGAAGCTGTTGTCCAAAACACGACTACCTCTAAACTTCAACATGGGAACATTCAGACTCTGTGCCTGCTGTAGCTGTTCTCCAAAATATCTGCCAATATGATTCAGTTTCTAATTGCTTGAGATAGATTGTGATGCTTCTTGTCAATAGTCACTGACATGATATTGCTTCTTGTGTAAATGATATGGGAGCTGTGAAGGCATTCGAAATGAGAAAGCAAATTCCCTCTGAAGAAATCATTTACTTGTTGAAGAACGTTTTCACTGAAATGTTTATCAGCTCAGGCGATGTATGTGGTGTTAAATTTAGTAGTGTACAGATTAACCTTTTGCCTCTAACTGTTATTATCAGTCACAAATTGTTCTAGAAATAGTTGAGCACTACAGTTTAGCAATAACAGCTACCAACCTGAGTCAGTACTTAATTAAATACACAGATATTTTAACTATAATCTTTACTTATGGGAGAAAAAAGCACACATCTCAGCATGGAAGACACATTTATAACATAACATTGATCGTCTTTATTTCACAAGGGGCTTTGGCAATATACTTGTCCAATGATTGTCAGTAGAAATATAGAAATAAAAAAAAGAAGTGTTATTTTTGTAAGTATTGTGTTGTATTGGAATGAAATATTTTGTGTGAGTATCACTGTTGGCCTCTTATCAACCTTAAGGACAGAAACTCCCATCAGCTATCATATTCCTCTAAAAAATCTACACAGGTAAATGATCTCCATAGCGGCTTCTGTTACAGAAACCAACTCTGTTTTAGTCATAGATATGTCAGTCATTATGTGTCTTTGATTGAAGCCCTATCTGCATACATGCTACTATTATAGTAAGGACACTAGATGCTGACCAGCTAGTTTCATAGTAATCTCCAAAGCTTGCATTACTGTAGCAGTCTAATTTGCCAATGGACAAATCTGGATTGAAAATTATACCAGGTAACATGCACACGCTACATACAAGAACACTCATCTTAGTCTCACAATCTCTTCTGTTGATGATGAATCATGTATTTGAGACACGAAACTTACACAGTAAACCAAAATCAGGTCTCATTCCAAGCATTGGGTTCATCAGAGGTCCAACTGCTTTCTGATAGCGAAATTTACAGTTCTTTGCATACTTTGTTTCTGCATGCTATGTATGTTGTTCCTTAGCAATAGGTGTTGAAACAAGTTTGTACTCTTGTAAACTGAAACGCTCCAGACCCTTCCTTTCATAAGCTGTCGACTAATCTTTACTGCAGCATCAACAAAGTGTTTAATGTCGAGTCTGAGAAAATATGATGCTGCCTTCATGGCGTTCTTGGCTTCAGTTTTCAACTGTTCAGTTATCTTTCTGGTATCCTGCTGATCACTTGTCATAACTAACTCATTATCTGCATAAAGGGTTGCAGTTTATTATCATCTTCTCTGATGTATAGATCAGCGTAATTTGCCTTGAAGTCTGCTGATGACAGAAATGGTTCTAAAAGTTTACTAGAATATCTTTGGGCTTAGTTCAGACCAATCAAACTAGCATTAATTTACAAACTTTCCATGTGTCGTCACTGTACACTTCTGGCTGTTGCATATTCGTGTATTACTTCTTCTAGTTGTCCATACAAGACAGCTGATACATTAAACTGTATTACTTGACCCCCACTTCCAGTATCATTTATCAATGAATGAACTGTGCCCAGCTTAGCTACTGGACTCAATGTTTCAGTGTAGTCTCACACAATGTTGCTCAAACCCCTGATGACAAGTTTTTCTTCATATTTCTCAACATTTGCCACTGGATTACTCTTTGCACAAAAAACATACTTACTCCTTTTGACAGAACAGTTAATTCCTTTTCATTATTTTTTTACTGATTTCACAGCTAACTTTCAATGAACATTTTTGATACTACTGACAGTGTCTTCACCCTCTCACGGTCTTCGATTGTTCCGCAGATTAATTCTTTGATGCGCATTACAAAGACATTTAGCGATGATGGCTTCACTAATGATGGACGATTTTGCAGTTGTCGATCAGATGAGATAAAGATTAGCAGCAACTCTTCTTTTTTACCAGCACTGTCCTCTTCAATCTTCTACTCATGAGACTCTTCTTGGCTTGAGTTCGTCTCATATAGAACTTTTTGAGCTACTTGATTTCCCATGTTATTTTGCACTATATCCTACAATTACAATTTGAGTTGTTCTGCACAGCCCTCAAACCTTTCATGACAGATTGTGTTTTTGCTGAGTATAACTCTCTTTTCTTCTTTAACCCAAATTCTGTAGCTCTCGTCTCCATCATATCCCTCGAGATACTCCCTGACAGCTTTCTTATACATTTTCTGCTTTTTTTTGAACTGATATATATCATAACATGTCAAATTTATTACATGTAAACGGTCTGTTCACATCTTCTCATGCCCCAACAAGTTTTACTCACATTCCTGCAGAGTGTTAGCTTCTTTATTTGAATACTTCAAAGTCATTGCCATTTCAACTATAAACATTTAACAGTCATTTGCATCTTTGTGTTGAGGTGTGTAGGGTGCTATTAACCTCTGGGTAACAACTGTTACATGCAATCTCAAAACTTACTTACTATCGAATATCCCACCATTCAAATCAGTATATATCTTTACTTATGTATATATGTTACGAGAGTTACTGCAGCTTCACTCCTATCAAAGTTAGTAATGTTTAGCTGTTATTTAGCTGGTGTATTTAAAATTAATATATTTAAAGAAATGTGTTAAATAGGTGTAACAACCGAAGATCTTTGAACATTTAAATTCCACAATTTTGTTTGCAGACATGCTACTGATTGTGTAATGAAATCAAGTGATGTGTTCATAAGAAACAGAAATGAAGAAACTTCATATTTGCAAATTATCACAGCTACATTTTGTGATAAAATAAATTATCTGCAGGAAGAACCATGTAAATTTCATTTTGAAAATGGGATTGCTCATCAACATAACAAAACAGAAGAAAACGGTATAACTATGCAAATACACCAACAAAAACTCAGGAGAACACCAACTGCATTTCAGGAATGTTTAAGTCCTGAAATAACTATATGAAAAACAGGTAAAACTGTTCATCTTGTAAGAAAAGTCACATAGGCTACAAAATGAGTTTTACAATGAGCTATAGAAAACACTGAACACCGGTTTCTGCTTGTATAAGAAACACGCTATCAAGGGTATTATGCAGATTGTATAACTGAAACGAAATATATGATTTTACGCAGAATGTGATGAGCTGGTCCTAAACCGGAAGCAAAAGTACCACAAAGACTTAGCAGTTATTACAGTGATTATGGATACATACTTTAAAACATAAATAATACAGACAGTAAGTATACGAGTGAAGCACATTGTGATAAGATAAAAAAAAAACGTGGAAAGACTTTGAGTCCCATGTCTCAGCAGAACCCAAGTGCACAGCGATATAAATGTGTTAGTTAACAAAATGTGAACAAACTTCAGAATAACAGTGGACCAAAACTGCAAATAATCTAAGCAAAACATTAGCATTATCAGATTGCCTTGGATGTAGAGTTCCTGAAATTATTAATCAGTCAACACAGATGAAAGCTACCAGTCTTATGAAATCAAATGCCACACTGTCAGAAGTAGGAAAGCCAGTAAAATCTGGTGAATGCTGTATAATTTAAGTAAAATGATTTTGTTGTCTTAATAGTGGCGTCAAATAACATAAACGAAAATGAATTTCAAATTCCCACACGATACTTGAAAAAATTCCTCAGTCAACTGACACACACAAATGTTTTTGTTGTTGTTGTTGTGGTGTTCTTCAGTCCTGAGACTGGTTTGATGCAGCTCTCCATGCTACTCTACCCTGTGCAAGCTTCTTCATCTCCAGGTATCTACTGCAACCTACATCCTTCTGAATCTGCTTAGTGTATTCACCTCTTGGTCTCCCTCTACAGTTTTTACCCTCCACGCTGCCCTCCAATACTACACTGGTGATCGCTTGATGCATCAGAACTTGTCCTAACAACCGATCCCTTCTTCTAGTCAAATTGTGCCACAAACTTCTCTTCTCCCCAAACCTATTCAATACTTCCTCATTAGTTATGTGATCTACCCATCTAATCTTCAGCATGCTTCTGTAGCACCACATTTCGAAAGCTTCTATTCTCTTCTTGTCCAAACTATTTATCGTCCATGTTTCACTTCCATACATGGCTACACTCCATACAAATACTTTCAGAAACGACTTCCTGACAGTTAAACCTATACTCGATGTTAACAAATTTTTCTTCTTCAGAAATGCTTCCCTTGCCATTGCCAGTCTAAATTTTATATCCTTTCTACTTCGACCATCATCAGTTATTTTGCTCCCCAAATAGCAAAACTCCTTTACTACTTTAAGTATCTCATTTCCTAATCTAATTCCCTCAGCATCACCCAACTTAATTCGACTACATTCCATTATACTTGTTTTGCTTTTCTTGATGTTCATCTTATAGCCTCCTTTCAAGACACTATCCATTCTGTTCAACTGCTATTCCAAGTCCTTTGTTGTCTCTGACAGAATTACAATGTCATCGGCGAACCTTAAAGTTTTTATTTCTTCTCCATGGAATTTAGTACCTACTCCGAAATTTTCTTTTGTTTCCTTTACTGTTTGCTCAATATACAGATTGAACAACATCGGGGAGAGACTGCAACCCTTTCTCACTCCCTTCTCAACCACTGCTTCCCTTTGATGTCCCTCGACTCTTATAACTACCATCTGGTTTCTGTACAAATTGTAAATAGCCTTTCGCTCCCTGTATTTTACCCCTGCCACCTTCAGAATTCGAAAGAGAGTATTCCAGTCAACATTATCAAAAGCTTACTCTAAGTCTACAAATGCTAGGAATGTAGGTTTGCCTTTCCTTAACCTATCTTCTCAGATAAGTCGTAGGGTCAGTATTGCCTCACCTGTTCCAATAGTTCTACAGAATCCAAACTGATCTTCCCTGAGGTCGGCTTCTACTAGTTTTTCCATTCATCCGTAAAGAACTCGTGTTAGTATTTAGCGGCCATGACTTATTAAACTGATAGTTCGGTAATTTTCACATCCGTGAACACCTGATTTCTTTAGGATTGGAATTATTATATTCTTCTTGAAGTCTGAGGGTATTTCGCCTGTCTCATACATCTTCCTCACCAGATGGTAGAATTTTGTCAGGACTGGCTCTCCCAAGGCTGTCAGTAGTTCTAATGGAATATTATCTACTCCGGGAGCTTTGTTGTGACTCAGGTCTTTTAGTGCTCTGTCAAACTCTTCACACAGTATCATATCTCCCATTTCACCTTTATCTACATCCTCTTCCATTTCCATAATATTGTCCTCAATAACATCACTCTTGTATAGACCCTCTATATACTCCTTCCACCTTTCTGCTTTCCATTCTTTGCTTAGAACTGGGTTTCCATCTGAGCTCTTGATATTCATAAAAGTGGTCCTCTTTTCTCCAAAGGTCTCTTTAATTTTCCTGTGGGCAGTACCTGTCTTATCCCTAGTGAAATAAGCCACTACATCCTTACATTTGTCCTCTAGCCATCCCTGCTTAGCCACTTTGCACTTCCTGTCGTTCTCATTTTTGAGACATTTGTATTCCTTTTGCCTGCTTCATTTACTGCATTTTTATACTTTTCTCCTTTCATCAATTAAATTCAATATTTCTTCTGTTACCCAAGGATTTCTACTGGCCCTCGTCTTTTTACCTACTTGATCCTCTGCTACCTTCACCACTTCATCCCTCAAAGCTACCCATTCTTCTTCTACTGTATTTCGTTCCCCCATTCTTGTCAATTGTTCCCATATGCTCTCCCTGAAACTCTGTACAACGTCTGGGTTAGTCAGTTTATTCAGGTTCCATCTCCTTAAATTCCCACCTTTTTGCAGTTTCTTCAGTTTTAATCTACAGTTCATAGCTAATAGATTGTGGTCAAAGTCCACATCTGCCCCTGGAAATGTCTTACAATTTAAAATCTGGTTCCTAAATCTCTATTTTACCATTATATAATCTATCTGAAACCTGTCAGTATCTCCAGCCTTCTTCCATGTATACAATCTTCTTTTATTATTCTTGAACCATGTGTTAGCTATGATTAGGTTATGCTCTGTGCAAAATTCTACCACGTGGCTTTCTCTTTTGTTCCTTACCCCCAATCCATATTCACCTACTACGTTTCCTTCTCTCCCTTTTCCTACTGACGAATTCCAGTCACCCAAGACTATTAAATTTTCATCTCCCTTCACTATCTGAATAATTTCTTTTATTTCATCACACATTTTTTCAATTTCTTCGTCATCTGCAGAGCTAGTTGGCATATGAACTTGTACTACTGTAGTAGGCGTGGGCTTCGTATCTATCTCGGCCACAGTAATGCGTTCACTATGCTGTTTGTAGTAGCTTACCCACATTCCTATTTTCCTATTCATTATTAAACCTACTCCTGCATTACCCCTATTTGATTTTGTGTTTATAACCCTGTAGTCACCTGACCAGAAGTCTTGTTCCTCCTGCCACCGAATTTCACTAATTCCCACTATACCTAACTTTAACCTATCCATTTCCCTTTTTAAATTTTCTAACCTACCTGCCCGATTAAGGGATCTGACATTCCACGCTCCAATCTGTAGAACGCCAGCTTTCTTTCTCCTGATAATGACATTGTCTCGAGTAGTCCTCGCCTGGAGATCTGCATGGGGAATATTTTACCTCCGGAATGTTTTACCCAAGAGTACGCCATCATCATTTAACCATACAGTAAATGTTATTTTCTGCATTATAGCACACAGGTACAACTTACCTTTTTTCAGAAACGTACAGATTATTGACACCAGCTGTATTGCTCGCAGTTATGCTACTGCTCATGGCTTTCATCTTAACAGATTGTTAAACAACCGACAGCCAAACGAACTGCCAGTCTTGTTACAACAGCAGCAAAGGAAGCTATACAAAGGATACCATTGGCAGTAACAATATCATCAACATTACAGTCACCTGCAGCAGCAAAAGAATCATCATTGGATTCAAATGAGGAACATTGTCTTCAAAATCAACCATATCAGGATTATCAAAAAATCTTCTTAGGATATGTCAGAGACTCCGATGGCTCCAGCTTCAACATCAGTATTAACAACAACTGCAGCACTGACAAAACCAAAAGTATCTGCACCAACTCCAATAGAAACATCAACAACATCTGCAGCAGAAACAACAATAGCACAAGTAGTGCCAACAACAGCAGCTGTAATAGCAACAGTAACCACAAAGTATCATCAAATGGAGAGGAAATAGCTATGGTAAATGAAGCAGCATAACCTATCACAGTACCAGCAAAAAGAAGAAGGCATTCCAAGAAGAAGAAACAGGGTCAGATATTGTGTGCAGAAGAAAAATAGTGCAACTTGCCTGTCAGAATGAGTTTTTAGGTAGATGTTGAAGGCAGAGGATGCACACAACATATGTGACATATGTGAAAGTAATATACAGGGTGCATCAAAAAAATGTATACACACTTTGAACTGTCATAGACAATTTATTTACCATTCTACAAGGTTAAATATCTGTGAGAAAGTTATGTTATGTTTCTTCAACAGGTGGCAGCAGTGGCAAGGAAGTAACTGCAACATGGCGGACGTGCGTTTGAGCTTTGAAGTGAGGAAGCAGATAATTAATTGGTACTGGAAGTTTGAGAATGTAGGTGCAGTTCGAAGACAGTGGGGAAGTGAGTATGGTACAAAACCACTTTCAAGGTTAACAGTTTCATGTCTATGAGACAAATTCGAAATTCATGGAACAGTGTGTGATGTGCATAAAGGTCGATCAGGGCGACCTCATACAGCCAGAAGTGATGATTTCACAACTGCAGTCTCAGAACTGTTTTAGCATTCGCCTAAAAAATCTTCAAGGCAAGCAGCACGTGAGAGTAATGTAAGTGCTAGTAGTGTGCTACGCATTCTGAAGAAAGGCAAGTTTCATGTGTACATTCCAAGGCTGGTGCAACAGCTAAATGACGACGATCCAGATCGGAGGTTAGACTTTTGTGAATGGGTTCAAAAGATGGTGAGATGTGAACTGGGATTTATGGGTAGTATAATTTGGTTGGATGTATCCTGATTCAAAGTAAATGGAACTGTCAATAGGTACAATTGTGTGTACTGGGCTGAAGATAATCCTCACATTACAGCTGAAAAGGCTGTGAATTTGCCTGGTGTAAATGTGTGGTGTGGTTTGTCTGCAAGGGGACTCATTGAGCCTTTCCGCTTTGAAGGTACTGTTGCTATAGAAACGTACCTAACAATGCTTGCTGACTCCATATTCCCTGCCATTCGTGCATTATACGGTAATGATGAGTTTTATTTCCAACAAGATGGCGCCCCAATGCACTGTCATAAGGACGTATGAGCATACCTGGATCACAATGTGCCAGCCCTGTGGATAGGACACACGGGACCAATCGAGTTTCCTGCACGCTCTCCAGACCTCACGCCGCTAGATTTTTTCTTATAGGGCACAGTAAAAGATGAGGTGTACAAACGTAAACCAGGTAACCTGGACACGCTGTGGAATGAGATTCAGATGGTGTGCACAGAAATCTCATTGGACACTTTGGTATGAAGTATGGAATCAGTGGTGACTCATACTCAGAAAAGTATTGAAGCTGAAGGGCACCAGTTTGAACATTAATCACATTTGAAAAGTACATGTATTTTTCCAATTGGACTTTAAGTTTTCCATTTCCAGAAATTTAACATTGTAGAACGGGAAATAAATTTTCTATGACGCTTCGAAGTGTGTATACATTTTTTTGATGCACCCTGTATTAAGTAATGATCTTTTATATTCAGTGGCATCGCTGTGTGGTTTTGAGCCTCTAGATTTAATGAACTTTGAATTCTTCTGTGTTATCATGTTGTGTTTCCACTGTGGTGTACTGACAGTTGTGTGGATAGGTTTTATTATTCACACCCATGCTGCTGCTCTTGTGTCAAGTGTAGACTAATTCTGATTTCTTCACCTCGAAAGTTGGCCTGACGTCCATCCTTCTCCACAGCATTCAAGTTGACAGGGTGTTATCTCTGGACAGACACTTGATGGCAATTGGTGTTGGCAGGCACCTCAATGATTTTATATACTGGTTCCAATGTAGGGAAGAATCCATAGACTGTAAATCAATCTGTCATTGAGATATGAATTCAGTATTGCAATATTACACTTGATACAAACCATACTAACCAGTAGTATACCCACTGAGTGTGATGTCCTGCTTAAAACATTATGAGAATTTTTCTCCAAAACTTGACTCCTTGTCAAACGTGGTAGTGGTCCTACTGAAAATTCCCAGCTAAGTCTACTGTCTGTTCCATCGTTTTCCTCTCATTTTTAAATGTAGTTAAGCTGACACAGAACACAAAAAACTTGTACAGATTGTTTTACAAGTGCATTTAAAAGTCAATATCATAAGAGCCAGGAGGTATTTCCCCAACTTCACAACCTCCTAGATGTAGGCTATTGTTTGCTTAGTGATGTTAGGAATGCTGTTGTATGTTTCCAGTCCTATCAGTGCAGCACTCCATTCGCTCTTGCTTACATTTACTCTGAAAGTAATTAGCATATAGAACAGATGATCATTCTCTTAAAATCAGAGTGTAATATCAATTAACGTAGCAATGTGCATACTGCTTGTTGTTATGGAGGCATCAGGAGAAATATGAGGCAGAAATATCCACACAGCTATGTACTGAAGGCTTGATAGTGTCGAAAATTGAAGAACACATGTTTGATGACAGGCATAAGTTTTCAAATGAACCAGAGTAATAGACATTATCCCACTTATTACAAATATGTGAACCAACGACTGCCAGATCTTTCTGTAACATCTAGACTTATAATTCTGTATTCTTTACATACCCACATAGCCTTAATCATCATATGTTGTTCCAACACTTCACAAAATTTTGGAACGCGAAGTTTTAGGCATATTTAAGCTCATCTGTATTTGCAAGTGGTCTATTAGGTACTACAGCTAGAGCTATTCTTTATTTTAAATATAGCCAATTCCTGATGGTAACAGATTTCATCACCCTATAGTGTGGCTTCACCTCATCAAGTTACTCTTAAGTGCTTTCTGCATTTTTCACTAATTTGGTAATGTTTGATGCTCCTCCAATAAATGATCCAATAGTTGAAAGTTCCCCAAGCATAGGAACTAGGAATAGAATATCTTAGGTACCGGTAGAACCTGAGCGCCTTTGCCCCATACTTTTCTTCTTCTGACGCCTTTTTGCTTCAGGACACCGTCGATGATGACTGGATGCAATTTTTTAAAGATCCTTGGCATTTCTAATGCTTCACAAGTGGTTGGCAAGCGGTGCTTATAACTTGTCAGAAATTTATCCCAGCACTCAATTTAAGTTTGGCGTGTACTATTTTATCAGCTGCATATGCTATGTGTGTTGCCTTATTCGAATGTCCCTTCTTCCACTTATTTTCTTGGCTTTCAGCAGCTAAAATTCGATCTGCAACATGTTACACAGCACGTGGAATATCATGCTCTTTGTAAGTTTTGTCTAGCAGATTAATTCCCTAACTGCTGTGAGCTAGCCCACAGCCATAGTAGTTATATAAGGAAATGTGTAATATTCTAGTGATAGCTTGTTGAGACTAATACTGTTGCCATGTATAATGTACTTCATACAAAAACTGTTATCTACTGCATGATTGGAAGCTGTGTGCATTTCATTATATACCAAGTCTTTAGCATCCACACAGATGTTGTGAAATGAATGAAAGGCAAGAGATTTAACCAAGATTTTATTCCCCAGGGAATGAAATACACATCTGGTTCATTGCCTCTCTGTAATTCCTCTGTGTAAAAACTCCCTGCTACTTCACTACGACTGTCATTCTTTAAGATATAAGTAATGGGATTTCTTTATTTCAGTCTGGAAACTAAACATCTCTGGTGATCTGTTTAGTAAGTATGATTCCTCAAATGTGGTCTTGTATTTTGAAATATGTACCGAATCATCTGTTTTAAATTTCCATTTGTATTGATCCACAATTTTCATACAGTTGTATAGCATATTTAGTAGTAGATTATTACCATGAACATCAAAAAGTTTCATTTTTATTGTTCTATGTATGGTCTAGTTGTACTCCCCAGTTATTTGCTATAGAATATCTGTACATTTGTATGAGACAAAAAGATTAAAATACTTCCAAATACCAGTTTTTATCATTCTGTTCAAATATTCCTCAATACTTGCCTTCAAGAACTCATTTATATGCACACAAAACCCACAGAAAAATGTTGTATCTCACTGCATGACCTGCGCCTGATTTAAAGTGGTTACAGACTTGTTACTGGTGCATGACGCTTTAAAATAGAGAGCAAAGGGAGTTGTTCCTCTCATCACAATCTGGATTTGCTTAATCAGTCGCACATTTTATATGAAAATAAAAAGAGGTATAAAAAATACGTTTACTTTTCGTTCAATACGTTCACAGCACAGTTTAATAGGAAGTGCACCACGAACCATCTTCAATACTTGAAGGCTGCTCCTTCGAGGATGACAGGGCAATTCTCCCATTTAAAACCTCAACCATCGATATGTAGATGTTCAACACAGCAACAATATATCGTTTGTTTCTTTCCTATCCCACCCTGACATACTTATAGAGAGAAAACAAAACACAGAACTTCTGCTGCTGAATGTCTCCTGGTAAAAACCTTCATATGAGCCCCTAATTTCCTCATTTCAGTCATTTCGCAAGACATATGTGGCGGGAGTAATATGTTTGCTTACCACATCTAGAAGAAGCTTTAAAGAGATCACCCCTCTGCCTCCCTCTTGTCAGAGTATCATCTATCCCTACATTCTAAGGAATCTTCCTGTCTTTGATACATGCCATTTGCATCTGCCTGATTTCAGCAAGTAAGGCTGGCTATAGACACCCCCATCCAAGTCACAGACACCTGCTAATTCTCTCGAAATCCTATCAAGTTGTGACAGCTTTGTTCCATTAGGCAGAAGGCTTTCTAGGTCTCTACCCATCTCTGGCTATGTAGAGAGCTATCACAACGAGAAAAACAGCACACTTTCTTATATCAAGAAATTCAAAACCAAGCAGAGTCTTACATTAAGATATGGCTTACGATTGGTACTGCTTCTAGTGATTTGTGATCAGTGGCATAATATAACAGTAGCAGTCCTCTTTAGATATTTATATTAAATAGTTACATTTATCTTCATCCAGCTCCAACTCCCACCAGTCGTCAATACTCTGCAAGTCCCTTAGCCTAACGACGTAGCAACACTTGTATACACAGGAGCCCATATCTAAATACATATTCCGCAAGCCACTGTGCAGCGTATGGTGTGGGTTATGTCGTAGCAGTATTACTGATTTCTTCGTTCCTATTCCACTCACATTAGTAATGATCGCGTAAAAATGAATGTGCGTATAAACTCTTATGCTGGATATGGGTTTTTTAATGCGAAAGGAATCCTTTCTGCTGTACCTTTGGTATACGAGGACTATACAAAGAAATTCAGAGGCGTAACATCTGCATTTTATCGATATCGAATGTTTGTCTATAGATATGTCGATGTGCGAGTGCTAACCTCCTTTATTGCAATCCTATAATTGCTACGCTAGACATACGATGGCATAATGATATAAAAGTCTTTGTGGACTGCATAGCGTCTTTCGAGAAATGCATAGTCCTTCTTTCAGTTGCGGTATACCGACATAATGCGATTCAAACATTGTCACAAAGCTTCCAACAGGCACACTATCCAGTGAATCATTTACATTGGTGCAGCTACTTCGCACAACCAAGTGCAGTTCGGGGGTTCTATAAGAGTTGGGTGAGATTTAGGATTTAATCGCAGTATTGTACATTTTCTACCCACCACATGGTATTCGAGTGTGGGCTAATCATGATATCGTATTCTGACTAAAGCAGAGAGCAAAGCGCATATGTGTAGTGATATTATTTTATTTTTATTTTTTAGGAACAAACCAACCAGTGCTTACACGTCAGTCCGATTTGTACTGTTAGGTGACTTATTAACCGGTTCTGTGGCGGCCCGCACGCCACACACAAGTCGACCTATCAGTTGTAAGTGTCTGGGTTATGTGATGTGTGGTGTAGTTCTGCGTATGTTGTATTGTAGAAGTTCTGCAAGAATGCAATAAAATTATTTATTACTAATGTAACTTAAGGTTTTACTTAAACACTGCTTTTCCTGGCCAATGAACGTTATTTTGTTAAAGAAATCGCCACCTGGTAACGATCAGCAATGTTGTCTGTCAAGAAGTTTAAATGAAATTAAGTTGATTCACAAAAGTAATCATATATAACCAACAAACAAGCAAAATGTATGATAAGCAAAATGAACTAAACAGTGTTAATGATTTTTAGTAATTTCAGTGCTGTTATTTAAAAGGTTCTTGCTAGCTGCACATTGTTTATCAAAATTATCACTACTGTCATTCTAGGTGGGAACAGTTTTCCTTAAGCAAATTGACAAGTTTTGTCACACAATACCACACATACACAACACTAATGTATTTTCCTGTCAAAATATTTCATAAAAGTTGTTTCGAAATTACCATGCTTCATACATCGGCAGATAAGAATTTATATAACCTAAAATGCTGTTTGCATTCATAGAATTTCAGTGTATTCACAGTCCAGCTAGAATTTATTACCTTGGAGTGGGTCCTCGGCCACTAATAAACAATTGTTATTGCCATTATAACCAACAACATTTAAGTCTGCATAGAAAATCGATTTAAAACTGCCACTGCAGTAGTCCACTAAGATGGTGACTAACATAAGACATTCACCTAATTATTCTGCTTCAGGCTATGTTTTACTCATAATAAATGACATATATTAAATCTTTTCTCGCCTTCACTATATGCATTAACATTTGAAAATATTTCTCAATGTTACAAGACACATTAATATTCACCATTTACCAATAAACTGCGCTATAGATCAATAGCACCAGTGGCAGCCCCCTTTAGTAGTAGAGCAGAAAACGTAACATTTGTACAGGACGAGAATTACAATGAAATAAAAATCCAAACAAAGAAGATTAATTCCAGTAATAGATAAACTCTATTTTCAAATATTGGTTACCAACATAGTACAGTTTTTTACCTCTGTGTTACAAGACATCAATCATAATCTATGAGTACAATAGTTTGAACAAGAAGGAGGATTTTTCTACAGAGTCATAGATAACAAAAGATTGAGATTTTCATTAGCTTTTTATATGGGTATTGTCTGAGATAATATTTTCCAGAATATTCAATTATGTCATTGACAATAATTATTTATTGTTTTATTGAAGACAAAGTCTTTTTTATTAGTATTACGAGAGTAGGATCAAAGATCAGTCACATTCTACACACAATGCTGTCGTGAATATTATTTTGAATAAAATATAGGAGTGGATATTACATTGCCCTTGGGCTGAGGAAAAAACGAACTTGTTTATGCACTGTATATTTTTTTGAGACCACCACATCCATTTTGCTTATTGTTCACTTTCACTTCATTAACACATTGTTCTCATTATGCAAATGTTCATATATAACATTGAGTAAGACATGACACAATTATTGCTGGTGTGATTGTGTAAATGACTTCAGCAACTATAAAATCTCGGAAAATGCGGCAGAGACTTTCCTCCCCCCATCTGCGTTCACTGTATCTGGAAAACTGGGAACAAAACCGTCCAATGGGCTTCAAGAGAATACAATCTTTTACTCTTTATGTGTCATGCTTGACACGATTATAACAGAAAATATTTTGAACACAAGTATTTAAGTTTGCGTTTAGTTGCATCAAAGGTCAAAAGATACAACGAGGTTTAACATTAAAATTAGAAGTTCATGTAGTTGAAATGTCGAAAAGGGTCGTCAGTAACAAGGTAATTATTAAATCCATCCTGTGGAAGACATGTCAGTTTCAAGTTCACTTTCAATTCATACAGATTCATACTGTTTATTTTCGGACGACATTCTGCATCTTAACACTATTCTTTTGAATGTAGTGATTCACTTCCAGCTTTAATTAGCTGTGCACATGTACATCACTGCACCGTTTTTCCGTCTAGTGTCCATCGTGTGCTTTGTTTATTTTCTGCTGGATGCAAACATTTGCACAATGTGCTGTGAAGCCAGCATTGCATTATATTGTTGCCCGCAGCTGGCAGTACAGGTTGGCTCACAATATTTGACATGTGAAGATGACTCGTAAAAACTTTATTTGAGGCCTCGAATTTTATATCAATTTTATATTGTTAACAAATTTTCACCGTCCATGTCGTTGCTGCTAACATTAAGACTCTATGAGCGTTCATATGTTCACTGATCACAGCTATAATCACTGTTCATCACTTTCCTTAAAAGAAAAAAAAACAGTTTTTCACGTGCCCACTAGACTTCCACAGTTCTTGTGAGAAACGCTTCACTGTCCGGATTACAGCTAGTGTTTCATAAACCACACAACAGACAACCTTCTATACAACTGACACTTTACAAAGTAATGATATTTGTTAATTTTCACATTGTTCCATATTGTAATAACATGATAACAAAGATCATATACTGTCACAAAAAATATGACAAGATGACTGTTGGAATCCTCTATACTGTTCTGATCACAAGATCATCATTGAACTGTGTAGATACCAATACATTTCCATATCTAATGGCATACATTTTGTTTATGTTCAAATAGACTCATATTTCTGTAAGAATTATTACCAAGTGGTGGGACAGATGTCCATGTTTGGTTCACCTAACAAGAGAAACTCTACCAAGAACAAACAGCAAAGACAACTGCGTAAGGAAAACGTATCCAAAACTGTACATAAAAAAGAAAATGCCCCAAACAGAGGGAATTCGGACACAGCCAAACACGCAAACTAACAAGCAACTAACATCCGTCACGTTTGTGTGTTTACATAGGTGAGTCATAGAAACATTCACGACTCATTTACCCCTGTACTTGAATAAACACAGTAGCCATATACATATACATTGGCAACTTATATAACCTACATAGAAAATATAAGAAAATTATTTTTACTGAGATAACATATACACTAACTTCTATCAAGTAAATGACATTTTCAGAATAATTAAAATCTTTTCATAAAAACATTATTCTCCCGTTATGGGATTTACACTTCATGAATACCACAGTGTAACTACTGACATGTAAGCTTACAGACTAGTACATATAAATTCATGAAATTACTTGTGATAACATTTTCACTATAACTACTTTTTACATATTTACATTTGTGTAATATGTTATTATTATTCTCTTTACAGAGACACAAAAGTGGTTTCCTACTGCAAGTATTCCTTAAACTCTCTATGACACTACAGTCCCTCCTGGTTGCCTGTACTGACTTCTTCTAGCACATAACATTTGTCATGTGGGATTGAGATTGTTTTAAATGGTCCTTTCCACAACAGTTCCCATTTTCTATACTTCCTCTTGACTAGCGATGCCTTGGGATGTGTTAGTTCAATTCTTTTATCTTAGCGGTTTCCGCATGCCCACCCAGACGCGGGAGATTGCTGCGTTGCCAGTTGTAGCGCCAAGGGAAGCAATGCCATACTATAGTTCGCAAATGTAACGTTTGGGGGGGGGGGGGGGCGCAGTTTATGAAGTAAAGCCACCACTGCCGCATTAACCCTTTCGCTCCTACAGAGACGTGCTCCCCGCATTCCGTGATGTGTGCGATTTTGTCATTATTGCACAGCTCGCCTGTGCAGACACTCTCGTCCGTGCTCTGCACTGCAGTTCAGCTCTGGCAACGTCGTTCTCTGTTCATTGGCTGACTTTGTTTTGTGATGTCAGATGCGCAGAACAAACCTATACTCGGCCGCCGTCATAAATGACGCGCACGTTAGCAATACCAATTCACTGACACAGTATTCCCGTTTTTTTTTTTTTTTTGGAAGTTTTTTTTATAGAATTTTTCTTTGTCCAGGGGACCAAGTATGAAGCTCTAGAATAGGTCTTATGGGGATACACTTTCATCTCATAAACATAATTTTTATGATACCTGGTCGATCTATGAATACTCGTATTTCATGGTAAGCAGCCCATTCTCAGCCGGACCGGTCAGCCGACCGACCCGTTGAGAGGGTTGGCCCCGGCCGGCTCGCCTGTGTGTGGGCGATGGGCTCGCGCTTTTGTCCGCGAAGTTCGGGTGCGTCGCCTCCACCGGCGAGCCGCTACCTGCTTCCCCGGCCGCCCCCTGCTGAGCCGGGGGCACAGCTTAGGCCGGCCGCTTCCTCCTAACCCACATTCCGCCAGTAGGGTGTCCGACTCTGTGTTATTCATTACTTCTTTCGTTTCCACTGCTTTTCGCTACTGTCGTTCGAGGAAAACAAAGACTTTTGGACGTGTTTCATTAATATGTACAGAGAATGGTCATGTTTGTGAGAGATAAAACCGAAGGACTACTCCAATAGGGATATGAGGAACAAAGCCTACGAAGTTCTTATAGCTAAGTGCAGTGAGATAAATCGTGGAGCAGACAAGGCGTTTGTTATTAAAAAAATTATTTCTCCGCGAGCGTCTTTCCGGCGACCGTTTAGAAAAATACAGGACGCTAAATCAGCAACTGCAAGCGCTCCTGAAAACGAGCCAGAACCGACGCTTTGGTACTACGACCTCCTGAAGTTCACCCGGGATCAAGGAGGTGAGCCTTACGTCATAGTGACGTAATGCTACGTCATCGTGACGTAAATACACGTAAATCGACTTCATGAGTACGTGTATCGATCTTTGCTGTTGTACCACAGAGGTTGCACGGTAACGTGAAAGCTAAATGTTATACACTCCTGGAAATTGAAATAAGAACACCGTGAATTCATTGTCCCAGGAAGGGGAAACTTTATTGACACATTCCTGGGGTCAGATACATCACATGATCACACTGACAGAACCACAGGCACATAGACACAGGCAACAGAGCATGCACAATGTCGGCACTAGTACAGTGTATATTCACCTTTCGCAGCAATGCAGGCTGCTATTCTCCCATGGAGACAATCGTAGAGATGCTGGATGTAGTCCTGTGGAACGGCTTGCCATGCCATTTCCACCTGGCGCCTCAGTTGGACCAGCATTCGTGCTGGACGTGCAGACAGCGTGAGACGACGCTTCATCCAGTCCCAAACATGCTCAATGGGGGACAGATCCGGAGATCTTGCTGGCCAGGGTAGTTGACTTACACCTTCTAGAGCACGTGGGTGGCACGGGATACATGCGGACGTGCATTGTCCTGTTGGAACAGCAAGTTCCCTTGCCGGTCTAGGAATGGTAGAACGATGGGTTCGATGACGGTTTGGATGAACCGTGCACCATTCAGTGTCCCCACAACGATCACCAGAGGTGTACGGCCAGTGTAAGAGATCGCTCCCCACACCATGATGCCGGATGTTGGCCCTGTGTGCCTCGGTCATATGCAGTCCTGATTGTGGCGCTCACCTGCACGCCCCAAACACGCATACGACCTTCATTGGCACCAAGGCAGAAGCGACTCTCATCGCTGAAGACGACACGTCTCCATTCGTTCCTCCATTCACGCCTGTCGCGACACCACTGGAGGCGGGGTGCACGATGTTGGGGCGTGAGCGGAAGACGGCCTAACGGTGTGCGGGACCGTAGCCCAGCTTCATGGAGACGGTTGCGAATGGTCCTCGCCGATACCCCAGGAGCAACAGTGTCCCTAATTTGCTGGGAAGTGGCGGTGCGGTCCCCTACGGCACTGCGTAGGATCCTACGGTCTTAGCGTGCATCCGTGCGTCGCTGCGGTCCGATCCCAGGTCGACGGGCACGTGCACCTTCCGCCGACCACTGGCGACAACATTGATGTACTGTGGAGACCTCACGCCCCATGTGTTGAGCAATTCGGCGGTACGTCCACCCGGCCTCCCTCATGCCCACTATACGCCCTCACTCAAAGTCCGTCAACTGCACATACGGTTCACGTCCACGCTGTCGCGGCATGCTACCAGTGTTAAAGACTGTGATGGAGCTCCGTATGCCACGGCAAACTGGCTGACACTGACGGCGGCGGTGCACAAATGCTGCGCAGCTAGCGCCATCCGGCGGCCAACACCGCGGTTTCTGGTGTGTCCGCTGTGCCGTACGTATGATCTTTGCTGGTACAGCCCTCTCGCAGTGTCCGGAGCAAGTATGGTGGGTCTGACACACCGGTGTCAATGTGTTCTTTTTTCCATTTCCAGGAGTGTATGTTCAGCCCATTTGAATTACGTATGAAGCTGGAATCCCAACAGTTTTCGATGTTATTGTGTGTTTCTTGAACATAATGAGTGTTTGAACGAAGGAACCATAAAGAAAGAAAAAAAGAAACGCTTGCAGTCATTTTTTGAAATCCGTTGAATCATCCAGAAATCATGTGGAAGGAACGTGAAATAATTAATTATTAAGCTGTAATCCAAAGAATTTCGGATGTTATTGGTTATTTCTTGAATACAATGAAAGTCAAAAAAAGCTTGTAGTCATTTTTGAAAAATCGCATGAATCGTGCATGATTGTGTTGACAGAAACGTGAAATAATTAATTATTAAGCTCTAATCCCAAGAATGTGGGATGTTATTGTGTGTTACATGAATATAGCGAATATCTGAACGAAGGAGCCATAACCACAACGAAAGTAAAAAAAAGCGAGTAGTTATTAAAAAAATCCAATTAATTCTGCATAAATCATTTGGACAGACACGTGAAATAGGGATAAATTAAAGTGTTTCGTATTTTTATATAAGCCAATGGATTGTACATAACTCTTCTGGGCAGAAACGTTAAACCGAGAAATTAATGTGGTTCCAAAGATAATTCGGAATGTTGCTGGAGTTTTAATTTTGCCTTCATTCTTTATACGCTGTATACTGTGGAAAAACAATTATATTTCGTCTATAATTGTTACTGACATTTTTTATGTAAGCAGTATCAACTATAAAACAGTAAGTCTCCTAGTACTTGCCAAATGATGTTGAAACACTGGCTGTCACAATGGGTGAGTTACTTGACAAATAGCCACAACAGCCCACAGTTTTAGCAGCACTAACCGATGTTTCATATGCGGTGGTGGAATACTGTGTTTGTTTATTTTCTCAATAGACATAGTATGATTACTATAGCTATTTCCATATTGCCTAAGAGTCAAGTAGCTGAAAATGGCAAAAACACTCACTGCTTTCAGTTGCTTAAAATTCTGGGAAATGTGACTTGCATGTCATTGTTCTTTTTTACAGTATACAACATATGAAGAAAAATAATGACATGTGTTATAAAAGGGCAGTACAGTATAATCATCAGCAATAACGTATTTCTGAAGAGCAAAAGTGTCTGTGCTGATCTACAGCATGAAGGCTAATTTAAAATTCCTGCAACATTCGGCATTACCTTTGCAACCACATTAATTTCTCAGTTTAACGTTTCTGTCCAGAAGAATTATGTACAATCCATTGGCTTTTATAAAAATACGAAACACTTTAATTTCTCTCTATTTCACGTTTCTATCTACATGATTTATGCACAATTAATCGGATTTTTTTTTAAATGGCTAGACGCTATTTTTGACATTTGTTATTGTTTTGGTTCCTTCGTTCAGACATTCATTACATTAAAAAACACAATAACATCGAAAACTGTTGAGATTACAGCTTAATAAGTAATTCAACTGGGATGAGCATACAACACAACTGCTGTCACTTCGTTTGTACACGTGTATTTACATTAAGCTTTCACGTTACCGTGCAACCTCTGTGGTACAACTGAAAAGATCGACATACGTACTCATGAAGTCGATTTAAGTTTATTTACGCCATGATGACGTAGCGTTACGTCACTATGGCGTAGAGCTCTCCTCACCTAGCGTGAGATGAATGCTACCTGATCAAGAAAAGGTGCAATGTGGGATACCTTCACTAACACAGGAGAGGACTCTGGAAGATGAACACACTGAGGAAGTAAATGATGAGTCAGATATTGATGTTGTAAGTATACAAACGCTTTTATTTATTAAATATACAAAGTATAAATAAATGTTGCTCTGGGCATAAACTTTAAATGATCAAAGTTTCTCGAAATTCTAATTCATTCACGTCACTGAAATATTGCTTGTATTTTCCTCGCACTTCCTCTTCAGTAACTGTGCTGGTTTGTCGTGTCGTATCAAGTCTTAATATTTGATGACTACCTGACTGCAAGTTTTTATCAGTAAGTTTACAATTTGTGACTTATTGCAATCAGCGGCAGTATGAATGTAATTATGGCTTTTCTTCCTTAAAACGTTGTGCAAAACTGTACATGCAAGAACGATTCCATCAACAGTTTTTACGTCAACCCCTATTGGCGTTAATAACGCTCTAAATCTGTTTGCCATTATTCCAAAAGCATTCTCAACTACACGCCGAGCTCTGCTAAGCCTTTAATTGAAGATCTTTTTCTCCCTTGTTAAGTTCCTTTGAGGATACTGTTTCATTAAATTCGGCATCAAAGGGAAAGCTTCACACCTACGAACACAAATGGCACTGTAGAATCCACTCCTTCCAGATAAAAGGGATCTCGTAAATTTAGAGTTCCAGATACTAGGGAAGTGTAGAAGTCTGTAAGCTTTAGAATACCACCATTTGACACTCGACCATTCATACCGGTGTGAACATATATAAACTCATAGTGTGCATTTACAACAGCGAAAAGGACAACACTGAAAGTACCTTTGTAATTACAGTAATAGAAGCCACTACCAGCAGGTTTTTTAATCAGGACATGCTTACCATCCAATGCCCCTAACCAGTTTTCAAAATTCCATAGTTCTTTAAACTGACGAGCAACATTTCTCCAGTCTTCTTGAGATGAAGGAATCTGAAATTAAAATTGATACAATTACCGAAATGCACGATTAAGTGGCAAAGTTGTACAAACAGTGAAAACACTGCATATTTTTGATGCAAACATTGTGCTTTCCAGGTGAACCTGTCACAGGAGCTACCTTCATCAGGAAGCCCACCAGCTGCAACGCCCACTACAGAGAAAAAGAGATGTGGTCGAACTCAGGAGAGAACATCGTGGACGAAAAAGAGATCTCATTTAGCAGATATTGTGTCCCAGTACCTGAAGGCTGATGACTCTACCCCTGACAATGGTGCCACTGCCTTTGGTAAATGCGTGGGTCTCGAGATTCAGGCAGTTACTGATAACGAACAAAAGGCCATAGAAAAAAAAAAAATTCGGATGTACTCTTTTTGGCAAAGAGGAGGGAAATTAAGTGGTGATTCCCAAATTGTTATGCCTCACTCAAATCCGTATATGCATGTAATGCAATCTCCACCACAGTTTCCACTCTCATACGATGCAACACAATTGCAACACCATAGTAGAATATACGAAACAGGCGCATATCAACAAGCTACACAACTGCAACCCCATGAAAGAACATTTGATGGAGGAGCATGTAAGCCATCTACAAGTGATGGTCAGCAACATTAACTATATTACTGATTGTATTTTACAACAATAAAGATGAATTTCGCTAAGAAACAGCATCAGTTTTCAATAACAATTTTCCCGTAAGCAACCCTATACGTTTTAGTCAAATTTATATGTCAATTCTGACTTTACCAACTAAATATTTCATTTGTGTGTACTAAACACGTGTCGTCTATTCATGCTAGGCGTTCTGAGTGCTCAATAGCAAAACGAAAATTAGATAATTATAAATATTCTGAAAAGAAAATTATTTTCTTTATATTACACTAGTTTGTATTTCAAAACTTCTTTTCTGAGGTCACGGTTATTTTTGGGTGATCTTGTATATTTAGTGCACCCTGAATTAAAAAATGTGACTCACTTTGCTCAATCAGGTCAGGTTTCTTCCCTACCTCAATTTTCGGGTAGTGGCCTATTAGGTATATAAGCTATTCAAGCGTTCGAAATTGTTAGGTTTGTCACAAGGCAGAAATATTTCCATGTCATATTGCAGTAAGCTGGAAAGTAGCATGACTTAAGTTTCCTGAGTGAAAGCATTATTGTTACAAAATGAATCGAAAGTGCAAGAATTGTTCTGGCCAATTTAGCTGCATATTGGATAAGTCATTAAGCCATACTAGAAGTTATACACCACTCCTTTTGTGTCGAAAATCTATCTTGAATTCTTTGGAGCTAAAGCATCTAATAAGCAAGACCTTCCCTTTCATCTGGTTTACACAACGTTAAGTCACAAACCCTCCTGAATCCTCAGAAAATTCCACTCTCACTGCTGCACATTAAAGTTGGTTGGATGAGGTTCTATATGATGGCAGTGAACAAAAAAACTAGGGCTTTTACTTTGTTAAAGCAAATTTCCATGTTTCATTGAGGCTAAATTTAATGTAGGTATTTTTGATGGCCCTCAGATCAGCGAGCTTATGAAAGACTCACAATTCGATGAGAGTGTGGAGGATACAGTGATAGATGCCTGTCTGGTATTGATGTAACATACACTCCTGGAAATTGAAATAAGAACACCGTGAATTCATTGTCCCAGGAAGGGGAAACTTTATTGACACATTCCTGGGGTCAGATACATCACATGATCACACTGACAGAACCACAGGCACATAGACACAGGCAACAGAGCATGCACAATGTCGGCACTAGTACAGTGTATATCCACCTTTCGCAGCAATGCAGGCTGCTATTCTCCCATGGAGACGATCGTAGAGATGCTGGATGTAGTCCTGTGGAACGGCTTGCCATGCCATTTCCACCTGGCGCCTCAGTTGGACCAGCATTCGTGCTGGACGTGCAGACAGCGTGAGATGACGCTTCATCCAGTCCCAAACATGCTCAATGGGGGACAGATCCGGAGATCTTGCTGGCCAGGGTAGTTGACTTACACCTTCTAGAGCATGTTGGGTGACACAGGATACATGCGGACGTGCATTGTCCTGTTGGAACAGCAAGTTCTCTTGCCGGTCTAGGAATGGTAGAACGATGGGTTCGATGACGGTTTGGATGTACCGTGCACCATTCAGTGTCCCCACAACGATCACCAGAGGTGTACGGCCAGTGTAGGAGATCGCTCCCCACACCATGATGCCGGGTGTTGGCCCTGTGTGCCTCGGTCGTACGCAGTCCTGATTGTGGCGCTCACCTGCACGGCGCCAAACACGCATACGACCTTCATTGGCACCAAGGCAGAAGCGACTCTCATCGCTGAAGACGACACGTCTCCATTCGTCCCTCCATTCACGCCTGTCGCGACACCACTGGAGGCGGGCTGCACGATGTTGGGGCGTGAGCGGAAGATGGCCTAACGGTGTGTGGGACCGTAGCCCAGCTTCATGGAGACGGTTGCGAATGGTCCTCGCCGATACCCCAGGAGCAACAGTGTCCCTAATTTGCTGGGAAGTGGCGGTGCGGTCCCCTACGACACTGCGTAGGATCCTACGGTCTTGGCGTACATCCTTGCGTCGCTGCGGTCCGGTCCCAGGTCGACGGGCACGTGCACCTTCCGCTGACCACTGGCGACAACATCGATGTACTGTGGAGACCTCCCGCCCCACGTGTTGAGCAATTCGGCGGTACGTCCACCCGGCCTCCCTCATGCCCACTATACGCCCTTGCTCAAAGTCCGTCAACTGCACATACGGTTCACGTCCACGCTGTCACGGCATGCTACCAGTGTTAAAGACTGCGATGGAGCTCCGTATGCCACGGCAAACTGGCTAACACTGACGGCGGCGGTGCACAAATGCTGCGCAGCTAGCCCCATTCGACGGCCAACACCGCGGTTCCTGGTGTGTCCGCTGTGACGTGCGTGTGATCTTTGCTTGTACAGCCCTCTCGCAGTGTCCGGAGCAAGTATGGTGGGTCTGACACACCGGTGTCAATGTGTTCTTTTTTCCATTTCCAGGAGTGTAATTAGAAAATTTTTCTTGGCATCTATATGAGCCCAAATCATGAAATTACGGTCCAGAAATTTCTGCAAAACTTCAAAATACATGGTGTTCATATGTCAATATAAATGCACATTCTCAGCTCACTTTAGATTAAATCGCTGACACAAGTGACTATAGACAGGGGCAGGGTGAGCTTCATAAAGTGTATCAGAGTCATGGAGGAAAGTTACCAGGTTTGCTAGGATGAGAACATGCTTGTGGACTATTATTGGTGCCTCAAGAGAGATATTCCAGTTACAAAACAAATGCGAAAGTCTTTGAATAGAGCATTTCTTCCATAAAATGATGTTAATGTATGATCTCGTATTCATGATTTAGACTTCATCCAAATGTAAGACAGTTTTCAAACCATAATCCGCATATATTGTAAGTAAGCTATTTAGGTTTTTTTTTTTGGTAACGCCGCCGCCACGTAGCGCTCTGTATAAAAATCACTGGCTGTGCCGTGCGCAGTCTGTGTTTAGTTTGCATTGTTGTCTGCCATTGTAGTGTTGGGCAGCGGCAGCTGGATGCTAACAGCGCGTAGCGTTGCGCAGTTGGAGGTGAGCCGCCAGCGGTGGTGGACGTGGGGAGAGAGATGGCGGAGTTTTGAAATTTGTGAGAATTGGTGTCATGAACTGATATATATATTATGACTATTAAGGTAAATACCTTGTTTGTACTCTATTAAAATCTTTCATTCGCTAACTATGCCTATCAGTAGTTAGTGCCTTCAGTAGTTTGAATCTTTTATTTAGCTGGCAGTAGTGGTGCTCGCTGTATTGCACTGGTTCGAGTAACGAAGATTTTTTTGTGAGGTAAGTGATTTGTGAAAGGTATAGGTTAATGTTAGTCAGGGCCATTCTTTTGTAGGGATTTTTGAAAGTCAGATTGCGTTGCGCTCAAAGCTATTGTGTGTCAGTTTAAGCACAGTCGTGTATAAATTGTTCTAAGGGGACGTTTCAGTATATGTTGAAAAATTTCTTAAGTGCCTTATTTAAAAAATGAAATAGCAATATAACCTGACTTGACTCAACAAAACGAGTTTCATTTTTTATTTCAGCATGCATGAAATATTAAGAATTAGCGTATAAAATTATGACCTCAAAAACGACAGAGACCAGTAAGACTACTGAAAATGCTTAACGTGAATAGGCGAAACATGTTTGTACACACAAATGAAACATTCAATAGCGAAGTAAGTTTTTTCTTATCTATATGATGAAGCATAACTGAAGTAACAACTAGGGAAAGCGGCTGCAAATACTGAAAACATTATTTGTAATTTGATTAAAGTGTGATCCTCTTAATCTTAAATATATTGGCTGCAGTGTGTCAAAGATGGCCCAACACGTTTCGGGGATGATTTTTCCAAGTACCTGAGATGAAACGGCACAGCTGTATTTCAGGTCTTCATAGCTTCTGCCTGTAGCCAGAAATCGCAATGTTGCTTCTGGTCGCTCCTCAGCAGTGATGGTAGCTCTTATATGCGTTTCTTTCTTCTCGATTTTAGGCCGTATGAGATCCAGTAATTCACAAAAAGTATTGTCATCCATACGTACGTAGTTTTTATAGTCTGTAGGCTCTTGAACTTGGAGCGTACGTAACAGATTTATGTGAGGAAACTTGTGTTTATCTCTGAACCTTTCTTTCATCCACAGACGTTTCTTTTTCTTGTCTTCATCGACACATATGAGTGCTGCAGCCACAGCAAGTTTTCCTTTTTGTTTTGGCATGGTGAGCGCCGCTACACGACTGTGCGCTCGCAGGTAGAGGCCGTCCAGCGGTTGGGGGAGGCCACACACAGACCGACTTGTCGGGGGTACCGTTAGCAAGCGGTGTGGCGGACCGGTCGGGCTGTCAATGGGCGGCTTAATCCTCTTGTCAGAGGAAAGCACGCACCGAACTCCCGATTCAGCTCCAACGTTGTTAGTCACTGCCGGTACACATGTTCCCCGGGCGACATCTATTACAGCCTCTCTATCCCGTAATGACTCAAGGCCCAATAATACCGGTATTGATACGTTTTACATTAATAGGAAAGTGCATATAATGCTATCATTTCCAAAGGAAACCTCAACCTATTTCTGGTACTTTATAATTTGTATCATCTTTCCCAGCGCTCCTATAACTTTGCAATTCGTAACAGGAAAAATCGCAGTCTTTTTATTTGCGTTTCCTTCTTGAAAAATTTTGCGTTCATCACCGACACACTCACACCTGTGTCGTCGAGGATAATGGTTGCTACACCATTGATGGTTTGAAACTTCCTGGCAGATTAAAACTGTGTGCCCGACCGAGACTCGAACTCGGGACCTTTGCCTTTCGCGGGCAACTGCTCTACCATCTTTCTTTCAGGAGTGCTAGTTCTGCAAGGTTCGCAGGAGAGCTTCTGTAAAGTTTGGAAGGTAGGAGACGAGATACTGGCAGAAGTAAAGCGGTGAGTATCGGACGTGAGATGTGCTTCGGTAGCTCAGATGGTTGCCGGCACGGTAGCTCAGCGTGTTCGGTCAGAGGGTTAGCTGCCCTCTGTAATAAAAAAAAAACCTGAGTTAATGGATCAACGACGAAATGAAATGGGTGTCTTGCGACGTCCGCCCCCAGCAGAAACAACCAACAAAAATGAGATTTAAAAAAAAGTGATGGTAGATCACTTTCCCACGAAAGGCAAAGGTCCCGAGTTCGAGTCTCGGTCGGGCACACAGTTTTAAACTGCCAGGAAGTTTCATATCAGCGCACACTCCGCTGCAGAGTGAAAATCTCATTCTGGAAACATTGATGGTTTCATTGACACTTGCCTGAATACTTTATTTTTCTGCAATGACGGCAGATTCTTGACAGAGTTTATCTTCGATTTTCTTACCATCCTGATAGCGAATAATATTGATGTTCTCTTGCATAGACGTATTGCCTTCATTCTTGGTCTCGGTCTCCTGGCGAAGGCCTACAGGGACCGAGATTAGTGTGTTGACTTGGTACATTCTGTTTAGCTCCGAGGATACCTCCACCACTTTCACATTGTGTGATTCTACAGTCGGAGGTGGCCTACTCGGCTCCCACCATTGTTGATGCTGATTATTCGGCATGGGTACAGCCTGTACGTAATTTACTGGCTGACCCAGATTCATAAAATTTTGTTGTGGCTGCCAATAACTTGGCCCTGTTTGTTGTTGCCAATTTCAGTATCTGTGACGTTAAACAGTTTCTCTCTAATATTTATTGGCAATCTAGCCTTCAATACCTGTAACAGGTCTCGTGTGGTTACTGGTTCATCCCAGTACCTTGTCGTAGTAATATATTTTTCAAAGTATTTTCTCAAACAGCCTGTCTTCGGGTTGTATATCTCTGCGTTATATACTATCTTCCTTAATCGATCTTGAGGCGACGCTGACCAAAACTGGTCGAGAAACGCCTTCTCAAATTCGTTAAATGTTTTCCATGTTTCTTCTGCGTTCAACGCACAGAGCGATGCGTCACCGGAAATGTGTGAAACCACAAACTGGATTTTCTTTTCCTCCGTCCAATACTTTGGAAGAACGCTTCTAAAGTTTCTAATAAAAACTACTGGCTGAATTTTCTTTTTACTCTCCTCGTTGAATACTTGGTATTGGCGGTGTTTAATCAAGCTCTCTTCATGCATTAATGAACTTAAGTACATGAAGTTGTTGTTATTAGCAGGCGGTGTACTGACTTTGTTGCAATTACACTCTGCTTCATAATTCGGGTATATTGGTGAGATAAATTGCTTGGGTAATACAGACCGATTACCGAAACTTAGTCTATTTTGCACTACAATAGAGGTTGTCGATAAATTTTCAATGTTCTTTTGCCTGTCAGTACCAGCTTCCTCATTACTGTGTGCTGACTTTGTTGCAAGTTTGTGATTTTCGGTGTTCAGTACCTTGGCTACTTCCATTCGGACTTGTTTCTGTACTTCTGTGTGGATATCATTCTGTGTTGACTCCACAGTAGTAGTCAAAGCTTTGAAATGCGTTTCTAAGTTATCTACTTCGGTCTGACGATTATTCACTTGAGGTGGTTTCTTTGCCAACGGTTTAATACTAGTCTTTATTGCATTCATTTCTTTGTTGAAATGAGTTGTAATTGCTGTATCGCGATGGACTATCACCTGATTAATTATCTGGACGATTTCCTTGTCTCATTAGATAAAGATATTCTTGATTTGTTCCAT
Organism: Schistocerca gregaria; assembly: GCF_023897955.1. Taxonomy (NCBI): domain Eukaryota; kingdom Metazoa; phylum Arthropoda; class Insecta; order Orthoptera; family Acrididae; genus Schistocerca; species Schistocerca gregaria. The sequence goes on from NC_064921.1 coordinate 431,683,701, forward strand.
GAATTTCCTATGACCCTCCTGCTCCCTGAGCTGGGTTGTTGTTCTTTCATAGCTTTTTCTTGCCTACGCTTTTCCTTTTCCTGCTCCATGATATTGAAATTTCCTGTAGTAGCATACCTTGAAAATTGCTCATTTCTGCCCGTTGCCTGGTAGAAATATTATCATTAACTTTTAAAGGTTTAACTGTAGGAATGTCCCTCTATGTTGACAACTCCTCAGTTTCAATGTCACTCGTAATATCAGGTAATGAATCGTTATCATCTATATTTACATTATCAAGAACTTGCACTGAAATTTACAAAGGTTTATCTATTTGAGGGTCTGATGCAATTTCTACATCAGCATGCTCATTCGACTTTACTTGATTATTCGATCTAACCGCGTTTCACGCTAATATTGCACAAAAATATATCTACTTCTACATCCATACTTAGCAAGCCACCTGACGGTGTGTGGCGGAGGGTACTTTGAGTACCTCATCGGTTCTCCCTTCTATTCCAGTCTCGTATTGTTCATGGAAAGAAAGACTATCGGTATGCCTCTGTGTGGGCTCTAATCTCTCTGATTTTATCCTCATGGTCTCTTCGCGAGACATACGTAGGAGGGAGCACTATACTGCTTGGCTCCTCGGTGCAGGTATGTTCTCGAAACTTCAACAAACGCCCATACCGAGTTACTGAGCGTCTCTCTTGCAGAGTCTTCCACTGGTGTTTATTTATCATCTCTGTAACGCTTTCGCAATTATTAAATGATCCTGTAACGAAGTGCGCTGCTCTCCGTTGGATAGATATTCTATATCTCTTCTACAGGGTGTTACAAAAAGGTATGGCCAAACTTCCACGAAACATTCCTCACACACAAATAAAGAAAAGATGTTATGTGGACATGTGTCCGGAAACGCTTACTTTCCATGTTAGAGCTCATTTTATTACTTCTCTTCAAATCACATTAATCACGGAATGGAAAAACACAGCAACAGAACGTACCAGCGTGACTTCAAACACTTTGTTACAGGACATGTTCAAAATGTCTTCCGTTAGCGAGGATACATGCATCCACCCTCCGTTGCATGGAATCCCTGATGCGCTGATGCAACCCTGGAGAATGGCGTATTGTATCACAGCCGCCTACAATACGAGCACGAACAGTCTCTACATTTGGTACCGGGGTTGCGTAGACAAGAGCTTTCAAATGCCCCATAAATGAAAGTCAAGAGGGTTGAGGTCAGGAGGGCGTGGAAGCCATGGAATTGGTCCGCCTCTACAAATCCATCGGTCACCGAATCTGTTGTTGAGAAGCGTACGAACACTTCAACTGAAATGTGCAGGAGCTCCATCGTGCATGAACCACATGTTGTGTCGTACTTGTAAAGGCACATGTTCTAGCAGCACAGGTAGAGTATCCCGTATGAAATCATGATAACGTGCTCCATTGAGCGTAGGTGGAAGAACATGGGGCCCAATCAAGACATCACCAACAATGCCTGCCCAAACGTTCACAGAAAATCTTTGTTGATGTCGTGATTGCACAATTGCGTGCGAATTCTCGTCAGCCCACACATGTTGATTGTGAAAATTTACAATTTGATCACTTTGGAATGGAGCCTCATTTGCACTGAAATGAGGATTGACACATTGTTGGATGAACCATTCTCAGAAGTGTACCCGTGGAGGCCAATCAGCTGCTGATAGTGCCTGCACACGCTGTACTTGGTACGGAAACAACTAGTTCTCCCGTAGCACTCTCCATACAGTGACGTGGTCAGTGTTACCTTGTACAGCAGCAACTTCCCTGACGCTGACGTTAGGGTTATCGTCAACTGCACGAAGAATTGCCTCGTCCATTGCAGGTGTCCTTGTCGTTCTAGGTCTTTCCCAGTCGCGAGTCATAGGCTGGAATGTTCCGTGCTCCCTAAGACGCCGATCAATTGCTTCGAACGTCCTCCTGTCGGGACACATTCGTTCTGGAAATCTGTCTCGATAGAAACGTACCGCGCCACGGCTATTGCCCCGTACTAATCCATACATCAACTGGGCATCTGCCAACTCCGCATTTGTAAATATTGCACTGACTGCAAAACCACGTTCGTGATGAACACTTACCTGTTGAAGCTACGTACTGATGTTCTTGATGCTAGTACTGGAGCGCAATGAGTCGCATGTCAACACAAGCACCGAAGTCAACATTACCTTCCTTCAATTGGGCAACTGGCGGTGAATCGAGGAAGTGGAGCACGTACTGACGAAACTAAAATGAGCTCTAACATGGAAATTAAGCGTTTCCGGACACATGTCCACATAACATCTTTTCTTTATTTGTGTGTGAGGAATGTTTCCTGAAAGTTGGGCCGTACCTTTTTGTAACACACTGTATAAACCCTATCTGGTATGGATTCCACACCGGTGAGCAGGATTCAAGCAGTGGGCGAACACGTGTACTGTAACCTACTTCCATTGTTTTCGGATTGCATTTCCTTAGGATTCTTCCAATGAATGTCAGTCTGGCATCTGCTTTACCGACGATTAATTTTATATGGTCATTCCATTTTAAACCACTCCTAATGTCTACTCCCAGATTATTTTATGGAATTAACTGCTTCTAGTTGTTCACCTGCCATATTGTAGCTAAATGATAAAGGATGTTTCTATCTATATATTCGCAGCACATTGCACTTGTCTACATTGAGATTCAATTGCCATTCCCTGCACCATGCGTCAATTCGTTGCAGATCCTCCTGCATTTCAGTACAATTTTCCATTGTTACAACCTCTCGATATACTACTGCATCATCCGCAAAAAGCCTCAGTGAACTACCGATGTTACCCACAAGGTCATTTATGTATATGGTGAATAGCAAAGGTCCTACAACACTCCCTTGTGGCACACCTGAAATCTTCTCTTCGAATGACTTCTCTCCATTGAGAATGACATGCTGCGTTCTGTTATCTAGGAACTCGTCAATCCAATCACACAATTGGGGAACTGTATCGAACTCCTTGCGGAAGTCAAGAAACACGGCATCTACCTGGGAACCCGTGTCTATGGCCCTCCGAGTCTCGTGGACGAATAGCGCGAGCTGGGTTCACATGATCGTCTTTTTCGAAACCCATGCTGATTCCTACAGTGTAGATTTCTAGTTTACAGAAAAGTCATTATACTCGAACATAATACGTGTTCCAAAATTCTACAACTGATCGACGTTAGAGATATAGGTCTATAATTCAGCACATCTGTTCGACGTCCCTTCTTGAAAACGGGGATGACCTGTGGCCTTTTCCAATCCTTTAGAACGCTGCGCTCTTCTAGAGACCTACGGTACACCGCTGCAAGAAGGGGGGAACTTCCTTCGCGTACTCTGTGTAAAATCGAACTGGTATTCCATCAGGTCCAGCGGCCTTTCCTCTTTTGAGCGATTTTAATTGTTTTTCTATCCCTCTGTCATCTATTTCGATATCTACCATTTTGTCATCTGTGCAACAATATAGAGAAGGAACTACAGTGCAGTCTTCCTCTGTGAAACAGCTTTGGAAAAAGACATTTAATATTTCGGCCTTTAGTCTGTCATCCTGTTTCAGTACCATTTTAGTCACAGAGTGTCTGGACATTTTGTTTTGATCCACCTACCGCTTTGGCATGAGACCAAAATTTCTTAGGATTTTCTGCCAGGTCAGTACACAGAACTTTACTTTCGAATTCATTGAATGCCTCTCGCATAGCCCTCCTCACACTATATTTCACTTCGTATAATTCTTGTTTGTCTGCAAGGCTTTGGCTATGTTGTGAAGTTCCCTTTGCTTCCGCAGCAGTTTGTACCACGGTGGCTCTTTTCCATCTCTTATGGTCTTGCTTGGAGCATACTCATCTAATGAATATTGTACGATGGTTTTGAACTTTGTCCACTGATCCTCAACACTATCTGTACTTGAGATAAAACTTTTGTGTTGAGCCGTCAAGTACTCTGAAATCTGCTTTTTGTTACTTTTGCTAAACAGAAAAATCTTTCTACCTTTTTTAACATTTCTATTTACGGCTGAAATCATCGATGCAGTAACCGCTTTAAGATCGCTGATTCCCTGCTTTGCGTTAACTGTTTCAAATAGTTTGGGTCTGTTTGTCACCAGAAGGTGTAGTATGTTATCGCCACGAGTCGGTTCTCTGCTTAATTGGTCAAGGTAGTTGTCAGATAAAACACTTAAAAAATTTTCACTGACTTCTTTGTCCCTGCCACCCGTTATAAACGTTTGAGTCTCCCAGTCTATATCTGGTAAATTGAAATCTCCACCCAGAACTATAACATGGTGGGGAAATATACTCGAAATATTTTCCAAATTTTCCCTCAGGTGTTCTGCTACAAAAGCTGCTGAGCCAGGGGAGCCTATACTGACAACAACGAAAAATCCAACGAAATATCTTACAACTAACACATATACAAATAACAATGGCTAAATGGGTGAAATGTGTACACAAAATATCTAACGAAAAATTGTATTTGAAAATGTTACACTCACAGCCACAATACTGAAGCACTGATATTTAACCGCCCTGTCACTTCAACTGAACTGTTGCTACTTTTTAAATGCACATGCCAATGTGTCGTGTGGTGTAATTGAGAATGTGCTGTGCTGTACACTTTCAGCAAGATTACAATAAAGTTAGTTGTTTATTATTATCATAAGACGAGATTTTATTTAATCACTGCTTTTACTGGCTAATGAAAGTTATTTTGTTAAAGAAATCTCCACCTGGTAATGTGTAGCAATGTTGTCTGTCAAGCAGTGTAAATGTCACTAAGGTCATTCACAAAAGAAATCATTTATAACCAACAAACAAGCTAAATATATGATAATTAATCTGAACTAAACAAGATTAATGACTTTTTAGTAATTTCAGTACTGATTATTTAAAAGACTCGTTGCTAGTGGCAGATCATTTATCAAAATTAACGCTAATGTTATTGCATTTTCCTGTCAAAATATTTCATAAAAGTTATTACGAAATTACCAGGCTTCATACATCAGCAGATAAGAAATTATATCACGTAAGATGCTGTTTACATTCATAGAATTTCGGCGTATTCACAGTCCAACGGGAATTTATTACCTCAGAGTGAATCCTCGGCCATTAATAAACAATTATTATTGCAATTATAACAAACAACATTTATATCTATATAGAAAATCAATTTAAAACTGCCACTGGAATATTTTGCTAAGACGGTGCCTAACATAAGACAATCACTATTCGAGTCTGCTTCAGGCTGTTTTACTCGTAATAAATAATATATATTAAATCTTTTCTCACCATCACTATATGCATTAACATTTGAAAATATTTCTCAGTGTTACAAGACACATTAATATTCACGCCGCCCGGAGTGGCCATGCGGTTAGAGGAGTCATGCCACTGACTGCACGGCCCCTCCCGCCTGAGGTTCGAGCCCTCCCTCGGGAATGGGTGTGTGTGTTGTTCTTAGGATAAGTTAGTTTAAGTAGTGTGCAAGTCTAGGGATGACCTCAGCAGTTTGATCCCTTAGAAATTCACACACATTTGAACAGCATTTTATTAACCATTTATCAATAAACTGCGCTGTAGGTCAATAGCACTAATGGCTGCACTCTTTGGTATCTGAGCAGAAAATGCAACATTTGTATAGGACGATAATTACAATGAAGTAAAACTCCAAGAAAAGAAGAAACATTTCAATGACACATAAACTCCATTTTCAAATATCGGTTAGCAACACAGTAGAGATTTTTACAGACGTCTGAGGTACGAGACAGCAGTCACATCCTGTAAGTACAATAGTTCGAAAAAGAAGAAGAAAGGTTTTTCTACAAAATAATAGATGACAAAAGATTAAGATTTTCATTATCTTTTTATATGGGTATTGTATGAGATACATTTTTTTACAAAATATTCAATTATGTCATTGACAATAATAATTTATTATTTTATTGACAATGAAGTTCTTTTTATTAGTATTACAAGGATAGGATCAGAGTTCAGTCATATTCCACATACAGCGCTGTCGTGAATATTATTTTGAATAAAATATAGGCGTGAGTATTACAGTTACTTCCCTTAAGATCCCAGCAAATGAATCCAAATCCGAGACATTTTTCTTCAGTTTGCTCCAGACGGTTACTTCATTTTATTCCTGTTCATGCTTCCAGTGACAGTACATGGGAATTCTAGTCTTATTTATGTGGAGTAGATTTAGGTACGTTCAGGTTGTCTAGCAGCTCCACCACTGGTCTTCCCACCGGCTTGTAGACAACTCCATCACCTGTGAACATCCTGCATCTTAAACAAATACGCCTCAGGCCGCCGTGCAGTGTATGGTGGCGGGTACATTGCACCGATGATATCTATTACCCTTCAGTCCCGGCTTCACACACTGTTGTAGTAAAAACTGATTGTCTATATATCTCCATACATACGCTAATCCACCTGTATGTTCCAACAGAAACATGTCGTCTCTCCCAGATAATTTTTTTTCCATTACGTTTCGAATGGTGTGTGCCAACCTATACAATCCTAGCAGCATCCACATGATGCTTTTGCTTCATTTATCACATGACTGGCATTAAGAAACTACACAGTACTCAGCTGTTGAATCGATGTTACTGTTCACCATTACATATCATTTAACCACAAATAGGTGTTTGCATGTTAATGTCAGGATAGCAGCTGACAATGATTGAAAATTATAGTGGAAACCGAGAATGTATGGGGAGATATGTAGGGAGGGCTGGTTCAAATAGAGTGGGACAAGCTGTACAGCAAACTGACATGTAACAAGGGGCAGTTGATGTGTATGGTACATTCTGTCTCAGCATTCCTGCCTTCAACAGTAACAGTGTTAGTGCATCAATGCTCACTATGTTTGATGTTGCTAAGTTAAAATTATCAGCTCGAGAGTCATCACAGAGCATATTTTTAAAGCATCAATGTGCCATGAACATTCGTGGTTGCAGGAAGCGATATGTGCTGCAGTAGGGCGAGATTAGATCTGTGGTATTGTCTTGTTTAAAATAAGTGGAAAATTGAGATGGAGATGTTCTGTTTGTGATTTCAATCACTCAATCATTCTATGGTCAACAAAAAGTTCGATGCAAGATGGTATACCTATTCCAACAAATTTTACACGCTACAAATATTAAATTCAATACATCAAAAACATTTAGTAGTTAAATACTGTTGTATAGCTTCCAAACGTCTGTCAGTGTTATTTACACAAAGTGATGCTGTGTGTGGTAATCCCTCCTACCCACCGTTAACAGATGCTTCATTAAAACTACAGTCTTCTGTGTCACATGCATACATGTAGACTCTCTCCTGATTCTGAAAAGTAATTTACTTATGAACAAAATATCCATTCATTCTGTGGAGCAATGGAATCAGATGAGCATAACATAGTTCCCAAGTATTTGTCAGGACTGATTAAGTAAAGTGATGCTGTTAAAGTTACTCCCTGCTCTCATTAACAAATGTTCCATTAAAAGTACAATCTCCTGAATATTACACATTCCATACTAATTTTTGAAATGTACTTCCATGTTGCTAGTATTTAGGTAGGGTCAAAGATGAACAGTCAATTTCCATAGTTATGAACCAGAGATTAAAAACCGAGTTCTTTTTAGCAGAGGAAGATGTAAGCGTTTCTCGAATATGTTAGGTAGTCACACATAACCAATCTCTTAAAACATGTAACGTTGAATCCATTAGCTAGGAAGCATCTATAGAAGGCCACTGCATTAGTACAGGCTTATGGTCCATTTCAATGTCAACCAGTTCTGCTTTAGATGAATTTCTTACATCCCTGTTCCATCCATATAAATTTCTCCTAAAATCCTTCATGCTCCTGACTGTCGGGAGTGGCACAATCTCTCTAGAATGCATGGATTTCCCCTTATTAAAGTGCCAATATATGGCATCATCCTTTCATCCGTCCTCATACGAGGTATGATTGGAAAGTTTTAAGAATGGGCTTGTAATTGTACAATGGTCGTACTTACATGCTACTGTGAAGCATCTTCTTCAAAATAGTCCCTTTCTGACTGAACACACCGACTCCAACGCTGTCTCCACTTTTGGAAACATTCCTGGAATTTTTTTTTCCTGAAGTGTTTTAAAGACGCTCTCAATATTGCCTGTATGTCTTCAACCGAGTCAAATCGCTTCCCTTTCGGTAAAAATTTCAATTAAGGAAACAGGCAGAAGTCCGCAGTGGCTAAATCAGGGGAATGTGGCGGTTGTGGAAGCACAGTAATTTTGAATTTCGTAAAAAAATTCAACGATGGAGAAGGCACGATGAGCTAGAGCATTGTCCTGGTGTAGCACCCAACTCCTGCCTTTCTACAATGCAGGCCTTTTCTTCCACATCTTTTTGTGCAAACGGTCAAGGACACATTTGTAGTATCCCTGGTTAGTGGTCTGTCCTACAGGGGTAAATTCATGATGCACATTACCGGTAGAATCGAAAACATCACCAACATTGTCTTTAACTTCGACCAATTTCGCCATGCTTTTTTCGGTCTTGGTGAACCTGGAGTCTTCCAGTACGATGACTGCACTTTGGTTCAGGATCATATCCATATACCCACGATTCGTCACCTGTTATTGCCCTATTTAACAAATCTGGGTCATCTTTAGTCCAGTTAATAAGTCCTGGCACACTTCAAGTCGGTATTGTCTCTGGTCACTTGACAACACTTTTGGAATAAATTTTACTCACAGCCGACGCATGTTCTAATCTTCAGTACAAAAATTAATTGACCTGCATAGAAACTTAAATTAAGTTCATCAGAAATCTCCATAATTGTAAGTCCATGATCAGAGCGCACTAAATCGCGTACTTTCACAACAGTTTCATTCGTTTTTGAGGTGGAAGGACGGCCAGACCGTGATTCATCTTCAAATGATTCGCAGCCATTTTTAAATCTTTTGAACCAGACAAAAACATTTGACTAGCTCATAAAATTATCCCCAAAAGCTGGTTTTAATAGTTCATAAGTCTCAGAAGCTGATTTCCCGGTTTTAAAACAAAATTTCTCACAAACCAGTTGCTCCGTTTTTACGTCTATTTTCACACAGACAGACTGCTATCATTTTAAGAACATACCTTAGTGTGACCAATATAAGGAAAAATAAGAAAAGAATGCATTTTAACGGCAATACTTTATTCTTCACCATGAGTATTAACAATGTATAAAAATATGTCATAAAGTAACAGTATGTCATACAACATCGTTGCTTTTGTCAAAAACGCTCTTACTGTAGCTAAAACAGGTCTCTGACCCACAGCACACGAGGAAAATGGAGGTTCACATTTAACGAAAGCAGTTGTAAGTCTGCAGGGAAAGAATAGTACTCCCATTCCTCCCTGGAAATAGATTTTATGCAGGTGAGCATTGTCAGAAGCTCTCACAGTCACATGGTGTTCCAATGTTCAGATGTTTAAATGGAGGCTTAGTATTAGGTGTGTCCTTTGCAGTAATTTTTGCATCTCTGTTTAGACAAATATTATCCACAAAATCCTTGCCCCTCGCAAGAAGCACAAAGAAGCACTTGGAAAACCACACAGCATGTTCAACCTGATGGGTTATTTGTTTCATCACAATATTTCAATACTCCCCACAATGGAAACTTAAGGTTTCATCTCCATCACTGGTGTAAAATAATATAACTTTACTTAGTTTGTCAGGACGGTACTTAACAGCTAAAGCCTAACCTTTGAAAGATGCCAGCTTTAAAGCATGTGTTCTATATTTACGATGAGCTAACCTAATGTCTTTCACAACACACATTGAATTGCATAACGATGATGATTCAGGAGATGTACACTCCTGGAAATTGAAATAAGAACACCGTGAATTCATTGTCCCAGGAAGGGGAAACTTTATTGACACATTCCTGGGGTCAGATACATCACATGATCACACTGACAGAACCAAAGGCACATAGACACAGGCAACAGAGCATGCACAATGTCGGCACTAGTACAGTGTATATCCACCTTTCGCAGCAATGCAGGCTGCTATTCTCCCATGGAGACGATCGTAGAGATGCTGGATGTAGTCCTGTGGAACAGCTTGCCATGCCATTTCCACCTGGCGCCTCAGTTGGACCAGCGTTCGTGCTGGACGTGCAGACAGCGTGAGACGACGCTTCATCCAGTCCCAAACATGCTCAATGGGGGACAGATCCGGAGATCTTGCTGGCCAGGGTAGTTGACTTACACCTTCTAGAGCATGTTGGGTGACACAGGATACATGCGGACGTGCACTGTCCTGTTGGAACAGCAAGTTCCCTTGCCGGTCTAGGAATGGTAGAACGATGGGTTCGATGACGGTTTGGATGTACCGTGCACTATTGAGTGTCCCCTCGACGATCACCAGAGGTGTACGGCCAGTGTAGGAGATCGCTTCCCACACCATGATGCCGGGTGTTGGCCCTGTGTGCCTCGGTCGTATGCAGTCCTGATTGTGGCGCTCACCTGCATGGCGCCAAACACGCATACGACCATCATTGGCACCAAGGCAGAAGCGACTCTCATCGCTGAAGACGACAAGTCTCCATTCGTCCCTCCATTCACGCCTGTCGCGACACCACTGGAGGCGGGCTGCACGATGTTGGGGCGTGAGCGGAAGACGGCCTAACGGTGTGCGGGACCGTAGCCCAGCTTGATGGAGACGGTTGCGAATGGTCCTCGCCGATACCCCAGGAGCAACAGTGTCCCTAATTTGCTGGGAAGTGGCGGTGCGGTCCCCTACAGCTCTGCGCAGGATCCTACGGTCTTGGCGTGCATCCGTGCATCGCTGCGGTCCGGTCCCAGGTCGACGGGCACGTGCACCTTCCGCTGACCACTGGCGACAACATCGATGTACTGTTGAGACCTCACGCCCCACGTGTTGTGCAATTCGGCAGTACGTCCACCCAGCCTCCCACATGCCCACTATATGCCCTGGCTCAAAGTCCGTCAACTGCACATACAGTTCACGTTCACGCTGTCGCGGCATGCTACCAGTGTTAAAGACTGCGATGGAGCTCCGTATGCCACGGCAAACTGGCTGACCCTGACGGCGGCGGTGCACAAATGCTGCGCAGCTAGCGCCATTCGACGGCCAACACCGCGGTTCCTGGTGTGTCCGCTGTGCCGTGCGTGTGATTATTGCTTGTACAGCCCTCTCGCAGTGTCCGGAGCCAGTATGGTGGGTCTGACACACCGGTGTCAATGTGTTCTTTTTTCCATTTCCAGGAGTGTATGTGGAAGTATTTCCATTCTGCACAGGTTATAAGTATTATACAAAACAAAACAGCTTGACCCACTGATATACCTCTCTGACACCCTCAGACATCCACTATGTTACAGAAAGACCTGCTTTCGAGGCTCCCTTTATATATAGCCTACTCAAAAAATCCAAGATGCCAATGTTTTTCCCACCTGATCATGAAGTTGTTTCTGGTCATACACTCTAAATTTACTTGTAAACCTAGTACAGTTTTAAACACCTGGCGCAAGTGCGCTAGTTTTCTGTATTTGTGTGTATTGGTATCTTGCGGAGGACCCCAAGACATACCTGGGACCTACTGCTGAGGAATCTAACATCACACACTACTACTGGATTCGCCTTCAGAACCTATCCCGGACCTACCCCTGGTGAATCCACCTTCAGACGTTGCCCCAGGCATATTCCAGATTGATCTACATTCGAATTCTATACCAGTCATAACATGTGATAGGTCCACCTTTGGATCCTATCCCGGATCCTTCCTGTAGCGTGCAAATGACAGAAAATATAATAGAATTTTCAAACCATAATTAAAAGTGAATTTTCGTAAAACAAATGATGTCACATGCCTCTGGAAGCGTATAAAAACTTTCAGGATGGATGTAAGCTCACATATATGATCTACTCGAATATGTACGGAGGGGGGGGGGGGGGGGGGGGAGGGAGGGAGGAAGTTGTAGAGGGACTGTCCTATTTTCCATGACGATGATTTTACAGGTATTTTTGGTCATAAATGCGTATGACGTTGCAAATTTGATAAATGTACTCAACCACTGTAATATTATATTCTTTGTAAGAGACCAGAGATATTGGTCAGACAGGTTACTTCATTTTGAAGAGAGTAGCAGCGTCAGTATGTGTTGGACAGTTCAGTTATATACTTCGTTTGAAAAGGATGGAAGTTAGCCTGCAGTGTAGGGGAGGCAGCATTATTTGAGAAAGAGTTTTGTAATAATATGTTTTGAGGAAAGATATTCAGCAAATTATATTAATGAAATAACCATAAACGCTAACTTTTAAGGTAGTCATTTTTTTAAAGATTTGTAGCGATGTAGTTTCTTATTGTTAGAACATCGTGTATGGTTAAACTGTGGCGTAGAAATTTTATAATGCAACATATGGTTATGTCTTACAGTTGAAACAAGTATCAAGGAAGGTAACTGCACACAGGAAAGTTATTAAGAAATATTTTGCCAACTTGTGTAGGCGTGAGAACTATATGAAAAGGTATGTTGTTGTCATGGCTTAATGAAGCATAGTTAAACTTGGAATCTATTTTCATTTTTAGCTACACGAATCTGTACACTCCTATTGCACATTGCGAGTTGTGTACTGAGAAGCATTTTGTGAAAACTGGTAAGATACTGTCCTGCACTGCACACAGCAAGATGGCAAATGAAATTTGGTTTTGGACTGTCACATGAATATTTCTAATAACAACAAGTTGCGGAGCAGACGAGCGTTTCGTGCACACGGGTAGCCCAATAAATTTAATTAACCATCGAAGTTCATGTCTACTGTAAGGCACAGTGTATTTGTGAAGATAACATCAGTACCTGTCCTGAAGCTTAATACTCGTAAAAGATTGCAGGAAAGTGCTATAGTGTGAACTTTCAAGCAGTTTCAGCAAAAAGACAGATGAGTTAATTTTTATGTCCATTTGTAATTATTGTAACAGTTTAGATACAGTGACTGTTTGCAAGACTAAATGTAAAAATTAGCAATATCCTGTGCCAACATTTTAACCTGAATGATTTTCTTTTACAGTCACGTGACATATGTAAATTTCACAGAAAATGGATTGCTTTCTCGTAGACCTATGATCGGCAATCCAAGGTTTGCGAGTCACATGTGGCTCTTTGCCCTCTTGAGTACGCCTCATCCACAAAATACCACGTGCAGTGGCCCACATACAGCGCGATTTAATCATTAGGGTCAGTAAACCTACTTGCTTTTTCCGTTACGTGGACGACACGTTCGTCATCTGGCCACATGGTATGGATAAACTCCTTGACTTCCTCATACATCTAAACTCCATACACCCCAACATCAAATTCACTATGGAGACTGAAACGGAGGGTAAATTACCTTTCCTTGACGTCCTGGCCAAGGGATGGGCTGACGGCACCCTAGGTAATGGGGTGTATCGGAAGACAACGCACAATGATCTGTATTTGCACGCAGACAGCTGCCACCACCCTTCGCAGAGGAATGGGGGTACTTACAACTCTAGTACATAGGACGCACACTATCGCTGACGCAGAGAGTCTACCCCAGGAATTGGAACATCTGAGAACTGTATTTCGCAAAAATGAGTATTCAGAGTAGCAGAGTCAACGTGCTCTCCGCCCAATCACTACAGCACAACCTGTGGAGATGGATGAAATCGCGAGGGAGGAGGTAGGCACTGCGTTTATTCCATATAGAGGCGCACTCTCGGGGAAAATCGCCCGCATTTTGAAGAAACACCGGGTCGGAACTGTGTTTTGTCCTCCGAATAAAACTCGTGCACTGGTGGGGAGCGCCAAAGATGATCTCGGTTTGAGGAAGGCCGGAATGTACCAGATTCCGTGTCAATGCGGCAAGTCGTATATAGGTCAGACGATGCGTTCCGTCGAGGACCGATGCCGTGAACACCAGAGGCACACTCGACTGATGTATCCGAGCAAGTCGGCGGTCACTGAACATTGTTTGTCGGAAAATCACGGTATGGAGTATGAACGCTCGAGGATTCTGCTTACAGACGTCGAGATAGTGGGACAGCGTTGTTAGAGAGGCCATCGAAATTCGCACCAATGACGACCTCATAAACCGTGACTGTGGCTATAATCTTAGCAAGGCTTGGGAACCAGCGATTGGGTTAATCAAGAGTAAATCGAGCAAACGTATAGTTGTGACGACCACGGCGGACAGAGCCATCACACCGGCGTCATCTCAGACGCCGTCGCAATCTGTTCCACCGCGCGACCGTGGCGTTGGGCGCGGACGGCGGAGGGAGCGCGCCGCCTGCAGAGGGTATTTAAATCGGCCGCCGCCGCGACCGAACCTAGTTCCGTCTGAGCAACCATAGCGTACGATCTCCGTGTCGGCACGTTCACTGGAGCTCAGTTCGTCAGTTCACCTGATGATGGCGACATGTATGATCGCCGAAATATTGTGCCCGTTGGACACTGTAGATCGGCATTACACCCGTGGATACTTTGATTATTTCTGTGTATGATTATGTTTTTTGTTTACGTAATGTAATTGTTGTGAACGTGATTGGCATTTTCATTTATTCTGAAGTTGTATGCTTGCTTATTACTTAAAATGTTATTTGAAATTATTTTCTTCAAACAGAATAAATGATTATGTAATTTTGTTTAAAACTGTAAATTGGTGTAATCAGAATCTATAAATTTGTTAGTTGAAGCGAGATGTATGCCCCAGGTTTACTGCTATGAATGGTGTACGTGGCCGGTGAAAAATACCAGTGTTTCAATGGTGCTATATCGATGTGTACGCGATTAAAGAACTAGTGACATCACATGTGACGAAACCATAACTGCATTTTGACTCATTCTGAATAAAACTGTGATATGCATACCGCTAAGCCGTGTGCACGCCGTAAATTCAATGTGGTGACAAAAGTCATGGTATAGCGATATTCACATATACAGATGGCGGTAGTATCGCGTACACAAGGTATAAAATGGCAATGCATTGGCGGAGCTGTCGTCGGTACTCAGATGATTCACGAGAAAAGGTTCCGAGGCGATTATGGCCGCACAAAGGGGAATAAACAGACTTTGAACGGGCAATGGTAGTTGGAGCTAGACACATAGGACATTCCTTTTCGGAGATCGTCAGGGAAGTCAATATTCCGAGATCAACAGCGTCAAGAGTGTGACGACAGTACCCCATCTCAGGCATTACCTCTCACCACGGACAATGCAGTGGCTGATGGCCTTCGCTTTACATAAGGGAGCAGCAGCATTTGCGTATGGTTGTCAATGACAACAGACAACTAACACTGAGTGAAATAGCCGCAAAAATCAATGTTGCACATATGACGAAAGTATCCATTAGGACAGCGAGATGAATTTGGCGTTAATGGGCTATCGCAACAGATGGCCGATGTAAGTGCCTTTGCTAACAGCACATCGCCTGCAGCGCCTCGCCTGGGTTAGTGATCCTATCGGTTGGACCCTATGACTGGAAAACCATGGCCTGGTCAGATGAGTCCCATTTCTGTTGGTAAGAATTGATGGTAGGGTTTGAGTGTGGCGGAGACCCCATGAAGCAACGAACCCAAGCTCTCAACAAGGCACAGTGCAAGTTGATGGTGGCTCTATAATGGTGTGGACTGTGTTTAGAGGAAGTAGACTGGGTGCTTTGATCAATCTGAACTGATCACTGACTTGGTCCTCTGGTCCAACTGAACCGATCATTGACTGGAAATGATGAAATGTCTGGCTGCATGGAGACCATTGACAACCATTCATAGACTTCATGTTTCCATACAACAATGGAATTTTTATGGATGACGATGCGCCATGTTATCGCGCCACAATTGTCTGCAATCCGTTTGAAGAACTTAGTGGACAATTCGAGTGAATGGTTTGGCCACCCATCGAACATTTATGGGAAATAATCGAGAGGTCGGTTCCTGCACAAAATCCTGCACTGGCAACAGTTTCGCAGTTATGGACGGTTATAGAGGCAGTGTGACTCAACATTTCTGCAGGGGACTTCCAAAGACTTGTTGAGTCCGTGCCACGTCGAGTTGCTGCAATATGCGGCGAAAAGGAGATCGGACATGATATTAGGAGATGTCTCATGACTTTTGTCACGTTAGTGTATACCATTTTCGTTTGTAAATAGCAGATACTCTTTGGTGGGTGCTATGGACTGTGAAATGAAACAGAAAATACGGTAACGCATTTCCGTATAGTATACATACAGATACAAAGAACTTTAACTCTGTGCTGACTGCCGCTTAATTGAAGCGACTACGCAGACAACTGTGCACAACACAAACTGTTTGGTATAAACCACAAACTAATGTTTTACGGTACAATTAACTTGATTTGCTTTCGCAGTGCGGTAGGAAATAGTCTGGAAAACGCCCCACCGCGGTTTAATATGCAAGCATAAGTCTGAAAAATGGGGTTTGTGGAAAGAAGAGTGTCGCAAGTTTGTCGTTGCATACAGATACGTGAATTTTAATTACTTCTGCTAACATCGATCGTTCCTGTAAGATTCGCAACAGGCACCCACAATCATGGAGCCCAGCAAGACAATACCAATCACCGGATTACACACTCAAGAATCGTGGACTAACGACACAGACGATGATGACTTACCAACAGTATCAGCTAAGTGGAAAAACTGTTTCGAAGGAACACTGGCCAGCTACATTGTCCTAATCAGTGATTTGATGAATCATTGTGTATAAAGTAGAGCGTCTTTTCTCGGAAATTCATTTTACGTAATTGTAAAGCTATTTTGATTTCTTTTCAATAACATTCAGAACAACAGTTAAAACTTGGTTTCGTTCTTTGAGTTATTTCTTTTCATAATCATAAAAATTTTGCCAGTTCATTAAATAACGACACAGTCCTTATTATTGCAAATGATTATTCTCAAAACTAATGAAACAAAAGATGAACAGTTTGAAATATGTCAATAGAAAATCAACCAGGCCAAAACATACATGAACCAAAGTAATAAACTGATGAAAAATATTTATAAGCTACGAAACATGTAAATAATAATTACAGTGTCTAAGAAAAATGTAAGAAAACGATTTGTAAAATTTATTTAAGTTCTCTGCATATCGATGGCGGCAGTGAAGTATCTATACCAAGCTCTTTGTTGGCGGGGGAGCCCGCACATTGATACATATGGAGCGCGGCGAGAAGCGCGCAGCACTGTCGACATAACATTCTTGAGTCAATCTTTGTGCAGTGGAGTTGTGTGTAGAGACAGAGCGGAGTGCCTGTTCGCCACTAGCTATAAGTTTTACTGCATTTGATTCGCTTTTAACTGCCAAAGTTTCTTTGTTTATGTAGTTTGTAAGTTTTTACCTGCATTTTCCTGTTTTATTGTCGATCTCGTAGGAAGTACTGAGCTGCGCCAATGAAATTTGCAAGCTGTGTATGCAACATCATTACATCAGAAGGCAGTAGCACTATACGAGTTGTTCAGATTGTGTGGAAGAATTTGTTATCAATGGTATTCTGTTCCGTTTGGACTAATGGGTAATCGCTCATAATGTTATGATCTTTGGGTAATTACTTGTATGCGTGTGTGAAATATTCAGTTAAATTGAGGTAAAAGTAGGCTATTCCTGGTTTCAATTACCTTAAAACTTCCAAGAGCGAGAAATTAGGGGAGAAAGATTGGGATATTGTCAGCCCGAGTAGCTGAACAAGGTCGGTTCTACCTCATTCGATATTCGACAAGGGTCTGTTTCGAATGATACAGCTTCATTCTGTGATGCCACTGATTCGTTATTTTCACAAAAGGAAACACCATATTTTCGATGGTGCAACAAGTTATCTCTTTCAGGCTCATAATTTTGAAAGAAAAACTTTGCTTCGCTTTCTAATGAAGGAAGGAAGATTAGCATTTAATGTCCCATCGACAGCACAGTCATTAGAGCCAGAGCACAAGCTTGTATTACCGAATGGCTGGGGAAGGTAATCAGCCATGCCCTTTTCTAAGGAACCATCCCAGCAACAGGCTGGTGTGAGCTAGATAAAACATGGAAAAATTAAATCTGGATGGTCACATGCAAATTTCAACTGTCGTCCTTCCAAATACAAGTCCATACCACCTCACCCGGTTCACTACACACGCATATTGAAACATCGCCAGAAAAATAATATCTCAAAAACAACACTTTTGAATATCAGCGAAGCTTCTCTCAAAAAGTTTCATAGATTCAGAAACAGCGAAGTGACAACAGATATTCTTAAAAAGTCTTTCAATGCTACTGTAACGCAACTAAATTTGTCTTGCTTTATTATTATTGGCAACTTTGAAAGACAACTGCTGAACGATTTGAAAAACAGAGGTTATGGAGCTCAAAATTTCAACACCTTTGTGCTGGTAAAGAAATTTTGGGGAAAAAGAAATGCAAACTTAGTTTACAGCACAGGTATTCTGCTTTGAAGGACTAAGAGACGGAAGGTCGTTTATTTTTGACACTGGCAGTAGTATTCCTGACATACAATCAGCTGAAAAAACCATCATTCTTTCCTTATCCAGTTCTCCATACTCATGTGAACAATGATTTTCTATCATGAACTGTAAGAGTCAATTGAGGTGTGGTGCTATTGATGAGAACCTGTGATACTGCCAATCATTAAAACACATCATATAAGCTTACGCAGAGTCTCAGAGAGATGCAAGATGATTGATTACATCATCATGATTTAATTTTATGGATAGCGTACAGTATAAACCTGACAAATAAGACACATCGTTATTAGGTATGATACTTTCTATACAATGCACTCGAATTTATAGTTTCAGATTTAAAAATTTACTTAAAGTGCTTATATGCTTCTCAGCACATAACTCTTGATGTCCAGTGTGAGTGCACTAACAGAGTCATGAAAGCAAAAATGAAAATATGGAACTAATCTTAACGAATGATAAAAGTGAACAGACTCCAAGTTTAACTATCCTTCATTAAGCCATGACAACACTGCAGCTTTTCATAAAGTTTCCACATGTAGACAAGTTGGCAAAATATTCCTTAGTAACTTTCATGTGTACAATTACCTTCCTTGGCACTTATCACAACTGTAAGACTAAACCATATATTATACTATTTCTATACCAAACTCCAACCATGTGCAGTGTTCTAATACCACTATAAATCTAAAAAACGTTATTACCTTAAAAGTTGGCTTTTATCATTCTTGCCGGCCGCAGTGGTCTAGCGGTTCTAGTCACTCAGTCCGGAGCCATGCGACTGCTACAGTCGCAGGTTCGAATCCTGCCTCAGGCATGGATGTGTGTGATGTCCTTAGCTTAGTTAGGTTTAAGTAGTTCTAAGTTATAGGGGACTGATGACCATAGATGTTAAGTCCCATAGTGATCAGAGCCATCTTCATTCTTCCTTTAATATAATCTCATTTGCTGAATATCTTTCCTCAAGACATGGTATTACAAAATCCTTTTTTAAATAATGCTTCCTCCAATACACAGCAGGCCAGTTTCCATCCTTTCCAAATCAATTACACAGCCAAACTGTCCAATCACACAATGACACTGCTACTCTCTTCAAAATGAAGTAAAATCTCTGACCAATGTCTCTGGTCCCTTACAAAAAATGTAATACTGCAGAGGGTGCATAAGTTTATCAAATTCGCAACTTCATTCACATTTATGGTCAAAATCATCGCAATGGCAAATAGTAAAGTCCCCTTTCAAAGTGGTTAAAGCAATTGTTTTCATCGTGATACATCAGGCTTGACTGGAGAGCTGGACAGAAGTGCCCCACCTCACACATGGAGGTAGAGGGCACAGCAGCAGCACGCCACCTGTCACAAGAAGTCACACAACACATTTCTGTCTTTACGTCCATAATGTGTGGAGACAGGGGGCATTACTCCTGTTAATAGACTGGTGATTGAGGCAACGTCTCTTTACATGCAAGCACTCTGGCACATGCAGTGCTGTGAAGACTCAGTGTATTCCACAGTATGATAGCAATCACAATGCAGATTACAAAACTATATTATTTTACATTAGTTTAAGGGACCACTGCTGACAGCCTTGCCACAGCAGTAACACCATTTCCCGTCAGTTCACCAAAGTTACATGTGGTCGGGCTGGGCTAGCACTTGGATGGGTGACTATCCAGTCTGCCAAGCACTGTTGGCAAGCAGGGTGCAGTCAGTCCTTTTGAGGCAAACTGAGGAGCTACTTGATTGAGAAGCAGCGGCTCCAGTGTCGTAAACTGACATATGGTCAGGAGAGTGGTGTGCTGACAACATGCCCCTCCATATCAGCATCCAGTTTGCAGTTTCAGTTTAATCACATGGTATTTAGTTACATCATGCATGAAAAGTGTAGGTAATAAGTTTTGTTTTTAAGCAGAACACATACCTCGTGCGTATTTTGCCATAAAATAGAAATACACATGCACTTTATTAGGTTACTGTGATGTGGTGATTGTCAGACTGATATTTTGTATGTGCCTTTCTGAAAAAGTAGCTATTTGTGGAATACCAGGAAAAAAATCTTTGGAACCATACACAGTAGCGATGTGCTCAGCGAAGATATATTGCAGATATTTTTGTACATTTAGACTGAAGTATTTACGGTTTGTCTTCTCTAAAAATGGTAACATTACCCCAAAACTGTAAATGGCATCATACCATTGAGGTTTCTGATAGAAATGTATGATTGTGGTATTTACAAACCCATATTTTTTGTGTCTTCATAAGAAATTACTATGTAAAATATCCATGAAACCAGTATTGACGTTCATCTTCTTTAAAAAAACTCGTGAAGTCAGTTAAATTAGCCTAGTACAAGTGGCTGGTTGGTTTCCTTAAGGTGAAAAATGTCCTTCACTGAAGTAGAACCCACCTTCAACTACTGTTCTGGTAGACCAGACGAACTGAAAATGACACATCAATCCATATTATTAAATTGAAGTCCCCCACCACATTTTTCTGTCTGCATGAGGAGACTAATACACGGTTTTCACTAATCGATATACTAGTTCAGGAGGAACGTTCATGAATATAATCAGTTATCACTATGTCACTGAACTCATTCGGCTGTAAATACCTAGTGAAATCCGTTGGAAGCTAGGTTGGATCGCTAGTGGACTACTATACTACTAGAAAAATGCTCATATTGGAACACAGATGGTGAATATGGTCCTGCATAAAACACACTGTCTGCAAAGTGTGGTACTAGCTGCCTCACTCTACCTTCCTCACTAGTCCATCACTGTAAGTCGCTCTCCTCCCCCCCCCCCCCCTCTCTCCATTGTGCAGTCTCACTCACCCATACAGTCTAACTCATTGTCACTATCTCTTTATGTGTTGCAAGCTTGTTACTTTCTTTTATAATGTGGACTTTAATAATAATGGCAAGGTACTCGGGACACAAGAAGCAGTTGAGATCTATATAACAATAGATTTACTCAGTCTGAACATCACAAGGCAAAAAAAATGACTAAATAAATGTCACACAAACTTTTTTCAATAATATGGGGTCTATGGTGGACAAAGTGATAAGCTGGGGATCGACACACGACACTAACCAGTACACTAATCACTCTATTTGACTTCTTACACGTGAATCCAGGGTATGGCACAAAAACTGTGCCACCGTCAAGCATCTATACTCTACTATTCCAAAAAGAAAAATATGGTTTGAAAGAACAAGGTGCTGAGTAACATATTTTGGAGCCCTACACCATAGCAGCAGATACTTTATCCTTCTGCCAGTCAGTGTGGTACACCATGATGCATTCGTTGACTGATGTCATAGACAGCAGCAATCTGTTATTAATGGTGTGCACCCAAAGAATGAAAGTATGTGGTCTCGCTTTCGGCTAATTCGGAACGGAGGTACTTCCCTATTAGCCTCTGAAACCCCTGTGGATTCCAGTGTGCAGATGGACCCGTTTGCTGGTCTGCCAAAGCAATTTGACTGCATCCCATGACTATGCCAAATGTCAAATGTTTAGACAGACGACTCAAGACAAATAAGTACACCCACGCATGCATGATGCTACAAGCAGTATCTCTAATGGTTCAGAAGGTGACTGGCACAGGCTCTGAGTGGCACACTATCAAACGACACAAGTCTCACCATTTAGGGAGAGACCTGCGGTTCTTTACTAGCGAAGCGCCAGAACAAGAGTGACCTCTTCTCTTTCTCTCCACTTTCCTCCCCAGCTGCGTAGCAAAGCACATTTACACCTTAGACTACTCCCACTTTAGCACAAGCCAATCACGAACTGGAGTGCTGCATTCGAAGATGGAAGACTGCTCCTTGCTCTGCATACACTGATTTGACCAATCAGAGACTTTAAAGTTAATTGAGAGAAAAGAAAAAGAAAGATTCAGTTTAGCGACCTCTTTTCCACACGTTTACACCATGTGTTTTGCTAACAACATGACCAGGATAGAACCACAGCCCTCCATAAAAATATTGTTATATCCCTTGTTGCATCCATTTCGAAGTTTCCAAAGAACGGCTATAAACTCGCTAAAAGCCTCATACCTTCACAGATATGTTTTTGTAGCAGACTCTAGACGTCTGGGTGCCAATGACCTGTCCCATTGAAATTCGGAGAAAGCTCACAGTCGTCTCATCGACTTCCTGCATAGCAAGGGCCCATCCTCTGCTTTATTGCCCATCCTCAATGCTTTGGCCAACGCAACGGCGTCTCCCCTGTGCTAGTCAGCCTACCTGGACGCGACCAGCGACCGACCGGCGCTATCCAAACGTGTCTGCACAATGAGACCGTGGAACTCGGCAGTCCGGTAATGTTTTCACCTAGTTTTCGCAGAAAAAGCGCGCTACCCTTCGCCCTCAGTCGCGGTACGCTTTTACTGCAGTCTTTTAAATCAGCACCTTATTCGTTTGAGTGCAGGTAAAGCTTACCACTATTCCTTCACTAGAGCACACAAGCAAGAGCGTTAACTACTGCCCACCATTTCATCATGATGTATGAAGTCAGATCATAATAAAGATCATTTTCCCTATGAACATTAAGTAGCATGTCACCAAATCAGAAGTGAGAGTGCCCTGCAATCTCTCAGTCTCTCTGTCACTATATCCTGCGTAACAGTTACAGTCTCCTTCCCTCTGTCGTACTACTACTATATCCTAACACCTCACCACACTGTCACTGTCTCCCTCCCGCTCTCTCTTACTGCTACTACTCATTCATTCCTTCCAATTGCTGCTGCATCTTCCCACTGTTTCGATATCTCTCTCTTTCTCATTGTTACTGTCATAAACTTCGACTCTCATTAATACTCGCTCTCATCCCCTTCTGCTTTCTCCTTCTCTATATTCCTGTCCAACTGGCACTGTGTCCTTCAATCGTTTTCTAGCACTCTTGTGTTACTGTCAACCATGTTCCACTTCCACTGTGTCCCTCTCTTTCTCTTACACTGCTCTTTCTAAACCACTACCACTGTCTATTGTCTTCCAGTACTTTTTACTATTCCGCATCTTTCCCACTGCCACTGTTTTCTTCTCTCTCCGCACAAAAAAATGTGTATATGTTTGCATGCCAGATTTTTGGGAAAATTTTTAAAGGTGCTGAGGATGGCAGAATTAAGCACTGGAATCCCACTTCTCAGTCAGAGCCATTTAAACAGGAGCATATTCATCTTACTTACTTACTCACTGGTCATGCCAGACTCGAGAGTCCATTACCGCAGCAACAAATTTTCGCGATCTGTCCCAGTCTTGGGCTATTTCCTTCCATTCACCTTCAATACCTAGGCTCCTCAAATCAGCCTTAACATTGTCCTCCCATCTACGCCTTGGTCTCCCCACAGGACGTTTTCCCTCTAGCTGCCCTACCAGTACTCTCTGCACTGCCCTGCCCTCATCCATTCAAGCTACGTGACCCGCCCATCGCAGCCTACGTGATTTAATAATACTGATTATGTCAGGGCTTGAATAGAGTTCGTGAAGCTCTTCGTCATGCAGGTTTCGCCACTCTCCGCTAATGTCATCCCTTTTTGCTCCAAAAATTTTCCTCTTAATTTTGTTTTCTAATACTCGAAACGGTTTTTCATTTTGCACAGTGAGAGGTCAAGTCTCATACCCATACAGCATAACTGGTAGAATAATAGTTTTGTATATTATAATCTTTAAATTCCTAGACAATATCCGTGATGAAAGTAATCTATTCAGTGAGAAGTAGCACGCATTTCCCGCCCGTAATCTCTTCTTCAGTTCGAATTCAATCTCGTTTCTCGAACTGATGTCCACGCCTAGATACTTAAATGTGTTCACTTCTTCAAAAAAAATGGTTCAAATGGCTCTGAGCACTATGCGACTTAACTTCTGAGCTCATCAGTCGCCTAGAACTCAGAACTAATTAAACCTAACTAACCGAAGGACATCACACACATCCATGCCCAAGGCAGGATTCGAACCTGGGACCGTAGCAGTCGCTCGGCTCCAGACTGTAGCGCCTAGAACCGCACGGCCACACAGGTCGGCTCACTTTTTCAAACTGTATGTCTCCAACTCTTAACATTTCCTGATCTACTGCTGTTGGCATTCTAGTAGTAACCAGGTATTTAGTTTTGTCTTCACTTATCCCTAGACCCACATCTTCACTAGCCTTGATTAACGCACTCGAATTTGCTGTTACAGATTCTTTCCTATCGCTAAAGATGTTTAGACCATCTGCATACCCTAATATCTTAATATTTCCATTTAACTCCACACCCTCCGAATTATCTGCTGCCATTCGTACAATATATTCTAGGACAAAATTAAAAAGTAGCGGAGACAGGGCATCTCCCTGCTTAAGTCCGTTCTTTATTACAAATTCTTCTGACTCCAATTTCCCCTCACGTACTCTACCTTTTGTGTTTTTCAAACTCGCTTCTATAAGTCTAATATACTAATTCAGTACAATTTTGACTGCAATACTGAATCATATGCTTTTGTTAAATTTATGAAAAGGTTATGAACTGGTTTATTGTATTCCCATTTCTTTTCCAAAATTTGACGCAGGGTGAATATTTGGTCTATAGTTGATCTGTTCCTCCGAAAGCCGGCTTGGTAATCCCCCACAATTACGTCTGCATATGGTGTAAGCCTGCTTAGCAGAATATTCGAGAAAATTTTGGAACATACTAGTAACAGCGATATCCCTCTATAATTACTAAAATCCATTTTGTCACCTTTCTTAAATATTGGGATCAGAATCGACTCCTGCCACTCTTCAGGTATCATCTCTGAGTTCCATACTTTAGTTATCACTTTATAAACTACTTCCACCAATTTCTGTTCCCGATTTTTAACTAATTCTGCAGTTATGGTATTTGATCCTTGGGGAATACTGACAGACCCCAGTGCTATATTAAGTAAATGGATGACGTATTTTGAGCATCTATTAAATGTACACCAGGAAGCAGGAAATGAGCAGGCGTACGAAATACATACAGCAGAACCCCAGGCACCTGAGCCAACGTTAAAGGAAGTAAGAGATGCATATTCATCTATTTTATATTTTTCTGCTGGTTCACTTCTTTTCCCTACTGCAGCAGAGCATGCCACTCACGTGAAAAGAACTTTGTGATTTAGAAATATTTTGAGAGGTCCTGATGTGGAATCGAAATAATGCTAAACTAATTTTGCACCTCTGACCGGATTTTAGGTGCAATAGAAATTTTGCATGAGCAGCAATAAAACATGTGCTTCCCAGCATCCTTCTGATGATAATGGAGACTTTTACAGCATATTTCTCCCTGACACGTCATTTTATAAACTACGTTTTAGCCTTACACCGGATTTTACATCTATTGATAGGGTAATTTTGAACCTCTGTATCTCCGACCGGGTAAGATATCAAGAACATTTTCAAGACTGTTAGAGATCAGGATCTTAGGAATATAATGTAAAAATCACACCCAGCTGTTGTGCATAGCCATCTTGGAATTTGCGGCTCGATTTTTGGCACCCAAAAGCTATGTTTTTGGGACGTTCCTCGATAACAGACAAAGATTTCTGAAAACGGGAAGGTGGCACTTCTAGCTAAATGCCTAGGGAATAACGCCCTTAAAATTTGAACAATTTACAGGAGTTATTTATTATTCAGATTTCGCCTCATATCGGGGTTTATGTGCTCTTTTGACGTGAAATAGGGTAACTTTGAATTTCTGTATCTCGAAAACGGCCGAAGATATCAATCAAATGTTCAAGGTTGTTCGAGATTTGGATCTTAGGAATATATCGTAAAAATTACAGCCATTTCTTGAACATAGCCGTCTTGGAATCCAGAATCCGCGGCTCGCTTTTGGTACGAAAAATTAGTAAAAAATTATTTTTGTAAGGAAACATCCATTAAATAATGGTACCTCCATAAGCTCCTTAAGATGAATTGCTCCTTTTATTTTCATACTTTGACCCTTTACTGTAGATAGCAGCATTAAGACGATCCTTTTGTTGTTTATAGAAATGGTTCCTAACCCAATGACTACCCAAAGCACTCGATCCTACCGTTCTATCACCTATACAACCCAAGGTATGAGCTCCGGAAGATGCACGGCGTTTTGGAACATACTACCGCGTACCGTTTCATCAGGACCGTGATTCATGCCTCAAGTAGAGGTTCTGCTCGACAAAGAGTACAAGATTGGAAAGAACAGTGCATTACATAACCAATGCGCCAACTCACCAATTTTGTGTGCTAAAAAGTAGGTCTCAGTTATGACGGAATTGATTTAAACTGCACACATTGTAGAAAATCACCTCCTCATATTGCAAAGCGTTGAGCTTTTGTGAGGTTCTCCTCTGTGGTTGCTAGATGCTGTGTTTCTGTGTGAGTATCCAGGTTGAGGATGCCATTTTTACACACATCAGTTCAACGACTATCGTCTTATATTTTCTGCGGTTTCCCTAAATCACCAGGGCGAATTCTGGAATAGTCCCTTTGTAAAAAACACAGCCAGTTTTCTTCTCCATCCTTGTTCCTTCCAAGCCTGTATCCCGTGCCTAATTACCTTGTCGTCGACGGAACGTTGAACGCAGATGTCCCTTTCTTCCTTCTTAACGCGGCCATTTCATCGTAAAAACACAGTTATGTAACTATGTCCTGCCGTTCGTAAGTGGATGTTTGTTTTTCTGGCAGTGTGGCATCCACAGGTTTGATTTGTATACTTTCACAATATGGAAGGAACAGCCGTCTCGTAACGCATTTATACAGAGTCTACTGGAGTCTGGAGTAGATATTTCAGAGCGAAGTACTTTGCCTTCCCAGCCTTACAACACTTTTCTGTCTTGAAACATGCCTTTTTCTATTGGAGCTCTCTGTTGTTTTTAGTGGTCGCCAAAATAAGCCGTTGACAGGCTTTCCATAACAGTATTTTATGCGATTTGCTTATGTGCTTGGAGTGAGAAATAAATAAACACCTGTCGACCATGTATGTACCCTGCTACTAAATGCAAGACTCAGGTTTCACACGGAATTTGCAGTCTCCCCTCCACAATGGCCACAGGCTGGTCACGTGATTCCACCTCCACACGGACAGCAGGCGAGGCGTGACACTCAAGTAAAACCAGGAGCGCTGGCAGTCACGCCCCGCCTCCTGTCCGTGTGAAGGTGGAATCATGTGACCAGCCTGTGGCCGTTGTGGAGGGGAGACTGTAAATTCCGTGTGAAACTTGAGTCTTGCCTACTAAATGCGCTTCACCCTTCACATGGAGAAAGAAGGATGTTACCTGTTATCTTCCACGTGGTGCGGAATATGTGCGAGGCACGCGATTTCGCTTTGAAGTAGGTACCCCAAGCTATGCAATATAAATAAATAAGTAAATAAATAAATGAATTTTCATACTTACTCGGAAGGAAAGATGAGAAGAGTTTTAAGTCCCATACACATGAGAGGTCATTGTAGATGGAGCACAAGATCGGATTACGAAACGATGAGGAAGGAAATCGGCCTTGACGTTTGTGAAGGAACCATCCCAGCTTTTGCCTGGAGCCATTTAGGGCAATCACGGAAAACCCAAATCTGGATGGGTGGACGGGCATTTGAACTGTCATCCTTCTGAATGTGGATCTTGTGTGTTAAAATGCTTGCTCGGATCCAGGCCTTCCACTGCTACGTTCATAAAAGTGTTCCGAATAGTCCCCCAACACCCTTTGACATGATACATTATTAATTAGTTTCTCTTCCAATACTACAGTTTTGAGTCCTGTTACTATCTGCTTGCAGTGAGAAAACTGTCAATCCGACCAATAGATAGAGAGGGAGTACAGAGAAGTCCAGAAGAAGACGACCAGCACCCTGGGCGCTCTTTATAGGTTCATCAATGAGCGTTCAGCTGTCTCCACTACATGTGGCCTTCAGGATTATAAGTCTTACATTCAGCCGATAATGGACCACGCGTGCCCTGTCTGGGGATCAGCTGCGAAGAACCATCTCATCAAACTCCAGTGCCTCCAAGACAAAGCTCGACGATGTATATATGGTGTCCCTGGGAACTTCCCAGCGGCATACCTACACGACGCATCTGATGAGAAGCTGGTGCTTGACAGACTTAAAGAATGCGCAATGAAGACGAGAACTTCCCAAACCCCTTTGATCCGTCATCTCGGAAGGTGCAACGACTTTTCCGATTGCAAAAAGTGGCCCATAGCCTATTGTCAGGCAGAAGGGCCAGAAGAAGCTGACCTTCCAGTCAAATCTAATTCCTGATACCACGCAGCCATATTCAAGCAAGGGGGGAAATAACTAAACAAGATGACACTAAATAGCAGGCAATAACCACCCAATAACCAAATAAAGGGCAATTTTCCCTAGAGATGATGCTTCCTTGGGTGTCTGTTTCCTGTCTGTAGTAAAGGAACGTAAGCACACAATAACACCGCACGGAGACGACTGACTTTGCACTGAACTCCACCCCCAAGCATCTGAATCGTTGATGTCTTTTTACATACTGTACTTCTGACGTTAAATGTGACGTCATTTGGCTGCATTTGTCGGTATACTGAATCTCATTGTAATGCACATTCACTGTGCAGAGCTATTCCAACCTACAATAATTCTCCTACAAATATCCATTCCTTAATACTGATTTCCACTACAGTATAATTCCACAAAAATCTGTCGTAGTAACTGCGAGATTGAAGCACAAAATAGGGGATTAGCATATCAAAAACAAACTAACGAAGTGTCGGAATAATATAGAAGGAGGAAAATAGAAATCACAAAATATTTGCTTTCTTCATATTTATACTATCATTGTTTCTGTTTAAGCATTTCCTTGTACTTTGTGTGGGGCGGGACGAACTAGAAAGGGTTGATTTAACGCACTGCCGACAGACGTGTTTCATCGTAGCATGGGGCTAGAGATGGCTGGTTTTATGTGGGTGCAGGAGTAACGCTTTCCTGTTTTGTTGGGAGGAGAGAAATTCGCCATAATATTTTTCTGGATTTCCGCCCATTACATGATGGGCACTCAAACTCAACATTCTAAATGGTTGGCTAATACGCCTACACATTTAAGCTAGCCCTGTGTTTACATCAAAACAACTGAAACAGTTGCTACCGACGCCATGGAAACCCCTGTATCACAACTGCCTGCCCACAAACTTCTGAAAAGGCGTTTAGTGTGCTCTGTAAACCTTCTTGAATGCGAAGTCTTAGGCTCAGTGTGCGGAAAACTCGTTCTCTCGTTGTTGTTTCTACAAGGCTAGCAAATAAAACAGGGTGCATTTCCACTCGGCGGGCTGATGGATGCCTGCTGAATCCTCGTGCGCCACACTTTGAAACGGAGCCGGTCGCACGTGCGGCCTCGTCCATAAATTACGCACTGCTCTCCGAATTTAGCAGGAAACGTTCATTGACGGACAGGGATTAATCCTATGCAGTTCTATACCTAGAACTACATTTATAATCCGCAAGCCACCCAACGGTATGTGGCGGAGGGCACTTTACGTGCCACTGTCATTACCTCCCTTTCCTGTTCCAGCCGCGTATGGTTCGCTGGAAGAAAGACTGCCGGAAAGCCTCCGTGCGCGCTCGAATCTCTCTAATTTTACATTCGTGATCTCCTCGGGAGGTATAAGTAGGGGGAAGTAATATATTCGATACCTCATCCAGAAACGAACTCTCTCGAAATCGAACAGCAAGCTACACCGCGGTACAGAGCGCCTCTCTTGCAGAGTCTGCCACTTGAGTTTGCTAAACATCTTCGTAACGCTATCGCGCTTACCAAATAACCCTGTGACGAAACGCGCCGCTCTTCTTAGGATCTTCCCTATCTCGTCCGTCAACCCGACCTGGTACGGATCCCACATTGATGAGCAATACTCAAGTATAGGTCGAACGAGTGTTTTGTAAGCCACCTCCTTTGTTGATGGACTACATTTTCTAAGGACTCTACCAACGAATCTCAACCTGGTACCCACCTTCCAACAATTAATTTTATATGATCATTCCACTCCCAGATATTTTACGGAAGTAACTGGAACCAGTGTTTGTTCCACTATCATATAATAAAGGATCTTTCTTTATATGTATTCGCAATACATTACATTTGTCTATGTTAAGGGTCAGTTGCCACTCCCTGCACCAAGTGCCTATCCGCTGCAGATATTCCTGCATTTCGCTACAATTTTCTAATGCTGCAACTTCTCTGTATACTAAAGCATCATCCGCGAAAAGCCGCATGGAACTTCCGACACTATCTACTACATATCGTGAAAAGCAATGGTCCCACAGCACTCCCCTGTGGCATGCCAAAGGTTACTTTAACGTATGTAGACGTTTCTCCATTGAGAACAACATGCTGTGTTATGTTTGCTAAAAACTCTTCAATCCAGCCACACAGCTGGTCTGATACTCCATAGGCTCTTACTTTGTTTATCAGACGACAGTGCGGAACTATATCGAACGCCTGCCAGAAGTCAAGGAAAATGGCATCTACCTGGGAGCCTATATCTAATATTTTCTAGGTCTCACGAACAAATAAAGCGAGTTGGGTCTCACACGATCGCTGTTTCCGGAATCCACGTTGATTCCTACAGAGTAGATTCTGGGTTTCCAGAAATGACATGGTGCACGAGCAAAAAACATGTTCTAAAATTCTATAACACATCGAGGTCAGAGATACAGGCCTATAGTTTTGCGCATCTGCTCGACCTGCAAAATGAGTCTCAATAACGGTAGCCATCTTTGCTTTGACCGCAAGACAGAGTTAAAATTGTTAAGGCCCAGCGCACACTGCACGCAGCAGAGGCAGAGCCGCTTTTGTAGAGCACGCTTCCCAATGGGGCACCGCAGCCGAGGCGCAGGGAAGGATTAGCTGGGTCAGCCCTTTGTCCCGCTGTCCGAGCCGCACAGTTTTGCTCTGTAGTGATGGACTAAACTGCGATTTTCCGATATCAGTGATTTCTGTGAATGCTACTTTTCAGTATCTGCTATTCTTAACTGTGATTTGCCGCAGTTAAGAAACGTAGGTCGCGTATCCCTCCGCCACTGCTATTTCTGCGATTTCTGCTACTTCCGCGATTTCTGTGACTTCTGCTACTTCTGCGATTTCTCCTACTTCTGCGATTTCTGTGACTTCTGCTACTTCTGCGATGTCTGTGACTTCTGCTACTTCTGCGATTTCTGTGACTCCTGCGATGAAAAAGTTACATCTGCCCACACAGAAAATTGCATCTCAACAAACCTGTCATTGGTAAGTACGTTTTACGTTTGTTCTTCCGTTGGTTTTAATTATATATTAAAGAAACAACTGTGAAAATATTAATAGTGTAATTAATATGTATGTAGCCATACAGTAGCGTAATTATTCGTGTTTAGAAAATGAATTCTAACATATTGTTATGTTCACAGGTACCCGAACTACATTTCAGTCACTCAGTAAATTGATAACTCAAAATATCATTGTCAACAGATCTGGAGAAATTGCCACTGCGTCTTTAGACCGTTTTCGTTAGACGAGAGGTTAGTTTCTAAGTGTCTCGATGGAATTAATTACTTCAGTGAAATCATTCTTGCAAAAGGGGAAATATACCCCATTGAGTGGCTTTCATTACAGCAAATATTAGCAATCTACTCTGTCAATTATATTGCTTGTAATTAGTGACAGCAAAAATTGTTTAATAATCCTTGTGATTTTGCAGACACAGTTCTGACTCTTGATTACTGGTTGCTGTACGTATCTATCCACATCAAGGTTGTTGAGAGAGACTCGTAAAGATTCAAGACAGCTCTTAGAGGATTTGCAGTTTAAAAGTGACATAATTGTGAAATAATTGTGCACATGAGTGATTAAACAGTGTTTTATTGAAGTTGTTATGCGATTTCAAATGAATAATAAATGTTCAATACAGTGAGTGAATAATGAAAATCTCATTTTCCACATGTTTAAGCCGTCCTATACCCGTAATTTTCCGCCACTTATTTACTGGTAAACACTAGTTGGAGAGTGACATGCCGCCCTCCCCCCCTTCTCCACAATCTTGGTGTGACACTGATCTGTAACATATCACGAAGTCTACAACATGCATTATGAGGCTGTTGATATGAAAGTGGGAAGTACAGATCTTACAGTTAAATCAGGAATAGCTTAAGTGCAGTACTTGAAAGTAACACAGGAAAAGCTTACTTATGTAGGTGGTAGTAGTGTCAGCAAAAATTTCGTGTGTGTGAAGTTGCCATGTAGAACACCAGGTGCAAAACTTTTATCCCTAGTCTTGAACTGTGCCAGAATAAAAGTGAGGCATTCATATGACTCAATAATGCTGTTTTCATTTCACTACACTTATACAGATGTCTGAGTTCTGCTGTGTTAACATTGCAAAGTCCTGTAGGCATGTGGAATATTAACCAAAATTGTCATATTGGAAGCAGAATCACATTTGTTACGTTACTTGATATTTTCAGGAGAAAAAGGCAATGTTGCTTCTTATTAATATAATACATTCAGAGTCACAGCTGTGTTTGACCAATCATAACTGATGCTGAATGTGCATGTCGTCATATAATGTGAAGGGCTTATTTCAATAGTGGTACAAGTCCATTATCTCCACTTTTCTGTCTATAATGTTTCTGAAATTAATGATCCAAACAAACATTAATAAAGATTCATTTCTAGCAAGAAGCCATATGCTTGAATATTTCTAGTATCTCAACTGTAGATTTTTCAGTGCTCATTTAACTTTACGACTCCGTATCTCAAAATGAACAAAAATGGACTTGTACCACTAATGAAATAAGTCCTTCAAATGCACACACCGATCTCGTGAGGCACAAGGCTCTCGTAACGAAGTACGTACGTCGTTCAACAGATGGCACTAGGAAAAGAATGCTAACTGCGCATTTTAGTTGCTACTTGTGACTCTCAGTTGCGATTTGTCACGGAAATCGCAGTTTGACTCGGTAGCGAATAGCATAGTATGAGCTTTTCTCAACAGATGGCACTGCTTACTGCGCTTTTTAGTTGCTACTTGCGACTCTTAGCTGCGACTTGTCACGGAAATCGCAGTTAGACTCGATAGCGTGTCGCAGAGATGAGCGTAGTACAAACTTCGGCCAACAGATGGCACTGTTAACTGCGCTTTTTAGTTGCTACTTGCGACTCTTAGTTGCGATTTGTCACTGAAATCGCAGAAAGCAGTATAGAATTCGGCCAACAGATGGCTCACGAGGTTTAATGTGAAATGCTACTTGCGACTACTAACTGTGACTGAAATCGCAGTTAGATTTTGTAAAATTGTTATTGCGATATCTGTGACTTCTCAATCACTGTGATTTCTAACATACACGATTTCCTACCCACCACTATTGCTCTGCCTGCGGCCCGAGGGGGACTGTTATCTCAGGCCCCATCTCTACCAGCAGTTCGCACCAGCACAGAGGACTTTGTGTCTGTGGCACCGTGCTGCTCTCGGCCAGTAGTGACTTTCCAGCAGCAGTGTGTGCGTCTGCGACAGTACCTCACTTTCGTTCTTGTACGAAGTCTTTTAGTTATGGAACACCTCATTCAGTTAGTTCAGCACAACCCAGTGCTGTACGACACCAGTCATCCAGACTACATGTGGAGTAAATTGAAGGACGAAATATGGAAGACGGTTGCAGAGGAATTACATTACAGCAATTGTAAGTATTATTTATTAATTGATTTATTTATTTTCACAATATACATGCAACATTAATTACATAAGTCGTTCTCTTTAGTATTGGCCTCTTTTTATAGCTGCATACTGCCATTGAACAGAACCTTCTGGTAAATTAAAACACTCATTAAATTTTTCTCCCGTAAGAAAAGCTTCACTCGTGTTTCTGCACCTACTTGGAGCAGGCGACAGAAGCTGGTTGGTACTCAGTGGTCCCATGCCGTCCTCTGTGATGCCCTTAGGTTAGTTAGGTTTAAGTAGTTCTAAGTTCTAGGGGACTGATAACCACAGCAGTTAAGTCCCATAGTGCTCAGAGCCATTTGAACCATGTCGTCCCCCTCGGCGAGATCATTTGGCGTAATGTTATCAGTCCTCAATTAATTATGAAGTACACATGTAGCTGTCACAATTCTATCTACAGTCTCTAGTTTACACTCAAAAGCCCGTTTAAACACATGAAATCGGGAACTCAAGATACCAAATGCACACTATACAGTTTGATGAGCACGAGACAGTCTGTAATTATAAACTTTATTTTTGTCATACGGTCGCATTAAGTTTTTTAATAACGAAAATGCCTCATCACCTACGAAAACGTAAGGGACTCTATTTTGTTGTCCAGGAAGCGATTTATCTCCTGGGATATTTAAAGTTCTGTCAGTCAGTTTTCTTCCTAATACTGAATTAGAAAAAAAAATTTCCATCACTAAATCTGCCCACTGAACCGACGTCTATAGAGGTAAATATGTAATGAGCATCGACAGTAGCCATTAATACTACAGAGCAATGCTGTTTATAATTGAAAATGAGGAACCAAATAATTGAGGTTTTCGCAAAATGATTTGTTTCCCATCAACAGCTCCAAGACAATTGTAAAACTGCAATTTCCTCTCAAAGTTAGAAGCAATATTTTCCCACATAAATCTTGTTGGCTCAGGTAGATAAATGGGTTGTAGATGCTTCCATATCGCTCCACACACATCATAAACTATCATCAACACGGTCCTTTGACCCATGCGGTACCTTAGAGCGATGGTTTTAAACATGTCCCCCGTCGTTAAATACCTGAAATGAAAAAAGACAACAATCCGTCTATGTCGCATAAGCAGAGTGGACAGAAAGTTACTAAGTGTTTCGACATTTATGGTACGAGTACACGAAATCACAGATTGTTTCTGACACTGCTAGGGGAATGGGGCAAAACTATTCGAAAATATAGCTATTCACGTTTCTTCTGTCACTTTATACGGAAATATATGAAAAACTAAATTCAGGAATTCCTTGTTGCAGGGGAAACAGCGAAAGGAAATTGGACAAAACTTTGGGATTGTCATCGAGATGCGTCCTGCAGACAGAAAAAGAAGAATGGGCAAGCAGCCCATGGCTGTACTAAAATCAGATGGAATTTTTAGTTCGATACATGGCCAACAGAGGGACAGTAACAAATATGATGGAAGAGGTAACTGCTACAACGAGCGTTGCAAATGATGGTGGAGGAGATGACGTAATAGACACACAGAGGAACGATACACATGACGACTTGGGGACGCCATTTTCAAAGAAGAAGAAGAAAGCAGATGTCAGTAAAATCATTATTGAAAGTATTAACAGCTACGAAGAGAGAGCTAAGAAAAGAGACATTTTACGTGAAAGATCACTGCATCAAGAAAATGACGCCTTACGCCAATTTTTCATGTCGATGTATCTGTCAACAAAAGAGATGCCAATGGCCTACCAAGTGTTGGTAAAGAAAAAAGTCTTTCAGATAGTATCTGAAACGGAGGAGGAAATTTTAACTAAACCAGTGGCTCAACATCATTCATCAATATCACCATGCAGCACAGAAAATAGTTCGTCTACCACGTCAATATCTGACCCTCCTGGTACGGAGTTTGAACCTTCAGCACTACATTTCCTATAAACTGTGTTATCATGTTCATTATTTTAACAAATTTACAAATGGAAATTGTTTCTCTGAACTTTAATAAATATTGAGAGAAAAAATACTTTATTTAAATTGCATACCTTAAATATACAGCTAATGTTTCTTCTGTAGGTATGGGCTCCCACATGTGACTTGGTTTTCCTCTTACATCTTGCTCTATCAATGTATGAACCTCTTCAAACTGTCGTCTGTTCAGTCGGAAGCTTTCCCTGAACACGTGATCAAGAACGTCCATAGACAGCATGTATTCGCCATGTGTTCTTCGCTTTTGCATGTACTTGCTTTTCCGTAGAGATCTTTCTCTGTTCTTGTATGCACTGTGTAATAAAATAACACTCCTGAATTCCGAATCAGAATCGGAATCTAAGTCTAAGTGCATAGACAGACTCGTGGTGGACACTGCTGGGCATTCTGTGTTTCACGAACGGTTTTGCACGCGTTGAAGTGTCGTAACGTGCGAGGCGGTGACACTGCCCCACACCATGGCTGCGTACTGAAGTACTGGCCAGACAAGCGCCAGGTACACAGTGAGTCCATGCTGTGGGGAGACAGAGGGCATGGTGTAAAGAATGGCAGCTAACTCTAAATATAGATAATTGTAAATTAATGCAAATGAATAGGAAAAAGAATCCTGTAATGTTTGAATACTCCATTAGTAGTGTAGCGCTTGACACAGTCACGTCGATTAAATATTTGGACGTAACATTGCATAGCGATATGAAGTGGGACAAGCCTGTAATGGCAGTTGTGGGGAAGGCGGATAGTCGTCTTCGGTTCATTGGTAGAATTTTGGGAAGATGTGATTCATCTGTAAAGGAGATCGCTTATAAAATACTAATACGATCTATTCTTGAGTACTGCTCGAGCGTTTGGGATCCCTATCAGGTCGGATTGAGGGAGGACATAGAAGCAATTCAGAGGCAGGCTGCTAGATTTGTTACTGGTAGGTTTGATCATCATGTGAGTGTTACGGAAATGCTTCAGGAACTCGGGAGGGAGTCTCTGGAGGAAAGGAGGCGTTCTTTTTGTGAAACGCTGCTGAGGAAATTTAGAGAACGAGCATTTGAGGCTGACTGCAGTACAATTTTACTGGCGCCAACTTACATTTCACGGAGAAACCACAAAGATAAGATAAGAGAGATTAGGGCTCGTACAGAGGCATATAGGCAGTCATTTTTCCCTCGTTCTGTTTGAGAGTAGAACAGGGAGAGAATATGCTAGTTGTGGCACGGGGTACCCTCCGCCACGCACCGTATGCTGGATTGCAGAGTATGTGTGTGGATGTAGATGTAGGAAGAAGGGGTTGAGCAGCAGGTAAGGTGCACGCCCTGACATCCCTGGTGTGTGCCGCCTAGGTGAGCCTCTGATATAGCGTCACCCCGAGGTATTTGCCAGTCCGTAACTATGGGATGATGCCTCACATGTTTATGACTGGCGGCAGGTCCGGAGGCAGCCTCCTCCTCGAGAAGACGACCGCCTGGCTCTTCACGGCCGCATTTGGTGGATAAGGCAACCAGGACGTCACGGCCATGTTGGAAACTTTGTCGCATTGCGACCACGTTCGTGCTGCTGGTGAACATCGCCATGTCGTCACATTAGAGCGCTTACTCCACGCATGACACCCGCTGAGTATCGGCCGTGTACAGGGAGTGGAGCAGGGGGCCGATAACGGACCACTGCAGCAGCGCCGCATGTACCGGCCGATCAGTATCAGCTCGTGCACCCTGACGATACGAGTGGAGCAATGCCACGTGCGACGTTGGTACCCCCTGCACAGGCAGTTTTATTTTCTTCATTGTTATTTTGACACCTTTACATGAAAGGTAGGTCGGCAGTGGCCTATCTATGCCACTCTTCGGCCACAGATAACACAAACAGTATAAAGAGAGACATAAAAACAAAACAAACATGGTGGATAAAAAACGGTAGACAGACATAGTAAAATACATGTAGCTGTTCACACGTGCATTGTCCAAAGAAAAAACGTACAGCACTTGGACACAAACAGAGAAGACAGAAATTATATATGTGAACGGTGGAGCACAAACAGTGAGACACTCAAGCACTAACACGAAGACACACACAAACTCTGGCGACGATCTTCGGCGCAGGGAGGTTCACTGTTCACCCACAGAGCTGGGGACCTGCCAAAGGGAAGAGGTGTGGGTAGGAGGGATAGGAGGGAGAGGGGGAGGTTGTTGATGCCAGTGGCAGAGGATAAGGGAGTGGGAGGGGAGAAGGTAGGGGAGTAGTGAAAGCCCGGGGGTGAGGGAGGGAGGGATTAAGAGAGGAGGGAGAGAGGGGGGAGAGGGTGCCCTGGGGGAAAACAAAGGGGGAGGATGGGGAGGATCAAAGTTGGTAGGAGGGGTAGATGGAGGGGAAGAGGGCATCATCAGGGAGGGGGAGTTGGCGGAAGCCATCTTGGGCAAGAGTATGGAGTGGGAAGAGATGGAGAGCGGGTGGGATGTGGGAGTACAGGCGAGGCAGCGGACGGGGGTGGGAAAGGAGCACAGGAACAGTTTGCGAAGCGTTTTATTTATGCCAGTCTGAGAAGTAGCTGCGCAGGCGTCCACGCGCCAAATTCGGTGACCAATAACGCAGATATGCTGATCGGTAACGAGACAGACTATGCCACCTGTCGGACAATGAACGAACAGCATCGACACATGCACAACGGCTGTCAGTCATATTGTGGGCTGCCGTCAGAAGTCGCAGTGCCCTCAGTCGGTAGCTGCCTTCCGATATCTGTGTCAGCGCTGTTAACAGTCTCCCTCGCTATCGATCAGCATATCTGCACAGTTTCCTCTCAGACTGAAATAAATAGGAAGTTTCGGTCACAGCATCACCTGCAGCTTAGGATGTCGGTCACATGTGCTGACGAAATATTGTGGAAATTTCACAACCACGTCCGACGCCTCGCCTGAGAAACATACTTCCAAACAGTCCGTCGGGAAAGCCTCAAGCAACTACCGTTAAAACTTCTCAGTACTACTAAATCAATAATTAAATTCATGTTGCAAACTACTCTTATGGCGAGATCTGACCACAGGCCTGAAATCTGTACATAACTAACAGTTTTTACCGATCCCCCGACAGCAACTACCGTTAAAACTTCTCAGTACTCCTAAATCAATAATTAAATTCATGTCGCAAACTACTCTTATGGCGAGATCTGACCACAGGCCTGAAATCTGTACATAGCTAACAATTTTTACCGATCCCCCGACAGCGCCTAGCGACTTCCGCCGATAACATCCACAACAAGTTCGGAAAGGCTTTTAAAGTCAATACTGGAAAAGTCTCTTGTAGTGGTCAGACAGTGAGGCCCATTTCAAATTGTCAGGTACTTATAACGCTGACTCACACGATTATGCAGTCTCCGTGTCTTTAACAGTAATAATTCAACATATGTCGCTGTTTATTCTCTTACAGACTGAAGTGACAAAAGTCATGGAATACCTCCTAAGGCCGTGTTGGACCTCCTTTTGCCCGGCCTAGCGCAGCAACTTGACACGGCATGCATTCAACAAGTTGTTGAAAGTCCTCTGCAGAAATACTCAGCCACGCTGTAACTATAGCCATCCATAATTGCGAAGATGTTGCCTATGCTGGATTTTGTGCCTGAACTAATCTCTCAATTAAGTTTGATGGGATTCACGTCAGGTTATCTGCGTGGCCAAATCATTTGCACGAACTGTCCAGAATGTTCTTCAGATGAATCACAAACAGTAGTGGCCTGGTGACATGGAGTATTGTCATCCTTAAAGTTCTTATTTTTGTTCTCTGTATTATTTAATGAGCGTTTTTATTAATATGATTCCGTATTATTATTGACTGCTTATTAGCGATTAGTTTTTACTGTTTGCTCCTTTTATATGAGTCATTTAATTATGTTTGCGGTAGTTATGAAATCTATATTGCTTACTGTTCTCCGTAAGTTAAAGAATAAGGTAATACCATGTGCGTTTCGCACCAGCAGATCTCGTTGAGTCTCCTTGCTGGAACTTCTCCACCTGAAATCGCTAAAGATAATTTATAGCTCTACGGATTGGATTGGAATGGAATAATTTGGGCGAAAAGAACAAACAGCGAGGTCATCGGTGTCATCGGATTAGGGAAGGATGGGGAAGGAAGTCGGCCGTGCCCTGTCAAAGGAACCATGCCTTCATTTGCCTGAAGTGATTTAGGAAAATCACGGAAAACCTAAATCAGGATGATGAGACGCGGCATTGATCGCTCTGCGGAAGTCGATCGGTACAGCCAACTGCTTTGCTGTGTCACGTGTATGGAATGTGGCGTCCAACTTTCGTTTGTGAAATTTTTAAGGTCTTCGGAGAAATATTCTCGACGAACCCCTAAACCGTGTAAAACTGCAGCTGCGCACCATCAAACTACACAGCACTTCCGAACGGCATGCGTCTTTATAAACACTGAATATTTCTTTTGAAATGATTAAGGGTTATGAACTCAGCACACCTGATACTCCTTTTGTGCTTTTAGATGTATTTAGTTTCTTCAATACCATACTTCCTTGCTTGCCGGGGTGACGGAGCGGTTATAGGCGCTACAGTCTGGAACCGCGCGACCGCTACGGTCGCAGGTTCGAATCCTGCATCAGACATGGATGCGTGTGATGTCCTTAGGTTAGTTAGGTTTAAGTAGTTCTTAGTTCTAGCGCACTGATGACCTTAGAAGTTAAGTCCCATAGTGCTCAGAGCCATTTGAACCATACTGCCTTAATGGCGGCTTCCAACAATCTCCTCTCAATCCGACATAGAACATCTCTCTTCCAAAATCCAACATGGATTAATAATCTCTTTGCCGTAGCTTAATACAGTATGTATATCTTTGTTATCGAGTTCGCACGTAGATGCTTAAGTTCCACAGAGTATTTGGGAACAAGAATTCCACGAATGCTGCAAAAGATCTCCAAGTAGCAAAACGTAACTACGACCCAGTCGATTCCATGTAAACAAAGGACTTGCAATACAGCGGCCGAACGTCCCACATGGGGCCTCCCGGCCAGCAATGCCAAACGTTCAGTTCATTTCATTTCAGAGCTCACACCATTATGCAACCGCCACCAGCTTGCAGAGTGCCTCGCTGACAACATGGGTCCTCCCCATCGTGGGGCCTGTGCCACACGCGAACTCTACCATCAGTTCTTGTCAAACGAATTCGGCACTCATCTGACCAGACCAGCGATTTCCAGTCGTCTATGGTCCAACCATTATGATCATGAGTGCAGGAGAGGTGCTGCAAGCGATGTCGTGCTGTTAACAGAGGCACTCAATTCGGTCGCCTACTGCCATAGCCAGTTAACCCCAAATTGCGCCGCACAGTCCTGACCAATACGTTCGTTGTACGTTCCACATTGATTTCTGCGGTTATACAAGCAGTGTTGCTTTCTGTTGATACTGACAACTCCAACCAAGCACCGCTGCTCTCGGTCTTTAATTCAAGGCCATGGTCCGTGGTGAGAGGCTCAAACAATGGTTCAGATGGCTCTGAGCACTATGGGACTTAACATCTGAGGTCATCAATCCCTAGAACTTAGAACTAGTTAAACCTCACTAACCTAAGGACATCACACACATCCATGCTCTAGGCAGGATTCTAACCTGTGACGGTAGCGGTCGCGCGGTTCCAGGCTGCAACGCCTAGAACCGCTCGACCACAGCGGCCGGTTTGGTGAGAGGCCTTGCTTGGAATTTGGCACTCTCGGCATACGTTAGACATTGTGGATCTCGGAATATTGAATTCCCTAACGATTTCCGAAATGGAATGGTGCATGCATCTGTCTCCAACTACCATTCCGCGTTCAAAGTCTCTCATAATCACGTTGGAAACGTGCACTGCCTTTTATACCTTGTGTACGCGATACTAGCACCATCAGTTTATGTGAATATCGCTATTCCATGACTTTTGTTAGCTCAGTGTATATCATACCAGACCTGGTTACAGCGTCAAACACGAATAACAGTAATGCACTGTCGTGGCTGTTTTGTCACAGAGAATTGCAGCTCCAATCACTCGCATACCCAGTGATGGAATGTACATAAACACTGAAGCGCCAGAGAAACTGGTATAGGCACGCGTATTCAAATACAGAGAAATATGAACAGGCAGAATACGGCGCTGCTGTCGGCAACGCGTATATAACACAAGTGTCTGTGGCAGTTGTTAGATCGGTTACTGCTGCTACAATGACAGGTTATCAAGATTTAAGTGAGTTTGAATGCGGTATTACAGTCGGCGCACGAGCGATGGGACACAGCGTCTCCGAGGTAGCCATGAAGTGGGGATTTTCCCGTACGACCATTTCACGAGTGTGCCGTGAATATCAGGAATCCGGTAAGACATCATAACTGCGACATCGCTGCGGCCGGAAAAGATGCTGCGAGAGCGGCACCAACGAAGACTAAGTACAATGG
Organism: Schistocerca gregaria; assembly: GCF_023897955.1. Taxonomy (NCBI): domain Eukaryota; kingdom Metazoa; phylum Arthropoda; class Insecta; order Orthoptera; family Acrididae; genus Schistocerca; species Schistocerca gregaria. The sequence continues at coordinate 431,726,226 of NC_064921.1, forward strand.
TTCAACGTGGCGGAAGTGCAACTCTTCCGCAAATTGCCGTAGATTTCAGTATTGGGACATTAGCAAATGACAGCTTGCGAACTAATCAACGAAATACCAACGGTATGGGCTTTTGGAGCTGAAGGCCCACTCGTGTGCCCTTGATGACTGCACCACACAAAGCATTACGCCTCGCCCGTCAACACCAACATTGGACTGTTGATGACTGATCAAATATTAAATGCTCTGAATAACCCTCTCGTGTGCCCTTGATGACTGCACCACACAAAGCATTACGCCTCGCCCGTCAACACCAACATTGGACTGTTGATGACTGATCAAATATTAAATGCTCTGAATAACCCTCTCGTGTGCCCTTGATGACTGCACCACATAAAGCATTACGCCTCGCCCGTCAACACCAACATTGGACTGTTGATGACTGATCAAATATTAAATGCTCTGAATAACCCTCTCGTGTGCCCTTGATGACTGCACCACACAAAGCATTACGCCTCGCCCGTCAACACCAACATCAGACTGTTGATGACTGATCAAATATTAAATGCTCTGAATAACCCTCTCGTGTGCCCTTGATGACTGCACCACACAAAGCATTACGCCTCGCCCGTCAACACCAACATTGGACTGTTGATGACTGATCAAATATTAAATGCTCTGAATAACCCTCTCGTGTGCCCTTGATGACTGCACCACACAAAGCATTACGCCTCGCCCGTCAACACCAACATCAGACTGTTGATGACTGATCAAATATTAAATGCTCTGAATAACCGGACATCACCCATTGGTATTTTTTGTGATCTCTCAAAGGCCTTTGATTGTGTAACTCATGGAATTCTTTTGTTGTTGTTGTCTTCAGTCCTGAGACTGGTTTGATGCAGCTCTCCATGCTACTCTATCCTGTGCAAGCTTCTTCATCTCCCAGTACCTACTGCAACCTACATCCTTCTGAATCTGCTTAGTGTATTCATCTCTTGGTCTCCCTCTACGATTTTTACCTTCCACGCTGCCCTCCAATGAGATAAGCTAAATCATTATGATTTGAGGGGAGCAGTACACAAATGGTTTAATTCATACTTAACTGGAAGAATGCAGAAAGTTGAAATAAGTGGTTCATGTAATGTTAAAACAAAAGCTGATTCCTCAGACTGGGGGCTATCAAGTACGGGGTCCCACAGGGTTCGGTCTTAGGTCCTTTACTGTTCTTGATATACGTTAATGACTTACCATTCCATATTGATGAAGATGCAAAGTTAGTTCTTTTTGCTGATGATACAAGTATACTAATAACATCCAAAAACCAAGAACTAAGTGATGTAATTGTAAATGGTGTTTTTCACAAAATTATTAAGTGGTTCTCAGCAAACGGACTCTCTTTAAATTTTGATAAAACACAGTATATACAGTTCCGTACAGTAAATGGCACAACTCCAGTAATAAATATAGACTTTGAACAGAAGTCTGTAGCTAAGGTAGAATTTTCAAAATTTTTAGGTGTTTCCATTGATGAGAGGTTAAACTGGAAGCAACACATTGATGGTCTGCTGAAACGTCTGAGTTCAGCTATGTATGCTATTGGGGTTATTGCATATTTTGGTGATAAGAATCTCAGTAAATTAGCTTACTATGCCTACTTTCATTCACTGCTTTCATATGGCATCATATTCTGGCGTAATTCATCGTTGAGTAGAAAAGTATTCATTGCTCAAAAACGTATAATCAGAATAATTGCTGGAGCCCACCAATGGTCATCCTGCAGACATCTATTTAAGGATCTAGGGATCCTCACAGTAACCTCACAGTATATATATTCACTTATAAAATTTGTTGTTAATAATCCAACTCAATTCAAAAGTAATAGCAGTGAGCATAGCTATAACACTAGGAGAAAGGATGATCTTCACTATGCAGGGTTAAATCTGACTTTGGCACAGAAGGGGGTAAATTATGCTGCCTCAAAAGTCTTTGGTCACCTACCAAACAGCATCAAAAGCCTGCAGATAGCCAACTAACATTTAAAAATAAATTAAAAGAATTTCTAGATGACAACTCCTTCTACTCATTGGCTTAATATTTAGATATAAATTAAGGAAAAAAAAAACAACTTAAACATTTGTGTCATGCAATATTTTGTGTAATGTAATATCTTGCACAAAAATCTTTTATTAACGTGACACGTTGCACATCATTACGAAGTGTCGTATTCACGGTCTATGGAACGAGTATTAATCTAATCTAATCTAATCTCTAATCATGTTGCTTGTTCGGACGAGTCTCGTCTCAAATTGTATCTAGCAGATGGACATGTACGGGTATGGAGACAATCTCGTGAATCCATGGACCCTGCATGTTAGCAGAGGACTGTTCATTCTGGTGGAGGTTCTGTAATGGTGTGGGGCGTGTGCAGCTGGAGTGATATGGGATCCTTGATACGTCCAGATACGACTCTAACAGGTGACACGTACGTAAGCATCCTGTCTGATCCATTGTACATTCCGATGGACTTGTGCAATTCCAGCAGGACAATGCGACACCCCACACGAATTGGTGCAGAGTGTCTCCAGGAACACTCTTCTGAGTTTAAACACTTCCGCTAGCCACCAAACTGCGCAGACATGAACATTATTGAGCCTATTTGGGATGCCTTGCAACGTGCTCTTCAGAACAGATCTCCAGCCCCTCGTACTCTTACGGATTTATGGAGAGCACTGCAGGACTCATTGTGTCAGTTCTTTCCAGCACTACCTCAGATATTAGTCGAGTCCATGCCACCTAGTGTTATGGGACTTTTTCTTTCTCACGTGGACGCTACACGATATTAAGCAGGTGTACCAGTTTCTTTGGCTCTTAAGTGTATGAATCTATGTTTGTGATCCCCACCAGGTCAGAGTAATGGAAAACATCGAAGCATTTCAGAGGAGTGCTGCTACTTTCGTTACCATTAGGTTCGACCTGCTCGCATGAATTACGAAAATGCTACTCGTACATGAATTCAAATGAAAAACACTGATGACAGAAAGACGTTGTTTTCGTGAAACACGTTGAGAAAGTTTAGAGGCCCAGCATTTGTGACAGACTGCAGAATGATTTTTACTGCCACCTAGGTACATCTCGCATAAGAGTGACGAAGACAAACTAAGAAAAATGAGGTTTCATACATAAGTATATAGACAATCTTTTTGCGGGTACAACAGGAAATGGTATGACTAGCCTTCCATGATGCTACGTATTGTGGACTGTGACGAGTGTTTGTACACTACTGGCCATTAATATTGCTACACCACGAAGATGTGCTACAAACGCGAAATTTAACCGACAGGAAGAAGATGCTGTGATATTCAAATGATTAGATTTTCAGAGCATTCACACAAGGATGGCGCCGGTGGCGACACCTACAACGTGCTGACATGAGGAAAGTTTCCAACCGATTTCTCATACACAAACAGTAGTTGACTGCCGTTTCCTGGTGAAACGTTGTTGTGATGCCTCTTCTAAGGAGGAGAAATCCGTACCATCACGTTTCCGACTTTGATAAAGGTCGGATTGTAGCCTAACGCAATTGCGTTTAATCGTATCGCGACATTGCTGCTCGCGTTGTCGAGATCCAATGACTGTTAGCAGAATATGGAATCGGTGGGTTCAGGAGGGTAATACGGAACGCCGTGCTGGATCCCAACGGCCTCGTATCACTAGCAGTCGAGATGAGAGGCATCTTATCCACATGGCTGTAACGGATCGTGCAGCCACGTCTCCATCCCTGAGTCAACAGATGGGGACGTTTGCAAGACAACAACCATCTGCACGAACAGTTCGACGACGTTTGCAGTAGCATGGACTATCAGCTCGGAGACCGTGGCTGCGGTTACCCTTGACGCTGCATCACAGACAGGAGCGCCTGCGATGGTGTACTCAACGACGAACCTGGGTGCACGAATGGCAAAACGTCATTTTTTCGGATGAATCCAGGTTTTCTTTACAGCATCATGATGGTCGCATCCGTGTTTGGCGACATCGCGGTGAACGCACATTGGAGGCGTGTATTCGTCATCGCCATACTGGCGTATCACCCGGCGTGATGGTATGGGGTGCCATTGGTTATATGTCTCGGTCACCTCTTGTTCGCATTGACGGCACTTTGAACAGTGGACGTTACATTTCAGATGTGCTACGACCCGTGGCTCTACACTTCATTCGATCCCCGCAAAAACCTACATTTCAGCAGGATAATGAACGACCGCATGTTGCAGGTCCTGCACGGGCCTTTCTGGAAATGTTCGACTGGTGCCCTGGTCAGCACATTCTCCAGATCTCCCACCAATTCAAAACGTCTGGTCAATAGTGGCGGAGCAACTGGCTCGTCACAATACACCAGTTACTACCCTTGACGAACTGTGGTATCGTGTTGAAGCTGCATGGGCAGCTGTACCTGTGCACTCCGTCCAAGCTCTGTTTGACTCAGTGCCCAGGTGTATCAAGGCTTTTATTACGGCCAGAGGTGGTTGTTCTGGGTACTAATTTCTCAGGATATATGCACCCAAATTGCGTGAAAATGTAATCATAGGTCAGTTATAGAATAATATATTTGTTCAATGACTACATGTTTATCATCTGCATTTCTTCTTGGTGTAGGAATTTTAATGACCAGTAGTGTATATGTAGATGTAGGTAATGTGTGGAATGTGACTGAGCGACATAAAAGTTAGATGGGACAATTAAATAACAAGCGACCTCTGTTACACTATAGTTGGAAACAATATATTACAACGAGAACAATATCGACATCAATGTCTCACTCTACAGTTCGCTTTCTACTGGTACAGAGGTTTAGTTATCCCATCGACTGTGAAAAGACACACACACATATCATGATAGAAGTCTTTAATGCGGAAATGTGGCAAATGCACAAGCGACACGGCTCAGATGCCTTCTTTACTGGGCGCATCCTCGACGTTCTGTGCGGCGTCCTGCCCGGAGCTGCCACTGCTGCTGGCAGTGGTAGTACCGCTGGAAGTTTCGCTGACGATTGTGTCGCTGCTGGAGACTTCCTCGAGGTCGGAGGAGCAGCGGCCGGAGGAGTCCGGCCGGCCGAGGGCGGCGGGAAATGACTGGCGGCGGTGCACGGCCGCGGCGTGCGCCTCTGCGCCCTCCTCCAGCATGTGGGGCAGCCAGAAGGGCTCGGGCTCCGGCAGCGCCATCAGGCGGCGCCCACGACGCCGCATCTCGCGCATCCACGCCAGGTGCTCTGCATACGCTTGCTCGCGCAGTCGCCGCGCCTGCCGGGCCACACTCCACTCACCGTCTACCCACACAGAAACTACGCTCTACTCCTTCAATTATACAAGATCTGTCACATACGTCCACAATCACCTACTTCAGTCTTTTCACAGGCATTTCCTACTCCGTCAAAGGCAAGGCCAACAAACCAAAACTGCAATGTGGTCTACCAAATTAGATGCAACCACTGTGTGGCGTTCTACAAGCTGTCTGTCCGCACGAATTGCCCGCATCAAACTGTGGACGAGAGACAGTCGGACTACTAGTTACCGAGTGTCAATGTCTACAATAACTGCTTCACTTCCCACCAACACCGTTTTGTCGAACTGCACAGGCGGGAACTAGTCTGTAACACATCCTTCGTTCATGTAAATCTCTTTGGCTGCAACCTTTGCTAACTCCTGTCCTCCACCTGCCTCTACACACTTCGCTGCTACACTCCAACCTGATACAGGCCTTCATCCCATAGCACATCTACATAGCCCCTTCACCTGTTCTGCTTCTCTCCACTACTCTCCTCCCACGCAGTCTCAAGATGCTGCCCCTAGCAAACCGCCATCCTGTTCCCATATGTCCCTGCACGCTCCCCCAACATCTTCCACTACACCCACGCTGCTATCCCCCCCTCCCCATTCTGTGCCCCTTCTTCACCCAACTACCCACCCCCAACAGAGATCAGTATTCGCTGCAGTAGACCCTCAGCGTCCAGAGACGATAGTGGCCTTGTAAGTGGGCGAGTCAAATATATATTAATGTGTGTGAGTGTTTTTTTTTTTTAATCTGGTGTAAGACGCTTCCAATAGCTTAGCCTACTTTATAAAGTACTTTTAAATGTTCCTCTTTTCCACTCAAAGCCTTCTCTTTGTGTTATACAGCAATCTGTCCTAATTCATATTGTTGCCAATACCGCTACTATCAGATTTATATTGCTTAGCATTTGACAGCGAACTGTAATGGTCCACTAAAAAAACTGGATGGACGAAATAAAAATGACCTGGAAAATATTTACCGTTATTAATTAATATCACAGAAGATGCTGGAAATGGCCACCGTACGCTGGTTTAGCACTACGCTCGCCGGCCGGTGCGGCCGAGCGGTTCTAGGCGCTTCAGTCTGGAACCGCGCGACCGCTACGGCCGCAAGTTCGAATCCTGCCTGAGGCATGGATGTCCTTAGGTTAGTTAGGTTTAAGTAGTTCTAAGTTCTAGAGGACTGATGACCTCAGATGGTAAGAGCCCATTTGAACCATTTTGAAGCACTACGCTCGATTTATGAAACTGCGAGAGATGCGTAGTAGCTGTGACTGTCGGATAGCAGCAATAGCGTTTTCAATATTTTGCTACACCTCTTCCAGTGTGCGAGGACTAGATGAGTACAACTGATCCTTCTATTTGCCCCACAGGTAAAAATCACAGTGAGAGAGATCAGATAAATGAGCCAGGAGATTACAACCCATCAGCTGATTGTCGTCTTATCACTCTACATCTCATGCACTTGTGACAGTACTGTTAATGCAGTGTGTGCTGTTTCTCTTACTGACTAAAAATATCCATACAGTCATTAACCTTCTGTGAGTTGATCCATATATGGATTAAGTAGTTTCTGGAGAAACCAGTTGGCGTTAACAGTTTGGTGAAAAAACGACGTTATGGTGTAGACACCAATCTTTAGATTAAGCAACTGCTCTTCAGAGTACTGTTGGCGATTTTCTGATGCATAATGGCGCGTGTTCTGTCAGTACACTCACTCTGATGGGCTGGTGGTGGTGGTTAATGTTTAACGTCCCCTCGACAACGAGGTCATTAGAGACGGAGCGCAAGCTCGGGTTAGGGAAGGATTGGGAAGGAAATCGGCCGTGCCCTTTCAAAGGAACCATCCCGGCATTTGCCTGAAACGATTTAGGGAAATCACGGAAAACCTAAATCAGGATGGCTGGAGACGGGATTGAACCGTCGTCCTCCCGAATGCGAGTCCATTGTGCTAACCACTGCGCCACCTCGCTCGGTCTCTGATGGGCTGAACCAGATATTGTCAGAACAAGTTGAAAAAACTGAGGATCCAAAGGTTCTCATTCCACTTCACTGACCCCGAAACCTCCAGATGTCAGACAGTCAGATCAGTACCAAGTGTTCTATATCGACAGAATATCAACCAAAACTCCAATACAGTTTGTGCTATATGCTGTCATCTAGGGGAAGATGCATAATAGTAAGTAGTAAGTAACACATGACTTAAGGAGCACAGGAAAAGCGTAACTGTGAGCGACTGGCATGTGGAGCTGCAGTAGGGATGTCGGTTGAGCGTTATTTTGTTGAATAAAAGCTCACGGGTTCTAGTTTTCGTCATGCCAGTTTTTGTACTTTAGTATATATCCAACTGTTATATGAGTTATATGAGACAGCATGTTCTCAAAATGTAAAATGCCTGTTCGGAGTTTATATCTATGTGCTATTGGCAGTCCACATTTGCTTCGTTTATTTGAAAGTACTAAACCTGTAGAGTACATTTGTAGTTTCACTGAATGAACATGAGCAATCGGAATGGGAGAATACAGAAACAACTGCATGCAACTGCGGAAGTATTAATAGTGATAATTTATGGGTTGAATGCGCAAATATGAGATTTATAAAAAGTGCTTCAGGTATAAAAGTAATTTGCTTCACACACTTCTTTGAACACAACCACTATGGTGAAACTTTTGTTCTGAATCAAGAACAATGTGCACTTGTGGTGTATTTTGCATTGATTATTGAAAGTTTTGTGCATATTATACTTATTATTATTTTGATTATTATTATATTTATTACTATTATTACCAGTAGTACTTCCATATGTGTGATGCAACTGTCTCCTTATTCTTCTGTTTCGATTGTTTATGATTATTCTACGAAACTACAAAATTTGGAAATTTTTAACTGATGTACAAAAAAGAAAGAGAGAGAAAAAATGGTGGTAATTTACTCATTCCACTAGGTACACCAGTTGTGAAAAATATTATCGAATATTTAACCAAAAACAAATTAGGTTCTGGATTAACAAAACATGAAGGTGGGTTTTTAAATTACTATTAGCTCCATTACCATATCTAGCAACAATTGGTTCAATCGGTGGTGGTTCTACAGCAATTGCAAATGCATTAATAAACGAGAAAAACCTGATAAAGAATTACAAGAGCAAAAAAGACATAATTTAGGAATGGAAAAAAGGAATTGGGTTAAAAAAATGCATAAAATAATTCGCATGTATCCTAATCCATTAAGTAATTTAGATGTAGAAAAACTTGCTTAACAATTAAAAATTAACACTTTTGTGGAGTATATATGATTGATGAATTACCTAATAAGCAAACAAATTTTGAACTGGAACACTGAATTTAGATACATCATGTTGGTACTCACTGGATTTGTTATTACAAGAATAAAGATATAAAATTTGTTTTTAATTAATTTGGTGCAAATATACCAAAAAACTAATCAATCACTTGAGAACTAGAATACTGAGAGAATACAAAACTTCAATAAGGTAATTTGTGATTATTTATGTTTGCTTGTTTTAAGACTGTGTTCAGATATTTATAAATTTAATGATATTTTGAGTCTAATAAAGGGACAATTTTGGAAATAATCTATGGCCTAAATGTCACATGATTAATGGTCAAATAAATTTAGAAAACATAAATGATTGATTAGAAGCTAAAGTAAATCCAAACATAGAAAGTTATAATTAAACAATTTCATAATGAATTACATAACATTTTTATAAAGTAGCTAAGGGATATATGGCTTTTAAAGATAGAAGCTCGGTAGATTTAAAACATCCTATAAGTGATTACGATACAATTACAAAATATAACTTAAAAAGTGAATTAAGCAATCTTGTTACAAAACCTGAATACACAAGTATTCTAACACAACTCAGTAATTATGTCACTACTAAACAACTTACTAAAAAAAAGTTAATCAACTTAATGAAAATGATCTCACTAATTACTCTACAATAAAAGGAAATAAAAAAATCTTTTACAGATCATTTCCTGAAGGCAGGTTTTACACCATATGTAAGTCATTTAAGTAATCTTCAGAAAAGAATGTGACAAACGAAAATTGAAATTTCAGTTTGTTAGGGGTGATGTAATATTGGAACATACATTTGAATATGATGTAAAATCCCTGAGAATTATTTTATATTAGGCCAACAAGATGGTGATTGGTCAACTACAGATTTTAAAATGAAACTAAAAAGACATAATATCGATGTATTACAAATTTTATATCCCACTCAGTTCAGTGATCCATTACATGAAATAAAAATCAAAGCTGAAATATTACAACTCTAAATCAATCAGTTAAAGCGGTACTTGTTTCAGGTGAATTACTCAGGCTGTATGAACTTATTTTAGAATAAAATGATGATGCCAGATTGTAACAATAATTTAAATCTTACTAAATTTTTATATTATATTAGCGAAAAAGCATAGGTATTCCCTGAAAAGTAAAAAATTTAGTGAAACACATAATCCTCACAGTGTAACAACTAAAAATGGAAGACAAAGAACTGAAGATCTTTGTACAGTATGTAAAAGGAAAATGTGTGAGGTATTAAAAAAGTTTTGTAGGCAAAGGTCTAAATCTTGGTGAAGAAAGTACAAATGAATTATATAACCCAATGTAAAAAATTTTAAAAGAAGAAATGAAATTTCTCTCAGTAGTGATGAATTATGGCAAGTAGATCTAGTTGAAATGGACTAAGATAATTTGAAAGTAATTTCAAAAATAAATAAAGGATATAAATATTTATTAACTGTTAGTATGCTTTTTCAAAATTTGCTTGGGTTATTCCAATTAAAGGTAAAATAGGTAAAAATATACTTGATTCTTTTAAATAAATTTTAAATCAAAGAAATTTAAAAAATACAAATAGATAATGGTAAAGAATTCTATAATAAAGATTTTCAAAAACTGATGAACAAATATAGCATTAATCATTATTCAGCTTTTACATAAATAAAAGCATCTGTTATTGACAGATACAACAGAACACTTAAAGAAAAGATGTGGAAAAATTTTCTCTTCAAGGAAATTGTAAATGGATTGAACTAGCGACAAAATTAGTTGATGAATATAACAACACAAAACATTCAACTGTAAAAATTAAACTAGTGAAAAGAATTACAAACTGAATACTGTTCTAACTCAGAAATAGAAATACAAAAGAAGAATAAAAGTAAGAATAGGTAAACTTAAGGGATGTTAGGAAAAAGGATGTACTGTCTGTTGGTCAACAGAAATTTTTGAAATTTAATTTGTCAATCAGTCTAATCCAATAACATAGAAATTAAGAGATTTAAATGGTAAAGAAGTAAAATGAAACTTTTATGAGTATAAATTACAGAAAACAAAAGAGGTTTTAAAAAAGAGAGGAGATAAATTATACAGGGTGAGTCACTAACTACTGCCACCAAGAATAACTCCAAAAGTATGAGAGGAGCTGAAAAGCTTGTGGGACAAAAGTTGCATAGGACAATGTGGACCATAATATGACGTTGGTTGTTTGTTGATAGGGTGGGGTCACTTCAGAGATATGAAAGTCAACTTAGTTTTTTTAAATAGTATGCAATAGTTTGGTACTTATTTTCTGATTGCGGCTATTGAGAGAAATCCAATTATGTGTAACAGTAAAGTCTTTCAAGGTCAACGGAGGTCACAAAGGTGGCGTGAACGTCCATTTACAGAAGGTGTTCGAAGTGATGACCATTGGTATCAATGCAGAGCTGCAATCTTCTTATTATGGATTGAGTGGTATTCGTTATCGAAGCACATGCTCTGACAGTTCTCTCTTGTGTAGTTGGAACATCTTTATAAACAATGTCTTATACGAATCCTCACAAGAAATACTTCAAGGGCTTCATGTTGTTGAACAACCCGACCACCACACATCTCCTCCACATCCAATCCAAAGATTTGAGAATTGTCTCTGCAATTCATTTCTAGTCATCAGCGAAGAATGTGCCAGACACCCATTGTGTTGATACCACATTCTGTTCCTTGTTCCTGAAGATATTTCTTCCAATAATAAATCTAATGCTTCTTGCAGCAAAGTGGTGTTCTTCCTTCGATGACATAGGAGCCTATAATTCTGTCCTCCAGAATCGTACATCATACAGTCACCAACCACGGTCTTTGGTGTGCAACTCGCTGCAGCCAACATGGATTTTCAGATGGCCAATAATGCATGTTATGCAAATTAACATTTTCATGGTTCGTGAATGTAGCCTCATCAGTAAATAAAATCAGATTAATAAATGTGTCATTCCTCTGAATCCGAAGTTGAGCCCATCAGCAGAATTCAACGCGAGACATACAGTCCAGTCCATACCAGTTACTTTTTGGTGGAGACTGATATGGTAAGGATAATATTTATGGCGATGCAGAACACAAACAACGCTACTCTGGCTCGTACCAGAGTTCCTTGCAATTTGACATGAAATAACACAAGTATCTCGAATCTCAGTGTCAAGAGTACCAGTTTCCGTATCCTTGTTAGTAACTTTCCTTTGCCAGATATGTTTCCGATGCATTAAAGATCCAGTTGTTCTCAATTTATCATACATACATTTAAAAGTTCAGTGTGTAGGGTCAGTATGTTCAAGATATCTTTAAATGCATAAGTCTGTAGCTCTCACTGAATTTCGTTGGCGTTCTCCATAAATGAGAACATAGTGTCTTGTTCTTCAAAAGAATACATCATTCACATTTGTTTGATTCAGCGATACTAGTCTTACCATTCCTATTAGTCTAGTAAAAACTGTCGAATGGTGTTTAAATGTCAATGACACATTAGATGGATACGCCATATTTGGTGGATATTTACTATTTGCACGATATACAAGAGAGAATTGTCAGAGCATGTGCTTCGATAAGTGCTGAAGTGATACAGAATACCACTCAATCCATGAGAAGAAGATTGTAGCACTGCATTGATACCAATGGTCAGCACTTCGACCACCTTCTATGAATGGACGTTCGTGGCACCTTGTTGACCTACGTTGACGTTAAATACCTTACTGTTACATATCATTGGATTTGTCTCAATAGCTGCTATCAGAAAATAAGCACAAAACTATAGCATTCCATTGAAAAAAACAAACTTGACCTTCATGTCTCTGACACGACCCCACCTAGCAACAAAAAAAACAACATAATATTATGGACCCTGTTGTCACATGCAACATTTATCCCACAAACTTTTCAGTTACTATCATTCTTTTAGAGTAGAATTAATGTGTCTAATAATGTAAAAAAATTATCTTGACTTGTTTCTTATCAAATTAGTAAACACAAACATGCAAAATTTATATCTAGTTTAAGTTTACTAAATTTTAAATGTAAAAGGAAAGTTCATCTGTTCGTTTTAAAAATTATCAACATACACAAAACATTCCATTTGATATTTGTGCTGATTTTAAATGTTTGTTATTAAAGATGGACAACTGCCAACCAAATCAGCAAATTCATGTACACTGAGATGTGAAAACATAAAACAAGTGGATTCCATTATTATATCAAATATATAAATGCTCACTATAAAAATCCAAAGCGATAAGGAATACCATTCAATCCATGATAATAAGATTGCACCACTTCACTGATACCAAGGGTCATCACTTTGAACACCTTCAGTAAATGCATGTTCATGGCACGTTTTTGACCTTCGTTGACGTTAAAAGACCTTACTGTTACACATGATTTGATTCGTCTCAATAGCCGCTGTCAGTAAATAAGTACCAAACTACAGAATCTCATTTAAAAAAAAACAATGTTGGCCTTCATATCTGAGACGCGACCCCATCTAGCAACAAAAAACCAACGTCATATTATGGCCCTCGTTGTCCCATGGAACATTTGTCCCACAAACTTTTCAGCTACTGTCTTACTTTCGGAGTTATTCTAGGTGGCAATAGTTAGTGAGTCACCCTGTAGAGTGCATTGTCTATAGGTATGCGAAATACTTTTGAACACGTTTTTTGAAATCTGTCTTAAGCAGCTAGCTTAGCAGCCCACATTCAGTGGAAATATTTTAGATCTTGTAGCTACAAATAGGCCAGACCGTATCGACAATGTCAGTATAGAAATAGGGGTTGGTGATGATGATATCATTTTAGCAACTAAGATTATAAAAGTTAATAAATCAGTTAAGAAGGCTCTGATAGATAGAGCAGATAAGCAGTTAGTAACATCTGACTTAGACAGTGAATTGGCATCACTTAGTTGCAGTAAGATGGATGTAGAGGAATTATGGGCAAAGTTTAAGCAGATTGCAAATTGTTGTCTGGAGAGTCATGTGCATAGCAAGTAGATAAGGGCTGGAAAAGACCAGCCATGATTGGAGGATGCTAAGGAAGTAAAGGTCTTTGCACTCTTGGCTCAAAAGGGAAAACACAAATGAAGACATGCTGAGGTTAGTAGAGAATCGTGTCTGTGAAAATATCTATATCGCGAAGTATACATCAACTACCAACGTCTTACCTTAGCAACAGACCTGTAAAAAAAACTGAGAACATTTTGGTCTTATGTAAAATCGCTAAGTGAGTCTAAGGCTTCCATTCAGTCCCAAGTTGACTAGTCTTGTGTGGCAGTTGAAGATAGCAAAACGACGGCAGAAGTTTTAAAATTCACGTTCAAGGAATCGCTCACAAGGAGAATTGCACATACGTACCATCATTTGATCATGAGATAAATTCCGTATGGATGACATAGTAATAAGAATCCGTGGTATAAAGAAACAAATGAAATATTTTAAAGCAAATACATCAACAAGACCGGATGGAATCCCAGTTCGATTTTACAAACAGAACCCTAAGGCATTGGCCCCTTCTCTAGCTTGCAATTATCTTGAATTTCTCGTTCTGCGCGAAGTCCCAAGGAATGGAAAAAGCGTAGGTGACTCGAATATATAGGAAGGGTAAAAGAACGGACCCACAAAATTACAGACCAGTATCCCTAACTATTGTTGTCTGCAGAATCCTTGAACATATTCTCAGTTCGAATATAATAAACTTTCTTGAGACTGAGAAGCTTATGTCCACAAATCAGCATAGTTTTAGAAAGCAGCGCTCGTGCCCAAAACTCGGCTTGCCCTTTTTTCACATGATATGCTGCGATCCACGCAGATTCCGCATTTATAGATGTAATAAGCCGTATGTAATTAGTTCGCCGATATGTGAGTGGTTGGAATACTTCTTAAATAATTCAACACTTTATGCTGTCCTCGATGGCGAGTGTTCAGCAGAGACAACGGTAACGTCAGAAGTGCCCCAGGGAAGTGTGATAGGACTGCTGTTGTTCTCTATATAGATAAATGATTTGGTGGTCAGAATGGGCAGCATTCCGCGGTTATTTGCTCATGATGCCGTGGTGTCCTGAAAGGTGTCGTATATGAGTGACTGTAGGAAGATACAAGACGACTTTGACAAAATTTCCAGTTGGTGTGATGAATGGCAGCTAGCCCTAAATGGAAAAATATAAGTTAACGTGGATGAGTAGGAATATCAAACCTGTGATGTTTGGATACAATGTTGCTAGTGTCCTGCTTAACACACTCAAGTCGTTTAAATATCTGGGCGTAACGTTGAAAAGCGATATGAGATGGAACGAGGATTTGAGAACAGTGGTGGGGAAGGTGAATCGTCGGCTTCCGTTAATTGGAGAATTTTAAGGAAAAGTGGTTCATTTTAAAGGAGGCCGCTGGTGCAAATTCTTGAGTACTGCTCGAGTGTTTGGGACCCGAACGAGGTCAAATTGGAGGAACAAATTCAGAGGTGGGCTGCTAGATTTGTTACCGGCTCTAACAACATGTAAGTTTTATAGAGATGCTTCGGAAACTCAAACAGGAATCGCTGGAGAGAAGGCGGCGTTCTTTTCAACGAAGACTATTGAGAAAATATAGAGAACCGGCATTTGAAGCTGACTGGCGAACGACTCTACTGAAGTCAACATGCACTGCGCATAAGGTGGATGAAGATAAGATAGCAGAAATGTGAATTTACATACACACAAAAAGTACATTCATACATAAATACTTTTTTATAATATGTATGGATTTACTTTTTGACCTGCACCTTTGTTTAAGAACTCTGAGAAGACTATTTCTGTAGTTAACTGGCAAATCATCCTTGGATGCCACGTCCTTTGTCTACCAGTTGGTGCATCGGTCCAACAGTTTGAAGCCACATGTGATCAAATGTGTGACAGTTCTGTAGGATAACACAAACTAAAACGTTCCTTTCGTCCGTTCTTCGGAGCTCCCCTGGCATCACGTTAAGTCACAGTCGCGGCTGCGGTCAGCTAGAATCCATGCACTTTCGGGGACCTGCAAGACAAATCACGCGATGTACTGCTGCACAGATTTACTTGCAAGCGGAGACGTTTATTGGCGTATCCAGAATAATTGTCTGCACTGCTTCATTACCAGATCGATACAAAAAAGGATCGCCAGCGTCACTTTGACCCATGAGACAGAATTAAACTTCACAACTAGAACGTCAATTATCATTAAACGTGCAGTTATTTAACTTCTATCAGGAAAGATTCCAGGGTCCAACTACTGGATTGGAGAATGCTCCCCACTAACAGCTCATATAATGCCTGCAGCTGGCAGTTAGCAATTAACGATGGTAATTACTATAACAACAAAACAGTACCATAGTTCAGAGTCAGTAGGGAAAAGTTCACTCAAAACTACCACACTCAAATTAGCATTAAACAAGTGACATTCATTGGTGTCATTTAATTCTAGCCAAGTTCGTCACTTAGTGGACACCACCTCCAGCCAGCTGCTGGTTCCACGCTCTGCTCTGGGACTTCTTTTGGCTAAGCAAGTCCACTCTCATTAACCCACAAGACTCGCTGAGAAAAAGTGCCTCAACAGAATTCGAGACCCATGCATGGGAATGCTTTGTGAGCTTTCACTACCAGAAAAATAATCTCATTCATGACAGAGTACTATGAACTCTAGAGCTCTGAGACGATAACCGACTTAAACCACAAACTCCACCCGAGGGCCCCACGACTTGTCACTTCTGTTGTGTAAAACTTCGTACACAATGGTAGGAAGAGGTGGGATAAAGAGTGATGCAGTGACTGTCGTAGGAAAGCTGAACAGTAACAGAAATAATTAGCAAACTAGTTAACACTGTTAACACTGTTTACTTGTGTTTCTTCAAGCGCATGAAGAATGATTAAAAATAATGCAACAAGAAAAAGAGTCCAGCTCTCATTGTCAACGCCGTTCTATATTACGGTGGCAGAGGAACTCGCAAACCCCAGAGACGATGAAGACCTGGTTCAGCGGGCGCGCCATTGGGTTCATCAGCTCCTGCGTGACTGCTACTGGTGACTGACAGAAACTTGCTATTCTGTTGCCAACTTTGCGATGCCTATGGGGCGATATCGATACGTGATACCACAACTTCAACCTCACGAGTGCTGCTGGTCGACTAACCGATTTCGGCGGCTCCAGATACAATACTGGCCATTAAAATTCCTCCACCAAGAATAAATGCAGATGATTAACGTGTATTAATTGAACAAATATATTATTCTATAACTGACCTATGATTACATTTTCACGCAATTTGGGTGCATATATCCTGAGAAATTAGTACCCAGAACAACCACCTCTGGCCGTAATAACGGCCTTGATACGCCTGGGCACTGAGTCGAACAGAGCTTGGACGGCGTGCACAGGTACAGCTGCCCATGCAGCTTCAACACGATACCACAGTTCATCAAGAGTAGTAAATGGCGTATTGAGACGAGCCAGTTGCTCCGCCACTATTGACCAGACGTTTTGAATTGGTGGGAGATCTGGAGAATGTGCTGACCACGGCAGCAGTCGAACATTTCCAGAAAGGCCCGTGCAGGACCTGCAACATGCGGTCGTTCATTATCCTGCTGAAATGTAGGTTTTTGCGGGGATCGAATGAAGTGTAGAGCCACGGGTCGTAGCACATCTGAAATGTAACGTCCACTGATCAAAGTGCCGTCAATGCGAACAAGAGGTGACCGAGTTATATAACCAATGGCACCCCATACCATCACGCCGGGTGATACGCCAGTATGGCGATGACGAATACACGCTTCCAATGTGCGTTCACCGCGATGTCGCCAAACACGGATGCGACCATCATGATGCTGTAAACAGAAACGGAATTCATCCAAAAAAAATGACGTTTTGTCATTCGTGCACCCAGCATCATTGTTGAGTACACCATCGCAGGTGCAGCGTCTAGGGTAACTGCAGCCATGGGCTCCGAGCTGATAGTCGATGCTACTACAAACGTCGTCGAACATTTCGTGCAGATGGTTGTCGTCTTGCAAACGTCCCCATCTGTTGACTCAGGGATCGAGACGTGGCTGCACGATCCGTTACAGCGATGCGGATAAGATGCCTCTCATCTCGACTGCTAGTGATACGAGGCCGTTGGGATCCAGCACGGCGTTCCGTATTACCCTCCTGAACCCACCGATTCCATATTCTGCTAACAGTCATTGGATATCGACCAACGCGAGCAGCAATGTCGCGATACGATTAAACGCAATTGCGTTAGGCTACAATCCGACCTTTATCAAAGTCGGAAACGTGATAGTACGCATTTCTCCTCCTTAGAAGAGGCATCACAACAACGTTTCACCAGGAAACGGCGGTCAACTACTGTTTGTGTATGAGAAATCGGTTGGAAACTTTCCTCTTGTCAGCATGTTGTAGGTGTCGCCACCGGCGCCATCCTTGTGTGAATGCTCTGAAAATCTAATCATTTGCATATCACAGCATCTTCTTCCTGTCGGTTGAATTTCGTGTCTGTAGCACGTCATCCTCGGGGTGTAGCAATTTTAATGGCCAGCAGTGTAACTCCAAGAAGCTATTTTACGTATAGGCCCTTCAGCGAATTAGAAGCAAAAAGAAGACATTGTCATTTGCCATTTTATGCTCCTGGTTACAGCTGTTCTGTGATGTGCTGCCTCCTGGCAGGACTTCACAACGAGTTGGAAAATGCCAGCCCTTATGGGGAAAGTTCTGGCACTTAGAAGACGGCCTAGTCAGATCAGACCACTTGGTGTGGTAAACTTTACGACCCGTGACGTCAATGGTTCCTAACCACAGATATTGTAGCCGTTGGGTTTCCGACTGTCAAACAAAGCTGTCACAAAGGGAGAGGCCCTGGCGACTGTTTTGCAATAAGAACATCCCTTCACATTTTATCCAGACGTAGTACAAAGGCTTGTTTAGATGTTTTCTTTTAATTTTTTTGTTTTTACTTTTTTCCTTTCTGCGACATTACTGCAGCTAATTATTAAACGCCTTGTCTTATTTTATGAACTTTAATATCTCATTCAATTCCTTTATGAGAGGCCACAGATTTTAAACGTCTGCTTAAATCTCCCAAGTCCATTGAATATTCATATAGAGTCTTTTAACTTTTGGTTAAGATGTATTTTTTTCCTTCTGTTTTGAAGTGGCAGGCCAATGGAACGTCTTTTTTTTTTTTTTAATTTCAAATACTGCATTTACTACTTCCGCCTTTATCTTATTCACCTAAAAGTATGCGTTCACTGAGGAGTTTAGTTTCCTATGGCAACCTTCGACAGTCCTATACTGCTGGTTAAAAACATTCCATGTTTCAAATAGTATACTAGTTTGTTTGATCCATTGATTGACGATATAGTCTGCGAACTTCGTGACATTTTCTTCAATAAGCATTCCCTCCATTATTACCATCCATGCTTCATCAGTAGTGTTTGAAGGGAGATGGGCTATTGCAGCACATCTGCAGAAAACAATTGGACTTCTTCTCTAGCCCTATTTTTCTCTGTTAATCCGAGTTCTTGTATGTCCCTCCAAGGAAGCTGTTTGAAGTGCAAATTGTAATCTGAAAGGTATGTTTCGTGAGACATTATGTTCATAACTTTAATTGTAGCTATTTCAAAATCTAGCATTACATATTTCAGAGATCTCCCACGCATCTTATTTTTCACTCCAGAAAGAATTTTTCGCATGTACAGGGTGCGTCAAAAAAATGTATACACACTTTGAACTGTCATAGACAATTTATTTCCCGTTCTACAAGGTTAAATATCTGTGAGAAAGTAATGTTATGTTTCTTCAACAGGCGGCAGCAGTGGCAAGGAAGTAACCGCAACATGGCGGACATGCGTTTGAGCTTTGAAGCGCGGAAGCAGATAATTAAGTGCTACTGGAAGTTTGAGAATGTCGCTGCGGTTCGAAGACAGTGGAGAAGTGAGTATGGTACAGAACCACCTCCAAGGTTAACAATTACACGTCTACGAGGCAAATTCGAAATTCATGGAACAGTGTGTGATGCGCATAATGGTCGATCAGGGCAATCTCGTACAGCTACAAGTGATGATTCCACAACTGCGATCTTGGAACTGTTTCAGTGTTCGCCTCATAAATCTTCAAGGCAAGTGGCACGTGAGAGTAATGTAAGTGCTAGTAGTGGTCTACGCATTCTGAAGAAAGGCAAGTTTTATGTGTGCATTCCAAGGCTGGTGCAACAGCTAAGTGACGACGATCCAGATCGAAGGTTAGAATTTTGTGAATGGGTTAAAAATATGGTGAGACGTGAACTGGGATTTATGGGTAGCATAATTTGGTCGGATGAAGCCAAATTCAAACTCAATGGAATTGTCAATAGGTACAATTGTGTGTACTGGGCTGAAGATAATCCTCACATTACAGTTGAAAAGGCTGTGAATTTGCCTGGTGTAAATGTGTGGTGTGGTTTGTCTGCAAGGGGACTCATTGGGCCTTTCCGCTTTGAAGGTACTGTTACTATAGAAACGTACCTAACAATGCTTGCTGACTCCATATTCCCAGCCATTCGTGCATTATACGGTAATGATGAGTTTTATTTCCAACAAGATGGCGCCCCAATGCACTATCATAAGGACGTATGAGCGTACCTGGATCACAGTGTGCCAGGCCAGTGGATAGGACACAGGGGACCAATCGAGTTTCCTGCACGCTCTCCAGACCTCTCGCCACTGGATTTCTTCTTATGGGGCACAGTAAAAGATGAGGTGTACAAACGTAAACCAGGTAACCTGGACACACTTTGGAATGAGATTCAGGCGGTGTGCACAGAAATCACTTTGGACACAATGGTACGATGTACAGAATCAGTGGTGACACATACTCAGAAATGTATTGATGCTGAAGGCCACCAGTTTGAACATTAATCACATTTGCAAAGTACAATTATTTTTCCAGTTGGAGTTTAAGTTTTCCATTTCCAGAAATTTAACATTGTAGAACGGAAAATAAATTTTCTATGACGCTTCAAAGTGTGTACACATTTTTTTGACGGACCCTGTATTTTGACTTTTGTCTGGGATCAAAGCAAATAAAACAGGAAGTAAGTTCCTCACTTCTTTGGTGTTTCCCATGTCAATAGCACGATGTTCAGCTGTCACAATTGCTTCAAAGAACTGTCAGATCTGCTCTCCATAAGAACAGTTTCAGTCTGACACAGGAATTTCTCCGGTTCTTCACAGTCGAACGCCAGCATAATTATGTCAGGAACAGACCTTTCATCAGTTTTCAAAAAACCATTACTATCAGTTAATTTCAAAATGTGTTCGCTCACTTGAGTCTCAAAACTAGTGTTAAGGTTCTGGGTCGTCCAAGCAGCTTCCCTCCAGGCTTTACACACTACAGTCCTCGACCTCTAATAATTTGGCGTATTTGTGAAACCTAAACTTTTAACATTCAAATCTGGAGAATTCTCTTTAAAAATTCTGAAAACAAGTGCTACTTTTTCTACATGGAATTTTTTCCTGCAGTTATGCATCCTTTTTTTCCTCTGTACATCTGCTTCGTCAGGTGAGCGAGAATGTTGCTGTTCAGCCATGATTCTGCTTTTTGCAATTTTTAAATGACGTGGGCACTTACTCCGTCCAGAATCCATGGACAACCAATTCGTATTGGTCAGTGAACAACAGTGCACGGTACCAGTATGTGCCACAAAGGGGGTCAAATCTCGGTGTCTATTGATCACAGAGATAAAGGGTCAAGTGTTTTGTATACCTATCAGAAGAACTGGCACACTGTAGCTATCATACAGTACAGAATAACAATTTAAGCATCACATACTCCCCTGGCTCAGGCAAACTGACGAAATCGATTCGTTCTCTCGCGTCCAGCAAGAGGTCTAGACGCTTAATAACACTGGAGACTAGAGAAGGCCTGTTCAATCAGCTGACGTTCAGATTGCTAACTGGAAGTCTCGAAGATTAATGGACCTTGGTTGGGAAATACTCAAACAAATACAATACTCGAATAACTACAATCTTTAATTGCTCGTCTGAGCAAGAATTGGATCATGACTTGAATGAAAGTACACTACTCCTGACTGTAAACTCCCACTGAGGGAGGTACTCAGCAAAGTAATAGTGCAATCTGAGCTAGAGCGAATACTACAAGTCCAGGCCCCGAGCCTGATCTACAGAGCCGTCCGTCCTGGACCGCTGTATGTACAGAAATCTCTTGCGGACTACGCTGCTCCGCCTTTTACCTGTGCTGCAGGCTGCGTTGCCCCTTCAACGTTGACGCTTCCGGTCACCGCTCTTTGGGGCCTCGTATGTGGCCATATATGGTCCCCACCAATACATGGCCGAGCCTCACGGCTTCTCCACATGAGCTCTCGTGATACTTCGTTAGTCCACGTAACACTGCCAGTCAACGCCCAAGCGTCGTCCCTGCGGCGTCACCGTTGTATTCTGAGTACTTTCGAGAAAAACGTATTCTTTCTGGCTTCTGTTCGTTACATTTTCTAAGTATGCGACAGTTCCTTTGTATTGGTTATGATCTAGCGTAGACCGCAAGCGGCTTAAAAAGCGCTGCTCGTTCCTGGGCGGTTCCTGAGAAAATTCCAAATATCCACTACTTTTCGGTGCGAAAAGCACCAGTTGTGGGGATGGCCACTTCCATAATTTCTATTCATGACGGTTCCTCAAAATTTTCACCACATATTCTTAAGATGATATTCTCAGGGAACTTTGAATTTTTTTTATCCATCACGAGGATCTAGAAGTTCAAGGTTACCGAACTTATTCAGAAAACTGCAAAAACCGGTTTTTAGCCGTTTTTCACTGTGGGTTGCAATTATCTAAATAACTAATCTTCAAAAATGGCACAAATTTTAACTGAACATTCTTTAAACATTCATCTAAAAATCCCATTTTCCAGTCTTCGAAAATCTCCGTTATCAAGATACACCCGAAAAAACATGATTTTTGAGTACCAAATGTACCAATTGTTGGGATGGTAACTTCTATAATTTCTACTCACGACACATCATCGACAGTCGTACCAAATGTTCTAAAGAACGTATTCTTTGGGAACCTTGAAACTTTTTTCGATGTCATTGTCCGTTACCGGGATCCAGAGGTTCGAGGTTTTCTTACTCACGCACGTAAAATATGCACTAATATCCGGTCTGAGGCGTAAATGTAGTTTTAAATGATGTGTTGATCACACTGGAAGGGTTCTAGGGTCTTCGCAAAGCTTACGAGGTCAGTAAACTAAGTTTATAGTCAGCATTTTTTGATCAATAAAGCCTTGACTCGCTGTACAATGGCCGGTTCACGCCCGTGCAGATGTGGTACTGCAGTGACAAAAATGGGATAAAAAACGTCTTAACGTTCTTGAAAGAACTTAAAATTATTGCCAAAAATTATGTAAGACTGGAAAGACTGCAAATTCAGTAAACCATTCTTTTAATATACAAATCATAAGCAAGGCGTTTTCGATGACTTGCGATAAATGAGCAAAGTATCCATAAAAAATATAACGCAAACGATATTGTGTTAACCTTATATTATCGGTACTTATTTGTTATTTAAATGTGTGAAACTATTCAAATGTGTCGAAGAATATCAATGAATTGCCAAAACTTTAGTGAAATACAGAATTCATTTTATACACGCAGCACGCCCTACTCTAGCACAGAAAAGATGGGAATCAGCCGAAAAATGCTCCTCTCGGAGCAAAAAAAGGCGAGTATGTTACTCTTTAAAATACGACATAAAAGTGGAGACCAGCTGATTCAATTCTCATTTCGCCTTTCTCGCCACAAATTTTGGCATGAGAACATATCCGCGCTTTTTTGCGCCAAAAGAGAGTAGCAGATAGAGTGATGGTGGGAGAGAGAGGATATAGTACCAGTGAGAGATAAGAAGAGGAGAGAGTGGTGATAGGAGGGAAAAAGTGGCAGTGAAAGAGAGTGAGAGAGAGAATGATGAAGTCAATAGTAGTGGAAGCTAAAGAGACAAAAGATATTGGTGGGCATTGAGAGACAGTGGTAGTAAAAGAGAACGAGAAATGGATGGAGATAGGAACAAAAGAGAGAGGAGACAGAGGAAATAAAAAATGCAGGTGAGTAGAAATCGTACATAGACTTTGGATATTTGGACCCCCGGCGTACTTTAACACGTTGGTACAGGGGAGAGTGCATTTTGGTAGGCAGTTTTCAATAAGTGGATCTAGGAGAAAAAATAAGTCCCCCCTCAGAATTTTGAGCCGTCGAGGTGTAGTGGAGACAGTAGCAGTGGAACTGAAAGACAAAAGAAGCCAATGTAAATGACAGACGAGACTGTGGCAGTGAGAGGGGATGCTGAGTATGAAGTTTTAACTACAAAGAGGGACTAGGTAAAAGGATTTAGAATATTCTGTGTTAAAAGAGCGCGGATATGTTCGTACGCAAAATTTTTGGTAATGAAAGCGGAATCAGGATTAAGGCGGCTGGTTCCCCAGTTTTCTGTCAGTCTCTTTTTTGTGTCCCGCCAGGGGCATTTTTCCACTGATACTCAATATGTACTGAAGCGCCAAAGAAGCAGATAAAGGCGTGCGTATTCAAATACAGAGATATGTTAACAGGCAAAATATGGCCCTGCGGTCTGCAACGCCTATTTAAGACAAGTGTCTGGCGCAGTTGTATAGATAGGTTACTGCTGCTACAATGGCAGGTTATCAAGATTTAAGTGAGTTTGAATGTGGTGTTATAGTCGGCGCACGAGCGATGGGACACAGCATCTCAGAGGTAGCGAAGAATTGGGAATTTTCCGTACAACCATTTCGCGAATGCACCGTGAATTTCAGGAATCTGGTAAAACATCACAACTGCGATATCGCTGCGGCCTGGAAAAGATCCTGAAAGAACGAGACCAACGACGACTGAGGAGAATCGTTCAACGTGACTGTAGTGCAACCCTTCCGGAAATTGCTGCAGATTTTAATGATGGGCCATTAGTCAGTGTCACAGTGCGAACCATTCAACGAATCATCAACGATATGGGCTTTCGGAGCCGTAGGCTTTACACCTCACCTGGACTCGAAACGGCGACATTGGACTGTTGATGACTGGAAACATGTTGCCTGGTCGGACGAGCCACGTTTCAAATTGTATCGAGCGGATGGATATACACGAGTATGGAGACAACCCCATGAATCCATGGCCGTGCATATGAGCAGGGGACTGTTCAAGCTGGTGGAGGCTCTGGAGCGACGTGCGACGTGTGCAGTTGGAGTAATATGGGACTCCTGATGCGTCTAGATACGATTCTGACGTGTGACACGTGCGTAAGCATCCCGTTTGATCACCTGTATCCATTCATGTCTATTGGGCATATAGACGGATTTGGGCAATTCCAGCAGGACAGAGCGACACCCCACAGGTCCAGAATTGCTACACAATGGCTCCAGGAACACTTTTCTGAGTTTAAACACTTCTGCTGGCCTTCGGACTCCCAGGACACGAACATTATTGAGCATGTCTGGGTGCCTTGCAACGTGCTGTTCAGAAGAGATCTCCACCTCCTCGTACTCTTACGGATTTATAGACAGCCCCGCATGATTCATGGTGTCAGTTCCCTCCAGCACTATTTAAGACATTTGTAAGTAGGTCCTTTAATATACTGAAGAGCCAAAGAAACTGATACACATGCCTGATATCATATAGCGCCCCCGTGAACACGCAGAAGTGCTGCAGCACGACGTGGCATTGACTCAACAAATGTCTGAAATATTGCTGGAGGAAACTGACAACATGAATTGTGCAGCTCTGTCCATAAATCCGTAAGAGTACGAGGGGGTGGAGATCTCTTCTGAACAGCACGTTGCAAGGCACCCCAGACATGCTTAATAATGTTCATCTCTGCGGAGTTTGATGACCAGCCGAAGTGTTTAAACTCAGAAGAGTGTTCCTGGAGCCACTCTGTAGCAATTCTGGACCTTTGGGGTGTCGCAGTGTCCTGCTGGAATTGCCCAAGTCCGTCGGTGTGCACAATGGTCGTGAATGGATGCAGCTGATCAGACAGGATGCTTACGTACGTGTCACACGTCAGGGTCGTATC
Organism: Schistocerca gregaria; assembly: GCF_023897955.1. Lineage (NCBI taxonomy): Eukaryota > Metazoa > Arthropoda > Insecta > Orthoptera > Acrididae > Schistocerca > Schistocerca gregaria. Next base: position 431,751,932 of record NC_064921.1, read on the forward strand.
TAGACGCATCAGTGGTCCCATATCACTCTAACAGCACACGCCCCACGTCGTTCCAGCGCCTCCAACAGCTTGAACAGTCCCCTGCTCATATGAACGGTCATGGATTCATGAGGTTGTCTCCATGCTCGTACATATCCATCCACACGACACAATTTGAAACGTGGCTTGTCCGACCAGGCAACATGTTTCCAATCATCAACAGTTCAATGTCGCCGTTTCGAGTCCAGACGAAGCGTAAAGCTTTGTGTCGTGCAGTCATCAAAGGCACACGATTGGGCCTTCGGCTCCGAAGGCCCATATCGATGATGTTTCGTTGAACTTCTCGCACGGTGACACTTATTGACGGCCCAGCACTGAAATCTGCAGCAATTTACGAAAGGGTTGCACTTCTGTCACACTGAACGATTCTCTTCAGTCATCGTTGGTCCCCTTCTCGCAGGATCTTTTTCCGCCGCAGAGATGTCGCAGTTTTGATGTCTTACCGGATTCCTGATATTCACGGTACACTTGTGAAATGATCGTACAGGAAAATCCCCACTTCATGGCTACCTCGGAGACGCTGTGTCCCATCGCTCGTGCCCTGACTATAATATCACATTCAAACTCACTTAAATCTTGATGACATGCCTTTGTAGCAGCAGTCACCGATCTAACAACTGCGCCAGACACTTGTTGTCTGTCTTACATAGGAGTTGCCGACCGCAGGGCCGTATTACGCCATTTTCCATATCTCTGTATTTGAATATGCATGCCTGCAACAGTTCCTTTGGCGCTTGAATGTATCTGCAGAGTAGAGCTTCATGTAGCTGCCGCGGTCACTCATAATTGAAGATTTCAGTTACTTCCTTTCTGTTTTCCCGAATAAAGTTCAGTCTCAGCGTTAACTGCCATAATGAACTCCATTGTGCATAACTGAGATATCCGTCATGGCGAAAATGACTAAAGTCTTCATCTTTCCTTTCTTTGGTTACTAACTCTTAATGGATACAGATTTCTGTACCATAATAATTCCGAGTGCATTTGGTTTTCAAGTATTTGTGGTGCTCGCTGCTTCTTTACTTATTTCGAATCCTCCACATCATTCTGTCAGTTCTTTTTATAATTTCTGGAAGTATGCTTTACTATGGAGAATGCATAGACGATTTCGTGTAACTGTGATATTCATTAGTCCTGAATCCACCAGCTTCCCCCCAATCGGACTTCATCTCCATATTCTTTATCTTATAATGTTAACTGAGAATTCATCCAGTATTATATGGTTTAACAACACCATTGGCGCGTTGTAATAATTATTTGTTCAAATGGTTGAAATAGCTATGAGCACTATGGGACTCAACATCTGTGATCATCAGTCCCCTAGAACTTAGAACTACTTAAACCTAACTAACCTAAGGACATCACACACATCCATGCCCGAGGCAGGATTCGATCCTGCGACCGTAGCAGCAGCACGGTTCTGGACTGAAGCACCTAGAACAGCTCGGCCACAGCGGCCGGCAAGATTACAGTACTCTCGCGTGTTCTCTTCTAGAGGGAGTCTGTTTGCCTTTGTAATGTTATCCTACGTAAAGTCGTTATCCGTTCGCACAAATTTTAGGAGCCAAATACGAGGATAGTATTTAAATTTCCTTGCCTGTTATTAAACTATTTTGAGACGCATGTAGGCTACGGAAGAGTACCCACGAGTCATAGTTACGCGATAATTATTAGTTCCGTAAAGTAGAAGTAACAAGGAGAGAACAATAAAAAACAGAGCTGGTGGCTTTTAAACAGATGAACGGTGGTTGAATACATTTCTTTTAGACTACTGGCAATTAAAATTGCTACAGCAAGAAGAAATGCAGATGATAAACGGGTATTCACTGAACAAATATATTATACTAGAACTAACATTTGATTACGTTTTCACGCAATTTGGGTACACAGATTTTGAGAAATCAGTACCCAGAACAAACACCTCTGGCCGTAATAACGGCCTTTATACGCCTGGGCATTGAGTCAAACAGAGCTTGGATGGCGTGTACAGGTACAGCTGGCCATGCAGCTTCAACACGATACCACAGTTCATCAAGAGTAGTGACTGGCGTATTGTGACGAGCCAGTTGCTCGGCCACCATTGATCAGACGTTTTCAATTGGTGAGAGATCTGGAGATTGTGCAGGCCAGGGCAGCAGTCGAACATTTTCTGTATCCAGAAAGGCCCGTACAGAACCTACAATATGTGGTCGTGCATTATCCTGCTGAAATGTAGGATTTCGCAGGGATTGAATGAAGGGTAGAACCACGCATCGTAACACATCGGAAATGTAACGTCCACTGTTCAAAGTGCCGTCAATGCGAACAAGAGATGACCCAGACGTGTAACACATGGTGATACGTAAGTATGGCGATGACGAATACACGCTTCCAATGTGCGGTCACCGCGATGTCGCCAAACACGGGTGCGACCATCATGATGCTCTAAACAGAACCTGGATTCGTCCGAAAAAATGACGTTTTGCCATTCGTGCACCCAAGTTTGTCGATGAGTACACCATTGCAGGCGCTCCAGTCTGTGATGCAGCATAAAGGGTTACCGCAGCCATGGTCTCCGAGCTGATAGTCCATGCTACTGCAAACGTCGTCGAACTGTTCGTGCAGATGGTTGTTGTCCTGCAAACGTCCCCATCTGTTGACTCAGGGATCGAGACGTGGCTGCAAGATCCGTTACAGCCATGCGGATGAGATGCCTGTCAACTCGACTGCTAGAGATACGAGGCCGTTGGGATCCAACACGGCGTTCCGTATTACCCTCCTGAACCCACCGATTCCATATTCTGCTAACAGTCCATGGATCTCTTGACCAACGCGAGCAGCAATGTCGCGATACGATAAACCGCAATAGTGATAGGCTTCAATCCGACCTTTGTCAAAGTCGGAAACGTGATGGTACGCATTTCTCCTCCTTGCACGAGGCATCACAACAACGTTTAATCAGGCAACGCCGATCAACTGCTGTTTGTGTATGAGAATTTGGTTCGAAAGTGTCCTCATATCAGCACGTTGTAGGTGTCGCCACCTGCGCCAACCTTGTGTGAATGCTCTGAAAAGCTAATCATTTGCATATCACAGCATCTTCTTCCTGTCGGTTAAATTTCGCGTCTGTAGCACGTCATCTTCGTGGTATTGTAATTTTAATGGCCAGTAGTGTATAAGGGGTAATAAAAAAGTTTCCATTCGAAGGCAATACAGTCCATAATCGGTATGTAATTAAGAAAAATCGCTGCGAGCATTGAGGCAATCATCCCACAGACGCACCAGAATGAAGATAACCGCTTGTTAAAAAGCCATAACCTGCTGCGTGAAGAAGTCCTTAGCTCCCTGCTGCACATCCTCGTCTGACTAGAATCTTCGACTTTGCAAGGCCTTTTTTAAAGGGACCAAAACGGAATAACCACATGGGAAGAGATCAGGTCTATAGGGAGGATGCTCGAGTGTCTCCCTCCTGAGAAAGCGTAACTTCTGCGGTACGATATCTGAGACATGGGACGTTTGTTACCACGAAGTAGCTGCACCCCTTGTCGCACAGTTCCCAACAAAGTTGTTTTTCGACAGACATGCTGTCCCATACGCGTTCTTCCTTCTGCGATGGATGTCTGCTGGTGTTTCTCCTTTCGCACCCAAGAAAAGAACAACAGCAAGTTGGTCATGTTTGGATGATTTTGATAATAGCGTTGTCGTAGACCAAGCTTGCGCTTTTACCGCAAGCACTTCGGGAAGACACGAATTCCACACTAACTTCCTCCCTACATGTCGATGCTTGTATATGCGCATCGGAATCGCACTACGTTGCATATGCGCTACAGCAACGCCCTCACAAGGAAGCTTTTTTTATCTCCTCTTACAGAAATGTGGCACTTGCAACAGAAATTACTCTATTTCTATTCGGAGAAGCGAATTTGGCAACGATATCTCTGTAATTAGTATAACTCTGTAGTCATTTAGTGGCAACTTCTGAACAGTTAATTTGAGTGAATACGATATCTTAAACGGTTCAGGAAACATCTGAGGTGAACAGCTAAGCTGAAGCACCTCGTGTATCACTGGTAGTTAACCTGGTCCCTACCGCTCACTGGTGGGCGTCCCAGCTTTCATGATGGGCAGTAAGGATTTTACAAGCATTTTCATTAAATTTTGACAAAATATTGGGAAGTAATTACTATTATTATATGCATTAACTTGCTATAACTCTGCTTTGTAAGTTAAGTAAAGTAAAGTAATTTCCCTGCTTTGTAAATCACTATTACAGAGGAATTAGTCGGTGGTTAGAAAATCTTAGTAGTAACAGAGATACAGATGTGGACTTTAGGTAAAAAAATGTTGGCACCCGTTGCTGTACAGCCCCTGGCCATAGTATCACACGCACCGGAAGTTTTTGACAGTTAAGTTATTTCTGGCGTTTGGATTTATAAACTAGCTCACTTATCTTTGTTTAATAGGTTGAATATTGTTAAATTACTACTACTGAATTAAATGAGTTGATTTGTTGTGCTGCATCATTCTTGCGAAAGTCGACTGTTGATGAACATTCTCCACTTACAGTTTTGAGAACAGCAGGAGCTGACGTGTTTGAAGTTTGAGTGCATTATTAACATCCAGTATTGTTGGTTTCCTGGTGTATTTACCATTTGCAACCTCTAATGATGAAGGTTGCCAATTACCGAGTGATTTTAGATACAATAACAAACGAAAATAACAGGTAAAGTAAATTACTTGACGCATCGAAAACTGTGCAGCTAAAAGCACTGGTTGGCACGATTATGTATTCAAATCGGGAGATTTCTAGGAGACTGGGCATATCAGAATCATCCGTAAGGCGTGTAAAAAAGAAAATTGATTTTGGTGAGGTATTAGTCCTTCAAAGGAAGAGCTGGTGTGGCAGAAAACTAATATTATTTTCACTGAGGTCTGAGAGCTTCTTGAAAAAGATATCCTATGGGAACCGGTTTGCTTGTACACCGGAACATAGTGGCGTTATTGCGTCTGTAAGAGCTATAAGCAGCAGACATTCACAGAAGGAACTTCAGGGGTAGGCCTGTCTGAAAGCCAAAATTAACTGCTGCTATTATGTCAAAAGCAGCACAAGCATAGAGATTTTGGACTTGTGAAACTCTGTGGGTACCACTAAATTAGACAGTATTTGCCTTCATAGAGTAGTGATGAATAAATTTTCTGAGTTCAAGGCCAATCCTAAAGCAAATGTCAATGCCTTTCTCGTTTCGTTTCAGGTTTGATTTAGTGATGAGTGGACAGATGAAATTTTGGTACATAAATCTCAGTTTGTACGAAGGCACCATCTCGACTCTATTGTACATAGTGTGGAACATTCCACCAAAGTCATGATATGGTCAGTCATCAGTGGCAAAGACAGTGGACGTCTGTACTTGATTTAGGGAACAATTCAGTAAGACCAGTATAACAGCGAGTTAAGTAAGAGGCTACTGTCTCAAATAAAAGAATAGTTTCCTAAAAGGGAAACATTAGTGTTTATGCGAGATGGAGCTCTATGCCACACAGCACAATCAGTGAAAACCTTTTTGAAGCGAGAAAATGTCCTTTTGCTGCCCTGGACAGGAAATACACCAGCTGAACCTAACTGAAAATGTTTGGTAGCTGGTGAAAAGGAAAGTGCCAAAGAAAACAATCGCCACAAAAATTCGTCTCACTGAAAAGATTATTAAAGTCTGGTAGCATCACCTACAGATGCCGGACACTGTACAAGCCTGTATGAACAGTAATCCAAGACAAATTGAAACTTTAATAGCTGTGAAAGGTGGCATGGTAAAATATTAATAAGTTAGCCTAGTTGCGCTTGTTGGACTTTTTAAAAACAATAACAATTAATACTAAAAGTTGTGTAGTTTCTCAGTTATCAATAATCTGCAACGTTTAAAGAAACTAATTAACTTCACTTAGACAGATTAAAATAATCTCTGCAGCATATTGTACCCCCTAAGATCGTACTATGTTGAGAACTCAAGGTGCAGCTAATAATGTGGCCAGGGACTGTACACTGAAGTGACAAGAGTCATGAGATACCTCCTAGCACCACGTCAGAGCTCCTTGTACCTGGCGTAGTGCAAAAACTCGACGTGGCATGGACTCATCAAGTCGATCAAAGTCCGCTGAAGAAATACTGAACCATGCTGCCTCCATAGCAGTCCATAATTGCGGAAGTGTAGCCAGTGCAGGATTTTGTGCATGAACTGACCTCTCGTTATGTCCCATAAATGTTCGATGACATTCATGTGCGGCGATCTTGGTGGCCAAACAATTCACTCGATTTCTCCAGAATGTTCTTCAAACCAATCACGACCATTTGTGGGCCAGTGACAGGAGAAGTCCATGAATGGCTGCAAAAAGTTTCCAAATAGCCGAAAAGAAACATTTCGAGTCAGTGATCGGTTGAGTACCAGAGGACCCAGTCCACTCCATGTAAACACAGTCCACACCATTACGGAGCCACCACCTGCTTGCAGAGCGCCTTATTGACAACCTGGGTGCATGGCTTCATGGGGTCTGCGCCACACTCAAACGCTATCATTAGCTCTTACCAACCGAAATCAGGACTCATCTGATCAGGCCACAGTTTTCCAGTGACCTAGGGTCTAGCCGATACGGTCATGAGCGAAGGAGGGGCGCTGCAACCATGCTGTTAGCACAGGTACTAGCGTCGGTCGGCTGCTGCCCTATCCCATTGTTGTGGCCGAGCGGTTCTAGGCGCTTCAGTCTGGAACTGCGAGACCACTACGGTCGCAGGTTCGAATCCTGCCTCAGGCACGGATGTGTGAGATGTCCTTAGTTTAGTTAGGTTTACATAGTTCTAAGTTCGGGGGGACTGATGACCTCAGATGTTAAGTCCCATAGAGCTCAGAGCCATTTGAACTATCTGAACCATAGCCCATGAACAGAAATTTGAAATTTTGTGGTAAGGTCTTATGGGACCAAACTGCTGAGGTCATCAGTCCCTAAGCTTTCACACTATTTAATCTAACTTAAACTAACTTGCGCTAAGGATGACACACACACGCCCGAGGGAGGACTCGAACCTCCGACGGGGGGATCCTCGCTGACCGTAACAAGACGCCTTAGATAGCGCAGCTAAACCTCGCGGCGCCCATTAACGCCTTATTTCGCCACACAGTCCCATCGGATACATTTGTCGTGCGACCCACAACGATTTCTGCGTTTATTTCACGCAGTGTTGCTTGTATGTTAGCACTGACAACGCTAAGCAAACGCCGCTGCTCCCGTTCGTTAAGTGAAGGCCGTCGGCCACTGCATTGTCTGTGATGAGAGGTAACACCTGAAATTTGGTATCGTCGCCACACTCTTGAGACTGTGTATCTCGGAGTACATCTACATCTACATCTACATCCATACTCCGCAAGCCACCTGACGTTGTGTGGCGGAGGGTACCCTGAGTACCTCTATCGGTTCTCCCTTCTATTCCAGTCTCGTATTGTACGTGGAAAGAAGGATTGTCGGTATGCTTCTGTGTGGGCTCTAATCTCTCTGATTTTATCCTCATGATCTCTTCGCGAGATATACGTAGGAGGGAGCAATATACTGCTTGACTCTTCGGTGAAGGTATGTTCTCGAAACTTTAACAAAAGCCCGTACCGAGCTACTGAGCGTCTCTCCTGCAGAGTCTTCCACTGGAGTTTATCTATCATCTCCGTAACGCTTTCGCAATTACTAAATGATCCTGTAACGAAGCGCGCCGCTCTCCGTTGGATCTTCTCTATCTCTTCTATCAACCCTACCTGGTGCGGATCCCACACTGCTGAGCAGTATTCAAGCATTGGGCGAACAAGCGTACTGTAACCTACTTCTTTTGTTGTCGGATTGCATTTCCTTAGGATTCTTCCAATGAATCTCAGTCTGGCATCTGCTTTACCGACGATCAACTTTACATGATCATTCCATTTTAAATCACTCCTAATGAGTACTCCCAGATAATTTATGGAATTAACTGCTTCCAGTTGCTGACCTGCTATTTTGTAGCTAAATGATAAGAGACCTATCTTTCTATGTATTCGCATCACATTACACTTGTCTACATTGAGATTAAATTGCCATTCCGTGCACCATGCGTCAATTCGCTGCAGATCCTCCTGCATTTCAGTACAATTTTCCATTGTTGCAACCTCTCTATACACCACAGCATCATCTGCAAAAAGCCTCAGTGAACTTCCGATGTCATCCACAAGGTCATTTATGTATATTGTGAATAGCAACGGTCCTATGACACTCCCCTGCGGCACACCTGAACTCACTCTTGCTTCGGAAGACTTCTCTCCATTGAGAATGACATGCTCCGTTCTGTTATCTAGGAACTCCTCAATCCAATCACACAATTGATCTGATAGTCCATATGCTCTTACTTTGTTCATTAAACGACTGTGGGGAACTGTGTCAAACGCCTTGCGGAAGTCGAGAAACACGGCATCTACCTGTGAACCCGTGTCTAAGGCCCTCTGAGCCTCGTGGACGAATAGCGCGAGATGGGTTTCACACGACCGTCTTTTTCGAAACTCATGCTGATTCCTACAGAGTAGATTTCTAGTCTCCAGAAAAGACATTATACTCGAACATAATACGTGTTCCAAAATTCTACAACTGATCGACGTTAGAGATATAGGTCTATAGTTCTGCACATCTGTTCGACGTCCCTTCTTGAAAACGGGGATGACCTGTGCCCTTTTCCAATCCTTTGGAACGCTTCGCTCTTCTAGAGACCTACGGTACACCGCTGCAAGAAGGGGGGCAAGTTCCTTCGCGTACTCTGTGTAAAATCGAACTGGTATTCCATCAGGACCAGCGGCCTTTCCTCTTTTGAGCGATTTTAATTGTTTCTCTATCCCTCTGTCGTCTACTTCGATATCTACCATTTTGTCAACTGTGCGACAATCTAGAAAAGGAAGCACAGTGCAGTCTTCCTGTGTGAAACAGCTTTGGAAGAAGACATTTAGTAATTCGGCCTTTAGTCTGTCATCCTCTGTTTCAGTACCATTTTGGTCACAGAGTGTCTGGACATTTTGTTTTGATCCACCTACCGCTTTGACATAGGACCAAAATTTCTTAGGATTTTCTGCCAAGTCAGTACATAGAACTTTACTTTCGAATTCATTGAAAGCCTCTCGCATAGCCCTCCTCACACTACATTGCGCTTCGCGTAATTTTTGTTTGTCTGCAAGGCTTTGGCTATGTTTATGTTTGCTGTGAAGTTCCCTTTGCTTCCGCAGCAGTTTTCTAACTCGGTTGTTGTACCACGGTGGCTCTTTCCCATCTCTTACGATCTTGCTTGGCACATACTCATCTAACGCATATTGTACCATGGTTTTGAACTTTGTCCACTGATCCTCAACACTATCTGCACTTGAGACAAAAAACTTTTGTGTTGAGCCGTCAGGTACTCTGTAATCTGCTTTTTGTCACTTTTGCTAAACAGAAAAATCTTCCTACCTTTTTTAATATTTCTATTTACGGCAGAAATTATCGATGCAGTAACCGCTTTATGATCGCTGATTCCCTGACGATTTCTGAAATGCAATGTCCTATGCATCTACCTTCAACTAACATTCCGCGTCCCAAGTCTGTTAATTCGCGTCGTGCAGCCGTAAGAACGTCCGGAAGTGTTTCATGTGAATCACCTGAGTACAAGTGACAAGTCTGTTTTTTTTTCTTTATTGATTTTCAATTCCCCCAAAGGCCGCAGCTTAGTACGCTGCTCTACAGCCTACAGACATTTTTAAAAACGGAAGAAGAAAAGAAACAAGAAAAACGGGTGATAAAACGGTGGCTTAAAGTGTAAAATGGAGGAAAAGTGCGGAAAGTTAAAACAGAAAGCAAAGGGGTTGGAAATGTTAATAAAAGACAAGTCTGTTAATGCTCTGTCCTTTTATACCTTGTGTACACGCTACTACCGCCATCTGTATACGTACATATCGCTATCTCATGACTTTTGTCGCGTCAGTGGATACGTAGATGCAGTTATAGCAGGAAGGCGGCAGGTGGAGTACATACATCTTCAGCAGTTGTTGGCGGAGAGGCTGCTGTCTTGGTTAGGAGCAACGACGTCGCCACGGGCGCCGGCACCAGCGGCCGGGTGGCCAGCGCCGAGCAGTGCTTGTACGAGCGGACGCGCGACTGCCTGCGCAAGTGGAACAGCCGCAGCAAGCGGCGCATCAGCCTCACCAGCGCCGGCGAGGAGTAGCTGCGGCGCGGCTGCAGACGCCGGCGCGGCGGGCTTATGCCCCACACGAGGCGCGGGCGCCGGCGCCTGGAGCGCCGCACCTGCTGCGTCGAGGACCGACCCTGCGACTCGACCTGCCCGGACGTCGACGACTGCTCCGCGGCATCCGTCTCATGTGTCACCTGCGCACGCGCGAACCTCAGACGGACGTAATGCCTCTCTCGAGAACTCCATTTACACACACACACAGAGCGAAAATGTACGCCACTCGATAGACAATAAATAACAGGCTACTGACGTCACAATACCCTTTTATGTAAATCAGAACGTTACGAGTAAGCCCCCCCCCCCCCCCCCCCGCCGTTCGCGGTGGTCTTGCGGTCCTAGGCGCGCAGTCCGGAACCGTGAGACTGCTACGGTCGCAGGTTCGATTCCTGCCTCGGGCATGGATGTGTGTGATGTCCTTAGGTTAGTTATGTTTAAGTAGTTCTAAGTTCTAGGGGACTGATGACCACAGCAGTTGAGTCCCATAGTGCTCAGAGCCACTTGAACCATTTTTAACCCCCCCTCCCCCCATCAGCACCCCGCCCCTGACACCCTCCACCCCTCCACACTCATACACACGATTCCTTAAAGGATCACACTCCCATGTATACGACGGGCGTCCAATGAGTAACGCAACCCTTTTTTTTCGGTCGGTTTCGCTTGAAAAAATGCGGAATTTGTTGTGTGACATCGTAGAATATTCCCGCTACAGCCTCTATAGTTTCATGAAATTCTGGTAGGTGGCGGCGCTACAAATAGCCTTAAAAATGGCGTCTGTAATGGGGATGCGTTCAAAGCAGAGAGCTTCTTTTGATGGAAAACCAAAGCATCGCAGATATTCGTACATACTTGCAGAATGGCTACGGAGACTGGGCAGTGAACAAAAGCACGGTAAGTGGTTGCGAGAGGCATCTGCCATCATCGCAATGTCTTGTATTACACTATCAGCCAAATTTGCTTTGTCTGCAGATGATACAAACATTGTAAAAATAATAGCAGATCAAGTATAGTTTTAGAAATATCGTCTAGTGAAATTTTAGTGGATATTAATAATTGGTTCCTAGCCAATCCCCTCACACTAAACTTTTAAAGTACCCACTGTATACAGTTCTGAATTTGTGAGATGTTTCCATACGGTATAAATCTTCGTCTTTATAACAAGGAGAACTTCAATTTTATCTGGTTCTCTGTATTATCAGTTTGGGTTTTTAATTAAGTGCTACAACAGGATACCAGCGTTTATCAGCTATCCATACATGGATGTCCACTCATCTTAAGAAAAAAAGCAGGAATCTTGAACGACGAAAGACAGGACATTCATATTCACAGAACATGTGCTTTACTACATTCTACAGAAATGATTAGCATTTGTAACACGTCGCCCAGCAGGTTCAAGGTCAACATCAATATCACAGTGCAACACCACCTACCGGTAAAACGTACCTGCGGCTCTCGTTGTAGCTGTAAACCGTAGGCAATGGATCAGTGCGACTTCAGCAGACATGCAGCATACCTCACAGACATATGCGCGAGCTGCACTGTCAAATCAGTGAGTTTGAAAGAGGGGGTATTACTGGCATTAGAGAATGTGACACATCCTCCCAGGAAATTCCTGCTCATGTGGGACGAAGTGTAGCGACTATGCAACAAGTGTGTGCTGAATTGTTCAATGAAGGCCGTAGAACATGACGAGATGGGTCAGATCGAACCCATCCAGACCATCCTCCGAGGAGACCGCCACCTAATCTGAATGGCATTCTATGACAGATTTGCGTCCTCTTGGGCTCTGGCGTGACAGTGAAACAGTGTAACACGTCATACACTGTCAGGGGTGACAGTCCATCGCCATTTATTACTGCATTTCTCTGCCTACCTTTGATGAATGTGCAGAAACATACTACACGATAATGATGTATGGAACGACATCACTGGGGACAAGAATGGCATCAGATAGTGTTTTCAGTTAAATCTAGGTTCTGTTTGTCTGAAAATGATGGTCACAATTTGGTTCGCTGCAGACAGGGGGAGCGCACGACATGCAGTGCCAACGCAAGGTCTTATGATGTGGGGTGCACTGTGACCAATGTGAAATATGTGAAGGCCATCCTGCGACCTGTAACCACACTCTTTCTGCACAACACCCCAGACGTCATTTTTCAGCAAGGCAGTGCAAGACCACATGTTGCGTTGAACGTATGCCTTCTTGGTGACACAGTTGTTTGCCCTAGCTCACCAGTTCGCGAGACTCGTCGCCAATCGAAAATACATGTGATATGATGACACGACAGGTTTTGTGCTGTGACCCATTGCCAAACACCACAGATGGACTTTGGAACAAGGTGAATGCAGCATGGATGGCTATACCACAGGACGCTAATCGCACCTTATACGCGTCGATGCCATCAAGCATGGAACAAGTTATCAGGGCCCATGGAGGACCATGTGCGTAATGAGCAATGGGATGTATGCTGAACTGGTGTGACTGAAATGCTAATCATTTCTGCAGAACATACTAATGAACATGTCTGTGAATATGAGCGTCCTATCTCTAGTCGTTTAAGGTGTTCTGTTTTTCTGAATGTGAGTATATTTCTTTGTATCGATGTAGATGTGATTGTTTCCCAGGTACAGATAATGGTGAAATGATATTTCTAAATCGACCTTCTCTCTCTTATGAATGATCAACATCAATGAAGTACAGCCTAGCACATAATAATTATCTGACATGTCTAACTGTACACACGTATACATGTTTCTTATTACAACTGCTGGGTGTTTAAAAAAGTGCCCCATGCTCTTACAGGGGATAGACTGTTCAAAAATTGGAACAAGGTCCCACAAATATACGTGTTGGTACAAATATTTGTTGAGAAATGGGTTATTCTATGCTATGCTAACAATCTTTTTATTGACACTTCAAGAAGTGCTCAATTACACACCTCTCAGCCCCCTTTCTCAAGGAAACACAAAGTTATGTAAACAAAACTAGCTACCTTCAGATTTGGTCACGTGCACAAGGCCTACACCCCTGTGATGTGTGCACAATGTATATGGATGTGAAATATGTCGGTGCCTTAAGCAGTAAGGTAGAGTGATTGGTGACCTATTGCTACTCACCTCCTCGAACAATCCATTACTCCTTAAACATTCGGGTGGGCTATTATAATAGGTAGGCATCATTTCAGACTGCATTGGTCTATCATAATTGGCAGACACCTGAGGAGGGTTTTACAAAAGCATATATAAAGCCAACAATTTTCCGTCGGTATAGTTAGTATCCAAAGCAAGATTGCTGTTCACATGTATATTTTACTTGGCTAATGCAGACCAAAATGCATCAATGTTGCAATAGCACCAGATATTGAGTTTTCTGTTGCAAGTGAACTAGAGAATGTACAGCTATGTAGAATGTTCAAGAAGGCAAAGAGAGTAGATCAAGAGTCAGCTCACCTCAGACTACAACCCATACAAAGTCAACATCGATGTTTTCTGCAGTAGCAGGGGTACCGACACCACCACCGCCATAAACCATTTTATTGCCTCAATAGTAACAGTGTTTGCCAATCGAGCACTGAAACTACTAGACTGGGAGACTAAGCATAGTGTATGTTTAAAACTTCGAAATATTATAAATATATGTAGTCTATATGATGCAGTTAGCTTCACCACATATGGAATATGTCAGTTAACAACAAGTGTTAAAAATTCATTCAGTGACATGATGGAATGTATAATGCGACATGAAGTTCGTGATGCATGTGAAAATGCTTACATAACTGCCTAATGTATCATGTGCAGAATACAATAATTTGTTCAATATTAGCATATGGCAAATGGGTTTTATGAAAGAAGATCATGTATTATTAAGTTTATCTGTATGAAAGTAATAAAATTAATTTTTCAGAAACATCCACTAGAAGGGGTATGTCTGTAGTATACTGACCCAAGTCGGAGACATTAGATTCCCGCCAAACATTCACCGCAAGGACATATTCTGCATTCACTGCAGCATCACTTGTAAGTTCACTGGAGAATGCGGATATATCAGGCAGTGTGGTTTCAGTGAGTTTCTCCAACGATTCCAGGTAGTCTTAGGCGAATACCTGCTTTTTTGTGCTGAGCCGAAATTTAAAATCATCAGGATATACAGCCGGTGTGACATGCATGTGCTGCTGATATATACACTGCTGGAAATTGAAATAAGAACACCGTGAATTCATTGTCCCAGGAAAGGGAAACTTTAGTGACACAATCCTGGGGTCACATACATCACATGATCACACTGACAGAACCACAGGCACATAGACACAGGCAACAGAGCATGCACAATGTCGGCACTAGTACAGTGTATATCCACCTTTCGCAGCAATGCAGGCTGCTATTCTCCCATGGAAACGATCGTAGAGATGCTGGATGTAGTCCTGTGGAACCGCTTGCCATGCCATTTCCAACTGGCGCCTCAGTTGGACCAGCGTTCGTGCTGGACGTGCAGACCGCGTGAGACGACGCTTCATCCAGTCCCAAACATGCTCAATGGGGGACAGATCCGGAGATCTTGCTGGCCAGGGTAGTTGACTTACACCTTCTAGAGCACGTTGGGTGGCACGGGATACATGCGGACGTGCATTGTCCTGTTGGAACAGCAAGTTCCCTTGCCGGTCTGGGAATGGTAGAACGATGGGTTCGATGACGGTTTGGATGTACCGTGCACTATTCAGTGTCCCCTCGACGATCACCAGAGGTGTACAGCCAGTGTAGGAGATCGCTCCCCACACCATGATGCTGGGTGTTGTCCCTGTGTGCCTCGGTCGTATGCAGTCCTGATTGTGGCGCTCACCTGCACGGCGCCAAACACGCATACGACCATCATTGGCACCAAGGCAGAAGCGACTCTCATCGCTGAAGACGACATGTCTCCATTCGTCCCTCCATTCACGCCTGTCGCGACACCACTGGAGGTGGGCTGCACGATGTTGGGGCGTGAGCGGAAGACGGCCTAACGGTGTGCGGGACCGTAGCCCAGCTTCATGGAGACGGTTGCGAATGGTCCTCGCCCATACCCCAGGAGCAACAGTGTCCCTAATTTCCTGGGAAGTGGCGGTGCGGTCCCCTACGGCACTGCGTAGGATCCTACGGTCTTGGCGTGCATCCGTGCATCGCTGCGGTCCGGTCCCAGGTCGACGGGCACGTGCACCTTCCGCCGACCACTGGCGACAACATCGATGTACTGTGGAGACCTCACGCCCCACGTGTTGAGCAATTCGGCGGTACGTCCACCCTGCCTCCCGCATGCCCACTATACGCCCTCGCTCAAAGTCCGTCAACTGCACATACGGTTCACGTCCACGCTGTGGCGGCATGCTACCAGTGTTAAAGACTGCGATGGAGCTCCGTATGCCACGGCAAACTGGCTGACACTGACGGCGGCGGTGCACAAATGCTGCGCAGCTAGCGCCATTCGACGGCCAACACCGCGGTTCCTGGTGTGTCCGCTGTGCCGTGCGTGTGATCATTGCTTGTACAGCCCTCTCGCAGTGTCCGGAGCAAGTATGGTGGGTCTGACACACCGGTGTCAATGTGTTCTTTTTTCCATTTCCAGGAGTGTAGATTCAGCAAGTTTCTAAAGCGATGCCTGCATAAATCATCAAGAATCCAGGAACTGCAGCGTGATATTTTTGGTAATCCAGTTAGAAAAAGATATGTAACTCTCCCTGTTCACCGGCAAGACACTAACCTGATCATTAGACGGTCCTAAACCTACCAATTGCTCATTGATGAAGTGAGCATAATCTTCATTATGGAAGAAACCTGATTTTCAACGAGACTGCATGAGGTGTGCACTGACCACGACACTGCCCTACCAGACGGCAGTGATCCATCACCCATGTTTCACTGGAATCTGATAATGGCAGCTGACAAACAGAACAGTTAATGGCATTTTCATACTAACTGCAAACTTCCTGCGTTTTAATTAAAGGAAATCATATCAACTTCCTCTACATGTGCTTTAAGCCCAGAGACCAGCCATTTCAGAGGATCTTCCCCAGTGTATGTTCCATGTAAATTACAACTTGGATCATATGCACAAGCCTCACAAAAGATCAAAAACATATGAGTGAACGTCCAGCCATAGGATACAAACTAAGGCTTTTCTGAATTTTTCTCCCTGGAATTCAGAAAATCGATCCCAAATCGGAATTAATACTGACATCTTATACCACTCATCAAGTGGGGTGTCCCATGTAACATTATGTGATTGCCTTATCATTTTAAATCATTCACTAATCGAGCAGTCGATCGGCAACAGCTACAGTTAGCTAACAATGTTGTGAGAATGTAGAAGGTGTTTATTGTCGAAGCGCTGTCAGAGATGCACTGAGTTACTGACTTTGAAAACCGCGGCGCGAAAAACGGACAGAAGAAGAACACTTTTACACATTCTTTTGAGGTACGAGATATTCTCGATGAACCGTTCCTCAGGATTTTCTCTTGTCTCTTGTAACATGTGTCGGACGCGCATGTCTTGCCGCTGAATTATTATTGTTAAAAATAATATTATTTTAGTGTAAAGTAAAAGTGCAATACTAAAAGTGCCATGCTGCATAGCAGTAGATTTATTGAGCGGCGTGTATGTGAAAACGTCAAAGGAATTATTTTCGTTACGAGAAGAGAAGTGCCATGTCAAAACGGCATCCAAGTTAAATCCTTCATTGCAGTGTAAGTTCATCTATCAATTGCCATAAATTCAGAGTTATATGGTACTGGTGTATGGACTATTTATTTGTTATTGATTCTATGTCTCACTCTTTCATGAAGTTATTTAATTTTCTTTATGTTTCTGCCAAACAGAGAGTTCACAGTCACGAATTCTTTAGTCGAGTTCGGACGGAAGTTGCATGCGGCGGAATATTTTCTCCGCGTCATATTCTACAGGTAAATGCATGATAAACTACGGTCCCTTAGGAAATTCATGTTGAGCTATCCAAAAATAATTATATTTTGAACAGGCATTTACTCTCCTCTGCAATGCAACTTCCGACTGATCAGACGATTCAACAAAATACAGCCGCACACGGTCGGCGTTCGCAAATATATTTCCATTGTTGATTATAGCTATATGTTACAGCACAAAAGTAAACATATCGTTATAATTAGCGACTACGAAAGGGGACATTCATAACTGTATGTTTATGTATACACATTACGTAAACATATCGTTATACCCATCATACGACATCTTTTCGCCCCAGCAAATGTATGAAAAGAGTATTGATTACACTATTACCATTTACCAGTTTAAATTCGCAATAAATGGAAATAAAGCACTTTATAACAGGATCTCACAGATAATTAATGATTTTGCGAAATTTTATTTTTCCAAATGCTCCCTAATTAGTGAAAAAGGTAGTACTATGCCATCATGCTGGTGAAACTGACCATCACCTTCATTACTAATAGGGCAGTCTGAGAAGCTGCATATGGTCTATTGAACAGACTTAGATTTAGTAGTCTTATGGAAAGATTCGAACTAGTATACTTCCCTTGTAGGTATAAATGATAAAAATTGGCGACGAATTATATGTTTGCAGCTCGCTTTAGGCAGTGGTTATAACCAAAAAGCTGCTTGAAATATGTAACTGCACTGCTGTTGAGATGAAGTACTATTCTCAATACTTCCAGACATTCAGAAGGTACATCAGCGACGAAATATGTAAACACAATGTGGTTGAGATTAAGTACCACTAACCATCTGAAATTATTGTATTATTCCCAGTTATATAGCTAAATATTTAGCTCCTCAAGACTTCTTCCTATCTCACCAGCCCTAGCACAGTTCTCGACTGATGTCGTTGTATAATTAATTTTGCATAAGACATGCGATGTAACACAATTCTGGAAAGCTAGAATAATCCAATGTGGCACCACTTTGCTGGCATATTTAGTCTGCTGACGATCCCATGCCGGCATGTTAAGTCATAACAGTAGTAGTTTGACACACTGAATGCGATTTTTGCATACAAAGAAATGTAATTTCATCGACTGGGAACGTAACTCTTACAGGTAGATCTAATCATTCTTACGATGGTACTCCACCATGAATCTAGAACGAATGGTGCAGATGTAACTTGAAATGAAGTTTACATTGCTGATAAATTACTGTAGTCGTAACGTCCAGAACCTTTAACTGCCGAGTGCAATAGAGTTTCGCTAAGTACATCAGTAAAGATACCCTTCTTTGTGAAGGTCGCTAATAATAACCGTAATTCTCGATAGCCGGTTTTGGCAATCAAAGTTTCCATCTTCAGATCTCGACAGACAGAATATTGCATATGTCTTCAGACATCAGAAAGTACGCTTCCTCATGAATTAACAGATACGTAACAATTCATGAGAAAGAGTCCTTTTTCTGCTGTTTTAAGACATATTCAATAACCTGTATTTCGAGATCAGAAGAAAGTAACTTTGATTACCAGTACTGGTTGTTGTTGTTGTTGTTGTGGTCTTCAGTCCTGAGCCTGGTTTGATGCAGCTCTCCATGCTACTCTATCCTGCACAAGCTTCTTCATGTCCCAGTACCTACTGCAACCTACATCCTTCTGAATCTGCTTAGTGTATTCATCTCTTGGTCTCTCTCCATGACTTTTACCCTCCACGCTACCCTCCAATACTAAATTAGTGATCCCTTGATGCCTCAGAACATGTCCTACCAACCGATCCCTTCTTCTGGTCAAGTTGTCCCACAAACTTCTCTTCTCCCCAATCCTGTTCAATACTTCCTCATTAGTTATGTGATCTACACATCTAATCTTCAGCATTCTTCTGTAGCACCAATTTTTCGAAAGCTTCTATTCTCTTCTTGTTCAAACTATTTATCGTCCATGTTTCACTTCTATACATGGCCACACTCCATACAAATACTTTCAGAAATGACTTCCTGACACCTAAATCTATAACCGATGTTAACGAATTTCTCTTCTTCAGAAAAGTTTTCCTTGCCATTGCCATATCCTCTCTACTTCGACCATCATCAGTTATTTTGCTCCCCAAATAGCAAAACTCCTTTACTACTTTAAGTGTCTCATTTCCTAATCTAATTCCCTCAGCATCACCCGACTTCATTCGACTACATTCCATTATCCTCGTTTTGCTTTTGTTGATGTTCATTTTATATCCTCCTTTCAAGACACTGTCCATTCCATTCAACTGCTCTTCCAAGTCCTTTGTGTCTCTGACAGAATTACAACGTCATCGGCGAACCTCAAAGTTTTTATTTCTTCTCCATGGATTTTAATACCTACTCTGGATTTTTCTTTTGTTTCCTTTACTGTTTGCTCAATATACAGATTGAATAACATCGGGGAGAGGCTACAACCCTGTCTTACTCCCTTCCCAACCACTGCTTCCCTTTCATGTCCATCGACTCTTATAACTGCCACCTGGTTTCTGTAGAAATTGTAAGTAGCCTTTCGCTCTCTGTATTTTACCCCTGCCACCTTTAGAATTTGAAAGAGAGTATTCCAGTCCACATTGTCATACGCTTTCTCTAAGTCTACAAATGCTAGAAACGTAGGTTTGCTTTTCCTTCATCTTTCTTCTAAGATAAGTCGTAAGGTCAGTATTGCCTCACGTGTTCCAGTATTTCTACGGATTCCAAATTGATCTTCCCCGAGGTCGGCTTCTACTAGTTTTTCCATTCGTCTGTAAGGAATTTGTGTTAGTATTTTGTAGCTGTGGCTTATTAAAATGACTGTTCGGTAATTTTCACATCTGTCAACACCTGCTTTCTTTGGGATTGGAATTATTATATTCTTCTTGAAGTCTGGGGGTATTTCGCCCGTTTCGTACATCTTGCTCACCAGATGGTAGAGTTTTGACAGGACTGGCTCTCCCAAGCCCGTCAGTAGTTCCAGTGGAATGTTGTCCACTCCTGGGGCCTTGTTTCGACTCAGGTCCTTCAGTGCTCTGTCAAACACTTCACGCAGTATCGCATCTCCCATTTCATCCTCATCTACATCCTCTTCCATTTCCATAATATTGTTCTCGAGTACATCGCCCTTGTATAGACCCTCTATATACTCCTTCCACCTTTCTGCTTTCCCTTCTTTGCTTAGAACTGGGTTTCCATCTGAGCTCTTGGTGTTCATACAAGTGGTTTTCTTCTCTGCAAAGGTCTCTTTAATTTTTCTGTAGGCAGTATCTATCTTAACCCTAGTGAGATAATCCTCTAAATCCTTACATTTGTCCTCTAGCCATCCCTTCTTAGTCATTTTGCACTTCCTGTCGATCTCATTTTTGAGACGTCTGTATTCCTTTTTGCTGCTTCATTTACAGCATTCTTATACACTCCTGGAAATGGAAAAAAGAACACATTGACACCGGTGTGTCAGACCCACCATACTTGCTCCGGACACTGCGAGAGGGCTCTACAAGCAATGATCACACGCACGGCACAGCGGACACACCAGGAACCGCGGTGTTGGCCGTCGAATGGCGCTAGCTGCGCAGCATTTGTGCACCGCCGCCGTCAGTGTCAGCCAGTTTGCCGTGGCATACGGAGCTCCATCGCAGTCTTTAACACTGGTAGCATGCCGTGACAGCGTGGACGTGAACCGTATGTGCAGTTGACGGACTTTGAGCGAGGGCGTATAGTGGGCATGCGGGAGGCCGGGTGGACGTACCGCCGAATTGCTCAACACGTGGGGCGGGAGGTCTCCACAGTACATCGATGTTGTCGCCAGTGGTCGGCGGAAGGTGCACGTGCCCGTCGACCTGGGACCGCACCGCAGCGACGCACGGATGCACGCCAAGACCGTAGGATCCTACGCAGTGCCGTAGGGGACCGCACCGCCACTTCCCAGCAAATTAGGGACACTGTTGCTCCTGGGGTATCGGCGAGGACCATTCGCAACCGTCTCCATGAAGCTGGGCTACGGTCACGCACACCGTTAGGCCGTCTTCCGCTCACGCCCCAACTTCGTGCAGCCTGCCTCCAGTGGTGTCGCGACAGACGTGAATGGAGGGACCAATGGAGACGTGTCGTCTTCAGCGATGAGAGTCGCTTCTGCCTTGGTGCCAATGATGGTCGTATGCGTGTTTGGCGCCGTGCAGGTAAGCGCCACAATCAGGACTGCATACGACCGAGGTACACAGGGCCAACACCCGGCATCATGGTGTGGGGAGCGATCTCCTACACTGGCCGTACACCTCTGGTGATCGTCGATGGGACACTGAATAGTGCACGGTACATCCAAACCGTCATCGAACCCATCGTTCTACCATTCCTAGACCGGCAAGGGAACTTGCTGTTCCAACAGGACAATGCACGTCCGCATGTATCCCGTGCCACCCAACGTGCTCTAGAAGGTGTAAGTCAACTACCCTGGCCAGCAAGATCTCCGGATCTGTCCCCCATTGAGCATGTTTGGGACTGGATGAAGCGTCGTCTCACGCGGTCTGCTCGTCCAGCACGAACGCTGGTCCAACTGAGGCGCCAGGTGGAAATGGCATGGCAAGCCGTTCCAACATCTCTACGATCGTCTCCATGGGAGAATAGCAGCCTGCATTGCTGTGAAAGGTGGATATACACTGTACTAGTGCCGACATTGTGCATGCTCTGTTGCCTGTGTCTATGTGCCTGTGGTTCTGTCAGTGTGATCATGTGATGTATCTGACCCCAGGAATGTGTCAATAAAGTTTCCCCTTCCTGGGACAATGAATTCACTGTGTTCTTATTTCAATTTCCAGGAGTGTATTTTATCCTTTCATCAATCAAATTCAATATTTCTTCTCTTACCCAAGGATTTCTACTCGCTCTCGTCTTTTTACCTACTTGATCCTCTGCTGCCTTTACTACTTCATCCTTCAAAGTTACCCATTCTTCTTCTACTGTATTTCTTTCCCTCATTCCTGTCAATTGTTTCCTTATGCTCTCCCTGAAACTCTGTACAACCTCTGGTTTAGTCAGTTTATCCAGGTCCCATCTCCTCAAATTCCCACCTTTTTGCATCTTCTTAGTTTTAATATACAGGTCATAACCAATAGATTGTGGTCAAAGTCCACATCTGCCCCTGGAAATGTCTTACAATTTAAAACCTGGTTCCTAAATCTCTGTCTTACCATTATATAATCTATCTGATACCTTTTAGTATCTTCAGGGTTCTTCCATTTATACAACCTTCTTTCATGATTCTTAACCAAGTGTTAGCTATGATTAAGTTGTGCGCTGTGCAAAATTCTACCAGGCGGCTTCCTCTTTCATTTCTTAGCCTCAATCCATAGTCACCCACTACGTTTCCTTCTCTCCCTCTTCCTACACTCGAATTCCAGTCACCCATTACTATTAAATTTTCGTCTCCCTTCACTATCTGAATAATTTATTTTCTTTCATCATACATTTCTTCAACTTCGTCATCTGCAGAGCTATTTGGTATATAAACTTGTACTGCTGTAGTAGGTGTAGGCTTTGTATCTATCTTGGCCACAATAATGTGTTCACTATGCTGTTTTTAGTAGCTTTCCCACATTCCTATTTTCCTATTAATTATTAAACCTACTCCTGCATTACAACTATTTAATTACCAATACTGAGAATAAATGTTATTAAAGCGATTTTAGTAAATAAGTTTATCTTATCTCATGTAGCAATTCTCTGGCAATGTCTTGACCACTAAATACTTTATCTATGACATATTTCGAGTAATCATCATCAGATAACTGTGGTCAAAATTAACAGAAGACACAAACTTAGAAAAGCTTGTATGTAAATACTACAAAATCAACGTAAAAGCAAGAATGAAAGTACACATTGAATTATGTACTTACAACATACTTAGGAAAGCTCGCACAAGTGAGCAATACACAAAAATGTGCACTCACATATGCAACTGTCATTAAGCGTATTTTCAAAAGATGAAGTTGCTTGCCAGACTTGAGGCACCAGACTCGAGAACGTATTTCTTCAACTTGATGCCAGATGGCTTTCATCTCAAAGTTCGAAAGATACCAGGCCAAAGGATTTACAATATGCAGAACATCATAAATAACTCATACCACATTAAATCAGTTTTTACAATAAGAGTCACATTGTCAATGAAGAAGTATAACAACATCAGTTTTATTCATAATACGTGCTATTGTGGGACATATACAAAGAATGTATAGGATACTAGACACAAGTCCAAATCTTCCATTGAGAGACACCAGTATAAAGGCCATCATTATAAAGAATGACATATGCATTTTTTAATTATTTTTCAAACAAGGCAAGCAATTATCAACCTATTGCAATCGCAGATGCCCCATGTCAAAACAAATAAAACCTCAGCATAAATAACAAATTTTCTAACCATGTTAGGATGGACTGGAGATAGATATAGGGAAGGGGCCAGACGGATACTATGGGCAGGGAAGGGGCAGATGAGGCAGAAGTAGGATATTGTTAGAGAAAGGGGTAAGGGGGAAATGAGTAGGAAAACAGCACAGGATGGTAGAGGAGGAATCTAATAAAAATGACTGACTCACCAGGTGTCATCATTGGAAATGTGCAACAGTGCAGCCTGTGCTGGAGTGCCCTTAGCCCTACCATTCCCAGCTTATATTTTATCTATGACTAGGCTTAGTTGACACTCACCACTGCCCCCTCCCAACTATATCGTACTTCTAGCTAATCTGCTCTTCCCTGGGCTTAGTGTGCTTCCCCCACCCCCTTAGCTCTATTATTCACAGCTTACATTTTATCTATGGCTAGGCTTAGTTGACACACACCACTGCCCCCCAACCATATCCTACTTCTAGCTAATCTGCCCCTTCCCTGGCCTTCGTGTGCTTCCCCCACCCCCTACCCTATCTCTTTCTATCCCCAGTCCATCCTAACACAGAAAACTTGTTATTTATTGTGAAGTTTTGTTTGTTTTTCCATGGCTCAAGTTGCCTGCAGTCTGGCATGTAATGTCTCAAAGTAATGTCATTTGAAAACATACTTAACGGCAATTGTACATAATAGTGTACATTTTTTGTATTGCTCACTTGTGTGAGCTTTTGTAAACATATTTTAAGTACTTACATTCAATGTGTACTTTCATTCCTGAGGTTATATTTATGTTCAAGTATCTATATATAGGTTTTCCTGATTTTGTCTTTATGTTAATTTTACTCACAGCTATCTGATGATGACTACTAAAAATGCATCATAAATAAATTATCTAGGAATCAAGACGTTTCTAAGGAATTACTACATGCCAAGTCTGGATGGTCGCATATCTTAGATACTGGACGACTTCATCAGCCAATTGGAAGAAAGATGTTTCTCTTCACTAATGTATTATCATAGATCGCCACTTCCTTCTCAAAATGAGTAAACCAAAGCTTTCATTAAGTGTGTCCTGTCGAGTAGCACCATCTATGTTGTCACGAAAACGTTTGGTGTCCATACAGCGCTCATATAGTTCCAGCAGATCAATGCAGTACTGTCCAGCTGACTTTAACTTGTGGACCTAAGGACTATAGAATTGCAGTAAATCATCGCCATATTCACATTGCAAGTTCTGATACCTGTTCAGTGTCGTTACCAAATGGTCTCCATAATTTTAAGTTTAGTACTACTGGGGTGGAGGTAACTTTTTAGACACATGGACTGCACTAGGGAGCTACACAGTTTTCAAGTTAAGGCAAGTGGGCTCTTAGCACAAATGAGTTGTGACAGCTTAAGAGTTGAGAAAGTTGTTTAGATATCATTTTAAACTTGACCACCTGAATTACCCACCATTTTAAACTGAACTCTTCAATTCTGTATTTAAGAAAAGGGGGACATCGGGAGAAAGCCCAGTGACCATCTTGCATCACCATTTAGAATTCTATTCTACGAAAATTGGCCTGTGATGTCAGAGGTGAGGGAGAGGAATCCAACAACAATGAATGACTCATGTGGTGTTGTGATCGATGACATCATCCGAAATGTGGCAATAATGCGGTCTTTGCTGTAGTGCCCATAACACTACTACTCACAGCTTGCACTTTATCTATGGACAGGCTTGATTCATACACAGTAGCATAATAATTCAACACACTAATCGCATGTAGGCAGCTGCAACTTCTGAAAAGTTTATGAAGCAAGACATCAGGTTCGCTGAGGTATCAGTGAGTGGACAGGACTTTTGGGTGTCAGACTCACAGCGTCATGCACTTTACCTGACAAATTAACAGCTACTGTTTATCGGCAATTCCTGTGCAACAAATTACTCTCACTACTGGAGAACGTCACCTTTGCAGGAAGACGACAAATGTTGTTTATGCAGTAGTGTGTGACCTATGCACATGCCAGATTTCAAATGCAGCAATGTGTGTACATAATGGTTTATAATTGTTTGAGGAGAAATGAAGTTGTTTAAGAATATGTGGTAACTACACTGGACACTTCCTGCAGTATCAACAAACAGATGGATATCATAAAAGACAGAATGGTGCATATTTCAACAAGTAATTATTTCCAGAGATCTATTCATAGAACTTTTTTCTAGCTTTGACTAATATCATCTTCTGTAAGAAAATGGATGTTCTTAATTCCCAATTTAAAACACAATTACCAAAAGCACTAACTGATACATTATATTACACTCTCGTTGCAAAATGTACAGAACCTCCAAAACTGTTTGATCTTTAATGACAATCTGTGAAAAGGGGGTTTATTATACTAGTTCTGTGATCTATATTGTATAAGGCCTACTTGCACAGTACAGAAAAAATGATATCAGGTCATTATATTACTATTCCCAGTTTTAAAAAGAATTTACATTTTCTGGTAACCCAAGATCATGTATCAAATATAATTTTGATTCTCTTCTTTTACCTGTCTGTCCATGTAGCCAGTGGTCTCCCACTTTTCTTCCTTCCTGGTGGTTCCCATTCCATGACTCCTCACGTCGTTCTCTCATCTGGTACCCTTTTCGTATGTCCATGACATACGAGCTGTTTTTCTTCCAAAAAATCAAAAATCGAGATTGTTACCTCCATCTTATGACTGATGATTTCATTTCTGGCCATTCTCCATATACATATCACTGCATACTATCTCCTTTAAATTCCATCTTAGTTTCTATGATTCCTTTCATTAAATGAATTTTAACTCTCCATATTTCTGACGCATGTCACAATACTTTAATTATTGTTTTCAAAATTTTCTATTTTGTTTCCTTTATAATCTGTCCGAAAATAAAACATTATCTAGAGTCCAAATAGTGACATTTCCAGCAATTACTGTTAAATTAATTTCCTTATCTTGTTCATCACCTTGTGTGATTTTTATGCCTAGACATATCTACTCCTATTGCCATGTGTTTTTTCTATTCGTCTTGACGTGCGTGCCTCATTTTTATATTCCACTACACATTTTCTTGTGATATATTCAATGTCTTCTTCAACTTTTACCAAAATTAGCTGGTCGCCAGCAAACTGCAGTGAAAATAATGTACTATCATTAATTGGGATTCCTGTACTCTCACATTTTTCTTTCCAATTTCCAATACATTCTCTGTATATACTGTATAAAGTGTCATTGATAGGCTGCATCCCTGAATTAGTTCCTGTGTAAATTTAAGTCCAGGCAAGAGGTAGTATTGTATTTTTATTCTTGATGCAGAAGATCCATATAGGTTCTGAATGTCTTCAATTATGAGAGAATTCATTTTAGATGATTGTGAAGCTTCCCATAAAAATCATAAAGGTAAATCGTCATACACTTTTTCATATGTCTACAAATTCTAAGTGAAATGTCTGGTTTTGAATATCTTTCCTTTCCACTATTTGTTACAAATAAAATATTTGGTCAGTAATTGACATTCCTGCTCTGAATCCAGGATTCTTCATCTTCTGTTTCTTTTAATTCTGTCCCTAAAATGCTTAACAATCGTTCCATGTATTCTGCTAAAAATATTCCTCACAGTGATTGTTTTTTAATTCTTGCACTCATTTTTTCCCCTTACAACGGATTATTGATACAAATCGCATTTTCCAGTATTCTGGGATGGCCTTACCATTTAAACATTTTCTGAAAGGTACCTCAGAAGTTCATATGACGTATTTGTACCCTATTTCAACAATTCAGTTGGAGTTCCTCCAAGTCCTGTTGGTCTTACATTCTTCAAATCATTGATAAATTTGTTTGCTGCTTCTGAGTCCAAAGAAATGCCTTCATTACTTTCTACTATCTCTATTTCGATATTAATTGTATCCAATAGTTCTTTAATATTTGCTGTCAACAATTTGTTTAAATATTTCTTCCAAGACTGTATAATATTATATTTAGCTTGTCGTGTTTCCTTAGAATTTTTCCTCGGTCTTTTCCTCCTTGTTTCTGAGTTGCTTTTTCTTGCAAAAAATTATATATTTTATTACAAGTCTGTTCTCAAATCTTATTTGTTGCTCCTGTCATCATTTTACAATTTTTGCTTCTTGACATATTTTGTGTATTTATTTTTTAAATATTCCTCTTTCTTTATTTGTGCATCTTTCTGTATATTTGAATCAAATATACATATGAATACAATGATTTTATCCCTTTGCTGAGAGCTTCTATGGCTGCATCATGTGAAGAATCAGCGATATATTGACACAGAATTTCTGTACTATCAAAATATTTTTCAATTAATTTTTCATCTAATCTTTTTCTGTATTAATACATTGTACTTTAATTTGCTAGGCTATCTAATTATAAAGTAGAGTACATGACTGACATAGAGTTAATTCAGGATGGAAATATTGTCAAAAATACTCAGGAAGTTGGTAATACCTTCAATAAACAGTTTTTACCAGCTGCTGAAAAAATTGGTTTTGAAGGCTCAGTGAGTGATGCGATAGCCCTTCTGCATAAAGCTAACAAAGCCAGAGTTTGCCATATGCAGATAACGCCCATAACAGTTAGTGAGATCAATAAGACAGTCAATGAGATGAAGTCAAAAAACTATTGTGGGGTTGACAATGTTTCAACTAACATACTTATGCACTGTCATGGCTATATAAATGCAGTCTTGTGTCACATTGTTAATGACCCCTAAAACCAGGTGTTGTTCCACTTAGATTTCAAGATGCCTTTGCGAAACCACTTTTCAAGAAAGATGAAAAAACGGATGAACAAACTACTGTCCAATATCCCTACTAACAAGTTTTTCAAAGGTGCCTGAGAAACTGGTAATCAGGAGAATTATTAATCCTCTGAACAGCCACAACATTCTCAGTCAATGTCAGTTAGAATTTTGGCAAGGCCTATCAATTGATGATGCTATTTTCGCTTTCACTGATCAAATTTTCAAACCTCATAACAGAAAAATGGCAACAGTTGGAATCCATGAAATTCTGCTAAATAAAGCAGACTACTATAGGTTGAATGGAATAATGGGGACATGGATTAAATCCTACCTTACAGTTAAGAAACAAATGGTAATAATTACTGACATTAATGGAATCCCAGCTTCATCCAAGTGGGGCACAGTCAGCACTGGAGCGCCTCAAGACTCGATATTGGGACTCTTACTGTTTCTTATATTTATAAATGACCTCTCACACTGCACCAAAGTGAGCAAGTTCACCCTATTCACTGATGACACTTCCCTTCTAGTTGATAAAGCAACAGTTGACAACCAGGAAACATCTGCGAACAATGTATTTGATGAAATTCTGAAATGGTTTTACTGTAATGGGCTCTAACTGAGTATAAAAAAACTCATTGTGGACAGTTCATATGGCACAT
Source organism: Schistocerca gregaria (assembly GCF_023897955.1). NCBI lineage: Eukaryota > Metazoa > Arthropoda > Insecta > Orthoptera > Acrididae > Schistocerca > Schistocerca gregaria. The sequence continues at coordinate 431,780,953 of NC_064921.1, forward strand.
AAAGAACTAGGAGGTATAAATATAGAAGGTAGTGGACAACAAATAAAGCAAGTCAGCTTAGCTAAGTTCCTGGGTGTGTACATACATTGCAAACTAAATTGGTCCAACCATATCCTAGATCTAGAAAAAGGTTACATTTTGCAACATTTGCCTTAGCATAATTGCATCAACCACATATAAGGCTGACGTAAGAGCTGCGTATTTCAGATAGTTCCATGGACTACTGTTTTATGGAATCATCTTTCGGGCAACCAGCCGTTGGCAAAAAAGTTTTCATTGCTCAGAAGAGATCTATACACATCATGAACACTGTGCAACCAAGGCACTCTTGCAGGAACCTGTTTGGGAAACTACAAATATATACCATGATATCTCAGTACATATACTCCCTCGTAAGTTTTATTAATAAAATCCACTCTCTCTTCTAAACCAACAGCGAATATCACGGTCACAACACAAGGTCAAAAGAGGGCTTTCGTAGAAACCAGTCAAACTATACCAATGTAGAGAAAGGAATAAATTATACAGGCATCAAAATTTACAATGCTCTACCTACTATCATCAATGTTTTGCTTCTGAAACACCAAAGTTCAAGACCAAACTGAAGGAATACCTAATACAAAAAATCATTCTATTAAATTAGTGAATTTTTAGTGCATAAGAGCAAGTTTTTTATTATACAGCTGAGTTAGGTATTCAGTGTAAGCATAAATTTAAACTATTTCTTGCTGCAGTGTTATATTGTTGTTAAAATAGTTTGACATTGTTAATTTGAACATGTACACAATAGTATTAATTCTGATATATGTATTATGTTTTTATTTCTTCTAGTGAACCATGTTGTTACTATGAGTCTTGTCATGAATTAACCATATTGTATGCTGCTGGGTTGTTAACATTATTAAAACACTGACTCGTTCCATATCCTTGCAACTCCAGTGCTATCAGGGCCAAAGGTACTTGCAACAAAATAAAATAGAATAAAATAAAATAGAAGCTACATCTAACTCCACCACTGCCGGTCTCAAGTCCAGGGTTTCATTTATTAAGTAATGAGGAAGGAGGAAGAGGCAGAGTAAAAAACCTGGGTCCATCTGGCTCCGGATGGTAGCACCCTGTAAGGGCCCCTACCTAGGGTTACTAGGTGAAACCTGATCAATGGTCTCAAAGGCGGAAGAAGAAGTTCAGTTCCCAACAGCAGAGAGAGCGAAAGAACTAACTCCAGGACTCCCAATCTTGGTTGTGTTTTTTGTGGCCACACCCAAAATAACTTTCACCAATCATGATAGTTTTTGATGTAAACTATTTTACCCCAGGTGGACGATCCACCCTATGCCCATACATCAGCAGACATTCGTATTCTGGGGAGTCTGCAACATAACAACATAATACAAAAAGACAAGTCAGAGTGTCTTGGAATCTCATCCAAATTTCAACATAAGCAATCAATGTACCTAACAACTTTCAATGCAAACTCATTGTTGAAAACCAGAAAACTGAAACATCTGACAGATATGATAAAGAACCACAACATATTCATAACAGCCATTCAAGAAACATTATACATGAATATATGTACCTTCGATTCCGAAGGTTTTAGGATATACAAAGTGAAAATGGTACCAAGAGTAATGAAAAATGTACCACATCTTGGAACAGCCTTTATAATCAACAAACAAATCTTGAAATCAATAGTTGACTTTGATTCCCAGTCAGAAAGAATCTGAAGTCTAAAATTCACCAGCACAAACAAAATATACACAATTATCAATGCACATGCCCCTATAAATGAGGATAACAAGAAAAACAAAGAAAAAGTGGAGGCCTTTCGGAATCATCTAGATGACATTATTCAGAAAATTCCGGATTAAAACATCATCATTATTCTTGGAGACTTTAGTCCACAGACTGGTAAAGAAAAAGATATAAGAAAATAGTTGGAGACTATCCTGCACACAAGAGAACAAACAGAAACAGTGTGATGCTAATAGAACTTTGCTAAGCACACAATTTAATTCTTAAATCCACTGCTTTCAAGAAATCACCACAAAGACAAAAGACATGGACATCCCCAAATCCTAGCCTTGGGGAATTTCAAGTTGACATGTGGCAATCAAGAAGATTGCTCACAAAGAAATCATGAATGTTAGGGTACTCAGGGGTGCAAAACATGGATTCAGACCACTCCCTTTCTAAAATTAAGTTCAAAATGATCCCAAACAGGAGACGTAACATGAAACAAAAAAAGGGTTGGAACTACAGCATTGAAAAGATATTAAAATCGGATGAATTCACAAAAGCAACAGAAAGCATTCATACACAAAGCTGGGAGGATATCAAAGAAAAAGTCTTATTACTACAGCCGAATGGATAGCACCTAACATAAAAAGTAAAAAGCATGCCTGGTTGTCGTTGGAATGTGATGTCCTCATTGAAATAAGAAAACAGGCATGGCAAAATTGGCAGTCACTGAAAACAGAGGAAAGCAGATTGTAATTCATTACAGTTAGGAAACTGGTAGATAAAAATATAAAAAGAAATAAGAAGACACATGAAAACAAAAATCTACTCCAAATTGATGAAGAATTTGCTAAAAACAACACATGAAGCTTTTACAGAACTTTCAAACAAAAGGTTATCAGGAAAGAAAGCACCCACCCTCCAATTCCGACATGTAAGTGGGACCATCGTTCACAATAACACGGAAAATGGAAAAATACTAGCAGGCTACTTTGAGAAACTCTAGAATTATGAACCCATCCTTGAATAATTTGAATCCATACCAGATAACAGCGAGAAGTTGGATTCACAATCACCAACGACTGAAGAACTTAAAAACTACAAAGTGTCTGGAGAAAACCAAATAGTGGGTGAACTGTGGAAAAAGGCTGACAAAAATGCAATTATATCCCTTCAGTGTGTTTTCGATAAAATTTGGGAAGAAGAAGAGATCTCCACAGAATGGAGAACAGCTCCCATCCACCCTATCCACAGGAAAGGTTGGAAGACAGATCCCAACAATTACAGAGGAATATAGCTGCTGGGTATAACATACAAGATTCTTTCTAATGTCCTTTTGAACAGGGCACAGCCGCAATTGGACCCGAAAATCGGGGAATACCAGGGATGTTTTAGAAAGGGTAGATTATGTTCGGAACAAATACTAAACCTCAAAAACATCATGTCATACCTAAAATCAAGGGCAAAGACATACGTAATTTCCTTCATTGATTTCAAAAAGCATATGATTTGATTCATAGAGAATCTCTATTATCAGTCCTGGACGAAATGGGTTTGGATTAGAAAACAACTAATATTATAAAAGCGACACTTAGAAATACATTTTCGAAATTTAAATTTATGGGTGAACTATCGGAACCCTTTGAAATAAAAACGGGAGTGCAACAGGGGGATGGGCTCTCACTGTTGCTGTTCAATTCTGCACTTGAGAAAGTAGTCAGAGAATGGAACACAAATATTGATAGTGGTATAAGAATGGGTTGCAAAACGAAGAACCTTAAAGTAAATTGCACTGCTTTTGCAGATAATATGGCCCTGTTTGCTGAAACAATGGAAGAAGCACGGGATCAAATCCTTGAACTAAAGAAACAAGCAGGTAAAATAGGTCTTCACATCTTCTTTGAAAAAACTAAGATACTGACATACATCAAGCACTCATGTATATACCTCAAAGTTCAAGAACAAAAGATTGAAAGAGTAAAAGAATTCAAACATCTCGCAGAATGGATTAGTTGGAATGCTGGGGAAAGCAAAGCAATGGAATCCAGAAAAATAAACTTGAATTGGCCTTCCAACTAACAAAAAATACATACAAAAAAATCCCTTTCATGGAGGTCCAAAATTACACATTACAAGACAGTGATTAGGCCAGAAGCACTGTATGCAGCAGAAACACTAAACATGAATTTCAAAGTCCAAATAGAGAAACTTGAGCTAAAGGAAAGAAAAATTTTAAGAAAAATCATAGGACCAAAATTTCAAGACAATAAGATTATATACTTCAAAAATGAAAGTCTCTACAAGAAAATTGAAAAACTTTGATACTATGCAAAAAGGAGGATAAATTTTTATGATCATCTTCTCAGAATGAATTCCAACAGATTAACTAAACAAATCTTTGAATTTTTCCATAACCGCAAAACGAAACCCAACTGGTTTAAAGAAATGGAGACAGACCTAGAAGAATTAAAGATTTCAGAAAATTCACTTATTGATTGAATAGCAAAATTAATTACTAAAGATGGAAAGATAAGGTCCCATGACAAATCTACCCAAAACTCCAAACCCTGCATCTCGGAAAAAGAGAGGAAAAGAAGATCAGAATGAATGAAGAAATACTGGGTCTAAGAAAAGAACAATGTGCAAAGAAATGATTGATTCAGTGTACCCCAAAGAGGGTGAAACGAAAGGTGAAAAGAATCTATCTTTGATATGGTCTGGTCCATCTTCACTTGTTGCACAGGCTCTTATTTTAATAGTTTTGTATCCAAACACAGTTATGTTTACTGTAATGAAATTTTCATCATTATTCCCAATTTATAACGCTCATCTGTAATTTTTCCTTTTCATTACTGACTGTCCTTGCTTAGCTCCTTTGATGTTTTTGGACGCAGTGTATAAAAGTACACAAGCTCCTTTCATTTCTATGCCATTTCCTGTGTTTCCAATAACGCAATGATGTCTTGTTTTCTGTTGCCCAGTTCTCTATCGATTTCCCCTTCTTTATACCTCAGTCCTTAAACATTCCATGCATCTGTTGTTATTCTCTGTTTCTGTACCTTTTTCCGTATACTATTTAATCTGTCTGGCTGTATTTGGTTTGTTCTTTTAACGTTTTTCTTATGAATGGAGAGTTGACCCATTTTATCTACCTCCAACCAGAAGGATCAGACAATTTTTATTCACGGCTATCTTCCTTTAGACTCTGATAAACCAATATCCAACTACAGGGCAGCAGCTGCTAGTTTTGGTGCACTTCAAATATTTTATTTTCCCATTACACATCAGATCATTATATGTGGTGTAAAAGATGTACACAAAATTTTGCAGTATTTATAGGAGTTAAAAAGAAAGAATTTTTATGTGACAAAAATGGCACAGGTGAGCTGTGTCCCCACTAGAGCTCGACAAAGGTCATGAATGAAGCAATTCTTGAGGTGATCAGCGGTAATTCAAACAATACAACTATAGGAAGACGTTTTCACTTGTTTGTTTTCAAACACTGTAGTTTTTCAGAAATAAATAAGTAATATTTATAAGATGTTCACATTGCATAATTGAAGATTGTTATGAAAAGATATCATATTTATCAAAAATATTGACACAGAATTTGCAGTAGGGAAAGAAATATGAAATATTCAATTTAAAACAGACTTCATTATACATACCTATTAAGAAACGTAATATTGTACATTATGAGGCGCAATGAAGCACAAAGGAAAAAACATGTTGTGATCCATATCATGTTAAGGATTAAAATAATTACAACGATCGTCACAGCTGTAACTATACCAATTACAGATATTTAACTGAATCATTGGCATATATAAAATATAAAAGCTTTAGAAACTGTTTACTGGTGTTGGTACTCTGAAAGACAGGGCCAGAAAACCATAATACGCTCAAGTTACAGAAATCAGAAAATAAATAATGAAACTCACATTGCATGAAAATGTACTTGTGGTTATTTCCTATAGTGTTGGACTTGTTTCAGCCCTCTCCGCTATACACCATATGTAATTATCTTCAGCATTAACTACATTAGACAGTTTAACTCTGGAGCTCCAAGCTCCGCTGTTTTACGAAAGACACTAACTTATTCGATCACCTGCCTGATCTGCTAGGTCTAAATAATAGCAACTCTTCTGTTCATAATAACGTAAAGAGCGAGCTCTTGGTGAAATATGTGTGTGTAGTGCAGCTTACTGTAGGATTAATGGCTTGCAACTGGAACCTGTTATATTATAAATGTTTCCTTCAATAACTATGCCTAAGCGTAAGAATAAAGCAAATATTGGAGTTCAGTGTCTCTGTAGAATAATGAATAAAGTAAGTGTCTTAACAATCTACGCCGGCCGCGGTGGTCTCGCGGTTCTAGGCGCGCAGTCCGGAACCGTGCGACTGCTACGGTCGCAGGTTCGAATCCTGCCTCGGGCATGGATGTGTGTGATGTCCTTAGGTTAGTTAGGTTTAAGTAGTTCTAAGTTCTAGGGGACTGATGACCACAGTAGTTGAGTCCCATAGTGCTCAGAGCCATTTGAACCATTTTTGAACAATCTACGAATTCCATTTCTCTTAAACCGCTGTAGCACCTATAGACAATAAAATGAGAACATGGGATTCGTACTATGTGGAACTAGCCAGGAACAAGAAATAATACAAACGTAAAAAAGGACAGCACGTTGGTCACATATTTTACTACTGTTGAGAAAGCGTCACAGAATTTTGTGATAACCTGTACTTGTTGACGCCTCCTATTGTGAAGAACAGATTTTCACTGAAAAATCCAGGAATATTGTGCACATAACAATCTCATCACTCCCGCAAGATCGTGATGAGAATGGTAGGCTCCCGCAGATATGTATAGGGGTAACACGAAAAGTTCTCTCCTCATTCAGAGACAGCGTTCATATCAAAGAAATTTTGTTTTCGTTACGCTGGTGCAAGTTTTATAATAGCATAATTCAAGAAACAATCTGCTAGATAATTTCTTCCAAATACTTTTCACTATAGTGTGTGTATTAATCGAACGAATAAACTGGAATACCGTATTGCCAAAAAACCTTTGTTTTTCATAACTAAATTATTTATTCAAACTGATGAAGACTTATGTTCCTTCATTTTTAACAGTTAACAATTAGGCGAATAAATACAGAAATGACTGTACCTCTCTCGGAAAGATTCTACGTAAAGGGAATGCCAATAATGCTACCACTCATGAAAGCGTCAATAAAGCGACCGAAATGGCATGAGACGATCGACGATTAATGTTGTACGAAATACTTGACACCGTACTCATATCAGAAGGAAAGAGTACAGTAGCAACATGTTGCAGAAAGAAGTGACTATTCAAAAATGTTGTGCAAGATGGGTGTTTCCTTGTTGAACACTGATAAAAGGCAAATGCGAAATCGAAATGCTCAGCCTTGTGTGAGCCGTCTCAAAAGACTTCAGCTGTTTCTGTAGGCTGCTCTATTACTGTAGAAATGTGGATCCACAACTTCACGCCCGCCAAAAATGGAACGGCAAACAAAGAAATGGATCCAACCCAGTAGCACAAAAAAAGAAGAAGAAGAAGGCAAACTCGATTAGATTATGGCTAATATATTCTTGGAGAGGAAGGGGATTCAGCTTAATGATTACGTTACCCTGAAAAGCAACTACTCGCGAATACTATATTCCGTAGCATCTACACGAAAAAACTTCACGAGAAAAGGCGTGGGAAAACAGTAATTCTTCATGGCCATGCACCCGCTCATCAAAGTATTCGACAACATTGGGAAAATTGTAAGGGGATTTGAAGTAAGATTCGATGGAACATTCGAACAGTTCATCGTCTATGGAACCCTACCGGGCGGAGAACGTTTGAGTGAAAAGGAATTTGCGAGTGCTAACGGGTTGTTGTGGTGTCACCTATTGGTGCGCATTTTGAATTTCAGTTCTCTATTGCACTATTCCTTGCCACATTTTCTTCGATTTCGGCAGACTCATTACTTAAAAAAATCTATGCAGTGTAGGAGAAACAAAATTCTGTATCCCTTTTTCGGCGGGATTACCAATGTCTAGGCGATTTATTAGTCTTTTTCTTGACCATATTTCATTCCAGTTCGTACACTGTAAAGCGATTTCCGCTGCGGCTGTACAACTTTTTTACGATACTCGGTTCGGTTTCTTGTTAAAGTATTTCTCATAATAAGCATTTTAATTTGCTATTTATAGATACATACATCTGTATCGTGTATCTCTGTCTTCACTGGAACTACGTAGCTAGTGTGTATTTTGCGAAACCAGCTTCGATTTCTTTACGATAAATGCATATTTCCAGTCCTCCCGACAAGACCCAATTGTGTTCCGATTTTGCAAAATACTGTTACGAGCTTGGCTAAAGTACATAAGTAACAAATGCACCCACAGTTAGTTTTATTTGTGTCAACGATTTTATGTTGACCAGGTCCTCTCACAGATTGCATGTTGCGTATCCTGTGGCGACAATGCACGCACCTTCTAGATCTAGCGCCATCATTCGAGAAAATATCAGACTTCTCGAGCAGTATAGGGCTGGAACTATTTAAGGGGAATTGTAATGGATTTTGGTCCAAAAAATTGATTTTTCAAAAATATTATTTTCTTGATCTATACAGTTTAATCTAAGTTGTGTGTGAATTTTATCATGATAGCAGCTTTAGAAATGTCTTTAGATTGTTAAATGGTTAACTCTGCACTGGCGGCCACTCCCACTTTTTCCGACATTTGGGAAACTGCTTGCTTCAGCGGAATTTTTTTCATTGTGAAGGCTATTTTCTTTCGATATCTTTCGCTGAAATCTATTTCTCTGCCTGACATCTATATCTTTGCCTGAAAACATTCTTGCATGTGGTTTATTTATGTTTTGACTATACTAACACATATTAGTAGGTGGAAGGTTGAATTCGCAAACCATTATATGAGAGTCAAGATTGATGCATTATAGGTGGTGGAAAAACTGTTTAGGAAGTGGAGGTTTCAGGAAAATCGGTTTATCAACAAAAAGGAGGAAGCAACTCAAAATGAAAACATAAGGTCTCAACTTCAGCACTGAAACATCAGAGAGGAAAACTACACACATGCATATGTGATATTGATATGGATTCCACTGGATTCAGATTTATTAATTTGGAGCTTCTCTGCCAGGCTATAAAGTTTTCACGTTTCATGTGTTAGCTGTGAAAATTAGGAATGCATGATTTTTGTTGAAGAAAGAAGTATGGGAATAGCTTGTAATTTTAAATTAATTCGTAATTCGTGTCACTATGAATTTTCATTTTCCTCCTCCAAAAAACTCACACTGGTACCTATGAAAGCAATTTTAGGTTAGCATATGCTCTGAGATGACTTGGACAGGGCAGGGATGGAGGTAATTTATTGTGTGGTTTTCTGAACATGCCTCTACTTTGTGCAAGGTTTGAAGAAAATAAATAAAGAAATGTGATGATGTATGTGATACTACCAAAGTTCCAAGCAGTGGAGGAACTGGTGTAAACAAACCAAAAATAAGTAGACCCTGTGGTAGATACTCATGACAGTGAATCTCCCACAAAGGTTACTGAGTTGTATGTGTCTGTAAATGGAACCTGGACGAAAAGGGGTCACATACCTCTGTATGGAGTCGCATCTGTTATTGGGATTGACTCGGGTAAACTTTAAGATGTAGAAATTATCTCTAAATACTGCCACCAGTGCGCAACAAGGAAAATGTCCAACAATGAAGAAAATAAGAAGCTGTAGCAAGAAAAGCGCGCAGTAGCATGTTCTAAAAATTATAGTGGTTCAAGTGGGTCATGGAAGCTGCTGCAGTTGTAAGAATGTTCTCCAGATCTGAGGACCAGAATGGTGTTAGATATACTAAATACCTTCGCGATGGGGACTCCTCTTCGTCCGAAGCTGTAACAGATAAAAATCCGTCCAATAAAACAACAGAAAAGTTGGAATGTTTTGGTCACATCCAAAAGAGACTTGGTGGTAGGCTTCATTGCGTTGCTTGTGGAAAAAGAAGAAAGGTGAAGTACTTTAGGATAGAAAACCACTAGGAGGAAAAGCCAGGCTTACTCCGAAAGAAACTGATTCTCTCAAGTTATTTTATGGGAGAGCGATCAGGAAAAACATAATTTAAAGGCAATGAGGCGCGCTGTATGGGCAAATTTTTCCACAACCTATCCACTGACCAAACACCAACGTACAATCTGTGTCCGAAAGGCGACTGATGTAAACTCAACAACAGAAGTGAGATGTATTCACATAAACGCTCATTACCAGAACATGTTATGACTACAATTAAGCCCACATTCAGGTTTTCTTGCGAACTCTAATCTGTTGTTGGAGTGTCTTCACGGAAAGACATAAAATGCAAATGAAAACCTCAATAATATAATTTGGCTTAGATGCTCAAAAAGTACATTCTGTGGACTTGAAGTGCTCTAAATATGTGTCTATGATGCAGTTTTATGTTACAATAATGAAAATAATGACACAAGTAAAGTGCTGAAGAGAGTTGGATAGATCCTGGAGTGTTTACAACAAAAGCATTTTACACCATTGAAGAGAGCAGGGTCAAGAAAGCTAACAGATCTGTATCTTACCTGCAAACACAGGCCAGGCAGTTTCGAAGATGAGAGAAGAGAAGCCTGGAGGATGAAGAGTATCAGTATGGAGGATTTTAAAATTGTGGTAAGCTTATTACATGCAGAAGTATGAGAAGAAAATCTTTGAACCTCATTTTCTTTGTTTTACATTTTTTTACGTTATTAGAAGTCTTTTCTCAAAAAGTATATGCACTAATGCTATTAAATTTTCAGGAACTGTTCGTAACGTGTTGCTGTCTCCCTAGAACTAAAAAGTACGAGAGCCTGCAATTATATTCTGACTTTAGATGAGTGTTTGTAGAAGGAAAGTTAATTCTGGATGCACAAAATTAAAAACTCTGTTAATAATACAGTTTGTACCATAAATAAATAACTGTATTTCAGTGGTCTTATAGCCTTCTCAGGACACTAAAATAAAATTTTCTGATTAATTGCATGATTAGAATTTTACACAATAAAAAAATTACAAATTCAAATTTCTGGCATATACTAATCCTGCATATTTTATCATATTTTTCCGTTAAAACACAGCTCTCTTGCTTTACACATGAAAAATATTAGATTTGTACATTACTAAATATGGCTGTAATGACTTTTTTAAATAAATGTTTACAGTTTCCATTACATCATCTGTTATGCAGCGCCACACGGAAGAATCGAATAGTGTCCATTTGAATAGCAAGCTGATAATACGATTCTTTTCAGACGTAATACGAACAACGAGTGCAAGTTAGTAATTTTTGGAGTGTTTACTGCTGGTATATAGGGCGCAAAGTGTGTAATGAGGTGTACTTCGATAACTAGCGTTATCGTCGACTGTTTACCATTTAATAAACTTACTTATCATAGCTTACGAAAATACCTACAGATGAAAAGAGAAAGTGGCACGTTTCGGGTAATTACACAAAAGAGTGGTCTTTTGCAAGAAAGAACGTATGGATCAGGAAACGTTATCAGAGATTTGTATCTGTTTCACTTCGGTCACTCAAGGTGATAAGACAGATGTGAAGCATCACATTTCGAGGAAAGAAACATACAAAAAGATTCGCAGCAGAATCGGCATCAAAACTATTTCTACATTCACGATTAAATAAGGTGCCCAGACAGAATTGCCCATTGCTGCTGCAGAGCTAACAGTAGCTTATAAAGTTGTCAAGAACCATCAGTCTTTCAGTCCTCTTGACCGTACCATAATGCTGGAAGCAGTCTGCAGCCAATAGCACAGCTACAGCGACTTTTAAGGTTACAGTGTACTTATAAATGGTAGAAAATGGATAATTTTTAATGACTTTATTAAATTCTATAGTCTTTCCTGATTATATAGGTAACTACATTGTTGTTGTGGTGGTCTTCATTCCTGAGACTGGTTTGATGCAGCTCTCCATGCTACAATATCCTGAGCAAGCTTCTTCATCTCCCAGTACCTACTGCAACCTACAGCCTTCTGAATTTGCTTAGTGTATTCATCTCTTGGTCTCCCTCTACAATTTTTACCCTCCACACTGCCCTCCAATACTAAATTGGTGATCCCTTGATACCTCAACAGATGTCCTACCAACCGATCCCTTCTTCTAGTCAGGTTGTGCCACAAACTTATCTTCTCCCCAATCCTATTCAATACTTCCTCATTAGTTATGTGATCTACCCATCTAATCTTCAGCATTCTTCTGTAGCACCATATTTCAAAAGCTTCTATTCTCTTCTTATCCAAACTATTTATCGTCCATGTTTCACTTCTATACATGCTACACTCCATACAAATACCTTCAGAAATGACTTCCTGACACTTATAACTACATTATAGGGTTTCAAATGAAAAGTGACCTATATACATATACCCAAATTTAACATTAAACTCATGTGTGCCGCCACTCCCCCTTTATTTCTGTTACAGAAACCAGTATAATTTCGAAAATAACTGTGAACTTTTTGTTTCCAGCGATTATACGTATGATACATTCTATATGTTGGTAACAGTGCAGGTTTCTAGTGTCTGTAAATGAATTTACTTTTGTTTCACTGAAGTAGTTTGTGCATGTGTTACCGAATGTTTGTTGCCCAAGTGCTACATATACTTGTGGAAGTACATATCCTTTAGTGTGCAATACATACCAACTGTGTCAAACATCAAGTAATTCAGTAAAAAGAAATACCGTGGCAACCAGTTCACAAACATAGCAAACCACACTGTTGAAAGTAACATATAAGTTCTTCAGAGAAAAAAGTCCCACGTGGCACGCCCCCTGGTGATTCAAATTTTTGTGTCAACAATGATGCCGTTTGTACCGTATTTGTTGTTGTTGATGTCGGCTCAAATGGCTTTGAGCACTATGCAACTTCACTTCTGAAGTCATCAGTCGCCCTAGAACTAATTAAACCTAACGAACCGAAGGACATCACACACATCCATGCCCGAGGCAGGATTAGAACCTGAGACCGTAGTGGTCGCTCGGCTCCAGACTGTAGAGCCTAGAACCGCATGGCCACTCCGGCTGGCTGTTGATATGGGCATCTTGTCTTTGATAAACGAAGTGACGAAATGTAAAGAATGTGATAGTGTATGCTGTCTGGAAATAACTGAACAACAAAGTAGCAGGAAGGGTTTAGCGTCAAAAGTACCTGTTCTATGTGTTCTGCTACAAATGATTTCTAACATTGTGAATAATTCATGTGATGTGAATTTGAAGTTAGTGTATGCAGTGTGTGCAATAGGAAAAGGGAAAAGGGCTGCTCAAACGTTTTGTGGTTTGATGGACCTTCCTCCTCCACCCAGTAGGTTCAACAAGTACATAAAAATACTTTTAGGTGCCTTGACGGTTGTGTCTAAAGTATCTATGAAACGTGCAATAGAAGGAACTGTAAATATTTGTGGAACCATGGACAATGCTGTTGCACTTGATGAGACATGGCAACACTGAGGACATCATTTCTTGAATGGTATTGTAAGCGCTACTTCTCTGGAGAATGGAAAAGTTTTTGATGTTGAGTGCTAACCTAAGTACTGCCACACCTCCTATGATGACACTGAAATACATATTGAACATTAGTGTTCTAAGAATTATGATGGTTACAGTGGAGGTATGGAGTGTGATGGAGCTCTAAAATTATTTCAGAGACCGGTGCCTGTTTATAACGTTAGATATACAAAGTACCTAGGTGTTGGAAACTCTAAAGCTTTCAATAAAATGAATGAGTTCAATGTTTATAGTGATACCTTGGTAACAAAACTAGAGTGTTGTGCACATGTGCAAAAGAGGATGGGTGCTAGATTAAGGAAGCTATGAAGAGAAATGAAAGAAAAGTTGCTATCTGTCAGAAAATCTCTGTCTGACCAAGACAGATTGACAGAAATTGAAACAGATCTTCTTCACAGTTATGGAGTGGCCATTAGACGAACTGCACATCTGAATGATGTTACAGCAATGAGAAAAGCTGTATGGGCCAACTACTTTCATAAGTTGTCCATAGATGACCACCCTGTTCATGGTCTTTGCCCTAAAGGAGCAGATTCTTGGTGTGGTTACCAAAAAGCAAAAAAAAGTGGTCAAATACACCATCATAATCATTCTCTTCCTGAGCCTGTCGTGAATGAAGTAAAACCAGTTTTTATAGACCTGAGTGACTCTGCTTTGCTTAGTAAATGTCTTCAAGGGGGCACTCAGAATACAAACAAAAATTTCAACCATTGAAGATGGGAAAGGTTACCCAAGAATGTTTCTGTAGGACTAAATACAGTACATTCAGAGTTGGTGTACTAGATGCAGTGATGTGTTTCAATGATGGGATAACAGGGAGGTTGGAAGACCTGAGAAAATTAGGCATAAAATGTGGCCCAAATATTGAAGATCAATTGCTTGTGTTTGACCGACAACAGGTGCATGAAGCTAAAAGGTTCGCTCTTCAAGTTACCAACGAAGCAAGAAGTGCTAAAAGGAATGCCAAGAGGAAGGTTGAAGATGAAGAAATGCTGCAGGATGAAGACTATGCTTCAGGAATGTTCTGAGGCACAGTTTAATTGGACTCATATCTTCATTCACAGTTTTCTGCAAGTTGTATTTTGCAGAATTGAGGTACAAATATTTCCTAAAGGTTATAACTCATTGCTCTAATTTCTTTTTCTGTAACTTGCAATAGTTCACACTTATGTAGGAGACCTAAGCTTTAATACAGGATCAAATAATTTATAGAAAAATAACATTTTTATTAGGAAGAAAATTATAAAAATTAAAATGTAACATATGATATTTTTTTGTCCTTGTAAAAAACATAATAGGTGGAATTAAATAGGTCTAGCACCTCAGTCATCATGTCATACATATCTGGTAAACATATGGTCTTCTTCAAATGTATAACGTTGGATTAAATGGTACCTAAATTTAAGGAAGCATTTTGAAAAAAATTACATCAATTTCTTTGTAATTTTTTTCATCACCCCAAGCAGGTTCAAAGATATTCAAAATACTTCTAATTTCTTTAGAAAGTGTGATGCATTACCTGATATCACAAAAAATCTGTAAAACATACACATACCTGAAAGAAATAGATGTTGATTTTTACATAATATTGAGCCATAAAAGTACCCTGTATCCTTAAAAATAATCACGCTCCACACTATGAGTCTGAATGCATAAAACAATTGCAGGAAGTTTCATATTATGGCGTAGGCAGCGATGCATCGAACCACAAGGTTGAAAAGATGCGTCCTTTAGTTGTTCAATACTTTAATTAAATTGATGGCATGCAAGAGAAGCTGTTGAAGTTTGATCGTTGAATAACGAAATTGCAATGTTTTGTCTAGACACTTAACTGCAAATTCCAACGATAAATTAATCTGTTTTTGTGGAGTTAGTACCAATATCCATTTTAGAGGGCTTCATCGACGAGAACAGCGGAATGTGTTTCACCAAATTAAAGAGGACCTAGAAAAAATTATCAAGAAATTGGAAGCCCTCCTCACATTATCCACAGTAATATGTCAAGCGCTGCTGGTGATGTAATTGCAGACATTGAATTAATCGACATGAAGATATTTATTTATTTTCCAATATACATATTAAGGACAGAGAAGCTGAAAGAGTTCTTCTTATACGTTGATGTCAATCATCAGACTCTTCTATCTCACCCAAAAACAAGATGTCTGTCATTAATGCCCGCCACTGAGAGAATTTTTAAGCTCTGTATTACATTAAAACAATTCTTTGGAGTCGAAGATGGGCCACCTGAAATAATTTCTGATTTTTTTCAGTAGCATGATCAGTGAAATTTACTTCATGTTTCTGCAGTCAAACAGACCTCAGTTGGAAAAAATATAAAATGCTTGCAGAAGAATAAGTCTCAATAATTGAAATATGAAATATATTAATCGATGCTCAAAGAAGTCCAAATTAAAGGAAGACTCACAACTTTATTGGGATGCATATCAAGATGAATTTGAAGAAATTAAGGAATGAGAACCCTTACCAAGAAATAATTGGTTTTAGGAAGAGTCAGTGGCCTTCTATACCATAGCATTTGATTACTTACAGAAATGGGCTATTTCTTTTGTTAAAAACAAGTATCTGATTATGACTGTTTACAGTAAATATGTGTCTGAAGAGTTGTTCAGAAACCAAGCGTTACTTGGAAGAGTAGAAGTCCAAACACTCCAGGGAAAGAAAGGCGGATTTACTTCCTTCACGAAACTGAAAATTCTGCATGCAAATGCTAACTGCTAAAATTATACGAGTATTTGTTTTCTGTTCCAGTAAATAAACCCATTGTGTAAAGAATATTTTCGCTGATGTCGGCCCAGTGAACTGACAAAGGAAATCGACTGCTACCAGGGACTGCAGAATCAATCTTACAACGTCACTTTAAATACAAAATGACTTGCATGGAGTTTTACAAATATGTAAAAGGGACAAATAACCTTTATTAGCAAAGATCATCATTTATGGGGCCTAATCTTAGATGGTGGTCGAAAATCGCACTTCATATCATATTTCTGCAAAATAAGACAAATCCTGTTCGAAATGCTCCCTGCACAAGCCAAAAGGGCTGTACATTACTGCACAGTTGATCGATTGAAAATTCATGTCTGATCTGTCCTTCACTATAAACATTCTAAAGGAAGATGACTTCAAGATGGCCTAACTCATCTGACAAAATCTCTGGGTCTGAAATAAAAGGGACCTATGAACAGGAATGCTGACTTATAAAAAATATTGGGGTCTTGCCCTGTGAAATTTTCTAAATTTTAGATGACAATTAGTGAGTTTTAAAGACATTTTAAGCATTTTAGAGTCATTTGATCAACATTAGAACCCCAAAAACTGGACGCTCGATAACTCGACACTACAGGATACTCGACAAGCCTGACACATTTTTTGGCCTTGAAAAAAGGAACAAAGCATAAACACACATAGTATTTTCTTAAAAATATAATTTGATTACAGTAATAATCATAGTTATAGGCTATTACGGAGCAGCAAATATATAGCTCTTAAAAGATTGAAATTATATTTAAATAAATCCTAAGCTATCATTAAAAGAATAAAACATAAAATATTGCTGTTGCACAGTAATAGCAGTTTGATTAATTAGTGAAATAGCTAATTTAAACTTACTTTGAATAAGGCTCAGGGTTCATTAAATAAAAACAATATCTCAAAGTTAATGCTTTAATTCAGTTAATAAAGTTAATACAGTATGCATAATACTTTCAGGCAATAAGTATGTAAATAGCGGGTTTTAATTGGGTGTTACATCCTAAAAATATTTAAGTATTTGAAAATAATTAACACAGTACTATAGTAACATAGTAATACAGTACTAAAGTAGTACTAATATTTCGAAACTGGAAATTTAACATTATGTATTTAACTCTACATTTTATAAAGATTTTTAATATTTCTCTAAATGCCATTATTAGGACTAGAGTGTCTTTAGAAAGGTGCAAATGTCGACTGTCTGACTGGGTTAGTGAATATGAAGTCGTTGATGACTGGTCAGATATCGAGTTCATCCAAAACATCTCAGTGGGTATGAAGGACAGCCAAGTTGTTCAATTGCTTCTGTCCCATTGTTGATCAGAGATATGACTTCAGATGTCTAAGGGCGCAAATTGACCATTCTGATGTTGCTGTCATGATTGGAACTACTTGGAGAAGCTAATGCACTTCATTACGTCACAGAACATTTCTCTAACTGCAGGCTCTTGTGTAATGTACTTTCTTACATCACACATGTTTTTTAATACCAGTTGTTTTTTATTAGCGCTATCGGATAACATATTCAAGTGTAAGCGCAGTCTCTCAATGTCTAGGTCGATTTTGAAAAACTCAGTTGATTTTTCCAAATTTCTTTCATCTCTATTTACTAAAATCAAGCACTCCTGTTCAACTGCAATGACCTAAGTGACTCCAGTTGAAGGAAACTGCCCAGTAATGCAAGATTGGACTATTTCACAAACTTCAATGTAAACAGCTTTGTAGTATTCATTTGGGGTTTTGAAAGTCTGCGGTGAGCTGGCTTCATTGTTTTCACACTTCTTTAGTATATCTTCACCATTGCAGCACGGTCAGCAATTGTGATAATCTAATACATAAGAAACTACCAGCCTTGATTGCGGTAATAAAACCAACTTTTCCTAGGTTTCAGCCCAGGTAATTGAGCCTTCTTCAGAAGATATACCTGAATCTATAATATATCTAACAGGGCATGGTCTGGAGCTCCTGAGGCCCACCGCACAGTGTCCATGGAGACGAGGCGCATGGCAGAGCTTAAGTTAAGTCTTGGTGTTGAATTAGTACTTATGTACGGGATTTTTAAAATGTGACAACGCCTATTCAGGCTCGTTTAGTTCTATATCCAGACCATGCCCTTTAGACATATTATAGATTCAGTTATATCTTCTGAAGAATGCTCAATTACTTGGGCTGATAGTTTCTTACATATTCTTTGGTATACTTCGATTCTGAGGAAGCGAAGATGATCACCTTGTGAAGGTTTTTCTTTTAAACACAATTCCTAAATGGGTTCAAAACTATCACACCTTCCATTCAATATGCAAATCAAGCCCTCATATATTTTTTCCAGATTAGCAACACTCAGATGAGGGCATTGAATTTTTTTTATTGACATCACCACTGGGTTCATTGCATGGTAATAAAATTGTAAAAAGAAATAAGTCTTGAATTGTAACATTGACCCAAGGTAGCCTGCACATTTGTAACCTGCCTCTGTTTTGTCCTCTGCAGAAAATGTTTCAAAAAACTCTAGAAGTTCTTCAAAGTTTTTCATTATTCTCAAGATACTAGAAGCTCCATAATTCATCGAGTCCGGCAAAGGGGTCATAGACCAGTTTGGTGGTTGGCGCTTCTGAAAATTCCCATCTTTTTGTTGATTTCCCTTATGGTGTCTATTAAGTACTTGGCTAAAGCCATAACATCCCTCATAGACGTAAGATGGTGGAGACTGGCTACAACTGCCAAGTCTAAACTGTGAGCAGTGCTGTGCACATAACATGCTTTTGGTTGTATATCCAAAACTAACTTTTTTTAGTCCTTTGAACTTACCTCTCATATTCAAGGCACCATCATAGCAGTGTCCTCGTAAGTTACCCATTGACAAATCAAGACAAGCAAAAACGTCTTTTAAAATACTAATCAGAGTTTCTGATTCAGTGTTAGGGGTCTCGTATTAACCAATGAAGTCTTTGATGATGATTAAGGAATCATCGACAGTACGAATGCAAAATGACACTTGTTCATGAATCGAAGAATCTCGTTTCATCAACTATAATAGAAAAATGTTCAGTCTTCTTGATTGAAGCCAATACCTAACTAAACACAGACTTTCCTAGTAGATCAATGATCTCGTTTTGAATATTGTGGGAAGTCCACTTATACCTCAAACGCCTTAGGCAATCTTGAAACTCAGGCATGTCATTCCTTCGGAGTTCCAACAATTGAAAAAATCTTGAGTTTATATCTTCGTGCCCTCTAATTGCTAGTCCTTGTCGGCATAGAAATTACATGGTAGTAAAAATTGTCTCAAGAGCTAAACGGCCTTTCTACATATCACTACCTAACTGTTCATTCAATTGGGAGGCCACACTTCGGTTAGTGGTAGAATTAAGTTTCAGAACACCTTCTTGATATGTAAATGATTTGTCATGAAGATGGAGCTTTTCCAGACCCTTTTGCCAGTTAGAAAACTGTATGGAAGTAAATGCATCTTCTTTATTTGAAGAAAATGTAATAGATTTTTAGCATCTGCCTCTTTGCAGGTATTGCAAAAAACTTTTTCGTTAGATGTTTCATATTCTAGCCATGTATATTTAATCAACCAAGACTTCTGAAATGATATTCCCTTACCGGAATGCCCGGGTTTTGGCTGTGAACGGTTCTCGCCTGAAGACAACAAAGCAAGTGACTACACAATAATTGTTGGAGGTTGACTTGCAGCACCATCAACTTCAAAGCGCGCCTTTTTGGTAACAAATTTATCCATTGCAAACTTAATTCACAATACACTATGAGACTAAAGTAAACGCATAAAATATAGTCATATAGAATAGTCCACTAGACACATCTGCAACATGCACTGAACGAAACTATCCATACAGAACGACTGCGACAGCAGGGTGGGTTTTATATAGCCGCGGTGTCGTAATGTCTTGAAGCGTCAAGATGATGCAAGGTGGAGGGTTCCATGCACTTTTGCACCAGTCCTTTTGATGTCGCTGCAGCTGCAGCGCTGGCCCGCCAATGCTAGACTTTACCAAAGGTTCATGCACTGGGACACATTCTAAGTGTGCCTGCAGCACTATAAAACTATCATGATTCACACCACTCGCTTCCAGTTAACCTGATTACTGCCATGATAATTATTCGTTTTAACTCATTACTGAATGTATTTAAAAAAGTAACTATGACCATCGAGAAAAATAAAAAATTCCAACAATTTTGTGATTTTACAAAGCATAATATATCTAGTAATTTTCTTAAATTATTGGGGAGGGGGGAGGTGTAGAGACCACCCAAACGAAGATCTGAAGGGCTCATTGCCCCCCCCCCCCCCCAGACCCCATAGAGTCGGCGACTGTGCCTATGAACCACAGTAGGAAGTATTCCTTCGTGATGAGCCAGACGGTGAAAACTATCAGCTCGCAAATACAAGTCACTGTGAGTAGACTTTCTATAAACGGCTGTCCCAACGTACCATTAGAATTCCTCCTGAAGAACACATCAAAAAAGGGAAGACAGCCATTCTTTTTCACCACCATCATGAAACAATCTTTGGGTGGGCTGATCTAAGGTGTTCTCAAACGTTGTTTAAATTCTCAATGCAATGTGGCCAAACAATTAAAGTACTGTCTGCCTACCTGCAAAAAAAGCACACACAGGTTTCAATGTAACCTACTCCAAGGCACGTTCCTCCAAGTCTTCCACAAACAAATTGGCAATAATAGGTAACAATGGGCTTCAGATCGCAACTACATCTGTCTGCTCATAGTACTGGCCACTGAATAAAAAATAAGTAGAAGTCAATACGCACCAAACCTAGTTTCAATCAACCATAACATATCAGACCAAGGAACACGAGTGGAGACAGATACCACATCAAAACTTACTAGAATGTCACAGTCATTCAAACACAGTCTCTCTAATCGACGTATGGAGTCAGCTGAGCAGTTCTTAATATGGTGCTGGTACTGGCCTGCTATAGGGCTCCACAGAGTAGCAAGATCTTTTGCTATTCGGTACGTCGGAGCACCGTAGTTACAGTCGCACGAAGAGGGACCTGTTCTTTGTGAACCTTAGAGAGGCCATATAGCCGGCCGGAGTGGCCGTGTTGTTCTAGGCGCTACAGTCTGGAACCGAGCGACCGCTACGGTCGCAGGTTCGAATGTGATGTGTGTGATGTCCTTAAGTTAGTTAGGTTCAATTAGTTCTAAGTTCTAGGCGACTGATGACCTCAGAAGTTAAGTCGCATAGTGCTCAGAGCCATTTGAACCACTTTTTAGAGGCCATATAACCTAGGGCGAACAGTAGAATAAGAATTAAGACTCTTGATAGTCTCCTGTGACAAGAAACTATTTTCAAGAAGCTGTTAGTCATTCTCTTCTACTTCTTGCTGGGTGGGCACAGATTATGCAATATGCTGAATCACACAGTAAATACTGAAAGTAATCTAACTTGTCCAAAACAGCAGTGGCACTGCCATTGTGAAAAGACAGAGGAACAAAGTTAATGCTACCTCACAAGTTGATTATTAATGTCACTATCAATAACTTCTGACGTCGGTCATGTGTAGTTTCTGATAGTCCTAGTGTTTACAGAGCATGTGCGTATTTGTATGTCTATGTGAGTGTGTGTTATCTTTCCCTAGTTGCCGGCCTCTGTGGCCGAGCGGTTCTAGGCCTGTCAGTCCGGAACCGTGCTGCTGTGATGGTCACAGGTTCGAATCCTGCCTCAGGCATGGATGTGTGTGATGTCCTTAGGTTAGTTAGCTTTAAGCAGTTCTAAGTCTAGGGGACTGATGACCTCAGATGTTGAGTCCTACAGTACTTAGAGTCATTTGAACCATTTTTCTGTAGTTTCTCTAAAAACTGAGATTTTAAATTCCTTCCACAGTGCTTACTTGCTGCAGTTGCGCCATGAAAATCTCTCATCGAAATGGCTGCTGTCAACTACATCACCCGACTGCATTCCTGTAAGTTATTTGAGCACTGCATGAGTATACCTCAATAGTAGATCACAATGGATACCACTGCATGTTGCATTGTTGTCAAATTTATTCAATTTGGTGGATCCAAGATGGCAACATCACAGGGACTACACTGGGGGAAGTTCAAAGTTGGGTGGGAAAACATGTCAGTTCGGCTACTACCACTAACTTAACCCCTCCCATCTTACCCACTCCCCTCCCCCATCTGCAAAGTGGCAGGAAAAGGTCTCAGTCACTGACAGGCTGCTGGACAGGATGGATGCAAGTATTAATTTTGAATGCATTGTTTATTTAAACAATTTCAGTTGTCATAGGCAGTAGTTCCATACAGTGGGTTCACAATGTAGTCCAACTGACGTAGTTCACAGTACCGCCGCCAGAGGGCGTTGCCGCCCCTCCCTGTCTCCCCTCCCATGGCTTAGTCCAAGATGACGGTCTGGGAAAAAACGGCGGGAAAAGGATTCAGTTTGTGTCTAGCTACCTGCTGGACTGGGAGGACGGACATAATTGTTTACTGTGTTCAATGGACGAGATGTCTGTGCTGGAAATGGAGGAGTATATTAGCATCTGAGGACGTGTCGATAGCATTGATATTTGGTGAAGTCGAATATGGACAAAGTTATGCTTCACAGCTCATACGATAAATGTGTGTGCTGTAAATGAAGATCTTTCGATAAAGGTCCAATAGCATGCATATTTGGGGAAGACAAATACGGGCTAAGTTATGCTTCGCAAATCATACTGATAAGTGAGTGTGCTGTAAGAGAAGATCATTTGATAAAAGTCCAGCCGAAGTGCAAGAGGCAAGACGTTCATCCCAGAGTCTTCGCACCCTGCTGGAAGAGAGGCAATGCGACAGGCTACCTGCTGCCAATTGTCGTCGCCAGCTTACAGCACGGTCCTGGAGTAGCTGCTAAGCCCTTCCTGTCACATTGGAAATACCCACAGCCTTCCCTATTCCCAATCTTGGCACAAGGAAACCCTTTGTAGTTGAACACAAACTGCTTCACGAGTTATTGCATCTTGTGTTCCGCAATATTGTCACATACATAGCTTGAAGATATCACTGGACTAAATTTACCACTGTACAGAGAGAAAGAGACCTTCGCAGACGACACGAGAATATTTAAATAATTACGCGTTTTATTCCGAGAAATACCACCAGCGCCATATTGAACGTGGACTCTAAAAGAATCAGACAGCGACACATTTGTAAAACTGTCCCTGAAATGCATCGCCCGCTTTTGTGGGAAAACACTTGCCTTCAAGCACGAGCTGCTTCAGAAGTTACTAAATCCAATTGAATATGTCTCTAAACATACTTTCAGAAACACTGATGCACAGTAGTTTGCTTCAATTTTATGATGCGTACCGCCACACTCGAACATGGACTCTAAAAGCAGATCGCTGAACACTTGTGAAAACTCCCTGAGACACTTCACACGCTTTTGTGGAAAACAGATCCCAAAAACGATGTCATCTGCAATATCTGATTTTACATGTCAAAACGAGGGCACTTGGAAGTCGAAATAAATATCACTGTAACAGGACGCTCACCACCTTTCGACTTTTAGCTACGTCTACGAAGACGCTGCCACAGAAAGAGAAAACTTTCGATGTCCTACAGCTGCTGTGATGTTCATCACTTGTCTGAAAAGATGAGTGGGCTTAGTTTATATATTGGAATCAGAGACGTTATTTTTTACTCACTTCTCGAAGCACTCACTGGTGTCTATGCACAGAGGGGAAAATCAGAACAATTACACAAACAGAATTCGAAGCACTGTCCAACAGACGAGAAAAATGGATGGAATTTTCTGTGAATTTTCGGTGTCCTACAGCTGCTGGTCTGGAGATGCTCTAAAGCCACAATGGCGGATGAGGGACAGCATCCCGTCAGAGATGGATGGTCTGTTTGAACTTGTCTCTGAACACTCAAACAAAGAAGACTTCAAGTTACTCTCAAAACTTTCGTAGATGCCTTTCCCCCATCTTGTTTAAACCAGTCTGTAGAGGCCCCTATGCCCCACACAAAGGATGCATTGTGAATGAATGGACCATTGTGATTGGCTGATACTGAATTTACCTGCCAAACTGCTACTGCTGCTGCCGGTGTGGGAGCATTGTCCGCCATTTTCTGTAGACAAGAGTTTCAGTGGCAAAACTATTTTGTACAAATCGCCATTTTTCACTGACCTTTAAACCCTGCGAAAAATGAGCTACAGATTATGAAATATGGAAAGACACTTCCACAATTACACTGCTCTCCTACTGTTGAGGAAAGCTTGTATTTTTCAGGGTGAAATCGATCTCCAACCATAACGGTACTGATGTAGTAAACACAATTCGTATTCTGTACTATACAAAATCATCACTTCTATACCCTGCATATACCTATCAACCACCAGACACTCGTACATATACCGCAAAGACAGATACCATAAGCACATCCACCTTTTACACTCCTTGCTGGTCCAACATGTGATGATAGCAACCTCCACGGACCACAGACACTCTCCGAACTGTAGAACAAAGGCTGGGCCGATTCCCCTTAGCACAAATACGTTACTATTTCTGACCCCAACCTGCTTGCTTTCTACACCCATATCAAGACTCTGGTATTACGATACCACATGTATTTTCATATGGTTTGCCAGAATATCATACCACTTACGTGATACTTCCCGATATCAAAGACATAGCACTATGCTACCCATCGCTTGCGCAGTATAATCCTGAAGATAAAGACTCGAAATTATTTCTCTAGAAACCCAAAACTTTAGCTAGGTGCAGCGAGGTGGAATGTGCTGTAAACCACTGAGTAACTAGAAACTTATCTCGTATAAGAAGATCTTTATGTGAAAACTTGAAAAAATAGAGGAAACTGACATTTCCACTTGTGAACATCTATGTCAACGATATAGCATATTCCTTATCATCCTTGTAATTTAGAAAGTCAACTAAGGTGTTTCTCATGTCTAGAGAATCAGCAAACGCGTCTTCCATTCGTCTTTCACCACCTAGATGCACACATCACAATCGACGTTCTCTCAACCACATAATGACAGGAAATATGTAGAAGCAGTGAACTGGACAATTTACATGGGACGGAGTGACATCACTTCTAGCCACCTATTCTAATTTTTTTTTTTTTTTTTTTTTTTTTTTTTTTTTTTAGTGATATAGTGTGGCACGGTACTGGAACGGCTCCAAACAAGTATTGTACAGTTGCAATGCATTTTCTCTGTTTTCCGTACATCTGTGTGTCGCAGAGTGTTCACGGATGAGGCAGAGTGGTTTAAAATTACACATAAATTGAGGGGAAAAATAAATGGAAATGCGGGAGTACTTGATGTTGTCTGCTTGGTGCAGGACAATTCTTGTTTGTGGCAGCCAGAGGAATATGAGAAACAGTTAACATGGAAGCACCGGGGACATGGGAAACAATCATTTTTTTTCGTGGACAGCAATAAGACAGCTGGAACAGAATGTTTAACGTGGTATATGCTCGGCCACACATGTCGGCAATAGATTGTGTGTTTGACCTTCTGCAGAACTGCTTAGGTGTTCCAAACACTAACACACAGTATGTATAGTGTGCTTCTCTGTACTGACCTTGCGGAGTCAGCTGGCAAGCAGTGGTCTAGTGGTTCAGGCGCTCAGTCCGGAACCGCGGGACTGCTACGGTCGCAGGTTCGAATCCTGCCTTGGGCATGGATGTGTGTGATGTCCTTAGGTTAGTTAGGTTTAAGTAGTTCTAAGTTCGAGGGGACTGATGACCACAGATGTTAAGTCCCATAGTGCTCAGAGCCATTTGAACCATTTTTTTCAGCTGACAAGCAGCTGCTGTGCTGTATGACAACGTTCTACTGTATGTTTATTGAAGTAATAGTGACATTCGCGAGTTGACTGCTATCTTTGATGCATTCCTGGAGAAAAGAGAACTGTCTGACTCTAAACTTACTGGCATCTGTGTTAAAGGATGACCAAGAGTGGATGGAGTGGTCCGTGAGATGGAGTTGTATCAAGGTACGACTTAATGGTAGACTGTGATGCATTTTAGAGAGAGATGGAGCTGTTACTGTAGGTCACTTAACCATTTCTTTCCCGTTGTTCTGTCGGGATGCATTAGTTGTGTGGCATAACCTGCGTTCAACTTGTATACTGCATGTCCTGTATCCGACTTGGAGCAGTATCTTCTTGCGATCGTTAACAGCAAACTTCTCAGTCATCCAAGGACTTTGATCTCATGTGTGATGATGATGATGATGATGATGATGATGAAGACGATGATGAAACTTGTCCATCCCGTTTCGGCGCTTTTCTCTAGACGACCGAAGATTTATGCAACGTACTCCATTCCCCTACCACATCTTGGTCATAACACCGAGCCTTCAGTTCCATGATTATGATGATTCTAAGTTAGCGACAGATATTTGTGAGGTATTGCAATCCCCGTGTATACATCTGCTTGATTGATGTCCTGTTTACAGAGTTAGTCGCGGCACGACGTGTAATTTCACGTGTCAAATACCTCCGCTATGCGTTTGCCTCTTTCCTTTTAAGAGGCATTCTCCATTACTGACGTTTATTTTATACAGGACTGATGCGAGCATAGTATAATTTCTGAATCGTGGTCAGATGTGAACAGTGGGTGTTATTACACTTCTGGAAAGCTATATTGTGCATATACTACCAAGAATCGATGTTTTATGAAAGTAGTTGTTCACTTTACAGTTTGTTGCTGTAGTTTATCGTGGAGAAACCTGCAAGGAGAATGTATGTCATGCACTGGAGATATATATTTCTTACATTGGGATAGTACCAGCGTTGCATTCCACATGACTAATAGGTCGGAAATCACAGCGTTTTAAGTGCAGAACCGTGTAGCCATAGGAGTGCATGTATTTATGTTCTCTCTTACCAATACCTTCTTGGTACTGAGCCCAGACACTAAAACAATACTTCAGAATTGATAGCGCAGTTGATTTACATAAAATGCTTCAAACTCCATCCGTGTGGAGATCCATCAAGCATCAAAACCACCCATTTATTCTTCTTCTTAACCGTCTGTTATATCATCACAACCGTTTATTATCTACTATACACTGATGGGTGCTAAGCTTCTCATCATTCGCACATCTCGAGAAATCTTGTGCACTTGGATGGGTACTGTGAACAAGATTATTATGGAACAGCAGTTACAGACTCAGCTCGCACTGTTCCTTCATGAAACGTGGTATGTAGTAGTCTACTCATGGTCAGCTGCATATTAAATTGGTGACAGTGCTGCAGGGAGCGTTGGTCAAAGACAATGCGAGGAGATCTTTCAGCCTCTAACTTCATCCTAAGAATGCGCAAATGCCTTGTGCTCCCCATCCACACACAGAAAGATCGTAAATTATGCACTATAATCGAAGTGCTAGAAATATGTAGATCGCTATCTGAGCAGTCTGATACAATTTGGTGTATATGTTCAAGAATTAACAATAAATGGACGTACTGCACAGTCGTCTATCTACATTCGCAGTAGTGAAGGGGCAGTTTTGCGATGATATAGAAACTGGGAAGCAAGCTGTCACGTCATTGGTTGGTGTTGAAATTACAGTAAAATTGCTAAAATTGACCCCACTATCAACTGTCATGCTTATGATTACAGTACATCGATGGCGTCCTTCCCATCCCATCTGTCCACTGGTATACTGTTGATCACCACATAATGACTGACTGACATCTCTTGTCTGAGTTGGAGAAAGAATCTGGGTGGAGGGGCTGGCTAGCACCGAAACAGTGATCGCGTACATGATTGCAATATGAGGAATAAATCGAAATGGAACACCAAGCCATCAGCTATCCCATCACTGCAAATGATGAGTTTAAATATAGAGGGGACTGATGACCTCAGATGTTAAGTCCCATAGTGCTTAGAGCCATTTTTAAATGTAGAGGCCTCAATTACCTTTGGATACCAGTTTGGGAACGCTCCACTATGCTGCAAAACTCTTCCAGTTTCCTTATGTTGTGACTGTCTTTTATTTCAATCACCCAATGTGTTTGTCTTGGGAGCAGCAGCAACAACATGATTTACAGTGTGCGATGTCTAGTTTTCTGTAAGAGCCAATGGATCAAAACATGTTAATGTTAGTTTAGAACCTGACACAGACCGCGATGTCATGGTAGAAAAAAAAGAAATAACATGTATGGCGGTGTACAAAGCTGTTCATATGCTGCTTGGACATGATTCAGCAGGAAAAAAAAAACAATATTTCAAACAACAACACAGGGAGCTTCTCTGGCAATTGATAGTCTGTGGAATATGGTCCTCCTCCTTCAGTACAGGCGATGACACTTCACACTGGTTTGCACAGGCGTCTCAGTGGATCAGTACCTGTATATTTAATGGGGTCGGTGTGTATGCTCGATGCCGGCACATAGACGATATTTGTTTTCGGTATATATATCGATTCTCTGTCAGGCATGGCTAGTAGAGCTTTTAAAGTTTTTTTATTCTCTATTAGGTGCTATATGATAGAGAGAATGTTTGGGTAACAGATTTGGATGCAGCCGGCCGCGATGGTCTTGCGGTTCTAGGGGCTACAGTCCGGAACCACGGGACTACTGCGGTCGCAGGTTCGAATCCTGCCGCGGGCGTGGATGTGTGTGATGTCCTTAGGTTAGTTAGGTTTAAGTAGTTGTAAGTTCTAGGGGACTGATGACATAAGATGTTAAGTACCATAGTGCTCAGAGCCATTTGAACCTTTTTTTATGTGGATGCGCCCCTAGAGACACAGATTTCCTTCAGACTACAGAACCTACATGTAGGTTGGAGACATACTGCAATGCAGTAGCAAAATCCTCGTCCTTCTCCCAGTTCCCATACCGCCTTTTTATACTACAATCTTGTGTTGCAGGAGAAGGCTTCATTTGGTGCTAGCCTTACACATCATAAACGGTTGGTGGAGCTATGACAACTTGTTCCCATTTCCATCGAATGGTCCAAACACGGCCCTATCGCACTAACTCAGCTTACCCAGTTTCTGCACAGGTTGAAGAAGGTGGTAAGTATATATAGCACTCTCCGACTTTTGCTCAATTCTGATTTAAATTGGAATGACGACATGCACAAAGCTGCAGGGATGGTGGGGCAGAGTCTGAGGAACAGTTACAAGATGCATAGGGACGTCTAAAACCACGTTGGAATTTTACCATTGCAGATAGGTTCGAAAAGGATGAGTCGTTTCGAGATATGAATACGATTCACTAGAGGCTGTAATCATTAAAAGACATCTCCATAGGATTCAATGCATGTATGTGATTCAATGGAAAGACTTGATTCCTAATCGCAGACCGCATTTCTACATTTCTACTGGAAAACGAAACACTATAGATCTGAAAAGCCAGTGTATTTTGTACATTTCTTACAACTCACCCAGCATTGCATTTCTTTTAAAGCGATTCGTGACATAGTACACCGTCTACTGTATGTGATCATTCTCACCCAACTATCACCCATAATCCAGTCAATACCACACAGAACCTCTGACATGGCATTGAGATAGAATGCGTTACAAACACTGGAGAAATATGTAGAGGTGGCATGAGGGAGTTGCAAATACTGGCTTCATACCACGTTCCTTAGCTGAATCACTATCTAAATTTGGTGATTTTGTTACGAGCTTACACCGCCAGCAACATGCACCCACACTTCCAGTCTGTTAATACACACCCAAGTGATCACCGTCTATATTCAATGTCGCGGTATTTGTGTGGAAAAAACTACTTTATTGGGACGCAATACTATAACTGGATTTATAAAGTCCGTATAGACTTGTGCGTGCTGGTAGACCCAAGGCCGCCTGTGACAGTAGCATAGTTACAAGATGCATAGGGACGTCTAAAACCACGTTGGAATTTTACCATTGCAGATAGGTTCGAAAAGGATGAGTCGTTTCGAGATATGAATATGATTCACTAGAGGCTGTAATCATTAAAAGATTGTGTTTTTAAAGTCTGTTGGCTTGTAACACGATTACGACTCTCTTTCTAAGACACACTGGTACCACTCGCAACAAAAACTTATGAGACATGTCCACCCATCACAGATTTTCGCTCAGTATTGTTTGGTATCGCCAGCATTCAGTTATTGGTAAAATATTATACTTATTCATGGGGGGTTTATGATAGGTTCACTGTATCAGTGGGTTTATAAAGTATGTGTGTGTTCTGCCATGTTCAAAGAAAATGGCTTTGGGCTGTCGTAAAGGAAGATATGGATTTGACATGGGAAACTGCAGTAGTCGCAACGGGAATTTTACTTGTAAAATTACGTTGAGACATAAGAATGGTACAGATATTTCTATTTCCAGAGCCACAGTCGTCAGGAGGGTGTATTTCCGATATTTCGCTCATTCTCAAATGTCGTCTGGTTGAGACAGCAAGTGTAATATTTAGTTGTAAGTACAGCGATCAAATATTCATATTACCGGTTTAATAGGAAGATTCTGTCAGGGGGTGCGAGTAGGTCGGCGGCGGTGGCCTTTGGAGGGAACGATTCACGTTTCCGGCCAATGGCAGTAGGTGTGTGTTGGAGTATAGAAATGTAACTGACCTAACCGAGTCGTTGTCTAGGCGGCTAAATAGCGAACTAATACTCAGTATGTGTTGGGCAGCCTTTGAGAGTGTGTTTATCCTCCAAATAAACATGAGAAGATTCAATATGGACGTGTGTTTGCGCTGGACAGTTATTCCCACCCAAGTATACTGTCCGGTTGATTGCTTCTGCATATATGCGATTGCAGTCTTTCTCGGCGTATTCCATTGATGAAATCTTCTCGGGTTATCAGCCGAGTGGTGGCGTCGTCTTGTCGCAACGTTTCGATGAGTTTCGTACCCATCATCTTCTGGCGAAGTGTCGGGATGCTGTGTTCCACCTATCTATATAGTTGCTGGACCGTTGTCCGTCTCTGTAGGCCGGCCAATCACGCTTCTCCGGAAGGGAGTGCCGCGTCAGTGGTGGGGGAACCCGTCGCGGCCGGTGGTGGGGGGCCGCGGTGCGGCCCTGGCCTCGACGCCAGCTACAAGATGCTGCAGAATCTACGAATCAAGAAGGGAAAGCTGCTCAGCAGATTAGCCTTCTTGCTAAGGTGTCGGGATAAGGACGTGATGCCGCAGTTTGCTAACTTGCGGCACCCTGTCAACACGGCGAGGACAAAGCGCATATTACGACGGGCTGGTTCAGCCTTGGTACGGGAACACATACGTGTGACCAGAATGGAACTCGACAAGAACGCCAAGACTTTGCTCACTCACCACCTGTTCCTAGCTTCCACTCTCCCAGCACACACTTGGGAGTGGCTGGACGGCAATACGTACGCTAGCAGTGAGCTCCACAAGAAGAAAGATACCAACAAACAGTGCGATAAGTTCCTCAGACTTCCGGGCGGACGTCAACAGGAGGAGAAAGCCAGCAAGACTAAGACCGTCATCAACTTGACAGGAAGAGCACTGGATGAGCCAACGATCTCCGTGCTGTCGAAAGGTCTGAACTTTGCTCCGGTTCCTAGGACGTTACCAAAACGTGACATCATCAGCAACGTCGAGCAAGCTATACGTGGACTCCCTCTGAGAGCAGCCGAGGAAGTGAGGAGGGAGACCAGTAGGGTACTCGAGAAAGCAAGAATGCCAAAGAACAACATTACGGCAGAAGAGCGCAGGGCGCTGTTGAACCTTCGCGATGACAAAGATACAGTGGTCTTAGCAGCAGACAAAGGTAATGCGACGGTCCTTCTGAAGTCAGAAGATTACTGGCAGAAGATCGACACGCTACTACAAGATCCAGCATACAAAGAAGTGGGGAAAGATGCGACTGCTTCTGTTACACGCAAGACCATTGATCTTCTCAACAGCTCAGGACTCGACAGAAACACCACCAGGAAGCTTTACCCTCGGGCACCGGCTCCACCGCGACTGTATGGCCTCCCGAAGATTCATAAGGAGAATGTCCCTCTACGTCCCATACTGAACACCATAAATTCTCCGACGTATGGGGTAGCCAAGCACCTAGCACAGCGGTTAAAACCACTCGTGGGTCACTGCCCTCATCATGTCAAGAACTCGACCGAATTTGTTAAGGTACTCCAAGAGTTACGCCTGGAAGAGAATGATCTACTAGTCAGCTTTGATGTCACTTCTCTCTTCACCCGGGTGCCACTAGAGGATTCCTTGGCTTTACTCGAAGATCACTTTGATGAAGACACACTCAGACTCTTTCGTCACGTGTTAACGACAACGTACTTCAAATGTGGCGGGAGATTCTATGAGCAAACAGATGGTGTTGCCATGGGTTCTCCCCTGGCCCCAGGTATTGCCAACTTATACATGGAACACTTTGAAGAGGTGGCACTGAACACCGCCTGCCACAAACCGAAGGTGTTCTACAGATACGTTGATGACACTTTTGTGGTGTGGCCTCACGGCAAGGAACATCTACAAGGGTTCCTACGCCATCTCAATGGCATACATGACAGCATCAAATTCACCATGGAGGTAGAAGAGAATGGTTGCCTCCCCTTCTTGGATATTTTGATCAAGAAAAATCCGGACGGTACGTTGGGACACTCGGTTTACAGGAAGAAGACGCACACGGATTTATATCTGAATGCTCGGAGCTGCCACCATCCGGCACAACGTAACTCGGTACTAACCACCTTAGTACAAAGAGCCAGGTCCATCTGTGACAGTGAGAGTTTGCCGCGTGAGCTAGCACATCTACGGGAAACTTTCCGTAAGAACGGCTACACCGAGACACAAATAGGACGGGCCTTGCGTGCGGACAAGAGGCGGGAGGAGACACCAGTAGAAGACGAAGAAAAACGTGTAGCTTTCCTGCCGTTTGCCGGACCGGCGACAGCCAAGATCGCGAGAATATTAAAGAAGCACGAAATAACGACCATCTTTCACGCACCGCGGAAAGTTAAAGATATTCTTGGCTCAACCAAGGACCACCTGGGCTTACAGACGCCAGGAATCTACAGTATTGGGTGCGAATGTGGGATGGAATACATCGGGCAGACACAACGATGTATCTCCCAGCGCTGTGCTGAACACATCAGAAACGTACGACTGGGACAGACTAACAAGTCCGCGGTAGCAGAACACAGCATTACCGAGGGACACACCTTCGAATTCGAAAACACGAAGAAGCTGTGTAGCGCCAACGGTTTCTGGGACTCCATCTTCAAAGAGGCAGTGGAGATTCGTCTGCACAACAATTTAGTAAACAGAGACAGCGGATTTCAGCTTAGCGCAGCGTGGAACCCCTCACTTGACATGATACGTCAGGAACACTCCGATCGGAAGGCAGCAGCGCCCGCAGACAGAATGGATAGCCACCGGGCCTCGACGCCAGGGCCGCACCGCGGCCCCCCACCACCGGCCGCGACGGGTTCCCCCACCACTGACACGGCACTCCCGGAGAAGCGTGATTGGCCGGCCTACAGAGACGGACAACGGTCCAGCAACTATATAGATAGGTGGAACACAGCATCCCGACACTGAGGTCATCAGTCCCCTAGAACCGCGAAGGAATGGAAACTGACGCGAAATCCGATAACCAGGAGGCTGCTCAACCGCCTACAAAGAGAGCTCAAGGTGTCGCTCACTGAGCACAGAAACCAGCAATGGTCGAACCGCCTCACGGCTCTCAAAGTGCAGGACAACAGCCTCTGGCAAGCCACCAAGCAGTTCACTAAAAGACGCGCTAGGATGCCGCCTCTGCATGGCGAGAGAGGACTAGTGTTCAGCGCCCAAGACAAAGCCAACGCACTCGCCGACGTCTTCGAAAAACAATTCACCCCAGCAGAGGCGCAAGACCGAGAACATGAGAGAACAGTCAGAGAACAGCTAACTGCATTTCTCGCAGCAGAAGATGACGTAGCTGACGATATACCTACCTTCTCAACCGAGGAGGTAGCAAAAGCCATCAGATCTCTACCCACAAAGAAAGCCCCAGGTCATGACCTCCTCACCAATGAACTGCTAAAACACCTGCCCCAGCTAGCGATAGAAAAACTGACAGAGATATTCAACGTGATCACGCGAACACAAAAATTCCCGAAGCAGTGGAAACACGCGGAAGTGGTCGCGATCGCTAAGCCTGGAAAAGACCCACTCTTTCCCCAGCACCACCGTCCCATAAGTTTACTCCCCACTCTGAGTAAACTGTACGAGCGCCTCTTATTGGTACACATTGATCAATACATACGTAGAGAAGAAATGCTCCCCCAATTCCAGTTCGGATTTCGCAACAAACACTCAGCACCCCAACAACTAATGAGAGTAGTCGAAGCCGCCACAGACGCCTTCAACCGGAAAGGTTACTGTGGCCTAGTGCTACTCGATGTAGCCAAGGCATTTGACAGTGTGTGGCACACTGGACTACTCTACAAACTCTATACATTAGGGTTCCCTGGCCAAGTCGTTAAGCTACTGCGCAGCTACCTAGCTGATCGTAAATTCTGTGTCAAAGTAGACACTGCCAAGTCAAGAACACGAGCCATACGGGCTGGCGTCCCACAGGGCTCGGTGCTAGGCCCCGTGTTGTACAACCTATACACAGCCGACACACCGACTGCCCCACAGACCCACACAGCCCAGTATGCAGATGACACAGCCTTTTTTGCCACAAGCACCAACAGGACACTTGTAACACGAAGACTACAAAACCTCCTCAACAACACAGAAACATGGGCAAAAAAAATGGAGAATAACAATTAACAGTGACAAAACACAAGCAATCATGCTCACACAAAGAAAAGGCAAACGATCCATTACACACCGTCGCAGACAGAACACAACACTCAGGCTCCACAGGCGTGAAATCCCGTGGAATAAAACGGCGAAGTACCTCGGGGTCACTTTAGACCAGCGCCTTACCTGGAGAACGCATATAAGCGATCTCCGGAATAAGGCAAGCGCCAGGTTAAACGAGCTATACCCACTGCTAAACAGCGGCAGCAGCCTCGCAGCGACAACTGGAGTCAGGCTCTACTGCTGTTTAGTGAGACCGATTCTCGAGTACGCCTGCCCGGTGTGGGGATATGCAGCTAAGTCGCACATAGCGCGGCTGCAGAGAACACAAAATAGGGCACTGCGACGGGCATTACACGCCCCCTCTCGATTCCCCACGGCAGACACACACGAAGCCGCGGGGATGAAACTGCTAACACAGAGATTCCGAGAACTCGCGACCGCGTTCTACCGAACCGCGCGCAACTCAGAAAACCCCCTCATTAATACACTAGGGAACTACCCCAACAACTCAACAAAATACAGGAGACCAAAAGCAATCCTGGACTAAACACAAAACATCTAATCACCAAAGCATAAAAAGTTAGGCCAGAACCAAAAGTTAGGGGCATGCCCTGCATGCCATGAATCACCACACAGCCAGCTAGAAGGAAATGTCAGAAGACAACACCCTTCAATGCAGACATTCTCTAGTAGGGGAGAATATTATATATGCAACGACGACGACATCCCGACACTTCGCCAGAAGATGATGGGTACGAAACTCATCGAAACGTTGCGACAAGACGACGCCACCACTCGGCTGATAACCCGAGAAGATTTCATCAATGCTTCTGCATATTTTCCATCTTTATTTGGTTGATAGAGGATCGATTTCAGTGTGTGTTGTGTGCATCTAGAGGGTGAAAGACAAATGGGAGACGTGTTTTCTCTAGACACGAAAAACACCTTAGTTGACTTTTTAAATTAGAGGGTTGATTTGAAATTTGCTATATCGTTGACATGGGTATTCCCAAGTGGAAATATCAGTTTCCTCTATTTTTTTCAAGTTTTCACATGAAGATCTTCTTAGACGAGATAAGTTTCTAGTTACCCAGTGGATTGCAGCACTTCCCACCTCGCTAAAGTTCTGGTTTCTAGAGAAATAATTTCCAGTCTTTATCTTCACAATTATACTATGCAAGCAATCGGTAGCATACTGCTATGTCCTTGATATCGATAAGTATCAGCTACGTGGTATGGTATTCTGGCAAACAATATGAAAATACAGTGTTCTTGTAATCCCAGAGTCTTGATATGGGTGTAGAAAGTAAGCAGGTCGCGGCCAGAAACAGTGAAGTATTTGTGCTAAGGAGGACCGGCCCAGCCTTTGTACAACAGTTTGGAGAGTGACCTCAGTCCGTGGAGGGTGATCTCATCATGTGTTGGGCCAGTGTGTGTGGGGGTCAGATGACTTGTAACCGCCATGGTGGATGACCTATCGAGCTCGCGGGAAATAACTAGTGCTGTGAGGAGTATATACAGGGATTACGTTGTCTGCCTTTGCAGTATACGTACGAGAGTTTGGTGGTCGATAGGAATATGTAGGATGTACGAGTGATGATTTTGTATGGTGCAGGATATGAATTGTGTGTTTACTACATCAATATAGTTATGGTGATATAGCTTGGTTGGAGATAGGTTTCACACGGAAAAATTCAAGCTTTCGTCAGCAGTAGGAGAACAGTGTAAATGAGGAAGTGTCTACCCCTATTTTTTCGATCAGTAGACCACTTTAGCAGTGTTTAACTGTCATTGCAATGTGGCGATCTGTACAAAATAGTTTTGCCGCTGAAAGTCTTGTCTGCAGAAAATGGTGGACAATGCTCCCACACCGGCAGCAGCAGCAATTTGGCAGGTAAATTCAGTAACAGCCAGTCACAAATCTCCATTCATTCACAATACATCCTTTGTGTGGGGCATAGGGGCCTCTACAGACTGGTCTAGGCGCTCAGTCCGGAGCCGCGAGACTACTACGGTCGCAGGTTCGAATCCTGCCTCGGCCATGAACGAGTGTGATGTCCTTGGGTTAGTTAAGTTTAAGTAGTTCTAAGTTCTAGGGGACTTATGGCTGGTTCAAATGGCTCTCAGCACTATGGGACTCAACTGCTGTGGTCATTAGTCCCCTAGAACTTAGAACTACTTAAACCTAACTAACCTAAGCACATCACACACATCCATGCCCGAGGCAGGATTCGAACCTGCGACCGTAGCAGTCGCACGGTTCCGGACTGCGCGCCTAGAACCGCGAGACCACCGCGGCCGGCCGGGGACTTATGACCTCAGCAGTTGAGTCCCATAGTGCTCAGAGCCATTTGAACCATTTTTTTTCTACAGACTGGTTCAAACAAGATTGGGGGAAAGGTATCTACGAAAGTTTTGAGTGTAACGTGATGTCTTCTTTGTTTGAGTGTTCAGAGACAAGTTCAAGCAGACCATCCATCTCTGACGGGATGCTGTCCCTCATCCGCCTTTGTGGTTTTAGAGCATCTCCAGACCAGCAGCTGTAGGACACCGAAAAGTCACAGAAAATTCCATCCATTCTTCTCGTCTGTAGGACAGTGCTTCGAATTCTGTTTGTGTAATTATTCTGATTTTCCCGTCTGTGCATAGACACCAGTGTATTCTTCGAGAAGTGAGTAAAAAATAACGTCTCTGACTCCAACAGCAGCAAATATAAACTAAGCCCACTCACCTTTTCAGACAAGTGATGAACATCACAGCAGCTGTAGGACATCGAAAGTTTTCTCTTTCTGTGGCAGCGCCTTCATAGACGTAGCTAAAAGTCGAAAGGTGGTGAGCGTCCTGTTTAGAGTTATAGTGATATTTATTTCGACTTCTATGTGCCCTCGTTTTGACATCGCAGATGACATCGTTTTTGGGATCTGTTGTCCACAAAAATGTGTGAAGTGTCTCAGGGAATTTTCACAAATGTGCAATGATCTGTTTTTAAAGTCCATGTTCGAGTATCCATCGTAAAATTGAGGTTAACTGCTGTACATCGATGTTATTGAATGTGCGTTTCGAGACATATTCAATTGGATTTGTAACAGGTGTTCCTCCCACAAAAGTGCGCGAAGCGCTTCAGGAACGGTTTCACAAATGTGTCACAGTCTTTTTTTTTTTTTTTTTTTTTTTTTTTTTAAAGAGTCCGTATTCAAGTTTGATGTTGGCAGTATTTCTCGGGATAAAACGTGTAATTATTTAAATATTCTTGTGGTATCTGTGCAGTGGTACATTTAGTTCCAGTGATATCTTCAAGTTACATATGTGACAATATTCCGCAACACAAGAAGTAATAACTCATGAAGCAGTTTGTGTTCAATGACAAAGGTATCCGTGCACTGAGGATGGGAATGGGAGGAGGCCATGAGTATTTCTAGTGCGACAGGAAGGGCTTGGCAGCTACTATATGACTGTCCTGTAAGCTGGTGCGAACACTTCGCAGCAGGTAGCCTGGCGCATTGCCTCTCCTGCAGCAGAGTGCGGAGGCTCTGGTATGAACGTCTTGCCTCTTGCGCTTCAGCTGGACTTTTATTGAATGATCTAATTTTACAGCACATGCATTTATCAGTATGAGTTGCAAAGCATAACTTATCCCATATTCGTCTTCACCAAATACCAATGCTATCGACATAGTCCTCAGATGCTAACATACTCCTTCTTTTCCAGTACAGACATCTCGTCCATTGCACACAGTAAACAATTACGTCCATCCTTCCAGTCCAGCAGCTAGACACACACTGGGTCCTTTTCCCGCTGTTTTTCCCCAGACCGCCATCTTGTATTATGTCATCGAGGGGTGACAGGGAGGGATGGCAGGTTCCTCTAGTGGCAGGACTTTGAACTAGGTCAGTTGGACTCCGGACCTCATGGTGAACACACTGTATGGAGCTACTGCCTATGACAACTGAAATTGTTTAAATAAACAATGCATAAAAAGTAAAGACTTACATCCATCCTATCCAGCAGCCCAGCACTGACTGAGTCCTTTTCCTGCCACTTTCCAGATGTGGGAGGGAAGCACTGCATACAAAGTAAAGACTTATGTCCGTCCTATCTGGCAGCTCAGCACAGACTGAGACCCTTTTCCTGCCAATTTCCAGATAGGTAGGGGAGTGGGGAAGATGAGAGTGTTTTCCTGCCAAAATCTGAACTTCCCCCAATGTAGTCCCTGTGATGTCACCATCTTGGATCCGCCATCTTGAATAAATTTGGCGACAATGTAACGAGGAGTGGTATGCTTGTTGCCCTGCTACGTAAGCCTGGAGAAATTCAGGTCACACAACATCTTGCTTTCAAATTATCTTTTCAACATACACTTACATCAGTTCAGCAATGAATAGCAATCAGAATCAAATCAGCAAAGCAATCCAAATGCGAGTAATAAGATAAGGGAAATCGGTGCTCACAGAACAAAATATAGATGTTCGTTTTTCTGCGCTGTTCGAGAGTGGAATACTAGAGAATTATTGTGAAAGCAGTTCCATGAACACTCTGCCAGGCATTTAATTGTGATTTGCAGAATATCCAGGTAAATATAGGTGTAGATGAATAAATGCTAATAAAAGAGTCTACATTGTTCATAGAAATTATCAGCTGTGAAAGAAATTACTCATCGCATTATGACATGGTTCGTATGTCTCTATGATCTAGTTTGTTTTGTCCTTGCTCTTCCATAATCATAGCCACTGTGTTGCACAATAACTATTATTAGTTATGCATAATTAATAAATCATAAAAACTACGTAAAAACTCGTAAACTTAAGAAAAGAGACAGCACAATACCCCTCAATGATTTAATTCACCAAATACAGCCTGCAGTATTTTACTTCCAGGTATTTTTTTGCAATTTTTTAAATTTTAGTGTACTAAATTTTACATTCTGAAAATTATAATATCTGTGTAGAAGGTAAATGTACACATAAAACAAAATTCCAGGATTTTGAACTTGCACATTAAAATTGCATCTGATACGACAAAAAGAAAATTAGTAAAATTGACATTCAGTGCTGGAATCTACATTTTCCACACGCTTTTCAGAACAGATTTGATGTTAACTAACACTTTACATTTTATTGGAGAAATTGAGAGGTGCCCAACATCATTGTCCCAAAATTCTACCTCTGAATGATACTCTTGTTGGCCAGCAGAATTGTAATCACTGGCTGATGCGAAATCGTCGTCTTGTTCCTCCATTTGTTGATCTATTCGCTGACATGTTTCTCTATTCCTCAACTAACAACTTCATCAAACCTAGCAGCGTTAAAATAGACACGATCCTGCGAATACATTTTCTTCTATGCTAAGAAAAACGGATACGTAGTTGACGAGGTATGTTCTACGAGACTGCAACACGTGTCAACAAGATGTGTCAGCAATAAGTAAACAAGGCGATAATGCAACCAACAATGAAACGTTACACAGTTAACGAAGGATGGTAGCTGGAATATCGAAGCACTCTGCCGGAATTTATATTGGAGAGTGAGTGAGAAAATTCCCGTGTAGTCTGAGAGACCACTCCTCGTGAGCTAAGGGATAACAGTATTAAAGCGAAAGAGAGCATTAGTGATTTGCATCAACAACGTACGAAGTAACTTGCTGTGTCAACTATGCAGAAATATATGGATAGCAACCTGCGCTGCGCGCCAACAGTTATATTGGAGCTTTTTCGCCGTCTGTTATCTCGGCCTGGCGAACTCTAAGGTATCCTGCATAAACACCCGTAGGGAAGTTGCTTTCCTCTTAACCAGTTGTTTAATGGCACATGATAGAAAACTATGTGACGAAAAAGTATGAACAAAAATCTGAAGTCTGCATCACAGTACTTCTGTTCTTAAACAACCGACGACTCCTCAAAATTCAAGTGTTAGATGGTACAAATCTTCTTGCTGTGATACCCTCTGAATGTGGTCTACGTATTTGGATGGAGAAGTGGTTCCTGAGCATTTCTGGCCTAGGCCCAGACTATTAAGTTTTTCATTGAAATGGGCGAAAAATTTTCGCGTCTTGATGCGTTTCCTACTTGAGGCCTGGGACCCTATTCTGTATCGTTCATACCGATACGTGTAGTAGTTTAGTCTCGGTAATAACGTCATTTTCGATTCTTTATCGAAATATCCTATTCAGTACGCTTCTGAGACATGTTACCGAACAGTCCTCCCATCGATTTTACGACAATTGCGCCGAGAGGTTTTGGATTTTGGTGTGGCCCTGTCGATCGGTGAGCTGTGGTTTATGTAGACCTATAATTTGTTATTTTAAACATGGTTATCGGTTTTAGCTTTGGATTTAGTGATTTTGTTACTAAAGAATCACCAGACGACGCATCCAGTTTGAAAGTGAGTTCATAATAGACTATTTTCCTTTATTAGAAATACGTTTAGGTTAGGTTGTTACTGTGAATGATTACATCTAAAAAACGTTTACAGTCAATATTCTCTCAAAATACGTGTTACTTTTATGCATTTGGCTCTGAGCACTATGCGACTTAACTTCTGAGGTCATCAGTCGCCTAGAACTTAGAACTAATTAAACCTAACTAACCTAAGGACATCACACACATATCCATGCCCGAGGCAGGATTCGAACCTGCGACCGTAGCGGTCGCTAGGCTCCAGACTGTAGCGCTTAGAACCGCACGGCCACCCGGACGGCTTACTTTTATGCAAATAAGAGTTTAAATATCATTAAAAATCAAGACATCGGCTCTGCTTACGAATATTACATGAGTGTGAACTGAAGTTACTAGTGGCTTTGTGTACTTTTTCCCACAAATGGTTTATGTAGTAATTATCGAAACATGTTTACAACTTTCAAGTAACAACGGAAACCAATTATGTGAAGTCTGATATTGAAAACCTTCCAAATTATCACGCATTTATGACTTACACAGCAC
Source organism: Schistocerca gregaria (assembly GCF_023897955.1). Lineage (NCBI taxonomy): Eukaryota > Metazoa > Arthropoda > Insecta > Orthoptera > Acrididae > Schistocerca > Schistocerca gregaria. The sequence goes on from NC_064921.1 coordinate 431,822,767, forward strand.
CATTTGACAACGAAGTCAGCCAACGTTTCTTAACAGCATAACATAAGATTTGAGCACAATGTTCCTGATGTTTGTCGTGGCTAAGTGGTTAGCACATGGGGAGACGGGTTGGCGCACGGGTGGTGAAAAAAATTTTTTTTCCTCTTCATATATGCAACACTTTCTGAGACATTGTTTTTCGTGTAAGTTAAGATTTTTCTGCAATATTCGTTATAACTTACATGTAAGAGCGCACTTCTTCAGTAATGATTTCGTGATTTCTGTGTGTTTAAAAAACGAAATATCAAATTGCCGGAGATGAAATTGCTGTGAGTGAAACAACCGACAGTGACCTTTATATTTTTTCTTGTCAGAAATAATTCACAATTTTTTTCGGACATGTAGCGATTTCCAAGTTGCGGTTAGACAGGAATCTAAGAGCACAACTTAAATTACTGGGAATGTAACTAACAGCACTCATCTTCATAATCTTGCCTGACACAACTGTTTATCTGCGACCGAATCCTCAACATCAGTAGACAGAGATGAAAGATCTCCACCGTAATATTTTTAGACTGTAGCACCATATATGAAACATTTTCATTCATGAAAGTGCTTGTTATAAACTTCGATGAACTGCAGAAGCTCTCGAAAATGTGTTTCTTCAATTTTGTTTTTAAGACTCAAACTGTTGACGTATCATATAGGAATGTGGGCTGCTTAATCATTTGGCTCTCTAGGAGCGAGTTATAACCACGTTCTGTTTATCTTCTTATTCTTTGAAACTCTCAGAATCAATTTTTTGGGTGTTTTTTATAGATGTATCAGTACAATGTGGTACTACATACTATTCCTAACTTATTTTCCGAAGTGTAAAATCCATAACACGATGTCAGTGTGAATGGGAATAAGATGACAAAATGCGGCATTTACGAAATCTGCAAAATACAGTCAAATACGCTATCGTTATAATGCATGGATGGAAACATGCGGTCAGGGAAACTGTAAAAATTTCTATGAATATCAGCGGAGAATCATGGAAATGGATATACTGCGCCTGATACCGTTAAGGGGAAAGCAAGAGTGACGAAGGCGGGCACGTCAGCTCGATGGAATGCGGCGTCATGCTTTACGGCAACGTAAACGCAATTTTCTGTACTTGGAAGAATAGCGCACCTGTGTCGTCTGCTAGCCATCTTGTGTTCGTGCTGCTATGCGCGCTGCAGTGCGCTTGCGCGGATCTGCCTCCGCTTGCTTTTGATTGGCTTGCGTGACGTGACAACAGCGCTTCGGTTCTCTAGACCCGAACGGTATCGCTACCGAAATGTATACTGAATAATGCACGGGCTCCAATTCGAGTGCTAGACCGTTTGATGCTCTTGAGTACCAAAACTATCGGCATAATGGCGGAAAGATAAAGCATAGGGACCCTGGCAGGCTCATTGCACTTGGGTAGCAGAAGTGGCAACGCATCGGCAGCTGACAATGCCAGAACAGCTCACCACAGCAGGCGTCACCAGTCAATGTGTTCGCTGTGTAATGTAAACTACGATTGTAAACTATCAAACAAATGGTCAAACTTTTCAACTTTGTCATGTATTTGGCAGTGTGCAGCTTTGTTCAAAGTGTCAAACATAGACTGTTTTTGATGTGTCTGAGAGAAATTTTGATTGATGGGATATCTAACAAGGTGGTGGACGTTGTTTGTGTTGATATTTCGCTGCACATATTTAGTGGAGACTTTTATCACAGTTTATCTCACTGTACCGTTTCCACAATCGTGGAAACTGGGATCTTGGATAAAAGCAAAAGAGGGCTGATGATTTCAAACATGGTAACAGTGTTGCACCCTCTCGCCCATGTTTTACACAGGAGGACCTTAAAAAAACCTACTAGCAGGAGTGAAAAAAAAAACCGAAGCTCTCTGCTCTTCCACAATGTTTATGTTCGCATGTTGTAATATGCTTGCATGAGGACCAAATAGCAAAGAATAAATTTTCGCGTACTTGCGTCTGCTTTATCAATGTGACTGCAAAGCAAATCTAACTAGTTATTGAAAGTTTAACTGCCCATTGGGTGAAAACTGATGTAATAATCAGTTTCTGGATGTAATATTTCCTTTAGCAGGTTTTCACGGGTATATTTATTCTCAATTTCAACCACTTTCTGTACAGGTGTCTTTTTTTCTTTTTTATACATTAAGCTACGGTCAATGCAATGAAAGCTGTTTTCTACATTGGTAGCCACTCTCAATAGTGTCGAAGTACAGGGTGTGTCCATTTGTCTGATGACCGCACGCTCCGTATTGTGTCTGCCCGGCCACCTGAGCTGCGCAGGCCGGTCGAATGGGTCGCGCATCTCCGTGTTAGGCTGTTCACAGCGATACTGACAATGGTCGTCAGACGCTGTCGCCAGAGATTGCCTTGTAACGTCGGATGACAGCATGGTCACGGAGCGTCCGATTTCATTCGTCAGTTTTTGGCAGGGTCGAGCAGGTTAGGTTAGGCTACGTTAGAATATGTTCTATGTATGAAGTAGGTTAGATTTTAAGCTACATTGGACTTTGGGTAGAAATCACGACGCCTCTGTGCTTGGAGACGAGTGCTGCATTGCGGCGTTTGTTATTAAAAAGATGCCGCAAGGGCAATATCTGTCTCGAAAAGAACGTATCGAATACTGTACACTCTGCCTTCAGTTACTGGAATTATCAGACAAGTTTTACGAGATACCCATGAATTACGAAAATATTTAGTTTCAATGATACTCCGCCCTAATCTCCACAAAAATACGTTGTTGAGAGTATGGCTTACTACTATGCTACAGTGGCAACTTCGGTGCGTAAGGGTTTTGCCAATGACGTTATGAGCACATAATGTTTCTGTTATATGATGAATGGATAACATTTGTGTGTGAGTAAGCAAGTAGATTTGTGGTTTCACAGCAGCTCATTTTATTCTTAAAACGGTGAATATTAATGCAATACTGGCAGTTAGTATAATCAGATTCTAGTACTACAAACTTAACTGTTCTTTGAGCATTTGCCCAGTGAATTCTAGAAAGGACGAACAAGAGGCGACAGTATTCTTTCAGATTCAGTGTAACTTATAATAGAAAAATAAACAATATTACAGTGTCCTTAAGGGCGCTTGCGTGAAGTTCCCTTTGCAGATGATACAAATATAGTAATCACACCTGACAAACAAGAAGTAACTGATGAAATTGTCAATAATGTCTTTCAGAAAATTAGTAAGTGGTTCCTTGTAAACGGACTCTCACTGAATTTTGATAAGACACAGTGTACAGTAAATGGTATGACACCATTAATAAATATAGACCTTAATCAAAAGCATATAGCTAAGGCAGAATATTCAAAATTTTTAGGTATGTCCATTGATGAGAGATTAAATTGGAAGAAACACATTGATGATCTGCTGAAACGTTTGAGTTCAGCTACTTATGCAATAAGGGTCAGTGCAAATTTTGGTGATAAACATCTTAGTAAATTAGCTTACTACGCCTATTTTCACACATTGCTTACATATGGCATCATATTTTGGGGTAATTCATCACTGAGGAATAAAGTATTTATTGCACAAAAGCGTGTAATCAGAATAATAGCTGGAGTCCACCCAAGATCATCCTGCAGACATTTATTTAAGGATGTAGGGATATTCACAGTAGCTTCTCAGTATATATTCTCTCTTATGAAATTTGTTATTAACAACCAAATCCAATACAAAAGTAATAGCAGTGTGCGTAACTACAACACTAGGAGAAAGGATGATCTTCACTATTCAAGATAAAATCTAACTTTGGCACAGAAAGGGGTGAATTATACTGCCACTAAAGTCTTTGGTCACTTACCAAATAGTATAAAAAGTTTGACAGATAACCAAGAAGTATTTAAGAAAAAATTAAAAGAATTTCTGAATGACAGCTCCTTCTACTCCATAGAGGAATTTTTAGATATAAATTAAGAAAAAAAAGAAAAAACAAACAAAAAATTGTATATAAAAAAGTAGTTATATTAACTTAATTATGTTGTTAAATTAACTTAATTATATCATGTATTGGAAAATTTGACTCGTTCCACATCATTACGAAATATTGTATTCATGATCCATGGAACTAGTATTGATCTAATCTAATCTCTAATCTGTCGGCTGTCGGCAGAATCCACCGGTACCTGTGACACTGTGACCGCAGCCTGAATGCAGCACTAAATGCCTTTTCAGCCCGTGTCATTTGAACAGGAACAAACTTCACGAATGTGATGTGAGCATATTGAGATGTGAGGGTATTCTTCCATTCCCCAGCGTGTGTTTTATTTACGATTCGTACGCGTGTACAGAGTCCGCTTGTATTGTCCAGAGACGGCTTAAACAGAAATCTCTAGCCGTTCGAATTACGAGTCGTGATGTAATTCACAAATTAGCGAATAAATTTCGTGAAAAGGGAAGTGTTCACGACAAGAAGCGTAAATAACGGCGTACAGTGCTCAGAGGAGCTCATCTCGATGACACCGTACACCGACTGGAAAATTCCCCTAAAAAGTTTCTTAGAAGTCTTTCATAGTGAAGGCAAAATTCTTGCACGTCTGTACCGAGAGCTGCTAAGCTACTTGTGCCAAGTCCCTATAAAGTAACAGAAGTGCAAGAATTTAAACCTGATGATCCCATGGACAGGATTAAGTTTTGCGAATGGTTTTTGAAACAAGGCATGATGGTGAAATGGATCCTTACTTCATTCTCTTTTCAGATAAGGCTTAGTTCGATTTACATGGGTATGTTAACTCCCAAAATTGTCGACACCGGAGTCCAGATAGACTATTCTGCCTCATGGGGAACACCTTCACGATGGGAAATTGGGAGTATGGCGTGCAGTTAGTGATGACAATAACAGGCCCAATTTTTTTATGACACAGTTGACAGTGAAAGATACGTGCAAAAAAATTTGCGACAGGTTTTAATGAATTGGGAGAAAGAGGACGCAGCTTTGCGTTTTGTCAAGAGGGTTCGGAAAGGGAGCATGCCGCCAATGTTTCTTTTTACGCATTTGACGACGTGACTCATAAGAGAATCATTATCAACAATATCTGGCCCGCTCGAAGTTCCGATTCAACCACGTGCGATATTTATTTATGGGGCTCAGTAAAGGATAATGTGTACACAACAAATATACACACGTTACACAAACTCAGGGATAATATCCGCAAGTCAATTAATTCAATGTCTCAAAGAGAATTACATAGCGTGATGAATAACTCCTTGAGTAGATGTCAGAAATCAACGGAAAACAAAGGCAGGCAGTTCCATCATCTCCTTGCATCACACGGGTAAGTACAAAATTTATTTTCATAATACAGTAGAACCCCTCTAATCCGACCTCGGATGGTCCGTCACTCCGGTTAGTCCGACCACGCTGAGGCTCGCGAGCCTGTGCCGACTCGTCACTGACTGGACGCCTGTCGGGCCATTGTTGCGGTGCCTATCGCTGTGCATATTGTTATACTGTACGTTATTGTGCAGTTTCATCCTTTGTTGAGATTTAAAAACGTCGTTGTTTGCTTTATACAGCACTTATTACTGTAGATTCATCGTGTGTTGTGTTGTCTGTTTTTCAACATGTCTGGATTCAAACGTAAACACGTAACTCTTTCACTAAATGAAAAATTAGCAGTGCTACAAATACTGGACGAAGGAAAATCGATCCAAAAAATTGCAAAGGAACCGAATGCAGGTGTTACGACAATTAAGGATTGGAGGAAGAATCGGTAAGACACTGAATCCTATACAGTTACGATTGATGGTGAAGACACTCAGAAGAATCGCAAAACATTAAGAAAGCCTAAACTTCAACTGCTTGATAACGCATTGTGTGGGATAGTTTTGCACGAAAAACTGGAAGCCGAAAGTAAATTTGCTCCCAGTAAAGGCTGGATAGATCGTTGAAAAACTCGTCGTGGTGTCCGATTTGTTTCTATTTTCGGTGAAAAACTATCTGCTGATGCCGCAGCTGCTAAGGAGTTTTCTGTTAAATTTCAGGAAATTGTAGAAGAAAATGAACTGATACCCTGCTAAGTGAATAACATCGACGAGGCAGGGCTGAACTTTAAAATGTTGCCAACAAAAACGCTCGCAGCTTCAAATGAATCCGTGGTAGGAACGAAACTTATAAAAAGATAGAATAACAGTCATTCCTTGTGGTAACGCAGATGGTACCCACAAGCTCCCCTTGTTCGTCATTGGCAAATCTAAGAAGGCAAGGGCATTCAAAAATATAAACTTATCTTCCTTGCCGGTTTATTACCGCAATCAAAAATCTGCTTGGATGGACTGCAACCTTTTTAAATCGTGGTTTTTCGACGAGTTTGTGCCATAGGTCGAAAAAGACTTGAAGCAAAAAAATCTGCCTGTTCGTGCTCTACTGCTGTTGGATAACGCACCATCACATCCATCTGAGGAAGAGTAGGTGAAAGGGGACAAAGGCTCTCTTTCTGCCTCCTGATGTGACCACACTCATCCAACCAATGGATCAGGGCGTTATCGAATGGTTAAAAAGGCGATATCGCAGAAAGTATATCAGCTCAATCTGAAGGAGGTCATAACTTATTTGAGGCAGTGAAATCCCTGAACATCAAAGATGCTATCTACACTATCGCTGCAGCATGAGATGAACTGAAACCTGACACACTGCGGAAATCGTGGTGTAAGCTTCGGCCACAAGTTATGACTGAAAATGAGCATACCGAAGATGAGCGAAACAACGACGCACTGGAAATCGTTAAAGATCTACAAACTCTGGAGCCGAACGCCCCTGCCAATGAAGCTGAAGACTGGATCAACGAATGTGACAAACACTGTAACACTTTTGAAGAGCTCAATGACGACCAGAATGTTGCCGCTGTTAGCCAGAAGACTGTAAATGAGGATCGGACGGCGAAGACAAACCTCCTACACGATTTTCACACAACGATGCAAAAAACGCTTTTGATATCGCCCTTCAATACATCGAGCAGAATCCAACTCCAATGGACGTTTTGCGGATAAAAAAATGGAGGGACACTGAAGATAAATCTAGAATAACATCTGCTAAACAAAAATGTATCAATGACTTTTTTCCATGTAATTTGTTTTCGTTTTTACTGTAAAAACAATGCATACAGTATAATCATTTCTTAGTTTATACATACAGTACTTTATTTCTTTGTAAAAAAAATTCTTTTTTATATGCACTGCTGTAAATATTTTTTAGTTTACAGTAGATATCGTTTATACGTATTAAGTACAGTACTGCAATTTGTTTGTCGTTTTCCTTTTAAAACCAATACATATTATAGTGTGTGTAGACTTTTTTAGTTAATGTATTGTTTAACAATGTGTAAAAACAACTTTTTATATTACTGTAGACGTCTTTTAGTTCTTAAATCGTTTAATTTTTTGTACTAAACGTCTTTTTATACTTTTTGGAATAAATATTAGATTTTTCGGATAATCCGACCTTTTTTTCGTTCCGACCATGGTCCCGATCCCGAAGATGACGGATTAGAGGGGTTTTACTGTATTCTACATTTAGTACTGCAGTAGTCGAAGGTCGCGGGCGACCCGCATCTGCTTCGCCCGCCACCTACTGCGTCTTGCGTGCAGTTATTAGTTAACACCCTGTACTTCACGACACGATGTACACAGTGTGGCGGCTGGCTCAAAAGTGAGGTTAAATTGACAAATTTCTTCAGCAAGCCTGCGTGCTTGTTTGACAACACCGTGGAGATGAAACAGTGAATTTCAGAAATAAGTTTGATCACTCACCATCAACATCTTGAGCAGTTTCCAGCCCCAGGCTGGGTCTCTTTAGAACTAAATCCTCACCATCTAGTCCTGTTTTCCCACCATGTTCGTGTTTCACTCTGTTCCACTCCACAACCCTTTTCTCAACACAATCCTCCACACCTTTCAGGCATCTATCCCTTGATTGTCCCCTTGATCGTTTCCATTTCATGTCTCTTCTTGGGAATCCTCCTGTTTTCCATTCTCTTTAAATTTCAACATCATATTAGCGTTGATGTTTCGGGGTGTTGACTGTTACTAGGGACATTAAATCGGACAATGGAGCGTGCACGCACTGCGAAACCATGAAGTTAATGAAGACGAGGTGTTACAAGTGTGCTTACGACGTCACAGCTTTTCCGTGACATCCACGTGTTGGGGATGACCCTCATGAATAATGGGAAATGAAGACGACCAATCATGAGTCAGATGTTAATAGCCAATAAGACTGTCGTATATTGCTGCCATAGGAATCGTGAGGACAAGTTTAGGTTAATTACTGCACACATGGAGGTATTTAAAAATCATTCTTCCCACGCCACATACGTGATCGGAACAGGAAAAACCCTTTATAACTGGTAATATTGGACGTACCCTCTGCCATGTACTTCACAGTGGTTTGCACAGTAGAGATGTACCAGGTGTAGAAGAATGAAACCGGAATTTCCCTATAGTATAGGGTCCGTGAGACCACGTCTGCACTTGTGAAATGCTGTTTGCCAGGTGCAAAAAAAGTCGTTTCTCCATCGAATAGTGACAGGTGATGAAAAATGGATATCTTTTGAGAATCCTAAGCGTCGTAAATCATCGGTGAATCCAGGCAAACCATCGGCATTCACTGCTATACCAAATCACTTCGGAAAGAAAACAATGCTCTGTGTTTGGTGGGATCAGAAGGGTGTCATCTATTATGAGCTGCTAAAACCTGGTAAAACCGTTAACACTGATCACTACCAACAGCATATGATAGATTTTAGTCGAGGATTACGTGAAAAACGACTGGAATATGGAGAAAGGTAACACAAAATCATATTGCTCCATGATAACGTCCCATCACACACAGCAAAACGGTTCAGGGGAACGATCGAAGCGTTCAGATGGAAAATAATATGGCATGCGGCTTAGTCTCCAGACTTGGCTCTGTCCAGTTATCATCTATTTACATCACTGGGACACGCTCCCCCTGAACAACGCTTCAATTCACATGAAAATGTAGGAAAATGGCTCTCTGACTGGTTCGCTTCAATGAAGAACTTTTTTTTTTCTTTTGATGTGGCATTCATAGCCTGCCAGAGACGTGGGAAAAATTTATAAATAGCAATGGAGACTATTTTGAACAAAATATTGTTTATCAGCTTCAAAAAACAGATGTGTAATTATTGCAACCAAATTCCACTCTCATACTTCTACACTTGGTAGATGTAGGCATTTTGTTTATCTTGTACGAATTTGTAATTTAATTTTTTTGTTATTAGTATGCATGATAACGAAACCCTCAATAATTCGTGACATGTCTGGAAATAATAGTCAACTATACCAGAGAACAAACAAACTAAATAAGAGGAATGGTTGTTCAGCTGTCAGCAGTCGTGAAATTACAATTGCAGTGTGAGCAGCTTTTTCGAGGCACGATAATTTGCGACACTGCAAGTGCACTCTTACTTAAACATTGTTGCTAGTTCCACTCTCAGCAATTTAAACTGTGCTCTTAGGTCGCTGCCCAACCATACCTCAGGAAATATCGACTAACTTTATTTACGAAGTGAAAGAAATTACGAACGACATTTTAACTGGCTATCTACAAAATACTCGAGATCGGTCGTCTCGATTCCCCGTGATTCATCATGTCGATACGTAAAAATTGCTGGCACCGTAATCCGTATGTGGGGAGAACTCACCCTGGAAATGATGCGCCACATGTGGTGTGGGGCTTCAGCGGTGGGCGCGGCTGCGGGGGCGGTCTGGCTTCGGAGCTCATCCTCCTCCTCCAGGGGCTGCCAATGTTGCAGCATCTCGTACAGCGTAGGCAGAGTCACAGGCCTGCCGGCCCCAGCCTTGCTGTCCTTCGATCTGTCGTTCTCAGCCATTCTCTTCCCTTCTCCTTTGTTTTGTGCGCTGCTGACGTTGACATCCTACTCAGTTCCAATAAAAGTACCCTTCACCACACTGTACGCTACTCACAAACAAATTATGCGTTCTTTTGATTCCTATGTCCGAGATATTATTTAATTATTAATGGTTGGCTTCTAGCACACGCACATTTTCACGACTACAGATCGAAAAGGAATTTACAAATACGGTACATGAAAGAACCATTTCACCATCTTCGTATGTTCACTTCACGGCAATTTCCAAGAATTATTGGCTATCGAACGCGCAGGACCCTAACGATATATATCGAACGTGCGACTCCATGTCGACCACAGAGTCTAACGTAACAGTCGCGACACTGATTTTTGTTACCGACAGCGACAGCATCGCGCCAAGCAGCTAGGAAGTTACGCTGTTGTGTTTGGCATGATCGTGGGAAAGGAAAAACGAATCGTAATTGTTTATATTTGTCTGTAGAACTGTTTTTACAAACGAAAGCGTTTGTAGCGCAGCAAATTTCAGCAACAAGAGGAAGAAGACACCACATTTGTCGTTTTTGTAGGTGTCCTAAGGACCCTTGTGTGAACCACTACACTACAGAAGAGTTTACTTACATATAGATATTTACTGGAGAATGTCGTGTTCTTTTAAGACCATAAAAACGCCAGTAATTAGCAGCAGACCTGAGCTTTCGCAGAAAGACATCGTATATCTACTCAAAAATGTGAAGTTTTTTTCACTGCACTTCCAGTCAAATCAGTGAATGTGGAACATAGCAAATGTATATGGAATGCAATACCTACATTATTTGACGTACCGAACAAGCAACCACAACTATAGCTGAAGAAAAAAACCACACGGACGTGATAATAGATAAAAACAAAAGCGGTACAATTGTTCCGTAACACAAAAATAGCCAATTTCACCACTGTTGCTGCATTGAGACACAAACGGCAAGAATCTCAGCACATTCTTTTCTGAAGCAAAAGTAATAATATTTACGAAAATATTCACGTATTAGAAAGTCGAGTGAAGTGTAAGACTGTGCGAAACATTCAGCTCCCTACAAAGTTATTATGAGCCAAGAAAATTACCTGTCACAGTAAGAACAGAAAACAAAAGAAATATATGCTTCTCATGCATGGAATACGTGTTTTCAGCACCGTAACCTCCATTTATACACATTTTCGGAAGTATTTCTCCGTCAAGAAGCTGTAGCTTACGGTATTGAACTAGCGAGATTCGCCTGTTTTTACATTTACTTAATTAGCATTGATACCTCTTCACAATTTAAATAATAACTGTTTCGCTAATTAACTAGAAAAATAATTAAAAACAAACCTTAATATTACGGCTGTTTTCTCGCTGCTAGTGTAGCACCAGCTATCAAGCGGTAACAATTTTCACAGCAGTGAGTGTGTCGCGACTGTATATATGTTACCTGTGACTGCTGGCGCCAGTTATGGCTACTGTTTACAGCGTTCTCTAGAGCAACGACAAAAGACGCACGTTTAGTAAGTTAGAATGAATTGTAGCTAAAAGCAGTAGTCGTCAGTCATGCCTCCTTCATTCGCTATTCCTCATGTTGTATAAGCCGCTGGCTGCAATTCTTTTTCCCCATAACTTGGGTAGACTCTTGCTGTGTCAGTCAGAAATATTGGAAGAGTATCAGAAGGCTCCATTTTTTCACACGGCCTCAAGTTGTGGAAATACAGGTATTACAAGAGATAGAGTCCGTCACTGTCTCCTGGAGGTCGCTCTCCTTTTATCGACGATTTGACAGATTTCCACAAGCGTACAATGAATGTATGTGGACAGATGAATGGTCCGATGACACAAAATCAACAGAATGATTCCCAAATCCACGTTGAAATCCATATTGCTTTAAAGTGTCGATGATTTAAAGCCATCTGTTATCACTTCCGTGTCTGTGCTTTATCAAAGAGTTTTCTTCCCACTTGAATATGGTTGTCATCCATCCCAATATATCGGGACCGTCGTTATGACATCCAGACGAGACCCAATTTTGATCCGATTTTGCAAATTACTGTTATGAACTTGGCTGAAGTACGGAAGTACGCACCATCTGTTCGCGCAAGATGTAAATGCACGCTCAGTTAGTGTCATTTATGTTGACAAGGTCGTCTCACAGATGGCTTTGTGTGTTGCGTATCCTGTATCGATGATGCAAACACCTTCTAGATCTAGCACCATCATTCGAGAAAATACCAGACTTTTCCAGTAGAATAGGGCAGTGACACGCGGAAGAATTGAGCAGTTCCTATTTGGATAATGGTTTGATAAGACAATTGCTTCTAAACGTAATACGAACAACGAGTGCAAGTTAGTAATTTTTGGAGTATTTACAGCGGGTATACTGTATAGGGCGTGAGGTGTATAGTGACGTGGATTTCGATTAATATTTTGTTATTGTCGGCTATTGACCGTCTAATAAACATACATATCATAGTTTACGAAAATGCCTAAGGATGGAAGGAGAAAGTGTCACTTTCCGGATTATTGCACAAAAGAGTGGTCTTCTGTCAGGAAACGACGTACGGATCAGGAAGCATTGTGTGTGCTTTTTAGGTGTTCCATCTCATAACTCACGAAGGTAAGGCAGATGTGGGGCATCACATTTCTACAAAGATGCATACAAGCAAATTCGCGATAGCACGGACATCAAAGCCTATTTCTACATTAATGATTAAAGAAGATACCCAAGAAGAACTGCTCGTTGCTGCTGCAGAACTAACAACAGCTTATAAAGTCGTCAAGCACAATAAGTCCTTCAGTTCTCTGGACTGTACCGTAAAACTGAATGCTGCAATGAATTCGACTCCAAAGACGCGCAAAGCACTCTGCAGCGGAGACCAAAGCTATAGCGATTGTTAAAAATATTCTCGCGCCCATGGAGAGGTAAAGAAAGAAGGAAGCCGTCATTACGTCATAAACATGAAATCGACGTCCACCATCCTAAGTAGCCCAAGACATTAGTTTCACCGCACTTTTATTTCCATCGTTCACCGCGGTGGTACTGTCCCATGATGTCATTCTGACGTGGCCATGCCTAATTTCGACTGTTGGGGATATCTATCGGCTTTTGTGGTCGTACCCTAAATAGCATCTGGTGCTTTTATTGTGTGGAGACGTAGTCATTTTATCAAAAATGCCATTCTGCGTCATTTACGGTTGTACTAATCGAACCGATCGCAATCAAAAGTTTAAAACAATTACACTTTATTCACAAGTGGAGCCATTCAAGCAATATTTTCTTTTGTATAAGTGAATTATGGTTGCGCTGTTTACTTTCATTCTTCCATATGTTTTTCATGGTCTTCCAAACCGCAAATGCTTCGACATCCGAGCCACACTGTATCAACGGTCCCATCCGCGCACAACGAAAGACTACGTGACTGCGTTGATTGTTGGTGCAACATGTCATGCCTTAAATTACCCCCTCCGATGGTTATTAGTTGTTCACATCTCCTCCCTCTTTAAACAAAAAAATATTCTGACTAGACCAGCCGGAGACAGCTGTCTTGTGTGTGTGAATGCCGTGTGTATTTTATCAATGTGTGTGTGTGTGTGTGTGTGTGTGTGTGTGTGTGTGTGTGTGTGTGTGTGTGCTTCCTTGGTGAAGAAGACTTTGTGCGAAAACGTATGTGAGCACTCTTCTCGTCGTGCCTGCCTACTGCTTAGTGTGAGAGCCAGCGATCTGTCAGCTTCAAAGTATACTTATTCCTTCATGAATAACATCACGATTTACTTTTTTGTCAGAACGGGACACTTGCAGTATTTACAAAAAATTATTTTAATATTTATAATTTATTCAAAAACAAGGACATTGTATTAATTACATATAATTTGAATTAATCAACATTAGACTGCAGTTGTTTTATATTTGTCGGCAGAGGAAATTAGTTAGAAAATGTCGCGTGTAAGTTTTCAAGTAGAACTGGAGCTTACCACATGATATGTTGATGTTAGTCTTGGTAACCAAAATGGATTTCAAAACTGCGACACTTAACTGTGTTTTGTCACTTGTCCATTTCTTATTCACTAGAGAGAAACTCTTTCGAAAGGTGTGTTACTTCCAGGCAAACATAAATTACAGGAAATTTCATACAGTTCAGACTATTGTCCGGAAATGTGTGAACAATTCCACCCAACGAACTTGAGCAGCAACATTTTCAGCGTTCCAGCTTGATGTTTTTTCGTCTGTGAAGTAGTTCGAATTAAGCGAAAATTCATCGAAATCGCGCGAATCTTGGTCGCTGCTAAGAAGTCTTGTGTAATCAGAAAGTCCGTTACATTCTGTATTTCTTCTCAGGGAGGTACTTCTGTCAAAGTTGCCCATTCAAATATTTCTAAGTTTGTATTGAACTGATACCACTGATCCAAGTATTCTTTGCCTGTCTTATAAAATTCAGCCGCGGTAGTTTCTGCACGCTGAACAACAGCGTCAGTTTCTTGTAATTTTGTTATTAGATGACGGACGGTGTGAGGAATAAAAAGCGAACTCTCTTTGCGTGCCACGTTATCTTGGAGACGTTTACTTTCCTTTGTAGAAAAAATGGTTCAAATGGCTCTGAGCACTATGGGACTTAACATCGGGGGTCATCAGTCCCCTAGAACTTACAACGACGAAAATCTAACTAACCGAAGGACATCACACACATCCATGCCCGAGGCAGGATTCGAACCTGCGCCCGTAGCGGTCGCGCGGTTCCAGACTGAAGCGCCTAGAACCGCTCGGCCACACCGGCGGGCTCCTTTGTAGATTCTACAGCAGACACGCATTGTGCTTCAGTTTTTAACATCAATTGATGGAAAGTGGCTGCCTGTGCATGAAAAAAGTACAACGATAATTCAGAGGTGGAATTTTCGACAAATGTTTTCAAAATATTTGAGCATTTATCGATGTTCGGAAAATAGCTTTTTAAGTGCTGAAATTTTTTCAAATTCTGTCAAGCGCCGGCATTAACGCGGGTCATCTGGTTTTGCTGTAGCCCAGCACAGTTTCTGATACCCCGTGCCTTGGAATTACAGAACTGTTTGAGAGCTTGCACTCGAAGGCTGTAGATGTACAAAAATTAGTAAATTTTTCCTTCATAATTATAGTCTGAAGCTGTTTTGATCGCGTTGTGAGTAACACGTTCAATTTTGCGTAAACATTGTTACCTTCTTTTAGGTTCTTTCCTCCAAATTTGCAGTTACTATTATCTCCACAAAATGCCACAATTTTCTTATTTAAATCATTGCGCGATATACCTCACTCAAATAATCGCCAATATCCGATGTTTCACGAGGCTGCTATGAAAATCTAAAATATTGACTTTCACACCTCCATAAGGGACAAATGCCAAATCAAAACAGGGAGTAATTTTAATGAGCCATGATATTAAGCATCCATTAATAAACATATGCAGCTGGCTTCACAAAGATGATCTATCAATTCATCCATCACAATAAGTGCCAGCACATATATAACAATAGCCTGGGATTTTGTACGAGTACATCTAATTTTTCTCAGAACTTGTTTTAGTTAAATTATTGGCACAGTCTCTTGAGCGAAAGCTGTGGTTTTCTTGAACCGTGTGATATGCTCATGCACCTTCCGATGCAGCTACATCCAAATCCTTCGAAGTCGGCAAATCGGTTCTTTTGAAAAAAGAAAGAATTGACGAGCTGGAAGCAGCAACTTGATCGGAAAGCCTGTGTTTTTCCCATTTTAAATGTTTCTCAATGTCGCTGGTACCACCATGATCAACACTAACAAACATCTGTGCAACCCGTGCGATAATTTTCACACGTGGCATCAGATGCACCGCTCCCTTATTTTATAAATGGATACTTATTTTGCAAAATAATATTAAAGATACACTTGCGTCTAGGTTTTTTTTCTAATTTTACAAACACAATAAAACGAAAACGTTGAATGAGATGTTTGATTGTGCACGTGCGCCAGAACATTCCAATACAAACTAAAACTAAAAAGTGTTGCACTCGCGCGATGTGATTGTTGGCTGAGTTGAGCGGCGATGTCGCTTTCGCATTTTCGCATTTTACGCGCTCTCTCTTTTTCACGCCGTCCGCGTTGCCGCCATTACCTACACGCTTCGAATGTAATGAATATAGGCAGGTAGCGGATACGTCTAATCAGTTATCGATTGGTCTTTTGCAAAAGCAGGACATTTCTGCTCTGGCCGATGACAACGGGACAGGCAGCCTGAAAGTGGGACTGTCCCACCCAAAGTAGGAATATGGTCACTTCACTCATGAAGATTTTTGTAAATAATTCCCTGCACTTCAACAGTAACAGTGATGTAGGGAATTGCACAACCAGAAGAAAAAAAATGACATTCATTACACCACATTAAGATCGTCTGTAGCACAAACAGGAGACCACAATTCTATCGCTGGAGCCTTGTCCCGCAGTTACGCAGGGTCAGCAATCGTTAACCGGATTTGTCATGATAATGGTTAAGGGGTTGCCGGATGCCCTTCCTACCGCCAGCCCGTACCCCCCGGGACGGAATTAGTGTACATAACTGTCTGCGCCGAGTGTAATCCATGGAATAGTGCGAATGTGTTCAGATGTTCAAATGGCTCTGAGCACTATGCGACTTATCTTCTGAGGTCATCAGTCGCCTAGAACTTAGAACTAATTAAACCTGACTAACCTAAGGACATCACACACATCCATGTCCGAGGAAGGATTCGAACCTGCGACCGTAGCGGTCGCTCGGTTCCAAAGTGTAGTGCCTAGAACTGCATGGGCCCACATCTGGTGGTCGTGCGGTAGCGTTCTCGTTTCCCCACGCCCGGGTTCCCGGGTTCGATTCCCAGCGGGGTCAGGGATTTTCTCTGCCTCGTGATGGCTGGGTGTTGTGTGTTGTCCTTAGGTTAGTTAGGTTTAAGTAGTTCTAAGTTCTAGGGGACTGATGACCGTAGATGTTAAGTCTCATAGTGCTCAGAGCCATTTGAACCACTTTTTTTTAGAACCGCATGGCCACTCCGGTCGGCTGTTCAGATGTCTACGAGCCGTGTAACTGAGGCGGAACATGGGAACCAGCCCGGTATTCACCTAGTGGGATGTGGAAAACCGCCTAAAAACCTCATCGAGGCTGGCCGGCACATCAGCCCTTGTCGTTAATCTGCCGGGCGTATTCGATCCAGGGCCGGCGCGCCTACCCGAGTCCAGGAAGCAGCACGTTAGCTCTCTCGGCTACCCTGGCGGGTAAACAGGGGATCACAATGCTGCCTCCAAACGGTTTGATCGCTTGCCCTGCGATATAAAATGCCTGAAAGACAGCAAAGTAAAATTCGAAACTAAACTGAAAACTTTGCTCTTTGACAACTCCTCCTATTCCTCAGAAGACTATCTATTGTTGTAATGCAGTGGTTCCCAACATTTCTGAAACCAGCACCTCTGAGTGCAATCAGGTACTAGCTATTTATTACTCCCACCCCCTTCACCCCACCATCAACATTAGCGCCTAACTAAACTTTAGAAAGAAAAGCAATTTTCCTAGAACATCTTCATTTTTAATATGATTTAAGATAAACTACACTAGTTTTTAGGTGTTTTATTGAACCATGAACTAGTGGGTCCATGAGACAACCTGTGCTGCTTGTTACAAATAACCTTTTTTTCATACCAGTTTTCAGTGCATCTTAAGTGCAACCTACAATTTCTTCTTAGGAAAGAAAGCTAATTACCCACAATGAGAGTAAATGTGCTCGTTACATAATTCTTCTACACCACGCATCTTTCTAGTGGCATTCCCTCCACCCACACCCTGCGCTACCATTCAAAATCAACCAAATTAAAATGTTGCGCTATACTTAGGCCTGCAATGTGTAAATCACTTGAATGCTGGACTCCTTGCTAATGAACTGAAAGAAATTATCGCTGCCAAAATAATAGTAATAATAATAATAATAATGTGAAACTTCCTGGCAGATTAAAACTGTGTACCGAACCGAGACTCGAACTTGGGACCTCTGCCTTTCGCGGGCAAGTGCTCTACCATCTTTTTTTTTATTTTTAATAATCTCATTTTGCTCGATATTGTTTGTTGGATTTGTTCGGTGCAGACGTCCCATGGCACCCGTTCAGGTTCATCAATGATATATACACTCAGTTTTTTTATTGCAGAGGGCAGCTATCCCTCTGACCGAACATGCTGAGCTACCGTGCCGGCACCATCTGAGCTACCCAAGCACGACTCACAACCCGCCCTCGCAGCTTTACTTCTGCCAGTACCTCATCTCCTACTTTCCAGACATTACAGAAGCTCTCCTGCGAACCTTGCAGAACTAGCACTCCTTTCTTTCAGGAGTGCTAGTTCTGCAAGGTTCGCAGGAGAGCTTCTGTGAAGTTGGAAAGTAGGAGACGAGGTACTGGCAGAAGTACAGCTGTGAGGACGGGGCGTGAGTCGTGCTTGGGTAGCTCAGATGGTAGAGCACTTGCCCGCGAAAGGCAGAGGTCCCGAGTTCTATCGAGTCTCGATCCGGCACACAGGATCGAGTCTCGGTCCGGCACACAGTTTTAATCTGCCAGGAAATTTCATATCAGTGCACACTCCACTGCAGAGTGAAAATCTCATCTTGGAACAATAATGTGTAGGCCCTACAGCAGTGTAGTAGCTATCAGATTGTAACTGAACTGTTGTGTTGTCAATTGGTCTGTTTAGTGTGTAAGAAAGCGTTGCCTGTTGCAGGCTGTAAGTTTTCCTTTATTTGTTGTGAGACTCGCCAATTTCGGCTCTTTAAGTCATTTCCCAGCACTTATTCATAAACAGTACAATATATGCCATACGTATAAAACATCGTTCCAAGTATTCATCCATACATGGAATGATACATCTGCATTGTAATCCGAGATCGAAAACATCGTACTAGGGGCAAATAACCATTTTATCTCATGTGTCAACTACAAGACTTAAACATTAATTACACAAAATTATTGGAGGATTTCGATCCACATAGGAACAAAATAGTTAATTTATTGTTGCAAAATGAATAGTGAAGCAACTCGGAGAAGGTATTTTCCTGTGATATTTAAGCATAGGTGATGTGTGTGTCTCATTTTTACTGTCACTGATGCATGGTGCAGAATGTAAAGTATTTGTGTAGTGGGTGGTCTATGTGAGGAAGATGTACACACGTTCGTATCATAATCTGTAACCTCAACCATGTATTGCGTCACACACTGAAAAAAGTAATTATTGGTAACTTATATCATCAGTATTTTAGGCTTATAAAGTAGTCGTAATAGAAATGATCTTTCAAAAATTTAGTTTCGTGACCGTTACACAGTTGAGCCCCCCAAAAATTACATTTAACCTCGCAGGGGGTAATTACCCCAGGTTGGTAACCACTGTTCTAATGTGTGATTGGTGACGGATAGGAATTATTAACATGTCTGTCTTCAATTAAAAACCAGAAAAACTAATAAACGATCAGCATGGAGGCATTTTTAAAAAAATAACGCTAATATACAATGGTTCGTGCCACATATTTACGATTCATCGTGCAAATGATACATGACACATGGAACTAACTAACTATCGGTATATGGCATAGTACATACTTAAAGTTTTAAACATGGCTGCAGTGACCGTTTATAAATTAAAATTAAAGCAATTACAGCCCTCGGTCACAAAATTTAAGTGTAACGCGTACATGGGCTAGCAAAGAACACGTAGGTAAGTTTTTACAGACGTGAATATTAAGAATGTTGTGTATGTGTTTTAAGGCAGAAAAAGAAACTAACAAGAAGCAGTAAAATGCTATTATAGGTCACACACACTGAATGAAACACCAGAGGTATGATTTCAAAGTGAGAAAATGCGTCAAGTAACGCCCTGATAATTTAATAACACAAGAACTCTATTCTGGATATGAGGTATACATCTATACAATTCTATTTCTTCGACATTTCAATAACAGTTCACTTTGCTGGCGTGCGCAAGATAAGAAAGGATGCTTGCTTCTTTCTCATTGCACGCGTTTATGTGCTAGCAAAGAAGACGTAGGCAAGTTTTTACAGATGTCAACATTAAAAATGTTGTGTATGTGGGTTAAATGCTGAAAAAGTAACGAACAAGAAGTACAAGTAAGCAAACAAGCGCTGGTTTCGGTGTTCCAGATTCATTTGTTATCGATACAATTACAGCAAAACTGGAATTAAACGGATTACGAAATCATGGTTTCCACATCACTTTCTTTTCTTCTTGGTTATTCGAAATATATCAACAAAAAACAAGTAACACTAACGAGGCCACATGTGCCATTTTGTTACAGCAAATACGTATTCGAGAACGGAAAAACATTCGAAATTGCCTTGTTGACAGTATGTTTTTCACGTAACCGCTGTAATTTTTAGTATTTAAAACTGTTGTTGCGTGCACAAGACAGAGATAATGAACAAGAGGCAATAGTAAACAGTAATCTGCTAATGTTTTGGGGGATAGAAGATGGCGGCAGGCCCCACCCACTCTGGCTGCAAAACAACGTACAGCGTAAGTCTATAGCACCATCTCATTTTTTTCTCCCTACATGCTCGTACAGCACTTTGTGTCTGAATGCACAAAACAATTGGGAAAAGTTTCATTTTACGGTATAGGCACCGACACACGGTGGGGCCAAATCCCAGGACGCTGGCCAAAAGTCGAAAACGTTATAAATTAGGCATAAAGTCAGTTGTCGGTGGTTTTCGGGATCACTGATTATGAATCCGAAGTAAAAATTTGAAATAAAAACAAAATCGCCGATTTAACATTAATCACTTTTATATAGAAAATACAAAATATATCTATACGTTGTATAATACAATAAAACACACAATCGGTTGACTGAAAGTTTAAATATCGTCATCCGAAGAATAAGTTGATTCACAATCAGTTGATTCAACTTTTGAATCGCTGGAGCTTACTGTACTTGCTGGTATACGTGGCGTATCTAATACTGGAAATACTTCTGGAAGCAACAACTTTTTTTCGAGGTAATTCGTGCAAATGGATCGGATATTAGTAATAAGCGAAAAAAAATGTCTTCCATTGTTTTGGTTCGAGATCGCTTTGTTGCAAAATCTTTACGAAACTTTTTTACTTATTTATTAGTAGACTCTTGGGCGTCTTCAGACATCTGTCCTATCGGCTATACAGATGAGTTTATCACTTCTGCGCCATGAATCAATACCTTATGTACCGAAGTTGGCATGTAGAACCATGCATATAACTGCGCAAAGTAACGAGCTGTCTGTAAGGCATAATCTTGGAATTTTATCAAATCGATTTCATAGCCACTCGAGATTGTTTGCAATAGCACATGGAAACGCTTAATGCGTCCTCATCTACCCCTGTTATAGAAGCAGAAATGCTAGAGTTTTCGAAACATCTTCGAGCCATATTCCCATCATTCGAACTACTGAAACCAGGCTTTGGTCGATCGACTATCACACCTAATTCCATACGGAAGCCCTTCTGTACAGTGATTTTTCGGATCGTTACTTGTCCCTTTTCTTTATCAGTATGCCCTTGCCAGTTTTTAATTCCAAGTGTTGTAACCGCGACCGGAAAGGTCGCGGGGTGGCCGAAAAAGCGCGGCGGGACCAAACGGAGAGCGACCCGCGAACAAACAAACAAACGGAAAGGACGGATACAAAACAACGACGGAGAGAGACCTTACGACAACAACACGCAAGAAGCTACAGAGTGACAGAGACAACCAAATGAATCCAAGACGTCCACTAGCAGTGAAACCAAAGAACGGTAAATACGCTGCCTGTTGTCGAGGCGATGTGTCAACACTCATGCAACGATTAGACTCGCTGGCTGAGCGAGAGGCAGGCGCTTAAATACTCTATCGGGGTCTCCGTTATCGGCCACTGGAACCACTTGTTCCACTGTGGCGCCCTCACACTAAATGCGGGCCAGGACGTGCGCGCCACCACAGCTTACAGCGCGATGGTGCAGAGACCTCTAGGGGTCTTCGACATCCATGATGTCTGGCGGGGATTCAAATTCCACGGCGCGCGGTACCAGATTCCTCCCCCCTGTAACTTGCACGTAGGGACGGAAACGCCCTGGATGGTGTCAAGGTGGGCAGCAGTGGGGAGAGGAGCCGGGCTAATTGGCGGGGAGGAAAGGACGCCTGAGGTATCTATGACAGCCGATCCAGAGTCCAGGGCACATATGGGAGCCGCCGACCCACCTGGGGGCAGAGAGGGGCAGTGGCAGGCCCGCGGGGAGACGACAGCCGGGGCAAGGACAGTGACTCGAGGACCACGTCTGCACCCGAAGATGGTAGGGGAAGAGGCGGCGGTGCGAGTCCCGCGGGGGCACGCAGGCAGAGCTGATTACGATGGTGGCGCTCCAACCCTTTTGACGTCTGCACTGATGTCATACGCCGACCAAGGGCCACGACAACTGTGCCGGGAGTCCAACCTGCCTTGTGCCCATACTCGTGGGCCCACCAGACGGTCGTGAAAGGGGCATACCACTGTGAAGGTCGGGAATGGGGGTGGGAGGGAGATGGTGTCAGCAAATGGAGCAGGGTCCGCAGCTGTCACCCATGAAGGAGCTCTGTCAGACTGCATCCATCAATTGGCGTAGTGCGATAGGTGCTCAAAATCAGGGTGAGGGCCAACATGGTTGGAGACATGTCGACCGCCTTTGTCAACTGGTGTTTAAAGGTGCGGACAAGCCTCTCTGCCACACAATTGGACGAAGAGTGGAAAGGGGGGGGCTACAGCTATGTTTGATACTGTTGGCCTGACAGAAGTCGTGGAAGGAGGACACCATGAATTGGGGACCATTATCAGAAACCAATGTGTGTAGCAGGCCCTCAATGGCGAGAACATGGACCAGGGCAGTGAGTGTAGCCTCTGTGGTGGTGGATGCCATGTGGACAACATATGTGTATTTCGAGTAGGCATCAATGATGAGTAACCACATGGACCCCAAAACAGGCCCGCAAAATCGATATGGATGGGATCCCAGGGCTGGCGAGGCACAGGCCAGGGTGCAAACGACTGAAGGGGGCTTGCCTGGTGATGCACACAGACAGTGCACCCACGGACCAGGTGCTCAATATCGCCATCAATGCTGGGCCAATACATGTACCGGCGACCTAAAACTTTCATATGAGTCATACCCTAGTGCCTGGAATGTAGCAAACTGAGCACCCGAAGTTGCAGTTCCGGAGGGATGACCACCTGATGGGCATCGGACTCCGTGGCCAACAGAAGAACATCATTGGCCACGGACAGCCTGTGGGGCAGGTGGCGCCAGGGGCTGAAATTGGACTGCATCCGACGAGTAACATAGGGGGGGGGGGGGGGTCACCCATGGACCACTTAGTGGAGAACCTGCCGCAAGACAGGGTCACAGAGGGTAGCCACTGCAATGTGAACAGCCATAAGAGGCAGACCATCCAGTGCATCCTGGCGGGCAGAATCAATGTGAAAGAAGAGTACCTCTTGTTGGCCAAAGGCAGGATCGGGGCCTGCTGGGAGATGTGACAAAGCGTACGCATTAACATGATGGGCGGTGGGCTTATACCGATGGTGTAAGCATAATTGCGTTTAAATAATGCCCAGCGCTGAAGTCGTAGAGCTGTCCGCTCTGGAAGGTGAGTGTGGGGGCTGAAAAGTGTAACCAAGGGTTTGTGGTCTGTCAGGAGGACGAACTTTGCTCCAAAGAGATAGGTGTGAAATTTTTGGACGACAAACACGATCGCCAGGGCCTCCTTTTCAATCTAGGAGTAGTTCTGTTGTGCTGGGGTCAACGACTTAGAGGCATAAGCGACGGGCTATTCGGAACCATTGGCATCCCGGTGCGTGAGGACAGGCCCAATGCTGTATGCTGACACATTACCTGCCACAACCAAGCGCATCTGGAGAGAAGGGAGTAAGGAAAGGGGCGGACTTCAGGATCGCCTTTAAATGGAGAAAAGCATGGTCACGCGCAGGAGTCCAATCAAAAGGTACCCCTTTGCATGCAAGTGATTAAGGGGTTGAGCAACAGAGGCAGCCTGGTGCAAGAACATTAAGTAACCTTGCCCAAAAACACCTGGAGTTCAGGTAAGTCCTTGGGACGAGGAAGGGCCCCAATGGCCGCAACATTACGATCCGAAGGGCGAATGCCACCTTTGCTAAGTCAGTGGCCTACGTATTCCACTTTCGGTTGAAAAAAAAAAAAACAACACTTGTCCAGCCAACAGTGTAAACCAGCAGATTGCAGAATGTGAAATAAGGCGCTGAGGTTTTGCAAATGTTCCTGGCAGGGATGCCCAGTGACCAAGATGTCATCCAGATAATTCACACAGGCGGGGATAGGCTGTGTAAGCTGCTCCAGGAATCGCTGGAAAATGGCCGCCACCGAAGAGACACCAAAGGGAAGGCACTTGTACTAATAAAATCCAAGAGGCGTGTTTATAACCATGATGTTCTGAGATTCGGCATCCAAGGGCAACTGGTGGTATGCCTCAACCAGGTCGATCTTTGAAAAATACTCTCCCCTGGCAAGCTTGGCAAGAAGGTCTTCCTGTCGGGGAATGGGGTAAGTGTCAACAAGGGACAGAGTATTGACTATAGTGCCGAAGTCCTCACACAGCCGAATGGACCCATGGGGTTTCTGTATGACCACCAATGGCGTCGCCCAGGCACTATGAGTTACAGGCTCCAGAATGCCAGCAGCCTGGAGCCAATCTAGTTCCTGCTTAACCGTTGGCCATAAGGCCGGGTCTGTAAAAAGCGAGGCTGTGCATCCGGCTATAGGGTGATGTGCGCCTGAAAACTGGAAGCACATCCGAGATCCATTGCAAAGGCTGCAAAAGCAGAGCACAGATCGTCGAAATTTTGTAAAGGAACAGCAGTGGAAACGACCTTAACATTGTTGGAAATTGAAAAGCCAAACAGTTGAAACGTATCCAGTTCAAAAATATTCTAAGCCGATGGATGGTCGATGACAAAGAGCGTGAGGAGCTGTGGAACATGCTTGTACATCTCCTGGACGACAAACTCCCCATGAAGGAGAATGGAACCCGTCTCTGTAGGCGACCAAACGGCGAGAGGGAGGTGACAACTCAGGAGAGCCCAGCTGAGTATATGTCGCCACATTAATCAGGGAGACAAAGGCCCCAGTGTTGACCTGAAAACTGACATACTCAGTGAAAAAGTAGAGCGTGAGGAAAAGCTTCCGCACTGATGGGTCATCCTGTGGGATGACCGATTGCAGAGCATGGACTGTATCTTGAGGCACAGGAGGGGGAGGACTGGAGTGAGTCGAGCAACTACGACAAACCAATCGGATGTGGCCCTCCTTTTTACACAGCATGCATGTTTTCAAACAGTGGGGAAAATCAGCCTGTGAATGTACAATTAAGCACTGTGGGCAAGATGGAAGTGGGTCGCGTGACTGGCAACAAGGGGCGACCAGAGGCGCGATGTCGTGAGGGTGGAGCCCGCCGAGATGCGGCGATCGCCGCCACCTGCAGTCGCGCCATACGACGCTCGTTAGCCGCTTGATCAATTTCAAAGGAGTGGTCAATGTGGAGAATCTCTTCCAAGGAGAGTTTGTCGAGTTTCAATCCCACAGTATGGACCTCAGGATCGGGAGCCAGCTGAAGCACCATATCCCGGATCAGCAAGTCCGCATACGAAGCCTTACACTGCTGATTGGTGCATGTAAATTCGCATCGACAACTGAGACCCTGCAAGTCCATGACCCAGGAAAGATATGATTGACCAGGCTGTTATGGTACTGGTGGAATTCCAGCCAAGAGGCGACCACATGGTAGCGTTGGGAATAATAGTTTGTCAGCAAAAGGCATATCTCCTGGAAAGAGAGAGCCACAGGATTGGACAATGGTGCCAATTTGTAGAGAAGAAAGGACGTATCCGGAGAGGCCCAAGAAAAAACAATGACCGTTGCAAGGCGTCGTCCGTGACTTGAAAATCCGTGAAATGTTGTTTCAGCCGATGTAAGAAGGTTTCCCAGTCCTCTTTAGCGTCATTAATGGGTGGAAACGATGGCGGCCGTGGGGAAGCATCGGACA
The DNA here is from genome assembly GCF_023897955.1 of Schistocerca gregaria. NCBI lineage: Eukaryota > Metazoa > Arthropoda > Insecta > Orthoptera > Acrididae > Schistocerca > Schistocerca gregaria. The sequence continues at coordinate 431,848,734 of NC_064921.1, forward strand.
TCTGAGGACTCGGAAGCTATTGTGTTAACGTGTCCCGAGCATCAACTTTGTCCGTGAGCAGCTGCAGTGACTGTTGTAAGATGTCTAACTGGAGCTGCTGCTGCTGCATGAGCTGCTGCTGTTGCTCCAGAAGACAAACTAACTTTGCCTCCATGCTAGCAACTACCACTGTTTACCTCGTCACCAGAGATGAACAAACAAACAAATGGAAAGGATGGACACAAAACAACGACGGACAATGGAGAGAGACCTTACAAGAGACAACATGCAAGAAGCAATGGAATGACAGAGACAACCAGACGAATCCAAGACGTCCACTAGTAATGAAAACAAATAACGATAAACACGCTGTCTGTTGTCGAGGCGATGTGTCAAGACTCGCGCAACGATTAGACTCGCTGGCTGAGCGAGAGGCAGGCGCTTAAATACTCTATCGGGAGCGTCGCTATTGGCCACTGGAACCACGTGTACCACTGTGGCGCCCTCACACTAAATGTGGACCGGGACGCGCGCGGCGCCACAGCTTATGGCGCGATGGTGCAGAAATCTCTAGGGCGCTTCGACATCCATGATGTCTGGCGGGGATTCAAATTCTGCGGCGCGCGGTACCAGACCAAGACTATATACTACATGCAAACAGCATTCGAAAAACTGTATCCACGCATACAAAGTTGACAATCGGTACTGAAGGTGATCTTCAGAGGCTTTGTTTTCTAAAATAGCGCCGATATTCTTAAATAATTCTTTTGAAGTTGCATTGCATAAATAGCACCATTGAGTAGACATATTATGTGTGACAGCATTAAAAACTTACTATCATGGGGAAAGCAAGTCGGAAACAAACCCTTCGGAAAGGGACAAGATTTTTCTCTTGCTGTTCAATGTATTCCATTTCTTCACGAGTAGCTTCAGGACTCTCATGAAAAAACTGGATTGTAATTGGACTGCAAAAACGAGCAGATGACGTCCTCAGATTTTTCCATACAACTATCCTTGCGTTTGTTTCTTGGTCGTCTGACACAAGTTGCAGTGGAACGATTGAGGTAAAAAAAAAATTTGCATCTGACTTGTTTCCATCATCATTGGTGAACTTTTGTTTGTAGTGCCATCGCTGCCGCACATACAAATTAAATTCAAGTTACGAACATTTTCAGCAAACTTTCGACAGCATCCATTTGTGTTAATAATATCCTATCAACTGTTTGATTCAGCAAAGCCTGCAATTTTAACCTCGGAATATGTGACTTAGGCGGATAACATTTGAGCTTTGCTTGACATGGCAATTTATATGGTGGAAATAAACCACAGCTGTTCTCTTTGCTTCTATTACGAAGCCCCTGATAATGCGATTTCGATCGTTTTAGTTCTACCATGAGCGACAGAACGGCATCGGCACATAAAGTCGTTTATCGAATCGTATCTATAGACTCCTTACACTTCTTGGATTTAGATGGGCTCCCCAATACCACAGCATGGCCAATTTTTGGAGCATCTGATTTCCCAGATGATCGGAGCCTCATTTGAGTGACATACGTTAATTATTCCGTGCTATTTCTTGCCCTAATTCTTCAGTCGTACTTCGTTTCTTTCGGTCACTAGACCCTGAAAATTCTGAAGAAGGCCTGCGCAAATTACGGGATTTTTCCGAAGGTTGTTTACTTTCTTCGAAAGAAGCAAACACACTCATCCACTCAGAATATCTTTGCTGGAGCAATTTGCCGTCATTTTTCGATACTTGCTACCACTTTTCACGCAAGTCATGCAACAACTTGCGGAGGACAGGTCTCGTAGAGCGAAGGGGCGTTGCAATTTAGCAGACATAAAATTTTCGATCACTGCATACGCTTCAGTCACTTTCTCATTCAAATGACATTTCAATATCATAAAAATTTCCCCCGTTTCAGGCCACACACTTCACTTTCATCAGCGACAGATTCTGAAATAGGAAAATATATAGGTGGATAATTCCACATTTAACGTCGTTTCTATTATTCATTCCAAAATATTATTTGAAAAGTAGAAGAGTGTATTTATAAAAGTGAATTACGTGTCATAGAACTCAAAATACAATGAAGAGTACAGATGAATTCAAGAAAAAGAGCAACATTCTGCTTAATTGATGTACGAAATTCAACACACTATGTTTTACGTTGCAAGAATTCGTTCCAATGTCTCAGTTGCAGCTAGATGCAGTAAGTTATAATTTTTTTCAGTCAATAATAGTTCCATCTATAACTTACGATCCGTCAGGTCGTCAAACTCTGCACAACTTATAAGCTTCTCTCTTAGTGTTAACAATTTTTCCGTTCATATACGCATAAATAGTTCATTTTTTGTTATCGCGTGGTCTGTTTTTATCAATTTTATGTTACATAGTGATTTTCTATTTACTTTTGGCTGTTGATTCCATCTTTAAGAATTGAAATCGATTGATTTTTAGAACTTTGGCGTTATGCAGGGTGTTTATAAATGAATATCGGTGTTTTAAAGCTTTATAATATTTATTACATTAAACTTACAGTTATAAATGATGTGTCAATGAAAGAGCAACTCAAACAGATTTACCAAGAACCTTATACCATAGCGAAGTAGACGACTCGTTGAACTTCACTGTACCCAAGCGCTTGATAAGCTGCAAGGGGTCCAATGATAGGGCTTGCTTTGCATGGCGTCCACGTTCGCCCGACCTAACGCCACGCGATTTTTTTTCCCTTTGAGGCTTCACCAAGGATCGTGTGTACCTGCCTCCGCTACCAGCAGACCTACCTGAATTCAGAAACCGGGCTCAAGTAGCTGTTGCTACAATCACTGAAGACACACTAATCAAAGTTTGGAAGAACTCGGCTATAGACATGATATGTGCCATGTGACAAATGGTTCTCGGTAAAACTGAGTTGCTCTTTCGTTTGACATATCATTTATAACTCTAAGCTTAATGTAATAAATATTATAAAGCCTTAAAACCCCGATATTCATTTATGAACATCCTGTATTGAATGTAGCATTGAAATATTTGCTCTCTGCACAACGTGTCTATCTTGCTGAAAGGTTCCCCTTTATATTGTTCTACTGCAGCAGGTATAGAGGCAAGGGGGCTCTGGCACCGGAATTCGACCTTCGGACCCTTACCCAACCTAATCCATGATTAGAAATTACCGAACTTCAACTTTATCTTTCGACTTTTGGCCAGATTTTTGGGATTTGTCCCCACTGTGTGACGCACCAAATCACAAGGCAACATCATGAATCCATGGACGCTGCATGTCAGCTGGGGACTATTCTGGTGGAGGCTCTGTAATGTTGTGAGGCATGTGCAATTGGAGTGATATGGGACCCTGATAAGACTAGATACGACGCTGACCCAGGTGACATGTACATAGGCATCCTGTATGACCATGCATCCATTCATGTCCATTGTGCATTCTGATGCACTTGGGCAATTTCTGCAGGACAATGCGACACCCCACACATCCAGAATTGCTACAGAGTGGCTTCAGGAACATCCTTCTGAGTTTATTCAATTTCTTTGGCAACAGAACTCTCCAGACATAAACATTATTGAGTATATCTGAGATGCCTTACAATGTGCTGTTCAGAAGAGACCTTCATCCTTCATACTCTTACAGATTTATGGACAGTCCTGCAGGATTCATGGTGTCAGTTCCCTGCAGCACTATTTCAGACATTAATCGAGTCCATGCCACGTCATGTTGTGGAACTTCTGTGTGCTCGCGGAGGCCACACACAGTATTAGACAGGTGTACCAGTTTCTTTGGCTCTTCGACATAGGTCCTAACCTTACACCTCACTGTTACAAACGGACGTTAAACACGAGCAGACAAAAATTTGAATACTGCAAACAGCGGAAAAAAAGAAAAGAAAAGTGGCAACAGGGAGTTTCGAACATGATTAGTCTGCTTCACAATCTAACACCACAACCATGTGCCAACAAAGCAATTTAAATTTCTCGCCGCTCTATATTGTATTTCTTTCTGGAACTGTCATTGTTTCTAATTTGATTTTGTTCACTGTCCAGTACACCACCTTCCTGTTTTCTTGCTTGATTTGTGTTTTAGTTTTTGACGGACTCTCCACTGGGTCCTCTTACCACTAAATCTGAGGAAGGTGCGATGGGGAGTTTTAAGGAGGTAAGAACTGAACAACAGGAATACAGATGCCATTGATATCAGATTACATTCATGACCTCTGTACAGCACCATAAAGTAACGAAGTTAAACACATTAACAATACAGCAGTGAGGAAATGTAGAAAGATCTTCCTATTTACATACCAATAATGCTGACGAAATTACAAACAAGAAATAAAAGAGAGAACAGCTGTAACCATTAGATTGAGTCTTCAACCCTCGAGCGGGCGGGCGTATGTATGAAGTGCGCTTACCACAAATAACATTGTTTTGTCTCATCCCATTGTAATTTTACGATTGCGAACCCACTTGCATTTCTTCAGCTAACACAGTGATAAGCTGTGTTCTTATATGCCAGGTGAGTGGCAGTAATATAAAATAAACAGTGAGCCAGGTGAGAAAAAATTTACTATCTGTGCAAGAAAATGGCCCAGATTCCGAACTATACTGTGTGATTAAAAGTATCAGCACACACCGACAAAACATGTTTCTCATATCAGGTGCATTGTGCTGCCACCTACTGCCAGGTACTCCATATCAGCGATCCTGGTAGTCCTTAGACATCATGAGAGAGCAGAATAGGGTGCTCTGCGGAACTCATGGACTTCAAACTTGGTCAGGTGATTGGGTGTCACTTGCATTATACACCTGTATGTGAGATTTCCAGACTCCTAAACATCCATAGGTCCAATATGATAGTGGAATGGAAACATTAAGTGACATGTACAGCACAAAAGCTTACAGCCCGACCTCATCTGTTGACTGCCAGACACCGCTGCAATTGAAGACAATTGTAATGTATAATAGGCAGACGTCTATCCAGACCACCACACAGGAATTCCAAACTGCATCAGAATCCACTGCAAGTACTATGTCAGTTAAGCAGGAGATGAGAAAACATGAATTTCATGGTCGAGTGGCTGCTTATAAGTCACCCATCACACTGGTAAATTCCAAACGACACCTTGCTTGGTGTAAGGAGAGTAAACATTGGACAACTGAACAGTGGAAAAACGTTGTGTGGAGCAACACAATGTGGTGATCCGATGGCAGGATGTGGGTATGGCAAATGCTTGGTGAAAGTTATAGGCCAGAGTGTGTAGTGCCAACAGTAAAATTCGGAGGCAGTGGTGTTACAGTGTGGCTGTTTTTATCGTGGAGGGGGCTTGCACCCCTTGTTGTTTTACGTGGCAGTATCACAGCACAAGCCTACATTGGTGTTGTAAGCAACTTCTTGCTTCCCACTGTTGAAGAGCAATTCAAGGATGGGATGGCAATTGCAACTTTCAACATGATCGAGCACCTGTTCATAATGCAAGGCCTGTGGTGCAGTGGTTACATGACAGTAACATCCCTGTTATGGACTGGCCTGCACTGAGTCCTGGCCTGACTCCTATAGAACACCTGACTTCGTGTCAGGCCTCACTGACCGACATTGATACCTCTCCTCAGTGCAGCACTCCATGAAGAATGCGCTCCCATTGTCATTTACAGTCTTCCTAGTGCAGAGTGTGTGTCAGTTAATGTTTGGCTCAGCAGCCACATACTGCAAGTATCTGTGGACTGATACCAAATGCAGGTAAGCTCTAGTATGCCCACAATTCCTGTCACAGCCAACACAGTAAGCAACAGTATTGATTGAAAACAATATTTAACTGCGTGAGGCAGACTACTGAAGAATGTTGCCGGATGGTAGGCCCTAGGCCCACTAATTAATGAAAATAAAATTTAATCAGTTGCCACCAGAAATAATAATTGCTCAACTGTTGTGTACATTTTTGGTCCTGTATTACATGAGAGTACTGACATAGCACCACTTTATGGGCCGTTCAGCTGACTTATGTAAATGGAAAATATAGTAATATGCCTGCTATTCAAGACACAGAAAATAAATGAGCTGTGTACATTTACATGAGTTCCAAGTAGACAAAGTTTTGTTCTGTTGTCCATATGAATTTTTGATAGGAAGAATGAAATGCTTGAACATATATTACATGCAACTTACTGTGCCACACAAACACTTCAAAATGTTCTTCATAACAGCTGCAGCTTCAGGTACGTGCTTTGCTAGCAATATTTCTGTTTACAGTTACATGTAAAGGTGTCACAGACTTCCTGCCTGACAAAATCTGTAATATCTCTTCATAAGCATAGCAAGTGTGGAAGGTGCCACAAGTCAAACAAAGCAAGAATTGTTTGGAATACTCGTATGTTATATGTGTACAAAGGGTGAACCCCATCTCCACCAACAAAATTTCGAAGGTTGTTCAAGAATATTCTTTGAATATTTTCGTATAAGGAACCTGCGATTTGTGGTAGTTCATTACAGAGTAATAATTTAATTACGATTTCTTCAGTTTGTCACCCCAAGTATCTTTGCTTCAGTGAAAATTCCTTCACAACAGGAAAAAGCCCGTAATACGCAATCATCAAAATGTAAAACACAAAACAATTACTAATGAAACACTCCTCAGATAAAACACAGAGATTTTCATCACAATTTGCTCTATCAGTGCACTGTACAGTATGCAGCCAATGCTCACCTGTTATCATACACAGATTGTACAAAATCTCAACCACAACCATTATGACAGAGAGAGAGAGAGAGAGAGAGAGAGAGAGAGAGAGAGAGAGATAGAGAGAGAGAGAGAGAGAGAGCAGCAACACATCATTGTCTCTCTTACACATGGAAGAATCCCAGGAATTTGGCATACTACTTCCAAGTCTGCAACAATTCTAGTAACCAGCTCCATGAGAATATCAGTCAGTCTTCTAAACTCGGCTCTTCATTTGGCCCCAGAAGTAGTAGTTTGTTGGTGCCATGTCTTACAAACCAAGCTGATCCTGGAACAATACTTCCATGACCAATTCATTGTTTACCAAACCGCAGATCAATTACATTCCTCAACATTTGAGTACAAAGTGTGACTGTGCCTCATCATGCCGAAACACATTAAGCTAATGAATCTCTGTGACACACCTTCCAGGAATCATGGGCAGTCACGTTGAAGGGACTGTTGTTGTATATTAATCTGTTCAGTTTATCAGAAAATATGTAAGGTCTAAGCGCATAACTGTTGACACTAGCATCCCATACACTGACAGCAAACTTGTGTGGATAGGAGCGACGCAACATGGCATGTAGGGTTTCTACAGGGATGTCTCTACTGCTGAATATTCCTTCTCTTGTAAACATGGCCACAACGGTAAATTACATGAAAACAGGAAAATTGTGATTTTCTGCACACTGCTATAGGAACCAATTTGCAACTTGCTTGACATGGGAGGTCCACTGGCCACAATGACTGCATCTTCTATGGATGATTTGGGTGCAGTTATTCATGTAAGATTCTCAACACAGTTTACTTGTGCTCAAAGCTCATGCTACGCACAAACGTCTGGTGACACAATCATCACCAATTAAGTGTAACCCTTTCCTTTCGAGATCAAGTGTCCTGGCATCTCTGTACAGCCAATTCCCTCTTTCCAACAAAGTAGGACCACATTTCTCATAGGCTTTGTTGTGATTTCTTTTAAGAAGATCAAATATAGCAGCTCTTTCTTCATTAAATTTGGTAGGTGAATTTAGATTACTAAATAGGATTATGTCTTGGTCTTCTTTTAGACTTTTGGCTCTAATTTTTTTTATCTTTTTTTAGAGTTCTCAGCATGAAAATTACTATTCTGGCATTTATACTTGTTCTCTTGGTTATTTTCAGGAATATCATCTTTTAGTTTTGCATTGATTGCCTTTAAATATTCTTTGTTTAAATTGCTTAAGTATTTTAATTGAAAATATTGTTTGGTGGGATCAATGATATGAAGTTTTTCATCTTAGGCCGTGTATTTATATTCTATTTCTTCCGAGTCTTTTTATTTTTTTTAAATCAAGAACTATAATCTTTATTTTAGGTATCTAGTACTTAATAACTGATTATAGAGTTTTGTTAAACATATGGGCCTTTAATAAGTAACGGTACAGTGCAATGACTGCCATCACTGTGGGAACAGCTCTAACATATGGTTTCTGTGCCAGTCTTTCATTGCATTCTGTGAACACTTAGACAAGGTGGATATTAGCATACCCTTTATCAGTATACATATCCATACTACTACCTATTACAGTTGGAGTCATAATGAATGCAACCTCAAGGCATATAGTAAAGTGGGCATTATTGTTGTTAATAGTGCCCACCATGAGTGAATGTAACGGTTTTGTTTCCATTCAAGACGCACAGCACATATTGTTCACAATTGCATAGCTGTGCAAATACTTTCATTGCAGATGCAAAGATAAATGGTGGCAACAATGAAACAACATATAATTATCTGTAACAAACAATTGGAGATCACAGTTTTCCCAGTACCAAAATACTCTCTAAATACCCCCAAACAAGCACTGAAATTTTGGTAGAAGAGTTCATGTTCAGCCTGTAGATCACCAATACAGTTCTGAAGCGTATAATACACCATATAGAAAGGGCAACACATTTTATCACAGAGAGAATAAAGATACAATTAACTTAAAGCTAGCTTAGTAAATAAGTCACTTTTGATACATATTTATCCAAATATAATTACAGTGTAGTGTAGGAAAATTTAATTAAAAATATTTGCCTCTATGTTAATTTAAATAGAGTCTCAGGATAGTATGTTGATTTGGTTCACATCAGTGTTTATTTTCTTCTACAGTGTCTGTTACGATGAAGCTGCGTAAATGCAGTATGTTCCACATTTTCTATTAGAGTACATGCTTGCTCAGAATTCTCTCTGTTAGGGGGTTTCATATTACATTTAAATTGTAAGTTTCAATAAAGGAACATTAGCAGAATATACAAATACGGTAGCTCATTATAAATTAGAATGTTAGTCATAGGAAACGTCCTGCATTTGAAATATACTGGGGTGAAGTAAGCATGTGGATACATAGTTCCAATACTTCAAGGTGGTAAATTTTCTTGCCTCTTCTCACGATGTGTAAGATCTGTAAATTATCATAAATGCTAGAAGTACAATGACTATGCTAACTCATATGACTGGCCGAAAGGATATGCTGATCTTTTTCGAATTTAAAGCCATCCAGGTGTTCTCTGTATCTTATGTTAAAATTACTGCCAGATTAAGATAACCTGAGGCAACTGTCACAAACCCTTATAATGTCTAGATTTTTTGATCTTGGCCGTTTGGTTTTGCATTGTATTTTGTATTATGTTGCACAGTGGTATTGGTGCAGAAACACAGTTTTGTTATTAGATAATTTTGTGTAATACACATTCATTCCACATGCAATGTTATTGTCGAGTGTGGCAGTCCAATCACTTTTGTTGCCAGACTGTTGCCTCTGATCAGACAATTTAATAGAAATTAATTTAGATCATTTTATGGATTACATGATCCGTCAACTTTCTGAGAAAAACCAAAATGTCCACATTGTGGGAGTAGGAGGTGCATTACTGGTACATTGAGCACAAAAGCATAATCAAAAATATGTCTTCACAATCTGTAGAGGTGATGCAAACAGGAGACTTGTAAGAGTTGGTGAAAGATTACAGCACTGCTAAGGGTACACGTGTTGTTATACATAAATCTTTTCACGGTACACAGTACAATGAATAATTAGGCCCAATACTATTTTTCAACGTATATTAATTATTATACACCGAGGTGACGTAAGTCATAGGATACCTCCTAGTATTGTGTCTTCCCAGCATAGTGCAGCAACTCAACATGACATGGGCTCAATAAGTCGTCATATGTCCCCTGCAGAAATATAGAGACATGCTGCCTCTACAGCTGTCCATAAGTGCAAAAGTGCAGCCTCTGGAATTTTGTGCACAAAATGATCGATCCTTTATATCTCATAAAGGATCGATGGGATGCATATCTGGTGATATGGTTGGCCAAATTGTTCGAACTGTCCAGAATGGTCTTCAAAGTGTGGCAAAACAAGTGCTGTATCATTTGAGAGGTACAGAGGCGAGCGACTGTACTGGGACTTACCCAAGTTCACTGCTACTAGCACAACGTCTTCATAACACACCTGTGTGTACCATACAGGTATTGCATCATAATTTAAGAATTAAACTAAAAATGGAAGTAGTATCTCCAAACTTTGTCAACATATACTTCAGTATATTAATGTTTAAATTGTTAAATCTCAGAATGATCAGATGAATATGTTTTCCTAAATACACAGTTCTAAGTAAAAAACAAGTGGTGCTAAATAATAAAGCTAGAAAGCAAAAAAATCTAAAGGGTGTGCAAATGTATGTCACAATCAACTGTTACAAATTTCAACTTGATCAGAACAATGTTTCGGTCAAAATCGGCATTTTTACAAAAATTGAAGGCCTAAATATTAGACTCAGGAAGATAAAAATCCGTAAGATGCTTCAGTTTGTTATAAACACATTAACTGTGTGATCCCATTAGGCTACCTCTTAATAGTTTTTGAGTAGTTTACTGAAAACTAAATTTGGAACAAAAACATTCTTATTTGTAATAGATTAATTACGATTTATATTAATGACAAAAAGTTCTGATTACAGTTCCTGATGAAACCCATTAAATTATAAAGCTATAACAAGTTTCAAGACCTTAATGTAAATAACAATCAGTACAAGGTCTCGTAAAGTTGTAGTTCAGAGATCATGTTCTACTGTTAGTTCCATTCTAAAACTTCTAACCAGCAAAGTTTAAATGCAGTCGAACTGAAACTTGTTCTGTAATTAAAGCAAACATTACTCCACTCATGTAAAAATTACAATGATTTTAAATTGATGCACAACGGTGTTATAAAATCATGTGTCTCCGAGAAAGTGGCTGTTTAGATGCTTCTACTTCGCGATAGAGCAGATGATGGCAGGTGCTTCCTTCGGCCATCTGCTGTGCCCCTATATAAATACAGCCTAAGAGGCAGTGAGTATTTCACATCACACCCAGCTAAAATACGGTCCACGTCAGTCAAATGCCGGCTTACGTGCTTGCCTTGGGTGATGTCACAGCCAGACTGCAACTAAATGCATGTTTTCGGTACAAATACGAAGTGAACTCGCGAGGACTGTACACTGTCCTGGATCACTTGAATTTTGTGAGAGTAACTGTTTGCCTGCCACCCGTAATGTTAACAAAATCACGTGGCAAATGGTGATATTTCCACTTTTGTGGTGAGTAATTAACTTTGATTATAAAAAGTTTGGGAGAAAGACCTTGGAGATCGCCTCTGAACTGCTCATAGTGCTGTTTCTGATAGACACACCATAATAATAATAATAATAATAATAATAATAATAATAATAATAATAACAATAAACACCAGATATTACAGCAAGCACATTATTAAAGATCCCAATACCACAACAGATAAATGCAGACTTTGCAAACAACAAATAGAAACAGTAGACCACATCACAAGCGGATGTACAATACTAGCAAATACAGAATACCCCAGAAGACATGACAATGTAGCAAAAATAATACATCAACAACTTGCCATACAACATAAACTAATAAAACAACATGTTCCCACATACAAGTATGCACCACAAAGTGTACTGGAGAATGATGAATACAAATTATACTGGAACAGAACCATTATAACAGATAAAACAACACCACATAACAAACCTGACATCATACTCACCTGTAAAAAGAAGAAATTAACACAACTAATCGAAATATCCATACCCAATACAACAAATATACAGAAGAAAACAGGAGAAAAAATTGAAAAATACATCCAACTGGCTGAGGAAGTCAATGACATGTGGCATCAGGATAAAGTTGACATTATACCAATTATACTATCAACTACAGGAGTCATACCATACAATATCCACCAGTACATCAACGCAATACAGCTACATCCAAACGTATATATACAACTACAGAAATCTGTAATTATTGATACACGTTAAATTACCCGAAAGTTCCTAAATGCAATGTAACATATACCGTACAGTTAAAAGGAAGTCATGCATGATCAAGGTCCGCGTCACTTTCCTTTTTTAACCAGACATAACCTCTGAGAAAGGAAAGAAATAATAATAATAAAATAATAATTGTTATTATTAGTAGTAGTAGTAGTATTAGTATTATCAGGAATATTACTATGTTGTGAGTGTTAAATTTTCTTTAATATAATTGAATCAAATAGAAGTCAAAACTTTTATTTACAATTATAATCATTATCCCACTGAGCAAATGGAGAGTAGAAACATTTATTTCAGTGAACAAAGGAAGAATGTGGACTTGCAGACTGGAAACTATAGTCAGTATGTTCTCCAGCACTCATGAAGTTCATGAATGGCTGCAAATGGTCTTCAAGTAGTCAAACCAGTCAGTGATCGGTTCAGGTGGACCAGAGGACCCAGTCCATTCGTGTAAAAACTGCCCACACCATTATGGAGCCACCACCAGCTGGCATAGTGCCTTGTTGACAGCTTGGGATCATTGCTTCGTGGAGTCTGCACCACACTCAAACCATACCATCAGCTGTTAGCAACTGAAATCGGGATTCATCTGACCAGGCCACAGTTTTCCAGTCGTGTATGGTCCAACCTATATGGCCACAAGCCCAGGAGAAGCACTGTAGGATATGTCATGCTGTGAACAAGGACATCGCGTTGGTCGTCTGCTGCCATAGCCCATTAATGCCAAATTTTTGCAGCACTGTCTAACTGATACATTCATTGTACACCCCACATTCATTTCTGTGCTTATTTCCACAGTGTTTCTTGTTTGTTAGCACTGACAACTCTACGCAAACACCATTACTCTCGGTCGTTCAGTGAAGGCCGTTGGCCACTTTTTTGTCTGTGGTGAGAGGTAACTCTTGAAAGTTGGTATTCTCTGCATACTCTTGACACGGTGGATCTCATAATATTGAATTCTCTGATGATTTCTGAAATGGAATGTCTATGCACCTAGCTCCAACAATCAGTCAGCATTTAAAGTCTGTTAATTTCCATCATATGGAAATAATCATGTTGAACACCTTTGCACATGAATCATTGGAGTATAAATGACAGCTCTGTTAATGCACTGCCCTTTTACACTGAAGGGCCAAAGAAACTGCTACACCTGCCTAATATAAAGCAAACAGAAATGCTGCAACACAACTTGGCATGGGCTTGACTAATGTCTGAAGGAGTGCTGAGGGAAATGGACACGATGAGTCCTGTAGTGTTGTCCATAAATCCATAAGAGTACGAGGGGGTGGAGATCTCTTCTGAACAGCAAGTTGCAAAGCATCCTAGACTGTATGCTCAATAATGTTCATGTCTCCGGAGTTCGGTGACAAGCAGAAGTGTTTAAACTCAGAAGAGTGTTTCTGCAGCCAGTCTGTAGCAATTGGATGTGTGGTGTGTTGCATTATCCTGCTGGAATTGCTGTATTTCATCAGAACACACAATCGACATGAATGGATGCAGGTGATAAGACAGGATGCTTACATATGAGTCACCAGTCAAAGTCATATCTAGACATATCAGGGGTCCCATATCACTCTAACTGCACATGTCGCACACCACTTCCATGAATTCATGAGGTTGTTTCCATACCCGTACATATTGATACACCAGGCAACATGTTTCCAGTGATCAACAGCTCAGTGTCTGTGTCGACGGGCCCAGTTGAGACGTAAAGTTTTGTGTCATGCAATCGTCAAGAGTACATGAGCGGGCCTTCAGCTCCGAAGGTCCATATTGATGATGTTTCATCGAATGGCACACTCTCTGACACTTGTTGATGGTCCATCATTGAAATCTCCAGCAATTTGTGGAAGGGTTTCACTTCTGTCACGTTGAACGATTCTCTTCAGTCGTCGGGTGGTCCCATTCTTGCAGGATCTTTTTCCGACTGCAGCAGTGTCTGAGATTTGATGTTTTACTTGATTCTTGATATTCACGGTACACTCGTGAAATGATCATATGGAGAAATCTCCACTTCAGTGTTACCTCAGAGATGCTGTGTCCCATCGCTCGTGTGCTGACTGTAACACCATATTCAGACTCACTTAAATCTTGATAACCTGCCATTGAAGCAGCAGTAACCAATCTAACAACTGCACCAGACACTTGTTATCTTATATAGGTGTTGCTGGCCGTAGTGTCGTATTCTGCCTGTTTACATATCTCTGTATTTGAATACACAGGCCTGTACCTGTTTCTTTGGCACTTCAGTGTATTTAGTTGAGTTTACATGTAAAACAAATAGGAAAAGCGACTGAAATAGTGTGGTGTGGATTTTTTTAAAAAATACATATTAATCTCTAACATTTCCATTGCAATAGGGATACCTTTAAGTACAACATGAGTATCAAATAAGCTACAGTATAAGGAATTTAGCCCTAAAAGTGTCACAAAAAGAAAAAAGCTTTAACTGATTCACAAGAAAGCCCTTTATTCCTCCATATCAGAAAGGCACTGGTTGTAATTAATTTACAACTGAATTCTTTTGCTCTTCTGCAGGAACAAGAGTCGGTGATGTATTTTCCACTGTATTGTTGACTGTCTGCTGTATCAGCTGATGACATTCTTGCATACTGTCCAGAATGTGTTTTAGGTGCCAGTGTTTTGGCAGGAGAGCGTGTTCCAGTGTGAAGAGCCCATGCCGAATACAGTGAATGCCAGTGCATGTAGCACATGTGTGAAGTTGGATACCAATGTCATGGATGAGAGTCTTCAAGTATGATTCATACTCATTAATACACGTAACCTCTGCAAAAATTAAAAACAACAAAAAGAATGACAGTTTCGGCAAATAAAAACCATCTTCATTTAAAACATTTTACACAAGTAGTTACATCAGGTAAAAAAAAAAAGAATGACTGAAAATATACAGCATTATCCTTCACAACATAATACGAGTCAAGTAGCAAAAAACACAAATTAAAAAAGAAATGTACTTCATATGCTAATATAATTAGTACTACTGCTACCTGAAGAAAGGAGATCTTAAAAGGGAATCTTTAGAAGAATGTCCTTCCAAAATTACACTAAGTAAGCTGACAACTGGTATTTGAGGAAGACTACAAGACAATGGCAAGGAGAGATTAGAGCAGCTGGGACAGTTAGTATTATTTATTTATAACTTTTACACTATTTACTGCAACTGATTTCATACAAAGGGTGAAGATGCGAAATTCATGAAAATCACTGGAGATATAATGACATGGCATCTATTGGATATACAGTAGAAAATAAATTGTAATGGAATTCCCCTGAAAGTGCTGTCATCAAACTGACAGCAAAACCATTTACTGTGTGTTAAAACACCATATACTGCACTTAGAGCAAAAGATAATGTGTGGTGAGAACCCAGCAGTAGTGATGCAATAAAATTTACTTTGTATTTCATCACATCTGAAATAAAATACAATTGCAGATCTTAAAACTTATGCAGCTGTTGACTGCACCATGGGTGTTTTGGTGTACAGCTGCTGAACAGTCAGCCACACAAAGGGGACGACATGCTTAAACTGCTGTGGCAGTCAAGGATTAAGGATGGACCACTAGCTTAATCAGATAATGTTTATTGATGTGGCTTTCTTGAAGGAAACATCAACTGGAGAGATTTATTGAACATGCAGGCTACCTAAATGAGATTGGTTGCGTGGGGGCTTGAAATCCACATCTCTAAACTGCATCTCGAAGAAGAAAGCAGGCGGAGAGAACGCAAAAGATCAGCTAGAGTTAACCTCTGCTTCGCTGGGTGTGATGGGCTTCAGTATATACAATAAATCAATAAGATATTTTTGCACAGAGCCTGCAGAACAATCATGTACTAAGGGAGGAAGCCCCGAGTTACTGCAATGAGACCCAGATAATCCCAACTATCATACATAATTTTTGCAGTGGTGAATGTCAGGTGGAATGGCACCACTTTATCTTGCAGTAGAAAAAGCTACATACAATGATCTCAATCTCTAGACCCTGTTATTAAATGTTTATTTATTTAGTTATTTGTTTATTTCATTAGTGTAACACTAATTTAACAGACTACAGAATCCTCCTACAAAACTTCAACTACTGATGAAAAATCTAGGTGAGTTATTGAGCTCCCTGTTGGACAAGAAGAAACAGTAGTTTGTGGAGATTTCAATGTAGATTTCGGGTACAGACAGGACAAATGAACTAGAATTATTATTTGGATATTTCAATCTAATTTCATTAGTCAATTTTCCAACTTGGGTGAAGCATGATAATACATCACTGACTGATGATATTTTTACAGCCAGTGCTCAGGCTGAATCAGTTACTCTGTATCCAGTTGCTAATGGACTATCTGATCATCACGCACAATTAATGAAAATAAACAATTTGAGACCTTACATACCTGAACCAGTTTCATACACAACAGTGATGCTTTTTAATGAGAACAGGGCATAACATTCTAAGAGTAAGTTATAAGGGGTGGTATGGAACAATATACAAGTTTGGAACTTAAATAGTGGAAACTATTTATTCACAACCGATACAAAAGTGTTACAAGTTTGCACCCATTACAGTCCTTCAAAGCAGTCACCAGCGTTGTGTGAAACCTGTTGCCAGCGATGTGGAAGGCGTAGTATACCATTAGCAGAGCCTGTTCTGTTGATGGTGCAGTCTACAACTTGTCGAATCTCTGGAACAGTTCTGAAGCAAATGACACGAAGTGGTTCCTTCATCTTCGGAATCAAATCAAAGTCACATGGACTTAAGTCCAGGGATTATGGTGGATGGTACAGTACTTCCCAGTCCCACTGACTGAACAGAGCAGCCACAGCTTGCGCTGTATCCACCCACGCATTGCCGTGCAAAATTATGGGTGGGTTGTGGAGAAAGTTTCGCCGCTTCTTTCGCAAAGCTGGTCACAGGTGATGCTCCAAAAACGAACAGTAATACAACTTAAGTCCTTGTGACTTTGATTTGATTCCAAATACGAAGGAACCACTTCGTGGCATTCGCTTCATAACTGTTCCAGAGATTTGAGAGATTGTAGACCACTCCATTTGCATCATTAATAGAACAGGCTCTGCTATCGGTATACTACGCCTTCCACATCGCTGGCAATGGGTTCTACACAATGCTGATGACTACTTTGAAGGACAGTAACAGGTGCAAACATGTAACTCTTTTGTATCAGTTGTGAATAAATAGTTGCCAATATTTAAGTTCCAACCCTCACATAAAGAGATGCAGATTTAAAGGAATGTTTAATACAAATCGTCGGCTTTACATAGCGACATAGGAAACATGCGACAAATGCCGTCAAAAATATTGTGACTATAATGTAATTCTGTCAGAATTTTTTAAATATTGGTTAAGGACAGATCATCCTGTCACCCTACCCACATTTCTTCCCACTATATCACATTCATTGGCTTCTACAACTCACAACCAAACTATTACCTTCCAACCTGGGCAGGAATCACTAAACAGAGTAGAATGCTCCAAAATTTTGGGCGTAAATATTGATGAAAGCTTCAACTGAAAGAAGCACATTACTGAGCTTCTCAAAAAATTAGGTTCAGCTACTTGTTTTCTTTGTATAATTGCAAATCTCGTAAATGAATAATTAACTTTCTGACATATTCCACATATTTCCACCAATAATGTCTTATGGATTAATTTTCTTACACAGAAAGTATTGATTGCACACAAGTGAGCAGTAAGAATAAAATGTGGTGTTCATACATCGACAATATGTAGGTACATATTCATGGAACTAGGTATTTTAACTCCGCTGTCACAATACACAAAGTGTAGTACACAAAAGTCATACTGAGACTGTCTAATAAATATTTTATTTGCAGTTTGCCAACTTTGGATTATTGTGACGAGCAACCATAGTTTGTGCAAGGTTCACTGGAAGACAGAACTTGTCAATATCATGCATGTGTGTCACCCTCGCAAGTTGGGCAAGGGCTAGTTGACACCAGAACAAAAAGTGAAGCAGTGTCATTTTCAATGGAAATGAAGAGAGTAGCAGAAGCAACAGTTTATTGTTTATTTTCACAAATGTGGGCATAGACAATACAGTGTATAGATTACCAACAAAATTTAAAACTGACTGCAGTATTATAGAGTAGAAGTTACCTTGTGCCAATGCAGTCCATACCCCAGAGAATATCAAGGCTGTGACAGTGTCTTTGACGCAAAGTCTTTAAAAACCCATGATGCAAGCTACAGTTGAATTGGGCATCTCACATCATTCTCTTCACAGACTATGTCATGCTGGAGTGAAACTATTCCCATATGAAATTACAGTGTTGCACAAACTAATGGAGAATTACAGTCTGGGACTTCAGCTGTTGCGAATGACGGTGCTATGATTCATGACACATGGTTTTCTGATGAGGTGTATGTTTATCTGAATGGTAACGTCAATAGGCAGAACATCATATTTTGGGCACAAGAAGCTCCTGATGTTGTAGACAAAATTGAAAATTAAGGAAAAAAAGTGAGTGTATGGGGTGCCATTTCCAACCATAGAATCACTGGGCCAATGTTTTTCACAGGTGCAGTTAACAGTGCATGGTACATGAACAAGTTGCTGAGCAATTTTCTTCCACAACTTTATACACACAATGGTTCCGGCATAATGGAGCTCGTCCTCATACAGCAAATGTTACTCTGGATTTCTGCATGAAAATTTCAGGCACCATGTAATATTCCATTGATATCCAGAACATTTTTGGGGTGGTTTAATATGGCCACCACACAGCTTGGATTTTAATCTCTGTGATTATTTCTTACGGGGAACATTCGAAGGAGACAGTCTACCACAACAAATCACATAATCCAAAGCAACTGGTAGTGGCTACCACAACAATTCTCCAGGGAATCACAGGAGACTCGTCTCAGATGGTTGGAAACATCACAGTTGACCTCAAAGAGGTGGTACGTCAATAAGGCATACATACTGAACATTTACTGCACACTTGCTGAACACACACATTCTGATGATTACTGTACAAAGGAAAGAAATAAATATTTTTGTTTATTAAAAGTTATATAAAAAATTTTCAATGTAAGACATTTCGCACACCACCCTGTATAATCACTAATAAAATTTACCATAAATAATCCATCATAAATTGAGAAGAACAGCAATCGCCATACCTAAAACACTAGAGGGGAATAAAAATATTTGATTATTCATCCAATAACATAAAATGTCTGACCGGTAGCAAAGCAAGTTTTAAATCTTATTTAAAAGTCATTTCTCCTGGATAGTTCCATCTATATCATTGACCAATTTCTACTTAAAAACAGGGAGCCAGTAAAAAAACTTGCTGTTTAATGTAGTTACATGAGTAGGCCTAAAATAATAAAGTGGTCATTAATGTTAACATTACTCATGTATACACATCCTGTAAACTCATTTCGTTACAAGAAATGTTCAAATGATCTACGGAATATGTCATTAGCCACCTACTTAAGCACCATGATAAGCTTAGAAGCATTACAACAGTTGTTCTCCATTTTTCTTTTTTCTTTCTCCATTTAAGCTATATGTTTTTCATCCATGCCCTGTGTCTATCACAGTGTTCATCTGACCATTTGGCACAGTTGTTTGTTTTCCATCTTGGAAAGTCCCAAATATTATTACAGCTATCCTGAAGACATCTCAGTTTTGTGTGTCTTCTGCTTGTATACCAACTTCCTCTAAGATCGTTTTAGATATTCATCTGCATTAGCATTCTCATTTTCAGATATTTGTGTAAGGTATTGAAGATACATTTTGTCCATTTGAAATCATTCATTCTTATAACAAGACCATAAAACAAAATTGTGTGTTTGTGCATTGTGTCCCTATTTTTTTCTATTTTCAGGTATTCTTGTGGTTCAAATTTTTTATGTAGATCCTGTTTTTTATATTTCTCACTTTCTAATTCCATTAGCAAACATCTTTAAAGTGCATGTAAGCACACTATTTTTTGGACAGAGTTGCAATGACAAGTTTTGATATTTACCAAAAAGCACTTTTTGTTGTAAATGTTCCACGTGGTTTACAATGCTATTTTCATTTTACTAGTAGCTGTTGTTTCAATGCATTTTTTATGCAGCCCATTGGCTGTAATCCATTAACCCTGATATTTATAGCTATACACATGTTTTATTGTTTCAAATATGGCGTTGAACTGGTTTATAACGTTGATATTGCTGTTAGATCTGTTAATTCTTTCAGTACATTAATCTGTTCTGTAGCTATTTCAAATCTTCTGTCATTAAGCCCATATCACAGCAGTAGCTTAACAGCCGATACCCACGCCATTCTTCTTAGTGTCAATCCTTAAAAGTTTAAACAAGTTTTAAAGTTTCAATTCCTTGTGTCATCAGTGTATTACTGAACTCCTGTATTATAATTACTAGCAGTGTTTCATGAACTTCCTTTTGGATAAATATGTTAAGTAGGACATCACAGCCAAAGGACTCCTATGCCTCCTCACAATCTGCACTGCTAGATACATATTTTACGTATTTTTTAACGTTATTTTTACTGGGCAGATATATTAATTCCCTGACAAGGAGACATTTTCTCCACAACAAAGCAAATTATAACGTATTTGGCATAATATAACAACAATTTTTTCAGAAAGTTAGTTTTCGTGTGTCAAAATTCAGGAGTTCTGGTACTGGAAAGAATGTATTGACAGATTTCAGGAAAATAAGCCTAGGTGTGGAATTCAGCAACTTATTGCACCAAACACTGAAATTCCAGAAGTTTGTTGGTCGTGTTGACTTTTCGCAGGATGAAATATTACTTTTAATTATTCTTTTACAAGATATGTTTTCATGCTACTATTGAAAAAATTAACACACTGGCCTTTTTTTGCCTGTGACAGCATTCACTTCAAATTTTTAAAAGTTCTCCAGAAATAATTCAAACTGTTTAACAAACTAACAGATTCATTACTAAAATGTAATATTATTTTTTCTATGGCAAAACAAAACACTAACCGAGAGTAAAATCTGGTGGATTGAAGTAGGTGCACCTCACATTGTACAAAAGAGGAACTGTATTTGCTGGTGGTCTGATCATGCCTCGTGATGCCAGTTCATATGCAGTCTGACTCTGAATGTCAACTCCAGCCTGTCTGTAAACAAATAACATATAATTTTACAATATGCTAATATTTTTTAATAGTGCTCAATAGTAATAACTGTTAAAATGAGAGTGTTGATTCATATTGAAGCTGATGGTGTACCATGTGATGGCACTAGTTGTCTCTGTAACTTTCTTTTCTGTGAAGCAGGAAGACTTAACATCAGCTAAAGGACACTGTGTTGCAAGGTACAAAGGACATTACGCCTAAAACTGAACATTCAAAATGTGTCCAATCAACTGCAGATCAGACCATCAATTTTCTTTTGTTCTTCCTGATTGTTGTCCTTAAACGAAACCTTCTGCATAAGTCACAAGACAACAAATATAAAAGGTCAAAGATTCAAATAAAAAATTTATTCTGACAAGGGTTCATGCAACATAAATTGCTCTGCATCGCCGTTTTCCATTGATCCTACTATGAATCTGCTGCCATCAGTGAGAAAAGTTCCAGCCAATATTTTGTTTAGTTTCTGAAACTCTAGTCAGTTACAAAAAGGTTCTTTACTCATAAAAGAAATTTATTAGCCAACAACAATCGTAACAATCATGAATGGTCTTGGGAACACTGGATTTTCCACTGCTGTGTACGGCCACAGTTACTCCCCCATTTTAGTGATACGTAATTTGAAGAAAAAAAAAGAAGAAGAAAGCAGTAAGATAAAACTATTAAAACAGACCTCCATCTCTTATATGGTTTTTGTAAAGAAGAAAGACAAAACACGGCATTTCTGTGACAATCATAAGCAAATGAAAAAATTATCACAAAGAATAGCTATCCATTGCCTTTAAAAACTAAATTTTGAGTTGTCTGAAAGTAGTAAATTATTTCTTCATTGTAAATATGTAGACTGGATACTGATAGGACAAGGCCAGTGAGCCTGCAAAGGAAAAAAAATGGCTTTCACAGATCCAGTCGTAACAACTGGTCTGGGCAATGTATCTACAGTAGATAATGCTACCCAAATGACATCACTGCCTTTGAAAAGACATTTCAAAATAAATTAAGAAAATGTGTGTGTGATTTCTTAAGGGACCAAACTGCTGAGGCCATTGGTCCCTAGAAATTAAGCTGGAACTGCTATAATGATGCGTGCTCTACCTGGATCCATGAGAGAGCGTTGTCTTTGTTGCTGAAGAAATAAAATTCTTGGGGTGCCCAGTTAATATAGAAGTACTTTGAACTGAATGAGAAGGAGGCAACACATTTTCCAGTGCCCCAATAAACATTTGACATGAGCAGTTTTCTTGGAACAATCTCGTATTGTAGGTACTTTGAAATAATTTTATTGTACTAAGGTACAACCATTGGAAGAACTGATGCAGGTGAACACCAAATTTTTTTGGAATAAAGAGCAAGAAATATCTTCCTCTGTTTATTAGTAGGCCGCAATATCATCATCTCCAGGAGCGGCCCTGTATGATAAGAAGATGGAACTGCACACTAACTACATGTTGCAGGATGGGTGCAGTTCTAGCACAAACCTAGGACAATTTGGAAACAGTGATCAAGGCTCTCCCTTGTCTGAAAAGAATTATTCTGTGAGTGAGAAACTGTGAATAATGAATAAATTTCTACCACATTTATTTATCTGAAATTCGATATTGTAGCAAATCGTCGAATAATGAATAAATTTCTACCACATTTATTTATCTGAAATTCGATATTGTAGCAACTCGTCGTTTTTTACACTAGATTACAAGTCTGACAGATCTACTAGGATAGTTTGCAGGATTGACAGCGAGGCTGGAGAAGTAAAATTTTACACAGGAAAACAAAAGCAGATGTAATGGCATACCATCAACTGTCTTTTGAGGGATCATTTAGAGAAAAACTCCTACAAGGATGACAATTCTTTTGCTGTTATCTTGACAGATACCCCTAATGAACAAAGAGAGAACCTGGTGTTAAGGAAGACTAAAAGCTGCGGACAGAGAAACAGGCTCCAAAGAAAATTGCTGATTAATAAACAGTGAACTGTATAAATGAAATTACAGTCCAATGAGACAGAAATGGTCACTGATCATGCCAACTCATTTATGGAAAAGCATTTCAAAATATTTTCACAATTCTCAAACATTTTCCCCTCTGGTATTTGTGAAGATCCAAGAGGATTAAAATTCAAGTGTCCTTGGCCAGGTCCCCACAATCATTCAAAACTTGTAGAGAGTCCCTGTGACAGGATGATATCCTACAAAGAGGCTCTTAATAATGGAAATCCAGGATAGAATAAAGGCAATATTATGAAAAGGATAGAGTGCTACTCACCATGTAGTGGAGATGCTGAGTCACAGATAGGCACAAAAAAGACTGATAATCAAGCAAGCTTCAGCTAAAAGGCCTGCTTCCGAAGTACACACACACACACACACACACACACACACACACACACAAACTGTCTCTGGTTGCCTCGGCTGCAAGAAACAGTGCTTGTGTGAGTGAGTTGTGTTTGTGTGAATGTATGTGTGTTTTCTACTTCTGAAGCACGTCTTTTGGCTAAAAGCTTACTTGTTTAGCAGTCTTTCTGTAGTGCCTGTCTGTGACTCAACATCTCTACTACATGGTGAGTAGCAATCCAGCCTTTTCGTAATAATGTCAAACAGGTTCTTGAAGTAGATAAATGGAAATCGGTGCATAATTATGTGTATGATTTACCTCACTCACAATGCTTTCACCAAAACCGAGAAAATGTTGTCCTAGAAGTTGCAAAGTTCATTGTGGAAGACATAACTCTGAAATAAAGAGGAAAGAATATGTAACAAACTCTATTTCCTTTTAACTGCCTTTGTTAAAACAGATCACAGACAGTTTCACAGAGTCACCCACAGGATGACCACTATCGCCATCCACAAATCATCTCATGGGATATTTTAACAACACATTGGCAGATATGCTCTCCATTTACAATGACAATGTACAGAGAGACCAAGAAACAAAGCTACTTCTCATGGCATAGCGAGGCAAGACGGTACAGGCTTATCACATTCTTCCTGCTCCACAGTTTGAGACTGAAACAACAATGGATATACTCTGCTCTCAACTTGATGATACTCATAGCCATTATGATAACCAACATAACTAAAAGAAGCAACAGAGCTGCCCCACATAAATATCATGGACACACAGAACAGGTATTAAGAGTGTTACGCTGCTAAGCACCAATACGTAACTTACAAGCGAAACAATTCTGTGCCGACAGTTTACTTATCACAAAAAAATTACTAAAGCATTAATTTGGCCTTACTACATACTGAAGAGCTATTCAGAAATTGCAAGTAAATTTCCAGAATGAATTTTCACTCTGCAGTGGAGTGTTTGGATATATTTGCAACTTCCTGGGTACGAAGGCAGGTTGTGAATCGTGCTTTGACAACTGTCAGTAAAGCACTTGCACGAGAAAGGCATGTAACAAAACATTTGGCTGATTCAACATCAAAATTTAATGCTGTTTATAAATGTGGGCACTGTTCATCAGGGGGCAGTTCAGCTCCATCTCTGCTTTTTGGTGGGGCTTTCTAATGAACAGGACTCAGATCTGTGTCTCTGCCTTTTGCATGTAACAAATTCAAATTAACACAGTACATGGGCTAACTGGAGTTCAATATTGTTTGCTGTAAATGGCTGACAAGATAATAGCTCAATGTAAATACCCATTATTAAATTAACAAATATTATGCAAAATGTGGAAATAAAAATTGTGGTAGTGATGGCTGTGACAACTCCTATAAAGGTGTTTATAAGAATGCAAGTGGTGGAGTGATGCACAGTGGCAAGGAACAGAATACCATGTGATGCTCTAGCCAAAAACATTATTCTCCTATGTCCTGTATCTTTCGTTTCAGGGTGCATGTAGAACACATGCACTGATTTTCATGTTAGTTTAGGTATAGTGAGGGTGGATAGGCACTGTATGCTCATTGTGAGTGCCATGAAGCAAACATGACAAGTATTACATTAAGAGGTGACAGTAATAGTTTTCAAAACCTACAGTTTTTTCTGGGGAAACTCAGAAGCAGATACACTGGACCAATGTGGCTCTCACGTCAACACTGACAATTACTAGGATAGGCAACGGCTGGAGTTTGAGGCATGGGACAGAAACAGATAGCACACTCGCAATGCTGCAATATGTTATCCATTCTTCTCTGTGCAGAATGCTTCATGCAATCGTCATCTTTTTAGAACATCAGTATAGTTTATGTTAGACTTAATCAATTTTTAAACATATTACATCTTAACCATATTATGTGGGAATACAGTGTTTAAATTTCAAAATACAATTCAATACCTGCCGACAAAAACATTGTAACCCTCACTTTTCAAAGAAACCAGTTTGTCACGTATAAACATTATATGGGCCAAGAGTAAGGCGTGTATGAAGTTATATTGACAAACATGTACATTAAGCACCATTTTTTGAATGTTTCCTATTCGTTGCGAGGTGCTCAGATGCAGAAATGTTGTAAACATGGAGAAGAAATGTTGTGTGATGTTAAGTCAGAGCATGTGCGAAGATACGAGGGCTATCCACAAAGTACATTACATTTTGGAATTAAAAATAATTAAAGCATTGGAATTTTTATTATTAATACAGATGAAAGCCACACTTAAATATTACTTTTCTACATAGTTGCCATTTAAATTAAGGCACTTATCGTAGCATGAACAAGCTTGGAAATTTCTTCGTCGTAAAATTCGGCCGCCTGCACCTTCAACCACGTGGATCCATGAGAGAGCGTCGTCTTTGTTGCTGAAGAAATAAAATTCTTGGGGTGCCCAGTTAATATAGATGTACTTTGAACTGAATGAGAAAGAGGCAACACATTTTCCAGTGCCCCAATAAACATTTGACATGAGCAGTTTTCTTGGAACAATCTCGTATTGTAGGTACTTTGAAATAATTTTATTGTACTAAGGTACAACCATTGGAAGAACTGATGCTGGTGAACACCAAATTTTTTTGGAATAAAGAGCAAGAAATATCTTCCTCTGTTTATTAGTAGGCAGTAATATCATCATCTCCAGGAGCGGCCCTGTATGATAAGAAGATGGAACTGCACACTAACTAAATGTTGCAGGATAGGTGCAGTTCCAGCACAAACATAGGACAATTTGGAAACAGTGATCAAGGCTCTCCCTTGTCTGAAAAGAATTATTCTGTGAGTGAGAAACTGTGAATAATGAATAAATTTCTACCACACTTATTTATCTGAAATTCGATATTGTAGCAACTCGTCGAATAATGAATAAATTTCTACCACATTTATTTATCTGAAATTCGATATTGTAGCAACTCGTCGTTTTTTACACTAGATAACAAGTCTGACAGATCTAATAGGATAGTTTGCAGGATTGACAGCGAGGCTGGAGAAGTAAAATTTTACACAGGAAAACAAAAGCAGATGTAATGGCATACCATCAACTGTCTTTTGAGGGATCATTTAGAGAAAAACTCCTACAAGGATGACAATTCTCTTGCTGTTATCTTGACAGATACCCCTAATGAACAAAGAGAGAACCTGGTGTTAAGGAAGACTAAAAGCTGCGGACAGAGAAACAGGCTCCAAAGAAAATTGCTGATTAATAAACAGTGAACTGTATAAAAGAAATTACAGTCCAATGAGACAGAAATGGTCACTGATCATGCCAACTCATTTACGGAAAAGTATCTCAAAATATTTTCACAATTCTCAAACATTTTCCCCTCTGGTATTTGTGAAGATCCAAGAGGATTAAAATTCAAGTGTCCTTGGCCAGGTCCCCACAATCATTCAAAACTTGTAGAGAGTCCCTGTGACAGGATGATATCCTTCAAAGAGGCTCTTAATAATGGAAATCCAGGATAGAATAAAGGCAATATTATGAAAAGGATAGAGTGCTACTCACCATGTAGTGGAGATGCTGAGTCACAGATAGGCACAAAAAAGACTGATAATCAAGCAAGCTTCAGCTAAAAGGCCTGCTTCCGAAGTACACACACACACACACACACACACACACACATACACACACACACACACTCAAACTGTCTCTGGTTGCCTCAGCTGCAAGAGACAGTGCTTGTGTGAGTGAGTTGTGTTTGTGTGAATGTATGTGTGTTTTCTACTTCTGAAGCACGTCTTTTGGCTAAAAGCTTACTTGTTTAGCAGTCTTTCTGTAGTGCCTGTCTGTGACTCAACATCTCTACTACATGGTGAATAGCAATCCAGCCTTTTCGTAATAATGTAAAACAGGTTCTTGAAGTAGATAAAAGGAAATCGGTGCATAATTATGTGTATGATTTACCTCACTCACAATGCTTTCACCAAAACCGAGAAAATGTTGTCCTAGAAGTTGCAAAGTTCATTGTGGAAGACATAACTCTGTAATAAAGAGGAAAGAATATGTAACAAACTCTATTTCCTTTTAACTGCCTTTGTTAAAACAGATCACAGACAGTTTCACAGAGTCACCCACAGGATGATCACTATCGCCATCCACAAATCATCTCATGGGATATTTTAACAACACATTGGCAGATATGCTCTCCATTTACAATGACAATGTACAGAGTCCAAGAAACAAAGCTACTTCTCATGGCATAGCGAGGCAAGACAGTACAGGCTTATCACATTCTTCCTGCTCCACAGTTTGAGACTGAAACAACAATGGATATACTCTGCTCTCAACTTGACGATACTCATAGCCATTATGATAACCAACAAAACTAAAAGAAGCAACAGAACTGCCCCACATAAATATCATGGACACGCAGAACAGGTATTAAGAGTGTTACACTGCTAAGCACCAATAGGTAACTTACAAGCCAAACAATTCTATAGTTGAAGGCGCAGGCGGCCGAATTTTACGACGAAGGAATTTCCAAGCTCGTCCATTGCTAAGATAAGTGCCTTAATTTAAATGGCAACTATGTGGAATAGTAGTATTTAAGTGTGGCTTTCATCTGTATATAATAAAAAAAATCCAATACTTTATTTATTTGTAATTCCAAAACTTAATGTACTTTGTGGATAGTCCTCGTATAAATAGGGGCCGGAAACGGAAAATTAAGCATAGTGAATGGAAGAGGAATGTGAAGAAACACAAACAGAATTTGGGGCAACCATATTTGGCCCACAATAGCAAACCAGTACCTAGGAAAATCCCTGCTGAATAGGTTGGTGCATAAAAATTGTATGCCGATCTAACACAATATTTCTGTGAAATGGGAGATTCCATACATTATTCGCAAACATTATATTGTAATGCACTGTCATAGCCTTTACCTTTGACGTTAATGTGGCTAACTATATGTATCATTACATCGTGTTCCCTTTATAGATTGCTACCTGCAAATGTAGATACCAGAGTAAAACACTAAAAATGGAGGACAACAGAGAACTGTTTCAAGAATTCTACGCTTTAGACTATAATGGTGTTTAGCTTGAATGACCTACCTAGACTTTATGGTGAGCCATTGCCTGTCTCTGCGGAAAAGAAAGCTAATCTACTACACATGTGTAGATATATTCTTGAAAAATACTGAGAGTTTTATGAAAACCTAAAGATGAAGTAAAGTGACAATGTCATGGTTGGTCACGCAAAATGTACGTTTGCAACAATACTACTTGTGTACCATGAATAATCATGTTACACAGTGGGAACTATTAATAACGGTTCATTTAAACTGCATGTGCAGTATCAATTCTGTTTCGTTATATTCTTGTGAAATGAAAATGTGAATGTTTATCACTACAAACCCTTCATTTGTAACAATATTTCCACCTTCAGTCAAACACCCAGAAGTTCCGACATTTTTACGTCTAATCAGAATAAAACCAATAAACAGTATTAGAGGTTAAATAATATCAATGGTATGATCGTTGTAACCCACAAAAGTGTGCTACTCTCGTTAGAGTTACAACGTTTTTGCATGGATGCTGAAAAAAAATCTGTAATATCTTGCTTTTCAGGTCACGTACTGCCACAACTTGTACACATTGATCAGCAATGGACTCATTTCAAGTGATTATGAATGCTATTTCTGCCATTTGCAAACCTGTTCCATAGCTAATGGTTTTTCGTGCCTCCTGTACAATTTGTATTTTGAGGGTTACACAATTTTTGACGGCAGGTATTCAATTAATGTTAACAGTATACAAAATGGAAGAAAAGCACAAAGTACAGCATTTATAAAAGCATACACTATTTCAACTGCTGAAATGGGATATTACATTTTTATGTTTCATTTCTGTACATGCAGGTTTAGGCTTTCCACATTGTTCCTGCACTATTCCACAGGAATGCTAGTATGTTTCTACATAGTAGGACACGGTTGTCACCTTTGTTATTCCGTCCCTACTACTAATAATTTCAGATTAATATTTAACCTATCACACCAATATGTTTGTAAGTATGTAGTGTTCCATAGCCAAAGTCCATTAAAATAAAAGTTTCCTGGCTCTGGTACTGTGTATTTTGTGAAATAAATGTCACAGAATGAAACTGATGTTGCGGGCATGGTTGGTCTACTGAGAGGACGACCACAGTAACTGTGGCCAGAATGTCAGTTTTATTTTGTGACTGTTGTTTTACAATATAACATGGTACCATGCCCAGACAATGTTGCATCAAAATGATGATGTGATGTGGGACGTCATATGTGAGCAAACATGAGAAAAGAATATGCACAATATTTGTTTTTGGAGTTTAGGTCACCAAACAGACTAATCTGTAGCATAATACAAAATCTAGGTTAGGCTGAAAGGTGATATTCCAGTAGTGAGTTGGTGGAAGTCAATGAACGTGGGTATGACTTTTAGATCTGGTGACATGTTGATTTGTAGTGTAGCCAGAGGTCTAAGATGGGTTGGAAGGTGGCCGAGATGGTGAAGCAGTATCGAAAGTTTCAGTTCAACGGAAATGTTTATGTTACTCAATTGTTTTGTTGTTGTGATGATACCTTAACTTGCTTAAGTGATGTTCACTTAAGATAGTGCTTTATGTAATTGTATGTTGTGTTACATAAAGGCTCAATAGAATAAAAAAATACATAAAGAACTAAAGCTAGTTTCAGGAGAAGTTAGGAACAATAAGAAGTAAGTTGGCCTGAAGTCAGAACAATATAATGTGGAGCCAGCTCACTAAGAAAATCAACAATTCCAGGTGTACCGGTACCATTTGAAGGGTATGTGGGAACAGTAATACAAGTTCAGTTTGCAAGATTCTGAGAAAAACATATTTTAAACTTTGAGGACTGTTATTAGGTTTCTATTATAAATAATTTATAGACGCCCCTCCTAAATTGTTGTCTACTTTATGTGTTGTATAATGGCATAATATCCACTTGCAATAGTGCAGTACAACAATGAAAAATATATGAATACAACAATACACCAAATTTGCACGGTAAAAATAATCTAAGTCTATTCTACCCTAAATGAATTTAAATTCTCAGAAACTACTTTTTTTATGAATATTATTACCAACATATCACTTTTATACTTGACACACAGAATAATTCAATAAAGCAATCTTTTATCTTGACGTAATAGTAGGTCTATTTGCAATAATACAGTACAAGAGTGAAAACTTAGCACAACAATAAACAGAATTAATTTTGTGAGGTAAAAATTATTATTAAAGTCTTTACAATATCTTAAATGAATTTAAAAGCATAGAAAGTATGGTTAGAACTTTTTTTTTATACTGAGGCTTTTTTCCCTAAATATCAACTTTATACATGAGGCAGAACTTATTTTTTTAATAATGCAATACAGTAACATTTAGTAATAGCACTATATAACTAGATGAAAAATTTCTAAGCCAAGAGTTAGAATGTTTGTAATATTATGAAACGTTATCTCTCTCATCTTCATCATGATGATGAACTTAAATATTGCTGAACTACTGGGCCACAAAACAACATCAAAATTTGCAGACTGACATATTTTGCTTAAGGGATGTCAAGAAGTTGTAGATGAATTTGCGAAGCCAGGGGCTTCTCCTTCAACTTGTGAAGATAAGGAGCTTCAATGATTTAGGAAACCAGAAACTGTTAAACTTCTGCTTATTGAACCTGCAGTAAAAGAAGCAGGCAAAAAGGAATACAAATGTCTCAAAAATGAGATCGACAGGAAGTGCAAAATGGCTAAACAGGGATGGCTAGAGGACAAATGTAAGGATGTAGAGGCTTATCTCACTAGGGGTAAGATAGATAGTGTCTACAGAAAAATTAAAGAGACCTTTGGAGGAAAAAGAGAAACACTTGTATGAATATCAAGAGCTCAGATGGAAACCCAGTTCTAAGCAAAGAAGGGAGAGCAGAAAGGTGGAAGGAGTATATAGAGGGTCTATACAAGGGCAATGTACTTGAGGACAATATTATGGAAACAGAAGAGGATGTAGATGAAGATGAAATGGGAGATACGATACTGCGTGAAGAGTTTGACAGAGCACTGAAAGACCTGAGTCCATACAAGGCCCCCGGAGTAGACAACATTCCATAAGAACTATTGATAGCCTTGGGAGAGCCAGCCCAAACAAAACTCTACCATCTGGTGAGCAAGATGTATGAGACAGGCAAAATACCCTCAGACTTCAAGAAGAATATAATAATTCCAATCCCAAAGAAAGCAGGTGTTGGCAGATGTGAAAATTACCAAACAATCAGTTTAATAAGCCATAGCTGCAAAATACTAACGCGAATTCTTTACAGAAGAATGGAAAAACTGGTAGAAGTCGACATCGGTGAAGATCAGTTTGGATTCCGTAGAAATGCTGGAACACGTGAGGCAATACTGACCTTATCTTAAAAGAAAGATTAAGGAAAGGCAAACCTACGTTTCTAGCATTTGTAGACTTAGAGGAAGCTTTTGACAACGTTGACTGGAATACTCTGTTTCAAATTCTGAAGGTGGCAGGGGTAAAATACAGGGATCGAAAGGCTATTTACAATTTGTACAGAAACCAGATGACAGTTATAAGAGTCGAGGGGCATGAAAGGGAAGCAGTGGTTGGGAAGGGAGTGAGACAGGGTTTAGCCTATCCCCAATATTATTCAATCTGTATATTGAGAAAGCAGTAAAGGAAACAAAAGAAAAATTCAGAGTAGGTATTAAAATCCATGGAGAAGAAATAAAAACTTTGAGGTTTGGTGATGACATTGTAATTCTGTCAGAGACAGCAAAGGAATTGGAAGAGCAGTTGAACGGAATGGACAGTGTCTTAAAAGGAGGATATAAGATGAACCTCAACAAAAGCAAAATGAGTATCATGGAATGTAGTCGAATTAAGTCAGGTGATGCTGAGGGAATTAGATTAGGAAATGAGACACTTAAAGTAGTAAAGGAGTTTTGCTATTTGGGGAGCAAAATAACTGATGATGGTCGAAGTAGAAAAGACATAAAATTTAGATTGGCAATGGGAAGGAAAGCATTTCTGAAGAAGAGGAGTTTGTTAGCATCAAGTATAGATTTAAGTGTCAGGAAGTCGTTTCTGAAAGTATCTGTATGGAATGTAGCCATGTATGGAAGTGAAACAGGGATGATAAAAAGTTTGGACAGGAAGAGAATAGAAGCTTTCGAAACATGGTGCTGCAGAAGAATGCTGAAGATTAGATGGGTAGATCACATAACTAATGAGGAGGTATTGAATAGAATAAGAGAGAAGAGGAGTTTGTGGCACAACTTGACAAGAAGAAGGGACCGATTGGTTGGGCACGTTCTACCAAGGGATCACAAATTTAGCATTGGAGGGCAGCGTGGAGGGTAAAAATCGTAGAGGGAGACCAAGAGATGAATACACTAAAAAGATTCAGAAGGATGTAGGTTGCAATAAGTACTGGGAGATGAAGAAGCTTGCACAGGACAGGGTAGCATGAATAGCTGCATCAAACCAGTCTCAGGACTGAAGACCACCACAACAACAACAACAACAACATACTGAACCTTACACATTGACTGCTACTCACGTAATTATCTTATAACAAAACTTTTACTATGCATCAAAATGCCACTACAGCTCCACTGCATTCACTGAAGGAACCTACAATGAAAATTAAACACTATCTATGAAAGCAGTCGAGCAGACACTATGCTGACAGGTTGAGGAAAAGTGTTCACAAAAACATTATTTACAATTCCTTTATGTTGCTACATCAAGCTCAAGAGTAGTGATATGCTAACTGCTACAGTTTAATAAGTGTGTACTTGGAAGACATTTGATTCAGCAGTTCAAGAACATATCCAGGAAACCCTTAAGCAGAATTCTGATTACTCTAATGCACAATGAGTTTTCTTTTACATGCATATTACAAGAGGGCAATTTAATGCAAGAATATACTTATACACGCATTCTTCTTTAACTTACTGAAACATATGTTTTTGATGTGCTGCTTGGACAGATGCCAGAACTCTGTCCAACTTTGCTTGCTTCACATGCCCAAATGTTGCCTTCTCAACCACTTTCCCATCTCGGAAATAAGTGTCAGTGGCGTAGCCCAGCTGTCCCTTTATATGGTAACTTCTTGTTGGTCTACTCAAATGAAATTTCTGAGCTGCTCGTGCTCCTTTATTTATACCAATAACTGCAAATGAAAAATTATCAATTTACAATCTATTCCAATATTTGATACCGTAATTTATTAAATTGTGGCATAATAAACAAGTAATTGTCTTACTGAGCTCTGTCAAACAATAAATGCTAAATATAGTATCTGATTGTTAACTCGATTATTCTTCTGTTATTACCACCTCTAATAATGCTACTAACACTACCTACTATTATAGCTGCTGATACAGCATCACTATTTTCAACAGACATTACTACATGCTCTCATGAGCGTTTCTGCCTATTAAAATGGTGTACAGAACAAGAGTTTGAACCAGGATCTCTTCCTTGCACGAATAACACAACATTCTGGGGGCAATAGGTGATTTAGCATACTGATGAATGAATTGGCCTATAGCAGCAATATTTGTTCCAATTTTGGCTCCATTAACAGATACTGGAATGACGATTTTGCAGCAAACGTAGAGAAATTACACAGCAGATCACCAGAAACTGGCAGATATTGAAGAAAGAACATGTTAACTAAGGCAGCATAAGGAGGAAAAGAAAGCGAGGGATGGGAAAAATTATACTTCGCACACATGTACACTATTAGCGCGACTGCTGCTGCATTTCAGCACTGGTATCAATGACAATACAAGGTCTATATTAAAAACAAAGATTCCAAGACTTACTTTGTTTTTAATATATTTTTCCCATGTGGAAGTTTCTTTCTATTTTATTTACAATACAAGGTCTGTTAGAAAACTATCTGATCATTGGCCAGGGGGGGGGGGGGGAGGGGGGACTGGCTTACCTGGAGTGTTGGACAACTAATCACCCTCAAAATACCTCTTTTGGGACTTCATACACTTCTCACAGTGATGCCGCCATTGTTGGAAGGGTGCCGAAAAAACGTCTTTTGGAATGCAGTTGATCTTGGCTTTCATTGCTGCCATAATGTCCTCTCATCTGAAACTGTGTTTCTTTCAATGGCATCTTGAGTTTGGGGAACATCCAGAAGTTGCAGGAGGCAATATCATTACAGAAAAGAGTCTGTTGAAGCACAGAAATATGTTTTTTTGCCAAAAATAGTCTGAATCAAGTGCAAGATAACATGTTGCATGTCATGACGTAGGTGCCAAGTCCGATTTTTGGGCTGCACAGCATCACCTAGGCGATGGAGGACATCCCTGTAGTTGTCTTTGGTGATTGTTTGACCCTGTGGTGTGTACTCATGGTGTACCAGGCTGTTGGAGTGAAAGAAAGCAGTCAGCATCGCTTCCAACATAATTGGTGGGCCTCCTTTGGTCTTTGTGATGAGGAATGTTTCCACTGTGACGACTGGGATTTGGTTTCTGGAGCGTACCCGTACACCAAGGACTCATCATATAGTGATTATGGTGTGAATGAAATCAAGGTCGCTGTTTGTAGAGTCCAGCATTTATTGTGAGACTTCAACACAAAGTTGCTTTTGCTCCACCGTCAGCAGCTTAGGAACAAATTTCACCAACACTCTCTTCATTGGTAAATCTTTGGTCTTAACAGATTGTGTCAAGAAAGTACTGACACCAATCTCTTCCGTAATTTCCCTGATATGCACATTACAGTCTCACATCGCCACCATGTTCACCTTGAAACAGTGACCTGGTCATTTCGGCAAGTTGATGGCCAACTGGACCATAGCTTGCTCTCCACCTATGTCCAGCTGTCTTTAAACTGCTATCTCATTCAACTGCTGCTTGCCGGCATTTGACGCTATCAGCAGGCAGGAAAAAATTCACACTCGCATGAAGCTGATACTTTTCCAGCAGACCTCGTTTGTGGTTTCGGACCTGGACTTAAAGGCTCACAAACTTCTGTCTCGTTTATGTTCCTATCGACATCATATCTCAACTATATCATGAGTTGTTACCTTGACTCCTTCCATTATTTAAACTTCCCCAAATACTTTCTATTACCATATTACTATAAGCCTTTTGGAGACTGACTTAAATCATTTACAGTGGAGTCAATGTAGACCTTTTCAGCTATCATCTGGACTGTGTTTTTCTGGTACGCCAAGTTTCAGTCCTTGATAAGTATAATTATGTTACTGATAAACATTACAGTTTTTATAAGTGTCCTTTTAAGTCACTGCAAAATATTTTATTTCAGTTGGGGATAAGAGTGGAACAAGTACAAATCATTGTTGATTCCATATTATGTTCTCCCATCCTAAGTTTACATCTATCACTATGGCAGCATTCATCAATGTGGATTTTTTCTTTCAGTAATTGCAGTTTATAAACCATACCTTATTTTGCAAAACACAATTTTATGGTATATACAATCAAAAGCCTCAGCAAGACTACAGAATATGCTAACAGAATAGTTTTTGTGGTTTAGCCCTGCCAGAAATTCATTTGAGAGACCATTCAAATGAGTAACATGTCAATGGTAGATCTAGGTTTCCTGTACAGGATGGACAAGGACCAGGGAGTACTCGGCATGTTACACCAGGCCCTCTAACCAACTAGTTTGGGGGTGCTCTCTCCCACTGAAACTCATCCAATAGGACTCACTTGATCTTTTTTGGGGAAACCTGTTTTGTCCAGTGTCCATTAATCACCAGCAGTTCCAATGTACAGTGAATGACAGTACCCCTTACGGAAATGGCAGCAAAGGACAGGAACTGATACCAGGTGCACTCAGTGTGTAAGCCTGGGGCCTTATTCAACATGTTGAAGAGGCTATTCCAGCAGCCACTGTTGGAACAGGGTGAAACCAATTACATATTGTGGCACATATTGGAACAAATGATGCCTGTCATCAGAGCTTTGAGCCCATACTTGGGTCATTCCAATGACTGACACAGAAGGTTGAGAAGACCACTGTTGTGCATGGAGTTTCAATTTGCAGCATTGTCCCCAGAATTGATTTTGGCCCTTTGGTTATGAGTCGAGTAGAAGGACTGCACTAGAGACTTCGAAGATTTTGTGACAAGCGAGGCTGTGACTTCCTGTACGTTTGTCATATGGTTGAGAACTATAGGATCCCATAAATGGGTCAGGTGTGTACTACACATCAGAGTCTGCCACTCAAGTAACTGACTGTGTATGAAGTGCACACAAGGGGTTTTCAAATTTGGCAACTCTCCATCCAATCAAGATAACAATAGCTGTTGGAAACCCAGAAGTATCAGTATAAGATAAAAAGAAACGCCTCCCACAGGTGAGTTTTAAAATCCTAATGGTAAACTGCCAAAGCATTCCCAATAAAATTCCAGAGTTTGAAGTGCTCATGAAATGTAGTGAAGCTCACATAATACTAGGTACAGTAAGTTGGTTGAAACCTGAAACTAATAGCAACGCGATTTTTGGAAAAAATTTAAGTGCATATTGAAAGGATAGCCAGTGGGGTATTTGCCACTGCATACAAGAAACTCAAATCCATCAAGATAGAAATTGAAGATGCGTGTGATATTGTTTGGCCAAGACTTGGTACCAGGGGTGGGCATAAAATAATAATCTGATTCTTCTATTGCACACCAGACTCATATGCTGATGTAAACAAAAAGTTCAGAGAAAACCTCAGTTCACTTGTCTAAGTTCTTCCACCATACTGTAATCATTGGTGGTGACTTTTAATGATTCAAAAGTAAACTGAGAAAATTACAGTCTTGTTAGAAGTGGGTGTGATAAGAAATCCTGTGAAACGTTACTAAACGCCTTCTCTGAGAGAACAAATAATTTGGAACTCCACTCATGATGAAAATACATTGGACCTAATGGTAAAATGCAGACCTGTCCTCTTTGAAGATGTCCACAGTGAAAGTGATATTAGTGACCATGATATAGTTGTGCCAACAATGATTACCAAAGCAAAAAGGACAATTAATCAAAGCAGAAAGACATATATGCTCAGTAAACTACATAAAAAATCAGTAGTGTCACATCTCAATGGGGAACTTGAAACTTTCAGCACAAGGCAGAAGCATGTAGAGGAACTACAGCTATGCACTGGATAGATACTTACCTAGTAGAAGAGACCATAAGGGGAGGAAACCGCTATGGTATATAGTCAGTGTAATGAAACTTCTAAAGAAACAGAGATTACTACATAATAGGCATAAAACAAAGAATATGGCTACAGATAGAGAGACGGTGAATGAAACACTTTTGGTTCTCAAGAGAGCAATACATGATGCCTTTAGTGACTACAATAGCAGAATACTGGCAAATAGTCTTTCACAGAACCCAAAAAATTCTGGTTGTATGCAAAGGCGCTTTCCGTACCTATAATGATTTCAGCTTCGGTGCTTTCTACCAGCGCTTGAAGTTCCAGTACTTTTCCAATGCAGCTTTGACAGTTTACAATTACAATACCGATTGCTGCTTGGTCCCCGCATGTCCTTACTTTGGTCCACAGCCTTTGAGGCTGTTGCCCTTTCTGTACTTGCCCGAGGACATTTAACCTAAAAAACCGCCCAGTCCACGCCACACAACCTCTGCTACCCGTCCAGCTCCCTGCTGTGTGTAGTGGCCTCTCAACTAACGACATAATAGTTGGTTCATGTATGTTTTCAATAGGGCTGTTACTACAAATGACCACTGTCCATGGTTAGCAGCGGTATTCTTTGAGTTTACGTATTAACGAATAAATCAATGTAATTTTTTTATCCTTACCAAACACTCCTGAGGTGTCTCTTCCAAGAATCGTAGCCCATGAGCATCGAACATCTTGCGGTTGATACCGTGGTCCCGTAACGAGTGGGCTATCAGAATATTTCGGAGCCACAGAAACTGTTAACGATTTGGCTGGGTCTCCTTCAATATATACATGATTTAATGGTGGTCGGCTTTCAAGCTTACATAAATCTGTACAGGGAAAGCGAATACATTACAGGATATTGCCAATTGGTTCTGTCTTCGCAGATTATTTCTGGCATTGAATAATAGACATCCTAGCGCATACAAAGACGGACCTTCACAAATATGCCCAATGAGCGTTCTCCGAACGTTATTTACGCTTATACCGGCATTTTTATACACGCAAATAACTCCGTTCAATAGTTTCCACTTTAACTGTGCCTCTGTCAACACCATGTTAGCAAAGATGGAAAAATAAACTTTCACGAGATCGAAATTTCATTCCACGCACAATAACACTCACACAATGGTAATAAATAACAACATGAACAACTCGCACACAAAAACATAAACAACGACGTCATGTCAAAGACTATCTTGAAGACATTCTTATCCACGAGTACTCGGGCGCAAGTTGACAGGCGTCTTCCAAAGTAAGAGTGATTTCAGGTGTGCCGCAGGGGAGTGTCATAGGACCGTTGCTATTCACAATATACATAAATGACCTGGTGGATGACATCGGAAGTTCACTGAGGCTTTTCGCAGATGATGCTGTGGTGTATCGAGAGGTTGCAACAATGAAAAATTGTACTGAAATGCAGGAGGATCTGCAGCGAATTGGCGCATGGTGCAGGGAATGGCAATTGAATCTCAATGTAGACAAATGTAATGTGCTGCGAATACATAGAAAGATAGATCCCTTATCATTTAGCTACAATATAGCAGGTCAGCAACTGGAAGCAGTTAATTCCATAAATTATCTGGGAGTAATCTTAGGAGTGATTTTAAAATGGAATGATCATATCAAGTTGATCGTCGGTAAAGCAGATGCCAGACTGAGATTCATTGGAAGAATCCTAAGGAAACGCAATCCGAAAACAAAGGAAGTAGGTTACAGTACGCTTGTTCGCCCACTGCTTGAATACTGCTCAACAGTGTGGGATCCGTACCAGATAGAGTTGATAGAAGAGATAGATAAGATCCAACGGAGAGCAGCGCGCTTCGTTACAGGATCATTTAGTAATTGTGAAAGCGTTACGGAGATTATAGATAAACTCCAGTGTAAGACTCTGCAGGAGAGACGCTCAGCAGCTAGGTACTGGCTTTTGTTAAAGTTTCGTGAACATACCTTCACCGAAGAGTCAAGAAGTATATTGCTCCCTCCTACGTATATCTCGCTAAGAGACCATGAGGATAAAATCAGAGAGATTAGAGCCCACACAGAAGCATACCGACAATCCTTCTTTCCACGAACAATACGAGACTGGAATAGAAGGGAGAACCGATAGAGGTACTCAGGGTACCCTCCGCCACACACCGTCAGGTGGCTTCCGGAGTATGGATGTAGATGTAAATGTAAAGGCCCGTCCACACGCAACGATCTGTCTGCGTAAATGTGTGCGCACATACCATCTGCGCAAACAGATCGTTGCGTGTGGACAGAAGATTTGCACCTACCTGAGGTGTGTGCAAACCTGGAAGTTGGAGTTGGAGGTTTGAGCGAAACCTCTCAAATCTGCGGCTTCAAACCACATCTGCGCAGACAAGTTGGAGCGTGTGGACAGGATATCGCCACAAATCTGGCGCGAAACAGCTGTTTGCTCAGTCTAGTGTTTGAATTTGTGCGCATAGGGCTTTAAAATGGCTGATACCACGGCCGCCTGTATTAGAGGCCGGAGTCATCAAGCTGACAACGTCGTAGCCTGTGACGTCAGTAGGCCGGCTAGCGTGACCAGCTAGACCGAGACTGAAGATTCCGTCAAATGCAGACGACGTGTCAGATATAAATACGCAATCACTTTCTTTTTTTGTAGATTTGGTCCCTATAAATAACACAGTTATCTAGTAAAGCTAATTTCTCGCAGTATTACGCCGACTTTATGTCGGAATTACGCATTTTAATCTTGTTTCCTCGCAACGATGAATTTTTCAATAATTCACATGTGCTTCATAGCAGTATATTACGACGTTTCTTACCTGAGATTTGGAAATACAAGTTCAGCAAACAATTTTGTGAGGTGCCTATTAACATTATTTGCAGACTTGCAATTATTTCAGTCTGTTATTTGAAATGTATTATCATGTTCCTTCCAATATAAATGACAAACTAATATAAAAGTTTCTGACAGCTGCAACATATCTGTCACACCTTTATATATGAGGGTGGCATAATAATAATTTTAACGAACGTTTTTCGTGTATTGTTCATTAGTATGTTAGATTTTTTTAAAATCACAGGTCATACACAATCTACACATCTTTTTGAGTCAGAATGGACTGGGGACCTTGCTGTAGGATTTGCATAAGAAGCATGACTGAAATTTATCAGTGCATTAAAGTTTATTTCATAAGGGCCACTTCCTCCTTGCCAGTACTAATTAGAGCATTTAAGGACTGAGGTTATGGGTAAGAAAGAAGTTTCATAATTTTGTGTCAAAAGTTATGTAATGTTTTTAATTTTCTATTAACTCCCTCCTTCTTGGGACATATTAAATGATCATTTTGGAGTTTGGTATAATTATTTAACAATATGTTACACATAATGGAAACCAGCTTTTTGTAGATATCAGTAAGTGGCCTTCCACAGAGACATGAATCTGTTAGGGAATCAGTAGGGAATCTGAACACTGAGATGTAACCCTCTCCCTTACTGGAATTGTAGCTGCTGTTGCAACCAGGAACACATTTTTCTGGCATCTGTAAATAGAATGATGCATTAATTGCTAACATCTTAAATCAAAATACTGTTATGTAAAAATAGCAAATGAGCATTTGAGTGGACTGTTTTTTTCATCTGCTTGGACATCACGAAACACAAGTCTACAGATAGAATCAAATGTGTAGAAATATTCATAATATTAACACAAAATCACTTAGAAGACGATTCTGATACTAAATTTATGAATTCAAAACTTTATTTTCAAATTATATCTACAATATAGTAGAAATTTTGTTGCAATTCTGTAGACGAAAGTCGATCACGTAGCGCACTTGCAGGTATACATGTAAAAACACTACAAACTTCACAGAATTGTATACTTACATTGTGTTATATCTTCGACTGTAGTCACGACTACTTGCTATAATTTTTGCAGAGTCCAGTATAGCATAATTACACTGTAATGTCGGATAAAACAGACACCGCGAAAGTACGTAAACAACTGCTTCCGTTTGCTACCTTATAGCCAAAGCCATGCGGTAGGCCTTAACGTAACGTTGCCACA
This sequence comes from Schistocerca gregaria, assembly GCF_023897955.1. Classification (NCBI taxonomy): domain Eukaryota; kingdom Metazoa; phylum Arthropoda; class Insecta; order Orthoptera; family Acrididae; genus Schistocerca; species Schistocerca gregaria. Next base: position 431,890,575 of record NC_064921.1, read on the forward strand.
TTTCAGTCCTCTGGCCTCGAATAGAGGAGGTTGTGCTTATACCCGTGGTGTAGGGGTAGCGTCTTTGATTCATAATCGAAACGTCTTCGGTCCCGTGTTCGATCCCCGCCGCTACTTAAATTTTGATAAATAATCAGCATTGGCGGCCGAAGACTTCCGGCATAAGAAGTCAGCCTCATTCTGCCAACAGCCTTGTCAAAGAGGGCGGATGAGCGGATAGAAGTTCAGGGCACTCTCTTGTCCTAGGGGTGGGAAATTGCCCCTAAAGGAGGAAGAATCAGCAATGATCAACGACATGAGGATGCAGAAGGCAATGGAAACCACTGCATTAAAGACACGTGTCGTGTATCCACAGGACATGTGGCCTGTAGTTGAAGAAGTGTCATGATGATCTCTCCATAGGCAAAAGATTCCGGAATAGTCCCCAATTCGGATCTCAGGGACAGGACTGAAAAGGGGGAGGTTACCATGAGAAAAAGATTGAATAATCAACGAAAGGATAACGTTCTACGAGTTGGGGTGTGGAAGTTCAGAAGCTTGAACGTGGTAGAGAAACTAGAAAATCTGAAAAGGGAAATGCAAAGGCTCAATCTTGATATAGTACGGGTCAGTGAAGTGAAGTGGAAGGAAAACAAGGATTTCTGGTCAGATGAGTAATCAACAGCAGCAGAAAATGGTATAACAGGTGTAGGATTCGTTATGAATAGGAAGGTAGGGCAGAGGGTGTGTTACTGTGAACAGTTCAGTGACCGGGTTGTTCTAATCAGAGTCGACAGCAGACCAACAACGACAACGATAGTTCAGGTATACATGCCGATGTCGCAAGCTGAAGATGAACAGATAGAGAAAGTGTATGAGGATACTGAAAGGGTAATGCAGTATGTAAAGGGGGACGAAAATCTAATAGTCATGGGCGACTGGAATGCAGTTGTAGGGGAACGAGTAGAAGAAAAGGTTACAGGAGAATATGGGCTTGGGACAAGGAATGAAAGAGGAGAAAGACTAATTGAGTTCTGTAACAAGTTTCAGCTAGTAATAGCGAATACCCTGTTCAAGAATCACAAGAGGAGGAGGTATACTTGGAAAAGACCGGGAAATACGGGAAGATTTCAATTAGATTACATCATGGTGAGACAGAGATTCCGAAATCAGATACTGGATTGTAAGGCATACCCAGGAGCAGATATAGAATCAGATCACAATATAGTAGTGATGAAGAGTAGGCTGAAGTTCAAGCCATTAGTCAGGAAGAATCAATACACAAAGAAGTGGGATACTGAAGTTCTAAGGAATGACGAGATACGTTTGAAGTTCTCTAACTCTATAGATACAGCAATAAGGAATAGCGCAGTAGGCAGTACAGCTGAAGAGGAATGGACATCTCTAAAAACGGCCATCACAGAAGTTGGGAAGGAAAACATAGGTACAAAGAAGGTAGCTGCGAAGAAACCACGGGTAACAGAAGAAATACTTCAGTTGATTGATGAAAGGAGGAAACACAAACATGTTCCAGGAAAATCAGGAATACAGAAATACAAGTAACTGAGGAATGAAATAAATAGGAAGTGCAGGGAAGCTAAGACGAAATGGCTGCAGGAAAAATGTGAAGACATCAAAGAAATGTGATTGTCGGAAGAACAGACTCAGCATACAGGAAAGTCAAAACAACCTTTGGTGACATTAAAAGCAACGGTGGTAACATTAAGAGTGCAACGAGAATTCCACTGTTAAATGCAGAGGAGAGAGCAGATAGGTGGAAAGAATACATTGAAAGCCTCTATGAGGGTGAAGATTTGTCTGATGTGATAGAAGAAGAAACAGGAGTCAATTTAGAAGAGATAGGGGATCCAGTATTAGAATCGGAATTTAAAAGAGCTTTGGAGGACTTACGGTCAAATAAGGCAGAAGGGATAGATAACATTCCATCAGAATTTCTAAAATCATTAGGGGAAGTGGCCTCAAAACGACTATTCACGTTGGTGTGTAAAATATATGAGTCTGGCGACATACCATCTGACTTTCGGAAAAGCATCATCCACACAATTCCGAAGACGGCAAGAGCCGACAAGTGCTAGAATTATCGCACAATCAGCTTAACAGCTCATGCATCGAAGCTGCTTACAAGAATAATATACAGAAGAATAGAAAAGAAAATTGAGAATTCGCTAGGTGACGATCAGTTTGGCTTTAGGAAAAGTAAAGGTATGAGAGAGGCAATTCTGACGTTACAGCTAATAATGGAAGCAAGGCTAAAGAAAACTCAAGACATGTTCATAGGATTTGTCGACCTGGAAAAAGCGTTCGACAATATAAAATGGTGCAAGCTGTTCGAGATACTGAAAAAAGTAGGGGTAAGCCATAGGGAGAGACAGGTCATATACAATATGTACAACAACCAAGAGGGAATAATAAGAGTGGATGATCAAGAGCGAAGTGCTTGTATTAAGAAGGGTGTAAGACAAGGCTGTAGCCTTTCGCCCCTACTCTTCAATCTGTACATCGAGGAAGCAATGATGGAAATAAAAGAAAGGTTCAGGAGTGGAATTAAAATACAAGGTGAAAGGATATCAATGACACGATTCGCTGATGACATTGCTATCCTGAGTGAAAGTGAAGAAGAATTAAATGATCTGCTGAACGGAATGAACAGTCTAATGAGTACACAGTATGGTTTGAGAGTAAATCGGAGAAAGACGAAGCTAATGAGAAGTAGTAGAAATGAGAACAGCGAGAAACTTTACATCAGGATTGATGGTCACGAAGTCAATGAAGCTAAGGAATTCTGCTACCTAGGCAGTAAAATAACCAATGACGGACGGAGCAAGGAAGACATCAAAAGCAGACTCGCTATGGCAAAAAAGTCATTTCTGGGCAAGAGAAGTCTACTAATATCAAATACCGGCCTTAATTTGAGGAAGAAATTTCTGATGATGTACGTCTGGAGTATAGTATTGTATGGTAGTGAAACATGGACTGTGGGAAAACCGGAACAGAAGAGAATCGAAGCATTTGAGATGTGGTGCTATAGACAAATGTAGAAAATTAGTTGGACTGATAAGGTAAGGAATGAGGAGGTTCTACGCAAAATCGGAGAGGAAAGGAATATGTGGAAAACAATGATAAGGAGAAGGGACAGGATGATAGGACATCTGCTAAGACAGGAGGGAATGACTTCCATGGTACTAGAGGAAACTGTAGAGGGCAAAAACTGTAGAGGAAAACAGAGATTGGAATACGTCAAGCAAATTGAAATACATAGAAACCACCCATGTTTGTGGAAGATTAAAAGTAAAGAATATAGTGACCGAGACAAAAAGACAGCAGCATACAATGCTCTAATTGAAAAATTGCGGGCAGTTGACGCCCCGGCAAACAGAGAAACGGTAATAAAGAAAAATTTTGGTTCCAAATTAGCGAAATTATTTGCAGATGGATGTCGAAACTTATAATTATCTCTTAAAGCTTGTAGCCCCTCATATTATGAGAAGGGCAATTTCTCCTCATGAACGGCTGGCGGTAGTATTAAGATTCCTAGCAACAGGAAGGGTCTACAAGGATTTGGAATTTTTAACTGCAGTATCAAAACAAGCGTTGAGTAAAATAATACCCAACGCATGTGAAGCTATTTACGCTGTCCTGAAGGATGAGTTCATGAAGGCAAGTTAAGTAAATTAAGTCTGTCAGCGAACTGTTTACCGAAAAGAGTTATCCAAAGTTCATAAATCTAGAAGATCTGGTGTAAGAGTAGATCAAGTATACCAGCCAACGTTATGGTATTTCGATCTGCTTGGCTTTCTTAGTGATCAAGAAACGCCATGACGAAGCAGGAGTACAATTGAAGATGAAATTGGAGTGTCAATGTGCCAGGAAATGGAACACGAGGTAATGTAAAACAAAACAGGTTCGCCCTGCAACTCCCGCAGTAAATGTATGTGAGAAAACTGCTTTCGCTTTAGCAACCACTGTCTACACTGATCGTCTTCTCTGTTTCTTGTGGTTGGTCTGAATGTTTTTTGCACACAAGTTGCGAACACAGGCCACAACAGAACTTCCTCCATTTCTATATTTCAAAATAACTGAATTAAATTTTTGACATTTACGGGGAGTGTAGTCGCTTGCCATGGATATTGCTTTTCTACACCGACAGATGGCGGGCGAGTAGTAGATTGGGGTTTGTGTCGTGTGAAAACACCACATTTACAGCGATCTATTGCATGTACAGACATCTACGCCAATGTCTGCCCAGACAGATCGTTGCGTGTGGACCGGGCTTAAAGCTAGCGAAATGAGGGATGCTTAACTACCGGACCTACCGATAGATGGCTCTAGCGCGTGCCGGCCAGTGCCGTGAGTGTCAGTCATATCTGAATTTGGCAAAAAAACGGTGTCAAAACACGGATGAAAATGTTTTTCGTTCTGCGCCCTCATACGTCTTTTATATTGGATGTTCTAGATAGCCACACATCAACATAATGAAGTGTTTCTAATCTAGCGAGAAAAAGCAGTGACAGATCTGCTATGAAATTCCTAAATTCGAGTGTGTTTTGGAAGTTTGACAAGCTGACCTATAAATTGTTTACTATTAATTTTATGAGTGCTTTACTTACTTGCATGTTTTAAAACACTATTTAAGATTCAGTGGAGGTCAACAAATTATCTTACTTGCCAAAGCTTTTAACAACAGGTATAATTCGGAAAATCAAGTGTGGAAAACAGTGAAGACGTCTCTTGAAAAAAAATTGACATCATTTGCTTAGGGGTATCTTTACTGACAACAGAAATTACAAATGAACTACTAAGGTATTACTTACATATAAATGGAACAAATTGTTATTTGCATTACTGATTTGTATTTATGCTGACATGTAATTGCAACATGCACTTACGAAGTTGGCTCTCTCTTTGATCAGAAATTTAAATGTCAAGATTTTATTAATGCCTGTATGTGGCATGGAGTATTTTAACTGAGTGATAAGGTAGAAGCACCAGTTTTTGACAGTGCTTCAGTCTTTGATACAAGACAAGAAATACATTTAAATGAGACAAACACAAAGGCCAACGTTGAGGCTCCTCTTAAAAGCGTGACTTGTATCATTTGGGAGTTACGTCTAGTAATAACATTATATTGGACTGATCCATGATGATGTAGGAAGTGGAGGAACTTGTTGAAAATAACATTGATCACAGCTGTTAATTTTAAGGTTGGGGTGTCTTAAAACTGTAATTTTCCAGTCTGACACCCAAACAATGACTGGTTAGCATGGTTTTATTTTAAAATTTAATTTAAAACATGTCAATGAGCAAAATTAATTACACTATGAATTACGAGCATGGAATTTTATTTCTGTGAATCTTAGTTCCAATCTGACATGGTGTCAATCACTGGAATGACTGGTTGTCAGTATAGGGCCCAAGCAAAAAACAAACCTGAAAGTGAAAGCTGCATAAGCTGGCCAGACAGGCACCCTGATGGATGCTACAATCTGTGTGAGACAAGGTTGGCATTACATTGCAAATTTAGTGCAAAAAGTTCCATATTGTCTGAATTTGTCCTATACTGACAGGACATTCTAGTCCAGTCAATTTTCTTATCTGCAAAAGTACACTAGCCAGTACCAGTGGCACAAAGGTAGTGGGGGGATTCCATTGTCACAGGTGGCACAGTTGGTATACGTTTTTCAACAGTCAGATGCTGATATAACAAAGCTTAAATAGAAATAAAGTAAAGATTGACTGGTTGCCATACAAATAATTGTTTGATCTTCCCTTTAAATCTGAATGTCAGAAGTTTACAAATAGAGCTGTTATTCATCTTTAAAACTTTGTCACGGGTTGGACAGCAAATAGACATAGCATTGAATAACCACCAACATTTTAGAACAAATATGTGATTTAGGCACTTATTTTCTTTTGAAAATTTTGAATTTACATTAATAAAACAATTCTCTACATGACATAATATCAATAAATATTAGATTAGTAATACTTACTTGCAGTTAGACTGTCACGGGTGGGACAAGGAATTGTCACGGGTGGGAGTCACGTGAAGTACAATCTGTTTTTTTAAAAATTTAAACTGATTTTATTATGTCAGTTAGCTATGAATCAGTACATAACATATATTTAGAGGGCACTTTAAGTTTTAATAACTTTGTAGAACATTTTTGTTGCCTATAAATAATATAAATTTTGGTATAGTATTAGTTTACAGTTCTGAGTAGTTAATTATTTCACTTGAAGAATGTACCAATCCAAAAAAATATGCACTTCACCTCTCACCCACTTTCGAAAATGTCTAAATTGCCGGAAAACTCATAATATAAGGATATAAGGTGTCCCTAACATATTTGACATTTGGATTCGGGAGAATAACAAGAACTTGTTTAAACTCTACGTAAGATGCATGCTGCTCGTCAGCTTTGAATACCTTTGCTGAGCCCCCAACAGATCGTATACACATAATCTGTATTTCCCCATTGTCTTCTACACTTCTCTGTGCAATTGCAGGATATCTATATTTAGTGGATTGCTTGGTTCCTTGGTCCCAAACTACTTGCTTCCTAATTGCCATACTGTCTACCATTAGATATGAATCGCTGAACTGGTCCCTTACAATTAGGTTCAAATCAATGTACTTAAAAACATCTTTTAAGAAGCCAGGTTCACAGTCTACACTTGCTACCCATTTGGAAATCAATGATTTATGAGGCAGAGGCATTAATTTTTGCAGGTATTCATATGCTGCTGGTGAATAAAAGTACACAGTCATCACAAATTTTTTCACATTTGTAGTTTATCTATTATCCTTTGACGAGAGACTTGTGTTCTTTTCTGATGATTGAGGAAGTTATGTAACTTCTCAGGAAGTTTCCCCTTCTTCTTCAATGAACTTATGATGTCATCCATGGAAAACACTTTCTTCTCTCTTCTTCGAAGTTCTTAACAGATGCACTTCAGTTTACCTTTTTCATTCGTGCACAATGTCTAAGAAAAAATTGCAAGTTTCTGTCGCCTTGCCTTCCATTTCTACTTTCGACTGTATACCACAATCAATTACTGACGAACCAACTGCACTCTGAAATAAAGAAATAATTTCGTTATATAAGATTGAAATAACTCAAGGCTTGATGAAAAAATATTACAAGAAAACTTTGGTGGTGTAAAAACATCTTTATACTAACGTTTTCGACACAATTCGCAGCTTCTGCATTGGATAAATGGGACATGCTTTCCACAGAAGAGTTCTCCTTGATAACATTCTCCACGCAATCAGTAGCTTCTGCAGTGGGCAAATCGAACACGGATTCCATGACAGAACGCTAAAAACAAAAATATGGACCTGTATTACAATATTGCTTAGACCTATGTAGCCCATTTGTGTCCGTACGAAATAAATTCACAAAAGTAAAAATCACACACATAGCAAGGAAATTAATTCGCTACCTCAAATGGAGAAGCATCGTTGTCACTCAAAATCCTGACAACACGTAGTCGTGGCTGTTTATTTTGTGGCATCAAATGTGTCGGAAAGTCAAAAACTGAATGTGTCGAAAAGTCAAAATCTGATGGCACTGCTTCGGGTTTGAGACGTTTCTTCCACGCTCCAGGGCTCACTACGTAATCATCTTGTCGTAAATGGTTTCCGCAAAGAGAACTGCAAGACATACGATTAAAATCTTTCCGCTTCACGGAAGTAATCCACTTCTTTAGCAGCTCAGGATGCTTTAGAGGAAACCTGTTAAAAAACATCGAATTATCAAACGCACTAAGTCTGTATTTTTATCGTATTGTATCGATAGTCCTATTACCTGTGAAATCGTAAGTCACTTTCCTTACTCCATCGCTTCGAACAGTTGAAAGCGGAACAAGAAATCACCATTTCGATAATCCTTAATTCCTCATAACCATGCAGACTGAGAGAAACTTCTTGCCAAATTCAAATATGGCGGACAATACAGACGACAGTAATCAGCTGGTAGAGCCATCTATCGGTAGGTCCGGTAGTTGAGCATCCCTCATTTCGCTAGCTTTAGACGCGTGTCGCAAGTTGCACCAGAGACTATATGCGGTGAAGTGTTTCGCTACAAGCATGTGAGGAGTGTCTCCCGATAGTACGCACTTGGCTGTTTTGACGCTTAGCTGCCGCAACTAACTAGCTATCGTTAAACGTCAATAATATTACCTTAATTTTAAAACTAGGTGGTCCGTTTCTTGTACAAAATTAAAGTGTCTCTCCAAGATATTGAAAAAACAGGTGATATTGCGATAGAAGAAGATGGGTCATCTTATGATAATGTAGTTAAAGACACCTATAAACGATCACACAATACGTCAGATTTTGCGTGTTCGTCGGGTTATTCAGCAATGTGTCGCTTAGTTGGGCATGTCGGTCTAACAAGGACAATGTCCAAGGTGTTCAGGTTTTGATATAGTAGTAGTTGACAAATGAGTAACATTTCCAAAGCGTTCATTTTTAAGAGATGAAAATTAAACCAGAGAGACATCGAACTCATTCTCTCAGCTTCTTTCGATTCACTATAGAAACATTTATGCATCGAAATGAAAAAAGTCACTCGATGATAGCAAATAAAGAAATATGAAATATCACTGCCTCAATTGTAGTAGTAGTTCGCCCCAAAAGCAAATAACATTTAATTTATAACTGAGAGGATAATGTGAAAGGTCTTCAGCGTTTAGACATCATTGATTGAAGCTAGATTAAAAGGTTCGTTTGAGCCAGTGAACTGACGACACATCCGAAACTTGCTCGCCGCTAAGAAACGCTGGGACTGGCGACAGACACGCACCCGTTTAAATGCTACACTTCCTATAAACTCGTCCAAGTCCTGGTCAGCCTTCCGCCGCCTTACCGGATCTAACCCTCCCCCCCCCCCCCCCCCCTACTATCCTCTCCTTCATGATAATCAACCCTCCCCTGACAACCTTAGTAAGGCCAATCACTTTGCCTCCTATCTCTCATATGTCGCATCTGCTCCGAACAATTCATTACGTAACGAACATGGTTTACTTTTTCGTAAGAAATTATTCACTCTTCAAAACAATGTTAAGGCGCATTTTTAAGTCATGTACTTGGGACCAACAAAATTTACTAAAACATGACGGGACAGCAGCAACGAAATAACAAGAAGCAGCAACAAACAACGAAAGCAGTTAAATGGAGCACAAGGCAAACATCAACATGAATGGTGTTTTCGAACAGGATGACTCGTCACGTGAAACCAACTTTCGGTCAGTAAACGTCAAAACAGCCAAGTGCATACTGTCGGGAGACACTCCCCGAGCACGTGTACCATTGTAGATGTATACATCATTAGATTAGATTTAGATTAGATTAATTATTCATTCTACAGACCCATAAGAGGACTTCTTAATGTCTATTTAGAACTGGCGCAGCTCTCTAAGTCGTGGCAGAAAAACGAAATGTTTGGCAGTATACAAAGCGTGTTAGAAAACAGCGTTTCAGCGAACTAAACAGGACCACAGGAAATTTTTCTCTGTTGAGGGGTAGAGAATAACGATGATAGCATGTTGGGTTGATAGATTTGAATGAACGTAGATCTGTAGTACTTGTATGTAGTTTGGGAACGCACCACAATGCACGCATTTCCGCCGAATGGCCAAAACAAGGTCCTGTCGCACTAACTTAGTTCGCTTTGTTTCTAGACGAGTTGCAGAAGGTGGTGGCTATGGCTTTGTCCGACTTCTACTCAGTTCCGACTTGAAATGGCATCATCACATGCGCAGAGCTGCAAAAGCGGAAGTAGTTGCAAGATGTGTAGGGACTGACTAAGACCATGTTGGATTTTTACTGTAGCAGATTGGTTCGAGAAAGGTGACTCGTTTCGAGAGACGAGAGCGCCAGAAATATAATTCACTTGTGGCTGTGATCCAGCGCAGGTATGTGGCTGAATGGGAGGACCTGATTCCAAATCGTAGACGTCATTTCTATCGGATAGCGTAACACTAGAGTAGTGAAAAGCTAGTGTAGATTTCTTACGACCTCAATAAGCATACGATTTAATACTGTTTGTGATCCTTCTCAATCAGTCATCACCTTTAACTCAGTGGATATATAACGGAACCTCTGACATGGTATTGAGACAGAATATGTTACACATACTGGATCAATATCTAGTGGCGTGAGGGAGTTGCAAATACCGGTCATGTACCGCGTTCCTTAACCGAATGACTTTCAGAATTCACCGATTTTATCACGAGGTTGCATTATGGGTTACGTGTTGGTCTGATAATACACATTCCTACGATTACCGTCTCGGCATTTGTCTGGACAAAAAACCACCTCATTCAGAGGTAATGTCGTACCTAGATTTATAAGGCAAGTATATACTCGTAACTTTTAACATTGATACTAGTGTACACCCGTAGAACCGAGACCACTTGTGGCAGTAACATACAGTAGTTGTTGCGATCTGGTTTTTTTAACATCTGAACGATTAAGTCTATCTTTATAAGACAGAGTGTTACCACTCGCAAGAAAAAACTTATTAGACATGTCGACCGATCGCTGATGTTCTCTCAGCATTATTTAGTGTCATAGACACTGAGTTATTGATGAATTATTATACTTAGTAGTGGTAGGAGATAGATGATAAGTTCGTGTTTGAGCATCAGGCTTATAAAGTATGTGTTTTTGGGAAGGAAATGACTATGTCCAGTCGTAAGGGGGGTTTGGATTTGACTTGGAGTACTTTGATAGCAAAGGGAAGCGTGTGTCAAGTCATAAGAATGATAGTGATATTTCTATTTCCAGAGCAACTGCCAACAGCAGGGTGTACTTCCGATAGTAGAATGAAGGTTTTCACGACCGGGTGACATGGCTGTTGATATACTTTTCGGGATGTGAGGTCCTGCTCCTTACGTTTCGTCCAGGACTGCGCTGGACTTCCTCAGAGGCGCTGCTCCACTGAGTCTTGCCGACTGACTGGTCAGGTATCTGAGAGCGACTTATTTTGTGAGAAAGGGGGGCGTGTTCTTCTTTCTTCCCTTGAAATATACCACTTGGAGTTCATTCTACCGAGTACCTGCTGTAGCGCAATATTCAAGTTCCTATCTTCAGTGGGAGAGAAGTGTAATTGAGTAAGAGTCTTTCTGTATTTGACGATATGTATGGCACTTTACGAGGTTTAGTTGTCGGTGCAATACAGTGATCAGTGTAAAATAATCGCTGGAAGTCTCGTCTGTAGAAGGAAAAATGCGGACAGTGCTTTGATATCAGAGGTAACAGTAATTCGTTGGGTAAATACGTAAGAGCAAATAAATAATGCTTGACTGATTCACATCCTTTGTGCTGGGATATAGGAGCCTCTACATAACGTTGAGGAAGTTTGCGTATATTGAGAACAGGAAGGATATCACCTCAGGTGCGCTGGGACGAGTGAATTCGATGTTATTTTCGTAAACATGTTCTGTTAGGGCAAGAATTTGCGTGCATACAAGCTGAGACACGAAGAAAGAGAGCATTAACTATTTCTGGGACAGTATAGAACAAACCGAGAGTTGGAGTTGGCTGTTATTTTTTACAAAGCCATGTGACGTAAGAATAAGATTCAGAACATTCTAGATGGCGACTCGCGATGCGGACATTTCGCGAGTACACACGGCAGAACGCAGGTCTTATGTTCCGTTAGGGGTAACTTTCACATGCGTAAGGCGTCGGCTCGGGGCTGTGATGGAGCGCGGTCCTGAACAGACGTCTGTTGTGCTTTGACAGCTGACGGCCGCGTCGACCATATGTCCGATTGCGTCATCATTGGTGTCTATCCGATAGGAATTTCTCAGGTGTGTGGATGGTGCAGCCGCCACCTCATGCTTGCAGAAGCCTAGCAAGGGCTGTGCGCGGATTGACATCTGACGGATGCATCACTTATCGCTACCTCTTGTGTACTCTTCTGGACAGGGGGTGTTGGACTGTGATTCTGTACGTTGATTCCATTATGTCGCTCTATAGGCCCTGCTATGCGCTATTTGGACAGTTTACGAATACTGAGCGTGTCTACACATCTGTACGAAGAATATTTAGGAGCAGTTTGCTATTGTGTACTGAAATTACGAGTTGGTTGCGTGTCTGTGGGCTGTGCAACATGACCCCAGGCACATCAGGGTGGATATTTTGTATAAATGTGAGAGATATACTCTATTCTTAAATAAGTTGTTTGAAAATAAATAGAGTGCACTGCATCCTTACTCTCCCCAGCAGCCCCCCGTTTTCTCTCACCATCTTGGTTTACATCACGAAAAGGACGACAGCGTCCTCTGCTGGTGGTACTGAGTACTAGACTTTGTGGAGAACACACTGTTTGCCCCCATCATGGATAACTGAACATGCGTCATCAGCTGGTGTCATGGAGGCGTCCTCTGGCGGCGGCGAAATATACTAAGACAGATGGGGTCTGGAGCATGTGGTGAACCCACCAGGTGGCGCCATCTTTTATTACGGTACTTGCATCATCACCTGACGTCACTGCAGCGTCCTCTGGTGGCATCAATATGAACTAAGTCAGTTGGGCTCTGGACTCAGTGGTGAATACACTGTGTGGTGGTGATGTCACTAATTCTTTAAATAAAGGCTGGTGTATGATTTCAACAGTTGAGAATTACCAAGCAGAGTGTTTTAGATGGATTATTATTTTGACAATTTACGACTTGTTTGGCTATCTGGACGTAAATGAATTGCATTATTTAGGAGTGGTTTGCATGTCTGTAGGCTATGCAATGCGTCGTTATTTTTCACGGTTTAAAATTACCAAGTGTGTGTGTAGAGCTTTATAAAGGAGTTATTTAGGAGTAGTTTGCAGGTCTGTATGCTGTGGGACATGTCAGAGAGTGTGTTCTGTTATAAATATACTCCATCCCTAAATAAATTGCTCCAAAATAAATAAAGTACACTCCTTCTTCTCTCCGTCAGCCTAGTGCAGGCTGAGTCCTTTTACCACCCGCCCCTAGGAAGAGGTGACGGCCTGGTAACTTAGGTTAATGGTGGTGGTGAGTTTCGTTTGCAACTATTTTCTTACATTGGTAGCGAAAGCGCAAGTGACCTTTCTTTACTGCCAAAATTCAAACTTGGCGCCGGTTCCTAGGAGGAGGTGGCGGTCGGGTGGCTGAGGTTAGTACAAGTGTCCTTTCTTTCTCACAATTTTCTTAGGTTCATAGCGAATGCGCATGCGACCTTCCTTCCCGTGATTTTCTTAGGTGGACGCATTATCATGTTGGAATTTAAACTTCCCGCCATTTCTTGGGGTGGGGGGAGGGAGGTTAGGTTAGTGGAAGTAACTCAATTGACCTTCTTCCCGCCAAAATTCAAACTTCCCACCCAAATCCGCTCTCTTGGATGACGTAACGGTTGCGCTTTCTGGTGGCGACAATATGAACTAAGTCAGTTGGAGTCCAGAACTGTTGGCGCACACACATGCTTGAAATTTGTTACATAATAAAGACAAGTTCTTTTCCCGCGATTTTCCTGGGTGTGACGCATTATCATGTTGGTATTTGAAATTCGCGCCATTTTTCTGCGCGAGGGGTGTGTGGCACTTTCCCGCCAAAATTCAAACTTCCCGCTAAAATCCGCCATTTTCATGACGTCATCGCCCCCATTTTGGATAACGGTACTTTGGAATGATGCCCCTGATGTCCCAATACTCGCGATAACGTTGCTGTAGCTACAGCAACACACGGCGACCTGTCAACGTAGTTGCACAGTTGCAGGACACGAGCAAGAGCGGCTGACTCGCGACGCACACATGAGAGGCGACGCGCTGTACCGACGCAGCACCTTTCGCCGACAGCACTAAATGACGAAGGATCATTAATAATGGCGAGATGGTTCATTCCCCCTCCTTCCCTTAATAACTGAGTCGTGTCACAGTCAAATCAGCCCTCAGGTTTGTAATTATTTTTTGAGTGTAAAAGGTGCTGAAATAAATGCAGTCATTTCATCTTTCATTCACCAAAACAATTTATTCTTTTCGCTTAGCAATCCCTTAATCTCATTACCTTCTTGCTTTTTGTTTTCAGTTAATTATTGATGTCAATTGATCATTGGCTCCAAATGTGGGGCAATATAATTAGTAGTTGGCATGTCAATTAACGCAAAATATCAATTAATTATCAATTTATAACATTTTGACACCCAATGTGGGGCGATCTCATTGGTAATTTGTTTGCTATGTGACATCTAAAGGATTCTCGGTTCACTACACTTTGGCGCCAAACGGGGGGCAATAGAACTAGTGCTGTGCATGTCATTTTATGCAACAGATCAAGGAATACTCGATTCATTAACTTTTTGGACTCAAAGTGGAGCGATCTTATTTTACTCATCTACATTTCATTTCACGTCAGAGAGGAGAATTTCTCAATTCGCTGCATTAAATTTGTTAGCAAGCCAGCATCTTAAGTCGCCGAAATGGCGTCAACTAAAAAGGACTTGCAATACGGCAGCTGAACTTCCCCGCATGGGGTCTCCCGGCCAACAATGCCATACGATTATCATCATTCTAGTCTTTTATCTTTTTCCAGCACAGATACCAAAGAATTCCAATTTACATATTGTGAATTTACCGCCTCTCCCAATAAGAGCCATCAAGTGGCCAATTTTTTTCCTTGGCTAATTAAGTATTTCTTGCACATCTTTTAATTCAGTGGACTTCTTTGGTGATGTTCAAAGTAGCTACAAATTCTGTTTAGAATGACTGAACAGTATTCAGCTGCTCAGCTGAGTGCTAGAGCTGACGGATGGGCCACACAAGCTACAGATAACGCTGAGTGGGACAAATAAAAGTGGCCCGGGTGAGTGAATACGATTGGACGTGAATGTGTGGACATAACCTCACCCCGTGACGTGCACAGCGGTTCAGAGCATAGTGCAGGCTGCGTAGGGCAGGCTGTATCAGTGTGAGTGCAGCAGGGCTAAGGCAATGATGGTACTAAAAATGGTGCATCGGATGTTGGTTGTGGAAATTTACGTGACAACGTCGTGGGAACGGTGTGGCCAGTTCTTCACTGAGAAGTTTAATGGTGTCAAAGTGCCGGCAAAGAGTGCCGTGCAATGCTTAGTCTGATATGGTATCTCACGGGATCTGTTTTGAATGTTTTGAACAAGTCAAAAAACATTTCGAAACGTGCCCACACACAAGAAACAGTGTCTGCAGTTCACTAGAAAATGTTTCGGAGTCGTACCAAGTCAACACGATGCCTGTTGCAAGAGATCGGTATATCACATTGATCATGCGGATGAATACTCGACCTGGACTTACAGTCTTGTCGCTGCAGCAGCTGGCCACGCAGATCACCTGATGCGTAGGTGTGTGATTACTTTGTGTGTGATTACTTAGATGTATCGCATAAAGCCTCACAGTCTTCAAGAACTGCAACATAACTTTTCCAATAAGATTGCAGCATTTCCTGGGTTCAGCATCGATTTGCATTCAGCATATTGCTGACCGGGGCCCGAAAGTGCCAAGAGATAAATGGTGGTCACTTTCAACATCTGCTGTAGTCAGTTTGGTACTGCATTTCCGTTCCTCCGCTGTGTTTATTTGTACCCTGTAAATGGGAATAATTGTTTTTAAAAGGAGTTGCCATACCAAACTGGACGCCTGTCATAACAGATGCACTGTCAGTAGCAACTGAGGAGCATTTACTCTTATCAGTGTCATGTCTATACAATTCCTACAACACATGAATACAGTGGACAGTAGACAGGAGACAGTTATAGGATCAAGGCGGTGTCGGATTACGAAAAATGTCAGATTATCAGAGATGCTGAATTATCAAAAATTTTGGATTATCAAAAATGTCAGATTACCAATGTCTCAATTACATCTACGTCGGTGATAGCTGCGCAAACACTTCTCCACGTTCGCGTACACCATAATTACTCTACCATGCAGACATTGGGGTCACACTCGCCTAGCGTGAGACTTTCCAGGGGCGGTGGGTGTGGAGAGGGGGGGGGGGGGGCGGTGCATTGGCTACGGAGGGGATGGAGCCTCTACGTCGTTTCTAGGTCCCCAGTTCCATACAATACAATGCGCTGTACTTAACTATACTACGCCTATTGTTACAACACATATTGAGCATGTACGAACGTATTTAGTGTCAGCGAAGTTATAAAATATACATATGTACATATAAGACAAATTTGTTATGTATAAATGCATACAAATGCACACATAAATACAATGTACATAATACATACAAGTGTATACAAGTAGCATATTTTTTACTTGTATTTATTACTTTTAAACTCTGTGGTAGTTTTTTGTTTTTTCTTTTGTAAAGAGGCTGTCATCGCTTTTTATTGAATGTGTTTTAACATTAAAATGTTCTCGTAGTCGAGTTCCCTCTATTCACAACGGCATACCATAGTGTTGGCAGCCACCATAAACTCATTGCAAGTGATAGTGCATTTCACTTCCGTGGCCGCCTCAAATGGGTCGACGTCTACAACATGAGCCATAAATTCCTGGATTATCTCCTCTTCTGTCAATTCAAAACCAATGTTATAGTGTAACACCCATCTTTTCTGTTCTTCTGCATCTTCTTACACAATGTTAATTATATAAGAAAATGTAAGCACAACCTTGGTAACTTCGTTATCATCTTCAGATTTGCTATCTCTGCCGACTTTCTTTCGTAGGAGTGAGTTTTCTGGTCAAATATTTTTCCAAGATTTTACCAGATTTAAAAGCTTGACTTCACACAACGCAAATGCATTGACAATGACATCCTTGATGTTAAATTTTTCCAAGACTGATGCGATGTTTGCGTCAGGTTGGCTGACGATAGCAATCAGTAAGCGTTTTTTGTAATGTGGTTTCAATGTTTTGGTAACATTTTAATCCAATGGTTGAATCAGTGCAGTAGTATTTTTTTGGAAAATACAAAGCATCTGTATAACCAATAGCTGTTTTAACTCTCAATTCTTCCTTGTCCGGGTTTCTTGGAGCAGTACCTAATAACAAAAGGGTCTTCAATGAGAGATTTTTTTTCTCTTTAAGTGTTCTTTGACTTCTTGTACAAAATGGTTGGAAAGCCAATCTAAAATAAAACTTCTTTAGCAAACCGTGCTCGGTTTTGGCTTTCGTATGTCGCTGGAAGAGGTGCGACTTTTATGTTTTTACGCTACTGGCCTTAAAAATTGCTACAACAAGAAGAAATGCAGTTGATAAGTGGGTATTCATTGGACAAATATATTACACTAGAACTGACATGTGATTACATTTTCACGCAATTTGGGTGTATAGATCCTGAGAAATCAGTACCCATAACAACCACCTCTGGCCATAATAACGGCCTTGATATGCCTGGGCATTGAGTCAAACAGAGCTTGGATGGCGTGTACAGGTACAACTGCCCATGCAGCACCAACACAATACCACAGTTCATCAAAAGTAGTGACTGGCGTATTGTAACGACCCAGTTGCTCGGTCACCATTGACCAGACGTTTTCAATTGGTGAGAGATCTGGAGAATGTGCTGGGCAGGGCAGCAGCCGAACATTTTCTGTATCCACAAAGGCCCGTACAGGATCTGAAACATGCGGTTGTGCATTATCCTGCTGAAATGTAGGGTTTCGCAGGGACTGAATAGAGGGTAGAGCCACGGGTCGTAACACATCTGAAATGTAACCTCCACTATTCAAAGTGCCGTCAATGCGAACAAGAGGTGACCGAGACGTGTAACCAATGGTACCCCATACCATCACGTCGGATGATACGCCAGTATGGCGTTGACGAATACACGCTTCCAATATGCGTTCACAGCGATGTCGCCAAACACGGATGCGACCATCATGATGCTGTAAACAGAACCTGGATTCATCCGAAAAAAAACGATGTTTTGCCATTCATACACCCAGGTTCGTCGTTGAGTACACCATCACAGGCGCTCCTGTCTGTGATGCAGCATCAAGGGTAACTGCAGCCATGGTCTCCGAGCTGAGAGTCCATGCTGCTGCAAACGTCGTCGAACTGTTCGTGCATATGGTTGTTGTTTTGCAGACATCCCCATCTGTTGACTCAGGGATCGATATGTGGCTGCACGTTCCGTTACAGCCATGCGGATAAGATGCCTGTCATCTCGACTGCTAGTGATACGAAGCCACTGGGATCTAGCACGGCATTCCGTATTACCCTCCTGAACCCACCGATTCAATATTTTGCTAACAGTCATTGGATTTCGACCAATGCGGGCAGCAATGTCGCGATACGATAAACCGCAATCGCGATAGGCTACAAGCCCACCTTTATCAAAGTCGGAAACGTGATGGTACGCATTTCTCCTACTTACACGAGGCATCACAACAACGTTTCACCAGGCAACGCCGGTCAACTGCTGTTTTTGTATGAGAAATCGGTTGCAAACTTTCCTCATGTCAGCACGTAGTAGGTGTCGCCACCGGCGCCAACCTTGTGTGAATGCTCTGAAAAGCTAATCATTTACATATCACAACATCTTCTTCCTGTCGGTTAAATTTCGCGTCTGTAGCACGTCATCTTCGTGGTGTAGCAATTTTAATGGCCAGTAGTGTAAATGGCCATGGGAACTTGGACTTACCCACAGCTAAGAGTTTTAACACATGGCTTCCAGCGGCATTTGCGCACACTATTAACGTGAGAAGCTGTTTTCGAGGTTTCCTCCCTGAAAGTCTTTTTCTTCTTCCATTAAAAAAGCGTTGGTTGGGAGTTACCACTAGCTTAAGCCGGTTTCAACGGCATTATACAGTTGTTCAGGTGTAAGGCCCAGTTCGTCGATTTTACCGTTTAAAACTTGAATCAACTGAGAAACTTCACTGTAGTCATCTTATAATTTTTCTCCTCCCATGTGCAAGAAACGAATTCCGTGCCACTTCTTAAAGTTTTCAAACCAGCCATCGCTGGCAGGAAAGTCACCTTTGTTGGTCATTTCACGATAAAAAAGCTAGGCTTTCTGTTTTAAAATATCTCGTGAAATAGGGATATGTCTGCTTTTTTGTCGTTTAAATCAAACATACAGAGCTTTCTCAACTTGCACGTATTCGCTCATGCGAAGGATTTTTCTCTGAGAGTCATCTTCTACAATTTTTATTAATTGTTCTGTTTTACTCCTACCTTTTACTACGTCATAAACGGTGGGGTCACCCGATATCAAAAGCTTTAGAAATGGAAGTTGGAGATTCACAACTGTCATATCTGTTAATAATTCCCCACTTATCAGCAAGGGTTAAAGTGTTGTGCTTAAGTTTAGCATCTCCACTTGTTCTCGTCATCACACAACACTTTTCAGCACAAAAATTAAAACAGAGCAATTAGACCACGTAGCAGAACTCAAATTCACTAATAACGCCGAAGGAGCACTCTCAATAACACATTTTTTTATACTGGCGTGAGGAACGGGGCAGGCGGGAGGAGGTGCCTGTCCCAAGTTTGTGCCTGTCCGTATTTGAAGCAAACGCAGTGGCGACCTCCGACCCGGCAACGGACTACGGAAGTGTCGGATTGCTAGATGTCGCATTATCGCTAGTATACCGTATATCACTCTCTCAGTACTACTGTCAGCAGATGTAGTGTTAAGCAACAAGTGAATATTTTTCCCTTCTGCACTATTTTTACATACTGGATGGCTATAATTAAACTTTCCTTGTTTAAAACGTTATTGTTGTTGTGGTCTTCAGTCCTGAGACTGGTTTGATGCAGCTCTCCATGCTACTCTATCCTGTGCAAGCTTCTTCATCTCCCAGTACCTACTGCAACCTACATCCTTCGGAATCTGTTTAGTGTCTTCATCTCTTGGTCTCCCTCTACGATTTTTACCCTCCACGCTGCGCTCCAGTACTAAATTGGTGATCCCTTGATGCCTCAACACATGTCCTACCAACCGATCCCTTCTTCTAGTCAAGTTGTGCCACAAACTTCTCTTCTCCCCGATCCTATTCAATACCTCCTCATTAGTTATGTGATCTACCCATATAATCTTCAGCATTCTTCTGTAGCACCACATTTCGAAAGCTTCTATTCTCTTCTTGTCAGAACTATTTATCGTCCATGTTTCACTTCCATTCATGGCTACACTCCATACAAATACTTTCAGAAACGACTTCCTGACACTTAAATCTATACTCGATGTTAACAAATTTCTCTTCTTCAGAAACGCTTTCCTTGCCATTGCCAGTCTACATTTGATATTCTCTCCATTTCGACCATCATCAGTTAATTTGCTCCCCAAATAGCAAAACTCCTATACTACTTTAAGTGTCTCATTTCCTAATCTAATTCCCTCGGCATCACCCGACTTAATTCGACTACATTCCATTATCCTCGGTTTGCTTTTGTTGATGTTCATCTTATACCCTCCTTTCAAGACACTATCCATTCCCTTTGCTGTCTCTGACAGAATTACGATGTCATCGGCGAACCTCAAAGTTTTTATTTCTTCTCCATGGATTTTAATACCTACTCCGAATTTTTCTTTTGTTTCCTTCACTGCTTGCGCAATATATAGATTGAATAATATCGGGGATAGGCTACAACCCTGTCTCACTCCCTCCCCAACCACTGCTTCCCTTTCATGTCCCTCGACTCATATAACTGCCATCTGGTTTCTGTACAAATTGTAAATAGCCTTTCGCTCCCTGTATTTTACCCCTTCCACCTTCAGAATTTGAAAGAGAGTATTCCAGTCAACATTGTCAAAAGCTTTCTCTAAGTCTACAAATGCTAGAAACGTAGGTTTGCCCTTCCTTAATCTAGCCTCCTAAGTTACGTCGTAGGGTCAGTATTGCTTCATGTGTTCAAATATTTCTACGGAATCCAAACTGATCTTCCCCAAGGTCGGCTTCTACTAGTTTTTCCATTCGTCTGTAAGGAATTCGTGTTAGTATTTTGCATCCGTGATTTATTACACTGATAGTTCGGTAATTTTCACATCTGTCAGCACCTGCCTTCTTTGGGATTGGAATTATTATATTAAGACGTTATAATACGGAAATTAATTACCATACGAATACCAAACTTGGTAGCATTAATGTCCAGGGTATCGGGTCCATAATTTCCACGTGTCAGAGCGCAACCGTCCAGATCGAACTATGGCCACCAAGTGCTGTGATCAGTCGTCATGATTCAGTCTGACCCACCTGACCAGTTGCAGTGCACCTGTTGAAATGTCAATACGAGCTTGGACAAAACGAGCATGGCATTATTGGTGAAGCTCTGTTATCAAAACAACAGTAATGCTGAAGCTGCACTTCGAGAGCCGGCCGCTGTGGCCGAGCGGTTCTAGGCGCTTCAGTCTCGAACCGCGCGACCGCTACGATTGCAGGTTGGAATCCTGCCTCGGGCATAGATGTATGTGATGTCCTTAGGTTAGTTTGGTTTAAGTAGTTCTAAGTTCTCGGGGATTGATGACCTCAGATGTTAAGTCCCATAGTGCTCAGAGCCATTTGAACCATTTTTTGCACTTCGGGAATATTGCCGGCTGAAAGGATTACGGAAGGATCCTCTTTCTCCCCGTTGTGCGGAACATGATCAAGAAGTTCGAATCAACTGGAGAACTGGGCGTCGTTCTCGGAAGAGGCCGACTACTGGTTACACCACAGCTGGTTGATGAAATCGCTGTTGCTACGCCAGACAACGCTGCGACCTATTCCCGATCGTCAGGCAGAGCGCGTTCTGGGTCACGACAGTTGAACATCCCATGAGCCACTGTACAGAAGGTGCTTCGAACCATTCTCAAATGGTGTCTGTACAAGATCCATATGGTACAGCATCTTGCACCAAAGGACGCATAACGACAAGTTGACTTCACTCTCCACTTTCTCGTGAGGATTGAACTTGACAAGAGCTGGCGCTGCATCATCCTATGGGTAGACGACGAAGCTCATTTTTCTCTGATGGATGAGGTGAACACACACAATTGCCGAGTGCGGGGATCTTCAACTCCAGTCACTGTACATGAAGTTTCACTTTACAGTGAACGTGTCACCATATGGTGCGGCTTCATGGCTACGTTCATCATTGGCCTGGTTTTCTTTGAAGAGGTTGGGGCTCAAGGACCAAGGAGGTGCAGTGTGACTTGTCAGCACTACAGCAATATGCTTCGCGAGCATGTCATACCCTCCCTGTAAGATAGAGACGCATTGAATTCAACAGTTTTCATGAAGTATGGGGTACCACAGCACATCGCTCGTGAAGTTGGGCATGTTTCTCTGAAACACATTTGGAAACGATCGAATTATCAGCCGATCTCTTGCAAATGCTTGGCTGGCACGATCACCTGATCTCACTCCCTGTGATTTCTGGTTGTGGCGCTACCTGAGGGACAGGGTTTACCAGGGGAACATTCACACGTTCTGATCAGAAGCGCTACATATAAAGAGAGGTAGCTAGTACACACACGGACATGCTTTGTTCTGCTGTGCAGAATGCAATCCTGCGCCTGTAGACTCTTCTGGACACTGATGAGCGCCATATCGAGCCCCTCTTGTAGCAGTAATGGTACCAGTATATAATGCTATGATGAACCGTAGCAGCACAGTAAAAGTGTTTCAACTGAATGGATTTTGCATTATTTCTCTTCTCTATGTCCTTGACATTAATGCTACCAAGTACAGTCCTCCAGTTATTAGTTAACGTGTTATAACGTGGTAAGTAGAGAAAGTGTAATTATAATCACCCAGTATATAATTAGAGTTTCTGTTTGAGTACTGTCAGTAGACTCGTCTATCATAATTGAATATCACCTGTCTGACTTTATTTTCTGTAAAATATCATCAGCCTTTTTTTACAAATTGCATCCTTCGTATCATGAATACTATGATAACTTTCATAATCTGCCACTAAAAGTTAATTTGCTCAAAGAAAGACATCCGAAGTCTATACACAACTCTTTTAATACAAAAAACTTCCTTGTAGCGATATTGTCCTTCGATCTTTCGTAAATGATTTACATAACGGCTGCTATGCTTTCCTCGACGTTTTTACAGGATGCAGCTGAGGCTTAGACACAGTTTGGTGCCTCTAACGACTCTCAAACTGATTTCTTATGGTACAACGAAATTTCATGACTCCTAAATGTATCAGCTTTGGGCTTTGACAACACGATATCCTGAATGTAAAAGAAAGATAAAGAGTCTTTAGTGGCCACAGATTTACTTGTATCTAGCTTAGAAGTTACAACTAGAAGTAAGATGTAATTGTAATACATGGAAGTCAAATTATATATTAACACAAGAATAATTTAGAACTGCATAACAAGTTGATTAAGTTAACATTTATAATTTGATCTGGGAGTACTTCTTTTCAGTTTCAGTCCCTGTCGCGTCCAGCCGGCCGGGTTGGCCGACCGGTTCTAGTCGCTACCGTCTGGAGCCGAGCGACTGCTACGGTTGCAGGTTCGAATCCTGCCTCGGGCATGGATGTGTGTGATGTCCTTAGGTTAGTTAGGTTTAAGTAGTTCTAAGTTCTAGGGGACTGATGACCTCAGAAGTTAAGTCCCAAAGTGCTCAGAGCCATTTTGTCGCGTCCATAAGTGCCTGGACACGAACTTTGCTAGCACTAACAGCCTTTACAAGTGCCATAGCGGCCCTTTATTAGTTAGAGGGCCCGCACAACAGACAACTGACCTTCCTTCAAGAGCTCTCCAGTGGATGTAAACATCAACAGACTTTCCTCGTAAACACGGCACTTTTTCGTGAAAAGCCATGTGACAGAGATCCACCAATTGGAACTAATGTGATTACATGTAGAATCTGCCGAATCAGTGTTACAAGCATGCCAGCAGACTCAGACCGGCAGTGTGTACCTACAGCTAGGACAGCTCTAGCCGATACCTACGCTGGCTCTAGGCTAGTAGACACTTGCCTAAGCCTTCAGTAGAAAGTTGTATCTTCTTGGTCGTAACGCCACTAGTAATTGTGTATTATAGTATTTTGGTTATTATTTTTTCCGTTGTCTTGTGCTCTTATCTGGTTTTTTTTTTTTTTTTTTTTTTTTTTTTTTCTTTGCCACCACAGAAATGGTTGGGTTTCTAGTTGTTCTTGCATTTGGAAATAATTGCACGCCAAGAAGGCGTTTTAGTGAAAGTGTGTTCAGACTTGATCCTTAGTTCCTTCCTGCCAGCCACAGAACGCTATAGCTATTGGCGATGAGGATGGGACTTTCATTTTCGAACGAAACGGCCTCCTCAGAGGAATTTCTTCAGTCCTTAATGGAAACTCTACAGCAGATTGAGGCACCGCTCACACGGTCAGGTATCGTCCTCACTCCCCAACGTTGCAAGAGGTAGCTCATAGAGTTGATTGGACACGTTGCACGTGGCTCCACTGACGTTTCCAGCTTTCGATACGTCTGTCGAACCATGGTCAAATTATGTCGAACGGTTGGAACAACATTTACTGACACATTAGATCCAATCCCCGACGAAAATCGGAGTCGTGCTTTTTTTTAGCAGCAGTCCGTCCACAGGCGTACCGTTTCATTCAACAATTGAACCTTGAGCAGTGCCCTCGCGACCTCTCGTTTACCCATACTGCAGCGGAGTGTGTGGTGATATGAAACTTCTTGAAAGATTAAAACTGTGTGCCGGACCGAGACTCGAACTCGGAACCTTTGCCTTTCGTGGGCAAGTGCTCTACAATCTGAGCTACAGTGCACTCCAAGACCTTCTATGAAGTTTGGTAAGTAGGGGACGAGGAACTGGCAAATTGAAGCCGTGAGGAGAGGTCATGAGTTGTTCTTGGGTAACTCAGTTGGTAGAGCACTTGCCCACGAAAGACAAAGGTCCCGAGTTCGAGTCTCGGTCCGTCACACAGTTTTATTCTGCCAGCACGTTTCAACCCGTGTGTTGCTGTCCTCGAATTTAAGTGGAGTTGAAGCATCATGAACTCTGTCTTTCTGTGTCTGCTTATTGCTAAAGTTTTTTATGAAGATTTTGTTACGAGGATTTTGGAAACATATTAGATAAATGTAATATTGTTTTGTCACAATGCACTTATTTTCTGAGTTTAATTTGAGTAGTTGAAGTTCCACAGCACAGCTACATCATAATGTCTTATCCACCGATGACAGTATGATTGGGGAAATCAATACTAGTGAACTTAAGTTTTCTCTAAGCCTTTCGTTTAAATCTGGAAACGATTATGTTGGTCGATAGAAAGGTCTGATAATAAATTTTTGCCCAGCAGTGACAATGAATATTGTCTAGATAAGCCCACATCCTGCAGTTTCAATTTCTGTTTTAGTGGATTTGATTTTCTCGTCTAGTGCGACAAATATACCGTTTCCCATTAGCCAATCCTTTCAAAATACGCTTAACTTTTCTCCAAACATTTCACTGTTGTCAATTTCAGGTTTTAATCAGTTTTCTGCACCTATTATCCATTTCATGATTAACCCCTGACTTTGACCTCATATTCTGGTTACATCGCATGATGTACAATTATTTGTTGTACCTTATCAGAATTGTAGAAATATATACTTTTATTTCTTGTACGAGTATTATATTTGAGTTGCAAAGGGAGCGACATACGCTGAAATATTTAAGCGTGGTTCTTAGAACATTTTTTGGCAAGTTCAACCTTGAGAACTGATAGAAGCCAGACCATAACTAGGACAAAAATTTCGTTTGGACAGTTTAAAATACAATAATTTGCTGTTTTCAGGCGGATTTTCGTTATTTTTCATCACTATAGTGTCTAATTCAAGACACTCCGATTGAGTTTATTGTTGTGGCTTTCGTGGCAGAAAAAGCAAATTGGAAAGCTTGAGCTTTAAATGGCTACACTGCATATCATTACCAATGACTACTCACCATGTTTTTGGCAGTCACGAGTTAGTTGAAATCTACGTGGGGAGTTTGGAAAATACACTCCTGGAAATGGAAAAAAGAACACATTGACACCGGTGTGTCAGACCCACCATACTTGCTCCGGACACTGCGAGAGGGCTGTACAAGCAATGATCACACGCACGGCACAGCGGACACACCAGGAACCGCGGTGTTGGCCGTCGAATGGCGCTAGCTGCGCAGCATTTGTGCACCGCCGCCGTCAGTGTCAGCCAGTTTGCCGTGGCATACGGAGCTCCATCGCAGTCTTTAACACTGGTAGCATGCCGCGACAGCGTGGACGTGAACCGTATGTGCAGTTGACGGACTTTGAGCGAGGGCGTATAGTGGGCATGCGGGAGGCCGGGTGGACGTACCGCCGAATTGCTCAACACGTGGGGCGTGAGGTCTCCACAGTACATCGATGTTGTCGCCAGTGGTCGGCGGAAGGTGCATGTGCCCGTCGACCTGGGACCGGACCGCAGCGACGCACGGATGCACGCCAAGAACGTAGGATCCTACGCAGTGCCGTAGGGTACCGCACCGCCACTTCTCAGCAAATTAGGGACACTGTTGCTCCTGGGGTATCGGCGAGGACCATTCGCAACCGTCTCCATGAAGCTGGGCTACGGTCCCGCACACCGTTAGGCCGTCTTCCGCTCACGCCCCAACATCATGCAGCCCGCCTCCAGTGGTGTCGCGACAGGCGTGAATGGAGGGACGAATGGAGACGTGTCGTCTTCAGCGATGAGAGTCGCTTCTGCCTTGGTGCCAATGATGGTCGTATGCGTGTTTGGCGCCGTGCAGGTGAGCGCCACAATCAGGACTGCATACGACCGAGGCACACAGGGCCAACACCCGGCATCATGGTGTGGGGAGCGATCTCCTACACTGGCCGTACACCTCTGGTGATCGTCGAGGGGACACTGAATAGTGAATGGTACATCCAAACCGTCATCGAACCCATCGTTCTATCATTCCTAGACCGGCAAGGGAACTTGCTGTTCCAACAGGACAATGCACGCCCGCATGTATCCCGTGCCACCCAACGTGCTCTAGAAGGTGTAAGTCAACTACCCTGGCCAGCAAGATCTCCGGATCTGTCCCCCATTGAGCATGTTTGGGACTGGATGAAGCGTCGTCTCACGCGGTCTGCACGTCCAGCACGAACGCTGGTCCAACTGAGGCGCCAGGTGGAAATGGCATGGCAAGCCGTTCCACAGGACTACATCCAGCATCTCTACGATCGTCTCCATGGGAGAATAGCAGCCTGCATTGCTGCGAAAGGTGGATATACACTGTACTAGTGCCGACATTGTGCATGCTCTGATGCCTGTGTGTATGTGCCTGTGGTTCTGTCAGTGTGATCATGTGATGTATCTGACCCCAGGAATGTGTCAATAAAGTTTCCCCTTCCTGGGACAATGAATTCACGGTGTTCTTATTTCAATTTCCAGGAGTGTAAGTTTCCCCTGTCGACTGTGGTCAGAGTTGTGTGTGAAAGGAAAAAAAAAGAGAATGAGGCATTAAAGATAAGACATATCTTTATTTGTCTACATAATTTTCAAGTACATTGAGACATTTGTCACACCGCTATATAAGCTTCAAAAAGCCTTCCAGGAAAAGATCAGGGCGTTGCATACGGAAGAAACGTTGAACGGCTTGTTTGACGTCAGCATTGCTGTCAATGCGCCTTCCGCCGAGAGTCTCCTTCAAAGCAGGAAACAGATGGAAGTCACTTGGTGCGAGACCCGGACTGTAAGGCGTATGGTGCAGGCGCTCCCAACCAAGAGTTGCAATATGGTTTTGCGTTGCAGGCGTAGTGTGTGGTCTCACATTGTCATTCGACAGCAGAACGCCAGATCCGAGAAGGCCAGGACGCTTTTTCCGAACCACCTAATCCAATTTCGACAGAGTGGCACAGTACTGCGCAGCATTGATGGTTGCATCCTCCATAAAGTCCAGCAGCAAAACACCTTTGGCGTTCCAGAAAACGGTGAGTAGCGGATAACAGCGCTCACTTCCGCCTTTGACCACGATTCCAAAACGCACCTTCTCTCCATACATCCGGGAAAAGACCGAGCGGCTGGCCTCCGCGTTGCGCAGGCACTGCGACAACGCCATTTGCTTGATCGCAGTCGACCTCTACCCAATGCTGTATCGGCGTCTTACACGTGAGCATTCACCTGCCGTGTCGTCTGTCTCCTATATCACACAAATCTGCCCACTGTTGACAGGGGAAGGTTATTTTCCAAATCCCCCTCGTATATGAGGCTGTAGTGGAGCTTAGTTGTCATACTGGTACACTGCAACTGTTGTGTTGCTATACAGGGTGTTACAAAAAGGTACGGCCAAACTTTCAGGAAACATTCCTCACACACAAAGAAAGAAAATATGTTATGTGGAGATGTGCCCGGAAACGCTTACTTTCCATGTTAGAGCTCATTTTATCACTTCTCTTCAAATCACATTAATCATGGAATGGAAACACACAGCAACAGAACGTACCGGCGTGACTTCAAACACTTTGTTACAGGAAATGTTCAAAATGTCCTCCGTTAGCGAGGATAAACGTATCTACCCTCCGTCGCATGGAATCCCTGATGCACTGATGCAGCCCTGGAGAATGGCGTATTGTATCACAGCCGTCCACAATACGAGCACGAAGAGTCTCTACATTTGGTAGGTACCTGGGTTGCGTAGACAAGAGCTTTCAAATGCCCCCATAAATGAAAGTCAAGAGGGTTGAGGTCAGGAGAGCGTGGAGGCCATGGAATTGGTCCGCCTCTACCAATCCATCGGTCACCGAATCTGTTGCTGAGAAGCGTACGAACACTTCGACTGAAATGTGCAGGAGCTCCATCGTGCGTGAACCACATGTTGTGTTGTACTTGTAAAGGCACATTTTCTAGCAGCACAGGTAGAGTATCCCGTATGAAATCATGATAGCGTGCTCCATTGAGCGTAGGTGGAAGAACATGGGGCCCAATCAAGACATCACCAACAATGCCTGCCCAAATGTTCACAGAAAATCTGTGTTGAAGACGTGATTACACAATTGCGTGCGGATTCTCGTCAGCCCACACATGTTGATTGTGAAAATTTACAATTTGATCACGTTGGAATGAAGCCTCATCCGTAAAGAGAACATTTGCACTGAAATGAGAATTGACACATTGTTGGATGAACCATTCACAGAAGTTTACCCGTGGAGGCCAATCAGCTGCCGATAGTGCCTGCACACGCTGTACATGGTACGGAAACAACTGGTTCTCCCGTAGCACTCTCCATACAGTGACGTGGTCAACGTTACCTTGTACAGCAGTAACTTCCCTGACGCTGACATTAGGGTTATCGTCAACTGCACGAAGAATTGCCTCGTCCATTGCAAGTGTCCTCGTCGTTCTAGGTCTTCCCCAGTCGCGAGTCATAGGCTGGAATGTTCCGTGCTCCCTAAGACGCCGATCAATTGCTTCGAACGTCTTCCTGTCGGGACATCTTCGTTCTGGAAATCTGTCTCGATGCAAACCTATCGCGCCACGGCTATTGCCCGGTGCTAATCCATACATCAAATGGGCATCTGCCAACTCCGCATTTGTAAACACTGCACTGACTGAAAAACCACGTTCGTGATGAACACTAACCTGTTGATGCTATGTACTGATGTTCTTGATGTTAGTACTGTAGAGCAATGAGTTGCATGTCAACACAAGCACCGAAGTCAACATTACCTTCCTTCAATTGGGCGAACTGGCGTTGAATCGAGAAAGTACAGTACATACTGACGAAACTAAAATGAGCTCTAACATGGAAATCAAGCGTTTCCGGACACATGTCCATATAACATCTTTTCTTTATTTGTGTGTGAGGAACGTTTCCTGAAAGTTTGGCCGTACCTTTTTGTAACATCGTGTGTAAACACCTGTTCACTAGTGAAGACCACCAGCGACATACTCGCATTCAAATACAGCAATGCCACATTCAGTTGTGAGTAGAAGGCAGTTAGATGGAAACAGCAAATGACTACTCAATATACAAGCAGCTCTCAGTAAGTGAGTAATAAAATGTAGTAGACATTTTAACAGTAACTGAAAAAATGATTAGCTCGAATAAAGAGTGATAAATCAGTGTGGGGAAAGCGGTTTCTGGTCAAGTGGGGCGCATTATTCTCTATGTAAACAAACCAGTCAGATGCCCTATCCTATGTTTCGTTTATTGAGCATGTTTTATTGGGCAATAACTGTCACACTAATTACCATAATTTATAGCCAAGATATTGACTGAGTAACTAGTGAACAACAATTCTGTCATGTTAACTTCTGGCATCTGGCATTTACGGGCTAGACGGCGTTCGAGTAGAGCGCTTGCGTTCATGTCTGGTGCCTGTTATCAAAAAGACTGTGACTTGTGACCCAAAAATGGCGTCTCTCCTCCCCCACTGTTGCAGTGTGCTCCTGTTGGTTCTTCTCCCACTACTGGACCTGCCCCCTTAGTGCTCCAGCATCCTGAGAGCGCCATTGTTAGTCAGCAACTCTCTTGGTCAACACTACCAATAAATTCAAGTGAAGTTACAAATTTCCAGCATAGTATAGCACTTATTGTATTGGCTTAGTTTTGGCAATTGGTCAGCAGAGTACTGCACCTAATGCTAGTTTCTGCACCATATGAACACTATTTACGATTTCATGGCTAATTTTACTTTTTTCGAAGACGCACATTTCATTGCTATGTTACCGATTTTCCCCCACTTTTAAGAAGATAATGCAAATATGGATTTTGTAGCTGTTTTTTCCCACTTTTTTTAAAGAGAATGCACGTAAAAATGGGTTACATAGCTAATTTTAAGGATTTTTAAGATTACTCATGTAAATATGGGTTTTGGTCACAGTCTAACATAACATGTTAGACTATGGATTTCATTGTGGTTGGCAGGAGAGCCAACACCGTGTTACTAGAGGAGGCCGAAAGGCATGCGTTTTAGCTCACGCAGGCTGGCGTGAGGTCTGGAGCATGACAAGGAAATTAGAATTTAGAAAATCGGACGTAGCTGGTGGAATACTTAGCTTTAATCCATTAATGATGAACGTCGGTCTGGACTGTAAATGATTTAAAATATCAATAGTAACTGATAATGGCGCCTTGCTACGTCGTAGCAAATGACGTAGCTGAAGGGTATGCTAAACAATCGTCTCGGCAAAATGAGAACGTAAGTAAGCAGTGAACCATCGCTAGCAAAACCGGCTGTTCAACTGGAGCGAGTGCTAGGAAGTCTCTCTAGACCTGCTCTGTGGCGGCGCTCGATCTGCAATCACTGATAGTGGCGACACGCGGGTCCGACGTATACTAACGAACCGCGCTAGCAGGTGTGGTGTCTGTCGGTGACACCACAGATTTGGTGCTATTTTATCGATTTTCGCTAAACACACGTAAACACATGGCTTTAAATGTTACAAACTATCACCATCAACATATGACGCCATTTACAGTTTTTAGACAAATCGTTAAAATTTTATCGATTTTACTCCGAAGTATTCCACAAATACCTACTTTCACAACAAGATGCACATAAATACAGAGGTTTAAATATGTAACAACTAACACCACAGTGTACACCCTGTGAACACACCAGCATATGACAGTTTAGAATTTTTGGTAAATTTTTTAAAATTTTGTCAATTTTCTGAGTATTCTAAAAACAGGCACTAGCAGACCTACACTTCGCTTAACTTGTTCAGGCCAAATTTTTTTTTTTCTGGCGGAAGAAAATTTCTCTTTATGTGGTAATGTTCTTACGTGATTTTTTAATAATTTCAGATGCAAGATTTATACAAAGATATGTACACATTTTAAAAGCATATTTTGTACACTTGGCTTGATTTTATGGATTGCAATAAATAATTATGATATATTTTCTATTCTAATAAATAAAACGATAATTCGATAATTATCATGCAAAATAACAAAGTTGTACAGTGGAATATAGAACCAATCTCAACCGTGTGTTCTGATGATCATGAGCTGCTGCCCACTGCTACACTGACTTGCTGACATTTTCATAACGATGCCCAAACGTTTGCAGCACTCGTACATGATGGTACGGTTGAAGATTTACAATGTATATCTCAAGTTTCCATTGGGGACAGAATTTCTGTTATTGTTAGGACAAAGTAAAAGTTAATGTACACAATAGAAACCAGTGGCTCTGAAATTATCTCTTGTACTTTTAGTGTGTGACATAACTATCAGGTCCTCTAAAACTATATGATTGTACTGGACTTGTAAAGAATAACGGCTTTAACCTTACTGCTTCACTAATATGCCTTACACCTGCGCCGCTACAATCAGGATAAGAACAGAACATTGTTGCAGAATAAACAAAAAAAAAAAGTTTCTGTGCTTGGAACGGTGTCTTCCTCTTGCACAACACCATACTCTCCAGAGTGCTGGTCTTGATTTCATTAAGGGCTTTGAAGGAGGGTGGCAATTACTTCTTTATTTAAAACTGAAAAAATGCCATAGGACTTCTCTCATGATGTATTCAACGACCGGCTGTCCACACCACTCCCAGCACAGCTGCTTACTGGAACTTCTTCCAGTGGAGCACACATTGGAGCCAGCCTTCCTGAGTGCTGATCAGCATGTATGAATAAACAGAACATTAAGAGCACGTACCTCAGGTTGTCTTGACCCGCAGAGACGCTCTCCATCCAGTGCCCAGGGAAAGATAATCGAGATGTCAGTAAGATCCGACCTCAGCACAAATGCTAGCTTCCCTCTTCAGAAGCAAGTCCCTTTCTAACACAGTGTATGTCTGGGATGTTGTGGAGGTATACCTGTGAAAGTCTATCTATGGTGTGTCGTACTTTTTTTTGTATGATACTTGCAACCTGTACAGACTGAAGGTACATCCGCATTCCGCTACTGAATCAGCACTGTTGTGCAGTTCACTGTGAACATGAAGTGAATTGTATCACTGCACTTCACTGTGTAGAGTAGTGTTTATTTTATTTTTATTTTATTTGGTATGCGTATTCCATACATGCGAGTGATTCGCCTGGATGTGGAACGTGTCAATACAATTGTACAAACACAATTAATGCTACACAGTAGTAATACAATACAATGATATAGATATTAATAAGTATTATTTTTTCTCATTTACAATCTGTCATTTAACTAGTATAGCAATTCTCAATATAACATTATAACTATAACATTAACACTATAACATTAACATAATATTTTATCGTCCATCTAATAACTAAGAGACTAAATACATCTATTATTAAGGGAAGGCATTACTTCTGAAAAAGAATTCATCTAACGAGTACAGTGGATGGTCGAGCAGGTATTTTTTTTAACATACCTTTGAACAGCATTTCATTTTCTCTTGTACATTTAATATAATTAGGCAATGCATTAAAAGTCTTTATAGCAGCATACTTTACTCCCTGCTGTACAAGTGTTAAATTTTTTAGTTCAACATGTAGATCATCTTTACCTCTAGTATTGTAGTTATGGTATGAACAATTTGTTTCATACTGAGCATAGTCTTTATTAACTAACTTGTGCTATGCCTTTTGCGTAAATTTAAGTGCATTATCTTTCCAAGCGCTGACCTTTAAGTGCAGTTGTATGCTGCCACAGGCACATCAGTCACCTGATTCACTAAGAATTTCATGATCATTGGGTGCAGTGCTTGCATAGTCAAAGTAGTGGCTGTTGAGAAGCCAAGTGGATGCATCTAGTGCAGTAACAGAGGTTTCTATTTTATACATATTATTTAACTATACTACCGGAAAAAAGTAATAACCTCAAAGACACCATTGATTTTGATCGGGTAATGGCCTATGCCACCTGGTGGATAGCAGATGTACTGATAAGTTTCAACGTAGTCTGCTAACAGATGGCATAGTGGCACAGATACCAGAGCGCCGTCTGTATCTATGCTTTAATAGGCAATGCTCACAGCCAGAAGGCTCAGGGTGGTGCAAACATATGAAGCAAGCAGACAACCATGCCACAGAGATGCACTAGTGTTTCCTACAGCCAACTCAGTGAGTTTGAAAGGGGTCAAATTGTGGACTTCCAATTGATGGGATGATCCTTTCAGAGGATTGTCACACAAGTTGGACGTTCTGTGTCAGTTGTGCAATGATGCTGGTATCAGTGGTCACGTCAAAATTCTCACACCTGTGGACGAGTTTTGGGACTTCATCCAACAGAAACTGGCCCCACCCAAGGTCTTATGGTCTGGTGTGCTATAAGCTATAACACTCGTTATGGAAGGGACACTAACCAGAGTTCAGTACATGCAAAATTTTATTAGACTCATTCTTTTGCTTTTCTTGCAAACAAGGAAGTGGTGCATTGTTCCAACGTGATAATACTCACCCACACACTGCCTGTGGAACTCAACTTTCTCTGAAAGACCTGCAGCAACTTCCCTGGCCAGCATGATCTCTGGACTAGTCTCCAGTCGAGCACTGTAGGATATGATAGGACGAGAAGTGATTCATACAACTCGTCTCCGCCAACTCTTACACAAGTACTTGAGCAGGTGTGGCATACTGTATCCGAGGGCAATATTCGTCACTTGTACAATCGACTGGATGCCAGAGTCAGCGACTGCACTGCCAGCTGTGGAGGCTACACCATGTACTAATATGGGTGTTTTAGCATGGATTGACACATGGCACCTCAGAACTAGACTACTGGCCATTAAAATTGCTACACCATGAGGATGAAGTGCTACAGACGCGAAATTTAACTGACAGGAAGAAGATGCTGTGATATGCAAATGTTTAGCTTTTCAGAACATTCACACAAAGTTGGCGCCGGTGGTGACACCTACTACGTGCTGACATGTGGAAAGTTTCCAATCGATTTCTCATACACAAACAGCAGTTGACCGGCGTCGCCTGGTCAAACATTGTTGTGATGCGTCGTGTAAGGAGGAGAAAAGTGTACCATCATGTTTCCGACTTTGATAAAGGTCGGATTCTAGCCTATTGCGATTGCGGTTTATCGTATCGTGACATTGCTACTTGTGTTGGTCAAGATCCAATGACTGTTAACAGAATATGGAATCGGTGGATTCAGGAGGGTAATACGGAATGCCGTGCTAGATCCCAATGGCCTCGTATCACTAGCAGTCGAGATGACAGGCATCTTATCCTCATGGCTGTAACGGATCGTGCAGCCACGTCTCAATACCTGAGTCAACAGATGGGGACGTCTGCAAGACAACAGCCATTTGCACGAACAGTTCGACGACGTTTGCAGCAGCATGGACTATCAGCTCGGAGACCATGGCTGCAGTTACCCTTGACGCTGCATCACAGACAGGAGCACCTGCGATGATGTACTCAACGACGAACCTGGGTGCACGAATGGCAAAACGTAATTTTTTCAGATGAATCTAGGTTCTGTTTACAGCAGCATGATGGTTGCATCCTTGTTTGTCGACATCGCGGTGAACGCACATTGCAAGCGTGTATTCGTCAACGCCATACTGGTGTATCACCTGGCATGATGGTATGGGATGTCCTTGGTTACATGTCTCGGTCATCTCTTGTTTTCACTGACAGGACTTTGAACAGTGGACATAACATTTCAGATGTGTTACAACCCGTGGCTCTACCCTTCATTCGATCCCTGCGAAATCCTACATTTCAGCAGCATAATGCATGACTGCATGTTGCAGGTCCTGTACGGGCCCTTCTGGATACAGAAAATGTTCGACTGCTGCCCTGGCCATCACATTCTCGAGGTCTCTCACCAACTGAAAATGTCTGATCAATGTTGGCCGTACAACTGGCTCATCACAATACGCCAGTCACTACTCTTGATGAACTGTGGTATCATGTTGAAGCTGCATGGGCACCTGTACCTGTACACGCCATCCAAGCTCTGTTTGACTCAATGCCCAGGCGCATCTAGGCCGTTATTACAGCCAGTGGTGGTTGTTCTGGGTACTGATTTCTCAGGATCTATGCACCCAAATTGCGTGGAAATGTAATCACATGTTAGTTATAGTATAATATATTTGTCCAATGAATACCCGTTTATTATCTGAATTTCTTCTTGGTGTAGCAATTTTAATGGCCAGTGGTGTACTTGTGCTGTTCGTCTGTAAATGTACATTGACATTGCACACCCTCTGACCTACGTTTCTGTTGGAAAGAGGGTCATAAAACCAATGTATCCTTTCCTGAGGCAAGCTGGCCCACAACTGTTGAAACCAGATGTTGATATCCTGGATACTGGTGATGGGATACAGATGGTGCCTGAGTGAACCCTACACATATTCTATCATGGAGAGATCTGGGGAGCTTGCTAGCTGTGAGTGTATCACATCTGCGGATGACCCCTGTCCTGTTGAAAAATGGCACCACAACTCTGTCACACGAGAGAGAACACACGAGGACTCAGGATGTCCATGGAGCACTGCTGTGCCATCAGATTTCCGTCAGTCACTACCATCTGTGACTAGAAGTCAGACTCAGTGGCACACAGTGACACCAGGAGTAACATTGCTGAGAAGTAACACCACCATGCCTCTCCAAAACATTGGAAAAATTGGACCTCTCCTTCAGTCACCACCATACTTACCAATGATGGTCATGCAGAATAGTGCAGAACTGCGATTCATGGCTGAACACAATGTGATGCACCTCATCAGCAGTCTGTGCTTCCCAGTCATGGCACTACTACACAAGCACCTGCTGCTAATCTCTCACCAATGATGTGGGATGACACAGAACGTTGTAGGGAATCCATTGCTTGTTCCCAGAAGGCAGGCACAGATGTGCAGGTGTTATGATGCACTTGGTGCACAGTATACTGATCCTTCCTTGTGGTGATCAAACATGTTCAAAGGGAAACTTGATGATGAGTATGACTGCCATCATGTTCCCATGCAGTCCAACATCTGACCACTGTCACATCCAAATGCCCCACAAATCCAGATATTGCACAGTTTGACCAGCCAACCAAATTGATACCCTTTTCATACTCTGTCAGTTCCTGATAATTCTGTCTCATATGAGAGTGCAATATATCTGTGTCCTTCACAGTGATTACTCAACATCTGATGCTGTTCACACCCTTATATTCCCTACCAGGGAACTTCAGACACTAAACACTTCAAACACTAAACACTAATGCTCTGTGGCTGCTGTTCTACCAGTCACAGATAATATCAACCCTAATCATTTACATACCCACTGATGGTGTGTGTATGTGAACAAAGTTACATTGATATCCAGCTATGTCTTCCGACTGCTTCTTTGTTTGTCAGGCAGTGCATATAATGATACCTGCAGCAGCTGAGAGAATACTGACTACAAACGGTTGAAAAAGTCAAGTATATTAACATCATGATTACTCCAAAACAAAATAAGTAAAGATTGACGATGATACGTGCCAAATTCAATCACAAACACACTTATTACTTAAGTTTTCCTGTATGTGTTAGATTTTAAGAATTATTTTAAGTTGGGTATTTTGAGCTCAAAACTGCCCATTTACTGGCATGGTAAGGGGACGGTCCTAATGTAGGCGCTGAGCATGGAAGTGTATGACACTCTTGTTCTAACAGTGTAGCAAGATGCTTGATTTGCTGATTACATGTGACTAGTCTGTGTGATTGCCATGTGGTCACACCATTCGGTGAGAGAAAATTTTGATTGATCTTCAATACAAGAAAAATATGCAGAATTGCTGTTGCGATACATAGAAACCTTTGCCAATCTGTGCATTGAGATACTTTCTTTTGGTGATTGGTTGTGATATACTTCAAAATCAGGCAAACAAGGGTCTATAGAATTTAGTGAGATGAAGCACCAAACTTTGACATCATTTGACAATCATTCTCAAAGAACTTTCAATCTGTCTTCATATTTGTTGATACTTGTGCAGTTTCAGCTCATGCATTGACACTCACATAAAATGAGTGGATTTGCATGAAAGACTTTGAATTTCTCAATAATCAAACTGCTTGAACTTTGATATTAGACATGCTTCCACACTTTCACTTTCCTTATTATTACATTCCGTACTATCACTACTTTTTTGGTCTTTAGCCTGACTGTGAATTAACTGTGCTATTCATTCAAAGCACAGATCTTATAATGCCAACTACAGTTATTGCTAATTTCCTGCCACTTTCCTAACAATTATTTTTGAACTTTGTAAGAAATTGGAACACATTGAAGCAGTATGTGGTCATGCCTGAGGTAGAGCCAAAAAACTTGGACAAAAGGGAACAAAAGCATATTGTCATCCCAGGCCACCCATAGAATGGTGACTGGTCACAACTCTGCGAGGAGTAGGATTCTTTACGTCGAAATTTGCAACCTTAACACTCACAGGGTAAATGAGAAAAACAGTTTATTGTAAATAATTTTGGAGTAGAGAAATAGTTTGATATTTTTTGTCTGAGTTAACATTGGGCTACTGAGTGTGAATTTACATCTACATTTATACTCCGCAAGCCACCCAATGGTGTGTGGCAGAGGGCTCTTTACGCGCCACTGTCATTACCTCCCTTTCCTGTTCCAGTCGCATATGGTTCGCGGGAAGAAAGACTGCCGGAAAGCCTCTGTGTGCACTCGAATCTCTCTAATTTTACATTCGTGATCTCCTTGGGAGGTATAAGTAGGGGGAAGCAAAATATTCGATACCTTATACAGAAACGCACCCACTCAAAACCTGGACAGCGAGCTACACCACAATGCAGAGCGCCTCTCTTACAGTCTGCCACTTGAGTTTGCTAAACATCTCTGTAACACTATCACGCTTACCAAATAATCCTGTGACAAAATGCGCCGCTATTCTTTGGATCTTCTCTATCTCCTCTGTCAACCCGACGTGGTACAGATCCCACACTGATGATCAAGCCTCAAGTATAGATCAAACGAATGTTTTGTAAGCCACCTCCTTTGTTGATGGACTACATTTTCTAAGGATTCTCCCAATGAATCTCAACCTGGTACCCACCTTCCAACAATTAATTTTATATGATCATTCCACTCCCAGATATTTTACGGAAGTAACTGGAACCAGTGTTTGTTCCACTATCATATAATCATATAATAAAGGATCTTTCTTTATATGTATTCGCAATACATTACATTTGTCTATGTTAATGGTCAGTTGCCACTCCCTGCACCAAGTGCCTATGCGCTGCAGATCTTCCTGCAATTCGCTGCAATTTTCTAATGCTGCAACTTCTCTGTACACTACAGCTTCATCCGCGAAAAGCCGCATGGAACTTCCGACACTATCTACTAGGTCATTTACATATAATGTGAAAAGCAATGGTCCCACAACATTCCCCTGTGGCACACCAGAGGTTACTTTAACATCTGTAGATGTCTCTATATTGAGAACAACATGCTGTGTTCTGTTTGCTAAAAACTCTTCAATCCAGCCAAACAGCTGGTCTCATATTCCGAAGGCTCTTACTTTGTTTATCAGGTGACAGTGCGGAACTGTATAGAACGCCTTCTCGAAGTCAAGGAAAATGGAATCTACCTCGGAGCCTGTATCTAATATTTTCTGGGTTTCATGAACAAATAAAGCAAGTTGGGTCTCACACGATCGCTGTTTCCGCAATCCTTGTTGATTCCTACAGAGTAGATTCTGGGTTTCCAGAAACGACATGATGCTTGAGCAAAAAACATGTTCTAAAATTCTACAACAGATCGATGTCAGAGATATAGGCCTATAGTTTTGCGCATCTGCTCGACGACCCTTCTTGAAAACTGGAATTATCTGTGCTCTTTTCCAATCATTTGGAATCTTCCGTTCCTCTAGAGACTTGTGGTACATGGCTGTTAGAAGGGGGCAAGTTCTTTCGTGTACTCTGTGTAGAATCGAATTGGTATCCTGTCAGGTTCAGTGGACTTTCCTCTGTTGAGTGATTGTAGTTGCTTTTCTATTCCTTGGACACTTATTTCGATGTCAGCCATTTTTTCGTTCGTGCAAGGATTTAGAGAAGGAACTGCAGTGCGGTCTTCCTCTGTGAAACAGCTTTGGAAAAAGGTGTTTAGTGTTTCATCTTTATGTGTATCATCCTCTGTTTCAATGTCATCATCATCCCAGAATATTTGGATACACTGTTTCGAGCTACTTACTGATTTAACATAAGACCAGAACTTCCTAGGATTTTCTGTCAAGTCGGTACATGAAATTTTACTTTCGAATTCACTGAACGCTTCACGCATAGCCCTCCTTACGCTGACTTTGACATCATTTAGCTTCTGTTTGTCTGAGAGGTTTTGGCTGCGTTTAAACTTGCAGTGAAGCTCTCTATGCTTTCACAGTAGTTTCCTAACTTTGTTGTTGAAACACGTGTGGGTTCTCCCGTCCCTCACAGTTTTACACGGCATGTACCTGTCTAAAACGCATTTTACGATTGCCTTGAATGTTTTCCATAAACACTCAACATTGTCAGTGTCAGAACAGAAATTTTGCATTGTGATCTGTTAGGTAGTTTGAAATCTGCCTTCTATTACTCTTACTAAACAGATAAACCTTCCTCCCTTTTTTTTTATATTCCTATTTACTTCCATATTCAGGGATGCTACAACAGCCTTATGATCGCTTATTCCCTGTCCTGCTATTACAGAGTTGAAAAGTTCGGGTCTATTTGTTATCAGTAGGTCCAAGATTTTTAGAGTTGTTAAATGTGATAGCTGTAGCATGTCAAATAATTACTGCAGAAAATTGGACATAGGAAGTCATATGGCAACCTATGATAATAACAAATCATTTATTAGATTGAATACAGAGTTTTTTGTATGGAGAACAGAATTTTATAGGTAATGCTATAGTTATTGATAGTTTTAGGTTAGTAGTAATATTCTTGCATTGATTACTAAAGGGTGTCATCAAGCATCAAAGTATTTTTAGGAAAACTGGACATGCTGTTAAGGGTATTGAAATAGGACTAGAGGATATAATATGCAACAGGTGAAGATTATAATGCTGGTTTTTTTGCAACACAAAAGTGTAACATCACTGAAGTGAAAAATTTATTAGGACAGTGAAATTTAAGGCCAATTCTCACTAAACGTAATGGAACATCAAGCAACATCTGTATTAAATGGTGGAGTGTTCACACAGGATGGAATGTCAGTGTGACATCAGTTCATTTATAGTCCATCAGCAGATGGTGAAATTGGCCATCTGCAGTGCAGTAAATTGCAATATAGTATCAGAATTAAGGAACTAGCCATTACAAAGCTTATTAATAGCCAAAGTAAACTTCTTCAAAGTGGATGTTTTTGATCAGTTTTGTATGGTCAATTGCTGAGAAGTTAAACAAGATTTCAAAGCTTCGATATTTATTTGCTAATGAATATTTACATATTCAAATGCATCAAACAATATTCATAAGGGTATACAAAGAGCCTGTTAACCTTATCCATTGTGCTTTTCTTCTTATGTAGCAAACAATATCAGAAACAGCTGACATTTTCACTTAAATTTGAGGTTATTTAAATTGTTTCATCATTTTATGTTGTAATTTATAATCATTGTAGGTGTAAGATCTGTCCAGTTAATTTGGAAAGCCAAGTTATGTTGTATACTCTACGTATATATAAAGCAGCATGCACATATGTCTGGCATTTCCAAACAAAACCCCTGGTTCGATTTCAACCTAATCCGCACAAACTGTATTACTATCAGCACTGTGAGGTTTATAACCTTCTGTCTCAAGTATGACTTAATTTTTTTCCCCTCTCCAGTCCCTGCCACACAGGCTGTCCTGCATGTCAAGTGCATTGTGTTGAAATAGTATTGGCCTGTTACATCAATCTGTTTATTAGGAGCTACATGTGAGGGGGGGGGGGGGCAAGGCTGAGCAGACAGTCCGGGCAGGGGGGCAGATAAGTAGTGAGAGAAGGAGGATGATGAGGTGGACAGAGAAAGGAGGTGGAGGAGAGGGACAGAGAGTGAGGGCAGGTAGAGATGGACAAAGAGAGTGTGAAAGATGATGATCTGGACACTAAGAGGGGAATGACATGAGCAGAGAGAGTGGAAAGAGGAAAAGAGGAGATATATAGATAGGTAGGTAGATAGATAGATAGATAGAGAGAGAGAGAGAGAGAGAGAGAGAGAGAGAGAGAGAGGATGAGGAATTGGACAGAAATACGGCGAAGCTATATTAGATGGGCAGAGAGAAGAATGAGGTGGAGATGCTTCAAGGGAGGGGGGAGGAGATGGAAAGAGAGACGTTGAAGAGGGGGAGATGCGTGGCAGGTAGAAAGTTTGGAGAGGTAGTGGGAAGGGGAAAAAGGGAGAGGGGTGGAGATATGGACAGGGAGAGGAGAAGAGGATAGGGACAGAGGGAAGGGGAGGAATATATGGTCAGAGGGAGGGTGTTGGTCTTGTACTTTAGGCAGCATTTAGGAAGGAATTTTTGAAATTTCACCGCTAAGGGGGAGGGGGGGGGGGTGAAATAAAGGATGAAAGATTTTTTGAAAGTACGTTACTATTAAAGCAATTTTGAGGCTAGAACTAGGAAAACTGGTTTTGGTTTCTTGGTCAGAAATAAAAAAAATAGTGTTTCTGCAATTCTGGAAATTTAACCCATGTTGGGGTGAAAGAGTAAGTGATAGTATTTTCTGAAAAGTAATTATTATTTAAGAATTGCTAAAGTATTTTTAAAGCTACATCAATAGAAATTGGTATTTGACTTCTTGGTTACAAATAATAAAAATGTGTTTCAGTGGTTTCGGAAATTCAGCCTCTATGGGGGTGTAACACAGGATGAAAAGATTTATGAAAAATTTCATTATCGAAGCATTTTTAAAACTAAATCTATGAAAATTTGTACATTTGGCTTCTCACTTCAAATTTTAAAAAAATGTGTTTTAGTGTTTTTGGAACTTCAGCTCTGAGGGCGTGAAACAGAGGATTAAAATTTTAATGAAAATATTATGTTATATTAAAATACTGTAGGTATCGTTTAAGAAAGGATTTACAAAATTCTACCGCTGAGGAGGAGGAATAAGGGATAAAGTGTTTTTGGAAAATATGTCGCTATTAAGGCAATTTTGAAGCTAGAATACTTTTAAAAAGTTGTATTCACTATTAAAGCAATTTTGAGGCTAGAACTAGGAACACTGGTATTCAATCTCTTGGTCAGAAGTAAAAAAAGTTGTTTTTCAGCATTTGTTTTTGGCCTATCGGAGTGTAAAATAGTGGATGAAAAAATTTCTTTTGAAAATTGGTGTTTGACTTCTCATTGAGAAATTAAAAAATGTTTTTCATTGTTTTTGGAAATTCAGTTCATAAGTGGATGAAACGGAGGATGAAAAGCTCATGAACAGATTTCATTATGAAATCACTTTCAAAGCTAAATGTATGAAAATTTTATATTTAGCTTCTTGATTAGAAATAAAAATATATGTATTAGAGGATGAAAGTTTCTATGGAAATGTCACCACAAGATCTCAGAAGGCATGATTAACAAAAACCTCTAACTTCAGCTACCAGGATTGCTTTTCAGTCTGAATTACTACATTCAGAAAAATCCATGCTTCTATGGTCTCAATTATCATGTCAAACTGGCTTTGTCAGAATTGCACACAAAAACAAAGGCATCTTTAACTTGTTAAGTTTTCTGTAATCCTAATATATGTTTACAAAATTATCTTTGTTGTAATTACTTTGCAAACTAATTGTTACTGATGATAAAATAGATACTATGTTTAAATGCCAATCCATATACAGGAATATCCATTTGTAATAACTAAGTACACTTTCTGAGTGTTGACTTGTACATGAACAGTGTGCATAAGAATGTATCAATTTAATTCAATTTTTTTAAACAATATGCACATTTTATATGAAGAATTGCTTTATTAAATGTTAATACCATTTCTGTGGCTTAGTTTGCATAGAGTAGGTACACTGTTTGCACAGTGTGTAGCTTTACACATGAGCATTGGACATAACAACATACAAATTCGATTAAAAATAAAAATGACAAAAAATTTGTGTTGACCATTAAGTCATGTGCGCACAGCAATGGGCACTAAGGCAGTATCTTAATAAAGCTGAGAATATGTATGAATGTCTAGGAAATCCTCCCAGGCCCCTGGACTGAAGTGTACCAAATTTGGCACACAAACTCCTTGCCTCAAGAGGACAAACATAGGGGGATTTACAATGCTATGGCTCTAACAAGTATGAAGATACAGACATGTGATTTTTTTAAGCCCCTGCCATCTAAGGTGTTGTGCATGACAGGTGTTGTAGGGAAACAGTACCAATCACCTTACTGACCTGCTTTGCAGGGCAGCCTACACATCTTTGGCAAGAAATGGTTTTCCATCCCTCAATGTGTAGGCAGCCCGGCAGAACAGGTGTGTTACGGCAGTAGTACCACCCTGCTTTATCACTCTTTTGCAGGGGCCACACATGTAGATGATGTGTGCATGTCTGGGAGAAGATCGAGATGAACAGAGTAGGAGATGGAGAGAGAGAGATAGGGGGGGGGGGGGGGAGGGTGTGTGTCATGAAGGTGTCGACAGGGAGAGGGGAGTGCAAGAGGGGATGGGTCAGGAGAGAAAAAGAGTAGTAGGTAGACACAGAGGGGATAAAGGAGATGAACAGAGAAAGGGGAGAAACAACATAATATCTGTGATAAATACTAAATCCTGGGTATGCTAC
The DNA here is from genome assembly GCF_023897955.1 of Schistocerca gregaria. NCBI lineage: Eukaryota > Metazoa > Arthropoda > Insecta > Orthoptera > Acrididae > Schistocerca > Schistocerca gregaria. The sequence continues at coordinate 431,935,104 of NC_064921.1, forward strand.
CTGATGTAACCTGTTGCATGTCTGTCGACATGGTGGTCAATGACAACAGCACGGGGCAATCACTAATGGAATTCCTGCAGTCACTGACACTTCCTTGTATGCCACACACCATTTGGTGTTAAAGACAGGGGCATGCTTTATGTTAATGGGATATCTGAATGCCCCAAATCTGTACAATGGAGCATAACTGTGTGTAATGAACATATTACCAAATGGCATAACAGGTAGGGGTGGTTGTGAATCAGTATACATATCTCACACAACCCAAATTCCATTGGACGTCCTGGTGCCATTCTGCAGATTGTACAACCACACAGAGTTGATATTTGCCATCACAATAAATCAAGTACAAGGGCAAAGCATGGAGGTATGTGGCATAGACCTTATGATATGGCCAACTGTACATGGAATGTACATTAGCTCATCCATAAATTTATTTACACATCAAGGTGCCTGGGAATAGTACCCCCAATATTGTGTATAAGACTGTACTATCATAAACACATCTGTTGTGTCTTAAAGTCATACCTATATCAATTTCTGACAATCGCTGGCAGTTAGTGGAAGCACAGCTTGGGTATTTGGGAGGGGGGGAGGGAAATTGACTGAAAGAGAGAGAGTGTGTGTGATGCTGAAACAGAGAGTTTGCGGGGAGGCGGAGGGAAGGTTGTGAGGAGGCACATGGAAGAGTAAGTAATAAATACGTCGGTGAAGCAGGGGTATTCAACTAGTATATGCTCTCAAAGACAAAAAGAATGACCCACCATGACATGTACAAACAAATGATTAAGATTCCAAAAAAAGTGGAGCCTTTATTCAAGAGAAAGAGGTTTACAAATAGAGCAAGTCAATAACATGTTGGTCCACCTCTGGGCCTTATGCAGGCAGTCATTCACCTTGGGACTGATGGATAGATCTGTTGGATGTCCTCCTAAGGGGTATCGTGCCAAATAGTGCATTAGATTGTCAAAATCTGGAGGTGGTTGGAGGGCCCTCCCTATAATGATCAAAACATTATCAATTGGGGAGAGATTTGGCGATCCTGCTGGCAAAAAGGTAAGATTTAGCAAGTAGAAAGACAAGCAGTAGAAATTCTTGCTGTGTGCAGGTGGGCATTATCTTGATGAAATGTAAGCCCAGGATGGATTGCCATGAAAGGTATAAAAATGGGGCTTGGAATATCATCAACATACCACTGGGACGTAAGGATACTGTGGATGACAACCAAAGGGGTCCTGCTATGAAATGAAATGGCAACTCACACCAGCATTCCTGGTTGTAAGACTGTACACAGTGGGCAAGTCAGGTTGGTATCCCACCACTGTCTGAGGCATCCCTTCGGCCCAGAATCTCATTGAATTGAGTAGAATTGTCTTCAGTGCTGAGTCCTGCTTTGATATGAGTCCCAATGATCAGAGAAGATTTGCTAATGGGCTGGTCTTAATGACATGAATCATATACATAGATCACATGAGATTGCTGTGGAGGTCTACTCATTTCCTACTCTCAGCAAATCTGCTCTGATAGTGTGTGTCTCATTTGAGATGACTCTTACATTATGACAAAGATGAGGACACTCCAAGGTGAAAACCACTTTTACTTTCAGTTCCTTACTTATTGAGTTTTCTCCTCTTACTCATTTCCATAATCCTTTTATTCGTTGTTTTATTTTTACTTTTCCTCTTATGTACAGCAGTTTTTGTTGTTGTCTGTTCTTTTCATCCTTCTACTTAACTATTTGTCATTTCAGTATCTATACATACCAGTTACTCTTTTATGCTTCTTTCTCTCATGAATTTAGAAATAAATATACGTCTTCAACAAACAGGACATTTGAATATGAAGAATTATAAGTAAGTCTGGATGACATCTAGAATGATGTATGGAGGTGGGCTTCTACTATGTTTAGGTTATGTTGTCTGTGAAATAAAACAGCTATAGTTTTGGCTATTGTTACATATAGCCTTCATCAAGGTCATTTTTTGTTGTTGAACTTGACACACAACATGTAGCACTTAACCAAATTTTTCTAGTATCTTTCCTCAATAGAGTACAACATTTTTAAAAAACTGGAAGAATTGTACAAAATATTATAACAGTGACATTACAATTTTTATTTAATGGCATACTTTTATAAAATATGTACATCAATATTGTAAAAATATTACAATTCTCATAATAATTAAATGAGTATGTGATAAACAAATATCTTTCAAAGCAAAGAACTTAAGCTGTATAGAGCATAATAGAAAATTAATAGATTCATTACATAAATATCTATGGTCATTTTTTGGCTTGAACTTCTCCATTTTAGAATTTTAGCACCAAAACAAAATGTAGAATATTTGCCTGTCCAATGAGAAACCATATATAAAGAACACGTAATACATATCTTGAACTGCATGCAACCTACAATCACAAAGTACAATTTCAATTTTACAGGGTAAGTAACTCATAAGGGCATTTACGTGTCTCTTATTAAAAGAACATATAAAAGGAAACATTTTGAATCAATATTAATTTTAGGTGTTTCAACAACAAACATTAAAACATTTGGTAACAAAAAAGACAGATATTTATTAGAAAGAAGATAAAAAGAAATGAAATTTTTAATGTTTTTAATGCAAGGCGAGGGGCATTTGATGCACCAATGGCTTTGTATTGATTTTAGCACAGATGTTCTACATCAAGAGCAGACATTTATAAATTTTACCTTGTGACATTACATTTTTTGAAACTAACACGAAAGATCAAAAGTTTCTTCTGTCACTGATCGCCCAATGACTACAACCAGTTTGTAATATTGTCCATTGGACGAGTGATGAAGGCGCTATACTCCAGGTTTTTGAATTCAGGTTCAAATGCGCACTACAATTTTGATGAAAAGGCTTCTATGAAAAATCTTTTTAAACAATACAATCAACATTGGAATATTTTAGGTTTTCCTCTTGCATTCTATGTATGGACAAAGATTTTTGGAACTTTGTAACAAAGGCACATTTTATTGAAATAAATATTAACTCCTAATGAAATAAAAATGGAAATTTGTTAATAGTCACCATTTTTTCCCAGATCAAATGAATACAAATATATATAACATTGGAATTTCGTCTTATTTCATAATAATTTATATTTTATGCAAAAAATAAAATTAATAATAACTGGTCTTTCTGACAACACAGAAATAATAATACCTAAGTCACTCATCTACAGAGCGACACCAACATTTGATTACAATCATTACGAGTTGTATGCCAAAGAATAGATTCCTGTTACTTTTCTCACAAACTTTGGAATGTAGAACTGGTTTTTTTTTCTCTCCTATCTAAATGACAATTTATCTGGATCCATGGTGTTCAATATCTGGCTTCTCTTGTTAATGATATCATACTAATGTCAAGTGGGAAAACCGTGAACTGTAGGATGAATGCCATATTATTGAAAGAAGAAAGTATATAATTACATGTGATTAAGGTGTAAAATAATTAGCTCATATGATTACACATTTCATATAACACATAAGATAATAAATGACTGAGCAAATAATAGGTGCAAAAGTCTTATCTGCACATACGATCACACTTTACAACAAACATACTTTTCTCATGGTCCAAACAGGTTCAGCACACAAAAAGTCTTATATTTCTTGCATAATAATTCAAAGTATTGGCACCACTTATTCAAGAGTACATTACATTTCAATACAACATTACAAAGTCGTGACCAGTATACTTATCAGTAAATAAACCTGAGCACTGATACAATTTAGTGACAGACATTTCTTATGTTATTCAAAGATACAGCTTACTGCTTGCTATTGCAAAAGCAACTAAGCAAAATTCAGCCATCAATGAACCATAGCAGCATTTGATATGACAAATTATGATTGCTACAGTTATATGTATTTACAAATAAATTTACAGAAATTATTGCATTTGAGCACAAATTTATTGGTAGCTGCACATAATTCTTTACAGTAAAATGTAGATGCACTACTGTCACAGATGCTTGATCTACATTTAAGATGCATCTGTAGACAACTTTATACATAGAAAAGAACAGAACCTTTTTGATATCTGGTAACAGATAATATCAATATGACAACTTAAAACTATACTAGCTGGATGTATCAGGTATATCTGCCAATTTAAACTATGCCAAAAATTATTCTCAATAAGTCAGTAAAATTCATTCTCACTCACAAGTAAGTATAGTATTTTAAATCTTTCCATGTGGTTTTAACTTCATTTGCCATCATGAATGTACAAAACACCTGTCAGCCAATGTATATTTTTCAACCACTTTTTCTGGTCTCACAAGCACTAGCCATTAAAAACATAAATAAGACAAACTATATATGAAACCAGCACTTTCCAAATATCATATGCTTGATGCTCAAACAATGTTCTCCCAAAATAAGAAAATTTAGACTATTCTCGCCACAGAACTTTGATATACAACGTCAAGGTTCGTTCATTACACACATTGCCTTTTATCCCTTTATGGGGAATGATTTCTTTTTTTCAATTTTACATGTTCAATAGATGCACTGCACAGTTCACTAATGGTAATACACTTGCCCTTTCTCTCAAGAAGCACAATATGTTCACAGTGTCTGTAATAACACAACAGTTCCGTCTGTGAAAGGCAGTACCAGAAATTCTCCTCACGAATGCCTGAGTCTCTGTTCCATGGTAATGTACTGCCGAATGAGACGTGAAATCTCATGCGCTTGATCTGTCTGTAGCCGAGTAATACGCTGCTGCATCAGGTTACCACATTTCATATCCAGAAACAGAGTTCCATCCTCTGACTTCACTTTTCTGGTTGAGATCACCTCAGAGAAGGGATAATGAATCAGTGTTTCCTAGAAAAATATAAATACCACTTCTATTAGTGCAGTGCCTTTTAAGGGCTGAAAAGTTCATTAAAAATAAGGGTGTGAGACGTTCAGCTTGTAAAGTGAATAATTAATATTACACATTTTCTGTACTTCCTTTTGCAATATATTTGCTGCTACCTAAAACTATTGATTATTTTTCCATAAAAATACAATAATGTTAAATCATATTCATACTTACATGTGTCACCAGATCAATGAAATGGACACCATGTCTATTAAGGGCCAAAATGTGCTCTGAACGCTCTTTTGGATCTGACACACGCTTCACAGCAAAGAAACTAGATCCAAACAATGGCCATTTAGATAAAATGTCTGTAAAATAAAGAATACTTATTATAAAATGGAAAAGCAATATAAGTGTTGTAGTAAAGTTCTTGTACAATGTAAATAGTTTAGGATTAAAGGAGACCATACACTGAAAAGCAGAAGTATTGAGTTGTTGACAGGCACACACAACAGGGGGGGGGGGGGGGGTAACTTCCTAGCTCTGAGTTGTGGTGGGGGAACTGCCAGGTGGGGTGGGTAGAGTGAGAAGGAGATGGGAGATGGCCTTGTGGTGGGTGGCTATAGGCTTGGAGAGAGGTGGTAGGTCTGTTGGCTGGGAATGCAAGAGGGAGACACGACAGGTATATGGACTGGCATGATTGTAGTGGCCAGGGGGATTCACCACATGCCAAAGGTGAGATGGAAATGTGAATTGGGAGGGGGTGACACAATAAATGAAGATGAAACTGTTGGGTGAAGGGTGCAAGGACAGTGGGTTACCTGAGACTTAGTGCAGGATGATTAGAGGAGTGGAGGATGTGTTACAAGGGCAACTCCCAACTGCATAGCTAAGAAAAACTCGTGATGGAGGGAAGGATCCAGATGGCTTGGGTTGTGAAGCAGTCATTAAAATTCTGCATGCTGTGCTCAGCTGCATGATCTGCCACCAGGTGGTCAACTCTGTTCTTGAAAACAGTTTGGCTGTAGCCGCTCATCCTGATGGACAGCTGGTTAGTAGTCACACCAACATAAAAGGCTTTGTAGCAGCGTTGGCATATGATGTGGCTGCTTTCACAGGTGGCCCATTCTCTCATGGGATACATTAAGCCTGTGACAGAACTGGAGTAGGAAGTACTATTGGGCAGGTCTTGCACCATTGTCTGCAACAGGGGTATGATCCCTGTGGCCAGGGATTGGGACAGGGAGTGGCACAGGGATGGACTACGATACTGTGTAGATTGGCAGGTAATGGAACACCACTTTAAGAGGGCTGATAAGTATCTTGGGCAGGATGAGACAATCAAAGCCCCCATGAAGGATAAGTAAGTCCAGAGCATTAATGGGTGATGAGAGGGTGTTCCTCTGTAGATGATTCTTGGGAACTGGTGGGAAGGTTGGGGGTGTATAAGGATATGGCACAGGAAATCTGTTTGTGGACTATGTTTGGGGTGTATTGCCTGTCTGTGAATGCTTTTGTGAGACCTCCGGCATACTGGGCGAGGGAGTTCTCATCACATGGAACATATTTTTTGGTGTGTAAGGGATGGCAGTTACTGTTGGTGGTTAACGGGTTTAATGTGGGTGGGGATGTGGATGGAACCATCACAGAGGTGAAGGTCAATGTCCAGCAAGGTGGCACACTGAGTAGAGGAGGACTATGTGAAGTGGATGGGAGAAAAGTTGTTGAAGTTGTGGAGGAATGCAGATAGGGTGTCTTGGTCCTGAGTCCAGATCATGAGGATATCATCACTGACCCTTAACCAGACTAATGGGTTGGGAATTTTGGGAGACTAGGAAGGTTTCCTCTAGATGGCCCAAAAACAGGTTGAAGCAGGGTACGATGTGGGTGCCCATGGCTTTGCAGTGGATTTGTTTGTAAACCTTTTCTTCAAAGGAAAAGTATTTGTACATTATGATATTCTTCTTTAACGGTATTTTAAATAAGCTACTAATATATGTTAATTATCCAAAATTATGATATATTCTGCAAAGATTGCTTGCGAGTAATAATTATAACAACCACACAAAAGGTGGCAGCTCATACACCATATGAATAAACCTCAAGCTTCTGGAACCACAGTTCCCACAATCTGAAGAAAACAACAATGGACGGAGAAGGGGTGGGGCAGAGGAGAACACTGTTGTGTTTATGGGGCACTGAATTGCTGCTCATGTTTCACCTTGTTTAGGGATTAAGGTTCACAATTTGTTTCTTCTTAACAATGCATAACTGAGGAATTTTGCTGTTTGGAGGTGTCCATCCATTCTTTGAGCCTGCCTTTTATGCTGATATAAATAGGTGAAGAATAATTTTACACAAGTTAGTATGCAGGCAATCTTTTCCTTTCATAATGTGAGCCTTAACAGTGGCAACTAGAGTGAATATTCTAAACCTGAATGTAATAAATTTTCTTGAGAGAGAAAATCTTTTATCCACAGATTTAGGAAGCATCACTTAGCCAAAATCAGCTAGCTCTTTGCTACTGTGATAGCCTGAGAATTACAAATGAAAGACAACAGGCAAACACCATACCTAGATTTCCAGAAATTGTTTAATACAGTGGCACACACCAGACTGTTAACGGAGGCCCATGCACGCAGAACAACTTCTGAAGTATGTGAGTGGCCTGAAGACATTTTAAGTAAAACTCAGTACTGGACTGGAGTGTTCATCAGACACAAAGGTATAGTCAGGGTGCCCCAGAAAACTGTTATAGGACTGGTCTTGTTCTCTGTTGTGTCGTCTGATGAAGACACAGCCAGGGCTAAAGCACCACAGGCACAAAGATGCATGCTGGTGCTAGTGCCACAGAGACTGGCCACTTGTGCGAGTTCCACTAGCACTACAGGTGGAGCTGAGCATGACTCTGCCTCGGCCAATTGCCGGCCAAATATAGTCCGCCAATGACCAGACAACAATGGACAGAAGCCTACTTGGAAGATAGAAGAGCAACTCTCCCCCACTTGGTTATAGATCATCGTCCATGGCTGAATTAGACATGGAACATCATGTAGTGAACTTTTAGAAGTAAACACAGTTGTTGTAAATTGCATTTGCTATGTACTGTGAAGTTTACCTATGATTATTTGCAAGTAGCCATGGAGGACCTTTTTGTGTCATGTTACAAGCAATGTTTCAGGTTTCATTGTTGAAATAGTCACAAAGGCACGTTACTAATTCATTGGGTTGTTCTAGAATCTTTGTTCTCCTGTCCTGTTACCTGACCCTGGGGCATAGCTGTGTAGTAGTGGCAGGGAGAAATTCTTTTAGTGATGTACTGCAATGGAAGACATTTCACGAACTCACAAACTCGGCCAACTGTAACTACATTAGCAACTCAGCCTCCACAGTGTCAGCAATGAGGCCTTTGCAAAACTGGTGACGAGACATTATAAAATTCTCTAAATACTCATCAATCTAATGGATGGTATGAGCAGAAATCTGTAACTGATTGCTGATAATATTGTGGTGTGCAGGTCAGTGTCATCTTTAAGTGACTGTAGGATATAGGATAACTTGGACAGAATTATTATTTGGTGTGATGAAGGGCAGCTTGCTCTAAAGGTGGAAAAATATAAATTGATGCAAATAATTAGAAAAATGAATCCTATAAAGCTCGAATACAGTATCAGCAGTTTGCTACTTGATACAGTCACGATGAATATATATGCAGGTGGAATGTTGCAAAGTGATGTAAATGGGATGAGCATGCTAGGTCAATTGTAGAGAAAGTACATGGTTCACTTTAGGTCACTGGGAGGATTCCAGGACAGTGTAACTCAGTGATAAAGGTATCTGTGCAAAGAGCACTTCTCTGCTCTATTCTTGAGTACCACTTGAGAGTTTGGATTTCTCAGCAGTTTGTGTTAAAGGAACACAAAACAATTCAAAGGGTTGCTGCTATATCTATTATCAACACGTGAATATTATGGAAATGCTTCATGAACCCATGAGTGAATTCCTACAGTGAAGAAAATATGCTTCTCACGAAACACTATTAAGAAGCTTTAGAGGATTGTCATGTGCAACAGACTGCAGAACAATGCTACTGCTACCAACACATATCTCAATAAACAAACGTGAAGACAAGGTGAGAGAGAGAGAGCTCATACAGAGAGTAGTTTTTCCCTAACTCCATTAGCATGTGGGACAGGATAGGGAATGATTAGCAGCAGTAGAAGGCACCATATCAGGCACCATATGATGTAGTGTATTGTAGTGTATTTTTTACTGGTCCTGTAATTTACAAAAGCAGCTTATGCATAAGACATTGTAAAAGTCAATTTATATATGTAGAGGTGAAAGTGATTTCTATGTACACATATTTAAAGTTACAAATAATGCAGTTGGGCTGGCCTTGGCACCCAACGACTCTGGTCATGTATATATGTGTGTGTGTGTGTGTGTGTGTGTGTGTGTGTGTGTGTGTGTGTGTGTTTTGTCAAATTCTGATGAAGGCCTGTTTGGTGAAAAGCTTTGTTCAACAGTGTTTCTGTTGTGCCTATCTGCGACTCAGCATCTCCACTGTATGACGAGTAGCAACTATCCTTTTCATAGTATTGTCAAATAATACACTTCACACATTTACATATTGCTGTGAGCTGTACCATATACAGTGTGGCATATGGTTAGCATCGCTGCCTGGCATGCTGTGGGCTCATAGTTCAAATCCAATTCCCAGCTATTACTTCTAATCTAGTAATTATCAGTTCTGGAAGGTTCTTGGAGTTTCTTATGTTTGTATATTCTGGAATACTCAATGCTCATATAAATAACAGCACTCTCCTTCCAGTTCTTTTCTGGTAGTATATTGCTATTCATAGAAAACATGCCTTCAGAGCTCAGTGATGCACTTCACTGATGAACCTGCTTTCAAATCTTCACTTGATTTTGGCTGCGGTGGTGGAGATGTTGCATACTTGAGAGCATCTACATCAACGATGGCTTTAATTAGATGACGTGAAAGACACTGCCTATACAGACAGGAACTAGAATAAATGCTGTCAGTGCTTGATTTGTGATGGTACACATTGGCACAGCATGCTAGTACCTCTGACAAAAAGCATCAGAACCGCAAATTTTGAGATGTGTTGTGATAAAACTTTACCTGTGGTTGAAGCGATGTAAAGCAAATGCTGTATTCGTAGTTTGAAAATACTCAGAAAGGCATTAAAATAATGTTTGAACAAGTCTAAATTTCAAAAACAGTGTTGGAAATCAAGCACTTCATGCAGTATATCATTTCCACAGTCCATATATTTGGGAGGCCAATAAAACAGTAGTAAGTCAGCTGCACATCAACCATCCATCAATGTTTCACAGATATTCTGGTCAGGACCTGATGAAATGGCTGAAAGCATTCAACTGAGTTGTCAAATATGGCAGGTGGGATGACATGATGCATTTGACAAATGTGTACTTTTACTTGGAATGCAGAGCCTATTAACAGTTCAAGGTCAATGAAGAGAAGGTCAACAGCAGGGATAAATTCCAGGCTGACCTAAAGAAAACGTTTGGCAACAATCAGCATCACGTACACTTAGCAGAAGAACAATTGAAGAACAGGGCCCAACGTCATGGGGAAACGACACTACTGTACAAACAGTATGCAGAACTGCAGATAATTATAACAATCTGCTCTACAATCTGCAATAGCCTTGCCCTGTTGCCGTACAGAGGTCAATCCACTCTCTTAATTCACCAAATTCTGATTGGCATCAACGGTGGCTTTAATTAGATGACGTGAAAGTCTGAATATGACAAAAACTGACATCTCACACTTGGTGAAAGGGGTCACAGAAGACATGTACCAAGCTCTTCTGGTAAGGGATGTCACAACAGAGGAATTAATTAAGTGACAGTGCATTGAGGAAATTTAACGAAAAGAGTCAGGAAAAAGAAGTATGAGGGACTCCCACAAGTAGTCTCTACACCAATTTTAGAAGACCACCATGATATCACCTCTCTCATATGTCAGCTTGTAAGAAAAGAGGTACACTACTTTACGGCAGCCACAACTGTTTGACTGAGTAAGCAAGAGATAGCAGACAATAATGTTGGGTCCATACATCTCAGGAGGTTACAGAGAATGTTGAAGAAGAGGTGCATATATCTTTATCACCAATCTCAACCACCAGTCGAATGCGACACGGGGAATGGATCTGACCAACTCTGGCTGCAGTCATCAAACAACAACCTGGCACCTGACCAATGCAGGTATAACCAACTTCTTCACCAAATATAATGCCCCGCAGAAGAACAAACATTTAGAGGCCACAGGACAACACACTTGGTTTATTGTCACTGTGTGTTCCCTGGATACATTGTATGCTACTGCAGAGAAAGAGGATAAGTTTTCAACAACTACTATACCATCAGATGTTGATCAATGTAACGCTTCTGTTCATGACAGGCAAGCACAGATGGTTATAGTCAACATGCAGTACAAAGCCCGTCACTATACACTGAAAAAGGTTGCTCATCAATAAATACAACACAGCCATGCCCTCTAGCCATATGGAGGTCCAGTCACTTTCCTAGCTGCTGAGTTCAGAAAAACTAAGCAAGGCATACATTTACGAGGGTCAGGCCACCACACTGAAAATCCTCCATGGACAACAGACACAAACATGTCAGGAAACCCTCTGATGTCATCATCAATAGCCAACTTGTCTGGGTGGTAGTCATCTCAGGGACTTCCTTTTCTGTAACGCTGAATGCCTACCATTGACAACTAAGGAAAACTACATTCCTTGATAAGAAAGCAATTGTGCTTTAAGTCACAAATAGGAAATATATCCCACCTATAGGAACATGTATGGGAAGAATAACTGTCAATGACAAGACACAGGTCTCCAAATTTGTTGTTTTATCATATTGTAGTCATAACATTTGTCTTGGGTGGGACTTCTTGCAAGCATCGCAAGCTCAAGATCAATAAATCTATTCCCATAAGCACACATAGCAAAGATTGTTGTGAATGGCTGTTTGCCGTTAAAGACAACATCCAAGTGTCATCAAAAAGATAAGTCTCAGTCATCAATGGAGATACTTATTTTAAATGTGAAGCTTTTGTTGATGGCAAAAAGCAAGAGGGAAGGTAGGTCACTCTTTCATAGGTCTGCAAACTGAAGGGTGAGCAGGTGCTTCCCCACTCTATCTACCCCACTATACCACAAGAAGCAACTACGGGGTGTTTCACAAAATTACTATAACCCTCTGCAGTGCACCTTATGAATCATAGACAACGCAGTGCGCAGACATGCCTGTGGGCTTGTGATTTCCACAAGATGCATTAACACTCCATGTAACACAGATATGAATTACTAATAATACTAAGGAAAGAAATGCATGTAGAAACTACATAAATCTGTGCCCACTGTTCTACATTGCTATTGAAGAAATTGATACATCATCATCATGTAAGCCAGCTGTAGCATTCTTCCAAGAAAGGCAGCTTTCCCGATAATAAATGCTGCTCACTTTTCAGTCTGCAGAAAGTATATACTTCCCCACCATTTTATGTTCAGTTTTCTTATATGAGTAGACAAAAGAACTTCACCGATCTTGTTTATATAGTGGAATTATTTTCGATTTATGAAATGAGTATCTGGTATTGGGTGCCGGAGAGGTTGAATGCCCGCCAAAGGAGATGGACTCAGATGACCATCATGGGGCACCATGGCCGCACAGTACTGTGCTTGCACGGCTAGAGCACCACCGTCTCGCCACATGAATGTAGTGGCCCACAGCATTCCACATGGCTGTTGTATAAATGGCCAATCAGGGCACAGCTGGTTAGTTCAGTGCTGTGATGAAGGTGATCGCAGAATACTTTCCAAGTACAATATAAACTACTCCAAAACTGAGAAAAATTGCCTTACAGTTGTTTGGGTCACCAATTACTTCCAGCTTTACTTACGTGAGAGACCATTCACTGTTGTAGCAGTCACTATTCTCTATGCTCGCTGACTAACGTCAGGGTATGTCTGATCAACTGGCAAGATAAGCACTGACGGTCGTGGACTACGATATCACACTGGCGAACAATAACAAACACTGACACAAGGATGCCAACCGCCTTTCCAGGAATCCTGTAGTGGAATGCAGCATTATGGATGAAATCTTAGTCACTGTTGCATTAAGTTACATTACTGCTGGACAGAGGTCAGATCCGGCATTGCTGAAAACCATAGAAGCCCTAAGAATGAGGAGCCAACCAAAGGAGACTTCCAATTACTAAATGGAATATTGTATATGAGGAACTATGATCCAATGGGGCAGAAATGGTTGCTCACTATCCCAGCTTATCTAAGGTCAACTGTCCTGTAGTTTTTCCACTATGTTACAGCATCTGGTCCTCTGGACTTGTGATGACTCTAGACAGAATTATGCACAGGTATCACTGGCTAAGCCTCCACCAATCCGTTAGACACTATGTGAGCCACTGTAAGGAATTCCAGCAGCAGAAGTACGTTCCACAGTTACCTCCAGAGTATTTGGTACCAATTCCACCTATAGCAATGTCATTCAATCAAGTTCAAATTGACCTCTTATTGAGGTTCCCATAACCCAAAAACAGGAAATGATGGGTAATAATCTGCACTGGCTACCTCTCCCACCAATCTGTCAAGAAAGCACTGACAACTGCTGAAGCTCTAGAAACTGTGAGGTTCGTTGCAGAAGACATCATTTTGAAGGATGGAGCACCCTGTGCGACAATCTCTGATCACGAAAAAGTTTTCATGTTGCATCACCACAGGATCACAACTTCATCCCACTCATAAACATATTGCCTCACAAAGCGCTTTAATAAGATGATGGCAAATATACTCTCAATGTATGTTGATGTTGAACAGTGACTGAGATACAATGCTGCCCCTAGTTACATACAGATACAAAACAGCAATGTGAAATACTACGCGCTTCACACTGGTCTTTTGCTCCATGGTCACGATGCCGATACAAAAAGGACACACTGCTCTCTTTTGAAATGGACAAAAACTCACGATGACTACCTATAACACTTCATCAGAAGGACCGAAGAACTAAAATGTCTGGCTCGCATACAGAACTGGATGCCCAGGAGACAGACCAAAAGCACTATAACACCAAGCAGTGGCCAATGAGACACATCCTGGGAGACTTGGTATGAATTTTGAAACATGTTTAGAAAGTGGGACTATCAGATAAGTTACTAAGCACTGTTTTAGGCTGCATCATGCCCTCCTTGCTTGTCGGTCATCATTTACGAAGTTGAGGATTATGGTTCTTCATCATGAAGCAAAAGTTCAAAGAAATCTCCCATGTCCTTCGTATGAAGCCCTACAACATTTCAGAGGCACATATCAATGATGCGAGACTCAAGGAAACTGAAGACCCACTCAACGATCGCAAAGCTTCAATGGGCGGGGCTGCCATCTAAGCTTGACATAGTGACAAGAATGTGACAAAACAACCAGTGTGTGAGGATCCACCAGTGCTGGCATACAGAGGCCTATTAACAAGATCTAAATCCAGGATGCTGCAGTCAGTTCCAACGAGAACTTCTGAAACAGTGGGTCGCTGTTCCTCCAGATGAGGGAGCAATGCCGCAAGCTGTGTTGCATGCAATGTGGCGTAGCAGCTATCACCACTTGCTGATGTGCTGCGACCTGCCAGTCCAAACCCCATGCTTTCCAGTATTTATTGTTTCTGGAAGGTTCTCAAAATGTCCTTCATTTGTAATGTTAGTATATTCTGGAATATTTGATGTTTGGATAAATAGCAGTATTCCCCATCCAAAAGTTCAGTTATGTTCTGTTCTGGCTGTACATTGCTGCTTGTAATAAACATGCTTTCAATGTTAAGTACTGCTTTCAGATTTGGACTCAATTATATAATACACATCATACATTCTTTTAAGGTAGTAATACCACGGATGCTGTAAATATGACTTTTAAGATTTTCCAAAGGTTTTGACCTCAGTATTTGCTTTTATGTTTACAGGAAGACTGTTACAAAATTGAACACCATGTGGACAGTATAGTTTTGGCACAAGGACATAACAATTTGGGTCGCATATAAGTTTCTGTTTAGTCTGGTAATGCTGTTATGAATATCAAATTTTATTTGGAATCTACTGTCTTTCACTATTACATTCATTTTAAAGAATACAAGGGTTTCCATAATGTATATACATGGTAAAAGTAAAATACTGGAGCACTAATAGCACTTTTTTTCAGTTTGGTTTTGGTTTGAATGTGCTGATAGCTGCTTTAGCATTTCCCCAAAATGTGACCCCATGATTAAGGTGAGAGTGAAATAAGGGAAGATATACTTTCTTTACTTCTTTTCTCATGACAGCAAGAGTTTAATGAACAAAGAGGGTAGCAGGTCTGGCTCAATTTTAAGTTAAGATATTGTATATGCTTTTTCCATTTTGCATTCTTTTGCAGCCATAATCCTAAGAATTTGGTTTCTGCATTGTTACCAAGTAGTTCACCATTGATGGACAGAAATGTGATGTACATATCTTTGTTCAGAGCATCATGATATTTTATTGCAATAGCGTTGTTCATTTGTTGAAAGCTGATTTTCTGTGCCCAACTGCTAACTTGTTCTGTGACAGTGATTACTCATTGTTGTAATTATTTCTTTCTTCCCCTTTTAATAGCATTTTGGTATCATCTGCAAATATGTCTGTTTTATGAGCATACACATTTAAGCTTAGATAATTAATTAATAAAAAGTGCAGAAGTGGTTTCATTAGTGATCTTTGGGGTAGGCCACATATGATTACATTGTACTGTGTCAAGTGTTGAAAGTAATTTTAAGGTTGGCATTAGTGAACCTGATGCTCTTTGCTGGCTTATGACTGTTCAGGAGACAATGATCCAATGGTTAGACAGACATTGATTATCATACTTTACAAGCTTTGACAGCAGACTCTTACAATCAACCAGGTCGAAGCTTTTGATAGGTCAGTAAATACTCTTTTTGAATCCTCTTTCTTGTCCATCAGGCTTAGTATGCAATTTATGCAGTCGTAAATGGCAGTAGTTGTTGATGTCTTATTTCGGTATATGTTTTATTCATTATATAGGAGTTTGCTTTTATTTACAAAATCGCTAAGTTTGTCATACATAACTTTTTCTAATATTTCTGAAATGGGAGAGAAAATTGTGGTGGGCCTGTAGTTATTTACATTATCCCTTCCACATTATTATATATTGGAATTACTTTAAATGTTTTCAGGACATGCTTGAACTGAGAAGTCACATAAGTGTTTAAGTAATTCAACTTGTTTTCAGCACTTTTAGTGAATTGTGCAGGGACACTGTCAATGCCTGCAGAGTCGGAGTTTTTAGTCTTTTCATTGCTTTTGCTACTTCACCTTGTGTGGCAATGCTGATGTATATCGTCCTACAACAAATGCTTACTTTATATTTATTAGAATGGGTATTCTTATTTATGTTTGATTTTACAATATTCTCAGCAATGCCCATAAAAAACTTTAAAAATTGATTAAAAACAGTCTTGGCCATGAAAAGATATTTATTTGCACTGGTTACCAGTTTTGGTCAGATTGTAACATCCTCAGACCATTTACACCATGTTAGGGAGTGGCAGTGAATGTCACCTGCTCAATATTACATTAAGATTTTCTTTATGCTTACTCCATTTTACACTAACATTTATGGAGCCACAACACATGCTTTGTTCGCTGCCACGGCCTACCATCATGGTATAAATGGTCTGAAGCTGGCCATATTCTGATTGAAACTGGTAACCGCTGCAAATAAATATTTTATTGCAGTCAAGACAGATTTTAATCCATTTTTAAATTATTTTAGTCAGACCACTGCACTTCTCCACAAGAAATGTTCTCAAAAATGCCTGTAAAAAGTCATTAAATATGTAAGCTACTTCTAAGGGGTTTGTTACTTCTTTATTTTCTTGTGATACTGTTATATATTTACATGTTTCTGTTTTTATAACACTTCACATAACCTTTACTTTGTTTGTTGAAGTATAAATATATTTATCACTATGCATTATTTATTATTTGTTCACACTCATAAACCTTGTGTTACTTACTGCAGATGACATTTCTGTTTTGATGACTATCGGAACTATCTTGTGTCAGTTCATGGATGTTTTGTTTTGACATCTAATGCATGTTTTCATACCTCAGGCAGTTAGTCTGTTAGTCTCTCTCCTGACATTGTTGATTAAACACAATAAATTTTAAATGCATTCACTAAGCTCTGGGATTTCACTTTTGCACTTCATACATCCTATCTTCCTACATTTTTGTGTGCATCATGTCAATCCACTTTGGCATTAAAACCATGTATACCTATAAACACTGCCCTCTTGACACACATATGTAGAAGAATAATCCAAATTTTGCAAAATGGGTTGTCACTTGTAACACAAGTTAAACACACAGAATATATGAGACATAAATGAAGCAGGACTTACCTAATACTTGTGCTTTGGCCTGTATTGTAGACAGTCCTTGGACATCATGCCAGTTGCTCTGCACCATGTTTACCCATTGAGCTGGTTTCACATCACGTACTGATAAGGCAGGCTTTGGTAACAAGAACTTCGTTTCTTTCATTGTTGGCAGATGTGTCATGTCAGCAGCACGATGCAGTAGTGCAGCCATCTTAGCAATGTCATACTGAGGGCAAACAAAAATCACTCATTTTTACTTATACCTTTTACAGAAAAACACATCTTCTTCTGGTAATGTAACCATTCATTCTCTGATCTAAATAATTCACACTAAACATAATATCTTGTGTAGTTATCTACTTGCTTATTAGCCAGAATAAAGTCTTAAATATTACTTCAGTGATGAATATGACGGCTACAAAATATACCCAAAATGATTTTATTCAAAAGGATAGCCGGAAGTTCTGTACACTTTCTTCTATAGCCATGGGTAATCTGGAGAGTAATAAGGTATTGTAAAACAACATAACAATGAAAGATTGAAGATAAAAAATTGAAATCAACGCATTTTTAAAAAAAATTCTTCGTCAGGATGTAGATTGGAAACAGGAATAAGAATTGGAACTTGTGAAGGTGACGCCCCAAATCCAATATAAAATTACACATTGACACAGGAGACAGTAGGAAGCAACACTAGATCAATATCAAAGAATCACGACTCATAGTTCTCTTAAAAATCAACTGTTTGGTGTTTACAAGTCGAAGATGAGGGTGAATGTTGCAAAAATTAAAAAAACAGATCACGTAAGAGGTGGTGGATACTAAGGTTCCAGTAACCGTTGGGAAATCAGTTTCCTTCTTAAGTTTGTTACTCTTTGTGTTGATATGGTGGATCCAGATGACTTTAAGTATCGACATAAATTCTCAGAAATACAATTTAATTGTTAGAGCTAATTACTATATACGTTAGAATACAGACATGAATATAATAGAGGGAAACATTCCACGTGGCAAAATTATATCTAAAAACAAAGATGATGTAACTTACCAAACGAAAGTGTTGGTATGTTGATAGACACACAAACAAACACAAACACACATACAAAATTCAAGCTTTCGCAACCCACAGTTGCTTCATCAGGAAAGAGGGAAGGAGACGGAAAGACGAAAGGATGTGTGTTTTTTCCTGTATTTTGTGCACTGTTTAATATGGGGTTTTAAACAAAGTTATCCTTTCCTTCACATGAATACAATGATATCTTTTATTTCTCATACTTCTAAATAATTAATGGAAAATCTCATATAAAGATGTGAAACAAATACTAACAAAGAGATAGAGGGGCTGACCAGTACTTTCCTCAGCTCAGTACAGCCGATAGATACACAAAAAACAACCGAAAATTTATGTTCCTAGCTTTCGGAATAAATGTTCCTTCATCAGGGAGGAGAGAGGGGAAAGAAAGGGAAGAAGGGAAAGTGGATTTAGTTACTCACAACCTAGGTTATGAAACAACAGGGAAAGGAAAACAGGGAGTGGAGCAAGGATGGAGGCATGGTTGTCAGAGGGAAGCCAAAGATATTCTACTGTAAGTACTGTGCCAACTTCAAACCAAAGAGGACGCATACAGAAGTAAAGAGGTATATAGTATAAAGATGTAGGATTAAAAGATGCATGAATGGCTAAAAAGGAAAGGGAAATAGGAGAAGACTGAAGAGTAAATGGGAGTGAGGTTGTTTAACGTAGGTTCAGTCCAGGGGGATGGCGGGATGAAAGGATGTGTTGGGGTGCAAGTTCCCATCTCCGCAGTTCAGAGGGACTGGTGCTGTGTGGGAGAAGCCAAATGGCACATATGGTGTAGCAGGTTCCTAGGTCTCTGGAATTATGCTGGAGGGCATGCTCCGCTACTGGGTATTGAACATCTCCTAGGCTGGCCACGAATACATCAATAAATTACTCCGCCAGGGATATGACTTTCTCAAGTCAACCCCTGAAATGAGATCATCCCTTGACAAAATTCTCCCCACACCACCCAGAGTTGCCTTTCGTCGCCCCCCTAACCTCCTTAACATCCTTGTTAAACCCTACAATATTCCCAGACTACCTTCTCTACCCAGCGGTTCCTACCCCTGTAACCGACCTCGCTGCAAAACCTGCCCCATGCATCCCCCCACAACCACCTACTCCAGCCCCGCTACTGGTAAAACAATTCAAAACAGGGCTATGTGTGAAACTACACGTCATTTATCAGCTGACATGCCTGCAGTGCACAGCCTTTTACATTCGTATGACAACAACTAAACTGGCTGAGCGCATGAACGGACACAGACTAACTGTCCGCCTAGGAGATGTCCAATACCCAGTAGCGGAGCATGCCCTCCAGCATAATTCTAGGGACCTAGGAACCTGCTACACCATATGTGCCATTTGGCTTCTCCCACCCAGCACCAGTCCCTCTGAACAGTGGAGATGGGAACTTGCACCCCAATACATCCTTTCATCCTGCCATCCCCCTGGACTGAACCTACGTTAAACAGCCCCACTACCATTTACTCTTCAGTCTTTTCCTCTTTCCCTTTCCTTTTTAGCCATTCATGCATCTTTTAATCCTACATCTTTATACTATATACCTCTTTACTTCTGTATGCGTCCTCTTTGGTTTGAAGTTGGCACAGTACTTACAGTAGAATATCTTTGGCTTCCCTCTGACAACCATGCCTCCATCCTTGCTCCACTCCCTGTTTTCCTTTCCCTGTTGCTTCATAACCTGGGTTGTGAGTAACTAAATCCACTTTCCCTTCTTCCCTTTCTTTCCCCTCTCTCCTCCCTGATGAAGGAACATTTATTCCGAAAGCTAGGAACATAAATTTCCGGTTGTTTTTTGCGTATCTATCGGCTGTACTGAGCTGAGGTAAGTACTGGCCAGGACTCTATCTCTTTGTTAGTATTTCTTTCTCATTTTTCATGCTTTAATCTGGGTGAAAGCAATTTTTAAAACTTGCACTAATATTTTTCAGCTGGCATATCCATCAGCTAGTTGCAGTTGTCCCTACTTCGCTGGCTGATAAGTGAACAGATGCTTCAAATATTTTTCATATTTACTATGTTTCATTCTTGACAAACTTCTTTCCTCACACCTGAATGTTTCGAGCAGAAACTCCTTAGAAGACCAAGAGAGGGCTCAAAATCCAATGTTTTCTTACTTTTAGTTGCCAACAATGAGAAAGATGAGTTGGACAGTGGGTAAAAGAGGTCAGAGCATGTGACAGATACTCGTGTGTGAAAACAAAAATACGTAATTTGGAAAATATTGAAACCCATGATCAATATTGACCTCACTATAACTTCCAAATATGTCTACACAGAGATCCTTTCTCTGTCCCCTCTGAATTACATACACTTACATTACCAGTAGAATTAAAATTACTCACAATGACATCTTGCTCCAATTGCTCTCCTGGCATCACCAACAAAAGTCCTTCTAGATAATCTGGTGCTATTTGGTTGAAAACCACTTCTATATAAAGATGGGAGTCAAGCCGTAGAGGGAAATGCCACACAGACCGGCAAAATATTAAGTAAAAAACCTGGAAGAATCACAAAAAATGGAAACATTATTAAAATGCCTAAGCCTATTTTCAACAATATCACAATTAGCCAATTAGGGGCAAAAAGACAGGCACTGAATGCACTTTTATGCATTTCTATGAAAATATGTACAAGAACAAAAACTGACAAAATAAAATCAGGTGATATGGATAATATGCATGAACACTTTCTGTTTTAAAAAGCCTTCTGGGTGTGTTTGACCATACTGCATTGAAATATTTTACATTTTTACTACAGTTTCAAATATCTTATACTCATAAATAATGCAGTCAGATGAAAATTTCTTTAAGTTTGGCCACTACTTCTACTTTCACTGCACCTTCATCAAGGTACGTTCAGGTGCCATGGGCAGGTGTCTGATGTCCCACAGGATTTTGCTGCAGATGCCTTTAATCTAAACATGCTGCCTCTGCTGGATGTTAGCTGTAGTATCAATCACTCACAGTAGGGTAGCTGATGCCTTGCCCATCACCCAACTGAGTGGCCATGCAGCAAAGGCGAATACTGGCATCTGCTTCTCGGTGTTGGCTTCTCCCTCCTTCTGCTACATGACTGGGGTTGTGGGGGAGGCAGGCTCCTCTTCTGTATCAACACATAAGTCATGCACAAGTGCTGCGTGCAGTTGCCACAGCTGATGGCAGAGTTCCTCCATTTAAGCATACAGGGCAGCCCTGAAAGCAGCCCTCTCTTCCTCCATGATGGCTCTGAAGCCCAGAGTGGCCTCCTCAGTAGTGGCAGATAGTGTGGTGCGCATGTCAGTGACTTGCAGCACCTGCCTCCCCTCTGTTGGCAGCCAGTCCCTCAGCACCTGTTGGCAGCCAGTCCCTCAGCACCACTACTACTGGTGGGATATTCCGTCCGTTCACAGTCAACAGCAGCTGCTGTCATCTCCTCACGTACTGGTTGTGTTGTCTTGGGTGCCAGAATCTGTCAGCAACTTCTCCATTGAGGATGTTTCTTATTGGTCATGATCTTGTCTGTTGCCCGGCTTTGGCCACACAAAGAGCACACATAAGTGCATCTTCTTTTCTTCTATCACAAGCACAGCTGTCATATCTGCCTGAGCACTTGATGTATTTCAGGACAATGCCACTTGTACAGCAACGAGAAACATCAGTGGCTTCCTCCTGTTTGTCTGGGTATGCCGTTTGACTGTTATATCCCTGTAACCAGCTGCCTTCTTCGGCTGCCAACTCACTGCCTATCCAAGGCAGCACATGGAGGAGCACCTTGGTCATCTTCCAGAACTGCTTTATTGGTGTCTTCTTCTTCTTGTGCACCTCTAAAATGTAGGTGTCCACACCGATCGTGTGACCTGTAGTCAGCCATGCTCTCTGCCAGAATCTATGTCAACGGACTCAAGACCAAGATCAAGATTGCAGCAGCTCAACATCTTGTCATACAGCTTGTTCCATCTATGCCTCTGCATTGGTTGAAAAGAGGAGGGACTAGTGTACGACTGTCGCCTTTCTTCTTGGAGTGATCAACAAGATCACACAGCAGCATTAGCCCTTTCACTGAGTCGGCTTTCTGTCCTGCTCATCTCACTTTACCCATGCTGCAGCATGAAATGACGACAAATTTTGCTTATTTCGTAAAAGTGGAGACAATGAAAATTGTGCTTATTTCAGTCACCAGCCACACAAGCAAATTTTCTCAGCTCTCTTCAGTCTCAACAGGGAAGTGCACAATGGCAACGATGGGTTGCTTTGATTGCTTAAGCTCTACTGCTCTCTACCCCTCTCGTGCTGTCCATGTGCCATACATCAATTAGCTGTCGTTGCATATTACTCATTTTTGTTTGTTATCCTTGAAAGGTTCAACCAGGTATGTATCTCCTAGCTTGTGTACTTCATGTGTATTTTTAAGTAAAATATTCTATTTTAAGCCTTCTTATCTGAATCTAATTGTTACTGTTGTTTTTTACCAAACAGTTTCTACCATCAGCCTAACAAAGGAATGTCTGTGGGTTTACCAAGAGAACTGTGAATAACATTTATAATTTGTTTTCATCTAAGAAAAATGAAATGGCGATTGAAGTATCATTTTCACTATGAAAGCAGTCCACACAACATTGCTTAGGATATTTGCATGTTTTAGTTAATGTGAACATAAAAATAAAGTTGCTTTAATATTTCCATACAAAAAAATCAGCAGGAAACAGTACTTTCAAAATAATATATGACAGCAACATTCAAAGCCAGCACAGTGAAAGCCAAAGAAATAATTGTCTCTACCATTATTAAAGTAAGTCAGGAGGAAAATAAAATTAAAAATGAGGATTACTTTCATTAATAGTATAATATTTCATGGCATCTGTAGGAAGAAGCTGAATATATGTCTCTGAAAATACCTGCTGGTTTTTGTGGAGTTCTGTGGTCACATCAAGCACATATTCTTCACGTGCCAGTGGCATTGTAAATGTATCCCCTTCTACTATACAGTACAATGAGAACTCATCCATTTCTGCTGGAGACTGTACATTTATCATAGCACACATCTCCTCGATCACATCCTGAAAATAAAATATTGGTAGCATGAATAATAACTGTTGAAACTACAACATGTGTATACTTTCATTATGTCTGAATACTACACCCATGAATGTACAAATAATCACACAGTTAACATTCGCCATGTTGATTCCTCTGTTAGCATGTATGAGAGATTATTCACTTTCTTACACATTGTTAGCCAGTCTGTATTGTCACAGCCAAGACTACTTCAAAAAGACTGGATGAAAACTGATAACTTAAGTAAAAAATGATAAAATGCGTCTGATTAATTATTAAAACTATTATAAGAAAAACTAATTCAGAAAAGTATTAAATTTATGAAGCAACAGACAGGATGGTTATTATCTGCCCTGAGGTGGCATTGCTTCCCATACAGCCAACAGATAAACACAGTTGCTTTATGTTTCCACTGGCTGTTACACATCATGAAGTTTAGTACTGGCCAGACTGTCTGGTGCCTGTATGCAATATAACATAAGTCAAACAACAATAATATAAAAAAAAGAAAACAAAATATAGACATATTATACTCATGAGCACTGGAATTAGAGACATCTATACTTTTGTCCTGATAATAGCAGCAACACAACATTGCATGGATTCAATAAGACTCTGAAGTATTGGATAGCCATCTTCAACATTCAGTACTCAACCATTGCTCACAATTCATGTAGTTTGGTCACAACTAGACCAATTCCAGGATCAGACAGTTGGTTTCTGTATTGTTCGCTGGTGAAAAATAATGTCACACACATCAGAGGTGCCATTCTCACCCCATTTAAATATCTTCTACATGACACTACATCCACCACACGCCTAAAAGTTACCCTCTTGGCAAATAGGATGCATAGACTCACATGGGTTCTGACACAGTAATACTTTGCCAATGCATATACCAATACATAAAATGACTTTTTCCAGGCTTCAAACATCCTACACTGGTGTTCCACACTCCAAGCTCATCTCTGTGCTCTCCGACATTCAGTAAGTAGAGGTACATTTGTGTGGTGTAGCACTTATCTACTCCACAGCAAGTTGGTAGTTCTCAGTAATATGGTTGTTTTCTAGCCCTACATTGGTATATGATTTGCTTCAATGTGATGCATCAGTGATGTGGTAGTTCTGAATGGTATGGTTGTTTTCTAGCTCTACGTTGGTATATGATTTTTCGTATCAGCAGCAATTTTTCCCAGGTCAGGCCTACTCATAATGCTTCCTTGAAACAATGGCACACAGAGAGTCCAGTACCTGCAGGTACGAGTGTCTCATGTGCTAGGCATGCACAAAACTGATCATGATTGTGTCAATATCATCTGTGTTAACAAGCCTGCCAGATGAGTTTCATGCTGACATTCACTATAAGAGATCTGACAAGATCCTTGTCACACAACATCCCAAACTACTCCATTTATTGTCATAACTTGTGTACTATTTCTCCAATGAAGCATTTACTTCTAGTTCAACAATAAAACAAAAAGCTATATTGCTACTCACCATAAAGATTACATGTTGATTAGCAGACAGGCACACCAAAAAGACATACACATTAGCTTTTGGGCAAATCCTTTGTTGGAAAAGGGAATATACACACACTACCTTCTCTGGCAAAGTGTAATGGAATGCCATTCCGATACGAGCCGCTGGAGATGACAGTCGTAGGTGCAAGATGTGTGATTGATTCTGTGCATGAATGTGTGTGCATGTTTACATTTTCTGATGAAGGCTTAAGTCAAAGGATAATGTGTAAGTGCCTTCTTATTGTGTCTATCTGATACTTAACATGTCATCTTTACTGTGAGTAGCAGTCTATCTTTTCCTTACATAGTTCATATTCAACCTGGAGTTTCGATTGTTTGATTTTACTTCTAAATCAGTTACTTATGACTATATATTTACTGTACTTGTTTTCACAACTAACTGACTGTTTACAAAACTGCAAAAAAAGGACAAGCTAAAAGTGCTATACAGGAAGAGCCGTGTGGTTCTACTCGCTACCGTCTGGAGCCGAGCGACCGCTACGGTTTCAGGTTCGAATCCTGCCTCGGGCATGGATGTGTGTGATGTCCTTAGGTTAGTTAGGTTTAATTAGTGCTAAGTTCTAGGCGACTGATGACCTCAGAAGTTAAGTCGCATAGTGCTCAGAGCCATTTGAACCATAGTGTTCAGAGCCACGAAGAGCAATGTTATCTAAGATCTGGAGGTTTGGTGGAGTTATCGGCTGTACATTTTTTGAAAGAACTATTCCAGTATTAAAATGAAGTTTTGCTGGGCAATTACATGAAAATGAAACCAGAATAGTTAGATGGACAGCTGAACACTGCTTCCTTAATCAATAGGGACCTCACCTCCACTCTCTTACTCACACACACACACACACACACACACACACACACACACACACACACACACACACACACACACTTCTTTAATAAGCATTCCTCAGATGATAGGACAAAAATAGTGACATACTTGAACAACTGTAGTGCACTTGGTGTTTACAACTCGTTCTGTGCCTCCAGGTAAGCGGTATATCTGTCGTTTTGAGTTGCGTCCTGCACTGATAGCAGTAATTTCTTCTACACTTGGAACATTTTTTCGACCACCATATTTAAAAGTCTTACGTAGGTTATGCAGGCACACAGTTGCAGTACCTGTAACATTACAACCATTGCAATTAAAAGAAATCGTCATGTGTGGTAAAGGCATTAGTTTTATTATTAGCTATTTTATTTTTCATATACATTTAAGCAATAAAAAGAACATGATTTGACACATTCATGATTCCTTTTATATAGGCCATTCTTGTCCTCTGCATTTCATTTCCTGTTTTAAACTGAAGGTTTGCGAAATACAATGTAAGTGATGTTATCATAATTTCTGTTTTTGAATTGTTTTTATACAAATGAAGACAAAGGAATTATTAATCAATATTGAACGGTTCAATACACACATACGGATTCTGAAGAGTAGTCATTCTGACAATATCATAGCAAACTCAAAATTTCAAAATTCTAGCCCCCCTATTTTTGTCTTCTTTTAAAACCTGACACAAGCTTAGCAGTTGTTTCTCACAACATCTTTTCCTATCAGTCTTGATGATGACTAACATCAAATGTTGTGGACTGAGAAAAAAAGCAGTGTCATGTGCGTGGCAGGAGAGCAAAAAAGATGTAGATGTCTATTCCTTTCTATTTCAGCCCTACAGTAAACTATTTTTGGTTCCACAGGTTCACTATATGTATGTGCTACAATATGGTGAAATTACCAGTCTGAGTTAACAGGCTAGCTTTTTATTGTTATTTAATTTCAGCTGCTAAACCCTTCAAAAATATTAACATATGAAGTTGTTTAGCATTTCCACCTGTTTTTGATACCTGAAGAGCACTATGGAAGTTCTTTTTACTAAAATCATGTGTACTGCAGATCAGCTGAAGTGCCATTTGGGAGGAGAATCACAATTATTCCACTCTCATGTTCCCTTGTCCTTTAATTGACAACAAGAACCCTTCCCCTTGCTATGTGACTATAAATGCATGATGCTGTTGTAGTGTCATTTCTACTGCAGACACTGGCCAAACAGTATCATATCGAAATACTGATTACTAACGAGACAAATATCAGTAACATGGTTATGTGGCAACACTGTCCTTCATTCATTCAACTGCCATCAGCATGGCTTTTGTTCATGATGAAAATGGAGCTGTGGCTGCTACTTTTGAACAAGACTGAGGGACTGCAGAAAAGGGCAGCTGGGTGCCGAAGAAAATATACAATTTGACTGAAGGCTTCCCGTTACTTGTAGCTGAGGTCTGAGGTGAGAAGTCAGAGAAAAATGCCAAAAGTGGATGGGATATCTTGTTTACTTGCTTCCCTACAGGAGAAAGGAATAGAAGAAGGGAGTGAATAGTTCCACATTAAAAATGTCTTACCATTTGAACTGCAAAAAAGTTAACAACATAGCTTATTAATCAAAAATTATTACTGCACAATGGAAATTTACTATGGAGATCAATCATGTAGCAGGAGATAACTTATTACACTTTGTTCCACATTTACAATAAAACACAGGTGCTACTGTATATTGTCACTATGAAGGAATTGCATATCTTATGAGGAAGAGATTAGTCATTAAAACATTATGTACAGAAACGAAATCATTAATAAAATCATTAATACAGCCACAAACCCAAAAATATATCTTTTATCAATCAAACAGGCAATATATCTGATCCATAAGAATCACATGACTACTTGTTATGTGCTCAATATATCTTCAGAAAACTTAGTTATGTCTTACTTTGTATTCTCAGTAATAGAAACGGCGCCAAGCTGTGCAATATGAATCTACATTGTTTCAGTACCATCAGTGAGTAAAATATAAAGCTTCTCATAACAGCCACATGCCACCATAAATTTGATTCATCTCCAGTACATAGAAAATTTTTCACACTTTACTAACCATGCACAGTCGTATACTATTTGACAATGACCTCCCAACATGTACAGCCTTCATTTTCGATGTGTACCGTAGTCACAGAATACAATGCAGAAATATCACTCCAAAAACATCACAAAGTGTCCATTAGCAGGATTAAAAGTATAATACTTACCATGGTATGCTCTTCTCTTATCATAAGCAGCTGTTTCAAGATATTTAAATAGATAAGGTCGAAGTACATCCGAACACACAAAATATGCAGCTACTATACTAAAAAGCCTCCAGCCACGTTGACAAGAGTCTGGCCTTGTTGACTTATTGTTGGTGGTCTGCTTCATGAGTTGACAGTAGACCTCATCACGTAACTGCTCATGTTTGTGACAATGCTGGAAAAAAATTAAAAACATTCATTGTTTATCTTAATTATTCTGGTTACCAGTCTTTAGGAAACAGAGAAGCACCAGCATTATATAAAACAGATGATTACACCTGTCCATTTCACAACTGTCATATGTGGCTCAGTCATGTAATTAAATGCAAACTGTTATTCTGCCAACAATTAAACAAACCTGACAGATTAAAAGTAAGTGCTGGACCAAGATTTGACCCTGGTCCTATGAGTTCTAGCTCCAGTCTGCCATGCAGTTGTGATCTAACAGGATATTTCACTATTGCACGGAATTTGCTGCAGAGTGAGTGATTCTTTTCAAAAATATTACTTACTAATATCTTCAACAAGATCTTCTTCTTTGTATTAATGGACTGGATTATTAACATAAAGCAGAAACATGATTGTACAAATAATATCAACACACAATGCACATGCCTCTTTTGTTGCTCTATTAGTGACTTGTAAACTCAGCTGTAAGATGACTGGTAGTATGTCATTGTTAAGTACACAAACTAAAATAACATCCATCTTCAAATCAAAACACAATGAAGAACACTGACAGTGTGCGAAGCTTCATGGCAGATTAAAACTGTGTGCCGGACTGAGACTCGAACTCAGGTCCTTTGCCTTTCGTGGGCAAGTGCTCTACCAACTGAGCTACCCAAACACGACTCACGACCCATCCTTGCAATTTTACTTCCACCAGTACCTCATCTCCTACCCTCCAAACTTCATAGAAGTTTTCCTGTGAGTTCGAGTCTCAGTCCAGCACACAGTTTTAATCTGCCAGGAAGTTTCAAATCTGTGCACACTCCGCTGTAGAGCGAAAATTTCATACTGACAGTGTGTGTTTGCAAATGAACTAAATATAAATTTTTATGCTCACTGTCACTACAGCAGGAATGGTTTAAATTTTTACAGCAGATTACATAGATGTAGTGATCATCTACTGTGTGTATAAAAAGCAATGAGGCTGACACTGCAGTAATAAATTGCTGAACATTACTTTATTTTCAATTTGTTCTGGAGAACAAGTGGTAACATGCTGTTACAGCCCTTAACATGAGTCTTTAGAGTTATAGAAGAATTATTTTTTCTATTAATTGTAGAGTTTGATATAATTATGTTTAGTTTGTGAAGCAATATCCTCTCAGAAAAAAATCTCGTAGTAATCTATTCTACATCACATTGTTTTTGCTCTATCTATGGCTGAGACCAGCATAATAGCAATAAATGGTTAAAACAACAAAATGCTAGGGGAACTAGGCTTACTGTTTATTGCAGGACTGCAAAATCAATTTTGACATTAAATCTGATGTTCCAAGCAAAGCTAATTAACAAGTGAACAAAGACACTGACTCAATCAGTTTATTTTCTGTAGATTGAAGTGTAGTATGGATGAGTTCATTAACTTAGGCTACTCATAAAGTATAATTTATATAGCACTAGCTTATGAGGAAAGGAGCAAATCCATGTACGGATTAGTGACGATTGGTACACAAACCAGGCTCAATGTGGTTTTTAGTTGAATGCTTGGCTATTTCCCCAGTTCCACTTAACACCATAACATACACAGTTCATTATAAGATCATACAGAACTTGTGACATCAATAACTTTCATTGCCTTATATTATGTAGTGTTAGGAAGAGTACAAGACTCAAGAATCAAGCTCCATATCCATAATGATGAAAGACTTATCAAACAAGGACTCTAGACATCAGTATATTATAAATAATTACAAAAAAATATGAAGTTTGAATATGATTATTAAGACCTGTCCATGAATCTGCAGTCAATATTTGCAAAGATTTAAAGCTTTTTGCAACCAGTGGAAAAATGTGCCTATCAGAACACAAAAAAGGCATATATGCACCTATTTAAAAGATCTTGACTGAAAAGTGGGGTACCAGTTACCTCATTCTACCTTCTTCAGCATCTTTAAAAATGTTCCCAAAAATTTTGGCATGCAAAGATATTCACACTCTTTTTAATGTGCAAGTCACCTCCAACTACCACAAGCTGTTAAGTCCATCCACACCCACTTGCCCATTCTCACTCACTCACTCAGCCCAACTGATTGTTATTATCTCAGTGTTTCTCTGTCACCATTTCCTGTCTCACACCTGCAGTCTCCTTTGCTCTGTCCTGCTACTACTGTCTCCCCCTACTGTCACAGTCTACTTCTCAGTCTTTATTGCTGCTACCATCTCATTCATTCCTTCCCACTGCTGCTGTCTCTTCTCATTGATCCCTCTCTTCCTCAGTGTCATTGACATACACTCTTGTCTCTTTTCATCACTGGTTCTCACCCACTTCCACATTCTCCTTCTCTGTCCTGGTATTGTCTCCTTCACTCTGTCACGGTCACTGTCATTGTCAATTATCTTCCACTGCCACAGTGCCCCTGCCTTTCTTTCTTACTGCATTGTCTCCTTCATTCTGTCTATATTGGTGACGAGTGGTACACAAACCAGTCTCAAAGGTTTTTTAGTTGAATGTCTATTTAGTTGAATGTCTATAACATAACCACAGTCTACTGTCTTCCAGTATTTATCACTTTTCCATCTCTCTCCCACTGCCACTGTCTCCTCCTCTCTTAGCATAAAAAAGCAGTAATATGTTCACATGTCAAAATTTATGGGAAATTTTTAAAGATGCTGAGGAAGATAGAATGAGGCAATAGTACCTCATTTTTCAGACAGAATCTTTTAAAACATGAGCCTATTAGCCTTTTTTGTGTTTCCATAGGAGCATTTTTCAGCTCGTTCCCTTCTTCTTCCTGCCACAGCAGGTCATGTCCCTCATACGAAAATAACTTTATGGTTTGGCAAAATTTTGATGTTTACTTATGTGAAACTGAAATAACATTAAACTAATTTTACACTTCACTCTGGGTTTTATGTACACAAAAATTTTGTGCTTACCAGAACCCTTCTGATGATAACGGTGTCACTTTACAGCATAATTTTCTGTGCTACGTCACTTTTATATCAACATTTTTTGCCACACACTGGATTTTACATGCATAATTTTGTATACCAGCAGAGTAAAACTGAACATCTGTATCTCAAAAATGGATAAAGATTCAGAGAAATTGTCAAGGTTGTTTGAGATTAGGATCTTACAAATGTATTGTAACAGTTTCAGTCATTTGTTGTGGATAGCCATCTTGGAATCTGCAGCTCGGTTCAAGTATCCAAAAACCATGTTTTTGGGGTGTTTCTTGATAATGGATAAAGATTTTTGAAAAGACGATAATGGCACTTCTAGATAAATGCCTACAGAATACATCATTAAAATCTGAGCAATTTGTTGTGGTTAATTATTTACATACCCACTGCTGATGACAAAAAATGATGAAAACACTTTTCTTTTTTTCCAGGACAGACCCGTAAGGTGCCCTGTAGACCACATTTAATGCAAAAATAGCCAACCAATTTGCTCATTTGCCTAAGCTGGAGGAAGTGTGTGATATTCAAATTTTGACTCTGTACTGTAGGATCACTGTAGTAAGATGATCCTTTTTTTGGGTATACAAATGGTCCCTAACCCAAGGGATTGACCCTGCCTTCCTACTAACAACAGAATCCAAGGTATGAGCCCACAGAAAAATTCTATTTTTATGCACAGCATTTTGGAAAATATTGGTAGTGCATGCAGTCACATAACATCTACCACTTATAGTGGCACCTTACAAAAAACAAGTCATATTATGCATACCACAGAGAACAAACATAAAACTTAAGACTCCTAATTTTTGTTTTATTTTATTTCTATGGAATTATGTCAGACAATAATTAAGAGTTCCATGAACGCGCAAGAGTTTTGAATGTTTTCATGCTACTTTCAGTTTTAATTAATTATTTTAATTCCTTTGATCTCAAATGGAAAAAATAAAGCTCATACAACACGAGAACTGATTTCATCACTTTAAGTGTGGGCACTGAAGCAGAGTAGTGTGATGTTCATCAAGTTACATTCTGTTTCTTTTTAAAGTCTTGCCTAATACAAAACTGGCTTTCCAACTATGTTAGTTTCAGAAAGACATGTAAGCTGTCACTTAAGTGCAATACACTACGAGTAGTAAAGGCATTCAATATGGAATGAGTGTCTACAAAAATTGTTTGCTGTTCTAAAGATGTACCACAAAGAAACAAATACTCACCATAAGTATAGTATAAACACATTTGACCTCTGTCACATCAGCTGGCATGGGGAGGTCTCCCATGTATCTCATAATTGATACAAAACATTCAATGGCTAAATCATTGAGTTCAACGGAATCCAGGCGTAATAATGATTGTTCAATTGGTGATGAACTAAATTTCACCAGATCCACCTACAAAAAAAAGAGATGCACTGACAATCATATGGAAAGCAATACCAGTGTATAAATGTCACATACAAACAAAAAAATGACAACAAACTCAAATAAATTACAGTACTATATCAAGTATGAACGCAGTTTACATACAAAATGTGCCTAAATTGATTATTAATTAGCATTTCAGAACTTCTAAGACTTACATATTTATTTTTTAGCTATCAAATGTAACAATCTGTAGTGGTCTCAACATGAAGTATACATGTTGAAATCAGATATGCAAACTCCAAACTATGATATAACACATAAAACCAAACACAAATACGATACCTCTGAAGGAATGACAGCGCAACGACAACAAGAAATTCTCATTCAAAATGGCAGTAAAAAATGAGAGAGAGACAAAAGCCAAAGCACAGCTGAAATTTCAGCTTTTGATATTTTCAAAAATTCCTTCATTCTGATAAGCATTCAACACAGAAAAAGGCTGTCATATCCACAATACTATTGAACAAAATGAGAAGTCACCTCAAACCATGAACCAGGAAACAGACAATAAGGACCTTAGTCTTTTTACAGAGTTCTTAATGAAACATCAGGGTTTACTTGACTTGAGAGCCAAACACATTTAAACTGGCAGTAATTAAAAACTTTAATTTCAATATATACTAACAGCAAAATTTATCCCAGAAAAATAATTGTGATATAATTCTCAGAGTCTTTTAATGATATAATTTGTTCACCTGTTCTTTCCATGTCCATTCATTCTCCTTGTTGCCTTTCTTGCTCTTGTTCTTCTTACTTTTTAGACTCTCTATCACTTTCAAGGAGCCACTGATGGATCCATCAGCTGCTTTAAGCATCTCGAACCTGAAATTTTGAGAATTAATTATAAGAAGAGAAGTATTACTCAACAGTAAGCAGAAGTACTAGGCATAGCTTTTAAGAATTGCATTCTCTATGACTTTCACAAATGTAAGAATAACTGTGATACTGGCATACATAAGTGAATATGTGAAACTTATTTCAGTATTAATGTCCATGCTTATTTATATGTCATTCCCAGAAATAGTAGATGACTTTTTCACGTTGATTATATCCTAGTAGGAGATATAAGAAACACGTCTTACATCCAAACATGTCCTATGTTGTCATGAGAATCCACAATTTGCTGCCAGTATGGCTAGTAGAGAGACATACAGATACAAAACTTTTAGGTATTAGCAATAATCAATCATTGTGACCAATCAGATCACAACTTTTAAAACATTACAAGAATATTATTTTTTTAAATTTGTGAGAATATAAGTGGCAAACTAAAGTGAGGAGATTCAATGTCAATGCCATACTCTTTTTCAAACATTTCATGTCTACTGGTAGAACCAGTATTAAAACGCAATGATAATTTACAATTTCTAAACTGATTTAATAATCAGAAATAGGATAAAATATGACACACTGCCTTGAGTATTTAGGAAATCATCACTACCACAATTTCTAAAAATATTACATGAAAGTATTTTGTCAGAAATATCACTGAGACTTATCTTACACATGGCATTTGATAAACTTCAAAGAAACTGCAATAAAAATCCACCTTTGTGGACAACTGATTC
Source organism: Schistocerca gregaria (assembly GCF_023897955.1). NCBI lineage: Eukaryota > Metazoa > Arthropoda > Insecta > Orthoptera > Acrididae > Schistocerca > Schistocerca gregaria. The sequence goes on from NC_064921.1 coordinate 431,969,330, forward strand.
GAAGGAAATGCCTGATAATAATGTCTTTAAACTCTATTAAGATGAGGAAAGTATAAGAGGTAATTTTATGGAACATTACTATAACAACATAATTTAAATTACCTCATACTGTGACTATTCATTTAACAGTTACCACCAAGCAACCTGTGCCATCTTTACTATAAAAACAGAAGCACTGCACAGTTAATCTAACTAAGAACATATATATTATGGCACTGTGTAGGTATATACCTTGGTTTTTCATAGTACATACAGGATGATGAATAATGATACATGATGAGTTACAGTGTGAGACACACAGATTCACTTCCAAACAATTCCCAATGTTCTGGAATAATCAATGTATTGTGAATGATCTCTAGACTCATTCATGTAGCTTGTATCCAGGACCAGCAAAACACTCACAGGTAACACCTAACCAAAATCTCAAACGACAAGAAAATAGCAGTGTCCCACACAAACAAGTTGTATTCATCTGCGGGGACAGCAGGAACTCTGAAGACACGCATCATGAGCAGGAGAGCACTTTCTCCCCACCAAGTACTCTGCACACAACTGAAGATATGCTTTGCTGCACGCACTGCCATTGCTGCTCAGCATGCAACCTTGAAGCCACCTCCTATGACGGTCATGCCAACTAAGATAGTTATCTCATGTAATTAAGAACTTCCACATCCTACAATTTATAATCCATAAAACAGATGCTAATTTTAAAATGCTTCAACCAAGAAACAAGTATTTTTCAGCAGAAAATAAACAGTTTGCACTAAATGTCCAAACTAAAGAACTTGAAACAAGATAATCAGATTAAATTAATAATTATAACAATAATTTCTGCTGCACGCAACTGAAGACTCCTAAAGCAATTATGAAAACATATACAGTTAATAAATAAAGTAAAATTCACCTACAAAAGATGAGTACTGTTTATTCTTGTCTACAGGATATACAGTGTTCACAATAACTGCAAAAATATAGCCACAAAGATTAACAATGAAATTATGTGGTTGATTAACCTGAATGAAGACACAAATACCAAGGCATTGTTGTGTAGCAGAGAAAGACAGTATTTTCTGTAGTCAGTGTGAACTATGTAGTTGCAAGAATTCACCTTTCTTGAAAGCTTCACAGCAGTGGGGTCAACAGTTAATATAAGATATGAATGGGGCAGAAGGAACGCTCAAATACAGTCTAGAATTAGTGTCTATTGTCTCACACAGTTACAGTTCAGTGAACGGTCATGAGCGTATACTGAGAGTATATTTTGTCAAAGGCCTTGTGGTTGTCATAGCTGTAGTCACCACGAGGGCACTCATAAAGTTTTAATTATTGCCTTGAAAAAATAAAGTTACACAATTTTATGTCTGTCTGCAAGTATGTGCCTGCACAGCCGGTACATGAAGAAATGTCTGCACTACAGTACTGTAGCACTCTGCAAGAGGAGCCAATGCAAAAAATCACAGCCCATTGATAAAGTGTGGTATGAAGAATGAGTAATAGTAAAATTTTAATTGTCTCCTCAAAAAAATAAAGTTATGTAATTAATTTATTATTCATTTGCCTGTGGGGGGGGGGGGTGAGGGGGGGGGGGGGGTGGCAGAGGAGTTTACAAGCTCACCTCCTTACTGAGCAAAAATGGTAACAATAACCAAAGGCATCAGTGTTGCTAATGGAGCACATTTTGCATAGTATTGCCTCCTGTTATAGACAACATAAATTTGGTTGACTTTTTACATTTCAGAATAGTAGTAAGATAGGAACAAGCATTGAGAAAATTTACCCCTCCCCCCTCCAACAGGGACATATGGCTGATTGGTTCCTACTAAGAGTAGTTAATATTGCCTACTATGCCAACCAGAGCAGCACTTTTCTGGTAGATGTTTCTCATGAAGATATCCATCATTCAGATTGGCCAGTGGGATCTCAAAGTTGAATCCTATGGAGCATGTCCAGGATCCATAGGGGAGACAAACAGTAACTTTGCAGCTGCCACAAAGAATTCTCAGACCTCTACACTAGACCCTTGCAGCAGGGCAAGCTACTATTAAAAGGGCTCTTGAGCCACCTCACACACGAAACATCGCTAACAAGTACAAGTGGCAGAAAGATCAACCAACTGACTATTAACTAATTTGTTGTGCCGAGAGTTTACAGCTTTGTTATTTTTTTTTAAAGTGTACCTTTGATTTAAGAATTTACAGGCTTTGCACTTTGCTGTATGCCAGTATCTTATTCTGTAACCTTACATACTTCACGTTCAGGAAATATACTTTCCCTTCTCATTTATGTTTAACTTTTTGTCACAGCACTGGTGTTTCCAACAGTATTGCAATATAAGTGGCAATAAGAACATCAATTAAGCATTAGCAAAGAGAGCTCTGGTTAGTGTAAGACTTTAAAATCTTTGTTTGCGTAGACACTGTAAGGTTCATTTCAAACTAACAGCGTAATCCTAAGTACTGTGAAAGTCATTCCAATTCTGACTTAAGAAAGTAACATAATTATAGAAAATCTGGTTAAATTGTCTACGAGAAAAAATGGGAACATGAAAAAAAGTTGTGTGGTATTTGGATGCACTATTCAGAGCAGAAATACCCGACAGCTGAAGTATCATTCTGGCTGGGAAAGTAACTTTTGTGTGATGTGCCAATGCCAAGTAACACAGCTCAATGAAAATTGGACCATACATAAAAAGAACTGCACAGTCTGCTACAGAAGGTAACTCAAGCAATGTGCAATGAGACAAAGAGATATGACTCTTTTACTGAAAGACAATAATTATACAAAAACACTGCAATTTATGATGGTCCCCTGGATATTACGAAAGGTGACACATCGATCTTAACTGGATGTGTGATCACCATGGATAGCAATGTGTGTTCTGCAACATGCTCCAATGTTAGCCACAAGGCTGGTGAAGGAGTTTTGTGGTAGGGCATTCTATTCTACCACCAAGGCCTTTGACAACTCCTGAACGGTCACTCATGAATGTGGACAAGCTGCAATACAGCTCGGGACCCAGTGCATCCCACATCTGCTTGAAGGGATGTAGGTCAAGAAATGAGTGGGACAGTCCATTTGCCAAGAATCTTTTTGTTCTAAGAGCTCCTCCACCTGTGCGGTTTGAATCACTCGTGCACTGTTGTCCATAAAAATAAAGTCAGTGCTGAATGCGCCTCTGAAAAGATGTGCACGAGTAAGAATAGTGTCACAATAATGTTGACTGGTGAGTGTAATGTGTTCAGAGATTTGGAGGTCAGTACATCCATGCAACATTATATCTCCCTGCACCATAACACCAGGACCAACAAAACAATCATATTTGACAATGTCCCTGGGTCCTTTGCATGCTCCCACCTCTTGCCATATGAGAGTACATGTACATACAGAATCACTACGCAGTCTGAATTTTCTCTCATCTGAGAAGAGCACGTGACACACCCCCCCCCCCCCCCTTTCTTCACTGGTCCAGTCCCTACACTATTGTCACCACTGCAAATGGTCCCAGCCATCAATGGAAAATGGAACACAACATACTGGTTTTCAGACAAAGAGACCACCCCCACACAGTTGCTGAGCCACTGGAGAGCATGAGAATGCATGCCTTGTAGTCCTGTTAAATGTGGTTGCAGTTGCACCTACTGGTTGGTGTGGGGACTCTTCATACTTGTTGCATGATGTAGTCATAATCTGCTGCTGTAGCTGACTGGTCAACCACCTCCCATCCTTCAGACAGCAGTGCCTTTGGCTTGGAATTCTCCCCATGTACATGAAATAGTACTGTGAGAAATACCAATCTCTTGAATTACACTTGACACACTTTGTCCTTCTTCCAGTTTCTGGATGATTCTTCCCAATTGAAACCATCCCTGTTGTCTCCAGCCATGTAATGAAGGCACCGTAACTGCTCACTGATTAACACATACTTTTTTCTCATACTTTCAACTGCCTTCTGTTGCAGGGCCAGCCCCATTTGGCACTATAATCATTCTGACCTCATGCCATGCTCCCAAACTTTCATTGCCAACAGTTAATATTTCATTATTAACGTTTACAGAAGAATATCCAAAGGGGTGTAAGGGGCACAGCCTACTGGTAAGATGGAGTAATGTGCAGTAATTGATTTCCTGCACCTGAAGCGAAACAACAAAGCAGCAATCCATGCTGAGTTGAAGGAAGTATCTGGCAACAATACACATCATACAAAACAGTGGACAGGTGGTGCAGATGCTTCTACTCTGGTCAAACAGGTCTGAATGACATCAGTGAAACTGCAGATCGTATCTCTGCAAAGAACCAAGAATCACAAGAGAAGTTGAGGCTTTGGTGTTCCAAGACTGGCATGGATCACCTTTCAGCAACTTAATATTTTGAACACGATTGGATGCACACCTACTGAACAAGCATACTTAACTGAAACACCATCATAAAAGTTTGTGGCCCTGTCACACCAATCCAAATGACTTTCTTAGAAACCTAATGACCACTGACAACTGCTGAATGTATGACTATGACCCCCAAGACAAATGAGTTAGGGAAGCAGTTAACATAACTGAAAGCTGGCTAAAGCTGGATATAAGCTCAGACGAAATTTCTGCGAGGAGCCTAACGGTGTTCCGAAACGATAGGCTAAACACGGTTGGCGGTGGCGTGTTTGTTGCTGTCAGAAGTAGCTTAACTTGTCGCGAAATTGAAGTAGATACTTCCTATGAGTTAGTATGGGCAGAGGTCATTGTTGGCAACCGGAATAAAATAATAATTGGATCCTTTTACCGGCATCCCAGTTCAAATGATACAGTTGCTGAAAGGTTCAAAGAAAACTTGAGTTTGATTTCAAACATGTACCCGACTCATACGATAATAGTTGGTGGTGACTTGAATTTACCCTAGACATGTTGGCGAAAATACATGTTTAATTCCGGTAGTACGCATAAAATATCATCCGAAATTGTGCTAAACGCATTCTCTGAAAATTATTTCGAGCAGTTAGTTCATGAGCCGACGCAAATAGTAAACGGTTGTGAAAAACAAACACTTGACCTCTTAGCAACAAATAATCCTGAGTCAATAACGAGCATCAAAACCGATATACGGATTAGTGAACACAGGGCCGTCGCAGCAAGACTGAATATTGAAATCCCCAAATCCTCGAAAAAAAAGCGAAAAATATAACCATTCAAAAAAAGCAGATAAAAATTCACTTGACGCCTTCCTGAGAGACAATCTCCACTCATTCCAAATTAATAATATAAGTGTAGAGCAGATGTGGCTTAAATTCAAAGAAATAGTATCGGCAGCAATTGAGATATTTATAACAAATAAACTAACAAATGACGGAGCTGATCCTCATTGGTACACAAAACGGGTTACAACACAGTTGCAGAAACAACGAAACAATCATGCCAAGTTTAAACACGCAAAATCCCCAAGATTGGTGATCCTTTACAGAAGCTTGAAATTTAGCACTGAGTTCAATGCGAGATGCCTGTAAGAGTTCCCACAACGAAACGTTGTCTCGAAACCTGGCAGACAATCCAAAGAGATTCTGGTCGTATGTTAAGTATGTTAGCGGCAAAAAACAATCAATACCTTCTCTGCGCGATAACAATGGAGATACTAACGAAGACAGTGTTGCCAAAGCAGAGTTACTAAACACAGCCTTCAAGAATACGGAATAAATATTCCAGAATTCGAATCGAGAACAGCTGCCAACATGAGTAATGTAGAAGTAAATATCCTCGGAGTAGTGAGGCAACTCAAATCACTTAACAAAAGCAAATCTTCTGGTCCAGACTGTATACCAATTAGGTTCCTTTCGGAGTATGCTGATGCATTAGCTCCATACTTAATCATATACAACCGTTCGCTCGATGAAAAATCCGCACCCAAAGACTGGAAAATTGCACAGGCCACACCAATATTCAAGAAAGGTAGTAGGAGTAATCCACTAAATTACAGGCCCATATCGTTAACGTCGATGTGCAGCAGGATTTTAGAACATATATTGTGTTCGAACATTATGAATTACGTCGAAAGAAACGGTCTATTGACACACACTCAACATGAGTTTAGAAAACATCGATCCTGTGAAACACAACTTGCTCTTTATTCACATGAAGTGCTGAGTGCTATTGACAGGGTTTTCAGATTGATTCCGTATTCCTGGATTTCCGGAAGGCTTTTGACACTGTACCACACAAGTGGATCGTAGTGAAATTGCGCGTTGATGGAATATCGTCTCAGTTATGTGACTGAATTTGTGATTTTGTGTCAGAGAGGTCACCGTTCGTACTAATTGACGGAAAGTCATAGAGTAAAACAGAAGCGATTTCAGGGGTAGTGTTATAGGCCCTTTGTTGTTCCTTATCATATAAACGATTTTGAAGACAACCTGAGCAGCTGCCTTCGGTTGTTTGCAGATGATGCTGTTATTTATCGACTAATAAAGTCATCAGAAGATCAAAACAAACTGCAAAACGATTTAAAAGAAATATTGGAATGGTGCGAAAAGTGGCAGTTGACCTTAAATAACGAAAAGTGTGAGGTCGTCCACATGAGTGCTAAAAATAACTCATTAAACTTCGGTTACACGACAAATCAGTCTAATCTAAACGTCGTAAATTCAACTAAATATCTAGGTATTACAATTACGAACAACTTAATTTGGAAAGAACTGAACATGTTGTGGGGAAGGCTAACCAAAGGGTGCGTTTCATTGGCGTGTCACTTAGAAAATGTAACAGACCTACTAAGGAAACTGACTACACGACGCTTGTCCGTCCTCTTTTAGAATACTTAGCGCGGTATGGGATCCTTACAAGATAGGACTGACGGTGTACATCGAAAAAGTTCAAAGAAGGGCAGCACGTTTTGTATTATCGTGAAATATGGGAGAGAGTATCACAGAAATGATACAGGATTTGGGTTGTAAATTATTAAAACAAGGGCGTTTTTCGTTACGACAGAATCTTCTCACGAAATTCCAATCACCAACTTTCTCCTCCGAATGCGACACGATTTTGTTGACACCGACCTACATAAGGGGAAACGATCACCACGATAAAATAGGGGAAATCAGAGCTCGTACGAAAAGATATAGGTGTTCATTCTTTTCACGCGCTATACGAGATTGGAATAATAGGGAATTGTGAAGGTGGTTTGATGAACCCTCTGCCAGGCACTTAAATGTGATTCGCAGAGTATCCATGTAGATGTAGATCACACCAAAAACGGTAAAGACCTAACCACCACTGGGCAAGGTGACTGTTCTATTGGATGGCCACAGTGTGTTGCTAAAGGATGCTCATAAGTGCAAATCATCATAGAGGCACACTATCAAAAACTCCTCATGAGGTTACAGGAGGCTGTTGAGATGAAGTATTGCAGGAAGCTACCCATCTGGTTGTTATTCCTTCACAGGTACATGACTTTCTTTAGTCTAAGAGGTCCTTAACTCTAAAATATTCTTTGTTAATTGCATTTTGATGCAATTCACTTAACACAACAACCATTCGCTATGAAGAATTGTTCAAAATAATAATGTGGTAACTATACTTCATCCTACTTCCATTGGGAGTTTACAATATGAATAAACTTTCACCAGTGTGTCGGAGCAAATCTTTGTCATCTGCAACAATCTAATCTTTGTTATCTGCAACAATCTAGGTGCTATAAATTCATCAATAATTAGGCAAAATCTCATGTGTCACTGTTTCATACTTTCTCTGGACCAGTTGCAGTAAACTACACAATTTGACCACTGACTGAATTGTTTCCCCTGCTATATTTATGAAATTATATTTTCTGTGGGTATTTCAGTCTCTACAAATAGTACTGGTACTGGAAACAAATTCAGATCTTATTCTGATTCGAAACTACTTATTACAGATGTGATAAGGTTCATTCCCACCTTTCCCTTCTTTACAGACGAATGGAAAAACTAGTAGAAGCTGACCTTGGGGAAGATCAGTTTGGATTCTGTAGAAATGTTGGAACACGTGAAGCAATACTGACCCTACGACGTATCTTAGAAGCTAGATTAAAGAAGGGCAAACCTATGTTTCTAGCATTTGTAGACTTAGAGAAAGCTTTTGACAATTTTTACTGGAATACTCTCTTTCAAATTCTGAAGGTGGCGGGGGTAAAATACAGGGAGCAAAAGACTATTTACAATTTGTACAGAAACCAGATGGCAGTTATAAGAGTCGAGGGACATGAAAGGGAAGCAGTGGTTGGGAAGGGAGTGAGACAGGGTTGTAGTCTCTCCCCGATGTTATTCAATCTGTATATTGAGCAAGCAGTGAAGGAAACAAAAGAAAAATTCGGAGTAGGGATTAAAATCCATGGAGAAGAAATAAAAACTTTGAGGTTCGCTAATGACATCGTAATTCTGTCAGAGACAGCAAAGGACTTGGAAGAGCAGTTGAACGGAAGTTCTTGAAAGGAGGATATAAGATGAACATCAACAAAAGCAAAACAAGGATAATGGAATGTAGTCGAATTAATTCGGGTGATGCTGAAGGAATTAGATTAGGAAATGAGACACTTAAAGTAGCAAAGGAGTTTTGCTGTTTGGGGAGCAAAACAACTGAAGATATAAAATGTAGATAGGCAATGGGAAGGAAAACGTTTCTGAAGAAGAGGAGTTTGTCAACATCAAGTAAACATTTAAGTGTCAGGAAGTCGTTTCTGAAAGTATCTGTTTGGAGTGTAGCCATGTATGGAAGTGAAACAGGGATGATAAACAGTTTGGACAAGAAGAGAATAGAAGCTTTCGAAATGTGGTGCTACAGAAGAATGCTGAAGATTAGATGGGTAGATCACATAACTAATGAGGAAGTATTGAATAGGATTGGGGAGAAGAGAAGTTTGTGTTACAACTTGACAAGAAGAAGGGATCGGTTGGTAGGACATGTTCTGAGGCATCAAGGGATCACCAATTTAGTATTGGAGGGCAGCGTGGAGGGTAAAAATCGTAGAGGGAGACCAAGAGATGACTACACTAAGCAGATTCAGAAGGATGTAGGTTGCAGTAGGTACTGGGAGATGAAGAAGCTTGCACAGGATAGAGTAGCATGGAGAGCTGCATCAAACCAGTTTCAGGACTGAAGACCACAACAACAACAATAAGGTTCATACACCAATGACAAAGTAAGAAGAGTACAAGTGGACTACTACTAATACTACAACTATTATTAGTAGTAATAAAAGAAAAAGAAGAATAATGGCAATTTCATAGTGCACATAATTTTTGGAAGTTATTTGCAGTTCCAACAAACACTTTTACATCTAATTTTGCCTCTCCATCAATAACAACAAACTATGCCCTCCCTTCCAAGAAATCTTTAATGAACTCATAAATTTCATGATACCTAATGATCATACTCTTATAAATACTTGTGTAAAGTGTGGTGTGGTAATGAGCCAAATGCATTTTGGAAGCTAAGAAATCCTGTAACCACCTGATTTTCTTAATTCATGACTTTCAAAATGTCTAGAGGTAAAAGCATAAGTTGAGTTTTGCTTAACCAATGTTTTCAGAAAATGTGCAGATTGGGCATTGGGGACGTAACTCACAGCACATTGTGTTTGAACTCAGAATATGTTCTAAGATTCTACAGTGGATGGATGTCAATGATATGGCTTGGTAGTTTTGTGGACATTTCTGGTATGCTTTAGTAGCTGTGCATGATCTTTGATTTCTCCTAATCACTCGACATTTTTTTTGTTTGAGAGATTTACAGTATACTGCGATTAAGAAAGGGGCTAACTCAGACGCAAATTCTGTCTAGAATCTGACAGAGTTTCCATAGGGCCCTAAGGCCTTGCTCAATTTCAGCTGTTTTGCTTAATGCGGCTGACACGAAGATCTGTATCATTTATCTTTGCATTGGAGCAAGAATTAAACTGCAGCAGTATTTGTGGTGTTCCCTTTGTAAGGAACATAAGATGAAAGTGTTCAGTGTTTCTGCACCTGTTTTGCTACCTTCAATTTCGGTTCGTGTTGGATACTTAACTTCAGTGCCTCTCACAGTCTTCATACATTACGACAATTTCTTTCGATTTTGTGAGAGATCTATCAATAACTTTCTGCTACAGTAGTGGCCGAAGGCTTCCCACACTGCCCTTTTGACAGCCATATGTATTTTGTTGAGCATCTCTCTTCCTCTGGCCCTATACTTTCTATTACAACTATAATCCAGTAGTCAGTGTTTCTATGGAAGTATCTTGACAGAGGTTTTATACCACAGTGTGTCACACCAGTCATGAATTGTTCTACTAGGTGCATAAAAACATGGATCACAATGATTCTATGTGGTCCTGACCAGAGCTAAGGATTTTGAGTTTGTCCTTGAGATATGACATTCTGCCTATGTCTAATGATAAATGATACTAGTTTCAACGTGGGCATAACTTTAGAGGTTAAGTCTTTTTGTTGCCATTATATGTAATATATTTTCTTTATGGGAGTGCTTCTGAACATTCTGTTCTAAGTATTTCTTAGAGAAGGGGAATAATATCTAAACTGATGGTTGGATGACTAAAGTCTCACACACTCATATACAACCGCTCGCTCACCGATAGATCTGTACCTACAGATTGGAAAATTGCGCAGGTCGCACCAGTGTTCAAGAAGGGTAGTAGGAGTAATCCATCTAACTACAGACCTATATCATTGACGTCGGTTTGCTGTAGGGTTTTGGAGCATATACTGTATTAAACATTATGAATCACCTCGAAGGAAATGATCTATTGATACGTAATCAGCATGGTTTCAGAAAACATCGCTCTTGTGCAACGCAGCTAGCTCTTTATTCGCACAAAGTAATGGCCGCTATCGACAGGGGATCTCAAGTTGATTCCGTATTTCTAGATTTCCGGAAAGCTTTTGACACCGTTCCTCACAAGCGACTTCTAATCAAGCTGCGGGCCTATGGGGTATCGTCTCAGTTGTGCGACTGGATACGTGATTTCCTGGAGGGAAGGTCGCAGTTCGTAGTAATAGACGGCAAATCATCGAGTAAAACTGAAGTGATATCAGGTGTTCCCCAGGGAAGCGTCCTGGGACCTCTGCTGTTCCTGATCTATATAAATGACCTGGGTGACAATCTGAGCAGTTCTCTTAGGTTGTTCGCAGATGATGCTGTGATTTACCGTCTAGTAAGGTCATCCGAAGACCAGTATCAGTTTCAAAGTGATTTAGAAAAGATTGCTGTGTGGTGTGGCAGTTGACGCTAAATAACGAAAAGTGTGAGGTGATCCACATGAGTTCCAAAAGAAATCCGTTGGAATTCGATTACTCGATAAATAGTACAATTCTCAAGGCTGTCAATTCAATTAAGAACCTGGGTGTTAAAATTACGAATAACTTCAGTTGGAAAGACCACATAGATAATATTGCGGGGAAGGCGAGCCAAAGGTTGCGTTTCATTGGCAGGACACTTAGAAGATGCAACAAGTCCACTAAACAAACAGCTTACACTACACTCGTTCGTGCTCTGTTGGAATATTGCTGCACGGTGTTGGATCCTTACCAGGTGGGATTGACGAAGGACATGGAAAGGGTGCAAAAAATGGCAGCTCGTTTTGTATTATCATGTAATAGGGGCGAGAGTGTGGCAGATACGATACGCGAATTGGGATGGAAGTCATTACAGCAAAGACGTTTTTCGTCACGGCGAGATCTTTTTACGAAATTTCAGTCACCAACTTTCTCTTCCGAATGCGAAAATGTTTTGTTGAGCCCAACCCACAAAGGTAGGAATGATCATCAAAATAAAATACGAGAAATCAGAGCTCGAACAGAAAGGTTTAGGTGTTCGTTTTTCCCGCACGCATTTAGGGAGTGGAATGGTAGAGAGATAGTATGATTTTGGTTCGATGAACCCTTTGCCAAGCACTTGAATGTGAATTGCAGAGTAGTCATGTAGATGTAGATGTAGATGTAGATGTAGTCTCGGTGGGATTGGGGAACATATGTACAGGTGAGCTGAGGTTTTCTCTGCCTGTTTTGGTTACATCTGGTGGTGAGTGTGGTGGCTGATTGAAGGACCAAATTTTAAGTTTATGCCCACCCTTAATACTGAGTCTTGCTCAAATCATCTCAAATGCAGCTGCAGTTTCTATCTCAGTGGGATTGAGTTTTTTGCCTGCTGCAATGAATATACCATTTCCATTGCCCCTTAGGTTATTCTTTCAATATACACTTAGATATACCTCAAACTCTCACTTTCAACAATACTGGATTTTATCTAGCTTTCTGTATTAGTGTTACATCAACTCCGCTGCTCCCAATTCTGTCACTTCATTGCAAATCCTTTGTTAGTGATCAGTAACATTTTAATAATTTCATCAGTGGGGCAGGAAGACCAGGCATTTTTTTGGTTTCGCCCTGATACTATGGAGTACCCATTATATGGATTGCATGGAGAGTGTGCATGCAGCATACAGTCAGGTATTGATGTGTAGGACTCCCCTGAACCATTTAGGGAGATTCTACAGCTCTCAACCCTATGGTCAAAGTCTAGAAATTCATTGCCAAGCTTGTTACCGAACCTTCAATGTCTCTGATTGAAGCCTTCAATTTGATTCAGAATCAGGGGACTACAATAATTTCTTGATTCAATAGTGCAGATTGTAAGCTTTATTCAAATAATGTGAGAAAGACTGATTTTCTCAACTTCTTCTGCCAGTTACTGGACTGGTCTGAGGATAACGTTGGCAACCAGAGGATAGACATTGTTTGCTCCAAGGTGCACCACAATCTGCAGCTGGTTGCATCCTTTTCTCTCAGCGGTTGTTGAAACAACTACTTCAACATGTTGACATGAGATCCCTTCATACTGAGTGTGCAAAGTGGTCTTTCTTATTCCTTTTGTCATTTCACCAATGGGTATCATTATTCCAGAATGAGATTTTCACTCTGCAGCGGAGTGTGCGCTGATATGAAACTTCCTGGCAGATTAAAACTGTGTGCCCGACCGAGACTCGAACTCGGTATCATTATTCTCTGTGTGTACTTCTATGCATAGCCTGTTAGAAGAACTACACAACCATCACAGCAAGTGCTAACATTATCTTCACAGATGAAAAATGTGCCGAAGTGTATGCAATGCTTCTTTGATTATTCATTTTTGGATCTTAAACAGTGAATATAACATTTATTATAAGACACATGAAAATTTATATTAATTGTTACTGGAGCTTCCAACATTATCTCTGGGAATGGTTTACTACTCCTTCTGCAGAAGGTACACAGTGAGCTATCAGATTTTTTATTCAGTTCATAATAAATAATTTTATGCATTGATCAAGCACAGTTTTCAACATTTCTGGTTACTGTCTGAATAGAGTTGTGTGTCTACTGGACAATTTTAAGTTAATGTTCTTACATTTCACCACTAGAGATGGCCTGGCATTAATATTCACATTCCCCTTACATCTCACTTTAAGCTCACAATCTCTTCATTTTTTCACTATGCCATAGATTGGCAAACTTGTTTTAAAAATTTTTTTACACCAAATCACAGAATCACAATTTTGAAATGATTTTATTTGCCAGTTTCCTTATATGAATCACAGCACAGATTTTCATTTGGGTCTTCTCAGTTGCCATTCTATTGGATTTTACTACAATAATTCAATCACGCAATTAAAGAAGGAACCTAACACTTGAACACTGAGAATCTTATTGTACTTCTCATTCGGTGGACTCAAATATTACTTCCTGCCACAAAATATGTGTATACATTTTATATTTGACATGGATAGAACACTGTATATAGTGAGAAATATTCTTGTTGTGTAAAATGACTGTGCTCACTTACGTTGGACAGTATCTCATTAAGTGACAGATTTCTAAAAATCAACATTCTGTGATAAAAGTCAAAGGAAGTAGTTAGGTTTTAAAGCCCCATCAACAATGAGAGCACTAGAGATGGAGCACAACCTTGAATCGTTTTGTAAAGGATGGGGGTGACAAAAGTCCAGTCACCATACATATATGTATCAAAAGGGCAGCTCAAAACCAGCTGTTTTTGTTCTATGTGTTGTCACTACACACAAAAAGTATGTTTCGAGTCTGACAAAGCAAATTACCCAACATGGAAACTGTACTCACTTCTCAGGACTCTGTCGAAAGTGCAGCATTGCAAACTGCAACAACGAGTGCTTGCCATCGTGCTGATTTGGAAGAGTGTGTTGTTGTTGCTGTTGTTGGTACTGCTGCTGTGACAGCTCATGTGCTGTGGTGAGCACAGTTCCTGTATGCTGAGGCCGCCCAGTCCATGCATCCAGATGGTTGTGAGCTGGAGGTGGTGACATAGCACGCCTTGGGCTTCCATGTTGGGGTGAGGTGCGTTGGTGCTGGTGTTGTTGCAGTGATACTTGTTGATGTTGACCCTGTGTCTGCTGCTGCTGCTGTTGCTGGTGGTGGTACCCATCCACAGCCGAAATGACAGGCTGCTGTTTCTGGTGTAGCTAAAACAATTAATAAACAATGAAATCATAAGCGCCACAAGATTACCATTGCATACTGCTGCTGAGAGAATGTAAGTTGTTTATTTGGAAGCATACACACAGGTTTTATTGTAACCAGAAAAAACAATGGATGCTATATAGGAAGAATCTTCTAATGCACAATCACAACAGAGTTTGAAAAGAGACCTTGTTAATATGTAAGGAAATCTGAATGTATAAGTCAAAGATTTTCAGTTTGCAGATACCTTCACAGTGTTTGCACTTATATTAACACTAAATATTACTGTCATTTGACAGTTCTGGTCTTTCTTCTCTGCAATTAGTTTCGCTTTGCACTTAAAATCCACAGGAATAAACAGAGTATGTAGAGCAGAAACTAAACAACAGCTGTATTTCAGTCAGTTCTTATTTAATTTTTCTTTAATCTCCAGCCCATGTACATTAGAACATCAACAAGTATACAATGTAGTGTTTTTTCTGATGTAAAACACAAAATAATAATACATATACAAAGCATGACCAGCAAAGGTTGCTACACTACACAAAACAGACATAAAGGGATATAAAGTCTTAAATGTGAACACAAAACCACAATATAACAGGACATGTTCACACACTGGATGCCATCAATAAACTAACATATTACACACAAAAGACATCTAATAGAAACTACAAAAACATATGAGATGTGATGAGGTATGCAATTAACATAATGAATACGTGGGGAAGGAAAAGTATAAAGGAACATGTGTCTGTGTGGGGGTGGGGGGGGGGTGGGGGGGGGGTTTACCTTGTATACTTTTGTTGGTTGTTCTTATATCCTCCTCCCCATGTACCTTTATCCTTTAACATCCCCACAGCTCCATTCTGTTAAGTGCATACCTCGTAGGTTCAGTTTTCACTTGAATTCATTATCATTGTTGCTTCTACAAAACATATGACACTTTGCATTTTCCACAAGATATGCTAATTATAGTGATTTCCCTCTCTGATTAATATAATAACCAGATATTCTCATTACCCCCCCTCCCCCCCAAATCCCCTCCTCCTCCTAGTATTTGTTCTCCAGTTACTTGACATTAAAGGTATGCTTAGCGTAAAACTACTGATTTGGTATAAAATTTTATGCTACTCAGGTTTATGAGTTCCTCCATGCCTATTCACTGTATACCACCCCTCGCATGATAGTATGAGTAGTATTGGGTTTGCCATTGAATAAGTTATCTTTGATATTGGGCTGCTAACTCAGTTATTTTCGCGAGTGGCACATAATACATGGGTGATAGGTGATTACCACTACAATACACTTCATAAGCGGTAACGTTATGTTTTAATGGTGGAGGGTGGTTTTATTTTTAGAAGCAATACCTTTTTAACCACATGACTTGGATGTGTCTTATATTCTGTATTTTAAAAAAGAAGAAGAAGAAGCAGAAATAAAGAAGCAGCTCAGCCCTCTATTAATATGTGGTGTGATTTATGATCATTTCATGCCTTTGATTGTTTATGTCACATCTCATACTTTTTGTAGTTTCTATTAGATGTCTTTTATGTGTAATGTGATAGTTTACTGATGCCAACCAGTATGCGAACATGATCTGTTGTAGTGTTGTTTGTGTGCACATTTAATTCTATATATCCCCTTATTTTATATTTTGTATAGTGTAACAACCTTTGTTGGTCTTGCTTTGTAACTGTATTATTATTTTGTGTTTTACACCAGACATACACTGTACTACATACTTGTTGATATTCTAATGCACATGGGCCTGAAGATAGCACCAGTGAAGTGCTGAAACCGGTAGCTTGAAGGAAAAATAAATAAGAACTGACTGAAATACAGCTATTGTGTGATTTTTGTTTTCATACTGTTTGATCAGCTAAGAATATACATTGTGACAGACTGGATTGGAATTTAATAACAACAGTGATTTGATTTTAAAATACTGTCAGAAATTAGCTACGAATATCCCATCAAACCAAAAAGTGCTCATCAATGTGTGCTGAGCTGCAAAATCTTGCATCTCAAGCAAACCTTTCTTTCTCCCTGATACAACAGTTTAAAAAAACTATTTCTTTCTTTTGAGACTCAAGTATTATTTCTGTAACATATGTCAGACAAACTGTATCACATTTGTGCAGTAACCCACTCCTCAAATATGTATGTCCACACTGCAGGCCTACTTAATATTGTCACCTGCAGTTAATAAACGAACAGAAATAATACTTTTTGTGAGAATGATGTAAACAACACAATGCCACAAAGTGTCAATTAGATGACTTTAAGGTCAAAATGTGGTATTTTCTTAGTTTCACATATATTTAATATCCCCTTTCATTTTAATCTCATGTCTGAGAGACATATCTAATTACAGTTATAAGGTGATTTCATGTACTTCAAAACTTTAATCCATGTATTTCAAGAAAAGTTTCTGTAAATGGAAACAACAAAAGTTTATCTCCCTCATTCATTACCTTCATTTATTTCGCCCTCACAGAATCTTTGATTTTTGTTGAGGATATAAGAGCAATAAATTTTGTATGTGCATGCGAGTGTGGAAAAGTATTCCACACAGAGTATAACAGACCACAATAACAGTGTGTTATATACTCCGCGGTGTTACCTCGAGATCATACACTTATGCACCATCTTATGTAATCATGCATGTTAAAATATAGCTTTTCTCATTCCTGCAATTTAATGTTCAGAATAACTTGTCTTTCTGTGTCAGTACTCATAATTTGTCAATTATTAATTTCAAGACAGAGAGAGAGAGAGAGAGAGAGAGACTCTAGTGTACCCTAGTTTGAGAAAGGATATCATTCTGAAAGCTAGCAAGTTTTCTTTCTTTTTAGTGCATGCCTGTCACCAACTCAAAGCTTTACTCCTAAAGTATTTATTTGTCTGTAAAGTATTTGAGAAGAAAAACTGTCAGTATGAATAGTAACAATAAGTACTGTCCTTTTTCAGGCCCTTGAATATCAGCCACTGTGCTAATTATTAACACGCAATCTCATATAACTTCCATGTCTAGTAACCCTGTTATTGTATATGACAATGCTCTATCAAGTACTCTTGTCTTTCAACATTCATGAAATGATAGGGCAATATATCACACCTGAAACTGAACATGGAAATAAGCCTTATATTGTCAGCTGTCTTTCATCTGAGCCCTTTGGCATCATCTGCACTCAGGAACATTGATCAACCAGCTGTCATTCAGAAGTGAAAGACAGCCTATAAACAGCCAAGAGACCATGATGCTGATGCATTATGAATAGACTTGAAACAAGAACAATAATGATGGAGAGAATGAGGGAGATGATTTCACCTGTCCAAGATATATAAATGAATATTAAAACATGTACCAACAGAGGTACTGCTCTGTTGAATCTGGACTACTACGTAGTAGTAACAGAACAAATTTGCTACTCATTATACATTTTAAAGACACTGAATCCATGTGGAGGTGGATCAGAAGCAAAAGGCCACTGTCAGTTTTCTTATAGATTGGTAATAGCACAGTGTTCTTGTTTTATGTACTTACTATAACCATAAAGCAGTTTAAATAAATATATATATATATATACTGCATTTAATGCACTTGTAGTATTTTTAATTATAAGTACTGTGTGATATTAAATATTTTGACTCCCATTATGAATAATTTACTTTTCAATAACTTGATTCCATGCTGTTTGAATTTTTGAGCCTCACTGCATTACATTCCCCTTTGTCAGTCTAACTCCCCCCTTCCTTAGAGCTGCAAGATTTATTTTACTTTTTCGTTTTTCCTCCAAAACTTTTCCTTAGTTTGTAAATTTTTTTCCCCTTCCTGTTTCAGTGATATTGTATATTCTGAATTATCCTTATTCTAGCTACTATTTTGGACCATCGTCTTTATCTAGCCCTATGTAGCCATTCCCACACAAATTCAAAGCTAATTGCCACCACACCTCTTGTTAAGGTAAAGTTCATGTTCTAGATAGGTCAATAGGGCCCAACCGAACGCCATATCATCCTCTAACAATGGAGTCATTGGATGCAGCATTGTGGGGTTTGGGGTCAGCACACCGCTCTCCCAGTCATTGTTGACCATTCACTTGCACTCTCTTATCTTTCTGATTCAAATAGCCTTATTTTGACCTGTATATTCTTTTTTGTTACTCCAAGCACATCATGCTTCTCCTGAATAGGAAACTTAAGTCCTCTAATTTTCAACTAGTAGTTTGGAAAACTCTCAATACAATTGTGTGAAGTGGTGCCTCATATTTGGAGGTTATATTGTATTAGAATTTCTTTCACAGGCAAAATCCTATCAGCTCCTCCATTCAGGCACAACTCATGACCTGCCTTCACTGCTTTAATTCAGCTAGTATCTCTCTCCTACGCTCTAAACTAGATAGAACTTCTCCTGCACACTTTGATGGACTTGCACATTTGCAAAATGGTTATAGGGAAGAAATAGATTACCAACAGCCTACATGTTACAAAATATTTCACTATGCTGTATTATGGTTCCTGATAGACACAACTTTTTGCTATCCAATACAGAAAATCTTTCTTCTAATCCTAGCGTTTATACCATCTGGAACAGCATCCACTTTTTTCAGAATTCAGAAAATTTTATTTTATTATTTAACTCTGTGATTGGACGCCTTTCCTGACGCCACATTCATCAAGGTAATCTAGGGGAGAGAAGTTGTGTGCACCTATCTCTGTGGATCACATATACTTTATTTTGTGTTTTACTCGATTTTAATTACTTGTTATTATATCCTCTTGTGTGGAAATTGAGTATCACCCTAAAAACTACACTCAGGCAGGCCAGCATACAAGCCCACAGTCATTAATCCACCAAGCGTATCAATACAGGTCTGGCTCACCATTCTGTCTCACATGCTAGCAGGCTGCATGTTAATGCTGTGGGAGGTGTGAACAGGTGCCCAACTTCTCTGTCTACACAGTTTCAATCGTTGGCAATAATTACTGTATGTTTGCCTGTCTCTGAACTATTCCTTTCGAGTGAAAAATTATGAGATCTACATGTCAGCATTACATAATATGTATAACATAACTCCTGCATATTGTGTAGTTTATGGGAGTATATCTTCCTGTGTTTGATGTATGTCCTGATAGACTAATTGTTTTGGCCAACATAAGAGGGCATGCTGAAAAGTAATGCCTCCGAATTTCCTAAGTGGAAACTCTAAAAGCTTTAAATGAATGTTATTAACGTTCTACATCTTTATTCTTCACTTTTATATATTTATTCCTCAACATAATCACCCTGGTTATGAGCACATTTACCCCACCAAGAGACCAGTTTGTTGGTACCGCCATTGTAGAATGTCTGTTGACGGAGCCACAACCGCATATTTGCTTGCCCCGGCTTCATCACTGTCAAAGTGAAGTTCTTGAAGATGTTCTTTTAAGTTTCGGAAACTGATGAAAATCGGATGGGGCGAAGTTGTGGCTGAATGGAGGATGATCGCTGACGGTGAACCAGGGGCGTCAGATTGTTGCAGATGTCGCAGTGCTCCTCTACGGTCCGGCATTGCCATGCTGAAGGACGTGTGGACAAACTCTTCAGACTCGAAACTCGATTCCAGCAAGCTTTTTCTCAGGCACCGACATAATCGGAGGCATTATTTTTCGGCACACCCTCGCATTTTTCATCAGTCATATTATAGCCTTCGGAATGTAATGACACTGGATTTTTTCCCAGTTAAGTACAGTTCATTTAATCTAGTTGAAAACGTGCCACATATTCTCACTTCAGCTCTAAGTATCTCATGTTACGAGAACCCGATGCGACGTCGAGTGGGACGGAACGGCTGGGTGCTGGGCCGCCAGCGATGACACGTAAAAGTGGCTGCCCATCTCTTCAGTTTCGGAGGGTTGCCACAGCAGGAGGCTGTCACAACCGAGACGCTGACAGCTTTCTACCGCGTTCTCAGCAGTCGGAGTGCAGGCGGCCGAGCCGGCCCGACTACGCGGCCGTAGCTGTAGCTTACCAGGAACCAACTGCTTTAATGACCCTCTTCGCGAGATACGCGACATGTCAGGCAGCACCCGTAACTTCAAAGCCATAAATATCGTGCATGAATCTGTTTTTCTTCCCGCGTCACGTTTCAGGCCATCATTTTGCTGTAATCAGGTGGAACTGAAAATCACCGTATAGCCCCAAATACAAGCCGCACCCTTCATTTTGTGGGGACAAAAAGAGAGAGCAATACAATACAGAAAAAATCGTGTCATATTAGCCATTTGCAAAAACTGTTCACAATACGGCCATTCTTATACATATTTTTTATATTACCATGTAGGTAAATTACTGATGTAACTATTAACTTCATTACCGACATTAGTTTATTCACCGTCAGTATTTTCGCCGTTCCCGTTCCGAAGTACCCTACGGTGTTCTCGCTATCGTTCAGGGCAACGGGCACGCAGCATCACTTCAGCCATACTATTTGAAAGATTTTCTATTACACGTACTATTCACATAACAAATAACTGAGAGTTTCAAATTTGCATAATAACTGTGCCAAATTCCGCAGCTGGTTGATGATTTTATTTCGTCCGTTACCATTCACTGTTGAAGATTAAACTATACTATTTAAATAGAGAAAAACTATGCCTATCCTGTCGTGTTACATAGCAGATCTCTGAGCACGATAGTGACGAGTAATCTAAAACCGAAGATAAAACTGCACTTACAGTGTTCGCGGCATTTCTGTTGTATGTTGTATTGTTGGTAACGGTTCTCATGAAGAATGAGGGGAAACATACACGACGAATCAGTAATCGGATGTCGTAGCCAGTCGTAATCTCCTGTGCGTCGTTAATGAAATTAGTTTGTTCAATAGCAGAAATTTATGCGGAAATCGCGATGTATTAGGTTGTTGTTCTTGTTGTGGTCTTCAGTCCTGAGACTGGTTTGATGCAGCTCTCTATGTTACTC
Organism: Schistocerca gregaria; assembly: GCF_023897955.1. Taxonomy (NCBI): domain Eukaryota; kingdom Metazoa; phylum Arthropoda; class Insecta; order Orthoptera; family Acrididae; genus Schistocerca; species Schistocerca gregaria. The sequence continues at coordinate 431,990,776 of NC_064921.1, forward strand.
TATCCTGTGCAAGCTTCTTCAAAACAGCCAAATACTTGCGACAACAGTATCGATATTGTAATAGTCAAGCACAAATCTGACAAAGGAAAAGTAGTTCATACGTGAAAAATAACATTCAGTACCCAGCTCTCGTAAATTATTATTACACCCATCTGCTTTTCACACAATTTGTTGAAGCTGCAGAATAGCATACACAAGAAATATGTTCGGAAGTGAACCGTGGACGATTAAGAGTTCAAATAGAAGATAAATGAAGTTTTTGAAATGTGGTGCTACAGATGTATGCAGAAGATGAGATGAGTATATCGAATAACTAATGAGGTGCTAGTGAATCGAATTCGGAATAAAAAAAGGCGCAATTTGATTAAAAGCAAAGATCGGTTGATAGGGCAAATTTTAAGAACTATCAAGGAATCGTCAGTGTGGTAATGGGGGGAATGGCAGGAAGGAAAACATTGTACAGGAAGGTCAACGCTTAATTCACGTGGATATAGTTTGCGGTGGTTATGCAGAGTTGAAGAGGCTTGCACAGAACATACTAGCTTGGAGAGCAGTCTCCCATTATGAACACACTTCTCGAAATTCATGCAAGCAAATAATTGTCTGAAAATGAATACACTCTAAAAATTGAATTCCTCCGAAAACTATTGACGCCTTGGATGCATGCAGTGCGGGAAAATCGCAGCTGTGTTCCAGCTCTGACACTGCCTGCCGCCTTATTAATAACGTTTATTCCGAAGTTTCATTATTCGTGTATCAATCACTTATCAGCACTTGTTCCGCTAGCGATGGCGGCTGATGAAATCACTACCGAAATGATAGGTGTCCCACAGTCCCCTACTCCGGCGATTGAACAGTGGAAGGGAGCTGTGAGTTCAGCAATTTATCAAATCACGTCTGGACAGAACTAACTCGAATATATTGGATTCTCGCAATTTCATATAAACTGACGGCGACTTTATTAGGAAACAGCATATGCACTGTAGCACCTATTTAGGCGTCTAAAATTTTTGACCGTAACTGGTTGTTGTAGAGCAATAACTTGACCAAGGGAACTCCGTGAAACAGTGGCTTCTGAAATATCGAATATGCTGAACGGTTGAAAGAAGGTACTCAGGAACCTACTTAAGACAGATTTGCAGTTGGGACCAAGCCTAATGATGATTCACTCGTGCATGTTAACTCTTTTTCCGTCATCGCTATTCTACGTTACGTTGTTAACGTGGTGACACAGATTTGTAATTCCCATTCGACTGCGGAGGTCCTAGAGCTTGCATAGAACTATGAACGTAGCTTGACTTCAGATATCACGTCTCTCGTGTCACATTTAGCTCTATATCAGGATTCCCCGTAATGTTCGGCGTTCTCTGTTACAAATAGTTTTCGTTCCATATTATCGTGATTCCTAGCCCACATTAAACTGTAGCTGCCTCTGTAATATGCAAGTTGAAAAGTCGGAGGAAGACAAGGGCTTACCGCATCTAATAGGACTACATCCAGTAAAGCACGGTGGTATTCAGACCAATCTTCGCTTCAAATACCTTACGGGAATGCAGCTGGGTGACATCTTCGACAACCGCCGATGTACTGTCAGAGGTCATTCAATGTAATATAACAACACTTGGATTCCGGCACGCACCTCCAGCTATGACGGTAATGTTACTAAGGTAGCAGTTGAAATTAAATTAGCAAGTGATCTTACACATAGAAACAGACGTTTTTGTTGAAATTCTGCATAGAAACCTGATCTCTCCCTTGTCAAAAAACAGTGGAAGAAAGTTAATGCTACATCACCTGTTGGTTATTAATATTCACTATCCATAACTTCTGAGAACGCTCGTCTTTGGTTTTGTGGTGCCGCTAGTGTTTACAGAACGCGCAATTTTGTGCGTGCGTGTGTGTTTTCCGGATATGCTCTGGATACTGTGGTTTTAAATTCCCTCACACAGAGCTCCTTGATGCATTTGTGCCCTGAAAATGATAGGGTGTACACCTGTCCAAATGTCTGCGATTGTCGAAAACTTCACTCGGCCATTCTGTTATCTGAACATTTTATACGCCGGTAGAAACTCAGATTTCACCCTTCTGGTTAATGGCTACTTGCTGACATCGTAATGGCATGAATCGTGTAGGCCGTCCCCTGGTGTACCTCCGCAGTCTCACCTGACACACTGGTACTCTTTGATACACTCGCTTCAAATAATCGGTCTTAAACAAAATGGCCTCGTTTCAAGTTAGAATGGTGATTCCAGTATGCATTATGCACATTTGGTCAATTCTATCGACGAACGCGCAGTACAATTCCTAAAACGCCGAAACAAATAAATAGCAATCACTCCACGCGACTACCGGATTCACAGAGGAAGACTGCACTGCACAGATGACAAAATGGTAGATATCGAAATAGGTGACAGAGGGATAGAAAAACAATTGAAATCGCTCAAAAGACGAAAGGCCTCTGGACCTGATGGGATACCAGTTCGATTTTACAAAGAGTACGCGAAGGAACTTTTCAAGAAGGGACATCGAACAGATGTGCAGAACTATAGACCTATATATATCTCTAACGTCGACCAGTTGTAGAATTTTGGAACGCGTGTTATGTTCGAGTATTATGACTTTTCTGGAGACTAGAAATCTACTCTGTAGGAATCAGCATGGGTTTCGAACAAGACGATCGTGTGAAATCCAGCTCGCGCTATTCGTCCACGAGACTCAGGGGGCAATAGACACGGGTTCCCAGGTAGATACCGTGTTTCTTGACTTCCGCAAGGCGTTTGACACAGTTCCCCACAGTCGTTTAATGAACAAAGTAAGAGCATATGGACTATCAGACCAATTGTGTGATTCGATTGAAGAGTTCCTAGATAACAGAAAGGAGCATGTCATTCTCAATGGAGAGAAGTCTTCCGAAGTAAGAGTGATTTCAGGTGTGCCGCAGGGGAATGTCGTAGGACCGTTGCTATTCACAATATATATAAATGATCTTGTGGATAACATCGGAAGTTCACTGAGGCTTTTTGCGGATGATGCTCTAGTATATCGAGAGGTTGTAAAAATGGAAAATTGTACTGAAATGCAGGAGGATCTGCAACGAATTGACGCACGGTGGAGGGAATGGCAATTGAATCTGAACCGATAGAGGTACTCAAGGTACCCTCCGCCACGCACCGTCAGGTGGCTTGCGGCGTATGGATGTAGATGTAATGTAGATTCTGATTCTAACACACAAAGAAGCTGCGCTTCTAAACGCGGATGCTTGCAACTCGACGCTACTTCGGCGGCATGCTTATTATAGTCATTGCTTGCTCAAGTAGCTTCTCACTTCTTCCCATGAAACTATGTAGACTCTGACCTACGACTTCCAACAGAATGCTTATACGGTGAAAAGGAACCGACCCCAGGACATCAGCATTAGTAACCACTGACGCTAAGTATAAAACCATGGAGACGGTCTAACTACAGTCGAAATAATGAACGTAAACTAACCGTAAGGCGGAATGTCACCGTCAAGGTGTAAATATGACCGTGAGAAGGTGCAACAGGATCTCCGCGACGATGGTTACAGCAGCAAGCGCAGACGTAAGCGTTAAATGGCGAACGACGGCCACAGGAAAAAATGCCGGCACCTAACGGTCTCGCTCATCAGCTTCTACCGATTACAATTAGTCGAATGCCGCCGCGACCTTTCGTGCCGTTCACCAATTACAATTTCCCGTCTATTACGACGACAAATGACGTCGTTTGTGAGCTGTGTGCCACTGCGCACAAACAGACAAGGGAAAAAACCGGTCATTGGAGCACGCCGAGTATTCCAGACGCACGAGGACGAAGGACGATGCGACAGCACTGGCATTTCTTGTTACATGTGCGTGAGTGTCTCACATATCTGTTTCTCTCTCTCTCTCTCTCTCTCTCTCTCTCTCTCTCACACACACACACACACACACACTCTCTCTCTCTCTCTCTCTCTCTCTCTCTCTCTCTTTCCTTGTTCGTCGCTCGGGAATTGCATGCAGACTTTATCTTAAGTCCTTTAATTCTACGAGTATTTACAACGCGGACGAACACAAATAAATTACACATCGAAGAAGATTATGATTTTTTTGCCTTTACTTGTGATACGGAATTTACATGGTAAACACAATGTTCCTTCAAACACTGCAAACAGCACGAATATGTTCAGTAGATTTCTAGAAACGTATATCCGCGTTCTCCTGAACATTGGGAAACCAATTATGGGTGTCCAGAAGAGGATTTGAATGTCACTACTTCTGAACATGACTTCAATATCTCTCGCTCGGTAACTATAGTCGAATCTTTATCAAAGGATTATATCTCTTTTATTTCAGCTTTGCTACCATCCTGGTAGTCGGACGAGAACTACATTGTGCACTTGATGGGCACATTCAACGCCATGATCAAGGGATTTGTTGTTAGTGGACTAACAGTTCGAGTCTTCTTGTTTGCGTTTATCGAAGTATTGTACTGAACTGGGAAAAAAATGAAATTTATGGCAAAACTTGACTTAAAGAAGGGACATCCTGAGGCATCAAGAAATAGTTCGGCTATGAAGCGAAGCGGGGAGGATGATTTTAGAAAACACCAGTCGATGAATACGGCAAACAAGTTTACACGGAAGTAGGGTTGAGCTGTTACTAGATCATGAGGCTTGCACAGGACTGAGTAGCATGGAGCGCCGCATCAAATCAGCCTTCAGAGTGAAGACCAGATCGACAACAACAACGCGGATATCTGTCATGTTGTAGGAAGGGAGGTAAGTATTGTTTCGCAGAATGTGATAGTTCGGCGCGACACATAAATGGGGTACAGACGAACATTTAATTCGATGTCGCTCACAGCATGGGCAATACACGTCCTCCCAGAGCATATGATCATGACCAAGTCATGAGTGCCAGGCGACCGGGTTGTAACATTCTCTATATCGTGCAGCCATTAGCACATTATGGTCCAGCATATTAGTTATGCACACCATAATTCACTATCTAAATGGTCTAAGCACTATAAGACTTAACATTTGAGGCCACCAGTCCCCTAGACTTAGAACTACTTAAACCTAACTAACCTAAGCACATCACACACATCCATACCCGAGGCAGGATTCGAACCTGCGACCATAGCAGCAGCGCGGTTCCGGACTGAAGCGCCTAGAACCGCTCGGCCAGAGCGGCCGGTTATACCGTTTCACAAAGGAAGAGAATCGAATCTAATGCTGCGAGACGACGGGAAGCACACGGATTATAATGCAATTGTGTCTTCGGCCAAATAAAACTGTGTTCTTTCACATGGGAATTTTTCGTTCACAAAATGTAAGCAACGCTGAAGAGGAAGTTATGTAGTTAAATCGGATCCGCGTGGTTCGTAACCGTACTAAATTAATTAAGATTAACAAATTGTTTATTAATTTCCTTATTATGATATCGCGCTTGCGTCCTAGATGAACTACGCCCAAGAAGTAAAGACCGGGACGATTTAATGGAAGTAATTTCAAAATGGTTAAGTCTAAAATCAACCTACAACTACGGTTCACAACTTTCTACCTTCACACGGTCGCCATTAAAGGCTCTGCGATTTCGCCTAAGTACAGAAGCTGCTGACTGTTTTGTTACCTTTTAATTTGTATTGTTATGAATACACAAAAACTACTGTCTCGGACGTTATAGCGGATGACCGCTAGCTCTTCACTTGCGGGGGAAAGAACGTCCCACTGACATGGAAATTTATTAGCAGATTGCGAATTCCTTAACAACAGCTGTATTGGCAACAGATATACTGTCCAGTGGCGACATATGAAAATTTGTGCCGGACTTGGCCTCGAACGCAGATTTCCCGCTTGTCACTGGCTGTCGCCTTAACGGCTTCGGCTATCCGTGAACTCTCCCCGAACCGATCCAAACCTTCATTGTCACAGTGCCTGCACCCTTATACCGAAGTCCACTAAATTCGTCACTAGTGAGTAGTATATCTATACCTAATACAGCTGATGTCAAAGAATTCGCAATCAGCGAATAAGTTTCGAATTATTTTGTATAGCTGTGGATCTTCAACAGTGTCCGCTCTTTGAAGACACAAGGCCCACGGACAGCCTGATACTGGCTCTGTCCGCAGCAATGCAGGTCCCCACCCAGCGCAGGATCAGGCGAAGGATGTCCACGCAGCCAGTGCCCACGCGTCTGAACAATGCTGGGCGGACTGGATGCCATTCGTCGCGCCATATTGCTTCACAGTGACACCCAACTGGGATTATTACCACCTGCCACGGGCGGAGGTCACCTCTCGTTAGTCTAGTGGATACCACAGCACATATTAACAGAAGTATTTACAACTGGACGATAGGCTGTAGGAGGATCGAAAACTGGCCGCACCATAACAACACAGTGCTAGCGCAATTTAAGTCCGCTGGCAAATTACTTCTCTGAAGCCGATGGCCGGCTTGTGAATAAAAAGGAGGATCGATCAAACATACAGGGTATCCCAGGAGGAACAGTCGATATTCAGGGATATAACGGGAATGACCATTCGAAACAAAAATGTCTGGTAAACATGGGCTCCTAAATGGATATCTTAAGAGCTATGAGCACTTGTTCTCCTCCAATACTGTGAAACAAATTTCTTCTTCGCTTTCCATATTTTGAAAGAAATCAAAACGGAACAAAACAAGAAAAAATATCCAGTAGTCATGAACTGTTAAGAGTGTACTTTAAGAGCTACGTGCACTTGTTCCTTGTGGCTACTGTGAAACACATCTCTTCTTCTGAACAAGTGCTTTTAGCTCTTAAGCTGTGCCTTTTAGAACCAATGTCTAATAGCCCGTTTTCTTCCTTTGATCATTCCCGTCATTTCTCTGAATATAGACCATTCCTCCTGTGACACCCTGTATAGAGGAATTTTTTACACGGGGTGTTGTTCTTCGAGGCTCATTTATGTGGAAACTCTACAGCCTATGCGGTTGGTATTGGCAACATGCTGTTGCCTTATTATTCCTCCGCTTAGTAACTTTTCCTTTTACGTGCTGTTACTTTCACTTCAAGTGCCCAAGAGGGCCTGCAAGTTGTCTTACGTCTGGATAAACAGTTTGTACGTCTCAAATAAGTTAAAGCACCAAACATCATCAACTCACAGAATGGGAAACCCAGTGGTTGTGAAAGCAGTTCGATTTCCAAAGCCGAATCAGCTTCATCGAAGGTGAAATCACGATTTTCTGTCGATAAAGTCCTAGCGACACTTTTTAAAGGCCGAGGTACTGAGTAAGATGATTATCTGTACAAATGTCATAGCACCATATTTCCGTGATGGAGAGCAAGATTTGAACATGCACCCCAGTACTATATCGGAATGCGACATTATGTTAAGTTTCAGTACTGAAGCAAGGGGGAAAAAATCTAGATTGGAGAGTTGAAGGTTCCCGCTAGCGTCGACACTAAATTATCATCAGTAAATAACATACAGAAATTTTCAACTGGCAACGACATTCAAAACATAGTGCGTGCGTGATTAAAGATTGCGTCAGCGAATTTTAATCATTAAAGTATTCATGCGCTGGTCATACTATGCCACAAATACAAACGTACTTCTTAACTCTGTAGGAATGGTATTTTTAAGGATGTATGGAAGGGTCTCTGAGGTGGCGTAAGTTAATGTTGTTAAAACCGCAATAAGTACTTGCCTGTCATCTTGAAATAGACATCAGCAGGATGTTAACTGCCATGGCGAAAAAAATTGTGCAAGCGCCAGGCAATGTTCCTCAGTTCCAGCACCATGACAATGGGTTACGCTGTTGACAGGTGGCGAAAAGCAGCTCGCTAGCATCGATTCTCAAACCTTGTTGACGCTGTGTCCCACGTCTCCGTCAATCAAATTGTCACCTGAGCGGACATGGACAGTCCTCTTGATAAAACACTGCCAGAAAAGGGAAGCATTAGCGACGAGACGCGGCACAGCTTTCACCTCTTAAGGCGCAAGCCGTGTTAAAATCACCGAGACTACAGAGAAGAGCGCAAGAGAAGAAAGAAACAGCTTCTTTGTTCCTCCTGATTCGGAAGTTCACACCACTGATTATTTTCAGTCTACTACTCCGTCGGTATCAAAGAGAACTGGCCGAAGTTTCTCGTTTGTATTTCACAAGGTAGAGAGTTGTGAGCCAAAAATTGTTCTTGACAGAATAACATGTCTACTTGAACTCTGAAAAGTTTACGAAAATTCCAACAGATCTTAGAAATTTTCAGCAGAATGGCCCAATTTCGCCAGTTTGCAAACACCCGTCCGGCCGCGAGAGGGAAAGAAGGAAGATATTTAAGAGTTTAACGTATCTGAGACGTGTAAGTATGGGCCGACAATGCGCTTATTCAGCTCGAAAATAATGGGAGAAGATGGTCCCGTAGCTTATTCAAGTGATCACCGCAGCGTTCGCCTTATGTGATTTAGTAACTCACGGAAAACTTTAAGATGCAAAACTGGACGAGTATTTGGACTCCTGACTTCCTGAATACGAGACTAGTGTATTGAACGCAGCTGTTGGTGATAACAATAACGACTATCAATCAGAAGTGAGAAATGTGGTGACCAGAAGACGTCTTGTAGTAGGAAGCTTAAATGTAAGCCAGTTTCCTCAGTGTGGCAATTAATAGTATTAATTGATAGATAATGAAGAAAATCATTTTTTTCCTATTTCGCTTTCCTTCGGCCTGCACAAAAACCAACTTTCAAGTAACTAGCGCTTCAGAAACACTCTAAGTTTCCAAGCGGCGCTTAATGGGATACGCGTAACAACTCAATTTCCGGCACAACTGCGCTGATTGAAGCGGAACCTCTGAAGGCCGGCCTGCAAAGAGTTCTTCAGATTGCAGCGCAGTTCTGGCAGCGGCAGGGGCGCACGCCCGGACGCCTGGCGCAGCTCGCTGAACAGTCTGCGGTAAAACGCTGCGGCCTCTGCTGCTGACGCGGCCGTCATGCCGGCACCAGCATATCTGCCCGTCTGTCTGTCGCTGCTGCGCAATTGCCCAACGCCGCCGCAGCCGACCTCGCCGACGCAATGGACAGCATGCTGCTCTGTGTCTCAGCAGTACAATGGGTCACACGTCCGGTCTCGGTTTGCTAATGCTCAGCAGTATAGTAAGTCTGTGGTTCCCTCTGTTCTTCATACTTTGAAAGTGAGATTCCCACTGCGGCGAAAATCTGTATTTTGTAGAACAAGCCCGATGTGTGAAATGAAGAATAGTAGAACTATGAACGTTCTCAATGCACATAAATCGTCAGCATTATCAGATTGTTCGGTGAAGCTGCTGTTGTCCACAGATCAAACGTCGTCGTTGCACGATCGTAATGAAGATTGGCGTTTAACGTACGATCGTGTACGACTGAAGGCTGAGATGCTGAGGTTTACACACTGTATGGCCTGGGCGAAAATCAACAGAAAGGCTCTTCCGAACAGCAGAGCCTTTGAATCTCCCTCCAGACAAGGAACAACTTTTTCGATGAAAATTCGTAAAAGGCTGAATGGCACCGCCCTTATCCGCTCAAGAACTCATGTCGGTGAGATGAAGTCCTCTTTTAAACTGTGCTGGTTCACTTCGGAGGATAGCAATTGTGGAACACTTGGGTCAGTGCTCTCTCTGTCCATTTACCTGTTCAACGCATGAGCTTATGTTTGCAAACAATAGTGCCCAAGGTGCACTGGTAAGAGACATCTGTTTTGCAAATTTTGGCCGATGCTAAATGTTCTTTTTTTTTGTAAATATGTATACGTGTATATAACTGTGTGTACTATAACTATAGGCTTCTGACAAAGAGTAAATAAAAACGCCAACGTCACCTGGGACGGAGCACAAGCTCGGAATAGGGAACGACGTGGGAAGAAATCGGCCGTGCCCTTTCAAAACGAACATCCCGTAGTTCGTCTTTAGCGATTTGCGGAAATGACGGAGACACTAAAACTGGATGGGCAGATGTGGATTTGAACCCCCGTCTTCCAGAATGCGAATCTAGTGTCTGCGCCACCTTGCTCGGTGAAGATCGTAAGGAAATGGAAAGCGACGTGGAAGGAATTTCCACCTCGTGCAATAAATGATGATTCTATTTAAATGATGGGAAACGGAAAAGAATGCCGGGAATGAAATCAACAGTATCCAATTACAAAATTAATTTTACAGTTTTGAAGGGTGCCATATTGTTTATATATCTAGGAGCAACACTAACAAGAGATATGAATGATATCAAACGAAGTCCATAGTAGTAAGAGTAAATGGAAGGGTCAGACTCGTTGGATACTGCAACCCATTTAAAAGGAAACCACATACAAGACACTATACTGTCCCTTTCTAGTAGGCACGACAGCAGACATCAAACTATTTTACAGAGGTATGGCTAGAAAGTGTAGTGTCAATAATGAATTAAATAATGACGTTACTGAACGAATTACATTTGGCTCATTATGTAAAAACCCACACCATTTGAATATTTGAATAAATTCTTGAAACGCGTTATGCAACGTATGAAAAAATGCAACTGTTGCGGTAAATTTATAATTTTAAATTATTACTGGCACATTGGCGTACCTTCTAGAAACGACACTGATAATAAGTGAAACGAAATATCGAAGATACTCGGAAACTTAAATGGAAATCTTTGGAAAAAGGCATCATTGTTCTTACTACCGCTGTTTGGTAAATTTAGAGAGAGACAAGACGGGCGGAAGACTATACGACAGTTATTCTGCTGCCACCGCGTATCTCGGGCAGGGATATGATAAACAGAGATTAGAGCACTTACTGTCATTTTCCCCGGCCTCAATAGGTAAGTGACACACGACTACTAATACAGGTAACGTGTATCATGTGCAGTGATTTGGGACTACATATCTACATGTGTGCTATAATTTGGATGACGCCTTAAGTTACTCCTCTTTTTTGTTTTAATTTAGCATTTAGATTTTCGAGCATACAGAAAGTACATCCGTGTAGGAATATCTGCAGTCTTTCGATACATCCACCAGTGGTTTTATTTACTTGCGGCAACTGATTCCCTTACTTCTAATTTGTTTTGTACATCTGACAGCGTTGATTATGAGTTATAATCTAATGTACGGACAGGACAGACACACAGCATCGGTGAACTCGTTTCGGCGATTCCTGAGTAAATAAGCAGCGACGCTAACCCGATACGTAGTCTCTCAGTTCTGCTAATTTACGTATCTCCATTGACGTGAGATATGAATACGCTGACAACATATTAAAACAAAAGCATACAGAATGACTGCATATTAAGCTACTAACTCTGTCTTTTCTTGAAGAACAAAGCATTAGCACACTGCAAACAAAAATACATCCAAATAACAAATTAAATACTAGTTCCAGAAGACGGCTATGTTCATACCACGGAAGTTAACAGCCACCGAAAGGAAGGAAAGCGTGTAATGTGTCGTCGACATCGAGATCATTCTGGTGGGGAAACAAATTGGCTGTGGTCTTGTTCAGGAAATCATCCCACCACACGCCTGAAGTAATTTAGGGAAAACAAGGGCAAACTAAACCAAGAGTGGCTCGACATGAAGTGAAATACCGAAAATTAGTCGAAGTTGTTAACCACAGTGGCACTTCGCACGCTCGCTGAGTAACTGCTACAGAAAGTAATAACTTTAATATTTCCCCAGTGAGTACTTTTTATACCAACAGGAAATTTAGGGATGCATAATATCCATTCGTACGGCATCTACAAGGATTTAATCAAATAAACATAATCAGTGTGTAAGATTGAAGGTCCTCTGTACTACCAATGCTAGGAGCATGAATATACGGCGAAGATGACGAACAGGTACACAGGACAATTCTGTTTGCGACGGCGTGCTGAAAAGTAATGCCTCCGATTTTTATGTGAAAACTCTTAAAGCTTTTTAAATGAAACACATGTTGTTGATCTTCTACATGTTTATTCTTTATGTCCACGTATTTATTTCTCAACATTTGTCATTCTGGCAACGAACACATCTCTCACGACGAGAGACCAAAATGTTGACAATGTCACTGTGGAATGCGGTGGTCTCGCGGTTCTAGGCGCGCAGTCCGGAACCGTGCGACTGCTACGGTCGCAGGTTCGAATCCTGCCTCGGGCATGGATGTGTGTGATGTCCTTAGGTTAGTTAGGTTTAAGTAGTTCTAAGTTCTAGGGGACTAATGACCACAACAGTCGAGTCCCATAGTGCTCAGAGCCATTTGAACCATTTTTTTGGAATATTTGACTTTGTTGACGGAGCCACAACCCCACTTCTGCTTGCACCACTTCATCACTAGCAAAGTGAAGTCCTCGAAGTTGTTTCTTAAGTTCTGGAAACAGACAAAGATCGGATGGTGCTACGTCGGGACTGCATGTTGGATGATCGATGACAGTGAACCCAAGGAGCCCGACCCGCAGATTGCGAAGCGCTCGTGTGTACTCTGACATTGTCATGCCTAAGGACAGTGTGTTGCATGTGTGGACGAACTCTTCAAATTTGAAGCTCGATAACAGCACGCTGTTTGCCATGCACCGACATAGTTACGTTACACACCGCCATGTTACATGCTACAATTCAGAGCCCTCGAGTGGCAGAGGGATCCAATATGTAGACATGAAGAATTAAGATGTAGAATGTTAATTAAGTTTGTTTTATTTAAGAAGCTTTACGAGTTTTCACGTAAAAATTCGGAAGCGTTCATTTTCAGCAAGCCCTCGTAATTGATTTTCTGAACAGGAGTGACAATTAAAAAGTGACAAAGAGACATACAAAGTGACTGGCAGTGTCGGAACAATCCGTAGCGAGTGGATTCAGATGCAACAGTGAATTAATCACTGTACCTTAACTGGTGAAGGATAGAACCGTCGTGGTGAAGCTATTTCCTGCGTTCCCTGACAGAATAAAGCAGCAGCAGTCCTTCAAATGCGAAGGCAATTTCTATGAAGAATTTTTTTCTGGACACCAAGACGCAAGCGCCAAGATAGTTACAAGCCAATCCGACTTTTCTTTGCAACCGGATGATAACTGACACTCTAATTCAGTTTCACAATGTGATATATTTCTAATATTTTTCTTCTAGTGTTTTAAATACGGTCCACTTTCATTTTTCTTTACCAACACTTATGTGTCTCCGTCCTCTGCACAACCATAACCTGAAAAACTTTATTAACAGAAGAAAATGTTTAAAATAGAGCTATACAGTTCTTCTTCAAAATGTTTTACTCGTAACGAGAAAACTTGTGCAACCTTCAGTGGCACAAGGTAAAGAAGAACGTCGTGCCCAAAAGGTTGGCCTCATTTTCCCAGAACCTACACAAAAACCATACATTTCGCGGTTATCACCACAATGGCGAAATTGCCGCAATTAGGCTTATATAGGAAACCTCTGCTCGTGTCCTCTTGGCCAGACATCATACGGTAAGTTACCCAGTGTTAACGTAGATGCAGAGATATGTTGGTACAAATTAGCTTAACTGTCTAGCTTCAGGCAAGGAAGGAGGGAGATACTAGTAACTTGCACATCATGTAAGCTTCGTGCTGTGCGCCGCAATCTGTTGCCTGCGACATTTACATTGCTCGTTTGATCGGGATAGCGGTTTGTCTACAAGCGCCTGAAAAAAACTGTTCGTATTTTCGATGTGTGTCTCCCATTAACGTGCCACCCAGTTACTTTACATGCAGTCACTGACCGTACGAACAAAATGGTGCATACTTGCTCATAACTTCAATCTTTTTTAAAAAGAAGTTATGTAAGGTGAGAGAGGAATCTGAGCGATATGCACGGGAAACAGATAACAATGTCACAAACAAATATTGAAAACAATGCAGTCATCACAACGGAGAAGAAACTCTTCACGTCTCACGATCTTGCAAATGTTAAATCTCTCATCGTTAAATCTACGTTGACAAAACACAGCCTAAAGCACTTGCAAGAGTATGGGATATTGTTTCCCTTGGTTAGTGGAACAGAGAAATGAGCGTGTTGTCTGCACCTGACTGTCACTTAAGTTCCCTAAGCATCTCTGTTAACACCGTTGTCTGAATTCCTTCTGATCAGCTTCATTGAGAATCTTCAACACTCCAACAGCACGCAAGAATAAGTAACGCGAGAACCATGTCTGCGGTACGAACGTCGTTTATTCTACGCTTTCCCAGAATTCTCCCAATTAGTAGCATCCTTGCATTCGTCCTCTTTACAATTTATTTCATGTGTTGGTTTCGTTTCACATCGCGACTTAACATTACATCTACATATTTAATTTATACGGCAGTCCGTAAGTTAGTCGCTAAAGTTGGAAGCGAATACTACAGGAAATTTTCTTCGTTATGTGCAGTTGCTTGCATTAATACGTATTCAAGACGACCCGTCATTCTAAGCCACCTTACACTGAATAAGGAAAAGTATAGTTGCATTTAAATGAGTGTCAAAAATAATCTAACATCGAATTCAGTCCGTTCTTTGCGTCCATTTGAATTGATACAAGTCACATTAGTACAAATCAAAAAAAGTTTTGCATCACCCCGGTTCCCAGAACGCCTGAAAATAGACGTTGATTGTGGATATTGTATCACAGACACAGTCCCTTTGACTGTTCAGAGATGTCACTAAACCCGCCCAAAGAAGGAAACAGCCATGCATTAGCAGCGCCTATTAGACGGAGGGGGGGTCCGACAGCCGATCAATTCCAGTCATTCCACCAGGAAGGAGGTACACAGCTCGTGTTGTCTGTAGTTCTACCATGCCTAGACGGTCAATACCGCGGTTCGATCACGTCCGCACTGTTACTTTGCGCCAGCAAGGGCTCTCAACAAGGGAAGTGTCCAGGCGTCTTGGAGTGAACCAAACCGATGTTGTTTGGACATGAGAGGAGATACAGAGAGACATAAACTGTCAACGACATGCCTTCCTCAGGTCACTCAAGGGCTACTACTGCAGTGGATGACCGCTGCCTACGGATTATGGCTCGGAGGAACCCTGACACCAACGCCACCATGTTGAATAAGGCTTTTCTTGCAACCATAGGACGTCGTGTTACGACTCAAACTGTGTGCAATAGGCTGCATGATGAGCAATTTCACTCCCGATGTCCACGACGAGGTCCATCTTTGCAACCGCGACACCATGCAGCGCAGTACAGATGGGTCCAACAATATGCCGAATGGACTGCTCAGGATTTTCATCACGTTCTCTTCACCGATGAGTGTCGCATATGCTTTCAATCAGACAATCTGGGAGACGTGGTTGGGGGCAATCTGGTCAGGCTGAACGCCTTAGGCACACTGTCCAACGAGTGCAGCCAGTTGGAGGGTCCCTGTTGTTTTGGGGTGGCATTATGTGGGGCCGACATACGCCGCTGGTGGTCATGGAAGGCGCCGTAACGGTTGTACGATACATGAATGCCATCCTCCGACAGATAGTGCAACCATATCGGCAGCATATTAGCGAGTCATTCGACTTCATGGACGACAATTCGTGCCCCCATCGTGCACATCAGACGGTGCACATCAGACGGTACATCCAAACCGTCATCGAACCCATCGTTCTACCATTCCTAGACCGGCAAGGGAACTTGCTGTTCCAACAGGACAATGCACGTCCGCATGTATCCCGTGCCACCCAACGTGCTCTAGAAGGTGTAAGTCAACTACCCTGGCCAGCAAGATCTCCGGATCTGTCCCCCATTGAGCATGTTTGGGACTGGATGAAGCGTCGTCTCACGCGGTCTGCACGTCCAGCACGAACGCTGGTCCAACTGAGGCGCCAGGTGGAAATGGCATGGCAAGCCGTTCCACAGGACTACATCCAGCATCTCTACGATCGTCTCCATGGGAGAATAGCAGCCTGCATTGCTGCGAAAGGTGGATATACACTGTACTAGTGCCGACATTGTGCATGCTCTGTTGCCTGTGTGTATGTGCCTGTGGTTCTGTCAGTGTGATCATGTGATGTATCTGACCCCAGGAATGTGTCAATAAAGTTTCCCCTTCCTGGACAATGAATTCACGGTGTTCTTATTTCAATTTCCAGGAGTGTAGATGGCGATAATATCGCGTACACAAGGTATAAAAGGGCAGTGGATTAGCGGCGGTGTCATTTGTACTAAGATAATTCATGTGAAATGCTTTCCGAAGTGATTATGGCCGCACGACGAGAATTAACAGACTTTGTAGTTGGAGCTACATGAATGAGACATTCCACTTAGGAATTTCAATATCCGAGGAAATTCAATATCCGAGATCCACAGTCAAGAGTGTGCCGTGAATGCCAAACTGCGGACCCTACCTCTCACTACGAACAACGCGATGGCCGACGGCCTCACTTAACGACCGGGAGCAGTGTCGTTTGCATAAAGTTGTCAGTGCTGACAGACAAACAACACTGTGTCATAAGCGCAGAAATCAATGTGGGACATACGACGAACGTACCCGTTAGGACAGTGCGGCGAAATTTGGCTATGGCAGCAGATAACCGACACGAGTGCCTTTGCTAACAACACGAAGTCGCCTGCAGGGCCTGTCCCGGGCTCGTGACCATATCGGTCAGACCCTAGACGACTGGAAAACCGTGGCCTGGTCCGATGAGCCTAATTTCCATTGGTAAGAGCTGAAGGTAGGGTTCGAGTGTGGCGCAGATCCCACGAAGCCGTGGACCTAATCTGTCAACAAGGCACTGTGCAAGATGGTGGTGGCTTCATAATGGTATGGGCTGTGTGGAATGGATTGGGTCCTCTGGTCCCACTAAACTCTTGAATGATTGCAAATGGTTATGTTCGACTATTTTGGAGCCCATTTGCACCCATTCATTAAATTCATGTTTCCAAACTACGAAGCAAGGCCCTGGGAGTTGACAACATTCCATTAGAACTGCTGACGGCCTTGGGAGAGCCAGTCCTGACAAAACTCTTCCATCTGGTGAACAAGATGTATGAGACAGGCGAAATACCGTCAGACTTTAAGAAGAATATAATAATTCCAATCTCAAAGAAAGCAGGTGTTGACAGATGTGAAAATTACCGAACAATCAGTTTAATAAGTCACGGATGCAAAATACTAACACGAATTCTTTACAGACGAATGGAAAAACTGGTAGAAGTCGACATCGGTGAAGATCAGTTTGGATTCCGTAGAAATGCTGGAACACGTGAGGCAATACTGACCTTATCTTAAAAGAAAGATTAAGGAAAGGCAAACCTACGTTTCTAGCATTTGTAGACTTAGAGAAAGCTTTTGACAATGTTGGCTGGAATACTCCCGTTCAAATTCTGTAGGTGGCAGGGGTAAAAACAGTGAGCGAAAAGCTATTTACAATTTGTACAGAAAACCAGATGACAGTTATAAGAGTTGAGGGGCACGAAAGGGAAGCAGTGGAAGGGAAGTGAGTGAGACAGGGTTGTAGTCTCTCCCCGATGCTATACAATCTGTATATTGAGCAAGCAGTACAGGAAACAAAAACAAAAATTCGGAGTAGGTATTAAAATCCATGGAGAAGAAATAAAAACTTTGAGGTTCGCCGATGACATTGTAATTCTGTCAGAGACAGCAAAGGACTTGGAAGAGCAGTTGAACGGAATGGATAGTGTCTTGAAAGGAGGATATAAGATGAACATCAACAAAAGCAAAACGAGGATAATGGAATGTAGTCGAATTAAGTCCGGTGATGCTGAGGGAATTAGATTAGGAAATGAGACACTTAAAGTAGTAAAGGAGTTTTGCTATTTGGGGAGCAAATTAACTGAAAGTAGAGAGGATATAAAATGTAGACTGGCAATGTCAAGGAAAGCGTTTCTGAAGAAGAGAAATTTGTTAACATCGAGTATAGATTTAAGTGTCAGGAAGTCGTTTCTGAAAGTATTCGTATGGAGTATAGCCATGTATGGAAGTGAAACATGGACGATAAATAGTTTGGACAAGAAGAGAATAGAAGCTTTCGAAATGTGGTGCTACAGAAGAATGCTGAAGATTAGATGGGTAGATCACATAACTAATGAGGAGGTATTGAATAGAATTGGGGAGAAAAGGAGTTTGTGTTACAACTTGACAAGAAGAAGGGATCGGTTGGTAGGACATGTTCTGAGGCTTCAAGGGATCACCAATTTAGTACTGGAGGGCAGCGTGGAGGGTAAAAATCGTAGAGGGAGACCAAGAGATGAACACACTAAGCAGATTCAGAAGGATGCAGGCTGCAGTAGGTACTGGGAGATGAAGAAGCTTGCGCAGGATAGAGTAGCATGGAGAGCTGCATCAAACCAGTCTCAGGACTGAAGAGCATAGCAACGACAACATACTACGATGGAATTTTTATGGATGAGAATGCACTATGTCAGCAAGCCATAATTGTTCGCGATTTGTCTGAAGAACATTCTGAATAATTTGAGCGTATGATGTGGCCACCCAGATGGTCCGACAGGAATCCTATGGAACATTTATGGCCAGACGTTGTGGCCGAGCGGTTCTAGGCGCTTCAGTCCGGAATCGCGCTGCTGCTACAGTCGCAGGTTCGAATCCTGCCTCGGGCTAGTGTAAGTTAGGTTTAAGTAGTTCTAAGTCTAGGGGACTGATGACCTCAGATGTTAAGTCCCATAGTGCTCGGAGCCATTTGAACCATTAGAACATTTATGAGACATAATCTAGACGTCAGTTCATGGACAAAATCCTGCACCGGCAACACCTTCGCAATTATGGGCGGTCATAGAAGTAACCTGGCGCATTTCTACAAAGGGCTTCCAGTGAGTCCAGGCCACGTCCAGTTGCTGCACTATGCCGGGCAAAAGGATGTAAGACACGATATTAGGAGGTATCCCGTGACTTTGTCATCTCACTGTAAACACGGAGCAAAACACGTGATACAAGGTGTTCTTGATGGGGGAGGAAGATGTGTGGGAGAAAATAACAAATGTGTGGGTTCAACACTATTAGCAGTACATGAAGAGGACTGAATCCAAAAAACAGCCTGCGACTGCATCTGAGAGGTCAGATAGTTTTACTCTGCTTTTTTACGTTGTTGAAATATTTTACCTTCTTGAAAATTTTTGTGTACAGGGTGTCCCAGGAGGAATGGCCAATACAGGGGGATATAACATGAACGATTATTCGAACACAAGATTCTAGTAAACATGGGCATACCTTCAGAGCTATGAACACTTCATCTTCGATACTGTGACGTAAATCTCTCCTACTACAAGCCCTTCGTTTTCCTTATTTTGAGAGGTGGTAGTATGGACCCAAAAAGAAAAAAAAGTCCACTAAACATAGTGCATACCTTAAGAGCTATCAGCACTTCTTTACGTTCGCCACTATGAAACACATATTCTTCTGACCAAGTGCGCACAGCTCTGAAGATACGTATTTTAGAGTCCATATCTAGAGACAATTTTTTCTTGTTTTGGTCTATAATACCTCGACACAAAATATGGAAGGCTAACAAGGGCACCTCCCCATAGACCCCCCTCAGATTTAGTTATAAGTTGGCACAGTGGATAGGCCTTGAAACACTGACCACAGGTCAATCGAGAAAACAGGAAGAAGTTGTGTGGAACTATAAAAAAATAAGCGAAATATACAAACTGAGTAGTTCATGCGCAAGATAGGCAACATCAAGGATAGTGTGAGCTCAGGAGCGCCGTGGTCCCGTGGTTAGCGTGAGCAGCTGCGGAACGAGAGGTCGTTGGTTCAAGTCTTCCCTCGAGTGAAAAGTTCAATGTTTCTTATTTTCAGCTTATGTGACAAACACTTACGTTTTCATCATTTTTTTGGGAGTGATTATCACATCCACAAGAAAACCTAAATCGGGCAAGGTAGAAGAATCTTTTTACCCATTCGCCAAGTGTACAAGTTAGGGGGGTCAACAACATATTCCTGTCGTGTGACGCACATGCCGTCACCAGTGTCGTGTAGAATATATCAGACGTGTTTTCCTGTGGAGGAATCGGTTGACCTATGACCTTGCGATCAAATGTTTTCGGTTCCCATTGGATAGGCACGTCCTTTCGTCTACTAATCGCACGGTTTTGCGGTGCGGTCGCAAAACACAGGCACTAAACTTATTACAGTGAACAGAGACGCCAATGAACGAACGGACAGTCCATAACTTTGCGAAAGTAAAGAAAGTGAACTTTTCACTCGAGGGAAGACTTGAACCAACGACCTCTCGTTCCGCAGCTGCTCACGCTAACCACAGGACCACGGCACTCCTGTGGCCACACTATCCTTGATGTTGCCTATCTTGCGCATGCACTACTCAGTTTGTATATTTTGCTTAATTTTTTTCATAGTTCCACTCAACTTCTTCCTGTTTTCTCGATTGATCTGTGTTCAGTTTTTCAAGGCCTATCCACTGTGCCAACTTATAACTAAATCTGAGAGGGGTGCGATGGGCAGGTCCCCTTGTAAGAGCTTTCAGCAGAAGAAATTTGCTTTCATGACCTCGAAGATGGAGAAGGGCTCGTAATTCTTATGGTATGCATTCTACAGACCATGTTTACTGAGCATTTTTGTTTCGAATGGTCGTTCCCGTCATATCCCTGAATACTGATCATTCCTTCTAGATATATTGTATTTTGCCTGAGGATGACTCGTTCTCTCGAAACGCGTCAAGGGACATGTGATCTTACCACGCAGTATATGTGCGCGTGGCAAAAATATTAATATTTTACTAAAGCTATTTATAACGTTGATCTCGGAGATTGAAACGAGTTGTCACTATCGGGGACAGGAATGTGTCGGGGAGCGGGGGAGGCAGCGGCGGTCACCTGCTGCTGGCTGGCGCCCGCCCCCTCGTAGTGGCGGACCTTCTCCTCGAGGCAGCGCAGCGTCTCCTGTATCTGGCGCAGCGTGGCGCTCTTCTCGTCCGGTCCCTCGTGCGCCACTGCGCCGGCGCCCAGCTGCTCGAAGCGGCGCAATATCTCGCGCACCGACAACTTCTCGTCCTCCTCGACGATGGTGTCCATGGAGCAGCCCGGCGGCCGCGCAGACTCGGCCAGCTGGCGCTTCCAGCGCGACGGCCGCGGCCGGTCGTACGCGTCCTCGGCGCGCCGCCGCTTCGTCTCGAGCGCGGACGCCCTGTCCAGCGCCGTCGCCTTGGGGATCACCACGAACGGCAGCGGCGGCTCCTCGTCGCTCTGGCGCACGATCGCGTCGTAGTACGCTTCCACGGCGGACGGGTCTGGCCTCATATCCTCGTAACCGGCCTCTGACACGTCCGGGTCGCGGTCGTCCGGTCTCACGTTCCTGGCTGCAGGCGACGCGGGACACGGGTCGCTCATCGACGACGAGCGGGAGCTCGCGGACGAGGGCGATGAAGAGGAGGCGGACGAAGAGGAGGAGGTGTTGAGTAGGAGGTACTCTTCCGAGGACACGGCCTGCCGCAGCAGCTCGACGACGTGCCTCTGCTCCCTGTCCAGATCGGTGGCGGAGCTGAGGGCGAGGTGCAGGTTCTGGCGCAGGCGTTCCAGCTCGCGCAGGCTGAGCCGCTCCTGCTCCAGCAGCGCGGCTCCGTCCAGAGGTCTCTTGGCATCTTGGCCTTCTGGCGCTTCACCGACCTCACACTTCCCACCGCCGTTCTGCTCGGCACTCTGTCCATTCTGCACGGTCGGAGGGCCACGAGTGTCGGTCGGTTTAGTATCTGAGCTCTGGCCGCCGACGGCCGGTTCCCCAGCTGCCTCGGGATGGCCAGTCGGCCTTGCCCCGGCGTGACACCTGACGTCATCCGCGTCCTCCTTCCTTTCACCGCCCGCGGCGTCCGACCCGTTCGCGGCCTTCGACTTCTCCTCTCCCTCGGGTTGCTTTCCCATTGTGGTAGTCGCGCCGATGGCGGAGAAGCTGGTCTCCCGACCTTCACCGTTCACCTTGGCGGCCGAACCACTTCCATCACGAGCCGTCTCGCCGTCCGGCCCGTTTTCTGCGCTGGACAACGATGCGCTCGACGGCCGAGAGTCGGTGTCCGCGTCCCCGTTTTGCGGTTGTCGGACTCGGGCGGGCGCCTCGGCGCCGCTGGTGGACTCCGCGACGGACGGCGGCTCCGAGCCGGCCGAGGAGGCGGCAGAGGACTCGTGCTCACTGTGGAACTCGGCGAGCACGGCCTGCGACATGCGCTCCTTGCGGCGCTTCAACGTGGCCGGCAGCTCTTCCCAGTTCGTGCGCATGTCGCGCTCCAGCTGCTGCCGGCGTTCCTCTGGGCCCTGATCCTGCGCCCGCTCCTGGTTACCCTCCCGACCGTCCTGCGGCTGCGACTTACTCGCTTTCTTCTTGAACCGAAATATGTGCAGCAACTTTTGGTAGCCGTGATGGTGGTGGTGGTGATGGCTGCCATTCTTCTCCGTTGCTGGAGGCTGCGGAACATCCTCGATGCTGCACAACCCGTCCTCAGACGGCATCTTCGACCTTACTCTATGTACTTTCCCAGATCTAAAATTTTCCAACACTTGCCTTCCACAAAAATGTCGATCAGGCGTCGCTGAAGTCCTCTGGATGGCACTTCAAAGTTTCCTTTGCGGGGATCATTTCATAATCAATGTTACAAAACATACAACGTGGGTTACTGCTCAGTTCTTTGTTGCTCCAGTATCACTTGTATGGGGCTCTTCACTTTCTGATGTCTGAGAAAGTTGATAACGAGCACGTATCGCGAAGTTACTGGATGAAGTAACGTTATAGACAATGTTGTCCTTCGCCGCCAAATGATATCCTCACGTTTAAGATTCACATCTGTTCGGCGCACTATTAAGCGGTGACAAATAACTGCGCGCTGTAGTTAGAGTTTGGCGCTGTTTCACAATGAAGCGGCGACGAGATAGCTGCGCAAGAGCCAGGGAACTCGCGGCTGTTGCGTCGGAATGGAGAGGCTGAGCTAATTGCCGCGCCGTTGCGCAGTCAGCTGACGGGTGGCGTCTTCGGGCGATAGGATCGCTCGTTACACTCCCGCCGCGGGGTCTGTCCGTCCGCTAGACGGCCAGGACTTGCACTCGGCGCAGTGCGACTCCGGTCTCCGGTGACGTAACGAGCGCAGGAGGCGGGCGGGTCAAGGCTGTGGCAGACGCCGGAAGTCCAGTCGTCGCCGCGTCGCACGCGCCGTCGCTGCCGGAAGGCACCGCACGCGGCCGCCGACAATGGACTCGCACTTCCGCAGCCGGCGCGCCTTCCCACGGGGCATCGATTCCCGCGGCCACTGTACACAAAGACGCACACGCGCCGCGGGGCACGCCCTCCCGCCTATCGACCGCTCCACAAACAGCAAAAAGCCACTCGCAACCGAAGCCACCGCTGCCACACCCACCTGTCTCTGTGCGCTAGCCACAAGCCGTAGCCACCGCGGGTTCTTCGGGATACCCGGCGTCCAGTAACGACCGTGGCATTACCGGTCTGTCCAGAACAGTCCGTCGAGTTTCTCCCGCCGGCCGGCGCGACGGATGTGATTTCTTATTTAGATACGTTTCACCGTGTCGGCAAACAGTCCGGCCGCGATGGGCGAGTAACGAGTGTGGTGGGCACCGAATGTAGGACGCGGCAGGTCCTCGGCGCGGTCGAGCCTCCAGATGACGCCTCCGAGCTCGGAGAAAGGCGCCGGCTGCGTTCCACGCTAATTGCACTCGCGGGCAGTCTTCCCCGACTGCCAAATTGTTCCGCCCGTAAAGGCACAAGTGTTCTGACACAGATACGAGAACTCCAGGTGTCGAATATCCCTTGGCACAGCGTCTTATACAATATTTATTTCTAAACTGTGCGTTATACCTCTCGTATGAAATACGCTACTCTTACATTAAATTCAGAAATACACTAGAACGTCTGAGTTGCATATCAAAGACGATTGAACGGCCGACGAGTTGTGCAACAGGTTGTCACGAAGTGTTCATCCTCTCCACACCACCGCTAGCATTGTTCCGTCGCTGACAAGTAGCTCCAAGCTGCGAATACTCTCTGTCACACAAGCACTGACAGTTGACGACACTTCACTGTAGTAAATGTCATTGCACAAACATCAACTGGAGTCGGACGAGACTACATTTTGTCACTACTGGAACTAAGCGAACGCACACACCACACGGCGGGTGGTAACGACTGTCAGGCACCGCACATCACTGTATTTACAGGTAACGCGACGCGAGAGAGAGAGAGAGAGAGAGAGAGAGAGAGAGAGAGAGGCGCTCGAGTGGTCGCGGCTCACCGTCGGCGCGTTCGCGCGGGAGGACACGAAGGGACTGCGGCTGGATGCTGGCTGTCAGTGTGCCGCGCTGCGCCGTGTGGTGGTGGGGGCGGGGTTCATGCTAGGGCGGAAAGGGGGAGGGGGGAGCACCTGGCAATTGCGTAATAACTCCGCGGGACCAACAGTCGTGTCACATGCGGCCGCCTCCCAGCGCCAAATGCTAAGCGCGGGTCGTCCGACTGCAAACCTGCTGTTCCTGCCATCTGTTGTGCCCTTCCTATCTGAATTAGCTTTTTCCTATACATCGTGTACGGGGCACAGTTAAACAGTTATCCATCATAAACTGACTTTAGGGTAGTCTTCTCCATTATGGAATGACAGTAGCGACAACCTTATCTGAAATACAGTAGTAAAATTCTGCAAGTCTTTTTGTACAAATATGAAATAAACATGCACGACGTTCGAATGATCTCCATATATGCCTCGACTGACAGTCTCACTCTCTGACTCACCATCGCCCAGTCCAAAGCGCTAAGGATAGAAACTCGAAATTGGCAGATAGTGTTCACATTATAGTGTGGGCGCCGTTTAAGAAGGGATTTTTCGATATTTCATTCCTAAGAGCGTGAAATAGTGGATGAAAGGTTCCTTGAAATTATGTCACTATTACTCAATTTTGAAGATAGGCCTGCGAAAATTGGTTTCCTCTGTCAGAAATAAAGAAATACGTTTTTGAGAATTTAATCCCCACAGGAGTGAAATAGTGAATGAAATTGTATTGAAAATTAATCATATTGAAGAACTAATACAGTATTTTTCAAGATACATCTATGAGAATTGGTAATTGACTTCTCGATTACAAGTAAAAAACTAAGTGTTTCACGGGGGTGAAATAGGGAATGAAATGCTTTTGAAAATATGTCACTATTAAGGCAATTTTGAAGTTAGAACTTCGAAAATTGGTATTTGGTTTCTCAGTCAAAAATAAAACAACACCTGTGTGTGTATGTGTGTGTGTGTGTGTGTGTGTGTGTGACCAAACTGCTGAGGTCATCGGCCCTTTTTCCACAAGACGATAATCGCTTCAGTATTTAGGTAGATAAACGAAGCTATAATAATTAACTACATATTAAAATGCTACGTACTTTAAGTACAGTCACTTGTCGAAAACTTTGTTGTTGTATATTAAGCTGTTTATGAGACATTGGATGTCTACATTAACTGCGACTTCCAGTATAAATCAACTGTAGCCCTTCTCCGATTTACGTGAACCTGTGTGTCTGCTTCAGATTCAATACTATTAGCCGTTCAGAATGAAAGCATCGCGCCTATTATTATTGTCATGGGGAAATTCCAAGACATCAGAATTTGTAGTGAACTAAATCGAGATATACCATCTCATAAAGTTAAAAAAATAGCGTCTAACGAAAGAAAAAGTTGTCTGTATCGATGGATAATATTAAAGGGAAGCCAGACCGATGTAGGCGACAGTTTTACCGATTTACTAATCGCTTGCACATCTTGAATGTCGAACTACAGCGAGATAATACACATAAACGAACAGACAAAAATAGCATGGTCCCACAGTACAATCACAAATCTCAAGATTGGTGTAAACACTACACTCGTAGTTATGGTAGGGCCCCGCGGAGGTTCGAGTCCTCCCACGGGCATGGGTGTGTGTGTTTGTCCTTAGGATAATTTAGGTTAAGTAGTGTGTAAGCTTAGGGACTGATGACCTTAGCAGTTAAGTCCCGTAAGATTTCACACACATTTGAACATTTTTGTTGTTGTAGTTATGGTAGTACTGGAAACGCAGTGTTCCTATGCGGTATATTCCTCCGACTCAAAAACCTATTCAGTGTCGACTTCCAGTTTAACCGTGAGATCCGAAACAGAGAGGAGTTTTAAGTTACCACGTACCAAAAATATTGTCGCAGATGGGCACTGCGTAAGTATCACAAAATATACCATACCGGACCCACAGCTAAAAATCTGAGTATTTAATCACATTTCAATTTATCTCAATACCACAAATGTGCAACTGGGGCACACATAAAGAACCACATAACAGTGAAAGAGGAAGTCATTACGAAGGCCTGTGACGTAGCAGGTACTACTCGGCTCTTTTACTGCACGCGTTAGGTTGTCAGGCTTCGCAGGCCCTTCGCTCACACAGCCTGACAATCTTTCCGCCCAAATGCATCTACAGTAAGAACAGGATAGTTATCTCCTAAGCCAATGGTAGTCAGTAGTAGCTGAGTTACTTCCTATCATCGCTAATACCATGCAGAACTGTTGTGTGTCTCGAATTGTTGAATGCAATGAGTTTGCTATGGGTTTCGTAAGGGAAATTACTACTGAACACATTATTTTACAACTTGGTTTTTGTTAGGACATTGTACCTCCGTGATGTTTGTTCAGTAACCCGTAATGCGCGGAACTTTTTAGTTTCTGTATCGTACATCCTATTTTCCATTTGTCCTTTTATACATAATGGAAAATGTCAGTGTACGTCTTTACACGAATATTTATCTTTTTTCAGTGTGACTGAATAGATCACCATATGTGGTCATTTGCAACCAAGAACATTTTTTCTCTTTATTTTTCAATCTCCTCACCCTGCATGAGCGGAGGGGGGGGGGGGGGGGGGGGTAAGGGTGTCAGCAGATTCAAGTAGCCGATACTCAGCCATATGAGAGCAAAAAGTGTAAAACAGTACAAAACTGAACACGGCAGACTGACAAATGAATGTTTGACACAATAAAAAGACATAGATTCTGGTAGATAATTTAACATATAAAAGGCGGAGTAGGTGATGAATTAAAAGATTGACACAGATGAAACTGCAACAGAATGTTCCATGAAAGACAAAAGACAGAGGGACAAGCGCATAACTTAAAACAGTAAAAAGCCAGTTCAAAGTGATGAGTGGGTCTAGATCGCCAGGAAGAGAGGTATCATGGGGATGTAGTAGCTGCGGTAGTGTTTAAGGGTATACGGAATGAGTTTTTCGATGAAAAAAATTATTTTTGGGTAAATGCATTTTCGAAACATTTAGACCCTCCCGTTTAATACCATGTATAAAATATTTGGATGACGTGAATAGAACTATTTTAAATGATTTTTTAAAATAATTTCGACACACGCTGTTCCGCACCTTGTGTATGAGACGCGAAATATACCTGATATAGACAGTCTTGCCAGAGATACAATTGAGCACAAGAGAGTTAACTTTTCTGTTGGCTACACTGCTAGACAGTTGACAATAGATTCTGCACCATTTGTATTGTTTCCATTGTGAGTACATCCATGTCATTGTTGTGAAAGTCGTATGTGGAGAAATCATTGAGTTTTCTTTCCTTCAACATGCCAAGACCTAGTCTGAAGGTATTTTGAAAGCGTGTACATTGGCGCAAGAAAGTAAAGTGTACTCAAAATTCGTCTGATTCATCTTCATCAGTATTTGATGTCCCAGAAGCGACTAACCTCAACACTGGTAGTGATACATTGAGTGATGCTGCTGCCGCTACACCAGAAAGTGCTTCAAGATGAAAACTAGCTGGAATTGAAGAAGAATACAAGAAACTAAATGCTGGGACTACAAAATATGAGGTAATTAACGTCTCTGTATTATCAGACGTTTTGGAGAACAATGTGTGCTGCAAACAATGTCGAAAATGTGGTGTTTCATTGAAAACAAACTTACATGTAGGACTTGCTTGTGAATTAGAGTTGATGTGCAGTTATTGCAAACACAGCGTTACTTTTTTCAATTCCTCACATGTTACTGCAGATACAGGTAAACTATACGATATAAACATTAGACTGGTTTATGGGTTACGGGTATAGGAAAGGGCAGGGCTGCAGGTGCCATGTTGTGTGGTGTGATGAGCCTCCCTCCTCCACCTTCAAAATTTAACAAACACATAATTGCAATAGGCTCTGCCGTAGAAGATGTGGCACAGGAAGACATGAAAGATGCTGTTGAGGAAGCAGTTGTTGAAAATAATAATAGCAGAGACTTGTCCATAGCTTTTGATGGAAGCTGGCAGAAGAGAGGCCACACATCTCTGAATGGTGTAGTAACAGCTACAAGTGTGCACACCGGTAAGGTAGTTGATGTGGCAATACTTTCCAAGCTTTGCAGATGCAAGGAGAAAATGAACATGAAGAGGAGTGCATGGCAATTTACTATGGGTCAAGTGGTGGAATGGAAGTGCTGGTGTACGAAGTATTTATCAACGCTCAGTAAAATGGTACAACGTTAGCTACATAAATTATCTTGGTGACTCAAAGGCTTTCAAAGAAATTGAGGAACTGAGACCCTATGGTAAAGATGTGAAAATTTCCAAACTGGAGTGTGTTGGCCATGTTCAGAAAAGGATGGGATCAAGACTTCGACGGCTCAAGGCTAGCATGAAAGGCAAGAAATTGAGCGATGGAAAAACTTTAGATGGGAAAAATAGACTGACAGATGTTACAATAGATCATGTTCAGAAGTGCTATGGTCTAGCAATAAGACAGAATACAGCAGATGCAGAATTAATGAGAAGAGCAGTCTGGGCTCTGTTTTTTCATACAGCGTCAAACAATGAGAATTCCCAACATGGGCTATGCCCAAAAGGAGACGATAGTTGGTGCAAGTACAACAGAGGCAAGGTAACTAAGAAACAATACAATCACCCTCATCACCTGCCATTTGCCATAATGGATGAAATAAAACCAATATTCCGAGACCTCGCAGATATTAGTCTACTAAAGAAATGTCTTCATGGCCGGACTCAAAATCCAAATGAGTGTGTGAACCATGTGATATGGAATAACTACCTAAAACTGTGTTTGTGGGTATAAACACACTTACTTTGGCCGTTTATGATGCTGTTTCATCATTCAATCAGGGCAATATAACAAAGTGCAAAGTTCTGCAAAAGTTGGGGCTCTGTGTAGGACTATGCACTGCCGCAGCTATGCTTTGTTTGGACAAGGAATGGCTCAGGTCTTCAGATAATGCCGTAAAAGTATATTCAAAGATGGATAGACAGCATAGCGGAGCCATCAAGAGGAAACTGTTTGACAATTCTAATGATACAAGCTATGGAACAAGCTTGTACTGAAGTAAAAACTTTGAAGCTAATTTCCCGTAACTTTAGTTTTTTTTTGTGTATAAGGTACATTTCCTCAGGGCCTATTTATAGTAGAAAGATGAAATTTTCTGTAGTTGTTCCTTAAGACCTTCTAATATATCTGAATTAAAAGATATGTGGAATTATTTTGTCTTAATGGATGTAAATTTTAAAATACTTGTTAAAATGTATAACTTTTTTAACATTTACAAAAAAATAAAATATCTTAAAACTATACATTATTTTTTTCAAAATTAATAATTCAGCATAAAAGCAGAACATATCTCTGCGTTCTGTGAAAAAATCAAGAGTGTCGTCCAAATAACAAATGAGAAAATGTTCCTAACTTCTAGCTCAATTTAACATTGTAAGCATAGGGCGTTCCGTATACCCTTAAGAGGGTGTCTGCGCGGACAGATGGATAGCAGAGGAATTCGGGAGGGTGAATAGGGATGCCATTCCGGACCAAGGCTTAGGATGTGAGTGGAGAGGCGTTGAGAGGAAGGAAGCCCTGACCGGGGCAGTGGATGGGTTCATTAAGATCTGGTAGGATGGATACGTATCAGGGCGGATTTCATGATCAGGTAAGGGAAGGCGATTAAAGTTCATTCGGGAAAGGGTGTTGAGGTGTAGCGTTGGGGGAAAGTGGTGGTAGAGGCGCGGCAAGGAACCAGAAGCAGTGGGTAGGGGACGGGGGACGACAACGACGACGACGAAGACGACTAAGGGGTGGGTGATGTTTAGTTTGCGGGTAACATAGCATATTCAGAGATGCTCAAGATGGAGTAGGAGGTAGGGAAAGTTTATACGTTGGTAGAGGACGTGGGTGGTGGAGGATTAGCGGATTCGAAAGGCTAGGCTGAGTGCATGGCGTTCGAGGATCTGCTGGTCGTGACAAAAGGAGAGAGAAGCGGAAGTCTTCCCTAATTGCCATAGCAGAGGAGATTTTTGTCGTAGTAGATCTCATGTACAACTTTCCGTCATGGCGATTCTTCCGGGAAGACACGTGTGAAATTTCTCATATAGTGGTAACGTGAAAAGTGCTAACTTGTGAACAATGTGGCAAGCTAAGCCCCAATTTGGAAACAGGACCGAAGGTCACTGGACTCACTCACCCGCCATTGTGGGTGTGAATTTTGGTTGGTTTCACGAATCTGAGTAAGTGAATGATGGGGTCGTTCTCATCGCCGTCAGTCACATAAACAGTATACAAATGAAAACCTACAGCGTCTAGAGATTCGCAGATAGATGGCGCACACGTCGCTGGTCCTTTCAGATTAGGGCGAAATTTTAACTATGGAAAGTGCATGAATATCAGATTCGCAAATATTTTGTTAAGTATCTCAAATCCGGATTTTGCTTGGATACTCCCTGAGCGCGGGGCACGAAAGTCTGCGAGATCTCAAACTGAGCTCTGACTTTAATTTATCTGTGACCTTTATTTTCTTAATTTTTTAGTTCTCCTGTAGGTTACAGGGGAAGGCATCATGCAACCATCTATAATCGCCCTAATATCTTATAATACAGTTCGAATACTTGCCTTTGGTAAAGGTACGAAATATAGTTGGCGACCGCAATAGGTCGGATTGCCGGGGTGAGAGGAAATTGTTGCTCCCGTACTTTCAGGTAGGATGTAGGGCACTGCATGAACGGCAGTCATTGTAGGAGGTACATTTGCGAGATGAGCAGCGAGTTGGTCCACACTTAGTCGAAACATTTTTTACATGAGACACTTTTGCGGAAGGCGTTGTTTAACTGTATTAAGTGAACTTGAGCGTTGTTGGGATTTTAACACTCTTATCGATGCTACAACAACCAACAGATTAAAAAAGATTTTGGAATGCGAGATAAACGGTAGTTTTAGCCTAGAAGCTTGCGCACATCTACGACATTTGGTAGCTGTCCTCTCCTCCGGCCTTTAAACAAATCTCTATACAGTTCACAGGGTCACACAACATTATAATTGAATAACTGTGGCATTTAATTCAGTCACTTTCTTGCCACTTGCCCCCTGTCGGGAATGAGGTCCAAGTCAACCACGACCGCGTGTTACATTTCTTTCACGGACAACGAGGACGTTATTGCGGCTGGGTGGACAATTCATTGTCACTAAATCTTGCAACGGAGTATTTGTGGAATCACGTCGATTAAAAAGCTCGAAGGAGATATAAATACTATCCTCTTCAGTGATCTTATCATCGTAAAAGACGATCCTCCGGTAAAAAGCGCCATTTGGGGAGTCTTTCCAAATGCTTGCGACAGCACAATCCTCTCTTGTTTATGTTCTCGTTAGTCATCCGCAGCAACAGCGAAACACACGAACGCAATAGTCCGGAGGATAATTAGAGGCAGCTCGCGACCACCGCAGTGAGAACGAAGGCCAGTGATTCATAACCCGTTCTCCTTGTGGCGTTCCCTCATGCGGCGCGCTTTGCCTTCCTTTCTAGGCGTCAGCGTAAACACTGTCAGGCGGTCGGCCAATCACAGCTTTGAACTAGCCGGCTGAGCAATGTATTCAATGTTCGCCTCACTTCGCGACTATCGAGTCCGGTCTGTAGTTTCCCTCCACAAGGTGAAACTGTTGCAGCGAATCGATCGCTGCTGCGCTCAAGTGACAGCGAAAGTGGTTCCCATTCCTTAAGCCTGGAATGGGCTGCTCTTACGCAAGTATGCTAATAGATACTGCGAAAGGGCCAGAAAAAATACCACACCTATTTGATAACTGAAAGATACACATGAAAAAAAAAACCTTCGCGCTGCACATACATACATACACAGTGAATTAAAGAAAGCTATAGATATTAAATATATTATGCACTAGTACCTTCGCGCTGCACATACATACATACACAGTGAATTAAAGAAAGCTATAGATATTAAATATATTATGCACTAGTATTTCGGATTTGAGAGTAAAACGCTTTCGTATGTCGTCAGGCAACTGGTTTACATTCATATATTATATTTTTGTATTATAGTGCCCGTCTCTGTGGCTGATGTCGCAATATGTACGTGTCACCTACACGACTCCGAGGTTCCAGGTTCATCTTCATCTACTGCTACATGACTACTCTCCAGCTCAAACTTAAGCGCCTGGCAGAGGGTTATTCTAACCACCTTCTGACTATTTCTCTACTGCTCCGCTCTCTAATAGCGAATAGGAAAAAGGAATATTTAAATATTTCTGTAAGGGCTCTAAGTTCTCTTTTTTTTTATTACGATGTTTATTTTCCCTCTGTAGGTTGGCGACAGTAAAATATTTTCGCATTCAATGGGAAAACCTGGTGACTGTAATTTCATGAGGAGATCCTGCGCAACGAAAAACGGCTTTCTTTTAATGATTGCCACTCCTATTCGCGTATCATATCTGTGATTGTATCTCCGCTATTTTGCGATAATACAAAACGATCTGCCCTTCTTGGGATTTATTCGATGTCCTACGTCAATCCTATCTGGTAATAATGCATTTCCACACAGCAACACTTTAGCAAAGAACGGACAAGCATAGTGCAAGCAGTTTCTTTAGTAGACCTGCTCCATCTTTTAAGTGTTCTTCCAATAAAATGCCCTTTGGTTCGCTTTCCAAATAACATTGTCTATGTGATCGTTCCAGTTTAACTCTTTTTTAACGACGTATTTAGTTGAACTGATACCCTTTAAATTTGTGTGATTTATCGTGTAACCCAAAATCACGGGATTTCTTTTCGTATTCGTGTGTATGACGTCACACTGTTCCGTGATTCAGAGGCAATTGTTACTTTTCGCACATACAAATATCGTGTCTAAGTATTTTTGCAAGTGATTTTCATCTTCTGATGAGTTTACTTGACAGTTAATGACAGCAATGTCTGCAAACAGTCTACGACGACTGCTCAGATTGTGTCCTAAATCATTTATTCAGAATTAGGAAAAGCGGATGGCCTATAAAATTTCCTTTTGTTTTACTCGATGATTTTCCGCCGATTACTACGTACTATGATCATTCTGAAAGGAAGTCACGAATCCAGTAGCACAACTGAAACGTTTCTTCATAGGTACACAATCTGATTAAAAGTCTTTTGTGAGGAACGGTATAAAAATCTTTCTAGAAATTTAGAAATACGGAATCAATTTGAGACCCCTGACGATACCACTCATTATTTCGTGTGAATAAAAAGCCAGCTGTATTTCACAAAAACGACATTTTCTTGATCCGTGCTGATTATGTATCAACAGAACGTTACATGGAGGTAATCCATAGTGTTCGAACATAGTGTATGTTCCACAATCCTACTACAAATCGATGTCACTGATATGGGTCTGTAATTCATCGGATTACTCATATTTTCTTTCTTGTTATCGGTGTGACCTGTGCAACTTTCCAGTCTTTTGGTACAGATCAATCGTCGAGCGAAGTTTAGTATACGGTTGCTAGGTATGGGGCTACTGTATCAGCATACTCTGAAAGAACTTTAGTGGTATACTATTTGAGCCAGAATTCTTGCCTTTATTAGGTGATTTAAGCTGCTTCGCTACACCGAAGATATCTACTTCTAAGTTACTCATGTTGGCAGCTGTTCTTGATTAGAATTCTGGAATCTATACTCGTCCACTTGGGTGAAGAAATTTCAGAAGGTAGTGTTTAATAACTCCGCGATGGTGCCGCTACCATCGGTAATATTACCACTGGTTTCGCGCAGTGAAGGTACTGATTGTGTATTGCTACTGGTGTACGTTACATATGACCAGTGTCTCTTTGGATTTCCTGTCAGATTTTGAGACAGAGTTTTGTTGTGGAGCTATTAAAAGCATCCTGCACTGAAGTAGTCCCATAGTGCTCAGAGCCATTTGAACCATTTGTACATAGCTTGTCCGCATATAGTGACTCCAGAAGAAAAACAACGACGCGTGGACGTCTTTCGCGACTCGATTGATATGAAAAACGTGGATAGCTTTTTTTCTGGTACAAAATCATCACGGGTGACGAGACTTGGTGTTATAACTACGAACCTACAACATAACGACAAATGTAAAATGGGTCTCTGATGATTCGCCAAGATTGAAGGAGGTACGAACGTGATGCGCGAGTTGAAGAACATCCCAAAGAAAGATTTTTCTGACATTTCCACATAAAGTTTAACGTAAGCGGCGATAATTAGAGGACATACAGCTGTAACGTGGCGAAAGGTGTATGAGCTACTAAAAAAAAAGAAAGAAAGGTAATATGCTGAGCAAAAGAATAAATGTACTGTGGTTAATAGCCTGATGCAACACTTTTGACCTGGCTTTGCTTTGGTGGTTTGTGAATCAAAGCTGCAGGTTTCAGCAACGTTGTCAGCTGATCTCCAGGGTTGAGTAGATCTGTTTCCAGACCATGCAGTGTACACAATGTGTCCGTTTATTACAGAAAGGAGGCAAAGCAGTGAAATAGTCACCCTGAAAAGCTGCTGCTCAGGGAACTGAAAACCGCATTCCGGCCTCTGCTCCGCGGCAGCTTGGCAGGTTACTGGGGTCAAACGGCGGCAAGGGCGCGAATCTCACGCGTAGGAGTAGGCTGAGCCGCCACTGTCTTACGCGACGTACCCACGACGCTGCCTGCCTACGCATCGCCTGCCTGACGCTACAGCGAAGCAGGCTTTGTAGTTGGGAAGCACAGCTCACGTTTGAAAGCTGTGCCACAACAGAAAATGCGAAATCAGTGATCTTAACAACTATGGACGTGCCTTGTCAGCGCCTTTCAATCTAGGGCATTCGGTGACCCACTGCGAAATCAGGCATCGAATATACTTGCGTTTCAAGGTTTTCACCGGGACGGGTATGGTTTTTACGTGAGTTTCCATATTTGTCTACACGAGCGCAGGACTGACCTATGTTCAAATTTATATTCTACTTTCAGAAACACGGTAACGATAAATACATTCCAAAAAAAGGTACACGATTCAGTGATCAGCGTTGTCGCCTTTCTCCATTCTCATACACGTTGACTGGCTAGAATCATTCACCTCCATAGCTGGGTGCAGCACTACTTCTACCTTGAAGAAGGCCACAACTGGGCGTGGAATGATCCCCGTAAGATGCCTGAATCATTGAGGAGTCACGCTGATCCATAGCCAACTGATGGCCGGTCCAGGAAGTCGAGCAATTTTATGCGGCATTACTGCCAAACGACAATGCCAGTCGAAATTTATTTGCGTTTTCTGTGTACTTAATATACACATTTAGCAATAAAGATATTGTAACCCTCTCCGACAGCCTTAGGATGATTTATTCAAAGCATAAAACCTCGAGGAACTTAATTCGAACGTAGAAATAATATTTCTCGACTCCACCATAGCTGGCGCGTCTACTGTCGAACTAAAAAAAAAAAAAAAGTCTGCTTTCTTCGCTGTCGCGATGTTAAACGAAAAACAGCGTATCATAACTCCAAAATGTGAGCTAATTGCTGGCAAACACGTGCAACTTTACTATTCGTCACCTAGTCAACAGAATACCGTTTTCCAGACATAGATGCCAAAGTTCATGAGCAGCAGATGAAAAGAAGACTATGTATCATCAAAGAAATGTGGTAGAAATTTTACGACCATTTAGTCAAGTAATTCTCGACAGCATTCCACTTTTTACATTACTGGAGCGCATATGATTTCTGCATCAGCTATATGTGGCCGGGGATTGTCCTCCTGAAGTACCGGGTGACCAAAAAGTGAGTATAAATTTGAAAACTGAATAAATCACGGAATAATGTAGATAGAGAGGTAAAAATTGATACATATGCTTGGAATGACATGGGGTTTTATTAGAGCCAAAAAAATACAAATGTTCAAAATTGTCCGACAGATGGCGCTTCATCTGATCAGAATAGCAATAATTAGCATAACAAAGTAAGACAAAGCAAATATGATGTTCTTTACAGGAAATCCTCAATATGTCCACCATCATTCCTCAACAATACCTGTAGTCGACGAATAATTTTGTGAACAACACTGTAAAGCATGTCCAGAGTTATGGCGTTGGCATCGGATGTTGTCTTTCAGCATCCCTAGAGATGTCGGTCGATCACGATACACTTGCGACTTCAGGTAACCCCAAAGCCAACAACTGCACGGACCGAGGTCAGGGGACCTGGCAGGCCAAGGATGACGAAAGTGGCTGCTGAGCACATGATCATCACCAAACGACACGCGAAAGAAATCTTTCACGCGTCTAGCAATATGAGGTGTTTCTTTTTTTTTTTTTTTTTTGTTCTAATAAAACCCAATGTCATTCCAAGCAGGTGCGTAAATTTTTACCTCTCTATCTAAATTATTCGGTGGTTTATTAAGTTTTCAAATTTATACTGACTTTTTGATCACCCGGTATGTGTTGTGAAGTTGCCAGACGAAGAAGTGGTTTCAGTCAATCGAAACAGAGTATGAAGCTTACAGCCAGTTGGCAGTATATATGCTTCTACACTTCACAGGCATATCGTTTACTGTTCTGAAGGCCCTCAATTGTAGGAATCGAGATGACAAGTGGTACACAATGGGATGCGCGCCACCAGACCCTAATAAAGAAGACGGCTTTGAACGGTCAGTGCAGGAAGCTCCACATCTGCTGCGATGTTCCAGAGAATGAAAGGACATTGTGGTGACTTCCAAGTTCCATTGCGGTCATGCAGCCTACCGCCGCTGCGTCTGACTCTCTCCTGTCCTCAGCACAATCAACAACCAAGTATCCCAAATTCTCTGCCGTTATAGAATGACACCGATAATAAAGCACATTTTTGTAGGAGAAAAACGATCTCTCCACCTCACAGGACACTGATGATTTGAGTTTTAGAAGACAGAATATTCCTGGAGAGACGTCCACTGGAGCGGCTTTTTCTCCCTCGCTGAGGATATTGCAGATAGTAGCCAGAATCGAGTCGCCTGGATTTCTTGACAAAACAGCGTCAAACTTATTCACTACCATCCGCCTAATATCACCTTTAACGTCGGTCAGCTTACATGTGATATTCTCAACAATTTTTAACAATTTCTGTAAAGGAAACCAGATACATTCTAAGTTTTTATTGTTTATTGAAAGGAAGCCAAAGCTAGTATGGAAGTACGACAGAGCATTTTCGATTTTAGATTCAGTGAAAGCATTTTGTGCTTCTCATTCTGAAACGTAAATGAATCACTTATAGATTTCACGGTTTGAATATGCCCATTATAGAAACCGACAGTTTCAATCCACGTACTTAGTATAGACTCAGGTGGCAAAACTAGGTTCAACAGTCGATCTTGCTAGAGGGACATAAAATGCGTGACTTTAAGAAACATTTTTTTAGTACAAGAAATTATTTTATATTCCTCTGGTTAACGGCAGCGCATTTCTTCGGTGATACATTGCTGTGCATACGCAAGACAGGTGAATGGGATTAAATGCGGTCAGAATAAGCGTACGGCAATTGTTGCCGCCTTCAACATGTAGGCCGGAGCTTCCGAATATGTAGAGAACATTTTATTCTTGAATTCACTCAGGTCACAGCACTGACTGTCATTCACAAAATCAGCTATTGTTGAATTACTTGTGGGTTCCAGTACTTTGAAGGAAATCAATGAGTGTTCTTCTCCGTCGAGTTTGTGAACTGTGAGATTGCCCATGGAATGTCCACATAGTCCGTTCTTCCGTCCACGGCTGTCCACATATGGTGATTACTTATACAGCGCTGCACGCTTTTCAGAGCCTTCTGGAAGCAAAATGGTCCATAATGTTGATTCATCAGGAATCTGTTGGCGCATTACTTTTGCAGTGTCACTTGAAGTTTGTGACACAAAATGTTCTCAGCAACCATATCGGAGCACATACGAAACAAATAATTTGTGGAGTTTGGAGTCCTTTGCATCTGCTTCAAAAACATTTGCTTCTTAAAAGATAGCACAGCACTGTTCCTTACGTGCGTATCATTACGTACATGTATATGTTGTTGAAGTTGCGTCTTCATAAAGTACCTGATCTGTTTATTGCACGCTCCAACGATCTCTCCGCCAGAAATGAAAGCGTCGGCGGTCGTAACCGAAGTCCTAATATATATGATAATTTTGATACAATAGAAGGTGTCATGAACATAAACAGTTGTGAACCCTTAAAAAGTATCTGCTACTTTGCAAATCGTTCTCGGTGCATGCGCTCTCCAGCTCTGAATCTGTAGACGTTGCAATTAGTCGGAAAATTTGTGGCTGTTTTTCTTTTGCTTACCCCAATGTCAACCTCGAAAGCACACGAAGCCATTTACTACACAAAGTAATTGCTACTACATGCTAAACACAGCATTGTTATTCCGTCTATTTTACTTTTGAGAACTGAAATGCTAAATATTTGGAAATTAAGCAGAAACAGTCCTACATTCCAACTCTTAAGTGCAACTAATCACCTTTTGTTGCACTAGCGCGAGATTTTTATAGATCAGAGCTTCCCAACCTTTTCGGCTGGCGGACCCCTTCTTCAGCCGAAAATCCATGACGGAGTCAGTCAAGAGCACAGTAACTTTAAATCTCAGAGCGAAACCCATGGGAACTGAAAGCTTCTTAATGCAAGTGCCATGTTCCCAATGACCCTCCCCCCTCCCCTTTTCCCCGAAGTATCAATATTCTTTGGTTTAGAGATGAATGAAAACGACTTGAAATTAACGATCCAGTTTGAATTCCCACTTTATCCAGACACTTACTAGTGGATTTACTCCCTTTGTTCAACACACTATAGCCTTATTAAAATTACTTGGTAATTGAAATTTTACACGATGGAGCTGTCTTCCTCCAAGAGCAATCAACGTCACGTCCAAACTGTTCGCTGTTGAAAAGCTGCCTCTTATGGTCTGTTCACTTCCACTATTTGGCTACTGTTGTGTAAGGAGCATGCATATTTCGTAACAGTCGTGTTGTGTGCAGGCGATGGAGAAACTGCACCCTTCTTCAATGATCCTGACTTGAGCCACAGATCCATGTTAGAAGTAACTGGTCAAAAATCGACTTATAAAATAGGTAGTGCACTGACAAAGCAAGTTTAACATTTAATGATGCCTGGGGCCGCATACGTGCCAGCAAGCGCTGTGACTGGTCGACAAAGCTCGCTCTGCGCATGCGTAAAAGGTTTCACCGCATCTAGCGCCGTGAGCCGGGGCACAAACAACCCCCGAATTGTTGCTAAATAGTCGATCAGAGAAGCCGCATTCTCCGGCACTAAATTGTGTACCCGTTCTCATTTAAGAACCGCAAAGGCTGCTTGGGGACACGACCTGAAGTACACATGTTTTTCACACGAAAAAAATAGTTATGAATTTGATTATCACATTTTTATTCAATAATTTCTCCCATTATTTTACACGATTTGGTGAAAGGTGGCTGCGGACTCCCTAGAAAGATCCGGCGGACCCCTAAGGGTCACAGGTTGGGAAGCCCTGTTGTAGATAATTTATTTCCTGTCTCCAACTTTTATGATACGTCGGATTCGGATATTTATCTAAGGAAGTCGCCTACTGAGGAAAAGCAAAAGTATGGAAAAAGGTAATATCATGTAATTTTATGATGCATAAAATTAAAATAGGTAACTACAGTGAAATATGTACAAATATATAACAATAAAAAGCAATACATTAAAGCCAGCAATATAATTATTAAACATCTTCACTTTTCACTCGCGTAATAGTGAAGGAAAATAATTTATAACTGCATAAACACCCGGACTCCAGTTACGACACGTCAACAGTTGCCACATCAATTATACCAATTTCGTAAGACACTGCTGTGAGATTTGAATTTAACCAGAATACTGGTGCACAGCTGGTGATCGGAAACTATGCCATCACTTCTCGCCGGCCGAAGTGGCCGTGCGGTTCTACGCGCTGCAGTCTGGAACCGCGGCACCACTACGGGCGCAGGTTCGAATCCTGCTTCGGGCATGGATGTGTGTGACGTCCTTAGATTAGTTAGGTTTAACTATTTCTAATTTCTAGGGGACTAATGACCTCAGAAGTTGAGTCCCATAGTGCTCAGAGCCATTTGAACCATCACTTCTCACCCCTGGTCCGACCAAACTGTAATGAGAATGTATTCTAAGATGGGGTTTTGGAACCGGCTGTCTCCGTATAGAGTGCCAGCGTACTAGCGTTAACAGCTTCAGCTATGAAGGTGGGCCATGTGGTACCCACTATGGGGTGTTCAAAAGTCTCTCCGCAGTGCCGTATGATTGTTAGCCGCGCGTGCCGTATGACGCAGTGAGTATACCGAAATGAAACTCATTGAAATACAAGTTATTAATTTACTGAATATTCATTTTACTTACACATTTTCACATTAAATGTTGAAAGTATCACCCTTGTTGTTAAATACACAATTCGTCTAATGATGTTTCCAAACACAAGTTGTAACATTTCTTCTGTAACAGAAGCAGTGAAAGTGGATACTGAAAACTTTCAATTCATCGATGGATTTTGGATGGTTTTTATAGACAGTTGCTTTCGCTGCACCCCAGAAGAAAAAGTCAGGTGGTGTTAGGTCAGGCGATCTTGGAGGCCAAAGACCCTGTGAAATTATGCGATCACCAAAAACATCAACAAGAAGTGCCATTGAAACTCGAGCTGTATGAGCGGTTGAATCCTTTTGTTGAAAATAACCGTTCAGTATATCACTTAACACAAGTTCTCCTATGAATGGGTAAAGAATATCACTGCAGTGTCGTTGTGCGTTTACTGTTTCGTTGAAAAATATGGGATCTACAATCCGACGTCTAGAAATTAAAATCCAAACTCCTATTTTTACAGACTGAAGTATTTCTCATGAATACACAATGGATTTGCAGTACTCCACTTACGAGAATTTTGCGAGTTCAAGTAGCTGGATAAATGAAACCACGCTTCATCAGTGTAAAACGTTTCGTTAAGAATATCCCTTCCATTTTGTTGAACGAAATTTCTGAACCACTGACAATAATGCAGTCTCTTGCCATGATCAGAATTTTTCAGTTCTTGCACGACTGTCACTTTGTAAGGAAAAAGTTCCAATTTTTTCCTTACGGCTGTATGGGCCGTTCCGACACTAACATCGATTTCCTGGGCGAGTTTTCTTACTGATTAGTTCGCGCTCATGGACATTTTATCGGAAATATCGAGTAGTTAGTTTATCCTCCGACAAAACGCTAGGACGACCACTTCTCGGCGGATGTGTCACTGAACCCGTACTTCGAAATTTGTTAATCAAATCTCGCACAGTATCGCGATCTGGGGGTGTTGTCTCAGGGAAAACAAAATTAAATGTTTGACGCACTGAAACTGTCTATTTACCGCCAGCTTTGAACACTTGTTCGACTAAAAACACACGTACTTCAATGGTTAACACTTTAACAGTGACAAAAACGAAAAAAACGAACAAAGGAACTAAACTTAAACGTTCACGTCAACAAATAACGACACATACGAAGGATATTACTGACGCTGGCTGAGATAAACGAAACAGTGGAATGTTGGGAGAGTCCACTTGAAGGGAAGTAACCCAGGCAGACGAACAATCGTACGGCGCGCGGCTAACAATCATACGGCACTACGGAGAGACTTTTTGAACACCCCGTACTTCTTAAAACATATGAGCATCCGGAACACGATTCCCAATCATTTGCGGCGCGTTACGTAACCGTCAAAACATTGTCTCGTCGACTGCACAAGACAGGCGGCCTTAGCGTAACCAAAAAAAGTTTCGGTGGCGTACATCTTGCGTTTACTTCCTTTTTTGTTCCCTTGCGCTCCACACAGTATGGCATTTCAAGGATTTCCAGCTCGTTTCCATCACGGCTCGTGCAACATGCAATCACCCTTGCTTGTAAATACTAGGCTTGGCAAGGGTCAGAGGCAGGAGCACCACGCCCCGTTATGGATTAAAACCGCTCGTTACATAACGCTGCCATAAACAGGTAGTCCCTCATGACGCGGGTCCTGCACACGGACAACAACAAAACACCGCAAGCGCGGCCGGCGAAACTGGACAGGTTACAGATCGTGGAACAGGATGTAGGAGGCAGCGTGGCGTTGCTCAAGGAACGAGTCTGCCGTCGGGTAGGAACGCTCGACGGCGGTGATTCAGCGAACACAGCGCTCAGCCGGCAGAATAACAAACAGGTCGGCAAATACGGTGAGACCGAATGCCATTCATTTCCTTTTCTGTCAGTGGCTTGTTGATGGGCTCAAAACCGTTGGGATGTAACTGTGTTACGGATTTATTACTTTCAGTTATTATTTGCTTAATGCCGGCATCACATACCTTGTTACCTTTGAACTACGTAAATGTGTTTGTCGATTCTGGGCAAAAAATTATTCACTCTCCCCAGGAGACATCACGCTAATACCACGTAACACCGCCTCTAGCCTTGATAATAACTTCAATTCAGTGAGTAGACTGTTCGCAAGTTTCTTCAGTTAGGCTATATGCAAATGATTAGTTTCCACAGAGCTATCAATCTTTCTACCCATGCGCTGCACAGTGTATTGCGGGCAGATATGTTGATGTAGTAGAACTGCCGAGATGTGTTACCCGCCATTGTAGTCCGAACCATTTTCTATGGAAAAAAGAGCATTTGATCTAGCGCGCCAGTTAAAGTGCGAAATGAAGCCCGAGGGCTAGTCAAACCAGAAACGTAGGCCTGCAGTCCTGTGAACATGGTTGCTGTCATCATGGAAGACAGGTTTACCTACAGCACATTCACCATGAAGGTGAAGAAGAAGGGTAACACTTGCTCACCGTGAATGAGTCAGCCCAAGATGGCGGACAGGGTGAGCAGCAATCTGTGGTTGTTAGCTGATGATGCTATGGTGTACGGAAAGTTGTCGTCATTGAGTAACTGTAGGAGGATACAAGATGACTTAGATAAAAATTCTAGTTGGTCTGATGAATGGCACCTGTCTCTAAATGTATAAGAAAGTAAGTAAATGCAGATGAGTGGGAAAAAAACTCGTAATGTTCGGATACGGCACAGTCAGGTCGTTTAAATATCTGGGCGTAAGGTCGCAGCAAAACGATACGGAATGGAACGAGCATGTGGGCCTTGTGGCAGGAACGGTGAGTGGTTGACTTCGGTTTATTGGGAGAATTTTAGGAAAATATGATTCATCTGTACAGGAGATTCATATAGGATTCTAGTGCGACCTATTCTTGAGTACTGCTCGAGTGTTTGGAATCCGTACCAGGTCGGATTAAAGAAGAGACATCGAAGCAATTCAGAAGCGGGCTGCTGGGTTCGTTATCGGTAGGTTAGTACCATGAAGAAAAGCCACGAGAAATTAGGGCTCATACAGACAGTCGTTTTTCCCTCGCTCTATCTGCGAGAGGAATAGGAAAGGAAACGACTGGTAGTGGTTCAGGGTATCCTCCGCCATACACCGTACGGTGGCTTGCGGAGTATGTATGTAGGCGTAGAAGTCTGGTACGAAAAACGCTTCCGAAACGGCAAAGAACCGTCTCTAATCTGATCTATCCATTCACACGCTGCGTGTCGGACCACACTATATGCTTTCAGTCAGCTACCATCCAGTTTCTGTCATGTTTGGTTCAAAGACGACGTGTCGTTCTAATAAGGGATCCTCCCCATGGCACAAATCGAGAAAACAGGAAGAACTTTGTGAAACTATGAACAAAATAAGCAAAATATACAAATTGAGTAGTCGATGTGTAAGTTAGGCTACATCAAGGATAATGTGCCCTCAGGAGCGCCGTGGTCCCGTGGTTAGCGTGAGCAACTGCGGTACGAGAGTTCCTTGGTTCAAGTCTTCCCTGGAGTAAAATTTTTAACTTTTTATTTTCAGGCAATTGAAGTGTGTCAATTATCAAAGTTCAGGGACCCACACATAATCAACTTCGCTCTCCAAAATTCCAGGAAATGTTCAGATTTGCTTGGACATATGCAGCATTTGACGGTCTACACACGGAAAAAATTGGAAAACGTTAAAAACATAAGTTTTGACAGAGCACAGTGTGCGACTGTGAAACTGTTGCGTTCATTTGTTGCAGTTTATGTGACAAAGTCTTATGTTTTCATCACTTTTTTGGGAGTGATTATCACAACCACACGAAAACCTAAATCGGGCAAGGTAGAAGAATCTTTTTACACATTCGCCAAGTGTACAAGTTAGGTGGGTCGACAACATATTCCTATCATGTGACGCACATGCCGTCACCAGTGTCGTATAGAATATATCAGACGTGTTTTCCTGTGGAGGAATCGGTTGACCTATGACTTTGCGATCAAATGTTTTCGGTTAACATTGGAGAGGCAAGTACTTTCGTCTACTAATCGCACGGTTTTGCGGTGCGGTCGCAAAACACAGACACTAAACTTATTACAGTGAACAGAGACGTCAATGAACAAACTGACAGATCATAACTTTGCGAAAATAAATAAAGTAAACTTTTCACTCGAGGGAAGACTTGAACCAAGGACCTCTGGTTCTGCAGTTGTTCACGCTAACCACGGGACCACGGCGCTCCTGAACTAT
The DNA here is from genome assembly GCF_023897955.1 of Schistocerca gregaria. Classification (NCBI taxonomy): domain Eukaryota; kingdom Metazoa; phylum Arthropoda; class Insecta; order Orthoptera; family Acrididae; genus Schistocerca; species Schistocerca gregaria. The sequence goes on from NC_064921.1 coordinate 432,035,523, forward strand.
CCTTGATGTTGCGTATCTTGCGCATGGACTACCCAGTTTGTATAGTTTACTTATTTTTTCCATAGCTCTACACAACTTCTTCCTGTTTTCCCGATTGATCTGTGTTCAGTTTTTCAAGGCCTGTCCACTGTGCCAACTTACAACTAAATCTGAAGGGGGTGCGATGGGGGGATTCCCTTGTAAGCAATGATCTTTCGCGAGACAACCGATTACTAATGTTCGTACGAAAATTGGCTGAGATGAACCCCCATTCCATGGCAACGTCAATTCCTATCGTGTTTGATCTCGATCGTCACTGATAAGGCGAGGCACTCCTCTCCGGTTCCTGTCGGTCATGATCTTTATAAGACCGCAGTTGTTACGACGTATTACATGGCTGCGAGTGGTATACCATTCCTTGTAGACACGTTGGACAGTCCGCGCTGAAAACACCAACTCCATTAACGGAGCGGTTATGGGCACGTTCAAAAACTACAGCTCGTTTCTGCCTTTATTTCACATACCCACCTCTACCTATGTTACGGCACCAATCCCATACAACCGACCAGCACACACGCCTAACTACACTGTCGTGATTTACAGTACGTCTACGGCAGGAGGTCACACGACAGCCTAGTACCAGTTCTACACCACCTACAGCGCTCCAACGCTACCAGTGTGTTCTTCTAAGTGAATGACTAATATTTCGCACGGTGAGCTTTGGGAATTTAAGTACACTGTTCCGCGTTTCAGACGGAGCATTACGCTCATGATCGTTTGTAAATTGTGTTAGTGCTTAGCCGATGCTAGTGAATGGCCTTCATAAAACACAATGTTTACGCACTGTCGGTACCTATGACCCGAATATTCTACTAATTAGGACAGTTAGCTCATGTTTACAGCTGTTGTAACTTCAAAGTTTTGTTACTTGACAGTACTAAACTAGCTCGTTTGCATTCTAGGGGACTAAGGACGGTGAAACAAACACGCTGATATTTCAGAGATTTGCGTGTTCTTCAAAGAAGGATAACTATAGTTAAATTTATAGTCTCAGCTGGCTCTCAGCTCAACCTCTTACTTAGTACAAGTGTACTGTGAAAATTACGATGTTTTCACTGATACTCTTGAGTTACCGTCACTCCGGCCTTTGGGGCTCCTGAACGCGCTCGACTTTACGGGCTGGTCTAAATATGTTGGCGGTCAACGGCTTCTGCACCTTCCCGACGCATCTTTGGCATGCGACATAAAGATCACTAACAAAATTTCGGTGTAGCTTTATAATAAACAAGAAAATAAAACACAGTGACACAGTGACACAGGTAAACAGGTATCTCATGAAAAACAGCAACACCTTATTTTAAATATAGTCGAAGGATATTCCATGGATATCCACTAACGTGGTCACATTCTGGCGAGGCGGTAGAAGTCCCCTAAGAAGACTTACAGACCATAAATCCCATCACAAGATGAAAATGGTGGACTTTAATGCAAACCATTAGGTGTATATGGGAGAATGGCAGAGGTCTTACATTAATAGAACTAGTCTAGACTAATGCATATATCTTTAACACGTTCTTTCACCAGAAAACTTATATCAATTCGGAATTTCAAGTAATCATTGACTAGTAAGCCAGAAAGAAAAATAGACACAAAGCTAGAAAGAAACTTATTGGGGGAAAAAATCAGATGTGTACTTTATGAGACTCAACTTAAGAATACGGACTTATATCAGATTAAATTAAGCAATAAGCTCAGCATAGCATAAAATGAAGATTACAAAGGCACAGATGAATGGCCTGTACATTTCGACCCGTTGCAGGCGTGCTGATTTCCATCAAACTAAAGGAGCACTCGTTCTGCTTAGGTTGCGTGGTGTATATCCAGTACCAAACTCCTCTCTCTTCAAGTAGGCGACTGATAGGCGGTAAGCTTTTCTGACAACAAGCCCATTGGTGGAGATAATACCGAAAGCATCAATTAGTAATCAGCGGCCTGGTGAGCATGTATTCCTTGCCATGGTGCGGATGCTCGTTGACCAATTGGGAGACGCTATAAGGAAGTAAACACTACTGATACGCATTGACCATACGCTTCTAATGTAGGTAGCATATGTTCTGCGCCTTATGAAGACCTCCCTCAATTCAACAAATTAGCGATTTTAGTGACACAGATAACATTTAAGCGACTGGTATGCTTTGACGTCTGATCAAGATCCCCAGAAGCCTAAAACGAGTTGCCAATAAATTAATGTTGTTAAAATATATGTCACGTTGTGACACATACGCACACGGTCCAGTCACATTAATGTGACCACCTGTCTAAGGCCTGTATAGCCACCTTTTGTAGTGTGGACCGCTGCGAGACGTGCAGTAAGAGAGTCAATGACGTTCTGGAAGGAAACCACAGGAATTTGGAGCCATGCTGACGTCAGTGACGTGGTAGTTGCGCTAGGTTACTCGGTTGAGGAACCATGATGCGAAAAGGCCAATCACCGTGGTTATACAGATTCTCGATTGAATTTCAATCCAAGGAGTATTTTGGCCAAGGAGAGTATGCTAACTGATCCTGGTGCTCTTCGAACCACGCACGTAAGCTACGGGTTGTGTGACACATTACATTGTCTTGCTAGTAGATGCCATCGTGCCGAGGAAAAAACAAACTGCACGTAGGGGTTGACATGGTCCTCAAGAATAGATGCATACTTGTGTTAATCCACTTTGCCTCCCATAATGACGGAATCATTCAGGGAATGCCACTAAAACATTCCCTAGAGCATAAAGAGTCCTCCTTCGGCCTGGACCATTCCGACAATTGCTGCTGGGCCTTACAAGCCAACGGCCATTCGTCCAATGGAGCATCAAACGTGATACGTCTCAAAAGGCTACCTGTCACCACTCAGTGGGCGCCCGACTGCGATACTCGCGTTCAAATTCCAGCCTTCGGCGACGATGAACAGCAGTCAGATTGTGTGCATGAACCAGGTGCCTGCTTTGGAGGCCCATACGCAGCAACGTTCGCTGAACTGTCGTTGAGGAACGCTGTTGGTAGTCCCTTGGTTCGTCTGGGCAGTCAGTTGCCCAAAAGTCACATGACTATTCCCTCGTACACATCTCCACGGCCGTCGTTCATCCCTGTTACCCATGGCCCGTTGCAGTTGCCTGGAAGCTGGTTTTGGATAGTGCCATTTTGCCCTGTACGGTATATTTTAATCACGGTGGCAAGCAAACGGTTTACAGATTCAGCTGTTTCGGAAGTGCTTCCACCCAGGGCCCGAAAGCCAATCATCATGCCAGCTTGGATGTCAGACAAATCTCTCAGTTTTCACATTACGAAAACATCTACACTGTTTTGATTTTATCCATACTGGATGAGAGGTCGTGGTTGTGAATGTCAATGTTAAAGAATACATATCGGCTCAACCACTTGTTTATAGTGTAAAGCACTAAGATTGACGCGTTTCGGAAGTCAAGCTTCTATCATCAGAATAATAAAAAGTAAAAGAACCTGTTAAAACTCACTAAAATAGAACATGCACCAGGCACAATACAACTGATAATAAAATTAAAACATCGTGGCTACTTCCCGTGTTGCAACCACAATGTTTTAATTTTATTATCAATTGTATTGTGCCTGATGCATGTTCCATTTTAGTGAGTTTTAACAGGTTCTTTTACTTTTTATTATTCTGATGATGGAAGCTTGACTTCCGAAACGCGTCAATCTTAGTGTTTTACACTATAAACAAGTGGTTGAGCCGATATATATTTTGTAACATCTACACTGTTTTCCGCGTCCACCCGACACGTTTTAAAAACTGTCCACTGGTCGTGTTGCCACCTGCCCTCTGTGAGTGGTTACTGCATGTTGATGTCGAACACAGGCGGTGGTCACATTAATGTATTTGGATCGTGTGTATACTTCTTTGGTTTGTTTTAATGACAGTAATCAGCTGTAAGCGCAATCTACTTTTACTTGCGATCCTACTGAACATTGCTAAAACTTCAATATTCTGTACTCATTTAAATAGGCCTATGTATGGCCCTTAAGGTAAGATACCTTGAGGTTTGTCAAGGACGTAGTGTATTGTAGACATACAGTAGAAAATTCATTCATCTACACCATTAACTTTTCAGGAATATCTACATCATTACGTGTACTTTGCGGATTCACACTCTTAGACGAGCGGCGCTGTCTCGCGTACGCTGTGAAAGTTACCCTCTAGCACTTGACCCGAGCTGCCATGCATCACGAGCAGCGGTTTGCCGGCACGTGTCGTGACTGCTGGCAACTGTTGAACCTCACGAAGTTCCTGTAGATATGCGTTTTAGCTCTGTCTCAGGAGGACCACCCGTTAGCCGACCACTCTGGTGATCCAATTCTCAAACTACTGCCCAGTTAGTAGCAGCGCAGTTGAGCAGAAATCATCTGTAGAGTCTCCAGACACTTCCAACAGAAGAATCATTCTTACTTCCCTACTAAACGTTGCTGATAGCACTATCGAGGTCAACGGTTGTTTGATAAACGACTACAGTCTGACTTTGGACTTCGGTAAGAAAATGAAACCAAAATACTCAGAATTTCGTCGTCTTCCTTGGCGATTAGAAAGGTGAATGTTATTAATCATTTGGGACTACTACCCATGGAAGACTATCGTTCAAAAGCATTGTGTGTTACAGGTTGACCAGCATTTCATAAAAGGCATCAAGAGCGAATCAAGGCCCGCAGAGTTTTCGTGAACCATCCCAAGTATGGACAGCACACCTACGAGCTTTGTGTACTCTCTGGCATCTTCCCGGTGTGTTTTCTCAATAATCTGCCGTCACGTTTCACATACTTCTCATCGTTCCGATCATTAGAGTATAACGTATCCACTAAGACGTCCCAAATATTTCTTCTACTCAACCATGTAGCAGCCATCCCGTTTCTGCAGAGTGAAAGAGATTTTGCCAAACGAATCTACAACTTTACAGTATTGTATGACACTGCTTTAGACCTAGAGTCGCACCCCCATGTGCGAATTTCTTTTAGTTCTTAATTTATATTAGATTGGTGCATTAGTTCGTAGCGTTGTTCTACATGTTTAATAAAGACAACAGAGACTTTAGTCATCAATAATATACTCTCTTACACTATTGTCCGCAGCTCGTGGTCGTGCGGTAGCGTTCTCGCTTCCCGCGCCCGGATTCCCGGGTTCGATTCCCGGCGGGTCAGGGATTTTCTCTGCCTCGTGATGACTGGGTGTTGTGTGATGTCCTTAGGATAGTTAGGTTTTAAGTTCTATGGGACTGATGACCATAGATGTTAAATCCCATAGTGCTCAGAGCCATTTGTACCATTTGAACCATCTTACACTGTTCACAACAGTCTGCCAACGCTGGGGTAACTTTTCGATTCCACGACTGCAGAAATCACACGGTTCTGAGGCGAAGAACCCGTCGAGCCATGTTCGGAGCGCATTTTCATCCGGAAAGGATGTTCAAATGGTTCAAATGGCTCTGAGCACTATGGGACTTAACATCTGTGGTCATCAGTCCCCTAGAACTTAGAATTACTTAAACCTAACTAACCTAACGACATCACGCACATTCATGCCCGAGGCAGGAGTCGAACCTGCGACCGTAGCGGTCACACGGTTCCAGACTGAAGCGCCACTCCGGCCGACGGAAAGGATGTTCCCTGAAATTGTTCGATACAGAGCAGAAAAAGTGAAAATCTGAGGGCGCAAAATTAGATGAATATGATGGGTGCGGAACGACTTCACAACACAACTCGTGTATAGCGTTTGTTGTCTGTCCAGCAGAATTTGGGCGGGCGTTATCGTAGAAAATGTTCAAATGTGTGTACACAACTCCTGTATAGCGTTTGTTGTCTGTCTAGCAAATTGTGGGCGGGCATTATCGTAGAAAATGTTCAAACGTGTGTGAATTCCTAAAGGACCTAAATGCTGAGGTCATTGGTCCCTAGATTTACACACTACTTAAACGAACTTAAACTAACTTATGCTAAGAACAACACACACACCCATGCCCATGGGAGGACTCGACCTCCGGCGAGAGGGGCCGCGCAATCCGTGATATGGCGCCTCAAACCGCTCGGCAACTCCGCGCGGCTGTTATCGTAGATTAGCCTCATTTCATGCACTCTTTTTTGGTCGCTGTTCTCGGATTGTGTCTGAAAGACATCTCACTTGTTGACAATAAATGTCACAGTTACCGTACCCACCGTGGCCAACATACTCCTTGGATTGAAATTCAATCGAGAATCTGTGCTCCACACCGTCGCTGTTCCATCACATGAATAACATTACCCTTTGTGGACGTCTGTACAGGGAGTTGCTGCTTTTTTTGGACTCCACCATTCCTTTCGTGTTGTTCATGAGCCAATTGATGATGCGCAAGCAGTGATGCACCCAACAGCCGATTTTCGTGATTTTGCCTTAGAGCATGCATTACCAAGACACCCAATTTTGAACTTTCCCCATTGCATATAAATGTCGAATGTTGGTGGAATGGTCACAGGTCATCCGAGTACACGAACGTGGATCACCGAGGATCAATGTGTTTAAACGATCTTCATTAAATCCCGGAGATCTTCGTGACATTGGCGAGTCACTAAGGTCAACGAACCACCTAAAAACGAGGAAAACATTTTCTTGCCGCACTCTCTCCAAGAGAACTATTCCCACACACGGCGCAGTTCTCGCTAGCTCCGCTACTGTCGCCCCCCTACTGAGCTCGATCGGAAGAATATGTCGGAGATGTTCCGATTCCTACACTTGGCCTTCTATTTTGTAGCGTTCACAGCTCCACTCACTATCTCCAAATGACAAAATGACAATATGTAAACTCAAATGGCAACAGTGAACTACAAATAAATAAACGACAATCGGTAAATAAACCCATAGCAACCGGAATACCAACATGCAAAACGAAACGGTTACGAACTTATACTGGAGTACTTGTACAGCGGGAACCCCAAGGCTGCATTTACAGTGGATGCGAGTATCAAAACATTTAACACAAGACATTTAAAACTTCCTAACTTTTTTCTGAAACGCAACATGTCGGCAGAGTATGGATTTTGGCCAAGTACCAGTATGCGGGACGATGGATTCCAACGCGCAATATAACACCTGTCGTCAAGTGCTAAAATTGTCAACATGAGTATTTCCCTTTATCCGATAAATTGCTATCGTGTTTTCTTAGCTTCTCATTTCGTAATCCGAGTGAATCCTATCAAACTGTGTTGGCTTGAGGTAACACTATGCTACACCACATAGCCCAAACTAAAAATGTCTGTGAATTTTTTTTTTGAGTGGGTTGTGAAAGACTATGTCTCTCCACTTCTAAAAAATCTCGCAAAAGTCTGACTATCGTCTGGTACTTGTCGGGCGTCGGATGTTGGGCACATTGAACCTGGATTGACCATTTGTCGACGGTTCAGAAAAACTTTGACCCTAAAAGTAATTGTAAAAAGTACGTCACGGTTGTATGTGCATGTATGAAAACGATAATTTCTTGTTAGATCGTTTAAAAAATAAAAAATTAAAATTAAAAAAAAAACCACACAAGAAAATTGTAGTTCCGCGGCTACCCTAAGTTTCTCTTTTTACTAAATACAAGATACAGACTTCTAAAATCGGTTGAATCTTCAACATCTTATCCATAAGGGAAAAGCTAAAAAATACCCTGACATAGCGGTCACAACGAAACAAAAACTCACTTGCTGCACGCAAAGTATCAATATAGGTATCCGTTGGTACGAAACAACCGTAGCTTATTATGCAAGTGGTGGTTCCTCAGAACGGCGTACCGCTCTTTCTGGTACGTAATCTACGATGCAACGGGACGTCAAGGACGGAGCTGGAATGGCAGGTCATACCTAACGCGCCTTTCGTAAGTGTCCGGCGCACGCATTATCCGCGGCAGCTGCAGCTCTCACTTGTGGATTTACGACACTGCTGCTCTGAACAAACACTCATTTCGTTGATGTATGAGGAACGAAACTTGCACAGTACTCTATTTCATTTGACACAGCAGGGAAGGGCGGTGAGCGGTCGTGATGAATGGGACACGAGATGTATTAGAAAGGTATGAATGGTGCTCCCCTGCTCTGACGCTACTCACTATTAATTGCTCAACGCACCCCAACACGCAATCTCTATACCATTATGCGGCCGAAATGTTCGTACGTATTGGTGCTGAAATTTTTGTAGTAATTCATTGGCGAAATGCTTGCATCAGATAATAAGCACACAGACTAAATGCTGGAGAATTAGGTTAAACCTTTCCATGTCCTGAGGAGTCCACCTGTCAAGCGCTAGCATCTCCCACGAAAGTCATAGCACTCTAATTCACAACTTCCTGTCAAGACGTAAGAGCAGCGTAGAAGAAAGCGGAAAGCAGAAAGTTATACATTGCAACATACAATTGGTCTGGAGCTAATTGGCTGACTGTCTGAGCTACTGCAGCTCTGGCGACAGAAATGGTGACCGAAAAAACACTAACGCAAAAGGGGAGTACTGATGCTTAACGCTTTCAGAGGAAAACTGATGGTAGCGACGACTTGTCTGTTGCCGAGTCAATCAGTACTCGAGCAACTGTTTCTATAGTTTGGGCAACAAAAATTTCACCTGACATAAAGTTGGCAGAGCAATATCTTGAAAGTTCCAGAACAGTCCACGGCATCTAATCAAAAATAAAAGAGGTAAAAGGAGCTGGTTGCATTACGTTAGTGAATAATTATTACATATGTATCTGGTATTAAGTAACTCTTTGTAGCTTATCATACTCTCCCGTTTCTCATTGCTCTAGTAAAAACTTGAGCTTGAATTGAACTACAGGCGCAGCTGCAGGTAGGACAATAAATCGTTTATTCTAGAAATAACCAGTCGACTGAAATACGGTCACTTCATTCTGCGGAAGTTGTAAACAAAATGTTGAGTTTTCAGACACGTAATTTCATCTACAAGCAGGAAAATCATTTTATATTTTCCACTATTCTTAAAACTTAAATGACAGAAATAATCTTTCCTGAGTTTTAAAACGCTTAAAATATGCTTTACTTGTCAAAACAAGTTGAGGTCACATCTGCATTAATCTTGTAGCTGAGTTTTGCTCGAAAATGATTCACTAAAACTGTGTAAAAACGCAACTGAAGATTTATCGAACATGCACAATACGGCTCTTTATTGAATGAGAGCTGAAGCAAAACTTTACCAGCTTTATTATTTCAACATAACATAGCGATTCCCCATCTGCCGGAAGCAACAACTTGTACAGCAAACATTCGTTTATAATTTCCTTGCGACTTAAGGACATACCCTCGCCACAAAATTGGAGCAGAGAAAGGAGGGATTCTCGCACAGATTTCTTGATAAGATCTTAGTGACGTGGTTTGTCACTGGCGTTTTCGAAATTGGTGGAGACGTGTCATCTGTGTCGCAATGCCGTTGAACGATTGCGAGGAATACCTTTGTAAAGCGTATCGTGTTTGCAATTTGTGGATGAATGCGGAACAGAGCTTGAAATCCTACACTGGAGCTGCCCTTTACCTAGAATACTGGCTCCGAGACTAGTGATTGCTGGACACCGCTATCTAGGCATCCATTAATACAACAGATATTTGACGAAATATATGAGTACGAGAATACGTCGAAAATATTTCTATAAAGATTTTGCTCATTGAGTTGGTTGCATCCTGACTCTGTTCCGTGAACAACTTATGCAGGGAAGTTAGCAACAGTCTGAAAAGCTTGCAAGCCTGTTGCCGGGGAGGTTGTGTTGGGAAATAACTGTTAAGAAAAAATTTCGATACGTTGCGCTGTTCCCAAGTTGATTAGCATGGAAATTAGCAAGTCAGGCCGCACATTCAAGAGGCATGAAAGACACGGTGTCGCCAAGCGTGTTCTTCGATTGTTTTCCTAAAACCGGACAAGAGAGTGATACAAAAATTGGACATAAGTTGGTAGTAAGGATAAAACCCGAGCCAAAGGACCATGAACGGTCTCGTCCGCGATCATCTGCTGTATGAAAACATTTGACACTTTGTGACGTGCTGCGCAACGGCCTGATTGGCTAAATTCAAAGTTAACGAACTCTGAAAGGGCGCAACGTATCGATTTTTTTGTTAATAATTATTTCTCAGCACAACCTACCCTGCAACAACCTTACAGGCCTTTCAGACTACTTCTGACCACCTAGTACATGCTGACTAAATAGCGACCGCATATCTCGGCACAGAGATCGCAGCATACATAAAGGTGTGCCACCACTGAAACAACTTGCTCTGCGGGGAGCAATCTGAAAGACAACGACTTTCATACACAGAAAGAGCTTTCTACGCAGTGCTAGTGACATCATCAACACACCCAAGACAGCAAGGGATCGAAAATGGGCTATGTGCTCGGACGATCTTCGAGGATGGGTCCTAATCTCAAGCTAAGTTCACAGGCGGCGAGGAGGAGGAATGGAAGACACGAAGATCTGTCAACCGATCCGAACCGGAGTAGCTAATACCAAAGACAACCTAGTAAAATGTGCAACTCATTGCAGCAATGTGTGTGATCAGGGCGAAATCCAAACTACAGCACATCTCCCGCCATGGCACCTAAGCCAGGCCAACTTCAGTGACGTGAAATGAGGAAGGCAAATGCATTCATCTCTCGGCCGCACCCTTGTGCTCGTTACGTGGCTTACGTACCTGCCAGAGCCAGTATCCGGGAGAAGGCGGTGTTCTCCAGCTTGGATGTGATGGGTCAGTGCTTCCCTAATCCTGCTAAATGGGTTGCTGCCGGAGCCTACACAGCTGGCTTACAGGTTTGTTTGTTACTTCCCATGATGACCGATATTCCCGACGCCATTGGCGGGATAACTTCTAAATTTCCTTCCAGGAAGTAGCACCTTACAGAAGCGCACGAAATGAGCAATAAAAATGCCTACATTCTGACTGGCTGGAAAGCCTAAATATCAAGTAACTTCAGGGAGCTGTTTAGAGCTCACGAAATCGGCAGTCGCCCGGCAGTCTTCGTGGATTGTAGAAATCGTGGTGCCCTCTGGCGAGGAGGTGGAGTTTCGTCGTGTATTGCCGATGCCGGAAGAAGGCGATGCATCGTGACGAACCGAGTTGTTTCCTGCTGAGGGAATCCGAAAGTGCGGTTCCCATGTGTGGGAGTGCACCAGCTGCCACGTGCGGGAGTTGATTGCAGGTTGAATCATTTCCACGTTTTTCTAGGTTACTGTTGCCCTACGAGAAAGTGCTCGATAACAAAAGGTATTTCACATCAGTTTGTGGAGCCAAGTAGCTAACTGGGAGATTGTGGTTTGTGAGTCTGACCAGATGGTCCGCCTCGGCATACTGCTAACCGAAGGAGCCGTGGTTCGATTCCCAGACAGATCGGAGATTTTCTCCGCTGGGGAGCTGGTTGTTGTGTTGGAATTACGTTTGTATCGTCATAATTGACATTCCACTGTCCAGGTGGCTGCATGAGCACGTCCCGGGAGGTAATAAAAAAAAGAAAAAAATTACTTGACGAGGTTTTATTGACACGCATTATTTTGTGGGGATTATTGGTAGGCGCCGTTAGGGACCAGTTGGAGGAGCTATTAGCGGTGAACCTTTCCAGTCCAATGGTCGAACGTCGCAATCTTTCCTGAAACTAGTTAGACAGCTGTAGGGCTGTTAATTACTGACTTCGGAACCACGAATTTGACCCTGTCTCGCGGACCACAGAGAGGCTGGCGACCCTTATTTGACTGCTCTGGCAGTGTAGCAAAGCTGAGAGTGAGTCCGAACCCGCCAATAAACGTTCCCCATTGAATCCGCGGAGCAGTACGTCGCGTACTTTGTCTCGCACACCCGGAATCGCAAAGAGTGAGTGAATTCTGAACGTGGCTGCGACTGGGAATCCGCACGACGCCACGGGACCTCCAATGTACGGACGAAAGGGACGCTTCACAACGTGAGCCAGTACTAGGCACACACAGTTATGTTTTATTGATACAGACGGCTTCAAGCTCTAAAAAGATCCGTGATCTTTCTTATCTTACTTACGACGTAATTAACCCTGGAGTGGTCGCGCGGCATCTCACAGAAGCCTGGCAGATTTTTTTACTCACTATCAGATACACTGGTGCACCTATGGTACCACCTACCTCCCAGTAAACTAAATGCAAACACTTTTAACTTGTCGACATCGCGCTAGTTGCGGTACAGTGTTGGAGGGAAGTAGATGTTTCCGAAGCTGCATCGCTGGAGTCTACCAGATGCCACGCAACTTTTGCCGTTACGAATGGCAAATATAGGTATTTACTTATCTTTAGATCCAGTATGACATCACCCAACACCTGCTTCAATTTTTCAATTTGGATAATGCGCGTAACAGAGAAATTGTACTCCCGCTGTTGTTCGGTATTTATAGTGATGTAGAAGAAAACTGTGTGGAAACATGAGAAGAACATGCCGATACTGAGCAACATGCAGGATACCCTTATAGTGATAATCTTGTTGACGAATGCTTTCTGGGAAGGAACAATTCTATAAAATGGTCAAAAGTGAGTCCACCAAAAAATATTCGAACTCGACGATAAAAGATTGTGTGTGAAAGGAGACGTGAGGAAACCAAGAGCGCCAGTGGAATGGGATGCTCTCTAGCACTGTTGAGTACGCCAATAAAAAGGTAAATGAGGTACAGAGGCATTATCCCAGAGAAAGGTATGCTCGTTTGACAGATGCAACTGAAATAAAAGCTGTGTCAGGAGTGTCGTATTTATGTGCGGCTAGAAAAGACAGCCATAACGAACAAGTAAGACATAGGAGCCTCCAATAAAATGGGAATCGAGTTATTTCCTCTGGCAACGAATGAAAGACCATTTAGGATCCTTTTATACTGTTTGAGATTCGACAAGGAAAGAAAGCAGACTGATAATTTAGCCCAAATGCGTGAAATATTTTCTTCTTTTGTGGAAAATTGCAAAAATGCTTATTCAGTTGGAGAGTACTACACTGCTGATGAAAAGTTATAAGCTTTCAGGAGCAAATGTTTCTTCAGGCAGCACATCCCAAGCACACCAAGTTAAGTACGGGCTAAAATTATTTGCTTTGGTGGATGCTAGGAGTATTATACCGTCAATCCGGAAATATATACTCGTAGACAGCCTGCAGGGCCATTTGTAATTAGTAACAAACCAACAGATATTGCGAAACGTCTCACTTCTGTGATATCAGATGTGAGAAATATAGCCACAGACAACTGGTTCAACTCCTTAGAATTAGCAGATGACTTACTTCAGGAGAATTTCACTCTGGTTGGAACTATGAGAAAGAATAAATCTGAAATTCTCCCAGAGTTTACGCAAACAAAGAACCGGAAGGTAGAATCAACGCTGTTTGGCTTTGAGAAAAATTCAATTCTAATGTCATGTCACTGAGAAAAACAAGGCGGTTCTGATACTCTCCACAGTCCATAATGATAATGCAAATGATGCTACAACTGGTAGATAAGAAATAGCCGGAAATGATAACCTCTTATAATGCTACGAAATGAGGAGTCGATACTGTCGATCAGCTGTGTAGTACTTATAATGTATCCAGAAAGACCAACAGATGGCCTGTGGTGATTTTTCCATAGTACGATAATATACTATGCAAATAGTACTGACGCTAGCACCAGGCACACTTAATTTCTGAAACATCTAGCGCGTAATCTTGCTGACGTTTATTTGCGTCGACGTTCTCAGTGTTCAGACGACATATTCAGAGTCTTTTTCCAGATGAAGGCACCGTCCAACCCGCAGAAGAGGACCGAGGCTCAAAACGATAGAGGTGCTGTGAGAGTGGTCGTTCAAACAAGCGACACACCATTTACAGATGCCGGAGCTGTAAGAAATGTCTCTGTTCAGTACATGCATAGCAAGTACGCGCTGTCTGCTGATGGTACAGCTCACTGAATGTGATAGTTATGTTATAATTTGTGCAATGAATTAGGTAGGGGTGCTGTCATATAAGGACTACAATACAATTTTCACGTTTGAGATGAATGAGATTGCAAATTGCGTTTGACGTTGCAGATTGCGTAACGTGACAACCAACAGTTTTTTGGTGTATATTTATAATTAAAAACCAGAAAAATAAAACGTATTACACCGATCAGAATGTCCACATCTCTTTCATTTAACGTAGTTAGTACTTTGCGCTTACAAATTTTAACAGATCGAACGAAATATACACTGTTACCGCAAGAATGCTCCTGGTGTCTGTGAGACGCCACGCGACCTTTTATGCGGCCACTGCAGAGTTAAAACTTCGTATTTTTTTAGACTACGTAGGTTTACAAATAGATTTTTGCATCTTCATTGAGTCAACTGTTTGGCACCTGAGGATGTGACTTTACAGTCACGAAACTGATTGTGAATAACAAGAGATCAATAAATCTTCTCAGGGCAGCTGTTGCGGTTATTCATTATTCAAATTGATTTCCACAACTGTGGCTGCCCCACGCATCAAGTGATCTGTTTCATACTGTTTGTACGCTACATGTTTCATACCGTGTTTCTCTATCTTTTTGTACATGTTATACTCTTCATATGTTCCTAAGTAAATGGGACTCCCCGTGCGCGTTACTTCTGCAGTTTCATCTCGCCCAGAAGGAAACGGTAACGATCTGAATCAGGACTGCTGCGTCAGCCAGGATAAGTAACGACGGTCGCGGGCTGTACTACAGAGCGCAGCGGGGTTAGGAGTGCGGACGTGCGGCGCGGCTAACTGGCCAGCACGTAGTGACAGCCGGTGCGGCGCGGCGCCCTTTCCGCTCCAGATGCAGGTGCAGCAGCAGGTAGGGGCCACGCTGCAGATCTGCGCGGCCAAGGCCTGCATCCGCACTCTGTGCGAGCCGGCTGCCTAGCGGAGGCGCCTATCTCGCTCCGGAAGACCGTGTCTGCAGCAGCCGCCTGACCGACCGAGCCAGGTGGCGCAGTGTTAACACACTGATACACTACGGCGCGCCTGCTTTGCTCCTAATGGACGTGCCTTCCTCCGACCTTTAAACTGACTAACACAGCCAATTGCAGAGGGACGTACAATTAAACGTGAATTCCCAACCACGGTACAACTCGGCAATTTTCACAATAACAAGCAATATCAGAGGTGAAAGTAGAGAAGAGTGATTAATAAAACAACTACGACTGACGAAGGTTTGAAAATGAGACTGAGGCGAATACATGGACGCACACAACACACACACACACACACACACACACACACACACACACACACACACACACACACACACGGTGCTGCATGCCAACTGTCTCGAAAATTTTCTTCGCTATTATAACTGATATTATAACAATAAAGAAAACACCTTAGTTTGTTCAAGAAAATTTGGAAACAACACGGTGAAACAAAATTTCTATTAGCCTGGATTCGTCTCTGACACGAGACTTTTGAATCCGCAGTCTGGCACTGGAGTACGATGGTTCAAATCAAATGGTTCAAATAGCTGTGAGCACTATGGGACTTAACTCCTGAGGTCATCAGTCCCCTAGATCTTAGAACTACTTAAACCTAACTAACCTAAGGACATCACACACATCCATGACCGAGGCAGGATTAGAACATGCGACCGTGGCGGTCGCGCGGTTCCAGATTGTAGCACCTAGAACCGCTCGGCCACTATAGCCGGCGCGGTGGTCTAGCGGTTCTAGGCGCTCTGCCCGGAACCGCGCGACTGCTACGGTCGCAGGTTCGAATCCTGCCTCGGTCATGGATGTGTGTGATGTCCTTAGGTTAGTTAGGTTTACGTAGTTCTAAGTTCTAGGGGACTGATGACCACAGATGTTAAGTCCCATAGAGCTCAAAGCCATTTGAACCATTTTTGAACCACTATGGCCAGCTAAGGTACATATGAGTCTTGGTCACTGAGGTGAAGACCTAGCTCTTCTTTACGCTTCTTGTGCGCCATACGAGGCTATCATAACGTGTTAATTATCATCTAGAACGATATAAAGTTAAGTAATTATCTTTTTGTTTGTTTACCTATATCCGCTGTCATGGTACACACTGAAATTCACGCCGCACAGTACCGTAGCACGCCACTAAACGCGCCAAAACAAAATGGTATAGCCAACTGATAAATTAGAGTAACGAGCAGAGTATTCGTCTTCTAGGTTAGAAGAGGAACAACGCTGCAACACCACTCCACACTGAACAGGCTGAAGCTTCAGCAACAATGCATCATCATATGACACAGTGCTCAGCTGGCACATGCATTTGCATTGCGGTTTGACGAAGGAATGAGCGGAGTGGCAGATTATCTCTCTGTGAAGAATTCGGACAGGAAGATATGTGGAACGCCTGCTGGCCGAAAATCAGACATGTATTAAGCTTTAAGCATCTTGCACACCACTTTGAACACGAAAAAGATCGCCTTCCGCAGGATTCCGCTACTTTTCATAACCACTGAAAAACCCCAACGTATCGAAGCAGCAGCGGATATGTTGCTGCCGTTTAGACCAATTCCGATGACTTCTTCAGCCGTCTCAGCATGTAAGCATGCTGGGTGTGTCACTACGGAGACAAAAGACCAAAGAGCCCGCGGAAAGATGTGGTTTCACGACAGCCGCAAGAGGCGAATGCCCGACTATCATCGGACTAGGCGACGCTGAGTATATTTTAAGAATATCCTACTGCGGAGATAATAGGAAAGGGGCAGAACCGTCACAAGAGCACACTACCCAAATCTCCGACGTTTTCTAAACAGCCGAAATGCAGACTTCTACAACCAAGGTCTCCATCAAGTCATTCACCGTTGGAAGAAAACATGTCGCATTGGTGAATATGCAGAGAAAAACCAACAAGTTTCACAGTCGCAACTTAATTTTTTCGAGATGCTAAATAGAAGTTTGCACGATTACCCCTAGTAAGCTTCCTTTGCAGTTTGCCCCGGCAGTAAAGCTGTAAGCCTTGTGCCGGGTGACTTGGATCGCCATGCTCTTGTGGCTGGTTTCAGGACGTCACATGGGCAGCGTAGCGACTCAGGCCGGCAGCTGGCGCCGAGTATGTGGGGCGGCAGCGGCGGCGGCAGAGCGCATCCGCGACCCACTGGTCCAGTGCGCCGCTTCCCGGAACTACAGCGAGCTGCTCGCCTCACGGGAGAAGACTGCTCGGCTCGTGGAGTGCGTGAGCTCCCTCTTTCGGCCACCCTTTTTACGCTTTGTGTGTCTGGCAGCGTCGGTCAACGGATTAACTGATATTCTTGCCGGTCATCTGTTACAAAATAGCCGGAGGGAGCGCATTAACCGCAAACTCCGACTTACTAAGTGCAGCTGGTCAGCGGATGTAGCTAAATGGCGAGTAAACGGTAGTACTACAGTATAACTTCTTGCAAAGTTGCTTTATATGAGATTAATTTCCATTTCTGATTGGGAAATAATTTTTTTAGGTATTTCAAAACGTACATCCGATTAGAGCAAGGTATTCATTAAAAACGTAGGACCACAAACAACCTACATGAATTTTATGTTTCTCTTGATAATGTTTTGCCGGGGTAGAAATAAGTTCCTTTTCGTCCGTCCTCGGAGCTTTCGTGGAGTCACAGACAAATTCGCGGCCGATACCAGATTCCACGCTATCTTGGCGTCGTTCAGTTCGCCACACAAATAACGCCACGGAATTAAATCGAAACGATCAATGGCGGATCCGAATGAATTCTCTTCCCTGCCATGCATTTAAAATTAGTACAGATACGAGACGCCAGACCCGCAACACAGAGTTAAAGTTCTTCCCACCACTGTAAAATCAATAATCAAGTGCCCTATAACCATCCAACTATTTTCAGAAAGATTCTGAGATTCGCCCACTGTACACCTAACTGGCCCTTAACAATCCCCGTGAATGATCTCGACAAAAAAGTCATCCAGCTCAATGTCAATAAAGGGAAAAGTCTCACAAAAACATCACGCTCAAATCTACATGGACTCAACTGCGTTGGGGAAAAAACGCAGAGACATAACAAGCTTTGTGGGTGAAAGTACCTTTTGCAACGAATCAGATAGCTATATGTAACATTGTTGCTTAGAAATATATCTTTGTAATCAAGGAAAGACTTCATGCTCATTGTGAGTAGCTAACAATTTGCCAAGTTGTTATGTTCCCATGTTTCTTCGTCTAGCCGCATGTACTTCTACTGGATGTTTGCTGATTTAGCCCTTAGCGCTTTAGCATGAAAGAAACTAGTATAGGCATGAGTATTCAAATACAGACGTTTGTAAACAGGCAAAATACAGCGTTGCTGTCGGCAACGCCTATATAAGACAACAAGGGCCTGGCGCAGTTGCTGCTGCGATGGCAGGTTATCAAGATCTAAGCGAGTTTCAACGTGGTGTTATAGACGGCGCTCGGGCGACGGGACACAGCATCTCCGAGGTAGCGATGAAGTGGGGATTTTCCCGTACAATTTCACGAGTGTACCGTGAATATCACGAATCCGGTAAAACATCAAATCTCAGACATTACTGCGGCCGAACCATTCAATGAACCATCATCGACATGGGCTTTCGGAGTCGAAGGCCCACTCGTGCACCTTTGATGACTGGAAGCATGTTGCCTGGTCGGACGAGTCTCGTTTTAAATTGTATCGAGCGGATGGAGGTGTACGGGTATGGAGACAACCTCATGAATCCATGGACCCTGGATGTCACCAGGGAACTGCTCAAGCTGGTGGAGGCTCTGTACTGGTGTGGGGCGTGAGCAGTTGGGGTGATGTGGGTCCTCTGATACGTCTTGATACGACACTGCCAGTTGACACGTACGAAAGTATCCTGTCTGATCACCTCATCCATTCCTCTCCACTGTGCATTCCGACGGACTTGGGCAATTCCATCTGGACAATGCGACACCCCACACGTCCAGAATTGCTAAGGAGTGGCTCCAATAATACTCTTCTGAGTTTAAACACTTCCACTGGCCACCAAAATCCCCAGACATGAACATTATTGAGCATATCTGAGATGCCTTTCGACGTGCTGTTCCGAAGCGATCTCCACCCCTCGCACTCTTACGGAATTAAGGACAGCCTTCAGGATTCATGGTGTCAATTCCCTCCAGCGCTACTTCAGACGTTAGTCGAGTCCATGCCACATCGTGCTGCGGCACGTCTGCGTGCTCGCGGGAGCCCTACACGATATAAGGCAGGTGTACCAGTTTCTTTGGCTCTTCAGTGTATATCCATAAAAAAAACTGTGCAGTTCAGCTACTATTTGCACCAAACCGCATAGTGTATCCTTACAACTAATCATTTATAGTCAGGGAAAGATAGCACTGAAAGTAACAAAATTTTCGTAGTCTTTAATGCGCAGAAGGTAAAGATGGTGGTTCAGTCCTAGAAGGATATGAATGTGAAGGGAGGTTATTGGTGTAAAAAAAAAAAAAAAAAAATAAAAAAAAAATCCTACGAAGAAACAACAATCTTTCTTTGAGAGTACCACAGCCCATCTGCCATTGCATCCCTTTTAATCTGTACATCACTACAGGACATCTTACGGGGAGGGATTCCCCTTAACATATTTGGTTGTCGGGAGCTGACAAACTCTCAAAAACAGTGAGGTGGGAAAAGAGATGAATGAAGTTAGAGATGAGCGACTACATCTGTCGTCCGGGCTGGTTCGTTGTATTTACACGCGTACTGATCACAAATGGCCACAGCCTGGTATCTTACAAGTACAGACATTCAGTGAAGTCGTACGACGAGGATAGTCCCACATTAGGGAGTGTTGCACGACTGACATCTTACTGAAGATTTTACAGCAATACTGGAAACTCGCTTTCGATATCCTGCCTCTTTGCTGAACAGCCTGGCAATGCAATTGCTTCGTTATTCCGGCAGCTTATCGATTGTTCTTATGACGCCGAACCATCCGCATGAAATTGAGTGGACTCCGTTACAGACTACTCCATTTGAGAAGCAACTAATCGAACACGAATCTCCACTTTATTAGGCAGCAGAGTTGACCGCAATAGTATGGCGCCCGTCAGTACTGGAAAAATTCTCCAATATCGAAAAAGTAGATTATTTTACTGTCTTAGTAGGATCTGAATTGTAATTGTATGAACTCCCGCCCACCCCAATCTACCTCTCCCTGTGAAGGCACAAAATTTAAATTCTGGAAAAGAGAGCGTGCTCTTATAGTACGATCTTCAACACTATTGCATGCCAAACATCTTGGGATATCAACTCTCCAAGGACATGTTACATTCGAATTACGATGATAAAACTGAAAATGGTGAACTGAGCTCTACTGACCGCCAGGCAAAAATCATTACCCATACCACCATGCGCCATTTAACGAGCAAAAGTGTAGTCGTCGCAAATACCGGAAAACAGTAGTTTTAAGTGTTTGCGACGTCACGCGGACAACAGGTGACTACAACGTCAGGAGGCGACGCCGCACTTTCTCTTTGCCCTCCCGCATATTTCTGTGATGTTGCCACGAGAGCGATCGCTGCGAACATCAGTCCTCCTTGACACTTCAAGGACTACACCTTTTTCAATGCATTCAACGAATGGTACCGATGACGCCCGTTTGGAAATCAAACTGCCTTATTATAAGTGTGTATATTGTATGACGTGTCTTTTCCCCAACGTATCAGTAAACAACTGCGCATTCAATTGCAAGAACACCTACAGTTTAACATGATGTCCGAAGAGAAGCGCAGCTCAACATTACTCGATCGCGAAAAAGTCTAACGGAATGGTAAATTAACTTAAAAAGAGGCCAGAACTTAACTGTGGCGCCATGATGTTTTTCGTCTATAGGAAGGTGTATGGAATCTCTCCTATCCGCGATGCGCCCAGCTCGTGTTAGAGGCAAGTGTAATGACTGAGGGGTGTGCGAGAGGGGGAGGGAGTAATTAATTTGTATTGCATTCATCCACGCTCAAAATATAGTGTATATATGGTTTCGCCTCGTGGCCCTAGTTCGCTTTGCATGTTGTTTATTGTACCGACGACTACTGGCCGGTCGGAGTGGCCGGGCGGTTCTATACGCTACAGTCTGGAACCGCACGACCGCTACGGTCGCAGGTTCGAATCCTGCCTCGGGCATGGATGTGTGTGATGTCCTTAGGTCAGTTAGGTTTAAGTAGTTCTAAGTTCTAGGGGACTGATGACCACTGCAGTTAAGTCCCATAGTGCTCAGAGTCATTTGAACCATTTTTGACGACTACTGCACACAGTTTCCGGGTCACACCGTCGCTACACAGCTGAATTTCCACGTGTTCGACAAGCTCTCATCCAGACCGCAATGGAAAAAGCACTTTTCTTGGAAGGCATCATGGTCTAGTCTATTCTATTCTCGTACATCTTGTATTTTTCCTGGAAATATCTCATATATTACAAAGGATCACATTTTTTGTGATAATACATTTGGTACGCAATCAATTAGCTTTTCTGCAAACGTAAGTGAGATTATTCGGTTTAATACTGGATAGTTTTGCCTGAAACAACAAATAACTTGGGAATTGAAAGACTTGAGATTTTTTCTCAAGTAGTTCCTAACCGACCGATAACTTCTTCGGTATCGATTTCAGCTGCACCGCAGTAAACATATGGAAGTCGAATAAATGACAACAGGAATATGTTCATTCCGTGCCACATAAATTCGAGTTGTTATCGTTCACAATCCATATCCTCGTAAAGCTCTCCTTTTGGAAAATGCACCGGAAATGGGTTAAATTGAACAGAAGTATTCATGGAAATATAATTACACTATTAACGCAGAGTGCTGAAAGTACTGGAAACGGGATATTGCTTTGTTAACCCCATAATATGCCGTGGGGAAAACCTGGACGCTGCTACTTCGGCTTCACATTATATTGACCACATTTCGTCGACCGTATTCTGTCGAACGCTTTAAAAAAAAAGAGGAGAAGAAGAAGAGAAGAGGTTCAAATGGCTCTGAGCACTATGGGACTTAACTTCAGAGGTCATCAGTCCGTTAGAGCTTAGAGCTACTTAAACCTAACTAACCTAAGGATAGCACACACATCCACGCCCGAGGCAGGATTCGAACCTGCGACTGTAATGGTCGCGCGGTTCCAGACTGTAGCGCTTAGAACCGTTCAGTCACTCCGGCCGGCGAGACGCAAAACATAACAGACACATACGGTTGGAAATACCTGTGTTTTAACTCCTCCACTTTGTGACACGAGGAAAAGTCCCCCCCCACGTACACACATGCGAAGCCGAAGAGTACTTCTATGAAATTTACTGCAATCTGAATACGCTGCATACAAGTACGTAAAATGTACATTTATGGCTATTAATTGCGACATAATACTCTACTGATTTGACAAAGAAACTGCCTGAAAGAAAGAATTGCCGCATTTTACAGGGCACATGCTATGAGGCGTCTTTTATATTTTCGTGCAATCCTATAACGTACTGTTTGTGAGAGAGAGATACAAGCTAGATATCGATAGAATTAACGATTTGGTTTAACTACTGTCTGTGTGGTACATCGGCTATCCTTCATGGGGTTTTTACGAGATTTTTAACAATCATTTAAACAAATGTATGTTTGCTCCTCAGATTCGCATAAAAACAGCCACACTAAAAATAAAGCAATAAGATCTACAGGAAGCATTGGTAACCTTCCCTCAGATTAATATTAAGTTGGGGCTGAGATGTCAAATGGCTATGAGCACTATGGGACTTAACATCTGAGGTCAACAGTCCCCTAGAACTTAGAACCACGTAAACGTAAGGACATCACACACATCCATGCCCGAGGCATGATTCGAACCTGCGACAGTAGCGGTAACGCGGTTCCAGACTGTAGCACCTAGAACCGCTCGGCCATCCCGGCCGGCGCTGAGATGTCACGTAACGCCTCTAACTAAATACCCGAGTAACAGAACCAACATCAACGAAGACTCACAGACTGTAGTAGCGATATGGGAAGAAAAATATGCGAGAAAAATATTTTGCGACCCCTGTTTTAGTTTATGAAGTCAATTACATTAGCTACAAATACATTTTAACAGACCACTTCAGACCAGAAGAAAGACTAACAACTGAATAAATATCTGCAACAATAGAACACATTCTGAGAGGAGAATGGTGCCGGGAGCCTATCTGTAGCATCGTCTATGTGTCATTTTCAGAAGGCAGCAATCTCTCTGCCTTTCTACAAGGAGAACCACACGGAAGCTGTTCGTTGCAGGGGCTTGCGGAGTCTTCCGCGAAGCTTGTCATCTCTTCAACTGCCGTTAAATCCAGCGTTTACGGTTTCTGTGCGAGACGCCGCCAGTCGCCATCCGCCAGAAGGGGAATGTTAGGTGGAAAGCGGGCGCCGCTGACGATTTCCATTCCCCCGCGATCGCTAGACGCGGGGCTCACCGCAAAAGACGGCGCAGAGCGATGAGGAAAGGGGGAAGTAATTTCAGTCCACAGTATCATTTCACTTAGCGATTTGTTTGTGGGCTGCGCCGAGTGATCTATCGGCGTCTTGTCAGCAGGCATTTAGATAGTATAAAACCGAGGGGTGTCCTACCGATTTCCTGCTCGCCGGAGAAAGTGTGTCGGCAAGTAGTGGTACTGTGTAGGACGAATAACCGTGAAATGCGAATTGCTGTAAATGGTTACGTGATTAGACTCAAAATTACTAGTGGAAAGTCACGTGGTCAACATAAAGGAGAGAGGAAGTACTTCCACACCGTCACATCGGCTTCTTGCCGCATGGTACACACTAGTACGAGGCAGGCACCCTGCAATTTCGTAGCAACCCTCGACACTGCAGTTCCCAAGCAGATACCGTTTCCGCTCGACGTTGTTCTAAGCCATTTGCAGCCGCTTGAGGTTACCACCAGCTTCAGCACGCCCCCCCTCCCCCCCCTTCTACCATAAGCTTATCTTATACACTTCTCGAGTCGAACGGTTGCGAAGAAGAAAGCTAACGCATATGGATAACCCAAATGTGTCTTGGTGGCTCAATGGGTTATGTGTCGGACTACAAAAGATTCGGGGTTCGATCACAAGTCGCTCCCGAAATCATTTCTACCAATTATCGCTTCTTTTACCTCCTGCATTGATTTGTTAAGGTGAAAATGGCAAGCTGCATAGTAGTTCCGAGTCTACATCGAAGTGTAGTCCCCGCCCATAACGGCTTGGTCAGTTCAGGGGCTGGAGCAGGCAAGTGCATACCGAATCCAAAATGACAATGCCTAACATTGCACTGTGAGTTCAAACACACTTTCTGGTTGGGGACAGCTATATATTCACCTTATCGATAAACCAAGGGAACAAGGGCATACATAGCTAATTGAAATATTAGTGCACGAAAGTTCCACAAATGGGTATCTGAATTAAAAAAAAAAAAAAGTACATCCACAGGATTGGCTTACTGTTTTAATCGGCTCGCACATGTCTAACAGTTCGTTCATTCTGGCTAATTTAGAGTCCACTTGTGACCGCTAGCTATCAGTCTGTTACTCGCAGCTTATCTACACCAGTAGTTAAGCAATTTTTTACCAGCTTTAAGTGTTACCAACTTTGTACTAGTACGCAGTTCGCTGCACTCTCCAGTTCCAACAACCAAAGCACAGACATGTAACATTGTGGGCACCTCTCTGGGCCTGTTCAGTTAACGAATTATTGTGTAACTTACTCGAGTACGTATAGCTCTGTATGGAAGGTGGTTTGATTTTTAATTTCGTCTCCTAGTATTTGCTATAACTCTTTCTCTTTCTTTTTAAACAGATGGTCTGATGATAACTTGGTAATAAGTCGAAATTGGTAACTGAGTGACCTGATGTTGAAATATATAACAATTTTTATAAAGAAATTATTTCTCGGATGGACACATTATAAACTCCTCCGCTGAGAAGTGCTTTTCTAATTTACTTTTAGCATAGCTCAATAAAAGGACAGAAGCATTACCACCCCGCATCTCTTAACGACATCAGCCAGATATATGAAGGGGCGCACCAGAGGAACCAGACAAAACTATACATTGAAATTCCCAAGATGAGAAACATGCACCGCCTTTACCCCTCTGTACCGTTCACAGTCTTGACGACTATCAAATGAAGACAGGTGTTCGAAAGAAAACTAATTATAATAATAACAAAGGCTAGATACAAACCAAATAAAATAGCACCTCAGAATAGGGTGCCCGCATAATTTTTTGCCGTCGCAAGATCAAAAGTGGGGAAAAAGCTGTTGCTGAAACGCTGCAGAGGAGTGGCTGGAGAGCTGGTGCCTGCAGTACGACAGAAGCGAAACAGCGGTGCCGTGGCGAGTGGTGACTGCTGGGCTCGCATACAGAGGCGCAATGCTCCGGGCCGTATCGGCTGGAGAGAGGTTGCTGGAAGCAAACAGGCCGGAACAGTTGCCTCGCCTAGTGTAAGCTGAAGGGAAAGGTGTACTATTCACTTTAATTACGCCGTGAAAACAAATAGGGTCATAATCTCTGTCTAGCGCCAAGCAAGAAGTCGCGTATCTGTCGCCGTATACAATCTCCAGTTCCAACGTCAGATTGAGGATTGTAATCTATGAACGGCATAACGATAAACAGGTTGATATTTCACTTGATCAGTAGATGCAGCATAGACATACAGGCTGTCATAGTATACCTAAACAACCACCAGCTTTGCATTCGATCAGCCGTCAACTGTTAGGATGTAGCATGCAATTTTAGTTTCCACTGTCGATAATTGTCCTGTAACACAGCCTAATTAATATACGTCCTTTTGTTCACGACTCCGTAGTGCGTGCTGTTTCCAATGCTCAAAAGGTGTCGTATAACAATGTACACGACGTGGAAAACTGGCAATTGAATGACAGCAAACAAACGACAATATGCTTAGATGATATTACAATATTGCGCAAAAAATACAACGTCATTTAAATCTGAACTGAGCAAGGTGGCGCAATGGTTACGAAATTTTATTCGCGTTCGGATAGGATTCAAATTATGCTCACAAATGATTTATGTTTTATTTTTGTTTCCTTAATCGACTTGGGCTGCGCTGCCCGCGAAAAGCAAGATTCCGGGTTCGAGTTCCGGTCCACCATACAGTTTTATTCGGCCAAGAATTTCATAACAACTAAAACTTCGTTTGAGAGTGAATATTCATCCTCGAAATGACGAAAAGTCTGCATGCATTCCACGACGAGCCGCAGCTGTGCAAAGGGCTTCAGATAGTTAATCGTCGTACGAATTATTTTCATCCAGGTGTTTAGATTAGTTGGACAACCATTTGATGTGGCCCTCTGCCCTTGTTGGCTATCTGTGTCTATGTTCTCTGATCGTCTTCTGCAAAGTAGTGCTTGTCAAAAATCAGCTGCATTAGCAATTTTTCAAAAGATTTATTTACTGGGAAAGCAGATCCGTCTGGTTGGACTTCCGTCCTTGGGGATATTGCCTCGTTAATACCAAGTATAGCGTTGATCAGAACTGGTTATGGAGAAAGTAATAGTGGTGTGCCCTACGAAGGATCAGTCGCAATTTTTGGAACTGCTTTTGTTTTACGAAGCTCTAGAAGTGTGTTTCTTGTACAGAAGATACCACAATGCACCGTTGTAGAAGAAAATTTTACACCAGTTGCAGGGCAACAGATTACGCTCCTATTTCATATCACGTCGACATAGCTGGGCCACTTATAAAGAACTGCGCAAACTGTTTAATAGCCACCAAAGTTCACTCGCTCTTTCTTCAAGAGGAGGTGAATATTCAAACGCACGAAGTTGTTGGAGGAAATTAACGATTTAAGAGCTTCGTGACGAAAAAACTAGTACTGTTATCGCCTTAGCGTGGCCGAAACATCTCGAAACGCATCGCCACACAAGCCGTCAGAAAAGCTTTCACGTAGCTTTGAAGTCCTTAGCTGCTGCGCGGAACGAAGCAATGCTGCCCAGATCTATCTCTCCGCCCCCCCCCCCCCTCTCTCTCTTTCTCTCATCCTACACGTAATTGCAACATGTGAGAATTCTAATCGCGGAAATTCCGCGATTCTCACGCGCAAGTAAAGCTAACACCCGAAGAAAAATTGCAAGACAACGTTTGCGCTGTTGCCACAGATACATTCCGGGAAAATAATGCAACAGTCTCAGGAACTGTGTTCATTGGTACCAGGGTATATAAGCTTTGGATACTGAGGCTTTGTAGTATTAGTGATTCATTTGTCACGGTTAATATCGGCGATCAGATGGCACTCAGGGGGCATGTCTGAGACTTAGCTGCCAATAAATGTGCTGTGTTGAGTTTTGAAGATGAATAGTATGTGAAATATTCATTCTATGCAACAACTATGCCCCGCCGACAAGTACGTACTCCCGTAGAGCATCTTCCGCCATTTGAATAGGGTCGCGTTGTGGGCCTGCGCGAAGCTGGACGAACTTATCGACGGATTGCTTCACGTGTTGGGCACAATATGTCAGCAGTATGTTGCTGCTTTCAACAGTGGTCTGTCGAACATTCCCACATGTACACCAGGTTCTGAATGTTCATGTAGTACAGATGCCAGTCGAGATCGACGCTCTTTGCGAGCAGCGGTGATCGACCGACGTCCTCCAGAGACAAAATCAGGGCGTATCGTCAAGAACCAGGGAACTGACTGATTGCAGCTGAATTAAGATGTCGCATGCCGCTGGCCTGGCTTCACTGACACTGACACCACGACCCACCAAGCGCGGCTACTCTGGTGTCGTGAAAGAGCTGACTGGAGAGTGGAATGGCACTGTTGTCTTCAGTGATGAAAGTAGGTTCTGCCTGAAGCGATTGATGGATGTAAACGAGTATGGCACAGACCTGGTGAGTAGCGCATTCCAGAATGCATTCGCCCACGGTACACAGGTACCACACCAGGCTTCATTGTGTAGGGGACCATTAGTTACAACTTGCGATCACATTTGATGTTTCTGCAGGGAAAAAATCCAGTGCCTACTACATTGCACATGATCTTATCCCCGTCCATTTCTTCGACAGGTAGGTGACGCGCTTTTTCAGCAGGGCAATGATTGTCCAATTATGGCTGCTGCAACACAACTCGCTGTTCGTGGTCTACAACAACTGCCCTATTCAGCTGGATCACGACAAATTTACTCGTTCTGCGGGGCCTGCAGAAACCACTGCCGAAAAGGGCCTGCAGGAACCACTGCCGAAAAGGCGCAAGATGCTTGGGACAATCTAGCCCAGGATGGCATTCGGCACCTTCATGATCACTCCCATGCGGGAATACACATCTGCCCGAGCAAGGTGGCGCAATGGTTAGCACACTGGACTCGCATTCGGGAGGACGACGGTTCAATACTGCGTCGGGCCATCCGATTTAGGTTTCCCGTGATTTCTCTAAATCGCTCCAGGCAAATGCCGGGATGATTCCTTTGAAAGGGCACGGCCGGCTTCCTTCCCTAACCCACTCTTTGTCAGGTCCTTGAGAATCGCCTCATTTTTCTTGAGCACTGCTTCAGAGTTCTCAAATCGAATACCGCAAAGCTTTGCCTTTACTGATGGGAGTTAAAAAAAATCAGAGAGTGCAAGCTCGCGGTAATGAAGCGGATGTGGTACACAGGTAATA
This sequence comes from Schistocerca gregaria, assembly GCF_023897955.1. Taxonomy (NCBI): domain Eukaryota; kingdom Metazoa; phylum Arthropoda; class Insecta; order Orthoptera; family Acrididae; genus Schistocerca; species Schistocerca gregaria. The sequence goes on from NC_064921.1 coordinate 432,064,074, forward strand.
CTGAACTGAGCCAGAAACTGCAGGACTTGACTTGCGACGTGAGGCTATGCATAGTCATGACGTAGTCGCCACACAGCCCCAGAAAGTTCTGGTCGTTTCCTTGCAATGTGCTTCCTCGGTTTAGCCAATATTGAAATGTAGTATGCTACTGTAACAGTAGTGTGAGACGTAACTACATGCTGTTAATCACTCTATGACAGTCAAGGTCACCATCACTTTTCCTGCAGGTGGAACAGGTTCCACCATGTTTTGGTGTTGGAGAACCTAACGATTCCCACATTGTGCTGAGTCGTTTTCCTTCATGATCAGAATGTGCAGCCACGACTCATCACCGGTGATAATCGATATCTGAAACGCATCCCATCAATCAGCGTGGAGGCATAGCACATCGCGACGTGTCTCCATTCACACAGCCATCCGTTCGGGAATCAACAAACGTCACATCCAACGGGCATAAACACGGATCATAAGGAGACGACCATGCACAGTCATGAAGACACTGCCACATGAGATTCTCAATACTTTACTCGGGTTATCCGCCGATCCTCACAGACAAACGCAGCAGCTATGTTGATATTGATTTCAGTCACAACAGAAGCCGAAACACCGGTTCAAATGGTTCAAATGGCTCTGAGCACTACGGGACTTAACTGCTGAGGTCATCAGTCCCCTAGAACTTAGAACTACTTAAACCTAACTAACCTAAGGACATCACACACATCCATGCCCGAGGCAGAATTCGAACCTGCGACCGTAGCGGTCGAGCGGTTCCAGACTGTAGCGCTTAGAACCGCTCGGCCGCTCTAGCCCGCCCGAAACACCGGGCCCACCTTGCTTAACACAGACAAGAGGGTCTTTTTTGAAGTCCTTGAACCACCTACACTGTTGCACGAGGTCGTGCATCTTCACCGTACGATTGCTGCAACTTTTCGTTAGCTTCATTGGCTGTATGGGCTAAGCGAAAACTGAATTTCATAGCGCAATACTGCTCCTCTCGCGTCACCTCCATTGTCCGGTAAGCGATATGCAAAGAGCGTCTACAAAATAGAGCTTCATTAGCAATCTATCGATACGAGAATGCTGCTGCCTATGGGCATCATACATAAATACACGCTCTTTTCAGATATTCGTGGTATAGGAAACATCGCGGAAGTTACAGGAAAAAATTAGGGTCAGTCTTTGGTGACCAGCCCTTGTACTTTATTTGTGACTCTAGGTGTACACTGTTCCCAAGTTGTTAACACCACTGGAATTTAATTTTGGAGGAAGCATTCATACATACGCGTGACATAAATATGTTAAAACAAATGTTATTAACATCGCAATTCGTCCGAAGAAGATACTACCATACATTATTCAACAAAAAGGCGAGTAAGAAGTGGAGTAGTGGAGCACTGTTTCGGAAAGTCGCGCTCACAACAATGGAAAGGCAACGGCCGGTGAGCCGCTGCCGGCCAGGGCAGCTAGGCCACTTGGCGTGACCCGGCCTCGTTAAAGCTGGTCTCGCCACAGGGTACTCAATTAACCTCACACCGACAACGACACAGGCACCGGAATACGCGGCAGATTTCTCTACCCGTCCTGTGAGCGCCGCACCTGGATCAAGGTTACCTAGCTTATTCCACTGCATCGTCCGCGTTGGCGTCCGCAAGGGCGGCTCACAAGAGGAGGCAAAATTCTCGCGATTGTCTTTGCCGAGTGCGACCTAAACTGCGGTAATTTTCGAAACATTATTTTTCTCCACTTCGAAGAGTTTTATTTTGGCATCTTTTCCGCATTACTTTTATTTTCACGCAATAGATGTTTTCAATCAATATAATTTTAAAAATCTACGTTGGTGTACAAAACTTACGAATAAAAGCAAGTTTCGCATGACGTCTCACTGTCAAGTAACATAGCTCGATGAAACTTGGACCATAAATAGAAAAGCGGTTCAAATGGCTCTGAGCACTATGAGACTTAACTTCTGAGGTCATCAGTCCCCTAGAACTTAGGACTACTTAAACCTAATTAACCTAAGGACATCACAAACATCCATGCCCGAGGCAGGATTCGAACCTCCGACCGTAGCGGTCTCGCGGTTCAAGACTGTAACGCCTAGAACCGCTCGGCCACTCCGGCCGGCCATAAATAGAAAGAACTGCTACAGTGCATTAGTGAAGGTAACAGAAATAAATCTGCAATGAGCGGAACAGATACCACACTTTTATTCAAATTTTCTTCAGCGAATTACGATTTCCCACAGCCATATGGACGGGTCAGCATTGTCGAACATTGTCCCTGTTTATAAAAGGGACTAAAACGTATAAAATAGCATCTCCTAGCCCCATACAAATTCCTAATCCATACAGACTTTGTTGAAAAATTGTGCTTTTGAAGTTTTAATAGCTGTAGCAATACTTAAAAAATTGAAAACGATAAACGTGGAAGGCATGCAAGAGATAACAGTACGGAATGTAGAGAGTAGCTGTCGTTGAGAAAAATCGCTCAAGAAGAGAGGAGCTCATATCATTTGCAGTGCAATAAAATTGTTAGTGACTTAGGTGAACTGTTCATGCATCAAATGGTTAAAATGGCTCTAACGACTATGGGACTTAACATCTGAGGTCATCAGTCCCCTAGACTTAGAACTACTTAAACCTAACTAACCTAAGGACATCACACACAACCATGCCCGAGTCAGGATTCGAACCTTGGACCGTAGCATCAGCGCGGTTCCGAACTGAAGCGCCTAGAACCACTCGGCCACAGATGCCGACGGAAAGACATCATGCGTGAAGAAATGTCGATGGTTCGCAGCTGTAAGCGTGCCTTCGATTACTACCACAGGTCCCATGCAAGAGCAGGAGAATGTCTCCCACGGATAACACTGCTCCCATCAACCTGCGTCCGTGGCGCGCTGCACTTTTCGAGCCGCCATTCACCTCGATGACGGCGCTTGTGGTGACGACCATCGACCTATCTCAGCAAAAAATGTTCAAAAATGGTTCAAATGGCTCTGAGCACTATGGGACTTAACATCTGAGGTCATCAGTCCCCTAGAACTTAGAACTACTTCAACCCAACTAACCTAAGGACATCACACACACCCATGCCCGAGGCAGGATTCGAACCTGCGACCGTAGCAGTCGCGCGGGCAAAAAATGTGATTCACCCGAAGAAGTGACACGTTTCCATTGTTCGACTGTCGAATCCCGATGGCTCCGTGCCCATTTCAATCGTAACTGACGATGTCGTTGGGTCAACATGTGAACACTTCGGGCTGGTCCATTTCCAGCAATGTGCGATGAACGGTGTGCTCCAAAACACTTCCGCGTGCACGAGCACTGTGCTCTTTCGGCAGAGATTCCACAGATCACCATCTACCCTAATTTACAAAGTAGACAAGCCTATGAACCTCACGTTCTGTGAAGAGTCGTGGACGTCCAACCAATCAGCGCCTAGTGGTATTTTTACTGTCCTATCTTCTTCCATAGATGCTCAACGACAGTAGCACGTGCACATTCGACCAGCTCTGCCGTTTTCGAGATACTCGTTCACAGGCTCCGCCTAATAATATTCTGACCTTTGTCAAAGTCGCTTATCTCAATGTATTTCTCCATTTGTAGCCCGTATCTTCACTAGGGTGATTCCGCGATCGTGTCTGCTTATACCGTGTCGCGTGCCTGCAATGCTACCATACGGCATCCAACGTCGCGTTGGGCAGTAGTCATAATGTTTTGGCTGATCGGTGTATGTCGTGTGGGTTCCAGGCTTGTGAAGGTCCACTTCGGGGGCTTGCGACGTGTGTCAATGTCGCCGTTTATTTACTCATGCAGTCTCTTATTTGGCCTCGCGAGACCTAGTGGTAGCCGTTCCAGAACTTCAGATTCCATCAGACGATGTGATCGCAGCGAATAGTAGTCGGGATCTGAATGTCAGTGACCAGCGACGCCAACCGTTTGTTGCAGTCGTATACAAAAATTTGCAGAAAACAAAATCCGCGACAGCAGTATAGAAGTACGAGACTTTTGTCTGTAGCAATAGAAAACATTATTTCCATAACAGCTGCACTTTTCAACGATAAGCTGTAACTGATGTGTATAAGTTTATAGTGCGGCCCTGTACGGTTCACAACTGTGAATATTAATTTTTCCATCTAGTGAAAAATATATCTCGGCTCCCACATTATTTTTTATTTGTATCACTCTGCAAATTTACTTCAGTAACAAAACCTGAATGTGTAAAGCTACCATCATCGAGAAAAAATATGTTTCTCTGTTCATTTATGTGAAAAACTTGTCGCACTGCTGGCAAAAACTTTGTGGATGATTTTTCATTTTACCAGATAATGTTACAACAATTTAAGCAGCGAAAGGCAGTAATAATGTCCACCGTCTTCCAATATTGTGTAAACTCCATTTGGGACCAAATTTTCCAAGTGCCTTTTGCTTTTCTTTTTCCTTAGATACCACTTGAAAATGAGTTTGTAGGTCTGAAATCGGCTGTGCTGTAATAAAAGCTGAGGCCGAATTTTGCATACAGCCTTTTCATTTCGTGTCGAGTCATGCTAACGTTTCCTTATTGTGCACATGGAGCGGAAATGGAAGACCACATTGGCGTTTTGCTAAACTCGAATGGAAAATGAAACTCTTCCTAAACAAATATTCTAAATTTTGTGTAACATTTATTTATGGGCAACAGCTGATACATGAAGAATATTGGTTAGAGCCGACGTCGATGTCTGTACACTGGAGCAAGCTCATTTGGACAAGGAAAGAGGAAGAACGCAGCCGTGGCCAAGTTATACAGGCAGTATTCGTTTGAGGGATTTAGGAACAGTACAGGAAACATGAAACAAGAGCGACTGTAATTTGAACCACATTCCTAGTAGATAAGAATCCTGCTCGGTTAACTGACTCTGAAGGGATGTCACGTTACAGATCAGCTATGCATAACTAGTTATTTGTGTATGGTTCAACTGGCTCTGAGCACTATGGGACTTAACATCTGAAGTCATGCAAAAAATTGATAATATCCCAACCATGAATTTTAAAGACAATTACAATAACCGTCCATTTTAAACAAGAACAGGAAAAAACATCTGGATGATGAGTATGTCACTCGTCGAAATGTCACAGTTTTAAGACACCGACACCCAGCTGGATTCCCGAGAGCTCTTCACCAGCTGTGTATGCCGGGAAAGCATACATTCACATTTAGGACAAAACATGTTCTTGTTTTAGCATTAAAGAAGGTAAAGGAGTTTTGCATGAATTTTAAGGAATCACCCGAAGCCGTCAAGAACCACTAGTCCCAGTAAGGCCACGATATTAAAGTAGTGTCTTGGAAAGAAGCCGTCGATCTTTAAACGAATATTTTTTTATTATTTACCAATGCAGGTCTTATGTTACTCTGTTGCCGGCCGGAGTGGCCGAGCGGTTCTAGGCTCTACAGTCTGGAACTGCGCGGCCGTTACGGTCGCAGGTTCGAATCCTGCCTCGGGCATGGATGTGTGTGATGTCCTTAAGTTTAAGTAGTTCTGAGTTCTAGGGGACTGATTACTTCAGAAGTTAAGTCCCATAGTGCTCAGAGCCATTTGAACCATTTGTGTTACTCTGTTCGTTTATTCTCTGTATATGATTAGTCAGAAAAGTTCTGCAAAACAATTCTACTCGTAATTTATGGAACGAACGATTGGGAAAGAAAATTCCATTTCTCTAGCTTTTTTTTTTTTCCAGCTTTCACCACCAGATATCTATCTACGACTTGCAATGCCTGTGACGTTAAGAAGAACTATGTAATAATGTTCCTTCGGATAGCCGTCATAAAATACCTGAAACGTACTAGCTATTGCGAATACCAACAACCATTACCTGCATAACGGAATGACAACAGTAAAAATCTGTGCCGGACCGGGACTCGAATCCGTATTTCCCGCTTTACGCGATCTGACGCCTCACCGCGTTGGCTATCCATGCACAACTCACAGCTGCATACAAACTTCCATATGTTGTCGTTCCTGCGACACAAACTCTCATTGCTGTCATTCCCTTTTACAGCTGATGGTTGTTTCTTATTTACAGCTGCCAATACATTTCAGTAGTGTATCTACCGGTAACAAATTCGATGGACGCTCGTTGTCCTACTACCCTGATTAAGGGGGGTAGGACGTCAAACGGAGCGACTTGGAGCAGGAGAGGCACCAGAGGACATTTTAATTTCAACTGTCTATATTTTTACGAATAAATTCATAAAACTTTGTCAAAATGACCAGAAAGGATTCAGGATTTACACTCATAGCAGTGGAAGTTCAAAAAAATAAGAAAATATTTTTTTTTACATTTGAAATTTGACCTTTTTTCACTTCCCATTGGCTGCATTTGTTACTATAGGTACATTTTTCTTCGTAAGTAAGGGAGATTCTTCGATGAATTTTGCACAGCATACAAACCATACTTACAGGTGTATGAAGCTCTACAATTTTCTAAATCTATTGAAAACTGTGGTAAAAATTGAGATAATTAACTATAAAATTTGGGTTTTTTCTAAACATGAAGTTTAAAATGTAACAGTACCTTCTTTTTTTTCATAAATTAAATAATTTTAAAGTTTCATACACCTGTAAGTATGGTTTGTATGCTGTGCAAAATTCATCGAAGAATCTCTCTTACTTATGAAGAAACATGTACCTACAGCAACAAACTCAGCCAATAGTAAGAGAAAAAATGATGAACTTTCACATGTAAAACAAAATTAATTTTGTTATGTTTTTGAACTTCCACTGCTATGAGTGTGAATCCTGAATCCTTGCTGGTCATGCTGACAAAGTTTTATGAATTTATTCGTAAAAGTATAGACAGTGGGAATTAAAAAGTCCTGTGGTGACTCTCGTGCTCCAAGATGGCCCGTTTAACGTCCTACCCCCCTTTGAAGAGGCTGCTGAGCGGAATACACTATTTCAGGCGGTTAGCGGCCACATGACTTCCCTGTAGCGTTGTGAAGACAAACAACTATAAACGTAAACCGTCTATTATGCTGGCTGCGCAACTGCGGTAGCATATGAGCTTTTCTCGAGCGGCTACGGAGATATTAAACGACATTTACATTCGCTACAACTAAGGTCGGTCGTTTTAACGTCGCACCGCGACATTCCCGCGCCGTTCCTATTGCTCTGTCATAGAAGCCCTCGATTCGACTAGTTCCAATGCATCAACCTCAACATATGTGACTGTTAACCGCAACACCTGCACGGCAAACCGGATACGTCTTAGAAGAAACACAGTAATAGCACAACAGCACATTTTACAGGTAGATGCGTCTTATGGTGGTTCTCACTAGTTAGTACGCGTGATAGTCGTAGCGACAGAGACGCAAAATGCCGCTAAAACACACGTGAAATGTGCTACAAGTCACAAACAAAGATCTAGAAATGAATGACGTTTCTAAAATGTAATCTTAGAAGCACAGTGTTAGGAAGCCAAAACGTTCTCAACCTGACACAGAGATGGCGTTGATATAAACCAAATTTGGTTTCGTGATATTACTGTTTCATACTCTATCTGGTGAAAAGTATCCGGACAGCCCTACGTAAAGCCGAATTGACCAATAGATGCCACTAAAGGTGGATCCGTTCGTATAAAAGGAATGGGGGAGTACTGTATTTTCAGTACAGAAGCAGAAACAGCAGAATGGGTCGGACAGGAGACCTCAGTGACTGCGAACGAGGTCAAGTTATTGGATGTCGGCCGACTAATAAATTCATCAGGAACATTTCAACCCTTCTAAAGCTGCCCAAGTCTACTGTTGGTGCTGTGATTGTGAAGCGGAAAAAAAGAAGGAACAACCATAGCTAAATCAACACCAGGCAGGCTTCACGTGCTGACAGACATGGAAGAGGACCGTCCAGCATTATTGTGGGTGGTTGTAAAAAATCGCGTGGAGGCAGAGGAAGGGGTCACACGAGAGTTCCAAAGTGCTATTAGCAATCCAGCAAACTGTGCGTAGGGAGTTTAAAAGACGGTGGTATAACTGTCGAGCTGTATATTCCTGTAGTGAATGCTAGGCGACGCTTGAGGTGATGTAGATATCGACGCCAGTGGATAGTGGATGACTGGAAACGAGTGATTTGGAGTGATGAATTACGCTATAACGTGTAGAAATCTGACGGAAGGGTTTTATTTCTGTGGAATGCCTGGAGAACTTTACCTGCCATCATGTGTAGTGCCGACAGTTAACTATCGAAGGTGTGATGTTACGGCATGGGTGTGTTTTTCGTGGTTTACCCTGCAGTGCTTAAGCAAATGCAAACCGCAGACGGAAATTGGTGTATTTTATTGTAATGTGCACTGCGTACATTAGAGGAATAGTCCGAGACGGTAACTGTATCACAAAATGACAATGCATCTGCCATGAAGCAGAATTTGTGTGGCAATAGTTTGTGGACAATGACATTCCTAAAATGACGTGGACTGCCTAGAGTCCCGACGTGAATCCATCAGTGGACCTTTGGGATGAGTTAGAATGTCTACTTCGCTCCAAGAACTAGCGTCCGACATCACTACCTTGTTTTGTATCACCGAGAAAGGCTGCGCAGTGGTTAGCTCACTGGACTCGTATTAGGTTCAAATCCGCGTCCACCAGATTTAGGTTTTCCGTGGTTTCCCTAAATCGCTCAGGCAAATGTCGCCATGTTTCCTTTGAAATAGGCACGACCGATTTCGTTCCCCATCCTTTCGAAATTCGAGCTTGTACTTTGCCTCTAATGATCTCACTTTAGACGGGACGTTAAACTCCAATCTCTCTTCTTCTGTGTTTTCGGCTCCTGAGGAAGAATTGAAGGCCATTCCTTCACAGATGTTTAGGCCTTCACTGAATGTGTCCCCAGCAGGGTTCGGTCTGTCATAATGTTAAAGGGTGGACACATCCCGTATCAATGACCATTTGTGGGATGATTCTGGTCAGACAGTGTGTCAACTTGACCGTCCTAATACTTTTTTTCACACTGTTTTGAAGCAGCCCCACTGTGCGTATTTATTACGAAAGGATGAACTGGAATACTGTGCCATTTCAGATGGTTTATCGAATATGCAGATTCTTCTACGACCGGTGAGGTATTACAAAGTGTCAATTCCTTCACTTCCTCGAAGTAGTTATGGCTTCCGTAGATCGATATTTTGCAGATCCAGAGTTCAGGGAAGGATCCGGGAAACACCTTGGACAACGTAGACCAACTTAACAGGGCACTAAATCGAGAAGTTAAATCTCTAATTTTTTGCCAAAAAAACTGTCTTTCACAGCCAGACGAGAAGTTTTACCCCACCCTTGAAAATGGTTACACATTCATTGGGACAAGCTAAAACAGTATCAACTGGACGAGTATAAGAAATTTGGTACCAAAGAACGTTGTCAAAAATTAGACATAAATAACGCACCAAACAGATTTGCTTGTGGATCTCATTGTGCGCAGCGCCCTGGCTTGCAGCCCTGGTAGACGAATCTCACTCGGGTTGACAACTGTTTGTCTGGCATAAATGATCAGCTGCGGTTTCGGGCGGATCCCAACACCCGCCCAGGCAAATGACAGGTTCGTTTCCCGCCTCCATTTCAGAACGATGAAAACATCGAACAAAATTTACACGATTCGCTAACTTCCAATCTCCTCCGTAGCAGGGTCGATAACGCTCGCGTGAGCGATGGTGCTCGACTCGGTAGTACCCTGTTCGATCCAACTGTTGAAGACAATTACATCGGCAGTACGTGGTCCACAAAAGGAAGAGAGATGGTGGCGTACAATTTATAATCGCCAGAATTAACGCAAAAGTCGTGGGTTTCACTTTAAAGTTCTCCACTAAATGACGTTGACTTGAGGGCTTGTAGCACCGTTGATGGTAATCTAACAGGCGGAAGGGGGCATGAACGCTGGCCCTCCATTGGCGTCATTCGAGAAAAGTTGGCTACGTGCCGCCTCATACCCTCATCGGCGATAACTCAATCATCATTCTGACTGCACGCGTCAGGCAAAAGAGATTTCGCGCGCGCGCGCGCGCGTGTGTGTGTATTACGGCTTCGCCTGTTGTGTTCCCGTGTGAATCATGTTCTCTCGTTGCAGCCAACGATTCTTGGATGTCATCTGCTGAGAGTGATATTGCCTGTGAAGGAATGAGAATTTGTTGAGACAGAACTTCCATCATCTATTTTTTGCGTGTTTACTATTTAAAACACTCGTGAGAGGAATGTGTAGGAGTGTTAAAGCTTGGAGACGACGTTAGCATTCTTCCAAACATATTCTAAAACTTTTTAAAATTTTTTGGAAGTTCGTGGTAAGTTCCATGGTACCAAACTTCTGAGGTTATCAGTCCCTTGGCTTACACACTACTTAACCTAACTTATACTAACTTAGGTTGAGGACAAAACACACACACATGCCCAAGGGAGGACTCGAATCTCCGACGGAGAGTGACGCGCAAACCGCGGCAAGGCCCCAGACCGCACGGCTACCCCGCGCAGCACTTTTTAAAACAACGTAGTATTAGCATGCTGTTAATCTGTGACAGCAGTAGAGGATTTCGTTTAGTGAACACAAATAAAATGCTTGACCGTAATTACAGCATTAATGTAAGGTACTCACTGCACTCGTTATTAACCCTAGAACACTAGAGTGGAGAAAATTTTATATTGTTACTAAACTATCACAAATTTTACTACTCCCTACTTTATTCACAGAAACTCGTGTGTGGTGTGTCTGATACTAGCTGTAATATCGCTCCTTCCATACGTACCTAGTATATTATAACAACAGTGCTACACGGTGCAACGAAAGCTTATCAAGTGGGAAGGTATTCTCAACACATCACCATGGTTCCGCTGTCTATACAAAATGAATCGGCACTTACGTTCTGCATCTTCCTTGGACTACCTAGAGACCCGCGAATGGACAGGAAATAACGTGGAAAGAGGACGAAGAAATAACGTGGAAAGAGGACGGAAGCAGACGCTGCTAGCCGCCTTGCGTGGCCGACACGCGTTACAGTTTCGGCACCTCCTGCTGAATCGTACCAGTGAACCGGCCCCGCGCTGCGATGATGGGTACAAGCCTGTGGCACTTCCCGGACGCAGCCACGAAAGCGCAGGAAAAGACCCCAAGCAGAATTTCCCTGCAACAACTCCTTCCGGCGCTGTCGACCCAGAACAGGAAAGACGCCTCGTCTCAACCTCAGCAACCGTACCAGTACATGAATCATGGTCCTTCACGCATACGATTGTTAGCTTTATACACTACTCGAAATGCAAAAGAAACGTTGCACCGTTGCTAAGATCGCTAAAGCACACAAGTGCGACGATGTTTAACCCTGAAGTAACCAGTTCGAATTCCTCTTGAACGAAATTTTCATCGCCCGCATATAGTCGGCAATGGGAGAAGATAAGGTGGTGCAAAATTCCTGATCAACAGGACAGTGTGTCACTTGCCCGCAGTGTCTCACTGAGTCAGTGCAGGTGCCGTCATTGCCAGATCCCCCCCCCCCCCCCCTCCTCCCTGTGTTACAAGTGGCCGAAATAAAAGTAATCAGAAAAGTTTTTGCAACGTTATTTAACAGTAAAGACGTCTATGGTATGTATATTCCGCTCTTCTGCGAAGACTAGTTCCCCTTAGTATTCTCTGAAATATCTTATTCTGCGCCAGATATGCACTACTGCCCATTAAAATTGCTACACCACGAAGACGACGTGCTACAGACGCGAAATTTAACCGACAGGAAGAAGATGCTGTGATATGCAAATGATTAGCTTTTCAGAGCATTCACATGAGGAAAGTTTCCAACCGATTTCTCATACACAAATAGCGGTTGACCGGCGTTGCCTCCTGAAACTTTGTTGTGATGCCTCGTGTAAGGAGGAGAAATGCGTACCATCACATTTCCGACTTTTATAAAGGTCAGATTGTAGAATATTGCGATTGCGGTTTATCGTATCGCGACATTGCTGTTCGCGTTGGTAGAGATCCAATGACTGTTAGCAGAATATGGAATCGGTGGGTTCAGGAGGGTAATACGGAACACCGTGCTGGATCCCAACGGCACAGGAGCGCCTCCGATGGTGTTCTCAACGACTAACCTGGGTGCACGAATGGCAAAACGTCATTTTTCGGATGAATCCAGGTTCTGTTACATCATCATGATGGTCGCATCCGTGTTTAGCGACATCGCAGTGAACGCACATTGGAAGCGTGTATTCGTCAACGCCATACTGGCGTATCACCCGGCGTGATGGTATGGGGTGCCATTGGTTACACGTCTCGGTCACCTCTTGTTCGCATTGACGGCACTTTGAACAGTGGAAGTTACATTTCAGATCTGTTACGACCCGTAGTTCTACCCTTCATTCAATCCCTGCGAAACCCTACATTTTAGCAGGATAATGCACGACCACATGTTGCAGGTCCTGTACGGGCCATTCTGGACACAGAAAATGTTCGACTGCTGCCCTGGCCAGCATATTCTCCAGATCTCTCACCAGTTGAAAATGTCTGGTCAATGGTGGCCGAGCAACTGGCGTTCACAATACGCCAGTCACTACTCTTGATGAACTTTGGTATCGTGTTGAAGCTGCATAGGCAGCTTGTACCTGTAAACGCCATCCAAGCTCTGTTTGACTCAATGCCCAGGCGTATCAAGGCTGTTATTACGGACAGAGGTGGTTGTTCTGGGTACTGATTTCTCAGGATCTATGCACCCAAATTGCGTGAAAATGTAATCACATGTCAGTTCTAGTATAATATATTTGTCCAATGAATACCCGTTTATCATCTGCATTTCTTCTTGGTGTAGCAATTTTAATGGCCAGTAGAGTACAAAAATTTTCAGAGCCGGTTGTATTTTTGCTACGCTATATCTGTAAGGAGTAGACTGGTTTCACTCACACCTTTCCTGTTATTTTCACAATGCAGTAAATTCAAATTGGTGATGACATTCGGTTTCGTATTAATGACTTTCACTATCTTTGACATCAGTCTCACAACTCATTCTCATTTCACCGCTTCTTAGTTTTTTCCATGAAATTTACTGAACAGACATGTGTTCCATGGTAATGCAATAATAGGTATCTTCCTCCTTTACATTTGTGCTTGTAGATGTATTCCTGTTGGCGTCGAAACAATTGAGTGGCATATTCCTAAGAAACGTTACTGTATCATTAACGCTTGCTACGTCATTTTTCTTCTTCTACCTCTTTACACATAAGATTTAGGTATGTTGATTGTACAGGTGCTCGCAAAGGAGGGTACTTGCCTTACGTTGGTGTTAATTATAGAATACCCGAATAAATTATTTTTTGCGGCTTGAAGCTATCACTACTTGAGTTTTCTTAAATACGGTATTCCTTAAGAATATCCTGAGCAGATGTAGCTGATCTAGGTCAGGTCATTTACAAGGCTGATTGCAGAGAAAGTTGGCGTACCTGGGATCCTTAACAAAATAGCCTTACGAAAGAACATGTGTAGATTCGAAAAAAAATCTACAGTTTTGATGACAGGGTTGTTTAGGGTCAAACTGATGCCCAAACGCTGACATTAGAGACATGTAAGAGGAGAGGGGTTGCGAGGGAGTTGGTGGGGTATACCGACTCCGAAAACATGTCTACACAGATCACTGTGACAACGAATTACTTCCAACACACCTCTGTATGTGTCACGCAACATCCATAACGATAAAATAGAGAAAACAGAGTTCACAGGAAAAATAAATACAAGAAAAACGCGAACACTTCTTCCGCTTAGTACACAAGGCACACACTGCTGCAAATATCGTAAGAATAGTTCCAATTTCATAGCCCGTAGTCATCTGCGAGGCCACGGATGAAAGGAATGTCGTCCTCCTCTTTGTTTTCCATACCGTACAATATTTCACACTCAAGAAATAGCCCTGTTGCACCGTTCACACTAGTCGCTCCATTGGGAAACTTAGCGCACCCCTCGACCCGATCGCACACTGCTAAAGTGAAGGGCACAAAAATTTTGTGTACCGCCTGTACCTCAATGCACACGCACTGTAGCTTTAATGTCCATATGAACAATTTCCTTCTTTTGATTCTAGGTATTTTCTTGTTGAAATCATTGGTATCACCGTCCAAAGATTGGTACAAAATTTTAGAAACACTCTGTACCTGCAGAGCTACACGTCACCGCAAGGTTGTTTTACTTCCACAGTGACAGTGAAGAAACAAACAGACGTTGCTACAAAGCTCTAAAAACGAGCAGTTCAGGACGGCGATGACGGCACCATTCAAGACGACTGTCTCCTTGAAGGAGTGGCCGACTCTAAAGGTCACTCGCAAGCAGCTCACGAGCAAGCAACACTAACGGCTCAAGGAATGAAGAAAACAGCGTGCCAACAAACACTGTTTTTGCAACGCACTACCAGTGATGTCAGTGAAGCGGGTCAGTACTATCACATATAAATCGAAACGACGCTTTGATGTAAGCAAAAATAATAATGAAACTTAATGAGAAAAGCGAAAGACTATTTAAGCACGATTAAGTAGTCATGTGAATGAAATGAGACACCTAGCAAAAGTATATTAACAGTAAAAGCCAAACTCGTCAATATCAGTTGTTCGAAAAGTAGCAGTTTAGGCTGAAATGTTAGTTACATCATGTACGAATCAAATGTAGTGTATGCAAAATGTCACCAGTGAGCCTGTAGTTCTGGCGTGATCGTAAGATATTTGACCTATACGTTTCTGCTCCGTATGCCACAAGTACTCGTGCTGTTGAGTTTATTAGTGGTACAACATGCTGTTCTGCGTATTTAGCGAGACAGTAGCAACAGTTTCCCTTTCTTACTTCGGGATATATGATACCAAAAAGATGCATTAGCATAACTATAATCTTGCAAGTAAATACCACTTTGCACTCACTTTAAGACCGTATAATAGGCAGCAACGTCCCGTACCTACACTTCATATCCCACGAAATCTCTGGGACGACGGTGTGACACGTCACTCTTTAAATTTTATCAGTTGTAAGTTAACGCAAATATCTGTTACTTGATAAATAAAAGTACTGTGTTTGATGACCAGGATCTCAATACAGTCGACAGTTATCCTACAGTTGACGTTCCTTTGCTTAATCCTGCTGATGGAAGAAATTGTAAATGCCGAGATCTATGTCGCAAGGTGATGGCGAGCAGTTACAAATTTGCCGAAGTCCTGGGCTAGCAGTATCTCACCTGATAAGGGCAGGTGACACTGTTAACAGTTTGGTGTCCTTTAAGATTGGTGGAAGCCATGGTGCTGTTTGTACAATCTCCCTTTCCTCTCATCGTCAACAGCAACACACAAGACCGCTGGTAAGTATCAAACTTGTTTGTTAAATTCGTTCTTTCCTATCCTCGGTTCTGTCAAACAAGCGCGCAGTCATACTAACCAAGTTTATCAAATTTAACCCCACTTTTGAGGCAGCTGTGACTCTGTGCGTCGAAGTATTCTGATACTAGTGGAACTGGCTACCGACGCTGAAAAAGCATTTCGTCCACTGACTTCAGAGCTGTGTGTAAAGAAGAAAAATTAACAAGACGCTGGTTCACGGAATGGTTGAGACAGAGATAAATACACCGATGAAAAGAGGCTAGAGGAAGTATTACCTACCCTCAGAACATGATGATCACATAAATTTTCACTGGATGGACAATCCAACATTTTGCAACTTGTTAGAATTACTTCGCATTCACATTGAAAAAAGAGACACAAATATGCGAAAACGTTTTTTTTTAATAGATCCTCTAAAGAAAGTTACAACTTGCGAAAATATAGGTACAGCGTCTGTGGAAGAACTTCACTTCCTGGGTAATATTTGGCTACGAAAGACAAAATACCTCTGCTATTTTGGTAACTGCAAGTGCTATATTGTTTCCATCCACGATCGTACTTTCCACAGTTGTGTAAACACACGATATCAATTTAATACAACTCTTTTGCGCTAAACATCAAAACAAACAACGTCCATCTTGCTGAAAATCTCGTCGATCGAAATTTCTCTATGTTCGACAAACACGTCAAGCAAAACTGGCTACTGCCAAATATTTGCCTAAACTAGTTAAGTCTGATAAATGGCTTGATTGTTTACAGTGACCTAAAGAAGACCCCAAGCTTTCTTCGCACGCATACCTGCCATCTATTTTTGTTTCGTATGTTAAACACGTCAACAACAACAATACATAGTCAGGGAAGGATAGAGCATGAAGGCAGAAATCCGCTGGAAATTTTGTTGCTACAGCACTATGTGTCGGTGGGACTAGACTATACCCTCTACAGTCCGGAACAAACATTCAGGTACTGTACTTCCATTCGTTATTCGCAATTGAAGAAGGTGATTTCACATCTAACACAAACGTTCACACGCCGCCATAATGTGACTATTACGTTTTGAATGGACATCTCTTCTATGCACGCAGTATGCCTTAGTGCTTCGATGGATAATCACTGTGACGATGAAAGTAATGACTACCAGTGGCGTACTATATATTTTTATAACTGTCTGCGGAATGAATATTATCCATAAGAGATTTCGATACACTACTTCAGAATCATCTTCGTAAAAGAAGACGGAGGCTGCGCAGAAAGGATTCTGCCGTCGCGAGATCTGTGTGGAGGGGCGTACCTTCATCCTCGCTTGCAGACAGCTTGAAATCGCAAGACGGAGAAAACGACTGCGGCAGAGTGATGCAACCTTCGCAGGCAGTGTTGCGATGCTGCTCCGGAGCAGCTCACAAGCCACACGTCGTAAACAGTTAGGAAAAGCATCCACACAAACGTAACACATCAAAATAAAGTAAATCAATATAATAGTAGAGTTTATCACGTGGAACCCCAATAGACACAAACATAGCGTTGTAAGAACAAAGATTTCCTATGCATCAGAAATGCTGAGCTTTACGTACAATACGTCAACGAGAGATTTTCCTTGTACTGGGACAAAGGTCTTACGTTGGGACTCTTAGAAAAATAAATATGGATCTATAGACCTAAGGTCAAAAGACACGGGCATCTGGAGCGTAGAAAGAAATGATCAAAGAATAGAGAAGAAGGAGAAGGTACACAATGAGATGCAAAGATAACAGAATTGGTCAAGAAAAAAATACGTCCTTTAGCTACGGCAACAGGCGGACAAAACGGAATATGAGACAATTTTTGATGTTGAAGACAAAACTGGAAAGAAATGGGCGAATATTTAAAACTGAACTAAGTAACAATGTGACATGCAGCACTCAAAATATGTTATCAAAGCTATCTACAAAGTTCCCGTGAAGAATGTTGTCAGCACAGCTATGGCACCTGCCACTAAGAAGGAAGAGATAGGCATTTCTCCAGGATTTGCCACCTCCTGCAGTCAAGTATTTGGGAGCCGCTGGTGCATCACATCTGCGCAGATTTCAATATTGTGTATACACACGTCAACTATTTGTATTTATTGCTTTTTCAATCCAAAAGTAACCACGTCGACCACACATTTTGTAGATGTGTAACAGAAACGCAGTTCTGAGGATTAGTAAGACTTGACATCCTTAGCCGAGTAGCTGTCTATAAGTCACTCATCACATTGAATAGTTCTAGGATCTTACTCACGTGGCGTACTGAGCAAAGCCATATGAGTGTGCATCAATTGAAATGTCGTCTATGAAGATACGAATCACGTTATACAGTAAATTGCTTTAACAGAAGCACGTGAGTCTCGGAAATGCCTGATAAATGGCATCCACCAGTATTGTTATCTTCTACAGCCGTACAAAATTTCCGAAACGCGAACGCTTCCGCCATCAGATGTTACTATTGTTTATTATCTACTATTGGCCCAGTTCGTCAATTGTCAAGTGGTAAGTGTCGTACATGAGGACAGGCCACTACCACCACCACCACCACCACCATACTACGCCGTAAAGCCACCAGCATATGGCGGGGATGTATCATGAAAGAGATGGTGACTTTCATGGGTACCGGCGACCCAAGATCGCCTATCTCTTTGAAAAGGGCTGCGGAGTGCACAACGGAACCGTCATACTCGGCAGCAACTTGGTAGTCTTCCGGACGCTCTGCGGAAGCACGCCGGCTGACCGTTGCGACTGTCTGGCTCACCTTCACCTGTTTTAATATCTGCTGCTGCTACCATGACGAGACTAACTCTGTTGTAACACGAAATGTGAGGACAGAATTTTGTCCCGCGGGGCTTCTGCTGAGCATGTACCCTAGAAGTGTGTTCTGAGCCGAGCGGTTCTAGGCGCTGCAGTCTGGAACCGCGCGACCGTAACGGTGGCAGGTTCGAATCCTGCCTCGGGCATGGATGTGTGTGATGTCCTTAGGTTAGTTAGGTTTAAGTAGTTCTAAGTTCTAGGGGACTGATGACCTTAGAAGTTAAGTCCCATAGTGCTCAGAGCCATTTGAACCATTTCTTTGGGTTCTGAGGTGAGGCCCCGGAAGTGTAGTGCTTCCGTCGATGTACAAGAAGGTTTTCGAGTAGCAGCTGGCACTTCTCCCGTATGCAAACACTAACGTTCCCGACGGATCAAGAACATCCGCGCTGCCTCCTCTTTTCTCACGTAGCTTCACAGCAGGCGTTGTCTTATTTCGCGCCTCTCACGATTCTCACTTTCACTTCCGTGTCTCTGAATGCAATTTCCCACATTTATTTTTCCTCTGCGCGACAGTGATATTCCGTCTGAGGTAGATCGGCGATGAATGTTGCATCCGGTGTTCTCCGTTAACACAAAGAAAATTCAGTTTCAAATCTAATGTCTAAACCCTTACATCTTCGATATTTTTCAAGAGTGAAGTTTCTCTAGATATTGAGTTACATTTCCCGCTTAAATCTATGTACTAATGAACACTTCAAACACTATGAGACACTTCATTTATATATATGTAATGGCAATAGCGGCTCAAGGATCCAATTTTGCCCGAAGCTTACCAATCCTATAGTCACTGAATCCATAAAGATAATAATTTACTTTCTACTGAGCATACACAACGAGTCAAAAAATCTTTAACTTGAATTCCGAATCGCTCTGAGTACGTAAACAACATTAAAACGTCCAAACATACACTACTGACCATAAAAATTGCTACACCGAGAAGAAATACAGATGATAAACGGGTATTAATTGGACAAATGTAGTGTACTAGAACTGACATGTGATTACATTATTCACGCAATTTGGGTGCATAGATCCTGAGAAATCAGTACCCAGGACAACCACCTCTGGCCGTAATAACGGTCTTGATATGCCTGGGAATTGAGTCAAACAGAGTTTGGATGGCGTGTACAGGTACAGCTGCCCATGCAGCTTCAACACGATACCACAGTTCATCAAGAGTTGTGACTGGCGTATAGTGACGAGCCAGTTGCTCGGCCACCATTGAGCAGACGTGTTCATTTGGTTAGAGATCTGGAGAACGTGCTGGCCAGGGCAGCAGTCGAACATTTTCTGTATCCAGAAAGGCCCGTATAGGACCTGCAACATGCGGTCGTGCATTATCCTGCTGAAATGTAGGGTTTCGCAGGGATTGAATGAAGGGTAGAGCCACGGGTCGTGACGTATCTGAAATGTAACGTCCACTGTTCAAAGCGCCGTCAATGCGAACAAGAGGTGACCGAGACGTGTAACCAATGGTACCCCATACCATCACGTCGGATGATACGCCAGTATGGCGACGACGAATACACGCTTCCAATGTACGTTCACCGCGATGTCGCCAAACACGGATACGACCATCCTGATGCTGTAAACAGAACCTGGATTCATCCGAAATAATGACGTTTTGCTATTCGTGCACCAAGGTTGGTCGTTGAGTACACCATCGCAGGCTCTCCTGTCTGTGATGCAGCGTCAAGGGTAACTGCAGCCATGGTCTCCGAGCTGATAGTCCATGCTGCTGCAAACGTCGTCGAACTGTCCGTGCTTATGGTGGTTGTCTTGCAGACGTCCCCGTCTGTTGACTCAGGGATCGAGACGTGGCTGCACGATCCGTTACAGCCATGCGGTTAAGATGCCTGGCATCTCGAATGCTAGTGATACGAGGCCATTGGGATCCAGCAGGGCGTTCCGTATTACCCTCCTGAACCCACCCATTCCATATTTTGCTAACAGTCATTGGATCTCGACCAACGCAAGCAGCAATGTCGCGATACTATAAACCGCAATCGCGATAGGCTATAATCCGATCTTTATCAAAGTCGGAAACGTGGTGGTACTTATTTCTCCTCCTTACACGAGGCATCGCAACAACGTTTCACCAGGCAGCGCCGGTCAACTGCTGTTTGTGTATGAGAAATCGGTTGGAAACTTCCATCATGTCAGCACGTTGTAGGTGTCGTCAGCGGCGCCAACCTTGTGCGAATGCTCTGAAAAGATAATCATTTGCATATCACAACATCTTCTTCCTGTCGGTTAAATTTCGCGTCTGTAGCACGTCGTCTTCCTGGTGTAGCAATTTTAATGGCCAGTGGTGTACATTTACACCTGTTTCTAAACCAAATTCACTTTCATTTCGTGATACAGCGTTGCTTCTAAGGATGAGATGCACGGCTGCAATATGTTTGGGGACTATTAAGGTCACGCACGCTATGTGAAGTCATGAGTCCGCAAAAGACAAGAGCATTTTACAAGCGATACATAGTACCGCTGCTATGTGAAGGTTACTCAAATAACAGATGGCTACAAACAAGAAAATCCTGTTTGTCGAGACAGTAGGCAATCACCAGTAAACGGCCTTCTGGCGGGCGACGACGTAAGCTTCCTTAAGATGCCGCGCGCGCTTTTCTCGTGACGTATAATTCAGTAGTTACGTCGTTCGCATTGTAACCGCTATAAACCGAATTGCTCAAGAAGAGAAATTCGTGACAAGTAACAGCTCACAACTTACCCCTGGTAGTTCCAGACGTTGTAGCAGTAATAAGGTTACACAGCTGTCAGCAGTTTTTTTGTCCAGTGGACAGTCTCAATGTCTGCTGCTTTGTACCACCCTCATAAGCGAGTAACAGTCTTTCTTAACTTTGTAATAAAGCATTCATCAACCCAAAGATTGCCTTGAAAATTTGAAAGGGACGAAATGGAGGTGATCATTCCTTGGTATATGAGAACAAAGTTTTCCTTTCAGCCATTTAGGAGGAAAGTAATTTTTAAAGTTGAATCCGAGTCTTTACCTAACTTTCACACTCACTCGGTGTTCATCAAAATCATCATTATCTGCAGCAGAAGCATTTGGTTTCGTGAAATGCACACTGGGTAACATGTCACACCCACAAATGTTCAAATGTGTGTGAATTTCTAAGGGACTAAACTGCTGAGGGCATCGGTCCCTAGACTTACACAGTACTTAAACTAACTTATGCCAAGAACAACACACACACACCCATGCCCGAGGGAGGACTCGAACCTCCGACGGGAGTGGCCGCGCAGTCAGTGACATGGCGCCTATAACCGCGCGGCTGTCATACCCACAGATTTACATTGTTTCATGCCAGTAGATGTAGGCATTTCTTAAGTTGTATTGAGAGACTGACGCCACATCAGATTTTCCAATTGGTATTTTACATTCCCTCGAAGTGGTATCTAACGTTGAAAGTTGCTGATTATCAGCTTGCATAGGGCATTTCCAACAAGTTCCATCCGCCGTTCTGCTGAGAGTTAAAAAAAGTGGCTTTCTTTGAAATCTGATTATAGGTGGCCGACATACCGAGGAACACAAGGCATTGAAGGAAGTGACAGTCACTACACGTAATCAAAGGGTCAACGGATATCGAAATCCGAAGCTCTACATCACTGGTTTGGCATTGAACAAACTGACCTACCGAACAACGCGGTCAAAAGATAGTAATAAAGTCGCTGCCTACGGCCTGGTTTAGTTACAACAGCACATCGTTGGTTGGTTGGTTTGTTTGGGGAATTAAAGGGACCAGACGGACCAGACTGCTACGGTTATCGGTCCCCACCACATCATATTGGGACAAAGAGAAAATTTCTCAGCCCAGCACAAAGATGGTGTTAATACTAATGAATTCATTTTTTTCCCTTTTGTTGGCACATGTCGCAATAACATAAGTGAATTTTCAATTGGACCCGCGGAATAGCTCTTTTTAAAGAAGTCGAGTTGTTTGTGATTTGTTGAAAGGATAAATAGGAGTACCGTGCTGACATAAAATTAATAGATTTTGGAATGTTTATTACCAACGTAAACACACCCGGAGCTGAAGCTGAAACATCCTGGTAGATCAAACTGTGTGTCAGGCCACGACTCCAACCAAGAATCTTTGCCTTTCGCGGCCAAGTGCACTACCAATTGGACTATCCGAGCACCGCTCACGACCCGACCTCACTGCTTTACTTCCGACAGTACCTCACTCAGATGGTAGAGCATTTGCCCCTGAAAGGCAAAGGTCCCGAGTTTGGGTCCCGGAACGACACACAGTTTAAATCTGCCAGGAAGTTTCGTATCAGCGCACACTACGCTGCAGAGTGAAAATTGCATTTTGGACAGCCGAAGTTGATGAAGACTTGTAAATCGTCTGCGACTCCCAAGAGCGTGCCCGGGGTCAGAGCTAAGGGGGAGGGAGGTGAAATGAAGTGACTGTATGGCATTAATGGCCGGAAGATGCCGTATGGGGTTGTTCCTTCGCCTGATGCAAGTCTTTCTATTTGAAGCCACTTCGGGTGCGCGTCGATGAAGATCAGCTAGGACAACACAGACGTCCAGTTCCGAGAGAAGAAAATCTCCTAGCCGACCGGGAATCGAAACCGAGCCCAGCTATGTAGAGGCAGCGACGCTAACCACTAGACCAAAAGGTGTGGGAACGAGGAGGTTGGGGAAGGGGTGACCTCGTGTAGTTTCACGACAAATACTTCTAGGTGCACTTGCCTCTAGCGGGTATCCAACACACGTTTCGCCCTTCTTCAAGCCTTTTTTTTTGGGGGGGGGGGGGGGGAGAAAAAATGGTTCAAATGGCTCTGAGCACTATGGGACTCAACTGCTGTGGTCATTAGTCCCCTAGAACTTAGAACTACTTAAACCTAACTAACCTAAGGACATCACACACATCCATGCCCGAGGCAGGATTCGAACCTGCGACCGTAGCAGTCCCACGGTTCCGGACTGCGCGCCTAGAAACGCGAGACCACGGGGGGGGGGGGGGGGGGAGAAAGATATGAGTCGCTGCCCTCTGCCTCGCCGCTGGATAGTCCCATGACCCCCCTTCATTTCAACCGTTATGAAGTATATTGCTGTATTCAAGTGCGTTACATTGCTCGTGCGCGACACGAATATCAGATGAAAAACTATGCGGTATTTCTAATGAAAATTTAACTTTCACAAGATTTTATGCACGATTGTCGTCGCAGTTGCTGGATGCTATGCAAAAGCACAAACTAAAACTGATTTCTCGACGCTTGGACGCTTTATTTAAGCAATCAACTGATTCTGTGCCGTTATGTTGCTGTGTATGAAACTTCTCGCCAGTGGAAGCCTGCAACAAGAAGTGCGACATTAATTTCACCTGCCGGGAAGCTATGATCAGTGTTTTCTGGAATGCAAAAGGATTTTTTTTTTTGTTATTGATTACCAAGCAAAGGGTAAACCGGTAACTCACGCAAACTACCGAAGTCTTCCTCTACAAAAAAAAAAAATGGCTCTAAGCTCTATGGGACTTAACATCTGAGGTCATGAGTCCCCTAGACTTAGAACTACTTAAACCCAACTAACCTAAGGACATCACACACATCCATGCTCGAGGCAGGATTCGAACCTGCGACCGTAGCAACAGCGCGGTTCCGGACTGAAGCGCCTAGAACCGCTTGGCCACAGCGGCCGGCTATTCATCTACAACTTAATTAAAAGTTACACTAATACCGTACTGAAGAGAGAGAGAGAGAGAGAGAGAGAGAGAGAGAGAGAGAGAGAGAGAGAGCGAGAGAGAGAGAGATTGAGAAAGAAAAGAATATATATATTTATACTTTCAGGACAAAGTAGGCTAGCTGTCCACAAATATGATTTGGCATCAGGAAAATCGAGGAATTTGAAGCACGAACTTTTGGAACGTGCTTCATATCCATCAGACGTGGCGCCCTGTGACTTTAATTTGTTACCACATTTTAAAACATTTATAGCTGAAAATACGCCCAAATTTATTTTATATTTAAGATTTCTCTCCGTGAAGAACGACAAACGGTATTCCATTTGCTAGGAACACATCAGTGCAACATAATGCTATCTGATATTCCGTATACCTATATGTTGTTGATTGGGCGACAACATGGAACTGTACCGAGCGTGTTCCGAATGTCAAGGGACCCGGCGAATATCATAGAGCGGTGATTACATCTCTAGCGCTAGACGAGAGATCAAAGAAGACGTTATGGCAACCCTACATGTACGAGGGTGACTCAAATGAAAACCTTAAATATTTTTTTAAAATATTATTTACTGTGCAGAAGTGGTACAAAGCTTTATCACTTTTCAACATAATCTCCCCCACGCTAAATGCAAGTCCTCCAGCGCTTACAAAGTGCATAAATACCTTTAGAAAAAAATTCTTTTGGTAATCCGCGCAACCACTCATGCAATGCGTGGCGTACCTCTTCATCAGAACGGAACTTCTTTCCTCCCACGCGTCTTTGAGTGATCCAAACATATGGAAATCACTTGGGGCAAATTCTGGTGAGTGTGATGGATGAGGAAGAGACTCGAAATGCCGGTCTGTTATTGTTGCAACTTTTGTACAGACAGTGTGGTGCCTTGCAGTGTCATGCTGCAAAAGGACACCTGCTGACAGCAATCCACGTCGCTTTGATTTGACTGCAGGCCGGAAATGATTTCCTTAGGAGATCTGTGTATGATGCACTGGTGACAGTGGTCCCTCTAGGCATGTAATGCTCCAAAATGATGCGTTTTTCGTCCCAAAAGAGAGTCAGCATAACCTTCCCTGCTGATGGTTCTGTTCGAAACTTCTTTGGTTTTGGTGATGAGGAGTGGCGCCATTTCTTGCTCGCTCTCTTCGTTTCCGTTTGGTGGAAGTGAATCCAGGTTTCGTCCCCAGTAACGATTCTTGCAAGGAAGCCATTACCTTCTCGTTCAAAGCGCCGAAGAAGTTCTTTACAAGCATCAACACGTTCTCTCATTTCAGGAGTCAGCTTCCGTGGCACCCATCTTGCAGACACTTTGTGAAACTGGAGCACATCATGCTCAATGTGGTGTGCTGACCCATGACTAATTTGTAAACGTGCTGCAATGTCATTCAGTGTCACTCGGCGGTTTTCCTTCACTATGGTTTCAACTGCTGCAATGTTCTATGGAGCCACAACTCGTAGTGCCTGACCTGGACGAGGAGCATCTTCCACTGAAGTCATACCATTTGCGAACTTCCTACTCAATTCGGGTGTAGACTTGCTGCTGTGACAAACATGCATCACCGTACCGAACCTTCATTCGTCGATGAATTTTAATAGGTTTCACACCTTGACTGAGCAAAAACCGAATAACAAAACGTTGTTCTTCCCTGGTGCAAGTCGCAAGTGGGGCGACGGTATGTGTGCATCTACATTATGCTGCCACCTACAGGCCATTCTGCATGCTGTTTGTAGCGCGCTTACCAACTTACAGGATAACGGCGCGAAATTTCGAATTGTTATTACAAATTTAAGGTTTTCATTTGACTCATGCTCGTACATCTATACTCCGCAAACCACTGAGAAGTGAATGGAAGACGGTTTGTCCCACTGTAGCAGTTACTGGGTTTCTCCCCATTTCATTCACATACTGAGCGCACGAAGAATAATTGTTTAAATGCTTCTGTCTGTACTGCAGTTAATCTAATTTTGTCCTCACAGCCCCTACGGGAGCAATACATGGCGGGTGTTAGTATATTCATACTCTCACCATTTAAAGCCAGTTCTTGAAACTTTGAAAGTAGACTTTCTCGGGTCTATTTACGTCTGCCAATTATGTTTCTTAAGCATCTGTGTGACATTCTCCAATGGATCAAATAAACCTGTGGCCATCCGTGCTGCCCTTCTCTTTATAAGCTGAATACCTCCTGTTAGTAACATTTGGTACGGGTCCAGACACCTAAACAATATTCTAGGATAAGTCTCAGGGTGACAACGTGTTACAGCCAAGTATCTGTATCCGTATATGGGTATTTAGCTGACTTCCCAGAATCGCACTTCAGGGATGACGCACTGAAAAATGTTGTTCAGAACACACTGAGATAAAAAAGGTGGTCTTTGATTGTCAGGCTGTTCTCGCCTTGCCCTAGAGTGTAATTGCATTTACATTTGATGCTGTCGACCTCTGGAGGCTAAAGCGCAATAAACTCGTTAGGCGTAAGGAAGGAACATTAGTACTTAACGTCCCTTCAACGATGAGGTCATTAGCGACGGAGCTCAGGCGCGCATGGGGGAAGGAAATCAGTCGAAACTTTTTCAAAGGAACCATACCGGAATCTGCCAACAAAGATTTAACGAAATCAGAGAAAACCTATATTTGGGTGGTAGGATAGGGATTTGATCCAGCGTCCGAAGCCCACTGCGCCCCTTCGTAGTCAGACGTGCCAGAGTGAGGACGCAGAGCGTAACAGGAACGACGCGGGCTGGAGCTGGACGGAGGCAGGAAGAGGGGAGCGGAGCGGGGAGCAGGGACAGGGGCGACGCGCTCCACAGGAGCGGACGCCGGCGTTCCAGGCGGCGGCCATGGCGGTCACACAACGCACCACGCGCCACACGCCACGCAGCTGCGAAACGCAAAAAAGTGCGCTGTTAGCTCGCGTGCATCCGGGACCGCGAGCCCGAGAAACACGCCGCAGCTCTGACGTGCTACCGGACGTGGAACAGGGGCGGCCGGTATCCGTTGTTAACAGGCGCGCAGAGCGTCACGACACAGCGCTTTTACGGGCTTTATTACACCTTTGCTGGACCACTCTTGTTCCCTGTGCAAATAAACAACAAACAGAATTTCCATTTTCTTCGTTATTTCTTTATTTTTACCGGAGACTCAAAGGCGTACCCAAGCCCTTACGGAGGCGGACTCTCCGTTCAGTTCGTGGCACTATTCATGCTTCATTTTGCAACGCCAGCTGTACAAGCTACATGAGATGGAACCAGTCCCTAAGGTCTGCTGTAGGGAAGACGAATGCTCGGTGTCGGTTCCTTACCAGAGTTCTAGTTAAGTGTAGCTCATTTCTTAAGGGGACCACACCGTGGTTCAGGTAGAAAAAAATCGATTTTCGGTTTTCATCATATTTTGATAGATGAAGGTTTTATTTAAGTACTCTGAAAAGGATTTTGCTGAAAAATATCTTTTTTCGAGCATTTAAAGAGCATTCTCCTACCACGTGTGTTGATGTGCCACGCCCACTTTTCTGTCACCCCGTTTTCCTCATATATTTTAGATCTTCATATCCCCTACATTGCACGTTAGGGATTTTTTTTTTACTCCCGAGTGTGTTGGCTATCCTTGGACTGCAACGGTCGATATTCTTTTCTTTCTGCTGATTGTAAACAACACGCTGTCAAACCTATGGTTAGTTTTGTTCAACTTGTTATAAAGTGTTCAAGTTGTTATAAAAAACTTGCAGGTATACTATGGGCAGGCAATTAGGAGAAATAAAGAAAATCGGAAGGCAATGAAGAGAGATGTTTGGGCCACATTCTTCCATAAGTCCTGTACTGATGATAAGCCATGTCATGGATTGTGTCCATCAGGAGAAAATTCGTGGTGTAAATACAATAGCGCCCAGGCAACTGGAGAATCTTAATCTCACCAGCATTCTCTTCCTGCTGCTGTTATTACAGCAATTAAACCTGTTTTCAGAGAGTTGGCTCATCCTGGCCTTCTAAGGAAATGTCTGAATGGGCAGACCCAGAACCCAAGTGAATGTTTCAACACCATAATTTGGAACCGCCTTCCTAAAACTGTATTTGTGGGCATGCATACAATGCAACTAGGAGTTCATGACGTTGTTATTACATTCAATCGTGGTAATATTGGAAAGTGTTACGTACTGAAAAAGCTGGGAATTAATCCTGGTGAAAATATGATAACTGGACTGTAACATTGCAATAAAATGAGGATAGCCGATGCAGACAGGTCTGCATCTAATATGGCCAAGAAAGCAAGACAAACCTCCAGGAAGGTGAAAAAGGAAGCTGGAAGACCTGCTAGAGGCCAAAGAAGGGCCATCATATGCAGCAGCAGGTTTTAATTAACCGTAAGTAACAAATTTCAAAAGTTTTTTTCTTTAAATTCTATTTCCCACAAACTAAAATTTTCAGTACATATGCCCCATTATAACAGAAACTATCACAGATAAATGAATGAAATTTTCAGAGACTCTG
The DNA here is from genome assembly GCF_023897955.1 of Schistocerca gregaria. Classification (NCBI taxonomy): domain Eukaryota; kingdom Metazoa; phylum Arthropoda; class Insecta; order Orthoptera; family Acrididae; genus Schistocerca; species Schistocerca gregaria. The sequence continues at coordinate 432,092,423 of NC_064921.1, forward strand.
CACAACATAAAAAGCTACCTCTGGTACTACATTCATTATATTCCCCCATTAGGAAGTTCGCAAAAAAATATTTTCTGCAGAAAAACTTAATATTTTTGTTAATAAATTAAAAAAAGTATTTCTTAAAAAGTATAAAGTGGATAAAGTAGATTTTAGTAGAGTTGACTCTATTAGCATCTTGTAACATGCAGTAAAAATATTAAGGTCCTGCATCAAATAGTTTTTTCGGAAATGGGTCAAATACTTGCTTAAATTAACATGGGTTAGATAGGCAGGGTGTGGTCCCCTTAAGGAGACCGGGAACAGAACACTTGTGCGATCCATTCTTGAGCACCGCTCGAACGTTTGTTATCCTCCCCTCCCCCCTTCTCACAGATCGGATTAAAGGAAGACATCTAACCGATTTAGAGACGTGGTACTAGATTGATCGCCGGTAAGTTCGATCAATATCACGGAAATGTAACGTGAATTCAACTGGGAATCCCTGGAGGTACGATGACGTTCTTTTCGCGAAACACTATGGACAAAATTTAGAGAATCAGCAGAGTCAAACTGCAGAACGATTTTACTCCCACCAATGTACATCCCGCGGTAGTATCGCGGAGACGAGAAAAATTAGGGCTCGTAAAGAAGCATATTGACAGTCCTTTTTCCTTCGAGTACACGGTACCCTTCGTCATGCACCGTATGGTGGTTTGAACAGAATGTGTGTATAGATGTAGATGTATGTAGCATTCGATTAGGACACGGCGTTCTCATTCAGAGAATGACGGACAGGGTGAGCAGCAATCTGCGGCTGTCTGCTGGTGACACTGTGGTGTACGGAAAGGTGTAGTCGTTGAGTCACTGTATGAGAATACAAGATGACTCGGAAAATTTCTAGTTCATGTGATGAATGGAAATTTGCTCTAAATGTAGAAAAATTTAAGTTAATGCAGGTGAGTAGAAAAAACAATTTGTTAATGTTCGAATAAAGCAATGGTTGTACGCTGGTTGACAGCGTGCAGAACGCTGGTGCGACCCATTCTTGTCTACTGCTCGATACCCACCAGGATGGACTGAAGGAAGACATTGAAGCAATTCAGGGGCAGACTGCTAGATTTGTTTCCGGTAGGTTCGATAAACGCTTGGGTATTACAGAGTTTTTTCGTTAACTCAAGCGACAATTTCTGGAGGGAAGATGGCGTTCTTTTCGCGAAAAACTATTTAGCAAATTTTGAGAACCGGCATTTCAGGTTGACTGCAGAACGATTCTACTGCCGCCAACCCACATTTCGTGTAAGGACCACGAAGTTAAGAGAAATTTGGACTCGAACGCAGGCATAGGCAGTCGGTTTTCCCTTGCTCTGTTTGCGAGTGGAACAGGAAAGGAAATAAATAGTAGTGGTACAGGGTACCCTCCGCCATACACCATACGATGGTTTGCGGAATATGCATGTACATGTTTGTAAGAGCTGTTAAGTTTCCAAGAGTTCGAAAGTAACTAATGCAGCTTAATAAGGCTGTTGTCCTGCCATCTAGGTTATAGGACAAATCGTGTAAGGACCACGAAGTTAAGAGAAATTTGGGCTCGAACGCAGGCATAGGCAGTCGGTTTTCCCTCGCTCTGTTTGCGAGTGGAACGGGAAAGGAAATGAATAGTAGTGGTACAGGGTACCCTCCGCCATACACCATACGATGGTTTGCGGAATATGCATGTACATGTTTGTAAGAGCTGTTAAGTTTCCAAGAGTTCGAAAGTAACTAATGCAGCTTAATGAGGCTGTTTTCCTGCCATCTAAGTTATAGGACAAATCGTTCAGCCAAAAAAATTTAATACATCACAAACATCACACTAACCTGCTATTTGACTTGCGTGAAAGATAAACTGAAGTACAGAATATCATATATCCCCATTAACTAGGCAGACGAAGGCATCTGACACGTAAACACAGAAATTCATAATAAAGAAACAGTATCTAAGGTGACACCATGGGGTTTGAATAGTGACTACTCTTCTTGTTTCGTGAAATGTTCTACCGGCATTAGAAATGCAAAATTTTGTTCCGAGTGATACGCTCTACTTACTATATGACGAGCATGTGAGAACTGAACGCAACTTTGTATGTATGTAGGAATTGCTTCTGAAAATTTTTGCCCGGGGTGTAGTCTTATATGGAAGTGAAACGAGGATAATGAGTTGTACAGACAAGAGCATACTAGATCTGAAATGTCGCACTGAAGGTTAATGTTGAATATTGAATACAGCTCCAGTAACTTACGACGAGGTACTGCATCGAGCCGGGGAAAAAAATAAAGTTATGACAATACTAAACCGTAAGAAGGGATAGGTTGATAGCAGGCATTCTGAAAGGTCAATGCATGGTTAGTTTTGTTAAGAAGGGAATGGGTGAAGCAAAAATTGCAGCACGAGACCAAGCTAGACTTGTGCGAGAAGGTTCAACTGGAAGGAGGTCGTAATAGTTACTCAGAGATGAAGAGAATTGCACTGGATGGACAGACTAGTGCGGAGAGCTGCATCAAACCTGTCTTCGGACTGCACTCGAAAAGCGAATACTACTGCCTACGGCGCAAAGGTTGGAGAAATATGGCAAGATTTTGGTTGAAATCTTTGAGGTTTGCTGGGCCCCTCCCTGAGGTGCTGCCTACCAGTTTCAGTCTGGAGGCGCCATTAGTAATGGAGGGGCAATATTTAATAACGTCAGCCACTCGTACCCAGTCAAATAACAGTCGATCGAGGATCGGAGATGAATGCCAACTGATAACACGACAAGATTTTACTGTTAGATCACATAACACCTTTGAGAGGAATTTTATTTTCTTCCTTTTTTTCAAATAGTTTCTCTTCCGAATGACATGTACTGTGCACCCTCCAGTCGTTGCGTGATAATTTAAAATCTACGTGCAACCTACCTAGAAAATAGTAGCTTTGCAGTTACAACAGAAACTGCCACACTGTCACTCACAGTAGGTAACGAAGATCTAAAATATTTGTGAGTGACAGATTACTTCAGTTAACGTTTACTCAGTTCTGATCTTTTGTAATTTCTTCGTTGAGTTGCTGAGTCCTATGTCTGTTTTGCCCTTCCGTCGACGATGCCGTGAAGCCTACTTCTGCCTTGCTTGCAGGAGTGTTCACCTGCTTGAAGCACCTCCCACGAGTAGGTGTTGGCTAGGTTCTACAGCTGCTGCAACTAGGGCTGATTCAGCGGCTGCGAAAGGAGAACGAGCGCTAGTTCTCTGTGGCGTGTTGCAGTCACTGCGTATGACGGATGCAATGTTTTCCGACTATGTTGAAACACAACAGAGCGGTGACTAAAGCAAAAACTACAGTCTCTCTTCTACTTCACCGCGACTATCGACATTGGCATTAAACGATTTTAGTCCCGCTATCTGTACAGGTTTATTAAACTCTCAAGGCTACACACTGTACGCCTTTTCTTGGTGATAAAACAGAAGTTTTCAAAACTTGCACGGTATCGCTGACTACGGCTCTATTTTCCTTACTGTTTCACGCCCGGCGACTCAGTTGGCCAAGTACTACGCTAGCAACTCGAAACATCCATAGTTCAACTCGCTTTTAGTGCCCGGATGATTGCTACAGTTTGCCCTTCGTGTCGGCAAAGCTTTGTCTAAACGAATAAAGTCATCCGTCTTTTTTTTACCTCACGAATACTGCGCTAAACTTAAAAAGGTCTTGGTTAGTTGCTTTACACCACACTGTCATCCTCAAGTGCCTAAACGAGTGTTTACGAAGCAGATCGTGCCATATCATTCCGTAAATAAGGAGTTATGAAGCAGAAACTGACTGACATGTACTTATCTATTTGATCATGAGATGTTAAGGCTTTCATACAGAAGTCTTTTCGGCATTACAGAGTGTCATGTTACTGTCTTCTTCTAAAGCGCATAGGCCTTTCCGTCGTCCTCGGGCACGCGTACAGTCATGCCATACCACAGTCAAATCTCTAGGTACAGTCGCAAATCTCAGTTAGTTCAATTTGCAATAATGAACAAATGGTTTAATGATTTATTAACCATTTGCTCTCTCGAATGAGTGATGCCAGCAAATGACCTGTAAAATGTGTTGGAGCACATGCCCCTCAACGTTGAACACAAAAGGCAACATGTTCTATTTGCCTAAAATCCGGCGAGACTGAACTAGACGTCTGGACGATATTATATAACAACTGGCGACGTAGAGAAAAAGTAAAATAGCAGAATATCTTCTTATCTAGACGTAGCTGCAGACACCGCAAACACAACGGGAACCCCGCAATCCAGTAATGTCAACAGTTAGCACATCGAAAGTACCAGAAACGGGAGCTAATGCATGAAGATGAAGGAAGGTTAGAAGTTAATGCCTCGTCGATGATTAGGTGACTAAAGAGGGAGCAATATTTTAAATTTTAAAAGTAGAATGATGGGGGACTACACGACAGGGGAGGGGGGGGGGGAGGGGGGTACATAAATAAGAATTTCCGGAGGACATACGAACCCTGTTCCTCAGGAATACGAGTCCAGTACTTGAGACACTACGCCACATCACTCGGTAGTTCTGAAAGAGACGTACTTTTAAAGTAGCAACAATTATCTACAAAATATGTGCAGGATAATATGGACGATTTACCACATGCTGCAACAGAGAAGATGTTTTTCGTTATAAATGAAATGACTGACGGACATCACTCTGATTGTCCCCGAGGGAGTACTTGCACAGTCACATTTCGATAGGAATGTAATTTCTAATCGATGTTGCGGCCACCACAGATGGGAAAATAATTCAGAAGTATAGGAATGGCTAGGAGATGGACTGTGGCCTTGTTGAAAAAATATCTATCGGTCGATAACTCTATGCAGACTCTATGCTCACTAATCCTTGGCAGATCGGCCAACTCTAGAACCATACAACCAGACAGAATAAAAACGCTTTCTTTGCATATGTTTCGGTCTTCCATCAGTGCTGTGAAATAAAGCATTTCTAAAATGTAGACACTCTGATGGCTGCTACAGACACCTTGTCAATGTATGACAAAATTCGAGGAAGGAGTGAGTCACCTTCCCATTCGGTAATGTTTCTGTTCTCAAAAATTTCAAGAAATCACAGGGAGACGGACATGTGAAACTGGAAAGACGAAGATCACAACACTACACCAACGCTATCCCACCTCGATCGGTACGCAGGAACGCCGTCGCCGTGTCAGTGTGTAACGGGGGTGGGGGGTGGAGAAAGTCGCATTCCGTTTCTAACGAAGTAGATTGGGTAGCTTCCATAGCGGACAGGACCACTTTTCTCCGTTCTGTGGCCACTAAACGACTCGACAGTCTCGGCGACACATTTCCCGGATAGCAGCAGGCAGGCCATTTCCCACTTTTCTCGGTCTCGCTTGAGATCGCCTTAAATATAACGGCGTTCACGTAACTGCGGGGGAAAGTTTGCGTAAGAAGGCGGCTCATTACAGGCTACTCAGCTGCGGGGCTACCATGTTTTTTGTTTGCGGCAGCTTTCTAGCAGTATCGACGGTGCCCTCGGCCACTATATTCGTACGCGACAGCAAACAGCAGCCGTGCGTTACGACAGACCGTCAATTGCTGCCGAAGCATAGTGCTCAGACACGCTGTGGATAGGTATCCAGAACGGTTGTCCTCCAAGTTCTACAAATGAGAAAGGGGTGAATTACAGAATTGACTGCCACCAACAGTAACTGTTCAACGTATCTGTGGCATTAACCACGCAGTAAGAATCAACAGAACACGCACGGTCCCAATATTTCTCGAAGACCTCGACAGAAAAATTTAAGTAATTAAAATTACAGCAAACAAAAACATTTGAAAAAGACGCCACGAGGAATCCGTACTAATTACTGCGATTATTCAAATGCGTTTTGAAAGAGTCCCTCTAGGCTTCGAAAAATGAAGCTCGATGTTGTTGCGCTTAGTGTGAAAGCAACTGCCGTGTTGGATGGAAACTCAAACTACCAAAGGAACTGACGATTATGACAGTCGAGCTCTTGGCTAATGCTCCAACACGTCGAGAAGCACGTGGACTATAAGTTCGTTATCCTAAGATGAGTGTTAGAACTGCTACGGCAACTGCACAGCTGACGTCCCAACCATCCAATGACATATGACACCATGAGTATGATATTGCGGTTCGTAATTAGCTGCCAAGATGTTACCATATGCTGAGTAAAAGAACTCTGTGCCATTGCTGAAAATGAAACAGTAGACAAACTAACAAAAGCAGACGTCTATGACGGAGGGAGGGGACACGTGGAATTTCCAGCTATATCTTTTTAACGCTGTCAGCTTAAAAATCAGAGAAAATAGGTACACCGAATGACAAGAGACCTCCAGATACAAAGGCAAATATTACGCTAAAGTTTACTCAGTGCTGATTACTAACTTGTGGCACGAAACACATCTGCGCTGCAGAGACAAGAGACGTGTCACAATCAACCAAAGCTGTTATACGAAACACTACGACGTATTGGTCTGGACCCATCCACTATGTACGACTGCGATAAAGATGAGGATGTCAAACATATCTTTATTGGCTGCTTGAACAGATGCTGCGTTACAAGTCGTCTACAATAACGTTTTTTCGCCATCGGCTGCTGTTTGTCGACATATCTAATCACACTGCTGTGATCGAAATACTTGAGAACATGTCGTCGTTTATGTACCATTTTGCCAGAAGAGTAGTTAACTTTATGGTTCTACTGTAATTTTATGTTGATTGTCTCGTATATGTATGTAGCTCTACAATGCAGCTAACCTTATTACGTATAAGTGGCAGTCAAATGAAAACGAGACAAATGGAAAAATGTAAGTAAATCGTTTGTAACCTCAAAAGTAATCAGCATAATTTTAGTGCTTTATCCCACTGTGGGACAAGACGATCAATGACTTCATGGAAAAGTGTTTGCAGTTGACAACGAAATCATGATTGCACCCAAGCGTGGATCTATTTGTCCGAGTAAATCAACTACCAAGAATGTGGACCGGTCTACTTGTTGCCAAAGTTGTTTCGACTACGATGCGGAAGTTTCGGTGGGAAGCCCACACACATCCTCTAGACAGTCCCGATCTCTCCCCATGTGATTTCCAAATTTTAGGAAGACATTCGTCATCGTCAATTTGCTTCGGACGAAGAGGTGCACGCCAAGGTACAATTGTAGTTCCGTACGCAAGCGCAAACATTTTTCCATGAAGGCATTAACCATCTTGTCTCACACTGGGATAAATGTATTAACAGCTACTCTTCAAATAATAAACAGTTTACTTACTTTTTTCCTATCTGCCTCGTTTTCATTTCACTGCTCATTATAAGTTGATGGCTGTATAAATCCTGTTCAAATCGGGGAAAAAGCTTCTGACTCGTCCAGAAGAGCAAATCTGTGTGTGGAAGAGTCGATGGTATACCTCTTTGAAAGTCTGACAAGAAATTACGGACTAAAAATGCACCGACTGTGGCAATTTTTCTGCTGTTGTTCCACTCGTTTGAATGCCATGCCGCCCGGACGTTAACGCGGCGAAGATGAGCCTCCACGACAAAAGGCTTGATATTATTGTGAGTATCCATCGCATGTGTTGGCTTTCTGCAAACTGATACTGAACGGATACGTCTGTTTATGTGGCTGGGAGGTATGCTAGCTTTTTAAAAAATCGTGTTTTTGTTAGTGATTTTCGCACTGAGAGTTTCAACTGTACAGATCTGGTTCGTTGCTTCCATCTCCCTTTTCCCATAATATTCAGAAATCTTAATGTTTTTCCTTAAACCGGTTTGCACAATGATTGGGCACACATCAGATACCGTAGACGTCAAGTACAGAATAGGCAAAGTTTGCTTGTAACAATCTACTATATTTCCCCATCTCTCAATTAAAATTTATCTCAGCTTTCCTGACATTCTATACGACGAACGAGTGACTGAACCATCGACTAGACTATAGCTTTGTAGTATACTTTTCACGTAAACCGCCTAGTGAGACAGCTTAATAGTAGAAAAAAAGGGTTCACCACCAGGAGGGCTGTGGTTCAAATCCCCGACTATCCATGCAGATTTAGTTATTCCGCGGTTTCCCTAAATCGCTTAATGCAGATACTGGGATCAGTCCGTCAAGAGAAACAGAGCTAATCTCCTTATCCACTTCCAGCTTAAGCTTTGTATCTAATGACCTCATCATCGACAGGACGTTAAACCATATCTTCCTTTTCCTCTAGAAAATGTCTAAAGGAAGACAAATCCTTCAAATGTGCCACTATGTTTACATGGGGCTCCCGAAACCGAATTTTGTAAACCGGATTCCATGTAAGGCTTTGGTTGATCACGTGGAGTTGAAAACACTGCAATACTGAGTATGGACAGGCGGTTCTAACTGCCGGGTTTCTATTTACATAATCGATTTTCGCTCTCATGTCCACGCACAACCGTTTTTTTAAATGTGCTTGTGTTGTCAGGTTAGTCTTGTTTTTAAAAATTTTCGGCTATGTGCATTGAAAGAGAAGTAGAAATATTAAACTGAGCATAAAGTGTATTTAATTGAACAGAAATAGCCAATGTGCCGACTCAATCAAACACCAGAACAACAGATCTCCAGACGCAATTAATGTAAAATAACAGACGATCGGAAAGTAGGTATTTTACCGGTCTAGCAACACCGCTTCAGGGTTCGGGCTTGAAAATGTAAATACGAAAGGGAAAAGCAGTTTCCGAAATTCGATTTCGTCTTCCAGAGGTTGTCGCGTGTAAACGTAGTGTGAGTGTACTGGCCAGTCTGCTTGCCACACAGAGGGCCTATTTGTAGGCTATTTAATCTTTCACTCGTGTTGTTCGCCATGAGATAAAGGACGTGCCACTTGAGTACAGTCTTGTCCTTGTGCATGTGCAAGATTGTAGAGGACGCCCATTTTTTCGACTGTACGGTGTCGCGAACGCCGTTGCCCCAACTAATCCACATGGCGTGCAGAAACGAGCCTGTCCGCCTGTGCCACTATGAAGCTATGTGCGTTTGCTGCTTCCAGGTGGCGGCAGCAGGCAGTCAGCCTTTGGCTGCATTTAGCTATGCACATTCCCAGCGCGCCACCTGTTGTTGACGATAGCGCCGGTCGAATCGGGCCGCGGCGCAACGACCTCAGCTTTGCTATCCAGGAAAGGGAGAGTGTTGAAGGGCTCAGTACAATGTGCGTACGAGTGAACAAGAGGGCGGGGGCGGACGGGGAGGGGGGGGGGGGGGGGGGCGAGGAGAAGGGAAAAGAGTGGAGCTGTGCAATAAAAGAGAAAATTGCTTGTTCATGCATAGCGCGCGGCGCCGCGGAATCCATTTGATCCAGTTCTACTTTCCCTTGCTCCTCTCCCATTCCTTCCTGGTTGTCTGCCGCCGCAGGCAGGAAATAGGGAAGCGCGTGCGTGGCTCGTCCAGTGAACTCAACTACCCGGCAGATTCTGCTGCCAGGCTTCCGTAACTCTCCTTTATCCTCTTCCTCTCATCCCTAACCACCACATTATTTCATAGTATGCTTCCTGCACAGCACGTACTTGAACATTCGATTGACAAATAATGATGTCTCTTCCTAAAACAAAAAGATGTATTTGTGCTTATTCTGTTACTAGTGGTATCACTGTCCTGGGTTACAATTACTGGTACTCTTACGTTTCAGCCAAACGCAAACGATTCTCGTTTATACCTTTGCACATACACCACTTTCATTTTTATTAATGATCTTATGTTAAGGTTTTAACACAAGAAGAAGTCAAGTGTTACAGTTAGAAATTGTGGCTTGATGCAGCATTACGTCACGACACGCAAATTACACAGGGTATATTAATCCAATATATGGCAATGAGAGCACTTAGCAACTCCCATCAAACTTACGTAATTTATAACGTTTACGAAAATTTCTCTCACTGATACCCCCCAAAAAACTATGAAAAGAAATATTATAATAACATATTACATTTTCACCGTTCATGCAGTAATGCTCCACCATTTGACATTATTTCGTAATTTATTATTTCTTTACTACAACGTATTTTCACTACATTTCACAGACGGTGTCCAGATATACTACTGACTGTACTTGTGCTTTTCAGCAGGTGTGATGTTATAAACCTTGAGATGCATAAAAAACTAGCTTTCGCTTAAAACAGTATGCAAATTACCCACACTATACTCATTCAGGGTCATAATTAGATCACTTAGTGACTGTCAACAAACTTTACACATAATTTCAAATCTTTTATAAACTTTCTGTTCCCCACACGCTTAATGTCAAATATTTAACAAATGAACTCATTTGTAAAGTCATCAGACATGTGAAGCTGCTTTATTATAGGAAATCGATTCTTTTATGAATTGGGGTTTAAGTACAACAAATGTTAAAAAATTATATATCACCTGTATTAATTTAACTCTTTCAATATATTTCCTTTCCTAACCTCAAAATATCTCTATTTATCCTCGAAATGATTCATCAATCAATGTTTTCTAATTATCTCCTGATGGTTGTGTACATTCATTGTACCACGCATCTGCAGGAAAAATGCCATCTAGTCAGCTGTGTCTCAATCTGCAGGAACAAGTTATCTCGACAGGAGGAAAAATCAAACTCAGGGAGGTGCCCAGAAACATTGCACCTACTGCAGCTAAATAATCACCACAAAATTTTGATCAATGTTGTGATAAAAACATTACCTGCTAGCTATTTTGAAAAATGTTGAAACCACAAGACAGTTGCTTAAACTACAATCTTTTACTGGGTACACGAGTGGTTTCGGAACAGTTACAGTTTCATCATCTGGTGTAAACTGCAATAATAAATATATTCTGTTAGCTGCAAAAGGGAGGGGATCCTCAAGTCTTAAATATCAGATAAACAACTACGTGGCTAAAATTCCAAAAATAAAACAAATTAAAAGAGAGAACAGGATGTTACAAATAAAATCACTTAATCATCTGTGGTCATCCTTACTGCAAATGTTGTCATGGATCCAAAGGTTCTGTGTCAAAATAGTAAAAGGGACCTAAAACCATCCGAAAAAATAGACATAACAACTGGACACCAAAATACCAAATAATGAAACATGTAAAATGTAATAAAAGTGTGTGTGTGTGTGTGTGTGTGTGTGTGTGTGTGTGTGTGTGAGGGAGGGACGGAGGGAGGGAGGGGGGAGTGGGAGAGGAATCACATATTTCATGGAATACAGGGGAGATTAACAGTGGACGCAATCTTTAGTATGAGACAGTTGATGGAAAACCATTGGGAGTATGGGAAATATCTGGTGATGACATTTCTCGACCTAGTTAAAGCATATGACAGTGCTCCCAGGGAAAAGGTATGGGCAACCTTGAAGACAAAGGAAGTTAGAAAGCTAACACTTGAAGTCATCCAGGCAATGTATGAAAAAAACTCTAGTTGTATGCAGACACCAGTTGGAAGAACTGAATGGTTTAAGAATGTTAGGGGACTAAGACAAGGAAGTGTGATATCACCACTACTATTTATAATGGAGATGGATGAAATAGTCAAAGAGACGAAAGAAGCCCATAGAGGAAAGAAGATGAAGCTGTTACTCTTTGCTGATGATACTGTGGTGTGGGGAACAAGCAGTAAGGAGGTACAATAACAATTAGACATCCTAAATGATAAGGTTGAGAAATATGGAATGAAATTGAAAAGTAAGACCATGATGGTAACCAGAGGGGATAGAGAGGGCAAGGAACAAATTCATATTAAGGGCTGGGATATTGAAATAGTGGACAACTTAAAATATTTGGGAAGTGTATTAATGGGGAATGCTCGTTTGGAGGCAGAAATTAGCAAAAGAATACAACAGAGTAGTGCATTTTACCAGTGTGTGAGGGGCTTGGTGTGGGGGAAGGAAGTGCCAATGAGGTGCACGCTGGTGCTATACAAGACTTATTTCGCACCCTTACTAATTTACGGCTCAGATACTTGGACTATGACTAGAGGAGAGGAGAGTAGGATACAATCTGGTGAAATGAAGTTTCTGAGAATATGCTAGGGAAGACGAGGAGAGACAGAGTGAAAAATGAAGATGTTAGGAAGGAAACTGGAGTGGAGAAGTTGACTGAGAAAATTGAAAAGAATAGATTAAAATGGTTTGGACATGTGAAGAGGATGGGAGAGGGAAGAGTACCAAGAAGAATGGTGGAGTTCAAGATTGAGGGCAAGAGGCTGAGAGGAAGACCAAGAAAAAGATGGATTGAAACAACAGAGATGAGTTTAAGGAGAAGAAACCTGTTATGGAACCAAACTGTGGAAGAAGAATGGTGGAAAGACTGAATAAAGTGGCGAAGTACCATTGATACCCCAACCCGACCAAATGTTGGATAGAGGGGAACGAAGATGATGACGGCTTACAAAAATTCCATAACAGCTGTTCCCAGTGACGTGTGACCGGGAACACAAACAGGAAAATATGTAATTGTAAATACCAGTCATAAGTGTGCGGCTTCAGCACTCGTGGCTAGTAATTAGTGTTACATAGTTTTCCTGTTTGTGTTCCCCGTCGCACATCAGAGGGGAACGGCTGTTATGAAATTCTTATAAGTAATTCCATGCAATATGTGATCTACCCCCCCCCCCCCCCAAATTTTTACTGCAATTTACATGTTTCATTATTTTGATCTTTTGGTGTTTGGTTGTGTGGAAAGACCTGGAGAACAGAGGAGTAGCAAAACAGATTATTTGGAGAGTAAGGGAAATGTATCATGGAAGTGTGAGCTGTGTGAAAGTGGGAGGAGAGAGATCAGCTTGGATTGAGGCAGGAAGTGCACTTCCACCATTACTCTTCATTGTAGTGATGGATGATGTAATGAGTACAATAGCACAAGTAATTGGTGAAAGGAAGATGAAAGCTATGGTGTTTGCAGATGATCTGATGATTTGGGGGAATAAGGAGGAGCAAGTACCAGAGCAGTTGGACATATGGGAACGAACAGTACAAGAATATGGGATGAAATTTAGTATAAGTAAGAGAGGAACAATTGGAATGAAAAACAGAAGTATTTCGGAAGAGTGTCAGAAGCCTGATACGGAGCAAGGATGTACCCCAAATCAGTAAAAAGGTTATATACTGGTTATACTATGTCCCTATACTGACATATGCATCAGAAACCTGGGTTAGGAAAGGAAGATAGTAAGACAAAGAACAAGCTAGTGAGATGAAATTCTTGAGAAACAATACTAGTGTGACAAAGATAGACAGATTAAGAAATGAGAGGATCAGAGAGTTAATGAAGGTGGAACCATTACAGGAGGGGATAGAGGAAGCAAGGCTGAAATGGCATGGACACATTAAGAGAATGGAGGAGAAGAGCATACCTAGGAGGATACACAAGATTAAACTGGAAGGAAAGAGACCAAGAGGAAGACCGGGAGATAGATGGCTGAAAGGGATAGAGGAACGCATCTAGAAGAAAGGAGAAGACTGGACCAAGGTGAAGACGGAGAGATGGTGGCAAGACAGAAGATAAGGGAGAGGCCTATGTTCCATACAGACCCAGCCAGAGGCTGGAAACTGTCCAAGATGATGATGATGGTGTTTGGTTGTGATGTCTGTGTTTTATTTTTTTTCCAGATTGTTTTAGGTCCCTTTCACTCTTTTGATGTGGAACCTTTGGTTCCATGACAACACTGGGGTGAGGAAGACCTCAGATGATCAAGTGATTTTATTTGTAAGTAACATCATATTTTCTCTTTTAATTTATTTGACTTCTTTAATTTTAGCCACGTAGTTCCGCATCTGATATTTCAAACTTGAGGATCCCCTCCTTTTCACGTGTAACAGAATATTTTTGTCATTGCAGTTTACAACAGATGATGGAACTGTAACTGGCATGTACCCAATAAGGGATTGTAGATGAAGCAACTGTCCTGTGGTTTCTACATTTTTCAAAATGTACTTTACAGTTGTGGCTGCCCCATAAGAAGATTTCTCTGTACCTGCTCGCTGTCAATCTGCAACTGCATCCGCAAATTCAGACTGGTAATGTGCAACAAAAAAGGTCCCAATGAACATTTCTTATAATCAAGCAACGTATGTTTCAATAATTCCATTATAATGAATAAGTTGTTGTTGTTGTTGTTGTGGTCTTCAGTCCTGAGACTGGTTTATGCAGCTCTCCATGCTACTCTATCCTGTGCAAGCCTCTTCATCTTCCAGTACCTACTGCTACCTACATCCTTCTGAATCTGCTTAGTGTATTCATCTCTTGGTCTCCCTCTACGATTTTTACTCTCCACACTGCCCTCCAATACTAAATTGGCGATCCCTTGGTGCCTCAGAACATGTCCTACCAACCAATCCCTTCTTCTAGTCAAGTTGTGCTACAAACTTCTCTCCTCCCCAATCCTATTCAATACCTCCTCAGTAGTTATATGATCTACCCATCTAATCATCAGCATTCTTCTGTAGCACCACATTTTGAAACCTTCTATTCTCTTCTTGTCCAAACTAGTTATCGTCCATGTTTCACTTCCATACATGGCTACACTCTATATAAATACTTTCATAATCGACTTCCTGACACTTAAATCTATACTCGACGAATAAGCTATTATTCACTATATCCATCATAAAAGAACAGCAACTGTATTGATAATTACAGCAACTTTAATATACTGTTTATTTTTCAATCCGAGTTGTACATTTTTTTACAGTATGGTTAGTCTTAAGCTCCCTGTATCATATTCACATCATGTTGTTGTGTCAGCAACCTGTCGAGTATATAAGGACCACATCCCATTGTAATTATGAAGACGTGATGAGTTGCTGACACAATTACATGGATAAGAACAGAATCCAGGGAGATCAAACCTAATGTGCAATGTGTGACTGGGACTGAAAAATAAATGATATATTAGAGCAGTTTTAATTATTCATTATTCTCTTCCAAACAGCTATCATTAGACTGTATATGACAAGTGATGTATTCAAAATTGAAAGAGGGGCCAGTCCAAGATATTTGATGATACCAAAACTATTCTCAATGTATCTAAGGGAAGTTTACAGAGTTTTAAAGCAGGAAAGCAAAGAAAGAAGTGTGTTAGTGGAACATATCTGAATTTCCATAATTTTGCTGATGACATTGTACTGTTTGCACCCAATGCAGCTAAACTTCAGCAATGAATAGAAGAAGTTAGTAATGTAAGTCTAAAAGTACAACTGAAAATAAATTGTAATAGGATGAAAATAATGTACAATCAGTACATATAAAAGTAAACAGTTGAAATTAGCAATGAAATTATAGAAACAATTGATGAATTTTTATATTTAAACAAAGACTGGGTAGACTGCTAAAGAAATAATACAGAAGAGAAACACCTGCCTGAATTGTCTTGGAAAACTACACAGAGTTTTCAGAGCAAATATTCTAATACATGTGAAACGGGAAAGCTACAGTCAGTGTGTTTTAAGAATTCTGACTGGCAGGGAGAAACTGACTTTTAACATAAAAACTATATAAAAAAAACTGAGGGTCGCTCTGTTGGTAATGGATGTTAGGAATCACTAGTATATACAGGAAAACAAGCAAAAGCATATAGGAATAGACTTGAATGGAACACATATGTATGACTGTATTGAATATGATATTAAGATTATCAGGAATGATAGCCACATGAATATATGATAGATAGCCTGAGGAAGTTCTTTGATGGATATCAAAAGATACCAGGAGACTAAGACAATGACCTAATCGAAGACGGTAGGTGGCATTACAAAACAGAGGAGCAGCATGGGTGCATATCCAAGACTATAATGCATGGAAAAAGATAAGGGGGAGACTTTTAGCCGGCACTGAATGTCAAATAGCTAGTGATTATCTTTTGAATAGTTTGTACATTCACCGTTTAACAAATGCAGACCTTGTCTTCATTTACAACTTTCTTTTTCCCCCCACAATTTGGTTGTACAGTCACCGCCTGAGACAATATTACCCACACAATGAAAAGCACAGTGTTCACCGTTTAGCCTTACAAGACATATGCATCATTGAATATGGTCCTTCTTGGCAATACATACTAATAAATAACACAACACCCTACAAAATCGTGTTCAGAGAGCCCACCTCCTGTTTGTGGCACAGGAGGTTCTCCCCAATTTCTGACTTTCCCACATACATTACTCATGGAAATGTGTTTGTAGCCACTCAGCAGCTGTCCTCCAAATATTCCAGAAATAAGCAACTATGAGCATTGGATATGGGAAGTAACAACCAACTAGACAATAACAATAAAAACATGAAACACATCTTTGGACTGATGTGATGTAAGGAAAGTTACAGTGTAATGTCCATTTGATATCATTAGAAAATGTCCTTTTGCAGTCGTAAAAGGAAAGGGAAAGAAATCAGTGAAAATGAAATGAAATGTCGTGTGACGGGGGCCTCCTGTCGGGTAGACCATTCACCTGGTGAAAGTCTTTCGATTTGACGCCACTTCGGCGACTTGCGCGTCGATGGGGATGAAATGATGATGATTAGGACAACACAACACCCAGCCCCTGAGCGGAGAAAATCTCCGACCCAGCTGGGAATCGAACCCGGGCCCTTTGGATTGACAGTTTGGCGCGCTGACCACTCAGCTACCGGGGGCGGACAAGGAGCCATATAAAGAAACCATGCTGGACTCAACATGAAGTGATTAAGTGAAACTATGATGAGAAGTAAAGTTCGATACCTCTCGTCCTCACTGCAAGTCTTTTTTCTTGCCCGCTGAACCATCTCAATCAGGATGTTGTGATATATATAAGCTTTCACATCAGTTTAGTGAAGCTTCAGGAAATAATGTGTGTGTAGTATCAATGCGATTATATTAATATACCACCTTTAGTCATATGTGATATTACTTGAATCCTCCTGAAGCAAGTAAGTATAATTCTCATAATCTTTTGCTGAAAAGTTTTCAATAGATGTGAAATTCTGCTACTTGTTTGCAATGTGGAAAATTGAGGAAATAAGACTCATGCCATTATTATATAATTTAATTTTAAGGTTTCTGAAAACAAATGGTTTGTGCAACCACTCACCATATAGCGGAGATGCTGAGTCACAGAGAGGCACAACAAAAAGGCCTTCGTAAAAAATAGATGACAGACACACACACACACACACACACACACAAATGCAATTCACACACACATGACTGCAGTCTCAGGCAACTGGTGCCATTTTTAGATAAATGGTTTGAGTGGCATTTATGTGGACTCTGCACTGGTACTGAATTGTTTTTCATTCTTAATTGATAAGTTTATACAAGGTAACAGATGCAAAAGAGTGAAGTGCACTGCAGAAAGCCAGATATCTGTGTGGCAAACACAGGTAAGGTTAACTATATGACAATGAAGATTATAGAATCAATCTGACTCTTGAACTCCTACCTACTTCCCTAAAAAACTGTAAACAATAAACACATTTAAAACAATTAAGATGGGGTGAGAAATACCAACATCCATGACTGAAACAGTAATGAAGTGTGTGGAGCAGGAGTCAATATTGGGATTATTTCTTTTTCTTATGTATGTGAATGATGTTATACATCCTTCTAATTCCTAAATAATTACTTATGCAGATGACATATCTGTACCATTTTATGGTAACAATGAGGAGGAATAACCTATTTTCTAACACACGGGATATCTGAGGTGACTAAATATTTTAGTAACCAAGACCTAAACATAAATACCATTAAATTACAGCTACTGGAGTTAAAACAGCCAACCCATTCCACAGATGTACTTATGGAATTTCACATATAGGGAATGATATTCCTTGGTCTATACTTGGATGGTAATGAAAATCATCTTAGCTACATTTGCAGGAAAATAAGCAGTGCATTGTAGCTGTTTAGCCAAATGTCTAAAATTGAATGTAATCAGAACAATGCACTGCTGGAGAATTTTCCCATTTATAAGTTATAGGATAAAGCTGTGGGTTTCTTCTGCTGAATTAAACTTGAACTGAATACTGGTGCTACAAAAGACAGCTGTAACGCTGACACATGGTCTTGGATCCCGGGAAAACTGCCGTGATGTCTGAACCAAAAATAAATACCTCACTGTGTGTGTGTGTGTGTGTGTGTGTGTGTGTGTGTGTGTGTGTGTGTGTGTGTGTGTGTGTGTGTGTGCGTGTGTGTACTTGTCACATTTTTTGTAAGCCATTAGAGTGACACAACCAAATGTTATGATGTATGTAATCACATCGCAAAAAATTTGTACAGTTATTGCAAAAAAAGTTAGAAGTAACAGACCATAGTCGGTATCTCAGTGGCTCAATGTGGTACGACAAACTGTCAGAATCAATAAGAGGACATACTGGGGATCCATTTAAAACAAGATTAAATACTTTTCTAGCAAATAATTGCCTGTTTCCACTGAAAACATTTTAAGCTGTATATATTATGTATTAACCTTTATTGTTAAACATGTTATGTGTTAAATCTTTGTTCACAAATATGAAAGGTACTATACCTTTGTAACAATGTGGCATTTGCAAAAGCCATCATATGACAACTATAATAAAAAATATATATATATATAAAAAAAGTAATGTGTCTACAACAGTTGCTGCATAATGGTCTTTGACTGAGACCAGCTGCACAATAATTAATAATAAATTGAACAGTAGCTTGAGGTGTTACATGATGTCATTTCTAAAATATTTAAAATGCAATGTTTATGTTTTTCGGCAATTTTTATACTTCTCTCAGTTTAGAAACAAGTTTCGCATGTTTCAGTAATATTGATGCTTTTCTCAGTTTTACCACATAACACCTAAGATAAATCAGTTGAATGAGTCACACTCCAACTTTTTTCACCCAAATGCAAAGGCACCTTTAAGTTACTTCTGTATTTTACTAAACTACTTGTCAGTTTCAAATGGGCATGTACAAGACACACTGTCTTTTGAATGTGGATATTAACTTTGCCAGCCAGCCTGATGGTATCCGAGACATGTAGGCTATGTGCTGTCAATAATTTTCACCCTTGCCCATTACTGTCATCCCTAGACTGAACCACACATAGGATTACCACGACTTTACACTGCTAACGCTATGTGCCTATCTAGAGCCTGATTTCCACAAATAAATGGTCATAACAGAAATAAAACAATGAAAAAATCCAACATTGAATAAGAACAACATTGAAAGGTTAGACTGCTACTCATCACATAGACGAGGTGTTGAGTCACAGACAGGCACAAGAAGAAAACTGTGGTAAAATTTTAATGTTTCAGACAAAGTCATCCTCCTGAAATATAAAACACAGACACATACAATTTCACACACAAATGGCCACTGTCTTCAGGCACCGAGTTAAAGTCAGGCTTCAATGACTGGAAACAGTGCACATGTGTGTAGAAGTTGAGCCTGTGTGAATGTGTGTGTGTTTTCTATGTCAAAAAGAGGACTCTGCCCAAAAGCTTAATATTTTAGCATTCTTTTCCATAGTGGCTGTTTGAGATTCAGTGTCTCCTCTAAGTGGTGAGCAGCGATCTATCCTTTTCATATTGTCATAACAGATATAAAATATTTAGCAAATTATATTTCTGTATGAAACAGAACATAAAATATCCTCTTTTCAATTTTCTAGTAATTCTTTTTCTTTTCTCTTCAATAGCTAATCTATGTCACAAAAAATACATTATCAGAGAAAACTACAACACAATTAAAGGTTTGCTATCATTTACCAGCTGCTTGAAATATTCACATCATCTTTTCCTGCAATACTACCCCATTTTATGACAAACAATTACTGTGTCAGTCTGTCTCCTATTAGAGATAGGTAGACAGATGGATACATAGGCAAATAGAGAGAGAGAGAGAGAGAGAGAGAGAGAGAGAGAGAGAGAGAGAGAGAGAGAGAGAGAGAGAGATTCCAACAGAAATCCTGCTACCATAACAGACTCTGATGTGCTTAAAAGAGCATGTTATTAAAGAATGTGTCCACAAATCCATGTAAATAATATCTCTCCCCTGAAAACAGAAAATCTGTAACACTGGGATTCAAACCCAAATCTCCTGCCTCAACTGTCCCCAGGATCAACTGAAACATTCAGTGTCACTTACATTTCCTTCTTAGTATTTCAGAACACTACAATGCAGTAATAGTGCTCTGACAGTATAAATCTGATGGACCAGTTGT
Organism: Schistocerca gregaria; assembly: GCF_023897955.1. Lineage (NCBI taxonomy): Eukaryota > Metazoa > Arthropoda > Insecta > Orthoptera > Acrididae > Schistocerca > Schistocerca gregaria. Next base: position 432,112,593 of record NC_064921.1, read on the forward strand.
CCTCTACTAAGGATCCAAAGGTATGCAATAGTGTGTTAACAAACAGTTTTCACTGAATTCAGTCTTATCACATAAATCTCAAAGGATCCCTTACTACCTTTATTACCCTATACCCCATATCACTAAAGCTGCATTGTACCATAGATATCTTATGAATGACAGAATTAAATTTTGAAATAACTTTCTTTTATGCAGCAAACACAACTGTTGATACAAACCAGTACACTAAATTAACAACACAGTAATAAAAGCCAAACGACTAAATTGGTTAGGGGAGGGGAGGGGAAACTGGAAGACTTAATGTAATGTCTTTTACCTTTGAGCACCAGTCAGATGGGTTTATTCCTGCACTTACGGCCCGATAAAGATCCAGAACAAGTCCTAAAGTCCTAGCACATCGCACTGCTTCATACCAGTCCTCCAAAACAGTCAATGCATTACACATAACTGTTGAGATAGGTCCAACTTCTGGTGCTAACAGTACTGGTCCATGACACTGTTGTTGCAAATGTTGCGGCAGTTGTGGAGGTGGTAATGGTGGTGGTGGTAACTGAGGAGCTTCTGGAAGTTCAACAAGCCAGAGAAAACACTGTGGTGATAACATTATTACTGTCCCTGCAGTCACTGGATGAGATTCAAACCAACAGTCAAGACAGACTGATCAGTACTGTCTGTGGAAGGTCTTCTCATGCCATGCCTCACTGACCAGCTCCACTTTCAGCTTTCATAACAAGAATAAAAACTTCCAACAGCTGTGAAAGTTGTTTCTCCTCACTTGTTTCACTCCACAATGTAAACACAATGGTAGTTGTCAATTGTGTATGATTCCTCAAGGCCATAGTATACATTGCTCAGCCTGTTCTGATTACAAGCTCTTCATAGTTACATTCTTTGCCACTGGGTAACAGTACACTATGTTTCAAAACACTTTTGTTGTACCTAGTGAAAAGGGAACATATTTCAGTAACACAAAAGCTTGTTTACATATTTAATATGTCAACACCTTCTGGAAAGTAGTAACATCCTCCTGTCACACTCTGCAACTTTGCACTTTTTTCTGAACATAGTTACCCTTGGCAATGTTTCTTCACAGTTTTATTGTACTGATTTACGTCATAATCACCTTCATAATTATGCTGAAGAAAGGAAGTTGAAAATTGTTATTGCTAAATGAGACAGGAATAACTAATCTTTCATTTCCAGAATGAATTTACTCTTCCATTATCTATTATCTCAACTTATAAAGACTTTGGATTCCTTCAAAAGGTAAGTTATCCTTCCATTTTCTTGAATGAGTCACAAAGGCAGTGGACAGTGAAGAAGAAATTGCATAGCTTTAGCAATTACAGAGAACTCTAAGTTGTGTCGATGTATAGGCTTGTAGATCTTCAGGAAACTTGCCATGTGAACAGTCATAATAATTCAAAACATGTACTCTAGAATATCTCCTTTTGAGTTGCCTCAAATGTGGTAACTGACAAAATATTTTTCACAAGTATTTCCCTAAATCTTATACACTTCCCATGCACTAATTTAAAACTGCTTGTATTTGTACTTTTTTAAACTCATTCTTTCACACTTTACCTAAAGAATAAAACAAAAATGCAGCAATGAGCAGGAATAAGCAAGGGCTCTGACAGTGTGATAGAATTTATGATTTCTCATCCAGATTATATTCTCACAATGCTATCCTGTCACTTATGTGCTACATATATTTCAGTCTGTTGTTAAATGAATAAGGCAGAAAGTATCAAGAGAAGAAGCAATCTCAGAAAACCAGCAAAGTAAGCCACACGCTCCACTGCCCATGACCAACTGAAACTACAAAAGTAGAGCTGTGGCTGCAGTGTCATGGTCCAATGACCCTGAAGGTGATGTTTACAAATGGGTAAAATATTTCTTCCCAAACCTGGTAGTTTAGTGTAAACAAATGTGGTGGTTTACAGACAGTACACAGCAGGCATTGCAATCATTGCAATGAAACTGCAGTAACAATCCTTGTGTGGTTCTTTACAATTTTGCATACAAAAGTAACATTACTATTTCTTTGAACAAACACAGGCAGCAAAGGGAAAGTGTGGCAATATAAAGAAGAAATGGCTTTATGCTTACACTGGATATACAAAATATAGGCCCTTTAAATAAAACAAAAAGTTATTTCATGAATTTTTTTAAGCATAGTAGTCAATTGTGGCCAACACACAGGAGAAGGTTACATAAAAAGTCAAACTTAAAGCAAAACCCACACTATTTTGTGAAACACCTTAATATCTTTGTAAAAGAAGTAATTCTCTGTTCCAATTATACCACCTGAACCTTTTTTTAAAACGACACCATGCAGCTATATAAGAATTCCTCAAGATGTTCACAATCATTTCTTCACTGAACATCGCAGACTTTTCCAGCAAACCTCTACCAACCACTGGCTTTTCTAACATCAATTGCTTCCCATTCTTTTGGTATTACTATGGTTCTGATTTGTAGTAGCATGTTCATAAATATAAACCAATACAAAATTGTTTGAAGCAGAGGTGGTCAGTATTCATGTACTAATGTGCTACAACACATTATAAATAACACAAATTATGCCATTTTTCCTCAAATACCAACTGGAAATCACATAAAAATTATACCACTTCCCTTTGAATGCAGGCCAGAAAATGCAATAAAATTAAACCATTTCTTTTTGAGCGAGTGCTGGTATACAAATAAAATAGACAGAAACATGCTGCCGGTCGCTGTGATCGAGCTTATCCAAACGAAGCCTCACAAAATTTATGTAACTTAACTTTAAATTGTTCTACTACCATCTTCTTAAAAATTGGTGCTAACTCCAATTGTAACTATTGCCACAGTATGCATAATTCTTCATCAAATACAGATCTCAGCTACCATCATGAATATTTAAAGTCATTTACATTCTCCAAGGGTGTGTAACAAAACCTTTGTACTCACCTTGCTGTGCTACACCAATTTTACAGCTGAAGGTAATAATAATGTTAGCTATAATAAAAAAAGAAACAGGTTGCAGCTTACCTTATCATAATCCAGCTGGTACCTGTCAATCATTGACTGAATCTGGTTGGCTCTGTGTGTGTATAACAAGATACGTACACCTGACGTCAGAATCAGCTGTATTGCACTGCTCTTTGGTACAGATGTTTCAGCAATCTCGTCAAAGCTGTGATAAGATAAATTCCAAATAAAGCCACAGGCCGCCACAAAATCACATTTCCAAAGATTAAAATAGTGACACAATATTATAGATATATGCAATGTATTCCCAGTTGTGAATATGGGCACCATCAACTGTATAATGGATGCACGTCTGAAGGAACATTGCATTCTACTTCTGAACAACACAGGCACTGCAATATCATATTGTACGATAACATTATAGCTAGTTTCAGCACAGACTATTACAGCTACTGGAGATTAAAGAAAACATTTCAACATGTGGCGATTATACAGTTGGTGCAGATGAAAGTATCCCACGTAAGTGTAATGGAAATGCAGTGAAATTACAGAAATGAAGAGCTGAAATGGACTTATCATTTATTTACAATGAAAAATACGGTGAAAATACATTTATAGAAGATGTTGAAAGTGACCCTCTACAACATCAATACACAGCTGTGCACATCTAAACATATTCAGATACACCCTGACTAAAATTTGAATATCAAAGGCTGCATTTTCATGACTGATGTCTTTCAGTTCCTGTATTGTGTGTGGCTTTGCTTCATAGACCTTGCTCTTCAAGTGACCCCACAGGAAAAAAAAAATCAGATGTTTTTAGATCCAGTGAAAGTGGTGGCCATAAATATTTGCTGACAGTTCGTTCCTCAGTGAGAACATCATGAATTTGTTCCACTGGTACCTAAGACATGTGATATGTTGCCCCATCTTGCTGGAAGAAGCAGTATTGTCTTTCATATTCAGATATCTGAGCACAAAATGCATCAAAAATTTCAACATATGCAAATGTGTTGTGGGTAGTGTCAAAAAATATCGGTCCAATGATGTGTGTTTCTGTTACATTGCACCAAAGGCCAATTTTTTCATAACAGAGTGGTTGTTGATACACAATGTTAGGGTTCTCCATTGTCCAGTACCTCGTGTTCTGTGAATTCACATGGCCAGAAAGGTGAGACCACACATCATTATTCACAGTGTAATGGAGAGGGTCTAACAAACTGTTGTTGGTGTTATTCAAAAGGCACATACCATAATATACACGTTTCTGATTGGCATCCTCCCGTAATTGCTGCACAATTGTCACAGAATGTGGCTTCAGATTAAGACTTTTCAATTTTTGCTGGCAACACCTCCTACTCACTTGCACCTGTTGGTCCAATTTATGTGAAGAGTTTGGGCTCTGAATAATTCTTCACCGAATGTTTGCAATAGCTTCTGGTGTGCAAACTGAAGGAATTCTTTGTCGTTTTGAATTTTGCACTGATCCACGGGTGTGCCGATTTTTATACAGACTTTGTATTGCTCTCTTTGCTGGTAGTCCTCTATCCAGTACTTGACCCCAAAAATTTTGTATCAATCCAACCTGTTTTCACAAATGCTTCCACAATTTCAGTTCTTTCCGTTATCAAGAAAGTCATTTTGAGACCGCAAAGAGAAATATCTGACATCAGTGATGAAATAAACTGAAATTCTGACAGAAGAATCCTAAAAATTGAGCACTTCATAAAACTGTCAATTGCTCTGGCTATTCACTCTATTTCAGAAGTCGAAATATTGCATTCGCATTCAAAGGGGAGCTGGGCTACTTTTAACTGTGCCACCCTGTAGTTGGGGGGAACAACAACACACAGACATATGCACACACACACACACACACACACACACACATTTAGCTCTTCCACTGACACACAATTCTTTTCTTTGTTCTGTTTATTTATTTATTTTTTTCCTCTTGTATACGGCAGAAGGTACTTTGTGTACCACTATCACTTCCTATTTTCCTTGTTCAGTTGTGAATGGTTCACGAGAAGAACAGTTGTTAGTAAGTCTATGTAAGAGACTGAATCTCTATAATTTTACCTTTGTGGTCTTTCACACGAGATATATAAGATATACATAGACTGACTTTTCTTGGAATGTGTACTCTCGGCACATTAATAGTGAAGCTCTCCATGATGTAGAATGCCTCTCTCACAATGTCAGTAACTAGAGTTGGCAGAGTGTGTCCGTGATGCTTTTGTGCATACTAAATGACCCTGTAACAAAATGCGCTGCACTTCTTTGGACCTTATCTGTTTCCTCTATTAATCATACCTGTTATGGATCCCAGACTGATGAGCAATATTGAAGTATTTGTTAAACGAAGGTTTTGTAGCTATGTCCTTTATAAATGACCAACATTTCTTAAACATCAGTAATTAAAACTTCCGGGCTAAGAGGCCGTGGTCCAATAGTAGAAATACTTCTCCCTTTTAGCCCGGAAGTTTTAATTACTGAAGACGCCGGCCGTGACAGCCTACACGTTATGATTTCTTGAACATCTTTCCTATGAATCTCAGTCTGGCACCTGCCTTATCTGCGATTTGTTTTATATGGTCATTCCACTTGACATCTCTCCATAAGCATTCTCATGGATATTTCATGGATGTGATTGCTTCCAGTTATTGTTCTGGATTGGAGTAATCAAATAATAATGGGTTTTTCTGCTTACTTATGTGCAACACATTACATTTGTTTATGTTGAGAGCCAACTGCCCATACCTGCACCAAAAATCAATCCTCCACATGTCTTACTGCACCTTGCTACAATTTTCTAGCATTGCAGCTTCTCTCTACACAACAGCATCACCAGTGAAAAGCCTCAGGAAACTTTCCATGTTATCCACTAGGTCACTTACATACAATGTGAAAAGGAATAGTCCTATAACACTCCCTTGGCAAGCTGGCTTTTACACAACCATTATTTTTGGAACTCATGTTCATTCCTGCAGAGGAGATTTTTGGTCTTTAGAAATACCACAATATCCCAGTATAAAACATGTACAAAAATTATGCAACAGACAGACATCAGAGGTATAGGCCTATAGTTTTGTGGATCCATTCATTGAGCCTTCTTGAAAATGGGAATGACCTGTGCTTTTTCCTAATAATCAGGAACACTTTGCTCTTCCAGATACCTAAGGTATGCTCCTGCTAGAAGACAGGCAAGTTTTTTCACATACTTTATGCAGAAATGTACTGGTATCCCACCAGGTTCAGTGGCCTTACCTCTGTTGATCGATTTCAAATGCTTTTTTACCCCATTGTCACATGTTTCAATATCAACCATTTTGTCATTTGTTTGGTGATGTAAAGTAGGTACTAGAATGCGATTTTACCCTGTGAAACAGTTTTGGAAAAAGATGTTTAGTATTTCGACCTGTTCTGAGTCAGCCTCCATTTCAGTGCCATTGTGGTCACACTGAGTGTCTGGACAGGTGGTTTCGATCCATTTACTGATTTAACATAAGACCAAAACTTCTTAGGTTTTTCTGTCAAGTTCGTAGATAGAACTTTACTTGCAAATTTGTTGAACATTTCACGCATGACTCTCATTAAGCTAATTTTGGCATCATTAAGTTTTTGTTTCTCTGTATGCCTTTGGCTACATTTAAATTTACAGTGAAGCTCTCTTTGCTTTAGCAGCAGCTTCCTAACACAACTGTAGAACAATGGCGGGTCTCCCTCATCCTCTCAACTTTGCTCAACACTTACCTATCTAAAGCATACTGTACAATATTCTTGATGTTTGACCACTGATGCTCAACATCCTCAGTTTGGGAGAGATTTTTTCAGGTTGTCTGCTCAGGTAATTTGAACTCTGTTTCTGATCATTCTTGCTAAGCAGATATATCTTCCGACCTTTCTTTATATTCATATTTACAACTGTATTCAGTAATGCAGTAACAGCCCTATGCTCACTGATTCACTGTTCTCCACTGGGTCAGAACATGTAGGCCTGTTGGTGACATGGATATTTAAGACATTATTTTCATGAGTCAGTTCTCTGATTAGCTGCTCATGGTAAATTTCGGATAAGGCACTTAAATCAACTTCACATGATTCACAGCCCCTACAACCCATCTTTAATCACTCAAGTCTCTCAGTCTATGGCTGGTAACTTGAAATCTCCACCTAATACTACAACATGAACAGGAAATGTATGCAAAGTATTCACCAAATTTTCTCTCAGATGTTCCACCACAACTGCTCCTAAGGCAGGAGGTCTATGAAAGCAAAACATGACGATGTCTGATCCAACTTTAATATTTATTTTCATCCATGAGAAACCAGAACTGTTCTCTGAGATAACAGATTAACACTTTCAAAACCAAAGAAGACCATAAGATCACAAAGAGGACGTGGAAATAAAAACATAAAGGAAAGGAGCCTGAAGATATATTTTACAGATAACTTTCAAATGAGCATATGGCTATGACATACAAAGTAATCATCAATGGAAGTTAAATTTTCATGACTGCATTGATCAATTTTGTGACTGGAAGCAACACACTTTAAAATAAAATGAATCAACTAGAGAATCCAGGATGGAATGTAACAATATCAGAAAAGGATAGTTGCTACTCATCATATAGCACAACAAAAAGAGGGTGCAAAATGAGATATCGGCCAACAAGGCCTTTGTTGAAAATAGACAAAACACACACACACACACACACACACACACACACACACACACACACACACACACACATGAGCACAACCTCTGGCAGCTGAAGCCAGCAGTCTGTGACATGACCAGAAGAAGGTATATTGTTGTTTTACAAGCTTGGCAGTGAACATCAACACTCTGAAGAGTACAGTTAACTCATTAGGAACAGATAACACAAACTGAAATAGTGAAAATCTTGCATTGTGGTATTTAGTGAGCTTTCAATCAGGAATAGTTTCAGGCAAATATAGGGAAGTGGAGAACTGAGGATATCGCCGTCACATTATACCTTTAGAAATGACTAGAAAAATCAGAAAAAAATGTTTTCGATAAATGAGTGAAAATATAGGCTAACCTGAAAGTGTCAGTGACAGTGAGGGCATCATGGGTGGACGACGCCTTGTCCTGCCGCACTAGGCGCACCCCTGAATGAGATACTGCCAGGTGCTGAACAGTTGGATGCTGATGACCACCCTGAAACAGATATCTCACATTCAGTGTCAAATTATAAAAAAGAATAATAATTCATTACAGAATTTACTCAGAATATCACTGCAGCTGTTTAAGTTACACAACTGAATATTTCACCACTTTTCTTAAAAGTCTCGATCACAAAGCTAGCAGTTGTCGAACATGATCGAAAGGTACATTCAGAAATGTAACTGAATATTTGATCAAATTCTGTAAAATAAATTTGAAGAAAAAAAAAGCATATTCATTGTGTATTAGTGTTGTATTTTTGGTATTACATCTAAAGAGGCTCCTCCATACATAAGCACGTTGTTGTGCTCTGCAACTGTTTTTCCATTTCATCAGATCAAAAACTTCATTATTTAAAAAAAAATAAATAAAGGAAGGCAATCAATTGATGTAAGGTCCATAGCTACAGATAAAGGTAAAGACTTCAATAGCTTTCAATCTTGCACTCTTTATCTAGCTTAAGAACACATGTTCATGCTGGGCATGAACATAAGAAGATGTGGGTCACCAGTCATCTTCTTATGATTCAACTTGCCCCTGCTGGCATCTTGCAGTACAGTTCCAGCTGCTACGTGGCAACACAACCAAATAATGATAACAGTATTGCATGAGGATCAGTGTGCACAACCAATAGACAGCACTACCTTATGAGTTAAGAGTAGTAACCTACCTATTATAATCCTCATTCTGCTATGGTTCATTGTATGCTCACTTGACTCCACTCTTGTGCACACGTGTTTAGACTCATCCCAGCTATGTACACATACTCTGTATGGAACTTAGAGCCAATGATTTCATTAAAATGATTTGGTTATTCTATGCTTACTTATTTGTGTGTGTTACTATACAAGTGGTGATGAGTACAGTTCATTATTTACATGGGTATTTTTGATGAAGTTTTACTGCAGCAGCAGCGGCTCGAAAGCCAGAGATGGTTGGAAATGCAGGAGCACTAACACACAGCCAATTTGGCTAGAATGTTACAGGCCTGTTAATGTGGGCATGAAATTTGCTGGCCTCTCTGCCATCTTTCCCCACTTACAAAGATGCTGCCAAAAACTGGGAATCGTATGAGAAATGCCTATTGTAGCACTTCACAGACTTCAAGGTAATAGATGCTGAATTTCTTAAAGCTCTCATTCTGTTGTGGATCTCTCCACAAATGTAGCATTTGTTAGCCAAGTTAGCGAACCCCCCCCTCCCCCCCGCGTCAGGACCCTGCATCTCTGTCCTTCAATGAAATTTGTAGTTTGCTGACTTTTTATTATTGCAAATATAGTTGTGATTTCCGTGACAGTGGAATGTTTTCAGTGCAGGAAACAACCTTATCAATCATATCGGACTTGGGCTGTGGAGCTGCAAAGTTAGTCACACACATCATTTCATTATGCTCAATTAAGGAATCTTATGCAGACATAATGGTTCAGGATGCTATCACCAGTTTGGCCCCCGATAAAGAAATCTGCCAATGGGCACTGCAGTTTGAAGCCCCTCCTTAGAAGAAGTACTTAAGTTAGCACAAGCATCTGAAGTTTCCTGAACTGCAGGACATCTATTAGATTTCTAGGATGATATGGTCACTGTCAACTTAGATGACAATAGGCACATGGGGCCCAGCATGTCTTCGGAATAGGAAGTCGTGGGACTACAGCACGCCATGCTGCAACATTCCACACACACACACAGCCCTCGGTAGACATTAATGTTGTTAGACATGTATGTGACAATTTTGAAATTTTTTCTAAGAAATTGTTCATCAATGCATGTATCAATAGTACGCCCCTTCAATTGGAAGTGGATACAGGCACGGCAGTATCGCTTTTGACCTCTGACACTTAACTGCTTTGCAGTTTCCCTCCAATGCCTCCAACTTCAGGCCATCTTGTCAGTTATAACCAGCAACAAATTCCTGTTCTTGGACAGTTTATGGCACAGACCACAACCTTGATGAAGTTGTTTTCAAAGGTCCCACAACTGAGGACCATCTTTACAACTTTCAGCTTCTGTCTCAGACCGTGCAAGTCTCAAATGCAATTTGGATAAGTTAAACTTCTTACAACCCTCTATAAAACACCAGTGTATGTCATTTGCCATCAGTGGATACAGTCGACAAACAGTCATATACCAGCTATTGAGGGCCTAGTAAGTCCTACTAATGTGAAGAAGCTCCAGGCATTTTTTTTAGGCAAAGTCGCATATTACCACAAGTTCTTGCCACAAGCATCTAGAGTAACATATCCTTTCAATCAATTGCTCACGAACAGTGGCTCATTTGTTTGGAATCCTGCCTGTGAACAACTGTTTCATAAATTGAAAGACAGTCTGCATTTCACCCCATGCCAGCTTGTTGTGGCTACTGATGCATCACAGTATGATGTGGGAGCCATGCTGTCTCAACACAAAAGATGGTTCAGAACTGCCCAATGCTTTTGCCTCAAAAATGTTCAAGTCAGCACAGGAGAATTACTCACAAATTGGGAAGGAGGCCGTCACCATTGTTTATGCTCTCAAGAAGTTTCCTGTGTTTCTCTTTGGTGTCAAGTTCCACCTGGTTATGGATCATCAACCTTTTGTTTCCCTCTTTAGCCTCGATACACATCTGTCAGACAAGATGGCACACAGGCTTCAATGGTGAGCTCTGTTCCTCAATCGTTTTCACTACAAGATCCACCCGCCCGATGGCTAAACACTCCAGTGCCAATGTCCTTTCCTACCTTCCTATAGTTTAGCCACTGAAACAAGAACTGAGGTGATAAACGTGGCGAGACAACAACAATGCAGGAACACTCCAAACAATGATAGTAGGTATCTCAACACACGGACTTGGAATGCAGCACAGCCGAGATGCACATGCGGACTGTGGCGAGTACTAGACTGCCGGGATAGTGTTGCAAGTCTGCCTAAAAACCTGACTACGGTAAATGTGATTATCCGTGGACTTCAGGACATCAGGTTGATTTACAACAAGTTACCTAAACTGAGATTTTGCAGATCCCTAGAGCTGTTAGTGTATTCTGTTAATTTACTATTAGGCAATGAAACAGAATTCGAGTTAATGGTTCGTTCAAGGTTACTGTATTAGACAAATATTGGGCTGGTACAACTTACAATGATCACATCCAGTCATCTGTTGATAATAACTAAAATGTCATTCACTGGTGTATGGAGAATTATATTTTGGATTGACGTAAGTTCTGGCTAGTTCCAGTCTGTGGTAGCGATTCTGACATAACCATTCTGAGCGGGACTGGTTTCTTTTTCAATGTATATGCAGGATTTATTGAGCTGTTTTGACTACTGGTGTAATACTCATGAGTAGATTTGTCATTATAGCATACAGTGCATGATTATTACTGAAAAGTCCAAGTTGATAGCGAGCCACACTTGCCCTCAACTTAATGAGATTATTCTATCAAATTCCATTTTCAGTGCAGCATTAAGGAATTATTACACAGGGCGGCGTGCAGTGCTATTAGTCACTTTATGGGAAGCTGAATTGAGTATTCAAACACTTCTGTAACAAAGATTTGGATACAGTGTTAGCCACTAATGCCTGAAATGGTACCAATTTCGATAAATGCTACATTTTTAGGGATAAAGTCACTGTTGCAACAATTACTTTTTGTAGGAAAGGCTCCATTAGATTTCATTACACTGAAGGTCAATTTCAGCACATGTACCTGACATTACTTGAAAATAAAACTAATCGTCATTAAAGTGTTAAAAAGAATAAATTTACAATTTGTCATTCAGTCATTCGTTTATGCATTAGTAAACCATTACAGCCCTCAAGAAAAAGTCAAAATAATATTAAAAGAATTAAAACATAAATTAAGATACAAATGCGTTACAGACATTGGCTGTGAGTGGGCACTGACTTAAATCAATAAAGAAAGTTGAAAATTTGTTCCAGATTGAGATTTGAACCCAGGTCTCCTGCTTGTTAGGCAGATGCACTGCTCACTGCACCATCCTGATACAGTGGTCATCGCAACTGCAAGGATTACCCTAGCACGCCTCCTATCAGACCCAAATTCTTGACTTATCCACACACTACTAATGTAGTGCCCCCTTGCCCATTATCCTCATTGCTCATTACATTTCATCCATCCACTTAATAGTTGTAGCCTACCACACATCTACACTGAAGAGACAAGAGGCCATATATATATGGTGTCTCTTCTTTCGGATACAATCAAAGTGAGGATGGCCAATGATTGCTTCAGTGTAGGCACCCTCCAGGCTTGAACTCTTACAGGAATCGGTGAAATGCCATGAATAATGAGGGTAATGGGCCAGGGGCACTACATTAGTAGTGTGTGCATAAGTTGAGAATTTGGGTTGGGCAGGAGGCAGGCTAGATTAGTCCGTGCAGTTGCGATGACCACTGTGTCCAGATGGCACAGAGGTCAGCCTATTTTCCTAGTAAGCAGGAGTCCTGGGTTCAAATCCTAGTCCAGCACAAATTTTCAATTTTTCCCATTGATTTAAATCAATGTCCATTCACAACCAATGTCAGTAATTCCCTTGTGTCTTAATTTATAGTGGCTGCTGGATCTATATTCACAACTAAATTGTTATTTTTCCAAGAACAAAGCCCAAAGAAAGAGAACAAAGAAAAAACATAAAATTTATCTTGTATTTAGTTGTGGTAGATTCAGATCAGGTGTTAGTTCTATTGGAATAGTTCACAGTCCGATTCTAATTAAATATTAGTCTACAAAGACAAAAAATATGTGGAGGAAAGGAAATGTAGAGCAAACACGGAAGAAAAGAAAGCTAAGCATTAGAATTTATGAAATGTGAATGATGTGTATCTGAAGCTGGGCACTCTCAGGTGAATTGCATCTATGACTCGTAAGTAAGAAGATCTTCGCTAATCTGATTCACGAGTAGCAAAAGATAGGCCAAATGAAACTTTAAGAAAGGTGATAATATCAGGTGGTTATAATTCAAGAGCAGCTACTCATGGAGATCCAGTGTGGGCTGTAATTATCATGTAGCAACAAAACTTGCTACATACCCTAATGTGTCAATAAGGAACTAATTTATGCTGGAAAAAAAATTAGTTCCAATTTTGACCACCAAGTGCAAATCTGTTACTGTGGACTGTTTGTATGACGGTATGACATCCACACTGTCATTTGACACGTCATAACATTAGTGAACAGTATGACTATTGAGAAGATAGGCAGTGCGCTGGTAATGTTTTATGTGATGACTGCACTTAAAATGCACTGAGGGAGTATTGCTGACTGAAAGGTATGAGGAGAGACTCGATGTCATTAAATGGTTTAAAGAAGACGATAATCAAATTTGAAAACATGGGTGGCGGCTGGAAGAGGACGGCGTCCTATTCCGATGGAAGTTACTGACGAGGTTGCTGTTGCTGTAACTGACCATGCAGCACATGGCCTGGGTAGTGTTAGTGGTCATGCAGAGTCACGAGAGCTGTCCATCCCATCGTCAAGAGTACAGAAAATTTTGAAGTCTGTTTTACACTGGTACCTGTACAAGATCCAAATGCTACGTCAACAAAAAACCTCATAATTTGCAGCAACACTCTGCATTTGCTCTTCAGTTTCTGGGATGGATGGAAGTTGATGATATGTGACCTAGCAATATGTTATGGAGTGATGAGACATATTTTAAATGCAGGGTGCAGTGATTACACAGAACTGATGAATTTGGGGCACTGTTAAACCACATGTTGTGCATGAAGAGTCACTGCACTCACTGCATGTGATGTTTGGATTTACAAGCAACTTTACCCTTAGTCCGTTGTTCTTTGAAGAGAATGCACCCAGAAGACCTGTCAGGTGTACTGTGATGTCTGCAAGTTATCGAGACCTCCTCGTACAGAAAGCGATTCCGGCTTTGGAAGAGAACAACTGTGTGGAAACCACTGTTGTCATGCAAGATGAGGCAACACCTCATGTCGTTCACCCAGTGAAAGATCTGCTTAATGCAACTTTACAAGAATACGTTATCACGAGAGGTTTTCCAAATGGATGACCTGCAAGACCATCTGATTTGAATCCATGTGACATTTGGCTCTGGGGATATCTAAAAGAACATGTTTACCAGTAACATTTTCAGTCTCTACCTGATCTGAAGGCCAATATACAGGAACACATTGCTCAGATTCCACCAGAACTACTGTGAGCAACTGTTGATCATGTCATTTTACAGGTGCAGCACCTCATCAATGTCTCTGGTGCTCATACTGAGTAAATTATGTAAGTGGTGGTTAATAATAAAATAAACATGATGCCTTTCTCACTTGTTTAGCTTTCCTGCCCGTGTCCCATTCCTAATGTATTACATATGGAAATATTTCTATACATACTTTTAACATTCAGAGCACCAGATTTGAATCAGGTGGGCAAAATTGGAACTATATTTTTCCAGTGTAAATCAGTTCTGCATTAACACATTAGAATATAAGGGGCATTCAAAAAGAAATGAGCAGGAGTCTGGAATGTACAAACCAGTGACAGGAGGTGTGGTTCCAACCAGAGCATTTAAAGCCCATCGCTAGAGGGTTTGCATGCACGTCACTTGACTATACAGAGACAGCAACACCATGCATCAATCGTCGAACACTACCAGTCACATTGCAAACAGTGACATTGAGGCATCAATTGAAGAACAAAGAAGTGTTGTTCATTTTCTGACAGCAGAAGGAGTAGGAGGAATGGACATTCATCGACGAATGTCACAAGTGTACGGCAAACACTGCATGTCCCTTGCATGGGTCAAGGCGTGGCACGAGTGCTTCAGGAAAGGATGGGTGTCGTCAGCCGATGATGCACGGTCTGCAGCATGACACTGCACTTCCAATGACATCATCCAGCTGGTGGATGCACTCATTACCCAGGACCACTGAGTGACAGTGAAAGCCATAGCTGCCACAGTCGGATTGAGCGTTGGAAGTGTTCAGACCACCATGAAGGAACGCAGGCACAAGTGCAAAGTGTGTACCCAATAGGTGCCCCACAGTCTTCAACCACACCAGGAAGCATGTTGAATGGCCCACTGTCTTGCTCATCTGCAGCGCTATGCTCGGGAAGGGAGTGCATTCCTGACACGAGTGGTGGCTGGAGATGAGTCATGGTGTCATCACTTGGAACAAGAATTAAAATGACAAAGTCTCCAGTGGAAGCATCCAGGGTCATCACCACCCAAAAAAGCCAAGGCCATCCACATGAGAACAGGAAAGTTTATGCTGACATTTTTCTTTGACCAAGATGGCCCCCTTCTGATTCATTTCCTGCAGTATGGGACAACAGTGAATGCCCAGCGTTACTCGCTAGCTTTGAACATCCTTCACCAAGCGATCAAATCAAAGCGACCAGGAAATCTCACCCGTGGGTCATTCTGTTCCATGACAATGAAAAACCTCACACGGCCAACAGTCGCGGCATTCCTGCAGAAATTCAAATGGTAGGTTCTTGGCCACCCTCCATACAGTCCAGACCTCTCTCTCTGCTATTATGCCATTTTTTGTCCCCTTAAAAAGGCTCTGAGAGGCATATGATTGACCTCAGACGGTGACATCCAGCTGTACATGCGGAGCCGGCTAACATTGCAGCCCCGGGAATTTTGTGAGACAGCCTTTCACTGTCTTGTGTCACAGTGGGATAAGTGTCTCAACAACCACGGTTAATACTTTTAACATACGAGTACTGGTTTTTGTAATTATGCCTCCAGCTGACTTCTTTTTGTGAATGCTCCTTATATCTAACACATTTTGCTGCCATACGATAATTGCAGTTCACATTGTAACTCCGTGAGTAGCTGCATTTTAATTGTAGCCACCTGGTTCGTAATTGAGATTTCGATATAGTATTTTATCATCAAAAATAGGTAAGACTTACATAATTGCTATTTATGTATTTGTACATTGACCTGAGCAGAGATACTACTTGTTCAGGTTGAATGTAAATTTCAGTGCATGATTTTTACACATATACCAGTCACATATATGTGCTTTATATAATACTGAAACAGCATTATCAAGCCGAAGGGAGATAAGTCAATTTCCATTCTTAATCTTGTCTAGTGAAACAATATCTGCCAAGGAGTACATATCACTGGCACTACTTTTTGTTTATTTGTATATAGGGCATAGGATACTTATGTGCTGTTTCGTAGGTTATATTTTCAATATGCAGTAGGGCAAATCAACACAGTACACCTGCTGAACGGATTGTCTATAGCTTTGGTTCACACACATCAAAAGCCATTTTGTCACCGCTGGACTATTGCAAGACTCCAATAAATATGCACCTGTGGTGGTACTACTGGACAGCCCCTCCACCAGAGGTTAGCGATCTCATCACAAAACTGCCTGCCTCTGGAAAGTACGAGTAACAAAAAGATGAGCTCATTATGTGGATTTCCCTCTACAGCATGTAACAATTAGCACAATCTTTGCAGAGGGAACAAATTGGCAATGGGAAGTCATCACAGTTTCTGTGACACTTCTGCACCTTGGCCAGACGGGACATCCCAGACCCACTCCTGTGCTCCGTGTAAATGTTTCACTTGCTGGAATTGCATCACAACCTGTTCTTGGTAATGCAGAGGCAAACTTAACTGATATGGCAGAGATCTTGGACAAAGTATTGGAGGTTGCCACTCCACAGGTATTTAATACAACAGCTGCCAGAAACAGACTGGACTACATAAAGCTCTTATCTCAAAAAGCTGGCACAGCATGTCACAGCCCTTAATATATACAAATCACAAGACCACATTCCATCACCGGGAGAACATAACATTGCTCCTCATCCTCACCAGACTGGACCAATGTATTTACCACCGTGGTTTTGTAGACAGGATACTTAAGTGCAGATCACTGTGTTCCTGTGTGGAAAACATAGACATCATCCTACCACACCCTTTGAGCAAGTCTGCCAGCAGCTTCAATGTGGACAACTATCCTAACATTTAGTGATCACAGGCAGGACCATTGAGGTGCAGTTTCTAGTGGACACTGGGTCAGATGTGTGAGTTTCCACTTACAATGGCAACCATGAACACATGCAAATTACAACTAAGCAGCACCAAATAAATCACTCACAACTACATGTGGGCTCCTGAAAACTGGACATCTGTTAAGACAGTCACTGAAGTTGCGATTTATATTGCAGATGTAACTTACACTTTATCGGACTAGACTTCTTGTCCTTTGACATCGTCCTTGATGTGAGGAACACTATCATTTTGGACAAGTCACATCATTGAAGGTTTCATAACAGCCCACACAGCGCAGCAATCTGTTGGTACCCTTCCTTGCCACACTGCTGCCACTGGTGTGCCAACTGAAAAATTTCCCATCAGTTATGCAACCCATGGAGTGTCGCCATCACCCTACCACTAAACAGTGAATCACATCAGGATCACATCTCGTATTTCAGTTCTGTCACAGCCCAGACAGATGGCCCCCAACAAACTCCACATCACAAAAGTAGAATTCAATGCAATGACCCAAGCAAGCATGGCATGACCACCAGAAAGCAATTGGGATCCTCCCCCTCATCTAGTACCAAAATAACTGAACAGATGGTGGCGATTATAGAGGACCCAATATTAGAAAGATTTCTGGCTGTTATCCTGTGCACCACTTCACAAATTTTGTATGTCGAATGACGGGATGCATTGATAACTCAACACTGAACATAGTAAAAGCCTACAACCAAATGCCTGTGGCAACAGATGATATTCCTAAAACTACAATACCATTGCCATACATGTGTTATGGCCAACAGAATACAGTACAGACTTTTCAACTCTTTGACACATAAGTTTTGCAAGGATTAGACTTCTGCATCACATACACAGATGATGTGTTGGTGGCACTGACACCCTCTGAATAACATGAAAGACATCTCTGCATAGTTTCCCGAAGCCTGGAAACAATGGAATCCTCATAAATTCAGCTAATACGACATTGGTGCCAGTGAAACGATGTTCCACCAACTGAACGAATCGCCATACTTACGTCTCAGCTGGCCCCAAAAAGGGTGCATGAAGTGCATCAGTATCAGAAGATGATAAACATTTACTGTTCTTTTTCCCACGCTGATGAGGCTCAGTTGCTATTCTATGCTGTCTTTGATGGCACTAAAGTGCATGGTACTATGCCTGTTGCTTGGACTGACAAACTAAAGGCACAATTTGAAGCCTGAGAGACAGGTCTCATGCAAGCCACCATTCTTGCACATCTGACTGCTGATACACCATTATCGATTTTGTAGGTGCCTTATTCCCCACTGTTGGTGATGTGCTACAACAAAATGTAAGTGTGTGCTGGCAGCCATTGTGTTTCTTCTCCAAGAAGGCCAAAGAGAAGCAGTACCATTGGCCACTATTTTATGCAGAATTGAATCAGTTAGATACTCCTGATTCATGGTGGAAGGGCATGCCTTCACTAAACATGGTGTCCCAGGAGTAATGGTCAAATTCAGGGATATGACATGAATGATCATTTAAATCAAATATGTGTGATAAACATGAGTTTTAAAATATGTATGTTAAGAGCTATGTGTGGTGTCACTGCCAGACACCACACTTACTAGGTGGTAGCCTTTAAATCGGCCGTGGTCCGGTAGTATACGTCGGACCCGCGTCTCGCCACTATCAGTGATTGCAGACCAAGCGCCGCCACACGGCAGGTCTAGAGAGACTTCCTAGCACTCGCCCCAGTTGAACAGCCGACTTTGCTAGTGATGGTTCACTGACTTCTATGCTCTCATTTGCCGAGACGATAGTTAGCATAGCCTTCAACTACGTTATTTGCTACGACCTAGCAAGGCGCCAGTATCTGTACTATTGATATTGTGAATCATGTACCATAAAGAGCGACGTTCTCCATTAATGGATTAAAGTTAAGTATTCCACCAGCTACGTCCATTTTTCTCAATTCTAATTCCCTTGTCATGTTCCAGACCTCATGCCAGCCTGCGTGAGCTGAGACGCGTGCATTTCGGCCTCCTTTAGCAATACGGTTGGCTCTCCTGCCAACCACATCATTGGCGATGAGGCATAACCGCGTTTGTATCGATATTGCCCTGATTTACATGTGTAATGGCTTCGCCACAATCTACAGATATACTGTCCGAATTTTATCGCTTACAGAATCAGCAGACGCAGCCCTTACTGGATGCCCTTGGACAGCTCGTCCAGGGTCAACGTGCGATGCAAAATGATGCGGCAGCAGCCGCTTCACCGCTAATGCAGCCGCCACACGCTGTTGCACCCACTTTTCGCCCTTTTGATGCTGCCCTGGAAAGCTGGACGGAGTGGTCACGCCAATTTGGATTCCATCTCGACGCATACAGAATTCAAGGTAACGAGCGGCAGCCTTCTCTCCTTTCCTCCATCGGGGTTCAAACGTACCGTGTGATAGTCAAATTATTTCCCCGAAGCGACGTAGCAACTCTGTCCTACGAAGAAATTTTGTCTGCATTAGATGCATATTTCAAAGAATCAGTCAATGTAGTTGCGAAAAGGTATACCTTCTTTCGTACACAACGTACGGCAGGTCAGACTAATCGGGAGTGGGTTGCAGCCTTGCAAGGCCTTACTAGGGATTGTGCTTTTGAGTGTCAATGTGGACTCCCTTATTCAGATACTATGGTACGTGATGCAATTGCACAGAACGTTTCTGATGTTCGTATAAGGGAACAGATTTTGAAACTTGTAAATCCCTCCCTTCAACAAGTGATGGACATATTGGATCGGCAGGGCACACTTGACTTTGATCAGGAATCATTTGAAACTTCGCCAGCAGTGTGTCAGGTTAACCGGCCCGCCGGGCGAGCTGCACGAAACAGTAAACAGTCCTCACGCCTGGCCGCGCCGCTGCCGCCAGGCTCTCAGGCACGTGTACCATGACGGCAAGCTAATGCAGTGATCAAATCATGCCCGCGGTGTGCTACTAAACATTCGCGTGAGAATTGCCCGTCACGCCAAGCTATTTGCTTTTATTGTACTAAAAAAGGACATGTTCAGAGTGTTTGCTAGAAAAAGCTCAGATCGGAAGCTCAAAACCGTTCCAGGCCCTTTGCTGCGCGCTGGAATCGGAATTTAACCACGGATACTCAGGCTCGCGAAACTTCGCCCATGGAAATTCATGTAGTTCATTCCACTCTGCTCAGTGCCACTCTCTCTAACAGTGACTGTGTTCGTCCCAAAAATAGTGTGTGTCGACATCGCCAGAACTCCCGTCAAGTCGCACGAGATTCTGTACCAGTGTCAGTTCACGTTGCACGAGACAGTCGCTATTGTCGTCAGCAGGACAATAAACTTTTTGTGGACTTGGCCATTAACGGCAAAGTGATACCTTTCCAGCTCGATACCGGAGCTGCAGTTTCACTGATCAATTAAGACACTTACAAACTGCTGGGCACACCTCCGTTGCGTGCAGCAAATGTTACGCTAAATAGCTACTCCGGTCAAGATATCCCTGTGTTAGGACAGTGCAGCCTTCTGGCAACATACAAAGGACAAGCAAAACTTGTGTCATTTTACGTCCTTCGTTCTTCTTCTGCAGTGAACTTGTTTGGTTTCGATTTATTTCAGTTGTTTAACTTGTCTATAGTAAATCAGGTCCTATCAGTAAACCAGACTGACCCCAGACAGTGTTTCTCGTCTATGTGAAGAATTTGCAGACATTTTTGCACCGGGCCTTGTTTGCGCTAAGAACTATAAAGCACACTTGGAACTGAAAGTAAATGTGCAACCGAAATTTTTCAGAGCGCAAGATGAGGTTGCAAAAACATTACACAAATTGGAATCACAAGGTGTAATTGAATGTGTGCAGGCTTCTCTCTGGGCATCACCCTTACTAATTTTGCAAAAACCTTCCGGTAAGTTGAGACTTTGTGTGGACTTCAAGGCAACAGTGAATCCACAACTAGTGATTGCAACTTTTCCTTTACCTCGCCCGGAAGATCTTTTTGACAAACTGTGCCCGGGTAAATATTTTTCAAAGTTGGACCTCGCAGATGCGTACTTGCAAATACTGGTGGACGAAGAATCCCAGCGCGTTTTGGTGGTTAACACGCAACTTGGTTTGTATCGATTCAAACGACTGCCATTCGGGTGTGCATCCGCCCCTGCATTTTTTCAGCAATATCTACAAACTGTTTGTGCATCGGTCCCTACTGCAGCAAATTATCTGGACGATATTGTGAACTCCGGAAAGACGGAAGAAGAACATTTGGCCAGTCTCAGAACATTATTTCGGGTCCTGCGACAAAATGGTCTGCGCTTGGGCAAGGACAAATGTGTGGTTTTTGCTCGGGACTTGCCATACTTGGGACATGTACTCATTGCCCAAGGCATACATCCCAGTCCCACGCACCTTCGTGCCATACAAGACTTGCCTTCGCCGCAGAATTTGAAGCAGCTACAGAGCGTGCTGGGAAAAATAAATTACTACCATCGCTATGGGCCGCATGCCTCTTCCATTTCAGCTCCGCTTCATCGCTTACGCCGTAAGGGTGTTCCGTTCGTCTGGACGACGGAATGCGAACGCGCCTTTCGCCAGTTGAAAACGGTGTTGCTTTCCAATACTTGCCTCACGCCATTCGATCCCCAGAAGCCCCTTTTGTTGATGGTGGATGCATCGGATTTCGGGATCGGTGCTGTGCTTGTGCACAAAGATGGATCGCACGATCGTCCTATTGCCTTTGCGCCCAAATTGCTCTCGTCTGCGCAAAGAAATTATTCACAGATCGAGAAAGAAGCATTGGCTCTCGTATTTGGTGTTACAAAGTTTCATGATTTCTTGTATTGTCGTCACTTTACAATAATCACAGATCACAAACCTTTGACATTGCTTTTTCATCCGACCAAGCCTGTACCTCCACGTACAGCGCAGAAATTCATTCGCTGGTCTATTTTCCTCTCGCAGTACCGCTACAATATCTTGTATCGGTCCATTGCTAAGCACGGAAACGCCAATGCGTTGTCCTGCTTGCCTGTTGCTGAGGATAGGGCATTCGATTCCTCCGAACTTGCTTGCATGTTCATTGATGCGGAAACCGATGACGTGGTCGAATCGTTTCCGATTGATTTTCGTCGTGTAGCTACAGCCACAGCTGCCGACCCTGTCCTTGCTCCCGTTCTGCGTTTTGTTGCTACGCAATGGCCCTTGTCTAAGTCATGGATCGGGGACCCGTTGATTCGCCGATTTTTTGCTCACAAGGAGAGACTTTTTGTACAGTGTGGTGTTTTGCTGTTGCGTTCTGATAATGATCAGTCCATGGTCGTGGTACCACGTTCGTTACAGTCCTCTGTCTTACAGCTTCTCCACCAAGGACATTTGGGTATAGTGAGAACGAAACAACTTGCTCGTCAGCATTTTACCTGTTTCAGAATCGATGCCGCAATTACGAATATGTGCTCTTCTTGCATGGTGTGTACCGAACAACAATCAGCACCACCGCGGAAATTCTTTGCATGGCCAAAAGCCACTTCCCCTTGGCAACGCTTACACATTGATTTTGCTGGTCGGTAGATTCATTCAGTAATTTTCCTTTTGTGGTCCGGATGTCTTTCACGACATCGTCTGCCATCATCCAAGTGTTGTCTGCAATCTTTTGCATTGAAGGTCTTCCACAGACTATTGTTTCCGACAATGGACCACAATTCATGTCCGCAGAGTTTCAGTCATTCTGCAAGGCCAATGGTATTCAACATCTGATGTCCGCGCCGTTTTCGCCGCAGTCCAACGGTGCCGCTGAACTATTGGTAAGGACTTTCAAAGTCACAGATGTTGAAGTTGAAAGAGTCACATTCTTGGGAGGACGCATTATTGCTCTTTTTGTCCTCGTATCGCTCTCAGCCCCGAGATGGTCGCTTGCCGGCTGAGTTCCTCCACGGTCGTCATCATCGAACCTTGATGTCTTTGCTACATCTGCCGCGTCAGGTTCCTGTGCAGCGGCAGACACCTGCTTTTGCTCCAGGCGAAGTTGTCTACTATCGCCACTAGCGAGGTTCACGGTGTTGGCTCGCAGAGCGCATTCTTCGCTGCCTCGGACACGCTATGTATCTGGTTTTGGGGGCCTCTGGTGAGATGCGTCGGCATCTCAATCAGCTGCGCCTCTGTCGTCGCACGGGATCTGCCGCTCCCCGTCTGCTTTCAGCGACGGTGCCATCCGGTCAGCCCCCGGGGACCCATCTACTGGTTCGCCTCAGCCCCAGGTGTTACTGTCGCTGCCTTTCATTTTGCCCCATGGTGACGCGCCGCCACCGCCTGTTCTCCCGCTGGCGACACCCGCAGTGGACGCGTCGCTGCAACCGCTGGGCGCCTTCCTGGGTCACGTGCCGCCGATGGCTTCCTGGGACCAGTTGTCCTCCGACATGGAACTATTGCCCGCTCCGGACCCTGTGTCGTCTTCACCCGTCGGGTGCCCCGGCCCGATGAAGGTCGACCCTTCGGCCCCTCCTGTCTCTCTATGGGCGCATACACCACATGTTGGCGTGCACCCTGGAGCAGGTTTTCAGGCGTTTCCTAGCTCCCCGCGGTCCGAATGGCAGGGTGCGGGTGGCACAGCATCGCCTGTTGTTAGGCTCCCCACCTCGTCGCATACGTCAACATGCCGTCCTCCTCACGGCGGGCGGAAGCCTTATGCCTTACGCCGATTTGCGGGGGAGGAATGTGGTGTCACTGCCAGACA
Source organism: Schistocerca gregaria (assembly GCF_023897955.1). Lineage (NCBI taxonomy): Eukaryota > Metazoa > Arthropoda > Insecta > Orthoptera > Acrididae > Schistocerca > Schistocerca gregaria. The sequence goes on from NC_064921.1 coordinate 432,136,458, forward strand.
CCACACTTGCTAGGTGGTAGCCTTTAAATCGGCCGTGGTCCGGTAGTATACGTCGGACCCGCGTCTCGCCACTATCAGTGATTGCAGAACGAGCGCCGCCACACGGCAGGTCTAGAGAGACTCGCCCCAGTTGAACAGCCGACTTTGCTAGCGATGGTTCACTGACTTCTACACTCTCATTTGCCGAGACGATAGTTAGCATAGCCTTCAGCTACGTTATTTGCTATGACCTAGCAAGGCGCCAGTATCCGTACTATTGATATTGTGAATCATGTACCATAAAGAGTGACGTTCCCCATTAATGGATTAAAGTTAAGTATTCCACCAGCTACGTCCATTTTTCTCAATTCTAATTCCCTTGTCATGTTCCAGACCTCAGGCCAGCCTGCATGAGCTGAGACGCATGCATTTTGGCCTCCTTTAGAAAAACACGGTTGGCTCTCCTGCCAACCGTAACACTATGAACACTTCTCCATCTTCAATAATGTGAATCAAATCTCTTCTACTGCAAGCTCTTTGCTTTCCATATTTTGGAAGAAGGTACTATAGACAAAAGAAAACATGAAAAACTTGCCTAGTAAATAAGGTCTCTAAAGTGCACAATTTAAGAACTATGAGCACTTGTTCTGTAGAAGAGATGTGTTTCATATTAACAAAGTAGATGATAGGTGCTCACAACTCTTAAGGTATCCCCCTATTTACGGGACATTTTTTTCTTGTTAGGGACCACACTACCACCTCTCAAAATATGGAAAGCAAAGAGCCATTGCAGATCAAGCAGCTAAACTTTATTTCACAGTTTAAAACAAACACTCAACATGTGAGCATTCAATAAAAGTCACTGCTAATGTTTTGTCTAGAGTGGAAACTATTTCTGCACCTGCAGATTTTGCTGAACTGGTAGAAGCACAAAATAATGGAAAGGTGCCCCAGCACTTACATCACATACCATGGCTAGCAACTGAGAAGCTGGTATACTGTGATGAGTTAGTAAGCCATATGTGCCTACCCATTTACAACAATGGGTGGTTGACACTCTAGATGGATTCAGCCATCTACCAATCCATGCTATAAGGGTGCTACATCAGAGCACTTTATGTGGCCCAGTACACAGGAGGGCTGCCTAACAGGAGCTCCAGACCTTGTGAGGTAACGGGTGAGTAGTCGCACCCTGAAAATATTTTAAGTTCAGACGAAGCAGTGGCCGCACGGGCCGCTCAGCCAGCCTGGGCCCAACAGCAAACATGTGATGGAGAACGCTCGCTGGACAAGAGGGGTAGCCCCTGCGCATGGTCCAGCTGCGTGGCTGAGAATTCCATTGTGATACTGTGTTGATGAAGGGAACATGCCAGGAGTGCCAAAGATTCGTATAGAAATTAATAGCAGCCAGATGAATCATGATACCTCAAAAAGAAACATGTACATTACCATTATTTGCAAGGCGATTCTGATGGTGTAATGAGGTTTTCAGTATCTTTATTAGTTTAAAGTTTAGTATCTGACTGTAAATTATACAAGTAACACACAGTAACGAATTTCCAAAATCTAAATGGTTCATCTGATTTCTTCGATCTATGTGTCTTTAGAAAGCTATTAGTCTAAACTTAAATTGGTATGAATTACAGGCATGTAACTTGAATAGTACATGAGTTAGTGGAGGTCAAAGTGGCCAATTACTATCAATCACGTCAGGCCATAAGTACTTCACAGTTACATGAAAAAACGGTAGCAGCATGCTTATAAATATACTTACTCATCTGTGTCTTTGTTTATATTCGATATATACTATTCATGAAGAAATTGGTTAAATATTTACTGTGTTTTAGAAAGCACAGAGACATTAGGCTACTGGGCTACCTTTTGTTCTATTCCTTTGATACATGTTTATTTAATTTGTTTATGTATCTAATCATGTGTGTTAGAGCGTGTTTATGGTCCAGCCATATGAGTATTTATTTAATTTCAAGTAATTTAAATGTAACTCCAGTATTTCATATGCTTTTCATTGTGTTTGTGTTGGTGTGTTGGATTGAAGACATGGTGTGAGTGCTCTAGCCAATCACAGTGCCCGTGAATGGGGAGACTGGATGGAAGCAAGTTCAGGCGAGAGTTCTGGAGAGTCGCACAGGACACAGAGAGGGTACTGGATGTGACGGTGTGACAGACACTCGGTCACGGGTGAGACTTGGAAAGTGTGGAGTGATTTGCTTGGGGTCGCGGCAGATAGAATTACTTTGGAGTGCTGACTTGTGCACTTGTGAGATTTCCATGGCTTCTACAGTGAACACGCAGTGTGCGTTTAGCTGTGAATATCCCTCGAGCTGTGTTGTTGTTCATAACTAATTACGTGCTGTAGGAATCTATTGCTTGCCTGTTATTCAACTTATATTGTATTTAATTGCTGGACTATCGACACCATTAAGTGTTTTGCAGAAATAGACTGCAGTCTCAAAAGTACTTCTACTATTGTACTCATCATTTAAATCTGTGTAGACACCACTTGCAGATTTTATTTAATTGCAATCTTTCATTTATAATTTTATATGTTACTTTCATAATTCACAATTGCCGAATGGTAGAAACCTTTGACCATTCGATTCATGTCTGTATTTTTATTGTATACTGCAGACTAAGCAGTATTTGGTCTGTAATGTGGCAACTAAGTATACCAGCCCCTAGACAACGAAACCAGCCAAAACTTTTTAATACTGCAACGCTGAGTCTGTGGGTGCATAGTTGAGGGCCACACCCCGTCACCTCATTTCTCCATTATTATTTGAAAGCCTGCAACCTGCATTTCCTGCCAGAAGTGCAAAGTAACAAGGCAGTACAAGCTCTGCTTGGGAGTTTTCTCACCCCACAGGCATGCTTCTCACACGTCCCCCTGGGCTTGGTAGCACCACTCCTGGTTGCATGTAACTGCTGTTAAAGGGTGACAATGACCGGAACATACACCATGTAGCTGAAGGTATTCCCACTGGAAACAAAAACTACCAAGAATGTGTGTGTGTTCACACACAGTTGGAATTTACATTTTGGCTGAACCCACCAACTGACTGACTTCTGATCCAGAGTTGGCTGTAGGAGGCTGAAATATTTCATCCAATGATCTGGCTGTACGGGGTACAGAAATTATGGACTTCTGCAGATCATGCAGCTGCAAACAGCATTGTGGGTGCCTACACTGTTCCTTGAAGGCCGCTATATCGTGCCACACAACAGATTCATGTACCAGTAGTGTTGTTGGGATTGTGCAATGTAGTAAAAGAAGACCTACATGCCTACTCAGCAGAGCTATTGGATGGCAAGCCTTTGCATCTACCAAGGGAGTTTTCCAAACAACAACCTGACCTTCTGTGCTCTACTCAAGATTTTCCCATGGATCTCCAGTGGCAAATGGAGGCCTTGCAATCATACATGGCATGGAAAAAAAAGTTACTTTTGTTTTCAAAGACCCGGAAAGAATGAAGCACTTTTTCCTCTGATGTGGACCATTACTCAGATCACTGGAACTTCCCTTTAAGGCCAATACATAGTTACAGGACAAAATGATACGACTCTTACTCTCCGTATTAAAGGGGTAGGCACAGTAGTGTCCACTGACTGCTGCAAACCTGCCTAAGTGCAGAATATGTCACTGAAATACAGGCCACCACCTGATGCAGAACATCCGTCGCACTGCAGCCAACTGCACTGCACCATCATACAGAGCTTGGTTGACCACCTGCAAACTGACTGGCCACCATCCACTTCGCAATACCACACAAAACATCAATAAACAGCCACAGCAGAAAATGATTACAGATGAGAAGTGTGGTTCCATTGCAAGCTGGCAGATATATCATAGCTCAAGTTAATTTTTTTTTCTTTTCCTTGTTGGGATGTGATGAGTGACTTCAGCTTCCAAGTCACACCAAACTATCCACTGAATGTGGCAAATGACCAACACTGGAAAGACCACATCTCCAGCAGATAGTACATTGTTACCTGCAGCAACGCGAAGATCAGAATGTGTGCAGTTGTCGGATGCAAATTACAAAAAATAACCAGTAGGGCAATAAGAGTATATTACATGAAAATAGTTATTTATCTTGTTTTAGTGCAGACCAATAAAGAATCTTATCCTTATGTGAAGTGTATTGTTTACTAAGCACCAACGAATGTAAGCAGCAAATTTATTGCAGCAAAATGCACGAAGATGTATTCCAAAAGCCAGAACTAAGATGGAGGAAAATGGTTTGTCAAATTCTGTAGTTGCAAATTTTGAATATATTTTATAAACTTATTATCATATTGAATATGGTAATGACACACAAAAATAAAACATACATACCGATACGGGAAATATTCTTGCAAAATAAATAGGCCAGTCTTTAGCAATGTCAACGACATTCTTCTTAATGGTAACTTTTTGCTGAGCTGAGTGTATGTTGCTAAGGGTAACACCGTAGTTGTCCAGCAACTGTAAAAATAAGTTAATGACCCATAACAAAATTTTGTACAAAATACAATTTTTTTCAAAAATAACTTTTTAAGGTATTTGTCACAGGTTTAACTGATAGATCTTGCTTATCACTGCCAGAATCAGAGGTTTAATGTTTCATAACATACAAGTGAAGTCAGTGATATACTGTACAGGAGGCTTGTTCACATTATACATACTAAACTCTAGGGTACACACCACATTTAATTTTACAAAAATACTTGAGAATTGAATCATCATTAAAAGTATTGTAGGCTGACATATTTCAGTGCCTTTTCCTGCATACTACCCAAATAACAATATCATCATTCAAGAATTCCTTTGCTGCATAATAACACTTTTGGATTAGTATGATGTACAAATATTCTCTTCAGCAAACTACTCTAGATCTTATTTATAATTTTGTCTTTTAATTAGTTACAAATCTTCCATCCCATGCACTGTGGAGTTTTGGCAAAGAACTCCAGGCGGTGGGTAGGAAGCCTGGAGTTTTCTTTACTCCTAATACTGTACAGATGCTGGAAATTATTTACTAAAAATAGATCAGGATTGTTGTGAATAAAAAGTATTTGTTCATATGTATACAGCCATGGAATACTTAATAGTGTCAGATCTCTTAATAGTGGGGAGCAAGACACACACATATTCTTGATAATTACTTTTGCAAGGTAAATATTCTCTTCATGTTTCCTGTGCCTTCTCAAAATATAATGCCATATCTCACTATGAATTCAAAGTAAATATGGTTTTTTGTCTGTATGTTGGTCATCTTACCATAGACTGTCATAGAGAATGTCAGCGTGTTTAATTTATTTGCCAGGAGTGCAATTTCTGATATCCATGACAGGTATTCATCATGAGGCTTTCCCAATAATTTTACACAGTCTGCTTCCTTTAGCTCCTAATTTTTGTGGATTATGTGAACACACTTGTTTTTACTTGATCAGTTTTAAATAGCATCAGTTGGCTTTTCAAAACATTTAATGTTAACCCATTTAAATGGCACCAGGTATCCAGATTTTCTAGGACACCTGTGATATTTTCACATTTCAACAAGTTTCCTACTTGTCACCTTCTTGGGTTCATGTTCAGTATGTTCCTTTATAGCTGCTGGAGAGCACACTCCTCTGGTTGAGATGTCATGACTGGTGGTGGGAGGCCCCCAGACAGGGTGGAAGGGCTTCTAGCTACCAAATCTTGGTGCTGCCTGCCCGTTACCCCCACTGCCTTCCGTTGTATTTTTGCTAACACCTCATGCCATATAGAGCTCAGTTGGAAATCGTTCTCCTCGCTGAGAAGATTGTAATTTACTCTTATTTCTGCAGCTTCTTTGATAACTGAATCCTAGAGCCCATTGGCAAGCCACAGCACCTTTGCCTGTTCAAAAACACAACAGTGCTCTGCCACTGCAAACTTCTCAGATTGACCAAGGCGAATGCCCCACATATTTTGAACAGTGCTGGGAGATGCATTGCCACAACTGGTCAATGTACTACATGCCAGACTCATAACTGATACTGTAGATGCCAGATGCCTGTAGCCCTAGTGGGTCTTTGGGTAACCCAAGCATATTCTTGATTATGTCCACTGAGTGGAATGGTCAAAATCAATAACATGTTTGGCTCAGTAAAAGACCAACTTCTGCTATGGGCGCCTAGCATCTACAGTGTTAGTTGGGAGTATGATATGCAGCACACCAATTATACACAGCGATAAATCTTACAGTGCTATCAGAACACGTGAGGAGCATTTGCTTAGGATAAACTGACAAGTCTGCAGTGGCAGAGCATAAAATGAATGAAGTGCATATGTCTTTTATAAAACAGACAAAGGTATTGTGTAATGCCAACACATAATGGGGTTTGATCATCCAAAGGACAGTGGATATATGAGTAAACAATGATCTTTACACAATGGAAATGCCAGGTTGCAATATCAACTATAGTAAAATATAGATTGCTACGCAATGAAAAAAATGACCCATCAAGTTGCAAGCAGGCATAAAGAAAAGACTGTTACGCATTAACAATTTTTGGCCAAAGCCTTCTGCAGCAAAGAAAACAGGCATGTTCACAAAAGCAAGCACACTACATATACACACGACTACTACCACCGGCAGCTTCTACTAGAATGTGGTTGTCACTGAATAGAAATCTGGAGTGGGGTGGGAAATGGTGATGGACAGCACGGGAGGGGGCGGGTGAAGGAGGGGGGGGGGGGGGAGAAGACAAGAGCACTGTCTAGAATTGTGTGCAGAGATTAGAGACTGTCAGGTGCAGTATCAGCAGGTGGGATGTGGGGGAAAAAACGGAGGGAGGAGGAGGAGAGGAGCAGGGGAGGGGAAATGACAGATGGGTGCAATGGCACTGTACAGCATTCAAAGGGGGTGAGAATGTGAAAAGGGAGGAGGTAATAGGACAAGGGAGTGGGAACTATAGGGTGGATAGTGTGGGGATAGTAGGTTACTGTAGGTTGAGACCAGGATAATTTTGGAACGGAGAATGAGCTGTAGGAGTAACTCCCAGATCCAGTTCAGAAAAGCTGGTGGTGGAGGGGAGGATCCAGATGGCTTGGGTAGTGAAACAGCTACTGAAATCAAGCATGTTGTGTTTAGGTGAATGCTGAGCCACAGGGTGGTATACTTTGCTCTCGGTCACTGTTTGGCAGTGGCCATTCATCATCATAGCACCAAGACCCTGCCTAATGGACCTTTCAAACTGACACATCTCACAAAACTCCCTACTAACATTCCAACTGCAGAACCTAAACAATCCCTGAACACTTTCCACCAAAATCCTCAGCCCCACATTAGTTTCAGTCGTATCCAGAAGACTCACTTTTAGCCCTAAATGCAAATTTAACCATGTTGGGCGTGTCAAGGACCTACTCTGCTTCTCCAGAACCCTGCAATTGGAACACTTGTTTGCCACCAATCCCTACAGGCTCCACCACTGCAATGAGTCACAGTGACTTCCTGGCAGAAGGCCAGAATGATCCCATCCTAGATGTCCAACATAACCTCCAATCCCTGCTTAAGGTCTTAGGCCCTTTCCATGACCTTTCCACTGAATCTATTTCATTCCACACTTCTATGACAATCCGTGCACACACCTTCTACATGCTCTCCAAAATTCACAAATGCAACAATCCAAGATACTCTATTGTAGCTGGTTATTGAGCCTCCACTTAAAGGATTTCAGCCCTCATTGACCAACATCTCCAGCCCAGCATGTCACCTTCCTACACATTGACTACATCCTCTCTGATGGCTCCATCCACATCTCTGTCCATATTAAACCCACCAACCACCAAATGTACCTGCCTTTTATAGCTGCCATCCCTTCCACTAAAAAATCATCTCCAATACAGCCTTGCCATCTGGGGATGGCATATCTGTAGTGACAAGAGCCCCCTTTCCCAGTATGCCGAAGGTCTCACCAAGACCTTCACAGATAGGCACTATCCCCCAGAACTAGTCAGCAAATAGATTTCCTGTGCCATTTCCTCACACATCCCTGAATCCTGGTGAGTCTCAAGAACCAACTACAAAAGAGTGTCCCTTCAGCACCCAATACCACTCCAGACTGCAACAACTGAACCACATCCTTCTTCAGAGCTTTGAGGGACATACTACCCCAAGATCTTTCCCACCCCTCCTTTAGATTAGATTAGATTATTTTTTCATTCCGTAGATCCGTGTTGAGGAGATACTCGAGGATGTGGAACATGTCACGTTTTCTTTTCTTTTTTTAAAATTTTTTTAAAGCTGAAATAACAATACTAATAGGATGAATATATACAATACATCATTTGTTTCTATTAAAAAACTCGTAAATGGAGTAGAAGGAGTTGGCCACTAGTAAGTCTTTCAGGCTCCTTTTAAACTGATCTTTATTTGTAACTAAATTTTTTATGTTTGCTGGCAAATTATTGAAGATGATTGTTCCTGAGTAGTGGACCCCTTTTTGAACTAAAGTAAATGCTTTTAAGAGTAAAGTGATGTTCCATAGACCACTCAACCTCCACACCATCCAAGTCCATCCCTATGCCACTCCCGATCCCAAACCCTTGCTACAGGCATCATGTCCCTGTGGAAGACCCAGGTGCAAGACTTGCTCAATCCACCCACCTAGCACTTCCTATTCCAGGTCCTCTCACAGGTTATCTTACTCCATCAAAGTCTGGACCACCTGTGAAAGCAACCACATTGTATACCTGCTCTGCTGCAAACACTGCACAATATTTTATATTGGTATAACTTCCAACCTGCTTTACACCAGGATGAACATCCACTGCCAAACTGTGGCGAAGAACGAAGCAGATAACCTGTGGCTCAACATGCAGCAGAACATAACATAATTGATTTCAATGACTGCTTCACAACCCAGACCCTCTGGACCCTCCCCTCCAACACCACCTTTTCAGAACTTTGCAGATGGGAGTTATCCTTACAACATGTGCTCCGGTCCCAAAACTATCCTGACCTCAACCTACAGGAACCTACTCACCCCAAACCCTCCACCAAACAGTTTCTGCGCCTCGTCCTATTGCCTTCTTCTTTTTCACAGTCTCTTACCCCCTTAGTGTGGTGCCCTCTACCAATGTACTTTCCCATCCTTTTCCACTCTCTGCTGTCCCATCTTCTGCTCCCCGTTTTTCCCCCCCACACCCCACCTCCTGATACTGCACCTGCAGTCTCTAGTCCCTAGATGCCCCACAAGACAGTGCTCTCTCTCTCTCTCACCCACCCATACACTACTATACGTCCCCCTTCCCCACCCCACTTCAGATTGTTTATCATTTGACAGTCGCGTTACGGTCGGAGCTGCTGGTGGTGGCAATAACGTGTGTGTAAGGTGTGCTTGCTTGTGTGAATGTGTGGGTGCTTTCTTCGCTGAAGAAGGCTTTGGCTGAAAGCTATTAATGTGTAACAGTCTTTTCGTTGTGCCTGTCTGCAACTCAATGGGTCATCTTTATGGTGAGTAGCAATCTATCTACCTAATTTTGCTAAATGATCATGATGTTAACCGAGACAGTGGTTTCCAAATGAGCTCTAACTGGGATGTGGTGCTAGCAAAACTACACAAGTAATGCTCTGATGTGAAAGCAGCAAAGGCAACAAGCAGAACAGACACACAGCAGGGCTCTACACCTGGATCCCCCTCCACTCTGTCTGGGGCCCATCACCACTGGCCGTGACAACTCTTTCAGGGCATGTAACTGGCTGCCCCTTTGGCCACTCAACAATGGAGTCTTTGGTTTAGCAACTATAAAGGAACAATCGGGACATGGACTCAACAGTTTGCTTGAAAATGATTACTAGGAAAGTCGTTGAATCTTTACAGCAATATGACACCATGATAGTTGCTAACCTGATAAGATTTCATCAAGAAAGCATGCACTTAAAATATGTCTGTATTCCTATTTTCAGTCAGTTCGGATGAATAATCTGCAAATAGTACTGAATGTCACAAAGTCCTCAGTTTGAGGATGCCCTCTCTCTCTCTCATCACAACCAATCCTCAATTTGAGAGTGACATTCAGAGAGGCATCAGGAGAGAAAAGTCATCATATCAGCTATCATTTTCTTCTTGAATTTGAGTAGGTGATAAGAGAAGCTTCCAGCTTAACAGCTATCAAGAAACAGTGGGTACAGGGCAAGTGTTACACCACACACATTAACCACAGAGTTCCATAGGCTTTCAAGTAAAAAATTCTTTTAAATTACACTGTCAGTCACTCCTAATATAAGCCCTAATTCATATCTTTCATGGGCACTATTGCATACACACTCCAACTCAAACTGCCAGTCATTGCATCCCTTCTATCTGACTTGTTAATATCCCCCCCTCCCCCTCCTATGCTATATTATTTTACTAACCATACATCTCATCACTTCCCTCACAGCAATTTCTCCTGTCTGCTATATACTTTTGTACTTTCCATACACATCACTTTTTGCTTCATACTTCCCCTCATACACCTAGACACTCTTCTCAACATTCCGTTTTCTATTATTTTATATTTGTGTTCCCATTCACTGCCACTAAGACAGAAATGTTGAAATAAAAACACACAAAAAATGTTTGCGTTTTAACAACCAGCATAATAGTACACTATAAATTCGCTTAGTTTGTACTGGAGGAGACCTTAGAAACATACCAAGTTCTATACTCTCATTTTTGTTTCCGATCAAATGTTTTAATGTATCTTACTAGACGTACGTGATGTATAGCTAAAATCAGGGAAACAAGTTATAGATGTCTTTTGTATGCTGTATCATACCTACAGTGATTCTACAAGACTTATCATTCATCTATGCTGAAGTTTACAGAATTTAAGGTGTTTGACATTAGAGTCTTTAGCATCTTTATTTTGTATGCTGTATCATACCTACAGTGATTCTACAAGACTTATCATTCATCTATGCTGAAGTTGACAGAATTTAAGGTGTTTGACATTAGAGTCTTTAGCATCTTTATTAAAATATATGGGGGTGAATATGTTTGAAAGGTATGAAGCTTACAATTTTCCACTGCAATTAGTAAAATGCACGCGTTCTCTCTGTCTCTGTCTCTCTCTCTCTCTCTCTCTCTCTCTCTCTCTCACACACACACACACACACACACACTCTCTCTCTCTCTCTCTCTCTCTCTCTCTCTTTCTCTCTCTCTTTCTCCACTCACTCACACACGCGCATGCACGCACGCACGCACGCACGCACGCACGCACACACACACACACACACACACACACACACACACACACACACACACACATACTTACATCAATGCTAAAATTCTACACTAGATATTAATTTGTCTGTTATATGTGTTGCTCCCTGCTTTTAGTGATACATACTCAGTGTACACGAAAAATCTCACCTTTCTCATTTTGGTACGCTGGTCCCTTGAAATACGAAGACAACCAGTACTAAGGCAGTCTTGGACAACTTGGCAAAAGACTAGATGCAAGGCCAATGGGCTGGTGAGGACTTCACTAGGTGTGAACACCTGCAAGATAGGCCACAACAGATTTTACTTACTGGATAAGTATTCCAAATGGTAGTTTATACATACATTGGTACTTTGTTAATGCAAATTAATTTTTGACCTTTGATTTCTAAATATACATTTATTTTACTCAGCAAGTTCAGGAGCTTCAAGCCCTCACTTATATCTAATCAAATGTTCTAAGAGAATACATGATCTTTTTACATAATAATAACTAAATTTTATTCTTTAAATCCTCTTAAGGCATATTGTAATTACATGGGCATGCTGAAAAGTAATGCCTCTGACTTTTTTCATGGGAAAACTCTTAAAGCTCTCGAAATAAAACAAGGTTTATTAACGTTTTACATCTTTACTTTTCATGTCTACATAATTATTTCTTAAGTCGTCTATTAAGTTCCTCTCTACCTAACATAGTCACCCGCTTGATGAACACACTTCTCCCAAAGAGAGACCAGTTTGTTGATACCGTCAGTGAAGAATGTTCAACATTGTTGCCAAAGTCACAAACTGCTGAAGTCACAACATCCCCTCTGCTTGCACCGCTTCATTACTATCAAAGTGAGGTCCCTGAAGGTGTGCTTTAAGTTCTGGTAACAGATTAAAATCAGATGCTACCAAGTATGGAGAGTGATCAATGACAGTGAACCCAAGGCATCGAATTGTTAAAGACATTGCAGTGTTCATGTGTGGTATGGCATTGACATGCAGAAGCAGAGGGTCCTTCATGTGTGGATGAACTCCTCTGTGGTTAGAGACTCAATTACAGCACACTGTTTGCAACACACCAATTTAGTTACATTACACACTGCAATTAGAAGCCCTCTAGCAGCGGAGGGTTGTAACTTACATCAGCGAACTGGGATGGTTGACTGAGTAACATGCACGACACTTAATACCTCAACCAATATTGACCACAGAATAAAAATTTTGGAGGCTTTACGTTTTAGCATGCCCTCATATTTACAGACAGCACTTGAGAGAATGCATCCTTTTTTTCTTTATTGCTATCTGATTAGTTCTAGACTACCAAGCTATTCATTATTACAGGTGTTTTGTCCATCTATTCCAAATTGTGACATTTTTACCATTATCAAAATGTGAATCTGTTCATTGTATTATCATCCATTACATACAAAACTGCAAGATGGTGAAACACATAAGTGATAATTCAATATGAAGGGAAGTTTTAAGCAGCATACTCATTTCAGAGTAAGACTTCACAGCAGTTTCTGTACTTTTTAACTCATTCTTCCAATTTTTCTAGCACACAAAATTAAATGTGAGTTTCGTATGTGTTGCTAATTTTATTTCAGTACTTCTATAACCTTAAGACTCCAGATGGACCACACATAACTTTCTTAAAAAGGAACTAACCTCTTTCCTGACTATAAGCCTCCAGGCTACTCTATTGTATGTGAAGTAAGCAGCAGTGCTGGGAGGAAACAGCACTGTTTTAATAGCCTCAAGCTGATGGCTAGGATCCTGTCGCTCTACAGCTGGTGGTGGTGCTGAATCCACAGGCTGCAGGAATTCAGATGACTCCTCAACTACAAAAACATTGAAGGAAAACTTTAGTTAACACAGAAAGATACTTTCATACAAAAATTCTAAATAAATATAATAAAATATATATAATAAAATAAAATAGAAAGAAACTTACACATGGGAAAAATATATTAAAAACAAAGATTCCAAGACTTACCAAGTGGGAAAGTGCCGGTAGACAGGCACAATATTTTATTGTGCCTGTCTACCGGCACTTTCTCGCATGGTAAGTCTTGGAATCTTTGTTTTAAAAAAATTCTAAATACATTAACAGCAGAGTGCACTGCCAAAAGACAGCAAAATACAAATCCAATGAAGAAAATATAAATAGTGCACACACACACCACCACAGCAGAATTAAACTTACACACCTCGAAAACCTGCATCCTGCAGCAAACCCTGTTTTAATCATGAGGAGAAAAATGACTCAACTGCAAGTGATAAAGAAAAATTTAGGGATACATATTCAAGAGACTCTGAAGTGAGAAATGCACCCTAACAATCTACATAAAAAACTGAATACACAAGCTGCTCGTTGGTGGTGACAATGTATCATGGCAGTATACAGTCACTATTGATGTACAGAATTATTGTTTGGGAAAATTCCACAGTGAGTGTGTGTGTGTGTGTGTGTGTGTGTGTGTGTGTGTGTGTGTGTGTGTCTATAAAAGTTGGGTAGATATATATTCAAGTCAATGGCTCCTTCTTCAAGCAGAAGGGTTGAAGAGGGTTGACGGGTGAGGAAAAGGGTCTGGAGAGGTGTAGAGAAAGGGGTAGATTTTGGGAAAGTCACCCAAAAACACAGGTCAAGGGAGGCTTACCGTACAGGCTGAGAAGGAAAGACTGATTGTTGGGGACTGCATTGGATGAGATTTGAAAACCTGAGAGCTAAAAGGTGGAAGACAGAATCTCATCTGATGCAGACCCCAACAATCAGTCTTTCCTACACATCCCTTATGGTAAGTCTCCCCTGACCCGAGGTTCTGGGTGGCTTTCCAGAAACCTACCCCTATTTCTAGATTTTTTCCTTACTTCTATTGCGAGGCCTTGCTTCATACCTAATTTCACAATTTAGGTCAATGGGAAGTACCCCAAAGGGTTTCATGAGTGAGTTTGCAAGTATCAAAAGATGTGATGTAAACTGCCATATCTTTTGATTGCATTGATGTAAAATCTTAAATTTATTACATTACCAAGGGCAATACACTTTAGTATGTGACATAAATTTCAGCTTGGAGAGAAAGTGTTCTTAACAGATGAACAGAAATGAAAATAACAAGGAAAATTTTGGGACCAATATAAGATGATGGAAAATGGAAATTAAAAAGTAACAAAGACGTTTATCAAAAAACAGAACGAATGTTACAGAATGAGGTAGAGAAGAGTTTTATTCTTTTAATTCTATGGACACCTAAACAGGCCAGCTGAAAAAAATAACAAAAATAATTACTAACTTTTTTGATAGAAACCCTAAACTATTCATGACATGGATCAAAGAAGTTGCAACAAGCCCAAGGAAACGGAAATGATGAAGGAAGAAATAGGAGAAAGAGTGAAGTTCTGAGCAAAAGCAAACAGTTTCAAGGCCTTCCAGAAGAAAGGAAATGAAGCAACAGATGTAATATGACCAGAGGAAAGAAGAGAACAACATTGGAAATAGAATGAATTCGTCATTCTGCGGCAGACTATGCACTGACGTGAAACTTCCTGGCAGATTAAAACAGCATGTCGGACCGTGGGTCAAACTTGGAACATGGACTCTACCAACTGAGTTACCCAAGAACAGCTCACAAACTGTCCTCACAACTTTACTTCTGTCAGTACCTCACCTGCTACCTGAAATACTTCACAGAAGTTCTCCTGCAAAATATGCAGGACTAGCACTACTAGAGGTAGGAGATGAGGTACTGGTGGAAGTAAAGCTGTAGATCAGTTGGTAGAGCAGTTGAACATGAAAGGCAAAGATCCAGAGTTTGAGTCTCAGACTGGCACACAGTTTTAATCAGCCAGGAAGCCAACATAGGGAAAGAATGAGAAACTGTTGGAAAGAAAGAAAGGAGAAAAGAAATAAGACAAGTTATTTTAGGTTGTCCTCAGTAGGCCAAACTAATAAAATAATAATAATACACATCAAGTTTATACACAACAATAGGAGTGATAATGTTCTGTATATACTAGAACTTCAAGACAAAGTTAGAAGTGGAACCTGGGTACCCACAGGGAACATGCCCCTGCACTGCCATCTACCAGGACAGAGCAGCTGGGACACATGATTTAGCACTAAGAGATAATCAAAGTAATATCACATTTGAATGTGATCAGTTTCATATTGTACTTGGTACATTTGGTAGGCCCAGATGATTATCAAATTCTGGTTCTAATTACAATAACTGTTTTTTATTCAGTGAAACATCACAATAGTCCATTGGCATATACAAAATTCTTGGAATAAACAAAAATACAGACATCATAAATGTAAAAGAGAGAGAGAGAATTTCCTTGCATAAAACTGAAAAAAATCACATCTAAGCAATAATTTTCTACCTACTGAATTAAAACTGTATGCTGGATTCAGATATGAGGCAAACACTTGCCTTTCGTAATGCTCTTAACACACGCATGATCTGATCACAATTCACAGAGTGTTTACATTTGGCTGCAAAGCAGGGCATTCATATATGAAAGAAAAAACTTTTGCTAAGCCATTACCATCTATCCTTCTTTCCACTGGTGCTAGTTCAGTAAGGAACACAGGAGAGCTGCTGTCAAATTTAGAAGACAATGTGACACAACTCTGTTGAATTTTCTACTCTTGGTGTCCATCTAATACTGTTGCAAGCACTTGATTTATACCTAATCAACTGCCTAAGATGGAAGCACTTGTGCATCGTTTTTGCACAGTAAAAGTTGGTTTTGATGTGACATAACGGACAATTTTTGCTACAACATAAAATTGTTTGAAATTATCCATCTCCTTCCACATCAGTCTTTTTACTTATATTTACTTTACTGGGTTTCATAATGTGGTTCAAGTTTTTGAAAAAGATTTTCTGTTTCTCCAACATCACTAATATTTATTGTAAGTCAAAATCACCTCTTTTTCAACTGATGTAATAGGTTTCATGGGGGACAGTGTCCACAAACTTAATCAGACCAAATCTAATATGAGTGCACTGCTTCACCTGCTTTTTGACACTTTTCTTAAAAAGCATTATGAAACTAAAGCGTACTTCCAATTATTCATGTGCAGATGATTTGGTTTGCAGATTATTTATGCATAATAAATAAATAAATAAAGTAAAAATAAAAAATAAAAGGGGAGAGAGCAAACACATCATATACTTGGGGACTAGCAGCACAGGCTGCTAGCTGCTAAGGGCAGCGGCGGACACTGCGCTAGACAGGTAACAGAAGACAACTGTGTCAAGCAGCGCCTGTGCACATACAGACATCTGACACTGATGCTGCTGCTGCTGCTGCCTGTTCTACAGGCATCATTCTTAATACATGTTTGAAAACATTTTGATTATTCATGTTTTTCGATTATTCATGCATCTTCTCCCACACATTACCCCAAATAACTGCTATGAGTTTAAATTTCTCAACAGAGATAACTTGTTTCGTCTAAAATATGATGTTTCAATTACTTTTAAATAATTAAAATCATAAAAATGTATTGATAATTTAGGAGATAATTTATGTTGACAAAATCCCAAAACTGTCTTATACTATTCAAAAGCGATTTTTAAAAATTGGTTTGGTCTACTAAGGACCACATGAATTAACTTATGTATTTGTGAATGTATGTTTTCCCGGTATATACAGCTGGCGAAGAGTTCTGGGGCTTCCAGCCGGATGGTGGTGTCTTCAAACTGCGACATTTCAACGAGTGACATATTCGTCATCTTCTGGCGGAGTGCGAGACTTTGCGGATGCCGGTCCCTTTATACCTGCATCGTGCCCCCTACCACCTGGCCGCGGGAGGCTGGGTCCAGAGGAGCTGACGGGCAGGGTGGAGGGGGAAGCGGGTGCGCCGTTCGTGTCTCTGTCAGAGCATTCTGGTCGCGTCTTGTGAGCTAGACGGTTCTTGGTACGTTCCTGGTGTATTGCAGCTAATGCTGGATTCCAAGCCGCGCTCAGTTGATAACCTTCGTCCCTGTTCACAAGATTCTCATGGGCCCGTACTTCTATTGATTCTTTAATGACGCTGTCCCAATAGCTCCGGGCTCGGCACAGCACCCTGGTGTACTCGAAATCAAAGGTGTGGTTTCCTTTGATGCTATGTTCAGCTATAGCAGATTTCTCTATCTGTCCAAGTCAGACATGCTTGGTGTGTTCCACGCACCTTTTCGAGATGCAGCGGTGCGTTTATCCAATATACTGTACACCACATTCGCAGGCAATGCTGTATATACCAGGTGTGTTGAGTTTGGGTGGGTCTTTAGCTGAGCCCAGCAGCTAAAGACACCACCACCACCACCCGGCTGGAAGCTCGAGAACTCTTCGCCAACCTATGTATTCTTTCTTTTCTCTTTTCTTTCTTTCTAGTAATTTTTCATTCTTTCCCCATGTTTTTCTCTTCTTTTTTCTGCCCATATTGCACTTGTCTTTTTCTTCGTTTTCTCCTGGAAACCTTTTACTTCTGCTCAGAAATTTTCTCTATTTCCTATTTCTTCCTCCATTTTTTCAATTTCCCTCAGGTCTGGTTTAACTTTTTTTATCTACGTCATTGATGTTTTGTGGTTTCTGTCAAGGAAGTTAACAATTTTTCCTGTTATTCTGTTTTCATGTAGCCTTTTTCATAAACTTATTTCATAATTTCCATTTCTCATTCCCATATTTTGGTCCCAAGATTTTCCTTATTATTTTCCTCTCCTTTTCTATTTCACCTGATTTTTTGACTGTACTTAATGAGAAACATTCCAATGCATAAAGGCATTCTGGTTTAATAAGTGTTGTAAGGCCAAAGCTTTGCATTTATGAAAATAGATTTCTTGTTATACAGGTCATTTATTAGTTAGCGATCATTATTATAACTACTTCTGTTTCATTTTTACATCAACATTTTTGTACTGACTTTTGTTTTTTATGTTTTTAACACTTCTATCCGTCACCAAGCTTCAGTCGATATTATAACATGATTTGCTGCGACCAGATTCGGCAATCTGTGAAGGTTCCCAAATAGCATTTTGGTCCACTGATTCAGGCTGAAAACTGGCTGAAATTGCACAAATGATAATCTGATTTGGAAGATACTTTGTAATTCTGGTGCAAGGCCTGGTTGATACCATAAGGATGATGTTACAAGTCACCACAGCACAGCAAGCTGCCTCAGCTGAAGGGGAGGCAGTTTTTACATGAATTTCTGCTGCTACTAGAAGAGCGAAGCAGGCAACAGGTGGTGATTTGGTTTGACAGTTTCACACAATTCACTGTGTGTATTTGTTTCTGAGTAATAGTACAGTGCTAAGACAATGACTTAGACACTGAACTGGAGCAGTATGTTTTTATTGTGTGGTAAATAATAAACAAATATAACTATTTTTGTTTTTTACCCACCAATCACGTCACTTCAGACATATGAAGACATGGACTCAAAACCTTGGTCAAAGCATATCTATGGGAGTTACAAATCTGATAAACTACCAAATGGGGCTGGAATTTAATAGTGGAAACTAAACATAGATACATCTCAGCAGGACAAAATAATCTTCCAGAATATGACCATTTTACAGTCATAAATATTCATTAAGTGCATATTTAAAAAAGTGCTGTGACTGATAGTGAGATATGAGTGAACAATGTGGCATTACATTATTTAATAAGTTATTTGTAAAAAAGTAAATCTAATGATTTCTTCTAACTATAAGTCTGTAAATATATGTGTATATGAATTGGCTTATTTTTAAATTGGTCTAAATTTGTAAATACTTTCAGATGTCCTATATCCTTGTAAAAAGAGATTTGCGGATGAATAAAGCTACTATTACTACTACTACTAGTACTACTACTACTACTACTACTACTACTTACAAGTGGGATTGTCAAGTTGCCTATAATTTAATGATGGATTTAGCCATTAAGCTACACTGTATAATGCAGCAACAAGAGCACCAATAAACAGCCTTGTCAGCAATGATCACGTCACAAATACATTTTCCTAGATTTACATTTCTGTTCCATCTCCTTAGAGTGTCATTACAAGACAATGAACCTGTCTTTAATTAGGTACCAACATTTTTTTACAGTCTCTATGCAAAATTATGTTTCTGAACACAAAATATGAAATATGTATGATGCTACAATGCAAAGAAGGATGAAGCTTATATATTTACCAATCACTGAACTAGGATCATGTGTAGCAGAGTTGTCAAACACACATAAATATAAACTTTACATTACACATAAAGCTGTCGGTGTTTAAAAGGAATAATTTTGTTAGTAGGTAATGCAGTTAGACAATAGAAAAAAATATAGGAAAAATAATGTAGGTATGGAAGGCTTGGAAAAATAATTCCGAGAGAAGAGTCAATGACATTTGTGATAAACAAGTTTTCAATGACCTGTTCTTGTTTTACTTTTCTAATAATTGTAAAAATAAAGCATCAAATGTAAATACACTGATTTCGTGTATTAAATACTGGATCATTTTCTGCACGTGGCACAGTAAATGGATGTGACCCAGTAGTACTTACTCTCAATACGCTCCATACGATCTGTCAGATGCGTTGATGCAGAAGAACGGCGGTCTCTGTCCATGAGTCGACTAGAAGCACCAACTTGCTGATAGGACGTATGCTGTTGCTGCAACTGCTGCTGAGAGAACCCTCCAGGTTGCACTGGAGGTGGTGGGGAACGTGGCCTCGGAAGAGCATTTGTATTACTGAAACAATGTTCCCAGTTAATTTTTCTGTTGTTCTGATTTGTCATCATTGCTGCTAAATGTTCGATCGCCCACTTTGCAGGATATATCACAATGACATGGAGTGAGTCAGTTTACAGACTATCAGCTTAATTTGTATTTAAATATGGCTGCATGATGGCCATTTACAGAAGAGTTCAAATAGCAAAAAACAATTTACGAATTTGCATATAACGAAAAACAATATTTCATTTAATAACACAAACAAGAAGGTAACAAGTAACTTCCCAGCAGATTAAAACTGTGTGCCAGAGTGAGACTCAAACTTAGGATCTTTGGCTTTTACAGGCAAGTACTCTATTGATAGCTACCCAAGCATGATTTATGATCTGTCCTCACAGCTTTACTTCTGCCAGCATCTCATCACTCACCTACCAAACTTCATAGAAGCTCTCCTGCAAAACTTGCAGGACTACCACTCTCGGAAGAAAGAATAGTGTGGAGACGTGGCTTAGCCATAGCCCGAGGAATGTTCCCAGAGTGAGTTTATCACTCTGCACCAGAGTGCGTGCTGATATGAAACTTCCTGGCAGTTTAAAACTGTATGCTGGTCCAAGATTCGAACTCAGTATCTTTGCTTTTCACAGGCAAATGCTCTACCAACTGAGTATCTAGAGAACTTCGGTGAAGTCTGGAAGGTAGGAGATGAGGTACTGCAGAAGTAAAGCTGTGAGAAAGGGTTGTGAGGCGTGCTTGGGTAGCTCAGTCAGTAGAGTGCTTATCCAGGAAAGGCAGGTCCCAAGTTCCGAGTCTTGGTTCAGTGTACAGCTTTAATCTGCCAGGGAGTTTCATATCAGCGTACACACTGTTGCAGAGTGAAAAATTCATTTTTCAAGAAAGTAACACTTTTGCACTAAATACGCAGCAAGTTTCTTTGGTTCAAATGGCTCTGAGCACTATGGGACTTAACTTCTGAGGTCATCAGTCCCCTAGAAATTAGAACTACTTAAACCTAACTAACCTAAGGACATCACACACATGCATGCCCGAGGCACGAGGCAGGATTTGAACCTGCGACCGTAGTGGTCTCGCGGTTCCAGACTGTAGCGCCTAGAGCCGCTCAGCCACCCAGGCCGGCCAAGTTTCGTTGGAAAAGAAGGTTTGTCCACAAGGAACTTTTTCAGATTTCTCTCAAATTTAGCTTTGCTATGAGACAGGCATTTACCATCATTGGATATATGATCAAAGATTTTTATAGCAGTATTATTCACCTCTTTTTGGGCTATCATAAAATGAAGAGTCTGACTTATCTCAAAACAGAATGGAAGAATGAATCACATCTGTGCAAAAGAACTGCAGATTACAAATGATTCGCAAGTTACATGGATAAACTGTCATACTACTCCTTAAACATAGCAAAAATTCAGATTTCTGAGGGCAACAAAGAAGCTTATCAATATTGATAAGAATGCTGTTCAGCTACTGTTTCACAGTTGTCTTTCCACTGTAGCTGCTTCCAGCTATTCCATTTAAATAAATTAGCAACACCTCTTTTGTTCTCAAAAGTTTTGTAAATAAATGGCTTAGAACAACCACTAACACAAGAATTGTGCTAAAAGAGAGAATTAAATACATCATCATATTACCTTCATCTTTAACAATGTCAGGAAAAGATAGATTGCTAGTTAATGCAAAGATGACATGTTAAGCTGCAGCCATCCACAACTAAAAGACACTTTCATATTAACTTCTGGCCACAGCCTTCGCCAGAAAAGGAAACACACACACACATTCATTCAGATAACACACAAAGACATTCATTCACACAAACAAGCACATCTCACGTACATATGACCACTATCTCCAGCAGTGTGAACCAGAATGCCATTGGAAGAGTGGTTTGATGCAGCTTTACACACTATTCCATCCTGTTCAAGTCTCTTCATATTTGTGTAGCTGCTATGAGCTACACAGCTTTGAACTGGCTTCCTGTATGCAAACACTGTTCTACATCTAGAATGTTTAAGTCCACACTTCCCTCCATTAACAAATTAGGTATTGTTTGATTCCTTAGGCTGTGTCCTAGCAATATATCCCTTCTTTTAGTGAAGTTGTGACATAAAACCTTGTCCCCCCAATGTGATTCAGTATTCCTTCATTGGTTACCTGACCTACCTATACAATTTTCAATATTTTCTACTTAATCTTTAACAAGTTGTTTGTGGATCAAACATTTCCTTTCTTTTACCTTGGTAAGAGGTCTGTATTACAGAACATGTTTTGTTCTCCTCTTTTGCTAGTGTGTAATCTTCTACAGTTTGGTAACTAGCTAGTTTGCTCTTTTAAAAAGCAATGAATGCATGGTAATATGTCCAATGTTCATGTAAAGCAATCACTGTACACAGAGAATTGATACGTATCAGCGAAGGACATGTGCTTATGGAATATTTAAGTAGTTATCTAACTAAACTGAAGATGTACCGGCAGGTAGGACCAACAAATTTTGTTCAGTGGGGAGACATTATCAGCAGTGGATATCATTCAGCACATCATAAAGAACAAAATGCAGAAAGTTTTACAGGTTATCAGAACCTAATCCAATACATATGAAAATATAATGTACAAGAAGTGATGTAAGGACTCTGTATTGTTTGACTGCACCATATACAATAAATCACTATAGTCCATCACAACAGCCAATATTCTGGCATTAGCACTTTATATGAAAATTTTACATAAACTAGTTGTTGGAAAAGGGATTCAAAGCTAAGCTTCATACAATTAAAATTAATTATGAGGAAATGACAACTAAGGGAACTATTTACAAAATTCTTGATTGTTCAAGTTTGGGCATTATTCTTCTGCCATGATTCACACATGGAGAAGGCTGAGGAGTCATGAGTTTATACAGCATACACTCGGCCAACTCCAGTCAGAGGCGTACTGACAAATAAACTGACTGTACTTTAAAAACAGGCTTGCTCTTAAACTTTCCAAACTCACCTTCCGAGAAACATAATATATTAATTACACGTGTATCATATAGAGACTATAAGGATAAAATTAGAAAAATTTGGGCTCCTACAGAGGTGTTCAGGCAGTTGCTCCTCCCATACACCATTTGCAAGCAGAGTAGAGAGTGGTTAATGACATTGATGCATAACACTCCCCCCTCCCACTAATCCGTTGAAGATTACAAAAATGAATGTAAACTGGCTATCACTGAAAATTATTTCTTATCAGTGCTGGTTATGTGATACACATACAGTACAATGTTGTCTTGAAATACAGGCTATATTCATTACGACACTGGTAAGCTACACTTTGGAAAAATGGTACATCAGCGGCAGCCGCAAGGGGATGCATGCAACTATTTTGACAGTATACATCTGCTTCTTATTTAGTGATATGAACTCATAAGCGACTGATGTTACAAGCAGTTAGCTTGCATGATAATTACACACAAAACTTTGCATTAAATGAAAGTTCCTTTATCATATAACATAGAGAGTCCCATTTTGATTATTTTGGTATCCCACCACACACTCTTGTATGTCAGATGAGGAGTTGTTTGCATTTGAGATATGGAGTGATTGGTGACTTCACTGTACATGGCATGAGTGTCACCTACATTGGTGCGTGCCTGTTTTGACCACACAGACTCCAAGGAAAGTTGCATGCTAGCATGAGGGCGGATCTTGTTTACTTGACCTATATACACTTTAATCAGTGTTGTAAATTCTTTGTGCTGCCACACTCTTACAGTTTCCATGTTTGTCCCGTGACAAGCCTTTGGCCTCTCTGCCCACCAGGGTGTTTTCACAGGCACCACACATCATGGTATGCACTCTCATTCCACATGTTTTTATTGGATGCTACCATCTACTTATGCAAGATATAACAGTTGTTGATGAGGACTTGCTCTCCAATATACATTTGTTTTTAGTGATAGTGTTGTATATTATTACCATCTTGGGCCCAAAGGAGGAGCTGCTGTAACAGTAGCAGTAACAACAACAATAATTGCAATAGCAGCAACAACAGTTGCAACAGCACCTGCAGTAACAGCGACAGGGACAAACGCAGGAGCTCATCCAATTGCTGATCACACAATTGGCGGCACAAGCACCAGCTATGCAGCCTCCTGTGCCGGGCCCATTTGCAGGTTTTTATGAGACCACGGATAGGTGGGAAAATTGTCTATGCAGGTTCAAGCTGTACAGCCAGATAAGGTGCATCACTGGCTGTAGATCAGAGTGCTTCATTGCTGTCGAGTCATTAGTTTGTATGACGTGGTACAGAAATTACGGCCCCTTCTGAGCTGAGCGACAGGGACAAACGCAGGAGCTCATCCAATTGCTGGTAACACGATTGGCGGCACAAGCACCAGCTATGCAGCCTCATGTGCTGGGCCCATTTGCAGGTTTTTATGAGACCACGGATAGGTGGGAAAATTGTCTATGCAGGTTCAAGCTGTACAGCCAGATAAGGTGCATCACTGGCTGTAGATCTTAGTGCTTCATTGCTGTCGAGTCTTTAGTTTGTATGAGGTGGTACAGAAATTACGGCCCCTTCTGAGGTGGCCGCTGCGGCCGAGCAGTTCTAGGCGCTTCAGTCTGGAGCAAAGCTACTGCTGCTGTCGCAGGTTCGAATCTTGCCTCTGGCATGGATGTGTGTGATGTCCTTAGGTTATTTAGGTTTAAGTAGTTCTAAGTCTAGGGGACTAATGACCTCAGATGTTAAGTCCCATGGTGCTTAGAGCCATTTGAACCATTTTGAGCCACTTATGAACTCTCAAAAAGTAGAATTTTCAGAATTGTGTAAATTACTAACACACTACTATGGTCAGCAAACGCACATATAGCTGACCACTAACAGTTCAATCAATATCAAAGTATCTGAGGCAGCTGTACGTGGAATGGATAGCTGAATTACAGTGGTTAGTATGTATATGTAATTTTGAGGATACCCAACGCAGCATGTGGTATGCAGACTGCCTAATTCACGATATGATGGTGCAGCTGGTGCCCAACAGAACAGTACAGACTTAAGTGTCAGCATATTTGGATCCAACATCAGATGAGGTAACACATATTGCAGAGCCGCAGAATTGATTGCAGCAGCACAAAATGTGGTTTCAGATGATTGGGAGGTGGAAAACTTGTCGAGTTACACCAGTGGCTCAGGTCCCCATCAATGGCCATTGAGACTTTAGCAACCATGTAATCAAGGTGGTTGGTCAAGTGTATAAACAGAATGGGTTCTGCGCATCCTGGTGCTGCAACAAAGGTGGGCAATGCCAGAGACTACTGTCAGTCTCTGCTACCAGTGTCACCCACTGAATTCACAAAAGATGCAGAGCACCATCCTTCCACAGTGTCAGAGTCACCCCTATCGTTATGACAGTCTTACCCAGATTGTTGGTCATTATGTGAGACGAGACAACAACTCTATTTCGTTGCAACTTGTTGAGGCTGCCTTATGCCAGGACATTCAGCAGCTGTGTGCAAGAAATGACAGTACCCAGCACTGCGCAAAAACTTTCTCATGTTTGCAATCAAGCCCATGAGTACCTCAGCAAGACTTCAGCCACACCATGTCATGACAGAGTTGTAGACAGCTGACAGTTGTAAAAAAGTTTCAATGAGATACAGCGACTTCATCAAGTCTAATCAATTTAGATATTTATCACCTTGCAGGTGGCCCAACTTACACTATCTCTTATAGTGGACAATGGAGTCCCTTTTGGCAATAACTAATAGTTGCAATGACCAGATACAAAAATGCGGAACACTAGCTCATGTGTTTGGTTGTAAATTTACAGTTGGCAGATAACATTTTTGAACTTGATGCTTACAGTATTTCTTGATTTGAACTGTTTGATACAGTAAACCTCGTCTCTCAGGCAGTCCCATTTCAGAACTTGAATGCATTGCTGCAGTCGTTCACGAAATTTTTTGTAAGGATGTGGGTAAAGCCACCAATTTTGAGTCCTGTATAACATTGAAACCTTGGGTTGTTCCTAAGTTCTGTCACATCCAACCCATGCAATTTACTAAGTGAGATAAAGTGAAAGCAGATCTTGACAGGCAGCAGAATCTTGGAATGGTGTCACTGGTTTCATCAAGCCAGTGTGCCACCTGCTAGTCGTGATCCATAAACCTAATGGCAATGTCGGACTTGGTGGCGATTTCAAGGACACTCAACACACCCCAAGCAGTTGCTAGCTAAGTTGGCCAGCAGTCATTTTTACAAAACTGGCCTCAGAGATACACACTTGCAGTTGCCACTGGATGCTGAGTTTCGACAAATTTTAGTATTAAATATTCCTTGTGCGATTTGGCAACTTACCCATTTGCCATTTGGTGTAGCTTCAGCTCCATGAATATTCCAAGCATTTTCTCGAGTAACTTATTAAAGACTTTCTGTGTTCCAACAATGACTTAGAAGGCATTTGGGTTACTGACACCATGAGTGAGACAGCATTTGCAAAATCTGTGTGCAGTTTATCAGTGAATTTTAAGGAATGGTCCTAGCTGAATCCTTCAAAAATGTAGTTGGCCTGCCCCTCCTGCCTCCCTCCCCCAGTGCAATATTTGGGGTACATGTAAATTATGCTTGGTATATGCCAGAACATATTGTGGCAGTAGAAAATTTGGCAGTTCCTAAGAATATTAGAGACATACAGTCATTTTAAAGCAAATATGCAAAATTCATTCCATGGGCTGCTCACTTTTGTCATCCAATAAATAACCATTGTAAGAAAGGAGTGACGTTTGTGTGGATGGAGGCATTCGGTCAGTATTCCAAAACTTGAAGCAGCATCTCTACTCCAATCTATGTTTGGCCATGTTCACCCCTGGTAAGCCTTTGACTCTGGCCACTGACATGTTTCAATATGGAAATTGCACTATGTACTCTCAGAAAAATCCTGATGGCTTGGAGCAGCTTATTGCAGTCAATTCTAAGATCTTGATGGCAGCACACAGGAATTATTCTCGGATTGAGAAAGAGGGCTCATGATCATATACAGAGTAAAAAAGTTTCATGTTTTCTTGTACAGCATCTTATTACATACAATAAGCAACTTATCTCACTATTTGGTCCCCAGCCCAAGCTCCCAGACAGAAAGGCACATTATCTACAGTGGTGCGCCATGTTTCTGAGTAATTATTCCTATGATACTCACTACAGCCCCACCTCACAGCACGCAAATGCGGACCCATTATCCCTGTGCGTCGACTGCAACAAGCAGGAGCCAATCTGTTTTGAGCTGGACCAGAATCTTCAGCATACCCTCAATGAATTTCCTTTGACAGTGCGGCACAAAATGGAATTCACCACCTGACCACATAGTCATTCCATCCATCATCAAACACAAATGTCTAACTGCTGACCTGGATGTTCAAATCAAGACTAAAGAAAATAGTCACAGTGCTACCTAGAGACGATGCCCTGAGTAGTTTTTAGGCATCTTACCAAACAACACCCATCAACATGTTCCTGTCTGGGAATTTGGTGGCCAGCAGGAGCATTTAAACTCAGATGAGTGTTCCTTGAGCCACTCTGTAGCAATTCTAGACGTGTGGGATATCGCATTGTCATGCTGGAATTGCCCAAGTCCATCGGAATGCACAATGGACATGGGTGGGCGCAGGTGATCTGATAGGATGCTTACCTATGTGTCATCTGTTAGAGTCATACATAGACTTTTCACAGGTCCCATATCACTCCAACTGCACATGCCCCACACCATTGCAGAGCCTCCACATGCAGTGTCCATGAATTCATGAGGTTGTCTCCATACCTGTATACATCCATCCACTCAATACAATTTGAAACGAGACTCATCCAACCAGGCAAGATGTTTCCATTATAAAGAGTCCAATGTCGGTTTTGACAGGCCAAAGCAAGGCATAAAGCTTTGTGTCATGCACTCATCAAGGGTACACAAGTGGGCCTTTGGCTCTGAATGCCCATATCGATGACGTTTTGTTGAATGGTTTGCATGCTGACACTTCTTGATGGCCAAGCATTGAAATTTGCAACAATTTGCGGAAGGGTTGCACTTCTGTCAGCAATGCAAGGTACACTTGTGAAATGCGTATGGGAAAATCCCCACTTCATCGCTACCTCGGGGATGTTATGTCCTATTGCTTGTGCACCAACTCAACAACTGCCCTAGACACTTGTTGTCCTATACAGGCATTGCCAATTGCAGTCCCGTATTCTGCCTGTTTACATATCTCTGTATTTGAATACACAAGCCTATACCAGTTTCTTTGGTGCTTCAGTGTATATTACCATAAAAATTTCTGCATTAGTTTAAAAATTAAATGTAATTTACCTCTGGGAATAGAAGCTGCTGGCCCGTGATGTAGGGGATGTATCGATGAAGTGCGGGGTGACAGGAGGTGGTGGAGGAGCAGGCCTCCAGCTGCTAGCAGCAGATGGTGCTGGCTTTGTGTCCCAACCAGAATTCGGTGTCACACCTGTATGCCTCTCCCATGGCTCACGTTCTCTTTCCCAGGTTGCTGTCTCCCAGCCACTCATGCCTATACTTTTCTCCCAAGCTGCCTTATCAGCCATTGCATTTGCACTTGGCCTATCCCATCCATTCGTGGTAGGTAGTTTTTCTTCTATGCGGTTCGGAGTTGTTTTTTCCATCCGCTCTACCTGCAAAAGATGCAACAGATTCATAGATTCCCTAGGAATAATGTATTGATAACGGTAAAATAAAATTTACATGTTTGGCTTTTAAAAAATGGTAATTAATGTTTTTATGGTTTCACATGAAATTCCAACTTCAGTTCCTTAAGAAACTGAAGTAAGTGTAGTATTCTATGTTAACAATTCATTGATTAATTTTATAATACAGAGGAACAAAAAAATATTGGAAGCAAATATTTTGTCAAAAGATTATTTTCACTTAAGCAGACAATGTAATTATTCAATGTAAACTGATGAGACAAACTCAATGGAAATACGAGGGTCATTCAATAATTAAAGAGACTAATTGGTCTGGGGAGAAAACTGTTAGTAGGGCAAGTTTGGTACTTTTATGGCTTTAAATTGGCATCACTGGGATGAGCCCTGCTCAGCTGATATATCAACATTGCTTTGTTTATAACCTCAAAAACACATTTCAAAATGGCAAGTCCACTTGAAATGTCCACATTTGTTGAACAACATTCTATAATTTGTTTTTTACTTGCTGAAGGCGAGAAACCAGTGAATATACACTGTAGAATGTCTAAAGTTGATGGTGAAGGTGGTTGTACGAATCGCGCAAATTTTTACAAGTGGGAAGAGCAGTTCAAAAATTATCGCGACTCAGTGACTGATGAACACCGTTCTGGCCAACCAGTTGCAGTTTCAGCTCCCTCACTTGAAAGTCGAACTGATGACATTATTTGTGTCAACCACTGTGTGACTGTGGAAATGATGGTTGATAAAGTTCAAGTTACTTCTGGTACAGTTCATAAACATTATCTGTAACAATCTGAAGCACCGTAAAACACGTGCAAGATGGGTTCCAAAGGAGGTGACGTGGCTATACAAGGAAACAAGGCTGAGAGTGTGCACAGAGCTAATGGAACATTATAAAAGAGAAGGTGAGCACTTACTCAACAAGATTTTAACTTGTGATGAAACTTGGGTTCCACAAAGCATGGAGTGGAAGCACAAAAACTCGCCTGTCAAGAAAAAATTCAAAACCCAAGCATCAGCAGGAAAAGTCATGTTGACGGGATACTGAAGGTCCAGTTTTTCCTGATAATTCGAAGAGCAGCAACCAACGAGCAGCCAATACTACTCAGATTTGTTTTTAAACAAGGTGAAGCCAGTCATGAGAGAGAGACATTGTGGATCTCAGAGGAGAAGTGTGATTCTCCAGCAAGACAACGCACGTCCTCATATAGCTCGACTAACCCGAGAAACCATTGACAAAACAGGCTGGAAAGTACTGCCTCATCCCCCTTACAGTCATGGCTTAGCACCTAGTGATTTCCATTTGTTTGGTGCACTGAAGGAGGCATTACGTGGGAAGAGGATCCAGGACAACGAGGACGTAAACAAGTCTGTGGGAAACATCAAGATAAAGGCTTGCAGCCTGTTGGAACAAGTGCATAAATGTTAAAGGGGATTATGTTGAAAAGTACAAGAAGTATTGTTTTGTAAAAATAAACACTTTTGTCCTTGAGACCAATTTGTCTCTTTAATTATTGAATGACCCTCATGTAATTGAACTTGGGGCAAAAAGTACTCTAAGCAAACATTTAACATAGCATTCCTGTCTCAACTTTTCAATTCAAGAATGTTACGAGAGAATTATACAATTGTCTATGATAACAAGTTTTGGATCTAAAGAGCCTCTTCAGAGACTGTACCAACTGCTTAAACCATTCTGTTAAAGATGTGCTTATGGGTTAAAAAAGAAGACAGTCAGTACTCCGTACAGAGAGATTGGGGATAGTTGGTGGAATTGACTTGAAAGTAGTGGTCTATCCTTATATACACATTATATTCTCTCTTGAATTTTGTATCAATGTAAAACTATGTCTGAATATGAAAAGAGGAGGTACCTGACTCCGGACAATATTTGTTTGTTGTACATCTGATCGTTCTTCCTTGCTAACACCTCGAATGTCTGCAATGGAGTCAACAGAGTCCCAACGACCGGCTAGAAGAAAATCAGAGTGACAATGAAACAGAACACATTTTTTAAATTCTATTCAAAGTTGAAATGTACAGTTTATTAATAACCATAGGTGTATTTCTGACAAATGAATAAATATCTAGTTTTGAAAGCAAACTGTATGATATATGAACAAGATTTAAAATGAAACAGGAAGTGAAAGATGCACCACTTATTTTCTTCTGAACAGGTTACAGGAATTTAATACTCTATGAATCACACACAAAAGAGAACAACACATACAAGAAACTGGTGCCAAAAACCAATTATGAGCCTGTTGCCACAAGTACGTTAACCATGGATGATAAGCCCTTCACTGTCCTCTAAACAGAGATAAAAAGCTAAAGTATTTTATTGTATACGTTGCTCATTCTGTCAGACAAATGGCATCCATCATTACCTTGCTAAAAAATACATAACTTAAATTTCCAATATATTCTACTGTAATAGTTAGCACAACTCACTCAGTTGCTGCTCTAGCATGTGTCGGCGATTATCTTCTAACTTCCTCACAGGACGAGCATCTTCTCGCTTAGCAGGAAGGACAGCT
The DNA here is from genome assembly GCF_023897955.1 of Schistocerca gregaria. Lineage (NCBI taxonomy): Eukaryota > Metazoa > Arthropoda > Insecta > Orthoptera > Acrididae > Schistocerca > Schistocerca gregaria. Next base: position 432,167,610 of record NC_064921.1, read on the forward strand.
GGCTTCTCTGGTTTGTTACTTGCCCTGCTCAGATATTGAAAAGGGCATACAATATGCGTACTAAAACTCATTTTCAGTCTTATTTTCATAATAAATACAGCATTCTAGTGTGTTTCAAAATCTCATATGTACGAACAATAAATTATAAAAAGTTAAAGGAATTAATGAGTCAGTTGAGGAAACATATTCTATGAAATGGAAATAATATGTGCTACTTATAATGCTACACATTACCTGCTTAATGATCTCATCATCGAAGGACTATAAATATCATAAAAGGTCTGGCATCGGTGGCAAGAGACAGTGGTCATGTGTGTGTAAGTTGCACTTGTGTGAATGTGTTTGTGTTTTCTATGTTAGAAGAAGGCCTTTACGGCAAAAGCCCACGTTTAACAGTCTTTTTTGTTGTACTTGTCTGCAACTCAGCATCTCCTCTGTAAGGTGAGTAGTGATCCATCCTTTTTGTAATAATGTCATTTTAAAATGGAGAAGATAAATTTGTTAACATCGAGTATAGATTTAAGTGTCAGGAAGTCATTTCTGAAAGTATTTGTATGGAGTGTAGCCATGTATGGAAGTGAAACATGGACGATAACTAGTTTGGACAAGAAGAGAATAGAAGCTTTCGAAATGTGGTGCTACAGAAGAATGCTGAAGATTAGATGGGTAGATCACATAACTAATGAGGAAGTATTGAATAGGATTGGGGAGAAGAGAAGTTTGTGGCACAGCTTGACCAGAAGAAGGGATCGGTTGGTAGGACATGTTCTGAGGCATCAAGGGATCACAAATTTAGCATTGGAGGGCAGTGTGGAGGGTAAAAATCGTAGAGGGAGACCAAGAGATGAATACACTAAGCAGAATCAGAAGGATGTAGGTTGCAGTAGGTACTGGGAGATGAAGAAGCTTGCACAGGTTAGAGTAGCTTGGAGAGCTGCATCAAACCAGTCTCAGGACTGAAGACCACAACAACAACAACAACATGGAGAGTTACTTCAAAAATATTTGGTGCACACCAATGTAATATTACACGGGAAATTGTGAATGTCACAGGCTTTTTCTATTGCAACAAAGCTTGTAGTTACATCTATGGTGCCTTCATTTCAGTTAAGACAATCGTTACATAATATAGGCAAAAGTACACAATAAGATGAAACTCTAAATTGATGATATTGTGTGATCTTTCCTTTCACATGTTTTACATGAAGGTCTCACAAATGGCAAATTTTCTTCTCCTATTTTAAACTAGGATTTTAGTGGACAACAAGAGTGAGATATTTATTTGTTCTAAGTACTTTCCACTTATACGGCATTTTAATCCTTTGGATGATTTCTTGTTTTCCACATGCTTCATTGTTGTAATTTTTATTTAGTTTGACAATCTGCTATCAACTGAGGGCACACATTTACCATACAATATACCGATTTTAAACCTGACATTTTGTCGTACACTATTTTAAAATATTTGATCCCAGCATCATTGATCAACCTCTCACATTTCTGTGGCACTTTCTCTGTGATACATGGTAGTATGATGTTTATTTTCATCAACTGTCCATCACAATCACACAACATATTCACTGGAGAGGAAACTATAACTTGTGGAGTTACACTGTACTGATTAAAGCACTGTAGAATGTAAAAAATAAAATGAAATAAATAAAACTGTATGAACACTTGGCAATGGCTACATGCAGATAACTCATCATTTTCAGTGTATTGCACTGCTATAATCCAATACAAAAAGCCACAGTGGTCAAGCTATCCCAATCGCTACCATGAGTTGTTCCATTACACTGCACTTTAGTTACTTCATTGAAACTGCACTTTAATGATGAATAATGGAAGAATGTACCATATCATAGGAACTTCTATTTTGAGAAATATAACTATGTAAGTGCTGCATACGCTAACATATACCATTTTAAGCAAATGTTTAGCTTCCTGCCAAATAATGCCTCATTTATGTTCCTTACAAATTTCCTGTTCATAAGTATATGTTACATAGTATCGTTTTTACAGTGACTTGTTTCTGTAAACTTTTAAACACTGATTGTACACAAGAGAAATGACTGATTGGTGGTGTCATAACACATGTCCTGTAAACATGCCCCTTCTTCTTGCCAGTGTTTCCCACTTGTTTCTTTCTTTACTGATTCTGCGGAGAACCTCCTTGTCCCTTATCTTATCAGTCCACCTAATTTTCGACATTCTTCTGCAGCAACACATCTTCAATGTTCAGATTCTCTTCTGCTCCAGTTTTCTCAATGTCCATGATTCACTACCACACAATGCTACACACCTAACGTACATTCTCAGAAATTTCTTCCTCAAATCAAGATCTATGTTTGAAACCAGTAGATTTCTCTTGGCAAGGAATGCCCTCTTTGCCTGCACTACTTGTGCAGTCCTAAAGCATCAACTGCACACTAAGTAGCACAGCGTTGCAAAATGGCATCAAGATGCCGACCTGCATGCCAATGGAAAGAGCACGCAGCGCCACATCTCCAGGAAGACACGAGTTCAGCACCCCTATCAATGCTGATTTAACCAATCGCCCATTGCTGGTCGGCCCAGTTTGGCCGTAGGCTTTAAGAGCATCAGGACGCAGTAATTGGAAGATGTTACTTAGCCTGCTTCTGTGAGTAGTAATAGAGAGTAGAGTCCTTGTATGTAAGAGGCACAAGGTTAAAGAGAAGTTAAGTTTATTTTCTTTTTAGACATAAAGAGTTATATTAATCTTCAAGTGTTTTGTACAGATGATTTGGATTCCTGCAACTGGCCATCGCAATGTCCCTCCTTCCATGTTTGTGTCCAAACTGACTCCTACAGTAGCCGACACTACGTTAGTCTGCTTTTTATGTCCTTCTTGCTCTGTCTGTCATGGCTTACTTTGCTTCCATGATAGCAGAATTCCCTTATTTCATCTACTTCATGGTCACCAATTAAGTTTCTCACTAATCTCATTTCTGCTGCTTTGTCTTTTTCTAGCTTACTCTCTATACATATTCTATATGTTTCATTCCACTGAAGACAATGAAATTCTTCACTTTCTCTGAGGATAGCATGAACATTTCTTTTATTTCTGTCATCACTTCTTCAATGTACAGACAACAGTAGAGGTGAAAGGCTGCATCCCTGTCTTACACCCATTTTAATCCAAGCACTTTGTTGGTCTTCCAATCTTTTTGTTTCTTCTTGCTCCTTATACACACTGTATATTACCAATCTTTCCCTGCACCTGACACCTATTTTTCTCAGAATTTCAAACATCTTGCACCATTTTACATTGTTGAATGCTTTTTCTAGGTCGACAAATCCTATGAGCACACCTTGATTTTTCTTCAGTCTTACTTCCATTATCAAATTCCCCTCTGGTGCCTTTACCTTTCCTAAAGCCAAACTGACTGTCATCTAACAGATCCTCAATTTTATTTTCCATTCTACTACATATTATTTTTATCAATAGCTTGGATGCACAAGCAGTTAAGCTGATTGTGCGATAGTTCTCGCACTTATTGGCATATATTCCACAGACCTAGTTGAATAGTCATTTGGTTGCCACTTCCCCCAATGATTTGAAGAATTTCGATGGAATATTATCTATTCCTTCTGCCTTATTTCATCTCAAGTCTTCCTGAGCTGTAGTGTATTCTGGCTAATATTGGATCCCCTATGTCTTCCGCATCAACTCCAATCTTTTCTTCTAGCTGTTGTCAGTCAGGTCCTCCCCCACATAGCCTTCAATATACTCTTTCCACCCCTTCATTGTAATTCCTACTTATTTCATTCCTACGTGATTTGTATTGCTGTATTCCTGTATTTCTATGAGTATTTTTGTACTAACTTCTTTCATAGATCAACTGAAGTATTTATTGTCAAACAATGTCTTTCATAGATCAATTGAAGTATTTCTTGTCAAACAATGGAAAATCCAGGATGGAACGTAACAATACGAGAGAAGAAAAGTTGCTACTCACCATATAGCAGAGATGCTGAGTCATGATAGGCACAATAAAAAGATTCACACAGTCACAGCTTTCGGCTATTAAGGCCTTTGTCAGCAGTAGATACACACACACACACACACGCAAGTGCAACTTGCACACACGTCTGCAGTCTCAGAGTGTAGTTTCAGCTCTCCGAGACTGCAGATGTGTGTGCAAGTTGCACTTGCTTGAGTGTGTGTGTGTGTGTGTGTGTGTGTGTGTGTGTGTGTGTGTGTGTGTGTGTGTGTGTGTGTGTGTGCACGCATTTGTGTATGTGTGTCTCCTGCTGACAAAGGCCTTAAAGGCTCAAAGCTATGACTGTGTGAATCTTTATATTGTGCCTATTGTGACTCAGCATCTCCACTATATTGTGAGTAGTACCATTCCTTCTCTCGTATTGAAGTATTTCTTGTGTTACCCAATGTTTCTGCCAGCTACCTTCCTTGTACCTATGTTTGTCTGTCCAACATTCGTGATGTCCACTCCTGTTCAACTGAGCTGCCTGCTCTGGTATTCCCCATTGCAGTATCCACATCCTTAAAATGTGTCTCATCATTTGTCACTACTTCAGTATCCCACTTCCTTCCACACTGATTCATCCAAATGATTCTTTTGAACTTCAGTCTACTCTTCATCAGTACTAAATTTTAATTTGAATCTATATCCACTCCTGCATATGCTTTATAATCCAGTGTCTAATTTTGGAATCTTTGTTTGACCAAGATGTAATCCAGCTGGAATGTTCCCATGTCTCTGAGTCTTCCTCCTCTTGTCATTACCGAAGAGAGTTTTCATTATTATATAATGAAATTTACTGCAGTCTTTCTCTTCTCTCATTCCTACTGCCAAGTCCATATTATCCCATGAACCTTTTTTCTATTCCTTCCCTTACAACCAGGTTCCAATCCCCCACAGTTATTAGATTTTCATCTCCCTTTGCATACTGTATTTATGTTCAGGATCCACACAAACTTTTTCTTTCTCTTCATCTTCTGTTTGTGATGTTGGATCATCTAAGTGAACTATTGTTGTCAGAATTGGTTTGCTGTCAAATCTGATCATTACAACCCTATCATTCAATGGTTCACAGTAGCTCACACTCTGTCCTACTTTCCTATTCAAAATGAATCCCATGCCAGCTTTATCATTTCTGCTGCTGTTGATATTACCCTACAATAGTCTGACCAGAAATCCTTATCATCTTTCCATTTCACTTCACTGGTCCCCACTATATCTAGACTGAATCTTTGAGATTTCCCTTTTCAAATTTTCCAAGCTTTTCTACTAAATTCAGCATCTGACATTCCACACTCAGACTCGTAGAATGTTCCCCTTCTTTGGTTATTCCATCTTCTTATGGCAGTACCCTCCTAGAGATCCAAATGGGGGGGGGGGGGGGGCTAATCCAGAATCTTTTGCCAATGAAGAGATCATTATGACACTTTCTCACTCAATTACAGGCCACATGGCCTGTTGATATACATTATGTGTCTTTAATGCAGTAGTCTAGATTGTCTTCTGCATCCTCATGCTGTTGATCAACACTGATTCTTCCACCTTTTAGTGGCAGTATCCCACACCAAGAGCAAGAGAGTGCCCTGAACCTCTGTTCGCTCCCCCACCCTCTTTGACAGGGCCATTGGCATTTCCAGGTTAACTTCTTATGCTGGAAGCCTTTGGCTGCCATTGCTGATGACTTTTATTCAAAATTTAACAGTGGATTGGTTCAATTTTGGGACCCATGACACTTTGATTAATAGTCAAAGATGCTACCTCTAGACCACAGGCTTTGTATTGAAAGCATCTGTCATGCTATTATAAGGTAAACTGTTACCTACAACATGAAGCAGTGACTCTTATACTCTTCAGCAGAAACCTTTCCCTCTGACATAAAACAGAAACAGTCATTTAATAAGTTAAGCAAGCATATTTACCTGATACTATGATTTGCTGTCACCATTTCCAATTTTGATCGCATTTCACTGCTGATGCGGAGCTTTCCTATACTTCCTGGAACTGGACGTGAAGCACCCACTTCAAATGCCCTGCAAACACATGTGCAAATGCTGATTAGGCACAAGACAAACAGTAGTATGGGAAGGGATCATGTCTTCAAGGCACACACCAATTATTAATGAGCTAAACCTGGTTATTTTATGATAGCCTGTACCATTTTGAAGGTGTGACTGAAGTAAATAACCAAGTTCAATGAGAGAAATAATTGCTGTAAATACAATAAATCTGGATTTAGCAGCACCAAAGACACAATGGAAAGATAAGTAACCTTTCACTGTATATAGCAGGTGTTGGACAGAAGATAGGTGCATAAACAAGAACTGGAACATACTAAGTTGGCTTACAATTATTTGTTTTTCTTCTGATTAAGCACACATGAAAGTATATAGTTCTGGCACTGTGGCCCTATAGTTCATGCCAGGACACAGTGAACAATTATTTAACTGTTTATATATCTATCCTTTGAAGAAGGATACAAGCTTGTAACCTGAGATAACATGCTCTAGTAAATTATGAGACAAAATTGTTGCCCCCACTACAGCTTGTCCTGGGGTCTGAGTGAGCTGTCCTCTTTTTTAACCTTTCCCATTGCTAGTTCCAAAATGTGAGATAGTATCATCACTTTCACTTTTATATTTGTTAATTTTTATATGTGTTAATTAGCAGTACTCAACATTTCATCTCCTGAAGGCAGAACTGGCCAGCAATGCTGTCTCATAATTTATTACTTTTCTCGATTGCATTTTGCTACTACTAGTTCTCATTTACTGGCCTAGCCACAACTCAAAAGCTACCAAGAGTGGTTACTTTTACTCATTCCATCATTTTTATTTCACCCAGAATCTTCCCATGCTTCATTTCTGAAAAATGAAAGAGGGATTCCACGTCACCAAAACTATTACCTTTTCCTAGGGGAAGTCTTAAGATACTTAAACTGTCTACACAAAACTGCAATATGTGTTAATAGAACATATGTGAACAATCTTAAACTAAAATAATGTACAGTCAATACAATCAAAGATAACAGTAGACAATAAAGTCATGTATATAATTGTTAGTTTTTACACTTAGGGCTGCTGAAAATCACAACTGGATAGAGAGCAAAATAAAATAAAAGAAGAGTAAACCTAGACTGGGATCTTATGGTACTGTACAGCATGTTTCTTCCAAAACTAAGCTTCCAATAAATATTTAAACAAAATTTTACAGTCAGCATCTTTTACCAGTTCTGGTCTGTGGCAGTGAGCTGGTCTATAGCAGTGAGACATGGATTTTTAATGCAAAAGCTACTCGAAAACAGGGAGTCTTCAGCAAACAAAAAGAGAAGAATAACTGGAAGTGACACAAATGCAAATGAATGGATCAGAGAACAACCTGCAAAGAAAGATGTAACAGTGGCCATAATGAAAATAAAATCAGAGTCTGGTGGGATGTACAGACGAGCAAGTTGATGGCAGATGAACCAAGGAAACTGAATACTGGAGACTAAGAGTTAAATAAAGGCAGAAATGATGACTCAATGGAAGGTGGGTATATGACATTAGAAAAAATGCAGAAACAACACATACATTTATAACTGTACACTCTAATCCTCGGAAATGTCTAAAGGAGGCTAAAATCCAGCAAAGCATGTCAAATAGCTGACAATGACAATGACAAACTAGGTGACCATTCCTTCCAAACTTTTGAAACCATTTTGTGAATGTGGTGAACAATCGATTACCGAGTCACTTTTCATACCATAAGTTCCTAACTGTCCCTCTTTGGCTTTCTTAAACAATACTAAACAGAGAAAGCCATATATAATCTCACAAACAAGATACTGGCATAGCTGAACACCAACAATATTCTATTACATTTCTGAGTCTTGTATAGACCATGAAATTTTATTTGGGAAACTAAAAAATTATGACATGAATGGTATTCTCACATATGAATAGAATCATATCGTGATCACAGGACATCATAATGTTAGACTGTATCATGCAAATAAAATTAAATTTGGAAAGGGAAAAAAAATTAATTTGGTGACTTTCCAAGGTCCAGTATTGAGTCTACTTGTATTACTAATTAGCAAAAATTACCTACTAATGACTTTAAATGAAGCTGCCCTAAGTGAAGCACATCAGGCACAGCCCAAACAATGAATGGACACACCTACAGCCCAAGATGTTTGCTTCAGAGCATCAAATATGAAAAGCAAAGGAAATCTTACAATGCTGAGCATTTCTCATTACTCTGGGGCACATATTCTTATGTAGAAATTAATCCTGCAACAAGAAGCAATAAAGGAAGGAAGAAATGATATACCGTGAGTGAGAACTTAAAAGATCCTGTTTGATGTACATAGCTGACTCCCTAGAGGACATTCCAGCCTGCAGTATAGTACAACTTCTGCTTATTACATTAAAACAATCATTTTGAGGATTCCATGCAAAGTGGGCTTAGTAGCGTTTCTGTCACAGTGTTACATATCCTGATAGAAGTTTTACCACAGTCAACACTGCAAGTCAGTCAAGTGATCACTAACCAATATCCAGACACGAATGTGCTGTGTTGTTTCTTCTTATTTTTCCTGTTCAGCATCAACAGGCCTCAGGTAAGTAAAGGACAAGAGTAAGGAAAAACAATGTTTGGAAATCGAAAGTAAATCTAACAAACTGGCAACCGAAAATCCCTTTTCTCTAAAACATGGGGATAATGTGTAGGACTGATTATAAGGAATAAGGAAATTAATATAAGTTTTTGGTACTGAAATGTGAAGGAGAAGATAAAAACCCCCGAAAAAGCATTTTTTTTTAATATTACACTGCACATTAATAAACAGAATCATTAAGGCAGAATAGAAAAGGAGGGGAGGGACAAAAACAAAGCATACAAATCATGGGAGATGTAGAGAAATAAAGTAATCATCGACAAATGGTTCCCTTTAATTTTCTCTGCTCATTCATCGTGAGCTTCTTTATGCAGTATCATTGAATTTTTATTTACTTTTTTATACTGACAGAAATGGAAAGCATTCAGCATGAATGCCTTCACTGAGCAATATCAAACAGATGCTCCACTGAAACTTCCTGGCAGATTAAAACTGTCTGTCAGAGAGGGCCTCAAATCCCAGATCTTTGCCTTTCACAGGCAAGTGCTATACCACCTAAGCTACCTGAGCATGACTCCCAAATCTCCTACCTTCCAAACTTGACAGAAATTCAACTGCATACCTTGTGGGACTAGCACTCCCGGAAGTAAGGATACTGTGAAGGCATGACATAAGCCACAGCTTTGATTGTTTCCAGAACAAAATTTTCACCCTGCAGTGGAGTGTGTGCTGATATGAAAATTCCTGGCAGAATAAAACTTTGTCCTGGACCGGGACTCAAATCCAAGAACTTTGCCTTTGCGGGTAAGTGCTCTACCAATTGAGCTACCCAATTATGGCTTACGTCCCATCCTCGCAGTGTTTCTTCCGCCAGTACCACATCTCCGACCTTTATATCAGCGCGCACTCCACTTCAGAGTGCAAATTTCATTCTGGAAACAATCCCCCAGCTGCAGCCATGCCATGTCTCAACAATATTCTTTCTCCCAGCAGTGCTAGTCCTGCAATTTGTGAAGTTTGGGAGACCTGTAGGAGATGAAGTATTGGCAGAAGTCGAGCTGTGAAAACAGGTTGTGAGTCATGTTTGGGTAGCTCAGTTAGTAGAGCACTTTCCTGTGAAAGGCAAAGATCCTGGGTTGGAGTTTCAATCTGGCACACATTTTAGTCCCAGTCCAGCACACAGTTTTAATCTGCTAATAAGTTTTATATTAGCACACACTCCGCTGCAGAATGAAAATGACGTTCTGACACTCCTACATTTTTATACCTGTTGTATATGGCAACTAAAATTTCATCTTATTGGGATTTTATTTTCAGTACAGAAAATGTCATCGACAAAGATGACGATTGGTATGCATACATGGTGGCTATCGTGTCTGCCTAACATTACTGGAACTTTCCAGATGGAGATTGCAACACAGCTTGCCCGCAAAATGTGCACATCCAGCTTGCCACCATCTTTTAAGCTTTGATAAGGATGGAATCACTGACATAATGAACAAAGGAGTGGCCCACTGACAGATCACAGACAGCTGGTTGTAGTGTAATGACTGCAGAAAGAGTGGTGATGAGATGAACCCATGACAATGCTACAAAACAATTGTAGGACTGTTCGACTGGCTATGACAAATGTACGGATAATAACAGCTAAATTTCAGCAGAGATCTCAGAGTGTCACCATGAACCACTGGGAATGTTACAGGAAGGTGGGTTAAGATCACAAAATTTACAAGTGTCAGTTACCACTGATACCACACTGCAGACTTGTGTAGTGTAGAGCCAGAGTTAACTGGGACATTGAGTATCATTATGTGGTGTTCTGCGATGAATCCTGCTGGTATTTGTGCTGATAAGATTGACACCAACATATCTGTAGGTGATGCGGTGAAAGGGTACAAGAAACAGGGATTTTCAATATGCAAACTTCCACAATTTCTGGTGTCATGGTACATGGTGTAGGGAGTTACTTGATATGATAACAGGATTGATTTGGTAATGGTTGAAGCTATTATTAATGCTCACTAGTACGTGGCACAAATGGTAAACTATGTTGTCACAACTTCATGACCAATGTAGTAGATGGAATATTCCAACAGAATAGTATAATTTCACAGGAATATACAGATCATTGACTGGAATATAAGTCCCCTATTTGTCACACATACAGCATGTCTGCAATGTAATGGGAAGATATATACTTTCATAACAGGATCCAATCTGCAGTCTTCATGAACTGACATGGAATGAGTTCAAGGCATGGGAATAATTTCCTTAAAATGACACCTGGAAGCTGTTAGCTTAATTGCCACAACAAATATAAAAATGTATTCATGTCTATGGGAACCTCATGCTCAATGATGATAGACATCCGTTCCAAATGGAATGAAATTTTAATAATTTTATACCTGTTACATGATGAACATCTCCTATAAATCTTGAAAAAAATGGACTGGTGCCATATGGTGTAACACTTCCCATTTCATCGGCATATTTACAAAATCGACTGGTTTTTGAGTGTGGCAGTAAAGAGCCTCTTGACAATATACATGTCACTTTTAATTTAAAAGAATATCTTCAATGGGTATATTGTATCATTACTGCAGATGACGTGGAATCAGGATGAGAGACGGATGGAGGTGGTTGTAGAATGGTTGCCAGTGGACAGAAAGGTGTACTACTATTACCACTTTTTTCCTTCTTCAAAATAATAAATGACTGAAAAGATAAGTAAGTGTCATGTGGTTCCCAACTTGATGCCAATCACTCAGTCTAATGCCATTTAGTAAACCTCATTCCCCATGTTTTCATTCCACAAAATCTTTGAAGTCATCATGTCCATGTCAGTAGCTAGCAATGCTAACCATCTTGCCATCTCTGTAGCTCAGTGGACACTGTAGATGGCTGCCATGTAAAGAACCCAGGTTTGGTTCCTGGTACTGCCAAGGATTTTTCCTTGGTGGTAGGACTGGCATGAGATGCACCCAGCCTCATGATGCCAACTGAAGAGCTACTTGAATGAGAAGCAGTGGCTCCACAGTCTCAAAAGTTGTGAAAATGGCGAGGAAGTGGTGCGCTAATCACATGTCTCTCCCTACTGCATCTGCAAGCTCTCACAAGACGGGATGACACAATGGTCAGTCAAAATCATTCGAACCTTTAAAGCCTGATCGAGGAGCTCTAACCACCATGCCATAGAGGCAATTAAGCAGTCTGTTAGAGAATACTGCGAGATCTTCAATTAGAGCAAAACAGTGGTCCTTATTCTTTTACTTTCATCCAGACATATTTTGGTATTGTTTCATCAACAACTAGTCAATATTTGATTGTGGATGTGGCCTGTTGCTGTACTTGGTACACATATTTATTTTCTACAGTTTGTTATCAGAAATAATTAGTCTTTCACTTTGCTACTAAAATCCATCCCTCACTTCATATGTAAGGACTTACGCCTAAGTCTCCAAGATCAAAATTTGTCTGTAAGATTATTCCTGTTCTCATTGTCATTTGTAGTGCTTATCTCAAACTAATCGTTTATTATCTTGTATACAAATAGCTGCTTTGTCATCCGCTTGGTGCAGAGCATTGCGAATAACAGTAGTGGTAAATAAGGCGGACTGCCTGATATGAACCCAAATATGGATTTCAGAAATTACAGAAGTAATTGACAATGATGCAGAAAACATTGAAAAATGTATGGGTGGGAGCAAAAAAAAAGAGATAGTTTTATTTTCAACAATAGCCTCAATTTTTATATTTTAAGTAAACAAAGATATAAATTAGTGACTTTGAAAATCCAAAAATTATGGACTAACTGCATGATGTGCTGTGGTTATTAAAATATTAGGCTATGCGCTATAGATTATATTTTACAATAGAGGGAAACATTCCACGTGGGAAAAATATATCTAAAAACAAAGTTGATGTGACTTAACAAACAAAAGCGCTGGCAGGTCGATAGATACACAAACATACACACAAAATTCAAGATTTCGCAACCAACGATTGCTTCTTCAGGAAAGAGGGAAGGAGAGGGAAAGACGAAAGGATGTGGGTTTTAAGGGAGAGGGTAAGGAGTCATTCCAATCCCGGGAGCGGAAAGACTTACCTTAAGGGGAAAAAAGGACAGGTATACACTTGCACATACACACATATCCATCCGCACATACACAGACACAAGCAGACATTTGTAAAGGCAAAGAGTTTGGGCAGAGATGTCAGTCGAGGCGGAAGTACAGAGGCAAAGATGTTGTTGAAAGACAGGTGAGGTATGAGTGGCGGCAACTTGAAATTAGCGAAGGTTGAGGCCTGGCGGATAACGAGAAGAGAGGATATACTGAAGGGCAAGTTCCCATCTCCGGGGTTCTGACAGGTTGGTGTTAATGGGAAGTATCCAGATAACCCAGATGGTGTAATGTAACACTGTGCCAAGTTGTGCTGGCCGTGCACCAAGGCATGTTTAGCCACAGGGTGTTCCTCATTACCAACAAACACTGTCTGCCTGTGTCCATTCATGCGAATCGACAGTTTGTTGCTGGTCATTCCCACATAGAAAGCTTCACAGTGTAGGCAGGTCAGTTGTTAAATCACGTGGGTGCTTTCACACGTGGCTCTGCCTTTGATCGTGTACACCTTCCGGGTTACAGGACTGGAGTAGGTGGTGGTGGTGGGAGGGTGCATGGGACAGGTTTTACACCGAGGGCGGTTACAAGGGTAGGAGCCAGAGGGTAGGGAAGGTGGTTTGGGGTGCCCCACTTGTGACAGGATACTTTCCGGGACTGGATCAGACTCTGAATGTAGCTCTCCAGCAGGGATACGACTTCCTCAAATCCTGCCCTGAAATGAGATCCATCCTTCATGAAATCCTCCCCACTCCACCAAGAGTGTCTTTCCGCCGTCCACCTAACCTTCGTAACCTCTTAGTTCAGCCCTATGAAAGCCACTCAGTATATATATATCCTTTACCGTTTCTTATTAACAAATATCAGCTTATTCCCAAGAATTAGCAGCTTTCACTCTGTTAATACTAGGCAGAAATCCAATCTGCATTTGGATTCCACATCCTTGACTCTTTCTCTGTGCCGTGTACTTTCAATGAGCTACCACAAAAATTCAAAAATCTTAGCAGTATTCCATGCACTTTCACATTAAAACTAAAGGGTTTCCTCATGGGTCACTCCTTCTATTCTGCCAAGGAGTTCCTTGAAAAATTAAGCTGATTCCTGTGTTAGATTGCTGACTCCGCTAGTAGAAATCCTTGGGTGACAGAAGAAATATTGAATTTAGCTGACGAATGGAGAAAATATAAAAATGCAGTGAATGAAGCAGGCAAAAAGGAATACAAACGTCTCAAAAATGAGATCGACAGTAAGTGCAAAATGGCTAAGCAGGCATGGCTAGAGCACAAATGTAAGGTGTAGAGGCTTATCTCACTAGGGGTAAGATAGAAACTGCCTACAGGAAAATTAAAGAGACCTTTGGAGAAGAGAGAGCCACTTGTATGAATATCAAGAGCTCAGATGGAAACCCAGTTCTAAGCAAAGAAGGGAAAGCAGAAAGGTGGAAGGAGTATATACAGCATCTATACAAGGGCGATTTACTTGAGGGCAATGTAATAGAAATGGAAGAGGATGTAGATGAAGATGAAATGGGAGATATGATACTGCGTGAAGAGTTTGATAGAGCACTGAAAGACCTAGGTCGAAACAAGGGCCCGGGAGTAGACAACATTCCATCAGAACTACTGACGGCCTCGGGAGAGCCAGTCCTCACACAACTCTACCATCTGGTGAGCAAAATGTATGAGACAGGTGAAATACCCTCAGAATTCCAGAAGAATATAATAATTCCAATCCCAAAGAAAGCAGGCATCAACCGATGTGAAAATTACCGAACTATCAGTTTAATAAGTCACGGATGCAAAATACTAACGTGAATTCTTTACAGACGAATGGAAAAACTGGTAGAAGCCGACCTCAGGGAAGATCAGTTTGGATTCCGTAGAAATATGGGAACACGTCAGGCAATACTGACCCTACGACTTATTTTAGAAGCTAGATTAAGAAAAGGCAAACCTATGTTTCTAGCATTTGTAGACTAAGAGAAAGCTTTTGACAATGTTGACTGGAATACTCTCTTTCAAATTCTGAAGGTGGCAGGGGTAAAATACAGGGAGCGAAAGGCTATTTACAATTTGTACAGAAACCAGGTGGCAGTTATAAGAGTCGAGGGACATGAAAGGAAGGCAGTGGTTGGGAAGGGAGTGAGACAGGGTTGTAGCCTCTCCCCGATATTGTTCAATCTGTATGTTGAGCAAACAAAAGAAAAATTCGAAGTAGGTATTAAAATCCATGGAGAAGAAATAAAAACTTTGAGGTTTGCTGATGACATTGTAATTCTGTCAGAGACAGCAAAGGACTTGGAAGAGCAGTTGAATGGAATGGACAGTGTCTTGAAAGGAGGATATAAGATGAACATCAACAAAAGCAAAACGAGGATAATGGAATGTAGTCGAATTAAGTTGGGTGATGCTGAGGGAGTTAGATTAGGAAATGAGACACTTAAAGTAGTAAAGGAGTTTTGCTATTTGGGGAGCAAAATAACTGATAATGGTCAAAGTAGAGAGGATATAAAATGTAGACTGGTAATGTCAAGGAAAGCGTTTCTGAAGAAGAGAAATTTGTTAACATCGAGTATAGATTAAAGTGTTAGGAAGTTGTTTCTGAAAGTATATGTATGGAGTGTAGCCATGTATGGAAGTGAGACATGGACGATAACTAGTTTGGACAAGAAGAGAATAGAAGCTTTCGAAATGTGGTGCTACAGAAGAATGCTGAAGATTAGATAGGTAGATCACATAACTAATGAGGAGGTATTGATTAGGACTGGGGAGAAGAGGAGTTTGTGGCGCAACTTGACCAGAAGAAGGGATTGGTTGGTAGGACATGTTCTGAGGCATCAAAGGATCACCAATTTAGTATTGGAATGCAGTGTGGGGGAAAAATTGTAGAGGGAGACCAAGAGATGAATACACTAAGCAGATTCAGAGGGATGTAGGCTGCAGTACATACTGGGAGATGAAGAAGCTTGCACAGGATAGAGTAGCATGGAGGACTGAAGACTACAACAACAACAACATTGCTGATTCCATTTACATAAACTTATGGCTTATCATTTTTTGGGTTCATAAACATTTTATTTTATCTGTTATTACTTCTATGTTTTAATTTCATGTACCAACATGGTCCAAGACCTTGTAGATTTGTTCCTCAATTTGGTATATGGAACTAGACATGTAAAATAAACATTGGTGACATGTTAAGCGGTCAATAGCCACATAAACAAGACTGGGTGTGTTGGTAAGTTTTCAGACAACGTCCTTCTTCAGATATAATTACTACAGAAAATGCATAAGAGTACCACATACACACACACACACACACACACACACACACACACACACACACACACTTGAACGAGTACAATGCAGTCAACCGGGACAATGTTGCCATGAACCCGCATACATGCATATGTGTGTGTGTGTGTTCATAGCAACTTATTCAGTCTTACTTATGTGCCTACTGATCTCAATGTCTGATCAAAATGGAGGTTTATTTGACCGTAATTTCACAATCATATATATATATATATATATATTAAAAACAAAGATTCCAAGACTTAACAAGCGGGAAAGCGCCGGCAGACAGGCACATGAACAAAACACACAAACACACACACAGAATTACGAGCTTTCGCAACTGGCAGTTGCTTCGTCAGGAAAAAGGGAAGGAGAGGGAAAAATGAAAGGATGTGGGTTTTAAGGGAGAGGGTAAGGAGTCATTCCAATTCCGGGAGCGGAAAGACTTCCCTTAGGGGAAGACTTCCCTAAGGGAAGTCTTTCCGCTCCCGGGATTGGAATGACTCCTTACCCTCTCCCTTAAAACCCACATCCTTTCATTTTTCCCTCTCCTTCCCTCTTTCCTGACGAAGCAACTGCCAGTTGCGAAAGCTCGTAATTCTGTGTGTGTGTTTGTGTGTTTTGTTCATGTGCCTGTCTGCCGGCGCTTTCCCGCTTGGTAAGTCTTGGAATCTTTGTTTTTAATATATTTTTCCCATGTGGAAGTTTCTTTATATATATATATATATATATATATATATATATATATATATATATAAAACAGAAAGAAACTTCCACATGGGAAAAATATATTAAAAACAAAGATTCCAAATATCCCATGTGGAAGTTTCTTTATATATATATATATATATATATATATATATATATATATATATAACAGAAAGAAACTTCCACATGGGAAAAATATATTAAAAACAAAGATTCCAAGACTTACCAAGCGGGAAAGCGCCGGCAGACAGGCACATGAACAAAACACACAAACACACACACAGAATTCGAGCTTTCGCAACTGGCAGTTGCTTCGTCAGGAAGGAAGGAAGGAGAGGGAAAAATGAAAGGGTGTGGGTTTTAAGGGAGAGGGTAAGGAGTCATTCCAATCCCGGGAGCGGAAAGACTTCCCTTAGGGGAAAAAAAGGACAGGTGTACACTCGCACACACACACACATATCCATCCGCACATACACAGACACAAGCAGACATATTTAAAGGCAAAGAGTTAAGGGCAGAGATGTCAGTCGAGGCGGAAGTACAGAGGCAAAGAAGTTGTTGAAAGACAGGTGAGGTATGAGCGGCGGCAACTTGAAATTAGCGGAGGTTGAGGCCTGGCGGATATCGAGAAGAGAGGATATACTGAAGGGCGAGTTCCCATCTCCGGAGTTCAGATAGGTTGGTGTTGGTGGGAAGTATCCAGATAACTCGGACGGTGTAACACTGTGCCAAGATGTGCTGGCCGTGCATCAAGGCATGTTTAGCCACAGGGTGATCCCCATTACCAACAAACACTGTCTGCCTGTGTCCATTCATGCGAATGGACAGTTTGTTGCTGGTCATTCCCACATAGAAAGCATCACAGTGCAGGCAGGTCAGTTGGTAAATCACGTGGGTGCTTTCACATGTGGCTCTCCCTTTGATTGTGTACACCTTCCGGGTTACAGGACTGGAGTAGGTGGTGGTGGGAGGGTGCATAGGACAGGTTTTACACCGGAGGCGGTTGCAAGGGTAGGAGCCAGAGGGTAGGGGAGGTGGTTTGGGGATTTCATAGGGATGAACCAAGAGGTTACGAAGGTTAGGTGGACGGCGGAAAGACACTCTTGGTGGAGTGGGGAGGATTTCATGAAGGATGGATCTCATTTCGGGGCAGGATTTTAGGAAGTCGTATCCCTGCTGGAGAGCCACATTCAGAGTCTGATCCAGTCCCGGGAAGTATTCTGTTACAAGTGGGGCACTTTTGGGGTTCTTCTGTGAGAGGTTCTGGGTTTGAGGGGATGAGGAAGTGGCTCTGGTTATCTGCTTCTGTACCAGGTTGGGAGGGTAGTTGCGGGATGCGAAAGCTGTTTTCAGGTTGTTGGTGTAATGGTCGAGGGATTCAGGACTGGAGCAGATTCGTTTGCCACGAAGGCCTAGGCTGTAGGGAAGGGACCGTTTGATATGGAATGGGTGGCAGCTGTCATAATGGAGGTACTGTTGCTTGTTGGTGGGTTTGATGTGGACGGATGTGTGCAGCTGGCCATTGGACAGATGGAGGTCAACATCTACGAAAGTGGCATGGGATTTGGAGTGGGACCAGGTGAATCTGATGGAACCAAAGGAGTTGAGGTTGGAGAGGAAATTCTGGAGTTGTTCTTCACTGTGAGTCCAGATCATGAAGATGTCATCAATAAATCTGTACCAAACTTTGGGTTGGCAGGCTTGGGTAACCAAGAAGGCTTCCTCTAAGCGACCCATAAATAGGTTGGCATACGAGGGGGCCATCCTGGTACCCATGGCTGTTCCCTTTAATTGTTGGTATGTCTGGCCTTCAAAAGTGAAGAAGTTGTGGGTCAGGATGAAGCTGGCTAAGGTGACGAGGAAAGAGGTTTTAGGTAGGGTGGCAGGTGATCGGCGTGAAAGGAAGTGCTCCATTGCAGCGAGGCCCTGGACGTGCGGGATATTTGTGTATAGGGAAGTGGCATCAATGGTTACCAGGATGGTTTCTGGGGGTAACAGACTGGGTACGGATTCCAGGCGTTCGAGAAAGTGGTTGGTGTCTTTGATGAAGGATGGGAGACTGCATGTAATGGGTTGAAGGTGTTGATCTACGTAGGCAGAGATACGTTCTGTGGGGGCTTGGTAACCAGCTACAATGGGGCGGCCAGGATGTTTGGGTTTGTGAATTTTAGGAAGTAGGTAGAAGGTAGGAGTGCGAGGTGACAGTGGGGTGAGGAGTTTGATGGAGTCAGGTGAAAGGTTTTGTAGGGGGCCTAAGGTTCTGAGGATTCCTTGAAGCTCCGCCTGGACATCAGGAATGGGATTACTTCGGCAAACTTTGTATGTAGAGTTGTCTGAAAGCTGACGCAGTCCCTCAGCCACATACTCCCGACGATCAAGTACCACAGTCGTGGAACCCTTGTCAGCCGGAAGAATGATGATGGATCGGTCAGCTTTCAGATCACGGATAGCCTGGGATTCGGCTGTGGTGATGTTGGGAGTAGGATTAAGGTTTTTCAAGAAAGATTGAGAGGCAAGGCTGGAAGTGAGAAATTCCTGGAAGGTTTGGAGAGGGTGATTTTGAGGAAGAGGAGGTGGGTCCCGCTGTGATGGAGGACGGAACTGTTGCAGGCAGGGTTCAATTTGGATAGTGTCTTGGGGAGTTGGATCATTAGGAGTGGGATCAGGATTGTTTTTCTTCGTGGCAAAGTGATATTTCCAGCAGAGACTACGAGTGTAGGACAGTAAATCCTTGACAAGGGCAGTTTGGTTGAACCTGGGAGTGGGGCTGAAGGTGTGGCCTTTGGATAGGACAGAGGTTTCGGATTGGGAGAGGGGTTTGGAGGAAAGGTTAACTACTGAATTGGGGTGTTGTGGTTCCAGATTGTGTTGACTAGAATTTTGAGGTGTTGGGGGGAGTGGAGCTGGAAGTGGGAGATTGAGTAGATGGGAGAGACTGGGTCTGTGTGCAATGAGAGGAGGTTGAGGTTTGTTGGAAAGGTTGTGGAGGGTGAGTGAGTTGCCTTTCCGGAGGTGGGAAATCAGGAGATTGGATAGTTTTTTGAGGTGGAGGGTGGCATGTTGTTCTAATTTGCGGTTGGCCTGTAGGAGGATGCTATGTACAGCCGGTGTGGATGTGGGAGAGGAAAGATTGAGGACTTTGATTTGGGATAGGAGTTGACGGGTGTGTTCATTGGCCGAGTCGATGTATAGGTGAAGGATTAGGCGGGTGAGGGCTATGGATTGTGCTGTTTGGAACTGGTATAAGGACTGATGGAAAGAAGGATTGCAGCCAGAGATGGGAACTTTAAGTGTGAGGCCTTTGGGAGTAATGCCAAATGTCAGACAAGCCTGAGTAAATAAAATATGGGAGCGTAATCTGGCTAGGGTGAAGGCATGTTTGCGGAGGGAATGTAAATAAAATTTAATGGGGTCGTTGTAGGGATGTTGTGAGGTTGACATGGTATTGGTAGGTGGAAAGGGTAATATGAGGTTAAAGTGAAAGTAAAGAGAGATTTATATAGGGAGAGATAAAGGTGTGAAAAAAGTCGAAAAAGTGTTGGTTTGAGATGAGCTATGTTGATCATGTGCTGAACTTAGGTTGGTGAACAACAATGGGTGCAAAGGTTGGGTAGTTATGTTGTCTCCAGATCACGTTAAAGGGTGGGGAAATTCAAGAAAATTTCGAGAAATTCAAGAAAATTTCGACAAAAAAAATTTTTTCGAAAAAAGTTTCGAAAAAATAATTTCCAAAAAAATAAAATTCGAAAAAAATTTTCGAATAAAATCTCGAAGAGTATGTGTGTAAATGTATTCAAAGGACTGGTTATGTACTGGCAGGTTATGATAATGAGGCTAACAATTGTTTGATGAAGAAATAATAACGTGTAAACCTGTGGGAAGCTGCTAGAAAATGATCGGTTTTGTGGGAAAAACGGGAATGGAAATAAAACGAAAGTTGTTGGAGAAAAAAAAAAAAAAAAAGAAAAAAACACAAAAAAAACACAAAAAAAAAACTGAGATGGTTGTGTAATGGGTGAAAGGAACTGAAGCTGTGAAATAGTATTCACGAGTTTACACGAAATGTTTGTAAACTTGGAACAATGGATTTTATAGCAGCGGTTATGTTGAAAGCGTTGAAAATTTTAGGTTATGGTTTGGAAGTAAATTACGTATTATTGAGTATAATTGGGCAGGATAAAATGTATGGTAGATTACGGAAAAATGGAAGATGAATACAAAGTGGAACTTCTTGTACAAACGAAAAGAGAAAGTAAGACGATAGAGAAGATTTCGAAATGCAACAGAGACAATAACAAACGTAATTGTTGGGTTCAAATTAATGACGATGTAAATAAAACAGAAAGAAACTTCCACATGGGAAAAATATATTAAAAACAAAGATTCCAAGACTTACCAAGCGGGAAAGCGCCGGCAGACAGGCACATGAACAAAACACACAAACACACACACAGAATTCGAGCTTTCGCAACTGGCAGTTGCTTCGTCAGGAAGGAAGGAAGGAGAGGGAAAAATGAAAGGGTGTGGGTTTTAAGGGAGAGGGTAAGGAGTCATTCCAATCCCGGGAGCGGAAAGACTTCCCTTAGGGGAAAAAAAGGACAGGTGTACACTCGCACACACACACACATATCCATGCATGATGTGCTGTGGTTATTAAAATATTAGGCTATGCGCTATAGATTATATTTTACAATAGAGGGAAACATTCCACGTGGGAAAAATATATCTAAAAACAAAGTTGATGTGACTTAACAAACAAAAGCGCTGGCAGGTCGATAGATACACAAACATACACACAAAATTCAAGATTTCGCAACCAACGATTGCTTCTTCAGGAAAGAGGGAAGGAGAGGGAAAGACGAAAGGATGTGGGTTTTAAGGGAGAGGGTAAGGAGTCATTCCAATCCCGGGAGCGGAAAGACTTCCCTTAGGGGAAAAAAAGGACAGGTGTACACTCGCACACACACACACATATCCATCCGCACATACACAGACACAAGCAGACATATTTAAAGGCAAAGAGTTAAGGGCAGAGATGTCAGTCGAGGCGGAAGTACAGAGGCAAAGAAGTTGTTGAAAGACAGGTGAGGTATGAGCGGCGGCAACTTGAAATTAGCGGAGGTTGAGGCCTGGCGGATATCGAGAAGAGAGGATATACTGAAGGGCGAGTTCCCATCTCCGGAGTTCAGATAGGTTGGTGTTGGTGGGAAGTATCCAGATAACTCGGACGGTGTAACACTGTGCCAAGATGTGCTGGCCGTGCATCAAGGCATGTTTAGCCACAGGGTGATCCTCATTACCAACAAACACTGTCTGCCTGTGTCCATTCATGCGAATGGACAGTTTGTTGCTGGTCATTCCCACATAGAAAGCATCACAGTGCAGGCAGGTCAGTTGGTAAATCACGTGGGTGCTTTCACATGTGGCTCTCCCTTTGATTGTGTACACCTTCCGGGTTACAGGACTGGAGTAGGTGGTGGTGGGAGGGTGCATAGGACAGGTTTTACACCGGGGGCGGTTGCAAGGGTAGGAGCCAGAGGGTAGGGGAGGTGGTTTGGGGATTTCATAGGGATGAACCAAGAGGTTACGAAGGTTAGGTGGACGGCGGAAAGACACTCTTGGTGGAGTGGGGAGGATTTCATGAAGGATGGATCTCATTTCGGGGCAGGATTTTAGGAAGTCGTATCCCTGCTGGAGAGCCACATTCCGAGTCTGATCCAGTCCCGGGAAGTATTCTGTTACAAGTGGGGCACTTTTGGGGTTCTTCTGTGAGAGGTTCTGGGTTTGAGGGGATGAGGAAGTGGCTCTGGTTATCTGCTTCTGTACCAGGTTGGGAGGGTAGTTGCGGGATGCGAAAGCTGTTTTCAGGTTGTTGGTGTAATGGTCGAGGGATTCAGGACTGGAGCAGATTCGTTTGCCACGAAGGCCTAGGCTGTAGGGAAGGGACCGTTTGATATGGAATGGGTGGCAGCTGTCATAATGGAGGTACTGTTGCTTGTTGGTGGGTTTGATGTGGACGGATGTGTGCAGCTGGCCATTGGACAGATGGAGGTCAACATCTAGGAAAGTGGCATGGGATTTGGAGTGGATATATATATATAACTTTAATATGACAATGGAAATCCTGAATGGCATGTAAACAATGGTATGGTGAAGCATTCAGTTGCTCTGCAGCATTAGGAAAGTATGTAGTTATACGTATGCTCCAAGATGCACTCTAAGTTTGGAAGCTGAGTTATCCTTAACTTGTTTATAAGCTTATTCACAGCTGAATCCTTTGTTTATACTGTCAATGATTGTCTTTCCTTGTACTTTTTGTGAATTTGACAGAGATAATGTTGTTGAGAACTTAAAAACAGAAAGAACATGATTTGAAAACTTACTTTGCAGAAGATTTCTCTTTAGTTGGAGAGATTTCTTGTGGTTTGCTGGAATGACTGTCCTTCCTTGGAGAAGGAGATGTCACTCTTCCCCCTCTCTCTGGTATTTCAAATTCTTCCCATTCAATGCCCTCAGTCATATCGCCATATTCCTGAAATTGAAAGTGAAGCAATAGTTTATAAATATGGCATTCATCCTATAGATGTACATTGTTGTTTCTCTATTCTTTCTTTTAATCTTTCTTCTTTTCATTGTTCTTTTACTTTCCTGTTTTGTTTTTCATGCCCTTTAGTCACTCATGACTTCCAGCTCCAGAGTGCATTACACTACTAACATAATACTTATAACTCTGTTTTCACATCTTGTCATAAATTTAAAGAAGCTTATAGAAAATCTGATGTTTTCACAGTATTGCATCATGTTAATCTGTTATTGTTCACACTGACTGCTGAAGTTGATTCTGTGCTATTTCACTCAAAATAAATCAAAATGAGAGTGTCTTTAATAGTCTGTAAGACCTACAATGCATTTCATAATTTTATTTGTATGGCATATAATTTATATGTGATCTGCGATAATTATTTTGTGGTTTTGTTTGGCAGCATTGTTATTAGGATACTGCATCATTGTTGTGTATTCTACAACTGGCCTAACAATGGAGAATGATATGTAACCCATTCAATCAGTATTTCCGAAACGATCTGTATACCACACTACAAAATATAATATTTCTAAGCATTTTTATATATGCAATTTTACATTATTTGAGTATGGACTCAATTTATATATCATTACCCTCTTAATTTTTACAATAAAAAGAGATAAAGAGCTCCCATCAGTACTACTGGCTCATAACACAGAATATGAAATGAAAAGAAATCAGTCACTATCTTATGGTTTATAATGACACTGTCAACTTCAGATAACAGTAGCAGGGTGAAGAATTGGACTTTACACTAAAATCAAATGATTTGCTATTTTCTGCGTTGTATACAAAAGAAAATGAAATTAAGATCTAAAAACAAAAGTTCTATTAGTTCTTACAGGATTTTTCCTTATTTTATGCATACGATTTATCTTATTATTTTATTTGAAAAATGCTTGCTATACACCTCCGTCAGTTTGCTTCACTGTGATTCATCATAGTAATGGTGAGACGTATTTACAAGATAACAAGATTACATCAGAAGTATCTTATATGATTCTCTTTTGAAATACGTTTTTCAGAAATGATTACAATTTTCCTCTAAATCTTTACTAAGTAAATAACGAAACACTCTTCATAGCATTGTATGGCTGGTTTACAAACTTTGTGGACATTATTAACAAATAAAATTCTAACATACCTGGTTGTATTGCTGCTGTGACTGTGGTGTATTCTTGCGTTGATGCTGCCGCAACTTGAACTGCAAAAAACTGTCATTGGGATCTTCTGTCTCATTTTTAGGAGGAGGCCATCGCCATTTCCCAATGCGAACAGTCTTTGCTCGTCCATATGGATCTAAGAATGGTCTAGCTTCTGAAGGGTCAGGATGGTCAGGAGGTGGTGGCATAGGTGGAGGGGGAGGAGGTGGTGCCATTCCAGGTGATGGTGCCTAAAAACACCAAGAATATGATATATTTTCACATCTTAACCATAACAGAATGTTAGATAAAGGAATGTGATGAAACTATTGATAAGCAAAAGACAAATAGCATACAATACAAAATCTTTATTTTTATAGAAGCCAAGGAACAGAAGTAAGGAATAGACACACAGCCATCTTTTAGCAACATAAAATCAAAACTTAAAAGATTTTCAAATGTTCTTTCACCATTGATTTCCCTCTTCTATGGATTTATGGTGCCTCCCTTAATCAGGAAACCTGGTTCTTTCATTCAATTCCTGAACATTTAGATTTTTTTAATACTTTCCTCTCTTTTGATGGAAAATGTAACTACATCTTATGTTTACATCAAATCTGATTTGTGAATATGTCCAATGCTATAATTATACTTCATTTACACTATCTGCTATCTGATTAACAGTCCTTGGAAAAAAAATCCTATGTGTAATTCTGAGTTGTGAAGAGTAGATTTATTTTTTTGTGGTACAAGAGAATAATAACACCTTTACGAAAATGCATTGTTTTCATGGGATATGAATTAAGAAACAATCTTTATTCGTTTATGTTAACCTTTAAGTTCCTTTTGGTTATAGTTCTTGCTCACTAAATAAGTGGCACAAACCAGCAAAACATCAGTGCATTCTACTTCTGTCAAAATGTCAACATATCATGTGAATAATAAGCAAATGAAGCAAAACAGGATTGTTTTAGTTGATTGGTGACTCCATGGAGTGTTCTTTGCACCACGACCAGATAATGGATACAGTTGGAAGGAGAAACAGCATTGGTCGTATTTTTTTGTTTTATTATCCGCAAAATCAATTTTAAACTGGTTTAAGTGATCGCTCTAAGCTTGTTGATACCAGTGCCCAACAATTTTAATTGTATATATTACAGCACTAAGAATGGTCACTAAGTGACCAAAAATCGGTTTTGCGGATAATGAAAGAAAAAAAAAAAAAAAAAAAAAAAAAAAAAAAAAAAAAAAAAACGACCAATGCTGTTTCTCCTTCCAGTTGTTTCAGTTGTCTATGTTGTGTACATGGCAAGAGGTACACAGCAACACAAAGGGAGGCCATGCCACCAACACCACTTGCCTGGGACTTTCTCAGTTCCAAGCAGCCGTCTCCAGATGGCACTTGCCATTCAGGACTACAATCTGCTTCTGTGCCAAGTCCTTCAGTGTGTTGTATTTGTCTACTGATACATGTTGTCAGCTGTCACAGACAGTGCTGTCAACAGTGGACTATTTTGCTCCTGTCTAGCACTGGGAAGGATGGAGGTCCTTCTGCCAACAGGCACAAAAGTTGACTTGCTGTGGAAAATCTGACAGTTCCTGCAGTTTCCCTGGTTTTTATAGTGCCAGCATCTCATGCAATTATGCTACGGATCAAAGTTCCCAGAAGTCCATTCAGAAGACTATAGTTTTGACTTAGCAGTCACTATTTACAGATCAATGGTGACAGTTACTTGCAAATGTCTGCATAGTACTTTCAGTCATAGTGATAATATAACAGAATGCCAAGAGACATCAAAGTTACTTTGAGTTCATTGTATTAGTTGTACAACATCTAGTGCTATGCACCAAAGTTAAGAACAATATTGTATCATAACTACAGGGTGTACATAAAGTCCAGGAATACTTTCAATTATTTATTGCACAAGAACAAAAAATTGTACAGATATCACACATATGTTATTTTGAAGAGAAACCCTGAAAGCTATTTTCATGTATGCCGCCACAGCGTAGTTTGGTAATTTGCCGATAGTCAACATTAGTTATAAACATGGTGAGTTCAGGTGTGAAGCAAGCTTTCTGTCTGTTAGAGTTCGACAAAAACAAGTGTGCTACAGCTGTTCAACGGATGTTTAGAGCCAAGTATGGTAAGAAGCCACCAACAAGGAAGGCCTTTTACCACTGGCACAACAAATTTGCTATGACGAGTTGCTTGTGCCCGGCAAAGAGAAGCGGACGTCCAAGTGTGAGCGAAATGAATATGGAACGCATACGAGAGACATTCATAAGGAGTCCAAAGAAATTGGTGTGTCATGCATCCCATGACCTCAAAATGGCTTCAATGATAGTGTGGAAAGTCCTGCGACAGAAGCTGTCTATGAAACCATTCAAATTGGAGCTAGTGCAGGTCAATGACAACAACAAAAGACAAGCGATTTGAGTTTTGTTCACAGTTGCAACAACTGAATGAGGATGGGGATGGCATTCTTGATCACTTAATTTTTAGCAATGAAACCACTTTTCACATTAATGGGAAAGTGAACCGTCATAACTGTCAAATCTGAGGTGATTCCCCAAAGATAAATGTTTTTTGTGCCTAGTCACGTCGAAAACTGTACACACCATTCTTCTTCACCAAGAGCACTGTCCCTGGATATTCCTACTTGGACATGTTGCAGCAATGGCTGATGCCTCAAGTGCAATCAGACTCTCCGTTCATCTTTCAGCAGGATGGGGCTCCACCCCATTTTCATCGTGAAGTTCGTGGGTACCTGAACACTGAGCTGCCGCATCGATGAATCGGCCACGCTACAGAAGGGGACAGCTGTTTCATGAAATGACCTCTCTGATCACCAGATCTCACTCCATGCAACTTTTTCTGTGGAGACACATTAAAGATCTGGTGTATGTACCGCCTCTACCACGTGAAGTAGGAGAGCTCAATGAGAGAATATGGGAAGCAACTGCCACAGTTGACGGTGCCATGTTGGGACGGGTATGGCAAAAATTCGATTACCATACTGACATCTGCTGGGTCACCCATAGTTCGCATATCGAATGTTTCCAAAAAACACTTTCAGAGTTTCTCTTCAATTGCAATATGTATGACATTGTTACAATGTTTAGTTCTTGTGCAATAAATAATTGAAAGTGTTCCCGGACTTTATGTACACCCTGTATTAATAAATGTTATTGATTATTTATTATTGTTTGCCACAATTCTGTTCTAGTGCCACCCTCTCAAGGAAGTGTAAGATTTGATATAGTAGCACACATAGATGTCGTTAAAGAGAAATATATTAAGTTGAACGGAGGCAATTATGAGAGATGTGAGAGGTTCCAATACGTGGGAGTGCTGGTTATGTAGGATAGCAGAATAAGAGAAGAAATAAAATCTAAGATTGCTGCAGGAAATAGAGTTTACTGGGCCCTGATCAAGATCCTTCAGTATGTAGTCTGGGCAGAAAATCGAAGGTGACTGTCTATCGAACAGTCATAAGACTGGTGGTAAT
Source organism: Schistocerca gregaria (assembly GCF_023897955.1). Taxonomy (NCBI): domain Eukaryota; kingdom Metazoa; phylum Arthropoda; class Insecta; order Orthoptera; family Acrididae; genus Schistocerca; species Schistocerca gregaria. The sequence goes on from NC_064921.1 coordinate 432,195,570, forward strand.
GTATGGCTCAGAAACATGGACAATGACTGTAGCAGAAGAAGAGCTCTTGAGAAGATGGGAGAGGAAAATATTAAGAAACATTTTCGGAGCCCTATGTAAGGCAGGGCAATGGAGGATAAGGAGAAACAAGGAATTGGAAGAACTGTATAGAAATCCTGACTTGGTGACTGAAATTAGGTGTAACAGATTGAGACGGCTGGGTCATGTAGAGTGAAAGTTGGAGGAGTGAGCTGTCAAAAAGGTTTACACAGGAAATCCAAGTGGCAAAAGGAGCAAAGGGAGACCCAGAAATGATGGCTGGAGGATTTTGAAAATGATTTGAGAAAGATTGGAGTCAGGAGATGGAGGAAACTAGCAGAAAATCATCAGGATTGGGCTGTGATCATCAGAGAGGCCAAGGCCCTACAATGGCTGTAGTGCCAAGGAGTAAGAAAGCAAGCATGCATAGCACCAGCTTTTAGAATCATAGTACAAAATAGCTTTTCTGCTACTGCCGATGTTTGGGCTGAATTAGTAACAATCCATTACACCACCTCAACAATCTATACTATTTAAATTGAAAAATTAGAGTTATTTTAATGCATAGTATAGCCATTCAGCTTATTTAGAAAATTATTCTTGTAAATACTGTGAATCAATAGATCACAACAATTGTTGAACACAAACACTTCTTGCACAACACAAACGAACGACGTCTTAATTTTAATAGCAAATTCTGCTTCTAGATTAAATATCACAAATGTCTGCAACATTTTCAACAAAAGAATGCCACTTTTCACAAGGGAGTAGCCACTAAAGTTTTGCATAGAAAACACACAATTATTACAAGGGCATATCACTCCTCATCAAGTCATCAGAAAAACAGACATTTTTGGAGACAGTATAGCATTGCTGTCTTTGCTGAGGAGGAGAAGATGGCTCGAGAGACTGGTGAGAAGATGATAGCTAAAATATTATGAAACAATACAACAGTAGGTTCATAGCTTTTATTATCTGCATGGCAGAATGCAGAGTGTGCCAGTTACATATTATTATCATAGCAGGTACTGACAATTTGAAGCAATCAGACAAGCCATGCCACAGAGTCCTACTTTTTGGTACTCTGTTGTTTCTGATATACATGACAGATCTACTTGCATTGTCACAAGATACACTGCAAGAATAAAAACAGTACTAGATCTGTTAATGAAACGGCACCTAATGAAATAGTTGAAAACATCTGCATCTACTTCACAGAAAGTGTATTATCACTGAATTTTGGAAAGATTCAGTACATACAATTCAGCACTTTTCATAGAACTTCTCAATCTACAAAAATAGTCTTTCCGAACAAAGCAACAGGAAAAGAAAATAGTGTTAAGTTTTTAGGATTACAGACAGACAACTACTTTGCTTGGTAAAACCCATGCTCTAGAATTAATTATCTTAGGTCAGCTGGATCTACTACAAGTGATTTTTTTAAATGAAGAAACTAACTTGTTCTTCATACTTCCACGTAGCTTTGTATGGAAGCAAAATGTCAGTGTCAAACAGATCAGACCAGAAGAAAATAGAAGGTTTTGAAATGTAGTGTTGCAGGATAATACTGAAGATTAGATGAGTTTATCAGGAGGAGGTACAGAATCGAATTGGGCAGAAAAAAATTATGGGATTGGTTTACAAGACACATATTGTGGCATCAAGGAATGCCAATTTATTTACCAAGGGAAGTGTTGAAATTGTAGAGGGAAATGAGACTTGACTGCAGCAAGAAGGTTGAAATGGATGTAGGTTGCATTAGTTATGCAGAAATGAACAGGCTTTCACAGTACAGAACAGCTTGGAGAGCTACATCGTGCCAGTGTAGACTAAAGACACAACCTCAACAATTTTTGAAATTATTTTTCTTAGGAAATTCAACTTACAGGGATTGTATTTTCAAAATAAAGAAACATATCATTAGAATTATAGATGGTGCCAGTTCTAGGACGTCTTTCAGGGACCTCTCCTAAAACCATGGTATTTTGACAACTTGTAATTCCTAACTCAATGCTGTCTTAAATTACGCTATTCACTTAAGGATAGAGCACATGAAATGACATTAGGCAGGCAAACACTCAGAGATTACATTAGGAGGCAGTGAGTTGCGAAGGGCGGCAAGGCTGGAAGTTGGATGGGTGGATAATTTGTGTGGGGAATCACAGAGGAACTAGAATGTTCTAGAATAATGTTCACATAGTTAGACCTTCCATGAACTAAAATAGCCATGGAACAGCTATGTTGAAGGGGAATTCCAGTACTGTCTGCTATGTGTTATCTCAATATATTGAGAATTTTGTAAAATATTCCCTGTAGTTTGTTAACACTTCAGGTAAAGAACTACCTATTTTAATTAAAATACTAAGGGGGTAACGGAGGACAGAACTTAATAAATTTGTTTCCTCTGTTAGATATTGTATGCATTCATTCATTTGCAAAATTGGGTATGTCAAATGGACTCATGGTGAGAGAGCTTGTGTCTAGTGGGAGGGGAGCCAGCTTTGATGTTGCCATGATTGTAATTACAAGTCTCTACTGGACAGCCTTGGAGGCAGATCATGTATATGAATGTTTCATTGGAACTGTTCATTTATGAGTTAGTACCATATTTATCTAAGTACTAACACTTTTCAGGCACTGTTCTGGGCGTCCAAAACAGTATCTGAATAGCAAACAGTTATTATTTCACACTAATTACACAAAATTAATGTGTCATATAGGAAGTGACTATTCACTGAGTGTGGAAGTACAATTTATGATTGTGATGATGTTTAGAATGATGGTAGGTCCACGTTCTTGAGTCAAAATGCTGTTTCCACAAAATGGGTAAGTAATTCCAGTACATGGCTTTGCACTTGCAAGAATTTCTAATCCCCCTCCCACCACTGCTCAATCACGCAGATGATCGTCTGACCATAGACGAGATCATACACATGCACATTCAAGCAAACAACTTTCACACACATGACCACAGTCTCTAGCTGCCAAGGCCAGGCTGGCAGTCTTTTTATTACTGTCACCATTCTATTCTGGATTTTTCATTGTTTGACAAATGGATAGTTTTTTTCTGTAGTGAGTATCTGTTTCATGCTAAAGATAATCATTAACATAACTGATGTAAGAATCTTTAACAGCAAACAACTGGAAAGAAGTAGGAAGAGGTTGGAAGATGACATACACACATAAGAAGTTCAAAATATGGGGTTTGCAGGATCATAGGGAGATCTGAAGCAGAATTCCCATGTATACAGTTTAGGTAAACTAGCATGGAACTAAGTACTCTTGTGGCAGATTCTGGCTTATTATTATTTATTTGCAATTGATCTTGCATGTAGAGCATGTTTTTAATATTATACTTAATGTAATTTCAAAGCCTTAATCAATGCAGCTCCAAGCAGATATTGGCTAGGCAGAAGTGTTCCCAAACATAACAAATAACTGTTACACCAGCCGGTGAGCTCATATTATAGGCAGTGCACATCAGCACACTGTCTCTTGTGAAGTGGTGTGGGATTCAACTGAAGCTTGTTGTCTGACAAAACAAAGACACTCTCCAAGCATGCAAATACAGTTACAGTTGATATATTAAAAAGTGCCTAAAGAGAAATGATTTCCACAAACAGGATTACTGGGATTTCCTTGGCAAAAAACAGTTAAATTTTAATATAAACTTGTTTATTAACCTTAAAGAATGAAAAGATTTACTTCAGACAAGTTTTGGAATGGTAACTAAATTACCAAAATTTTACCAAGAATAAAAGAGTCATTATTGTTGTAAGACACTGCCCACAGTAAACAACCACCTCAAGGGAAGTCAAGAATTTGCAAAGTTGGGTATGTGCATGTTTTTAGGCAACTTAATAAAATAAACATATAAGATTTAATTCAATGTCTGTCTGTCTTTGCTTATGACTAACCTATATCCCAACTCTATGTTTTGCTTATTCGCCATTTTTATTTACTTATTCCACTATCCATCCATGCACAGCATAATACAGTATGTATGTTGTCCAAATGAACATTTAAATTTTATATGCTATCATTACAAGGAAATGGAACATACACGTATGTACATATAATAATACACAAAAACATAAATAACAATTGGAACAAGTACCCCTGCTGGAAGTAGTTTGGGATTCCTTATTTAATGAGCACATTGTGGAAGCAGTTGTCAATATTCACAAGGATCTCGTCCACACCGATTCATGGAATCAAGAACTAATCTGATCTAACCATGTAATGAATTTTCTGCCAGTGATAGCACTGACAGAATGATAAAAGGCACTCTAAGCTCTGGCATTAAATTGTTTGAATCCATTCAGCAATAAAAATGTTGGTGTAGGGAAGGCAATATAACAAATATAAAACAACACATTGTGAATCTTTATCCTTATTCTTCATATTCAGGGTAAAGGTAGTATAGGGAAAAAATTACTTCAGTGTCTAATTGTTCCAGTTCTCTGGTTGTTTCATTTTTATGGGGTAATAATGTTGTTCTGTCTCCATAGCAATAACACCAAAAAGTTTTCTCCCAGAAAACTCACCCAGTAAAATAATATCAGAAACTAATTGTAACAGCTTACCTTAGTGTATGATGTTGTAGATTCAACTGAACTTTTCCTATTCTTGAGCTCAGACAATACATTTGTGAAAGCTGAGTGTGCATTTTTAGTGGGGCTCATTTTCCTAGGTGAAGATGCAGCTTCTTTGATAGGAGAACCCTGCTGAGGAATCTGAAAGATTATAACCTGCAGTTGAACGATGGAAAATCCAGAATGAAATGTAACAATATTATGAACAGGATTACTGCTACCCACGATATAGTGGAGATGCTGAATCGTAGATAGGCTAAACAAAAAGACAGTCAGAAAGGGTCATGAGATCTTCTGTCAACAGGAAAAATTTTTCTCTTTGACTCCCACCACTTCCACATACTTAGCTTGCTAGACCTAAGAGAAGAGGCTGTCACTGACCCATCAAATACAAGTTGATTATAACTTGCAATTAATGCAGTAATATGTTTTACCCGCTACAAATGGCTTAACATCAATGACTTTACTTTCTGACAGTCTTTTTGTTGTGCCTATCTGTGACTCAGCATCTCCGCTATATGGTGAGTGAGCAACTGTCTTTTTCATAATATAATTTGTAGTAGGTAATATATTAATCTGAGAGATTCTTCAGTACTGAGATCCAGTTACTGAGGAATAAGAAAGAAACAAGGACAAATGGAAGATATTCTGGGTGTCTTAAAAGCAGAATTTGAAGTCATCAACAAAGAAGTTATAATCTGCATATACATTTATACTCTATAAGTCATCCTACAATGTGTGGTGGAGGAAAAAAAAGTTCTATAGCTGTAATATGATACTCATATCTACAAAGCTTTGCCTTTAGCAACTACTGCACTGCCTACATGATCAAGGATGACCTTGTAATTTTGTACTGTCTAATGAAACTAAATATGTATGTCAGACCTGTGGGGGTTTTGGTGGCTGTTTACTTGTAGGCCCATTGGCGGAGGCAGGTGTCGCAGCATACTGCAGCACAGATGTAGTCTGGCGTTTTTCAGTTGACCAGAGTTCTCCATTTTCCGGCTCTCGAAAAGATACCTAATTTTTGGGGGGTATAAAATGATCCTTTAGAGATAAGTACAGTTATTAACATGTGTTGAAGGTTTATAATAAAGATGCAAAAAATGATTAGTAGATTCTTCGAGATTCAATATTAAGCCTGAATTTAAAAAAATACATTTTTTTAAGGACACTGAATTTTAGTGTGATTTACTCCTGACAACAGTTCCACTTCCATAAAATTACATAACTCATTGTGAAAACATCTGGTTCACTGCAGTTATTATATTCCTCTGTTTTATAACCACAAGTTAAGTTTTATTGCAAAGTGAAATGCAGGGCTACAGAAAATCAAATGGTATGGCATATTAGTGCCTATTTTTATCCAATGTGAGTTATGGATATGGAAATTTAGAGATCCCATACCATTTCCGATAAATTATTAATGCTCATCAGAGATGAGTAAATTTTTTAAAATATTTTATTTTGTTTACTTAAGGCAACTCAAACTGCTGCACATTTCAATCTTAAAATTTCAAGACTCCTGCATTACTTTAGTGTTTTCTGAACACTGCAGCTCACCAAAAAGTTAAAAAAGTGTAAAAAAAGGACTCATTATTATCTTCTTTCATGGATTATTTTTGATTTCTTACTCAAAATGAAAGAATTTCTATGTAATATTTTTGAAGAACATACACAATTTAAAATATTTAGAAATAACAAATGGCCCCATTAAAAGAAATAGCTAGCAAATTTAAATTATCCTTGCAAATCATATAGCTGCTTTCTTTTTAATGTTGTGAAAAAATTATTTTTGTTTTCAAGTCTGCTCTGAAATTCTGATGTGGTACAGGCTTCTCCTGCTCTTTGGTTCACCAACTGCATGGCACAGGTTGCCATACTAAACTTGCTACACAGCTGCATGTTGCTATAACACATCTTGTTTTTGAAGAACTACTTACATCAGAAGTTACTGGTACCTCCAAAAGTAACTTTCAAAATCTTTTCCACATACTGAATCAGTCATGCAATGCAATGTTACAATTTAACATTACTTAAATAAAGAAGATAATTAAATCACAAACAGTATCCACCATATTACCATGCACTTGCATCAGACAGACACCAAGAATATTAAGAAAATAAACTGTGTCAAAGTGACAAAAGAAAGGCAAGCAAGTGTTGCAGATTCACATGTAGTGCCTGTTACAGAAATTAATGAACATTTACAACAAGCTCAGTGCAACCAATATTGTGATATGTCCCACATATCAGTTTATTGCCCTCAATGTAAAATAATATGCCACTGGTTACAAAGCCAAATACAGAAGTAGACCAGAAGAAGCTATGAGAATAAAATGTGTGACTCACTAGAACATAGACTAAACAGCACATAAAATAAAGTTGATGTTCTAAGCACAGCACACAGTAAGTACATGGTGAATGCTCTTCCAGTCCAACAAATGTAATTTGTTACTGAAAGTGGAACAAGAAAAAAGTCACCCAGTTTATACATCTGTCTTGTCAGCTGCACCGCACACCAACAAGCAATGCTATCTGCAAGCAAGTCTGCAAGTGTCAGTGAAAATCTCATATTTTAACCAGTCACAGTCATCTCTTCCACTACAGTCAACAGCACCCTGTCTGCTTTGTTGAGCGGGTGACAGTGCACCACATCTCTTGACTTTTAAATTCACTACATGAGATTAACTCACCAATGCAGTTGTAGATGTAGATCAGTTTTTATGAGAGCTGAATCATTTTATAATCAGATGGATTCTCATCAGTATCAATATGTCTTGTGCTGAGCACTGAAACATTCCAGTAATTGACCAGGTTTGGAAGAATTCGGGTATCATAGGATCACAAGATCTTCTGTCAAACGGGAAAGCTTTTCCTCTTTTGCCCCCAAGAGTGACACATAATTAGCTTCGTGGACCTAGACAAGTGGCTGTCACTGACCCATCGAATAAAAGTTGGATTATAAAGGGATATTAATGCAGCAATATGCTGAACCCACTAGAAATGACTTTACATCACTGTCTGTGGAAGTAGACTAATGGTCAATCAATCTGTCTTTGAAAATGTTAACTACATATGATAGAGGAACATCAAGAGTTTTTGGCTGATGATTAATCTACAATAATATTATACCTTTGGGAATGTTTCCAGTTAGACTGTTCCCATCTCCTGTTTCAAAATTGGTCAGTTTCTATCTCTATGGTCAAATGAGCAACTCATCTGATTACAGAAGCTAACATTTTTGGTCAGTTTGTCAGTGACTATTCCTAATGCTACACAGTTCCGTACTTCGGCTGCATGTGCCATTTTCTCATTCAAGATATCAGCTAATATTCTGTACAAAATTATTTAGCTGATATTAAACTGTTTAATTAGAATATTCTACGTGTTCTAATGCTGTAGCTATGGCTTTAATACTATGCATGAAATTTGAAACATGCTGAGCTACAATAGTATGACAGCGGACATCTCATATACTCTCCCTTCTCTTTTCTCAAGTATGCAGCTGCCCCGCTACTACTGAAGATAACGGCGTCTGTTCCCCATTATTGAATAATTTCCCTGACAAGTAAATAGTTAAGCAGTATAACACAGATATTGAAATATGATAAGCTTTAATTTCTGTATATTGTCTATAACTTTTTCTTCAAACAGAGAGGAAATTAACATTCTTCTAACTTAAGTTTAACTATCTAAATGCAATCAGCAAAGCATAGTTATTTTAAATTTTTTCCCCCGGGAACATCACAAAAGGATTCTACAAGCTATAACAGTTGCAATCAATTCCTTCCCTTATCCTTGTTGTGGTGAACAAATGGTTTGTTTCTATTTATCACACTATTATCAGGACATCATAGCCCGTAAGAAAGATACTGTATTTACTCGAATCTAAGCCACACTTTTTTTCCCGTTTTTGTAATAAAAAAAAAAAACCACCTGTGGCTTAGAATCGACTGCAAAGTAAGCGGAAGTTCTGAAATATGTTGGTAGGTGCCGCCACAAATAACTTCTGACATAGAATATATGTAGCGCTACACAGGCATGCTTTGCAGGCACAAAGATAAATACTGGTGCCAAAACCTCTGCTTCAGTAAATAAATTAAAAAAAAAAGGGTAGAAGACGAGCTTTTTTTCTCCACACCGAATTTCGACCACTGCATTTTCACACATTATCCAATGAAGTAAATACAAATTCTGTATTGTTCATCTTCGAATGTAGCAGCTTTTTAATGTACTATGAAAATCCGACTGGCAAGAGTGTTGGCGATGTTTGTCAATGTGACCAATTCTACATTCTGAATTTTTTCTTACCTGTGAGAAGAGATGGTTCCCAATGGGATCTTTTATGAATTGTGAATCACATGCAGTATTCTCTTCACCATAAGAATAATACTAATATAAACATTTTGCCATGTATTGTTTCGTGTTTGCTACTATCTCGTTTAAATCCTGCCTGGCTAATAAACTTCGAAACTAGAGTGAGATAACAGCAAACGCGGAAGAATACTCATATCATGTCATGTTTATATTCATATTATTCTTATGCCTAATAGTGATACGATCAGAAATGAAGCACGGCAATTGACTAGATTTTAAAATCTAAGATGACTGTAATTTCTGTGCAGAAAGTAATGTACTAAAGAGGCGTCTGCAAAGATTTTCAAATGGAGACAAATATTCGATAAACTCTCATTCAGAACATTTTCTATCAAACACAGTTTATTATTTGGTCCATGTTGATCATTATCAAAGAAAGCAGCAGTGTAAATAACAACAAATAGCACTCTCTTGTCAGTGTTTCGCTAATGAGACAATTCCTCTCTCTCTCTCTCTCTCTCTCTCTCTCTCTCTCTTTCTGTTTCTATCTCTTTTAAATTGTAAGCGGCGGTGGCGCGCACCAAGGCAAGCCATGCTGTGAGCGACAACGAGTCGTGAACACTCATTATCAGAATGCGACAAACAATGCATGACACAGTGCAGTAATGCATTTTCAGCTTGAGTGACATAAACACCTATAACAAAGAGAACGGCACTTATCAGATCAAAGAAAAATAAGCAATCAATTCAAACCAGCCGAGCACGTGAAAAACGAAGGTTACCCATATAAATTTGGACGGAGTGCCTGACACATAGCAATGGCTACCTGGTAAAGCTTAACTGCTAAGCTTACGACTCGAACCAAACTACTGTAGCTGTATCGTCATACATTCATCCTAAATTGTGTCTCATATTACAATGGACCAACTTTGTTTCGATCTGGAGGTGCAGCCTATAACTTCTCTCTCCCCTTGAATTTGGAGTCTCAAAGTTCAGGTGTGGCTTAGATTCGGTAAAATTTATGTTCCTTGATTTCGAGTTTCATTTTTCAGATGCAGCTTGGATTCGAGTGTGGCTTAGATTCGAGTAAATACTGTAAACTTTATGTCTTAGCTTGCTTTTAAATGTTTTACAACAAGTAAGGAAAGGGACAGCTGCAAAAGCTATTATTTTCTTCTTCTGTTTTACATGTACTTTCACAAATTGGTCTGGACTGTAAACAGCAATTGTTATCATTCTAATTCTTTCAAAAACTTATCATTTATTCACTTCATCAACTTGTGATATGTAGTGGTGAGGAATCGGATGTAATAATACAAATTATTTGAAAAAAACATTCATTTTCTTCAGATATTATTTGCTTGGTATAGTGGCAATTCCTGGTTTTAACAATATACACTATTTGTGATCAGCATTTGTCTTATAATTATGTTGCTGATTTCACTGTACTCTTGGTGAACTAAGAGCTGAGAAAGTCAAATATTAAAGAAAATGCAAATATAAGTACCATATATTAGTGATGGAAGTAATGGGCTCGCAAAACAATGAAAAAGTTTAATTCAACTATCAAATACTTCCTTGCAATGTTTAAGAATATGAAAAACTTCTTTACATGCTCTCCTACATTCTCAATGTCTCACAAAGAATGTAAAGTAAATGTTAAAAAAAATATTTTGATCAAGGCATCTTCTTCTGTCTTTGTATTAATTTTTGAAAGTGTGGAAGCCTATTATTTCTACATTTTCATCCCAGGTTTTCCTTTGTCATAAATAATAAAATGTTTCACATTTAATTAAATATGTCAAGCACTTTCAACAAAATAAAAATGTAATGATTTCAAAGAGACTGCTGTTAATTCTAAAAGACAATTAAAAGTAATGACTAGCTAATGAGATTTTGAAATTTAAAAAACAGCAGTCAAGTCACAAAAATCCATAACTCATTACAGATCTAGATTTCAATTATAACATAGTCATCATTGATGCTAAAATACAAAAATAGGTAGAATCAGAACAGGTACAAAATGTGTATGTAACACAGTTATATCAATCCATATCAAATAGAACATAATAATAACATACCATTACCAGAAGTGTCATACAGGTATCAACATGTCAGAACATTAACATGTGACAAATGACACTAGCGTTTATATGGCAGAAACAAAAGTACGGCCATTGCTTACCAAGGGTCCAGAGGGCACGACTATGTGTCATCGAGAACCTGTAGTGCCTTCTATTGGAATATACATCCAAGAAGCTATATTTTAATTTTCGTTGAACACCATAAGCTTAAAATACGGTGTATATGTGATATGCAAATCACACATGAAATATATAAATGCATAAAAACAAGCAACAGAATTGACTTGCAAATACATTTATGAAGGACACATAGCGTCCTCTATGAGATTACATTGTGACAAAAGCATTTTGAATTTTATAATAAGACTAATGGATTAAAATCTATTTACAAAGTTTTATACAGCAAATTTCAGTAATGTGTCAAAAACTATAAAGATTTACTTCAAATAAAATCTAAAAAATTTACAGTAAAATAAGATAACATAACATTGTATCACAAGTCATCAGGCACCCTCTTCAGGATTGCATTTGAGTGTGGTAATAATTTCCAGAGCTCTTTGTTAAAGTGCCAAATATTTGGACGAATATTCATTTACACACTTTCATATTTCTAATGTTACAAACTTCTAAAATTAAAATAAAGAAAACAAAATAGAAAATAAAATAAAATAAAAAAATGTAGAAGAAAATTGTCATGGTACGACAATATACAAAAACTGTCAAAAAGCTACTGCATTCTCCATAACTGATAGAGCTCCATCTCTGTGTACAAATAACAGAATACAGAACATAGTCAAAAAGCTAGCACATTTTCCATACCCGATAGGGCTCCATCTCTCTGGCAGCATAATGTCAAGTCATCTACAAATATGTAAAAACAGAACCATTATGTGAAATATAAAACAGGATTACATTGTTATCATATCAACTGATGTTAAAAGCAGTAAAAAGTACCCTGGAAACAATCATTTGGAAGACAAAAACAAAACAGTACGAAGTGAGAACATTAACTTGGAAAACAGCAATAAAAAAAAGAGACTTCCCTGCTATTTTATGGAACATTTAGCATGGATATTGCAGCTATCTTTATAAAACACATTTCTTTTTTGACAACAGTTAATTTAGGGCTGATTTTGACTAATGGTGTTGGCAAGAAAAAAAATTATATATTTCATGAGTCTGGTGTGTATATAATCCAGTGCTCCAATTGCAATGTATGCTATGTGGGATAGATCAGGTGTACAATAAAAGTTGACATCAGCAAACATGTAGCTCTGGAGAGGAGGGATAGAGCAGGTAAACCCAAATTTTGCCACCCATGTAGTTGGGAGTAGATGTCTCATGTGAAGTTGCTGCATTGAGCCGAGAAGGGAAGGTTTATTGACCCTCTGGCAACCACCTGCTTAATGAGCAGGTGATAGTAAAAAATACCCACTTTTGGGAGCTTTTTGTAGGAAATAGTATCTTGACTGTCCCTTATACAACACACTGTTAATTTATTGTATGAGTGAACTGTTTGTATTTATTTCAGTTTTGTTCTTGTCTTCCAGATGACAGTTACTTTACTGGTTTTAACATCAGCTGGCATGATGATAATGACAGTCCATTTTACATTTGACTTAATGGTTCTGTAATATGCTGTCAGAGAGGTGGAGCTCTATGAGGTATGGAAAACCCATTAGCTTTTTGACTATGATTTGTATACTCTTTATTTGTACACTCTTATTCAACAAATACTTTTTTTAAGTTTTAAATCTTGTCAATGACGCAAATATGAGAGTGTGTAAATGAATATTTGTTTAAATATTTGGTTCCATAATATAAAGCTCTTTAGATTACTACCTCGCTCGAATGTAATCACAGACTCTTATTGCACGATTTTATGATGTGTTATTTTACTACAGATTTTTCATCAAAATAATCCCACAGGAGACACAACATGTGCTTTATGAATGTGCCTGCATGTAAATTCTGTTGCTTGTTTTTATACATTTATGTATTTGCTCTGTAATTTGCATAGCACAGAAACTCCGTATTTTAAGGTTATGGTCTCTAACAAAAATTCAAATAGAAGCTCTTACATGTATACTCCAATAGAGGGCACTACAGGTCCTTGACAATGCTCATTGATGTTGTCTGTGCTAGTTGCAAGCAATTACCTCACTTTTGTTTCTGCCATGTAAAGGCTAGTGTCAGCTGACACAAGTTAATGCTCCAACTTGTTGGTACCTGTGTAACTCTCCTGGTGATGGTATGTTATTCCTGTGTTCTAACTTATATGGATTCCTATAACTGTGTTACATACATGTTTTGTACCTGTTCTGATTTTACCTGCTTTTACATTTCAGCACTGATGGTGACTCTGTTACAGTTCAATTGTAGATGTGCAATAAATTACACATTTTTACAATTGACCACTATCCTTCTTTAAATTTGAGTATTCAATGGTTGCTGTGGACACAGGCATCCAATGGATTCCAATTAGGTTAATGAGATTTTGTTTAAAAATGAGTAAATACAAAACACTGTGCTAACAAATACTTGATACTGGAGGCTAACAGATTCACTTCAACACCATCTAGCAGGAATGATTGGTCATTGTGTTATAATGCCAACTAGGTAGGGGCAAAATGCTTGAAAGTACCTTCGAACTCCTGTCTATAGAATCATAAGCAGGTACCGGCGGAGGTGCCGGAAATTGGTGCAGTCCAGACACAAGATGATGAGAGGCCTGGAAAGGTGCAATGTTAGAGGGATATGTTCAGCTTACCACCAAGCCAGCTCTGGTAACATTTGCTCAGGTTGGATTGACTTATGCATCAAAGGTTGCGCTGCTAACCAGAATTTAAAAAAAAATAAAATAAAAGCAAAAATTTCAACACTTTTTATAAAATGAGATTACATATGCCTATTTTCATCACTACAAAGATAGATACTGTTTATATAACAGAACATAACAATTCAACAAATCAGAGTTTGTCCTTCAGACCCTGATTTATTTCTTTCTCTTCTCCAACCGTTGGTCCACGAGCAATAAAGCATGTAACATGCATGATGCTCAACTTTGCTTACACCCCCATATGCTCAAATTTCTCTGAATTTACAGGCATGACCACTGCATAAGGTATATATGGGAGAAAGAACTATGTTGAGCAACTTTGTTTGCAGAATGTGTGTTCCCAGAATTTCAACAATAAGTTTTCCATGTTTCACAAAACCTCTCTACATGAATGTGCCACTTGGGTTGAATAAATACCTTTGTAACATTTATATGCAGGCTAAATGAACCTATGATAAAATATCTGGCTTTTTTTTTCCCCACTATCTCCTTTCGTAATTACAGTTATAACATTCTAAGAGTGATTTCCATGACCTCACTTTTCATTCTGTGACAAGTCTTGTTTTTGGTAATGAGTTTATTCCAAAATATATCCACAAGTTAATAAACAATATATTTGTCTGTGATGATGATATTACAAAAAATACTGATTTTATTCAATAGGAAGTCTTCAATCCAGGAATAAAGCTATTCTGATATTCTAAAAGCTCACATTCTGTTCAACTATTGACAATTTGAAACTATTTCAGTTGTCTTCAAGACATTAAGGAACATGGCATCACGTCAAACACCATTATCTACTGCCTTCTGGATCTCACAAATTGTTGTAACCGCAGAAAAGCCAAGTCTAAATGCAGTTGTTCTCAGACGATACACCAGAAATCATACGGGGAGATAGAGTTAACAGGGGACGCCAGGCGTGTCAGAGGGGTCACAAAAGATAACGATGCAGCCAAATAGCCGAGGCGGCGGTCCAAGCGGCCAGGCAGCTGCGCGTGATAAGCAAGGATGCAGACTCAGCTATTAAGATAAACAGGGCGCTCTGGGCAGGTCCCTTAATAAACAATAACTTGCAGTATCAACACTCTTGGCTAGAGGGAGAAGTCTGGGAGCGGAGAGAGAAAGAAAGAGGGCCCTAGGTGGGGACCGCACTACGTCATGAGGAGCCAATGAAGGGCTCAGGACGCAGTGCGTGACCATATAGGGAGAGGCCCCTCTACCCCTCCACCCAGCTTCTGAAGAAAAGTACTGAAGTTAATACTAAAACAATCCCTAATAAGGAAAAGTTGCACTCGACGCTACGTCATGCCAAGCGCTGGCGGGGTCGAAGGGGAAGAGCTAACAAAACTCGGAGGCACGCCGCTCCGGGGATCTCTCTCTCTCTCGGGTTTAGGCAGCGACGGTAGTCAGCGTGAGTAGCAGCCGACTTGGGCTGAGGGCGGGCTGCAGGCAGACAGTTGGAGATAGTCGCCGATGAGCGTTTAGGCAGCGACCGCGGGACTCTGACGTAGAGTGCTAGTGTGGGCAGCAAAGTGCTGGAAAGTTCTATCAGGCAGCCAGAACGGTGGAAGTCAGTCACCGTCTCTGTAATGGGCTTGGCTATTCTGTAGGTACAATCACTACGCAGTTAGGGTGATCTGTATTCTTTATGAATAAATTAGAACTTTTATAACGTCCATACGAGTTTACTTCTACCAACATCCTAGCCTTGTACCTTCACACCAGGGAATTTAACATCTCAGCCAGATCAAAAGTCTCCCTCTCAATTAGGTCAACCGGCTAATTCCCGTTTACGAACCGTGTCGCTCAATCCCTCGCAAAACCCACGCTTGGGACGCGACATAAATAAAAGTTTTGGTGCCAGGTGTGGGGTACCACAAAGGCATATAGGCAAAAAGGAGATAGGAGCCAGTAGATTTTGCTACAGCGACTGTGGCAATTAGCAGGAAGTTGTGGCGACTCGCAACTTTCAGCATTAGTAGCCCCACTACGACAGAGTCCAGAGAAGTAGTCCGCGCGGGTGCAGGGCAACGCAGGATAGCGGCAGCACGACGCGGAGCGACGAGGCACAGAGGTGCCTAAGCAGCCAGCGTTCGAGACCGGGGGTCCGGGCCGAGCAGCGGCAGCAGCCGTAGCAGCGGCAGCCGAGGCGAGCGACGGGGTCGGCACAGCCCAGCAGAGCGGCGGCCGACGCATCGCGGCAGTGCGGAACAGCGCGGGCATAGAGAGCACAGAGACAGCGCGGAGCAGCGCGGCACAACGCGGGACAACGCGGATCAGCGGAACAGACGGCGCACCACAAGAGAAGCGGTACATATAACATTATATTAAGAATTTTGTATCTTGTATTGTAAAGTGCTAACATAGTTAAGTTGGTAAGATGGCCCAAACTAACGAAGTTCCGTCATCCTCCAGTAGCGGTAAGATATCAGTGAAGGAAGCCTTGTGTATAGTTCCAAAAGTGTTCAAAGGAAATAAGAGAGATCTTAGGGAGTTTATTGAAAATGTAGACGCTGCATTTGAACTTGTGAATCCGGAGGAACACGAAACGTTACTGAAGTTTGTTAAAGCCAAAATAACCGGAGAGGCCAGATCGAGGCTGCAAGTAAGGGAACGCACGGGGACATGGCAGGAAGTAAAACATGTTCTAGAGGAAAATTATGCGAGTAAGCGTACCATTGACTACTACGCGTGCAAGATATTTCACTCGAGACAGGGACAAGGAGAGCCAATTGCGACATGGGCAAGCCGAATAGATGAAATGCAAAGGGATTTCAGGGAAGCAGTAAGCAGAGTTACGGCTAGGGAGAACTTAAAGGGCGCAATAGAACTGGTTGACTCACTAGGAAGAGCATGCTTTATACAAGGGTTAAGCAATGATAGAATACAGACGATAGTAAGAAGTAGAGGCGATGAAATCACGCTAGCAGCGGCCGTGGAACTAGCATTGCAAGAAGAAAGTGCAATACTGTCAATGAAAGAGCGGGGACTAGCCCCAAGAGTAACTTTCAACCGGGGAAAGGAAACGGTGAAGAATACCAGAGATATTAGAGATTTGAAATGTTTCAATTGTGGATTGAGAGGGCACATGGCAAGCAAGTGTAGAAAGAATAGGCCAGAGGGAAGAGTACGGATAATGACGGGCAAAGAGTTTACGAATTTTTGTTACGGGTGCTACAAGCCAGGACATACAGACGCGGAATGCCGGGTAAGATTAAGAAAAATTCAGCCGATAGATACAAGAGACTTTAGAGGAAATCATAGGGAAGCTGATGGAGGGTTACGAGAGTGGAGGTGCCCACAATGTAATCTACCAGGGAACTGTGGAGTTCCGTGTACGAGGGTAAAAGACGTTGCTTGTTTCAAGTGTAAGCGGCCGGGACATTACGCGAAAGATTGTCACGCAGGGCCCTGGCACGCATGGAGAAAAGGCAGGGTGCCAGTATCGAGCAAAACCGGTAAAGTGGTGCAGGGAAACTAAGAGGCGGCAAGGCCGCACAGTCGGGCCTTGTTGCGATAGGTAAACCCTCAGTTAGGGTAATCGACTGTGCAACAGAAAATGACGTTTTGGTTTTATACTGCATAGAATTAAAAAGGTATTTGAAGTTGCTAATAGACACTGGAGCACAGTTGTGTCTGCTCAAGAGAACGAGTATTCCGATAAATAGTACACTTGCAATTAATGAAGCGGAAAGGCTTCGGCTAAAAGGTGTAACCAGTGAGGCCGTCAGCACAATAGGTACGGTACAGGTACACTTAAGTGTGGACGGTTCTGAGCAAGTAGGGCAAAAATTTCATGTGTACGGGAGAGGATTAGATATTCCGTACGACGGACTGATAGGCAGAAATTTCTTGACAGAGCATAGAGTTAAGTTAGACTATGCAGGTAAAATAGTGAGACTAAAAGGGCGAGATATACCCTTAGTAGTAGAGGAAGAGCCAAAGGGACATGAGAACGAACAAGATTCAGAAGTAGGCGGGGAAATAGGGCCCCGAGAGGAAAAAATAATGTTATTAAAGGTGGAAGGAAATGTAAAAAGGGGAATCGAAAAGGAAATGATTATTCCTAGGCAGGAGATTGCACAAGGGGTACATGTACCTGAAGCGTTAGTAAAAGTGCGAAATGGGAAATGCATAGTAAGTGCATTAAACTTATCAGAAGACAGAGTGCAGTTAGGAAACGTCAGGTTAATGACGGAAGAATTAGAAAAAGTAGGGAAAATACGCGAAGTAAAATGTTGTACTAATGTCATAGGAAAGACAGAAAGTCGTACTAGTGTGTTGCGAAGGCAATTAAGAATGGATCATTTGAACGCTGAAGAGAAAAGCGCTCTAGCAGAGGTTTGCGCGGAATACGGAGATGTATTTCATCTACCAGGGGACAACCTGTCCTATACTTCCGCAGTGAAGCACAGAATACCGATTGCACCGGAACACGCGGGAAAGGTAGTAAACGCTAGACCGTACAGGATCCCGGAAGCGCAAAAGGAAGTGCTAAGGGAGCAAATAGAGCAGATGCTAAGAGATGACATAATTGTCGAGAGTAAGAGCGCTTGGAACGCACCGTTACTGTTAGTTCCAAAGAAGCTAGACGCTAGTGGCAAACAGAAATGGACAATCGTAGTGGACTACCGACGATTAAATGATATCACTGTAGGCGATGCATTTCCACTACCGAATATCTCCGAGATACTGGATCAGTTAGGGCAAGCTAAGTACTTCTCGACGCTTGACCTCGCAAGCGGGTACCATCAAATATTGACGGACGAGAAGGACAGAGAGAAAACGGCATTTAGCTCAAACTATCAGCATTACGAATACAAACGAATGCCGATGGGACTGAAGGGAGCCCCAGGATGTTTTCAGAGACTGATGAATACAGTCTTGGCAGGTTTACAAGGAGTAAAATGCTTTGTATATCTAGACGACATAGTATGCTATGGGAAAAACCTGCAGGAGCATAACGAAAAGCTCCGGGAAATATTTGACAGGTTGCGAGAGCACAATTTGAAGCTGCAACCAGACAAGTGTGAATTCCTGAGGAAGGAAGTAATCTTCCTAGGTCATTGCATCACTGACAAAGGAATATCACCAGATATGGCGAAGGTGGAGAAGGTGAAGTTCTTCCCACAGCCAAAGACAACTAAGGAACTAAAAGGGTTTCTCGGATTGATAGGTTACTACCGCCGTTTCATTGCTAACTTCAGCAAGATTGCGAAACCTCTCCATGAGCTCTTAAAAAAGGGAGTGGAGTACCGATGGAGCGAACGTCAGAACAATGCGTTCGAAGAACTAAAAGAGAAATTAATAAACCCTCCGTTACTTCAGTACCCTGACTTTACGAAACCGTTCATCATTACAACGGATGCGAGTAACGCAGCCTTGGGTGCAGTGTTATCGCAAGGTAAGAAGATTGGCGAAGACTTGCCCATCGCATATGCATCCAGAGCATTGAACAAAGCCGAACTAAATTATAGCACAACGGAAAAAGAGTTGTTGGCTATAGTTTACGCAGTAAAACAGTTCAGACCATATGTATATGGCAGAAAGTTCACTGTAGTGACAGACCATAAGCCACTAACGTGGATATTTAGTGTCAAAGATCCGAGTTCGAGACTCCTGAAGTGGAGACTGAAACTCGAGGAGTATGATTATGAAGTAATATACAAGCCAGGAAAGTTAAATAGTAATGCGGATGCGCTGAGTAGAATAAGGCATGAAGGGAAGGAAGAGATAGATGCGAAGCAGAAGGTGGAGACAGAGATCTCGGCAGCAAAAGCAAATGGGGAAGAAAGTTTCGTAAACGTGCGGCAAGCACAAGTGTCGAGTGAAATAGAACAGGAAACGGATAGTGGTGAGGAAATTAGTCCCGAAGAAAAAGAAAATATACTAAAGGAAATGCATGACAATCCCTTGGGAAGTCACCAAGGAATGCACAGGACACTCGAAAGAATTAAAGCATACAAGCAGTGGCGCGGAATGAAGCGTGACATTGAAAATTACATTAGGAAATGCCCATCGTGTCAAAAGAATAAAAACACGCAAATGAAAACTAGGATGCCCTTAGAAATTACAGACACAGCAGAAACAGTATTCGGAAAGTGTGCGATGGATATAGTGGGTCCACTAGATGTATCTAATACAGGAAAAAGGTACATGTTAACATTCCAAGACGATCTGAGTAAATTTACCTTAGCAATCCCAATTGACAGACAAGATGCCGAAACAGTAGCTGAGGCATTTGTGGAAAACGTAGTATTAAGGTATGGAATTCCATCAGTATTATTAACAGATCAAGGGTCTAACTTTCTGAGTGATGTATTTAAAAGTGTATGTAAATTGTTGAAGGTAAAGCGTATAAATACTACAGCGTACCACCCTGAATCAAATGGTGCACTAGAAAGAAGTCATAGAACTATTGTAGAGTATCTCAGACACTTTGTAACAGGAGATCAAAGTTCTTGGGACAAATGGGTACCGTATGCAATTTTTGTGTTCAACACTACACCACACAGCAGCACAGGATACACACCATTTGAATTACTATACGGAAGAAAGGTTAACATACCAGGAGTACTGCAGCAAGAAACACAGCAGGTAAGTTACAATTATGAAATGTATGTAAATAAACTAAGAGCGAGAATGCAGGAAGCCCACAGAGTGGCCAGAGACTCGATTATAAGAAGTAAGAAAATCAGTAAGGAACAGTATGACATGAAACAAAATCCAAAAAACTTCAAGGTAGGAGATAAAGTATTACTGCACGATGAGTCGGTGAGACGGGGTAGATCTCGGAAATTAGATTCACAATGGAGAGGTCCATTTGAAGTAGTAAAAGTGGAAGGTCCTAACGTAGTAATAAAAGTTAAAAGAAATAAGGAAACAAAAGTACATGCCAACAGGCTGAAACAATTCTTTTAAATTTCAGGTATGGCACTCAAGTGGCAGGTCGTGAAATTCGTCATAGTGATAACAGCATACTACATCACTGCATCAGAGCATGCAACAAATGAGTACCAAGTGACGCCATTTCCGAGTTCATCAGGACTATATTACGATAATAGAGGACAGGTAGAAATATACAGTACCACATGGAGAATAGTCACATACGTAAATCTAGATATAATAACAGAAAGGTTTCAGAATGCAGAGAGGTATGGTAGGGCAGCGGTACAAAGGTGCCGAGAAACACTAACACAATTAAATGTAGGATTAATAGAATGCAGGGTACTAGACCAACAAGTAACCCATCATGTGGAAAAAATCACAGGATTGCAACTTTTAGTACAGCAGCTAACGAAACACGAGACCAGAAGGAAGAGAGGAGTATTCAACTTCGTCGGGCAGGTAAGTAAAATACTGTTCGGGACGTTGGACGAAGCAGATGCAGCATACTATAAGGAAAGAATAGACGCTATGGAGAAAAACTCAGAAGGGTTGTTGAGGCTAACAAAGGAACAGGTGGCAGTGGTAAGAGCCACATTGGCGGGAGTAAACAGGATGGTATATACACTAGAGTCAAATGAGCACATTCTGAAGACAGGTATGCAAAGACTAGAACGATTCATGAAGGAATACGTGAAGGAAACCGATATAGGGTTTAAACGTGTAGCGTCCTTCGCCACAGTAACAGAGCAAGTATTACAACTATCGGCAGTGTTTGGTCAGATCGAAGAGGAATACGAACAAATGATAAATGCCATTGTAAATGCTCAGAAGGGAATACTACAGCCTCATATAATTAATCCAGTCCAAATTGTAAAATACCTAAGTTTAATACGGGAAGAACTAAAAGATGTAAAGTTTCCTGTTCCTCTTACGGAGTCCTCAGGTTATCTATTGTTAAGAATAATTGATTTAGATGTTTTCATCTCGGGTAGCATACTAGGATATGTAATTAATATTCCATTAATAAATAATAACAATTTCAATTTGTATAGAGTACTCCCACTACCAAAAGAAATTCCAAACATGAAAGGTAAATATGTGTACATACAGCCAGAGAAAGAATTCTTACTAATAGATGAATCCAAAAGGCAGTACGCGAAACTTTCTGCGGAGGAACTAAAATGCAAGGAGCTAAGTAAAAATAGGAGACTGTGCAAACAAGCATTCGCCTTGCTGTCAACATTCGACCACGAAGAGTGCGAAGCCAAATTGTTGCAACCGGTAAGAGAAATTCCGGAAGACTGTGTGCGAAAAATAGTGGCACTGAATCAGAGCCTTTGGACTCATCTAAACAGTAACGAATGGCTATATGTAGCACCGAAGGAAGAAGGCTTAACAGTATTGTGTGGAAGGGAACCACCAAAGGACCTAGTAATAAAAGGGGTAGGAAAAATTAGTTTTTACAGTAAATGTAAGGGGTATGGCACTAGAGTGTTCATACAAACAGATAGAGTGATTCAGAGTAATGTGACGAAGAAAGACATAGTTCCGCAGATCAATCTAGAATTCGATTGTTGCGTGGTAAACAAGGAAAAAAGGAATGTCTCAACGTTAGCATTAGATTTGCCGTTGGACCAGGTAATAACACAGTTAGACGACTTGAAAGTCGCAGGAAAAAGACTGGATGATGTCCAGAAGATGGTAGAGAGACAAGAGGAGGAAATGAAATACTCCAGGTACTTCACACATTACTCCATAACTACGTATGTAGCCATATCAATAGTTATTCTAATCATAATAACATGCTGTTGTAAAAACTGTAAATGTTGTAAAGACTGTTTTAAAAGTATATGGAAATATTTTGAAGACAGTGATTGTTGTGGAAAAGTATGTATAAGAAATACCATAGTGAACCAATACCCAGAGACTAGTTCAGCTAGAAGACACAGTAATAAAGAAACTGAAGAGATAGTAATTTATGAAAGATGTGGAAAAGACCAAGGTGATACGGTCGCTTTCAGAAACAGACGTTAAATAACTGTATTTGAAATGTGTAATTGAAAAATAACTGTATTTGAAATATGTAATTGAAATGTAACTGTATTTGAAATGTAATTCTAATTGAAATGTGAATGTATGTATCAATGAAAGTGTCTTTTGATTTTAATGCAAATGCTTTTGACATAACTGAATGTTAGGCATGTATAATGTAATTGTATTATTGTGTGTTTAATGAATTTGACTTTACTAAATGAAAATGAAAAATATAACATATCAGATGCTAATGTAATAAACAAATCTGTAAAGCATGTAATGGAAAAAAAAAGAGTCACAATTGACTGGCGGGGGAGGTGTTGTAACCGCAGAAAAGCCAAGTCTAAATGCAGTTGTTCTCAGACGATACACCAGAAATCATACGGGGAGATAGAGTTAACAGGGGACGCCAGGCGTGTCAGAGGGGTCACAAAAGATAACGACGCAGCCAAATAGCCGAGGCGGCGGTCCAAGCGGCCAGGCAGCTGCGCGTGATAAGCAAGGAAGCAGACTCAGCTATTAAGATAAACAGGGCGCTCTGGGCAGGTCCCTTAATAAACAATAACTTGCAGTATCAACACTCTTGGCTAGAGGGAGAAGTCTGGGAGCGGAGAGAGAAAGAAAGAGGGCCCTAGGTGGGGACCGCACTACGTCATGAGGAGCCAATGAAGGGCTCAGGACGCAGTGCGTGACCATATAGGGAGAGGCCCCTCTACCCCTCCACCCAGCTTCTGAAGAAAAGTACTGAAGTTAATACTAAAACAATCCCTAATAAGGAAAAGTTGCACTCGACGCTACGTCATGCCAAGCGCTGGCGGGGTCGAAGGGGAAGAGCTAACAAAACTCGGAGGCACGCCGCTCCGGGGATCTCTCTCTCTCTCGGGTTTAGGCAGCGACGGTAGTCAGCGTGAGTAGCAGCCGACTTGGGCTGAGGGCGGGCTGCAGGCAGACAGTTGGAGATAGTCGCCGATGAGCGTTTAGGCAGCGACCGCGGGACTCTGACGTAGGGTGCTAGTGTGGGCAGCAAAGTGCTGGAAAGTTCTATCAGGCAGCCAGAACGGTGGAAGTCAGTCACCGTCTCTGTAATGGGCTTGGCTATTCTGTAGGTACAATCACTACGCAGTTAGGGTGATCTGTATTCTTTATGAATAAATTAGAACTTTTATAACGTCCATACGAGTTTACTTCTACCAACATCCTAGCCTTGTACCTTCACACCAGGGAATTTAACATCTCAGCCAGATCAAAAGTCTCCCTCTCAATTAGGTCAACCGGCTAATTCCCGTTTACGAACCGTGTCGCTCAATCCCTCGCAAAACCCACGCTTGGGACGTGACAAAATGAACAAATTGCAGCAGGGTTGTGCAACAATCGAAAGGGGGAAGTGCAGTATGATCTACTTCAGAGGGAAAGGTCCAAATGATAGAATTCTATCCCAAATTCCATGCCACTTTTCTTGACGTTGATCTCGCCATCACTGAACGCCAGCTATATACGTCTGTCCACATTAAACCTACTACCAAACAACAGTACTTACATTTTGACAGTCGCCATTCTTTCCACACCAAACGTCCCCTCCCATACAACCTTGGCATTCAAGGCAAATGTATTTGTTTGGATGCAGATTCTTTATAGCAGTATACCACCATTCTCACCTCAGCCTTCACTACACTTGATTACCCCACAAGCCTAGATAAAAAGCAGATTCAATGCTGATACTACTGATCAATCCACAAAACAGCTTCGGAGCCCACCATTGGTGACGCAGTGTTATCCTGGTCTGGAATGCATTAATCATCTACTTTGACAGGGCCATAACTTCCTAAAATCATGCCCTGAAATGAGAACCATCCTGTATGAAATTTTGCCCACCACACCTAGAAAAGCTTTCTGTTGCCCTCCCAATCACCACAATATTCTTATCAGACCCTATGCTCCTTCTGTACTCATCTTCCTACCCTACATCTCCTACCCCTGTGACTGTCCCTGCTGCAAGACTTGCCCTGTGCTCTCTCCTACCACCACCTATAATAGCCTTGTTACTGGCAAAACATATACTATCAAAGGGAGAGCCACCTACGAAACAACGTGTCGTATACCAGCTCTTATGTAAACACTGTTCAGCCTTCTACATCGACATGACTATCGCCATATCACCAAGTAGGATGAATGGGCATAGGCAGAGGGTGTATACTGGCAACTCACAATATCCTGTTGCAGAACTTGCTCTACAAGATAACATTCGTGACCTCGGCACCTGTTTCACCATATGCGCCATCTGGATTCTTCCCCCAACACCAGTTTCTCAGAACTCTGCAGGTGGGAACTAGCACTACAACATGTCCTTGGTTCTCGCCACCCATCTGGCCCTCATTTACATTAATTTCTTCCATCTCAGCTTTTCTTCACTGTTGCTACTCTTTGCTTCACTCCATTTTAATTTTCTACATCTTTCATTTCTTTCCCATATATTTTACACTGCTCGCCTCCCACCTCTCTTATGTACAATGCACTTAGCTTTTCACTCTTATTAACTCACACACGATATTTTAGTAGTAATCTCTGTCTTGCATTTTACCCTGTCTTCCACTTTTAAGCTCTTGGGTTTTCAAATCTCATCCGATGAAGTCCCCAACAATCAGTCTTTCCTTCTTATCCCATATGGTAAGTCACCCTGACCCGCGGCTCTGGGTGACTTTCCTGAAATCTACCTCTTTTCCTAGACCTCTCCAGTCCATTTTCTTCGCCCATCTTCCTTCCCCTTCCACGCTTCTGCCTGAAGAAGGAGCCACTGGCTCCGAAAGCTTGCCAATCACAACAGTATTTTATGTGTGTGTTCTGTCACCGCTTGGTGAGCAGTATTTTATCTATCCAATTAAGTAAAGTATATTAAAAACAAAGATTCCAAGACTTACCAAGCGGGAAAGCGCCGGCAGACAGGCACAATGAACAAAACACACAAACACACACACAGAATTACTAGCTTTCGCAACTGATGGTTGCTTCTTCAGGAAAGAGGGAAGGAGAGGGAATGACGAAAGGATGTGGGTTTTAAGGGAGAGGGTAAGGAGTCATCCCAATCCCGGGAGCGGAAAGACTTCCCTTAGGGCGAAAAAAGGACAGGTGTACACTCGCACACACACGCACACATATCCATCCGCACATACACAGACACAAGCAGACATATTTAAAGGCAAAGAGTAAGGGCAGAGATGTCAGTCGAGGCGGAAGTCTGGCAGCGTGCCAGTTATACACTGATAAGTTAGACCTTTATAAATCGTTTAATGCAGATTTAGTACATAACATACTTACAATTCATTATATGAATTTATCAGGTTTTTAGAATATGGTTGGCAGTACCTGTCATCAAATATTCAGACACAAATCACATACCTTCTGTACAATATTGTTCTTAACCCATGCACATGATGAATGCTGAAGGCACAGACAGATCACAATAAGAATTCAGAGTAGTCATCTCTCACATAATGACAGTAAATATGAGTTCCTCTCCGCCATATTATGAGGAGATATTAGACTGGAGCATCTCGTCTAAGACTGTTAATAACGGTTAATGAAGGAGCTTTGTGTGTGTTTGCTCTTAGTTAACATTTGATGACATCACTGATGTATTTGATTGGATGGATATTTGACTACTCCAAAGGAGAGTATGTCACTTGAATTTCATCATCATGCTCACTGGACTACAGTAGTGCTACTCTGACCCTCTAGTACTCTTGAAAATGTAGTGTCTATTGGTACCAATACCAGCCATAAAGTGTTGCAAGTGAACAACAGTATTATTAATAAATGGTACTTTAAAAGATTAACGGTTCCTGTATAAACAATATCAAGTCACCTGTGCTATGATTCTTTGACCAGCTGCCTATATTAATCACGAAATGTATGACCTAAATGAAATTCTTCTGAAAGGTGTGACACATTTTCCTATGATCACTGATGTGATTTAAAAGGAAGTGTGGTTCACAACCCTGTGCAACAGATTTCCATTGCTCTGCAGTCCAAGTATGACATTCTCATATCAACTGCAACTGAAGACCGACAAGATGATTTTTGTGAACTCCCAGCAATGTGTGGCCTGCATTTGTTCAGAGGTACATGTTCATAATACCCTCACTAGTCAAGGCATTGGGCAGCTATGTGCGCATAAAGGACTGTGTTTGGATGAAGTTAAGCAACGAAAAACTTTTTCATTGCTGTTTGTACATATTCTGTGCTAATGTGATACAACAGGAGCAAGTTAAGACATCAATTCTAACAGTTACAGCAACAGTTTATACAGAACTGACATTCTGTCCCCAAATCTAAAACACACAGAAACTTTTGTAGTATATATGCTGTATTTTTACAGTATATAAAAGACTATGTATAATATGTATAATGGTTTAACAAAGCTGAAGTTCATGTTGTGTTATTCATAAACTGTTACTAACAATATATGTATTCTTGTAAGAATTAAATAATGTATAAAAAAAACATAGGTCACAATAACAAAGTGGATGAAGAATAACTAACATAGCAACAATTAATGCTTGGCTATACCTTCTGTTCCGCAAACTGTTGTCATATTCCTCTGCTACCCCTGGTGCCAATTAATGAAGAGAACTGTGGCAAAATGTAATTGCTCTGTTTCGCTGTCATTACATGCATTGTTTCTATGTGCCATGATTATTTCATGCATGTGAAGGTAGCCGTGAAAATAAACAGAAAAATGCAGTTGCAACAAAGAAATTCATTAATTTGCTACTGCTTAGTGTGGTCACATCAATCTGCATTCCCAGTGCTGTAATGTTTCAACAAAATGAGAAACAATGGCATAATCCCATTGCATATAATAATAGTAGCTCAAAGAACTGCAGAAGCCTTGAACACAGAAGTAGTATTGTGGATGTTTCGAAAGAACAATACAGAGGTGCCGAAAAAGGAGCTGGTTCATCTGAGCTACAGACACTCAGCAAAAAGATAAAAGAAGAACATGTACATGTATCAAAATTTTTCAGTTGATAGGAAAAGTATAGCTAAATTGAAAATAATAAAATAAATGTATTTATATATAAAGGCAATTCCAGTAACTCTTCCGCAGATATAACAACATTTAGAAGGGAAGTGATTCTGATCTGAGTGGGATTTACCCTCCCACATATGTTCTTATGTCTTTTCAGTGTTTGCAGTCATTGCGCATGTTCCACATATTGAGTGAATGACTTCTACTGCTTTTTAATAGAGGCCTTACTTCATGTACCTCACTATGAAGGAATATCACTCTCTGCAAGAATAAAACTCCACGCAGGCTAGTGTGAACAAGAAATTACGCAGTTTATCTTTAAATGTGATTAGGTGATGTATTTAAATGCTGGACTCAGATTGTTATGTACAACAAAAATGGTAACATTTTATTGAGGAGAGTATCTCCCTTGAAATGATAGAGCTACTATGATTCTGTACAGCAAACTTATTAATGGATCAGTCCATATCAAATAAAATGGTTTGCACCTCATAGTGTTGGATACTTATTATTTTTTTATTTCTTGTACGGATCCACAATGTTGTTGTTGATGTTCTTGTAGTCTTCAGTCTGAAGACTGGTTTGATTATGTTCTCCATGCTGATCTAACCTATGCAAGCCTCTTCATGTCTGAATTATTACTACAATCAATATCCATTAGTAACTGCTAACTGTAGTCACAAATTGCTTTCCATCTTCACTTTTTAGCCAACTCTTTGAACTCCAATACCAAATCAACAATTCCTTGATGCCTCAGCAAGTGTCATATCAACTGGTCCCCTCCTTTTAGTCTAGTTGTAGCCTATATTTCTTTTCTCTCCAATTCGGTTCAGTATCTCCCCATTATCAGAATGAAATCTCCACTCTGCAATGGAGTGTGCACTGATATGAAACTTCCTGGAAGTTTAAAACTGTCTGCTGGTCTGAGACTCAAACTTGGGATCTCTGTCTTTTGGAGGCAAGTGCTCTAACAAATGAGCCACCCAAGCACACCCATGACCTGTCCTCCCAGCTTTACTTCTGCCAGTGCCTCGTCTCTTGATGAGGAGTCAATGTACTGGTATAAACAAAGGTGTGAGGACATTTCATGTGTTGTGCTTGAGTATCTCAGTTGGTAGTGCACTTGCCTGTGAAAGACAAAGATCCCAACTTCGAGTCTCAGTCTGGCACACAGTTTCAGCCCCTTATTAATTACATGTCATCTATCCATTTAATCTTCAGCATTCTTCTATACCACCAGATTTCAAAGTCTCCTGTTCTCATTGTCTGAACTGCTTATTGCCCATGTTTAACTGCTGTACAAGGCTACACTCCGGACCTTCAGAAAAACTTCCTAACATTTAAATTTATATTGAGTTTTAACAAATTCCTTCCACATTGGCTAATTATTTTGATTACATTCCATTACACTTGTTTTATTACTTTTTATGCTCATCTCCCCTCGGACAACATCCATTACTTTCAACTACCCTACCTATCTCCAACAATGTCACTGGCAAACCTCAAAGTTTTTACTTCTTCTATCTGAACTTTATTTCAATTCCTTCACTAACTTTTTCTTTGTTTTTCTTTAAAACTTACATAATGTACAGACTGAATAACATAGGCCGTACCCAACAACACTGTCACACTCCCTTCTCAATTACTCTTTTCTTTCATGTTCTTTGGTTCTTAGAACTGCAATCTGGTCTCTCTACAAGCTGTATATAAAATTTTGCTCCCTTTATTTTATCCTTGCTACCTTAGGAATTACAAAGCATGTGTTCCAGTCAACAATATCAAAAGTTTTCTCTAAGTCTATAAATGCTATAAATGTTGGTTTGCCTTTCTTTAACCTATCTTTTAAGAGAAGTCATAAGGTCAGTACAACCTTGAATGGTTCTACATTTCTGCAGAACCCAAACTGATTTTTTCCAAGGCCTGCTTCTACCAGTTTTTCCATTCTTCTGTAAATAACTTGTGTCAGAATTTTACAACCATTACTTATAAAATTGTTAGTTCGGTAGTATTCACACGTGTCAGCACCTGCTTCCTTTGGTGTCGGTATTATTACATTGTTCTTGAAGTCCAAAGGTGTTTCACCTGTCTCATATATCTTACACATCCCAAGTAATAGTTTCAATAATTTTGAAGGAATATCGTCTACTCCAGGAGCCTTGTTTTGACTTAGATCTTTCTGCACTCTGTCAGATTCTTCTCACAGTATCATCTCAACTTCATCTACTTCTTCTTCACTTTCTATAATATTGGCTTAAACTTTATTAAACTTTGTAGAGCCCCTCCATAAATTAATACAATCTTTTACCTTTCCCTTCTTTGCTCAGAAAGGACCTGCCAGTAAAGCTCTTGATATACAACTCCTGCTCTTTTCTCCAAAGGATCTCCTTCGTCTTCCTGTCATGAGGAATCTATCTTTCTCCTAGTTTCTCACATTTCTCCATACTTGCATTTGTCATCTAGCCATTCCTCCCCAGTCATTTTGCACTTTCCGCCAATCTCATTTTTTAGACATCTGCACTCTCTTGTGTGTGCTTCATTTGCTATATGGACCCACTGAGTAAATGAAAAGTACAGAACTTCATACTTGTTTATGCACAAACAATTATTAGTTTTTCAAATTTCAAGAAATGAAAACTCATCATTTTTATGATATCGTCATGAGGCAGAAATGTCTTCAACTTCAAAACTGTCGATGATAGAAGGTGAAACTGATGTCTTTCTAAAGATCTTGATTTGAGTTTTAATTTGGTGTGTAACACACTAAAAGTGTAGCTTTTTCTTGGTTTGTTTAAAAATGAAAAGTAAATATATACTTTGGAAAAGCTCATTAATGGCCCATTTGTTTTTTTCAAAACAAAAATATGTTTTTCATTTGTTGTTTACAAATGGTGACATCAATTTGAAGTTGAAGTTGGAAAAAGAATGGGTTCATAGGACATAAAATCAAGAGCCAAACCTTGACTATTTTAGAAATGACAAGATCTGAACAGAAGAGAGACACTTGTGGGAAAAAAATGGCTTACTTACTGAAGGAACTAGGATTGAACAGTTGTTTAAGAATGGACGAGAAATGCCTTTTATGACTGCTAAAGCTTGTCAACCCACATTCGATGAGAAAGAATACCATTATTGTGATAAGAGGAGCTGTAAGCTGCGAAGAGAAGCTCTCAAAACCTTTCATTCAGTTCAGGTAAATTTTTACAGTTATTGTGTAAAATTATTCCTGAAACATGCGATATTATTTACAGGTGCCTTTGGAAATACATCATGGCAAA
Source organism: Schistocerca gregaria (assembly GCF_023897955.1). NCBI lineage: Eukaryota > Metazoa > Arthropoda > Insecta > Orthoptera > Acrididae > Schistocerca > Schistocerca gregaria. The sequence continues at coordinate 432,226,649 of NC_064921.1, forward strand.
GCAAAATAAATAAAACAAATGGTGTTCATGTAAACATTGTGTATTTATTCATGTGTGTAGCATAAAAGACACCCCTTTAAGTCTGAGAACCACATTTCAAAGTAAAAGGTAAAAGGTAAATAAATGGCCACAAATGACAGTAGTGTGCATCATGTAATAGCTCTGGATTAACCACAAGCGCTGGAACGAAGACAAACGGAAGACCAGAGAAGGCGGTGAGGAAAAACATCGGCCAATGGTGCACGGAAAAGGACTGTGCCACAACAGGAACGACATGTGAAAGATGTGAATATAAGTGCCGCTCCTGCCTGCCTCGAGTCTCAGATTGCCTCAGTGTACTGACGTTAGTGGAACATAATTGCAAAGTATGCTACAAGAACCACTAGTTGTGATCGTTATCAGGTACTTGTCTGTACTTTCCTATAGTGAGGACTATTACTGTTGGCATGTTACTTGTGACACAGATGTATCTCCAAAGCTAAGTGTTGTCAATTGCTTTATAGAAATAAAACTACTAATGTTATTTGTTTGAATTGTTGTACAGCATTCTGAAAACGCTGCATCCCTTAGGCATCCTATAAGCGATGTGTGGGCAAGACCCAAAAACTGGCGACACGGTGTTAGAAACAATCCCCGTGCCTGACAGGTACAGATTTTTTAGTGTATATTGTGCCGGCGCCTTAATTGTCTCTTGTCTTTACTTTGCAGGAGCATTCGCTTTGCTTTACCAGTTTCTTGTCGTTTTTGCTAATCAGTGTTTTCAGGTGGGCGTTGCAGAGAATTTATTTGATTTTGTCGTTATTTCCATTGCTTGCCATAAAAATGTTTTTGCATTTGTGTCTTCCAAAATACCTGCTCCACCTGTCCTGCCCCCTGCTCAGGTGACGCAGCCACAAGTGTTAGATGCAACACAGCTAATGCAGATGTTTCAGTTTCAGACTCAAGAAATATCCTTATTACTCAACACGGTGCAGCAACTACTGGCCAATGTGGCGTGCTCGACAGAAGAAGCACCGCCTGCTCCAGCTGCTATACCACCTTTACGGCAATTTTGTGACCAAGAAGAGGAATGGCTTGAGTGGTTGTCTCAGTCTGACATACCAGGTACTGTGAAACTTCCCTAACTATTATCCACAGTAGGAAGGGCAGTGTTCAGATTAATCCAAAAGTAATAAATACACCAACAGTTACATAAGAGAAAAAGCACTTAGCAACTGTTAGAAATGTAAAAAAATTGTTACATTTTGCTCTTCATAGCAGTTGGCATGGCCATCACTTTTAATAATGAAATAAATATATTTTATGAATGAAAGTCTGCTAGCTGGTCTTTATTTCAGTTTTTAGGTTCCACGTATGATATGAAATGAAACCTATAAACCAAAATAAAAAATAAATACATTTTCCATTTCATTTCCTACAAGTACTGGGAATAAAACCTATCATTCACTTATCAGTGTGCCTCATGAAATCATTATGGATTCATTAAAAAATGAAACAAGTGCTTCATTTCTTGGATCTCTTATTTCTGCACTGTCTGAATGACATGTCTCACAAACATCTGCAATCTTTTTAAGTTTCATAAGCCGTATTTGAACAGTTTATTCCTGCACACAGTGACAGAAGACAGACTTTTGTTGAATGGTTGGTACAACAGCAGTGTAAATGACACAAATTGTTGGGATAAGTGGTGGCTGGGTGGAGGGGTAGTGGGGGGGGGGGGGGGGGGAGGAGGGAAGGGCGGCGACTGGCGGGTTGATATATCCAACTGACCACCCAACTAGAGAAACTGGTCAGTCAACAAGCCTACTCAAATATGGTCTATTGGTCTGTCAACCAATAAATTGGTTCGTGAGTAGGACCTTTAATATAACTACGAACAGCACTACATACAGTATAGTTATTGTTAGGCTGGCAATGTTTGGAGACAAACCGTTTAAGAGATATGAATTGCTCCAACTTTTTAAGTCTCCTACTCTTAGCTACAGAGACCAAAGCTCAAGACAATTTCTTGCTTAATGTTTGTAAACTCTACTTGAAAGCCAACACCTTTTCAGCATTGTAATACTTCAATTGCACTTTCTTTTTGTTTCTTTCTGTTAACATTCATGAAATGTAAATGACAGAAAATTAATAATTATGATAACACAAAAGTGGGTAGGAGATTCCATTCTGAACACAAAGGATTTGAAGAAACTTCTAAAAAATGTTGTAAACAGCAGGAAAACAAAGCAGAGTTATACTGTAGTTAGTAATCTGTTTCTGCTTTCCATTAAGTACACAAATAGTTTCATCTCATTTCTTCATCATAACATGATATAGCGCTGCTCTCATTGTCGGGCACACGCGTCCCTTTAGCCTAACTATAAACACAGCACGAAAAAAAATCACACACTGCAAATAACAGAAATAAAACTTGCGTAACTAGGCAGAGAAGAAAAAGAAGCAAGAGTAAAATGAAATATCATATAGAAATAATATGTTCCCTGTCCATGAGGCAAATGTGAATTATCAAATTTTACAATAAATATAAACCAACTAGACTGTCTTTTCATACTGAGACCTGATGTTTGAGCAATATCAAGCTATTATTACTGACTTTGTTTGACGAATCAATCTGATGAATTCTGGCCAATGAAGATTTAGTACTAAAAAAACCAACTATATGTACATTCTTGTGAGTTACACAGGTAATGAGTCATGAACTCACATATAACAAGCAAGTAGTTTACAATATTAATTATAACTACCCCAGGTCCATTTGGAAAGACATATGTAATCCATATAGCTTACCATTTATCTCCAAAACTAAGTATTTGCATATCAGTTGCATGAAGCATGAAGGAAACCAACCTGAGCAAAAGTTACTCCACACAAAAAATTTGTCAATGTATCACAACAAACTGAACACTGTACAAGTTTTAATGACAAGGATGAGCGCCAAACATCAGCACTTTTAGTCTGATGCTCTTCATATGGAACAGGTTTAACTTGCTTTAGAACTTTATTTGTGTTTCAGGCAATACTGCCAAGGTTTTGTTTTCTTTACTCTCTATCTATTTTTCAATACAGCTGTACTACAAAAGGCTTACAGTCAAGCACCAATAAAGTATCAAACACAATAATTTACAGCTGTGTTGAAATGTGAAGGAGTCATCAGCAACAAGCAGAGTATATCGTTTCATTACTATGTTATTTTATTTATGACAAGAAAAATAATTGCAATGCTCAGAAATAAATTCAATAACTTTGCAGGCACAAAGGTAAAGCTTCATCCTTGTCACTGTCACCATTATCGGAGAACATATTGCATAGTGTGAAATGAGTCAACCAAAGGTGCAGTTAGCATCAGTACATTTCATGCTGTGTTATGTACAGCCTTGTAGGTGTCTAGTGAGAGGAATCCACCAATTACCAAAAGAAAAAGTCCGAAGTCTCTAATTAGATAAAAGATGACACACAATTACTGAGAGAGAAAAAGAAAGAGCTCAGTAAGATTTGTAAAGATAAAGAAAATAAAGTGAAATGTAAGTGCTTGAACAATAAAATATAAAGTAATTATGCAAGCTTACATGCACACATAAAAGTTTTAATACAAGTACTGGTTAATGATGATGCAACTTGATGATTCAACACTTCTGTCCACACACTCTTTACTTCTGGTGATTTGTGGCTTCCTCTCCAGCAACCTGATGAGCTACATCACTGCTGACAAATCTTTGTCAGGTTCAGTAACTTGACACGAATTTTACTAAATGATGAAACTAGATGACCATACAAATGCCACACAATTCTGAAAGGTACTGTGATCTCTACCATTACTGTGAAGGAAACATGTTAGACCATCCAACTGGAAGTGGATTTTTTTTTTTTTTTAATGCAGAAATGCTTTGATTAAAATCAGTTGTTGAGCACTGCAGTAACAATTATGTAGATCTCAATGGAAAAATTCACATAATTTTTCTGTGTGTACTGTTGGACTGACTGCAAGATACACTCCTGACAAAAAAGTAAAATTGTTCTAGATAAATATGAATAAAAACGCACTTTTCAATTTCAGAAAATTTTGAATTATTCATGCCAAGGGTAATATGTTAACACTGCACCCTCAATGTTTAGGTTCTAAAGAGGAAAGAGACACAAAAAGTAAATTAGACATAATCTTAAGTGAAATATTACATTAGCCACCTGAAATATTAAAAGGCAACTACATAACTTTCACATCTCTGTGTGCTTTCATTTGTATGATAATTCTTACAATTCCATTTTTATGTCTATTAGTATCATGTCAGCTCTTACTGAAAGCTGTAATAATAACTTGAGATTTAAATAAAATGAAAGGGAAAGAAATACTTGAAACAATCTCAAAATTTAAAATATTGAACATATGAGCATGTTTAGTGTGAGGCACTCACAGGTTGCTGTATTTGCTGCTGCTGTTGCATCTGCACTTGCATCTGCTGCATCTGCAACTGCGCAGCAGGCTGTGTGAGCATTTGTTGCAATGCCTGACTTTGTGCTAAGAGCTGCTGCTGGATCTGCATGTTTTGTGCCATCGCTGTCTGCAAGAAGGCACGCTGATAAGCAGCAGCCACGCCTGGGTCCACACCGGGTGCAGCTGCTGGCGCCGTTGGTGCAGCACCAAAAGGTGTTGGCAGGCTCAGACCTGTGATAGTATTCACATGTTCATTTTTTCCTCTTGTAGTTGGCAGCATGCAAGTCTTTTAATTCTTAAAAAATCATGTCTACATTTCTCATTTCTATAAAAATTTTGTATTTCATTCTGATAAGTAAGACATATCTAGTGCTACCGAATCAGTTACCACACCCATATACTTAACCTAAAGACTGACTAACAACTTAAGCCACATATTGTGCTTTCACTGTACATCACTGTGTATGTGCAGATATGGAGAAAAAGGAGCACTCACCTATATGTATATGATGAAAGCTAAGCTTTTCTGCCTATTAGCATACAATGACAAATAAAATAATAATGAGCTCATGATAGATTATATTAAATCATTGTCACTTCTCTGTGGTTCTTTCTTGATATATTATCAACTGGTGTTCTTATTGAGATTCAAAATTCATTCTCTATTACTGATGTTGGGTGGAAAGTTGAGTAGTCTACAATATTAACTACTCATGCTAACAAAACATCACAAAAAAGTTAAACAACTGTTGGCTAAATATCCCAAAAATTGTGCCAACAGGCATTATAACATGGAAAGCAAGCTGACTGAACACCAAAAAGCACAGGGACAATGCAAATAAACAGAGACAAAATTGCTATTACCATAATTTCAGCAACATTTCCAATGTAGACATTCCACTTCTGCACAACAGTTACAACCACTAAAAGTATCCCCTGCTTCGCTTGACAAGCCAATAGGGAGAGGAAAAAAGAGCCATGTGAATTTTTGTAGTATAGTTCGAAATGTGAGATAGGCACACTGAGAATATTAAGGAAAGACTTGTACAACTATTCAAATGTTATTCAGAAGTAAAGAAACATGAGCTCCCAAGAACAAACTTTGTTTACAGCCAGTTACATTGACTCACTGTTGTGTGGTATTGATATTAATTACTTTGCAACATAGTCACCACTATTATTCAATAAACTGTACCATCAGTACATTAAGACATCAGTGCCTCCCCCACCCCCAATAAGAAATCTGTCAATTTTCTGCTAGATGAAAATTTCTTACCAAGTGCTACCTCAGTGGGACAAATAGATGTAAACTGCTGGTACGAGATTAAGACTATAAGGGAAATAGCCCAATGCAAACATCAATAGAATTTTCATTTGCCGCTAAGTAAGTATATGAATACTGACCTGGGAATGGCATATGTATTTTAGAGCACACTATTCAACACAACTGTTGTTAACGGTGCTCCATGGGAGGCATCTATGTCTTGAAAAAACTGAGGTAGTTCTGGGCTACTGCTGATCCAATGACAGTTTCTGATAAAAATGAATAAATGGAAAATCCATCCTTCCCACCAACACCAGTTTTCTGAATTGCGCAGGTGGGAACTTTCTCTGCAATACATCGTATGTTCCCGTAATCCTCCTGGCCTGAACCTTCGTTAGTCATTGTCCTCGCCCATCCAGCCCCTTTCCTGTTCCCATTCCAGCACTACACCGCTCTCATTCCACCACCAAACCCAGTCTTTTTATTTCTCTCCTTTTCTGCTATTTCCTCCCCTCTACTCCTCACCTCTCCCCTCTCCTCCATCTAACCTGCAGCACTTTGCTGTCTGCCACCATACTATCCCTCCCACTCCCCACCCCAACCTCCTCCTTAACACCACCCAGGCGCCACTCCCATCATGTATTGGTGCTGCTGCTCACAGTGTGGTTTCAGTTGCCTGAGACTGCAGTCATGTGTGAGTTGCGTTTGCGTGAGTGTGTGTGGTGTGCCTATAAGTATCTATTGTTGACGAAGGCCTTAATGACAGAAAGTTATAACTGTGAGAGTCTTTTTGTTGTGCCAATCTGCGACTTAGTATCTCCGCTGTATGGTGAGTAGCAACTTTCCTTCTGTAATATTGTTAAATTAATAAATGGGAATAAGTTGTTACTCAGACGCAAAGTGCTTCCCATTCGACCATGTCAATGGATGCTACAGAATCTTCCAGGAAACAACTGCTCAATAAATGCACTACACTACTACAAGATGGATACAGGCCAGTGGTGGCAGTATTGTGCTACAAGGGTTAAGCTAGTGGGGTACACTAGTACTTGCAGTCATTGCAGACGATGTCATGTGCACAGTAGTCGTATTATTGTAGTCCATTTGCACACCTTCATAGGTAATGTCTTCTTCAATGGACAGAAGATTTCCAACGGTACAACTATCCATGCCACAAGATCAGAAATGTTTCTAATGATCTGAAGAGATCAATAACCAATTCCTATTGACATCCTGGCCTCCAAAGCCAACTACAATGAAAATAACAAAATACAAACTTGCAGTATATAGACAATCTGCCCATAATCTATAGAATATGAATGGTGTCATTAACACACTCACCTCTGCAGTCAAGGTTAGTAATGCAAGCCTGTGCAGTGGCAATTGCTTCAAGGGTACCCTATTTGAATCCTGATGGTCCAAGAAGCTTTTCTTCATCAGTTCTTAGCAGAAGAGGGGAGATCAAGTGGTGACTCCTGATAACCAAAATTTACACTCATGCTCTGGATTAAATTCCTAAAACCTATGTGGTGCCTCACTGACTGAGGGTATGTGACACTGTTTTTGGTGATCTGTCAGATGGAGACAAACTTGGTGTTACTCCAGAGAAGCAGGTTCGTACTGGACTGGGTTTACCCTTTCGCTTTTCTCAATGTCATAGCACACAAACATAATACCAAACTACTCACACGTCCATCTCTGTCACCTACACTCAACAGATACTCTTAAAGAGACAACTCTTACACACTGAGTGGGAAACAGGCATTGAATGCAGAGGAAGAAATCCCAGTCCTCATAAGGTGACTGAACCTGCCCCTTGGTATATCCCAGCCAACAATGCTACATGTATCTTTATTTCTTTTGGCAACATTTACCTACAAGCACTTACAGAATTGTTGTCTTGCATCTGCTCCATATACACTCCTGGAAATGGAAAAAAGAACACATTGACACTGGTGTGTCAGACCCACCATACTTGCTCCGGACACTGCGAGAGGGCTGTACAAACAATGATCACACGCACGGCACAGCGGACACACCAGGAACCGCGGTGTTGGCCATCGAATGGCGCTAGCTGCGCAGCATTTGTGCACCGCCGCCGTCAGTGTCAGCCAGTTTGCCGTGGCATACGGAGCTCCATCGCAGTCTTTAACACTGGTAGCATGCCGCGACAGCATGGACGTGAACCGTATGCGCAGTTGACGGACTTTGAGCGAGGGCATATAGTGGGCATGCGGGAGGCCGGGTGGACGTACCGCCGAATTGCTCAACACGTGGGGCGTGAGGTCTCCACAGTACATCGATGTTGTCGCCAGTGGTCGGCGGAAGGTGCACGTGCCCGTGGACCTGGGACCGGACCGCAGCAACGCACGGATGCACGCCAAGACCGTAGGATCCTACGCAGTGCCGTAGGGGACCGCACCGCCACTTCCCAGCAAATTAGGGACACTGTTGCTCCTGGGGTATCGGCGAGGACCATTCGCAACCGTCTCCATGAAGCTGGGCTACGGTCCCGCACACCGTTAGGCCGTCTTCCGCTCACGCCCCAACATCGTGCAGCCCGCCTCCAGTGGTGTCGCGACAGGCGTGAATGGAGGGACGAATGGAGACGTGTCGTCTTCAGCGATGAGAGTCGCTTCTGCCTTGGTGCCAATGATGGTCGTATGCGTGTTTGGCACCGTGCAGGTGAGCGCCACAATCAGGACTGCATACGACCGAGGCACACAGGGCCAACACCCGGCATCATGGTGTGGGGAGCGATCTCCTACACTGGCCGTACACCTCTGGTGATCGTCGAGGGGACACTGAATAGTGCACGGTACATCCAAACCGTCATCGAACCCATCGTTCTACCATTCCTAGACCGGCAAGGGCACTTGCTGTTCCAACAGGACAATGCACGTCCGCATGTATCCCGTGCCACCCAACGTGCTCTAGAAGGTGTAAGTCAACTACCCTGGCCAGCAAGATCTCCGGATCTGTCCCCCATTGAGCATGTTTGGGACTGGATGAAGCGTCGTCTCACGCGGTCTGCACGTCCAGCACGAACGCTGGTCCAACTGAGGCGCCAGGTGGAAATGGCATGGCAAGCCGTTCCAAAGGACTACATCCAGCATCTCTACGATCGTCTCCATGGGAGAATAGCAGCCTGCATTGCTGCGAAAGATGGATATACACTGTACTAGTGCCGACATTGTGCATGCTCTGTTGCCTGTGTCTATGTGCCTGTGGTTCTGTCAGTGTGATCATGTGATGTATCTGACCCCAGGAATGTGTCAATAAAGTTTCCCCTTCCTGGGACAATGAATTCATGGTGTTCTTATTTCAATTTCCAGGAGTGTAACTATACACGGCTCAGTCTAATCACAATGTAATAACTGTTTGCTTGGTTTTTCTCTTGAAACGTCATATAACATATTGGTCAAATGCATGATTCATGACAAACTTATCTGGTGCTCTCACCCAGTTCCAATTACATACACCAAACATTTTACAAACCCTTCTGTTATTCTGTTAGGTTAAAAAAACTTAGTCTGTAAATTCCATATCCCCAGTTTACTTTGTACAACTATCTTTAACACTTATAGCTAGTATACACAGATGAAGATGTCTCAATGGAAATAAAAAAACACTAAAAGGAGAAATGACTTTAAAATAAAATATTGTATTTTTATGATATTGAAAAGTCCTGTAAGGAATGCAAACATTTAAATCAGTGAATATTGTCATGTTGTAACCATAATCAAATCCAAATCCAAAAGCAGGGTCATCAATGAAATACAGCAATTAGCACTGAAAGCACATTTATTATGAACACCAACACACAGACAGAACTCCATCAAATCTTCTAGAACATACAAACAAGAAATTTTGAGAAACTTCCAGAAATGATATATACCAAATAATTGCTGGTATCTGGTTTGAACTGGCAACAACAAACCTGCCAGCCAGCAACACTAACCACTAAGCTACAATGAATGCATGAAGCATGGCACATGACATTTTCCCTCTCTTGGAGAAAGAGTGTTCCACTGTGTCAGTAGTTCTCGTTGGAGCACCCTGAATCAAAATCTTCTCAATAGTGTTCTGTATGGCAGCACCAGGATCCTCGCATTCTGGTCATGTTGCCACATCCTCTTCACTATGAGCGTCAACAGTAGTCCCACCCACGGAATCTTCACGACAGTCTAGTGGGTCTTCAGTTTCCTTGGACAAGAAGACCCCATCATTGATCTGCACCTCAGAACTCTAGTAGGGCTTCACATGGAGGACTTGACATCTCTGCACTTCTGTCTTCCTGATGAAATGTAATAATCCTTGACATTGTATGTAACATCCACTACCCAATAGCTCCATTGCCCACGCAGGAGTGAAAGTCCATACCAAATATCCCAAGCTGAATCGCATTGTCTGGTGCTTGCCATTTTACTGCTCTTGGTCCTTCTCCTGGGCATCCACAGTCCGTATGTGAGCCAGCTATCTTGCCTCTTTAGCCCTGGTGATGAGCTGTTCCATGTACTCATCCTGATTACTGTCTGGGTGAAACAGGAATAATGTATCCATTGCTGTTTTGGCCACGCAACTGGGGGTCTGGCAGAATGGCATGAAGCCTGTTATGTCTTGCTATACCATGTTGTATGTGACTATCATGACGGGAAGTATTGTACCTCAATTTATCTGTTCGACATCAATGTACATTGAGAGCATACCTGCTAACATCTTATTAAAGCATTCTGTGATGCCTTTCATCTGTGAATGTAGGCAGTTATGACCCTGTGGGTTCTGTTGCAATGTTAAATTATCTTTGATACTAGCTAGTCTCCACTTGAAAAGTTTTCCACAATCAGAGAGCATTACACAGCGTACTGTGCACTTCAAAATGGTGTCTTCTACAAGGATCTTTGCAATTTCCTGAACTTTGTCAGTCAGCACCACTTTGATGACAGCACAGCAGGTGAGGTAGTCAGTGCAGACTGTTGTTGTTGTGGTCTCTGAAGACCACAACAACAACAGTCTGCACTGACTACCTCACCTGCTGAGACTGGTTTGATGCAGCTCTCCATGCTACTCCATCCTGTCCAAGCTTCTTCATCTCCCAGTACCTACTGCAACCTACATCCCTCTGAATCTGCTTAGTGTATTCATCTCTTGGTCTCCCTCTATGATTTTTACCCTCCACGCTGCCCTCCAATACTAAATTGGTGATCCCTTGATGCCTCAGAACATGTCTTACCAACCAATCCCTTCTTCTAGTCAAGTTGTGCCACAAACTCCTCTTCTCCCCAATCCTATTCAATACCTCCTCAATAGTTATGTGATTTACTCATCTAATCTTCAGCATTCTTCTGTAGCACCACATTTCAAAAGCTCCTATTCTTTTCTTGTCCAAACTATTTACCGTCCATGTTTCACTTCCATACAGACTGTAAACAGATTATTATCCATCAATTTCTGTTTGTCAGGAGCTTCCCCATGAGTTCAACTCTAATGTGATGAAATGACACTGCTGCAGGCATAATTGGTGCCAACTGACCAAATTAACTGCAGCACTTGCTTCTGTCATTGACATTCCTTACAGTGGCTCACATTGTGTCTGACACAGCGGTAGAGACCTGGCGAGTGATAGCTGCATCTATTTCTGTCTAGAATCTTCACAAATCCCACGTGACCAAATGATGGATCATCATAGAAAAGCTTCAGGACAGCTGGCTGTAGATGAGCAGGACAATGAGCCACTATTCCTGCCCCATCAATACATAGTTCCTCTTACAAAATGTACTGTTTATTAATTGGAATTGTTATTTTGTCTGTTCCTCCTTCTTCAAGGCTTCTACAATTTTCAGCAATGCTGGATATTTCCTTTCTTCAGCAGCAATGGTACTTGATGCTGTGATGACTGAGATTTCATCCACAATGCTTTGTTCCGCCAAAGGAAACCTTCAAAGGCAGTTAGTCTCCTCATGTTTACATTCATTTTTGTATAACTATATGACATGCTAGACCTGAAGCCTGAATTCCCATCTTGCAAGCTGACCCATGGGATCCTTCGGAATAGTCAGTCAGCAAAGAGAATAGTTGTCCATCAAAAACGGTTATGGTTGGCCAAATAAATACGGTCAGAACTTGTTGATTGCCCAAACAACAGCAAAACAGACTTTCTCAATTTTATAATAGTACATCTCAGACTTGGAAAGTACTGTGGAAGCATAAGCTACCACCTTCTCAGCACCTACCTGAATTTGCATTACAATTGCAACTATACCACAAGTGCCAGAGTCAGAGCGATATTCTGACTTGGCACTCTCATCACATAATGCTAGGTCAGGAGAAGATGTTAGTGCCTCCTTAAGGACAAGGAAACATCCTTCTTGCACCTCCTTCTAGGAAACTTTGACACCTCCCTGCAGTAGTTCTCACAAGGGGCATGCCTTGGTAAAGAAGTCCTTTTTGAGTCCTCAGTAGTATGAACATACTCAAAGAAAACAGACTCCATTGCTATTAAATAGGTGCCCTAAGATTTTTTTTCTTTGACAGTGAAGAGGAACATTTTGGGATTTAGATGGAGACTTGCAATCTGAACATACTTCAACACAGTTATCAAGTGGCCTTTGGAGGAAAAAAAAAAGGCCATCCAGATAGCAAAGAAAAGTAATCAATTTAATACATAGAAACAGGTTGTTAATCATCTGCTCAAATGTGAATTCATTGAGGCCATCAGGTGTTATAAATTTAGCCGTTTAGCACTCAGCCCCATCAATCTTGATTTCCCAATTGCTTGCCTGCATATCCATAGCTAAAAGATACTTTGTTCCCTTCAAGCAGATTAGGGTGTCATCAATGGGCAGCAATAGAGAGACATCTTTTTCATGAGTTTGTTCAGTCATCAGTAGTCAATGCACAAATGTCATATGCCATCCTTCTTCACATGGACTATACGACTAGACATTGGACTATCTACAGGTTTAATGATGTCATCCTGCAATATCTTCTCCACTTCCTCGCAAATTATGTGTCCTTCAGTAAGTGAGATGCCCTAAAAGTGCAGGCTACTTGGTGGACGAGCCCCAGTGTTGATACAGTGCTTTACAAAGGGCTGCTTGATCTGTCTTCTGTCTTTTCTCCACTCCAGATTTGACACCTCTTCTCCGTATATGATTGTTTCGCTTAGTTTCCCTGAATTCGACAGTTAGACAAGCAACAGATTCCTCTGTACAGCAGTGGGGAATGGCTATGACATATTGGAGAGTGATCTTGTCCTCAGTACTGCGATGGTTTTCACTCCACAGGTTGACTATAATCATTTATAGTGTACTGCCATGAGTAGAACAGTTGTAATCACTGACAGCTTTCTCTGCAGTAGCGTACAGTAAGTCCAGGATACCCACAGTGAAAACATACTGGCATGTTGTGCTCTGTTCGGCTGTGGGATTTTATACTTGGCAAAGGAGATGGTTTTACTTATATTGTTCAGATGCTGGGTTCTCATTTGTCAGCAGTGGCATAATCTGAGTTGGCTGATTCCATTCTTCCTGGCAAGTTCGAATTGTGGCAGAGGTCGTTACTAAAGATCAACACATCTCTTCCTTAACATTCTCTATTACCTCCTGACATATGACATCAGCATTCATGGATGATTCTCTTGTGCACTCAGTCTTATATTTCTGGCTGCCATAAACTACAGTAACTCTTCTCATACTACCCGATGTATGAGAGAGGTCACTCATGGTGGTCTTCCACAACTGCCATAGGGATGACAATTGGGAGTTGGTCATACCTCTTTTGTCTGATACTTTTCTGTTGCATTTCTCAATGTGCTGGCACCATTTAATAAATTCCTTTACCAGAAGAGCTTAAGTACATATCTTCTGCAACTCCTACCATCAAATGTGAGATTTTGTTGTTTGTGTCGTATTTGCATTCACAGTGGTGGCATAGGCCAAAACATTCTGTATGTAAGACTATGACATATCCCCATGCAACCACAGCTGGTTCTGCAGTCCAAGAAAAAGAACACATTTGCCAAACACATTGTATCATACTATGTGTTGTATCTAATGAAGTAACTGAGTTCCTTCAGGTACTTCATCAGGTTGTGACTCCCAATGGATGCCTGATGTGCAGCTGACTTATGGTTGTTTTGGAATCTACTGGCTTAATGAATCGGGAACAATATACAGCTTGTATTCCAGTTCTTGTCTGTGTAGGTGATGGCTTTTACAATGTCTAATTGGAACCACAGTGATGTAGATATTCCGAAGCACCTGGTGCCTTAAGCAAACAATGTCATGTCATAACCACAATGAAGTACAAATCCAAAACTGTGATCGTCAACAAAGTACAGTATTTAGCAATTAAAGCACATTTGTTATGAATACCGACGTACATCCAGAACAGAATAGTTATTCTGGAAGGAGAGTGCTTATATTTATACAGACATAAAATATTCTGAAATACATACAAACATTAGAAACATAATAAATTTTGAGAACCTGGTGGTTGGATTTGAACTGTCAACAGGTGGCACATCAGCCAGTGAGGTAAACTGCTACGCCACCCTGCATGCAGCACAGTTAATAGCAATGCAACCACTCACTGTATAGCTGAGGCTCTGAGTGACTGACAGTCTCATAAAATAATATTCATTTGTTACTAAGCTTCAGCACACACACACACACACACACACACACACACACACACACACACACACACACACACACACACACACACACACACACACACACTTGCTTTGACCGATAGTTATAATTTGTAACAGTCTTTTTGCTGATGTTCCAACCTGAGGTTTCAATTTTTACCTTTCATTATTTACAGAGACAGTCTTTACAACTTTATACTATTCTTAACTATAAACTTTCCTCTGCCACCAACATTTAGTGCTGCATTTATCAGCATTTAATGTTGTATTATTCTACTGTTTAATGACAGTTAACTAACTGTATAAAGTACCACAAGAACTTAGCTTAGTAATATAGATTATGAACAATTTACAAGTTTATTTACAAACACAGATTCTGAACTGTTTCAATGTTGTGAATATTGTATGTAGGTCAGGAAAAGATGAGTTACTGGCCAAATGTCATCTGTGGTTACACTACTAAGAATTTTGGGAAATAAGATAAGAAAATTGATAGAGGACAGTAAGACCGATTAAACAATATGACACATACAACTTCTTTAGTGTATTTGTTTCCCAATAAGCAATGAACTACACTTTTAAGTCATCTTTGAGTATTGGACTTTTAAAGAAATGTTATTCAGTTAAATAATTAAGGACTGCTACACAATACTAAGTCATTACAAACCTGAAATTTAATACAAATATTGAAATGAATCTAAACTTTTATGGTTCATTTAAATACATTGCTTAAAAGTTTTCTCGGCACTGGGCAGATGGTGTCATGGAAATTGCGCAATATTTCAGAGACACCTGTTCACCATCTTCTGGTGTGATCGTGGGAAGCTGTAGTGGTTCACCAATTTATATTTGGTTCACTGGAAAAGCATCGGTGCAGGAAGTAAAGTTGTAAATCATCACAGGGGCCACCGACATCCCGGGCATAATGCAGGAAAGATCTTGATGCCTGGCCTAACTGTCCTGGCTCAGTATCCTCATCCATTTATATTAATGAATTCATTTCCCCATGGCCGATGAAGCCTGAGTGTCATCAATGCTGGTTCTCATGCTTTGCTAGTTGATATCCTGTGTCTACATCAACATCTACATTGATCCTTCACAATCCACCATGCAGTGTGAGGCAGTCTGTACTCCATACCACAACTAGTCATTTCCTTTCCTGTTACGCTCGCAAACAGAATGAGGCAAAAATGGCTGCTATTTGCTGCTGTATGAGCCGTAATTTCTTACATCTTATATTTTAGGTCTTTACATGTAATGTATGTTGATGGCAGCAGAATCATTCTGCAATCAGTTTCACATGCCAGTTCTCTAGATTTTCTCGATAGTGTTCCTCAAAAAGAATGTCGCCTAGCCTCCAGGGATCTTTGTAACACTTGTGTGTTGTTCAAACCTACTACTAACAAATCCAGCAGCCTGCCTCTGAATTGCTTCATGTCTTCCTTTAATCCAGCCTGGTACATATCCCAAACGCTCATGCAGTTCTCAAGATTAGGTTACACTAACATCCTATGTGCAGTCTCGTTTACAGACGAACCACACTTTCCTAGAGTTCTCTCAATAAACTGAAGTCATCCATTTGCCTTTGCTACCACCACTCTCATGTGCTTGTTCCACTTCATACTGCTTTGAAACATTACACTCAGATATTTAAATAATGTAACTGTGTCAAGCAGGACATTACTAATGTTGTATCCCCAACATTACAGGTTTTGTTTTTCCTATTCATCTGCATTAACTTACATTTTCCCACATTTAGAGCTAGCTGCCATTCATCGCACCAACTAAAAATTTTGTCTAAGTCACCTCGTATCCTCCTACAATCACTCAACTTCGACACATGTATAAAGTGAAACTTCAATTTTACATTCTATGATTTCACTTTTTTCATGATTCTATGCCATAAATTAGTATTTCCTGTGAAAAACTCACAAGATCAATTCTAAAAATTGACCAATTTTACAAGTCTTCCTAGTAAGTTTACCTCAGTTCTTACTCAATGTCCTGCTTGACTTCGTCCCATTTTCTTCCTACCAACATTTGATGTAACTGAACAAGTTACAAATGGCACAAAAGAAAGACGGTTCACACAGCTGATGGTGGTGGAGTTAAGGGGATATTTCTGGCTGTTGTGGAGAGGGGAGATGTCAGAGGAATTGCTGCCATAATACACGTCCGCATTAGCAACCCAACTTGCAATGTTTAACTTCACTGCATAATTATGATGCAACTACTGCTAGGTTGCAGCAGCAATGGAAAAACAGGATGACACAAAGTGTTCCAGACCGAGCCAAATCGTGATGAAGGGGTCCAGCACCACCTTTCGTCGTGTCACTTATAACTTAGTATTGTCTTTTTGTATGTATTTATGATGTAATCTATTCAGGAACAATATTGATAATCAACCTTTTGAATTCAAAAACCGAATTTTTGAAGATTACGCTTGGTCAAGGAAACATCGGCCATTTTCCACTAGTGAGCTTTTATACGCTGATAACTTGTTATGCCACCCAACAGCCAGAACAGCCACCACACCACACAAGCAACTTACTGGTCAAAATTGACTGCTTTAAGTACGTGCACCTTTTGCATTTGCTTGTAAATCAGCAACCAGCCATGACATGAGTGTATCTATGATGTCAATGATCTGTAGATTGTGCCAAGTATAGAGCTCCAAATTTTGGAGTGTGCTGCACACTATGCATGTGCAGAGACAAGGGACTGTTGTGGCATCTGCTAACATTGGAAGTTATAACCTATTTTGGTCGAGTTCATTCCCTTTATAAAAATAGATATTGTGTCTTCTTAATCTTTATTGTGTTGTTTGCTCTGCTTTCAGGGCACACTGAAAAGTTACATATGGTCATGGTATTTTTTCCTACTAGTATTCTCCTCCAAGAGAAACAAAATACCTGAAAGCAAAAAGTATTTAAATTTTACAGAAAGAGAACCTATACCACATATAGATAAGAATGTTAATAGAGAAACACGTTTTAATGAAAATTATTTCAACAGTGAAAAACTAAGAATTACTGGATGAGAAAAAATATTTTGTTGTTATATGGTGCCTAGGAAAGAAACCAAGATACAAAGGATAAAGGAAAAAGGCGCCATTTATAGCACTCTACATGCTGTCTGATGTGTTTATAAGCATGTATTTTCTCAAGCAAATAAATGTATGTGTTCTGAAAGGTTTGGATGACACTTTTCCTATTTTTTTCAGTTCTCAGGAGTGTGAACACTTTACCACACAACTTTTGACAAAAATTTCCACTATGAATTCTTCTTTGGTCAGTAATTAACTCTACTGTCACTGCTTTTACCTACAATTTGTTACTATACTTCGATTTTTCCATAAAGAAGACAAACCCTCATAACCTCACTTTCGCCATTCAGATGCCAAACTCCACAGCAGATAGCCTTCACAACACTGGCAATTTTGGTGCGGACATATAAATAAAAATGACCAGTCAAGACAGTTGAGACTCAATACAGGAACAGAGTGCCAGGGCTGCTGCAGGAGACTCACTTCTCTTGAGCAATCAGCTCAGACAAGAAAGTCGATCATATAAAAGGGACTTTTAAGACATGTAAAATGAGCTTGCCTCCTAGGTACAACAGAGGTCACTGCAATTGTGTCTTTCACCGTACTTCACAGTTTTTGATTTATTTCATCATGTTCATCAATTTTTCCGTTTGTTTTTGGCTGAACACAAAGGAGATATCTCTCAAAAATGCCTGTTTTGGCATATAATTTGTGGTCATAGAATATCGGAAAATAGCTCAATTACCTGTAAAACAGATAACAATTTCAATTTTTTGACGAATTTTTACTTGCTGTTGCAAATCTGTGACTTTTTAAGAACTGATACAATACATTACTACAAATTATTGCACAAACATTATATTGTGCATTTAATTTCCTTCACTTTTACAAATTTTATACAATGTATTGGAGAGGATTAGGATTTTTAATCATATGCAACAATTAGATATGTTTTTGCTTGTATTTTGGGGTTTTGACAATTTCCTCTATTCTGAATTTTCCTTAATTTTGCTTTTTGTAAGTCTGGACCCCATAAAATAGGTGTTTCACTGTGTAGAGATTAATAGCAATCCAATCACATTTAGTTGGGGCATTCCTGGCTATATCCTTGTCAAGGACGACACACTGGGCTCTATAATTTACAAAGTCTTTGAGCCACTCACATATCTGTGAACCTTTTCCATATGCTCGTACCTTTTTTAACAGCCTGCAATGGGGGACCATATCTGCCTGTTGCCCTTCTTCCACAGTTCACAGTATATGAGTGGAGAAAAGGGCAAGTCTCTGACAATTATGTCATCATCTGTACATATTTTGACTAATTCTTTAATGGCAGGATCCCACTAGGTGGAGGTAAATGAGAGGATTTGGTCTGTCCATAGTTCATTCCATGTCTTATATCTAGACAACAGCAGATTTTTCTGGCTGATCTACTCTGGTCTGACATTGATGTTCATCACATGTGCTTTTAACAGAATGACATGTCTGTTCAGTGTATGATTTCCCATATTGACATGGGCAGGGAGATGAGAGTGTGAGAGGAAAAACCTCATGGAGAAAACATTCCATACAAATTAAAATATTTAGGGAACATGGGTATCTTAACAATGTTGTAGCATAATCTCTACTAGTTACTCCTACACTCACTGATAACATCTATAAATATTATCTGCCTTTACATCAATAACAACATAATTTTTATCTATAAGGTGCAGTCAACAAGGACCAAAGTGTTTGCAGTCAGTACTGTTTCTGTGAAGTAGTAGGAATTACTCAAAAGATATAGTGGAGATAAAAATATCCTCACAAAAAACTCTAGACAAATTTTAATCAGCAGTGAACTGCCATGAAGCATAGATAGTACTTGCCAGCCTTTAATGTACAGCAACTCTTAAATAATACACAGTTCCTCACAAAACATGGTCATTACCCAATTTCCGTAAAATCATGCATTTCTGTCCTCAAAGCAGTGAACTTAACAAATGCCACCGTTCTCCAACTTTATGTCCTGTATGTGGCAAAAAACTAAGCATTCCATTCCTAACAAAGTAACTTACTTTTTACATGTTGTAAATGATACCGAACAGTATATATCTAGGAAACAATATGAATCCTTGTTAGTGTTAGTGCAGCACTAAGACTACAGATGCAAGGTAAGTGGCAAGGCTGCAGCTAACAATTTATACAACACCACTTATCTTCCAAAACTAGGAAGCCACCTGACCAATAAGCCAAGCTGAACATAACGAATATTAGAAAGTCTCTTCCACCCTACTCATACCTGCCATACCTTGCATACTGTAAATGGGCACAGGCATGAAGTTGTGTTGGTGTCCCATAGCTTCAGGAACTGCAGAATAGAAAGGCACACCTGTCACTCCGCCGGTTGCCATGTATGGGAGATTGCTCGAGGCAGCTGGCATCAGTGTTGCAGCTGACCACACACCAATTGTATTGCACTACATTCTGTTTGACTGTTTTGTTAAAAAGTAACCTTACATTTTTGCAAAGTAACTTGAAAGCACTGCTTTGGGCCCATCACCTTACACAAAACATTTCTCCTTATTTTAAAAGTCTCTTATAGTGGAAATGACAGGAATCTACGAAACACAGTCTTCTCAACCAACAAAAGCTACTACACGTGTGAAAAGTACATGATGAAGACAACCAGTACAGTATAAAGGAATAATTGAGCAGCAAATATGAACACAAGAACACAATGATTACTGAATTTCCACTGGAAAAATGTCAGAATTTGTTAGAGTGACAGTTATTACTTGTGCAGTTCAAATAAGATACAGACCATGGCAGGAAAAGGGAAGGCATGTGGACTACACTGTGCTAGGAGATTTGTTCCACAGGTTGGCCAACTTCGTCCTTCAGTACAGTTTGGTGGTGGTCATTCATAAATGACAACAGTTTGTTTGTGGTTAGTTTTATATGCAACTCTACAATACAGATACAAGATCTCTCCCATCCACCATACACTAACCTCCTGCCCACTCAAGTCCTATCACCAATGCATAAATTTCTATCAGAAAGAGTGTCAGTTGCAGAAACAGCTACACCATCTATTAACTTCATCACATCTATTATAAGGATTCCTCGCTCCACCTGGACAACCTAATATCCAAGACTGTTACTCCCTCTTCCCACTGTCCACTGGAAGAGTATGTGCTGCTGTCCTCCCTTACCTTTGTGAAGCCTAGCCTGTTTTTGTATTCAGCACCATTTCCCTGCTCTCTTTCTTTCCCTCTGCCCCTAATCTCTTCTAATTTTCCCCATACACAACAGAGGTGACCACTACTGGTCTTAATTGAGCCATAATTTCAAGAGAGAGATGGTGGTGGTGGTGGCAGTACGTACATGCGTGTGTGGGTGTGTGGGGGTGATAGAGAGAGAGAGAGAGAGAGAGAGAGAGAGAGAGAGAGAGAGAGAGACCACAAATTCAGTTAGCAAATTACAGTAATCATGTTTTCTTATACATCCAAATGGTGCTAAATGTCACGTTTATATTGCAGTGGTTGCCTTCCTCAATACTGTTTTTTCTGCTCAATCTAGGCTTTTGCATTGTTGTACTAATTTCAGTGTGGCCTGAGAGCAATTCCCAAAAATAGAACCTAAAATTAACCATCTGCAACTGAAGTTCGCTTCTTCACATTTTAATGGAAAATATTATGAACGTTTTTCTACATGGAACAGATTTGTAATTTAGCATTCTTTATCAATGGAAGATGTAAAGTGTTGATTGTAAAGACTTAAAGCAGTTCAGATACAGAAAACAAATAAGGACAAAAATCAAAATAAAATACATTTCCAAGAAATGAATTCAGATTATTCAGCTGCAAGACTCATAAATAAGGCTGTACACCAGTCAACATATAAAGTTCATGTAATGGTTTCAACAGAAGCAAAGGAAGTAAGGATGATAAAAAGATTTAAAAATAAAAAACAACTGAAGAGAGAGAGAGAGTTTATGAGAGAAACAGTAAAAAGGCAGTGCATGAATGTAGAACTGACATACTGGTTTCTTTAGCAGATTCTTTTCTTTTCTCTCCTCTATTTTTGATGTTTATCAGTTCCTTTGCTTCTATTTTCCTTCATCCTCACTTACTTCCAGCACTTTGGCTTTAATTACTTTCCTTCTTTGTATCACTCTATTTTCCACTTTCTACACATTTTGTTGTCTACTGATTCTGTAGCCCATACAACAGAGTTGTAGCAACTGAATATTTCATACACCCTCATCGTCAGAGAGTTATCCTATAAGAGTATTACCTCAGGGGTCATGTTAACCACATCTGATAATGCAGGGTTCTTTGTCATTTGGTATTTGGTCCTTTTGTAGTCTTGAGCTACATAAAGGACCTACTCAAAACATAAAACGGTTCTTTTAAAAATTGAAAGTGCAATGAACATTGCTTGACCATAGCAAAGAAAGCTAAGACAGTAGCTTGACAGACTTATAATCAGTTCATAGGGAACAGATCTTCTTCCAATTTTCCAAATATTATGATTAAGGGTCACACTCTAAATAAAGTACCATGTGTGAACATAGATCTTCTGATGTTGATGTCTGCAAAAATAATGAATGAAGAGGAAAAAAGGTTGGTTTACTGTGCTTTTCACACAAAGGAAACATTTGCTTCATTGACCTGCACGCAACAGTGCTAATACATATTGCACCATCTCATGCCCTGTTCTCTTATTGGGCAATTTATTACTGTCAGGCACGAAAAAGAAGAAAGGCAGAACATAATAAATGATTTATTCAGCAAAATAAAGCAGAAAAAATATGTAACAACAGTAACTAAATGAAAGTAGTATTGTCTTCAGTGGCACAACCAATTTCATACTTATATCTGGTAAGTCTGCGGGATAAATAATGGAAATAAAGTGTACAGCATTGTGGGCCAGGAGTTCCCCCTTCGGGGAAGTTTGGCCGCCGAGGGCAAGTACTTATTGCACTCGACACCACATTGGGCGACTTGCACGTCGGAGGTGGGGATGAGATGATGATGAGGGCAACACAACAACCAGTCCTTGAGTGGAGAAAAGCTCCTGCCCCAGCCGGGGATTGGAACTCGCCCCTTGGTGTGGTGTTCTCAGCTAACAGGGGCGGACTGTGGGATAAATAAAATCTCAATAACAGACATAAAAAAGACTGGAGTAGAGTTTTGAATACCTGATTTATGAAACTGAGTACCCCTGCAATTAAAGTATAGAATACTGTTCCTGGCAAAATAGACCTTCATACATATAGTGTCTGTATAGTTTTCCTTCTACAATATTCACTGTGACGTTTCTTGCTACGTACTGAAATGGATAACAATTTGCAGAATACAACAAATGCCCTTTATTATATAACTCAATAGCTGGACTACTGTTCATTTTAGGTTATTAATTAGTGTAAGATACAGAAGCAGCTTATATTGTCTGCACTTCTGTACTAAAGTACCGCTTGATTTGTTTTACATTCCTGATAGTATTCCTTTATAATAGAATGTAATGGGATGCGTTATGAGTGACAGTAACAACTCCTCCTTCACATCAAATCGACTCTTTAGTGGTCAGCACTCATTTATCCATTACTGTTTAAATTCGGTATGTTACCTGTTCTTTTTATGATGTAGGTGTATTACAGAACACCCCCCTCCCCGAAGCCTCTACTTCCATTATCTCTACATATGAATCAGAAAACACACATTCTGTGAGATTTTATTTTCGCAGATTGCTAATAAGTGAATATCAATGTCAACCTTAAGTAAGTGTAACATTCTTATTTACCACAACTTGAAGCTCTTCTATTGTAACAACTGCTGCATTCATATGTGACTGGTAATTAAAATTTAGTCTTGATAATCTCTTCAGTAAAAATTGTTCTCTGTGAGGAGGATACAGTTTAAAAGCAGTGGACAGAAAAACGACAATTTTCTGTTCCACCACACTTGTATAATGAAAACAATATTCCAAATATAATGCCATATCATACTCATTACTTTCATTACAGTGAGAAAAACTGAATATATACAATATAAAAATATAACTAGTACTAATAGTTCTTTTACTGATTTCACACAATTACACCATGTGAATGTTGCGATGATTTATTTTGCATGGAACTCACATAATGTGTTCATCTTCACTATTGATCAGCTCAACCCACAGAAGATTCTGAAAAACTTCATTATCTGAGATCATGTGATTGAGTGCATAGACTCATTATCAATATACCATTTTACTTATTTCGTTGAAACACATGATGCATGTGAGATTTGGACCTGTAACTGGACTATCTGCAACTTATCTGATCCTCACTATGCAGATTATTCTCATTGTCATTTACATTTGCCATTCTTCTGAGGGTCGCATGTGTAAGCACTCTAGGACATGGGAACCAAAACAGTGACTCCTTACGGTAACTTTGCTTTCTGCACAATATTTGTGAGTGCTTCTCAGGGCTGAAAAAAACTACTGCCTCTGGTTTCATTGGAAGATTTCACCTTTATAAGTATTCATATTGAAATAAGTTTCCTCCATTGCGCACAAATACACATATAAGTATGAATCTTTAATTTTTATACACCTTGCAAGTGACATTAGGTGTTACCCTCCTTCTAGAACTGTTCTTTCACTGTGTTTTCCACTTTTGTTTTCATATCTCATTATCTTTCAATTACATTCCACAAATGGAGGCAATAGGAGAAAAGAAAACAGAAATGTTGTAAATGAAGTATGGCCTTGATTTAATAATAACAACATTTCCATGTTCTTCAGAAACACATTTGATACAAATATATGTAGATTAATAACAGAAAACATTATGCAAAGTATTGCTCTCGATCACTCCTATTAAATTCTCATGAATATTTTGAGAAAATCTTATCATAATTTTCTGCCTATTCATGAATTTACGTTTCAGGATATCACAATGTCAGAGACTTTAATGAAACAAGAAATCATATAAAAGAACACAATCTAAAATTACAAATTAAGACCGCTGACTAAGCGCATACTAATACAGACTGACTAACAGCAGAATATAAGCTTTCATCAGCTGTAAGACACAACTACTGCACCAGGCCCCAGGAAGTTAGTTTGCACACACAAAATTTCTAGTGGGATCCGCTCACCTGGACTAAACATGGGAAGAGATGGCATCATGACAGGTGGAGGTGACATCATTCCAGACATGACCACAGGTGCCGGTGATGTCATACTAGCAATGGGTGTGAATCCAAATGCTGCAGTTGTTTGCTGTTGTGTTGATGTCTTATTTGGAAAAACGAAAGAAAAACAAAAATGGAAAGGTAAGTGAAAACACACAAAGCAAAAATGTATTTCATTATCTACAATCTGCAGATCACTGCAAATCACATTGCAAGGATAAATTTCATTGCACTGTGCTATTAAATTGCTCATCGTTCCATTCCTAGTGAAGGATGATACATCATAACACATGCAGTAATTAATCTTATCGCCCATTCACGATCACTGTGTAAGTGCAGAGATAACACTAATACAAATGAAATTTTGTTTTATTTTATTTTGGTAGATACTGCACAATAACACAGTATCAGCCTGATCTCTGGAATAGCTTTGTTTGTATGAATTTTTAAAGGAGTGATATTGTGTGAGTTTCTAAAAAAGGATCACCTAAAATATTAGGCTATTATGAAAATACTTCAGTTTCAACTGTTATCACTGACAGAAATTCATCCATCATCCGTCCATTAGAAGGTGGGCAGCTGATGACAGAAAAAATGATTCATGTGAAGGTTCTCACAAAATTGCAACCACAGATGAAGACATGAGGAATATGCACAAGACTTTATTGGATACTCAACTATTATAAATGTATGAAACAGCTTACATCACAGGTTTATAAAAAAGGAGTTTGGTGAGCTGTACATGAAGAGTTATCTATGAGAAAGCTTTGTCTAAGATGGCAGCTGCATATGCTGACTGTCAACTAAATCGCTGCTACTCTCAGGCAATAACATTATAATCATGAATGAATACATTTCGAATGAATCCAGTGAATACTATGTGGCAGTTTGTTTCTGTGAATGGGATGCAGGGCTACCAATTTGCACCATCCAAAGTAAAACAGCAATCAGAGGTACAGGCAGTAACCAGTGACCTGGCACAAAAAAGGTAATGATGACTTCATTTATGGGAATACTTAAAACCAGTGTTTCTTGGAATTCGAAAAGCATTCTATTCATTGATTAACTTGCAAAGGGTAAGACAATAACTAGCAAGTATTACAAAAGTCTTCTCAGCCAACTACATGAAAAAAAGTGAGAGAAGTATACAATGCAACACAAAAACATCTGTCTTTTATCAGGGCCATGAATATGCCCACAAATGTGCTTTGGAGCTGAAAAAACAGGAAGGATCTCAAGCACACATTGCTGGAACATCCTCCCTGTTTGCTACATTTGACAACCATGACAGACATATACTCATTTATTTAAGGAAATTTGTGGCTGGAAAATGCCCTCAGTCTTTTGCAAAGGCTCAGCAGTAGTAGATGTATTTCAAGACTTCTTAGAACAGCACTACAAGAATGGAATATACTTACTTGACAAACATTGTCAATGGGCATTGTCCTCAAAGTGGGCTACATCAATTAATAAAACGCAATTTTCACTTACAAGACACTAAATTTTCTTTTTGGAGTTATACTGATACTCTTTGAAAAATAAAATTTTTAATGTTTATTAAAACAGCACTATGCAGATGTGTTTTACCAAGCAAATTTATCACAATTCAAAAGCACACTTTCACATTATAATATCACTCGCACAATTCACTTATGGCATGTATTAATACCTGCTGTGTCTCCATACCACCACCACCCTTGATGGCTTCTGTCATAGCTGAAACTTCTGTCAAACCACGAAGGCTACTGTTAATAAATATTGGTCTGAACAAATCTTTTATGTAATCTTCCACATTCTCAATTATTCGACTTTCCTGTTGCCACCTATACAAAAATTACAGATGTGTCAAGCAAAGAACAACACTGTAGGAAAAAATACAAAGTATACAGTAATAAACACATAAATTACAGTCATTTGTTAGTATAGTACAAAATACAATATATACTATATTAAGCATCAGATTAACTTCAGAAGGATCAGAGTACACTTGGAATGTTCACATCAACAGTCTTGTAAGGATGCAAAGGAGGGTACATCTGTATATGCTTTGCGTTGCCTCTGTATGATAGATTCCACATCTTATCTCTTCATTCGCACATTCATTCATTTCTTCATTATAGCTCATCTTTTTCCTTTGCTCTTGCATAATTATCTACCAAAATGCATACATCATCAACAGGAATCACAAAAAGTATTTCCGCTGAACAAAAAATGTTGAAAGAATGAACTATTCTTTAATTCTGAAACATTGTTAATGGTTCATAAAAAGAAGATGAACAACATAACCTGTGTACAACTTTCATGTTGTAATAGGATACAATTTTTACTCAAACTAGTCACTTCTTCATTTTCTGGTAATTTCAGTTTGCTTGTGGATATCTGTGTGTAAATTATGCAGTACATAATATAAATACAAAACATGATAGCTCCTTTTTCCTTCCACTGAAGACTGTTCAAGATTTCATGTCTATGTCAATCATCATCCTCATTTCAGCAACTCTTGTCTCATTTAACGCCATTATCAAACACTTACCTGTTTCCTTGACTAGTAAGGCTGGCTACTTCGTGATCCGAATCATCCATATCTCTATCTTCATGAGTCTTGTCACTTCCCCCTCCTTTTATGGAGGCAGCCAAAGACCGAGCATCTGAAAGCTCATCCAAACTGCCATCGAGCACAGGCATAAACAGATCATCCAGGAACTGGTCCACATCTGATGCTTGAGAGGGTACTCGAACACGTCGGACATGTGAAGCTGTTGGAATTGAATATTTTCAAGACATGCGGTTGTTAACAGGTGAGGATGTTACACTGTTATTACTGTATAAGAAGAAGAAAGGGGGGAGGGGAGGGAGGGAGGGAGGGAAGGGAGAGGGAGGGGGGAGAGGGAGGGAGAGGGAGGGAGAGAGGGAGGGGGGGGGGCAGAGAGAGAGAGAGAGAGAGAGAGAGAGAGAGAGAGAGAGAGAGAGAGAGAGAGAGAGAGAGATAATCTATCTAACTTTCTGAAAGAAAAGTGAGGCAGTAGTAACAGAAGTTGTGGTGGGGAAAGGAAATTAGCCATGAGCAATCTTAGACATTAGACCAGGTCGCCATAGAGACTAACTCTGAGTTGTTCACTTATGCCACCAATAAAACTGGCTACCCCCTTGGAATTCTAAATTTGGCCATCTGCATGATCTGTCAACACTGTAAGTTGCGAAAGTTCTGGAGAAAGCGTTGTCTTCCACTTATGCAGTTGTAGTGCTATTTCTATCCATGGTCGAGCTGTAAACATCAAGAAGTGCTTCCAACATTGTGAGTTCAAGTGCACTCATTCCATTATATTTTTAAATCACATTTCAGCTGCTGGTCGTTCCAATCTGATGGAGTCTCACAGGTAATTAATTCGTTTCACTTTCTAACCTCACCAGCAACAGCAAAGACTTTCAGAAACAACTCCACAGAACAGCTCGTGCGCATGACAATATCAGAAAAGTTTATACTTGAGAGTTTCCTCACCCTCCAGCAGCCACTGGTTACCAGCTACCAGCCACCAGCTGTTAGGCACTGTCTGACCATGTGAATGTGGCACAGAGCACCTTCAGTACATTTGTGCTCTTTCAATGGTATGCATAAAATTGTTTATTATTACAGTTTGATTTTCTATGCAAAATAATGCTGATAAACCAAGTGAACGCCATGTAGTAATACAACAGGTATCAAGTGTCTTTATCAATTGTTATTTTTATTTTTATTTTGGAGTTCCAGTATTTGTCTTGCAGTTACATATTGGATTTTGCATTCTTGAAACTTATGAACATTCTTTAAGTATTATAAAATAGAGTAAAAAGTGCAAGAAGGTACAACATTTGTGACATACTACTCACTTTTAGTTTAATAGAGGGGTGAAGGCAGCGGAGACAGTTCAAAACATTTGTATAGTTTACGGGTTGAGTGCGTTTTGGTAACTCACATCAGGAAAAGGATTTTCTTGTTTCAAGAAAGATTGTTCTGGTATGAATGATTACTTAGGTTCAGCAAGACTCCATAACTAACATATGTAATGAACTGTAACCATTTAACTTTTGAGTGATGTAAATAAAATAGAAAGAAACTTCCACATGGGAAAAATATATTAAAAACAAAGATTCCAAGACTTACCAAGCGGGAAAGCGCCGGCAGACAGGCACATGAACAAAACACACAAACACACACACAGAATTACTAGCTTTTGCAACAGATGGTTGCTTCTTCAGGAAGGAGAGGGAAAGATGAAAGGATGTGGGTTTTAAGGGAGAGGGTAAGGAGTCATTCCAATCCCGGGAGCGGAAAGACTTCCCTTACGGGAAAAAAAGGACAGATGTACACTCGCACACACACATATATCCATCCGCACATACACAGACACAAGCAGACATATTTAAAGGCAAAGAGTAAGGCCCTTACTCTTTGCCTTTAAATATGTCTGCTTGTGTCTGTGTATGTGCGGATGGATATATGTGTGTGTGCGAGTGTACATCTGTCCTTTTTTTCCCGTAAGGGAAGTCTTTCCGCTCCCGGGATTGGAATGACTCCTTACCCTCTCCCTGAAAACCCACATCCTTTCATCTTTCCCTCTCCTTCCTGAAGAAGCAACCATCGGTTGCAAAAGCTAGTAATTCTGTGTGTGTGTTTGTGTGTTTTGTTCATGTGCCTGTCTGCCGGCGCTTTCCCGCTTGGTAAGTCTTGGAATCTTTGTTTTTAATATAACTTTTGAGTGACACAGACAAGATTCACAAGTTTGGTGTAATCCAAAGCAACAAAAATGAACACTATCAGTTTGCTCATTGGGACTAACTATGCAATATTATTACTGGCAATGAGTTATCATGCCTTTATGTTAACTGTGTAAGAAGATATTAATGGCTGAGACCTAACAAAAGATTTATATTCTAACAAAGGGCAGTGTGAATGTAACATTGGCATCAGGTGACTCATATAGGGAGTTGTGCACAGTGAATTTCTCCCCAGGGGAGTGCCCATCACAGCTAGTATTTGTTGCCAACAACTAAGACACCTTTTGGTAGAAAAGTAAGAAAAACAACTGACAAAACTGCATCAAGTGTTGCTACTACACGATAATTCACTCTGCTGTTTTTTCAAAAACAAAAACTATCCAGGAATTTGTTTGGAAAGTCATCCCACCCACACTTATTCTTCTGATGTTATGCTCTCCAATGTTTACCTTTCCCACTCCTCATTGAACAGCCCTCAAGGAGGGACGAAAATGACTTCAAACCTGGCTTGATGACATCTTTCACTCAGGATTGGCAGATTTCTACAGGCAAGAAATCGGTAAACTACTTGCCAGACTGTTTTAAATAATGTGAGAGAATAGATTGTTGATTAATATCTCTCTTATGTTTACTGCTGTGTTGAGTAAACTACTGGAAAAATGCTATTAAATTATGCACTTCACTAATACAGATGAATTACAACCTACCAAGATAGCCTTACAACAAAAGTCTATTTTAATCAAAACATAAAACATCTGTAACATCAGGATGCCTGTAGTGACACAAATTAGTAATATATTACTTACTGAAACAGTCTGTTTTCACATGCTGTCTGTGACATACTCACGTAGTATGGAAATGTGCCATTTTTTAAGTAAACTTTTTTATTCACAAAAACCAATAACTATGCCATCGTAAGCAAAAAGAGGAATTATCAAGTGTGTAGTATCATAAGTTTCCCCCCCCCCCCCCTTACACTATGGCGTACTGGAAGTAGCAAGAGAAGTTTATTTGAGATTTCCTTTTCAATTTTTGGTCTGGGTGTTGTAGCTCTGTCACAAAAGATGTAAAAATCGGCCTCCAGCTAGACTGGCACCAAGTTTATTGAAAACTGTAATATTCTGCACTTTGGCTATCTGAATGTTCTGCGCACACCACCCCCATTAAAAAAAATATTGCATAGGAATGCTCAAAAAGCAAACTGATGACATTCAAGCAAAAATATAATAATAGTTACCCATTTAGTTTTTGTAGCTTTGAATCTTGCCTACTGAGTGCAAACGTTGCACAAAGGTTAAATGGTCACAGTTTATTACATATGTCAGTTATTGAGACATGGTGAATCATCCGTGCCAAAATGATCTTTCTTATTACAAGAAAATCCTTTTCTGATGCGAGCTGCCCAGAAGCACTCAACCCATACACAATACAAATGTTTTAAGGTGCCTCCACTGTCTTTACCCCTTTATTAAACTCAAAGTGAATAATATGTCACAAATGTTAGACCGTCTTGACTTTCAACTCTATTTTATAATGCTTAAAGGACATTAGAAAGTTTCAAGTACACAAAATCCAATATGTAATGGCAAGGCAAATACTAGAACTTCAAATAAGCAAATGACAGTTAATAAATACACTCATAGCACTTTCCAACTGTTCTATAGCTGCATGGTGTTCGCTGTGTTCATCTGAAGACATTTTGTGCAGAAAATCAAACTATAATAATAAACAATTTTATGCTTACCAATGCAAGAGCATAAACATGCAGTAAGTGCACTGTGCTGTATTCACATGACTGGTCAGTGCCTAAAGTCAGGTAGACAGTTATGTGGCGCATGTGGCCAGTAACCTGTGGCTGCTGTAGGGTGTGGTAACTCTTAAGTGCAAACTGCTATTAAAAGTTTTGTGGAATTGTTTCTGAAAGCTTTTGCTATTACTGATGGGTGAGAAACTGAAGCAACTTACATTTGAGGTTCCATCAGTCTGATACCATTAGCAGATAGCCAAAATGTGGTTAAAAGAATGGTCTCAAACGTATGACTTTGCATCTATGTCGCTCGATGTTTACCACTAGACACCAGTAGATACAGCACTGTACCAGCACATGCGGAAGACAACACTTTCTCCACAACTTCTGTGTCTTACAGTGTTGCCAGATTATGCAAATGGGCAAACTGAGGGGGCAGCCAGTTTTATTGATGCCTTAAATGAACGATTCTAGCACTAGCTCTATAGCAGCAAGGGTTTATGTCTACGACTGTATATTTAAATGGAACCAAATAATAAAACCATCAGGAATGCCATATAGATAATTGGACCCCTTTGTCATAAATGTCTACTGTATTAAGTCACTGTGTCTCCTCTCTTGGTTTAGCTTTATGTAACTAAATATTTCTTTTGTGTAATAAAATAACAATGAAAACTGTAACAATGCAATTCCAAAACTCAAGTACAGGGAAATAATTGTATGTGCTTAAAAGCTGAAGTAATAATTGTTAGTTACAAGTAAAATGCAAATACAAAGAGAGAGAAATGGGCATTAAAAATATTAGGTAAGGCAAAGTGAAAGACAAATGAAGAACAGTCTGGGGGTAACCACAAATGAGAGGCAAGGGAAGTTTCATGATCAAATAACTGTTCAGGGTTTCACACATATGGAAAATGTTTGTGGGTATATATGTGTTATAAATACTGTTTTTAAGAGAGATTTGGAAATTATGACTGTACTAGATTCATTCTTACTGAAAACTGTTGTGTCATAAGACTACTGAACATCGTAAGGGATCAGCAGGTGAGCTGACAGATTATATGGGTGTGCATAGAGATGTCTCTTGCCTCATTTATTTAATACTGATTTGCTCTATGTATAATTTTGGACAATGGTAAGGAGGATATCAAAATTTTTTGTATATTCTCAGTACCAGACACAAATCACATGAGAGGAGGTGCAGGAATGCAGATAGTCATGAATCACAGGGTAAGAAAAGTAAAGGAGATTACAATTTAAGCTCTCATTAACAACAATGTCATTAGAGAGATGATAAATATCCTTGCATTTGCCTTAAGAAACCTGGATGGCCAGATAGGAATTTGAAATGTCATCCTCTCCAAATATGCCATCAATGTCTTTAAATGCACCATCTTGCTCGGTGGGAAGAAATGGGGTTTGTTTGGACACCACAGTGGAAAGAAAACTGAATGGTTGTAAAGCTTCTTCAAACTATTAAGAGTGCCCTCCTAAAATTGTCTGCATATGAAGATATTAGATTTCCACAAAGATGTTGGCTGTAAGCAAGTCAGATTCCACATAGGTACTGAACAGAATAGCATAATAATTAAACCATTTCAGTGATTAATGACTCCTGTGGTAAGAGAAAAGGTTAGTATCTGAGGATGTCATACTAGTTCCAATGACAATTAATTATTTTTGATTTTGGAATATGAGATTTCCACATTAATCAACTTTGATATCAAAATTAATTTTTAAAATGTACACCACAATGTAAAAAAATAATGTACTCTGACAGCAAACCCATTACACTTACTTTTAATCCACAGAGCCTCACAAATTTTATAAAAGTAAAATCTGAAAATCATCAAACTGATTTCAAAAACACCAAACTGAAATTAACCATTACAATACAAAAAATCAGAACTCAAAGACTGATATTCAGCAAGGAATGCTCATGGTGACAACTATGGTCTGTAAGTAAGAACCATCCTGAAAAACCCATATAGCAATTTTTCAAAACTCAAAAACTAAAAATCAGCACATCTGAACTGGGTAAACAAGGTAGATCCTCTTTTCATCAACAGGTTTTCTTACCTTTAAATTATTTCAGTGAGTTACAATTACTATAATGCAAGCAAGTGGGTCAAAGAAACATACACATTATCAGTATTTTCCTACTTTCCATTTGATTTTAGTGAGTAATGTTACAAAAAGTCATCAGTACTACGATTATGAAATGAAACATTTGTCCCTTTACTGATTACAAGACAAAAAAATATGAATCCATGAATTAATGTAACAATAATCCAAGGAAGGCATTACAATAATTTCCAAAACATTATTGGAAGATGTGGCAGACTATGAACCAAGTCTCTATATTACAATTGTATGACCAAAATAAAATTTTCAGTTACCATAATAAGTCACATTTCAATCTTTTCGCAAATCAAAAAGCTGCAGGAGTGAATGACTCAAGACTTACCAAGAGAAGGTGCTTCACTTGTGTCCGACAAAGCAGATGACTTGCCGCCATACTCTGATTTCTCTGAGTTGCGAGTCTCAATGTACGCTCGACTTGAATGGCTGCCTGGTGCTGCCCTTTTACCCGCATAGTGTGACTTTATAAACCTGCAAAACCAAAATGTTTATATTTTCAGTCAACCTTGTCACAACATAAACAAATTAAATAACATTAACATCAAAGAAGATGCTTCACATGAAATGAATTAAATCCAATGACATGAAATTATATCAGGCAAGTTATCTTAGAAATGCTGGACTCCAAGGTAAATAAATATGTTTTGCACTCCTACTATCCGCATCCTCCTCTGAGGATGACACAGTGATCCGATGGTCCCGGTAGGCCACTAGTGGCCTAAAGATGAAAACTTGTACCAGGAGAACAGGAATCAGACCCGGGTCTCTTGCTTGTCATGAGCAGTGAAGTGCAATGGTTAAGGCACCGCTCATGATAAGTGGGAGATTTGGGATTTAGTCATGGTCTGGCACAAATATTCATCTGTCAAAACTTATTCGTAACTCCAATGAAACATAAAATGTTGCACCTCATGTAATAACAGTCAGTGGTCTGTTCCTTGAACTTTAAAAGGCATGACAAACTAATACAAAAGCTACTTGGTATGATTGTAGGGGTATGATTGTTTTGGGAAGCTGCAAGCACTTGAGAATTAACTGTACAGATTTGTTAAAAAAGACTTTCATATAGTTGCAATACAAAGAAAAAAAATTGATA
The DNA here is from genome assembly GCF_023897955.1 of Schistocerca gregaria. Lineage (NCBI taxonomy): Eukaryota > Metazoa > Arthropoda > Insecta > Orthoptera > Acrididae > Schistocerca > Schistocerca gregaria. The sequence goes on from NC_064921.1 coordinate 432,260,953, forward strand.
TGCTGTGCTATTTTCAAGTTAATTAGCTCTGAATTAATTCAATCAGGCCATTGTGCATGCAGTTTCGAGCAGTCGCCCAGAAATGGTGAACACATTCTTTGTTTGGTTTCCTAAAACCGAACAAGAGAGAGATACAAAATAGGAAATGGGACAAACGTAAGTACTGAACCCGAGCCATACGCTCAGCAGTCTAGTGCACTATTGTCTAGGCTATGAAAACACCTGACACTGATAGTATCTGGCGGGTCACTTGAATTTGTGCATGAAACAGCTTGATTGGCTAACTTCAAAGCTAATTAGCTCAGAAACGACACAATATATCGAATTTTTTCTCAAAAATAATTCCCAGCACAACCTGCCCTGAAGCACTCTTACAAAATTTTCAGACCTTTTCTGACCACCCAGTATAATATGGATTACATTACAAAAACAGAAAAATTTTCAGTTGACACTGACTCTCATGCCAAAATAGTTGTAAACAATAAATGGTGCAGCCATATAATGATCCTATTAGGAAAATAATACACATTTCTTTATAATGCTGCTACTCCTTCTGAGATCTGCAAAGTATTTATGTGTAACTGAAACAAATATTGGTGCTGTATGGCCACCACTTATGAATCGAAAATTTATGTCTAGAATACCACTTACCGTGGATGGCCTGGACGTACATAGCTCCCTTTGTCATCCTCGCTACGGGACTGACTCACCAAATCATGGTAGTCAAAATCAAGTGCCAACTCTTCACGGTCACGAGGGGCATCCAACAAATCAGATGGTAACTGATCCAATGCTGCGGAAGAGCTTGCATGACCACCATTTATTTCTGCTGATCTGCAAACCAATTAACATCACTCATAAATGAAAATTAACATTTCTTTACTTTTCCAATAACAGGGTAGTTTTTGTTATAAGTTGCACATTTACCTGAAATTAAATAGTAGCAAATCTCAACAAAAATAAAAATTAAATTTGTCAACTTATTCATCAACACACGTAAGTGCATGTGCCTGTGGGCATGGGTGCACCTCCCCTCTCCCCACATACACACAAAGAGAAAGAACACAGTATGCAATTGTGTGCATGTGTGTGTGTGTCGGGCGGGAGGGGGGAAGGGGGGGAGAAGAGGGAGGTACCTGCATGCACTTGCAGGTGTATGTACATCTGTTTAATAATTCTGAAGAATGGCTATGCACGTAAGCTAAGTAGTTTATTGTCTTTTTTACATACCTTTCAGCACCGTTTCTTTTTGGTGAGTAGAGATCAATCCCCCCCCCCCCCCCCCCCCCTCTCACTCTCTCTCTCTCTCTCTCTCTCTCTCTCTCTCTCTCTCTCTCTCTCTCACACACACACACACACACACACACACAGTATGCAAACTTATTACAGTAAGATTGAATGATTGAACAGTTGGCTCCATGAGCCCTTATCAGGGTGTATATGTGGACAAGGAAAAAAAAAAAATGACGTGTTTCCCGGTTAAAAATACACTTTATCCTGGACGAAAACAGTATATTTTCCCTCGGAACTGTAAATCTTGTCAATCCTTTGAATGGTTATGTTTTTATACATGGGCATAGAATCTTCTAGCACCTTAGAAAACAAAACTCAGGGAAGAAACTTCCTTTTGGAAAGATTATTGATGTGCAGCAACATGTACACTGTATATTTTCATTTATGAAAGTATAAATTCAAAGCTTTCATATATATACTATTGGTCTCTAAGGTTAATACGCTGCAAGAGAAGCTAAGCTTTCACGTGTAATGTTGATATTTTTTGTGCGTGTTACACTTCAGGATATATCACACAAATGTGTCAGTAAAACTTTTCCAGTGGCTTGTCCTCAAAGTTTCCACAAATAAATTAGTTATTGCAGTGGAGAGAGAGCTTCCCGTAGCACTACATCAATTTGCTCATAATAGTGACATGAAAGTCTGATCTTCTAAGCTCGAAATACTTCTAACGCTTTGTGATTTACGAAATTCATCGTACATTCTCGCACATAGTTCAACTTGCATAAAAAGAAATTTACTTTGAAAGTAATGCGTTTCAAACCACTATTCACAATATTTTCCCATGACCTGTTGGAAATAGGTTTGTTTCTGTAGTCATCAGAGAGCGCCAGATAACAGGCGCCACCGCTCTTTGGCAGCTGCTATGACACAGCAAGCCCGTATGTTCATACGTGTAAAACATTAAAAGATCTTACATTCTGTCATAAAAGAAAAAAGGCATCAGAATTTCGTGAACCATACTAAAATGGCACATTTAAGGTGCATACTTAAAGAGAACATTCGTATGTCCAGATTCCCAATGAAGCAGACTTTGACCCGATATTAAGCTTTTCAGTGTGGGTTTCAGGATGTAAATTTTCTTGGAGTACCAGTCCTGTATTAACTCATTTTTGATTCTTTATTATGGTATAATGCCATACATGCTGGCAGATGAAAACTTGAAATACAGCAAGCAGTTGAAATTAGCCAATAGTGTGGAACTAAACAATTTGTTTCAAACACATTGATTGTCTCAGCGTAAAAGATTAATAAAAACGAAATTTCTCTAGCAAACCGACAAAAATAACTTCATTGTTCTACAAGGCGATTAATACATGGCTGTCAAAAAAGTGGAAATAAAATAAAATTTGAAACTAATAACATATATTAGCCTTCCGCAGTTATAACTCAGACTGCTCTACGCATCAGATCAGCCTCGGATCTACGATATTTCCGCCCCCACCCCCCCGCCCAGCCCCCTCCCTCGAGCTATTGAGATACAACATCAAAAAACTAAAAAAAAGAACTGAATTTTCAAAAATATGTTCATTTTGTAGTGCACAGCTGTATGAAGTGTCTGATACATAAAACATGTGTTCGAGGAAATGTAAGACATGTTATTTCATCTTAAGTGTGCCAGAGTGCAGTGCCACCCCATTTCATACAACTTTCTTCTATCGTACGTCACTGTATTTCGCTCCGTGGAATTGAAAGGTGTATATTTTGTACTGCATGCCATCAAAATATATTCAGGACAGTGGAAATTAAAATGTCCTGTGGTGCCTCTCCTGCTCCCAGTAGCCCACTTTGACATCCTGCCCCTCTTTAAAAAAATTGCAATTAGTACTGGATGGGATTATATTTAATTGGGAGAACAAGAACTCTTCAGAGAATTTGCACTCTTTATTGCCTGTTAGCTAATAATTTTCTGTTTTGGGTGACATAAAATTAAATACAGGTCAAGAGACAAGCAATACAGTACACATTTCTTCAATCTTTAGCTCCTCGCAATGTTTTCTCTCTAATCTTGCTACAGTTTTACATGGCGTGCTTTCCTTTCTGTGAAAGAATCTATTGCCTCATCAAAGTTTGTCGAACATTTTGCTACATGAAAAATCGAAATATCATTGTCTAATACTGCGTAAGCTGTTAACACAAATAGTACCCAAGGCTGGTGTAGTTTCTCAATCTGATTACGTCTATCTTGTCACTGTCTGCTAGATAAAACAAAATAGGCCCTTCTAACATTGCAGAAATTGTAATACACGCCAAATATACAAGAATGTTTTGGCACAAATGGTCATTTTTATAACATGACAGAATATAATTCACGGAGACCGACATAAAATGCCTATTAGGCCTACCACAATCAAAAAGCTTTATGTTAGAAAATAGTTTCACATTTCATTCATACGCTCCAGTTCCTCGAGCATGAGATTCAAAAGCAGTGTTACGAGATTTTTATATAAATTTGAAATCGTCATATTCTTCCCTAATTTGTGTGATGTCCCCATTTCTTCTCCTTCCTTGATCTAACAAACAATCTTGTCATGACTAATTCTGGAACTATTTCTGCCTTTGTCAAAACTTATTCGCCGGTTAACTTTACTAACCCTGCCAGAATCACCAGTTCAGTTATCCCCAATTATTACACAGTTAGGCATTGTTATGTTTGTACAAACCATTTTCTGCACTACTTCCAGAATATAACTTAGGCAATTGCTAGAGGGGGACTGCCTCAGACCACATGGTTACCCCATACGGCTTATGATTAATTCAGAAAACAACTTACCCAGATGAGTGTGTTCAAAAACCAACAGGGATGGCAGGGATGGGCATCAAAATCATATGAGTAATTGATAAACCAACGTGCACTAGATGCTCGGTTTTTTCTCCTCAATAATATAAATCTGCCCCCCCCCCCCCACATGCCCCGGCCCTCATAGATCCTGGATGCTTGGGCACGGCAGTAAAATAGTAAAATTTTTCCCGGTTGCATCTAGCTATCTAGCTGCTTGCTGCAACTGCTTACACAGCTACAACGACTCTAGTAAACATTTGTAACTTCACGCTCATCAGAGGCAATTTGTTGTTATGAAGCATTGCATAGTCTTCCTAAAGCCTTTGACACATTTTGCTGTTAGCAAACGCTTGTATGAGCACTGTGTTTTGTTGTCGTATATGGCACATTTCCTTTGCAATTTATGTTTTATTTCAGTTTTTTTTTCTCGTTCACATTTTATTGTTGTGAGTATTATTCTGCAGTAGCACGATACAGTAATATCCTTTGTTAGAGTATCGATTCTTACCAGTCAAAATTACAAAAATTTAACAGAAAACTAAAACAATGAAAAATTCCTGGAATTCTAATACATTCCTGGGATTTTCCCAGTTTTCTCCCGGATGAAAAAATTTCAAGGTTTTCTCCCAGATGAGAAAATTCCCAGGTTTTCTCTGATCTCCCGGCTCATATACACCCTATTTATGCAGTTACCATTTTCATCCAGAGACATCTCCCGCAAGCAGAGACAAAACATTAGAGAACAGTTGTACGTACTGACCAAGGTCTGTCAGCCCATAAATTTTAATGAAATCTTAAGTATTAAATTGACATCAGGCATGTCTTTCAATTATGATAAGGTTTGTTATGTCTAAAGATTTACAGCTTTTTATAATGTGTACAGTTGTTGAAACACTCTGATAGTCAAACAAGAGAAGACACACCTGGCACTGTGGCTGTATTTTCGAGTATTTTCTCCTCGCTGGGAAACAGACTCCAAGTTCTCCTCCAGTAATGCTTCTGACTTTGTCATATATTCTTTGTTTGAGACAGCAGTCAGCATCTGTAACATAAATAGTAATACTCACTGTAAAAAATAATAATAATAATAATAATAATAATAATAATAATAATAAAATTACAGATGCAATGCAGCATATATTTTAAAAATTATAACTTATAAAACAAATTAAAGTATCAATTCAATGCACTTTTCAAGCCAAATTACATGAAGAACATTACTTTGCCCTCAGTTGGAATATATTATGCCATTTTGTACAAGTATTGATCAATGAGGAGAGTTAAAAATAATGTAAATAATAAGGATATCTACACTGAAAGACATCTGGTGAAGGATTGATTTTACAAAGAATAATATGTTTTATACCAATTTTTCCATTAATAAATTGCTGATGCAGTGATATACTATGAAGAACATTCTTCTTCTTTTTGACTTGTTATTTCTTAAATTAGGCTCTTCAGAATATTTCAGGCATCTACTTTTATTAGCAGTGCTGGTTTTTCCATCTTTTTTTGGAAGAACAGAAGTATGGTCCATCCTATCTAGGTTATTTATCTCTTTTTTTCAATAGTATTATGAGTTATGTATATATATATATTTGATATATTATGTACATATGTTAGATATGTATCTATAGTATTAGTATTAGATATAGTTCCTTACACTTTCTACTTGTAGCCCTGTCATTATATCTAGATTTCTTTTGTTGTTTCGTCTCCTGTAATCTGCCATTCCTCTTAAAAACATAATTTCTGTTGTCAGTAACCTTTCCCTTTCTTGTCTTCACAGACTTCAGCAAAGTAAGAATAGCCATACTTTCATCAATGTTTGGAGAAAGAGTACGCCAAACTGAAATTACAAATAACTACACGGAGATGGAGAAAAACATATCTACTTACTAGGCACCTGCTTATTGAAAGACACAAAAGTTATAACATCCACCAATTTCTGAAGTCTCATTACCTTCATCTGGCAAAAAGTGAGAAAGAGCAGCAAGGGAATAACATTTTAGAAGCATTATGAAGGAATGTTATACAGGTGCAGAACATACAGCATGATACCACTGCTGGCTGGCTGTTACTTAGTGAAAGTTGAGAATTAAAAATTGGAAATACATCAAACGTTCCAAATGTAAATATGAAAAAGACGGGGGAAATATTACGTTAAAAGAATGAAAAACATAATTGATTATGAACTGGCTTATGCATTTTCTTTCACAGTTCTTTTCTATTTGTTTTCCTCTACTTCTAATTGTCAATGTCATGTCTTTTCATGGGTATTTTCTTATCTATTACCTTGTGTTAAATTTCATGTAGTTTTTCTTAGCCTTTTTTTTTCTTCAGTTAGCACTTGTGAATTATTTCCAGCTTTTTTATTCACCTGATGTTTTTTGCAACCAATGGAATTCCTTTAAGTCATTAGTAGAATTATGGAAGTTACAGTACACAGTAAATTCCATGGTGTTACTTACTTTTTCTCTTGGATGATCAAAAATTGAAGCCTCTTTCCTTGCTTCGATCCCACATACACAACTGCTTTACTTTTTCTACCTTTCTATTGTGATGAAGGAACTGGTTGTTGTTGCTTACATAATTGGAAGTGGCTTCTCTTTTGTCTTGTATATATGACTTACACACAATGCATTTTAAAAGAGTCAACCCATTCAAAATTCCAACCAATTTTCTAACATGTTTAGAATGACTGGAGATTTCAACTAAACAAAATGACATCTGGTAATTTAATGCACCAGTTTGATTAAAATTTGCAAATGTAACTTCCCAGTGAATTCTTATTACCTGAATCAGTGAAATAATGTAAAACCAGGATGGCCGTGTCAGGTGTAACACTGTCTTTCTGTTTCAATCTTCTCGCAATGACTTTCTCAATTTTCATCATACCTGAATAATTTTTTCTTTGGTCTACCCAAACAAATTGTATTTTTATTTCTCTTGATCTATTGAGGTTTTTTAACTAACCACATTTCCACTGCCATCTTTCTGTTGCTTCTTATTTACTTAGGTTTGCCTCATTACATGCAAGAGTAAGTTTTAGTATATTTCCTGTATCTTACTCTCAGTCTTGTAATATCCTCTATTACACAAAACATGATTTATTTTACTCAGCTCATGTTTCCATCCTGCTCATGATATTAAGACTTTAAGATTAATTTGAACTGCTGATTTTCACTTAAAACTGAAGTTTTATATAAGTACCTTCCTGTCCTCCAAACTTCAACCATAATCAATGCCAAATGTCTCTCTTTTAGTTCTTGTACCCTGTGCACATGTTACTCACCATACTCATTCCTGGATCCGTGGAAGTGCTGTCAACTTTCTCAATAGAATGGTAACGTTCATTCAGTCGGCTTTGAGAAAGTCCAAGACTTGACAGCTTACTGGGTGTAACTGCTGGAGCGACAGCCACATCCTTTTGACAAAGAATTTTTCAACATTAAGCAAGAACCATTTTTTCATGAAAGGACACATCTGGTTACAGCTACAAAACAAAGCCATTAATTATTTTTGTATAAATTATAGCAACTTGTAAAGATCTTGAAACTTAAAAATTTCATACTACTTTAAAGTTACAATCAGAACACAGCACACAAGTCAGAAACTATCAGGTGTGTAAGACAGAATGGATAAAGACAGTACAAAAAGTGCTATTAGAATGAGAAAATTCTTCATTCATTATATTACCTTGCAAGAGAATTCAACAGAAGAAAGATGAAAATGTATTGCTCTTCTGATGAATGCCTCCCTACCACCCATAGTTACTAAGACAGACCAGCAAAGAGATATGTCTTATCCTCTTAAATTTCCATCCCGCTCAAATCTTTCTTTTGTCACTATAAACATTACTTCCGATTTAAATTAGGGAATGTTTATGATACTTCAAGAATGAAAATTTATTTTTCTTTTCTTACAGTTTAATTTTGATGTTCACTGTTCACATTTTATTACAAATTTTGTCTGTAGTAACAGGCATACTACAACTGTTTAATCACATATCCATACTAAAGACATAAATTAGACAAAAACATCAATGTCTTCAACATAATTCGCATTCAGTCAGTCCTAGCCCTTGTGCATTTATTTATTTGCTTCTGTTGCTCCCAAAGACGTCTCCACAACTTCAAAATCTCAATGATTGGAGTTTTCCTACAGATACTACTGCTGCTTAGTTATGATTGTCACTCCATGTAAGTATGATCTTTGTGTTCATCAATAGTTATATTTGACACACCAGCAAAATATATTTTCAGAGGTAAAACTGGATAATAACTAACCGCTTCAAGGAGATTATCGAGACTACGACTACGTCCCCTGTCCTCAAAGTAGCGGTCATTAAGTGCAGATTTCCTCGAGAGACCAGTCTGCTGGACAGTGTGGTCACGAGACTGTGAACGAACTCTAGGCTCCTCTCTGCGAGCTGCTGGCGTTGGCACATCCAAGACCTGAAGACACACAATATGGCATTGACTACAAAATAGTTTACCAAGACAGTCCACATTATAAGTAGACGTTGTAGTTAATACCTAAGCTATCTGATTGTGTACTTAAATAATAATAATAAACATGTGGATCTGCACTTGTTTGTCACTCTCTGTACTGCAACTCAGATGACATTTGATTTAAATGTTGTTGTCTTCAGTCCTGAGACTGGTTTGATGCAGCTCTCCATGCTACTCTATCCTGTGCAAGCTTCTTCATCTCCCAGTACCTACTGCAACCTACATCCTTCTGAATCTGCTTAGTATATTCATCTCTTGGTCTCCCTCTACGATTTTTACCCTCCACGCTGCCCTCCAGTGCTAAATTTGTGATCCCTTGATGCCTCAAAACATGTCCTACTAACCAATCCCTTCTTCTAGTCAAGTTGTGCCACAAACTTCTCTTCTTCCCAATCCTATTCAATACCTCCTCATTAGTTACGTGATCTATCCACCTTATCTTCAGCATACTTCTGTAGCACCACATTTCAAAAGCTTCTATTCTCTTCTTGTCCAAACTAGTTATCGTCCATGTTTCACTTCCATACATGGCTACACTCCAAACAAATACTTTCAGAAACAACTTCCTGATACATAAATCTATATTCGATGTTAACAAATTTCTCTTCTTTAGAAACGCTTTCCTGGCCATTGCCAGTCTACATTTTATATCCTCTCTACTTCGACCATCATCAGTTATTTTACTTCCTAAATAGCAAAACTCCTTTACTACTTTAAGTGTCTCATTGCCTGATCTAATTCCCCCAGCATCACCCGATTTAATTTGACTACATTCCATTATCCTCGTTTTGCTTTTGTTGATGTTCATTTGATTTAAATACAATAAGTATTACTCATTCTAACTTTAGCTCCTGCTGAATCACTTGAAGTGAATAAGTGTAAACAAAACTCTTACTATTAAGTGATATTAAATAGAAAGTCATTCAATAATTAAAACTATGAAATTTTGAGAAATTTAACTTGAGAACAGTAGGAGAACAGATTTTAATGTCTACTGTTAAGTATCTTCTCACGTGTCAAGCCCTGTCTTGAAACCAGAAATAATGAAACAAACAAATAATGGAAAGTACAGAATGGAATAATGTACCAATATTATGAAAAGGATAGTTGCTACTCGGTATATAAAGGAGATGCTGATTTGCACATAGGCACAACAAAAAAATGTTGGAAAGTGAGCTTTCGGGCCACAAGGCATTCTTTAAAATTAGGCAAAACACACACACACATACACACACACACACACACACACACACACACACACACATGTAAACACAAATGCAAATGCAAAGCCAGGCTTCATCTGCCAGAGACTGTGGTCATGTGTGTGTGAGTTGCATTTGCACGAGTGTGCATGTGTATGTTGTCTAATTTCGACAAAGGCCTTGTTGGCCAAAAGCTCTTTTTCCGACAGTCTTTTTGTTGTGCCTATCTGCGACTTGGCATCTCCACTATATGGTGACAACCATCCTTTTCAGAATATGAAAACAACCAAACTGTTTACATAAAGCCAACAAGAAACTGTACTGGAAGTGTATTGCAATAAACATAAAATTCGATTTTTAAATGTAGTACTGGGTGTTTCAGAAATGACTTTACAACTTTCAAAATTCATATAAATTAATTGATAGTACCAACAGAGGTGATTGTAGAGTCAATTTGTACGGAAACACATCAAGTTTTGTCTTGCATAGTTCACTAATTCTGAATCACACTGTAAGGAGCACTAGTGGCAGTTGCGTTAAAGATGGCTGCCTTCACTGCACCCGAGCTTGCTAGCTGTGAGTTCTGGTTTGAATAACCGAAGGCGGCAACAACAGTTCAGCGTAATTTCCGTACCAAGTATGCTAGAGATCCTACTAGTAGGCCAACAATTTATGAGTGGCATAAATGTTTTGCAGAAATAGGGTGCCCAGTAAGACATGGGAAATCATCAGGACGTCCAAGCATGTACAACATCGCTGAGTGAGTGAGACAACTTTTCTTCAACAGCCCTATGAAACTGACCCGGCATGCATCTCATGAACTGCAAATCCCATATATGACACCATTTGGCATATGTTGAGAAACCACATGCATTTGAAACCATACAGATTGATGATCGCACAAACAATAAAAAGACACTGATAAAATTGCTTACAAAAACTTCTGTGCGAATATGTTAAATCCATTACATGAGGATGAAAATTCTTGAACAAAATCATCTTTTCTGACGAGTCAACTTTTCACTTACTTGGCAAGGTTAATACAGATAACTGTAGGATCTGGGACAGTGAAAATCCACATCAAACATTGCAACATGTTTGTGATAGCCCTGAACTGAACATTTTTTGTGCATTGAGCAAGAACAAAGTATGTGGCCCCTTTTTTCCATGAGAGAGTCATCAATGGGTTAGTGTACCTGGATATGTTACAACAATTTTTGATACCACAGATAGATGAGGATGACCAAGAATGAAATGTTTACTTCATGCAAGATAGTGCACCAATCCACTATCTGGCTGACTTACGGGATTTTCTCAGTGACGACTTTCCAGGGCAATGGATTGGCTGTGATTTTGATGGAATGTGTGCAGGATAACCAACGGAAGCCACATGCGACTTCTTTAGTTTACGGTAAAAAAACTTGATGTGTGTCCCTACAAAATAACACTAAACCCAGCTCTATATCTTCTTTCAATAAATTTATATAATTTTTTAAAGTTGTAAAGTCCTTTTTGGAACACCCTGTATATAATGGCCATGTGTGGATTAATTCGTTAGCATAAATTCTGAGTTCTTATAAAGAGACTTTCGTTAGTGGATATATCCAATAACATCTTCAAATGTTTACATTATAAAATGCACTAAATACTCTTAAATTGGAAAAAGAAAGCTAATCCAAAGTGAAAGTAATGAGGAAAAGAAGGAATAAGTCTGTAGCTTTATCTGTAAGGACCATACAATTCATCAGTCCTTCAGGAGACAGATTGCATTTAGATGGATACAAAATTATGCTGACATCAAAGAAATATTTTCCTCCTTACACTGCGCTACAATCTAAAAATACTTTCCTACAAATTAACGTAAGTTATACAACTTCCATTTCACAGGGTTACAGAACATTTCTGAGAAGAATAGAAACAAGTTCAGTACTGTAGCTATCAAATGTTGAAACTGGAGTGTTCAAATTTTCTGCACTCTCCTGAATGTGAAACTGACCATGTCATCACAAAATTTAAGCATAGCTACTATCACTCTGAAAATTTTAAGCTCTAAAATTCAGTTCCAGAGAAACAAATATTTTTAACTTGAATTTGCAGTATATATTGCCCACATTTGTAGCATGAAGATGATGAAAACGAGTACAGGGATTCTCAAGTAAGTCATAAATTAAATGAAGATTGTTCTTAAGAGGAATTTTAGAAGTGGCGTTTTCTGTATGGATCAGATCCAGAAAAAGATATGAGATAGAAACATTTTCAAGTAGTTGAGAATTCGGAAACTTTTATTAAGCAATTCATTAAGAAGCACTGTTCAAACTTCTTTTGAATTAAACAGCCAGAGCAATTACCTTCTGCATTTCAAAATAAATCATATTAGCAAATCTAAATTTAAAAATAGATTTTTGTATGTTATATTATGTTTCCTCATCAATGGGCCTGCCGCAGAGGTAACACTGGTTATTGTTAGATCACTGAAGTTAAGTGCTGCCGGGCTTGGCTAGCACTTGGATGGGCGACCATCCAAGTCTGCCGAGCACTGATGGCAAGCAGGCTGCCTTGTGAGGCCAACCGATGAGCTACTTGAATGAGAAGAGGCAACTCTGGTCACAAAAACTAATGATGACTAGGAGAGAAGTGAGCTGACCACATACCCCTCCATTTCTGCATCCAGTCATGCCTATTGGCTGACAATGACACAGCACTCATTCAGTACTGATGGGCCTTCTGAGGCCTGTTCGGACGGAGTTTTGTTAGCTAGTTTAAATGCACAGTGGAGTGAGCATAATTCATTGCAGAAACTTACTTGTAGAGTGAAATCTTCATTAGGCAAAACAGTTCACCCCATATAAATTAATGTGAAATACAATAATTCATTACATGCAGAAAAGTACTAGGAGTTTTATGTTATTCATGTCATTTATTCAAAGAAACATATACATGCAGTATTATGTACTTTATTATTCACAATGCATAACTAATTCTTTTTTACTGCGAAGCTATCTATAGTCATTTGTTTCTGCCGATGCTTCAACAAGACATTGGTACAGAATAGCAGTGTTGAGATGGTCTTTCATTGGCTTGCGACTGGGCAATACATTCTCCTCCAGTGTTATAAAGGTACACAATGGCGTCTTTTTCCAGAATAGGCCTGTGTTGTCACAATTAAAAACCTGAAGTGACATATAATGGTCACAATCTAGGAGCATCTTGAAGTTGCTGATGAAGTTCTCTGCTTCCTTTGTGTTGGAGCTGGCTGCTTCGCCATGCCTCACAATGCTCTGTATGTCAATTATTCTCTTAAGCTTCTTGAACCACCCATGGCTTATCTTAAGCACTTCCTGCTGATGATACTGGCAACCTCTTAATGAGGTTGGCGAAAATCATTCTCACCTTCTCACAAATGATGTTCTCGTTAATAGTGTCACCTTATGATGGCTTTTCACCTTTCAGCATCATCCAGAATAAGAAACCATTGTTTAGACACTCTTGTCACTCCCTTTGAAGCATCTATCTCCTTAATCTTGTCCTTGTTCTTGAGGGTAGTGCAAACAATTGATGTGCGTGCTAAATCAGCAGCGTTCACACCACAATTGGGTTTTTAATGATTTTACATTTCATTTCTAAGGTCAATTTCTTTCTCTTATCGTCATCTTCTTGCAGCTTGATCTTCAGGGACATTTCTATGAAGGTTATTGAAATTTACACACAAAAAAAACACTGTGTGAACACAAGTTTAGGAAAATGTGTGATTACCAGCTGCATTAAGATGGTAGCAGAAAGAGCACTAAATCCACACTGCAGTACGAACTAAAGACATTGTCGAGAATGAAATGTGCTCATATTGTTGAACATTTCCCCTGCTGTGCGCGAACAGCTGGTGATGTCACACTAAATCGTCGTTACTCATTATGTGAAACATTGCTCATTAAGCAAGTCACTTTTTTTTATAATTTGTTTTGCTCAGTAAACGAGGTTCCACTGTATTTCCTCACATCAATGTGCTCCTGGAATAAAAATAATGAGAAAAGTCTAAAAGACAAAATATTTTCAAACTTACAGCTGGGATGAACAGGTAGCAAGTGACAGGATAAGAATGCTGGAGGGAGAGACAAAAGATGCACGGGATAGGAATTCAGCATAGGCACCTGAAATGGTGAGTTTGTTCAGTGCACAATGATATAGAGGGAAGGATTTGGTTGGAGAGAGAGAATGGAGGATGTGGAGACTGTAAGGAAGAGGGCGCATGTGCAGGATGGGTGAAGTTAGGATCCAGGGTAAGGGTGGAGATTGGTATGGGGCAGGTGGCTAGCAGAGATTGAGGCCAGGATGATTATGGGATCAGAGACTACAGTTTGGTCGTGGCCACTCACTCTGCTGGTCAACTGGGTGATTGTCATAAAAAGGCCATCCATGAGATGTGCCATACATATGGTATGTGACAGGACTGTTTCACGGGCGGCCCTTCCTTTAATAGCGTAGGATAGGGTAAGCTTGTCACAGGACTGGAGTACAATGTTCTGGATGGATGAATCAGACAGGTTTCGCAGCTGGGTTTTCTACTGTGTATGATCCATGTGACAAAGGGATGACAGTGGATATGGGATAACAATAAACTAAGGTGTTTTGTAACTGTGGTTGGTGGAGAAATACCACTTTGGGAAGTGTGACAAGGATTTTGAGCTGGCTGTTCCTCATTTCCAGGCATCATAATAAATAGTTGAAGCCTTGGCCAAGGATATGGTTTAGTTATTCCAGACCGGGTTGATACTGGGTAATGGAGGGGGTGCTCTTTTTCAGCTGCTTCTTGGTGGTGATCAGGTCTGACTCGTACCATCTTACAGCAACAGCGCACAGTCCTGCTGGAGTAGTTGTTATTCTTTCTGTCTTACTGTTCCTATTAGCACATGCAAATAAAATGAATATTGCACTAGACTAATTTGATGTGGAGGAAAATTAAGAGTTCAAGATTCACAAGTAGAGTTATTAAAGATGAGCATTTGGTGCTGCTATTATGCACTTGGTGTTGCTATTATTATTACTTTTATTATCATTATTACCACCAATGGTTGATGGTTAATGCACTGAGCTGCCAACAGGCACATAAGCAAGACTGAGGGGAGGGAATGCAGGGTGCACACATGGCTACATTGACCCTCTGCAGCAACTCATTTGGCTTATTGTGTTTTTATCCCAACTTAGGTATTTTTTATGAACATAATATATACCTCACAATTATAACTCCCTCATTCTCCTTCCAGTTCACTAGCTTACCTAACAGGTAGTCGAGAACCGAAGAAAGTTCGTTAAGTACACATATGCAATAGGTTCTAATAGCAAATGTCAGAACAGATCTAACTCACTGGCTGCTTGTGAACTGGTGGTTCTGGTGGAGGCACTGCTGGTCGCCTAGGAGTTGTTGTAGGCTCTACGTCACCAGGCACAGGGCTTGCATTAGGAGTAGAGGTAACCACCTTTTAACAAGACATTGAACATTAATTTACAAATATAAGTTAAGATATTATTATATTTTTGACACTAACTATAATACTGTAATGAAAAGAATGCTCAGCTGGGTACAGTAGCTTCAGTATTTCACAACAGCTGAATCACAATGAGAACACTGACATTCTTTTTAACATTTGAGCATTGTGTCAGTTGCTTCTGAAAACTAAGAACTGCAAACAATTATAATACAGCTAAGCATTGTAATATGTTTATAATTACAAATTTCATAATCAACAGAGGTGAGACACACACACACTAGGCAGAAACCAAAGTATGAAAATGTTCACACTACCTATCAGTCAACTTTTAAGTCATGTGTAGTAATTATGAAAAATTATGAAAAATGCCTATGCTACCAACATACACTGAAGCACCAAAAAAAACTGGTATAGGCATGCATATTCAAATACAGAGATATGTAAACAGGCAGAATATGGTGTTACGGTCAGCAACACCTATGTAAGACAACAAGTGTCTGGCACATTTGATAGATTGGTTACTGCTGCTACAATGGCAGGTTATCAAGATTTAAATGAGTTAGAATGTCATGTTATAGTAGGCACACAAGCGATGGGACACAGGATCTCTGAGGCAGCGATGAAGTGGAGATTTTTCTGCACAACCGTTTCACGAGTGCATCGTGAATATCAGGAATCTCATAAAACATCAAATCTCCGACACTTCTGCATCTGGAGAAAGCTCCTGCAAGAACAGCACCAATGGCGACAGCAGACAATAATTCAATGTGATAGAAGTGCAGCCCTTCTGCAAATTGCTGCACATTTCAATGCTGGGCGGTAAACAAGTGTCAGTGTGCCAACCATTCAATGAAACATAGATATGGGCTTTCTGAGCCAAAGGCCCACTCTTGTACCATTGATGACTGCATGACACAAAGCTTTATGCCTTGCCTGGGCTTGTCAACACCGAAATTGGACTGATGATGATTGGAAACATGTTGCCTGATCGGTCGAGTCTTATTTCAAATTGTATCGAGCAGATGGACGTATATGAGTATGGAGACAACCTCATGAATCCATGGACCCTGCACGTCAGTGGGACATGTGCTGCTGGACTGACAGGTGACACGTATGTAAACATCCTGTCTGGTCACCTGCATCCATTTATATCCATTGAGCATTCTGACAGACTTGGGCAATTCCAGCATGAAAATGCGATACCCCACATGTCCAGAATTGCTACAGAATGGCTCTAGGAACACTCTTCTGAGTTTAAACACTTTTGCTGGCCACCAAACTCCCCAGACATGAACATTACTGAGCATATCTGGGATGCCTTGCAACGTGCTCTTTAGAAGAAATCTCCACCCCTTCGTAGTCTTACGGATTTATGGACAGCGCAGGATTCACGGTGTCAATTCCCTCCAGCACTACTTCAGACATTAGATGAGGCCATGCCACGTTATGTTGTGGCACTTCTGTGTGCTCGCGGGGGGCCTAAAAAATATTAGGCAGGTGTACCAGTTTCTTTGGCTCTTCAGTGTGTAACACAATGTTGTTCAACATGTGCTGGAATACAGATAATTGAGGTCCGTGTTTCACAATATGGGATTGATCTCTCCAACTCTCATGCTTTCAAACTGAAGTAATATACACTTTGACTTCATTTACATTGTTTACTTTTCACTATACTCTTTCCTACATTTATTTTGCCTTTCAGTTTGCCTGTAATGGCCTCTGTTCCAATTTCTGGTTCTTATTTTTGGTCTAATGCCTGTCAACACACAAGTAACACAACTTTACAAGCTTAACACTCCAAAACAGAAACACACAGAGCATCTGAAAGCATTTAAATTTTTTGAATGTAACCCGCACTACGGGAAACCATTACTATAATTTAAGTTATTGCTTTATCAGTCATACAATGAACGTTTTTTTAATAAATGCTGACTGAATCATTAATGAATATCTTACTAATGAATGAAAAGTTTGGTCTGATTTAAATTAGATAAAGATTGCCACAATTCAAGTTTGATTTCACAATGCCTAATATAGTAATGATTTACTTCAAATGTTTAAAAAGGATCTTGTAAATATCAAATTTTTCACCTTGTTAACATTTTGTCGTGGTGCAGGCGAACCTCCAAAAGTGGGATTCTTACAGGCAGGAAATGCAGGCATCAACTCCATCTCTGAGATGAGATCGAGGGCATACTCCAGACCATTGCCACCAGTGCCACCCTCAAGAGCCACAGTCCAACCTGAACTTTCAGGAATTCCACGTTCTCGAACGACACTAGCAGCAAGTGACTCGCATGTTGTCCATGAATCAACTGCTGCAGTTCGAGTCTCCTCTTATGGTTAAACAAAAGATATAAAATCTGGTCATAATGAGTACTTCAAATTATGGATTATTTGTGAAACTAATACAACAGAAGCAGGTAAACAATTTATCCATAAGTAATGCTCCCTCGTGTAACTGAATGAAAGTCAACAAGAGGACATGCTTAAACGCTTAAAATTTAAATTAAGTCTTCTAATGTGCTCTTCTACAAAAATTAGTGCTACTGTCATAAAACTAAAATACATATGATTTTTGGGTTAGAGCAGCAGCATTACAGATTTTGACCTAAATTTTACAGATGCCTCAAGTATCTAGAACTGCAGTGGTTCATAAAACTGGTTACTCTGGATTCATAATGAACAGAGCTCCATCAGATTCATTCCTTACATGACAAAGAACTCTCCAAAAGTTTAAAAATTAATGTACATTGTAGTTAGTGCAAAAAAGAATCTACATTATTTAAGATTATAAAATAACAAGAAATACAATCACTGTTGGCTGATGGATAAAGTAGAAATAAGAAATAGCACACACAAAACACAAAGAATGCACCAAATATTTCTTCTTCTTCATCATCATCATCTTCTTCTAATACTCTTATATTTTACTTTACTAACATTTCAATGTAGCGAGTAATCTGTACAAGCCTTACCTTTGAGAAATAATTAAATTATATTGTGGAAAAGGAAACAGATTCTGTTCAATCAAGTGAAAAGTAAAATCTTTTTAAGTTCTAGTTAGCTCTATTTGATTCAAAGAAACTCACCAAAAATGTAATTCTTGAACAAGAAAAATTCATGACTGTCAGTGGTGGCAACTTTTCCCACAGAAATCAGCTAAGATATTCATTATTAAAAAATACTAAAGCTGGCAATTTAGGTATTCCCATTACTACATATGCAAAAAAAAAGATTTGTAGCACTACAGTGTCATAACGTACTAAAAATCTGTCACTCTCATAAAAAAACAAAAAAAGTTGATACACTCAGAATATATGTATATATTAAAACCTTCAGTGCACTCACCATCAGCAAAATGCACTGTAAGTGCCATATTCACACGCTTGCGGTTGGATCGCCATTCAAGCAGACTAGGGGGATATGTGCGAGCCAACTGACTTTCCACACGTGCAGACTGCAGCAACTTCCGCTGACACAATGCTTTGTAGCCATCATATGCATTATCTGACACATACCTAATGGGCAGAATAATGACATAATAAATAAAAGTTAGTAATTCTGCAAAAAAATTTGATCAAGATCGTATGAGTTTAAAATTTTATGTTCCTGTGGTATTTCTGGATTTAAGAACAACATTCACTTACATAAAAATATCTATAACACTTTTTAGTAAAACCATATTCAGTCAACAAAGCGAAATTCTGTTAGAGAGTTGACCAACTTACTAATGTGCATCAAGCAACATGTGATACAAATACATTTCTCGTTCCAGACTCAGGAATGTGAAATTAAAGGAGAAAGATATATCGAAATGACAAAAAGAAGAAAAAGAGGATAAAAGACAGCAACGTCCAAGTTGGATATTTGCCAGAAAGCAATTTGGGAAACTAAGAGAAATGACACAGTACAATATTCTAAGCATGTAGACATGGGTGTCAGTTCAAACAATGTTAATAACTTCCAAACCATTTGGAGTTAGAGAATCATTTGGGCTTTGAGAAAGCAAATTGTGAGGGGAACAGAGAGGGATGCCAAACGACGAAGTTAACAGAAAGGGAAAAAACTATGAGTGAAACTAACATCACAGAGGCAGAACATGATTGTAAGTAATAATGTAGATAAAACAACTTCAGTGTTGCACACAACTAACATAGAAATAACAGACTACACAAAGTTGTAAATTATCTTTTATATACTGGTCGCACATTTTATCTTGATTTTCTGATTGGTGGAAATCTGCTCCAGATCATGTGCACTCATTGCCAACTTTAGCTACATAGCAAAATTGTACAGCATAGTAATAAGTAGCCATTGTGAATATACTACTGATCTGTGTGTGATGTTATAGGTATTGATTGTTAAAATAATTTAGAAAAATAGGTGAAGGGGCTATACCTGGTCCTTCTGGTGGCTCGTCATCAATTGTCATGTAATTTCTGTGCTGCATTTATCCACTAAACGTTCATTTATTTTGTAAGCTATAGGCTTGCTGCTCTGGGAGGGGGCGGCATGGCTTGTTTCAACATCAATTTGCTACGAGATGATCGCAAGATACAACATCCAGCACTCCTCTGCTTAGGGGCCAAGTAAAATTGTATGACCTGTACACTGATTTGCCAAAACATCATGACCATCTGCTTGAAAGAGTGTGTGTCCACTTAATGAACACAACACAGCAGTGATTCAGCATGGCATGGATTCAACAAGACCTTGGTCTGTTTCCAGAAGTACGTGGCACCAGATATCTATGCACAAGTCATGCAGTTACCGTAAATTATTGTGAAGTGGTTTGCAGGCACGGAGCTGGTGGCCAATGGCGTCTCAGAGGTGTTCCATGGTGTTCATATCAAGCAAATTTGATGGCCAAGACATCAATGAGAGTTCACTATCACACTTCTCAAACCACTGTAGCATGATTAGAGACTTGTGATATGGACAGTCCTCTTACTGGAAGATGCCATCATCTCACGGGAAAGACATCCAGCATAAGGAGATGCAAGAGGCCCGCAATAAAGTTCACATAGTCCACATCTATCATGTTGCCTTTGATTACCACCAAAGTTCCTATGGAAACCCAGATCAATGTTCCCTATAGCAAAATATTACACCCAAGTGACTTATTTCCATTGACCCATGGTCCACTCTCAATTTTCCCACGCACGCTGCAATTGCAACAGATGATGTCTTGGGTCAACAAATCAACATGTACAGGTTGTCTGCTGTAGAGCCCCCCATTCAACAAATTGCATTCCAAAACACTTGTAACTGCACCAGCATACAGCATTGTACTCTTTCATCAGATCCGCCACAGGCTGCCACCTATCCTACCGTAAAGAACGGTTAAGCCTCTGATTTCCACATTCTATGATGGGCCATGGACACGCAACACCATGTCACTTAATCATCATTTCACCATCCTTCAATCACTTCCCATAGATGCTCAACACAGTACCGCACAAACACCCAACCAGCTTTGTTGTTTACCATATTTGCCCCCAATTGGCATATTATAACAATCAACCCATTGTCAGTGTTGTTTTAGTCAATGGATCTCCTGATTTTGTGATGTAAGAATGACTCTTCATTTATCTCTGCTCTGTTTATATTTCCTTCCCAAGTCATGAGCCCACAACACAATCAGGTAGCATTCATCCTTCTGGTAGCTAGTGGCCATAATGTTTAGTCTCTTCAGTATATATCATACGAAAAACACCAACTGTGAATATTCTGATTTAATATAGTTGTCTTTAAATTAGTTTTTAGTTTGCAAATGGTTAGTTACTGACAGTAATTGTATAATTGTGGACTTAACAAATTACATAAAATGCTGAAAAACAGTCACAATTTGTGTTTTAATTAACAAATCAATAGAAGAGGACATTATTAAATTTATTCTTAAAATTAAAAAATGCAAAATGCTTATGTTACCTTATAAAAAGTTGACATTCTGAGAAGCATGGCTGTAGTACAATCATAACAGTTGCAATTTAAGCAGCAAGCAACCACAACTATGGTTTTAAAAAGTTTATTCAACTGAAACTATTACAGGTTTTATATTCATTATGAATACATCTTCAGGCAGCTCCTACTGCTTTCCTTTCTTTCTCACTGGGCCATTGTTTTGTATTCGTTACTGATGTAGTGCACCAACATAAAAAAAAGGTTTTTCATTCATAATTCTATAAAATTAAAAGGGATTTTTTTCATTTTGACCTTCGCATAAACATTCAAATTCAGGATAAATTCATTGCACAGAAACATGCACCACTTAAGTTTTCACCACATTTAACTTTTTATTAACTAACATATAATTTCATAGACATTTCTGTAAAGGTCAGAATGCAAACATCTCTCTTAACTTAACCAAATTGTGAATGAAAAATCTTTTGTTTATCTTTGAGCACCACACCAGTAACAAATACAACATGAGACTCCAGCAAGAAAGAAAGGAAAGCTGTATGAGCCCCCTGAAGATGGATGTGTAATAAATCGAAAACTGGTAATAGTTTGCATTAAATAATTTTTTTTAACCATACTGCTTAAATCGTAAACCTTACAAAAAGTGATTGTCCTATTGCAATCTACATATATTGCAAGCTGACTCTTAATAAGTAAGCCTCCTGCACAGAAACTATGCATATGCCTTAGTACATTTTTCCTTTACCTATAATCTTTATCACACCTCTGTTGTGAATTCTGAAGTATCTTCTCACTTCTTCTGCAATGGCTATCAATTACCCTTCTTTACATCCCTCCCTCCAATCATTTTTTGAAGTCTCACGTACCTCTGTTCAAGTAAATCACTGTACTATTTCTTCAAAATTGCTGATATCACTGTTTCACTAATAATAGATAAGCTCAACAAATTAGCAATAAAATGATTGAAAAGATATCAAATACAATAACACTTATTGACCATTGTCAGCAACACATAAACTTACTTAAGTAAATATTTGTAAAGTGTCTTTGATGGTGGAAAGACAGAGAGACAATTTGCAATCAACAGCCACCCTCGTTCATTGTTTGCATCATTCTCATTTTTCCACGTCTGGTTACACAACTGGCACAGGATTTCATCCCTCATTTTTTCATTGATTATTCCCTGCAAAGTAATAAAACACTTCAAATATAAACACTTTAGAGAGATGACAGTCTAAAATTACTCACAAGAAGCTCTCTAGCAACAAATTATAATAGAGTTCAATGTTACATACCCTCAAAAATCATATCGTTAATGATCTTTTTGGAAAAAGGCTGACAAACATGAAAAGAGGATTTCTTAAGACTGCTTACTAACAATGAGTACCCACTGGATAATTCTTTTCTCAAATACTTCTGGTAATCAGGATTTTCCAATAGCATACCTGGCACTGATGTCAGTTCACAATAGCGTGTATTCTACCAGAAAATGGAGACACAGAGTAATTATCTGTAGGGTTAATGGGAGCCGAACTTTATGTTTACAGAAGTTCCACAGAGTTCAAATTGTAGCTGCCTACATGTGTCTTATTGTCCATAGGCAGTTACTTGTAACAAACAGAAAATTCAGTTGAGAAAACTGTTAACATTAGAAGGAGCCAGAATGCCTGCCTGCTTGGTAACACACAAGGTGAAATGTGAAGTTCTGCCAATAACACTGCAACTCAAGAAAGGAAACAGGACTAATCTGATGAATTACAGACCCATATCATTGATGCCGATTTGCAGTACAAATTTGGAGCATATATTGTGTCTGTGTATGTGCAGATGGATATGTGTGTGTGTGTGTGTGCGAGTGTACACCTGTCCTTTTTTTCCCCTAAGGGAAGTCTTTCCGCTCCCGGGATTGGAATGACTCCTTACCCTCTCCCTTAAAACCCACATCCTTTCATTTTTCCCTCTCCTTCCTTCCTTCCTGACGAAGCAACTGCCAGTTGCGAAAGCTCGTAATTCTGTGTGTGTTTTGTTCATGTGCCTGTCTGCCGGCGCTTTCCCGCTTGGTAAGTCTTGGAATCTTTGTTTTTAGAGTATTGTTTTTGTGACATGAGATCCTTACATGATACAATTGATGGACAACATTGACAAAGTCCATAGAAGGACAGCTTGGTTTGGATTATCGAGAAAATGGGGAGAGAGTTTCACAGATTTGATAAGTGAGTTGGGGTGTCAATCATTAAAACAAAGGTATTTTTTTGCGGTGAGATAAACATAATAAAATAAGAAATAACAGAGCTTTGAAGGAAAGATTTTTAAGTGGTCATTATTTCCAATTGCTGTTAGAGAATCAAATAGCAGAGAAATAGTCTGAAGGTGGTTCGATGAGCCCTATGCCAAACACTTTAGTGTGAATTGTAATCATGCAGATATGAACAAAACACTTAATATAGAAACGCTGTATTCCGAAACTTCTAAATCTTCTTTTTGGGAGGCAAGAGGAATTGGCTGATGACAGTCCCGAAGGAATGTTGAAAGAAACTGGGAAAGTACAGGGAGAAGCTGGGGGATTCACAATACAACAATGGCATTAAGAAAAAAATAAAGATTACAGTCAGTCAGCTGTGGTGGGAGAGATATGTAACAGGGGAAGAAGAAACTGTTGCTGGAACAAAGAAAGGAATTTAGTAGGAACAGGAAGAGTGGAGGTGAGGATAGTGACTGGTGAAGATGCTAATTGATGAAGGGGGAAGGTGGAGACGTACAGAGAACGAAGGTCACAACTGCACAATATATTTTTAAAAAATCAGAAATTTTCTATCTTTTCTGCATGACAGCTCACTGCCCAACTTCTCTTCTAACTGTTAAATAATGAAATATTCTCATAATATACATATAACATTCCATCCAAAATTTTCCATAATTGCACAGTTAGAGAAAGAACTCACACAGGACAATACAAAATCCATTGTATATTTATCAAAGATGAAAAGAAAGTTCTTTGTTATTATCAGACACTTCACCTGTAGCTGAAGTTATTTTATTCACCAATACTGTATGCCTGCTGCTACAAACATGCTGAATTTTTGTGCAGCACAAACCAATCAGACAAAGAACATTAAAGAATTATTTATCACAATAACAGATTGTCTTTGATGAGAGGTGGGCAAATTCACTAATGCGGGCTTGGGCTCCCATGTGTTCCTGCATTGCTTGCCCTTGGGTGCTGTCAGGCAGCAGTTCCCCATCCACCTCTCCGCTAACATCGTTTATTTGTTACTGATATACAAGCGGCAAAGTGGGCCAGTTTACTTTGTGTTGTTAGTGTTGTCACTATCAGAGTCTTTTTGGCATTTGTGGTACAACAGAATTAGTGAGAGGAAGATGGCTGAGGAATTAAGATCCTCAAAACAAAAACTGGTTGAACCACTATTCTTCAACCCAGTGTGGGAAGAAAATCACTTCCTTTTGGAAACACAAACCAGCCTTTAGTGTTTCTTTTGTAATGCTATTTTAATCACATGGAAGAAGTACAGTGTGTGTGTGTGTGTGTGTGTGTGTGTGTGTGTGTGTGTGTGTGTGTGTATGTGTGTGTGAATTTCTTGAAAATATTACTATTATCTATAATGTATTATGTGTGGTTTTGACCTTTATTTTACCTCTTCCTTGAAATGTCAGAAAGTAAACCATGTCACCCACAATGATGAGTGAGCTTACCACACAGCTATTAAAATAGCCAAAACAGTGTGCCCCTTCACAAAAGAAGAATTTGTGACAAGGTTGTTGCTGCCTCAACAATCTTGTATCCAGTGACCCTTTCTGTTTTTTGAAATAGTTTCTCTTACATGGAGAACAGTTTGCAGATGCAAGGCTGAGGACATGGAAAGGCAAGTGAAAGGTAAGACTATGGATTTAGTTTTTTTTCCCTCTCTTTGGCTTTGGATGAAAGCATGAATGTAACATGCTGTATTTATAAGAGGTTTTGATGCTAAGTTCAATGTCATGGAGGAACTCCTTCATTTCGTGCCAACACATGATACAACGATGGACAATGACATATTTTATTGCTTAGAAAACATTATTGACAAATACTCTTACAAGCTTTGATGGGAAAAACTTCCATTGATTTCAACTGATGGAGCTCTTGTAATAATTAGTAAAAAGTCTGGTGTTGTTGCTTTGATAAGAAAAACGTTGAAAGAAGTTGGTATCCAATAAGAAATACCAGTGATACAGTATGTCCTACATCACGTTAATAAGCCGGCAAAATGTGCCAAAATACAGGATACCATGGATGTTGTTGAAAAAACCATTAATAAACTGAGATTGTTTGGGATGTTGATAGTTTATAAATCCTTCCTAGCAGAACTAGGTTGTGACTATTTTGTGCTGTATTTTTTGAAGTACAATGGCTGAATTGAACAATGGAAACTCCAGGTAGGAATATCAACAATGTAGGAAAAGACAGATTGCTACTTACTGTAAAGAAGACACGTCAAGTTGCAGACAGGCACAATTAAAAGACACTTACATAAAGCTTTTGGCCACAGCCTTCATCAGTAAACAACACACACACACACACACACACACACACAAACACACACACAATGGGCGCACCTCACACAAACACGGCCGCCAACTCCAGCATCTTGGGCTGGAATTGTGTTGTTTCTTTTTCCACCCTTGCATAAGGACATGGCATTATTCACAGTTATTCATGGATATGGAAGTAAAAGAGAGTGATGACTCTACAAAGCACCTGACAGAGCACAACTTTGCTGGATAGACATAAACTAATTACCAACATTTTTGACACCGTTTTGCTGTTATGGATAAAGCAACTTTCAGATGGGTCTTCTAAACACTTTTTGAATATTGCACTAGTTATAAATTAAATAAATCTTGGAAAGGAGACAATGAGTGAATATTTTGATGAATTTGTTACTGTGCTAAAGCCTTTGTTCGAAAACTCTGATTGTAGATTTAGTGACTTAAACCAATTTGAACTTTACTTTAGTATTTTTGCAACTCCTTTTGCAGTGGATGTTGGAAGTGCACCTCCTGAAACTCTTTTGGAGCTCATTCACTTTCAGTATAATGCCCAGGAAGAGATTTCACACTGCAGAAAATACTGATATCTTTTACAAGAACATCTCTTGAAAACAGTTGCTGCAACTGTTTTGAATAGCTGCTCAAGTCTGCAGTATGTTTGGGACCACATATTTGTGTGAAAGTATTTTCTCAGTAATGAAATTAACAAAACTGAAGTTTAGGAGCAGCCTTAATGACATTCAGCTGACTGTAGCAATGTGTCTGATAACCTGTAATCTCACTCCAAACATCAAGATGTTAATAAAAAACATTTAAAACCAATTGCAGAGTGATGAAAATATATGTAGCTTTCTTTTTCATAAATAGTAGGCCAGCTCCAAACTCATCCCTCCTCAGTAACATTACAACCATGTAATAAGTAAACAGATTTTTAATAAAACTTATTACTTTATGTCTGTGTTTGTGACCAGGAAATTAAGTCAATGAAAAAGATACATTTACCTTGGTCCCTATCCCCCACCCCACCACTTGCCGCACTCTCCACCAAAGAGAACAATATAATTTTTAACATATCATACTGCTTATATCTGCTGTCAACCTATGCAATGTATTACTTCGGGGCACTGCTTTGCTCATAACAAAGTGAAAAGATTGCTCTTTATTCATTTCTTTGTCACTGTGTTATGGCTCTATTGAACTTCAGATGGTCAGTCATGTTACTGTCATTTGCTGGTGTCATCTGAATGTGTACACGCCTTTAGTTTTTTTCAAATGAAGCAAGAATGGTACATTTGAGCTCAGAGAAAAGCAGAACATGTTTTACGAACTGGACACAGGGAAAAAAGAATCAAAATAAAATTTCCCTTACTGACAAACATAAGGAAACAAGAGGACTGTTTTGCAACCTAATAATTGACATGCAAAGCCTTAACTGATGAGACAGCACATAACAGCATGCATGCTACTGTAAATTATCTGCTTTTCTTCACGACAGAATTGTTATATGTTAAGTATTGTTACTTTTTCATTCAATGGCACTCTTATGTGAGCTAAGAGATGCTACACTTCCACAAATATTATGCAGATGTTATACTTGTATTGTCATACTATAATAATTACAAGAATATAAATAATACTTACAATGATATAATGGGACTACAAACTCGAGCATCAGCTGTTGATCGTGTATTGTTAGTAGTCTTCAGTTCAGTTCACAACTGTACATAATAAAAGTCCAAGAACTAAAGAATGAATCCTATCAATAATTTCAACACATTTTATATCATTCGAAATGTGTCCTACAAGCATTGTTGCTGAAATACAGTCTCTCAATTCTATTTTGAATTCCCATGTTCTTGTCTCCAGCAATGGAGATGCTATGGTGGAAGAGAAGCAGAACAAATTTGGCTGGCAAATGGATAACACTCATACCAATGTGTCAGGGCAAGAAAAACATGTGTGTTACATGACAAAATTTATACATATCTGAATAATAATGAATGTTATGCAAGTTTGAGGTATTCAAAGGGTGACACTATAAGTCGATAAAACAGACACATAATGGGAAAAAGATGAAGATAAGGGAGAAGTGATTCTATGAGAATTGTTTTCCAAAGAAAATAGTTAAACACAATTCCAAGAAAACATATAAAAAACCTTGGCTAACTAAAGGAATAAGAATATCTTGCAACTGTAAAAGAGAACTGTATCTAACAACAAGAGGGAGTACTGACCCCGAAATTGTTCAATATTATAAAAACTATTGTGCGGCACTGAGAAAAGTTATTAAAAAGTCCAGAAGCATGCGTATCATGTCTGAGATCAGTAACTCTGATAATAAAATTAAAGCAATTTGGAATATTATTGAAAGGGAAACAGGGTAACCAAGAGCACAGGAAGACTTTAGTGCCATAAAACTGAATGACAAGTGTACTAACAAACAATCAGAAATTGAAAATATTTTCAATAATCATTTTTTAAATGTTGTTGAGAAAATAGGATCTAGATCTTCACTAGAAGAGGCAAGGCTACTAATAGAAGAGGCCATACCTGTGCATTTTGAAACAACTGTAATTCCACCAACCTCTCCCTCTGAAATCAGTAAAATAATCAACTCACTGAAAAGTAAAAGCTCTTAAGGAATTGATGGCATTTCCAGCAAGGTACTTAAGGCTTGTTCCCCACAGATAAGTAGGATTCACAGCCACGTATGTAATAGCTCTTTGGAGCAGGGTGTTTTCTCTGATAGACTGAAATATGCCATTGTAAATACATTGCATAAAAAGGGGGATACATCGGATGTCAACAACTACCGCCCAATCTCTCTTCTGACAGCTCTATCAAAAATTTTTAAGAAAGTAATGTATTCACGAGTAGTCTCCCATATTTGTAAAAATAAAGTACTAACAAAATGTCAGTTTGGTTTTCAGAAAGGCTTTTCAACAGAAAATGCTATATACACTTTCACTCGTCAAATATTAAATGCTCTGAATAACCGGACATCACCCATTGGTATTTTTTGTGATCTCTCAAAGGCCTTTGATTGTGTAAATCATGGAATTCTTTTAGATAAGCTAAGTCATTTTGGTTTGAGGGGGGGCAGTGCACAAATGGTTTAATTCATACTTAACTGGAAGAATGCAGAAAGTTGAAATAAGTGGTTCATGTAATGTTAAAACACCAGCTGATTCCTCAAACTGGGGGGCTATCAAGTACAGGGTCCCACAGGGTTCCGTCTTAGGTCCTTTACTGTTCTTGATATACATTAATGACTTACCATTCCACATTGATGAAGATGCAAAGTTAGTTCTTTTTGCTGATGATACAAGTATAGTAATAACATACAAAAACCAAGAACTAAGTGATGTAATTGTGAATGATGTTTTTCACAAAATTATTCAGTGGTTTTCAGCAAACGGATTCTCTTTAAATTTTGATAAAATGCAGTATATACAGTTCCATACAGTAAATGGCACAACTCCAGTAATAAATATAGACTTTGAACAGAAGTCTGTAGCTAAGGTAGAATTTTCAAAATTTTTAGGTGTGTCCATTGATGAGAGGTTAAGCTGGAAGCAACACATTGATGATCTGCTGAAACATCTGAGTTCAGTTACGTATGCTATTAGGGTTATTGCAAATTTTGGTGATAAGAATATCAGTAAATTAGCTTACTATGCCTACTTTCATTCACTGCTTTCGTATGGCATCATATTCTGGGGTAATTCATTGTTGAGTAGAAAAGTATTCATTGCTCAAAAACGTGTAATCAGAATAATTGGTGGAGCCCACCCACGGTCACCCTGCAGACATTTATTTAAGGATCTAGGGATCCTCACAGTAACCTCACAGTATATATATTCACTTATGAAATTTGTTGTTAATAATCCAGCCCAGTTCAAAAGTAATAGCAGTGTACATAGCTATAACACCAGGAGAAAGGATGATCTTCACTATGCAGGGTTAAATCTGACTTTGGAATAGAAAGGGGTAAATTATGCTACCACAAAAGTCTTTGGTCACCTACCAAACAGCATCAAAAGCCTGACAGATAGCCAACTAACATTTAAAAATAAATTAAAATAATTTCTAGATGACAACTCCTTCTACTCATTGGCTGAATTTTTAGATATAAATTATGGGGGGGGGGGGGGGGGGGGGGCAAAAAAAACTTATACATTAGTGTCATGCAATAATTTAGTGTAATGTAATATCTTGTACATACATCTTTTATTAACCTGACACATTCCACATCATTATGAAGTGTCGTATTCATGATCTATGGAACAAGTATTAATCGAATCTAATCTAATCTGAGAAGACTATGACAGAGCATTGGAAGATCTAAGTTGAAACAAGGCACCGGAGTAGATGACATTCTCTCAGAATTATTGAGATTCTTCGCAGAATCATCCAGACCAAAATTATTCCACCTAGTATGCAGTACACATGAGGCAGATGAAATACTCTCAGACTACGACATGAATTTAATGATATCAACATCAAAGAAGGCAGCTGCTGACAGATGTCAGTATTACTGAACCATCAGTTCAATAACCCATGTTACAAAGTACTAAAACAAATTACTTACACAAAAAAATGACTCACAGATGCCTACCTTGGGAACGATCAGTGTGAATTTTGGAGAAATGTAGGAACACGCAAGATAATGCCAATAGTATGACTTGTCATAGAAGAAAGATTGAAGAAAGGTAAATCTACGTTTATATCATTCATAGATTTAGAAAAAGGTTTTGACAGTACTGACTGAAACACTTATTCAGATTCTGAATGTAGGGGTTATGAAACACAGGTCCAAAGTGTATCTACAACTTTTACATCTATGCAATTAAAAGAGCCAAAGACATGAAAAGAAGGTAGTCATTGGGAAGGGAGTGAGACAGGGATGTAGCCTATTTTCAATGTTATTCAACTAAACAAGCAGTAAAGGGGAATTTGGAATGGGAATTACAGTTCAGGGAGAAAAAAATAACGAGAATTAGCAACAACATTGTAATTGTGTCGGAGGTGGCAAAGGACATGAAAATTCAGTTCAGGGTGGTGTCTTGAAACCAAGTTAGAAGATGAAAATTAACAAAAGTAAAACATGGGTAATGACGTGTAGTTGAATTAAATCACGTGAATTAGATTACATTACGGAAGCGAACTGTGACTGATAAGCAGTCCAGACAAGAAGAAAATAGAAGCTTTTGAAATGTGATGCTACAGAAGAAAACTGAAAATTAAATGGACAGCATGTGCATGTGCACATGCACATTCCCCTCCCCCCTTCCCCCCTGTCCTCACACACCAGCTGTAATTGAACATGAAAAACTGAGTTCGCTGTACTCCATGCTAAAGCTAGAACAGAAGCAAAGGTTCAAAAGTTAATGCAAATTTTGAATTTTAAGTAACATTGGGTCCTCACACACCAGCTGTAATTGAACATGAAAAAATGAGTTCGCTACACCCCATGCTAAAGCTAGAACAGGAGCAAAGGTTCAGAAGTTAATGCAAATTTTGAATTTTAAGTAACGTTATGCACTACGTTTGATTTTAATTAATTTGTAATTTATTTTGTAATTCATTTCACTCAAGAGATAATAATTAAAAACGTCCCAGAACAAGTAAAAAAGGACATCCACTCAAATTGGAAGTTGATTACCAAGAACATGATTTCTAAAAAGAAAAAAAACTTACCTTGTTGGCTATGTAATCACCAAGCGCAATTTCTTTCTTGCCACTCAAATTATTGTCATTCATAAACCTCAGAATCAGCTTGAAAATAGCCAGAGAATCCTGATAATCAATGTCTTTTGACTTAGCAAGAAACGGTGTCTTAATAGGCTCCCTCTTCATGCCCCAAAGATGACTCTGAAATATAGTTACATACTCATTATACTTCTGAGAAATCTGCATTGTTCATATTACACAAGGTACATGTCTAAAAGATGGAAACCCTCTGTGGTTGGAACTAGCTAATTGTTTCTCAGTTAAAACAATTCAGAGACAACTATGGTTTTTCTCTGTGAAATTAGAATAAAAAATAAGTGGCTATCAAGTCTACTACTTCGAATGACTTTGTTAAGCCTAATAAAATTAACAACTCAACTACAAACTATGACATTCTAATAAGTTAAGCTTTTTAAACATTTTAATGATCTACATTTACATCTAATCATATCAGAAGAAACAAAAACAAATTTTAGTACAAGTCAGGACCCCATAGCACAGATACAAAAGGTAGCAGAAACATGATTAAAAACTCATGTCTTAGTAGATTATAAGGCCACCCCCAAACCCAGTCCAATCCAAGTTATGTTAAGTGACATTATTAACCATATACTTCTCGATAACACGATTAACTGTATCAAAGGAAAATTCTCTTGAGAAACCTACAAAATTGGCAAGGAGACAGAATGGCTGACCAATACTTACCGTCAGGAGGTGCAATTCCAGTACTATTGATAGACGCATTGTTGTTTCCCTCACCATCACATCAGGTGTGTCCCTCTAATTCTGGGGTCTGAGTGTTTGCCACTGCTTTCTAACCTTCCACAATGCAAACTTCTTTCCTTCCCGAGGAAAGAATTAATAGTTCTGAAACTGGGATTACTGTTTTCAATTTTTTAAATGTGTCTATCAGCAGCACTGGAATTTTGCCTCCCAAAGGTAATTATTAGCCAGGCAGCCTACAGCACCCAGGAGCCAATTTACGCAGGGTTAAAATGGCATGTGTCCATTTAGCACTCTCAATCTTGCCCCAGACTCCAAGGCTTCTTCCATAAATGAAGAAGTGTGTGATCAGTACAAACAGAGCTCACACACTTTTAAATCTCAGGCAAGGATAAATTTTCAGTATACAACTCTTATTTATCAGAAATGAATTTGATGTTTGTTCTTAGCACCAGAATTAGAATTTTTTATGTTTCCATAAATTACTGCTACACATATCAAGAAGTTTCTTGATGAAATCCATAACAATTTCCTGTTAAAATAATTGACTATCATGCATTGTTTTTTAAAAACATCAAATTCTTCAGCACTTTTCACAATACATATAATTTTATCACACATACTATATTTTATGGTTATAGAAGAGTGCTGTAAAATTTCCAATTCCACACAACAAAATAATATTTTTAGAAGCAACATTTACCTTGAAGTAGACATTGGTGAATTTAGTAAATGCATAATGATCGATGTCATGTGGTAGATGATACTTCTCATTCTGGGCAGATGACTGTACACCACCAACTACTTTTACCAAATTTCTTTCTGAATGGACTTGTTGCCAATCTATGAAATAGAAAAACAATATGAATTAGTAGTAATAAATTGTCGGTAATAAAAGATTGCCATTATGTCTTTTAATGATGTATATTTCCATACTTAACTGTATATTGATAAGTGATTTTGTTCTTAACAGTCTGAACTACTTCTGAAGATGCAATTAATTTGCAGCACCATTTTCAGTTATCTACATCCTGACAACAGATTATGAACAATGTGTCATAATGATATCCTTCAGTCTTTTTTATGTTATCTTACTAACTTTATAATAACTGATAACTGGGTGATGGTACTCATGCCGATGTAGAAGGTCAAACAGTGTTTATGTAACAGCAAGTATATGACATGTGTCATTTCACAGGTGGCTGTCCCTTTGACAGTTCCGAAAGCTCCGAAAGCTTGTAAAAGTTAAATGCTTTTGTGCATATGTTCCATTGCTACCACTTGTTGAGTAGACTTTTCATCTATTCATTTACATTATATTATCAATAACTGATTATTTTTGTTGTTATAACTTTATAAAAAGTTATACATATTTCCTTTTTTTAAAAATAAAATATGTCTGACCTAATAATTTATAAGTATCATGTGAGTGGTTCACATATAGATTAAATTAAGTGAATTTTTTGGTTATTTAAAAAGTGAAAGAGAACAGGGGCACTACATAATAATATGACAGGTTCTTTCTGACAGTATATCAATTTAGGAAGTTGAGAATATCTATGCTTCAATACTAAATATCATAACACAGACCGTCAGAATTTGTTTCATTCTCAAAGCTCTTACCATCAAGTTTACTAAAGATGAAAGCTAACTCTGCAGGTATCTCCAGGTGGTTCACACCAGCTACAGCACGAGAAGCCCTCTCCTGCTCCTCACGCTGTGCCTTCACTCGGGCTCTTTCACGTGCTACCTTTTCAACCTCTGCTCGTCTCTTTAGTTCTTCCTGAAAGGAAAAAAAAAACAGCTATAAATTCAAGTATTTCTAAAAAGAAAGAAAATAAAAAATAGTGTTGGAAAGTTCTTGTGGAATACATACTTTTGGATTCAAAGAAAGGAGACCTCTCACTGAAAAGAACAAAAATTGAGTTGTCAATAGGCACACACAAAAAGAAAGAAAACTTGCTAGCTTTCGCAGTTTATCCTTTTACAATCTAGAGCAAAACACACACACACACACACGTCTATGCACTTATATGGTGCCGGGAGTCCAGCAGGCACTATATAGGGACATAGGTTTGTATGCGCATTTGTATATATAAGTGAAGTGTGCGCATGTATATGTTCTGTGTGTATTTCACTCTAGATCATAAATGTATAACTATGAAAGCTAGAAACTTTTCTCTCTTTTTGTATGTGCGACTCAATGCTTCTGCTTTTCTGTCAGTGGCCTCCTTTAGTGCAAAAGTATTAACATAAAAATAGCAATTGGTACACAAATCAGCATACATAAAGAAAATTATTTATTACAAATAGGCTGCAGAACACCCATATAAACACATGCATTTCAGAACAAACTTTACTGCTATATGTTTCATGCCCAAAACACCAAACGGGAATTTCTTGGCATGAGCCACATAATACACCGATGTCATCAGCAATCCCTCTGATGCTGATCCAGTGGTTTTCCAGAACCATTTTCTTTATATTTTTCTACACTGTCATCAGTAACTGACGTGC
The DNA here is from genome assembly GCF_023897955.1 of Schistocerca gregaria. Lineage (NCBI taxonomy): Eukaryota > Metazoa > Arthropoda > Insecta > Orthoptera > Acrididae > Schistocerca > Schistocerca gregaria. The sequence goes on from NC_064921.1 coordinate 432,295,670, forward strand.
TAAGGCATCCAGGGCTGTTGTTGTCTTCAATGTTTATTCAACCCTCTTTGAAACATTTACACCACATGCAAGCTCTTGTCTTACTCATAACAGATTCGCCAAAAAGACAGCCAATATTTCAAAAGCGGTGCTGCACTTCATTTCATTTTTCAAGCAAAATTTAAAGGAAATTCTTTGATCTGTCTTTTTCTAAAGTGAAAATTTGCCGAGCACTCGAAAACACATATAACCTTTTCAACTGTCAACAATAAACTAAATATTCAAAATAAATGAAAATACAAAAATACATCAGGAACATGTACCAAAAAGTAGCAACAAAATTTTGAAAATCAGATGATAAAGGTTCAAGAATTTAAAAAAAAAATTGTTTGGCAGGGTGAAACAACTTGTACAAATAGGAAATGGAATATCACATAGGCTCAGTCATAGATAAAGCAGGTGGCTGGTTTCAGTTCAGTGGTAGAATACTAGGGAAATGCAATCAGTCTACAAAGAAGATTCCTTATGAAAAACTCATGTGATCACTCCTAGAATACTGCACAAGTGTGTGGGACCCACACCAAATAGGACAAACTAAACTGGCAAACACTTGAAGACACACACAAACTATCCCATGAAATGCTGCTTAGTAAGTTTCAAGAGCCAACTTTAGTTGATGAATCTATGAATATATTACAATCTCGTGCGAAGACAAGACAAGACTAATTACAAAACACACTTCCTGCGCTCTACACATCAATAGAATGAGGAAAAGTCCTAATAACAGGGATGTACACTCTGCCACATGCTTCACAGTGATTTGCAGAGAATGTATGTGGATATGAATGTAGATGTAAATGTAGACATAGATGTTCTTCACTTGCTTCAGCTCATCTGTGTGGATCCAGCAGTCACGAATTAATTCTGTTACGGCTGTAACATTCCACGTGCCACTATACTGAAATAAACTAAACAGTTATTTGTCATTAGTTTATGGGTTTAAGATCATAGATGAATAAGATTTCTTAGCACTTCTGTTGAACTGCTGTGCTTCTGTAAATCTAATTGCTTTACTACATTCAATGTAAGCTGTCTCACTTGTAGCCTTTACCACAAATAAAAAATTAAAAACCATGAAGAACTGTTAGGAGGCTCCTTTTAAAAGGTCACAAATGTTTCCTAACAAGTATTTCGTAACAAAGCAAAAGATAAAATATATTCTACCTCTAACAGACCTTTTTCCCAAAGAAATTTAAATAGCTGTCTCCAATTACCTAAACTGCCACACATTCACAAGTACTTATTGAAATGTCCCTTTCGTCCAAACCTGGGAGCTTACATTGTGTCACACTGTTGGCCACGATCAGAATCCTTACAATCTTGGCAAAGTGCAGCACACATGTCAAATTATGTTATGTACTGCTCTGTAGAGTTAATAGGAGACATTTGTTGGCACACTCACATTAATCCTCTGCACTGCTATACTGTTAAATCAGTCTAAATAAATAATGCCAGCATTGCTTTGACCCAGGAGACAGGGTTAAACCTCTCATACTGTAAAGCCATTAACTGAAGTCATGTAAGTATGTAAATACTTTCAAAAGGATTCCAAGATCCAACCACTGGATTGGAAAATGCACATCACTAATAGCTCATGCATCACTTCCAACAGACTCCTAGAAACTACTGCTGATAATATCCACAACAACCAAACAGGAATATAGTTTAAAGCCAACACAGAACACAACAAACACCACACTCAGATTTTCACACTAAGAACTGGAATGTACTGATTTTAATTAAATCTTGCAAAGTCCATCTGATTCACTATACTCCATTGTCTCTTCCAACCTAATTGGAAGTTTTGGCCTACTGCTCATTTGTACAGTCTCTAAATAGCAACACTTGTCTGGAATAGCGAACATGGCTGAACCTGAAATTCTGGTCTGCACACTGGAACAAATTTTCAGGTTCTGTCAGTTTACCACACTGCAAGAAACAATTTATTTAATCACAAATGATCATCTAGTCCCAACATCAGAAATACACTATCAAAACATCATCTCTGGAGCACAGCTACAGCTACACCTCATGAGGGCTGTTGATTGACTTCGAATTTCACACACTCCAAAAGTGCTCCAACTGTGAATTGCTTGCCCTGCAAAAGAACTGGGTTGGCAAAGACCACTGCCCATTTTGGAGGATTAGAGAAAGGTTAATGCATCAGCTCCCTTCCCTGTCACTGTCAACCACAGTAGTGAACAGGACAGGCACATAGGTTTCACCAGGACATAATATGTTACATTACCTTCAGCTGTTTGTAGCGCACTCTCTGTCTACGCCCACGGAAGAGTGCTTGAGCACGTATAACTCCATGTCTGACAGTTCGGTACTTCCGTCGAGCAGACCAGCCACGCAGGTGTGCTTGGATGACTACAGCACTTCGGCGAATGGCTCGGTATCGTCGTCGAGCCAGCCAACCTCGTACATGTCGCTGCACAGTGACAGCTGCCTTTTTAACAACTTCAGCACGCTCACGTTCCAGTCTTCGTTCGAGGCCCTCTCGTAGGAAGACACGTGATGTTCCTAACTGGTAATCACCACTACCACTTGCTGCCGTTTCAAGTATCACACGACATAGCTCTCTGGTAAAGGAAGAAAGAAATAAAAAATTCAATTCTCATTGCTGGCACAATTTCATTTGATTTCCAAAAAAAAAGTTTCACTAATATATTTTTGCAAGTAAAATTAGCATGAATATGGGGTTCTATTAATGTATTATACCCAATGAGTTGTGAGTAAACTGGAAGAATGAATAGACTCCTAACCCACTGAATCTATCACTTCTTTTTAAACAGGGTGGGTATACGATCAACACGATTTTTCTATTGACCATACGGCCACTATAGCTATGAGGTCAAGTTTTCCCACCTGTAAGATGTCAGTGAATAAAAATCCTATTAGCTTCCATAAACAGCCATTTAATTCATACACTTTCTGGCTACGAAAGACACATGTTGTCTGTGCAAGAAACTGCTCAGGCATATCTACATCCGTTTGAATAACTGTAATTTTTCATCGTATATTGGTCACTGCCGCCACAAAAAAGGGGTCACAAAGGTTTTTAAACACTGCTTGTGCACTGGGTAACTCTGTCCCAAAAGCTATAAATGGATTGTAGGAACTGTGAGGGTGGTAAGTGGAAATAGATGAAAAAGAAGCTCTGGAAGACACTACCAGAAAATTATTAGTTCAGATCATTTCACAAAATTGATTCGATGCTTGTTCCACATACTAGACTGATGCAATGCTTGTTCCAGATACTAGATCACAAATCTCAGTTTGAATTAGATAATGGAGAAAATAGATTAGTGGGAAATACAGATTTCTTACTGACAGAAGAGGATGCAAACAGATCATATAAAACTGTGTTGGACTGATGTATCATTAGCCTTGTATGAATGGAAAACTCTCAAAAAATTAAGTGGTTTTAGTTGGCAGAAAAACTGCAATGAGGTTAGAGGTGATGGAAGTAGTCACATTTTTTAATTGGCTTGGTATCCGCAGAACAGAGCACCAGAAGGATTATTTTTGCAGTACTGGTTAAACAAATGATGGCACAGAAGACATTAAAGTTGGTGGAATGCAGAACAATGAAGTCATTACAAGTTATAAAATTGTTATGTAAAACATTAACATATACTAATGATGTGGAAAGAACTATACAGCGAATCCTTACACGGAACAGAAACAGCAGCCTAACTATGTTATATCATAGTTCAGTGTAAATGAGATAGCTTGAACTGAGTAACTGAACTATTTCTTAATACATATATTAATTAAAAGTGAGTGGTTGCTGTTTCTGCTTCCTTTAATAATCTGTATGTATTGCCACATGATCACAGTCACATGGTCACTGTTTTGCTACATAGTACAACAATGCTTAAAAGTAATTAAGAGCCCATGGACAGAAAATGAGGAATAAAAATACCTGTGAAAACTTCAATAAACAGAAGTAAGTGTTCTAAAAATAAATAACGGGAAATGAAACAGTAAAGCCTGAATGATAGTCACAGAAATGATACAAGATATGCATGATGAATAACAGATCTGCAGAGAAAACGGAATGCTTCTTATGAGGAGAACAATCCCATGGTACTTTGAAAATAATAGATAAGATAATTTCACTTCAATTCCAAGAAGATGTGCAAGAATAACAGAACATCCAAGAACAGGATTGCAAATGGTAAAAATAATGTCAAAAAAATTATAAACAGTTAGTCACAGAGAATGAGCCTGTACAGCAAAAGAGATGACCAACAAGATGACAATTCCAAATCAACTTACACTACAACAGTTCAGTGATAAGTAGAAGGATAAGGATGGAACACTTACTGATGGTTGTAAAACAGAAAGACATTTGTTAGAAGTACTATACAGCAAATCTGTCTGACATCAACGACAAGAAATTATCTGCTAGTGAAATTCTACACAGCAATAAATCATGTGAGTACACCACTAGTTTTAACTTAATTCGATAAATCTTTTAATGAAACACATATTCATTCATTCACTCACCAAATATTAAATTGTGAGTTCCAGAAAATCTGATGGGTATAAAAAGTGAATAACTTGGCAAACAATAAAAAGCTAGTCATACTGAATCATCTATATTCGCAGACCACACCACATAAAGAAAATTAAAAGTTATCCAAAAACTGAGTCCAATAAAATAAAAATTTCTTTAAGTCAGTGTGAAAATAACTTATTGGGTAGATTTGAGTAATTTTATTTTGCTAGTTTCTAGTGCACATGGATAAGTACAAAAAAGAAAATTAAGAGCAGAATCAAGCATATGAAAAATGGATATCTTACATACCACATTCACCTTTGCCTATAATCACTTAAATACCATGCAAAAATATAAACATTAAATCTCTAGGAAAATATGATTATTAAATCTGCTTCAATTATAAATAACACATCCACAATCACATAAAACAATAGTGCAATAAAATAGAAGAGAAAGAAAGAAGGTAGAAGAGACATTAAATTAACTGCTTACTCTTCCATGGCTGACAACTCCACAAAGGTATCTCACACAAGGAACATTTCAACATAAGATAAAGATAGACTGTCATAGAATCAGGAGTGGATGTGTTTTATAAACATTCCTGACCCTGCCATATCCAGATTTCAAAACAATGGCAGTGACCTTGCACAGTGAGTCAGCTGCCTCCAGACTTCAGGCACTTTGTGTTTTGCTTAAGTTCAACCTTTCATGTTAAAATTAGCCACTGGATATAAATTTCTCCACATTTGTAATGAAGTGTAAGTCATATTACATAAGCAGCATATTTATTTAATACACTATAATGAGCAGTTTGATTATATACTATGTATTAACCAACAGCTTGTTCTGAAGCATGTAACACTCTACAATCTGATAAAGTGAAGATTGATTTTTCTATAAACTGACTTTCCATTTAATAGATAATTTCTTTACTTTTCTTAGAATATTTTCTCTTTTCAATTTCTAACGTAGTCTTGGTGCAGCAGAAGATCAAAAAAGATCAAGAAGACAATATAGCGACAGCTTATTTAATAATCTCCAAATATTTTCATTTACAAAATTCTAATCTTTTTCAGGAAAACTTGAAAGACAATTCATTACCTACCAGTACCTGGAAAAAAATTATTCAATTTTTGTACACTACTAACACACTTTTTTCATTTTTCGTATGCACAATTTTTAATGCAATGTTGCCAAAAGTGGTACACAATATATGAAAAGATTTCTTTTATCTTTTCAGATATCATGAAGAACATGATGAAATTTAACTGTACTGATTAAAAAAATGTTGTTCTTAATATTAATGAACACGTCAATTCATTGGTGTATTATCTACTGGTGCTTTTATCTTAAAACATTAAAGTAGTATATATATATATATATATATATATATATATATATATATATATATATATATATATATATATATATCAATGCAAATACCTGAATGGAGTTCCTCTTTGTACTGTGCGACCTCTGTGAGGGAGCAAATAGCGATAACGTTCAACAAATTGAGCAAATTTCAGTCTTACAGGATATCCCATCTTCCGTATTCGTATTGTCTCCAGCATACCTGTATAGCGTAACTGTTCCAGGACAATTGGCATATCAAATTTCATTGGTGCTTTATCATTATTTGGTTTGATACAGCGCACAAACCATGGATTACACCTAAGAAACGACAAAGGGAAGAATTTATAATAGGTGTTTAAGTATTATACTGGGAAAAACATCAGTTTAGTCTGACAAAAATAAAATACAAGGATACACACATTCCCCCTTTATACAACCAGAAACATTTTCCATGTGGCTTATCAAACAAAGGTATTATTACCTTCTATTACTTTGTGCTCAGTTACAAGTTTACTCCAATGAGGAAAAAAGTATATGTTGCAATACAGAATTCATGCATCAAAAAGTGTTTTTTGAAGAACACACTTCACTTCCTCTGTATATAGAATGAAGCTGCTTACTTTGACATAGAATCCAGAAGATGCTGCAAAGAATCATGGAAGCGTGCAGCAACTGTTGGTGTTCTTGGTTTCATTGTGACAAAGCGTCCATTAGCTTTGTTAATGGTTTTTGCTGCTTCATGACTAGAACGCAAACTGTGGAACATCTTGCTAAGCATCTGTAATGGTAGTTTCCAACGTAATTCAAGTATACAAGTGAACTTCAAATAGATAACACAACTTGATAATCATGTACATAAGTGGCAAAAGAATAACAAATGATGGAATTCTACTTTTTCAATACTAGCCATTCCTACATATTACTTGGCAAACAATTGCTGTGTCTACTTACAATCAGGAAAGACAAAGGAAATGACTGTAAAGAGAGACTGAAATTGAACTAAAAAGAGAGAAGTCGGTTCTTAAGTGGAAGACAAAGAGAGAGAAATTAATAATCAACAAACTTAAAATGAGAAACAGCAGACACAATAAGCTGAAGCAAGGCAATTGCAAACATAATGTGTGTGTGTGTGTGTGTGTGTGTGTGTGTGTGTGTGTGTGTGTGTGTGTGTTAGAGAGAGAGAGAGAGAGAGAGAGAGGGAGAGAGGGAGAGAGGGAGAGAGAGAGAGAGAGAGAGAGAGAGAGAGAGAGAGATGCAAACAAAGATCTCTAGGAAAGTGTAATTACACATAATCCATCCACCATTATATCAAACAATAGTCAAATAAACATAGTAAATAAATTTTTCGCACTTTCTTCCTCTTAATATAAGAAGTTTAATAAACTATGGAATACCATAAGCAAAGTAACAGAGTTTCAAAAATAAAATAATGACTTCCCACTTGAAACAATGTTAGTTCTGTCTTTAGTATGTACACAACTAGTTGCAGTCCCATGAGTATAATCCAAAATTCTGCATATATTTCATCTTCTTGCCTAATTGTCAGTCTCCAAACTTCTATCAATCTTTTATTTTTCTGTACTCCTCAGTGATAATGTTTTATTCTGTATTACAGTAATTAAAACAAAAATTGTTATCCTAGGTTATGTACCAAATGCATTTTCTTTTGATATAAGAGAGGGTACAAAGTACTCATTGTGGTCAAGGTAAATAATGAAATAATTCGACATCTAAATTACATTTTCCTACACCACTGCTTTCTCAGTGCTTACAGCAACAACAGAATGCTTTTCTTCATTAAGTTATATTCCAGTCCATTTCATGCCACTACATTGCAAACTATTTTACAATTGCTTCTCCTAGTCTGCACAGGTAATTCTTAAAGATGAATTCGTCTACTTCTCATATTTTTAGTGAACCATTTTTGTTGTTTGTGATTTTACATTTATAGTAAATAATACTACATTCTTTAAAATTACATAAGCATTTATTTATTTCTGTTGAAGTATTTCATTTCATCTTAAATGAACTGGAACAGACACGTACTCTCTGAGACATAACAAATGCAGGAACACGCAACATGGGATATAATAATTTGTTATACACAAAATGTAGAAAATATATTCTATCTTCGGCATAGTCTGAGAAAATAAACAGCACCAATCTGAAATGCTATTTGCAGGCTGATTAACAGTTTATCCATTCAGATTCTCTGCAATGATGGGCTGAAATCACAATCAAATAAATAATTTAGGCGTAAAGGTAACAACTCACTTAATAGTACAATTGTTGAATCATTGAAAAACATACAGAACACTGAAAACTTTACTATAGTTCAAATCTTTTATCTTGGTGGTTCGCGCATGCCCGCCCAGGTGCAGGGAGGATTACTGCGTTGCCAGTTGCACACGATGCACACGCCAATAGAAGCAGTGCCATAGTATAGCATAGTTCGCAAGCTTACGTTTAGGGGGGAGCGCGCAGTTCATGAAGTAAAGCCACCATGGCCGCATTAACCTTTTCGATGCTAAAAAGATGTGCTCCCTGCATTCCGCGCTGTGCGCAATTATGTCACTGCACTGCTCGCCTGTGCAGACACATGGTGTTCCCACTGCTTTGACACTCTTATCATTCGATTCCACAAAAACGATTTGGCCCAAAAATTAGATTTTTACACATCTTCTTGACTGATACCTTCCCCTCATAAATGACTTAATTTTGTTTTGATGTTCAACGCAGTTATTATGCAGCATTAAATATAATAAACCATTGCACGAAATTTTGAAGAGTTTGCAGAGGTAAAAGTCCATAGAGTATACTTTCCGTATGGTCGATTTTAGTTGCCACAATGTTGAGAATGAAATGTTGACAGATACCTAAATTTCATATAAAATTTACTGTATAACAATATCTCATTTAAGTACCACATAGGTGTCGTATGTAATATTGAGAAATATTCCGTCTTTCGCGACTGTAACAAAACTTTTATCAACATTGAGCATGTTTGGCTTTATTTTAAAGCACTTCAATCAATGAAAAGGAAGTAGACAAAATACATTAATCAAAACTGTGGACTTACAAAAACATTAGGACTTGAATATACTGTCTATCAGTGAACTGCTCTGAGCTATGTCAAATATAATTTTTGTGTGTGGCACACACAAACGTCATTTGTTTGCTAAAACACTGATCAGCCAACACAAAAGTTGAATATTGTGTTACCGCAGCACAAAACTACGAAAGGTGACTTGGCAGTGGAGGAGACAAATTACTGTCCACTGAAGATGCTTCAAAAGAGAGAAACATGTCTGGTCTAAATAAGTCGCTTGTTACAGTTGCAGAAGAGGAATATATTTCAGTACCATTGATAAAACTGTGACTGTGGAACAAAAACAAGAAAGAGAACATAAGTACCATTGTGTACGTGCCATACCTTTCATTGATTGTGGTGCTTTAAAATAAAACCAAACGCGTCTGGTGTAAATAAAACTTTTATTACAGTTGCGAAAGACGGAATATTTCTCAATATTACATGCGACACTATGTGGTACTTAAATGAGATACTGTTATACAGTAAATTTTATATGAAATTTAGGTATCTGTCAACATTTCATTCTCAACATTGTGGCAACTAAACTTGACCATACGGAAAGTATACGCTATGGACTTCTACCTCTGCAAACTCTTCAAAATTTCGTGCAATGATTTACTACATTAAAATGCTGCATAATAACTGTGTTGAACATCGAAACAAAATTAAGTCATTTATGGGGGGGAAGGTATGTCAAGGAGACGTCTAAAAATCAAATTTTCGAGCCAAATAGTTTTTGTGAAATCCACTGATAAGTGTGTCAAAGCAGTGGGAACACCATGTGTCTGCACAGGCGAGCAGTGCAGTGATGACAAAATCGTGGAAGAGCGCGAAATGCGGGGAGCACGTGTCTGCAGCAGCGAAAGGGTTAATGAAGAGACAAAGCACTAGAAATTTCAAAAAATTGCGTTCAAACGAATATAATTTGTGAAGTAAGGTACTTCTATATTGTTTTTAAATAATGAAAATATTAAGCACCACACAAGGTTTGAACTCATAACCTTCCACGTAGAAGCCCAACACCTTAACCGTTACGCAAACGCAGCTCGTCTGCCTACATAACGCCATGAGGACTCTAACACGTCATGCAAAATACTGACAAACATTGTTGGTATGACTATGAATTACTCACGCTTCGTCACAGTAGAATAGGAAATAAACAATTACCGCTGTTCTTTATTGCAAAAAAGCAGTTCGTGAGATTGATCCAAAAACACCTTTCCTTGCTATCGCCTGAATTAGGAGTCTTATTGCTTGTTTGGTTTAATTAATTAATAGAATATGTAGAATATGATGCAATTGGTATAAAGAATGATTTTTCCAAACTTTCTATAAAAGAAAGTCTGCTATCAAGACATTGCTTGTGTTCTATTACTTTATTTATGACTGAACGTTTCTAAAACTGAAGACACTCATCCATGCTCTGCACTGCAGTCGAGATCTGGCAACGTCGTTCTCTGTTCATTGGCTGACTGTGTTTTGTGATGTCAGATGTGCAGAACGAACCTAAACTCGGCCGCCAACATAAATGACAGGCACTTTAGCTTTCAGATGAATCTACCCAAGCTAGAGTACACCTACATATGAAGAGTGGCTGACAGCTGGGAAGGGGACAGCAGATGCAGAGGATAGGAATGCAACAAGGGAACCAGCAAAGATGAGTTTTGCACAAAGACAATGGCATGTATTGTGGTTACAATGACACGGAGGTGTGGTTTGGGAGGGGGAGACAGAAGAGATGAAGTGGAGAGTGCAGGGAGGAAGATGTGGGCACATGATGAGTCCAGTTGGGGCACTACGACAGATGGAGGTGGAGCAGGGGGTAACTGGAGACGGAGTCCAGGAGAACTATGGCAACAAAGGATGTGCTGCAAGGACAACTCCTATCTACACAGTTCAGGGGAGGTGATGTTGGAGGAAAGGATCCAGATAGCACGGGTTGTGAAGTAGCCACTGAAATTAAGCATTTCACACTCAGCAGTGTGGTCCACCGCTGAGTGGTCAACTTTGCTCCTGGCCACAATTTGGCCATTCATTCAGGTGGACAACTGGTTGGTGTCATACCCACATAAAAAAACTGAGCAGACATTGCAGCAGAGTTGGTGTAAGATATAACTGTTTCACAACTATTCCTGCCTCTGACGGGATAGTATAACCCTGTGACAGGAATGTAGCAGGATTTGCTGGGTGGGTGTATGAGACAATTTTTGCATCTGAGGCTTCCACATGGATATGATATGATCCATGTGGCAAGGGGTTGGGAATGCATAAGAAATAATGATGGACTGGTGGATAGCAGAGTACCACTTGAGGAGGGGGAAGGGGGGGGGGAATTGCAGGTAAGCTGTCCCTCATTTCTGGGTACAATGGTAAATAGCTGAATCCCTTGTGAAGGACATAGTTCAGTTGTTCCATGCCAGGTTGGTAACAGGTGATAAGGCAGTGCCCCTTTGCATCTTGTTTTTTTCTGGGGATTAGGGATTTCAATCTACAACATATTCTTTTTTAAAAATAAGTGAAAAATAAATAATGGTAGTAAAAGAGTTACAGCAAAGGCCTGGGAAAAAAAGAGGGAAGAAAGAAAGAAAGAAAGTGAAATAGAATTAACTGTGGAAGACTGACTCACACTCAGTTTACTGCTGATTAAGAGTTCCACAACATCAGGCCTCAGAGTGTCTCTGTTTTTGTCCAAGAAGCCATCAACATTATACCATACTTGTCCAGCATAATGTCGGATTCCAAATTCACTTCCAGACATACGGGGCCGAGAGTACAGCTCATCAAGAGCATGGTTGTAATGGCACTTTTCCAAGAACGAAATATCTGTTGCCTTTGGAAAGTTGCTCTCATCATCCAGAAGGTGAAGAATACCCACAGGCTTTTTAGATATCAGATGTATGACTGGCAGATTATCCTGAAACAATAAACAGATTTGAAAACTATGCAGGTACTGAGACAACGAACTGATAATGTAAAAATGCATAAAAAGCAACACACAGATGAACATAAATTCACTAAATGACAAGCACCATTTGGATTTTTTAACAATATTATTTATTATTCGACTTTTCTACCATGCACTAACATATGCTTGACTGGAACCTAATGTCTAAAAAGTCAGACACTCTGGTCCTATCATTATCCAAAACCTAATAGATCTCTCAGTGGTTACTTATTATACCTGTCAGAGGTTACTTAATCAATTTTTCACAATGTAACAGAAACAATTATTTATGACAATGATTAATCATTGAGTTCTACAGAGTCACAGATTTTTCTGTCAAACCACAGGAAATACACTGAAGAGCCAAAGAAACTGGTAGTTATGTAGGGCCCCCGCGAGCTTGCAGAAGTGCTGCAACAAGACATGGCATGGACTCAACTAATGTCTGAGGTAGTGGTGGAGGGAATTGACACAATGAATCCTATAGGGCTGTCCATAAATCTGTAAGGGTACAAGCGGGTGGAAATCTCTTCTTAACAGCATGTTGCAGGACATTCCAGATATGCTCAATGATGTTCATGTCTGAGGAGTTAGGCAGCCAGCTGTAACTATTCTGGACTTGTGGGGTGTTGCGTAGTCCTGATGGAATTGCCCAAGTCTGTCAGAATGCACAATGGACATGAACAGATGCAGATGATCAGACAGGATGCTTATGTACATGTTACCTGTCAGAGTCGTATCTACACATATCAGGAGTCACATATCACTCCAATTGCACATGCCCCAGACCATTACAGAGCCTCCACAAGCTTGAACAGTCCCCTGCTGACATGCAGGGTCCATGGATTCATGAGGTTGTCTTCATACCCGTACATGTCCATCCACACAGTACAATTTGAAACGAGACTCATCCATTGACGAGCCGGGGCAAGGCATAAACGTTTGTGTCGTACAGCAATCAATGATGTACAAGTGGGTCTTCGGCTCTAAAAGCCCATATCAATGATATTTCATTGAATGGTTTGCACACTGACACTTTTTGATGGCCCAGCACTGAAATCTACAGCAATTTGTGGAAGGGTTGCACTTCTGTCATGCTGAACAATTTCTTTCAGTCGTCGTTGGTTCCGTTATTGCAGGATCTTTTTCCGACTGCAGCGATGTTGGATATTTGATGTTTTCCTGGATTCCTGATAATCATAGTACACTCATGAGATGGTCATACAGTAAAATCCCCACTTCATTGCTACCTCAGAGATGATGTGTCCCATCATTCATGCGCCGACTACAACACCATGTTGAAACTCACTTAAATCTTCATAACCTACCACTGCAGCAGCAGTAACTGAACTAACAACTGTACCAGACACTTGTCGTCTTAAATAGGTGCTGCCAACTGCTGTGCTGTATTCTGCCTGTGTGCATATATCTGTATGTGAATGTGCATGCCTATACCAGTTCCTTTGGCAACTCAGTGTATCAGCCAAACAAAAAGGAATCTTCAAATGCAAAATTTAATTTATGCACATGGGCAAGTCTTAGAAGTTACAAGAATGGCAAAAAAATCAAATTGAAATTTGCAAAAATCTCAGAAATGTAATGTTTGAGCTGATACTTTGATAAGACATCTGTGTACTTGGTTTACCACACAACATATCTTTCGACTGCAATATAATGAACTCATAATAGCCAACTACTCTCACAATCTTCAAAATAGCCAACTACTCTCACAATCTTCAAAATACATTTTAAATCTTGCAAAATCATTAATACAATTTCCAATTTTTTTTCAGCCACACAAAATAAGAATAACATGATAATACATCATACAACCATGACTGATCCTTGATGTTAAATAAACCTGAATAAATAAATGAATAATGTGGTCATATTTTTTTTATCACAAGAATGGTATAAAAATATTTACTATCCCACTAACCACACAGGCTGTCATCAAGGTACAAATTTACTGACAATCTCCTTGTCCCACCCACCTCCAGCTGATTTATAGTAATCTCCATCTGATTTACATTACAGTCATAATTACATCTTCCATACCAGTCTTATTCCTGACATGTTGGTTTGTTTTCTTGTTATTCCTAGTAATTCCCAACTCGCATTTCTCTATTGCTCACTGAGCAACCCTATTTTTCATACAAAAGAATGAAGTAGACAATGGCATAAGTGCTCGATGACACTTACTTTGGAAAGTGGAATAACTGGTACTTTCAATGTAAGTGGTCTCACACACACACACACACACACACACACACACACACACACACACACACACACACACACACACAGTCTCCCCTCCCTCCCTCCCTCCCTCTCTCTCTCTCTCTCTCTCTCTCCCTCTCCCTCTGATGATGGTGTGGTCCAACTAAGACTGGGCTACAGACATTAAGACCTCACATGTGTGCTTATCTGTGTGCAATGTCCTGCTTACTTGAGGAGTGGTTGTCTTTTCTCATATTGTTGTTTGAATTACATATCCTAGGCAACTCTTTCTGGACCACATATGAATTCTTGAAAAGATATATGTACTACAACACATATCTGCACATACCAAATGTGACTACTCTAAAATTTTTGTTAAATTGGTTTAACTGTTGTGCGAATCATCCTTTATATATTATTTTTCTATAATATACTTCATATGTTACCAACAAAGTAAGAAATATGCCATACAAAATCATCGAATCGCAAGATGAAAGAAAGGGATAAGTTACCAAACAAGAAAATGGACAACTGTTCAAAAAAACAATTGAACTTACTGTATAAGTGATTGTTTGCCATTCAATCTTCTCTTTAGCATATTCCTGTTGTTCTAACTTGAAAATGTGCTTGTTGAAATAGAACTGAAGATTTTCATTTGCATAGTTTATGCATAGTTGTTCAAAGCTGTTCTCCTGGAATACAAATAGTTGCTAGTTTAATAGAAGCCAATACAGTCATCCCAGAGAATTATTCATTTATTCATTCTAACTGGATTACTGTAAGTAGTATGGCACCTAGATATGTAAAAGGGATTTAATTTCTCTGTATCTATTCAAATGAGTTATAGCAAACAGTACTCCATTAAGGTGTATGCAGTCCCGAATATTCACAATAGAAAACTCTCATCCACTTATAACATTTTTCTACAGCTCAATCCATTAAATTAAGAACATAAAAATTAGTTTCAACAATGAGACTGCTATTGTTCGACCTCTGCACTGGAGTTGTTTGTTACAGCTTCAAAGTACAAATGGATGTATATTTTTATCAATAGTTTTCACATGTTTTTCCTCTTATAACTCATTACATTATCCACAAATGTTTATCATAATATCTAAGGATAAATAATATCAAGATTTATTCAGCATACCTTTACAGTTATCAACCAACCTTGAAATCCTCAAATCCAAATATATCGAGAATAGAAATGGCAGCAGTCCGTTTGGTGCCCTTGAAAACAATTTGATTGATTCGAGACACCAACCAGGAGAAAAGTGTGCTGTAAAGAGCTTTTGCAAAGGCATCACGGGCATCTAAAGCCTGGTCAATACTCAGCGGAGTGAAGACACGTTCACCACGAGCTTCCTGCAAATAGTTAAATGTTTGCTGTACCAACTAAAATCAAATTTGTCAATACTGATATTATTTTCTTTTTTTTTATCCATGTGAAAATACTACAAAACAATTTTTATTTAGTTTCGCAAAGTATATTTGTTAAGAATACAGTATTCTTTGTGAATTTTCTTGCTTCCTGAATGCACAACTAGAAATTCCTATTACCAGTTAACCTAACATTAGGTGATAAATATATAGTTTTGTTGCCTAGCAAAAGTTAATTGACTCACAGAAAACAATTATGCCTTCCCTATTACACGTCCTCCCCACAATTACCATCTACTTGAGCAATGTCATTATAAGAGGAACTCCTTCATCAAAGAAAGAAAAACTGAGCATTAAGTTGCCATTGAGAATGAATGAACACGGCTGAGAGAAGCTGGAATCTTATACTCCACATTCATGGGCTTGATGTCTTTTTCCACATTAGATGCAGTTTTGAGTTTCATTTGTAATACCTTTGTCCCCTCCCCATCCCAAAAAAAACTTGCCCCACCCCCTTCATCCACTTCAATTCTTATGTCTTTCATTATTTAGGTTTCTTGGTTGCTTTTTGACCAATATTGCTTTCTTTCATTTTTATCTGTTTCTCCACATTTCAATCTTATCTTTTCCTTTATTCTCAGTCTTTCTTTTTCTCACATCTACTTCACCACTGCCCCCTCTGTCACACCTAGCTTCTCACACTTCCAAACTTGCTGTTATCATTTCATTGCTTATTTCCCTCCCATCTGTCTTTCTGTGTCTTCTTTGACCTGATGCTCTGTATGACTTTACCCGTTTAGTCTTATTTTATTCAACAATTTCACTGTTTGATTAAATTTAAGTTGAGCTGTAACTAACCCAAGGATCTTAATACGTACTTGCAGATATTATAAACCTTCCTTTTTCACCTACAAACTAATCATTATGTACTGTCTTAAACTAGTCACTGACAGGTATGTACTGAAAATATTTTGACGTATGACTGCAAACATTTTATCTTTATGTGGGATCATCTGAAGTTGCATTTTGCATTCTTTCTTTCTTTCTTTTTTTTTTTGCCTTTCCAGACAACAGGGAAATTTGCTGTTGCCACAAATGTTAGATCATAAACTACACATGAATGAAGAAAGAAATTATTGTAATGCTTGTGGACCATTGAATTAAATGAGAGTTACAGATTACAAAGATGACCTTAGTTATTTCCAGTTACATATTTCATCTTTCCACCCACGGTTCACTTTCATAAATCATCAACTAGGCAGTGAGCAGACGTTAATTACCACACTTTGCCTCAGATTTCAATCTGGTTTTATTCATAATAACTGCTTAATTGTTTCCAGTTATTATTTAACAGAAGATATTCTGAACCTGCATCCTGAAGTTAGAAGATAGTTCCATTACAGTAAAGAAAACTGAATTATTGATTTCACATGTGACATAATGGACAAACTTTCACAGTAGCTCATAAAGTACTCCATATATTTACTCTAATTATATGTCTGGCATCCAATAAACTGTAACAGAATTCCTATTTAATAAATGATCTTCCAATATGAGTCACTGGTCAAGAGTTAGAGATCAGACATGTTTCGTTCAGCGTAAGTTCATTCTGCAATGAGTTTTGTTTTAAATTTAATAATGACAGAAGACATATGGTGCTCCTCAACTGATTAACAAAATATTTAAACATGTAGGTTACACAGCAAATCTAACAAGCAATTTGCCCATTTTAGAATGTTAAATGGTATTTCAGCAGTAATGTCTGTGTTGAAAAGAAGAAAAAAGATCATGCTAATTTGCTGATACAGTACCGTAGTTTTAGTAGTGAGTGAGCGTTTGATTCCATCAACACTGAGCTGCAAAAGGTGTCCTGTCCATCGAATTTCAGCATCAGAACCAATCTCGACTCCTTCTGTTCCATGCTTGAGTTGCTTCCGATGAAAGTACACATTCCCTAGGTGCAATACTGCATAGAAAAATGATAAAATTACTAATACATCAGTGTATTTCTCTCTCTCTCTCTCTCTCTCTCTCTCTCTCTCTCTCTCTCTCTCTCTCTCTCTCTCTCTCTCTCTCTCTCTCACACACACACACACAGAGTGACAATAGATCACACAATATGACATTTGACTACAATAATATGTGCAGAACAAACAACACACATTATAAACACATGAAGGATAGAGGATTTACACTACATTCCATTGTATGGAAGGGAAAATGATCCATAAACGAAGAGAGCCTGCAGGTCATAATCAATCATTTGGTGTTACACGTTCTTACAGAGATCTTTTCACCATAAATTGGAAACTGCTATAAATTATACTCGATCTTCTTATAGAGTTTTAAAAATGATGTTTAATAAAAGATAGGCCCATTGTAGAATGCCTGGGCCCTTACAGCAGTCATGGGCTTGGAGGGAGGGAGGGAGGGAGGAGGAGAGAGATGGAGGGGGCTTACAGAAACCTCTTGCTGTGACTCCTTGCTGTGATTCTTCCTTCCCTCCCCCCATCCCACCTCTCCTGTGTGGTGGGCACGCACTCATGAGTGTGTACTGCAAAAGAGTATTCGAAGCTACACAATTTATCATTTTTTCTAGCTATCACTCTGTCTCATATTAAGAAATATATTTTATACAAAAATATATGCACACTGATGTCACTTCAAATTTGGAAGACAGGTGAAAACAGAACAGAAATACCACTTTGGAGTACATCCCCACACAACAGCTATGCAGCATTCTTAATGATCAAATATTTTTCTCATCGAGCAAATTATAGACATAGACCCTCCCAATCACAGACAAACGAGACTGAAAATAATTCAGTTCCATTGAATTTGTACTGAAATATGAAAATCTGATTGAAGAAAGACAAATATTGAGTTTTCATTTGCAGACACATTATGTTAATGTGTGACTAAAGAATAATGTCTGTAAAATTACTGTTGATAGTTAATCTTATACACCAAAGCAATACAGCAAACCAACTACTTTATCTTTTATAGAAATTTTTACCTGAAGCAAGTATCTTGAAAATTGTATCTTGCTCTTCTGAGGAAAGACCCAAAACCTGCATTGCTGACAGAAGTGACTGGAAATCTTCATTGTCTGCCTTGCCATCAATCTCAACATTGCCTCCCTGTAGCAAATATGTAGGTAATTTGATACAACTTTTTATGAACTGCTGTTAATTGAGGATACAATCAAGAGCTCATAATATAATCTGATTACACACATTTTTTAAAATTATTTTGTCATAATAGCAATATTTTAATTCACTGACCTGGTTGAGGTAGAAGTATTTGTCAGGCGAGAGAAGACCATATTTTTCTCGTTGGTCTGATGGAAGTCCACGTAACATCTCATAAAAGACATGATAGTTACGTTCTTCTGGAGCTTGAGTCACTATGCGTGACTTCTCTAGCAGGTACTCAGTGATTTTGGCTCCAATTATTACACCACTGAAATTTTTAATGTTTCGAAAGTTAAATTTGCCACTTATTTCAAATTCAAGATTTAACTATCTGTTACACACTGCAGTACTTGGAAGTACATGAACTGGCTCTGAATGTTACATTACATAGGTCTATATGCTCCTGTTCAGATATTTTTAAATTTTTTCTATTTATTTAACATTTTAATGTGTGACACTTGTGTTTTTGTATGACAGACTGTGCCTTATATTAGTGCAGTTTGAGGGTTTCAGTAAAAGCTAATTCATTACTCAATGTATACCGTGATTCTCCTAGTTATTCTTCTTGCCATGACATACTCTAGTTAATGTTTTTCACAAACGCCCTTACATAAACTGTTGAAGTAAAATGTGCTTGAAAATGAGCATGATGACTGATGCATTACACCTTACAGACTATTCAATGAGCATTAAATAGTCACAGTGGAATTATTCATCTTACACATTAAGAACATGGCTGTGGCACCAGAAAATTGACCTTATTATAAATGTAAATATCTTCTTTTAGAATGACAATAAAATAGGTATTAACATTCAGAAAGTCAGAAAATAAAATCTCAACTTAATCTCATGAAAAGTCAAATAATGAAAGGTAATGCATAGAATTTAGAGATCTTGGAAGTTACAAAAGCTTTAGTGATAGCAAGACAGTATAGTTCAGAAAACAGAGGCTCAAGCATAGAGACATGGAAGAGAAGATGAAAATAATGTCCAAAACAAGGCAAGACTTAGCACATACTGTCACACTTTTTAAAAAAAGCCAAATTTAGAACAAGGAAAGAAAAAAAACAACAGTACAAGCCAAAAGAAACATACATAAGAAGGGACCACTCCCAACAAGGAGAATACACACACAGACTACAGAAACAACATCTGAAACTCATATATAATGATTGGATTAAGTGAAGCAGATCTATGTAATACATTAAACACCAAAATGGAGGATTAGGATGACGTGATCTGAAGCAATTAGCTCCAGACAACACTGATCAACAACATTTTTGTTAAAAAGAATGTGAATGGTATTCTTTGCTAGGCCATGGGTGCTGAATTGGAAAATGAAATTATTTTTTGGCTATCAGACTCAGTTCCCTAGTTACATTATACACTCTATTTATCAAAATCCTTGAAAACACCCATATTGGTTATTATTTTATGCCTTTCACTTTGGAATTCTGGATATTTAACTGTTGCAAAATAATTGAAATAAGTACAAGAAATTTGCATACTTGACTCTCAGTTCGGAAATCCACTTTGAGGAAATTAGGGTGGTTTGGCACACTTGAACGAGTCACACTTGAACATGTAGAATCACACTCTGTTTAATGTCACTTACATCTTAGATTTCAGACATCTGACAATGGCTGGAAATGACTGCTTATCGACTTAAGTTTTTGAAGGTTTGTAATACGTGTTTTCTATTAATTCGTAACACGAAATGCTGTTAATAGCAAAATACCTGTGTAAGTAGTAAAAATTCTTCTCATTATGTCTGTGGAGAGAAACTCTGAAATCACGAAAACAGAAACTT
The DNA here is from genome assembly GCF_023897955.1 of Schistocerca gregaria. Classification (NCBI taxonomy): domain Eukaryota; kingdom Metazoa; phylum Arthropoda; class Insecta; order Orthoptera; family Acrididae; genus Schistocerca; species Schistocerca gregaria. Next base: position 432,316,214 of record NC_064921.1, read on the forward strand.
AATCCTCTTATAGAAGTATGCCGTGAACTTCGGAGTAGATTAATGGCCAATGTAAGAACTGCTTCACTCCCCCCCCCTCCCCCACACATGTTGTTCATCCTGTACTACACTCCTGGCTGGTTGGTTAAAAGGTTCACATTGCATATACTTTCCTTTTCCCATGATTTTTAGAGGGGCAGCAAACCACACCATAGACTGTTATTTTTCTCTGACAGAAATAAGTGTCATTTTTGTCATGATATGAGCCCATTATGGACATCACTGTAAATTGGTGAGTCTTGTTAATATTTTCCAGCAAATTAGTCTGAAAGCAATATTTTTCAACAATGAGAACAAATTTCCTTCTGTTCTTATTGGCCGTGAAGTTAATCTGAGGAGGCATATGAGAACATTAAACTGTTGCTCACACATATACAGTAAGAGAATTACAAATTGTCTATATATGGGAGTCTCAATGTAATTAGAATTCTTATTGGCATGCAGATCAGATGTATAAAGCACTGCTGCATTCTATGCGAGTGGAACAGCAGAGACGGAAAAAGAAAATACCAATATGGGGAAAAATGTCTTCTCTGAATGAACTCCTTACTGGACACAAGAATATTGGGGGCCCTTCTCTTGTTTTTCCCGAAAATGTTTACCTAACTCAGCTACACATTAAATTGGGTCTTGTCAAAAACTTTATGAAAACCAAGGACAAAACTTCACATGTCCTCATTAAGCTGGAAAAGAAAGGTGATTTAACATGTCACTTAAACAACATTCCTTGAACCATGATTTGGACTTCTTCTCAGATAAACTTGGTACTGTTAATGACAAACATGGAGGATGGTTCCACCAAGACACTTCTAGGATACTATTCTTTCTTTTCTTTTCTCTTAGGTTACTCACTTCTCTGTGTAGTGAGATGTTTTTCTGTTGTTTACATTTGTAAGTCTTGTTGTGAGAGCATACCATTTTGTCTGAAACTTATAACACAAACACAGCAGTGAACACTTACAAAACCTATTATAACATGAAAATTGAGGCCAATACAGAAATTCTGAACTTAGATCTGTATTCATGAGCCATTTACATCCCAGTTTCTTGTAATTGAAAAGAAGTCTGTCTGTTGTTGATAAGTGTAATTAGTCTTGTCACTCTGGTAAATGCATTAAGTAGTGCTTTTTTAAAACTGCCACTCCTTCTGCATGAGAAACAGAAAATAGTTTCTTGGATAATGCATTTGCTTTGAAAATGTCAAGTTTCTACTATCAACAGCTTTCATTTTCTGTTGGTTAGCTAGCAGTTTTAAGATTTGACTTTCGTATGAAGAGCAAAAATCATTTGTAGTTTATTTTTATTAACTTCTGTAAAAGTTGCTAATGTAGTTCTCAAATATAATATTTCACTTAAACAACATAACTTACTCTTTAAAGTGAACCTCGAGATATTTTCCAAACCGTGATGAGTTGTCATTTCGCACTGTCTTGGCGTTTCCAAAACTCTCAAGCAGTGGTGATGCTTCTAAAATCTGTTCAGTTATCAGATTTGAAGGTGCTTTATTCACAGCAGCTAGATACTGCATAACCAGTTTTGTTGATTCAGTCTTTCCAGAACCACTCTCTCCTGAGATGACTACAACCTGATTTTCAGGTGGCATTCCTTCTTTGTGGAGATGACTGTAAGCTGCAGCGCCAACAGCAAACAGGTGCCTAGAACAACACATGCACATTTAAGTAAACCATAACCCACCTAAGGGTAGATTACAGTACATTTATGTTCTCATGTTTGTGAATTGACAAATGGTGCTGAAATACAGTGTTATTTGTACCTTATTTTGCAACATGGTTCGTTCTCAGCGTTAACTATTTCACATTGTAATAGATGTACATAGAGATTGGTGATAACACTGAGCTATCAGAAAGAATAAATCAAATAAGGCCAAAATTACGGAAACCTGAAGCACTTCGATTCTGTGGCATAAAACCAACATTAGCCAGTTTCATAACGCCACATTTTTTTTTGCTTTATTATCATATGGCCAAAATTACAAAGTCATTTGCTCTCTCATCAGCTAAATAGAAGATTCAATATTAATTACTTTTGGCTCATTAGAGGCGTGACGCAAGCTAGACTGAAATGCGTCTGTGTTTTAAGTTGGCCGGCCGCTTTCTACTCCTTACTTGATAGGAGACGGTAAAACCTGAGAGCTTCGGCCGGTAGTCATTTATTATTGATTGAGGCCAACTTTATCCACTTGACAGTATTGTGTGATGGAGCCATTATTGACTGATGTGTTACTTTGTAGCACGGTATTTTTTCTGTATTTTGTAGTTTCCTTTCCTTGCGATAACAGTGCGTAATACCTGCAGTTGGGACATGTATTTAACATGTCAATACGTAAGACGATTTCAGTTTCGTTTACTAATAACAGTTGTGTGATTTTTTTACTCTAGTGCGTGCTTTCGCGGTAGCACGAAGCTTTCTTCGTCTTGGAGCCGGATGAATTGTACCGTAACTACAATGAAAACAGCATGTATTTCTTAATAATTATGACTTGGTTCAGTACACATTATAAAGCCATATAAAATATCCACTAAATGCTACAGTCGACTATAAACTGATCCAAACGAACTTTGCTTTACTGAACATACCATTTCTATTTCCAGCAAGTTGGTACATCAGCTGTGTTGCGCAAGAAAATTAATTATTGTAAGCACAGTGATCAGTACACAGGAGAGAATTGACAAAGCATATTATTTTTAACGTAGTTACTGAAGCTTAAACCCATTATGAATAAGTTTAAAAGTGTAATATAAAGTGACAATAAATTTACTGTAACGAAATGTGAAATGATATTGAACATATTAAACATATGCTTTGCAACAATAACGCGTGTTCTCCACTGACATTCAAAGCTGGTTACAGAGTTCTAGGAATATCCTGTTCCTTTTTAACAAATTCCTTCATTCCTCTGCACTGTGCGTCTATGTTACCTTATAAAAACAAAACAAAAAAATGATCGATATGCAAATCAGCATACACAGAGAAAAATAATTATTACAAACATTGCATAACGGGTTTTCAACTGTTCTCATTTTTGTTGGTAAAATTGAGCCAAACCAGACAAAACATTTTCAATGTGGTCTAGTGTAGCCTATAGGCCTACTTTATTTACTCGAAAATAATCCTTTAGCGCATCCATTGTTGCATGAAGGTTTCCGTAGCCATTCCCCAAATACTTTGAAGTGAAATTGCACTTGTAAATTTCATGTCTTCCAAAGATAAGCAAGTAGCAAGTTATTGCAAAGTAATAGATGATTTCGTGCAACTGCGTTTTTGTGTTTTGTTTTTGGTCTTGGGAACAATAATTGTATCAAATGTTGGACCATCAATGCGTAAACGGTTATGATAATCTTCTTTTCGTTCAACTACAATTTTGTGGACATATTTTCGTGAGTGAAACAGTTGCTCATCAGTATTCCTTCTTTCTGCTAGCTACAATATAGAGCAGTTATAACAGCACCAGCGTATTCACTGTCCAACATTCCGAGGCAGACTAAATATTGCACAATGGTATTGCACCTTTTTATTGACCAGTCCGTTCATTCTTGGAAAGGAGACTGAGGAGATCTGAGGATCTATTGACTGTGTATTCGATAATGACGTCTCAAAATTCTCAAGCAAGTAGATGATAATTCCTCTCCGGTAAGAAGAAAACTTGTTTTTCTTATTTTCAACTTGGGATCAATTTTAAACTAATTAAATAATTAAGCTTTGAATTCGCCTTTCTGATAGGCGGTTAAAATCTCTCATGTTCTAAGCAAGACTAATAATTATATTTCCAACTCATTGAGAAATTAGCTCTGTTTTTCGTACACAAGTGATGTCTACTTTATGTCATGTAAGAGTTTTAGTATTCTTGTCTGTTTAGCTGGTAAGAGTGTGCTTACATTTGTGTCAGTGTATGAAAGAGAATAACAATTTTAGAGTCCGCTCAAGTTACGGTAACCGATGCGCAGCGACCAATTTTCGTCCAAAGTTCATTCTCAAACGATTTTACAGAAACTATTCGATAAAAAAATCATTTTAACGTTGTTTATAGCATTATATGTCAGCTTCAGATATATGCCCATCATTTCGTTAATGATCACAGTTACAGTGATATTTGCATGTAAACAAGCCATGGCACGAAATTTGAAAAAGTTTACAATAAAGAATAGAGGTCCCTACGATTTTACGTTAGGTGCGTATTACATGATATGTTGCTGTGTATGAAATTTAGCTAACGTATTGAATTTTTCTTTAGACTCAGGTGTAGGTCTTGTCCATCACCAATCTCAAGCCAGAATGAAATATTCACAACATTCGTAATATTTCATATATCGTTGGAGATATCGAAATAAGATTTTGGTAAATGATAGCACGAGAAAAAAAAAGAGCATCTTGAAATACGGTTACTACCCAAAACTTAATTATCCACCGTGTTATTCCACTAACTACAGACTTTTTCGATGAAAGAATGTAATTTTTAAGAGCCATCGGCAGCTGGTAAAACGAAAAATAGTTAGGTTTTGGAACAACATACGTGAAGACATTACAGTTACACATTCCTTTCCGTGCCAAGGATCTGATTTTTGATAAGCTATTGACCTCACTTTTCCTCAGTTCCTCGCTTAATAAATTTAATAAACCACTGTTTCAGGATTCTCTCGCAATTGCGTCTGCAAAACATGTTAGAGAGATTACACTGCGTAAACTCAGTTGTGTTTGTTTCATTTTCTGCAGAAATCTTTTTAGATACTAACCAAAGCTGAGGTGACATCTTTTTGAATGGTCTTTATGCAAGTGTAGACATGGAGGGGCCCCACATAATGTTCACAAAAAATGTGAGCGCAATCTACAGTTAGGAACAGCACTTTTCCTGCAGCGCTCGGCGTTTCCCTTAACAGCGCCTGCCTGTAACCCTCACCACTACCGCTCTCCTCACGCGTGCTTTGCCGATTGGGAATCTACCGACCACGTTATTCTTCGCGCTCTCTTGTCAAGTGGATTAATTAAAAATGTTTTAATTTAAGTTTAATTTAATTAAAATTGCAAAAAGGCTGAAGATAGAACCAACAACTTGTAATCCATTGCGTAGGTAAGTAGTTGCCGGTCAGCCCTTACTTAGCAGTGTCAAATGTCAATAGTACAACTATTGAAATTTTGGCTGAGAGTAAATTTTTTTAACTGAAGCTTTATAAGTAGGTACACTGTTATTAACTTAATTTGGATATTCCTATGTTGGCCTCTGCTAAAACCGTCCACTATCTGACTGACACACACTCACTGAGGTTGAACCTTACCAACTCATTCTTCCACAATCGTCTTGTATAATTATTTTTTTTCCAACTGCTTTCGTTCATCCTCTCTATACGTCCAAACCATCCCAACATAACTTCCTCAATACTCGACATTACATATTTATATTTTATGACGATATTACAACAGGCTTGGAAAGTGAATCAATGTTTCTCTTTCAAAATTTGTTGCAAAAAGAGATTTATTTTCAAATGAAAAAACTTCTTCTAACACTGGAAAAGATTGTGATTCTTTTCCCCTGTAGTTTACGGTTAAGTTGATTAAGAGGGGAAGTAACGTCTACCATGAAATAAAATTTTTGGTTCCATTATCAAAAATGGTTCAAATGGCTCTAAGCACTATGGGACTTAACATCTTAGGTCATCAGTCCCCTAGAACTTAGAACTACTTCAACCTAAGGACATCACACACATCCATGCCCGAGGCCGGATTCGAACCTGCGAGCGTAGCAGTCCCGCGGTTCCGGACTGTAGCGCCTACAACCGCACGGCCACCGGGGCCGGCGGTTCCATTATCGTTCGTTAGTTCTCGATACAGTACACCCAAGCAGAACCTGTTAATAAGAAGGTGGAACACTTCGAAATGTTTCGTCTCGATAACGTATGCAGCAGCAGATGATCTGCATACTCTTCGTTTCAAGTAAAATTTCTTTAAATTGGCGATGATTAAGAGATTTAACTATAATTGCCTTGATAACCTTAATCACACGATCTATAACTTTGCAAACTACTTCTGGAAATTTCTGCACACAAAGCACTTCTTGATGAACGATGCAGTGGTACCCCCATGATGGTATTTTTCTTTCAAAATAAACAGTCATACTCTATGCCCCAACTGTTGAATGTGATATTTTTATTGAGTGGAATATGCAAATTTTCAATTCGTTCAGTTACAGCATTTCTTATATACTCTCCACGTGTTTGACCATTGAGTGGAAATAATCTTAAAGTTCTTCTTTAGGACGTGTAGATGCAATAAACCATAAAAAAGTGAAACTTGCGCTCTATCATTTACGTCACAAGACTCGTCAGCAGCTGTTCGTAAAATTTTCGTAAGATTTTCGTATTGCCGGTTGATGATATTCAAAGACATTTTGACTGTTCTGTCTTTTACTGTTTTAGCAGACAGTGGTAAATCTTCAAATTTTTTAAAGAGTATCTGCTTTGTTCTTAAAATACCGAAACAGTTCTGTGGTTGCATATATAAAACAACTATTTACCGTGTATGTATGGCTTTTCTGTCTTAGCAATCTCTTGGCTAATCACAAAACTTGTAATGTTAACACTATTGGAAGATTGCATCCAGTAATTAAATATAGAACTCGATTTTTTTCTGGACTCTCCTGAAGTTCATCAACTGATTTCTTTCTTGTATCGCCGTCGGAATACACGGATTAGCTAGAACATTATGACCACCGATCTACTATCGATATAAACCCCTCCAGGCGGCAGCAGCGTCACCTGGCGAGGAATGACTGCTAGTCAATCACACGCACGGTGCTTGTAGTATCAGGGGGCGTGCTGTCCGCGTGTAGAGTGGGGATGGCGCGCGATCTATCTGAGTGTGACCGAGGGGAGGTTGTGATGGCCCGGAGGCTCGGCACGAGCATTTCGGAAACTGCACACAACTTGTCGGGTGTTCGAGGACTGCTGTGGTGAGCTTCTTCAACACGTGGCGAAGTTAAGGTGATACCGCGATCAGACGTAGGGTTGGGCGGTCACCCCTCATTACTGATATCGGACGTCGTAGGCTGGGCAGACTGGTAAATCAGAACAGGCGACGAACTGTGGCAGAAACAACATCAGACTTAAATGCTGGCAGGCACAAATGTGTCTCAACACACAGCGCACCAAACGCTGGTAACGATGGGTCTCCGCAGCCGACGATCCACGCATGTGCCAACGTTAAACACCACGACATCGGCAGCTTCGACTGAAATGGGCTCGTGACCATCGGCACTGGACAGTGACAGAGTGTTGCATGAATCTCGATACCTTCTTCATCATGCCGACGGGAGGCCGCGAATTCATCGTCTTACCGGGGAACAGGTCCTTAACACCTGTAGTGCGGGAGGAGATAATCTGACGGCGGATCCATTATGCTCTGAAGAACATACAAGCGGGCATCTATGTGTCCAGGGGAGCTCATGCAAGGCATCATGGCGGCCAAGGAGTATTGTACACTGGTTGCAGACCACGTACACCCATTCAGGACGACCATATTTCCCTCGGCAGCGGCATTTTTCAACAAGATAATGCGCTATGTCGCAAGGCCAGGATTGTGGTTCGAGGTACATAGTGGCGAGTTCCAGTTGATATGCTCGCCTCCGAACTCGCTAGATCTGAACCCGATCTAACACATCTGGGATGTGATGGAACGTGGCGTCAGAGTTCATCGAACCCTTCCCTGGAATTTACGGTAGTTAAGTGACTTGTGTGCAAATGTGGTGCCAACTCCCTCCAGCAACCTACAAAGTCCTCATTGCTTCCGTGCCACAACGGGTCGCCGCCAAAGACGGACATACAGGTAATTAGCTAGATGGTTGTAATGTTCTGGCAGATAAGTGTATTTGGTGCTAAATGGCATGTGTTCCGTTGCGAAATGTCTCTCCATATTTGATTTCTTGTTATGAACCAATTTTCCCTAACAAATGAGAATTTCGAAAGGCCATTTAAGTTTAGAATAAACGCGAAAGTCTTAAGCCGGTCAACTTTAAATTTACGGATTTCGTCTTCCGTTTTTCTTTGCTTTTTCTGTGTAGGCTTGTCAAATAGGAAACCTGCCACTAACACAAAATAATTACAGTTTTAAATTTATGACAAAATACTTGCAGGGTCTGCAGCTAGTTGGAAAAATAAGGTGACTTGTGGCGTAGTCTTGAAGGAGAACCAAAGTGTGTAGGACAGATGCAGTTGGAACTGCCAACGGTAGTGATCCAGATTTTAACTACAGTTGTAGTCTTTCGCACATAGGCCACCAAGTTTCAATCGCACAGACATCCCTGCCCGCACGTGGTATTTTCTAGAAGAGCCACACTGAAGGCGCGAAAGAGGCGCTTGTGGCTCGTGAGCCACTTTTTTGCGACTACTGAACGTGAGTCATTAAAGTGATAGACCAGGATGACGCTCGATTTTGGAACTGATGTTTATTATTTTTCAATAAAATAGCAAAAACAAATTACAAAACTGACTTTATACCTTTATCGTATACCCTTAAGATGGTATTAATTTTAAGTGAGAAAGTTGCACCCCCACGAAGTCGACGAAAGACCTTCGCGGAGTGGGAGAGCGGTTGGTGGGAGTTCTGAACACCACAATTTTCAACCTAGAACAAAACTTAGAAAACTTTTTTGAAAATGATGATATCGTCGAACGTAGTACGTAGGGATATGTTAAAAAATAATGGTTTTTGACAAAATGGCGGCACTCTGAAATAAAAGTCGATTTTTTCGGCAAGAATGTCTTTATAAACCTGTACCAAAAGACGGAAATTAAAATATATCGCGAAAATCCTAGGTACTACAGTAGAAATAACGCCGACTCACAAGCTAAAAAATGGATACTGTAATTGCATGTGTATTTCACGAGTTATAGCTACCGACAACTTGAAACATTTGTTTTGAAAACAAAGTATCAACTTGTGTTTTTTCAAATATTGAAATTGAACAAACCTTTAATCGGCAATGCCAGCACCGTGCAGTTGGTCTTTTTTCCGCCGATGTCGCAGCACTACTGTTTTGACGAAATTTATCGATTAACCCGCTTACCAATCGAAGCGTTTTTTGCACTATTGGAATTATTTTTCGAATCTTTTCTATACGTGCAAATACGTTTGTCTGTCATTTTCAAGCACTAACGTTTTACTTCGAAGAAAAAAAAAGCAAGCGAAATGACAAGCATGTGCTTTCAGATTCTTTACCACAAGCGAATAATGAGAAATCTAGTTGAGAATAGTTCTGCAGTTGACACTAATTCCCTCTATGATACTACCCTAAATTAAGAAGATCCCTATTACGTCAGTAACTATTACAGTATACATCGGATGCATTGTGCGGTTGTATACGCCAGACGCCCATATAGTAAACAGCGGTTTTAATATATTTTAACATTAATGGGCACACTTTATAAGATGGAATCTTAAAAACAGACTCTACAGGGAACATTTTTAGCCAACTAAAAATTTAAGCTAAATAAAATTTGTAGCCTAGACTACCCCCTTAAGCCATTGTTGCTCTCTGTTCAAGAAACATGGAACCTAAGTGATATAGACCTGTAAGACGAAACTAATGTGTCGTTTGTCTTTGCGAGACTACAACAGACAAATCAAGGGAAAAAGTAAACATTCTCTAACAGTTTGACGCAAAACGCAGGTACCTGACAATGTTTTAAACATTTTCAAGCTAAAATGATTCTATTATATCACCCAGTGCCTGAGGGTTAAGTTCATAACGTGAGAGAAGAGCTATATTTTCTCCGATAAGCTCTACGCGAAATCAGTACATTATGAGACGCTATCATGCGGGTATTAACCTCTCTAATGTTATCAGATTTCAGATAAACGAACAAGGGCAACACTGTATTGTCACTCCATTTTGGGGCAAAGGAAGATTTGCTCGCCACGAAACAGTACCATTTATAAATCTGTTGCAAAGCGAATTACATCAAGGTCAAAGGATATCAGGCAAAGTTTCTGCATTCACCAAACTTCGTTTAGATCGTCTTATCGTTGCCTTTTGGGTTGTTTCGGCGTAAATATACTGCCATTTTTAAGTCTTCGGAAAATGTTTTAGGAAACGAATACTTTTTGAACATCACTTGTCCTAGCTTTTTGAATTTGTAGCATACAAATGGGCTCTTCGTTTTACATTTTATTTAGGAAACAACCAGTCCACTTGCTTTGCAATATGTTTCTGCGGGCCACGACTGAATTTTCCTTTCAGCCATTCCTGGTGTCGGCATCTCACTGACACAATCAGATGTAAGGTTCCGAATAACAACCTTTTTTTATAAAAAAAACTTATACTGTTCTTCTTCAGAGTCTCAAGTTGGTCACCATTCTCTTGAAAAAGTGCAACGCACCGCCACCTGAAGAAAGGCCTAGTAACATCTGTGAAGATATCACATTGTGGATACGTTCACCAATTTTCGTAAATCAAAGTAGAAACGTAATGAAACTCAGGCTCAAGAGACATTCGGAATTCTGAAATGGAAAAGTTTAGGAATCTTCTTCGTATATGAAGAGTTTTAGGCTATCTAAAGCAAAAAAAGTGGACATTTTGTACGGCGAACTCAGAAGGTTCTCATTTATAGTTTTAAATGGACCTGAGATAGGCGTTACATTCAGAATACAGCGTTAATTCTTGTCGATGGCTGAAGTTAATGTTCGAGGTGCTAATGAATAGTCCGACATTCTGTATCATACGGAAGGCCAACGGCTTGCGACAGTGGTAGTATCTGTTGCCGTCAGATCACTGAGGTTCGACGCTGTCGGACTTGTCTTGGCTAGCAGTTGGATGGGTGACCGTCCGGATCTGCCGAGCGCTGTTGACAAGCAGGATGCACGTAGGCCTTGTGAGATCAATTGAGGAGCTACTTGACTGAGAAGCACCGGCTCCGTTCACGAAAACTGATTAGGGCCAGGAGAGCGGTGTTCTGACCATATGCCCTTCCATATTCGCATCCAGTAATGCCTGTCGGCTGAGGATAACGCGGCGGTCGGTCGGTTGGACCTTCCAAGCTCTGTTCGGACGGAGTTTAGTTTAATTTTTTATATCATACTGAAACACTGGGAGTGCTGTCTTCTTTCATAATAATCTTGGTGCTTAGGAACAATCCGCTACTTTTCTACTTAATAACGACATGCTGCGAATGTATGTACACACCGACATGCACGACACTACTCGTGACCTAAGTAGACCTCTCTCGACAGAGTATATGTTTATCGGCGTCCCAGATCGATACTCTGCACTGCTATACTGGTATCGATGGAGTAATTGCTCAGTCCTCACTTAAAACCTGGAGACAACACTAAAACGTCGCAAGTCCCGCACTACTAACGGTTGCTGTATACTAATCTCATTGCAACCAGTAAAGTCTCGAGCTTCTCCCACTGCACAGGAAAGATACAACCGTAACAGTCTCCGTTACGTCCAAACTGACTCTTAGCGACTCCATCTGCAATTATTGCATATTAAAAGTCTGAGGATGCGAATTGAGAGATATGAAGATCCGAAATTTGTACCAAACTACACTGCTGGCCATTAAAATTGCTACTCCAAGAAGAAATGTAGATGATAAAAGGGTATTCATTGGACAAATATATTATACTAGAACTGACATGTGATTACATTTTCACGCAATTTGGGTGCATAGATCCTGAGAAATCAGTACCCAGAACAACCACCTCTGGCCGTAATAACGGCCTAGATACGCCTGGGCATTGAGTCAAACAGAGCTTGGATGGCGTGTACAGGTACAGCTGCCCATGCAGCTTCAACACGATGCCACAGTTCATCATGAGTAGTGACTGGCGTATTGTGACGAGACAGTTGCTCGGCCACCATTGACCAGACATTTTCAATTGGTGAGAGATCTGGAGAATGTGCTGGCCAGGGCAGCAGTCGAACATTTTCTGTATCCAGAAAGGCCCGTACAGGACCTCCAACATGCTGTCGTGCATTATCCTGCTGAAATGTAGGGTTTCGCAGGGATCTAATGAAGGGTAGAGCCACGGGTCGTAACACATCTGAAATGTAACGTCCACTGTTCAAAGTGGCGTCAATGCGAACAAGAGGTGACCGAGACGTGTAACCAATGGCACCCCATACCATCACGCCGTGTGATACGCCAGTATGGCGATGACGAATACACGCTTCCAATGTGCGTTCACCGCGATGCCGCCAAACACGGATGCGACCATCATGATGCTGTAAACAGAACCTGGATTCATCCGAAAAAATGACGTTTCGCCATTCGCGCACCCAGGTTCGTCGTTGTGTACACCATAGCAGGTGCTCCTGTCTGACGCAGCGTCAACGGTAACCGCAGCCATGGTCTCCGAGCTGATAGTCCATGCTGCTGCAAACGTCGTCGAACTGTTCGTCCAGATGGTTGTTGTCTTGCAAACGTCCCCATCATTTGACTCAGGGATCGAGACGTGGCTGCACGATCCGTTACAGCCATGCGGATAAGATGCCTGTCATCTCGACTGCTAGTGATACGAGGCCGTTGGGATTCAGGAGGGCTTTCCATATTACCCTCCTGAACCCACCGATTCCCTATTCTGCTTACAGTCATTGGATCTCGACCAACGCGAGCAGCAATGTCGCGATACGATAAACCGCAATCGCGATAGGTTACAATCCGACCTTTATCAAAGTCGGAAACGTGATGGTAGGCATTTCTTCTCCTCTTTACACGACGCATCACAACAACGTTTTACCAGGCAACGCCGGTCAACTGCTGTTTGTGTATGAGAAATCGGTTGGAAGCTTTCCTCATGTCAGCACGTTGTAGGCGTCGCACCGGCGCCAATCTTGTGTGAATGCTCTGAAAAGCTAATCATTTGCATATCACAACATCTTCTTCCTGTCGGTTAAATTTCGCGTCTGTAGTACGTCATCTTCGTGGTGTAGCAAGTTTAATGGCCAGTAGTGTGTATAAGCGGAGTAGAGACGAATGGGAAACGATTCTAGCGACGATACAGGCCAAAAATGAGGAAACCCACTGACATAAGCCACTTTTACGAAGGACAGGTTTTTATGGCCCGTGCCTGGGAACGAGCATCTCGGAAATGGGGACGCCGGTCGGCTGCTCGCTTGCTATTGTCGTGAACATTTACGGAAAGAAACTGAAGGGCAGCGAAACCGCGAGTAGGTGACAAAGTGTTGGACGTCCATGCTTCGACACTGAAGTGGACGTCAGAGTCTTGTCCACTCTGTGAAGCAGGATTAGCGGCTATCTGTGGCAGACCTGGCGACAGAGTATACTGGTACAGGCACAAGTGTTTTGGAGTGAAAATTTTTGAACAATCTACGCAGCAGACGAACCACAGCTGTTCCCATGTTCGCCCAAAAAAAATGGTTAAAATGGCTCAGAGATCATCAGTCCCCTAGACTTAGAACTACGTAAGCCTACCTAACCTAAGGACATCAGACACATCCATGCCCGAGGCAGGATTCGAACCTGCGACCGTAGCAGCAGCGCGGTTCCGGACTGATGCGCCTAGAACCGCTCGGCCACAACATGTTCACCCAGTACGTCGTCAATTATGGTTTCAGTGCGCACGGAATCATCGAGATTCGACCGTGGAACAGTGAAAATTGTCGCCTGGTAGGATTAATGATGTTTCTTGTTACATCATGTCGATGGTTGTGTCCAGGTACGGTGTCAGCTAGGTGCACGGCTGCTTGAAACAAGTACCGCACGACGGACCTAGGTCGGTGGGAGCAGTAATATACTATAGGGTACATCCATCTGGGCTTCATGGAACTATGGTAGTAGCCGAAAGAACCATGGCAGCGGTGAACTACGTGTATGTGATTGCACACCACATGCATCCCTTCATGCTTGATGACTTCTCTGACGACGATGGCACCTTCCAGCAGGTAACTGTTCGTATCACAACATCAGAACCGTGCCACAGTGGTTTGAGAGACATGATAGTCAGCTCACATTGATATATTGGGCTACAAATTCACCTAATCTGAACCCGATGGAAAACATTTGGGATGTTATCGGGCGCCAGCAAAGCGTCAACAAACCACCGCACCTAAGAGTAAACATATTTCTCCGGAATCCTACCAAGGACTTTCGAATCCATGTCACATATTGTTGTATTGCGCTTCAAAGGTGGACCAACAGACTGTGAAACAGGTGGTCGTAATGTTGGGTTTATCGGTGCCTATTCGACGTTAAGAAACTTCTCTTCCTCAGAAATGCTTTTCTTGCTTCTGCTGTTCCGCATTTGCACCATCACTACTTCCGCCAACACCAGTTATTTTGAATATTTCTCGGGTATTCAGCCGGGTGGCGATGTTCAGAATGCGCAAGCCGACTTTTTGCAGTTATCAGGCGTTCCTGCGACTGGTTGTTTTCCGCTGGGCGCCGCCTTTATATCCCCCTTCCCTCCCCTCCCACATCCACCGTGAGGGGGACTATTTTCCGTCAGAAAAATTTTACAAAAGGGGATCCATACAGCAGAACTGCATGCCCACGGGAGAATTAACGGCTATAACTGCCCCTTCCTCTCAGCGGTACCAACATAGCAAGCCTTTGGTAGCTAAATGTCACGAGGGCTGCCCACAAAGTAATGTACCGCATTTTTTTTTTCTCAGCCGCAAACAATGCTACGAGTGCGAAACGTTACGAATGTATTACAAGGGTTGTCCACAAAGTAAGTTCCGATCGGTTGCGGAATGGAAACCACTGGAAAAAATCCGGTAAAGCTTTGCATACATGTCTTGGGCAGTGTCTCTAGTATGCCCGTCGATTGTGTCGCGTTGCTCTTTTCAGTTTTGAGTGAACAGTGAGCACGTAAAGATTCGTAGCGAATAGCGTCTCCCGCCAAGTATGAGGGCCTGGTTAGAGATATCGCCTGTGTCAAGCAGCCCACATAACACAACTGTCGAGCAGTTCCTTCTTCTAGCCAATTCTCGGCCGCACACTGCAGGGGCAATAAAGCCGCTCCTGCAGCGTTTCCGAGGAGAAGTGTTTGATCACCCACAATACAGTCCGTAATTGGCTCCCCCTGAGTCTCATCGCTGCTCACAAGACAAAATTTTTCCACAGACAACGAGCTGCAGACCGGTGCAGATAACTGGCCGAAAGCACAGGCGGCTGCTATCTATGGCGAGTATATTGGAAAGTTGATACAACACTACGACAACACTGGAAGTTGGAGCGACGACTATGTAGAGAAGTATGTTTAAGGTGTACCTAACTGTTGCAAATAAAATGTTTCTGGCTTTCACTGTGGTTTTCATTTCCCGACCGATCGGAACTTACTTTCTGGACAACCATCGTATTTGAAGTCTCCTGAGTGAGCGCGCCAAGTTTCCGTCACTTCCGACAGAAAGCTTAGCTGCAGGGTAGTTTCAAAATGGCGTCTCTAGGTGATCTACGTTACAAGCAACGTGCCGTCACTGAATTTCTCACTGCAAAGAAAGAAACTATTCACAAACGCTTGTGCAAATTCTGTGGATCATATGTAGTCGACAGAATACGATTCGTCGCTGGGCACAGAAGGTGAGGTCATCAGAAGGCGATTCGGCAGATCTCCACTATTTGCAGCGGTCGGGGAGTCCATGGCTGTCACACTTGACAGCTCTGATCTAGTCCCCTCGGACTCCCACTTATTTGGGCCATTAAATGATGCCATTCGTGGAAGATATTTTTAGGACGACGAGAGGGGATTCACCTAGTGAAGTACTGGCTCCGCCACAAGGACAAAGATTAGTACCGACAGGGCATACATGCCCTTGTTTCGCACTGGAGGAAGGCCATATAACGGGATGGAGATTACATGGAAAAATAAGGTGTGTAGATAAAACACCATTCTTTCATGGGTGAAATTCTTATTATGTTCAATAAAGAACTGAAGAAGAAACAAATGCGTGCATTACTTTCTGGGCAACCCTCGTACAGGGCCAGGTTAAGCAATCTTCCCAAACGTCGTTAGTGTAGCATATGAAACAGTACATTTCATATGCCTAACCCTGAACTGGCGCTAACATTCTGTCAGACAGGCCGTTCCCTCCATGAGGGTCCACGACCATCTTTCTGATTTCCGCCAGTTCAGGGCAAATCCCGAAATTTGAGGGACTTTAGCCAAACAGAACTGTGCCTGCAACATGATTGGCTTGTTTCTCCCTCACGGTGAACCTCGCCGGTTTGTTCTCCTCTGGAACTAATAACGATCGTCTATTCGATCTGCCGTGTGGCAGAGCCGCTCGTGGCAGAGGTTTTTCAAAATTGATGGCCTGAAAAGATTCCGTGGCGTCACGGGACACATTCCTCAGCCACTACGTCATGAGTTCTACCTTTAACATATTGCGAAATGACGGATGTACAATAACAACAACTTTGGAAACTATGAAAACCACTATTAAAATGGAAGAAAGGGTAGATTTTAAAACGGTACGGTCGAAAGAAGTTACGAAAATCCTCTCGTATCCTTGAGACAGCCGACATCGGGAGTGTTCCAGTTCCTGTGCAGTGCGGAAAGTCTTACGATAGTCCCAGCCGACATTTGCTCTTTTCTGAACTACCACAACTGTCTCTCGACCGCACTATTTCGAAATCTGCTCTTCTTTCATTTATTAATAGTAGCTTTTACATGTTTCCAAAGCTTTTGTTACTGTACGTCCTCCGTTTCGGAATGCATTAGACGTACAAAGCACACCAGAAAAATGATGTAATAGAAGAAATACTAATGCTAGATCTAATCATCACATATTAACAGATAAAGCCATTTCGTAACAATAGCTTGAGATATTTCTTGTGCGTTAAATGTAGGACAGAACATTTGAAGAAACTGTTATATAAATGGATAAAGCTGACAGCATACTTACGGAGGTAACGTTCCGAGTATTTGTCCCTCGTATTTCTTGACCATGTCGAGGCCATAAATGTCGAACATTTTGTACGGGTTGACGGCTACGAGGATACTTCCCGTGTAGGTCTGCAATCGTAAGAGAATCGATGTTAACAACAGCGTCAGGCGCTCAAAATGCATACTCACATTGGCCAGGTGAAGTAGAATAAATTTTTTTTGTAACATACTGTTAATATAATTCTTAAAAAATACACTAAGTAATGAGTGGTGACAGAGATTTCATTATAGTAGGGTGTGAAGTCAGTAAAACTTGACTACATAGAAGTGTTGCTGCAGCATCTCGAATATATTACTTCCTGCATAATATACTTAACGTAGAAGCCTAAAACCTGAGAGAGCTCTTCGTGTGTTAGACAAGTTTCCTTTCAGTGAAACCCTTCAGTATTTAAATACGTTTCTTGCACTTGCAACAGTAGCACTGGGGTGGTCTAGGATGTTTAAGAGAAATGGCGAGCATTTCAGAGTGGATAATCTCGATAAAAATGTCATTCAAACAAATGTCTAGCTTCCATTACAGGGACCTAAACAGTTCCGATACGCGCACGCCAGGAATAGAGGAACAAAAAAATATTTAATACTGTGCAATCTGCTGTTAATTAAAGTTTCACTGAACTGCCGTTCAATAATCACACAGCAAACTTCGTAAAAAATTGTATCCCAGACTGAAAGGTTACTATGGCTTCAGAAATGACATTCTGCTCTTGCACATTCTAGCAGCGATGTCAGATATCAGCTAAATCTGTCCGAACACTGACCACCGCCCTCGCTGGCTTTGTTTGTATTATGTGCTGGATGAGTGGAAATTGAACCACACGGCACAGACGTATAGAATTTAGAAGACCTCGTCTTCCCGACTTCTACCAAACGGAAGTAATAATTCCGTAAAAGATGATGAAATCGTATGTGCATGAAATTGCCAAACTTTGCGTCCATACAATCATATGTTTTGTAATGTCGACGATATTAGAATCGTTTTCAGTGTGTGGTTTAAAAGTAACTGGGCAGTGAAATGGTGGAAGTCTCTTCGAAATGACGGACTGTAAGACAGTCAAAGTTTCCTCATTGCTCACAGTTGCCCTGTTGATCGTTTTGTTACCATTCCACAAATATGTAATGGAGAGTAACAGTCGCACATGTGATATACAAAACTAACTAAGACTTCCAGACGGGCAGATGCGGTGATGACTGTGTAGAATCAGATGCAACAAGTTATTCATTGCTGGTGCAACCCACAGCAAACAACAATCTTGAGAGAATTAAGAAGTTTCTCATGTACCGCGTTTGCATCTTCCCTTGGTTAACCATATGAATCTGGTAATCAGTAAACATGTTCCTCCACGAATCTGGGTGGCACCAAAAGTCCAGGACTTTCCAGTAGAAATGCCCGGCACCATCGATGATTTCCAGCTCTTTCCACTTACTCAAGGTCTGTATGTTCGCTGACCACACATATCACTCATGTATGAGGCTTTACGTATTCGTCGGTCTGATGATCAAACTTCAGGGTGAAGCTGACGCAGATTGTCTTCATCTGCCACAATAATTGTTATTTAAAATTTTTACCACTTTCTGGGATACTTCTGCACGACATTCTGAACGCTCTTTGCAGAACGTTTTCTTCGATTCGTAGACAATACCTAATCGACAGACGTATTCGGTGGGTGGAGATACTCTTTTAGAGATAACTTTACTGGTTCGATTTTTAAGTAAGAACGAACCGCAAACAGCCCCGGACACAAAACTTTGCATACGTTTTCTGATTACATTATGAACGCAGGCGATACGAATAACAAACGTCTAGATGGATATTACGAGAGTTGGAACTTAAATAGTGACAACTATTTGTTAAAAACCGATAAAATAGAGTTACATGTTTGCACCTGTTGCTGTCCTTCAAAGTAGTCACCAGTGTTTTGTAGAACCCGTTTCCAGCGATGTGGAAGGCGTAGTATACCGTTAGCAGAGCCTGTTCTGTTGATGGTGCGAATTGCCTCTCGAATTTCTGGAATAGTTCTGAAGCGAATGCCACGAAATGGTTCCTTCATCTTCGGAATCAAAACAAAGTCACAAGGACTTAAGTCCGGGGAGGATGGTGGGTGGTAGAGTACCTCCCAGTCCCATCGACCGAACAGAGCAGCCACAGTTTGCGCTGTATGCGCCCGCGCATTGTCGTGCAAAATGACGGGTGGTTTGCGCAGAAAGTGTCGCCGCTTCTTTCGCAAAGTTGGTCGCACGTGATGCTCCAAAAACGAACTGTAATACTGACCATTGACGGTCTGCCGTTGAGGAACGTAATGCGTTAGGATAACACTATCACAGTCGTACACGAGAATCACCGTAACTTTCACCATACTGGGGCTCTGACGCACTTTCGACTTCCGCGGCGACCCATAATGACGCCATCCGTTGGACTGGCGTTTCAGTTTTGGCTTTGTGGCATTCGTTTCAAAACTGTTACAGAGATCCGACAGACAGTAGACCGCTCCATTCGCACTATCAACAGAACAGGCTCTGCTAACGGTATACTACGCCTTCCACATCGCTGGCAACGGGTTCTACACAACGCTGGTGACTGAAAGACAGCAACAGGTGCAAACATGTAACTCTGTTGTATCGTTTGTGAATAAATACACTCCTGGAAATGGAAAAAAGAACACATTGACAGCGGTGTCTCAGACCCACCATACTTGCTCCGGACACTGCGAGAGGGCTGTACAAGCAATGATCACACGCACGGCACAGCGGACACACCAGGAACCGCGGTGTTGGCCGTCGAATGGCGCTAGCTGCGCAGCATTTGTGCACCGCCGCCGTCAGTGTCAGCTAGTTTGCCGTGGCATACGGAGCTCCATCACAGTCTTTAACACTGGTAGCATGCCGCGACAGCGTGGACGTGAACCGTATGTGCAGTTGACGGACTTTGAGCGAGGGCGTATAGTGGGCATGCGGGAGGCCGGGTGGACGTACCGCCGAATTGCTCAACACGTGGGACGTGAGGTCTCCACAGTACATCGATGTTGTCGCCAGCGGTCGGCGGAAGGTGCACGTGCCCGTCGACCTGGGACCGGACCGAAGCGACGCACGGATGCACGCCAAGACCGTAGGATCCTACGCAGTGCCGTAGGGGACCGCACCGCCACTTCCCAGCAAATTAGGGACACTGTTGCTCCTGGGGTATCGGCGAGGACCATTCGCAACCGTCTCCATGAAGCTGGGCTACGGTCCCGCACACCGTTAGGCCGTCTTCCGCTCACGCCCCAACATCGTGCAGCCCGCCTCCAGTGGTGTCGCGACAGGCGTGAATGGAGGGACGAATGGAGACGTGTCGTCTTCAGCGATGAGAGTCGCTTCTGCCTTGGTGCCAATGATGGTCGTATGCGTGTTTGGCGCCGTGCAGGTGAGCGCCACAATCAGGACTGCATACGACCGAGGCACACAGGGCCAACACCCGGCATCATGGTGTGGGGAGCGATCTCCTACACTGGCCGTACACCTCTGGTGATCGTCGAGGGGACACTGAATAGTGCACAGTACATCCAAACCGTCATCGAACCCATCGTTCTACCATTCCTAGACCGGCAAGGGAACTTGCTGTTCCAACAGGACAATGCACGTCCGCATGTATCCCGTGCCACCCAACGTGCTCTAGAAGGTGTAAGTCAACTACCCTGGCCAGCAAGATCTCCGGATCTGTCCCCCATTGAGCATGTTTGGGACTGGATGAAGCGTCGTCTCACGCGGTCGGCACGTCCAGCACGAACGCTGGTCCAACTGAGGCGCCAGGTGGAAATGGCATGGCAAGCCGTTCCACAGGACTACATCCAGCATCTCTACGATCGTCTCCATGGGAGAATAGCAGCCTGCATTGCCGCGAAAGGTGGATATACACTGTACTAGTGCCGACATTGTGCATGCTCTGTTGCCTGTGTCTATGTGCCTGTGGTTCTGTCAGTGTGATCATGTGATGTATCTGACCCCAGGAATGTGTCAATGAAGTTTCCCCTTCCTGGGACAATGAATTCACGGTGTTCTTATTTCAATTTCCAGGAGTGTAGTTGCCACTATTTAATTGCAACCCACGCATAAAAAAAAGGGGCAGCAGAGGCAAGCAGGCATGAGAAACCTCATTTTTTACATAAACGTACCATTTTCTGTCAGATTTTCGATTTATTATATTCGGTAATGCCAACATTACCAGCCATTTTCCTTGTGTGGGAGAAGCGGAAGCTGATACTGCAAACTTACGTCTTCCTCCAACTTCGGGCCTCGCTCCTTTTCTCCGAGCCACTTAGGTACAGGTATACCATTAATACAACCTATGTTCTCAATAATATCATCATAGCCCGATGTCTGCTGCTACAAGAAGCCTATCAGATTACCAGTCGTTTTGTTTTCAGTGCAAGAAAATAATTGCTAGTTCATTGCTTCTCAGTTTAACAGCCTCAATTATAATTACGGAAATCGAATGGAATGGAAGGATGAAAGACTGAGGTTTAATGTCGGGTACACACATTTAAAAGACACCAGAGTTGCTTCGTTTGACTTGGAATGTTAACTGCTGATGCATTTTTGTCTTTATGCACTGAATTACAAACCACTCACACTTTTGTTCACCGCGGTGCACATTTTCCGAATATCGTGATTCCATCTGAGAAACTCTCCACAGTTGATATTAATTCTCCTAGAATCTTTCACTCAAACAAGTTTGTAAGCATGGGGAAAAAATGGAGAAAGTGTTATTTTCTCTGGAAGCATGGACACTGGGATAAACAAAAATCCTCTTAACTCTCACTAACATTTCGTAAATTATTTAGTCCAAGGAGAAATAGACCTCGATTTTATATATTGATTTCACTAGTCGAATAGAACATTCTGAAAACTGTAAAATTATCGAGATAACTGTGCTGCAGTTCTCTTAACCAACTTCTGCTAATAGTCCATTCAGCATATTGCAACCACAGTATTTTTCTTTGTGTACATCATATCTGGTTGCGACATACACAATGGGATCTTTATGTTTTACTGTGACGTTATTTTTCAAACACGAAAAATAAATACATTATATATAAATCACTGCAACCATCTATTATGTCTCAATTTAATGTAAAGTCAGTGGAATAACGCGTTATTTACGCAAAGTAAAGAACAATTTCTGTCTTGCTTGCTTTGCTGTTAACATGGCAATCTACTAACTAAGCACGTTCTCGTGTAAAAAAAAAAAAAAAAAAAAAAAAAAATTGCAATGGGCATATATGTTTTAGCCAGAACTGGAATAAATTCCACCGAGCAATAGAAATATGTAGAAAAGATTAGGGCGAATGTATAGGGTGTTGTTATTTTCCGGTACTCTGTGCTATAAAATATCTCTGTGGGAAAGTTGTTTGCAATGTAAAACGGTTACATTATGATATAATCATAAATTATGTATTAACAAAACTGATATGGGCGCCTGTATATACTTACGTAAATTAGCTCTCTGTCATATCGGATCTTCAGGTTCCACAACAACGACGCTTCGTTGAGGTCTCTGTAATATACGCAGGCATTATTGCTTGAACAAAAACAACAACAACAACAATAATAATAATAATAAATATAAAATAATTACAAATTAAAGGAAATAGTGGATTCAGGTATTTTATCCGTTACTGGCAATATTTGTGATTATGATGTTTGCCATTTTTATCCTCTTTGGAGAAATTATGAAGAACTATCTTTAAGTCTTCTTCTCTGAGAAAAAAGAATAACGTGAGGTATCTTAATTTTCTCAGTTGGTACAGTGATTGTGAGCGTGCTTTGGAATTAAGATCTAGATATATATTGTCAAAGAAAATTCACTGTTGTTAACGAAATTTTAGCTACTAGAAATGAAAACAAATTATATAAAATAACAGTCTAGGACTGCAGAGACGCACTGAAAGTTTTATGTTGATGGCTGACAGCGGTAAATTAGGCATTAGGGATTCACTATAACTCGTCAACGCCGAAAGGTGTCGGATTTCCAGATCATAAGGTTTTAAAAATAGTAAATAGCTCCTTGAATTTAGTGCGTCGTACCGTGACTGACAGCACTTTCGAGGCGTGACAATATTAAGAGACGTAAGTGGATGACCTGGGTCTGCTTGGCTGCATTGAATCGAAAAATAGCAACGCTTCATTAATTGTGTTTACAGTACTGTGTAACAAGTGTCTTAATCACGAAATGGTGACGAGCATTAGAAGTTTACTCACGTGTCAACATAACACTGGAAAGGTGATGCTTCTGTCCAGGTGTGTGTCCCTTAGTTTGCTTAGAACGGCTGCGTACTGGAATGCGTGCATTAATTTATTTGCGCAGAATAAGCATGAACGCCAAGCCAAACAAGTCTCCGGCAACTCAGCGCTTATAAGCAGCAATGTATCGACTGGCAACATTGTCCAATTATGCTCTTTCATTTCAGCCTCAATTATACCACTGAAAGTGTAGGGCTGAACGTCATCTTTCGAAGCTTACTACCCAGAGTGAAATCGGAAGGGAGCCCAGTGTAATATTAGTGCACGGTACTCACGCATCACCGATGATAACCATCTCCTAGGCAGAATGATGATGCAACCTTTTTTCTAGTGATGAGGGAAGATTCTGCCTTAGTGTGACTGATCGTCCATTGAGAATGAGACGGTGATCAGGTGAGTGTCAATTACTGAAATGAAGGGAATCGGACAGTGAAGTACAGGATAAATCTCGGCATCATGGTACTGGGAGCCATATCTTACAATGACTGTAAACTTTCGGTGTTTGCTGCGTTCTAAATTCAGATTAGCATTAAGGTCTACTTGAGGCGCCCTGCAATGCCAGGAGAGGTGTACTTAAAGAATACAACACCAGCGACACTCTTCGGAGTTATCCAGTCCCTTTCTCAAGGCAACTACCAGAACTATCTCACATCGAGCATGCGTGAGACAGGACACGACATTGGCTGGACCGCTGCAACCATAGTCATATGACGCCTTGATTCAATTCACAAGTTGCATATGTGATAAAGTTCACTAGTATGAGGCCGTTGACGTTCCTTTTACATTTTCCACTTATGCTTCGCTGTACTCCTCTGTTTATGTGTGTCGCTGATATCATATCTAGATTAAATGTTAAATGTTATACAGTCCATCCTGGATTTTCCATTGTTGGACTAAATGTTATTCATTTCTGTTTATCCGTTCACGGAGTTGAAATTTTCAAACACAGTTGCGTATTTAGAAGCAGATAAGAGACATCGTCGACCAACGTCTAATGCGAGGAATCTGAGCGCCTATCGTAAGCAGTATCACAAAGGACCTTCTACTCCAGAGCAGTTCTTTATACCTCCATACTCATTCGTATCACCGCATTTGTTAGAGGTACTATGAAACTGAATGACATCATGATCAAATTGGAATTTTTCTTCAATGAATAGCCGTTCCATTTTGATAGTGCAGCGCGCTGTACATCGCAGGGTTTGACTTGTTAGTGAAGTCTGATTCGCGGTACGAAAATTCAAAATGTCGTTGTTACCTCTTTCGACTCAAGCACATGTTGGAAGGTTAATGTTATCGGTGATCTCCTTACAACTAGACATATCGTACAACTGATTCATAAAATAATGCCCATCATCGCTTTCGTAACCTTTCAACTGCCAATTTTTTTAATGCAGGAATGTGTAGTTGTTTTCTGCACGATTGTAGTTCCTAATGTAAACATCTGTGATGTAACTAAGCTGACGGAAAAAAATAGCACAACTAAAAAGGACTTGTGCGACATAAACGAAAGTTGGTAGGCGTGTTTCTACATCTGAAACATGATATATATTCAGATTTAGCGCCAATCGCGTGAGAGTGGCGCTAGTAGCACCACTATGAGGATTCAAATCAGGTTTGCTGTAAATACACGCCGAAATGGTCGTGAGCATTAGTTACTTTTGTGATTGAATGTGATGGGTTGATTTTAGTCAAGAACGCCTTTAAAGCGACAAAGACGCCATTGTCAACATCTCACTGAATTTTAAAATGTCGAGTAATAGGCCTACGAGAAGCTGAATGTTCATTCTGCGATAATGCAGAAGTACGTGGTAGGAATGTAGCCACTGTATATGACTGCTGGCAGCGGTGGTCCCCAGAACGAAAGGGAAGGCGTATGACTGGCGCATCTTACTGTATGTGCAGCAGCAATTCAAATAGTAGTTGGCAGCACAGTGGCACAACGAACTGTTACAAAACGGTACTTCAAGGACAGTACGGAACCAGACCCATGTAGCGTACATTCCAACGACCCCAAACCACCGCCATTTGCGATTTCAGTGGTGTCAAGCCAGAGCTCAATGGAGGGCAGAGTGGAGATCTGTTGTATTTTCTGATGAAAGCTGGTTCTGACTTAGTGCCAGAGATGGCCGTGTGTTGGTTAGAAGGAAGCAATTTGAGGGCCTTCAACCAACCTGTCACTGTACTGGACACAATGGACCAACACGTGGAATTATGGTCTGGGGTGCGATTTCGCATGACAGCAAGAGCGTTCTTGTGGTTATCCAATGCAACCTGGCTGCAAATTTTTTCGTCAATAAGGTGATTCGACCTGTTATACTGCCATTCATGAACAGCACTCCAGGGGATATTTTCCAAAAGGATAACGGTCGCCCACATAGTCCTGTTGTAACCCAAAATGCTCTACAGAGTGTCGACATGTTGCCTTGGCCTGCTCGATCACCAGATATGTCTCGAATCAAGCACATGTGGTACATCATAGGACGACAACTCCAGAATCAGCCACAACCAACCAAGTGCAACATGCATGGAACTCCATCCCACAAACTGACATCCGGCATCTGTACAACACAGTGCATGCAAGTGTGCATGCTTGCATTCAATATCCTGGCGGTTACACTTGTTGTTAACGTATTAGCATTTCACATTTGCAATGGCTTTTCTCGCGCTTACATTAACCTATAATCTTGTAATCTTAATCAATGAAATATGTTGCCTAAACAAGTGTATTCTTGAAATTTCATTACACTACATTAATTATTTTTCGATTTTGCGATTTCTTCCATTAGTGTATTTAGAAGATCTAATAACATATTCCGAAGTAAAAATCAATTAAAAACTGATCTATTTTTAGTGTTTCTTGCTATTATATGCATGGCGCACCGCCTGGACTTTGCATTCTGGAATGCAGTATGCGTCGGAGATATGAGAGATCGGGTTGTGAGGGTACTGGTGTGTAGTATCTGTAAGTGGTTGTTCTTTGGAGGGCGATAATGACCAGTGGCGCAGAGAGTCGCAAGCAGAGGCAGTTGTTGAGAGGCTGTGGAAGGTGAAGACTGCGTGAGCCAAAGGCGGTTGCGTAGCGAAGGATTTATCTCTATGTTTGATAGTAGTGGCACACAGTTTGAATAATAGTATGTTTATGTTTGTGCAGTGTGATAAAGGAAATAAATCAAATTTTACCAGTTCATAATGCGTCTGCATCAGTTAGTACCTCACCATTGCATTTAACAATGAACGAAGTCTCGATATACACGGTCAACTACAACACGAAGATTGTAACATAATAATCATTAATTAACCCATATAATCTCCAAGGAGACGGGAGCTTATAGCGCCAATTAAATTAAACTGTGTTCTACATAAAAAAATTACAGTCTCGAATCGTAATTCATTCATATGTCATTTTCAATTATAGAAAGTGTTTAGATACGAGAATTTGGTCGGCATGGTAAGAAATAACGAATTGATAATGTAAATTTAATACGAACAACATAAAGTAAGTGAACTGTGGAAAATCTCATAATAAATTTGCTCTATCTAGATAGCAATTCCAAGTCGGTTCACTCAGATCCTCTTACGGGTAACACTGAAGCATCGCTTATGTCGGTTATGCATTGTAAATAATTGTACAAATAACGAGCCGAGAAGTGTACCATTCAGCAAGCTTAAATCCAGCTTTGCTCTGTTTAGGAAACAGTTTTATCACTGAAAATTGCACTGAGAATTTGTTTTATGAAGGAAAAAATAGAAAGAAAATAGAAGATATTTCTTTACTTGCTGCTTAATGACACGAGAATACGTCTCTAATATCATTAGTACTGTCTATATAAATACTAAGATGTATTGTTTCGTCACAGTATACATTTCATTTTACTGAGAAAAACAAAGTAATTGGTCTGAAAATTAGTCGTTTTTTACAACTTAGGTTTGTTAAAAATAGGTCAGAAGGTTACAAATACACACTACCTAAAAAAAGTGGAGCACCTAGAAAACGTGGTCGAATGGTGCGTATATAAATAATTAGTTTCACTTCTCTATGACGTGTAGAACGGCATCAGAGTGCATTACAGTTGTCCGTGTTTAGCGTTGTTGTCAGGCTTGGGGGTCTATGTAAGGAACGTAAAGACAGACGCTGAGTGACCACTTTCAAGGACACGGAGATGTCGCACACTCGTTTGAGACAGCGTTATCAGCATCTGACAGAGTTGGAGATGTCGCACACTCGTTTGAGACAGCGTTATCAGCATCTGACAGAGTTTCAAAGTGAATCCCTCATGTTGTGTTTCCCTTTGGCCAGCTGGTCGAACGTGCAGTATCCAGACTTGTGGGCTATTCAGATGTGACAGAGACCCTATGTTGGATTGCATCGGATCGTGTTGGCAAGCACACTTGTCATGCACGTTTCGCCCGATTACGTCTGTCCACAAATGGTTGATCGCCACGTTGCGCATCAAACACATCGCAACCCCTTCACATCTGCGCCTGCTGTCCGAGAACAAGTATTGGACTCCCTGCAACATTCTTCATCATCTCACTCCTTTGATCGAAGGCACCAGCAGTAGGAATAGGAAATTTCCGTCCCATCAAACTGCCATTAAGAATGCAACACAACGGCTGCGTTTGGAGTGATGAAGTGACCGGGAAGCATGACTCTATGAATTGAGTCGCATTGTGTTCAGTTATGAATCACGGTTCTGCACTATCACAGATGACTATCATCGGCGAACTGCGAAGAGGTCTCGTTCTTCCAGTGTTTTGGAGGGGCACAGTGGTGGTACTCATAGTTTAACGGTGTGGGAAGCCACCGTTTTTCACGACTGATAGCCGCTGAGGAAACTCAGACGGCACAACAGTACGTCAGGACATCCTGCGTCCAAGTGTGTTATGTCTCTTGTGACAATATCGTAGTGCCATTTTTCAGCAGGACACAGCTCGTCCACATGTGGCACGGGTCTCTACAAACTATCTTTGTGATTTTGAGGTACTTCCGCGGACAACAAGATCCCCAGATCTGTCTTCAATACAACATGCGTGGGGTAAGTTTGGATGTCACTCGTTCCGGTGTCATTACCTGGGATATGAAGGATCAGTTGCAACAGATGTGGGGCAGCCTGCCTCAGAAGTGGCATGTTCTTTGTACATTATCTAGATTTTGTAAAAGCTGAAATAGCATCACACACCCTCTCCAGCCGTGAAGTTTCATTCCATTTCTTCCTCCCCTTCTGTATGCTTTACTTTTTTATGAGGCATTATTTGTGGTGAATGATTTAATTGGAGCAACCATTATACAAGTATCATACGACACTTGAGCATATTTTATACGGGCCATATGACCACCTGGTCCAGAACCATTTCCAAAATTATGAATCTTTGAGCTGTTTAATGGTAACCACAAGTATTTCCTTTCGGATACACTTTCACAGTACCCTGTGGTGGCCAATGTCGTCTGCTTGCCAAAGAGAGTCCTTCTATAGCTTGATCTGTAACAGGATTGGAGAGTCACCGCTCACTGGGCATGACAGCACGGGGCAGCAACACCACGAAGGAAGCAGTACCATACTGTAGCAGTTATTCACTCTGTGGCACAGAAGATCTTTTTCACCTGATCGGAGTTAAGAAAAAAGTTTGGTATGGGAACGGAATGGGAAAGTTTAGTATAGGAAGGGATGGCTATATTGATGAGTTGCGATATTTTTCGGTGAGAGTGAATCAAAAATCCTGGTATCATGGATTCCTCCCGTCGTACGGGTACAATAAAATTTATGTCAGTGGTATGAGGCTCATTCAGTAAGCAATGCCCCTAAATCGTTTTACGTCTATGTGAAAACGTCCTTTTGGGTGTTTCAACTCTGATATTTCTTCTGCACGTGTGCGAAGATTCGAACAATTCTGACTGATAGCACAGCCGTAGTGAAACATCAAAGTGGCGTGTAAAAAAAGACACTTGTTATAAGCAGCATACTGTAACTGAATTCTGGGTGGCGGAAAAAGAAAATGTGGTTAACATCCATTGTGTAGCAATCATCAGCTGACACGAGTACTACTGCGTGATAGGTGAAAAGAGTTAAGGCGTCAGGAAGTACACAAGCTGAGCTCAGTGATCGGCTGCGTTCGGATCGTCCCGTCTGAGTCACTACTCCCGACACGGTGAATCGCCTGGATGCCATTATCCGCGCAGACCGACTAGCGCAACTCGAAATTGGTTCTGTAGCTATCGGTGAGCATTGGATATTCAAAGGTGTGCTCAAGATGAGTTCCGCGATAGCTCACAACAGACCACAAAATTCAGACAAAAGCCATTTCATCTGACCTTTTTGGAGGAGTTTGAGGCCAATGGAGAGAACAGTGAAAAAATGGCTACAAGCACAGGACAAGATTTTTTGCCAACAGGGAACGCAATCTCTTACACAATGCAGAACGTGATGGACAATATGTAGGAAAATAGCGCATGCAAAATAAATATTGGCTGGTACTATTACCAAAGAAAAAATGTGTTCTGAGAAAAAAAATGTGGGGCGTTACTTATTGACAGACCCTCGTAGTACCCTGGTGTGAATGTGTACGTGTAATGAAAGAAAATCTCTGGTACGATTTCATCGTCTCTCATTGACAAATCATGAGGATCCCTTTGCTCGTTTTTAGCCCGTTGCACGGAACCTACAAGCTTTCAAGCACCTCGTCACACCGCTCACTTTACGAAAGGAGTTGGTGAACATAGCAAATACTCTCCACTTCTAGCATAGACCCAGAAGTCAATAAAGGAGCCAAGTTTCAGAAGCGACCAAACTTTAACAGAATTCTTCAATTTTAACAGAAGAGACACAAATCTAGTACACATATTTAGACTGAACTATACGTCCAAATGCCATCCAGATGTTAAGTTCATACACTTGTCCTAAAGGGACATATTTGAAGGCGAAACCGAACATTATATCGATAGGAAGGTCGAAATTTTCCGCAAAAAGATTCGGCCTGTTTTTGAAACCAGGCTCCTTCAGCAGACTTAGACTTATATGGGTAGTGGGGATGGGAGGGGGGGGGGGGGGTGCGGGCAAATTGGAGAAGACAGTTGGCGTCGTACTCACGAGAGCTGTATCATGTCATCTATGCCGGTCTGGCCCAGGTCTTGCCGCCTCTTCACGCCCGCCAGGCTGGTCAGCGTGAACACCTGCGGCTGCAACATACAAAACACATTTCTGTCACCATGCTGCTCGCACTACCGCCACACAGTCATTTTCCTGTTATCTTACCCACTCTCTCTCTCTCTCTCTCTCTCTCTCTCTCTCTCTCTCTCTCTCTCACACACACACACACACACACACACACACACACACACACACAAACACACACACACGCACACGCACCAAATACTTCACTAATACAGAGTGTGAAACGTACTTCGCTTCTACATAGTGATTGGTTTGATTTACAGAACATTACATGTCCATTTTACCTACTTGTATCAGAGTACAGTAACGATGCGCAAAAAATTCCCAACCGGCAGTAATTTTCTTTTCAGTTGTGTTACCGAGTGCCTTTCCGGCCGCCACAATCATCAGTTACCTAAGAAGACTAAAATTTGGTGCGACAACTACTCTCACTTGTGTACACGTCGTTGTTTGTTCATTTGCTTTTTCACTGTCTTTGCAGGCATTTCACTTTTAAGGCAGAGATATGTGTCGCTGATATTCGAGACAGTCCTGGGAAAAGGTATGGATAGACTGTCCCACGTAGCTACCGGCGCATTCACACGGAATATTGTGACTACCTCGAACTCAGAGACCATTACTATCTTTGGGCTCAAATGGCTCTGAACACTATGGGACTTACCTTCTGAGGCCACCAGTCCCCTAGAACTTAGAACTAGTTAAACGTAACTAACCTAAGGACATTACACACATCCATGCCCGAGGCAGGATTCGAACCTGTGACCGTAGCGGTCGCGCGGCATTACTATCTTTCAAAGGGCGCAACATTCCTTTCATTCTCTTAGGCGGCTGAGAGTTTCTTAGTCGTGTTCGTGGAAAACCGCCTAAAAGCCACCATCAGGCTGGACTGTATACCAGACTGATCACTAATACGGTGCGAGGATGCAGAATGGTTAACGTACTGCATTCGGATTCTGGACGAGCTAGCATAAAACACTGTCCGACCAACCATATTTAGAATTTATTTGGCTTTCCTAAACAGTTTAAAGCGAATATAGGGATGGTTACTTTGAAATGGTACAGCTGTTTTATTTTCCCTTCCTTTACCAGTCCGAGTTTGAACGCCGTCTTTAATGACTTCGTCATTGACAGGATATTACACTCACATTTACATATATACTCTGTAAACCGCCGTTAAGTGCATGGCAGAGAGTATATCCCATTGTACAAGTTGTTATGGTTTCTTCCGTTCCATTCACGTATGGAGCACGGTAAGGATGTTTGAATGCCTCTATACGTGGTGCAATTTTTCTAATCTTCTCCTTAGGATTCCTATGTGAGGGGCTGTACTATATTCCTAGAGTCGCCATATAAAGCCGGTTCTTGAAACTTTGTCAGTACACTTTCTCGAGATAGTTTACGTCTACCTGCAAGAGTCTGCCAGTTCAGTTTCTTCAGTATATCTGTGTCACTCTCCCATCAGTCAAACAAACCTGGGACCATTCGTGTTTCCCTTCTTCGTGTATGTTCAATATCCCCTGTGACTCCTATCTAGTGTGAGTACCGCACACATACACACACATACAAGTACTTCGGTTTTTTAAGCACTGATTCGAGCTTGGCCTACCTCCCTTAGCATTCCCCGGTCGCATGCGAGCCAGTTCCACGTTCACCGGATATAATGTTAAATAAAAGAGCTCTTTTATAACGTTTCTAAGGCTATTTCCATCCCGTCTTATGGCATGCAAGTGTAACTTGAGACAACACATACACGGACTAGTCCTTGACAGGAATATCTGGAGCGTGCGAAGGTCTCCAAGTACATGGGTGTCTCAGATATTACATTTTATTTTAATCTGTAATTTAGTGTTATTGCTAGAGCAGTATGCAATGGATAATGGACGTGATACAAGACAAGGGTCACAGTTTCGAAACATTTTGTTTCGTCGACTTTTTTGGTTACATTTGACTCAAATTAGGAAAGTTAAATGAAGTAAACCACTCATCAAACACAAATGGCTTTAGATACTGCAGAGGTTTCCTAAGTATTGTAGGTGGCACATCGTTGATTTTTTCCGACCACGAAGACCGCGCATCTAGCAAAGCATGTCGTGACCTAGACGTGCAGCTTATAGTGGAGCCCGTACCACGGTGCAGATTAATTTTTTTAAAGAAAATACATCATTTTCAGAGCCATAAGTCATATTTACTGCCAAAGAAAATCACAGGACAACTGTAGCTCAAATGCCACAGCTTTTAATTTGTAGCACAACACTGAACTTCGCTGCCACCAGACTACACTATTTTTATATCTGAGGGGAAAAAATTAATCACTCTGTTGTATGCATTGAAGGCATGTCACTTTTGTGCATTTTTTATTTAGACAGTGTAAGTATTCATCATCTTTCCATTTTGTATTTCCATAACTCGTATATGTTTTATGCCGGTATATAATGTAACAGCATCTCATATTTTCAATGATAAATTCACTTAGCGTAATGTGTTCATCACCACCTGAAAACCAGAATACGCTCGAATATGTTTATTTACATTCATTAAAATACAAATGTTCTAGTATGCAATAGCATTAGAACAGATGATCTATTACAACGAGATTTGTATTGCTTGTCACATATTTGTTTAGAATGTGGCACTAACTTCTATTTTAATTCGACATTATTTAGGAAAAAAGCGCATTGGTGACTTGCATTTATGTCCTATGAATAACTCTTCCCCTCCTCCAAACCACGCTCCTCACCAGTGCAGTCACAAGCTGACCTGTTTACCTCTGTTACTTCGTCTGTAATACAGCATGATTCAAGTCTTTATAGTCACTTTAAAATTTTCAAGGTGAAGTACACTAATCTGAATTTTGTGATTTTATGGTGGTTTTAGTTGTAATCCTTTCGGAATTTAGCTTTCGTCTGCCGCGCACAAATACTGGAGGAAGCTGTAGTGCCACACCGTTTCCGTAAGTAGTGTGCACCATCGCGAAACATTTCATCCTGTACAACTACATACATCAAAAAAAGTTTTGCATCACCCCGGTTCCCAGAACTACTGAAGATAGACGTTGACTGCAGATGTTGTATCACAGACACAGTTCCTTTGACTGGTCGGAAATGTCACTAAACAAACCCAAAGATGTAAACAACCAAGCATGAGCAGCGCCTATTAGACGGAGGGGGTCCGCCAACCGAACAGTTCCAGTCATCCCACGACTCGTGTTGTCTGTAGTTCAACCATGCCTAGACAGTCAATAGCGCGATTCGGTCACGTCCGCATTGTTACTTCGTGCTAGGAAGGGCTCTCAACAAGGGGAGTGTCTAGGCGTCTTGAAGTGAACCGAAACAATGTTGTTCGGACATGGAAGAGATACAGAGAGACAGGAACCGCCGATGACATGCCTCGCTCAGGCCACCCAAGGGCTACTACTGCAGTGGATGATCGCTGCCTACGGATTATGACTCGGAGGAACCCTGACAGCAACATCACCATTTTGAATAATGCTTTTCGTGCAGCCACAGGATGTCGTGTTACAACACAAACTGTGTGCAATATGAAACTTTTGGGCAGATTAGAACTGTGTGCCGGACCGATACTCCAATTCGGTACCTTTGCCTTTCGCGAGCAAGTGCTCTACCAACTGAGCTACGCAAGCACGACTCACGCCCCGTCCTCACAGCTTTACTTCTCCCAGTACCTTGTTTCCTACCTTCCAAACTTTACAGAAGCTCTTCTGCAGAGTGAAAATATCATTCTGTGTGCAATAAGCTGCATGATAAGCAACTTCACTCCAGATGTCCATGGCGAGGTCCATTTTGTAACCACGCCACCATGTTGCGCGGCACAGATGGGCCAAACAACATGCCGAACGGACCGCTCAGGATTGGCATCACGTTCTCTTCACTGATGAGTGTCGTGTATGCCTTCAACCAGACAATCGTCGTGTTTGGAGGCAATCTGTACAGGCCGAACGCCTTAGACACACTGCCCAGCGAGTGCAGCAAGGTAGAGGTTCCCTGATGTTTTGGGGTAGCATTATGTGGGGCCGACGATGCCGCTGGTGGTCATGGAAAGCGCCGTAACGGCTGTATGATACATGAATGCCATCCTCCGACAGACAGTGCAACCATATCGGCAGCATATTGGCGAGGCTTCGTCTTCATGGGCAACAATTAGCTTCCCCATCGTGCACATTTTGTGAATGACTTCCTTCAGGATAACGACATCGCTTGACTAGAGTGGCCAGCATGTTCTCCAGACATGAACCCTATCGATCATGTCTGGGATAGACTGAAAGGGGCTACGTGACCCACCAACCACTCTGAGGCATCTACGCCGACTCGCCGTTGAGGAGTCGGACAATCTGGACCAACAGTGCCTTGATGAACTTGTGGATACTATGCCACGGCGAATACAGACATGCATCAGTGCAATAGGAAGTGCTACTGGGTATTAGAGGTACCGATGTGTACAGCAATCTGGGCCACCACCTCTGAAGGTCTCACTGTATGGTGTACAACATGCAATGTGTGGTTTTCATGAGCAATAAAAAAGGGCGGAAATGATGTTTATGTTGATCTCTATTCCAATTTTCTGTACAGGTTCCGGAACTCTAAGAATCGAGGTGATGGAAAACTTTTTTTTTATGTGTGTAAATTAGCACTGAGAAGAATGTAGATAATCAGTGCTACTGCTGCCAGAAAAAAAAAATGCTTTAACGTCCTTGGTGTCAGCGTAACACTTGCTTTAGAGATGTAATTAACTCCTTAATTGAACAGATGACAGTGCCAGTGGCAACAATTCGACTACAAATAACTTCAGTTAATTGAGTGAAATTCTTCGCATGGATTTTTTTTCCTTTTTTGCTTAAACGTAACAGTGTTTAGAACTGCAGAAGTAATTGGTTTATGAATAGCAATTATGAATTTCAGTCTATTGTAAAAAGGATATTAAAAGCTACACACATCATACTCTAATGATTCATTATCAACAATTGTCATTGACATCCATAGTTAGATAACTATCTTCTTCGAGCCTTGTATGTTTTCTAATGTTTTGTATCCAACTCCCACTACACCGTCCCCTCAGCGCTCATGTGTACAGAATAGTTTTTTTCATATTGCATGTTCGCTACTGGTAGCTCACAGACAGGAGGTACGTTTAGATATGAGTATTCCAGATAACGAAAGTGTCCTTGTTAAAATTACGTTTAGTGCTCAGCTGGTTGTTTATGAAAGACAAAATATGTTTCGGGCCTGGAAGCGTGGCCAGGTAACCTAATGTTTAGAGCGATTGCTCGTGACAAATTGGAGATCCGGGTTCAAATCAAGGTTTTTCTCTACTTCTGACTCTTAGGGCAATGGTTTCTTCAGTGCGTGAATTCCACCCCTGAAACGCGACTCTAGAGAGTCTGCAAGATGTTGATCTGCGGCTGCCATAACCTTTTCATTGGACTCAAATGACTTCCAGCTACAGATGTCATTAGACATGTGAGTAGACGGATGTTAGAAGGTATAAAACCTGTTGAATAGGATCAATTTCCAACAGCTCGTGCTTCAGTGACATCAGTTTTGCCATTTTCAGAGCTGCTTTGTGGGCAGGTGCGTTGTCCTGAAAAAACAACTTGCTTTGTTTTTGCAATACAAGTCGCTCTTTTTTTCATAGAATTGAGACAGAGGTAGTATTCGCTAATTAATTTTTACTGTTACAGAGAAATTACTAACAAAAATTAATTAAACATTGCCAATAACATATTCGGCCAATGAACATATTTAGCCGTTTTTGGTGCAAGGCTATCGGTTTCCACCAACTGATTTCATTGCTGTTTTGGTTTGGGCTTCAATGTGCACTCATATCTGATCGACAGTTACAAATCGATCCACAGAACCTAATGGATCTTTATAAAATAGCCTTAATATTAATTTTCAACTTTTCGTTGTTTTAGCACTCGACACTTACGGCATACAAACTGAACATAGTTTTCAAATAATTAGTTCACTGTGTAAAATATGTTACATCTTGCTTTTGATATGTCTACGGCGACAGTTATTCCATACATTGTAACTCCCGAAAATGTATCGATGTATGCATCCGTGGTAGTGGATTTGGGACGTTCTTTGCTAGAACCGTCTTCATGGGACTTAGGGCGCATCTACTTTCAGTCAGTTTTTTTTCGTAACTGTTGAAAACTGAAGAGTAGGCTGCTTTTTAACCCTCACTAACTTTCGATGAAATTGTGTTGGCTATCAATCTGGACAGTCCAGTATTCCACTTTCTCCGTGTGAACGGAACACGTATGTCTTGAGTTCTACTAAAAGCCGTACAAACAAAATCAGTCTTCAAGTCAAATTGATACGTAACTTGTTTCGCAACATGTACGACCATAGCAAAAACAAAAATCTAGTTTATATCAACGCCACCTTTATGACACGTTGGGAAATTTGATCTTGCCCCATGCGATTGTTGAAAGTGAACCGGGATGATGTAACACCGCTGTACGTGACATCCGCATTTCATAATCTGGACGAATGGTTCTCCAGCTAAAAGTCAACCGTTACAACACGAACCGTTCTGATATTACTCCGTCGATTTGGTACACGGTTCATCGGACCACCTTCACAATTCTCTACACATACGACATAGAGAGCATATAGCGCATCTTGGAAATGTTAAGCTGATATAGATCACGGAAAAGAGAACGCGACGTGTACTGTGAAAAGATTATCCCGTTCACAGAGAAAACACGGAAGAAGATGGACCTGGAATGGAAGACTGAAAACAAAAGAGGCACCACTGAAAGTACAGATTGTAACGGATATGAAAAACAGATTCGAGTTGGTGTTATAATACTTCGTTATCGTAATAAGGTAACATGTAACTAACTGTCCGCCTCCGTAGTAGTGGTAGAGTTACCGGCTACCACGTAAGCGCGCCCGGTTTCGATTCCCGGCAGGGGATTGGGTGTTGTGTGACCATCATCATTTTCATCAACATTGACACACAAGTCGCCGAAGTGGCGTCAACTAAAATGACTTGCGATACTGCGGCCGAACCCCGAAGGGGATATCTCGGCCAGTAAATGCCATACGATCATTTCATTTCATGTAACTTAATTTGAAATCCTTGAATAAAGGAAAATAATGGCGAGAAGAGCCCAGTGCATGCAGTTAACCTTTTGTCAACCTGAACGCTGGTAGCGGTAACCAGATAGGAACGAAATAAATGTGGGATATCTGCGAACACTAGGTCAACGTTAACAGCATGCATTAAAAGGAAATAGTTGAAAAATGTTATACGACACTGAAACCGAAATGTAAGGTGCTTGCAGTGATACCCAGACCAGAGTAATGAATGGCAACGAAGCAAATAAAACTGAATACACTTGGCGATTTTGTGGTCTAAATTGTATCTCAAGAGTTAAGAATCATTTTTGAAACGTGTGTACGATACATTACTGGCATCTTTTATCTTACCATCAAATCTGGGTCGTAGCAAAAGTAGACCAAATGAGGACTACTGGGAAATCGGTTCATGCCTGCTGTTCTCGTTTCCGAAATGAAATAGGCAAGAAACGTTTCACAACATACTGGTATCATCACGTAGTCTTTTTTCCCCTGAAAGTCACATCTGATGTAAGATTGTAGCGTATAGTTTCGTGACAGGTTATATTGACTGAGGAATAATTACTATATTCGGATATAAATTTCAAGAGAAGCTAATGTGCATTAATTGCGATACGAAAGACCGCCAAACTCTTGAGGGATCAGGGTCTAGGAGAGATTTTCGGACGATGTTCCCAAGCGCACAGCAATGGGATACTCCGCCGGCCGCGGTGGTCTAGCGGTTCTAGGCGCTCAGTCCGGAACCGCGCGACTGCTACGGTCGCAGGTTCCAATCCTGCCTCAGGCATGGATGTGTGTGATGTCCTTAGGTTAGTTAGGTTTACGTAGTTCTAAGTTCGAGGGGACTGATGACCACAGATGTTAAGTCTCATAGTGCTCAGAGCCATTTTTTGAATGGGATACTCCCTTAGTCGGTAACTTTAGGGGGATGAGAGAAGATTCCCTAAATGTGAGTGTAGAAATGCCCTCGGAAAACTGCCAGTGTATTGTGAATGCCGTTATGGATGTCACGGTTAGCCCAAGTTAGAATCAGCCCTTACCCCGACCAGCACGCAGGCGATTTCCCACAGTTCGTGATTATGCTACGAGGGTTGCTCAGAAAGTAATGCACCGCATTTTTTTCCTCAGGAGAAAACAACGCTGTGATTGCGAAACGTTACTTATGTATTATCTGAAGTCTCCTGAAGGACGCGCCAAGTTTCCGTCACTTCTGACAGATTGCGTAGCTGCAGGACAGTTTCAAAATGACGCCTGTAAGTGATGTACGTTACAAGCAACGTGCCGTTATTGAATTTCTTACTGCAGAGAAAAAAACTGCGGGGAATATTTACAAACGCTTGTGCAAAGTCTATGGAGCATCTGCTGTCGACAGAAGTTCAGTTAGTCCCTGGACACGGAGTGTGAGGTCATCAGAAGGCGACTCGGCGAAGATCCTCGATTTGCAGCGGTCGGGGAGTCCATCCACGGTTGCCACACCAGACATGTTGCAGCGAGCTGACGTTGTCATTCCCGAGGACAGAGGCATTACAACTCTGCAGATGGTGCTGCATCTGTCAATCAGCAAAGGAAGTGTGGATGCAATTAGCCGCACCCTGGGATATTTAAGATTTGGTACCGACACAGCATACACGCCATGCGCCGGTCGATGTGGCCGAGCGGTTCCAGGCGCTTCAGTCTGGAGCAGCGCGACGCTACGGTCGCAGTTTCGAATCCTTCCTCGAGCATGGATGTGTGTGATGTCCTTAGGTTAGTTAGGTTTAAGTAGTTCTGAGTTCTA
This sequence comes from Schistocerca gregaria, assembly GCF_023897955.1. NCBI lineage: Eukaryota > Metazoa > Arthropoda > Insecta > Orthoptera > Acrididae > Schistocerca > Schistocerca gregaria. The sequence goes on from NC_064921.1 coordinate 432,355,498, forward strand.
GGGGACTGATGACCTCAGATGTTAAGTCGCATAGTGCTCAGAGCCACAGATATTTGAACATTTTTTGAAAGGGTTGTTACTAGCTGTGGAGACACCCGAGCCAGTGAGGTTCACCAAGGGCGCGACAAACAAACTAATCTTTCTGCAGTAGCAGTGCCGACTGCAAAAACGCTTCAAATATTCAACAAATCTCCTTACTTGTCTAGAACGCGCGGAAATCGGAGAGTCGGTTCAGGGCAGTCGTGGATTAGAATGAGACAGGACCGAGTGAGAACGTTATCACTAGCTCCGAATGTCGAACGTGATCGTCGCAACGGAGACACCGCGATTTTACGACGATAGCTTTGCTGTTGATGTAGCTGATCGACAGTTTCAAAGACGAATGTACGCTAATTTAACCAGAGCATATGTTACAAGGGGCAATCAGAAAGTTTCCGTTTGAGGGCGTTGCTGCAGCGTATATACAACGTAGCACGACTCCAATGCAGGTATATAAGCAACGACATGCTGGCAAGGGATTAGCGTGGCATTCATGTTTCTACAACGCCCGGTAAATATGCAAACGTGAACTATGGCGACATTATTATAAGATGTGTCCAATCGGAACCAAAGTGTTTTTATTCTTTTCTTGGCTGCCGAAGGACAAACACCGGTAGATATCCATCGGAGATTGAAGAATGTGTACGGTACAGACATCAGTCGAAAACCACCAAGACAGTATGTGCTGCTTCTTCATGATAACGCACGTCCCCATATCGCACATTTCGTATTGCAGAAGTGACGCCAACTCACGCGGGAGAGACTCGCGCACCCGCCCTTTAGTCCTGTTCTCTCTCCATGCGATTATGACGTCTTCGGTCCCTTATAAAAGGCGCTGAAGGGTCGACGATTTCTGTCGGACGATGACGCACAGCAGTTTATGGACTTCTTCACACAGCAGGACATGTATTTTACTAAATATCTTCAGGCTGGTGCGACGGTAGGATGATTGCATTAGTGTTCACGGCGATTTTGTGTGATTGACATATCAACTCTGGATTATGAGGCCCTCTAACGGAAACTTTCTGTTCGCCCCTTATTTTATTCGGTGGCTGGTTTGCTTAACAACGTAGAGCTATTTGTTAACTGGAGGATGTGCTTGTTGTAGAAATGAGTATTTAAATTTGTTGAAGTGGAAGGAAGTCATTTGTTTCTGTGGAAACTGGACTTTTGATTTCCGTGTGACTTTTTGGTCATGATACCTTTTAACTTGCACCTCGTAACTGCTATTCGCTGAGAGCCCATAAGGCGGTGCAAGGACTCATTTAAACGAACAAAAATTGTCAGCTTTGTACAGATTGATCATACATAACATGCCCACCCCCCCCACCCCCTGATTACAAAAATTTATTTCTAAGGATCCATGCTAGATACAGATATCTGATTTGTTGCAAATGGTAGCTCAACTCATATGGTGTTTTATGGATACACTCCCGCATGTGCTCTGTTGTTGCTCGTAGAACGTGTGGGCGTTACTCAGTTTCTCTCAGTGTCGCTAGAAACAATTGTTCCGTCACTGTCTTTACAGCATCTTGTATCCTTGCCGTACGAGTTTGTTCATCGGAGACTTGTGAATTGAACGTTTTATCCTTAACGCAGAACTCGTACAAGACAGTAAAGAGGGGTTATGTCTGGTGAATGGTGGCCATGGTGTTAGACCGTCTCCACCGATCCATCTTTCCAGAGGGGTTTCGTCCAAGAACTGGCGAACAGATAACTTCCAGGTTGACGGTGCATCATCTGGGTGAAGCACTGCCAATGGTCGATATTCCTGTAATTGAGGTGCAACGTAAGGTGTTGAAGTGTATCCATAAAAACAATCATGAGCTAAGCTACCATTTGTAGAAAAACGAAAAAACGTGCGGAAGTGTATCCATAAAAAACTTCATGACTCAAGTTATGATTTGCAACAAACCGCGTAGCTGTATCAAGCACAGTTCCTTAGAAATAAATTTTTGTAATAGGGTACACACGTTAGGGTCACCTCGTTACATTCAACACCTCAAGGGACTGATGAAAAAGAGTTTCGAAATCAGGACCAAAAAATTTGTGCCTTCTCAATCGAAGATAGAGCGTCCCTCAACGCATCTGATACCAGGCGAGTTACAACTGTGTGGCGAGTTACAGCTCTGTGTATTCTCTGTCAAGTGATGGAATGTTTTAGGGAAATCTGGCTGCTACAAGTTGACGATTCGTAGTGAGACAGTTATGACTTTAAATTAGTTTCTCGTGTCAGTTCGATGCTAATGACATTTATCGAGACACAGAAAGATTAAATCGAAGCTCCGAAATACTACCTGAAGTACCGTTACTTCCTAATGAGTATAAAGAGGTAGATGACGGAACGGAACACCATTAGAATCGCTCAGTACGGTGATGTAATCAGCACAAGCAGTAGTACCAACAGAAGAAATGAGAAAAGTACTTAAGAGCCGCGCTGATGCAACGTACGTGCATGTCTGTGAGGCTCACGCCACCAGCCCCGTGTCACGGACGTCGGGAGGAAAGTCGGTGTGATGTCACAGGGTCGGCCATTACGCGCCGTTAGCCGCCCCAGGCTCGTTCAACGTTGGACTGGTATGACCAGACCGCCGAGTCCCTCTCGCGTTGTTTCTACCGTAATACCAAACGTCCCGGAAGAGAAACTGTGATGCCACGCCATATAAATTAAAGTTTTCTGTTTCCCCCATAACAATTATATTGATTTTGTCCTTCACCGTTACGATTAGCGAGTGCGCACATTGTGAATTCAAAAGCGTCAAGACAGAATTTGAGAAGAGGTCAGCAGCTACAAGTAACCGTCGAGGTAAATGTTACAGACATTGAAAATTTAGGATTCATATTTTGCTCCACAAGGAATGCAGCAAATGTTGTATCGTACTAGGGCTTTCCTAAGTCGTGAGCTTGTGTAATATAGTTCCCATGCTCATAGGGAACTGGTTTTTATAACTGTAACTTACCTAGATGAGATTTTAATTTCGGAAGTAGCATTACGTGTATTCAGGGCGCAGCGGCAGAGCGTCTCCTCACGGGTGTAATTTCTGCCCTTGAGGCATCCGAACGGTGGATTTTCGTCCTCAGGATAACGTCTTACAGCGTCTGTGACAATTATCTGCCCTAATTCAGTCTCACCTCGAGACTGAAGAGATTTCCCTAATTACATCATGATGGCTTCCTAACACTTCCAGTTCCTTTTGAATGACAAAATTGCCTTCTTAAGATTTCACATGTTGTAGGAATTTTTTTCTGAAATTTAAAACGTGTGTATCAGACCGAGAGGTCCTACCAAGAGACAGCTACAAGATGAAGAGTGCAGTCAGTGTCAATGAGAAATCCCGTTTCTGACGAAGTAGTCAATCGACCTGTAACCAACAGTGATGACTGGCTAAGAGACGCAATGTTACATCATTTTTGTAGAGTTGCTCGGGACTGGTGGTGTGGGGTCGCTCGCAGGCCCTCACAGAATGTGGAGGGCGGATTTTAGATGGATGTGGAGAGATTGTGCACATTTTTTGGCAGTGTTTCCTTTCCGAAATTCAAGTTGTGATTCATGTTTAGAATGTGGAAAGTCAACGTGAAAGTGTGAACTCACAGTTATTTCTTCTTTTGAAGGCAGCGGCAGCTGTTGAAGGGACCACTTGAGTGACTTGACTGTCTTACATTAAGTGTGCGAAATTTTAATTTTCAATTGGGGTTTGGATTAATTTGTAGAGTTACTAGCTAAATGGAGATGATGTTTTCAAATGAACGGATTTCGTGCTATTTGTTAAAGTCGAATAAACTTCTGTGGGAACTAAAGTAGTCGTTTTGTGTGACCGTCTGATTTTTGGAGCTTTTTAACTTTTTTCACCAACAGAATTTTGGTTTACGAGAGATGAAGAGGAAGCAGCTAGCAATGAACTTTTTCTGGTCCGTTGGCTGGATAAGGAGTCTCTCTGAGAGGAATCAGATAGCTACAGAGATAAAGAAGATGGCGTAGGAGTTAGGTCCAAATAACCTTGCCTCGCACTCTTAGAGAGACCGAGGCATATGGTTTCGCACGTCTTGGACAAAGAGGTTGATCCTTGCCCCACTGTCCCCACTCCGACTGTGGTGTCATTATGTTCATCGCATATCATTTCGACCTCTTGGATTAGCCCAGTGGTTTATTTTTTCTCCGAGAAGAGAAGAGCGACCTTTATACGCTGGACACTGTGGAGAGAAAATAGTAGTTCCATTTTATGTACTTACATATAAGTTCATATGCTTGCCTTCGCGAATGACGTAATAATCTTTCAACGATGATCTCAACAATTACGTCCAGCGTACAAGAAACAGATAGCGATACTTCTCACTTGTTAGACAGAATATGCAGTACTTCAGATATGCCTCGTCGATCATTTTATTTTACTGTTTTAGCCACTGATTACATGTAAATAAACTTCCTTGAAAAGTAAAGTTCATTTTACTGCCTGCAAGAAGTCAGACAAGTCATTGATAGCTTGGTGATTTACATTCAGTTAGTAGGAGCATATTTTTGCCAATTGCTTGGTAGATGTAGGCGATGTAAAATAAGAGAGGAGTATTTTGAATTTTTTGCACAACCCAACAGAGTATAACGTAGTGCTGAAGGAACTATAATGATAACCTTGCTAACTTACAATTTGCCCGGAGCGTCATTATCCTTTAGCCTTATATATTCCTTCCCAGGAATGAAGAATATTCTTCACTGGGCTCGAATCCACGAACAGCTTTCCTCCGGAGCACGAAAACACACAGTGCTGTCCTCTTCAAAATGCACTTTCGTCGCTTTTCGCGAATTTTGTAGTGTTTGGTGTAGTTGGTACAGAGACGGGAGAAACAAGAGTTGAAACTCGGTGCCTTTCCCTTTTCGGCACGAAAGTGGCCCCAAGCCATGCGATAACTGTATCCTAATAAACGGTGTCTTTTTTTCACGACTTCTGTAGTTCTACTTTATGGATTGTCGTAATTCAGGAACTGTAGTTTACGCACTCTGTTCCCACATCCACCAAATACTGGAAATTGAAAATCGTTCCAGCACCAGAATTCGAACTCAGATCCACTGGATCAGAAATGACGTATCAATGTCAATCTTGGAAGGGGCTATCTGTGCCTATGGTAACCCATTTCGATAGCATTGTCCGCTGTTTAGAAACACCGTGAAGCACTAATTTAAGCAGGTACCAACTTACGACAAATGGAAAAAAATGAGTAGTAACATGTGTTTGCTCTATCATAGAAATGTAATTCAGTTTGGATCTTCCGGAATTAGCATACAATCAAGCTGCTACTGACCTAATACCGGCAGCCACAACATTGATATGTGGTTAGTTCCACGATCATATTCACTACAAATGATATGACGTGGGACCTGTCAGAGGAACGAACGATTGCGGAGATTTTTTAGAGAGAGAGCGCGCGGGGGAGGTAGGGAGGGAGAGAGGGTGGCCATTTACATATCATTTCTACGGAAGAATTCCTCTGTAATATAGAACTACAAGCATAAAATTTTATGCAGCATCTGAAACCTGCTCCCAGACGTTTTCTTTCCACAGCCAGATTATCATAGAGGTTTATAGATGTGTATTTCATTCATTTCTGTACCAAAGTTAAATTCAATAAAGGCAGGTACAGATTATTTTTTCCATCTAGTATTGTGTTTATGGATATCTTTCATACTCACAAACTGCAGTTGATTGTTGACAATAAACTTTATCAGCGAATAATCATGCAGTGAAGCTATTGTTAATATTCCCAATTGTTCAAACTGGTACCTGGAAGATGTAGCAATGTGGACCCAACACTTAATTCTATTTACTTTCTTTTGTGCAATGTGATTTTTGTCTAGGTGAGGACTTATCCCAGAACATTATCCGCTGGACATCAGTGACTGAAAATAGGCAAATTATGTCATCTTACTGATTTATATCTCCCCAAAGTTGGCAATTATTTCTATGGCAAAAATAGTTGAACCTAAACAGTTTAGTTGGTCGGCTGTATAGATATTAGAGATTAATCGTTCATCATATCCACACGGAAGAATTGTTATCTTACTAATGTTATGGAAAACATCGCTTTTTGGTTCTGAGGTCAAGTTAAACGCTCCCTATATGAGGGAAGCAGAAAGATTGCACACTGAACACATCAACAGGACACTTGCGTCCGCTCTGCTTCTAAGGCCATACACTGCGACTACTTACAACGGTAAGATGCGTAAGGCGAGTGTTACTGCAGGCATCCGGCTAACCTAGTTTCCTGGAGCGCAAGCAAGAAAGTAGAAACAGCCTATTCTGATGTACGCCGAGTGGTTGGAACGAGCAAATCACACGAACAATGTTGCATCCATTCTTCTCAAGAAAAACATTCGCCTCTGTTTCCGCCCGTTTTGATTTCAGCTATCTTGTGTAGTGAATGTGTGCGATACGAATGTTCTAACTTTGGAAGCATTATAAATTATTCAGTCTTTCTCTGCCGCCTATTATGTGTTGCCCATAGAATAGTTTTCTAAGTTGATAGATGGGCCTGCGTTATTTAGAGTGTGTAACAGTTCTCTGATATTTCATGTCAACAACGCGGGAAATCATTAGCGTCCCGTTATCAGACTGACGCTGTTCCCACGAAAGGAAACTTATCAGACATGCAGATGATTGGTAGCCTCTATTGAGTTTGCGCTAAGTTTTAAATACGCAGCTCATGTTTTTAAGAACACCATCAACGAATTGCTTATTTTTTAGCTTGTTTCTTTCACGTTAAGCTTGTTGACATGTTAATGAATTGCAGCATCTCCGTTCATGTTTCAAAACTGGTGTAAAAATAAAAGCAAGGCTGTCCACAAGATGAACGTTGTTTCGAATAACACAGTGCTTTACTAGATCTGGTCCTGTCGGAGGTGGTTTGCAGTTGCCTTCCTCACACCTTTGAACTGACTTACCCAACCCGCTGTAGAGAGCCGTGCAGTTCAATGTGGACTCCAAACCACGGTAGGTGTAACAATATGGGTAAAAATACACGCCTTGCGAGAAGAATAATCTCAGCGGGACTGTTCATTGATTAAAATCACTGTACTGGGCCGAAAGATTTGCAGATGCGATACACTACAGCGAGTTGTGCTAGATGAGATCTTTCTTGTTTTAGCCTTGTGCTTTTTTGACGATGCTTTCATCAATAATATCAGATTCATAATATATACGTAATTCGAAGGAAAACTTGAAATTTTCTGTAGAAAGTCAAAACCGTGCCCTGGCGAAACTTTTGTTAAGGTCGCAAAGTTCCTTAAGAAAACAAATACATCACACAGGAAGAAATTTCCTTGAAACGCAAAGTTTCGACTACTTAATATTCTTCATCCTCCAGCAAACATTGCCTTTAAAAAATTAAAACAATTATCTGCCTCGATGACTACTATTTTTCCCACGACGAGTTTCGAGGATTTACAGCCTCATCATCAAGTTGACAAGTGCTATAAATGAATATTTGCTTTCGGAGACGTAGCCAACGGTATGTCTTACATTTCATTTCATTACAAATCGGTTATTATGTATCACTTATTATCATAATATGAAGTTATACATTGTCAACGATAAGGAAGCCACCTCGAGATGTTCCAACAAAAAGCACCGCATAAGTCGTTATATAAACACATTTGTAATACTGTATATTAAATATAAACACACACGAAAAAAGGCGATAAATCCTACACGTACAGAAATATAGTTCCTTTTAAATCAAAGGGCATTACCAGCTTACATTGCAAACCAAAGATACAGACAACATGGCTATAAGTGTTTACATCTTGAGAATGTTGTCGCGTAAATATAGCCTTATTAAACAATTTTCATATATGTGGTTCAACATATTTGTTATATACATAGGTTTCAGCATATTTGTTTGATACGAAATATGCCGAAGCCTATGAAGATAAGTTCTTTACTAGGACCATGTTTATGTGCGAATCTTCTCACCTTGATGCAGTTGCCTGTATCTTTGAATTGCAATATAATCTGTATAGTCTGACTCACAAGAGACGATATTTCTAGCAACGTACGGTGTCTGGAATGTTTTCTATTCCGTGTTTATGTGTGTTATTCAGTGATAAATAGGATTTCATTGCCATATGATGACAAGACATGACCGCAGTCTAAGTTAATGTAGGGAAATCAAACGTAAGACAACTGGCAAAATCCAGGAATATAAATACTCACGTAAACCGCTGACTTCCTAGAGATGGAAGTGTAAGCCCTTGAAACAGTCATGGAAGAAAATAAAATTGACTGACACACATAATTTGTTAATTTGCCTTTCATATCAACAACAGTCACAGTCTCACATAAATCCAACACGGACAAAATTAGGACTATTGCCTTCAATTACGTGTGAAATTCTTGCCGGATAGTTTCTTCAAGATAGCGCCATCGGTATCAAGTAAGTCGAGAAGGTTTCACTTCATCTTTTGCTTGTGATTTGAACTAATTTACGATAGCATTAATTACAGTTTACTTTCGTAAACACAGTATTCTTCAGGTTTACAATTTCAAGGAGGTAGTGTTGGCGGATTGTGTTTTGGAAGTCGGTAGTCAGTGATCCTCAGGTCGTCTCCTACCTACCAAACTTCACAGAAGCTTTTCTGCGAACCTTGCAGAACTAGCACTCCTGGAAGAAAGGATATTGCGGAGACATGGGTTAGCCACAGCCTAGGGGATGTCTCCAGAATGAGATTTCTACTCTGCAGCGGAGTGCGCGTTGATATTAAACTAACAGATTAAAACTGTGTGCCGGACCAAGACTCGAACTTGGGATCTTTGCCTTTTGCGGGCAAGTTCCTTTTGAACTGTATTGGCTTATTTACAACAAAGTTCATGAGGGAATAAATATTTACAAGATGATCGTCGGTCAGAACCACATATTATTCTTACAATTCGTTTTTGCGCAATGAAGACTTTCTTTCGTAAAGATGAGTTACCCCAGAACATTATGCCATATGACATTATTGAATGAAAATACGCACAGTATGTCAACTTACTGATTTGTCTCTCCTCAAGAATTGCTATGAATCCAAGCGCAAATGTGTCTGAACTACCTTGTTTTAGGAGTTCCAAAATGTGCTTTTTGCAATTTAAATTCTCATCAGTAAGGACACCTAAGGATTTTGAAGTTTCCACAGTATTTATTATTTCTTCGCCATGTGTTACAGTTGTCATTGGTGTAGTACCCCTAGATGTGGAGAAATGAATATCTTCAGTCCTTTTAAAATTGAGAGTGAGACCATTCGCATAAAACCAGTCAATTATATTTTTAAGAACTTTGTTTACTATTTCTTCTGTTTCTGTATTATACTTGAATTGATTACAATGCTAGTATCATCTGCAAAAAGAACTAATTCTGCTCCAACTACCATTCCTCGTCCAGTGTCTGTTAACTCGCGTCAGGCGGTCTTGAGGCAGCGTATCTCACGGCGCGCAAATTTCCCAGACTATATTCGTCCAGCATTTGAGAATGAGTGCATTAAGCGCCTTCCAACAATTTTTTACAGATAATTTCAAACATCTTCTCTCTGACACCCACCACAAAATGATGAAAGCAAAAAAGTTTATTGTTTAATACATTTTCGCTGTTCATGCAGCACAACGTCAGCATCAAGCATGACCTTTTAAAATATTGTATCTTTACTATCAACTCGCAGTACACTTCGCAGTCAGTATCCACATAAACCACTGAAAGTAGCTGCAAAATTACAACACTGTTCAGGAGATAAAGCGTTATTAACACTGAATTCCGTGAAAACTAGCATTTCTTAAAAGGGAATGCAAATTATCCAAACTGTTTTCATTCAGACTATTTGACAATGAGAGCACTTAGCGACTTCCAGCAGACTTAAAACATAATTTCAAACACTTTCTACGTTTTTTGCGTGTTTCTGGGTGAATGACCGAAACTAATAAAACGATCATAATTAATATTTTGCATCTTCCATCACGAAGGATTTACATGCTTAACGTCACACATTAAACACATTAACACACATGTAAAGTAATCAGAAATTTGAAGTCGTTTTACGCATGGGACTATGATACCTTAAAGAATCTAGGTTGCGACAATCCAACTACTTTGTACATAATTACAATACCAGAAGGAAAATCCACATTCATTACTCCGTATTAAGTTTGTCTATAGCACAACAGGGGTGCACAATACTGCAATAAAATTTTTTGATCACTTGCCCAGTCATATAAGATGCCAAGTAAAATTTGAAAACAAACTGAAAAAGTTTCTCCTTGACAACGCCGTGTATTCCGTACAAGAATTTCTATTACTGCAAAGTATTTTTTCCTTTTTCGTAAAAAGCTTAGAAATCAGTACGTAACCGTATATATACAAATTAATTTACGTTGTGAATGTAAAATGACTCATTACACATCATTACAATCTGTCGTTTAAATGATCCATGGAATGCGAGAGTAGCTGACTAACTCATTAACTAACAAGATACACAGGTGAGTTAGGAGGAAAGGTACAGGCTTTGAGGGGTGATAAAATCAGTGATCCTCAGCAAAAAAGATTTCAAACGAACATATGCGCTTCTCTAAACTATATCTGACATACAGCTGTTAAAATCACAGTCGTCAGTCGCATGTCCTTTACCGCTTGTCAATATACGAAATCAACCAAAGTGATATTAGACTATGTAGTGTTATCTTTCACCGGCAATTTCATAGCGCACTTCACACAGTACGTCACTGAAACGTATCCTGGGTGGCCGAGCGGTTCTAGGCGCTACAGTCTGGAACCGCGCCACCGCTACGGCCTCAGGTCCGACTCCTGCCTCGGACATGGATGTGTGTGATGTCCTTAGGTTAGTTAGGTTCAAGTAGTTCCAAGTTCTAGGGGACTGATGGCCTCCGAAGTTAAGTCCCATAGAGCTCAGAGCCATTTGAGCTCACACATTTGCATCTTCATCCGCACTTGACTCACTCTCTTCCGGTACACGGTCTTCATAAATGTCACAATATAGAAAGTACCTTGCAAAATGACTCGATTAAGCAAGCGCTGAGTGGACACAAAGGAGGAAGCTCTCGCTCATATTCCACATGCGTGTGCTGAGGTAAAGGACCGTGCGAGTGAGCTCAGATCAGCAACAAAGCAGCTGTCTGCAGGAGATGCAAAATGCTTTGCAGTTGACTGTGGACGTTTTGAACATCTTTTGTTAGGAATGTTCACGACTAAACAAAACATTAGGTCACAGTGTTTCTTTTACTGTGGACGTGCATTTGTCTTGTTCCCCGTTTTCATTATTTCACTGCCTATATTTGTCCGGCACGGAGAGGATATGTGGTGGCGTGAAGTTCTTGATCACTAGGCTGAGTGTCAACATCCTGTTTTCAATACGAAATCTCTCCTCAGAGCCTCGTGAAGTGAGGGCATGTGACACTGGTGCTGGTGATCCGTCTATCGGCTTGGGACGTTAAGCTTGGCGGCGCTCTTGGTGCTGTTCGCCAGGAATAGGCTATGTGCTGGCACCGGCTTTCACACTCTTCCTTCTCTCATCATCATCATCAACAACAACATTACACTACACACACACACGCACAAACACAGTGATATTACAAATAGTGTGTAATGGAGCATGTTGTAAATAAACAAAAAATAAACATTGCTTTAATTTTCTCGGAAGATTAATAACAGGACATGTGTTCATACGACGTTTTTTGTCCAGAATCATTAATAACCGTACTATCACGCCTCAAAGTATGTATTTTTTTCCTTGACTGACCGTGTATACACAGTTCAAAAATGGTTCAAATGGCTCTGAGCACTATGGGACTCAACTGCTGTGGTCATTAGTCCCCTAGAACTTAGAACTACTTAAACCTAACTAACCTAAGGACATCACACACATCCATGCCCGAGGCAGTCGCACGGTTCCGGACTGCGCGACTAGAACCGCGAGACCACCGCGGCCGGCTATACACAGTTCCTTGCTCTAATACTTACCTTATCACGACAGCATTTTAAACTTTTTAATTCAAAAATGGTTCAAATGGCTCTGAGCACTATGGGACTTAACATCTACGGTCATCAGTCCCCTAGAACTTAGAACTTCTTAAACCTAACTAACCTAAGGACATCACACAACACCAAGTCATCACGGGGCTTTTTAATTCAATCAATAATTATATGAAATATTAAAACTTCCTGGCAGATTAAAAGTGTGTGCCGGGCCGAGACTCGAACTCGGGACCTTTGCCTTTCGCGGGAGAGTGCTCTACCATTTTATTTATTTATTTTTTTTTGTCGGTATTGTTCGTTGCGTTTGGTCTGGGCGAACGTCACAAGACATCAGTTCAAGTTGATCGTTGATCCCTTTACTCAGTTTTTGATTACAGAGGGCGAGCAGTACTCTGACCGAACACGCTGAGCTACGGTGCCGTCCCCATCTGAGCTATCCAAGCACGCCTCACGCCCCGCTCAAGAAATGGATCAAATGGCTCTGAGCACTGTGGGTCATCAGTCCCCTAGAACTTAGAACTACTTAAACGTAACTAACCTAATGACATCACACAAATCCATGCCAGAGGCAAGATTCGAACCTGCGACCGTAGCGGTCGCGCGGTTCCAGACTGTAGCGCCTAGAACCGTGCGGCCACCCCGGCCGGCGACTCACGCCCTGTCCTCATAGCTTTATTTCTGCCAGTATCTCGTCCCCTACCTTCCATCCCGGCGGGGTCAGGGATTTTCTCTGCCTCGTGATGATTGGGTGTTGTGTGATGTCCTTAGGTTAGTTAGGTTTAAGTATTTCTAAGTTATAGGTGACTGATGACCATAGATGTTAAGTCCCATAGTGCTCAGAGCCAAGCCGAGCCTACCTTCCAAACTTCACATAAGCGAACCTAGCAGAACTAGCACTCCTGGAAGAAAGGAGATTGCGGAGACATGGCTTAGCCACAGCCTCGGGGATGTTTCCAGAATGAGATTTTCTCTCTGAACCGGAGTGTGCGCTGATATGAAACTTCGTGGCAGATTAAAGTTGTGTGCCGGACTGAGACTCGAACTCGGGACCTTTGCCTTTCGCGGGCAAGTGCTCTGCCATCTGAGCTACCCAAGCACGACAGGCGCCCTATATGAAATATCGAAAATAAAATTTCTGTTTCCCCTGGAAGCTGTTCAATTGGTTCAAATGGCTCTAAGCACTATGGGACTTAACATCTGAGGTCATCAGTCCTCTAGACTTAGGAGGGCCTAGAACTAATTAAACCTAACTAACCTAAGGACATCACACACATCCATGCCCGAGGCAGGGTTGGAACCTGCGACCGCATCAGCAGCGCGTTTCTGGACTGAAGCGCCTAGAACTGCTCGGTCACAGCGGCCGGGTAGGAAGCTGTTAAATAGCCAACCTGCAACAGGGATTGTGCGTCTTGTTAGTTACAAGAGTGGTGACAATTTTAACCCCTGTCTCGGGATTACGGAAGACGGATGTAGGAACTCGCGTTGACCCAAGTGGCACTCTTTGTGGCCAGGGGAAATGTGCTGAATGATTGGACTGGCCCCGTTGCGGCCACACCGAGTGCCACGTTCCCGGAATGCGGGCGGACAGTAAACACTAGGGCCGTGGCCACGCGTGCCGTGTGCGCCGAGGCGGCTAACTGTAGTGTGGTGTACTGTGCTGTGTAGACCAGCACACCGGCCGGATACCTGGCGGCTGACGCGGCTTTCCCAAGGCCGCCACCAGCCGACCTCGCGGCGGCCTCCCCCACTGCAAATGTCAAGACACGGGCCTCGCTGTGCCCACCGTGCCGGCAAAAGCTCTAGCCAACAGCCTGTCGTCATTTGTGCTGGTATGGTCAGGTGAGTTTGTCTCAAAAATCGAGACATTTAAATTCTACAAAAGATGAATTCTAGGCTGCCACGCTAAACGAGTATAAGTTAAAAAATGAAATTTTTTGTTACCAGGTGGTGTTATTCCCCTGTTCTCATCACTTAAAGTTCCAGTCGTTTGATAAGTGCAAGTATAATGAACTTATGCGACTCATCAAGGATATTCATGAAACATCCTCTACAAACACAGAATCGTTCTCCTTTTACTCGGAAATGAAACAAATGAGTGACCATACAGCATTTTGTTCTCTCGGGATCCTGGGTCCTTTTGCATGATGTCGTAGGTGCTTTCGAGTCAATGAGGCTTTTGTTTCTATCTCCAAGAGCCCAATATTCATGAAATATTTGTGTCCCAACCGCGTTCTGATCATCAATCATTTTGCCTAGTTTATCTTTACGTTTCAAGCGGCACACTTTTAGAGGTTTCGGGGTTCTAGCTTTAACTTCTTTCACTTTAGCCGTTATGTATTTTTGTCCTATATTCCCCCTTAGTTGGCGTTCCGCTCTCGCTTTTCGAGAATAACTACCTTTCACAGCATTTGGTGCAGACATTCTTTCTGGTTCACCAGTTACATAACCAATTTCCTGTGCAATACTGTCAATTTTTTCCATTTTGAAGATCTCCCTGCAGTCACTATCTTACACATTTGCAGCCGGCGGTTGTGGCCGAGCGGTTCTAGGCGCTTCAGTCCGGAGCCGCGCGACCTCTACGGTCGCAGGTTCGAATCCTGCCCTGGGCATGGATGTGTGTGCGGCCCTTGGTTAGTTAGGTTTAAGTAGTTCACTGTTCTAGGGGACTGATGACCTTAGTAGTTAAGTCCCATAGTGCTCAGAGCCACTTGAGCCTACACATTTGCATCTTCATCCGCACTTTACTAGCTCTCTTCCGGCACATGGTCTTCATGAATGTCACAATATAGAAAGTACCTTGCAAAATGACTCAATTAATATGAACGACGGAAACGGGATTGACATTGGAGGGTTCACAATTCATAATTCAAACACAAATATCAACCAGCAGTTGGAAAATTAGTGCCGCTTGTAACGCCCCAACGACCACCTTGAAGTCAATTAAGAAAGAACATGAAGTAGGGAAAGTTATCTTGGCAGTTACATCTTTGCCGCTGAGCTAACACGAAAGAGCTTTGTCAATAACTACATTGTACACCACTGAGCATATTTGCTAGCGAAAGAGAAAGAAGGAACATCGAGTTCAGCAATGGACAAATATCCATGTGACAAATGTAAAATTAATATCTCAAAAGATAAGTCCTAAGTAATGTCATCAGAGATAACTTTTATGTGGAAGAGAGTTGTAAGCGCAACGAAGAAATTCAATGCGCCGACAATGCTCTTCCACAGAAGAAGTTGCTTGCTAGAACTCATCCAGTGCAGACGTACGAGAGCAGTTCTGATCTGAATTATAGAGATTGCGAATCGTGACGAGATTGTTTTCGAGTTTAGAAGTGTTTGTTGCGTGACGGGATTCACGGCTTAAGAAACTGAATTTATGAACAGAGACAGGAACAGATAGACTCATTTAACCGTGCACTACGAGTTATTTAAATCTAATAACAGAATTAGTGAACTTTGGACTTGACTTTAAATTAGTTGTATCTTAAGGAGAAGTGAACATTCTATGAAAGAATACACGCAATTAGTCTTGAGTAGGACCCATGTACACGCCATCATGAAGATAAAACAATTACGCTAAAGTGTTGAGATGTAGTGAACGCCAAGAAATTATAACTCAATCGGACTGACTTAACTAAACTATTCCGTGTGCGTGTGGTACGGGAGTTATAAGTATTTAGTGACAAAATAACAATAAACTGTTCGTTACCAGTGAAATAACCGGTGTGGACTACATCATTAAATAGTTTGATAAATGACTAAATCAACGACTACTCATGAAAGACTATTTCATTGAAGTGCAAATATTCACGTCATTAGTTGAGAAGTGAACTTTAAAATATTTTCGTATTACGACGCAATCTTACAAAGAATGAATCAAAGATTATCTCTGGATCTCGCTGCATACCAGCACAACAATTCCATAGCAACGAGACAACAGCGTAAGAAAAAAACTGTTAACTAAAATATTTCCTCGCAATCAGTGGTGTGTGCTATGCGAACGAGAGAAGAATTAATAACTACTGCAAATCTGGGCAATTAACAATACAATATTAATAATAAAAAGCATCAATTATACGAGTTCGCATAAGTGGAAACGTTGCGGACTTGTAATTGAGATACAACGACTACGCGAGGAACGCCTTTTCGGAAGTTTTTCAGGTTTTTTTTCTCCCGTTAATCTACGGGGACTGACGTTATATCCCGTCGTGTGTCTACTCTACCGCGAGAGCTGTGGCAGTAGCAGCTCTAGGGCGTCGACTACATCAGCACGCGGTTGGAGTCCGGGGCCACGCGACACATGCTGTTCCTCGTGTTTATGTTGTAATGGCTCTGCCACACTGCCGGTTATTTTTTCCTTTAGTACGTCGCGCAGTACGTTCCAAAATGTGTGGCAGTCAGTCGTAACGCGAGCCACGGGGCGCCTCTGTATTGGCGGCAGCGTTGAGCGGGCCTCGCTCTCCTGCGCAGAGCCAAGGGTCAGGTAACGGGCTGGCTGCCCAGTCGCTGCCGCTGCCGGCGCAGCCAACTGCGCACGCCGCCTTCCTCCCTGCTGACTGGCCCAGCGGTCAGCCACCTCCTGGTGTGTCTCTCCGGTAACACATCGTCCACTGTCTGTTACGCCTGCTCCATCGGGACAGCCGTACACACGCGTAAGAATTTCGTTAGACCCGTCTACGAATACGCTGCTGCTCCACTACGGAGCATGTCCAGAAAAACCTTACTACACTGAATCAAGACTGCTACGAAATATAGTGAACCTACCACCCCTCACCCACAGAAACCACGTCTACGAGATCGCAGAAACAGTACCTCTACAGACGAGATTCTCAGAACTAAAGACAAGATATGGAAACTACATAATCGAGAACAGACCACACATGGAAGACTAACTAAATGACCATCATCCAGTAAAATTCAAATATACAGGTTGTCACATCTAACTCTGAAACCTCATAAATTTCCGAAACTACACAAAAAGTGAAAACTTTAATTGGCCGGGGATGCACCTACGTCAGGGACTCACACAATGGGCAGGAATCCACAATCGATATTTTTAAATAAACATCACTCTCAACATAAAGTTACGTTTTCTTTTTTTTTTTTTAATGTAGCGTATGTATGTTTTTTTCTACGGCAATGAAAACTAGAGGTATGAAAACTAGAGGTATAATTAGTGACAGCAGATTTGTTTTCACTGTTATAAACCTCATACCTTTTGAAATATGTAGCTTTTAAAGAATGGCAACGGCAACAGAGTATCTGCCTTAATTCGCTGAGCAACGGTTGCATACATCAGGCTTCAGAACAGTGCAGGCAACCCGCACTACGGCGTTACAGCATTACTGTGGAAACTGTGGCATCGTTTCTTTATTTGAAGTCTTAAGTATTCCAGAAGATATAATGTTTAGAGCAGTGAAACCAAGCGTGTCGTCAGTAATTGTACCTGTAGTGTTGAGGGCTGGTTTTACGAACGGAGTTCACAAAGTAAGCTGCATATGTCGTCCCATCCCAACATCTATGGCGCAACAAGAGTGACGCATTCTCAGAAGATAGTACTTGTTCCAGGTTTCCTGGAGACACATTTCTGCTGCTGTAAGGATAAAAGATGCACCACACTATGCGATTGAAATATCGCTTTTTCTGTATATGTACTTAGATTTGAAGTACGCAGGTCAATACGATTCTTGTGGGAAAAATATCTAACTGGCGCATCAGTTCACGGAGAATTTCTGACGATATATGGACTAAAAGCACTGTCGCGTACAGCTGTAGTAAAATGGTCTCAACAATTTTCCCAAGGCCAAACTGATGCGGATGATGCTGATCGGACAGGAAGACCACCAACATCGAAATCGACAGCAGACGGCAAGCTGAAGGAACTTCGTAGGGAAGAGGGGTGGGGGGTGGGGGGGAGCGATTTTCCTACGATGAAGACTGTCCGTGACGAAGGAGCGGATTTCTATTCTTGAGGAATTGGTATAAAGTTCCGTTGCAGAGGCTTGGTGATTATGTTGAAAAATAGTGTAATGTATCTGTGTCACTTTGAAGTGTAGTTCAGTATTCAAGAAATGTTGCTTGGCGCACCGTAATAATGTGTAATTTACTTTTGAAGACCCTGATCATCTCTGTAATAATTTTCGGACGTTTTCAATTATGTAGTCAGCAAAGATAGATTTGTTATCCAAATCAATGCTCTAGGTGGAACTCAGACCCCACAGCTTCTGTTTAAGGGGCATTGACGCACAACGGACTAGAAGTGGTATGCGCTTGCCGTAATTGCGTAATTCGTATCATCAAGCGAGGTGGAGCGTTGATTATCACACTGGATCGGCATTCGGGGGAACGACGGTCCGGCCAACCAGATTTAGGTTTTCTGTGATTTCCCCGATTCGCTCCAGGCGAATGCCGGAATGGTTCCTCTGAAAGAGCACAGCTGATTTTATTCCCCATCCTTGAAAACATTCCGAGCTTGTACTCCGTTTCTAATGACCTCCGTGTCGACAGCACCTTATTCCTTCCTTCTTTTTTCGTATCCTTCGTTCCTGACTTGGACGTAAAAAAGAATCCAAAGACATAGCATAGCTTTATGATAGTTTTACAGTGGGTGTGAAGAACCAGGAGCGGACAACGACCGTTAATAGTGGAGTTAGTCCGGAAGTGTATGCACTCTGCAAAAGTGTTGATTGGGGGGGACGTTACCCTAGTCTGTATCCAGTCTTCTGTATCGGCCACAATTTTATGAACTCCGTAACGCTTTTCTGCGGTCATCGTGTCATGATCAGGCACGTGTTTTCCTTACTTGTAAGCAAAACCATTCTCATTATTATCTAGTGTGCAAATAACAAATACCACGTGTGGGTATGCGTTTCCTTCCATATTTACGTTAATGTAATGCGTACATAAAAACGTTGTAGTGCTCAGTGATGACTATACGAAATGCGTTGTTGTAGAAACGTGCGATCATCATTTGCTTTTTACACAAACTGGACAACACATACCCTGTTCATCATCTTGCCGACTACTGCTGAAAGATCGCATATTACTTGCTATCAAAAGTTCAGAAGTGTAAGATACGTAATCTCAAAGTAGGCAACAACGCCTTGACTGGTGAAACAGTGACGCAAAAACTATCATTTGCTGCTTAGCTCATCTGCTGTGACATTTTTAGCGCGGTCCAAATACAGGAAACAGCATTCCGTTTACTGTTCTAATTCGCCGCTGGGATGAGACGCCATTACTTGTGCTGAAAAAGACACGGAATGGTTTTTAATTTACTTTCGGCGTTTCTTGCTGTATTTGTTGTCACGATGCTTATGCATGTATCTTCTACTTTTACTAAAGCATACAACATGAGGCACACAACTGTATAACGACATCTAACAAACTGGCACACTACTTTCACCATGAACGTGCACGAAAAGCCAATAAAATAAATAAGGAATATATAAATAAAATTCCTCAATGAACTGATTCTCGTTAAGTAAGCGCGAGACATACTACTTTGTCTTGTGTTCATCACAGAATTAAGTGACGTATCGATATGATTATCGTCAATATCATGTCCTCAATGTAATATCAAACAAATTCTTCGTACCTACAAAGGACACACCTGGCCTCAGAATTCAACATCGGCGATGTAGTTAGATGTCCACGTAAGTCCGTCATGTTTACTGCACGATTATCAGTGAGATTTGTTCCTGCATCCATATAGAACTTCCAAATATGAAACGCCAGTGTTAAAATCTGATGTAAAACAGTAGTCCGAAGACCGCTTACCGCATTGGCAGTAGGCGGAAGATACTGTTAGAAGATCACCCGTTAACGTTAAGTCGTCTACAGGGAGTGCATTGCAAATTATATTTTCTGAAATATAAGCCCGGAAGCCACCTTAATAATTACAAAATATCAAATATTTCAACAGAATAATGTAAGGTACATACTTTACATTTTCGAAAGCGAAGCGTAAATTCTAGCTAAATCTTTTTACATTAAGAAACCTCTAACACAGAAAACGTACGCAATATAAGACGTTGCTTTCCATTGTAAAATATAACAGAATGCGCGTGTGAGCGAAAAATAATTGGCTGATTATAAATTATTATTTCAGTAAGGCTACATTTTCATCGACACTGAACCCAAACAAATGTTGCTATGACCTCTCAAAAAAATGAAATTTGAGAATTGGAGAAGCACAGATGTTTGGCTCCACAAAACAGCTTCGATCTGTCACCAGTAATGTGGCAGGTATCCCAAGCTCTTCAGAAGATCTAGACACTCCATTCTAATTTCTCCATCAGACCTCTGTTGATAAGTGCCTTACCTACGTATATGAGCAGTACTGTTCATTAGTTACCTTGGTAGATCAAATTCCTTGAGGGTCTTCGTTCAGACCAAAAATTCATCCCGGAACGGTATTTCCATTGGGAAGCATTAAAACGGATTGTCTTGTCCACGGAGACACGTTTAGCCTTCCTCACACAGAGCGCTCCCGAATATTCCGAGCGAGTTCGCTTAATGTTTTCGTAGGAGACAAAGTGTTCGTATTGCATAATAATATAGTTCATACCCATTTGTGGTAGTCTAGAACGTGATACATTAAACGAATTTTTAGCCTTCATCTAAGTTGAGCCAAACAACTTCTACGATGTGCATTTGGCATAATGTCAATTAAGATTGATATAGAGAAGATTTTACGTTTCTTGGAACAGTTTGTGGAATAGATATTTGTATAAAAGACTGCGTCTCTATCAACCCGGTAAATCGACCAGTACGACAAACGCCGAAAATTCTTGTCACGCGTGGAATTCTGTTACTGATTCCCGAGCGTTAAAGTTCGCAGGGAATCGGGTAACGGAATGCGGGCCATTCACTGAATAATGCAGGCGTGGCCGCTGTCCTCGACATTCCAGCCGACACCGGCTGACTGGCGAGCGGCAGGTAGTGCTACGCAATGGGCGCTGCGCACTCTCCCAACAATGCTGCTCCAGCCAGGAACGAGAGGCGAGTCACTCGCAAAGTTTAGGGAATTATTGTGTCTTAGTCATATCACTCACAAAAGCAATTTCGCAGTTAGCTTCCATGCGACACAGAGAACAAATCACAGCACTAGTAATAAGAGAACGTGATAGTAGCATCTATACCTGTATCAGAATAACAAAGTGACTGACAGCTAGGTGTTTACTGGACAGCTGCCATAGCAATATCCAATCAGAGCACGAGTTTGGTCGCACCTTCTGTCCTGTCTACAGCTGTCTTTTCGCTCTGCTACCTTAGCTGCCGGTCACCAGTCAGCTGCAGACGACAGTTTCGGTCCTTAACGTAACTGCTGTGATTTGTTCTCTGTGTGGTATGGAAGCTTACTGTGAAATTGCTTTTGAAAGTAATATGGCTATTACTATCTTGCAATGGGGAACGCACGAACTTACTCAGTATAGAACCACACAGCCGCTGCTGTCACAGGAGCAATATTGCGCTTGCGCGTGACGACGAACGAACAAAATCCTTTCATGATCAACTGACAATCACTCTGTTGTTCTGATCAAGATATAGTCGCTCTTTTTGTGCCTGGTTTCAAGTGTGCAGATATTAGAAGGCATGGACTGCCTCCACGGTCTTGCTCCGTTGGACATTCAGCGCCCATCAGTTGTGTGGAGAAGAGAGGTGCATTTTCTTACGCAGAATTACTGGAACTTTAAGATGACTTTCGAATGCTGATCATTGCCTTAAGCAACCGCATTTAGGATTTATGAATTATTCTCCTCCCACGGACTCGGTCTTCTGTTGCTACAACGAATTCGAACACGAAATAAATTGTTTCGAAGATGGAAGTCTGAAAATCCGTCCGGGCACCTACAATAGTCTCTTTCGAAGAACCGCGTCTCAAAAGATGTTTTAGAGGATTTTCAACTACACCCTACCAGCTGATTTGCTGTTTTCTTAGCATCGTACGAGTGTGTTCGTTTCTAGGGGGTCGCAACCACTGAATACCGCATCGTCTAAATGAGAGACAGAAGATTCGATGCAATCGAAGTTTAATTCTGGCAAATCCACATCGACATTGTAAAATCGTAATCGGTATCAAAATATAACTGTAACGATTAGAAACGGAGACAAAAGGGCATTACTTTTCCAAAACATTCACAGATTACTGCAGAATCTTACTGTGTCTGATATGTGACATGCCTCGTAACGCAGAAGGTATGTAGCCTGCGCAACTCTTACTTGATCTTTCTGTAGCAATTCTGCTCCAGACACAAGACCGCACATATTTAACGGCTAATTGAAAGTGTGTGCATGTGTGCGAGTTTCTTTCCTTTTTTCCATTTTTCAGGTATTCAACAGTAAGTAAAGTGTCACAATTCTGTTGTTCTTTTAGATCACTCTTGCTTTGGGGAGAATTTAACGTGCCTTCCATGTTGGTCTATGAAAGACGTCCACGAACGTAACATCTGTATGCTGCAACACTCAGTCGTAGCTGCCTTGAGATTTTTTCTTAGTAATTACCAAATGCACATGGAAGAATAAGGGTTGGTATCCAACCTTGGCTTCACCTGCTGACGACATACCGAGGCAATGAAGTATTCCCGTTGCAGATAAGCTCATCGGGTAAGAACGCACCGTGGTGAAAGGGTTCTCAGAGGCAGAACGTACGTCCATTAGCTATTCTCCTGGTTACGCAACGCAAAACGTGTCGTCCTCGGTTCCCTGTCTCGCCAGCACTGGTGGACAGACGAATGTCCACAGAGGTCTCCACATGCCTACTTCTCCACGGAAGTGAGGCCTCGCTGCTGTACGATTGTGTTCAGCTTGTGACGGTAGGACATGTGAGGCTCATCGAATTTTGCTTGAAGTGCAGGCTATGATACGCGCAGAAAACGTTTTGTTTTTTGATCTGGCAGCGCATTTCGGAACATTTTTCAACTGAATAACGAAGTCGATTACTGAAGTGTACGAATCTACTGTTTTAGCTGTCTTAACACACTGAGCGCTAAGAACAGCCCACTGTTGTTCGTGGGGGGCCTAAAAGCGATAATATACCATCATGAAAATTTTAAACTTTCTCTCAGAGACTTGTAGTCACCAGAATTGTTGTTTGTGAACTGTCTTGCGAAACACGACTAAAAGTTTGAATGTATAGCACCATCTAAAAAACGGAAGCAGAAGCAAAATCGTTGGGTAACCAAGCGTTTATTGTTTTGATAAATGCATTTTTTAATATTCTAGGATAATGCAAAAAACGTAATGAATACAAGAAAATAATTGTCCTGTATGTTGCGAACAGCTAATTAAGTTAAGAGTGAGCGTAACTGTAAACGTGTTTAAAATCTTTTCGGAAATACTGCCGTATCATACTACAAAAATAAATGAGGTAGAATAAAACCAGACTTTTTGATCGAGTTTGAACTATCTAATTTCTGAATCCTAGAACCAGAGTTCATCTACTTTTATTGCCGCATGTAAGTTGCATCATCATATCAACAGTTTGTATAAAAGATCTACACTAACTTATACAGGGAACTTGGGCGGTCCGTGTGTATGGAAGGCAGATTTTTCTTTTTTCCTGGAAGATGGTGAGCGTGTCACTATCTACAGGTACGAGCTGACTTCCTATATAATTCCAGTGTAACGAATCTTCTGTAGTCTTCTACCTCCAGAGACGCCAGCGCCCGTCTCCAGTACGCATGAATTTCGACACCACGGATAATGTCATTTACAGTGGATCGAAGCGACGGCTGTTCTTCTACTTAATTTTTGCAGTTAGAAGGCACAGAACATCCTTACAAAATTTTATCAAGTTGGAATTCAACGCTTAGCTCAACTTGGTATACCAAAGAGTGTGTTCATACTCCTGTTTAAAATACAAATTTATTCTCATCGACAGGGACATCATTACAAAGGAAGAAGAGTAGGGGTACAGTTTACCATCCCGTCGACGACAAAATCGTTAGAGACAGAGCAAATGCTCGAAACGGGGAAAGTATAGAAGAGAAATCGACCGTATCGTTTTCAGAGACACATGATGGCATTTGGATTAACCGATTTACAGAAATCCGAAATGTGGATAAGTGGACAAACCGTCATTCTCCCGAGATAATTAGAGATAGACTCTGAGAAGGATGGTGAGAAAGGAAATGGGGATAGCTGGATTAGGAATAGAACTCTATGCTCCTCACTGGCCAACGGCCGAAAGTTCAGCTGGCGATTCACAAACTGAACTTAACACGTATTGAAGTTGTGACTTTTATCGTAGAAGTACTCGTAGTGTTACTGTGTCGTCGTATTAGGAATAATGCTCATCATGTCGTGTGTTTGAGTCTCAATAACGGATGCTGTTTGACCCAGAGAGCAGACTCGGCCAGTAGGGGACACCCTGTGGTCATATCCTTTCCGTGGGCCCTCCCGCATGTGTGACGGAGTACGTGCTGCGAGTATGCAGTTGGGCTGCGTGTACTGCGTGCGGGAGGCAAGTGGGCCAGTGGTGTGTCGCGACTTGTGGAACACAGGCGTGACCCCCTGCTCGTGCTTGTGGTCGCACGTCGCGTATGCGACACACTATTCGTCGGCGTACCAGAGACTGTTCTTTAGCCGATTTCAGTTTTCCCTCATGATTGGTCGAATCAGACGTCATCGATATCGTTAGCACTCCATTAAAAGCCTGATGACATCGTCAACAGACACTGAACACATGGTGATGATCCTTGTTTGTTCAAAAGACGTCAGCAGCTTATCGTGATTGGAAGGAGGACGGTCCAAGAAGAGCGCGCCTCCCTCTCTAACATAAAGAATGTATACTGGTTAGAGACCTAAGACACAGACTGTAGGCTAACATCGCCCTAATACCTCGTACAGATTATCAATCCCCATGGTTCTTCAGTAAGTAACCGTTTAATCATTTCGTTCGTTAAGGATGGCATCAAGATGACTAATTAAACACAGATAAGACAGTGTTTGTACGACTGTCATTCATTTATTTCACCATTACTCTGATCTACAGTTCATACTATCATCTTATATCTACATGACTACTCTGCAATTCACACTTAAGTTTCTGGTAGAAGGTTCATCAAACCATCTTCAGGCTGTTTCTCTACCGTTCCACTCCCGAACAGCGCGCAGGAGAAAATAACACCTCAGTTCATCTTCTTGATATTAAAACGGAGCATAGACACCTTTCCAGAGCTGCGAGCCAAGTGAAAAACAAGTTACGTTTTCGACTTTTTTTATGAAGTGCTGGTGCAATAATAGCAGTAGGAAGTGTCTATTTGATACATCACCCGAAACATAACTTTTTTTTCAGTTGGCCTGCTGCTGTGTAAAGGTTTTGTGCTCCACATTAATACCACTAATGCAACTATGTAATTCCCCTACCTAAAGATAATGATATAAACCTTCGAAACGCACAGTAGTAAAATAAACTGACCCAGAGAACTATTTTATTTATACGGATCCATTTATTTTAGCGCCTGCAAACGTATCTTGCTTCTCGGCATAGCTGAATATAACGGAATGAACCTGTAAAAATCAATACGATTTCTTCCCGTTACAGTCACGCAACGAGGATGGGAACGATAACTGCTTAATGTCTCCTGAGGACTGCTATTTGTATGGTTTTATCTTTACGATTCATATGGGTGCCATACTTAAAGAGAAGAAGAGTATTTGTATATAATGGTCTGACAACTGAGTTTTTAAATGTTTTAATATAAGTTCACGACGTATTATGTGCACACGTAAAATATAGCAGCTTCTCTAAGTCAGTTAAGTCTGTGACCATATTTCATTGTACGGACTCCTTGTCCCGTCACATGGATTATACAAAGTCGAGACTAGTATCACAGTCTAGGAATTACAACAGTTCTGTTAGCAACCTCTTTCGTAGTCGTACAATTCTTTTCCAGAGGAAGTAATCCGTTTGTTTTTCCTACAACTGAGCCTATGCAATTGTTTTATTTCATGTTATCAATCACTGTTACTCCCAGAAATTTGTGTGACATGATTGACTTTCTTCGTAACACATTAACTGTGTAATTGAAGGTTACTTACTGCATATTACTTTGACGAATTCCGTTACTCTGTGTTGTTCTGCATTGAGAGTATCAGCATCGTTATCTCAAGATGTGGCTTCACATTACTATAATTTTTAACGAATGAAGCTTTCTCATAGATAACTATACCATCTATGAATAGTATGAATTGCAAGAGATAATACGCACTAACTACTTAGAATCTCGTGTGCACTAATGAAACGAAACATAATGAGCACCTGCTGGAATGCAGTACAGCCGCGATTCCGCGTGGCAAGTACGCGTCACCAGATGCCTACACACAGTTCGGTAAATTAATGGCTGGTGATTTGTGTGCACAGAGTTGGCGCCCAATAACGTCCCAGATGTGTTCCATCAGGTTCAGGTCAGGCAAATATGGTAGCCAAGAGGTGAGTTCACTATTATACTCTCCTAACCACTGTAGCGCGATTCTGCCGTTTGTGCCACTCTTGTCGGGGGTGACATCTGCATCAAAATCTAAACGTTTACTCTGCCCCTAGAACTGATCGGTCACAGCGGCCGGCTCCGGTATCCATGACTGTTGCTGTTATTATTGTACTCAGAATGTGCTCTAGATTTATGGTCCAGATAGAGATGAGTGATACAATATAGCATTTTTCTGTCAGTTCTGAGTGTGACATGTAGTCCTCATAGCCCATTGCGGCACGTAACGGCGAAATCATTGCATACAAGAATATATGAGGGCCACATTACGACTGCTTTGCAGCACCTGCTCTTCTTTGCTGTTGTACAACACTGAACTGTGGCATTAATCTTTTATTCGTGCTGTCAAAAGTGTATCTGAAGACAGATTCAAAATTTCAATTTTTTTCCCTGACTAGTGCCTGGTCACTACTTTCACTAGCATGAACTTGTTATGGTGATGTGCTGTTGCCTTTCTCCAGCCTTTGCACTGACTACAGCCATTATAAGCAGACCTACAGTTTAATGTGGAATCCGAACCATAGCATAACTCAGCACTTGTCATATCAACAAGTATTGACAGAGATGAAAGAAGTGTTATGTGACAGATAAAAATCCTAGAACTGACCGAGGGTTGATACCACGACTTTCTGAACCATAGCATGGCATTTTACCACTGAGTCATCATGTACAAGACCTTAACATATCAGTTCTTTTTTGTATATGTCGGCAGATTTGGGAGAAAGGACCAAACAGCGAGGTCATTTGTCCCATCGGATTAGAGAAGGATGGGGAAGGAAGTCGGCCGTGCCCTGTCAAAGGAACCATCCCGACATTTACCTGAAGGGATTAAGGAAAATCACGGAAAACCTAAATCAGGATGGTCAGACGAGGGTTTGAACCATCGTTCTTCCTAATGCGAGTCCAGTGTGCTAACTACTGCACCACCTCACTCGGTTTGGTTCGGAGTTGTGTGACAGGGTGTTGCTGAATAGCTTCCTAGAGGCACCATGCGCTTTGGCGTGAGTTTTTATGTTAAAATCTGCAAATATGTTATTTTATGCTTAGCTCTGAACCTATTCTACAGTAGGAGCTATTTCTTACGAGCTTCTTTATATTTATAATGGAGTACGTGTTAGTTATGTTTACAGTGTCATCACTGAGTATAATTTGTCAACAAAAACGAAACAGTCTAATAAAAAAAACATTTCCAGGTGCACAGAACGGTCCACACGGGAAAATTACAAATGGTTCAAATGGCTCTGAGCACTATGGAACTTAACTTCTAAGGTCATCAGTCCCCTAGACTTAGAACTACTTAAACCTAACTAACCTAAGGACATTACACACATCCATGCCCGAGGCGGGATTTGAATCTGCGACCGTAGCAGTCGCGCCGTTCCAGACTGTAGCGCCTAGAACCGCTCGGTCACTCTGGCCGGCGGGAAAATTACAATATTGTCCACTCTCCCACGTGCGAAGGACGAAAAAGCGACAGTAACCCACGGTGACTTCGGTAATTACCACTTTTGTAACCAAGTAACTAATGTGGTAACAGTGTGGCATGAGTGAAATGTCCGATGTTCACGTGCCCCATTGTGCACTATGTGTCTGTTTCCACTGACGGCAGACACGCTGTTCAAAGACCGTAACTATGCTTAGCGAAGATGAGTTAGTTGACCACACATGTAATAACTACCAGAAATACAGTTTATTACTATGCTCTTTGACGTAGTAGCCATGGGGTAGGATAATTTTAAATGTTAGAGTAGATTTTCTCACATCGATACCAGTTAATAAAATCTTGTCGAAGTTTCACACACGCCAAATGACTAAAGTTACAAAAGCTCCAGGATGTGGACGCCAGCCACTTGATTGGTAACTGAATTTCAGCAACTGTACGCATCTGAAACCTCGAGAACATTTTATTTATCATTGTACGCATCTTTTCATGCAGCAGGGAAACTTTACGTTTTACAATAAGAATTCATATTCGCATCATTAGGTACAAAATTACAAAGAACGTGTGTTTCCGAAAATGGAAGGAAACCGTATCAAAGCGGACCTGTTTAGAAACTCGAACACATCAACACAATTCGTCTGTGAAGTTACTTTTCTAGCTTTCCCTGCGGATCTGTTGTAAATACACTTTTGAGTTATTCTGTAAGATCCACAACGACATTGTGTAACTTCCAGTATATATCTTGGAAGTAGCTGTTCTACGACACAGCTACAGCGACGCGGATGAATATACTAATGTGAGGGGAGCAGTGAAGAAGCCCAGTTCCCTGGCAGCGGCGCCTCCGCCTGATGGAGCGCACTCTCGAGCGAGCGGCCGTGAACGTTTCCGGAGGCAGCCTGTCTGCCGGCTTCCTTTCGCCGACGCAGACGTCTGCGGCGGCGGACACGCGCGGCCTCGATTCCAGCCGAGCCCCGCGATGCTCGAAGCAGATATCTGTACGTGGCGGCGCGGCGGGTCGCGCGCATGCGCAATGCCCGCCTCGGCAGCAGCCAATCACAGCCGCCGAGCTCCGCCTGACTGCACCTCTAGCATTTAGCACTCCGTTCCGGATTGTCTCCTCCTGGTATTTGGACCGAACCTATCCTCTGCTATACTTATTTATAATCGTTCTATCATCTCAGTGGCTGCCTCTTACCTTCAGTAACTGAAGTAGTTATCGTAGCAGCGCCATTTGTAGCTCTTAAGTCTTAAGCTTTGTACTGTCCGATTTCTGATATGTAAAAAAAACAGTCCATAAACAACAAGGATTTCCATACGTTACACCATTAGAACTACTCATTTCTTCTTTTCCAAATCATCCTCTCCTGGTTTAGGTACTTCCAGTTCTGAAGTTCATCAATTTTATGTGGCGATATGGCCAATGAGCACTTCAGAGCAGATACACTCCACTCTCGAACTCTTACGGAAACCGGCGAAATACCGCGAGTAAAGGAGGATAATGGACAAGGCGCACTACAATAGTAGTGTGTGGATAAGATGAGAATTTGGGTCTGACGGGAGGCGTGCAAGGGTAATTTGCGCGGTAGCAATAATCACTGTGTCAGGATGACTTAGTGGTCAGAGCATATGCCTTGTAAGCAGGAAACTTGGCTTTGAATCCCGGTTCTACACAAATTTTCAGCTTTCTCCATTGGTAACAACCAGTGCCTGCTTGCAGCGAATGTCTGTAATTTCTTTGTGTCTTAACTTTATTGGCCGAGCGGTTCTAGGCACTACAGTCTGGAGCCGCGCGACCGCTACTGTCACAGGTTCGAATCCTGCCTCGGGCATGGAAGTGTGTTGTCCTTAGATTAGTTAGGTTTAAGTAGTCCTAAGATCTAGGGGACTGATGGCCTCAGAAGTTAAGTCCCATAGTGCTCAGAGCCATTTGAACGATTTTTTTTAATTTTATCAATATTTATTTCAGAACACAAGTATGTTTTTAATGTTTTATCATTTTGATAATTTTTAAAAAAACCATGCCAGTATTCCACCTTTGTTAGTGTTATCAATCTATTCGTTTTAATCGCAAATGCTTGTGGCTGAAGGGCGGAAAGTTATACCGCAGTCAGCCCACCCTCTCCCGTGAAGGAGGAAAAGAAAGGAATATAATGAAAATATTACTATGTGGTAGTGTGTGTTGGTTTTGATTTTTACAAGAGCGTTATTCGCTTCGGGCTTCCGACCAGCTTCAGATGCCTAACCACATATATGGTTCAGACACACATAAATTACAGACATTGGCTGCGAGTGGGCACTGATTTAAAGCAATGTGGAAAGCTGAAAATTTGTGCCAAACCAGAATTCTAACCCAGGTCTGCTGATTATTAGGCAGGCGCTCTGACCACTGAGCTATCCGGACACTGTGTTCATCACAGCTGCACGAACTACTCTAGCACGCCTCCCATCAGACCCAAATTTTCAACTTACCCACACACAACTAATGTAGTGTCACTTGCCCATTATCGTCATTATTCGCGCCATTTCGCCGATTCCTGTAAGAGTTCGAGATTGGTATGCATCGCTCTGAATATATCACTGATCGTCTTCGCCTTAATTATACACACAGCAAAAAAAGTTTTGCATCACCTCGGTTCCGAGATCTCCGGAACCTAGACAGAAAATTGGAGTAGAGATCAACATAAACATCATTTCCGCCCTTTTTACTGCTCATGAAGACTACACATCGCATATTGTACCACCACACACCGAGACCTTCAGAGGTGATGGTCCGGATTGCTGTACAAAAAAATGGTTCAAATGGCTCTGAGC
Source organism: Schistocerca gregaria (assembly GCF_023897955.1). Lineage (NCBI taxonomy): Eukaryota > Metazoa > Arthropoda > Insecta > Orthoptera > Acrididae > Schistocerca > Schistocerca gregaria. The sequence continues at coordinate 432,386,287 of NC_064921.1, forward strand.
ACTATGGGACTCAACTTCTGAGGTCATTAGTCCCCTAGAACTTAGAACTAGGTAAACCTAACTAACCTAAGGACATTACACACATCCATGCCTGAGGTAGGATTCGAACCTGCGACCGTAGTGGTCTCGCGGTTACAGACTGCAGCGCCTAGAACCGCACGGCCACTTCGACCGGCCGATTGCTGTACACACCAGTACCTGTAATACCCAGTAGCACGTCCTCTTGCATTGCTGCATGCCTGTATTTGTCGTGGCATACTATAAATGTGTTCATCAAGGCACTGTTGGTCCAGATTGTCCCACTCCCAGACGGCCATTCGGCATAGATACCTCAGAGTGGTTGGTGGGTCACGTCGTCCATAAACAGCCCCTTTCAGTCTATCCCAGACATGATCGATAGGGTTCATGTCTGGAGAACATGCTGGCCACTCTAGTCAAGCGATGCCGTTATCCTGAAGGAAGTCATTCACAAGATGTGCACGATGGGGGCGCTAATTGTTGTACATGAAGACGAATGCCTCGCCAATATGCTGCGATATGGTTGCACTGTCGGTCGGAGGATGGCATTCACGTATCGTACAGCCGTTACGGCGCTTTCCATGACCACCAGCGACGTACGTTGGGCCCACATAATGCCGCCCCAAAACAGCAGGGAACCTCCACCTTGCTGCACTCGCTGGACAGTGTGTCTAAGGAGTTCAGCCTGACTGGGTTGCCTCCAAACACGTCCCCGACGATTGCTGGTTGAATACATATGCGACACTCATCGGTGAAGAGAACGTGATGCCAATCCTGAGCAGTCCATTCTGCATGTTGTTGGGTCCATCTGTACCGCGCTGCATGGTGTCGTGGTTGCATAGATGGACCTGACCTCGCCATGGACGTCGGGAGTGAAGTTGCACATCAACCTGCCTATTGCGCACAGTTTCAGTCGTAACACGATGTCTTGTGGCTGGACGAAAAGCATTGTTCAACGTGGTGGCGTTGCTGTCAGGGTTCCTCGGAGCCATAATCCGTAATTATCGACTGCAGTAGTAGCCCTTGGGCGGCCTGAGCGAGGCATGTCATCGACAGTTCCTGACTCTCTGTATCTCCTCCATATCTGAACAACATCGCTTTGGTTCACTCCGAGATGCCTGGACACTTCCCTTGTTGAGAGCCCTTCCTGGCACAAAGTAACAATGCGGACGCGATTGAACCGCGGTACTGACCGTCTAGGCATGGTTGAACTCTAGACAACACGAGCCGTGTACCTCCTTCCTGGTGGAATGACTGGAACGGATCGCCTGTCGGACCCCCACTATCTAATAGGCGCTGCTCATGCATAGTTGTTTCCGTCTCTGGGCAGGTTTAGTGACATCTCTGAACTGTCAAAGGGACAGTGTCTTTGACACAATATCCACAGTCAACATCTATCTTCAGGAGTTCTAGAACCGGGGCGGTGCAAAACTTTTTTGATGTGTATATATGTGGACACGACTTACTTACTTAATAGGCACACATTTTCCGTATAATATGTTGTCTATTTGATACAATAAATCCTTTTTTCGCTATCCTAGCAAAGCATTTGTTCCGTCGTGTGCCCTACAATTAATTATTAACAGCCGAGTACCGTCAGCGCGTTATGTTATTAATCTAGAAGCAACGAGAACTCAGATGACGGACGAAAGACTGAAGCAGGGAATGCTAGAAAACTATAATAAAAATATCATGGAAAATAAACAATAATAAACATAGGCGTGAAAGCACATGGTACCCCGATACGAAGTATTGGATTGAGCACTTGAATAGCTTATAACACACTGCAGATATGCACTAGAGGACAAACACATTACAATAAATGTTCAGCATGGCCACTGTTCATGTGAAGACAGGTCTCAGTACGCCTCCTCATCGATGCCTACACACGTAAAAAATCTCAGGAGTTTTCCGTATGTACTAACAATGACCCACAGTGCGTTCTCGAAGTTCATCGAAACTATCAACACGGCTGTAGTACACCAGAGCTTTTAAATAACCCCTCACAAAAAAATCCAATAGCTTCAAGTCAGGGGATCCGAGAGGTCATGGCGTTGGCGAGCCGCAACTGGTAACACTTGTCCAAACGGTGTTTACCAGTACTTAGGTATCAGGCGGGATGATACATTCAAATGAGGACTGTTTATAACTTTGTATTTTACCACTTGCGGTATTTCGAAATAAACGTTGGCTTAGACTGTAACATTATTGTAGCTTTGACGTGATCGTAGTTGTGCATACACCTTAACGGCGAAACCATTGCTTTCTGGATGTATATTTATTAGGATTATTTGCCTGTTTCATTATTATCTACTCGCCCCTAAGTCTGTGCCTAAAAAATCAAACATCCTTTATCAACACAAGCCAAGTACGCTAAGACCACATGTGGCTCACAGCTATCTACGTACCAGCAAGTTGATATACACGGGCCGAACAACATTTAGAAGACGTACATTGTCGTCTTTTAGCGAATACTATGATGTAATGTCATAATGTACCAGCATTTACTGCAGTTGTTAATGTTTCACAAGTTTGCCACATTCGGCTCTACCGACTGATACTTGCTAAAGGTCATGCATTTAAAAAGATAACTTAATCTATCTTGAGTTGTTCACTGCTGAAAGACACAAAACTTAATATTAATTCGGTCATTAAGTTTGTGTGGCGTCAACCACACAGTCTGAAAAGCATTCAGCTGAAGAAAACTGGGTTTAAAAATGCGCTTATACATAAACGTTTTTTTGTGAATTGTAGCAGTTTTGAACTTCACGCCATGCAGAAGTTTCAAAGTCTGAGATCACGCAGAGTTCAGTAATCTTACATCGTTTGCGAATTTCTGTGCCTACATGTGGTATAAAGTTCATTTCTGTCACACGTATCCTTTTTTGTACTGTGACTTTCACATGCACATGCACTAATGCCCCAATTGATCGGCGTGTCCGCTAGGCTACCTTAAATGACAAGGTCTGCTACAGACTTACAGGCGATGGTGCAAAAGAAAGAAACTCCGTGATCGTGACAACGAAATATAAACAAGAAGACCGGTTGAAATGGATCTCACAAGCCGGAATGCCCCTCTTTGTCTGTTACGCGAAAGGTAATCCAGTTCCAGCATACCGTCTTAATACTAAACAAGAAAGAGGCAGGACCTTGAGAAGACGGCCTTGGGCGACACGCCAGTACACGCAGATTCCGTCCTACCGTACGACACGCTGGCAAACAACGTCATTTATTCTTCCGTTTGCAGCCGATATGGTCTTCTCAATGACGTTAGAAGACTGGTACTTGCTGCCCGTTATTCCGTTTTCGTAATCACTGTTAACTTGCGACAGTGACAGCTGCAAAAAATAATATAGATACCAAGGATGTCGCTAGAAAAGTAATCTACACTACAGTTTTTTCCTTTTGGATATGACTGTGTAACGATAACGACCCATCGTTTCACAACTAAAGTAGATCGTTTTCGTCAATACAGATTCTACAGTAATATCCAAAACGGTGGATGTTAACGTACGTAAGGAAACCATTACACTCTCGGAGCTAAGTCAGTGAAAGTAATAGCGTAATTTAAACCAGGGGGCTTTTACCGAATGAGGTGGCGCTTTGGTAAGACAATGGGACTCGTATACGAGTATGGAGAGTTGCATCAAACCGTTCTCTGGACTGAAGACCACAACAACAAGAGGAAGGTCGTTCAGGTCCCGGTCCGGTCATCGTGATTTGGGTTTCCAATGCTTCACATAAACTGCTAACGTAAATGGTGGAGTGGACCCCCGGAAAGGTCATGGCTGATATCCGTCCCAATCATAGCTCGTGATCCATCTCTATTGGAGTTACGAACAATGGGGGTCGAGTTTTGGCTTGTTTTTGCGCATCTATGTCACACGTTCTCCGACACCTAATGAGCGTTCGATAGTGTTCTGACCGCTCTGCTGTGTATGCTGTAGGCAATACAAACACTGAACGTGATCGTGGCGAGTTATTAAGTGACTTTTTATTCCATTCGTTGCGAGTTGTCAGCGCTAATGGTTGTGGCAAGCGACAAATTCTACATAAGCGAACGAGAGGCATAATTTACAGGATACATCCATTCTCCAAATGCAGAACATGTATATGTGGGTACCACAATTGTCGCTTGTAACCAGCAACATTACTCCATGCCTCGGCCCGCGCGAATCGCCTTCGTTCGTGAATCTGACTGTAATGACCCCTCTACAGGACGTTAAACACTAATCTTCCTACTAAGCACGGCCCATTATTCGCCCTGAGACATCGGTGCTCGATAGTCAAGTAATCACCTCGAACTCGGGAGAAAAATTGATAACTTGAATTTGACTAGAAATGGATAGCCAAGGTGACGGATTACAACCACAGTATTATGTACCAGTTTCGAGAGTTAAATTATAAGCTTCTAATGCGTAATAACTATGTTTCAGCTGTTTCCTACTTATATCGGATAAGCATCCAAGATAACCCTTTCTGCGACTGTCAGACGAAAGAAGGAGGAGATATAAACCACTTTGTGTCTCCCTGTCGTTTCTTCAGACTACAGCGAGACCTTTTGAAAATCAAGGAGCCCTTTGGAAACAAGTGCCCAGTTTTGTGTGTCAGGAAGATACTCAAAGACACAAAGACCTTTTTGACTTTATACGAGATAGTAATGTGTGTTTATGAAATTTGATGCAGCTACTATCAGTAGTTACATTAACAATTGCAAATGAAAAGCACAATGATACATATTTCTACAGTATTAATTTATTTTGTTAACTGGTTTTTGGCTTAAGAGGCCATCAACAGTTTATAACTGACTATAGTCTTCAAAGAAGTCGTGAACAATATTGAAAAAGATGTTATACATAAAGAGTGAGTTACGAACACAAAGAATATGTCATTTTTGACAGCGCAGTGGTAATGCAATTAAAATATTAAAGTTAAATAGCAAATAAATATAAAGGGAACAGACCAGAAAAACATTAACACTGAACTCGAAAAAACAGTGGTTGTGTACCAATCAATTTAAATTAAATTAACAGTTTCAATAAAATGAAATTAGTACGTGACAAGAGTACTGAAGAAAACTTGAAATGGTGTAACATATAGAAGGTGATACAGAAACAGAGTAAAAAACAGAACTGTCAGTTATAACACCAGAATATATGGAGTACATTAACAATCACAGTAAAATAAATGAAAAATGGAGAAATAGAATGGAACAGACTGTTTGAGAAGCATCCGAAAATTGTGACGATTAAGTAATATTTATAAGAGGAGAAATATTCAGCTGTGACTGGCCAATTAATATTCAATCATGACTGTGGGCCAGATGTATGTTGATTTCAAGGGCGTTCAACAGATTAAGCTTTTGGCCTTTGTTTGCTAAGTGAAGGACTTGCGACTGTGGCTGGTAGCTGTCGCCTTCACTCATTACATGCTCAGTAAATGTGGAGACGTAATTCTCCAACCTCATGCTTCATTCGTGTTAAAGCAACTCCTCCCAACTGACTAATTACATTATTACTTTAATCTCCCGGCCTATGCTCTCCAATACATTTTGTATACAGTCGGTATCATTCCAAGATTCTTTCGCTAAATGCATTACGTGTATGTGGCTTTGTTCAGTCTCTTCGTATTGTGGTTTCTTTGTGTAGATGTTTGTATATCTGTAGATAGCTGTTGGTAGTATGTTTGTGTAATCCCAAGCAAAATAATAATAATAATAACAGTAATAATATTTTGTAATCTCCACTGCTGTAACTAGTGGCGTGACGTGACGTGATGTTTACTCCGACCATCGAGCAGTGAACTCAAGCTCTTTGAAGCTGCCAAATAAATCGAAAAGATGGTTCCCTTATCTTACATTCCTAATTTTGTCGAGGACATATTCGCCTTTTTTATGCTACGATAGGAGCATTTTTCATTCTGGTTATTTTCTTCTGTGAACTGATTATTCTCTACATTTCACTTCTGTACAAGGCTACACTCTATGCAAATATCTTCAAAAGAGAATTCCTAATGCATAAAATTATATGTTAACAAATTTCTCTTTTTCAGAAAGGCTTACCTTGCTATTACTAGTCTGCATAATATATCATCTTTAATTCGTCCATCGTCACTTATTTTGCTGCTCAAATCACAATACTTATCGATTAGTTACTGTGTTTAGGTCAATAATGTCGTAGTCTTACTTCACATGTGTAACATATGTGGACGTGTTATGAGGATTCAATCGCCGATTTATCGTAGGATTTTTTTATCGTAATTACTGTTATTTTCACTTCTGGGAATGCTTTATGTTTGTGAAAAGTACAATGTTGTATCGTAGTTCGTATTCTGCGATAACGACGAGACCCTCTTACAGTTTTCTGCTGGAACTGGTACGAAGCCATTGACATACCATGTTCAATTGAATAGGGCGAAGTTAGGAAGGCTCTGAGGGTGCTGAAGCAACGGTTGGAACGATGAGCGCTTTACCATAGCATCTATGAAACTGTTAACATTTCTTTTTTGCTGTATATAAAAAAATCCTTTTGGTGCAAACTCTGTCCTGAAAATTATGCGACAACAGAGTTGTGCAAATGCTTTTCTTTTTGAAAAATGCTCTAGTAGGTTATAATTCTCTACTAGTTCGGTGGTTAACTGTGTAAGTAGCCAGCTACTAATCCAAAGGGCGAAGGTGCGATCCCCAGTTAGATCTCGAATTTTTCTGTCTCTTACCGCTTCTCTCACCTATGGCATGTTAATCAGTGTTAAAAAATGCCAAGTTGCACCGTGGTTGGAACTCCATATTTCACTGTAGGTTCCACTATGATTGGGAAAGTCTTTTCAAAGGTCGCAGAAAGGCAAGGACGTATCACCTCCAACAGAAGATGCCTAGTGAAGCAATGAAGTTTTCGGAACAATCTTTAGGTTGAATACAGCTTTAGTTAACGATGGTAACTTGGCATGGTATCAGTGATGCTTTTGACGTGACCTGCGCAGTGCAACCATTGGCATATGGACTTTACGTGAATCCCCAGATGTTGACTACGGTCTGCGGCTGCTGGCGTCTTTACAATCGAAGAACCTCGCTGGCACCTAGTTCGTTTGAACGTCACATCGGTCACACTGACGGCTACAGAGTTCCACCCACGAACCTCGTAGCACCGTGGCGATCACTTCCTTCCCTCATAATGTGCGGTAGGTGGGAATTACATACGGCGTCAGAAGCTCGTCGCTTCCGCATAGCTGTGCTCGCGTCAGGTGCGGCGCGCGGCGGTCGGTGTGTTTATCGCAGCCGGCCGGGCTCTGGAGAAAGCCACGCAAACCGGTTCCCCGGCCCCTGGCCTCTGGCTCGCTTCTCACGAGCTGCAAGCTGCACAGCGCCCGTGCGTTGCCATCTATCAGATTATCCAACACCCTCACTCGCTGTAAACGTCTACAAGCCTTTCGATCAGAAAATGAGTGTGAGTTATCCTCTTCTGAGATTGAGAACAATGTAACGGTCCTCAAACGTTTCCGAGTTAACTTTACTTTGACGCGGCTTACATAACGAAAACTCTATAGTGGCACGAAGAATTATTTTACCCACTTTGGTTAGAGAACACCACAGCTGTTTTCCTAAATTACATCATAGGAAATACTGCAACCAGCGACAAGTTTTCTTGAACTGGTTTTATTGTAAAATTATTAGTTTAGGGCCTGAGCCCATTGTCAGATGGTAACGTTGACTACTCTGCAAGTCTTACATTTATGTCTTCCTCAAAAGCCCTCCTTACATATTATAAGACAGAGGTTTGATTTTCCTTTTACAATTCGTACTGATTAATGAACTGAACTAAATAAATCTTCATTGATCAGTATGGATTAAAAATAAAAGTCAAACCTTTGTCTTACAGTATGTAAAGGAGCTTCTTTTTTTTTTAAGTCACAAATGTAAAACTTGCAAAGAAATCAACGCCAACGTCTGACGATGGGCTCAGGCCTGAAACTAGTAATGGTACAATAAAAAATATTAAAAAACTTGCGATTGGACACAGTAATTCCTAAGGTGTAATGATATGAAGCAATTGGAAAAGTCATTGAAACGTCACAGTGTATTACAGAACGTTAACTCGGTTGTAGTTCTTTCTCCATGTATCCTTCTCTAGTCATTCGTCTGAAACTGCAAGTTGTATCCCATCACATTGGCTGCAAGCTGAATTTATCCCCCCCCCCCCCCCACCTCCCATCTCATTAAAAAACACAAACGCCAGTACATGCACGTAAAAAGATACTCAACCGCCTAGATATAAATATAACTACAGAGAATCCCAAAAGGAATTGTCAGCCTTTTGCATTACATAGGCGTGAAAAACGAATTGACAAGGAGCCTTACTATGAAGGAAACTCCAGATATGCTGCTGAAGCCAACTGCAATAAAGATGCTGCACGAAAAATGCCCAAAAGAAGTATGGCTTAGAATATATACGGCTTTATCACAGATTAGATTCAGCTGGATCCGAGGTGCACTGCAAATTATTTTCTCAGTACTCCCTTGTCAGGCAACACATAAGGAACTTTGACGCTGAAATAAATGCAGTGTAACTAGCAGTTAATAACGTTATATAAAGAATCATCTTATTTACAAAAACCGTAATACTGGTTGATTCTAAAACAGCTGTATGTCAACGAACGACCCCACAGAAGTAACAGCCGTAAATGAAACAAGACTAGACCTTAAGTATACCACGGGCAGAAGTAAAGAAAGAGTGTTTCAATAAGAACGAGACTGCTCATCTATTGGTCGAAAAATGGGCACACATGCAAGGTAACAAAAACCCATTTCATCTGACACTCTTAAGAAACTTATTCACAAAACAATTATAGAATCCGATACACCAGAGTTAACAAGTGAATCAAAAGGGAAAATTTGGGAAAACACGTAAGAAGATTGGAAACTATTCAGGAATAAACCGAGGAAGGGAGCAGTAGCCAACTTTCAACTTTCAGCGGGACACAGTCGCCTAGCACAGCATCTAAATAGGACAGGAGCATTTACCTCAAATGAATCCTATTTGCAAAACTGGTGTTAAGGATTCAAATTCTAGTGATATGCTCAGGTTTGGATGCAGAAGCACAGCGGGAAGCCAACATTTGCCAGTTGTACTACACCGCCAGAAAATGTATCTTATTACTTTCGTGTAACTTATGCCTGATTTTATTTTAATTTTGAAAGTACGTATGTAGGAAGTTATTAATAGTTTGATGTTGATATGCAGTGCAATATTAAAAGTATTATGGATTAATCCTCAATAAAGCAATATGTAACAATATACTGTCTGCACGATGTTACTCAGGTGTACTGAGGTGTCTGGTCAACTGGTTTTCCTAGGATTCTTTTTGTATAACTGGCATTTGTGTGCATAGTCGTATAACCTGCTCGTCTACCTTATCGGTTTTCGTTGTTACTTCTATCTTATATGTACACGCGTGAGCAACTGAATCAGAGGTAGCTGCAGTTCCAGAAACGGGATGTTGCTGTCGTCATAGTGACTGGAATATTTCGGCATTTCATGTGAAAGAGAGGCATAACAGTCAAGTGCAGGATGGGCAACACGCTCAGCATCATACCATTTGATCACCACCTGATCGCGGATATCTTCAGTGGGGCTCTCTCTGATGGCTATGTACGAGTTCATCTAAATCGATGTGAGGCGATACACCCTGTTTGTGGGGGATTTCTTTCATGACATTATCTGGATCCCCATATACGTCTGCCGTTATCTGACACTTGAAAACGGTACAAGAAGGTGCTTTCCGCTCATCTGCAAGGTATGCTCGCCTCCAGCACGCCACAGGCGACTGGTACCTACAACAAGACAATACACCACCCTAGTGCTCTCTAACTGTATTAGAATTCTTTAAGGAATCGAGCTCCCATGTATAAAGCAGCTTCAGACGCCAGACTACTTTACAGATCAGTTAATTTGTTGAATATTTGACGTTAACTATGTAAAATCTTTATGGATGATGATGTGAAACACTAATTATGTTGGTTTTATTAGTTTCGGGTTGTTCGCCCATAGACTAATAAAAAATGTAAAATGTTTAAAATTATATTTGAAACTTGTTGGAAATCACTAAGTGCACTATTATCAAGCACTCGATGCGTACATGTAGTCTGGGTAATTTGTGCTGAGTTTTAAGAAAAGCTAGCTTCTCACGCAGCTCCTGAACTGTGAATCGTACAACGATATAACTGTGCAGATACATTCAGTGTTATATGTGGATACTGCGTGCAGAATGTATTACTAATAAAGTAATAAAGAAGTAATAAATCAAAACATCGTGCCTGATACTGAAGCTTTCCTGCATTAATAACGGAAATGTAGTGAGCGATAATTTTTCCCTTTTCATTGTTTTTTGGGGGATGTCAGCTTGAAGGTTTGATATTATGCGTAGAGTTTGTTTGAAGTCGCCAAGTGATCTCATTCTCAAATAATGGATGAATGTAGTCTGGGTAATTTGCGCGTTGTGAGTTACGCTGCTTCAAGACATGTAAACAGTTTTTAACTTTAATACTGGACTTATTGTTTAAGCCTTTAACGTAAAATATCAAATTTCTGTTGTCCCTGGAAGCCCTTAGATAGGGTAACTTGCAACCAGAAGTGTGCACCGTTTTAGCTGCTTAGTAATACAAAGAAACACACACACACACACACGCGCGCGCGCGCGCGCGCGCGCGCGTGCGCGCGCGAAAGATAATTGATACCATTATTTTGTGCAGTTGTGAAGGACAGCCCTGGTACCGACACTTTAACAACCCACACCAGCGTTCCAGTTAGTACTAAAACTCGTGACTTTCGCTGCACTAGGCAGCTACTTCGTGGCTACAGAGGCTAAAATTGATCATTTGTTATAAGATATAACGCTCAAAACTTCGCACTTCTTCTGCGTTAGCAATCGGTTCACTTCTGTGCTGCTTGCTAGCAGCGCATTTCGCAAAAAGTCATAACCCGAATGGATAAAAATGGCTCAAATGGCTCTGAGCACTATGGGACATAACATCCGTGGTCATCAGTCCCCTAGAACTTAGAACTACTTAAAGCTAACTAACCTAAGGACATCACACACATTCATGCCCGAGGCAGGATTCGAACCTGCGACCGTAGCGGTCACGCGGTTCCAGACTGAAGCGCCTAGAACCGCACGGCCACACCGGCCGGCCCGAATGGATAAGTGACAGATAAATAATTCAGAGATTTTGACTATTATTCTCGATTGCTCTTAGGACATCTTTTGTGATACCTCAAGTGAATTTCATCTCTCATTATACTTTGTGTATGTGAAAATTGCCGAACTACACCTTGAATCGGACTACATATTAAGCAGGGCATTCCCCTTATAACAGTTATACTAAACTCGGTGCCATGTCCAAGGTGCCACAACACTTCCAGCAGGACCAAACCTCACAAAGCACTGTGCCGAAGCGACTTAGCATCTACTTGGTTCTTGCTTTATTTAACGCATTAACAATCAGTAGTACAGCTTACGACTACAATTTCTCCCGCTTAGTATCTAGCGTGACAAACCCCCCACTCACACCTACACACTACTTCCGCATTAGAACACTGGGACCTAGACGTTAGTGCACGTTTGTGAAATGCAGTGGTTCTTCTCCGATTCTCTGTTATCTGTTACCTTTCCGTAGCATATAGCTGACTCCAGGCAAAACTGCACGCGTGCCAGGAAACGCTACGCAAACATACTCGGCTTACGTAGGAACTCAACACACTACACTCGTCGATGCTGACCGTAACGTTACCTCTTGAATTTCACTTCATTGGCTACGCTTGTTACAGCACCGGTCATCAGTCGTACTACATCCGACTACAGATTCGTTGGTTAGCCCTTGTTTCATAGATCAAATACAGAATGTCCCAGGAGGAAAGATCAGTATTCAGGGATACCACAGGATCGATCATTCGAAGCAAAAAAAGGATATAAACCACAAGACGTAGAATGCATACCTTAAGAGCCGTGACGACTTCTTCATCTTCGATCTTCTACTACTAGCTCTTTGTTTTACATTTTTTGGGTGGAGGTAGTATGAACCAAAACAAGAACAAAAAACTGTGTAGTAAAAGGGGGTCAAAAATGCGTACTTCAGTAGCAATGACGACTTGTTCAGTAGAAGAGAAGTGTTTCACAAAAGCGAAGCTATGCACTTAGAGAACTTGTTTACTGAAACATTTTTCGTTGTTTTAGTCCATACTACCACCTCTCAAGATATGGAAAGCAAAGAACTTGGAGTAGAACACTTTTGTTTCATAATATTGAAGATGTGGAAGTGATCATAGCTCTTAAAGTATGCGTTTTAAAATCCATATTTGCTTCGAATGATAATTCCTGTCACATTTCTGAATATTGATCATTTTTCCTCGGACACTCTGTGTAGTTGTATAGTTTAGTCTTGCACTACTTTCTGCGCTACGGTTAGATTAGAAGGCAGTGAAGGTCATTTTTCCGTCTAGTATTGTTTTGGGGAACACTACTATTGCTCTAGAACTGCAGTGAATTGATAACATCGAATTGCACAATTTAATAAATATATAGCAAGGCTGTGGTTAATATTCTCACTTGTTCAAGCAGATGCCTCCAAAATGTAGTGCACTTGTGTGGACGCCACATATTATTATAATTATTTTCTTTTGTGCAATGAATAATTTTTTTCTACATGAGGAGTTGCCTCAGAATGTAATCCGTAGCACATCAGACAATGAAAATATGCGAAATATGTTAATTTACTGATTTCTAGGCTCATGAAGGCGATATGGTGACCCTATTTATAGAACTCGTACATCCTAGTGGGTGTAACTTACTTTATCCTGTTTCTTAAATACGAACTAAACAAGTTATGAGATGAATCATGTATCCCTAAAAACTTTATTTCCTTAATAGGATTTATAAATGACACAGTATGTCACCGAAGATCTCAACTGGTGACGTTTCATTATTTAAAATTTTCATTATGTGCTCAGTGAAAGTATAAACCTTTCTCAGTAGATCACCCCTTTTGAAATCCAAATTATGAGTGACTAAGAATTTATTACTACTCAGGTGAGTGACATCTCTGGAGTACATTAGCTTCTCAAAAGTTTGAAAGATGACGTAAGAAGTGAGACTGGCTCGTAATTACTGACACATTTCTTGCAGAGAGACGTAACAATGGCATATTTTAATGTTTCTGGAAAATACCCTGAACTAATGGTGTAAGCAAACACAGACACAAGAGTGTGCTTCAACCTCAAGATGAATATTTATCGCAGTTGTTTAGAACAAAATTTATCTGTAACCACATTCTGACAGGATGAGACCCAGCTACTTGAAAATAGCTCTCCCTTACAGCTACGGCCACTGATGATGAAACGTTTAGTGTTTGTTGATGGACTGATTAAAGGCACCTGAGATTATTAACACCTGCATTGTGCAATTCGAAAGAGAACCTCCTGCACTGTCGCCATCCATACTGCAATCGAGACGTAAATGACCAAACTGCGTGTATGTACTCATATCGGCGATCAGCCGAAATTCTATGTTGACTCTGTCTTTCGCGTGCAGCTTTCTGCCAATTGGACCGTCCTTCCACTTAAACTTCACACATCCCCTCTCATTCTCATTCAGTCTGGCAACAATTCGTTGGGAATCAAAATGGAATAATAGCATACGCCGAACTGTAGGTAAAGAACGTGGTGGGTTTCTGTTCATTGGTGTGATTTTGAGAATTTGCTGCTCGTCTACGAGAACGACTGTTTACAAAGAAAGAACTTGTACCACCTATACTGTTGGATTCCCATCAGGGTTAAAATAACAATGGGCAACGGGCATATACATAGAATGGCAGCGCAAATGAATACATGATGGTCTTCCTGGCGGAAGGGTGCTGAAAAATCACAGCTGGCAGACACTGGAATAGACACGCCTCATGTACAGGGAAAAACCTGTAAGTAGTTATTCTTCTCACAATATGACCGTAAACAGAACAAGAAGGAACCTTGATCCGCGGCACAATGTCCATAAGCTGACACCGATGCAGATTCGTCGTCGTATTGTGGAAAAAATACGTCGATAACCTACACTGTCAGATTGTCTGTGCTAGATAAATCAAATGTGTTTGTGCCTGTGAATAAAGTTTCTATAAATTGCATATCACTGTTACTCTGCCTTGACAAATATGAATGGTGTCCAGAAGCAAAAAACTATGTCCAACTTACATCTTCTGTAATGATGACGAGAGTGAAATCTAAATCGGACTTACTCAACGTGCTTTTGGCAGTCTTATCGCAAATTGGATAGGACAGGGTAATAAAGATACTAGTACGTTCTGTACTTGAGAGAGAGCACTACATTTTTATCTGGATGTCAACGAGACATTAAAACTAAAAAAATGATGCCTGTATTTGAGACACTGAATAGGAGTAATGATTGTATCAATTCATCTTCTCTGTCTTTGAAACGACGCTTAAATGACGTGCTTTCGTTCTTGTAGTGTGCGTTAGCTATGTTACCAACACGTGAAATGTTGAGAGTACCCTTGGCGGTACTATAACATAACATTACACCTACTAGCCACTGAATTTTTAAAATATTTAGCATTTTTCATTACCATTAACAGTTTCGTAAAATGACTCTTCATCTTCAGTTGTAAGAAACACACTTATGAGAAGACAACACTAATCGTTTGCTGCATGTTTTTCGGTGACAAAGTGCCCTAGAATGAAGCAATTTTGAATGATAAACACTGTGGACTTGAAGTTCATTTCTATTCTCAAAGTACAGACACCGACATTTGCACTGAAATCGTGCAATCGTCCCAGCGCTTTTGTTACGGGTCCCTGTGTACACACGTAGCAGTAAAATATGAGATAGGTCACTTTTCATAGTATTTTATACTTTCTCAGTCAGATTTACGTTGTTTTCCAGCTAAAAAGACTGCAGCACCCTTTCAGTATGAAAAGGAACATCATGATCTGACAAC
This sequence comes from Schistocerca gregaria, assembly GCF_023897955.1. Classification (NCBI taxonomy): domain Eukaryota; kingdom Metazoa; phylum Arthropoda; class Insecta; order Orthoptera; family Acrididae; genus Schistocerca; species Schistocerca gregaria. Next base: position 432,401,300 of record NC_064921.1, read on the forward strand.
GTGTATGAACATGAAGAAATAGCATAAAGAGAACGTACAGACCGGATATATCAAATTTTTACATGAGGCGTGATATCTAGGTTGAAAGAGATGGCAGCTTAATCAACAATTTGATTCGAATAAATTATGTGTGACCGTGTAGCAGAAACCAACTAACACGATGAACAGTAACTCAGCATCACAATTTAATGCTACTTGTGTACACAGAGCGTCGAAAACAAATATGTTAGGACTTTTCAATGGCCAGCCGGAGTGGCCGGTGGTTCTAGGCGCTACAGTCTGGAACCGCGGGACCGCTAAAGTCGCAGGTTCGAATCCTGCCTCTGGCATGAGTGTGTGTGATGTCCTTAGGTTAGTTAGGTTTAAGTAGTTCTAAGTGACTGATGACCTCAGAAGTCCCATAGTGCTCAGAGCCATTTGAACTTTTCAATGTTTACCAGTTACAAATATTATTCTACTGTGTTTTACGGTATGTATAACAATAAGCTTCAAGTTTATTTCCAATGTTGATCATTTACGATTTCTTTCACTGTAGGGCATAACAGTATTGAAAAAAATTACAATATACGATCATGGGCATCTTCAGCTTCTCATAAGCCACGTTTGAAGATGACCTGTCACAGTTCTAAATCAATTATGGCAGTGAACAAAGAATGATTCGCGTATTTCATTAGCTGAAGAATTGAAATGGAAAACGTTATAAGTGTCACTTTTTTCACAAAACTCGTTTTCAGTGCTATTTATTATGTTTTGGGAACTCTGTTACAAGTGCCTAAACTTGACCTAGATGACAAACGACGAACAAAGTCTTTCATACGTGTGTTTATCAGATGGGGCAGCTCTTTTTGCCAAGTTGTGGTTCCCTTTGGATTTCCAAAATTTAAAAGATATGAGTAGTGTTTTTGTTGACTACGGTTCTTCAAGTTAAAAACATAATTTTGTATTTCTGTGCCTGTATTATCGTCAATAAAACGTAGTGCCTCAGTATTAACGACACTAGTAACAAAATCTGTCTGCTATTTTGTCGAAAACTGACTTTTGAGTCCGTGGTTGTGTACAAAATACAAGTTGATCCTCGTAAATAAGAAAACAGCAACCAACCACTATCAATGCTATTTATTACATTTGTTGTTGTTTACATTAGTTTTTGAAAAAAAAAAAACAAGCAACTGCTGTAAACAACAACAAATGCAACATAAATGCGATCAGCCGTCTGATTATGATCCAGTCGGTTGGAAACCAGTGACGGCGCTAATTGTGTCAATAAATAGCATTATTAATAGTGGCTGGTTACTGTTTTCTTCTTTGCAAGAATCAACTTGTAAGAAGTTTCTTATTGACTCATAGAATCAGTAAGTTCTCTGGTATGGCACTTAGAACGTTCTTAATATAAAGTATTTATTTTCTAATTTGTCTCATATTTTTTGCGGTGATGCACTGAGCAACATTCTTCTGTGGTAACAGTTATGCCTTCTCAATATTTTTGGGGTTCAAATCATTTATGTTTGCAAACAGAGATAAACTGTTCTTTTTTTCTTTCATTCTCCTGACAAACGGCTGATCAGGCACTTAGAATATTTTTCTTTTTCCAGTACAATTTATTGGCTGTTATATATTACAAGAGTGGTTAGACAGCCAAAAAGAAGAAAATAAAGGAAGATTAGAGCTTAACGTCTAGACCATGGTGATGTTATTAGAGACGGAACACAAGTTTGGAATGAGGAAGGAAATCGGCGGAATCCTTTTCAGAGGAACTATTCCCCCATTTGCGACGTAGGGAAACTGTAGGAAACATAAATCGAAATGGCCGGACAGGACTTCAAACGCCCATCTTCCCGAATGGCAGTCCATTGTCTCCCCACATGACAAATTCGCTCGGTCTGAAAACACGAGGCGAAAGTCAAACTGGTTCTAACAAGGGAACCTTCCCATCGCACCACCTTCAGATTTAGTTATAAGTTGGCATAGTCGATAGGCCTTGAAAAACTGAACACAGATCAATCGAGAAACCAGGAAGAAGTTGTGTGGAAGTATGAAAAAAAGTAAGCAAAATATACAATCTGAGTAGTCCATGCGCAACATAGGCAACATCAAGGACAGTGTAAGCTCAGGAGCGCCGTGGCCCCGTGGTTAGCGTGAGCAGCTGCGGAACGAGAGCTCCTTGGTTCAAGTCTTCCCTCGAGTGAAAAGTTTATTTTCGCAAAGTTATGATCTGTCCGTTCGTTCATTGACGTCTCTGTTCACTGTAGTAGGTTTAGTGTCTGTGTTTTGCGACGGCACCGCAAAACCGTGCGATTAGTAGACGAAAGGACGTGCCTCTCCAATAGGAACCGAAAACATTTGATAGCAAGGTCATAGGTCAACCGATTCCTCCACAGGAAAACACATCTGATATATTCTATACGATACTGGTGATGGCATGTGCGACACATGACTGGAATATGTTGTCGACCTACCTAACCTGTACACTTGGCGAATGGGTAAAAAGATTCTTCTACCTTGCCCGATTTAGGTTTTCTTGTGGATGTGATAATCACTCCAAAAAAAGTGACGGACAGATAATAATTGTCTGAAAATAAAAAATTAAACTTTTCATTCGAGGGAAGAATTGAACGAAGGAGCTCCTGTTTCGCAGCGGGTCACGCTAACCACGGGACCACGGCGCTCCTGAGCTCATACTATCCTTGATGTTCTCTATCTTGCGCATGGACTACTCAGTTTGTATATTTTTCTTATTTTTTTCATAGTTCCACACAACTTCTTCCTGTTTTCTCGATTGATCTGTGTTCAGTTTTTCAAGGCCTATCCACTGTGCCAGCTAGATGGCTTCAAACAAACCGTGTTTCTGGCAACGCCTGCAGGTACTCACGCATCGTATGAGCCTTCTGACGCAGAGTTCGGCGAGACTGGCCGGCGACTTGAGCGTGCGAGGGGGGGTCCTGGCGTTGGCGTAGACGTGCCGGGCGGGGCGTATGTCCAGCGCCTTGGCGTCGATCGGCGGCGGCCTCTCGGCTTCGAAGCTCTTCTCGGACGTGCGAGGGAAGATGACGATGGAGCCGTCGGCGTCCACATTTCCGTACATGGAAGTTCTCCTAACCGTGGGCTTTTCCTCTGGGGCGGTCGCCATCGACTGTCGCCTAGAGTGTACGACTGTTTCGATTCTTTCACACGATGACGTCCTGCTGCTCCTGTGGCGATCGCCGTTGTCTACAGCTGAGGCGTCGGACTCGAGAACGATCCGGCTGTGGGAGCAAGACGAAGACCTCCTGCCGAAGCTAGCTTCCTCGCGGTAGATTACGTCCGGCGCGTCGTCGACGGACAGAGACCTGGCCACTTGCTGGTGGCTGTAGGACGGGCGTCTGCCGTCCGGGCTCGCCTCGACTACCACAGCCGGCAGGTCCTCGACGGAGCCGCCGCGGCTGGACGATCTCGATCTTCGGCGGGTCGGCATTTCGGAACCGGGCCTCGCCGAGGATCCGGACCGGATAATAGTCGTGTGTCTGACGACCGGCGTGGCGTCCGAGGAGGACGAAGACACGCGTGCCGGGGCGGTAACGACATCCTCGCCGACAGTCAGCTGTGTCGCTGCGGCGTTTCCGGGCTGCGACGCGCACGAGCACTTCCGGACCTTTTCTGCCTCGACGGTAGCGGTCTCCGCGCCTCGTTGTTTGTGGTGGTGATGGTGGTGGTGATGGTGGCGGTGGCAGTCGCGGTGCACGTGCGCGCAGCAGTGGGCCGAGGGCTGCGGCACGGCGTAGCTCTGGTCGGCGGCGTCGCCGGGCTTGCGGATGGGCACTCCGTGCGGGCAGCAGGGCGCCGAGCTGCCCGCCAGCACGCTGAGGAACTGCTCGTTGCTGTAGAGCGGCGACTCGCCCGACCACGACGTGGAGCGGTTGCGTAGTCTGAGGAAGGGCTCCGTGCCGCCGCTGCCGGGGCCGGACTCACCCGCGCCTTCCATCGTCGCCTACCGGCGCATTCGCTTCCCACGGCTCCGGTTACACCTCTCGCACCTCGGAGACGCTACACCCGTGGGCTGGATGACACCGGACACTGACGCACTACTTCCAGGTTCGACCAATTCGAGTAAGGTCTCCTTTTCAGTCACTCAGTTTACACTAAAATGATCTCTGGCGAACTCAGCAAGTGTCTGGTCATCATATTTCCTTCTTGTTTCACAGAGATTTTACTGACATTGCAGTGGAAAACTGAATCAGTTCGAGAGAGACAAAAGTTTTCAAATTGTAGTTTTATTTTCACTTCTAAATTTCTACTAATGACGGTTCGGTAAATATTACTGCTCCAGTCACTCGATGTATACAGGTATAATCCAAATCGTACTTACTCGTTCTAAAATGCATCTGTAACTGATGAACTTTCCGCACTGGGCAATGCCGCTCCAACGTAATACAACGTGGAAGTCGGCTTCAGCTACTTACAGACAAAATAAGTCCAGAGTGAAACAGGTATGCATGTAAACGAGAAAGCTGTATTACTCAACTGCGGTTTAGCTCTGTCCGAAAGATCAACATCGAAGTATGACGGCGACAAATAAGTTCTACATATCACGCACATTCAACGCGGTAGGGAACCAGCTCTGCGAAAACACGGAACACTGCTTCTCAGGACGTAGTTACTGAACACTAAGACGCACACATCGTCAGGGAACTGACTGCAGCACAGAACGGAGGGTGGGTTTTCCGCAGCGGTGAGGCTTCAGGTGCAAGAAGGGAACAGCAGAGCGGGCCGCCTCCTCGTTCTTGCTGCGCAGACAGCCGCCAGAGATCCCGCTGGTCGGGCCGCCGCTCACCGACTTTCTCCCGCAGGCAGCCGACGTGTGCGCAGCCGCCACTTCCGGGAGTCCGCGCCGACGCTCCCCGACCACCAGCTGTTCTTTTCCGGCGGACGCGCCCTCCGACACAAATCACGAACGACCAGAACCCTGCTGGTGTTGCACGGAGATGCAAGTTGTCGTTCGGGAAGACGGGCACGGCCGTCGACAGCCGATCGACGGTGTCGGCCAGAGCAGTCGCGACACCGGCTGTCAGAGGTAGGCGGAAGACGCCAGGAACCTGTACAGTGTGCGCGCTGATACAGGGGCGTGAGTGCAGCGGTGGAGTGAGCGGCGAGCGCGCGCAGCTGACCCTGCCGTGGCGGCGGCGCGAGGCGGACTGGCGCGTCTGCGCGGAGCGGGCGGCCGGCCACAGCCACCGGCCGGGCTTCCTGCTCTCAGGCGCTCCGGCTGCGCCCAGCCGCGCCACATACCGCGCCGCCGCTCGCCCGGAATACGCGATCGCGCGCGGCCTCTTTCTTTCTCTCACACCGACACCGGCAGCGCAGCCAGCATTTTGCGGGACTCCGTCCTACGCTCACGTCTTTTCGGCGGCTACTCCTCAACATTTGCTATCCCTTCCCCAAGCCTCGGTACTTCACAGCGGAGACCGAGCGATGTGGCGCAGTGGCTAGCACACTGGACTCGCATTCGGGAGGACGACGGTTCAATCCCGCGTCCGGCCATCCTAATTTACGTTTTCCGCGATTTCTCTAAATCGCTCCAGGGAAGTACCGGGATGGTTCCTTTGAAAGGGCACGGCCGACTTCCTTCCCCGTCCTTCCGTAATCCGATGAGACCGATGACCTCGCAGTCTGGTCTCCTCCCCCAAAACAAACACCCAACTTTACAGCGGAGCTCACTGCGATTTTCTTTTGAGTCATCAGTTCTCTGACTGCTTTGATGCGGCCCACCACGAACTCTCTCCTGTGCCAATCTCTTCGTCTCATTGACAGAACAGTACTTGCACCCTACGTCCTCAGTTATATGTTGGATGAAATGCAATCTCTTTTTTTTCCCCTATAGTTTCTACCCTCTAACACAGAGGATCCCAATTTGGCGGTAATTACCTTCTGGCGGGTAAAATGAAATATTCTAAGGCGTAAAAACAAAGAAATTCAACTGCCTTTCGATCACAAAATTAAATTATCTTTAAAAGATCCATTACTATACCCACTATTTCGTAAGTAACCAGTACTTAAAAATTTTTTTTCGAATACCAGCATTAACGCGTGATACAATGTGATGGAAATAACATCTTGTGAAACGAATATATGAACATCACCTTCTTCATTTAATCCACCCACACATACACGTTTTGTACTTTGTACTGTGGATCTATGACAGTAAAATTAAAAGCAGATACGTCATATGTGCTAAAATATCTCATGAAAATGCCTTCTCCGAGTTCACGTAGTTCGTGCAAAAGAACAGATATTGTTTCATTATTCAACCAAGCGGCCGCGCGGGATAAGCCGAGCGGTCTGGGGCGGTGCTGTCCTGGACTGTGCGGCTGGTCCCGGCGGGAAGTTCGAGTCCTCCCTCGGGCATGGGTGTGTGTGTTTGTCCTTCGGATAATTTAGGTAAAGCAGTGTGTAACCTTAGGGACTGACGACCTTAGCAGTTAAGTCACATAAGATTTCACATACATTTGAACTTTTTTTTTCTACCAAGCGGAGAAATACTCGTTCCGTAGCCGTATCGCAACAATTTCGAATTGTTCCTGTTTATTTATAGGCCTCTGATTGAAAAGTGGGGTACCACCTGCCTCATTCTACCTTCCTCAGCACCTTCAAAAACTGTCCCAAATATTTTGGCACACAAACGTATTCGCGCATTTATTTAAATGCAACTCACCTCGAACTGTCACAAGCTCCTCTAACTGTAACTCATTCACAGCGTCTAATCCATCGCTGTAAGTTGCTGCTGGCCGCTGTGGCGGATCGGTTCTAGGCGCTCAGTCTGGAACCGTGCGACTGATACGGTCGCAGGTTCGAATCCTGCCTCGGGCATGGATGTGTGTGATGTCCTTAGGTTAGTTAGGTTTAAGTAGTTCTAAGTTCTAGGGGACTGATGACCTCAGATGTTAATTTCCACATTGCTTAGAGCCATTTGAACTATTTGTGCCGGCCTGTGTGGCCGTGCGGTTCTAGGCGCTTCAGTCTGGAATCGCGTGACCGCTACGGTCGCAGGTTCGAATCCTGCCTCGGGCATGGATGTGTGTGATGTCCTTAGGTTAGTTAGGTTTAAGTAGTTCTAAGTTCTAGGGGACTGATGACCACAGATGTTAAGTCCCATAGTGCTCAGAGCCATTTGAACCATTTTTGAACTATTTGTAAGTTGCTCATACCCATCCACTCCCAGTTTCCTTTTTCACTCACTCATTCAACCCAACTCAATGTCATTATCTCTTTGTGTCTCTCTAACTGTCACTGTCCCCTGTGCCGCAGCCACAGTCCCCTTCGTTTCTATCCTTATCCTACTAGCACAGTCTCCTCCTGTCACGGGTACTGTCGCCCACTTGCCCTTTCTTGTTGCCAATATCTCGTTCCTTCTTCCGTACTGCTGCTGCCTCTTTTCACTGTCATTCCCTTTCTCTCCTCCCCCCCCCCCCCCCCTCGTTCTCATCATCATATTCTCACTGGCTCTCTCGCAGTTCCATTTTCTCTTTATTCCTCCCCTCCCCCCGCCCCCCTAGCATTGCCTCCTTTACACTTTTACTATTACTGTTTTGTCACTGTCAACTACGATCCACTGCCACTATCTCCCCCTCTTTCTCTCACACTGCCATTGTCTCCTTCGCTCATTTTAAAGCAGAACCAGTGTCTACTCTCTCCCAGTATCTATTACTTTTGCGTCTCATTGACTTTGCCACTCTCTTCTTCTTTCCCTGTATAAAAAAGCGCGAATATGTTCGTAAGCAAAAATTTTTGGGAAAAATTTCAAATTGAAGAGGAAGCAGATTGAGGTAGCTGGACTCCACTTTTCAGTCAGAGTCTTTCAAATAAACAGGAACATATTCTCATTTTTTTTTTTGCCCCCATAGGAGCACTTTTCCGCTGGTTACTTTATTTTCACTGCTGCAGCAGCGCATGTAACTCATACGAAAAGAAATGTATTGGCCTGTAAAAAATACTGGAAAACTAATTTAACAGCTCAGACCGGATTTTCTATGCAAAAATTTTTGCATGTGCTTCGGTACTACAACATGCGGTTCGCTCTTGATAAATGACGCACTTAACAGCATATTTATCCATGCCACGTCGTTTTTTAAACTACGTTTTCGCTTCACACCGAATTTACGTGCATTTGTACGTGCACAGGTAGGGTAAATTTGAACGACTCTATCTCGGGAACGGGTAAAGATAACAAGACAATTTTCGATCTTGTTCGAGATCTGGATCTAAGAAATACAGTGTAAAAATTACAGTCTTTGATGTGCATAGCCGTCTCGGAATCCGCGGCTGTCTTTTCGTACCCAAAAATACGCTTTAGGGATGTTTCTCGATAACGGATAAAGATTTTTGAAAACGGGTAGACGGGTCTTCTTGGTAAATGCCTAGAGAACATACCGTTAAAATTTGAGCAATTTTATGCAGTTATTTAATATTTAGATTTCGCCTCATACTGGATTTTACGTGTAGAAGTACAATAACTTTGCACCTCTGTATCTTAAAACGAATTAAAGATATCAAGAAAATTTTCAAAGTTATTTGAGATCGGGATCTTAGGAATATATGGTAAAAATTTCAGTCATTTGCTTTGCATAGCCGTCTTGGACTCATCGGCTGCCTTTTGGTGACGGCGAAAATGTAGTAAAAAAAATATTTTTGCTGTTTTCCGAGGAACCGCCCATGAACTACGAGTAACTGAGCTTCCGTAAGCCCCATCAAGTCCACTGTAGATCACATCAAATAAAAAAAGAACCAACCGATTTGCTCCCTTTGTCTAAGCAGGAGGAAGTGTGTAACATTCATATTTTGACCTTGTACTGTACGATAGTGACACTAACGCGATCCCTCTGTTGGGTACAGCCCAAGGGCTGTTGGGCATAGCCCAGTGGCTACCCTAAAGCCTTGACCCTACCTTTTCCCACCAATAGAACCAGCGGTATGAGCACCGGAAAATCCAGTTATTTTGAGTTTTGCAGCATATTAGGTGCACATACTGTCGCATGCACATCGATTCGTAACAGATAAACGGACTAAATGACAGCGCAACCCAACAGTAACTGTGAATTGGCTATTACAGGGCATATAAAAAAAAATCATCCGATTTGGTACGTCTACATTTCCGAAACTGATAAAACATACACAATGAACTTTGTTTCTTTATGAACGGAAAACTAGAAAGGTTTTTTTTTTCATACCTTTTATAGGCCTTCAATATGCCTCCCTTGAGATGCACAGCATCGTTGTGAAACTATGGCGGATGCGTTCGACGTCTTTGTCAGACACTCGGCGACAGCCCGGCGATTTGCCTTCACACAATCAACCTGTTTCTCGGACTTGTTCATGCCATCGTTTAATGCTCTGTGCTGTAGGAGGATCCACACCATACCTAGTGCGAAAGTCACGCTGAACATTTATTACTGACAAGCATTGCGCAAAACGTAGGACACAAAACGATTTCTGTTGTCCCGACGCCATTTTTACTAGAACTGAAGTGGGTGCACACCAATGCTACCCAGGGGGAACCATGCAAAACTCGAGAGTTTGCTTTTTCCAACAGTACGTTGTTCACGCACATATCTCAAAAAACATATTAGTTACGATTTTTTAAAATCTGATGATTCTTTTTGATATACCCTGCACATTGCTGCAGGACCTAAATAGCATTATTGTTTTTATTATTGTTGTTATTATTATTAGTGGTAGTGGTCAGACGCAAAACATTGGGTGTTTGAAATCTTCCGGATGAGAAGTAAGGAGTCCAGCAATCATGTGATTTACAAACAGTACATATAGAGCACACATTTTTACTTGGTTGTGGATACAAGGTGTGGGTGAAGGAAGTCTTGTTAAATAGAGGAGTTACGCGGAGAAATCTTGTTTTGTAACACGTGTCTAACCTCAAGATGTAGAGTTAGCTTTCTTTTCTTAGAAGGAGTTCGAGGCAGCACTCGCGGAACATTGAGACCTGCTTAATTATTGTATAAGTAAAGGTTGAAACAAGTAGGCAGTATCAGTTCTAATTGACTTATTAGTTTGCGGTTTAATAAAAGTCTACAAAAAGTAAACATCATTTATCTGTCGTCAGCTTAAAAATAAGTGTCCACAAAATAGTTCTTTTTCATTCTTAAGTTTAGTTAGGCACTAATGTTAGCGATTGTGGGCTGAGGGTACTACGTAGCTAATATCTGATTGCACTCAGGGTAATGGTCTTAGAAAGTTTGGGAACCACTGCTCTAGGATAAAATGGCTCTGAGCACTATGTGACTTAACATCAATGGTCATCAGTCCCCTAGAACTTAGAACTTCTTAAACCTAACTAACCTAAGGACAGCACACAACACTCAGTCACCACGAGGCAGAGAAAATCCCTGACACCGCCGGGAATAGAACCCGGGAACCCGGGCAAGGGAAGCGAGAGCGACTGCTCTCGGACCTAGCAAGGTATCCCCAGATGTCTAAACACATGTCCTCCCATCCTGTTCCTTCTTCTTACCATTTTTTCATATTTACCTTTCTTCGCCGATTCTGACGAGAAACTCTTCTTTCTTTACTTTATCAGTCCGTCTGATTTTTAACACTCTTCTGCAGCAACACATCTGTTCCAGTTTTTCCACAGTCCATGATACGGTACATACAATACTGAGCTCCAAACGTACATTCTCAGAAAATTCTTTGTAGACTTCTTTTGGCCAGTATGCCCTCTTTGCATGTCCTAGTCTCCTTTCTATGTCCTTGCTTTGTCTATCACGGATTATTTTGATTCCATGGAAACAGAATTCCGTAACTTCGTCTACTTCGTAGTCATCAATTTCGATGTTAAGTTTCTCGATGTCCTCATTTCTGCTATTTCTCATTACTTTCCTCGTTCTTCCATTTTCTCTCAAAGCATATTATGTACTCATTATACTGTTCATTCAGTTCAACACATCCTGTAATTCTTCATTTCCATTCAGAATGCCAATGTCATCAGTGAATCTTATCACTGTTATCATTTCATCGTGAATTTGAATCTCCGAGCGGTCTAAGGCGCTTCAGTCAGACTGTGCGGCTAGTCCCGGCGGAGGTTCGAGTCCTCCCTCGGGCTTGGGTGCGTGTGTTTGTCCTCAGGATAATTTAGGTTAAGTAGTGTGTAAGCTTAGGGACTGATGACCTTAGCAGTTAAGTCCCATAACTCGAACCGCCGCGGGGACCAGCCGCACAGTCCATGACTGCAGCGCCTCCAGGTATACTACCATCTACCCCTATGTGGCAGTCCCTTGGTATGTACCACAGCACGTTTCTGCTCATCATCTTCTGCCTCTGCTTCAACCACGGACGGCTGCGACGGCACCTTTATCACCTGCAACTGATGGGCTCACCCCTTTGTGAATGTGGCGCGATTTTACTTTCATTTGGTATAAAACGTCAGATGTCAGTGAAACCTCTTCGCCTGACGGCGAGACAGTGGTTTGCGTCGCTGTTATCTTGATACTATTTTATCGATCCCATACATGTTATGTCACTGGAAAAAGTATATATTCTCAATAGATAAAAACAAATTCCGTGTCGTAATTAGGCGATTCCATAAAAATTACTTCAGTACATCAGGAAATTCGCCATGTTATCCATTATAAGTTGCGAAAACCGCACCTCGATATACGCTGAGGCGCCAAAGAAACTGGTATAGACATGCGTATTCAAATACAGATATATGTAAACAGGCAGAATACAGCGCTGCGGTCGGCAACGCCTATATAATATAAGATGTGTCTGGCGCAGTCGTTAGATCGGTTGCTGCTGCCACAATGTCATGTTATCAGGATTTAAGTGAGTTAGAACGCGGTGTTACAGTCGGCGCAGAAGCACGAGCCATGGGACCCACCATACCCGCGGTAGAGATGAAGTGGGGGTTTTTCCATACGATCATTTCACGAATGTACCGTGAATATCAGGAATCCGGTAAAACATAAAATCTCCGACATCTTGCAGGAACGGGACCAACGACGACTGAGGAGAATCGTTCAACGTGACAGAAGTACAGTCCTTCCGCAGATTTCAAAGCTGGGGCATCAGCAAGTGTCAGCGTGCGAACCATTCAACGAAAAATCATCGATATGGGCTTTCGCAGCCAAAGGACCACTCGTGTACTCTTGCTGACTGCACGACACAAATTTTTATGCCTCGCTTGGGCCCGTCAACTGTGACTGGAAACATGTTGCTTGGTCGGACGAGCCTCGTGTCAAATTGTATCGAGCGGATTAACGTGTACGCGTATGGAAACAACCTCATGAATCCATGGACCCTGCATGTCAGCTGGAGACTGATGTGGGGGGTGGGCAGTTGGAGTGATATGGGACCCTTGATACGTCTAGATACGACTCTGGCAGGTGACTCGTACACAAGCATGCTCTATGATTACCTGTATCCATTCATGTCCATTGTGCGTTCCGACAGACATGGGCAATTCCAGCTGGGCAATGCGACACCCCACACGACCAGAATTGCTACAGAGTGGCTCCAGGAATACTCTTCTGAGTTTAAACACTTCCGCTTTCCGCCAAACTCCCCAGACAAGAACATTACTGAGCATATATGGGATGCCTTTCAACGTTCTGTTGAGAAGACATCGCCACCCCCTCATATTCTTACGGGTATATGGACAGCCCTGCATGATTGTCTTCAGCACTACTTCAGCCATTATTCCAGGCCATGTCATGTCGTGTTGCGGCACTTCTGCGTGCTCGCTGGGGGCCCTACACGATATTATGCAGGTGTACCAGTTTCTTTGGCTCTTCAGTGCATTTATTCAGTCTCCACATATTAGGGGTGGCTTGTATACCCTTCTTCTCAATTATTAAGTAAATAAAAAAAAAACAATTCCCTTACAAGTGTAGGATTCGTAGGTCCTCTTTAGTAGCAGCGCAACTCTTCTAACATCAGGTCAAGGGAGCAGAGAAAGCTCGTGAATCCCCCTGTCACAGACGTAGATTTGCTTAGCATTTTGGAAACTATACTGCGCTCCAATATTATGAAGCGCCTTGAAAAAATAGATATATTGACACACAACGAGCACGGATCTAGAATATATCGTCACTATAAAACAAAACTAGATCTTTCGTCACTCGAAACTGAGTACCATCGATAGGACATCTCAAGCTGATTCAGTATTTCTAGATTTTCAGAAGCCTAGTGACGATTTTCCTCACAAACGTCGTATCATCAAATTGCTAAACAATGCAGTATCGTCTCAGCTGTGCAACTGGATTCGTGATTTTCTGTCAAAAAGGTCACAGTTCGTAGTAATTGACGGGAAGTCATCTAGTAAAACCAAAGCTACATCTCGGGCCTCCAAGAAATCTATACAAACATTTTAGGAAATAATCCTAGTAGCCCATTAGTCTGTTAGCGGAAGATGCTGTTGTTTACACTTTATTAGATTCAGATAATCAGAACAAATTTGCAAAATGATTTAGACAAGATATACGCGCGGTGTGAAAAGTAGCAATCGACTGTAATCAATAAGAACTATGAGGTCGTCCATAAAAGTGCTAAAAAAATTACGTTAAATCTCGGTTACAGGACAAACACACAAATGTGAAAGCTGTTAATTCAACTAAATACCTACGGATTACAATTACGAACAACTTCGGTAGTAACCATCACCAAGAAATGTAGTGCGAAAGGCGAACAGAGGACTGTGTATATTGGCAGAACACCTAAAATATGGGATACATCCACTAAAGAGACTGCCTTGTCCGAGCATTGTTGCGCAGTATATGATCTTCACCAGAGAGGATTGGCGGAGGATATCGATAAATTTCAAGGAATAGCAGCTCGTTTTGTACTATCGCGGAATAAGGAAGAGAATATCACATGTATGATAAGCTAGTTGGAGTGGGATGATTAAAACACAGGCGGTTCTCGTTATGGCGATATATTTTCACGAAATTTCAATCATCAGCATTCTCCTCCGAATGCGAAAATATTTTTTGGCGCTCACCTATATAGGAAGAAACGACAGTCGTAATAAAGTTACAGAAATCACAGATCGCACGGGTAGATTTAAAAGTCCGTTTTTCTAACGTGCTATTCGAGACTGGAACGGTCGAGAAATACACAGAGTAATTTTACGAACCCCATGACAAAAGCGTAAGTGTTAATTGCTACGTAGTCATGTAGATAAAGGTGAATGAAAGCTGGGAATCCTCCATAAAAAAGCACTCTCTCTTCAGGCCACGAGTGGCATACCGGGACCATTCGACCGCCATGTCATCCTCAAAGGAGGATGCGGATAGGAGGGGCGTGGGGTGAGCACACCGCTCTCCCGGTCGTTATGATGGTATTCTTGACCGAAGCCGCTACTATTCGGTCGAGTAGCTCCTCAATTGGCATCACGAGGCTGAGTGCACTCCGAAAAATGGCATCAGCGTATGGCGGCTGGATGGTCACCTATTCTCCATAGGGTAGTGAAAATAATATAATTATTGCGCTTCCGAAGAAGGCGAAAGCAATAGATGTGAAAATTATACCACACTCGGCGTAGTGGCACATACACAGAAATACTCGCGAACGAGTGTACTGCGTTAAGTACTGTCGTACCGTGCGAGCATTACGGGGCAGCAGTCAGTTGTACAGTAGTCCCTGTCTGTAGCGATACAATGACGGATAGAGACGCAAAGAACGTGGCAACGCTTTTGATAGTCATACGAGTTTTGTTGCTATATGAATTACGTACTACGAAGAATCGTATGAAAGTACTTCCTAGAAGTGTGTTTGATTCGTAATAGTTATTCCAGCCTATAATGATAATTTGAGATTACGAATGATTATTATTGATAAACTTAATGTCAACAAACTCAGTTGTGCCTCAGATGTATAAATTCGTTATCTTGCAGTACGCCTCTGGTATTTATAAACTGCATTGTAGGGCTAGATAAAAAAAATATTCAGAATTTACGTGTTCAACTACTATAGTAATTACATTCTTATTTTCTTCTTTTTCTGGCCTTTATCTCGTATCTTCACGGTCTGGTGTCTTCACGCGGTTGGATTGTTAATTGTTAGTGGTAGAGAGTAAACGGATGTCCTTCGTGTCACCAGCCCTCTCTTCCCCTCCCCGTCATAATCTATCTATCCTTCCCCCGCCCTCCTCCTGTATTGTGTTGTCAGTAGAGAAGCATTAACAGCAGAATGGCTCGATCAGGAGAGCTCTGTGACTTCGAACATGGACTAGTCATTGGAAGTCATATCCCCCGTATATCTTTACTGCCGAGTATTTCTATGGCCCCGGCCAGAGTGGCCGTGCGGTTCTGGGCGCTACAGTCTGGAACCGAGCGGCTGCTACGGTCGCAGGTTCGAATCCTGCCTCGGGCATGGATGTGTGTGATGTCCTTGGGTTAGTTAGGTTTAATTAGTTCTAAGTTCTAGGCGACTGATGACCTCCGACGTTAAGTCGCATAGTGCTCAGAGCCATTTGAACCATTTGTATGGCGCAACTCATCCATCAAGGACATTTCGACACTTCTGAAGTTAACCAAGTCGACTGTTGGTGATGTGACTGTACAGAGGAAAAGCGAAAGAACAATTACAGATAAACCAAGACCAGGAGCATCTTACGTACTAGTACTGTAGGATTGAGACTGTCGAGCGTTGCGGAAGGTGGTTGCAAAAAGTCGCATGAGATCAGTGGAAGGAATCACTCATGAGTTCCAAAGCGCCACGGGCAGCCCAGCACCACTGCAGTGGACCCTTGTAATTGTCTAATTCACAGTTCATCGCTTAAAAATATTTGAATGGCTACTAATTGCTACCTACGCTAAGGTGATTAAGTTACGTAGATTAGAAAAGGCGCTAGCTTTTAAGCATCTACTGTGGCAAGTCTCTTACTTGAGTGCGAACAAACAATAATAACCAATTTGAAAACTTTTATAGACAAACTGAAGAATATCGTCAACTATTTGGCGTATACCAGCGTTAATTTATCTCTCTGATCACTGCGCGTTCTTCTCGGGACACACATTATAGTGGTACGACATACGGTTCTCTACAACAAAATTGCCTTTTCCTTGAGCGATAAGTTGTAGCCGGCCGATGTGGCCGAGCGGTTCTAGTCGCTTCAGTCGGGAACCGCCCGATTGCTAAGGTCGCAGGTTCGAATCCTGCCTCGGACATGGATGTGTGTGATGTCCTTAGGTTAGTTAGATTTAAGTAGTTCTAAGTCTAGGGGACTGATGACCTCAGATGTTAAGTCCCATAGTGCTTGGAGCCATTTGAACCATTTGATAAGAAGAGTATCTCGAAAGAGGCTCCCTGAATGTCATACCGAAAGGAGAATGACTTGTACACGCATAGAAAATCTTGTGTCGTTCCCTGAGAGGTATGATACTGCAGGCTGCGTATTAACTATTAGTAATTTACCGTTTGTCGTGGGTAGCGCAAGTGTGTTCTTTGAAGGAAACTGCACAAACATTCACTCTGATCGCTATAATGTTTCCAGCCGGTTCTCAAATTGATAGCTTAATAAACATAAAAATTTAGTAGCTTTTGAGAATAGATGTGAGGCGTTACAAATGGAATGAGTTGCGCCATACAAATACTCGGCTGTAAAGATATATACGGGGATATGACATGTAACAAGAGTGTGTGTTCAGTCGTGGGTAAAGCAGACATCGGTTCTTTGGTAACCTGTTGGGAAACTGCAGGTCGGATACGAAGGAGAGTATTTACGACATACTTGCACGACCTATACTGGACATGAGGAATAAGGTTGGCTCAACGTGTGTGAATAACGGTTCGTCTTCGGACTACCACAGTTTTCCTCTACTTTCATGAAGGACTCCACCTCTTTATCGATGTGTTTACTATTAACGGAAAGCTTCCGATACAAGCGTCGCGTCAATGTATTATTAAATCTAAAATTTTCATGGAACATTACGGCTGTCGTTCATCACCAGGAGATAAAAATCTGGATTCCAGCTGTTTCTTACGTAAACTTATACGATTGGTTGCTGGAGGACATCTGAAAATGGTATCAAAAGCTTATGTGACTGTACGAAAATGTACAGTGCTCTAACTGCCCGTCAGATTTGTATCTCCTGATGACGAAATTAGTTGTAACGATCAGGGTTAACTTCAATTTGAGACGACTTACGTACCGAGCGCTTCGTTAAAGGTTGCCGCCGCGAAAAGCTCCGTAATCATGTAATACTTGCCGTCTGCGTTCTGTTTTTTTTTTTCCTCCTCTAATAAATAGTTGTACCTTTTATGATAATAAAGTGTCCATTCCACGACATTAATATTTCGTCATAACTTTGTTTCCATTGTCGAAATACAGTCTTAGGTCATGTGGAAACTGATCACTTGTTTCCGAACGTACCACTATCTTCCGGGATGATAATACTGTATTGTCTGCTGCTAGTTACATTCAGAGCTTTGATGAGAAAGCGGAATAGCTTTAACGCCTTCCTCGGTACGCCGAGGCAGTCGGCTTGACAAAAGTCATGGAATACCTCCTAATATTTTATCGGACATCCTTTTGCCCAGCGTAGTGCAACAACTTGACATGGCATGGTCTCAAGTCGCTGGAAGTCGTCCACAGAAATGCTGAGCCACGCTGTCTCTATAGCCGTCCATAAAGGCGAGAGTGTGGTGTTGCAGGAGTTTGTGCACGAACTGACCTCTTGATTATGTTCCATAAATGTTAAATAGGATTCATGTGGGGCGATCTGGGTGGTCAAATCGTTCCTCGAATTGTTGAGAATGTTATTCAAACCAATCGCGAAAAATTGTGACCATGACACGGCCCATTTTCACCCATAAACATTCAATCATTGCTTGGGATCATGTAGTGCATTAATGGCTGCAACTGATCTCAGAGTAGCCGAACACAACAATTTCCGTGAATGATCGGTTCTGCTGGACCAGGGGACAGGGCCTTTCCATGTAAATACAGCCTACGCCATTATGGAGCCACCACCAGCAGGCACTCGGTTCGGTCATCTGCTGCCATAGCCCATTAACGCCAAATTCGCCGCACTGTCCTAACGGATTCGTTCGTCGTGCGTCCTACACTGATTTCCGCGGTTATTTCACGCAGTGTCGTTTGTCTGTTAGCACTGACAATTCTACGCAAGCAACACTGTTCTCGGTCGTTAAGTGAAGATCGTCGGCTACTGCGCTGTCCGTGGTGAGACGTAATGCCTGAAATTTGGTATTCTCGGCACACTTTTGACACTGTGGCTCTCGGAATACTGAATTCTCTAACGATTTCCCTAAAGGAATGTCCCATGCGCCTAGCTCTAACTGCCATTCCGCGCTCAAAGTCTGTTAATTCTCGTCGTGCGGCCGTAATCACGTCGGAAACCTTTTCACATGTACCACCTGAGTACAAAAGACTGTTCCATCAATGCACTGCCCTTATAACCTTGTGTATGCGATACTATCGTCTTCTATATACAGGGTGTTACAAAAAGGTACTGCCAAACTTTCAGGAAACATTCCTCACACACAAGTAAAGAAAATATGTTATGTGGACATGTGTCCGGAAACGCTTAATTTCCATGTTAGATCTCATTTTAGTTTCGTCAGTATGTACTGTACTTCCTCGATTCACCGCCATGATTTCATACGGGATACTCTACCTGTGCTGCTAGAACATGTGCCTTTACAAGTACGACACAATATGTGGTTCATGCACGATGGAGCTCCTGCACATTTCAGTCGTAGTGTTCGTACGCTTCTCAACAACAGATTCGGTGACCGATGGATTGGTAGAGGCGGACCAATTCCATGGCCTCCACGCTCTCCTGACCTCAACCCTCTTGACTTTCATTTGTGGGGCCATTTGAAAGCTCTTGCCTACGCAACCCCGGTACCGAATGTAGAGACTCTTCGTGCTCGTATTGTGGACGGCTATGATACAATACGCCATTCTCCAGGGCTGCATCAGCGCATGAGGGATTCCATGCGACGGAGGGTGGATGCATGTATCCTCGCTAACGGAGGACATTTTGAACATTTCTTGTGACAAAGTGTTTGATGTCACGCTGGTACGTTCTGTTGCTGTGTGTTTCCATTCCATGATTAATGTGATTTGAAGAGAAGTAATAAAATGAGCTCTAACATGGAAAGTAAGCGTTTCCGGACACATGTCCACATAACATATTTTCTTTCTTTGTGTGTGAGGAATGTTTCCTGAAAGTTTGGCCGTACCTTCTTGTAACACCCTGTATGTGCATATCGCTTATCCCAGGACTGTCACCTCAGTGTACTAAGTACCTGCGAGCGGTTCTATCATAGATTGGGCCACATTCCCCTCCGGGACCGTTTCACCTGCTAATTAAAAGGTCTGCGTTCGATGGCGAATAACACAAAAAACTCTCCGCAGGTTGCTGACTGTTGACAGTGACGTTGAAAATTCTTCGGATTTAGATACTAAGCTCGATGGCATCCGAGGTGCTTTATGAGAGTAGTAGTTTGCTTGCCAGTCCCTAGTTTCAGCATAACCCTTGTTTTCACTCGCATAATGATCCATAAAAACGAAACAGATCACTACACTGCACAGTGCAAGCATTCATCATAACTATCCCGACCACTAAGAGACATTCTGGCGTCACACCTCGCCTATCCACTCTTTCGGTAACAAATGAAACCAAATGAAGGTGATGCCACACCGTGTAGCTTTTGAAGCATCTGACTCGATCCTACTTACAGGTGCGAATCAAGCAATCACTTTGAACAGTGATTTGTCGAAGCTATCCATAGGTATGTAGGTGAATGGAAAGGGTAATACAGCTACCGTAACAATGAGAAGAGCCCATCGTCGAATCCTTGAATGCGATGCCAGAGTCATTAAATTGTAGACAATAAAACCCAGTAAGGATGAGACGAGCAACAGAGGAGCAACAGTGCAGGATGATGGCGCGTGACCTTGCCTGTAGGCCATAGCATTTCGCCGCGTTGTACCGACGGCAGCTGACGGTTGTTCACGAGATCTTGTGCTGTGGCCACGGTCGATACGTGTTCGCTGCTCCACGACGACGACGACGAAAGTGAGGCTGAGTGACCCTGCTGGTTGCATTTAAAAACTTGGTCCCAGCAAGGAAACAGCAGCTCCTGAACGGCCGTTCCTATAAAAAGCCAGGTGTGCCGTACCAGCGAGTTCTGAGATTTATTAGGTAGCCATTACCTGGCTGGTCGTTAACAGTCATCTACATCCCAAGAGTGTATACCTGCGCTCCTGAAGTCATTATTCAAACTTAGAAGCTTCTCGAACAGTCACCGCCTTCTTGGTGAACACCAATAATAGTGGTTTGCATGGCGCTGCCTTAAAATTAAACTTGACGAAAATTACTCTTGTACAGAATTATCGGGTTTGTTTAGATACTTCCGTAACTTTGATGAACCTGTCTATGTACGGTTTATCAGTAAGTTACGCAATACTGACCACTTCAGGTAGCTGTAAATCACCTCAAAACAAATCAACGCCACGAAATATTTCATTAAGTCTGTTGAGAGTTCGTTGATGTTTTATCCAACATTTCCCTTTAGTCGTGTACAGTAGACAGACTATTATTTAATGAATAATGCACTCAAGTTAGCAATGAACTACATTCTTTTTTTACTAACAAATTTACAAACATAAGTATATTTCTCACGTAAAGCTAAAATTCATGTATTCCATGTACCAAACGCTCAGTTAGTATTTAATCTGTATAATACCAAGTGTATGTATCTAAGGTATCACATAGAATACACCGCAACCACCAACAATAGAACAAACAAACAGCTGCTGAATATCATGTAGTGCCCTGACTTGCAACACTCCCAGTAGCATACTTATAAACAAAAACACAGTAAACATACGTAAGCACAAACCATTTCAGATGAGAATAGCTCGAGGTTCTACCGAGACCTTCTCACCTGAAACAGGTGGAAATAGGCCATTACCAACCAACATGCTACATAGGCTGTATTACAAATACAGTTACAGTATATCACTTCCCTCTATATATTGCAAATTATTTCCACCACGCTCATTGTATTACATTTTCGTTTTTATTTTTCTTTGGCATTTGCATGTATAAATTATATTCTCATCAGCTAGGCAGAAACAAATTGTATAGAACCATTTTAACAACTGTTAAGTAGTCAATTCGCTGCAACTTTAGACAAATTTTTATATTATGTTCTTTATATTATTTAAAAAAACATACGAATAACATTGCAATACTGAGAAGTGTTTGCTGTTGCATTCAGAAGCATCCGACGCACCTTAAGTTTCAAGGCCGTGGGTTACTCTGTACTGTTAATGAAAGAATGAAATTAAATATGGGTTGCATGAAACGTATTTTCAAGTTCCTCCGTGAGCCACACACTGCATAAATAGTTGACAAAGATTAAACGCACGAGGGAGAAAGGAAGGAAGATCATTATTCAACGCCTCGTCAAAGACAAGGCAATTGGTGGAGCACTAGCTTAGTTGAAGAATGGTAAATCAGGATAGCAGCTGTGGAAGGATTCCAATATTCGACTTAAGTGAACTGGGGAAACCACTGAAAACCTAAACAGAATCAGCAAATGGGGACTGGAACGTAGTCCTCCCGAAGAGTCTTAAGTCCTTAACTAGTACCGCACAATGCAGGACGCAAAAGAAGTGGTCCGGGATATAACTAGGAATCCGATTTCTAGATACATGCCGCAAACCACCGTACGGTGCTTGGCGGAGGGTACTCCTTGTTCGGATCTTCGTAAACAATCTGCAGTGAATACTGTGTCGAAGGCTTTTCGGAAATCTACGAATATAGAATTTGCGTATTGCCCTTCATCCATGGTTCGCAGGATATCTTGCGAGAAAACGGGCACGGTAGCTGAAATTCGTACGAGCGGCTTTCTAATCTGTGCTGATTTGCGAACAAAAGATTTTTTACTGAAATTTTGAAAAACATTTATAAAAATCTATTAATGCCTAGACCGCATATACATAAAACAATTAAGAAAGACGGCTAGCTAGTTTCGGTTGTAAGTAACAGACGTATTCAAGAGGTGGTCTAGAGTGGACTTGATGGGACTTATGGAGGCACAATGACTCGTAGTTCATGGGCGCTTCCTCAGAAAACTGCAAAAAGATTTTTTTACTACATTTTTGCCGTCACCAGCGGACCAAAACGCAGCCGATGATTCCAAGACGGCTATACAAAGCAAATGGCTGAAATTTTTATCATATATTCCTTGATCCCGATCTCAGATAACTTTGAAAATTTTCTTGATATCTTAATTCGTTTTAAGATACAGAGGTTCAAAGTTATTGTACTTCTACACGTAAAATCCGATATGAGGTGAAATCTAAATATTAAATAACTGCATAAAATTGCTCAAATTTTAACGGTATGTTCTCTAGGCATTCGCCATTTTTTTCCAAAAATCATGCGTATGCAAAATGCAGGTTGAAAACTAACTGGTTCATCACGCGTTCATCTAGAAACCAACATGAATAAGAAAAAAATCTTGAACAGCAACAAGAGGACTGAGCCAGGCGGTTCACCATATTGTTAGGAGACGTATGTCGAACAAACCGGGTGTATCCCTTGCCAGTCTCTGATTGATGTGATTTTTACTGACATATTCGGTTTCTTCAACTTGTAAGAACATAGTATACTGCCTGGCTAAGTCTTGTTGTTGCTGTCCAGAAAAGGTTTTTTATTCATGCTGCTTTCTACACGAACGCATGATATTTCTACTGGTATGTCCTGTTCGTATTTAACATGCATTTTGCATATACATGATCAGAAGATGGTTGTTACTTATGACCAAAACAAAGAGGTCATCTTATTTTAAATATTTTATGTAAATCCAGTCTAGGCAAGGAGAAGATTTTTGTAATATTTTTTAAAAATGTTATAAAATTACATAACGACCACTTTCTCCACTCCTGACAATGTCAAGCATTACTAAGAAGTTTTTTTGTCTGAAGGAAATTTATTAAATTCGAACTTGGAAGTTTAATTATATGTAGCAAATTAACAATACAGAAAAGCTCGGAGATTTCCGCCTGAGAGGTGCAAGGCAACTTGGCGGGGAAAGTTACAGTAGTGGGGACAAGAACGCGTTACAATGCAAATGGTCGATTGTGTGCGGTCCGACGGCGGGCACGCCCTCCACCAACAGGTGGTCGCTTGGACCACGGTCGCTAGGATGAAAGGAGGGCGAGAAGGCCAGGGTTCAACGTCCCGGCGACGCCCACGTCATCGCAGCGCTGGCTCTGACAGGTCAAGTACTGGGAAGGAAACGGTCGCGGCTTGATCAAATGGACCATCCCGGGATTCCCTTCAAGAGATTTATGGAAGCCACAGACAACATAATTCAGGACGACAGGGGGACCTCATCACAGACCTACCTGAAGTTGCTGTATCAATTGGACACATAAAATTACAATTTGTTTTACATATTTCTTATTATGTGAATCAATATAACTTTTCCCATTTTCACATGGCGTCGCATGATACAGTCCACAAATAGCGTTTATTTGGGACGAAGCCACCACATAAGGAAATTGAAAAATACCTGCAGAAGCACCAGAGAATTGATGTTTGACGTCTCCTGGGGACGGACACCGGGCACTGTATGTGTGTGGAGAAGAGGGAGCGGAATGGATGGATTCAGAGATTTCGAGAGAGAAAGAGAGCAAATACATTAGAGCATATCTGGGATTGGTCGCACAATATAGAGCGTGGTCAGAAGAAGTCTGAGAAGCTTGCAAGGGTTTTGCGGGATAGGTTATGCTGAGAAATAATTGTTAAAAAATGTTCAAATGTGTGTGAGATCTTATGGGACTTAACTGTTAAGGTCATCAGTCCCTAAGCTTACACACTACTTAACCTAAATTATCCTAAGGACAAACACACACATCCATGCCCGAGGGTGGACTCTAACCTCCGCCGGGACCAGCCGAAATAACTGTTAAAAATTAAATTCGATATCTTGCGATGTTTCGGCGTTAATTAGTATTGAAGTTAGTCAATCAGGCTCGGGTTCGATCCTTACTAATTTCCCGTGTCCTATTTTTGCATAGCTTTCTTGTTCGGTTTTAGGAAACCAAACGAAGAACACGACACCGTCTGCGGCGGGCCGCTTGAATTTGCGCGCGCAACTGCCTGATTGGCTAACTTCGACGCTGATTAACTCGAAAACGGCGCAACGTATCGATTTTTTTCTGAACAATTATTTCTCAGCGCACCCTATCTTACAACAGCTTGATAAGCTTTTCACACTGTTTTTGACCACCCTGTAGAAAGAAACAGCCTAATTTCACACACGTACGTTAATTTCCAAACAGCCAACTAGGCAGCTCTGACGCCACACAAAATTCTGAAAACCGTAGTCTCGAGTTCGCGGTCATTAGAGACACAATATTAAATCAGCCGTATCTGGTTGGCCAATTATACCGGCTGAGGCTTTGTTATAGGAATCATACCTCAGCCGCAGGCTCTTGTGATTTAACGAAATTGCGAAAAATCTCAGTGTGGCTGGACAGGAATTTGAACTTTGCTGCTTCTAGCACAACCCAACCCGTTTACATTGCGAGTACTAGTGCGTAATAAGCAGAATTTTGTTACAAAAGTGGGAAATGCATGATCTGGTTAAATAAAGAGGAAGGGCAGTATCTGACGGCTTCTCTAAATGGTGAACTTGCGGAGGGCCAATCGAAACAAGCTGAAGATCTGAGTGCTTCAAGTAATGAATCCTTTTATTTCATTACCTGCCAATAAATGACTTTCCTATTTACTTCTGATATTATATCGTGGTATTCGATATTTAGAGCAAAAGCTGGAATCAGCCATTTGCTGGAAATGAAAGTGCGATACATTGTACAAACCTGGGAGCTTTTTTTATTTTAGTCTCTGAGAGTGCAGAGGCTTATTTGCATTGAGAGAGGACCGTTTACTTTTTATCTCTGAATAATTTCAGTGCTGGAAAACTTAGTCGCGTTCGAAAGTAATTGGTAGGTGGCCAGGCAATTCCAGAGGTGGCAACTTGTATGTGGTTCCGAGTATCTCTTAGCGTCGAGAGGGTCCCAAGGCAGACTTGAACAGGAATTATATAAACCAGAACCTGAGTTTCGATTCTAAAGGTGTGCTGGTGCACTTTACGTGAAGAAATTACCACCTGGCTCATTACGATAATGATAGGCACGCAGTCATTTACGCGGACGATAAACTTTATGGAATAGCATGAAACGGAAAGACAAACTAAACGCAACATCATGGAAGCATCTGTGATTTTATTTGGTGTCTGACAAACACGCAGAGCAAGGCTTTTGTTGAGTGCTGTTGAAGTGCAAGAATTTCGTAATAAGTGACCCGACGGTGGAGACGCAACAAAGGCCAACTCGAGCTACATGTTTACGGTGTATTCTATCCAAATGAGTGGATGGATACCTTCGGATCTCACCACCAACTCGTGTTGGTCACTTCATATGAAATAGGACATTCGTCAGCAAGCAGAAGGCTTACAAACCTGATTCAGTGATATCAGTTACATAAAATATTGTGTTCCGTAAGACATTCTATTAATAGACATTCTATTAATAGAAATAGTTCTTGGCAAAACGTCAGATGACTGTGAAATACCCACCGGAAAAGCCTGACCGACATGTTCACGTGCGATGAACTCAACTGAGCTACGATCGCATCTTCATATTTATATCAGCCTAACAAACGGGTATAAATAGGAGGTTGCTGTCATAGTTCAGCCGTGTGTCCGTCGTACGTGAAGATATCGGTCTGTGTTCCGATGAAACATTGTGCGAATTTCACAAAAACGTCCGACGTTTCGCTGGTGATTCATTTCTACATATAAACTATCGTTTTATGGTGCATGGCACGACCTCTTTCTGTATGCAGCGGGAGGACTTTAGATACAGAAAGAGCAGTTTAGCCGAATCACAATTTGAATTTGCAGAGACCCTAACAATAGTAGAAATAAAGCGAAAATTTTAAAAAATCGTATTCTTTTAGAATATATACTGGGTGTATCAAAGTCATTGCGACAGACATTTAGGGATTATAGATCACGTCACGGGGAACAACTTTTGTCAGAGATAAAATGTTCCCTGACGCATCCCAGCGACACTAGGCGTCGTTTTATTGAATTCGTCTGCTCTGGGACGACGAGATTTCATAGCAGTAGCAGGATCTACTAAGCAAGTGTGCTGCATCTGCGTACTGCCTATCCCAGTAATTGATAAGATTGATTTGCGAGAAGAAACCTTAAGAACGAGCGACTCTTCGCAGAAAAAGATATTTTAGATGATCGACGTACCGCTTTTTACGTGAAGCAGATGACTAGGTTATAGGCGACACAGATTACATATGAACCCTACAGAGTGCCTACGTGCTGCCGCCTCTCAAGGGGATAATTAATTATAAAAGACGCCTAGCGCACCAGAAAGCGTCAGGCAACACTTTGTCTCCAACAAAAGTTGTTCACCATCCCGTGATCTATCACCCTTAGAAGAAAGACTTTGAAACAGTCTGCATATATCCCCCTGAGACATGTGCACCAGATAAAAGATAAAGAGTATATATGAATAAAACCATACATACAAGCAAGTAAGTTATTTTTCCAGGCCACTATCCGTGCATAGAACAGGGTGAATCGGTAATGGACAGAACCAAAAGCATTCTCTGTCGCGCACGTTCCAGTGATTTGTACAGTAGATAGCCTATATTAAAAATTTAATGACATAAAAAATTCAAAGGCGGAACATGTCGCTTCACCTCGTGTCTTATATCACTATCATATGGTGAAATATTTCTCAGTTTTCACTCGGTAGCTACGGTCGCAGGTCCGAATCCTGCCTCGGGCATGGATGTGTGTGATGTCCATAGGTTAGTTAGGTTTAAGTAGTTCTAAGTTCTAGAGGACTGCTGACCTCTGATGTTAAGTCCCATAGTGCTCAGAGCCTTTTGAACCATTTTTTTTTTCACTCGGCAGTATAGTGTGGCTTCGTCTTGATGCAAAACTTTTATTATTTGTTTAATTATTCCCAAACTAGTTTAAGCTAGAAACATCGCCATCGTCAGTGGGTTTTGATTCTAAAACATGCAGAAATAGCATATTTATAAAACATTGTAAAACATGATTACATGGTTACTGTTTGGTTCCAAATATTGTATTCTGTGAATAATTTCATAATACCTTATTTACCATTCGACACAGCATGGTTTTATGATTGTAGCCGCTGTTTTCGGCATATTTTTTGTGTTTTTCTTTTGTTTGTTGCTGTTTTCCTCGACATACATCGTGCCATCTACAACTATGAGTGGCTGTAGATAAACAAATACAAAACGTGAAATTACGTCTGTCAGCGTTTACAATAGGGATTTCGGTAGTGTTGTGGATACAGTTTAGGCGTATACTAGGTTCCAAAGTAGTTGCCACGTACTCACGTTCGTTGGACAGCTTGCAGCTACTTTTAGAAACAGAAAAACATAATTTTCGGACCTTTTCGTAATGTAGAACATTATGCCGTCTAGCTGTTCGAGTGTGGCGAGAGAAGTATATCGCATATCGCGAGAAGGTTATGAAAATCGTAGCGGGAATTCTGACGCCTTCTGTTCCTTTCTTATATCTCTGTGTATGATGGGGGAGTGGTTGTGCGTGTGTGTGTGTGTGTGTGTGTGTGTGTGTGTGTGTGTTAGAGCGGTACAGAGTGTGTTATTGTAAAGCGTTGTTTCTTCGTTTATTACGTTTCCACTGTAGCCTTTTTTATGTTATAATTTTCTTCTATTGTTAGTTTTCAGTATGAACTGTTGCTGTGTTTCAGGATGTGTGGATCACTTTCCATATTAGTGGGGTTATGGTTTTTGCTCATTAGGTGCGCAGCGAAAATTGAATGTGTGGCGTCCCTCTGTAGAACTCTCAAGTGCTCTGTTACCTTGTTCGAGAAGGTAAAGAGGCAAAATGAATTACATATTTCACTTAATGTCGACCCGTAACTCGAATCCATTTGTTAATAGTACTACAGCGTGTTTTGAATCATTATGGAAAGCTGGCGGGGTTACACTTTCGCGAGAACAACTCTCCCACTAAGTGCAGGGTGCTATCAGGACCTTGTTTTTACAGTGCTGGCACCGTCACAAGAGATTCTTCTCCGGTGAGACGCGCTCAAGGCCACCAGGGAGCCTGGAAACGAAAGGGAGAGCTGTCGTCACTGCTGTCTGCAGCTTTGTCGTGACCGGCCTTGCAGATGGCGGCGATTCGGAAGCCTGTAGCGGCGCCGCCACTCGCCGAGCGCGATGAAGCCGCGAGGCAGTTGAGAGCTCAGCGCCGCAGTTGCTAACGGCCCGAGAACGTGACCACGAGCTTACTGCCAGATGAAATCTTGCCCCACACCGTAGACCGTGTTTAAGACAGTGGCCAGCGGTAACTCGATAACAGACTAAAAACAGGAACGGTAATTTTAAAACCTCTATCATGAATCTACACAATAATCAATTACTAAGTGATCGCCTTCATTTATGAACACCATTTTTGTTTGGTTTAATCCCCAAACACGTTCCACCACAGTTGTGGCATCTTAACTGAATTTTTTTTCCTTTTATTGTTTCCGAAATTATACATGTTGACATCATATACTTTTATTGTCTAGATTACATATGAACTTCAACGTTTTCCGTTATGTATGCACTATTGCTCCCAACAGAAATCAGCACAAATCTATATTAGTACCGCATCTCATCTGCAACACAGGGATTTTACAACGACTGAAATGAATTTTTATTTAGAATATAACCTCTAAACCTCGTATTCCGATAAAACAATGACTTGTTCCTGTTTTTTATCTTGTCATTGCTGTATATAATTTGTTCTGAGCTGTACTTGGTTATTGTTTTCGTGTAAATCTGTTGGTGTTATTGGTTTCATGTTTAAAGGGATCTGTGGGCATCGGTATAATACCATGACGTTTCGGTTGGGAAAATTATTTGGTGTGGTTTGCTATGTATAAATTGTGTTTGCTGATTTATAACAGCTTTAACGTACATTTATCGTGCTCATTGGCGAGTTCTGAATGTTGTGATGTTGCTGCACCTTAACGGGCACTTTTTATGGCACATTTAAGTTTCAGATATGCTGTTGACAGTCGTTTGTTTCATGGATTCGTTGTCAATTGGCGGCCGCGAAGAGTCTGAATTTGTTCAAATGTTTTGTGTGTGTGTGTGTGTGTGTGTGTGTGTGTGTGTGAGTGAGTGTGGGTGGGTGGTTACGAAAAATCATTTCCATTTTGGAGATAAAAACAGCATTGCATTTGAAGAAAGTAAGTTCATGAAAGATCGGTAATTAGTACGAACATGAAAACACTTCACTTAATATTTTATGTTGCCAGCTGACTGAATGTCAATGTGCAAATAAAGCGTTAATATCTGTAACGTCTTAAAACATATTTCAGATGAGAACTTTAGTTACCTCACCTCATATAAGAGCGAGAAAAGGCCAGACCTACTGCAAACCAATCTGCTTGTACTGGGGAGCACAACATCGCGGTGGTTCCGTAAATCACGCCTGTAGATCGATTACCGTGTTTCTCTGCGTTATCAGGGATAATATTTTGGCCTACGTACTCATTTTTAACTTCCTTTATTCGTTTCAGGCTTAGAGGCTCAGAAAGTTAAGAATCGCTGTCACAGTTCTGTGCAGAACTCTCTTATTATACTTCTTAGCGAATAAAGCTGTATGCATTCAACATTTTTTGTCTTGAAATTTAATTATCTCGCTTCGTCTTGATTATTAGCAACTACTACTTTATTTTATATGAGTTCGTCACAAACCGAAAACCTATCCTTTGCCGTGGATTTTGCATGCGTTAGCTTTGATGGGACTGTAAAGGCACTGCGCTATACGGCTGGAGAGAGCTGAAAATGCGTTTCTCCCAGCGGGTTTAACGAATACTGGCACTGTCTCTTCGAGATGCTAACACCTGCCGTTACTTCGCAAAGCCAGCAAACGAACCGCACTTTGTTCCGAATGCTGTTATGAAGGTGGCATAGTTAAGGAACAAGTGGCTTGTTCCATGTCCCTGCACTGTAATAACAAGCTCCGCAGCTACCTCGAAGCAGCCGATAATCATCGCTACAGAGCCTCACCTTTGAGATGCCACTCTTGCAATTATGCGGATGCGCCTTTCTCTGCCTTCCAGTTTCACTACAAGACGACTGGATTTTGCACTCAATGTTGCATAATGGCGGGAAGTATCGACGTCACAACTGTTGATCTTCTCAACAGACACTGGATTCACTGGGTAAGGGGGGAGGGGAATTAGAATACACTTCTTATCCTGCTTAAGGAACGGTTTCGGTGTCTCTACTAAACAGTTTCAAGTGAACGGCTGGGTGGTTCTCTAAACAAAAACGCCCGAATGCTCCAACAGTTCTCCTTCATCTGAGCTGTTTGCCGTACCTAATGACGTCGATGGAAACGGAACGTTAACTCCTAGCGCTCGCTTCTTTGTTCGCGTGGAAGTCACTTGGCGCAGGTCAATTTGCAGCTCACTCGGTGCATATTCTCTAATGAAAGTGAGGACCCTTACAGATGGTACAGGAGGGGCGATGTGCATCACTGAGAGGTTTACTGTCGAATTTCCCGGAGATTACGTTCCCTGAAATGTCAGGTACCATATTTCTTTCTTCCACATTCATGGAATGCGTTACATTTACTGAAGGTTTCGCAAAATACACTTCTCAAAAGAATTAGGGAAACACGACTTCGGGCATCTGCCGTACTCCACTGAGCAATAATTGTGGACTCCGTATCTTACCAAATGATACCGTTATTTTTCACAAATTAAGTGCACAACAGAAGACCATTACGTTCCCGCTCCCTTCCGTATCAAGAACTAGAATTTCTGACAGGTGTCGAAAACACAGTGAAAACAGTCATTCATTCCGTCATCCTGAATGATTTTCATTGAACTTTGAGACCTTCAATAACTTCTATGCCCTCTGTGAGCGTTTTTCACCGCCAGACATCAACGTAGCATGTTCCGTACAACTCTACGGAGGGGGGTCACCCTATGGTATCCGTTCCCATTCTTCAGTGACAGTATTTTAGAACCCTTGAGAGTTCTTGCAGAATCTATGATGCAATAGGACGAATACGAATTCGTCTGTTATGAATGTCCCACAAAGTCTCGGTGTTCGATTGAGTTTAGGTCGGGACTTCATTATCAGAATGTCCAGGCTTCGCAAGACATCTATGGTGATGCCCGCCACATGGACCCTGGTATAGGAATTCAGGGTCACTACCATATGCAGCGTCCTGCACAGGATCCAACAGGATCTGCTAGATGTACTGGTTGTCGGTGAGGCGACCGTGGACAACTGCAAGATCCGTACGGCTGTGATTTCATGTCTCCCCATAGCATCAAAGAACCCTGGCCGAATATGTCGATTTCCTCGACAGCATTTGCAGGTACCGCTCACCACGGCATCTCCACACACACGAAGGCAGCCATCATCTAGCGTTAGAGGAAATCTGGACTCGCCTGTGAATATCACGTCTCGCCGTTTCGCCGCCGATGAAGTTGCCAGTTGACATGGGAGCGACAGGACTGTAGCCGAGCTACGAAGATGTTGTCATGTCAAGCGGGGTACTCGAACAGGACGTCTGGGTCGTAAGATAGGACACAGCGGTCGCTTCTGAGATCGTCTAGCAATGGTCTGGCGGTAGTCGTACGATGCCGCAGCGCAGAGATGACAGATGTCGAACTTCACGTGGGGCTGTAATGCGTCGGCGACCTTGACCAATTCGGCTTATGTACGGATCTGTTGACTCAAGAGCGTGTCCATAACCTATAGATGGCAGGTGTAGAGACATTGGCATCTGCAGTAACAAGATGGAAAGTCCTTCCTACTTGGATCAAACACGCCGCCCTCGCAACTCGCACTGCATTGAGATGTCGCACTGCGTGTGCTTGATCGAATAAAACGTCTACAAATGACGAATGCCGTGTCTGTGCCTCACTAGAGAACACTGGGACAACGGCACTCACTTCCTTCTGAGGGGTCACCTGAAACTGTCATGCGTAACACAGCCGATAAATGGTAAATGCCTCGCGAATGACTTTAACTGTTCCATACGTTGAAAGCGAATATCTCAGGCTCTGCAATAAGACCACAGATATGATCGGCATCAAAATAGATTTAACATACAGGACGTTCATATAAACGTGTTCTCCTAATTCTTTTGAGCAGTATAGTTCTTCTATTACAAATTTATTGTCATTAAATTCAGTTTTTGTGAAGAGTAAACTTGATCTTAAAATATTTTCATTTTTGGAGTATGGAGCAATAGCTAAAAGACTAGACAAGTACAGATCCTAGCTACGAGTACTAACTTCTTTGCGAAATAAACAAGAAAACTTCATATAGTTACATAATACTAGTATTTCATTCGTTGAACTGCCCTTTCAGAAAAATTGACCTGTGTAGGTTAATTTGGTTCTCCTTGTGAGGCTGTGCCGTCGAAAAGTTTTCATTAAACAGTATTATAGGTATCGCCTGTTGCGAAATTAGCAAAGCGGATATGAGCCTACCAACTGTGCATGGTGTTATGGTGCACGTAGTTTGAACTACATGCTCTTTATAGGTTATACTCTGCTTTAGAACCATACTATCCACTTTATCTTGACTAAAACTTGTTGCAAATTTACCGAGTTAAGACTTCGAAGACAATGCAGGTATCAGCGTAAATGAAAGCGGATACTGGTACTCCATATTTCAGCGAAGTTTGCTGTCTAAATCTTATCCAGGTTGTCAGGTGTGTAACAGAGCCGTGTAAATGCAACGTTTCGACCATTCCTTTACATATTGCAAGTTTCATCAGAAAATGAAAATAGGAAAATGTCGAAACGTTCCATCGGGACGACGCTGTTCTTCAGCTTGCAACCTGAGCATGTATAGTGATATTGTGTAGCACATGAGGTAACATAGTGACAGCAGCAAAGAGTAGTCAAGGCAGGGCCTTACCTTCCCGCTGATGACCGCCTGGACGGAGAGCACCTGCGCGGCGCGGTGGTACTCGAGCACCTCGCCCGGAAGCGCGTGCCCCACGCCCGGATCGAACCATACCAGGTCGCCCTGCAACACACCACCAAAAACACGTCAGCAGCCTAACTACAGCACTCCGGCTGCGTATGTCGTCAGCGGTGCTGATAGAGTGGTCGAGCAGCTCCTCATCAGTGACACATTTCTGTAGTCAATGCACTTGAAGTGGTGTGAGGAGCGACGCCACTGGTCAGTGAATGACTGGAAACGAGTGATTTGGTGTTATGAATCACGCTACAAGTTGAGGCAATCCGATGAATGCACTGGGTTCGGCGAATGCCTGTAGAACATTATTTGTTATATCGTGTAGTGCCAACAACGAAGTAAAGGGGAGGTGGTGTTACGGTATGGGGCTGACTTAGTGGTTAGGGTGTGGTACTCTTATTGCCCTTAAGAAAAAGCTTAATACGGAAGGATATGAACACATTTTACAACGCACACTGGACTCGCATTCGGGAGGACGACGGTTCAAACCCGTCTCCGGCCATCCTGTTTAGGTTTTCCGTGGTTCCCCTAAATCGTTTCAGGCAAATCTCGGGATGGTTCCTTTGAAAGAGCACTGCCGATTTCCTTCCCAATCCTTCCCTAATCCGAGCTTGTGCTCCGTCTCTAATGACATCGTTGTCTACGGGATGTTAAACGCTAATTTCCTCCTCCGCCTCCACATTTTACAGCAATGTTTGATGCGTACAGTAGAGACACAGTTCGGAGACAATGATTTTATCACCATGACAATGCACCCTGTCAGGTAGCAGCATCTGGGAGGCAATAATTTGTGGACAGTAACATTCCTGAAATGGACTAGCCTGCCAAGAGCCACGAACCGGCCCAGTGGAACAGCTTTGGGATGAATTAGAACGTTGTCTCCGATCCAGACACCACATCCATCATCGTTACCCACTCCGGTTTCTGCTCTTGGGGAAGAATCGATTTGCCATTCCTTTAAGGGGAAACATATGTCTAGCCGCCATAAGTACACAAGCTGAACACACCCCATATTAATGTCCACTAATAGATGTCCGGATACTTTTTATCCATACTTCACTGTAAATAAGGTGCTTCCGTGACGATGATGTGAAATATCGAGACTCATGGAGGAGAGTAAATATATCAGTGCGAATAAAAAAACACAGATCCGGACGAGAGCGACTCGTAAGTTAGGTAGCGAAAAGTGGTGTGAAACACGGATCAGTTATTTGTTTTGTAGTGTAATAAACTGATTTATTCCAGAATGAGATTTTCACTCTGCAGCGGAGTGTGCGCTGATATGAAACTTCCTGGCAGATTAATACTGTGTGCCCGACCGAGACTCGAACTCGGGACCTTTGCCTTTCGCGGGCAAGTGCTCTACCATCTGAGCTACCGAAGCACGACTCACGCCCGGTACTCACAGCTTTACTTCTGCCAGTATCCGTCTCCTACCTTCCAAACTTTACAGAAGCTCTCCTGCGAACCTTGCAGAACTAGCACTCCTGAAAGAAAGGATATTGCGGAGACGTGGCTTAGCCACAGCCTGGGGGATGTTTCCAGAATGAGATTTTCGCTCTGCAGCGGAGTGTGCGCTGATATGAAACTTCCTGGCAGATTAAAACTGTGTGCCCGACCGAGACTCGGACTCGGGACCTTTGTTCCCGGGCAAGTGCTTCGGTAGCTCAGATGGTAGAGCACTTGCCCGCGAAAGGCAAAGGTCCCGAGTTCGAGTCTCGGTCGGGCACACAGTTTTAATCTGCCAGGAAGTTTCATATCAGCGCACACTCCGCTGCAGAGTGAAAATCTCATTCTGGAAACATCCCCCAGGCTGTGGCTAAGCCATGTCTCCGCAATATCCTTTCTTTCAGGAGTGCTAGTTTTGAAAGGTTCGCAGGTGAGCTTCTGTAAAGTTTGGAAGGTAGGAGACGGATACTGGCAGAAGTAAAGCTGTGAGTACCGGGCGTGAGTAGTGCTTCGGTAGCTCGGATGGTAGAGCACTTGCCCGCGAATGGCAAAGGTCCCGAGTTCGAGTCTCGGTCGGGCACACAATTTTAATCTGCCAGGAAGTTTCAACTGATTTATTGTGTACGTAGATGATCACACTTGTGCTTTTGGTGTTTCCATATTTTTGTCCACTCCCTGTATTTTTCAGGCTTAGTAATAAGTGTTAGATTACATATAATATTACCTGCAATTGTTAATTTCAAATCAATGTAATCTTTTTCATGAGAGTAAGAAAGCGAGTTGAAAAGAAGAAGAAGGTGGCTGAAAAACTCATACTTGACGTAAATTATCTTCGTGCAAGTAAGATGACCATTCGCGATGTGGCTCATTTTTTCCGTGCGTATAGTTCTTTTCTAGTCGAACTGAAAGGGTACATAGAATTTATCAATATTGTTGTACTAAGTATGTTATGAAGGAAACTATGTCATAACCATAAATGGCTTTTACAGAAAGAGAACTAGAATACCTCCAGAACAAAACCGTTACGAGTGCGTGATACGAGCCTAGTAAGTCAGATTTCTGGGAACTCTGCGTTAACAAACGCTCTCCTTTTGTCCCTTCGCAAACCGCGTACTAGGTAGCCTCTTGTTCACAGTCTGCCCCAGTTGCCGCCTCCCGGAAGCGACCCTCGTCTATTTCCCACAAGAGGCTCCACTTTCTCAGAGGCCAACAACTCCTGGGTCTTGCATTATTCATGCTTTCACGTCGTTTCTACTGCGCGTCATTTTTTTCCCTTTAATATACAATAAGTTTATGAACGCATTAAATTAAATATAGTCGATAACGCAAGCAACAAAGTTTGTGTATAATAAGGCTACCACTACCAATATATGAACAAGTAACAGAGGTAGGCTAGACTTTTTTTTCGTGTTCATTTCGCTGGTTGCAACAACCTCCGCATGTTTCCCTGTAAGACCACTGACTCACGGCACGGAGTCTCATGAGGCAGAGATTTTGGAAGATTTCATCAGGGGTTTTGCTAGGTGTTTTGACATCCTAGACGAGAATTGAAAAACGACGCTCCCTCTTTTTTACTACCATCGGTCTCCCCGATTCCCCCCCCCCCCCCCCCCCCCCCACCACCACCACCACCAACATCCAATGGCACGATAATTCAAATCTCCTGTTATAGTTTTAATCATTAAACTAAGGTGACCAGACATCTTCATTTTCTGGGAAAAGTCCTCAGTTTTCATACTCTCTCCTCAGTTCATTTAAAACTGATTGAGGACAACAACTGTTGAAAAAGATGTAACAGAAAGAGAGATTTTCAAGAGGAAAGTGTTACAATTCCAAGGCAGGAGGGAGAAGAAGCAGGGTCAAAATGGTCCGAGGAGAGGAAAAGGATACATAATGAAAAGATGAAACAATAGTGGAGGAAAGAGAAAGAACAATAAAGAAGGAAGCATTGAAATTTTTGCGTGGTACTTAGATGACCTAAAGGAAGAAGAAGGAAGAAGTGCTGAACATTTTAAACTAGAACTCTACTGAATGTACCAGTGCAACATCAACAGAATCACTCAATACAACTCACGCTTTACAAATGATCTGCAGAGATAAAAAAAAAACAGGGACTGATAGAGGTATGATATCAAGTCGCAACATGATCGCATGCCAGTGCACTTGCCCCACTCCAGCGCTCCGAACAGATGAATCAAGATTATGTTTGTTTCCGTTTCGTACTCAGTAGGGCTGCTTTATTTTTGAGGTTTTGTAGAGGCAATGTGTTTACTTGCGTGAAGTAAGTGAAGACACATTAAGTAACAGTTCTGTATGTCTTTGGAAACAATACGGTGTCCTACGTTTTCCTCTTTTTCATTTTTCTCCGCATTTGCTGATTTTTTTCCGTCCATTGCCGCCCCTAAAATTTTGCCGCCCTAGGCGGCCGCGTAGTCTTGTCTAATGGTAGAAACAGCCTTGGATTTCATATTTCATTTCCAGCATGTTAGGAATAGTTGTCATACACACCCTGATCCATCTCTTTTGTGAAGCAATGGTTATTTATTTACAATAATACTCTAGCAAACGCTTAAGTATATTCCATCAACGACTGAGTATGTTTTCCTAAACGTTGGACAGTTGATTACATCAAGTCAACGAAAAAGACAAGGGAAGCAGTGACTTTGGTGGGAATGTCTTCGGTTAATCTTAAATTCTTTTCAACCCTAATGTGTCATTCGGCGTTTCTAATGCTAACGATGAGATCCATGCGTAGTTTGCCGTGTGGATGTCTTACTGTTAGCTGGGGAGGTCCATAAATTCAACAATCTCTATGTACTCAAGTTTAATATTTTTAACAAGGTTCTTGTGGATTACTACATCTTCTTTAATAGGTATGTTTGAGCTTTAGTGGCCTATTCCAGAGAATTTCGTTTACAGCGGAACATGAACGAGACAAGAGCATCAATTACTTGGACCTAAATATCACAAGACACAAAAAAACCACTCCAGAATTATAGAACAAATACAATGACCAACACCACATTCCCTGCAACTTCATGTCACCCAAATATTTATAAACGAGCGGCATAAATGTCGATGCTGCACAGGGCAAATAAAATACCTTTCAACCAAGAAAACATGCAACAGGAAATAAGAATAGTGCAACAGATACCAGTTGTCAGTTACTACACTGCTTCTATGGTTGACTCAGTACTAGTCAAAGTAAAGAAAAGCCAAGATGCAAATCACACCACAGAAGAAAAACATAAAAGCAGATTTATATCTTACATCCCATACAAATGTGTGATGCAATTGTATCACAGTGTATCTTTTTCTTTCTCTCTGAGTCCCGCCACTTTCACGTCCCTTACATTTGTTAACTGTGTATTATCACGTTCCTCTCTTCCTCCCTCCTCCACACCTTCCTCTCGTGCTCATTGCTGCTACCTATCGTAATTAAAAACGTACCTTACTGTAAGCTCTAATTATTGTTATATTCAACATGTACGAACATAAACTATGTGTTTGTATCTGTACTGTTGTAATTTTTATTTTCTAAATGTAGTATAACATGGTTACTATATTATATGACATGTAAAATATGTAGAACGCCTAGGTAGATATCAGAGAGGGACTGATGACCATAATCTTATCAGGTTAAGTAAATAAATAAATCACAAATTATTGCAACACCTTCGAAAACGATAAAGTAAAAATTGGACACTCTAGCTACAGCCAATAAACTACAACAGTATCTAATACATAAAATAACTTTTAATCATGGCCCACATTTAGTTTCTGGAATATACAAAATAATATGCCAGGAATGCTCCATGTTCTACCTAAGACGAACAGGAGGAGATCCCCACACCAGGTTTACGGAGCGGATGAAACCCTACAAACACATCAGACACACAACATCAGCAATAATCAGACACATACACAATACAGGACATCCATTACGAAATGTACATCAAAACGCCAACGTATTCCACTCACTAAATGAAGGTCATAAAACGGAATTGTTGTATGAACTGGAGACAAATTCACATCATAAAAATATGAAAACAAAATATTAAATGGATAAACTGTAAAGTGAATGACTGAATTTCTTCAGATGCTTGAGTAGCATCCTTCAGTATAAAAAATAGTGATACGTAGAAATAAGTGCCTGTGTTAATATATATCAGCAAATTACTATCCAGATTATTAACCAATTTCTACCCGCTATTACGTACACGCAGCGCGAAGTTTTCATTGATTTATTGTTTTTTCACGATGTGTTGGACTAATTGCAAAATACAAAAAAACATAGAGAGAGAACTTGTGGGTGACTTAACACGTACAGGATGAATTATGTATAATAAGTTCATTTTTAAGGTATTCAGTGAAATTAAACTTCGCGTTGCTTGTACGCAATACTGGGAAGAAATAGTTTACGAGAAATATCCTCTGTACGAAAGAATAGTATATCATATTCTATGGACGGTGTATAACGTTATCTTCGTTGAGTACATGCAAAGATATCTTTGTGACTGTTTTTGTACGTTTTAGGTTTTCAACGTGTGTTATGGAAAGAAAATTGTTCGAGTTGTTTTAATAAGGGCGAGTTTCTACAAAAGTGGACTGCCGTAAGACAGTCAATGCACCTTTTTTCCAAACTCCCTAGTAACTCTGTGTAAAGACCGATCACTTACTTACAAAATTGTTCAAAGTCAAGAGAACAATAAAGTACGTGACGCATCAAAAATCTTCTCGAATAAACGGTATAATACACGAAAAATGCATTTTTTCCTGAAACTCATCGTGCAAAAGACAAAGGAAAGGAAATTCGTGACTGATAGCATAAAACGTTATTTTATAAACAAACTCTTCAAGAGGAAAATGAGTGTCGATATGCGTCAACCCCTCTTATCTTATTCACGTAGTTTCTGCACTAGATGTACGACGGTGGCCGTAGAACAGTAACTCAGTGTACCTGGAAAACCAGTTCTTCAGGTTAAACACACATGTTTTCGCGAGAATAACGTTGCCTTTCTCCAGCTTTAATTTCGCTGGACGTCTCTGTTACGATCCAGCAACACGCAACAAGCTTCTGAATAGGGGAAGGAGGGAGGGAGGGAGAGAGGGAGAGAGAGAGAGAGAGGGGGAGAGAGAGAGAGAGTTTAAGTTATTTTGCACGTTAAGTTTATATTTATTCCACAATTTAAAAATAATGTATTATCTTGACGAAGGAGAATTGCTGTATTAGTGGGTAACTGTTGCTGATATCTAATTACTGCAGTAAGAAATTCGTTTGCTAGTTGCTTATTGCCTGTCCCATACGTCCAAAAAGTTCCGACACAGAATTTATTCCTCGCATGCAAGCGACGTCAACGCAGTACCTATGATGGCAGAATGAACTAACTGTAAAAAACAGGTGTGCACTCGACTAGTGAGTTGTTGCTGTAGACACAGTTAAATAGTGTATGTGCAATCATAGTGTTTCAATGTTGTTACGTCGCAAATCGCAATGAGCAACATCTCTAAATCAAGTATTCAAGTCTTTTTCCAGTATGTTTATTAACAGAGAGAAAAGTGAGTGCCAAGTTTGTCCCGAACAAAAGCAAAGACACGTGGGCGCCTGCTGAGTCTAGACTGAAATACAAAACGTAGACATTTCACTTCTGAAGAAAAAGAAAAGAAACAAATCATTACGCCGCATGGGATTAGCCGAGCGGTCTAAGGCGCTGCAGTCATGGACTGTGCGGTTGGTCCCGGCGGAGGTTCGAGTCCTCCCTCGGGCATGGGTGTTTGTGTTTGTCCTTAGGATAATTTAGGTTAAGTAGTGTGTAAGCTTAGGGACTGATGACCTTAGCAGTTAAATCCCATAAAATTTGACACACATTTGAACATTTTTGAACAAATCATTACGGGTGACGAGTTTTGGTGTTATCAATAGGAAAATACCACAACACTGCGAAGTGCGGAAATTCACATGAATGGCCAATGCTTTGAGGACATAACCAACATTCAGGTCAATGTGACGCGTGAACTGAACATCTCAAAGAGAACTTTTCTGACAGTTTCACATGGTCATGTGAACGTTCTATGCGTTGTACCCAAATAGGAAAGACTATGTACAGGGTGATTCAAAAAAACGTTTACCAACTGACATGGGACTCGTACATAAAACAACGATCAGTAATCACATAGGGACCAGGTGTTGGGAAGACCTTCCGGGGCCACTAAATGGCGTTGCAGTTATTTAGTCACATGCTACAAATGTACGCTCATTTCAGGAGATGCTCAAAGTTTTGTCTAGCTGCGTCGAGACACGCCTGACATCGACGCTGTATTGCATGGCGCACCCTCTCAAAGATACGTGGCGTATCTCGAAGATACGTGGCGTATCT
Organism: Schistocerca gregaria; assembly: GCF_023897955.1. Taxonomy (NCBI): domain Eukaryota; kingdom Metazoa; phylum Arthropoda; class Insecta; order Orthoptera; family Acrididae; genus Schistocerca; species Schistocerca gregaria. The sequence goes on from NC_064921.1 coordinate 432,442,191, forward strand.
CGAAGACATCCTGCTGCTGCAACAATCCCGCCCACTATGTCCTAAGGCGATGTATCAGGTTTTCTTATCCCCCCCCCCCGGAAGAAATCGATTGGCAAAGTTCAAGTGATCGTGGTGGCCATGTGACTGGCCCACCGCGACCAATCCAGCGACCGGGAAGGGTTACTTGCAGATGGGTCCCCTCTTGTCTATTGAAATGCGCGGTGTCTCTACGTGCTGAAATAGAATGCGGCGACGATAGGCACGGGAACACCATTCAGCATGTCCGGCCGAATCTCTCGCAGCAATACGAGATATCTGCGACCATCAAGTCGGTCCCGGAGAATGTACGGTCCACTTAAAGTCCCCGACGTTGCCAGTCCACACATTAAGGGTAAATTTTACGTCCTGGGGCATGCGTACGTGTAGCATGTGGGTTCCTATCCACCAACGTAAGCAGGTTGTGAACGTTCATCACACTCTCGAGTGAGAACGTAGCTTCGTTAGTAAAGAAGACACTCGCTGTTACGCTTCGGTCAACAGCATATTCCTGCAGAAACCACTGCGCAGATCCCTCACACGATCCAGTCGCACGGCTCCTCTTCCATTGAAGTTGGACGCACCATAAATCACATGCATCTCAGCCATTTCGCTGCACGAGTAGCTATCCATGTTACTTCCAACGCTTTCACGGCGCGAATGGCGACGGTCTCCGTGCGCTGCGCCTACTATTTTATAGCAACTCCTCTCATGATCGTAGCGCTCTCTAGTGGAATTTGTGACCGCCGGCTCCTATGTGATTACTGATCCTTGTTGTATGCCCTATGTGTGTGTGTCAGTTTGTAAACGTTTTCCAAATCGCCCTGTAGAACGCCTGAAGTATTAAAACCAACATTTTAACTTTTTTCGATTTTTTTTACTAATCCAGCCACTAAAGTTGCCTGACTACGAATATGTGATTCATATCTCTTACTCTTACTGGATCTCATTCACAGTAAGAGAGATTTCAGAAATATGTTTTCGGTGAAGATGATTGGGGAATGATCCATGATTAAATTTCATGCGCCTCACGAAACTTACAAGTACCTTCTTCGTCTTCACTGTGTGGGACAAGGGCTTGGAGGAAATGTTCATTACTAACTGTACGTCATATTTTCCTTGATTCGTTGCGGTAACTGATACTTGGGTTGTCACTGGCGTCTTGCTCTTCTGTATAGTGTAGTCTTAAGGCTATCAAGTGTGCCATTTTGAATGGCGTTCTTCGCCAAGTAATCGACCATTTATTTTTAATTTTAGCGTACCCCTTGATCCACATTATTTTTAATATTATCCCAAGATTTTAGTTATTCTTGAAGGCTTTCATAATATCCACTACCACTGGATTAGTTTTCTTGTAGCAAGCTACTACAATACGTTAAAATCGATTTTTTCGTACTTTGCGGTTCTGTTCGTAACGAAAGGTGCAATGCGCTGACCAGCAATGCAGTTTTCTGGTAATTTTTGTTGTGCTCTGGTGAATGTTTCTGCAGTGATGTATAAAATGTCAGCTGCTGTAGTTGTTTCAGTATTTAGTAATCAACTATGAGTGTGTACTCTGAAACCTTCGACATAAGCTACCATACCTAACTGATACGAATCTCCCAAAATACTGGAACAGTTCTCCAGAATAAGTCTCTTATGTGGTTTCCTTTCCTGATACAGTGCACTTTTCCAGAATCCTCCCACCGACTCTGCTTTCCATAGTACTGGTTACACAGGTTAATTCCAATTCATGCCATTTTATACTATCACCATTACGCCTCTAAACGTCGTTTAATTTTGTAGTGGAATAGTGTCGCGTTCCTTCTTGTTTAAGAGCTTCATTTTGCATTATTCAAATGAAAAGAGATCTGTGATCCAATACAGCAAGAGGAAGTTCAATGACTTTGCAAATGTCATGGGGTAGGGGAGCACAGATGACACAGGTATGTTGTATGCGCTCCACACTCCCCTTGTTCCAGCTGTAGTTGTATAGGAGACGTCCTGAGAAGTGGTTCGTCGTCGTGAGCTGACGCCGTTCGAAGAGGGTATGGTGGTCAGTGCCGGACGGATGCGAATTTAGATTTCGGCAGTGGTGCAGGAATTCGGCTTCGCACATTCAACCGTATCCAGGGTGTATCGTGAATGGCTGAAGGAGGGTGTCACAGTCCGCAACAGACGAACTATCGTCTGTTCAGCCACCTTCGGTGACGGTGATCGGCAACATCTGAGACGGGTCGTCAATCGTGAAAGAAGGGCAACAGTGCAACAAATCACGGCTCAGTTCAATACACGACGTGCTAGACACGTCTCGCAGTGGACAATCCGTAGGTGCATGGGTTCCATGGGACATTGGAGGCTGCGCCGCACACTGGTGCCACTATTGACACAACGTCATCGGGAACATCTGCTTGCATTTGTCACCAGTCATCAGGGATGGACACTGAAACAATGGCGTAACGTTGTAAGCGTATTGTCATATCGCTGGCTTAGTCGTGGCGTATCTTTGCGGGCAGCCGCGTCTGAGAGTCGAGCGGGGGACACGGTACTGTTATGTTGTGTAGTGTGTAGCTCTGCATGTGAGAGGCTTTTTTAGTATTCAGGTTGAAGTGTTGCTACAAGTCCCGTTACAGTAAAGTGATGAAATATGGAAGTGATTCAGAGGAAAGTTCGTCAAGAAGTACTGAAAAAATAAGCAGTGCCGTCGATAACGTGTTTATATTTCCTCTCGTTGCGTGTCGCACAGCATCAATCATCCGTGCCGTGTTCGCTCTCCCAGAATGAACAAATGTGAATCAGTAAAAATTAGTTGCCATAAAAGAGTGCAGTCAAGTGCCAGTGTCTTGTAGCACGTGTGAGGACGTGCGTTCGATCATCGCGTTTCCGCATTATCAACAATCAGCCGCGCCGCGGCGGTTACGCGCACGCTTGTACAAGTGAGAACTGAGAACTGAAAAATTAACTTTACGAACAGTGTTATATCATTACTAGTGACAAGGACTATTACCAGGTATCTGTATGTGTGACGAGCGTAAGAAATTGCGTTCGATCATTCGGCTTCCGCACCATCAACAATCACCCGCGTCGTCTCGGTTACGCGTACGCTCGTCTAAATGATATTTTGTGGACTGTTAATCATCCATAAATTGGGATAACACTTCTGAATTAGAATGTAAACAGTGCAACCTACGATTTTCGTTTAATCGTCTCAGAATATAGTTGTTCATACGAGATGTCGAAGTGTTGTGTTTTAAAGTTGAGTGGCTCCCCTTATTCGCTTGCATATTTCGATAAATAATTTCAGGTAAGCCAGAAGCAGTGTGGATCAGAACAGTACGACAGCCGCGGGATTACCAGCTACGTGGTGTGGACAGGCTGCACGGTCAAGAAAAGCAACAGTCCGAAACGACAAACAGTTTCAGGGACCTCCACCCCCATTTGTACTCCCGGGCGTGTTACAACGTGATGTGGTTGGACGAATGACGATTTTAACTGCACCATGCCTGTGGGTGGCACTGTATGCGGCGCAGAACACATGATTCGAAGGATCCCGCCTGCCAAACTGTGGTCCAATACGGCGGTGTTTCTGTTATGGTCTACGGTGCATTTTCCTGGTATGAAATGGGCCCCCTAGTCGTTCTGAGGGAACTTTGAATGATCCGCGGTAGTTTGAGCTGCTCGGGGACCACCACCATGCATTTTTGGACCTCGTGCGGTGTTTCAAGATGATGACGCGCCGCCACATCGCTCGCGCGTCGCCCGGGAATAGTTCCAGGAACATGCAGAGAAGATGAAAAGACTGAGATGGCCAGCCTGGAGCCCAGATTCGAGCCGCATCGAACATATCTGTTATATCTTGGAACGCAGGCTCCGTGCCATGGATCGGCAGGTGCTGCGCCTTGATCAACCCCGCCGCCCTTGCCCCGCGGTCGTAAATCTGTTCTACAGACCAGCGGCCGTGCTCGTGTAGCGAGGCATTTCCCGCCTATCGCAACTTCCTGCCACCAGCCAACAGTGGTTCCGGGACTCGCCTTTAGTCATGCTAGGGTGGGTGTTCCTCCAGCTATAATTTCTTCGTCCTTCATTCTGTCCTCTATTTACCTTTTCTACTTTTAAGAGACTATCCCGGTATCCGGTATTCGCTTTAAGTAAGTTACGGAAGCTGCGGAATTTAGCAGGGTGAACCAAAATCCACCGATAAAATTCGGGGCTATTTTCTGAGAGTTTTGGTGCAAGGGGCCCCTGATCATTTCATTTTCTACCACCCCCTCCCCACCATTTATATTCTACTGACAATATCTGCACAACAGTGAAAATGTAGATATCACGCGATATGCGTCTTGTTTGGGAACAAATCTGTTCCATTCGCTCACGCTCACGCATTTGTGCTCCTTATACAACTACCGACGGTGCCTCTCCCTCTCCCTCAGAAAGCTACATTTCTACAATTTTTTCTCCTCAGGTACCTATAGCAAATGTTATAACTTTGTAAGTACTTTTAAGGAAAATGAATCATTATTGCCAAAAATTGTGCAAATATTATTGCATACAACACATTAAATGTATCCTTGTAGTAAACAAAATACATACTGTATAAACTTCCTAAAAACCTGAAGGTAACACGAAATCTCCCTGTTATTGTGTATGCAGCTATTGTGCGTTGCTTTTAGTTTAATATATATAAGATTTAATGTTCGTCTCATAAATTATTAGTAATATATAAACTATTAATTAGAACTAACAGAAAAAGAACTGTAATAAGAGTTGTGAAAACACCACTTTCCCGCACTTGTATTTTTATTATAATATTACTTTGTATTTCATTATTAGACCGACACAAAATCATCGATTTTGTCTTTGAAGTCAAGTTTAGAAGTTGTTTCGTATCCCACCAGCAAGATAGTTGAATTTGACAGTCTGCTTTCCTCCATACTCAACTTTACGCAGATTTTTACAGGTTTAATTTGCTAAAACTGCTTTCACAGGTTGCTTTCCTTACTGGAATTATCATATATATCCTCAAAACTACCGCGATATCTACGTATCTCTCTCTCTCTCTCAATCGATACTGTGAAAAAAAAGGCACTCAGAATATCCAAATGCGGAACAGTGACAACGATCTTCATCGATACTGTCACTTGAAACTTGAAAACAGCTATTTTGTTGCCTGATTCTGCAGAGACAGAGGTATATAAACGAACACCGCACTTCATGGTACCCAGTTGCTCGTTGCCTATCTAACGGCTTCCAAGGCAAAAAAAATTATTTTCAGTATGTAGTATGATTATTGAATGAATTTGAAAATGTAAATTCCTGTCTAAATCTGCTCTTATGTTAAAGATGTAACACAGTAAGGCAAGTATTACAGGTACAAACTGTGTGTATGTTTTGAGGCATGGCAACTCACCGCTCGCGAGTACCCATACTATTCTAATCCATAATAATAGTTGACACTGAGAACAGTTAGCGACTTTCGGCAAACTTTATAGTAATTTCAAACGTTATCGACACATGAAATGAAGGAAAAAATGACGAAAAAAAGGTTATCGTTTAGGCTATTACAATATCAAATTTCTTTTACAAAGAAAAATATCCAACTTATTTCTTTGACAAAGAGCTTCGAGGTGGGTCAAAAAGGGATATTACACAGTCGTCAGATACTTTGTCATACTTCCATCAGAATGGCTGACGTGTAGTAACAGAAGAACCGACTGATATCAACTGAGAAGTTGCTATTTTTAATGCTGTTAGTTACATAGTTAGCAGTCACTAAACGGGACAGTGATTTTTTCAATACAAATACGAAATGTAATTAAACGTATAATCGAAAATACTTTAACATGAGAAATTGTGACCTGATGTGTTTAAATTCTAAAGGAACTGATTATGGATATAACCGCGTGCCTGCCAAGTACTTTGATGCTTTACACAGATCGTAGTTTGCTTTGTGAATTTTTCTTCGCGAATTTCTTTATCGGTTTCTGCCTCATTTTAATAGTTTCAAAACTGGACACGATTTTTTCATTCTTGGGAGTTGCTGCTATTTATTCTTATAAAGTCCTTTTGGACCTTGTTCTCGTTTCTGTGCCTTGTGTGTACCTATCAAGTTTCTCATCCCCAGCTTCAATATTTAGTCCTCTAGCATGTCCGCCTGAGACACTTTCTTCTTTATGTGCATGTCTCAGCCTGTAGCATTATATTTAGCACAAAGCCCAGTTCTAATTCACTTTCAGCTACTTTTGTTACGACATCACCTTGTATCGTATTGTGCTAATTTCCTGTTCTTGAAAAACGACAACAGTTCTATAAATACCTTTTCAATGAACAAATAAACATTAGTGGCGACAATTAACTTGCCCTACACTTTTCCTGGTTTTGACTTACATGTCTGTCATTGCAGACTCTTGGCTCTGAGCACTATGGGACTTAACTTCTGAGGTCATCAGTTCCCTAGAACTTAGAACTCCTTAAACCTAACTAACCTAAGGACATCACACAGATCCATGCCCGAGTCAGGATTCGAACCTGCGACCGTAGCGGTCGCGCAGCTCCAGACTGTAGTGCCTAGAACCGCTCGGCCACTTGGCCGGCTGCAGACTCTTCTAAATTGCTTTGAAGAAGAAACGTGGGTTTTCATTTGCCTGCTAAGAAAAGGCAAAACATTTTATTTCATCCCAGACTATAATTACCTTTCCACATTCATACCGCCACAAGAAGCTCCGAAATACGACCACCTTTGCATTTTGAATGTGGTTCTCCAATCTATATACGAAAAACACAATTGTTTCGCAATTAACAAAAGGCGATCGCTTTCTTTGATCAAATCTAAGGTAAGACGCTAACTTTGATCAATTTTATTTGACGAAAGACAACATTTGCAAAACTTTGTTTTGCACTACGTTAAATATATTGACAAACCAACTTTGTCAAAGAAATTTGATATTGTAATAACGGCTTTACTACATTTTCGCTGTTCATGCAGTATAACTTAAGCTTCAGGTATGAATTTTTAATTTATTACTTCTTTACTAGTAACTCTATGTGCAGCACTTTTGCAGGCAGTATCTACATATACCATTGGATGTATCTGCAAATTCTATCATTATACGACATGTGATTCGGAAGATATGACTTAATAAACGTTGAAATGAGTGAAAAACAAGCTTCTGATTAAAACAGAGCGCTAATCACCCATAATATACTCATCCACAGTTTGGTAATCACGACACTTAACAACTTCAAACGATCTTTAAACATAATTGCAAACCTTTGCAAACTTTTTCTCTCTAACTTCCTTAATGTCAAATATTTAATACATCAACTCATTTGTAAAGCAGTCAGAAATTTGAACTGTTTTATACATGGAAGTTGGATGCTTTCAAGAATTGGGGGTTTACTGGTGTGGTGCTTGAGACGCGTAATTCGATACACCGCTTAATGCGACAGTTATGCTCCTAGGGAGTGCTAGTTACACTAACAGTGTGTAGATTTGCATAATCGGCCAACATAGGGCAAAATAGTTCAACATTTCTAGAAAGGCTTTACGGAATTCCGGAAAAGTTGGCTATTTTTCTCAAGCCGCTAGAGCAAGACAAATTCCCATCCTAAACGAGAGGTGGTTTTCGAGCTAATGAAACTCAGGCAGAACAATAATTATCTATAACCTATGGCATCGACTGCGTACTGGTCATTAATCCATCGTCCGTAGAGTGATAATTCAATGAAGTAAAAACATTAGGAATAGACTGACAAGGCAGTTTTTAGCTATTTACCTTCTGATTTGATACCAACAGCTACTCTCACATCACATTCTGCGAGAGATCTCAACATTATTCCATACAAAATGCTCTTTTCTCTCTTAGTGCTGAGTTTCCTTTAAAAATGTTGCATTGTTTCATCCACGCGGTTTCATTTACAGTCAGAAAAGTGGTGTCTGAAGTACTGGTAGGCCTGACCATCAAAAAATTGAGGATATATTGCGCCTCGCGTCTATAGCGACTTACTGGACCAATTTTATTCAAATGTTCAAATTTGTGTGAAATCTTATGGGACTTAACTGCTAAGGTCATCAGTCCCTAAGCTTACACACTACTTAACCTAAATTATCCTAAGGACAAACACACACACCCATGCCCGAGGGAGGACTCGAACCTCCGCCGGGACCAGCCGCACAATCCATGACTGCAGCGCCCTAGACCGCTTGGCTAATGCCGCGCGGCCAATTTCATTCAAGGAAGCAATAACTATACTGAAATTATAGTCTTTGAGTGCCCCTGTTCACCGAGACATTCGCGAGGGCTGGTGCCTTCAACACACAAGACCCGTACCTCACTCTTAGCTAATCCCAATTTGTGCTGCGTCTCTAATTACCGCATCGTTGACGGGACATAAAACCCTGATCTTCCTTTGTAGGAGAACCAGATACCATTATGCAGAACATCGGACAGATTAGCAGCTCCTCTGTCTGCCATCATCTCTAACTGGACTATCGTAAGAACGCACCAAGGTAGTTTTAAAGTTAAAATTTCTATTATGCAGCTCTATTTGGAATGTCCTATATCAGTAATATCGCCTTTTACATATTACTCCTGCACGTAGTGAATGCCATTGGTCTCTTTCCGTGGGACGAGCGTTCTCAGTGTAGTTTTATTTCCGAGAAAATATAGAAAAGCTTCGGTAAGCTCTTAATGGCGGCTGCTTCAGGGAAAGGCAGACCTTGGTTGCTAGTGGACGCGCAGAGAACAGGTTTGCTTACTGAGGACGAGCAACAGGATGCGTGCCAGCGAGGACTTGTTCACCTCAAGGACGATGGTTGGCCTACAGAATTGCAAATCTGGACACAGGGGCTATCACAAAAAGTTACAGCTCCACGGCAGCGCCAGCACATCTGCATAGCGACAGCGGAGACCGTGTCTGACGACACAGACCGTGTTTACGTTTGTGGTGCGGCGAAGTACAGCCACGCTTGACAGCCGGAGCGCAGCTAAATATTCCAAGAAGCTAACAGCTCTTGGCGTTTTACCTGACCACGAAATTATTACACTTGGCCAGCCGTGGAGACACGCGGTAACGCGACGGTGAACAAGTACACTGGTGAATAAGGAAAACGCATCGCAGTGTAAATGCCTGCAGACAGTTGTGTATATACTATTAAGTGTTTCAGTGTTTCCTCGTATATGTTACGATAAAAACTCAAGATAAACGATCGAAGCGCCCTCACTCCCAGATGCAATGATATTGCGGTCGTTTAATATATTACGCTGAAGGAATACAAAGAAAATGCATGTTTTGTTGCAATAGTTGTCTTTCCATAAAAATTTTATAAAATGAACCCTCAAAAAGAGATAAAACTCTACTTTATTGCTAGCGGTCCTTATACCGAGATACAGCAGAAGAGCTCGAATTCTGGTCTTGAAAGCAGTATCTGATAGTGATCCGTGCAATGTATGATCTTAAGGTCAGTGACCGGTTTGAGCACTTTTTATTAGTACTGACTATATCGCAGCATTAGGTATCATCTGTTGTTTATTCTTAGGTACATATTTGTGATCACGACCCGCAAGGGTAGCCTCTCGTGTTAACCCGACCGCTTCTAAAATGGAGAGTTATGCCGGCCACGGATCGAATCCTCTCGGCGGATGAATGAGGGGTCGGTGTGGCGGCCATCGTGGATGTGATTTTTAGGCAACTTTCCGCATCCCACTAGGTGAATATTGGGCTGGTTCCCATGTTCCGCGTCAAATACACGCTACGCAAACATTTGCAACACTTGTAATTCTTCAGGCTTTCGTAGTGATCTGTTGACATTTTGAGAAAACGGGACTTCTGCCGAATGTTCGCGTCGTTGTCGCACGACATTTCCCGTTTTTTCAAAATGTCATTTGCAACACATTCTCACAAGTGCACATAGTATAGCATCCCCACATGTATTTGTCATCAACCTTTTTATATTTGTTACGAATTAATGAATATAGTGACTTTAATAAAAGAAACTCTGTATAATATAATAACCAGCTAAAAAGAAAATCAATGGAGATTGAATATAAGATTAATTTTACGAAATGATACTTTGGAAAAAAAATGGCAATGGAGACTTGACAACGTACTATGAAACAGTACAGTTATATCTGTGACTCTTACAGTTTAGTTTATACACACATAAAAAAAAAGTTTCGCATCACGCTGGTTCCCGCCGGCTGTTGTAGCCGAGCGGTTCTAGGCGCTTCAGTGTGGAACCGCGCGACCGCTACGGTCCCAGGTTCGAATCCTTCCTCGGGAATGGATGTGTGTGATGTCCTTAGGATAGTTAGGTTTAAGTAGTTCTAAGTTCTAGGGGACTGATGACCTCAAATGTTAAGTCCCATAGTGCTCAGAGCCATTTGAACCATTTTGAGCTCCGGTTACCAGGACTCATGAAGATAGACGTTGACTGTGGTTACTGTATCACAGGCACAGTCCCTTTGACTATTCAGATATGTCACTAAACCCGCCCATGCATGAGCAGCGCCTATTAGACCGCGGGGTTCGACAGCCGATCAGTTCCAGTCATTCCACCAGAAAGGAGGTAAACGGCTCGTCCTGTCTGTAGTTCAACAATGCCTAGGCGGTCAATACCGCGATTCGATCGCATCCGCTTTGTTATTTTGTGCCAGGAAGGGTTCTCAGCAATGGAAATAACCAGACATCTCGGAGTGAACCAAAACGATGTTGTTCGGACATGGAGGAGGTACAGAGAGACAGAAACTGTCGATGACATGCCTCGCTCAGGCCGCCCAAGGGATACTAAGGTAGTGCATGACCAGTACCTAAGGATTATGACTCGGAGGAACCCATGTTGAATAATGCTTTTCGTGCAGTCACAGGACGTCGTGTTACGACTCAAGCTGTGCGCAATAGGCTCCATGAAGCGCAACTTCACTCCCGACGTTCAAGGCGAGGTCCATCGTTGCAACCACGACCCCATGCAGCGCGGTACAGATGGGCCCAACGACATGCTGAATGGACCGCTCAGGATTGGCATCACGTTCTCTTCACCGATGAGTGTCGCATATGCCTTCAACCAGACAATCGTCGGAGACGTATTTGGAGGCGACCCGGACAGGCTGAACGTCTTAGACAAACCGTCAAGTGAGTGCAGCAAGGTGGAGGTTCCCTGTTGTTTTGGAGTGGCATTATGCGCGGCTGACGCACACCGCTGGTGGTAACGGCTGTACGATACGTGCATCCCACCCTCCGACCGATGGTGCAACCATATCGGCAGCATATTGGTGAGGCATTAGTCTTCATGGACGACAATTTGCGCACTTATCGTGCACATCTTGTGACTGACATCCTTCAGGATAACGACATCGCTCGATTAGAGTGGCCAGCATGTTATCCAGACATGAACCCTATCGAACAGTCCTGAGATAGATGGGAAAGGGCTGTTTATGGACGACGTGACCCATGAACCACTTGTAACGTAGCAAGTTATTACGGAATAACAGTCGATGGAGTAAGGCACGTAGCCGTGTAGCACGGTGGCTTCAGGATAGCTATGTTTTTTCTTCGCTCTGACTACAGCGCAGCATGTGTGTCAAAATGGAGATGGATTCTTTCGAACTAGTCGCACATAAGATTGATGCTAGAGCACTGAGACCGTATGGACATGTCGGACGGAAGAACAACGATGGCCGCAGTGTTTACTCAGCTGATCTCCGCCGGCGAGAAGGAGGCTACGGAGGCTGAGGAAACCTGGAGGGTAAAGCCATGGAGAGGAGAGGTCTATCGGAAGAAGACTGGCAAGTTAGAAGTTTCTGACACCTGAGGACAGCCAATTGCCGGTAAGTGGAAATGGGTGCTAAAGTAGGGTAAGTAAGTTATCTTCAGTCTCTAATGACACTTTTCACATTCCGTTGAGCATTGCTCTAAAATGTGCCATTTTATGTTGTTTGTGGTGACATCACTGCAATAGCACCAGAAGTATGCCGTGTCTGTTCACATATCACGTTCTTTGGCACATTAAATAAGGAGCTGTTGTAAACAAATGTATTCACCATCTTGCATTTAGTTTAGCTCACGGATCAGCACTGATAAAAAGAAAGAAAGAATCAAACCTCTCTGTTATAATATGTAAAGGAGAGTGTCTCATGAAGTTACTACGATGTGTAGAGCTCATATACAGAGTAGAAACTTCTGTAAACTAGGTAAACATAAAAACTTTGTTATATTTTAGGACAAAAATGTAAAACTAGCCAAGAAATCAACGCATCGATGGGCCCAGGTCCGAAACTAGTAACGGCACAATAAAATCGTTTCTAAATAACTTTTGGCTAGTTGCTATATTTCCTACAGTATAATTTACGAAAACAGCTGCGGTGTTCCCTAACCACAACGGATAAACTAATTACCCTCATGCACACGCTCACATAGCCAGACTCTGCAGTCTGTATTATATTCAAATGTTTAATGTTTTTATGCTGTATTTTCTGACATGTTCCACACCCACGAGAATCATTTCATTTTTTGGGTCTATGGAACGAAAACTAAATCTAATCTAATTTAATCTAAAGGCAACCGGGCTGCTTGGTGAAATACTAGTAATGACGAGGGAACATTTCGATTTTATATTGTGTAAATAATGGCGTTTTCAAAATATGATTATTTCTTACTTAAATTTATTGTATGCCACAAGCACGCCTAAAATTTTCAAATACATGCTTTGCAAATGCTATATTTCTCTGAACTGCAACTTCTTGGACATTATGCTAAACTGATTCACTAGGCACTGATGTAAACAAATTATTACTATTATTATTAAATCATTTTATATATTTTCAACAATTTGCAATTGTTGTACCAGAACATTATAGCGAGGTGACGAAATTCATGGAATAGCGATATGCACATGTACAGATGACGGTAGTATCGCGTTCACAAGGTTTACAAGGGCAGTGCATTAGCGGAGCTGTCATTTGTCCTCAGGTGATTTATGTGAAAAGGTACCCGACATGATTAAGGTCGCACTGCGGGAATTAATAGCCTTTGACTGCAGAATGGTAGTTGGAGCTAGACGTATGGGACATTCCATTTCGGGCTCGTGACATATTGGTTGGACCCAGGACGACTGGAAAACCGTGACCTGGTCTGATGATTCCCGATTTCAGATGGTAAGATCTGAAGGTGGGATTCGATTGTGCCGCAGATCCTACGAAGCCACGGACGCAACTTGCCAACAAGGCACTATGCAAGCTGGTGGTGGCTCCTTAGTTGTGTGTGCTGCATTCACATGGCATGGACTGGGTCCTCTGGTCGAAATGAACCGACCACTGACTGAAAATGGTTATGTTCGGCTACATGGAGGCCATTTGCGACCATTCTACGAAGGAATTTTTATGGATGACAATACACTAAATATGTTGTGTTGGCAGAAGAGCCAACACCGTATTACGAATGGAGGCCGAAGTGCACACGTTTTAGCTCACGCAGGCTGGCGTGAGGAGGGAAGAACTATACTGACGTGAGGTCTGGAACATGACAAGGAATTAGAATTTAGAAAGCGGAGGTAGCTTGTTTGATACTTAACTTTAATCCATTAATAATGAACGTCGCTCTTGACGGTACATGATTCACAACATTATCTGTTCAGATTATAGTAACTGAATATGGCGCCTTGCTAGGTCGTAGCAAATGACGTAGCTCTCTGCAGATGAGAGCGTACGTAGACAGTGAACCATCGCTAGCAAAGTCGGCTGTCCAACTGGGGCGAGTGCTAGAGAGTTTCACTAGACTGCCGTGTGGCGGCGCTCGGTCTGCAATCACTGATACTGTCGACACGCGGGTCCGACGTATACTAACGGACCGCGGCCGATTTAAAGGAGGCTACCACCTAGCAAGTGTGGTGTCTGGCGGTGACACCACAAAATAATCGGCCTGCAATTCTTCGCGATTGGTTTGAAGAACATTCTGGACAGTCTGAGCAAATGATTTGACCATCCAGATCGCTCGACATGAATCCTATCGAACATTTATGGGACATAATCGGGAGGTCAGTTCGTGCACAAAATCCTGCACCGGCAACACTTTCGTTATTATGGACAGCTATAGAGGCAGTTTAAGTTAGACTTGTTGGGTCCATGTCACATCGAGTTGCTGCACCACGGTGGGCAGAAGGTGGTCCGACACGATATTAGATGGGATCCCGTGTCTTTTGTCACCTCAGTTATTTATTTTATTATTATAATTGTTATTACTGAAATGCTAGTAATCTATGGCAAGTTAAAAAAGGTATGACGTCAAGTTGTAACTGAGGGAGGAGGCAGAGGGAGATAGATAGTAAGATAGTATTCACCACATCTCAGAACTGAACGCTAGATCCGCACCTTTACATATGGGACGATACAAAGTTTGTCGTTGCCACAAGGAAGGCATTTTTCGCATCGAGAATGCGTCGCCGTCGAGGAGCACGGTTTAGGAGAAATGCGGAAACCGCGCTGACCGTATTCGGGGCAACCGCCCGCGGCGGGAGCAGAAATACGCGCCGCCGAAACTGGGGTGCGCGGCGCGCGCGCCGGCGATGGAGCGGCATTCCTGCCCGGCCCTGGCGCCACCGCAACACAACCGGCTGCCGGCTTTCATGTTCCGCCACGGTGTGGAGCAGTCGTTAATCTCTGTCTACGGCAGGCGCCGCGGACCAATGAGGAAAGCTCTTCCGGGGCCTCAGCGAGGTTCGATCCGTACGTAGAAGTTTCAAGCCCAAGCGCCAGAACAATTTAAGTGGAAAAGATCAGCCAGAAAGACGAGACTTTGATCGATTTCATAGATTTTTGCGCCATTGTACTCGCATCAGTTCCCAGTGCCACCTAGAATCAGAACAAGTGGGCCCTGTTGTGGTCCATAGGCGTATGAGTACGTTAAAGTGCTCCCCCGTTGGTGATCTTCAGGAAGACCAGTTCTGCCCTGTTAACACGTTCACGCTGGCACTGAGAATTGTGTTTTTCACAATGGGGCGGCGCGCCATACGGTACTGTTTTACACTGCTTGAAAATTACCAAGAAATGACTGACACTTGCTAAGGAACATCTGCCATATGCTACGAGACAATGGAAGGTTGCAAGGAAACACTAGACCAATCTACCATTGGTAAAAGGAAACGTGGAGTGCGGGATGTGTTGAACTGCGACGAAGCCTGTGCGCCAACGCTGTGTATACATTCGACAGTTCACGCAGTACTGTGTTTGCCGAAAATTGTTGTGGAATCGATTAGTGCGACATTCTATGTGGTACGGGAATATGTCTGCAAGACATCACTGCAGTGCTTACGATCGTGGACGACCAGTTAGACGGCTGAAGCCGATCAAATTGTCACTACTGTGACCACATTAGTGGGTGTTTCCACAAGTGTCATCTCGCTATTAAAAGAAGCTCTTCAGGGGGAAATGCTGTGCGAAAGCATGGCGGTGGTTGTTGTCGGACCACCACACGACAAGGGGATCGATACGTAGCGCTAGTGGTGAAAAGGATGAGACATCTTACTCCTAGACAGACTGCTGCAGACCTTGCAACCACTACCGGTACACCTGTCTCTGCCAGAACTATATCTCAACGATTGAATCAGGCTGCTTTGTATGCAGCCATTTCCACGACGTCATCATCGAGAAAGAGTTCGTTGGTGTGAGGAGCATGTTGGTTGGGATCAGCAACAGTGGTCCAGAGTGATTTCTCCAACGAAGCCCGCTTCACTGTCGCAACTGATTCTGGCCAGCAGTCAGTGTGGAGAGAGAGGTGGACGTGTCACACACCACAGAATATGAACGTCATCAATATGATAAGGCATTATGGTGTAGGTAAGCATTGTGCACAACGACCGAACACAACTGCATATCTTTGCGCGATGTACCATTACAGCGCAGTAATTTTGCAAGGAGATTGTTCTGGATCACGTATCTCAGTTTAGGGGTGCGGAATGGTCTGCGTACTCTGCGGATCTCGTCCCTATAGCGCCTGCCTGAGACGCTCTTCGTAGACACGTTTCTCCCTGTGCAAGAACTGATAACCGCTTTGAGAGAGCACTCCTCAACAGTACCCTGCATGAATAACAGATGCAAAATGTGCATTATTCTCTGAAGAGGGATATTCCTTAATTAGAGTCCGATAGCGACCTTTATGTTGGCAGTCTGATCTGTGTCGAGCTTGAAAGTTATTTACTTGTACGTCTGATATCCTGCTTTCCCATGCGGTGAAATCTGTAACATTTTTCGTTACCAACACATTACTCCACCTCTGTTTGATATGTACTGGGCTTCATGTCGTCCATCTTTGCCTGTAATTATTACTATACAACAATGTCACTGTTTCTTAGTAACTCTCAAACAGTGTATTAGTATGTCGATCGCTTATTTTGAAAGTGGCGTAAGTCCATTCTTGGAAAACAACGAAAATTCTTAGTGTATTGCCAATAGCATACTCGTTGAGCCAGGTGTAGGGCACCGGAGCGCAGTGTTTCCCAAACTTTCTGAGACCATTACCCTTGATTACAATCGGTTATAACCTAGTACACCTCCTCCCCTCCGCAGACATCCCCCTCGTCGTCATCAACATTAGCACCTAACTAAACTTTAGATTGGAAACAAATTTTATTTCAATACTTTTATTTTTAAAAGGTGAATGCCTTTTTTAACATATTGATGAAACAATTCTAAGCGTATCTGACTCCTCCTCAAAAAAGGAAGCTATCTATCTACATTGAGGGTAGTCACGTGGTTACTTTGCACCATTGCTGACAATGGCGACACCTACTTCATCCATACCATACAACTGAAAATCGACCAAGTTAAAATGTGTGTACTATGTATATTCTTGGTAACTACTTTGATTGCTGGACTCCTTACGTCTGAAGTGGCAGAAATTGGAGGTCTTCAGTCTGCCAATGTTTTGTGTCTGTCCACTGCCACTAATGATTTTAATAATAATAATAATAATAATAATAATAATAATAATAATAGTAATAATAATAATAATAATAATAATAATAATAATAATAATGTGTGGTGCTACATCACTGTAGTAAGAGTTACACGGTTATTGTTGTGTTTTGTTGTCAATTAGTTCGTTTGTCTATTGCTAAGTGAATAATAATGCAATTTATGGCTCATTACAGGAACTACTTCGGAGAAGGTGTTTTCATGAGATATTTAAGCAGTCTTTTGGTGTAGTGACAAAGATAATGTTCTTTCAAAAATAATTCAGTTTCACCGAAACACAATCGAACTTTTTTCTTCATCCCTTAGAAAATTTAAATTTACCCCTCACAGGGTAGTTACTGCCAGGTTGGGAACTGCTGGTCTAGCGTGAGCCACCGGTGATACACGCCGGCGTGAGCGTGGTAACAGTCTCTTTCTCCTGACTCATTCGTCATCAACTTAATCATCATACCCCACTTGCATTCAAGACATTTATCTACATGGGGAAGCTACACTTAAGAAATGGCTCCCTCCTCTCGTGAAGGAGTTTTTTCAACGCCGTCAAAAAAATCTCTCCTTCTCATTAGTTGGAGACGGTTGGGATTTCCTAGAAATATTTATTTTCCGTAAAGTATCTGTAAATAATGGCAGACAACGAAGAAATTCTACGAAGAAATAAATTCGTCGTATGTTTGTGCAGAAATTGAGTACACTGACTGTAGGAGTCATGTGAAGCGGAATATATTATGTATGTATTGTAACACATCATTGTCTAGCCTCTTGAGACCACTGTTAAAGAAAATTTAGCTAATTCTGATTTTAATTTATAAAACGGTTTTATTTGCTTTTTGAGTCTTATCCGATAGAGCTTGCGCCTGGAGAAGATTATCTTGGCTGTTACCGACTCAAGAACTGACGTAGATACAGTTTTTCCCGAACCACATCAGCTAGAGTGGCTTACTTTTATACCTGAGGTGAATCGCTGGGATTCCTAATCCACGTAAAGTGAGTGCTGGAGGAGACGCACAATGCAAAATACATGTTGTACCTGTATTTCCACTCTGCTAGGCTAGCTCAACGGTCAGAGGTCCTTCCAGATCGTCGGGTATCTCTGAGCATCATTTTAACAAGTTTGTTAGAAGTCTCTGGCAGGAGGCAGCACTTTCCACAGGAGCGCGATATGCAGGAGAAAGTGATGACCGCTGGGAAAAACTGCATCCTATTTCTATGG
The DNA here is from genome assembly GCF_023897955.1 of Schistocerca gregaria. NCBI lineage: Eukaryota > Metazoa > Arthropoda > Insecta > Orthoptera > Acrididae > Schistocerca > Schistocerca gregaria. The sequence continues at coordinate 432,460,359 of NC_064921.1, forward strand.
CAGACTGGCTGAAAGTCCCGAACGTTTAAGCTGTTTCGGGAGCTGCTGGATCCATGTGAAGACGAGAAGTCGGGTGACGGAAAGGAAGGACGACGTGAAATTAAACTTCACGGATTGAGAGGATATAAGACGTTAGTAGAATGATTACAAAAGCGACTGGAACTTACAAAGAACTTGGCAGTATGACCCCCCTTCGCTCTTAGCATTTTCACCATCTCTGGTCTAGATGCATCTCTGACTCGGTTCGATAGGCTTGTCATAAAACCGTTGTATCATCTCCAGCAGCAAGCTGCCTTATATCAATTGTAAGTGATCCTTGATATCCAGTACACTGGTACTAAGACGGAGTTGACGTCCGAGCAAGTCCCACACACGTTCTTTCGCGGACAGATCTGGCAATTTTGCTAGCTACGGGAGTACCTCAGCACCACCCAAGTGCTCATAGAGACACGTGGCATATGTAGGCGAGCTTTCTCGCATTGAAAAATGACACCACAATACTGTTACATGAGAGGTACCGGTAACACATGAGGACGCTCCATGTCTGTGACGTAGTGTTGTGTGGTCAGAGTTCCCTCAGTCTCTATCACCTGTGACAAGAAGTCATTCTCGATGGCTCCCCGCACCAAGACACTAGGAGTAACACCCCTGTATCTCTCCAAAACATTGTAAGAGTAGAACATCTCACCAGGTCGCCGTCATACTCGCCAACGATGGTCATCGGACGTAGTGCTGAACGGTGATTAATCACTAATACATGCTTCCCGAACACGGCATCATTCGAAACGCAACCGTCTGTCTTGTGTGTTAAGGACAGCCTACTGGTGGGTCGGTAATTGTCTAGTCCAGCAGTTGGTGCTGGGTGACAGATTGCTGCAGGGAGCCCGTTTCTTGTTCTCAGATGGAAGGAGCAAATATTAAGAGGTTAGTATGTGTTTGGTGCACAATGCGGCTAACCTCCGTTGTTCCGGTCTGATATGAATCTTAACGAGGAGTATGTCTGTCCACACGTCCCGTACAGTCCAGTATCGTGCCACTGTCACACCCGAATGCCCCACAAATCTGGATATCGCACGGCTCGATAAACTGGCCGAATGGAGACCCACAGTGACGCCCCTTTCAAACTCTGTCAAATGCTGATAGTGCTGTCCCATACGAATACGCGACATCCCCATCTCCGTCACAGTGACCACTCGACGTCTGATGCTGTTCGCGCATCTCAGGTGCTTTACGACACCACATACGAACTACATTAATGCACTCTTGTGACATTTCCACCTGCCTCAGACAATTGCAACTCTAATCATTTAAGATGGCTTTTTTATTAGAGTTTGATCGCTTGCGAAATTAACCATAGTGAAATACGATGAAGACAAGGGCAGGTATATTGTACAGTGTGTCTACTATGTCCGACGATTGCGTCATGTTGCACTTTTCAGTTCTGAGTGCACAGTGAGCAAGTAAAGATGCCAAGAACAACAGCGTCTCCCGCCAAGTGTTAAGTGGGTGCTGTCATTCGATTTCTTCATGCTGAGGGATTCTTCCTCATTTCGATTTCTTCATGCAGAGAGATTCCTCCTCATTTCGTACAGCTCACATAACGTAACTGTCATGTATGACAGCAAAGTGGGGCAATGGTGCAGAAACTTTGAAGCGGGAAATACAGATGTTCATGACGCGAGTGCCAACCAAAGACCTTATTCAGCGAGTGCATCAGGCCCTCGAGAAATCATCTATGATCATGTTATCATCAAGCACGTCATCAGCACGACAATGATCGGCGCAACTGCAGCTGCAAGAAAAAGGCTCCTCTGACTTTTTCGATAGGACGTGTTTGATCACCCACCGTACAGCCCAGACTTTAGCTCCCTCTGATTTTCATCTCTTTGCTCACATGAACTGCTAACTATGGAGATAGCATTTTTGTACAGACGACAACCAGCAGAACAGCGTAGAGAATTGCCGGATAACAATGGCGAATGCTTTCTATAGCGAGAGAAATGGGAAGTTAGTACAACGCTACTACGAATGTCTTAATTCGGGGCGGCGACTATGTAAAGAAGGCCATGAAATGTATTCACATTTCCAAATACGTACAACTATCAGGTGTACAAAAGAATAATAAGAATATTATTAAGAAGAGCGATGGTATAGTTAAATGTTTCAAATGCAAAATTTTTCATATTCAGTGTGGTTTGCACTGAAAAACAAAACCACAAAAATAAATAAAAATGGCCCTAATAGATACCCGTCAGTGGTGTGTACGTGTACAAAGTTGAATTGACATCCTATCGTGTCTCCTGGGTGCTTCACTTTTTTGTCAGGTAGTGCATTTTAAGCAAAGACCAAGCGATCTTAAGCAAGTGTCGATGTTACTTTTCACAGTACGGAGAGACCACAAGAGTTCTCAACTGCTTTCCCGTGCGTGAGGGTGGAACCCTGATTAGTCATTTGCAGGTTTTCTACGCTAGTGCTTTGGTTTCATGAAGGTGCACTCGATTGATAGGCAGAGGGTTGATAAGACTGTGGAGCTGTTAGCAGGTTGGAGATGCTGTGTAATGCAATAGTCGGAACTGGTAAGGCCTAATTGAAGCCTATACATTACACTTTGATTCTACGGAAAATTGCAGTGCTTTGTTTTTGGTGCAACTCGACCTACAGAACTTTTAAACTACCGGACTGCGATCAACCTTAAGGAGACTTAGCCGGAAGTTGCAAGAAACCAATTCGAGGCGACGTACCAAAAATGGTTCAAATGGCTCTGAGCACTATGGGACTTACCATCTGAGGTCATCAGTCCCCTAGAACTTAGAACTACTTAAACCTAAATAGCCTAAGGACATCACACACATCGATGCCCATCGCAGGTTACGAACCTGCGACCGTAGCGGTCGCGCGGTTCCAGACTCTAGCGCCTAGAACCGCTCGGCCACTCCGGCCGGCCGGCGACGTACCATTTTGACAGTTTCCAGCATATGTTGTTCAGTCCACTGGTCAGTTATCGGAGTATTTATGAATGCACTCACATAGCATATTGCAGTAGTAAGAAATTTAGAGCCGGCCTGGGTGGCCGAGCGGTTCTAGGCGCTACAGTCTGGAACCGTGCGACCGCTATGGTCGCAAGTTAGAATCCTGCCTCGGGCATGGATGTGTGTGATGTCCTTAGGTTGGTTAGGTTTAAGTAGTTCTAAGTTCTAGGGGACTGATGACCTCAGAAGTTAAGTCCCATAGTGGTCAGAGCCATTTGAACCATTTTTTTTTTTTTTTTTTTTTTTTTTTTTTTAGAAATTTTGCCCTGTCTGACGAGTCAAAGCGAACCAGTGCGCAGCGCAGTGCAACAAGTGCGTAAATTGCTGTCGTGGTTGGACTGACACTTGTTTTGCGCGACATCACAGAACCTCCTAGAGTGACATGACAGCCAAGTTTCTATACGAGCCCATTATTGTGCGTTATACAGTTACTATTGCAAGAACTTCGCGCGATAAGAATTTGCGTTGGTGGGTACCTTATGATTTTAGCTGCATATGAAAATCTGGAACCTGGTTATCACTATTTATCCTGCACAAGAATATTATAATGAAAATTGACAGTACTCGAAAAGTTTCAAGAAATTATGTTCTGTGCCAACTTTCGATTGCCTTCACTGACCACGAGCGTGTCTTTTTTTCTGGAAATGGTGGCAAAAATACTTGATTTCGAAGATATGAATACAAGCTTGAAAGACTAGAGTCAGATTTTCTGAGTCTATGTATTAGGAAAACTGTTATCTGGAAAAGTCTGAGACGTAACTATCATTGTTGCTGATTGACATAACCGTAAACTGTGTGGTAAGCTGGATCTGTACTTGGTGCTGTTGCGATGCCCCAGAGATCCTGTGAGTAACACAGAAAGGAAGGGATATCGCGCCACTGCAACAGAACTCTAAAGGTCGGTGTGCACATTTCTGCCCGAATCGGCCTTCGTCTGGCATTTTCTAGAAAGAGCAACGAATCTTTACCGAAGGCCTATTATGTGACCCAGCGCTACAAATGCCGTTCAAATCGTAAAATCCGACCTTCTTTCGCCAGTAACAGGCCCCATCTGTCGTTATACAAAGGAATGTTCGTCTTCACGTTATCCCAATGTCTTTGTTCTCGCGCGATAACAATCAGTTGCTGGTACAACGTGTGTAATGTAAGAAACCTGCTGTCTTAAGTACGATGGAGTGCTGAAAAGTAATGCCTTGGAATTTTTATGAAAACTCGGAAATCTTTTTAAACAAAGCAAATTGTATTAAGATTCTACATCTTTATTCTTCATGTCTACATATTTATATCCCAACTTAGTCATCCTGGTGACGAACGCATTTCTGCAGTTTGTTGATACCGTCACTGCTTTCGCTGATGATGCTGTAGTATACAGAGAAGTTGCAGCATTAGAAAATTGCACTGAAATGCAGGAAGATCTGCAGCGGGTGGGCACTTGGTGTAGGGAGTGGCAATTGACCCTTGACATAGACAAATGTAATGTATTGCGAATGCATAGAAAGAATGATCCTTTTTTTTTGTATGATTATATGATAGTGGAACAAACACTGGTAGCAGTTACTTCTGTAAAATATCTGGGAGAATGCGTACGGAACGATTTGAAGTTGATTGATCATATAAAAGTAATTGTTGGTAAGGTCGGTGACAGGTTGAGATTCATTGGGAGAGTCCTTCGAAACTGTAGTACATCAACAAAGGAGGTGGCTTACAAAACACTCGTCCGACCTATACTTGAGTATTGCTCATCAGTGTGGGATCCGTACCAAAGAAGAGCGGCGCGTTTCGTCACAGGGTTATATGGTAAGCATGATAGCGTTACGGAGATGCTTAGCAAACTCAAGTGGCAGACTCTGCAAGAGAGGTGCTCTGCATCGTGGCGTAGCTTGCTGTCAAAATTTCGAGGCGGTACGTTTCTGGATGAGGTATCGAATATATTGCTCCCCCCTACTTATACCTCCCGAGGAGATCACGAATGTAAAATCAGAGAGATTCGAGCGAGCACGGAGGCTTTCCGGCAGTCGGTCTTCCCGCGAACCATACGCGACTGGAACAGGAAAGGGAGGCAATGACAGTGGCACATTAAAGTGCAATCCGCCGCACACCGCTGGGTGGCTTGCGGAGTATAAATGTTGATGTAGATGTAGATTATTGCTGGTGTCCCAGTGTTCGTGTGTGGTCTGGCATTATCATGCTGAAAGAAAGGGTGCTTCATGTGTGGACAAACTCTTCGAATTCATGCTTTCACTTTTCTGAGTTTTTGTTACGCACCGGCATACAGGTAGTTACGTTACACATCGGCACATAAGACGCTACAATCTGGAGCCCTATAGCGGCAGAGGATAGCAACTTACGTCAGGGAATCGGGGAAGTCGCCCGAGTAATATGCATGAAATTTAATACCTCAATCGATATTGAGAACAGAATAAAAAATTCGGAGGCATTATTTTTAGCACGGCCTCGTAGTTAACTATTTTGAAACATGTGACAAGTGATTTACTTTTGTTCGTTCTTATAGTTCAGTTTCTCACAATATATAGTAGCACCGATGTTTAAATTAAATAGCTTCATAGAAAACGAACTGATGGGAAAAAAATCGCAACACCAAGAAGGAGTTGTGCGACATAAACGAAAGCTGGTAGGCGCGTTTCTAGATCTTTGCGTCACTGTGAGGATGCAAATCATATTTACTTTAAATACTCGCTTTAACGGTCATAAGCGTTAGTTACGCTTGAGACTGGACGTGGTGAAATGGTCATCCAAGAATACCCCTAAGGCGACAAAGACGCCACTATCAACACCTCAGTGAGTTTGAACGAGGTCGTGTAATAGGGCTAGAGAAGCTGGATGTTCCTTCTGCGATAGAGCAAAAAGACTTCGCAGGAATGTAGCCACTGTACATGACTGCCGGCAGCGGTCGTTACGAGAACGTACGGTCGCGACAAGACCGGGTTCCGGACGGCCACGTGGCACTACCGGGAGGGAAGACAATCGTCTTCGGCTTATGGCTCTGGCGCATCGTACTGCATCTTCAGCAGCAATCTGAGCAGCAGTTGGCACAACAGTGACACAACGAACCGTTACAGATCGGTTACATCAACGACAGCCCCGAGCCAGACGCACCTGTAGCGTGCATCCCACTGACCCCAAACCACCGCCATTTGCGACTTCAGTGGTTTCAGGTGAAATCTCATTGGAGGTCAGGGTGGAGGTCTGTTGTGTTTTCTGATGAAAGCTGGTTCTGTCTCGGTGCCAGTGATGGCCGTGTGTTGATTAGGAAGAGGCCAGTTGAGGGCCTGAAAACAACCTGTGTGCGTGCTAGACAGACTGGACCTACAACCGAGGTTATGGTCTGGGGAACTATTTCGTATGACAGCAGGAGCACTCGCATGGCTATGCCACCGCGCACCCTGACTGCAAAATTGTCTGATGATTCGACCTGTTGTGCTGCCATTCATAAAGAGCATTTCAGGGGGTGTCTCCAACAAGATGCTCGCCATCAAAAAAATGGCTCTGAGCACTGTGGGACTTAACATATGTGGTCATCAGTCCCCTAGAACTTAGAACTACTTAAACCTAACTAACCTAAGGACATCACACACATCCATGCCCGGGGCAGGATTCGAACCTGCGACCGTAGCAGTCGCGCGGTTCCGGACTGAGCGCCTAGAACCGTGCTCGCCACCATACCGCGGTTGTAACCCAACATACTCTACAGTGTGTCGGCAAATTCCTTTGGTCTGCTCAATCACCAGATCTGTCTCCAGCCGAGCACATACGGGACATCATCGGATGACAACTCCAGCGTCATCCACATACAGCATTAACCGTCTCTGTGCTGACCGACCAAGTGCAACAGACACGGAATTCCAGCCCACAGACTGGTCTCCGGCATCTATTCAACACAACGCATGCACGTTTGCATGCTTGAATTCAGCATTCTGGAGGCTACACCGGTTAGTAACGTACCGGCATTTTACATTTTCAGAGACTTATATCGCGCTTGCAGTGTTACTATACTATGTTACCTAGACAAATGTATTCCATTATCTGCTGAAAAATAAATTAGGAATCGCTTGCGATTGTGTAAATTTGATGGCTGCCTTTGCACCTAGCCAAGACAGTTTAGGGTATGGATTTCATCAGCGCTACCTTGAATGGGACTTTAGATTATTGTTGTATAAACAACGCTGTATAGAAGTTTTAGTTTTCACAATGTAATGTTGTAGTTAGGACACTGATGATAGAAACAAAAAAAGTGGTGTCCTTGTCTGTAAAATCATCCCGTCGTAGCTAGAGACCGGTAGTCGATCAACGAGGCATGCTAGTTGGTGACAAGTACATATTCTATGAAAGTAAGGACACTTTCAGTGAGAATAATTTTGACGCAACACGATGTATGCACGTTGTAAATATATTGCACTGTTCATAAACAGCGCAGCTCAAAATGAGTCTTTAGGTACTGTAAATAAGCGCTGTTATGTGCGAGTAGTATCAGTTTAGCGTAAAGAAGGATACAGATTAGCGACTAACCACACTGTGGTTTACTGTCTTAACCACCGCAAATAACTGTTTGTGCAAAAGAAAAATGCAAAACGCATCACCCAAATGTTGTTTAGCTACCAGGGGGACAGAATGCTTGCCTTTCTCGTATCTTCGTTCGTTACCTAGATACCTATAACTGTGCATATTCTTTTAAACAGTACATTGTATTTCTTGTTTAGGTAATCCATTTTCTTTCCTCAAGCCCCGTTTAGAAATGTATAACAGTAAACCATTCACACAAACATGACGTTATTCAAACCTCACCACAAAACTGAGTTTGACTCCCTCGTATTAGGAGACAGTACAGTTCTGGGGGTAGCGTAACTCATCCACTTGCTCTAGTTGACAGTAAGCAAATGGAAATACAATCAAAATGCTTACCGGTCATTCAGTTAACCGTCTTCAGAGGAAGGTCGGCGCGGGTACAATGCACACCAACGATGACAAGGTAGAAATACTACTCATCTTTGGAGAACGTAAGATAGCAGAACAATAATTGCAATAATATGTCTGTGTGACCGGTGTGTTTCCATTTGTTTACTGTCAACTGCAGCAAGTAGAGGAGTTACGGTACCAGAGGTACATGCACTGCGTCCTGGTACTCATCCGTTGAAACAGGCCTCGGTAGGCCAATGATACTGACCAACCGGCGCGTCATCCTCAGGCCCGAAGCGTCAGTGGATGCGGGTATGGAGAGGCATGTGGTCAGCACACCGCTGTACCAGCCGTCGTCAGTGTACGAGACTGGAATCGCTGCTTCTCAGTCAAATAGCCTCAGAAGGGCCGAGTGCACCCCGCTTACAGCAGCTCTCGGTAAACCGGAGTCATCCATCCAGGTGCTAGCCATGCCCGACACCACTTAACTTCGGTGATTTGACGGGAACCGATGCTACCAATGCGGCACGGCCGTTGCCGTGTTCTAGCACAGGACAATCAAAACCAGTTTTGTGTTACGTTTTAGTAACGTCATGTTTACGTGAATGGTAAATTGTGATATCTTTTTTAAAAGGTCTCGAAGAGAGAGTGTATTACCGAACAAAAAATATAGTGCGCCGTTTAAAAAAATTTTACAACAGCAGACATTTTTCTATCGAACAAAAGTACACAAAAGGCAGTCACATTGGTTTATGTTTTCCTAGTAGCTACACCTACACAACAATCGCTATATACTATCCCACCTCCTTTTTTTATGAAAAGTAATTTGGGATATTCAAGATAAATGGGACACACTGTATAGTAGAACCCGCCGATTCCTTCGCAGTTGGGATGCAAATTCGCCCCCTTCAGGAGCGTGCTAATTGGCGGATTAATGTAATATAAGTATAAAGTACGGAAAATAGAGTAGCAACCACATTTGTATATTTTTCATGGTAAGCTACTGTTACTAGTCTCTTTTCGTTCATTTTCACATCGCATTTCGGGGGTTTAAACCTCCACATGTGGATATAAGCGACGTAATATGCAATGTATACGTGTAACGACTCCGGAGTAATTTGTGACATTATATAGTAGACAAAAACAAAACACTTTTTCGTTACGGGGCTCACAGTTTTGTGGAGGTCTGTACTGCAAGGATGCAAAAAGGCCGGCAGAGCTGTGTGCTGACCACATACCACTCCATGCCTCACTCATCCTCATGGTGTCATAAGGCAGGGGATGACATGATGTCCGGTAGACATCCTTTGAGACGCACGAAGAGCTCGTTTTTATGTGTACTTTGCAGTGACTAGATTGTAGATGCCATGTTTGTTCCCTCAGTGTTTAAGTAGTGTGATGGATTATCTGATATAACACGAGAGCGAAAGGCAGCTTTGAGCGCTAGAAGTATTTTTATTTTATTTACACTACTGGCCATTAAAATTGCAACACCACGAAGATGACGTGCTACAGACGCGAAATTTAACCGACAGGAACAATATACTGTAATATGCAAACGATTAGCTTTTCAGAGCATTCACACAAGATTGGCGCCGGTGGTGACACCTACAACGTGCTGCCATGACGAAAGTTTCCAACCGATTTCTCGTACACAAACAGCAGTTGACTGGCGTTGCCTGGTGAAACGTTGTTGTTATGTCTCGTTTAAGGAGGAGAAATGCGTACCGACTTTGATAACGGTCGGATTGTAGCCTAACGCGAATGCGGTTAATCGTATGGCGACATTACTGCTCGCATTGGTCGAGACCCAATGACTGTAAGCAGAATAGGGAATCTGTGGGTTCAGGAGGGTAATACGGAACGCCGTGCTGGATTCCAACGGCCTCGTATCACCAGCAGTCGAGATGACAGGCATCTTATCCGCATAGCTGTAACGGATCGTGCAGCCACGTCTCGATCCCTGAGTCAACAGATGGGGACGTTTGCAAGACAACAACCATCTGCACGAAGAGTTCGAGGACGTTTGCAGCAGCATCGACTATCAGCTCTGAGACCGTAGTTGCGGTTACCCTTGACGCTGCATCACAGACAGGAGCGCCTGCGATGGTGTACTCAACGACGAACCTGGGTGCACGAATGGCAAAACGTCATTTCTTCGGATGAATGCAGGTTCTGTTTACAGCATCATGATGGTCATATCCGTGTTTGGCGACAGCACTGTAAACGCACATTGGAAGCATGTATTCGTGGTCGCCATACTGCCGTATGACCCGGCGTGATGGTATGGGGAGCCATTGGTTACACGACTCTGTCACCTCTTGTTCGCTTTGACGGCACTTTGAACATTGGAAGTTACATTTCAGATGTGTTACGACCCGTGGCTCTACCCTTCATTCGATTAATGCGAAACCCTACATTTCAGCAGGATAATGCACGACCGCATGTTGCAGGTCCTGTACGGATCTTTCTGGGTACAGAAAATGTTCGACTGCTGCCCTGGCCAGCACATTCTCCAGATCTGTCGCCAATTGGAATCATCTGGTCAATGGTGGCAGAACAACTGTCTCGTCACAATACACCATTCACTGCTCTTGATGAACTGTGGTATCGTGTTGAAGCTGCATGGGCAGCTGTACCTGTACACGCCATCCAAGCTCTGTTTGTCTCATTGCCCAGGCGTATCAAGGCCGTAATTACGGCCAGAGGTGGTTGTTCTCGGTACCGATTTCTCAGGATCTATGCACCCAAATTGCTTGAAAATGTAATCACATGTCAGTTCTAGTATAATATTTTTGTTCAATGAGTACCCGTTTATCACCTGCATTTCTTCTTGGTGTAGCAATTTTAAGGGCTAGTAGTGTATTTTACCTTTAGATTTTTATCTTCGTTCATCCTTTCAGTCAAAGACTTTCACGAAAGTATGAGCCACGTACTGAAACAGTGTAATGTTTTTTCTCTACTAGACGGCGCCATAAGTTATTGCACGGTTATAACACAAAACATACGTGGCATATTAATCCACGTAAATGCATCTTGAGATGGAAGTTTAAGCTTCCATAACGCTTTGTGGATAAAAATAAATATGGAATGATAACATTAGTAGAACTGTTGTTTCGTTCGATAGTTATATAAAAGAAAATACACACTGTAGATTCAAGAGGAGGAGGTAGGTTTCGACCATAGGCAGCCACCAGTCGCTGGCGTTTCAAAAACCGTAAACATTACGGCAGGGCAAAGTGTATGCATCGGGTCGGTGACAACCGATAGTGGACGCAGTGGGCCTACCTTCCGCCAGGGGCAGCCGCCGATGGCAGTGGCGACGAGCGCCGGCAGGGACGTGCAGCGCACCACGGGCGGCGCCTCGGCCGTCAGCACGTGGAGCACGCTGTGCCACTGCGGTCGCCGGCGCTCGGCTGCAGCGGCCGCGGGTCGGGCGCCGTGCTCGCAGTCGTCCGCGTCCGAGGAGGGGCTGGCGGCGGTCCTCTCGAGGGCGCCCAGCGACACGGAGCGCCGCGGCGGCGACTCCAGGCGGCGGCCCTCCTCCGGGGAAGACCCGGACAGCGACGTGCTGCTGCTCCAGCGCCGCTCCGCGGGACCCACCTCCGACAGCTTCTTCTTCCTCAACTTCAGGCACGAGGACGACGCTGCGGCGGCGACGGCCGTGGGGAGCGGCAGCGACTTGTATCGCTTCTTGCGCTCCTGGAAGCGCGCCCTCTTCTGGCGCAGATCCGTCTCCGACTTGCTGGCCGACAGCGGGGAGGGATACCCGTCGCCGTGCCGTTCGTGCGCGCTGCCGCCGCTTTTGCTTCCGTACTGGATCGACTCGCAGCTTCGAGCGATCCATCTCCGCTGCTCCATTTCTTCCGGCGACGTCGATCCGCCCCGGAGAGGTACGGCGTAGGTGCGGCCTAACCGCGAGTGTGCAAAAGCAATCTGCGATTCGATGGCAGCTAAAGGCAATGTCGTACACTGTGGCCGCTGCCGTTGCCGCACAGAAATTGGGGAGTCGACAGACTGGTCAGTTCCCACAGGCGACGGGGAAGCAGTTTCTACAGCGACGCAGATCACCTTCTGATGCAGTTTACTCTTCGGTATCCACTGCCGCCGATCAGTCTCTTCGGATGAAGAGGATCCTCCTCGGACGGGTACAGCGTACGTTCGCCCGACCGTCATTTCTACGGAACCGTCGTGCAGTCCGGTTGCATTCAGAAGATGTTGAAGACACTTGGCCGATTGTGCTTCGTGCTCAGGGCCCAGAGCCTCGGATGACTGTAGCCTTCTTTTCGGCGCGTTCAAATGTCGAGAGGTAGGGCCATTCCTTTTTTTGGAGGTAGGCTTCGACGGTGCATCGGTACGGAAGGATTCAGTGTTGGTGTTGCCAGGGACGGGACGATTACAGATCTCGGCTACTGCGCACCGCCTGGGTACAGCGTAGTGACTACAGTCGGCATCTGCAGAGCGGACGGCGACGAGGCTGGGAGTGGAGTGGTCGCCGGGGTCCGGCGAGTGGCAGTCGCTCCTGCGCGGCACGGCGTAACAGCCGCGGCCTCTCCGGGCAGCCGCCGCGAGGCGCCGCGCGGTTGCGCCCAGCGCCGAGGGCTCGCCCTGCTGGGGCGGCGTGGGCGACCGCGGCGGCAGCGTCTTGGGGCGGCGCGCGTAGCGCCCGGCCGGCCGCGGCTGCGCCCGCGACGGCGTGCCGGAGCGACTGGCGTCGTCCGAGCTGGCGTACGCCGGCAGAGGCAGCGTGCGGTAGCGCCGCTGCACTGCCTTCTCTTCCCGCGAGTGCGGACTGCGAGCGTTCCTCGACGTCTCGGTGTGAGAATCCCAGTCGTCACACGAGAGTCTCGTCGCCCGTAGCATCTCCTCGTGTACGGAGGCGAGCGCCTGGCGATGCTGCAACCCGTACATCACTTCCTGGCTGCCGGCTGCAGAACTGCGCGTCTCCGCCGTCTGTCGTCGATTGAATGCCCGTGACTCAGTTGACAGTTCTTGTAGCTCGCTTTCGTACACATGTCCATTCCGACCGTGGTAATTCAAATCGCACGCACCGTTCGTGGCTATATTGCACTGTTTGTCGGTACCGTTATTGGAGTCACGTCTGTGCGTGGTACAGTGTTGTGTGACAGTCTTCTCCCGTGCGTTATCTCGTCTGTGATAGAGCACGCTCCGTGATCTAGTTTCTGGAGCAGGTCCCACAGGCGCGGCCTGCGGCTCTGCTGCACTGTATTCCCTTGCGGCCAGCGACCTCACTCTGCCGTAGCCTGCGCCGGGTGGGGGAGGAGACGGCCCCTTGGGCAGTGGCAGCGTCCGCGAGCGAGGCTTCCTGGCGGCTGGGGGCCGGCGCTGGTCCGGCAGCGGCAGCGTGTGCAGGCGGCGCCTCCCCTCGGCAGGCGGGGGCGGCGGTGCGGGGGCGTCGGCCCGCGACACGCAGTAGGAGCCGGAAGCCCTGGCGGCGGCGCCGAGGCCCAGGCGCCAGGGGAAGGGCCGCAGCGCGCCCTCCAGCCGGCGCCACCCCCGCGCCAGCCGCCCTCCCGCCCCCACCTCCACGGCCGGCTCGCCGGACAAGGGCGGCGGCGACCACGCGCGCTGCGTGCGGGCGCCCACCATTGCGTTCCTGGAGGCGCGTGACTTGGCACCGGCTGCGCTTCCGGGTCGCGTCGCCTCGCCGTCGCTTGTGGGTCACCGCCGGCACTGGGCGCAGTCCTCGAACTAACGTGCTCAGGTTCCTGCTCTCGTATGTCACGGTCCACTCGCGCCACAATTACGAACCTTCCATGACGACGCCGCACTGCGCTTCCGCCACTTCACGTATCGCTATAACCACACAAGTATGCTTGCTGACTTGTTCGACAGCACCTCAGCAAAGCAACTCACCGTGCCGTGGAATAAACCACGTTATTCACCTTGACTAGCTTGCAACGACTGGTCTATTACATCTTGCGAATTAGCAGAAGCCGTGTACTGTTCCTCAACGGGAGCTTTCACTGCAGAAATGAGACGTCGGTCTGTTTAACCGATCTTCAGCAATGTTTAGAATAAAATCACTATGAAGAGACTCACTTTTACAGAGTTCGATTCACGATGAGTGGTACACTGTCAATCGAAGAGAGACTGGGATTTTGCACATGTTGCCGCTAAAGTCAAACTCGCAGCATATAAAATAAAAGCACCAATTCGTTGAAGTAATTTATTGCTTCACAATGCCCAAACACTCTGCAGTAATCAATTCACGGATTCGTTTTCGGCATATTTACGCAGATCACAGTGTTAAATGCACAACTAATCATTATTCGTGAGGCTCAGACATTGAACTCTACACCTTTTAACTAGCGCTAACAAGCTCGCTAGCTTTTAAAATATATTTTAACAGCGAAAATCGTAACTAATGTATTAATTCACAACTTCCCGACATGGCAGACAGTTTTGTTGGCTAAATGGCTGATTCAACTTCTACAACCTTTGAACGAAATCGTTTTGGAGATAAGCACTCAAAAATGTTAGGCGTACACCGAATTGTATGCGGTCCACAAGAGGCGCCCTAAGACACCACTCACTTTGATAGGCAACGCGCAGACGTGTTTCTGACAGGCGCCCAATGACAGTAAATCCTTGCCTAACAACAGTAGAGTTCGCACGCTATTGTCGTAAATTCATAAAAGTATTCTAACGAAAGTCACTAATACTCTCATATGTAAAACATACCAAATACTAAATGTGCTGTTGGTAGCATGAAATCTGCTGCGTCTGTGGGGTGTTTATGATAATATAACAAGAAATATGTAACCACTAAAGATTGACTTCTTTAGGTGAACAGACATTGTCGTTTCTTTCTACTGTTCTGAAATAATAGGTATCAAGTTTTTACTCCACTGCAACGGAACGTCGGTCAGCTAACTGCCCAAGTGGTACGTCAATGCAAGTAGTTCACTGTAGGACTATATGTTTTCTTCTTGTCTGCGGAAACCCCAAGTTTCCAGAATTTAGCACAGCAATGTACTTCGCCGACAGTACGATGGGTTCAGTAACCGAGCACTAAACCAGTCCTGTTCCTTGCGACGCACACACACGTGACGACACGACGAACCACGCAGCGGGCGCGTTAGCCCTGCGGCGCACCTCGCAGCACTGCAAGCGGTGCTCGGCAGCCGGCGTTATCCGCGGATCTCTCTGTTTCACGGCTCCTTGAAGCGCGGTACCGCTGCGAAACCACGCTTGCGGCCAGAGCGGCCACTCGTTACAGGATCCGAGAAACGCCTAATCACGTCCCGGCTGACACCTGGCCGAGCTCGCCAATTGCAGAGGATCGGTTGGAAATGTTGGTCCACTAGCAACACAGTTTGGTATATAGTGCATTGTCTGCGTTCTTCGAAGTCACAAAAGTATCGTAGATATCCAGCTATCAAACCAAATACTGCATCGTCAACTTGCCTCCACGGTGCATCAATGGCGCCCAGGAGTCTGTCAGTTGTGTAGTAGTTGAGACGAGTCGAGATAAACGCCTCGATAGGAGAGAGAGTGACCTGCTATCCTGCCATAGACAGACTGGACACTGCGCGGAGTTGCCGATTACGTCTTCGGTAGCAGCGACTGCCGAACTCAACGACCGCGGGATTCACTCGATGCTGCCTCGTCGTAGACTCCCCGAGAACTGGCCCGAACCGACGTCTACCGTGCACCTGGCTTCACAAACGGTCACAGGATGTGGGAGCGCCGACCGAGAGACCCAGTTGGCAAGGAGACGTCGCGGTCCTGTCCCGTCTGCATTCTCCGCACCTAAAGTGCTGTCCCGATTCGTCTGCCGTGCAGGTACGATGGAATTCTGACCACTCCGGTTGAACAGGCGCGGAACCAAGTGAACTGCGAAATATACTTTACAGGATCATTTCGCTGCTGCGTGTTTCTGACCCAGTGCTGTACAGAAAAATTTCCTTGAGTATTACGAAGAATGAGAGCGCGAAAAAAAGTTGGTTGGTGTGCGTATACACATGCAATCCTGTAACCGCTGCTTTTGTGACAAGTTGCATCGATTTGTCAGAGATCGTTTGATTAATGACAACAGCGCCAGTTCATAGCGTTGAAGGAAGCTCCATATGTTGTATTGTGTTATCTTTCCTCGTATCTTAGATTCATCTACAAATTTCCTAGAAGCTCTTCTTTATGATACTTTGTGAAGTAAATCGCGATTCGGCTAATTCCTTCATTAGCTTCCTTGTCATATAACAACGTCTCTTTAACTTGCCTAGGCAGCCCATCTTATACAAAAATTCTGATTAAATAACGTAGAGCTCTCAATATTTGTTTACCAGGAATGTAGTACTACAGTTTGTGGTTCACAATTCAGCGCTAGACACAAACGTAAGTTACCTTTATTTGCTAAATGATGTCTGCAATGGACGAGTCACAAGCTTTCAGTGAAAGCGACGTAGCTATGAGCGCATTAGTTGTTAGTGTCATCGTTTCTTTTCGAAACGGCAAAACTTCTCGAAATCCAGTTATAATGGAATTCCTGTCTTAGAAAAAGCTATCAAGAATGTCGCCCAGTTGTAAAGGAGGGTGTCAGATTGGGACACTCGGTTTATAGAAAACAACGACTCTATACTCTGTGAAGACGTATTTGTACTTCTCCCTGTGTGATGGGTCTGTCACATGAAGAGGCACCGCTGTTTTTTCTAAGTGATCTGCCACATTTATTTAATTACATAGTCACAAGTGCTTCTGTGTCCTATGTGTTTGCATATGCACTGGCGCCGCTGTTCACTGCGGAAGGTAGCTGATGGCAAACAGTTTCTTAACAGACAAGCAACTCATGGAATGGAGACCATCCGTTCTGGAAACACTGTACACGAGTGTTGCGTAAGTATGGAAGCCCATTACCGCAACGCTGAGTGGCTGCTTCTACACCCGTCGACAACATACTGATCTGTTGAGTTCGGCCATTGATTAGGAACTACAGGCTGTTATCTTCAAATTTAGGCGTGGTAGCGTCCTATTACTACACTACTGAGATATCACCATCAAGCTCCGATATCAGCCCAAGAGGATAGATAACGAACGTAAAACTAGTCGCTATTTGTCGTCACCCTTGTAGAAACTACACGCACTAATAATCAACAATAGTGAAGCTGCTGCCCCAGCCAATATTCAATCAGCATGACATAACCTCTTAAGCTGGATACGTGGAGCTTGACTCTAAATCGTTTCCCCCCTTAATCGTTCTCTGAACGCTTGAAAACTGGCAGCTATCGGCCCTGTGCCTTCAGAGACAGGACACTGGCTGGTGAGGAAGCCTCCAGCAGCCTCTCGCAGACTAGTTACTGGGCTACAGGTGGATATCCAGCGCGGCGCAGCGCGCACACAGCGGTACTAATGAAGACGCGTCCCACGAGGCCGGCGCCGTAATTTGCGCCAAACGAGCGCCGCCTCCTTCTCCTCCCCCCTCCCTCGCTTGTTTCCCCTCCCACCGTGAGTCTGCAACGGTACTGCCTCTTCCGCAGCGGACGCAGCCTCTTCAGAGCGACAAGTGTCGTCCCAGACCTTCCGCTTACGCACGCTGCAACGTAGTTCGCAGTCTATTCTGTACTACTGAGACCACACGCAGGCTGGTGCAGTGGCTGTCAGACTGCTAAAAGCATAACAGTTAGCTTGCGTTTCATTATCACTGCTTATAATTACACAGTCAACAGTTTATTTCGTGTCACGAGACAGAGCGGACTGGATTTCAGACTCCCCCGCGACAAAAAAATTCTAGGCTCTCACTGGTAATCGGAGCCGGGACTTCCACGTCAGCAGCTAGCGACCGTAAGCGCTAGATCATAGGAGCGATGAAGCCACTGGATACTTCCGTATACAGTGTTATTCACTACATGTTCAACCCAGAACGATTTTACAACCGTCCTTTCGACCTACGATAGATGTTACGATACAGATCACACAAGGAAGACGAAAATGGATTCATTACAATACTGGAAATATTTTCGAAACAGTCGTGTAGTTAAGAATGGGGAGCTTATAAAACGTACAAGTGTATTTCCGCATGTTTAAAGATATTAATCTGAAACATGTGCATCAAAAATTACAATTACAGACAGTGAAATAACAATATCTGAAGGTTTTCACCAATAGTGCACAGCCGCATTTAAGATCAATAGCAACATCACAGGGAAAATATCATTGAATAAAGTGTTAGAACACCGTACGGAAAATTATATATGAAAAAGAGCCATAAAAGAAGTATTCATATGAAAAAGATCTGATGCCTTAAGCATCAGAATCACACGTACTCTCGACGGAGAAGTGGCAGATTTCTTTAAAGACCTGCGAACACAAGACGTTCAGCAATCTCTGCTAACAACTCCCTTCTGCGACACAGAAGCAATAAAGGGTCACAGACTGACTTTCTTACCATGTCTGATATAGAATTTTGTACAGATCTGCCGCTGGCGTTATAATGCATCACATTCCTCTTTTCCGTACTCTTACACGCATACAGAATAGCAATCAGTTAGTCAAACAAACGGATCTCATCTCAGAGCATACAGTACCCCAGGAAAAATCATGTTTTCATTTTAATTGTAAACAATCACATTTGATAGGTCAGTAACGTACAGAGCAACGACGTTTTTCGCGACCCATGACCTATGCTCGCGGAAATTATGAGAAATTAAGTATTGTCCATTACGACGGTGATTTACGTGTAGAGCTGGAGAGAAATGAGCGTAGAAGAGACTTGTTTTCAAAGTCTAGAGCTGTCTGGAGGAGCTCCTCTCGCTGGTTCAGAGAAATATCGCCGCGATGCCCTCAATGAGCCCCACTATTTACCATGGATGAAACAACTTAAATTCTACACCGATAAACAAGTTTCAGAGCGAATCCAAAAAAGTTGTGGTGTCTAATTTCGTTCTTTGGATCAATGGTGATGACAGCAACGTTGCTGGCTGGGTTTATAGCATCATTGGTCACCGTATTTCCTAAAACGTAATACCTGCCAAACGATGTAACACGATAGCGTCTGTCTTGAAGAAGAACTACGTTGGAACTTTGTCTTGAATCGAAAAGCTGCAGAACGTCGTCACTACGAGCACAGTTTATTTCTTCCATTGGAACAGGAAGTAAATGTTATCGCAGGATTCCCTGTCATATGACACGAGATTCGGCAATATACTCTGTTACCACTCGCCACAAAGTGATAACGTATTCTGCTCGTCAACTTGCAATTTTACTTAGGTACTGTGCATGTTATTATCAGAGAACATCTTCACAAAGAGGCAGAGACGACGTCGAGTTTGTATACAACACAATGTCACACGTTTTGAGACAGGTGGTATGAGACAAGATAACGCTAGCTTTCCGATCACTAGGGTTAGGATTAGAAGAGAGCGTTGAGCCTGCAACGGAAACTAGTGCGTCGACAGGACGGCTTCGCTGTCACACCGGCGCTATTGTTGCGCGCACACGAGCAGGTGGGTAGAGCGCCGGCGAGAGACTGGCGCATGCGCACACTCGCCTGCGGCGGGCGCTCGGTCGGCGTGACGGACACGCGGCTGGCGCCCCGCTTCCGCTGCCTGCGGCCCTCCCACGCCGTCCAGGGGCGCCCATTGTCGTCTTACGTAGTGTTCACACAGCGTCACCTAACTGTGCGACCTCGCAGTATGCTGTCCTCAATGGACCAACTCACACACACCCCATACGCCGGGACGCCTCTGCAAGAAGCGCGCTCCTCATCGCTCGCCTTGACGACCTGTTGTTTTTATAGTCATTAGTCCGAAATCTAGTTTCATGCACATCTCCACGCTAGTATATCCTTCGCAAGTCTCAGAATATTCACGGCAAATACATACTACAGCACTGGCCATTAAAATTGCTACAGCAACAAGAAATGCAGATGATAAACGGGTATTCATTGAACAAATATATTATACTAGAACTGACATGTGGTTACATTTTCACGCAATTAGGGTGCATAGATCCTGAGAAATTGGTACCCAGAACAACCACCTCTGGCCGTAATTACGGCCTTGATACGCCTGGGCAATGAGACAAACAGAGCTTGGATGGCGTGTACAGGTACAGCTGCCTATGCAGCTTCAACACGATACCATAGTTTGTCAAGAGTAGTGACTGGTGTATTGTGACGAGACAGTTGCTCGGCCACCATTGACCAGACGTTTTCAATTGGTGAGAGATCTGGAGAATGTGCTGCCCAGGGCAGCAGTCCAACATTTTCTGTATTCAGAAAGGCCCGTACAGGACCTGCAACATGCGGTCGTGCATTATCCTGCTGAAATGTAGGATTTCGCAGGGATCGAATGAAGGGTAGAGCCACGGGTCGTAACACATCTGAAATGTAACGTCCACTGTTCAAAGTGTCGTCAATGCGAACAAGAGGTGACCGAGACATGTAACCAAAGGCACCCCATACCATCACGTCGGGTGATACGCCAGTATGGCGACGACGAATGCACGCTTCCAATGTGCGCTCACCACAATGTCCCCAAACACGGATGCAACCATTATGATGCTCTAAACAGAAACTGGATGCATCGAAAAAATGACGTTTTGCCACTCGTGCACCCAGGTTCGTCGTTGAGTACACCATCGCAGGAGCTCCTGTCTGCGATGCAGCGTTCAAATGGTTCAAATGGCTCTGAGTATTATGGGACTTAACATCTATGGTCATCAGTCCCCTAGAAATTAGAACTGCTTAAAGCTAACTAACCTAAGGACATCACATACATCCATGCCCGAGGCAGGATTCGAACCTGCGACCGTAGCGGTCACGCGGTTCCAGTCTGAAGCGCCTAGAACCGCACGGCCACATCGGCCGGCCGATGCAGCGTCAAGGGTAACCGCAGGCGTGGTCTCCATCACAGACGCTCGTGTCTGTGGTGCAGCGTCAAGGGTAACCGCAACCATGGTCTCCGAGCTGATAGTCCATGCTGCTGTAAACGTCGTCGAACTGTTCGTGCAGATGGTTGTTGTCTTGAAAAGGTCCCCATCTGTTGACTCAGGGATCGAGACGTGGCTGCACGATCCGTTACAGCCATGCGGATATGGTGCATGTCATCTCGACTGCTAGTGATACGAGACCGTTGGGATCCAGCACGGCGTTCCGTATTATCCTCCTGAAACCACCGATTCTGTATTCTGCTAACAGTCATTGGATCTCGACCAACGCGAGCAGCAATGTCGAGATACGATAATACGCAATCGCGATAGGCTACAATCTGACCTTTATCAAAGTCGGAAACGTGATGGTACGCATTTCTCCTCCTTAAGCTGGGTTTACACTAGCAAGTCGCTTGCAGAAGTTATTGCCGCACGTTATTGCTGCGCAAGAATTAAGCAAGATTCTTCCGCAAGTTCTTTGGCAAGAAACTTGCGTCAACAACTTGCTGATACTGTTTCATATGCTTTCAGTACCACTACGAGTGTCAGCCGAAGTGTAAAATGACAAGTAGGCTTGAGATATGCTGCAGCTCTTGTAATTGTAATGCAAAACGAGAAAAAGAGAAGTATTTGGGTTAGAGAGTAGATAATGAGAAGATCGCAAAATGGTGCCTAAAATAATCTTTTGCAAGATCTTAGTATCGAGAGCATGGATATTTTTGAAAACTTTTGCAGAATGTCCTCAAATGATCTGGAGAATTTGTTGATGTTAATAGCGCCCTTCATATCAAAACGAGACACAAACTTCTATACTGCTATTCCAGCAAAGGAACGTTTGTTAGTCACTCTATGATGTATAGCTACCGGTGAGCTACGAATAAAATAGGCATTTCATTTATTTATGTGAAACATACAACCAAATAAAGTTTGAATTTTGAAATCTTTTCTTTGTAGGAGACTCTTGCAAGTCCCTAATGTACTTGTTTCATATTCCCGTCAGCACGATTTCTCTGATCGTACCCGATGTATGCACAGCCATTGTTAACGTCTTCAAAAGGGAAGATTATTTGAAGGTATGTGAAAACACAACAATGAAATTAAATTTTTATCGAAAAAAACTGCGTTTTACAGAATGATATGCTTATAATTTTTTTTTTCTAATGCTCATAAAATTGAAAGTGACAAGCTAATTAAATACATGTAATAATGACACATCGTCTTTTTCTAGACTCCTAAAACAAGAAGCGAGTGGATGCAGGTGGCAAAGAGGTTGTGTCTTCAAGAAATGCAACTTTCTATGTACTTCTTTTACAGACGTGTCGAATATTGACGAGATTTCATTTAATGCACACATCTTCTTCACTCTATCCTTAAAGTGTCGGTTATGCACGTTCCATATTTCGGGGTAGCTCTCCACGGCTTCAATAAAATGTTCTGTATCCTGTTTCATGCATTCCCATTTCTCCTCCATTTCTGAAATTTGTTTGCATATAATACGCAATATGGTTGCATAAAATTAAGTCACCACATTAAGTAAAATGTTAAATACGAGTGTTATGCAGACGACATACTTACTACAACGTGCTTCCTACTTGCAGGAAATAGAAATAAACCCTAAAAGTTGCAAGTTACTTGCAGATACTTCTTGCGTGGTGTTCACACTGGAAGTGGAAAACGTGCAGCAAGTCACTTCCGCAATAAATTGCTACGGTCGCAAGTCGACTTGGCGATATGTTTACACTCGCAAATCGCGCGGCAAGTTCCTCCGCGCAAGTAAATTCCTGCAATAACTTGCTAGTGTAAACGGAGCATTACACGAAGCATCACAACAACGTTTCACCAGGCAACGCCGGTCAACTGCTGTTTGTGTATGAGAAATCGGTTGGAAACTTTCCTCACGTCAGCACGTTGTAGGTGTCGCTACCGACGCCAGCCTTGTCTGAATGCTCTGAAAAGCTAATCATTTGCATATCACAGCATCTTCTCCCCGTCGGTTAAATTTCGCGTCTGTAGCACGTCATCTTCGTGGTGTAGCAATTCTAATGGCCAGTAGTGTACATACATTCAAACACCTTAACGCTATTCAAGCTTTAGCCGTCCCTTGCACCGTGTATCTGTCACACTTCCATCCAAAAATTTAAAAAAAATTGAAAATAAAAAATGTGTTCTTCTAACTATACTTTCTTCCAGTCAAGACGTACCATAAATTTTGTCGTCAATTCGATTCAGTACCATTTCATTCTGGATTTATAGCTGGCGCACGCGATCGGTTCTGACTGCGCTACTTAAAATCCATTTTCTTCAGACTGGAGAAATATAGAGACCTCTTCCCAAATCTAAAGAAAAACTCAATACGTTAGCTACATTTAATAACCAGGAATGTTTAGAGTAATATGCATCAAACGCAAAATCGTAACGACCCCTATTTTTCTGTGCAAAAGTTTCGAAGCTGACTTAAAAGCTACATCACGTGCTTATTTTACGTGTACTAGAACGATAAATTTGTACCTCTGTTTCTCGGAAACAGATAAAGTTATGAACAAAATTTTCAAGGTTGTTGAAGCTCGTGATCTTAGGAATAGGTCGTAAAAATTTCAGTCATTTCCTATGCACAGCCGTCTTGGAATCCTCAGCTCGGTTTTGGTAGCCGAGATCCACGTTTGTGAGGTGTTTCTCGATAAAAAAGTTTCAAATGGGTGTGAATTCTTATTGGACTTAACTGCTAAGGTCATCAGTCCCTAAGCTTACACACTACTTAACCTAAATTATCCTAAGGACAAACACACACACACACCCATGCCCGAGGGAGGACTCGAGCCTCTGACGGGACCAGCCGCACAGTCCATGATTGCAGCGCCCCAGACCGCTCGGCTAATCCCGCGTGGCTTTCTCGATAAAAGATAAAGATTTTTGACAACGGGACTTCTTGATAAATGCCTAGAGAATGTACCTTTAAAATTTGAGCAATGTGCTGCTGTTAGTTATTTGCCTATCCGCTGTTGACGGAGAAAAATGGTGAGAACGTTTTATTTATTTACTTATTTTTTTCCCTTCATGAAGCAACCATGACCTAAATGGTATTTCCATAAGGCCAATAAGGCGAACTATAGACTACATACAGGTTGCTACAAAAGGTTCGGCCAAACGTTCAGGAAACATTCCTCACACACAAAGAATCCTCCGTTAGAGAGGATACATGCATCCACCCTCCGTCGCATGGAATCCCTGATGCGCTGATGCAGCCCTGGAGAATGCCGTATTGTATCACAGCCGTCCACAATACGAGCACGAAGAGTCTCTACATTTGGTAGGTACCGAGGTTGCGTAGACAAGAGCTTTCAAATGCCCCCATAAATGAAAGTCAAGAGGGTTGAGGTCAGGAGAGCGCGGAGGCCATGCAATTGGTCCGCCTCTACCAATCCATCGGTCACCGAGTCTGTTGTTGAGAAGCGTAAGAACACTTCGACTGAAATGTGCAGAAGCTCCATCGTGCATGAACCACATGTTGTGTCGTACTTGTAAAGGCACATGTTCTAGCAGTACAGGTAGAGAATCCCGTATGAAATCATGATAACGTGCTCCGCTGAGCGTAGGTGGAAGAACATGGGGCCCAATCAAGACATCACCAACAATGCCTGTCCAAACGTTCACAGAAAACCTGTGTTGATGACGTGATTGCACAATTGCGTGCGGATTCTCGTCAGCCCACACATGTCGATTGTGAAAAATTACAATTTGATCACGTTGGAATGAAGCCTCATCCGGAAAGAGAACATTTGCACTGAAATGAGGATTGACACATTGTTGGATGAACCATTCGCAGAAGTGTACCCGTGAAGGCCAGTCAGCTGCTGATAGCGCCTGCACACGCTGTACATGGTACGGAAACAACTGGTTCTCCCGTAGCACTCTCCATACAGTGATGTGGTTACCTTGTACAGCAGCAATTTCTCTGACGCTGACATTAGGGTTATCGTCCACTGCACGAAGAATTGCTTCCTCCATTGCAGGTGTCCTCGTCGTTCTAGGTCTTCCCCAGTCGCGAGTCATAGGCTAGAATGTTCCGTGCTCCCTAAGAGGCCGATCAATTGCTTCGAACGTCTTCCTGTCGGGACCCCTTCTTTCTGGAAATCTGTCTCGATACAAACGTACCGCGCCAGGGCTATTGACCCGTGCTAATGCATACATCAAATGGGCATCTGCCAACTCCGCATTTGTAAACATTGCACTGATTGCAAAACCACGTTAGTGACGAACACTAACCTGTTGATGCTACGTACTAGTGTCCTTGATGCTAGTACTGTAGAGCAATGAGTTGCATGTCAACACAAGCACCGAAGTCAACATTACCTTCCTTTAATTGGGCCAACTGGCGGTGAATCGAGGAAGTACAGTGCATACTGACGAAACTAAAATGAGCTCTAACATGGAAATTAAGCGTTTCCGGACACATGTCAAGCATCTTTTCTTTATTTGTGTGCGAGGAATGTTTCCTGAAAGTTTGGCCGTACCTTTTTGTAACACCCTGTATACAGCAACCCGTTTGCTCCATTTGACGAAGAAAGAGGAAGAGTGTAATATTCAAAAATTGACCCTGTACCGTTGGATGGTAGCCCAATGGCTATCCAAAACACTTGACCCTACCTTTCTATTACCCGAAGTATGAGTCCCGGAAAAATCCCCTGTTATACGCGACGTTATGTAACGTATTTGTTGCCGATAACGAAGGAAAAAAATCAAATTTTTTGCCGCAAAGTTTCATTAAAATTGTGCGAGAAAGACTGCACATCTAACAAGGCGCGCCCGTCTTTCTACTCTTAATGGAACAGCAGCACCTTGAGTTGCGGGTAACGAGCGATCTTAGTGGGCGCCTACATCTGCTCTGAACAGCGCGGCAAGTCGGCACGCCGACTACCGACTTTCTCTGAGTTCCAACACGTAGTTGAACGTTAACAGTGATACACAGCTGTATGGATAAGTAGACCGATGTGCAGTTCGTGTGCAGTTTCACCGAATGCAGTGGGATACCGGCGCAACGACGCCTTTGCTGAGCTACTCCCACAATGACGACAACCACGACACAGTCCTCTTGCATCTGTACATAGGCTTCTACGAGAAATCGGATGTATTATACCCTTTGGTTATGGTATATTACAGCCTTCTTATTATCACGGTATTTGCAGATAAACTACGGTAACTGCAGTAACAAACTGAATAAATCGTAATTGCCGGCCGGGGTGGCCGAGCGGTTCTAGGCGCTGCAGTCTGGAACTGCGCGACCGCTACGGTCGCAGGTTCGAATCCTGCCTCGGGAATGGATGTGTATGATGTCCTTAGGTTAGTTAGGTTTAAGTAGTTCTAAGTTCTAGGGGACTGATGACCTCAGATGTTAAGTCCCATAGTGCTCAGAGCCATTTGAACCATTTTTGAATAAATCGTAATTACTCTGTGACGGCCTACCGGAGACTGTGCGTCCCTTATACGAAGATATCCAGAAGGTATTCCTGAACAACTGCTGGAAGGTAATTGGTTGGGTTCTGGTCCACCCTGTATCTGACGATTTTCTTTTTTGTTAGTAGAACTTTTACTTCGGTGGAAGTTGGAAATCGTCATAACGGACGTGTGTGTGTGTGTGTGTGTGTGTGTGTGTGTGTGTGTGTGTGTGTGTGTGTGGTGACACAGTGAAAAATGATTTGAGGCACCTTCGTGTTTTAGCTGTACCGCCACTTCGGTCTCTTCCGCTACTCGCTATAGTTTGCCGCCAGTGCGCCTCGCTAAATCGACACACGAAGCGGTACCCAGCGCTCTCACCGTTACACATGCTTTCTGTCCGTGACGGAATAGAACGGTCACCACAAAGCACCGGGGACAACTGCACTATTCTGAAGTCCGTTTGGATAGCCCGCTGACCACCGTTCTGACGGCGACACCAAGTACCGTCAGAATCTGTCAGGAACCAAGTTGGAGTGTCCAAAAAGTTTCCACATTTCGTGCCCGAATAATTTAACAGTCAGCGTAAACAAAAATACTGAGATTATTCGCGTATTTCGTTAAACGTCTTCACTATGTAGTTCACTTCCTCTGCAGCATCGCTTTTCATCCGGGTTCCACTCGAACGTGATACGAAAAGCCATCGTATGGTACCACAAAATCTCATTTTCTTTTTAAATACCATGTTCTAGAAAGCGATGCTTGACAAAGAAAGGAAGGTTGAAACTGAAATATTGAGTATTTCAAGTAATAACCAATTGCTGTATTCGTCTCTTCGGGTAATACCTTACATCTTCCGTAGCTCACTTTGCACAGTATATCGCAATTACGTGGAAAGAGGCAGTTAACAGAAAATTAACGGAATTGATATTTAAACATGGCTGCATGCTCACGATTAACAGATTACTTCACGTAACACAAAACAGTGTTTAGTTTAATAGCTTTTGCACTGAATAAGCTAAAGAAGTTCCAAAACACATTAACATAGAGCGTGAGACGTACATGTGTGCAATCACTCGTTCCATCGAAACTCCACTTATTGCGATGTAATCCAACATGGAGCTGATACTGATAATTCTTAGAACTAACCATGAGTTCTTGTGAGCTATGTATCTGCAACATCCGTTTATTAGATAATGTCAGTGGTTCATACGATCAGTTAGGGTGACTTCGGCTAGGCGGCTTACGCGGCTACCGTACACTATGCCCGCTTCATCGGCTCCTCATTTTCATGCGTCTCATTACCTCGCATCAGAGATTAACCCAGTTACTTGCTATTTAAATACCCTGCTGTTTGCTGTAAATCAGATTTAGTACATATAAGCGATTATGACTGTTTTACATATCAACTAGCATGATTGTTGGGTATGGTAGAGCCAGTCTTGGTAAATGTTAAGCAATACCACACTTTTTACCCTGGCATTCACACTCACTTATTGTCCCTCTTGAGTAGAACACAACACACCTTTTCGCGACAACACTCTTCTCGCTTGATGGTATGTGAATTGGGAAATGAGCCCATAGGTTTGGCTTAAGTCTCATGTTGTTGGTTCCCGTTGATGGTGTCTGTGAACAGAGTACTCAAGTAGCTGTGAATTCACTAGCACAATTATTGCCAACCCAAGTGGTAAAACTCAATTTTTTGAAGGTAAAAACAAGAGTTCACTTGTATTTCGGTCATGAAGCTAAATTATTTTAAAAGATCGTTACTATTATCACTATTTCCAAAGACTGTATCACTGATGCTAAAATTTACCAATACTTAATTTCTTTTTTTTTTTTCGGCCCAAATACTGGCATTAACATTGATAACACAATGTGGTGGAGGTTACAGATTGTGAAACAAATATATGAAGAACATCTTCGTCACAAAGTCCTCCCAATACACACATATTTTGTACTTTGTACTTTGCGACTCTAACAGTAAAATACAGGAATTTACATCACATATGCTTAAATATCTCATGAAAACGCCTTCTCCAGGTTGTACGCAGTTGCTACAATAAAGAACTAATTGGTAGCACAACACATCAGTAAGTGTGTAAGGGGTACTACACTGCTGTAGGTCCTTCACTGAATTATTATTATTATTATTTCTGTTATTATTAATGCCACTGGTCACACATAAGCATTGGCAGCCTGAAGTCTTCCAATTTCTGGCAGTTCATACGTAAGGAGTCCAGTAATAAAGTGATTTAAAAATATTAGACACAAATATTGTGCAAACATTTTAATTTGGTTGACTTTAAATGCAGGGCGGGGTGAACAAGTGTCGCTAGGGAGATGAGTGGTTTAGAGGAAGTATGTTTCGTGACAAGTGGCTGCGCTCATTGTGGATAGTTACCTTCCTGCGAAGGAGTTATAGGTAGCACTCGTGATGCACAGAGAATTGGGCTCTGAGCACTATGGGACTGAGGTCACCAGTCCCCTAGAACTTAGAACTACCTAAACCTATCTAACTTACGGACATCACACACATCCATGCCCGAGGCAGGATTCGAACCTGCGACCGTAGCGGTCGCGCGGTTCCAGACTGTAGCGCCTAGAACCGCTCGGCCCACAGAGAATTGCATCATTGTATAAAAAAAGATTGTTACAAAACTAGCAGCTCCAATTGCCTCACTGACTCATTAGTTCGTGGTCTAACAAAACATCTACAAAAACTAAGTAACGTTATATGTTTCGTCATGTTAAAAATGAAATTTTCAAAGACTTTTTTTCATTGTTAAGCTATGTTTGGCGGCCAGTGTCGATGGTAGTGGGGGACGGAAGAGGTGGGGTGGGGTGGGGGAGAGATACTAACTAATATGTCATTACATTCCGGGGTAATGGTTTCAGAAAGGGTTGGGACCGCTGCTCTAGAAGCTGTTGTGAATTTTCCTCATTACCACCACCATGTACTCTCTTCCTCATGTTGGTTGTTTACTAATATCATCTACTACGTTATACACATGGCCCGTGTTCCGTTTTCGAATACATTTAAGAGCCGTCTGTTAGCCAGAAATTGAACTCCACGCTTTGATTGTGGTCATTCGCGAATTTGCGAGCTGAGCTCGTCATACTGTTTAAATATGTAGCAACTTCATGCTACTTCAGCTTGTCATTTTATGAGATTGGGTTAATCATCTGATCTTAATGGCAACTCCAGGTTTCACTTATCTGGTTTCAGCTGTACCCATTCATAAAACAAAGGCATTCTCGATCTGCTTTGTTCCTGCACTCGCCGCCCGTTGAAGAAGGTAATCTGCATTCTGCGCACAGTTCAATATCCTGCTGCATTTACGAAAAACTATCACTTCATTTTCTCAATGTCATAACTTTTTCCTAAAAATTTAACGTGTACGGCAAGGGTCCTTCTATCAAACAGTAAAGCAAATGCTACCACCATATCTCCATTACGCTTTTTTCCCTTCTCATTTCTACAGTCAATTGTGCCACTTACTTTTATTGTATCTTTATTTCTTCTGTACTGTCACGTTCCTCTTTCTCTTCTTATTCTACCCTTTTCCCATATACACCGCTGCCATCGCTCATAGTTTAAATTTACCTGCGTGTGATTTGTCTTTGTTGTTCCTCTTATCATGAGTATAAGCCATGTTTTTCACGGCAGCTTGTGTCGCTTGGACTTTAAACATGCCCTGTCTATAATATATTCACAAAGGACTGGATCTGGCTCTTTAGGTCTTTCTGCATGGCTCTGACACTATTATCAACATTAAAATACTTGTTGGTAGTCCCACGCTCTGTAGAAACTGTATGAACAGCACAAAACCGAGATGATGGTTGCTTGATATTGCCATCGTCTATTTCAAACGGCTGGTTATTAACCACAACCAATCTACGATTCAATATACACACCTGGAAATTGAAATACGAACACCGTGAATTCATTGTCCCAGGAAGGGGAAACTTTATTGACACATTCCTGGGGTCAGATACATCACATGATCACACTGACAGAACCACAGGCACATAGACACAGGCAACAGAGCATGCACAATGTCGGCACTAGTACAGTGTATATCCACCTTTCGCAGCAATGCAGGCTGCTATTCTCCCATGGAGACGATCGTAGAGATGCTGGATGTAGTCCTGTGGAACGGCTTGCCATGCCATTTCCACCTGGCGCCTCAGTTGGACCAGCGTTCGTGCTGGACGTGCAGACCGCGTGAGACGACGCTTCATCTAGTCCCAAACATGCTCAATGGGGGACAGATCCGGAGATCTTGCTGGCCAGGGTAGTTGATTTACACCTTTTAGAGCACGTTGGGTGGCACTGGATACATGCGGACGTGCATTGTCCTGTTGGAACAGCAAGATCCCTTGCCGGTCTAGGAATGGTAGAACGATGGGTTCGATGATGGTTTGGATGTACCGTGCACTATTCAGTGTCCCCTCGACGATCACCAGAGGTGTACGGCCAGTGTAGGAGATCGCTCTCCACACCATGATGCCGGGTGTTGGCCCTGTGTGCCTCGGTCATATGCAGTCCTGATTGTGGCGCTCACCTGCACGGCGCTAAACACGCATACGACCATCATTGGCACCAAGGCAGAAGCGACTCTCATCGCTGAAGACGACACGTCTCCATTCGTCCCTCCATTCACGCCTGTCGCGACACCACTGGAGGCGGGCTGCACGATGTTGGGGCGTGAGCGGAAGACGGCCTAACGGTGTGCGGGACCGTAGCCCAGCTTCATGGAGACGGTTGCGAATGGTCCTCGCCGATACCCCAGGAGCAACAATGTCCCTAATTTGCTGGGAAGTGGCGGTGCGGTCCCCTACGGCACTGCGTAGGATCCTACGGTCTTGGCGTGCATCCGTGCGTCGCTGCGGTCCGGTCCCAGGTCGACGGGCACGTGCACCTTCCGCCGACCACTGGCGACAACATCGATGTACTGTGGAGACCTCACGCCCCACGTGTTGAGCAATTCGGCGGTACGTCCACCCGGCCTCCCGCATGCCCACTATACGCCCTCGCTCAAAGTCCGTCAACTGCACATACGGTTCACGTCCACGCTGTCGCGGCATGCTACCAGTGTTAAAGACTGCGATGGAGCTCCGTATGCCACGGCAAACTGGCTGACACTGACGGCGGCGGTGCACAAATGCTGCGCAGCTAGCGCCATTCGACGGCCAACACCGCGGTTCCTGGTGTGTCCGCTGTGCCGTGCGTGTGATCATTGCTTGTACAGCCCTCTCGTAGTGTCCGGAGCAAGTATGGTGGGTCTGACACACCGGTGTCAATGTGTTCTTTTTTCCATTTCCAGGAGTGTAAATCCGACAGTGTCAGCGACAACACCTCGTGTTTACAGTAAGGAGCGACTAAAGGAATGCCTTTAAGAAAGTGGAATGTTAGTCTGTACATGACAAAAATCTTATACCTTGTACACCAAGGTGATTAAAATCACACACGCAAGAGGCATGTAGTAGAAGCAGTAATTGCTTTGGGCCTGTACGTCCAGGTATCAGGAACGTGTTCCAAATGTATATCAAACTCCTGTGTCATAAGCTGCAAACGTTTAGAAAGCACAGATTTAAAAATGCCACCTCTGTGTGAATACTTTCGACCGTCTGTGTGAATCATAGGAAGCTGATGCTGGTGAACAAGGTGACACAAGGCGGAGAGAGGTCGGGCTATTAGCCAGACTACACACCGAAGTACCGTCTTCTGGGAGACAGCAGTTTCAGTCGCCCATGCAGCGCCTCTCCGACTTTCTCCGAGGAAGCACGGCGTTAACGACTTCCGCAAGGCGAAGCTGGCTTACACTCAAGTTGACTAAGGAGTACGGCACCTACCCTTTAAATAAAATGCGCCACGACTGTTCTGGAGGCTGTGCAGCGAAGGCATCAACGAAATTGTCACTCTCACTTCTATTAATCTGCCGTACCAACTTGCGATGTTTAACAGCACACGCTTTGATTTCTCTGACTCTTTACATGCGCAACTTACCACTGATGGGATGTTCACAGATGTCAGCAGAATTCACTTCGCTTTCTCCTTAGCTTTCTTGGGACGTTACATGATATCAGCTGGTTAAGTCGGCACAGATACTACTAACAAAAAAAAAAGTTCGTTTGAGCGGCCTAGAAAAGTTTCATTGCAGTGATATCCACCATTATAGGCGACCGATGGCTCCATTTGAGTAAAATTAACGACGAGGGCACATAGTGCTATCGAATCATAAAAAGCTGGCTTTTATAATCTACAACGAGCAAATTAACCAAATTTTCTTAAATTGTTCATAATGTATTTAGAATGAAATTTTCTGCGCAAGCAAGGTGTGGCTTACAATATATAACACGTGGAAGTTAAACTGTTCAGACAAGAAGAGAAAAGCTTTTGAAATGTGGTGCTACAGAAGAACGTTGAAGACTGCATTGATGGTCGGCTAACAAATAAAGAGGTACGCAAAAGGATTGGAAAGAAACGGAGTTTATGGCATAATTTGACTAAGAGAAGGATATGGTGGATAGGCCACTGTATGAATGAGATGTCAATTTGATATTATAGGGAAGTGTGGGGGATAAAAATTGTAACAGAGGTATGCAGAGTAGACCACAGCAAGCATTTTCAAACGCATGTAGGTTGCACTAGTTATGCAGATATAGACTAGTCTAGAGACCTGTATAAAACCAGTCTTCGGAATGGAGACCATCGTCAACTTCGAACCTTTGAGGGTAGTCACACCAACAAATTCTCCAATCCGTATTTTAATTCGGACAGTGTTTTACAAACTTAAAACCAGGCGCAAGCGACTGCCGCAGTTTAGAACGTGATCGCGCTGAAGAGAGAACGGGCGTTTCGCTGAATTTTACGAGCACGACATGATCGCCTCGCCTACGGCCTCGGATGCTCACGTTTGCACAGATACTTTCTCTAAATGGTTCGTAAATGTCTTGCAGGAGTTTCACAAGGCCCACTAAACACTGCAGCCAAAGCTTAGGGGTTAATCGATGCCTCAGAACGTTTTGTTGTGACGTCAGAGAATTTTCTCTAAACACTGTGTGGGAATTTACGTAATTAGAGGTTCTACCAGAACGCAGTTCTTTGTGAACTACCATAAGCGATAGAAGGGAACCGACGGGAGTCTCTGTGACTCAAGGAGAAGCCGGCGCTATAATCGCTACCCTGATCTGGCTGAAAGGCCCGTCCATTAAACGTTTGAAACGTGAAATCCCAGAGTCGCTTGCAGGTACTTGCGTAGTGATATTGGCGACATTCCGGCTCTTATCGTTGATCCGCCGTGCGGATCCTATCCTGGGCCGACGCAACCCCCTCCCCCCTCCCATCACCAAACCCGAACCTCGGAAGCGGTGTGTCAAAGCGCGCGGCTATCCGGAGGGGTCAATAGTCAATAATAATAATTATATCAAATATTAAGAGTAACAACAATACACTCATGTTGAGAAAAAAATAGAACACCCTGAACGACTTGAGATAGGTCGTTCACATTCACAGAGCATGTACATTAGTGTATTCTGCAGAAATGATTAGCCTTTGAATCATGTCGGCCCGGGGGTTCAAGGTCAACATCGATATGGCGGCGCAACACCACCTACTGGTAAATGTGCCTGCTGCTCTCGTTGTCACTATAAACCGAAGGAAATGGACCACAGTTACTCGAGCAGACGTGCAGAGTGCCCCGCAGATGTATGCGCGAACTGTACCACCAAGTCAGTGAGTTTGAAAGACGGCGTATTATTGGCATGAGAGAATGTGATGCATCCATCCGGGAAATTGCTGCTCGTATGGGACGAAGTGTTTCAGCAGTGCAACGGGTGTGCAGACTGGTTCACGCAAGGCCGTAGAACACGACGAGATGCCCCTCTCCCCCCCTCCCCCTCCTCCCCATTCGAATGGCATTGCGGGAGAGATCTGCGACGTCCTCGCTTCTGGCCCAAAAGTGGAGCAGTGCAACACATCCTACACTGTCAGGGATGACAATCCGCCGCCATTTGTTATGGCATGGGTGGCATGGGTTACGCGGGCGTCGTCCACTTCTCCTCCTACCTTTGACGAATATGCAGACATGATGGCATCAGATAGTGTTTTGGGCTTGCTTGAAAACTGTGTCCGCATTTTGATTCACCGCAGACAGGGAGCGACATCACAGTCACTGCATTGGCACAAGACAACAGCGCCAACTCAACCCCTTAAGGTACAGGTGTGCGACCCGGAGCCGTACCCATTGTGCACAACACACTAGACGCCATTTTTCAGCAAGAGAATGTACGGCGACTTGTTGCTGCACGAACACGTACCTTCTTGGTGTCACAGGATGTCAGCCTTGGTTCACCAGATCACCAGATATGTCGCCAGTCGACCCAATGCCAACCGCCAGAAGTGAACTTTGGGGCCAGGTGAATACAACATGGATGGCTATACCACAGGACGCCATTTGCGCATTAAACGCGTCAATGCCATCGCGCATTGAACAAATTATCAAGGACTATGGTGAATTCTGTACCTGCAAGGCAACAGGACAGATGCTGAATTGAGATGACTGAAATGCGGATTATTTCTACAGAACATGCTAGTTTACATGTCTTCTGAATATGGTTCTGAGTACTATGCGACTTAACTTCTGAGGTCATCAGTCGCCTAGAACTTAGAACTAATTAAACCTGACTAACCTAAGGATATCACACACATCCATGCCCGAGGCAGGATTCGAACCTGCGACCGTAACGGTCGCTCGGTTCCAGACTGCAGCGCCTAGAACCGCACGGCCACTCCGACCGGCTCCTCTGAATATGATTGTCCTGTCTCTCGTCGTTCAAAGTGCTCTGTTTTTTTTCTGAATATGAGCGTATTAACTACTTCAGCACATCTGAAGCGCCGGCCAGTGTGGCCGAGCAGTTCTAGGCGCTTCAGTCTGGAACCGCACGCCCGCTACGGACGCAGGTTCGAATCCTGCCTCGGGCATGGATGTGTGTGATGTCCTTAGGTTAGTTAGGTTTAAGTAGTTCTAGGTTCTAGGGGACTGATGACCTCAGATGTTAAGTCCCATATAGCTCAGAGCCATTTGAAGCATTTTGAACACCTGAAGCCGTGATTAAATAAACCAGAAATAAATGACAATGACAGAAAGTAAAATTTAAAAGATAGTGATAGTAACTTTGCTGAAAGGAAAGCTGATTGTTTCAATAAAGGGCTCTGTAGGCAAGAGCAGATAGAAGTGAGAGTGGACGGGGTATTTGACTAGAATGAGATGCACAAGAGAAGTTTGTAGAAAATACAGCTATTGTGATACAAGGTGAACCATAAGACGTGTATTAGAGTTGGAAAGGAGTGTAGCTCCTTTACAATTTCGATATAGGTCGTTGCAAAGTCAGGTTCGTGGTACAGGGAATGTTATTGAAGAGATGCTTCTGTGATTTAGTGGTTTATAAAGGAGTTGGTAAATATGATGAAACGAAATGATTGAGCACATTGTAGAGCAAACGCAGGGTGTGATAATCTCTACGCTTATTTGCTTGTAACCATATTACTGTTTGTACTCGAGAGTCGAACGTCGAAAATGCACGACAGGTGCTCACGAGTTAATGGACAGTTCCACCCGGCGTGAGCTGTCTTATGAAAGTCCTTGTAAAAGAGGGTAACCGTAATCAAGAAGTTCGAGTCGGTGCTAAAGATTCTACAAGGTATTTTTACGCTCAAGAGGAAATACGTTTTTATATTTGTGTTATACGTGGAGGCCAGACTGAGGTGACTTACCGACTGACAACGGATCACGGAAGACAGTGATGATGATTGGCCTTAAGCGTTCTATCGACACGAGTACCGCATTTGCCGAAGATGGACGACTTAGCATTGGAATTAACTGTACATCTAAGGAGGGGAACTCAGTAAGGATACACCATTCTGTACAGAGAAAAAGACAACAATTTTAATGCAGCAGACAGAGGAGAATATTGTTTCTAAAGGGAGTATTTTAGAGCTCAACGGACGACACATATTATGTGCAAATTAGGGTCTGCGATAGATGACCGCTTGCGGACCTTTACTGACTCAAAAATATCGCTTATGATAAGTCGTGTTTAACGACCAGTCGAAGACGAGATTAGAGCGGAGATCAAACCCAGGTTGGACAAGGACGGGATAGGAAATTGGGTGTTTGCTTTCCACACGAGCTGCACCGGCGATTGCCTCGTTGGATTTAGAGAAACCACGAAATAAGCCAGCTCTGAATAGTAGGACAGAGATCTGAACCCCCACACCTCCCGAATGAGAGCCCACCGTCTAAATCACTGAGGCTTACCGTTCGCTGTGGGAGGTTTCACGCCGAGAACGATAGAAAAAATGGTTGAAATGGCTCTGAGCACTATGGGGCTTAACATCTGAGGTCATCAGTCCCCAAGAACTTAGAACTACATCTGAGGTCATCAGTCCCCTAGAACCTAGAACTACTTGAACCTAACTAACCTAAGGACATCACAAACATCCATGCCCGATCCAGGATTCGAACCTGCGACCGTAGCAGTCGCGCGGTTCCAGACTGTAGCGCCTAGAACCGCTCGGCCACTCCGGCCGGCGAGGACGATAGGTAACGGTACTCGTGCGTTAAGCACAGAGCTCCAAATGTGCTATGGGTACTGCGCAGATGGAATGAGTCTGCTGGTAATAGATTATAGTAAATTGGTGCAAACGGGAAGTCATATTTCTTACTTTATAAAAAAAAAATTCGATGTTCGGGTATTTAGCCAAACAGTTCGCTCATTAGTATTATTTAAATGTTCTGCATCTATATCTATACCTATGTTCGCAAGCCACCTTACGGTGCAACGTGGATGTTACTTTGAGTACCAGTGTCACTTCCCCCTTTCCTGTTTCAGTCGGGAATGGTCCGTGAGAAGAACGATTGCTGGTGAGCCTCTGTGTGAGCTCCGATTCCTTTAATTCTACCTTCGTGGTCTTCTCACGAGATATACGAAGGAGGAAGCAATATATCTCTTGACTTTTCTAGGGACGTATGCTCTCAGAATGTTAACAGTAAACCACACCATAATGCTGAACGCCTTTCTTACAGCGTCTGCCACTGTAGTTGGTTGAGGCATCCTCGTGACGCTTTCGTGCTTACTAAAAGGACCTGTAACGAAGTACGCTGCTCTTCTTTGAACCTTCGTTATTTCCTGTATCAGTTCTATCCGGTATGGATCCCACACTGACGGGCTGTTTTTACCGTATTTACTCGAATCCAAGCAGCACTTTTTTTCAGTTTTTGTAATCCAAAAAACCGCCTGCGGCTTAGAATCGAGTGCAAAGTTCCGAAAACTATTGGTAGGTGCCGCCACAACTAACTTCTGCCGTCGAATAAATGTAGCGCTACACAGGCATGCTTTGCAGGCACAAAAAATAATGGAGCCAAAACCTCTGCGCCAGTAAATAAATTAAGAAAAAAGGTAGAAGACGACCTTTTTTCTCCGCCCCGAGTTTCGACCACAGCATTTTCATACTTTATCCAACGAAGTAAATAGAAATTGCGTATTGTTGAACTTCGAATGTAGCAGCCTTTCAAATGTTCGTAGCAACAAAAATAAATTTCTTTACACAAAAATACCAACAATGCACAAGGCTTTAGGATTGTTGCACGAGTTGATACGCTGGGGCTCATTAAGACTTCACGTAACGGCACTTATTGCTCTGTGGAATTTTGTGAAGTGCTTGTTGGTGTTAGTGAACCATTATGAAGCGCTTTCTTTATAGTGCCAAATTAAAGAGGGGAGTTGTCTTTTGTGGAACAAAGTTCTAATCGAGCTGCAGGTCTACGATACGGGATTGATGAGACCAACGTCAGGCGATGGCGACTGCAGAGAGACCAATTATTTGAATGTTCAAGTAGCAGGAAAGCACTTAGCTGGACAAAGTGTGGCCAATATCATGCATTAGAAGTGATTTAAAATGAATTTGTTAAGGAACAGCGTCAGAAATTCCTGCCTTTGAATGCTGAAATTTTAAAAATTAAGGCACATGAAATTGCTAGAGAGCAAAAATCGAAAATTTTAAGGCTAGACGCAGCTGGATTGATCTGTTTATGAAGCGCTTGGGTTTATCACTTCGGAGGCGAACTTTAGTTGCACGGAAAGGGCCGACAAATAATGAAGAAAAACGTGCGGCATTTCACCGCTTCTTGATTAGGGGGCGCACAGAAAAGCAATACCTTCTTGGTCAGATGCTGACCAAACTCCCGCATACTTTGACATGCCGCCAAATTATACGGTTGACGTCAAAGGAAAGAAAGACATAAGTGTTCTTACATCAGCGGTGAAAAACCGCGGATGTCCGTCGTGTGCTTGTTTGCACAGCAGATGGACATAAATTACCCCCATTTATAGTTTTCAAGCGAAAGACTTTACCGAAATCGAAAGTGTTTCGAAAAACGTAATTGTACGAGCAGACGAAACTGTGTGGTTTTCGGAGGACATGGTGCTGGAATGGATTAGGCGTGTGGGGAATCGTCGTCCTGGCGCAACGCTTGGTTTACACAGTCTGTTGGTATTAGATGCAAAACGGACCTGGCAGTAATTCCAGGTGGGATGACGTCAATTCTACAACCACTTGACGTCTGTTTGAATAAACCATTTAAGGACAAGCTTAAACACATGTAGACAGACTGGCTTTCGAAAAGCGACAGACAACTGACACCAACAGGACGCGTAAAACGTGAAAATTTTGTCACAACTGTGCCAATTGATGTATGATGCATGGAAGTGTGTTCCAAATCATACTGTGCAACAAGCATTTAAAAAATGTTCGATATCCAGTGCACTGGATGATAAGGAAGACAACGCACTGTATGAAGAAATGAGCGACAGAGAATCGAGTGATAGTGATTCAAAATCATGACTCATATTTTAAACATTTCGTATGAGATGTATTGCAAACGTAATAAAATTTTGCTTTAAATTTCAGAGTTTAATTTCTAAGTTTTTTCATTCTTACTTTATATGTGTTGCTACTCTGCATTACGCAGGATAGAAAGCGGGGAGAGCTGCATCAAACCAGTCAGAAGACAACAAGAACACACTCTGTTTATTTGAAGTCATCACTAAAATTCTACAACGAAAATCCGACTGGCAAGACTGTTTTGAATGTGTGTCAATATGGCCAACTCTACGTTCTGAATTTTTTCCTACCTGTGGCAAGAGATGGTTGCTAACAGGAACTTTTATGAATCGTGAATCACATGCAGTGTTCTCTTCACTATAAGAATAATACGAATGTAAACATTGTGTCTTGTATTCTTTCATGTTTGCTGCTATGTCATTTAAATCCTGTCTGCCTAATAAACTAGGAAACTAGAGCGAGACAACAGCAAACGCGGAAGTATATACATATCATGTCATGTTTATATTCGTATTATTCTTATGCTGAATAGTGATACAGTGAGAAATAAAACACGGCAACTGACACGATTTTTAAATCTAAGATGACTAATTTCTGTGCAGAATGTAATGTACTAAAGAGGCGTCTGCAAAGATTTTCAAACGGAGAAAAATTTTCGCTTAAATTCTTCTATGTTCTATCATACGTAGTCTATTATTTGGTTCTTGTTGATCATTATCAAAGAAATCAGTGGTGTAAGTAACAACAGATAGAAGTCTCTTGACATCTGAGACAATCCCTCTCTTCTTTTTATTCTAAGCGTGTACAAAAGCAAGCCATGCCGCGAGCGGCGACAGGTCGTAAACACTCATTATCAGAATGCGACAAACAATACATGACACAGTACAATAATGCATTTTCAGCTTAGAGTGACGTTAACACCTGTAACAAAGAGAACGGCACTTTATCAGGCCAAAGCAAAATAAGCAGTCGATTGAAACCAGACGAAGCACGTGAAAAAGGAAGGGTACCCGTATAAATACGGACGGAGCGGCTGACGCATAGCAATGGCTACCTGGTAAAGCTTAACTGCTAAGCTTACGACTGGAACCAAACTACTGTAGCTGCATCTTCATCCATTCGACCTATACTGTGTCTCATGTTACAATGGACCAACTTTGTTTCGATTTGGAAGTGCGGTCTATAACTTTTCTCTCCCCTTGAATTTCGAGTCTCAAATTTCAGGTGCGGCTTAGACTCGGGAATTTTTTTTCCCCTTGATTTCGTGTCCCATTTTTGAGATGCGGCTTGGATTTGAGTGCGGCTTAGATTCGAGTAAATACGGTAAGAATCGGCCAAACCAAAGTTTTGTGATATACCTCCTTTGAGGCTGGACTACCTTTCAAGAAATTTCTTCCAATCAATCTCAGTCTAACATGCGCCTTCCACGCTGTTACTTTTAAGTGTACTTTCTACTTCGTACCGTACGCGTAGTCCAGATATTTAATGGATGCGATTGCTTCCAGTGATTGTTCTGCAAGAGTGCAGTCATGCAATACAGCTCTTTCCGCATGCTTATGTGCAATACGTTACACTTTATTATCTCTAGGGACAAATTCCAACACCTATGCTCTGCAAGTGTTCCTGCATTTTGCTATAGTTTTCCAGGGTTGCGACTTCTCTGTATACAACAGTATCATCCGCGAACAGCCTCATGGAGCTTCCTAGGTTATCGATAAGGTCATCTTTTCAGCCCAGTTCACAGATTAATATTACATTTCAAATGTTTCAAAGTATTTTCTTTATCGCAGTGGAAGCCCACACACATTTCCGCGGCGGAATTCGAGCATGCGACTGCTCAGGCCCGGATCCAAAGGGAGTGGGGGTGGCGGCAGGGGGCGGGGGTTGGTGGGCAAGGGAGTAGACACTGAAGTAGAATCAGAACTTCGAGTCTCTGAAACGACAAGAATTGTAGAAAATTACAAGCTATGCGAACACTGGATACTTTTCATTTGCTTTCCCACGTGGATGAACACGCGTTTTGACCAGCTAAAGGCGCCCACTCACAAGCTAACCGTACCTGGCGCCAACAACATATCCGACACTTTTCTTCAGTCCACTGGTAGAAACGCCAATCTACAGAACAAGAACAACAGAACGATTGGCTTTTCCGGAAGTGGGCGGGAACGACTGATGGATACAGCATTCCGTCCATTTACACGCTAGAGTACCATAGTCTGCAAACTGTGTTTCTCTGTGATAGTGGTAAGTGAATACTGATAACAGTGACTGCCCATTAGATTTTTATATTGCGTAAATTATGACACTGTCAGGTTTGTGAAAGTGTTGCTATTTTAGTTCTTAAACCAACTACATGACACATGTAAATCTCAAATTTTCTGACGAATGCATTTCAGATTAATTTACAGCAGGCTATGTTAAAGCGATGTGCTAAACATCAATGTAAAAATATTATTATTATTAATATTAGTTTTGTTATTTTCACTAGAAGACACAACCATAAGAAAAGCATTTGCAGTAAAGTACCTAGCAGAGTGGATCTTTGCAAACCAGAGCGAGAACCTAGCCATAGACACCAGCCGCGGTAACTCTGAAAGTGCTTACTACCCCTGCAAAAAGCTTGTCCAAGTACCTCTCCAAGAATCTTAGAATCCGACACTACCAGTCGGTAGTAAAACCCGCTCTTCTGTATGCCTCCGAGTATCTGGTAAAGGCTTCTGGTAACGGCTAGGAAGGGCGCACTCATGAAACTGGAGATCAAGAAGAGGAACATCCTGAGGAGGATACTAGGACACGTGAGAGAAGAGGAACGCATCTACAGAATCCGGCACTACGACGTGCTGTACTGACACCTTCACGTGTGTAAGGAAACGGCGACTGGCCTTCTACGGACATTTGATCCGCATTCTTAGGGAAGTAACGGAAGGTCGGGGAAGAAGGCCAGTATTCACTCTGTCTGCTTGCCGGGGGGGTCTCATCCGAGATGTGGAGGAGGCACTACCGGCGGCGATAGAGAGCACTGGGTGCACCCGACTGCAAATTGTTGCTCATGTC
The DNA here is from genome assembly GCF_023897955.1 of Schistocerca gregaria. NCBI lineage: Eukaryota > Metazoa > Arthropoda > Insecta > Orthoptera > Acrididae > Schistocerca > Schistocerca gregaria. The sequence continues at coordinate 432,502,584 of NC_064921.1, forward strand.
GGCACCAATGACTCCTGCCGTCTGGGTTCAGAGGTCATTCTCAGTTCGTACAGGCGGTTGGCGGAATTGGTGAAGGCGGAAAGCCTCTCTCGCGGGGTGGAATCAGAGCTAAACTATATGTAGTATCGTTCCCAGAACCGATCGCGGTCCTCTGATTTGGAGCCGAGTGGAAGGCTTAAACCAGAGGCTCAGACGATTCTGAGAAGAGCTGGGGTACAAATTTCTCGACCTCCGCTATCGGGTGGAGAAATGTAGGGTCCCCCTGAATAGGTCAGGCGTGCACTACACACCGGAAGCGGCTACGAGGGTAGCGGAGTATGTGTGGAGTGCACATGGGGGTTTTTTAGGTTAAAGGATTCCCTCCCTAGGCCCGACAAGACGCCTCCTGAGACGCGGCAAGGTAGGAGTAGGCAAAATGCAACATGGAATAACAATATTACTGTGCTAATAGTAAACTGCAGGAGCGTCTATAGAAAGGCCCCAGAACTGCTCTCATTAATAAACAGTTACAACGCCCATATAGTACTTGGGTCAGAAAGTTGGCTGAAACTAGACGTAAACAGTAATGAAATCCTAAACTCAGTTTGGAATGTATATCGCAGAGACAGGGTGGACAGTGGAGGGGGAGGCATGTTTATAGCGATAAGAAGTGCAATACTATCGAAGGAAATTGACGGAGATACGAAATGTGAAATGATTTGGGTGAAGGTCACGGTTAAAGCAGGCTCAGACATGGTAATTGGATGTGTCTATAGGCCTCTGGGCTCAGCAGCTGTTGTGGCTGAGCACCTGAAGAATAATTTGGAAAATATTTCGAGTAGATTTCCCCACCATATTATAGTTCTGGGTGGAGATTTTCATTTGCCGGATATAGACTGGGAGACTCAAACGTTCATAACGTGTGGCAGGGACAAAGAATCCAGTGAATTTTTTTTAAGTGCTGTATCTGAAAACTACCTTGAGCAGTTAAACAGAGAACCGACTCGTCTGGTGACAAACAGACCCGAACTATTTGAATCAGTTAACACAGAACAGGGAATCAGCGATCATAAAGCGCTTACTGCATCGATGATTTCAGCCGTAAATAGAAATATTAAAAAAGGTAGGAAGATTTTTCTGTTTAGCAAAAGTGACAAAAAGCAGATTTCAGAGTACTTGATGGCTCAACACAAAAGTTTTGTCTCAAGTACAGATAGTGTTGAGGATCAGTGGACAAAGTTCAAAACCATCGTACAATATGCGTTAGATGAGTATGTGCCAAGCAAGATCGTAAGAGATGGAAAAGAGCCACCGTGGTACAACAACCGAGTTAGAAAACTGCTGCGGAAGCAAATGGAACTTCACAGCAAACATAAACATAGCCAAAGCCTTGAAGACAAACAAAAATTACGCGAAGCGAAATGTAGTGTGTGGAGGGCTAAGCGAGAGGCGTTCCATGAATTCGAAAGTAAAGTTTTGTGTACTGACTTGGCAGAAAATCCTAAGAAATTTTGGTCTTATGTCAAAGCGGTAGGTGGATCAAAACAAAATGTCCAGACACTCTGTGACCAAAATGGTATTGAAACAAAGGATGACAGACTAAAGGCCGAAATACTAAATGTCTTTTTCCAAAGCTGTGTAATGTGCGAATACATAAAAAGATAGATCCCTTATCATTTAGCTACAAAATAGCAGGTCAGCAACTGGAAGCAGTTAATTCCATAAATTATCTGGGAGTATGCATTAGGAGTGATTTAAAATGGAATGATCATATGAAGTTGATCGTCGGTAAAGCAGATGCCAGACTGAGATTCATTGGAAGAATCCTAAGGAAATGCAATCCGACAACAAAGGAAGTAGGTTACAGTACGCTTGTTCGCCCAATGCTTGAATACTGCTCAGCAGTGTGGGATCCGCACCAGGTAGGGTTGATAGAAGAGATAGAGAAGATCCAACGGAGAGCAGCGCGCTTCGTTACAGGATCATTTAGTAATTGCGAAAGCGTTACGGAGATGATAGATAAACTCCAGTGGAAGACTCTGCAGGAGAGACGCTCAGTAGCTCGGTACGGGCTTTTGTTGAAGTTTCGAGAACATACCTTCATCGAAGAGTCAAGCAGTATATTGCTCCCTCCTACGTATATCTCGCGAAGAGACCATGAGGATAAAATCAGAGAGATTAGAGCCCACACAGAAGCATACCGACAATCCTTCTTTCCAGGAACAATACGAGACTGGAATAGAAGGGAGAACCGATAGAGATACGCAGGGTACCCTCCGCCACACACCGTCAGGTGGCTTGCGGAGTATGTATGTAGTTGTAGATTAATCCCAAAAGACTCACCACAAGAATCCTCGCAGTGACAGGTAAAAAGAAGGCCTCCTAGAATAAAAGGATTGCATCGATAAAAATGGATCTGGAACAACTGGAGATCCCGTTGGGGAAAACAAAACATCGATTGTGGTTCTGGAAAGATACCCGATAGGGAGTTTTCCCAATGTCGCTCACCAGTAAGTAGACCACAGGGACCAATTGGGGGGGAAGAAATAAATCCGACTCACAGCCTGAAAATGAAGGGCTGCTGTAAGAAGAGTAGATACGAGCCTCGTGCTTCCCAGTAGGCTCAGATGACATCGGCGAAGGAGAAGAAGAAGGTTTTATTATTATTATTATTATTATTATTATTATATCAAGCATTATATTGTAGTTATTAAAATCCTAGTCATCTACCCGTCCGGATGGTCGTGCGTGCTAAAGCGCCGTTTCCAGGCGGTGACGTGTCTCAGCCCCGAATGGTATCCGGCTGGCGGATTAGCGACGAGGGTCGATGTGCCAAGCAGCCTGGATGTGATTATTAGGCGCTTTCTCACATCCCGCTTCACGGATGCTGGCTGTAACCCAAGTCCTGACACAATTAACACGATTCGCAAACGTTTAGAAAACTTCCGTGCACTTTCACATCAGAACGCTACAGGCAGACAGTTGGGGTACACACACTTCCCGTCGCGGGGTGGGGTGGGGCAGGAGCGGGTTATTAATGGTGACAGGAAAGGCTTGTGGCCACCCTTAAAGTTAGCTTGCGAAATCCGTTAATAAGCATGTTGACCCTGCGACGTCAAGCGTGATGATGACGATAGGTTGACTTTCTGGGGGTAGGGGAAAGGGGGGGGGGGGGGGTAAGAGTGCAGCCAATAACAATCTATGACCGCCTCCATAACGGAACGCTGAATCCGCACCTCGGACTCTCAATTTATTACGAGGTTGTGTCGCTCGAGAAGCGGCTTTGAGTAAGTGAGTGAGTGAGTGAGTGCCGGGACTAGCATAATTGCAGACTTGGCTGCGAGCGGCAGTAAAAAGAAGATAACATCGTTAAACATGGTCACCATTGTACGCACAGGCTGCACTGCACTTACTATTGGCGACCTGTTAAAACTACATTACTGGTGATTACTTGCGGCAATTATGCAGGCTCAGGGTTCTTATACGGTCACGAACCTACCGGGAACATTGCTGTACAAATTGTGCCAACCAAGAACCGTTCGTGGACTGATGCAGCGGTTTAATTTGCCGCTGCATCGTCTCGGTTCCTCAGAAATGCCTTTTAGGTGCGAGTTCCATTCCAGGCCGCGGCATAGCTTGTATCTTTTGCATGGTTTAAGTACTAAGGCGTTAACTACTTTATCAAGGATAGAGTGATTCCAGATTATACAGTTCTTCATTGCTGACGATGCAGTCGTTCCATTAACGTGAAGATCTGTTAACACCAGAATGTCTTCAGATACTCACATCTAACGAGAGTGGAGCGAAGAACGGGACCGAGACGGCTTATGTCACTGCTCTTACAGTATGGAGTACTAGGGATCAAGTTCCCTTGCGGTCATCCAGATGTAGGTTTCTGCAGCAAGATACTATTTTTTCCCTTTTTTTTTAGTAGTTTAGAAGGTGCGAATGAGGCACTGGCGCAAATTAGATTATGAGCCAAATCGCAAGTCGTTACTGAATGAAGTAGTCTTAAAACCATTTTGGCGTGATTGCAAGTTTCTTAGCAACTAATGTCAAACGGGTGTCAGTTTTTATTGATTCTGGAAAGGTATTTGATAGCGTCAGTCAGGAATTTTGTAGTTGTTGTGATCTTCAGTCTTAAGACAGCTAGTCTATACTACGCACGTCCCTTCATCTCTGCATAACGACTGCACCCCACATCTATTTGAACCTATTCATTTTATTCGAGCCTTGGTCCCCACTACAATTTTTATCCCCTGCCCTTCCCTTCATTACGAAACTAACAAGTCCTTAATGCATCAGCACGTGTCCTATCAACTGATCCCTTCTCTCAGTCAGGTTGTGCCACAAATTTCTTTTATGCCTAATTCTATGCAGCACCTTCTCACTAGTTGTTCGATACATCCATCTAATCTTCAACATTCTTCTGTAGCTCCGCATTTCAAAAGCTGCTGTTCTCTTCTTCTCTAAACTCTTTATTCTGGACGTTTCACTTCCGTACTTGTCTTTAATCCATACAGATACCTTCAGAAAAGACTTCTTAACATTTAAATTTTTATTTGATGTTAACAAAGTTAACTTTTTCAGAAACACATTTCTTCCAGTGCCACTCTGCATTTCGTATGCTCTCTACTATCGCCTTCTTCAGTTACTTTGCTCCCAAAAGAGCGACACTCATCTAAAACTTTTAGTGTCTCATTTCCTAATAAAATTCCATCAGCATCATCTGATTTAATTCGACTAAATTCCATTATTCTCGTTTTACTTTTGTTGGTGTTAATCTTGTAACTACTTGTCAAGTCGCTTTACATTCCGTTCAGCTGCTCTTCCAAGTCATTTCCCTTCTCTGTAAGGATTACGTTATCAGCAAACCCTAAATTTCTTATTTCTTCTCACGAATTTTAAATTTCCTTTCCAAATTTATCCTTCGTTTTGTTCTCAGTTTGCTGATTGTACAGATTGAATAACATTGCAGTCGAGTCTATTTTTTTTTAAGTTATGAAAAAATGTTCTTCGTTGAAGTTTTTCTCCAATATCTGCCAATGTGCATGCGGAAGGCCCAAAAGTTAGAATAAGGAATGCTGCTGGCATATTAAAACCTAGATAATAGGAATCGTCTTCATTACAGTACTACAGAAGCTGAAGTAAACATGGTCTAGAAACACGTATAACGTCGAAGGTAACAGAAATAAAGAAAAATCTGAATGTAATACAAAAGGTATAGCTAATGGTCTGAGTTTTGGCAAAACTGGCAATTTGCGGTAAGTTCCTATGGGACCAAACTGCTGACGTCATCGGTCCCTAGGCTTACACACTACTTAATCTAACTTAAACTAACTTACGCTAAGGACAAGACACACATCCATGCCCGAGGGAGGACACGAACCTCCGACGGGGGTAGCCGCCCGAACCATGGCAAGACGCTTTTCACCGCGTGGCTATCACGCGCGGCCGTCTGAGTTATGCTCTCTAAAACATACTACCTTCATTAGCGCCTGCTAATCCAATAACACACGATTGGTTTACCAACTCACCTGACAAGGGCAAATATTCAACTTTTGCTTCTATTTCGCTTATGTTCTACTGACATTAATTCTTTCATTTATCTTAACAGTCGTTTATTTCTGACAGTGTCGTGTGATGTATGCTGTATTCATTCAAATCACAATTTTTTCGACTATTCAAGTATCTTCTCTAACTTCTGATAATCTTCATTGTATATATGAATGGGTCTTGTTTCGTATGAAACTTTGTGTAAGTCTTAAAAACTTATTTTATCCGCAGTATTTTAAAGGAAACATTTATATTTTCCAATGAGAGAAAGGAGCGCTGAATGTTACTTGGTATCGATTGAACTACGTGGATTATCAAATGGCTTGGAATGTTTACTGCGATACGTAGTTGCAAGGTGGTGTGAACAACGGGGTAGAATTTCTAGCATCAAACAGGTTCCATACACATGTTGAACGCTGGTCACGGAATACACTGTATCCGTCACCAGTTACATAACAATCTAAACATTTTCTTTCAAACATCAAGTTACACGTGGAAGTCGAAACTTTTTCTAAATGTTCGAACACGACTAATATCATTCAAGGGACACAAAAGAACTAATTATCTTTTAGGTGATACAACGATTCACTTTTTATAAATAATAGACTATTAGTGTGAAAATTGCCCTAAGAGAGAGACTGCAGTTAACATTCGTCTAAGTCTGTGGTAGTCGAACTGGTCCATACATCCTGCAGTGTGCGCTCCAACTTTCACTGTGGGCGGTACGTAGTTGGGGTTTAAAAATAGTTTCCTTAGGTTTCATAAAATTTTTACATAAAATGTAATTATTATTGTTTGCTTTAACTTTCTGCAACTCTGCTTAATGAATTTTTTAACACAAATTACTTTCTCACTTTATAAGTCACCATTACAGAATAACGGGCGCCCCCCCCCCCCCCCCCTGCCGCCGCCCGCATTGTAACCTGCGCCAATCAGCCCGCACATTATTCGTTCGTTTCTTTCGTCAATCGACTCGACTGAATCGAGTAGTTGTACTTTCCTATGTAGCAGGCGCTTCCGCGTCATCGTATTTTATACGTTTCTGTCTGGCACATAAATAGCTACTACATTCGTACGAGAAAAGTCGCGGCCATTTTAGTGAGCTCGATACGTTATTCTGTCTGGCATTTGTTCGAGCAATATTCTGTTCTGTGATTAAAAAGAGATGGTTCAAATGGCTCTGAGCACTATGGGACTTAACATCTGTGATCATCAGTCCCCTAGAACTTAGAACTACTTAAACCTAACTAACCTAAGGACATCACACACATCCATGCCCGAGGCAGGATTCGAACCTGCGACCGTAGCGGTCACGCAGTACCAGACTGAAGCGCCTCGAACCGCACGGCCACACCGGCCGGCGATTAAAACGAGACTAATGGGAGAGATTCTTCAATAAGAGTATAAACACCCTTAATGATCGTGATTCTGTTATGCAAGCGTTGTCTATTTGTCCTACATCTGACTATCCTACTAAAGTACACGCTGTACAAAATATTTGCTTGTCCGCCTGCATCTATTACTACAGTAGAAAGAAGTTTTTCAAGATTGCGGCGTACAAAGACATGGCCGAGGTCAAAAATGGAGGAGGATCGACTTAATGGCTTAGCTCTGTTAAACACTCTCTCTGACATTGATTGTTCTATTGACGATCTAATTAACAAATTTACCAGGAAGATTAGGCGCATAGATTTCATCATTTAATGAAGAGACCTATAACTGTAACTTTTTTATATCATAAGATGGAATTGTCTTGTATACGTTTATAATCAGTTTAAATAAAAATTTCTTAAACCTTGCATGCGACTTATATTTTATTGCGGTAAAAGTAGAGGTATCTCAAGATATCTCCTTGAGGTTTTTCTGTATCCGCAACTATATCAATGTCATTCATTTACTTTCAAGTGTAATATAAATTTACTTGCTGTTCAAGAAACAGAACGTAACTGTCACATTCTGGTATGGAATACGCCCCGTGCAAAGAAACTGAGCCCAGGAAAGCACCGACAAAAGTAGCGTATGTACTGTAGGAAACGCTGTATATGATGTAAATCAAGACAGTACTTACTTTCTCCAACTCGCCGAGCATGGCGCTGCAGTCGTTGTGTGCTGCTGAGGCTGACTGTCACGACATCTGTGAAAGAACAGAGAAAACAAGTGTGAGAACGAATGATATAAATGCTGGAGTAGAACGCGCACTTTCTTTTATTTTTACTGCCACATCGCCTTACTTATTTCAGTTATTTAACAAAAATATTATTGCAAAAAATGAAGATTTGTTGAAATTGTAACTGAATTAATTTCCGTCATAGAAATAGCTGTAAAAAATATTTCAAATGTTATCAGAAGTTCAGGCAAGAGTTGGACTTCCTTGTGTAGTTCATCTTTACAGTTTTGTCTAAAATTGTTCCCACTTACGAGCTGTATACTTACGATCAACCTATACAATTATTTCTGTTGACAGGAGTTCAATTTTATAGGTATTCTTTGTCTGTAAGGATTTGTATATTTAAGAATTGAACGTATAACGTGATGTAAGAGGCAGTGGCCATTTTGACACTTTTCTGAATGAGTTCATTGTATGTCGCAAACATTTGTTATTTCTTATGAAGCTATCTAGCGTAAGATCTTTGATAAAATCTGCTTATACTGTAAATATTTGTCTGGCTTGGCGACTCGTTGAACCACAGCTTGTCACTAGCACAACTGGTGCTGGGCTTGAAATTCTCTTCGCATGCTAGACGCGGGTTTCCGGAAGTGTGTTCCGCGGGAAGTGAATACGTGCTCCTCGAAAAACTATTAAGAAGGTGAATTTTTTCGACATTTTAACGATATCAATTTTTTAGGGTTTTATTATGATTTTTGTGTTATAGTCATAATTTAAAATTGTAGTAATCTTTGATTAAAATAAGCTTTTCTCATTTTAAAAAAATTATTACCTTTGAAAATAAACAAAGTGTTACATCGGCGTACCTTGGTTCTAAGGTGTTCCATCAGAGGAAAAGTTTGGGAACCTCTGTGTTAGAGGGGGGCAGCCGTTTGGAATGTCCACCCACATAGTTACTTTCGTTACGCAGATGTAATAACTTTCTTTTCTAGCATATCTGTGGATGAGCAACCTTTGTTGGCTTCCACGTACTGAACTGCTTGTGATAATAACGCTTTTGCCGAGACTTTTCTGTCATTTGATCGTAATACTGGAACAGACCAGAAATTCAAGAAAGTTCTGTCTCCTGTTCTGGACTGGAATTACACCTAAATTTCTTACGAAACGTTGATACCGAAGACTACGAACAAAATTTCATAAATGAGTTCGGTTCTATTACTGTGGCTGTACAAACTGTTTTATTTATTGAAAGAAAGTGTGATTAATTGCCGGACTACGGATCCATATGTCTGGGAAGTAGGCAGTCCTAGGAATTTTATTTGCCACTTAACACTGTTTTTACCTCTGGCAATGTTTGTTAATGTGCAAATTCGTGACTCGGTGTGCACGTTAAACTTCAGGTTTCTCTATAACTGGAAGCCACTTCAGAGATCACAGAAGAACAAGGACATACCACCTCCGATAGGACCATGGCCAAAAGTAGAGTACTCCGGTGTTAAAACAAATCTTTGCGTTGATGACTACTGCACTTTCTATATTTGTGAGGCTGTTTGTGGCAGGAGATATACACATGAACCTTTTTCTTCCACATGCTACGCACGACGTCACATCGTTACTACAGACACTACGTAAAAATTACAAGCCAAGAATCTCTATTAGACTACTGAAATATTTCCCACATAGAGGACGTTTGGTTTGTGGAATTTTCGCTTAGTTTAGAAATAGAAATAGTAACTTAAATACAGTCTTGGTCGTACTCAAAAGCACAATTACGCTTTCTCTCACGCTACGAATGTCGACTGGGGAATTTATGTACCACGTACAGTGCTTGTGGGGTTCAGCATTTTGGATGTAACATTTGGATAATACCGAAACTGGAGCTCACAAATAGATGTCATTTGGCAGACACTGGACATTATTATTCGGTCCGAGAATGGCAGCTGGTTCTAAATGTAGATGGTTCAAATGGCTCTGAGTACTATGGGACTTAACATCTGAGGTCATCAGTCCCCTAGACATAGAACTACTTAAACCTAACTCACCTAAGGACATCACACACATCCATGCCCGAGGCAGGGTTCGAGCCCGCGACCGTAGCAACAGCGCGTTCCGGACTGAAGCGCCTAGAATCGCTCGGCCACAGCGGCCGGCTCTGTATGAAGAAAAAAGTAAGTTAATGTAGATAAGTGGAAAAACAAACCCGTAATTTAGAATACTGTGTTAGTGATTAGTGATGTGCTGACTGACCCAGTCACGTCGATTAAAGATCTTGGCTTAACGTTGCAAAACAATAAGAAACGGAATGAGCTTGTAAGAATTGTAGGAGGGAAGGCGAATGCTCGACTTCGGTTTATTGGAAAAAAATTGAGAAAGAGTGATTCATCTGTAAAGGAGACCGCATATAGTACACTAGTGCGACCCACTGTTGAGTATTTTTCGAATGTTTGAGATCCGCGACAGGTCGGATTAAAGGAAGACATTGAAGCATTTCAGAGTTGGACTGGTAGATTTGTTACCGGTAGGTTCGAATAATACGCAAGTATTACGGAGATGCTTCGGGAACTGAAATGGGAACCACTGAAGGGTAGGCGACGTTCTTTTCGAGGAGCACTACTGAGAAAATGTAGAATTCCTGTATTTGAGGCTGACACCAGAACATATATTTCGCGTAAGAACCAAGAAGATAAGACTATAGAGATTAGGACACGTCCGGAGGCATATAGGTGGTCGTTTTTGCCCCGCTCTGTTTACGAGTGGAACAGAAAAGGAAATGACGAGTTGTGGTACAGGGTGACCATCCCACGGCCCGTACAGTGGTTTGCGGAGTATGTATGTACGTGTGTATGCTGATGCAGATGTAGAACCATTCTGTTCTTTTCCTTATGTTAACACAAAGACACCACTTCTTGTCACCAATAACGATACAGCATAGGAATGGTCGGCGTTGTTCACGAGCCAGTTGATGAGCAGCAAACAGAGCTACACATGTGGCCATCCTCTGATTCTTGTCATTTTGGCTTAGAACATGCGGTACCTATACAACCGATCTTTGAACCTTACCTATTGCATGCCAATGTTGCGTTGTGGTGGAATGATCACCGTTCATCGGATTTGCCAGTTCTCGACTACAATGACTTGGATCATAGTGAATTAACGCGTTTAAACGACCTTCATCAAACCCCGAAGGTCTTCCTGAACGTGGAGAGTCACTAATGTCAAAACGACACGTCTTAAAACGAGAAAACTATATTTTTACCGTGCTGCGTACAGTGGCATTATCCCATACACGACGCAGATATTTCCGACTGTCTCCACCACTGTCAACCCTGCTACATTTCAGTTTCGACCGTCGTCAGCTATATTGCTCCCCAAACATCAAAACTTACGACAACTTTAAGTATCTCGTTTCTTAATGTAATTCTCTCAGCATCAGCCGATTTAATTTACCTACATTCCACTATCCTTGTTTGGCTTTCGTTGATTTTCATCTTCTATCCTCCTTTCAAGACACTGTCCATTCCGTTCAGCTGTACTTCCAAGTCCTTCGCTGTCTCTGACAGAATTACAATGTCATCGGCAAACCTCAAAGTTTTTATTTCTTTGCCGTGAAGTTTAATTGCACCGCAAATTTTCCTTTGCTTTCCTTTATTCTTGATAAACGTACACATTGAATAACATCGAGGATATGCTACGATCCCGTATCACTCCGTTCTCAACCACCGGTTCCCTTTCATAGCTCTCGACGCTTAATTACTGCCGTTTGATTTCTTTACAATTTGTAAATAGCCTTCCACGCCCTGTATTTTACCCCTACTACCTCCAGAATTTCAAAGACAGTATTCCAATCAACATTATCAAAAGCTTTCTCTAAGTCTACAAATGTTGATAAACCCAGGTTTGCCTTTCATTAACCTGTCTGTCTTCTATTGGAAGCCGTGGGGTTAGTATTGACTGGCGTGTTCCTACACTTCTCCAGAATCCACACCGAATTCCGCCGAGGTCAGCTTCTACCAGCTTTTCCATTCTTCTGTAAAGAATTAAGCACTCCGTCTTCAGGCCACGAGTGGCCTACCAGGACCATCCGACCGCCGTGTCATCCCTCAGTGGAGGATGCGGATAGGAGGGGCGTGGGGTCAGCACACCACTCTCCCGGCCGTTATGATGGTATTCTTGACCGAAGCCGCTACTATTCGGTCGAGTAGCTCCTCATTTGGCATCACGAGGCTGAGTACATCCCGAAAAATGGCAACAGCTCATGGCGGCCTGGATGGTCACCCATCCAAGTGCCAACCACGCCCGACAACGCTGAACTTCGGTGATCTCACGGGGCCCAGTCTGTCCACTGCGGAAGGCCGTTGCTCCTTTAAAGAATTTGTGTTAGTATTTCACCGCCAGAGGGAAAAATATTACGTTTTTCCTTCCTGATCATTTCTAAGTTCCCTTGTCTGGGCACTTTCGTGGCCATGCCTGAGCGATAGTGACAGTCACTGAGTCGTTCGTTACTCATGCACATTTCTTACAAATAAGAGTGGGTTTCTCCACATTGAGATAGCGAAATTCAAGAAAACTATCCTGACCAGGCCGGGAAACATATTTTGTCATTTCTTATATTTTCAGTTAAATTTGGATGACGTTAGTCGTTTTTTCGTTTGAAAGTGGAGGAGTTGCGGATTCAAAGGGGGAGACGGGGTAGGAGGGTCATGGGTGTCATGACGCCTCCCCCACCCACTCCCTCTCCCCCCCCCCCCCCCACACACACAAAGAAAACGTCACTAAAAGCGTTTATATTTTTCCATTGGTCAAGTTACAAATTTCTCTTAGGGAACGAAATAGTAGGAAAACTAAGAGTCTCGCAAATGGGAAGGAATTCTAGAAAATTGCTAACTCTGTTCGGCCTCAACGGCTGCAGTATGCATTCCAGTCTGCTAAAGTCAATCATTCAAATTCTGCTGTACCTGCTGCACCAACAAATCCGACACAGTTCAAGAGTCCGCGCGTAGAACAGGCAAATCATAGGAGTACAGAAATGGAAACGATTTCCACTTATAAAACAGAGAGAGAGAGAGAGACTTCCAGAGTATAGGCGAAAACGACTGAAGGAAACAGTATTACCACTACTTCAACGCTTGCACATGTCGTTACAGTTGTTTGATCATGTACTTCTTAATTTCTCAGAAGATTGATGTACTCCTCTAAAATGATTAATCTGAAGATGTGCTAAAGCAATACACAAACAACTGTTACATAGAAATTAATATTGTTATATTAAAATATGTCATATATTGACGTACCATTACTATTAAACTCGTAGGCATCTATGACACTTTAAAACTAGTGGTGACAGAAAGTTACCCTTAACTTTAGGAGGTGTGGTGGGCATTACTTTGTACGATTCCCACCGTTCTTTGCGTTCGCCTTCTTCTAGAACAAATGGAGGGAAGATTTATGCTCTACAAACGTGAAAATAAATGGAAGGTGGCTGTAACTGAGAATACACTGGAACTTCTGTTGTTTCATTCAGCGTGTGCGTGGCGCGGTGGGTAGGTTACTCTGTGTGCTACCAGGTGTCAGCACCGTGCTGTGAGCACATGCAACTTGCCGATAGAATGCGCTGAGCACATCTAATTGCTAGAAAGCCTGTGTATAGGCTCGCAAATACCTGCCATTTACAATAATTTACTGAAGTTTCAGCCAGAGTGCCAGTAAACTATGCTTGTTGATGTTGGTAATTATTTGCCATAACTGTGCAATTGTAAAATTTTTGTAAGAGTTTTTTTATCTGTCGGTGCTCCCCTCTTTTACTCATCTTTGTATACCGTCATCATTTTCGTTTATGTTGTATTCCACGTATCTTCTGGCTCATGCTTCTGGTCTTTTTTTATAGACCGAAATTTCTACATCATCCACTGATAAAGCAAATTTTATTCCCAGCTCTTAGAAAGCATCAGCACACATTATCAACTGCAAGCACTTTATCCACTTAGACATCGACTTCGGGGGAGGCCAGTAAACACCCATAGAATCATTAAACTCGAACTGTTTCCTGCACAGAGTGAAAGTATGATTTGTGTCGTGCTGTCTGATTCGTAACGATGAAATGGAAAAATATGGGATTATTCAAAAAGAGGGCATCGTACGGGTTTGGTAAACACTATAGACACTAAACATGTTAAGTCAGCTTCAGTATATTTCCATGGGGGCTCTAAAATCCAGGTTTGCGAACCCGACTTCCCAATACTGCTTCTGGTTAGTGATATAAACATTCCAATTCTGTTTTCGGAAATAAAGTCCGAGCTGCTGGATTTCTCTTCCATAATCAATGTTCGCTTCATTGCAGATGTCAATCGTTTTTCACAGTTGTTTGGGCTGTTAAGTGCCATCTTTTGACGTAAATATAATACTGAACGTAAGACTATCCACTTCCTTACTTGAAGAAAAACGGCCATCGCACTGACCAAATGGTAAACCAAAATAGCTGATATCCGGAGGGCATTGCGTAAAATAATTGGTCGGAAAACTGACCTTTGACTAAGCTAGGGAAAACAATTGAGGCTTTGAAATAAAATCGTGAGCGAAAATCTGTTTCCGACATTCAGTTTTCGTCTACGGAAGTTGGTTGCGTGTAAATGTCTGAAATGAGCACACACGAGAAATTAACTGAATCTCGTCGATGTGCTACTGTGGACATTTTAGCGGACGGAGGGTCTTTCCGGGTAACTGTCCATACGACAGACGTGACGTTCAGCTGTGTTGGTACCATACGTCCACAGAACGTATATGTGTACAAGAGCTGTTCAAAAAATTCCGGCACTTTGTCCACAAGATTTTTTTCTACGCTTACCTTCTATTTATTGCGAATGGTCTCCTTCGAAATAGTGTCTTCCACAATTGATACACCGCTCCCGACTTCGTTCCCACTTCCGGAGGCAGCCTTCGTACGCATCTTGCTGGATCGCGCGAAGTATCGTATGAGAATTTTCTTTGGTCTCCCCTGTCTTCGTTCTTTCAACCGGGTTTTCAACTTTGGAAATAAAAAAAGTTCGCAGGGGCAGAGTACGGAGGAATGAGGCAGCACAGTGATTTCGTTTTTTGTACAATAGTCGCGCACCAACAGGAGTGAATGTGCGGGCGCGTTATTTTGATGCAAGAGCCATGAATTGTCTCGCCACATTTCAGGCCGTTTCCTTCTCACATTTTCTCGCAGGCGTCGCAACACGTCCCGATAGTACAATGAATTAACAGTTTGTTCCTGTGGCACGAATTCCTGATGAACTAATCCTTCAAAGTCGAAGAAGACTATCAACATGGCTTTGACATTTGGCCTGACATGACGAGATTTTTTTTTTTTTGTCTTGGAGAACCTTCAAAGGGTTTAGATGGCTCTAAGCACAATGGGACTTAACATCTGAGGTCATCAGTCTCCTAGACTTAGAATTACTTAAACCCAACTAAGGACATCACACACATCCATGCCCGATGCAGGATTCGAACCTGCGACTGTAGCAGCAGCGCGGTTCCGGACTGAAGCGCCTAGAACCGCTGGGCCACAACGGCTGGCGGAGAACCTTTCCCCACCTATTGCGAATATTGAATCTTGGTCTCAACATCATAATCGTAGACCCACGTCTCATCAGCTGTTATGATTCTCTTAAAGAATACTTCCTTCTCACTTATGTGATCCAAAAGCTCTTCCCAGATTGCGAAGCGAAAGTCTCTCTGGTCTCAACTCATGAGCCGTGCGACGAGCTTGGCGGCAACACGATGCATTCCTAGATGCCGTGTCAGGATTTTATGACATTGTTCAATTGAAATGTTACATTCTTCTACAACCTCTCGGACAGTCGAGCTTCGATTGGCACGCACAATTTCGTTGACGTTCCTAACATGAGCGTCGTCGGTAGACGTTGAAGAGTATCCTGAACGACGGCCGTCTTTAACTTCCATCTTTTTAAACCGTGCGAAGCATTCGAAACACTGAGTATGGCTTAAGCACTCATCACCGTAGGCTTCCTGCATCATTTGGTGTGTCTCTGAATAGGTTTTATTGAGTTTCACGCAAAAGTTAATGCAGGTGCGTTGCTCCTCTAACTCTGCTATTTCGAAATTCGCAAACTGTGCGACACAACGTTCTACTCAGTACAACACTGAAAAGCAACTAACAGGCATACAACACTGAAACTTCCGGTACTCGTCTATTAACCATAGTCGTATGCAGAGATGCCAACCGCATTTCGCTACAACGCACCACTGGCCGAAATTATGAATATTCCGAAATCATCTGAACAGAACTGAACGATAGGCGAACGCGCGCGCAATTCATTTGGTCATGTTCCGTTCACATTCGCCAGTCTTTGTTTGTGTTCCGCTTGTTTTCCGCTTGTTTTCGCGAACTACCAAAGGAAGTTCGTGCCCCTCTCCACTTCGTCGCTTGCAGCACAGAAAAGTTTCGTGTGCTGTCTTGTCTACTTTTCTCGTTGACGTGCGTTGCGTGAGTGGTGGAGTGGTCTGAAGACAATGTAATGTTGTTGACAGAAAAATGTAGATACCAGCAGCAGAGGTGCTTTTGGGATCCGAGAAAATGACAACACATATGCCGAAAGAAAAGAAACATGGTTGAAAAAACTTGCTTAAGCGCTCACAGATCCAACTTCCTACTGGGGACGTGAGAAAGACGATAAATTCATTAGATGCTCGCAAGAGGCGGGACGGAGTAAATAAGCACAAGCTTTCTGCACATTTTTATTAAATAAGGAAAGTGCAATCAGTTTCATTGAAAGTAAACAATAGCAAATATGTATCTGTTGTACTGAAAAATTTGAAAATATACGAAAGACTTGGATCATTCGCGTTTCTTGCGTTCGTGTTGTTTGTAATTACATTGTTGATGTATCACTGATAAGTTACAGCTTTTTAATGACGAATAAAAATTGTGTACCAGGATCAAGATGTATGCCTTCTAGCAAAGTGTACAGCAGATTTGATCAAGTAGAGTATGTGAAATATCGTGTGTGTATTTCACATTTCAGTAATTGTATTTCTTGACATCATTTTTCCTATATGGACTTCAATAAAATTGGAGGGAAGCACGGAAGGTAAAAATCGCAGAGGGAGACCAAGAGATGAATACACAAGCAGATTCGAAAAGATGTAGGTTGCAGTAGTTATTCGGAGATTAAGAGGGTTGTACGGGATAGAGTAGCATGGAGAGCTTCATCAAACGAGACCTCATACTGGAGACCACAACAACAAGAGTTGCTATAAGCCCTTGTTCATCTTCGATAGTGTGAAACTGCTTTATTCTACTGCAGACTCTTTGCTTTCCAAATTTTGAGACAAGGTAGTATGGACCAAAACAAGAAAGAAATTGTATGGTAAGCATGGGCTCTCCCTGAAGGAATGAACTTTAGAACAGATATTTACTGGACTTTCATTCTTCTTTTGGTGCATAGTACCACTTCTACGAGTCGATAGCAAACGAATATAGACAACAATAGTTCAGGCATTCATGCCGATGTCGCAAGCCGAAGATGAAGAGATAGAGAAAGTATATGAGAGTACTGAAATTATAAATCTGTACGTAAAGGGAGATAAAAAACTAACAGTCGTGGAGAGACGGAATGCGGTTGTGCGGGAAGGAGCAGAAGAAAGGGTTACGGCAGAATACGAGCTTGGCACTAGGGATAAGAGAGGAGAAAGACTAATTGAGTTCTTCATACATTTCAGCTAGTAATAGCGAATACTCTGTTCACGAATCACAAGAGGAGGAGGTTTATTTGGAAAAGGCCGGTGGACAAGGAAAGACTTCAGTTACATTACATCATGGCCAGTCCGAGATTCCGACTCAGATACTGGATTGTGATGTGTACCCAGGAGGAGATATAGACTAAGATCACAATGTAGTAGTGATGAAGAGTAGGCTAAAGTTTAAGAGACTATTCAGTAACAATCAATGCGCGAAGAAGTGGGATACGGATGTACTAAAGAATGAGGGGAAGTCCTCTGAGGCTGTAGACACCACGGTAATAGCTCAGTTGGCAGTTCAGTTGAGGAGGACTGAACATCTCTAAAACGAGCAGTCACAGAAGTTGGAAAGAAAAATATAGGGACAAGGAAGTTAACTGCGAAGAAAAGATAACAGAAGAACTACTTCAGTTGATCGATGAAAGCAGCAGGAAATATGAAAATGTTGAAGGAAATTCAGGAACAGACAAACATAAGTCGATGGGGAATGAAATAAACATATCAAAAAACGTTGGATTTTGTATCACAGACACAGTCCCTTTGACTGCTCAGAGATGTCACTAAACCCGTCCAAAGATGTAAACAATTATGCATGAGCAGCGCCTATTAGTCGGAGGGGTTCCAACAGCCAGTCAGTTCCAGTCATTCCATCAGGAAGAAGGTACACGGCCCGTGTTGTCTGTAGTTCAACCATGCCTAGACGGTCTATACCACGGTTCGATCACGTCCGCATTGCTACTTTGTGCCAGGAAGGGCTCTGGACGAGGGAAGTGTCCAGGCGTCTCGGAGTGAACCAAAGCGATGTTGTTCGGACGTGGAGGAGATACAGAGAGATAGGTACTGTCGATGACAAGCACGCTTAGGCCGCCCAAGGGCTGCTACTGCAGTGGATGACCGCTACCTACGGATTATGGCTCGGAGGAACCCTGACAGCAACGCCACCATGTTAAATAACGCTTTTCGTGGTACGACAAAAACTGTGCGGAATAGGCTGCATGACTGCCAACTTCACTCCCGACGTCCATCTTTGCAACAACAACACCATGCGGCGCAGTACAGATGGGCCCAACAACGTGCCGAATGGACCGCTCAGGGTTGGCATCGCGTTCTCTTCACCGATGAGTGTCACATATGTATTCAACGAGACAATCGTCGGAGACGTGTTTGGAAGCAACCCGGTCAGGCTGAACGTCTTAGACACACTGTCCAGCGAGTGCATCAAGGTGGCACATGTGGGGCCGACGTAGGCCGTTTATGGTCATGGAAGACGCCGTAACGGCTGTACGATATGTGAATGTCATCCTCCGACCGATAGTGCAACCATATCGACAGCATATTGGCGACGCATTCGTCTTCATGGACAACAATTCGCGCCCCCATCGTGCACATCTTGTGAATGACTTCCTACGGGATACCGACATCGCTCGACTAGAGTGGCCAGCATGTTCTTCAGACATGAACCCTATGGAACATGCCTGTGATAGGTTGAAAACAGGCTGTTTATAGACGACGTGACCCACCAACCACTCTGAGGGATCTACGCCGAATAGCCGTTGAGGAGTGGAACAATCTGGATCAACAGCGCCTTGATGAACTTGTGGATAGTATGCCACGACGAATACAGGCATACATCAATGCTAGAGGAAGTGCTACTGGGTATTAGAGGTACCGGTGTGTACAGCAGTCTCAACCACCACCTCTCAAGGTCTCGCTGTATGGTGGTACAACATGCAATGTGTGGCTTTCATGAGCAATAAAAATGGCAGAAATGATGTTTACGTTGATATTTATTCCAATTTTCTGTACATATTCCGGAACTCTCGGAACTGAGGTGTTGCAAATCGTTTTTTTTTTATTTGTGTATATAGGAAGTACAGGGGGCTAAGGCGGTCGCGCGGTTCCAGACTGTAACACCTAGAACCGCTCGGCCACCCCAGCCGGCAAGGCAGAAGGATAGATAACATCCCATGAAAATTTCTAAAATCATTGGGGGAAGTGGCTGTAAAATGACTATTCAGGTTGATGTGGAAAATGTATGAGATCGGCGATAAACCGTCAGGCTTTCGGAAAAACATCATTCACATAATTCCATGGTTTGCTTTTAATATGCAGAAGAGTGGAAAAGAAAATTGAGGATATATTACGTGACTCTCAGTTTGACCTTAGGGCAGGTAAAGGCACAGTGAGGCAAATCAGTTCTGGCGTTGCGGTTGATAATGGAAGCAAGACTAGAAAAATCAAGAGACGTTCATAGGATTTGTTGACCTGGAAAAGCGTTCGACATTGTGAAATAGTACAAGATGTTCGAAATGAGAAAAATGGGCGGGTAATACAAAATCTGTACAAGAACCAAGAGGGAACAATAAGAGTGTAAGACCAAGAACGAAGCGCTCAGTTTAAAAAGAGTGTAAGACAGGGATGCAGTCTTCCGCCCCTACTGTTCAATCTGTACTTAGAAGAAGCAGAGACGGGAATAAAAGAAAGGTGCAAGAGTGGAATTAAAACTCAAGGGAAAGGGTATCAATGATACGATTCGCTGATGACATTGCTATCCTGAGTGAAAATGAAGAAGAATTACATGATCTGCTGAATGAAATGAGAATGGCGAGTTCAGAATATGGACTGAGAGCAAAGCGAAGGAAGACGAAAGTAATGAGAAGTAGCAGAAATGAAAACAGCGAGAAACTTAACAGCAGGATTGGTGATCACGAAGTAGATGAAGCTGAGAAATGTTGCTATCTAGGCAGAAAAATAACCCATGACGGACGGAGCAAGAACATAAAAAGCAGAATAGCGCTGGCAAAAAGGGCATTCCTGGCCAAGAGAAGTCTGTTAATATCAAACATAGGCCTTAATTTGAAGAAGAAATGTCTGAGAATGTACGTTTGGAGCAAAGATGGTAGCAAAAGTGGACTGCTGGGAAAGCGGAAATGAAGATAATCGAAGGATTTAAGATGTGGTGCTACAGAAAAAGCGTGAACATTGGTTGAACTGGTAAGGTATGAAATGTGGAAGTTCTCCAGAGGGTCGGCGAAGAAAGGAATATATGGTATATACTGACAAGAAGAAGGGACAGAATGATACTTCATATGTTAAGACAACAGGAAGCAACTTTCATGGTTCTGGAGGGAGTTGTAGAGAGTAAAAAGTGTAGAGGAAGACAGAGATTGGAATAAATCCAGTAAATAATTGAGGACGTAGTAGCAAGTGCTACTGTGATATGAAGAGGTTGGCACAGGAGAGAAATTCGTGGCGGGCTGCTTCAAACCAGTCATAAGACCGATCATTTCTCAAAATACGGAAAGCGAAGCTCTTATCGTAGAAGACATTTGTTTCAAAGAACTGATGATGAACAACTGGTCATAGATATGCATTTTGGAGTCTATATTTTGTAGACCTTTTTTGCTTCGGATTATCGTTCCTGTCATATCACTCAATACTGACCATTACTTATGGGACACCCTGCATAGCAGCAATTGAAATGCGAAACAATCAGTAATGTAAATGGCTCCAACTGCTGATAATTAGAGTGTTTGCTGGCATTTATTCGGGTTGTACTGGTCGTCGATAATAAATGTCCTACTTGTAAATTTCGTCCTTAGCTCTAGTGAGAATGCGTCAACCGACATAGTGCAAAGATTTGCAAACATTGCTGCGGAAGATTGTAGATGCAGTTCAATGTTAACTGAACTGCCTCCACGTACTCCGCGTTTACATACGAATTCAGACACCTAAATTTACACTTGCAACGTCATTTTGCGTACTTCGTAAAAAATGAGGGCTTTCGCAGTGCAAAATAATCCTCTCTGAACATGGATCTCACTATATAGCGTTTTACCCTGTGTGACGGTTACTAGAGCCAAAACCAATAACGCACTGTTCATAGGCTAAGCTCGTTATCTCGTATTTTCTTCCGTTCTTCCAATGTAAACGCTTGTTTACAGATAAAAGCGAATGGTAGTGAACACGCAATTTGTCTGCGAATGCTTGTTCGTTTGTTTCCGCTGGTGTAAAGCAGTCCTCAGTGATTTTATTTCGTATTCCATTCGCGTATTGAGCGAGGGGAAAAACAACTGTCGCTATTCCCCTGTTGGCGCCCTAATCCCTCTTATCTTATTCTCATGATCCCTACGCGTGATATACTGCGGTGGCAGCAGAATGATCACACTATCCTCTTCGAATACAGGTTCTCTAAATTCATCCAACGGGCTTGCGCGAGAACTACACTACTTTCTTCAAGGAATTCTTAGTTCCCTGAGCATCTGGAGTACACTTTCGTGTGGATTACACCGACCTGTTACGTTCCTAACAGTGCGGTGCTGATGTCACGTGTACCTGATAAGAACACCAAACGCTGGAACAATACTGTAGAGCCGTTTTCGCGACTATTGTGCCACGGCAGACTGTTGTGCCGCAACAAAGTGAACGGCGTGACACCAACATTTATGTAATGTTGTAAGAAATTAAGGCGTGTCGCTTTTAGACATTCCGTAAATTTTTATGTTTTTAAAGAAATTAAATGAAATTTATTTCCTTTGACTTTAAGGAAGGCGGTGCCTGTTTACTCCTTGATTATTTAATACATGGCCATAACTGATATATTTTCATAGAAATTAAATGTAATTTATTTACTCAATATTGTTGTACTTTGCTTACCTTAAGTTATTTGTATACCCACCAGTACCACTACATAGTCTACGCCACCAGAGGGAGGGTACTTTGTAACACCGCATCTTCTGTGTACGACTGGCTATACGTGCCTTTCCCTAAAATTCCGGGGTTTGCAAAAATATCTGTCCCTCAACAGCAGAAACCTTAATGCCAGTGTATAACGAAACGGTAAAACCAGTCCTTGGTTCAGAAGCTGTTACTGAATTCCAAAAAATCTCTCTGCTGACGCATTCAGCCACCATTTTAGTGACATGTTCAATGACGATGAAGACACTTTGAGGGCGAAAATAAAGAGCAGACATAAATTCTCAATTCAAATTGACAAGTCCACCGATGTAGGAGGTCACTCACGACTTCTGTCCTACATGATATGTTGTTGGGCATGTAGTTGCATATAACACGTGAAGAAATATTTCGTGCGACTAATGAGTATTTGGCCCGCAATGAATTAACGTGGGAAGATTGCGTTAGTGTTTGTACAGACGGAGCAGCCTCTATGACAGGCCGAGTAAAAGGATTCGTGGGTGAAGTCCACCAAGTAAATCCTATCTTACGAAGTGACCATTGTCTCATTCATCGCGACGTCATTGTTGTTGCATCTTACCATCTCCTCTGAAAATCGTAATGAACGAAGCAGTCAAAGCCGTGAACATCAAATCGCAGCCTCTATAATGCCGCTTTTTAATGTTTCGTGTCAAGATATGGGATAATAGCAGACTACGTTTCTCATACATACAGAAGTACGAGGGTTATTTCGAGGTAAAGTGTCAATGCAAATGTTTGAACTTAGAGATGAGGTACTCATATTTTTGGCTACTGAGGGGCAGGAGTATGCGGTCTTATTTGCACATGATAAATGGATATCCGAGCTGGTAAATCTTTACGATATTTTCGTACGCGTATACAGGGAAATGCGGTTACGCCTATTCAGGAAAACGCGGTGGGGAAATGAAAATATTCTGACTGCTGTGTATAATATTTAAAGATTTCTTAATTAGTTAAATTTTTGGATACAGACAATTGAAAATGGATCGTGTGAGATGTTTTCAACTACATGGACCCTTACTGACGATGATAAGATGCTGATGGACTTAATTAAAGAACATTTACAGCTGAATTTCAAAAAATATTTTGGAGAGAATGTTGAAGATTTTGACTGCGTTCGTGATCCATTCGTGGATTCGGAACTTCTTCCTAATAACTTGAGTTTAGGCTTACAAGAGAAAGTGGCAGACTTGAAAACAGATTGGTGTGCCGCCACGCAGTGAACGGTGTGACGCGAACATTTAAATACTGTTCTAAGAAATTAAGGGATTTAGATTTTAGATATTTAGCGAATTCTTATGCTTTTAAATAAATTAAATATAATTTACTTCCTTTGATTTTAAGTAAGGAGGTGCTTGTTTACTCCTTGCTCATTTAATACGTGGCGGTAACTGATATATTTTCATAGGAATTAAATGTAATTTATTTACTTTAGTATTATTGTTGCACTTTCTACATCGAAGTGTCTTTGAATACTTTTTGAGTCGTCAGTAAGCAGTAAATCCCCGGATATCTTTGAGTTGTGACAGAAATTAATACATTAAAGCGAGAGAGACTAAGATCCATCGATGAAGAAATGACGCTTACTTTGTCAACGGTTCCGCCGCGAATCAGCCGTCAGTGTGCAGCTAACACCCAAACCTCTAGATGTCAGACACTTAGATCGATACCAGGCGTTGTATGGCAACAGAGGGTGAACTGAAACACCGATTTAATTCGTGCTGTGTGCTATCGTCCAGCAGAACGTGCGTAAACGGTAATTAAAAGTATCACCAGCCGAGGAAAACCGTATCTGTGAGTGATTGTATTACGGTTCTCGCGTGGACGAGAAGAAGAGCGTTCAGACCCCACCTACGACAATTGTTCTGAACTAATTGCAAGTGAAATTGTTATATGGGAGAACATTTTCCTTACATGTGAAAGAATTTTCAGAGTTTCTAGCAATGTTCTTTTGGCATTCTGCTTTTGCTTCGTTGGTTGAGCGTTATGTACTTATTATTGATCTTATTATTTTGTTTATTGCTAATTATTATTACTACTATTACTTCCGCACGTGTGAAGAAACTGTTTCGTTATTTTTTTGTTCTGATTGTATGTTTTGTGAAACTACAAATGTACTCTATAGGTTTACTACTTTCAATGAAGCGAAGCGAAAGCACACTGCCAAGAGAACATTGCGGTAAACTCCAAACAGACCTTTTACATGTTTGCTGCTTCGATCGCGTTCAAATTTCGTCCAGCGATTTTAAACGGTCGGTATTGGTTCCAGCCTGTACAGAGAGGAAAAACTGCGACTCGCTTCACTCCAAGGGGTGCGATCACGTTCAGTGGTGCTGCAGGACTTCAACATCCTTACAGAAGGGTTGTATCGTCCGAACGTGTCAGCAGTGTCAAACTTCGTCAAGAACGTCGTCCTGCTGCTTATCGCACTTCAAATTGTCGTTTTCCATCTCGAAACGTGTGGGAATCAAAGCACCAGCGAAAGAGGTGGTTCCATTGACGCCCCTTTATGCCACCCCTGTGGCCTTTTCGTGTCATTTCTGAGCGATGGTATTTATGAAATGTTTTCCTCGGCCACCTATAAGAAAACCTCTTGATATCAATACTGGACATCGCAGTTTTGACTTCCGTCGCAGAAGTATCAAGAGAACGGTTGATGTGGGGGTATGACGGACTTCCCATAATGTAACACAATGGCTTGGGCAGAACTATTGTGAAATCAAAAACTCACGTAAAACTCACATGAACTTCTGATTTCTGTTTGAGGCGTAGTCGAGCATTACAGAGAAATGTTGTAGGTGCCCTTGAGTGAAATTTCGAACTTCTGCGTTGCAATGGGAGACAGCTACGGGCTTCCGAAAAAGTGGTATTTTAATTGTGTTCCGCAGTTTATTAATGTGACGCAAGGCAGAAGCGTAACGTAGTCCATGTCAAGTGAGCCCTCTTTGGAGTGTAACCTTAACGACGTTGCGCCTGACTGATAGGCAGCTCGGCGCTTTTCTATGTAGGCTGTGTCCTGTATCTCCTGGAGGACAGTGCAGTTTTCCACTTAAGTGGAGACCTTTGTGAGGAGAAAGGTGGTGATGTTCTAGCGAAACCCCGTGTTGAGGGAGATTGAGCGACCGTTCTCCTGCCCCCATCGTGTTACTTGCGCAGGGACTACGAGGATAAGATAGGAGACTAGGTCGCGTGCATTGCCTTATACATTGATCCTCGGATTACAGTCAATACGGGAATCAAATTGCCACGAGCTCATTTTGGCTAGACCCGTACCACAAATGGGCAGGCATCACTAACTGGCCCGTACATGGATACTCTGTGAGTCACATTTAAGGGCCTGGCACAGGGTGCATCGAACTACCTTAAAATTTCTCTATTATTCCAGTCTCGTAAGCGCTCTGATTTCCCTTTTTTATCATGGTGATCGTTTCTCGCTATGTAGGTCGCCGTCAACAAAATATTTTCGCTTTCGGTGGAGAAACTTGGTGATTCGAATTTCGTGAGATGATTCCGCAACGAAAAACGCCTTTGTTTTAATAATGTCCATCGTAAATCCTGTATCATTTCAGTGACACTTTCTCCCCTATTTCGCGATAATACAAAACGTGCTGCTCTTCTTTGAAATTTTTCTATGTACTCCGTCAATCCTATCTTGTAAGGATCCCACACCGAGCAGCTGTATTCTAAAAGAGGACGGACAAGCGCAGTGTAGGCGGTCTCCTTAGTAGATCTGTTACATTTCCTAAGTGTTCTGCCAATAAAACGCAGTCTTTACTTAGCCTTACCCACAACATTTTCTGTGTTCATTCGAATTTAAGTTGTTCGTAATTGTAACTCCTAGGTGTTTAGATTTGACTGATTTATCGTGTTACCGAAGTTTAACGGGTTCCTTTTAGCACTCATGTGGATGACCTCACACTTTTCGTTATTTAGGGTCAACTGTCAACTTGGCACCATACAGATACGTTTTTTAAGTCGTTTTGATCTTCTGATGACCTTTTAGTCGATAAACGACAGCGTCATCTGCAAACAACCTAAGACGGAGCTCATGTTGTCTCCCAAATCGTTTATATAGATAAGAAACAGCAAAAGGTCTATAACACTACCTTGGGGAACGCTAGAAATCACTTCTGTTTTAATCGAGGACTTTACGTCTATTACTACGAACTGCGACCTCTTTGACAAGAAATCAGGAATCCAGTCACATAACTGAGACTCTATTCCTAAAGCAGGCAATTTCACTACAAGCCGCTTGTATGGTACAGTGCCAAAAGCCTTCCGTAAATCCAGAAATACGGAGTCAATTTGAAATCCCTTGTCGATAGCACTCACCAATTCGTGCGAGTAAAGAGCTTGTTGTGTTTCACAAGAACGATGTTTTCTAAATCCGTGTTGACTGTGTGTTAATATCGTGGCTAGTATTTGTCTGTAATCGAAAAGGGCGTATTTATTTTGTATGGGCTGAATTTTTCAGTGGTCAGGTTATGGGAATAAAGTCAAGAGTTATCTGTCAAACCTCACTCTCCCATGTCCTAAATCAACAGTGGTCCACCGTCAAACGCGTGACAGGTCCACATCAGTTGGCAGCTATGTATAACAGCTTTCTGCCAATCTCATCTAATTTCGATCTGGAAGAACTCACAAAAATTCCAAGTGTTTTCCTAATACCGAGGTCGCTCTAAGAACATACTTGTCACCAATGATCGCAAACAGCAGTTGGAAAAAAGTCATTCTCGAAATTGTGGTTGATCAGAAACAGACTTCGTTAGACGACAGCCTCAACTTTTCGATATTTGAGAGGAACAAAGCTATAAAGATATTATAAGTAGCGTCAGTAACACCACCGAATGTGCAAAGCGTTAAGATTATTTAAACTTTCATTTTAAGTCTGATTATTTGGGTTATTTGGGAAAGTATTGTATTTGAATTAAATACAGGTAAAATATACGTGGTTGGTGTGTTCCGTTTGTTATCTTGCGTTTGCCTAGTAAATATGTTTGTTTACAGTTAAAATAAATTATTTTTATATCTAAATTTCTGATTTTTGCATTGACATGAATCTAAGACTTTGGTACTTTTCTTAAAAATGTAGTTGTTCATGGTGATTTTAACAAATCATGTTGAATTCCGTAACTGCTTCAGTTCCTTTCATTTTGCAGTCTCGTCGATTCTTTAAGTCAAAAATTGTATAGTAAAATTTTGTACAACTTAGTAATGAATATTTTTCAATTAGAAAATCGCTAATATTGTTACGCGATCGACCACTGCCATGCACCGCACGGTGACGTGCAAGTATACAGGTGTGGTTAGAATCAGTCTGAAAAGATTGTAAGCATCTAGGAATTCAAGCAGACTGCTGGATACTATTAGTGTCAGTTGCTGTAAATATAGCGCACCAGACTGCTCAGTCTTTTGATCATTACTCCCGTCCCACGTTCAATTTTTGTATCGCTCTCTTGTTAAGTTTTAGGAAACCAAACTAAGATCACGTTTGGCGACACCGTTCCTGACGGGCCACTTGCATTTGCTTGCGCAACGGCCTAATTAGCTAAGTTCAATCCTAACTAACTCGGCGCAACGTATCGAATTCTTTTCTTAACAAATAATAAAGTCATTTTTGTAAAGGAATTTATTGCAAAATGTTAGGTTTTCGGGAACGAAGGAAAACATTCTGTACGTGAGTGTATGAAATGTATCAGGATGGGCTTTCGAGTGTTTAAAGAGCAGAATGAAATGAATATTTTGTGAAAATCTTGGAATAAGGTCCTTATCTTGAAGAAGTAATTCATATGCGTGGTCAAATTGTGTATTACTAGTGTTTTAAATTGTTTCTTTTTTTACCCGTTCAATCTCGCAGTATTATAACTCTAACCGAAGTATATAAACACAGTTTCATAAATAATTGTCATGATCATCATCATCAGCAGCAGCAGTACCAGCAGCAGTGTTACATACAGTTCATTTCATAAAATCCTCATAGAAATGCTTAAAGTCCTCCAAAATGTAGTCACGTAGATGTTGAATGCCTTGCATTTTCCCCGTTAATAGCCAATGTTCCAATATAGGACTTTTCAAAATTAAAAACCACAGACACTTCCGGAAATAAAACATCGAATGTATGCTTCTGTAATCCTCCTATGTATTCAGATGCCACAACAACTGACTGTAGCTTACTATGTACAAAATGCATAGAGAAACATGGTTGAAACAGGTAGTATACTCATGACATTTCACTGTTGCTGTTGCTGATTCTGTTCACAGTTTCCAACATAACGTTTTCCTTTCTTTCTTTTCTTCTTGTTTCCACTACGTTCCAACTCAATACTCGATTTCATTTTAAAAGTCACAACACATGTTCAGAAATAACAACAGCTGAACTACGAAAAGCGAAATTTCACACATGTTGCATTAGTTTTCGTTTGACGGCATACGAAGTTGATCACCACTGAAAGGGCATTATTCCAGGAGTAAAGCCCTTTCAAAAATGACGTTGCTCTAAGTCACAAAAACGCATTTACAATACCTGGAATGAGACCCTTTACATGCAGAAAGATGTATCTATGTGTATAGAATCTGGAACCATTGTGTCAAAATTTGGAGTAAGGCCCTTTCAAAAATGACAATATCAATTATTTCTCAGCGCTATGTAACCTGCAACACCCTTAAAATACTGATTCTGCTCACCCAGTGTATGTACGGGTGGATTAAGTTTAGCTACTGTCGTTTTCTTGTAGAACGAACAGATGTATTCCTGTAGATTTATCAGCGTATTAGTTAAGACACTGTAACAGAAGGTAAAAACTCAGACTAATTCCGGCATATCAACCCGTGACCTTAACTTTACAAAGCCAACTCGAGAACACAGAGGCCTCCTACGGGCAATTCTGTGTTTCTGTGTGAAGGTGGCGTATAGAACCTGCTGCGACGCCGCGTCGATGGCTAAGCGCAGACCGGCCGGGCTTTTAGCGAAGCAGATAACGGCTGTGCTCGCGACAAGAGTGCGCAGTGACTCACTCAGCCGACCCTGCCATGCTGCACGTTGTTCCCGAGAGCTCCTGCCTATACGGCACCAGCTCTGTCACTGTAGATAGGGGGACCATTGGGGGCCCCCGTCTGTTTCGGAATTATACTTCCCGGAAGAACGGTGAACTTCATGGCCAGAGCAATCTTAACTCCAAGGTGATCTAAAGCGGGCAGATCCTGCAATTCATACTCTAGAAAATAATCAACAACGCCCCCCCCCCCCCAAAGAAACGTGCTCCCGTGTATAAAACAGTTTCAAATATCTGATTACAAATGAGTTCATGTTTTAAGTATTTGATGTTGAGCAAGCAAAACATTTATCGTTGAAGACGGAAACCCAAATTTTGTTGGTTTCATTAGTTTCGGATTTTTCGCCCACAATGAAAAAGGTTAGAAAAGGTTTGAAATGATGATAAAGGTTTGTCGAAAGTCGCTAAGTGCTTTCATTATCGAACACTGGACGAGTACAGTCAGCGTAATTTGCTCTCCGCTTTAACCCTAGAACACTAAACAGGGGGAAAGTTACACTGATGCTAAACGAACGTAAATTTTATTACTCCATATTTTATTCAAACGCCGTGATATAGGTTATGCACCAGTGGTATGTCACATACAAAATAAGAACAAAATGTTCTGTTTTACTGATGATAGCCGGCCGCGGAGGCCGAGCGGTTCTAGGCGCTACAGTCCGGTACCCGCGCGACTGCTACGGTCGCAGGTTCAAATCCTGCGCCTGGCATGGGTGTGTCTGATGTCCTTAGGTTAATTAGGTTTAAGTAGTTCTAAGTCTAGGGGTCTGATGACCTCAGATGTTAAGTCCCATAGTGCTTAGAGCCATTTGAACCATTTTTTTTTTCTTTTACGGGTGATATCTGATTGGTGGGAACCGCGAATTGATAAAAATTTTACGAGGATTTAGTAATCTAGGATTAACGATAGCTAGTTTTTCACACATTTCAACGTTTATGATGCCATATCTTCTGAAGTATATGTCGTACAATTAATAATGTTACAGGTACACTTAGTGGTATACACAGACTTGTGCAAAATGTCTTGCGAGTTAGTACTAAGGAAGTAATAAGTTAAAACATCATGCCTGATCCTTAAGTTTTACTGCATGAACAATGAAATGTAGCGAGCGATGAACCTTCTTGTTTTCATTACTTTGTGGTTCGTGTCAGTTTTGGGAAGTGCTGAAATTTTGTGGAAAATTTACTGAAAGTGGCAAAGTGCTCTTGTTCCCAAGTACTGATGTGCATAATTTGCTCGTAAGCTACGCTGCGTCTACATGTACTTCTGCGTCAATAATGCGCAAACTACGTAATGGTTGTGATGGAGGCTACTTCTGGTTTCCGTTCCTGTCCTATTTGCGAATGGCATGTGGGAAGAATGATCGTCGATAATCTTCTGTATTACCTCTAACTTACCGACTTTTCTCGTTGTGGTCAATTTGCAAGACGTGTGCGGAAGCAAGTATTACGTTGTCCGACTCTTCCCGTAAGTACTCTCTCAGAATTTCAATAGTAAACGTCTCCGTGACGCTAAAAGCCTGTCTTGTACGACTAGTGTCTGCCTCTGAAGTTTGTTGAGCATCTCTGTAACGTTCTCGCGCCGAATAAACGATCTCGTGACGAAACGCGCCGCTCTTCTTTCGATCTTCTCCCTCTCTCTCCCTTCCGTTAGTCTACCTGATACGGGACCCAGAGTGATGAGCAGTATTATAGAATCGGTTGAAAACTTTTTTGTGAGCCACTGATGTTGTGGATGAGTTGTATTTCCGTAAGAGTCGTCCTAAGAATCTCAGCGTGGCATCTGCTTTTTCTACTACTTGCTTTATGTGATCATTCCACCTAAGATCAGTCTGGATAGTTACTCCTACATAGTATACGGCGGATGCTGTTTCAGCTATTCGTCACAAATGTTGTAAGTTCACAGTAGTGAATTCCTTGTCCGTCCCCGGTAGCTGAGTGGTCAGCGCGACAGACTGTCAATCCAAAGGGCCCGGTTTAGATTCCCGGCTGGGTCGGTGATTTTCTCCGCTCAGGGACTGGGTGTTGTGTTGTCCTAATCATCATCATTTCACCCCCATCGACGCGCAAGTCGCCGACGTGGCGTCAAATCGAAAGACTTGCACCAAGCGAACGGTCTACCCGACGGGAGGCCCTCGTCACAAGACATTTCATTTCGGTGAATTCCTTCTGCTATGTACGCAGAAACTGTTACATTTGTTTACCTTTAATGTCAACTATCAGTCCCTGAACCGTTCATAAATCCTCCGCAAGTCATACGGCAAATCGATGCTGTCTTCTGGCATTGTTACCTTCTTATAGATAACCCATCATCTGTGAACAGCTTTATGGAGCATCCTTCATTTTTTACTTAATCATTTATGTATATTGTAAACGATAACTGCCCAATCACGCTTCCGTAAGATATATACAGTTTTAACTTTAATACTTGCCTTACTTATCGTGTTAAAGCTTTAACGTAAGATTATACCTCTTAATGAGTAGATTATAAAAGGAATTAAAATTTTTAAATTAGTTCAACAATTATATGAAATACTGCAAATCTCCTTGCAAGCCTTTAGAGACGCAACCTACAATAGATGACGTGCATTGTGCGCTGGGTTAGCCATTTAGTTGCACAGATAAGGATTCTGCTATCAGGTCCATGGGACAACATCATGCGGGCCCCTGTTGCTTTACACATTGCCTCAAGCCCCTTTAACACGAATACTTTCTTGACTGCTACTCTAAAGTCAGTGTACTGCTTGAAGATTGCATTCTCAGTCAAGGCCACATTAACTTCTTCAACAATTTGGCTGAACCTTTTCTCGACAATTGTACGTACTGCAGCGTCTCTGGTGTATCATTCCTGTACTTAGCGTCGTCTTCCATGAGGGATGGGTTTTGTTTACATGTTACCGCAGAAACTGCGTGTGTCGTGACATCTTCCTGCCGTACAGCTCGTTATATCCGACAGCAGCAGCCAAATTGGATGCCCACAACCACAACCAGTATGTGGATGTGCCCCACGCCTTGTTTCCTGCTGGATTCAGAGCCATGGAGTCAGCTCCACCTCCGTTGTGTTGCACCTTTTCTGGGAATGCATTGGATAGTCCTGCTGGAGGCCCACAGTGGCTACCCCTATGTGGTACATATGGACAACAAGGGAACAGCCCGAATGGTACGGTCATTACAACGGTTCGTCTCTGTAGGAGGTCTTCCTCGCGCCATTGTGCCAGATCATGACGCCCAATCTATGACTCAAGAAATCACTTCCTTGTGCATGAGCCACAAAGCATACAGCACCTACATGGCTGTTAGGGTCACTGGTTGATCTGACTATTCAAGGGTCAAATGCGGAACTTAGCAGTTGATTGCCCTCAAGTAGACACTCTACTCGTGTTCCCAACTACTTATACTGTCACTCCTCTGGAGGACAATTGCCACCGTAAAGGGTGCACGGGTGCCAGATGCAGAACCTCCAGTCCTGGCGATCCGCCACTGGGGCACAGAAGGTGTTACCACCGTTAACATGGGAAACGACAGCTTGCAGTTGAGACCAGGTGGTGACTCGGTTGCGTCAATACGGGAACATGCGCCGACTTCGGATCACCATACTCTTATCATGCATTCGGGTGGTTCTGCGTTACATACCTCATAGCCCTCTTTCAGCTAATGATGCTGATGGCGCATGGGGAGTTTCGACGGAGCAACGATTTATCATCTCATTAGACGCAGGCGAAGCTGTGAGCAGCGCCAGCCTCAGCGGTTGTTCATGGCTCTCCTAAAGCGGATGGACTACTTTTCCGTACCAACCACGACACCAACCAGTGACTATGATGATATCATGAAGTCAGGAGAGACAACGAGCGAGCACCTTATCTCCAACAGTGACAGGCAATCACGTTAATCCGATGTGGCAACCCCCGTTGTATTATAGCCTGTGATCTGAGGGCAGCAAAGGCCTATTTCGGATTGAGTTTCAGTCGCTGTTACGAATTTACAAGCAAGTGATGTAGACTATTGAGAGACACCGTTTGGAAGACGCCATGTTAGTAACTAGGCCTGGTACTGGAAGCACCATAGCCTTAGTGCTGCATCGCAAATATGGATTTCACCTCTGCAGAATGTTTACTACTGGAAGTGATAATTTGTCACAGACTAAGTATTCGTATGCACTGAATACTTCTGTACCAGAGTTCATAACAAGATATTTTGTGAGTTTTAATAAATAAGAACCCTTGTACTTGGCCTAATTTAATTGTGTAGTAGTTTCAGAACACTACACTGCAACAGTCCTTACTACACTACTGGCCATTAAAATTGCTACACCACGAAGATGACGTGCTACAGGTACGAAATTTAACCGACAGGAAGAAGATGTTGTGATATGCAAATGATTAGCTTTTCAGAGCATTCACACAAGGTCGGCGCCGGTGGCGACACCTACAACGTGCTGACATGAGCAAAGTTTCTAACCGATTTCTCATACACAAACAGCAGTTGACCGGCGTTGCCTGGTGAAACGTTGTTGTGATGCCTTGTTGTAAGGAGGAGAAATGCGAACCATCACGTTTCCGACTCTGATAAAGGTCGGACTGTAGCCTATCGCGATTGAGGTTTATCGTATCGCGACATTGCTGCTCGCGTTGGTCGAAATCCAGTGACTGTTAGCAGAATATGGAATCGGTGAGTTCAGGAGGGCAATACGGAATGCCGTGCTGGATCCCAACGACCTCGTATTACTAGCAGTCGAGATGGCAGGCATCTTATCTGCATGGCTGTAACGGATCGTGCAGCCACGTCTCGATCCCTGAGACAACAGATGGGGACGTTTGCAAGACAACAACCAACTGCACGAACAGTTCGACGACGTTTGCAGCAGCATGGACTATCAGCACTGAGACCATGGCTGCGGTTACTCTTGACGCTGCATCACAGACAGGAGCGTCTGAGATGGGGTACTCAACGACGAACCTGGGTGCACGAATGGCAAAACGTCATTTTTTCTGATGAATCCAGGTTCTGTTTACAGCATCATGATGGTCGCATCCGTGTTTAGCGACATAGCGGTTAACGCAGATTGGAAGCGTGTATTCGTAATGCCATACTGGCGTATCAGCCGGCGTGATGGTATGGGGAGCCACTGGTTACACGTCTCAGTCACCTCTTGTTCGCATTGACGGCACTTTGAACAGTGGACGTTACATTTCAGATGTGTTACGACCCGCGGCTCTACCCTTCATTCGATCCCTGCGAAACCCTACATTTCAGCAGGATAATGCACGACCGTATGCTGCAGGTCCAGGACGGGCCTTTCTGGATACAGAAAATGTTCGACTGCTGGCCTGGCCAGCACATTCTCCAGATCTCTCACCAATTGAAAACGTCTGGTCAATGGTGGCCGAGCAACTGACTCATCACAAAACGCCAGTCACTACTCTTGATGAACTGTGGTATACTGTTGAAGCTGCATGGGCAGCTGTACCTGTACACGCCATCCAAGCTCTGTTTGACTCAATGCCCAGGCGTATCAAGGCCGTTTATTATAGCCAGAGGTGGTTGTAGTGGGTACTGATTTCTCAGGATCTATGCACCCAAATTGCGTGAAAATGTAATCACATGTCAGTTCTAGTATAATATATTTGTCCACTGAATACCTGTTCATCACCTGCATTTCCTCTTGGTGTAGCAATTTTAATGGCCAGTAGTGTATAAGCTAAACATTAGTAACGAGTTCAACAGTGGCTCACACGGTAAAGAGTGACAAAGTAATAGTGACGTGGCCCAACATTAGCACAGAGCACATTACAACAATGTATTAACAGCATCTTCAATTTTTTATTTCAATAGCTTGTTTCCTATTTGTGTGCACTATTTCGCTACTTGACAGCGGGCATTGTGCTGGATAGCTTTTTAAGAATAATAACACGCGCCACTTTCCTCTCGACATCCTAGGCTTGGGCTTGCCTGGCCTACGCGTAATCCAGGCCCTGATTGTTATAGCTGGGAGACGCCGAGCGGTAGGCCCGTCCCAGGAGGCGTTGGTTCAACCGCTTGAAACGGTCTTCTATCTCCGTGCACGCGTTCTTTCAGAGTTGTGTGCTAGGTGTATCTACTGAGTCAGGTGACCGTACTGTGTGTGTATGGGTGTATGTGTATGTGTGTGTGTGTGTGTGTGTGTCGTGTGTTGTCACGTTTCTGTTGTGTGATGGTACGGTGATGAGAGGATGGGAGAGTTACGATTGAAGGCAGCCATAAACTCAGTACGTGGCCCCAGTCAGCGCTCCTCCAGATCACTGCCGCCACGCGAGGAGTACAGGAGAAAGCAAACCCGGCGCCTGCAGTGCTAGAAACCCGTATGCTCGTTACGAAATACACGCTGCATTCTTCCCCGGCACGGTTCGGGCGCCGACAGCATTCCACAGTAAGAGCCGCTTTAAACGCCGCGTACTTGACTGTCTGGAGAGAGCCGTCTAGTCCAAACAGCCCCACCGACGACGCAACTATCGGCTTATTTTATCGCAGTTCTGTGTAACACTTCATGTCCTTTGGAAAACAGTTAAATGTTTTGTGAAATGAGCTGTCTAAAAGTAAGGAATAACAGGGTGGTCATAATTAAACTTTCGCCCCCACGAAAAAGTAGTGATCGTAGGGCAATGGCACTTTGGGGAAACTTTTTGAGGACACGTAGAAGAAAAATAACGAATAAATCACTGAAAGAAAAACGTTTTAATTTCCACATGAGAGTGGTATCATCTATTAATTACGAACCTTTTTTACGAAAGTGGTTACAAATGTTGCTCAATGTGACGAATATCTGCATCCACGACAGCCTGGAACCTCACTAGAGATATGAGAAGGTTTTGATAGCGCTACCAGTCACAAATTTTTTTGACCGCTAAATATTTATTTACCGACTAATTTCGAGGTGATACCTCTCATCAGATTTGGATAATCTAGTATGAGGTGAAGCCATTTTGTATATTGGTCTGCTGTCCACTTGAAAACTTTTGTAAGACAATCATTTTACAATTTGCGATGTGACAATTTTATAATACAAATGACAGCATAAAAGCTTTTTATTTTAATGGATTGCCGACCGCGGTGGTCTAGCGGTTCTAGGCGTTCAGTCCGGAAGCGCGCGACCGCTACGGTAGCAGGTTCGAATCCTGCCTCGGGCATGGATGTGTGTGATGTCCTTAGGTTAGTTAGGTTTAAGTAGTTCTAAGTTCTAGAGGACTGATGACCACAGCAGTTAAGTCCCATAATGCTCAGAGGCATTTGAACCATTTTATTTTAATGGACTACAAAAATATTTCTGGGATCTATACTCATATATAACCTTAATTCCATGTACTAATTGTTTTAAGAGTGAAATTCGTAAAGAAGTGTGAATTTTTGAACTCTGTCCTTTCATTTAGGATCTCGTTTTTAGACTTACGGCCAAGGATGAATATTTTCATATCCATCTCCATACACAAAGTGACATCGCCTCATACTAGGTTATCCTTCTCTCTCTTCACAGGATGGTCACAACAGTCATGTAAAGAAACTTTAATATCTGTATACGCTTAAGTTAAATCTTTCTGTAACGCCAGTATAGCCTGATGATGAGGTAACTCCTCGAAATATATCCCTAAATAAATAATTTAGTTGTCAACAAATCTTATGACTGGTAACGGTATCCGAGAACCTTTTCATATTATTAAACAATCATGGTCGATTAATGGTCAATGTGGCTCCGAATTACTCACTACAAATACCATTCCATAATTTATTCTGCGCAGCACTTTTCGAACGGTGGACCACAGAATGTTCGGCTGTCGTGACACAACTCGTGCACTGCTTTACAGTGGCACTTTGCGGCCAGTATTCTAAGCCACGGCAACAGTGACTTCTAGAACAGTTGGCCGCGGCCTCTCCCAAGAACGATTCCCAAATCGACAGTTAATTTCAGTTTCCGAATCATGGTCTTCAACGCCGGTGCGGAAAGAGGAACTCGCGTATTCATTTAACGCGTCGATGCGCGCGAAGAGCAGGAGCACTGTTGTTGTTTTTCTGGGAAAACAGCTTTACGAGTAAAGCCCTGATCACCATGTCCAGACCCATGTTGATTGTCTGCTACTGTAATGCACACTGATACATGTTTTTCAGTGCTATTTCACCGTACCAGTGTCGACGCCTTAACAGTAAGTTATGACACCAACATTACTAACAACGCAAATCCTGCACCGCACAGGCTGAACATCAAACCTACAAAGTTACGTTTCCTTACGGTAAATCGTTTCCATCTACACTGGCTACTAAACTGGCCCAACAGCGAAAGTTTAATAGTAGCCGCCTTGTATATAAACGTTCCTCGCCCCTTTGAAAGATGCTTGAAATCGTGTGCAGCGAACTTTTTTTTTTAAATTTTTCTACTTTTGTTCAGAAAGCATGAAATACAATGTATCTAAATAACAATCAGTATTATATTATTAAGAGTATATAGATACAGACAAAGCAGAGAAGTTTGAATTTACTCTGTATTTCTTTATCAACGTGAAAGAAATAATTCCACAATTCCTACACCTGTATAACTTTTCATACGGAAAATAAAGTCTTGAAGAGACAGACTTTTTGACACTCCATGTACACAACTTCCAGCAGCTGTCTGTGATATGTTTCAATTTTCTACTCAAGTAACTAATAAAGTTTTTCGTAACTACCCTCACTACTGTCAAGCAATTAAAGGTTTTCATGCAAAACTGTGTCGGGCTGGTCAGTTTGATGCCCCATTTGTCCATTTCCCACTCTTCGTTCGGCTATGAAGATTCGGAAAAAAAAAATTCATTGTGTAATTTCTAAGGAGTCTTGTTTTCACTCCACTAAATATTTTTTTAACTTAATTTTCTGACCCTACTGCACTATCCGTATAATATTCACACAGCCGACAAGTGTAATCTTTCTCCAGGAGCTGATCCACCATATTCTTCTCACGTTGCTAGGCGATTATCATTTACGCCTGAGTTTATAATTCGTAAGCCTCCGTGCGGTGTATGGCGGAGGCCAATGAGGCTGCTGGGTGAACCACTGCGTTTACCTCATTTCCTACTTCGCTCACCGGAAGAGTGCCGCCATAAAGGCCACAGTTTCACTGCTTTTACCGTCACTGCCGTTACGCCAGATGGACGTGGAAGAAGTTTTGGAACGTCCACTCGCAGATACTAACATTAGGCTTTTATGTGATGTCGTTACTGTGGCGTCTTCCACTGGAGATTGCTGAGCATTCCTGTGAGGCTCGCACGTGGCCTAAACACACTCGTGACGGATCTCGGACCTTCCTATGAATTAGCAAGTTAGGTGGTGCAATGGATTCGCGTTCGGAAGAATCGGTGTGCAGATCTCTGTCGTCTCATTCAAATTTACGTTTTCGATTGCGTTAAAACTGCAACTGCAGATTTGTCGCTCCATTTTTGTCCACTTGGACTTTGCGCTTCGTCTCTTATGTCAGTCACGTTTAAGTCTTATCTTCTTTCCTTTTCTTCTTTGATTTTTGTCTGTCTCTGCAATTCCTTCAGCAGAAACTCGTCCCAGAGGGATAACGTTGCTCAAGAGTCAGATGAATTATTTTTTGTTGTTGTTATTAGCCTATTTCGTGTGTGAATTACAATTCCTTAAGGAACTTCCAACTAATCTCAGTATATCGCCGCCTTTCACCACTGCTCTGTTTGTTCATTCACGTTTAAATCATTTCTAATGCATAACTTTAGGAATATGTACTTCCTCATTGAACTCAGTGATTTATTGTCGACGGTTAGGTCCAATAATGTCTTTTTGTCTATTTACGTGCATTACAATATATTGCTCATTTTAAGGGTTCGAGCATCCGTATTTGTACATAGACAGTATACTGATCTCTGATTTCTACGATGTCTTCAATCCAACCGCTAAACTTTACGCTGCTCATCATAAGAATAAACCTGTGTAAACATTAGGCCATGTATTCTTCCGCGTTTGCTTGAATCTCATTGGATTTCGTTAGACGTGGAGCGGAAGCCAAGCTGTGACCAGTACAGTCAAGTACGATCGTAGGTATATGTTTTACGCGGTGTTACACGCACATAGCCTGAGCGATAACGCGGGACAGGAGCTTCACCGGCGCATTAAACTTCGACAGCACTGGCCAGCTAGCTGTCTAACTAACCTGCTATGGTGTGAACATTTGGCGTTCAGACGTAAAAAGAGATGAACAAAGAAACAATATGATGCAAAAGCGTACTGAAAGGTTTTCACCGTACTGTTGAATATTGGAGCTAATGAAGATATTAATTACAGTCACTCGTCACGTAATCTCTTAGCTTCTTCCTCATCCGAATCCGAGAAATACGTTTCAGTTCTGGAACTGTCATCTGCTACGTTGATAGCGAGCCGATCAACAACAGAATTCACGAAGCCACCCAGGTGCCGCATTTTCTCCTCCACTTTTATGAGGTGTTGTTCCTAATCCCACCAGAATTCGGCAGTGACATATGAAAAAGTTGCGTGCGTTACTTCCAGCATGTCAGGCAGCTCAATAGCCTTGTTATTTTTCGGGCCACATCCCTTAACTTGGCTCCAGATCATTTCTGTTGAGTTCATATTGTAATGGTACAGGGGCAAGAGGAAAAATGCAACTTTTATGGTGTTCTCGATGCTTGAAAATGATTGTTTTCTGTGTTTCTACGACACTTACGTAAATTTGTAATGTAAAACAATGGACTTAGTTCAAATAAAGAGTATTTAGCTTTTGATTTTTGCCTTCAAAAATGACTTATGTTTCCTTAATTTACGCAACGTTTTCTTAATTTAAGCAACCTTCCTTAACCGTCTTTCATGAAATGTCGATAATTAAGAATTTATATTTGAAATGAAAACAGGAATTTCGCATTCAATAAGTAATTAGAGACAAGAAGACGTTCATTATACATAACAAATGATGATGGATTTTACAATTGCTAAATGTAGGTATTTCAAATTAAACGAGGAAAATAAATGACTCAGACAAGACTTAAACCAGCGAACAATGGCCTGCAGATTAATGTCAGTTTACTACGTTACCGACGCCACTATAAATACAATCTAAGTCGGTCTCTCAACTGTATGTAATACCCTTCGAAAAACTTCCGAGCCGATTATCTCTGTGAATTTATGAAAAACACTAAGAACAACCTATTCCTTGGCACTTTTTAACCGTGTTCCAAATGCGTGTTTCACTGCGGAACAGTAAGCAGCCTCAGACACGTCCATACTGCGAATTAACTGCGCGATAATCAGAGCACAACAGTGCAAAGGCTATGACTGTACACGAGTTTTGAAATAATAACTAGATAGCTAAAGCATAATTAAGAAAAACGTTGATGGCTGTTAATACATTGCAATATCTTAAAGTTTCATTTAACGTAACTTAGTAATAATATATCTCATACAAATTAGGGCCTACTTCCAAGAGTGTAACACCACCAGTGTATGTGTGCTACGGCTTCTGACCGATCATCACGTTTGTGTTTGTTAACGTTAGGTTTATTCTTATGAAGAACGGACTATAGTTCGCTGTTCAGCTATCAGGTATTTTCTTTTACTAACCACAATGTAGAACACTGTCGAAGGTTTTCTGAAAATCAACGAACACTAGCATTTATAATCTTCTTAATTTACAGTCTTCAGTATCTCTAGAACAAGAAGAGCGAGTTATATGACACAGACACACTGGTTGCAGAATCCACGTTCACTAATACATATGAGACATCAAACTTTTTCGCACTGGTAAGTTCTGCGCTCCAGCCCTGACGGACCTATCAGTGCCGACTGGCCGATGTGTGATCCTCTGCCACCGATGTCATTCGGAAACGGTGTGAAGGGCCTTGAGGTCAGCAGAGCACTCTACCGGTCGTTGTCAGGGTCCTGGACTTTGGAGCCGGTATTTCATTCACATGCATCCTCAGTTGGCATCACGTGCCTGAGTGCATCCCTTTGGAGTACTCGCATTAAAGAAAAATGACAGCCAGTACCAAGAACTGAATCCAGGATCTCCGCATATCAATGAGTCATACGGATCTCTCAGCAACGGAGGCGGAGTATTTACTGTTGACCAAATATAAGACAATAGTCATTCCGAACATTTGGTTGCGCTCACCAGTTCTAGCGAAATAAATCATTAGGTAGATGATATATCCAAGTACTGCATTGTAGAGTTCTTTGTCTGAAATTCGGACCAGTGCAAGAAGATGCGTATAAACGGGAGAAATAGTCCCACAGTATTTGGTTGTCGCATTAATGATACTATTGTGCACTCAGACTCATCTATTAAAACGTTGAGAGATACCAGTCTG
Organism: Schistocerca gregaria; assembly: GCF_023897955.1. Lineage (NCBI taxonomy): Eukaryota > Metazoa > Arthropoda > Insecta > Orthoptera > Acrididae > Schistocerca > Schistocerca gregaria. Next base: position 432,544,067 of record NC_064921.1, read on the forward strand.
AATCATGTAAAGAAGGGCAAAAATGCAAAATAAATCACAGCGATAACGTATGACAGACTTCAGTTTGCTAATACAGTGCAGAAAAAGTGTGCTGCGGGTGCGCAGGAAACCACGAACAAAAATATCTGGTGGTTAGACACTGGGCTCGCATTCGGGAGGACAACGGTTCAATCCCGCGTCCGGCTATCCTGATTTAGGTTTTCCGTGATTTCCCTAAATCGCTCCAGGCAAATGCCGGGATGGTTTCTTTCAAAGGGCACGGCCGCCTTCCTTCCCTGTCCTTCCCTAATCCGATGAGACCGATGAGCTCGCTGTCTGGTCTCCTTCCCCAACACAACCAACCAACCAACCAACAACAATATCTTACGGCCTGTTCTTCGATAATAATAATAGAATGTTTGTAACGCGCCGCATTAGCTGCGATTTTTTCCTGCTGTTCAGTGCTACGCTAATTTGGTTTCTCAGTGTTACGCAAGATACAGAGGTCAGCAGCAGGTCACAGCTGCCTCTGCTGTCATTCTTGATGCTCCATTCCACATCGAGCTGCGACAAAGTGGAAAGACTAGTTTTTAGGTGCCTTGTTGTTTGTGACATCGGTTTCCCTGACACCTGAATGACACACTATTCTTGTTTTACGCTGTTGCAAAGGATAAGGCAACGATTACTCTCACCAGGGCATGTAGTCACAGGAATACTGTTCAATGGATAATGTGATTTCCAACATTATTATCCTGTGACATACAGATATCAACTTCGTTTTCATTCCAAATGTAACTACTTCGTATTTTAGTTTCACAATAGTAATTCTCGAGGAGAAAAATTCTGTGACATAACCATTTCACAGGTCTGCTAATAAACTGCCCCATACAGTTTCATTTAAAATTGGATTATCTTTTCTTGTTGTGGGCTGATCCGTTGTGATTAACAACAGTTAACTGTTTCAGCCCCACAGCAGACATTAAAACAGGCGTGTATTCCTCTTCTCAGGATCTGAATGAAGTGCAAAGGGTCCTGTGTCTAGTGTGGTGTCTCTCTGTTTCGCAGTTCTGGAATTGACGGGTTCTCGGTCTGTGTATACGTCCTCTCGAGAACTTGTATGGAGTATTCCACTACCACGTCCAAGAAAAATACGCTCCGTTTCACTTTGTGGATGTGAGAACACATTTGATGGTTCTCGTGGAAGTTTTCCGTTCTCAAATGTGCATTTGTTTCCGTATGTCTCCAGCTGCTTCATAGTACGGGAATGTGGTCAAAGACTTTACCTTGTTCATGTGTTAAACGAATACTGTAAGAACGTTGCACTTAAAAATCTAATTACAATACAAAATTCGATCACACCTACTTTGTTGTTATTGTTTTTGTGGCCTTCGGTCTGGAGACTGGTTTTAAGCAGTTCTCGATATTACTCTATCCTGTGCAAGTCCGTTCATTTCCGAGTAACTACTGCAGCCTACATCGTTCTGAATCAGCTTACTGTAATCAACCCTTGGTATCCCTCTACGATTTTTACGCTCCACGCTTCCCTCCAGTAGTAAATTGGTGATCTCTTGATGTCTCAGAAAGTGCCATACCAACCGATCCCTTTTTCTAGTCTGGCTGTGCCACAAATTTCTTTTTTCCCCAATTATATTCAGTACTTCCCCATTAGTTACGTCATCTACCCATCTAGTCTTCTACGCGCTTCTGTAGCATCACATTTCGAAAGCTTCTATTCTCTATTGGTCTACACTGTTTATCGCCCATGTTACACTTCTATACATGGCTACGCTCCAAAGACCTTCAGGAAAGACTATCTGACACTTAAAATCTGTACTCGATGTTAACAAATTTCTCTTCTTCAGAAACGCTTTTTTTGCCATTGCCAGTCTACATTTTATATCCTCTGTACTTCGGCCATCGTCAGTTATTTTTCTGTTCAAATAGCAAAAGTCATTGTGTCTCGTTTTCTAATCTAATTCCCTTAGCGTCACCTGATTTAATTCGACAACATTCCATTATCCTCGTTTTGCTTTTGTTGATGTTCATCTTATATTCTTCTTTCAAGACACTGTCCATTCCGTTCAACTGCTCTTCCAAATCCTTTACTGTCTCTGACAGAATTGCAACGTCATCGGCAATCCTCAAAGTTTTAATTTCTTCTCCCTGGACTTTAAATCCTACTCCAAATTTTTCTTTTATTTCCTCTACCACTTGCTGAATATACCGATTAAATAACATCGGGGATAGGCAACAACTCTGTCTCACTCCTTCTCAATCACTGCTTCTCTTTTATTTATACTGACTCTTAGAACTGTAATCTGGTTTCTGTAGAAATTGTAGATGGTCTCTGGCTCCCCGTGTTTTACCCCTGCTACCTTAAGAATTTGAAAGACCGTATTCCAGTCAAAATTGTCAAAAACTTTCTCTAAGTCTCTTTTCCCTAGTGATTCATGCTTCTAAATCCTTACATTTGTTCTTTAGCCATTTTTCCTTAACCATTTTGCTCTTCCTGACAATTTTTAAGACGTTTGTATTGCCTTTCGCCTGCTTCATTTACTGCATTTTTATATAGTCTGATTTCCTCAATTAAATTCAATATCTTTATTGTTACTCAGGGATTTCTATTACCCCTCCTCTTTTTACCTACTTGATCCTCTGCTGCCTTCACTATTTCATCTCTCAAAGCTATTCTTTCTTCTGTTGCTGTATTCGTTTCCCCCGTTCTTGTCAATCGTTCGCTGCTAATGCTCCGTCTGAAACGCTCTACAACCTCTGGTTCTTTCAATTTATCCAGGTCTCATCTGCTTAATTTCCTACCTTTTTGCAGTTTCTTCAGTTTTAATCTACAGTTCATAAGCAATAAATTGTGGTCAGAGTCCACATCTGCTCCTGGAAATGTCTTACAATTTAAAATCTGCTTCCGAAATCTCTGTCTTGACATTATACTTGTATAATCAGATCTCTTCCACGAATACAATCTTCTTTCAGAGTCTTAAACTTAGTGTTAGCTATGATTGAATTACGCTCTGTGTAAAGTTCTACTAGGCGGCTTCCTCTTTGTTCCTTTCCCCCAGTCCGTATTCAAATACTGTTTTTATTTCTCTTCCTTTTTCTACTGTTGAATTCCAGGCCACCGTGACTATTAAATTTTCGTGCCACGTCACTATATGAATAATTTATTTTATCTCATCATACATTTCTTCAATCTCTTCATCATAACTTGTGCTACTGTGGAGGGTGTGGCCTTTGTGTGTATCTTGGCTTCAGTATTGTGATCACAGAGCTATTCATAGTAGTTTAACCCCGTTAATATTTTTTATTCGTTATTAAATTACTCGTGCATTTCTTCTATCTGATTTTGTATTTATAAATCTGTATTCCCCTGACCAGAAGTCCTGTTCTTCCTGCCACCGAACTTCTCAACTTCCAATATATCTAACCTTAACCTATGCATTTCCCTTTTTTAAATTTTCTAATCTTCCAGCCCGATTAAGGGATCTGAGGTTCCACGTTCCGATCCGTAGAACGCCAGTTTTGTTCTCCTGATAACGACGTCCATCTGAGTAGTCCCCGCCCGGAGATCCGAATGGGGGACTATTTTACCTTCGGAATATTTTACGCAAGTGGATGGCATCGTCATTTAATCATACAGTAGAGCCGTACGTCCGCGGGAAAAATGACAGCTGTAGTTTCCCTTGCTTTCAGCCGTTCGCAGTACGAGCACAGCAAGGGCGTTTTGGTTGATGCTACAAGTCAGACATCCAGACTGTTCCCCTGCAACTACTGAAAAGGCTGCTGCCCTTCTTCAGGAACCACACGTTTGTCTGGCCTCCCTCCCGTTCCGGTTGTACCTACGGCATGGCTGCCTGTATCGCTGAGGTATGCAAGCCTTCCCGCCAATGGCAAGGCCTATGGCTGAGGGGGGGCACACACATACTTTATATTTGCGTTAATAAATCCCTCGGAATTGATCCAGTAAATGTTAGAAATAAAGTGTAAAAAAATGTGGAGGTGACAACATTGAATTTATTTAATTTTCGGTATCTAAAGCTTTTAACATTATTTAAGCAAATAAAAACCAAATACAACTTAGGACAGATCAAGTGCAGTAGTGATGACATGCTGTATTACTTTATACTTGTGTATGATATGTATCGACAGCTACAGAACTCAGTACCGTAGAAAAAAATGGACAAGTAGGGGTCGGACTCGCGCTCTGAAAGTTCCTGACAATCTTAGATATGTATACAGACAGTTCACCTGTAGGTTTTGGTGAGTGTGTTTGCGGTATGACAATATGAAACATAAACGGCCTTATACTGCAACTGCATGGACTTAGAAGCTCAAATGTTTACAGTGCCAAGCGACCTTAGACCTTAGTATTTGACACAAATTTCAACTTGATACCTGTACCCCTTCCTCCGTTAAAGGGCTCTTGACAGACAGACGGACAGATAGACAGGCGGACAAGAAAGTGATCCTCTAAGGGTTCCGTGTGTAAATGAGAAGTTAAAAGTACTTTGTATTTAGTTTAATGTCACAACTGCTCAACAACGCACTTCAAAAGTCAAAGTCGATCCCATAATAAGGAAATGAGCCGTAGGGGCATATGCGGCAATACCGCAGTCCTGGACAAAGTCCCAATGAAGGCGGTATGCCGTTAGTATCAAGTCTCACGTGTGTAACTGTCTCGTGTAAGTTACTGCTTCTGCTATGCAGTGTTGTGTTTGTGCTTTTATGGATTAAAGGAAGGGATAGGGTGCAACCAGGCGCCGGCACGTAGCCTACCGCTTTCGAATGACACGAAGGGGACCGTCGAGCTTAACGTCTTTGCCTGACGGGCGGATTGCCACCAACAGTATCATATACCGCCACTCCGTGGAGTTTAATACAGGACGCCGGCGCAAAATCTGCTTACAAGGAACGTGACGCCACTAATCCCCCCCCCCCCCCCCCCCCTTCCCTTAACCGGCCAAATTTCTTCCAGTCGCAGGATCCAAATCCGTCGTCTCCGAGTCGAGTGCCACTGCACAGGAGTGTATTAGCGATTTACGGCCAGTGCTGATACTTTAGGAAACACAAATTTCCTTACAGACAACGTTAACCTACGAGGGCGTGCTGAAAAGTAATTCCTCGGAAATTTTTATGTGAAAACCCTTTAAGCTTTATAAAGAAAACAAACGTTATCAACATTGTGCATCTTTGTTCTTCACGTCTGCGTATTAATTTCTCAATATGTTCACTCTGGCGAAGAAGGCATTCCTCCCAACAAGAGATCAGTTTGTTGATACAGCCACGGTAGAATGTTTGAGTTTGTCGGCGAACCCACACCTCATCTGTGCCTGCACCTTTGTCACTATCAAAACGAAGTATTCGGGAGTGTTCTCTAAGTTTTGGAAAGAGATGAAAACTGCATGTGGCCAAGTTGGGACTGCATGGAGGATGATCGATGACAGTGAACTCAAGACGCCGGGCTGTTCCACGTGTGGCACGTTTTCTGCGGTTAAGAACTTGATTACAGAACCCTGTTTCTCACTCAATGACATACGAGTAGTTACGTTACGCTCCGCAATGTTACAGCTGCAATTCGGAGCCCTCTAGCGGCACAGGGCTGCAAATATGTAACATGAAGAATAAAGATGCAGAATGTTAATAAAGTATGTTTTATTTAAAAAGGTTTAAGAGTTTTCACATACAGGATTCGCAGACGTTACTTTGCAGCACGCCCTCTTACAATTTATAACACGTTTAAGTAGCACTGTCACAGAGAAACAGGGAAAAGAAATCGTATTGCGTTAGGAGGGAGTCCACTTACACGTCCACAGCCTTACAGCGTCCCACCCACTTACGCAATCCTCTTCGGCATTCCAACCTTGGTGATCCCTGCTGCTACCGCCTAGCGTGCAGGTAATTTCTGCGTCTGATCTCTCTGGCTCTTCGTGACTGCTGCTGTTCCTCTGGTCAGAATTCCTCTGCGGTACGCGATACCCGTTAGCACAGGTCTCGAAGGGTGACGCTGTGCTTTACCTTGAACTTCAACTGGGATTATTGTGCGCAATCGTCAGAGCTGAAACGAAACCATTGTTCTACAACAGAAAATAAGCTGTAGTGAAACTTCCTGACATCTTCAAACTGTGTGCGGGAGTTTAGAAGAGCTGGAGAGAGGTATTGGCACATTAAAATTTTGAGCTAAGCTATAAGACGTGTTGGTGTTATTGTAAACAGTTCGACACTTACTTTTGACCAATGCGGAAGTGACAACCTAAAAGAACTATTATGTACATACGGTCCCTGACCATAATTACAAGAAAGGTTTTCTTCTCTCCATTCCCTTTCAAGCCGGACATGAGCGTCCGCCATTGAGGATACACACAACACAAGACTATGTTATGCTTCCGCCTCCCGTCACGCAACTAGTTCCCGACGAAAATTCATCCGCCAAAAGCTGATACAAAATGACGCGAGGCTCCACTCAGAAACAGTTAGTTCGACAGCGTCAGGATGTATGCCTAAAGCCAGCATCAGGATTTATCTGCAACCGCCGACAAAAAGAGACCACCTTTGCATCGTTCATCGTGTTCATGACTTGACCAGTGTTCAAAGTGCTAGTTAACTTGTAACAATATCGTCAGCCGTCATATTAAACTTAAAGTAGCGTAAAGGAAACTCTCCTTCAATAAACTCTCGCTAGTTTGTGTTGCCTTCAGTTTTTTTGTTGAACTTATTTACTTCTGAGTCAAGACAGTATAGTTGCTGCGTGCAAGCAAGCCACCCCAATAACAGCATCTACTTCCGGTGGAAGAGGGTTCTCTTCGTGCTACATTCATGTTAGACACCAAGAATATTTGGTGACTACAACAGGAAGTCAAGGACATACCACGTTCAGTAGTAAAAAGCACAATACTGTCCAAATCAACTTCGGGTTGAACATCGCATTTCCTTTTCCTTTTAATAAAGGATGTTTCCATTGTGTTACTTGTTTCCTTATTAACAACATCAGAAACGAAGAAGGAAAGAAAAGAATGCCATATTTTAACGTCCCGTTGATACTGTGGCTAATAGAGACAAAGGACGAGTTTCGTTTGGCAATAACTGTTAATAGAATCAGCCTTGATTATGCAACCATCCCACCCTTCACGTCAACTGATACAGGAACACATTAGACGTTGGTCAGTACTGTAAACAGAGTATTATTTTTCTGGTGTTTAAAGCAGTCTACGCGACGGAAGAGCACCGTATTCGATATTCAAACCTTATAAATTATTTTAATTTCTTTACATGTTTTGTAGTACATATATGTTGAAGAGCGTCGAAGTATCGGATTGTGCTGCGAAATGAAGTCTGTGAGGAGGTGCTAAGACGACTTGATAATGATGAAAAGTAACAACCAGCAACATTTAACTGCCACTGAAGCATTACTCCTTAAATAAACAAGTGCTTGTATTACATAAAAATGTCTGGTTAGAGTTGTTTTTGTCGTCGTTACTAAAACGACTAACGAAACATTAAAGAAAGGTGTGTACATTTAAAGTACTGTATTTTGTGAATCGGCCGAGATATTGACAGAAGGTATTTGACAAAGGCGCGAAATTTTTTCTGAGTTGTTAATACAACTGTTTCGTCTGAGGAAATATTATAGCAGTTACAATTTTTGTAAGTGGAAAGACGTACTTCTAACGGCATTCGATTGCTCATCTACATATACATCTACATCTACATGGATACTCTGAAAATCACATTTAACTGCCTCGCAGAGGGTTCATCGAGCCATCTTCACAATTCTCTATCATTCCAATCACGTATAGAGCACGGAAAGAATAACATCCATATCTTTCCGTACGAGCTCTGATTTCCCTTATTTTATCGTGGTGATCGTTCCGTCCTATGTAGGTCGGCGTCAACAAAATATTTTCGCATTCGGAGGAAAAAGTTGGTGATTGGAATTTCGTGAGAACATTCCGTCGCAACGAAAAAAGAGAATGAGAAGAGAAGGACAATAATTTAGTTCATGTCAAAGTCAGGAGGGATATTCGTTGGGAACTATGCTAAAAGTGGGCGTACATTTCATAGCATAGCATAGCGTCTGCTCCGTTAGCCACGTTTGCAACGAAGTGCGGCTGTAACTCCACTTTGCTACAGATTTCAACCTACTAATTACCTCAGTGACCGGAGAGTCTCACTAACTGTAGGTATACTGACAGATACTGCTTTATAGTACTTTTTTCCTCACGAGCAATCGAAAGTCTTTCAAAACCATTATACTTCCTAAAATGAAGCATTTACCATACCAACAAAAATGTTTGTCTTTGTGTACCATCAATTGACAAGAAGCTCTTTTCGATGTGTAGAGCCGCTCTTGAAATATTATTGGTACCAACTGTGTACAGTACGATGTACCACGTCTTCTGCGGTTACGCGTCACAGTTAACAGTACATTTGCTGCAACAAGCGTCTGATAATACTGCAGTATCAGTTTATAAGTGTGGACAGTGAAGACGTCTAAAGCTGAACTAACCTTAGTGTGATTCGATGGCAGTACGTGTAGGCGTCACACTACATATTCCAAGGTCAGAGATTTAACAGGATTTCTTGTCAGTTATCCGTTCGCTGTTATTAGGCAGTAATTTGTTAATATAAAAAATGCAACGTCACATTGTAGGTAGGAGTCCGCGATAAACTGTAGCTCACCCTACACCCTGGACAAGTAAGTTCACGAGTCACGGAAAGGCAAGGGCGTACATCAGGGGCTAGTAAAGCACCAAGGTGTTGAAACCAGCCTTCTGGGTAAGAACACCTGTACTTACTATCCTTAATACTCCTTCCCAACAATTTTTTTCAGTCCGTCGTGAAAGGAAAACAAGTGTCGCTCAAAAATCGGCAGTCGAATTCCTAAAGGGTAAATAACTAAAGGATACAGGTTTATTTATGAGGTATGGCCGAGAGATGAAGCTCTTTTAAGATGAAAATATGCCTTTATGCAAGAAAGAAGAGAGGTTACCAGCTTTGCGCACTGTTTTTGTCAAACGTTGATAAGAGGTAGAGATGTCAGGAAATGCCTCCAATACTTGGACAAGGCTGTCCACATCTTTCTGTTATGTATTGAGTTCAACGTCGAGGACGCTACGCACCCCGGTCGACCTTCCATAACGGTCGTTGAAGACAAGGTTGATGCTGTGCGGGAACTAGTGGAGACACAGAGGAATCCTTGAGCCAGTCTCCTTCTGCAGTTCACATTCTGCAAGACAACATACAGGGAGTCGCGACGAAAAATGTGGCCAACATCGATAAGGTATTTCAAGGGTTCCAAAGTATTGTAAGGTTCACCGAATAAGGTAAAATTTATTTTGAAAATGAGTACTGTGTTCATACTTTTTGATAGAGATAGTAATAAAGAAGCGCCGTTTTTGTAAATATTATTACGTGACTAATGCAAATGCCTTAATTAGATATTTGTTAGCTACAAGAACAAAATGAAAGTTTCTAGTAAGAAAGACATTGTTTTAGTCTGAAATGCCCTAATTTTTCACTGCAACCCCCGTTCAGGGCATTGTTTTTTTACAGAAGGTTTCAGTAATTAGCATTCACCCCAGAATTGCGAATGCCGTGCAAAATTTACATATGCGACTGTCGGTAACTCTTTAACTGGACTTCAAATGGTCAAAGCACCTTCGTGATTCGGCGCATTATCCTGAAGAAGTAGTTTTTTTTTTCTTTTTCAGTCCAGGCCTCATTTCGTGCCTTTTTTTAAAATGCAGTTATAAGACTTGCGTAAAATTCGCCAGTTATTGTTTTAGCCCTACTAACACCATTAATGAGCAGAATTCTTATTGCTTCCCGGCAAACGCTTCCTCTTTCTTGATGCAAGGCCGCTACTTCCACCCACATCTCTGGCTGATGTTTCGCTCCTGTGGTGGAGCGGTGAACCCACGTCCCAACCGCACTGATAACTCGGCGGAACAAAACTGTTGGCTCCTGTTACAAGGATACAAAAACTGCTGAGAAGTTCGATTTCCCATTTACTTTCTGTCGGCATTCAACAATTGCGGCATCCATTCACGCTCAAAGCCTTCTTGCGATTAGTTCTTCAATTAAAGAGTGTTATGTCACATACCTCAAATGACTATCGCGCAGTTCTTTGCTGCACACATTCTCGACGATTCCGTATGTGGCTACACTATGAACCTATGTGCAGTCTTCAGTGGGTATTATTATGTTTCTGAAAAATCTACAAGCTTTTGGTTGGTTCTCTATTTTGGGTCTAGAAATTATAAAATGTGCATTTTATTTTGTGGTGCTTTCTCGCTTGAAACTGCATTAATACGTTTCATGGATTGACAGCATATCATCTACAGAGTACCGGCACAGTATTTTACAGAAACAAGACGGAGTCTGCTGAAGATGACACATAGTTAATACGAGTAAAGAATAAGAAAAAGGAAAACAGTGGCAGAGTATCTAAAAACCGATTTTAATTGTCAAACATACACAAACGCAACAAGAGCATCTAACCTCAGTAGGATCATTATTTCAACGCCATACCATGCAGTTTGCAAGTATCATGCGTGCAGAAAAGTGATAAAAATAATTGGAATGATAAATCAAACTACAGATTCTTTAGTTTACCGGTTCGGACTCACCCTGTAGGGTCGCAACAATTACAGAAGCGCGAGGTTCTTGCTTGCGTGTGGCGCTGTGCCTCGGTTTGAGGAACGAAGTACGACGCGGAACAGATATCAATACTGTAATAGTACGGAACAACAATCTGGTACTACCTTATGGAAATGACGCCTCTTTCGATCTTCCCGCGCCTCGTGCAGCTGCCTGTAAAGGCGACACTGGCTGCAACTGATACCCTCGCAGCTGTGGCGCTACCGCCGCGTGCCACCTGTTGGCGGCAGGTGGAACTGTGGGATGACTCACGCCAATGTTTACAGCGACGGCGTCTGCAGCAAGGGCGCCGCGGCACGCAGATTGCGCTACGTGAGCTGGCGGCAGTAAGCCGGTGCGCCATCGCTCCGAGTTAACAGCCGTATGGGAAGACTGGTCAGCAAAGGTTAACATTTCAACAGCGCAATTATGAGAGGTTTGACACAAACAGTCAACCGACAAGTCGTCTTTAACTTAAAATATGGTTTTGCAAAGATGCAATACTGCACTCATCGCTGTCGGTAGTACCGTGAGCCACGAATGCACACTTGTGTCTACTGATCTGTCAGCCGCCATAAACCCACTTTCAGAAATAACATATCAGTTACAACTTCTCAGCGCCGGTTAAAGGTACATGTGACGCAAGCGACCGCCTGGGACGACACGCTGAGTGGGCGTCAGAGCTGCTCTACTGCAATGATTTTAAACAGAAAGTAATTAATTTCGAAAGCTCTTACGGGTGGAAATATACGATAATAGAACCCGTTTGCGAGGTAAGTGCGAATATGTGGTTACGAGCCGATTTTCAGTACCAAATATTGTTGACTGTCGTATTTTGTATAAATATAAAGGGCAATCAGATGAAAACGAGGCAGCAAACTGTTTATGATTTTAGAACTCTTCCTGTAGAACTACAGCGCCTTCATGGAAAAATGTTTGCGGTTGCCTATGGAGCGAAGTTTGTACCCAGGCGTGCCCCTCTTCGTCCGAAGGAAATAGAGGGCCACGAACTTCTTACTTCGGGACTCTAAAGATATGAAAATAGCATGGGGGGAGATCGGGACTGTATGGAGGACAAGTTAAGAGCTTCCCAGCGATACTTCTGCAGCGTAGTCGAAACAACCTTGGCAGCATGTGGGCGGGCAACTTGGTTTCGTAGTCTAACAATCCTACCACAAAAAGGTCAAAAATTAATTATAATTGTAGTGTTGCTCACGCTGCTAAATATTGCATTTTCGGGCAGAAACAAAGTTATATTATCAGGCAGGTGTCATTAGAGCACAGTTAATAAAGTCATTTCTTGAAATAATGGATAAACTAGGCACTCATCTTTTCGTGTTTTTTCTCTGCCTCGCGATGACTGGATGTTGTGTGATGTCCTTAGGTTAGTTCGGTTTAAGTAGTTCTAAGTTCTAGGGGACTGATGACCATAGATGTTAAGTCCCGTAGTGCAGAGCCATTTGAGCCATTTATTTATTTATTTATTTATTTCGTGTTTCCCACGATGGTCTCGTTATGAACTCATGGCTCAATCGTCGAAAATCTAGGTAGTGATAATTCCAAGCTCGGATGCAAAGAGGCCTAGGTGTTATTCTGCAATATTCAAAAGTTTTATAGATGTGTTTCATAAACCCATTCTTGAAGATTAAACTTTTGCAAGTTCGGACAATGGTGATGTAAAAACGTAATCAGCACTGCGAATTTAAGTTACACTTCTTTTTAATTACTTTTGTTGCAATATCACGTAACTCGTTCCAAAATATCACTTCACAATATAAAACATACTTGAAAATATCTTCCTCACTGTTAAAGTTCACATTTCATAAACTGACTACAATTTGTGTCTTTTTAACATGACGATCAAAGCTTGACTCTCCAATAACCGCGTATGCGCCCAAAAATCAGAGTTACAAGTACGTCAAAAATCATAGTGACAAAAGAAAGAATACATGTAAGAATAATATCATTGCAATATATACATATAGATGTATCGAAGTACCTCTACATTAATGAAATCAATTATGAATCTTGTCACAGAAATATGTTAACTATTTTACCGAAACACAGTAGAAAAACATTTTTCCGTGAAGGCATTGACCGTCCCGTCTCTTAGAGGGCTAAATGTATTAGCAGTTATGGCGATTCCTTTTTAAATAATAAAGAGTTTTCATACTCTTTTCCATGTGTCTCGTTTCCATTTGACTGGCCCTTGTTTATTTGAAACGATAACTTTTGTATTAAGTTCTCATCTAACTAGGCTCAAATTTCAACCAAGACCTACATTACCAAGAAATGCAACACTATAGCAGTTTACTGTACTCTCGCACCTGTTAAGGAGACATTCCTCATGCTGTCCTTACATTTGAAGGCAATATTATGCTCGTCTCTGCAGCGAGTTACGAATTCTTTCAAGCACTCCCGAATCATCTCTTAAATATTGACTAGACGGTACAACTCGCTGCTCCAGTTCTTCAATCGTATCACGGGTAGTGCCGTAAACATTACGTTACAGATGATTCGAAAGAGAAAGTATCCAGAGGAGTGACGTCAGGTGATCTTTAAAGCAAAGGTACAGGCCCTGCTAGACGCAATCATCTTGGGCCATATTTGTACGTTTGATTTAAATGAGATTAGATTACATTCAGTTTTCGTTCCATAGACCCAAAAAATGAGATGATTCTCGTGGATGTGGAACATGTCAGAACGTATAACATAAAACATTTGTATATAATACGTACTATCCTAAACATTTGTCAGAAGATTGTCGAAATAGGTGAATAGAATGCAATAAACTGGAGCAGCTAATATTTACAGAATTAACATGCTGTCAGAATGAAGCATTGTTATGCACTATTAATCAATTTATCATACACAAAATACCTAATATTGATTGTTGTGACCAAGTGCCGTCAAAACTGAAATCTAATACACATTTTTACTTAAGCTGGCTGAACAGTCTCTGTTAAGATATTCGTCTACACAGTAGAAGGAGTTGCCTGTGAGAAAGTCTTGCAAACTCTGTTTAAACCGCGATTTATCTGAAACCAAGTTTTTACTGGTTGCTGATAATTTATTGAAAATGTGTGTTCCTGAATATTGGACCCCTTTTTGGACCAAGGTAAGTGATTTTAGGTCTTTATGTAGATTGTTCTTATTCCTAGAATTGATACTACGTATTGAGCTATTGGTTGGAAATAGAGATGTATTACTTACAACAAATTTCATTAAGGAATAAATATACTGAGAAGCAATGGTTAGAATACAACGTTCCTTGAACAGGGTTCTACAGGATGTTTTGAATTTATACCACAAATGATTCTTATCACACACTTTTGCACCTTAAAAACTTTTGCTCGGTTTGATCAGTTTCCCCAGAATATGATCCCGTGTGACATAATAGAATGAAAGTAACCAAAGTATGCAAGGTATTTATATTTATATCTACTACATGTGACATCATTCTCACTGCAAATACAGACTTGTTTAGGCGCTTAAGCAATTCTGTCGTATGCCTTTCCCAACTGAATTTATCATCGAGTTGTAATCCCAGAAATGTAACACTTTCAACTTCTTCGATCTGCATGTCTTCATAAGTTATAGACATTCTGGAAGTAGATCTCTTACAGGTTCTGAACTTCATATAGTGGGTCTTCTCAAAATTTAGTGACATTGAATTAGCTTTAAACCATTTATTAATATCAATGAAAGTTTGATTAGCAGCTATTTCTAAACCTGTATTGGACTTGCTACTTACTTATTGCAATGTTTGTATTATCTGCAAACAAAACAAACTTCGCGTCTGGCAATGTAGCAGACGAGAGGTCGTTGATGTGTACAAGAAAAAGCAATGGACCCAAGAAGAAACCTTGAGGAACACCACATGTAATTAATTCCCAGTCAGGTGAAGATTGACTGTTTACTGCACAGGTATTTTGCAACGACACCTTTTGTTTCCTGTTAGATAGATAAGACTCAAACCATTTCGCAGCATTGCCAGTGACACCATAATATTCTAATTTACTTAAGAGAATGCCAGTAGCCTCTAATTTATTATCTAATAAATTAAGTACATTCTCTCTGTAAGTGTAAACAGCTTTCTCTACATCAAAACCCTTAAGAAATTCAAACTGTGACTTGGACAATATATTATTTGCAGTCAGATGCTTAAGGAGACGCTTGAACACAACCTTTTCAAAAATTTTTGTGACAGCCAGCAAAAGTGGATTTGGCCGATAGTTTGATGGTATCTCTTCATGCCCCTTCTTGTAAAGAAGCTTAACTTCAGCATATTTTAACCAGTCTGCAGAAGTTCCGCTGATAAGAGATTGATTACACAACTTAAGATAGAACTCAACTCGCATGAGCACTCTTTGATTAACTTCGTTGATATTGTATCATACCCACTGGAACACTTACATTTTAAGGATTTTATGATGGATGGTACTTCTTTGGGATACATTTTACAACGACAGTAAAATGAACCTGTGATCCGTCATGCCTGTGTCATGGTGAGCTACCCCGTGGGTGAAATTAGATGATGACTTAATCGAAAGGTTTACGTTTCAGACGTATTTATACTGAGTAGGATAATATTTCTCACGGAAATCAGTGCCACTGGCACAAATTTGCAATTTCTTCACAAACGGCTCGTTTGTGGATGCATGTTTGCTGGATTGTTTTTGCTTCTGCTGTCGTATACTTTAACATGTGTCACTTTTAGGTATTAATTGTGATACACTCGATATACATAACAAATTGTATCAACAGTTTTTGCAGACAAATAAATAATAAATCTCCAGTGGCTCACAGCTTGGTGGAAATATTATCGTCCGATGCTACTTCAGTTATGGTCGTGTCAGTTTGAATTTCTGGCGTCACCAGCAGTTTAACCCACGTCCACCGCATTATTCCTCTTTCGTACTATGTAGAAATTTGTGTTTTCCTTTTCAGCTGCATACTTAAAAATGTTGAAATTGTGTCCCAATTTCCCACTATTCTCATAGCACCGCTTTTTTTAAATGTTGCTACTTTTTTGTGACTTTTCTTCACATGTAACATACAGCTAACATAGTTAAACAATGTGTTACATTTATCGCACCATCGTAAAATTACATGACATTTTTGTATTTGTCCCTCTTTATCCCGTAAACTAAAAAATAAAAGAAAGTTTATATTTATATTCTTTCCACTCAGTTTAACAGATAGCATCCTTTTATTGAAGCTACACAATGCAATAGATCTACTTCTGTATGGACTCTTGTGAAAAGCTGAGGAATTACGTGTATCTTCGATGGAAATGAATTGTTTCGTCTTTTAACATTCAGAAATTTATTTCTGTTACGTAGAAATGTCTGTATACTTATTTTAAAAGAAAAAAATGAAAAAAAGTGCGAGTAGAAATCGCGCACTAAGGGCCCCGTACAAACTTAATTATGTATTTATGTACACCTAGGGAATCTAGAATTTCGACGATTTTTTTCTGTTATCGTTATCGATATCGTTATCGACACTGGTATGATACCAAAATATCTGACGTAAATGGCCAAATCTTATGATTGCACTGACATGAAAGCTTAATATTTTTACACCGCCAAGCGAACGTAGACTTAAGTATGCGAAGTAAATTTTAACACGATACCTCAACCCGTTCCTGAGAAAAAGGGTTTTTAATAGTCGGACAAACAGACAGACGGACAACAAAGTGAGACTATAAGGGTTTCGTTTTTATCGACTGGGCTACGGAACCCTAAAAAGGAGCCATATTCACGATTTGTTGATTTCGACTTGTTTTTGAAGATCTGCTACAGCCTGATTGTCTACGCCGTAGCTAGAAATTATATTAAGAGCATTTATTTATTAATAAGTCTATGGCTTACAGGATTATATTTTACAAGTACGTACGATTAAGTAGATACGAGATAAGGTAAAAAGGATACGAATCAGTACAAGCAGATGCATTTCTGTGTATGTACGTATAGGTAACAATAAAAGATGGAGAACTGGCAGTAGCCAAAATAAGATGACATATGACATGTGCATATCCAAAGACATCAGTCGGATAATTGCTGCATATGTTGCTTCTACCATGTCTTTTCAGGTACCCACGAATTTTCTTTTCAGGCAGCCGTATAAAATGTCCTCCCGTGTTTGTTCCGGTGTTCGGCAGTCGCATTGGTCATCGTCGGTAATCGAGGCCGTTGTTGTTCTTGGAATAAACTCTCAGTCATGTGAGGACCATTGAAGGAGAGTCGACTTACGTTAAGACTGTTTCACGGAGGTAAACATACAAAGCGGAATCTGCTCTCTCTGAAGACGTGACAAAACTGGTGTGTGTGTGTGTGTGTGTGTGTGTGTGTGTGTGTGTGTGTGTGTGACGTTAGGATCAAGTAAAGGGAAAACTGGATGCTGTAATTCTCCTTTTAATTATTCGTTCTCCTTCCATGCCAAGTGAGGAGCTACTTGAGTGAGAAGTGGCGGCTCCGAGGTCAAAAAAGCCGACAACGGCCAGGAGAGCGGTGTGCTGACTCCACGCCTCTCCATACCGTATCCGATTGGCCTGTCTGGAGCAGAACGCGAAGAGTTGCTTTTTTTGTTCTATGTCGCCCAAACGGAGTCGGCTTGCGTTAGCATAGTCTCAGAGTGTCACTACTAACTAACTTACTCAGATATTTGTCAAGAGACCACATAGCCTGTCTCTTTTTTTTGAAATAGCAGACTGTGTGGAAACAGTTGAGGTAGTCTACAAAAGGGCGCCGTAATTATATTTAGGAATGTTTAGTGATATTTTCTTGTTTTTTAAACATCGTTCGTTTCATGTAAGTATTAAAATTAGGTGAGGAAGCTACATTAACCAAATGATAAATACTGTTACTGATTTTTTAAATAAAAGGCTTGTGCCTCCGCAAACTTGCAGACCCATGATCCTACAGACTGCCGAAAGAAAAAATTGTGGCGGCATTGCTTAAAAATCTATCTGGGTATGCTACAGTTTTCCAAGATCAGTGTAGAAGATAATGAATGAATGACGCACGAGAACTTGTGTCTGGCCTTAGTTTTGCAGCGACGTACAGGTATTACGAACGTCACACGATCCTGAGATTAAGTTGGCAGTAAGAATGAGACAAACTTGTCATGTCACGTTTGAGAGATACGTGTTTAGTTATGTATTTATACTTAATTGGTTGTGAGATACGTTGTTAAACACCTGTAATGTGCTGTATTTTGTACACAGTATGTAGATCATCTCGGTGACAGATTGTGGCAACATTTCTCACAGGTGGTAAGAAATTTCAATCTGAATATGGGACCGGACAAAATTCTCTGGGGAAGAGTGACTTTTTAATACACGTTAACAGATACCCAGCCATACTACGTTTTCATATTTCATCTGTTGCAGAATCAATTATATAAAATAAGCTCCATCCACCAATTCCGACAAAGGTCTTCGGGAGATTTCCCAGCTTTTAAGAAAAATTTCGTAAATGAAAAGCCTCTTCCAAGTATTCCCAATTGAGTTCCCCCCTTGTATAGGGCACGTTGAAAAGCAATACCTCAATTTTGTTTATAAAGTTCTCAAGATTGGCTGAAATGTTACATGCCAAGCATATTACTCTCCCGCTCCGCTGACGCAATTTGCAAGCCTCTCTCGCTAGAGGACTCCGAATTATAGGTAGTAACATGTGGGTGTGTAACGCAGCTATGTCCGTGCGTGAGAAACATCGTGCTGTAATCGAGTTTGTAACCGTCCACAAACGGAGCGCGCTCTCCTTCAGCACGGCAACGCCAGACCACACACGAGCGCTGCGACGTCTGCAACAGTCCGATGCCTTCGATTCACTGTCCTTCATACAGTCCCTACTTTCCCCCATACTATGTTCGTCTGTTTACAAAACTTAAATAACACTTCACTTTGGTAGTGACGGAGCGACAGAAGGGGAGGTGAGGTTGTGGCTCTGTCGACAAAGTAAAACATGCTACAGTGACGCTATCAGCTAACTGGTTTCTCGCTGGGAGAAAAGTGCTCGTCGCCAGGATGACTATGAACAAAAATAAATATGTAGACAGGAAGAATGACAATGTAGAATGTTAATAAAGAATCGGATGCATTACTTTTCACATGCACTCGTATTTCGCTGCAACGAGCTGGATTCTGAAAAGGGTGGCAACGAACAGCCCGCTCTTCTCTTTTGGATAGGGAATTAAACATATTACAAATTACACAAAAAAGAACTCTGTGGGAATAGAGGTGCGCTAGCAGAACTAGGATGCTAGTCGCAACTGGAGTGTAAATATTTTAGTCTAACGTATGTTTTGTTTTTGAGGACGAAGCTGCGAGGCTAGAACTTCTTTTCAGATCGGGCAACAAGTAGCCCTATCATAAGAAATTATGGCAGTAAAGAACAACTTATATGCGATATTTGAGTGAAGCATGTAACGTAGAACGTAGAAATGTCGACAGGCACAAGTAAGAACAAATATGTGCGTCTGTAAAAAGTTCGATGCACGGAGCATACGATAACTTTCACCATCACGTTAGCGAAAGATCTGGTCGAGAATCCTAGTAAATTCTGGTCCTTCGCAAAATTACGTAGCGGGTGGAAAGCTTCTATTCAGTGACTCGTAGACCAGTCTGGTATGTCAATCGCATAGAGTAAAAGAAACGCTGAAGTTTTAAATTGCACGCTTAAAAATTCATTCACGCAAAAGGATCGTACGGACGTATCGTTGTATTTGTAACAGGCTGCAGAACTATCTTACTGCCACCGACATACATTTTCCTCAAGCACCGAGAAGGCAAGATAAAAGAAATAATGGTTCGTATGGAAGCACACAGACGATCGTTTTTCTCTCGCGCCATTTGCGAGTGGAACAGGGCAGAGAATGCCGAGCAGTGGTACAAGGGTCCAAACGCCACGTGGTGGCTTGAAAAGTATGTATGTAGATGTAGATGTAGATGTAGGTATTTGGAGTTAGGTAGAATTTTGCAGACAATTATTGAAAGGAGAACTGGTGTCCCGTTCTGGAATCTGTAAAAGTACATTAGCTTGTAGTTATTAGGATCAGCAGGTCTTAGGGATACGCTCAATATAACCTTGCTAGGTTGGAAGAGGACACTATTAAACTTGCTCCGAGAAGAGGGTTGGGGGTTTTGATACAGACGTCGCAGCGCTCCAGGATTCTCAGTGGAATGTTTGCATTTCAAATTACATGAGATGTCGGACAGGCGAAAGCGTTCTAGGCAACTAATGAGCTGGTAAATGATATGGATGGTGGAAAACAGTTAGATACAGAGTGAAGTCGTACAATAATTTGTAGGACTATCTGAAACTTGGCAAAAACGCAATTCCAAGCAACATCTGCGCTGGTGAGATTTTCGCGGGTGGAGTGGAGTTAGATACAGAGTGAATTCGTACAATAATTTGTAGGACTATCTGAAACTTGGCAAAAACGCAATTCCAAGCAACATCTGCGCTGGTGAGATTTGCGCGGGTGCAGTGTTGTACGTATAAATGGCTCTGAGTACAATGGGACTTAACATCGGAGGTCATCAGTCCCCTAGAACTTAGAACTACTTAAACCTAACTAACCTAAGGACATCACACACATCCATACCCGAGGCAGGACTCGAACCTGCGACCGCAGCGTTCTCCCGGTTCCAGACTGAAGCGCCTAGAACCGCTCGATCTTTCCGGCTGGAGTTGTACGTATAGATGATGGTCCTGCTGTGCAGTCTGCTTTCTCGGGAGGTTAATAGTTTTAGTACTGTTTAACCTGTTATGACGTTTCTCTTCGATGGCTAGTGTACTGGAATACCAAGTTCGTTTCTAATTGGTCATTAATCCTAAGAATTTTTGTGTTGTGTTTGGTAATCTGAACGTCTGTGGATTGTTAGGTAGAGGCCTTAGAATGTGGAAAGTTCGAGAAGTTTTCTCTAACATTATTGGCAAGCGATATGGATGACCGATGGAGGTGTATTATTGGCTGTACTAGCAATAGATAAGAAGAGCAACAAAATCACTTACTGGAAAAGGTACATTCAAACTGGAATTCAAGAAAGATCGCTGTTTTCACGTATAAAAAGACAGAAGACTGCGTGCCGTGTAGACGGGGACGTGCTGTCCTCGGCTGACCGGGCCGTTCCGATGTCTGCACTTCCGGCGCACGCGTCGCCTGGGAACACAACGCCAAGCTCAGGGACGCGCCGGCCCGTCTGCTGCTCACCAGTGTGCGGCAGCGACCCAAACCCGGTTGTCTCGCAGTCTGACGCAGCTCGTAACCACAGGCACCCGGCACTGTACTGTATTTCTCCTGTCATCGATCTGTACTCGTGCTGTTGCTTCGTGAGGCACACTTCAGAACGTTACTAAGGCGGTGTACGTCGATCTATACTGCACAACACAATCAAAGGGTCAGTTTTACGAGACTCTTAAATTGCCTCCCATTGCGACACGCAAGTTTTAAATTTGGCTGGAAGGTGCCTAGAGCCTCCTCTGTAACGGTGCAAAAATGTGGCGCCTAGCGACGTCACCCTCGAACTCGGCGACACATCGAACAACAAAGTGTCGACACATGCGAGAAAAAGGCTACAGCTCTGAAGTTCACGCGAAATGTAAGATGGGTTAATGATGTCACATTGGCAGCAGATTTCATCACAATTCTGCCCAACGCCAGTGTGGACGTGTCACACGATGGGAAGGTCGTAACATTCCCTCTTATCCATATTTCACGCCTTTCTTGTGACGTCTCTGCGACGGAGATCAGAAGCGCCACGCCTAGCATTGAATCATGCAATTTTCTTATGGCTGGAAGAACAAAGCATTTCAGGCACACCGTCGCTCGTAATCCACACGAAAAGGCGTTAACAATCCGTCTTCAGGCCACAAGTGGCATATCGGGACCATCCGACCGCCGTGTCATCCTCAGAGATGAGGATACGGATAGGAGTTATGATGGTTTTCTGTGGGCGGAGCCGCTACTAGTCGGTCTAGTAGCTCCTCAATTGGCATCACGAGGCCGAGAGCAACCCCGAAAAATGGCAACAGCGCATGGCTATCCGGACGGTCACCCATCCAAGTGCCGGCCACGACCAACATCGCTTAAACTTCGGTGATCTGACTGGAACCGGTGTGTCCACTGCGGCAAAGCTGTTGCCAAAAGGCGTTAGGGGGTGGCATAAAGGGCGTCAATGAAACCACTGCTTCCCTTGGGACGTTGATTCCTACACATTTCGCAGTCTAAAACGACAGGACAACGTCTTGACAACGTTTGCCACTGCTGATCCAACGGAGACAGTGAAGGACATAGTAGGCCAGCAAATCCAATAAACGCGATCGCATCCATTTCAAGTGCAGTGCACTGAGACCGTCAATTTCGTTTTGGTGTACAAGGTGGACCGTTCGAAGAAATTTAAGCGTGCCCCGAAGCAGCAAAGGGTAGTTAACTTTTTCAGCCCTCTTGTTTCACACCCTCCTGTGGCGTGATCATGGAACCGAGTGACATTGACACGTGTGTGACTAAAACGACATAGCTTTCCTCTAAGACCAAATAGTCCACCAACGTCCTCGGTGCCTCCCACTGACCTTTGTTGAGCACCTTAAAAATGTTCCAGTACAGACAGAACCCATGACGAGAGTCCTAGGCACCTGCAAGCAGGCTACACTGTTGCCCTCGCGCCTGATAATAGGTGATATGGAATAGGAGAAGTGCCTGCCGAGGCATAGGGCTTCGTCAGAGTTTGTCTCTGTTGAGGTACCTTTTTAAAGCGCTCAACAAACACTGGTGGGTGGCACCAGGGGTGTTGCCAAACTGGAGGGGGAGTGTATTAAAATGACCCTTTGCCATTTTATTCATGCATGTGTCAATGTCGCACTCTCTGTGATCATATCACAGGAGGGTGTGAAACAGGAGGCTGAAAAAACAAAATCACCCTTTGCCACTTTGGGTCACGTTCAAATTTTGTCGAATGGTTCTGAACGGTTCCTAGTAGTTCCATCATGGTTCAAAAATGGTTCAAATGGCTCTGAGCACTATGGGACTTAATATCTGTGGTCATTAGCCCCCTAGAACTTAGAACTACTTAAACCTAACTAACTTACGGACATCACACACATCCATGCCCGAGGCGGGATTCTAACCTGCGACCGTAGCAGTCACGCGGTTCCGGACTGAGCGCCTTAACCTCGAGACCACCGCGGCCGGCGGGTTCCATCATGTACACCATAATAAAAAATGCAATGTCACTGTACGTCAAAGGGCTGTGGTCACATTCAGTGGGGTTGTTGGCCAACAATGTGCTAAGGGAAGGGTTGAATCATCCGTTGGTGTCAGCAGTGCCGAAGATTGTCAAGATGTCGTCCTTTTGGTCACACAGCGAAATGTGTTTTAATCAAATCCCCACGGAAAGGATTCATTGACGCCCATTATGCCATCCCCTCGCGCCTTTTCGAATCGCGGTGCATCTAAAAGTTTTCCACGGTCATACACAACAAAACTCGATGATTTCAGCGCAGGGTGTCGCGTTATGACCACCATCGGAGAGCAAAAGAAGAGGCGAAAGGTGGGTAAGAACGTGTGTGACGACCCTCCCATCGCGGACATGTCCACGATGGCTTTGGACAGAATTTTGGTGAATTTTGGAGCTGATGTGATATCATTAACCCACCTTAAACCTCACATGAACCTTTGAGTTGTGGCCCTGTTTTCGTATGTGCCGACACCTGATTGTCTGAAGCGTAACTGAGCCAAACGTGACGTCGCAGGGCGTCATGCTTCTGCACCATTTGATAGGCAAGTTGTCGGCATCTTTGAGCCAAGCTGCAAACGTCTACGTCGCAGTGGGAGACAATGACGTTGTTTCGAAAAAGTGACCCTTTAATTGCGCTGCACATTGTAGAATCCTAAAACTCAAACTCGCCCACAGACCCTCACTAACAGTCATAATCTTTCTTTTGGGTTTAGTAGAGTAAGTCCAATATTACTGTTACAAGCTGTTTATATGTGTTGGGGCAGCATAAGTTACGGAGCCCAAATTACCCGCTCTATATTCTCCAGTGTTTGAGGAAGAGACACTTAGCGACTTCCAGCAAACTTTACACATAATTTTAAAACTTGTCGAACCTTTTTCTTGTTGACATCTCCCACCTTTCGCTTCCTCTCCGCCTTCCACTCCTCCCACTAAATGATGGAACGAAGAAAATTTATCTCTTGTTACATTTTAGCTGTTCATGCATCAGTCATGAATTCTAATTTATTACTTCGCTTATACATGGAAGTTCTACTGTTTAATGAATGGGTATGGGGTTTACTGGTCGCTTTCTGTGACAGCGTGCGTGATAACGCAGGCGTTAACATTCGCGTTCGGTAGAGGCGCGATTCAAATCGCCATTGGTCATCGTCTTTTAGGAATCCCATGGTTATGTCTGGTGAATGTCATAACACGTAATTCAGGAAGGTCAAGGACAATTTTCTTCCCTGGCCTTGTCCATGAAGCCCTTGTCACTTCTCTAATAGATGGCGAGGGGATGTTCAACAGAAAATAATATAATCTTTCTAGTAGATTATTAGCTATGCTGGTTCAAAAAATGGTTCAAATGACTCTAAGCACTATGGGTCTTAACATCTGAGGTCATCAGTCCTCTAAACTTAGAACATCAATGCACGAGGCAGGATTCGAAGCTGCGAACGTAGCTGTCTCGCGATTCCCGACTGAAGCGCGTAGAACAGCCCGGTGACAGCGCCCGGCAGCTGTGCTGGTACTTACGCGTTTGAGACTGTGACACACACTATACATGTGGTGAAGCAGTTAACTTAAACCAATTGAAATACATCCAAATACAGTAAAAGTATTCGCCAATTATTAGCGGACGATACTGCGAATTTAGGGTCTTACGTAAATCATTTTTAACATTTATAGCCGAAAAATTATCGCACCGACTTTTTATAATGTAACTTCATACTGTTTTCTGTGAGAGTGGAAACAGTCTTCAAAGGCTGCACATAACATGTGTGGAGCTTCAATGAATAGTAGCAAGATAACAGAGTCGGAAACCGGTGAGCCGCTGTCAAGAGAAGGGGGTCTCACAAATGTCCATTTAAAAGCAACCATTCGGTGTCATAATTGGGACAACTATAAATGTTAAAAATTACTTGTGTACTTCATAAAATTCGCGACATTGTTCGTTATCACTTGGCATAAAAACATGATGAGGTGTGTATCACTCTTTTTATTCCACGGCCAAACGGGGTTTCGATGAATGATGGTGAGTAGAGGACCACGCAATTTTGTTGTAGGCCTATGTTTAATCCTCTTAACTCGTGCATCAACCGAAACATTGAAGCAAGTATGTTTTTTTTTATTTGAAATGGAACTGGTTTTTTTTTTCGGCTCTTGAAAGCTCTCGAAAATACGAGTAGAGTGATGCAACGCTTGTTAATTTCGGCACAAATTTTCGAAAATATTTTTGTGAAATGTGCTTCACTTGAAACACAAGACGACCGGAATCGGCTACTGCGGTATAACCAGCGCCATGTGGGGCTCTCATGTCACTCAGTGTCGTTATATACAGCAAGAAGATAGTCCTACGCTACTAAGATAAAACGCACTGCCGGCCGCTGTGGACGAGCGGTTCTGGGCGCTTCAGTCTGGAACCGCACGACCGCTACGGTCGCAGGTTCGAATCCTGCCTCGGGCATGGATGTGTGTGATGTCCTTAGGTTAGTTAGGTTTAAGTAGTTCTAAGTTCTAGGGGACTGATGACCTGAGATGTTAAGTCCCATAGTGCTCAGAGCCATTTGAACCATTTAAAACGCACTATTTCCACTTGGACCCACTTTATACGACTCTAATACTGGTTGATCTAACATGCCTGTGTGAATCTAAGTACTGACATACTCAGTATTTGTGAAATGTATAATTATGTAGGTATAGACTGTTTGAAGAATTACGTAAGGTAGATCTCATCCATAGGAACCATCGTTTGGAATGCGCCAAACCGACTCAGTCCCCGAGAAAATTTTTTGGTGTCGTTGCTTTATGATCTGCGCGTGGGTTGCACTCCTAAAGCGACACAACAGGAAGAATTGTGAAGGTGATACAAGGAAGACAAAGCTAGGTGGGTGCGGCTTCGTAATACCAGTGGGAGAACAGGAGTGGCCAAGCTCAGTTTCCCGCTTCTTGTAATCCTCATTTGACTGCAATAGACTGAGCGACATTGTCTATCTTCAGAGTTCTGTCGTGTGCTCCTTTCGCAGGACAGTAGAGAAGATCAGAGCATATCATGGTAGCTTGCCCTCAAGCACAAAATTTTCTGCATATTTAAGTTGGTGGGCGGATGTGCCGACAAACAAAACACAAGAGTTTACGAGGTAAAATATAAAGAAGATACGCCAATTAAATACTCAAATTATTTCAGAAGTTTATTGTATGACAGCTTAATTACTACGATGACCGAAGTATGGACAGCATTACGAGACTAGTGGTGGGCTTATGTTCTGATGCAGGTCGTGCGTATACGGTAAGTTTGTATACTTTACCAGAAATTGACGTTCCAACAACAATGTAATTGGCAGTGCTTAACCTCTTGCCGTAACATTTAGTTCGACAAAATCCGATCCCAAGCGGTTGGAGAAGACGCATGCTAAACGGGCCAGCGTGATGCGCGAGACATTCGTAATACAAGCCAATGTACTGATACCTGTTACATAGCTGTACGCTTATTTGTCTCACGCAATACTGATCTTGTGGACGCCAACTCTAATTTAATTCTTGTTCTACATACAGGGCGGTCCACTGATAGTGACCGGGCTAAATATGTCACGAAATAAGCATCAAACGAAAAAACTACAAACAACGAAACTCGTCTAGCTTGAAGGGGGAAAACAGATGGCGCTTGGATGGCCCGCTAGATAGCGCTGCCATAGGTCAAACGGATATCAACTGCGTTTTTTTAAAAAATAGGATTCGTGTAGTACGCAACGAAATATGAATGTTTTAGTTGGACCACTTTTTTCGCTTTGTGATAGATGGCGCTGTGATAGTCACAAACGTATAAGTACGTGGTATCACGTAACATTCTGCCAGTGCGGGTGGTATTTGCTTCGTGATACATTACCCGTGTTAAAATGGACCGTTTACCAATCGCGGAACCGAGCGAGGTGGCGCAGTGGTTAGCACACTGGACTCGCATTCGGGAGGACGACGGTTCAATCCCGTCTCCGGCCATCCTGATTTAGGTTTTCCGTGATTTCCCTAAATCGCTAATCGCTTCAGGCAAATGCCGGGATGGTTCCTTTGAAAGGGCACGGCCGATTTCCTTCCCAATCCTTCCCTAATCCGAGCTTGCGCTCCGTCTCTAATGACCTCGTTGTCGACGGGACGTTAAACACTATCCACCACCACCACCAATCGCGGAAAGGTCGATACCGTGTTGATGTATGGCTATTATGATCAAAATGTCCAGCGGGCATGTGCTATGTATGCTCCTCGGTATCCTGGACGACATCATCCAAGTGTCCGGACCGTTCGCCGGATAGTTACGTTATTTAAGGAAACAGGAAGTGTGCAGCCACATGTGAAAAGTCAACCACGACCTGCAACAAATGATGATGCCCAATTAGGTGTTTTAGTTGCTGTCGCGGCTAATCCGCACATCACCATCAGACAAATTGCGCGAGAATTGGGAATCTCAAAAAAGTCGTTGTTGAGAATGCTGCATCAACATCGGTTGCACCCGTATCATATTTCTATGCACCAGGAATTGCATGGCGACGACTTTGAACGTCGTGTACAGTTCTGCCACTGGGCACAAGAGAAATTACGGGACGATGACAGATTTTTTGCACGCGTTCTATTTAGCTACGAAGCGTCATTCACCAACAGCGGTAACGTAAACCGGCATAATATGCACTATTGGGCAACGGAAAATCCACGATGGCTGTGACAAGTGGAACATCAGCAACTCTGGCGGGTTAATGTATGGTGCAGCATTATGGGAGAAAGGATAATTGGCCCCCATTTTATCGATGGCAATCTAAATGGTGCAATGTAGGCTGATTTCCTATGTAATGTTTTACCGATGTTACTACAAGATGTTTCACTGCATGACAGAATGGCGATGTACTTCCAACATGATGAATGTCCGGCACATAGCTCGCGTGCGGTGAAGCGGTATTGAATAGCATATTTCATGACAGGAGGATTGGCCGTCGAAGCACCATACCATGGCCCGCACGTTCACCGGATCTGACTTCCCCGGATTTCTTTCTGTGGGGAAAGTTGAAGGATATTTGCTATCGTGAATCACCGACAACGCCTGACAGCATGCGTCAGCGCATTGTCAATGCATGTGCGAACATTACGGAAAGCGAACTACTCGCTGTTGAGAGGAATGTCGTTACACGTATTGCCAAATGCATTGAGGTTGACGAACTTCATTTTGAGCATTTATTGCTTTAATTTGGTATTTACAGGTAATCATGCTGTAACTCATGCGTTCTCAGAAATTATAAGTTCACAAAGGTACATATATCACATTCGAACAACCGAAATAAAGTGTTCAAACGTACCTACGTTCTGTATTTTAATTTAAAAAACCTACTTGTTACACACGGTTCGTCTAAAATTGTGAGCACTATGTTTGTGACTATTACAGCGCCATGTATCACAAAGTGAAATAAGTGGTGTAACTAAAAGATTCATATTTCTTTACATACTACACGAATATGTAATAAAAAATGGGGGTTCCTATTTTTAAAAAAAAACGCAGTTGATATCCGTTTGACCTATGGCAGCGCCATCCAGCGGGCCAACCATAGCGCCTTATGGTTTCCCCCTTCAAGCAAGACAAGTTTCAGTCTTTGTAGTTTATTCGTTTGACGCTTATTTCGTGAGATATTTAGCCCGGTCACGATCAATGGACCACCCTGTATAAAGAAGATTTCAGTTGTCCCTACCCACGTCGCTTTATGCAACCCGCAGCGTTACATCTGGCTTTCAAAAACCACGCGCGAGAGTTTCATATTCTCTCGCTCGCTACGTGCAAACTTTTAGTCCTACAGAAAAACTGAACGGGACCTCGTGTAGGAATTTTAATGTAGTTAAATTTTGTACTGGGAGCTCACGGTTTTCGAGTTATTCAAGAAAAACATACAAAAGTTGCCCTCAAACGCACCTCTACGCCCACACTCATCCCTGACCAGCAAGGAGTTCCTAGTATACTGCTCGTGGCGCTCCTATCGCTGTACAAAAATTTTCGACTACACGAAGTAGTCCCAATATTCGCAGTTTTTGGTCTCTGTTGTTGGCCTATTACGCCACCTGCATTGTCTGTTATTTCTTTAGCATTATTAATTTAAACGTCCCCGTGAGATAAAGAAAGAGAAACGACTTTTGTAAACGCTACGCTAAGGCAAATTACGTTGGTAATTCAATCAAACTTACCCCTTCTTTCCGTAACAAGCGATTTCCACAATTTGTCATCAAATATAATACAACACGTTTCCAAAAATCCAGGATGTTCACTTAAATTATTTGGAACAGGTATTTTTATGCCCCGTCTCTCAGAACATTTCCAAATGAGTGATATGTTCTTCGCTTTCTGCCATGTCCGTGATACATATAATTTAGGATTGAAGTTTCTTCTTTTCTATATATTTAGGAAAACAATTCTAAGACAATACTCATGGTTTTTCTGAGTCCCACTATGTCGTTCCTTAGGTCCTTGAAACTTGAAAGTTTACTCTTTTATTCGTGGGTAACATAAAAATAACCAAACAAATACGAATATTGCAGTAGTTGATAGCTGATACGTCATCATTGATTCAGTACTTCCTTTTTTAAATTTAGCATGGGAAATGTTGACTGGGACTCTTTGTTTCTGTGGCCGTATGCGTTTTCATATACTGCGACGTTCCATTCAGGCAAAGTGAAGTAACAATGGTATGCGACTTGTGTGCCAATCGTAAACCTATATAAAGGCTGGTTTCAAATTTTCGTATGTTGCTTTTTTTAAGGTGCAAATAGGGACCCGTCTGACATAGGTAAACATATGTATGGGTAACCGCCTTACCATACGACGTATTTCAGAGTGCGCAGAACTGTTGACTTTCCCACTCTTCTGCACAATATTTCGGCGACTGAGCTCACCGAATTGGTCGGCTGCTATGATTGATGGCCCGACGAAAATCGCTTTAGGTTAATCTTTGAAATGTTGTGTAACAAAATGAGATCGTCAACCCAGGTCTACATATCCTGAAATATATCTTCTCTCAATCAAGTCAGAAATATGAATTACTAATTTCTAATTGATGCATGGAGGTTGTGATAAAATTTTGATTGTACGCAAAAAATAGTTCTGACAATGCATTAATTATACTTATAATTTTGTGAGATATTTAGCCATTTGGCGTGGTTGATTGATGTATACATTTTCATTCGTCTACGCGCCAAATTAAATTAACATTGACTTGAATTCCTGTGTACGCGTTATTCTTACTGGCACAATAGGCCTTGTGTAAAACTGCGTCATTAAAGTGATCCATCACACACTATGTGAAGAAGGAAGGGACATTAAGGTGTAACATCTCTTTATTAGCGATGTTATTAGAGACGGACGACAAGCTAGGTTGGGAAAGGATGGGGAAGGAAATTGGGAGTTATGACAATAAAAAGGAATAAAAGTGAGGTAGTGTTAACACTTTCGTCCTCCTTTACCTCCTCTGCATTACTGCAGATGACGTGTCACTGAGCACATTTGTACTGTGCATGCAGTACACGTGAGGTGCCTAGTTGTTTCAACTGCCCTGTGTGGAATACATAAGTTCTTGTACACTTCACTAACCTGCTGTCTTCATGATGATGATGATGATGATGATGTCCCCAGCGCAGAAAACAGCACGCAGGTCGTGGATTCTTTTTCTTGAGGCTGAAATTAACTTCGCAAGGCTATCTGATTTGGTGAAGGCTGCCGGTCTTGCTTACGAGATGAAGGCAGAGCTCACCATCTGCAGCATCGTTGACAGAACCGACTGCGGACCTTTGGTGCAGAGCCGGGTGGAGGGTCTGAATCAGAGGCTCAGACGGTTTTGCGACCGTATTGGCTGCAGATTCCTTGACTTGCGCCATAGGGTGGTGGGGTTTCGGGTTCCGCTGAATAGGTCAGGAGTTCACTACACTCAGCTGGCGGCTACACGGGTAGCGGAGGCTGTGCGGCGTGGACTGGGCGGTTTTTTAGGTTAGAAGGCCTCGGGAAAGTGCGGGATGGGCTGCAATGTCAAAGGGTGCTTGGCAATTACAGGACGTGCTTGAATCAAGGAACAGTCGGAATTATAGTTGTAAATTGTTGTAGTTGCGCTGGAAAAGTCCCTGAGCTTCAAGCGCTAATAGAAAGCACAGAAGCTGATATCGTTATAGGTACAGAAAGCTGGCTAAAGCCTGAAATAAGTTCTGCAGAAATTTTTACGAAGTCTCAGACGGTGTTCAGGAAAGATAGATTAGGCAGAATTGGTGGTGGAGTGTTTGTGTCTGTGAGTAGTGGTTTATCTTGTAGTGAAGTCGAAGTAGATACTCCGTGCGAATTGGTGTGGGTGGAGGTTATACTTAACAGCCGAATTAAGTTAATAATTGGCTCCTTCTACCGACCCCCAGACTCCGATGATACAGTTGCGGAACAGTTCAGAGAAAGTTTGAGTCTCGTAACAAATAAATACCCCACTCATACGGTTATAGTTGGTGGGGACTTCAACCTACCCTCGGTTTGTTGGCAAAAATACTTATTCAAAACCGGTGGTAGGCAGAAAACGTCTTCCGAGATTGTCCTAAATGCATTCTCCGAAAATTATTTCGAGCAGTTAGTCCACGAACCCACGCGAATTGTAAATGGTTGCGAAAACACACTTGACCTCTTGGCCACAAACAATCCAGAGCTGATAGAGAGCATCATGACTGACACAGAGATTAGTGATCACAAGGTCATTGTAGCTAGGCTCAATACCATTTCTTCCAAATCCATCAGAAACAAACGCAAAATAATTTTATTTAAAAAAGCGGATAAAGTGCCACTAGAAGCCTTCCTAAAAGACAATTTCCATTCCTTCCGAACTGACTATGCGAATGTAGACGAGATGTGGCTCAAATTCAAAGATATAGTAGCAACAGCAATTGAGATATTCATACCTCATAAATTGGTAAGAGATGGAACGGATCCCCCGTGGTACACAAAAAAGGTCCGAACGCTGTTGCAGAGGCAACGGAAAAAGCATGCGAAGTTCAGAAGAACGCGAAATCCTGAAGATGGGCTAAAATTTACAGACGCGCGAAATTTGGCACGTACTTCGATGAGAGATGCCTTTAATAGGTTCCACAACGAAACATTGTCTCGAAATTTGGTAGAAAATCCGAAGAAATTCTGGTCGTATGTAAAGTACACAAGCGGCAAGACGCAGTCAATACCTTCGCTGCGCAGTGCCGATGGTACTGTTATCGACAACTGTGCTGCTAAAGCGGAGTTATTGAACGCAGTTTTCCGAAATTCCTTCACCAGGGAAGACGAATGGAATATTCCAGAATTTGAAACACGAACATCTGCTAGCATGAGTTTCTTAGAAGTAGATACCTTAGGGGTTGCGAAGCAACTCAAATCGCTTGATACGGGCAAGTCTTCAGGTCCAGATTGTATACCGATTAGGTTCCTTTCAGATTACGCTGATACTATAGCTCCCTACTTAGCACTCATATACAACCGCTCGCTCACCGATAGATCAGTACCTACAGATTGGAAAATTGCGCAGGTCGCACCAGTGTTCAAGAAGGGTAGTAGGAGTAATCCATTTAACTACAGACCTATATCATTGACGTCGGTTTGCAGTAGGGTTTTGGAGCATATACTGTATTCAAACATTATGAATCACCTCGAAGGGAACGATCTATTGACACGTAATCAGCATGGCTTCAGAAAACATCGCTCTTGTGCAACGCAGCTAGCTCTTTATTCGCACGAAGTAATGGCCGCTATCGACAGGGGATCTCAAGTTGATTCCGTATTTCTAGATTTCCGGAAAGCTTTTGACACCGTTCCTCACAAGCGACTTCTAATCAAGCTGCGGAGCTATGGGGTATCGTCTCAGTTGTGCGACTGGATTCGTGATTTCCTGTCAGGAAGGTCGCAGTTCGTAGTAATAGACGGCAAATCATCGAGTAAAACTGAAGTGATATCAGGTGTTCCCCAGGGAAGCGTCCTGGGACCTCTACAGTCCCTGATCTATATAAATGACCTGGGTGACAATCTGAGCAGTTCTCTTAGGTTGTTCGCAGATGATGCTGTAATTTACCGTCTAGTAAGGTCATCCGAAGACCAGTATCAGCTGCAAAGCGATTTAGAAAAGATTGCTGTATGGTGTGTCAGGTGGCAGTTGACGCTAAATAACGAAAAGTGTGAGATGATCCACATGAGTTCCAAAAGAAATCCGTTGGAATTCGATTACTCGATAAATAGTACAATTCTCAAGGCTGTCAATTCAACTAAGTACCTGGGTGTTAAAATTACGAACAACTTCAGTTGGAAGGACCACATAGATAATATTGTCGGGAAGGCGAGCCAAAGGTTGCGTTTCATTGGCAGGACACTTAGAAGATGCAACAAGTCCACTAAAGAGACAGCTTACACTACACTCGTTCGTCCTCTGTTAGAATATTGCTGCGCGGTGTGGGATCCTTACCAGGTGGGATTGACGGAGGACATCGAAAGGGTGCAAAAAAGGGCAGCTCGTTTTGTATTATCGCGTTATAGGGGAGAGAGTGTGGCAGATATGATACACGAGTTGGGATGGAAGTCATTACAGCATAGACGTTTTTCGTCGCGGCGAGACCTTTTTACGAAATTTCAGTCACCAACTTTCTCTTCCGAATGCGAAAATATTTTGTTGAGCCCAACCTACATAGGTAGGAATGATCATCAAAATAAAATAAGAGAAATCAGAGCTCGAACAGAAAGGTTTAGGTGTTCGTTTTTCCCGCTCGCTGTTCGGGAGTGGAATAGTAGAGAGATAGTATGATTGTGGTTCGATGAACCCTCTGCCAAGCACTTAAATGTGAATTGCAGAGTAGTCATGTAGATGTAGATGAACTGCTGCTACGAATAAACTATAACTCATTTGGGATGTCACTCGCGTTTTTATTGATATAGAAACTAGAAACTATTCTTGATCACAAAGTATTGAACATATCTTTCCACAGTCATTATATCTGACTAAAATAACATGAAATACATCCTGCCACAGACAACATGTCTGTCTACTGGAACCGTCAGAACTGGAGAATAAAGTTACTTGAATCAAATACTACTATTACAGACAACAAGTCTGTACCTAGCGATGGTCGGAACTGTAGTAAATAAAATTGGATGAAACAAATTCTGCTACAACAGAAAACATGTCTGTCTACTGAAACGGTCAGAACTGGAGAACCGGACTGCCCGAGACACTTTGCGCGCCAAGCCAGCAAGGCGCGACCCGAACGCCACCGAAGTGCTTCGGCAGTAATATCGTCAGTCTTTTGTTTTAATAATACTTTGATTTTAATAATTTTGGAATGACTGATTGATAGTTGGCTGTTGAGAGATGTTTATTTTAAAAAATGAAGTAATTTGGATGACATGTTTAATTAATAATAGCCTCTAAAGTTTAACGTTTTGGCCCCTACCGCCGAACACAGCAGCCATTCACAGAGCAGCAGCATCATGCAGGCGGACTTTGTCACGGGAATGGTACCGAATCTAACATCTGTCACCTGTACCTCATCCCACATTGCGTCATCTCTATGCTTCTTGCATCTCCACTGCCCTGGGAATAGCTTCCTGGAGCCTAATACGATAGCTGAATGAGGCAGATATATTACACAGTGTGTTACCAAAGTTCGTTTGCAGTGGGTCTGGGATGGAATTTACGCAGTCAGGTCGTTGTCGAAGTTGATACGATAGACGTTTTGGCGTGCAGGAGTCTTGCAGCGCACAAGGCGTTACGCAAGTGTCACTGTCTGACGCTGTCCGCGTAGCCGATGCGCCTGCGTGCGGTGAGGACGAAGGCCGTGGAGGCAAGCCAAGAGTCACCAGCAGGGGGCGACAGGCGGGCGGCTGAGAGCTCACACGCGCCATCCCGCTAGCCGCCACGCACAGTACCGGACTTTATCTTCGGATCCTCATCTGAATGCACATCAGTGATTTTGTTAATACGTCGCAGGAAAATTTTCGTTCATACACATAGCTCGACGTAATAAATTGTAGCGATATATCAATGAAGGTTTTATACGTGAAAAAGACCTGGAAATAGAGGAAGCCTTAAAATGGATAACATAATGGTGAGCCTGAGGTTTCGAAAACAGATTTCAGGGGGATGTGAGGACTTTATTAATGATTTATTGGTTATGAATTGCGGAACAAAACTGCAGAAATGTAGGAAATTAAGCAAAAGTGACCTGGATAAGTTGAAAGAACCAATGGCTCTTGGGATTTTAAAATAGTGATTTACGTGACGTTTCGCTATATATAAAAAAAAAAGAGGGGTAAGGAACGCAACAGAAGAGAAATAGATAGTCTTGAGAGATGAAATAGTGAAGGAAGTGCAGAATCAAATACGTAAAAAGACACACGGGAGAATATAACAAAAGCTGTTAAATGTAACTGAGAACGGGAGAAAATATAAAAATGAAGAACCAAACGAAATAGGCCAAATCCAATACAGATATCTAAAAGATTCAATTGCAGGGAGTGCAAACTGTCACATCATAAATGGCTAGGCAGAAATGCAAGGATATAGAAGCATTCATATTTAGGGAAGAGATAGATGACGACTGTGTGGAGATTGAGGAGGACTTTCGAGGAAACAGAAGCAGACGCATTAATATGAAAATCTCAGATAGAAAATTAGTAATAAACCCAGAAGAGAAAGCTGAAAGGTGGAAGTAATATGTAGATGGGCTATACAAGAGAAATAATCTTGAAGGCAATATTATAGAACGTGAAGAAGAAGTAGATGAAAATGATAAGATACAGAGAGAAGAATTTAACAGAGCGCTGAAAGACTTAAACCGAAATAAAGCTTGGAGTATACGACATTCCCTTGGAACTGCTGATATGCTTGGAAGAGCCAGCCATGTCAAAACTCTTCCATCTTGTGTGAAAGAGTTTGAGACTGGCGAAATACCCTCAGTCTTAAGTAATAAAATAATTCCAATTACAAAGACGATAGGC
The DNA here is from genome assembly GCF_023897955.1 of Schistocerca gregaria. NCBI lineage: Eukaryota > Metazoa > Arthropoda > Insecta > Orthoptera > Acrididae > Schistocerca > Schistocerca gregaria. Next base: position 432,579,931 of record NC_064921.1, read on the forward strand.
GCTAATAAATGTGAATATTACCGAACTTTAATTAGTCATGCTTGCAGAATACTGACTAGAATTATTCGCAGAAGAATGGAAAAAAAACTGACAGAATCCGACCTCGCGGAAGACCAGTTTCAGTTCCGAAAAAAATCAAAGACACTGTAAAAGAAAGCGACGATACATTTTACGTGAAGAATTAACTTTGTGAAAGAAGTGAAAAACATTTATTGAATGCTGACAACAGACAAATTTGAAAACTAATATCTTGGTAACCTTTGGAAAGAGAATCCAACAGTTTTATACAAATTTTTGCAACTGTAGAAAAAAAGTGTAGCCGATTTTATGTGCTGAAAATGTTAAGTCCATTGTTTTCTGGAATTATAAGTGACTGCTGGTTATCGATTACTAGAAAAGGATAAAATAAAGGCTAACAAACTCTACACAAATATTCTACACCAACTGAAAGAAAAAATACGTGTCAAGAGATCTGAATTTTGAAAGCGAAAAACGTTTATTATGAGGACAGTGCACATGGCTAAAAAGATTTTGATAAAGGAAAGCTATGGGAGCTGAAGCAGTAATTGCTGAAACATTCACCGTATTTAAAAGACGTGGCACCATCCGTTTTGCACCATTTCCTCGCAGTCTTTTACTACCAGGCCAAAAAGTTTCATTTTTCCCTCCTGTCATTGGCACGTATCTTAATGAAAGCAGAAATTGAAAATAAAGTAATATCAGAATTTGGCACAAGGGTCAATAGATCCTCCGTAAATAAATCGGCAGATGATAGTTCCGCAGACACACATGACGAGAATCGTAAGTAATTGTTGCTAAGATACTACCAATAAAACGTCGTAAACCACAGGGGGCACAGAATATGAACCCTGTCCGTTTTCTGTTATCACTTTGGTGACATCCGCAGTAATGACTTAATCTGTTCGATGTATTACAGCACTTTTAACAATACCAGAGCGTACTTACCTTAAGCTTTTGGTTTCTCTCTTCCTCGAAAGTAAATATGGCTGTTCTACCACTATCTGGAACCACTGTTATCCTTGTCAGGAAACACACTTAATGGTTCACCGAGAGAGGTGGTGGAGATATCTCCTGCTGCCGTATTCTTCTCTGATGGCCCTGCTTTACGTTACTGTTTTTCCTAACTCAATGCGGGCAATAATTGCGATGGTCCTTCAAACATGCCAGGATCTTTACGTCCCCAATTCTTGTTCAAGAGAGCCAGTACGTTGACATTGGTAGTTCTAATTGTTTTTCCTCATTTCACATAGTGTCGTGTAGCACCAGTTTGGCTTGCCAAAGTATTTGCTACATACTCCACTCCAACAGACTTGAGGTAACTTGCGGACACGTCTCATGGGATTTCAATCCATTCTTCGTTGAAATACACAATCACGCTACGTTCTCTGCGGCCCTTCGTGGTTGACTATACATAAGTACTTCTCATACACCCTCAGTCGCGTTACAAACACAACAAAGTTAGGACGGGCATATTTTTGTGTGAGATAACTCGTTCAGTCTATGTAGCCTTAACGATTATCTTTTCGGATCGATTTACACACTGACCTCCAATTGATGTACCAAGATAGGCAAGAGTGATATAAGGTGTTGGTAACGTTTCTCCATATATTTCCGTACCGAGCAACAAGAAAATCATCAAATCACCAGAAAAATTTTCACACACTGTGAAGCGGCCCGTGCACAGACGGAACTGTTATTCGGGCTACACCCTCAGACTCGTATTCGGCAGGAACGGGGTGAAATCTCCGAACGACCATCCGGATTTAGCTTTCCCGTGGATTCACAGATGTCGAGGAGAGAAAGTGGATTTCCGAACAAGTAGTATATGATGCTAGTGAAATAAGAGGTGCTACAGTTCAGATCTTAGTAACAGACGTAATCACAAGAAAAATAATCATTCTGTTTAATGTTCCCCCGATAGCTAACAAACATTTGGTTGATATTTTTTTATTTTCCTTCTGGACAGAAATTAATTTGTGATATTCAAGGTAAATGGCACTCCCTGTTCAGATTACTAATATACACATAAAAAAAAAAGTTTTGCATCACCTCGGTTCCGTGAGTTCCAGAAACTGCACAGAAAATTGGAATAGAGATCAACATAAACATGATTTCCGCCCTTTTTATTGCTCATGAAAGCCACACATTGCATGTTGTACCACCACACAGCGAGACCTTCAGAGGTGGTGGCCCAGACTTCTGTACACACCGGTACCTCTAATTCCCAGCAGCACGTTCTCTTGCACTGATCCATCATGTATTCGTCGTGGCATACTATCCACAAGTTCATCAAGGTACTGTTCGTCCAGATTGTCCCACTCCTCAACGGCGATTCGGGGTAGATCCCTCAGACTGGTTTGTGTATCACGTAGTCCACAAACAGTCCGTTTCAATCAATCCCAGACATCTAGGCATGTTCGGTAGGGTTCATATCTGGAAAACATGCTGTCCACTCTAGTCGAGTGATGTCGATATCCTGAAATACGTCATTCACAAGATGTGCACGATGGGGGCACGAATTGTCGCACATGAGGATGAATGCCTCGCCAGTATGCTGCCGATATGGTTGAACTATCGATCGGAGGATGGCATTCACGTATCGTACAGCCGTTACGGCGCCTTCCATGACCACCAGCGGCGTGCGTCGGCCCCACGTAACGCCAGTCCAAAACAGCAGGGACCTCCACCTTGCTACACTCGCTGGACAGTGTGTCTAAGGCGTTCAGCCTGACCGAGTTGCCCCCAAACACGTCTCCGACGATTGTCTGGTTGAAGGCATATGCGACACAAATCGGTGAAGAGAACGTGATGCCAGTCCTGAGCGGTCCATTCGGCATGTTGTTGGGCCCATGTGTACCGCGGTGCATGGTGTCATGGTTGCAAAGATGGACGTCGGGAGTGAAGTTGGCAATCATGGAACCTATTGCGCACAGATTGAGTCGTAACACGACGTCCTGTGGCTGCACGAAAAGCATTATTTAACATCGTGGCGTTGCTGTCAGAGGTCCTCTGAGCTATAATCCATAGGTAGCGGTCATATACTGCAGTAGTAGCCCTTGAGCGACCTAAGCGAGGCATGTCATCGACAGTTCCTGTTTCTCTGTAACTCCTCCATGTCCGAACAACATCGCTTTGGTTCACTACGAGACGCCTGGACACTTCCCTCGTTGAGAGCCCTTCCTGGCACAAAGTAGCAATGCGGACGCCCGACCCGCGGTATTGACCGTCTGGGCATGATTGAACTACAAACAACAAGAGCCATGTACCTCCTTCCTGCCGGCCGTGGTGGTCTCGCGGTTCTAAGCGCGCAGTCCGGAAACATGAGACTGCTACGGTCGCTGGTTCGAATCCTGCCTCGGGCATGGCTGTGTGTGATGTCTTTAGGTTAGTTCGGTTTAAGTAGTTGTAAGTTCTAGGGGACTGATGACCACAGCAGTTGAGTCCCATAGTGCTAAGAGCCATTTGAACCATTTTTTTACCTCCTTCCTGGTGGAATGACTGGAACTGATTGGCTGTCGGAAGCCCTCCGTCTAATAGGCGCTGCTCATGCATGGTTGGTAAAACATCTGTGGACGAATTTAGTGACATCTCTGAACAGTCAAAGGGACTGTGTCTGTGATACAACATCCAACTTTTTTTGATAAGTTTATTTCATTCCTCAGTGACTTGTATTTGTCTATTTCTGAATTTCCTTCAATATTTTCGCCATGGACGTCGGGAGTGAAGTTGCGCTTCATGCAGTCTATTACGCAGAGTTTGAGTAGTAACACGACGACCTGTGAATGCACGAAAAGCATTATTCAACACGGTGGCGTTGCTGTCAGGTTTCCTCTGAACCATAATCCGTAGATAACGGTCATCCACTATAGTAGTCGCCCTTGGGTAGCTTGAGCGAGGCATGTCATCGATAATTCCTGTCTCTCTCTGTATCTCCTCCATGTCGAACAACATCGGTTTGGTTCACTCCGCGACGCCTGGACAGTTCCCTTGTTGAGAGCCCTTAGCCGGTTTCGGCGGCCGAGCGGTTCTAGGCGCTTCAGTCCGGAACCGCGCGACTGCTACGGTCGCAGGTTCGATTCCTGCCTTGGGCATGGATGTCTGTGATGTCCTTAGGTTAGTTAGGTTTAAGTAGTTCTAAGTTCTAGGGGACTGATGACCTCAAATGTTAAGTCCCATAGTGCTCAGAGCGATTTGAGCCATTTAATCTGCTGTCGAACCCCTTCCGTCTAATAGGCGCTGCTCATGCATGATTGTTTACATTTTCGGGCGGGTTTAGTGGTATCTCTGAACAGTCAAAGGGACTTTGTCTGTGATACAATATCGACAGTCAACGTTTATCTTCAGGAGTTCAGGGAACCGGGGTGATACGAAAACTTTTTTTGATGCGTGTAATATTAAAAATTATTTGATACGTTCTAAAACTGAAAATAAACTCATCCTTATGAGAGTTCATGTTGCTGCTAAACATACGATATTCATAAAATTGGGAACAAGAAGAAACTGTGAAGGTATCAAATTTAGCAATACAATGTCACTTCAACTTTTCTACCTTCGTAAACTGACGCCTTAAACACTATCGTAAACAACTGTGATTGTGAAGCTATGAGTTTCAGCCTCTGAGTCGGAAGCCGTAGCTAAATTTCCAAGACGAGCCGCCATTATTATTCTCAGGCACAAAGTCTGTGTCAGCACGCTTGGGGAGTTTTATGTGATACGGTGCAGCGTCGTCAACAGATTAAGGTATAGACTGAATTTTCCGTCATAAGTGGCTACTTTGCGGAAAAACGCATCGTCACAAGACTAAAGAGTGAGACAGGCCTTCTTGCAAGCTGCGTTTTGAATAATGTACCACGAATTCAGTTAATTGCTCTGATAGCCTAGCTGGTAGACGTCCCCCAAAGGGGGAATATGCAGATGCGAAAGTGGGTCCTGTACACGGTTTAAAGCTGCCACGGAGATATCTTTCCAAGGGAATGCGTTCGCATAAAAATTTCATTTTTTTGTGGGATCGGAACGGAAGAAAAATGTCTGAGACGTTCTGCCTTCATCCGTGTACATGACCTGGTGAAACTTGCACATGGCCTACTCCTCTCGAAAAGCACCAAAGGGACCGGCGAGTTAACGTCCCCATTCCACGGGCAGAACACCATCAGCACTGTCACATGCCCTCTCTCCATGAGGCACTACGGAGAGATTTGGAATCTAATCCAGGACATCGGTGCAAAGACTGGTAGTCAGGAAATTTACGCCGTCACCCTTGCCAGCCAAATACTGGCGAGGGAAGTTGATGACAGTAGATAAATACTTGATAATGATTGCTACCCGCATGGGGGATGTGGACTCTACTGTCATGCTTTTTATGTTTACTGCGTGATTTAATGCAAGGAATTGTTTCACTGCCTCCTTATTTCGCAATGACACTGAAAGGCTTCAACAAAACTATACTTTCTCGAAACTGTGCAGCTTATAATTCGTAGGCCGGGGTGGTTTCAACACGAAGGGGCATCGGTACGTTTGGCACACGTTGTTACGGACTACCTTGATAGGCAGTTTGATTGTCATGGTCCTGTTCTGGAACACTTTAGGCGCTCGGTATGATGCTGTCGAAATATTTCTGCCGGTGGTAATACTGAAGCCCTTGTGTGCGAGACTGAGGTCGATATTCACATGGACCTTGTTGCTAGACTGTTGCACCCATTGAAGATGTGCGTCAATGTTTCGCGATTCTGCAATGTGTACGACTGTCAATCATGCATAACTTTACTGTGTAACTACGGCGGCCGATATCTTCAACAGCTTCTGTTCTACAGAATAACAATTTTGACCAGTATTGTGATAAGGACACATCCGTGACTGGCGATTGTTGTACTGCTCAAGTGTTCGTGTGATTATTGTTCCTACTACAGTCGTCAGAACATAATGAGTAACTGACTGATTCATTATTAATATCGCAATCCTCGTATCACGGTCCCTGAGATATTATCTGTGAAAGAAACAATATTCTCGAACATATGTAGGAAACCATGAACTCTATCTGAAACCAATAAGAAAATCCCCCGATCAATCTCAGAAAGTGATACCTTCTCTTAAAGATTCGAAAGGGAAAGGTAACCTTTGGAGCTGGTCAAGCTAGAACACAACAGTTCTGGTATGGTAAGCGGCTGAGCACAGTAGCTCAACATTTATTGGTTTGCTTAAGTTACGCAGGCGTACACAGGCATACATGAAAGCTCATATCTTAAAAAAAATAAAATGAGTAATCCTTGAAACATTAATATCATGCAAATTTATTAGAATATAAAACATTTCAAAATATTTAAAGGTAATTACTCGGATTCTAAAGTATGGAAAATTATCCTTTAACATTAGAACGAATAACCTTTAAAATTTTTTCAATGAGTCAAGGCGTTTAGAATTATCACTTAAGATCTAGATTGTCCAAGTTTCCTTTTCCTTTAAACATAAGAACCAATAACTTTAAAAATCTAAAATTATCCACGCCATTATTTTTGACCAAATAAACTTAAGAAATTTTTCCACGTTAGTGCACTGTAAGTGGCCATAGGGGCACTAACATGTGAATTACTTAACGTCAGTTCAATCAATCCGCTTGTGAGAAAACCAACATTACGGCAATTACAAAAGCACCAATAAAAAAAATTAATTACAATTCACTGAAGCATAACATGGGCAAATTCTGCCACACACAAATCAAGCATAACATGGGCAAATTCTGCCACACACAAATCAATCTATCGTCAGTATCAGATACCTGAATACATGGCTCACTTTTCTGCAGTTACAGTCCAAGGACAAACTCTGTAACGACAAATTATCACAATCAGTCTTACCCAAGTTTGCGTCCACCCTGCTTCTTGATCATGAGGCAATTCGGAACGGTACAGTTAAACTTGATGGGATTGATTGACAGCTTTGTAATCACAGAAATTAATTAACTCCTTTACATCCAAATTCCGGCCAGTGCTATTTGAGAACATGTATCCACAATAACAAAGTGACCTGAAGCTGACATCACTTCTCTGTAATATCATGCACACAGTTGAACATGACTTACGCCCTCCTGAAAGTGTGCATCAGAAAGGTACCAGATTAGCCAAGCATACTTGGAAATTTGCGTAACACTGGCAGGGTGCAGTTTCGTAACACTACAGTCAACGATAAGCCCAACTCGCTCTTTGGGGCAACATTCAGTGTGATGTGTCCCAGAGGAACTACGAAAAATGCTCCTGGGACTTGCCAACCGAAAACAATTCAATTTACACGATGAGCCTGCACGCGATCGGAGTCAATCAGAGACGGACGAATTATTGTCCCAGCCAAGGCGAATGGCCCAATTCCAAACAGAACGCCGAAGCTATCAGTAAACAGAATGCTGAAATTGAAAAAAGGGTGAAATAAAATGACAAAATTGGTTACTATTCTTGTTTTTCCTTTTGCATATTGCTCAGAATCAACAAACAGTTCAGGTACAAGTGATACCTCATCCGAAATACACTCATGGAAAATGAAATAAGAACACCGTGAATTCATTGTCCCAGGAAGGGGAAACTTTATTGACACATTCCTGGGGTCAGATACATGACATGATCACACTGACAGAACCACAGGCACATAGACACAGGCAACAGAGCATGCACAATGTCGGGACTAGTACAGTGTATATCCACCTTTCGCAGCAATGCAGGCTGCTATTCTCCCATGGAGACGATCGTAGAGATGCTGGATGTAGTCCTGTGGAACGGCTTGCCATGCCATTTCCACCTGGCGCCTCAGTTGGACCGGCGTTCGTGCTGGACGTGCAGACCGCGTGAGACGACGCTTCATCCAGTCCTAAACATGCTCAATGGGGGACAGATCCGGAGATCTTGCTGGCCAGGGTAGCTGACTTACACCTTCTAGAGCACGTTGGGTGGCACGGGATACATGCGGACGTGCATTGTCCTGTTGGAACAGCAAGTTCCCTTGCCGGTCTGGGAATGGTAGAACGATGGGTTCGATGACGGTTTGGATGTACCGTGCACTATTCAGTGTCCCCTCGACGATCACCAGAGGTGTACGGCCAGTGTAGGAGATCGCTCCCCACACCATGATGACGGGTGTTGGCCCTGTGTGCCTCGGTCGTATGCAGTCCTGATTGTGGCGCTCACCTGCACGGCGCCAAACACGCATACGACCATCATTGGCACATAGGCAGAAGCGACTCTCATCGCTGAAGACGACAGGTCTCCATTCGTCCCTCCATTCACGCCTGTCGCGACACCACTGGAGGCGGGCTGCACGATGTTGGGGCGTGAGCGGAAGACGGCCTAACGGTGTGCGGGACCGTAGCCCAGGTTCATGGAGACGGCTGCGAATGGTCCTCGCCGATACCCCAGGAGCAAAAGTGTCCCTAATTTGCTGGGAAGTGGCGGTGCGGTCCCCTACGGCACTGCGTAGGATCCTACGGTCTTGGCGTGCATCCGTGCGTCGCTGCGGTCCGGTCCCAGGTCGACGGGCACGTGCACCTTCCGCCGACCACTGGCGACAACAGCGATGTACTGTTGAGACCTCACGCCCCACGTGTTGAGCAATTCGGCGGTACGTCCACCCGGCCTCCCGCATGCCCACTATACGCCCTCGCTCAAAGTGCGTCAACTGCACATACGGTTCACGTTCACGCTGTCGCGGCATGCTACCAGTGTTAAAGACTGCGATGGAGCTCCGTATGCCACGGCAAACTGGCTGACACTGACGGCGGCGGTGCACAAATGCTGCGCAGCTAGCGCCATTCGACGGCCAACACCGCGGTTCCTGGTGTGTCCGCTGTGCCGTGCGTGTGATCATTGCTTGTACAGCCCTCTCGCAGTGTCCGGAGCAAGTATGGTGGGTCTGACACACCGGTGTCAATGTGTTCTTTTTTCCATTTCCAGGAGTGTATTTATTTACTATAAATCCACACTATGTAAATTATAATAAACGTTGACTCATTTTCAGGGGCGTTAATAGAAAATCCAGAACTTGAGGGGCTGACTGCTCCTTCCTCGTCGCAGTGACTCACGTGTGTAAATGTGTCGTGTGGATGTCTTAGATGAATGTTTGTGGAGTAGGGTGTTGAGTTCGTATTGTTAGGCCTGACTACCAGTTGCCCTTGCTCCATGAAATCTGGTCGTAAGGAAGCTCTCCTTCTCTCCCCGGCCAAATACTGGTGATGTAAAGTTCTTCTACGACCGTCTACGGGGGGAGCCGAAGTTTCAGTGAAGGTCACCAAACTTGGTATCATTTAAGGCACATACAAACTACCACAAAACCTACAACAATGAACTCGCTGGGATTTAACCAGTAGCATCCCACCGACAGATGTTTACCTGTAACTCTAATATCTTTAAATTTAAGAGTAACCCAAGTTTTGAAATAACGTTAATGTCTCGGGCCTATGCACTTTCCATTCCGGTTCTTTGGCCTGATACCATGCTCAGAGTGAAATAAACAGGTGAAATATTACTACCATGTTTAAATGTTTTTTTATTAAATTTGAACATCGTGTGCATCCGAAATTGTGTTGCCGTTCCTTGTAAAAGATAATTTCAAATGGCAATTTACTAATTCTGCCATTCGAAAAGCAAACCGTTCCTTAATACTAAAAATGCATAATACGTTTTAGTAAATTCCGGTGATTGACATTAAAGTATAAAATTCAGTATTTCGTGGAAATAAGCTAGACAGTTGAGACTGAAGAACGCGTAGAACTACCTGAAACGTATTTTGTTTGTTAACGAAATATCTGTGGAATTTACTTGAATGAAAAAAAGACGAGGACAGAATACAGTTATATCTGAAGAAAACTTTGTCTGCTTTGAATTAGAAAGATCGGCTGCAGAAGAATCCCCCCAAAATGCACAATCACTCTATAAGCCACATCAGTCATGTGTAAACGTAGGGGAGATTTTTTTTTTGTTAAATTCGTGATTTTTTGCAAGGATGGACAAGAACGCAGAAAGAAATAAAGAAACTTAACGCCCCATTATTTTCTGGCAGAGCTTGATTTTTTATTTAACTTTCGTCCACATAAATCCTGTTCAAACTTCCTGGAGATTATTTGGAACTGATATGGAGAAAGATCAGCACTTTATAACTAGAAATTGCCGTGATGGCGTCGGTTACTAATAGCAAGATGGCTTCAGTTAGACTTTTCGCGCGTGTTAGCATTCTACAAAAGCAATGCTTGACGTCAATCAACATTTTAGTAAGTATTATTTTATTGTGATTATTGAGATTCTCTTTCACAAAATGAAGTTACACTTCATTAATTTGTGCTGGGATACTGTTTCTGTATAGAGCTGTTTGTTTTCAGTCCACGTACTCCATACATAGTTTAGTTTATACTATGTGGCAATAGTTTATGATTAAAAGCACAGCCTGACAAAAAAGCGAAGCACCTAGAAGACATGATCGGCTGTCAATGTAACATCATCCGCGTGTATGAAAATGATTAGAGTTGCAAAATGTTCAAATGTGTATTAATTCCTAAGGGACCAAACTGCTGAGGTCATCGGTCCCTAGTCTTAAACACTACGTAAACTAACTTATTCTAAGAATAACACACGAACCCATGCTCAAGGGAGGACTCGAGCCTCCGGCGGGAGGGGCCGCGCAGTCCGTGACATAGCGCCTCAAACCGTGCGGCCACTCCGCGCGGCTAGAGTTAGTTCTCTGTGATGGGTAGAACGGCCACCGGATTGCGTTAGGGATGTTTGTATTTGGTGTTGTTATCAGGCCTGTCAGGGTACATAAGGGGGCGTGAACAGTTCGGATGTTGAGTAATCACTATGAAGTACACGAAGATGCTGCGTACTCGTGTTAGATTGCGTTGTCAGCATTTGAGAGAGTTTGAAATGGGGCTCATTGTGGGTCTCCATTTGGTCGGCTGCTCAAATCGTCCAACATCCAGATTAGTGTCATATGTGACAGCGGCCGGGAACTTGAGGGTAGACTCGTCGTCACGATTCGACCAGTGTGACCACCACAAGGAAGGGTCGCCGTATTGTGCTCCAAGGACAGTGTAGCCCCTTCCAACCTGCGCTGGCCCTACGAGAACAAGTAATTGACTCCCTGCAACATTCTGAGTCGTCCCGCACCATTGTTTGGAGACTAGCAGCAGTCAGACCAGGGAATTACCGTCTCTTACGTAAACTGCAGTTCAAAATGGCTCTGAGCACTATGGGACTTAACATCTATGGTCATCAGTCCCCTAGAACTTAGAACTACTTAAACCTAACTAACCTAAGGACAGCACACAACACCCAGCCATCACGAGGCAGAAAAAAACCCTGACCCCGCCGGGAATCGAACCCGGGAACCCGGGCGTGGGAAGCGAGAACGCTACCGCACGACCACGAGATGCGGGCTAAACTGCAGTTAACACAACATCACAGACGGCTGCGTCTGGAGAGGCCTTGTGAGCAGGAGCCATTGACTGCTGAGGAATGGCGTCACCCTGTGTTCATCGTCTTGGCTTCGTAATGTGAGAAGCCATCTGGTATGACTGTGAGAACTGCTACGATACACGTATTGATTGTGGGAACTGTGACAACACAACAGTTTGTCACGGAGACATCCTGCGCCCTCGTGTGTACGTCTGCTGCGACAGTATCGTGATGTCATTTTACAACAGAACTGTGGTCTCCACACATGGCACGTGTTTCTATGAAATGTTTATGTGATTGTCAGGTAATTCTGTGGCTAACAATATTCCCAGATCTGTTCTAGATGACACATGTGTGGGACCTGCTCGCACGTTAACTCCGTCCCATTGCCGGTATCCTGGACAACAAGTACCAGTTACAATAAATGTGGGCCGTCGTACCCCAGGACGGGACACAACGGCTTTACGACATCCATCGGAACAGAAAAAGTGCATACGTGCAGGCCAGAGGGAGTGCAACGTCCTAGTGAGAAGTGGCCTCTTACTGATAAATTCTTTGTAAATTTGACTTATTTTGCAATCAGGGCCATAAATCAGATACTCTCTCAGCACGTGAAGTTTCGTTTCCTCTCTCAGCACGTGAAGTTTCGTTTCATTTCTTTCTCTTTTCTTTGTGAGGCAGTGTATTTGGCATATCTGACGAATCTAAGTTGGATGTAAAGATATTTTTTCATACTGTTTTACAAAACTATTTGAATAAGTTACGTTCCTGGGTATCGACAGTTCAACACGCTTGTTGAATGTACAATGCGCTAGTTGATTTTTACTCTGTGGTCTTCCTCTTTCGTCAAGTCATCATTTACGATATTTTTACTTTTAAACAGTCAAAAGGTCGAAATCGACAATCTAATGCGGAAAGATGTCCGTAAGACCTTTATTCCGGAAGGAACGTGCCTCCGAGGCGCACTACTGATGCCAGTGTTTATTTAGAGAGCAGCTCTCTCACATCGAGGAGCTAATTTCCGGTAGTCATTGACGCGGTCGACTAGTTAACCCTACTTCGGTGTTTATTTTACATGTGCGTTGAAGATGTTCAGGTCAAAAAACACCAGTTTTCTTCATTTCCTGTAGGTACCCTGTATTGAAATCACAAATAAAATTATGATTTAAATAGTTTAATGTATTAATCATTCAAATTCCATAATGGGCTAGTAAAACAATACAATACTGTGTGTGTTGATTTTACTACACTACGCCTAACTTTATTCGTAGAGTTTATAGGTGAGTGTAAGATGTTTCTTGCAACTGAACTTTTAACACTTAACGCATTTCACGGAACTTCTGTTATCAGGTTTTCCACATAGAGGACACCTGCCCCTCTTCTTAGTCCTAGGACCATTTTCTTCCGATGTGGAGGGTACATATTCAAACGATAATGATCTTCTCTCTACAGCTTCTCTTGCGACATTTCCTCTTGGAAAATGTACTAGTCTCTTCATAGCCCCATCAGTTAGCTGCTCGGCAATAGTTTCTAGGAATAGTCTTATTCGTTGTAGGGTGTTTGCTTTCCATGGGGCGTTACTTGCCTTGTGTAGCGCATAAGAGTTATATGGAGAGATGTCGATGATATTTGAGGACACAACAATAGACTATCTCTTTGTATTCCTTTCTACTATGTAATTCACCACCATTTTGTCTAGTGTATCCACAACTCCTTTCGTAGTGTCGTAGTCTAAAATTATTTAAGGGTTATCTCTTGGTGCCATCGCTGACTTTTGCATCGTGATACAGTATGGTGTGCAGAATTGCACATTTGTTTTTCTTTGGGATGCATGAAACAAGCGTTGTGTCCAGGTAGTAAGCATATATTGACGGAAAGGGCAGTTTCCCCTAAACGCAACAACTTTTCATCTATTGTAACAAACATATTGGGATTGTATAATTTAGGAATTATCTCTACTCATTTGTCCCACAAATCCCTTATGGGTTTAAACTTATCTTGTTCGCGTCTTTGTAGTCTCGTCTTCGGATCATCAAATAGAATAACCGTTGTTACTCTTTTGAACGTTTCTAGTCACATTGTAGCTTTGTAAATAGGGCGACCTTTGTACTCCTCCAATAAAATTTTACTAGACTCATTATGTGATTATAAACTCCTGCTAATAACAACAGATCTGTGTAAGCATCTAGCACAAGGACATCTAATTTTTTCACTCATCTCCATATAAACCTAATTCCTTCAGCATTAGAGTGGAGGGGGAGGGGGGTGAGTATAATGTTTACAATCGATGGAGGAAAGCTGAGTATTCATTTGTAATCCGAGAAGTGGAATACCTTGTTGGTCCTGGAATCAGGTAAACTATATTACGTGCAGCATGCCGTCCCTGTCGGAGTAGGGATTCTGTATTCCATTCAGTTGATTTATCCTTTGACATCGTAACAGCCGGCCGGTGTGCCCAAGCGGTTCTAGGCGCTCAGTCCGGAACCGCGCGACTGCTACGGTCGCAGGCTCGAATCCTGCCTCGGGCATGGATGTGTGTGATGTCCTTAGGTTAGTTAGGTTTAAGAAGTTCTAAGTTCTAGAGGACTGATGACCTCAGATGTTAAGTCCAATAGTTCTCAGAGTCATTTGAATCATTTGAATTTGACTTCATAACTGCACTGCTTACCATTTACTGTACTGGTGTATCATATGCGCCTTCTAGTGAAGAATACGATCTTCATCTTTCGAAACTACTTCATTACTACCAGACATGTTCATCAGTATGTCTGCTGTTTCATTACCGTGAAAAGATCGATGACGTGTATACATGTCAGAGGATTTTAAAGTCTGATATAAGCTGTAGCAAAATCTTTTGCAGTCCCACTTGAAAATGGCCGAATGGCCGAAATTGCAACAGTGGAACAAGTAATTTCTACAGTCAACGGCAAAAATACTGTCCTTTAAAAAATCTTGCAAAGAAACCATTATCTTGATTTTAAAAAATTATGAAATATATGAATTTGAAAGCTATAAACGTAGTGACTTGAGTAGAAGTTAATCAGTTTAGAAAATGATTTGGTTACAGGAAAACACAATAACTCACAGTTCCCCTTCCCTTCTTTCCACAGAAATAGACATTCCGTTGTTCAAAACAATAGTGACTTCACTTCCCTATACCCACTTTACGGCACTCACACACATTCCATTGTTGGCAAACTGACTATTATGAAAATTAGCTATAGGCTAGTAGTAAAGCTTAAAATACACAGGGTCCAGAAAGATCCGAACAGCTTGGGAAGTACTATTTCAGCGGATGCTAAACTAAAGTTGCAAAATATTTTTTTTTTTTCTGTCAGAATATAATTTAAGGGGCAAACAAAGTGAAAGAAAGCAGTTTATTAAAACCAAATATTTTTAAAATTACAGACCATCAAAAATAGACTCGTAGACCCTACGAGTGTTTAATCAGCGAGCCGCCAGCAGAGTGAGCAGCGAGGGCGGACTGCAGGCGGGACCGCTGCGAGGCGAGCGGCTCACACCTCGCCACTGCTCTCACACCGGGACGCCCACCGCAGGCGTCGCCGCAGCAGTTACGAGGCCTGGCGGTAGAGCAGCTGCGCACTAGGCGGTTTGACCTGCAGCGTACTTACATCACTGCTCCTCTACAAACGGCGCCAGCTGCGCACCAAGATGGAGCAAGTATAACAGAGAAGGAAAATTAAAGAGAAACGAACTGTCGATCAGATTTCCGATCTGTCAGCGCAACCGCTATGCCGCAACCAGCGGCTGCGAATTGCCATACACTGTTTTCAATTCGATCGTAGAAATGTGTGATTAACAGTTCTCTGTGTAATTCGCTGAAACGTTTAATAACTTTGAGATGTACCTATAGTTTATTTGAAATGATATTAATTCAGCCCCCAACTAATAACACAGAATCTGAAACCTACAGCTCCCGTGGAAATGGAAATGCCGTGTGGATAGGGCCTCCCGTTGGGGAGACCGTTCGTCTGGTGAACGTCTTCCGATTTGACGCCACTTCGGTGCCTTGCGTGTCGATGGGGATGAAATGATGATGTGAAGGACAACACAACACCCAGTCCCTGAGCGGACAAAATCTCCGACCCAGCGGGAATCGAACCCGGGCCGTTAGAGCTCCCGTGGCTATACTTATCTTGCCGTCCTTTCTTGTCCAGGATTCCAGTTCCACGGCTTCGTACGTTGATACATGTTTTTTTTTTTTAACTTTCTAAATAACGAATAAAAACTTCGCGTAATGTTTGTTTCTTTGACTTCGAAAATAAAGACAGTATTAGTGAAATGAGGTGCACTCAACTACCAGAGGTTGTCAAAATGTTTCGAGAACTAACTCTGTAACACACCAACAGATGACAGCACAAAGGTGTACCCACAGGCATAACGAGCATTGCCCTCACAAGAGTAGTCAGTCTGCCGAGAGACAGCCTCGTGTTTAAGTGCGGGACTGTGAATTTGGTACTATTATCACCACATTTGCTACCAAGCCCAGGATATCAGCATGGACAGTAGGTTTGAACATCGAGCGAAGCTTGTCAAACTGAGGAAATCCGTCACAGACTCGCTTGATATGATTCGGCAGGTGTACGGTGATGCTACAATCAGTTGTGCTAGATGATTTGAGTAGCAAACGTCACTAGAAACAATGAGAGATCGGGGGACCTTCCGTGAGCAAAATACCCGAAAACGTAGAAACCAGTCAGCAACTTGTGCACTGTCGGTGGACAATGCAGAACTAACTGCCAATGTACGCGTGATCTCAGCATGCGGCGTGTTACTTCCTAGCTATTACCGAGCAGAAGGAACGCCGCAGAGAAATATGTACTTGGTTGTCAGCAGAGCTAGTCTAAACACTTTGATACCTCTCGAATCTTACTGCATCAGTGTTGCCACCTTCATGATAGGTAAAACAATAAAGTCTGCTTCCTATACTCACCGATAGTTTGCCAAGACTGTCCCCACAGCTGCTGCTCCTGCTCAAACGCCCCACCCCGCTCTTTATCACACCTAGGACTTCATCTTTCAGTCTATCGGCTTGTGAAGGCATTCCAGTAGCGTCAGACAAACCCTATGAGAATTACGTGCCTAACGAACCACATTACATCTACCTGATTACTCTGCTATTCACAATAAAGTGCCGGACAGAGGGTTCTATGAACTACCTTTAAGCTGTGTCTACCGTTCCTCTCTCGAACGTCGTGCGTGAAAAACGAGCACTTAAATTTTTCTGTGCGAGCCCTGATTTCTCTTATTTTATCGTGATAATCATTTCTCCCTATGTAGGTGGGTGCCAACACAATGTTTTCGCAATCGGAGGAGAAAATTAGTGGTTGACATTTCATGAGAAACCCCGCCGCAACGAAAAACGCCTTTGATTTAATGATTGCCACTCCAATTCACGTATCGTGTCTGTGGAACTGTCTCCCCAGATCCGCGACAATACAAAACGAGCCGCCCTTATCAATATCATTCGTCAGTCCCACCTGATATGGATCCCACAGCGCAAGCAATACTCCAGAATAGGGCGGACAAGCGTAGTGTAAGCAGTGTCTTTGGTAGACCTGTTGCACCTTGTAAGTGTTCTGCCAATGCATCGCAGTCTTTGGTTTCCTCTACCCACAACATTGCCTATGCGATCATTCCAATTTAGGTTATTTGTAATTGTAATCACTAAGTATTTAGTTGAATTTACAGCATTAAGATTTGTGTGACTTATCGCGTAATCGAAATTTAGCTGATTTCTTTTCGTACTCATGTGAATAACTTCACACTTTTCGTTATTCAGGGTCAATTGTCACTTTGCGCACCATACAGATAACTTATCTAAATCAGTTTGCAATTCGTTTTGGTCACCTGATGAGTTTACAAGACGGTAAATGACAGCATCACCTGCAAACAGTCTAATAGGGCTACTCAGGTTGTCTCCTATGTCGTTAGTATAGGTTAGGAACGATGGAGGGCCTATAACACTTCCTTGGGGAAGGTAGGATATTACTTCTGTTTTACTCGATGACTTTCCGTCGATTACTATGAATTGTGACCTTTCTGACAGGAAATCACGCATCCAGTAGCACAACTGAGGCGATATTCCATAGGCACGCAATTTGGTTAGACAACGCTTGTGAGGAACGGTATCGAAAGCCTTCTCGAAATCTAAAAATATGGAATCAGTTTGGCATCCCCTGTCGATAGCACTCATTATTCATGAGTTTCACAAGAACGATGTTTTCTGAATCCGTGCTGACTATGTATCAATAAATCGTTTTCTTCGAGGTAATCCCTAATGTTCGAACACAGTATAAGTTCGATATCATTTCGAGTTATACTAATGGCCAATTATATAGATAATTCAATACTTCCAAACAGAGTTGAAAGTCCGTCACAAATTTTTGGTTCTGTTCGCATGAATTCAACTGTTGAACCCGGTTACAAGGGGATAGAAGTGCTATAATTATTTTTTAAAAAAAAGGCAAACGGAAAGATAAAAATCAATAAAAATCAAACAGAATATTATTGTGATGTATGCAAACGACCCCGTTTGCTCAAGAGAACTACGAAACTGAACTTGTATTTGGTCTAGGAAAACTATTACGAAAGTTGCGGGTGTATCTTTATCGACTTCTTAATTATTTGATAGTAATAAAACATTATCTTTTAAATAAAACTAGTTATCTAGAATCGAAGTGTTTCGGCCCTGCACTTCGATTGAAATACATCAACTGCTTGAAAAGGTCTCGCTTCCCGCGCCCGGGTTCCCGGGTTCGATTCCCGGCGAGGTCAGGGATTTTCTCTGCCTCGTGATGACAGGGTGTTGTGTGATGTCCTTAGGTTAGTTAGGTTTAAATAGTTCTAAGTTCTAGGGGACTGATGACCATAGATGTTAAATCCCATAGTGCTCAGAGCCATTTGAACCATTTCTTTGAAAAGGTATTTTAAAAAAATGAAAATGAATAGTGCTCTCATGTCAGGACTTGCTGGATTAGTTTATCTATTATGTCGGTGTGAATAAGCGGTATTTCTGACTTCCAATGCATGTTAGTAAGGCTAGGGATATTTCTAAAAGACAAAGCAAGAACGAATATTTGAACGAAACGAAGCAAGCTGATAAAGAAAATTACAAGTCAAAAGATCGATGTGGCAAGGGACAAATAATTTTAAGCAATTTTGTGTAGTGGTCGAGAGTGTCTGTTCTGTAACATCATAATTAGGTTATGACGATGAAAGCACTTTTTATCTGAAGCACTGGATTTGCAACAGATCGAGTGATTGCTATTATCCCGGATTTCTGAAAACAGCTGATAGTTATTACTATCACAAACTGACTCTGTCTGCTAACGAGGCTACTGGAGGAGCGGTGCTGAAGTCCGTTGCCTTATGTCTATCATCCGGGAAGGAATTATCCAATATGCGATTCAACGCAGTGTCGTCCTGTTACTAAGCATATTCGTGTGCAGGACAGAGCAGTTGTGATTACCAAAATTGAATTATGCGTATATTCAACAACGAGTATAAAAGCAGTTGTAGACGCATTGGTATTTAAGATAAATAGGTCACCAAAGACAAAACTTTTGTAAGTTCGCTGGAGTACGCCCCAGTTGTCGACAAGTTTTTTTTTTTTTTTAAAATGGGATTGTGAAAGACTTAGGTGGTTTGGTGCGACTCCAAAAATGTTTTCATTTATTATCACACTGCATAATCCGACAAAAACTGGATGAGAGTTTAACAGATAAATCAAAGAGTTTTGTCGGCTAGAAAAGTGATGGAGCTATTTGTTTGGAGTTAGAGTAGAGGGGTACTGGTTGCACGGAGATAGAACCAAAACTTCGCTCTATTATTCTTCGTATTCAAAAATTTGAAACAAATTTAGATTACGAAAATAGTCAAGAGTAGCTATCAAGAAATTCACTTTGACCACAATAACGCAGCTGTGGACACAGCAGCACACTGGTAAACGTGCATCAGTTAGTTATCGAGCAGGGTTCGAAGTCTTTTCTACCTATTTTCTAGCTAGAAGATTTATACCACTTCCTGTCATGATAAAAATGTGTGCCAGACCGGACCCTAAACGTTTGCCTTTCGCGGCCAATTGCTCTACCGACTGATCTCTGCAGGCACGACTCTCGCACGACCCGCCGTCATAGTCTGTACTTCCGGCAGTATGTAACCTCCCAACAGTTTACTTCCGTAACCTCGGAATAATAATGCTGACTAACCTCACAATAAAATTGTGACTATATATATACACTCCTGGAAATTGAAATAAGAACACCGTGAATTCATTGTCCCAGGAAGGGGAAACTTTATTGACACATTCCTGGGGTCAGATACATCACATGATCACACTGACAGAACCACAGGCACATAGACACAGACAACAGAGCATGCACAATGTCGGCACTAGTACAGTGTATATCCACCTTTCGCAGCAATGCAGGCTGCTATTCTCCCATGGAGACGATCGTAGAGATGCTGGATGTAGTCCTGTGGAACGGCTTGCCATGCCATTTCCACCTGGCGCCTCAGTTGGACCAGCGTTCGTGTTGGACGTGCAGACTGCGTGAGACGACGCTTCATCCAGTCCCAAACATGCTCAATGGGGGACAGATCCGGAGATCTTGCTGGCCAGGGTAGTTGACTTACACCTTCTAGAGCACATTGAGTGGCACGGGATACATGTGGACGTGCATTGTCCTGTTGGAACAGCAAGTTCCCTTGCCGGTCTAGGAATGGTAGAACGATGGTTTCGATGACGGTTTGGATGTACCGTGCACTATTCAGTGTCCCCTCGACGATCACCAGAGGTGTACGGCCAGTGTAGGAGATCGCTCCCCACACCATGATGACGGGTGTTGGCCCTGTGTGCCTCGGTCGTATGCAGTCCTGATTGTGGCGCTCACCTGCACGACGCCAAACACGCATACGACCATCATTGGCACCAAGGCAGAAGCGACTCTCATCGCTGAAGACGACACGTCTCCATTCGTCCCTCCATTCACGCCTGTCGCGACACCACTGGAGGCGGGCTGCACGATGTTGGGGGGTGAGCGGAAGACGGCCTAACGGTGTGCGGGACCGTAGCCCAGCTTCATGGAGACGGTTGCGAATGGTCCTCGCCGATACCCCAGGAGCAACAGTGTCCCTAATTTGCTGAGAAGTGGCGGTGCGGTCCCCTACGGCACTGCGTAGGATCCTACGGTGTTGGCGTGCATCCGTGCGTCGCTGCGGTCCGGTCCCAGGTCGACGGGCACGTGCACCTTCCGCCGACCACTGGCGACAACATCGATGTACTGTGGAGACCTCACGCCCCACGTGTTGAGCAATTCGGCGGTACGTCCACCCGGCCTCCCGCATGCGCACTATACGCCCTCGCTCAAAGTCCGTCAACTGCATATACGGTTCACGTCCACGCTGTCGCGGCATTCTACCAGTGTTAAAGACTGCGATGGAGCTCCGTATGCCACGGCAAACTGGCTGACACTGACGGCGGCGGTGCACAAATGCTGCGCAGCTAGCGCCATTCGACGGCCAACACCGCGGTTCCTGGTGTGTCCGCTGTGCCGTGCGTGTGATCATTGCTTGTACAGCCCTCTCGCAGTGTCCGGAGCAAGTATGGTGGGTCTGACACACCGGTGTCAATGTGTTCTTTTTTCCATTTCCAGGAGTATATATATATATATATATATAACCTTTCAATAATTAACTGACTTTGAATCTAAACTGGTAAATCAGGACGTCAACAATGCTGCGTCATGACCCTGAAAAATCTTACCTCAATGAAGTCGCCAGATAACGCGTGTGTATCTGCTCCTATAATTTTTTTTCTGGCACAGCCCAGTGCAATGCTGGCCACTAGACTTGTTGTGTATCAAAGGAAACAACTGATTTTTCTTTACGATAATAGGGATGACCATAGATAGGAGAAATTGTTAAAATCTTTAAATTCAGATGAATGATTGTCAAAAGTTACGTTTATAAGAAAGATTATTATTAAAAGATTTTTTGAAAACATCTACATGGGACTTGCTATAACAATAGTACAAAATCAGTTGTTAGAAATTACATATGCGCGCGGCACGCTCAAGCACGACCGGCCCAGCCGCCCGACTGCGAGCTCCTGGCACTACTGCTGCCGACACTGCTCTCTGGTCTGCGATTCAGTTTTAGCTTACATACCGCAGGCAGCGCGTGAGCAGTCCATCCAAGTTACATCTCCCCGAGTGCGCTAGCACTAAATTATTTACTCATGGATCTCTTACAGGTACTTCATCTCTTACCGTCCATCTCTCCTACATACCCTTTGGGAATAGCTCTTCTGCATGCCACAGACTAGGGGATTGTTTGCAGAATGAAACTTACCAGACCGGGACGCGAATTCGGAAGTTGGATGATACATTTATGTCAGACCGAAAAAATTTTGGAGAAATGAGATTGCGGTCAGTGCGCTATTCTACATTTGTCAACAATGAGTGTAAAGGATGATCGGTTACCCCCCTCCTGTCGCCATCTTCTCTCCCTCGCCACCAGGAGTGGAATTTCTGTACTCCATCTGTCTGCGACTAGTGTTATCCCAAGTGAAAGCGCGAAAACGTATTCGAAATGTTTGCGAGTCGCGTAACTGAGGCGGAACGTGGTTACCAGCCTAGTACTCACATAGTCGGATGTGGGAAACCGCCTAAAAACCACGTCCAGGCTGGTCGGCACTCCGGTCCTCGGCATTAATCTGCTGGGCGTATTAGATCATTATGGGCCAGAGCGTCTCCCCTAATCCCGGAGATGACTGGGTGTTGTGTGATGTCCTTAGGTTAGTTAGGTTTACGTAGTTCTAAGTTCTAGGGGACTGATGACCATATATGTTAAGTCCCATAGTGCTCAGAGCCATTTGAACCTAATCCCGGAAGCGGCGTGCTAATGCGTGCGTTATCCGGTAGGCTACACGAAACAGATACATATATGTTGAAAATTAAGTTGATTGTTTGAACGACAACAAGAAAATTGTGGATTCTTAGTAGATTTATTACTCTATCGTTGTTTTAATGCAACAAGTCAGTTCACTTTTCACTTACATCATCCAGTTACCTCCTGGCGTACAGAAGCTTACTCATCTTCATTGCACAACGAGACGAAAACGAGCTCCGTATCAGAACTCAGCTTTTTTGCAGAGCCAGTGTTACTTCACTTTAGAGCATGATGACATTTGCGAACAGCCTTTAACCTGCAGAATCTATAGAAAACAACTGAATGAGATCTCCGGTAAAATAACTAATTGATGTAACGAACTATATCTGTCTCTATAATCGAGGGACGTAAGGCCATTTTCGTATATTGACAGTTTGGTGTGCAGGATCAGTGTTCAGGGTTCATATCAACTTATTACGCTCAGATTTGTTGCGATGTTGTTGTTATTTTTGTGGCCTACAGTTCGAAGACTGGTTTGACGGAGCTAACCATGTGAGTCTATCCTCTGTAAGTCTCTTCCAGGAGAGTGAACAAGCGCCGCCTCTTGAGCGCTTCGGGGACGCATGTGGTCATCGGCAGACGTAGCTAAGATATGCGGCTGATCGAAAATCTGCAGACACCAACTGAGCGCGTTCCTTGTCGTCACGAAATGTAGCCGATGCAATAAAACTGTAGACTAAATGTATTCACGAAACATACGTGTATCCTGTCAGATTTATTTTACGTGCCATAGGCGTTAGGGCATTTAGTGAGATTTTATAAAAGTTACACTTGTCCCTATCCGCTATCTGATATCTATTTGTAGAGTGGAAATGACTGTGAAGCATTAATCACAACTACCGCTCTCTTACACATAACAAATAAATTCACATGTACCGCACAACTCTACGGTGTGTACTACGACACAACTGTCAGACATTCAGGTCAATGTAGCAGGTAACTCCCACTGCAACTCCTCTGAAAGACCGAGCGAGATGGGGCAGTGATTAGCACACTGGACTCGCATTCGGGAGGATGACGGTTCAATCCCGTCTCCGGCCATCCTGATTTAGGTTTTCCGTGATTTCCCTAAATCGCTTCAGGCAAATGCCGGGATGGTTCCTTTGAAAGGGCACGGCCGATTTCGTTCCCCACCCTTCCCTCACCCGAGCTTGCGCCCCGTCTCTAATGACCTCGTCGTCGAAGGGACGTTAAACACTAATTTCCTCCTCCTCCTCCTCCTCCTCCTCTGAAAGGAAACACGAGCCCGTTCTGACGGCCGGGTTGCTAACCACAATCACTGACCGCAACACTTAATGCGCTGATTCGCTTAGAGCAGTGTAGTCGACGGCCTCATTGGTCTGTGGGAGCGCGGGAAGAATGTGTTGTATAGGTATGAACAACGTTATACGAGGTGGAGCGCAGACCGTAGTGTGTTGCCACCGTGGGGTTGGTAGAAGGTAGAAGAGTGGTTCACTAGTAAACGAACCCGCATATAAGACGCTGGTGCGACCTATTTTTGAGTAGAGCTCGAGAGTTTGGGATCCGTACCAGGTCGATGGAAGACATCGAAGCAATTCAGACTCGGGCTGCCAGATTTGTCACCGGTAGGTTCGAATAACACGCAAGTGTTACGGAGATGCTTCGGGAACGCAAGTGCATGGAAGGCGACGTTCTTTTCGAGAAACACTATTGAGAAAACTTAGGGAACCGGCATTTGAAGCTCACTGGCAAACGATTCTGCTGCTGCCAACGTATATTGCGCGTAAGGAGCACGAAGATAAGATTCGAGAAATTAGGGCTCACACGGAGGCATACAGGCAGGCGTTTTTCCCCTCACTCTATTTGCGAGTGGAATAGGAAAGGAAATGACAAGTAATGGTACAGGGTACTCTGGGCCACGCACCGTACCGTTGCTTGCGGAGTACCTATGAAGATGTAGATGTAGATGTAGAAGGAAAACAGCAGCTTATAGACATTCGTGTTTACGAGGCAGTGCATTATGAACTAAAATTTGGCCTTCTTGGTTGATCTAGTGAAAGTTTTCTACATGAAGCCAAAAGAGAACATGCGGACCAACTAAAGCGTGTCGAGAAAGAAAGATACGATGTGCCGTGAAGGAGAGAAATGGCTCGATACCAGGATAGGAATGAAGAGAAACGGGATTAGTAAAGGATCCACGAGGCTCCTAAAGCTAGTGCAAAAAGGAAACTAGGCGCAGATTGACCTAGCCACTGACATTTCTTAAGGATAATAATTTTTGACCTCAGTACGGAACACTGCCACTGCACCTGATATTTATAAAAGAGCTACAGTTTTTAAGAAAAATATTTAATTTCCATTACCGGTTTCGGCTTTTTGGAGCGTCTTCAGACCAAGGCTCCATACGACGAGGAGCCAGCGCAGGGAGCTGCTGTGACGCAGTGACCCGAGGCCCCGCCCGTGTCCCCCACGACAGCGGCGCCTCACGTCTTTGTCAGCGGAGCGCCCCGAGCGCTCTCACGTCGTTAATCACTGTCGGCCCTGTCTGTTGTTACACGCCTCGACAAACCGCGCCCTGCGTTTCTTTCACCTCGTTCTCGACATCGCGACGTCTGACTGGCGCCACGATATTTTTCGTCCAGTGGTGAAACGATTTCTCAGCCAGTGCTCAGTCACTATAACTTCGCTAAATCATTCAACAGCAGTCCATGCACTTTCCACGCATGGAACCATATTAGGCAGACAGCCATATACAGGATCCACCATCAGCTTTCCCCTTGGGAGTGGATTATTTGTTAAGTAAGTTATTATGCATGGCAGACGTTCACGTATGGATAGGCGTGCTGTCTTAAACGAGCTTTTCCAAAGAAGCGAAGCGATGCATTCCACATGCCATGTATACAAACACTATGTGATCAAAAGTATCCGGACACCCCCAAAAACATACATTTTTCATATTAGATGCATTGTGCTGCCACCTACTGCCAGGTACTCCATATCAGCGACCTCAGTAGTCAATAGACATCGTGAGAGAGCAGAAAGAGGCGTTCCGTGGAACTCACGCACTTCGAACATGGTCAGGTGATTGGTTGTCACTTGTGTCATTCGTCTGTACGCGAGATTTTCATACTCCCAAACATCCCTAGGTCCACTGTTTCCGAGGCGATAGTGAAGTGGAAACGTGAAGGGACACGTGGAGCGCAAAAGCGTACAGGTCGACCTCGTCTTGTGACTGACAGAGACCGCCGACGGGTGAAGAAGGTCGCAATGTGTAACAGGCAGACATCTATCCAGACAATATCACAGGAATTCCAAACTGCATTAGGATCCACTGCAACTACTATGACAGTTAGGCGGGAGGTGACAAAACTTGGATTTCATGGGCGAGCGGCTTCTCATAAACCACACATCACTCTGGTAAATGCCCAACGACGCCTCGCTTTGTGTAAGGACCGTAAAAATTGGACGAATGAAGAGGGGGAAAAACGTTATGTAGAGTGACGAATCACGGTACACGGTACACGATGGCAGGGTGTGTATGGCGGATACCCGGTGAACGTCATCTGCCAGCAAGTGTAGTGCCAACAATAATACCCGGAAGCGGTGGTGTTATGGTGTGGCCGTTTTTTTATGGAGAGTACTTACACCCCTTGTTTTGCGTTGCACTATCACAGCACAAGCCTACATTGATGTTTTAAGCACCTACTTCCTTCCACTGTTGAAGAGCAATTCAGGGATGGCGATTGCATCTTTCAACACGATCGAGCACCTATTCACAATGCACGGCCTGTGGCGGAGTGGTTACACGACAATGACATACCTGTAATGGGCCAGCCTGCACAAAGTCCTGACCTGAATCCCACAGAGCACCTTTGGGATGTTTTAGAACGCCGACTTCCTGCCATGCCTCACTGACCGTCATCGATACCTCTCCTCAGTGCAGAACTCCGTGAAGAGTGGGTCAACACCATACTGAATTCCAGCATTACCGAAGGAGGGCGCCACGAACTTGTAAGCCATTTTCAGCCGCGTGTCCGGATACTTTTGATCACACAGTGTATCTACATCTCTGTTCTGCAGGTCGTTTTACGCTGAGTGATTGAACGTACGTTTCCAACTATCAACCTTCCACCTCCCCCCCCCCTCCCCCCCGTCGCCACCCCTCCTCTTTCTTATCCCATTCGAGAACAGCGCACGTTAGAACATTTGTACGTATTCGTAGATAAAAGTTCTAATTTATTTGATTTTTCCCGTCATGATAATTGTGCGAGAGGTATGTGGAGGAATTAATGTGTTACATGATGCCTCTCAGGAGGTACGCTCTTGGAATGTGAAAGGCAATCCTCTACGTGATGCTCCTGGAACTTGATGGGCATCTCTGTAACGGGGCTGTATATGTAACGGGAATATAGTCTAATCAGATCGTGCAATGCCGAGGGAATTAGGCTAGGGAATGGGAGTTTTGTTATTTGAATAGTAAAATAACTGATGATGACACAAGCAGAGAGAACATAAAATGGTAACTGACAGTTGCATGAAAGCCTCTCTGAAAAACAGACATTTGTTAACATCAAATATAAATTTAATTGTTGGGAAGCTTTTCTGAAAATATTCGTCTGGAGTGCAGCGTTGTACGGAAGAGAAATGTTAACGATAAACATTTAAGACAAGAAGAGAATAAAAGCTTCCAAAATGCGGCACTACAGAAGATTGGATGGGTAGATAGAGTAACGATTGGTGAGGTACTGAATCGGATTGGGGAGAACAGAAATTTGTGGCACATAGTGAGTTGTATCCTGTGTCATCGAGGAATTATTAATTTGGGGGGGGGGGGCTAAAATTTGTAGAAGGAGACCAAGGCTTGAAGATAGCGAGCAGTTTCAAGTGGATGTAGGTTGCAGCAGGTATGCAGATAAGAACAGGCTTGCACACGATAGACTAGTGTGGAGAGCTGCATCAATCCAGTCTTCGGACCGAAGCCCACAAGAGGAAACAACACAAGCAGGGTGGTCAGAAATAGTCTGAGAAGCTTGTAAGGGCGTTGCAGGGGAGGTCTTGCTGAGAAGTAATTTTTAAGATAACAATTCCATACGCTGCGCCGTTTCCGAGTTACTTAGCAGTGAAGTCAGCCAATCAGGTCCTTGCGCGCGCAAACTCAAGCACTTGCACGCGCTAAAACGGTGTAATGCAGAGACATCTGTGGGTCCGTGAGCTACCACTTGTTGAAATGCTCATTACCGGGCAAAATGTGCCGTTTTCGGAGGTGATAAATTTAAGCTAGGTGAACGAATGCTACGTTTGTTCAGTTTCAGGAAACCAAACGAAGAACACGTTTGGTGACACTGTCTCTAGAAGTCTGCTTGAATTTGCGCGCCCAACGACTCATTGGCTAACTTCAATACTAAGTAAATCGGTAGCGGCGCAACGTTTCGATTTTTTTTTTAACAGTTATTTCTGAGCACCACCTGTCCTGAAATACCCCATTGAGCTTTTCAGACTGTTTCGGACCACGCTGCATATCTTCTTCAATGACAAGATTTTCTTTTTCGCCCTCTGTGCGTTTCGAGCGTTAAACCACCGTCACGTGGAAGAGATCCCTTACGATTCTGTTTCTAGCGCCTAACATATGCGATTCTTTCCAGTATCATCCGAGGTAGATATGAAGATATGTCGCGTTTTGCTACGGTAATAATGAACAGAGTTGTGTTCCAGCATGTATGCATGAGACAGGAATCGATTTAAAGATATAAAAGGTACGTAAAGGATAACATGTCTGCCGAATTCTGACGCTGAAAATCGCGTATGTTTCTCGCTATAAATCAAATGACACAATTTTGTGTTGTGCTGAAAGAAATTACACTTTTTGTCAGATATTAAACAAAAGAATCTATGTAACAGATCTATAACACTATTACGCATACTAAACGAACCTGTGACGAAACTAGTCTCTTTTCTTTGCATCATCTCTGTCTTCTCTCTTAACTCTGCCTATTAATGGATCCGGACACACGAGCAATATTCAATTATGGTGGAACAATTGTTTCGTAAGCCTCTCCTTTCGTGGATGAGTTACATTTCCCATGCTTACAATTAATTTCTTAAAAGTCGTTGCAGAAAAAACGTATGCTAATACGTTTTCTATACTACGACTTTTAAAGAGTTCGTTCCACGTAACGTAGCTCAGAACGGTTTCATTTTACGGTTATTACTGTTCCATGTGACCTATCACCTCAACAATGTAATCGAACATTAATGGGCCTTCCCGTCTGTTGAAGCGCCATACGTTCCATTCATCTATGTCTAGGATCGGCTACCAATCCCTGCACCAAGCACCGGTCCTTTGCAGGTCTTCCTACATTTCACCACAGTTTTCTTGAGTTCCAACTTTCCTGTGTACAACATAGGAGATCAGGAGTATTCTTGGGGGTATCACTATAGGATTAATACTTCAGTATCTCTAAACCCAGGCCGCGGGGAAGGTAATTACCCATTCTTCAAATGCGTTCCTAATCTGAACAATTTTAGAGTAACATAATTCTTGGGGAGATGCTGCACGATGGCTGCCTAGGTGACTTGAAAGCATTATCCCCATGTGAAAATGTGCAGGTACAGTGCTTGTTTTCACGCGTTGCTCTTGGTTCAAATGGCTCTGAGCGCTATGGGACTTAACTGCTGTGGTCATCAGTCCCCTAAAACTTAGAACTACTTAAACCTAACTAACCTACGGACATCACACACATCCATGCCCGAGGTAGGATTCGAACCTGCGACCTTAGGGGTCGCGCGGTTCCAGACTGAAGCACCTAGAACCGCTCGGCCACTAAGGCCGGCCACCCGTGGCTCTGACAATCAGTTTGTTATAGCGGTAAGCACTGATACTTGTCGGAGGTAATCAAGCATACGCCCAGAATGTGCGCAGAATTAGCGCTAGTGTTATTTCTTTGAGAGACGAAGAGAAAGATGATTTGCCAGTGCTGCAAATGTTTGGTACAGATACATGGAAACTAATAGTTTCATAAACACTGTAAGCCGATGACTGAAGCAGTGTTATACTAGCAGTAAAAATACATGTTGTGGCATTCTAACTGACGAATGTTCAGAACACAAAATCGAATGCTACAAAAATTTCTACGACACTAAGCGGGCAGAATTGTAGCATCTAGCTTTACCGAATAAAATAATATCAATTCTAAACAGTATTGTTGGGTGTAGATTGACTCACATAAAACACTTACAGTATTTGCCAAACTAATCACACTAATTTACAAGTACATTGCAACGTACGTATATCAGCGATCGGAAAGGAAACAGCCGGTGAGGTCACCCTCGTGCAACACGTGCGTCTTTTTAGAAATCCGAGGCCACGGCCAGAACCTTCACCTATACACGTATTTCTTTCGACAGCAGGTGCCGAATGTTCCATTGCAGACAGTGTCCGGCAATATAAATTTAACGTGAAACACAGTAGTTTCTTTCCGTGTGGGTATCGACATTCGCCACTTGCAGCTTTACGCTCTGCTTACTGTTCACCATTCAACGATGTAGTCGCCATTATGGTCGTTTCCCTTTACAGCCAAAGTTCCACTGTCACTGTTTTCGCCAGCTCTCATTCGCCGAGTCCCCATGGACACCGTACGCTATTTTATTGAGCCTCACCAAATTATAAACACGAGTCCTCATTGAAAAGTGTCTTGCTAAGATGTTGCTGCTTTTCGCACAAACTTTGGACGTTGCTGTGCGGAGCCTGTTAGAGGAGGTGAACATTGTAAGCACCCGTCTCGTCTCGCATAAGCCGAAGTGCTTTCGACAGGTGAATTTATTAATGACAGTGCCACTTTTGCTGTTATATATAAACAAGAAGTGTTAAACGTGACCACGTAATCCCCTTTCCCACTCACCCCCCCCCCCCCCCCCCTCCGACACACACCCCAACAATTACGTAGCAACTTTGAGGAGATAAGGATCGTTGTCAGTACTGAGCGTCAGTATTTTGTTTCTGTCAGTATTGTCCCCTTAGATAGCTGGGACTGTCGTTCAATTGCCACTGTTACTATAACTGATCGTGTAAGGTTCGGTTGTGTCGTCGCTACCACATTTACTATATTACAGTTCTAGACATATTTAGCAACGCAGAGAACACTTAACTGACTATTTACTCTGAAACAACACACAGAAAAACAATACAACTCTAAACCTGAAACAGTTACAGCTTTCACAAATTGCACCAAGGCGTTTAGTACATCAGTACATCTCAGACTAAAAGCTAACTGGATTGTTACACAGTGATGATGCGTGCAATCTGTTTTGTTCTGTTTACGTTTAAATTATCTAAGCCATAAATGGACGCGTCAAGTTCCCAGATCTACAAAGCTGTGCACACATGTGTCAGTCCATGTTCATCTCTTCGTCGCTCATTAGGCGACACTATCCTCCTCTGAGAATGACTCACAAATATCTGTTCATCTACTCACTAATTTACACAAAATTTATTGTTGATTGTGTTTTAACTGTCGTACGTTCTTTGTGTCGGCATTGTTTCATTACCCCGAGACGATGTGACATCGTAAGTTACGAACTACAATTTTTGGCATTGTATGTACAATAATATAAAAGCGAATGTCACCAGCTCTCGATTTCTTCTTCTTTTTCGTTGCTCTTGCAACGTCTTTTTATACCATTCGATCTGTATGATAAAACACCTTTTGTTCCTTTCGCAACAAAATTTCATTTGCGGACAATCGATTTTATAATCATTGGTCCTACGCATAGAAATTGAAATTTTTGCTTAACCCTCGTACATTAGCATAAAGAAAGTGTTGTTGTTCTAGGCGCAACAGTCTGGAGCCGAGCGACCGCTACGGTCGCAGGTTCGAATCCTACCTCGGGCATGGATGTGTGTGATGTCCTTAGGTTAGTTAGGTTTAATTAGTTCTAAGTTCTCGGCGACTGATGACCACAGAAGTTAAGTCGCGTAGTGCTCAGAGCCATTTTTTTTCTTTGTTGTTGTTCCAAAAACGTTTTGTCTGCGAAATTTTCTAGGTGCATAGAGTTCATAGCAAAATGTTAAATTTTCCATACATTAATTGCGATGTTGGTTTGCCTCGATATTTCATCAATGTGTGTATTAACCCTAGAACATTAAAGGGAGAAAAATATTACATTGCTACGAAACCATCGTAAAGTTTACTACTCCACACTTTATTCAAAGGAAGTCATAGTCAATAGGTCGTGCAATAGTTAATCATCATTATTAGATTTCCAGTGGTATCTGAATTACCAAATCAAGTACAAAATATCCTGTTTTATACCTCACTGCAATCGTTGATTTGACAAGGGCTTAGTAATCTATGGTTAATGCCATTGCAGCATGGAACTGAAATTAATTCAAAAATGGTTCAAATGGCTCTGAGCACTATGGGACTTAACATCTGAGGTCCTCAGTCCTCTAGAACTTAGAACTACTTAAACCTAATCAACCTAAGGACATCGCACACATCCATGCCCGAGGCAGGGTTCGAACCTGCGACCGTAGCAGACGGTGGTTACAGACTGAAGCGCCTAGAACCGCTCTGCCACGGCGGCCGGCTGAAATTAATTGAGTTCATATTTGATTTGACAACATATTAACAACCAGTGCCACAAATTGTACTTTTGATGGGACTAAATAATTGAAGGTGTACGTCTGTGCAGTATTTGAGATTCTCAAACGTATTACTTCGCGGCTACTATGCCACTGCTCCGAGTTTTTGTGATGTTGAGGAGTGGTTGCACAAAGTCACGCATGTGGCAAGCGTTCGATGGTTAGAGATTGTCAAACAAAGGAAAGGAGAGAGTGGTGGCAATTTACAATGGGTTGTTGATGTTGATACTCGTAGCTGTCGTGCGCGGATGCCGTGTTACTTAATGGCAGCCTCTTTAATACCTAAGAGAGGTCTAAACTACTGTGGGATGAGGACGGTGACAGGTAAGCGAAAGTCGTGTGGTCCTCGTAATTTTTAGTTAAAGGTGTTGAGCAGGTTCTGTGGCAGTAGTCGGATATCCTGGTGTGGCGGTGAACGGCTGCGTGATGTCACGGCAGCGGCTGACGCAAACGGCGCCGTAATCCGCTGCGCTGCTTTCACTGGCCGGCTGGCCGCGAGGGCCGCGGGCGTCGCTCCCGAGACGTCTGGCTCTGGCTCTGGCGCCGCGCCGGCTCCGTCAACGTGGCGCTTGCGCGTTACGGCAGTTCGGTTACTGGCAAGGCTGTCCAATATGCACTAGCGGAAAATGATAAATGACTCTACGAAGCAATGGTCACATGTGGGTGAGTGCTTATGATGTATACAGATCGCACACTGCACACTAAAGTGAAAAAAAATCATCGTGTCTGACCTCTTTTTGGCCGGCGAATTGCGGCATCTCGACGTGACATGGACTCAACGAGTCGTTGAAAGTTAACTGCAGAAATACTGAGCCATGCTGCTTTTATGACCGTCCATAACTGCAAATGTGTTACCGGTGCAACATTTTGTGCTCGAACTGACCTTTCGATTACGCTCCATAAGTGTTTGTGGGTTTGATGCCGGACGCTGGAATTGTCCGAAATGTTCTTCAAGCCAATTATAAATGGTCAAATGTGTGTGAAATCTTATGGGACTTAACTGCTAAGGTCATCAGTCCCTAAGCTTACACACTACTTAACCTAAATTATCCTAAGGACAAACACACACAGCCATGCCCAAGGGAGGACTCGAACCTCCGCCGGAACCAGTCGCACAGTCCATGACTGCAGCGTCCCAGACCGCTCGGCTAATCCCCCTCGGCGAACAATTATAACCCAGTGGCATGGCGCATTGTCCTCCATAAAAATTCCTTCGTTGGCTGGGAACATGAAGTCCATGGATGGCTACAAATAGTCTCCAGGTAGCCGAACATAACCATTTCCAGCCAATGATGGCTTCAATTGGACCAGAGGTCACAGTCCGTTCTACTTAAACAGAGCCACACCATTATGGAGCAACCAACAGCTTTCACAGTTCCTCATTGACACCTTGGGTCCACGGTTCGTCACACTCGCCACACTCGAACCCTACCATCAGCTCTTACCAATTGAAATCGGGACTCATCTGACGAGGCACAATTTTCCAGTCGTCTAGGGTCCAACGGATGTGGTCACCATCCCAGGAGAGGAGCTGCAGACGATGTCGTGCTGTTACCAAAGGCACTCGTCTCGGTCATCTGCTGCCATAGACCATTAATGCCAAATTTCACAGCACTGTGCTAACGGATACGTTATTTGTACGCCCCATATTGATTTCTGTGGTTATTTCACGCAGTGTTGCTTGTCTGTTAGCACCGACAACTTTACGACAACGTCGCTGCTCTCGGTCGTTAAGTAAATGCCTTCGGCCACTGCGTTGTCCGTTTTGAGATTTAATGCCTGTAATCTAGTATTCTTGGCACGCTCTTGACACTGTGGATCTGTTAATATTATATTCCTTAACGATTTCCGCAATGTAATGTCCCATGCACCTAACTCCAAGCACCATTCCGCGTTCAAACTCTATTCATTGCCGTCGGGCGGCAATAAACACGTCGGAAACCTTTTTACGTGAGTCACTTGAGTACAAATGACAGCTCCGCCAATGCAATGATCTTGTGTGCGCGATACTACCGCCACCTGCATATGTGCAATCACTATCCCATGACTTTTGTCATCTCAGTGTACATGATCATAATCACGTAGTCATTCATTGAAATCACTAAGCTGCCTCCACGGAATCTCAAGGAAGTGTTCTTTCACTAATGTTATCGATACTCGTGACTAGCTACTTCCGGTGAACGCGAGGAGTTGTTTTTACGCTAGTGATACTGCATTAGCAAGACATGGGAAACCTTTTGACTATGTTGAATCCCACCTGACGCCTGAGGGAGCTGAGTGTCTATTTTCGTCCCTATCCTGCTAAAACATAACTGTATGCGTTTCATTTTGAGCACGACAGGCACGTGGCAAACTTATCATATGGCATGGAATACAATTAGTAAATACGCACGATTAAAACTATCCAGAAGTCACTATAGGTGACGTACAAGCAGCATTGCGAGATACGAGAATGAAGGCGAAAGCCAGAATTAACATCTTTCATAAGATCACTGAAGTACATGAGACTCTCGACCACAAACCCTGACAACGACGACACTAGCAACATGTTACAGTAGAGTGTACGTGACCAGTCTGTTACAAATCAACACACGCCATCGCAGTTGACAAAGCGCTAAACGAAACGTGTAGGCTTATTACAGGTTGTTTCAAACTTACGCCACTTGTAAAACTCTACCAGCTCTCAGGGGCAACGCGACCACATAGTCATCTTGAAGTAGCTGAAATCTGAAGTAGCTTGTGCCGATCTTCTGCTTGCGACTCCGATCGCAACCGAAGTTGCGAGCTTGTCAACAGTACTGTGGCTTGATAATTCTTTCTTTCTTTCTTTTTTATTGGTAATTACCAAGTATTGTGCTTGTTTCTGACACAAATGAATGAACTGCATGTCCAATAATCTTCTAAAACCACGCCTTAAATTTCGGTACCCATCTTACCCTACCTACGTCTGGAACTGCAACACAAGAAAAGCCATCCTACAAAACCAAAAATGACTGTCCCCATCCTTCCCAAAGACTCACCACTCCATCCTATCAGCTCTCTACGTCCCATATCCCGAAGAACATACATTTTCCGCTTTTCACAACTGTCCTCCAATTATCCATCCATTTGAGTGATCCTTTATTCTCGAAAAAATCACACTAGATGCTCGTTCCACATTTCACCAAAATGGCACCGGGGCATTACTATTTAACTTTTTCCCTCCTAGATGCACTTATCTAATCCCACTCTTATCCTACCATGTGCAGCATCTTCAACCCTGATGCACCAAAGACGCTCGCATGTGAAACTGGACTCTCTCCCGTTACCCCATCCCTCAGAATAAAACTTGACAAATTCCCGTTTCCAGTCCGCTACATCAGTTCACCACCTACGTTCCGTTTCTACTTTCCTCCTCACCTCTTAATGCCATTTCAACCAGCTGTGCAGCTGTGGCTGATCATAAGCTCTCTGAACGTCGTCTTTCAGTTAACGTACTGAAGTCTCATCACCATCCTCCAGCATATTAGCTATCACCATGGGAACCATCATCGACCTATGAAGATCAAAGAATTTAACAATACTGCCGGGATCTCTAGTGCATGTAGTGTAGCCTAGTGTAATGTTATATTTAGCGTAGCGGCCGTGCGATGGGTCGCCATTTCAAACCCGACCACAAGCAGTTATTTGCTTTTTAGTATTTAACAATTGTGGAAGGTTCTTGAAATATCTTATGCTTGTGATATTGAATGTTCTGGAACAATCGACGTCTGTATAAATACTAACATGTCTGTATAAATAGCTGCACTCTCCGTACAGGAGTTCAGTTTCGTTCTGTCTGTACGTTGGTGACAGTAATAAACGTGCTTCCAGTGCTGAGAGCTGAGAGTTGTACGTCATCGACAACCCTCCCTTCGGATTTGGACTTGATTTTGGTTATATGAGATAATATTTGTTCTTTCCACTTTTAGCGTTACTTTTAATTACGTCGAGGTTTTTAAAAACAATTGTACGGCTGAAGACCATCCCCTTTTTTTGAACGAATAAAATAAGAACAAAGAAACAGAGTCATTCAGCCATGATCGTAATATCTTGGGAATCAGTTTGACATGTTGTGTAGCCACCTCTAGTTACAAGACATAACTGAAATCATTCACAGAGGAGATTATAAACTGGTCAGATGCCATTCTTAAACGTGGCAATGATGACACATCTCTTTTTTGGCTTTGTGGAAACATTTGAACACTGTACTGACTATGTTAGGTGGATTCAAGCGCGTT
Source organism: Schistocerca gregaria (assembly GCF_023897955.1). Lineage (NCBI taxonomy): Eukaryota > Metazoa > Arthropoda > Insecta > Orthoptera > Acrididae > Schistocerca > Schistocerca gregaria. The sequence goes on from NC_064921.1 coordinate 432,616,209, forward strand.
CAGAACTCACTGCGGTGGCGAGTAGAAGCCTTTGTCAAATTAGGCTAGTTTTTTTCTTCTGCAAGATGTTAATGAATGTTCTTTTTTTCGTTTACTTCTTTTAGAACTTCAGAATTGGATTTTCTCTCAATGCAGGAAGCTATCGAGACTCTTCAGCATGTCCACAATATTTCATATAAATTGTCCTTTCCTGTTCTTCGAATTTCCATTTTATTCACAGCAGTAGCTGGAGGTCTGCACGGATAAGGCAAGCGATATCCTGATCCGCAGTCGTTAGCCGTTTTTCCCGATTCGCGGGTATTAAAATTTTATAAACCATTTTAATCTGTGCTGTACGCTGGAGCTCTAACCGTGATTGGCCTGACGTAAGTTCTCGTCTTCTGAGGTCAGACAACGTAATTTATGATGCACTGATTAAGAACGTAGACACTTATCGTGACCACGTTTTAATACAACATAGTCAGTCATATTCTTGATACATTCTGTAAGTGACAAGCTTCTACCGTAATAAATGAAACAAATATGTGAAATTTTCTGCGTAACATTTCTGTAATATTGGGAACTCAAATAAAGTCGTATTACGAGCTATTGTCACACATCGCATACCTACTGTTTAAAGTTATTCGTATAGTTCATTAATTAAACGTACATTCATTCACTATAATGTTAAAAACATATTAACTGCTACGCTTCTCAATGTAATAACCACTGTTTTTCTACTTACAGATATATTTGAGACAAACGTCGATAGATTCACTAGTTTTACACTGAACATTATTTGTGACGTATGTGATACGCGAGTAGTAGTCAGGCGATGAAGCGAAGATTCTAATAGACGGAGTATTCTAGAAGAGCTTTCGGGTAGCTTTCGGTAATTGCATGGGTGACGTATGCCACTATAAACGAAACAGGAATGGGTCAGACGAAAGACAACTGCTGGTACGAAGAATACGGGATGCCCGTACAAATGTAATATAAATAAGTGAAATTCATCACACTGCCACTGCCATTAAATTTTAACTGCAAAGTAATTCTTATTGCGGATATCCGCAGATACGTATAGCCACGGATATCAGCACTGGTGCAGACCTCTAAACATAATATAAAACGTTACATCTAAATACTTTGACAATCTGTTGGTTGGGTGGTTGATTTGGGGAGAGGGGACCAAACAGAAAGGTCATCGGTCCCATCGGATTCGGGAGGTAAGGGGAAGGAAATTGGCCGCGCCCTTGGAAAGGAACCATGCTGGCATTTACCTGAAGCGATTTAGGGAAATCACGGAAAACCTGAATCAGGGGGTTTGAACCGTCGTCCTCCCAAATGCGAATCCAGTGCGCTAACTATTGCGCCACCTCGCTGGGTGGGTCTGTATTAAGCTAATTGTTGATTATTCTTTTTTTTTACTCTGAAGGCTTATTTGATCATTGACATTCGTCCTGCAAAGTCCATCAGATCTCTGTTGTCATCTAAGTTACAGAACTTAGATACTTGTTGTAGATTTCCATTTCCTGTCTTACTTACCTTCCTAGCTTAACAATCATTTTTTGGGGAAATGAAATTTTATAGGTGTTAGCATTGACCCTTCTATATTTTGTCCATTATACGATCTGTTTGAGGTGACAGTCATGCAAGCTAAGCAATTCTGATTCCGTCAGGAACCGTTGTGCACAGTGACCGTAGTTTGTATGGAAGGGGCGGCACACAGCAGTCAGTCGCAATCCCATTCGTTTTTCTTATGTTTGCAAATCTATATTTCGGCTGTAAATAGCCATCTTCAGTGCATTTTCGTTATAACTCAACAGACTCGCCCCAATTCTTTCACCATATGTTCTGCCTCTACTTCTGGAAGAACATATGGTGACATGAACTGCCACGAGCCTGTTGACTTATAACGAAAATGCACTGAAAATGTTTATTTATAGGCGAAATCTTGACTTTGAAGTATAATAAAAACTAACTGGATTGCGAACTGTGTGTCTCTACTTCCATACGAATGCAAGTTCGTAAAACTGTTGGAGTTTTTCATTGCATCACTTATTCAGAGACATAATCTACTCGATATTATTTCGAAGCTGTTTACATTCAAAGCCTTCAGCTGCCCAAACTGATAAAAATATATAATGATACTCAGTTGGACTTTGTATGGGTTATGGCTCTACGGTCCCACCCTGGTTGGCCAAACCTTTGGACTGCAGTAGGTGCAGCAAGCAGTCTTGCCTTATGGTGATGTTACAGAAATCCCTCTTTTTCGGAGTATTTTGTCCAACGACGAAGAATATTGTTCTTAGGTAACCTCGTTCCGAATTAGAGAAATTCTACAACATTCATACCCTTATGATCTTCAAACAATACCGTGTCCATTTGTTGCAGAATCTGTCGACGCAGAGATACTTTGCTTTAAGAATCGAAATGTAACAGCCGAGCTTAGATCAGCGTTAGCACACGTCCTTTTGGTATACCCGGGTGCTCTGTGAGCTGTCTCGTGATGATGTACGTGTCATTTCGGAATAGCTCATTAGTAAGTCAGCCGTTTTTATTGTTGTCAGAATTGACAGTCCACCTGTAAACGGCTGGTATTCGCTCATACAGTCACCATGCCGAAACCTCTGAATCCCTCGAAACACTTTACTGCAGTTCACTTTGATGTCTCCATAGAGCGGTAACAACTTACTGCGCATAGATGTTGATTAGTTACCCCCTAATTTGTAGAAGAGTAGAAGAATTCGATGCCTGCACGTTGCTGCAGCGCGGTCACGTTCATCATCCATTGCGGCTTACCTGAAACAAAGGGAAACACAAGTTAGATGTACGTCGGTAGTGAAGCACTGACATCTCTACCTACAAAACTGTGTTTTCAAGGTGTTTACAATTACCGAACTGCAGTGCGCTGAGCACTGTTTGATCGGCTATGGTGCACAGTGTATTTGACAAGATCGAGACTAACATTTTTCTGCCAACATAGCCATCTATCACCGTATCTCACAGAAAGTGTTCAGAGACCTGGGAAGACTGTTCATGCAAAATTACTCGATTCATCTTATTGAACAGAAGGGAATTTCGTAGAAGGTAAGAAAAAAATATCAAAAGATCGACTTTTATCAATAACGTAACAAGAAATGTTCAAAATGGTTGAAATTGGTCTGAGCACTATGGGACTCAACTGCTGTGGTCATCAGTCCCCTGGAACCTAGAACTACTTAAACCTAACTAACCTAAAGACATCACACACATCCATGCCCAAGGCAGGATTCGAACCTGCGACCGTAGCAGTCGCACGGTTCCGGACTGCGCGCCTAGAACCGCGAGACCACCGCGGCCGGCAAGAAATGTTCTTTCGATAATTACTACCTCGTGTATATATTTTGGTAATTGCCTTTTTTTCTTTTTAACAGTGAAGTCACTGTTTACATTCGATCAAGTATTTTTGGTACATTACATTGTTTACACCAAGCACTGGCACTTTCCTGTAGCCAGTAGCATCGTCAGTAGTATGAGGTACGTTGTCCACGTGCCCTCAGAAATGACTCAGAGTGTAATACGATATGCATGAACTCAAACTAGTTGAATTTTACGGTGGCTACAAACGCTGTTTCCTTATCCATGGAAACCTCGAATACCCGTAAAGACAGTTGGACAGACCCTCTGAATTTTTGATGAAACGTAGCAAGGTAATGTATTACCAGAGGTCGTCCTCGTTCACGCGCACTTATTTGTGTGCGACGCTGGAGGCGCCAGGGCGGACGTCTGCGTGAGCAGTAGGCCACAATGCTGCTCCGGATGCGCGCGCCTTCACGCTCCCCAGTGCGCAGTATGGCGTGCAGGCCCGCCCGCGGCCCTCTCACGTTCCAGTCCTCCTCGCCTGTCACTGAACTGTGCAGTCGGCTCGTCCCAGGTGGGTAGCAGTCTGCCTGCCATACTGGAGCCATGGCCTCCAATACTCACTCTGTGTACCTTGTTTCGGGCGGATGCTTTGCACGACTTCCTGTCCGCCGACAGTTAGAGACTTACTTCGCGGGCACACGTGGCCATTGTGACGTGACTCAGCTGTTGTTCAACGGGTCACAGCTGCCACCGTAATGCTGCCCGCTAGAATCAGGCCAGTAGGCGTCGTCAGATACTTCAAAAACCATCCAAACAATTTTAATGGACCATTGCTATCGCATGTGACTGTAATGTTCTATTGCAGAGGTCTCCAAACTACGGCCCGCGAACACCATCACTCCGGCCTGCGGTAATGGACCAAAAAACACGGTATTCGGCCCACCACATTTTTTTTTTAAATTACTGGCGAATCTTGCTTATCAAGCATCTTCCATAACGAGTTTTACACGATGAATAGAAGAAAATGTTAGAAAGTGGCTCGCTTACGAACGATGTTTCGCATAAAGAGTCTGTTTGGTGTTATTGTTTTCAGTCTTCAATAACCATTTCCAAAACCAACCTCTTGCCTGGATCGGTCTCTTTGGCTGTTCTAAATGAACACTCAGTCACGTGTTCTCCTATAAACTACCGCTGTGTTCAGTCAGCTTGAAACAGGTCTACTGGGAGTTTGTTATTTGCATTTCTGGAATTTGTACGTACTATCGACGTCTCAGACGCTAAGCGACAATTTGGAATCGCTTTCCATTCGCGCGCAGCCTTTGATCAGAGTAGCTCTGTCGATGGAAGATGTATCTGGTTCATCATCGCTGCTTGGCAGCGAGGTGCGCTGGAGTTTAACGAAGGAGTGGTGAGACAGACACTGAGCAAAGGACTCGTGGCAATGTAGACGTAACGTTAAATGCATCTGTGCTTAAGTAAAATGATTTGTGTTTGAATATTGTGAAACAGAGGAGAGGGATTTGGTAAGTGATTTAGAATGAAAAGAGCATGAAGAGGAATCAAGGTAATTTTTTTATTGGCACTGCAGTCTCGAGAAGTTAGAATCATTGTTGAATTAGACACCTCTAGCAGGAAAGTTTAATATTTTCATTGAAGACTGAGTAATTTTCTCTGTAAGGTACTTTCCATTTTTATTAATGATCGGTCTAACATTTGTGAGAGTAAGACTTTGGTATCAGTGTTGACCTCAGTCGATGTTAATAAGTGTTGTAACATGAATGTCATACCAGTGATAATACATCAGATAATTTAAAAACCGTTTGTTAAAGAAATATTTCACCTAAGAGCATTGTCCACATCCTAGATCCAAGTCATTTTTATTTAAAGCAGTATCTCGCACAATGATGAGTGTAAAATAGTTTACTTGTTGCCTGGAGCATTGCACTAATCTCACAGCATCTGTAGTTAGCAATTAGCATCTGGTGCACAGAGAACAGCAAGCTCCGCGTTTCCAAGCAATTATATTACGAGGTAAGATATTTTCGTTGCAGGAACAGTTTGCTACGAAAATTTTCAGAGCGCAGGGTCCATTTCATGAGCAGGGCTATAAGGCGGATCATTAACGCACAGGGACCACTTTGTTTAATTAAAGAGATTAATTGCGAAGTTTAGAATTTAACCAGTTTGCACATTATTAGAGAGTTTATAAAACAGGGCCAAATTCATGTTGATTTCTAACAGGCGGATACGTTTGGTTTTTCTCGCAGCAGTCATCCAAAGCTAAGCAACAGCAAAGTCACAACCTACCAACCAAGGCGGTACGACATCAAAAAGTCAGAACGAAAAGAATTTTTAAAGGAAACTTTCAAGCTGTGATGATCGCAATGCACCTGGCGCCAATTGTCACTCGTACAACTGCTCGGGCTTCCGCGACGGCCGGCCGCTGTGGCCGAGCGGTTCTAGGCGCTGCAGTCCGGAACCGCGCTGCTGCTATGGTCGCGTGTTCGAATCCTGCCTCGGGCATGGATGTGTGTGACGTCCTCAGGTTAGTTAGGTTTAAGTAGTTCTAAGTCTAGAGGACTGATGACATCAGATGTTAAGTCGCATAGTGCTCAGAGCCGTTTGAATTGAGCTTCCGCGACGACGTTGCAGATTCTCAGTAGAGATGTTGCAGGATCTTTTCTTCGCCGGGGCCTGGTAACCCCTTCCCTTGCAGTTTCGGTTTATGAAATCCAATTCTCATTTGCTGTCACTAAGTAACACGTACCATTAAAGATGCCAATAAGGCAGTAGCCAAGCACGCTACGAATTTAATTAACAATAATGCTATGTCTCTCGGAAACGTTAGTCATCTGAATATGGGCATTGTAGCAGCTAACCGATTATGGCAGTGAAATAAAACATTTTAAAATTTTTTGTGGCTGGTTGCGTTATGGATTATATTTTTGTGAAGCTGCCATTAAATACTTAGTGATTTGAAACAAATATAGACTATGATCTGTATTTGCAACATATATCATCTTTACAGTACGCCTTATTGGATTAAATTTCCTTTTATGAAGGGTGTGCTATTCCAGATTATTACTCCACACAGTACTACCAAATGAAAATAGACGAAATATATTAACCTTTTGTTTCCTATTTTGAAATACAAATGTATATCTTCAAATGTGCAAGAATTGTTTCTTCGGTTCAAAGTTTCACCACATAGACAGATATGAGTTACTCTTCTAACTGCTGGGATTTGTTACGTTTGAATTTGTTCATGTGAATAAATGAACTTTTTTTTTCAAAGCGAAGAGTAAAATCAATAACATATCTATCAAAAATCAATTACTAAGTTTTTACTATTTTGTGCCTTTTAAGACTGATTGTAATCCCAGAGATGTCTGCGAAATAACTCACAGTCTTCTATCGTATTAAGTGGAGCGTCAGACACAAATCTGAAGAACAGTAATGAACCTAAGTCCGAACCTTTTGGAGTTGCAATAGCTGCACATTATTTTTTGGCATTTTTCTTTAACGTTGAGCTGAAGAAAAGAAGTGAAAATATTGCTGCGTTCTCTGTTCCCGCAGGGTTTGTATGATTGTTCTACGACACGGACAACCGGTCCAGTTCAGGATTAGTCTTAACAGCAGTTTGGCTCCCTGTGGATTCTGCACAAATCGTTTGTATTCTCCACGTTATTGTTCTACTCCCTAATGACATCGATGTCGACAGCGCATCATCTGTACGCCTGCTACTCCTACTGATCTTCCACACAGAGGCAAAGAACACACCAGATAACTATGGAATAATTTTTTGTGGAATAATGGGTAATAATGTTTTGTTAAGAAAGTACTGTACGTAAATCTTTCTTAAACTAGGCAAGGATGGCCCGCTTCTGTCTGACTTCTTCACGGACGTGGACGGTTGATCTGCATTACAGGGAAGCAGACAATTGACTCGGTGTTTCAGCGGTGCCATTTTAAAACATATGCATCTTTTTTCCCGACCTGGTAGCGAATCGGCTTACCCGGTGGAAATCATGGGAACCAACTCTGTACAGGGGCGCCTATTGCTGGGCAAGCTCACGGAAGGAACGAGGCAGCCGCCGTGACTCACGCTCTACCCACTGAACGCAGGTGTCCGCCTGTTTTTGCTTGCACAGTACTTCGGAATACTGGGCTGGTTTTTACACTACACACCCTTGCAGATGGTGATTTCGGGCCGACTGTATGGCTGATGCGAGAATTGTGTTCTTACTTCGTTCTTTGTTACGACACCCGGACGTCACTTGATCGTATGTAACCTGTGTTTGGTGTGTAACTGTTTTTGAGAGATCATCGGTTCTGTGATTCGTCTGACAAGGCCACCGATGACTTTCTCTCCTGAGCCAACTTTTTCGTCTCAGAGTAGCACTGGCACGCAACGTCCTTCATTCTTTGTTCGGTATATTCCAAGCTCCGGAATGAATTTTCACTCTGCAACAGAGACTGCACTGTCTGCTGCAGAAGAGTAGCTAATTCTGGAAACAGTATCCTAGGCCATGACTAAGCCATTTTTTCGCAGTATCTTTTCTTTCATAAGTGCTAGTCCCGCAAGGTATGTAGGAGAATTTCGGCGAAGTTTCGGAATTAGAAGAGAGTTACCGGTACAGCCATAAGTCTGGATCATGAATCGTGCCTCGATGGCACGGACAGTAGAGGAGTTGCCAGGAAAGACAAAGTTTCCGGATTAGAGTTCCGTTCTGGCAAACAGTTCTCACCCCAATAGTTTTTTCGCTCTATAGCTCCGTATAGTTCCATGGAAGTCGTTCCCTTCTGTCCCTCGATCTGGCCAATATTTCCCACATATCCCTTTCCTCTCAGATGCTGCGGAGAACCTCCCCACCTCTTATCGGTCCACTAAATTTTAAACATCCGTCTGTAACACGTTAAACGCTTCGAGTCTCTTATTTCCTTGTTTTCCCATAGTCCACGATTCGCTTACGTACAGCCTTGTGCTCTAGATGTACTTGCCGGCCGCCCTGGCCGAGCGGTGCCAGGCGCTTCAGTCTAGAACCGAGCTGCTGCTACGGTCGCAGGTTCGAATCCTGCCTCGAGCATGGATGTGTGTGGTGTCCTTAGGTTTGAGTAGTTCTAAGTCTAGGGAACTGATGACCTTAGATGTTACGTCCCATAGTGATTAGAGCCATTTTAACATTTTGACGTACTTGTTCCGATATTGTTTATTGAAATTAAGGCGTACGTTTGAAAGTAGTAGAGTTATTTTGGCGAAGAATGCTCTGTTTACGTGTGCTACTCTGCCGTGCTCTCCTTGCTTCGTTGGGAATAAATCTTTGTTTAATAGGAAAATGAAAGAAGATTGAGGTTCAACTTCCCATTGACGACGAGGTCATTAAAAAAAATGGCTCTGAGCAATATGGGACTTAACATCTATGGTCATCAGTCCCCTAGGACTTAGAACTACTTAAACCTAACTAACCTAAGGACAACACACAACACCCAGCCATCACGAAGCAGAGAAAATCCCTGACCCCGCCGGGAATCGAACCCGGGAACCCGGGCGCGGGAAGCGAGAACGCTACCGCACGACCACAGGATGCGGGCGACGAGGTCATTAGGGACGGAACACAAGCCCGGGTTAGGCAAGGGTGAAGATGGGCATCGGCCGTGTCCTTTGCCAAGAAACTATGGTGACATTTGCCGTAATCGATGTTATGGAAACCAATGAAAACCAAAATAAGGGTGATTGCACGCGTATTTAAAACGCTCTCCTTCCTATATGAGTTCCGCACCTCACCACTCAGCCACCAGGAATTCTGCCTATGTTTCCTCGAAAATGGTAGGCAGAAAACTGTGAGCAAAGCAGGAGAGGCAGACTCGTCGGGCAATGCCAAACGCTCAGCAAGCTCTCGTCCGGCAAGCCTTATGTCGAATTTGCTTGTTCACCGTGACGAGCAAATGTACTTAGCTCTCTCGTGTAAATTGGAGATGGTCTTTAGAAAAGTGACCGCGTTAGTGTGAGAGCTGAGTCGCTCGAAGCAAAAAGTAAAGTGTAGTACTGTACTTCGTGACCGGCTTCCGGCAGATCGCACGACTGCTTGGGAAAAGACCGCGCCGCTACACCTTGCAGTTTCCGCTCGTGATATCTTCCAGGTCTACGCAAGGTGGCTGTCTGAGAACCAGCAGTTCAGGGGAACTAAAAATACGGGAAGCACTGCTACTCACTATTCGTAGCCTCCGTTGCAACAACGACTCGCTTCACTTCGAACCATTGTGCAGTACTCAATGACGACTACGTCACGACAGCACTGTACAGGCGAGTGAAATCTTTGAAGCTCACTTGACAGACGAATTGAGCAAGCTGAGTGCCTATTACTCTGTCAACTTCGTCCGAACCCATTTAAAACACAACTGTGTGCGCTGCATCTTTAGCACACTCAGCCACGTCGCAAACTTGACATCACATGGTGAGGGATAGAAATAGTAAACAAGATGTATGGCTGTATGGCGATGGCTAAATGCTAATTAAAAAAATAATAAATGCGTCACATGCGAAATGTCTGGGAGCCTCTCTGGATCGTACTTTGACCTACAAGCAGCAGTGCGAAAATATCATAATGAAGGTGGAAGCCAGAATAATATCCTTCACAAGATCAGTGGTAGCCCGTGGAGCTCTCGACTACAAACCTAGAGAGCTAAGGAAGTAGCAACATGGTACAGTGTAGCAGAATATAAATGCCCAATCTGGTACACATCTACCCACACAAATATAGTCGACGAGGCTGTAAACGAAACTTGTAGGCTTATTACAGGTTGTTTGAAATCTAGCCACTTGCAAAACTCCACTAGCCCGCAGGCCTAACGTCACCAATTATTCGTCGTGAAATAGTTGCTAACGCGGAGAGAACAAATGAGACCCATCAGGAAATCTGGCTCACCATCCATTACATAGGCATGTTCTAGTTAATCAGAAAACAATCCACTACGTGGGTACGTTCCAGCAGCCCCAACGTTGAAGTCGAGACGAAGTTTCCTCAACACCAACTGAGTCTTACAAACAACAGCAGCTACAGCAAGAAGACGACTGTGGATCAGAACGGTTCAAATGGCTATGAGCTCTATGGGACTTAACATCTGAGGTCATGAGTCCCCTAGAACTTAGAACTACTTAAACCTAACTAACCTAAGGACATCACACACATCCATGCCCGAGGCAGGATTCGAACCTACGACCGTAACGGACGCACTGTTCCAGACTGAAGCGCCTAGAACCGCTCGGTGACAGCGGCTGGCGACTGTGGATGACTTGAGAATATCTCTACCTGGGCGATTCCTTTAGAAACGCTTCTTCTTGGGCACCAACAGAGCTGGATCGTGTGAAGCTTAGGCAATCGACTTCAAGAGTCTGGAAGTCCAAGAATAAAGTTCATTAATGGCACTTACTTTTGGATACCACCACTTTCTGCGGAGAAGCACAGGCCATGATGCAACTAGTGGACAGTCAACTATGTCCTGCATTCAAGACAGAAGAAAAATTCACCTTGTGACACCGGGTGCAGTTGAAGCTGCAAGATTTTAGTCAAGGATAGTGTAGCCTGATAACTGTTTCTTTCATTTGTTTGTAATGATAATTAAAACTTACTGTATTTGCTTCTGACTCGAATAAATAATAATTTATCAGTCTATGCAATAAAAGAAGTCCAAGAACCGCTTTCTAGAAATACTGAAAGAACACATAATGGGAAGTTCTACTCATTGAGTGGCGGAAACACGTGATAACGTGACAGGATGCTGTTGGCCTCTGTTTGCAGCCGAACACAGCTAGCAATGATTCGAACAAGGGGAATATCAAATAAAAGTAAGGTAAACGGACATGCGGATACTCAAGCTACTATAAGGCATTACGGGTCCAATTCTGGGCATTCAAACTTAAACACCACGAAGAGTAACTAATAACGAATTTTTTTGTTATTGGGAACCTGCAGTGTGGCAGGAACAATACTGCATTAAATTTGTCAGCCATTTTGGGGTATACCGGGTGCGAAATATGAGTATAGTGCACAGATCTGCCGCCCTGGCAACGACAGTGGCTCTAACTAGGCTGGCCATTCCACGCTGCTTCAACTCTGTGCCAGAGTTCAACAATCATAGCGGCTGTCTAGTAGTAAATGTTTTTAATGTCTCAAAGACGTGGATAAAACGCTGAAAATGGCAACAGCTGGACGTCCTCTGTACTGAGAAGTGGGTCAACTTGGCGAATCTTGGACAATACTGCAGCGGCAGTAACCAGGAAGGTCAAAGAAGACTTGACAAGGCATTCAACAGCACGTTAGCATGCTGCTGTGCCTGCTAGACAACATATTCTGCAGATCTCTAGAGAAGATAGTTTAGGTCCGCGATCAGTCAATGAAATACTTTCGCAAGAATTAACATTGTGTTGCTGCATGATCACGGAAGTGCGGATTCTAAGACGTAACAGTGAATCGTGGAGTTATTTCTTCTAGGGGGAACGCTTCTGAAGTGCTTCTCTACGCCCAAGGAATCCAGCAGACAATGGCTGTTGACTGGGGCGGGATGTGGGTGGATCCAGTAGCAGAAACAATCATCTACAGTTTATATACCCCAAAATTATTGTACAAAAACAGAAATGATTATGTAGTGGGAACTGTAGTATTAGTAACTCGGCGTTTCATTAAAGGTTTTACTGTAGTGTTGTAGTAACAGAAGTAGTTGTAGTATTAGCATTCTATTTGTTTCAATTTTTTTACTTAAGTGCGAGGAATTAATAGTTAATACGAAAATATATTAACATCCAAGAAACTGGGATTTGTGTGGCCTCTTTTCGTTTGTCAGATAATAATCTGTAACTGTAAAGAAAAAATAAATAACATTCTGTACTCAGGAAGGTCGTGTTGAAGTACTCGTTCTATAACGTCACGGAGAGATCGACGACAGTCGACAACCACGCAGAAATGTAAATGACAGATTATTGGACTCAGAGCTGACTCTGTTGTCTATCGAGTAGTACATAAACACGCCAGGTGCTGGGCACGTATGGACAGCGACGCATGCACTCTGATAAGGCTCGTTGTGGTCGGTGTCTCCAGACACACATACGTCCATCGTGATCCCCTACGTAAAACTGGGATTCGCCTGAAAAGAGAGCGTAGTACCACTGCTGTGTCCAGTGTTGTCGTTGGCCGCGCCTCTGCCGTCGCGCCTCACTCTGCTGCCGCCGCAGGGGAAGCAGCAAGAATGGTAGTCGTCCTGACAGTTCATTGTGTTCCAGGTGTCGTGACACTGCCCGTGTAGACACTTGTCATGACGCTGAGTGTATCCATCCGGGACCTATTGATTCCATATCCTCATGAGAGTCGCGAGATCCTAACCTAGCGAGAAGCAGTGCCGCGGAATGATTTAATAGCAGATTTGATGGGCCACGATCCTCCCGCTGTCGAATTCCGACACGTGCTTTAAGGCGTTTCTCTTTTGTAAATGAGGAATAAGACGATCTTCTCAATACGAAATAATTGCGATTTCCAATTGAGAAATCTGCTGTCTAATCTTCCTTTACGAACAGAATGTAGATGGCGTTACTCCTAGCTACTTTGTACGGTTGCGCTGAAATGTTGACCCTTTACATATCCAAGCACGCAGAATACTACATGTTCATTTAATGTTTGCTGCACTCTGCTTTCGTGGTATTGCGATTTTAATGTCCAGAAGTGCATACCGGTTCAAAATGGTTCAATTGGCTCTGAGCACTATGGGACTTAACATCTGAAGTCATTAGTCCCCTAGAACTTAGAACTACTTAAACCTAACTAACCCAAGGACATCACACACATCCATGCTCGGGACGGCCGCGGTGGTCTAGCGGTTCTAGGCGCTCAGTCCGTAACCGTACGACTGCTACGGTCGCAGGTTCGAATCCTGCCTCGGGCATGGATGTGTGTGATGTCCTTATGTTAGTTAGGTTTAAGTAGTTCTAAGTTCTAGGGGACTGATGACCACAGATGTTAAGTCCTATAGTGCTCAGAGCCATTTGAACCATGCTCGAGGCAGGATTCGAACCTGCGACCGCAGTGGTCGGGGGGTTCCAGACTGAAGCGCCTAGAACCGCTCGGTCACAGTGGCCGGCTGCATTCCGGTATAGGCAAGTACTGCACAGAGTGAAGCATGACATGAATTTTGACTGGCTGTTCCAACCAGTGCATCAGCTTTCTGTCGTGGTGTCCCGGTTAAACCATCTTCCCTGATCAGAACCTCTTTTGAACTTTGAAAGCAGACAACAAATTACTTAAGAGACGAGGTCTATCCAACGAGCATCAACAATAGTCGCGTCTACATTTCAAGAGATGAAGCATCTGCAAATAATTGCGAGTCACTCGTTAAGCGAAATAACTACTTTTTTGTTGCTTTATTGAAAAGTTTCTGACACCAAGCAATAGTCTTCACACGAAACAAAAACCTGATTACTGATCTGCACCTATTCTAATCACGAGATGTCCCATTGCTTCGATGAAAACAATGAAATGCTTGGGCGAGGCCTAACAACGCCGGCGCTCACGTCCGTTTGTTTCAAAGTGTCTATAACAGAACACAGAGGGTGGCTGTCTGACACGGCAGCTCCACGAAATGCCGGTTTTTCGGTTTCGATTCAGGTTGACTGCGCGGCTGTTTTATGCCAATGCCAAGCAGTCGACCAACCACATCATACGCAACCTCAGCAACCTGATGCTTTTTAGAGTCTAACCAACCACGGGGTGGCCTTATCTGCTATGAGAGTAATTCCACGCCCTGTCGCAATAGAACACATACAACAACGGCTCGACAACGATAGCGAGAGAGTATTAACAAAGACACATAGACATTACTGCAGGAACAGCTATTACTTATCCAGTAATAAAAGCAAGGCAGTGAAATAAGATAATCAGTAACGGCCACTCCATCATATATCTTCATCTATTCGTTACTCTTCCTTCCAATTCTGTAGAGCACGACATATTCCTTCTTTATATATGGTAGCAACTGCAATAATTTACACCACACGACTTACATGCCTCAAGAGAAAAAGATGTATATCAGAGGGCATTAAATCACATGAGCGAGCTGGCAACTGGTCCCGTTATACCAATTCACTGTTGCCTGAAGTCAACACAGCGTTGACGCTTCAAAATGTTAAATGGCTCTAAGCACTATGGGATTTAACATCTGAGGTCATCAGTCCCCTAGAACATAGAACTACTTAAACCTAACTAACCTAAGGACATCACACACATCCATGCCCGAGACAGGATTCGAACCTGCGATCGCAGCAGTCGCGCGGTTCCGGACTGAAGCGCCTAGAATCGCTCGGTCACAGCGGCCGGCTATCATTAGCAGTTTGTTGACGGAACTACTACTAAGTGCAATAGCGGGAGGTCTGGTGCCTGTATCATCTGAAAATGGTACGCAGGTGGACTATAGTCCTACAAAAATTTACATGAACTTGTTTTTGCGTGATTCATATTTCCAGAGGGTCCTCTTGGGCATTCAGCTCTATCAACCAATATTATATGCTTCGAATATCCCACTCTGCTGCAATTTTTATTACATTTATATTTACATTACTCCACTGAGTAACAGCCGAATCACATTAATGTGACCATCTGTCAAAAGCCTAAATAACTACCATTTGCAGCGCAAACCTCTAGGAGACGTGCACGAAGAGGGTCAATGAGGTTCTGGAAGGTACCGACATGAATGTGGAGCCCCGTGACTCGAGTGCCATGGCCACCTGCACTAGGTTCCTGGGTTGACGATCCATAGCGCAAAGAGACTTATCGAGGTGGTCCCATAGATTCTCAATTGAGTTTAAATCGAGGGAGCACGGTAAACTCATCATGGTGCTCTTGAACCATGCAGGTACACTACGAGCTGTGTTACACGTTGTATTGTCCTGCTGGTAGATGCCATCGTGACGATGAAAACACACTGTGCATGCAGGGGTGGACAGGATCACCAAGGACAGATGTAGGAGTGGACTGGTTCCCAAGGATTGATACATGCTTGTGTTGATTCATTGTGCCTTCCAGAATATAGATCTTTTTTCATATGTGGTTTCTTGTGTCCTTTCAGGGTTTTAAAAAAATTTTTGAATGAGAAAGAGGGTTAACTGTGACGCCTCGTACACATGAAAGGAAGAATGGTTCCAATCTCGAGTCGATGTGTTGGAAAAAATGTTCATCACAAGGATATTACAGAAGTTAGAGAAGAATATTAAGATTTAACTCTCTGTCAACGACGGAGTCATTGGAGATGGAACACAAGCTCGGATTAGGGAAGCGTAGGACAGAAAATCGGTCGTGACCTTTTCAAAGAGATCATACCGGAGTTAGCCTTAATCGATTTTGGGAAGTAAGGGTAAACCTAAACCTGGTTGACAAAACAAGAATAGCAACAGCACTCTGTCTCAATGGAACTGCAGAGCGCTAAAAACTGCGGCATCGCCCTTGGCTGCACGTAGAAGATTCACAGTGCAGCCCAAACTTTAGAATCACATAATTTAAAAAGACACATTGGCCAGTTCTACTGACGTCGAGGTGTATGTATCTGCACGCCCTTTGCTAGTTTCTTGTTGAATCAGTTGTGTCTGAGTTATGATTTGCTTGGTGGATCTTCGATACGTACTCCGCTTGAGTTATTCGACATACTCCAAGGCCGATTAATTTGGAGATCCATTCGGACGTCTGAAGAGTTAATACACTATATGATGAAAAATTTATGGACACCGGCGTGTAATGCGGAACAGACCACTAAACGTAAGGAGAGGCGGACCCGCCGGTATAAAAGGAATCACGCAGTATTGTGCTGTCACTAGGGAAGCAATAACAGCAGAATGGGTGGGTCGCAGAGCCCACTGACTTCAAACGTGGACTACTCATTGGATATCACCCCAGTAACAAATACATGAGCGACGTTTAAAACCTTCTATAGCTGCTCACGGCCACTGTCGGTAAAGTGGTCGTGATGTGGCAACGTAAAGAATCAAGTGTAGCTAAACCAAGACCAGGAAGATCCCATGTACTGATGGACACGGAGCGTCGAGCATTGCGGAGGGTTGTTGTAAAAGATAGCATAAAATCAACGGAAGGAATGACATGCTACCAGCACTTCAGCTAGGACAATGACTGTGCGTATGGAGTTAGAAATAAAGAGATACAACAGTTGAGCAGCTCGTCATAAGTCACACATTTCTGTAGTCAGTGCTAAGATAGTCAAGAACGACGCCACTGGGTACTGGAAGACTGAAATCGAGTATAGAGTCACACTATACATTACGGCAATCTGATGGAAGCGTTTGGCTTTACCTGGAGGAAGTTCTGGCCAGCATTTGTAACGCCAATGGTGAAATACTGAGGAGGAGCTTTTACGGTAAGGGATGTTTTTCGTGGTTGGGGTGTAGCTCCTAATACTGCTTAGCAGACGATGAATGCATTACAGCATTGTATACTGCGTACAGTAGAGTAAGAGTTCAGAGATGATGATTGTAGACTACCAGCACGACAATTCACTTTGCTACGAAGCAGTATCTGGGAGGCTATGGTTTCTGGACAATTAACTTCGCTGAAATGGGCTGGCCTGTCCGGAGATCAGACATGAAACCAATGGAACATCTTTGGGATGAGTTAAAACGTCGTCTTCGCGGCGGACCGCAACGTCCAGCTTCACCACCTTATGTGGTTTCGGCTCTTGAAGAAGAATGTGGTGCATTTCCTCCACAAACATTCAGACACGTCATTGAGTGTCCCTTGCAGAGTTGAAGCCGCCATAAAGACGAAGGATGGACACGCCCCATATTAATGACAGCTAATATGTGTCAGGATACTTTTGATGAGACGCCGTAACACTGAAATCGATAGCATAAATAGATCAATACAGCTGAATGGAAAGAATCCAAAGATATAGTGCGTGTTAACTGTGTTGTGGAACATATCACAATTGTTGAGTAAAGGGACATTAATAAACTTCTTTAACGCAAGATTGGTAAAACCCGAAGCTCCTTCGTCACGGCTTCCATGGGAAACATGCTCTGAACAGAGATTCGTGATTCTCGGGACAGTCCATAAAGCTCAACGTTGAGATGTGTGTGAAGTCTTATGGGACTTAACATCTAAGGTCATCAGGCCCCAAGCTTACACACTACTTAGCCTAAATTATCCTAAGGACAAACACACACACCCATGCCCGAGGGAGGACTCGAATCTCCGCCTGGGGCCAGCCGCACAGTCCATGACTCGGCTAATCCCGCGCGGCTCAAGCTCAACAAAGGTACAGTAGCATGCATATCTCTTGTTAAGAAACCAAATCCAATTAGTCAGGAAAGCCTGATGAGCCTCTCCATCTCACAAAGTTTCATATTTCATGTGCTTCTACCGTCTTTCAGTAACAGCTGAAACAAAGAGTGCCTCCATCAGCCCAGCAGGATGCGAGGTCCGCTGGGCGCAGTATCGTATCCAAAAGATCTCTCTCGTAAGCTGTCTTTACGTTGCAGGTCTTCATTGTTTGTATATGGCTTGCGGAACTCGGCATAAAACTGCTACTAGCTTCGACAGCGGCCTGGCCCGAGAAGCGGTTTTGAAATCTGTTCCGCTAACCACTTTGTATAGCTTGCGGCACACGCGCGTGCCCGGGTCGTTGCCTGCGTCAGCGCTCTCTCTGGGTTCTTCTCGACTTGTTCGACTGCCATCTCTGGCCACAGTTCAACTAATTAACCATTCAATCTGTGTTACGCATGCAGAGGCGAAGTTACGTGCGAGGCCTTGTGCGTGTAATATGTACAGGAGACGGGCAAAGGTATGGGAACGCCAGAACTACAAATCATTTTTATGCCTAATACGGTGCAGGAAAACCGCCGGCATTCAAAACAACTACCCGTCATCTCGGGTCCTATACGGTTTTCTAGAAAATCTTATACCATTCTTCCTGTAAAATAATGGCAAATTCAGATAGCGATAATGGAGATGAATAGCATCGCGCACCCTTCTCTCCAAAATAGGCCATAAAGGCTCAATAATATTGAGGTCTGGTGACTTGCGGTGGCCAGGAGTGATACGATATCTCATCCTGTTGCTTACAAAACAAGTCCTGGACGATGTGAGCTGTGTGAACCGGGGTTGTATTGTCTTGAAACATAGCGTCACCATTGGGGAACAAACACTGCGCCATGGGATATACCTAATCAACCAACAATCCTTGGCAGTAATGTGAACGTGCAGAGTACGCCTAATCATGGGGCCCATGGGATACCACGATATGGCTGCGCAAGTCTTCCCCGAAAGCCCACCGTGTTTCAGTCATGGGACGTAAGCTCGGCCAGGAGTTGGAAACTGTGAAACCAAGTTTCGTAAGACCAGATAACTTTCTTCCATTGCTCCAGAGACTAGATTTTATGACTTCGGTCTCACGTTTTCCCGTATTGGACATTTGAGTCACTGACGTGTGGTTTTGGAGTTCCAGATCACCTTGCAATTCCTAACTTAACCATCTCCCTTCGCTTAGGTTTGATGCTCACAGGGTTCGCGAGTGCGACATTGAAATCTACAGTGATTTTTACAGTAGTCGTCCTCTTATTTTTGGTCACAATCCTCTTCGACGATCGTATCTCACGATCATTCGACACACACTACAGTCGGCGTTGTGACTTAGGGGACGATGATTTTCCCGCTTTCCTTGTGTACTGTAAACATCTTTTTGATAAGGCGCCTCTTGAAGTGTCAAGCGCTTCGGTTACCTTGGTTACGGAAATAGTCACCATACGAGCGCCAACAATTTGACCGCGTACGAATTCACTTTGTTCAAATGGTTTAAATGGCTCTAAGCACTATGAGACTTAACATCTGAGGTCATCATTCCCCCACACGTAGTACTACTTAAACCTAATTACCCTATGGACATCACACACATGCATGCCCGATGCAGGATTCGAATCTGCGACCGTAGCAGCAGCGCGGTCCCGGACTGAGCGCGTAGAACCTCACGGCCACAGCGGCCGGCTCACATAATTCCTACATAATACACCCATGAGTATATAGAATACTATTCTGACCACTACTGGCACTCTAAAAGTGTTGAGAACATAGCACAGGTGACATTCGCGGTCAAATGCAACGGCGCAACCTGCGCGTTTGACTAACGTATGCATTTACGTTCAAGCATGCGTTTCTCGCGGTGTTTCCATATTTCCATCCAACCTCTGCACTATGTTCTGTAAATTTTGGAGAACTTTTGATCACTGGATAAGATCAACTGTTTTGAAACAACGCAAGCGTGTTACAGCACATTTCGACAGTAGTGGCAGAAATCGATACTCGTTTTGGAACGACCCAACGAGGAGGCACACTGGACTCGCATACGGGAGGACGACAGTTCAAATCACCGTCTAGCCATCCATATTTAAGTATCCTTTGCTATACCTATACACCTTTGTTATACCTATATCGGTTAAGGTAAATACTGCCCGGTGGCTTGGAGAAGGAGACGGTCGGTTTTCTTCCACGTTCCGTGCTTATGCTCCTTCTCTTATGACCTCGTCTCTGGACCGCTAAAGCCTAGATGGAAAGTTGCAGCTTAACGTCTTATCGACACTTAGGTCATTAGACAAGGAGTGCAATCTCAGTGTGAGCGATGACATCATTGCGGGAATGATGTAGTGCTGTTCTGGATAAGGTCGACGGAAAGTGAGATTTGATTGCACGCTTCCAACCTGTAATCGCTCTCAGACATACATTTTATAGCGAAGAACACAGCTTCAAAGAAGCCGCTGCTAGAAGTACTGTTGTCAGGAACAAGTATCGCATGAAACGACTGGAGAGGGTTAAAATTTATTGAGTAACAGAACCCATAGCTGTTTCTGGTGGTTCCACACAGACGTAAGAAAACTGTCGGACCTCGATAGTCTACCATTCAGAGAATTAAATAAATGAAGTCATCAAGAACTGCGGGAAGCCAAACCTAAATGAACAGAGTCGTAATAGCATAGCTAATAAGCAAAGCTATAGCTACACATTTTCGTGAATGTCTAAGAGATGTGAGGCATTTAGGAAGGTACCTTTGTGTTTTCTCATAGCAGCGTTTCAAGTGTTATTTGAGACGAATGTGAGTCGGTGTAACATGTTGTTTATGTTTGTTATCGATAATGGTTGCAGTGGAAGGAAGGAGGGGGTGAAATTCTAGGCCTCTCGAACGCCACCAAGACGTCTGCACCCAGCAGATCGTCGTCAGTGTCACATGACACCTTCTCGACGAACTGCAGGAAGGTTTGGGATTTAAACCAGTGCACTGTCGCTCTGGATGACACTGAGAGATTATACGCTACCACTTCTGTCCCAGGTGTTCAAAATGTGGTGCTGAAAATTTCTGTAGCCTATAGGATTCCAACTGAGTCATCGAGGTCGTTTGGCACCATATTACCTTCAGATTGCGACATAGGCTACGGAGGGTGCTTGGTCACGTGATATCCGTATGTAAATACTCGTGTGAGCATTGCATACTGTTATCGTTTTCTTCACTTAGCCTCCATGTGCCTTTCTAAAATTATTTAGGAAGTATAAGACGATAATTATCAGATTTCAACGTTGAATGATAACTGGAATGAGGTGCTTGCAATATTCTGCTTTTAAAACTGTTTGGATCTGCCTCTGGTGAGTCAAAGATTTCTCCTTGATGCTTTTATAGAAACGATCTCTTCTTAATCATCAATATTGTGGACGTCTCGGGAGCGATGATCGTGTTAAGGGACAAGAGACACTACTTGAGAAAACATCCACATTTTATGAGGTACGAAATCAGTTACGTGTAGATAAGATCAGCGTAACGACGTTCGATATTCATCAACGGGGTTGTGCTTATTAAACGTACAACACCTGAAGCAGTATTTTTCTTGCAGGTGAGTACACTCTGTTGGTTTGCAAAAGGCAGAAAAAACGTAACTTGCTCTGCTAGATCAAGATGTAACTAAGGCTTCACTTGTTAGTAAGAAATAGTGCTCATTGATGGCTCTGTAATCTAAGGAGACTTGGCGAGTTAAAAAAAATCGTTGATAAAGATTTTAGGCTTCTAAGTGAGTATACCCATCCCATTCCTGGACGCTTCGAACGAAAGCATTTCCCACGTAGATAATGCAACATGTCCCCGTGATAGGATGCTCGTTGTTGGTCCGAAGAACATTCTGAGCAGTTACAACGAACTGTTTGTACAGCTGCGACACCAGAGGTTGAAGAATGTTTCTTTGGGGACTTCTGCAGCCCAGTACAGTCCATACCACTAAATACGTCTCACCACGAGTATTGAAAGTCCACTTGACTGGTATTTGCATGACATATTTTCTCCATTATGCACTGTTGTGCGACTCCAGGAAGAGCAGACGTGGACGCAGGTATGTGGGCTGAGGAACTGGCAGCTATTGTCACCGCCGTGTGTTTGGCCGGAACAACTCCGGCATAGGAAGCGGGCCGGCCGCTGTGGGCAATGACCCGAGCTTCCGTCCACCCGACACACACACACGGCTCCAACTAGCTGCGCCTCACTCCGCTATGGGTATAGACCGTCTCCAAACAACGAGTGTTATCTCTTGTAGACGGTAATTAGCTCTAGAAACATTCACGTGGAATGTAGCTGTCTGTTCCAGTGTGTGTTTTCTAGCTATACACCGCGATATCATACGTTCTGACGATCGTGCTATGCATAATTACGCAAGACACGCGATTTTAGGACGACGAGACGAGGACGATATACCCACATCTGCAACAGCTGCGCTTGGGAAAGGGCCATGTCCGAAGCTTGTAGCCTTGAATAAAATATATTTTTAAAATATAGCCTGGTGGAATGATGTCTTTTCCTCAAATTTTCACGGTCGTTTCGACGGAGAGCCCCTCCCCTTTATTCGGCGTTGAGTTCTTGTACAGAGCAGTTCTGGATTTGTTATTGGGAATGATTATAGAATAGGGGGGGGGGGGGGGGCAGGGCGAAACACAGTCTGTTCTACTTCATTAGCGCCGAAAGTGCCGCCGATCTTGTTGTCTTGATGCGAGGGCATTATAGTCGAGCCTGGCGGTCTATTAGTAAAGCACGTGCCTGGAAAATGAGACACGTGGGATAGAATTGCAGATTTTCTGTCTGCCTTTAATCTGGTCTTCACCTATCGATAACGTGCAGAGTTGACGGGAACGACACGCGGTTCGGATTCCACTTTGAACTGTACATCCCAATTCCCTGGTTGACTAACTGGGGTGTATTAGAGACACGCAAATCGCCGAAGTGGCGTCCAGTTGAAAGACTTGCACCACATTAATTGAGCCACACGCCATTATTATTGTAACAGCGCCTCATCTCCTCACTCCATTGGACACTGCGGGGTGGTTTTGGATGAAACGTAGGGGCCTGACGCACAGTTTGGTAATCCGAAAATGTACACCACCATCTCTCCTCCTTGCCACATTGTGGAGTCGAAAATTTATTTCACCCTCGGGATTGCTACCGGTATCCTTGCCGCCATACCACAGTCGACCTGTTCTATAGAGTAGCGCCAATTATCATTAACGAATTGTATTAAGTGAGAGAAAATGCGACCAGATAATATTTATAAATGACCAAGCTGATGAAATGTGCAGCCGGTTTGCAGACGCAGTTCCGTAGAGGGACATGACATCCTTAGAAACTTTTTTACGAAATGCAGAGATTCTTTTAGATTATCAGTGCCTGGTGCAAATGTTGACAGCTAACCGCCAAAATAAATGCTATGCGCGAATACAACCGTTCATACCAAGAGAGATAGGGTCAATAAAATTCTTCTGGGTCTGTGGCCGCATTGTTATTGTGTAAAACTTCCGACTTTTCGGCTACTGTTGCAGATGGCCTTCTGCGAGACCTCTTTTTTTAAAAAAAAAAACTGGGACAATGGCTGCGGAAGACTACTCCCACGTTTGCAGGAGAACTGTGGTTTGTGTAAAGTCCAGGAAATCAAGGAAAATAATGACGTCCGTTCTGAGATTGTGTCTCAATCAATTATGGATCTTTCCTCGCCATTTACATAAAATCGGTGTATTGGAGACACTGTACTGCCGCTGTGATAACGTTACAACTGATGGTACAAATTACATCCTATTTCAGTGCAAGCGCTATAAAAAAAAGTGAGCCAGTTTTTTTAAACGAGGTATAGACACTTGGTCACTGTCTGCTTGTATACAGGGAGATTCAAGAGGAATGTCACCTAATTTGTGACGTGATTGTATATGTGAAAATCAACCGAAAAAGTTCTATGAACGTGAGTCCCATTTTCGACCGTTACGGAACTGAAGCGGGTTGAAAATTACACACGTCCGTGAATGGATATGAAGACAGGTGTTGATATTGTTTACGGAAATGCTGTGTAGGCGCTGTGGCGGACAGAAAGTTGCAAGCCTACTCAGACTGGAATCGTAAGTTGGATCAGTGTGCAGTTGTGAGGCTATGAGCGTGTCATAACTGAGTGTTTTTAATTGAGCAAGTCCGTTGTGTCCGTGAGTACCAACATGTCGCATATGTTCACCAACGCAGAATACGCAGATATGTTGTTTGCATACGGGTACTATAATGGGAGATCAAAATGGTTCAAATGGCTCTGAGCGCTATGGGACTTAACTTCTGAGGTCATCAGTCCCCTAGAACTTAGAACTACGTAAACCTAACTAACCTAAGGACGTCACACACATCCATGCCCGATGCAGGATTCGAACCTGCGACCGTAGCGGTCGCGCAGTTCCAGACTGTAGCGCCTAGAACCGCTCGGCCACTCTGGAAGTCCCTCGCACTACAACTTAGTGCGTGAGTTTGCCTTGTCTTGAAATATTACTTTTGTTGTAGTGCGTCCAAGTCAGTCTGTACCCTTTCTGAAGTTTTTTCTGTTCATTCTATGTAAGAGGCCTTGTTTGAACCTCCTTTTGTACATATTCCACTATGTACTCTATTTTTTCTACACTGTTAAGCTTTCTGTATTTCGTATTCATGGTTCGTCTATTGTTCCTTCTTCTCATATGACATCTATAAATCTATTTTGACAGAGATATCATGTAAGTATCCCAGTGCTAACTGTCTCTAGTTTCTGAGTATTGCCGGTCATCAGCAAATGGCAGGTATTTTAGGATTGTCTTGTTTGCACTTGTTCTTCCTAACGGCACCCGTTTTACTTTCTCTTTCCATTGTTTGACAATTTTGTCCAACACCATGTTGAATCAAAACGATGAGAGACCCTTGTGTGACCCCTATACGTATCACGAATGTTTATCAGATCTCTCCCAGAAATTTTGTTTTGGATGTGTTGTCTGTGAGTGTCTGTTATATGAATGCCATAGTTTTTCTGTCTGTTCCATGTTTCCTAATGTATCAAAGACAGTCTTCCCGTCTACGGAGTCATAGGCCTTCTTCTTAAAGTCCACGAATGTGACTACAGTGTTGTTCGTCTGTCTGCCCTTCAGGTGTGTTTGCAGGTTCGAATTCTGTTCAATATGGGATCTTCCTATCCTGAAGCCTGATTGTTGTTCTTGTATCAGCTTGTGGTTCTAGTCTGTGTGAGAGAGAGAATTTTGTAAGTCACTGGTAATAATGAAGTATTTTTGTAATTATTACGATCTCTCTTGACGCCATTTTTATGATCAATGAACATTTCCATTCCTGTATAATTATCTCTGTAATCCATATTTCAATGAGATTTTTATGAACTTCCTTTGTGATGTTTTGATCTTGGAGATAATGCCATTTTCTCCTGAGGCTATGATGTTTTTTAGATGCTTTATAACCTCCCCTACCTCCGTAATCGTAGGCTACTTCGAAAGTGGATTTTGTATTTGTGAAGAGTAATTTTTCTTTTTGACTTCTCCGATCTGAGAAGTTATCAAAGCATTTTTAACAATTTTGCAGTCTGAGAAGCTCATCAAATCATTTGTAACAATTCCACTTTTAACAATTCGCAGTTTTATAATTTCTTTCTAGAGATTGAAGCAGATATTTGGAGGCTGACAATCCATTGGATGTTCCGTGAGTATTCTGCAGAAATTTCTCCTGTTGTTTCTGTTGAAGTTTTCCAAATTTAATTTAATCTACTTTTGTCGTATGTCATTTTCACTCTTCTAATATCTTTCGAGGATTGTTTATGAGCTTTGTATTGTGAAGATGGTGCAATGTTTCTGTTATTCTGTTACTGCTATACTTCTTTCATGCCTGGATTCTACTTTCACTGGCCTGATCACAGTTGCGATCCACCATCTAAGTTTGAGCTTCCTAAGTGGTTGAGTCCGATGCATTGCATTCTGAATTGGCTTCGCTACGTCTGTCCAGTTTTCTGTTGCATTTTAATCAATTTCTCCATTAATTTTCTCTTTGTTTATCTTCAAGTATTCTGGGTCCAGTCATATAATTTTGTTCAGTGATGTCCTATTGTTACTTGGGTTGGTTGGTTGATTGATTTGGGGGAGAGGACCAAACACCAAGGTCATCGGTCTCATCATATAAGAGAAGGATGGGGAACGAAATAGGCCACGTCCTTTCAGAGGATCTATCCCGGCACATGCCTGAAGCGATTCAAGGAAATCACGGAAAATCTGAATCAGGATGACCGAACGAAGGTTTGAACCGTCGTCCTCCCGAATGCGAGTCCAGTGTGCTAACCACTGGGCCACCTCGCTCGGTGTGGTACTTAGGATTGGCCTAATCTTTATTTGTAGCATCTAATGGTCAGACTCTATGAATAATTTGCGTATTATCAGGTTCAGAATTTCACTTGTATTTGGGTTTGTTGTGGCTACGTGATCTAATTGTAATTTTCTCGATTAGACGTTTTCCCTGTTGTGAGTTTTCGTCTTATATATACGGTATAAAAAGAATGTGTGCCCTAAAATGAATTTTTGAAGATGGTCAAATGTCGTTTTTATATATATTCATAAATCATGTTAATTTGTGATGGCTTCTAGGAGGTAAACAAAAATTTTAAAAAAACAACGTAAATAAATGAAATGAATGAATAGACGTAAGGATCCGATGTGGTTGATTACAGTCTCGATATATCCAGTTGTGTGAGGGGAAATTTAAGATGGAATTATCACTTAAATTTGTATATTCGTGGTGAGAGCATACAGCAGGCAGGTTCACTGCAAGAGTCCCCAGGAAGTGCAATCCATGCACAAAAGAAGTCGCTTACCAAGCAGTTTCCTGATAAATCGTTGAGAATTGTTCGTTGGCCTGGGACTCTCTTCAAGTCTGATCAATGTAGGAATTAGAAGACATTCCAAGAAGAACAGCGCGATTCGTCACGCGATTGTCTTGATAATCCGAGAGTGTAACAATAATACTCAACCTATCGTGAATAACCATAGTCATAAAATTTGATGAGCCCACGTACTAAAAAGAGTCCAGAAATGTGTTACTTCACGCGACATACTCTGCCTAATCCAACGAATCCGGACACCCCTACGTAATGTGGATTTGACCGCTAGATGTCACCAGAGGCAGACACACCAGAATAAAAGGAGAAAGGGAGGGGGGGGGGGCGGGGGGGTTGTGGTGCCAGTAGAAAAGCACTAACAGCAGAATGGGTCTATCAGGAGAGCTCAGTGACTTCGAAAGTGGATTAGTAATTGCATGTCACCTGGGTATCTAATTCATCGAGGACATCTCAACTCTTCTAACGATGACCAAGTCGACTGCTGCTGATGTGATTGTGAAACCCGAAGGGACGAGCACGGCTAAACAAAGACGAGACGCACCGCATGTGATGCAAAGAGCGACGCCGCCGGACAGTGGATGACTGAAAACGAGTTATTCGGAGTGATGAATCACGCTATATCCTTAAGCTATCAGATGAAAGGATTTGTGTCTAGCGAATTCCTGGAGAACGTCACTTGCCACCGTTTTTAGTTCCAACAGTGGAGCAGGGAGGAAGTGTTGTTACGGTGTGGAGATTGTTTATCCTGGATGGGGCACGTTCCCCTTTTTGCGCTTAAGAAAACGCTAGATGCGGAAGGATATGAACATATTTTGAAGCATTGTATACTGCGTACAGTAGAGGAACAGAACGGAGACCACTTTTGTTTGTATCAGCATGACAATGCACCCTGTGAGGCAATTGATTGTGGACAATAGCATTCCTGAAATGGACTGGATCCCAGAGTTGCGACTTGAACCTAGTGTGGGACGAGTCAGATCGTCAATTTCGCTCCAGATCCTAGCGTCCAGCTGAAAGAGCCCGTAGCAGAAATCAAGCCGTCATAAAGGCGTAAGGTGAACACACCTCGTGTTGTAATGTCCGCTTACATATATACGAGTATTTTTGATTGCATAGTGCTTGTCCACGATCCTAACATGAAGGTACCGAGCGTCCTTCTTCCAGGGTAAATATTGTGTGCTGAAAAGAAATTCCTCCGAATTTTTTATGTGAAAAGTCTTAAACCGTTTTAAATAAAACAAACGTTATTAAAATTCTACGTCTTTATTCTTCATATCTACATATTTGCACCTCTCTGCCGCTATGGTATTCCGAATTGTAGTGAGAAACATGCGGTGTGTAACGCAACTATGTCGGTACGCGAGAAACGGCTTGTTGTAATCGAGTTTCGAATTCAAGAGTTCTTCCACATGTGGAGCACCCTCTCCTTCAGCATGACAATGCTAGGCCACACAAGAATATGTAGAGTGAAGAATAAAGATGTAGAGTGTTAATAAAGTTTGTTTTATTTTAAAATTTGTCGGAGTTTTCACATAAAGCGTTCGAAGGCATAAATTTCCATCACGCCATCATATTTCAACCGTCTCTTTATCGCCCTATTTTTTATAGTCTTGTTCCTGAAATATTCATGTGTCACTTTCCTCTGAGCTATAATCCATAGGTAGCGGTCATATACTGCAGTAGTAGCCCTTGAGCGACCTAAGCGAGGCATGTCATGGACAGTTCCTGTTTCTCTGTAACTCCTCCATGTCCGAACAACATCGCTTTGGTTCACTACGAGACGCCTGGACACTTCCCTCGTTGAGAGCCCTTCCTGGCACAAAGTAGCAATGCGGACGCCCGACCCGCGGTATTGACCGTCTAGGCATGGTTGAACTACAAACAACAAGAGCCATGTACCTCCTTCCTGCCGGCCGCGGTGGTCTCGCGGTTCTAAGCGCGCAGTCCGGAACCGTGCGACTGCTACGGTCGCAGGTTCGAATCTTGCCTCGGGCATGGATGTGTGTGATGTCCTTAGGTTAGTTAGGTTTAAGTAGTTCTAAGTTCTAGGGGACTGATGACCACAGCAGTTGAGTCCCATAGTGCTCAGAGCCATTTGAACCATTTTTTTTGTCACTTTCCACAAACACGGCATTTCGCGTTAGAGTTGTAGAAGTTTTTAGATGTGGTCACTAGTCCACTCCTTCCATATACTTGTAACATCTAAAACTTGCTGTCACTTGGGAACCACAGGAAACTCACGGACTTTCTGAACTTGCCCGTCATTAAAATCTGCTCGCGTGTGCCGAGCTGCAGGTCACGTGTCCACTAACTCACAGGCGTGGCGTGCGGGCTTTCCAGAATCCGTCGGAAATATTCGTGGGCCGTCATTAAAATAAGCTCGTGTGTGGCCAGCTAATGGCGTCATTCGGATGCTGTATGGAGGAGGGGCGTGCAGTCGGCACACGGCTCTGGTAGCAGCAGCCAGCTTTCCATGTCTTGCAGCCGCTACTTCTAATTCAAGTAGCTCTTCAGTTGGGCTCACGAGACCGAGGGCACCCTGTTCCAGTCCTCCCATTAAGGAATAATCCCTGGTATAATCCGCTCATCCTAAGAATAAACCTTATGTAAACATTGCACTGTATGTTCTTCCCCGTTTGCTGGAACCTCATTGGATTTCCGTTTCACTTGGGACTGTAACCAAGTTGTCTCGAGTACTGTCAAGTACGATAATAAGGGAAACATTTGTGGAAACATTTGTAAGGATAGCCAGAGGAGAAATAACGAATAAACAGCTGGAAGAAACACGTTTTAACATTTGTTACGTTGCACCGCGTTTACGCTCCAAGTTACAAATGCTGGTCGATGTGACGACCACCTGCATCCACGACAGCCTGGAATCGCACTAAAGATATCAATTCACAAATTTTTGCGGTACTTTTTGAACGCGGACCATGAAATGTTCAGACGTTGTGAAACAGCTCGTGCACTGCACGAAGATGGCACATTGCGCCCAACACTCTCAGCCGTGGCCCCAGTTAACTTCAACAATTTGTGACGCAATGGCCGTAGGCCTCTCCCAGGGGCAGTTCCCAAATCGACAGTTAATTCGAACTTCTGAGTCACGTTCTTCAACCCCATATTCCGTTAATACGTTACTACTCGAGAAGATCAGTAGCACTATGTTCTGATGAAACAGTTTTACGCGTAAAGCTCTGCTCGCTTTGTCCAGACCATACTGACTGTCTGCGGTTATAATGCACACTGATGCCTGTGTTTCAATCCTACGTCGCCGTACGAGTACCGGTGCCTAACGGCAACTCATGACATTAACACTAATTACAACGTCAATCCTGCACCGCACAGTCTGACCATAAAGTTGGGTACCCATTCGGTAAATAGTTTTTCGTCCACACAGGCTCAAGTACCGGAAGTTTAGTTATAACCACTCTGTGTTACGAAGATGGGTCTTCGTCTCGACATTTGAAACGCGCTTGGCAGTCAAGAGAGCAGTGCGTGATGCCTCCGATACTACCGTAGCAGAATATTGTCAAAAGATCTTTCACAAACCCAAAGAAATTCTGGCGTATGTTAAGGCTATTATTAGCACCGAAGTTAGTGTCCAGTCCCTAGCGAATGAGACAGGAACTGCAATTGAGGGTAACAAAGATAAAGCTGAAGTACTTAACTCCGTTTTTAAACGTTCCTTTACAAAGGAAAGCCGAGGAGAACAGCCCCAATTTAATTTAATTTAATATTTTTGACATCGATTTGTTGTAGATTTGTAGAACTTAGTCTGAGCTCAAACATGAGGAGAAGTCTCAAAGGAATGACCTCCTCAATACCAACCAGCAGGGATTCCGGGAAAAAACGCCGTATTTCTTGATTTTCGAAAAGCTTTTGAATCAGAACCGCGTCTACACTTATTGTCGAAAGTGCAGTCATATAGGGTATTAAGTGAAATTTGTGAACTGAAGACTTTTGGCGTGGAGGATACAGCATGTTATCGTGGCTGGAGAGTCATTCTCGGATGTAGAAGTAGCTTCGGGTGTCGTAGTGAAGCACTGTTGCATAAATATTCAGTCAGATCATGATATATTTCAAAGTTGTGCAAAAATTGGCAACTTGTTTCAAATGTTCAGAAACGTAAAGTCAGTGGTATCTGACCTATATTATCGGCATGCTTTGTATTCAACGTAAAGCTTCATCTGATACTATCCGTGGCCACCTGTTACTTCGTCACCTACAATCAATGTTACTGGTTGCAAATAAAAAAAAAAAAAACAAAAGAAGATTATATCATAGTAGTGGCCGGGCACAAGGGCGACACTTCTTCCTTGGCCTGACAGCAACCAGCTGAGTCTGCGAGAACGTCTGGAAACGCGTTCCCTGCACAAAGTCTGCCACGGAGCGATCAGGCGGCTCTACTTCCAGCAGACGCTGAGCAGAAGTAGTTTATCACGTAGAGCGATCTTGGTAACATCGGACCGAAGACATTCAATGACAGAGTTCTGAGTTATTCTCCATGATATGTTTTTACAACTCTGTAGAGAAGATCCAACAAATTTTAGATTGGATTTTCCTTTGCATGCCAACTTCTATGTCTCGATTGGGACTCCATTACACGCAGATCCTTACGGTCAGAATTAGTCAAATGGCAGACGAAGCCTGACTGAGAACGCTAAAATAAGGAACTAATATTCAATGTTCAAACAAATTTCGGGCTTGCTGCCGGTCGTCGTTCAATACTTCGCACGATATTTCAAGTAGGAGGACGTTTTCGCGTCTGCGACGGCTCACCTGAAGATGACTGGCAGCTGCCACAGCGATACTTACCCTCCAATTAGAGCTCATCCGTCGCGAAACTTTATTTGCAAATTTGATCGGTTTTTTAGGCATTGCGCCTCGCTGCATCGTACATTAAACGCATGTCCTCAAGTTCCCTTAACGAGTACTGCTCTGTATCCTCCACCAGTCATTAACTGTAAACGATAGTAAACCCGAGCATCTATACATCTATGATGACTGACTTGTTTTTCAAAGTAGTGCCGCCAGTGTCGATGCGACATGCAGTTATGAAACATAAGCAGTATACAAACACAATCCTCACACAATTGCTCATTCAAGACCTCGTGCCGCCTGAAATACTCGTACCTGACCATTGATTCATGGTCTAAACAAACTGATTTTAGAATTCCTTACCGTATGAACTATTTTGAGCCTAAAGATTTGGTATACCCTGGGCTATGGCGGTAACCAAATTTGCTACTTCAGACAGAGAAAGTACTAGCTTTGTTTTTTTTTTTTTTTTTTCTTGTTAGCTCATCTCTCCTATGTTCCGGCGTAACGAAAAACGACGGATCCAAGATGAAGAACACAAAAATAGAGAAGGCTGTGAGGCGACGTCAGCCAACAGCACGCTGAGTAGGACGTCACCACAACAGGAGCGGCCTCTACAAGAAGAGAATATAAGCGCCGTTCCTGCCAACCTCGGCCTCCCCCTACTTTGTTTTTTGTCCCCCTTTTTTATCACCTTACCTGTAACATTTTATTCTTGTCTTAGTTGTCATGTCACTCGGCTGAAGAGTGGTGGATTGTGCCGCTGACAGCCCTCCCCTGCCCCCATATGGAGCAGGGAGATGAAATCACAATAAAGAAAGATAAAAAAAAACAGCCTCCGCCGGACAGTTGAAGATGGACACTAGCAGAGGCACTACCAGAGAGGACTAGAAGAGCAGTGATATTAACGATAGCAGTGACTTATGAGCGAGCTTGAATAACTTGCATGGACATTGTATATAGCGAAGGCACTGTTTGCATGCCGCCAGTCGCTTGCGACACGCTCTTGTAAAGCAAAGTTAAGTATTATAAATCTACTTTATTGTAATAAAAAGCATTAATGAGATCTGCTTGAACTGTTTTGTAGCTATCCAAGAAAGGAGCATTCTTTGGGCACCATATAAGAGATGAGTGTACAGGACTCCACATGATACATTTTTGTAGCTGTTTGGCATATGAAGTGCAAACAACAGACACAAAAAAGCTGTACACTATATCCTCAGATGCATCGCACTTCATCTCAGACGAACAATTCGGGTGCCATTGACGGCACGTAATTATCGTTTTTTCAGAATTGCTATGCCTCTCAACATACACTACACTGCACTACACTACACTATAACTACAGTGATCCGCGTTAAATGCTGAGGAAGTTCAGTTGGCAGATCTCTTGCAGCGAGAGGTACACTAGCTCACGAAAAGTATCAAGACACCTATTAGTGAACATTAGTATGACGTGTGTCCACCCTCCTCCTTAATGACGGCTTGAATTCTGCTGGAAACACTTTGAATGAGATCTCTGAATGACTGTGAAGGACTGGCAGACCATTCTTCCTCAAGGGGCGGAACCAGAGAAGGTAGTGATGTTGGACGCTGGGATTTGGAGCGAAGTCGACGTTCTAGCTCGTCCCAAAAGTGTTCCATTGGCTTCACGTCGGTACTCTGGGATAGGGAGAAGTCCATTTCACAAATGTTATTTGCCACAAATAAATGCTTTACAGATGCTGCTTTATGACAGAGTGCATTGTCATGCTGATACAATCAATAATTGTCTCCGAACTTTTCCTGTACTGTTAATAGTACTCAGTGCTGTAAAATTTTTCATATTCTTTTACATTTAGCGTTTTGTTAAGCACAATAAGAGCACCACATCCTAACCATGGAAAACATGTTTTTTGTTATTGTTATTGTTGTCACTACACATGATATCAGATAACCTTCTTCAGGCGTTCACCAAATACAAACCTTTCTATCCGATTGCCAATGGGTATAGCGTGGCTGATAACTCCACATCACTCGTTTCCAGTCACCCACTACCCTGTGGCGGTCGCTCTTTACACTGCCTTAGCCTTGACTACAGAGATGTCTTGCTTATGAGAAGCAACCCGGACATTGTAACCATTCTTTTTACACTACTGGCCATTAAAATTGCTACACCAAGAAGAAATGCAACCGATAAACGGGCATTCATTGGACAAATATGTTATACTAGAAATGACATGTGATTACATTTTCACGCAATTTGGGTGCATAGATCCTGAGAAATGAGTACCTCTGGACGTAATAACGGCCATAATACACCTGGGCATTGAGTCAAACAGAGCTTGGATGACGTGTACAGGTACAGCTGCCCATGCAGCTTCAATACGATACCACAGTTCATCAAGAGTAATGACTGGCGTATTGTGACGAGCCAGTTGCTCGGCCACCATTGACAAGACGTTTTCAGTTGGTGATAGATATGGAGAAAGTGCTGGCCAGGGCAGCAGTCGAACATTTTCTGTATCCAGAAAGGCCCGTTCAGGACCTGCAACATGCGGTCGTACATTATCCTGCTGAAATGTAGGGTTTCGCAGGGATCGATCGAGGGTAGAGCCACGGGTCGTAACACATCTGAAATGTAACGTCCACTGTTCAAAGCGCCTTCAGTGCGAACAAGAGGTGACCGAGACGTGTAACCAATGGCACCCCATACCATCACGCCAGGTGGTACGCGAGTATGGCGATGACGAATACACGATTCCAATGTGCGTTCACCACGATGTCGCCAAACGGATGCGACCATCACGATGCTGTAAACAGAACCTGGATTCATCCGAAAAAATGACGTTTTGCCATTCGTGCACCCAGGTTCGTCGTCGAGTACGCCATCGCAGGCGCTCTTGTCTGTGATGCAGCATCAAGAGTACCCGCAGCCACGGTCTCCGAGCTGATAGTCCATGCTGCTCCAAACGTCGTCGAACTGTTCGTGCAGATGGTTGTCGTCTTGCAAACGTCCGCATCTGTTGACTCGGGGATCGAGACATAGATGCACGATCCGTTACAGCCATGCGGATAAGGTGCCTGTCATCTCGACTACTAGTGCTACGAGGCCTTTGGGATCCAGCACGGCGTTCCGTATTACCCTCCTGAACCCACCGATTCCATATTCTGCTAACAGTCATTGGATCTCGACCAACGCGAGCAGCAATGTTGCGATACGATAAACCGCAATCGCGATAGGCTAAAATCCGAACTTTATCAAAGTCGGAAACGTGATGGTAGACATTTCTCCTCCTTACACGAGGCATCACAACAACATTTCACCAGGTATCGCCGGCCAACTGCTTTTTGTGTATGAGAAATCGTTTGGAAACCTTCCTCATGTCAGCACGTTGTAGGTGTTGCCACCGGCGCCAACGTTGTGTGAATGCTCTGAAAAGCTAATCATTTGCATATCACAGCATCTTCTTCCTGTCGGTTCAATTTCACATCTGTAGCACGTCATCTTCGTGGTGTAGCAATTTTAATGACAAGTAGTGTAATATCCTACGTATGGACACTATGTTCTCTGGACCGCTGATAGCACTTTGGAGTTGACGAGTGATTGCTTCTGCTGATTTTATGTGATTTTTAGCAACCTCCCTCCACAATTCGCGACGTTCACTGTTCGTCAGTACGTGAGTTCTGACTGGTCTTGGTTTACCTCTGATTGTTCACTCGCATTTCCACTTCAAAATCACTTCAGGAGTCGTCGCTTGGTTTGCTGTAGAAAGGTTGAAGTATCCGTGATAGACTCGTTACTCCGTTACTGGTGCACATTCGAAGTCAACGAGCTCTTCTGACCGAAACATCCTGCTGTTACTTCCTCTCTACTGACAACCCAAAACTCCCGCCTCCTTTTATAGTAGCGGATCCGCCTCTCGTGACATATAATGGTCAATTCTGTATCACATACGGACGTCCGGGTACTTTTGATGGGACAGTGTACGTGTCCCGTTTCGAGTCCTAGCATGGCACGCAATTTTAATTTGGTTCATTTAATCAAAGAAGGTGAAGCTTAAGTAACCTGTTCGACGCGAACTATTCTGTAATTCTCGTAGCGAAAATCTATCATATGTTCTGTACGTATTGGAAGAAGCACAATTTTGCTTTATTGCTGCAATCACTATTGCAATGCATCGGTTGAATAGAAGTGTTATAAATTTGTACGCAAATAAATAAAAATCGCGTAGCTGTAATGTTATTTAGAAGTGCATTGCGCATGAAGGAAAGAACGTACGCTTGCTTTCAATTCTAAAGTAATACAAGCCTATAAGCTGTAATAGCCCCAGGGTAGAAAAGCGAAACAAGAGTGACGAGGAGTGGTGAGGAGGGGTGGGGGGGGGTGGGGGTGGGGGGGGGGGGGGGGGGAGGCTGTCTGCGTGACGCCAAACAAACCAGCCGCCGTCTAGCCACCCTAATTACTGGTAAAACAAAATCTGCGAGTTGGGAGTAACGAATACCCGACCACCGAAATTATGCTGCGGGGGAAAGTTTCCCGCTCCAAACCACAGAAACATCATCAAACAACTCTTGCACGCTAACTGTACACTTTCGAAGCTGCTCGTGAATGAGGCCTGTGGAGACAGAATAAAAGCCAGTGTTATACGAGCACTTGTAACTATAAAACTGCAGTCTACATAAATGTTTAGCGACTTTGACAGCTGTGCATCCATGCCTTTTTTTTTTCATTCCGTCGACTGTATCAGTGGGAGAAAGAACTACGAAACCGTTTAATCTTGTGTTTCATCATGTTTGATGCGTTTATTGTACTACCTCAGCAGAAATAATGCGAGAGAACTGGAAACATTTCACGATATGTTACAGATTGCAGCAACTTTTTCCAGCAGTAGCTGACGTATCCACCTTATCACAACACTCTGGTGAAGCATAATCCTGAAAAAGAAACGGGGGTGAACTATTACTGTTTTCATCACTAATGACAGGTCTCTGTCGAACTTGTGCCAGAAGGTCTGTACCAGGTATGGCAGAGTTTTCATTTAAGTACAAATTTTTGAATTCTTTTCTACGTGAAATACCGAAAACGACGGCTTATTAATTACCTGAAACGACGCAGTATCATTGGTCTTGATCTATCTACTGTAGTTTGAAGAAAAGATGAGGTTTAATTTTATTCTGCTTATGAGATTTATTGCTTTATTGTTCTCGAAGGAGTAGAAGCGTAAGTAAATGTAGTGATAAATTAAAGGAGCACTACTAGTATTTAATGCACCCTAATCTTTAACTTATTGTCAAAGTACTCTGCTGGCAAAAAAAAGCAACATCATCAGCGACCGTGTTCAGTAACACCAGGGTAACGTGGATACTGGGGGGTTATAGTGTTATTGAATCTTTTTTGATGGTCACCATCTGTCATAAGGTGGTCTGGACGCCTGTCTGTGCACTCTCCGTAAAGTGTCTGGAGACGATCAGTAAGTGCAACATTCAGTCTAGGGCACAACCGTGTCCCGCCGACGAGTTCCTACTCCTGTTCAACAACTCCAGCCGTTTGAAGACGGTCGCATTGCAGGCCTGCGGAAAGCTGGATGGACATATTATTGCACATAATGGACGAAATGTTGCAGTAATGTGTCTGTGGAGCATTCCCAAACCCCCAGACTAGGTTCTAGACATCCGCGTAGTACAAACGCATATCAGGATCGACGCATTGTGGGAGCAGCAGTGCCCGACCGAACATCATCCAGGGAGAAGTCTGGGCCCATGTTGCACCTCATGTGTCACAAAAACCACCGGGAACTTCCTGCTCGCAACAAGACCAAGATCTCGCGTGCCTCTAGCGATGCTACCACTGACACAGCGACAGCGGCGAGCAGGGCTATTTCGGTGACGTGCAAGCGTCGACTGGCGAATAGAGTCTCACTGGGGCGGGGGGGGGGGGGGGGGGGGGGAGGCTGGAGCAACCAGTTTTCAACAAGACAGTGCACGTTCATACGCCGCTGTTGCGGCGCAACGTGCTCGTCACGTGTGCAACAACGGTCCTGGCAAGATCACCAGATTTCCCGCCAGTTGAGGGCATATGGGACAGGGTGAAGCAGGAATTTACTCGATGTCCATCGTCTGCAAAAATCATTGCGGGACTGCAACAAAAGATACTCGGCACTTGGGACACTCTCTCGCAAGATGCCATTCGGCACCTTTTCTACCGTTTCGTGCGAGAATACGCGACGACGCCGCCGCCAGACTGTGGGGGTTTGGTGGAGGGGGGAGGGGGGGGGGGGGTGAAAGGGTGGGTAGGGATGGAGGTACACTGCGTATTTGGGCACTCTTTACTGTGACACGTGTGTTTAATTTGGTCTGAATTTGCTATCATGTATTCTGCAATGATGAACTAACCGTCTCAGCAGTTGTCGATAAAATGGCTTCGTCTTGGTGTTACATTTCTTTCGGCAGTGTAACAACAGCAGTGTGATACGGCATTGGCAGTCTAACGTTACCCAATATTCTCCTATATTGTATTTCTGACAAAAAGGAAATATTCTTGAGTCCAACACGGCAGATATAGGTGCGACTGAGGAAATGATGCAAAGGAAGTGTAACTAAAGTTGTGCGAAACTGTAAAGACTAGCCGGCCGGTGTGGCCGTGCGGTTCTAGGCGCTACAGTCTGGAACCGCGTGACAGCTACGGTCGCAGGTTCGAGTCCTGCCTCCGGCATGGATGTGTGTGATGTCCTTAGGTTAGTTAGGTTTAAGTAGTTCTAAGTTCTAGGGGACTGATGGCCACAGATGTTAAGTCCCATAGTGCTCAGAGCCAACTGTAAAGACTTTCCAGCTATAAAAAAATTTATAGAAGGTCATTACAGTCCCGCGCGGATACTTGGACCCTATCTTGAGAGAGCAAAGAATCTCTGCGTGTACCGAAGCTTCACCTCAAGAAGAGTTTTATCAGCAATGCGAGAATTGTCGAAAGCAGTTCACCTTAGAGTGGGAGTGGTACATTGTCGGGAGCGATGAAAATGGGCCAGTAACTCGCCGTCAGTAGTTTCAGTTTATGTCAGACAACTAAGGCTAAGGAGGGAGAAAAATGAGTTGCGCGTAGTGGAAAAGTAGAACAAATTATTGTTCCGCAAGGCAGAAAGCTCAAACTTACATCGAATCTGTGCGACACTTTCTTTATTGGCTACGTGGACTGACAGCTGCGAAAGTGCTATCATGAGTTCGGTAGGCGAAATCACTTAATGTATTACTTGTTTGTACAGACGATATACGGAAAAGTTGGAATTTGACGGAACGGAAAAATTTGGAAATTTGTGGTCAGTTCTATGGGACCAAACTGCTGAGGTCACCCGTCGCTAGCCTTTCACACTACTTACTCTAACTTAAACTAGCTTACGCTAAGGACAACACACACACCCATGCCCAACGAAGGACTCGAATGTCCGACGGAGGGAGCAGCGCGAACCGTGGCAAAACGTCTCTTACCGCGCGGCTTGACGGAACGTTTTTCCTTTACAACTACACTCTGTTTATCATTGAGAGAGGTGAATATGTGTTTCGTCATCGAAAATAGGGTGTCCCTCTTTAATAATAATTTATTTCTTGGTTACCTGCGAGCCGACCGTTGTGGCCGAGCGGTTCTAGGCACTTCAGTCCGGAACCGAACTGTTATTACGGTCGCAGGTTCGAATCCTGCCTCGGGCGTGGATGTGTGTGTTGTCTTTAGGTTAGTTAGGTTAAAGCAGTTATAAGTCTAGAGGACTAATGACCTCAGAAGTTAAGTCCCATAGTGCTCAGAGCCATTTGAACCATTTTTTACACTGACGCTCAAGTTGAAATATATCATAAAGGGTAAACAGGTTTCGGTTTCTGCTGCCATTCAAGCGAGTTTTTCTTACTCTCTCGTACTTTTCTTTTTCTTGATTTTTGTCTCAGATCTTAAAGACTGAAACAGAGTCCACTCATGAGAGGAAAATGGCCTAAGATTTCATTTCGAGGCAACGCTATGAGTCCTGGTTGTGTCGCGTTAGCCCTACAGCCGCGAGGAAACTGCTGAGGGTTGTGTTACTGCGAAAATGCATAAAGCTCACTATCGCCCGCTGTCACGTATCTCTGGAGAGAACACATTTCGCCACGTTCGTTATGGCTACTGCTGGCATCCCAGAGATAAGCACGACAACGGCTGCCACTAAACTGCAGAGGCTACTGACCTGACAATACAAGGGCTACCGAAAGGCGCGTCTTTCATTCATTCAGTGAATAATTTTCCGCAAGGCTGCTTCCTCGCACGATGAGTCACATCAACTTCCTGACGGTAAAAACAAAAACCCGTGCGGTCGAAAGCCGTTTTGTTGAGTACTGTACTTTTATACGACACACTAGGTACCATTCCCCTTCTCATTACACACACATAAGGGCGAGCGCGAAACCTGTCTCTCCTTTATCCCTTGAATACTTGTACCTCTGCCAACATAAAATTACACAATTTCTTTTATTTATATAAATCTTAGATTGATATACACTTAGATACGACTATGTCAGAAACTTTAACTACGGAGATAATGAAACCATCGCTTCTAGAATGTTAAAGGCTGTGATGTATTTAATACGACTGCATTTAATATTGAATACTTTACAAATTTACTACATATGCACTATTAACAGTTATTATGGAAACTTCCTCATTCACCAACTCTACCTTGCTATCCTATATTGACACACACATTTAAACACTTCATTTACTTTTATGTGCTTACTAGGTGAAAAAGTCGGCCTCCGCACGCATTTTATTTACAGCTGTGCGTCCACGCCCGTGCCCCGCCCCGTCTGACGTTGTGCTTAGTGTTTATGACGTTGTATATCCTGAATTGTGTATCGTACGATGATATACTATTTTAGATATTGTCTCCGTAATTTATTGCTAATAGAGTTACTAGAAGGAAGTAATAAATTTAAACGTCATACACGATGTGGCAGTTTTTCACGCATGTCACTGTTTATGATGTCATATTTCCTGAACTATGTGTCGTACATCATATAACGTTGCAGTTACGTTTACTGGTATATGTGTATACTATCTGCAAAATTTGTCACGAATGCAGCTACTAATAAAGAAGTAATGAACTATAACGTCATGTCCCATGCGGTGCTTTTACCCCACGAAGAGTGGAAAAGTAGAAAGCGATAAACATTTTTCCTTTCATTATTTTGTAAAGGTTGTCATCGAGAAAAAATCTCATAAAGGTTTGAAATTATGCGTCAAGTTTGTTGCAAGTCGCTAAGTATTCTCATTCCCATATACTGGATGAATAAAATCTGTGAATTCACCCCTTTGAGAAAATGGTTCAAGTGGCTCTGAGCACTATGGGACTTAACATCTGAGGCCATCAGTCCCCTACAACTTAGAACTACTTAAACCTAACTAACCTAAGGACATCACACACATCCATGCTTGAGGCAGGATTCGAACCTGCGACCGTAGCAGCGGCGTGGTTCCGGACTGAAGCGCCTAGAACCACTCGACCACAGCGGCCGGCCCCCCTTTGATCGGTAGGTGCTTCATACCGCTACAGCGATTGTCACCTGACAGCAAGATATATGTGTACCAATGCCGGCCATTGTGACCGAGCGGTTCTAGGCACTTCAGTCTGGAACCGCGCGACCGCTACGGTCGAAGGTTCGAATCCTGCCTCGGTCATGGATGTGTGTGATGTCCTTAGGTTACTTAGGTTTAAGTAGTTCTAAGTTCTAGGGGACTGATGACCTCAGATGTTAAGTCCCATAGTGCTCAGAGCCATTTGAACCATTTTGTGTACCAAATTTGGCTGAAATAGGTTCATTGTTTCAGGAGGAGATGGAAAGCATACCTACATACATACACATACACACACACACACACACACACACATACATCCATACATCCACTTTTAAAATACGTATACTTAACTTCCTGTCAGAAGTATTACTAATATATTTACGTGTCCATAGCACTGTTTTACTTACATGAGTTTCGTAATTTTAGTGCTCCCTGCCGGCACAGCGATAAGCTGGTCCAGACAGATACTAAACGAGGAGGCGTGGTAATACATAACTCAGGATGAGATAAAATATTCTAACGCTAACATGAAGTTGTTCCAGTAACTAGTAATGATGACTTCCAGTGTAGTTCATTGCCTCATGCCAGACTTTCTACTGGACGCCATTGGCGGCTTACGTTTCAGACAGATAGCTGTACAGCGTCAGTGACTGTGACGAGCGTATTAAAGTCTCCGTCCAAGTACTCGCCTTCACTTCCTGAGATACTACGAAATGGGTTGTATAAGTTGCATTTTGTATGTACCGGTAATCCGGCATTAACGTCGCATTTTTTTGTTCGCGTAGCGATTGCAGTGAAAGGTAGTGGTGGGATCTCCCGTGATGATGTAGCTGTATATTTGTCTAGCTCCTTGCAGCTCGGAGCGGGATGCAAAGCTAGAAACTTTGAGTCATAAAAGACGGTTACTGATGGTACGTGCATGTGTGTGCAAAGGGATCACTCGATGCACAAACTAAGCCAAATGATGCGTGCTGTAGCCATCTACCACGACGAGCTGGCTGAACTAGGAACATGCGATTAAGGCTCACGACAGAGCGAACTGTAGATGTGCGTGGTTTAGCCGTTAAAGTGACTCAAGGGTTATATTGTCTGATCAAAAATATGTGTAACGTGCAAATGACAACTAGATGTCACGAGAGGCGGACACGCCAGTATACAGGGTGAATCACCAACTATTGCCACCAAGAATAAGTCCGAAAGTATGACAGGAGCTGAAAGGTTTGTGGAACAAAAGTTGCATGGGACAACGGGGGCCATGACGTTGGTTTTTTGCTGCTAGGTGGGGTCGCTTCAGAGATATGAAGGTCAACTCTGTTTTTTTTATGGGATGATACAGTTTGGTACTTATTTTCTGATAGCGGCTATCGAGACGAATCCAATGATTTGTAACAGTAAGGTCTTTGAAGGTCAAAAAGATGACGTGAACGTCCATTGACAGAAGGTGTTCGAAGTGATGACCATTGGTATCAATGCAGTGCTGCAATCTTCTTACCATGGATTGAGTGGTATTCATTACCACTTCGGCACTTATCGGAGCACATGCTCTGACAGTTCTCTCTCTTGTATCGTGCAAATTGTAAATATTCGCCGAATACGGCATATCCATCTAACGTGCCATTGACGTGTAAACACCATTCAACGGTTTCGCAATACAATAGTAATAGGAACGGTAAGACTGGTATCGCCAAATCAAGCGAATGTGAAAGATGTATTCCTTCGAAGAACAAGTCGATATGCTTCTCATTTAAGGACAATGCCAACGAAATTCAGTGACAGCTAGAGACTTATACGCTGAAAGATATCCTCAACGTACTCACCCTACACGTCGTACATTTAAACATGTGTATGATAAACTGAGAACAACTGGATCTTTAACGCATCGGATATCCGGCAAAGGAAGGTTACTAACGAGGAAACAGAAATTGGTGCTCTTGCCACTGCGGTTCGAGATCTTTGTGTTATTTCGCATCAGATTGCAAGGGAATCTGGCTTATGTTGTTCGTGTTCTGCATCGTCATAAATATCATCCTTACCATTTCTGTCTCCGCCAACAATTAACTCGTACGGATTGTATGCGTCGCATTGAATTCTGCCAATGGGCTCAACTTCGGATTCAGAGGGATGACACGTTTATTAATTTGATTTTATTTACTGACGAGGCCACATTCACGAACCGTGGAAATGTTAATTTGCATAACATGCGTTACTGAGCAACTGAAAATCGATGTTGGCTGCGGCAACTTGCACACCAAAAACCGTGGTCGGTCAATGTATGATGTGGGATTCTGGAGGACGGAATTATAGGTCCCTATTTCATCGAAGGAAATCTTAATGGTAGGAAGTACACCACATTCCTGCAAGAAACATTACGTCTGTTATTGGAACAAATACCTTCAGCAACAAGGAACAGAATATCGTATCAACACGATGGGTGTCCGGCACATTTTTCACTGATGGCTAGAAATGAGTTGCACAGACAGTTCCCAGATCGTTGGATTGGACGCGAAGGAGATGTGTCATGGCCGGCTCGTTCGCCAGACCTGACGCCCCTGGATTTTTTATTGTGGGGATTCCTAAAAGACATTGTTTATAAAGACGTTCTAATTACACCTGAAGATATGCGGGAGAGAATTGTCAGAGCATGTACTT
This sequence comes from Schistocerca gregaria, assembly GCF_023897955.1. NCBI lineage: Eukaryota > Metazoa > Arthropoda > Insecta > Orthoptera > Acrididae > Schistocerca > Schistocerca gregaria. Next base: position 432,659,795 of record NC_064921.1, read on the forward strand.
CGATAAATGCCGATGTGATAAGGAATACCAATCAATCCATGATAAGAAGATTGCAACACTGCATTGATACCAATGGTCATCACTTCAAACACTTGTCAATGGACGTTCATGCCCCCTTTGTGACCGTTGACCTTCAAAGACATTACTGTAACACATCATTGGATTTTTCTCGATAGCCGCTACCAGAAAATAAGTACCAAACTATAGCATCCCATTTAAATAAACAAAGTTGAACTTCATATCTCTGAAGCGACTCCACCTAGCACCAAAAAACCAGCGTCATATTATGGTCCCGTTGTCCCATGCAACTTTTGTCCTACAAACTTTTCAGCTCCTATCACACTTTCGGAGTTATTCTTGGTGGCAACAGTTAGTGGCTCACCCTTTAGAAGGAGACGGGGAGCATGATGTTGACAGTAGAGAATCAGTAACAGCAGAACGGGAAGATCAGGAGAAATCAGTGATATCGAAGGTGGACTAGATACTGCATGTCACTTAAAAAAGAAATGCATCAGGACATTTCGACCCTTCTACAGCTTCCCACGTCGTCCGTTCGCGATGTGACTGTGAAATGTAAACGCGAAGGAATAACCAGAGCTAAACCGAGACTAGGCGGACCTTGTGTACTGACGGACAGGGACCGTCTACATTGTGAAGGGTGGTTGTACAAAATTGCACGAAATTAGCGGAAGCACGCACTCGCGAGTTCCATGGTGCTGCGAGCAGTCCACACAGCATAGTAACTGTGCATAGAGAATTAAAATGGTGGAGCATCTCTTCATAAGACACATCTCTCTGAAGTGAAAGGTAAGCGAAGCTTGAGTTGGTGTAAAGAGCGACGCCATTGGACATTTGATGACTGGAAACAAGTGATTTGGAGACGATATATCTTGTGGCAAGAAGATGGGAGGCTTAGTGTTTGGCGAATGCCTACAGAACGTGAACTGCCATCATCTCTAGTGGCAACAATGAAGTCCGGGGGGAGGGGGGGGGGGGGGGGGGAGAGTTACGGTGTGGATCTGTTATTGTGTTTTAAGAAAACGCTAAATGCGGCAGGATATTGACGCATTTTACGGTATTGTGTACAGCATACATTAAACTGCAGGGCTTCGCAACGTGTGGTCGGGGTCCGCCGGCTCTCTAAGGGGTCCGCGGCCGCCCTTCACCAAATCGTGTAAAATAATGAGTAAAATTATTGAATAAAAATGTGAAAATCAAATTCATCACTTTATTTTCGTGTGAAAAACATGCGTTTTACTTCAGGTCGTATTCCCATGCAGCCTTTGCGGTTCCTATGTGAGTACGCATACACAGTTTAGTGCAGGAGAATGCGGCATCTCTGATCGACTGTTTCGCAACAATAAAGGGGTCGTTTGTTATTCAGCTCAAGGCGATAGATGCGCTTAAACTTTTTACGCATGCGCGAAGCGAGCTTTGTCGACCAATCACAGCGCTCGCTGGCACGTATGCGGCCCCAGTCATCATTAAATGATAAACTTGCTTTGTCAGAGCACTACCTATTTCATAATTCGATTTTTTACCTTCATGTTGTTTTCATTCATCTCTAAACCAAAGACTATTGATACTTTTTTTTTGGGGGGGGGGGGTCATTGGGACCATGGAACTTGCATTAAACAGCTTTCAATTCCCATGGGTTTCGCTCTGAAATTTAAAGTTACTGTGCTCTTGACTGACTAGGGGTCCGCCATGGATTTTCGACTGAAGAAGGGGTTCACCAGCTGAAAAGGTTGGGAAGCCCTGCATTAAAGGATGCGACGACTGTTTGCATCGATGACAACGCCCTCTCTCATAAAGCAGCTCCTGTGTGGTAATAGTTTGTGGAGAATAACTCTCCCAGAGTCTCAACCAGAACCCAATAGAACACCTTTGGTATCAGTTAGAACGTTGACTTCGCTCTTGACCACAGCGTGCAACGTCACTACCTCCTCTGGTTTCGGCTCTTCTGGAAGAACTGGCTACCATTCCTCCACAGATATTCACACACTTCATTGAAACTATCCTCAGCGGAGTTAAAGCCGTCATAAAGGCGAAGGGTCGACACGTCCCAGATTAACGTCCAGTAATAGGTGCCCGTATACGTTTGATCAGATATTGCTATTATTCCAGCATGGCTTGTTACAGTTGGAATATCGAAGAAGACCTTGGAGGAAAATTTTCTGATCATAACGTTTACGCCACCGTTACTTATCGCTTTACTGGCCATATATTAGTACTGAAAATTTGTTGCATCATTAGGGATACAACGCATATTTCCCAGTCGATGGTGCAGCAGCGATGTCGGCTATAGAGCTGCAAGGATCTTTTATCACTATTTTCCTTGGAGCTTACTGGCTTATTAATGACAGTCATAGCAGTGGGGCCATTACGGCAGCTGAGGTTGGAGACCGCGGGGCGGCAGCCGGAACGAGGTCGCCCCCAAATGTCAAGGCGGTGTCTGGCTGGCTTGCAGACAGCTGTTCTGTACGCAACGACCCGCCGGGCGACGCGCGCTGGCCCCCGAAGTACGGCCGCCGCGTGTCTCGGCCAGTGGCAGTTTGACCCGCATATCACGCAGTACGCTTGATAGCGGCTCCATTGTCTAATAGCATTTACAGTTTACAGTCATATCTTATCCCTTGTCATACTTGGCTTGCACTTATAGCGAATCTCCTGTCTAGCGTGAGCTGTTATCAATTTCAACATCATCTACACTGAAGGAAAAGAAGTCGCATCACCGAAAAATAATTAATGTAGAGTAATGAAGTTTTGGGAATACATTTGTCTAGGTAACACTTTTAAGTGTTACAAGATCACAGGTCAATGTAAGCGCGATTTAAATCGTTGCAAATGTGAAATTCTGGTACATCTACATCGATACTCTGCAAATCACAATTAAGGGCCTGGCAGAGGGTTCATCGAACCACCTTCACAATTCTCTGTTATTCCAGTCTCGTACAGCACGCGGAAAGAATGAACGCCTATATCTTTCCGTACGAGCTCTGATTTCCCTTATTCTGACTTGGTGATCGTTCCTCCCTATGTAGCTTGGTGGCAACAAAATATTTTCGCATTCGGAGGAGAAAGTTGGTGATTGGAATTTCGTGAGAAGATTCCGCCGCAACGAAAAACGCCTTTCTTTTAATGATTTCCAGCCCAAATCCTGTATCATTTCTGTGACACTCCCTCCCATATTTCGCGATAGTACAAAACGTGCTGCCTTTCTTTGAACTTTTTAGATCTGGTAAGGATCCCACATCGCGCAGCAGTGTTCTAAAAGAGGACGGACAAGCGTAGTGTAGGCAGTCTCCTTAGTAGGTCTGTTACATTTTCTATGTATTCCTTCCAATATGAGTCGTTCGTAATTGTAATACATAGGTATTTAGTTGAATTCACGGCTTTTAGATTAGACTGATTTACCGTGTAACCAAAGTTTAACGAGTTCCTTTTACCTCTCATGTGGATGACCTCACACTTCTTGCACCATTCACATATTTTTTCTAAATCATTTATCAGTTTGTTTGTATCTTCTGATGACTTTATTAGTCGATAAACGACAGCGCCATCTGCAAACAACCGAAGACGGCTGATCAGATTGTAGCCCAAATCGTTTATATAGATATGGAACTGCAAAGGGCCTATAACACTACCTTGGGAAACGCCAGAAATCACTTCTGTTTTACTCGATGGCTTTCCGTCAGTTACTACGAACTGTAACCTCTCCGACAGGAAATCACAGATCCAGTCACATAACTGGGACGATATTCCATAAGCACGTAATTTCACTACGAGCCGCTTGTGTGGTACAGCGTCAAAAGCCTTCCGGAAACTCAGAAATACGGAATCGATCTGAAAACCCTTGTCAATAGCACTCAACACTTAATTTAAATAAAGAGCTAGTTGGTTTCACAGGAACGATGTTTTCTAAACCCATGTTGACTGTGTGTCAATAGACCGTTTTCTTCGAGGTAGTTCATAATGTTTGAACATATATTGATATGTTCTGAAATCCTGCTGCATATCGACGTCAACGACATGGGCCTGTAATTTAGTGCATTTCTCCTACTGCTACTACCTTTCTTGAATAATGGTGTGACCTGTGCAGCTTACCAGTCTTTGGCTACGGATCTTTCGTCGAGCGAACCGTTGTAAATGATTGTTAAGTATGGAGCTAATGCATCAGCATACTCCGAAAGGAACCTAATTGGTATACAGTCTGGACCAGAAGACTTGCTTTTATTAAGTGATTTAAGTTGCTTAGCTACCCCGAGGATATTTACTGCTGCGTTACTCATGTTGGCAGCTGTTCTCGATTCGAATTCTGGAATATTTACTTCGCCTTCTTTTGTGAAGGTATTTCGGAAGACTGTTTAGTAACTCTGCTTTGGCAGCACTGTCTTCGATAGTGGTAGATTAATAACGGGTGAAACTGCTAGAATGTTGAATGCCAAGCATGCCAACGTGCGTGCACTGTGTTGCACAGATGCCGGGTGTACGTTTGTGGGAGTTCCGCCCCTGTTGCGCTCGGTCGGTCAATACCGGGCCGGTTAATGCTGTTTGCGGATGAGGCTCGACTTGATGATGTCCCATACGTGCTCCACTGGAGACAGATCTAATGATCGAGCAGGCCAAGGCAACACGTCGACACTCTGAAGAGCATGTTGTGGTACAACAGTGGTGTGTGGGCAAGCGTTATCCTGCTGGAGAACACCCCCTGTATTGCGTTCACGAATGGCTGCCAACAGTTCGAATCACCAGGCTGACGTACAGATTTGCAGTCAGGGTGTGTGGAGTAATCACGAGAGTACACCTGCAATCATACGAAATTCCACACCAGACCATAACTCCTGATTTACATCAAGTGTGTCTAGCACCCATAAGGGATGGGTGCGAGTCGTTAACTGGCGTCTTTCTAACCCAGACACTGTAATCACTGGCACCTGGACAGAACCAGCTTTCGTCAGGAGACACAACAGACCTCCACCCTACCCTGCAATGAGCTCTCGCTTGAGAACATCGAATCGCAAATGGCTGTGGTTCGGGGTCAGTGGAATGCACGCTACAAGGCCTCTGGCTCGGAGCTGCCCTCGAAGTAAGCGATTTGTAACAGTGTGTTGTGTCACTGTGGTGCCTACTGCTTCTCAGATTGCTGCCGAAAATGCAGCACGATGCGACAGAAGTAATCGTCGAACGCGATGGCCTTCGCTTTCGGCACTGGCACGTGGCCGTCCGGAGCACGGTCTTGTTCCGACGGTACATTCTCGTGAACACCGCTGCCTCCAAAGTGGCTACATTCCTGCCAAGTCTTTGTGCAGTATCGCAGAAGGACCATCCAGCTACTAGTAACACTATTACACGACCTCTTTCAAACTCAGTGACATGCTGAGAGTGGCGTCTTTGTCACATTAAAGGCACTCTTGACTAACACCAACTCATCACGTCCAGTCTCGAAGGTAACTGACGCTCGCCATCGTTACAGCGTGTACTTAAAGCAGACCTGACTTGCATTCTTCTAGTAGCGCTACTAGCGGCACTCTTATGCGACTGGCGCGAAATTTGACAGACGTCATCTTTCAGATGTAGAAACACGACTACCAACTTTCGTTTATGTCGCACGACTCCTTCTTGGAGTTGCGGTTTTTTATTCAGCCAGTGCATTTGCCAACCGGTACTACTGCGTATCGACAACTACAATGTCTGATGTAATCAAGTCCCATCACGTTAGACGTACCTACCATTACACCTGGGTACAGACAACTACAGAAGAAAAATAACAACGCAAGTAAATTAATTATTAAATATTAGTAACGTAAATTTGAGATTTTGCATTTATTTGTTAGGGATTAATAATTTTTATAACTAATAATTTGAAAATGCAATTATATAAAACCTCCACTGCAAATTAGAATACTATTTATAGAAAAGTAAATCAAGTAATTTGTTTACTAATCATATAATGTAGTAAGTCTCTGTTTTGCTTACAATGATTAACTGTAGCCGGCCGTTATGGCCGAGCGGTTCTAGGCGCTTCAGTCGGGAACCGCGCGACTGTTACGGTCGCAGGTTCGAATCCTGCCTCGGGCATGGATGTGTGTGATGTCCTTAGGTTAGTTAGGTTTAAGTCACAGGTTCGAATCCTGTCTCGGGCATGGATGTGTGTGATGTCCTAGTTACGTTTAAGTAGTTCTAAGTTCTAGGGTACTGATGACCTCAGAAACTAAGTCCCATAGTGCCCAGAGCCATTTGAACCATTTTGATTAACTGTACAATAAACTGTACTATAATAATTACTGTAATGGAAGGTATTGTATTATGTTAGTGACATGCTTGGTGTAGGGCAATTCAAATTGTCAGTTAGGTATTTATTTTTCTGTGAAGGAGTTGATATGCTGTTGTTGTGAAGATGAAATGATTGTTATTGTCATTTAGAAGATTGTTTTGAAGATAAAATCTGAACACTGAAGATACGTCAGTGAAATCTGAAACTTGATTATTTATTCCATAATAGTAAGAGGAATGTTAAAAGAAGAAAGTCCCAAGTGACTGAAAAAAAAACACGGGGGACTCCCATATAAAAGACAGGTGAAAGAACGGAGCCGCAGAATTAAACACAAATATAATCTTAACCTAAGCTTGTTGCCGAGTTCTTGAGCATATACTAAGTTCGAATATAATAAATTTCCTTGAGAGCGATAGGATAATACCCACAAATCAACGAGGTAACACGGTTTGCTCTGTTCTCGCACGGTATCTTGCGAACCATTGATGAAGGATAGCAGGAAGATTCCACATAACTAGGTTTGACATGGTGCCGAACTGCAGACTAGTACGGAAGGTCCGAGCATGTGGACTAGGTTCCCAGGCTCGAAGATTTATTTAATAGAACCCACTACCGTCGTCCTGGACGGCGAGTGCTCGTAAAACTCACGGCTATCGTCAGGAGTGCCCAAGTGAAATGTAATAGGATCGCTCCTGTTCTCTGTATATATAAATCATCTGACGAATAGATTGAGCAGACTGGCCTTATACTCGGGAGTTTGGAGGCTCCACTTCCCATCCGTCCGTACTGATTTAGGGTTTCGGTTGTTTCTCTAAATTACTTCAGGAATTTTCCAGAATAGTTCCTACTACAAGGCCACGTTGACTACCTTCAAATTCTACTCGTACTAGACCCGTAAACATATTGCTGTTATTGTGATTTTCAGTCCGAGGAATCGTTTGATGCAGCTCTCCACGCTAGTCCAGCCTGTGCAGGCCTGTTCATCTCCGGATGATTATGGCGACCTACATCCTTTTGAACCAACTTACTGTATTCATCTCTTGGGATCCCTCTACCATTTACCCCCCCCCCCCCCTTCTACTTCCCTTCAGTACTAAACTCGTGATTCCTTGATGTCTCAGAACGTGTCATATCAACCGATCCCTTCTTCTAGTCAAGTTATACTACAAATTCCTTCTTTCTCCAGTTCTATTCAGTACTTTCTCATGATCTATCTGCTATACACAAAATTTCAAAAGCTTCTGTTCTCCTCTTGTTTTAACTGTGTATCATTCACGTTTTACTTATATACAGGGCTACATTCCAGACATTCGGAAAAGACTTCCTGACATCTAAATCTTAAACGAATTTCCCTCCTTCAGAAACGCTTTTCTTGCCATTGCTAGTTTACGTTTATATCCTCTCTACTTCAGTCATCATGAGTTATTTTGGTGCCCAAATGACAAAACTCATCTACTTTTAGTGTCTCGTTTCGTAATCTAGTTCCTCGGCGTCGACTGATGTAATTCGACTACATTGCATTACCTTTGATTTGCCTTTTTTTGACGTTCATGCTATATCCTTCTGTCAAGACACTGTCCTTTCTGTTTGACTACCCTTCCGAGTCCTTTGCTGTCCCTTACAGAATTACAATGTCATTGGCAAACCTCAACGTTCTTATTTCTTCTCCCTGAATTTTAATTCCTTCCCTGCGGCCTTGCCGCAGTGGATACATCGTTTCTCGTCAGATCACCGAAGTTAAACGCTGTCGGGCGTGGACGGCACTTGGATGGGTGACCATCGTGGCCGCCATACGCTGTTGCCATTTTTCGGGGCGCACTCAGCTTCGTGATGCCAAACGAGGAGCTACTCGACCGAATAGTAGCGGCTCTGGTCAAAGAATACCATCATAACGACCGGGAGAGCGGTGTGCTGACCACACGCCCCTCCTATCCGCATTCTCAGCTGAGGATGACACGGCGGTCGGATGGCCACTGGTGGTATACAGACGGAGTGCTTTGATTTCCTGTACTGTATGCTCTGTGCACTGATTTAATAATACCGGGGATCGGCTACATCTTTTTCAGTCACTGCTCCTCTTTCTTGCCTCTGGACTGTTTATAACTGCCGTCTAGTTTCTGTACAAGTTGCACACAACCTTTCGCTCCCTGTGTTTCAGCCCTGGTACCTCCAAAATTTGAATGAGTGCATTTCAGTCGTCGTTGTCAAAAGCTTGCTTCAAATCTACAAAAGCTATGAACACAGGTTTTCTTTCCCTTCTAAGATACATCGAGAGGGTCAATATTACCTCGGGTGTTCTTACATTTCTTCGGAATCCTCGAAGTCGTCTTCTACCAGTTTTTCCATTTTTCTTTAAGGAATTAGTGTTAGTGTTTTGCAGTCACGACTTAGTAAACGTATGGTTCGTTAATATTCATATCAGCACCTGCTTTATGTAAATATATAAATGCCTATGTGTAGGAATTACGTTTTAGAACTCCTTACGTCAGTCGGTAAAAACAGAACTTCACTGCTCGTCTTTCTTGCCCCTGGACACTCTGTAACTGCCGTCTAGTTTCTTTACAAGTTGCACACAACCTTTCGCTCCCTGTATTTTACCCCTGGTACCTTCAAAATTTGAATGAGTATATATATATATATGCCCGTCTGCTAAGAGTACTTTTTCTCAGGAACAGGTAGAGATATCACTTTGAAATTTGTATCTAATACTAAAGCGTACGGCCCGTTGATTGTGTAAAAAATGTAAGTTTCTAAGTCCATGTAGTTAAAAGATACGACCATTTGTGTCACATATTCCGATAGCCGCAGAGTCACTCATCAATCTTTGTAGATGAACTGTCTGTATTCAGAATTAAATTTCTACTGAACCATCAGAGCCCGAGACTTACTTGCACTTGTTCAGTTTTTGTCCTTCCAAACTGTAATACCACGATGCCTCTAACATCCTCATAAAAGCGATTCGCTGATGATCGACTGACGCCGCAGAAGACCTATCATTTGTTCTATTGTTCAACAGTGGACTTTAGAGGTGCTGATTCGACAATGCGCACAAACGGCGGTAAACAGCGAAGGATACGACTAACAGAAAGCGGTTCACTGTCTCCCACCAGAAGGCTCTCCATCTGTCTCTATGAGCAAAGTGCGTTATGGCGATCCACTGGCCAAGCCACACTACGGTCTCATTGAGCCTAAGATCAAGCTGCTTGCCTCTCATGCGAAACGACGCGTACAGACAAATGTAAAGCGACTCGCTGCAGCTCACTGCATATGCATGCATGATAGGACCTGAAGTAGTATATTCACTTGCCGGCCAGAGTGACCGTGCGGTTCTAGGCGCTTCAGTCTGGAACCGTGCGACCCCTATGGTCGCAGGTTTGAATCCTGCCTCGGACATGGATGTGTGTGATGTCCTTGAGTTAGTTAAGTTTAAGTAGTTCTAAGCTCCAGTGGACTGATTACCTCCGCTGTTAAGTCTCATAGTGCTCAGAGCAAGTTGAACCAGCCACATATTCACTTCAGGCAAGCGCACTTGTGCGGCAATGGAAGTGAAGCCACAGAGGCGTGAAGGAAGTGCAGGGACCTCATCCGCGTTCCAGCAGGCAAGGTATGACTAATGCGCTGTGGTCAAACTGTGGGAAAACGAGCGCTCAGCAGATGATGAAGAGCGTGAGTCGCGCCAGCACGTGCGCTCCGGAACCCGCTACATACGTGTGATTGTGGGGGAAGGAGAGCTGTCGCTACACAGCAAACTGGTACTTCGCTCTGCTTTCGCCCAGTTATCTTCACTCATACCGCCAGTAAGGGCCCATATAACAGCTGCAGCACGTCAACACTACTCGCATCTTACGTCTCGGTACAGGGATCCTAGAAACAAAGCGTAAGAAAGCACGTAGGCAACCATTGAAACCACAGACTCGTTTTGGTCATTACAAAGTTTGCTTCGAATCATGACAACATTTTCTAAGCTGTAGGCAGCAAGGAGGTCTGCTTTAATCAAGAAGTATCCTTAGATAAAATGCTTCTCTTCGCATCCAGTAAAGTACTCGTGCAATGGAGTACACTATGAGAAAGACCGTTCACTGTCTCTCGTCAAATGATCTACCTATGACAGTACTGAAAATACTCTTTTGGAGTGCACTAAGTCGATAAGTTACATTCGTGGGCTACTTCTAATATCCACGCATTGTTACTCGCAGGTACCGGTACTCATGCGACAGCATGCGCTATGTCCCAAAACGCCGCCTATAAAACCGGGATTTTCAGTGGCCCATACTTCGGGTTCTATCGGTGATAGAAAAGTAGGGTCCAGTGGTTTGGATAGCCCTTGAGTGAGGAACCATATGTATACCCAACTGAAGGATCGTCTTACTGTAGTTATCATACGATACTGTATTAAAGTTTAAAATTACACACTTCCTCCATCTTAGGGAAACAGAGGAAATCGGTTGCTTCGCTTGACATTAGATGTGGTCTACGGTGCGCCTTAAGGGGCTTATGGAGATACCACTTATTTCTTTGGCAGTTCCCAAGAAAACCCGAAAAAAGCGTTTTTCACCATTTTTTGTCGTCAGCAGCGGATAGCTAAATAACTAACCGCAGATAATTGCTCATATTTTAACGGTATGGTCTCTATGGATTTATTTAGAACTGCCATCTTCTCATTTTCAAACATCTTTATCCATTGTCGAGAAACACGCCAAAACATGGTTTTTGGGTACCGAAACCCAGCAGCGAATTTCAACGCGGCTATGAACACCAAACAGCAGTAATGCTTACGATATACTCCTAATATCCCAATCTCGAACAATCTTGGAAATTTTTCTTGGTATCTTTAGCCGTTTCAGAGATACATATGTTCAAAGGTACCATAGCTGTCGCGTTAAATACGCAAATAATAACCAATGTGAGGCGAAAACTTAGTGTATAACGGGAACGGGACATAGCACGTAAAAATACGCTGTAAAGTGTCTCCGTTATCATCAGAAGGGTTCTGGGAACCCCATGCTGTAGTAGCGAAGCACATGCAAAATATTTGCGCGCGTAAAATCTGGTCTGAGTTGTAAAATTAGTTTTACGTAATTTCAATTTCTCATAAATAAACATCCCTGACCCATAAAGTTCGTTTCACATAAGTGTCCTGCTGTAGAAGGAAAAAGAAAGGAAACCAGCGGAAAATGCTCCCAGGAGCACAAAAACACGAATATCCTCCTGTTTAAAAGACTTTGACTGACAAGTGGGGTACGAGCCGCCTCATTCTACCTTCCATAGGAACTTTAAAACTTTTCTCAAAAATTTTGCCATTTGAATACAATCGCACATTTTTATGCTGAGAGTGGAGGACACAATGGCAGTTGGAAAGACGCGAAAAAGCAACAAAGTAACAAATACTGGAAGGTAGTAGGCAGTGCTTGTGATATACAGAATGTATCAAAAAGAATCATCCGATTTAATATAGTCATAACTATTATGTTATTTGAGATATGTGCGTGAACAACGTACTGCTGGAAAGAGCTCACTCTCGAGTTGTATGGTTCTCGCTAGGTACCAGCACGGTGCGCGCTTCGGTTCTAGTAAAAACGGTGTCGCACAACGGAAAGCGTTTTGTGTTCTACGTTTTGCGCAGTGCGGGTCAGCAATAACCACTCAGCCTGAGTTTCGTACTACGTATGGTGCGGATCCTCCTACAGCACAGAGCAATCAGAGAAACAGATTGTTTCGGGAACGGAAAATGGCACCCGCCAAAATAGTCTCACAAGGAGTCCGCAGAAGTCCGATCGCCGTGCAGCTTGACAGCTCAACATGCCTCCGATGTCCGCCTGGTGTGTGTTGCGTCGACGTTTACACATGAAACCATACAAAATTTAGCTACTGCAAGCTCTTCGTGATGGTGACAAATAACAACGTGTGGAGTCGTGTAATTTCGTTCTTGTCAAGATGGAGAATGACAGTTTTCTTCCGCGGTTAGTGTTTAGTGACGAGGCGACATTCCATTTGAATAGAAAGTTGAACCGTCATAATGTGAGAATATGGGATACGGAACAACCACATGAGGCTGTACAACATGAGAGGGACTCTCCAAAATTTAATGTGTTTCGTGGAGTTTCGCGGGAAAATGTGTATGTTCAATTTTTCTTTGGGTAGAACACTATTACAGGAAGCACATTTCTCGATATGCTTGAGAACTTTCTTTTCTCACACTTGGAGACTGATTCGGACGACTTCATTTACTAACAGGATGGGGCACCACCACACTGGCAACTGGAAGTGCGGGAAATGAGCGATGGATCGGTCGCACTGGACCAAATATTTCAGCCTTGCATTACTGGCTTCCAGTATTTCTTGTGGGGGTCTGTTTATGTGCCTCCGTTACCAACAACAATGAATGGACTGGGACTTCGCGTAACAGCAGCTGCGGAAGCTGTAACTGAAGACATGCCCGCTGCAGCATGGGAACAATCTGAATACCGCATTGACATATGCCGTGCATCTCAAGGGGGGGAGGGGGGGCATACACCTACGAAAAGGCATGAAAAAAAATTTTTTTTTGAGTTTCTCATTCATCAAAAAACAAAATTCGTTGTATATGTTTATTAGTTTCAGACATAGAGACGTGCCAAATCAGATGATTCTTTTTGATACACCCTGTAGAATGAGCGAAGGAGATAAAGGCAGCTTGAGAAAGAGAGGTACACAGTGGCTGTGGAACGAAGTTGACAGTGGCAGAACAGTGAAAGAGACAGTGCCAGTGGGAGAGGAATAAAGGAAGGGGAATGTGAAAGTGGGCGAGAGCAAGTGATAATGTGAGATGGAATTATGACAATGACAACGAGGATAGTGACAAGGAGAAGAGACGGTAACAGAGGGAAGGAAAGAATGAGGTAGTAGCAGTAAGAGAGCAAAAAAAAAAAAAATGGCTCTGAGCTCTATGGGACTTAACATCTGTGGTTATCAGTCTCCTAGAACTTTGAACTACTTAAACCTAACTACACTCCTGGAAATTGAAATAAGAACGCCGTGAATTCATTGTCCCAGGAAGGGGAAACTTTATTGACACATTCCTGGCGTCAGACACATCACATGATCACACTGACAGAACCACAGGCACATAGACACAGGCAACAGAGCATGCACAATGCGTCAAACACGCATACGACCATCATTGGCACTAAGGCAGAAGCGACTCTCATCGCTGAAGACGACACGTCTCCATTCGTCCCTCCATTCACGCCAGTAGCGACACCACTGGAGGCGGGCTGCACGATGTTGGGGCGTGAGCGGAAGACGGCCTAACGGTGTGCGGGACCGTAGCCCAGCTTCATGGAGACGGTTGTGAATGGTCCTCGCCGATACCCCAGGAGCAACAGTGTCCCTAATTTGCTGGGAAGTGGCGGTGCGGTCCCCTACGGCAGTGCGTAGGATCCTACGGTCTTGGCGTGCATCCGTGCGTCGCTGCGGTCCGGTCCCAGGTCGACGGGCACGTGCACCTTCCGCCGACCACTGGCGACAACATCGATGTACTGTGGAGACCTCACGCCCCACGTGTTGAGCAATTCGGCGGTACGTCCACCCGGCCTCCCGCATGCCCACTATACGCCCTCGTTCAAAGTCCGTCAACTGCACATACGGTTCACTTCCACGCTGTCGCGGCATGCTACCAGTGTTAAAGACTGCGATGGAGCTCCGTATGCCACGGCAAACTGGCTGACACTGACGGTGGCGGTGCATAAATGCTGCGCAGCTAGCGCCATTCGACGGCCAACACCGCGGTTCCTGGTGTGTCCGCTGTGCCGTGCGTGTGATCATTGCTTGTACAGCCCTCTGGCAGTGTCCGGAGCAAGTATGGTGGGTCTGACACACCGGTGTCAATGTGTTCTTTTTTCCATTTCCAGGAGTGTAACTTAACGACACCACACACATCCATGCCCGAGGGAGGATTTTAACCTGCGACCGTAACAGTCGCGCAGTTCCGAACTGAGCGCCTAGAACTGGTCGGCCACCGCGGCCGACAAGAGAGCAAAAGAGGGAGACAGTAATAGTAGGGCAGAACGAAGGAACCTGGCTGTGAGGGAGAAGCCAGTGACAGAGACACACAAAGAGATAATGACAATGGGTTGGGGTGAATGAGAGAGTCAGAGTGGATGGGTATGAGCGAATTACAGCGATGAACTAGTGGGTTCTGAGTGAGTTGCAGTTTGTGGACGTGTGAGGTGAGTTACATGTTAAAAAAGAAGGCGCGAATATGTTCGCATGCCAAAATGTTTGGGAAAATTTTTAAAGGTGCTGAGGAAGGTAGAGCGAGGCAGCTGTTGCCCCATTTCTCAGTCCGTCTTTTAAACGGGATCATATTCTCCATTATTGTGCTCCGATATGAGTATTTTTCCGCTGGTTTATATATTACGAGTGAGTCCAGTTGTGACTAATTGATCCAAATGATTGATGACAACACCGGAAGACCAACGTCATGACATATGGACTAACATTCTCTCCCTCCCTCTCGGTCTCTCTCTCTCTCTCTCTCTAGCTCACACACACACACACACACACACACACACACACACACACACACACACACACACACACACAGAGAGAGAGAGAGAGAGAGAGAGAGAGAGAGAGAGAGAGAGAGAGGGGGGGGGGGGGGGGCAAGAACTCGGTCTTTGGGCGGCCGGCGCCGCTCGCTGTCGATGGGAGATAAAGGCAGGGCAGGCAGCGAGTGACAGTTCTAGCGGAAACGGCGCCTGCCCGGCTCCGGAGCGAAAGCTGCGCCATTAGGACCGGGGCGGCCTCAGCGCCCGTGACTCAACCCGCCCACACTTTCTCCGGCGCCGCCTGTGCAAAGCTGCCGTGCGCCCCGCCACCACCCAGTATTCCGCGGGCACGCGGAGCGTTCGAGTGTTCGGTGAGCTCAGGCAGCGCGAGTGTCCGGGGTCAGGCTGCTGCTCGAGGCGGAGGCAGTAGTTCCCACATCCCTAGGCGTAATCAGGTACTGCCTGGTAGCCCCCTCTCCTCCGCAGCCATCAGCAACAATTGCGCCGTACTAAACTTTACAATGAAAAATAAGTCTTTTAACACTTTTATTTTTAAAATGAGAAAAGATAGACGACTATTTGACATTTATCGTTATTTTATTGAACCGAAAATTAAGAAGTCAATGTTGCTATTTCTGACTGTATTTTCTTATAGAATAATGAAGCAATTCCCAGTGCATCGGTAGTGCTGCCTACAGCTTCTCCTCAGTAAAGGAAGATGAGTATATACGTTGTGGCTAGACACTTATTACAAAACATGCTCCCTCTGCACCACTCCTCTCCCTAACAACACCTTACAGTCCCATTTACAAGGAACCAAGTGAACAGTGTGCACCAACTTATTGTTTATGTATCACTTAATTACTGGAGTCTTTGCTTCTCCACCGACAGAAATTGGAAGACTTCAGGCTGCCAACGCTTTGTGACAGACCACTGCCACTAATAGTAGGTAATAATAATAATAATAATAATAATAATAATAATAGTAATAATAATAAAGCAATTTTTGGTCAGAAAGACCTATAACTATCAGAAGAAATTTTGACACCACAACACAGAAGAGACCAAGATGCAAATGGACAGCGGAGCGAAAGAAACAACACAGTGAACTAATGAAGAAAATTTGGGCTCAGAAAAAACATAAACAATCATCATAAAGGAATTCAAGTTCAAACGCTCTCTTAAATGGGAATAATCTAAAATAATAATAATAATAATAATAATACAGTTCAGGACATCAACAGTGTATTGGCCATTACATTGTTACTGTCGTGTAGTGCTGTCAATTAGTTCGTTTATCTGTTGTGAAATGAATAATAAAGCAATTTTTGGTCAGAAAGACCTATAACTATCAGAAGAAATTTTTATGGTATATATAACCGTATGTAATGCATATGTCTATTTTATTGTCATAGATGCATGGTACAAATCAGAATTCATATGTATAGTGGATGGACTACGTGAGGAAGATATTGTTCATACATTCAATTCACAAGCTGCATCCTGCACCACATAATTTCTGGAGCTAACACCATTTTTTTAATGTAATTATTGGTGACTTACATTAAGGTCACAAGTGATAGGATCCTCTTAATATCATGTCGGACCTCCTCCTGCTCGGTGTAGTGCAACAACTCGACGTGGCATGAATTCTAAAAAAATTGTTCAAATGGTTCTGAGCACTATGGGACTTAACTTCTGAAGTCATCAATCCCCTAGAACTTAGAACTACTTATACCTAATTAACCTAAGGACATCACACACGTCCATGCCCGAGGCAGGATTCGAACCTGCGACCGTAGCGGTCGCGCGGTACCAGACTGAAGCGTCTAAAACCGCTCGGCCACAAGGGCAGGCCATGAATTCTACAATTGTTGGAAGTCCCCTGCAGAAGTATTGAGCCGTGCTGCCTCTATAGCCTCCCATAACTGCGAAAGTGTTGCCGGTGCAGGTGTTTGTGCACGACCTCACCTCTCGATTATGTCCCATAAACTTTCAATGGGATTCATGTCGCACGATCTGGGTCGCCAAATAATTCGCTCGAATTATCCATTGTGTTCTTCAAACCAATCGCGAACAGCTGTGGGCCTGCGACATCTTTCGAAACAGGAAGTGCCTGCATGGCTACAAATCGTCCCCAAGACCTGAACGTAACCACTTCCAGTCAATGATCGGTTCAGTTGAACCAGACGATTCAGTCCGTTCTATATAAACTCAACCCACACCATTACGGAGCCACCACCAGCTTGCACAGCTTTTTTGTTGACAATCTGGGTCCACGGCTTCGTGGTGTCTGGGCCACACTTGAACCTACCATCAGCTCTTACCAACTCAAATCAGAACTTATCGGACCAGGCCACGGTCCAGGGTCCTACCGATATGGTCACGAGCCCAGGAGAGGCGCTGCAGGCGATGTCGTGATATTAGGAAATGCACTCGCGCCGGTCGTCTGCTGCCATAGCCTATTAATGCCGAATTCCGCTATACTGTCCTAACGGATACGTTCATCGTAAGTTCTACATGGATTTCTGCGGTTATTTCATGCAGTATTGCCTTTGTGTTAGCATTGATAACCTTACGCAAACGCAGCTCCTCTCGGGCATTAAGTGAAGGCCGTCTGTCACTGCGTTGTCTGTAGTGAGAGGTAACGCCTGAAATTTGGTATTATCGGCACACACTTGGCACTATGGATCTCGGAATATTGAAGTACCTGACGATTTCAGAAACTGAATGCCCCTTACGTCTAGCTCCAACTACAATTCCGCGTTCAGAGTGTGTCAATTCCCGTCGTCTTGCGGTGCAAACCTTTGCGCATGAATCAATTGAGTATGAGTGATAGCTCCGCCAATGCAGTGCCTTTAGTACCTTGCGTACGCGATACCACTGCCATCTGTGTATGTGCATATCACTATCCGATGATTTTGCCACCTCATTGTATGTAAAGGGTGTTACAGTGTTATGAACACTGTTAATCTTTTAAAAATAGTTTCGTTTCGTGACCGAAGCATAAGAGAATCATTTTGCTTTTACTCCTCATAAAATTTCATATCGTCCCTCAGAGGGTAATTACCCGCAGTTTGGAACAACTGGCACAAACGGTAGCACTTTTTACCGTTTAAACCAGAACGAGTGAACGTCAGTATCTAAAAATCTTGTCCGACCACGACTCAGTAAGAAAGTTAAGAGTGACTAGGGAATTCAACGTCCGCCACTCTGAATTAATTTATTCAGCACACTACATGTTTCAGAGAGCTAGCTTTCATCTTCACGTTTCTATCAACAAAAAAAAAAAAAAAAAAAATCAAACAAGTTACCATTTGGTACTAAAGCCATAATCTGTGTTACTAAACGACTGAAGTCGTCACACCGTGGCCCGGTTCCTATTGTAGGTTGTCTGTCTAACGGCTTCCCAGGGCCAACAAAAAATTGATTTTCATTATTTCATATAATTATCAGCTACTCGTTAAGATATGTAATCTTACGTTTAACAACAAGGCAAGTATCAGACACTGTGTATGTGTCTTGAGGCAGCACAAGTTACCCAGACTATATTCATTCAGTATTTTAGACTAATAGGACTTCCAACAGAAAGTGATCGTGGGGTCGATTTCCTGAGAGTAAAACAATTTTTCATTTTCTATTTATACGTAACTACACCTGAAATAAACCGAAACAGTGCTCAATACAGGGTGTAACAAAAAGGTACGGCCAAACTTTCAGGTAACATACCTCACCCACAAAGAAAGAAAATATGTTATGTGGATATGTGTCCGGAAACGCTTACTTTCCATGTTAGAGCTCATTTTATGACTTATCTTCAAATCACATTAATCATGGAATGGAAACACACAACAACAGAACGTACCAGCGTGACTTCAAACACTTTGTTACAGGAAATGTTCAAAATGCCCTCCGTTAGCGAGGATACATGCATCCACCCTCCGTCGCATGGAATCCCTGATGCGCTGATGCAGCCCTGGAGAATGGCGTATTGTATCACAGCCGTCCACAATACGAGCACGAAGAGTCTCTACATTTGGTATCGGGGTTGCGTAGACAAGAGCGTTCAAATCCCCCATAAATGAAAGTCAAGAGAGTTGAGGTCAGGAGAGCGTGGAGGCCATGGAATTGGTCCGCCTCTACCAATCCATTGGTCACCGAATCTGTTGTTGCGAAGCGTACGAACACTTCGACTGGAATGTGCAGGAGCTCCATCGTGCATGAACCACATGTTGTGCCTTACTTGTAAAGGCACATGTTCTAGCAGCACAGGTAGAGTATCCCGTATGAAATCATGGCGGTGAATCGAGGAAGTACAGTACATATTGACGAAACTAAAATGAGATCTAACATGGAAATTAAGCGTTTCCGGACACATGTCCACATAAGATATTTTCTTTATTTGTGTGTGAGGAATGTTTCCTGAAAGCTTGGCCGTACCTTTTTGTAACACCCTGTATATTGTGTTTATTAATGTTTTCAAAGAAGCCATGAAGAGGAAACCCAAAGGAAAGTTTGGGGTAGAAAATAAAATTTCAAGTGAAGTTTGTAATTGCAGTGCTCACGAGGACTCTGCAAACAACTTTACAAGAAGGGATTGTAATGAAAGTGTACGGGACGTCGCATGCCATCAGCTTCATTCTGACCTTCGAGCAGTGTTAAGCGCGGATTGCTGCCAAGTTGTGCAACCACAAAGAACCTCCTACGAATGTAAACCAAGTTTATTTTTGTACAGAAACTTAAACAAGCATGTAATTGTAAAAATGCAGCACTTATTAAGTGCGCAAGATGCCGAGAAAATTACTGCTTCTCTTGTTTTTACGATAGATACAACCCCAGAACGTGTAAATCATCAAGAGACAAACAATAAATGAATGTAATTTTATGTGCGAAGTTCTCGTGTACACTTCAGAATCCCTAAGAGGTCTCCGCACAAGGACCCCACGACCGTCGGATTATCGTTCTGTATTCTTTCCTCTGTACCTCTCCTCGCCAGACGCATGCGGAAAACGCTATACGTTACAAACTCTTCGTCACCTGGAGCTTCCGCTTCTGTCTCTTATTTCTGGCCAAGCCATGCATGTGTCGGATTTCGTGAGTGTCTCTCCTATTTACAATGAGTGCTTCAGTCCCAAAAGTCGTCCTGGTTTGGTTACTGTGTTATAGTGTCTCGGTATAGTGTATTCTGAAGTGCATCACCCATTATATTCATTTTTAACTAAAATACAGTTTGCCTTTTGATGTAACACAGAAAATAGATAGCTGTAAATTTGTATCTTTACATTATATACACTGATAAGCCAAAATATTATGTCCACTGCCCACCGCTACGTTGGATGCCGTCTTGTAGCGTTGCGGGCACGTCACGCGGTAGCAAAAGTACGTAAGCGGGGCAGACACGGACGGGGATCACCGTAGCGAAGACGTGGGCTGCAAATGAGGAACCGACTTAGACAAAGGGCAGATTATTATTAAGCAGGGCCTGTGAATGAGTATGCATCACACATTGAATATCCCAGAACAGTGTGAGTATGACTTTGCCTGTTAATGGCACGGTCTTGTACTTTTTTGGCATCCGTGGCCCTTGTGACGGAACACCATTGATGCTCTCTTGTTTTCGAGGTCAAAATAACGAACCATGCTTCGATCACCTTCAACATTTTGTCAAGGAACCCATCACTCTGACTCTCGAAGCTTTCATTGTTGTACAGATTTCAATCGAAGGCACGTTTTTTGGCACTGAGCACTATGGGACTTAACATCTGAGGTCATTAGTACCCTAGAACTTAGAACTACTTAAACCTATCTAACCTAAGGACGTCACACACATTCATGCCCGAGGCAGGATTCGAACCTGCGACCGTAGCGGTCTCGCGGTTCTGGACTGAAGCGCCTAGAACCGCTCTGCTACCACGCCCGGCGGCACGTTTTTTGCGGTTATAAACTCGATTACAGCACGCTGTTTCTCACGCACCAACACAGTTACTTTGCAAACCGCCATGTTACACCTGGTAGCGGCAGTGGGTTGCAACTTTCGTCAGCGAAGCGGGAAGCCGACGGAGCAATATGCGTGGCACGTAATACCTCAACCGCTATTGAGAACAGAATACAAAATTCCAAGGTATTATATTCCATCAGGCTCTCGTATATTTGGTGAAATATATGTATATTGATGGATGTATAAGTCTCTATTCATCTGGAAAAGAGTGGCGGGAGTAGGTGTAAGAGAGGGAGTAGGGGAGGGGAGGTGTGCCTAGGGCGATGAGATCTTTTAGAGAGGGGCTGCGAACTCGCATAGAACAAGGAGGTTGCGGAAGGTAATCGGGCATGCCCATTCAACGATCTCCACAATAGAGTTAATCGAGCTAGAGAAACTGTAGTAAACCTGGTGGAACGCTCCTTCAGAATGGGCCAGTCACCTCCCTGCTTCGGTCAGTGGCTGTCAACTGAAGTATGCGTAAAAAGTATAAGCGCGACAGCAAAGTGACTCTTTTCCATGGAAAGTAGTCACTCTAGTAGACAGCGCGTACAACAGAGACAGGCCCGGAGCCGAGTGGCTGTGATGACGCAGGCCTTCTGCGGACGTTCAGCCCATAGAGTGTGTGTATGTATGGAGTGAGCGTAGCCTACTGCATTCTTAACATCAAACCTGGCTAGTCAAGTGATTTTGGGACGATGGTGCTTGTCTAGAACAGCGAAACATAAATATTACACGTAATCGCCTTGCTTTATACGTAGGCTGGAACTTAAATATAGACAACACTGCTGTGGAGACACTATGCAATCGAATCTTCTATTGTCGCTGATAGCACACGTTGTTGACATACCTACCTTACCTCCGAGCAAATGGACTAGCCCGTCCCACATCACTGGTATGTGCACAATCTAGGGAAACACAGTCACTTATGAGCGAGCGGTCTAACGTAACGGTGTCACTATTTTTTCGAAATAGGAACAACGGATTGGATTAAGATTGAATGTGCCAGAGGTCGTACAGCACGACAGTGTCATCAACGTCTTCAAGAGGCGTGCAGGGAATCGGCATTGCCCTACAGAACAGTGGCACGTTGGGTAAAAGCCTTCAATGAAGGGCGGTATAATGTGGCAGATATGCATCAAGTCGTCCTAACGTCTCTGAAAAATAAGTGCATGCTGTTGCCGCGTTAGTCGACAGTGATCGACGCCATACGATTCGTGAGCTAGCCCACGAAACCGGATTAGCGCATGCGACTGTGCTTCGCATCCTGAAGGAACATCTGGGCACGCGGAAAATTGCATCACGATGGTTTCCTCATGACTTGCCGGAAATGCAGAAATGGATGCGTTACGACGCTGCTCAGACGCACTTGGACCGTTCTGAGCGCGGAGAGGCTTTCTTACGCCGTATTGTAACACTGGATGTGACATGGGCCACATCGTACGAGCCAAAACTGAAACGCCAGTCTAACGAATGGCGTTATTATGGGTCGCCGCCAAAGTCGAAAGTGCGCCGAAGCCCCCAGTATGGTGAAAGTTATGCTGGTTCTCGTGTACGACTGTGATGGTGTTATCCTAACGCATTACGTTCCTCCACGGCAGACCGTCAATGCACAGTATTATTGTTCGTTTTTGGAACATCACCTGCGACCAGCTTTACGAAAGAAACGGCGACAGTTTCTGCGCAGCCCACCCATCATTTTGCTCGGCAATGCGCGGGCGCATACAGCGCAAGCTGTGGCTGCTCTGTTCTGTCGATGGGACTGGGAAGTACTGTACCATCCACCATACTCTCCAGACTTACATCCTTGTGACTTTGATTTGATTCCGAAGATGAAGGAACCACTTCGCGGCATTCGCTTCAGTACTGTTCCAGAGATTAGACAGGCAGTAGACCGCTCCATTCCCACCATCAACAGAACAGGCTATGCTAACGGTATACTATGCCATCCACATCGGTGGCAACGTGTTCTACACAACGCTAGCGACTACTTTGAAGGACAGTAACAGGTGCAAACATGTAACTCTTTTGTATCGGTTGTGAATAAATAGTTGCCACTATTTACATTCCAACCCTCGTATATGTTTCTGTGCGTTTGAGCTTTAGTAACTGCTAGTGCAGTATTGTCATCACTACGGATGTAAAGGGAAGTATGTCAACGGAGGACTACTTACTTTTTATAGGTAAGCACAACAAATGTATAATTGTAAATGCCATATTGATATGAGGCACTTCATATGTTTAAAAATATCGAGACACGATATTATAAAGACTTATTGTAGAGATACTAATTTCTGCCATTTTATGGCCGTTTGTTTACGAGACAAGTGCTAGATAAATTTGTAAGCGTGTTTGACTAAACTGCCAGTCAGTGTATATATTCTGGTACTATGTTCGTATGGAGATAAAATTTGTACGTGACAGTCTGATTATCTACTCCAGTTTATGCGGGTTCTCAAACCCTTGTGTGTATTTAAGTACAGGGTGTTTCAAACAGAATATTCGTATTACATTTTGTCCAAACTATCGATCGCTGCACCTCGGCTCGGCTGTTGGAGATACGAATACATAATCGATATTAATAGCCGCTAGATGTCAGTTGGCTTCTGTTTTGCTTGATAACCGTCATTTGTTTAAAATGGCTACTCCGCAGCAGAAATCATTTTGTGTTCTCGAGTTCGCGAAGTGCAAGTCCGTGATTACAGTGCAAAGACGTTTCAGGTTGAGGTACCAAATTGATCCGCCGAATGGGTGGAAAATACACAGATGGTATCGACAGTACCTACATACAGGATGTGTATGTAAAGGAAAGAGTCCTGGCCGCCCTTGTGTTCCTGAAGAAAATGTTGCACGAATTCAAACTGCTTTCCAACGTAGTCCAAAATCAACTCGTCGTGCAAGTCCGGAGTTACAAGTGCCTGCAACAACAATTTGGCGTATTTTGAGACGTCGTTTGGTTATGACGCCGTACAAGTTACAGCTGTTACAAGCTCTACGTCCTGATGACAAACTCAAACATATGGAATTTTGTAATGAGATTCTTAATGCTATTGGCAATGATAACACTTTCGCACAACGCATCGTGTTCTGTGATGAAGCGACTTCCCGTGTTAGTGGTCAGCTAGACAAACACAATGAGCGAATTTGGGGCCTAGAGAACACATAAAAAGCCACTGAACATGTGCGAGATTCGCCCAAAGTCAATGTGTTTTGTGCGACATCCCGATGATCTGTTTACGGCTCATTCTTCTTTGATGGAAATACGGTTAACGGTCAGCAGTATCTCGCTAAACAGGTTGTTTCCGAGGCTGCACAAAGACAACTTCATTTTTTTGACAAGATGGGGCACTCCCTCACTGGAGTCGCCAACTGCGTGAATATCTGAATGAAACTCTACCGACCCGTTGGATGGGCCGTCAAGGAGTTAGCGACTTAGCATGTCTCAGCTGGGCTCCACGGTCACCGGATTTGTCATCCTCTGACTTCTTCCTGTGGGGTTTCGTTAAAGACAACGTTCATGTACCACCACTCCCACAGAACCTGGAAGAGTCGAAGAACCAGATCCGCACTGCCATAACATCAGTGACGAAGGACTTGCTTGCTCGAGTATAGGAGGCTCAAATGGTCTGAGCTCTATGGGACTTAACATCTATGGTCATCAGTCCCCTAGAACTTAGAGCTACTTAAACCTAACTAACCTAAAGACATCACACAACACCCAGTATAGGAAGAATTTGATTATCGATGTGATATTGGTTCTTGTCGCTGATAGAGGACATATTGAACATCTGTAATCTGAACTTGAGAGGTTCGTAAAGACGTGTGGTAAGTATCATATCCGTACGTCTTAAAGTTTAATAAATATATGGGTTCCAAATACGTATATTCTTTTTGAAACACCCTGTATTTCTCTTTGAGACGGTTTCCTATACAGTTGCACTGTAACGTCATTAATTAGAACAGATTCGACAATATGAATCAGTGCAACAGGAAAAAAAATTGTTGGCTGTCATTTCTTTTCTTACTCCAAAATTCGAGCACTGATCATGCATTTTTTTATTTTTTGTGCGTAGTGTATAGTTCTACATTTCCTTTCACATGGCCAAAAAATGTTATACTTTTTCACTTATCTGTAAAAAGCAGAAGAGCAAATAAAGAAAAACTTGAAATAATAATGAATAAGAAGGTGGTGCAAATCGCTCACCGTATTTTTTGTAACAATATCCTAGTTCCAAATGCGTTGTTGTTTCGTGACACTTCGGCGGCGTCTAAAGTATTGTAACGTAATGAATTTGAGCAGAGACTCGAGATTCTGAAAAAATTCAATACAAAACGTAAAAAGATATTGTTGACTCTCACTTCTTATCCCGTTACAGAAAAAACAAATAAAGTAGAATTTGAGCAACGATGCTGTAGCGAAGAAGCACACTAGCTCCGATCGTCATATTTCTGGTATCAAAGTGCTAAGAAGTCTGTAAAACGCGTACACAAAGTTTCACGGTATTTCTGTAGGTAATCTTTCCGTAGCAGCGAAGTAATACCCCTCAAAATGCGCAAAGCGCTGTACGGGCAAAAATGCGCCGTCCCAAAATCACATGACTTGAGCCGCAGCAGATGTCCGTGACGGAATTACCATTCTGCATCCGAATGCCCATTCCATAGATGTTTATACTCTGTAGCTCGGCCCACCCTCGGACGATTGACGGAGGCCTCGCGTGGCTGATCCGCCTCTGGCGCGCCGCGCTGCTTTCGTCTGTTTCCCAGCTTTTCAGTGCGGGCTAGCAGCTTTGTAGCTGCAGCAGTAACGCAGCCTCTCTACACTCGCAACAAGTGGGGCAGCCGTAATTTTCTGCTATTCATCACGAACTGTCCGTCACCATTTTTATTTTTTGCGTGATTTCGTCACCTGACCAGCGCGAATGACAAAAAATTTATCACTTGTGATAATGTCATTGTTGTTAAAACTGAGCGCCGTGCAACTAATAATAATGCCCTTGATAACAGTTAAATCACAACAAAACATAAAATGACGGTCTTCTTAACGCAGGCCCGTTAATATTAGTTACATGTGTGGATTATGAACTCATGAGCCGAGTTGACTTTCAGACACAAAGTGATTGACGTCAGTCTGTCACACACATCTCACTCTAGCTATTCTGAAAGAAAACCGTGGAATAAATTTCGTTTTGAGCAGCTTTTTGCTTACTGTTGTAGATGCAACAAATCAAGCATCTCCATGTTTGTTACTGGGTTGTCAAACCTGAACCATACAACTGTACACCACGAAGGGCTCCAATAGATGATCTTTTTGCATAATGAATAGAGACAAACTTCAAGAGTGCGTTTCTGGCAAGAGAAATAATACATCGCAGCGTTTCGCAGGCAAATTTTTTGCCGCATCAGTAATCAATGCTCACCACACGAGCTGCCCTCACAGCTTTGCCTCCGGCAGTACATCTCTCCTACCTTCACAGTTCTCCTGCGTGCCTTGGTTTTCTTATGTACTTTTTTTTCTGTATGCTGGTACCACGAAGACATCCCAAAATAAAAGAATTCTGGGTCACTCACGCCGTGGCCTACATTGTGTGTGACAGTTTCAAAGGTGTACAATCCCCTTTTAGTAAGCGAGAGAGTGTACACATTCACACATGTGCAAAGAGTCGAGAAGCCTACGAAGCGTGCAGCAGGCAGCAACGTTGCGAAACGGCGACCCTGCTGCTGCGCGACGGAGCGCTTTGTCGGTTTCCCAAGACACACACACACACACACACACACACACACACACACACACACACACAATAGGGCCAGCAGAACCTCGGTCCGCAATCTGGACCGGCATCTGTGCCAGTGCTTCGGTACAAGCTGCAGAATTCTTGACCATAACCTTGTCTACGTTCGAGTATAATTTCTGTCGACAGAAAAGCTTCTGTGCACAAAGCAGCAGGGGCTTAGGAACCATCTCTCAAGCGAAACTCAGCTTGTCCTTTCCTCACTTGATATACTGCTGAGTACGCATGATGCGCAACAGGCAGATTCCATATTCATAAATTTCCGCGCCGGCCTCTGTGGCCGAGCGGTTCTAGGCGCTTCAGTCCGCAACCGCGCTGCTGCTACGGTCGCAGGTTCGAATCCTGCCTCGGGCACGGATATGTGTGATGTCCTTAGGTTAGTTAGGTTTAAATAGTTTTAAGCCTAGGGGACTGATAACCTCATATGTTAAGTCCCATAGTGCTCAGAGACATTTTTGAACCTAAATTTCCGGGAAGCGTTTACACAGAGCCCCACAGCAGACTGTTAACGAAGATCTGAGAATACTGAATAGGTTTCTGAGATGTGTGAGTGGTTCGAAAATTTCTAATACAGCCCAGTACGTTGTCCTCCACGGCAGAAGAGCTGCAAAGTAATACAATTCAGCACGTAGTCCTCAACGGCGAGCGCACATCAGAGTCAAGGGTATCGTAAGGAGTGCCCCAGGCAAATATGACAGGACCGCTCTTTTTGACTGCATAGATAAAAGATCTGATTGATAGACTGAGCAGCAGTCCGCGACTGCTCGCTGATGACACGGTAGTGCAAGGGAAGTGTTGTCTTTGAGTCACGCAGGGTACAGGATGACTAGGACAGCATTTCTATTTACTATGATGATTGACAGCTTGCTTTAAATGTAGAAAAATGTAAGTTGTTGTGGATGAGTAGGATAAACAATCATGTAATGGTCGAGTGCAGCACTAGTGGTGCACTGCTTCACACAGTCGCGTCGTTAAAATACCTAGGCGTAATGTTGTAAAACGAATTGAAATGCAATGAGCTCGTGATATCGGTAGAGGCAAGGCAAATGGTCGACTTGGATTTATTCGGATGTGATATAAGGTTGATGGAATCGAAGTATAAATATTTTTGGTGCAATTATGGAGAGAGAAGTTGAGGAGATTACTTGTGAGTTTTTCTGGAATGTTGAGAGGTTGAGGCAAGCAGGCAAGGGCGTAGCATTCTTTTGTGTTATTAAGATTATAGTAACGAAGCTCACGTAATAGGATTGTTATACAAGTTGCCCTAATAGGAAGATAAGATTCCCCTTGCTTAAAGTTATTTCTTGATGTCATGTTGTGTAAATACTATTGTGAACGTTTAGTGATTTTAAAGCATTACTTTTGAATATTAAGTTTTATTTGCATTTTGTCAGAAGTCATTTATTATCAGTTAAAGTTTCCACCCTTCATTCAGTTCATTATGAACATACTCACATTGCACTTTATGGCTTGGAATTTCAATCGTAGTTTTTTAATGTTGCTTTGCTCCTATATGCTGTGCGCTGCTTCGAGAAATGTTTGTCAAGGCACGAGGTAAATAAAAATACAGTTTAGGGCCAGTAATTTCTTTGTATGTTCAGTTGCGCATTGATTTCAAAAGTAAAGTTACATTCAGAGTAGCACTGCATTTCTATAGAATTTGCAGACATTTTTGAGCAAATCATATTAAGTCCTTGTATAAGTCAGTATAGTCATAGTTTTGCACGGTACACAAAGTTTAAGTTAGGAATAAATTCATTTGGTAATCATTTTTGAGAAGTTTTAGTAGACAGTTTTAGGAAGATTCACTCAGATAGACAGAAGCAGACAAGCGGTTATGTTACGAAAAATGGTTCAAATGGCTCCGAGCACTATGGGACTTAACTTCTAAGGTCATCAGTCCCGTAGAACTTAGAACTACCTAAACCTAACTAACCTAAGGACATCACACACATCCATGCCTGAGGCAGGATTCGAACCTGCGGCTGTAGCGGTCGCGCGGTTCCAGACTATAGCGCTTAGAACCGCTCCGCCACCTCAGCCGGCTGTTATGTTACACACTGCCCGTTGGACACTGACCCAATAGTACAACCATAGGCTGTTCGATAAACAAATACGTCGAGAGAAACAGAAGAATCACACTAATGAGAAAATTTAGAGAACTAGAATTTGCCGCCGACGGCAGAACGACACCAACATATATTTCGCGTAATGACTGCGAAGAAGAGATAAACTAGGGCTCGCGTGGAGGCTCTATAGTCGTTTATTCTTTCCTCTATTTGCATGTGGAACAGGAAAGGTAATGACGGTCAGTGGTACATAATAAACTTCACAATGTGCCATATGGTGGCTTGCGGAGTATGTACGTAGATGTAAATGGGTGACTCATCGGGCTCGTATTCGACTCTGAAATCTTTACTCATACCGACCCGATTTTATTGTACGTAATACTATTTTTTTATGTTTTTTCCCAAAGAAGAGGAACGTTTTGGAAATCAAGACCATCAGAGTTCTTTTCCTCGTACGTACTTAACTAAGTACCATTATTGCTCTCAGAGATTTCGAGCACTGAAGCCAAAAATATCGAACACGCAATATATCTTTCACTCTCGCTGTCATCGGCCCCCAAGTGGAGGGCACGAAAAACTGCCTTCATCATTCTTGTGATGTAACACCAGCTTCGATGGCATTCACAATGTGTGTCCTATGTCTGGCACATACAGTAGAAGCCGACACAGGATCAAATAGATTCCTCCTCATTCTCAGCGTCCTCAGAACCTGTGCAGGAAGAAAAGGTTTGCGCAGATTGTGGCCGGCCGCGGTGGCCGAGCGGTTCTAGGCGCGCAGTCCGGAACCGCACGGCTGCTACGGTCGCAGGTTCGAATCCTGCCTCGGGCATGGATGTGTGTGATGTCCTTAGGTTAGTTAGGTTTAGGTAGTTCTAAGTTCTAGGGGACTGATGACCACGGCAGTTGAGTCCCATAGTGCTCAGAGCCATTTGAACCATTTGAGCAGATTGTGTCGAGGGAGGCTACATGAAGCGCTTCAGTAATTTACCACCCCATGTCTTTTCTGGTTTCCCTGTTCTACATGTACATCTATACTCCGCATGGTACCTTACGGTGTGTAGACAAGGCACCTTGCGGTGCGCGGAGGAGGGTATTTGGCGTACCACTGTCCCTTCCCAATCTTCCTGTTCCATTCGTGATTGGTTCGTGGGAAGAATGATTCCTATGAATCCTTCGTGCGAGCGACAATCTCTCTAATTTTACCTCCATGGTCTTCAGGAGGAAACAATATACTGGTTGGTTCTTTTAGGAACACATGCTCTCGGAACTTTAACAATAAACCACACCGTGATGCAGAACGCCGCTCCTGTAGGCCGGCGACTGGAGTAGGCTGAGCATCTTTTCCATTCTCTCTCTCAAACCTATCTGGTACGGGTCTCAGGCTGACGAACAGTATGGAAGGATTGGTCGAACCTAAGTTTTGCAAGCTACCTCTTTCGTTGATGGACTGCACTTCCTGAATATTCCTCCAATAGATCTTACTCTGCATTTGCCTCACCTGCGATTAGTATTATTTGGTTGTTCCACTTTAAATTCCTCTGCACGGATACTTCTGTATAGTTTGTGGACTGCTTTCAGTGACTTCTCTGCATTCGTATAATTACACAATAATGGGTCTTTGTGTCTATTTATGCGCGATACGATACATTTCTTTATGTTGAGGGTCAACTGCCAATGCCTACACCAAGCGTCAATCATTTGTAGGTCTTCCTCCATTTCGCCACCGTTTTCTAGCGTTGTTATTTCTCTGTATACAACAGCATTAACCACGATAAACCTAACGGAACTTCCGACGTCATATACATAGATAATGAAAAGTAATGGACCTATAACACTCCCTCAGGATTACGCCCACAGTTCATTTTACGTCTGAAGATTTCTCTCTGTTGTGAGTGGTTAGCAGTGTTCTGTTTGGTGGAAACTGTCCAGTTCGGTCACACAGTTGGCCTAGTATTCTGTAAGTTCTTAGTTTGTTCGTTAGGCGGCAGTGCGGAGGTGTATCGAACGACATCTGAAAGTTAAGGAATACGGCATCAACCTGTGCGCTGCACAGTAGGCCATCTTGCTTCAAAATCTGGACGGAATAGAAAAAAAGATGCGTGTTCCGACTTGAGTCACACGAAATCTTGTATACTGCACTGCTGCATATTGCCAAATGCTGCGGTGTCATTCCAGTCTCAGGTCGATATGATACATGCCGTGACAGTTGACGGTAAACTGTAAATCGAACAACGACACAGTTTTCAGATATTGTTGGTGTGGCCTGTTTAATATATGATTGACATCCTGTCAGGATAAAAACAGACGGGTATCACAGCAGTAGGTGTGTTTTTGACATTTTTAACCTATGTAATGGCGTATGTGGACCTGAACTACTACCGATATTATCCGAAATCGTTGGCTACAAATTTTCCTATGCGTAGCTCCACTTTTGTAAGTGGCTCTCTTACAATCTTAATAGTATAGTTAAAGAGTTCAAGCGTATTTGCTTGCACATATTTGCAGGTTTTTAGTGGGCGGTCATTAAAAATGGGTCCCTCATTACTGCAATTATCTCATTAACTATTAACCTGCACAAAATATTTCATTAGGGTTTTTCTGTAGA
This sequence comes from Schistocerca gregaria, assembly GCF_023897955.1. Classification (NCBI taxonomy): domain Eukaryota; kingdom Metazoa; phylum Arthropoda; class Insecta; order Orthoptera; family Acrididae; genus Schistocerca; species Schistocerca gregaria. Next base: position 432,691,040 of record NC_064921.1, read on the forward strand.
ATTCCTAGAAGATTATACGAAATTGTGGCCATACATTTATTCGCGAAATGTTGCAGAACTATTCAAGTATTGTATAGAGAAGTCTAGAAACATATTGAAGCGCCAAGGAAACTGGTATAGGTATGCGTATTCAAATACGAAGATATCGTATTCAAATACAGAGATATGTAAACAGGCAGAACACTGCGCTGCGGTCGGCGACACCTATGTATGACAAAAAGTCTGTGGCGCAGTTCTTAGATCGGTTACTGCTGTTACAATGGCAGGTTATAAAGATTTAAGTGAGTCTGAACGTGGTGTTATAGTCGGAGCAATAGCGATGGGACACAGCATCTCTGAGGTGACGATGAAATGGGCATTTTCCCATACGACCATTTCAAGAGTGTACCGTGAATGTAAGGAATCCGGTAAAACATCAAATCTCCAACATCGCTGCCGCCGGAAGAAGATCCTCCAAGAACGGGACCAACAACGACCAACGAGAATCGTTCAACTTGACAAAAGTGCATCCCTTCTGCAAATTGCTACAGATTCCAACTGTGTCCATCAACAAGTGTCGGTGTGCGAACTATTCAACGAAACATCATCGATATGGGCCCGTCAACACCGACATTTGACTGTTGATGACTCGTCCGACGAGTCTAGTTTCATACTGCATCGAGCGCATGGACGTGTAAGTGGAAGGAGACAACCTCATGAATCCGTAGACCCTGCATGCCCGCAGGGGACGGTAAGCTGGTAGAGGCTCTGTAGTGGCGTGGAGTCCTACAAGATATTAGGCATGTGTACTATATTCCTTTACTCTTCAGTGTATCTCTAAGTGGACAACCCAACAATAGCCCTCTGAGAACAATTAATGACACAAACAACGAAACTATTATTTAGTTTGAAAAACTAAAATATTTCAATACGGCAATTCATTATCAGTCTACTTCTGATTCATTATCAGTGACATCACAATGCTTGCACCTGAAATTCTAATCTAGTACGCTAAATTTATAATTTTTGATCAGCCAAATTGGTTCCGCTATACTGAATTTTGTAATTAGGACATCGGACTCCTAATCAGCGACTCACAGATTCTAAAAAGAACACAGTTTTGTAGCTTCTATTCCTTTTTCTGTTATATCCAAGTTTTGAAGCGAGTTGGCTCACTGTGCGTCGATACCTACTGCTTTCTGTTTATCGTGGACGAACAGAGCACTCGTTGAGTTTGGAACCCATGTCGATTCAGGTAAAGGAATTTTTTCAGTATCGAGAAATACGCGACCGTAGAACATGTTCCAGAATTTTACAAAATGCCAGAGGTCAAGAGATAGTGCACCTTTAAAATTATAAATTTCGCGTTATAGTCATGAGGACCTCGCGATGCCGGCCGAGCGCCGAGTTACGTTTTGGAGCGGCGTCAGTTGGGTGCAATGCAGAGGGACATTAGGTCAGCACATCGTTCTCCCACTCGTTTTCTGCTTTCCAGACCGGGAACCGCTGTTTCTCATTCAGGTGGCATCGGGCGGCTGAGTGAACTCCGTACCAGTCCTCCCACCAAGGAAAAATCCCTGACACTACCGAGAATCGTACCGGATTCTCCGCATGACAGTCAGCTGCGCTCATCTTTCAGCTACCGGAGGTGACGCATTTTTGAAGTGGTTCTTCAAATAGGAAGCGATGAGAAAAAATTGTTAACTCCCAAAATATTTCGTGGTTTTATTCATAACCGATATGGTGCAGTTGACAGCCACTAAACGCTATTCGGGTTTTAATATCCTAGAAACGCTTTTGAAACATTTTAAGTAATAACTCTTTTACAGGTACATCTAATTTCTTTAGTGACAGCAGTTTTCAAGACCGAAGGCTAATTCTCAGGCGCTCGTGCTTGCTGAAGTCAGACGTAAGTTGTCCCCGTATTATTTGTCAAATACAGCCTGAGTCACGTAAGGATGACAAGGCGGGCAGTCGATGTCACGTGGTTCTCACGGCCGAAATTACTTGACAGGTGCACTATTCGAGAACAGTTGAAGATACTGGAGTGAGGGATTCTGGATATGAAAGTACGCAGAGGGATGGTAATTTTGTTGACTGGTAAATACTCTTACACGATCGACTTACTTTTCTCAGTTAACTGCTGGAGACAAGGGAGTCTACTGGAGCGCCCCTGGAGTTCCCTTCTGTACAGAGTCTCCTCTGTTTCGATTGGTCAATTTTGTTCACATGTCAGCGCCAAAACTGTGAGTGTTGTGAGAACTGTCTGCTGTGAAGTCTGGTATTGAAAGTGAGGTTTGAGGGACTATCGTTTTTACGAAAAATCGATATATAGTGACAAAATGTAGGAACAAGCGACGAGAATAGAGTCCAAAGCAGAGTCAAAGGTCATGTGGTAAATCCTTTACACTCCTGAGAACTGAAAGAATAGGAAAAGAGGTATCCAAACACTTCAGAACATGTACACTTATGTGCACGAGAAAGTATGTACTTTCAAAAACATCAAACAATATGTAGAACATAGTACATAACGTCTTTTTGCTCTATCCACTGTAACATGTTTTCTTTCTAAGTGCCAAGTAATATAGAAAATTATTTTTTTCGTGAAATAATTATGACTTTTTCACTATTGAAACACTTTTCATTAAAACACGTTTATCTATTTATGTTCTGATATATTCATAGTGCAGGTTCTTTCTCTGTAAAACGTAAATACTTTCTCGCTTTCAGATATTTCGTCTCTTTTGCATGCGAGCACATTAGAAAAATATTCCAGGACCTCGTGTAACTTCCCAATGTGCCACGAAGACAAAGCAAACATCACAATAAACATTAAGAAGACGCCGAAGCGTAAAATCCATTTCTGTAAGAGGAGTGAGCTCGGCCAGAATAGGTTAACATCCTATGTTAAAAGACGCCGCCACGAGCTCCTGTTTCTACGCATGCACAATATGCAGCATACGCGGACATTTGGAAGTCCACAGTCTACAGACCATTGACGTCATAGACATGCTGATAACACGAAGGTGCTTCGAATAGTCGATTTTGACGAGAAAGGCGCTCGTACAAAACGGACTTAACTCTTGTATCAATGGAAATAAAGGAGCAAGTATAGTTTTTAAATGGAACGATATCTTTTATTAACGAAATTATAGATCTCTTAAAAAGGAGAGCTCAGTGATGCATCGTTTGTTAATGATAATGTTGAAGCCTTTTTGCAAAAGTATCGGGAAAGTGTTCTAGAACTTAAAAGCAAGGGTGGCCGGAATCGGCTAATGTCGTGTAAACACCGCCAAGCAAGGCTCTCATACCTAGCTCCGTCGTCGTATCAAGTGTTTAGAATGTTTGTGTCTTTCCACAAAAGCTATTCAGTTAAACATGAATACCTAAATAATTTTTGAAACAGTTATCCTAAGCCACTCGTGACATGGTAGAAGTTAGTGTACGCTTCGAATTACAATAATCGTAGCTTACTCGGTATCTATGTCGTGTAAAGGAGGAACAAGAAGAAATACGTTTTATTTTTGTATTGTAGGCCAACCTTATTGCTGCATTTAACGTCGGAAGCTGGCATGAGAGCTTCGCTCGGCGGTCTTTACAACACATTTTAGTTCAAATAGCTTTGAGCACTATGGGACTTAACATCTGAGGTCAACAGTCCCCTAGAACTGAGAACTACTAAAACCTAACTAACCTAAGGACATCACACACATCCATGCCCGAGGTAGGATTCGAACCTGCGACCGTAGCGATCGCGCGGTTCCAGATTGAAGCGCCTAGAACCGCTCTGCCACAGCGTTAAATTTTGGCACATATCTCGGACACTTTTGCGAAAGGTTTCGACGTCAACTTTAACATTCATCTTTATGAGAGCTTTAGAATACCATCAAAAAGTACATTGCTCCATTTCAAAACACCACACTTATTTCAGTATTTCGGGTGATTTGAGAGTTAAGAATACTTACTATACAACACAATTATGAGTTCCTTTGCCTACTGTAATTTCCCAGATAGCTTTTGAACCGTCCACGAAGTAAAATGGTCGTTACATCATTCGCGACAATATATAGAACTTCTCTAGATAGGCAGACTATCTATCATCCTCCCGGAGGATTTGATTTTTAATGTTTCATATAATTATTCATCGAATATAAATTTATGAAATGCTGTCATAATCTACTCATTAAGAGGTATAATCTTATGTTAAATGGTTAATGCAGTAAGGCGAGTATTACAATTACAAACTGTGTATATGGCTTTAAGCAGCAAAAACATTCTGCGAGAATTACGAGACTATATTCATTCAGTATTTTACGAATGAGTGCACTCAGTGACTTCCAGCAAATTTTACGTATATTATGGATGATCAAAAAGTTTCCGTCTGAGGGCGTTGATGCAGCGTATATGTAACGTAGCTCGAGTCAGGAGATAGGAAATCAAAAAAATGAGATGCGCAAAAAGCTTTCCTAAAAACTAAGCGGAAATTACCCATAGTATGTACTCTTCCAGTGTTTGATAATGAAACAAATTGTTACTGATTTCCAACAAACCTTAGACATACACTCCTGGAAATGGAAAAAAGAACACATTGACACCGGTGTGTCAGACCCACCATACTTGCTCCGGACACTGCGAGAGGGCTGTACAAGCAATGATCACACGCACGGCACAGCGGACACACCAGGAACCGCGGTGTTGGCCGTCGAATGGCGCTAGCTGCGCAGCATTTGTGCACCGCCGCCGTCAGTGTCAGCCAGTTTGCCGTGGCATACGGAGCTCCATCGCAGTCTTTAACACTGGTAGCATGCAGCGACAGCGTGGACGTGAACCGTATGTGCAGTTGACGGACTTTGAGCGAGGGCGTATAGTGGGCATGGCGGGAGGCCGGGTGGACGTACCGCCGAATTGCTCAACACGTGGGGCGTGAGGTCTCCACAGTACATCGCTGTTGTCGCCAGTGGTCGGCGGAAGGTGCACGTGCCCGTCGACCTGGGACCGGACCGCAGCGACGCACGGATGCACGCCAAGACCGTAGGATCCTACGCAGTGCCGTAGGGGACCACACCGCCACTTCCCAGCAAATTAGGGACACTGTTGCACCTGGGGTATCGGCGAGGACCATTCGCAACCGTCTCCATGAAGCTGGGCTACGGTCCCGCACACCGTTAGGCCGTCTTCCGCTCACGCCCCAACATCGTGCAGCCCGCCTCCAGTGGTGTCGCGACAGGCGTGAATGGAGGGACGAATGGAGACGTGTCGTCTTCAGTGATGAGAGTCGCTTCTGCCTTGGTGCCAATGATGGTCGTATGCGTGTTTGGCGCCGTGCAGGTGAGCGCCACAATCAGGACTGCATACGACCGAGGCACACAGCGCCAACACCCGGCATCATGGTGTGGGGAGCGATCTCCTACACTGGGCGTACACCTCTGGTGATCGTCGAGGGTACACTGAATAGTGCACGGTACATCCAAACCGTCATCGAACCCATCGTTCTACCATTCCTAGACCAGCAAGGGAACTTGCTGTTCCAACAGAACAATGCACGTCCGCATGTATCCCGTGCCACCCAACGTGCTCTAGAAGGTGTAAGTCAACTACCCTGGCCAGCAAGATCTCCGGATCTGTCCCCCATTGAGCATGTTTGGGACTGGATGAAGCGTCGTCTCACGCGGTCTGCACGTCCAGCACGAACGCTGGTCCAACTGAGGCGCCAGGTGGAAATGGCATGGCAAGCCATTCCAAAGGACTACATCCAGCATCTCTACGATCGTCTCCAGGGGAGAATAGCATACTGCATTGCTGCGAAAGGTGGATATACACTGTACTAGTGCCGACATTGTGCATGCTCTGTTGCTTGTGTCTATGTGCCTGTGGTTCTGTCAGTGTGATCATGTGATGTATCTGACCCCAGGAATGTGTCAATAAAGTTTCCCCTTCCTGGGACAATGAATTCACGGTGTTCTTATTTCAATTTCCAGGAGTGTAGTTTCGAGCCTAAACTTTTCACGCTTTAAAGATTTTAAATGTTTATAATGTCAGATTTGTAACAGATGAGCTCATTTGTAAAGTAATCTGAGAGTTGTTTTTTTAAAGAATCAGTCGTCATATTTAACATGGGTGTTCTTACTGATAAACGGTTCTTATGCAGGGTGAATATTGGCAGTTGTCTAGCGAGGAAACACATCTTAGATATGATCTCACTTCTACATAAACTAGATAAGACGACGGCAAATTATGTATGGTTTCAGTGAGCATCAACATTTAATAATCAGGATTCAACCTTGAAGCCGGCCGAAGTGGCCGTGCGGTTCTAGGCGCTGCAGTCTGGAATCGCGAGACCGCTACGGTCGCAGGTTCGAATCCAGCCTCGGGCATGGGTGTGTGTGATGTCCTTAGGTTAGTTAGGTTTAACTAGTTCTGATTTCTAGGGGACTAATGACCTCAGAAGTTGAGTCCTATAGTGCACTGAGCCATTTTTTTCAATACAGCGTAACCGAGTTACGAGTACCGCCTACGAGACTATCATCTAAGGGCCCGCAACAAAAATCTCTCTGAAAAATGCAGAAAATTGTGAAGTTTCGAAACAACATTGTTGAACACGCTCGTACGAATGCTTTATTCAGTGTCTGAGTACTGACAGAGTACTGCCCTCTAAGTAAAGTGACATCTTATGCATCGCTGCTTCGTTAGACGCGACGCTATACTGGACGTAACACTCAATTAGACGCTGAGCCGTTGTGTTCACAGATGATACCAGTCGCGCCTCACTATGCAGATTTATGGGAGTGCCAATAATAATATCTACATGGCACTATGAAAACTGATCAGTGTTCAGACATTCCAGTTCATGGCTATATATATATGCTGGAGGTAGATACACTATCTGATAAGACGTATCCGTAGACCCCTGTCTAATGCAGAATTACCACTATATGTCACGAGATTCAGACCTACCAGTATAAAACAAAGCCATGGAACATTGTGTTGTCAGCAGGGAAGCAGTAACAGTAGAGTTCACTGACTTCGAACGTGGACTAGTCTTTGGATGTCACCTAATAAATCGATCAGGGACATTTTAACCCTTCTATAGCTGCCCAAGCCGGCTGTTGGTGATGCGATTTTGAGGTGGAATCGTGGAGGAACAACCGCAGCTAAGCCAAGACCAGCGCGCTGAAGGACAGTGACTGTCGAGAATTGCGGAGGTGGTTGTAAAAAATCGCATGAAATAAGCGGAATGAATCAGTCGTGATTTCGAAACAGGTGGGAGCAGTGCAGCTAGCGCAGCGACTATGGCTATGTAATTGAGAATGTGCCGCAATATTCGCGCAGCTCCTCATAAGCTGCACATTTCTGTACTCAGTGCTAAGCGACGCTTGAGGTGATGTACCGAGCAACGCCACTGGACAGTGGTCGACTGGAAGAGAGACGTGTGAAGTGATGAATCACGCTGGAGTAAGTTACCTGCCGTCATGTGCACTGCCAATTCTGAAGAGCGTGTAGTTGATGTTACGCTGTGAGCGTGTTTTTCTTGATTAGGACGTGACCGGGGCCACAGTTTTCAGCATTGTGTACTGCTTGCAGTGGAGGAACAGTTCGAAGGTGATGATTGATTGTGTCGGCACGACAATAAACCTTGACATAAAGCAGCATCTGTCAGGGAATGCCCTGTGGACAGTAACATTCCTGATGTGTTCTGACGTGCCCAGACTCGCGATCAGAACCCAATGGAACATCCTTGGGATGAGTTAAGGGGACCACATCGTGGTTCAGGTCGAAAAAAATCGATTTTCGGTTTTCATCATATTTCGATAGATTAACGTTTTATTCTAGTACTCTGGAAAGGATTTTGCTGAGAAAATTTTTTTGGTGGACATTTAAAGAGCATTTTCCTATCACGTGTGTTTATGTAGCACGCCCACTTTTCTGTCACCCACTGTCAACTCTAAGCCATATAGAGATGCATTATTAGCAAAATATAATGTGTAGGCCATGTTCAAAAACGATTGGGGACAAGGCTGAGAAAACTAACTGTTTATATGAGAGGAAAAAAAATTAGAAGATGGAAAATTGTTGACAGGCTAGGGTCTGTTAACTAAAACTGGAACAGAAAAGTTGCAGGTATACTATGGGCAGGCAATTAGGAGAAATAACGAAAATCTGGAGGCAATGAAGAGAGATGTTTGGGGCATATTCTTCCATAAGTCCTCTACTGATGATAAGCCACCTCATGGATTGTGTCCATCCGGAGAAAATTCGTGGTGCAAATCCATTAGGGCTCAGGCAACTGGAGAATCTTATTCTTAGCAGCATTCTCTTCCTGCTGCTGTTATTACAGCAATTAAACCTATTTTCAGAGACTTGGCTCATCGTGACCTTCTAAGGAAATGTCTGCATTGGCAGACACAGAACCCAAATGAATGTTTCAACAGCATAATTTGGAACCGCCTTCCTAAAACTGTATTGTAGGCATGCGTACAATGAATCTAGGAGTTCATGATGCTGTTATTACGTTCAGTTGTGGTAATACTGGAAAGTGTTGGGTACTGAAAAAGCTGGGAATTAATCCTGGTGAAAATATGATCACTGGACTGCAACATTGCAATAAAATGAGGATAGCCGATGCAGACAGGGCTGCATCTAATATGGCCAAGAAAGCAAGACAAACCTCCAGGAAGGTGAAAAAAGAAGCTGGAAGACCTGCTAGAGGACAAAGAATGGCCGTCATATGCAGCAGGACAGTTTTAATGAAATGTAAGTAACAAATTTCAAAAAAAAAAAATTTCTTTAAAGTCAATTTCCCGCAAACTAAAATTTTCAGTACATATGCCCCATTATATCAGAAACTATCATAGATAAATGAATTAAATTTTCAGAGACTCTGCATAACTAAAAAAGCCACTTCTGGTACTACATTTATTAATATTCCCCCATTTGGAAGTTCACAAAAAATATTTTCTGCAAAAAAACTTAATATTTTTGTTAATAAATTTAAAAGAGTATTTGTTAAAAACTGTTAATTGGATAAAGCATATTTTAGTACAAAAATGTTTCAAATGGCTCTGAGCACTATGCGACTTAACTTCTGAGGTCATCAGTCGCCAGAACTTAGAACTAATTAAACCTAATTAACCTAAGGACATCACACACATCCATGACGGAGGCAGGATTCGAACCTTCGAACGTAGCGGCCTCTCGTCTCCAGACTGTAGCGCCTAGAACCGCACGGCCACTCCGGCCGGCTGATTTTAGTACAGTTGACTATTACCATCATATAGCATACAGTAAAAGTATTAAGGTCCTGAATCAAATAGTTTCTTTGAGGAATGGGTCAAATACTTGCCTAAATTAACATGGTTAGATAGGCAGGGTGTCGTCCCCTTAAGATGCCGACTTCGCTCCAGATCCCAGCGTCCAGCATGACTACCTTCCCTGGTATCGGCTCTAGAGGGAGAATGGCCTGTCAAAGCTCCACAGACGATCAGACGCCACACTGAAAGAGTCCGAAGGCGTCATATAAGCGAAGAGTGCACACACTTCGTTCTAATGACCACTAGAAGATGTCCCGATACTTTTGATCGGACTGTATTTACCCGTTTCTCCGTTTTTGTCTGACGCACAGAAAACTGTGTGCTGAAGTACATCCTGACGGGCGTAGACTGCCTCGATCTTTCGGCGCGCCTTGCTTTTCGCGCAGCGGAGATTCTGGGTGTGTTAATGGCGTGCGCGACCGTATGCAGGGAGAAACGAAGTCTGCGGTGTGGGACGCGTAGAGCAGCTGCGACTACAACAGATCGCGGCGCAGCCCTTAACGAGAGCACGCAGAGCAGAGGAGCGGGCGGCGTCCCGCGGACAGACAGCCGGATGTGCGGCGGCAGAGGCAGGCGACCCGGAACCTCTGGCCTGGCCTGGCCTGGCCTCGCTGCCGTTCTGCGAACGCCGCCGCAAGAAACACTCGCCGTCCGGCAGACCCAACTGCGAGCCACGCTCGAATTGGACAGCGAAACCGCCAAGTAGATCACGTAGGTGTACAAGTACGAATGTGTCTCCACTGTTATTGCGAGTGCACTCTTACTCGATGCACCGGTAACGCGAGAGACAAAAATTACGAGCTAATATACAGAAGCTCCAAAGAAACTGGTATAGGCATGCGAATTCAAATACGGAGTTATGTAAATAGTCTGAGTACGGCGCTGCAGTCGGTAACGCCTATAAAAGACAACAAGTGTCTGGCGCAGTTGTTAGGTCGGTTACTGCTGGTACAATGGCGGCTTATTAATATTTAACTGAGTTTGAATGTGCTGTTATAGTCTCTGCACGAGCGATGGGACACAGCATCTCCGAGGTAGCGATGAACTGGAGATATTTCCGTACCACCATTTCACGGGTGTGCCTTGAATATCAGGAATCCGGTAACGCATCAAATCTCCGACATCGCTGCGGCCGGAAAAAAATCCTGCAAGAACGGGACCAATGACAACTGGAGTGAATCATTCAACGTGACAGAAGCGCAACCGTTCTGCAAACCGCTGCAGATTTCAGTGCTGGGACATTAACAAGTGTCAGAGTTCAAACCATTCAACCAAACATCGCCGATATGGTCTTTCGCAGCCGATGGCCTACTCGGGTACCCTCGATGACTGCACTACATAAAGTTTTACGCCTCGTGTGGGCCCGCCAACACCGACAGTAGACTGTTGATGACTAGGAACATGTCGCCTGTTCGGACGAGTCTTGTTGTGTTGGCAGAAGAGCCAACACCGGGTTATGAGGGGAGGCCGAAATGCACGCGTTTTAGCTCACGCAGGCTCGCGTGAGGGAAAAACTATACTGACGTGAGGTCAGGAACATGACAAGGAATTAGAATTCAGTAAGCGGACGTAGCTAGTTTGATACTTAACATTAATCCATTAATGATGAACGTCGCTCTTGACGGTACATGATTCACAATATTATCTGTTCAGATTATAGTAACTGAATATGGCGCCTTGCTAGGTCGTAGCAAATGACGCAGCTGAAGGCTATGCTAAACTGTCGTCTCTGCAAATGAGAGCGTATGTACTCAGTGAACCATCGCTAGCAAAGTTGGCTGTACAACTGGGACGAGTGCTAGGGAGTCGCTCTAGACTAGACCTGCCGTGTGGCGGCGCTCGGTCTGCAATCACTGATAGTGGCGACACGCGGGTCCGACGTATACTAACGGTCCGCGGCCGATTTAAAGGCTACCACCTAGCAAGTTTGGTGTCTGGCGGTGACACCACAAGTCTCGTTTCAAATTATATGAGCGGATGGACGTGTACGGGTATGGAGACAGTCTCATGAATCCACGGACCATGCATGTTAGCAGGGGATTGTTCAAGCTGGTAGAGGCTCTGGAATGATGTGGGGCGTCTGCACATGGAGTGATGTGGAACTCCTAGTAAGTCGAGATACGACTCCGCCAGGTGACACGTACGTAAGCATCCTGTCTGATCACCTACAACCACAGATGTCCGTTGTGCATTCCGACAGTCATGGGCAATTCCAGCAGGACAATGCAACACACCATACGTCCAGAATTGCTCCATAGTGGCTCCAGGAACACTCTTCTGAGTTTAAACACTTCCGCTGGCCACCAGACTCCCCAGACATGAACATTATTAAACATATTTGGTGATACTTTGCAACGTTCTGTTCAGAAGAGATCTCCACCCCCTCGTACTCTTACCGATTTATGGACAGCCCTGCAGGATTCATGGTGTCAATTCCCTCCACCATTACGTCAAACATTATTCGAGTCCATGCCACATCGTGTTGCGGCACTTCTACATGCTTGCGGGGGCCCTACAGTATATTAGGCACGTGTACCAGTTTCTTTGGCTCTTCAGTATAGAAGTACGTATGCCTCTCCACTGTCACTGAGAGTGCGCCCTTACTCGATGTAATGGTAATGCGAGAGACAAAAATGACGAACAAATACACTCCTGGAAATTGAAATAAGAACACCGTGAATCCATTGTCCCAGGAAGGGGAAACTTTATTGACACATTCCTGGGGTCAGATAAATCACATGATCACACTGACAGAACCACAGGCACATAGACACAGGCAACAGAGCATGCACAATGTCGGCACTAGTACAGTGTATATCCACCTTTCGCAGCAATGCAGGCTGCTATTCTCCCATGGAGACGATCGTAGAGATGCTGGATGTAGTCGTGTGGAACGGCTTGCCATGCCATTTCCACCTGGCGCCTCAGTTGGACCAGCGTTCGTGCTGGACGTGCAGACCGCGTGAGACGACGCTTCATCCAGTGCCAAACATGCTCAATGGGGGACAGATCCGGAGATCTTGCTGGCCAGGGTAGTTCACTTACACCTTCTAGAGCACGTTGGGTGGCACGGGATACATGTGGACGTGCATTGTCCTGTTGGAACAGCAAGTTCCCTTGCCGGTCTAGGAATGGTAGAACGATAGGTTCGATGACGGTTTGGATGTACCGTGCACTATTCAGTGTCCCCTCGACGATCACCAGAGGTGTACGCCCAGTGTAGGAGATCGCTCCCCACACCATGATGCCCGGTGTTGGCCCTGTGTGCCTCGGTCGTATGCAGTCCTGATTGTGGCGCTCACCTGCACGGCGCCAAACACGCATACCACCATCATTGGCACCAAGGCAGAAGCGACTCTCATCGCTGAGGACGACACGTCTCCATTCGTCCCTCCATTCACGCCTGTCGCGACACTACTGGAGGCGGGCTGCACGATGTTGGGGCGTGAGCGGAAGACGGCCTAACGGTGTGCGGGACCGTAGCCCAGCTTCTTGGAGACGGTTGCGAATGGTCCTCGCCGATACCCCAGGAGCTACAGTGTCCCTAATTTGCTTGGAAGTGGCGGTGCGGTCCCCTACTGCACTGCGTAGGATCCTACGGTCTTGGCGTGCATCCGTGCGTCGCTGCGGTCCGGTCCCAGGTCGACGGGCACGTGCACCTTCCGCCGACCACTGGCGACAACATCGATGTACTGTGGAGACCTCACGTCCCACGTGTTGAGCAATTCGGCGGTACGTCCACCCGGCCTCCCGCTTGCCCACTATACGCCCTCGCTCAAAGTCCGTCAACTGCAAATACGGTTCACGTCCACGCTGTCGCGGCATGCTACCAGTGTTAAAGACTGCGATGGAGCTCCGTATGCCACGGCAAACTGGCTGACACTGACGGCGGCGGTGCACAAAAGCTGCGCAGCTAGCGCCATTCGACGGCCAACACCGCGGTTCCTGGTGTGTCCGCTGTGCCGTGCGTGTGATCATTGCTTGTACAGCCCTCTCGCAGTGTCCGGAGCAAGTATGGTGGGTCTGACACATCGGTGTCAATGTGTTCTTTTTTCCATTTCCAGGAGTGTATACTTTGAACGTATCATCATTTGCGTAAGAGAATAGACGGATCCTTGCTGACACCGTGTCACGACCCTCAACCACCCTTCTTTCTCTTTGGAGCATCTACGCTGGTAAGCAAAACAGCCACATAGAAAGACTGCGAAATTTGAGACAAGTTTTGAAATGGAATGCGTACTCGGAAAAACGTATCGAGCTTCGGCTGCGATCCAAATCATAAGTAATTGCAAACGTAACTGACACCAAGGGACCCAAGTCCTGAGTCGCCTGCTTTCCATACGACGACGCAATGACCAGGAAGATCGGAAAAATACTTGGAAAGTATAATTTCCAGTGCAGGAAATGTGTTAAAAAAATAGGAATTTTTAGTTTTTCGAAAGAAATTTATTTATTCGTCTATCAATAAAATCTCTTTCAAAATAGTCCCCATTAGATATTATGCACTTAGGCCAGAGCTTTCTACCTCTTAAAGTTCTCTCAGCGATGCCTGCTTAACCCTTTGAGTCCCAAAAATATATAAAAAAATAATTTTAAAATTTTTCACAAAATTGGCCTATAAATGAACACACGAAGAAATTGTCAAAAAATAAGCAGTCGATTATTTTAAGGAGGTGATTTCGCTTTGGAATACAAATTTAAGATTTTTCACAAAAGTAAATTTTTATCATAGTAGGCAACGAAATAAGAATTAATTGGCAAAAAGTAAACAATCAATTGTTATAAAGGTTTGGTTTCCCTTTGGAACCACTGGGACATGTAGTTTTCAACCCCCCAACATTTCATGAGATACATTTAAAAGTAATTTTGCATTTTTTCTAGACACAACCGCTGATCACGAAACTTCCATGAACTCATAATGCCTAAAACAAATGATATTCCTTAATAACATGCAAAATTGTGGCTAAAGTTTAATAAATGTATATCAAAAGAACATATTGCACCAGTGGTTCCTTTCAGAAACCACTCATAAAAGCAGTAGTACAAACTGATAACTTTCACTGTTAATGACCTCAATATGATCACAATAAAGAAAAGAAAAAAGATGAGACAATCTTCTACAATGACATAGCATAATCTCCGCTCCAAATGTTGCTTTGAATGCTGTAAGCGACTGTTAATACATTCTTAGCATACGTCTAGCTGTCTCTGTCTTGAAATAGCGTCGTGGTTTTATACGAAAGCCATCGGTACTTAAAAAGTTAATAAAATTCTGGGTTTCCTTTATTTTTTTTAACAGAGAAATGTTATGTGTGGCCATGTCTGGCTACTAAGAAGGCAGCAGCGGCAATAAAGTATTGGTTTTGTCCAAATTTTCATGAACAAGCAACGATTTGTAAGCTAGTGAATTCACTATTGTGATGCAAAAGCCGTGAATTGTTTCTTCACAAACCCGGGCTCTTTTTCGGATTGCTCCACGAAAATTGCGCATCAGCTTGTGAGTAGCATTCCTTACTGATCGAACTTTTGGCAAGAACTCATGTTGCATAACGTCGTTAAAATCTAAGAACGTTATGTACCGCACTTACCAAGCTTTTTCGGTCTTCTAGATCCAAAATGCTTCCACTCGGACGATTAAAGCTTAGTTGCGACGTCACATACAGAAACTCGTGTTTCGTCGCCTATTATGACAAATTTCAGTAGTTCTGTATCGTTTCTGACTTCCTGTAGTGACTCTAGCGTAAATTGCATTCGCCACAGGTTTTATTCGAAATTCAACAATTTTGGAACAAATTTTGCTATTACACGTTTTGTACCCAAAACATCCGAAGCAGATTCGTGGCATGTGGCAAATGATGTGCCATGTTGTCAACGGCATCTCTGATTGTGAATCGGTGATTGTTAATAATACATTACTTCACTTTTTTTTCGCGATTTCATCAGCCCAAAGGCGTTCGTCATCTTGAATGTCGCCACAGTCTTTTTCGAAACACTTATTCCATCCATAAATCTCTATTCTGCTCATAATATAATAATCAAAAATAATATTTAAGGTTCCTATAACTGTCTGCACTTCAGTCTGTTCTTATAGCAAGATTTAATACAAATCCTCTGATCCATTTTTATAGATAATCAATAATTGCCGATACTATCAAAACACATGCAACCTTTTGACAGTTGACAACAGGTGAAACAGCCGTTATGCCCAACATTATATAAATACTTTTCAGACATGTTTACTTAAACGGCAACGAAAAAAATCGCTCGAATCGGACGAATACAATTCGCGAAATAACAAGATTTCTGTTACTTCCCGATCATATCTGGTGTATTTTGATCCCTCCAACGAAATAAAAAGGTCTGCAATGCTCTGTTAAAGACAGTTGTGGTCTTGCGCAAATCGGGTTACTTTATCGAATGAATGGACATATCATTTGTTGAACAAATAATAAGAAATGGAAACACACATGTAAAAAACACCACCGTCACATCCTCCTCAAACAGGCAACGAAATAAGGCTCACAGTGAGGCTCACTAGTGAGCACAGAATGAAGTACGAAGTACGAAGCAGACTTTGGGACAGCACAATAAAGAAGCTGATGGAGATTACATTCTCGGATGATTTGTTCAACACGGGGAGGCGCTGAAGCTTGCGCAAAACGATAAGTTTTGCTTACATCTTGGTAGAACTCGTTTCCGACAGATACGGATAATGTTCCGCGCGGGCAGATCTTCAACAGAACGTAATTGTCGTTGAGGGCAAACTAGCTTTGTTACAAACAGGCGGCGTGCAGGGTCTATGATTCACTAGAGTTCAAACTGACAACGACGGATAATTGCTCCCGACACACCTGGTGGAACTGTCGAGATATCGTGGGAAAGCGATAACATCAACTCTTCTGCGGACACGGAAATCTAGATTTACGAGCCGCGTTGTCTCAGGCGTCTTGTCACGGTCCGCACGGCTTATCCCGTCGGAGGTTCGAGTCCTCCCCCGGGAAAGGGTGTGTGTGTGTGTGTGTGTGTGTGTGTGTGTGTGTGTGTGTGTCGTCCTTAGCATAAATTAAAGTTAGACTAAGTAGTGTGTAAGCTTACGGGCCGATGACCTCAGCAGTTTGGTCCCATAAGACCTTACCACAAATTTCTGGAGCTACGATAATGAATCTTTTTCTTCTTCCCGATGTTAATCATATGCGACGGAATTCGCCTCTGGTGTGTTACCTCCATTTTGTGCATCTGCGGCACCGCTATGATGTACTCATGTGGATTTGACGCTCTCCTCAATAGCACCCAGTTAGCGTTTTCATTTCTCTGCCTCGTGATGACTGGGTGTTGTGTGATGTCCTTAGGTTAGTTAGGTTTAAGTAGTTCTAAGTTCTAGGGGACTGATGACCATAGATGTTAAGTCCCATAGTGCTCAGAGCCATTTGAACCACTTTTTTAGCGTTTTCTCGCTCGGCCCCAAGGTCATTCGCCCTCCCTGCTTTGCCATTCGTTTCTAATCAGCTCCAGCCACAACAATTCATCCATTATGTTTGGGTGATAAAATGTTGGGAGATGATGTTAATATACACTGTCTCATCAAAAGCATCCGGACGTCCCTATGGAATGCGGAATTGACCACTAGACGTCACGAGATGGGGAACACGCCAGTAAAAAAGGATGCGATGAGTGTTGTGTTATCCGTGGAGAAGTACTAACAACACAATGGGTTGGTCAGGAGAGCTTAGTGAATTCGAAGTATACTGGTCACTAACAGGACATTTCAACCTTTCTAAAACCGCGCAAGTCGACTATTGTTGATGTGATTGTGAAGTGGAAACGCGAAGGAACAATCAAAGCTAAACTAATACCAGGCGCACCTGGTCATGGCCATCGAGGGCTGCGGAGGTGCAAAAAATCGCATGAAATCAGCAGAAAGAACCACTCGTAAGTTACAAAGTGCTACCGGCAATCCGGCTAACACAATAACTGTGGGTGGGAAGTTAAAAATAATACGGTACAGTGGCCGAGCAGTTCCTCGTGGGCAACACATTTCTGTAGTCAGTGCCACGCGACGCTTGAGGTGTCGTAAAGAGCGGCGGCATTGCACAGTGGATGACTGGAAACAAGTGATTCGGAGCTATGATTCACGACGCTGTGGCCCGTGGCAGTGTGTTGGAAGAGTTTGGGTTTTCTGACGCGTGGAGAACATTACTTGCCATCACGTGTAGTGACAACAGTGAAGTAGGAGGAGGTGGTGCTACAGTGTGGTAGTGTTTATCATGGTTGGGGTGCGGTCCTTTTACTGCGCCTAAGAAAGCGTTACTTGCGTAAGTATACAATAGCATTTAGAACATTGCTACGAAGCTTGTTTTTTTTTTAAGTAAGTAGAGTTTTGAAATTAAAAAAAGACCTGCAATGACATATCAATAATTTTATTTTTACATGAAAGCCTCTACCTTAATCTACTTTACTCAATAATTTCCGTCAGTATTGAGGCACTTATCATAACGTTGTACCAGTTTTTGAATACCCTCCTCATAGAAGTCTGCTGCCTGACTTGTTAACCACTGCATCACCACTGTTTTGACTTCGTCATCGTCTTGAAGACGCTGACCGCCCAGGTGTTTCTTCAAGTGCAGGAACAGATGGTAGTCACTGGACGCAAGATCGGGGCTGTACGGAGGATGATCTAGAGTTTCCCATCGAAAAGATGTGATGAGATCTTTGGTCTTATTCGCCACATGCGGACGGGCATTAACTTGCAGCAAAACGATGCCCTTGCTCAACTTCCATGGACTGTTGCTTTGATTCTTGTGTGACGTAGGCCACCCATGTTTCATCGCCCGTAACAATTTTGCTTAATAAATCATCACCATCGTTGTGGTACCGCTCAAGGAAAGTCAGTGCACTGTCTAAACGTTTGCTTTTGTGCACATCCGTCAACATTTTCGGTACCCAACGTGCGCATAATTTTCGGTAATTCAAGTCCTCGGTCACACTGCCATACAAAACACTGCGAGAAACATTAGGAAAGTCACCCCGCAAGGAGGAAATCGTAAAGCGTCTGTTTTCTCTCACCTTATTGTCCACTTCCTGCACCAAACTTTCATTAACAACTGAAGGACGCCCACTCCGTTGTTCATCATGCACATTTGTGCGGCCATCTTTAAATGCTCTCACCCACTTTCTTACCATTCCATCACTCATAATGTTTTCTCTGTAAACTGCACAGATCTCACGATGAATATCGATCGCTTTTAGGCCTTTAGCACTAAGAAATCTTATAACAGCCCGTACTTCACAGTCGGCGGGACTCACGATTATCGGAGGCATCTTAAACACTCAGTATACAACGAAAACAAGGAAGAATCAGACTGTAATGGCGGTATGTTACGGTAGAGGCTTTCATGTAGAAAATAAAACTATTGAGATATCTTAGCACGTCTTTTTTTAAATTTCAAAACGGTACTTACTTAAAAAACACGCCTCGTACTACGCTGAGTGGAGGAACAGTTGGCAATCGATGACTGATTGCCTCAGCATGGCCATGCAGATTTTGATTTTCCGTGGTTCCCCTAAGTCGCGAAAGACAAATGACGGGACGGTTATTTTAGAAAGGACACTCGATCGATTTCCTCTTCGCATGCGAGCGTATGTTTCGTCCTCAAACCTTCGGCGTCCACAGGACTTTGAACCATAATCTCTCTCTTTTTTCCTTCTTTTTTATGAAGAATTAGGTAGCATAAAGCAAACCTTGGATAGTTTGGTGGTCAAAGATGAACCCTTAGAAGGGATACATCGATATTTCCCAGCTGCGCTGTAGAGTTTCACCACTGGACAGTCCTTGTCAATAATCCAGTCATTGACGCCATACAATCCTGAATCTTTTTGTGGACATGAAACAGAGCCTCTGAACTGCGCCAATGTCTTGTTAAAGCCAACGCACACAGGAGTACCCTTGTAAAGATTCCTTCATGCACAAGAGCAAAACAGCGAGACGGTACGCACTTCTACAGAGACAGACCTACAAGCCTTAGAGCCGCTACAGACGTCTTATGGCTATTTCTCCACATTCCTGAGAACTGTTTCGAGAGCGACACGGCAAGATACCAGTACTGCACGCTCCTGTGTCAATAGCGAGCTGCCCTGGCGCAATGATCCTTGCAGCTGTGCAGCCGCCGTCATGACGGCGCAGCCTCTCGTTTTACGTGCGAGAAACGCTTTCTTTGTGGAACACTGAGCCTTGGGTACAAATCAGCAGCTCAGCGAGCGCTCCACAGTGGCTGTAAAAACGTGAGTGCGAGAAAAAAAAGCGTCTGATTTTGAAAAAATAACAAATGGAAATGCACAGCTAATGAGTTGTGTCTAGAGAAATTTTGTAATTCGGGATTAAACTGCTACTAATTTCCTCATTAGGAAATGCAGTCTCTCTTCCAAAACGAATGTGTAAAAATGGAAATCTGCTTAGCCTGTTAGTAAAGGTACATGTAATCACTATCTACATGTAGATTTCCTCCGAGATTCAACTTTAGAATGCTCCGTAGCCCCATAAAAATATCCCGCATAAACCTTATAACCGTACGTATACTTTACGCTATGTGATACAAAGGCAAACTTTCCACGTATCGGCCATTCTGTCGTGAATTACAAGAATGGCAGTTGTTATTACATCTACGCCATTGCGTTTTCGCTTTGGGAGACACACCTTCCTCGTACATAGAGCTATGCTGTTCAAATGTTCAGATGTGTGTGAAATCTTATGAGACTTAACTGCTAAGGTCATCAGTCCCTAAGCTTATACACTACTTAACCTAAATTATCCTAAGGACAAACACGCACACCCATGCCCGAGGGAGGACTCGAACCTCCGCCGGAACCAGCCGCACAGTCCATGACTGCAGTGCGCTGACCGCTCGGCTAATCCCGCACGGCATAGAGCTATTCTGAGATCGAACTGCCTCAGTTTCAAAAGAAAATTTTTACGAACTACTACTTGTCTTGTGATCTGCTAGGCATGCATGTTCTGGTCATTCCAGGATTATTCTTTATCCTGAGACGAACATTCTACGTTTTGTCAGCAACCAATCGACCTAATCACTCATATGCTAGCTGCCTATTGAGTTCCAGACTGTCTCTACGAAATCAGGCTCGTCGTAGATAGGTAGTGAGACATTCAAGTCTACTCGCCCACTTTCTCACACATCATTGTGACAGTGACTACACTAGATGACACTTCGTTTTCTGAGACGGAGTTTGCCTTATAGCACAATGCATTTTCTTTTTGAACCTCCTTAACTACACTCCTGGAAATGGAAAAAAGAACACATTGACACCGGTGTGTCAGACCCACCATACTTGCTCCGGACACTGCGAGAGGGCTGTACAAGCAATGATCACACGCACGGCACAGCGGACACACCAGGAACCGCTGTGTTGGCCGTCGAATGGCGTTAGCTGCGCAGCTTTTGTGCATCGCCGCCGTCAGTGTCAGCCAGTTTGCCGTGGCATACGGAGCTCCATCGCAGTCTTTAACACTGGTAGCATGCCGCGACAGCGTGGACGTGAACCGTATGTGCAGTTGACGGACTTTGAGCGAGGGCGTATAGTGGGCAAGCGGGAGGCCAGGTGGACGTACCGCCGAATTGCTCAACACGTGGGGCGTGAGGTCTCCACAGTACATCGATGTTGTCGCCAGTGGTCGCCGGAAGGTGCAGGTGCCCGTCGACCTGGGACCGGACCGCAGCGACGCACGGATGCACGCCAAGACCGTAGGATCCTACGCAGTGCAGTAGGGGACCGCACCGCCACTTCCAAGCAAATTAGGGACACTGTTGCTCCTGGGGTATCGGCGAGGACCATTCGCAACCGTCTCCATGAAGCTGGGCTACGGTCCCGCACACCGTTAGGCCGTCTTCCGCTCACGCCCCAACATCGTGCAGCGCGCCTCCAGTGGTGTCGCGACAGGCGTGAATGGAGGGACGAATGGAGACGTGTCGTCCTCAGCTATGAGAGTCGCTTCTGCCTTGGTGCCAATGATGGTCGTATGCGTGTTTGGCGCCGTGCAGGTGAGCGCCACAATCAGGACTGCATACGACCGAGGCACACAGGGCCAACACCCGGCATCATGGTGTGGGGAGCGATCTCCTACACTGGGCGTACACCTCTGGTGATCGTCGAGGGGACACTGAATAGTGCACGGTACATCCAAACCGTCATCGAACCCATCGTTCTACCATTCCTAGACCGGCAAGGGAACTTGCTGTTCCAACAGGACAATGCACGTCCGCATGTATCCCGTGCCACCCAACGTGCTCTAGAAGGTGTAAGTCAACTTACCTGGCCAGCAAGATCTCCGGATCTGTCCCCCATTGAGCATGTTTGGGACTGGATGAAGCGTCGTCTCACGCGGTCTGCACGTCGAGCACGAACGCTGGTCCAACTGAGGCGCCAGGTGGAAATGGCATGGCAAGCCGTTCCACAGGACTACATCCAGCATCTCTACGATCGTCTCCATGGGAGAATAGCAGCCTGCATTGCTGCGAAAGGTGGATATACACTGTACTAGTGCCGACATTGTGCATGCTCTGTTGCCTGTGTCAAAGTGCCTGTGGTTCTGTCAGTGTGATCATGTGATGTATCTGACCCCAGGAATGTGTCAATAAAGTTTCCCCTTCCTGGGACAATGAATTCACGGTGTTCTTATTTCAATTTCCAGGAGTGTATTTCATACCTGTGTGTAATGGCAGCATCGCAAGGCCGTTGAACCTCATTTTCTAATACACAACGTAAGATTTAAAAAATTATCATCCATCACACAAATGAACCCCATATGTTCTTGCAGCTGTCTCGTTTTGTTAGAATTACCCCAGGAAAGCACTGTTTCTCATATACGATTGTTGCTTGCTCACGGGCTACGAATACTGATCGGATACTGGCAACTGTACTGTTAAGAGCCGTAAACTGGAATCAGCATCACCATAAATCATGGTATAGGAACACAGGACAGTTCGTGGAGCAGAATAGTCAGCGTTTAGAAGAGAGTTGGGCTATTTTCTCTTTGTAGAAGAATGCATCTCTTGCACAACAGAAATTGTATTAGATTAACAACAAATTTTATCACAGAGTTGACCGCTAGACTGATGTGTTTAAGCTTATGCACTTGAAAGACCAACGTCTCAATAAGCTAAACGCTTGTCCTTTAATCGGAGGAACAATCATCTGACCTAGTGGTGTCGAGCATGGGGGGTAATTCGGTTCTGATCAGGAGCAGAGACTGAATTTCCGTCCAGCCGTCCCGATTTAGACAGTCCATGATTTCCCTTTGTCACTCTCTTCGACAAGGCAATCCCACTAACACAATCAGTTTACCATGAAAACCGATGGGAGGCCCTAGCCATACGAAATTTCATTTCACCTTGAAAATGCTCTTCACACGCTGAACTAACAAAGAAAACTTCGCTCTAACCCAGTTTCTGAATACAGATTTCTTCGAAATCCACAAAATAGAAAAGTGAACTTAAAAAGTAAAGAATTATGAGAAGAGTGAAATATACAGCATCCATTTAAATACGAAGCAATAATTCTTTGCACTATGGAAGACCTTCTACGAGGGCTATTCGGAATGTAAGGTCCGATCAGTCGCGAAATGGAAACCACTCTGAAAATACCGTAAAATTTTGCAGGGTCTCTAGTATGTCCGTCGATCACGTCACTTCGCTCTGTTCAGTCCTGAGCGTACAGTGAACACGTAAAGATGCCTAGAAAATAGTGTCTCCCGCCAAGTATGAGCATCTGGTGAGCGATCTCGCCTGATGTCATGCAGTCCGCATAACATAACTGTCATGCAGTTCGTTCTACACGACAATTCTCGGCCAGACTCTGCAGGGGGCAATGAACATGTTCCTGCAGGGTTTCCGATGAAAAGTGTTTTATCACCCACAATACAGCCCGTAATTGTCTCCCCATGAGTTTCATCTCTGCTCTCATGAACCACAGGCTTGGATGACAACATTTTGACACAGACAGTGAGCTGTAGAACAGCGAACAGAATTGGCGGAGAGCACGGGCAGATGCCTTCTATGATGAGGGTGTTGGAAAGTTGGTACAACGCTGCGATAACTGTCTACGTCGGATCGGCGACTATGAAGAGAAGTAGCTGGAAGGTGCTGCTTACAGTTGCAAATAAAACATTTTTCATTTTCACAGTGGTCTCCGTTTTGCGACCGATTGGACATTACTTTTCGAATGCTCTTCGTATATTGCAGAAACAATCATCACGATTAATTATAATAACGACCATTGTAGATCACAATTGGCATTTTGGTACGAATTTCTTAATAAATAAAAGGAAAATGCTTTATGTTAATGCTTTTGGATTTCAAACGCTTTACCAATAAGGATGTTATTGTTCACACAGGACACATGAAAACTATGAGAATTAGGGCTATGGCGAGAACGCAACAATTTGCTAAACAGGTTGGCGCCAATCAAAAAACTCACCTGGACAGGAAAAGACAACGTCTCAATAGCCTTCGCACAGGAGTATCTATATCTATCTAGGGCCGAAAGAACAAGGTGGGGCTTCTCGTGTGTATCAGTTATGTCTGACTTTGGAGAACAACACACAACAATGCATTTCATGAACTGCCAATTACGTCCGGCAACATGCTTATTTGAAGGCTTTTGTTAAACGTTTGTAAGTAGGCTGTTTAGGTTTTTATGTTGGTAACGCCACGTAGCGCTCTGTATGAAAATCACTGACTGTGCTGTGTGCAGTCTGTGGCTGGTTGGCATTGTTGGAATATTTGCTATAGTAATGTTGAGCAGTTGGATGTGAACAGCGCATAGCGTTGCGCAATTGGAGGTGAGCCGCCAGCAGTGGTGGATATGGGGAGAGAGGTGGCAGAATTTTGAGAGCGGACGATCTGGACGTGTGTCCGCCAGAATAAGGAAATTTGTAAGACTGGTTGTCATTAACTGATATATGTATTATGACTTTTGAACATTATTAAGGTAAATACATTGTTTGTTCTCTGTCAAAATCTTTTATTTGCTGACTATGCCTATCAGTAGTTAGTGCCATCCGTAGTTAGACTCTTTTATTTAGCTGGCAGTATTGGCGCTCACTGTATTGCAGTAGTTCGAGTAACGAAGATTTTTGTGAGGTAAGTGATTCATGAAAGGTATAGGCTATTGTTAGTCAGGGCCATTCTTTTGTGGGGATTATTGAAAGTCAGATTGCGTTGCGCTAAAAATATTGTGTGCCAGTTTAGTATTGATCAGAATAAGAAAAGATAGAAATGTCTGAATACGTTCAGTTTAGCTCAGCTGTTTGAAAATCAAATAACGTAAGAGGTTTCATCAGCACACTCATTAATAATTGTCCAAAGGGGACGTTTCATCTTTCGGCGTATAAAGTAGTGGTCCACAAAACTCTTCTGCTCCTAACGGTTCGTCCAGGACTGCGCTGCACATCTTCAGAGGCGTTGCTCTTCCCTTGAGTCATGCCGACTAACGGCATATATAATGCTGAAAAGAGGCATTCCACAGGAACGCGTGATATGCAGAAGTGATCCTTGTCAAAGATAAAACAACGGAGATTAAAAAAGAAGGGAGGGGGCACCACACACGTTGTACGTTATTATGAAGCCAGAGTGGGTGTCATTTTAAAGCCCAGAACATTAGCAGACTCCAGTGTAGATGTGCGTCTTGTTCCTTATTTCCGTCGTGTGCGTGCAATAACTGTTTTAAATACTAAAAATTATGGAGCTTACATGAATAACGCAGTGTCAGGAAGGCAATTTCGAACGTTTTTTCTGTTCTCGAATGCCTATTTGCTCTAGTAATACGACACTGAGTGGCATCACAGTGAAGTGTCACCGCGGTTAACTATGGGAGTGTGGATGAGGTCTACCTAATGTTTTGGGCTAGTGAAGATGGCGGACATGGGCTTCAAGTTTGTGACGTAATGGTACCTCCCTTTTTTTTTTACCTCCATGGATAAAACTTGATAAAAAACTGTTTAGCGATTCTCCAGAGCTACTGTCCATATATCGTTAAGTTTCATGGTTTCTTCTTTCCTATTAAATTATCCCTATGTTTATGTATTTCAATGGCTTCTTTACACAGTAGTAGGTAACACTTCCTGGTCGTAGTTCAATTTTTGTTTCAGAAAACTTCACTTCTTGACTTCCTGTCCGAAGATCGTGCCTGCTACAACCAATATGTCTATTTTCACTAGTCGGCAAAGACTTTTGTGTTTCTTTAGCCGCGTATTCACGCTTTTCATGGTTGTTCCAGTATAAACTTTACCATATGTGCACAGAATTTTATATTCGCCACATGCTGACAAATGAGAGCGTTTATCCTTCACAGATCGGAGTGCTTGACCTATTTCTTTGTTGGTCTAAAACCCAGTCTAAAGACATTTTTCTGTAAAATCTTTCCAATTCGATCTGTTACTTTTTTCATAAAAGTGGGAGAATCTGTAATCTTCCATTGTTGTTTTTCATGCTTGTCCTTTGACCTTCCGTTATTTGGTCATAGAATTCTGTTTACTTTCTTCGCCGAGTAGCCATTTTTCTCGGAACACTGCTTAAATGTTTTAATTCGGCGTCCAAGTATTCCGGCGTGCAAATCCTTTTGGTTCTATCGGCAAGACTTTTAATGACACCTCTCTTTCGTTGTGGTTGGTGGTTTGAGTTTTTATGTAAATATCTATCTGTGTGCATTACTTCTCGTAAAACCTTATGTCCCAAACTTCCATCGGTCTGTCCCACAACTAAAACATCCAAGAAAGATATTTCGTAATCATTTTCTATTTCCATGGTACACTGGAATCGTAGAATTATGTTATTTAGAAAACCAAAGAATTCGTCCAATGTTTCTTTACGATTTGATTCTTTTAACGTCAGGATTGTAAAAAAAAAAACTCAAAAGAGACCCTACAGCCGGTGTACTGAGGAAAACATATAATCTGATAAAGTCTTCCACTTCTGTTCAAAAAGAAGAAAAAAAGAGCTTTATTGAAGACTGAAGCTTTGTGTCCTAGACTTTATTGTCAAGCGAAAATTCATAAAATTAGTCTTCCCCTGAGACCCACTGTTACGTCTATCAATTCTCTCACGTATGAAATAGCAAGATATGTGGGTACTCGTTTACAGCCATATATTGGGAAAACTGACTCATATATAAAAGACTCGCGTCATTTTATAGATATAATTGAAGGCTTAATTCTCGCTCCTGAAGATGTCATTGTCAGTTTCGACATAGTGTCTTTATTCACTGTGATCCCAGTCAACGAAGTTATGATATTTACAACGAATAATTTTCGTGGAGATTTGTCTGCTATTTTCAGTCATTGCTTACTTCCAATCAGTTTCAATGCTATGATAAATTTCATGAAAAATTTGATGGTGTTACAATGGGTAGCCCATTAGGTCCTGTTATAGCTAATTTCTTTGTGGAGAAATTCAACAGTTTAGCTTTAGAAAAAGCTAAAACGAAACGATCTCGCTCGTATCGGTTTGTGTTTGACAAATTTGTGGCCTGGTCACAGACTTCTACGACCAAATAACAGAAGGCCGAAGAACAAGCATGAAAAACAACGATGGAAGAATACAGTTTCTACCTCTTTTATTAAAAAAAGTAACAGATCAGATCGAAAAGTTTTTATAGGAATATAACATTATACTGGATTTTAGACCAATAAAGAAAATAGGTCAAGGACTCCGATCAGCGAAAGATAGCCGCCCTCCTCTATCAGCATGTGGCGTATATAAAATTCCGTGTACATGTGGTATAGTTTATAGTATTCGTGTACCCTGTGTATATGTTATGTAAATTGAAGAGGAAATGAACAGAAACAAAAGGAAAGGAAAGGAGCTGGTGATATCAGCTGCATCGGGACTTTATGCGGAATCAGCGGCGAAGAATGAAATTGTGTGCTAGACTGGGATTCGAACCCGGATCTCCTGTTTACTAGGAAGTTATGTTAGATAGCTATCATCAGTTCCTTCCCTTTCCAACGAGCGAGGTGGCGCAGTGGTTAGCACACTGGACTCGCATTCGGGAGGACGACGGTTCAATCCCGCCTCCGGCCATCCTGAATGGTTCAAATGGCTCTGAGCACTATGGGACTTAACATTGTTGGTCATCAGTCCCCTAGAACTTAGAACTACTTAAACCTAACTAACCTAAGGACATCACACACATCCATGCCCGAGGCAGGATTCGAACCTGCGATCGTAGCGGTCACG
This sequence comes from Schistocerca gregaria, assembly GCF_023897955.1. Taxonomy (NCBI): domain Eukaryota; kingdom Metazoa; phylum Arthropoda; class Insecta; order Orthoptera; family Acrididae; genus Schistocerca; species Schistocerca gregaria. The sequence continues at coordinate 432,718,569 of NC_064921.1, forward strand.
CGGTTCCAGACTGAGGCGCCTAGAACCGGACGGCCACACTGGCCGGCGGCCATTCTGATTTAGGTTTTCTGTGATTTCCCTAAATCGCTCCAGGTAATTGTCGGTATGGTTCTTTTGAAGGGGCACGGCTGACTTCCTTCCCCATATTTCCCTAATCCGATGAGACCGATGGCCTCGCAGTTTGGTCTCTTCCCCCAAACAACCCGACTCCTTCCCTTTCCATTCCTTTCTCCCATTTCCATCTTCAATTTATGTAATACTTATCACAGCTGCGGATTCCGAATTGTGTCTCTTCTTTCGGATATGTCGCAAAGAACAGACACCACGCTTTCATGTAACACATACTATGTACTTGTGTCTAGTGTCATCCCATATAAAAGTGTGAGAACGTGTTTCGAAATGTATGCGAATCGTGTAAATGAGGAAGGACGTGGGAATCAGCCCAGTATTCACCCAATCGGATGTGAGAAACCGCCTAAAATCCACATCCAAGCTGGCCGACACAGCGGCCCTCGTCGTTAATCCACTGAGTGGTTTCAATGTGGGGCCAGCGCGCCTCCCGGAATTCCGAAAGCGGCTTGCTAACGCGCGGTTATCAACGGCGGCTGCAATAGCTACGGACTATATTCTCGTGAAAGAGCAATTTAGAGAAAAGACATCAACACGGAAAGAGAGGAAGACAAAGACGGGGAGAGAGAGGGGCCGGGGGGGGGGGGTCGGATGGAGGGAAGAATGGCAGAGAGGAGAAGGCGCAATACATGTACGGTTTGGTAATAAGCTTCACGAAATTCTGCTACATATAGCTAACAACTGAGCAGTACTTTACCAATAGCTGTCAGAGGAAACTGCCGCGTCGCAGCTGAATACGAACCTGAAACAGAGAACAAGAACGTCAGCACAGCACCTATATAAGTTAGATACGATCATTGGAGTTATATAAAAACTGAACGAACACTATTAGTAGCATCCACCATCACATTCATATTTAACGGCAAGTAGGAATGTGATGCATAATATTTTTAAGTCATTATCACTCATAAAAAGGACGGATGTTAGAATTAACGTTTAACCTTCTTACCTCAGAGTCTTTGAAAATCAAAGTTCTACGTACGAAACAGCTTCAGATGTCTAATTACTCTATAAATGAGTTTAAGTGTTAAATATTTGGCGCTAAGCACGTAAAACATTTTTTTCAGAAAAGCTAGTTTTTCTTCTAAACAGTGTATTGTGCAGTGATATAAATTTGTAGGTATCTTCAGTGATATATGTGCATACTGCCAGCAAAATGTGTAGTGTACATAGTTAGTAATAAAGAAATAATAAGCTAAAACAAAACTTCGTGTCTGATGCTAAAGTTTTACTGCACGAGCAGCGAAAATGTAGTGAAAAGAATGTAGAAGCATGCACCTGGATGCAGGACCTTTCGTCCTTTCATTATTTTGTGGGAGGGATTACCGAGAAAAAGTTTCGAAAAGGTTCGAAATTATTTGTAAAGTTTGTTGTAATTCGCTAAGTGTTTTCTTTATCAAATAATGAATGAAAATTGTTTTGGTAATTTGCGTGCCGTGAATTTTGCTGCCTGAACACGTATACACAGTTTGTAACTGCAATAGTTTTTCTCCTGTATTAAATCTTTAAAGTAGTTTTATTCCGTTCAGTTAGTAGATCATGAAAGGATTTAAAATTTTTAAATTCGGCCAATCATCGTATAAAATACTTAAAACCAATTTTTTGCCACCCATGGTAGCCGTTAGATAAGCAACCTATAACGAAGGGAGCGGATGATCGGATGACAGTGTTAGATGTGAACGTTAGATATTAGATCAGATTTAACGCCTGTCTCTTGATATCGATGGTCAGTGGTGCAATGTACCGATGTCCTTTACGCTCTGAGCAGTATTCTAGAATCTGAGGACCGCTAGGCTCAATTTGTGACGTAGATCCAACAAGGGCAAATTATGTGATAACTAAATTCCAGAAATAGCATTTTCGAACCACTTTCGAATTGAAAGCCTGTAACGCAGCATTTAATATTTATGATTTAACGAATTGATAACATTAAAAAAGATATTATTAAGGTACTCAAAACGATTGATTGTGATCACTATGAGCAATTACACCACTTTAAAAAACAAAAAAAACCATGTTGACATTCATATCTATGCAATTATCTGTATTTCAGTTCTATTAATTGCTTATTGTAAATACACTGCAAGGCAAAAAATTGAAGTACCCAGAAGGCGAGGAGGAAACGAAGTGAAACTTCACAGGTGGAGAGGGTTTCTGGTGTTATTTCAGTGATTTCAAAATTGAGTCAAATTTACAAGGTATTTGTCAGAATGGGCCCACTTATCAATATGACATTTCACCCTCCTCTGTCCTGGATGCATGCACTGCTTCTGTTAGGAAATATGTCACAGAGCCGTTGTATCCTCTTCTAAGCCAACCTGGCCCACAACTATTGTAAATGGTCGTTGATATCTTGGATACTGATGCTGGGACAAGAGGTAGACCTCCGAGCTGGTCCCATACATGTTCTATTGGGGACAGATCTGGTGATATTGCTGGGCACGGAAGCACCGTAACGTCACACTGACTCATAATAGAGACACTTCCCTTCTGTAGACGAGCACTGTCCTGTTGAAAAATGGCGTCAAGGTACTCTCGCATGAGACATAAAATATGAGGATACAGGATGTCCGTGACATACTGTTGTGTTTGTCAGTGTTCCCTCAATCGCTACAAGATGTGATCTGAAGACATACGCAATGGATCCCCACACCAGGACGCCAGGGTTAACACCCTTGTACCCCTCCAAAACACTGGAAGGACGGGATCTCTCCACAAGTCGCCGCCGTACTCGCCGATGGTGGTCATCTGGGGTAGAGCAGAACCACTACTCATAGCAGAACACAAGGCGACGACATTCGTCAGCAGTCCACGTTTCCTTATTAAGTCACCCCCAGTGCAGTAATCTGTGTTGTGGTGTTACGTGCAGCACACGAATGGGATGGTGAGTCCCTAGTCCGGTCGCTGCTGGTCTCCAATCAATGATGCGGGAAGACACACAGCATTGGATCGAGTCCATTGCTTGTCACGTTCGAATGCAGTCCAACACTGAGTCACTGTCACATGCGAATGCCTCCCATACCTGATACTGAGCGATTCGACCAGCTGGCCAAATGAAGTTCCACAGTGAGGCTCCACTCAGTCAGATGCTGGTAAATGTGTATCATACGGGTACGTGGCATCTCCCTGTCCTTGACAGTGATCAGTCAACATGTGACGCAATTCACGCCTACCAGACCCAGTAACAATGCTGAACACGAACAACACTAATGCTACATGGTGGTCGCTCTGCCTATCGTAGAGAATTGCAATTCTAGTCATTTTCGTGCCCGGCGATGGTGTGTACGTGAACAAAGCTACACTGACATCAGAGCAAGTCTTCTGGGTACTTCACTTTTTTTTAAATAGGCAGTGTAATTTCATATACGTTTTCTACAAGCTGCCAGACCACACAATTAAAACGGAAATTTGTTTTATTTTAAATTTTTGTGCTTGGGTTTACTTGGCTGCAGCCCAAATAGCCTGCGCACAAACATGCCCTGGGTGGAGACCAAAGGGTTAAGTATCGCCACCCGGCGGAGGGCGTTCACTCGGTATGCAGCGCGCGTCGGACTGTTCAGCGCAGGAACAGGTTGTTCCAGATGCTAATTGACTCTGACGTCAGCTACGTAGCATTAACTCCACGGGTACTTACGAGAACCCTCCTGAAAGTTCGGCGACGCCGATCACTGGAGATCACTGGAGGTTTTCATCCAGTACGTTGGTATCAATTGTGTGTACCATCATCGTCTTGTTATTGCAGGTTTCGAACACTTGACGTACTGACAGCATTCAGTACTTAACAAAAGCTTTACGTACTCGTTCTGAGTGCACTTGCAGAGCGTATTTTATTTTCCCGCAAGCGGGATACCCTGCCGCTGTAGTTGAGCGGTTCTAGGCCCATCAGTCCGGAACCACGCGACTGCTACGGTCGCAGGTTCGAATCCTACCTCGGGCATGGATGCGTGTGATGTCCTTAGGTTAGTTAGGTTTAAGTAGTTCTAAGTCTAGGGGACTGATGACCTCATATTTTAGGTCCCCTAGTGCTTAGCGCCATTTGAGCAAGCGGGATAGTATTTAGTACGTCGCAAACTCTGTGCGGATTTTAAATAAAGTAATTATGGGCGTTAGACCGTGTCTTTTAAATCACAAAAGCACTAAATTGCTATTTAGAAGGTGTGTCATTTTAAAACAGTAAAGCAACTAATTTGCTGAGGTTTCGGCCGACTTGCTGCGGATCTCTTCAGGGCGGTTAACTCAAAACAGCCAGCAGTTATTCGGTCTGAACAGTACCGCAACAAGTCTTTCGAAACGTGGGCGGCTTAGCTGCTTTAGTGTTTTAAAGTGACGCGTCCTAACACCCGAAATAAATTTATTCAAGATGATACTGTCCTTGGAACCAGAATGAGATTTTCACTGTGCAGCTGAGTGTGCGCTGATATGAAACTTCCTGGCAGATTAAAACTGTGTGCCGGACCGAGACTCGAACTCGGGACCTTTGCCTTTCGCGGGCAAGTGCTCTACCATCTTTTTTTTTAATCTCCTTTTGTTCGTTTTCGTTTGTTGTATCTGCTCCGGGCGGACGTTGAAAGATACCCGTTTTAGTTCGTTATTGATCCATTAACTCAGTTTTTTTTACTGCAGAGAGCAGCTAATTCTCTGACCGAACACGCTAAGCTACCATGCCGGCGTTCCATCTGCGCTGCCCAAGCACGACTCACGCCCGGTACTCACAGCTTTACTTCTGCCTGTATCCGTCTCCTACCTTCCAAACTTTACACAAGCTCTCCTGCGAACCTTGCAGAACTAGCACTCCTGAAAGAAAGGATATTGCGGAGACATGGCTTAGCCACAGCCTGAGGAATGTTTCCAGAATGAGATTTTCACTCTGCAGCGGAGTGTGCGCTGATGGTAGAGCACTTGCCCGCGAAAGGCAAAGGTCCCGAGTTCGAGTCTCGGTCCGGCACTCAGTTTTAACCTGCCAAGGAGTTTCACTGTCCGTGGAGGCCTACGAACTTACGAATGTGCGAAATTATTAGTACTCTGGCACAAAACAGGATTTCCCTTATTTCGGCTACCATCCGTATAATCGCAAATAAGGAAATTAATTTGCGTTTATGTACAACATTAAATTTCTACGAACTGATACCGGAAGCTTCAGTGTACAATAGTGTGACTATTGTCGCAACGGAGTTCCTGCATTAGCAGCCGTAAAATCGCAAAAAGGGTAGCAGGAGGTGGTCTGGAGTGACGGTGACGTTATGTGGAGGAAGACCCCGCCAATCCCCTCGGGCAGGCGATGACGGCACGCATCTGCAGTTTCCGGCGTGATCACCACTTTCGCCCCGCCGAGATGGCAGGAACCCTCGCGCGTTGACGTCAGCGATAATTCGCGGACACGGCTCTCCTCATTACCGGACTCACGGGCGAGCATGACCTCTCTCTCACGTCGCGAGCCAGCTAACTGCGGCTGCGACCAGGGGACGAGCTCGTCTGGCAACTCGCTACAGGGTAGAGGTTTTAACCTACACTGATATCGTGGTTGTAGTACTGGGCGTTTACAGATTATTCGTCGTTTTCACCAAGACAGAAGAGAAATACGTGTTCTCACTATCATCCCAAAGATGAAGTATTAATGTTACATCAATACCGTTAGATGGTACATGCGGTCTATCTATAAACATGCAAGCTATTGTCGTTGGAGAAAAATTCCGCACAACTGACAGTTCAATAAAAGTCTTTTCGGTTTCAGGCCGCATTGTCGTCTATAAAATTCCGACGTTGCGCAGACTATTGCAAGGCGCCTTCCTCAGGGTGTATCTCTAACGTCGGAATTTTATAGATAACAATGCGGCCTCAAATCCAGAAGAATTTAATTGACTGTGACAACGGCCGCGGAAACCTACGTTTACGGCTAAGAGATGGTAGCTCATGTGTACTTGACGACGCAGGAAGAGACAATTTTGTTGTAATTCGATGGAAATATGAACATCATACTCCTCCTGCAACGTCAGTTATTGAGATCCCTGAAGAAACTAGGGTAAGGTTGCTGTGGATACTGGCAATAGGCGCATACTAGCGCTCGTTAAGTATACCCCCTGTTGCCAAAAATTCGCCACCTTAGCAGTGAGTTACTCCATAAAGACACAAAGCAACAGTGAACAAAGCTAATATTTACACTATTTTCTTGTAATTGATTAGCATTAATGATTGAAAGTCCTAGTGATATGGTGAAAGTGGTTAAATTTCCGCAGCCGTCATTGGAAAGTACGAGCAATTCACACAATATTGTCTTATTACAGGGTGTTTCAAAAATGACCGGTGTATTTGAAACGGCAATAAAAACTAAACGAGCAGCGATAGAAATATACCGTTTCTTGCAATATGCTTGGGACAACAGTACATTTTCAGGCGGACAAACTTTCGAAATTACAGTAGTTACAATTTTCAACAACAGATGGCGCTGCAAGTGATGTGTAAGATATAGAAGACAACACAGTCTGTGGGTGCGCCATTCTGTACGTCGTCTTTCTTCTGCAAGCGTGTGCTGTTCACAGCGTGCAAGTGTGCTGTGGACAGCATAGTTTATTCCTTAGAACAGAGGATTTTTCTGGTGTTGGAATTCCACCGCCTAGAACACAGTGTTGTTGCAACAAGACGAAGTTTTCAACGGAGGTTTAATGTAACCAAAGGACCGAAAAGCGATACAATAAAGGATGTTTGAAAAATTTCAACGGACTGGGAACGTGACGGATGAACGTGCTGGAAAGGTAGGGCGACTGTGTACGGCAACCACAGAGGGCAACGCACAGCTAGTGCAGCAGGCGATCCAACAGCGGCCTCGGGTTTCCGTTCGCCGTGTTGCAGCTGCGGTCCAAATGACGCCAACGTCCACGTATCGTCTCATGCGCCAGAGTTTACACCTCTATCCATACAAAATTCAAACGCGGCAACCCCTCAGCGCCGCTACCATTGCTGCACGAGAGACATTCGCTAACGATATAGTGCACAGGATTGATGACGGCGATATGCATGTGGGCAGCATTTGGTTTACTGACGAAGCTTATTTTTACCTGGACGGCTTCGTCAATAAACAGAACTGGCGCATATGGGGAACCGAAAAGCCCCATGTTACACTCCCATCGTCCCTGCATCCTCAAAAAGTACTGGTCTGGGCCGCCATTTCTTCCAAAGGAATCATTGGCCCATTTTTCAGATCCGAAACGATTACTGCATCACGCTATCTGGACATTCTTCGTGAATTTGTGGCGGTACAAACTGCCTTAGACGACACTGCGAACACCTCGTGGTTTATGCAAGATGGTGCCCGGCCACATCGCACGGCCGACGTCTTTAATTTCCTGAATGAATATTTCGATGATCGTGTGATTGCTTTGGGCTATCCGAAACATACAGGAGGCGGCGTGGATTAGCCTCCCTATTCGCCAGACATGAACCCCTGTGACTTCTTTCTGTGGGGACACTTGAAAGACCAGGTGTACCGCCAGAATCCAGAAACAATTGAACAGCTGAAGCAGTACATCTCATCTGCATGTGAAGCCATTCCGCGAGACACGGTGTCAAAGGTTTTGGGTAATTTCATTCAGAGACTACGCCATATTATTTGCTACGCATGGTGGATATGTGGAAAATATCGTACTATAGAGTTTCCCAGACCGCAGCGCCATCTGTTGTTGACAATTGTAACTACTGTAATTTCGAAAGTTTGTCTGCCTGAAAATGTACTGTTGTCCCAAGCATATTGCAACAAACGGTGTATTTCTACCGCTCCTCGTTTAGTTTGTATTGCCGTTTCAAATATACCGGTCATTTTTGAAACAACCTGTAACAGTATGAAGTTGTGTGCTGTGGACGAAGACTAGTTGGTGTTGAGCGATGCAGTACGAGTTGCCATGAATCAGCCACCACGAATATTGTCTAATCTTAGGCCTAAGTAGGCCAATATGTACAAAATTTAAGTGATAGTTTCCGTTTCATGTTTTCTAGTGGTTTGTAAGTGTTTTGATAATCAGTCAAATGTGATTTTTTTTACCTTATAAAGCGACATTTCTAGTTTTAGCCTCCTTGGTTTCGAATACATGTTATTCAGTTTCAGAAGACAACAAAAAATTCCTAAAAATAAAAATTACGAAATATATTGACATTTATTTTGTCGTGTGTGGTGTTTAACAGCTATAAACCGTACATGGAAGGTGTCTGGTTCAATGAAGGAAACCAGTCCCCTTAATTGGGCTGATGACACATATTTTCATTTTCCAAAATGGTTCAAATGGCTCTAAGCACTATGGGACTTAACATCTGATGTCATCAGTCCCCTAGACTTAGAACCACTTAAACCTAACTAACCTAAGGACATCACACACATCCATGCCCGAGGCAGGATTCGAACCTGCGACCGTAGCAGCACCGCGGTACCGGACTGAATCACCTAGAACCTCTCGGCCACAACGGTCGGCTTTGATTTTCCATATGTTTCATTAACTGTGAATATTTATGAATTTGTGTCTACTGTAGCGAAATGTAAATGATACTTTTCAAGTTACACTGAAAATAAAATATTTATTACAATATCCGAGGATTTTATTACACATTTTCTGCAGGTGGCCCATTGATAGCAGCCTTCCCCTAACCATAGCAAGGGTGTTCCACATGGTATTCAGGTTATATGGAACAACCCTACTTGAAGAAGAGTGTAATAATCGCAATACGTATTATGGGCAGCTACGGACAGGTGTGATTGCCGAACCATTAGTTTAATAAGTCGAAGAATCGAATTACGAAGGGACTTCAAAACGTAAGTTACATGTATCATCTCACGCTGAGACCAATGCGGAAGAAGAGTGGCGCATTGTCACAAGAGATGTGTCCCGCAGAGGTAGTTCAGCTGCGATACGGATACAAGTGCGTCACAGTGTGAGAGTGAACTGACGCGGCAACTGGAAACGTACTCCTAAGTTAAAACACACCACACAATACGATTGTCATTGTCTGCAAGTCCAGCCGTAGTGAAACACTTTTGGCCAAAGATGCACAGGCGGGAGTGATGTTGTTCGGGAAGGAAGCCCATCGACATTGGCCACTGACGGTAATGTTTAGGCAATTAAGGATCTTTTCGACAAGTTCAAAAGCATTGGGGAAAAGAGATTTTGCAACGACAATGACATTCACGCAGCTTCCCGAATGGATCCCTAACCAAGAAGTCGATTTCAGTCGTTAGGAATTGAACAATTGGTAGAACGTTGCATCATTTGTTTACAGAGACTTCCAGACTAAGTTTATAAGCAATGTCATGTATCTGTGTCATTCCGACGTGTAGCGCAACATTAAATAAAAGAAACGTGGGAAAATAATGTGTAAGTTAGTTTTTGAAGTCCCCTCGTATTTACAAATCGAGTGAGTGACTGGTAAAAATCGCCTTGAAAGAATATAAGTTAGGGCTCCAGACAAAAGTCGAAGAACGTGAAGTACTACTTATCCTACGATTTATCTTAGAAGATAGACTGAAGAAAGGTAAACTTACGTTTATAACATTTGTAGACTAAGAGAAAATTTTTGACAATGCTAACTGGAATACTCGCTTCAAAAATCTGAATGTAGCAGGGGTAAAATACTGAGAGCGAAAGATTATGTAAAATACGACAGGAACCAGACTGCAGTTATAAATTTCTTTAAATGGAGTCAATAGTTGAGAAGGAAGTGAAAGAATTGTAGCCTATACCTGATATTACTCAATTTCTTTATTGATCAAGCAGTAAATATAACCAAGTAGAAATTGGGAAAGGGAATTAAAGTTCGAGGAGAACATATAAAAACTTTGAGATTTACTAGTGACATTGTAACTCAGTCAACTACTACAAACTGACTTGGAACGATCAGCTGAACAGAATGGAAAACGCCTTGAAAAGATGCTATAAGATGAACATAAACAAAAATGAAACATTTACCTAATGGAATTACATTTTCCTGGAGACATATACTTTTCAACTTTATCTTCGCTCAGGATAGAAACTGAAATAATAAATTAAAATTTGCGCCGCTATTGGGGCTCCTGCTTACTAGGCAGACTTGGTAACCACTACACCACAATTTAAGGATAGGAAAATGTGCTGAAGGCGTGAATTAAAGTTTTTGTTGGGGAGATCATCGTACTAGGGGAGACCAGGCAGCAGTGGTAGTAACAGTGCTACGGTGTCGTAGTGGTTAGGACATCTGCCTCCTAAGCAGGAAACCTGGGTTCAAGTACGCCGGCTCGGTGGCTCAGCGTGTTCGGTCAGAGGGTTAGCTACCCTCTGTGACAAAGTACTGAGTGAACAGATCAACGGAGAACCTAAATGGGTGTCATCCGACGTCCGCACCGAACAAATTCAACGAATGGTGTAGAACAAAATAAGATTGAAAAAAGAAGTCCTGCCTGTACGACGGAATTTTACTCATTACTTTATCCTCTGTCCTTACCGAAAAAAATGAAGCTAGTATATTGGAGTCAAGTGATGCTGAGGAAATCAGATTAGGAAAGAAGTCACGGAAAGTGGTAGACAAGTTTGGCTATTAGGACAGCGAAATGAATGACGATGGCAGCAGTGAAGTGGATATACAATGTATTCTGGCAATACCAAGAAGAGCTTCTTTAAAAAAGAGGAACATTTTACACGGAATATAAAATTCAAGTGTTAGGAAGGCTTTTCTAAAAGTGTCTTTGGAATGATGCACTATATTGAAGTCATACGACGATAGCACATACAACAAAATAATAGAAGCTACAGACGGATGCTAAGATTTAGATGGGTACGTCGACTATCTAATGAAGACGTACTAAGCCGATTTGATGAAAAAAAAAGAGGTTTCTGGCACAACTTTACAGAAAGATAGTTTTGTCTGAGACATCCTGATGTCGTACAGAACAGTTAATTTGGCAATGATGTGTGTGTGTGTGTGTGTGTGTGTGTGTGTGTGTGTGTGTGTGTGTGTTTTGAGGGACACCAAGACTTGAATGAAATACGCAGTTTTAAATGAATGTGGAGTGTAGTATGTAAGCGGAACTGAGAAATGCATAAGGCTGAGTAGCTTGGAGAGTTGTGTCTTCGATATGATGCCTACTACAACAGCTGTACCTATAACAGATGTAGACATTGTGTGTGGTCCTACAGATTTCGATTGAGAGATGTCCCCATGGTACAGCCTGAGTCAGACCTAAGCACTCCGCGTGCTTCCTCGGCGTCGTGGGCAGGCGGTGTGACGCGGTCCGCAGCCTCTGTTCTGGCGCCTTGACTGCAGTCCTTTGTTCCGCGTGTCTGGCAGACAGAGAGAGCGTGGATGGAGGGCGGGCCGCACGCAGAACGGGTCACACGCAGCACACAGCTGGCTGCAGGATTCGGCAGCTGCCGGCGCGTACACACACACACAGTATCTCTCCTATCAGACCGCCGTCCAGATCCGGAATGGGACAGACTATTCTCCACCATCCACTGTACAGTGACTTGAAGAGGCTATCTGTAAATGTAGATGTGGAAAGGAGTCCCTGCAGCTGTACATCTGGAGCAGTGTGTCACCTAAGTGAAACGTGGCATGTAGAAAGAAACAGAAAAGAATAAAATGGTACAGTTCAAACGTAATGCAGATACGATAGAAAAGAGGCATCGTGCAGAAGTCGGGACAGGTTGCTGGAACATATGGTTCAAATGGCTCTGAGCACTACGGGACTTAACTTCTGAGGTCATCAGTCCCCTAGAACTTAGAACTACTTAAACCTAACTAACCTGAGAACATCACACACATCCAAGCCCATGGCAGGATTTGAACCTGTGACCGTAGCGGTCGCTCGGTTCCAGACTTTAGCGCCTAGAACCGCTCGGCCACCCCGGCTGGCTGCTGGAACATATGCCAGCAGTTCCAGAACTGTGTAGCAGGCGCTCGAAGGAGCAGTGGAGGGGAAAAATGGCATGCACAGAAAAGAATGGAGTACATAAAATAATGTTGGTGGTTTCTTCTGTCGCTTCACGTTTGTATAGTTTCATGTTTATCGATGATAAAGAATAGGACTTGTGGTTATTCTACAAATATATTTTATATTTTGGATTTGAGGTCCGCCAGTTATGCAAAACACCGTTTTTCTTTAACACCCAAACATGTTTCGGCACCACTGTGCCATCATCAGTGGGTTTCCTTTTTATTTTGCACTGTAATATGAACATTTATGTTAGAAGTTTGTAAGGTTATGTTAATATTTAGTAGAAACAATCGATCGCTTTTTTGTGTATACCTTTACATTTGATGAATGTGAAATTTACAGATCCCTTTTATGTTGTAGCTTGTCATCTGTAACCAAACAATGTTGTTTAGAACGTTTTTTGGTGGGAATTAACCTATCTTCTGGAATGTAATTTAGTTACTCGCGATGTTTTCGCGCCTATATTCGGTTATTACTTACAGTTTTCCGTGGCCAGCACTCTCATTGCATCACTACACGTCAACATAATGCGGGAAATGAGAGTGCTGGCCACGGAAAACTGTAAGTAATAACCGAATATAGGCGCGAAAACATCGCGAGTAACTAAATTACATTCCAGAAGATAGGTTAATTCCCACCAAAAAACGTTCTAAACAACATTGTTTGGTTACAGATGACAAGCTACAACATAAAAGGGATCTGTAAATTTCACATTCATCAAATGTAAAGGTATATACAAAAAAGCGATCGATTGTTTCTACTAAATATTAACATAACCTTACAAACTTCTAACATAAATGTTCATATTACAGTGCAAAATAAAAAGGAAACCCACTGATGATGGCACAGTGGTGCCGAAACATGTTTGGGTGTTAAAGAAAAACGGTGTTTTGCATAACTGGCGGACCCCAAATCCAAAATATTTTTAACTGCAAACACGGCCAATACAAGGAGCTGCACATCAAAATGATGAATATTTTATATTCCTGATTGGATATTCGTTTATTACAGGCTATCGTCCTGAAACTAGTGACTAGCACCAATATAGCTTTCCCGAAGTTACGCGCCCTAGATGTCTCTTAAGGTCATTTCTCGTCCTGCTGTTGTATTTGTGAATATTTCTGTTACACTCACTCTCATTTCCACTTCACTCTGCTGTGATACTACGTTATATCCCATCTGCTTAAGCGAATGCCTGCAATATGTTGTTGGCAGTAGGTGTGTAGAAGTGGAAAGACAAGCATAACGGGGCAATTAAAAAGTCCCCGTTCGAATGCCGTACAGTCCAGAATCGGTACGCCAATCAGGCAAAATCGCCGTCAGAATTCAGGAACTCAAACCAGCGACGTACCGGGTTGAGGGTGAAGAAATCCGTAACTGCCTGCTGCATCTCGTCGTCCGACAAGAATCGTCGACCCTACAAGGTTTTTTTAACAGAGCGAAGGCGTGGTTATCGCGATGGGGAGGGATCGGAGCCATAGGCGGTTGCTCGAGTGTTTGCTATTTGTGTTGGCGTAACTTTTGCGTTATTACATTTTCGATATTGGGACTTAGGTTAATCACGAAGTTGGCGCACGATTCCATACGCTTGAATTTCGACAAACATGCTGGCCCATACACATTCTTCATTTTGCGGTCGATGTCTACTGCTATTTGTCTTTCGGCAGTCAAGAAAATAATACCAGCACGTTGGTCCTGTTTGAACGCTCTTTTAACAACGTCGTCGCTCACGTTTCCACATTTATCACTCGCACGTCGGAAAGACTCAAATACTGTATAACACTAATTCCTTGCCTACAAGTCGGTGCTTATACGCCCGCATCGGAGTCGCTCTACGTTACATATACGCTGCATCAACGCCCTCAAACGGACAGTTTCCGATCGCTCCTTACAGGATGAAATGGATGACACACTCAAATTAACGACAGGTTGAAGACAAAATACAAGAAGAAACGGTTCCATATCTACGTCTCTAATAATTACTCCCTACCATTTGCAGCAGTACTGGAAACTTCCGTCGTGTGTCGCATAGCTTCTTCAAAATTATGGCTCTATAATACGTGCAAAAATTCGAAGCTAGCTCAACGGGACTGTGTGAGCGTCAGGATTGGGAACTCTTGCGCCTGCTGACCTCCGTTAGGCGTACGGCACGGTGCTAGCTAGCTAGCGTTTCCTTCCGGCTACTCGAGGGCTGAAGTAACGGTGGCCCGCGTGCCTTCCGGTACACTTGGCGCGGCCCTTTCCGCCGCACCAGGCCACCAGCCATACCGACATCTCATAACTGTGCAAATACGAGAGCGCACTGCCAACTGTCAGCCAACAAGTTTCGTTCGCCTGACCCTCTGCTAGTCCCTCTGCGACGATGGCAGACGCCACGCTTCCCCATACTAAGGCCCCCGCCAGCGTTAGAGATGTTCCAAATAGTCAATTCCATAGTCAACTGTTGAACGGGCAGACCGACGGGAACCTACATTCGAACCGACATTCAGTCACAAGCTGAACACCGACTTGCTAGACGAATTTAATGTCAGTTGCACGTTGTTTCCCGAGCTAATCTGCTCATATCTGGGGTTGTCTCTACAGTAACCACGTAGTCAAGATCACGTCCATTTGACGAAAAAGTCGCTTGAGACAAGAGTTCTAGCTCAAATAGATAAGAACACGGGAAGGAATCGTTCTTGGTCTTTAGTATTCCATTGTAGTGACTGAAAACAACGAAAATCCTAAATCAGAATGGAAGGACTGAGATTTAAGCTTGGCTCGTCTGCAGCGTAGTACATGAACCATGTGCTAGCTTTATTCGATACACATCTACTTAGAAATTATATACAACTCAATCATATTTTCCCTCAAAGTTCACAGATTTACTTCAAGATGTGGCAACGAAATTGTGACAGGTAAGACTCTTTTTTCCTTTCAATTACAACTATAAACAAAGTATCACAAGGAATGCGAAGTCAAATCGTAGTTTACGCTACTTCTTCTTTTCCTTCTCGTTACGAAAGTTGGTCGGATCGCTGATGTTCTTCCCTTCTTGAAGCTAGTGTCTTTATTGTCTCGAGTCTTCTGCCAACTGTTATTTCCTCCATTAACTCCTGTATCGGTCTTCCTCTAAATCAACTTCTCTGCATCATCCCCTCGATTAGAGTAATGAACTAGGATGATCGGTGAAATAGACAAGTGACTATGTTGTTCCTCCAGCCTCCTGTTTCGGGTAGGCTTTTCTTAATTTAAAATTTTCCAGTCCATTGTATCTTCAGCATTCTCGTTCAACACCACATCTCGAAATCCTGCAGTCTTTTCTTTTCCGCCTTTCTCATCAACCACGTTTCTGCCCGTACTTACATGCGCTGGTAATGAAGGAGATACTGTTTGACGTCAGTAGTGTTATTATCGGATAACTCATTCTTTTGTGTGGTCTGTTTCAACTTTAACACTCGTTACCCTTCAATCAAATGCTGTGGTAGAACTTCAAAGAGACCAAAAGGTGCCATTTGTGCCAGCCTTTCACATTCGAGACGCACAACTGCCTTCTGTTTTTCACCTCTTTTGCAGTTCAAGATCTTTTTTTGTTTTGTTTCCGTCGGTCCTCATTTCTTACTTCTCTCTTAACGTTCGATTCATCTGATGAAGCGCCTTTTGTGTCATGTTTTCATTTCTGCCCGATAAGTCTGTAAAACGGATCGCTACAGGGTATTGATTTGAAGAGTCGTTCTCAGAATCTTTTCTTGGCCTCATTGTGGCTTTTAAAGTGTCCGCACGTCCAGCCATCCAGCTCTACGTTTTCCGTGTTTTCACTGAATCATTTAAGGCGAATGCCGAAATGATTCCTATCAAGAGGCCGCCGCCAATTTCCTTTACCCGTTTTTTGTCAGTTCTGAGGCTGTGCTCGGACTCCACTGACGTCGTCATCGACAGAACTTAAACGCAGATCTTCTTTCTTCACAGTTTCTGGACGAAAATTTCTTCCGATACCTTGACTCGATATTGTTGAGTGTGTCTGATAAAATAGTTCTTTAAGTTATTTTTTTATTGGAAAAAGAAAGAAACTGCGCCAAATCATGTTGTTTGAGACTATGTACAATATCTAAACGAGTAATTGCAAAATATAATGTGCGTCATAATTTATAAATTGCATATTTACGAAACGTCAGACAATCACTGTCATTTACATTTACATCTCCATGTATAGGATGATTCAGCTCCCCCTACCGTTAACGTTTTATGCAGCCTGCACTATGTCTGTATCAAGAATGATATTCAGACAGGCAACAGCCACGTAATCGATGTAAGTTCCCTCTCGGAGTTTTGGGCTACTGTCAGCAAACGGAACCGTACTGTAAAAAGTACATGGGATGACTGGCCATGAGTTACACGTTATTTTTGGATCAAGATATACCTTACTTCTCCCATTCTTATCCAGTTGTCTCCCTCCTTTGTTCTTTGTGTAATTAGCGATATAGTCATACAGCTTATGGATGTTTCTGTGAGTTTATTCCGTCTAGAGGACTTAATTTTTTGTTATGGTTCGTCAACGTTGCTTTATAAGGCGTGTATCTCCATCAGAAACAACGAAATTAACAGTAAATACCAACATGGGAATATAGCCAAATGAAAACATCTGTATATGAAACGCCACGTTATTGTGCTAAAGCAATTTTATAAACAAAATATGTACAACAGATCTACGATGTCTTCGTATACTTTACTAGTTATCCTGCGACATTTTGATAATGTGCTTCACATCTCCCCAGCTAAATGGCCAAAAAAATTGTTCTGTCATGTGGGGTTGCATAAAACGATGCGGACGCGCTAGGGGCAGCTGACATTCCTTTCTTTCTTTGGGCCTTTCTTCAACGCCAGGCCGGCCTTGTTACTACGGATTTGACAGTGTTAGTTGCAGAGGGTGGCCGGATGCCCTTCCTGCCACCACCCTGAACCCCCCAGGACGTAAGTAGTGTACCCCAGCTGTCTGCGTCTAGTGTAAGCCATGAAATAGTGCAAACGTCTGCAGATGCCTGTGAGTCGTGTAACTGAGGCGGAACGTGGGGAGCAGTCTGGTATTCACCTAGCGGGAGGTGGAAAACCGCCTAAAAACCACATCCAGGCCGTCCAGCATACCGGCCCTCGTCGTTAATCCGCTGGGCGGATTCGATCCGGGGCCGGTGCGCCTACCCGAGTCCAGGCAGCAGCGCATTAGTGCTCACGGCTACCCTGCCGGGTACTGGGCAGCTGAATCACACTGTACATTAATCTTTTCATTGCGTTACATATCGGAAAGTTGTTACTTCCGCACTTCCCATTTTGGTGTATCCTGTTGATTTTTGTTTTTTGTTTCTAGTGGTAAAACACTCTTTATAAAGCAATACTGATGAACCATTTACGAATGATAAAGTACTAGGCACGGAATAAACTTACAGAGACATCCAGAACCTATATGACTACACCGTTAATTATATATAGTAAGATTGGAGACTCTTGGATAAATATGGCAGAAATAAGGCATGTCTTGGCCAAAAAATACAATGTAACTCATGGCGGATCCTCACTTGTACCTGTATTTTTTACAGTATGATTCTGTTTGCTAACAGTCGCCCAAATCTCTGAGAGGGACTTATATCGATGACGTGGCTGTCATCTCTCTGGATACATTTCCTGATACAGACGTCGTGTGGGTTGCATGAAACGACACCAGTAAGGGCAGCTGAATCACTCCATTTACTCCATAAGGTATTGTACAGTCCAAGGTGGAGGATACATCGTACTAGTGTTACCGATTCTTTATCTTATTCCATTCCATTATTGAATGAGGTTAAAATGGTTGTTTGTGTGTTTCTACACACGAACTAATTTCTCTTACATTGTTCGCATGATCTAGACACTAGACATACCCAGCAATATGGCCGCAGTCTTCATCAAATGTAGGTTCTTTGAATCTCCGTGAGAACTACATTGTCTTTTTTTTCAAACATTCCATTTTAAGTTCCCTGACTATTTCTTTCACACTTTCATATGGGCCATAGAAACCGGTTTCGATCCTATAAGCGTGTCTCTAAATTCGTTCGATGTCGTGGTTAATTGATAAAGATTCCAAAACATGGGAACAGCACTTTAGGTCTGGTCGCATTAGTGTCTTGTATGTGATTTCCTTCAGAGATATACTGCATTTTCCCAGAATTCTTCCAACAAATCACTACTTTCTTTGCACCCCGACCACGGCAGGGCGTGTTGATTAATCGCCTTTATTGCCCTCTATGTGTGGTATACTGTGTGTTTGCGTCGCCACTGTAGAAGCATTATTTCGATGTTAGTGTATCTGCTTAATGTAAAGCATACATATTTAGGAGGATAACTTTTTAGTAGCGTCTGTCATCAAACCTTTCCTCTTTATTCTGTTAGACTCCTCTCGAAATGCGGCAGTATTTTTTTTACGCCTTGTACAGTCGCCGTAAGGAACTGCTAGTCATAAGGATCTTCTAAGTAATAGGGCTGCTGTTGCAGCTTCAGAAACGCCGGCACAAATCCCTCTCGATTTTCCCCCCGCTGTGCCTGTAGATTTCTCTGACGTGACGTGATATGTCGCGTGATCCACTCTGTTCGATGCTGCCGATAGAGAAGCTGTTCCAAGAAACAAATGCGCGTTTTCACACAATCTGCTGACGTAGTGACAAATTGTTACCCTCCAGCGGCAATTTTATTACAGCTGTATAGTTCAGGTTTCCACACAGCTTTCGTACTACTGTACCCATACACGCCCTTTCCCTCCAGTGACGGGTTTCGAAACCAGCTCAGCATTATGTACACTAGGCGCCGTTTAACACACAGCTGTTAATGCCTCCTTCACAAGGAGGATTCCGGTGGCTACAAATCGCCGCTTACAGCTCAGTGTAGCATAAGAACACTCGATGAAATGTGCATGAGTATGTGTGCCATGTGCTGTTTACGTCACAGACACAATTTTCAGTAGAAATGCTCTTATTTTGTGTAACAAAACCTGAGATACGTTGTGAAAAGGCCGAGTAAAAAAAAAAAAAACTTCAGAAAGTGAGGACAACACACTCTTGCTACACAGTATTTCTAACTCAATAAACAATTTTCCAGCAATGAAATTTATTATTTGTAATTGTCTCGAATAAGAAGTTGTCTGGTAATTTTTTAAGTAATGTTGGGGCCTCAAATTGGGAAACGTTGAGTAGTATCTCCTCCACATGCCTTCTCTTTGAAATTTTGCTTCAGCAGCATCTCAGTGCCCGAAAGTAATACTGGAATGTAAAGGTACGAGAGTTTTTTTTATTTTTATTTTTTTTTTTTTTACCACCGATTGGGAGCGAAATTTAAACCACAGTGAAAAGCCGGTGAAGCTTTGTGCAGATGTGTTTCGCAGTGTCTCTAGAGTGCACATATGTCACTTCACATCCTACTTTTCTTTTCTGAGCAGATAGTGAGCATATAATGAAGCCTGGAACATTAGTGTCTCGCGGCAAGTGTGAAGTACATGCTGAGGGGTTTCCTATGATTTCATGCAGCACACAACGTAACCGTCACGCATGTCCTTAATAGCAATGCTCGGTTGCACACTGCAGATGCAACAAAGACTCTCCTAAAGTGTTTTCGACGGGAAAGGTTTGATCATCCACCATGCAGCACGGACTTGGCTTCCTCTTTCATCGCTTCCCTCACGTGAACCGCTGGCTATGAGGAAAGCATTTTGACACAGACAACGAGCTGCAGACCAGCAGCGTAGGGAATTGGTGCAAATCACAGATGGCTGCCTTCTATGGCGAGGGTATTAGAAATAAGGTACCATGCTATGGCAAAGATCTAAGTTGGAGCTGCGACAATGGAGGAAAGTAGCTGGTAGATGTAGTTCAGTGTTGCGAGTAAAACATTTTTTATTTTCGCTGTGGTTTCCATTTCGCGGCCGATCCGAGGTCGAAAAAAAAGTAGCCCTCGTGGTCCCTCGGTGAGCCTCAGTGAAATACACCTGGCTGCCTTTCATTTTTCCCTCTGCAAAAGGGTTAAACATATTTCTCATCAAGAATAATATCCACTACGAAAGTGTTAAGCTACCTTTGGGCCAGGTACTAAAAAGTAAGTTTATCGGGAATACAGACAGTATAACTGAAACTGTCAACCTTCCCTAGCGTATAGCGAAACATTACTTCTCTTTTAACGTAGCCGATAAAGATGTAAATAGCAAATTATATTCATTTTGCACATACAAACAACAACCTTCACACTGTGTAAACTCTTTATCCATCATTGTTTCGTTAATGAAGTTATTTGATAACAGTTTTTGTTGGTATCAATACTTTTTTCCAAGGAAAAAAAATTTAAATGACCTGAAATAACAATCTTATGTGCCATTTTATTTATTGTAGATTTAAAACTATTCGTTTACCTATGGGAAATATGTATTATTTACTGAACGCAAAGGGTGCGAAATGTCCCCTGCCTAAAATAACAAATCATTTCAGACACTCAGCATTTCAAAAGATATACAGAACATCTAATCTGTGGCTATGGAAATTTTCTATGCAGTACAAACAAATCACAGATTGAAGGAGATCTATGCTTATGTAGCAACTACAATAAAATGTCTACAGAGGTGAACATGCACACACTACCGTTTAAGAAATGAAATTAGTTTGAACTACACTGAACGACGATACGCCTTTTTGTACGGTTGGAAGAGACTAAGCTAGCTGATGTGGGATTAGCGAGACTGTAGCCCTATTCGGACAACCTGTTTTAAGTATGCGCCATTTTCAGCTCTGCACTTTCCTCTCAAATTGTGTTGGCATTCCAGTCACGACTGGACATTAATTTCTAATCCTCCGGCCTTAGTTAAAACTGCTGCTTCGTGTAAAGTCAGAAATAAAGCTCGATCTGATTTCAAAAATACTTAAGGACTTTCAAAATGGTAGGGAGCAGCAATCAGTCGTCATTTCCGTTCTAGCTTTATTGGACCAGATCCAGATTTCGGCTAGTAACTAGCCATTATCAATGCAGTATTTCAGAGTTGTTACTCATGCCCTGATACGTCTACACCTGTTGTTCGGGCTCCTGTCACAGTTCATTACACTTAATGAATTCTGAAGTACTGCACTGATAATGGCTAGTTACTAGCCAAAATCTCAATCTGCTCTAATAAAGCTAGAACGGAAACGACGACTGACAGCTGTTCCCTATAATTTTGAAACTTATGGCACGCTCCTTGAGCGCAAATGTTCAAATGTGTGTGAATTCCTAAGGGACCAAACTTCTGACGTCATCGGTCCCTAGACTTACACACTACTTAAACTAACTTACGCTAAGAACAACACACACACCCGTGCCCAGGGAGGACTCGAACCTCCGGCGAGAGGGGCCGCGCAGTCCGTGACGTGGCGCTTCAAAATCGCGCGGACGCTCATTACGGCCCCCTGAGCGCATTCTACTGTCCTAATGGAAGGTAATTTGATGAGTAAAAGATCTGAGTATGAAAGCATCGTGCCACAATTAAAACGTGATTTCGGCGCAGTAGTCTAGTCTAATCTAGTGACATTAATAATTTACAAATATGGTGTACTGTTATACGTTACGTTACCATCTCCCAAAATTTGCTACCAAACTGAAGTAAGTTTATCTTAGGTTGTTAACAATTATAGAATCAGTAACACAATTCACACTCCACATGGCGTAACAGAAGATACTGGAAAACTTGTTGAGGGTGTCCTGATTAACGACTTACGGTTAAGAACCCATGTCCGGAAATTTCATCCAACGACGCTACGGAGCGTCGAACCTATGACGACTAACGCCTGCCGCTAGGATACACCTTTGGCAGCTCACGTGTGCTGGCACGCTCAAGGACTGCAAGCGAAATTCCTTGTAATGGGCCTGGCAGCACTGAAGACGTCAGATAGTAGCGAACGCGTCCACGTCTGACACAGTAACACTGTCGCACCGTTGGGTGATGTCGTCGACGAAACATTCCTGTTCTCAACTTGGTCCCCAAGACACAACCAAATCGTCTCAAAGTTCGTTGACAGTTCGTTGGCGTCGCTGTCAGGGTTCCTCCGAGCCACAATCCGTAGGTAGCCGTCATCCACTGCAGTAGTAGCCCTTGGGCGCCCTGAACGAATCATGTCATCGACAGTTCCTGTCTCTCTGTATCCCCTCCATGTCCGAACAACATCGCTTTGGTTCACTCCGAGACGCCTGGACACTTCCCTTGGTGCGAGCCCTTCCTGGCACAAAGTAACAAGGCGGACGCGATGGAACCGCGGTATGGAACCGCGGTATTGACTGTCTAGGCGTAGTTGAACTACAGAAAACACAAGCTGTGTACCTCCTTCCTGGTGGAATGACTGGAACTGATCGGCTGACGGACCCCCTCCATCTAATAGGCGCTGTTCATGCATGGTTGTTTTCATCTTTGGGCTGGTTTAGCGACATCTCTGAACAGTCAAAGTGCCTGTGTCTGTGATACAATATCCACAGTCTACGTCTATCTTCAGGAGTTCTCGGAACCGGGGTGATGCAAAACTTTTTTTGATGTGTGTATATCTTTCCTGAACGATAAACTTTCATCTGATCACACTACCTCTCACTTAGTGATGGATGGATAAGTAAGAATCATTTTAAAAAAGTGTCCTTTCTATCCTCTAGAATAAAGTTATAAAATATGCTCGTACAGAGTAACAGGTAGAGAGTTAGCAAAACAGGGCAATGATCACACCTAAACCATACCCTCGTGCCTGATTAACGACCAACAGCCCAGTTCACCGATCAGCCTCTTTGAGGTTTCCCAACAGCTGTCTGAGCCAAGACCGGGTTTCTGTTCCATCTTCTCCTGCAAGCTGGTCAGACAAGTGAACGGAATAAGAAACCACAACGAGCAGAATTTATATGATTCGCAGACAGAGGACGTGCGCAACATTCCTCCCGATAGAAACAAGGAGCAGCAAGAAATCATCCAGCCGCCGAGGCAAGCGGCAGATCCGGTCTCGAGCGATAACAAAGGAGGAAAGGTTGAAGCTGTGTTAATTATGACGACACATGTAGCAAAATGTCTTCTATGTAAGCGCTGATCATGTCTCATTCATTCTCAGGACGACAGCTTGCCTATCTCTGGGTATTCCAGGCATTCAGCTGCTGGAAGGAACTATTTTCACTGCTGCTGCAGGGATTGTGAGTTTGACCTCAACATAAACGAATGTTACGTATTACTGCTAAATAGTTGAAAAGATAAGTTATTCTGCGATTGCGCTATTGCCATACAATCGCTATGAACAGTCACATCCATTCAATGTCTGGGAGTGTGGGTACAGAGCGATTTAAAATGGGACTACCAGATAAAACTAATTATAGGGAAAGGTACGTGACAGACCGCGGTTCTTTGGTAGAATACTTACACGAAGGATATAGCTTACAATACCACCCCTCGACCGATACCCGAGTATGGCTGGTCAGTCTGGGACCTATACCACATAGGAATGGTAGAAGCTAGAGAAAATAGAGTAGACTTAAAGAAGAATGGCGCGTACCTCACAGGTACATTTTTAAGGAAGAACTCCTACAGAGATGCTTATCCAACTCCAGCGGCAGACGCTACAAGAGAGGCTTTGTGCATCACGGAGTAGTTTTATACTAAACTAACGAATATATTGCTTCCTACTAGGTACATTTCGGCAAAATACCATGAAGTTAAAATGAGAGATACTGAAGCTCGCACAGAAGCTCATAAATTGTTCCCGCTAACCATTCGTGAATGGCACAAAAAAGTAAGGGAGTGGCAGTGGGTACGTGAAGTATCCTCAGCCACATAACAGATGGTGGCCAACAGTGTATAGATGTCAGTCAGTTTGTTACTTGATAGCATTAAAACATTTTTATTAATCAGTACGATCAAGGTTACGCAGGACCTAACCTAAACGAGGTATCAACTGAACGATAACTGTGACAAACAGATCAACAGTAAACGATGCAGCAATCGCCACCCCGCAGACAGACGTAACTCAATGCCACGCAGCTGCAGTGACATTCAAGTCAGTTATACGGGTGTAAACAACCCGCATTGTAAGGCCATATTTTCGCGGTTTAGTTTACGAGTTGTAAATACCACTACGAACAGAGAAATTACACAATGAAAATACCGTGCTGTTTAGTTCAGTGTTAGCGTTTAGCGAAGCTCAACTCCCGTCTACTTAGCAGTCGCTGGGCCATTCTCGTGGCGAACGGGTAACTCACAGTTTCGGCTGTGCTTACTCAGCTACCAGCCAGTGTAAACAGTGGCGTGTATTATCCAAATGAAACTCTGAACAAAACGTCAACCTTTTTGTGGACAGGAACAACATAAAAATCTGGAGAAACAATTATGCAAAAGGGACTAGCAAAATTATTTTCGAAATGTCAGCGAAAGAAACCTGAAGCAATGCTGCAATTGTTCTATTCCACAAGAAAGGAGACAGAGAAAAAAATTATAGTCCTATCAGGCTCCTCTATGTGTACAAGAAATTCACTAAAATTATCACCAATTGCATAACAATGTCTTGAGATTTTATTTAAGTAATTGTATATTATAGCTTTGGAAGTCAATATATCGCAACCGACTAATTGCTATTTGTGACCGAAATTATGGAAAGAACAATGTGTGTTATTTCCTAGCATATCTGGGATTCACAGCTTTGAAGACAATACTTTCGATTCAGTTTCAAACAAATATATACCAACAGCCCTTAAGAAAGGAAGCACTGATTCATCCTATATTAGCATACTCACGAGTGAAACACCAGTATGAAATATAAAATCGATAGCGAAGTCAGGCAAGGCAAATTTATATTACCAAAACTTATATTAGAGGAAACTTTCAGGAAACAAAGATGTAGCCACATACGTGTATACACTTATTGTGCGGGAGCAAGAATTGTAGGGATGAGAAGCTCGTTTCTCCATAGGGATGAGGGATGGGAAGGCTTGCTAACCCTTCACATCCTGACATCGAGGCTGCTCTGCATGACAGGAATGTTGTGTAGGTTGTATTAGAGTATATTCCAGGGGCTTTATATGCAGACGGGCACGGACTAGCATAGAGAGAAGAGAGGAGGAGATGGATAGTGAGATTGAGGGGGAGATGAACAGAGAATGGTGATGGTGGACTGAGAGAGGGGAAAGGAATGGGGGAACAGAGAGAAGGGAAGGAGGGGATGTACAGAGAGAAGAGAGAGGAGAAAGTGATCAAGGAGGGAGGGAGAGGGCGATATGGACAGAGGAGGCAGAGTGGGAGGTGTAGGAGGCAGGTGAAAATGGAGAGGGATAGTGGAAATTGAAGAGGAAAAAGGAGATCGGTAGGGAGAGGTTAGAGAACGAGATAGACAGAGAATGGGGGAGGAGGATATGGACAGATAGGGGTGGGAAGAGGAGAATTGTGCAATATATGTGCTGTATAGGTACAGGGGCGAAGCTGAGGGTAAAATGTTAGGGCGAACCACCTTCGTAATGGTACACAAATGGCCAGAAAAGTGACATTAATTGTAACCTGTGACGTTTCGCGGATGATACAGATATTTATAATCGAGTACTGTCCACAAAATCCTACACAAGTAGGGAGTGAGAATTTGTTTTAAATGTTTAGAACTGTGAAATTTTGCTTTTCACAACTCACAAAAACGAGGAATTATATTATTACGGTATCAGGGAGTTAGAGGAGGAGGAGATTAGTGTTTAACGTCCCGTCGACAACGAGGTAATTAGAGACGGAGCGCAAGCTCGGGTGAGGAAAGGATGGGGAAGGAAATCGGCCGTGCCCTTTGAAAGGAACCGTCCCGGCATTTGCCTGAAGCGATTTAGGGAAATCACGGAAAACCTAAATAAGGATGGCCGGAGACGGGATTGAACCGTCGTCCTCCCGAATGCGAGTCCAGTGTGCTAACCACTGCGGCTCCTCGCTCGGTCTCAGGGAGTTAGAACTGGAATCAGTCAAATGCAAATGCCTGGGTTAGGACTTTATAAGGTTATAATTTTGAACTCTTACATAAGCTCAGTGGTGAGAAAAAGTCTCGTGGCAGACTTTGGTTCATTGGTAGGATCCTGGCAAAATCGAAACAGTCTGCAAAGGATGTTGCTTACAAAACACTCGTGTGGCCGATCCTCGAATATTCCTTAAGTGTTTGGGAGCCATACAAGATATAACTAACAAGGTATATTAAACTGACACAAAGAAGGGCAGCAAGAATGGACACAGTCTGGTTTAAGTCATGGTTAATGGTCACGGAGATGCTGAAGAAACTTAATTTGCAGTCGTTGAAGAAAGACGCCAAGTTCAAATGGTTCAAATGGCTCTGAGCACTATGGGACTTAACATCTATGGTCATCAGTCCCCTAGAACTTAGAACTACTTAAACCTAACTAACCTAAGGACATCACACAACACCCAGCCATCACGAGGCAGAGAAAAACCCTGACCCCGCCGGGAATCGAACCCGGAAACCCGGGCGTGGGAAGCGAGAACGCTACCGCAGGACCACAAGATGCGGGCTGTCAGGGTGACTGTGCACGCTGTCATAAAGAAGCATCTGTGAGATAATGGTTTGTGGACAGTAACATTACCGAAATGGATTTCCCTCTTCCCTCCCCCCCCCCCCCCCTTTCTCTCCAAGAGTCGCACCCTGAGCCCAATGGATAATCTTTCGGATGAGCTAGAACGCTCCAGATCCCAGGGTGCAACATCACTACCTTTTCCAGTTTCAGCTCTTGGGTAGCAGTGGTCTCCCATTGCGCCACAGACATACAGACACCTCACTCAACGCGTCTCCAACAGAGTTTAGGTTGTCATAAAGACGAAACAGGGACACACCCAACATTAACGTCGGACGTTCCATGCAGCTTTTCGCGGATGATGGTTTAGTATACAGAGAAGTTGCACCGTAATGCAGGAAGATCTGCAGCGGATAGGCACTTGGTGCAGGGAGTGGCAACTGACCCTTGACATAGACAAATGTAATGTATTGCGAATACATAGAAAGAAGGATCCTTTACTGTATGATTATATGATAGCGGAACAAACACTGGTAGCAGTTACTTCTGTAAAATATTTGGTAGTATGCGTACGGAACGATTTGAAGTGGAATTATCATATAAAATTAATTGTTGGTAAGGCTGGTACCAGATTGAGATTCATTGGGAGAGTCTTTAGAAAATGTAGTCCATCAACAAAGGAGGTTCGACCTATACTTGAGTATTGCTCATCAGTGTGGGATCCGTACCAGGTGGGGTTGACAGAGGAGATAGAGAAGATCCAAAGAAAAGCGGCGCGTTTCGTCACAGGGTTATTTGGTAAGCGTGATAGCGTTTCGGAGATGTTTAACAAACTCAAGTGGCAGACTCTGCAAGAGAGGCGCTGTGCATCGCGGTGTAGCTTGCTGTCCAGGTTTCGAGAGGGTGCGTTTCTGGATGAGATATCGAATATATTGCTTCCCCCTACTTATACCTCCCGAGGAGATCACGAATGTAAAATCAGAGAGATTCGAGCGCGCACGGAGGCTTTCCGGCAGTCGTTCTTCCCGCGAACCATACGCGACTGGAAGAGGAAAGGGAGGTAGTGACAGTGCCACGTAAAGTGCCCTCCGCCACACACCGTTCGGTGGCTTGCGGATTATAAATGTAGATGTAGATGTAACGTCCAGTAATAGGTGCCTGAATACGTTTAATCGGACGAATGGAAAAAGTAGTAGAAGCCGACCTTGGGGAAGATCAGTTTGGATTCCGCAGAAATATTGGAACACGTGAGGCAATAGTGACCCTACGACTTATCTTAGAAGCTAGATTAAGGAAGGGCAAACATACGTTTCTAGCATTTGTAGACTTAGAGAAAGCTTTTGACAATGTTGACTGGAATACTCTCTTTCAAATTCTGAAGGTGGCAGGGGTAAATTACAGGGAGCGAAAGGCTATTTACAATTTGTACAGAAACCAGTTGGCAGTCATAAGAGTCGAGAGACACAAAAGGGAAGCAGTGGTTGGGAAGGGAGTGAGAAAGGGTTGCAGCCTCTCCCCGATGTTATTCAATCTGTATATTGAGCAAGCAGTGAAGGAAACAAAAGAAAAATTCGGAGTAGGTATTAAAATACTTGGAGAAGAAATAAAAACTTTGAGGTATGCCGATGACATTGTAATTCTGTCAGAGACAGCAAAGGACTTCTCAGAGCAGTTGAACGGAATGCATAGTGTCTTGAAAGGAGGATATAAGGTGAACATCGACAAAAGCAAAACGATGATAATGGAATGTAGTCGAATTAAATCGGGTGACGCTGAGGGAATTAGATTAGGAAGTGAGACACTTAAAGTAGTAAAGGAGTTTTGCTATTTGGGGAGCAAAATAACTGATGATGGTCGAAGTAGAGAGGATATAAAATGTAGACTGGCAATGGCAAGGAAAGCGTTTCTGAAGAAGAGAAATTTGTTAACATCGAGTGTAGATTTAAGTGTTAGGAAGTCATTTATGGAAGTATTTGTATGGAGTGTAGCCATGTATGAAAGTGAAACGTGGACGATAAATAATTTAGACAAGAAGAGAATAGGAGCTTTCGAAATGTGGTGCTACAGAAGAATGCTGAAGATTAGATGGGTAGATCACATAACTAATGAGGAAGTATTGAATCGGACTGGGGAGAAGGGAAGTTTGTGGCACAACTTGACTAGAAGAAGGGATCGGTTGGTAGGACATGTTCGGAGGCATCAAGGGATCACTAATTTAGTATTGGAGGGCAGCTTGGAGGGTAAAAATCATAGAGGGAGACCAAGAGATTACTACACTAAGCAGATTCAGAAGGACGTAGTTTGCAGCAGTTACTGGGAGATGAAGAAGGTTGTACAGGATAGAGTAGCATGGAGAGCTGCATCAAACCAGTCTCAGGACTGAAGACCACAACAACAACAACAACAATCTGCTTATGAGGTCTGTGTAAATACTAGACTTCTCCGGAGGTACCTGAATACGTTTAATCGGATAATGTAGTCTGCTTATGAGGTCTGTGTAAATACTAGACTTCTCCGACAAATTCCACTAGCAACGTGTAAACAATCCCTATGACAAAGAACTTCTATAAATAAATTATCAATAGTTATACAGAGTGTAGAGATCTCGAAACGGAGTCTTATTTGGGACTCTGAGATCGGCTGCCTATGACAGTGTGACGATTTGCAAAGCAGTGGAGGTAACTAAAAGAACAGGTAGAGCTGGAGGAATCCATGAATGCCACCAGCTTGAGTGGAAAGCCCGTTCATTTGCGTAAGTGCGACTCCTGCACCTAAATCGCTGCGTTTACGATGTGCCCAGACTGCTGTATGCTCACAAACTTGCCCGTAAACAAGCTACAGTAGGCTTCATTGGAGTGCAGAGGTAGCGCTCCGTACTTCTCACCGGCACGTAATTATCGGAGGACGGACGCTTTTTGTAAAATGGCAGTCGTCTGGTGCATACGCACAGTAGCCTGATTTGAATATTCCGCCTGGTCTTTGCCGAAGAACCAGGTATTTCCATGAAAATGATCCTGTCGGAATCAGATCACCACTGAAAAGATGTCAACAACACCACTGTAGAGACCACATAAATTCAGAATGTTATTACTACTCATGGGTATGCAGAGAGTTCTTGTTTATGAAATTAGTGAAGAAGGACTTGCATTTTTAAACCATTGCTAAGAGAAACTCGCTTGAGGTTTTGTTGTAACCCACTTTCATCTGGAATTTCTAGGCGTCTTCTACAGTGACTTGAGGGAAAATAAGAAGTGCTTTATGGAGAAATTAAGGACACTGCATGAACTTCAAGTTAATCCTATGATTTGAAATCACTATAGTCGTGAATGCAAGTTGTAATTCGGTTCTGATCCAAGGCTAATGAAAATCGCTTATGATGTGTGAGCACCCAGTTTTCCTCTTGGTTAACAAATTGTCATGTCAGGCCTTAGACTCAATTATAGATCCTTGTTTAGTTCGACCATCACTCACAACAGACAAAAATCTGTTAAGCATATCTAGAGCCTCTGTGTCTAGTTTAATTACAGCATACAGCTATCACGGAAAATTTAGGCTGCTAAACTCAATAATAGCAGTAAGTGTAAACTTACCGCAACAGCCTCTGAAGACACAAGGGAAAATTTACAAATATTTCAAATATATTTTTATTCGGATGTTCCATCAGGTGACATGAATGAGTCAAAAAACTTTTATTTCTCTTTTCTTGGAGGGGGATTCTCAAACGTACGGCTAGCTAGGCAGAGGACCTCAAAGTAGCTATTCATGATATATAAATTTTGAAGAGGACGAGTATCACTTTTTAAATACCAATTCAACATTTAGAAACGTGAACTATGAAGTATTACAAAAATACACCACACGAAAAGCGGTTTCTGTTGATCAACTTTTCTGAAAATATGGACGAAAAAGACACTAAGAAATTTTTAGATTTGAGTAGAAGACGAGGTACAGTAGAATCACCTTTCAATTGCGGAAGTCAATGAAACTTGTGCACTTTCTATGGGCTATTAATTTAAACTGAAACATTCTGATTATCGAAAAACGCCAAGTAGTCCCTTAGTGCGAACATAGTTTTTTTTTTTTTTTGTAATACAGTTTACAGCAAGATTTCAGCATATGTGGCAATTGGAGGAACCTGGTTGTCCTGAAGAGCCCCTATGCTAGTCTTTCAGATTAATTTTTAAAGATTTCTGTCTCCCGGTGACCGGTCTTTACAGTCTGGAGCCGTGTCACCGCTACGGTCGCAGGTTCGAATCCTGTCTCGGGCATGGATGTGTGTGATGTCCTTAGGTTAGTTAGGTTTAAGTAGTTCTAAGTTCTAGGGGACTTTTGACCTCAGAAGTTAAGTCCCATAGTGCTCAGAGCCATTTAAACCAGTTTTTGCATTTGTCTAGTTAAGGCCCACGACATACCAAACCGCGCTTTCCAGGAGTTGAACTGCCTGGACTTTGAGTTCCCACTGGAGTAAAAGTGTAGAAGTAAGAGAATGAAAATGACTGATTAGTGTATGAAACACTACAAACTCAAAAACATTTTTTGGTACACTATAAAATCAAATACATTTCCAAATTTTAGTAATTTTGGAATGGACATCTAGAGAATCAACTACATTTCTAACCAAAGAAGGGAAAGCAGAAAGGTGGAAGGAGTATATAGAGGGTCTATACAAGGGCGATGTACTTAAGGACAATATTATGGAAATGGAAGAGGATGTAGATGAAGATGAAATGGGAGATACGATGCTGCGTGAAGAGTTTGACAGAGCACTGAAAGACCTGAGTCGAAACAAGGCCCCCGGAGTAGACAACATTCCATTGGAACTACTGACGGCCTTGGGAGAGCCAGTCCTGACGAAAACTCTACCATCTGGTGAGCAAGATGTATGAGACAGGCGGAATACCCTCAGACTTCAAGAAGAATATAATAATTCCAATCCCAAAGAAAGCAGGTGTTGACAGATGTGAAAATTACCGAACTATCAGTTTAATAAGTCACAGCTGCAAAATACTAACGCGGGTTCTTTACAGACGAATGGAAAAACTAGTAGAAGCCGACCTCGGGGAAGATCAGTTTGGAACACGTGAGGCAATACTGACCCTACGACTTATCTTAGAAGCTAGATTAAGGAAGGACGAAACCTACGTTTCTAGCATTTGTAGACTTAGAGAAAGCTTTTGACAATGTTGACTGGAATACTCTCTTTCAAATTCTGAAGGTGGCAGGGGTAAAATACAGGGAGTGAAAGGCTACTTACAATTTATACAGAAACCAGATGGCAGTTATAAGAGTCGAGGGACATGAAAGGGTAGTAGTGGTTGGGAAGGGAGTGAGATAGGGTTGCAGTCTCTCCCCGATGTTATTCAATCTGTATATTGAGCAAGCAGTGAAGGAAACAAAAGAAAAAATTTGGAATAGGTATTAAAGTCCATGGAGAAGAAATAAAATCTTTGAGGTTCGCCGATGATATTGTAATTCTGTCAGAGACAGCAAAGGACTTGGTGGAGCAGTTGCACGGAATAGTTAGTGTCTTAAAAGAGGGATATAAGTTGAACATCAACAAAAGCAAAACGAGGATAATGGAATGTAGTCGAATTAAGTCGGGTGATGCTGAGGGAATTAGATTAGGAAGTGAGACACTTAAAGTAGTGAAGGAGTTTTGCTATTTGGGGACCAAAATAACTGATGATGGTTGAAGTAGAGAGGATATATAGACTGGCAATGGCAAGGAAAGCGTTTCTGAAGAAGAGAAGTTTGTTAACATCGAGTATAGATTTAAGTGTCAGGAAGTCATTTCTGAAAGTATTTGTATGGAGTGTAGCCATGTATGGAAGTGAATCATGGACGATAAATAGTTTGGACAGGAAGAGAATAGAAGCTTTCGAGATGTGGTGCTACAGAAGAATGCTGAAGATTAGATGGGTAGATCACATAACTAATGAAGTATTGAATCGGACTGGGGAGAGGAGAAGTTTGTGGCACAACTTGACCAGAAGAAGGGATCGGTTGGTAGGACATGTTCTGAGGCATCAAGGGATCACCAATTTAGTATTGGAGGGCAGCGTGGAGGGTAAAAATCGTAGAGGGAGACCAAGAGATTACTACACTAAGCAGATTCAGAAGGATGTAGGTTGCAGTAGGTACTGGGAGATGAAGAAGCTTGCACAGGATAGAGTAGCATGGAGAGCTGCATCAAACCAGTCTCAGGACTGAAGACCACAACAACAACAACATGTACACAAAAGTTCGTATTTTGGTTAGTTTGAGGAAAGTAGCAGCTGTAGATGACTTTTCGCTCCATGTACAGTATCACTCCTGCTACTTTCCTCAAACTAACCAACATACGAACTTTGTGTGTACATAAAGCTCATGACTTCAGATAAACATTTTGTTTTCATCTACTAAATTTCTAGATGTCCATTCCAAAATTACTAAAATTTGGAAATGTTTTTGATTTTATAGTGTTTCATACATTAATCAGACCTTTTCATTCTATTACTTGTACGCTCCTTCTCCAGAGGGAATTCAGTACCCAGTCACTTCAATTCCTGAAACACGCGCTGTTGGTAGAACCTACCTAGAAAAATACACCGGAAAACGTATCTGTCATTGATCGTCGATCGTTGTTACCAACAAAAGTACAAGAAGGGTAATGGAGTGTAATCGACTTAAATCAGGTGATGCTGGCTGAGAAGATATCTGAGCAGCTAAATGACTGACGACGGCCGAAGTAAAGAGGATTTAAAATGCAAACTGGCACTGGCACGAAAAACGTCATCGGAAAAGGGAAAGTTGTTAAGCTCTTACACAAATTTAAGGGTTATGAAGGTTTTTTCTGAAGATGTAATATGTGTTGATCGAATGTACCCGTAACAAATTTAATAACAAACCCTTGAATTGCTTCAGTGTGGAGATGCTAAATACCCGCTTTGCGATGTTACGCCTTGATATTTAATCGACGTAACTGTGTCAACACACTATTGATACTATATTAGAACATTACAAGATTGTTTTATTCTACCCACCTGCATCGATTTCCATCATTTTTCCACCTTTAGAGCAAGTTCTCATCGATCAAGCCAAATAGAAATTCTATCAAAATCATCGTTTATCCTCCTGTCTGTACACTGCAGCGTCATTCACAAATAGTCGCAGATTGCTGATTACCCTACACATCACATCGCTTGCGTAGATTGCTTGAAAAAAAAAAAAGTGAAGCACTCAGAAGGAGAGGATAAAACGAAATGAAACTTCACGGGTTGCGCGGGTATGTGATGTTATTTTAGTGCTCCCAGGGAATTTGGCAGCATGAGCGCACTTATTAGTAAGACGCTGCACTCCATCTGGTGTTGATGCATGCACTGATTCGGTTAGGAAGGGTGTCATAAATCAGTTGCCTCCTCTCCTGAGGCAAGACGTACCACAACTTTCGGAAGTGGTCCTTGATATAGATTAGCGCTGGATAGAAGTTGACGTCCGAATTGGTCTATATATATTCTATCGCGGACAGATGTGATGATCTTGCTAGCCATGGGAGTTTGTCAACATCACGCAGACTGTTCATAAAGACGTGCCATGTGTGGATGAGCACTGTCCTGTTAAAACGTGGCACCACGATGCAGTCCTACGCGAGGAAGACACAGGGTGCCTGTGACGTGCTCGTCAGAGTTTCGTCAATCACTGCTAGCCGTGATCTGAAGTTATACCTGATGGTACCGCACGCCTTGAGAGCGAGATAACACCGCTGTGCCTCTCCAAAACATTGGAAGAGTCCGACTTCTCCCCAGGTCCCCGCCCGCCATACTAGCCAACGGCGGACATCCGGTGTAGTACAGAAGCGCGATTCATCGCTAACACTGTGCGACACCATCCATCACCAGCAGTCCTTGCTTTCCGGCCACGTCACCGCTCCATACGGAGCCGTTTCTCTTGTGGTGTTAACTACAACCTGTGACCTCCCCTTCTCTTTTCGCTCCGTTTCTTTCGCTGATCTTTCCTCTTCCTTCTTACTACCGCGGCTATATCTCAGGGTTTTCAGTGCAGAAATGTAGTGAGAGGAGGGCACATGTGTGTGGTGGTTCACGATATCGTAGTGCTGTGAGGAAGCATCACTCGTGCCTCTGGTTTGAGACGACTGACGATTGAAGTACGAAAGGAGTTTATTAATACCAGTTAGCTGAAATAAAAAAAAAAAAAACTCATCGAATCCAGAAGTCACTCACAGCTAGAGTAATTAGTTTCTTATGTGTGTGTAGTGGTCATTGATACTTGCAAGATCGTTTCGATAATTCTATCACTGTCCGTTTATGAGTTGCTAAGCAACGTATCAACAAGCTGACTATGCAATGATTGAAGTTTGTCGTATCCCGACAGTAAATCTCTTCTCGCTTGCTTTAAGCATCAAGACGATTACTGTGCCACTCATATAAGTCTTTCATAGTTATTATCAAGCTAATGTGGGTACGTTACTTAATCAGACACGCGACGATAACACCCGATATCCAGCCGCGTATCTTAAACTCAGCGCCGATATTTGAGAATTTGCGCGCAATTCGTTTGCAGCCAAGTCGGGCCGTGGGCCCCTAGAATAATTTTTAAATCAACTGCGGGTTGTAAATTACAATTCTATGTCCATTCATGAAAGCTACAGCAGATCCGCACTCGACGACTACTTGATAGCGCACTCGAACAACACCGAAGTTTTTGTTCTTACGAAGAGAAAACATATAATGCACAATGCAACAAGGTTATTTGCTATGTCAAAACATATTTATATCTATCTCATTAAAACTTATTACCTATTAAATGTTGTACACAATTAAATCCCGGCCGGGGTGGCCGAGCGATTCTAGGCGCTTCAGTCTGGAACCGCGCGACCGCTAGGGTCGCAGGTTCCAATCCTGCCTGGGGCATGGATGTGTGTGATGTCCTTAGGTTAGTTAGGCTTAAGTAGTCCTAAGTTCTAGGGGACTGATGACCTCAGAAGTGAAGTCCTACAGTGCTCAGAGCCATTTGAACCATAATTAAATTTTTTACTCTGTAAATAGTCAATAGAACTTAGAAATGAATGACGTATGAAAAAAATCTCAAGTTGATGTGACGTCATGGGTCACTACTGGTTTCGACTTCCCTACACTCACGTGGCGCAAAGCAGATCCGACTATGTAGGACATACTCATGTAATGTTACAAGCCCAAGCATTGGACAGTAATTCCCTTGCCTCCGATCAACGGCTCAGCATTCTGCGGAATGTTGCAGGGAGCCCACTACTTGCCGTGGTCGACAGCAACCTTGATGACAAGTAGGCCTGCCTTGATGTACCCGTGCAGTCCAGCATCAGGCCACTGTCACATCCAAATGCCCCACCCATCTGGATACTGGACGATTCTATTGGCTGGCGAAATGTAAACCCACAATCAGACTCCTTTCAGACTTGTCCAGTGCTGATAACGCTGTCTCACATGAGTATGCAGCATGTCTGTGCCCTTCACTGTGATGTCGGACGCTCTTCGTGTCCTTTATACAAGGTGATGCAAAAGTCACTGGACAGTTGGTTACAAAATCACCAAGACGCAGTGCAGCATTATATGTTAACCCGTTAAGTTGTTATTACCACATGGTGACAATTACACCTTGACAAGTTGCTATACAATGCAATGACAAAGAAAACAAACACAATAATCAAACTAGTGAACTGTTGAAAGCGTGATATGTGAAACGTGTTTACAGCTGAAGTATTCCGAATTGTCCCGATGTTAACGCAACAAGAAAGGATCTCCGCGTTAAGAACTTTCAATAAAAATGGTGCTACTGCAGTTGTTATTGAACGTGAAAGGATATCAGTGATACGATTCGCTGATGACATTGATATCCTGAGTGAAAGTGAAGAAGAATTAAATGATCTCCTGAACGGAATGAACAGTCTAATGAGTACACAGTATGGTTTGAGAGTAAATCGGAGAAAGACGAAGGTAATGAGAAGTAGTAGAAATGAGAACAGTGAAAAACTTAGCATCAGGATTGATGGTCACGAAGTCAATGAAGTTAAGGAATTCTGCTACCAGGCAGTAAAATAACAAATGACGGACGGAGCAAGGAGGACATCAAAAGCAGACTCGCTCTGGCAAAAAAGGCATTTCTGGCCAAGAGAAATCTACTAATATCAAATACCGACCTTAATTTGAGGAAGAAATTTCTGAGGATGTACGTCTGGAGTACAGCATTGTATGGTAGTGAAACATGGACTGTGGGAAAACCGGAACAGAAGAGAATCGAAGCATTTGAGATGTGGTGCTATAGACGAATGTTGAAAATTAGGTGGACTGATAAGGTAAGGAATGAGGAGAGGAAAGGAATATGGGAAAACACTGATAAGGAGAAGGGACAGGATGATAGGACATCTGCTAAGACATGAGGGAATGACTTCCATGGTACTAGAGGGAGCTGTAGAGGGCAAAAACTGTAGAGGAAAACAGAGATTGGAATACGTCAAGCAGATAATTGAGGACATAGGTTGCAAGTGCTACCCTGAGATGAAGAGGTTAGTACAGGAAAGGAATTCGTGGCGGGCCGCATCAAACCAGTCAGTAGACTGATGGAAAAAAAAGGTAAACGGAACCTTTTTTTGCCTTTTTCCTTTTTTCACAAAACTTATTATTTTCGTATGACCTAGATTTCGGGTCGTAAGCCAATCTTCCAGTACACAACTGATTACAAAGGTGACAACCAAGTTCTCGATTTGAACTATAAAAGTTGCCTCTGTTGACCATTTTAACAGAGGTACATTTGCATTGTGCAACCTTATGACATCCATTACGACAGCCTTTACTCGTAAGTATGAATGAATAAACAAACTGTGGATGAATGGGCATTTGTGTGATCACGTACTTATAAACGAAGGTGCCATGGGTTCCCTCCTATGCAGAGGTTGCAATATTATTTGAAAGAGCTGAGTAATTGAACTGAATCTGGTTATTCAATAGTAAATGTGAGGATAGGTCCGTTTCTTTAATTCCTAATATTCCTAATTGAGTGAGCTTTGCGACCTTCCCTTCTATATGTAGGACTTCTACATTCACTATACACTTCTGGTTTAAGCAATGTTCAAAACTGGATGAATCCGGCTTCTTTAATTTCCAGCTTCTATGGAATTCTCTGAGCCCCGTGCAGATTGACGGCCAAGTCTGGCCGGCCAGTGTGGCCGAGCGGTTCTAGGCGCTTCAGTCTGGAACAGCGTGACCGCTACAGTCGCAGGTTCGAATCCTGCCTCGGGCATGGATATGTATGATGTCCTTAGGCTAGTTAGGTTTAAGTAGTTCTAAGTTCTAGGGGACTGATGACCTCAGATGTTAAGTCCCATATTGCTTGGAGCCATTTGAACCATTTTGAGCGAAGCCTGTCTTATATAACGGAATTAACATAGTTGGCGGATGATTTTATAAGCCCCACTTTTTATCATAGCCAAGTGTTTATCCTTTGAACTGAAGGTTCATCTAACTAATGTCTGTGAGACATACTTCAAGACAGAGAAATCGCTTGCCTTTGAAGTGTTGCTTATGCTTTAGAAATAAAAAAAAAAAAAATCGCTCTAAGCACTATGGGACTTAACATCTAAGGTCATCAGTCCCCTAGACTTAGAACAACTTAAACTTAACCAAGCTATGGACATCACATACATCCTTGCCCGAGGCAGGATTCGAACCTGCGATCGTAGCAGCAGCGCGGTTCCGGACTAGAGCGCCTAGAACGTCTCGGCCACAGCGGTCGGCTTAGAAATTTCACCTGTGGAAGGTAAACTGCAATATTTCCTCTTTTGGCCTGTCTGTAGACAGATTCAGAGATAGAATAAAGGCTATCTAGTTAATATCATAAGGTTGCACAAAATAAATGCAACTATCTCAAAATAGTCAACAGAGATAACATTTATGGTTTAAATGGAAAAATTGTAAGTTAAGAATTTGCCACGTGTATATATTTGCTTGATTGCCATATTTCGAATCTGTTGCGTACTTGAAAGTGGGATTACAGCCCGAAACCTAGGCCGTACAAAGATGAAAATGTTTTGTGAAAAAGGGCAATATAGTGTTTCGTTCAGTTAATACAATGTACGGTGTTTCACAAACAACCCACAAGTGAATCAACTGGAATGATTTCGTCAATATTTTTTTTGGAATCCGAGTATTGTACTGATTACGAGAAGGTTCTTTTTTCCAGCATAGAGCCGCGCGGAATTAGCCGAGCGGTGTAGGGCGCTGCAGTCATGGAGTGTGCGGCTGATCCCGGCGGAGGTTCGAGTCCTCCCTCGGGCACTGTGTGTCTGTCCTTAGGATAACTTAGGTTAAGTAGTGTGTAAGCTTAGGGACTGATGACCTTAGTAGTTAAGTCCCATAAGATTTCACACACATTTTAACTTTTTTTCCGGCACAGAATCTGGAGAAGTTACAGGTCGACGAGCCCGTGCGGCTCTGCTCGTAACCAGGGGCAGCCGCGCTCGTGGATTCATAGTCGTAATTACGGAGTGTCGTGGGATTCCTGCCGGCCGGCGTGCTCCGGTTCCCACGGCGCCGCGGGCGACGAAGGCCGCGCGGCGGGCGTCGCGTGTCGGCCGGCGCTGCCCGCGGCGGAAGCCGGCGTCGGGTTGCAGCGCGCCGACCGTAGCGTGGACGGCTACCGCCTGCGCATGCGCCGCCTTCGTTCGCCACTTGGCCAGCGCGCGCTCGCCTTCCTCCGCTCCCCGGCTTGCCTGACTGCCGGCCCGTTCGGCGTCGTCGTCACTACATCACTAGACCGCAGGTTATGTGGCCGTGAAAAGCGCCACCTCAAACAGGCTCTTTCAGAACCTCATTTAGGCCATACAAAACCTTTAATAATACCTAAAAATTATTGTGCAGAAAAAGTAAAAATAATGTAAAATGTGCAGGTTTGACGTGTGGGCATGTTATTTCCATAGAAAAGTACGGCCATTGTCAGTCAGTATTAATTTATATGCCGAAAAAGGATATTATACATCAACAGATGTGAGAGGTGCGTACTTCACTTTCGGCTCATGTTGGACAGGAATCCTGCAATCTGAGCAGCTGAACTTTCCGCTAAGCATGTACGAGGGTGAGTCAAACGAAAATCTTAAATATTTTTTTAAAATATTATTTATTGTGCAGAAGTGGTACAAAGCTGTATCACTTTTCAACATTATCTTCCCCACGCTCAATGCAAGTCCTCCGACACTTACAAAGTGCATAAATTCCTTTACAAAAGAATTGTTTTGGTAGTCCGCGCAACCACTCATGCACCGCGTGGCGTACCTCTTCATTGTATTGGAACTTCTATTCTCCCACTGTGCCTTTGAGTGGTCCAAACGTACGGCAATCACTTGGGGCAAGGTCTGGTATGGTGGGAGAGGAATACACTCAAAATGCAGGTCTGTGATTGTTGAAACTGTTGTACGGGCAGTGTGGGGTCTTGCATTGTCATGTTGCAAAAGGACACCTGCTGACAGCAATCCACGTCGCTTTGATTTGACTGTAGGCCGCAGATGATTTTTTAAGAGATCTGTGTATGATGCACTGGTGACAGTGGTCCCTCTAGGCATGTAATGCTCCAAATGACGCTTTTTTCGTCCCAAAAGAGTCAGCATAACCTTCCCTGCTGATGGTTCTTTTAGAAAATTCCTTGGTTTTGGTGATGAGGAATGGCGCCAGTTTTTGATCGCTCTCTTCGTTTCCGGTTGGTGAAAGTGAAACCAGGTTTCGTCCCCAGTAACGATTCTAGCAAGGAAACTATCGCCTTCTCGTTCAAAGCGCCGAAGAAGTTCTTCACAAGCATCAACACGTGGTTCTCTCATTTCAGGAGTCAGCTGCCGTGGCACCCATCTTGCAGACATTTTGTGAAACTGGAGCACACCATGCACAATGTGGTGTGCTGACCAATGACTAATCTGTAAACATGCTGCAATGTCATTCAGTGTCACTCGGCGGTTTTCCTTCACTATGGCTTCAACTGTTTGCAATGTTCTGTGGAGTCACAACTCGTTGTGTCTGACCTGGACGAGGAGCATATTCCACTGAAGTCACACCATTTGCGAACTTCCTACTCCACTCGTAGACTTGCTGCTGTGACAAACATGCATCACCGGACTGAACCTTCATTAGTCGATGAATTTCAAAAGGTTTCACACCTTTACTACGCAAAATCCGAATAAAGAACGCTGTTCTTCGTTGGTGCAAGTATCAAGTGGGGCTGCCATCTTTCTACTAATACTGCGACGGTATGTGTGCATCTGCACTATGGTGCCACCCACAGGCCATTCTGCTCGCTGTTTGTAGCGCGCTTACCAACTTTCAGGATAACAGCGCGAAATTTCGATCTGTTATTACAAATTTAAGGTTTTCATTTGACTCACCCTCGTATTCTACAGCACACAAGGCCATCAAGGCGATGTTCTTCTGAAAAATCTTTTGAATTTTGGTCTTACTTTTGCTTCAACTTCACGTGGCGCTTCATTTTCTTTTCAACTTCTCTCAGTAAAGGAATGTTCTCGTAAGCTGTCTAATTCTGAAATAATTCTTGCCATAAGCGTGTAGTGAGCTCTAGTATAAGCCAAGTCCCCTTCGACTGAGAGATTATTGCGGAACTCGTTTTGCTGAAGTTACAGAGGTGGCATCATCCAGTAGATTTTCAGATAGCTTCCAGGCGGCTGAGAGATTTTTAATGTAGTATTTCGCTGCTGCTTACCATGTGTAAAAACTTCATTTACCTTGATGATTAGTTTATTTACGTCACAAACACTAGCCTTACTTGCTCTGCTTTACAGTTGATACCACGTGCTGCACCAGTTAGGTGCAGCATCAACGGGCAGAATACTTGAAGTAGCTCACACGCTGCAACCATACATCTTATATCGATTGCATATTCCTGAATTTCCAGTAGGCTTTTGATACCTTTCCTCACAAGCTACTATTAATCAAATTGCGTGCATATGGAGTATCGTCTCAGTCGTGTGAGTGGATTCGTGATTTCCTCTCAGAGAGGTCACAGTTCGTAGTAATAGACGGTAAATCATCGAGCAGAACAGAAGTGATATCTGGAGTTCCGCAAGATTGTGCCAGAGGCAATCTGCTGTTCCTGATTTATGTAAATGATCAAGGTGATAATCTGAGCAGCCCGCTTAGATTGTTTGCAGATGACGCTGTAATTTACCGTCTAGTAAAATTATCAGACGATCAATTCCAATTACAAAATGATCTAGAGAGAATTTCTGTATAGTGCGAAAAGTGGCAGTTGGAGCTAAACAAAGAAAAGTTCGAGGTCAAAATGGTTCAAATGGCTCTGAGCACTACGCGACTTAACTTCTGAGGTCATCAGTCCCCTAGCACTTAGAACTACTTAAACCTAACTAACGTAAGGACATCACACACACCCATGCCCGAGGCAGGGTTCGAACCTGCGACCGTAGCAGTCGCGCGGTTCCAGATTGAAGCGCCTAGAACCGCTCGGCCACTCCGGCCGGCACGTTTCCTCCAATTCAGATTTTAGTCCAACGCATGCCCCATCTGCATGTTAAGTGGGACTTTTTATAACCAGAAATCTAATACAAGAAAGAAACAAAATGCTATATAAAATCACTCATAAAAATTAGTAGTTAAGGGTGCCTGGTAATATATTTTAACAAAATAAAAGAAAAAAAATCATATAACATAGTTCAGCAATTTTAGTGTTCCGACTATCATCCTGGCTCTTAATAACTATTCATTACAGCTCAGAACTTAAAAAAAAATCAAAACTTGGCACTTGGTGCGTCACTTGCACTATAGATATGACATTTTCACATTGGTTACGTTTCTTTTATACAGAAATTGAACTCAGCAACTTAAAAATTGTAATAAAAGTGAACAACTGGTACGCTATTAGTATAATTTTAAACAATATTTACAAAATAATCTGCTTCGCTAACACTCTAACACTCTCGTGTCGAAAGATGTGAGAAGGGCAGAAAAAACTCAGAAGCAGAAACGCGTAACGACTGACCTCTTTGTTGCATGCTTGGCAGAACATAATTTTTTCATCTGTCGTATAGTGTAGAAAACTCTGCTAGCCAGTCTTATAGGTTTAGACCTCGAACTAGCTGTTTTCGGTATATGTTCTGTTGAACTGTTCGCCCACTGAAACCAGAACAGAATTTGAACAATGAACATGTTTCATCGGTACACTACATATTAGTTACGTTTGGCGGGAGGGTAATAAAAGTTCGACAATGGCGTCGCTCTCAAACAATGAGAGTCCGTGTATAACGAAGGAGAGAGGTGTGATTTCGTTACTATACTGGCTAGGCAGCTGTAACTCTCCCCTTGTGTATGTGTTGTTTTTATCTGAGGCTAGTGTGAGGCTATGAATATCTTTCATTGTGGAAACAGGCCGTTGTTCAGAATTCTATGCGCAACAGATTTTATATATCGCCTTCAGTCCTCTCACCTTCGATTCTTGTAAGCAACTCTTATCTTTTTGAAAATACAAGAATTGTGTATGACATTAAAGAAACAGGATTTAAAAGCTAAAACAGGCAAACATAGGTTTCAGCGTCGAAAAAGGCTGGTTTAGGTATTATAAAATTAACTGTTTCGAGTTTAATTAGCTATGAAACACACAACTTCAAGTTTATTTGCAACTAGGAACTCTGAAAAAGGATTTGTTTTAACCTAAAGGTCCAATGTCTAGTCAAAACTACTTGAGCAGAACACTTTGTAAGTGAGGCATCCGCAGACCAAATGGTCCATGTCGAATAAGAAGGACCGCTGCGACCGTTAAAAACTTTCATTCAAAGGCACGACGGTTTTCGCAAACCATATTTGCATAATTTTTTTTACTAATCACCTGATGACGCAAATAGGGTTTGCGAAATCGATTCGTATCTCTGAACAAAGATTTTTAACAGCGACAGCGATCCTTCTTACTCAACGTTCATAACTTTTTTTACATTCAGCTATTCCAGAGTGGATTTACAACTTTCGTCTATCACAGAAACTTTCTTCGTTAACTCGTTTTTTTTTTCCAGAGTGACAGACATATATCCTGTAATGTGTGGCAAAAATGTGCCTTTTCTCTAATATAGCAAGCTACGAGGGCAAGCTGAAAAGTAATGTTTCCAATTTTTTTTTATTCTGTTCTCAGTTTCGGTTGAGATATTAAGTGTCACGCATATTTCTTACCGCTACGGTCGCAGGTTCGAATCCTGCCTCGGGCATGGGTGTGTGTGATGTCCTTAGGTTAGTTAGGTTTAAGTAGTTCTAAGTTCTAGGGGACTGATGACCTCAGATGTTAAGTCTCATAGTACTCAGAGTAATTTGAACCATTTTTGTAATTTTGTTGCAGTATTCTGCGGATGTACTTTCTTTCTCCCTCTCGGCGGCCCGATTTTAGCTGCAGAGGGGACTGCTGCTCGCCTGCAGCTGCCGAGGCTGCCCGAAGGTTAGAATGAAACGAACGCATTAATTACAGTCCTTCATTCTAAAGTTATTTCCTGAGTCATCGTGGACGCTGTGGACGCTGTTAGTATCATCCTTTCTTGGAAATTTATTTGCAATCCCAGTTTTGCCTTTCGGTTTCCTCTTCAAGCCTTTAAAGGAAATATTAAAAAAATACAATGTATTGAGCGTTATTTCAGTTCATTTGGAGTGTGATAAAGCTTTCGACCCCGTCACCTTCGGATAATGATTTTGCACTCGCTTCGTTGCGCCAACCGCTGCTTGACTACTGCGCTAATATAAATGGCTCATATCTTGCGTGACCCACATCAAAATGTCTTTCTTTCTCTCAGCGCTTGACAATCTGCAGCTTCCGCTTCTTTCACTTTCATTTCTGGTGAAGCCTGCATGTACCGTAAATCTGGGCAAAATCGATGGTGACAAGTGGGCGTGGTCCCGCCGTCGGTCGACTTTCCCGCTT
The DNA here is from genome assembly GCF_023897955.1 of Schistocerca gregaria. Classification (NCBI taxonomy): domain Eukaryota; kingdom Metazoa; phylum Arthropoda; class Insecta; order Orthoptera; family Acrididae; genus Schistocerca; species Schistocerca gregaria. The sequence goes on from NC_064921.1 coordinate 432,763,099, forward strand.
CGCTGACGCAAGTTGCAGTCCTCTGCCGAAGCTTGTAACGTGGGGGAGTGTAACGTAACTATGATGCTTTAAAGTCAGTACCGACATTAGAGTGTTGTTTATTTATAGTGTTGCATTTACACATTTGAGTATAAATGTAACACTGTAAGTAAACAACACTCTAATGTCGGTACTGACTTTACAGAAGTGTATTATGACCGTGCCCCCACATTATGAAAAAAATTGTAACTATGTTTCTGCGTGAGAGGCCCTCAGGAAACTGAAAGCTCGAATTTGAAGAGTTCGTCCACACATTGAGCACCCTCTTCTTCACCATGACAGCTCTAGAACAAAGTATAGGTGAGGTTGTCGCCCTGACAACAAAGTCAAACATTCTACAGTGACGGTGTCAATAAATTGGTCCCTCGTTGGGACAAATGTGTTCATCACCAGGGTGATTACGTTGACAAATAAATATGTAGGCATGAAGAATAAATATGTAGAATGTTAATAAAGCATGTTTCACTTAAAAAGCTTTAACAGTTTTCAAATTTAAAGAAATCGGAGGTTTTACTTTGCAGCACACCTTCGGAAAACTTGCAGAATACCCGACGGTTCACACCGTCACCTCAAACTAAATCACTCCCAAAGGTATAGCGAATTTTAACAGAAAGAGATTATTCCCTAATGGCTTCAAAACGAAGGATCAATGACCTAGGAGACGTTTGAACAAAACAATCGATTTTGCCACTACCTGGTTGACGAAACTGGATTTAAAGATCTGATATAAAATTGTCTAACTGTTAGTAATATGTCTTATGATGTTATATGTGTATATCTATAATTTCTATGTACTGCTCATGTGTATTTCAATACAATAAAATAAATAACCTGATTTTTACGAGAGCGATAGTGCAATAAGTGTCGACTGTAACGATCTTCTCAAAGGATTTGGATAAAATTTTCGAGGAACGCTATTATAAAACAAAGAAAACAGAAAAGACAAACAAAATAACTTCAATCGCCTACACCGGGACAAATATTTAAGCACATGGCCAGCACCATCTGATTTCCGTCTGCTTCAGACCTTGCAGTGCTCCCCATCCTAGTTCGGCCTCTCCATGAGCCCCAGGCACATTTGGAACTAATTAACTATCGGAGCAGTTATCCCTCTCTTGCAACCACAGCATCAACACGACTCGACGGTTTGCACCTCATTACTGCAACAGTAACATCATATGCAACTCTCATGTTATCCTTACAAAGTAAGTATTAATTTTTCCGAGGAACTTAGTAGAATCGAGTGATAGCTTGTGGTCCGACACAAAAAAGTAATTTATTATTTCGAATAATCATGATTTGGAACAATAGCTGAAGGTCACTTTATTAAAACACTCCCAGTTCCTTTCGGTGCAGCTTATGGATAACTGTGATCTCGGTACAAATGATCACATTTGGACGTCGTTCTCAATGCATGAATATGTTCTGGTAGTCTTTTAATAAAAAGAAAGTGACAGATAACTCTTGTACCAAAATACGACTTTTCAAACAAAGTACTGGCATACCCTTACGTGAAAATACAGTTTGGCAATGCTACGCTACTTGTTTTGTTCTTCGGTAGTGTTCTGCTGGCAGCACACTGTGTGACCAATATTTTCCGTTTTAGCGAAGCGGGTTCGTGTCACGTTATGTCGAAATAATTTTGTCCATAAATGTTTTTTTCTGTATTCTAACATCTTATTGTGTTGTGGTGCCCGATTATGAAGTAAGCCAGTTCGAATCCTGTCGTCGAAAAATGATACTGCTAGTAGTCGGCACGACATAGATATTCACGGGCCATAACAGGTCGGGGGAAGGCAATAGGAAACCACCTCCACCAGGACGTTGATGGAACGGCGATGAATGATTCCTGCACCTGCTCTGCTACACTCATTCCGTGAGTGGGAGACTACTTTTAATTTTTGATAGTTTGCAAATTATAAAAAGGCGCTGATAGGACTGTAAGCACTACTTTGTGTAAAAAGTAGTACATATTTTATGGATTCAGTTTCGCATGTCACATGGGTATATGTATGCAATACCATATTGCATTTTTCATTTGAATAACGACTATGTATGCCATCTCCACCTCAAAATTAGCGTTTCAGTGTGTTTTAGTTCGACAATACAATCAACATAGTATGCTTACATTGTCCTGACTTCAATACAGAATCTAAGTAAATAGTGAATTAAAAAATAATCCTCAAATCTTTACGTTCCGTCCAAGGAACCGCGTTTTCGTGGTGACAATGACTCTTTCATGTTTGCACAGACTAAACGCCTTAATTCAACTGTAGTTGAAGTAATGTAAGAGCTCTGTCGGCAACTCATTCGTAATGTAGATGTATTAGATTTGTAGGTGAAAATTGTTTCAGATGAATCCGGCGCCTCCAAATATTTAAACTTACCCCTTTCCACCCTGTGGGCTACACCTCAGAGTTAACAGCTGCCGCATGTTCATAAAGAAGCCGAGTGTTTCTTTGTATGACAGCAGTACAACAAAATATTAGGAAGATATAACGGTGTTGACAGAAAGAGTATTAGAATGGCTAGAAACGTCTTCATGCTTAGTAACCTGGTTAAGCATGTTATCATGTCATACCTCGGTCAGGACTAAGAGCAAGATGTACGTAGCTGCTGTGGTTCAGACGAACAGTTAAATAAGATCTTCGGAAACATGTAAAAACAGGACGAGATAGATCTTTCTGGTACACTATTGTTGTTCTGAATCTTCATACGGAAAATTTGAGAAGAATTTTGTATCTTGCAAGACGCAGTTTGTTTATTTTTGCTTTCCCAAACATGTTTCAGTGCTTTCTGTGCTCTCTTTAGCAATGGTTATATTATTATTCTGTTAGCCCAAAATAAATAAAAAGAACATCCGGAAGATAATTATGTCAAGTGAAATGTTCATTGCTACACTGTAGGTTGAACGAGAGCGTAGTGCTTCACTACTGTAGACTGTAGCCTCTAGCAAGCACGTATATTCCACGAAGCTTACGCGTGTTTATTCTTACGTGTCATTGTTGGCGACAGTGCAAACAAACGTTGTTGTGGCTTAGTCCTACCTTCCTGCTCTTTGCTCCCTCGCCCTCCGCACTTCTTTCCTCTGCCGTCGCAGTTGTCTACTTTCTCCTCTTCCGCAAAATGGAATTCTTGCTGAGGCGCGTCGTTTCTCAGGTTTGAGGAGGTCTGAGTGGTTCCACAGAAACTGGATGATCAGTCTTCCTACGGTAATTAAAGAACGCTTAAAAGAGCATGAGAGATTTATGCATCTCAGGCAGTCTTGTAAGTCAGTTTTTGCTTCATGTAATGAGACCGTGATCAGGTTATAGAGTTTTCTACTGTTCACCTTTTTGTAAAGGCACCGTATCTATGCCGATGAGTCATCAGATGGGCAATCGAGATTGCAAAATGTCTGAACAATTTCAAACGCGATGACGAATATACGCTCCCGGCAGCATGCTTGTCTGCCTTCAGTATCACGAAAACACTAGTGCGTGTTAAAGAGCTCCTGCTCCAGGCCTTGAAGGACCGAGGGACGTTGATCGGCCGCCGTGTCTTACTCTGCCTCGTGGTGCCATGCTGTGTGGAGGGGCACGTAATCAGTAAGGCGCTCTTCGGCCGTTTTGCGTTGTTCCCAAACCGTGGAGCCACTACTACTCGGTCGCATCACCCAGCAAGGAAAAAATCTAAGCAGTACCGGGGATCGACTCCGTATCTTCCTCATGGCAGCCAAGCTGACCACTCAACTATGGCGACGAATCACAATACTCCGTGTGCAGACACAGAAGCCGCGTTGCATTGTTGGGTGATAAGACGAGGGAAGCGATGGAACCCATTGCCGTCACATAGCCTCTTCCTTTTGAATAGCACCAAGGAGGCCGCCGACTTTAACGTTCCCATCAGACAGATGGATTACCATCAACAGTGCCACATACCCTCTCTTCAACTTTGGAATTTAATCCAGGAGATTGGCGCAAAGCCTGGTGATTAGAAAATTGACGCTACGAATCCTCCTCCCGTCGCCGGCCTGACACTTACAGTGAAAATTACATCCATCACCAGGATTTGAACCGTTTCACCCTCCGAGTCGAACACTACCGCACGTAGGTGCATCAGCGACCTCGGCTGTGTGTCCACAAACAAGGTGCCACCCGCGCACAACCCTCCAGCCATTCATACACATGTGAACGACGTCTTTCAACAGCCATTAATCAACAACTTTGGCGATAGACACGGGAAAAATCCTGTCCTTAAATCTCAACAAGCCTCACAGAGTGCCTACGCTCCTCTAAAGTTTTATCACTCCCTCCAGTACGACATATATACTGCCTCCCTTTCCGCACCCGACTACCATCCCGCAACCGAGTCTTGAACTAGGTCGTCAAATTCCCACACCTCATGAAAGAACACCTTCGGTTCTCCTACATCTCCCATAAACTTGAGTCCCAATACTTTATACTTTGCAGCCGAGCGAGGTGGCGCAGTCGCTAGAACACTGGTCTCGCATTTGGGAGGACGATAATTCACACTCGCGTCCGGCCATCCTGATTTAGGTTTTCCGTGATTTACCTACGTCATTTCAGCCAAATGCCGGGATGGTTCCTTTGGAAGGACATGGCCGTTTTCCTTCCCTAATCCGAGCTTGCGCTCTGTCTTTAATAACCTCGTTGTCGACAGGACGATGAACACTAATCCTGCTCCCTCCTTTTGTATCTTCCCCTATCCTTGACGACCTTCCTACTGCCGCGCCTCCATCAGCACCTCCCCCCCCCCCCCCTCCAGTCTTCCAACTCTCCATGTCCTTTCCCAACCCAATTTGAGCAACCTTAACCTCCCACACTATGAACTCCCCCCTGTAATTTACGCTCCCTTTTAGTCGTAACCTAGCCTACGCATTACACCACACCCGAGACGAAGCCTCCTAGCTGACGTCCCACTCGTCTGCTAGAGCAGCGCGTTAATTTAATAAGGGTGAAAGAATCACGGAGGTGCACAACCACCTCCAAAGGCAGACGTTACAAGAGAGGCCTGGTGCAGGACTGTAAAAATTCCGAGAGCGTACGTTTCTAGAAGAGCCAACCAATATAATGCTTATCCTTGCGATATCGCGAAAAAAAAGGCCATGACGGTAAAATTGGGGAGCTTCCAGTTGACACTGAGGCTTTCCAACAGTCGTACTTCCTGCTGGCCATTCGGGACTGGTACACGAAAGTGGGAAGCGACTGTGGTTCAATAGGTACCCTCTGCCACGCACCACATCGCGGCTTGTGGTGTATAGACAGATGTAGTAAATTTGTCGAAACTTCTGCCTTGAAGCACACTGTGTTCACGTCGAGTGCGTCTAATGTCATTCTCAAAAGTTTAATGTTCCCCATTTGCGACAGTTCTATTTATGTAGGAGAAAATATCGCTTTGTCAAATAGTCCTACGGAGTCCTTCATTGTTCTACAGAAAATGTATAACGACCCTCGAACTTGGAATAGTCTTCCTCTGTCTGCCAAGTACGATAGTTAATAGTTATCACCGCTACAGCAGAAGACCTGGCACTTTCTTAAGTTAAAGACGCTGATAAACTTGCGAAATGAGCTTTGCAAGCAAAGGGAGGAATTCCGTTTTGCTGCTCTGGGCAAGGTCATGGTGGAGATGGTTTGCCGTTGCCTTTGTGACACTTACTACGAGGTGTCAGAAGTGTGTGTGCGCCGTGCGGGTGACTGTAATGAGTGAGTTTTACATTGCAGTGTCGGTCCTTGAACAGATCGAAGGGGACCGCCGAGCATAACGCCCCCTTGAAACGAACGGATTACCATCAATTGTCTCGCATGCCTTTTTCCCATTTGGACACTGCGAAGAGGTTTCCATTTTAACCCAGGACACTGGCGCAAAATTTTGGGATTAGGAACTGTGCGCCACCTGCCCTCTTCTAGATGACCAAATACTGGCGATAACTTTTTCCTTGCTTTAAGATTCGAACGACCTACACACGAGTCGAGCGCCACAGCACAGGCGAGCGCCAGCTACCTCTGCTACGGAAGTGGATTAGCGTATTCCAAGGATTTGTATTTACCTATTTCCTACCGTACATATGCAGAAGAGGGGAACTCGTTTCGAACTAGCGGATATTGTGTGTCCACTGATATTCCAACAGTCGATACAAGACACTTGACGTGAACGACGGTGATTGGGAAGCGTGTATGCGACGAGCCACGGAATCCCTTACCACCGGCAAGACTCGGGCTTGTCGGAACAGCAGCTTAGAAAGTAGGAAGTGCCGAGGAAATTCAATTGCGGCGAAGAAAACTGATTTTCCGGGGTCGCGATTTCGTGAAACAGGCGGCGCGACTTGAGAAACTGACACGAGTCGCCAGATGCCTGCGTCTGCAGCGGAGAGAATAAGCCAGAGGTGGCGGATGCTGCTGTCGCGTCGTTCCTAACATGCTGGCTGCAACATTGAACACAAAGGGTGGGTTTCAAACTTACGACTTTCGTTAAGTACAATTTCTCAGTGCACGGCTTTGTCTTCATGCGGTGGCTGAGAGTGCAATGAGTTGTTTTCTATAACCTCACGCCAACCAACTACTGATGTTCACAGAGGTTTACAGGAGAAAACGGAGGTTTCATCTACCTCGTCGCGATAATACAGGGTGGCACAAAATAGCTGGTATTTGTCTACTGTGGTTTAATTGTATGTCACAAATGATTCTAATTGGGATATTGATGTACTGTAGTTCTGAAAATTCTATAGCTTATCCATCGATGTCTCAGTTCACAATTCAGAATGGAAGTACTAAAATTAGAACAGCATTTGTTGATCGTAAAGACTTTTTACGCAAATTCTGGACGTATTATTGTGGCGAGGCGCCCACTCAGCAGCCCATTGGTCCAAGAACAACGCCACCCGGAGTGACTGTTTCTCGGTGAGTTTCCAGTAAGGAACTGAAATCGAATTGTGATGGAATAAGGATCCTCAGCCGGCCGCTGTGGCCGAGCGATTGTAGGCGCTTCAGTCCGGAACCGCGCTGCTGCTACGGTCGCATGTCCGAATCCTGCCCCGGGCGTGGATGTGTGTGATGTCCTTAGGTTAGTTAGGTTTAAGTAGTTCTAAGGCTAGGGGACTGACGACCTCAGATGTTAAGTCCCATAGTGTTCAGAGCCATTTGAACCATTTAAGAATCCTCTGATACCGATTTTGTGTAACGTTTTCCCTGTTTTTTTTTTGTGACAGGTTAATGAAATGTTTTGAAAAGACCGGATCCACACATGGCTCCAGGAAGTGCCAATCAGAACGGCCAGTCTCCGTTGTAGCCCTGCAGACCGTGGGACGTGTGCGAACCTTACTTAACGAGGAACCCACTGCATCAACAAGACGTGTAGCACAGCAACTCAAGAATATCATGACGGCGGCCTTTCCAGACGATAATCAAGAGAAACTCGACCTTTTCAGTCGCAAATTCGACGGTAGCAACCTTCGAAGGACAGACACGGGGAGCAAGGCGGCATTCTTTTGGAAATGATATGACTGAGAATGGAACTCGGATCTGGTTTAGTGATCAGGCACACTTCCGGCTCCTTGGCTACGTTAACAAACAGAACTGGTGCCACTGGGCTAACAAGAATCCACACTTTCAAGTTGCTGCTCCATCTCATCAACAGAAAGTCACTGTTTGGTGCTTAGTCAGTGCACAGTACACTGTTTGGCCCATTTTTATTCAGCGACTTGTCTCAGTAGACAAATACAGGCAGGTACTGGAACATGGATTTGTACGTCCTGCACGAAGCGGCCGAATGCTCCGAAGCTACTGGCCCATGCAGGAGGCGTATGTCCACGCCATTTCGATTTCCTTCAGGAGACATTCAGAGATCAGATCGTTGCCCTGGACACCTAAGCATTCATTGTCCATGGTGTGGAATGGCCCATTTACAGTCCTGTTCTCAGGCTGTACGATTATTTCTTAAGTGGTTTATAAGAAGAGCAGAGACTTCAAAGGTGCACCTGCAACATTCCAGGATGTTGTTACTGCAATTTCCAAAGAGATTTGTGCAGTGTAAAATGATTTTCTTCAGGAAGTCATCAAAGAAAGTCAGTCCAAGGCACTACACATTCATTGTTGCAGAAGGAATGCGCTTTGAAAACCTTCTGTACTAAATTTCAGACTGTCTGCTACAGCATGAATATGAAGATAAGAATTTATCACCCCATATTATCTTGTAGTAGACAAAAACACTTTAAAACATATTTTGCGCCACCTGTTTGTTTACCATCAAGATAATCTCAATGTAAATGTACTGTAGAGACTACCCTAAATGGCCCATTAGACTTCATCAGAATATGGGAAATTATGAACCGAAAACGGCATCAGTAAAGACGATTACACGTCACCAAAACTATTCTCGGTAGCGCTAGTGGAAGCTTTTAGAAATCTTTAAACTGATCAAAAGAAGAGGCAATGCCATCTAACAGCACTCTGATTTGCTTACGTTTTGTTGATGACATTGTACAGTATGCTTCTAATACAAATAAAATTCGACAGCTACTGAAACAAATTAATAGAGATTAGTAAGAACTTAATCCTAAAAATCAGTTCCAATAAGACTTAATGCGTTTTTCAGAAATTTCTTCACCAAAGAAAACGAAGTTAATATATCTGAATCAATTAAGAACAGTTGGAAAATGAGTAACTTAGAAGAACGCCCGCCCGGCTAGCTGCGCGGTCTAACGCGCTGCTTCACGAGCGGGAAGGCGTGCCAGTCCCACCCGCCGGTTAAGTGTCGAGGTCCGGTGTGCCGGTCAGTCTGTGGATGGTTTTTGAGGCGGTTTTCCATCTAACTCAGCGAATGCGGCCTGGTTCTTCTTATTCCGCCTCCGTTACACTGTGTCGGCGACTGCTGAGCGAAGACCATTTCCACGTACACACACACACACACACACACACACACACACACCACCATTACTCTTCCACTCAAACATTTAGGGTTATACTCGTCTGGTATGAGACGGCAGAGGGGGTCCACTGGGGGCCGAACCACACAATAACCCTGGGTTCGGTGTGGGGCAACGGTAGGGTGTGTGGACTGCTGTGGCCTGTTGTTATGTTGTGAACCAGTGAGGGCTACGGCGGGACGAAGCCTCTACGTTGTTTCTAGGTCGCCGGTTTAATACAACTTAGAAGTAGATACTCCTGGTGCAGCTGTAACTAGTAAAGATAAGTCCAGACTATTGCCTATGGCTTATCATTCGCATAAGGAGAATATACACTGATTTGCTAGCAGATTATGACCACCGACCTACTCTCGATATAAAACCGTCCAGACTACATCGTCACCTGGCGAGGAATGACTGCTAGTCAGACACATGACGGTGCATATAATATCAGCAAACGTGCTATCCGTATTTAGAATGAGGAAGGCGCACGATCTATCTGAGTCTGACGGAAGGCAGATTGTGGTGGCCTGGAGACTCGGCAAGATCATTTCGGAAACTGGATGGTTTGTTGGGTGTTCGAGGAGTGCTGTGGTGAAACCACGTCCAGACGTCGTGGGATGACTTGACCACCCTTCATTACAGATATCTGACTTCGTAGTCTGGGTAGACTGGTAAAACAGGACAGGGGACGAATTGTGGCGGGGCTAACATATCAGCACCATGACATCGGCAACTTCGACTTAAATGATCACGTGACCATTGACACTGAACGTGGGCACAGTGGCAGAGAGTTGCATGGTCTCATGGATCCCGACAGCTTCTTCATCATGTCGATGGGAGCGCGCAAATCCGTCGTCTTGGGGACTAGGTCCTTGATACGTGAATGCTGCACGGAGAAAAGCTGACGGCGGCTCCTTTACTCTCTGGGGAACACTCAAGTGGGCATCCATGGGTCCGGTGGAGCTCTTGCAAGGCACCATCATGCCCGAGAAGTATCGTACAATGATTGCAGAACACGAACGCCTCTTCATGGCGATCTTGTTTCCCGACGGCAGTGGATGAAATTAATTGACTGTTTATTTTTTGACAATTTGACTCTGAGCACTAAGGGACTTAACTTCTGAGGTCATTAGTCCCATAAACTTAGAACTACTTAAACCTATCTAACCTAAGGACATCACACACATCCACGCCAGAGGCAGGATTCGAACCTGGGACGGTAGTGGCCGCGTGGTTCCATACTGTAGCGCCTAGAACCTCTCGGTCACTCCGGCCGGCTGTGTCGGAGTAGTTAGAGGAACACAGCGACGAGTTCCAATTGATTTGCTGGCCCCCGAACGCGGCTGAGCCGAATCCGATCGAACAGGTCTGGGATGTGGTTGACAGTGGCGTCACAGCCCCTCTCCCCGGAATTTTGTGTGTGCAGATGTGGTGCCAACTCCCTCCAGCGACCTGCCAAGGCCTCATTACTTCCATGCCACGACGCGTTACCGCGATATCCCTGCCAGAGGCGGCCATACCGCCTATTAGGCAGGTGTTCATAATGTTCTGGTTGGTCAATGTAAGTGAAATTGCAACAAACTTTCCGACGCATTCAGTCCCTTTCACGTTGTTCATTAACGGAATGAGAAGGAAGCGAATTCGTAACGCTAGTAGTACACTATGCAGTGGAGTGAGCTAGCAGATTTTGGCTAAGTGTTAGTGTCTCTAACACGGCGGCTGCGTATTCATTAGTGAAGACATTATGCCGCGGAGACAGCTAGCCTCTACGCGTCCCGGGATGATTCACGGCTTCTAATGCTTGAATACCGCTCCAGCTGTGTCACTACAGCTGTGCTGGCACGAACCACGGATCGACCTCTGCAGACGAAAGCTCTGTCAAACGAAATCCGTGCGGAAAGGTATTTCCGAAAGTGCGTCACAGCAGAGCGCGGCTGTCGTGTGGAGCGAGTGGTAAGAGGTCGCCGGCTTTCCCGCTGCGGGAGAAACCCGTGGCTTCCGCGCTAAATGAGTCCGCATTGCTGGCGCCGACCGATAACGACTGTTAAGGGCGCGCGTCTCACTTTCACGTCCGTCTCTGTCGCACTTAGTCAGTAGTGTGCTGCAGTAAGCATCCGATACCAGCTACACACACGTAGGTCATCTGAAAACATAGCCGGGAATATTTGCAAGTCGTACCTGATCTTGTTCCCTTGTTTTTAACCTGAAAATGATAGTAAAACAATCTTGACTATCTGTCGTGTAGTAAATAGTACCCAAGTATCAATACCATATACAGTACCTGATCAAAAATATCTAGCAACCCTGCGTAATGCGGAGTTGACCACTAGATGTCACGAGACGCAGACCAGCCATCATAAAAGAAAGCGTGGAGTACTCATTTGCCAGTGGAGAAATAATACATCTACATCTACATCTACATTCATACTCCGCAAGCCACCCAACGGTGTGTGGCGGAATGAGCCGATCAGGAAAGCTCAGTGACCTTGAACGTGCAACCAGTCGTTGAATGTCGCGTAAGTAAGAAATCCAGCAGGGACGATAAGTTTGTTTGCGTAGCCATCCTCCGCTGTAAGCACAGAGATATTTGTTTTGTAAATAAAAACTGCCTTTTCTTGCTGCACTGTAATTATTTCTCCCAGACGCGTTTCGCCCCTTTTTTTGTCTAAGGCATCTTCAGTGGGATCCAGAAAAGTACAGTTTTGTTTTTTATGGTTTACTTTTACACTATCGAACAGTTCACGTCGCGTTTTTTATGTAAATAAGTAATTACTTACAGTTTGTTGGACTTACGTTTCCTCTTAACTCGCCTGGCGTTGGCACTACCACTTCATTTCCTAAACATAAGCGCATTCTTATATTCCAAACTTTTTCCTTCACTTTGTTGAGCATGTTTACCTTATTTTTGTAGTGCTCTATTAGTGTTTTGCCACTAGTTACAGATATTTGTTCGAAAACTCTGCTTTCAAAGATATAAAGATTATGAGTTCACTGTATGTTTCCTTCTGTTTGGTTTGTTCTCCCACATGTTGCTGACCTAACGAAGTATATTCTCAATTCAATAAATTTTACCAACAGCCGTATACTTCAGGTTATTTTATTTTCTTTCGAAGGCAACCAGTTTCGGCAATTCATTTTACCATCTTCAGGCCCCATACGCTTTTTTCGAATCAACGAGCTTATCGTATAGCGCTATAAAGCTGGATACCATGAATCCCAATCGTTGTGAAACTGATTCATACGAAAGGGTGACAGTAATTGCGTTCGAAATAAAATAAAATAAACTTAAAGTATACGGCTGTTGGTAAAGTTTATTGAATTGAGAAGTACGTAACAGCCGATGTCCCCTGGCCATAATAGACCGACAGAGACTAACGAAGTATATATTGAAAACTAACGCCTATTCGTGACGTTTACGCGCGCGCGTGTGTGTGTGTGTGTGTGTGTGTGTGTGTGTGTGTGTGTGTGTGTTTGTGTGGGAGGGGGGGGGGGGGGGCGTTGGGTTGTAGTGTGTTGAGTATGAATGCAACAGATGTCAGAGAGCGGTTGAAAATGGTTCAAATGGCTCTGAGCACTATGGGACTCAACTCTGTGGTCATCAGTCCCCTAGAACTTAGAACTACTTAAACCTAACTAACCTAAGGACATCACACAATTCCATGCCCGAGGCAGGATTCGAACCTGCGACCGTAGCAGTCGCACGGTTCCGGACTGCGCGCCTAGAGCCGCGAGACCACCGCGGCCGGCAGAGCGGTTGAAAGCTTTGGTGATTTACTGATTTGAGTTTTGGTTTAAATGTCCTGTGGAGGAGCTCAGAGACAATAGATGTCAGTCCCCGTTAGCTGAGTGGTCAGCGCTGCGGAATGCCACGCCAAGGCGCCCGAGTTGGATTCCCGGCTGGGGCAGAAGATTTTCTCCGCTGAGGGACCGGCTGTTGTGTTGTCTCACCGTCATTTCATCCCCACCCCCGACGCGCAAGTCGCCCAGTGTGGCGTCGAATACAGTAACTACTTGCCCTCGGCGGCCGGACTTCCTCGAATGGGGGACACCCGGCCCACAATGCCGTACGCTCATTTCCAGGGACAAGTGAGTGAAAAGGTGTTCCGTGGTATTATTATTATTATTATTATGACAATACTTCTCTTCTGGAGTGTTATTCTATTATTTTATCTATTTGTGTATGCAGTGGATTGTTTGGCACTTGTACTTGATCATTCGACAGGGTTTTCTTTTCATCTTTGGTTTTCTGTGTATGGTAATTTTCTTGCAGGGTTGTAAGGCGCTTTTTACTGTCGATTCTAATTATTTTCATGTCTTCTTCTCTAGTGATTGGTTTCTGATTGTGTTCTCTTAGGTATTCTGCAAATGTGAAGTGGTTTGTCCCATACTTTCAGGGTTTCATGTGTTCTTTGTATCTGTCATCAAATGTTTTGCTGTTTGTCCTCTGTATCTTTCATCAGAAGTGTTACACTGTAGTTGATATACACCTGCTTTCTGGTATTTGTATCTGTTTTTTGTCGGTTTTGGTGTGTGTTTGTGTGTTGTGTATACAGGGACAATTTAACCGTTCTAAAGCTTCCCAAGTAAATTGTTGATGGAGTGACTGCGGAGTGGAAACACGAAGCAACAACCACAGCTAAACACGCACTGGCGGACAGGGACCGCCCAGCATTCGATAGGCTGGTTGTAAGAAATCGCATGAAACCAGAGGGAACAATCACTCGTGAATTCTAAACGTTGGAGTAAATCTACATAAGCTACACGTTTCTGTGGTCATTGCTGAGCTACGCTCGATGTTGTACATAGAGCGACGCCATTACACAGTGGATGACTGGAAACGAGTGATCTGTAGTGATGAATCGCGCTATATCCTTTGGTAATTTGACGGAAGGGTTCGGGCTTCTCGAATGCCTGGAGAACGTTAGCGCCAGCAGTGAAGCACGGAGGAGCTGGTGTTACGGTAAATGAAATGAAACGATCGTGTGGCATTGATGGGCGGGAGGCTCTCTCCGTGGAAGTTCTGCCGACGGGTTGCAAGTCTTATTTCAGGTGACGGCACATTGGACGACTTGCATGTCGGTCATGATGACATGATGAGAAGGACAACACAAAAACCAGGCCATGAACGGAGAAAATCTCCAACCCGACCGGGAATCGAAACCGGTCCCGCTGCATGATAGGCAAACACGTTACCTGTCAACTAAGCAGGCGGACAGTGTGGCGGTATAGGGGTGTTTATAGTGGTTAGGGTGCAGCCCTTTTATTGAGCTTAAGAAAACACTAAATTCGGAATAATATGAACACATCTGACAGCATTGTGTTCTGCGTACAGTGGACGAACCGTTCGGAGGTAATGATTTATTGTATCAGCATGACAATGCACCCTGTCACAAAGCAGGATCCGTGAGGCAACGGTTTGTGGACAAGAACATTTTGAAATGGACTGGCCGGCCCGGAGTCCCGATCTGAACTCAATGGAACACCTTTGCAATAAGGTAGAACGTCAACTCAGTCCCAGGCCCCGGCGTCCAACGCAACCACTCTCTTTGGAGGATAAAGGGGCTGCTGTTCCTCCACGTACATTTACACACCTGCGTCCCCAGTAGAGTGAAAGCCCCCACGAAGACTAAGGGTGAACGCACCTCATTATATGTCTACTAATAGGTGTGCGAATTCTTTTGATCAGGTAGTGTAGTGAGAAATTCTGCATATTTCATCTGTAATCAGTTCCATATTACACCATCAATATTGATATTACCATTTAATTTATTTGTCGAGTATTGTAAGATCTCGGTTACTTCTTAATTTCTTGATTGGTTGTAGATTTATTTTTGCTTCATAGTACACGAGAAGAGTGGAATGCTTTGAGAGAGTACCACTAGAAAATGGGCTGGTTTTGTTGTATAATAATTTACAGTGTATCACTAAGAACCCACACTCAAGTCTTTTAAACATTACTCGTTATGTAAGTTTACCAAGTCCACGTTCACACCCTAAGGATCGTTTCATGCTGAGCGGCCGCTGCATCATCTTCTGCCGATGATGTTATTTGGATGCGATACGGAAGGACATGGGGCTAGCACACCGCTCTGCTACCCGTTGTCAGCGTCTCAACACTCTGAGTTCTGCTGCATCACGCGGCTGAAACCGGTTTGATATCCAAAACTTAGAATCTTGTGATATGCTAGGTATTTTGAAGTCGTGGGTCAAGAGAACGATGCAAGCCAGGTTCACTGATATCAGTTTTCACACCAGCTGACAATATCACGTCATTTCTGCCACAGTTGAGGAGCAACCGCGTGAAACTGTTACCTTCATTAGCAATTGTACAGATTGTGGTGCGCAATGGAAGCACCATGTGCACGAACTTGCTAACTATACTTCGTAAATGTTAAGAGAGCCTTTCGATGAGTGATCGAACCATATCGGTGTGTAGATTGTGACTCAGAGAAAAGTGTGGAATGTTTTATATGTTTATCAGTTATACATCTCTTATCTATAGAAAATACACTCCTGGAAATGGAAAAAAGAACACATTGACACCGGTGTGTCAGACCCACCATACTTGCTCCGGACACTGCGAGAGGGCTGTACAAGCAATGATCACACGCACGGCACAGCGGACACACCAGGAACCGCGGTGTTGGCCGTCGAATGGCGCTAGCTGCTCAGCATTTGTGCACCGCCGCCGTCAGTGTCAGCCAGTTTGCCGTGGCATACGGAGCTCCATCGCAGTCTTTAACACTGATAGCATGCCGCGACGGTGTGGACGTGAACCGTATGTGCAGTTGACGGACTTTGAGCGAGGGCGTATAGTGGGCATGCGGGAGGCCGGGTGGACGTACCGCCGAATTGCTCAACACGTGGGGTGTGAGGTCTCCACAGTACATCGATGTTGTCGCCAGTGGTCGGCGGAAAGTGCACGTGCCCGTCGACCTGGAACCGGACCGCAGCGATGCACGGATGCACACCAAGACCGTAGGATCCTACGCTGTGCCGTAGGGGATCGCACCGCCACTTCCCAGCAAATTAGCGACACTGTTGCTCCTGGGGTATCGGCGAGGACCATTCGCAACCGTCTCCATGAAGCTGGGCTACGGTCCCGCACACCGTTAGGCCGTCTTCCGCTCACGTCCCAACATCGTGCAGCCCTCCTCCAGTGGTGTCGCGACAGGCGTGAATGGAAAGACGAATGGAGACGTGTCGTCTTCAGCGATGAGAGTCGCTTCTGCCTTGGTGCCAATGATGGTCGTATGCGTGTTTGGCGCCGTGCAGGTGAGCGCCACAATCAGGACTGCATACGACCGAGGCACACAGGGCCAACACCCGGCATCATGGTGTGGGGAGCGATCTCCTAGACTGGCTGTACACCCATCGTTCTACCATTCCTAGACCGGCAAGGGAACTTGCTGTTCCAACAGGACAATGCATGTCCGCATGTATCCCGTGCCACCCAACGTGCTCTAGAAGGTGTAAGTCAACTACCCTGGCCAGCAAGATCTCCGGATCTGTCCCCCATTGAGCACGTTTGGGACTGGATGAAGCGTCGTCTCACGCAGTCTGCACGTCCAACACGAACGCTGGTCCAACTGAGGCGCCAGGTGGAAATGGCATGGCAAGCCGTTCCACAGGACTACATCCAGCATCTCTACGATCGTCTCCATGGGAGAATAGCAGCGTGCATTGCTGCGAAAGGTGGATATACACTGTACTAGTGCCGACATTGTGCATGCTCTGTTGCCTGTGTCTATGTGCCTGTGGTTCTGTCAGTGTGATCATGTGATGTATCTGACCCCAGGAATGTGTCAATAAAGTTTCCCCTTCCTGGGACAATGAATTCACGGTGTTCTTATTTCCATTTCCAGGAGTGTAGATAGATTGCTACCAATTGCAGTGCCTCTGTTATTCCGAATCACGAGGCAGTGTTCCTTTGGACATACAAGAGTGTCCAAAGGAACATTGCATCGTAATTCGGAATAACATAGGCGCTGCAATACGGTATTTATCCGTCGACAAGGGGCAAGCGACTTCCAAGTAAAATGTCTTGCCTGTACGAGAATATACATAAATGTACGCGTACAGTTTGTAGAAACATGGTTGACAACATATCGAAGGTTGAGTCCAGCCACGAATCGTCCTCGGTCTGGGAGAGCCTAATGGTAAGGCGACCGCTTGCGATAAAATGGGAAACCCGGGTTCGAGTCCCGGTCCGGCACAGATTTTCATGGCCGTCGTTCCATTATACAGCTGATGGTTGCCAATATTCCCAATTGCGAATAAATCTCAGGCATATATAGATTACGCGCAGTCAATTCTGTGGCACGTATTCATCTGATTGCGTTTCTTGCAAGCCTTTATCTAGAAAAGTACGTATTTCCATAATGTATATCAACAAACAAAGTTGTTTCGCTTGACGAAACAGATATATTAAATGCTCAAGATAAATCTGATGCCACAGATCCCAGAAAAAAATAAGGATCAGGATTTAGAAAGAATAGTTTGTTCAGACGACAGTTTGTTTGGAGCGCACCTCCTTTCACTCCTCCTCAGAGGTTACTGAGACGAAAGCTTTCTCTAGCTCCTGCTGTCTTTCCAAACATTTTATTCTGTCCCAAAATTTGTAGACGCGCACGTGGACAGCATCGAACGGAAAAACGAGCACCGTGGCAGCAACGGCCACCTGTACGGTCTCCCCAATGTCCGGACTCCTTCAGACTGCTTCTCTGTTCCAGCGACGCGAGGAATGTTGTTTACGAGGCGCCTGGTGAGTCCCTACAAAGTTTGTATGTTACAGTTCCAGCCAGAGCGGAAGAGATCCGACACGCTGCACCTCTTTGTGAGCGTGAGTGGCAGAACATGACTCGCAGCATGCACGGCACGTCTGCACTGAGGTTGCTATCGCCATAAGGAGTCGCTCTTGCAAGCGGACCAGGAAGTAATGCCACACACAGCTGGGAGAGCGAAACAAAGTATCGACCGTTTCAGGGTTATTACACGCACACACTTGGGTCAACAGTAGTTTCCATGCGAGGCAAATGCTGAAGTAGTTTGCGAAGGAAGTCACGGTCGCTTTTTGGTGCAGGAAAGAAAGCAAATTAGTGTTTAACGTCCTGGCGTTGGCGAGAGCGACAAGATTGAGTGAGACAAGAAAATCGACTGTGTCCATTTCAAAATAATCATCCCTTCATTTACCTTCAGCTACATAGGGGAATCACAGGGAACCTAAATGTGGGCGGCCTGTCGGGTATCTGTATCGCCGCCCTCCCGAACGGGAACTCTGCTTCGCCTTTAGAATATATCGCCCGGTTTTTTGACTCAGTGAAACTGGTATAGTAAAAGGCCTGACATCGTGAGCTGGAACGGTGATTAATGCAGTGGGCTTATATCTGGAATGAAATCTCTTCATGCTGACAGTTTTCCGTTGTTTCGATAAACTGCTTCAGACAAAGGCGTGGATCTTAGTTCAGCATGAGATCACCGCTTCTCGCCCCAATTCTTTTCACACTAAGTCAAAGCAGGCACTGGATGTTTATCGGTTTTCGAAATCAAAGCTCCATTTTTAAGTATGAAAAGAAATTTGCCACCGACTGGTCTTCTTTACTTTTTCATGTCTACATCCGCGGTTGATAAATGAAGCAAAACAAAAGCAAAATCAAGACACGTTCAAAGGATTTGCCGACCCGGAAAAATCATTCGACAATGTCAAATGGTGCAAGATGTCCAAAATTCTGAGAAATATAGGGTTAAGCTATAGGGGAAGATGTGTGATACACAACACGTACAAGAGCCAAGAGGAAACATCAAGAGTGGGAGACGAAGAAAGAAGTGCCAGGTTTAAAAAGGGTGGAAGACGAAGATGTAGCCATACGTTCCTAACGTTCAATCTGTACGTCGAAGAAGCAATTACGGAAATAAAAGGAACGTTAGAGAGTGGAATTAAGATTCAGGGTGAAAGGATATCAATGGTAAGGTTCGCTGATGACATTGCTATCCTCAGGGAAAGTGGAGAAAAATTACACGATCCGCTGAATGGAATGAATGAGTACAGAACATGGATTGAGAGTATATGGAAGCGAGCCTAAAGTAATGAGAAGTAGCTGAAATAAGAACAGCGATAAGCTTAACATCGTAATTGGTGATCACGAAGTAAATGAAATTAAGGAATTCTGCTACCTAGGCAGCAAAATAACCCATGACAGTCGGAGCAAGGAAGACATAAAAAGTAAACTGGCACTGACAAAAAGGGAATTTTTTTCCAAGAGAAGTATACTATATCAAACATAGGCCTTAATTTGAGGAAGAAATTACTGACAATGTACGTTTGGAGCATAGCATTGTATGGCTGTGAAACATGGACTGTGGGAACCAGGAAAGGAAAGAATCGAAGTATTTGAGAAGTGGTGCTACAGAAGAATCTTGAAAACTAAGTGGACTGATAAGGTATGTAATAAGGAGGTTCTCCGCAGAATCGGCGATGAAATGAATACATGGAAAATACTAACAAGAAGAAGGGACAGGATGATAGGACTTCTGTTAAAACACGATACACCTTCCAAGGCACTGAACGGAATGGAGCTGGAGAGGGTAAAAACTGTAGAAAAAAACAGAGGTAGAATATATTCAGCAAATAATTGAAGACGCAGGTTGCAAGTGCCACTCTAAGATGAAGAGGTTGGAACAGGAGAGCAATTCCTGGCAAGGGCTCCATTAGACCGGTTAGAATACTAAAAAATAAAAAAATACGCACACGCTTTGAAAACCACTGCAAAGTACATAGCAGAGGTTACTTAGCCTAATACCATATGTTGAGTTTCTTCGCGGTCCAATCGCGAATGGAGTGCAGGAATAATGACTCCCCAAATATCTCTGTGCGCGCTGTAATTAGTTTAATTTAACCTTCGGGGACACTATGGGACTGAAGAATGTCTCTAGATTCTTCATTTAGGGCTGCATCGTGAAATCGTGTAAGAAGGCTTTAGCGCGATAAAGGCTCTTGACTCAAAGCATCTGTCAATTCAAAATTTCGGCATTTCCGTATCGCTCTCCAGTGGGTCAAACAAACCTGTGGTCGGAACTTTCCTGGAGATTAAAACTGTGTGCCGGACAGAGACTCGAACTCAGGACCTTTGCCTTTCGCGGGCAAGTGCTCTACCATCTGAGCTACCCAAGCGCGACTCACGCCACGTCCTCACAGCTTTACTTCCGGTAGTACCTGGTCTCCTTCTTTCCAAACTTCTTCCAGGAGTGCTAGTTCTGCAAGGTTCGCAGGAGAGCTTCTGTGAAGGTTGGAGAAGTAAAGCTGGTAGGACGGGGCGTGAGTCGTGCTTGGGAAGCTCAGATGGTAGAGCACTTGCCGCGAAAGGCAAAGCTCCCGAGTTCGAGTCTCGGGTCTGCACACAGTTTTAATCTTCCAGGAAAGTTTCATATCAGCGCACACTCCGCTGCAAAATGAAAATATTCTGGAAACCTGTGCACATTCGTGCCACTCATCTTTGTATACGTTTAGTATCCTCTGTTAGGCCTACTCTAAGGTGGTACGTAGCCGGAAGCGATTTGTAAGCAGTCTCCTTTGTAGACTGGCGGCGCTTTCCCAGTCTCCTGCCAATGAACCCAAATTTGACACTTCCTTTTTACCTGCGATTGAGCGCATGTGATTATTACATTTCGTAAACAAATTCTTACACCGAGTTATAGCTGTGAGTTGACTGAATCCAGTTGCGATTCGTTGGAACTGTAGTTGTACCTATTTCTTTTCTGCGTTTTATGAAGCACACACTCCCACAGTTTTGAGCATTTCCTCGGGAAAATATCGAACTGTACAGTTACATACAGAGCACATCAACATCTGATTGGCCGGAGAGCGAAGTATGGTTTGTAGAGTAGCAGAGCTCATGAAAAGTAACAAGCGAGAGGTGTCACGGTAGGTGCAGAAAGCTGAAAGCTCCTGTTACGTCAGTGAAGTTGCACAGCTTGTGTACGAGAACAAATTGGCAATAAAAAATAAATACTTCTTCACATTTTACGGCACCTGATGGAGGAAAACTGTATATTTAGATATTTTACTACATTTTCAAAACTTGTGTCACTCCTTACTACTCGCAATGTGAAGCAATTATCGACCCCTCGATCTGTTTCAGTACCACAGTAATAATCGAGCGAGATGACACAGCAGTTAAAGCACGGATCCAAACCCCCGTCCAGCCAACCCGGCCCAGACATCTCACAGTTTATATTTCTTCAAGCGAAGTCTGACTGACTCCTGTGAATAGAGCGCTGGCGATTTCTTCGACCATCTTGACCCACTGGAGGTAGCGCTCCGCCTTGTTCACCCCGATGGCACGAGGACCCTAAACTGTAACTTTTTTCTCCTCAGTAGGCATCGTCTGTTAGACTTAGTATGAGACTACCTTCCTCCGTCCTTGAATTAGTGCACAGTAAGTAGACAAGGCGGGTTCTGGCTCAAGGTGCAATGTTGCCAAATTTCCCCCCTACCCTATGACGTTATCCATGACATCACGAATTTTAGTTGTGCACCGAGCCAGTGACGAGAGGGAACTATCAGCTTAGCGTGAGCCAAGATGCAACCTGACACATTTCACAGATCCAAAGAAGGGGAAAAGTTTGCAATAAAACCACAACCTGTTTTGAAGAAGGCACTACTTCACCGGCTCCCTAATCAATTGCAATACATTGGTATCTGTAACGCAAGCAGTACAGCTATAAACCCAAGCATCTGTAATCGAAGTGTCGTTTATTTTGTACACTAGCATCAGAACAGAAATTTGTGGAGTACAGTAGATAAATTCACAGCGTGAATATTCTGTCTTCCAGAGTATCCATCTGCTTACACTGCCTGGAATAGCTTGCGTCAGTTTGAGAGAAGGTGAGAGCGTTTTGGAGGAAGTCCATACGGACAACTGCCGTGTTCTCGGTTTCGTCAGCCAAAGTTAGTACGTCTGCAGTAGAAATGTGCTGTGGTGAATTTTGCTGCAAGAAATTTGCAGGGTCATTAAGACTACAAAGGAGGTGTTACGTGAATTTGATATTTTGCAATATTGCATAAGAAGACTGGTAATGGTGATGTGGGACTTAATCTCGATTGTGCTTGGTAGGACTTCCGTTAATTAATCAAATTAATAACCGATTATACCCGGTCAGTGGCACTGTGTAGCTATTACAAAGTTTTTCTGTAAGGTGTCTGTTTATTAGTTCTTGCATTAGTACAGTTTTTTTAACTATCACTTTTAGATACGTGGAATACACTTCTGGGGTTTGAACGTGGCGTAAATGCCGTAATGTCGGTCATAATTAAAAATACCGGTAATTAAAAAGATTTAGAACAGTCAGCGGAGACTAATCGCCTCTTTTAGAGAAATTACGTCGGTTGAGGACTCAGCAGGTGAAAAGTTAGGTGCTACTGACTTTTTTTAAGGTGCGTGTTTATGTCCTTTTATTCAGGATAAGTAATTGCCCACTTGAGTATGGACTAATTATCGGAACTGGAAGTGCTAATAATATGTTTTTATGGAACTGGAAGGGCTATTAGCCTTTGATTACTAAATCCTCGTAAAATTTACGACTGCAGTACGTACCAATTCGCGGTTTCCGCCAGTCTCGTATTGTGAGTATGGGATGTAAAACAGGACATTTTGTACGTATTTGTATATGACTTACCACTGGAGACCATGTAATTAGTGCATAAACCTATAAATAACAACTTTCCTTGTATAAAATATGGAATAGTAAAATTTACGATGGTTTAGTAACAATGTAACATTTCCTTCCCTTTAGTGTTCTACGTCAAGTTCCATTTATGGCAACAGATGTGGATGCGCTAAGACCAAGAGGGAGAGCATTCTGGACAAAATAGCGAAGTCGCCAGATGATAGCGATGGCGGCCAGGTACGAAGGCTGCCACTAACATTCGGTGTGTTGTTGTTGTCCTCGATTCCGCCATGCATACTGCTCTATCCTAAGCAACCCTCTTATCTCTTCATAACTGCTGCAACCTGTATCCATTTGAAACTGCTGACTGTAGTTGAGCCTTAGACTCCCCTATAATTTTACGCTCCCCGCCCCCCTCCCAACCTACACACACTTCGTTTCATTACCAAATCGACAATTTCTTGGTGCCTCAGAATGTGTCAATGTGTCGCATCAACTGATCCCGTTAGCTTGAAAAAATGTGAAAGCAGATGCAATCCTCAATTTTCCTGCACTTCACTGCAAATTTTGATTCGGCATGTTTGGATATACCTCGTTGTTTAATCTGCTGAGAATTAAAGGTATATCTTCCACACAAGATGATAAAATACAGCGCCACACCAATACGGCGTTTGCAGCAGCATGGAGTATCAGTTCGGAGACCATGGCTGCGGTTATCCTTGACGCTGCATCACCGACAGGAGCGTCTGTGATCGTGTACTCAACGACGAACCTGGGTGCACGAATGGCAAAACGTCATTTTTTCGGATGAATACAGGTTTTGTTTACAGCATCATGATGGTCGCATCCGTGTTTGGCGACATCGCGGTGAACGCACATTCGTCATCGCCATACTGGCATATCACCCGGCGTGATGGGGTGCCATTGGTTACACGTCTCGGTCATCTCTTGTTCGCATTGACGGCACTTTGAACAGTGGACGTCACATTTCAGATGTTTTACGACCCGTGGCTCTACCCTTCATTCGATCCCTGCGAAACCCTACATTTCAGCAGGATAATGCACGACTGCATGTTGTAGGTCTTGTACGGGCCTTTCTGGATACAGAAAGTGCTCAACTGCTGCCCTGGCCAGCACATTCTCCAGATCTCTCACCAACTGAAAAATCTGGTCTATGGTAGCCGAGCAACTGGCTCGTCACAACACGCCAGTCACTACTCTTGATGAACTGTGGTATCGTGTTGAAGCTGCATGGGCAGCTGTACCTGTACACGCCATCCAAACTCTGTTTGACTCAATTCCCAGGCATATCAAGGCCGTTATTACGGCCAGAGGTGGTTGTTCTGGGTACTGATTTCTCAGGATCTATGCACCTAGACTGCGTGAATAATGTAATCACATGTCAGTTCTAGTGCAATACATTTGTCCAATGAATACCCGTTTATCATCTGCATTTCTTCTTGGTGTAACAATTTTAATGACCAGCAGTGTATGTGCACAACGTACCACAGTCCCCATCGTAGCGAATCGCAGCTCTGATCAAGGCTGCTACGTTGAAGGTCCGGCGAAATCAGCGGCTTGCGTCGTCTGGCATGCCAGCCGCGGCCGCGGGGGATGCTGGGAGGAGCGGCCGGCTCGGTGGCGGCTGCCTGTCGACCTGGGAGGCAGCTCGTCAATTAGCGCGCCTCCTAATTACTGCGCAATTAGCGGCGGGCTCGCCTCGTTACTCCCTGCGAGCAGCGCGGAAGTACCTCGGACTCCCACTCTGAGAACAGCCCAGTTCCGCACGACCCACAGCCCAGACCACTGGGGCCAGCCACAAGCTCCGGCACAGGGGGCCATCCGACTAAACTGTACCGCTAGCACACATGACGCTCGCGTATGACATTTAGGAAGACCTAAAATCTACCGGCTGATCAAAAAGTCAGTATAAATTTGAAAACTGAATAAATCACGGAATAATGTAGAAAGAGAGGTAAAAATTGACACACATGCTTGGAATGACATGGGGTTTTACTAGAACCAAAAAATACAAAAGTTCAAAAAATGCCCGACAGGTGGCGCTTCATCTGATCAGAATAGCAATAATTAGCATAACAAAGTAAGACAAAGCAAAGATGATGTTCTTTACAGGAAATGCTAAATATGTCCACCATCATTCCTCAACAATAGCTGTAGTCGAGGAATAATGTTGTGAACAGCACTGCAAAGCATGGCCGCAGTTATGGTGAGGCATTGGCGTCGGATGTTGTCTTTGAGCATCCCTAGAGATGTCGGTCTATCACGATACACTTGCGACTTCAGGTAACCCCAAAGCCAATAATCACACGGTCTGAGGTCTCAGGTCCGCAGCTCGTGGCCGTGCGGTAGCGTTCTCGCTTCCCGCGCCCGGATTCCCGAGTTCGATTCCCGGCGGGGTCAGGGATTTTCTCTGCCTCGTGATGGTGTTGTGTGATGACCATAGATTTTAAGTCCCATAGTGCTCAGAGCCTTTTTTTTGGGGGGGGGGGGGGAGGTCTGGGGGCCTGGGAGGTCAAGCATGACGATAGTGGTGGCTGAGCACACTATCACCACCAAACGATGCGCGCAAGAGATCTTTCACCCGCCATCTGACGGACATTTTGTGAACGTTTTTCTTTGGTTCTAATAAAACCCCATGTCATTCCAAGCATATGTGTCAATTTTTACCTCTCTATCTACATTATTTCGTGGTTTATTAAGTTTTCAAATTTATACTGACTTTTTGATCACCCTGTATTTTCTAGGAATCAACATGGGTCCCGAAAACAATGATCGTGTGAAATCCAGCTCGCTCTGTTGGTCCACGAGCTCCAGAAAGGAGTAGGTACAGGCGCCCTGGCTGCTGTCGAGTTCTTTGACTTTCGGAAGCTGTCCGATACTGTTCCGCACTATTGCCTAATGAACAAACTACGAGGTTACGTCATATCAGACCAACTGTGTGTCTGACCAACTGTGTGATTGGACTGAAGAGTTCCTAGCAAACTGAACACGGCATGTCATTCTCAACGGACAGAAATCTTGAGATGTAAGGGTGATTTAGGGCATATCCCAAGGCAGTGTTATAGGGCCATTACTTTCCACAGACCTGTATAAAAATGACCTAATTCTAGTGGATAACGTTGGAAGTCAGATATCGCTTTTCACGGATGATGCTATTGTATATAGTGAAGTTGCAACTTTAGAAAATTCTGCTGAAATGCAGGAAGACCTGTAGAGCATCGACCATCTGTGCAAATATTGGTACTTGACCCTCAACATAAACAAATGTAAAAAAAAAGCACATAAACAGCAGAAACACCCATTACCGCCTGATTGCATGGTTGCAGGTACAATCGCTGGAAGCAGTCACATCGATAAAATATGTGTACGTTTCAGCGGCAACGGCAACATAAAATCAATCGCAGGTAACGCAGATGCCGCACTGACATTCATTGCAAATGTAGTCAAAAATTCAAATGTGTGTGAAATCGTATGGGACTTAACTGATAAGGTCATCAGTCCCTAAGCTTACACACTACTTAACCTAAATTATCCTAAGGACAAACACACACACTCATGCCCGAGGGAGGACTCGAACCTCCGCCGGGATCAGCCGCACAGTCCATGACTGCAACGCCTGAGACCGCTCGGCTAACCAGGCGCGGTGCAGATGTAGTCCGTCCACAACAAAGGTAGCTTATAAAAACTTTGGTTCTACCAGTACTTGGATTTCTCTCATCAGTGAGGGCTCCGTACCAAATAGGATTGATAGAGGCAATAGAGAAAATTCAAAGAAGCGCAATGAGTTTCGCTATAGATTATCCAGTATACGCGAAAGTGTCACGTTATGCTCATCTTATGCCAGTGGCAGAAGCTGCAGAAGAGGCGTTCTTCGTCACAGTGTGGTTACCAGTTAAAGTTCCGAAAGCATCCGTTTCTAGAGGAGTCTACCAATATTCTGCTTCCTTCCATGTATAACTATAAAAGTCCAGGTTGGTAAAATTACAGAGAAGGTTCTACCTCTCACGGAGGCTTGCCAACAATCGTTCTTCCTCTGGACTGTTTGGAACGAGCGTGTGTGGGGTGTGGGAGGAGGGGAGCGAGTGTGAGGAACGGTGACGACGACGACGACATATGGGCACAGCTACACAGATATCCTTCGCGACATGCCGTAGGATGGCATTCGGAATATAAACGTGGGTGTAAAAGACGGCGGCAGTCATTACAGCCGGGTACCTATTAATGTATAAATCACAATAAACGGTGTCACTAAAACGACTAGTGTCCCGAGTGATCACATGCAATATATAGATTTGAACAAATTAGTAAAGGAACAGTCCTGGATTCGTCCATACGCGACGGCGAAGTGTTCACCACGACCTAAAGTTTTGCTCCCCCTCTGATGGAGGAAAGCAGCAAGTTGAGCACAAAAAATCGCGTAGAGCGCGTAACAGGAACGCCCAAGGCGCCACCTTCAAACCTCGCAATGCCGCAACGCTGTCAGCGGTCCTTCACAGCGACGTCCAGTGCCAGTGTGAATATATATGAACGACTCTTCTCACATCATAATAGTGTGTTTCGACGCGTCCCTCATCCTGCCTTTCACCGGCCGTTTCACGAGTCACGCAGAGAAACGAACAGCGTATCATCTTCAGCCGTGACTCTTCCTTCTCCAAGTAACAGAATGACGCAACGATTTGTACCTTGTGACGGGTAAAGCGGCATCCTGGCTGGGTAATTATAGTGCATGCCCGAAAGCGCTCGTCTCTTGTTCGCGTAGTGTTGGTCAGACAACGATTTCGTTTATCATATGGAGCACAACGGTAGCGTTCCACGTTACGATAAAGCGCAGGAGATGGTAGGGGTCCATTCTCCTTAGTCACCCTATGACATAAGCGATTTTCATGATTGACTAATGAAACAATGAACGTAAATCTTTTTGCACACTATTTATTGATTCTCGGACAACAGTTTCTTATATTTTAAACAATTTCAGTCATAATGAAGCCCCTCATACGGGGAGTTAAAGTTTCTCTGTCCAAAATGATGTGTGCGTGATGGAAGCTTATCTGTCAGCTTGAAATACAGTGTGCGGGTACACTAATAAAGATATTTTTTGAAATTTGCGGAGTTGCTCCTCGTGCATGTCCGCCAGGAGGAGTAGGCTATTTTTTTTATTTTAATTGAGTCATTAGTTATTCAAGAAAACGTGACCAAAAACACGGGACCGAACATCCCTCATTTCTTATTTTATCATATTTAAAAAAAAACTGTGCTGTAACTCTGTGCCCAATATCCTATACTCTAAGAAAATTGTTTGTAGTTTGTTTTTAGATAAGATTTGCAGACTGCATGACTTCCGACACGGACGCAACCCCTTTTTGGACAGAACAACTTAAGCTCCTCTCGGGTGGGCTGCTTAATGATGATTGAATTCATTTTTTAAAAAAATGAGAAACTGTTGTCCAAGGCTCAATAAATAATGTGCAAAAAGATTTACGTTCATTGCTTCATTAGCTTTTCCAAAAAAATCGTAAAAATCTCCTATATTATAAGCTTAATTAGCCGCTAGTATGAGGCTCAAGGAGTTAAAAAACGCTCACATAACAGAACGACACGATGCAACTATCCATCGTGTGACTATAAAAAGCGCCCTCTTCCCCCAAACACACACCGGAAAACAATACAGCAGCAATTGTGCGTGGCATGCATTCGGCCAGCCCTTGATAGCTTTCCTTGGGTATGTGCCTCTAGATGTCTACGCACAGTCACGCAATTCCCGTAAATTAAGGACCGGTGAATTGCGAGCGCAGAGTTAGCGACAGATCAACGTGACTTTACTATCATGCTCCTCAAACTACAGTGGCACGATTCGGGTCTTGTGAAACGGACAGTTATCCTGTTGGAAGGTGCCTTCACCATCGGAGAAGACGCCAAACATGAAGGGATGTAGGGAGCTCAGGGGAATGTCCCACACAGGATAATAGTAACCCCATCGGCCTGCGTCAGGGGCGCTGTGCATCATTCAAGCAGCACTTCGGCGGGATGACGGCGTACCCGGACACGAACATCGACCTAGTGTAACAAGGAACATGATTGTTTTACTAGACGACACGTCTCCTTGGCACACACTCCAGTCTAGATGACGCCATGGCCACGATGCCTTTACGTGAGCATGGTAATACGTATGGGTCGTCTGCTGCGGTGCCCCATGTTCGACTACGTGCGCCGAAACGGTTGTGCCTGTCTGTCAGTACCGTACTCTGTTGTCAGATCTGCCACAGATGCCGCCTATCCTGCCTTAAAGAGCGACCACTTCCCACAGATTGCCATGACAGTAGCACGCGATCAACCGACCAGCTTCGCCGTATCTGAGAAGCTCCTTACCGGGTCCCGGGCCATAACAGTCCGCCCTCCTTCAAAGTCGCTTATGTCAGTGGCTTTCCCCATTTGCGGCCCACATCGCAATTATAATGATTCCCCATTCCTCACTGCTCTGCTGATACACTTTCCTTGCCTGCCGCTGTGACCGAGCTGTTGTAAGCGCTTTAGTCCGGAACCACGCTGCTGCTGTGGTCGCAGGTTCGAATCCTGCCTCGGGCGTGGATGTGTGTGATGTCCTTAGGTTAGTTAGTTTTAAATAGTTCTAAGTCTAGGGGACTGATGACCTCAGATGTTAAGTCCCATAGTGCTCAGAGACATTTGAACCATTTTACACCTTCCTTACCACATCAGGTGACCAGTAGTCATAATGTTTTGGCTCATCAGAGTTTGGTCTCGCGAAATGAACACGATGAGAAAAACTAAGAAATCAGATAAAATCCTCTACAGTTGTGAAAATTGTTCATTTCAAAAAAGGAGAGCACAAACCGGTTTCAGATCAAGTGTCCCATCTTTATGTGCATACTACAATGTGAGTTCACAAAGGATGCATAAAATAGTGAATCTCTTATTCATATTTTAACCCGTTTAACCTCATTTACCATCTTTTATGGACTCACATTGTAATATGCACATGAAGATGGCACAGATGTCCTGAAACAGGGTAGTCCTTTCCTTTTTTTGAAATACGTAATCTTTATATCTGTAGCGGATTTTATCATCGATTATAACAACGGTTGTGGTGTCCCGTCAAGAGAAACATGGACGTGTGTGAAAGAAATTAGAGCTCATACGGACGTTTATCGATGGTCGTTCTCTCCATGCTCCATTTACGGAAAGAATTCCGCAGGGGTGAATGAAACTGATATCAGAAGCACCTTCCCTCACACACAGTGAGATGGTTCTCGGCGTACAAATGTAGCTGTAAGCATACCTCTGGCTCGAGCGTTATCATCTCAGAATGATTTCGTTCGTCTTTGTATAAAACTACCCGCTTTTTCGGAAAAAAAGTATTCTTAACTAAGCTAATACAAGTTCAAATAGCAATTTATTTGGACTGTAATTCTCTAAATGTAATATTTTGGCAGCAAACAGAGAAACAACTAATAGTAGCAGTCCGCACATAATGAACCAATGAAAAAAGTAATTACTCCAGTTTCAGTAAAAACTGCAAGTGAGAGTTTTTCATGAACGACACGCGGGGCCAATTAGGAGCAGAGTATCTGCAAATCCAATAAACAGGCGTGCACAGCCAACGTTTCTGTTGCTAATGTGGCAACAGTTGCGTCCTTGGAATGGTCGGGCATGCTCACGAGACCACAAACAGCTTTCACGAGCGCAAACGTATCTCGCTCGCATTCTGTCTGCTACGTGGACCTTGCTTTGTTGCCATTTTAGGGGTAGTTTGGCTGGACAGCTTAAGCGTAGGCACACACGGAAGCACGGGTTGCCGTTCTTGTAATAAAATCGTAAGATTACTTGCTCAGTAGTGAGAAGTAAAATAGCGTGACGGCGTAGTGGCAATGGCATGAGAGTGTCATACAGCACTCAGGGCCAATTGCGATAGGCCAGATACTTCACAGACAGAGCACAAAATTTCTACGATTGAATACTGATTGCCGGCCAGGGTGGCCGAGCGGTTCTAGGCGCTACAGTCTGGAACCGCGCGACCGCTACGGTCACACGTTCGAATCCTGCCTCCGGCATGGATGTGTGTGATGTCCTTAGGTTAGTCAGGTTTAAGTAGTTCTAAGTTCTAGGGGACTGATGACCTCAGAAGTTAAGTCCCATCGTGCTCAGAGCCATTTGAACCACTTTTTTTTTTTAAATACTGATTCTCAGATGAAGTGGTGTAGACACACAAAGGTATCGAAAAATGAATGTCACCAGCATGTTATGCACTTAAAAGTCGTGTCATCCGTGTGAAACAACCAATATCTTTTAGTTGATTATCTTTCATATGTACACTCACTTCCCACCTATGGAACTCTTTTTTGGGAAATAACTACACAAAATGTGAACACAGTTTTTAAGCTACAGAACAGTTTTCAATCTACAGAAAAGTTCATAAGAATAATAACTTAAAATAGTAATTGTCCTCATTGTAAAGATCTCTTCAAAACATTTACCACGCAGTTATGTACATCAAAAATAACCTTGATAATTACTGCACGAACAGCTATGTCCATGATCACGTAGCAAGATCAAGACTTCGTTTATATTTACGGAGGAAGAGTAAATGTAAACCACAAAATAACATTTTCTGCCGACGAATAAAATTGTGCAAAGATTAGTCATATAAAATTTTAAAAGATTACTAAAACAAACCAGTTTTAAAAATTATACCCGGTAAGCAGCGCGTTCTACACTAGGGATTCGTTAATAAGTGTAACACAGGTAAATAAACAGAATAATGAAACATGTCGGTCATTTCACAACACAGTTCCGCATTATAATGTTTTTTTTTTTTATCTGGAAAACCTTACTCCAAGGTTATACAATGAATAATACTAACTCTTTCTGAGTTCAGTTCCTCACTCATTACAGAAGGGTGCTCACTCAGTTTTTTAATCAAAGAAATGAGGATTCGCACCACGCAAAATGATAACCAAACACCGTCTCCATAATCCTACAGTCAGCTGACAGTAAATGTAGTGTTACATTATGAAAGAGTGTGTATATAGTGAGTGCAATGGTAAGTATGGAGAAATGAATGAACAGTGTAGCTCTTCCATTTGCATAGTTAAATAACTTACTCGACAACATTATTGTACACTAGGGATGAGCTGAATGAGGATATGATGTATCCGGAACGACAAAGGCTCGAGTGCCTTATGATCAATTATTTGTGGTCGCCATTTTCATCTGCTTTCCGTCGTTCCTTTATGTGCTCTAAGTTACACACCTCCGCGAATGAACGGCAAAAAGGGAATTGTTGCCGTAGCGTACACATCACATAGACTTTCACATGACGAAAACACCGACAACGAGTAAGGAAAGTCGTCTCCTTCGTAATTACAAGTATTTTTGGAACGCTCTTCTTTTGTCGTTGCTGTAGTGACCACCGTAAACATACTCATAACGTCCGCCACCAGAGTCGCATGATCGATTTAGGATCGCACGTTCGATATGTATCGTTTGGACCTCGCGACTTCCAGAGGCAATCATTCTTAGAACTTACCCAGAATTTCAAGACTGCCTGAAACTGAATGTGAGCTCTTCCTTCCTCGAGCAGACATTTATGATTAGCACCACTAGTGCACTGGACTGGAAATGTTCACCGCTGACAGTTCTATACACCGCCTCAAACTGGCTAGTGGCAACAAAACAGGAATACAGTTCGAAGTCAATAGGGAAAGAATCACATGGAAACACCAGTCTCAAATCTGCACGGAAACTGGTGTAAATTATTGGAATGAATTAGGCCTAGCCAAATCTGTCTCTCTTATCCAACACCACCTCCAGTGACTCCACGCTCTGCCTAATCTCTCTCTTTTTACCCTAGTCGACCCTTACTAATCCGCAACATTCGCAGGTGCCTAAGGAGACTCAGGCGCCCACGCACTTAGGGTTCTCTCAGTATTCCGCACAGCACTCAACGAGAACACCAGCTCCGCCCCAGAGGGGACATGACTTGTACAGCCCACGAGGGCTGGCGGGCGACTCCTCGGTTTCGTTAACACCCACGCTCTCAGCCAGTCATAATCAGGAGCAGGCGTCCTCGGTGACCACTTTCTGCTCCCGCCAATGGAGCGTCTGTGAGGCGCTGGTCCCTGACACGACTCAGAATTTTTCTGCAAAGAAAAACGGCCAGCGTGGAGAATTTACATCATCATCATCATCATCATCATTTAAGACTGATTATGCCTTTCAGCGTTCAGTCTGGAGCATAGCCCCCTTATAAAATTCCTCCACGATCCCCTATTCAGTGCTAACATTGGTGCCTCTTCTGATGTTAAACCTATTACTTCAAAATCATTCTTAACCGAATCCAGGTACCTTCTCTTTGGTCTGCCCCGACTCCTCCTACCCTCTATTGCTGAACCCATGAGTCTCTTGTAACATGACCCCACCATCTAAGCCTGTTCATCCTAACTGCTACATCTATAGAGTTCATTCCCAGTTTTTCTTTGATTTACTCATTGTGGACACCCTCCTGCCATTGTTCCCATCTACTAGTACCTGCAATCATCCTAGCTACTTTCATATCCGTAACCTTAACCTTGTTGATAAGGTAACCTGAATCCACCCAGCTTTCACTCTCATACAACAAAGTTGTTCGAAAGATTGAACGGTGCACAGATAACTTAGTCTTGGTACTGACTTCCTTCTTGCAGAAGAGAGTAGATCGTAGCTGAGCGCTCACTGCATTAGCTTTGCTTCACCTCGCTTCCAGTTCTTTCACTATGTTGCCATCCTGTGAGAATATGCATCCTGAGTACTTGAAACCGTCATCCTGTTCTAACTTTGTTCCTCCAATTTGGCACTCAATCCGTTTATATCTCTTTCTCACTGACATTATTTTCGTTTTGGAAATGCTAATCTTCATAACATAGTCCTTACATTTCTGATCTAGCTCTGAAATATTACTATGCAAATTTTTAATCGAATCTGCCATCACAACTAAGCCATCCGCATATGCAAGACTGCTTGTTTTGTGTTCACATATCTTAATCTCACGCAGCCAGTTTATTGTTTTCAACATATGATCCATAAATCATATGAACAACAGTGGCGACAGGTTGCAACCTTGTCTTACCGCTGAAACTACTCTGTACCATGAACTCAATTTACCGTCAACTCTAACTGCTGCCTGACTATCCATGTAAAGACCTTTAATTGCTTGCAAAAGTTTGCCTTCTATTCCATAATCTCGTAGAACAGTCAATAACTTCCTCCTAGGAACCCGGTCATATGCCTTTTCTAGATCTATAAAGCATAAATACAGTTCCCTGTTCCACTCATAACACTTCGCCATTATTTGCCGTAAGCTAAAGATCTGGACCTGACAACCTCTAAGATGCCTAAACCCACACTGATTTTCATCCAATTGGTCCTCAACTAATACTCGCACTTTCCTTTCAACAATACCTGAGAAGATTTTACCCATAACGCTGATTAAAGAGATACCTCTGCAGTTGTTACAATCTTTTCTGTTTCCATATTAAAAATCAGTGTAGTCTGCTCCCACCGCCACTCATTTAGGAGGATTAGGGAAATCTTGGGCCGTCCTCTTCATGCCGAACAAAGACCCCTTTCACGTGCAACCCGAAACTGGTTCAGGTGACTACAATGGCGAACAAGGCCAGCGTACATAGACGACCAGGAAAAGAATTCTACTCATCATCTTCAGCCAAGGGCGCTGTTCTTCGGCTGATATGCCGTGAAATTTTCGCCGAGAAAGCTTGTATTTTCATACAACCGAGCGAAATTATGCATCGGTAAGGCGCTGGACCCACATTTTGGTGGACGGTGTTTCAACCCCTGACCAGCAACCCATATATAGATTTTCCATAGTTTCCCCTCAATCTCTTCGTAACCGGGGTGGATTCCCTTGAAACACACCCGGCAGATTTCCTGCTTCGTCCTTCCCCGACAGGAGCTTATACGAGGGCTATTCAGAAAACAAGGACCGATCGTAAGCGAAATGGAAACTACTATAAAAATCAAAAATGTTTAATTTGTAACAGTTAGAAACCATCCAGTTACATCTCTACATAGTCGTCGCTCCGACTCAGACATTTGCCGTAGCGTTGAACGAACTTTCCAATATCCTCGCCACAGAAGGCAGCCGCCTGTGCTTTCCGCCAATTCGCTACGCTGGTATGCAGCTCGTTGTCTGTTCCAAAATGTTGTCTTCATAGCCAGCGGTTCGTGTGAGCAGAGATGAACACCAGAGGGAGCAAAGCCCGGACTCTGTGGTGGGCGATCCAAGACTTCCCATCGGAAACGCTGCAGGAGCATCTTCGTTGCCTCTGCAGTGCGCTGCCGAAATTGTCATGAAGAAGGAAATACGAGGCCGATTCGGAAGATAAGATTCGATCGGTCGAGAATTGGAAACAACTGTGAAAATCAAAAATGTTTTGTTATCAACAGTTGGCTAAACCTTCCACATACTTGTCTACATAGTTGCCGCTCAGACTTACACATTTGTCGTAGCACTGTATCAACTTTTTAGTTCCCTCGTCATGGAAGGCAGCCGCCTCTGCATTCCGCCAATTCTCTCTTATATCCTACTCCTCGTTGTCTGTGCCAAAATGTTGTCTTCATAGACAGCGGCTCATGTGAGCAGAGATGAAACTCTGTATTGAGGGTGATCGAACACTTCCCATCGAAAACGCTGCAGGAGTGTGTTCATCGCCCCTGAAGAGTGCTGCCGACATTTGTGATAAATCCTGCCTCGGGCATGGATGTGTGTGATGTCCGTAGATTAGTTAAGTTTAAGCAGTTCTAAGTTCTAGGGGACTGATGACCGCAGCAGTTACGTCCCCATTTGAATTGTGACGAAGAAGGAAACGCGTAACAGTTATGTTATGTGGGCTGCATGACATCTCACCAGTCCCCCATATTTGGCGGGAGATACTATTTTCTATACATCTTTACGTGCTCGCTGTGCGCTCGGCACTGGAAAGAGCGACGTGACGCGATCGATGTGCATACTAGAGACAACTGCCCAACACATCTGTGCAAAGCTTCACCGGCTTTTCCATTTAGAGCCCACTCGGATCTTACTTTCCGAATTAGCCTCGTACATGACAAGTTACGTGGGGTTGCATGAAATCAAGTGAAATCTCCCGGCATGCACTCGTACTTGGCGGGAGACACTATTTTCTAGGCTTCTGTGCGTGCTCAGTCCTCTCCATTTGCTGAGTAGCTAGCACGTCTGACCGCCATGCACAGAGGCCTGGGTTCCATTCCCGACCGGGTCGGGGATCTTCTCCGCTCATGGACTGGATGTTGTGTTATTTCCATCTTCCTTTCATCATCATCGATACGCAAGTTACCCAGTGTGGTGTGAGCCGGAGAGAGTTTCTACTCGGCTTCCGAACTCATCCAGGAGAGGACTCCCGGCCATCAATGTCATACGCTCATTTCATTTTTCGTTCTCACTTTTAGTTCAAACTTTTGCAAGCAATTAAAGATCTTTACACAGGTAGTCAGGCAGCAGTTAGAGTTGACGGTAAATTGAGTTCATGGTTCAGAGTAGTTTCAGGTGTAAGACAAGGCTGCAACCTGTCTCCACTGTTGTTCATATTATTTATGGATCATATGTTGAAAACAACAGACTGGCTGGATGAGATTAAGATATATGAACACGTAATAAGCAGTCTCGCATATGCGGATGACTTAGTTGTGATGGTAGATTCGATTGAAAGTTTGCAAAGTAATATTTCAGAGCTAGATCAGAAATGTAAGGACTATGATATGAAGATTAGCATCTCCAAAACTAAAGTAATGTCAGTAGGAAAGAAATATAAACGGATTGAGTGCCAAATAGGAGGAACAAAGTTAGAACCGGTGGACGGTTTCAAGTACTTAGGATGCATATTGATTCAAATGGCTCTGAGCACTATGGGACTTAACGTCTGAGGTCATCAGTCCCCTAGAACTTAGAACTACTTAAACCTAACTAACCTAAGTACATCACACAAATCCATGCCCGAGGCAGGATTAGAACCTGCGACCGTAGCGGTCGCGCGGTTCCGGACTGTAGCGCTTAGAACCGCTCGCCCACTCCGGCCGGCTTAGGATGCATATTCCCTCAGGATGGCAACACAGTGAAAGAACTGGAAGCGGGGTGCAGCAAAGCTAATGCAATGAGCGCTCAGTTACGATGTACTCTCTTCTGCAAGAAGGAAGTCGGTACCAATACTAAGTTATTTGTGCACCGTTCAATCTTTCGACCAACAGTATGGGAGCGAAAGCTGGGTGGATTCAGGTTACCTTATCAATAAGATTGAGGTTACGGATATGAAAGTAGCTAGGATGATTGGAGGTACTAGTGGATGAGAACAATAGCAGGAAAGTGTCCACAATGAGGGAATCAAAGAAAAACTGGGTTGGGTTGTTTGGGGAAGAAGACCAGACAGCGAGGTCATCGGTCTCATCGGATTAGGAGAGGATGGGGAAGGAAGTCGACGAGCCCTTTCAAAGGAACCATCCCGGCATTTGCCTGGAGCGATTTAGGGAAATGACGGAAAACCTAAATCAGGATGGCCGGACGCAGGATTGAACCGTCGTCCTCCCGAATGCGAGTCCAGTGTCTAACCACTACGCCACCTCGCTCGGTAGAAAAAACTGGGAATGAAGTCTATAGACGTAGCAGTCAGGGCGAACAGGCTTAGATGGTGGGGTCATGTTACAAGCATGGTAGAAGCAAGGTTACCCAAGAGACTCATGGGTTCAGCAGTAGAGGGTAGGAGGAGTCGGGGCAGACCAAGGAGAAGTTACTTGGATTCGGTTAAGAATGATTTTGAAGTAATAGGCTTAACATCAGAAGAGGCACCAATGTTAGCACTGAATAGGGAATCATGCAGGAATTTTATAAGGGGGGCTATGCTCCAGACTGAACGCTGAAAGGCACAATCAGTCTTAAATGATGATGATGATGATGATGATGATGATGACTGTGCACTCAGAACTAAAGAGAGTGACATCACACGATTGCCGGCTTAATAGAGACACTGACCAACTCATCTGCGCAAATGTTCATCAGACTTTCTCAGATGTTTCCATTCCGTACACGATCGGTCCTTACTTTCTGAATATGGCCCGTACCTCGTTTCTCATTCCGTCGCCCTTGACGGGACGTTAAACCTTGATCTCCATTCCCTCTCCCTCGCTTCCCCCGACACTACTCCGCACAACAACGCTGACTACGTTACTTTATAGGAACAGATGTGTGTGGCGCGGCCGTGGAGAGACAGGGCCAGAAGGCAGGCGAGTAGTCAGGCATTCCTGCGGCGCCGCCCGCCGCCGCCTTGGACGGCCAGCCAGCCGGCTCTGGCAGGGCGCCACGGACGCGGAAGGCCCGTTATGTGCGGCGCGCCGCCCAGCGGCCAGTTTCGTTTTCTGCACGGACGCTGGCTGCGCGCTAACACACACACACACACACACACACACACACACACGACGCGCCTTTCTCCGCCTTATTCCCTCTGCAGCTTACTCCAGCACCGCTCTGTGGCACTCGCCCTTAACGCGATCTACACTGCCTGACAAAAACTGTGAATCACATAAGAGGGGAAGAAGAATCAAATGAAACTCCACGGGTCGAGAGGGAGTGTGATGATATTTGAGTTGTTGTGGTCTTCAGTCCTGAGACTGGTTTGATGCAGCTCTCCATGCTACTCTATCCTGTGCAAGCTTCTTCTTCTCCCACTACCTACTGCAATCTACATCCATCTGAATCTGTTTGGTGTCCCTCTACGATTTTTATCCTCCACGCTGCCCTCCAATACTAAATTGGTGATCCTCTGATGCCTCATAATATGCCCTACAACAGATCCCTTCTTCTACTCAAGTTGCGCCACAAATTTCTCTTCTCTCCAATTCTGTTCAATACCTCCTCATTAGTTATGTGATCTACCCATCTAAACTTCAGCATTCTTCTGAAGCGCCACATTTCGAAAGCTTCTATTATCTTCTTGTCCAAACTATTTACCATCCACGTTTCACTTACATACATGGCTACACTCCATAAATATACTTTCAGAAACGACTTCCTGACACTTAAATCTATGCTCGATGTTAACAAATTTCTCTTCTTCGGAAACGCTTTCCTTGCCATTGCCAGTCTACATTTTATATCCTCTCTACTTCGACCATCATCAGTTATTTTGCTCCCCAAATAGCAAAACTCCTTTACTACTTTAAGCATCTCATTTCCTAATCTAATTCCCGCAGCATCACCCGATTTAATTTGACCACATTCCATTATCCTCGTTTTGCTTTTGTTGATGTTCATCTTATACCCTCCTTTCAAGACACTGTCCATTCCGTTCAACTGGTCTTCCAAGTCCCTTGCTGTCTCTGACAGAATTACAATGTCATCAGCGAACCTCAAAGTGTTAATTTTTTCTCCATGGATTTAAATTCCTACTCCGAATTTTTCTTTTGTTTCCTTTACTGCTTGATCAATATACAGATTGACTAACATCGGGGATAGGCTACAAGCCTGTCTCATTCCCTTCCCAACAACTGCTTCGCTTTCATGTCCCTCGACTCTTATAACTGCCATCTGGTTTCTGTACAAATTGTAAATAGACTTTCGCTCCCTGTATTTTACTCCTGACAGTATGACCCTAGTTATCAGTATGATGTGTGCAACGTGTCTACTGTGGATGCAGACACTGGTTTGCTTGGGAAGGGTGCCATCAAGTTGTATTCTTGCCTGAGGCAAACTAACCCCCCCCTCCCCCTCCCCATTTTGTAAATGGTCTTTGATGTCCTGGATACTGCCACTGAGACAGAGTTCATTTCCGGACTGGCCCTACACGTGTCCTATCGCGGACAGATCTGGGGAACTCGCTGGCCACAGAGGCATCTCAACACCACGTAATGCTCAGTTCATAGACACACGTGTCTTGTACGGGCGAACATTGTCCTGTTGAAAAATGGCGTGCCGGCCGAGGTGGCCGAGCGGTGCTAGGCGCTACAGTCTGGAACCTCGCAACCGCTGTGGTCGCAGGTTCGAATCCTGACTCGGGCATGGATGTGTGTGATGTCCTTAGGTTAGTTAGGTTTAAGTAGTTATATGTTCTAGGGGACTGATGACCTTAGAAGTTAAGTCCCATAGTGCTCAGAGCCATTTGAACCATTTTTTTGAAAAATGGCACCAAGATACTGCCGCATAACAGGACACACATGAGGACAAAGGGTTTCCGTGACGTAGCGTTGTGCTGCCAGAGTTTCTTAGTGACAACCGGTGTGACCTGAAGTCATACCCAATGACTCGTCATACCAAGACGCCAGGAGTAAAAACACTGTGCTTCTCCAGTGCACTGGAAAAACGGGGCCTCTCCCCAGCATGACGTCTTACTCATCGGCGATGGTCATCTGTCATTCATCACTAAAGACACGTAGACGCCATTAATCAGTAGTTGATGTTTCCCCATCACGGCACTGCTCTAAACGCAGTCGTTTGTGTTATCATGTGAACAGCAGCATTCACATGGGATCGTAATCCCCAACTCGAACTGCACTTAGCGTGCGACCAATGGTGCAGGAAGACAAAATGTTGCAGTGACTCCATTACCTGTTTGTGAAAATGTGAAGCGGTTACGATTTGCTCGGTGCACAGCACGGTGATGCGCCCTCCTGGTGGTAAGATGTGACCAGCTAGCATGCCTGCTCTCACGTCCCGTGCAGTCCAGCATCAGGCCGCTGTCACATCCGAATGCCCCGCAAATCACGAAATTTCACGATTCAACCAGCCAGGCAAATGGAGTCGCACCATGAGGCCCGTTTCGTACCGTCAGGCGCTTCTATCGCTGTCCCTCACGAGTGCGCGGCATTTCCGTGTCCTTCACAGTGATCATGCAACATCTCACACTGTTGACACCTCTTATACAGGGTGTTACAAAAAGGTACGTCCAAACCTTCAGGAAACATTCCTCACACACAAATAAAGAAAAGATGTTATGTGGACATGTGTCCGGAAACGCTTGATTTCCATGTTAGAGCTCATTTTATTACTTCTCTTCAAATCACATTAATTGTGGAATGGAAACACACAGCAACAGAACGTACCAGCGTGACTTCAAACACTTTGTTACAGGAAATGTTCAAAATGTCCTCCGTTAGCGAGGATACATGCATCCACCCTCCGTCGCACGGAATCCCTGATGCGCTGATGCAGCCCTGGGGAATGGCGTATTGTATCACAACCGTCCACAATACGAGCACTAAGAGTCTTTGCATTTGGTACCGGGGTTGCGTAGACAAGAGCTTTCAAATGCCCCCATAAATGAAAGTCAAGAGGGTCGAGGTCAGGAGAGCTTGGAGGCCATGGAATTGGTCCGCCTCTACCAATCCATGGGTCACCGAATCTATTGTTGAGAAACGTACGAACACTTCGACTAAAATGTACACGAGCTCCATCGTGCATGAACCACATGTTGTGTCGTACTTGTAAAGGCACATGTTCTAGCAGCACAGGTAGAGTATCCCGTATGAAATCATGATAACGTGCTCCACTGAGCGTAGGCGGAAGAACATGGGGCCCAATCAAGACATCACCAACAATGCCTGCCTAAACGTTCACAGAAAATCTGTGTTGATGAAGTGATTGCACAATTGCGTGCGGATTCTCGTCAGCCCACACATGTTGATTGTGAAAATTTACAATTTGATGCCGTTGGAATGAAGCCTCATCCGTAAAGAGAACATTTGCACTGAAATGAGGATTGACACATCGTTGGATGAACCATTCGCAGAAGTGTACCCGTGGAGGTCAATCAGCTGCTGATAGTGCCTGCACACGCTGTACTTGGTACGGAAACAACTGGTTCTCCCGTAGCACTCTCCATACAGTGACGTGGTCAACGTTACCTTGTACAGCAGCAACTTCTCTGACGCTGACATTAGGGTTATCGTCAACTGCATGAAGAATTGCTTCCTCCATTGCAGGTGTCCTCGTCGTTCTAGGTCTTCCCCAGTCGCGAGTCATATGCTGGAATGTTCCGTGCTCCCTAAGACACCGATCAATTGCTTCTAACGTCTTCCTGTCGGGACATCTTCGTTCTGGAAATCTGTCTCGATACAACCGTACCGCGCCACGGCTATTGCCCCGTGCTAACCCATACATCAAATGGGGATCTTCCAACTCCGCATTTGTAAACATTACACTGCCTGCAAAACCACGTTCGTGATGAACGCTAACCTGTTGATGCTACGTACTCATGTGCTTGATGCTAGTACTGTCGAGCAATGAGTCACATGTCAACACAAGCACCGAAGTCAACATTACCTTCCTTCAATTGGGCCAACTGGCGGAGAATCGAGGAAGTACAGTACATACTGACGAAACTAAAATGAGCTCTAACATGGAAATTAAGCGTTTCCGGACACATGTCCACATAACATCTTTTCTTTATTTGTGTGTGAGGAATGTTTCCTGAAAGTTTGGCCGTACCGTTTTGTAACACCCTGTATCTTCCACCAGACGTGGTGTCAGTGGCATACTCGAACAGCAATGAAGCACTCCCGTGCCCGCACTACAGGGAATTACAACTGTAATCATTTACATCCCGCCAATGATGGGTACATGTACCCAGTTACATTGACATCCGAACATACCGTATGGCTGCCTCGCTTTTTCTTTATCACCCAGAGTATGTCATCAGTGCTCGTGAAGGTCTTAAACTCTTCATACGTGAACTTCGGCTTGACAACACTGCAAGTGGGCTACTGCAACATCTGATTAACATAGGCTGTTCTTTGCTGACTTCTACAGCTGTTATACTACGTCTATGAAGTACAAGGGTTGGCCAGAAAGTAATGCTACGCATTTTTTTTTCTCAGCGGAAAACAATTCCACTAATGCGAAACGTTTCGTATGTATTATTTGAAGTTTCCTGCGTGAGCGCGCCAAGTTTCCGTCACTTCCTAAATATAGCGTAGCTGCAGGACAGCTTCAAAATGGCGTCTGCAGATGATGTATGTTGCAACCAATGTGCCGTCATTGAATTTCTCACTGCAGAGAAAGAAACTGTAGGGAATATTCACAAACGCTTGTGCAAAGTCTATGGAGTATCTGCTGCCGACAGAAGTACAGTTAGTCGCTGGGCAAGGAGAGCGAGGTCATCAGAAGGCGGTTTGGCGGAGCTCCATGATTTACAGCGGTCGAGCAGACCATCCACGGCTGTCGTACCTCACACACCTGACATAGCCCCCTTGGACTTCCACTTTTTTGGGCCATTAAAGGATGCCATTCGTGGCAGACATATTGAAGACGATGAGGAGCTGATTCACACAGTGAAGCACTGGACCAGGACAAGGGCGCCCGGGTTAGCCGCGTGGTCTGCGGCGCCTTGTCACGGTGCTCGCGGCTACCCCGTCGGAGGCTAGAGTCCTCCCTCGGGCATGGGTGTGTGCGTTGTCCTCAGCGTAAGTTAGATTAAGTAGTGTGTAAGCTTTGGGACCGATGACCTTAGCAGTTTTGTCCCATAAGGTCTACCACAAATTTCCAGAATTTACCAGGACAAGGATTGGTACCGACATGACATACACGCCCTTGTTTCGCGCTGGAGGAAGGCCATAGAGCGGGATGGAAATTACGTGGAAAAGTAGCGTGTGTAGATAAAACACCATTCTTTCGCGTGTGTAATTCTCATCATGTTCGTTAAAGAATTGTTAAGAAAAGAAATGTGGTGCATTACTTTCTGGGCAACCCTCATACTTTAGACCAAACGGAGTGTTCCTTATATCTTGACCATCCAAAATAACTTTTTATCCAGAAACAAAATAACAAATTTACCAACCAAATGATGTTTAGCTATGAGAGAGACATTAACCAGCATAATTGCCTTTCTTGCAACTTCGTTATGAAGATATGAACTGTAGTATGTCTTTTTTACTTTAATAGTACCCTGCATCTTGTTATTCGGTAATCCTCTTCCTCTCCTCAAGAACAAATGGTTCAAAAGGCTCTGAGCACTATGGGACTTAACATCTGAGGTCATCAGTCCCCTAGAACTTAGAACTACTTAAATCTAACTAACCTAAGGACATCGCACACATACATGCCCGAAGCAGGATTCGAACCTGCGCACGTAGCGGTTGCGCGGTTCCAGACTGAAGCTCCTAGAACCGCTCGGCCACACCGGCCGGTCCCCGAGAACAATTCAAAAACCTATTACAGTGTACCATTCATGTAACCATAGTGTTACCAAAACCGTAATAAAAAAAACTGACTTTACTCCTCTGTACTAACAAACAGAACATTACCTGGGGTAATGTAACTGGAACACTTGCTGGAGCTGACGGTAAACAACTGAAACATACCGGTCACACCGTGACATTACTGCAATTATTGTTCTGGTAACTTACATTCTCTACATATGAGTGGACTTTTATCTCTCCATCGTTGTTGTACACTGTGCTCACACAAATCTTCAAATGAAGACAGGGTACACCAACGAAGAGGAGTTCGAAATGCTACTCATCTATGGAGAGTGTAAGCAAAACAATTCGGACCAATGGCATATTGCTTGTGTTTCAATTTGTTTGCTTTCAGTGCCAACAAGTCCGCACATCTGCTAGGAATGGTGGATACTTGCGGCTATCTGGAGTCCCATCAATGAAACATGAGACAAAGATGCGACTCCTGAAGACCTGCAGTACACGTTGTCAGACCAAGGTCGTTGTTTATCCAATTCTTACAGGCAGTCTGATTTTTCAACGGACCAATGGTGTATATTACGAAGACTGATTTTCCCGTGGTTTGGAAACGATACTTAATCTGCACGCAAGATATTGAAGATATTGCACAGAAACGATGCATCACTTTGCAGTTTTCGAAGACTCAGTTCGGAGAGCTGTAACATGCCAAGAAGTTGTTGACGGAGAGAAATGTGGAAAGGGTGAAATGTAATGGAATGAAGTATTCGTAGCACAATAAACATCGTCACACATTCAACATGCGGATTGTACGTTACTGCTTTTAAAACGTTATTTTCATTTCTCCCATAGTTGCCGTTCTTTTTCTGTTGGTTTGTTTTATTCTTCACACTTCGAGTTTCTTAACTTTTTTTTTTAGTAACGTTCGCAAATTTTTAT
The DNA here is from genome assembly GCF_023897955.1 of Schistocerca gregaria. NCBI lineage: Eukaryota > Metazoa > Arthropoda > Insecta > Orthoptera > Acrididae > Schistocerca > Schistocerca gregaria. Next base: position 432,807,869 of record NC_064921.1, read on the forward strand.
TGCGACGACTTATCACGTTCAGGATATGTTTCAGCGTATAATCGCACCGCTGCCCTGTTTCGCGACATCCGTCAGAAATGAAGCCGTATCCACTTTTTCAACTTTTTTTTTTTTTTCCGTTGTGAAAGTGCTGAGCTGTTCCACGAGCAAGTTGTCTTATCGGTACAGTAGATGAGCACAGACTGAAGGGTTACAAACACTTGTCATGTTTTAAATTACTGGCCTACTGTTAACCAGTATTAAACCATTATTATTACTCACGATTTTTTGTTTCCTATTTCATTCCTAACTTTCTTCTACACATAGGTGTTCGATTTTAATACACTGCACTTCACTGATACGGAATATATTTTCGTTCTTATGTTGTGTAGTTCCACTTAAACCGCGTGTATCTTATTCAGATACTGCGGGGTGTGATCGTTTTTTTGTTTTCTTTTGTTTTGGTGGTTGTGGAAGCTTCTAGTGTGTGTGTGTGTGTGTGTGTGTGTGTGCGTGTTTGTGTGAGTATGTATTTTTTCACCACTATTATTATTATTATTTTTAAATGACGAATAGGGGGCAGGATGATACGTCGTACCTTGTGTGAGTATGGCTTTTTATTATTTCCATTCCTTTTGTGTTTGTGTGTAGTGGGGGAAATGACATTTTCCCACTTGTGTGTGTGTTTTATTACAGTCGCAAAAGACGGCATAGAACCTTTTATTAATAGCACAACCCGCCCGGGTAGCCGTGTGTGTTAACACGACAGTTTCTTGGACATGCCGGGCCCGTATCGAATCCGCCCGGCGAACTGACAACGATGGATCTGCCAGACAGCCAGGATGAGGTTTGTGGACGGTTTTCTACACCTACTAGGTGAATACGGAGCTGTTTCCCACGTACCGCCTAGATACTTGCAATGCAGATATTTAGAACACTGATGAAGTCTTCTAGGGAATCAGCCAAGAAGATCTAATCATCTAAATTCGCCGAGAAAGCCTCCGGTTTCATTTAGGAGACATTCTCTTACTTGCAAACAGTATGGGAACACTGTTTCTGTCCTGGGGGATGAATAGTGTTGATTGTTGATCTGTGTGAATAGTGATTGCTTGGTTTCCTTAAACACTCACTCAGCATCAGTTACACACCTGTGACTGTGAGAAAGATGCCTCGAAAAGTACAGCAGCATATATTTAATTTATTTGGCTAGTTTTTCTCGTCAGAGGCGATCATATGGCTCTGAGCACTATGGGACTTAACATCGGAGGTGATCAGTCCCCTAGAACTTAGAACTACTTAAACCTAACTAACCTAAGGACATCACACACATCCATGCCCGAGGCAAGATTCGAACCTGCGAACGTAGTGGTCGCATGGTTCCAGACTGAAGCGCCTAGAACCGCTCGGCCACATCGGCCGGCCGGGGGTGGTAACACGTTGGAATCTCAAAGCACTAGTGTTACTTAAACATCGATAGTTGATAATCCTGTAAGATCGATAGTATCTTCGAAACTATCGATATATCGAAAAACTATCGAATTATTAGCCCTTATTTCAAATGAAAAAAAGCTTTCTAACAATTTTTATCGCTTAAAATACAAAACTACAAGATATGTAAATTTTGTATCATAAAAAGTACGGTATTTAAATTCTTATTCTTTACTCCCTTGTTTAAAATACGACATTAAAATATATGCGTAAGGTGTTTAAATTCTTCTCCTTTATCCTGTTGCGTTTTTAAGTAATTATTTATCTTGCCTTGGAGAAAATCCTCTCCGCAGGAACTGAAGTCGCTGGACACAACAAAAATTTGCTGGCCCATTACACGCAACATACTATTAGATTTTGCACAGTATTCTAATACACAAACGTGCTTGTCTATTATAGATATGTCAGTTATGCAATCACTGACAGGTGTAACGACATCGACGTCACGATGTTGCTAATTGGGCAAAAAATGTAGATCATTCGATTTCAAACAGTTAGACGTATCACTAGACTTAGTAGCACCACTCATGGGTGCTTCTTCTTTAGGTATTATTCTTGTAGTTGATGCGATGATAGCAGCATACTCTTTCTGAAGCACTTCCGCAGCGTTCTGTGCCTCTTGAAAGTCCTGAAGCAAGTTTTTTAAACTTAGAATCTAATAATGTCACGACCATATTAACAGTCAATGTGTTAAATGGTTTCACTTTTTCATTTACTAATTTAATCAAGGAATCCAGAACACTTCGCCCTTCATTAGTTGTTAAGGTGCTTTACAAATCTGAAAACTTTACAGCAATACCTCGTTTAAGAGATATAATTACGGAAGCAGTGGTAAATGAATTCCCTGAGAGTGTTGCTGTTAAGTTGATGCGTGGGCAAAACAGAGTTTATGTCGAATCGCTAAGATTTAGGCAGCTTTTTCGTAACTGCTGATTACAACCTCACCGGTGCCGTCAGGAGTGTTGCGAGACCGTCGATCACACGCTGGAAGTGGCCGGATCGACTGGGGCGTCACTAGGCCTGACATCTTGTGCAAACGCACCCGCCAGGGCGGTGGCCTGAGCGTCCGGCTCACAGACCACCTCGCCGCCTACCTGGAACGGAGAGCTTTTCTGCGTACGGCGCAGAAATACGTTGTGGTCTTCCATGCTGAGTCACCGTCTAGGCGGAGAACGGCCATTTCTCGCAGCCCACTCCCTGTTCCTGTGCTGCTTATGCTTATGAGTACGTGGACGCCTAGCACCGTCGTTCAGAAAGCCTTGCTCAGATATTACATCCCGCCGATGTTGTGTACATGTACAAAGTTACACTGACAACCGACCGTGTCTTCTGGGTCACAAAAGTGAGGTGGTGCATATTAAACAAATTACAGAAGCATTAGAGTAGAACAAAAAAATATTTAATATGTTTTGTACAGACTGTGATACTTGTATTAACTTGTAGAAAAGTTTATCTTCAAATGCTTACGTAGTTTTGACGTAATTTTGAAAAATATTTATTGAATGATCAAAGTCACTGCATGTTACGGTATGTGGATAGTTGACTCAATAAATCCCATGGAATATTAAAGTCGTTCGCTCAGTGATTCATCGACGGGGATATCCTTGAGAGGACGTAGAAACCGCCTCTGGGTGGTTACACGTGGCTCACGCGGACGATTGATCATTTCTCACGGCTGCCGCGGTTCCCGGGAGCGCACGTCACGGGCGAAAGCAGCGGCCGCGGGCGTCCCGTTAGCGGCGAGAGCAAACGCTGCTGCTGCTGCTACAGGGTATGCCGACTGACTGCTCCACGTGTCTGCTGCGCCGCGCAGCGCCGGGTCATCGCAGGTCATTAAAGGCACGCCACACTCAGACCCGCGCGTCACCAGTCTGTGTCTGCCGCTAGCTGCGATTCCAGCCCAGAAAATGTGTGCGCCGGTCATTCGAGACCAGCTGAAACTATGAGACGAGCCACAACCCGAAACCAGACACGAAGCCCCGGATGCAGTGCTTATACTTCGAACTTTTGGGAGCAAATACACTGAAGCGCCAAAGAAACCGGCATAGGCATGCCTATGCAAATACAGAGATAGGTAAACAGGCAGAATACGGTGATGCGGCCGGGAAAGCCTATATAAGACAAGTGTCTGGCGCAGTTTTTAGATCGGTTACTGCTCATACAAAGGATGTTTATCAAGATTTAAGTGAGTTTGAAAGTGGTGTTACAGCCGGCGCACGAGCGATGGGACACAGTATCTCCGAGGTAGCGATGAAGCGGGGATTTCACGAGTGTACAGCAAATACCAGGAATCGGGTAAAACATCAAATCTCCGACATCGCTGCGGCCGAGAAAAGATCGTGCAAGAACGCGACCAGCGACGATTGAAGAGAATCATTCAACGTGACAGAAGTCCAACCATTGCACAAATTGGTGCAGATTTCAATGCTACACCATCAACAAGTGTCAGCGTGCGAACCATTCAACGAAACATAATTGATTGGGCTTTTGGAGCCGAAGGCCCACTCTTGCACCCTTCATAACTGCACGACACAAAGCTTCACGCCTCGCCTGCGCCTGTCAACATCTACATTGCATTGTTGATGACTGGGAACATGTTGCCTGGTCGGACGAGTCTCGTTTCAAATTGTATCGATCAGATGGAAATGTACGGGTATGGAAACAACCCTCATGAATCCATGGCCCCTGCACTGCAGCAGGCGACAGTTCAAGCTGGTGGAGGCTCTGTAATGGTCTGTGGTATGTGTGCAGTTGGAGTGATATCGGACCCCTGATACGTTTAGGTACGGCTCTGAGAAGTGACACGTACGTAAGCATCCTGTCTGATCATGCATCCATTCATGTCCATTGTGCATTCTGACGGATGTGGGCAATTCCAACAGGACAATGCGACACCCCACACGTCCAGAATTTTTACAGAGTGGCTCCAGGAACACTCTTCTGAGTATAAACACTCCCGCTGCCCACCAAACACCCCAGACATGAACATCGATGAGCATGTCTGGGATGGCTTGCCGAGTGCTGTTCAGAAGAGATCTCCACTCCATCGCACTCTTATGGACAGCCCTGCAGGATTCGTGGTGTCAGTTCCCTCGAGAGCTTCTTCAGACATTAGTACAGCACAAGCCACGTCTTGTTACGACACTTCTGCGTGCTCGCGGGAGCCCTGCACGATATTAGGTAGGTGTACCAGTTTCGTTTGCTCGTCAGTGTAGAAGTTCCAGTTTGCCAATAGCTGCTCGAGGTCTAAGAGCCAGCGCTATATTGAAACTCTGAGTTGCCCTACAAGACGCGTTTCGACCACTCAACTGGAGAAGCACTGTCCTAAAAATATAGAAGTCCTGCAAAGAACCAGAGCGTAAACAGTTTTCATCTGTCACACGTTTTTAAGGCAGCAATCACTTGATGAAGACTAAAAGTATGCCATCTGAACAAAAGTGTCATTCCATTTATGTGTGTAAGGCAGAGACGGCCACTATTTTGGCAAGTGAGTGGTGCACTGTCACGAGTGCCACAGCTCTCGAGCTTGGCCACCCCCACCTCTCACCTCCTCCCCCCCTCCCACCACTGGCAGACAGTGCTGTCTGAGCGCGGGGAGGAGGATGAGGGGAAACTGCAAACGGGCCGCATTTAAATGTCAATGCAATCGCACTCAATACGACTTGGTTTTGTATTTCATATTTTTCAACAACACACATCACAAACAGAACAAATTTTCAGTATTACTGATTTATTTTTGTCTCACTGAAGACATAATACAGACTATCGGCATATAGACAGGCGCAGAATATTTCATTTATGTTCGAACTCAGGTTGCCATGTAATCGTGACTTATTTACTTTCAAGATCTTGTTTCTCAATCAAAATATGCCTTTGACAGACATACGTTGTTCCAAATATTTTATCTCGTTTGTAACCTCATTACTCTTCCTGAGGAAAGCAATGTAGATATCCTGAACATTTTGAACGAAAAAGAATTTGCTTCTAAACGGGAGTTACACAGCAGAACTATCCGTTCCACCTGCAGATGTACAAATGCGATTTCCAAGAAAATGGCAAAGGTCTCTTCTCCGCAGTGCCTCATGAAGTGAGGACATGTGACCCTGTTGATGCTGGTCCATCCGTGATATGAGGATAGTAAGCTCGACGGCTTCCTCTGGGCTGTGCGAGAGGAGGAGGCTATGTGGTGGCACTGGGTTTCACCCTTCCCGTTCTCTCACCATCATCATACAACAGAAGCATAACACTACAATACACACGCATCCCTTACAATCACCTACACCCTACAAATACACATGCGACTCAACTGTCAAATATTGACGAGGAGAGGACCAATGAGTGCGAAGGAATAAATAAAATTCCTGAGTGTTTGTGTCTTCATTGTGGTCATTCTGTGAATTAAACCGTACAGATCACTTAATACTTTACTTTATCCGAGGCGTATCTAAGCTTAAAAGATCATATTAAGGAGATGTGTTTTTTTACACATTATCGAGCTACAAAAGTTAAAAAACTAAAAAGTTAAAAATTTTAAAATTTCCCACCAAAGTCTAAACTTGAACAATAACGTTCAGTGTCAGTATCAATAAAATCTATGCTCCGTGTTGACATTGGTTTATTGATACTCATACTAATCTTGTTTTATAAATTCTATGTTTCTGGCGACTGAAATTAAAAAAAAAATTTAACTTTATTTTTTTACAGCCTGATAATGAGTGACAGAGACCACTCATAATAGTGCCCCTTTAATCTTAATTACGGATCTGATATGACAGTGACGGGAACTGTGTTATAAATAAATTAATATATTGAGCCATCTAGACGGCCTTATTCAGAAAGAATTCCTGAATTGGCCCAACAATGTTTCGCGAGTACAGCGTTGCACGCCTTTCAGAAAATTTCATCTAACTTCCATTATGAAGGCGTAACCGTCCCAGCTGTGCATCTCTGAATTTCTTCTACGACTGCTGTCAGGACAATTCTATGAAGACCCCAAGAACTGCAGCACTACTTCAAAATAGGCCACACTGCTTTCTTCTGTACGGGTTGCCTAACAACTACATAGCACTTTCTCCCAGAATGCTCCCAACAAATCCAACTCTTTTCAAAAACAGACAATGTCTGAGGGGATACAGCAATCACTGGTTATAGAATATTACTTATAATCCGTCTTGATTGCAAAAATGTTTACTCACATGACCGGTTTCGGTTCCTCTAGAACAATCTTCAGATCTGAAATGACAATGACATTGTAAATCTAACTCTTCCATTCACTGTCCTTATTAATGATTACTTATGCCGCTACGTAATTTTGTTCCTAAATATTTCAAAGGTGCTTCACGTTCCTGGAGTTTACCACTAATGCTCTATTAAGATAGTGTTACATTGTTTCTCTTTGTTACCAGAATTATCTGCAGGAGTATTGTAATGCGGGCCCTTTCGGTCTCTATACCAATATTACAAGATTAAATGACCTGCGTTCTTTTACCAGCCTCGAGCGACTGTTTACTGCGCGAGAGCTTATGACGTTCCGAGTCACCGTACTTAGAGACAAGAGGGTCATAGTTTGGCTACAGCCGTACACGAAGACCTCAAACGACCGAGGTCAATCATTCCGCGAACGTTTCCCGGCTCGTCCAGGGCGTCGGCTATCACCGCTACACGGGGTTCGTGTTCCAACCGAGCATTGAAGTCTCCGTCCCGCTCGGCAGTGCGCGCCGGGGTGAGCGCGTCACACGCGAGGAATGCCGCCGACCGGGGTTCAAGGCGGCTGGCTGGCCGGCTGGCCGCAGCAGCAGCCGGTTCAAGGGCACCTCGCATGCGAGTCACCGCGCCCGGCGTCCAGACTGCCGCCACTGCAGTTCCCTGTCACGTCGCGATGCTGTATTTTCCACACCGTTCTTCCCCCTTCGTTCTGAAGGCCTCATCTGCCGTGTGCTGAGCGAAAAGTAAGGCACGTGTGAATGAAGCCTTCATTCGTTTCTCATTTAGTCCTTACGTAGCGTATAATGGCATCATTTAACAGGTTCAATGTTGAAAACGTTTAGGCAGTGTCGGATATGCGCACAGCCCAGATAGGTCTGGGCCCATGACTCCTGGAGGGAAGGGGACGCCGTGACAACTCCATCGGTGCTTGTATTTTCGGTAGGTTTGGTCTCAAAGTGAGTGAATTGCATGTCATTTGAAAACATGGAAGCCAAAAGAAGCCAGCATCAATTTTGCTAGTGTAGCGTTTGGTTGACGGTTTAAGTTGATGTACTCGCTCGAAATTGCTGTACAGTTTCACCTCGTATCGCTTCCTGTACCAGCTGACATTGCTCTGATTCTCAGCTGTCACTGCTCGTGTTACCATTATTATTTTCTAAGAAGTAGTCTATCTATCTCTTACAAGCTTCTTTTAGGTAATCCCTTCACTGATTACATTTTTTTAAACTGAATTTTTAATTTGAAATGGGGAGAGAGGGGCGTCGAAAAGTGTGCAGCCTATGCCGCCACCGTTTGAAAATCTAACCCTGCGCTTAGAAAGATGTTCTAAGAGCCGTCTGCTGAATGGATGGGTTTCTTCGTCAGCTGCTCATTTACAGCAGTGCTGTGTCTAGCTCAATACTAGTTTTAAAAAATCAGGATATATTCTGAAAACCAGCCACGAGACAAATGTCAATCAGGCGATGGCTATATGAAGGTGGACTGATCGGTACAGAAACAATGTGTACTGTGTGGACGCTTGTACATTTCTCAATATTAATAAAACAGAATTAGACGTGAGACTGTATGTTTTAGTACGGACTTTCAACAGAGATATCTGTGTCTTACAAAAGTAGATGTTGAAACATAACGTGCTTGTGAATAGAAAAAAAAACCTACAGAATTTCTAGAACAAAAATCAGGCAAACAGGTCAGACTGAAGAGTAAACAGGAGACCAACGAGAAACAAGTGTTCATTGCGATATTGGCAAACAGATTGGTCAATTATTCAACTAGTTACGTGTTGCATAGGTCACCTTATAATAAATGCTGTGATGTGAAACGTGTCTGCTCAACAAAAACAGAACACATACCTTGTAAAAATATAGAAAAGTATTTACACTGCTGCGTGCTGTCCTTTTACAAGTTTTTTTTTTCTGTACAACAGACGAATTATTTCTATTCAAGAATGTCCCTATAGTGTAGAAGAAGTGAAGCTGTTGAGGATAAACAACTTTAATCTACATCTGAACATGCTTGTGCTGTCAGTCAAGCATTTTATTTCTATCCGCAGATTGTCAGAGTTTTATAGCCGCATATTTCACTCCTTTCTGTGCCAAAATTAGATTCATTACAGGGTACTGCAGATCTTTTTTCCTTCAATCATTGTACTTATGTGCATCTCTGTTACTCTCAACCTCAGATGGAATGTTGATAAGTGAATATATGTACTGTGGAGCTTTGATTAATATCCCTAGTTGTTTAAAGACTTACAATTGTACTGGTGCGCCAAGAGAACGAAACCTTTCGCCAAAGAAATAGGGGAACAATATTACAGGACAAGAGGGAAAAACAATACAATACAGCTGGACAATGTAATCTGAACTGATGCCGGGAGAGTTTTTCCACTATTCCTTGGTAGATGCTCTCCCGCGCCCCTTCATTGTACCAGGGCTCTGTCTGTAATGACCTGTATAGCGCCAACGCGATACACTCTAGCCTACCGCTTTCTTTCTAGAATCGAGGAAATGTGACGAATAACAGAAATACACAGTGACAGGACCTTTGATAATCCCGATTGGTGTCGCAGAAGTAACCTCGTTCAAAGTCAGATGTAAACAATACTCGCTTTCACGTAAGTATTGTTATCGTTATAGACGTAGTATCTCGTGGAATATGGTGATTAATGCAAAATTATCAGATTTCATTATGCATGTTAGAGTCGGTCACGGATGGAAATTGCATGTGTTAAATACTGATACCCGCGTTGCAGGACGTTCTCATGAATTATTGGGCGTGATTTCAATGATTATTTTCAACTTTGATTTCATCGAGGTAGAAAATTCCACTTATGGAAATTCTGTCCCAACAAACCTTTTACTTGCGACAGTAAATTATACATGTGTTTCGGATATGCAGCTGCCAAGTGGCAGTCAAAACCTACAACTTGGGATCAGTTAAGCTTTGCGTCTCTTTTACTAGAACAAAGAAAACTGCATTATCGATGTGAAAGAAACATCGTTGTCGTATTGATGCACACCGCACTGTGTCCCAGTACATATCGAAAGAGCGAGGAGCTCTTTGCTCAGAATGCTTAAGCAACGTTTTCTTTATGTCAGAATGTTTGTTTCTCGTGCGTATGGTCCGGAGGTGTAAGAAATGTGCGGTGTACTTAATTAACCTCTGGCCTATAGAAGTTGGATCACAGTTTCCTGAATTTTTTTTCCTTATACCATTGTCGATTAACCACTGAGATCAATCGTTAATGCCAAATACGTAAAGTTGTTATGGGGAGAGATAAATTGCGTTGGGTAGAAGGCGGATGCCACAGTAAAATTCCGTGCAATCCGAAAGAGTTGCATGTAATTCACGAAGGGAACTCATTTTGTTGACTTGAGGTCCTTACTAAAGTGGATTACTGGAAGAGACTGAGGAGACTGAGGTAACATCTGGTTTCGGATGTATTTAGCCAGTGCGAAAGCATTACAGAAGTGCTCCACCATTTTCCATAAGAGAAAGCTATTAAAATGGTGTTCAGAGTAATGAACAGGCTTGTCCTTGCAATTCCGAGACCGGCTCCTCGAATTGGCGCGGTTTGATGCTTGGGGCAGAGGCTTGCCGAGTTCGGATGTAAATAACGTTAAAGTGATAAATTTCTCCCGAGCTACCAGCCGCGTCAAGTGATTTAAAACCCACACCACTAGACGTTGCTGGAAGCTCGAGAGAATTTTATCAGTACGTTTCGCCACGAACACATACATTCGTATACACCGTTAAAGCGGTTATCTTCAGAATGAAATCGACTTCATGCAAGTAATCAGCTGACAACGTAGTACTCGTAACTGCGTCAGTCCACGCAAATCCCATTGATGTCTCGTTCGCAGACTTTTGGATGTGGACCTATCCTACACTGCTAACCATGAAAATTGAAACACCAGGAAGTATAGTGAATAACGAAATTTTACTTGTCGGGCAAACAGAAAGTACTCCCTTAAGAGTTGTCAGGCACATTTGATTTAGAGTTTTTGCAGATATTTGCAAATCCGTTTTTGCAACACGTAGTTGGACTCATCCCAAACAATTACTGCTCGTCACGTCTTTCATGGTACGGTCAGTGTCAACAGAGGGTCTTTGTTTGTTTCTCTTTACAAACTAGATTTTTTTTAATCGGAATTTTACGTGCCCATTCGACAGCGCGCACACTGATTAGTCTAGTCCGGTGTTCTTTTTGTCGACGTGTATTAATAGGAACAGCAAAACACGATGAATAAACCGCAGTCCAGCAGCGACTCAGTAGCTTTGCAGGCTTGGCGGTAGCAGTCCCCGTGTGCCAGTACGGTTCAAAAATTAAAATTCTAGTAATAAATTCATAGACATTAGGGTTGCTTGCTCAGTGGTGAAGAATAACATACAGAGTGTCGCAAAACATTAGGGTCAAAATCAGGCGCGGTTCATGGTTTCCATACTGGAGAAGGATTTATCAATGGAAACTAACTCATATCTCGCTGCGCAACACACATTAGTCTGTCACCAGCCACCACAACCAAGACCGAGCGAGGTGACGCAATGGTTACTACACTGGACTCGCATTCGGAAGGACGACCGTAAAATTCCGCGTCCAGCCATCCTGCTTTAGGTTTTCCTTGATTTCCCTAAATTGCTCCAGGCAAATGCCTGGATGGTTCCTTTGAAAGGGCACGGCCGACTTCCTTCTCCGTCCTTCCCTAATCCAATGAGACCGTTTAACTCGCAGTTTGGTCTCTTCCCCCAAACAACTCAACCCACAACCAAGATTTGGAGGGAAGTGGGGAATAACATCAAAGGTTAACTCCAAGATAAGATCTGGAGGTAGCATATTTGTCGACGTCACATTTCGCGACACTTTACCACAACAAGACGCGTTTTCGAGATATCTTTTATGCTGTTTATATTAGCTTCGGTACAAACTTACTGTTTTTCGTGTTTTCAGTTCTTAACTTGAAACCATAGGTACTGGTTCAGTGCATGACATTTAATAGTCCGCGCCACGAAACACTGACGTTTCCATTACGCCACTGCTCTTGTGCTGAGATGGTGATTTTTGGATAGGTAAACAAATACTGAATTTCGATCGGATTAGGCAGTAACGTAGAGAACAGTCTTGCAGTTCGTTGGTCCATATTCCCTGACATGTTTATGCAGTGGAACAAAGTCACTCTTGAGAGAGAGAGAGAGAGAGAGAGAGAGAGAGAGAGAGCTCATATGCACATAACACCTAATATTGCAGAACATAGTTCAAGTAAATCAAGAAGAAAGCCCAGACTCTTTCAGAAAACGAAAAGGTGAATAAAAAAAATTTGGAGAAAGGATGATGCGAATCATGTCACATGCTTATAATAAGTCTGTCTCTCTATCCACTTTTTTATCTCATTTTGTTCGGTGTTTTTATTTATTTATTTTTATTTCGTTGCAAAAAATGGTTCAAATGGCTCTGAGCACTATGGGACTTAACTTCTGAGGTCATCAGTCCCCTAGAACGTAGAACTACTTAAACCTAACTAACCTAAGGACATCATACACATCCATGCCCGCGACAGGATTCGAACCTGCGACCGTAGCGGTCGCGCAGTTCCAGAATGAAGCGCCTAGAACCGCCCGGCCACCCCGGCCGGCTATTTCGTTGCATCTGCTCCGGGATGACGCCATAAGACACCCGTTTCAGTTCGTTGTTGATCCATTAACTCAGTTTGTTTTAATTACAGAGGGCAGCTAACCCTCTGACCGAACACGATGTGCAACCGTGCCAGCATAAAAATATTTGGATTCACTGGACTACGGTACACTTGCATGTATACATCTCTTACATTATGTGATCCCTTGAAGGCATTAATCACTGACGTGCGAGTAACTGACATCCGGTTTTAACAAATCATACAAAACCGACGCCTTTTTTATACATATTTAATCCACCATTGCCTTGGAACCTCATACTTTCATAAAATGCAAGTTACAACACGAAAACAACGAAACTCAAAACACTTTAACCATCAATAATGACGTTTCACGTCATTTTCTTACGAGAAATAGTGAATATTTAGGTACTATTCGGCCGAGCACCGAATACTTAACTAAGATGTTTTTTGTAGTCAGATAATTGGTAAAATGAATATATTGATTTATTTTATTATAATAATGTATTTTTCTTGTAACCACTGAAGTAGTCATAGGTACGTAATCAACTTCCATAGCATAAAAATTAACAAAACATTAGATATCAAATAAAACTATTGTATGTATTCTGTGGGCACATTTTTTTAAATAATTAAGGTCTGTGCACTTCAATTCTGGTAAATAAAATTTAGAAGTGGAAGGTTATGGCGCAGAAAGACTGAGTTTTCTATATTTTTAGACAGTACTTTACTCCATTTCCTCTCGTAGGCAGTCCCAGCTTCAGAGAAAAGACGCTTTGAATGAACACTACTTCCTCGCACCGACAAATATTTTGCTGCAAGATTTACGAAACATGGAAATATATCTCACCTGCTTCCCACCATATGTATGCATTGTCATGACGTGATATATTCTTAACACTTAAATAAAGGTCTATTTCAGTTGCAACTGCATTTTTTTTCGATGGCCTAGCATGAATCATAAAAGATAAGTGAATAGTCTGGCGTATCTTCTGCCCTTCGGTTCTCGTCTTCTAGGCCCCAAAAGGGAACGAATACACGCTATCGTTGCTGCTTGCTCCTTAGTTTACCTTCAGGCTATCCATCAAAGTATACTGCTTTACATTTTTTTTCCTTTTCAGTTGACAAGTGAAAATATTCATTTCGAAGCGTGGGTCTAAGGTAACAGCCACCAAATAATTTTTACTTGTTGTGATGTCTTCAAATCGTTCTTGCAACTCTTGTTGTATGACAAGGCTCATCTGGCTTACTTTGGGTGTTATCTCTGATGTTCTCGTTTAGTCGCAATATCGCACTGATGTAAAACGTAAGGGATAAGTTCTGAAAAGCATACGTAGCCGGAACTTTTATTTTTATTTCCTCAAATGGTTGTAATAATTTCAAAAGTTGCTCTGAAAACTTCTTTTATGCAGCAGCAGACTGATAGTATCACGGTTCGTGAGATAGGCTGAACTGGCCCGTTTTTGTTCCATTAATCTTGCAAACATATAATAGGTGAAATTCCACCGCATACTGACATGTTGCACCAATTCAAGCTGAGGGAGATCCAATCTTTTTGGATAGAATGCAGGTTTTCCCGTGCAGTGCTAGAACGATTAAAATGAGCTACGATCCCCCTACCTGTTGCTATCACTTGAGTCACATTTGACTGAGCCTTCAGACAATCGTTAACAGTTAATTGAAGAGTAGAATGAAACAACGCACTGAGGTCAACTCTGCATTACTAACAGCTTTTACTATGTTTCATCCGTTATCATGAATAACGACATGCGTTTTTGTCATCTGGACGTCCCATAAACTTGCAACACGGAAATATAATATCTCTGAAATTAATCTTTTACTGTCTCAACCACCTTATTATATATTGCTAGAATCATTTTGTCTGAAAAGTAACGGAGGCTTGGTATTTTACACTGCGGCGAAATTCTGTTAATCAGTCTTCTAACACCAGCCCTGCGTACTATAGTTACTGCCTCATTGTCAATTGCTATCATTTCAACAACTACGAGACGGTATTTTTTAGCCTCTAGATGATTAATATCCCATGGTTTACGCATTTCAGCACATTCTTCAAGACTCAGTTGCCTTTTTGATGTCGAAGGTTTACTTACACCTGTACCTTGATCCATAATTTCTTGCCCCTAAGGAAGCCTAGGCTGCGACTTAACGATGTTCGCCGTTGTGTTTATTTTTCAAATTATTTATCATTCCTGATGTAGCCCCTTTCTTTCCAACGCCATCATGAGAAATTTTTATTTCGCACAATTTATACCCAAAACTTTCCGGATTATTTTCATCGTCTTTTTTTTTAGAAGCCATGATCGATTGTTACTAGTTAGACCTGACACAATTTCACTTTCAAACAAATCAAAAGTTGGGGAGTACGATAAACTGTGACTACGTATTCGCGAAGTGTATCAGACTAATGTTGTCAACTACACTCCTGGAAATTGAAATAAGAACACCGTGAATTCTTTGTCCCAGGAAGGGGAAACTTTATTGACACATTCCTGGGGTCAGTTACATCACATGATCACACTGACAGAACCACAGGCACATAGACACAGGCAACAGAGCATGCACAATGTCGGCACTAGTACAGTGTATATCCACCTTTCGCAGCAATGCAGGCTGCTATTCTCCCATGGAGACGATCGTAGAGATGCTGGATGTAGTCCTGTGGAACGGCTTGC
Source organism: Schistocerca gregaria (assembly GCF_023897955.1). NCBI lineage: Eukaryota > Metazoa > Arthropoda > Insecta > Orthoptera > Acrididae > Schistocerca > Schistocerca gregaria. The sequence continues at coordinate 432,822,882 of NC_064921.1, forward strand.
CATGCCATTTCCACCTGGCGCCTCAGTTGGACCAGCGTTCGTGCTGGACGTGCAGACCGCGTGAGACGACGCTTCATCCAGACCCAAACATGCTCAATGGGGGACAGATCCGCAGATCTTGCTGGCCAGGGTAGTTGACTTACACCTTCTAGAGCACGTTGGGTGGCACGGGATACGTGCGGACGTGCATTGTCCTGTTGGAACAGCAAGTTCCCTTGCCGGTCTAGGAATGGTAGAACGATGGGTTCGATGACGGTTTGAATGTACCGTGCACTATTCAGTGTCCCCTCGACGATCACCAGAGGTGTACGGCCAGTGTAGGAGATCGCTCCCCACACCATGATGCCGGGTGTTGGCCCTGTGTGCCTCGGTCGTATGCAGTCCTGATTGTGGCGCTCACCTGCACGGCGCCAAACATGCATACGACCATCATTGGCACCAAGGCAGAAGCGACTCTCATCGCTGAAGACGACACGTCTCCATTCGTCCCTCCATTCACGCCTGTCGCGACACCACTGGAGGCAGGCTGCACGATGTTGGGGCGTGAGCGGAAGACGGCCTAACGGTGTGCGGGACCGTAGCCCAGCTTCATGGAGACGGTTGCGAATGGTCCTCGCCGATACCCCAGGAGCAACAGTGTCCCTAATTTGCTGGGAAGTGGCGGTGCGGTCCCCTACGGCACTGCGTAGGATCCTACGGTCTTGGCGTGCATCCGTGCGTCGCTGCGGTCCGGTCCCAGGTCGACGGGCACGTGCACCTTCCGCCGACCACTGGCGACAACATCGATGTACTGTGGAGACCTCACGCCCCACGTGTTGAGCAATTCGGCGGTACGTCCACCCGGCCTCCCGCATGCCCACTAGACGCCCTCGCTCAAAGTCCGTCAACTGCACATACGGTTCACGTCCACGCTGTCGCGGCATGCTACCAGTGTTAAAGACTGCGATGGAGCTCCGTATGCCAAGGCAAACTGGCTGACACTGACGGCGGCGGTGCACAAATGCTGCGCAGCTAGCGCCATTCGACGGCCAACACCGCGGTTCCTGGTGTGTCCGCTGTGCCGTGCGTGTGATCATTGCTTGTACAGCCCTCTCGCAGTGTCCGGAGCAAGTATGGTGGGTCTGACACACCGGTGTCAATGTGTTCTTTTTTCCATTTCCAGGAGTGTAGACACGCAGCACGGTAAGAACTGAGCGCGCGGGGTGGCGCGGAGTGGCAGGGAGGTGAGAACATTTGAACAAACGAGCGAGAAACAAACACGCCGATAAAGGTGTTTCTGCCACGCGCCGGGCGAAGACTTCTGCGTAACATTCTGCAATTCGGCTAGAAAGTCCGCGGAACATTCGGTTGTTGACGTGTGGCCGAATATACCATTCGTTGCAGATCTGATTTTAATGTTTATTTTGAAGGATCTCCGCGTCAGAGTCTTAAACTACGAGCCGCGAGCGAGCAGAACTCTGCAGACGGCTGAGGATCGTAAATTGAGTATTTGCAGACAAAAATTTCAAATTAATATTTTGTTCATACGAGGGCTTATATGAGCAATTGCGTCTGAGGCACGTGAACGTAAACTACCTGCTTTAACAACAAACAACTGGCTACCGTGTCAGGTGGCCTTACCTCGAAAAACAATACACATTCGCCTGTTATGTGTCCTATGTGGCGTTTGCGGCAGTTTAAGTTCATGACTGGTTGTCGAAGATGTAGCTTGGCTCTTGACATTAACTTGCAGAAGTACATTTAGTGTATAACGCGACAAATTCTAGTTTCTTGAGACTCGAATAAATGTATAGAGAAAATTTTCACAACAGGTGTCACCTTAATTGGAGGACATTGCTAGCTTCTAGGAATTGTAGAGGGAACTTGGCAGAAAAAGTTTTGATAAGGAACCGATGTCCTGTACTGTTGGGATGTAAACTGAGGTAACAAAAGTCAAGGGATACCTCCTAATATCGTGTTGGACATCCTTTTGCCCGACGTATTATAGCAGCTCCACGTGGCATGGACTTAACAATTCTCTGGAAGTCCCCTGCAGAAATATTGAGTCACGCAGTGTCTACAGCCATCTACAATATTGCGAAAGTGCTGCTGGAACACGATTTTGTGCACGAAATGACAACTCGATTATGTCCCATATATGTTCGATGGGGTGCGTGTCGGGCGATATGGGTGGCCAGACCATTCGCTCTCCGAATGATCTTCAAATCAATTGTGAACAGCTGTGGCCCGGAGACATGGCGCATTGTCATCCCTAACAACTCCATCGTTGTTGGGGAACATGAAGTCCACGAATGGCTGAAAATGATCTCCAAGGAGCCGAACATAACCATTTCCAGTGAAAGATCAGTTCAGTTGGACCAAAGGTCCCAGTCTATTCCATACAAACACAGTACACACCATTATGGAGCCACCAACAGCTTGCACAGTGGCTTGTTGACAACTTGGGTCTATGGCTTCGTGGGGTCTGCGCCACACTCGAACCTTGCCAACAAAAATAGGGGTCATTCGTCTATGATCCTACTCATATGGTCACGTGCCCAATAGAGGCGCTGCAGGAAATGTGCTGTTAGCAAAGGCCCTCGCGCCGGTCTCCCGCTGCCACAGCCCACTAACGCCAAATTTCGATGCACTGTCCTAACCAATACGTTCGTCGTATTCCAAACAATGATTTCTACGGTTATTTCTCGCAGTTTTGCATGACTGTTAGCAGTGACAACTCTGCGCAAACACCGCTGCTCGCGGTCGTTAAGTGAAAGCCGTCAGTCACTGCGTTGCCCGTGGTGAGAGGTAATACTTGAAATCTGGTATTAGAACTGAGGATTTCGGAATATTGAATAAGCCAGCGACTTCAGAAGTGGAAGTCTGATGCGTCTAGCTCCAACTCTCATTCCGCGTTCAAAGTCTGTTAATTGCTGTCGCGTGGCCACAGTCACGCCCGAAACGTTTTCACGGGAATGAGCTGAGTGAAAATGAAAGCTCCGCTCTTGCTCTGACCTTTTATACCTTTGTGTACGCGATACTACCGCCATCTGTATATGTGCATATCGCTATCCTATGACTTTTTCCACCGCAATGCAAAATAAATTTGAAGATGGGATCACTTTCAAATCTCCTGCTCCAAGTACGTTTCTCCAGATACTTGACATCCCAGCAAATAGAACTGGCCGTGGTTATTGGAAGATTTACGACTGTCAGTTCATCGGCAAATGTGATTCCAAAATAACGGCCCATCCGTGCATTTTGGACATGGCGTCCGCAAACATCTCATCCAAACATACGGTGAAAGGTGGAACAACACTCTGGGCCTTCACTGTCGCCAGATTTAAATTTTCTCGACTTTTTATTGTCGGGCCATCTGAAGAGTGTTATACATGAGATGGCTGCATTGTCGAAATGAAAGCTCCTTGCACGAGGTCTGGCGGACCGATGCACGAAAGCATTTGTAGCAGACCACCTTGTGCAAACAACAGTAGGTGGTCACGAGGAGCAGCTCCTGTACAGCAATCAGCTCAACGAGAGATTTGAAAGTCATCCGATCTTCAAACTAATTCTACATCCAAACAGTCCACTTCCATACATGAGATCCTTATCAAAACTTTATCTCCTGTCACGATTCGTAGATACTCTAACAAGGTAAGTGTAGTTTCTATGACAACAGGAGAAACGTTTTGTTCGGTTGGATATCGGTCACAGTGTTACTCGGCTACGCCGCGAAGCGTAGACCCGACCGTTAGAGGAGCTAAATTTGGCCACTTAGCAAGGTACCGGTGGGGCCGCGGTCAAGTACTTGCTTGTGTTTGGTAGCTAAAGTCAGAAAGAGGTGATAGAAAGTGTGTTTGCAGAGAGCTGCGTCGGTTTGCTGTTCACATTGTTGAAAACTGACTACGGAAGAAGAGACAGGAGAGTGCTGATGGAAAAGGCGACAGCATGTGATTCTACGACGAAAAATTATTTGTAAGAGCGCAATGTGAAAAAGTATAGACACGGTTGTGAGGAAATTTCGGACATCTTGTCCAAACATGAGACTGAAGACGAAAAGTGCTCAATTTAAGTGTTATGTGGCAGACATTTCTCCCATACTGGGTTAAAGGGAAGTATTTGAAAAATGTGTATGTTTTTATATACCAAAGACAACACAGAAGTAAGCAGAGGAATTAAATTTATAGTGCTATACCTTGTTACTGGGGACCGGAATACACTTCTGGCCAACTGTAAAGGGCAGAGCGGGACTTTTAAGATAACGCAAAGCATCGGAATCTAATTTTTTTGGATGATATTCAGAATCGGAGCTGGCGGAGCAACAGTATGCCGACTTGTTGGCAGATAATAGTACCAACCAACCTTTAGTTTTTCTACTAATAAAATGAAACATCTACAGCCGTCGATTTGATGTTATTATATCATATTGCAACTAGTTTCGGTGACTTAGTACAACACCTCCAGGACTTAACTGACGCTGAGGGGGTGAACTCCAGTTGTATACATGATCCCATCAGTGGCCTACATCTATGAACTGGCTTTCGTAGAATACTGTAAAAGCGCCGGCCTGTGTGGCCGAGCGGTTCTAGGTGCTTCAGTCTGGAACCGCGCTGCTGCTACGGTCGCAGGTTCGAATCCTGCCTCGGGCATGGATGTGTATGCTGTCCCTAGGTTAGTTAGGTTTAAGTAGTTCTAAGTCTAGGGGACCGATGACCTCATATGTTAAGTCCCATAGTGCTTAGAGCCATTTGAATACTGTAAAAGCGATGTTGTGACTGCAAACGTCAACTACCGACTTTTGGACAAATGCTTTAACACTCTGTGCTGCCTGCGACGATAATTCACAACGTGTTTTGAATCGATAAATACTTTCTGACAATGAGAAATTTTTTGAGCAAAAAAAATGCAAATTTCCTATGGTTTTACCGTAATGACATTAGATGAAAAGCGCTAGATCGTTTGGGATTGTTATTAGTCGACACATAGTTTGACAGACGAGGAAACAGAGTACAGTAACACAAAAACAGCAGTCGCACGCGATGAGTCCTCAATATTACTCGTAGAAGACACGTCCGAGGTCACAGATGACGCAGAACGTGACATAGCAACTCAGCAGAGAGGAAGAAGATTCCTTTTTTATCACTGTCAATTGTTTGTGTTGTAAGTATGCTGTTTAGGTTCTTATAATGGTACGCCGCTGCCACGTAGCGCTCTGTATGAAAATCACTGGCTGTGCTGTGTGCAGTCTATGGCTGGTTTGCATTGTTGTCTGCCATTGTAGTGTTGGGCAGCAGCAGCTGGATGTGAACAGCGCGTAGCGTTGCGCAGTTGGAGGTGAGCCGCCAGCAGTGGTGGATGTGGGGAGAGAAATGGCGGAGTTTTGAAACTTGTAAGACTGGATGTCATGAACTGCTATATGTATTATGACTATTAAGGTAAATACATTGTTTGTTCTCTATTAAAATCTGTCATTTGCTAACTATGCCTATCAGTAGTTAGTGCCTTCCGTAGTTTGAATCTTTTATTTAGCTGGCAGTAATGGCGCTCGCTGTATTGCAGTAGTTCGAGTAACGAAGATTTTTGTGAGGTAAGTGATTTGTGAACGGTATAGGTTAATGTTAGTCAGGGCCATTCTTTTGTAGGGATTTTTGAAAGTCAGATTGCGTTGCGCTAAATAATATTGTGTGTCTGTTTAATCGCAATCTTGTATAATTTTTCTAAGGGGACGTTTCAGTGTCATAAACCATGAAAAGCTGAAGAAAGGGAGAACGAACGTAAGAGGAACATTCAAAGAAGCGTTCAATGAATTGAACAGCAAATTTATTTTCAAGATCTGTCAAGGAATTCTAAAATGTTTTGGTATTGCGTGAAGTCAGTAAAAACATCAAAATCATTTATACAGTGATCAAACTGGCACTGAAACGAAAATGCAACAGAAGAAGCAGAAATACTCATTTCGGTCTTCCGAAACCGCTCCACTGCGGAAGATTGCAATGATAGACACCAAGATAACTGACCGTCGAATAGAGTATAAAATGAAGTCGTTCAAACGTAGGAAGGCAACTGGACCTGGTAGTGTACCTCCACGATGCTATACAGATTATGCGAACGATCTCTCTCTCCTTCAGGGCAGCTGTTAGTCGGAAATCGCTGCAGCGGTCCAAGCGAGTGGTGAAATGACGCTGGATTTTATTTCGAAGAAGGATAGTCGGGCAGATGGTCACTCTGAGAGGCAATTATGGAATACGTTTTATGTTTGCGTATTACAGCCTTTAGGATATTGATATTCATCTATGCAAAAAAGTACATGGATTTCCAAAACAGCTAGCGTGAAATTCGGTTCACTCTGTTCGTAAGGCTCATCAGGCAGTAGCTAACGGCGCTCAAATTGATACAGTGTCCCTGACTTCCAGGAAGCGCTCACACCTTTCTCGCACTGCCACCTAGTGAACGGAATACTAATCTCAGCCCAGATTTGTGATCAGAATCACGACGTGTCGTTCTCAGTGATGTGAAATCATCAGATGTAAAAGTATGTAACTTAGAGAGTATAATACGAGAGTGCTATAGGGCGGCTGTTTTTACGATGTACGATGGTCGTCCAGAAAGTAAGATCCGATCGGTCGGGACATGGAAACCACAGTGAAAACCAGAAACGTTTTATTTGCAACAGTTAGGTACACCTTCCACCTACTTCTCTACATAGTTGCCACTCCAACTTCGAGTGTTGTCGTAGTGTTGTATCAACTTTACAATATCCTCGTCATAGATAGCAGCCGCCTGTGCTTTCAGCCAGTTACCAGCACTGGTCTGCAGCTCGTTGTCTGTAGAAAAAAATTGCCTTCATAGCCAGTGGTTCTTGTTAGCAGAGATGAGACTCAGGAGCCAATTACGAACTGTATTGTGGGTGATCAAACACTTCTCATCGGAAACGCTGCAGGAGCGTCTTCATTGCTCCTGTAGTGTGCGTCCGAGAATTGCCATAAAGAAGAAACTGCTCGGCAGTTATGTTATGTGGGCTGCATGATACAGGCGAAATATCTAACTAAGCCCTCATATTTGGCGGGAGACGCTATTCCCTACGCAACCTTACGTGCTCACTGTTCATTCAAAACTAAAAAGAGCGACGCGACACGATCGACGGGCATACTAGAGACACTGCCCAACACATCTGTGCAAAGCTCTACCGGATTTTCCCAGTGGTTTCCATTTTGCGACCGATCGGAACATACTTTCTGTACAATCCTCGTATATGAATGACATTTTAGATTACAGCCGAAACAGTATTGACGCCGGGTGCTGAAACTCGCGGTTTACCCTCAACATAAGTAACATTAACGTATTGGTTATAAGTAGAAGCAGGGAAGCATTATTGTTCTATTACACGTTTGGCCACTAAACACTGGAAAGAATAAACACCGCAAAATATCTGGCTGTCGGTGTGAGCGCTGAACGACGTTAGTTGCTGCAGGGGAGATGTCAGCATTCATTGGGATAAAGCTACGGAAACGTAAATCGCCAACGAGAGAGGCAGCTCTCAGAATCATCGTTCGACTACTGATGATGGTTATTAGTGCGTGAACGTAATAATGTGTCAATGGAAAACTTTTCCGCTCCCGGTAGCTGAATGGTCAGCGTGACGGATAGTCAATACTTTGGGCCCGAGTTCGATTCCCGGCTGGGTCGGGGATTTTACTTCGCCCAGGCACTGAGTGTTGTGCTGTCTTCTTGATCATCTATCATCCTCATCGACTGCAGGTCGCCGAAGTGGCGTCTAATTGAAAGACCGGCACCCGGAGAACGGACTGCCCGACGGGGGGCCCTAGCCATACGATTAAATAAATAAAAGGAAAACTTGTGGTTTTTGTTTCTGGAGTTAGTGTGTGTATAAACTGCATACCTGATTTAAAGCATTATGGACTTTATGTGCCTAATATTATTGTGAACAATGTTTCATCGACAAATCAACTATTGCCACTTGCACTGTCACCACTACTAAATCTACAGGGTCCAGTCACATTAATGAGGCCGCCGTCTTTGTTGGACGTCAACCTGCAATATCGATCGACAGGCGGCAGCACTAGTGGATGGTATATAAAGCGCGTGGGGGTGGGGGGGTGGGGGTGCTAGAACAGAGCACTCATTGTCGTAGTGCGGAAGCAGAACGATTTATCCGACGTAAGACCAGGAGCCACAGATGACGGGTGTGCACGGCTCCTGCGGTGACCTATACAGGCGTGCAACTGGTGATCAACTGAATGCTCAGACGAACCAGGGGGTACCAAAAATGGTTCCTCAGCGAACGTTGCTGCGCATGCGCCTCTGCAGCAGGCACCTGCTTCATGCACCCATACTGACTGCTGTTCATCGGAGACGAAGGCTGAAATTTGCACGCCATTAGCGCAACTTGATTGACTACAGGTGGCCTTTTCAGATTACGAGTGGCCGCTGGCGTGTATAGCGTGAAACGTCTGAAACCAAACACACTGCAACAATCATCGGAAGGTTCCAGGACGGAGGAATGTTTTCGCGGCATTCCCTAAGTGACCTCGTGGCTCTGGAAGGTGTAATGGATGAACACAAGTATGCATCAATCCTTGGGACCCATGTCCACAGATACGTGCAGTTTTTTCTCCTCAGCACGACGGCATTCAAATTGTTCAAATGGCTCTGAGCACCATGGGGCTTAACATCTGAGGTAATCAGTCCCCTAGAACTTAGAACTACTTAAACCTAACTAACCTAAGGACTTCACACACATCCATGCCCGAGGCAGGATTCGAACCTGCGACTGTAGAGTTCGCGCGGTTCCAGACCGAAGCGCCTAGAACCGCTCGGCCACACCGGTCGGCGACGATGGCGTCTGCCAGCATGACAATGCAACGTATCACACAACTCGCAGTGTACGTGCGAAGTTCGAAGAGTAAGAGGATGAGTCTACCTTGCCGTCGTGCCCACCCAGTCGACAATCTGTGGGACCACCTCGATCTCAACCGAGAAACCTAGTGCAGCTGACTACGGCAATGGAGTTGGCACGACTCCACATGCCTGTCGCTACCTTCCAGAACCTCACTGATTGTGTTCCTGCACGCCCCACAGCTATCTGTGCTGTAAATGGTGGTTATTATGGATTTCGAAAGGTCGTCACATTAATGTAACAGGACAGTCTCTTCTTCTACTATTTCTACTACTACTGCCACTACTACAACATACTGCGGCGGGCAGAGAGAGAAGACGAGAGCAAGAAGCGTTGTCTCCCTGAGGTGTTTCCGGGCTAGTGGGAGTACCCGGGGCAGAGTGACGTGTGGCTGACGTTAAAACGACGCCAACGAGCGAGTTACGTGCGTTACCATACCGGAACCGCGGGGCGGTACCCAAGGCTGCCACCGTCTCTGAATGCAGAGAGTGTCTCCGGTGAGAGTTCATTCACCCTTGCTACAAGAAGCAGGCACCATTGTCGTTCTGCAATAGTTAAGTTGTGTTGTGTGCATTAGTGACTACACAGAACAATTAAAGAGAGAGAGACTGTTCTACAGGGAATGGACAGACGACGACTTACATCATTTCCTCGCATTGATTAATTTTAAGAAATCGATCACAAAGCAAGAGTTCTAAAAGCACGGTAAGACTAGGAGAAACCATGAGTTACGACAAGGATAAAAGAATGACTCAGGAAGAGCGGCAGAAGAGAAGTAGCAAGAACTCTGACAAGTGGGTGCGAGGAACAGGCACATATATGGACCTGGTGGAAGGCCGTGACTACAACTTCAATTTTATATTCGGCTTTAATAAACAGAATTCATTTTGTTTAGTGTTTCTTGTTTCTTCCCCCTCAGCCCATAGGTCCGTCAGTGGGGTGAACAATACAATTAAAAAGATTAACCATGTAAGTTAGATATGTGTGAATATAGACTGCCCCAACATACGTGTAAAACTACTAATGATTAACAGCTCTCGGGTTTCCAGCCGAGAGACAGTGTTATACTACGAGGTTTCGGCCATGCCATTCTCATCATGTTCGCCAGAAGACAACGAGTACAACGTCACCGAAAGGACGCTGTATAACGCTGCCACATGGCTAGAAATCTGAGAGATTTTCATCAGTATGCATATTTTTTAAAATTATGAAAACATTAATTTGATTGATGGTATTAAAAGCAGAAACACTTCACTTTCGTCGCCTTAGTTAAAAAATAAAACAAATATGCCACAGAAATATGAAGACCTTAACATAAAAGCACTGTAAATTCAGTAAAAGTCTGCACTGGGAGAGGATAGGAGAGGCCAAGGTTAGGCATTCTGTACCATCGTAGTTGTCGGTATAGCCAAAGGTATGCGATAGGATGATGGTGAGTGATAGCATGTATCGTAGGAAACAGAGGTGGAGTAGGGATCGATATGTGGAAAAGAGATGGGGAAAGATAGAGAGGGAAGGAAGAGTCCTGATGTGGTATGAGACAGGGATGGAACAGTTAGTGCTGACTGGGTGGTTAAATCTACACCTTCATACGTATGTACATATACAGGTGAGCATCGTCGTCTGGAAGACGAATTCGGCTGGAACTTCGTTGGGAGAGGATATGCTGTGTGAAGGCGTTGCATTGGTTAGATATGTCGGTTAGGTGCTGCAGCGTAGCAGGACTGTAAATTAGATGGCAGAAATCAGGCTATTGGAATTGTGGATAATGTAGGATAAACGGAAGTGTTCAAAGGGGGCGAAATTATTTTTTTTTCTTTTTCCCGTTCGGATCTTTTTCATTAAAGTCATCGCTAATTCCAAGAGCACCAGTGCTCATGTTCATTTCACTGAATACGCGCATTTCTACCTACAGCGTCTTTAATGATCTCGTTTTTTGATACAACATTTAACCCCAATCTTCCTTTTCATTTGCCCTTAACTTTCACTGTTTTTGTCTACAACGTCGTGTGTGAACTGTGTCCAGCAAGTTTTCTTATCCTTTTCATGACTATTAAAGGCAGGAATCTCCAACGTGAAAGCCATCTGTATTCGTACCTTCGACAGGGAAGATTTAAGTTCTCCTCAAAATTGACGGTTCCCTTGTAATTCACTTACAGTGAAATCTGCAACTCATTACCATCGTATCCGTGGACTAGTTGCTAACGCATCTGTTTTTAAACCTGCATGTAATGGGCCAGATTTACGGCGTATTTACATATTAATACATACAAGCCGCCGAAACAGTGCCAAATAGAAAGGCTTGCGCCCCACTGGGAGTAATTTATTTATTGTAGAACGCAGTATTGACAATATTTTATTAGTAATTATCAAGAGTTATCGCAAGTAATAAAAATAATGATGATGTATGCAACACCTTCTGAAGATCAATACTGTTGCACTCACGGCTAATGATGGGTTTGAATAAATAAATGCTGCAGCATTAATTGCTAGTGATGGTTCTGAATAAACAAATGCTAAACCAAACTAATAATATCGTCAATATCTCGAAACCGTCCAGAGGATGAATTAAGCATGGACTTGACGAAGATGGCTGATACAGAGGTCGGAAAAGTAACTCGTACGATATTCACATCGCCTCTGTAATATCAAGAGTAATACTATGTGTTTTTCGGTGGCTAAGTGCCAGACTAAAAATCTGAGGTTTCCATCCTCGGCCAGACATAGAGTTTCCGTCTCTAACTCATCACGTCTTGAAGCTCAGACTATGTTTGCTACCGTGAGAAATGGAGGGTTGCATCTTGGTCCGGAGCTCAGTATTGATGCAAACTCAACGCAGCTGCAGTCTTCTGCATGCCTAACGCTGGCTTTACCTCACACCGTTACATTCCGACCTTCTTCAGTCGCACTACGCATAGCACCGATCTATTTTTGGAACAAGAACTTCTTGTTCTCGACCTGTACAAGATTCGTCGCTGATGCAAGACAACACAACGAAAATCTATAAAGCAATTGTAAAACAGTCTCTCCTGGAAGTTACTGACGCTAGTCTTATTCTATGGATCCCATGGAGAAGGATAATTGGTATGCGGAAAGAAGATATGGTAAGTTGTTGAAGACATGTGTACCCAATTACGTAACATATTCCTGTACTACCGTTAAGCCCTTGAAATGTTCGTAGAAGTTAGCTATCCGCACAAGTCAGACATTAACGAACTGGTGCCAAACTGTAAACTGTTGATCACACGCAATTGCTCCCACAAACTGTGCATACTATATGCAACATGAGATGATGCCCACTGGGGGAATAAATAAAAAGATAATAACATTAGGCCTAAAAAAATGTGGTTCCCAATGACACAACGAGCAGAATTTGTTATTGCAGCATATTTTCAAATACTTTGAAAAGCGTTTGCTTCATGTTCTTTTAATTTCTGATTCCCCTGTTTGCCTTAGTTGGCATGTTATAAAATAGTTACCGTTTGTCAAGTGCTCCACCTGATCGGATAATACTCGTGAAACGTTGATTTTCTGCCTCAGTCTCTCGTTCTCTGGGAGACCTCTGCCCACTCTACCCATTTCGGTGGCCATGGCATCATTATCTGGACGATTTCTTCCAATTTACTTTCTGTTATTACTTCTTCACTGGCACAAGACGACAGATAAGTGTCTGCCAATAAGACATAACGTGTATGTACTTCCCACAACATTTCACGACGCAAGCAAAATGCAATCCACTTTATGATCATCGTACGATTATCGAAAAGGGTTCTCGGCTCTAAAGTAATAAAACGTGCCTGGAGCATGTAATTTATAATTTTTAGTGTGTTGTCATGTCACAAATTTTTTTTGATTTTACAATTAATTATTCTTTCTTTTCGTTTTAAGTTAACGGGGAAATCTAAATTCCATTCTCTTCCGAAGTGGTAGAATAACTCTCCCAGGCAGTGGCGTGCGTCGACGTTTTCCGCGTATGGGAACGTGCTAGAATGCACGTCATACATTTTTTGCAATTAAATATTCGTTCAAATACTGTTTAGTTCAAATTACAATTTGCATTACCGAATATGAAGAATAGTTCTAATGCAGTGGTAAGATGAACTAATATTAAACGAAACTAAAAGTGTACCACAATGAAGGTTTTACTTGGTAATGGAATTGAGAAACTAATTTCTGTATAGTAGGACAAGAATTACAAGAAGTCATACACTCGTTAGAACAGACGACTAACTGCTTTCCGTGCTTTCTGCACGAAATCATACTTCCACATCGAGTGATTGCCGGGTGAGGTGGTAAAATGTCTTAGGCAGCGGATTTGCATTTGGGAAAAGTGTAACGCTACTTAAATCCCGAATTTAGGTATCCCGTAGGTTTCATGTATAATCCGGGAGTATACCTCAAACAAGCCACGGCGCTGTTTGACTCCATCCGGGCCAGTCTCCCGTATGTAATAACTCTAATGTCGATCCGACATTGAGCTCTAAATCTCGTAATAATAAAGGTTCATTGGTATTGACTTGAGTGACACTCGATTTACATATTACAGAAGTTCAATATTTTTTCTTAACTGTGAACGAAAAAATTTTAAAACAATTGAAGCGTCGTCATCTCGAATGAGATGCTGTTATATTTTTCTCCTTTGGGGTTCGACGCCCATCGGACATCCGAGACTATTAGGAGTGAAGTACGGACTACTTATTGTCTCGGCTGTTCGCTCACGTCTTTTAGCGGCTGCTAGGGCCAGTATTTTGGAACCGCAGCGACGCGTGCGGAATTTCTCGCACAACCAGTTCGGCGGTGAGCTGGCGCACAGTTGCACTCACAGCTGCGGAAGCCGACAATCGTGTGGGTGTGTAGTGTGTCGATCCACCACAGACAAATCAGAAAAGAAAATATCCCGTATGGTTGATGGCGCCTCGAATAAAATTTGCACTGTACCCCAATTTTTTTGGAGAAGATAAGTGTAGACAATTCATGATATTAACACGATACTCGATTTTCCATCACGTAGACCACAGCTGTTCAAATATTTTAAATTTTTTGGAACATTGTTGCAGGGACAACGACGATCGTCCGCAGCTCGTGGTCGTGCGGTAGCGTCTCGCTTCCCACGCCCTGGTTCGATTCCCGGTGGGGTCAGGGATTTTCTCTGCCTCGTGATGACTGGGGGTTGTCTGCTGTTCTTAGGTTAGTTAGGTTTAAGTAGTTCTAAGTTCTAGGGGACTGATGACCATAGATTTTAAAGTCCCATAGTGCTCAGAGCCACAACGACGATCTATTAATATTGTAACTTATTTCAATACAAGCAGTCGTAATCGCATTAAAGTTGTTTACTTTTACTTTTACGTGCCTGGTTTCGTCTTCTAAGAGAGCATCTTCAGATCCTACGTTTCTTGATGACTGTAGGAACCGTTGGCGTGGAGTAGGTGCATCTACTTTCCGTGTTGAGGCCGACGCTACAAAGCCGTGTGTACGCAAGTATTTTGATCGAAGACGACTACATTCCTTTTCCTTAGACAAGTGAAATGGCTGAATCTTATTTCTCGCCTCAGTCACACACCATAAAAAGCTGTCATCAACTGGAAACTTGTTTTTTAAGACGGTGGTGCTTTACTAGTAATTCTCCTTATGAAGGCTCTATATCCTTGTCTTCCTCCGGCTGCACACAGATTCACCGCGAAACTTGACGGTATTGGACCAGTACAGTCGCAGTGAAGCAATGCCAGCAATTTTAGAAAGGCTGCTCAGACGCAGGTGATGCTGATCGGAAAGTCCAGATTTTGGACGGTACGATTGCCATCTTTCGTGCAAACTGAAAGATCATGTGGAAGGTGGTTCTGTAAGCAAGGAGCGTGTTTTTATACTCGAGGAACTGAAAGATAGGTAGAACCTTCCAACCGTTGTTTACAGAGATTTGAACAATTGGTAGAATGTTCCGGCCTCTGTTAACAGAAACTTCGTGACTATGTTGAAAAATGGTGTCATGTATCTGTGTCACTGTCAAGTGTAGTTAAGCATTCGATAAAAGTCACTTGGCCTGCTATAATAACTTGTAACTTATTGAAGTCCTCTCATATTATGCTCTGTCCTACCTGCCATGAAATCACCAATATAGTCACAAATTTCGCTTGATATCCCATAAGATCGTAATTAAGAAGTGTAAAGTATTACTGACAAGGGTTTTTGTATTTTTTTCTTATTTATGGTGCGTGAAGTTCAGAGCTCAAATACCGATTAAGCAAAACAGCGATGCAACTCTGAAAAAAAGTCTCGCCTCGTCTATTTTATTCCATTTTTTTCGTTCACTTCGAATGCTTCTCTTGCTTATATAATAGTCATCATATTAAATTTACACACATATACATAAGTTTTTGTGAACTAATTAATTCTTCATTTCCTACAAACTATTTTTCGTGTAAAGTAATGCAACAAGTTTTCCGTTGTTTCTTCAAAAATTCTCGCCGATGGTGGCTGTCGACGAGATTACTTTCTGTGAGGACTTCCTCGTAATATACGAAGACATCTCACACACGTAAACCAGAAACTTTTCTGCGTAATGAGTTTTCAACAAATTTTTTTTGTGCCGTTGGCAAATTGCCGTCGCCCAACATTTCAATATATATTTTGTCGTATTAGAACGTTTTCAACTGTCTGCTGCTTCGGCAGTGAACGAAATCCTGCTACAGCCATAGCCGTCCCTTACATCAACAACAACAACAACAACAACAACAACAAAAACAAACAAAAAATGTCGTGTCCTTCCAGCCGTTGTGGAATTCGCCGAAATAATTTGTCTCCAAGCAGCTGTCGCCCGCTCCACAGGTTATTCTACTGGTGTAACTATCGAGCCAACGGCGTGAGATCTCGGCTTCTGCTGTCGTCGTCAGCTAATAGTGACGGCTGTACTGCAAAGTTTGCAATGAAGTGAACGAAAAAAATAAATAATTACCAAAGCGACACACCAACCAGGGTTTATCACTCTCGATCGCTACCGACAGAGCCACGCGGCCCGAAGCGCGAGTTTGGTTTCACGTGACCAATGTTTTCGAAACCCTGTCTATGAGTAGTTAGCATGGAGTCGCCCGTAGAGCCGCGAGCGTTAGTGCACAGATTCCGCGTTTCGGGAGGCCCGGCGGGTTAACGACGAGGGCAGATGTGTCAGTTTTAAGGCTTTTGCCACATCCGACCAGGTGAATATCGCGCCGGAACTGTCGCCCCGCCTCAGTAACACGATACGCAAAAACATTTTGCAAACGTTCACACGCATTCATATTAGGGATGGCGGTTATTACTGAGGCAAACGGTTTTCGGCTATATCGGTTTTTTCGATGCTAGTTTAACCTGACTGTTACAGCCTCTCAAGATAATAGGCTTCTGAAATAACCGACTTTTGGTTTTGTGTTCCTATTACTTCCTGTAATAAACGTAGAAATCAAATAAAGAATCAAAAATTTTGACTCTCTCACTTTCCAAATACAGAGAGCCAAATATTAAATTACGAGTAAAGAAGGGATAATTTGTTCCTTCCATCGTTCGCTGTTTTCTCGAAAACTGGTAAATAGTTGGAAAACACACAAAATTACCCGTATTCTCCTAATGATTCCAAGTTTTTGTAATCGGGGATCGTACTCTTACTTGAGCATAACGAATAGTCAGTGTTAAACGGTGAAAACTAGGTTGGAAAATTGTGTTTTTCGTGTCAATTTGTCCGTTTCCATGGGTTACAAGTAGGTAAAGGCATATTTTATAGACATTAATTTGCTACTGATTGGATAATTTCCTTTCTCTTCTATTATTTCATAGAAGTGGCCGACAAAGCGGCCCGCGGTGGCTGAGCGGTTCTGGGCGCTTCAGTCTGGAACTGTGCGATTACTACGGTCACAGGTTCGAATCCTGCCTTGGGCATGGATGTGTGTGCTGTCCTTAGATTAGTTAGGTTTAAGTAGTTCTAAATTCTAGGGGACTGATGACCTCAGATGTTAAGTCCCATAGTGCTCAGAGCCATTTTTTGTCAGACAAATCTTTATAGCAATGAAGTACATGCTTCATTTGCCTTAAGTCTTTCGTGAAAATATTTGCACGCTGTGGTTGGTGTCATTCTGCAACACAATGGCTCGAGAGACTGCCATGTAGATAGGTGGCGGCAAGGCCTGCACCTTGCTCGTACACGAGTGCCTTAAGCCACAGATACGTTATTGTCCCAGCCGTCCTGTTCCAGTTCTTATGCCATGTGCTTGTTTCTCGCTTCTGTCGGCATTGTTATTAAAAATTTTTGTAATAACTTAATCTTTTAAAGCAACACAAATTTTACCAATAGAATTACTTCTTTTTTTAAAAAAAATATGTTTATGTAAAGAAGAAAAATTTTAGCACCACTGCTATGATTAATTGATGTATCCGTTTATTACTCGGTTTTTAGCAAAAAAAAAAAAAAAATACCTGTTATAACCGAGACCAAATGAGTACCGAAAAGTAGTGGTTATTCAGAATTAAAATACCGGTATCAGTATTAACCGGTCGGCTTTTTGCATCCCTGTTTTATATGCGATAACACAGGCAGATGGGGTACACAACATGCGGTCCCGGGGAGGCAAAATTGGAAGTTTATGGTGAGATCCTATGGAATCAAACTGCTGAGGTCATCGGCCCCTAGGCTTGCACACTACTTAATCTAACTTAAACTAAGTCAACACACACACCCCTGCTCCAGGTAGGAGTCGAACATCCGACGGGGGAAGCCGCGCGAACCTTGGCAAGGCCAACACCGACTCAAAGGAAGACCTCGGCGCTTGTTCGTGACGTCACGTCAGCTAGGCACGGCGAACGCCAGGTCTGTTGCAGGCATATTCATAATGGTGGTGCCTCCCTCTCTGACACAGGAAAATGTGAAAATATTGGCGATAGCTGACCAACACACACTGTTCTGAGAGATTTCTGCAATAATTAATTGTGCAATTAATTACACTTTTTAACAAATAGTGTACTCCTCAACTTAAATTTCCACCTGTTTTAAGGATTGACGTTCAAAAACAGCTTCATGGTCCAGCAGCAACAGAATTCGTGCTTCTTTACCTTATTTGTAAATCTGAGGAAGTTACGTTTGTACTGGGTTGCTTTTACAAGAAACTGTGAACATATTGGTGCTCTTCTTCAGGTATCTTTGTTGAGTATGAGGTGAGGAGCACTGAATGTTAATGAAATATCTTGCGATTGTACTCGTTGGGGAAGGGGGTGGGGGGCAGAAGAAGAGGCAAAATAGAGATACTTGTTTTATCAAATAATTTTTTTTATCTTATAAAGTTTCTCCTTTCAGTTGCAAGAGGGGAATATTTATCTCTTGTAATGTGCATGTTTAAAAAAGTTTAAGCTCAGCAGTATTTTCGATGTATGAAGCTATTTTGTTTCCTGTTTAGAATTCCTTTCGTTGAAAACGACTGTAATGTAATGACTGGCAACTGTTGGTCGTTTACACATGTAAATTAGTTCACATTTCCAGTGACGATGTCAAACGAAAATAAATAAATAAATAAAAGAAACGAGTTCATTGTAAGGGGGTTGGGGTAAGTTTCGATAACAAAATGGATCAAGTAAATATAGTTACTTGAATGTAAAATTTGCGAAGTTTGCAATGGGGCGAAGCATCTTTTCATATTGATCATTTCGACAGGATTCAGTAACACACAACTATGATCTTCATTTGTAGCTTTACGATAGTAAGTAAATCTTTCATCTAAATAAACCTGCAGAATCCAAAACAATACCAAACATTTTGTCCAAAAATGAGAGATTCATAGTGATAAGCACGCCCAGGCGTTTCTGCCTGCAACAGACCTGGCGTTCGCCGTGCCTAGCTGCCGTGACGTCACGAACAATCGCCGACGCCTTCCTTTGAGTCGGTGTTGGCAAGGTGCGGCTACTCCGCGCGGCCCCGGGGAGGGGGTGGGGGTGGGGCTGTTGAGTTGGGGGAGGGGCGAAAAGGAAGAACATCCGGCCTCCCTCTACCACTAACATCGCGAAATTCAGAATAACATGCCGACCCCGTGAAGACAAGGGATAAAGTCAGGAGAAACAAGTAGGAAGAAGTCGCTGGTGGACATGGAGAAGGACGTATTCTGTTCGAGACACCTGCTTCATTATTCACTAGAGGGGCCAGACGCCTCGCCCACCTGCTTGTCCCCGGCATACCTACTGTGGGACGCGCGTCATGTAGCACCTTCCCTTCGCTTCCCTCTTCCCATGCCTCGCCTTCCCGTTAGCCGCGCGCCAGACAGGCACGCAGCAGCGCCGGGCCGGGCCTGCGGTAATTCTGTCCGCTCGGCTGCGCCCAAACGCCCGCTCCCCAGACGTGCCGGGCGCGTTCCCTCCTCGTGCGAGCACGACCGCAGCTTCCCAGCAGTCCACAATGCAGCTGCGTTTTTCCCTACCGCAGGTATTCACGTCCACGCACTCGTCAAGATCTTTCCTGCTGGAAGCTGTTACCGCCACCATAAAGGCGCCACGAAAGCCGAAGACACCATCGTGGAGCAGCGGTAGCTTCAACTGTTCGGCGCTTCCCATTCGCCTAAAGTACAGCAATAACGAGAACCAATGGGTCTCTCAGGCTCAACCAATGATGTTTCTTCTGATCACAATGAGAACTCTTCTCGGCATGTTTCTTTCTTCTTGCGTCGGCGTAATCACCTAGCCGTCGTAGTTTTTTCTGTGAGTGCTGTCCTGGTTTACGCTATCTACACCAAGTCCGAGTAAAGAGAGGTACGCTACTGAATAATGTCTGTAAGATGTGTTGCATAGCTTTTAATAGTTTCAAAATATGCGTCTTTTTATTATGCACAACCGCAACATACAGTGTGATTCTAATTAAAGTTCCAGTTTGCAAACGCCTAAAAAAAAAAAAAGGAACCATTGCTCAGAATGAAGTCAAATTTGAACAGAATATTATCGAAGGAAGGGGAGGGGGTTAGGCAAAAAGAAAAAGAGTAAAAAATATTACGAAAATTTTGCAGAGTATACAAAATAAAAGACATAGGGTACACGGATGTTGCTCAGTCTGCATCTGATAAGGGAGCCATCAGTTAATCACAGGTTTTGAAGAGTAAGATACGTTGTAGAGGGACCCATCCTGAATAAGTGGCTAGCCGTTTTTCATGTGACGGCCCCTATTTGCCGAGAAAATCGATGTTGAAATTTCATGCGTACCTCCCACATCCACTATGTAAGTCATGTGCCGAGCAAGTAAGCGTAGCACAGTGGCTAAGTTTCACTATTATCACGCTGGTGGCGGTACGTGTTTAATTTCCGTACCGTCTACTTTTTTTTTTCGATCGTTTGTATGCCTCAGAACCGATAGTTTCGCACTCATTAAAACGTGATCTTCTTCGTTTAACATCCTCTATCTACCATTCTACATCTGCATTTAAATTGATACTCCGCAAGCCAGCCTGCGGTGTGTTGCGGAGGGCAGTTCTGTATCACTGCCGCTCTCATCTCCCCTCCACTCCGCAGGCTTTTCTGTCACAGTCGGGAATAGTTCATGGAAAGAACGAGTATATTCATGGTCTTTTCGTGAAATATACACGGGAGTAGGAAAAATACATGTTAACTCTTCTAGGAATGCACGCTCTCGGAAGTTTAACAATAGATCACACCGTGATGCACAATAGATTATTCCTTTGTGTTTCAATCGAGAAACTTAGTCTATTAAATCAGCCAAAAATGATGTTTCAACTTTCGGCCAACAGATCTTATTGTACGACTACTATGTATCGCATCTCTAATCGCAAATGTATTGGCGTAAATGTTGCTCGGAAGTGCATTTATAAGATGGTTCAAAACACCCGTACAGCTAGCCAGCGTGGAAATGAACACCTCAGCCGCTACGCTGCGCTCGTTTCGAAACATGACTAATGTTACGGGCATAGAAGGCACACATAAAAGCTCGAGAGCGGTTTTCTCGGAAACTAGGAGCCGCCACACGAAAAGCCGCGAGTCAGGTATTGGTAGAAGTTCCTCTGCATTTAAGACTCTTCAAAACCCGTAGTTAACAGCTCTAGTGGTCCCCTTGTGAGACGCTCGGCGTGACTCTCTCAACATAGGATCGCGCGCTGCTGGGAAAGCTCTTTTACGAGAACGGTGACGCTGCGCCAGTAGCTCTGCAGAAGTGCCGGACATTCAAGAGTATGAGAAAAAGGTGTTGGTCCGATGTCTACCAAGAGTCTGGAGAAAATGATTACGAAAATCGAAAAGGCAGTTTAGTTGGAAGTGCAGTGTGCTGTTGGCCTCAGGACAAACGAAAACCGATTTTTCTCATTCGATGTGGTACAACCTTGCCATGGTGGATGGACTTACCGAAATAGCAGTGCCCCAGCTGTTGAATGCTAACTTACGCGGTGACGCACGCTGCACAGCGCGGTTGGAATAGTGTGCAACTTACACCATAGCCGCCGTATTGTGATTCATCTGTTATTTGTAGGCGAACCCACTTAGATTATGGCGCTTACAGCGCCGCCTAGTTTGAAATTTGCTTTAATTTTTTTATTAGATTCATGTTTCCCCCTTCTTCGATAGTGTTCCGTTCAAATGTAACGTCATTCCGAGCAGCTGTTCTTTTTTTATTACACTGTTTTGAAACTCCACTTCAATTATAATCACCCTGTATTTTATTTTTGTTCCCACTACCAATAAAGGCTCAACTTTCCATGTACAAGGGCGTGTAGAAAAGTGTGGCCCCGAAGTTTTTACGCAAAAATTCTTAAGGGTTTGAAATGAAATATACGTTATTTACATTCTGCATCTTTAATCTTCGTTTCTACATGTTCGCAGGACCCTGCCGGTTGAGGGCCCGAATCGCAGCGTGTAATATGGTGGTGTGTAACGTAACTATATCGGTGCGTGAGAAACAGCGAGCTGTAATCGAGTTCCCAACCGCAGAAAACGTGCCACACGTGCAGCACCCCCTCCTTCATCATGGCAATGCCAGACCGTACACGAGCGTTGGTGCAGCCGCAACAATCCGACGCCCTGGGTTCGCTGTCATCGATCATACTCCGTGCAGTCCCGACTTGCCACATCAGCTTTTCTTCCGCTTCCAGAATTTAAAGAACACCTTCGAAGACTTCACTTTGGTAGTGATGAAGCAGAGGTGAGCTTGTGGCTGGGTCGACGATGCCAAACATTCTACAGTAACCGTATCAGCAAGCTGGTCTCTCGTCGTGATGATAACGTTTGTTTTATTTTAAAAGCTTTACGAGTTTTCACATAAAAATTCGGAGATATTACTCTTCAGCACGCCCTCATACACTGAAGAGCCAAAGAAACTGGTAAACGGGTCTAATACCGTATAGGGCACCCGCGAGCACGCAGAAGTGCCGCAACACGACGTGGCATGGACTCCACTAATGTCTGAAGTACTGCTGGAGGGAACTGACACCATGAATCCACTAGGGCTCTCCATAAATCCGTAAGAGTATGATGGATGGAGATCTCTTCTGGACAGCACCTTGCAAGGCATCCCAGATATGCTCAATAGTGTTCACGTCGAGGGAGTTTGGTGGCCAGCGGAAGTGTTTAAACTCAGGCGACTGTTCCTGGAGCCACTCTGTAGCAATTCTTGTCGTGTGGGTTGTCGTATTGTCCTGCTGGAATTGCCCAAGTCCGTCAGAGTGCACAATGGACATGAATGGATGCAGGTGATTAGACACTATTCTGACGCACTTGTCACCCGTCAGAGTCGTATCTAGACGTAACAGGAGACCCGTATGACTCCCACTGCACACGCCCCACACTATTACAAAGCCTCCACCAGCTTAAACAGTCCCCTGCTGACATGCAGGGCACAGGATTCATGAGTTTGTCTCGATACCCGTACACGGCCATCCGCTCGATACCATTTGATAATAGACTCGTCTGACCAGGTAACTTATTTCCAGTCACCAACAGTCCAATGTCGGTGTTGACGGGCCCAATCGAGGCGTAAACCTTTGTGCCGTGCAGTCATCAAAGGTACACGAGTGGGCCTTCGGCTCCGAAAGTCCATATCAATGATGTTTCGTTGAGGGTTCGCACGCTGACAGTTGGTGGACCTGCACTGAAATCTGCAGCAATTTGCGGAAGGGTTGCTGAACGATTCTCTTCGGTTGTCGTTGGTCCCGTTTTCTCAGAATCTTTTTCCGGCCGCAGCGATGTCGGCAATTTGATGTTTCACTGGATTCCTGATATTAACGGTACACTCGTTAAAGGCTTGTACAGGAAAACCCCCCTACATCGGCATCTCGGAGATGCTGTGTCCCATCGCTCGTGTACCGACTATAATACCACGTTCAAACTCACTTAAATCTTGATAACCTGCCTTTGTAGCAGCAGCAACCAATCTGACAACTGCGCCAGATACTTATCGTCTTATATAGGCGTTGCCGACCGCAGCACCGTATTATGCCTGTTTACATATATATGTTTTTGGATAGGGTCCGCCTTTAGCAAAACACAGTTTTGTTTTTTAACCCAAACATGTTTCACTGCAGTTGCAGCATCCTCAGTGGGCTTTTATTTTCCAGCTTTTTACCACATGGTGTGGTTTTTCTGACGTCTTGTGTTTCTACAATGACCGACATATCTCTGTTTTTGAATACGCATGGCTGTACCAGTTTCTTTGGGGCTTCAGTGTATATCGTAATGCGTTGTCTGCCACGAGGTCGCCACTGGCCACAGCAGAGCCTCACGCCTGACGCTGTGTGCTCCAAGTGCCACAGGCTGCACTCTGTTTGCCGGCCGCTGTGGCCGAGTGGTTCTAGGCGCTTCTGATCGGAACCGCGCTGCTGCCACGGTCGCAGGTTCGAATCCTGCCTCGGGTATAGATGTGTGTGATGTCCTTAGGTTAGTTTAAGTAGTTCTAAGTGTAGAGGACTAATGACCTCAGATGTTAAGATGTTAAGCCCCATAAAATTATCTGTGTAAAATTAGAGAGATTCGAGCGCGCACGGAGGCTTTCCGGTAGTCGTTCATCCCGCGAACCATATGCGACTGGAACAGGAAAGGGAGGTAATGACAGTGGCACATAAAGTGCCCTCCGCCACACACCGTTGGGTGGCTTGCGGAGTATAAATGTAGATGTAGAACTTTGGTCGGAGGTGTGACTTCTTACAGTTCTTCTTGCTGTGGATATTGTGCAGTACTGTACATTAATTTTATTTAGTGACTGAGTTGACGCCTGTGTACAAAAAATCGGGTACAATATCTTGTTCGCTGTTGTCTAGGCGCCAACAAAGGTGATGACAATCTCATGATCCAGTCTCAACAAACACAAAAGACCACTGCCTGTCATTTAAACGAGGAGAAGATTGCAGAAATAGAAAAGTACAAAAGAGATGCCAGGAGTTTTACTTGAAGATTTCTAAGACTCGTTGAATGTCTGGTGCTGTGAAACGAGTGAAGAAGGTAGTCACACTGTGAAACCTGCAGCAAATAGCTTTGCCTACCCTGTTATTCACAGATGCAGTGATTGCTGGGCAGCTGCACCCTCAAGTCTATTCGTCTACTGAATAAATTATTAACAGAATAAAAATCCGCTTCAGCCGCCAGTAATTTCTTATTTATCCCCGCCGGTTTCGAAGTCTTAAAAGT
This sequence comes from Schistocerca gregaria, assembly GCF_023897955.1. Classification (NCBI taxonomy): domain Eukaryota; kingdom Metazoa; phylum Arthropoda; class Insecta; order Orthoptera; family Acrididae; genus Schistocerca; species Schistocerca gregaria. Next base: position 432,847,393 of record NC_064921.1, read on the forward strand.
TCATCTTCAGGTGCTACCAAATAATGAGAATCATAAATGTGTGGCCATTGGGCTAGCCAGTCATGGGCGGATCACCACCCATGTCAAACTTCCGTGAAGTGTTGCCGAGGCAGGCGCTGGTTCTATGCTCCCACTACTCATACGAAAGAACCAAGAGACATGCTCAGCTAGAAAGAAGCAAAGAAACAACAGGGGTGCTACATTGTGTTGTGTTTCACATCATGAAATGCCTAATTTTGCAAAGCAATGTGGGATAGGGAGGAAAACAACAGCGCAAGCGGAAGAAAACCTCAAAAACGTGCACGCAGACGTCGTTTCCTCGTGTATGCGCAAATCATACATAAAATACCGTAAGTAGAATAAACATCTTTCGTAACGACCTATTTTGCGATCTGAAAGCAACGCAAATTGTAAATATATTTCATTACAGAGCAATGATGCTTTAATTCAATAAAACGAGATGAACATGCTGACAAAAATAGACGTAATTTTTTAATTGTAAGTCACCTTCAGTAATTGTAAAGTGACTATGGACAATACGGCCACACAAATACGGAACTTAGGATACACCATATCACAACAAGAAGAAATTTGACTCAATGAATGGCACTAGAAGACGAATCTTACAAAGGGTGGTAAGGAAAGAGACACATCTGAAAATTTTCAAAACACTGTCACTCCTGTTTGTAATATATGAAAGTGAAACATAGTCGACAAGAAAACAGGATACACTAACAATCGAGAGCCCGGAAAAGAGATTTCTGAGACTTGTAGTAGGATACATAAGACATTCATTCAATCGAAATACAGAAAAAAGAGACGAAATAGTACTACTGGCACTAAACGTAAAAAAAGCTTGGCCAGGTGCGACTAGAACTCAAGCACTGAAGTTTCCGTACAAACTTAATTATGTATTTAGACAGCTCATCTATTCCGAGAAATGAATATCTCGACCATTTTTGCCTATTATCTACTTTGATGCTGGGAAGGTATCGGACCCAGAGATTCCAACATTTTCGAGGACGTTTTGATCTCGTAATATAAATGTGGCATAAGGTCATATAGGAGGCGGGTGACTATTACTGTAATAATCAGTAATTCTCCATTCATTTTTTTCGTTTGATGTAATTACAGATTAAGAATTTTCGGATGTTCTTCCTTATTTGCACTGTGATACCTGGCCCCTTGCCAAATTTTATTATTCTATGTCAACCGGAAGTACCATTCAGATTTTGATGATTAAGTTAGAGCGTATCAAAATGTGACATAAATGGCCGTATTTATGTTGATTGCATTGACTTAGAGCCTTCAATTTTTTACACCGCCAAGTGGCCATAGACTTTAGTATGTGACATAAATTTCAGCGTGATACGCGTACCCCTTCCTGAGGAAATGAGTTTTTAACAGCTAGACAGACAGAAGGACGAAAAACGAAGTTATCCCAGAAGAGTTCTGTTTTAACCGATAGAGAGACCCTAAAAATAGGAGAAAGTGGAAAGAGCGTGTCAGCAGGATAGAGGGTGACAGGCAATCAAAGATACTAATACAAATCAGCAGGGTGAGGAAAAACAGGGAGACCCATAACCAAGGGCTACAAGTAGACGTAATAGGAAAACCATAATACGTGCAGAGAAGAAGAAGAGGAAGAAGACAAAGAAGATGTTATTTATGATGAAATCGACCATTAATTTTCAATCATTCATTAAAGCACACCGAATAAGGAAAATATTTTCTTTGCTCCGACGTCGTTGAGGTTGTAACGAAAGAAGAGACGGCCTGAGAGCTGTTCCGCATATTTGGTGGGGGTGAGGAACACCCGGGACGGAGCGTTCGCCCTTGACGCAAAGCGCTCGCCCCTCACCTCAAAACGTAGCACCCTCCGGGGACTGTCGGCCACACTGAGCCCATCGCAGGCTCGGCTCGCAGGCCGGCGTACCAGGATGCGCTTGCCCGCAATGGCACGGCCGCAGCTCGTGGTACCAGCTTGTAAAACAATTCACAACTCGTGGGCTGCCCGCCGAGGCGTACTATTCTTATCACATGGCCCCGCGTCCTCTGGTACACACAACAGTGTTTCTGTAATCTGCTGCGAAATACATAATCATTAGGTTTGGACCGATGCAGTGTTAGAGTGCTCATCGTCAAAGTTGGAGGTGTAGTCATCTGCTAGTAATTACCAAACTTAACTTGGAGTTAGGCAGCTAGTCACCTACTATATAGGCTCTAGACGATAACTGTTTACAACATATCCAAGTGGGGCAGGTAAAGTCGAGACGAAATTGGCCTACAAATACAAAGTAAGCTACAGAATAAGCACGCCGCGCGAGATTTTTGTTCGAATCGTCCTTTAATTCTCTGCCGTTCCACTCTTCACCAGGGTGCGGGAGAAACGAACAGTTAAATATTTCTGATCCTCGCACTTTATTATTGTGATTACTTCTCCCTATTTTGGTAGGCACTAAAAATATTTTCACACTGTGAGGAGAAATTTGGTGATTGAAATTTCACGAGAAGATCCTGACGCAACAAAAAAGTCTTCGATGTGACTTCTGAAATTTTCCCGGCGTATTTCTTCTTCTAATAATTTCCTGATGATGGCCGGACGTCTCTGGGCCGAAATATCGTGGTAGAATGTCGACGGGATCCGGCTGCATACCCGGAAATTATTAGAAGAAAAAAGTCTTTGTTTTAATGATTGGCACCCCAATTCGTGTGACATTACCGTGGCACTCTATCCCCTATTTCGCGATAATTGAAAACGAACTGCCCTTCTTTGATCTTCTTTGATGTATCCGTCAATCCTATCTCCTGAGGATCCCACACCGCACAACAGTACTCCAGAAGAGGGCGGACAAGCGTCGTGTAAGCCGCCTCTTTAGTAGACCTATTGCGTTTTCTAAGTGTCCCGTCAATAAATCGCAATCTTTAGTTTGCTTTCCCCACAACATCGTATATGTGATCGCTCCAATTTAAGTTACTCGTCATTGCAATTCCTAAGTCTTCAGTTGAATTTACAGGCTTTGCATATGTACAATCGTTGCAGTATGATGTTACTTTGCGTTTGTGCATTACATCCTATAACCGAAATTTAGTGGATTCGTTATAGTATCCATATGGATGACTACACACTTTTCATTATTTACAGTGAATTTCCGCTTTTCGCGCCATACATATATCTTGTTTAAATCGTTTTGCTATTTGTTTTGATCATCTCATAATTTTATAGGACGGTAAATGACAGCATCAATTACAAACAATCTAAAAGGGCTGCTCAGATTGCCTCTTAAATCGGTTATATACATCAGGAACAGCAGAGGATTTACAACATTTCCATGGGGAACTCCAGATGTTATTTCTGTTTCACTCAGTGACTTTCCTTCAATTACTATGAACTGTGACCCTTCTGACAGAAAATACGAATCCAATCGCACAAGTGCGACGGCACTCTAAAGGCATGCAGTTTGATTAGATGTTACCCCTGAGGAACAGTGTCAAAAGACTGCTGGAAATTAAAAAATATGGACTCAATTTGACATTCCTTGTCGCTGCATTCACTACCTCGTGAGAGTAAAGAACTAGCTGTGTTTCACATGAACGGTAGTTTCTGAATCTTTGTTGGCTGTTCGTCAATAACTTTTTTTTTTTTGAGGTAACTCATAATGTTCGAACACAGTATATGTCCCAAAGTCCTGCTGCAAAACGACGTTAGCAATTTCGGACTGTAAATTCAGGTGATGAATTCAAATTTCCTATCTTGGGTATTGGCGTAACTTGAGTAATTTTCCAGTCTTTGGGTACAGAATGTAAAATTGACGTTTGTGTACATTTTTCTACAAAATATTGTGAAATTTAAGAGCGCAAAATTGACAATTAAATCGTTTTGTTTTCTGGCCTTCTTACTACGAAATTGCTTTGCCTGTAAAAAATGAATTTAATTGGAAATGTAAACTAATTAGTTTTGCATTTAAGTTTATTTCCCGACTTGTGGCCCATATTAAAATGTACTCTCGACTTCACCTACAACACTGTGGTACATTGTAAACTGATATCGTTTCCACCATCTCTTTCACACTACTGTAAATGTCATTTAGTCGTTAACAGAGAACCACTTCTGTAATGCTATTTTAATTTTGAAAGAGGACCCTGCTACAAATTTGCTTTCAATCGTTATGTATAGACAGAGCATGAGTGAGTTTGGTCGTAACAACCCTTCTTGAGGCAGCCTAGCCTGAAATAAGATTTCAATATAAAGATGGATTTTTCACTTTGAAACTTTTATTGCTTGTCTGTAATTTGTGACCGGTACCGACTGCCATTTTTAGGGAAAAAAAATACTTCAGTGTTCGTTTAACGCAGTTCCTCTTATACCTGCGTCCATGAGTCATTGTCTTTTTCAAACAACTCACGACAAAGAATGCTTTGTAGTAAAGTGCAGCGCTTGCGACGAACGAAAAACGTAAATAGTTGGCCAATATCATTCCGATAAATTATGTCTTTGGCGTCCACAGTTATGTACTTTCTCTCTGTTTGCCTACCTAACATTCACACTCATACCTCGCCCTACTATTTGACAACGTAATCAACACTGTAGTATCTATCTGAAATAAAATTATTTCTAGGGACTATGAAAGTTGCAGTTGTAAGTTTGTTATTGTTTTGGGACCATATGCAAATGTGTCTACACTGCGGAAACTGATAGCACAAAGCGTTTGAACAATACAATACCAGGAAACGTGTCTAGACAGCATACAAAGATCGGTTGAAGTATCATTTTAAAGTAACAGATGATTATTTTTACATACAAGAGTTATTGTGGCAGTGTTGATTACCACTGCCATACGCCACAAATCCGGACTGCCTTTCCGGAACGTCTCACTGCGATCTTAAGTGGCAAGAAACCCTTGGAGATTTTATTGCGGTTTACAGTGTTTTGCTGACCGGAATGACCGAGCGGTTCTAGGCGCTACAATCTGGAACCGCGAGACCGCTGCAGTCGCAGGTTCGAATCCTGCCTCGGGCATGGATGTGTGTGATGTCATTAGGTAAGTTGGGTTTCAGTAGTTCTAAGTTTTAGGGGACTGATGACCTCAGAAGTTAAGTCCCATAGTGCTCAAAGCCATTTTTTTTACAGTGTCTTCTGTGCTAATACATCAGACATGATTTCTGAATTTGTGTCACTGATTCGATTTTCACTTCAACTGAAGCAGAATAATAGAAGCCGCTTAAAAGAGAAGAATTTAATGTGACAAATCGTCACCGTTCTACTTCATGTAAACACTATATGTCTCCTGGTGAGCTGTGCCCCATTGCTTTCTATGTGTGCCCATACTTCTATGCATTCTTTCGGTTTCCAGAGGCGATCATTCATTTCTCGTCTACTGAAATGTGCTCATTCTTGTTTCTTCGTTGTTTCGAATTTTGTTACGTTTTTCGGAGAAAGTCGAAATAGTTTTAGTTTTGATATATCGCCACTGGGTACCCATGCTGCTAGCCATTACATGTTCCCGTTTTCTTCAAATTATTACTGAACTGATACTTCTGCCTGTTTGGAGGTGCCGGATATGAGCTCGGTTTGCGAAGATATTTTGTTTTAGAGAGAAGGAAGAGAGAGTCATTTATCCTCCCTCGCCTGATACCGGATATACATAAGCGCAACGTCTTTGTCGTGACTGATTTCTTTTCGCAGATCCAGTGTGACCAATATAACCTTCCAGTAAAGCTGATCGCTTCAAGTGGAAGCTTTCCTGTGTAAAAAGTTCAGCAGGTAGTTGCGCAAAAGCGACTGTTTCGGGAAAGTGATGTGTTTAGCTTTCAAGTGGTTTATCAACTGGTTACAAAATCTAAATCAATAATTATTTCCCTGCATTCCATGTTAAAATGTCGCTGTCACCCTACCTGGCGCAGCAAAACACGTATATTATTTTGACTACACTAAAATAAGCCTCACCCAATTCCAAACACAGGTTTTATGTTACGCTATTGCTAAGGCATTTTCATTCCGTTCCTCGTCTGTTTTAACATTTGACTAAGAATATTTTCCAAATTTTTAAATTTACATAGCTCCATCTACAATATATCATATTTTATTACCACGAAATCGGAAGTTGTGGCATCAAAAACTCATTGAATACCTTTGCAATCGTGCATTGTGCTAATTTTGTGGGTTCCGTGCCTCAATCGATAAGAAAAGAATTATTATATGATCGCTTTGTTGTCCGTCTATCTGAGTGTCTGTCCATCCGACTGTTAAAAACCTTTTCCCTCTGGAACGGGTAGAAGTGTCAAGTTGAAACTCGTGTCACGTACTGAGGTCTACGGTCCCTTGGAGGTGTAAAAAATTGAAGCTTCTAAGTCAACGCAATCAAAAGATACGAGCATTTACGTCACATATTTTGATATTCGAAATCTCACTCATCAAGACCTATAGGGTATTTCCCATTGACCTATAACCACAAAAGTTGGCAAGAAGCAGAGTTTTACATTACAACTAAAAGAAAAAACACAGAAAATAGTTAATATGTAACAACTGTATCATGCGAAAACATTTATCTTCTGTCATTTGTTATCCGGCTCCAAACTTAAAATTAAAACATTCCCGGGACCAATATCGTGGCAGTATCAGTGTCGACAGCAGCCAAAAATCGATGTGATTCTCAGCTGCCGGGAGGGATAAACTGCCTACAAACATAATTAAGTTTGTGCCGCACCCTCAGAACGCGAGTCCTATTGGCATCTGACCAATTTTTTTCCCTCCTATTCATGGATTGGCGACTATCGGGATGGCATTTGGCCAGAACAAGTTGCAGGCCTTTTCATCGTCTCGTGACGAATTGTGAACCATGCTCAGCGCAGCATCGCCGTGGCTTAGTCATCGTCCGCGTTACGTAGCGCCGAAAAGCGCCGGCGGCCACTTCCCACCAACATTCTTCAGGCGTCTCCTTTCAGACCCACGGCAACTTCCCCATCATTCATTGCGCTGATATCATTAACTTCTATTACTCTGCTCTGACATTTTAAGAAAGTTGGATCTCCATACTCTTTTAATATTACCGTAACTTAGTATTATTATTGGGGTCTGGTGAGGACTTGGGGAGCCGTATAACTTCGTTCAAAAAGACAGGTGTGCAGCTGGGACGTCTCTGAAAAATAGACTCCACTATCCCATTCAGGGTATTGTCATAATTCACAATGTTTACGGAAAATGACGAATAAGATCTTCATCGGTATCGCATGGTATGTTGCAGATTTTAAAACTGCATTATTATAGAAGTGTTTTAGTGCGGTACTGACGTTTACTCTTCCCCAATACGTGTTGTAAGCAAAATGAACCACGGTATAATAAATACTAAATAACTATGAGTTCTGTGTGTGGACCTCCATTTAATGTAGAGCGTAAAGCTGATAAAATTAACATTCGATGTCAAACAGATAGTTAATAGTGACAATAGTCGTTTCTCAAGTTGTCCAAGCTGGAAATACTCGTGCGCAACATGGATGAGTGTCTAGGTGACAATACGCTAACGAGCGAGAGCTGCGCCGATAGAATAAAGAGGAACAAAGAAGATAAATAGCTACAAATGTCCAGATGCTTTCGTAATCATACACAGGTAGAGAACGATACCCCTACCACCCACCGAACATGAATTGTGGAAAGTAATTGCGCGAATTCTGCTTGAAATGGGTAGACACATCATTCTGCGTGTTCATGGCGTCATTATAAATTATTATAATTAAACCGAGTACACAGTTAACCGAGATTTCCTTGAAAGCGGTCACAAGATTAAGGTCCGATAACAGAAATGAACAAAATTGACTCCCAAACTTTCGCGGCCATAGACTCAATAAAGACAATAACTCGACATTTTTTTCCATAACGGCAGGAGAACACAACATGCATTTCTTATCACGACACTGTAAGCACACCCACTTTCGTGGAATGTACGGTTTATTTTAGCTTTGAGACTATCACCATCTTCAAACGGCGACATATGCTTCTTGTACAATGTACCTGTGATTTTAGCTTTGTTATGAACACCGCAACTGAGTAGTATAGCTTACTCAATGTCTATTTGTGTTAACGCATATGAATCCTTGTTATTCCATAACACGGATGGAACAATACGTACTCTGCGCGACAGGTGGTTGGCGTTGTCGAAGACGAGCACGAAATTACTCACGGCTAAATATATCGTCCATTCATCGCAGTTGTGCCTGGATGCATTGTGGCTTTTTTCTCCACCGTGACAAAAAGAACACTCGCAGCTGACCACACGATTGGTTGGGCAGAGCAGATCTTCACATGTAGGAATCCACTGTTTCCACTTGAAAGGGAGATTGCAGAAAACGCCGTGGAAGGGTTAAAAAATCCCGTCGATAACGTGCATACCGTTACCTATATTCTTTTATAGACAATAGGGCTTTCCAAGTAACGATCCAAAAGAGAGGAAATTAAGTTTAGTGGTAGTAATTCGTGGTTAACTCGAATTCTACAAGCCTGCGAGACACAAGACGCACTGGCGTAGGGTACAGCGTCCTCCCACGAGCGAATTAGACAAAGGTGGCGGAGCTGGAACACCGCAGCTAACGATACTCGGCCATCACACTCGAGCGGTGTCCTCGGCGGCCGATCAGCAGAGGGCAGACGGGAGGTCAGCCGGCCGCCACCTGGCGCCCGCACGGTGGCAGGCAGCGGGTCCCCCGGCGGCGTCTTACCTCAGGGTGGGTGCAGCTCGGCTGAGGCCGCGTGCAGGAGCGCCGGCTGGAGCACCTGTTGCACTGCACCGCGTCCACGGCAGGCGACGCGCACTCGCGACTACAGAACCGGCTGCGGCGGCGCGCGCGCACAGACTGCCCGCGGAGAGGCAGGGGCGCGTGCTCGCAGACGGACCCAGGTTGCCAGGTCGCACCTGGTTGCCCGGCAACGCCGCCAGCCGCGCCTTCCGCGGCTGGCGTAACCTCGCACCGCCACCAGCCCAGACCCCCACACCCGGAGGCCACCTAAGTGGTCACCCACCGCAACCGCACTCCGATGTTCCGCTGCCCTGTCGTATCAGGCGCCTCCTCTTCACGGTCAAGGTAGATGGCAAGCTGTCGGTGAAACGCCACATGACAGTCTGAGTGCTCAACGGTCCGTACTGGGTCCAATGCTTCACAGATACACTACTGGCCATTACAATTGCTACACCACGAAGATGACGTGCTACAGACGCAAATGATTAGCTTTTCAGAACATTCACACAAAGTTGGCGCCGGTGGCGACACCTACAACGTGCTGATATGAGCAAAGTTTCCGACCGATTTCTCATACACAAACAGCAGTTGACCGGCGTTGCCTGGGAAACGTTGTTGTGACGCCTCATGTAAAAAGGAGAAATATGTACCATCACGTTTCCGACTTTGATAAAGGTCGGATTGTAGCCTGCCGCGATTGCGGTTTATCGTATAGCGACAATGCTGCTCGCGTTGGTCGAGATCCGATGACTGTTAGCAGAATATGGAATCGGTGGGTTCAGGAGGGTAATACGGAACGCCTTGCTGGATCCCAACGGCCTCGTATCACTAGCAGCCGAAATGACAGGCATCTTATCCGCATGGCTGTAACGGATCGTACAGCCACGTCTCGATCCCTGAGTCAAGAGATGGGGTCGTTTGCAAGACAACAACCATCTGCACGAACAGTTCGATGACGTTTCCAGCAGCATGGACTATCAGCTCGGAGACAGTGGCTGCCGTTACGCTTGACGTTGCATCACAGACAGGAGCGCCTCCGATGGTGTACTCGACGACGAACCTCGGTGCACGAATGGCAAAACGTCATTTTTTTCGGATGAATCCAGGTTCTGTTTACAGCATCATGATGGTCGCATCCGTGTTTAGCGCCATCGCGGTGAACGCACATTCTAAGCGTGTATTCGTCATCGCTATATCGGCATATCACCCGGCGTGATGGGATGGTGTGCCATTGGTTACACCGTCTCGGTCACCTCTTGTTCGCATTGACGGCACTTTGAACAGTGGACGTTACATTTCAGATGTGTTACGACCCGTGACTCTACTCTTGATTCGATCTCTGCTACATTTCAGCAGGATAATGCACGACCGCATGTTGCAGGTCCTTTACAGGCCTTTCTACACACAGAAAATGTTCGACTGCTGCCCTGGCCAGCACATTTTCCAGATCTCTCACCAATTAAAAACGTCTGGTCAATGTTGGCCGAGCAACTGGCTCGTCTCAATACGCCAGGTACTACTCTTGATGAACTGTGGTATCGTGTTGAAGCTGCATGGGCAGCTGTACCTGCACACGCCATCCAAGCTCTGTTTGACTCAATGCCCAGGCGTATCAAGGCCGTTATTACGGTTAGGGGTGGTTGTTCTGGGTACTAATTTCTCAAAATCTATGCACCCAAATTGCGTGAAAATGTAATCACATGTCAGTTCTAATATAATATATTTGTCCAATAAATACCCGTTTATCATCTGCATTTCTTCTTGGTGTAGCAATTTTAATGGCCATTATAAAGCTTTTAGTAATATCCAAAGAAGGGATAGCTGAAAGGTGGAAGGAATATATAGAGAACAAGTTTTCTTGCGGTGACCATTTTCGCAGCTTCTGATATAAATTGCAGTACCTCAAAAGAAAAACGCCTTTTACACGCTGAAAATTAAGTTTTTTTAAAGTTTATTTATCTTGTGCTCCCAGAAGCGTTTCGCCTTAGTTACGAGGCGCTTTCAGTGAGTATCCTAAAATATTACACGATTTTTTCGCTTGCTCATATGTGGTAATCGTTTGCATATTTAGGTTATAGATTTAAAACAGTTGAATAAAGTTTTGTATATTAAAATGGAAAAGTACTTACAGGTCAGCATCTAATTAATTAGTTGTAAGCCGAACAGCTTGCTCTCATGTGGCAAACTGGTTGAAAGTTTGTAGTTTTCATTGTGGTCACGTTTTCGAAATGTAGCACTGTAACTGCCGTTTTCTGTGTCTAGAGTACCACTCGCTTCTTTAAGTGTCGCCAACCTTCTCAATTTTTGCTTTCAATTGTTTTTTCTTCGACTATATGTCTGCTGGTGTAAATTCTTTGTGTGTCAGTGAGTGTGTGTGTGTGTGTGTGTGTGTGTGTGTGTGTGTGTGTGTGTGTGTGTGTGGTTTATTATTTATCTATTGTTTTACGTATGTTTATTATTATTATTATTATTTTCTTTTTCATTCACATTCTTGGGAGAGAAATGGGATTTGTGGCCTTCGGTTGCGATTACTGTCTATTGCATTATCATTCAGTGCAAGCAGTGAATTATTAGTCATGTTCACTTGGACAAAACTGCAAACTTTCAGCCGGTTTGCCACATGACAGAAAACTCTTTGGCATACAAATAATGAATTATTTTATTTAAAAAAACGTCCGTGAACTGTTATAAATCTATAGCCTGTATGTGCAAACGATGAACTATAGGTGCAAACAAAAAAAATCATGTAATATTTCAGAACACTCACTGAAGACGCCTTGTAACTAGGGCGAAACGCGTCTGGGTGCACAAGTTAAATTTTCAAGAAAAAGTAATTTGCAGCATGCAAAAGGCGCCTTTCTTTTGAACTACCGCAATTTATAGAGAGTATTTATAAGGAAAACAAACTTGAGGACAGTATTGTGGAAAGAGAAGACGAAGTACGTGAAGATGAGGTAGGAGACATGACACTGTGAGAAGAATTTGACAGAGCACTGAAAGACCGAAATCGAAACAAAAAAACCCTTGGGTAGACAATATACTCCCTCAGTTACTGAGATGCTTGGGAGGGCCAGCCATGAAAAAATTATTTCACCTAATGTCCAAGGTGAGAAAGGGAGTAATAATTCCAACCCCAGAGAAGGTAGGTGCTGACTGGTGTGAATACCTCCGAAATATCAGTTTAATAAGCCATGGTTCAAAATATTGACATGTGTTAGTTACAGAAGAGCGAAAAACTGGTAGGAGACGATCGGGGAAGATCAATATGGGTTACGGAGAAATATAGAAACACTCGAGGCATTACTCTCCCGACCACTTATCCTAGAATATAGGTTGAAGGAAAGTATACCTACTTTTACAGCACTTGTACCTTTAGAGAAAGATTTTTGACAATGTGACTAGTCTACATACGTTGAAATTTTGAAGTTAACTTGTACACAATACAGGGAGCAGAAGGTTATTTATGACTTGGGTAGTGGTGAAAAAAAATTCAGGCATAGACTGTTGTAGCTAGCCTTCATTTACCGCTGGAGGGAGGTAAAGCGGATGCCATAACACACACAAAATTTTAGATCAAGTCATTATTATTTTAACAATATAAAATACTTAGGTTACACACAATCAGTGTCCACATGAACGACATTCTATATTTGTTACTGTCGCTAAACACTATGACTGTTGCCACTAGCTGCCATACAGAATGATAGCCTCATCCCAAGGTATAATTGACTATAAACTTTGGTACATAGATCTGACTAATAGTTCTATAAGGTCGCAGCCGGATCTGATGAGCTAGACGATGCTGTTGTCATAGGCGATGGTTACCAACTGTGTCTGAGCGTCGTCGCCTGGAACTTCTTGAAGACGTCTCTGCGCTGACGTCTCTCATTAGTCGCCGCGTTAGGCAGCGACTGTCCTTATTTGAGATTCTGACGTGAGGTACCAACTTCGTTCTTTGAACACCACAACTTGTACGCAGACCAGACTGCAGTTATAAAACTCGAGGGACATGACGAAAGGGATGCCGTAGTTGAAAAGCGGCTGAGACAAGGTTATAGCCCATACCCGACGTTGTTTGATATTTAATTTGAGCAAGCTGTGAAGAAAGGCAAAGAGAAATTTAGAAAGGGAGTTGCAGCTCAGGGAGAAGAAATAAAAACTTTTAGGCTTTTACCCATGACGTAATAATTCTTTCTGAGACGGTAAAGGACTTGAGAGAGCAGTTGAACAGAATGGATAGTCTCTTGAAAAGGATGTATAAAATGAACATCAACGAAAGTAAAGCCAGGGTAATGGAATGTAGTCGAATTAAATCAGGAGATTCTGAGGAAAAATAAGATTTTTTTAAAATCTAAGGCGCTGTAATCATCGACTGTGCAGCTGGTACTGGCGGAGGTTCGAGTCCTCTGTCGGGCATGGGTGTGTGTGTTTGTCCTTAGGATAATTTAGATTAAGTAGTGTGTAAGCTTTGGGACTGATGACCTTAGCAGTTAAGTCCCATAACATTTCACACACATCTGAACATTTTTTAAAATCTAATATCAATTTAGGTATTAGGAAGTCGTTTCTGAAGCCATTAGTCTCGAGTATACCATTGTATAGAAGTGAAATGTGGACGATAAGTAGTTCAAACAAGTAGAGAATAGAATCCTTTAAAATGTGGAGCTGTAGAAAACTGTTGAAGATCGGACGGCTGATTATCATTTCTCAATTAACAAAAATAAAAAATAAGATATCGTATATTATTATTGTTAGATAGATATGAATTAATTAATTAACATGAAATGTTTGCTGATTTTATCTCTGTTAGCAAACATTACTTTTAGAAAAGCATTGAATAATTGGTAAGCACTGGTTGAGAGAATACTACTGAAATGACAAAACGTGGCACAAAAAAATTTTTTTCCCTGTTCTAATTAAGCTGAATTCTGCCTTCCCGAGCCGTCATTACATCCGACCGACGAGTATGTTGGTAGACGACATTGTTTGGAGACCAGTGACCGATCTGAATATTACACGGTTAACATTGCCCGTATTTTGAGAGAAAAATACCAGTAAAAATGAACTCAGGGACGTATGAATTATAGTCTGATGATTGAACAGCGAATGAACAATAATCATGCTCGGCCGTGACCCCAAACAATGCGCCATCGACTTCTGTTCGATGCAGCCTGAAACTGGACTAAAAAAATCAAGGAAACTGATCTTCAAATGAAACACGGTTACTTAACATCAAATTAACATAATCGGTCAACAAAAGCGCACAAGTTACATTTACACAGCTTTTCTGTTCGCCTGGTGCAAGTCTTTCGATTTGACGCCATTTCGGTGACTTGTGCGTCGATGTTGATGAAATAATGATGATCAGGACAACACAACACCAGTCTCTAAGCGGAGAAAATCTCCGACCCAGCCGGACATCGAACCCGGGTCCTTAGGATTGACATTCTGTCGCGCTGACCACATCTTTTATTTTTTATTTTTTTATTCAATTTGTTCTATATTGTTCGTTGCGTTTGGTCTGGGCGGACGTCACAAAACATCCGTTCAAGTTGATTCCTTGACTCAGATTTTTTTTTTGTTTTATTACAGAGACAACGCAGCCCTCTGACCGAACACGCTGAGCTACCGTACCGGCACCACTCAGCTACTGGGATTGAACACTTGCACAGCTTATCTCGGTAGACAAACGAGTGTACGTTCTACATTTTTATCACAACAAAAGCAACAGTTACTATAGCTCAAAAACAAAAAAGCGCAGCTTACATTCGTTAATAAGTACAACAGAGACAAGCTACAGGGAAACAATTATAAGCTATGAAGAGTAGCAGCAATGGACATGAAACAAGAGGTGGAAAAATTTAAAGAGTAACGTGATAAAACACAATACCTACTATGAAGAAAGTGATGTGACTGATTGAGAAATGGAGAGAGAAACAGGCATAAAGGAGAGAAGATGGGAGCATTTGCTTTACTATTACAAATAACGTAAATTGGAACGATCACGTAAATAATGTTGTGGGTAGAGCAAACCAAAGACTACGATTCATTGGCAGAACACTTAGAAGGTGCAACAGGTCTACTAAAGAGATTGCTTACACCACGCTTGTCCGCCCTATCCTGGAGCATTGCTGTGCGGTGTGCGATCCACCTCAGGTGGGGCTGACGGATGACATCGAAAAAGTTCAAAGAAGGGCAGCTCGTTTTGTATCATCGCGGTATAGGGGAAATAGTGCCACAGATATAATACGTGAATTGGTGTGGCAATCATTAAAACAAAGGCGTTTTTCGTTGCGACGGGATCTTTTCATAAAATTTCAGTCACCAGTTTTCTCCTCCAATTGCGAAAACATTCTGCTGGCACCCACCTACGTAGGGAGAAATTATCATCACGATAAAATAAGAGAAATCAGGGCTCTCACAGAAAAGTTTAAGTGCTCGTTTTTCCCGAGCGCCGTTCGAGAGTGGAACGGTAGAGACAGATTGAAGGTGGTTCATTGAACCCTCTGCCAGGCACTTTATTGTGAATAGCAGAGTAATCACGTAGGTCAAGATGTAGACGTAGACTATCTGACAGAGGGAAAACTGGACAACCGCGTTAATTTTTGGGGAAGAGTTATGACGGTAAAAGGAGGAAGTATTCCACCTCCTTAAAAGGAAAAGGGTATGTCACTGTGCGCAGAGTCCAGGGTAGTTTGTTCCAGAGGCAGACAGCAGCTACAGAGAAGGAGTTTGCAAATGTTTCCTTTTTATGGATGAGCTAAGGTTGGTTAATAATAGATAAGTGAGACCTTGTGTGCGGATTGTGATGAGATGACAGGTATTTAAACACTGATGTAAAGTGCTGCTGTGCTTGCTCTCCGAGAAGTCGATAAAGTAAACATAGTGTGCGGTAGTCACTTAATATGTCTGGCCGCAACCAACCTGACTGGGTATATGATGCTGTGACGAGGCCATGTAGACGGACGTCGCAGCTGTGAAGCAAACAAAGATTCATGGTTCGTTCTAACCGTCTAGTGCCTTCACAACTGATGCTGTGTTGAATTACATCGCTGCATTGGATTTTAGGCAGAGCGAATGATTGCGTAAGTTTACGTTTCACAGCCTGCAGAAGTACGATCCGAAACTCTTTAAGGACATAGAGGCAACCGGGAATCTCCCTGCTTGTGATGACAATATTTTCTGTCCAGGTGAGATGCTCATCTGTCCGCTTCGGTAACTGTGCAGTCAGCGCGGCGGATTTCTAACTAAAGAGGCCTGGGTTCGATTCCCAGCTGGATCGGAGATTTTTCTCCGTTCGGGGATTGAATGTTGCGTTGCCCTTACGTTCGTATCGCCATAATTGACTTCACGCTATTGAGAGGGCTGTAAGGGCACGTCCCAAAAGCGAATAAATTTAAAAAAAAGAGACGGTTGTCTATAGTTACACTCAAGTTTCTGTTTTTTTGTTAACGTATTGAAACATCGTCGAGACCAATAGGAAGTGACTTTGGTGGACTGACAGGAAGAGAGATTAGCGTTTAACGTCCCGTCGACGTTTAGGTCGTCAGTGACGGAGCGTAAGGTCGCACTGGGGAAGGATGGGAAGAGGAATCTCCAGTGCAGTTTCAAATAAATCACCCGGGCGTAAGCCTTAGGCGATTGAGGGAAAACACGGAAGATCCAAATCTGGATCACCTGGCGGGGGTTTGAGGTCAGTGTCGTTTGTACCACAGCACTACTTCACTCGGTACGGATAGTAGCTGCTGATAGTTGTGAGTGTTACCGGCCACCAGTTTCTTAAGTGATGACTATGAAATACTAGCGCGAATTATGTACGGAAGGGTGTAACGACTCGTAAAATCTGATTCTGGCGAAGATCAGTTGCGGCTCCGGAGAACCGTTGGAACACACGACGTAGCACTCACCATGTGACTTATCTTAGAAGATACCTTACAGAAAGATAAATCCAAATTTATAACACGTGCAGATTTACAAAAGATGACAATGTTGACAATACTGTCTTTCATGTTCTGAAGATCGTAGGGATAAACTACAGAGGAGAGGGGAAGAAGACGTCTAGAAATTTAGACCAGGGTTTGAACACAGTAAGTCAGCTCACGTGCATGTCAGGAGCATTCTTTATACGAATATGAGATATCTCGAACACAATGACTTTCTTCGTGCCAACCATTACAGAGTCTAATAACATAGCGTATGCGAGACCACACGACACTCTGAAAGCTATTACGAAGACAATCGAGTACATGCATTATTTCCTGACTCGGTTAGGGACCCTCACACGTTCATAAATGTTATCGAACCGTCAATATATTGACCGCCTGAGGGCACGTATTGTCAATATTAGAAATATTGACGAGCAGTATTGATGGCCATCAAAATATTGTCGGTATTGTCAATAGCCAATGAACGTGTGAGGCAAAGTATTGACTGTTTGACAAAATTCTCCATTCAGATGTCGACAGAACTTATGAACAAACCACATGGCGTTAGTGTCCACAGCTCATGTTTTCAATTAGGCTTGGTGCATATCGTACACCTGATTCAACTTTGCAAGTAGTCTTTTAACACAAAACAATGTTAATAGACCTGTGCAAGGGTAAACATTCTATGTACCACTTCAGGATGGTCCGAGGAGGATTCTCTCGACCGTGCTTACTTTGTTAATTTTAAAAAATAGAACTGATTGCTGAATTACATAGCAGTTTGGAAAAGCGCGCCCACTTCGAAAAATACGCCGATTATCTGCAATGACTATTAAGAGGTCTGCGAAATGTCAGTTTCACGAAACTGACACAAATCGCAAAAAAATGCTCTATGTCAGTTGCCTGTACCTATCCTTGCCAGACAGATATAATTGCTTCGCGGGTTTCAATAGAATCTTACTAATTGTATTTGATAATGTTACGGAACTGAACTTCGAGCATTCGGATGGCAATCTCTAGAAATCTTAAAGTTACTGAAAATCTCTTGTCGACTGCGATAGACTCTCTCATTAAAGTTTTTTTGCCTCTATTTTATCTCTCATCAAACTAATAACTTGTCGTATGATGTAGGACTCATTGGAAAATAATTTATGAAATGTTTAGGGTCAATGGTCCTAATTTCAGCCAGTGAATTAACATGCGACCAGTCGCATCTTTTTTCAACCACTCTCGGAACCATTTCCTCTTTTCGTTGTTTTCTGTTGCTTGCAAGTAATAGCTAATATAATTGCAGCACACGTTATCTTTTGGGTGTTCGACATGTTAACCTTGTAAAATCGCATTGTCAGATGCAAATAATTGTAAATATTTTTGGTGGCGTGGTGTCATTTCAATGTATTGAAGCTTTGACAAACTAGTATTGTCAATAAAAATTAAACTCGTCCAGGTTCGTTACTAACCGACGGCTTAGTAATTAAAGCGCGACCACATGGCCTATCAAACGAAATTTATCTCTGCGTTGGTAATTCTTAACAGGGAGGACGCAGTATATTATCTTGGATCCAGAGTCATCAGCAGATGTTGAAGTAACATCGGGCAAGTCCCACGGAATTGTGTTGGGGCCTGCTGCTCATGTTAGTCATCTGGCAGACAACACTAACAGTAACGTCGGATATAGGTGCAGATTATAGCACTGGGGGTGTTCAAACCAACCTTCAAGTTTTTGGCAGATTTATTTGACTTATGTAATTTCCTTTACCTTTGAGTGAATAGAGATCGTGGAACAAAATCGTTTACTTTCTGGAAAGAACATGTACAAGATACTGAAAAACGCATAAACAGAATACGAACGAGGAGGGTAGGAAAATGTGCAAAGCGCACCAAAAGCTTGTAAGAGAAGAATGCGCTGAACATTTTTTGAGAGTGTAATACCTGATTGTTTGGAACGCTCACAGCCCTTCGCTCCTGCACTTCAGCTCACCACGTGTTTGCACAGAATACGAAAACATTCCTAGAAAAGTGTACGGCAAAAGTTAGCGAAAATTTGAAGTCCTAGTAACATACATTGAAGGAGAAGATTGTGCTTCCCTAGGCTTTGTAGTCTTTGCCCTAGCGAAAAAAAAGTAAAAATGTCACCAAAAGTGCACATGTCTGACGAATTTCGTATTACACTGCACATCAAGATGGGTGCGCGTTCTGTAAGGAAAGATTGAATGATTTTATAACTGAGCAGCATACACGCCGCCAGTACTGCATATTTGGGCATTTTCAGAATATTGTGCACAACAAGGACATTTTTCTAAGAAATAGGGAAACAAATTAAGAAGCTGAATTTGAAAAATTGAGAACATATTCAATACTTAATGTAAATAACTAAGTAAATCTATTGTAGTCATAATATATACTATGTGATCAAAAGTATCCGGATACTTGGCTGAAAATGACTTACAAGTTCGTGGCGCCCTCCATTGGTAAAGCACGACAGTGAAATCCAAGTTTCCTCACCTCCCGCTTAACTGTCATAGTACTTGCAGTGGATCCTGACGCAGTTTGGAATTCTTGTGTGATGGTCTGGATAGATGTCTGCCTATTACACATTACGACCCTCTTCAACTGTCGGCGGTCTTTGTCGGTCAAGAGACGAGGTCGGCCTGTACGCTTTTGTACTGTACGTGTCCATTCACTTTTCCACATCACTATCACATCGGAAACAGTGGACCTAGGAATGTTTAGCAGACTGGAAATCTCGCGTACAGACATATGGCACAAGTGACTCCCAGTCACTTGACCAGGTTAGAAGTCCGTGAGTTCCGCGGAGCGCCTCATTCTGCTCTCTCACGATGTCTAATGACTACTGAGGTCGCTGATATGGAGTACCTGACAGTAGGAGGCAGCACAATGCACCTAATACGAAAAACGTATGTTTTTGGGGGTGTCCGGATGCTTTTGATAACATAGTGTAATTCCAGATCAAAGACAACAACAAAGAAACTGAAAAGTGTGTGGTTTACATGTAAACTGATGAGCCCACTGCGAGAGTGAATACTACCTGATCTTGTAATGAAATCAGACAAATATCCTGTTTGCATCATTATGTGTGATAATTGTATCTGGTGAAACTGACTCTACCTGAAACCAGAAACCTAGAACTTAGAACTACTTAAACCTAACTAATCTAAGGACATCACACACATCCATGCCCGAGGCAGGATTCGAAACTGCGACCGTAGCGGTCGGGTGGATCCAGACTGTAGCGCCTAGAACCGCTCGGCCACTCCGGCCGGCATTAGTTATTCGTAGTAATCCTACAAAAACATAGTCCATAGATTTACTGCAAAAATGTCCAAAATTATGAACCATCGAAAAGTTAGAAGCGGTAGCTAGAATTAGCCTGTAGAGGTCAATTCTAGTTACCGATTCCACACGTTCAGTGATTCATTAACTAGATTGTTTTTTTCAGCACGTGTGTGCACTAAAATGTAGGCAAATATAATTTCTGCATTTGTAACTGCTCTCTGAACTACTGCAAAAAAGTTACTAATATTGGAATCGGTAACTAAAGTTGGGCTATATAGGTCATTTCTAGTTACCGATTCTAATTTTTGTTACACGCCTCAGGAGTTTTAGGGAGCAATTACAGATGCAGAAATAGTATTACGTTTCACTGCATACAACTTATGAATCATGGAGCGGTTGGAACCTGTAACTGGCATTTACCTATTTAGGTTACATCTAGTTATTCCAATGTTCTTTATTTTTTTGTAGATATTGGTTTGTCATGTACTAGCTTTTCTTTTAGAATTCAGTATGTCAGTTTCTCGATATTTTATGCTACTGTTTCGTATTTGTTATGATTCATTTAATTTTTCCGTTTTTCTAATACATTATAGTTTCTCGCTGCCCAAAACGCCCACTTTCCTGCGCTTCTCCCGTTGGATTCAATAATTAATGTAAAATTAACGCAATTTTATAACAATATAACTTCACCATGCGCTTTATTGCAATGCAGTTTAAAGGTTCTCTGTGGTTTTCTAATCGCATAAACTATGAGAATGCTTCTTACCACTCATGAAAATTTGTTTTTAACTCTTGTTCTTAATTATTTTCTTTATGTTCAGTTCGTTTCGATACAATTCGTGACTAAGTAAATAACTGCGTGAATGTGATGATAACTTTATCGTACGCTACATTAGTTTGTTTACGTGTATGATGCGTTGATTTCATAGATAGCCTATACGTAGCGTCTTTGCCTTAGGTGTGACGTCATTGCTCAAAGCCGTCGAGTGGAATCGGACACTAGAATTTATCCGAAACCTAGATGGCGAGATAAACATTTGAACCGCACTACTCTCGAATACGTCCCACTTTTAAGTCGCACGATGAATAAACACAGTCAGAAGTTCCCGCCAATAGGAATACGTCGGTTAGTGAAGTAAGTGCGTAATTGTAGCATTTAGTGCTAATGATCAAAATTTTTATACAAAATTACTTCACCGCAAAACTTGTGGATACTGTACAGCAGAAAACCGTTCACACATTGGCTGTTGTTTCTCGATCAACAGGGACCGCTTTTTAACAGTGAACAGTTACATGTTAATGCCAACACAAACATATAATAGTAGTTTTGCTGAAAGGTTGTTGTCCGTGATCATATCTTATGCAATCGAAGGCATGCGGCTTAAAAGCGTTAGATGATACTTCAGCGACAGCTAAACCAAGAGCCTCTTCCTGTATCCCACATTTTTAATTCATCAGATGCAATCGCTAAACGTTCAGCTGTAGTGTGGTGAGCACGAGGGTTCGTTGGTACAGTTTTAATTGCAATGAGTAAAACGGGGGTCATAAACTTCATATATGGTGTGTAAATTGCTCACGAAACGAACAATTAGTGCTAAATAAAATTATTTAGCTTTACTTTCGTGATGATACAGCCTGTTCACGTAAATGTATTGAAGTTTTGATCAAATTTTATTGTCAAATGTTCAAATATTTGTGAATTCCTAAGGGACCAAACTGCTTAGGTATTCGGTCCCCAGACTTACACACTACTTAAACTAATTTAAACTAAATTATGCTGAGAACAACACACACAGCCATGCCCGAGGGAGGACTCGAACCTCCAGCGGGAGGGGCCGCGCAGTCCGTGACATGATGCCCTAAACCGCGCTGCCACTCCGCGCGGCGAATGTTATTGTCCTACCCGTGCATTTAGCTCACCGCTATCTCTCTCTAACCGTAAGACGGCCACTCACGTAACTGCAAGCCTGAGAACCATGCAAGTGCAAGCATTTTGTGCAAACATACACAAATGCCCTTCGGCTACTCACAGTTCAAGCACGCATTAGTTTGTGTTTCAAATAAGCGGAGGCTGGACGACAGATAATTTGTTATTTAGTGGTTTTGGCCGGCTTCGCCGTTAGCATGCTGGGAAAAAACTGAAGAGGAAACGTGATGTGTGGTTAATGAAACGATAAATTTCTTCTCATATCAAGCATTCTGCGTGCCGAAAAAACATACACATGATTCGTATAGTTATTCAGGATTAATGGAGAAACACATTTAAACCTACTGTCGTTCGTACCAGCACTGATTGAAAATCAGAGTACAATCACAAAACATTGTCAGCAATATTATGATTTTTCTCGAGCTTTTGGGGCTATAAAACCTCAGTAAATATGTTTGTAATAAGCGAGTGTTGTTTTATATACCTCATCTCCTCCTGTTCCGCCGGCCGGAGTGGCCGTGCGGTTCTAGGTGCACAGTCCGGAACCGCGCGACTGCTACGGTCGCAGGTTTGAATCCTGCCTCGGGCATGGATGTGTGGGATGTCCTTAGATTAGTTAGGTTTAAGTAGTTCTAAGTTCTAGGTGACTGATGACCTCAGAAGTTAAGTCGCATAGTGCTCAGAGCGATTTGAACCATTCTTCCTGTTCCAGATAAAGAAATAACTCAAATTTTTCTCCTCCCGTAGTTGCTTCTGGAAGAATTTATCTTCTTAATAACGATATGTCTGGCTATGATAGGGTCAACTGCTGTGTACCTTGTTAAAAGTGTAACGTGTGCAAAATCCCTCAATGGACTTTCGTCTCAACGCCCAGAAGCAAAGCCGGTGTTCTTATATTCAAATGAGTCTTTCCTAGAATTTCCAGATAATTATCTTCAGATCGCTCGAGAAAATGCCGCTATGAAGACTGTCACACTACTGACGTTTGAAAGTAGAAGCGCGACCCAGAAAGTAAAGAACATTTGTGCTTATAATCCGCGCGCCTTGTGGCAACCGCTCGTTGGTTTCTGGTGTTCAATGTGATGCGGACAGTTTCCGCTTGCGGTTGTAAGTTGAACCCTGTTACGTGCTAAGTGCAGATACAGCTGTAAACCCATGGCAGTGTCGATTGCGAATCCCGCCGAGTCTTGGATGCGAGGTGTTAATCGTTTTCTGCAGGTGGAGAATGTTAGCCCCTGTGACGTTCACCGCAGACTTGTTTGCTATTTAACGCGAATTTGAAATGAATGCAGCCATTGTCCGAAAGTGGTACATAATGTCTGAGAATGAGAGAACAGATGTTCATGATGAAGGGATCAGAGCGCCCCTCTGACATCGCAAATGCGCTGAAACAAAAGGTGGATAGGATGATTCGAGAGAATCGTCGATTCACAGTTAGCGACGTGCATGAACAATGCCAAGGAAGTGTCTCGTTCAACTGTGCAAGTAACTGTCACTCTGCACTTCGGTTACCACGTAATCTATGAGCGGTGAATGATACACATGCTCACAGATTATCAGGAAGCAGCGAGAATGGGTGCTGCATTGGCGTTCTTGGCGCGTTACGATGGGGATGATACCGCTTTCCTTGACCATATTGTTACAGGAGATGAAGCCACAGTCTGTGGAGTGGCCACAGAAGCCACACGAGTTTGTTTGAACTCAAAAAATTGGTGGTTTTTTTAATTATGGGACAGTGAAGACAAGCCTGCACATTATCAGTACACACACTCAAGGATGTGTTCGTTGGTATGCCTGCTTAAGCTTGCGTACTGACAATCGATCAAGACTCAGACAACCTTCGGAAACCTTCGGAAAACTTCGCTGCCGGCCGGAGTGGCCGAGCGATTCTAGGCGCTACAGTGAGGAACCGCGTGACCACTACGGTCGCAGGTTCGAATCCTGCTTCGGGCATGGATGTGTGTGATGTCCTTAGGTTAGTTAGGTTTAAGTAGTTCTAAGTTCTAGGGAACTGATGACCTAAGAAGTTAAGTCCTATAGTGCTCAGAGCCATTGGCCAAAACTTCGCTATTTCCCCACAGAAGGTTAAGCAAGGCTGTATTATGTGATTAAACAAACCGAACAACTGTCAGAGGATATTAAGATGGGGTGAATCTACTCTTGGCCAACATGATGGCTTAAACTGTGCTAGAGACACTTTGAGTGAGGTGCCTGATTGTGAACAGCACCCCGTTTTTCATCAAGGGCCGAAAGTAGATAGAGAACATATTGATAACAGACGCTATGGCCTGGAGCAAAATTCGACTTTCTAACTCACCCCGAAGATAATCTGTTTGGTCAGGTCGGGGCCCTGGGCAGGCCGTCCAGTTCATTCCAGGAATATTATTGTCCACAAACAATTGCCTCGTAGCTGCCGCTTTATGACAGGGTGTGCTGGTACAAACAAACATCGTCTGCGAAATGTTTCTGTATTGTATAGTGCACAATGCTGTAACATGTGTTCATGTACTTGCGCATTTAGCATTTTCTTAAGCACAAGAAGGTGATCAGACCATAACCACGGAAAACACTGCCATACCGTAACACCACGTCATCTGTTTTTCACTGTTGATTCTACACATGGTTGCAGGTAACGTTCTCCAGACATTCGCCCAACCCAAACTTTGCCATCGGACTGCCCCAGAGTATAGCTAGATCATCACTCTAAATCATTCGTCTCCGGCTGTCCTTTGCACAGTGGCGTCGTTCTATCGTCCTTCGCATCATCTCAAGCGTCGGTTAGTACCGAATACAGAAATGTATGATTTATGCTGCTGATTTATGCGGCGACTTATGCTGCTCGACCGTGTACCCCACTCTTCTTAAGTCCTTACGCACAGTCACTGTACTAGCTGGACAGCTGGTAGCACTTTGGCTTTCATGCGATTTACTGCTCGACGGTCCGTGTTCATCAGTACAGTGAGGTCTGTCTGGTCTTGGTTTACCTGTGGTGGTCCTTCGCGTTTCCACCTCACAATGACCTTATCAACAGAGTACTTGGGTAGTTTTAGAACGGTTGGAATGTCCTTAATGGATTTGTTACTCAGGTGTCATCCGATAACTAGTCCACGTCCGAAGTCACTGATCTCTACCTAAAGACACATTCCGTTTTTACTGGCTCTCTACTAACAATACAATACTCTATGCCCCCTTTTACACTGTCCGGACCGCGTCTTGTGAATCTAGTGGTCAATTTCGCATCACATGGGGGTGTCCAAATACTTTTGATCAGATAGTTAAACTATTTTACCGGATTCTTGATATTCACGATACACTCGTCAAATGGTTGTACAGGAAAATCCCCATTCACCCCTACCTTTGAGATACTGTGTCGCATCGCTCAAGCTCCGACTATAGTACCGCTTTCAAACACACTTAATTCTTGATAACCTGTCATTGAAGCAGCAGTAACCCATCTAACAACTCCGTCAGGCACTTGTATTATACAGGCGATTCCGACCGTAGCGCGGTGTTCTGCCTGTTTACATACCTATGCACTCATGTTCAAAACTAAATCGTGTGTGTGTGTGTGTGTGTGTGTGTGTGTGTGTGTCACAAAAGGCAGTGGGGGATAGGTTTTTTGTAAATAACAACAAAGGCTTATGGTAACGAACTGATATTATGCACTAAATTCTACTCATATTTCGCTCAGAGTGAGAGCATCATCACAAAACTAAGGTATTCCTTCAGTAAATTTAGCACGGGTGGATTCCATAACTATTAAAGCAATAGTAGCTGACATTGGCACTGCATGGATACATGAACTGAAGCACCGTTCTAAAACGTTCACTTGTATGTTATATGCACGAAGATAGTTCAAAGGGTCATTGTATGCATCTTGAATAGGCGGTAGCCGGCAGTTCAGTCTCTTGACACAAGAGGTAGCACCATCCATAGTCCAAATTCGTTTATAACAATAGAACACAGTAAACAAATGGATAGAGCTCCAAATTTCACCCTGAGCGCTGAGTCATCATACACTGATGTGACAGATAGCATTGGACAATCACAGCAAATGTCCTGGTGTGAAAGAGGTGGATTATACTTTGTAGTCATCTGAGCATTGATATACAGCATTGCAGGACATACCTCCCCCCCCCCCCCCCACCACCTCAATCTTACTGAGTAAACTGCACTTTAACATCCTTCATCATGTTCTCAGTCTCCATCACCACATGCCGGTCGCAATCTGCCTCAGTGCCCATATTCAGAGGTTTTGACCCACTAACAGATATGTTATATGTAGAAGTGAATAGTAGTAGTAGCTCACTGGCAGAAATTGATATCTTCTCATCCACTACATCCACAATCTATCCCTGTAGTATCACAGAAATGTCCCAAGGTTTATTGGATGGTGAATATTTTGCATGCCAGTACTGACCTGCACTATGCTGTTTGAGACTCCCAGAGCACTGCCGATGCTGCTCAGCAGGTTTTGGCTGCAGAAATTGAAAGCCTCGGGTGGTCTCCGGCAACTCGTGGACAGTTATATGCGTGCTCTGCTGTTGAATGCCTTCATTAGTGAGTGGTACAGACAACAGTAGATACTTATCCTACTCCAACGAACTGACCGGTTCCGCTACAGTATTCCATGTGCTGGAAGTCACTCCCTCTGTTGCAAGTCCTGACAACCTGGACCGTTATGCAGCTGCACATCTTGACAAGCTGGAGGGCACTATGCTGCAGGCCCCAATTATACTGTTGAACGAAGAAGAAGAACTGTTAAGTGCAATAATAATAATATCAATTACAGACATAGATGTAACAGATATAAGTGTAAGAGTATTAAGCAGGGTGTACTTATTATTGCACTTTTTTCTGTTCTGGAAGATGCTGGGCGATTTCACCAGCTGTTGATGTTTCGTGGTCCTTCCACTGACTGCGGCTGGGACTGGTGAGCTAGCGTGCTCACCTTATACTTCCGGTGTTGCCAGATCGCATGTTGGGGACTCGCACAGACATTGGTCGATCTGGGGTGTGGAAGAGGATGGTTTGCTGCAACCCTGTCTGTGTGGCTATGGGGAGAACAACTATTGTTACGGGTTTCCGTGTGGCGTCCCCCACATAAGAATAATATCACTTACTTGCTGAACTAGTGACAATAGCCTTTTGTGTGGTGGAAAAGGTTGGCTGACTAGCCATCTCAAACAAGGTTGGTAGTTTGAGCATCAGTAGCCATCTGTGTTAGTTCTGAAATTCATCTTAAGTTGTTCTTCTACATCATCATTATTTGCCAAAAAGTATTCTTTTTATGCTCCTCCATTATCATTTCTTTCCTGTCCTTATGTAGGAAGCTATGGACACAGTCTTCTGCTGCATGCGTACAGGTAATACAGTTATTAAAGTTCTCTCTGTCTGACACCAACAGCTCAGTATAGACTAAGATTTTTCCACCAATTTCCAGGTGAGGGAGGGAAGGGGAGGGGTAAGAAGGAAGGGTGGGAATGGGAGGGAGGAATGGGAGGGATGTTAAGGGCTGGGGATGTCCCAGTTCTGGAGGTAAGTGACAAATTTGGCTGGAAGCAGTAGGAATGCTTCTACAGAGCGGTAACATGTGAAAATTCAGGTCTGTGAGCACCGACACGTTTTGTTTGTGGTGATTCAACCGGTCAGAATTTCTGTGTGTTTTGGTTTGCAGAAAGCATTTTTTTCCACATGGGGCGAGGTAACGTGAAAGACTCATATTCTGGCTGTTTTTGCTCACCTGAAGGTTACAGTAGTGTGAGAGTACCACTATACGTGAGGGATGGGCATGCCATAGTGTCTGAATATACTGTGTTGCTATTGGAACTGGACGGCATGAAGGTTGTATCTTTTATTGAATTCCTTTCGTGTGTCGATATTTGCGCTAAACACTGAGGCGTTTGAAGATGTAAGCGACACAGATTTCGAGTGATTTTGCTCATCTGGATGTCGTGATACCATTAAGAATTTCTGGCGCACGTGTTCCATGTCCACATTCAGAACGTTTACAAACGCATCAGAGCAGGGACATATACACAGCACACACCAAAATATACAACACGTGACGAACACTAAACCATACTACATACAACATGGCATAAAAGAGATCGAAAGTGGCGATGCATTTGACTACATTTACGACATTCAAAGCTTAAGACTACATCTGGAGGGTGAGTTAGATACGAAATAAACTGTCCTCAGAGGTTCCGAGATGTACCCACAATTTTCAGAGCAACTCTGTTATGGTCATATGATCTCATGTGAGACGTGTCTTAAAACGCAGTGCTAGCTTGGAGTCATAAGAAATGGTACAAAATCCTACTTCTTACTGACCACTGACCTCAGAAATTGTGTCTGCGATTTGGTATCAGACATGATGAACTGAATCACACACTTGCGTTGGATCGTATCGTGAGATGTGACCAGTGTGTGGTCCAATGCGGCTGCTGTGACATGTCCCAGGAAGGCTGGGCGCGACAGACGAGAGGGCTGTCCCTACAAAGGCACAACAGAATCACGAAGCACACTACTGTCGACAGGGATGGGCACTTCCCAGAGGTGGAAGGGGGGAAGGACCCTCTGATGGGTTTGGGATTTACCACAGAGGGAGAGAGTGATTAACTGAAAATTTTATTAGCTAATCAATTACTTTGATATCAAGTTTATATCAAAAGTGCACCTATACGAACTTTCCCCTATTATTGATTAATCCTAAATTATATGTCTAGCAAAAGGCGAGCAGGAGCTCGTTTTAAAGAAAACAGACTGCCGCAGTTACAAACTATAAAAGAGCATATAATACCACAGTTTGATAGAATAAAGTCGTGTGGATCTAAGTTCACTATTGGAATCTGCAAATGCAGGCACTAGAAGCCTCTAAAATGGTTGGCTTGGACAATTTCAAAGCTTCAGTTTCTTTTACCGACAATCGTAAGGCTGGATATGGCATTTCATGCAGGCATTTTACTACATTTGTCACAGGTAGAGACCTGTGACAATAATAGTATACGGCAGAAGTGACAACAGTTTGTGGAGGAAGCGAATATGTATATGACAGAGCAAGGTGTGGAGAAAGGAAATGTTTGGAACAGTGGCAGGAGTATGATACGTGATCATCATCAACACTGTCCCGCAGAGAATAGAAAACTACAGCTAGTGCAGTCTGTACATAGCTCCATCCACAGCTACACAATTAATGTGACTTTACCAACGACAGACAACTAGTAAACAAGTTGTGTATCGGTTTTCACGAGGCACAAGGCACTTGCGGCCCAAAATATTTCGGCCCTAATATTTCAAAGAAACTTGAAACAATCTGCCCACAAAATATTCACATGTGTCAAGTAAAAGTGTAAACATGACTACAGAACATATGAAACGATTCCTAGATTCATTCCTTGGTGAGCGTGTAACAAGTGAGACGAGCCTATTGCCGTGTGACTCCTGGTCAGGTCATACAAATTGTTCCATTCTAGAATCAAGTTTTCCAAACGAAGGTATTACCGTCCCCTTGAAGTTTACTTCTTTTCTCAATATAAGCTCTGTATCAGAAGGATTTTGTAGCACTGCAGTGTGTCAGACTAAAAGTGAAGAAGTATGATCGTTATTTCACCATCAACATTTACCCTGAGATTTATAATTAATTATCTGCACCAAAGTATACACCTGTGTTCCAGTATGCTTGGCGAAAACCAGGCTATGACAGTGATGCAACCATATTTTTATTTGAAAACGTAATTAGTGTGACTTTTGATATTGGGCTGCATGAATACGGAAGTGGATTTAAATGTAAGAACATGGCTTTAGTGAGACGTACACGTTGTTTTCTTCCGCTTTGTTTGACCACTTCGTCGGAGTCCCTCATTTTCACTATGAGAACTAATGTAAGCACTATTAGATTTGTAGGATATGTGTGTTTTGCACTATTTTAATTACTCTAAGCAGAGAGTTCTTGTCACTGTTGCTCGAAAATGTAATGAATTACGTATAATTTCGCTGCTATTATATTCATATCTTGTTGCTTTGTTTTTCTCTATTAAAATGTCACTTCCAGCAGAATGCAACGTTTTGCATGGAAATGACACAGACACCTTTTTATGCGATCTAGTGTTACTCTAAGCATGGTTTCGTGCAGTTCCGAGCGTTCGATGTCAAATGTGTCCCATGTCAGAACAAACAGCAATCCAGCAGCGGCTTAGTGCCGCTGCATGCTTGACGGTACCTGTAGCAGTCAGCACAGTGCCGTCGCTCCTGGATTGCTGTTTATTCTTCGTATTTTTCTGTTCCTGTTAATAAGTATACGTAAAACGAACAGTGGCGTATTCACTGTTTTTTTTTTTTTTTTTTTTTTTTTTTTTTTTTTTTTTTTTTTTTTTTGAGGGGGAGGCTATGCCTGTCATTTTACTACCGCTCAAATCGAAAATTAATTTTACGGATGCATACTAAATTAATGTTCAAATTAAGACAATTAAAGTGTGTCATTAGTTTACATTTGTACAATCCAGTTGCTAAGAAAATTTTCTGCACTGATGCTATTAATTGCCTGTTATTATAGTCTAGCCGACGTTAATTTGCGTTGAAGTGTATAAAATATGCTTCTGTCTGCTACTTTAATACAAGTAAATGGGCCAAATGATTCAACCATTCACTAGAAATTTAAAGTACAGAAGGAAGACGGTGGTCTCTTTGTCTCGCCATGTCACTATTTTCTTCTCTGTGAATTGTCTTCATGGCAAGCCCATTCACTAGTACTTCGCTACTTGTACTCCATAGGTACGTCTTGATTCTCTTGAGAGTGGATAAACCGCGCTCATTCCTGGCTATTGTCTCTAGTAGAATTTCCAAGAGCAGTAGAAACGGAATGATATTATGCTTGATCTGATGGCCACGAGCAGACAAACATTCTACAGGGTTTTGAGAAACTACTCCAGTCTACTCATGCGTTGATGAAAGGTTTTCACCTCAGCTGTTGTCGTTAAACCTGCAACTAATCGATTTAAAACATAAAATAAATGGAGTCTCGTAACTCCATCAGTAAAACCCATGTCTTCAGTTTTTCGTTGTAGAAGACAAAAAAGGTTAAAAAGTTCACAATGTATCGAAAATCGATTGTGCTGTGAACTAATGAAGACACCCAAAAAGTGTATGAATGCAAACACTTTGTAGTAATCCTCAACATCATCACTGGTTTCCTTATTTGCACAATGTTCTAGTAGTAGGGTAAAGCCGATCCTGGGCCATTTTGTCTTTGTGGTTGTTCTGTTAATTAATTTATGACCCTCTTGTTCTGGAAGACTTTTGGTATCAAACTGATGTAATAATGAATTAAATTGATCAATTAAACCACCTCTTCCCCTCCACTTAACCTATTGTTCAGCTAATTGGCATATGACCCCCTGAGGGTTGATTCATGAACTCTTGGGATAATTCGTCCATCTGAGAACTCCCCATTCCCCCCACAACCCACCCTCCCAATCCCTATGGGAAAAGAGATGCCAATCCCAATCAATTGATATCAAATCAATTGATTTATTAATTAAATTGATCAATTATTATACCTTGCCCCTCTGGGAAATACCCAGCCCATACGAGGATCTCTCCCCTCTACTCCCATCCCTACCACATCCCTCACGATAAATTTGGATTTTTTTTATAGTAAACTCGAATATTTTTGGTAAATTCAAATAATAACTACATTATATTGCATTGGTCATAATAATGATTAATAACAATATATTCTTTATTTACATAAATTCAATTAGCATATTACTGGTGTGCAAGGATGTAGGGTACTCTCTTTATTTCACCATCTTTGGAATACTGATGCAGTCGATAACATCAGAATCCAAGATGACTGACATCAAATACTGGTGCAGTCTGACTCCCCCCCTCCTATTGGTTTGGAAAATCCAAACTTTTTCTTGTAGGTGTGAAGCATGGGAGTTGGGGAGGGGCAGTTGTCATTGATCAAGCTTTGTAGCTATACCCAGTTTTGTCAGTAACTGCTGGATGTGGAGAGAATATTTCCGATATTACTTCAGCACTCAAGAGTTGCTCCAGCCAGTGTAGCCAATAGCTTATGTGGGAAAGATGGGTAATAATAACAGGACAGTAAGCTATCACTGAAGTGTAGGGAAATAGCCTCTTGCTGATCTACAAGTGAATTGCTGCTGGGAGGGACATAGGATGAGTAATGATATTATAAAACCGATGTACTGTCTCCTTGCGGCTATAAATCCCTGCCCATATATATACAGGATTCCTGTAGTTACATCATTAGGGAATGAAACACACTTATATTTATTTATGAGTTGCAAGTCGCATCCTAGCCAACAGAAACATGATGAATACATTGTGTGATATTTTTTATGAATCTACTGCTCATTATTTTACTTGGACACTCCATCTCAGGACGAAAGACTGACAAGTCACATCCAATCTAGTCCATATAACGAGTTTATTTTGAAACCAAAGAGCCGGCCAGCCGGAAATTTTCTTAGTTATACCGCTCACTACACCGCTTAGTTATACCGCTACAGCCATGGATTCTGTTCACTGAGCCCTCGTGAACACTCCTGCTGCTGGCCGTGACACAATGGAAAACAAGCTGATGCAACCTGGATGTATAGTACTAACTGCAGTTTCATCCCTGACATAAATTTCCCAATTAAAAAAATCCAATTTACCCAGTTTGAAATGAGGATTTTGTTTTATCAATACACCTAGAATTTCTCACATAAAATGTAGATTCTTTCCTTTTATATGAGCTATTTTTCAAGAAATCAGCCCATACACATGTTTTCACATCGCTAAAGTATCGTTACTTGTTGTCAAAATCCTGTACAGCACTATGGCACAGGCCATATTTCCTCTAGCTATTCTCTCATCAAGTAGAAGATCTTTTCATATCAGCTTAATATCTGCCATGTTCTGCATCACAGGACTAGAATATTAAACTCATGTTTGGCTCATGATAGAGCGCTAAGAGCATACTGTACTTCTGTCACAAATGCTTCATCACTTTCGAACTCTCTTAAAGTAACCAAATGTCCCATCACCTGCAAAGTCTCTTAAGGTAGTAGCACGGAGGAATTGTACTTATCAGGTTTATACTACGTATCACTTGATAAATTCAGTAATATAGATGGTTTTATTGCGATGGTCGTCTCTCTCTGTGTAGGTGAGATATGAAATTCCCCTAAAAGATCTCGTCATTACGGCAAAACGCCCGATTATCGCTCGAACTCGTGAATCATATCCGTGATGATATCGTCCTCGCTTTCAGGCGCCCGGCGACACATCATTGATATCGAATTAACTGACTAATTAATTAAGTTGATCATGAGAGTTCCTTTGGATGGTGACCAATTTTTTCGTGCAGTTGGGTTACACTCACCAGGTAACCATTACAGACGCTTCCGTGACATCTCTGGTGGCTTCTCACAGGCTAAATAATCACTTCCCCCGATGCCAAAATAGTTGACAACCGTCGTCAAATAACTGAAGATATCCAATGGTAATGGCGTTCTGTCCCTTGGTTGCCTTGTCATGATGGTGGAAGTAAGTCACTTAGAATTCTGATATCCTACTCCGGAACTCATCATTACGAAACTTGTCGGTCTATGGGGGCGGTAGAATGTTTCATATTCTTCTCCATCCCTGCGACGCCTCTGCCCGCATCCTTCCACCGCCGCCCGGTCGCAAGTGAACAGCAGCAACCCGGGCCATTGGGTTGTGAAACTCCGTCTGCACGTCAGTACTGTACCGCTCCCAGTCCACAAGCCACCGTTCGCCATGTTGGACAGCTGTTAATCATTCCAGACTCGCAAAAGTTGTCCTATCTTTCTTAGAAGGACTCGGCGCTTAAATGCCACTGGGGTAAATACCAAGATGATGAACAATATGGGCCCCTTCATCCCTCCGTTCTGAGGTGTGCTTTTGAAATATCCCGGGAAGGCTGACCCAGTGAGCAATAGCAAAGTACCCATCTGCTCACTGCCCCCATTCGAAATGTGTATAACTGTGCAGACCTAG
Organism: Schistocerca gregaria; assembly: GCF_023897955.1. Taxonomy (NCBI): domain Eukaryota; kingdom Metazoa; phylum Arthropoda; class Insecta; order Orthoptera; family Acrididae; genus Schistocerca; species Schistocerca gregaria. The sequence continues at coordinate 432,881,308 of NC_064921.1, forward strand.
GTTTCCCTCAGAATACAGCCCTGTAGAAGCATTCCTATTGGCTCCCGCCAAATTAGTGGGCAGACACTCCGAGAACTCATCTGGGAATCCTTGGAGGGAACGCAATATAGTTTTAAAGGAACAGTATTGAGAACCGAAATTTGAAGCTGACTGTGGAAGCACTCTACTGCCGCCAACATACATTTCACATAAAGACCACTATCATAAGATAAGAGAAATTACCGCTCGTAGAGAGGTATATAGACAGTTTTTTCTCCCTCACTCTATTTGCGAGTGGAATAGGGAAAGAAATGACTAGTGGTAGCACAGGGCCTCAGCTATTATGGAGGAGTACGATACCAACCGACGAACACTTTGGTTTATAGTTGCAACCTGGGAAATCTTGTTTCTGACATTGTCAACATAAACTATATCGAAGATAGTGCGCTCCTTAGGAAGAAGAATTTAAATGTGCTTAGTCCTATTACAGAAGCATTTTGTGATAAGATTATCGTAAGTTAAATCTGTGAACAATTGGACTGTTGGGATCAATTAGAGAAGGCATGATCTAATGTTGAATAAGGAGATGTGAAACTGGTTTAGTTGTTATCTACATAGTAACTTCTTTGAGTATGTCAGTGCATGATATGGTGTCACTGTGAAGCTACTATTTCTCCTACATGGGAGCGAAAGTGTGACAGCAAAAGGAATATGGGATAAAATCGACAAGGAAGCACTGGAAACAATTTCGAATAAATATAAAAACACTCTGGCTCTACCATATAAAGTGAATTAGCTGACGTTAAAATAGATGTTGTAATGGATGAGATGCCTGAAACACTGCAACATCAGCGAGTAGACGACTATTCCGTTAAGGAATTTTACATAACGCAAAATTTTGACGGGATTTTTAATAAAATAGAGATGTGCGACTACCTAATATCAAACGACGACTTCTGCATCGAATGAGACCCTCTGGGAAGCTGCGTTGTGATTGTGGACAACTATAATTGGAGCAGACTGTTAAATCTCTACGACTTTCCAACTATAGAGTAAAGGTATGTAACTAATTTATATGTCAAACCACAAGCCCGGGTGTAAACAAAGTTGTCGGTAACCATCTTATAGCTTTAATAAAGTGTCCAGACAAGCGATTATGAGAAACATTTACGTCCGCCTCCACTAAACAGCATGGCATCACCAGACTGGAGGCTACAATATACAGCTACAAAATGGATCATGTGTTTTACCCTGCACAAAACTGTTTAAGTGTTTTAAATTCTAACAAGCAGTATTTACAGTATGCCCCACTGTACTCTGTGCCCATCATATCCATGTGTTGTCAATGATCCCATAACTTAGAAAACAGCTATTGCAAATGCGCAGGTGAGACTTACACATTACTTTAAACACGGTATGTGGTGAAATATGGCTACTAATGGCTAATGTAAAATATCTGCATTTACTGTTAATAGCAATAGTAAGTAGCCATATGCTGGAGTCTCGAAAAACCTGTTTATAAAGCTCCATCCTCGAAAATGGTACAAATGGCTCTGCGCACTATGGCACTTAACATCTGAGGTCATCAGTCCTCTACATCTTAGAACTACTTAAACCTAAGGACATCACATACATCCATGCCCAAGGCAGGAGCGGTCGCGCGGTTCCAGACTGAAGCGCCCAAAACCGCACGACGACATCGGCCGGCGCTCCATTCTCACCAGGATCTACTTAAAAAGGATGGTTACATTGTCTCTAAGTGAGCTGGATTGGATACTGTGCATTTAGCAACAGAACAATCGTTTGCGGAGCTTAAAACCGACGGCGTAACAACATTTAATGACCAATCGTTTGCGAAAGTTTTTTATGCATAAAGTCCTATACGGAAGTTCCACAAGAGTGTGTAGTAGAAGAGCTGGTACGTACACCCACGAAGAAGTGGAGTGTTACAGCAATAGTATTACGAAGGAAATAAGAGGCAAGATTAAAATTACCGCATGCTCTCGTCTAGAAGAGTGCTCTGGAAGGAACAGAGCAAATTGCTAAAGGCACAAAAAATAAAGTCTACATGAAAAAATTTGATATGTTTTGGAATTAGAGAACATACCTTCTTTGTACCTGTCAGATTACTGGCTGGAGAAAGAATTAGAAGAGTCCAGTGTAGTTTTGAATTATAACATAAAAGTTTAAGGTGGACGTTATCAAAACCAAGTCAATCAAAAATAAAAGAAGTGTTGTTTTCTGTCTGTAAATGTATACAACTTCTGACAATAAAGCTCGGTGAATGATGTCAGAATGGTCGATTGGGCAACACTGGCGACTCACAATGCTGCACCTGCGTAGCAGCTGGTGTTGACAACCTGCCCTCACTGGAATTCAGTTGAGGATCGTGTGTGTTCCATGTTAAACCTGTTGGACAAAGTGCATGTTTAGAGCCCATGAAAGGTGGAGCATAAAGGATTGTCCATTAAACCAGTCGCATATAAATGCTGGTTAGCGGCGAATTTTCCACAGGCTATGTGATACCACGTCGCTTGGACTGATAATGGGAGCTACAGCTGATGAAAGTTGCACCATCCACATCATTAATGGATACTTGATCTCAACGTTGTTGCAAGATACGTGGTCAGAAATTGAATGTATATAGAAATTCCTTGGATAAGGGGGGCATCTACATGGGAGGACAGTGCCGACGTAGCTAAGATCGCCGGCTGGAGTGGCCAAGTGGTTCTAAGCGCTACAGTCTGGAACCACGCGACCGCTATGGTCGCAGGTTCGAATCCTGTTTCGGGCATGGATGTGTGTGATGTCCTTAGGTTAGTTAGGTTAAAGTAGTTCTAAGTTCTAGGGGACTGATGACCTCAGAAGTTAAGTCCCATAGTGCTCAGAGCCATTTGAACCATTTGAACCATAGCTAAGATCCACAAAAATATAGACAGTTGCACAATTAGAGGTGCAACATGTCCTTCTGACACTGGTGGTTAAATGGAGGCCGGCATGTAAATATCCAAGAGTTGTTCCATGAGTGAGTTCCCTATACCTGACCATTTTTGTTCATGGGGTTCAGATACAAAGCCACCACACGACAACGGATGTTGGTGAGCCCATGTCTGCTAGCTTTGCGGGGAAGGGTGAATGTATCATATTTGACCTTAAAAATGTTACCAGCCATCATTAAGTAGCACGACGGGATCTGGAGGCTGCGACCAGTCGCCAGCAACATTGAAAGGCCCTGTGCTATGTACACCAACGTGGAAACTATATGCTCATTCAGATACTTCGTATTTTGCAAAGCATCAAGGCAATGGAGGTTAAGTTGCTGAAGGGTCATGTGGATGACTTGGAGGGTGTGCTGGAAGTTGACCACTGCAGTGCAACAGGTGGTGGATGTAAAGATGACGCCAAGGTATCAGAAGCTCTGGACGCAAGGTAGAGGCGCCAATTCTTCTCAAGCACATGGCTAACTGGAATCACCATAGATCTGGCTTCATTCAAAGAACTGCTTGCCACATCCTGAACCTACAGATCAGATCGAGTACACTTGTGGTATATTCTGGTGACCGTATCAGGAGCAACAGGTGGTTTGCATAGGCACAGCACCAGAATTTGTTTTGCCACAGGATGAATCCTGACAAGTGTATCATGAGACTCCCAATAAGTGGCTCCAGGGCGAGAGCATAGAGGAGCATCAGTAGTGTGCATCCCTGACGTAAGGAACTGCAGGTCAGTATTGGTCTGGTGATATGACTGTTAACCTGGACAAGGGAGCCTGTGCTAGAATAGAGACCTTGTAGGGCATCAGTGAAGGGAGCCAGGAAGGCTATCTACACCATGACAGTGAAGAGGTAACCATGCCACATCCAATCAAAAACACTGTCAAAATCATGACTTGTCTCAAATCCGTGATTCAGTGACCGATCAGTCTGATGACGCCTCGGTTGTGGTTTATCTAGATGAAAAGGACCATGATGTTACTTTTGGCAGACCGACCAGCAGTGACAAGTGCGAAGCTTTAGCAAACGGATGATCTGGAAAAGACTCTGCCGCATTAGCGGCTCGGCTGTTCTGCCGCCGTCTTTGGCAGTGTTTGTGTTGGACCATATGGACACATCTCAGGCGTAGAAGACATCAGCATGGAGCAGCAATGTCGAAGAAGCACGGAACCCTACTCAGGTGAGTCCGGCACCCGCGACGGAGCAATACATGCATGACAGTAGCAATGGTTTCCAAGGACACCAGGCGAGCGACGTTACCAGCTGCCCACCTTCTGTTGCCTACTGGCGGAATTCCTACATGTGGAGGTTCAAGCATACCAACTGGCTACGATTAAAATCAGCAACATTAGTACTCAGGTGAAGATATTCCTTCTGTGGGAAATGATTTGGGCTTCAGACACTAATTCAGGAGGTGCACTTGGCCACCCTGCCAGATGGGGCCAGTTACGCTTCTTCTGGTGATGACCTTGTACACGGTGTAGCCACGTATGTTCATGAGGGGGATATTAGTTGATGATGTCATACACTTGCCATCCCTGAGTGTATGGCATGTACCATGATGGGCACCTGTATTGTAAATTTGCGTGGCTCATCTGGCTCTAGGCACAGAAGGGACAGAGCTCGACATTACTTCCCTCTTTCTTGGCCGCAACAAACACTGCCTGCTTAGAAGTGACTTCAGTTGTGTGTTACATCAGAAGAACTAACAACCACACTTCAACCCTTGCCAGGAACTGCGCTTTGCCATCCACAATCTTTCCCTTTGTGAAATATGGGAGATTCGCAATGACTATGCACAAGGCTATACATTCAGATGGGCCACACAGTGAGTCACCAGGATTGGATTTACATTTCCCAGAGGCTTGTCGATGCTACCCAAGATGCACAACGGTGACCCTTGGCTTTATTGGACCCCTGCACATGTCAGTACCCTCCTGCTCCCACAACGGGTGGTGTGGCACAGTCGTGTACTGTGTAAATTAAACACTACACGCCATACCAATCTTGACTGTCAGCAGCATGTAGTGGAGGTTTGGACTGCATGTGAATGCCGGCATCTAGCATATGCGACGATGATGGCTTGGTGACTGGAATGCATCTAGCCTGCAATATGACGAGTCTTGATGCAGTTTGGCAGGGAAGTGTCTACACGGAACTGCCCTACAACAGATTTCAACTTCACTGTCCTTTGTGACTTTAATATGTAACCAGCTTCTCCAGCCCTTCAGATGGATTGTAACAGGATCAAGGCTCACATAATTGTGCTGACCTGCCGCAGGTTTCAGGGAGTGGTCGTGAGGATTTGCCGTCAAGATACAGAGTGTCAGGAAGACCCCTCAATGCATCACATTGTGATTTACAGGGAGCACCATTGGCAACAATCGGTCTTAGGACTTGTCACTCCTGAAGGGCACCGAGCCATCAACCAGGCAGATATCGTGGCTGGCTTTGTGGAACACTTCCGCCACATCTACCAGTAGGAGCAACATGAAGTTCATGGTTTTGAGCCAGTTCTGTCCCACGTCACTCGCACCATCTCAGGCATTAAAATTAGAAGTCCTGATGGAGGACGTTACATGTGATTACATCAAGGATGCAATAGCAAAGGGTGCTCCAAAGAAGTCGCCTGATGTGGATGGTCCCACTGTGGAATTTTACCAGTCTTTCCAAGATCTGGTGGCGCCAAAGCTGACTGCGATGTTTCACAAACTGTTAATGACAGTCGCCATGGTTATGCCATCGTTTGACAAAGACATTATCAACACAATTAACAAGCATCAAGGGAGAATACAGTTGCCCATTAGCGCCCCCTAACCTTACTCAATGCTGACTACAAGATATTTGCACGTATTTTGGCGCCATGATGTGTCGTATCCTTCTTAGTATACTGTCCAAAGGACAAACAATGCCGAGTGTATCTGTCAATACCCAATTACTTGCTTTTTCTATACTTTCATCCGTTTTTTACGTTGAAGGGCATCCCGAGCGTGAGTCATCTTCAGTGTCTTGTCGGCCATGTAGGAAACGCTTGAACGACTCAAAAACTCTCGTACATGATGAGCAATCTTCGTCATACACTTCTTTGCGTAAAAAATAGGTTTCAGTAGCAGGTTTTCCTGGTTTCATGTGAAACTTCACGGCAATTCGTTGCTCTGTTATTACACATATCATTTTTCCGCCCAAACAAAGTAACAGTTCTCACACAAATGAAGGCCACTGTCGTAGTGATTTGAGAGACGCAGCATTCTTTTGGAAAAGGCTTCACGCAGCACAGCTACTGGTTGTTCATCTCTGGCGCATGCGTGTTTACTCTGTGACAGCATCAGTCTCGTTATTTTGTAGCCACACCTGGTACGATATCAACAGTATGCATAACAAATTTTTGCAGTTTGTTAACATTCATTTATGATGTTGTATCACAGAAATAGGTTAAAAATGACGTTGTTATATGGCAGTACAATCATTGCTTATTATTAATGATATTAGTAGAAATGTTACTGATGGCCAATGACAGGTAGACAACCATAAATAATATTAGACTGTATGCACTCATAGCGCATTTTGCAGATGATGAGATTCAATTAAAATCATACATTTTACAGTGAATACAATCAGAAGTAAGATACACTGCAGAAACTATTCTTAATTGCTGATAGCTTTTATGACGAAATATTATGTCAAACTAAAAATCAATGTGATAATAATGAATAATACTTCAAACATGGTGCCAGTTGCAATACTTTTGGATCTTCCATAAGTTTTGTATTTTGCACATTCTTTGCAACATGCAATATAAAAGACAACAAAGAAAACTGTTGATTCGGTCAAACAGTTATGCTTTTCAACGAGAATAATTTAACCTTAAGAAAACTTGCTCAGACACGTAGAAATTAAAGGAAAGTCCAGTCTACAACCAACTACTCCCATAACGGGTGGGAATTGTTCAATTTCGAAGGTGTCCCATTATACCATCAATGAGCTCCAAGGAAGACACGAGCTGGAAACTTCGAACGTTGTGTACAAGGCCATTTATATATCTTGTGAAAAGTCTGAAGGCTTCTCTCCTAAAGAATGACATGCTGCGTTCTGTTTGCTAGAAACTCTTCAGTCCAATCACACTTTTGGTCTGATATTCTGTACTCTCGTATGTCAATCATTAAACGGTAGTGCGGAACCGTATCGCATGCTACAGAACTCAAGAGACACGCCATCTACTGCTGCTTTGTGGGTCTTTTGGACGAACAGGGCGAGCTGGATTTCACACGATCCTTGTTAACTGAAGCCTGGTTGACCCCTAAAGAGGATAGTTTCGTTCTCTAGAAATGTCATAATGTACAAACATAAAACTTGTGTCGAAATTCTACAACACACTCACGTATGAGATATAGACTTAATCGGTCTGTGCGTCTGTACGACAACCCTTCACGAAAACTACAGCACACTGCAGCTAGAAATGGTGCAAATTCTTTGGCACCCTCTATGTGGAATCCGATTGGTATCCCATCATATCCAGTGGCCGTTCCGCTGTTGAGCGATATTTCAGTTGCTTTTCTATCCCACGGACACTTATTTGGATATCTGTCATGTTTTCGTTCGTGCGACTAATTAAAGAAGAGACTACAGTGTGATCTTCCTTTGCGAAACTGTTTTGAAAAAAAGATGTTCAGTATTTCAGCCTCTTCTGTCACCTCCTCCGATTCAGTGACATTAGTTTCAAAATGGTTCAAATTTCTCTAACCACTATGGGACTCAACATCTGAGGTCATCAGTCCCATAAACTTAGAACTACTTAAACCTCTAACTTAAGGACATCACACACATCCATGCCCGAGGCAGGATTCGAACCTGCGACAGTAGCGGTCGCGTGGTTCCAGACTGTAGCGCCTAGAACCTCTCGGCTACCCTTGCCGGCTGCCATTAGGTCATCGAGTGTCTGGACAGATGGCTTCGATCCGTTTACTGCTTCAAAGTAAGACGAAAACTTCTTAGGATTTCCTGTGAAGTCGATAGATAGAATTTTACTTTCGAATTTGTTGAATGCTTCACACACAGCCCTTTATGGAACCATGAAGACGTAGATACGCTAATTCGGGCTTCGTTTAGTTTTCATCTGTGTATATGGCTCCGGACACGTTTAAATTCTGCAGTAAAGCTCTCTTTGCTTTCGTATCAGCTTTCTACCACGACTGCCAAACTATAGAGGATCTGTTACATCCCTCACAACTTTGCTCTGTACGTACCGGTCTAAAGCCTATTGTACGAAGTTCTCGAATTTTTGTCAATTGATACTCAACATTGTTTGTGTTGGAGAAGTAATTTTCATGCTGACCCCTCAAATAACCTGAAATCTCTTTCTTCTTGCTCTTGATAAACAGGTAGATCTTCCTACCTTTCTTTGTTTTCCTACTTACAGCAGTATTCAGTGACGCAAGACTGGCATTATGATCACCGATTCTCTGTTCTACACTAATTGAGTCGAAAAGTTCGTGTCTGTTTGTCAGTAGCTGTTCATTTTTGGAACACAACCTACGACCAGCTTAGCGACAGAAGTGATGACACTTTCTGCAGGACCTGACCATCATTTTACAGGACAATGCTCAAGCACATGCAGTGCAAGCTGTTATTGACTTGTTTGACTGATGGGGCTGCTAAGTGCTATACCACCTACTGCACTCCCCTGACTTAAGCCCTCGTAAGTACAACTCGGTGTCTACACTGACGGAAACACTTCACGGCATTCGCTTTAGAACTGCTAGAAATTAGTCTAGTAGTCGCGCCGCTTGAACTGTCAACACAACTGGCACTGCTGAGAGTATCCTACGACTTCCACATCGCTAGCAACGGGTTATACACAATGCTGGTGACTACTTCGAAGGTTAGTAAAACTTTGAAACACGAATCTATTTTGTACGAGCTGTAAATACATAGTTGCCACTATTAAAGTTCCAACTCTCGTACATTTCAGCCAAAGTTTAGAATTTCATTGCTACTAGCACCTTTCTCCTCCCCCCATGAACCATGGACCTTGCCGTTGGTGGGGAGGCTTGCGTGCCTCAGCGATACAGATGGCCGTACCGTAGGTGCAACCACAACGGAGGGGTATCTGTTGAGAGGCCAGACAAACGTGTGGTTCCTGAAGAGGGGCAGCAGCCTTTTCAGTAGTTGCAGGGGCAACAGTCTGGATGATTGACTGATCTGGCCTTGCAACATTAACCAAAACGGCCTTGCTGTGCTGGTACTGCGAACGGCTGAAAGCAAGGGGAAACTACAGCCGTAATTTTTCCCGAGGACATGCAGCTTTACTGTATGATTAAATGATGATGGCATCCTCTTGGGTAAAATATTCCGGAGGTAAAATAGTCCCCCATTCGGATCTCCGGGCGGGGACTACTCAGGAGGATGTCGTTATCAGGAGAAAGAAAACTGGCGTTCTACGGATCGGAGCGTGGAATGTCAGATCCCTTAATCGGGCAGGTAGGTTAGAAAATTTAAAAAGGGAAATGGATAGGTTAAAGTTAGATATAGTGGGAATTAGTGAAGTTCGGTGGCAGGAGGAACAAGACTTCTGGTCAGGTGACTACAGAGTTATAAACACAAAATCAAATAGGGGTAATGCAGGAGTAGGTTTAATAATGAATAGGAAAATAGGAATGCGGGTAAGCTACTACAAACAGCATAGTGAACGCATTATTGTGGCCAAGATAGATACGAAGCCCACACCTACTACAGTAGTACAAGTTTATATGCCAACTAGCTCTGCAGATGATGAAGAAATTGAAAAAATGTACGATGAAATAAAAGAAATTATTCAGACAGTGAAGGGAGACGAAAATTTAATAGTAATGGGTGACTGGAATTCGAGTGTAGGAAAAGGGAGAGAAGGAAACATAGTAGGTGAATATGGATTGGGGCTAAGAAATGAAAGAGGAAGCCGCCTAGTAGAATTTTGCACAGAGCACAACTTAATCATAGCTAACACTTGGTTTAAGAATCATGAAAGAAGGTTGTATACGTGGAAGAACCCTGGAGATACTAAAAGGTATCAGATAGATTATATAATGGTAAGACAGAGATTTAGGAACCAGGTTTTAAGTTGTAAGACATTTCCAGGGGCAGATGTGGACTCTGACCACAATCTATTGGTTATGACCTGTAGATTAAAACTGAAGAAACTGCAAAAATGTGGGAAATTAAGGAGATGGGACCTGGATAAACTGAAAGAACCAGGGGTTGTACAGAGTTTCAGGGAGAGCATAAGGGAACAATTGACAGGAATAGGGGAAAGAAATACAGTAGAAGAAGAATGGGTAGCTCTGAGGAATGTAGTAGTGAAGGCAGCAGAGGATAAAGTAGGTACAAAGACGAGGGCTGCTAGAAATCCTTGGGTAACAGAAGAAATATTGAATTTAATTGATGAACGGAGAAAATATAAAAATGCAGTAAATGAAGCAGGCAAAATGGAATACAAACGTCTCAAAAATGAGATCGACAGGAAGTGCAAAATGGCTAAACAGGGATGGCTCGAGGACAAATGTAAGGATGTAGAAGCTTATCTCACTAGGGGTAAAGTAGATACTGCCTACAGGAAAATTAAAGAGACCTTCGGAGAGAAGAGAACCACGTGTATGAATATCAAGAGCTCAGATGGCAGCCCAGTTCTAAGCAAAGAAGGGAAGGCAGAAAGGTGGAAGGAGTATATAGAAGGTTTATACAAGGGCGATGTACTTGAGGACAATATTATGGAAATAGAAGAGGATGTAGATGAAGACGAAATGGGAGATACGATACTGCGTGAAGAGTTTGACAGAGCACTGAAAGACCTGAGTCGAAACAAGGCCCCCGGAGTAGACAACATTCCATTAGAACTACTGACGGCCTTGGGAGAGCCAGTCATGACAAAACTCTACCAGCTGGTGAGCAAGATGTATGAGACAGGTGAAATACCCTCAGACTTCAAGAAGAATATAATAATTCCAATCCCAAAGAAAGCAGGTGTTGACAGATGTGAAAATTACCGAACTATCAGTTTAATAAGCCACGGCTGCAAAATACTAACGCGAATTCTTTACAGACGAATGGAAAAACTGGTAGATGCAGACCTCGGGGAAGATCAGTTTGGATTCCGTCGAAATGTTGGAACACGTGAGGCAATACTGATCTTACGACTTATCTTAGAAGAAAGATTAAGAAAAGGCAAACCTACGTTTCTAGCATTTGTAGACTTAGAGAAAGCTTTTGACAATGTTGACTGGAATACTCTTTTTCAAATTCTAAAGGTGGCAGGGGTAAAATACAGGGAGCGAAAGGCTATTTATAATTTGTACAGAAACCAGATGGCAGTAATAAGAGTCGAGGGGCATGAAAGGGAAGCAGTGGTTGGGAAAGGAGTGAGACAGGGTTGTAGCCTCTCCCCGATGTTATTCAATCTGTATATTGAGCAAGCAGTAAAGGAAACAAAAGAAACATTTGGAGTAGGTATTAAAATTCATGGAGACGAAGTAAAAACTTTGAGGTTCGCCGATGACATTGTAATTCTGTCAGAGACCGCAAAGGACTTGGAAGAGCAGTTGAACGGAATGGACAGTGTCTTGAAAGGAGGATATAAGATGAACATTAACAAAAGCAAAACGAGGATAATGGAATGTAGTCAAATTAAATCGGGTGATGCTGAGGGAATTAGATTAGGAAATGAGGCACTTAAAGTAGTAAAGGAGTTTTGCTATTTAGGAAGTAAAATAACTGATGATGGTCGAGGTAGAGAGGATATAAAATGTAGACTGGCAATGGCAAGGAAGGCGTTTCTGAAGAAGAGAAATTTGTTAACATCGAATATAGATTTATGTATCAGGAAGTCGTTTCTGAATGTATTTGTTTGGAGTGTAGCCATGTATGGAAGTGAAACATGGACGATAACTAGTTTGGACAAGAAGAGAATAGAAGCTTTCGAAATGTGGTGCTACAGAAGAATACTGAAGATAAGGTGGATAGATCACGTAACTAATGAGGAGGTATTGAATAGGATTGGGGAGAAGAGAAGTTTGTGGCACAACTTGACTAGAAGAAGGGATCGGTTGATAGGACATGTACTGAGGCATCAAGGGATCACAAATTTAGCATTGGAGGGCACCGTGGAGGGTAAAAATCGTAGGGGGAGACCAAGAGATGAATACACTAAGCAGATTCAGAAGGATGTAGGTTGCAGTAGGTACTGGGAGATGAAGCAGCTTGCACAGGATAGAGTAGCATGGAGAGCTGCATCAAACCAGTCTCAGGACTGAAGACAACAACAACAACAGCACCTTTCTATTTGTCATAATCCGTAGAAGACCGTAGTTTTTGTGGAACCATTTGTTAATGGCAGGAGGCAGTACCACACGGCAGCACTCTACTAAAACAGGAAACTGACAGGGGTACATAACGCAACTAGTAGCTACTATACTAAAAAAGGGGACTGATAGACAAAATGTAGTCGAACTTTGTTAACACAGACTCCAACGCTTGTGAAAGTGATACACTATGCATCGAAATTCTGTATTGAGACAAGTAATATCAAAATAAACCAACGTGTCGAGCAGACATTATCCATTCCATGCGGTTTGTCTATTGGAGTAATAAGGCCACATGAAAAGTGACTGGTGTAGAAATACTCCATTCAGACAATCAAGACCGAGAAAAGACTGTTAACTACGGGATATTTCACAATATGTTGACGATGAGAATAACGCACAAACTAAAGGCGAAACGAAATTGAACATTTCACACAAGGTACATCGTTTATTCAAGTTTGCCTATGCAATACTACATCGGAAAAATGACGATCATATGGTGCTTCACAATACTCGAGCTGTTTCACCCAGTTTTTGAATATATCTTTCGTTACTTCTGGAGGAGTTCTGGAAATTTCATCATGAATTCGAACTTTTAACTGTTGTAAACTGCTCGCCTGGTTGTTTGGGCACGTTTTTGTAATGAACGACGAGGACGTGTCAGTAAACTGCTACGCACACGTTCGGTGTTCTCGAGGTTCGGATAGTTTTCCAGGGGGCAGTTGACTTTCGATTTGATGCACTGGCAGTAATACGGAAGTTTCTTACGCATTTCAATATCATTCCATGTTCAGGAATTGGATATCGTAGCTGAATCTTGAAATGCTTACGAAAGCCCCGTTGGGTGTGCACAACAGATTCGCCGTAGCGAAAATAGCACTACACCACGTGGCCGTGTGCACATATGGTACTATTCCTATCCAGCGCCAGTGATGGTGATGTTTAACGTCGGATATTATAGTAACTGTTTAAAATATTGCACCGTGGAAATTTTACATGTCTCTTCTGTTGACAATCGTCCGCAACTCGTGGTCGTGCGGTAGCGTTCTCGCTTCCCATGCCCGGGTTCCCGGGTGCGATTCCCGGCGGGGTCAGGGATTTTCTCTGCCTCGTGATGACTGGGTGTCGTGTGATGTCCTTAGGTTAGTTAGGTTTAAGTAGTTCTAAGTTCTAGGGGACTGATGACCGTAGATGTTAAGTCCCATAGTGCTCAGAGCCATTTTTTTTGTTGTCAATCTTGAAAAGAGGGAGAAAACTGGTTAAAAATGTACAAATTACTCCAACATTGTAAATAGCAATGGAAGGAGGTCATACGTTGGAGTGCTTACAGAAAATATTTGTAACACACTCATGCCGTCAGACATAATTAATTCAGGACAACTTCCTTACAACATAATGTAGACTCTACATATGTTTAAATACACTACTGGCCATTAAAATTGCTTCACCAAGAAGAAATGAACATGATAAACAAGTATTCATTGGACAAATATATTATACTAGAACTGACATGTGATTACATTTTCACGCAATTTGGGTGCATAGACCCTGAGAAATCAGTACCCGGAACAACTACCTCTGGCCGTAGTAACGGCCTTGATACGCCTGGGCATTGAGTCAAACAGAGCTTGGATGGCGAGTACAGGTACAGCTGCCCATGCAGCTTCAACACGATACCACAGTTCATCAAGGTAGTGACTGGCGTATTGTGGCGAGCCAGTTGCTCGGCCACTATTGACCAGACGAGTTCAGTTGGTTAGATATCTGGAGAATGTGCTGGCCAGGGCAGCAGTCGAACATTTTCTGTATCCAGAAAGGCCCTTACAGGACCTGCAACATACGGTAGTGCATTATCCTGCTGAAATGTAGGGTTTCGCAGGGATCGAATGAAGGGTAGAGCCAAGGGTCTTAACACATCTGAAATGTAACGTCCACTTTTCAAAGTTCCGTGAATGCGAACAACAGGTGACTGAGACGTGTAACCAAAGACACCACATACTATCACGCCGGGTGATACGCCAGTATGGCGATGACGAATACACGCACCCAATGTGCGTTCACCGCGATGTCGTCAAACACGGATGCGACCATCATGACGCTGTAAACAGAACCTGGATTCATCCGAAAAAATGACGTTTTGCCATTCGTGCACCCAGGTTCGTCGTTGAGTACACCATTGGGGGTGCTCCTTTCTGTGATGCAGCGTCAAGGGTAACCGCAGCCATGGTCTCCAAGTTGATAGTCCATGCTGCTGCAAACGTCATCGAACTGTTCGCGCAGATGGTTGTCGTCTTGCAAACGTCCCCATCTGTTGACTCAGGGATCGAGACGTGGCTGCGCGATCCGTTACAGCCATGCGGATAAGATGCCTGTCATCTCGACTGCTAGTGATACGAGGCCGTTGGGATCAAGCACGGCGTTACATATTACCCTCCTGAACCCACCGATTCCATATTCTGCTTACAGTCATTGGATCTCGACCAACGCAAGAAGCAATGTCGCGATACGATACACCGCAATCGCGATAGGCTACAATCCGACCTTGATCAAAGTCAGAAACGTGAAAGTACGCATTTCTCCTCATTACACGAGGCATCACAACAACGTTTCACCAGGCAACGCCAGTCAACTGCTGTTTGTGTATGAGAAATCGGCTGGAAACTTTCCTCATGTCAGCACTTTGTAGGTGTCGCTACAGGTAATTGGGCTATGCATGTATTTAAAATAGGATAATGTCATGTCTTCACACATACTTATTTCCATCTGTTATACACATAAGTAGAAGGACAAAGAGAGAGCTGGTGCAGTTTGTTAGTACAGGTTGCGTACAGCAGAGGCAGGTATGCACTCAGTGGCAAACCTTTTTTTCTCCTTCACCTATTGTTCTCCTTTGATTGTCAGGTCCTTAACCTATTGTTCTGCTAAAAGGATCCTTCCTTTGATTGACAGGCACCTAACCTATTGTTCCCCCACCTCCTCCCCCCAGCCCCTCAGGAAACGTAACCTCTCGCTCCTACAAGCACACTTTCTGATCCTAGTTACGGGAATAGCCCCTCTCACTCTCATCTATTTGATTGACTACTTAATTAAATGGATTAATTAATTAACCTCTCCCCCTCTGATAAACCCCCTCCTCTCCCACCGTCCCTCCTGGAAACTGGTAAGAAAAGACTCAGTTGTTCGGTCATTTGGAGGGAATTTGGTTGCAGTGTGTGGAATATTGTTTAAACAATTTAGACAATGTGTGGAATATTGTTTATTTACAGAGTCTAGGGGATTCAAGGCAGTGTATGGATTATATGGAAATTGGTAGCTCTTTAGTGGAGAGGAAGGATATCATAATTAGGAATTCAAGATATATTGTTTGTTAAAAAATTCAGTTTGTGGGAGTTGAATTTCTCTTGCTCATAATTCTCTACTATTTGGAAACGTGTTAAGTCTTGTAAGAAGTAATTACAAGGGGAAAACACCTTGCATAACCAAATATTCAGCACTGTACTCTGTATGTCTTAACTTAGTGTTCATCCCTTTGTGAGCACTTAACCTATTGTTCTGTTAAGCGGTTTTCCATGTCACCCCCATTACCTTAAAGTTTTGTACCACCTTTAGTAACGAATTAAGTTATTAGTTATGTCCTACCACCATTTTCTGGTACACTTTTCGAATTTCACATGCTTTTGAACCCCATTTCAGGTGCATTCGTCTTTGTCACCCTCACTCTTAAACTATTGTACTGCATTTTACATAAAAATTATGCAAATTAACTTAGTGTTCTGCATTTAACCTGCTGTTCTGCTGCATGTCACCCAGTCACTCATACTCCCTCCCCTTAACTATTGTACCGCTAACACCACATTCATATAAAAAATTTATGCTAATTATTTAAATCATATTCTTCACATGTATGGGGTAGTTTTTTTAGTTCGCAGCATCCTATTGGTTGGTGAAATAGATGTAATATAATGTAAACAAAAGATTGCAAGTAAAAAACACATCCCACCACCCAACACCCGTCACAAACGAAGCCAAATCAGGACGCACCCCCAGGAGTCAGGTGCACCAGCGGCCACCGCTAAGTGATGATGCGGCCGTCAGCTGATGAGCCATGCCCAAATATCTGTTCGGCTCCTGCAAGCATGAGGCAGTGGCATCGTTTTCATACTTGACATCTGAGAAATACCTGTCGAAATATGTGTTCACCTAGGCACCATTGCTGGCGCGATGATGCATACTGCAGTGTTGGTCCAGCGCTGAGAAATGTTTGCATAGCAGCTGACAGGTTCTCAGCATTATACCGACATCACATATCTATGTAAATGACAGCGAAGTCCCCCCTATAGACGCACTATAGAAATCTGTTGCAATACTTCCTAGAATAACACAGCCTGCATTGTTCCTAGAGATACTAACGGGACATGCAAGCTGTGTCGATCTGTGCACACGTGCTTACCTGCCTAGGGAGGCTGACGCATCACCTCGAAATGTTGGTCCTACTGTCAACATACATATCATAAACGTTAAACGTTCTCATCGCTAAAAGCCTTCATCATATCTGTGTCCAATTGCAAAAACACCGTTAATCATAAAAGCATTCTCGTTGTTTGAAAAGAGAGCACTGTCTAAGCATAGACGGGGGAAAATCAGAATAATTACACAAACAGAATTCGAAGCACTGTCTTACAGAAGAGAAAAATGGAGGAAATTTTCGATATCCTACAGCTTCTGGTCTGGAGATGTTGTAAAGTGCGCGTCATTTATGTTGGAGGCCGAGTTTAGGTTCGTTCTGCGCATCTGACGTCAAAAAACACAGTCAGCCAATGAACAGAGAACGACGTTGCCAGATCTCGACTGCAGAGCAGAGTACGGACGAGTGCCTTCAGTTTTAGAAACGTTCAGTCATAAATAAAGTAATAGAACAAAAGCAATGTCTTGATAGCAGACTTTCTTTTATAGAAAGTTTGGAAAAAGCATTTTTATACCAATTGCTTCATATTCTATTAATTAATTAAACTAAACGAGCAATAAGACTCCTAATTCAGGCGATAGCAAGGAAAGGTGTTTGTATCAATCTCACGAACCGATTTTTCTCAATAAAGGACAGCGGTAATTGTTTACTTCCTATTGTACTTCGACGAAGCATGAGTAATTCATAGTCATACCAAGAGTGTTTGTCAGTATTTTGCGTGGCCTGTTATAGTCCTCATGGAGATACATTGCAAGACGAGCTGCGTTAGCGTAACCTTTAAAGCGTTGGGTCAGTAAGCGAAAGGTTCAAACCTTGTGCGGTGCTTAATATTTTCTTTATTTAAAAACAATATCGCAGTGTCTTACTTCACGAATTTTATTCGTTTGAATGCAATTTTTTGAAATTTCTAGTGTTTTGTCTCTTCATTAACCCTTTCGCTGCTGCAGGCACGTGCTCCCCGCATTCCGCGCTGTGTGCGATTTTGTCATCACTGCACTGCTCGCCTGTGCAGACACATGGTGTTCCCACTGCTTTGACACTCTTATCATTCGATTTCACAAAAACTATTTGGCCCAAAAGTTAGATTTTTACACATCTTCTAGACTGATAACATACCCCCATAAATGACTTAATTTTGTTTCCAAGTTCATCCTAGTTATTGTGCAGCATTAAATGTAGTAAACCATTGCACGAAATTTTGAAGAGTTTGCAGAGGTAAAGGTTCATAGCGTTTACTTTCCGTATGGTCGATTCTAGTTGCCACAATGTTGAGAATGAAATGTCGACAAGATACCTAAATTTCATATAAAATTTACTGTACAACAATATCTCATTTAAGTACCACATAAGTGACTTATGTAATATTGAGACATATTCCGTCTTTCGCGACTGTAATAAAAGTTTTATTTACACCGGGCGCGTTTGGCTTTATTTTAAAGCAATTCAATCAATGAAAGGTATGGCGCATACACAATGGTACTCATGTTCTCTTTCTTGTTTTTGCTCCACAGTCGCAGTTTTACCAATGGTACTGAAATATATTCCTCTTCTGCAACTGTAATAAGCGACTTATTTAGACCAGACGCTTTTCTCTCTTTTGAAGCATCTTCAGTGGACAGTATTTTGTCTCCTCCATTGCCAAGTCACCTTTCGTAGTTTTGTGCTCGGTAACACAATATTCAACGTTTGTGTAGGCTAATCAGTGTTTTAGCAAATAAATGCTTTTTGTGTGTGCCACACACAAAAATTATATTTGACATAGCTCAGATCACTTCACTGATAGACGGTATATTCAAGTTTTAGTAAGTCCACAGTTTTGTTTAATGTATTTTGTCTACTTCCTTTTGATTGATTGAAGTGCTTTAAAATAAAGCCAAACGTGCCCGGTGTAAATAAAAGTTTTGTTACAGTCGCGAAAGACGGAATATTTCTCAATATTACATACGACACCTATGTGGTACTTAAATTAAATGAGATATTGTTATACAGTAAATTTTATATGAAATTTACGTATCTTGTCCACATTTCATTTTCAACATTGTGGCAACTAAAATAGACCATACGGAAAGTATACTCTATGCACTTTTACCTCTGCAAACTCTTCAAAATTTCGTGCAATGTTTTACTATATTTAATGCTGCATAATAACTGCGTTGAACATCGAAACAAAATTAAGTCATTTATGGGGGGAAGGTATCAGTCAAGAAGATGTGTAAAAATCTATTTTCTGGGGCAGATTGTTTTTGTGGAATCGAATGATAAGAGTGTCAAAGCAGTGGGAACACCATGTGTCGGCACAGGCGAGCAGTGCAGTGACAAAATCGCACACAGCGCAGAGTGCGGGGAGCACGTCTCTGTAGCAGCGAAAGGGTTAATGCGTCCGTGGTGGCTTTACTTCATGAACTGCGCGCTCCCTCCTAAACGTAAGCTTGCAAACTATACTATACTATGGCGTTGCTTCTCTTGGTGCGTGCGTCGTGTGCAACTGGCAACGCAGCAATCTCCCACGTCTTGGCGGGCATGCGCGAGCCGTCAAGATAAAAGAATTCAACTATAATGCCACGCCAGAGATGGGTGGTCTTCTTCAACTTGTCTTTGAACACTTGCTTTCTCAGAAATTTCTGTAGATATCTTGCCTCCATCTTTTTCGAATCAGTTTGTAGACGCTCCTACATCCACATACTTGCGTTGGATCCCATGCATCTTGCAACTACTGCCATTTCTGCAACTTTGTGCATGTGATCGTTCCAATTTAAGTCACAACTGATCAGAAGTCACAGTCATATCCACCACCTTCTGCAACCCGTGTAGAAACAGAGTGACATAAATGCTTATCCTGTTGAGAATGGTCTTTCAGATCATAGTGCACAGCTTGTTACAGTACATGACATAGCTCCATGCAGTATAATAAATCAGACTTTCAAAGCAGTGCGTTCAATTAACAATATAAATATTGCAAACTTTAGGGAAAGCCTACAGCAGCTAGACTGGGATGAAGTGTATAAGGAACCCGATGCAAACTTGAAATATAACTTATTTCACAATACATTTTTAAGGGTATTTGAAAATTGTTTTCCCAAGAAAATAGTTAAACATAATTCCAAGAAAACATATAAAAAACCTTGGCTAACTAAAGGAATAAGAATATCTTGCAACCGTAAAAGAGAACTGTATCTAACAGCAAGAGGGAGTACTGATCCCGAAATTGTTCAATATTATAAAAACTATTGTGCGGTACTAAGAAAAGTTATTAAAAAGTCCAGAAGCATGTGTATCATGTCTGAGATCAGTAACTCTGATAATAAAATTAAAGCAATTTGGAATATTATTGAAAGGGAAACAGGGCAACCAAGAGCACAGGAAGACTTTAGTGCAATAAAACTGAATGACAAGTGCACTAACAAACAATCAGAAATTGAAAATATTTTGGATAATCATTTTTTAAATGTTGTGGGGAAAATAGGATCTAGATCTTCACTAGAAGAGGCAAGGCTATTAATAGAAGAGGCCATACCTGCGCAGTTTGAAACAACTGTAATTCCACCAACCTCTCCCTCTGAAATCAGTAAAATAATAAACTCACTGAAAAGTAAAAGCTCTTACGGAATTGATGGCATTTCCAGCAAAGTACTTAAAGCTTGTTCCCCACAGATAAGTAGGATTCTCAGCCACCTATGTAATAGCTCTTTGGAGCAGGGTGTTTTCCCTGATAGACTGAAATATGCCATTGTAAAACCATTGCATAAAAAGGGGGATACGTCAGATGTCAACAACTACCGCCCAATCTCTCTTCTGACAGCTCTATCAAAAATTTTTGAGAAAGTAATGTATTCAAGAGTAGCCTCCCATATTTGTAAAAATAAAGTACTAACAAAATGTCAGTTTGGTTTTCAGAAAGGCTTTTCAACAGAAAATGCTATATGTGCTTTCACTGATCAAATATTAAATGCTCTGAATAACCGGACATCACCCATTGGTATTTTTTGTGATCTCTCAAAGGCCTTTGATTGTGTAAATCATGGAATTCTTTTAGATAAGCTAAATCATTATGGTTTGAGTGGGGCAGTGCACAAATGGTTTAATTCATACTTAACTGGAAGAATGCAGAAAGTTGAAATAAGTGGCTCATGTAATGTTAAAACACCAGCTGATTCCTCAAACTGGGGGGCTATCAAGTACAGGGTCCCACAGGGTTCCGTCTTAGGTCCTTTACTGTTCTTGATATACATTAATGACTTACCATTCCACATTGATGAAGATGCAAAGTTAGTTCTTTTTGCTGATGATACAAGTATAGTAATAACATCCAAAAACCAAGAACTAAGTGACGTAATTGTAAATGATGTTTTTCACAAAATTATTAAGTGGTTCTCAGCAAACGGACTCTCTTTAAATTTTGATAAAACACACTATATACAGTTCCGTACAGTAAATGGCACAACTCCAGTAATAAATATAGAATTTGAACAGAAGTCTGTAGCTAAGGTAGAATTTTCAAAATTTTTAGGTGTGTCCATTGATGAGAGGTTAAACTGGAAGCAACACATTGATGGTCTGCTGAAACGTCTGAGTTCAGCTACGTATGCTATTAGGGTTATTGCAAATTTTGGTGATAAGAATCTCAGTAAATTAGCTTACTATGCCTACTTTCATTCACTGCTTTCGTATGGCATCATATTCTGGGGTAATTCATCGTTGAGTAGAAAAGTATTCATTGCACAAAAACGTGTAATCAGAATAATTGCTGGAGCCCACCCACGGTCATCCTGCAGACATCTATTGAAGGATCTAGGGATCCTCACAGTAACCTCACAGTCTATATATTCCCTTATGAAATTTGTTGATAATAATCCAACCCAATTCAAAAGTAATAGGAGTGTGCATACCTGTAACACCAGAAGAAAGGATGATCTTCACTATGCAGGGTTAAATCTGACTTTGGCACAGAAAGGGGTAAATTATGCTGCCACAAAAGTCTTTGGGCACCTACCAAACAGCATCAAAAGCCTGACAGATAGCCAACTAACATTTAAAAATAAATTAAAAGAATTTCTAGATGACAACTCCTTCTACTCATTGGCTGAATTTTTAGATATAAACTAAGTAAAAAAAAACTTAATCATTAGTGTCATGCAATATTTTGTGTAATGTAATTTCTTGTACAGACATCTTTTATTAACCTGAAACGTTCCACATCATTACGAAGTGTCGTATTCATGATCTATGGAACAAGTATTAATCTAATCTAATCTCTAATCTAAGTTCGACAGGTACGTGTTTTGACCATTTAGTGGAAATGGGAGCAAGTTGTCATAGCTCTGCCAACAGTGTACGACGTGTAAGGTCAGCGCCAAACAAAACCTGCCCCTGCAGCATTAGATAGTATAAAAGACAGTACGGGAACTGGTAGAAGGTGAGGATTTTGCTGCTGCATTGTGGTGTGTCTCCAAACCACATACAGATACTACAGTCGAAAGCAGATCTGCGTCCCTCGAGGCCCATTCACCTCTATCAGCCCAACATGCTATCTTCATTATTCTGAACCATCCAACAGCAAAAATTACGAACTATAAAAGGTCCACTAACTTTATCTGATTGAGAACTCAATAAGATTTTTACCACATCTTTCTCCTTCCTTATATCAAGAACAAACACTATCTGTGTGCTGGCATCGAGCACATGTGATGATCCTATTAAATATCCAGGTATTGATCCACTGCACAGGCCAGTTTAAAATTTCATCACATGTACTGTAGGAGGATGGCCGTATCCCACAAACTATATTATAAGTCGAAGAGGCCTCCCTGTGACCCTGTATCATTGTTTGGAACATTGCTTTTTTCTGCTGTAACACGCTTTGTACACTGCCATACATTTTGTGTTTTCTGCCACAACTTTGAGGTTTGTGTCAGGTTCTAAACTGATATTCTGATCCATTGCTTCTCACAGAAAACTAGACGTTGCACGTTATAAGTCATGTTGTTACTGCTGCTACCATAACACACCACACACACTGAATAATTTTAAATAAAAGACAGTTACAACTTAATGAAACTGGAAGAGGTTGGGGGCATTGTGGAGAGTTTCCAAACTGCAGTCTGAAGGTGATTGACGACCTCTACATTTAAACTCATCTGTCACAGTGACGGAATTAGCTGATGGCTCTGTGTTCCGTTTTGGCTGATTCCTCACATTGCAGACATGTACGCGATCTCTGTTTCAGTGCTAGCCATTCTCAGAAGGTGTTGCCCCTCCACCAAAACTCTTTCTCCACCTCAAACAGCCGGCCGCGGTGTTCGTGCGGTTCTAGTGCTGCAGTCCGGAACCGCGGGACTGCTACGGTCACAGATTCGAATCCTGCCTCGGGCATGGATGTGTGTGATGTCCTTAGGTTAGTTAGGTTTAAGTAGTTCTATGTTCTAGGGGAGTGATGACCTAAGATGTTAAGTCCCATAGTGCTCAGAGCCATTAGCCGGCCGCGGTGGTCTCGCGGTTCTAGGCGCGCAGTCCGGAACCGTGCGACTGTTACGGTCGCACGTTCGAATCCTGCCTCGGGCATGGATGTGTGTGATGTCCTTAGGTTAGTTAGGTTTAAGTAGTTCTAAGTTCTAGGGGACTAATGACCACAGCAGTTGAGTCCCATAGTGCTCAGAGCCATTTGAACCATCCACCTCAAACAAGCGATGTCAGTCAGTCATTATGCAGTAACCAACAGTGTACCAGTGGACGGATGGGATGGAGAAGACACCGTCGACGTACTGTAATAATAAGCTTCACAGTTGATAGTGTGAACAATTTTAACAATTTTACAGTAATTTCAACACTAAGCGACAGCATGTTTCCCCAATCTCAGTGTCATAGCTAAACCGCCCCTTCTCTACTTTGCGAGTATCATTCTGAATGTAGATAGATGACTGTGCAGTATGTCCATTCATGGTTAATTCTCGAACACATACGTCGTCAAAGTATACCAGACATCAATCTACATAATTGTAACACCTCGAGCAAAGTGCACAATTTACTATTTGCCTCTATGTG
The DNA here is from genome assembly GCF_023897955.1 of Schistocerca gregaria. Lineage (NCBI taxonomy): Eukaryota > Metazoa > Arthropoda > Insecta > Orthoptera > Acrididae > Schistocerca > Schistocerca gregaria. The sequence continues at coordinate 432,905,112 of NC_064921.1, forward strand.
ATTGGGAGTCACAGAGCATTCTCGCAATTTTAGGATGAAATTAGAGTCTGAAAGACCCCCTTACACTGCTTTTGACCAGTGTGCCCTGCTGCATCGTTACCAATTTAATCTGCAACCGACCAGAAGTAGACCGCTACATTCCATGCCCCTTGAATGAGTGGAACTTGACGAGTCCTCGCCCATCCAAGTGCACAAGATTTCTCTAGATGCACTCATGTCGAGGAGTTTAGTACTCCTTATCGATGTATGGTAACGGATTTGAAGTGTTTTGATGTAATAGCATACGGTTAAGAAGAACAAGAAATGGGTGACTTTTATGCATGATGGAGCTCCAGATAGATGGAACTCGAAGCATTTTACGTAATCAACTACACTATTAATTTTAAAGTATTGTTCTAATGTCTGGGATCAGTACCAGGGCGGTAATGGTAAGAGAGAACATAAACACATGCACTCCTATGGCTACATTGTTCTGCACTTAAAACAAGCTATAATGTTAGATCGCTAGAGTTTCTGACCTATCAGTCATATGGGATGCAGCGCTGTTAATATTCCAATGGTGGTGGTGGTTAGTGTTTAACGTCCCGTCGACATTCAGGTCATTAGAGACGGAGCGCAAGCTCGGGTTAGGGAAGTATTGGGAAGGAAATCGGCCGTGCCCTTTCAAAGGAACCATCCCGGCATTTGCCTGAAACGATTTAGGGATATCACGGAAAACCTAAATCAGGATGGCCGGAGACGGGATTGAACCGCCGTCCTCCCGAATGCGAGTCCAGTGTGCTAACCACTGCGCCACCTCGCTCGGTTTAAGATTCCAATGTAAGAAATGTACTTCCTGTGCATGACATACATCCTTCTTGCAGGTTTCTCTGCGTTAAACTATGGTAACAAACTGTAAAACGAAAAAACTACTTCCTTAAAACAGTGACTGTGTGATACATGAACAATATAGCTTTCCAGAGATGTATAGCTTTCACTGTTCACATCTGATCATGGTTCAGGAATTATACTATGCCCACATCAGTCCTACATAAAATGATCATTAGTAACAGAGAATACCTCTTACCAGGAAACAGATAAACACATTGCAGCACTTTCCGACATGTCACAAATTCCTATCGCTATATTAGTTATGAAACTGAAGTATCGATTTTATACCAAAGATGAGACAGGGGAATGGAGTACATCACATAAATCTTTGTTTATTTAGAGGAATGTGTCACGATTCATCACACATGAGATGGAAGTCCTCTGATGACTGAGAGGCTTGCTGTTAATGATCGCAAGTAGACACTGCTCTAAGATTCACACAGAACACGCAGTTGTTTATGAGTCAAACACAGTCTTTGTCACACAACTGATGCATCCTGACAGAATATCAGGAAAAAAATGGTCAAATGACCTGCAACCACTTCTCCCTCCTCTCTCTCTCTCTCTCTCTCTCTCTCTCTCTCTCTCTCTCTCTGTCTCTCTCTCTCTCTCTCTAGAATGCAACATCAGTCTACCATTAAGTCACACCTCATTACAACTCCATCTCAACTGACCACTCCATCCACTCTATGTCATCCTTTAATACAGATGCCTGTAGGTTTAGAGTCAGATGGTTCTCTGTCTTCCTGAAAAGCGTCAAATACAGTAGTCATCTTTCCCTGGCTCCCTTCACTTCCATGTCGATGTTTTCTCGGATTCCTCTTGCTGTAGCATACTTGTGCTCATGTACAAATTATTCTGGGCCAGCTAGAAGACACAAAAGTAGTTCCTCAATTTCCCCACATTTTGGTTTATATTCCCTCGATTTATATGTATTTTTTGCAATTCTGTCGATTTTATGTCAGTTCTACCCATGTGATCATGTCATAATCTCTCGTTCCGTGTTCTAAAATTGTTTGTTAATGTAGTACAACTGCCAACATCTAGTGCAAATACACTTATCGGGAGGTGGAGTATAGCACTGTAATCGATTGTATCCCCTCACCTCCACTCCACATATCCCACATTTGCAGAGCATCTGCTCTGTTTTCTGTATGTTTGTGTATGTGCATGTGTTGCAGACAGCTCCAAGGAACAGGTCCTGCCACTGGTGGAGCCAACTTCGGACATAGAATACATCTTTGGACGTGACGCATGGTGGTCCACCTGTGAGCCCTATCCCAGATGCAACGAATGGTGTATCAGCCTTTGAACATCGCTCGGGATATATAGTGGGCAGCAGATCCACATTCGAACGCTAACTCGGACGTGACACATTGTGGATGCGCATCCTAACATCGCTCCGAATATAATGCGCAGAGGATCAACACTCGAATGCTAACTTGGGTGTACCGTGGGTCATAGGAGCCATCCGCGAAACATCCATGTACACAGACATACAGAAAACAGTGCAGACACTCTGCAAATGTGGAATATGTTGTGTGGAGGCGACTGAATACAAATGGCAGCAGTTGCAAAATATGTAGGGATTACCACGTTAGAATATGTAGGGATTACCACGTTAGAATTTTACTGTAGCAGACAGGTTCGAGAAAGGTGACTTTTTTTCAAATATGAGATTGCCAGAAATATGATTCACTAGCGGGTGTAAACATTAAAGGACTTCTCCATAGTATCCAATGCAAGTATGTGGTAGAGCGGAAAGACTTGATTCCAAATCATAGACATCATTTCTAGTGAATAGCATAACACTAGAGAACTGAGAGCTGGTGTACATTTCTTACAACCTCAATCAGCACACCATCTACTGTTTGTGATCCTTCTCAATCAACCATCACCTATAATCCATTAAAATATTGCGGAACCTCTGACATGGTATCGAAACAATACATTACAAATACTGAAGAAATATCTAGCGGCGGCATGAGGGAGTTGCAAATAGCGGTTTCATACCACATTCATTAACCGAATCACTTTCAAAATCCAGCAATTTTATCACCAGGTTGCATCATGGCCTACGTGTAACCGCACTGCTGGTCTGATAATGTACAGTCCTACCTTCACCGTCTACATTCAGCGTCACGGTATTCGTCTGGAAAAACCAATTCATTCAGAGGTAATGCCATACCTCGATTCATAAAGCCAGTATAGCTTTTAACATGGATACTTGTGTACACCTGTAGAACCATGACTGCTTGTGATATTAATATAGTCGTGTTTTTTAACATCTGCAGTTTGTAAGACGATTACGTCTCTCTTTCTAAGACCCAGTGGTACCACTCACAAGAAAAACTTATGAGACATATCCACCCATCGTTGATTTTCGGTCGGTATTATTTCGTATCGCCAGCAATCAGTTACAGGCGAAATATTACACTTAGCAGTAGGGGGTGCGTAATAGGTTTGCTTTGCGCGTCAGGATTATGAAGTATGTGTTTGTGTTCCGACATGTGCAAAGGAAATGACTATGTCCAGTCATAAGGAAGGTATGGATTTGATGTGGAATACTGTGATCGCAAGGGAAGAGTATGTCAAGTCAAAAGAATGGTACATATACACTCCTGGAAATTAAAATAAGAACGCCGTGAATTCATTGTCCCAGGAAGGGGAAACTTTATTGACACATTCCTGGGGTCAGATACATCACATGATCACACTGACAGAACCACAGGCACATAGACACAGGCAACAGAGCATGCACAATGTCGGCACTAGTACAGTGTATATCCACCTTTCGCAGCAATGCAGGCTGCTGTTCTCCCATGGAGACGATCGTAGAGATGCTGGATGTAGTCCTGTGGAATGGCTTGCCATGCCATTTCCACCTGGCGCCTCAGTTGGACCATCGTTCGTGCTGGACGTGCAGACCGCGTGAGACGACGCTTCATCCAGTCCCAAACATGCTCAATGGGGGACAGATCCGGAGATCTTGATGGCCAGGGTAGTTGACTTACACCTTCTAGAGCACGTTGGGTGGCACGGGATACATGTGGACGTGCATTGTCCTGTTGGAACAGCAAGTTCCCTTGCCGGTCTAGGAATGGTAGAACGATGGGTTCGATGACGGTTTGGATGTACCGTGAACTATTCAGTGTCCCCTCGACGATCACCAGAGGTGTACGGCCAGTGTAGGAGATCGCTCCCCACACCATGATGCCGGGTGTTGGCCCTGTGTGCCTCGGTCGTATGCAGTCCTGATTGTGGCGCTCACCTGCACGGCGCCAAACACGCATACGACCATCATTGGCACCAAGGCAGAAGCGACTCTCATAGCTGAAGACGACATGTCTCCATTCGTCCCTCCATTCACGCCTGTCGCGACACCACTGGAGGCGGGCTGCACGATGTTGGGGCGTGAGCGGAAGACGGCCTAACGGTGTGCGGGACCGTAGCCCAGCTTCATGGAGACGGTTGCGAATGGTCCTCGCCGATACCCCAGGAGCAACAGTGTCCCTAATTGGCTGGGAAGTGGCGGTGCGGTCCCCTACGGCACTGCGTAGGATCCTACGGTCTTGGCGTGCATCCGTGCGTCGCTGCGGTCCGGTCCCAGGTCGACGGGCACGTGCACCTTCCGCCGACCACTGGCGACAACATCGATGTACTGTGGAGACCTCACGTCCCACGTGTTGAGCAATTCGGCGGTACGTCCACCCGGCCTCCCGCATGCCCACTATACGCCCTCGCTCAAAGTCCTTCAACTGCACATACAGTTCACGTCCACGCTGTCGCGGCATGCTACCAGTGTTAAAGACTGCGATGGAGCTCCGTATGCCACGGCAAACTGGCTGACACTGACGGCGGCGGTGCACAAATACTGCGCAGCTAGCGCCATTCGACGGCCAACACCGCGGTTCCTGGTGTGTCCGCTGTGCCGTGCGTGTGATCATTGCTTGTACAGCCCTCTCGCAGTGTCCGGAGCAAGTATGGTGGGTCTGACACACAGGTGTCAATGTGTTCTTTTTTCCATTTCCAGGAGTGTATTTCTCTTTCCAGAGCCACACCATTCAGCAGGGTGTATTTCCGATACTTCACTCATTGTCAAATGTCATTCAATGGGGATGCATGCCGCGCAGAGCCGGTGGCCTGTGGCGGAAATGATTCACGTTTCTGGCTAACAATAGGAGCTGTCCAAATGGAGAGACCTGTTGGGATGCAGAAATGTAGCTGTTATTTAGTTGAGAGAACATCGACTGTGGTTTTTGCATCTAGCAAGTGAAGGATGGGTAGAAGACACATTTGCTGATTCTCTAGACATAAGAAACACCTTTGTTGACTTTGTAAATTATATGGATGGTTTGGAATATGTTATATCACCGACATCAATATTCGTGAGAGTAAATATTAGTATCCTCTGTTTTTTTATAGTTTTCACATAACGGTCTTCACAGATGGGAAAAGTTTCTAGTTACTCAATGGTTTACAGCACGCTCCACCTGGCTGAAGTTTCGGGTTCCTAGAGAAATAATTTCCAGTCTATATCTTGTTGGACGAGTGGCACTGCTATGCAAGCGGTATTGCTATGTGCTTGATATCGAGAACTATCGCGAAAATGTTATGATATTCTGACAAACCATGTGAAATTACATGTGTTCTTGTAATCCCACAGGCTGGAGATGGGTGTTGAAAAGCAAGCAAGAAAGCAGGTTGGGATCAGAAATAATAAAGTCTTTGTGCCGAAGGGGACCGACCCAGCCTTTATACAACAGTTTTGAGAGTGGCTTCGGCCCACTAAGGGCATTCTGGTCATGCATCCGGAATAGATGACCACCCGACCTCGCGTAAATATCTAGTGCAGCCAGGAGTATATTTACAGTGCTTGTGCTTATGGCGTCTGTCTTCGCGGTATATGTTTGTCTGACGGTCGATAGCTACATGAATGATGTAAAAGGGGCGATTTCGTATGGCGCAGGATACGAATTGTTTGTTTACTACATCGACACGGTACACAGTTATATATTGCCGGGTTGCACATCGGTTTCATGCTCTAATATTCAATCTCCTGTCCTCAGTGGCAGAGTAGTGTAATTGAGTAAGAGTCTTTTCGTATTTGACGATCTGTGGGCCACTTTGCAGGGTTTAATAGTCGGTGCAATATGGTGATCTGTACAAATAGTTTTTGGCACTGAAAGTCTTATCTGCACAAAAAACAGACAGGCAGTGCTCCCACGCCTGTGGTATCAGTAATTTGGCAGGTGAATCAATAGGAACCAATCATAATGCTACATTCATTCACAAGACATCCTTTGTGCCAGGACTTAAAAGTCTCTACAAACTGATTCGAACATGATAGAGGCAAGGTATCGACAGAAAGTTCTGTGAAAGCAAGTGTTCAAAGACAAGTTGAAGCACACCACCCATCTCTGGCAGGGAAGCTGTCACTCATCCGCAACTGTGGCATTAGGACATCTCTAGACCAGTAGCAGTAGGGTACCGAAAATTCCCTCCATTTTTATTTTTTGTAAGACAGTGCTTCGAATTCTGTTTGTGTAATTATTCTGATTTCCCCCATCTATGCTTACACAGTACTCTCTTTCCAAACAACAAGAATGCTTTTATGACTAACGGTGTTTTAGCGAGCGTGCACAGACATGATGAAGGCTTTCAGCAGTGAGAACATTTAACGTTTCTGAGATGTATGTTGACAGCAGGACGAACATTTCGAGTTGATGCGTCAGCCTCCCTAGGCAGGTAAGCACGTGTGCACAGATCGACACAGCTTGCATGTCCCGTTAGTATCGCAAGAAACAATGCAGGCTGTGTTATTCTAGGAAGTATTGCAACAGATTTCTATAGTGCGTCTATAGGGGGGACTTCGCTGTCATTTACATAGATATGTGATGTCGGTATAACGCTGAGAACCTGTTAGCTGCTATGCAAACATTTCTCAGCGCTGGACCAACACTGCAGCTATGCATCATCGCGCCAGCAATGGTGTCTAGGTGAACACATATTTCGACAGGAATTTCTCAGATGTCAAGTATGAAAGGGATGCCGCTGCCTGATGATTCTGGGGCCAGAACGGACACCTGTGCATGGTTCAGCAGCTGACGGCCGCATCATCACTTTGCACTGGCTGCTGGTGCACCCTGACTTCTGGGGGCGAGTGCAGATTTCATGGTGTTGGCATCAGGCACTGGGTGGTGGGATGGTATTAAACTTGCAATCTTTTGTTTAAACCATATTCCATCTATTTCACCAACCAATAGGATGCTACAAATTAAAAAAACCTACCGCATACATGTGAAGAACATCGATTTAATTAATTTGTGTAAATTTTTTATATCAATGTGGAGTTAGCTATACAATAGTTAAGGGGAGGGTGTGTGTGAGTGGGTGATATGGAGTGGAACAGCAGTTTAAGTTCAGAACACTAGGTTAATTTGAATAATTTTTATGTAAAATGCAGTACAGTAGTTTAAGGGTGTGGGTGACAAAGAAGAATGCACCAGAAATGGTGTTCAAAAGCAAGTGAAATTCGAAAATTGTACCAGAAAAAGGTAGGAGGGCATAACTACACTCCTGGAAATTGAAATAAGAACACCGTGAATTCATTGTCCCAGGAAGGGGAAACTTTATTGACACATTCCTGGGGTCAGATACATCACATGATCACACTGACAGAACCACAGGCACATAGACACAGGCAACAGAGCATGCACAATGTCGGCACTAGTACAGTGTATATCCACCTTTCGCAGCAATGCAGGCTGCTATTCTCCCATGGAGACGATCGTAGAGATGCTGGATGTAGTCCTGTGGAACGGCTTGCCATGCCATTTCCACCTGGCGCCTCAGTTGGACCAGCGTTCGTGCTGGACGTGCAGACCGCGTGAGACGACGCTTCATTCAGTCCCAAACATGCTCAATGGGGGACAGATCCGGAGATCTTGCTGGCCAGGGTAGTTGGCTTACACCTTCTAGAGCACGTTGGGTGGCACGGGATACATGCGGACGTGCATTGTCCTGTTGGAACAGCAAGTTCCCTTGCCGGTCTAGGAATGGTAGAACGATGGGTTCGATGACGGTTTGGATGTACCGTGCACTATTCAGTGTCCCCTCGACGATCACCAGAGGTGTACGGCCAGTGTAGGAGATCGCTCCCCGCACCATGATGCCGGGTGTTGGCCCTGTGTGCCTCGGTCGTATGCAGTCTTGATTGTGGCGCTCACCTACACGGCGCCAAACACGCATACGACCATCATTGGCACCAAGGCAGAAGCGACTCCATTCGTCCCTCCATTCACGCCTGTCGTGACACCACTGGAGGCGTGTTGCACGATGTTGGGGTGTGAGCGGAAGACAGCCTAACGGTGTGCGGGACCGTAGCCCAGCTTCATGGAGACGGTTGCGAATGGTCCTCGCCGATACCCCAGGAGCAACAGTGTCCCTAATTTGCTGGGAAGTGGCGGTGCGGTCCCCTACGGCACTACGTAGGATCCTACGGTGCATCCGTGCGTCGCTGCGGTCCTGTCCCAGGTCGACGGGCACGTGCACCTTCCGCCGACCACTGGCGACAACATCGATGTACTGTGGAGACCTCACGCCCCACGTGTTGAGCAATTCGGCGGTACGTCCACCCGGCCTCCCGCATGCCCACTATACGCCCTCGCTCAAAGTCCGTCAACTGCACATACGGTTCACGTCCACGCTGTCGCGGCATGCTACCAGTGTTAAAGACTGCGATGGAGCTCCGTATGCCACGGCAAACTGGCTGACACTGACGGCGGCGGTGCACAAATGCTGCGCAGCTAGCGCCATTCGACGGCCAACACCGCGGTTCCTGGTGTGTCCGCTGTGCCGTGCGTGTGATCATTGATTGTACAGCCCTCTCGCAGTGTCCGGAGCAAGTATGGTGGGTCTGACACACCGGTGTCAATGTGTTCTTTTTTCCATTTCCAGGAGTGTAGTTACTTAATTCGGTATCAAAGGTGGTACAAAACTTTAAGGAAATGGGGGTGACATGGAAACCTGCTTAACAGAACAATAGGTTAAGTGCCGACAAAGGGAGAAACATTAGATTAAGACACGCAGAAATAAACAATACTCCCCATGTTCTCAAAATTGTTTAAACAATATTCCATACACAGCAATCGATTTCTGGACAAATTCTTTAACTAAATAAATAAACTATATTCCATACACTGCTATAAATAATGATATAATATTTAAATGTCTAAACTGTTTAAACAATATTACACACATAGCAACCGAATTCCTCCAAATGACCGATCAACTGAGTCTTTTTCCTGCCAATTTCTGGGAGGGAGGGTGGGAGAGGGAGCATTTACCAGAGGGAGAGAGGTTAATTAATTAATCAATTTAATTAAGTAGTCAATCAAATTGATAAGGGTGAGAGGGGCTATTCCAATAACTCAGACCTGAAAGTGTACTTATAGCAGCGGGGGGGATGGTTTCCTGAGAGGGGGATGGTTTCCTGAGAGAGGGTAGGGGTGGGGAGGAGGCAGAGGTACAATAGATTAACTCTCTTTGTCCTTCTACTTACATACGTCCTAGATCTAAGCTTTGGTAGCCGCAGTTTATTGTTTTTCTGAACTTTATTTCCATCTTCTAACTTCAGCTAAGCTTTGACGGCTTTAACTGGACTGTAGTCTGTTTTATTAACATACAAGCATGTACGGATTGCTTTCCTTACCAACAAACTATTGTACATATTAACTGCCCAGCCACAGTATCTGCAAAATCAGCTTCTCCCAAGACGTCTAGCACAAAACACTCTTGTGATCACACATTGCTAGCTATCAAAAGCCAACCCTTATACGAGGGCATCCTGAAAAATGGCTTCGAATTTCTTAATGTGAAAACTCTTAAAGCTTTTTGTGTAAAGCAAACTTTTTTAACATTCTACATCTTTATTCTTCTTGTCTACATATTTATTTCGCACCCTGGCGATGAGCACACTTCCCCAACGAGACACGAGTTATTTGATGCCAACACTGCAGAAAGTTGACAGAGCCGCAACGTCATCTCTGCTTGCACTGCTTCATCACTATCAAAGTGAAGTCCTCAAAGGTCTTCTTTAAGTTTTGGAAACAAAAATCGAATGGGGCCATTTCAGGACTGTACATGGTAGTGAGCGATGACAGTGAATCCAAGCTGTCAGATGTCTTCCAGCAGTCTCATGCTGAAGGAGAGGATGCTCCACGTGTGGACTAATTCTTCGAATTCGTACTTTCAGTTTTCTGCAGCTACAACCCTCGACTACACACACCAACATAGTTACGTTACACACTGCCATATTATATGTTACAATATGGTGTCCTCTACCGGTAGAGGGTGGGAAAGTCGACTGAGTAATACGGTAGAGGGTGGGAAAGTCGACCGAGTAATAAGCATTTAGAACAGAATAATAAATTCAGTGGCATTACTTTTCAGTATGTACACTAAAACACGTGGATTGTGGTGGATGTGGAGTGTGTTGTAATGTTAGTTAGTGCATATTAGGCAGATGTGTTGACTTTAGCTATCTTATATATAGCTGTATGCCTACAAAAATCTAGCTTCATGACCCCGTAACAATGGTGATGCTCATTATACTATTCTCCTACGTTGATACCATGGAATACTGATCAACTACAAGTGTCAAAGCTTAGATTTAGGATGTATTTAACATACGGAAATAATAATAATGTTCAAGGAACTGTCTCATCCTACTGTAAACACTCATAGCTAAAAAAAAAATTTCAAATGTGTGTGAAATCTTATGGGACCTAACTGCTAAGGCCATTAGTCCCTAAGCTTACACACTACTTATCCTAAATTATCCTAAGGACAAACACACACACCCATGCCCGAGGGAGGACTTGATCCTCCACTGGGACCAGCCGCACAGTTCTTGACTGCAGCGCCTGAGACTGCTCAGCTAATCCCACATGGCACATAGCTCAATTATGCTACTTTTTGTGTCAGTTTTAGAGACGAAACTGGCATATTCCCCTAGACCATGCTGTAACAGCAATAGACATACCAACAGAAATTTTAGCAGGAAAGTTCTATAAACCAGTCAGAGGAAATATGCAGGACCTATGGCTGTGCCATAACTGAACATTAAATGAGTGTTCTAATAGATCAAGTGCTTTGGAGGTGATTATCACCGTATTTATGTGTACGTAATACTTTGCTGGAATTAGTTTTAAGAAAAAAGATCTGAATGTTTAATAGAAATACTGGACATTCTGTATTGTTTATATTGCGTTTCATGTTCTATTGTTGAGTTAGAAAGTAATATCGTGTAATTATAGAAGCTAAACACATCAATGTAGGAATCAATAATATTTAGATGCATCAGTTCTTAATGTAAGTGCACGGTGATCTTAACACTTCCATAAAAAGACAGATGAGCCTTGGGAGTCATAACTTTAGTGCAATAACGTAGAACTGGCAGGCAATACCAGTCTTCTTTTCCATGTGACGTTTTTCTGCAGGGTCAGAAAGACATCATTTTTTATTCCTGGTGGAGTGCTGGGGTTTGTATCGTACTGTAACATACGTCTGAAGTAGTGGGCTCTTGAGAAAGACGTGTGCCTCTGCTTCAAGATAGGAAACAATGTGCTCCGGTCTGTAGGAGGGTTGGGTGTGATAGCGGCTGTCCGCTACTGGACGATGTCCACTTCTAAGATGTTTTCGCTATCAGAGAAAAAATTATTCCCACTGCCTGCATTCCCTTACTATTATCGCAGAAGTGGTGCGTGCCGTGATAGTTCTGAGTGACAACTAGTGGTTACATATTGCCTTGCTCGTGTTCGATGTGTATGCCTCAATCTTTTTACAGACGCGCAGAGTCCCTCAGCGAAATGCACAGTGGCGAGCATGCAGGGACTAGCAGTGTCTGAGTCATGGGAAGTTCTCTGCAGGCAACGGCTGTGGTGCATCAGCCACCGGCGGCTGAGGCCGTGTCTCTCGCACTCGGCGATCTTTCACCATTAATGGAGAGCCACAAAGCGTCGGATAAATATTCTTTTTCTTTAATCGACAGATGCGCTGCACCCCACCACAGCCCGCTTGTGACCTCGAAAATGAAACAGTGTGCACCTGAACCGAAATATAATCCTATATTTAAGAACACCGACTGAAGCGGCGTAAGATAGTGTTACCTATGCACAGCCACGAGCAGGTGTCATCCTGCCTAAAACTAAATATCTAGAGGTAAGCATAAACGATTCCTAATGGCTGAAATAAACAAAGTAATGTGGTTTTCGGATCTACACTACTGGCCATTAAAATTGCTACACCACGAAGATGACGTTCTACAGACGCGAACCGACAGGAACAAGATGCTGTGATATGCGAATGATTAGCTTTTCAGAGCATTCACACAAGGTTGGCGCCGGTGGCGACACCTACAACGTGCTGACATGAGGAAAGTTTCCAACCGATTTCTCATACACAAACAGCAGTTGACCGGCGTTGCCTGGTGAAATGTTGTTGTGATGCCTTGTTTAAGGAGGAGAAATGCCTACCATCACGTTTCCGACTATGATAAAGGTCGTATTGTAGCCTATCACAATTGCAGTGCATCGTATCACGACATTGGTGCTCGCGTTGGTCGAGATCCAATGACTGTTAGCAGAATATGGAATCGGTGGGTTTAGGGGGGTAATACGGAACGCCGTGCTGGATTCCAACAGCCTCGTATCACTAGCAGTCGAGATGACAGGCATCTTATCCGCATGGCTGTAACGGATCGTACAGCCACGTCTCGATCTCTGAGTCAACATATGGGGACGTTTGCAAGACAACAACCATCTGCACGAACAGTTCGATGAGGTTTGCAGCTCCATGGACTATCAGCTCGGAGACCGTGGCTGCGGTTACCCTTGACGCTGCATCACAAACGGGAGAGCCTGCGATGGTGTACTCGACGACGAACCTGGGTGCACGAATGACAAAACGACATTTTTTTGGATGAATCCAGGTTCTGTTTACAGCTTCATGATGGTCGCATCTATGTTTGGCGACATCGCGGTGAACGCACATGGGAAGCGTGTATTCGTCATCGCCATACTGGCGTATCACCCGGCGTGATGGTATGGAGTGCCATTGGTTACACGTGTCAGTCATCTGTTGTTCACATTGACGGCACTTCGAACAGTGGACGTTACATTTCATATTTGTTATGACCCATGGCTCTACGCTTCATTCGATCCCTGCTGAGGATGTTGCAATGACGCTGTTGGACTGGATCAAGTACAGCCCTGTTCAGTAACTGTATACTCCCTGCTGCAGTCTGTGACTGAAATTGACGCCGTACCCAGTCCCTCTGTATTGGAGCTCTAAATAACTGAGCTGACCCTCTTTCTCCAGCGTTAGCTTGTGGGGGATAACACCGGTCATCAAGGGACGACTACAAAAGTAGTATTAGTTTATTTTCTTTCGATTCTGCAGTAATATCTACATCTACATTCATACTCCGCAAGCCACCTGACGATGTGTGGTGGAGGGTTATGTTTGTTACACATACTTGTAAGCAAAATTTATAACATTTTTTTTTTTTCTTTCTAGATGCCCTTGATAATGTTGCAACGAGTCAGATGAATGTTGACCCAAAGGCAGAGTTGAATAAAATATTAAAAAATAATATATCGATCATGCTGAAGATGAATGGTTGAAATCCCAATGTGGTCATACCAACGATGGTGATTTTTCATGCAGGTATTGCGAATTATTATCGTGGACATCTGCGTATATCTGTCTTTTGTGCACAAACGTGATACTTATCAATATTGATACTTACCAGTAGCGTTCTTTTGCTTTTCCTTGCAAATGTGGCGGTTATGTGCAGACTCAGACTTGCATATACAACAACAATTCCACAATCTGACATGATGATGATGCATCAGTCCTGCCCAGTCTGTCGTAGCGCCCGCATACGTCACAGTCCGGTCCTTCAACGTCGTGGCACAGACTGATAACACGAGCGTGTCAGCCAGCACAGTTACACTCTCTCTGTCCTGGACGGTTTCATAGGTGCTGGCGCTGGGCATCATGTCAACATCACCTAGGACCTAGCTGTAGCAACTCCACTGTCCACTCTCTTATGAATCATCAAGTAAATCTTGCAGCTGGATTGGATTACTCTGTGATCGCTGGCGTTTTTAGGGACAGGATCTCACAAGTTCGCACTGACAACATTGTTGTGGGGTATCAAGATCTTGCCACTTTCCTTAATACTTGTCAGCAGCTTACTGAATGCCCTTCGTACCAAGACTGTTTTCTGAAATGCAGGAAAAAGTGTTGGTTAATGCCTCAGCTGCATACCCCACCTCACTATATACTTGCATGTTTTTGATCCACTTAATGGGGGGTCCACTTTGTTTTGCTTGTAATGGAAATTGTAGTGTTCATCCTGAGCGTATGAGTATATAACAAACATATGACGTCTTTGGGCTTTATCCTTCAAAGGGATCTTATTCCCTGTAAAACTCTAGGACTTCACAAAAACAATAGAATCTGTGCCACTTAATTCCGTTTATGGCCTGGGTGAGGACGGTAGCAGGCCAGAAGAAGAATATTACCAGGAGTACACTGCACAGACAAAAGTAAAGCATAAAGTAGTTGGACCCCCTATACTTTTCAAAATTAGCTGGCTGGCACCCCAAACACTTAGATTTGTTGCTATTCTCTGAGGGCGAGAAGCAAGATTGCATTCTATCAAACATGTGTCCTGCCTACTTTCCAACCATATGAGTAAATACGAAAATAAAAGATATTTTTGCTTAATTGCCTCAGCTCACTTACTTCATTGACTGCTCGAGTGAGAAACTGACATGAGTGGAAATGACTACCAAGGATAAAAAGTTCTTAAGTTTAAGAATGGCCACCACCAGGAGCCATGTCCCTTCATCGTGTATGCTGACTTCAGGTGCCTCCTAGCATTGTAGCATATTATGAAGGTGACCCCAATGCCTCTCATACCACCTCCACAGAATGGCACACAACATATGTGGCAGTATATCAAGCTGTATGCCCATATGACTCCAGTCTCAATAAATTCATATCATAGACTGCAGATAATCGTACGAGATGACTTTTCTATAAACTCGAAAAACTTGTGAGGAAAGTTGATGGGACTATGATAACAACATTCCTATGACTGACTTGCAGGAGAATGATACATTATACAAGAAGGCAGTTGACTGTCATATTTGTGGACTCCCATTGGACAGAAAAGTGGAAACTCCATTTAGAGGCCGCTGTCATCTAATGGGGAAGTTCTGTAGTGCAATTCACAATGCATACAACTTGAAGCTTTGCAATTTATTCTAACTGAACTAATGCATATAAGACATCTGAAAAAATGTTTTGCATTACATCTGTAAATAACTCCATAAAAGAGACTGATAAAATGTTAATAAACAACAAACAAGTATTGTAAGAAACTGAATCACAAAAAAGTGGTTACTGGTAAATCACACATTAATTTTCTATATCACTATTATTATTTCCCAGTCCTTTCACTACAGAACTATAGATAAAAAATGGCAATAATAATTTGTGTATAAGAAACTCGGTCACCTCCCTATAGTAGTGCTCAGCAAAAGACTGGCACATAGTTACTCCACTTATAAAGGACGAGGGTGGGGAGGTCCAGGTGGGAGGGGGACAGTTTTCCATCATTTTAATGTATTCCCCCTGGCTGAGAGCGAGAGGGGGAATGGGAGTGGTTTTGTGCCAATTTTATATCATACAAGTGACTGGAGAACATGTAACTGGTTTCAGGCTGCGCAATGAACTTGAATATAACTGTCATAGTTGCCTCAGGTGCATGGGCTTGATGGTGGACCCAGGGGCGAGGGGATTGGGGTGGGGGTGACCTTGATCATAACTAATCCAACTGCCTCAAGTGTAACCTGTTACTCAAGGTCAAGGTCACCTAGAATGTACACTGACATCATATTGCTACCAATGTTATCTTACCACCAGAAGTGATTGTCACCTGATGTATAACTGTCTGCATATCAGTACTGAACCCACACTTAATAAGAATGTCCCAGAATCTGTTACAACTATGAAGATGGAAAAAGATATTACCATATAGCAGGACACGAACTTCCTTTCATTAACTCCACAACGCCATGCCTTTACTAATTATGCTACAATAAACTCACGCAACTTCAGAAATTATCTTTCACGTTTTGATGTCCTGAAGGCATTTACCGCCGCTTTGTTATTAACTGACATATAATTATGAACAAAATCGTAACAAGAGTGACATAATGTTCGTGATAAATCTTCAGTGGGCTGTTGCTTTGAAATGGTGCAGTGTCATTAACATGTAACTTGTAATTCAAACACAATCAAATACATCAAAATTCAATATGACATATTATTGCAATCGAGTTTCGTGGTTTTATCATGTTGCACTACTGTGGCATGAGAGTTAGTCGAATCAGGAAGCCCAATTCCTTGGGATTCTCGAGATGCAGTGTGTGATACTACCCATAGTAGAATGCAGCACATAGCCTCTTTGCTCTCAACCTGACCTTGTTCCAATTGCTATTGCTGCCGCTGGTTTTATTCCATTTGTATGTAGCAGTGTTGAGATGATAACATGATGTAAAATCGAGTTTGTATGTCCCTAGCAGCATGTTGTACATGTTTCATCTTGATGACGGCATTGATACTTTGCACTATGAACACCACAAGACACCAGAAGCACTGGGGAGCCTTGCTGCATTTTTATTGTTTTTAATCCTATTATTTCTATCAATTTAACTGTAAATAATTACCTCTTTATCATACAGTGAAGGCTTTTATGACCACCTGTCTTAATTGATGAATCTTGTGGGTTGTATGGTTGTGGGCCATGAACCTTTTTTGTGCCTGACATTTCATCCAGAGCTGCAATGGACATCTTCAGAGGTGCTCATGGTTCTGATGAGTCTTGCCCATTGACAGTGTAGTATCTCCATACTTTGGGGCTCAAAACTGGTTGTGAATCAAATCAGCAATTTTGAAATAAATAAAGATATCAGCAAGTACAACCTACAATTAGCTACATAGGTAATGAGTGATAATAACATTAATAATAGCAATATATATATATATGCATGTTCCAAAGTTCCTCCTAAACAATTGGATCGCTTTCAACCAAAATGATACACAATTCACTTACTGTCTGGAGATAATCACTGTGGAGGTAAGAACCACCTACCTATCAAAGGGGTGGGAGTGAAACAATAACATATCTCATGACGCCCAAATAGCTAATCTCCAGTAGTGGAAATCACTATGAAGGCAGGGTTCCTGCGAAGGTAATACTTCAGTGCCTGAAGCACACATGTATCGAATGTATTATGAGAATAGTAGAAAGGTATAATACGTAAACAGTCATGATGGAATTACATAGTATCTTTCATAAAATGAGTTACAAAATAAGGCATTCGCATAACCTGGATGGAAATTGGTACAAGGGCACTTACTATCCTGTTGTGTAATTGTACTGTTAGTACTTTGTACAACCTCTATTCTTCCTAATTACCTCAAAAATTCTCTTTGGCATTGATTTTGTCAGAGTTTATAGTTCTTGAGTGAAATTGTCGCCCACGGTCCTTGCATAACTCTTCAGCTCGCATATGGCGTCAAAATGCCTTGAATTGCGATAAACGTGCCTTGCAAGTATTCTCTAAGCGTTTTGCATGAGATTCAAATCTGGGCTACGTGCAGGCCAGGGAAAAATATCAATATCATTATCTTCAACCCACTTTTTGATTGTAACAGAAATAGGCACAGACGCGTTAGTTTGGGAATTAGACTTTCGTTCTCTAGGTCCTCACGCATTCTAATCAGTTCAGTCTATAGCATCTCAGTGTACATGTTATAGTTTATTCTGGTGCTCATCCAAACAACGCTTGGTTTACCTTTAGTCCATTAGGCTGCCCCAATTATAACACTTCCACTACCAAAATTACTGCTCGTTCTCACCTGCTGCATTGTTCTCAGATCATCCCAATAATATTGAAATCCAAATCAGGCCCATCTAAGTTAAACTTCTTCTTACGGCTGAAGATAACTTTATCCCACTCTGAAGTCTATGACATATGTTTTTCAGTAAACTCTAATCAAGACTGTTTATGTTTGAGTGTTAGAGCACCTTTCAGCAGTCGTTTCTTGAATGCAAGATGTCTGTCATGTGACAAAATTTGTTGTACACACCTCGCAGTTACTGGTGACTGTAAATCAGCGAGAAATTGAGAAGAATAAGGTTTTTGGCCTTTGTTTTGCGCAAAAATAACCGTTTCGGTGCCTCCGATTTTCTGCTTTGCCCGTATTTTCCGTTCTGTCCATATCTTCCGTCCAATGTAACAAACTTATCAATCACTGTACTTCAGAAGTTCAACTTCTTAACCATTTGATGATTAGAGAGTCCCATTTCTCTGTACACACGTATTTCTGCTTTTTCATCATGTGACACCTGTTTCTTGGGTGGCCTTGTCACAGTCAAGCTTTGTATACACAATACACACTGTCACTAATGGTGTCTGTTTCCTACCTGTGGTAATGGCACGCACTCACACACTAACACAGCACAGAGAAGACTGCCTTTATACCGAGTTCCACCTGCCACTATCTGAACCGTTGATGTCTTGTTATATACTGTACTACTGACATCAAGTGCGATATCATTTGACTGTATTTGTCAGTGCATTCGATCTTATACTACTGCATATACACTTGCACAACTGTTCCAACTGACAATGTTAATTTTCTTACAAACATCCATACCTTTATACTGATTTCCACTATCGTATATCCACATAGTATTTGACAATAAGAGCACTTAGTGCCTCACAACGAATCTTACATATGATTTCAAACATTTATGAAGATTCTTCACGATGACAACCCTCACAAAATGATTGAAGGAAGAACGTTTATCGCTTACTATATTTCTGCTGCTCATGCAAAGAAACTACCGCATCAGATATAACGTTTTTATTTATTAATTTATACCATTAATTGTACAGAGTCTGCTAGAAAAATGTATACACATTTTAAGAAACGAAAAGTATTACTTATATGTTTGTTTTACGTTTAGTAATTGATCACACATGTTGTACAACCTTCTATGTAGCACATGGTTACTTTAAATTTTGAAAATGTTCACCGTTGGCGGCCATACAGTGTAACAGAACGACGAGCGGTCGCTGTAACTACGTCAGTCAGTGTTACGGTGGAGTTCACTGCACATGTCACAGTAATCTCCTGGCGAAGTTCCTCCAGCGTGCACGGCTTACGTCGATAGATGTTATCTTTCACAGTTCCGCACAAGTGAAAGTCTATAGGTGTTAGATCTGGCGACTGTGCAGGGAACTCAATGGGCCCTCTTCGTCCAATCCAATGCCCCAGAAAATTGTCATCCAGGAAATCTTGTACTGGTAGGTGGTAGTGTGGTGGCGCCCCATCCTGTTGGTAGAAGACCTCTTCATCAGCTCCATAAAGTGCATGTATACGTGGCAAAACTATGTGCATAACTCTTCCAGGTACACTTCTCCAGTGACAGTAGCATCAAAGACAAAGGTTCCTACTAAGCCCCTAGATGATAGTCCACACCACACATGAACCTGTGATAGATTTAATCCAGATAAACATGCGGATTTTCCAGTACACAGTGCACACTCTTCTGCTGATTCACACTTCCATGAAGTTTAAATTGTGCCTCATCACTCCACACTACCTTCGTCACAAATTGTTCATCATCAGTTACCATTTGCTGATACCATTCGCAAAATTACATTTGGCGATCAGAATCGTCGTCATTAATTGTATGCAGAAATCGTGTAACGTAAACTTTCCACTGTGCAGCTTTCAGAAAACTTTGTACACTTGTATTGGTAACCCCCACTTCACGTACACATTGCATAGCAGGCTTCTGTGGAGAATTAACAAAAATTTCCAACACGAGAACGAATGAAGCAGAACTTGTAGCTGTACGCTGTATTCCTTATCTTCCTTAGTAAATATTGTTACATCCAATTGAAACTTGTAAATGATGCATTTAATTGTTAGGTGGGTTGGCAGTTCTGTTTCAAACTCCCACCTCCTCTGACGTTGCACTTCAACGCCATTATGAAACTTAAAAATCCACTTCACAATACATTTTCGTTGCTCGAATGTCAAATATGCTCCAGCCAACTTGTTTTCTCAATACCGGGATGAAGTGCTAATACCTGTTGAGCCAAAGACAGTACTACAACACACTCATAACTCAAATCGAACAATATCTGTATCTCGCTAGAGCCTGACAAAGAATGTATACATTTTACTGGCGGACTCTGTATTAATAACACACCTTTCAGGCATTACTCACATATAACACTGAATCTACCTGCAAAATTATATCGCTGTATGACACATAGGTCAGGAGATATTGGATCAAAACAGTGAAGTGCATAAAAAAATTGTCGCATCATGTGTGGCGTTTAAATTTATTACGCCGTTGGTATTAACTCTATCCACAACACATTCTGCAGACACCATCCACATATACTGCTGAATGTACATACAAAATTATATCAGTGCACAACACATATTTCAGGAGACGTAACGTCAGAAAGATTAAGGTACATGAAAACGAAACTGCATGGTGAAATCCCCTAGAGACACAGATGAAATATGTGTACAAATATGAGTGAAATATATTAAATGCATGTAAGATACATGTGACATATGTGTATGTGGGCAAAGCTGCAGATCAGAAGATCTTCCTAAAGCCATGGATCGATTTCAAACAAAGTTACACACTACCTGGAAAGAAATAGTGTGGGGTAACAACCTGGAACTTCTTGTTGGGGTTGGAGTAATAACATGGAGAAAGAACTGAAGGAGGAAGAGATGGACAGACAGAGAGGGGAAAGGAGGAGAGAGACACAGACAGTGGAGGAGAGGTAATGGACAGAGAGAGGGAGAATGGACAGAGAAAGGGAACAGCAGGATATGACAGAGGCAGGAGTAGTGGATGAACTGATAGTTGGGGGAGGAGGAGATGAGAGAGAGATGGAGAGGAATAATGAACAGAAAAAGGTAACAAGAGATGGACAGAGAGAGAGGGGAGGAGGTGATGGCTTGAAGGGGAGAAGGAGATGAATGGAGAGAGTATGGTGGAGGAGAGAGGTGAGGTGAGTAGGAGAGAGAGGGGCAGCAAAAGATGGATTTAGAGGGGAGAGGAGGAGACAGACAATGAGAGAGGGGAGGAGCAGATGGTCAGAATGAGGGAGTAGTAGCAGAGGGATAGAGGGAGGGACAGGAGGAAAGGGACAGAGAGTTGGAGGAAAGAGGAGGTGGGCAGAGAATGGAGGGAGAAGTAGACAAACAGAGAGGAGGTGGAGGAGGTGAACAGAGAGAGGGGGAAAGGAGGAGGTAGACTAATAGTATTGGAATAAATAAGTACTTGGGCAATGCCAGGTACTCAGCTAGTATTAATAATAATTAATTTGTGAATTCCTTTTATCTCCTTCTTTCAGAAGAGGTACACAATAAACAAATGTAATTATTTGTCATACATCAATCAAAGATATAAGCCCGTTCTCCTACTCATCTGTCAGTATTTGGAGCCTTTCGAGAGAATAGTCAGCGACGTCCTAGACACAACAAAAAACGGCACTCCACGTGAGTTGAGCAAATCGAAAAACACTTACAGATACAAACCTAACGCAAAGCTTGAACGTCATAGAAAATTTCATATGGAAACAGTAAGGCAAACGAATGAAGAAAACTATAATTTTTCAGAAAATTTACTCTAATTAGCATTTATACAACAGGTGGCCTCTACATCTACATTTATATCCTTCAAATCACTGTGAACTGCATGGCAGAGAGTACGTTCTGCATCAGAATTTTTTCCTGTTCCATTCACACATAGAGCGAGGGAGGAATGATTGTTTAAATGCTTATTTGCGTCCTGTAGTTATCCTCGTGACCCCTACACGAGCGAAACTTAGGGAGTTGTACTATATTCCTAGGTCATCATCTAACCACGGTAGTTGAAACTTGATGAATAGGTTTCTTTGGGGTATTTAATATAGATCTTCAACAATTTACCTGTTCAGTTTCTTAAGTATCTTCCAACGATCAGATAAATCTGTGACCGTTCGCTGCACCCTTCCCTGTACACAGTCATTATCCCCTAGGATATTGGTATAAGTCTCACACAATTGAGCAATATTCTAGAATGTGTCACACGAGTGATTTGTAAGCAATGTTATTTGTATACTGATTGCATTTCCCCAGTATTCCACCAATAAATCAAGTCTACCACTTGCTTTATCCACAACGGAGACCGTGTGATCATTCCATTTCATATCCCTACAAAGCGTTACACCCAGGTATTTGTATGAGTTGAGTAATTCAGACCATGCCTCACTAATACTATAGTCATAGGATATTACGTTTTTTTTTTCTTTCTGTGAAGTACACCAAGCTGCCAAACTTTGCTCTCTTCCCCCCCCCCCCCTTGTAACATTATCAAGATCTGATTGAATATTTATGACATTTCTTTCAGATAGTACTTCATTATACATATCCACATCATCTGCAAAAAGTTTGAGGTTACTATTAATATTGTCTGCAAGGTCATGAATATACAAAATAAAAGCAAGGGTCCCAACTCACTTCCCCAGTGCACACCCAAAGTTACTTCTACATCTATCAAAGACTCTCCATCCAAGATAACATGCTGCATCCTCCCTACCAAAAAATCCTCAGTCTGGTCATAAATTTCATTTGAAACCCCATATGATTGTACTTTTGACAGTAAGTGTAGGAGTGGTACTGAGTCAAATGCTTTTCGGATATCAAGAAATACTGCATCCACCTGACTGCCTTGTTCCAAAGGTTTCAGTGTCATGTGAGAAAAGTGTGAGTTGGGTTTCACGTGATCGATGTTTCCGAAATCCAATATGGCTTGCACCAAGGAGGTCATTCTAGTCAAGATACATCATGTTTGAGCTCAGAATACGTTCTAAGATTCTACAACAAATCGATGTCTAGGATATTGGACGATAGTTTTGTGGATCATTCTATTATCCTTCTCATAAACAGGTGTGACCAGTGCTTTCATCTAACTACTGGCCATGGTGTTTTGTTCGAGGGATCTACAAGTGACTATAGTTAGAAGTAGAGGTAATTCAGTATACAGTCTGATAGTGATTCCATTGGCTCTGGAGCTTTGTGCAATTTTAACGAGTTCAGCTGTTTCTCAACGCCACTGACACTAACATCTATTTCACTCATCTTTTCTGTGGTATGAGGATTAAACTGGGCCAGTGCTCGTGGGTTTTCCTTTATAAAGAAACGTTTGAAAATGGAGTGGATTATTTCTGCTTTTGCTTGCTTTCCTCAATTTCAGATCCTGTCTCATCCACGAGTGATGGGACATTACCTTTGGTGCCACTAACCGTCTTTACATATGACCAGAATTTCTTCGGATTTTGTGAAAGATCATCAGACAAAGTTCTACCATTGTAGATACTGCAGGTCTCATTTATTGCTCTCTTAACAACCAAATGTGTTTCATTCAGTATCTCTTTATCTATAGCCTCATGCTTTGTTTTACACCTACTATGCAGTAGCCTCTGTTTCTTTAGAAGCTTCCTTGCAGTGACTGTGTACCACGAAGGGTCCCTCCTATTATGAACTGTTTTGTTGGTTACATATCTATCCAGTGTGTTATCTCTTTTGCTATCAGGTGATATATGTTTGGTGTTCCTCACTGAGATATGACAAAACTCTTCTTTTATCTAGTTTACTGAACATATATAACTTTCAGAAACATCTCAACAGATTAAAACTGTGTGCCGGACCGAGATTCGAACTCAGGACCTTTGTGTCTCGTGGGCAAGTGCCCTACCAACTGAGTTACCCAAGTGCTTAAGTGCTCAACCAACTGAGTTACTCAAGCACTACTCACGACTCCTCCTCGCAGCTTTATTCCTGCCAGTTCCTCATCTCCTACCTTCCCAACTTCTGGGTAGCTCAGTTGATAGAACAATTTTCATGAAGAGCAAAGGTCTCCATTTCGAATCTCAGTCTGGCACACAGTTTTAATTTTCCAGAAAGTTTCATATTAGCACACATTCCTCTGCACTGTGGAAATTCCTTCTATATAGCTTTCTGCTTCTTTTAGTTGCCCTTTGTACTTTGGTAATTATTGTTGCCACAATCATGTCATGGTCACTGATACCGGTTTTGATGTGGGCATCCTGAAAGAGTTCAGGTCGATTTGTTGCCATTAGATCTAAAATATTTCCATCATGAGTGGGTTTCCGAACCATTTGTTCTAGGTACTTTTCAGACCAATTGTTCACAGAATGTCTTGTCATGCCCACCACTAACAAAACTGTAAATTTCCCTATTTATTTTTGTTTGATTAAAGTCTCCTCTGATGATTACAGTATGGTTGGGAAACTTACGTACAAACAAACTGAGCTTTTCTCTTAAGGTTTTGGTTACATCAGCAGATGAGTCTGGTAGTCAATAGAAGGATCCAATTACAATTTTATACCCAGCCCTGATACTGAGTTCTCCCAAAACAGTCTTGCATGCAGCTAGAATTTATATCTTGGAGGATATTAGTTATTTATCTACTTGTGTTAAATATATCCATTAGCCTGTCCTTTCGACACACCCTTAAATTTTTCCAAAAGACCTCACAGCTATCAACTCCAGGTCTTAGCAGGCTTTATGTGAATAGTATTATGTGAGCTAGGCTGCTTTGCAGGAGCAGTTCAGACTCTGGGAGTTTCTTGTGTACTTTGGCAGTTAACTAATAGTATTTTAACACTCTCAACTGTAGGAGGCATTCCTTAGTTTTGGTTCGAAAAAATCCCAAGTCAATGTCAATAAAGAAATGGAAATTGCTATGGTTTTATCCATTTGAGATCGTGTGTACCCAACACCCAGGATTGTATTTTCTTGGCTTTCCCAGTTCTGGAAGAATAAGAGGACTACATCTGTATCAGAGTATGAAATCTGTAAGTACACAAACACATGAGATATGAGCTGTGTCTTATCTTGAAAATCAATATATTTTATATGAATACATGAACTAACGTGATCAGTTACATACTACAGGTATATTTTTCGAGTTTATGCTACTAGGTAGGTAGTTTCTCACCTTTTAATGTATGAATGATGTTTGGTATTAGTTAAGGAATTTACATGTTGCTTGATTCGACATTTTTTCATGGGCAAGTTGCGCTATTAGAAGAATATTCTGGGGACATAGTTGTTCAGTTTTCTAACAGTTTTTTGATGACTTCATATTCGCCCTTGAATGTACATTCATTGTAATATCCACTATTGCAATTTCCACGTTTTCATCATTTTGAAGTGGGTAGAGTTGCTGTAAGCTCAGCAGTAGTCAACATTAATAACAAGCATAAAAATCACGTAAGCCTCTATACTTGTGTCTCTCTTAGTCACATACACCATCATTATGCAACAGATAGAATAGAAACCCATGAAACTAAATTCATGCTTACAGACTATGACAGTGTTCTGATGTGCAAATTATTTTGGTTATGCTGACAATACTTTTAATAATGCCCTTCTTTTGTTGTGGATAATGATTTGAGTTCTTATGTAGATATCTGTGTGAATGACTGACTTTCAGTAAAACTTTTTTTCAGACCTTCTCTCAGTACACCTCATACGCATAACATCCAAGAAGGCTACTGTGTTGTCATTTTTCCCTTTTCTAGATGAAGTGCTATTCCACACACACCTTATTAACCTGATCTTGCGCCCTCAGATTCCCATCTTTTCAGCTCTCTATCGAACAACCTTCAAGGAAATGTGCTCCAAACATGGCTTAACGATTTATCAGCTTCAAAATCACATGATTTCTGATGTCATGGAACTAAAAATTTATCCCAACGTTAAAAGACTGTTGTAAATAATGAAGGAGAGTATATTACTGATGACTAAAGTATCTGTTGTGTTTACTAAACTTATGGAAAAACGATGTGAACTCCTTGAACCAACCCAGTATTATCTTGCTCCTATATTGCATAAATATGAAATGTGTTAAAAGTAGTATTTTAGGTAGTGATGTCTACTACACCTACTAAAGTGCAACAAACACTCTTTATTACACAGCAAGGAAGGATACACAATTATCATTTGACAGTTCACAAAACCAGTTCACTACAGGTCGTTGTGAGATTGTTGACACACCAAGGGAAGAAACCAGATAGTTCACAGTCACACAAGTCTATCTGCATTCGTGTACTGGCAATCCAAAGAGTTTTCCATGTGAAATCCAATAAGCAGACCAGGCTGATCGTGTCTGTGTAGCACAACCCAGTTAGATACTAGAGCACAGCATGACATAAGGTAAGTTCATGCTAGCAAAGGGCTTGTTTTATTTTCTTCATGATGACAGATGCCAGAACCATGTGATTATTCATGGATGCCACTTATTGGCTACAGGTAAAAACTTTGGCAATATATATTGCAGGGCCTATTCACCTTGCTGAGTCCAAATTGTGTTGTATTGAAAGTGTTCTTTTTGAATGAAATATTCTTTCATTGTATTATGGTATAAAACAGTAGTTCCAAACACTGCTTTATACTGTTCTGTACATAAATGTATTTCTAATCTTGTATTGTAATGCACTGTATTTTCCAATACCACTTTCTAAATCAAATGGATGAAAATTCACGTATCTACAAACTGTTACATCTATGAGTTGGTGCCAGCCAGGGTGGCTGAGCAGTTCTAGGCTCTACAGTCTGGAACCGAGCGACTACTACGGTTGCAGGTTCGAATACTACCTCGGGCATGGGTGTGTGTGATGTCCTTAGGTTAGTTAGGTTTAGGTAGTTCTAAGCTCTAGGAGACTGATGACCTTAGAAGTTAAGTCCCATAGTGCTCGGAGCCATTTAAACCTTGTTTTTTAGGAGTTGGTATATATTCCAAATGTGACTAACTGATATTGCAGTTGTAGGAAACTATGTTTCTGCATTTTGTGAGATGTACAATATTACTTTTCTGAATATTTAAATCAGGTTTCCCCAAACTTTGGACCACTTTGAAATCTGACACGTTTTGTCTATATATTTG
This sequence comes from Schistocerca gregaria, assembly GCF_023897955.1. Classification (NCBI taxonomy): domain Eukaryota; kingdom Metazoa; phylum Arthropoda; class Insecta; order Orthoptera; family Acrididae; genus Schistocerca; species Schistocerca gregaria. The sequence continues at coordinate 432,932,122 of NC_064921.1, forward strand.
TACAGATTTTTTTAGACAGTGCTTTATCGTGGGTAACCACATCTTCTGCAAAAAGTGTGAAGTTACTGTTCATATCGACTGCAAGGTCATGAATACACAACATGAACAGCAATGTGCCAACACACTTGTAAATCTGATAATGCTTCTCCATTCAAAAGAACATGTTGCATCCTCCCTACAAAGAAATTCTTAAGTCAGGTGCAAATTTAATTTCAGGCCCCATATGATTTAACTTCTACTAATAATTGCTCATGTGTTTTGAGTCAGATGCTTTTTGATATTCAAAAATATTTAATCTACCCAACTGTATTGATTCCAGCGTTTAAGGAGGGAACTCCATGGGAATAGATCGTTTGGTGTCTATTTATGAGCTTCTAAGTAGAAATAAGTTACTTGTTTCGATTTATCTATGTGCTTCTGAAGTATAATTATAAATTTTCTAATTTCTGTATAATGTAGCTTTCCACCAAGTTTGTATAGAGAGGGATTGTGAATGTTGTGTTGGTATGTGATCTGAGTTGGCGACCCTCCTCTCACACCTTCAAGTGGTGGTTGATTCGATCATACAGTTTGATTCTGTTGCCAACGTGCAACACTGGGAGGGGGGAGGGGACAGACCTGGAGAATCAAGAGACATCAAGCGCATCCCATATGCCCCCAATTGGTCTGGTAGTGCGTTTGGCCCAGATACAGCCCACACTGATGTTGACTCAACACCCAGGCACATGAGGGAGGTCATCTCAAGGTACTGGGGAACTAATTGAAATGACTACCCACTTGTGAGGCACTATTTGTGGCTCAGAAAGACCCTGAGGCATCTGCAACCACTTGCCTTATTTCAGTGGAAGGCTCTCAGCCTACTAGATCTGGGTATTCATAGAGGGTGGGGTTACTAGTAGTTAGGAGCTCAGGGACCCCCTTAATGGTATGACTGTCCAGGAGGTGAAGAAGCCCAGTGTGAACTGTGTGTGCATGCCAGGTGAAACCATTTTAAATGTGGAATGGCTCCTTCCACATGCCTTTAAGAGTAAAATGTGTGATCAAATTCGGGTGGCAGCACATGTCATTACTAATAAAGTGTGTTACTTTGAAATGGAAGATATTCTTTCTGGTTTCTGGCGACTGTCTCAAGTGCTAAAGACAGTCAGTCTTGCTTATGAGATGAAGGCAGCGCTCACCATCTGTGACACCATTGACAGTATCAATTGCGAACCCTTGGTACAAAGCATAGTGGGGAGTCTGAATCAGAGGCTCAGATAGTTCTTTGATCTTGTATACAGAAGATTCCTTGAGTTGCGTCAGAGGAGGCAGCTACATGGATGGTAGGGGCTGTGTGGAGTTGACTGAATGTTTTCATATAGTAGAGGGTCTCAGGAAAGTACAAACAGTGCTTTAGTCTCAAAGGATACATGTTAAACACAGAATGTGGGTAGATCTAGGAACTGTCAAATTATAGTTGTTGTGTTGTTGCAGCTGTGTTGTGAAAGAACTAAAGGACCAAGCGCTAATAAACACAGCAGTTGAAGCCACTTCAGTTACTGAAAGTTGAAAATGCCAGAGATAAGTCCAGCTGAAGCATTTACCAATAAGTGTTCAGAAATGCTAGTCACTTGCTGATGGTATTTTTGTTGCTGTTAGAAGTAGTTTGTCCTGTAGTTAAATTGAAGTGGATAGTTGCCATAAGTTAATATGTATAGAGATCATATTTGACAAATAGAATATATTAATAATTGGTTCGTTTTACTGCAGCTCCCCCTCTCCCCTCCCTGTCAGATGCTATACCACACAATGAAAGATTCAAGGAAAATATGAATCTCATTTGACAGCCAACCTGCAACTGGGACAATGCCCTGGGTTAGCTGTTTAGTAAAATAGATGTTCATGAGCAAATAGGGAGCATCATGACAGATACAGGGATCAGTGACCACAAATTATTTGTAGCAAGACTGAATTAACATCCAAATCCACCAAAAGTAAATACAAATATAGTCATTTAAAAAAAGAAACTATGTAAGTATAGACCAGATGTGGCTTAAATTCAGAGAAATAGTACTGGTGAAAAGTGCGAGATACTTTCATATCAGATAAATTCTTAAGAACAGGACAGATGCCCTATAGCTCACTCACCAGGCCAGGACACTGTTCCAGAAACAACAAAAAAGATACTAAATTTAAAAGATCAAATAATCTCCAAGGTTATCAATATTTTACAGAAGCTCGAAATTTAGAATGGACTTTAGTGTGGTATTCTTTTAGTAGTTTCCACAACGAAACACTATCTCGAAATCTGGCAGGAAGTTAAAAGATATTCTGGTCATATGTACACTGATCAGCCGGAACATTATGACCACCGACATATTATTGATATAAACCCATCCAGGCGACAGCAGCGTCTCCTGGAGAGGATTGACTGCTATAGTCCGTTTATCATAAGAATAAACCTGATGTAAAAAACACAAACACGATGATCCATCAGAAGCCATAGCACATGTACACTCGTGTTGTTACGCTCTTGGGAGTAGGTCCTACTTATGTATTAGATAGTAAATTACTTTAAATGAAACTTTAAGGTATTCAATTGCATTAACAGCCATCAAAGTTTTTCTTAATCGCGCTTTAGCTACGTAGCTTTTATTACAAAAATCGTGTACAGTCACAGCCTCTGCAGCGTTGTGCTCTGAGTGTCGCGCTGTTAATGAACAGTATGAAAATGGCTGAGGCTGCTTTCTGTTCCGCAGTGAAACACGCGTGTGGAACACGGTTAACAAGTGCCGAGAAATAGGCTGTTCTTAATGTTTTTCATAAATTTACGAAGATAATCGGCTTCGAAGTTTTCTCAGTGGTGTATATACTGCAGTTGAAACACACAACCACATTGGACACACAGTGTTGTTTGCAGCGTATTTGAAGGTGAATTGAGCGTTGTTATTCGTGTGTTGATTCGAATCTGCTGGTATAATCTTTTTATCGTTCAGTTTGAAATACCTACATCTCATAATTATAAAACTCATCATCATTTTTGTAAATAATGCACGTCTTCGTGTTTCTAATTACATATTGGACGCGAAATTCCTGTTTCCATTTCAAATACAAATTCTTAATTATTGGTGTTTTAAGAAAGACTCTTCATAAAAGTTGTTTAAATTAAGAAAACATAGCAATTTAATTTTCAAGGCCAAAGTTAAAATCCAAATCCTCTTTATTTGGGCCATTTCCATCGTTTTATACCACAGAAGTAGTTAAGTATCGTAAAAACATGAGAAACAATCATTTTCACACCATCGAGCACATCATACAAATGCTGCATTTTTACATTTGCAGCTGTACCATTCTGATCTGGAGCCAAATTGCGGGATTTGGCCTGAGAAGTAACAAGACGTACTGGAATTAACGCACACAGCTTCCTCACATGTCACTGCCGAACGCTGGCGGGATGTAGAACGGTTCGTCGTAAAAGAAGAGAAAATGCTGCCCCTGGTTGTCTTCGCGGATGCTGTTGTTGATAGGTTCGTTTTCATCGTAGCAGGTGACTCTTCCAGAACTGAAATGTGTTTCTCGGATTCGGATAAGGAATGAGCTAAGTAATTATCAGACGACTGACTGTTGTAAGTAAACCTTCAGCGGCTTCAATATTTAACTATACGGTGGAATCCTCCAATATTCTCTTACGTTACACGCAGCTTATGCAGAAAAATTACCCTGTGGTTAAGTCAGGAATTTTCATCATTCTTGTTTATAATTACAATAGTAAGTTAGCTGAAAACGGTAGCGTGTTGCGGTTTCTCTCTAGCTGTCTAAGGAGCGTATTGAGAGAGATTTGCAGTCTATTATTTTATTCTGCTTAAAAATTAATTGGCATTCTAAGCTGTATTGCTCCTCTGCTCGTCTCTTTTTACGTGTGAACTGCAGCTGGCCACGTCACTGCAGGCTAGCTGTACTACCTGACCGGCCAGTGCTATCCAATTTAAATGCACCGGTAAAGCTGTTGTCTCGTATTATCGCTAAGTCAATATGCGCGTAAGGCACAGCACAAAACGTGTCCTTATTATCGTACTTTATGGTGCTTGAGACAGCTTGGCTGCAGTCCCACGTGAAACGGTAATCCAATGAGGCTCCAGCAAACGCGGAAGAATACGTAATGAAACGTTTACTTCGGGTTTATTCTTACGATTAATGAATTATAGTCAGACATATGCATGGTGCACGTAGTTTCAGTGAGCGTCCTATGCGAGTGTAGAATGGGGTAAGGGTGTTGTTGGGCTGTGAGGCCACGCCTCTTTACAGACGTCGGACTTTGTCTATGTCTACATCTACATGGATACTCTGCAAATCACATATAAGTGCCACCTTCACAGTTCTCTGTTATTCCAGTCTCGTGTAGCCACAGAAAGAACGAATATCCATATCTTTCCGTGCGAGCTCTGATTTCCCTTATTTTGTAATGATGATCGTTTCTCCCTATGAAGGTCGGCGTCGACAAAATATTTTCACATTTGGAGGAGAAAGTTGGTGATTGGAAATTCGTGAGAAGATTCCTCAACAACGAAAAACGCCTTTGTTTCAATGATGTCAATCCGAAACCCTGTATCATTTCAGTGACATTCTCTCCTCTAATTCGCGATAATACAAAACATGCCGCCCTTCTTTCAACTTTTTCGATGTACTCCGTCAGTCCTGTGTGGTAAGGATCCCACGCCGCGCAGCAGTATTCTAAAAGAGGACGGACAAGCACAGTGCAGGGAGTCTCTTTAGTAGATCTGTTGCATCTTCGTAGTCTTTGGTTAACCTTCCCACAACATTTTCTGTGTGTTCCTTCCAATTTAAGTTGTTCATAATTGTAATACATAGGTATTTAGTTCAATTTATGGCCTTCAGATTTGTCTGATTTATCACGTAACGGAAGTTTAACGGACTCCTTTCAGCACTCATGTGGATGACCTCACACTTTTCGTTATTTAGGGTCAATTGCCAACTTTCGCACCATACAGATATCTTTTCTAAATCATTTTGAAATTTGTTTTGATCTTCTGATGACTTTACTTGTCAATAAACAACAGCGTCATCTACTGACAACCTAAGACGGCTGCCCAGATTGTCTTCCAAACCGTTTATATAGATAAGGAACAGCAAAGGACCTACAACGCCTCCTTGGGGGGGAGCCAGTAATCACTTCTGTTTTACTCGATGACTTTCCGTCAATTATTACGAAGTGTGACCTCTCTGACAGGAAATCACGAATCGAGTCACATAACCGAGAAGATATTCCATAAGCACGCAATTTCACTACAAGCTGCTTGTGTGGTACAGTGTCGAAAGCCTTCCGGAAATCCAGAAAGAAATACGCAATCCATGTGAAATCCCTTGTCAATAGCATCCAACACATCGTGCGAGTAAAGAGGTAGCTGTATTTCACAAAAACGATGTTTTCTAAATCCCTGTTGACTGTATGTCAATAGACCGTTTTCTTCGAGGTCATCCATAATGTTTGAAAACAATACTATATTTTCCAGAATCCTGCTGCATATCGATGTTAATGATATGGGCCTGTAATATAGTGGATTACTCCTACTACCTTTCTTGAATATTGGTGTGACGTGTGTAACTTCCCAGTCTTTGGGTACGGATCTTTCGTCGAGCGAACTGTTGTATATGATTGTTAAGTATGGAGCTAATGCATCAGCATACTCTGAAAGGAACCTAACTCGTATACAGACAGGGCCAGAAGACTTGCTTTTATTAAGTGATTTAAGTTGCTCCGCTACTCTGAGGATATTTGATTCTACGTTACTCGTATTGGCAGCTGTTCTTGGTTCGAACTCTGGAACATTTACTTCATCTTCTTTTGTGAAGGCATTTAGGAAGGCTGTGTTTAGTAACGCTGCTTTGGCAGCACTGTCTTCGATAGTATCTCCATTGCTAACGCACAGAGAAGGCATTGATTGTGTCTTGCCACTAGCATACTTCACATACGACCAGAATCTCTTTGGATTTACTGCTAGGTTTCGAGACAAAGTTACGTTGTGGAAACTATTATAACCATCTTGCATTGAAGTTCGCGTTTAATTTCGAGCTTCTATAAAAGAACGCCAATTTTGGACATTTTGCATCTGTTTATAGGCTGGGCAGACTGGCAAAACACGACAGGTGGCGAACTGTGGCGGAACTAACATCAGACTTTAATGCTGGGCAGTGTACAAGTGTGTCTGAACACGCAATGAGCTGAGCAGCCTAACGATGGGCCTTCACAGGCGACAAGACAGGGATATGCCAATGCTAACACCATGACATTGGCCCATGATCACTGGCACTGGACGTTGGCTCAGTGGCAGACAGTTGCATGGTTTGTGGAATCCCAATACCTTCTTCACCATGCCAATGGGTGGGCGCAAATCGGTCGTCTTCCAGGGTAACAGCTCCTTGACACCTATACTGTGGAACAGAGAGAAGCTGACTACGGCTCCATATGCTCTGCAGTCTATTCACATGGGCATCCATGGGTCAAGTGGAGCTTGTGCAAGGCACTATGACGGCCAAAGAGTATCATACACTGGTTGCAGACCACGTAAACCCCTCCATGATGATCATGTTTTCCAATGGCAGTGGCATTTTTCAACGCAATAATGTGCCATGTCACAAGGCCAGGAGTGTGATGGAATGGTTGGAGCAACACTGTAGCGAGTTCTAATTGATGAGCTGGCCGCCAACTTGCCAGATCTGAACCCAATCGAATACACATGTGACGTCATTGAATGTGATGACAGAGCTAATTGCCACTCTCTCTGGTATTTACAGAAATTCGGTGACTTGTGTGTGCAGCTGTGGTGGCAACTTCCTCAAGCAGCCTATCAAGGCCTCATTGCTTTCATACCACAATCTGTCGCCACTTTTACGCATATTGGCTATTAGGTTGGTGGTCATGATGTTCTGACCCATCAGAGTAAAGCATACCAGCGCCAAGACACAAACAGTATCTTCTATGCGGGATAACACCGGTAATGTTAATGATGTCTGCTCCACTAAAGTGGTTAGTAACCATTGTTTTCCAAAATTCCTTCATCAAATATTGCAGGATTCGAGAGTCAAGAAAAGCTGTCAACATGACTAACTAAAATAAATGTCGTGTGACTAGGGCCTCCTGTCGAGTAGACGGTTCGCCGGGTGCAAGACTTTCGATTTGACGCAACTTCGGCGACTTGCTCGTCGATGGGGATGAAATGATGATGATGATTAGGAAAACACTGCTGGGTACTCACTGAGCGGAGAAAATCTCCGACCCAGCCGGGAATCGAACCCGGGCCCTTAGGATTGACATTCTGTCGCGCTGACCACTCAGATAACTTAGAAGGAGATACCCTCCGTATAGCAAAGCAACTTCAGCTACTTAATAAAGGCAATATTTCTGATCCAGACTGTATACCAATTAGCGCCCTTTCAGAGTACGCTGATTTAAGAATTCAGTATTTACCAGAAATATACAACCCTTCACTTGACAAAAGATCTGTACCTAATGAGTGTAAAGTTGCACACGTCACACCAATATACAAGAAACGAAACCTAAGTAATTCACTTAGTTACAGAACCATATCACTGATATCGATTTGTAGTAAGATTGTGGAACATACACTATATGATCAAACGTATCTGGACACCCACAAAAAGATACGTTTTTCATATTAGGTGCATTGTGCTGCCACCTGCTGCCAGGTACTCCATATCAGCGACCTCAGTAGTCATTAGACATCGTGAGTGAGTAGAGTGGGGCGCTCCGCGCAACTCATGTACTTCGAACGTGGTCAGGTGATTTCGTGTCACTTGTGTCATACATCTGTACTCGAAATTTCCACACTCCTAAACATCCCTAGGTCCACTGCTTCCGATGTGATAGTGAAGTAGAAAAGTGAAGGGACACGTACAGAACAAAAGCGTACAGGCCGACCTCGTTTGTTGCCTGCAATAGACCGCCGACGGTTGAAGAGAGTCGTAATGTGTAACAAGCAGACATCTATCCAGGCCATCACACAGGAATTCCAGACTGCATCAGGATCCATTGCAAGTACTATGACAGTTAGGTGGGACGTGAGGAAACTTGGATTTCATGGTCGAGTAGCTGCTCATAAGCCACACATCACGTCAGTAAATGCTAAACGACGCCTCGCTTGATGTATGGAGCGTAAACATTGGACGATGGAACAGTAGAAAAACGTTGTGTGGAGTGACGCATCACGGTACACAATGTGGAGACCCGATCGCAGTGAATGTCATCTGCCAACATGTGGTGTAGTGCCAATAGCAAAATTCAGAGGCGGTGGTGTTATGGTGCGGTCGTGTTTTTCATGGAGGGGGTTTGCACCCCTTGTTGTTTTGCGTGGCACTACCACAGCACAGGCCTACATTGATGTTTTAAGCACCTTCTTGCTTCCCACTGTTGAAGAGCAATTCGGGGATGGCGATTGCATCTTTCAACACGATCGAGCACCTGTTCATAATGTACGGCATGTAGCGGAGTGGTTACACAAAAACATCCCTGTAATAGACTGGCCTTCACAGAGTCCTGGCCTGAATCATATAGAACACCTTTAGAATATTCTGGAACGCCGACGTCGTGCCAGGCCTCACCGACCGACATCGATACCTCTCCTCAGTGCAGCACTCCGTGAAGAATGGGCTGCCATCCCCCAAGAAACCTTCCAGCACATGATTGAACATACGCCTGCGAGAGAGGAAGATGCCATCAGTGCTGAGGGTGGGCTAACACCAAATTGAATTCCAGCGTTACCTATGGAGGGCACCATGAACTTGTAACTCATTTTCAGCCAGATGTCCGGATACTTTTGATCATATAGTGTATACTGTGTTCAAGCATTATGAATTATCTCAAATAAAACGATCTATGGACACAGTCAGTACAATTTGACTAAACGTCACTCTTCTGAAACACAACTGGCTCTTTATTCATCAAATTAACGAGTAATATCGATGGCGGCTTTCAATTATTTGCATATTTCTAGATTTCCAGGAAGCTATTCCTCACAAGCATCTTCTGATTAAATCGTATGCCTGTGGAGGACCACGACAGTTATGTGACTGGTTTCGTGACTTCCTGCCAGAACGGTAACTGTTTGTAGTAACTGACGAAACACCATTGAGTAAAACAGAAATGATATCTAGCTTTCCCCAAAGAAGTTTTACAGCCCTTCCGCAGTTTCTAATCTTTATAAATGATTTAGGAGACAATCTGATAAGGTGCTTTACATTGTTTGCAGATAATGATGTCGTTTAGCGTGTAGTAAAGTCTTCAGAAACTCTATATCAATAGTTAGACTGATTTAGATATCTGTAGGATGCAAAAAGTTCTATACGAGTCTAAATAAAGAAAAATGTTAGATCCTCCACATGACTACCACAACAAATCCGTTAATTTTGGTTACATGACGAATCACACCGATTTTTGGGGATTACAATTAACTGTCATGGGGAAGGTGACCTACGACTGCTTTTTTTTTTTTTTTTTTTTTTTTTTTTGTAGAAAACTTAGTAGATATAACATCTTCTATTGTAATAAAAATCACACATTACACTTTTCGGTCTTCTTCTGGAGTGTTGCTGTATGGTATAGGATCCTTTCCAGGTGGGATCGATGCAGGATATACACAGATGAACCACAATATTGTGACCATGTCCCTAATATCCAGTATGTCTACCTTTCGTACGTATAAAAGAGGCGATGCATTGTGGCATGTTTGCAATTAGGCCTTGGTAGGTTGCTGGAGGAAGTTGGTACCACACTTGCACACACAAGTCACGTAACCCCCGTAAATTCCATAGAAGGGTGCGATGACCTCGTATGCCACATTTAATTGCATCACAGGTGTGTTCAGTTGGGTTCAGATCTGGTGAATTGGGGGGAGCCATCACATGAACCAGAACTCGCCACATGGTGCCTCAAACCATTCCATCATATTTCTGGGGTTGTGATAGGGAGCATCATCTTGCTGAAAAATGCCACTGCCTTCAGAAACATGATCATCACTAAGGGATGTACATGGTGTGCAACAAGTGTACAACCGTCCTTGGACATCATGGTGAATTGCAAGAGCTCCACTAAACCCTTGGATGCCCATCTGAATGTTTCCCAGAGCATAATGGAGCCAACACCAGCTTGTCTCTGTCCCGCAGTACAGGTGTCAAGGGGCTGATATGGAATACGATGGATTAGTGCCCTACCCTTGGCATGATGTAGAAGGTATTGAGATTCATCAGACCATGCAATGCTCTGCCAGTGCACCAAAGTCATGTGTCCACTTCAGTTGTAATTACCGATGTTGTGGTATTAACATTGACACATGCATGTGTCATCAGCTGCGGAGGTCCATCGTTAGGAGTGCTCAGTGTACTGTGTGTTAGGACACACTTGTACTCTGCCCAGCATTTAAGTCTAATTTTAGTTCTGCCACAGTTCATCGCCTTTCCTGTTTTACCAGTCTGCTCAGTCTATGACGTCCCACATCCGTAATGAGGGGTCGCTGACAACCTGACAATGTCTGGATGAGGTATCAGCTTCATTTCACCACATGTTAAGGATATTCCTTGAACACCTGACAAGTCGTGTAGTTTCTGAAATGATCATACCAAGCCTCTGGGCCATCACTGCCTGCCCTTGGTCAAATTCACATAGATTTTGCACCTTCCTCGTTCTACACGTGGGCAGCACACTCACTGAAACTACATGCACAATGTGTGTGTCTGACTAGCAGTCATTCCTTGCAGTTGATACTGATATCGCCTGGATGGGTTTATATCGATAGTAGGTCGGTAGTCATAATGTTCTGGCTGATCAGTACATTTTTATACTATCGCAAAAAAGGGGAGATTGTGTCATAGATAGATACACTAGTTGGCATGGCAATCATTAAAACAAAGGTGTTTCTCGTTGCAGTGACATTTTTTCACGAAATTCCATTCGTTAAGTTTCTCCTCTAAATGCGAAAATATGATGTTGATTCCATCTAAACACTGAAAAATGATCATTGTAAATAAATAAGATAAATCAGAGCATGGAAAAATTCAAGTGTTTGCTTTTCCCATATGCTATCAGAGAGTGGAGCACTATAGAAATAGTCTGAAAATGGTTCAATGAAAGCTCTGACAAGCATCTAAACCTCAATTGCTGAGTAGTCATGTGATGGTAGGTGTAGAGGAAAAGCGTTATTTAGGTTTTGTCAGACAATTTCGGAATCCATCCAGTAACTGTGATTTTTATTGGTTCTGTAAATTTCCTTTTGTGCAGCTCCACACCTGTAATATAGGAGATGTCAGTATCTCTACAATCTACATAATATATACAAATAACAGCTTACAGTTGAGTTCATATCTAGTTCACTTTCTCTGAATATGTCACATAGAACTTATCATTTACTTGGTGAATCATCTGCTCATATATTTTTCTGTACTATATTCCAGTAATTATTCTTATATCTGAAACTTTTTTAAGATTCAAGGGAAAGTCTTTTTCAGTTTTAAGTGTTTCTTATTACCTTCATATCCTTCTATTGATTGCTACTTGTGTACTGAGATTCTTTTTTCAAAAATTTGTAGTCTCTGCTAAGGACAAAGAAATTATTTATTGTTTTATGTGGTTAAACAATATCATTTGTCTACATGTTTCTGGGATATCATAATGGATTCATGTTATTCCTTAAAATATAGAGAGTAACAGAAAAGTTAAAATATTAAAACCCATTATATTATTTTCACTTCTTTTTCAGTATAATTTGAATGGCTTTTCTCATTACCATGAAATTTTTTTCTTTTGCATGATGGTAGACTCGCCACGAACTTTAATTCCATATTGCATATATGTCTCAAAAAGTCCATGGTTGACAGTGCACAAGAGGTTTTGATATGTATACTGAGCCAGTTGTCTCATTACAAGTTATCGAAACAGAGGGGCTCATTCTGTTCAAGAAACCTCCTTTCATTAGAGATCAGAATATGCTCCAAGAATCTATTACAAATTCATGTCAGTGATATTGTACCACATTCATTAAACTTAAAAATTACAAGAAAAACAATACAGTTTCCAAGATTTGCCTATATCATGAACATTTCTGCATAAAATGAAAAGGTAGTAATTATGGTGACTAGGAGCTTAAAACCAAAAATTGCAGCAGGTGATGATGAAGTACCAGTTTCCATCATAGTAAAGACTGCAGTGTAGATTGCAGAAGCTTTAGCACATATTACAAATTTGTCCTTTAGTGAAAGTGTGTTTCCTTAGGAGCCATTAGAAGTAGAGACAGACATAAAATAGAAAACTACAATCCCAGCACTTCTTACTGCTTTCTCCAAAATGTAGAAATGGATAAGATGGAGAGTCACTGGTTACCTAAACAACAATGAACTTTGGAAATTTAATCAGCACAGTTTTTGTGAAAAATACAACACAGAAACTGCAGTTATAGACTACACCCAAGAAATAATTACATATTCAGAGAAAAACAAAAGTGCAGTTGGAATCAATTTAGACCTGTCAAAACCTTCAGTAGTGTCTTCAAGAAATGCTCCTTCCTATACCTATTACAGTGAGAGCTTACATGTGGTTTCAGTCATATCTCAAAAACAGATCTCAAGTTATAGAGCTTACCACTGTTAATTCAAATAAAAAATAAGGTTAGTTTCAAAAACAAAATAAGTGTCTTTTGGAGTACCCCAGGGTAGCATCTTAGGACCACTGCTTTGCTCATAGATATGAATGATTTACAGTTACAATATACTACAGCCACAGTTGTATTATGTGCAGATGACATAAGTCTAATAGTGAACGACTTTAAAAACTCATTACACTCCTCTACTGATAAAATTGTAAGAAGCATTAAGAGTTGGTTCAGAGCAAATAAACTTACACTGAATGAAAAAACAGTCACATATAGTTTGGTAAAATGACTGAGGGTGAAGACATTAATCTACAGCTGGGTAACAGATTAATAGAAAGAGTGAAGTTTGCAAAACTGTTAAGAATGCATACAGTTGAAGCTAACAATTAAAAGCCTTGTAAGATTCCTTGCACTGACTTTACTCAACTTGTTACATACTGAGAGTTGCACGTTAGAAGGCATCAGAATGGCTTCCTTTGAAATTTTCATTGTGTTTCCTTATATGGAATAGTATTGTGGGCCAGCTCAGAATCTAATTAAAAAGAAATTTTTATCCTACAAAAACAGGCTGTTCGTTAATCACCCACACTCCTAAACAAGTTCACCACAGACCTCTTTTCAGAAAATTACAAATACTTACTCTGCCATCGATCTATAGGCTATATTTAAATGTGTACTCTTAACCATAGCAAATCTAAGCAATCCTCACACAAATGCTGTCAGAACTGTAGCATAAGGAACAGGTTATTATCCCCACATAGAACAAACAAAAAGAGCACAAACTAAGAAGTATGTATGTTATGTGGGTATTAATCTCTACTATGAACTGCCTCAATACATTAAAGAATGATATAAATTTTAAACTAGAACTCAGAAAATTTTTAATTGATATATGTTACCACTCATTAAATGAATATATGGGATATCAAGAAAAGATTTTATCAACTAATCTCCCTTATACATAATGCACTTGTGTGATAGATTCTGTGAGAAATTTCTATCTTCATAAATTTCAGTTAACACAACACAGCAGTACTATATAGATTACTATTTATTCTATATGTAGTCTTTCCTGGGAGAAAATATTATTCACTATTCACACACAAAGAAATTGTAATTTTCTGGTATACGTTGTAGGCAGTTTTATTTTGTACATTCCATATTTTTAATTCCCGTGTGTGACAAGTCCAATATCGTTTATGTAGTGACATGGATGCTGACTAAATTAATTGGACAGCACAGCTACCATTCTTGTAGGCATATCGTTCATAAAATCTTGAGATTTTATGGTTAACAGAGAAGCTAAATCAGCTGGTGGTTTGGTATATAATTAGAAAGGAATTCCTACTAAGAAATGAAGTTATTTATAGTACTTCATGTACTTCGATGTTACTGATTTAAAGATCTTGCAGTGATATACATTTTTCATTTCAATCTTACGTATTTGCATTCATGTGAGCACTGAAAACATTTATGGGACGTATTGTTCTTTATTGTTCCCAGATTAATTTTTTGTGTCATAAACATTACCTCGGTTAGTCGCATTAGTTGAAGACAAATTCACACTGGCTGTCATGTCACGTCACATCAACCATTCCACGGTGAATTTCAAATGGCGGAATTCACACAAGTTGTCAACTGACTGTTACGTCACGTCACGAGATGTCAAGGTTTCTCGGGAAGAAAGTCTTAACAGTGTTATCCTCTGCTGACATCGGAAATTAACCAATTTTCGCCATAAACCAGGCATCATATTGTAGTGTATTTTGTTCTTTTGCTTTTTCTTAATCTTTATTTTCTTACTGTGCTTTATTTTCGTTCAAAATTGCAACTGTTCCATGACAAATTGAGTATTTTTTCTATAGAGTGCTCTTCAACAAGCGAGGTCAGATATCTAAAAGTGAAAATTCTTTACGTTTTGACAGTAACAGGAGAAACTTGATGTTCACACTGCATATAAATAAGAACATAAGCTGTTTCTGACATTATTGGTTACGTAAGAAAATACACAATGAATAAAGACAATAGGATCTATTTATTTCCTTGTAAACATAGTTTAATGTGTTAGTGTGTATATATTTTCACTATCAAATAAATTTCGATGGTTTAAAATGTTGTTTCATTTCTCAGCATCTTACCACACAAAACTGATCGACTTTTACGTTATGAAGTTTGCTTTCATCGGGAATAACCTTTATCGTTGTTGGTTCCTTAATTAGGATACTATACTACAACTTTTTGTATCACGGATGTTAACTCATAACCTCGCTTTTACCGTTTTGTACTGGGCTAGGTGACTTGACGTGACGTGACGTGACAGCCAGTGTGAACTGGCCTAATGGCTGTCTTCCACACAAAAATTTCGTTATGTCGTCATAGTAACGCACCGAATCTTTGATATCAACGGTGTGCTGGATGTGGTTGTCCATGGTTAACGGTTTTTGTCGCTACTAGAAATCATAGAACTGAAACAATTTACTAAAAGTTCTCCTGTTTTATGAATCTACAGCTGTGTTCTTGTAATCTCTAAATGATGGACAAAAGCTCTTTTTATCGTCCTACCAGGACCTTCGCTGCAGCAGAAACAATTGAGGTAAGTACCGTTATTTTCCGCACTAAAATGAAGCCACAGTTATACAATTCGAGGATTAACGTTAATGATTGCGTAAAGCTGACTCTTACATTTGCATATGAATGTCGACGAATAAATAATAATCGAAGGGGCGTCGTCACAGATTACATTTCAGGATGCTATACGGGCTGTTTATAGTATCTTTGGTGTTTGGCGTTTATGGAACCGAGAATGTACGTTATTTACAAATTTGTTTGCTAAATTGCCTAGTTTGGCTGTAAACAGTGTTTTTAATAAGTGTTTACAATCACACGTACTAATAGCCTGATTGTGGAAAGTCACCAGTTTCGCTCGTGGACGTTTTAGTGACGTGAAGCTTTGTGGCGTCTACCGGCAAGAAGATTAGACAAGGTAAGTCGTTCTGACTTTTTTGCGTAGTGTTGTTAGCGTGTCTTCAAATATTACAGTGTGTGATATGATAAATAATTAAGTTAATAATCGGGTTGTACACAGAATTCCTCATTTCTTTTTAGAGAGAAGTGCTACATTTGTGGAAATGGGAAACCTGCAAAAACACCAACGCAACTCCCAAAGCTTAGTAGTGTCTCATTTTAATTACTTCTACATTTGCATTTGCACAGAGGCTGCTATGTTGATACACATGCCTTTGGGTAGGGTGAGATTGATGTTATTGCATGAGGGTTAACACTGTATAGTTCAGTTGGGTAATTAAGTTCCCACTAATATGAAGTACGGAAGTGAGAATGTTCTAGATCTATATGGTTATTTAAACATAGCCTTTTATACTGTTGCCCTTTTTGTTATCTTAGTGATATTTACAGTTACCTTCAGTCTGACAATTTTTAGGTAAAATTTCAAATATCTAATACGTTGAAATTAATCACAGTTTAGCACAATACAAATAATTTTGAAAGACAACTTGGCTAGTGACTCATGTCGAATGAGTTCAATTGTGGGACAGAATATCAGGGCGACCCAGAAAAATTATTACCAGTAAATGTGGTAGAAGTGCCCCATAAGGTTATGCATTCATTGAGTTCTTCATTGAGTTATTATCGAAGAGTCAGCTGCTGTTGATTTGCTCCATTTGTATATGATATATAGATGTGAACATATTCAGAAGCTTTTGATTGAAGGTGGTCACAAGGGCCATTCGTGCTGTATCAAGCCATGCTGAACCACTGGGCCTCAGTACGATCACACTTGAGTGTATCTGTATGGCAACTTTAACGGGCTTGTTTAAAGATACTTTTCTTTCAAGTGCAATACACCTGGATAACATTAAATGTATTCTTGGAGACAATTCTCTTCAGCCCAACAGTTGTGTAACCCAGTAGTGTTTGTGGTATAAAATTTATTTGTATGCCACCAAATGCAACGAATCTGTCAGCTACTGGATGTCATGTTCTTCAGGTGTTGGAGAGGTGTACCGTGAGGAGTCTGAGGCGAAGTATCAGCCAGTGTTAGTAAAAATGTGTAATGCCTTGAGGCAACAAGTATACACAATTTAAAGAAAGGTTTTTTTGCACTTTTGAAATATTTGAGAAGGAACTAGAAAAAAATACAGATTACAGATAGTGGTGGAAGTCGAAGAAATAAATTATGTGCATGACACTGACATCTCAGTAGGGCGTGTGAAGAATATATATTTTTCACTTTTGTTCATTCTCAGTTTCTTCGACATAATTGAAGTACCACCAGACATTGTTTTGCCAATTATCTTGAACATGGCTGAAAGAAAATTCATGAACTTTCAATGACTTTTCCTTGATTTTGTTACAGTTCACTAACAAGTTTTGAACTGTGAACTTTTGTAGTTTATTAATTTTCATAGCAGTGTTGTGATACGTATATGTTTACACATTTAATCAGATATTGTATAGCACAAGAAAAGTGATGTTTTGATTAATGAGATTAAAAGGAATAAGGGGTGCTTTGTATGAAGCAAATAAATCAGTGACATTTGATTTAAATCCATTGAATGGGAAGCAAAACCTGAGAAGTTAACCTATGAAAGGTAGTGTGAAGTTTGATAACGAAAGTGTGTTGTTTATTGGTGATTTTAATGCCCACGAAACTAATACTCATGTACTTCTGTTTTTCTTAGTAGAATAGGTGCAGTTCACTTCTTGATACCTACAAAATTAGACAACAGCTATGTCATATTTGCTGAGACAGTTACTGTTGCTTTTGATGTTGATATGTTAGTATTTGCTATATAATTACATGTCTTGCTATTGATATAGGCCTACTTATGGATGCTGTAATCAAGAATTTTAATTTCCGTGGTTTGGTGTATGGTTTATGTCATATTTGCAGATTCCAACTTGTTTAGTATTTCAAGTTGGTTGGTTGGTTTTTGGGGGAAGAGACCAAACAGCGAGGTCATCGGTCTCATCGGATTAGGGAAGGAAGTCGGCCGTGCCCTTTCAGAGGAACCATCCTGGCATTAGCCTGGAGCGATTTAGGGAAATCACGGAAAACCTAAATCAGGATGGCCGGACGCGGGATTGAACCGTCGTCCTCCCGAATGCGAGTCCAGTGTGCTAACCACTGCACCACCTCGCTTGGTGTATTTCAAGTAATTTTTAGTATACATTCTATGCTCTTCATCCTTTATCACTCATTAAAATGTCATCTTACAGGCAGGGTATCATACTGTTGCTCCCACCCTTAGAAGCTTCCTGATGTGGAATACTGCATTTCTTTCAGCTAAGTCTTTGTGGAATAAGTGTTGTACAGTAGTATTTTCAAATACGACACCACTGCAAGTTCAAATTTCTATGGTTCAGTTGCTGTATTAACATAGCCGATTAAAGAACATGTCCCTCGCTTGAACAGAATGTCTGAAGGGCCTGTCTGACTTAAAGTGGATATGACCCATATACCAAACAGTACTGTATTGTGATCCTTTGCATTGCACTTCAGCAGTCGGAACATGTTTTTAATTGTGAGGTTACAAGTTATATTTTGTCGACCATCTAACTTCACTTCAGTATGTTGCAGGAATATTGTGATTATATGTGTAATGAAATTAGTGGAGTCAAGGGCCACTGCAAGGATTAACAGGTGGGATGTTGTAAAAAGAGTGAGTGGTAGTCTAAGAGAACAGGTGGTCTTGTAGGCTTAATGGTTACTGATTAAGCAGTATTGCTGACCTATATTAGGGCTTTACCTCATGTAAGTTATGGCTATATATAGCACTGTGGTGATATCACAGAAGGGTAAGGAGAGACGTCATTGTGGAGAGGAGGATTCAGAAAACTAAACTGCATTGAGTTGTGAATCCTCTGTTAGATAAAGAAAAGAATTTCTGGTAATTAATCAAATACATTACTTTACACTGCAGCAGAAGATATTAAAGATCACAACTATTTCATACAGTGTAATGTTTCCTTCAGCTGTTGGAAACACAGTTTCAAAAACTACTGTTTCAGTACACTAGTATGAGTATACCAGGCACAGCTGTGGGAAATTTTTGCTCAACCCCCAACTAACGATCGTGAAGTAAACAATAACAATAGCTTTACGCATTGATTGCCGCCCCACTCTTGTCATTTGCCACCATGGTTGCTTAAGAACGCTGGAATCCAACCATACTGTGGACTGTTGTTATAGCTTGGTTCAAGTCCTGACGCCTACCTCAACAAGATCTTTCTAATTTTAGAGCAGACCCCAAGCTCTGTTTAAATTGAAATCTCCATCTCTGTTTATTAGGCTTTCTGACACTGTTATTTCTATACATTCTTTAATTACGCTCTTGATTTTTGCAACACAATACTGGCCTCCTCATATTGTACTGAGCAACAGCTGATTTGCTTGAAGGTTGTAGTTGGGTGTGCAGCTGATGTTCCTTGCATCTCTGCTTGACTCCTGATAGTCTGCCTCCAACTGAGACACTGGAAATTCATATGGGATGCAATACACACCCATCTTTCAGCAGTCTGGATCATCTTTAATATTACAAGCAAGATTTTTTATCTTAATTGAAGGGAGTGAAATATGTTGGATGGTATGTTTCTGTAGGAGTCTACTGATCTTTTTGGATGATGGGCCAGCATAAGGTAGATAAACAACTCTTCAGTTCTTACATAGTAATTTCAAGTGAAAAGATTGCAAGATGTGTTTCACTTGCCATGTAAATGTAAAACATTGGCATGAATGTGCACTTTTACCATACATTGTGGATTTTAACAACTGACAGGCATCAGAGGAGTGCTACACATGTAGACACGCCAAGTTCCACTACGTGCAGTTTAGCTGCGTGTTTTCACTTGTGGCAAACCTGCTGTTTTTTTATTTTTGATAAACCTGTGTGGAATGTGCAATATACTCTCCACTAAAGTATTAACATGGTGTGACTAGTGAATGCACAATGGAACACGATGTAGAACTAAAAGAAAATTTAAAGATGTGAAGATGACAATGTTACCTGTTGAAACCAGTCAGTAAAAACAGCTTTGAATGTGATCTTGCCATCAGAAAATTTTCTTTAATATTTCCAAGTGTGTTTTGATAGGTTTTGTGACGTCGTGTCAAGTGTTGTCAAGCTGCAGCATCACATTTTCATGTCTGTTGCTATACTGTGGCCATTTGCCTTTCAGTGCTCTGATCAAACTCATCAGTCGCTTTCAGTAATGATCTGCTGTGAATGTTTCCATACATCAGTAGCTGCAAAAACCTTCTTTCTTCCAGCATCATACTGGTGTTAGACATCAAAATCATGTATTCCGAAGTGTTGAAACTATCTCTGCACTTTATTTCTAATAGGTGCTTCACCATTGGTCTTAGCCAGCATTTTATGAGCCTCAACAGCAGATTTTTCATTGGAAAGCAGAAAATCAAAACTTCCCACAAATGATGAGAATTGGGCTCGGAAGTTGAATATTCAGTTGAACACAACTTTTTAAAGCAACCACAGATTGACTAATATTTTGACAGTGTTATGTTTACAAATGTCTAAGCTTATTGTATGACAAGACCAACCACCTACATCACCACTTGCCACTACTCTCATCTGCTGTAAATCAATATAAGCAAAGTTGTAGATCTAATATCAGATGAAGATCTTCATCACCTTAGTGTCACCTTCTGGAGAAAGGCAAAGTTCTTGTTGTGTCCAATGAAGATCATTAGCAATTATCACTGGTCCTTTGGATAGTATATCACGGTAATAAACAGGTTTTGTATTAATGTGACAACTACTGAATCTCTTTAAATGTAAAACCAGTATGATTTGATGCAAAAAAACTCATAAAACAGACCTTTACCATCCATTTTATTTCATCTGTATGCTAATTGTTACTGTTGGATGGATGGCAGTATGTTAGAAGGACCCAGCTTGATAGTTAAAAGTTGCTAATGCAAGCTGCTACACAGAAGCCTATCCCAGTTATTTCTTGTTCAAATCCTTGTGATGGAAGGCACTTCTTTGCCTAGATGTTACCTGGCAAGAGGTAAAATCTACAGTATTTGAGCTCCAGAATGTTCACCAGAGTCCTAGTCTTGATTGCAGACTTGTGTAGTTTCTCCCAGCATTCACATGTAGTGCAGATGGGGTAATCCATCAGACGTTGACGTTAAGTTCGTTGTTACCTTCAGTGCTTTTTGAGAAGTCTAGGTTTTCATTCAGCAACTTGCTTAAATTCTTCCTTTCTATCATTCCATACTAATCCATAACATTAAAGTGATCCCTAGAATGAACAGCTGTTCACTTGATACAAATAACTGTTCATCACTTTACACGTTGGGACAACGCAGTTGTAATCTGCCTGCATTACGATGTGGAAAAATAGACAAGCTTCTTAATGACTCCCTCCCTCCTGTGGGGTCTCTCTGTTACATTATATCAAGTATTTGACAAGCCTGCCATTTGGGAAATATGCTATTGGTTAAACTTACATATGTCAGATTTATTTTATAGCTTCTAAACTATATTTTACAGGTGCTGACATGAATGGTGTGAGAGCTGGAGACTGGGTGTGCCCAGATCCAAGCTGTGGCAACTTGAACTTCGCACGTCGAACAGCTTGCAACAGATGTGAAAGAGAGAGAGATGGTGGGCCAGGGGGAGGAAGCAGCAGCAGGAGACGGAGGGGTGCTGCACCTGAAATAGGACGAGCTGCTGCTGAGAAGAGTCGTGGCCTATTTAGTGCTGATGACTGGCAGTGTGGCAAATGTGGAAATGTAAATTGGGCTCGCCGCACTGCTTGCAACATGTGTTCTGCTCCACGTGTAGCTGATGAAGCTGAAGAACGCACTGGTCTTGGAGGCGGTTACAATGACCGTGATGTAGTTGAGTATGTAGAGCGTGACAGCGATTCAGATGGTTATGATGAATTTGGACGTCGTAAGCGCAAGCGCAGGGGATCCAATAGAGATTCTGACAAAGGACGCAGTCGTAGTCCTCAAGAGGAGGAAGACAGGCACAAAAAAGGTGATGATGAAGAGGAAGAGGAGGAGGAGGAGGAAGAAGATGATGATGATGAAGAAGAAGAATCAGGAGATGAAGGGGACTTAAGTAAATATGACCTAAGTGATTGGGGTGTAGACTCCAAGAGGAAGTCACGCTCACGTTCCCGCTCACATACGCCTGGGCCTCCAAAGAGAAAGAGCCCTGGACGATCTCGCTCCAGGAGTCCAATCAAATCCTCTGAATCAGTGAAGTGAACTGTTCCTCTTTGATACTATACAGTCTGCAGGAGACTGTGTTCACTGTCTATATGAGCAGAGGGTTGCATAGAATGTTTGTTTCTCGACAAGATTCAACTTTTAGGTTACAAGAGGTAGTCACATTCAGTCTCATATTCTGCTTATTCTGTGAGCATTCCATTTTTCCTTTCCCAGAAATTAGCCACTGTTAATTATTGTTTGGCTTGTGGACTGCAGGATACTGACACTCTATTCTCATTGCTCATCTGAAAAGCACTGAATCTGTTAAAATGTTAGAGAAATTGCAATTATGTTTTATTGTTGATTATGGATAGAATCACTTGTTCTAATTCAGCACCTTTCTTCATGTGGAGGGCTTAATGAGAATAACGATGTATGGAAGAAAATTTGTTTCCAAAGACATCATCTCAAATCCTTCTCAGCCTGAAGGCACTGTGTACTCTGTAAATAAATGTACAACCAATTATGAACTGTCAGTATGTTTAATGATGAAATAATGTGGCATAAATTTGAAAAATCAAGTGCCACTCAGTGTTTTTGTAATAAATTTTTATTTGTAGCATTAAATGCTTGTTGGCATTTCACTTCTTTTACCTGATGGTCATTGGTATATTGTGATTTGCTGTCATATTTTGTAGTTTAGAATGCATCTTTTCTGTTGTATGCTTCTGAAACGAACTGATGTATAAGAAAGATTGTATCTATATCAAATAAATGTGTATGTGTTGTGAGGAGGAACAATGAATGGTGTTAGTTGTTCCCATTATTTTTATTAAATCTTTGAGCACATTTTTCAGAATTTTTGACTTTTCACCCAAAATATTTTATGGAATAGACCATTTAATGATATATCTGTACCTACACAATGACATTGCAGATATTAGTGTAATGTGAGAACTGTTGTTGTAATAAATCTTACATTTTTTGTATTGTAGTAGAATAAATAATAAACTATAATATATACTGTACAAGTTAAAGTTATCTGGACTTGGAATCAAACTACATGTCATACAATTACGAAGCATCCCAGGTAATTTCTTTTGTGAGGCTGGTTATTTGTTTAACAAAGAAGGTGTTTACATTATTTACAGTACTTTTAGCCTACTCCCCCACCCATTGTCCTCACCTCCCCCCTTTTAAATATGTACAGTCTTTCAAATAAGATGTAGCCACTGCCACAGAGACAAAATCCGAGTCATTCACTTAAGATGTCAGTAGAAGAAGCTGCCCCTTAGAATTCAACATCTGGTCATCTGCATGATCTGACAACAACACAGAATGCAGAAACATCTATCAGAAGTGTTGCCTCCATCACAAGCTTTCAGTATTGTATCAGCTCATTGTATAGTGGTAAGTGTTGTACAGTAGCTGCAAAGTCCCAAGTTTCATCCTCTTATTCCTTTATTTTTAAACCACATTTCGTCTGTCTGCTAAAAGTATCAGTTTGATGGCACCTCAGAGATAACCAGTAATAGCAAAACCTCCCAGAAACATTTCTTCGAAGGAACTTGTGGTTGCTTGAGTGTCTGCTCATAATAATGGCACCTTTCAGCCAGCCACCAACTGGCGGTAGTGGGTGTCTGCCTGACCATTGATACATGGTGCACCTTGGGCACATTTTGAACTGGTATTGGAAAGGACAAACATGTTTAGGTGTTGTTTTTCTGTGCAAAATAACTTCAACAAAACAAGTGAACACCGTGCAGTAACACAACATACGTAGGTTGCTATGAGTAAATTTATCAATTGTCCCTTTCTTATTTGAAGTTCTAATACTTTTCTTGCTGTTATGTATTGGATTTTGCATAATTGAAACTTATGAACTTTGTTCAAGGTTTGAAAAAAAAGTTGAAACTGGAAAAATGTCTAATACTTGCAACATATTGTTAGCTTTGAGTTTAATAGAGTGAAGTCAGCTCAAAGCATTTAAATTGTGTGTGTAGGTGAGTGTTATCAGATAAATCGCATTATAAAAGGATTTTCATGTTTGAGGAAAGACCATTCTGGTATGAGTGCTATCCTCATTCAGGAAGTCTCGATACTTGTCATATGTCATGAATTACTATAATTAAACCTTCATGCTAGTTTTGCATTCCATACCAAGGTTCAGAAGTCAGGTGTAACAGTAATGTATGCTTTAATTCAACGTAACAAAAACCAGTGGGGTTACTTTTTGCTCAAATGTCATTAGTCTCTTAAGAAGGGCAATGTGAACAGATTTTTTTCCATCTGATATATTGTGCAGCCAGCTTGAAACTTGACTTGACATCTTTAACTTTGAACCAGTAGGTTTATTTACGCATAGACTTAAGATATTACGCACTTTGGACTTAAAATGATCGGAATGTAAGTATTGGTCTGTGTCATACTGAAGAATTATGAAATAGTGGGTGTTTGTGTAGATGCATAAAGAAACTGTTCATAAATTATTCATTGCCACAGTGTCAAACAAAACAGGTACAGTACTGAAAGATGTTTTGCACTTACACTGTGGGGTGCTGAAAAAAGCGAGGAGACGTGATGCAGAAATTTTCTTAAGACTTCCATACCAACTTTTGATCTGACTGCTTTGTAGCTGTCACATAATAGATAAAAAGCTGCCTTCCATCAAAATTATTACTGAGAACAAGTGGAGCAGGATCCTGTTACCTCAGAGTTAGCCAACAGCTTCAGCATTCATCTCCCTTATGCTCCATTGATGGCCAGGACAGATAAATTGCAATGTAAAAGATGAGATAAGTTGCAGTCTCTGTTTTGGAATGACCTTCCTTGACTAAAAACAGTGAATTGATAATGATGTGCCACACCTTAAGTGAAAATCCTTCAGCAGTAATGACAAGAAAAGAAAAAGAAGACTTCTTTACCAATTCAATCGGAATGCAAAGATTTTGCATTGCCTCCCATGTTCAATTATATTGCCGACAGGTAGAACATTTCCCCAGTCAGTGTTTGATTGAGTGGGCTCGGAAGTGAGTACAGCTTCCATTTTAAAGAAGCAGCTGCCAAGGACCGGAATACCAAAAGTGTAAACCAGTGAATTTTATTCCCATTTCTGTAACAGCTTGGCCAACCTATTGTTTGTCGGGGTTCTCTCTGTTTTCAATGTACTAATATAAAAGCTCAGTGACATAGGCACTTTCCACTTTAATTGCAAAGGCATTAGCAGTTATTGTATTGCAAACATTACAAGTAAATGATACTTTTTGTTCTTTTGGTATAGAGTGAACGGTAGTTTTGCTTAAGGATGAGTTATTCTAGATATCACTTTCGGCCTTTTGCATTTCTTGATTTGGAACTGTATGTAGTGCGTAGGTTACCAAGACTCTGTGGAGTTAACATTTTTCAATCAGATCAATGGTTTTTCCATTCAATTCGTGTTCCTCTGTTTTGAGATTGTGGCAATGACAGCAGTCTTAGTAAAAATGTATTCTAAGCTTGTAATGATCAGAAGAGGTGTTGCCTTCTCTGTGAATTGCATTTGGTGAATGAGCTTTTCAGTTTATAGTAATAGTGTTTCGGATTCATGGTGCTCATTTTGCAGTTGGTCCATCTGAGTATTGTTAGTTACTGTGCCCCATCCCGTAACCTAGTTACAGATATGGGAATGAAGTTCGCTGATTCATATTTTTGGTGTTCTTGCTTCCAGTGGCCAAATCTTTGAGCTGCAAGCTGTACTCACTTCCTTATCTGCTCGACAACATATTGCCTGTGGAATCCGATTCTTCCTGCTGACACCATAACAGAAACACAGCAACAACACAATATATATTTGGCAACTTTGTGATCAACCAGTTACTTCTTCGGCACAGAATTATCCAGTAAAATTCACTTGATATTTCCTTGTCATTTTCAATGAATAACATTATTGATTTTCAAACAGTGTGACTCAGGGTTATCAGTTTTTGATACTGAGTCCAGGAGTGTAGTTTGATATGGAATTTGCAGCTAATATTGTCTTTTACTTTATGATTTACATGTCTTAGCCACCAGTGAGGCAATAAGAGAGAGTTAGTTACTAAAGCTGTTTGCTGGCTCTGAGGTAACTGTGTCATGCTGTTAAGTAAAGGCTGTGTGTGTTCCAATTCCTTCAGAGGCCAGCTTTTTACCTATTCTGTGCTAGAGCTACAAACAGCCAAATCGAAAGTTGGTAAGGTAATCTTAAGAAAACTTCACCATTGTAAGTCTTCTCCCTACTTTCAGTACCTCATTGTGTAAGGGCAAAAAAACTTATAATACTGCACATTTGTTAAAACTATTTTCTGCTTCAGTCAACATAATTTTTGGTTTTTGGGTATGCACAATATTATGTACGATATAGTGGAGCTGAATAATTTATGAATTTCTTTATGCAGCTACAGCAACTACTACTACATTTACCCACTACTCGAGCATGACACAGGACAGCATTTAACACAGATTGTTTTGAATACCAGAGGGTGTAATATCGTACTAATTCATGTTGATTTGGACACACTAGTATTGCATGCACTGCCTTTTATTAAAAATATACTTTTATGGTAAGGTTACTGTGGTAAGTTGTAATTTACTTGTATTTGTGGAGTTTATATTTTAATAGTGTTTTTCCATTAGTTTATTCAACGCAGCAGTAAGCAGAAGATTTAAATTAACTATCAGCAATCTATTCTCTCACATTGCCTAAAACAATCTGACAGTGCTCAGGCAATTAAGCAATCTAATATCTGTAGAAACCTACTGGCTCTTCTTAAGAAGTTGACACAAAAACATTATAACTTATCATCAGTGACAATATTTCGTAGGAATGCTCAATGAATGAACTAATGATGTTCAAGCCAAAATCCAGTAATAGGACCCCATTGATTTTTGTTGCTAGTGAATGCAAATGTTGCATGAAGGGTAAACAGTCGTAGTTCATCATGTATGCCAGTTATGGAGACTAACTTGAATGTGGAAATCATTCATGCCAGAATGACCTTTCTTGAAACGAGCAGTC
The DNA here is from genome assembly GCF_023897955.1 of Schistocerca gregaria. Classification (NCBI taxonomy): domain Eukaryota; kingdom Metazoa; phylum Arthropoda; class Insecta; order Orthoptera; family Acrididae; genus Schistocerca; species Schistocerca gregaria. The sequence goes on from NC_064921.1 coordinate 432,959,012, forward strand.
TTTTCTGACTAAATTTATCCAATAGCACTCTCCCCACATAAGATACAAATATTTCAAGCTACTTTAACCACCATTAATCCCAACACTAACAATATATTGCAGATGTTAGGCTTTCTCTTCTTGTGACTACTTTATAATAATTAAACAAGATTCATGAGCTTGAAGTATGAAAAATCTAATACATATCTGCAAGAGAAATACTAGGACTTCAAACAAAAAAATGAAAATTGAGTAATTCACTCACAGCAACCTGCATGGCATTAACTTGCTCAATCAAAGTTATTTCATGTGTAAAATCAAATTGCAATAATAAACAATTTTTGGCTGTGAGATATACTAGATGGGTAACCCTGTTGCATTTCATTGTTCCCTCCTTTTCAAATGGCAATTTTCATAATTATTTGTGCTGTGGAAACGAGACATGATGTGTGATGCTTTTTTGTGGTAAAATGTTGAGTTGGATTTTGTAAGAACTGCGTAGTGTCAGATTATCATTTATATACTAAGATTACGAAGCCTGGATAAATATAATGAGAAATAAAAACAGATTTTTAAAAATCTCCTGAACTTGGCATGTTAGATACAGTAATCGTCATTTTATGGAGTTTAATTTTATTATGTAAAACTCTTTGACTGACTACAAGCAAAATGTCTACTTTTATTTTTGTGAAGGCCATGTAGTCTGAAGCAATGTGTAGTAGTAGTAGTAGTAGTAGTAGTATGAGCTGCACCATACTGCCTTCTTTATTGTGAAGACTTGAGACTTTAGTTGCCTCTGTTATGTATGTACAGAGTTACATAGAATAAGCTACAAAGAGAGTGAGATGTGATGTCAAAGTTCTGAAATTTCAAAGCACCTATAATCTAATACAGTTTTTGACAATTTAATCATGAGTAGGGTAGCGTAGTTTTTTGATCATTTGAGAGCTTTTTCTTTTACTATGTCACCTATATATGAATGTTACTGAAATAGGGTGTTCTTTGCATTGCAGGCCAATGATGTTGATTTGTAGTGTGCAACAATAATAGTTATTTGTGTTGCTTGAGAAATAAATCCATTACATATAAATTTCACTTTCTTCTTGTCAACTATTTCACAAGCATCAAATATTTTTTTGCGTAATTAACAGATCTTGTTTGAGATGCCCATAAAAATGCTATTGTTGATTAATCTAGTTGCTTGTTGTTGAGTTTTGATACTGCTGTCACATCTTGCATCATTAAATTTTACACTTGAAAACTTGCCGAGAGGTCAGTGGACAAGGTATGGTCACTGTGTTTAACTGCAACTCACTGACAGTAAAGAGATGACCATAAACTGCCGCAGTATATAACTGAAGATGGTTATATGCAGTTATCTAATCTATAATTTAAAATTATGTAAAATTGACTGATGACCTCAGCTGTTAAGTCCCATAGTGCCCAGAGCCATTTGTAAATATTGGATTGTGAATGATATCACTTTAAGTGGCATAGTGTGAATCATAAACACCAGTTTATTCAGTCAGCACAAATTAAAACCACAACCTGCTACAGTTAAGTACTGAATTATTAGTTGCTGTGGCCACAATTAATAGTCTGATTTTGTGGAAATGCATCAGAACTGTTTCCAAACTCAAATTAACCAAGTGCCAAGTTACTCCATAATTAATTAATACTATCACATACAGGATGTTGTCTGCCATGGCGTAGCAGCTACTGCCATTTGTTTTGATATTCAGGTCAGTGGTTTGATTCCTGTCTCTGACAAATATTTCATTATTTAGGATTTGTAACTTCTAGAACACAAATTGCCGATGATTCTTTGTTACAATTACTGACTGCACACTGGATGAATCTGCTATCCTGCCACCAATGAGCCCCAGCTTGATGTTAGTACAATACTGGCAAGTGTTGACCATTCAGTGTCAGTTTTTGGGTACCTTCAAGTTGTAATGGATCTGGGAGATGTATTATTTTCAACTGAAGTTATCGATACCGAATTTAGTGGGCGAAGTGGCCAATGTTTTTCTCTTATATTTTTGTCAGAATTTTTATAAATTATAGTCTACTTATTTTTTATGTTAATTTACTATTATGTTTAAAAATTGCAATATATTGATTGATATTGGTGGATGTTGTTGTTGTTGTCTTCAGTCCTGAGACTGGTTTGATGCAGCTCTCCATGCTACTCTATCCTGTGCAAGCTGCTTCATCTCCCAGTACCTACTGCAACCTACATCCTTCTGAATCTGCTTAGTGTACTCATCTCTCGGTCTCCCTCTATGATTTTTACCCTCCACGCTGCCCTCCAATGCTAAATTTGTGATCCCTTGATGCCTCAAAACATGTCCTACCAACCGATCCCTTCTTCTAGTCAAGTTGTGCCACAAACTTCTCTTCTCCCCAATCCTATTCAATGCCTCCTCATTAGTTACGTGATCTATCCACCTTATTTTCAGTATTCTTCTGTAGCACCACATTTCGAAAGCTTCTATTCTCTTCTTGTCCAAACTAGTTATCGTCCATGTTTCACTTCCATACATGGCTACACTCCAAACAAATACTTTCAGAAACGACTTCCTGATACATAAATCTATATTCGATGTTAACAAATTTCTCTTCTTCAGAAACGCTTTCCTTGCCATTGCCAGTCTACATTTTATATCCTCTCTACTTCGACCATCATCAGTTATTTTACTTCCTAAATAGCAAAACTCATTTACTACTTTAAGTGTCTCATTTGCTAATCTAATTCCCTCAGCATCACCCGATTTAATTTGACTACATTCCATTATCCTCGTTTTGCTTTTGTTAATGTTCATCTTATATCCTCCTTTCAAGACACTGTCCATTCCGTTCAACTGCTCTTCCAAGTCCTTTGCTGTCTCTGACAGAATTACAATGTCATCGGCGAACCTCAAAGTTTTTACTTCGTCTCCATGAATTTTAATACCTACTCCAAATTTTTCTTTTGTTTCCTTTACTGCTTGCTCAATATACAGATTGAATAACATCGGGGAGAGGCTACAACCCTGTCTCACTCCTTTCCCAACCACTGCTTCCCTTTCATGCCCCTCGACTCTTATGACTGCCATCTGGTTTCTGTACAAATTATAAATAGCCTTTTGCTCCCTGTATTTTACCCCTGCCACCTTTAGAATTTGAAAAAGGGTATTCCAGTCAACATTGTCAAAAGCTTTCTCTAAGTCTACAAATGCTAGAAACGTAGGTTTGCCTTTTCTTAATCTTTCTTCTAAGATAAGTCGTAAGGTCAGTATTGCCTCACGTGTTCCAACATTTCGACGGAATCCAAACTGATCCTCCCCGAGGTCTGCATCTACCAGTTTTTCCATTCGTCTTTAAAGAATTCGCGTTAGTATTTTGCAGCCGTGGCTTATTAAACTGATAGTTCGGTAATTTTCACATCTGTCAGCACCTGCTTTCTTTGGGATTGGAATTATTATATTCTTCTTGAAGTCTGAGGGTATTTCGCCTGTCTCATACATCTTGCTCACCAGCTGGTAGAGTTTTGTCAGGACTGGTTGTCCCAAGGCCGTCAGTAGTTCTAATGGAATGTTGTCTACTCCGGGGGCCTTGTTTCGACTCAGGTCTTTCAGTGCTCTGTCAAACTCTTCACGCAGTATCGTATCTCCCATTTCGTCTTCATCTACATCTTCTTCCATTTCCATAATATTGACCTCAAGTACATCGCCCTTGTATAAACCTTCTATATACTCCTTCCACCTTTCTGCCTTCCCGTCTTTGCTTAGAACTGGGCTGCCATCTGAGCTCTTGATATTCATACACGTGGTTCTCTTCTCTCCAAAGGTCTCTTTAATTTTCCTGTAGGCAGTATCTATCTTACCCCTAGTGAGATAAGCTTCTACATCCTTACATTTGTCCTCTAGCCATCCCTGTTTAGCCATTTTGCACTTCCTGTCGATCTCATTTTTGAGACGTTTGTATTCCTTTTTGCCTGCTTCATTTACTGCATTTTTATATTTTCTCCTTTCATCAATTAAATTCAATATTTCTTCTGTTACCCAAGGAGTTCTAGCAGCCCTCGTCTTTGTACCTACTTTATCCTCTGCTCCTTCACTACTACATCCCTCAGAGCTACCCATTCTTCTTCTACTGTATTTCTTTCCCCTATTCCTGTCAATTGCTCCCTTATGCTCTCTCTGAAACTCTGTACAACCTCTGGTTCTTTCAGTTTATCCAGGTCCCATCTCCTTAATTTCCCACATTTTTGCAGTTTCTTCAGTTTCAATCTACAGGTCATAACCAATAGATTGTGGTCAGAGTCCACATCTGCCCCTGGAAATGTCTTACAACTTAAAACCTGGTTCCTAAATCTCTGTCGTACCATTATATAATCTATCTGATACCTTTTAGTATCTCCAGGGTTCTTCCACGTATACAACCTTCTTTCATGATTCTTGGTGGATATGACGAACAATATCAAAGAGACTTATTACAAGCGAAAGTTTGGGTGTCGTGTGGAATATCTTTGAAGCTAGAGTCATTCTTTGTCACTTGTAGAGTCGGCTGTGGTCAGTTGAGACTCAGTCGTGGAACAAAGTTGTACTTCCCTGTGAAATAAATCGAAAGTGAATGATGAACTTATGAGTTTTTCGTATTACTTTTTATATCAAGTAGCAACAAGCAAGCACATCCAGAAAGAAAACTGGCATTAGAAACACCCAAATTGAGACAGACACGGTGAACAGCGGAACTTCTGTATCCAACAAACGGCACTATTGGAATCATACAACTGAAGCCACCTGAAGGAATTTAACTATTATATATATACAAAAAAGTGACTACTTTATTTGATCTATGCCAGGTTTTATTACAAAATAACAATAGTGGAACGACAGTTTCAAAGTGTAAAGAGAAGATGAGGCAAACCAAATGAAACTTATGTGAAATGCCTCATCAACATTGGCAGTCATCCCACAGTCATTCCTCAAACAAGGTGGTTTCAATTAAAATATGGATAATTCAAAAGGAACTGGGGAAGATGCTGCAAGATGACGTAGTTCAGTGTCGGAAAGTTGTCGATTGTCTCTGAAGGGAGTGAAGTATTTCTTCACTGTGGTTATCCAGACTGACTGCTGGCAGATCGAAGCTGAGAAGGAAATGACTGCATTCATAACACCTGATGGTCTCTGAGCGCAAAGTTGTGTAGTTTGGTACGTGAAGTGCTCCACCCACATTTGGACACATGGTGGACAGTCTGCTTTGACTTCTTAGTGGATGGTGTGTATTTGGAATCTAAATTACACTATTCTTTTCTTGAAGCATTTTAAGAGCACTAAGTTACTTAACAATTTGGGATACATGCAGTCGTAGCTTGAATTCAAGAAAGTGTCTTTTTCACACAAGAAATACGAGAGATGTTTAATAAGTAATGCAACACATTTTTTGGCAATTTTGGTGGAAAAAAGTGAGAATTTGTTGTGGGACATCATGGAATATTCCTGTTTCAACCCCTACAGTTTCAAGAAGTTGCAATAGGTGGCACAGCTATATGCTGCCTTCAAGATGGTGTCCCTAACGGAGATATGTTCCAAGCAGAGAGCTGTTATTGTATTTCTTTTGGTGGAACACCAGAGCATCACAGGTACTTTCAGAATGTCTACGGAGACCTGGCAGTGAACAGAAGCATGGTGAGTCATTGGATGAAGCTTTTGTCATCATCACAACAGGGTTGCGCAGACCTGTCCGATGTCCCATGTGCTATCCACCTGCACACAGTTGTGACTCCTTGGAATGTACAGACACATTCGTTCAAAGTCATCAATGGATCAAAATCCAACCCTTTGCTGCTCAGCTGGACATCTCTATCGGTAGTGCTGACGCACTCATTCACCAGTTGAGATACTTTTAAAGGTATGTGCCCATTGGGTTTCTTTCCACTTAACAGAAGACCATCTGTACGGAGTCACTTGTGCATCGCAAGGCTGACCGTGACAAATTTTTTGTTGAACATCGTCACAGAGATGAAACATGAGTTCATCACTTCAAACTAGAAGAAAAACAGCAATCCATGGAATGGTGCCACACCACCTATCCTCTGAAGAAAAAATTCAGAGTTGCACCCTCAGCCAGTAAAATTATGGCAATAGTCTTCTGAGACTCTGAAAGAGTTATTCTGTTTGATGTCCTCCGTCATGGTGCAATGATCAATTCTGACATGTATTGTGCTACCCTCAGTAAACTGAACAAACTATTTCAGTGTGTTCGTCAGCACAAAAATGCAGACAAACTTCTCCTTCTCTATGACAATACAAGGCCTCAACACAAGTCTGCACACCTGAGAGGGGCTCACGTAACTTCTTTGGACTGCTCTTCCTCATCCACCCTACAGTCCATGTTCCACACCTTCTGACTCCCATCTGTTTGGATCAATGCAGCATGTACTATGTGAGAAGCAGTTTGTGGATAACGGGGAGGTTAATGATGCAGCAAGACACACACTTCGACATTGACCAGTAGAGTGGCACCACACAGGCATACAGGCTGTCCCAGTAAGGTGGCAAAAGGTCATCATATTGAACTGCGATAGAGTTTTTACCCAAAAGAGTAGGGGTTAATGTGGTGTTTGTAGTCTTGAGTATAACCAACCTGCTTACAGAAAAAAAAGTGTTGCATTACTTATTGAACGCCTCTCGTAAAATATTGAGGTACCTAATTAATGGGTACAGACTCTATACTGTTCTAGAATAAGTAAGATCCATAATAGGTCTGCAATTTTTCAGTGCATTTATGATGTAGCAGGCTTCCTTGCTATGTGTTCCTACTACAGACATTCCATAATGGATTACAGTTGCAAGACACAGTCACTAGACGAACAAGAAAGACTTTTGTTAGGGAGGTATTGGCATATGGCTAATTTTGACAAGAATTCTGACAAAGAACTACGCACTGATGCTAGTGGTTAAAGAATAGCTGTAATACTAGCACAGACCTACGAAATTTCTGAAACACTGATTTTTAACACCTGCATAGTACTCCAACTGTGAGAAGAATTACCATCATACTGAGACTGAGTTCCTTGCAGCTTTTAAACAATAAGTACTTTCTGATCCTGTTTAGATGGCAAATCATTTGATTTTGTAATTGACCAACTTTTATACTAAATGACAAGCCTGAAAAATTGTTCAGTTAATTGGCAAGATAGTCATTGCAGTTTCAGGAATATGACGTCAAAGTAGTGTATGTATCTGAATACAAACATAGAGATGCTGACTGCCTATTGTAGACTACATTGTAAGTACAGTACAGTGTTTGTGATATCCCAGTCATCGTTACTCAAAAAAACAAACATTACAGCCGCAAACAGGGAAGATCCAGCATTACTGAAGATCAAGAGGCATTGCAGAAGAAAGAACGGCTCTTTCAAGGAAGAATTCAGACTAATGCATGGAACATTTTATAAAAGCATTTTCAACCTTATGGGCAGGAATGGTAACTTGCCATCTCAGCCATACTGAAGTATTTCCATGGTGCTCTGACGTAAAGTAACGTGGAATTTCCAGAGACTATTGATTGATAGCATGTATTATAGGCCAGGTCTCTAATGTATGGAAGTATCTCATCCACAGTAGTGAGAGGTTGGCGGCTCAAGGCACTTGCAGAAATCAATAACCCAGGCGGTGCATAGCACCTGGGGAATGAATGAACAGGATATGTGTACACACCCACGGCAGCAATTTTCAAGGCTTTGTTTATGAAACATGGGAAGTTACTAGGACAGTCTATGTAAAAATAACAGGAGCTCTCTCTTATGAGGCAGACAGTTCAGCTCCATCTGTATTTTCATTGTGAAATGTTAGTTCTTGTTGATGACCCTGCTATCATAAGAGGTATTTGATTTCACAATATAATACTGCGAAGTGTAGGGTTCAATACAAATGGAAGAAGTAAAGGTAACAATTCAGAGTATAATTGAGGCATAAACAAAATTGAAAATATTAGCTTACAGACAATGTTCAACTGAAAATTTTGATATCTCAGACAATGTCCTTCTGAAGATTTTGTTAGCTCAATGTCATCCTTATGAGCTAACTAATACACCATCTGCACCCATAATATTGCCCTGGTGTTGTACTTCAGGTGAGCTGTGAACTTATCAGGTAGAGGGAAGTGTGACCGACAGATGGGAAGGAGAGTCCTCAAGGAAACAGGAAAGATAATAGCACCAGTGAGCTCACCTTGTCTTGCCACAGGAAAGGGCAGGAGGGGGCACCCAAATCGAAGGAAAGTGGTGCATGGGGGAAGGGTGTCCAAGGAGATAGTTCATCTATGGAATGTAGAGAAACAGATATTTCAGGGTGGGATGGGTGCAGATGGAACAGGTTCTGAAGCAGCCACTCAATATCAGCATGTTCTGCAACTGTGTGATCAGCTTTACTAATGGCCACAGTTCAGCAGTGCTTATTTGTTAGGATGGGCTACTGATTGGTGGTCACATCCACATAAAGAGCTGTGCAGTAGCTACAGTGGACTTTGTGTATGCAAGATTTTTTTCACCAATAGCCATCCCTCTGAAAGAGGAGGATATCCCAGCAATGGTACTGTAATAAGAAGTGCCAAGTGGTTGCATAGGACTTGTCTTCCACTGGGATGTGACCATGTGGCAGGAGGTGGGACCAGATGTGGCAGAATGATGAAGCAGTATATTTTATGGATTGAAAGAGGGTGAAGGATTTTATGATGGATACTCTTAATTTCTGTTCACAATGCTGGTCAAAACCCAACTGGAAGGTTGTTCCAATTCAAAGTGACATTAGGGAGTGAAAGTGGGGGACAGGCAGGTGAGTGCAAGGATGAAGGGTTCTCTACACTTTTCCTAAAACAATGTCATCTTCCCTTCAGGGATTCCCATTGGAGTCACAAAGCATCAACGTAATACATGTTGAGCAAACCTACTGGCAACAAGTCTTGCAGCATGTGTCTGAATTGCTTTGATATCTCCCTTTAATCTAACATGGTGGGATGACATGGAACAGATTCCTATTCACCCTGTCTGTCAGATTATTTATACAGAGAATGAGAACAATCCTATCACACATTCCTGGGGTATTCCTGATGATAGCATTGTCTCTGATGATCACTAGCCATTGAGAACAACATACTTGGTTCTACTACTTAAGAAGTCTTTAAGTGACTCACTGGGAATCTAATTCACATACTTGGACCTCTGTTAACTCACTGTTTTGGGGGCCCATATCAAATACTTTCCAGAAATCTAGGAGTATGGAACCTGTTGCCCTTCATCCATAGTGCACATGATACTTTGCGAGAAGAGGGAAAACTGAGGTTTTCACAAGTGATGGTTTCTAAATCAATGCTGTTTTTGTTGACAGATATTTTCAAGTAAATTTATTACAGTCAGACTCAGAATATGTTCAAGAATCTACAGCAAACTGATGTCAATGATATTGGTCTGTAATTTTGTGGGTCCATTCTTTTACCCTTCTTATATACAGAACCACCTGTGCTTTTTTCCCAGTCAATTGGGACTTTGAAGTGAGTGAGAGATTCATTAAAACTGCAAGATAAGTAAAGGGCCAATGCTGTAGAATACTATCTCTAAAATCAAATTGGAATTCCATTTTGACTTGGCAACTTTTTGATTTTCATTTCTTTCAGTTGTGTCTCTGTGCCAGAAATGCCTATTACTACGTGCTCTGTATGGCAATCTGCATGACAGTAAAAGGAGTGTATGTTGGTATGATCCACTTGCTTGAATTTTTACTTAAACATGAGATTTAAAACTTCAGCATTCCTTTTACTGACTTCTATTGTCACGCCGGATTGGTCAATGAGTGACTGGATAGAAAGCTATGAACTGCTTAGTGATTTTACATAGGACCAGAATATTCTCGTTTGCTAATGTATGCCAATGGAAGTTATTGTATCATTCATGTATCAATCTTCTTATACACACATAACACACACACACACACACACACCAATTTCTAATAACTATAGCTTATTATCAGTTGCATGCTCTTTTTTGAACCAAGAGTAGCAATAGTCTCTGCTTTCACAGCCTTTTCCAAGTTTTGCTATTAAATAGTGCAGGTTCTTTTCCATCCTTAATCCACTTACTTGGCACATGCTTCTCTAGAGCACACTTTACAATCAGTGTAAATTTTGCCCATAATTTCCCTAAATCCATTTTATTGGAACTAAATGAAGAGCATTCATTGTCTCAGTGGGATGTTAAAACTGCTTAGCTTCTCTTCCCAGGAAAATTCTCACCTTGCCTTCCTGATGGATTTATTAACTCAGCATGATGATATCATCCCTGCCTCTATAGTGACACTGTCAATAAGGTCAGGCCTGTTTGTAACTACACAGTGTAAAATATTTCCACTGCATGTGGACTATTGAATTTGCTGCTCACAACAGTTTTCAGAAAATGTGTTCAAACTTCTACATAAGATTGCCTCCCCTTACCACCTGCTGTGAATGCATAGATGTCACAGTCTACATTCGGCAGGTTAGTCGCCTCCAGTACAATATGCTCTAGGTATTTCCATACTACTGAGCTTGGACTTTCGTTGAAAGGTTCTAAAATTGTCAAGGCAGAATTTTTTGGCCAATAAAAACATCTGATACCCAACTTAAGAGCTCATTTAGGCCCATTTCTAACATCCAGGTGGTAACTTCATCTCTTACAGTCAATTTTGACCTCAACAAACACAAGACTTTTGTTGATTGCAATGAACACTCCCCCTCTGGTGGCATATAATCTAGCTTTTTGATATACACATTCCATGCCTTTCTAAATATTTTGAAGCTTTCTGCTTCAGGTATCAGTCTGCTCTCAGTTCCAAGAATAATTTGCGAGTGACAATTTCCCTGGAGAGGTATAAATTCAGGAATTTTATTACAAATACTTGGACAATTTACTGTTAAAACCACGCTAGTCAAAGTGTCTTCACTTTGCATGTGGTGTGATTTTCCTCTCTGCATATCAACTGGCAAGCATTCACCAGAGGACTTCAAACTGCTGCCTAACCTAGAAAAAGGCCATGTCTACTCTACAAGTACTCGGTTACCTGAATAGCAAGTTCCGTTGGGAAGTGCACACCTGAACTATCAAGAAGTATCCAACTACTTGTAATGGATCACCCTCCTCTAACATTGCCTTTTTTAAAAGAAATATCTGATACCATGTATATTATCGATTCTTGTATAGGTGAACATTATATCAGCTGTCTAACTGAATGAACTTCACATGATTTTGTAAGCAATGTGTTATATTTCAGGCTAAAATATGTAAAAAGAAATCAATTTGTTAGTACTCTGAATGTACAGTTAAAATTACTCTTCTTTCAAAATTATTTGAAATAATGAAATTTCTGGTATACTTGAAATTCATATTATTAATTGCACAACCTAACACAAATTATTAAATTTATTTCTGGACTTATTTATAAAATAAAGTTATATCTTGGTGATGATTCTTCTTTTGTCAAGAAAGTTTGTAAACTCTTTTGCTTTGTAAACTCTTTGGAAATTGTGAGTACTACAGAATGTGGTAATAGTGGGCATGCCTCTGATGGAAATGTACATACATTTTGCTAATATTGTCAACAACAATGTTTATTAGTGTTCTAAACTGGAGATTGTAAAGTCAGTGTGATATAAAAGAATGGGATAAAAAAATATATTCATAGAAACAGGCAAATCTTCATCAGTTATTTAGTTCAACAAGAATGAACAACATTATAAAAATTACAGCCCCAAGAGTGTACCCTAGACACAAGGCTTCAAGACAACAACACTGAGACAAGATTACAAGTTCTCCACCCTATCACACAGGTTCAAAAATCTGCAGGTAAGGCTGTCACAGGATTTATGGAACCTGTGGTTGAGACTCTCCAGTTGCTTTCATACTGAAGGACCCCAATCAACTCTGGGAACAAGGTTACAGATTGAGAGCTCTGGTTGTATTCCATGAGCAAAGCCAGCTTCCTCCACTTGCCCACATGAAATGAGGATGGCCTCAGAACCCGAACAACAGATGTCATTGCTGACAAAGCAATCCACAAATCCACAACTCGTGTATTACTACACCCTCGATAGCAACAAGCATGGCCTCCTCCACATCTCGTATGAAGCTCGCTTCACCCCCACTCATCCCTGCCTCCCTCTGCCCCCCCCCCCCACACACCCTGCAATGCGGCAGGAGCACAGCCCATGACTGAAAGAAGCAACACCTATGCACCTGTTTTCTGCCATTGTTACACCTGGAGACAGAAGCCTGAAGACAGCTGACTGTGACCAAAAGTGTCTTCAGCTGTTCATGAACTGGCCAACTCCTCCTGTGTCAACACACAGCATGCACACATCTTATCCATATTAATAGTGCCAACTTAAGAATTAACTACAGAAGCAAACAGAGAAAGTTAAACAAGTAACATGCTACTCTCCTGGTGGGTCAGAGGTGGCAACTGAAGCCTGATAGGTACTTGCAGTGATGAGCATTCCCCTCCAGACCAAGACCACAAACACGTATCTGTTGTCCTTTTCCACTCATGCCTCTAATTCTCCAACTATCCACATGAACCAACTGCAGTGAAGTTCCCTCCCCCACATTACCCAACATCACTTTGGAGTAGAACAAGTTAATAACATCCTTTGCTAGGACTTCAACTACCTATGATTGTGCATCAAAAAAATTCATCCCACCTCTTCCAAAATGGTATTTGCCACCAGCCCAGTCTATGAAATATCCTAGACCATCCAAATGCTAGCCTTACTCCTGACCCTTTGTCATATAGGTCATATTCCTGTGTAAGACAAAAGTACAAGAACTGCCCAATGCAGGTACACTGTAGATGCCATTCCAGTACTGTGGAAGCAGTCATGTCATATTCCAACCGTGCTGTAAGCCCACACAGTCTTTTATTGTGATATCACCTTCAACCAACTATCCACCCAAATTATCCCCAATCCAAACTGGATCCAAGAGCAAAACTGACAACCCAGTGGCAGAATATTTCTCTTAGCTCAACAAGCTCAACTTCATTGGCTGCTTTTCAAGCCCTGCAGTCTGGACACTCCTGGCCCCCAACATGAGTTGCTCTGAATTAAATATTACATAGATGGGAATTGTCCTTACACTCCCTCAATCCTGGCCGCATTCCTCAGTCTCCATAAGCTCCTGTCCCTTTTCCACCTTCTTTTCTTTCCCTGTACCTCCCTCTTACTCTGTTAATCTACACTTACACTTCCCTCACCTTATCTTCCTCTATTTTATCTTCTTCCTCTCAACCCATTTCTCCCCCTCATCATGTGTGCCACATGCATCTCCCTCTGCCTATTCCAGGGCAAGCTCACTGCTTTTTTCCTTGTGTCTTGTGCTAATTCAGAAGATGGATATTGTCCAATAGGTCAACAATGTTTTAAATCTTGTTTATGTGCCTCTTAATTACTTAGTGTCTCAGTTAAATGTCATTTACTCCTTCCATTATTTGTTAATATAATTATGTATTTTATGACTATAACTGTGCATAAAGATTTTGTGAGTGTGATTATCTGTTTGTACCAAAATTTTCTGCTCAACCACATGGTCTTTTGTTTACCTGCTTAGCCTGCCTGGTTTCTTTGTCACCCTAGCTCCAACCATCCCTGCCTCAATGACAGGTGGAATGTACAAAACTGTGATAGCCAGTTTATGTCCACTCTGCTGTGCTCAACATGGTGTGTCACATCATAATCTGCTTAGCCGAAGTTTTTACTACCATCGAAAATTTATCAAAGTCAAAACTATTTACATATGTAAATCTTGATAAATGCAAAAATGAAGATTATTTAAAAATAAATCAAATGTTAACCATGTTCAAAGTTATGACTGCTTTTTGAGTGCTATTGCTGATTAATATGAAATTTTCTGATTATATTAGTAATATTTAGTGCACTTTTGGCAAAGATATATCACAAACTTCTGAATAATTACATAGAGTGTGTCTTTTACAAGAGCTGTTAAAAAAATTCAATAATATTACCTCTGGGGAATATAGGAGTAAATAATGTGATTTAATGTGTTTTATCAAGCATCATTATAATGTTGCGTCTCAAGTAGGCTATTCTTAACAGGGTAGTCAGTGGAGTAATATTAATACTTCTACTGTAATACATTAGGCAGTGTAAGATGACAATCTTCTGTTGCTTTAATTTTGTTCTTTGACATATTGTTAGTTTTACAATTTCCATACTTGTAGATTATTCTTACTTGCCAAAAGTAAGATAAATTTGATATATTTAAGGAAAATTGTTTTGAGTTACCCCCTAGTTGTACTTGTTACATGAAATTGGTTTTTGTAGCTTGATCTGTTGACTTAGTTTGCACATTACTTGCAGTTTAGATGCCTAGAGAAATGTAATTTTGAGATTTTCTTATGTCATTTTTAGTTATGCTTGAAATTCTCACAAAATCTAATAAATCATTTTTTTGCCTTTGTTAGACAGTCATCCACTGCTTACCTTCTGAGCAAAAGTTTGTTGACTATTTATTTTATTTTTCAGCAAATCCCATAGATGCAGAAATGTTTGTACTCTAAATTTAGCTCTTCAGTTGTGGACAGTGTTGAACGCTACAACTGTTTTTTAATTGAATCAAATTCTTGGAAGAGCTGTAATACATTTTTGCTTCAAAAGGATAACTGGTGTTCTGCTCTGTTCTCTCTCTCTCAACCACCCCCTCTCTCTCCCACTGTGCCTGCCCACTTTCTTCTGTCACTCTTGATTTCTCTTTATTTTCTATTGAGGTTTGATTCACTGGTTCTTGCTCTGTTCCATTCGCATGTGGTAAGAGGGAATGAAGGTGGACTGTATGCCTCCATACTTGCTCTAATCTACTGAAATACAAGATGGAGGCAGTGGAATTGCTGCAGTATCTGCTTCCAGTATTGCTCATGACATTCGCTTGCTTTATTTCTTCATTGATGGTGCTTGATGTCGACGTACTGCATTGTTATACTGGCTGAAAATGGGGGAGGGGGTGGAAGTTCAACAATGACTACTGTAAACAATGTAGCCAACATATGTAGCCAACATATGCGCAATTACTTTTCACAATTCTTTACTTGCACTGTTCAAAAACCTGCAATAGTACACAGTTATATGGCCAATTCATTATTGGTAAATGTTGATAAGCCTCATTAATAGGTTGCAGGCAAACATCAGCATACTGCTACAATAGTTTGCTGTTGAACATTGAAATAATGAGAAATGAACTGAGCAGAATAGAATGGGCTAGAATAATAATCATCAACAAAGGCATAAATGAAAACTTTTCTGCATACATATCCAATGTAAAAAATATATTAGATATTAAGTGTCCTCTTATTACTAAGAGATCTAACCATAGCAATATGCACAAACCACAACATACAAAAATGTGGTACACCTCAATAAAATCAGTATCCTCTTACTCATGCTGAAGGACAACATTGAAGGTAGTCAAGAAAACAAGAATAGATATATAAACTTTAGGAAAATATACAAATCTGAAATTAAAGCAGCAAAAATGAAAAAAAAGAGTATATTTTAATTCTAAAATCAAATGTAAAGCTTCCTGGAAAGTAGTTGAAAGTGAGATGAACATGGGAAAGGGAAAGAATCAGTAACCCAATTAATTGTAACATTCACAAAGAACACTTCATAAATTCAGTAAATGCCCATGTACCAAAAAGTGACAATTTAACTGATACAGAACCTTTTCTTTTGCAATCACAGAATAAAACAGATAAAAGATTTACCTGGAATAGAATAACTGATACAGATATAAATAACTCTGTAAACAAGCTGAACAACTCTACAACAGAAGACGATTATAGATTCAGTAACTTTGTAATAAAGGCTATAATTAACGAAATTAGAGCTCCCCTATTTTACAAATACTTAAAGAATGCCAGTGTTTTGTCTTCCAAATGTTTATAATTAGTACAGAATTTATATTTGTTTATAAGTCAACAGGAATTTAAGTTACAAAACAAGTACTGATTTCACCCTATAACAAAAGGTACTAACTATGAATAGTCAAAATAAATTAGAAAATCAATTACATACATAAAACTAAGCACAAAATTATACCTGGTGTTATATTCTTTAAAACTGGGGGCCCACCTTTCTCTTTTATGAAAATGAAGATTATACTCCTGTATGTTAATGGTAATTGGTCAAAAATTAAAAAATTAATTTTAGGAGTCAGATGGCAAAAGAAGAGAGGAAATAAAAAGATCCCAGCTTGCTTTGTCACAATATGACCATGATCTCCACATGTGAGAGTATGCAAGAGGTCGTAAACAAAAATAATGAACTTTTTTAAAAATGTAGGTTTGATGTATTGCTAACCAGTTATGTGTAAACAACACAAAAATGGAGGAAATTTATTTTAATATGAAGGTACAGAATGAAGAGAATCACAGTGTCAAACTATTGGGACTAAAAATAGACCAAAGGCTCACATGGGATGACCATATAAGGTATCTGACAGGCAAACTTGCACACGTAATATTCCTGCTGTATAAACTAAGATATTCCTTCATTAAAGTTTATTGATGTTTCACTACTATGTATTATTTCAGTCACAGCTACAATATGAGATTATGTTATGGAGTAATTCAAACGCACAAACTGTGTATTCAATTGGAAAGAAAAAAAAAAAGTTCAAATGTGTGCGAATTCATAAAGGACCAAACTGCTGAGGTCATTGGTCTCTAGGCTTACACACCAATTAAAGTTACTTAAACTAACTTATACTAAGACAAACACACGCACCCATGCCCGATGGAAGATTCGAACCTCCTGTGGGAGGTGCTGCGCGCGCAGTCTATGACATGGAATTGGCAAGAAAAAAAGCAATTACAATAGAAGGGTTGGCTCCAAGAGAAACCTGTAAGGATCACTTCAGCCTATTAAGCATAATGACCCTTCCAAGTCTCTCAATGTATAACTGCTTAATATACGTAAAAGAAAATTTAGAACAATTTACACAGAGAATGAATTTACATTTGCACAGCACTAGAAATAACTACATGCTTGATGTACCATATTCTAGGCTGTCACTGGAACACATCAGTCAGAAACACCAAAGTCTAAAGGTATATAATAAATTGCCACAATCATTCAAAACCCTCACCCTCCTCAAATATAAGGAGGTGTTAGACACATGGTTTAAAAATAAAGCATTCTAATCAATTTAAGAATATATTGGAAGTAATTTGGAAGGAATGAATAAACAACGAAATAACGTAACTATCATCAACTAAATGTGTAAAAATGTATAATTATTTCTTGAATGAAATAAATGATGAAATAGTGCAACTATAATTAACTAAATGTGTAAAACTGTATGATTAATTCTTGAATGTAAACTACATAATAATTATTACTGGAATCTTCTGATCAGTAAGAAGTTTATCTGTCTATGAGTATATGTAAAATAAAAATGTGTGTAAAATGTAAAAATGTAAAAAAAAACCTACTAAAAAGATATACTTATGCATAATGTATAATGTAAAATTAGTAATAACTATACTTTTATAAATATGTAAAACGTATTTTGACAAAGCCAATTGCATGATAAACATGTTGGAAAGCAAATAAATAAACATATCAACCTATGAACACCTATGAGCAGTAAAAACCTAACCACACAGTTCACAGTTCTTGCAGAGTAATACGGTACGTGCGACACTATTTCTCAAATAAACTGAACAGACATTGTCATTAATTGTATAAACACTTGGCCTATTTGTGTTACCCTAATTCCACTATTAAGTTGATGCATTGTTACTGCAACTGATATGTAATTCCCATCTGAAAATCGGGCGTGGACTGGCTGTCTCAGGACCAAAAATCGATCTGTTATACATCCCCACAATAATAGGCACTGATACTACAAATTGCTTGATGTTTAAGTGACAGAAATTACAATTAAAACATAACTCATTCAATTAACTGAATACATAAAAAAATTCTTCCCTTTTAACAGTTCCTTCTATCACAAAGGTTAGGTCAAATTATTTGTTTAAAAAATGAAATTAGCAGATATAGTTATACAAACAAACCTGGTAATTATTTTGGAATTAATTAAGGGCTGGCTTTGCTAATACATTTTTAAATAGAGCCAAATAAGTACTTTAAGAATCCTAGTAGTTCTTCTTCCAAATGATTGTAATTAGAACAGAAGTTATATTTGTTTATAAGTCAACAATAGAATCTAAGTCACGAAACAATTATTGATTTCACCCTATAACAGAATGTATTACCTAGGAAAGCCCAAAATAAATTAGGAAAGTAATTACTTACACAAAACTAAGCATAAAATTAGACCTGGTGCTACATTCCTTAAGGCTGAGGGCCAACTTTTTTCTTTTATGTAAATGCAGATTATACTCATGCATGTTAATGGTGATTAGACAAAAACGAAAATAAAATTAATTTAAGGAGGCAGATGGCAAAACAAGAGAGGAAGTAAAGAGATCCCAACTCGCTTCATCACATGCTTAGCAACTTTATCCTCTCTTGTTTATGTACCTACTGACTGTTCAACATCTCAGCTATTTGATGAG
The DNA here is from genome assembly GCF_023897955.1 of Schistocerca gregaria. NCBI lineage: Eukaryota > Metazoa > Arthropoda > Insecta > Orthoptera > Acrididae > Schistocerca > Schistocerca gregaria. Next base: position 432,977,599 of record NC_064921.1, read on the forward strand.
ATGCTAACATTGCTCCTTCCATTATAATTAACTTTTAAAATTTGTTGAAAAATGTAATAACTCTGATTTATATTCTTGTATTTTGATGAATTTAACTGAAATGGCGTGTGTTTATACCCTTTGTTTTATATGAAATGCAGTGATTTATTCTATGCTATAAAGTTTTTATTTTAAATGGACCTATAGTTTTTCTACCATCTACCTTGCAGAAACACTCATCTAAAAGTCTCCTGATTTAAACATTGGAAATCAAGTTTGCACCTTACATCCTTGCATATTTCTGGTAACCAGCCATACAGAGACCTTCTTATTGGAACTGTTCATATGCAAAGCATGGGGTTTACAAGGGGTTTTAATAGTCACCTCAAAAACATAAATTAGATTTTTGCTTGTTCACAGGTATTGCAGGTACATATCTGCAGCCCAGGTACACACTGAAATACTCATTCCACAATACTTTTGCATGCTGCTAGAGGAGCCAAAATAATATGATGCACCCCATTGATAAAGTGTATTATAGTGTGGTATTTCATTTTCAGCATTTGCTGGAGAATAATGCTGCAATGATACATGTTGATTTGGTGTAATCCGTATGTGAGCAATACATAGGGGACTGTAGTGTATTCCTAGAGTCATCATTTAAAGCTGGTTCTTGAAACATGATTAACAAACTTTCCCTGCATATTTTATGTTTATCTCGAAGAGTCTTCTCGTTCAGTTCCTTCAGTAGCTCTGTGGCACTGTGCCACATATCAAACAACCCTGTCACAATTTTTGCTGTTCTTCTCTATATATGTTCAATATCCCCTGTTAGTCCTATTTGGTATTGGTCCCACACACTTGAGCAATATTCTAGAACTGGTCACATGAGTGACTTGTAAAAAGTCTCCTTTGTAAACTGATTGCACTGCCTCAGTATTCTAGGGGAGAGTGGGGCACTCTGAACCATGGGGTACATTGAATCAGGTAGTATAATTTCAGTATTAGGTGGTTAACTATTTTTTTCCTCTGTGCATATGTTGTCAGTACTGCTCTACCAACTGCCACTTGTTTTCTGCAGGATCTAGTTCCTGCCATTAGTGGTGTACTTGTGATATGTTAGTTTCGCGACAGTGAAGTAATTTTTGGAGACATAGATAATTTGGATTTTGTTCAATCCTTTTTCACCAAATTTTAGAGAAAGTAAGTCATTGCAACAATATCAATACTGTATTTTAATGATACAGATCTTCAAATATTAACAATGTTCATACATAACCTCACATGAGCTTTGTTTGAAATATGTACTGTTGGGGCACATTGAACCAAGCTCTCATGGGGCTCAATGAGTCATGGTTCATTGTGCCCCAGGAATCTTTTAATTGTCCAATACAAGCACTCTGTACTTTGTTTCCTTAGAATGGGTAAAACATATGTGTAGGAATTTAAGGCTTTTAAATCACAGACATTCAGCAGTCCTGTTTTATATTATCAGGTTTGAAGGTGGCTCTTTCATACCACAGGAAGATGGACAGAGGTAAAACTGACCATTATGTTATGCAAGAGGCTGTACAGGATATTCTTAATAATGGCATGGCAGTTCATCAAGGAGCTAAATCTCATTTGATGCCTTACCCAACTCTTCATTGATATGTTCAAGACATTAAATGTGGTTCCAGAGAAAGATTAACACCAAACTAAGACAATCGTAAGGTATTTTCTGTGGAGCAGGAGAAAGAATTAGATAAAGGATAAAGCTTTTGTTCCAGATAGCAACATACTTTATGTGCTCCCATGACCTGCTACTGATGGTGTGACAATGAGACAAAATCATATTTCAAATTTGGAATCAGCTTTGAGTCCATTGATGTTCAGTAATTCCAAAATAAGTTACATGATTGTGTGCCTACAGATTTAATTATATGATTCACACATGGAATATATGTACACATTATGTTTAAAGTTTATTTACACTTACTTTGTATGCTAAATAGGTTCTTTCAATGAATCTGTTTAAAGTGGTTCATTGTACCCCACATGTGGGGCACAATGAACCATTTACCAAATTTTCTTCAAAGGCCTGCAGTTAAAAAACAATTAATGACAATGCAATCATAGAAGGCCATTTGATACTTGAATGATTAAACTGTAACACCTGTAAATCACAACTCTGTAATAAAATTATTGGATGAGTAACATGGAGAAATATTTTTTATGGTTCAATGTGCCCCACTCTCCCCTACCAATAAACCAAAGTCTACAACCTGCTTTACTCATGATTGAGCCTGTGTGATCATTCCATTCCATATCCCTACAAAGTGTTATGCCCAAATATTTGTATGAGTTGGCTGATTCCAACTGACTCATTGATATCATAGTCATAGGAATGCGTGCTTTTTCATTTTGTGAAATGCACAATTTTCAATTTCTTACAATTTTACATTTTTAAGCAAGTTGCCAGTCTTTCAGCACTGAAATTTTATCAAGATCTTATTGAATATTTATGTAGCTTCTTTAAGGTAGGGCTTCACTACAGATAACTGCATCATCTGCAAAAAGTGTGAGGTTAGTATTAATATTGTCTGCTAGATCATTAATATGCAAATGAACAGCAAGGGTCCCAACAAACCTCTGTATGGCACATATGAAATTACTTCTACATCTGATGATGCCTCTCCATTCAAGATAACATGCTGTGTCCTCCCTACCAAAAAGTTCTCAATCCAGTCACAAATTTCACTTGTTACCCCCATATGATCATACTTTTGACAATAAGCACAGGTGTGCTAGTGAGTGAAAGTGCTTTTTGGAAAACAAGAAATACTGCAGCTACCTGACTGCCTTGACCCAAAGGTTTCAGTATGTCATGTGAGAAAAGTACAAGTTGTGTTTCACATGATTGATGTTTTTGGAATCCATGGTGATGGCAGCAGTGGAAATATTGCAGCTATGTTAAGGCAATCCATATTACTTTTTTAACCATCTAGTCACTGTGGATGAGCACTGGTTGTATCGCTATGACACCAAAACAAAAGAGCAAAGCAAGTTGTGAAAATGTGGATTCACTGCCACTGAAAAAGGAAAAAACCTAATCTTCACTGAGAAAGGTGTCACTGAGAAATTTTTGGGATGTTAACAGTCTTGCTCATAAGGGACAAACTATCACTGGAGCATACTACAGAAATCTTGTGGTACATTATGGGAGTCTCTCAAGACAAAGTGTCATGGGCAGCTGCCCAAAATGGAGTTTTTGTTTCATGACAATACCATAGCTCTTTCTGCACTGGAAACCCATGCTCCGCTGGGCTGTCAAATTTTGCCTCACGCCCTGTATCCTCCAGGCAGGCCATCCAGTGACTTCTTCCTCTCCTCTTGCTTGAAGAAAGTATTGCATAACTGGCATTTCCAGAATGACAACATGAAGATGTATGAAACTGAACATTTCCTGAACATTGAAAATAAAGACTTTGACAAACAAGATCTCCCCAGGTCATTTATCATTCGGAAAAATGTGTTACACTGAAGAGTGAACATGTAAAGAAGGATTAACACCATCACCAAGTTCTGTACTCACAAATTGATTTTTTAAAGTGTTAATTAAAACTAAATGACTACTCCAAGCATCAGCTGAACTTGTAATGTGTGATACATCACACAAAATTATGTCTCAATTCTCCCACTCACCTAGCTGATACTCCAAACAGTGCACTCGATCAAATATTTCATCCAGGCTTGTCATATTATCAAAATAATGTCTTATTTTTTCCACAACAGTGAGGTCTATTGAAGCAATCTCTGCCTCTGATAACACCTTAACACCACTGGTAGATAAATTGTGATTTGATTTTTGTATTCCTGAGGTGTTATTGATAGGGAAGAAAAGCAGTATATTTCACTGTGAGGGCTTTTTTCTTTTAACTCCCAGTTGGTCACAGCACAAATCCAGTAAAGCTTTGCACAAATGTGTTGCACAGTGCTCCTAGTATTCCCATCTGCCACATCATGTCACACTTTTCAGTACTGAGTGCGCAGTGAGCATGTAAAGATGCCTCGAAAATAGTGTCTCCTGCCAAGTGTGATGCATCTCTTGAGAGGTTTCACCTGACTTCTTGAAGCCCATGTAACATAACTCTTATGAGTTTCCTCGGCTGCATTGCAAGTGTAATGTGAACATTTGTGCAGTGTTTTCAGTGGGGATGACAGCCCACCATACAGCCCATACTTGGCTCACTCTGATTTTCATCTCACATGACCTGCTGACTGCGAGGACAGCATTTTCACCCAGACCAATGTAAGGAATTGGCAGAAATCATAAATGCCTGCCTCTTATAATGAAGGTATTGGAAAGTCAGCACCACCCTATGATAAATGTCTAATTTGGGTCAGCAAATATGTAGAGATGTAGCTGGAAGGTGTAGATAAATGTTGAAAATAAAACATTTTTTTTATTTTTATTGTGGTTTCCATTTTGAGACTGACTGGAGGTCATGATGAATGGATATTTATGCCAGACTGTTATGCCAGCTCTCATGTGTACTGGACATAATGCCAAAGAAATGGGGTGAGTGTCCTGTGAGGCTGGTCCAGTGATGGAGTAGCCCCAGTGATGAAGCAGCCTCATTAGCAGCTTCATATGTTGATGTTAGGAGTGGCTGAAGGCACTTTTGGGCAACAGAGTAGGCAGGTCAGCCACTTCAGTGTAGATGTCAAGTGACAATAGTGGGGCCCACACGAAGTGTAATTTGTCTGGAACAGGTCGGCTGATTTGTCATGTTTGGTACATTTAGTGTTAACTAATATTGTCACTGTGTCAGCACTGTGGTTCACAACCATATAAGGCAGTTCTAAAGGGACTTTGAAAGTGTCCATGTGATGCATAATGTGAGAGCATGTATTGAGGTCTTTGTAAATGAAAATAGCTGGATCTGCCTGCTGGAATGCTGTGGATGGATGGAAACTAGAAAAGCAGATCTTGACTTTCTGCATTAAGAATGGAGGCTATTGAGTGGGTAGATTTGTTGTTGGCTAAAGAATTGCAAAGGAAACCTGATGGTCTTGATGTATGCAAACTCTATCACTGGTGCACCAAGATCAGATTTGAATGCCACATGAAAACCTGGAGGAACAAGGCCACCAACAAAGAAGAATCATGACATACCAGGACCTACTTGAAGGTTTGGTGCCAACATTCCACCATGCTGTTACTGCTGGTAGCTGATGGTATGATGATGTATAAAACCACATAATTCTACCACCTCACAAAAAAATGTGGACACAGATTGAAAACCTTGGTCCATTTACATTCATTGGGCAGCCAGATCATGAGATCCATGTGGTTAGAAATGTTGGTGTGACCATTTTTATCAAGATGTCCATCAGGGGCACTGCTTCCACCCAGTGGCTAGACCTACCAATTGCTGAAAAAATATACTTAAGACTTTCACAGGGATGAGACTTTCTACCAGGTCGATATGGACATGAGAAAAGTGTTGTGTAAGCTCCTTGAATGAACAAATTGGTTAGTGGATGTGACATCCTACTTTAGCAGGTTGATAAAACAAACCAGTTTTTACCCACAACCTGCAATCACATCTCACATCTGTCCATGCAGATCTGTCTGTCACCATCTGTACAGTGTCTCTGGCTCCAGAATAAGTGAGGCCATTTGTGGAATTAAAAACCTGTTTCCTAAAAGACAATGAAATGAAAGAGCATGTATAGCTTGGAGAAATGTTGCATCACAGAAGGAAGCTGGCCATTGAAAACTTGTGGAGATGCAGTCCTGTATTTGTCTGCTTGATAAAGGCCTTTACCTGTATGTCAACATTATGTACCATAGCCAGTTGTAAGAAGTTGATGCCTGCAGTAACCACATTTATTCTAGAAAAATATCTGTGCTCAACATTATCAGCACTTCACAGATGAAAAGCATCAGGAGTACCCTGGCTGATAAATTCAAACTAACAAAATTGTCATGGTGAGAAAGAGATATGAGGTATGTTGAAAACCAAGGAAACTGATTTGTGATTGACAAAAATTGCGAAGCAGTCTGTCTAACATCAACAATGATAGCCAGAGATGCAGAAGAAATAGGATGTGCTCAAAGGCATCTGCTGCAAAAGAGTATAAGAGCACATGGACATCCTAACTTTTAACACCTAACATATTTATTGGTTATTTTTCTTTGAATGATGTTAAATGTGACATAGATACTGCCTCTGAAACATATGGTTCTCATGTCTACCACACTATTGCTTCTCAAGACTCAGTGAAACTTGGCAACAGGGTTGTGATCATACCTCCAGTTGCACATGTTTAAAGGTGCTTTTGTGCACGCGCAACTCACATGGCGTAATTGCCTTATGGGCCAAATACATCTAGCTTTGATTGTCAATGTGCACGAGTCATGATGTGCACAGCCCTTGCCACTCAGCTAGAAGTTTACATCAGTGGCACCAGGTGGTAGCACACAATGCCAGACTTTTGTAACTGTTCACTTGGCATAAATCCTGCTAGATGATAGCACACTCCTCAGATATGCTCATTCACTCACCACATTCTGCATTGAAATGAGATTGGTCGTCAGTATAGGTTAAAGTTGCACTGACAGTAATCCTATTTTGTGGTTTTCTGAATGAATTATACTTATTAAGTTATGAATTTTGCCATACAGTAATCCATTTGAGGTGCTGACAAGGGAAACTCCCTATCTCACCTTCCTCTGATATTGTTGTAAGAGGGCTCAGTAGACAGGCCATTGAAACCTGAACGCAGAACAAACAGAAAAACAGGAATAAGGTCTACTGAACTGTAAAAAAAGAAATAGAAACGGTCCAAGGGAAAGAAGTGCAATGTAGAGCAAGCTAAAACAGCAGTGTCATCATGGTTAAGTGGTCATGGTATTGGACTACTAAGCAGGTGACTTGTGATCAAACCCCCAGGTGCCATTTCTTTCTACTGTTCCCTGTATTCAGATTTGTGTCTGTGTCATGGTGTAACATTCATTTGCAAAAAGCAAGGTGTAAAGAAGGGACCTACAATGACTGTTCATTCTGCACAACTACTGTATTAGCAACTGAAAGGAAGCAACTTTCACATGGGAACTGCAAACGTTTGATGACAAGGTGACAAGTCAACTGAATCCTCCACTGGTAAACACATCTGCTCTGTCATACACAACATTAGTGTCAATACGTGTGTCATATGATATGAATCTCTCATCAACACAACTAATTTGTATGCCTGGTAAGTGAGTGAGATATGTCCCCTTGCCCAATTCAGGTGTTCATATGAATGTGAATGTGATCACTCCCAAGGAAATGATGAAAACATAATAGTTTGTCACATAAGCAGCAAAAGGTGAATGCAACTGTTTCACAATCACACAGTTTCTCTGTGCTCTGTCAAAACATATGTTTTTAACGTTTTTGAAGCTCTGTTCTGTTTTGGAAGTTTCAACTCTTGCATTCCTTTGTTTTAATATAGGTCACACCTGTTTATTTGCTTTTTTCATTTCTGTGAGATGCCTTTGTAGTATCTTGCCTGCTATTACTATTCATCATGTTTACTTGTGTCAGTAACATATTCTTACCACATGACTCATATTCTGTAACCAATGTATAGTACTCCCTGTTGTGATGCTTGATCTGCATTCACTTTTTGATGGGCTGTCCAGTGGGCCATATTACCTCCAAATCTGAAGGGGAGGCAATGGGGAGTTTCCCTTGCAAGAATCATAAGGGCCTAAAGCACACCACTGTCTATTGTGAGCTTGTAGGATCTATTCAGGCTTCTGAAATCTGTTGATCTAATGGTGATTTAGGTTTATCTGTGCTGTATGCCCACACTGCATATATGAAAATTCACAAAAGCAGTAACGTTGGTTCCTTTGATATTCACTAGAATGTGGAATTGATGGCAGTATGCTTTAGGTCCTTATGGATATCAGCACCTCATTTTTATTCTAATTGAGTGACCATGTTGGTAGGCTTTACACTTGAGTTTAATCATTAGCACAAATGGAACTTTGTGTTTGAAGTTGGTTGTTTACTGGGTGGAAATTGGCTTTCTTGCACATTGTAAAAATGGAATCTATTTTTTTAAAATGCTAACAGAAAAGTAAAGCTGTGAGGAGGGATTGTGAGTCATACTTGGGGTAGCTCAATCAATAGAGCACTTGCCCACAAAAGGCAAAGTTTCCGAGTTCAAGTCTCAGTCTGGCACACAGCTTTAATCTGCCAGCGTGTTATATATTAGCACACACTCTGTTGCTGAATGAAAATCTCGATCTGGGAACAGAAAAATAAATTACCAGGAAAAGTAAGCCACAAAAGAACTAGGGCCTCTGAGAACAGATCCTTTGATTGAGAGAGTGGCAAAATAAATAAGCGTGATTACAAGTAAATATTTAACAAGGAAGTGTACAATTAGCACAAGTTGTTGTGAGGGTGCAGCATAAGAATATCTGATTTTTCAGCCCTGAAGTAAATTTGTGAACTACTACATCTCTCAGGAATCTTGCAGATTTGTCTGAAAAAAAATGTAAAACCACAATAACTCCCACTTACACAGAAATGTGAAATGAAGAGTTGTGAAAGCTTACACATTATTGCCACTGGATGTGCTAAAAGCACTTTAAACTGGATTTGACCTTGCTGAAAGCTGATAACATCACTAGAATCCTCATGATATTGGGCTTCAAGGCAGAGCAAAGAGGGGTGCTCGTGTGGCCACAGCATCAGGCAGATGGCACCTGCAGAAGTTCATCATGCCATAAAAACAGAAAACCATTGAAAATTCTCTCACCTTAGTTTGAAAAGGCCAAACATCACAGAAGGTCACCAAATGTCCCCAAAACTTCACCTCTTTCTGCCTAAGCATACATTTATACTTGCTGATGTGCAATCTGTAATGGGAAAGTTATCAAAAATAATCTGGAGATGTTTATTGCGTTCTGTGACAGAACTGGAGAAAACTAACATACCATCCAGAAAACCGAAGCAGGAGGGCAGACCCAAACACTTTGTCAATGAAATGCTACCTTGTTTGAGCTGCATTCTTCAGGCCAGATGACATTCTGATGTAATCAAAGTGGCCAAAAAGTGTAGTCACTGCCATCTTCTGTAAATCTGTCAGTGCTGCTGGAACCTGGTGATATGGGTTTTGTGAATTGATAAAACTGAACAGCTGAGTGCCTGCTAATGGGGCTGTAAAGTCCTGGGAGTGTGGAGCATGATAACCATCAGGAGTTGTCTGCATCTTTAAATTATGGTAGTCCTCATAAGGATGCCAAGACCACCTTCCTTCTTTACTAAATGGAGGGCAGACACACACAAACTATCTGAACGTCAGATAATCCTCGCAGCCATTAAGTCTTCAGATTCTTTCTTTGCTCTCACATACTTCTCAGCAGGACTTAATTTCAGCTGGAACAGCATTCTGGCTCCTCCCATCGATTTTTTTAACACACTGGAATTCAAGGAAGCACCAGAGATTAAAAATCATACATATGTATTAAATTGCAGCAGCAAGGTACTGTGCTTATGTGTGTGTGTGTGTGTGTGTGTGTGTGTGTGTGTGTGTGTGTGTGTGTGAAATAGGGATCAAAGTAACACTGCTATGGGGACAGATGGTTGCACCTGTTGTTTATTTTTAACCTCATAGTTTTATTGTTGTGATAATAAGAAACTATGTTTTGTAAAAAGAAGAATGATTTTTTATTGTAAGTTTTATCACAAGTTTTTAAAAGTTGCTATTTTTATGGTTGGGTGGGTGTGGCAGATGTACCTAAGATTTTAAAAATTAAGCAGGTGCCAAACAGTGGGCTTTAAAAGTAACCGGTGGTGCCAGCATAGCTGGAATGTCATGTCTAGTGTTGTGAAGTATTCCTGTGAGTGGTGCAGACAGCTGTTTCACATCATCCTAGGTCACCTGGGGAGTAAGGTCATCATGTAACATACTTGAGGGCAACAGTGTGATCAGTAATTTGAGCTCATAACACAAAATTGTCTGCAATAATCCATGTTTTCTCTTCCTCAAATATCATTTCTTTTCCAATTAGTTTACTAACAGTGCCTATTATTGTAAGAAGTTCTTTTAATACTGATGATTTACTGTTGACAGATGAACACATGGGTGTCCTTCCAAGTACTGCTGTGCATGTAACCACCACATTTTTTTGTTTATGTGAACAGCTAATATGTTTGTAAACTGCCTCACCATTCATTTGGAATTGATATTCCCATATGAACTTTTTAGTCTGAAAATGATGTAGAAAATCCACCCCAGTAACAGGTTTGGTGGCTTTGACAATTAGGAAGGTCCTGTGCAATTTCTTCATGAAACCTGAAGTCACCACATTGCTGCATTGTCTGAAAGTAGGTATCCTAGAGTTAATCACAACAGTTGGTCAGGAGGTGAGAGAAGATGGGTCTTCAAGTTTTACTATTAGACTACTGGCATCAAATTACAAGTTAATTAAATAAATCTGTGCATTGCTAGTGTCTTGAATGTATAAGCAATGTATTGTAGGAAAACTGTGGAAAGCAGAATGTCAGTCTGGCATGCCTGGCACAGTCACATAAGTAATACACGGGAGAAATCCTCTATTTTGTGATTGAGCTGAAGTCTACCCATTATGAAATGAAAATTCTTGTAGAGGTGGTTTGTAGGCACTTTACATCAGAGCAGTCAGTCACACCTATTCCTGACTGCTGCACTCATTTAAGTAGTTGCCTGGAGGGGTGCATTTTATAGTCAGTTGTCCAATGTTGGAATGGTGGCAACACTTTCTGGGGTGCTTGCTGATGTCACAGTGATTGGTGTATTGTTTGGCAGGCTCGGGGCTGCTAGAATTACAAATGGAGGGCACTGAAGTCATGCAGTAATGCCCTAACTTGTTCTGCTAGCAAGAGGAACCACACCAAAGAACTTATCAGTCGATAATAAGGCAAATATTTTCTATACTTTCTGTCTTGTTCTTAATGTTTGACTGTTGGCATCACCACAGATGGGAGCAGCTAATAAAATTAAAAACAGGCTGCCACTCACCAACAGATGAATCATGGGTGGTACACAAGTACACAGAAAGATTTGATACTTGCATTTAAAAGTGCTCAATATCTCTCTCTCTCTCTCTCTCTCTCTCTCTCTCTCTCTCTCTCTCTCTCTCACCATTCTCCCCCTCTTTTTCTCATGTGTATCTATGCACAGTCCTCAATAAATGCTTAGAGAAATGGTCACTTGCCGTAATTATTTATAAATGTAACGTAGTCGTATTTATTAAGGCCATCCTCAGAGAGCTTGCATCACAGATGGCATTGTTGAGATCTTCACAAATCTCATAACCAAAGGCAGAAAGTGTGTGAATGTGAAATCAAGAGAGGTGTTGAGGGACAATAATACTGTTGCTATTTTATTTTAATTATTGTATTACATTATACACAAAACAGAAAGAGTTGGAACACTCTCAATTTTAACATCTTTCCAGTATACTGGTAGGGTACTTTCACAGAGATAATCTAAAAGCATACAGTTTGCTTATTTTTGTTTATAATTAAGATGGCACAACAAATTTTTTCCATATACCTAATATCATGATAACTTGTGTGTATTCGTAAAATTTACCGCATCATTTTGAAAAGATTTGTGGTGTATACACTGAGTGTGTGTGTGTGAGAGAGAGAGAGAGAATGTGAAAGAGAGAGTGACAGTGTATGTGGCACAGAAGGGGGAAAGGGTCTCAGGGTGGAGAGACTTCCTTACTAACACATTGTCTATGTTGCAGCCTGTTGAGGCTCCGGGCTATGTGCTGTCCCAAGATGATCCATATCCCTCACAGCCTGCTGTTCCAAGATCATACCGCTTGCCTCCAGGTGAGAGATGTTTAGCTGTGATATTTATTCTGTATTCCTAAGAAAGCTAATAATTCTGTTTTTATCATTATCTTTCTATCTCTGCTGCTGTTTGGAAAGTATATATTTTTCTGTTATATTTAGTTGTAATTTCATTCCAATGACAATATAGGTAAAATTGTAAATGAAAACATTTTAGATGCAAGGGATGGCATAAAAATCATTTGATGACAGAAGCATGCAGGCTAATTCTCACTTCTCTTAATAAGTTACATGTGGCTTGTGAGTCATACCAAACTGAAACCATCTCATGCAGTTTAATGAACAGTGATGGAGTTTATGTTTGGCAAACCTAAACTTCCCCAATTGCAAGCTTTTCAAAACTACCATTCATCTGTAGCTGTAATCTCTAGGAATGACTCATTGTTTGGCATGACTTCACCACCTATGTTTTGAGAATGGCAAAATTCTCTGTAGAAAAGAACCTCAATGAATGCTGTGTGCTAACTAGGTGGATGGCTTTTTAAGTAGAACAGTCATCACTGGACAACTTCTAGGGAATTCCCTTAGTTGCATTCACATATCTAGATACATAGAGCCTTAGTAGACTTGGTGTTTTCATAGCTCTTTGGATGGCAAAAAATGAACCAATTGCTCAACATTTAAACAATCTCAACAGTTCAAGTGGACCATTGAACAGCATCAACACCCAAAAACATATTAGGAGAAATGGGAACTGTAGTACACTGAATCTGGTGTTTAAAGAGTTACTGTTTCTTAACTTAGGTGGGCCCTTGTTCATGGCAGAGTCTTTGAACAGGGCAGATTGGAATAGCTTACAGCCTTTGTTCAGTGTTATCTGGTGGCCAGGAAAACTTGGTTCAGTGGCATGCTTGACAGTAAAGGGGTGCCAAAATGGTCAGGGATGGTATGATAATAAACCTGCCTTGTGCTCCTGGTTCACACTGCACTTCTTACACCAGACTGCATGCAGTATTCCAGGTGTTGATACAGGGTCGATGAACCAGGTGTCCAGCATCAGGCTTTGTACAGCCACAGTTGATGGAAGGACATCAAGGGAATGTGACTTAGGAAGGCAATGCAGAAAACACAGTAGTAATCCTCTTACTAAACAAACTATGACCAAATGATTAATGGAAAATCTCATATAAAGATGTGAAACAAATACTAACAAAGAGATAGAGGGGCTGGCCAGTACAACCGATAGATACACAAAACAGAACAGAAAATTTTCATCCTAGCTTTCAGAACTTTGTTCCTTCGTCAGGGAGCAGAGAGGGGAAAAAAGGGGAAGAAGGGAAAGTGGATTCAGTTACTCACAACCAAGGTTATGAAGCAACAGGGGAAAGGTAAACAGGGAGGGTAGCAAATGAAATGTCGTATTGCTAGGGCCTCCCGTCGGGTGGACCGTTCGCCTGGTGCAGGTCTTTCGATTTGACTCCACTTCAGCAACCTGTGCGTTGATGGGGATGAAATGATGATGATTAGGACAACACAATACCTAGTCCCTGAGAAAATCTCTGACCCAGCCGGGAATCGAACCCGGGCCCTTAGGATTGACAGTCTGTCACGCTGACCACTCAGCTACCGGGGGCGGACTGGAGGGTAGCAAAGATGGAGGCATGGGTCTCAGAGGGAAGCCAAAGATATTCTACTGTAAGTACTGTGCCAGCTTCAAACCAAAGAGGATGCATACAGAAGTAAAGAGGTATATAGTATAAAGATATACACAACTTGTAGGATAAAAAGATGCATGAATGGCTAAAGAGGAAAGGGAAAGAGGAAGAGACTGAAAAGTAAATGGGAGTGAGATTGGTTAATGTAGGTTCAGTCTAGGGGGATGGTGGGTTGAAAGGATGCGTTGGAGTGCAAGTTCCCATCTCTGCAGTTCCGAGGGACTGGTGGGAGAAGTCAAATGGCACGTACGGTGTAGCAGGTTCCTAGGTCCCTACAATTATGCTGGAGGGCATGCTCTGCTACTGGGTATTGGACATCTCCTAGGTGGAAAGTTCATCTATGCCTGTTCATGCGCTCAGCCAGTTTAGTCATCGTCATACCAATGTAAAAGGCTGTGCAGTGCAGGCATGTCAGCTGATAAATGACATGTGTTGTTTCACATGTGGCTCTGCCTTGAATTGTGTATGTTTTACCAGTAGCAAGGCTGGAGTAGGTGGTTGTGGGGGGATGCATGGGGCAGGTTTTGCAGCAGGGTCAGTTACAGGGGTAGGAACCGCTGGGTAGAGAAGGTGGTCTCGGAATATTGTAGGGTTTTGGCAAGGATGTTACGGAGGTTAGGGGGGCAACACAAGGCAACTCTGGGTGATGTGGGGAGAATATTGTCAAGGGATGATCTCATTCCAGGACTTGACTTGAGAAAGTCATATCCCTGGTGGAGTAATTTGTTGATGTATTTCGAGGCCTCGAGGCATAGAGTACAGATGCAGATGTAGGTGCAGTTTTATGGGTAAGTGTCAAACTATAAATCCAAAGGGTCAAAGTTCAGTCTCCCATGTTCTTAGGACCTATTTCTGTTCATTATTGCTTCTTTCATCTATAGACATGATTTGTGCATCTGAAAAATGTGAAGTTTCAGTGTGACTTAGAGCCCAAGTTAAACCATAGGTTCCCGTATAAACCACTGGGAAAGTCAGTACACAGAAAGGAAGGGCATACTATCATTAATAGGACCATGCCTATTACACCACTGTATTGTTAAGTCAACATAGGGCAAGTATACTTTTTAATACTGTGTACAGAACATCAGTGGACCTTGAGGCTACAGGATACTGTTTCATGTCTGTGTTCTCAGATGGTGGCCCTATGCCAGCTGGGGGTGTGGGTCAGCAACTGGCTGAGGATAGTGTACCTTTGGCACTGCCTGTGCCACCACCTTACCTGCCACAGCCAGAGGACCTGCCAGAACCACAGCTGGTACCAGCCACTGCATGGCGCTCAGAGCCTGAATGGCGTGCACACAACTCACGGGTCATGTCAGCTGCTGCTGCTGCCGTGCACACTGCCAACATGTGAGTGTTCCACCATAACAGCAATTGTGCTGTCAAAGTAACAGTAGGCTGCTTCCACTAGGACCAAAAATTCAAATTTTGTGTTGTCTAAGGTACGCAATCACAATTTAAAGCGACAAAGGAAGAAGTGATATTTGTCATTTATGTATTTTGACATTTGTCCTCCATAGGTAAGCCCCATGTTGTCACCCAACAATGCCCTACAACATTACTGATTTGAGATACCTTTCTGATTGTTTCACAAGTTCCTAGAACAATAATCGCCTCATTGATGATTTCAGTGTCTGGCAACACTGTTGTTAATAGCCATCTCTTGGTGGCTTCCAAGGCAACACTGCTGTTTCCAGCCGCTCTGGCCAGAGCAGCCAGAGATAGTGGTCATGGGTGCATAAGGTGTAACTGTGCGTGTGTTTTTATTTCTTTTCTGAAGGAGGATTTGGTCAAAAGCTTAATGTGTAACAATCTTTTTGTTGTCCCTGTCAGCAACTCAACATGCCATCTTTATGGTAAGTAGCAATCCACCTTTTTTATAATTGTCTATATTCCAACCTTGGCATTTCAGTGAACAGTACAGAGTATTCAGCAATACAGATGTGGTTTAGGTATGTTCCATTATTATATATTCATTCTTTTTCTTCCAGATTAGGGTTGTGAAGATTTACTTTAGAGCTGCCAAGAATAGCTTTTGTGATATGCAAGCTCCTTGAATGATTCCTCTTTCCATTCTGACTTTTCCACTATCCCAATGAAATGTAACAAAAACTGTGATGCTGACATAAGTATTCTCCATCATACTAATGTCTTGTTGTTGCAGGCTGTGAATACAGATTTTGTTGAAACTGAATCAGAAAAATTTCAAACTATATAAATACCAGATAAAGTGATAATTTATATTCATTGCTTCATTCTATAATCTAGGTCATGCCATGTAAGTGGTTCATTGTGACACACACTTCTAAATAAATATGGATGGAAAAAGTGTGATGCAGCTGTAACAGATTTTAGACTTTCAGGTCATTTCTGCCAAATAATAATAGAAAAATCATGTTTAGAAAAAAATCATAAAGTACAGTTCTACTAAACACCTTTGTCAAAATGCAAGATTTCTCAATATTTTCTAACAAAAGTCAGGTTGAAGTGAATACAGAAATCAGGTAACTGCAAAATGGAACAATAACAAAATAAAAGATGTTCTAGGATCAACGAAAAATGTGGTTGACAAGCTAAACACTGGTGATGACATCGGTTGTGAATGTGGACTGGAGTATGTAGGCAAGACAGGATGGCTAATCAGCTCACTAATTGCAGACGATCGAAGATATATCTGTCTGGGACAATGCATCAGGTCCCAGGGTGAGTGCAATAAAGAGATAGTATTCTGTGAAGCCCGGGTACTAGAGACACAGCCATTTACATTGTGGAGGAAGATTAGAGAGGTGACAGAAATAACCAAGTGACCTGCCAACATGAATAGAGAGGACAGGTATAGGCTTCTGGCATCCTGGCTGCTAGCAGTGACAATGCTACAGGAGGATAGCACATGCAAAGTAATTCAGTTATTTTATACAGTTATATTATCCAGGTAGTAGACAGTGGTAATCACAGCAGAATCTGCTGTTCTTAGAAATGTCTATAGGCATGGTCACCATATTTGCTTCTCCAAGGACTATTGCCCTCTTCTATTATTCCATCAGCCAACTACTGGTTAATAAACTAGATAACCAGTTGTAGATATCAAGGTATCTGATAGGGTTTTCAGTACACTGGTGTTTTATTTGTGGGAATTAGGTGCTGCGCTATGGACATTGCTGGCAATGGACCCCAAGGAAAAAACAAGTCTTCAAACTCCAACTATAATTCCCCTGCTTGCACTCTCTCTACCCCATGTAGATGCTCCACCTTCTTACATAATGCTGTCTTAGCAGCATCCAGTGGGTGCTCACGGTGTACAGCCTCCGTACACCAATCCTTCTCCTCCAGAACATCTAAACTTGCTACTAACAACCTCTTCATCAACTTCACTTCTTTGGCACCAAAATTATGCAGATTTGTATCTTCCTGCCATCTCTCTAGCACGAAATCATGTGAATCAAACCTCAGTGTATTTGTACACAATTTTATCAGATTGCCCAGTACGATAGACCCGCTTAACAGCAGCTCTACACTGGCAACAGCCTTCCCTTAACTAAAATGTTTTTTCATTAAGTTCTGCCACACATTGCCAAAGGTCAATTTTGTCATTATGTTGACACAAAAAGTCTAACCCTAGGATCATGCTGTAACCCTCACTTACATGAGGCACTATTTACACATACTGCTTAAAATGCACTGACTCCAACTGAATACCTACTCTCCAGTGACCCCAATGGCCTTGCATCATTATCTCCTACCCCATGAAACCTATAGTGTGATGGTTTCTATCACCTCTGACCCACTCACTGTGTACAGGGATAGGTACACGCGCCCCTACATCCTACAAAAACTTATACTTCCTGTCCCTTATAACATCTATTATTGCACTTTCCACCTCTTCATACATACTCATTGCTTCTAACAAGGAACCCCTTGAGTGCTAGGTCGCAACTTCAGCCTTTAGGAAGGCTCATTTGAAAGTATTGTGTTAACAATTACAAAAGGAAAAATATTAGCTGCTAATGACTCACCATGTTCATCAGGAGGGCGACAGAAATTGCGTGTGTGGGAGATCAACTTTCTGTGGGATGTATGTATTACACTTCACAATATGGACATAATTGACATTCAAGAAATATTCAAAACAAACCATTAACAAGCAACATGAGCACTGAATGAAGACTGGTGAGCCACAGTGTTCAAAAAGTTTCGCAACACCAAGGTCGGAGATGAACTTCTCGGAAGCTGTAAACTGTGTAGGATATTCAGCTAGGTATCCACTTTTATAGAATGCATATAGAATCATACTGGGGTAATGGGTTGATGAGAACTGATGGAACGTAATGGCATGCATCCAAATGTGAAACAGTCTGTTGCGGAGCTTATCAAGAAACTGGCTATCCCTCAAGGTATAGCTGCAGGTAGTGCAATAACAAGTGTTTCATAGGCATGGAAAAACTCAACATCCAGAGGCTGAATTGTCTAGTTGTTCCAGGTGGTGTGAACTACAGTGTCACACACATTTCAGGAGGGATAGTTAGCTCTAAAGGTGTATAATTTTTATAAGCAGACCAGGAATCAAGAAAAAGCAAGTTGGGCTCCTTTCTGGTGAAACAACTATTGTTGTAGATATAATGCAATGTTTGCTTTGTTCATCATTGCCATTGCTCTGCTTTGTATCAACACCACAACTAGCACTGTAGCACTGTTGTAAGACACTTGTCAACTAAGCAGTTCAACTATGCTCTGTAGCCCCACACTGTGCTCACCATTGGATACCTCCAGTCCTGACCCCTGTTGCCATTAGCAGCCAATATTTTGGTTGCATTGTGGACAATAGTGTGGCATTGAATGCTGTAAACATTGTTGGCCTTTTGCTACATTGCACTGAAGGGGTTACTTGTAAGTCTAATGTGAATATCTTTTGGCAGGTTTTGGGTTCCCCCTTGCGTTAATTCTTCCCTGTCCACATCTGTCACAGTTATCAAAATTCCATTGCTGACACATATGAACTCTCTCTCACTGAGACTAGCCTCACTGCCTGTGCACATGCATTGCCCATTCACATTTGTAACTTCTTACATTTGTGGAGAACATGTCACGCCCATCACATACACCTGTTGACATAGCAATCTCATGACATTCCATTGATACCCTAGCAGAATTGAACCATTTGGAGCACCTGGGTGTACCCTTCTTGACGTATCAAGTGATAAGCCCCTTAGGAAAGTGTTGATTGCTCTTTGTTCGGCTTTCTGCAGCAAAAGTTTATTTCATTCATTATTCTTCCCCAGCTCATGTGTACCAACATCCACTTCCCTTATCCTATCAGCAAAATCCTTTAATGTTTCCTAATGCCTCTTTGCAGTAGTAATCAATCACTCCAAGGGAACATAGCACAGTTTTGTTTCTTATACCCCTACAGAAGGTCCCTCTTCACTTGTTCATGTGTTATTGCATTCCTCAGTGCCTCTCTTCATCTTACAGAGGTTTTCACCTCTTCAAATAAACTTAATTTTTCCATCTGTAATAACAGCTGATGTCATCAGGTTCTCCACCAATGATACCACATCCACAGACAAGCTTCTGGAAAAGCGAACGATTAGGCTAGCGGCAGCTGGATCTACCTCAGTCTTTTGACTGGAGCGACACTGTTTGTCATCTTGAGCTGCATTTTGCACCCATAACTTCATGTTATCTGTGTTACATTTTCCATAAACAGGCATACTGCCCCCCATCTCTTGACTATGCTACTGTGACACCTTTTGCCCTCAGTTACCCACAGTACACACATAAAAAATACGCAACAATTCAGACTGAAAATTACTAATAAATTACACTTTACACCTTATTAACCATCTAGACTCCCTGCATTGCTTCATAATGTGACCATAACAGTGGCACATCAAACAAGTAATTGACACTGACTCTGTGCACAGTGCAGGACGCCCCATGAGGCTACACTGTGCGCATGTAAGAGGCACCGAATACTGCTCCTTGCGGTTACCCTGACATTCAAACGATTAGCCAGTTTCTCTGCCCTTAACAAACTAACCTTTAAGTTATGGTGACACTCTCAACTAGACCCCACATCTGTCACACATACCAAAACTATCCAACAATTCTTTCACCCACATCACTGTGTTGACACTGGAGGCCATTGTCTGCATATCAATCTGCATGAATGATGAACCATCTGCTGCCCACTGAAACTGGTCCTCCTATGTCAGGCATGAAATGTAGCTAACCCAAGGGGTGGTGGGCAGTTCCAGTTCAGGATGGTGGAGAATGAAGTGCTGGTGCGGGATCGCAGGCTGGTGATGGCCCAGAGAGACTCGGCTGTCAAAATTAACGCTTTTTTTTTTTACTAATACATCATGTTTTTTCACAGCAGGGTGATACCTCAACCCCCACTGCACATGGAGAAGGCTGTGTGACCTACTAGATGACAGCCAGTGTCCACCAGCTGGCTACAACACACGTGCCCAGCTTCACTTACGCCTGCGCTCGGAACGAGACCCGTGACCCCGTTGTGTGAGTCACACCACAAGCACCTTACATTGGCAGTACTTAATGCTACTGTAGCTCTGCAATGAATGGGTTCGCCCTATAGCAGTGATGGTGGAAGAAGACTGCTGTGCACGGTATATCACCCACTGTCCCCTGGGCTGGAGTATGCTTTGTGGGGATGGCCTGCTGCACCACGGCACTAAGTCTGGGAATGGACTGTATAGGAAGGAGGTACCATGACAAGAAACAACCTATGCTGCTGCTGGCTGCTCCATGTTGATCTCCGCTTATGATGTAACCCCCACATCCTGGTAGAACTGCTGGGCTGCAAATGATATTGCTGCCAAAATGCAGCTACTTATACAAAGTTATACAAACCTGTTACGCCAATGTGCTGCTTCTGGTCACGTTCTCAGTGGCACCACTGGGGCTTGTTGTTGGAGAAATCCCCTTGCCTGTACTGCAAGAACAGTGCATTACAGAGCTGATGGCAGGGTCACCAAGCGAGGCTACCCTGTCACACAGTAATTCAACAGCTCTGTTGTTATAACCAAAATGACAATGCATTGCGCTCACCAGTTACCTGCAGCTGCTGCACAGCAGCACACATTTCTACAGATATGCCCATAATATGGTAGCGGCACTACAGAGCTAAGTGTATCGTTTCTACATAAACCACGTTATTAATAAACGTTTGTTCAGCAATAGTGGTTCCTTTACTATGCTACATAAACGAAATAATATTGCAAAAAACAGCATGCATTTACAGTTGCAGGTCAAAGGAAAGGCCAATCCTAATAGGCAGAATATACAGGTCCAGTCACATCAATGTGACCACCACCTGTGTTCGATGTCAACGAGCAATAATCACTCACAGGCAGCCGGTGGCAGCGCTAGCAGTGAAGGGTACATAAAGTGAGTCGCGGGACACGGAAAACAGTGCAGAAGTGATCGTAATGTGGAAACTGAGAGATTTATCTGATATCCAAAAGGGTATGATCACTGTCTTCCGTACCTAGGGTGGAAGCACTTCCGAAACGGTTAAGTTTTTAAACTGTTTGCATGTTACTGTTCTTATAATATGCTGAACATGGCAGAATGGCGCCATCCAAAACCAGCGCCGTGTGGTGCACAACGGGCTAACGATGTCAGGGATGAACGACGGCTGTGGCGATGTGTACAGGTGAACACACGTGCAGCAATTGAGCAACTAACCATCCAGATGAACCAAGCTGTTACCAACAGTGTCTGCTCAACCACTGTTCAGCAAATGATGCTGCATATGGGCCTCTGCACAGATGCCTTCTCTGCGCGATAGCGATGGAAATGCTATCGACAACAGTGCTGCCAAAGCAGCCTTCAGAAAATCCTTCACGAAAGAATACGAAGTAAAAATTCCAAAATTCGAATGAAGAACAGCTGCCAACATGAGTAACTTAGAAGTAGATACCTTCGGAGTAGTGAAGTAACTTAAATCGCTTAATAATACCAAGTCTTCCAGTCCAGACTGTATACGAGTTACCTTCCCTTAAGAGTATGCTGATGCACCAGCTCCATGCTTAACAATCATACACAACCGTTCGCTCGACGAAAGATCCGTGCCTAAAGACTGGAAAGTTGCACAGGTCACATCAATATTTAAGAAAGGTAACAGGAATAATCCCCTAAATTACAAGCCCATGTCATTAACGTCGATATGCAGCAGCATTTTGGAACACATAGTGTTCGAACGTTACGAATTATCTCGGAAAAAAAACGATCTATTGGCACACAGTCGATACGGATTTAGAAAACTTCGTTCTTGTGGAACGCAACTAGTTCTTTACTCACACGACGTGTTGAGTTCTATTGGCAAGGTACTTCAAATTCATTCCGTATTTCTAGATTTCCACAAGGCTTTTGACACTGTACCACATAAGCGGTTTGTAGTGAAATTGCGTGATTATGGAATTTTGTCTCATTTATGTGACTCGATTTGTGATTTCCTGCTAGAGAGATCACAGTTCGTAGCAATTGACAGATAGTCATAGAGTAAAACAGAAGTGATTTCTGGCATTTCCCAAGCTAGTGTTATAGGACCTTTGCTGTCCCTTATCTATATAAACGATTTGGGACACAATCTGAGGAGCCGTCTTAGGTTTTTTGCAGATGACGCTGTCGTTTATCGACTAGTAAAGTCATCAGAAGATCAAAAGAGATTCCAAGACGATTTAGAAAAGATATCGGTATGCTGCGAAAATTGGCAATTGACCCTACATAATGAAAAGGTCATCCACATGAGTGCTAAAAGGAATCCCTTAAACTTTGGTTACAGGATAAGTACGTCAAATGTAAAGGCCGTAAATTCAAGCAAATACCTAGGAATTGCAATTACGAACAGCTTAAACTGGAAGGAACACAAAGAAAATGTTGTGGGGATGGCTAACCAAAGACTTGGCAGGACACTTAGAGAATGTAACTGATCTACTAAAGAGACTGCGAACACTACACTTGTCCGCCCTCTTTTGGAATACTGCTGTGCGGTCTTTGATACTTACCAGTTAGGATTAACGAAGTACATCGAGAAAATTGAAAGAAGAGCAGCACATTTTGTACTATCGCGGAAGAGGGGAGAGACTGTGACTGACATGACACAGGATTTGGGGTGGACATCATTAAAACAGGCGTTTATCGTCGCGGCGGGATATTCTGGCGAAATTTGAATCACGAACCTTCTCCTCCGAATGTGAAAATATTTTGTTGGCGCCAACCTACGTAGGGAGAAACGATCACCGTAATAAAATAAGGGAAATCAGAGCTAGCACGGGGAAGGTATAGGCGTTCGTTTTTTCCGCGCGCAGTTGTAGATCGGAATAACAGAAAATTATTGTGAAAGTAGTGTGATGAGCCCTCTGCGAGGCACTTAGGTGTAATTTGCAGAGTACCCATGTAGGTGGAGATGTTATGTACCCACGTTAACTGCCGTTCATGGAATTTGCACGCCAATATCACAATTGAACGTCCACCGACTGCGGACAGGTGGCCTTTTGAGGTGAATCACGTTTTATGCTCCATTGGACAGATGGCTATTGGCGTGCATGGGTGAAACATCTGAACGCAGACGCCCTGCAACAACTGTCGGAAAGATCCAGGCCAGAGAGTATTCTCGTCATTCCGGAAGGCGCAATGGAGCTAACACATATGCGTTTATCCTTGAGGACAATATCGACCCTTACATGCAGTTTGTTTTTCATCGACACAATGGCATTTGTTGTTGTTGTTGTTGTGGTCTTCAGTCCTGAGACTGGTTTGATGCAGCTCTCCATGCTACCCTATCCTGTGAAAGCTTCTTCATCTCCCCGTACCTACTACAACCTACATCCTTCTGAATCTGCTTAGTGTATTCATCTCTTGGTCTCCCTCTACTATTTTTACCTTCCACGGTGCCTCCAATACTACATTGGCGATCCCTTGATGCCTCAGAACATGTCCTACCAACCGATCCCTTCTTCTTGCCAAGTTGTGCCACAAATTTCTCTTCTCCCCGGTTCTATTCAATACCTCCTCATTAGTTATGTTATGTACCCATCTAATCTTCTACATTCTTCTGTATCACCACATTTCGAAAGCTTCCTTTCTCTTCTTGTCCAAACTACTTATAGTCCACGTCTCACTTCCATACATGACTACACTCCATACAAATACTTTCAGGAAAGAGTTCCTGACACTTAAATCTATACTCGATGTTAACAAATTTCTCTTCTTCAGAAACGCTTTCCTTGCCATTACCAGTTTACATTTTATATCCTCTCTACTTCGACCATCATCAGTTATTTTGCTCCCCAAATAGCAAAACTCTTTTACTACTCTAAGCGTCTCATTTCTTAATCTTATTGCCTCAGCATCACCCGATTTAATTCGACTACCGTCCATTATCCTCGTTTTGTTTTTATTGATGTTCATCTTATATCCTCCTTTGAAGACACTGTCCATTCCGTTCAGCTCCTCTTCCAGGTCCTTTGCTGTCTCTGATAGAATTACAATGTCATCGGCGAACTTCAAAGTTTTTATTTCTTCTCCAAGGAATTTAATTCCAACTCCGAATTTTTCTTTTGTTTCCTTTACTGCTTGCTCAATATACAGATTGGATAACATCGGGGATAGGCTACAGCCCTGTCTCACTCCCTTCCCAACCACTGCTTCCCTTTCATGTACCTCGACTCTTGTAACTGCCATCTGGTTTCTGTACAAATTGTAAATAGCATTTCGCTCCCTGTATTTTACCCCTACCACTTTCAGAATTTGAAAGAGAATATTCCAGTCACATTGTCAAAAGCTTTCTTTAAGTCTACAAATGGAATCTATCAGCAGGATAATGCAACGTGTGACACCTCACAGTGTACGTGCAAGGTTCGAAGACCACCGAGATGATTTTACTGCTCTCCCCTGGCCACCAGACTCTGCGGATTTAAACCCAGTCGAGAATTTGTGGGACCGCCTGGACTGGGCTGTTCGCGGTTTGGATCTCGAACCGAGGAAGCCAGTGCAGCTAACCATGGCGCTAGGGTTGTCATGGCTCCACATCCCTGTCGGTACCTTCCAAAAACCTATGGAGTCGTAGCGGTCCGGGCTGCTAAAGTTGGTTATTCAGGCTTTTTTTAGAGGTGGTCACATTAATGTGACTGGACAGTGTAGGAAGACCAGGCATAGGAGAACTGCATCTACATCTACATCTACATCTACATTTATACTTCGGAAGCCACGCAACGGTGTGTGGCGGAGAGCACCTTACGTGCCACTGTCATTACCTCCCTTTCCTGTTCCAGTCGCGTATGGTTCGCGGGAAGAACGACTGCCGGAAAGCCTCCGTGCGCGCTCGAATCTCTCTAATTCTACATTCGTAATGTCCTCGGGAGGTATAAGGAAGGGGCTGCAATATATTCGATACCTCATCCAGAAACGCACCCTCTCGAAACCTGGACAGCAAGCTACACCGCGATGCAGAGCGCCTCTCTTGCTGAGTCTGCCACTTGAGTTTGCTAAACATCATCGTAACGCTATCACGCTTACCAAATAACCCTGTGACTAAACGCGCTGCTCTTCTTTGGATCTTCTCTATTTCCTCTGTCAACCCGACCTGGTACGGATCCCACAGTGATGAGCAATACTCAAGTATAGTTCGAACGAGTGTTTTGTAAGCCACCTCCTTTGTTGATGGACTACATTTTCTAAGGACTCTCCCAATGAATCTCAACCTGGCACCCGGCTTACCAACAACTAATTTTATATGACGATTCCACTTCACATCGTTCCGTACGCATACTCCCAGATATTTTACAGAAGTAACTGCTACCAGTGTTTGTTCCGCTATCATATAATCATACAATAAAGTGTCCTTCTTTCTATGTATTCGCAATACATTACATTTGTCTATGTTAAGGGTCAGTTGCCACTTAAACTATCTACATTTCTTGCTTCCCTCTCCGCTTCATCTCCCTGTAACTGTGCCGCTTGTACGTCTGCAGCCTCGGCGGGGCCGTACGGCCCTACACTCTAGTTACAGTCCCGTCGGCGTGTCAGACGCGTAATCTTACAGACAGTATAGCGATGTCAGTTGCTGTACGCTCGTCGGCGGTGACTGTCCGGCAGGTCGGACACGGCGACGCGCCAGTGCATGGAGCGGTCGGCGGCGACGACGGACTCCTCGCAGCGGGCGTCCACGGAGCAGCTGCGGGCGCGCGCGCACTCGCTGCACTGCGCGCTGGGCGAGCTGTCGCGCGCAGCCGAGGCGGCGGCCGGCGAGCTGTCGCAGCTGCTGGCGACGCGCCGCCGCCTGCGCGCCGCGCTCGACGCCCTGCGGCTGCCCGCCTGCATCGTCGCCGAGTGCCTCGACCGCCGCAGAGACCGGCCCGGCGCCGAGCTCGTCGCCGATTGCGCCGACCGCGAGCTGCGCAAGGTCTTACAGCACTTCCCACTGTTGTTGTCCAGAGACTAGTTTGATGCAGCTCTGTCCTGTGCAAGCTTCATCTCCCAGTACCTACTGCAACCTGCATGCTTCTGAATATGCTTAGTTTATTCATCTCTCGGTCTCCCTCTACGATTTTTACCCTCCACGCTGCCCTCCGATACTAACTTGGTGATTCCTTGATGCCTCAGAACATGTCCTATCGACCGATCCCTTCTTCTGGTCAAGTTGTGCCACAAATTTCTCTTCTCCCCCTCCTCATTAGTTATGTGATCTACCCATCTAAGCCTGCCCGGTTGGCCGTGCGGTCTAATGCACTGCTTTCCGGGCGGGAAGGAGAACCTGCTACCCGGCACAAATCCGCCCGGCGGATTTGTGTCGAGGTCCGGTGCACCGGCCAGTCTGTGGACGGTTTTTAGGCGGCTTTTCATCTGTCTTGGTGAATGCGGACTGGTTCCCCTTATTCCGCATCAGTTACAGTACGTCGGCGGTTGCTGCGCAAATAAGTTCTCCACGTACGCGTGCCGACCGAAGTGGCCGAGCGGTTCTAGATGCTACAGTCTGGAACTGCGCGCCGTCACACGTTCGAATCCTGCCTTGGGCATGGATGTGTGTGATATCGTTAGGTTTAAGTTCTTATAAGTTCTAGGGGACTCATGACCTCAGAAGTTAAGTCCCATAGTGCTCAGAGCCACGTACGCGTACACCACCATTACGCTGCCATGCAAAAATAGGGGTTAGACTCGTCTGGTGTGTCATGTTCCCTGGGGGGTCCACCGGAGACCAAACTGCACAACAACCCTGCGTTCAGTGTGGGGCGGCAGAGGGCTGAAGTGGGCCGCGGTAGTCGTCGTGGGGTTGTGGACCACTGTGGCTGTGGTGGGGACGGAGCCTCTCCTTCGTTTCTAGGTACCCCGTTAACATACAATACAATACCCATCTACTCTTCAGCATTCTTCTGTAGCACCACATTTCGAAAGATTCTACTGTATTCTTGTCCAAACTATTTATCGTTCACGTTTCACTTCCATACATGGCTACACTCCATACAAATACTTTGAGAAACGACTTCCTGACACTTAAATCTATACTTGATGTTAACAAATTTCTCTTCTTCAGAAGCGCTTTCCTTGCCGTTGCTTCCTATAGCACACGCAAAATGCCTTCGCTTCAGTGCAATCCACGAGTGATGGTGGTTTGCGGATGTCGAGGCACGGATGGCATTTGACATTGTTGACCATTCCAAGCGCCAGTTGCGCCATGCGCATGCGCGTGCTTTCCGCTTGAAAGAAGCGTATATCCTGCAAATTATGTTTCTCACTTGTTTATGCAGGTTTGTCTGTTGCCACCACAACCACCGATGACAGCTCTCGACAAATCAAACAGAAATTCACTGAAGAACTTGCTACGATCACGTTTAATGCGCGCATTATTTGTGGCTTACTGAGCAGAGCGCTCAGAACACTACTGAACGCTCATTGGCTGTCGGAGTATACAGGTATGTGATGTAGGTGCGCAGAACATGCCTAAACTCGACCGCCATCGTTTGTGACTCCAACTACAAATAATTGATGTGAGCAGTTGGCCGGAGAATAATCGCGAGAGTGTCATTGGAGGGGGGTGGGAGGGGGGGGGGGCTCAGAGCACTGTAGGGGAAATGCCGAGCACTGGAGGGGAAGTGCCGTTCTTACGTGGGCTGCCACCATGCCCACACCTGTATGGTGGCCATTCAGAAAGATATACTATCACCTCTGCTTTCGTTATTATCAAAAAAGAATTCCGCCGAAAATGCAGCGATTTATTTTCGCCTGGCTTGTTATCCACTTGTAACTTTCAGAGAAGCGCCATGAGGGGCGAATTTTGAGTGAAGCCTACACATTTCTCTGATTACTATGTCAAAATTTGCTTCTTTTGCCAAAACATAGAGGAGTTTACACTGTCTCATCTCACTAACATGGTGTGCAGACACAATTCCCAGAGAATACTGAAACAATGATTTGCCAAGTGAGATACTGAGAAAAAGTAAGGTCAGTACAAAAATAAACGTGTAATGACTTGACTTAGGTTGTTCAAAAACTCATAGCATTTCTCGTTTCACCAGCTATTGATAGCCCTTAAAAATTACGTTCTTACACAGGGAAAGTC
The DNA here is from genome assembly GCF_023897955.1 of Schistocerca gregaria. Taxonomy (NCBI): domain Eukaryota; kingdom Metazoa; phylum Arthropoda; class Insecta; order Orthoptera; family Acrididae; genus Schistocerca; species Schistocerca gregaria. The sequence goes on from NC_064921.1 coordinate 433,005,708, forward strand.
TGTATTAGTGGAATAACACGTCAAATAATGAAGTTTTGCGTAATGACCATACAGTAAATGTGTGGAATCATTTTTCAAAATCTCATTTCGATATCTCAAAACGTTTATGAAATAAGAGGAATGTTGTGGATATTTCACTCTGGCTTTATCGCTGGCGCAGTGCGATCACAAATGAGTGCGTTATGTCAGATCAATTTTCTCAAAATTGGTGAGAAATAGATATTGCTGTCGAAGTCTAAAGAAAAATTCAGTATGTTAGCTAAAGTTCGTACGCAACAACATATTATGTAATATGCACCAAACGCAAAATCATACCTACCTTTATTTTTCATTGCACACTTTTCCGAATTTCGCCCATTGACTTACTTTCGCCTAAATACCACAATAACTATGACCATTAATGAAGTGTTGGGAATATCTTCTTGAACCTGACATACAAAGCTATGAGTAAAGCAAAGATGAATTTTTTTTTACCAAATAGTGTGTGTAAAATAGTTTGAGAAAAACTGCAGGGCGCGCACCTCGATTCTGTCATTGCTGACCGGCCAAAAGATGGAAAACACTTATCGGCCTCCCCTTCCAAACAAATGAATGGACTTGGGTGGCGCTTTGGACGAAAACTCGTCACTATGCATCGACCACTGTTTCCTTCAGCAGCTATACGCGAGCCACTTTCTCGTCCCAGTTGGCTACTCCTGTTGTGTACGACTTGGTACACAATTGTAAGGAGAGGTGGGCTACGGAGTGATGCCGCAGCTGTCGTAGGAAAGCTGGATAGGAGCAGGAATGATTAGTGAACAAGTTAACACAAGTTAACTTAAATTGTCTTCCGCTAAGTGTATGAAGGCTCATTACAAAAAATGCAGCTCTCAGTGTCGACAGGGACGAGGCTCTCTGTACTAAAGGCCGAACGACAGTGTCATGGTGAAGAAGTTCCAAGGGCAAGTGGAGCTGAGTGACTGCTGTCGGCCGTCTACTGCGGCGCTGCTGGCATCTCACAGAAAACTAAAGACACCAGTAGGGCACCAATCGATATACACTCCTGGAAATGGAAAAAAGAACACATTGACACCGGTGTGTCAGACCCACCATACTTGCTCCGGACACTGCGAGAGGGCTGTACAAGCAATGATCACACGCACGGCACAGCGAACACACCAGGAACCGCGGTGTTGGCCGTCGAATGGCGCTAGCTGCGCAGCATTTGTGCACCACCGCCATCAGTGTCAGCCAGTTTGCCGTGGCATACGGAGCTCCATCGCAGTCTTTAACACTGGTAGCATGCCGCGACAGCGTGGACGTGAACCGTATGTGCAGTTGATGTACTTTGAGCGAGGGCGTATAGTGGGCATGCGGGAGGCCGGGTACGCGTACCGCCGAATTGCTCAACACTTGGGGCGTGAGGTCTCCACAGTACATCGATGTTGTCGCCAGTGGTCGGCGGAAGGTGCACGTGCCCGTCGACCTGGGACCGGACCGCAGCGACGCACGGATGCACGCCAAGACCGTAGGATCCTACGCGGTGCCGTAGGGGACCGCACTGCCACTTCCCAGCAAATTAGGGACACTGTTGCTCCTGGGGTATCGGCGAGGACCATTCGCAACCGTCTCCATGAAGCTGGGCTAAGGTCCCGCACACTGTTAGGCCGTCTTCCGCTCACGCCCCAACATCGTGCAGCCCGCCTCCAGTGGTGTCGCGACAGGAGTGAATGGAGGGACAAATGGAGATGTCGTCTTCAGCGATGAGAGTCGCTTCTGCCTTGGTGCCAATGATGGTCGTATGCGTGTTTGGCGGCGTGCAGGTGAGCGCCACAATCAGGACTGCATACGACCGAGGCACACAGGTTCAACACCCGGCATCATGGTGTGGGGAGCGATCTCCTACACTGGCCGTACACCTCTGGTGATCGTCGAGGGGACACTGAATAGTGCACGGTACATCCAAACCGTCATCGAACCCATCGTTCTACTATTCCTAGACCGGCAAGGGAACTTGCTGTTCCAACAGGACAATGCACGTCCGCATGTATCCCGTGCCACCCAACGTGCTCTAGAAGGTGTAAGTCAACTACCCTGGCCAGCAAGATCTCCGGATCTGTCCGCCATTGAGCATGTTTGGGACTGGATGAAGCGTCGTCTCACGCGGTTTGCACGTCCAGCACGAACGCTGGTCCAACTGAGGCGCCAGGTGGAAATGGCATGGCAAGCCGTTCCACAGGACTACATCCAGCATCTCTACGATCGTCTCCATGGGAGAATAGAAGCCTGCATTGCTGCGAAAGGTGGATATACACTGTACTAGTGCCGACATTGTGCATGCTCTGTTGCCTGTGTCTATGTGCCTGTGGTTCTGTCAGTGTGATCATGTGATGTATCTGACCCCAACAATGTGTCAATAAAGTTTCCCCTTCCTGGGACAATGAATTCACGGTGTTCTTATTTCAATTTCCAGGAGTGTATGATACCACAACTCGTGCCAAGTGAGTGTACTGCGCCGCCCTTTTGTTTTGTTTTTGTACTAATTCTTGACTGTTCCAGGTGATCGTTTTTGTTTACAAGACAGCACCAAAACTACATGTTTTGTGAGAGCTGTCTGCTGTGCAGTTTCACGCCCGAACGACGAAAGTGAGATTCTGAGAAACCAATCTCTTCATGAAAACGTCTAAATATATTACAAGAATGTAGGAAGAAGCGATAGAGAGGGGTCCAAAAAACTGCATCCACTGTTTAAAAGTCCATAACTTGCAGACTAATTGACGGAGCTGTCTCATTTTTGATGAAAAATGTAGCCTAAAGTCCAACTTAAAGATATCACTGTATGTATTCGAAATGGGCACCATTAACACCCACACACAAACATGTCGCCGAACTGCAGCACGAAATACTGACTGCAACGTGTTCAGTTGGATATTTGCACATGAATGTACGATGGACTCTCGAAGTTCATCCAATGTGCGTGGCTTTTGTCGATAAACGATGTCCTTCAGTGTTTCCCACAGGTAAAAGTCCAGAGGAGTTCGTTCTGGGGAACGTGCTGGATATTCCACAGCACCTCTACGGCCTATCCATCTTCCTGGTAGATTTTCGTCGAGATACGCCCTGACACTATTTTGGTAGTGGGCAGGGGCACCATCTTGTTGAAAGTAAACTCTTCCGTCTCCATACATGTCTCGGATGGCAGGTAAAATAGATGTCTGAAGCTTCTGAAGGTACACCTCACGGTAACTGTGCCATCAAAGAAGAATGGTCCAATCAAGCCACGGTAAGACAACCCACACCACACATTTACTGCTGGCAAATTCACGGCTTTGTCTACATGGACGTTCGGATTTTCGGCGGCCCAGTAGATGCAATTGTGGCGATTTACTGTAGCATTGAATTTGAACTGTGCCTCTTCAGACCACACAATCATCTCTGCAAACTCTTCATCGTTGCGCACCATGTTAGTAAACCACTTGCAGTACTCCATTCTACGATCTGGGTCGTCCTCGTTCATTGCGTGTAGCAATCGTGGGATGTAGCACTTTCACTTTGCTGTCTTCAAAATTCGTCGAACACTTGAGCGACTCACTCCAGTTTCACGGGCACGCTGTCTCACAGACTTCCGTGTTGAGCGAGCGAATTGTTGTAACACACGACGGGAGTTAGCTGGACTTGTTACTGTTACAGGTCGTCCAGATCGTTGTTTGTGTACACCTTTAACACAGCCTTCGGCTTCAAATTTGTCTCGAATGCGACGAATCGTTAACGTGTCGGTGGCTCTGTTTGATACTCATTTCACCATTGCCGTTGAACCTCGTTAATGTTTTCCTACTTATAATACCACTTCAAAACACTTTCTTTTCATCGAATGTAAGCCTTGCTTCAGCCATGTTTACTCGAGTAACTAGTGCAACTAAGAAGAAAACATTGACTATCTGGCGATTGTCATCTGACAAAACAAAACAACGCAATACAACGCTTGTGTGGCGATTGCCGGAACTACAAACTATTACACTACCAAAGATTAGACAACTCCGTCAATTAGTTTGCCAGTTAAGGACTTTTAAACAGTGGATACATTTTTTGGACCCCTCTGTAGGATTTATTAATGACAAAAGCAAGATTCAGTATGGTTGGCCTTGACAAAAAGTTGTACAGTAAATTCTCCACACTCCTCAGAACTAAAAGAATAGAAAAAGTGTCGTCTAAACATTCCAAAATAACTCCGTTCAGCTGCTCGATAAAGTACATACCTTCAAATACATCCACCAATATTTAGAAGGCGTTAATGATTTTACATCATTGTTTGTATCTTGTTTTCTTTCTACACTGTGCAGCATCATTAAAGGATCACTTTTTCGAAAACCCTGTAAATGTCTCCCATTGTGACGCTTAAGTTTGAAGTTTGACTCAAAAGCACGTACAGCCTTCCTCTGTAATGGAGCTAAAGTGTGGCACCGTGCGACTTCACCCTCGGGTTCCGCGAAGCTTCAAACACGAAGGTGTCGACATATGCGAAAAAAAGGCCACAGCTAAGAAGTTCATGCAAGCTGAAAGGTGGGTTAATGAGGTCACGAAATTTCATCTCAATTCTGCCCAACGCCCACGTGGACATGTCACACGATGAGAACGTCGTTACAATCTCTCCTACCCACATTTCACTCTTTCTTTTGACGTCTTTGCGATGGAGGTCAGGACCACGACACTCGGCGTTGAAACCACGCGGTATTCTTACGAGTGGGGGAAAACACACCGCCGCTCAGAGAAAGCCTTTCCCTGGGGCGTTGATTCCCACACATTTCGTGATTGCAGCGCAATGAGTAATATGAAGATATTCTTGACAATCTTTGATACTGCTGACATCCTCGGGCGCTTCAACCCTTCTCTATGGATATCGTGCGGCTGCATCCCCATTGAATATGATCGCATCTCTTGGGAATGCAGCGCGACTGCAATTTTTGCTCTCGTGTACAGGTAAGGACTGTTCAAAAGCATTCGACGAAATTTGAACTATGATCTGGAACACCAAAGGGTACTTTTGCTTTTTCAGCCCTCTTGTTTTCCGACCTCCTGTAGTACGATTACGTGGGAGTGCAACATTTGCATGTGCGTGAATAAAACAGCTAAGGTTTCTTCTAAGACTCACCAGTTCCGCAGTACCCTCGGTGCCACACACGCATTTTTGTTGAGCTTGTTACAAATGCACGTGTCGAAACTTCAGTACCAATTCATACTGGCTTTAGCGCTTGAAACTAGGCAAATCCCACTCATTGGGTATCAGAAGGGTTGACGGAACCTCAGGCGTTGGAGTAGTAGCAACGTTAATTTCTGAAGGCATATTTCCAACTTTCTGTAGTCAAAAAACTGTAAATTTCGGACATTTTCAGTTTTTTCAAAAAATCTCAGTTTCTCATGCTCCTGGCACTTTAATGTCGACTTTCTTAGGTTTTTTCTGCACCTCAATACCAAGTTCATCAAAAAATATCAGTTTCTCAAATTTTGTGCAAAATGGGAAAATACCTAGTTTCTGAGGTCGTTCATTTTCTGTTTATGTAGAAGAAATATATATTATGTTATATATTGGAATTACACATCTCACTTTTCGGCATTCAATTACTCCATGCGCAATTGGTTGATTTTTGGACGTCCATCTGTTGTGATTCATACATTACTAGTCGAAGTTAAGCTCCAGGGCAAATGGTTCAAATGGCTCTGAGCACTATGGGACTCAACTGCTGTGGTCATTAGTCCCCTAGAACTTAGAACTACTTAAACCTAACTAACCTAAGGACATCACACACATCCATGCCCGAGGCAGGATTCGAACCTGCGACCGTAGCAGTCGCACGGTTCCGGACTGCGCGCCTAGAACCGCGAGACCACCGCGGCCGGCGCTCCAGGGCATTCCAGCCCCGGCTTGTGCACATATCCTGCATTATGTCTGTATCAGAAACGGTACCCAGACAGGTGACATCCATGTAATCGATGTAGGCTCTCTCTCAGAACTTCGAGCGACTGTTAGCAAACGGAATCGGACAGTAAAAAATACAAATGAGGATTGTTCATGAGTTACACAGTATTTTTCTACAAAGATATGACTTACATCTGCCAATAGTATCCAAGTGTCTCCAATCTTCTTTCGTGCATTTAGTGATGTAGCATATAGGTTTTAAATGTCCATGTAAGTTTATTTCGTTTAGAGTACTTAATCTTTCGTAAATGGTTCAGAAACTGTGTTTAACCACCGGAAACAATGAAATTAACAGGAGATGTCAAAATACCCAGTGTGGAAGTAATAACTTTGTGGTGTAACAAGTATTAGAAGTCTTCTTAGACCTATTGTACAAATTTTGTTACGAAACTGTTTTAGCACATTAATCCGTCGAGTCATATATTAATCTTTTCGTTGGGCTATATCCCGAAAGGTTGCTACTTCCAAGCTTCCCATTTTGATAACTCAACGAAATAAACTTAGAGAGACATCCAAAAACCAGTTGACTACACCGATAACTACACAAAGAAAGATTGGAGACGCTTGGATAATTATGGCAGGAGTAAGGTATATCTTGGCCCAAAAATACCCTGTAATTCTTGGCCAGTCATCCCTTGTGTTTGCTAATAGTCACCCAAAGCTCTGAGAGGGAAATTATATCGATTGCGTGGCTGTTACTTGTCTGGATACCATTCCTGATACAGCCACACTGTGGGTTACATAAAACGGATTGGTAGGAGTAGCGGATTCGCCTTGTTCATTGTATTAAATAACCAGCGCCAGAAAACTGAACTATTATTAGCTGAAATAGGCCAACTAAAGCAGGTAGCTAATTATACTATATAAAAGAAATCATCCAACGCAATGAAACATCAGCAGCTTTATTCCAATTAAAAAGACAATAATATTTACTAAGACTTATTATCAACATTTCTGGATGCGTAATACTTCTGACAGTGGACTTCATCCTTTGGCTCACTGATGTGGATATGTGAGTCACTTCCAACATTCTGTTGGGACAAGTTCTCCGTGTCACCTGAAATACCTTGAGTAGTAGAATCAGGGTAAGTAGATCAAATGGTTCAAATGGCTCTGAGCACTACGGGACTTAACATCTGAGGTCATCAGTCCCCTAGAACGTAGAACTAACTAAACCTAACTAACCTAAGGACACCACACACATCCATGCCCGAGGCAGGATTCGAACCTGCGACGGTGGCAGCAGCGCGGTTCCGAACTGAAGCGCCTAGAACCGCTCGGCCACCTCGGCCGGCTGTAAGTAGATCGCGTGGGTCCCAGATGGACCTGTTCTTCCAACACTGAGACAGCCTCTTCCAGTTCCCTGATTTCATCGTCTGTATTCTCAATAATTTCCATAAAATCTGTTTCAGCTTCACTTTCTTCATACAGAAATTCTGGTCCGTTTTCAAAGTTGACTCCACTGCAGTTCTTGCAAATGGAAGAACATTTCAAACTTGCTTTGCTGCAGGAGCACGTTCCGCCACAGCTCAGATTACATGAGCACGAAACGACGTGGTGAACTAACTCAGGTGCTGGATTTTGTTTTAGTGCAAGAGGCCTTGGACCTTATTTACTGTGAGTCCAGTGCATCCTCAGGAAGTTCCCATCCAACTCTGACGTACTGGTAATTCCGTAACGAATGATGTTGCGCAGCGTCTTTAGTAGGTGACAAACTTGCAAGATTCAGTTTGGTTTTCATGGCAGACTTGGCGAATATTTGGCACCGCAGTTCGTCTGGGAACTTCTGACACCTTCACATTGTAACGATAATAAACTGTTCTCCAGCAGTTATTATTTCTTCACGGGTAGCATCTTGAACGTACAAAGTGTTGAGTGTAGGTGTTCACGTTTCTTAATTATGTCGCAAAACTTCATTTTTCTTTGATCGAAAAAAGCGGAAGCGTGAGTGAACAGAGTATGTTCCTTGTCGAACTTTTAGGATGCACTGCAAAATCGCCGGCCGGTGTGGCCGAGCGGTTCTGGCGCTACAGTTTGGAACCGCGCGACCGCTACGGTCGCAGGTTCGATCCTGCCTCGGGCATGGATATATGTGATGTCCTTAGGTTAGTTAGGTTTAAGTAGTTCTAAGTTCTAGGGGACTGATGACCTCGGAAGTTAAGTCCCATAGTGCTCAGAGCCATTTGAACCATTTGGTCCACTGCAAAATCACCTCTCTTCTGCACTTCCTCTTGCTGTCTTTATAAAAAATAAGTTTTGATGCATCGGCCTAAATCAGTTATAAGCACGAGGAGATTAACTTATTCTCCCACTATGAAGGAACTTCCATAATCATCGATTCCTGCAATGGGAGATCTTGCAATCATAAAATGCAATGTTATCCTGTAAATAACGATTCCTATAAACTTTTTCTTGTAAGTGATGATTCAATGATAAAACATGAGCGGCATTTCTAAGCAACTATTAGTCTTGTACGCCGTAAAAAAAAAAAACCTTCATGCAATCTTACCTGACAGTGTTTCTAGCTACTAAATTTAAAATCAACGATGCTATATATGCTGCCCACGCTGCAGAGTGAGAATTTCATTTCCAAAGTATAACATAACATATAATATATTACTACTACGACTATATAAACAGAAATTGAAATAAAAGTGCTCAAAAACTAGGTATTTTTGTTATTTTGCACAAAATTTGAAAAATTGATACTTTTTGGCGAACTCTAGCGCCCTTGGTACTGAAATGCAGAAAAAAGTTGTAATAATAAAATTTGTAAAGAATTATGTGCTCTTTTCAGAAGAAAAGGCAGGAGCACAAAAAAATGAAATTTTTTGGAAAAACTGAAAGTCAGAAATTTTCAGTTTTTTGACTGCAGAAAATTTAGCCAAGATAAATTTCATTGGCCAAACTCGGTTTTCCAATCCTTCCAACTGTAAGAACGAGTTAAAAAAAATCTTCTATTCCGCCTTTTGCAAGATACAGGCTTCTTTCCGACAATTGGACTGGACTGTACTCATTTAAAGCAAATTGCAAATCTTTACGCTAATATGAAACATGAACAACAAGAGTCCTAACACATTTCAATCGGGCATGATACTTTCGTCCAAGGTAACATACTGCGTCCTCTCGATCAAGAGATCGGCAACCCAACCACAAATTTTGTTCGATACCCCTTTTAATTGTAACAGAAAGTGTGTAAATAACTTAAATGTCATTACTCGATATTACCGGGTAGTATGCACGCCAGCGATTGTATTATGCTGAGAGCTGCTAAGTCAATGAAACTACACTGAGCGAATGTGCAAGTTTCCGTGCGGTTCACTTCTACGCACTAGCTGGCTACAGGAAATATTAAAACAAAGTAGCTTGTAGCGTCATCTTCTCTTTTCGAAACCTCGACATTGCGTAGTCAATTCCGATTTCTAGTGGACGTCACGATTTATGCCTGAAGGTATGATATTGTGCTCCTGTGAAATAAATGTGTTGTCTTTAGATCTTTCGTAAATAATTTATAAAAAAAAAAACTTTAATCTAAGATCCGTGGAAGTATCAGTAGCTTAAGGTAAATAGCATTCCTTCATTGTTGAATAATCTTACAGACTAAATGAGTGAAGTAAACTATAGTAGGGTTTTGCTGTGAAGTTCTATCTGGTGCTCATTTTTGTAAAGTCATTAAATTTTCTACTTTAGAAGTTCTGAAACAATTAAAAATAGATCCCTCAAGCTTTGGTAATGAGTCGAATGTCTTGTTTATCTAGACATTATTTATAAACCCATACATATCCGTTGCTTACTGAACCAGATAGACGCACTAGTTTAACCATCACACTTCGTTGGTTCGGTAAATGAAAAAGAAAAATAACAAAGGGCTATTTTAATCAAGAGAAGAAGACAACATAAGTTACTTAGTTTTAATATTTAGTGTAACCACAGAGAGGGCGGAAGTGCTCGCACAGAATCTTGCAGATTTTCTCAATACAGGTTTCTTGATTTAGCAGCTCCTAGCATAATACAATCACTTGCGCGCACAGTACGCAGTAATTGACTACATGTCAGTTATTCATACACGTTTTATCACGTAAATATGCTTTCGTTATTAAGCTTTGGTATAGCTCTGTGTCAAATTCTGTTCGGAAGGCAAAAATCACTGCCTTCGCGTCATAGGCTTCATGCATGACTTTCGGAATATCATGTGAGAAAAGCACAAGTTGGTTTTCTCATGATCGATATCATCGGAATTCATCCTAGATGAGGACATTCTGTCCAGATACATGATTATGTTGATCTCAGAATATACTCTTAAGATTCTACTATAGATGGATTTCAATGAGACTGGGCGTTAGTTTTGTAGATTACTTCTGTTATGCCCCTCTTGTTGCCAGGTTTGACCTGTGCTGTCTTCCAGTCTCTGGGAACGGGTCTTTCTTCAGGGGATGTGCAGTGAATTTTTGTTAAAATGGAAGTTCTGCACAAAATCTGACAGGAATCTGCCCACACGCCTTGATCTCTGTGCTCTGGCACACAACACACTGTGTGAAACATCAGCAGGAATTAAGGGCAAAGAGCGCCAGTGGGTTCCAATCCGGAACAAACGAAGTTTTGTCAAACTTTCTATTAAAGCTGTCGCGAATAATCTAAAACAGATGTCCTCAGTGAACTTTGTTGCAGCACTACTGTCTTAATATGCTATTATTTACTACGAAACGACTAGGTTGCGAATTGTTCCTTAATTGGGAAAAGCGTCTTGTGTGAGTGGTCTCTTCTCCTGTATAGTTCGCTCAGTAAACGTTTGTGCCAGCCAAACAGGAACCGATCCCAGCGTCCAACCTAATTTTGGTTAAACTTATTTGATAATTTCTGCAACTTAAAAAAAGAACTTATTAATCTTTCCAGGCGACTTGTTTCAGACGTACCCTCTCAGCAGAGCCGTGGTTGGCTTGCTCAGTTTTTGTCGGACACTGTTTTTTTTTTAGGCATGCAACGTAGGCTGGACCATTGGCTCGTACCTAGGCTTGTGCTGTACCAATAATACGGTTCAAGAGTGTATAAGAGAGAAAATGGAAGCCGACAACTTCCCTTAGTTTTTTGTTTGTTTTGCACATAATTGAAACCGCACATCTTTCAGTGGTAGTCCCTTGCGTATTTTATATCCTTACAGAATATATATTGCGTTTTTTAAGAGATAAAAATTAATTGATCACGCAACTTCTGCGTTTTTATGTAACAAAAGCAATTACTTACGATGAAAGTACTGTTTCCATGCGCAAATACATAAAAAATTAATATTTATTGTTTTTATTGTGGATTCAATAGGTCGTTCTCCATCGTCATCAAAGGCAAGAATTTCCTGCTATAACTGACAAATGCAAAAGCTGTTAATAAATAACAGGAAAATGTTTTATGTACGTTAGACAAAGTATTGAATCTATGTTTGATATTTTCTTGTTTTGCGTTTTTCTTTATTTTATTTCTTTGTCAAGGAAATTGTGTTTTCTAGCGCTATGTGATAAATCTACATTGCCTTCTTTATTTTTACCACAACATACTTCTCTTCCACGTTACAAATCAACAATTTTCGAATAAAACCTGAATTAAATACTGACAGTTTCAGTTTCGCTATCAATACTGTTTTTTCTTAAATATATCAGACAGAAAGATACTACGTCAAAAATGTTCCGTGGGTTACCCAGGCCTTTATATATCTTCACTCAGATTTTAGACGGTTCACCACTTCTGGTTTTTAGAGGATTCTAGTAAGACACTGATCGCGTAAGGAAAGCGTTTGTTGTGAGGTAACGCCTAAAAGGTATGCAACACACCCAACAGTCAGGTAACTCAGGTACGGCGTTAACTGACCAAAGCTACACTTGCTTATGGTACTCCACAGAAGCCTGTGGTAGTTTTACAACTCTACTCCTACCTCAGGATGAACAACAGTTTTGCCTGGCGTCAGCCTATGAATGTCCTACCCCACATGTCGTTAGCGGCAGGATTACACCAGCCGTAAGTGCCTGTAATTTTTTGTAACATGTAAAGCAGGCATCTGTCTCTTTGCCCACGCTAAGCATTGCTCGTGGCACTCGTAGCAGTTTAAGCTATGCTCTTAGGTTCCTGCCTAACCACACACTCGAAATCGCCATATATTCGGAAATAAACGGCCAAATATTTGTTTCGTCCTCGTACTCTTATCAGACAGCAGTCACAAGCTCAAAGAAACTCATTCCTCAAATGCGCGTTTATATGTAAAGAAAGCATGGAACATTACAAAAGTCGGAGTATGTGTTAAAAACGCTAAGATGAAAAAGAAAATTAGCGTATAGCACGACGCAGACCTAGTTCCTTTGACTTTGTAATCCACATCCTAACCGACTGCGCTGTTCCGAAGACATGCCATTTTCGTCTTTTGTGTCGGTTATCGTGGTGTTTCTTGAATACTTACATTGTTGATGCGTCTGGCACAAGGCTGACGTGTTTCTGACAGATGCTCAATGCTTCGTTGCCTTGAAACAGCGTACAGCAAGTTATAATATGAGGGGCATCGGATAGTAAGACACAACACTTTTTTCTCCCCTGGTGCAGCAACTGGAATGTTGAAATTTCACGACGATATAGTCTGAAATTTGTGCTACAGAGGGTATTTTGTTTCCATGTGCAGCTCTAACGAGAGAAGCCTGAACTAAGAAACAAACATGCCGTGAAGGTTACTGTCGCCAACTTGTGGAGAGCCGTGAAGTGTAGTTCGATATTTGTGAGCCAAACGGCATAAACCGAGCGAAATCAACAGGGACGTACCTGGCGTATGTAGGGACGACTGTATGGACCGTAGCAATGTCTCCAGACGGTGGGTGTGCATTCTTCCAGGAGGACCGTGTGAACCTTAGTGATTCGCCACGCTGCGGGCGGCTGGTAACAGCTGCAACCCTGCAGAATGTCGGAGCCATTGAGGCAGAAACTCTGAACGACCGGCGTGTGCGACTGCGAAACTTGTCGCAGCAGTTCAATGTTTCCTGTGGTACAGTGTACAATACTGTTCATGACACGTTCGAATTTCGTAAAATTAGTGCTCGCTGGGTGCCTCTGGACCTGCCAGACAACCACAAGTGTCGGCGAATGATGACAAGCTTCGATCACTTAACGCGTTACGCCGCAGAATGGCATGACTTTCTGAAAGAAATTGTCACTGATGATGAGTCGTGAGCGTACCACTACATGCTCTAAACCAGGAAGGCCTTTATCGATTGGAAACATGCTGTTTCCCAAGCACGAAAAAGAATGAAAGTGACGCAGTGTGCTAGGAAAGCGCTTGTGATAGTGTTCTAGGATATGCATGGTGTGTTATTGGTGGATTTTTCTCGGCACAAGACCCCTGCGAATGTTGCAGCTTGCATTAAAACTCCCTTTGTGACAAACGCCACACCAATAATGATGACGGTGTCAAACTTCTTCAAGACAATCCTCATTCCCATCTTGCTGCCCCTGTTCGTGAGGAAGTTAGGGGGGGTGGCGGGGTGATGGGAGTGGGAGATGCTCCGGCATCCACCAGACAGCCCGGACCTTGCACCATCGGACTTTCATCCGTTAGGTCCCATGAAGAAATTCTTGGCCAGGCAACACTTAGCTACAAGCGGTAGTGAACTCAGCAATCTACAGGTGGCTCTACTCCAAGAAAAGGGACTTTTACGTACATGGCATATTGAAACTGATACCATGACAGGGGAAATATGTTGTGGTTGTTGTTGACCATGTAAGAAAGTAGGTAAAAGATGTAAGTTCATTTGTGATCTTTCTGTTTTGTTACCTATTAAGTTTTTTGGTAATAAAATTATTGTACGTTACTTTCCGATCTTCTCTCGCACAAAATAGGCAAATACACCTAAATCAACACGGCGTCTGCTGCATCAAGTGACATGTCACTCTGACGTCACTTCTGAGTGAGTATTGGTCTCTGGCCCTAAAGGGAAGTGGTATAACTCTACTGTTAACGTACGCTGTCCTCACCTTGGAAAGCATTCCACCGGGCCATCTACAAAGATCTACTCTGACTCTCCAAACCCTTGGCCAGCATCTGTATGTCTGACCGATACTTTTCACTCCTGCAACGGCACCCACACCATTTTAGAGTGTATCTACAGTACTTAACGCTAAACTTATCTTCTTAGTTAAGTGTTCCATTCCACTCCAAACTATTATTCTACTTCTATATAATATTATTAATTTCCCTAATTTAAACACTATCAAATACTGTACTATTCTTTTTGACAAGTTCAAGTGATCGAAATGGATCCTACGCGCCCGAAAGAGAAAGACAAAATACAAACAAATACTTAGGTCACAAGGTTTTGTTTGATTTTTGTTTAAGGTTGTTCGAGTCTGTGCAGTCCGCGAGTCTGCATTATGTTTCTGTACAAGGGAGATTTGACAACGCAAAGTATCGAATAGTTTTTGTTTTAAGATATACGTACATAAACGTATCTAATCATAGCTAAATGTAGAGTATGTAAGAATGGACGAATGGCGTCCTAAGTCGTAAATGGAAGTGGAGGACTTAAAGCCTAGAGCAGCGGAATTGGCAGACACCTACGCAGAAGACGTTAACAAGAAAATAAACAAAAGTAATTCAATTTAGTCGAAGTAAATCAGCTGGCAGTGAGGGAATTAGATCAGAAAATGAGGCACCAAGTTTTGCTTTTTGGGCAGCAAAGTAATTGCCAGTGGCTGAAGTAGAGATCATATAGAATATAGACTGGCAATAGCAAGACATCCATTTATGAAAAAGAAGATTTTGTTGGTATATAACTTTTTTATGGAGATTTTTGTCTGGAGCGCAGAGTTGGAGGAAAGTGAAACGTAGATTATAACAGTACAGAGAAGAAGAGAATAGAAAGAACCTTGTGGTGAAACTTTTTGCTACAGAAAGATTTTGAAGATTATATGGGCAGATAGAATAACAAATGAAGAGATACGGAAATGAATTGAAAAAAAAAAAAAAAGAAACTGATGGTACAACTTGACTAACAGAAGGGGAGCAGGTCATAGGACCCATCCCGAGAGTTCAAGTAATTGTCAGTTTAGTAATGGAGAGAAGTGTTGGGGGTAGATGGAGACCAATGCCTCGTTAAAGTAAGCAGTTTCAAGTGGATGTAGCATGCAGTATTTACGCAGAGCTGAAGAGGCTTGCACAGGATATACCAGCGCGGAGAGCCACAGCGAACCAGTCTTCAGACTGAAGACCTCAGCAACAATAACGGAGATTTGACGGGAGTTGTTTCCGCGGACCGTCTGCGAATAGAACAGGATGCAGTGAAATGATAATTGTGCTAAAGTACTCTGCACTACATTTACATAGATACTCCGCAAGACTCTGTGCGGTGCCTGGAGGAGGGTACCCTGTACCACTACTAGTCTCTTCCTTTCCTTTCCCGCTCACTACTAGTGATTCGCTTTCCTTTTCCACTCGGAAATATGGTGAGGAAGAAATTGACTGTCTGTATGCCTCCATATGAGCCGCGCGGTCTATGGCGCCTTAAAATGGTTCTCGCGGCTCCCCCCGGCAGAGTTTCGAGTCCTCCATCGGACATGAGTGTGTTTGTCTTGTCCTTAGCGTAAGCTAGTTTAAATTAGATTAAGTTGTGTCTATGGTTAGGGACCGATGACCTCAGCAGTTTGGTCCCATAAGAACTTTCCAAATCTTCCCGTATGAGCCCTGATTTCTCGTATTACATCTTCGTGGTCCTTCTGGCTACAAAACCCTATTTTTCGACGTAATGTCCGTTCAAAACGACGGATTAATGCCACCTTAGTGGGACTCCTCGTATGTCCGTGCGGTACTACTCGACTAATCGACGTCGAAATCAACGTCTGGCTGCGTCAGTAACCTCCCCATCATCTACGTAGTGGTTCCAGCGAACTGCACTCATCATTGATAGAACGATATAAATCGGAAGGTGCGAGATCCAGACTCTAGGGGGATGAGGAAGAACAGTCCAGCGAAGTTTTGTGAGCTCCTCTCGGGTGCGGACACCTGTGTGAGATCTTGCGTTGTCAACGAAAAGGAGAAGTTTGTTTACATTTCTGTGACGACGAGCACGCTGAAGTCGCTCCTTCAATTTACTGAGGGTAGCACAACTGTGCGGCTACCGGTACGCGGGTGACCGAACAGGTTTTTGAGCGACCTTGTTGCCATAATGACAGACGCCTCCCCCGACTCACAGAGCTTTTGTTCACTGCCAGGCATCCGTAGAAGTTCTGCAAGCGTCTACGAATATTTGCGATGCCCTAGTTTTCGCCAAAAAGAACTCAATAAGACCTCTCTGCTTGGAATGCACCCCCGTTACAGACGCCATTCTGAAGGCTAACTTAGCGTCCCACCTATTGGAACTTCATGAAACTATAGGGGCTAAAGCAGGAATATTCCACGATGTCCCACAACAACTTTCCCATTTTTTCAACCGAAATTGGTCGAGAAAAAAATGGGTGCATTGCGCCCCTCCTAGGAGAGACCAGAGACACGATGTGAAGAGGGTTTGCAAACATTAATACTCGTCTGGTGTGCTTCGGCAGGAGCAGGCGATGCTGTCGGAGGCAGCAGCCGAGGAGCAGCGCCTGCTGGAGCAGCTGGAGAGCCAGAAGGCGTCCGTGATGGCGGCCAAGGCGCGCCTGGAAGCGGACTGGAGCGACAAGCGGCAGGCGCACCACATCGAGGCGGCCAACGTGGCGCTGCGCAACGCCTCGCGGGACCTCTGCTGGCGGCCGGGCGCCGTGCGGGAGCCTATGGGGTCAGTGCGCTGGCGCGGCGCGAGTCAGATTTATACAGAACTTGTCAGTAGGAGCCACTTGTCAGTAGACGCTCGATACATCCACCGATTCCTGGCACTGACATGGAGCTGACGTCCGGGCTGGTACCTCACATGTCCTGTTGGGGATCTCGCTGGCCACGTCACGCAGACAGTTCATTGAGATATGTGCCAAGTGTGGACGAGCGTCCTACTGTTGAGAAATGGAATCGTGATACTGCTGCGTGAGAGGTAACACATAAGGACGCAGATTGTCCGTGATGAAGCGTTGTCTCGACAGAGTTCCCTCAGTCGCTACCAGCTGGGATCTGAAGTAGTAGCTGATGACGTGGGAGTAACACTGTTGTGCCTGTCCAAACCATTGGAAGAATGAGACCTCTCCCCAGATCGCCATTATACTCGCCGACGATCGTCATCTTGGGTAGTGCAGAATTATAATTCGTTGTTGAACACAAAGCGATTATACTCATCAGCGAGTTATGCTTCCTTGCCATGGCAGCACTCCAGATGCAGCCGTTTGTGTGGTATCGTTGACGGAAGCCTACTCGTGGGACGGTAATTCTCTAGTCCGGCTGCTACCAGTCTCCGATTAATGGCGCAGGTGACACGGAATGTTCCAAGGAGTCCACACTTGTTCGCGGATGCCAGGCGCAGATATGAAGGGGCTACGATATGATTGGTGAACAATACTGCACTGGTGGTCAGTCGTGGTTGACTGGGACCTTGCTTACGAGTATGACTGCTCTCACCTTCCTGTGCAGTCCAACATCGGGCAGTGCCACATCCGAATGCGTCAAAATGGTGGGTTTTACATCATGCGACCAGCTAACCAAGTGGAGAACTATAGTGAGGCTCCTTTCAAACAGTACCTGGTGTTGATAATGCTGTCTCGCACAAAGTCTCCTTCAAAGTGGCCACTCAAAATCTGACGTTCGTCACACTCCTAACACACTCTGTCAGTTCCGGTAGCAACACTTAATACTGACAACACTAATGCACTCTTCTGACCAGTCAGCCTGTCATCACTCACATACAGGGTGTCTCCGCAAGAGGCTGCAAATATGTAACAAGGCATAGCGAATGGTCCACTGAACAATTTGAGGTAGGGTAAACTTGACTACCGCTTTGTCTAGCATTATTGGTTTCCAGCTCATTACACCTTATAACATCCCAGCTTCCTCAACCAAATTATAACATTTCAGCTCCTCAACACCAAATTAAAACGTTGCATTAGGAGGTGTCTGCTTCGTGCAAAAGGTCTTGAGTTCATATTGACGACAACAAGTAATTCTTCATTACAGACGTTTATTTACAAACAGAACTGACAGACTTCACAGACTCAACAACTGACTCTCCGAGCTAACCGCACTGCATATCCGAACTGAACTGGCAACTGACAACTCCTAGGTGTATTAATATCTTTCCAAACAATGAGAGTCTTTGACAATGTTTTGTTTACAATACGATAGCAATTCACGACTTAAAACTAAATTAGACATTACAGAATTTTAGTACAGATTAAAGTAAGTAAAAGGATCAGTACATATAAATTCTTACAAGCATAATTTCCAAATAGATTTTATAACATTTTTCTACCAGCTTCTGGATAACCTTCACCAGATTTGTACCGATATTTCCAGAAATATCTTGACATTTGATTCTGGATATTTCTTGAGTGATTTAGAACAACTATCTATATGTAAAATGATTTAAATCGTGTTTCAAAACGCAAACAAATCTTTTCAGCAATATTTCCCGATACAAATCGTCCTTCGAAATCAGATCATGAAACAGTTTTCACAAGTTTTCGTATTTTTGCGATCATAATATAGAATTTCTCCATAGAAAGTTCCAGAAGTGTGCATTAAACGATCATTCACAGACTTTCTCTTTAGCTGGTGAGTTTTTAAAAGTATCTTGTCCATATTATACGAAATAATTTGGCTCAAAACTGATAATTTATACAATTAACCAGAGCTACAGCAAACAGTGAGTCTTTCTTTTACAAAATGAAATATAATTACAAAATTAAATGAAAATATGTTACTAACACTAATATATATTTACATTAATTCTATTTTTGTTCTTTCTGTGCAAAATGTCCTAATATTGACACAGTACAATATTTAAACATCACCAAAGTTTCCCTTTACATTTTGCGTATCTGTATCGACATCCCCTAAAAGTCTACAGTATCGAATACTTCAATATGTCCCAATATGTCCTGTAATGTTACGCAACCCCCCCATCAGCGCTTCCACGTGAAACACGGAAGGGTTGATGTCCTTACATTACAAAACAGAAAAGTTTTACACATATCTTTGGTGTCTTCTTTCTTGAAGACCGGTGATTTTCTTTCTTGAAGGTCGGTGATCTTCTTCCTTAAAGGTCGGTATACCTCAATGCCACACACTGTATTTCAGTCTCATCTTCACAGTCTGTATCGTTTCCATATACACTGCAGGCTATCACAGGCTGCAATAGCACAGTCCGCTATGAATATACAGCATACAGTGGTCAAACCCAGTTAAACATTAGCAAAAGCATTTAGTAGTCGGTGGACCGGTTTTTTAAGGACACAGAAATTTGAATTCTCTAAAGTCTAATTACTCAAGAAAATTTACTCTAAATAATTTCTTAAAGCTAAGAGAGGATAGACTGACAGATGGAGAAAATTGATTATACAGGATCACAGAATAAGTGTAAGATGCAATGCCAGAATACGAAAATGAAATATGACAATTGCATAGCTAGGGGACCTAGTGCTCGCCAAACACTTAGCACACAAAGAATGTATGCTCCCCTGAGGAATCAGATAAATACAACATAACAAAGTGTACAAAAATATCCTGGTAAGATTACATATAAAAGTCTATAAACATCTATTATCTAAAATACTTTTTTTTTACATTTTTTTATACAATTTCTGTTCGGTCACGTTTCGTAGGCCAAACAGTCTGCCAGAATTTGGGTAGACTAGACGGTAAGCATTCGGATGAGGATTGTCCTGAATCTTGAAAGGTCCAATGTATATGCCAAAAAACTTCTTTAATTCACCACTGATGGCTTTAGACTTCTCTTATGTTTTAACAAGGACCAAGTCTTCAATTTTAAATTGAGTAGGCTTCAATCTTTTGTCATGTCTACATTTCCTCTTATCACCTTGAGATTTCATGGTCTTTCTCACTATTTCCTCTCTCTCTTGAGTACTTAATGGTTTGCAGACTGGAAAATCAATGAAATCACTAATTGGATGTGGTGGTTTGCTATTATACTGTATTTCATAAGGCGAAAACCCTGTTGAGGAATGCTGTAGGCTGTTCACAACATCTTCGAATTTCTCAACATAGTCAATCCAACTAGCATGATCAGTATTGCAGTAGGTTCTAAAGAATCGCCCAATTTCCCTCATGTATCTCTCCGAAGGGTTTCCTGACGGATGATAAGCTGAAATAAGAATGTGACTTATATTTTCATCTTCAACAAAAGCTTTTCATACTCCAGAAGTAAATTGAGTCCCATTGTCTGATAAGATTTTCTGAGGTTTTCCAACCCTGCCAAAATAATCTCCTCTGATTTTTGAAACAATGCTCTTAGTGTTTGCCTTGCGAAGAGGGTATAACTTAATGAATTTTGAAAAAAACATCAACCATAACAAAAATGTAGCAATAGCCTCCTCTGGTCTTTGGTAATGGTCCATATAAGTCGACAGCGATTAACTCGTGTTGTTCTTTTGGTAAGATGTTTTGCATCAATCCTCAACAAGTTTGGTTGGATACTTTTACTCTTTGGCACCTGTCACAACCCGTCAAAATTTTTCTAACCCTCCTGGCTATGTTGTTAAAGTACACATTTTCTTGGATTTTCTGGATAAACTTTTGAATCCCACAATGACCAAAACTTTCATGAATGTACTTGAAGAGTACATTGATGTACTGTTCAGGCCAACATAATTTCCATACATCGCTGTCTACACTGTTTCTCTTGAATAGAATCCCCTTGTAGATTTTGTAATAATCTCCCACTTTTTCATGTCCCTTTTTCCCTAAATAACTTTTGACCAGTTTACAGTTCTCATCGTAGTTCTGATTCCGTCGGATGTCATTACAAATGTCTCTGATTTCTTGTTCATTGTCCACCCCTCTTAAATACATAATTTTGAATTCTTTTTCACATTCCCCACTGTCATCTTCAAAGTCACCCCCCACAGGTAGTCTAGATAAAGCATCAGCAACTACATTATCGGGTCCTCTAAGATATTTTATTGAGTAATTAAATTGTTGTAACAAGAGTGCCCACCTGGTAATCCTTCCATGATGCAACCTACATTCTTGAATATAAATTAATGCCTTATGGTCTGTGTAGACAACTACCTGGTTTCCCAATAAATAATTTCTGAATTTAGAAAATGCCCAGTAAATGGCCAAAAGCTCTTTCTCGGTAACAGTATATTGCCTCGCATGTTTTTTCAAGGTTCGACTAGCAAAAGCAATAGATCTGTGTTCTATTTTCCCATTTATATTTACTTCTTGGAAAAGGTGTGCACCTAGGCCATAATCACTACTATCTGCCATATTGCAAAAAGGTAAACTTAAATCAGGACGGTACAAAATTTGACTGTTACATAACTGTGTTTTTATTTCTTCAAAAGCAGCTTCACATTCCTGATCCCAAACCCACATTGCGTTTTTCTTCAGCAATCTGTTAAGACTTGGAGCATTTAGAGCTTGGGTACTAATGAACTTTCTGTAGTAACCGCACATCCCGAAAAATGACTTTAGTTGTTTCTTGGTTTTTGGAATTGGGAATTTTGCAATTGCCTCGAGTTTTTCAGGATCTGGCAAAATACCTTCCTCAGAAATACTGTGCCCCAGAAACTTCAATTTTTTCATACCAAACTTACATTTAGATAATTTAAGTGACATTCTCCCTTTCCTTAATCTATTGCAAACCTCCCTCAACGTATTAACATGTTCTTCCCAAGTTTCTCCAGTGATCAAAATGTCATCTACATACACAGTTAATTTTGATAAAAGATCTTTTCCCAAAACAAAGTCAAGTGCTCTAATGAATTTGGCTACTGAGACATTCAGCCCAAATGGTACCACACAATACTGCTAACATCTTCCCCCATACGAAAAGGCAGTATACTTTCTGGAATCATTTTCTAATTCTACTTGGTGAAATCCTGATGTGAGATCTAAACTGGTCATGTATTTCATTCTTTCAAATTTATGAAGTAATTCGTCTATATTCTCGGGATGTTCGGTCTCTCTTTCCAGATACTTATTTAGGTGTCTTGAATCTAGTACAAGCCTGACACTGCCATCACGTTTTGCAACCACTACCAAAGGATTATTGTATTGGCTCTTACTTCTCTCAATGATGCCCCACTCTTCCATCTTTTGAAGTTCCTTTTCTACATCTTTTCTCTTTGCAATGGTTACACTATAAGGTTTTATAAAGAATGGCTCATGTGGTTTTAATCTGAGTTTACATTGATAATTCTTTACTCTGCCAGGTCTATCATCAAAAACATCACAGTAATTCCACAATAATCTTTCTAACTCTACCTTCTGTTCTTGGTTCAAATTATCTGATTCCCGTAATTTTTCTTGAACTATATCCCCATATTCTCCATCATCATAATCCTCAGTAATTTCCTCTACACAATAACCACTGTCTTTAGAAAATGTAACGTCCCTAATTTCAATTCCCTTATCAGCACAGTTTTGAACCGACATGTCAGTACTGGAACATACTCTCGTCTTAGGATCAATAAAGGTAAACAAACTCTTTTCCCAATCAAATGCTGCATTAGCTTTTAATATCCAGTCCATACCCAACAGTACATTCTCATTTAGGTCACTTATTACAAGACATCCTTGAGTAAACTGTACATCATTTATACTGAAGGACAACAACACCTGTCTATTAACAATTTTGCTCAGTTTGCCGGTAATGCCTCTAATTTTTATTCCAACAACTGGTAATTCAACAAAGTCAGGATCATACTTAATTATATCTCTTAATTTGCTTGAAATGGCACTAATTGGACTCCCTGTGTCAATCAAACAATACCCTTCCCAACCTGCAGCTTTAATTTTTATGTATGGACTACCAATAGTGGTGTTTTCCCTTTCTTCCTGTTCTTCATACAAAAGATCTTCTGCTATCTCATCATACCTCTGTTCCATATTTAGGTTTTCTTTATTAGGCAATACTTTCTTCAAACTTCTAGGTCTACTGGAATTTACTGGAATGTCTGGATTACTATTTACCTCACACACATCCTGACTAGTACCCCGTTTGATGATTTAATTAGGCTTAAAAGCAGAAACTGGTTCACAAATTTCCCTTAATTTGATCTTAACATCATTGTCATCACTGTAATCTTTAAATTTGTCCCAAACAGATTTCAAAATAATCTCAGATGCATCAGCACAATCAACCCCCCTGTCTCCTGATGTATTACTAAGCTGAACTGGCACAATCTGATTCTCATGTGGAATGTAGTTAGAGTTCCTGGCACAACTATTCTCAACACTATTGCTTATAACATCCTCTTTAACTTCAACATAAACTATTCCATCCAATTCACCATCAAAATCTTCTAGTACATAATCACCATTAGCCTTAACATCAACATTATCATCATCATTGCCTGAGCTTACACTAAAAACACTACTAGTATCACCAACATTACTCACAACACCATCTTCACCAACCACATCCACATGAATATCAGACTTTCCAGAAACTTCAGTACGAACATCATTATGACAACTTACATCTAAAACATCATTACACATAAGTTTATACAATCCAAAATTATCAAAGTTATCCTTACCTTTCATTTCAGCATTAGGTGCTTCTTCTTGATTATATAAATTTGCAATTCTATCATCTTCTAAGCCTACTTCATCAAAGGTAGCCTGGTTCCTATTACAGTTGTTTCTAGTATTTTCTCTGATGACATTCCAAAATTTCCTGTCAAATTTAATTTTTTCATTACCTCTATCTACAGATCGATCATAAGCATACTGTCTATACTGGTTAGGTCTCTGATTATAGTGCTGTCTGTTCTGGGTGAAATTAGCCTGATTTTGAAAATTCCTTGCCCCAAACTGACAGACTCCCAGTGGAGCATTTAGTCGTTTAAAGGCCTATGTCTGTCGTTTCCCTGCCTCGGGTTACCTTCTCTCATGTCATTACCCCAGGACCTGTTTCGATTTTCCCATTCTCTGTTTGAATTAAAGTGCTGATCATTCCTACCAAAATTTCTTCTGTCATTGCTATTATAATTATCCCTGTTGTTGTTAAAGTTTCTTCGTTCACTATTATTGTTATTATTTCCACGGTTCGGTTCCCACCCTCTGTGTGATGAACCTACAAAGTCGTTAAAACTGTTGTTTTGTTCAAAGGCTCTATCAAGTTTGTCCACATATTTCAAGAATTGTTCTATGGACTCATCTGGACCATATACTAAACCCCATTGTACTCTTTTCGGAAGTCTCCGTTTTAGTGCATCAATTTGAGTTAGCTCATCAAATGGCTTATCCAGATGCTCTAATTTTTGCAACTGTTTCTCACAATAGGCTTTCATTGACCCATCAGATTCTCTGTAACTAGGACCATTCAAGAATTCACTTTTGATTCGAGCTTGCTCAGTTTCAGACCAAAATTTGGTTAGAAAACATTTTTCGAAATCTTCAAAGGACATTTCTGCGGAACAATTCTGATTGGCCCACGAAAGCGCCTCACCATCAAGCAATTTCTTTACAAATTTTATCTTAACACTATCTGTCATTGTGGACGTGAACTTCTCCTTGCAGAATTGCATGAAGTCTTTTGGGTGTATATTCTTGTCACTGGGATAAGTTTTAATGGGAAAATTTCCCCATACCCCATTACAACTATTACTAAAACCTTTTTGCAACATAGTTTCTTGTATTTCTACAAATTTTCTGTCTACAGTTTTTTCGACATTACCTACTCTACTACAAATTTCTGTGACCTTTTTGTCAGAATCAGATTTGAAAGTTTCAATTTCGCTTTCAAAAAATCGTTTTGTCTGGTCAAATTCATTTCTCAATTGAGAATTTTCCTCATTTACAAAATCAACAAGTTTTGACTGGTTATTTGAAATTTCGTTACTTAAATCAGTTTCAAGGACAGAAATTTTGCTCTCAACCGTGTCCACACGACAACTAAGTTCTTTTTGGTTTGACTCAAAAGTAATTCGCCATTCTTCGAGAACCTGATTAGTGTGAGCAATCTGTTCTGTATTTGAATTTATTTCTGATTTTAAATCACACACAGCCTTCGAAATCGACCTGTCCATCTGTTGTTGTGTCTGTTCAATTTGTTGACGTAATTCGGCACGAGAATCGTCCATCTTCGAGTTTAACTCTGAAAACATTTGTTTTAACATTTCCAACATTCCTACACTGTCAGAAGCACTTTCCATAATAGGTGTACTCGCTACACCGCTGTCAATACTGAAATCTGCGTCTTTTTCCATTATTTTAGGAAGCAGGTACTTATCTTAGTGTCCGTCGGCGGTCGTTGGTGTCCGTGTTTTGCGAAATTTCTTCAATTCCAGGATGGTTTCGCTCGGTTGATTCACTCCTCTTCTTGTGACCCCAGAATCGACGTATTTACTTCTGAAGAATGACTGGTCCGTCGTATATCCTCTTCTTGTGGTCCCAAAACAGACGTATTTTCTTCTTGAGATCCCAGAAGAGACGTATTTTATTTTGAAGAATCACTGGGTGGTCGACATATCCTCTGCTTCCTCCACCAAATTATAACTTCCCAGCTTCCTCAACCAAATTATAACATTTCAGCTCCTCAACACCAAATTAAAACGTTGCATTAGGAGGTGTCTGCTTCGTGCAAAAGGTCTTGAGTTCATATTGACGACAACAAGTAATTCTTCATTACAGACGTTTATTTACAAACAGAACTGACAGACTTCACAGACTCAACAACTGACTCTCCGAGCTAACCGCACTGCATATCCGAACTGAACTGGCAACTGACAACTCCTAGGTGTATTAATATCTTTCCAAACAATGAGAGTCTTTGACAATGTTTTGTTTACAATACGATAGCAATTCACGACTTAAAACTAAATTAGACATTACAGAATTTTAGTACAGATTAAAGTAAGTAAAAGGATCAGTACATATAAATTCTTACAAGCATAATTTCCAAATAGATTTTATAACATTTTTCTACCAGCTTCTGGATAACCTTCACCAGATTTGTACCGATATTTCCAGAAATATCTTGACATTTGATTCTGGATATTTCTTGAGTGATTTAGAACAACTATCTATATGTAAAATGATTTAAATCGTGTTTCAAAACGCAAACAAATCTTTTCAGCAATATTTCCCGATACAAATCGTCCTTCGAAATCAGATCATGAAACAGTTTTCACAAGTTTTCGTATTTTTGCGATCATAATATAGAATTTCTCCATAGAAAGTTCCAGAAGTGTGCATTAAACGATCATTCACAGACTTTCTCTTTAGCTGGTGAGTTTTTAAAAGTATCTTGTCCATATTATACGAAATAATTTGGCTCAAAACTGATAATTTATACAATTAACCAGAGCTACAGCAAACAGTGAGTCTTTCTTTTACAAAATGAAATATAATTACAAAATTGAATGAAAATATGTTACTAACACTAATATATATTTACATTAATTCTATTTTTGTTCTTTCTGTGCAAAATGTCCTAATATTGACACAGTACAATATTTAAACATCACCAAAGTTTCCCTTTACATTTTGCATATCTGTATCGACATCCCCTAAAAGTCTACAGTATCGAATACTTCAATATGTCCCAATATGTCCTGTAATGTTACAACCTGACATGCGTACAAGTTTACACGTACTGTGCTGTTTATTTACATGTACATTCTGTATTTAGTGCAAGGCGACAATGATATTGGGCCATATCTTCTACCTAGACGTCTGAATGGCCGCCTGTACTTTGAGATTTGTTCAAAGAGTTGTCGGAGAACGTACCCTTGGCTGTTCGTGAGAAAATGTGGATACAACATGACGACGAACGGCCTGAATTCTGTGTGGCTGTCCGCAACCATCTCAATGCTGTATTTCGTGGTTGCTGGATTGGAAAGGGAAGTCCTATTCCATGGCCTGCGAGTTCATCTGACCTGAATACCCTTGGTTATTTCCTATGGAGATATCTAAAGTCACATGTGTATGAGACCCCAGTGGATACGGACATGGAATTAGTTGCCAGAATTGTAGCTGCCTGTAATGCGATTCAAAACACACCAGGATGCATCAGATCTTGTTCGCCGATCATGCTTGCATTGAGGTTGATGGCCCTCAGTTTCAGCATATTTTGTAAGATACGGTACAAATGGCACGTTCATTGTGTCAATGATAGTATTTGCGGTTAACTCTGACTAATGTAAATAAGAAAGTATACCGCAATTTGATTACTGTATTCCTATTATCTCCATAAGCCAATTATCTCCAAGCTAATTATGTAAGTGTCGACCAGATATGGCTCAAATTCAAGGATACAGTATCGACAGCTATAGACAGATTCATACCGCGTAATAAGAGACGAGACTGATCCACCATGGTACACAAAGCACGTCAGAACACTGTTGCAGAAGCAACGAAAAAAGTATGCCAAATGCAGAAGAACGTAAAATCTCTAAGACTGGCTAAGTTTCACGAAAGCTCGAAATTTAGTGCGGACGTCAATGCGAGATGCTCTTAATACTTTCCACAATGAAATATTGTCTCAAAATATGGTAGAAAACCGAAAGAGATTCTGTTCGTATGTAAAGTACACCAGTGGCAAAAGCAGTCAATACCGTCATTACGCGATAACGATGGAAATATTACCGATGATGGTGTCACTAAATAAAGTTTTCGGTAACTCCTTCACGAAAGAAGGCGAAGTAAATATTCCAGAATTCGAAATCAGAACAGGTGTTAGCATGAGTGGCATAAAAAGTAGATATCTTAGGTGTTGTGAAACAACTCAAGTCACTTAAGAAAGGCAAGTCTTCCGGTCCAGATGGTATACCAATCAGGTTCCTTTCAGAGTATGCAGACACAATAGCACCTTTCTTAGCAATCAAGTACAACCGCTCACCTGACGAAAGGTCTGTTACTAAAGACTGGAAAGTAGCACAGGTCACACCAATATCCAAGAAAGGAAATAGACCCATATCACTTACCTCAAATTGCACTAGAATTTTGGAACATATACTGTACTCGAACATTACGAATCATCTAGAAGAAAATGACTTATTGATACATAACCAACACAGATTCAGAAAATATCGTTATTGTGCAACACAGCTAGCTCTTTATTCCCATGAAGTAGTGAGTGCTGTCGACAAGGGATCTCAGATCGATTCCATGTTCCTAGATTTCCAGAAGGCTTTTGATACTGTTCCTCACAAGTGACTATTAATCAAATTGCGTGCATATGGAGTATCGTCTCATTTGTGTGACCGGATTCATGATTTCCTCTCAGAGAGGTCACAGTTCGTAGTGATAGACGGTAAATCATCGAGTAGAACAGAAGTGATATCTGGCGATCCGCAAGGTAATGTCATAGGCCCTCTGTTGTTCCTAATATACATAAATGATCTCGGTGATAATCTAAGCAGTCCCCTCAGATTGTTTGCAGATGCCGCTGTAATTTGCCGTCTAGTAAAATCATCAGACGATCAATTCCAATTACAAAATGATCGAGAGAGAATTTCTGTATGATGCGAAAAGTGACAATTGGCACTAAACAAAGAAAAGTGCGAGGTCATCCACATGGATACTAAAAGAAATTCGATAAATTTTGGTTCAAAATGGTTCAAATGGCTCTGAACACTATGGGACTTAACATCTATGGTCATCAGTCCCCTAAAACTTAGAACTACTTAAACCTAACTAACCTAAGGACATCACACACATCGATGCCCGAGGCAGGATTCGAACCTGCGACCGTAGCGGTCACGCGGTTCCAGACTTTAGCGCCTAGAACCGCTCGGCCACCCCGGCCGGCGATAAATTTTGGGTATACGATAAATCGCACAAATCTAAGGGCTGTCAATTCGACTAAATACCTAGGAATTACAATTACGATCAACTTAAATTGGAAAGACGACATAGATAATATTGTGCGGAAGGCGAAACAAAGACTGCGCTTTGTTGGCAGAACCCTTAGAAGCCGCGACAAACCCACTAAAGAGACAGACTACATTACATTTGTCCGTCCTCTGCTGGAATATTGCTGCGCGGTATGGGATCCTTACCAGGTAGGATTGACGGAGGCCATCGAAAAAGTGCAAAGAAAGGGAGCTCGCTTCGTGTTACCGCGCAATAGGGGTGAGTGACACTGATATGATACGAGAGTTGGGGTGGCAGTCACTGATACAAAGGCAGTTTTCTTTGCGGCAAGATCTATTTGCGAAATTTCAATCACCAACTTTCTCTTACGAAGGCGAAAATATTTTGTTGAAACCCACCTACGTAGGGAGAAATGATCACCATAATAAAATAAGAGAAATCAGAGCTCGAATAGAAAGATTTAGGTGGTTTTTTTTTTCCCCACGCGCCATTTGAGAGTGGAATGGCAGAGAGGTAGTATGAAAATGGTTCGATTAACCCTCTGCCAGGCACTTAAGTGTGAATTGCAGAGTATACATGTAGATGTATTTGTAGGTAAGCTGGGTTCCCCGACACCAGGTTCCCTTCCTCACACTGTTCAGTGGAGCATCCTCCATGTCCTGTTAAATTTTTGCACGCTCTTACGGGAACACCCTGTACACGCCGATGTGTATGAAGTCACACTCACATCTGATCGTGTCTTGTGGGTGCTTCGCGTTTTTGTCATATAGTGTATATGAATTCCTAATTCCGTAGTTAACTTCTAGGCTACAGTAGCTTAAAAACTATGAGTCTCGAAAAAGGTAGGGATTTCTATTGAATTAGAAGCTACCTTTAAATTTCTTGCCCATGTGGATGGACCTGCGTCCTGTCAGCCGGACCGACTTGCTGCCTCCACAGATAGAACAGGCAGACTACAGTAAGTTGAGTAAGCCGAGACAAAAAGGGAAAGAAAATCTGACCCACTAAGAAAAAAATCAGACAAACATCACCTTCCACAATTTTAATTATTTAGCAACGACTATCTTTCATCTCAAGGAAAACTTTAGTTTTACTTTCTGGCAAAACTATTGTCCTTGATATTTATGACATTTTTCATTCATAACGTGACACTCGGAACGTACGACACGGATGCTACTCCAGGTGCTAATGACTTGGTAGAATGACGACTACGAAGTTATAATTAAAGTCCACACAAAGTTTATTTCGTCCAGTCAGACAAAACACTCACTAGCCTTTCACAAAGCTTAATGTCTGAAGTGGTTCTGTCTTACACTTTTAGACTCTGCAGGCAACAATTACAATATTAATATCTCTCATTACCAATTGCTAATATTGATTATACTTGGTGTAGCCGAGCATTACTTTTCCTTATTCCTCTCGAAGCGTCGTTATAAGTCACCAATGACTGTGACCCTTGGAACTTTCAATGGCTCTCGCAAACCACAAGAAATTGCTGTACACACATTTGATACGTCACAGCCACTCACACTCGCGTCCTTCCTCACCCTCTTTTTCTTAACGGCGCACTGCTGTTGTCAGACCGTTTCTCTTAATGACTGAGACATTTTCAGCGTTTTATTGTAATAAAAAGCCATCTGATTGCCAATACTGAACAGATATTATAGAATTGTTTATAATAGTTTCAGGGAATATTCCATTTACGACAAATTCACTTCTAATTGTTAGTATATTACATTTATACAATATTCAAACTAATCACATATAAAGAGAAGTTTTAAACAATGCCAATAGTGAGAAGGAAAGCAATTAAATAATCCAATAGCATTTTTGTTAATAGTGTTACATACTGCGTTGTAGTGACACAGTGTGACTAACTTTCGACAGCAAGCTATCCTGGGAAACCCTCTTACCAAGTGCCGAACCTAAGGCCTACTATAGCGTGAGAGTTCTAGCCGAACATGGCAATTACACCGTCCCTCCATCATTAGTACCCACAAAAGAATTAGCCTATTCGTTCTGACCTTTGCAAACGTTGCTTGGATTACTGTTCCTCCTAAATTTCATCATTGAATACAAATCGTTGAATTTCGTGCTTTCCATCGCGAATTCCACATCCGCTTACTCTCTCTTGCAAGCTTTCATTGCTTGCTACTTAACTTCCCACTTCCTCGAATTATTGCAAAACTTTCGCACTATCTCATCGTGCTCCTTACTCAACCTGAATCCCTATCACGGCTTCAGCCAAGTCCTGCTTCCTGATCCACAAATCCGCACAGAAACCTATCCATCCTAGCAGCTACGGTTCTCCCTTTCCTCTCACTCCATAAATGAAGGTCCTGCTGTTCCCCTCCAGCTGCCACTTCACATATCCATCTCCTCTCCATATATAACACACATGGGCAGATTCCTTTCCGTTATACTCGCAGCAAGTTCCTACTACCCTTGTTACTTGATTGTCTATGTACCCACTCTTCCGCCCATTTTTCAGGAACAGCTAATCATTCACCTGCAGTGAACAACCATCGAACTTGATTCATTAACAGATTTTATTTATTTCATTTTATACTTATTCATCATTTTAAAAGAATCCTGAAAGATTTAAAAATTAGTGTACGGTACAAATTAATTTAGGCTGAAGAGTGATATAGGGGCAGTTAGTCCAGTCCCGTGACAGGAGGATGTAAGACCAATAAAAGAAAAAGAAATTGCGAAATTCAGCAGAGGTTTACATTATACTGCAAGACAATATTGACTGGGACAGACTCTTTGAAATTCTGATCGTGTCAGGGATAAAATACAGGGAGCGAAACGCTATCTACAATACGTGCAGAACTTAGGCTGCATTTATGTGAGTTGAAGCGCATGAAAGACCAGTAATAATTGAGATGAAAATGAGAAAGAGTTGTAGCTTATCCCCCCTGTTGTTCA
The DNA here is from genome assembly GCF_023897955.1 of Schistocerca gregaria. NCBI lineage: Eukaryota > Metazoa > Arthropoda > Insecta > Orthoptera > Acrididae > Schistocerca > Schistocerca gregaria. The sequence continues at coordinate 433,037,519 of NC_064921.1, forward strand.
ATCTGTACATGACCGTCTATTAAATAAGACCAAGGAAAAATTAGGAAAACTGACTTCAGGAGGAAGGAATAAAGACACTGTGGCTTGCTGACTATACTGTAAATCTGTAGGAGGCAAAGGACTTGGAAGAGCAGTTGAATGGGCTGGATGGTGCCGAGGAAAGAGATTATACGAGAAGTGAAGTGAAACAAGGATAATGAAATGTATTCAAATCACCGTAGGTGCTGCTGAGGCAGTTAGATTAGGAAAGGTGTAAGGAGGCAGACCATGGGCACTTACACGTTAGCCTACCAACATTAGTATTAATAATAAAGGGACTGGCAAGGGCATCAGATCATGACTCTATTGAAGTATGATAAATATGAGGCACTCTCGAGCAGTACTCCCTGCATGTCTGCAGGATAGAGCCACTAATTTAAAGCGTTGGTGAAAAGCGTCAGAAGCTGAGAATTGTGGAATGTAAAATCTGCAGATGGCCGTAGCTCGCCGGACCGCCGTGGGCAGCAGGTAGCGGTCACCGGAAACGCGGGACAGTACAGCGGTTTTGGGGGTAGCCCGGCATCCGGAGCCACCTGTGCTGGGCAACACGTGGCGAAGACGGGAATTTCGTTTTCCTAGGGGCGTTATGACCTACTCGTTTATTGGGTAGATCCCAGGAATGTCGTTGGAGGGATTTCGGCGATGATAGAGCGCTCGACATTGGCCGAAACTGAGTATTCTTTCGCCGCGTTTTCGTACGCGTGGGAGATGGGAGAATGGTGGAGAGAGTGGACTTCGCCTTCAACCATCGAGCGGTGCGGACTTGGAGACGGCGTCTTGGCCATCGTCTTCGAAGGGAGAAGATATACGGTCTGTATCGCAGCATTGCACCAACGTGCAGAGTTCTGCGGTTAGAGCTCTTTGTGTGCTCAGAAGCGAGATTTTCACTAACGCCTAAGCCTTCCAACAACTTACCTAATATTCTCGATCTAGAAGTTATCCTTGCGAGGTGCCGAGTATTTATCAACGCAGCTGCCGGTAATAGGGGCGCGTAATTGCAAATTGTTAATGTGCCATTCTCAGGAGTGTGTGGGTAAACAAAGAGATTCACAGTCTTTTGTGAATTTTGTCAGTTGTGGGGAATATCAAATTAAAATGCCAATATTACGATCGAATTATCGACTGTAGCTAGCATTTACCCTGTCCCAGTAACCTTTACATGTAGTCTAGTCACTGCACAGCTTGCCCAGACGGGAAGGAAAGCGGGTTTGCAGTCTTCTGTGTCTGCCACGGACAAATAAGCTTACAAAGGAGAAGCTGAAAGCAGATGAGTTTTACTATTTAGGCGGCAAACTAGATTGGTGGTTCTTTTAAGGCTTGAGTGTAGTTTGTTGTTGTGTTTTCTGTGTTCTTCAACACCCGCGTGTTTTTATGTAAATAGAATAACTGTGAGTGCCGCATACGGCGTACTTTAGCCCCTGGATTACGGGTCAGCGCATACCGAAACAAAGCATCAATAAAAAAAGAAAATGGTTCTAGTTTTTGCTCTGGATCCGACATTGGTCCAAATTGGCACTGCAGTTGCTCATCCCATGCAGTTGTCCAGGCGTGAATGTGTAGGCAGCTGGCATCTGGAACCGGGACGATGAGCGTATGCAACATTTTTTTTGAGGTATGACTGCATTTTTCAGGGTACTTGAACTCGCAGAACAATCGCCGTCTGAGTCCTGAAAATCTTAATTTCAAAAAGACCTCGTCATACTTTCATAGACACACACTGGTGGTGTGTGCTCTTCCATTGTCCGTTGATAATATCTCTTTTCGTGTTGGTTCTCTGAAAGAAGATTGCGTTATATTATACACATACCCATCAGAAGTTATGGTTAGGTGGGAAAAGATCGGTCCAGTAATTCGAGTTGAATTTACTGTACGCCACACTCCTGCTTTCACATTGTGCAGAGGCTCTTGATGGAATTGATGAGAATTTACAAAACTCGAATATCGAGTGTTCTGGGCGTTCACGTACCCGATAAACGCAGCCATGCTTCAGCAGAAAAAAGAGCCTTTCAGGATCGGCCTGTCCGTCATGTACAGGCTGTAATAGCCAGATGCACAACTGGCGTTGGGCAGCAGTATCTGAATGACGATGAACTACGGAGACTTGATAAAGTTTAAGCTTCAGTTTCAGTACAGCTCTGTGAGCAGACGCTCCTGACACGCGACCTGAAACGCTAAATGCTGCAACGATTTTCTCGAACTTCTTTCCAAGGCCGTTCTTAGCTCGTCCAGGTTATTCCAGGCTATAATCAATACTCCACCTGACGCACTGTAGATCGTATTGTGATCGCGGCCTGTCCACAGTAGTACAGGTTGTTGTTGTTGTTGTTGTGGCCTTCAGTCCTGAGACTGGTTTGATGCAGCTCTCCATGCTACTCTATCCTGTGCAAGCTTCTTCATCTCCCATTACCTACTGCAACCTACATCCTTCTGAATCTGCTTAGTGTATTCATCTCTCGGTCTCCCTCTACGGTTTTTACCCTCCACGCTGCCCTCCAATACTAAATTGGTGATCCCTTGATGCCTCAGAACATGTCCTACCAACCGATCCCTTCTTCTGGTCAAGTTGTGCACAAACTTCTCTTCTCCCCAATCCTATTCAATACTTCCTCATTCGTTATGTGATGTACCCATCTAATCTTCAGCATTCTTCTGTAGCACCACATTTCGAAAGCTTCTATTCTCTTCTTGTCCAAACTATTTATCGTCCATGTTTCACTTCCATACATGGCTACACTCCATACAAATACTTTCAGAAATGACTTCCTGACACTTAAATCTATACTCGATGTTAACAAACTTCTCTTCTTCAGAAACGCTTTCTTTGCCATTGCCAGTCTACATTTTATATCCTCTCCACTACGACCATCATCAGTTATTTTGCTCCCCAAATAGCAAAACTCCTTTACTACTTTAAGTGTCTCAATTCCTAATCTAATTCCCTCAGCATCACCCGACTTAATTCGACTACATTCCATTATTTTCGTTTTGCTTTTGTTGATGTTCATCTTATATCCTCCTTTCAAGACACTCTCCATTCCGTTCAATTGCTCTTCCAAGTCCTTTGCTGTCTCTGACAGAATTACAATGTCATCGGCGAACCTCAAAGTTTTTATTTCTTCTCCATGGATTTTAATACCTACCCCCACCTTTTCTTTTGTTTCCTTTACTGCTTGCTCAATATACAGATTGAATAACATCGGGGAGAGGCTGCAACCCTGTCTTACTCCCTTCCCAACCACTGCTTCCCTTTCATGTCCCTCGACTCTTATAATTGCCATCTGGTTTCTGTACAAATTGGAAATAGCCTTTCGCTCCCTGTATTTTACCCCTTTAGAATTTGAAAGAGAGTATTCCAGTCAACATTGTCAAAAGCTTTCTCTAAGTCTACAAATGCTAGAAACGTAGGTTTGCCTTTCCTCAATCTTTCTTCTAAGATAAGTCGTAAGGTCAGTATTGCCTCACGTGTTCCAGTATTTCTACGGAATCCCAACTGATCTTCCCCGAGGTCGGCTTCTACTAGTTTTTCCATTCGTCTGTAAAGAATTCGAGTTAGTATTTTGCAGCTGTGGCTTATTAAACTTATTGTTCGGTAATTTTCACATCTGTCAACAGTTGCTTTCTTTGGGATTGGAATTATTATATTCTTCTTGAAGTGTGAGGATATTTCGCCTGCCTCATACGTCTTGCTCACCAGATGGTACAGTTTTGTCAGGACTGGCTCTCCCAAGGCCGTCAGTAGTTCCAATGGAATGTTGTCTACTCCGGGGGCCTTGTTTCGACTCAGGTCTTTCAGTGCTCTGTCAAACTCTTCACGCAGTATCGTATCTCCCATTTCATCTTCATCTACATCCTCTTGCATTTCCATAATATTGTCCTGAAGTACATCGCTCTTGTATAGACCCTCTATATCCACCTTCCACCTTTTTGCTTTCCCTTCTTTGCTTAGAACTGGGTTTCCATCTGAGTTCTTGATATTCATACAAGTGGTTCTCTTTTCTCCAAAGGTCTCTTTAATTTTCCTGTAGGCAGTATCTATCTTACCCCTAGTGAGATAAGCCTCTACATACTTACATTTGTCCTCTAGCCATCCCTGCTTAGCCATTTTGCACTTACAGGCTTCCGCACAATGCCGGGACAACGTGAAATACGCTACACAAAGAATAGTGATTCTGTCTTTTCTACAGGCGTCGTAAGCAGGCGATGGAACTTTCTTTTTTGCCTGCTCCCGATACGAACACGGAATCTGTAAACAAAGCCAAGTTCGTTGAGAGCAGAGCACCGAATGAAAGCCAATAATGAGGACAGGGAAGTCCAGGCGCAGCGGAGGGTCGAAATCCAATAAACAGAACGACGTGATTGATTGCAACGAACTGTGGCTATTACACTGATGCACGGCTCCCCGGCTGACCCCACTGCCACTGGAGGCTCGGCCCAAGTCACGTGCCTGGCACCCCCCTCTGGCGATCGCCAGCTCCGAACCTGTACGGCCTCTGAGCCACTATCGTTATCGACCGTTGGCGGGAGTATGAAATTTCCCATATCTCATACTTGCCATAAAAATGCCAGGGCGGAAATACGAATCTTAGATAATAAAATACGTGATACGGGAACCACGAGGTGTATACGCAGCAATAAGCCGCGCCGATGACGGCAGAGTGAACCCAACCAGCGCTCAGTAACCAGCAATTACCATAACGTACTTGTGTTGTACTTACGTTTACGATCGAAAACAAGGTTGTTTATTGCAGTGTGAATTTTTATTAGCGACTGGAGAATGAGTACAGAATAATGCCGTAATTATCAGTGTATTGAAGGATTTTTTAGAGTAAATTTTTGAGTGAAAAATAATGGTTTACTGCGCAGTCACCAGTTATACTAATCACAGCAGACAAGTAAGTAAGTTAGAAACAAGTTTCATGTATTTCCTAAAAACAATAAAACAATTAGACGAAACGAGGATGGATAAATGCTTTCAAACGTGCAGATTCGTTTTCAGTTAAAAAGGCGCGTGTCTGCACAGTACATTTTGCTGATTCAGGTTATGCAAGGGATTTGAAAAGCGAAAAATTAAATATTCCTTCGAAACGCAATCTGAAGATTCATGCTGTTCCATCTCTGCATCTACCATTCTCGTGTCCTGATTTAGCGGGTAATAATTAGCCTAATAATGAGAGAAATACTGGGCACAAAAACGAAGTTACCTTAAATATGTAGAAGATATTTTACAGGTAAATACATTACCAACCAAGGAAGAAATTACTAATAGACAAGACATTAACTGTGAAGACAAACACTGCTGTGAATGCGTCAATTCGTTCTTTCACAAATAAAAGACCTGAGGCAAAATAATACAGATTTACAGGATCGTCTCTCTCGATGTAACGCAGAGATACTCAAATTAAAACATGTTCAAAAAGTGATTCAGGGTTCTTTTTCTGTCAACAACAGGCGGTTATAAACGGCGGTGTCATCTAAATATATTGTAAAGGCTACGACTTCACGTTGCCTATCTTAAAAATAGTTATCTTTTGTCAGGCACATGTTGAAATATTCTCCAACTAGTGAAGTCTCTATAAAAAGAACACCCAGGCAATTTAGCGTTCGCCGGCCAGAGTGGCCGAGCGGCTCTAGGCGCTTCAGTGTGGAACCGCGCGACCGCTAGGGTTGTAGGTTCGAATCCTGCCTCTGGCATGGATGTGTGTGATGTCCTTAGGTTAGTTAGGTTTAAGTAGTTCTAAGTTCTAGGGGACTGATGACCTCAGATGTTAAGTCTCATAGTGCTCAGAGCCATTTGAACCATTTGAATCAATTTAGCGTTGAACCAGGTGTCACTGATTTAAACTATAGTGATATGAAAACTCAGTCAGAGCTGTTAACAAAATCTGAAAAAGACGTAGTTCGTAGCTTTAATGAAATGAAAGTAAAGAGTAATTTATGTTTAGACCAAGCAGAGGAGATTATAAGACGACCACACAACAATGCTCAAGTTGTGGTCATCAGACGTTCGTTAGGAAAATGGATGCAGCTTGTTCATTATAACTTTCACACAGCAGTTTCTAGGGACTTGTTGCTGGAAACGATTCAACTTAGCTGAAAACGTTGAATTGAAAGTGAAAGCATTTGTGTATGATATGCGGCCATCAAATAGAAAACTTGTAGGGAATCTGAGGGTTACCTCTGATAACTCGCGATTCGAAAACCCACAAAATCAAAATAGGAAAGTGTTTTTTTTTTTTTTTTTTTTTTTTTTTTTTTTTTTTTTTTTTTTTTTTTTTTTTTTTTGAGACGCGCCTCATGCATAAAATTGTTACGGAGTCATCTGCCTGACGATGGTTATCGTCCAAAGCCTAGTAGTTTGCTCACGAAAGGACCGTTAATTAAGTTAGATGAACTTCAAAACATTGCCGTAGATTTACAATACGACCATAAAGTAACCATCAACCATTTGCTTGCTGCTGGTCCGGAAAGGCAAACTTTAAGGGAAGCAACTGATCTTTTTTTCTCTCGCTGTAAATTCCGTTCGAACAGGCCTTGGAAGGCCCAACAGCGCCACCCGGCCGCCGTGTCGTTCTCAGACCACAGGCGTCAATGGATGCGGATATGGAGAGGCATGTGGGCAACACACGGCTCTCTCGGCCGTATGTCAGTTTACGAGACCGGAGCCGCTACTTCTCAATCAAGTAGCTCCTCAGTTTGCCTCACAAGGGCTGAGTGCACCCGCTTGCTAATAGCTCTCGGCAGACTGGATGGTCGCCCATCCAAGTGCTAGCCCAGCTCGCCAGCGCTTAACTTCTGCGATCTGACGGGAACCGGTGTTACGACTGCGGCATGGCCGTTGGCTTCTCTTGCTGTAGGGCACGCCATTTGTCACAACCTTTGTCGTTCAGTTATATTGATGAGGCTGTAAAAGTCATAAACAACGGACCTGACGTACTGAGTTCGAGAACTCATCTATGTGGATACAAATTAAAAAGTGCATGAGACCATTATCACAATGCGAGTAATAGAAAGAAAAGAGGGAGAGAAAAAAGGGCAAGAAAAAATTGATCAGCGAATTTCTCTTATACCAAAAGGAAATGAGGAAGCAGACAGGAGCAAACCCAAAAAATAAAATAAAAGAACCTACTGATGATTTGCTTCCTTGTCAGAAAGGTTTTTTGATGTCTGTAGGCAGTCTGCGTTCATTGTTTAAGGAATTAACTCTGGAAAGCTACAAGTAAGTCATGTCTTCAAAATGCAATTACGATATTCTTGAGAGCTACTTCTCCAAAGTAAGACGGCTGGGGAGATTCTATGGCTACCCTTTGCCCACCACCGTCTCCCAAGGAATTACGTCTTTGATTTTGAGCCTAATGCGATCGGCCGGCCGCTGTGGCCGCGCGGTTCTAGGCGCTTCACTCCGGAACCGCGCTGCTGCTACGGTCGCAGGTTCGAATCCTGCCTCGGGCGTGGTTGTGTGTGATGTCCTTAGGTTAGCTAGGTTTAAGTAGTTATAAGTCTAGGGGACTGATGACCTCAGATGTTAGGTCCCATAGTGCTTAGAGCCATTTGTACCTAATGCGAACGAAAACGGAGAAAGAATTTTATACTTCAAGTGGTAATATATTGACGGAAACCCGAGATACCAGTGTACAACCGTCATCTTCTAAGCAGCAATTGTCTACAGCAACGTGACTGCGATAACGAGAAATTTGAAGAGATTGTTTCAGAGGTGGGAGAAATTGTTGACCATTGCACCGAATACGAAGGGGAAAACATTCCAGATTTGAAGACAAATATTGAGCTGTTAGAAATGATTGCACGTTATGTTGCTTTTAGAGTAAACGCAAACTCACCGAATTAGCGCCTTTGTATGCTAAACTAACTGATCATGTAAATGTGTCAGGAAAGAGCTGGCTTCAAACATCTGGAAGAGATCTTTAATAAAGCCAACTGAATGTTTTATGAAATTCGCTTTAAAAATGGAAAGAGAATTTCTGTTGCAATGATCGTTACCCAGAAGTTTTGTAAGGTCAAAGGACATTATAAGTGAGAAGTATCCAGGAAAGGGGGACTTTGCTGTAATGTATATTGCAAGGACAAGCACTTTCATCATAATATAAGCTATTAACAAGAAAAAAATGCAAAGATGCTGAAAGTCAACCAAGACAAAAAAGACTGGCCAAGTGCGAGAGGGGTTCGTACACTGATGATTCCACACAAACTTAATTATGTAACACGTATAAATAGTTCATCCATCCTGGGACTCGAGAATCCCAACAATTTTTACATGTTATTGATATCGATAGTGGCAAGATATTGGTCCCGGGAATTTCAAGACTGTGTCAAAATCTCTATAATAATTCCTTGGACTAGTGCTGACATAAACAAAGAAGCGAGCAGAGGGCTTCGGTTTATGTATGTAGAGACAGAAGAGTTACTAAAACATTTTTATTTACTTACTAAAACGTGACTACAACTTACATTTATGTTTGCATGAATTATTGTACGTCTATTATGCTTTTAACGTGTGATGAATGCACTGTATGTTCAAACGACAAAAGAGATTTTTACGTGTTATAATTACAATTCAATAAGTTTCAGATTTTCTCTTTACTTGTGCTGTGAAACCTTACTTCTTGCCGAATTTCATGGTTCCAGGTGAAGGTTTTGGTGAGTGAGTTTGCAAGTATCAAAATACGTGACATAAATGACCAAACCTTTTGCTTGCTTTTGACTTAGAAGCTTACAATTTTTACGCCGCCAAAGAACCACAGACCTTAGTATGTCGCATAAATTTGAACTTGATATACCAAACTCTTCCGGAGAAGAAGGGTCTTATTTGACGAACAGACAGACAGACGGATAAAAAAATGAAAAAAAATATATCTTGCCAGTGATATAATTACAAATTAACAATTTTCCGATTTTTACCCTTACTTGTAAAGTGAAACCTTGCTTCGTGTGATATTTCATGATTCGGAGTAATCGGAAACACTCTACAGCTTTTGATGAGTAATTTTTCGTGTTTCAGAATACCTAACATAAATGGCCCCATCTTTTGATTGAAGTAACTTAGAAGTTCAAAACTCTTACACCTCCAAGGGACTATAGACCTTAATATGTGACATAAACTTGAACTTGATACGTCTACCCAGTGCTGTTTTTCTTGGGGAACGCTGGGGGATGAGTACCCTTTAAACTTTTTCGTCGACAAAGTAATTTTTTTACGACGTTGAGAACTTGGAAGAGTGCCAAAGATTTATTTCACGGGCGTAATTTTTTTTATTTCATTTTTTCGTGTTGCTAATTGCAATACGAACAATCCCAGTGCAGTTTTTGGTGGGAAAAGCGATGTCATTGACTGTTTCAAGCATTTCGAAGCTGCAGCAATCGTTATCGACAACTGAATCGCTGGCAGCCAGTTCGATAAACGTGTAGTGCCCTCGCCCGCTAATAGTGGGCGATGGTAGTGCTAAATGGATATGCATACGCTCAAATGCCGAGTTACCGAAAGATGTCTCTACGGGCCCGCTACCATGATGATGTTGATGACGTCATGGCTAAAAGCAGACGGGTGGTATCCCATGCTTCAGTTATAAGTAATTTTCGGTGCATTATATCCAGTGTCGGAGTACCCTCAAACTTTTTTTTGGAAAAAAGCACTGCGTCTACCCGTTCCTGAGAAAAAGGATTCTTAACAGTTGCACAGATAGATATATGAGGCAGGATGCAACAATATACAGTATGCCACTTGAAAGATTGTATTTTTTTTTTAATTTAAAAAAGTTCTAAGACAAAGCCCCAGCAGATGGCTACTAATTTTACACAGTGTGTTTATATGATGATTAAGTGGGTGACATGTACTAGACAGAGTCAATGGCTCCCACTTTGACTGTAGATAATGTGATTTTACGTCCTACGTCTTCTGAAGAAGACAGTTTTAAAACCGTAGAAACCATGGTCAAGTCTCAATATACTCGTATTTTTCAACTGGTTGGCTGTTATTTCTAATGCGTTGAAGCTTAGTTCGATTCATTAGGTCTCACATGTACCATTCTTTTTCTTCTTTCAAAACAAAAAATGTCGACTTTTATCTAGTTTGTAAAGCATATGTTTACGCCATTGCCATAAACGAGGAACTATGGAGATCTTCCACGAAATTTCGGGAAAACTGCAGGATGTCGGTAACTTTCTGCACGGATACTGCACAGTCTGCTGTCAACTTCAGGTGTATACTGGCAAATACAGGGTGCCAATAAAGTGAGTATCTGTTTTGCGGAAAACGTACACTTCGATTACTTCTGTTACAGGTACCGTGAAGAGACATCACAATGTTAACAATTGCCGAAAGAATCACAATTCTGGAACTTCGTTTACGTGGCAAAATCTTTGCTGAGGTCCAGAAGCTGTTTGAGAGAAAGTATCGGAAGGATGCCCCTACAGGACTTGCCATTCGGAAGCTCGGTAAAAAATTTCGGCGTACAGTACCTGTAGCTCATGAGAGAGGCGCTGGGCAATCACCGGTCTGCGCACAATCTGTACAGCATGTGAGGGAGGCTATCGAAAGAAGTCCAACGGCATCTACCCGCCGGCTGAGTCGTGAACTATCCATGCCGAAATCCACAGTGTGGAAAGTGCTTCACTACACCCTCAAAAAGAAGACATATCATATCCAGGTGCTTCACCAGTTAGATGGTGAAGACAATGCGGCACGAGCAGCCATCTGTCATGATCTGCTGAGGCTGTAGCCGAGGAGGACCTGATGAATCATGTTATGTTTAGCGACGAGGCGACATTTCATGTCTGCGGCGTCGTCAACTCACACAGTTTCCGGATCTGGGCAGAGGAGCAACCCCCTGAATGCACTGAATTGCAAAAGGACTCTCCCTTTGGCTTGGCCTCATGTAAGATAGAATCTACGGGCCGTTTATGTTTCATGAAAAGACAGTTGCCGGAGCAACCTATCTGGACACGCTGCAGTTGTTCTTCGAGCCACAGTTGCAACAGGGTGGTATCCTTGCCCCTGTCATGTATCAACAAGATGGGACATCACCCCACTATGCGAACATGGTCCGAGTCCTTTCCTAACAGGTGGATAGGAAGAGCTGGAGGTCGTATGTGGTCTGCTCGCTCCCCCGACCTCACTTCCCTGGATCTTTTTGCGTGGGGTTTCACCAAAAGCCGAGTTTATGTTATCAGGATGCCACATTTGAATGAACTGAAACGACGAATAAGAGAGGCATGGTTGCTAATAACTACCGAAATGTTAAAGCGCGTTTTCCACGAAAGCACAAGTCGATGGGAAGAGTGTTTTGCCATTGAAGGTGGACATGTTGAACAGTATTAGTTACTCTCTCTAAATATAACGTTTATTTTGTTGCAAGACATCTCGAAAATGAAAGTGGATACTTACTTTACGGACACCCTGTACAGTGAGCTACTCTTTCGAAGCAGCAAGTCCCACTGTGCTCCAGAGATTTCACGAAATACGAGGTTTATCCGGAAACTAAGGTTGCATGGTATGCAGCTTTAGCATGGAATGTCCGTGGGGGAAGTTGGTTCCACTGACCTATAGCGGGTAGCCAGCGGAAGGAACGAGCATTCCCAACAATCAGTAGCTCGTCGATTAGTGTTGTGTTGACTGTTAGAAATGAGCGTCCTCTTTCCGGCTATCGCCAAGTGCGAAATGCGCGCTATAATTCACTACCTAAATGCTAACGGCATGAACGCCCACTGCGATTCATCACGAAATTGTTTCAGTTTATGGAGAGGACGTAATGTCAAGACAGCACGTAACGAAATGACTCAGCAATTTTAATTCTGGAAGGACAAATTCACCCATGAGGACAGAGGCTGAAGGCCGTCCGTTGTGACTGATGATGTGGTGCAGAAAATTGAAGCATATTTGCTCTCTAATCGCCGTTCGACAATTGACGACCTGCAAGCAATTTGTGCAAACATTTCACGAACTATTGTCCATGAAATCATAACTGATCGATTAAATTATCGCAAGCTGTGTTCAAGATACTTACTGAAGCACACGAAATGGGCAGAGTCAGTGCCAATCGCCAATTTCTTGACCGTTTTGAGACTGAAGGCGAGACTTTCGTCAAATCTGTAGTGACAGGAGTTGAAACTTGTGCTTATCAGCATACTCCAAAGAGTAAACGACCATCAATGTAGTGGCACCACACTCACTCTCCTTCAGCCAAAAAATTCAAAATCCAGCAATCAGCGAAGAAAATCACAGTGTCAACGTTTTTAGACTGAAAAGGAGTTCTGCTCGTTGATTTTTTGGAAAGAGGTGAAACAATAAACGCTGCAAGACCTTAAGGCCATGAAGAAACTTCGCAGAGCCATACAAAACAAACGTCGCGGGATGCTAACAGCGGGAGTATGTTTGCTTCACGAGAACGTGCATCCGCACACTCCCGTGCAACACAGAGTTGTTGATTTCGGTTGGTTGGAATCCTTTAAGCCACCCCTCTCACAGCCAGGATCTTGCTCCAGGTGACTATCATCTGTTCATTCAATTGAAGGACCACCTTCGTGCAAAACACTTTTCCGACGACGACGAGATGCAAATCGAAGAGAAGAACTGACTGAAAAAGGCGGCGGGATACGTCTGCTACCCAGGAATCAGGAAGTTCGTCCCACGGATCACAAAATGTACTGAGATAAATGGTGATTATGCACAAAAATGTTGCAATACCTATAATAGAATGCACGTAAATTTTATTGAAATAAATTCACTTTTTGTACTTCATAAATTCTTGTAACCTTACTTCCGGATTAGCCTAGTAGTCTGTACTGCGGGAATGTTTTAAATGTCGGAAGAATGAAAACGTGCAGAGAGCGACAGACCTGTTCACACTACGCGTTTGTTGCCTGCAGATTGACCAAAGGAAACTATTGCGACTCGGGCTCAGGACGTAATTTCTCTCTTTACGCTACACAAACGCCCGCTCTCTTCGTCTTCAAGCGCCTGTACTGCAAGTGTACCTCGGCTTCCAAGCCATTGCATCACCACATCTAGGCCGTCCAGAAGCGTCGGTGACGCGGAGTTGTAAGGACATTCGTCCACACATTGCAGTCTCGTCGTCCGCCATCGTGAGAGGCAGTCCGGCCAGATAGATGTTAGCACATTCAACATTCAAGCGAAAGATGAGACTTTTCCAGGCCTGCATAAATTCTATCACTGCAGCTGTCATGTATGTCTGGCCACCACAAACTATTTCGTTCAAAGAAATATGTAACGTAAAACAAGCGTAACTTCAACGGTACAAAAAGGCGCCACACTACTGTTGAGATAGCCAAAACGACACGAAATAGATGCCGGTTATAAGGGCTACACCAATCTGCGTGTCATCAGATTGATCTGTTCGCGAACTTCATATAGATCGTTTTTCAAGTGTCTCGAAATTGTCGCTCTGCCATCTTTTTACATATATTCCGCCATGAGATTTGTTTTTCACAGTTCTGACTCAATAAGATCAAGTTGCAACATTTTGTCAGCCGTGAGTGAACATTGGACTGAAAAATTAAATGCACTTGAGTAATATATCCTGCAGCGAGATACAGAAAGCTACACTGTTCAGTAGGTTTAAATTTTACTAGGTCTCCAGCAGATCTGAAAAAATGTCAAGTGATAAACCAGAAGTATTTAAAGCCAATTTAAAATATTTCCTTGTGGCACACTCCTCCTATTCTGTACAGGAGTAGTTGAGAACTCTTCTCTGTAATGTGTTATTTATTCAAACTTCTGTTACAATTTTGTGTGTTACATTAATTCTTTTGTTTGTAAATTTTCTATGTAGTATACTCTAACTGTGTACGGCCTCGTTCCGTGATCAAATAGTTCTGGCGTGCATGGTCCCATTTTTCACGATAAATAAATAAACAAAATAAACGCCGTCACTGTCACCAACCACCACTTGTACGATGACCAGCAATTTATCGGTATGCATGCGACAGCATCCGTTCCTAATGAGTTCCAAAGCGCCGCGCATAAAAACAAGATTTTCCAGTGCTCATACCTCGGGTGCTATTGGTGACTTAATGATAGGGTCAGGTTTTTTGGATAGCCCTTGGGCTAGATATCATTTGTATACCCAACAGAAGGAAAGTCTTAGTGTCACTGCTCTATAGTACGGGGTCAAAGTATGAATATTACACACTTCCCCCAGTTCAGGCAACAAATCAGTTGTTTCTGTTTGCAGTTGACGTGGTTCTACGATGGGTTTGATGGGACTTATGGAGGCAATAGTTCATGGGAGGTTCCTCGGATAACTCCACAAACTGGTCTTGTTACTATGTTTTCGCCGTTATCAGCGAAACCATACGCAGCCGAGGATTTCAAGACGGCTATGCAAAGCAAATGTCGAATGGTTGTAATTTTTACGATGACAGGCATGTCGTGTGGGAACAATATTGGCCTGTTTGTCGGATGTCACATACGAAGTCGAGGATTGTGACTCTTCGACAAGAAGACAAAAGCGCAGATGTCGTCCATAACCACTACTGTGGTGCAGATCGATGACTGGGGCTTCTCGTTCGAGGTAACGCTTCTCGTTCGAGAAAACTGAAGACCCGATCGATGACTGTGAATCTATGAATGAAGGGGCTACCATCGATGCTCACGTAAGTGAACAACGCGATCAGGACGCTAGGATCATCCAGCGGCGCCATACAGACGACCCCTGACAAGATACAAATCCAAGATGCTGTAGTTTGGTCCGACGGGACCCCTGAAATAGCAGGTTGCTGTTTCTATAGGACATGGAGCAACGCAGAGAGCTGTGCTGTAAGCCTTGTGCAGTAGCGGTCAGTGCTGGTGTGCTGCGGGTCGTCAGCTCAAATCCCATTACCAGCAGTTGTTTGTTATTTAATATTCATTATTTCTGGAAAGTACTGAAAACCTCAGACTTCTTATGTTCGCGACGTTGGCATATTCTGGAACATTCTGTGTTTATATAAATAGAAGCAGTACTAGTCCAGATGTGTTTTGTTCTGGTTCTATGTTGGTGTCCCCAATAAACGTGTTTTGAGTGCTAAGTGTTGTACTTCATTGACGACCACTTTTCGGACATGAACTTCGTTGTGGTTACCACGTGACAGCATTAGCCATCCGTTAAAACAGCACACACGTCGGTATGTAGCGCTGATGCTGGGTGCAGAACTGATACCACGCAGTCTTGCGAGGCTTCATTGCTGACGTAGGGCGTGACAGTATAGTGAAGCGGACGCGCTAGTCGGTTGCATGGAATCAGTGCAGAGAGGAACTATCGAGTTCGGGCTAAAGATGGGCAAAGTCGTTCATCCTTGGGAACTAGTTCACTGGTGATCGCTTTTTTTTGGGAACCGTTCATTTTTACTCGTTCACTGTTCATTGTGCTTGGTACATGGTTCTTCTGAAAAATTGAAAATTAGTAGCATAGGTGACTGAAAGTTGAAGGCGCCAAGAGGGGGACTTGCCTCCCCCCTGGAGTACAGAGTTTTTATTCATAACAGAATTCTCACACACATGTAATTTTCGTGATTCTGCAAAATATCTCGTAGTGTTATGTGGCTGATCACAGTGAAATAATATAAGGTGGCGCACGGAAAACAGGCCCCGAGTACAGACTGCTCGCCAGTTACGCGCGATTTGTTGACCGCTACGAGCGGAATAGATAGACATGTAATAATTAGGCAGTGAAGAAATAACAAACAAGCTAATGCAAACAACTTCGAAACAATACATGAGGATTGGTAAGCGACAATGAGCAGTCTAGTACTCGGGGCCGATTTTTCGTGCGCCACCCTGTGCCACTGAAATAATATTGTAGGAGTTGTCATATTCTCTTTACAAAATGTGACACCATACACTCGATTACAAAGCGCAGGCTTCATTCGGTTGTAAGTCGGTCTGCCTTCCATAACAACGAACATACTCTTTTACCTTGGATCAAGAAAAGACGGAAAATGGGCACTCGTTTGTGCAATGCCGAAGTCCTTTGGATGTGTAATAACAAAAAATCTTGCCTTTTTACAAATATTTCTTCTGCTGTTTATCGAATAAGGTGGTACGCTGTTTTGTTACTTGAAAATATGTATGTATTACATACCACATAATTTTTATGTAGTTTACGTAATTATATAATAAATTTTAATTACCGGCCGTGGACGCTGAATACAGTACGAAGAGAACCAGAACTTCACAGTTAAAAAAAGGTTTGAAACAGATCTAGAATGGGCGTGCGAAGCCAACAAAACGAACAACAACTCGATACTGAACTAACTATGAGCAGTCGGCAGTGGAACTGCGACGAGTGCCACACGAAGAAGGAAGAGTCCGGCAAAGCGAGACCGATACCGAGACAGACGGGAACGGGACCGAGGCTGGAATGAGACCAGCCGATTTGCCGTTCGCGAACGAGACCAACTGTTCCCCGTTCCCGGGAACTATAAGTAGAAAGCCGCGACCGAAGTGAACTATCAAGACCGTTCCTTAGAATTCGTTCCTCGCTCGTTTCGTTCATCTTGGTGAACCGTTCTTTTGGACCCGTTAGTTCGCGAACGACCCATCTGCAATTCGGACTTGAACATGACCACTCCGTGAATGAAGTTGTCCTATATGTTGGCGTATCAACGCCGACTGTACAACGTGTCAGTCAGGAATTGTGTATCACTCGCAGCTATGTAACAGGCCATAACAACAGTGGTTATAAAAAGGGTCTAAATGACAAGGTTCAGAGACGAGCGTCACATCTCGTCAATGACAAATCTGTTTCAAACCCGACGGGAACTGCCGCTGTCAGTGTGTGCACGTCCATCTCAATCTGTTTCCAAGCAAACGAAACTTGGTCTCGAAACCTGGCAGAAAATCCAAAGATATTCTGGTCGCATGTAAAGTACACCTGTGGCAAGACACACTCAATTCCTTCACTGTATGATACGAATGGTAATATTACCGATGACAACACCCTCAAAGCGAAGTTATTAAACCCATTTCTGTTTATTCACGATTAATGAAACATTGGGCGTCAGTCCTCGAGCTGCCGCAAGACGAAGAATACTCTAAAGTGTTGGGTCGTGCAGATGGGACCTTTCTGCAGTCTTCAGTCATTTCATTATAGAAAACTGTTGTTCATAACCATATGCTGAGCCGGACATACGTATGATGTCAGGTGCTTTGCTCTGTCATTATGGGAAAGTCTTCTGCATCAAGATCGCGATACCATCTTGCTAAATTCGTCGTGTTGTAATATCTGTCATTGAGCAGTGTACTGTTTTGCATATCTATTAGTTCTAGTTGCCTTTCTGAAGGAACAAAACCTAGTACAACTGAAAACGGAGTGCTAAACAGTTTTACCACGTTTTGTGGGCATGTCGTGTACTGAAATCTCGCCTCAAAACTTTGTTAAAGTTGTACGATAATTTTTGGTAATCACCAAAAGTCATTTCTTCAGGCAATTGAACGGGTGAAAACTACTCGAAAAAAGTTGTATCCACTAAGAAGTTACCTTTATATAGATGAAGCTTGTCCCCGAATGCTTTAATTTTATCGCACATATCAGCAGTTAACAGATCCTTTCCTGGAAGTCACGTACACTGCTGGCCATTAAAATTGCTACGCCAAGAAGAAATGCAGATGATAAACGGGTATTCATTAGACAAATACATTATACTAGACCTGACATGTGATTACATTTTCACGCAATTTGGGTGCATAGACCCAGAGAAATCAGTACCCAGAACAACCACCTCTGGCCGTAATAACGGCCTTGATACGCCTGGGCATTGAGTCAAATAGAGCTTGGATGGCGTGTACAGGTACAGCTGCCCATGCAGCTTCAACACGATACCACAGTTCATGAAGAGTAGTGATTGGCGTATTGTGACGAGCCAGTTGCTCGGCCACCATTCACCAGACGTTTTCAATTGGTGAAAGATCTAGAGAATGTGCTGGCCAGGGCAGCAGTCCCTTACAGGATCTGCAACATGCAGCCCTTCATTATCCTGTTGAAATGTAGGGTTTCGCAGGGATCGTAACATCTGAAATGTAACGTCCACTGTTCAAAGTGCCGTCAGTGCGAACAAGAGGTGACCGAGACGTGTAACCAATGGCACCCATACCATCACACCGGGTGATACGCCAGTATGGCGATGACGAATACACGCTTCCAATGTGCGTTCACCGCGATGTCGCCAAACACGGATGCGACCATCATGGTGCTGTAAGCAGTACATGGATTCATCCGAAAAAATGACGTTTTGCTATTCGTGCACCCAGGTTCGTCGTTGAGTACACCATCGCAGGCGCTCCTGTCTGTGATGCAGCGTCAAGGGTAACCGCAGCCACGGTGTCCGAGCTGATAGTCCATGCTGCTGCAAACGTTCGTGCAGATGTATGTTGTCCTGCAAACTTCCCCATCTGTTGACTCTGGGATCGAGACGTGGCTGCACGATCCGTTACAGTCACGTGGATAAGATGCCTGTCATCTCGACACTAGTGATACCAGGCCGTCGGGATCCAGCACGGCGTTCCGTATTACCCTCCTGAACTCACCGATTCCATATTCTGCCAACAGTCATTGGATCTCGACCAACGCGGGCAGTAATGTCGCGATACGATAAACGGCAATCGCGATAGTCTACAATCCGACCTTTATCAAAGTTGTAAATGTGATGGTGCGCACTTCTCCTCCTTACACGAGGCATCACAACAACGTTTCACCAGGCAACGCCGGTCAACTGCTGTTTGTGTATGAGAAATCGATTGAAAACTTTCCTCATGTCAGCACGTTGTAGGTGTCGCCACCGGCGCCAACCTTGTGTGAATGCTCTGAAAAGCTAATCATTTGCATACCACAGCATCTTCTTCCTGTCGGTCAAATTTCGCGTCTGTAGCACATCATCTTCGTGGTGTAGCCATTTTAATGGCCAGTGGGGTATTTAAGCTGTTTAAATGTCGTAATATAAGTTGGGAAGGCCAGGCCCGGTACCCGCTTCTCGTCGCTTAGTGATGGTGAAGTTCCATAAACAATGCAATTTCTTTCATAATTGCGAAAAATGCACCAAGAACTTTGTCTGTGCAGAGCCACTGTACTGTGCAGTGATAAGGAATATCACCACAGGGTAATTCCAGGTCGTGCAAAAAGCCCTCGAACTGGCGGTCGTTGACCCCGTGACGCCTTACAAAATTTACACACTTCACCACGATCTTCACGATGTCGGCGCATTTCACACTATCAGCACAGAGAGCTTCCTGGTGTGCAAACCAGTGTATGCTTGACATTTCTTTCCGAAATTCCGCCATAATATTTTCCTTTGCAGTGCACCATCTGTTGCCACAAAAAAGGCCTGCCCCATTGCAATCACATGTTTTCTACACACTCACAGGTAACCTGAAATATATCGTGACCTGTGGTTGTGTACTCCATCGGTATAACATCTAGCAGCTCCTAGAAGACTTTAAGTTTCGATTAACGCCCCTAACAGCTAATGGGAGCTAAGCTATCTGTGGTTTCGTCAACGGCTAAGGAGAAAGCTATAAATGTCTGACACTTCTGCTTCAGTTGATTTTTCAAATCCGTGCCCACAGCACGGATCCGACGAGGTACCGTCAGCTTGTAGAGGCAAACTTCTTCAAATTGCGTAGTGTCTGCTGGCGCTAGGAACTCGACGCCGGTGAGCAGGCACGCTTTCACCAAGGGTCCATTGAGAACGGAGTTCCAATTGTTGCAATCAAGTGTGAATCTCGAAGCTTGACCGAAGCGCCGCATCACTTTGAAACTTCGTCGGCGTGAGCAGTCTACAGTAGTTGCATAACACATGTCATAAATGAAATCAATAGGCCGGCCCGTGTGGCCGAGCGTTTCTAGGCCCTTCAGTCTGGAACCGCGCGACCGTACGGTCGCAGGTTCGAATCGTGCCTCGGGCATGGATGTGTGTGATGTCCTTAGGTTAGTTAGGTTTAAGTAGTTCTATGTTCTAGGGGAGTGATGACCTCAGATGTTAAGTCCCATAGTACTCAGAGCCATTTAAACCATTTTTGCATTACTGTCCAGCTCATCGTACTGCGTCGCGTGAAGAGACGCGTAGTGACGCTGTATATTATACTTCTTTGTTGTGTTCAGAACTTTCGGCACACAAGACACTGAGTCAATCCATTTTTCTCAAAAAACAAAAACTGTTAATCCCAGCTTGGCAAAAATTGCAAGGGGCTGCTTCTATAATTCATTGCCGCCACTACGAGGCACAAGAACTAACTAAGCGACATTCACGTAATGCAGCAGTGCTTATGCGCGGTGAAATGCACTGTTGCCTGCGGCTATCCCTTAGCGCCTGCTTGCCGGGCGAGCCCGTGCGCTCCCACAGGCATCCATCCTCCATAGGGCGTTTGGAACAGCCTGAACTAAATGGTACCACCATAAGCCACATACAATTCAAAAAGAATGATCCGATTTGCTCCTTCTCCGTTAGCTAGAGAAAGTATGTAATATTATCTGTGTAAGCTGGAAGAAGTGCGTAATATTCGCACTTTGACCCTGAACTGGAGTACAGTTACAGTAAGACGTTCCTTCTGTTGGGTACACAAACGCTCGATAGCCCAAGGGCTGTCGAAAAACACTTGAACCTCTCTTTATAATGTTACGAAACGGATAGTTGCTACTCACCACATAGTGGAAATGCTGTGTCGCAGATAGGCACAACAAAGACACTGTCACAGAATAAGCTTTCCTCCAACAAGGCTTCACACTGCGAGCAGCAGTAGCAGTGCATGATGGGAGAGGCAACTGGGTGGGGACAGGAGGAGGCAGGGGCGGCGAGGGGGAGGGATAATATGGTAGGAGTGGGGGATGATGAAGTGCTGCTAGGGAGTGCGCAAGGACAAGGTGGAGACATGGTAGGGCAGCCAGGTGCATTCGGGAGGTTAGATAGAGGGCAGAGGACACGTGGGAGGGATGGGCTAGCAGAAAAGGAGAGAACTAAGAAGACTGGGTGCATTGGTGGAATAGAGGGCTGTGTAGTGCCTGAATGAGAACAGGGAAGGGGCTGGATGGGTGAGGACAATCACTAATGAAGGTTGAGGCCAGGAGGGTTACAGGAATGTAGGATATATTGCAAGGAGAGATCCCGCCTCTGCAGTTCAGAAAATCTGGTGTAGGTGGGAAGGATCCATATGGCACAGGCTGTGAAGCAATCATTGAAATGAAGAATGTTTTGTTACACAGCGTGCTCTGCAACAGAATGGTCAATTTGTTTCTTGGCCACAGTTTTTCATGTATACAGACACCTTGTTCATTGCCATGCCCACTTTGAATGCAGCACAGTTGTCACAGCTTAGCTTGTAAATCACATGACCCATTTCACAGATAGCCCTGCCTTTGATGGGTTGGGTGATGTTGGTGACTGGACTGGAGTAGTTGGTGGTGGGAGGATGTATGGGACAGTTTTTGCATCTAGGTCTATTACAGGGCTTTGAGCCATGAATTAAGGGTTGGGGAACATCGGTTGTGTAGGTATGGACGAGTATATTGTGTAGGTTCGGTCGATGGCGAAACACTGCTGTGGGAGGGATGGGAACGATAGCAGGCAGGACATTTCTCATTTCAGGGCACAATGAGAGATAGTCGAAACCCTGGTGGAGAATGTACACTATGTGATCAAAAGTATCTGGACACCAGGCTGAAAATGACTTACAAGTTTGTGTCGCCCTCCATCGGTAATTCTGGAATTCTGTATGGTGTTGGTCCACCCTTAGCCTTGATGACAGCTTCCACTATCGTAGGCATACGTTCAATTAGGTGCTGAAAGGTTTCTTGAATGGTAGCCCATCATTCATGG
Organism: Schistocerca gregaria; assembly: GCF_023897955.1. NCBI lineage: Eukaryota > Metazoa > Arthropoda > Insecta > Orthoptera > Acrididae > Schistocerca > Schistocerca gregaria. Next base: position 433,059,371 of record NC_064921.1, read on the forward strand.
AGTGCTGCACAGAGGAGAGGTATCGATGTCGGTCGCTGAAGCCTGGCACGAAGTCGGCGTTCCAAAACTTCCCAAAGGTGTTTTATAGGATTCAGGTCACGACTCTGTGCAGGCTAGTCCATTACAGGGATGTTATTGTCGCGTAACCACTCCGTCATAGGCCGTGCATTATGAACAAGTGTTCAATCATGTTGAAAGATGCAATTGCCGTCACCGAATTGCTCTTCAATAGTGGGAAGGGAGAAGGTTCTTAAAACATCAGTGTAGGCCTGGGCTGTGATAGTACCACGCAAAACAACAAATAGTGCAAGCCACCCTCTATGAAAAACACGGCCACACCATAACACTACCACCTCCGAATTTTACTGTTGCCACTACACACGCTGGTAGATGATGTTCACTGAGCATTCGCCATACCCACACCCTGCCATCGGATCGCCACGTTGTGTACCGTGATTCGTCATTCCACAAAACGTTTTTCCACTGTTCAATTGTCCAATTTTTAAGCTCCTTACACCAAGTGGGGAGTCGTTTGGCATTTATTGGCGTGACATGTCGCTTATGAGCAGCCACTCAATGATGAATCTCAAGTTTCCTCACCTCCTGCCTAACTGTCATAGTACTTGCAATGGATCCTGATGCAGTTTAGACTTCCTGTATGATGGTCTGGTTTGGTGTCTGCCTGTTTCATATTATGACCCTCTTCAGCTGTTGGCAGTCTCTGTTAGTCAACTGACTAGGTTGGCCTGTACGCTTTTGTGCCGTATGTGTCTGTTCACTTTTCCACTTCACTATCACATCAGAAACAGTGTGGAAATCTCGTATACAGACGTATGACACAAGTGACACCCAATCACCTGACTATGTTAGAACTCTGTGAGTTCTGCGGAGCACCCTGTTCTGCTCTCTCTCGATGTCTAATGACTACTGAGGTTGCTGATATGGAGTACCTGGCGGTAGATGGCAGCACAATGCACCTAATATGAAAAACTTATGATGTTGGGGGTGTCCGGATACTTTTGATCACATAGTTTCTCCAGTCCTAGGTGGTAGTGGGTTACGAGGGGAATGCCCCACTGTGGCTGGATGGTGAGACATTGGGAGATGGTGGGAGACTGAAAAGATAAGGTATGGGAGATTTGTGTTTGTGCAAGGTTGAGAGGATAATTACAGTCTGTGAAGGCCTCAGTGAAGCCCTCAGTATATCTTGAGAGGGACCACATGTCACTGCAGATGCGATGACCTTAATTGCTAGGCTGTATGGAAGGGACTTCTTGGTATGGAACAGGTGGCATCTGTCGAAGTGGAGGTATTGCTGGTGGTTAGTAGGTTTTATATGGATGGAGGCACTCATGTAGCCTTCTTTGAGGTGGAGATCAACATCTAGGAGGTGAATTGTTGGGTTGAGTAGGACCAGGTGAAGGAGGAATGTGGATAGGGTGTCCCCACCCTCAATCCATATCAGAAATAGTCATCAGTGAATCGGAACCAGGATTCTGGGTGTTTAGGAAGTATTCCTCTAGATGACCCATGAATAGGTTGGCAAAGGATGGTGTCATGCCGATGGCGATAGCTGTATCCTGGATTTGTTTGTAGGTAATGCCTTCAAAGGAGAAGTTATTGTGGGTGAGGATATAGTTGGTCATGGCAACAAGGAAGGAGGTTGTTGGTTTGGAATCTATTGGGCCTTGGGAAAGGTAGTGTTCCATAGTAGTAAGGCTATGGGCATTAGGAATGTTAGTATAAAGGGAGATGGTATGTGTGTGTGGTGGTAAAGAGACAGGAACTGTGGAGAGTCGATGGAGGAAATGGTTTGTATCTTTTTTTATAGGAGGGTAGGTGCTTGGTGAAAGGCTGAAGGTGTTGGTCTATGAGAGCAGAGGTTCTCTCAGTGGGGGAATAGTAACTGGCTATGATGGGGCATCCTGGGTGGTTTGGTTTATGGATTTAATGAAGTATAGAGAAGGTAGGAGTGCTGTAAGTGGTAGTGGTGAGCAGAGAGATGGACTCCTGGGAGACGTTCTGGGATGGGCCTAAGGTTTTGAAGAGAGATTGGAGATCCTGCTGGATTTCTAGAATGGGGTCTCTGGGACAAGGTTTGTAGGTGGATTTATTTGACAGCTGTCGGAGTCCTTATGCCAGGTAACCCTAAAGGACGATTATTGTTAATGAAGTAAAAGTTCCACGCAGTGGACACCAAGTGAAAAAGCTACTCCTTATGTTTCTTATCCAGACTGCCATAAAAATGCGAAGGAACTATTAATCAGAACTCAGGGAGAAGTTGTAGTCTAATTCACAATCGATTTATTGATCTTAAACAAGACAAGACAACAAAATTATTAAAGAAACATCATACAAAAAATATTTATTTAACAAAAGCCTTACTAAAATAGGATCTATGGTGGAGACAGTGATCTGCTGGGGATCGACACACGACATTAACCAGAACACTACTCGCTCTATCTCGTTTCCTACATGTGAATCCAGGTTATGGCATCAAACTACGCCACCACAAAGCATGTATATTCTACCACACAAAAAAAGGAAAAATATGATTCGAAACAACAGGGTGCTAAGAAATAGATATTATAGCCCTATGTTGCAGCAGCGAATACTTTACCATCCTACTGGTCAAGGCGGCACACTTTGGTGCGTTCGGCGACTGAAGTCATGGACAGCATAAATCAGTTATCATACGCGCGTTCCCGAAAAATGTAAGTACGCGGTCTCACGTGTAGTTAATCCAGAACATAGGTACTTGCCTAAGAGCCTCTGAAACCCCGACGGATTCCAGTGTGCAGCTGGACCTGTTTGCTGGTCTGCCAAACCAATTTGACTCCATGCCACGACTGTGCCTTTCAGAATACATCAAATGTTTAGACGGCCAACTCAAGACAAATAAGTACACCCACGCGTCCTCGTTGTGTCCGTGATGATATAAGCCGTACCTCTGACGGTTTAGAAGGTGACTGGCACAGGCTCTAAGTCGCGACCTAGCAAAAGACACAAGTCTCACCTTTTAGGTAGAGACCAGCAGTTCTTTAATAGTGAAGTGTCAGTACAAGAGACTTGTACAAGAGTGCCTATCTCCCTTTCTCTGTGTTGCCTCGTCAGCTCGGTTCCAAAAGCACATTTCTCTTTTTTGACTTACCCCAATTTCGCACAAGCCAATCAACAGCTGGAGCCCGGCATTCTAAGCTTGGTGAATGATCTTTGCACTGCAAACTGATTTGACCAATCAGAGACTTAAAGTTAATTTGCAGAAAATGGAAAAAAAAATTCAGCTTTGTGGCCTCTTTCCTACACGTTTTCCGTGTCTTTTGCTAACACAGTGCATGGTGGAAGCACAGCCCTCCATAAACAGCTTGTTATCTCCCCTGTTACGTCCATTTCAAAGTTAGCAAAGAACGGCCATAAACTTGCATTGTCAAAACTTGTTTTGAAACAGAGTCTGCACGTCTGGGTGCCAGTTTTCCGTTCCCACGGACATTTGCAGAACGTTCACATTTCATTTGGAGGCTTGCTCGCTAACAAGGCCTACAATGCGCTGTCGCCGACTTTTCCGCGCTAGGCCGTATACCTGGACGTCTGCCCCTGTCCGTGGCGCGGCGCCAATACGGGCCGTCTGGAAATGTCTCCCGACCGTTCTCGAGAAAAGAATGCGCTCGGTCGCAGCCACCAACGCCGTGCTTTTACTGCAGTCCTTTAAGTTGGCACCCTGTTCCTTTGAACGCAGCCGGCCGCGGTGGTCTCGCGGTTCTAGGCGCGCAGTCCGGAGCCGTGCGACTGCTACGGTCGCAGGTTCGAATCCTGCCTCGGGCATGGATGTATGTGCTGTCCTTAGGTTGGTTAGGTTTAATTAGTTCTAAGTTCTAGGGGACTGATGACCACAGCTGTTAAGTCCCATAGTGCTCAAAGCCATTTTTTGAACCTTTGAACGTAGGAAAAGCTTTCCGTATTTCTTTCCCTAGAGCACGCAAACAAGACCATAAACTGCTGCCCACCGTTTCATCACAATGTATGGAGTCAAATAGCCGTAGATCATATTCCCTACACCGAATCAGAACTGAGAGTGCCCTGCAATCTCTCAACGCTTGCGGTTGAAAACAAAAGTGGTGGAGCCATTGTCTATTGGTAGGATTATAAGGTCAGGATCAGTTTTTAGATGGTGGACTGCAGTTCTTTCTGTGGATGTAAGGTTAGCTTGCATGTTGAGGGATTTAGGGAATGATGGTGAGACAAGGTTTGTAGTTAAGAAATTCTGGAAAGTTAACAGGGGTTGTTACTTTCCATCCTGGATTTTCCATTATTTGATCTTGACCCTATCTTTCTATCACTAACAGAACCCGAGGTACGAGCCCCAGAAAAATCCCGTTTTACAGCCAGCGTTTTGGGACGTGTTTGTTCAAGAATATACGAACATTATGAACATAAATTACTGGGACCTCCCACAAATGGTAAATGCTACGTAATACATATTTTCTGGTGATGGTGTTTAAACTGACGATCCTCAGGCCGACAGCAAGCGACTCTAACCGCTACTCCACAAGGAATGCTGCACAGCTGGCGGCAGTATTTTGTCCGGTGAGATTACTTTCGTTGGTGTCAGATGTCCAGGCATTGTGCAGCGCCGGTCGAGTGAGTGAGACGGTGCGTCCTTTGCCGGCAGGCAGACGGACGAGGCTTCGTGGGCGGCGATGACGCGGGAGAACGTGTCGGTGGCGGCAGCCGGGGTGCGCCGCTCCGAGGAGCTGCGGGGGCGCGTCGACGCGACGCTGGCCGCCGTCAGCCGCGCGCTGCGATCGCAGGCCGACGCCGCCGACGCCGCGCTGGCCGAGCGCGCCGCGCACACCGACCAGTGCGCCAGGGACATGCACGCCGACCTGCTGCAGGTACCGGCGCCAGCGTCGTCTTGTGCGGCCGCCGGGAGAGTCTGCCGGCAACACGAGCGTGTCCATCATTTTCTCCAGTCTTCTCGCCACCACTCTGCTCCAATATTCTTATCCCTTACTTCTTTTCCCTTCTACTATAACCTCTCTGTTATCCATATACACTGATCACCCAGAACATTATGACCGTCTGCCCACCTTTGGCATTGATAACAGAGATGACGTGTCGTCGAATGGAAGCAATGAGGCCTCGGTAGGTCGCTGGAGGGAGATGGCACAACAACTGCACACGCAAGTCGCCAAATTCCCATAAATTCCGGGGATGAGGCGATGAGCCCTGACGCCAAGTTCAATCACGTCACAGATGTGTTCACATCTGGCCGATTGGGGGGCGAGCACATCACTGTCTTCCTCGAACTACTGTGTTCCTCAAACTACTCCATCATACTCCTGGCCTTGTCACATGGCCCATTATCTTCTAGAAAAATGCCTCTGTCATCAGGAAGTATGATTTTCTTGAAGGCGTGTACGTGGTCTGCAACCAGTGAAGGATATTCCTTGCTTTGCAAGAGCTCCATTGGATTCGTGGATGCCCTCGTGAATGTTCCCCAGAGAATAATGGAGCCGCCCCCAGCTTGTCTCCATCCCGCAGTACGTGTGTCGAGGAGCTGTTACCGTGGAAGACGGCGAATTCGCGCCCTCCCATCGCCATGATGAAGAAGGTATTGGGATCCATCAGTCCAAGCAGTGTTCTGCCATTGCGCCAACGTCCACTGCCAAATGTCACATGCCCATTTCAGTCATAATTGGTGATCTCGTGGTATTAACATCGGCATATGCACAGGTCGTCCGCTGTGGAGGCACATCTTTATGAGTGATCGGTGCACTGTGTGTTCAGACACGGCACATTTGTACTCTGCCCAGCATTAAAGTCTGATGTTAGTTCCGCCACAGTTCGGCGCCTGTCGTGTTTTACCCGTACGTCCAGCGTACAACGTCTGACATCTGTCATGAGGGATGGCTGCCCAACCCCACGACGTTTGGGCATGGTTTCACCTTGTGCTGAAGAGACTCACCACAGCAGTCCTCGAACACCCGGCAGTGGTGTAGTTTCCGAAATGCTCGTGCCAAGCCTCCGGGCCATTGCAATCTGCCCTCGGTCAAATACAGGTCGCGCACCTTCCCCATTCTAAATACAGACAGCTCGCTCACTGATACTATGTGCACCGTGCATGTGTCTGACTAGCAGTCATTCCTCACCAGGTGACGCTGCTATCGCCTGGATGGGTTTATATAGATAGTAGATCTGTGGTCATAATGTTCTGTCTGAACAGTGTACGTCTGATACCTGTAATGAGCGTTAAGAGCCAAAAGATTATTTTTCGATCAGTTTACAAGCACTCATCCCAGCTTTATTGGTCAGAAGAGCTACATGAAACTGGAGTTGACAAGAAAATCAGGAAGCACTAGGAACACCATGTGAACTTAAACACCAGACAAGAGCGTCCTAAGTAAAGCCAGAATTCACTGCCCTCCAAGTAGGAAATTTCTCTGACGCTAGTGGCACGAGGTTTGTCACTCAGTACCACAGTAGATACTGGCGTAATTAGTTGAAGGTATTGCCGCCACAAACATTAGACTGTTGCCAGACACGAGTATCACACGGAACTCAAGAATACTGCTCAGAACCACTGAAAACTGCACCCAAATCATCTATAAAAGAAACCATTATCACGCGAGCGAGGGAGACAGCTTTGAGTGGCTTAAGGGAACCCTCTGTGTACCAGCGTCGCCACCGAAAGAAGACGAGCTGATACTGAATTCGTTAGAAGTGATGGGAACTAAAGCTAAAGACATAGGATAAATACAAAGTCTCCAATACCGTGTTTGAAACTTGAATGCCTTTCAGTAGTAGTTAGCCATCTCCAGAAGACTGAAGTTAGCGATTTTAACTTCCAGTCATTGAGAATAACTGTGTCGTATTCAGAACGAAGTGGCAATCAACCCCTGTTCCTAGAACGATGTCCCTGTTAGAGTTTAATGCAGATAGAACAGAAACAGTTCTACTATGTATCTCTATGGTATACACTAGTGGAGGATCGCTGTGGATTCTGGCCAGATTAAACATCTGGCAGTGGACCACTTTCGCTGTTCTCTGTATAAGTGTTCCAGGAACCAGTGACCTGATCGCCCACTACTCAGGCACTTGTGCTTGTTATATTTTGCTCTCATCAGTATCAGCATATTACTATATACGCCACCCTGGCCTGCTCTGACCACTACTGTCATACAGCAGTGCTGCTCATTCGCTTTTGGAGTACCGGCTAGTCTTCCAGTTTTATTGTTCCTGCTAATACATATAAAAGCGAAATCTGTGCCAAAGTAATACGCGAACGCTCTATCGAAAGGGTACGTAAAATATCACTTCAAAATCATTTTGCTCGTAATGGGAAATAGACTGACACTTTCCGTCGACACAGGGCATTGCATGAAAGATGGAGTGCTAGGCTCACTCCAGCTACTCACTGCAAAAACGGAACTTCAAATATCTGTCGAAACACCAGAGAAAATGCGCCTGATGACTCTTGGGGCAGACATCGATCAGCCAGAACATTATCACCACTGTCCTACTATCGACATAAATCCACTCTGGGGAACATTCACATGGGCATCCATTGGTGGAGTGGTGCTCACGCAAGGCACCATGACCGCCAAGGAGTTCCATACACTGGTTGCAGACCATGTACATCCCTTCATGACGATCATGTTTCCCGACGGCAGTGGCATTTTTCAACAAGATAATACGCCGTGTCACAAGACCAGGCGTGTGACGGGATGGTTCAAGAAACACAGTGGCGAGTTCCAATTGATGTACTGGTCCCCAACTCGCCAGATCTGAACCCAGCCAAACACATATGGGATGTGAGCACCATGACCGCCAAGGAGTACCATACACTGGTTGCAGACCATGTACATCCCTTCATGACGATCATGTTTCCCGACGGCAGTGGCATTTTTCAACAAGATAATACGCCGTGTCACAAGACCAGGCGTGTGACGGGATGGTTCAAGAAACACAGTGGCGAGTTCCAATTGATGTACTGGTCCCCAACTCGCCAGATCTGAACCCAGCCAAACACATATGGGATGTGAGCACCATGACCGCCAAGGAGTACCATACACTGGTTGCAGACCATGTACATCCCTTCATGACGATCATGTTTCCCGACGGCAGTGGCATTTTTCAACAAGATAATACGCCGTGTCACAAGACCAGGCGTGTGACGGGATGGTTCAAGAAACACAGTGGCGAGTTCCAATTGATGTACTGGTCCCCAACTCGCCAGATCTGAACCCAGCCAAACACATATGGGATGTGAGCACCATGACCGCCAAGGAGTACCATACACTGGTTGCAGACCATGTACATCCCTTCATGACGATCATGTTTCCCGACGGCAGTGGCATTTTTCAACAAGATAATACGCCGTGTCACAAGACCAGGCGTGTGACGGGATGGTTCAAGAAACACAGTGGCGAGTTCCAATTGATGTACTGGTCCCCAACTCGCCAGATCTGAACCCAGCCAAACACATATGGGATGTGATTGATCGTAGCGTCGGGGTTCATCACCCTCCTCCCGGGAATTTACGGGAATAAGGTGACGTGTGTGTGCAGATGTGGTGCCAATTCCCTCCAGCAACCTACCAAGACTTCTTTGCTTCCGTACCACGGCGTGTGGCCGCTGATATTTGTGCCGAAGGTGGACATATCGGCTATTAGATTGGTAGTCATTATGTTCTAGCTGATCAGTGTACAATTACTCCCAACTCTGCTTCCTAAGTAGATATTTAGTGATATAGAGCAGCTGTGCACGTACAAAAACAAACTTCTGTCAGCGTCTTATTGGTTCCACTTGAATCCCACCAAACGTGGGATTCGCATACAATGTTGTCTCACAATACTATTTAATAAATGTATATTAACAGGTCTGACAAGCTCTCTGTGGTTCTTAGTCGGCATGCAGCAGTCATATGAGCCATCGATAACAGATTTTGTGGTCAGTCTTCAGGGGCGGTATATGGAGGAAGACTCCATGTCAGATTAACTCACAGGAAGAACCAATTACCTGAGGTCAAGCATCCAGCTAAATTGCCTCCCTGTATAAACGTTTAGTGTCATAGAACAGCAGTGCGCATACAAACATATGTTAGACACATATTGTTGTTGCGGTCTTCAGTCCAAAGACTGGTTCAATGCAGCTTCCCATACTACTCTATCCTGTGCAACCCTCCTCATCTCCGAATAACTACTCCATTCTACATACTTCTGGATCTGCTTAATATATTCATCACTTGGTCTCCCTCTACGATTTTTCACTCCACGCTTTCCTCCAATAATAAATTCGTGTCCCTTGATGCCTCCGCAAGTTTCCTTCAATCTATCTATTGTTTTAGTCAAAGTGTACCACAAATTCCTCTTCTGCCCATTACTGTTCAATACCTCCTCGTTAGTTACCTGATCTACCCATTTAATCTTCAGCACTCGTCTGTAGCATCACATTTCGAAAGCCTCTATTCTCTTCTGGTCTAAAATGTTTATCATTCATGTTTCACTTCCATACATGGCTGCACTCCACACAAATACTTTTACAAAAGACTTCCTGAAAATCTTACCTTGCATCGCCAGTCTACATTTTATAACCTCTCTACTTCGACCATCATCAGTTGTTTTCCTGCGCAAATAGCAAAACTCATCTACTACTTTAAGTGTCTCATTTCCTAATCTAATTCCCTCAGTATCACCTCGTTTAATTCGACTACATTCAATTATCCTTGTTTTGCTTTTTTTATGTTCATCTTATTTCCTCCATTCAAGACGCTGTCCATTCCTTTCAGCTGCTGTCCAAAGCCCTGCGCCGCCTCTGACAGAATTATAATGTCATCGGCGAACCACAACGTTTTTATTTCTTTTCCCTGGATTTTAATTCCTATTCTTAATTTTTGTTTACTTTCCTTTGCTGCCTGCTCAATATGCAGATTGAATAACATCAGGGATAGGCTACAACGCTGTCTCACTCCCTTCTCAACCACTGCTTCCGTTTCGTGCTCCTCATCTCGTAACTGCCGTCTGGCTTCTGTAGAAATTGTAAATAGACTTTTGCTCCCTGTACTTTATCCCTGTCACCTTCAGAATTTGAAAGAGAGTATTCCAGCCAACAATGTCAAAAGCTTTCTCTAAGTCTACAAATGCTAGAAACGTAGGTTTGCCCTTCCTTAATCTTTCTTCTAAGATAAGTCGTAAGGTCAGTATTGTCTCGCGTGCTCCTACATTTCTCAGAAATACAAACTGATCTTTCCCGAGGTCGGATTCTGCCAGTTTTTCCATCGTCTGTAAAGAATTCATCTTAGTATTTTGCAGCCGTGACTTATTAAACTGATAGTTCGGAAATTTTCACACATACCAGCACCTGCTTTTTTGGAATTGAAATTATTATATTCTCCTTGAACTCTGAGGGTATTTCGCCTGTGTCATACATCCTGCCCGCCAGCTGGAAGAGTTTTGTCAGGACTGGCTCTCCAAAGTTAGTTCTAACGGAATGTTGTCTAGACCCTCTGCATACTCCTTCCCCCTTTCTGCTTTTCCTTCTTTTTTTAGGACTGGTTTTCCATCTGAGCTCTTGATATTCATACAGATGGTTCTCTTTTCTTCAAAGCTTTCTTTTAAATTTCCTGAAGCGCCTTCTATCTTACCCCTAGTGACATATGCTTCTACATTCTTACATTTGTCCTCTAGCCATTCCTGCTCATCCATTTTGCACTTGGTGTCGATCTCATTTTTGAGAGGTTTGTGTTCCTTTGCGCCTGCTTCATTTACTGCTTTTTTATATTTTCTCCTTTCATCAATTAAATTCAGTATCTCTTGTCACCCAAGGATTTCTAATAGCCCTCGTCTTCTTATCTTCTTTATCCTCTGCTTCCTTCACTTTTTCATCTCTCAAATTTGCCCATTCTTCTTCTACTGTATTCCTTTCCCTTGTTCTTGTCAATCGTTCTCTAATACTCGCTCTGAAACTCTCTACAACCTCTGCTTCTAGCAGTTTATCCAGGTTCTATATCCTTAAATTCCCACCTTCTTGGAGTTACTTCAGTTTTAATCTACAGTTTATAACCAATAAATTGTGTTTACAGTCAACATCTGCCCCTGTAAATGTCTTACAATTTAAAAAGTGGTTCCTAAATCTCTGTCTTCCCATTATTTAATCAATCTGAAACCTTCTGGCGTCTCCAGGTCTCTTCCACGTATACAACCTTCTTTTATTATTCTTACACCAAGTGTTGGACACACATGCTTACCAACCTGTAATTGAAGGCCACAGTCATCAAAAATGCTGCAAATAGATTACGTTTTGCTTACTAGGCAACGAGATAACATAGTTGAGACTTTCAGTTATACAAGTACCAAAACAGATTGATGTGGGACTGAAACCAGCACTTTCCAGGAAATTAAGACTGTTAACTGTTACGTAAACTATCAAATCGTTATCCAGAAATAGATGGTCCCCTATCTCATAAGACTGATAATTGTTACGTAAACTATCAAACAGTGGTACTGAAATAGATGGTCCCCTATCTGTGAATTAGAAATCACCAAGCGAAGTATTTGAAATATTTTTTACTGGAGCATTTATTAAAGGGTAGAAGGAGTGAAATTCGATTCGTCACCTTGGATGCTGCCATATAATCAAGACTGTGTGTATTATTATTATTATTATTAGCAGTTATGCACTTACAACTATGCTTAGCAAAAACACCATTTTTCAATGCTACAATTAAACCACATATTAACGTTATGTGATAAGTTTGGCTTTGGAAGTTAGTATTGTGTTAGACTGACACTACAAAGGGTGGTGAGTGCGTTGCTAATTTAATAAACTGTATCTCTGGTGTACATGGCAGGTGTGAGCGGACATGACATGTTTGTGCTTGATGGCTGTTGGCAGCTGGATTCTGCATTACCGTGAAAAATGTGGCAGCTCTGTCCCTTCCACAAACTGTACGTGCGTGATTATTTTTCGAGAAAAAGCAGCACATATCAAAGCAATTCCAAAAACAGCACGTTCTCGCTTTGGTAACATGAATTCTGATGTCTGGCTACTTTCCCCACAACGATCCGTACTGCAGAAAAAAATTTAAAAAATGCCTTGGCATGTCTCAGGACGTTGTGACTGCATTTTGCTGGAGCTGGCTGACTGACTACCGACGGCCAACATTTCGGCTGATAGGGCACTCGTCTCATGTGTGTGTGAGTGTGTGTGTGTGTGTGTGTGTGTGTGTGTGTGTGTGTGTGTAACGAGCTGAAGCAGGAAGACCAAGCGCTGAGTGCAGCACCATTCAGCCGCATGGAGAGGTCGTCACTACATTATGCGTGTTACATCCAAAGCCGAGAGAAGATGTGATGTATAATAGCAGTTCTGTATCTTATATAAAGTTATTTATATTATTATTGGATCCAGACGTGTTGCAACAATTGTCTCTCCTGCTTCTTAGGGGTATTACAAACCCATGATAAAAACTGATTACACTGGGCGATGGGTGTGCTCTTTCTTCAATCGACAGTCTTATGGCATACCTGGAAGGCGTGAACAACCATGCCATGTGTGTGCTTGGTGGCCACTGCAGCTGGCAGCTACAGCTCTCCTATTACTCAGTCTCCCTGTGTCCTACTTCGAATTTCCATAGACTGTCAATCCTACTTATAATGTCTTAGCTGCACCCCCCACCCCCCCCCCCCCCACCCCCACCCAAGAACCATGGACCTTGCCGTTGGTGGGGAGGCTTACGTGCCTCAGCGATACAGATGGCCGTACCGTAGGTGCAACCACAACGGAGGGGTATCTGTTGAGAGGCCAGACAAACGTGTGGTTCCTGAAGAGGGGCAGCAGCCTTTTCAGTAGTTGCAGGGGCAACAACCTGGATGATTGACTGATCTGGCCTTGCAACACTAACCAAAACGGCCTTGCTGTGCTGGTACTGCGAACGGCTGAAAGCAAGGGGAAACTACGGCCGTAATTTTTCCCGAGGGCATGCAGCTTTACTGTATGGTTAAATGATGATGGCGTCCTCTTGGGTAAAATATTCCGGAGGTAAAATAGTCCCCCATTCGGATCTCCGAGTGGGGACTACTCAAGAGGACGTCGTTATCAGGAGAAAGAAAACTGGCGTTCTACGGATCGGAGCGTGGAATGTCAGATCCCTTAATCGGGCAGGTAGGTTATAAAATTTAAAAAGGGAAATGGATAGGTTAAAGTTAGATATAGTGGGAATTAGTGAAGTTCGGTGGCAGGAGGAACAAGACTTTTGGTCAGGTGAATACAGGGTTATAAATACAAAATGAAATAGGGGTAATGCAGGAGTATGTTTAATAATGAATAAAAAAAATAGGAGTGCGGGTAAGCTACTACCAACAGCATAGTGAACGCATTATTGTGGCAAAGATAGACACGAAGCCCAGGCCTACTACAGTATTACAAGCTTATATGCCAACTACCTCTGCAGATGATGAAGAAATTGATGAAATGTATGGTGAGATAAAAGAAATTATTCAGGTAGTGAAGGGAGACGAAAATTTAATAGTCATGGGTGACTGGAATTCAAGAGTAGGAAAAGGGAGAGAAGGAAACATAGTAGGTGAATATGGATTGGGGCTAAGAAATGAAAGAGGAAGCCGTCTGGTAGAATTCTGCACAGAGCATAACTTAATCATAGCTAACACTTGGTACAAGAATCATAAAAGAAGGTTGTATACATGGAAGAAGCCTGGAGATACTAGAAGGTATCAGATAGATTATGTAATGGTAAGACAGAGATTTAGGAATCAGGTTTTAAATTGTAAGACATTTCCAGGGGCAGATATGGATTCTGACCACAATCTATTGGTTATGAACTGTTAATTAAAACTGAAGAAACTGCAAAAAGGTGAGAATTTAAGGAGATGGGACCTGGATAAACTGACTAAACCAGAGGTTGTAAAGAGTTTCAGGGAGAGCATAAGGGAACAATTGACAGGAATGGGGGAAAGAAATACAATAGAAGAAAAATGGGTAGCCCTGAGGGATGAAGTAGTGCAAGCAGCAGAGGATCAAGTAGGTAAAAAGGCGAGGGCTAGTAGAATCCTTGGGTAATTGAATTTAATTGATGAAAGGAGAAAATATAAAAATGCAGTAAATGAAACAGGCAAAAAGGAATACAAACGTCTCAAAAATGAGATCGACAGGAAGTGCAAAATGACTAAGCAGGGATGGCTAGAGGACAAATGTAAGGAGGTAGAGGCTTATCGCACAAGGGGTAAGATAGATACTGCCTACAGGAAAATTAAAGAGACCTTTGGAGAAGAGAGAGCCACTTGTATGAATATCAAGAGCTCAGATGGAAACCCAGTTCTAAGCAAAGAAGGAAAAGCAGAAAAGTGGAAGGAGTATACAGACCTGAATCGAAACAAGGCCCCGGGAGTAGACAACATTCCATTGGAACTACTGACGGCCTTGGGAGAGCCAGTCCTGACAAAACTCTACCATCTGGTGAGCAAGATGTATGAGACAGGCGAAATACCCTCAGACATCAAGAAGAATATAATAATTCCAATCCCCAAGAGAGCAGGTGTTGACAGATGTGAAAAGTACCGATTACAAGGGCGATGTACTTGAAGATATTATGAAATGGAAGAGGATGTAGATGAAGATGAAATGGGAGATACGATTCTGCGTGAAGAGTTTGACAGAGCACTGAAAGACCTGAATCGAAACAAGGCCCCGGGAGTAGACAACATTCCATTGGAACTACTGACGGCCTTGGGAGAGCCAGTCCTGACAAAACTCTACCATCTGGTGAGCAAGATGTATGAGACAGGCGAAATACCCTCAGACATCAAGAAGAATATAATCATTCCAATCCCCAAGAGAGCAGGTGTTGACAGATGTGAAAATTACCGAACTATCAGTTTTATAAGTCACAGCTACAAAATACTAACGCGAATCCTTTACAGACTGATTGAAGCCGATCTCGGCGAAGATCAGTTTGGATTTCGCAGAAATGTTGGAACACGTGAGGCAATACTGACCTTACGACTTATCTTAGAAAATAGATTAAGGAAAGGCAAACCTACATTTCTAGCGTTTGTAGACTTAGAGGAAGCTTTTGACAATGTTGACTGGAATACTCTCTTTCAAATTCTGAAAGTGGCAGGGGTAAAATATAGGGAGCGAAAGGCTATTTCCAATTTGTACAGAAACCAGATGACAGTTGTAAGAGTTGAGGGGCCTGAAAGCGAAGCAGTGGTTGGGAAGGGAATGAGACAGGGATGTAGCCTGTCCCCAATGTTATTCAATCTGCATATTGAGCAAGCAGTAAAGGAAACAAAAGAAAGATTCCGAGTAGGTATTAAAGTCCATGGAGAAGAAATAAAAACGTTGAGTTTCGCCGATGACATTGTAATTCTGTCAGAGACAGCAAAGGACTTGGAAGAGCAGTTGAACGGAATGGACAGTGTCTTTAAAGGAGGATATAAGATGAACATCAACAAAAGCAAAACGAGGATAATGGAACGTAGTCAAAATAAGTCGAGTGATGCTGAGGGAATTAGATTAGGAAATGAGACACTTAAAGTAATAAAGGAGTTTTGCTTTTTGGGGAGCAAAGTAACTGATGATGGTCGTAGTGGAGAGGATATAAAATGTAGACTGGCAATGGCAAGGAAAGCGTTTCTGAAGAAGAGAAATTTGTTAACATCGAGTATAGATTTAAGTGTCAGATAGTCGTTTCTGAAGGTATTTGTATGAAGTGTAGCCATGTATGGAAGTGAAACATGGACTATAAATAATTTGGACAAGAAGAGAATAGAAGCTTTCGAAATGTGGTGCTACAGAAGAATGCTGAAGATTAGATTGGTAGATCACATAACTAATGAGGAGGTGTTGAAAAGAATTGGAGAGAAGAGGAGTTTGTGGCACACTTGACAAGAAGAAGGGACCGGTTGGTAGGACATGTTCTGAGAGATCACAAATTTAGCGTTGGAGAGCAGCGTGGAGGGTAAAAATCGTAGAGGGAGACCAAGAGATGAATACACCAAGCAGATTCAGAAGGATGTAGGTTGCAGTAAGTACTGGGAGATGAAGTAGCTTGCACAGGATAAAGTAGCATGGAGAGCTGCATCAAATCAGTCTCAGGACTGAAGACAACAACAACAAAAACTACAAACTCCCTAGAAGTTTAATGTACCACTAACCGTATTTCGGATGTGTTGCACAGTTGTATTTTGTTGATAATACGTCGCATTATCCTGGACCTAAGTGAATTCAAAGGTGTGGAACTGTCTTCCTTTTTATTTTTTATTTATTTTTTCTTCAAGAGGTAGCTTTCCGGTTCACTCAGTAAATATATATTTTCATGTTAATTGAGGTGCTTTCTGCTGACTGATCTCATATTAATATCGTGATCACATATAGGCTATGACAGTGTTTCTTTTTTTGTTCGTCTTGGCTATTCCTTCTGTTATGTGATATATGGGCTAATGGCACCTATGTGTTGTTGTCTGTAACGTTTGCAGGCTTGAGGAGTGAAGTGTACCGTCTGCACTTTCTCATTCATGTATGATGTAGAATGTTAATAATGTTTGTTTTTATTTAAAACCTTTAAGAATTTTCATATTAAAAATTCGAAGGCGTTACTTTCAGCTCGCCCTCGTACCTTACATTAATATTTCCCACCATTTACAGAATACGCCAACGCACTCTAATATCAACATGTCTTACGTTAATATTTACCATCATTCTTTAAGTCTGCCGATAATGGTCTTCTCTCTACAGCGTACAGAGCTTGATGCATTATTGGAATATTTTTAAAACAAATTTGGCAACAAATACCCGCATCCTGATCCTCTCACGACAGAGTACAAGCCTAGAATGGAAATCGAATTAGTCAGAATCAGTTGAGCTATGTATGAACGAGTGGACAGAGAGGTGGTGTATTTTTTTTTTTTTTACAAAGTTTGGATATTTTTTTAGCACAGCACAGAATATATCACACACACTCTCTAATGTCAAAGTGACTTACGTTAATAGTTGGAGGTCAGCGGGGTGTAAAACATCATGATGTTAATGTGACATCATGTAATTTGAATAATAATATAATTACTTTGTTACTGCAAACTGTCCAAAAGCAGTGGAGTACCCCAACAACTGCCCAAGAGCGTGATGATGCTCATGCAGTCGAATTATACTAATGACACTTTGGTGTACATGTCGTCTGAATACTTAGAGGTTAGACTAGATTAGATTAATACTTGTTCCATAGATCATGAATACGACACTTCGTAATGATGTGGAATGTGTCAGGTTAATAAAAGATGTATGTACAAGATATTACATTACACAAAATATTGCATGACACTAATGTTTAAGCTAGTTTTTTTTTCCTTCTCCTCCCTTAATTTATATCTAAAAATTCATCCAGTGAGTAGAAGGAGTTGTCATCTAGAAATTTTTTAAATTCATTTTTAAATGTTGTTTGACTATCTGTCAGGCTTTTGATGCTGTTTGGTAGGTGACCAAAGACTTTTGTGGCAGCATAATTTACCCCCTTCTGTGCCAAAGTCAGATTTAACCCTGCATAGTGAAGATCGTCCTTTCTTCTGGTGTTATAGCTATGCACACTGCTATTACTTTTGAACTGGGTAGGATTATTAACAACAAATTTCATAAGTGAATATATGTACTGTGAGGTTACTGTGAGGATCCCTAGATCCTTAAATAGATGTCTGCAGGATGGCCGTGGGCGGGCTCCAGCAATTATTCTGGTTACACGTTTTTGAGCAATGAATACTTTTCTACTCAACAATGAATTACCCCAGAATATGATACCATACGAAAGCAGTGAATGAAAGTAGGCATAGTAAGCTAATTTACTGAGATTCTTATCACCAAAATTTGCAATAACCCTAATAGCATACGTAGCCGAATTCAGACGTTTCAGCAGACCATCAATGTGTTGCTTCCAGTTTAACCTCTCATCAATGGACACACCTAAAAATTTTGAAAACTCTACCTTAGCTACAGACTTCTGTTCAAAGTCTATATTTATTACTGGAGTTGTGCCATTTACTGTACGGAACTGTATATACTGTGTTTTATCAAAATTTAAAGAGAGTCCGTTTGCTGAGAACCACTTAATAATTTTGTGAAAAACATCACTTACCATTACATCACTTAGTTCTTGATTTTTGGATGTTATTACTATACTTGTATCATCAGCAAAAAGAACTAACTTTGCATCTTCATCAATGTGGAATGGTAAGTCATTAATGTATATCAAGAACAGTAAAGGACCTAAGACCGAACCCTGTGGTACCCCGTACTTGATAGCCCCCCAGTTTGAGGAATCAGCTGTTGTTTTAACGTTACATGAATCACTTATTTCAGCTTTCTGCATTCTTCCAGTTAAGTATGAATTAACTTTGGAGCACAGCGCAGAATATGCCATACAAACACTCTAATTTCAAACTGTCTTATGTTAATAACTTGGAGAACAAAAGTGCAGATTATTAGGATATTTCCGAGCATGCTATTGTCAACATGAAGAACAAGTACCAAATGGTGAGCGTATCATTATTTATGGGCACTGACGTGGTGTGTGACATGCCGACACTACAAATGTCTGAAGAAGCAAGTGTGACACATGTGTAACAGTTGCATGAAGCCATCAGAGCGTTCACGTACTTCCAACCACATTTACCTTTACAATAAATAAAGAGTTCATAAGTGTGAGTTAAACAACAGCACATACTAATTACTTCCTCGACACGTGGTGCGGGGGGTGGGAAGCGCATGGGCAAATGGCACATGGATGGCAAGGGGGTAACAACGCAGAGATCGTGGCAGGTGGCGAACTCCAGGAATGCTGATGCTGTTGACCCAAGCACAATTGTCTGAGCACTGGATGCTGATGGCGGCGATTCCGGAAATGCTGCCGCTGATGTCAGCGAAATATAACAGGCACAACTGGCTGTTAAACTGATGCTGGCATCAGCGAAAGTGGTTCATCGCCCTATGATTACTCTGCCCAGAACCCACAGTAATCCTCTACTTATACTTCAGCAATAAAGTTTGACTGCTCTGAGTAGTGAAGGATATAATCCAAGGAAAAGAGATTACACCTCTTCTGAAGATTTAGTAGATATACTAGGTTGGAACTTAAATAGTGGCAACACTGCTGTGGAGACGCTATGCAATGGAATCTGCTATTGTCGCTGATAGCACACATTGTTGACATACCTACCTTACCTACGAGAAACTGGACTCGCCCATCCCACGTCACTGGCGCGCCCGCAATCGAGGGACGCACAGCCACTTGTGAGCGAGAAGTCTAACATAACGGTGTCACCTTGTTTTCGAAACAGGAACAACGGAGTTGGATCAAGATTGAATGTGCCAGAGGTCGTACAGCACGACAGTGTCATCAAGGTCTTCAAGAGGCGTGCAGGGAATCGGCATTGCCCTACAGAACAGTGGCACGTTGGGTAAAAGCCTTCAATGAAGGGCGCTATACTGTAGCAGACATGCATCAGGTCGTCCTAGCGTCTCTGAAGAACACGTGCATGCTGTTGCCGCGTTAGTGGACAGTGATCGACCCCATACGATTCGTGAGGTCGCCCATGAAACGACTGTGCTTCGCATCGTGAAGGAACGCCTAGGCATGCGAAAAATTGCATCACGATGGGTTCCACTTGACTTGACAGGAATGCAGAAATGGATACGTAACGGCGCTGCTCAGACGCACTTGGAGCGCTATGAGCGCGAATGAGGGGCTCTCTTACGCCGTATCGTAACACTGGATGAGACATGGGACACATCATACGAGCCAAAACTGAAACGCCAATCCAACGAATGGCGTCATTATGGGTCGCCGCGAAAGTCGAAAGTGCGTCAGGGCCCCTGTATGGTGAAAGATGTGGTGATTCTCGTGTACGACTGTGATGGTGTTATCCTAACGCATTACGTTCGTCCACGGCAGACCGTCAGTGCACAGTATTACTGTTCGTTTTTGGAGCATCACCTGCGACCAGCTTAGCGAAAGAAGCGGTGACACTTTCCGCGGGCGCATACAGCGGAAGCAGTGGCTGTTCTGTAGACGCCATCCACCATACACCCCGGACGTAAGTCCTTGTGACTTTGATTTCATTTCAAAGATGAAGGAACCACTTCGTGACATTCGCTTCAGAACTGTTCCAGAAATTCGACAGGCAGTAGACCGCTCCATTCGCACCGTCAACGAACGGGCTCTGCTAACGGTATACGACGACTTCCACATCGCTGGCAACGGGTTCTACACAACGCTGGTGACTACTTTGAAGGACAGTAACTGGTACAAACATGTAACTCGTATGTATCGGTTGTGAATAAATACAATAGTTGCCACTATTTAAGTTCCAACCCTCGTTTACTATAGTTAGTATGACGGTACAAGAGCTATATGTCTATGCAAATTGCTTACTTTAATAAAATGTGATGACCAAGGTCTGTAGAAGCCTTTTCACCCCACAACTTCCTCTAATTAATTCACATACTGGAAGCAACTATTTCAGTGAGATTTCTCATTTTGAAGACTTAACTGAAAGACCACCCTTCAGAACGTTTCTGCCCAACCTTAATTCTTTTTAAGGCGCAGCGTAAAGTAATGATTCACAACAGCTAAGCCGTGCGGGATTAGCCGAACGGTCTGCGGCGCTGCAGTCACGGAATGTGTGGCTGGTCCCGGCGGAGGTTCGAGTCCTCCCTCGGGCATGGGTGTGTGTGCTTGTTCTTAGGATAATTTAGGTGAAGTAGCGTGTAAGCTTAGAGACTGATAACCTTAGCAGTTAAGTCCCATAAGATTTCACACACATTTGAACATTTTGAACAACAGCTAAAACAGCAGGTCACTACAATGCGATCAGTTATTAGCTAAACCACTGGGTTACTGAAGTGCGATAACTCATTAATATCGCACCTTTTGGTACATAGCGCATCGACATTTACGAAGTGTATCGGTATAGAACAGAGGAAAAAAGTGTTATGGCCTGCCATGGGAAAACCCCATGCAGTCTGGACGGGTGGTAAGGCTGATGGTGGATTTATACTGAGGCAGTTCACGCTCGAGTGCAAGGACTAGTAAAACTACGGGACTGACCGTTATCACGGAGCAACCGCACTGGTCTAGATCCTGTAGCATGCCAATATCGTCATCAGAATAGTCAATTTGAGTGTGGAATCAGTCGCTCAGTTAAATTATAGCGTGGAATTTGTTTGTGATTGTTTTGTTGTAAGGTTCCCTGTAGTAGCCGATTGTGTAGCTGTTTTAATTATAGCGTGAAGAGCCAGACAGACTTTCTGTGATACTTTTCCATTTCTTGTTAACAGTCGATGGCCACTTTTCACCTTTACTGAATCAGCTGAAGTCGATCTCTATCTTTGTCATTTACCGCTTCACCCAGATATGAAAAATTCGGACGTTGTTGTTCTACAGATGTCATATTGCAAATAAATTGCTAATTATGTGAAGAAATCAGTGATGTATTATCTCTGCCCTCAGTTTTATGTTGACACCATCGTCCTTGATGATACTTCATTGTTTTCTGAAACTATGACCACAGTTCACCGTGCTGGCTATTTCACATAGTGCATTCGTTTCACTCACTTCGCCAGTCCCAGGTACACTATGTGATCAAAA
Organism: Schistocerca gregaria; assembly: GCF_023897955.1. Classification (NCBI taxonomy): domain Eukaryota; kingdom Metazoa; phylum Arthropoda; class Insecta; order Orthoptera; family Acrididae; genus Schistocerca; species Schistocerca gregaria. The sequence continues at coordinate 433,081,020 of NC_064921.1, forward strand.
GTATCCGGACACACCCAAAAACATACGTTTTCCATATTAAGTGCATTGTGCTGCCACCTACTGCCAGGTACTCCATATGAGCGGCCTCAGTAGTCATTTGACATCGTGAGAGAGCAAAATGGGGCGCTCCGCGGAGCTCACGGACTTCGAACGTGGTCAGGTGATTGGGTGTCACTTGTGTCATACGTCTGTACGCGAGATTTCTACACCCCTAAACATCCCTAGGTCCATTGTTTCCGATGTGATAGTGAAGTGGAAACGTGAAGGGACACGTACAGCACAAAAGCGTACAGGTCGACTTCATCTGTTGACTGGCAGAGACCGCCGACAGATGAAGAGGGTCGTAACGTCTAATAGGCAGACATCTATCCAGACCATCACACGTGAATTCCAAACTGCATCAGAATCCACTGCAAGTACTATGACAGTTAGGCGGAAGGTGAGAAAACTTGGATTTCATGGTCGAGCGGCTTCTCATAAGCCACACACCATGCCGGTAAATGCCAAACGACGCCTCGCTTGGTGTAAGGAGCGTAAACAGTAGACGATTGAACAGTGAAAAAAAGTTATGTGGAGCGACGAATCACGGTACACAGAATGGCTATCCGATGGCAGGGCGTGTGTATGGCGAATGCCCAGTGAACGTCGTCTGCCAGCATGTGTAGTCCCAACAGTAAAATTCGGAGCCGGTGGTGTAATGATGTGGTCGAGTTTTTCATGGAGGGGGCTTGCACCCCTTGTTTTGCGTGGCATTATCACAGCACAGGCCTACATTGATGTTTTAAGCACCTTCTTGCTTCCCACTGTTGAAGAGCAATTCGCGGATGGCGATTGCATCTTTCAACACGATCGAGTACCTGTTCATAATGCACGGCCTGTGACGGAGTGGTTACACGACTATAACATCCCTGTAATGAACTGACCTACACAGAGTCCTGACCTGAATCCTACAGAACACCTTTGCGATGTTTTGGAACGCCGACTCCTTGTCAGGCCTCACCGACCGACATCGAGACCTCTCCTCAGTGCAGCACTCCGTCAGTAGTGGACTGCCATTCCCCAAGAAACCTTCCAGCACCTGATTGAATGTATACCTACGAGAGTGGAAGCTGTTATCAAGGCTAAGGTTGGGCCAACACCATATTGAATTCAAGCATGGAGGGCGCCACGAACTTGTAAGTCATTTTAGCCAGGTGTCCGGATACTTCTGAGCACATAGTGTATACACGATTGAAAATCTTTTGTCCATTCATGAAGTAATACTAAATGATTGTTCTCTAAGCTATACCGGGCACAACGTCCTAATTATGACTTCTTGACTGATTCAGTTATTAGTGAGACCAGTTTAATTCACATTAATATCAGAGTGGTGCCGTTCCGTAAGACACACAGCTTTGTTTACAAGTCTGGAAACCTTTCAGCGTTCTCATTTGATTATATACCGAGTCTTTATGCTTACCCAACCTGAAGTTGCGACAAGAATTGATATTTCAGGGAATTTCTTTATTGACAAACCTATTTGTGTACGCATTTGTCACATGTGTAAGGTTTCTAAGGATGAAATTGTATCAGTATGTATTAGGAGTCGTGAAATATCTATGAAGTTTAAATTACTTGGTGATATGACTATATACAATAGTATTTCAGTATAGTACGTCGAGAACCTGTAGCAGTTAAAGATGTAGCAGTTAAAGATGTAGCAGTTAAAGATGTAGCAGTTTATTAAGTAAACTACGCATGAATAAAAATTATAAAAGAACATTATTATTTATGAAGCATTGTCTTCTACATATCACATTTTCCGGAAAGAAGAATGTAGTTGTAACAACGTCATTCTGTTTCAGACGGAAGGTTCCACTTTGTGTTTATACACTCCTGGAAATTGAAATAAGAACACCGTGAATTCATTGTCCCAGGAAGGGGAAACTTTATTGACACATTCCTGGGGTCAGATACATCACATGATCACACTGACAGAGCCACAGGCACATAGACACAGGCAACAGAGCATGCACAATGTCGGCACTAGTACAGTGTATATCCACCTTTCGCAGCAATGCAGGCTGCTATTCTCCCATGGAGACGATCGTAGAGATGCTGGATGTAGTCCTGTGGAACGGCTTGCCATGCCATTTCCACCTGGCGCCTCAGTTGGACCAGCGTTCGTGCTGGACGTGCAGACCGCGTGAGACGACGCTTCATCCAGTCCCAAACATGCTCAATGGGGGACAGATCCGGAGATCTTGCTGGCCAGGGTAGTTGACTTACACCTTCTAGAGCACGTTGGGTGGCACGGGATACATGCGGACGTGCATTGTCCTGTTGGAACAGCAAGTTCCCTTGCCGGTCTAGGAATGGTAGAACGATGGGTTCGATGACGGTTTGGATGTACCGTGCACTATTCAGTGCCCCTCGACGATCACCAGAGGTGTACGGCCAGTGTAGGAGATCGCTCCCCACACCATGATGCCGGGTGTTGATCCTGTGTGCCTCGGTCGTATGCAGTCCTGATTGTGGCGCTCACCTGCACGGCACCAAACACGCATACGACCATCATTGGCACCAAGGTAGAAGCGACTCTCATCGCTGAAGACGACACGTCTCCATTCGTCCCCCCATTCACGCCTGTCGCGATACCACTGGAGGCGGGCTGCACGATGTTGGGGCGTGAGTGGAAGACGGCCTAACGGTGTGCGGGACCGTAGCCCAGCTTCATGGAGACGGTTGCGAATGGTCCTCGCCGATACCCCAGGAGCAACAGTGTCCCTAATTTGCTGGGAAGTGGCGGTGCGGTCCCCTACGGCACTGCGTAGGATCCTACGGTCTTGGCGTGCATCCGTGCGTCGCTGCGGTCCGGCCCCAGGTCGACGGGCACCTGCACCTTCCGCCGACCACTGGCGACAACATCGATGTACTGTGGAGACCTCACGCCCCACGTGTTGAGCAATTCGGCGGTACGTCCACCCGGCCTCCCGTATGCCCACTATATGCCCTCGCTCAAAGTCCGTCAACTGCACATACGGTTCACGTCCACGCTGTCGCGGCATGCTACCAGTGTTAAAGACTGCGATGGAGCTCCGTATGCCACGGCAAACTGGCTGACACTGACGGCGGCGGTGCACAAACGCTGCGCAGCTAGCGCCATTCGACGGCCAACACCGCGGTTCCTGGTGTGTCCGCTGTTGCCGTGCGTGTGATCATTGCTTGTACAGCCCTCTCGCAGTGTCCGGAGCAAGTATGGTGGGTCTGACACACCGGCGTCAATGTGTTCTTTTTTCCATTTCCAGGAGTGTAGTAAGAGGTACACTAGTGGCGAAAATTTCCTAAAGCGAACGCCGAAAGTGCTGCATAACAAAGCAAAGCTTAATAATGACAACACTTCTAAAATTTTTGGATAAAAAAATCCTATGTCAATATAGCTAGACATCCTTTATTTGATAACTAGTATCGGCTCATTGACGAGCCATCTTCAGAACAATAAAAATTTTATTATTTGTTTCCGTGTGTAGCAGCCACCAGGCATTACACATCGTCATAATCTGTTCAGCTAAATCGCTCTTATCTTCTTGTTTACATACAGCCTAGCACTAGCCATGTGTATCATTTGCCATTATTGATCTGAAGATGGCTCGTCAGTGAGCCGAACTAGCTACCAAATAAAGGGGCTTTAGCGATCTTGGCCTAGGATTTCTTTTCCACATTTTTTAACATAACGGATCGAATATCTCCCGATTCCACAAAGTCAAATAATAATGAAAATACTTCCGCCATAATTGAGTGGACAATACCCTAATGAGAAAAAATTTGTAAATTGAAGTTTATCGTAACCGTAAAACGGGCACTGGGGGCTGTGATTACCTTCTGCTATCATACATGCTTAGCGGCAATATGGTTTGTTCTCCTTAGGCGTCAGAGCCTTCTTGGTAATCGATCCTACTCTCATGAAAGTAAAGTACATTTCTTCCAGCTAGTGCATACCACACATGCCTCACAGAACTCACATCCACATGGTTGATACCTTCACCTGCGAGCAATTCATCCTCCATAGCAGGTCGATGCAGAAGGACATTGTCGTCCGCCAAACAGGAGTTTACATCAACTGTACGATTCAAAGCATCACATGTGCTTGCGTTACCCCATCTCTATTGTTATGGGCGTTAACAGTACACATCCGTCTATTAACACAGTTGTGAAGCTCTACACATCCATCCAACACAATAATCACTGTGCAAAGTAAGACGGGAGCCACCGGTGAAGAACTCACTCCTATATTCATTCATGGTCCAATTTCAGTTTAACTGACTGTTGCAGTAGTTTTCTTTGCTGGCCTTTTTATTGCTCATGAAAATCACACATTGTATGTTGTACCACCATACAGCGAGACCTTCAGAGGTGGTGGTCCAGACTGCTGTACACACCGGTACCTCTAATATCCAGTAGCACGTCCTCTTGCACTGATACGTGCCAGTATTCGTCGTTGCATACTATCCACAAATTCATCGAGACATTGTTGGTCCATATTGTCCCACTCCTCAACGGTGATTCAGCGTAGATCTTTCAGAGTGGTTGGTGTGTCACGTCGTCCATAAACAGCCCTTTTCAATCTATCCCAGGAATGTTCAATAAGGTTCATGTCTGGAGAACATGCTGGCCGCTCTAGTCGAGCGATGTCGTTATCCTGAAGGAAGTCATTCACAAGATGTGCACGATGGGGCCGCAAATTGTCGTCCACGAAGACGAATGCCTCGCCAATATGCTGCCGATATGGTTGCACTATCGGTCGGAGGATGGCATTCACGTATCGTACAGCCGTTACGGTGCCTTCCATGACCACCAGCGGTGTACGTCGGCCCCACATAATGCCACCCCAAAATAGCAGGGAACCTCCACCTTGCTGCACTCGCTGGACAGTGTGTCTAAGTCGTTCAGCCTGGCCGTGTTGCCTCCAAATACATCCCGACGATTGTCTGGTTGCAAGCATATGCCACACTCATCGATGAAGAGAACGTGATGCCAGTCGTTTGCGGTCCATTCGGCATGTTGTTGAACCCATCTGTACTGCATTGCATGGTGTCGTGATTGCAAAGATGGACCTCGCCATGGACGTCGGGAGAGAAGTTGGGCGTCATGCAGCCAATTGCGCACAGTTTGAGCCGTAACACGATGTCATGTGGCTTAACGAAAAGCATTATTCAATATCCAGAATGAAATTTTCACTCTGCAGCGGAGCTTGCGCTGATATGAAACTTCTTGGCAGATTAAAACTTTGTGTCGGACCGAGACTCGAACTCGGGACCTTTGCCTTTCGCGGGCAAGTGCTCTACCATCTGAGCTACCCAAGCACGACTCACTCCCCGTCCTCACAGCCTTACTTCTGCCAGTACCTCGTCTCCTACCTTCCAATCTTTACGGCTTAGGTAGCTCAGATGGTAGAGCACTTGCCCGCGAAAGGCAAAGGTCCCGAGTTCGAGTCTCGGTCCGGCACACAATTTTAATCTGCCAAGAAGTTTCATATTAGCGCACATTCCGCTGCAGAGTGAAAATTTCATTCTGGAAACATCCTCGAGGCTGTGGCTAAGCCATGTCTCCGCACTATCCTTTCTTTCAGGAGTGCTAGTTCTGCATGGCTCGTAGGAGAGCTTCTGTAAAGTTTGGAAGGTAGGAGACGAGGTACTGGCAGAAGTAAGGCTGTGAGGACAGGGCGTGAGTCGTGCTTGCGTAGATCAGATGGTAGAGCACTTGACCGCGAAAGGCAAAGGTCCCGAGTTCGAGTCTCGGTCGGGCACACAGTTTTAATCTGCCAAGAAGTTTCATTATTCAACATGGTGGCGTTGCTCTCAGAGCTTCTCCGAGCCATAATCCGCAGGCAGCGGCCATCCACTGCAGTAGTTGCCCTTGGGTGGCCTGAGCGAGGCATGTCATCGACAGTTCCTGTCTCTCTGTATCTCCTCCATGTCCGAACAATATCACTTTGGTTCACTCCGAGATGCCTGGACACTCCTTATTGAGAGCCCTTCCTGGCACAAAGTAACAATGCGGACACAATCGAAGCACGGTACTGACTGTCTAGGCATGGTTGATCTGTAGACATCGCGAGCCGTGTACCTCCTTCCTGGTGGAATGACTGCAACTGATCGGATGTCGGACCCCCTCCATTTAATAGGCGTTGGTCATGCATGGTTGTTTACATCTTTGGGCAGGTTTACTGACATCTCTGAACAGTCAGAGGGACAGTGTCTGCGATACAATATCCACAGTCAACGTCTATCTTCAGGATTTCTGGGACCCAGGTTGATGCAAAACTTTTTTTGATGTGTGTAGAATGGGAACATGATTACACGAAAGAAAAACCGCTAATACAGAACCATACACGCAAAAATTAATTAAAGCATTATTGGTTTAAGTTTTCAAGGGCACTCTAAAATGAAACAATCGATAGTGTATTTCCAGATGTTCAGCCGCGTTGTTTCTACTTTATGCCCAGTATTTCGAAGACTGACTCAGTTGTTTTCTTCAGGTGTTGCGAGTTGTACTGCTACGTGTACTCGCTGCCTGGACTCGAACCAGACTGTGAACTATTGTAGGCCTCGCGCATCTATTTATAGCTGAGTTCGACTCCCAATGCCCTGGGCCTTTTGATGCTCTTTCGTTTCTCAGAGCCCGCGCTGATATTCCGCGAAACCCACATTCTCTCAGCGTTTTCCCAACTGTGGCGGACGCGATGGCCGGTGAGATCTTAATACTCGTAACTGAGTGCTGGCCCTCAAGCCTTGTTTAAACTGACACTTCCATCCCTGTTTACTACGTATTCCAACATCATTATTTAGATTAACTCCTTAAATACTGCCCCAGAAACTTGACACCTGGTCCGCGATTCTGGTCTCATCGCATTTCTTTTCACGATTACATGTATTCTGCCCCCGTCAACAAAAACTACTCATTAGTGCTGCTGACAACATGACTCGTGCATGTGATGTTATTTATATATATTTGACAATGCTGGTGCTGATTTTGCATTTAACATTTGACGATGCCACTATGGCTGCAGTACATTAGGACTTTGTTTTATAAAACAGATCTGATTATGGTCATTACAGACCGAAACCGCTAAGCTGTTAACAAAAAGATTGTGGCCATAGACGTAAATTAAAGGAAACTTATTGTATATACGGGTCACTGCTTTATTCGCGACAACGTCGCAGCTTGTGAAAAAAGTCTTATTTGTAATGTGCAAGATGATCCACGTCGCCGAAAGTCGAATATGTACCTCATATCCTGGGAAATTGGGCTGTCTTATGTGTGGCAGATTGTAGAATAGTCTAGCAGGTGTAAAAAGAACATCAGCGAAACATTCGACAAAAATAATCAAGCACTGACTTGAAAATAAACATAGAATGGAATACGATGAGACCAGTATCGTGGTGCAAACGTCAAGTTTCTGGAACAGCGAAATTAAGAATATCGAAATGAAGATGTTGGAAAACTTAGTAAAAAGCGACAGAAATTTCAGTTTAAACAAGGTTTAGGATTCGGCACCAATTTATTAAGATATCACAATGTACGAGAGTGGGGCAAAATCTCAGATAGTCGTGCTCTGCGAGTTTAGACGGCAACCTCCATCTCTCGACAGCTGATCGCCGGCGTTGTCGAAAGAACTGATAGTACTCCGAGAGTGCTGAGCGGTCATATTGCTCCCCAAATTTGTGACATATTTCTCAGTTTATACACTAATACTAAACTAAGCTCCGTCCGAATAGGTAATTAAGGCCCAACGGTACCGACCGGTCGCCGTGTCGTCCTCACCCACAGGCGTCACTGGATGCGGTTACGGAGAGGCATTTAGTCAGCACACCGCTCTCCCGGCCGTCAATTTACGGTACCGGAGCCGCTACTTGTCAGTTTACCTCACAAGGACTGAGTGCACACCGCTTGCCAATAGCGCTCCGCGGACCAGATGGTCACCCATTCAATTGCTAGCCCAGCCCGGCAGCGCGTAACTTCGGTGATCTGACGGGAACCGATGTTAGCAGTGCGGCGAGGCCTCTAGCACCCTAATACACCTTGGTAATATGTTTTGCCGTACTTCTTCACACATTAACTAACTTCGTGTTTTGAGCCTTAATATGTGGTTGTGGCATGTTTCTGAGCAAAGAAATTACACGTTTCGCCTGGTAAACGAACAGCAGGAGCAGTTAGCCTGTTTCGAAGGTTCTAGACTAAACAGTGCTACGAAGCAAATAAGTAATAAAAACATCGTAGACATATTATGTAGAATTAGCAAACGAAAATAAAAAATTTGTCTCTGAAGAGACTCGATACCACGTTTATAGGAATATAAAAGTGACAAAATTAGCGCACTACCCACTGAGCCCCTGTAACACAGTGACAATGCGCTCTGTCAACTTCTACCGGCCATTTCGGGACAGTTGTGGCTACGGTCGCGGTGGATACGCACTGTGAGTGCATTCCAGCGATGTGTCGGCAAAACAAGTGATGAAGAAAGCTGTCAGAAAGTAAACTCAGGACGAAGTTGTGCAACTGATTAGTTTTCACGGGGAAAGACGTCGTTATGGAATGTGCGGTTACTGGACGACAGCGGCTGAGGTAAGAAGCAAAGTTTGTTGACTGAAATGCTTTCAGTATTTCGACGCATCCACAGAAGAAATTTACCAGAATATCCACAATTCACAGAATCAGGGAAAGTTGTTTCATAACATAGATTAATTAACATAGAGAGCAAAGAAGTTCTGTTTGAAAGTAATCGTTTTGGCGCTCGGTTCAAATGGTTCAAATGGCCCTGAGCACTATGAGACTTAACATCTGAGGTAATCAGTCCCCTAGAACTTAGAACTACTTAAACCTAACTAACCTAAGGACCTAACCTAAGGAGATCACACACATCCATGCCAGAGGCAGGATTCGAACCTGCGACCGTATCAGTCGCGCGGTTCCGGACTGAAGCACCTAGAACCGCTCGGTCACCACGGCTGGCTTGGCACTCGGAAAACTCCCATTTAACTTCGAGTAATACAGCTGTATATACAATTTTATGTAACGAGCTATGTATGAATTATATTGGGTGCTGAAGAACAAACCTTCAGGAATTTAGTACGAATGAGAAATCGAAGCCGGCCGTGGTGGCCGAGCGGCTCTAGATGCTACAGTCTGGAACCGCGCCACCGCTCCGGTTGCAGGTTCGAATCCTGCCTCGGGCATGGATGTGTGTGACGTCCTTAGGTGTTTTTTTTTGTTTTGTTTAGAGAGATCGAATGAAAAAATTGGCTATTTCATTTCAGTGTGTTTGTGTTGTCTGGCCCGACGAATTCGTTTGTGTAATACATATCAGATGATAGTTGGGGAGCTGAGAACAGTCTCGTTCTTGGTGAAAAGCAAGAGTTTGTCCCTTGGGGTGCCGGTAGGTGTGCTTCACTGTCCATGTTGCCAGCGACAATCAACACAAATCCGTTAAGGCCGTTAACCACTGGCGTCTCATCTAAGTTACATGTCAGCGGAACATGACAATAAGTCAGTCGGTGAATGCTGATGAGTGGGTCACAAAGCTGTGCAGATCGACCACAAGCGACATCAGACAGATCATAATTTAACTTTTTGGGTTTGCAGCCCCTTTCAGCTGCTCGATCTCCCCTCTTTTATACCTCTGGGGACAAAAGTTTTCCTGTCTTTCATATATGAGAAGTAATATGTTTTTTCTGCTAATGGTGGAAGGTGTGATTGCTCGTTCAAACTTCTTACTTCCTTCAGTATACCCACGAACTTCTTTAGCCGCAACAGGTACGTTAAGTATCTCTTGTATCTAAAACAAACCTCTCTAGGCGTTTTCTATTGGTTCTCAGGAACCGTATATTTTCTCATATTGTGAGCGCAGTCTGCATCCGCTGTCATTTACGGAACGGTGAACTTCAGTTGCACTCCATAGGAGTCTGATCTCCTGGTATCTGTCACACAAAAAGCTGCTGTGAAAATACTAGGAATGCAGCTGACTGTCCTTAGCTCCAGGAACGACAATCAGTGGACGAAAATTTTAAGAAAAAATTGTTGAAAGCGTGTGTCTTGTTATACCCTCACATTAAAAGTGGTTGTAACCTGATGAATAACATCGTAGATTTAGATGTTTAGGACTCGACTTAGATCGAGAAGATGGTGGGATTCAGAAAGTTTCGACGAAGGAACATTGTCCGATGATTATTGCTAGCTGCCTTGTCAAAGGATTTATGGGCATATGTTTATGGCTATCATGCTAAAACGAGGTCTGATGCAACAAAGAATACATCGCACTATAGAATAAACGTATCAACATTTGCAATGCAGTGAATGGGACTCAAACTGAGTGATGTCTGACACTCAGACGTTATACACTAAAGAGCCAAAGAAACTGGTACACCTGCGTACTATCATGTAGGGCCCCGCGAAGGCGTACAAGTGCTGCAACACCACGTGGCATGGACTCGACTAATGCCTGAAGTAGTGCGGGAGGGAATTGACAGCATGAATCGTGCAGGGCTCTCCATATATCCGTAAGAGTACGAGGGGGGTGGAGATCTCTTCTGAACAGTACTTTGCAAGTCATCCCAGATATGCTCAATAATGTTCATGTCTGAGGAGTTTGGTGACCAGCACAAGAGTTTAAATTCAGAAGAGTGTCCCTGGAACTACTCTGTAGCAATTCTAGACGTGTGGGTTGTTGCATTGTCCTGCTGGAATTTCCCAAGTCCGTCGGAATACATAATGGACATAAATTGTTGCACGTGATCAGACAGGATAATTACTCACGTGTCACCTGTCACAGTCGTATCTAGACGTATCTGGGGTCTCATATCACTCCAACTATACATGCCCCACACCATTACAGAACCTCCAACTTGAACACTCCCCTGCTGACATGCAGGGTCCGTGGATTCATGAGGTTGTCTCCATACCCCTACACGTCCATCCGCTCGATACAATATGAAACGAGACCCTTCCGACCAGGGAACATGTTTCCAGTCATCAACAGTCCAATGGCAGTGTTGACGGGCCCAGGAGAGGTGTGAAGCTTTGTGTCGTGCAGTCATCAAGGGTATACGAGAAAGCCCATAGCGATGATGTTTAGTTGAATGGTTCGCACGCTGACACTTGTTGATGGCCCAGCATTTGCGGAAGGCTAACACTTCTGTCACGTTGCACGATTCTCTTCAGTCGTCGTTGGTCCCGTTCTTGCAGGATCTTTTTCCGGCCGCAGCGACATCGGAGACTTGATATTTTACCCGATACTTGATATCCACGGTACACTTTTGAAATGGTCGTACAGGAAAATCCTCACTTCATCGCTACCTCGGAGATGCTGTGTCCCATCGCTCATGTGCCGACGTTCAAACTCACTTAAATCTTGATAACCTGCCATTGTAGCAGCAGTAACCGATTTAACAACTGCCCCAGGCACTTGTTGTCTTACATAGGCGCTGACGAATGCAGCGCCGTATTCTGCCTGTTTACGTATCTCTATATTTGAATACGCATTCCTATGCCAGTTTCTTTGGCGCTTCAGTGTAGAACTTTCATACAGATCAGCTGCACTGACTGAACTTGCCATTCACAGTTTGTCATATAACTCCTATTTCGTACGCCTCTCTAAGCTCAGCAGAAAATCGTATCGCAGATGTTGATGCATTTCGTCGTGAAGTTATTACGTGAGATGTCGAACCTGTTATGGAGTAGTTTCTCACCGACGAACTTATAAGGGCCTGCGACGGACGTTTTCTGTGACTGGCAACCGTGGCTAAAGTTACCAAAGCACATTTTTCGACACAGTCAATACTGCAGCCTGTGTGAGAGTCGCTTCAAGTCGTTTGAAGATCCAACCCTGATACTTAAGTCTAATTGAAGTGTTTGTGGTATTACGTCAAACCGCTTCAAGAGACTGCAATGCGCTCACATCAAAACTATTGAGACACTATGGGTCTGCCACGTAGAGCTGTTAGTTATACAGGGTGATTCACGAAGAAATGCAAATATTGTAATATGTTATTCTACAAGTAAAACTAAAGAAAAAAGTTCATATAAACGTGGGTCCACAAATGTTTAGTTACGGAATTAAGGCTAATAAAAGATTTTGCCTGATATTTAGCAACTTCGCTAATATGAAGCCATCGCAAACGTGTACTAGGTTAAAGTAAAGCACGATTTCCATTTATTTTGTTGTTATTGGCCTGGTGAATCTAATAAAACATGCCCCAGACGTGTATCTGCAGTAGTTTTCCAGAACATCCAGAGAAGCAACGAAGTAGGTAATTTCGTAAAATTTTTAATTCATTAAACCACTAGGCCCAATTTGTTTTTTAAATTCCAGACAATTGCACAAAGTTTTCAACAGAAGTTGTAGAGAATTTAATTTTAGTAAAATGATGGTAATAATGTTAACTGAAATTGTATGAATGTGTCAGATAATCTGCTTTTATTAGTACCATAGTACACATGAATTCATGTTAAACCGGAAAAAGCAAAGCTCAGTGTTAAGGAAGTTGTACAGTGTGCATACAATATCACAATAAACAGTAAAGCAATGTAATGAATATACTATGAGAAATTAAAACCTCTCATCAGTTTCCTTTTCATTACTTACAATTATTTCATTTCGTCATCATCATAATCATCATCAACAACAACAATAACAAAGATCAAAATAACTGTGGATTGTGTGAATGTTGACTTTCTCGGCATGTACTGCTGTTGAAAAGCTCTTGGGTTTCCAGCCAAGTATTGAGGTACCGATACAACGACATTTCGACGTGTGTTCGCCAGTGACTTTACCGTTCCGCTTTGTTGTAGTCTTGTTACATGCTACTTCCTTTCTTCCTGTGCTCCACTATTTCTTCAGTCAGATTAATTATGTTTAATTCTTTCCTAATATATTCATTTCACTTCTTAGCAAGTTATATAGGTAACTACCATTCTCATAAATTTCATCTCAGCACTTTTTTATTTGCCACTTAGGACGTATCCAGCACTCACACCCATGTGTCAACGTTGGTACTGTCATTACTTTATATACTTTGAGCAATGTATTTCTTATGCTACTTTTTAGATGTTCGATTGTGCCAAATGTTAACGGGGATTTACATGGCTTTCCACTGATAACGTCCTTTGATATGTAAGTAATACCACTCCCAAGATAAAGGAAGCTGTTAGCATGCTCTGTTGTTCATTATTAATGATTATTTTGGTCCTAGCTGGTTGATGTCCTCTAAATGCCATCACTCTTGTTTTTGGTATAGAAATCAGGGGTGCAGCTAACCTGTGGCAATGGGGTAATGCCCGAGGGCTCCCGAGAACAGGGGGCTCTGGCGCCCTAAGGAAAGAAAGGAAAAAATAATAACGAAAACTAAAAATAGAAAGAGAAAGTGGAGAAATTAGTAAAATTGATCAGTTAAGTGATGAGTTTTGCTATATTAAAGTAATCAGAGATGGCTCTGGAAATCCTTCCAAGTCAAGGACCAATCTACATTGACTCAAACAAAAATTAATTGAATCGATAGAATGAAAATGGACTAGACATGGGAAAATATTGCGGCTAAGGCCATGACCATGCGTCATGAGCGGCATATACACTGGCGTGCGAACAAGAATAAAACCATAGTTTAAATTTAATACTTAAACATGCTGTAGAGGCTAATAAAGAAAGAGCCTTGTATTTCGAAATAGTCGAGAACATCTTTTGGGCTCAGCATGGTACAGTGGAAGTATTTAAAAATTCATTGTTCTTACAAGGTAACGATAATCGCATTAAACCTAATGCGTTGGGCTGAGTTGTACGACGCTATCTATGCAGTGAAAGAGAGACTTATTGACGTCCTTAACTCTCTACTTACTTACTGTACTTTACGCGATCGGGCCCAGAAAACTACACGCAGCTACAAGGTTCTTCTTCTACTGGGTTCTGTTTCCTGTTTTCTGCCGCCAGCCATCCTCTGTGCCGAATGCAGTAAGTTCTCATGCATTCCGTCTCCCCATCTTTTCTTTGGTCTACTCAGCGGTCTTCTTCAACAGCGAGTAATATCCATGGATTCAAAGGCCATCGATGTTTATCCATCTGTGTGACATGGCCTGCCCATACAAGCCGTTTGGTTCTCATCAGGCATGCAATATCTAATGTGTTGTACATCTCGTCCAGCTTACATTAATGGTGGATCCTCCATTTTTGAGTCATCTGATCTTGAACTGGACCATATATCTTCTTCCGCTCGAAAATGAGAACATTACTGAAATCTTATTTTCTGGGCACTTCAAGTTTCAAAAACATACTGATCTACGGTTTGGATCAGTGTTTTGTACAGCTAGAGTTTGCAGTTACTTAAAACTCTAACTGCGACTGAAGTATGATCGGCTTGTGGCTTCGATTCTCACTTTATTTGTGTCTATATGACGCGTCGTCAGTAAGCATCACACCCAGATATTTAAAATTATAAAGTCTTTTCTACAACTGGGTTCTAATTGCCAGTGGTTGCGTCGGGCCTCTTGAATAGGCATGAGTTGTGCTCATCATAAGACATTCGGCCTTCGATTCATTCACAAGGAGACCAGTCTTGCTCTCTCCTGCACGGTGTTACTTATCTGCATCAGTTCTTTCTTGGATGTAGACAGCAAGACACGCCATCAGATTTTTAATTTTCTCACCTTCTACCTTGAGCCCCAAGAAAATGGCGGGAAAATTTTGCCAGGAAAAAGGTCACTTGCGCTATCACCACTAACCTGCCACAATTGGTCTAGGTCCCACAGGTGCTCACAAGTATCACTAAAGATATACATCTTATAAACTATACGAGCCTTTTACATCGAGTTATGACATTACCTCCGGATGATGTGGTTTTTTCATACAAATACCGCGACACTGAATATATACGGTGATCGCCGGAGTGTTATTAACAGACCAAAAGTGCCATTACACGCCGCCGGCAGTGTAAGCTCATGAATGAAATCATCGAATTTAGGAGGTGATTCGGCTATGAAACGTGGTATGAAGCCGGTATTTGCAACTTCCTCATGCCACCACTAGATATTTCTCCAGTATTTGTAATGCATTCTGTCTCAATACCACATCAGAGGTTCTGCCATTTATCCACTGGTGGAAATGCGCTCTGCGATTTGGAATCAGGTCTTTCCATTCAACCACATACCTGCCTTGAATCCTATGGAGAAGTCTTTTAATGATTACTGCCACTAGTGAATCATGTATCTGGCATTCTCATATGTCGAAAATAACCACCTTTTCTAACCTATTTGCTACAGTATAATTCCAACATTGTTTTAAATAGTACCTACGCATCTTGAAACTGCTCCTCAGACTATATCCTGCTATCCCAGAAACTTTGCGCATGCAATCGTTCCAATTTAAGTCGGAACAGAGCGGTAGTCAGAGAGAGTTGTATCTATCACTTTCTGGAACCTGTGTAGGAATGGGCTAAGCTGAGCTAGTGCGACAGGATCATGTTTTGACCACTCAGTGGAAATAGAAATATGTTGTCGTGGCTTTACCAATGGTGTATGATGTAGAAGGTCAGCCCCAAACAAAGCCCGCTCCTGCAACACGAGGCAGTATAAAAGACAGTATGAACAGTTACGGTGGTGTTTCTTATTGGGAAAATTGGGAAGACTCGAAATCATACAGGTACTGCAGTCCAAAGCAAATCCACGTCCCTCAGGGCCCATTTACGTCTACCACCCCAACATTCTGTCTTCGTTATTCTGTACTAATCAACAGTGAAAAGTTATGAACTATAAAATCTCCGCTAACTTCATCTGATAGAGAACTCGATAAGACTTTTATCACGTCTCAGTCTCTGCCAATGCATCGGAAACAAATACCGTATGTCTACCAGCAACGAGCTTATGCGGCGATCTTATTAAATATACGGGTATTGATCCACTGCACAGACCTGTGTAAAGTGTCAGTGCCCCTACTGCAGGAGGAGGCAGACCGTATCCCACAGACCATCAGTTGGAAGGCAGGCTCCCTCTGACCCTGTGTCATTGTTTGAAGCATTATTTTTTTTCTGCTGCAACACTCTTTGTGCACTGACATACATTTATTTTTTCCAACATGATGATTTATGATTTACTGGTAGACTGATGATGCGTTTTAGGGAGAGAGGGAGGGAGAAGTTGCTACAAGTCATTTGACGATTTTTTTCCTAATGTTCCATCAGGATGCATCAGTCGCGTGACATAGCCTATGTTCGACTCGTATACAACCGCTTGTTCTGTGTGGGTCTTAGAGCAGTGTCTACTTCTGATTGTAACAGTAAATCTCACGGTGATCAGAGGACTTCCATCTCATGTGTGATGAAACGACACACATTCCTCTAAACGAACGAAGATTTATGCATTGTACTCCATTCCCATGTCGCATCTTAAGTGTAAAATCGATACACAAACTGTAAAATGAAAAAAACTACTTTCTTAAAACATCAATTCTGTGTGATACATGCACAATATAGCTTTCCAGAGATGTATAGCATCCACTGTTCAGATCCGATCATGGTTCAGAAATTATACTATACTAGCACCACTCCTATAGAAAACGATTGATTATAATGGAGAATACCTCTTAAAAGGAAACAGATAAACGCATAGCAGCGGCGTTTGACATGTGAAATTACAAGTCACGCCTCCAATAACTCTGTAAACATCACATCTATCAAGCAGACGTATACACAGGGGATTGCAGTGTCTCACAAACACCTATCACTAACTTAGTTATGAAACTGAAGTATCGATGTGGGGTGGAGCACCATCGTGGAGGAACCACATGTTATGACGTACGCCTAACGGAATGTCTTCTAACAACGTTGGTAACAATGTTTCCTCTAGAAACGTTCGGTAATAGTTTCCATTCAAACGTGCAGGTAAAACATAGGACCCAATAATGTAATTATCGAGCATACCCGCCCGCACATTTACGGAAAATCGTCGCTGAAAATGTGTTGCCACGGCGAGGATTGTGTACACTCCACGTGTGCATGTTATGGAAATTAGTCATTCCGTCGCGAGTGAAACACGCTTCATATGTGACGAGTATTTTGTTGACAAAATCAGGCTGCGCACTGTGTAACAAAAACCACTCTGAGAATTCACGTCGTGGAGGGAAATCTTGTTCTTCCGATGCTAGTACGCGTTGAATGTGGTAAGGGCGCAGGCGCTCCTCTTGCAAAGTGCGATGAACGACAGTGTGCGATATACCCACGTGGCGGGCGATGCTTCTAGTACTCTGAAAAGGATCCTCCTGGATGCGGTCCATAATTCTTTCCTCAACTTCCAACGTACGATCGGCGCGTTGTGAGCCTCTGCCTTCTGCGCGGAGCAGTAAAGAGCCAGTATCTCTCAATCTAAGGAAATTAAATACGTACTCGTCAGTTGCATTCTGTCATGATGTAACAAAAACGGAAAGCATATCAGAACAGAAGATACGTTTCGCATACGGACGAAAATTTACAAAGATGCAGATAACTACTGTGCTTTATTAAGATGTAAATGCATAATAATCGCATACAAGTAGAGCATTACAATGACCCAAACCTTTGGAGCACAGCAGCAAATGTCTTTCGTGCAGGAAGTCGTCGTTGTGGGAAGCGTTCTCGATAAATTCGTACAGCTGTCCTCGCAACAGCTTTTGCCTAGCCATAAATTAAATGCATATCTCATAGTTCAGCTATGGTAAATATCCTTTCCATCCTAACAGTCACAGAGCTGCAATAACATCTGCACAGGTTACTCGCCTACTGTCGTCGCTCGGTGTATTACAATGACGCAGCCATTCAGGCCGCAGTTGCCTATGTGTTTACGATTTACGCTCGCGATGTCAACACGCGCAGCGGGCAATAACAGGAACCGATCGCTTACGTACGTGCAAGGCCAAGTATCTACTTTTCCAAAACTATTATCCTGAGACGAACTGTTTTTTTCTGGGACAACCGTAGGAAATACGCAAACATGTTACTAGACTTTATTGTCAAGCATTGCGAGATGTGCTATCTGTATAATTTTGGCGTCTTATACCGTTTACACCCTGTATATTTCATGGTTTCTGGACGAAACAAAAAAAATTGAAGTAAGAATGGTCAATATTTTGTTGAATTATTTATCTAAACGAAAGAAATAAAACAGATTAGAGAAACATTTGACACACCTTTTGCTGAAATTCGAAATTAGGAGGGCTTGCTGAAAAGTAATGCCTCCGAATTTTTAAGTGAAGACTCTGAATGCTTTTTAAACAAAACAAACGGTGTTAAATACTACATCTTTATTTTTCGGGTTTACATATTTATTTCTCAAAATAACCACCCTGACGACGAACACATTTCTCCCATTGAGAGACTAATTTCTGATACCATAACTGTTGCTTTGTTGATGGAGCCACAACCTTAACTCATCGTGTGAGAGTCCGCGACTGTCAAACACTTCTGCATTCAGTAAAAGTCGACAGACTGCCATTAGATACTTCTTAGTTATTCATAAGTTAGCAACAATACTAAAGGAGTACTACAACAAATTAAAGATAAAAGGAGTTAGTCTGCGTGGACTTCTTCCGCAGCAAGCTGAGAAACATTTGTTTTCTAAATAAAAATCGCCTTTTCTTGCTGCACTGTATTTCATTTGTACCAGCCGCGTTTCGCCTTTTTTCGTTGTAAGACATCATCAGTGGGATCTAGAAAGATAGAGTTTTGTTTTGATATGTGTTGTTTGTAGATCTAAATACAATTCACGACTCGTTTTTTGTGTAAATAAGCGATTACTTCTTTATTCACGTGCAAAAACTTACATGAGCCGTTTTAACATCTACTAATAACACATGTCAAAACAAAACTGTACAATTCTAGATCCCACTGATGATATCTTACAGTGTAAAAGGCGAAACGCGCCTGTCAGAAATAAGATGCAGCGAAGGAAGAAAAGACGGTTTTTGTTTACAAAACAAATAAACTGAAAATAAATGCAGAATTTTGTCTTCTCTTATCACACCGCTGACTGACTTGTACTTAGTGTAACATTTTAGTAAGCGAAATGAATATCATAACAAAAACACCAATACCGTTGACGTTACTGTCCGCGGATGCTCGTGTCGTCTGTATTTCTTGGAGCAGCGTACGGCTCTGAGGTCTCTTTGCTGCACTTGCGGTGACGTCAGGTGTAGCTCGACTGAATTCGGCGCCACATGTAGATGCAAATGGTCCAAATGGCTCTGAGCACTATGGGACTTAACTTCTGAGGTCATCAGTCCACTAGAACTTAGAACTAATTAAACCCACCTAACCTAAGGAAATCACACACATCCATGCCCGAGGCAGGATTCGAACCTGCGTCCGTAGCGGTCGAGCGGTTCCAGACTGTAGCGCCTAGAACCGCTCGGCCACTCCGGCCGGCACACGTAGATACACCTCAGACAGATAAACAGAACTTAATCTAAAGAAGCGATGATTCCAAACAGAGATAACTTTAATTCTCCAGAAGTTATTATCCCACTTCTCACTAATGGGAAATTCGTCACACTTGTTCATTTACGTTCCACCGCGGTACGAGAGTTTCCGATCAGTTCACTACCTTTAATCAGAGTTTTTACTGATAAAACCGCTGAAAATCTCCTGCTCTCTGAGGCAGGTGAAATCGTCGAAGGATGAAAATCAGATGGGGCCAGTTCGGGAAGGAATGGAGGATGATCGATGACAAGGGAAAACAAAGTGTTAGATTGCTGAAGCTGTCGCAGCTCTAGTGTGTTCTGGCATTGTCGTGCTGAAGCAGAGGGTGTTACATGCTTTTTCTCTTGAGGTGTGGAATTACAAAACTGTTCTGTAAATATGCGCGCCTTGACACACATTGGCAACGAGCACGACAGCCTTCTCAGCAGGAAATACTTAAAACGCACCAAAAAGACAAAGAGCGCAGCGGTGTATACCGCTATGTGAAGGTATTGTTTGTTCTTGTTGTTGTGGTCTTCAGTTCTGAGACTGGTTTGAGGCAGCTCTCCATGCAACTCAATCCTGTGCAAGCTTCTTCATCTCCCAGTACCTACTGCAACCTACATCCTTCTGAATCTGCTTAGCGTATTCATCTCTTGGTCTCCCTCTACGATTTTTACCCTCCACGCTGCCCTCCAATACTAAATTGGTGATCCCTTGACGCCTCAGAACATGTCCTACCAACCGATCTCTTCTTCTAGTCAAGTTGTGCCACAAACTTCTCTTCTCCCCAATCCTATTCAATACTTCCTCATTATGTATGTGGTCTACCCATCTAATCTTCAGCATTCTTCTGTAACACCCCATTTCGAAAGCTTCTATTCTCTTCTTGTCCAAAATATTTATCGTCCATGGTTCACTTCCATACATGGCTACACTCCATACAAATACTTTCAGAAACGACTTCCTGACACTTAAATCTACACTCGATGTAGACGAAGTCAAACCAGATGTTTTATTTATCTGTGAACACTGGTTAGATGAAGCAGAAGGTGACTATTACAGAGCCTTTGAATATTTGGACACGGTAAATTCATGGTATCGAACTACTACAATTCATGATAGTGTATCTGTATATGCAAGCAAGACTCTTAGTGTAAAGGAAATAGACTTCAAAAACTTTTCCACAGACCTAAATCTAGAATTAGCTTCACTAGTGCTAATAGATATTGACCTTATTATTGTCTCTCTGTACTACTCACCAGATGGTTATTTTGAAAACTTTATTGCACAAATGGAAACCTGTTTGTCCTACCTAACACGTCTTAAATCTAAAATTGCACTGTGTGGAGATTTCAACACACATATAGGTGATGGAAGCAATAAAGAGAGAGTCTTCATGACTTTTATAAATAGCTATGGGCTGTTTGTTGCAAACCGACTGCCAGCGAGAGGTGATGCCTACCTAGACACAGTTATCACTAACCTCAATATCTGGGACTATAATATCAGTGTAGTTGAAACAATGATTGCCGACCATAGTGCATTAGTAATAGAAATAAGTATGAAATGCTCGAGTCAACTGCAACCAAGCTCATGGCACTCCATTTCCACATTTAGTAAAAGACTCATAAAAGAAGAAAGACTGAATTAACTTAAAATAGCCCTGACAAGTGTAAACTGGCAGCAAAAAATTGCAGGAAAGGGGCCAGTGCCTCGTTTGAATGTCTGTTCCAATCATTATAAGCTAAATTTGATGATTTATTTCCAGAAATCCACAAGACGTATCCTACAGGCAAAGATAAAGGAAGGGACAAACCTACTACAGGGAAGATGTGGTATACCCCTGAGCTAAACAAATTAAAATCCATTGTGCTAATTTTCAGGGACCGTATGAAAGCAGCTAGAAATCTCCCATCTAGAGCCAAACGAATTTACAAAAAGCAAGTGGAAGAGGCGAAAAAGAGATACAATGACAGGTTCATTAAAGAGGCTCACAATTCATGCCAAGCAGCTTGGAATCCGGTAAACGAGTACAGATAAAAGCCTACCTCAGCCCTAAAGTTCGGTAGCCCTGACGCCTTCAATCAGTACTTTGTGAGAATAGTGAAAGATACTGTTAATGAAATACCTGACTCAGGCTTAGTCCCCACAAGTCACATGAGAAACATAACCAGTACCACTTTTAAACGATTTATTGCAGCAAAATAGCCATTATAGTTACACATTAGATTACAATCATTTGAGAGTGAATTACAAGGATATATTGAGTGTCTGCTTAATTCTTAGTAGGTTACATTCAGTGCAGGTATTATAACAGATCATCATTTAAGCCATTTATTGCATAGTCTCTAATTGATCTGGTCCTCTTGTTGCATATTTCTATATGGTGTCTCTCACAAGACTGACCACATAGTGTACACTTGCAAAGGTTTGACGGTTCGTGGTATATTGTATTTGCACAAATTTCATGGTGGAATCCGTGTACTGCGAGTCTTGTAAGTTCGTGTCTCATCTCAAAATTTGCTGCTGTCCAAGTGCGGTCGATCATGGATCCGGATTCATAGAATTCCGTTGGTACTTCCTCTCTTTTCTTGAGTAGTGATCTTAGTAGGTTCTCTGATGCTGATGTGTTGGGAAGTAAGAACCTTATCCTTAGCTCCTCGATGAGGAGAGATTCTCGGGCGAGAAGGTAGACTAATCTCGATCTTGTGGTTTTTGCTACCCCCAATGCTCTTTTGATATAGGTTGCTTTTACTCTTTCCAATGTTTCTAAGTTCTTTTCATTTAGGTATATCCATATGATTTCTATCCCATAAGCCAGTATCGGTATTATTTTTTATTTGAAGAGTGCCATAGCTGTGTCTAGATTTAGTGTTCTGATGGAACTTATTTCGTTTATCGCTCTGATGGCCTGTGTCGCTTTCTCTGTTGTGTGTTTAGTGAAGCACTTTGCGGGCGTCTGGAGTGTTATCCCTAGATATTTGTAATCTTTTTGATAGATATTTGCTTTCCTTGTAGTGGAATTCTTGTCGTTTTTGGGATTTGCCGCCTGGTCCGAATACCACCATTGCCGTCTTGTCGGTGTTGATTACAAACTTGTGTTTTGTGCACCATTTTTTCACGTCTTCCATAGTCTCCTGTAGTTTCTTTAAGTTTTTTTGAGCCTACCACAATGTCGTCCGCGTAGGCATATGCTTCGACATCTTTGTCATGAGCGATTTCCATAATGTCCTTTGCTGCCAGAATGAACAGGAGCGGGCTTAGTGGGTCTCCTTGGAGTACTCCGTTTGTTTGCCTTATTGGTTCAGACAGGTCGAGGTTGTCCGAGATCCTTATCTCATTCCATTCATTTATGGAGTTTATAATCCTCGTCCAGACGCCGTCTCTTCCCAGGGTTTCGTCGAGCATCCTTTTTACTAATGGTCGATCGAGGAGGTCGAAGGCCTTTGTGAAGTCTACGAATACAGCATAATGTTTTTGCTTCTTATCGATGGTTTCCCATATGTTTTTAAAAGCAGCTCCACTGCTTTGATAGTGGATCCTTTTTCCCTGAACCCGAATTGAGATTCTGGGAGGTGGTCTTCCAAAGTGTGTCTTATTCTTCCTGTGATTAGTTTTATGAATACCTTAAAAGGGTTGTTTTCCAAGGCTATTCCTCTGTATTTAGTAGCACTTTTGAAATCTGGAAGGAAGTGCACCCTAAGGATATCGTAAAAATAGTTAAGTCATACAAGAACTCAGAGAGCACAGGTATCTATGGTATGTCTTGCACAATGCATTATATATATATATATATATATATATATATATATATATATATATATATATATATATATATAAAATTATTATAGAGCTTGCTCAACCATTATCTATAGCAATAACGAATGCTTATCCTCTGGTGTGTTCCCAAAATTTCTTAAACTAGCACGGACAGTACCAAGCTACAAAAAAGGTGACCTGTGTGAACTGTCCAACTACAGACCAATTTCTATCATTCCTATTCTAGCTAAAGTTATGAAGTCTGTTATGAAACTCCAGTTACAGAATTACTTTGAAGTAAATAAGCTCTTCCAGGACACGCAGCATGGTTTTCGCAAGGGAAAGTCAACGTTTACGGCAGCACTGGACGTAACCAGAAAAATAAGGCAAGGATTCTAAGACAGAGAAAGTGTAGCACTGACACTTCGTGATCTTAGCAAGGCATTTCAGTGCATTTCCCACAAGATACTGCACAATAAATTGAAGCATTACGGTGTCGGAGGTGTTGTTCTGGCAACTTTTCACTCTTATCTGGAAAACCGGAGACAAGTGATATCAATTCACGGAGCAACATCACAAGAACAAAATCTGGAATATGGAGTACCCCAAGGGTCCATCATAGGGCCTCTACTGTTCCTTATTTATGTCAATGATATGGGTTATAACAACAATATGTTACAGTTTGCTGATGACACCACCCTTTTTGCCAAAGGAAGAACCGCTGCAGAATCACTCCAAGAAACAGATGTACTCTTCCAAAACATTAAAGAATGGTTCATCAAAAATGAAATGAAAATGAATGAAGAAAAAACACATCATCTGATATGCACCCTTAACAACATCGGATGCCATGATAATATGGAGGGTGTCAAACTGTTCGGCTTCAGGATAGACAGGAAACTAACAATGAACGAACACACAGTGTACATGTGCTTCAAGTTCTCGCGTGTAATATACACTCCTGGAAATGGAAAAAAGAACACATTGACACCGGTGTGTCAGACCCACCATACTTGCTCCGGACACTGCGAGAGGGCTGTACAAGCAATGATCACACGCACGGCACAGAGGACACACCAGGAACCGCGGTGTTGGCCGTCGAATGGCGCTAGCTGCGCAGCATTTGTGCACCGCCGCCGTCAGTGTCAGCCAGTTTGCCTTGGCATACGGAGCTCCATCGCAGTCTTTAACACTGTCAGCATGCCGCGACAGCGTGGACGTGAACTGTATGTGCAGTTGACAGACTTTGAGCGAGGGCGTATAGTGGGCATGCGGGAGGCCGGGTGGACGTACCGCCAAATCGCTCAACACGTGGGGCGTGAGGTCTCCACAGTACATCGATGTTGTCACCAGTGGTCGGCGGAAGGTGCACGTGCCCGTCGACCTGGGACCGGACCGCAGCGACGCACGGATGCACGCCAAGACCGTAGGATCCTACGCAGTGCCGTAGGGGACCGCACTGCCACTTCCCAGCAAATTAGGGACACTGTTGCTCCTGGGGTATCGGCGAGGACCATTCGCAACCGTCTCCATTAAGCTGGGCTACGGTCCCGCACACCGTTAGGCCGTCTTCCGCTCACGCCCCAACATCGTGCAGCCCGCCTCCAGTGGTGTCGCGATAGGCGTGAATGGAGGGACGAATGGAGACGTGTCGTCTTCAGCGATGAGATTCGCTTCTGCCTTGGTGCCAATGATGGTCGTATGAGTGTTTGGCGCCGTGCAGGTGAGCGCCACAATCAGGACTGCATACGACCGAGGCACACAGGGCCAACACCCGGCATCATGGTGTGGGGAGCGATCTCCTACACTGGCCATACACCTCTGGTGATCGTCGAGGGGACATTGAATAGTGCACGGTACATCCAAACCGTCATCGAACCCATCGTTCTACCATTCCTAGACCGGCAAGGGAACTTGCTGTTCCAACAGGACAATGCACGTCCGCAAGTATCCCGTGCCACCCAACGTGCTCTAGAAGGTGTAAGTCAACTACCCTGGCCAGTAAGATCTCCGGATCTGTCCCCCATTGAGCATGTTTGGGACTGGATGAAGCGTCGTCTCACGCGGTCTGCACGTCCAGCACGAACGCTGGTCCAACTGAGGCGCCAGGTGGAAATGGCATGGCAAGCCGTTCCACAGGACTACATCCTGCATCTCTACGATCGTCTCGATGGGAGAATAGCAGTCCGCATTGCTGAGAAAGGTGGATATACACTGTACTAGTGCCGACATTGTGCATGCTCTGTTGCCTGTGTCTATGTGCCTGTGGTTCTGTCAGTGTGATCATGTGATGTATCTGACCCCAGGAATGTGTCAATAAAGTTTCCCCTTCCTGGGACAATGAATTCGCGGTGTTCTTATTTCAATTTCCAGGAGTGTAGCTTCTGAGGAGGTTAAAAGGTGTATTGAGTGACCAATATCTCATAACAGTATATTACGCCCTATTCCATGGCCACATTAATTATGGCCTAGTGTTATGGCGACATTCTGCTGGTTGTAAGGATGTGCTAATTCTACAGAAAAATGCTCTCAGAATAGTCACATCAAGCAAAAGACAGGAGCACTGCAGGCCTATATTCAAGCAGTTAGGAATTATGACAGTTTTCAGGCAGTATGTGTTTTTCTGTCTCATCAGCGTGAAATAAAACCAAGGAGTCTTCAGAATGAGGCACGATATTCAGAATCACAATACCCGTAACAAAAGGAGCATTGAAATACCCAGGTGTCGACTGACAGGAACGCAAGACAGCTTTCCAGTGGTTGCCCTAAAGATGTTCAACTCACTGCCTCATGAAGTGCAATCCCTGCCCTAGGAACATTCAGAAGGAGAGTAGCACAGGACCTGAAAGAACACCCATTGTACTCCATTGGTGAATTCTTCAATAGTGACCGAAGTGAATGGACAAACAAATATTGTTTCTATTAAGTATACATGTCTAAATTTTGTGAATATTTTTTTAATGTATATATGTGATTAATCTTGACACAGTATGTCCAGTCATGTCTGGTAAATGACATAGATCTAGTAATAAAGTAACAAATTTCTCTTCTTCAGAAACGCTTTCCTTGCCATTGCTAGTCTCCATTTTATATCCTCTCTACTTCGACCATCATCAGTTATTTTGCTCCCCAAACAGCAAAACTCCTTTACTACTTTAAGTGTCTCATTTCCTAATCTAATTCCCTCAGCAGCACCCGACTTAATTCGACTACAATCCATTATGTTTAACACTGATCTATACAATCAAACAGAAATGTGTATGTAATTAATACATGGCTGGATTGACATTATAGATGCTATAAATGATCATAAAAATTGTAGAAATAATACTGACGAATGTTTCCAAATTGTAAAATGTGGTTAACACGTTTTTAGTATTTCAGTCTACATTCTAAAAAACTTTTCTTACAAAGTTTCATATTTGAATCTGAATAATTTATACTTAACTATCTGTTTAGCCGTAAACAGAAATGAAAATTTTGTGTTTCGTCAAAAAAGGTTACTGGATCGAGTAGTTGCTATACTGGAAACTAAAAATAAATGTGTGCCACTGAGCAGTTCCATTAGAAAGTCCCCGTAAGACCGATGCGTCGCTCTCATCTTGTCCTTTCTGGTGTGTCCAGGTGCTGGAGCGGACGGCGGCCACGGAGCAGCAGATCGCGGACGTGAAGCAGGCGCTGCGCAACCACGAGGTGGCGCTGCGGAAGGTGCAGACGCGCCTGCACGCGCGCCTTGCCAGGCCCGGCGCCGAGAACTGCCGCGACGCGCCGCAGGCCGCGTGCGTTCCCTTTCCTTCTCTTTACTTACCTGTCTATCTACATTTTGTCTTGCAATCATCAAAACCGTGGCTTTTGTAAAAGACATACGAGAAGGCAATATAGTTATAATTCTTGGAAAGTACAAATTACACTACTGGCAATTTGCTACACCAAGACGAAATGCAGATGATAAACGGGAATTCATTGGACAAATATTTTATACTAGAACTTACATGTGATTACATTTTCACGCAATTTGGGTGCATAGACCCTGAGAAATCAGTACCCGGAACAACCACCTCTGGCCGTAGTAACGGCCTTGATACGCCTGGGCATTGAGTCAAACAGAACTTGAATGGCGTGCACAGGTACAGCTGCCCATGAAGCTTCAACACGATACCACAGTTCATCAAGAGTAGTGATTGGCGTATTGTGACGAGCCAGTTGCTCGGCAACCATTAACCAGACGTTTTCAGTCGGTGAGAGATCAGGAGAATGTGCTGGCCAGGGCAGCAGTCAAACATTTTCTGTATCCAGAATGGCCCGTACAGGACCTGCAACATGCGGTCGTGCATTATCCTGGTGAAAGAATGGCCCGTACAGGACCTGCAACATGCGGTCGTGCATTATCCTGCTGAAATGCAGGGTTTCGCAGGGATCGGATGAAGGGTAGAGCCACGGGTCGTAACACATCCGAAATGTAACGTCCACTATTCAAAGTGCCGTCAGTGCGAACAAGAGGTGACCGAGACGTGTAACCGATGGCACCCCATGCCATTCCGCCGGGTGATACGCCAGTATGGCGATGACGAATACATGCTTCCAATATGCGTTCACCGCGATGTCGCCAAACGGATGCGACCATCGTCATGCTGTAAACAGAACCTGGATTCATCCGAAAAAAATGACGTTTTGCCATTCGTGCACCCAGGTTCGTCGTCGAGTACACCATCGCAGGCGCTCCTGTCTGTGATGCAGCGTCAAGGGTAACCGCAGCCACGGTCTCCGAGCTGATAGTCCATGCTGCTGCAAACGTCGTCGAAATGTTCGTGAAGATGCTTGTTGTCTTGCAAACGTCCTGGTCTGTTGACTCAGGGATCGAGACGTGGCTGCACGATCCGTTACAGCCGTGCGGATAAGATGCCTGTCATCTCGACTGCTAGTGATACGAGGCCGTTGGGATCCAGCACGGCGTTCCGTATTAACCTCCTGAACTCACCGAGTCCATATTCTGCTAACAGTCATTGGATCTCGACCAACGCGAGCAGCAATCTCGCTATACGATAAACCGCAATCGCGATAGGCTACAATCCGACCTTTTTCAAAGTCGGAAACATGATGGTACGCATTTCTCCTCCTTACACGAACCATCACAACAACGTTTCAACAAGCAACGCCGGTCAACTGCTGTTTGTGTTTGAGAAACCGGTTGGAAACTTTCCTCATGTTAGCACGTTGTAGGTGTCGCCACTGGCGTCAACCTTGTGCGAATGCTCTGAAAAGCTAATCATTTGCATACCACAGCATCTTCTTCCTGTCGGCTAAATTTCGCGTCTGTACCACGTCATCTTCGTGGTGTAGCAATTTTAATGGAGAGTAGTGTACTTAGCCAGTATCCTCGTCAGTTTGAGAAATGTTCCCCAATACGAAGACAGGCAAACCTCGCACAAATTCAACTCCAGTGAAGCTCAAATAGAGGCGACGATCCTCACATTGTCGCCTAAGGCTTACCGAACGCGCGAATCGCGCAGTGGAAGCCTACGGAATTGCCCCGGCGGCTCGGCACTCACTCGTGTCGTGACGCAGGCTGTCAGTTGTCGCAGGCTCTGTATCCCGTACGCTACAGGTGTGCGCGTTTCTGGGAGGAGTGGAGTGACACGCTGAGTGGTTGCGGTCGTGTCGTGTATGTGCAGGCTGCTGGAGGAGGCGCGGCAGGTGCAGGAGAACGTGGGGGCGCAGCAGGTGGAGCTGCGCCGGGCGCAGGCGGCGCTGGCGGCGCTGGTGGCGCGCCGGGCCGCCCTGGAGCACGAGCTCGCCTGCAAGGAGCGCGCGCTCGCCCTGGACCGCCGCTGCCGCGCACTGCGCGCCGGCTACCCCTCCACCACCACCCTGGCCGGCTACTGACCGCTGCCTGCGGCACACCCGCCTCTCCAGACCGGCGGCGTCCCGGGTCACCCCCCTTCTCCCTAGGTGAAGCTCGAGACAGCCAGCGTGGCGTTCCTGACGTCGTAAGAAAGGCGGCTCAGGCGTGCACGAACTGATAGATGTCTCTGCGGTCAGGTTATCGTAATCCTGCAGCAACTCGCGATATCTTCAGGTGGAACTTTCACTGCACTTTTCGAAACTGTTGCTGGCTTTTCTTACATCGTAGCCGAGGTCATGCCTCCTTCATTTGGAATTTCTTAGGTCCATACTCACCCTCTCCACTGTACAAGGCTGACTGTGTAAGTATGTGCATACAGGGTGTTACAAAAAGGTACGGCCAAACTTCCAGGAAACATTCCTCACACACAAGAAAGAAAATCTGTTATGTGGACATGTGTCAGGAAACGCTTACTTTCCATGTTAGAGCTCATTTTATTACTTCTCTTCAAATCATATTAATCATGGAATGGAAACACACAGCAACAGAACGTACCAGCTTGACTTCAAACACTTTGCTACAGGAAATGTTCAAAATGTCCTCCGTTAGCGAGGATACATGCATCCACCCTCCATCACATGGAATCCCTGATGCACTGATGCAGCCCTGGAAAATGGCGTATTGTATCACAGCCGTCCACAATACGAGCACGAAGAGTCTCTACATTTGCTACCGGGTTTGCATAGACAAGAGCTTTCAAATGCCCCCATAAATGAAAGTCAAGAGGGTTGAGGTCAGGAGAGCGTGGAGGCCATGGAATTGCTCTGCCTCTACCAATCCATTGGTCACCGAATCTGTTGTTGAGAAGCGTACAAACACTTAGACTGAAATGTGCAGGAGCTCTATCGTGCATGAACCACATGTTGTGTCCTACTCGTAAAGGCACCTGTTCTAGCACCACAGGTAGAGTATCCCGTATGAAATCATGATAACATGCTCCATTGAGGGTAGGTGGAAGAAACTAAAATAGCTCTAACATGGAAATTAAGCATTTCCGGACACATATCCATATAACATATTTTCTTTTTTTGTGCGTGAGGAATGTTTCCTGAAAGTTTGGCCATAGCTTTTTGTAACAACCTGTATAATTCTCCTTAGCAAATATGGTAGCTCATTCACAAATTGCTCTACTACTGTGTTCCCGGAGTCTTTCGTGTCAGCATATATAAATATAATCTCCTCGTTCTTTCAAGCAACATCAGTTCGAATAAACTACTCAAGATTTAGATGGCTATCTCCGCCATCATCATCAGGAGTAAAAACCGCTGACAACGAGGGTTGGTAAGGTTTTCCGCTTATAGAGGCACGATTGCAGCCTCTGGTATCAATCAGTGAGGGGCAAAACAACGCGTGGGCGGAAGGCGAAATGGACAGCTCATAGCAGCAACGGCGCGCCGTCGGACCAAGTGACGCCAGGGGGCCTATTCTGTATCTTTCCTCCATTGTGCCGATCGTTTCGGTACTAAAGAGCACCGAACGGTCTAGTACTCGAATTAGAGTCCCTGGATTATTCAATATGCATTTCGGTAGCGATATCGTTCGGGTCTAAAGAACCGAAGCGCTGTTGTCGGTTCGTGTCGCGCGAGCCTATCAGAAGCAAGCGGCCACAGATCCGTGCATGCGCACTGCACCGCGCACAGCGACATTAACACAAAGCAGACGACACAGGCGCGCTATTCTTCCGAGTATAGGAAATTGCGTTTACGTTGCCACAACACATGACGCCGCATTCCATCGAGCTGACGTGCCCGCCTTCATCGCCCTTGCTCCTCCTTAACAGTATCAGGCGCAGTATATCCATTTCCATGATTCTCCGCTGAAATGCATAAGAATTTTTACAGTTCCTTTGACCACATGTTTCCGTGCAAGCATAATAACGATAGCGTATTTGACTGTATTCTGCAGAGTGTCGTAAATGCAGCATTGTGTCATCTTATTCTCATTCACACCGACATCGTGTTTTGGTTCAAAACTGGTTCAAATGGCTCTGAGCACTATGGGACTTAACATCTTAGGTCATCAGTCCCCTAGAACTTAGAACTGCTTAAACCTAACTAACCTAAGGACATCACACACATCCATGCCCAAGACAGGATTCGAACCTGCGACCGTAGCAGTCGCGCGGTTCCGGACTGAGCGCCCAGAACTTCTAGACCACCGCGGCCGGCTCGTGTTTTGGATTTTACGTTTCGGATAATTAGTTAGGAAAAGCGTATAGTACCATATTGTACTAATACATCTATAAAAACACCCGAAAAATTGATTCTGAGAGTTTTAAAGAATAAGAAGATAAACAGAATGTTTATGCCTCCCTACAAGCGTCAAGCATTCGTCTTTGCTTCCTTTTGATATCCAATGTTTGCCCCTACGGTCTACAATGTATGTACCATTGGTCCCTGTTAAAATTGTTGCCGTTTATTCTAATCTCAAGTGCCTCTTTTATAACGGAATGCCAATATATTGAAGCATAAGCCAAGACTCGTTCATTCTAACTGCATTTTGCGTCCGTTTTTCAGGCAATGCTCCCCTTTGTTTAATACGTCGCTTGTGCTCGGTACAACGCTCTGCCACAGTGCGAATAGTTTGACTTACATAGATGCTGCCGCATTCGCAAGGGACATCATACAAACCAGGCTATGTCGTCTCTAACAAGGCGGAGCATACCTCAGTCCATCTATCTGCAGAAAACGTCCTAACTTCCAGCTTCTTGCCCCACAGTACGGCAGAAAAGCAGCCGGCTTCGCCTCTTCTGCCGGTTCACAAGGTGTTCTTCTTTGGTGACTCCTGAAATCGTTTTTAATGCCTCCCTTGCTATAACTATTATCTCTGAACATATGTCTCAACTATTGCAGTCAGACTGTAGGTGGTCGTCGTCAAAAATAATCTACTACCTGTCTGCTACTTTTCAGAAAGAATAGGATTAAATCCCATTTGAGTGCTATAGTTTTTATTATTTTTTTCCTTCATGGTTTTTTTTTTCACTTCTAGCAACGATTTACTAATGTGAAATATGCAGAGTTGCACCGGAGCATGATGTCCATTGGAAAAGCCAGCTCTAAGGTTAGGTTAGTACCCCTGTTACTGCTGTTTGGTGTGGTCCCACGTGCATGAGAAATTTTAGAAAATGACACACACGATTACTTTGCAAGCACTCCTCTTTTCAGGCGCGCTCTTTAATTATACTTGGAGTATACCACTTTACAAAACTCAGGCAGTTTCATTTTCAATTGGGCTCTTTCATTTTATGGAAGGTTGCACTATCTGATCTCAAAATTTCAGTCTCCAAAGTTACCCCATGCTACTGCCACCGACATTGAGTGCTTTTGATATATAATTTGCTCCACAAACTGACCGCATCAATTATTTCACACCCGTTCCGTTTGGCGAGCACTGATAAATAAGGCGCTTCAAATCAAATGCTTCACGGATATGTGACGAATGATGCTCTCGTGGCAGCGAAAAGTTTGCTGGATTCGTTTAATTTATGCGACAAACATGTTTGGAAACTTGAAGAACTCTGTCAGCACTTCGCTACAAAATCCATTTTGAATATCACCGCTACAAAGGGAGTCATTAGCGTGAGCATACTGTAAAGATTTCCGACGCATATATTGGTTCGTGCTAAACTACCAAGCTGCCTTTCTTGAAACGCGAAAAACGTTAGCCAATCAGAAGACCTAATACCCTGGCTGCTGCGAGTGGCAGATTCTTCCTCCAATGCCTTCCTTTGTAGTTTTTCTTTATGTTCCTTGCTGGTTTAGTGGTAGAGTCCACATAAAATGACTTGTCCATACGTGCGCAGGTGGCGTGGTAGAGAAGGCGGCAACGGTACTGGTAAGGGTGCCGTGGTGTGAACCACCGCGCAGTAGCGGGGGTGCACTTCCACGGCAGAAACTTTCTCAGAAACGAGTAACCTGAAAGCTAGAGCTAGCAAGCCTGCAAACGACCGCATTAAATATTTATGTCAGTACAACTAACAATTTGACAAATACGACAGTGGTTTGATAAGCCCGGTAAAAATGCAAGAAAAACATGTTTGTTTCATAAACAACTCACCTTACTTCTTGACAAAAGTCTCCTCTGAGCGACGCTCCAGCTACTTCATTCAATCGGAAAAATACGTTCTGTCAAATTTCGCAAAATACTGCAACTATCACTTCCTCATGTGATAAAAATTTCTTCTCAGCCAACCAGTTTCACGTTAGGGAACAGGAAGAAGTCGCTTGGTGCTAAGTCTGGCGAGTAGGGTGGATGTCGAACCGATTTAATGCGGGGTTCATGCATTTCGCCATTCTTACGGCTGATGTGTGGGATATTGCATTATCCTGGTGAAAGAGCAATTTTTTGCATGCCAACCTTGGTCTTTCTTCAGCCAGAGCAAGTTTCAAACGATCCAACGATGAGGCATGATAGGACCCGGTTATGGTACTGCCTTTTTCCAAGTAATCTATGAGGATTATTTCTTGAGAATCACTAAAAGCGGTAGCCATCGCCATACCAGCTGACAAAATGGTCTATCTTTTCCAGTCCACTTTGTACATCCTCAGTCCAACTATAGAATTTTCTGCATCTTCGCCGGCCAGGGTGGCCGAGCGTTTCTAGGCACTACAGTCTGGAACCGCGCGACCGCCACAGTCGCAGGTTCGAATCCTACCTCGGACATGGATGTGTGTGATGTCCTTAGGTTAGTTATGTTTAAGTAGTTCTAAGTTATAGGGGACTGATGACCTCAGAAGTTAAGTGCCATAGTGCTCAGAGCCATTTTTTTCTGCATCTTCTTCCAGTTCTTTTCTAAAGTAGTGAAACCATGGTAATTGCTTGTACCTGTGTTCTACCCCCTCCTCCTTTATTCTCTTTATTATGCGATTAGAATGTGTAGTGATCTCAAATAATTACACAAGCTTGATTATGATACTTCCCTGCGTATATGATGCGCAAAGACTATGGTGCAACACTATGTAGTAAAGAGATAGCAACAAGAATGCTCGAAGTATGCAGGTCGGCAGGCGGCAGCCTCTTCAGAACAAATGCGTTTTTGCGCATGGACCAAGTTATTTTACGAGACCTCTAACGTCTCAAACTACGCAATCAAAGGTACTGGGTTCGATCCCCAGTTGGTATTTTTATCTTTCACTTTTCACTCCCTTTATCTCAGGAAACGTTCGTTAACGCAAGAAATGCCGAGTTGCGCCGTGGCATGGAATCCACATTAAACTTTAAGTCCGCCAATAAATGGTTGGACAAGTCAGTTCAAAGGTCGCAAGATGGCAACGATATATCATCTCCAATAGGACCATGCCTAGTAAAGCACTGTAGTGTTCAAGTCAATCTTCAGGTTGATGACACAATTATATTTTCTATTTTGTTTACAAAATTTTGATTCCATATTACAAAAAATGTTATCAATAATAGAATTAAAAGAAGCATATCGTGCTCTTCACGTTTAACAGTCACCTTTCTTCTATGAGCAAACAATTTAGACTCATGTATTGTGTTTTATTTGAGAAAGAGGGATACGTAACAACTTTCACTTAGAATAACAATGAAACAAATCAAACCGGCGGGGTTTATTTACAGAAAGAAAAGAAGTTTATGTATTTCAGGGTGAAAACATAATTATTGACGTTGAAAGTTGGCATTACACCTCGACACCCTACGCCAAGGCCTGCCTGCTGCATGTGTAATTGTAGCGCTGTACCTCTCATGCACTATGCACTCTCTCAAACTTGGCACTGCAGTAGACTCTACTCTGCTGAGAAACCCAACATTATATACAGGGTGAGGCAGTGAAGAGAGACCGCCCCCAATATATCCAGAATGAGTTATGCTTATATTTCAGTGCCTATTAAGGTTTATAATTTTATTTGTCCAACATTGTACACAGGAGCTCAAACATTTTTATGCATTGGTAGATTTCCTGCCCCTACGTTCTTATATCATTTTTATGCATGTTGGTATTGTTCAATGTGGACACCGTTTGTAGCTAAACAGATATAGAAACGTTACTGCACTTCTCACCGCATGTTCATAAGCATAACAGGTATTAGGGCTCTACTGCAGCATAGATCCGTTATCTCTGTTCTGCAAATAATCGCCTTGATAAAAAAAAAAAAAAAAAAAAACTGAAATCCAGAGGAGTCAGATCGGAAGACAGAACGGGGCCAGGCAAATTCTGATCCAGCGCTCTGGAAATGTCTCATGGAGAAATGTGGTAACTTCCCCACGATAGTGGTGCGGGGAACATCCTGCTGGAAAATAACGACGGGAGGCATCTGTGGAGCTGCGTAGTTCGACAGTATGACGAGAGAGGTGTACCCTGCCATTAGACTCCGTAAGCAAAATGGGCGCATCACACCATGTTTACCTAATCCCAACCACACACTAACTTTTGGTATATCCCTTTCGTACTCAGTTGCTTCTCCTGGAGTCTCACCCATATCCGACAGTTATGTCAGTTAACTTTACCACAGATTTGGAAGGTAGTAGTTTCATCACTGAATAGCACTACATTGAGGTAGTCCTCGTTTCATCTATACGATGTAACATTTCAGCAGCAAAATCACATCGTCTGCGGTGATCTTCAGGCTCAATGTGATGCAAAAGTTGGAGTTTGTAGGCACGCAACTAAAGACATGTGTGCACAATGTCGCACACTGTCGAACGGGGGACAGCTAGTTCCTTACTAACTTGTCTGATGGAAGAGTTCCGCCCCATTGAGAAATGGATTTACGTATTGGAGGACTCAAGTTCCATTCTGTTCTTGCACGCCTCTGAACACGTATTACATATTTTAACTGTGCTAACTACAGCGCACACTACACCTTTAGGTGTGGCGTCCAGATTGTGACTGTCAGGAGTAAGTCTGACAGCTGCAAACAGTGAATATTTGTGCGTATGCGTTGTACGGCTCAACCCTGTCATGACATGTTGAGGATCACATCTTGGAAAATCCCTTTATCAAAAATGGTTCAAATGGCTCTGAGCACTATGGGACTCAACTGCTGTGGTCATCAGTCCCCTAGAACTTAGAACTACTTAAACCTAACTAACCTAAGGACATCACACACATCCATGCCCGAGGCAGGGTTCGAACCTGCGACCGTAGCAGTCGCACGGTTCCGGACTGCGCGCCTAGAACCGCGAGACCACCGCAGCCGGCAATCCCTTTATCGATTGCGTATTTACCAAACAACGTAAGATGTCGAGTTCTTTCGTTATAAACATTTCTTTGTGTAATACCTCTAGTCTGGACTCACTGTATATAGAGGTGCGGTTTTCGCTACGTTATAGCAGACAATATGGCGAAATTCCTGACGGCTGCAAGTAATTTTTATCGTTCATAGTCGCCCAGTAACGACACCGTTTTTCTAATGCAACTATATACTTTTATCTGTGAATTTGAAAGAACCTCCTAACAGAACTTCAACGACATAACATGTACAGGAG
This sequence comes from Schistocerca gregaria, assembly GCF_023897955.1. Classification (NCBI taxonomy): domain Eukaryota; kingdom Metazoa; phylum Arthropoda; class Insecta; order Orthoptera; family Acrididae; genus Schistocerca; species Schistocerca gregaria. Next base: position 433,117,575 of record NC_064921.1, read on the forward strand.
TTGATCAAATAGTATCAAGAGGGACTCGGCCAAACAGCATGAAGACAACAGCGCTGGAAACTACCGTCCCGCTCTCAGAAGTGATTTCTTAAACGTCTGCCCTGTTATACCAAATTTAAGCAAACAGGTAACTGAGGTATGGTTCTTGTGTTTACTTGAGTGCTTGAAGCCAATCAGTCTGCAACTGTAGCAATAATTTGATCGTAAAGCTACTGAGACGTTCACAGTCACAAAAAAAAGTGAATGTCGTTTATGATGAATGTCACCAAACTATGAAGAGCAGCAGCGGTGTTTTATACTGATGAGTACCCAGATCTTGCGACTCCAGAAAGCATGAAATGCCTTATAACACGACAGTTTGCAGCCGTTAATTCCAGGTCAAATTCAACATGTGGTATTGTTTCTCCAGAAACACTTTATAGTTTGTAGCAATGCTCAATGTCAACAATTTGAGCACTTGATATGACAGCCGTGATAACACACATACGAATTGTACACGAGTTACGTGCTTGCGTACATTTGGTATAATACGATGGACGTTTTTGGAACCTCTTCTCACTGTGTGACAGTGGTTTGCGGTGCTGTTATCTTGATACTATTTGGCCAAGTCACATATACATTATGTCGAAGTTCTGAGTAGATGAACGCAGGAAAATGTCCCACAATTACCCTCAAACTGGGGAGTCCACGCATCTTCAGTTTTCCACATTTTTGCACACCCGTAATATCTGTCTCGCTTTGTTCCACCCCATAGTGCTTGGCAATGTCCCAGTTTATAGAGTGGACATCTTTTCGCCCTAGAAACTTCACACTTTTTCCCTTTTATTCTAGCACATTAAAACGATACTCTTTCTTTTGGTCTGATGTATCTGCTCTATAGGCCACAACATATCTTTTGCTCGATCACAATCGGAACAGTTCTTAATCAGCAAAGAATAAATGTCTTTCTTCAAAATCCGATATGCTTGCAAGGAATAAACAATGCACTTCACTGGTAGTTTTCTCACCCTTCCCCCCTAAAAGTGTGGAGCACCAGGAACGTAGGGATACTTGGATTTGATTTGTCATCTGGCCCTTATAAGATGACCAGTTGTGTCAGTGCAAGCACCTGTGTGACCAGCTGTTCCATGGTCTTTTGGCATTGACTCTCTAGTCCAACTGTTTCTAGACTCATTTGAGCCTCCGCCACCTCAACCGAAGGAGTGCTGTTGAGTGTTGGTGATGGTATGATCCATGTTGGCTTCACTCTTTCAATGGACACCCAGATGCTTTTTCCAGTTTGCAAGATGTCTAGTAGTACTTCGTAAGACTCAGTGTAAGGGGGCTGTGGAGGAGCCCAGACAGCATGTGTGTGCAACATGGCGTGCACCAAAACTGGATCTTCACTATGGTGGGACACAGTGGCCATCTCGCCCTTCCCAGATGGTCAAGAACACGCTGCACCGGCAGTGGCAGCTCTGTTTGTGCCGGTAGTGATAATGTAGTCTGCCACAATTCGCAATGGCTCACTGTAAATCATCTCTGCTACCTATGCGCCTTACATGCAGTCCATAAGCCTAGAAGCATTAATAGTAATGCCTTCATCAAACTCTCTTGATGACACATGAGGGCTGCCTTCAGCATTCTGTGACAGCTTTCCTTTGCTCGCTGATTAATAACTGGTTATGTGATGGCGCTGGAACCTACACAGTCTAGACAGTTCATTGAACGGGTTAGTTTCAAACTGTTGGCCCTGGTCTTTCTTAATATGCAGGGGCATCCGAAAAGTGCTATCCAATGTGCAATGAACATCTTTGCTACTCTCAGCTGCTACGTATGTAACTGGTATAGCCTCTGCACTTCTTGTGCACCTGTCTACTGCCGTGAGCTGTGAGGGTTATAGTTGCAGACACTTACACTATAGTATGGCTGTGTTCAGAGGCCACTACAATAGTTATGTCATGTAGAACAATGTATAATCATGCCAACAAGGGTCTTCCGTGTCCACACACAAATAGTAAACTACTGACTCAGTTGTTCTGCAAGGGAAGAAGGCTACCCTTTTGCAGCTGTAGATGGTTAATGGACACGCATGCTGCTCTTAAAACAATGTATAATACAGTGATTCCTAAAGTCACAATATTTCCAGTCTTACTTAGCAATTCTAAATCTGCAGCTTATTAGAGTCACAGTCACTGCCAGAAATTTGTAAGAATGGTGTAATGATGACAGAATCTGTACCTCAGGTGTGTGAGAAATGTAATGATACTGATTTTTTTCCTACCAAAGTTTCTAATTTTTCAAACAACAATATTGTCCAGTAAAAAGCAGTTACCTTCTGCAGCCATACATGGGCAGTCATTGTTCCCAGCCTTGGTAGTTGCACTCAAAGGCCTTAACTTGGAGGGCCTTTAACATGTCAGTCACATTCTTTTGAATGCTCTCCAAAGCCCCAAAATGATATCCTTTTTAAGACATTTTTCAATTTCAGGAATCGAGAAGTCACTAGGACTAAGATCAGGTGAATAGCAGGGCTGTGGAACAACAAGAATGCCTTCTGAGGTTAAAAATTCCATGATGGAAGTGGCCGTGTGATATGGGGTGTTGGAATGATACAGCATCCACTTGCCTGCAATGGCCGGCCGGAGTGGCCAAGTGATTCTAGGTGCTACAGTCTGGAACAGCACGACCTCTACGGTCATAGGTTCGAATCCTGCCTTGGGCATGGATGTGTGTGATGTCCTTAGGTTAGTTAGGTTTAAATAGTTCTAAGTTCTAGGGGACTGATGACCTCAGAAGTTAAGTCCCATAGTGCTCAGAGCCATTTGAACCATTTGTCTGCAATGCCCAGTCTCATTTGAGTCACTTTTTCCTGGGCCTTTCAAGAACATCTTTGTAAAACTGCTGGTTGACATGCCACTTCCTGGCAAATTAAAACAGTGTGCCGGACCAAGACTCAGACTGTTGTGAGGCTGGGTCATGAGTCATGCTTGGGTAGCTCAGTCAGTAGAGCAGTTGCCCACAAAAGGCAAAGGTCTTAAGTTCGAATAAGTCTGGCACACAGTTTTAATCCCCCAGGAAGTTTCATACCAGCACACACTGCTGCGGGATGGAAATTTCACTCTGGAAACAACCACCACCCTGTGGTTTATCTCCGCAGTATACTTTTTTCTAGGTGTACTAGATTTCAAGTTTTGCAGGAGAACTTCTGTGAAGTTTAGAATGTAGGAGACAAGATAGTGGCGGAAATAAACCTGTGAGGACACGTCAAAAGTTGTGTTTGGTAGTTCATTCGATATGGCAATTGCCAGTAAAAGGCAGAGGTTTTAAGTTCAAGTCTCAGTCTGGCACACAGTTTTAATCCACCAGAAAGTTTCATATTAGTGCATAGTCTACTGCAGAGTGAAAATTTCATTCTGGAAATATAGTGACAGTTTTTCCTTACTGTTAAATGTCGTTCTGGTCTCACAAGAGCATGCATGCATTCTACTTTTCTGCCACTTTCTGAAGTTTGAGGTCTCCTGAGCGAGATTCATCTTCAGTGTGTTCTCAGCCTTGCAAAAAATTATTTGTGTCAGCAAAATACTAGTGCTCTTGATAAGGGATGTTCCCCAAAGGACTATTTAAAATTCTAAAAGGTCACACTTGCAGATTCCCCAAGTTTATCACAGAACTTAATGGCATTATGTTGCTCTAAATTCCGCTGTTACATTTTCATAACACACAACAAAAACACAACTTCATTGACAGCACTCTCAAAAATCACATGATGGCTGTATGGAGCTGAAACTCAGATTGAGCATCAAAGGGATGAACACACTGGTCTACACAAGTAGAAGAATGCATGCAATATTGTCAGTCTCATTACTTTTCTCACACACCTTAGACATCAGGGGCGTGTCAAGTCCTCTCTCTTGTCATCCCCCCACCCCTCCCCACCCCATCCCTTGCAGACACCAATGGAGACAATCAATTTCAAGGTTGTTAACCTATCTTCAGTTGCAGGGGGTGGACAAAAATATGGGAACACCAAAACCACAACAAATTACCATGTCTAATATAGTGCAGGAAAACCATTGGCATTCAAAACAGTTTCCAGTTGTCTCAGAATGGATAAATACATCTTGTATTATTTTCAAGGAAATCTTATACCATCCATCCTACAAAATAATGGAATGTTCAAATGATGATGGAGGTCAACAGTGATCATGTACTCTCTCTCTGAAGTAGGGCACAAAGGCTAAATAATATCGAGATCTGGTGACTGGAGGTCAGGGAAGATATGACAATTCATCCTCATGCTCACGAAGCAAGTTCTGGACAATGAAAGCAGTGTGAACTGGGACTCTGCCATTTTTTAACACATCATCATCGTTAGAAACAATCCTTATACCATGGGATGGACTTACCAGCTAAAATGGTCACATAATCCTTAGCAGTAATGTGACCTTGCACAGTGACCATGAGGCCCATGGAATACACTGATAGGCTGCCCAAATCACCCAATTGTCACCATGTTTCACTCTTGGAATGTAAACTCAGCCAGAAGTTGGGAACAGTGTGAAACAAGACTCATCTGACAAAGTGATATTCTTCCATTGCTCTATAGTACAGCTTTTATGACTTCAGCACCACTTCTTTGTGCTACAGTTTGCATCACTGATAAGTGATTTTAGAATTCCATCTTGGCCTGCAATTCCCTGCTTACGGAACTCCCTCTCATTGTTTTGGTACTGATAAGATTTGCACGTTCCATTCTGCAGCAACTTTTGCCGCTGTCTTCCTCTTATTTTTCATCACAACCCTCTTGAATGATCATCCATCATACTCACTCAGCCTACACTTTTGCTTGTGTTGTGACTTTCCCTGTATGCAGTGTAACTCTTTCACATGGTGCCCCTTAAAAACACCAAACACTTTGGCCACCTTGGCTGCAGAAGCACACACCATACAAGAACCAACAGTTTGCCAACATTCATCTTCACTGAGCTCTGACAATACGTTCAACTGCATACAACACTGTTCTAACCATGACGTACTTGCAACGTATGGAGGACATTGCACAAGTGCATTTGTGGCAAAATGTAACAGTGCAACCTGATGGCTTAGCTAGCATCTGCATTTATGTTCAAGCATGTATTTCTCACTGCATTTCTATATTTTTGTATAACCACTGCATGTATGTTCACATTGAAGAATTATATTCCAGTGCATACGTGATGTTATTGATTTACTTCCTGATCAAATTACAGCAAAAAAATTATCATTTATTTGTAATTTGAGGCAAATTTGTTCTTACTCTCAAATTACACAACTGGATATCTATGATATTGTCCAACAATGGGAGGTTTAAATATATACATTTTATATATTTACTGCTAAAAGAAGGTTATGCACCACCTGCACATCTGAAAATGTGTGTGGAATTAGATTGAAGTGAAAAAGGTAATAAAAGAACAAGACTCAAACTTAAAAAAAAAAAGCACTTTACAGTGATTTTTGGACAACATGGTTGTGGAGAGAGCCAGTGATTAGTATGATTAATCAATAATTCAAGAACAGTCTTAATCACATTTATTATTATTATTATTATTATACCGCCAACCAGTTTCAAGCCAATGTAGGGGTCATCTTCTGGGCGTTTACACCATTGGTTGCTGGTGGTGTCACTCCTGTCTACATAACGGCAGGAAACTAATGGTGTAATGGTGTAAATGCCCAGAAGATGACCCTTACATCGGGTTGAAACCGGTTGGTGGTATAATAATAATAAATGTGATTAAGACTGTTCTTGAATTATTGACTTTACAGTGAAATAAAAACATGACCAAAATTAGTAGCAATCTGAGCAAAAGTGCACATCAGTGATCTGCTATTTGGCAGCTTTAAACCCATGTTGCTCCATCTTGTGCATTGCAACATGCTTTGATCCTCCTTGGCAAGCTGCCCACAGGGTGGTTGAGACATTACCACTGAAGCCCTCTTCAGCGGTGGTCCTTCTTGCGTTACTGGTGACCCCACTGGCTGCCATCTGCAAATAATGGGGTCATTTCTACAGCCTCTAAACAGTTCCATTGTTGCCATGAATGTAATTACCTTCTCACTTCATCAGTTTATCACACCCTCATTATGGACTTTAATTTCTTGTACTGCTCTACAATTGTTTACTTTCAATTCCATTATTGCAATTCATGCTACTGCTTGGTATGCTCCTACAGAGGGCATCTTACTAGTCTACAAAAATGGTGCTTTTCACTGTATCACCATCTGTTCTTCAAGATATTCTACTGAACTTGTGTTAGTGCAGAGGCTAAAAGCCATACAGTAAATACAAAGGTCAGCAGTTCAGTCCCACTCAGTCCTGGGATTTTTATGTTGGTACTTCTTTCACTTCTGCCAATGTTTGCTAATGTGGAAAAAGCTCAGTTACACCACGGTTTAGTGTCCATTATAAACTGTAGGCCCATGATAACTGGCTGGAGGAAGGCAAGAGGGTACCACCTCCAATAAGTCCATACCTAGTAATGCATAGTGGTTTTCAAACCAACCTTCAGGTTGACTTTTCTTTAGTACATGCACTTAAGTATGCCTATAAAATTAACTGATAGGAAAGCCTTAAAGTTGAAGCGTATTATAATTACCAGACACTAGACGTCCATTGCAGAGCACTTGTGTTGTTACTCAGATACAGAGGCCAATGACTTGAAAAACAATAGGCCTTGCTTTACATGGTTGTGCTTTTGGAAAGGAGCCACAGAACACAATAATGACTGCAGTTAGAGCAACCCAGTTATTGCCATCACTGATCTGGAGGAAGACTTTACAGGAAGATGAGATAGTAAATAAAGCAATTATTCATGGAAATATGCTTCCCATAGAAGACAATGGTACATTTTGCAAATTGATCTATGTACCATTGGTAATGCTTGTGTCCTAAGAATGATGTAGCTCCAAGCTAGTTAATTGCATTTCCTGCACTACCATGTTCAGAGTCATGATCTGAACTCCCAACACCAATGAGGTTAAGTAGAATGTCACAGGTAGATTAATTTATACATAATCTTTTTATAGTGTAATATTGTCCCCATTTAAATCCTGGTTGTGGTGACAAACTTATCTGCGGTGTAGTCCACAGACAACATTCACTCCATATTAGTGCACTTTTCAGTAAAAATTCATTATAAAATGTAGACTAATCTTCAATATTTAGGTGTATATCATGCACATATAAGATACACTGAGTTTGGAAAAATGAAAGGGGGGAGGGAGGGGTGGAAGCACAACTGTGTATCTACTACTTGAAACTTTTCTACACCCACCATTCAACTATTCAAACTGTCTGGAAGGCCTCTGACCAACATTTATTGTTACAGTAGCTAATGTGGCTGTTCAATTACCAATAAACAATAATGCCTAAGGACTTATGTACACATAATATAAAACCACAACAATTTTTCCACATCATTTTGTTCAATGCAAGATCAGAAATTTAAGATCAGAGGTGGCATTGTCAACAGATAGTCCTTTTTTTCTAATGCTTCAAGGAAAGATCCATGGGCCAGATGGAATTGGATTATTACCTTGTTCATACCAAAGAGAGTTGTGAATGCATGAAGCTCTTTACAGCTAATTAATCTCTATTTTGTGCTGCACTCCATTTGAACCAGAAGCTACCAATTTTTGTGTATCACTGCCATGATTAAGGCAATAATGGTTTCAATTACGTTTTTACAAGAATAATGACACTAATCTCTGAATGACACACCATCTTCTTGGGCACATCCCTCAGCAAAATACAAAAGCAATGGGTTGATACTCCTCTTCTGCTTAACTGCACTGATGCCATCTATGACATACAAATGGCGTGGTAGTAACTGATGGTTAACAATGAATCACAATAAAATTTGATACTCTAAAATTTGAAAATGAGTCTTACTGTGGCACTTAGATGTTAGCACATATAGCATAAGAATATAACAATGTTGAACTGGATTAGTACACTGGACAAAACCATTAGTTGAGTGATCATGCAAATAAGGGATGAGACTGGAATTCAAGGTAGTAGTAAACTACTGCCAGTAGTGTCTTGCTTCCGGGGTGCTTATTCTTTACAATAGTTTCTCTGTTTAAAAAAAAGTATAGTGTCAGTAGCTATTAAACTGCTATTGTAAAGGACAACTCAGTGGTGTCTCAATTATGTGGTTGTTAGAACAGCAGTTTCTCTGTTTAATGAAGCCCTTCTTGTACCATGTCATCCATGCACATTTTTACAGATGTCATTAGTCCTTTGGGGCAGCACCAATATTTCCCACAGACTAGCAGAATATAAAATGCAAACAAAAGGTGCCAACATAAAATGTGCTCTGAACTGCTGCTAAAAAATTTGTATGGATTTGAAAATTGAGTATTGACTTCACTTAATGGAAATGAAGAAAATGAGAACGAAATCTGTGGCTATACAAAAGTGTTAGTTTGTAAAAGGTAAAGTTACCACTCGTGCTTGCCTGCAAGTCTATATTATGCGAAAACTGCATTCTCTCTTAAAAACTATGAAGCTTTACTAGACCAAACAAAATTACATGTGGTTTAAATGGCTGAAAACAGTGATTATTCTAATCTGAAACAATTTACGAAACATTAAACAGCTATTGCATCAGTTACTACACATAGCTTTATAAAGTTCATCATGTAAGATATTCTGATATCTGAAAATGATAGATCAGTAGTTTCATTTCACTATTGCTATAATTTCCTTTAATATGTAATGCATGTTGTATGTAGTGTGTACATCCAGTTTCATAGAATGTCATCAGAAAAAAAATTAAATGAAAATTCAGACAAGAATGACATTTTATTTATAGTATAAATAATAAAATTTATAATATAAAAATTAGGAAACTGATATAAAATTTAAAAACTGAGATTGCTAACAAGTTCTCTGCTGATATTTGAAATGAGGAGTTCATGATCTTGTTGCTGTCATATCTACAACATACAATAGCCTACATATTAAACATACTAACCGAAGTACGCATTAATTGTGTTGTCCTAAAAATTCACGGCAAATGGAACAGAAATTATACTCTCTAGAATACATTAAAGGGCATATCTCAATTTTCCTCGACTTCCCCCTCCTGTTCTTCTTCAAACTCTGCATCTTCATCTGCAGTAGCTTCCTGGTACTGCTGATACTCTGACACCAGGTCATTCATGTTTGACTCCGCCTCAGTAAACTCCATTTCATCCATCCCCTCTCCAGTATACCAATGAAGGAAAGCTTTACGGCGGAACATAGCAGTAAACTGCTCAGATATGCGCTTGAAGAGCTCCTGAATAGCAGTAGAATTTCCAATGAATGTAGCAGACATTTTGAGCCCACGGGGTGGAATGTCACACACTGCAGTTTTAACATTATTTGGGATCCATTCTACAAAGTAGCTGCTGTTTTTGTTTTGGATGTTTAGCATCTGCTCATCCACTTCTTTCATGGACATTCTACCTCTGAAGATAGCTGCAACAGTCAAGTATCGACCATGACGAGGATCACAAGCTGCCATCATGTTCTTAGCATCAAACATCTGTTGTGTAAGCTCTGGAACAGTAAGGGCTCTATACTGTTGACTGCCACGAGCTGTCAGTGGGGCAAACCCAGGCATGAAGAAATGTAGGCGTGGGAAAGGAACCATGTTAACTGCTAATTTGCGCAAGTCAGCATTTAACTGTCCTGGAAACCTTAGACATGTTGTTACACCAGACATTGTTAAGGAAACCAAATGGTTCAGATCTCCATATGTTGGCATTGCAAGTTTCAGTGTACGAAAACAAATGTCGTACAGGGCTTCATTGTCAATACAATAAGTTTCATCAGTATTTTCTACTAGTTGGTGTACCGATAGTGTGGCATTGTATGGCTCCACAACTGTGTCAGAAACCTAAAACAAAATAATAAACAATTATGCATGTATAACAAACATGAGGCAACTTTAACAATTTGTACTAAACAAAGAAGTTTTATAGTCTGTTTTTGGTGAACAGAGCACACAGTATACTGTCCTCTACTGTAAAATTTATCCTAATTAAAAAAAAAAGACTCACTTATAAAACTGAAATTCTTGCACACTGATTTTCTGCATCTTATTACATGCCTATCAATTATTGGAAGTAGGTCATAAAAATAACAATCTAAATATGTTTATGGGAATGGCCATCTTAGGACACAAAAACAAACAATAATTCCTAATAATCTGAGTTCAACAAAAAAAGGTACAATATAACTTCACACAACATGCCAAAAGTCTCCTTGTAAATTGTCAACTATTCTTCCTAGATAAAAAATATAAACCAGAAAATTCTACGCAATATTGTTGACAATTTACATTTAAGTATTTTCCTTTTAATCTAGCCAGCACTCACCAAAGGCAGAACGTCTATCATGAATGTTGTAAGAGCATTTGTGCTTGGTAATGCAGACTATCACTGAAATCCTACCTGAAATATGACTGACAATATTTAGATCTAATGTGGCAAATGAAGAAGAGGTTTTGTCAGAGCTTTGGCATATTGCAAATCTCTCTAGATCAATATGTATGAAGCAAGAATCATTTTGTTTCATTGTTACAATTCAGGAAATATGTAGACCACATAGTGTGTTATACCTGTCTGAGCAAGAACATAAGGTATCTGATGAGTAAGCTATGTTGCAATTTCTCAATTTATAATAAGGGCTATGAAAAAATCATAACCATCTCCACAATCAAGACCTACGCAAAATATCTACAAAATTATGGTACCTACTTTCAGTTTCTCATGGATCTTTATGTTATCAAAATAAACAATAACTAAACAAAAGCTCAAACATAAAATGCACCATCTTTAACGATCCCACTATAATACCACAGTCTGACCACAACAAACTAAAATATAGGTTATATTTAAATAATCACTCCCAGTCTCAAAGAATTACTGAAGCTTTTTCAAAACAGTCAACACATTAGGTGCAACCCACTGAAGCACAACAGGACCTCTACAACTCAAACTAAACAAATTAACAAATTCTTTATATAGATTGGATCAGTAGCATTCTTAGAATATTTTCTTGTGCTGTATTAAAAAAAGTAGGGGCCCTGTGTGACTGCAAGGAAATGCAGAATGACAGATGTTTCCATCTTAAGGCAGTGGGTGACAGCTCTCCTCAAATGCAGATAAATGTGACATAATGCCAATAATAAACAGCAAAATAATGCAGTAGCATCAGATTACAGCATCACTGGCAAAAGTGATATGAAATGGAATAAAGACATAACATCAGTTGTAGAATGGCAGATCTAAGATTTACATTTATACAAAGATTTTTGAACAGTTCACGACAAGTAAACATCTTTCCACGAACTGCCACCAAGTAAGGAAATGAGGTTATGGGCAAGCAAAAAGCAGAGCAGAATCCTGAATTAGTAAAAGACAGGAAAGTAATATGACCATGGCCTTGTTTAATCAACCACTGCAGCACCAGAATGATTAGAGGAAATACAGAAAACCTGGATTAAATCAGCCACAAGAATATTTGGGACTGGTCATCCCATGACTTAATGTAGTTTATAGGAGAGGGCCTAAAATAAAATAAATAAATAAAAACCTACTTGTACACATAAGGGGCAAGTGTGTTTTGTCACATGGAAATTAGGAAAGGGACAAAGGATGGGACGATTATCGGCAGGAGGGATACGAACACGGTGACTCCTAAGGCAGAAGACTTGTTCCACCCATTAAACAGGATGGGGTAATAACAAAAGAGAGATTATGATGACAGGGCTTCTGATAACTATGCACCTTTGTTTTTCATAACCAAGCAGTGGGGAGAGTGAGGAGGGGGAGGGAGGGGGGGGGGGCAGGGGGCTTGAAGGAAAAGAACTAAGGAGAGTAAATTAACATAAAAGAAAATAAGAAATGAAGATCTGTAAAAGTGAAGAGAGCAACAAGATAATTTATCACTAGGATATGGACACAAATAATGACATATTTATTTCCCTAAAGAACCCAAAAATCCAATGAAATTATAAAAAGAATTTGGGCAAAGGAAAACATCAAAGATGGGTCAAACATGCTTTTTTAGAGATCCTCCATCAAGAGCCATACTGGCAAAGTGCTTCAAAGAAAACTTTGAGAATCTTTTAACTGTTTCTTGGTCATAGCAATGACCAAAGAAAGGGAGAGTTACGTTATTAAAATTAGTGCCAGAGTTCAGCATTATTGCAAGATTTTTCTTAATGTTTTACTGAAAATTACCTCCAGCAGACACACAACTAGGTGTTGAGAGCAGTTTCTTAGACCTCCACATACCTAACAGAGACACACTTTTTGAATATGTCAACTTAAAGGAGGGTAAGAAAGGAAGGAAAATATTTTTGCTTTGCAAGAATATCAGGAAATAAATTACAGAGTATGAGAGCATTCAACACCAAATATTCAGCACTGGGCACAAAGAAGTGGAACACAGATGTATAAATTTAAGAAGCATTATGCAGTATATGTATGTGCCAAACAAGGTTTCAATGGATAGGAATGACTCAGTGTGGTTCAGTAGGCATATCAGAAATTTGCTATATAAGCAAAGAGACCTTCATCACAGATTGAATCAAAGCAAAAGCTTTGTTGACACCCTAAGCTGAAAAAAGATAAAATACGTGTATGGTGAGCAATGTGAGAAACATTCAGTGAATTCTAAAGTAAAATTCTGCCATATTCTGAGAGTATTTTCGTCTCATGTAATGTTACTAAGCAGCCTGGAATAACTAGTCACCATATTGGCACAGAAAATGAGAGGGAGAAGCCTGAAATACCTATTTCAGTCTTCCAAAAATTTATCACCACAGAAGTTCACAATATTGTTCTTTCTTTCAGTTATTGTACAAACTTTGAAATAGTGGATATTGAGAAACGTTATCACAGAACAGAAAATCAACTAAAATCTCTCAGATACTACCAAGATTAAGCTAAATAGCTTGTTCCCTTTCTAGCACTGTTTTATTTTAGGTCACTAGAGCAGTAAAGGATCTCTAGCAAATGGAAAAGTACAGGTTACCAACTTCACAAGAATGGTCATTAGTAAGACATATTTCTGACACTCTCTTGAATTACAGGATGTATTTTATGCTCACACATTATGATATTTATGGAAAACAAAAATCTGCTCTATAAAAATCAGCATGGAATCCACAATATCCCTAGCTGTACACAAAAGTGACTGGATCAGTGATGCACCTCTTGTCTCCAACCAGAAGGCATTAGAAACAGTTCCATACTATCTGTTAGAGAACAAAATATGAATTTACTAAGTATTGGACAAGATTTGTGACTGGATTCAAAATTTCCTTGAAAATGAAAATGGATATATTGATCTTAACTGGAGAAATTGACATATGTAAAGGTAATTTTGGCAGTATTCCAAGAGAGTATTACAGGACCATTACCATTTACAATATATGTAAATGATCTAGTGGATAAAGTCATGAGGGCGCTGCATGTTATCTTGGATGGAGAGTCACCATCAGAGCTAACTTCATGTGTGTGCCAAGGGCATTTGTTTGGACTCTTGATGTTCATGTACATTAATATCCTTGCAGACAATATTAATAGTAACCTCAGACTTTTTGCAGATAAAGCAGTCATTTGTAATAAAGTACTGTCTGAAAGAAGCTGCATAAGTCAGATATTGATAAGATTTCAGAGTGGTGTAAAGATTGGCAACTTGCCTTAAATGTTCAAAAATGTAAAATAGAGCATGTCACAAAACAAAAAATGTAATATCCTAAAACTATAACATCAGTGGGACACTGCAGGAATCTGCCAACTCATACAAATACCTCGGTCTAACACTTTGTAGGGATATGAAATGGAATGATCACATATACTCAGTTGTGGGTAAAGCAGGTGATAGACTTCAGTTTATTGGTAGAACAGTAGGGAAGTGCAATCAATCCACAAAGAGGATTTGTAATCAATCACTCGTATGACTCATTCTAGATAATTGCTCAAGAGTGTAGGGCATGTGTCCAATAGGACTAGCAGGGGATATTGAATGTATACAGAGAAGGGCAGCAAAAATGGTCACAGGTTTCTGTGATCCGTGGGAGTGTGTCAGATACTGAGGAACCTGAACTCGCAGACTCTTTAATACAGATGTAAACCATCCTGAGAAAGTCTATTAACAAATTTTCAAGAACCAGCTTTAAATTATGACTCCAGGAATATACAACAACCCCTATGTATCGCTCACATGGGGGTCGTGAAAATAAGGTTAGAGTAATTACAGCATGTGCAGAGGCATTCAATCAATCATTCTTCCTACACTCCATACATGAATGAAATGGAAAGAAACCATATTAGCTGGTACAATCAGATGTACCCTCTGCAATGCACTTCATGGCAGTTTGCAGAATATAGATGTAAATAGCTCCTTGAGGTTGTTTCTAAACAATGTTGTTGCCTAGTTAACTGCATGAAGATCTATGGAGCATCAGTGATTTGGTATAGGGTATGGAAGTTGACATTACACGTAAATAAATGAAGCATATTACACAAATATGCAAACAGGTCCATTAATGTGTGATTATGCTGTTAGTGATAAATCACAATAAATATTGGCTGTAAAATATTTAGGTGCAATCCAGAACAACAGAATGAAATGACCACATAAAACTAACTGTAGGAGAAGTAGATGTCAGGCTGTGATTTACTTGAAGAATCCAGCATGGTGTGACATTGGATGATTTAATAGGTGTGAGAGAATTACCGAACTCCCCTTGCAGATGCTGCAAGAGAAGTGTTGTGTATCACTGAGAGCTTTGCTATTGAACACAGTATGTTCCAATAAGCGGCATGACGAACACCTTGAGAAGAATCAGATAAATTAAACCTGTCACACTTCTGCCTATGCCTCAAGGATGGTCAGACTCGAAATACTGAAGGACCATAAAGTTTGTTGGAGCAACAGTTCCTGTCTGTTCTGTTCAAAGGTATTTGGAATTTGTACAGGACTTGAAATAGAAAGTCACGTATATTGTTATGACCAGCATTCTCTGAATGGGTGACCTGTTTCACTTTTCAAAACAGTCTTAATGCATCTCTACAGCTCTATTCAGTATGGATGAGCTTCTTTGTGAAGGGCATTCATTGAGGAGTACACGTGATTGGTTGCTATGCTCACATAGCAAACAGTATAGTGGTTGCAACAGGGATGGTAGATGACACAGCAACTGTCAAACAGTTCTCTTCTCTTGATGGTTTGAGTGGCACTTATGTCAAGTATAGCAAGAATTTTAGACAGCATATTCTAACAAAAGATAGACAAAGCTGGGAACTTGCAGATGTTTTTAAAGAACAGTCACATTTCATGGACAGAAAAATGGCATGAGCTGTTTTTCTGTAAGGAAAGTAGTTCAAATAAATATTATGTCTTGCAGAGGGTGACAATTCCCCACCTTCCGCTATGGTATCACAGAAGTACTCTCTGCCACACACTTACTAAATTAAAAAGTTTGAATGATAGTATGTAGACGAATAGAGTTCCACAAGAAGTCGTGCTGGCATAAGACCAGCTATATGAAAATTATTATAACTAGCCCCTTATGGCAAATGGCACAGCATATGAATCCGTATCAAATTATTGAACACACAAAGTTAGCACACTGCAATGAACAAACATTTGGAACATCTGTACACAAGTCGTTTCACATTGCCATAGTAAAACGATAATGTTCTCCGCTAAATGAATGAAATAATGACGTAAAGTTCATTAAAATATACGGTATTTATTGTTTTCACGCCAATAACGCTCTATGCTTCCTTTACTAGCGAGAATCTGCGCTTCTGGTATGCTAAGCCGTTCTGACGGTAACCAGACTGGGCATGCATTTCTCTGTAACATGCTGCAAGCAAAAAATGCGCATACACTAGATTCCTGAATACGTAAACGCTTCCATATCTCATTAATGCCAAATATGATCGATATACTCCCGTTTCCGTAACGAGCACTTGGAAAAATCCGCTGTCGTCTCCAGCGCTCTCATCAATACAAGCGCATTTCTACTCATCGCTTTAAATATCCTGATCGCGTCAGCGTTACAAACAACCTTCTCAACCCCACGCTTACCGGCCCGCTCTTCAAGCAGCTCTTCACTGCGCTGGCTCTTTCCACATTTTGAAAGGTCTCCAGACAAAGTTCTACAAGTCGAAATTTGCGTTCAAATCAATTGCTACCACTTCACTTTCACATTCTAGTTGTAACCTTACATTCATACTCTACCTTTGTACTTGCGCAAAATAGTAGCACACTTTTACTAGTGCTGTAATTCTTGTTATCGATATGAACGACAACAGTAATTTTATATTTTATTATCCTACCGCAAAAAGCGCTTTTTAATGTAATAAAAATCTTTCTCTTGTAATTTAAAGTTTACGATGAGGTACTGGTATGAACAACTTAATCGATACAAAACGCCCGATAGCGCAACATTAGCTGGACAAAGGAAATTACTTAATTCAGTTACAAGAATGTGATCTCTCTTTGGCTTACCTTGGGCGAGGGCACAACGGAATAAGTATTCATAATTCTGTCGGGATATTCTTCACGAATCTTTGAAATAAGCAAGGTGCCCATGCCAGAACCTGTGCCACCACCCAGGGAGTGGGTAAGCTGAAATCCCTGTAAGCAATCGCAGCCTTCTGCCTCCTTGCGTACAACGTCCAGCACGGAATCTACCAGTTCGGCTCCCTCCGTGTAGTGGCCTTTTGCCCAGTTGTTGCCGGCTCCACTCTGACCAAAAACGAAATTATCTGGCCTGAATATCTGTCCAAAAGGCCCCGACCGAACAGAATCCATCGTACCAGGTTCGAGATCCACCAAGATAGCACGAGGCACATATTTGCCCCCTGATGCCTGGTTGTAGTAGACTTCAATGCGTTCCAGTTGCAAATCGGAGTCTCCGTGGTAGGCACCAGTTGGATCAATCCCATGCTCGTCCGATATAATTTCCCAGAACTGAAAGAAAAAATTACCTTATATCATGCAACAAATATCTTTATTCATTTTATATCTAAAGATATACGCAAATTTCAGAAGACGAATGTTCGGTAAGTTAAGAATTTAATTCTACCCAGAGCGCAAAACAACTTCAACAAATACCTTACTAGGCTACAGTGTCAAACTCAATTTATCAGCAAATGACACGTGATCAAAGATTTTTTGGTTCATTTTTTTCACATTTTGAACAGGTCAGACTCTTTATGAGATAAATCTGTGACTATTATATTTCTAACAGTTACAAGCAGGTACATGAAAGTATTGAAACTAGTTAAACACTATGAAAAGTGCTCCGCAGTAGAGTGCACTGCCTACACCAAGGGGGGCGGAGATGTGGTTGACAGTGAAATTAACATTTGCGTACAGCACGTTTATAATGATGAATAAATATGATGACGAAATATGTTCAACATTCATACCTTTGCGCCGATCTGGTTACCGCATTGACCAGCCTGTATATGAACTATTTCTCTCATATTGCGACGGCTGGACTGCTTGCCGCACACGTACTCGCTCTCACTCGTACTCTCGCAGACTGCAATCGATTCGGTGCCGACACAGCAACACACTTTCCGCCAGCGCTCCGTACAGCGCAGCGCAAAGTAAACGCAGTGCAACCAACTAAGATACACGTATAAAGATGTATTGATTGCCAGCGACATTTATGTAAAAGTTCCCTATAGTATCGACTTCACAGGCGTAAAATGTACTTTTTTTTTTACTGATACATTTATTTGTGGAGAATATTTGTTTATAATGTTTGTCAACGAAGACCGGACTACAATTTTCGCCTTACACGGAGAATATGCTATACATCCAGTATGTATGATACTTCAAAAATTATATTTATTTATATTCGAGTTTCACTGATTCAGACAGCAAAAAAGTTATTAAAATATGGAAAGAATAAAATATTTTACAAAATGAGAAGTAAAAACGTCGTTTCAAACACACATATTTCCGAAAAAGAGATGATTTGTGATTCCATCATATTGAACTGCAACTTAACGATACAACATAAAACAATGCAACATAAAACTTACAGATGACGTTGTACTTGAAAGTGAAATGAATTTAGAAACACGATGCAACTCAGTTGGAATGACGTTTCACTTAGTGGACCAACGCATCATTGAAACTCTTTCGCTGGGGAAATACCCAGTGAGGGCAGAGTACTGTTGTCAGAGGTGGGCAAGAGCAAGTGTATCCAAGAATCGAGAAGTCTGTTCTCTGTAACCAAAAGGAACCCGATACACACCTGAGAACGGAAATTGCAAATAGTAATACCTTGCAGATGCTAAAAATGGTAAAATCTCCTTTGTAGGAACCAACATAGGTTCTGAAAACACCAATCGCGTGAAACCCAGTTCGCTCTGTTCGTCCACGAGACCCAGAAAACAGGGTAGACGCTGTGTTCCTTGACTTTCCCCCAAGACGTTCAACACGGCTTTGCACTGCCGCCTAATGAACAAAGTATAAGCGTAAGGAACATAAGACCTTCCGTCTGACTGAACTGGTGAGTGTTATAGGATGCATATGTTATATTGCAAATACATAAAGACTCTTTATTATATCATTACATAACTGCAGAACAATCTTTGGAGAGAATGATGGCCTCGCTGTCTGGTCCCCTATCCCGAATCAATCAACCAACGAACATTCTTTGGAAGCAGTTACTTCCATAAAACATCCAGGAGTATGTGTGCAAACTCATTTGATGTGGAACGACCACATAAAATTAATCGTGAGTACGGCAGATGCCAGATGGATTAATTGGAAGAATTCTCAGGAAATGTAGTCAATCAACAAAGAAAGTAGTTGTATAAGACACTCGTTTGATCATTACTTGCATTTTGCTCACTAGTATGGGATCCATACCAGATAGGATTAATAGAAGAAATAGAGAAGCGCCAAAGAAGAACAGCATGTTATACGTTCATTTAGAAAGCACGAAAGTTTCATAGGGATGCTCAGCCAACTCTAGTGGTAGACAATGCAAGAGAGGCGTTCTGCACCACAATATGGTCTGCTGTTAAAGTTGCGAGAGTGTACGTTCCTAGAAGAGTCAAGCAATATACTGCTTTCTCGTACATATATCTCAAGAAAAGACCATGAAGATAAAATTAGAGAGATTTAAGCCCACATGGAGTCTTACCAGAAATCTTTCCTCCTGTGATCCAAATGTGACTGGAACATGAAAAGTGGAAATGACACTGGTACACAAAGTATTCTCCGCAACACACGATGCAGTGGCTTGCGCAGTATAGATATAAATACAGATGAAGAACAAGACTGAAATGCTGCTAGATTAGAAATGAGAGTGCAGACATGTTACGAGTGACCTAGTGAATCCAAAAACTGGATTTGACAATAATCTCGGCCATTTGCAATACATTTAACTGTCTTCCTACTGATACGCTCACTCACAAACGTGATAGGAAAGTCTTATCTTCACATCATTTTTATCCACTAAGTAAGTGGTTTGTAAAACAACACTGACTGAAATTGCTCTGTTCCTTCCAGAGACATGCAGAAATATGTACATATACATTCATTTGTATCTGCACATCACTGGGAAAAAATTTCACATACCATGTTCTATTCTGATCAAAACTTGTTTTCACATATAAGCAATACATCAAAATGAAATCTGACATTGGCTGGTACTCAATTCTAATCCACAGACAACTTCACCTTGCATCTTCCACTATACTAGTCAAAGGCACCATGCCACTACACATGTGTAACCCAGACTCCTGGGAGGCTGTTGGGTGGGAAATATGTGTAGCCAACTACAGATTTTGTCAGTTTGTGAGCTCAGAAGCATCAATGGTGCTTTCATTGTGCTGACAATGTTGACGGGGGCCTCTTTAGAAGTTAAGAGATGAGGAGCCAGACTTGTAAATCATGATGACTGAGACAGACGGCTTACCAAGCCTGAGTGGAGGCATGCGGAACACCAACTGTGGCGACATTCCCTGGTGGCATTTGTCCGTTTTTCAGCGAGTCCAAAAAGATAGCTGCATCCATAATTTCAACATTTTTATTAGAAGATGTTTCCAAAAATTACGCTCCCAGGTTTACATAATCATTTTAAAGTTAATTGAACATCTGTTAGTGCAATGCTTTGTGGTTGCTATTGCAAATACAATGTATTTTAAGTTTTTTTGAAGATTAGCACATATTTCAATGTAATGTTCTGTATTGTGTGACAAGTGAAGAATTCAGTGAAACTGTATGAATTCTTACAGTAATGAGCAGCAGACACAAAATGAAAATGAATACAAATCTGAAAACTTTGGTTTGTTTTTGCTCAACAAAAACAAGCCAGTCTATGGGACCAAAAAATTGGAGTTCTCATTTTGTCAGTCACTTACCATAATTATTCAAGGGTCTTCCAAATGAGACAGACTTGGCAGAGGAAGCAGACAAAGTGTGACTCACAGTGGACAAAAGAATCTGAATGGCATTGTTCGAGAGATCAGATAACTCACTGTAGGAGAGACTCAATTTCACAGCTCTTTAAGTGCCGTATGATTGGGATCTGTTTTCTGCATATGAAGGGCAACAACAATGTAACAATACATGGTAAGTTGATGGAACAATTCTGTGGCAGTAGGACAAAAAAACACACACACACACACACACACACACACACACACACACACACACACACACACACACACACATGGGTTTAACTTAGTAAAAGTTAAACCCTTTTGTTTGTGTGTTTGTTGTCCTGCCACTGCTCGGTGAGTAAATTTTTTATGTTCCATGTTGTTGCGCGCGCACGCACGCACGCACGCATCCATCCGCACATATATAGACACAAGCAGACATTTGTAAAGGCAAAGAGCTTGGGCAGAGATGTCAGTCGAGGTGGAAGTACAGGGGCAAATATGTTGTTGAATGACAGGTGAGGTATGAGCGGTGGCAACTTGACATTAGCGGAGGTTGAGGCCTGGTGGGTGACAGGAAGAGAGGATATACTGAAGGGCAAGTTCCCATCTCCAGAGTTCTGACAGGTTGGTGTTAGTGGGAAGTATCCAGATAACCCGGACGGTGTAACACTGTGCCAAGATGTGGGACAGGTTTTACACCAGGGACGGTTACAAGGGTAGGAGCCAGAGGGTAGGGAAGGTGGTTTGCGGATTTCATAGGGATGAACCAAGAGGTTATGCAGGTTAGGTGGACGGCGGAAAGACACTCTTGGTGGAGAGGGGAGGATTTCGTGAATAATGGATCTCATTTCAGGGCAGTATTTGAGGAGAGCCACATTCATAGTCTGATCCAGTCCTGGAAAGTATCCTGTCACAAGTGGGGCCCTTTTGGGGTTCTTCTGTGGGAGGTTCTGGGTTTGAGGGGATGAGGAAGTGGCTCTGGTTATTTGCTTCTGTACCAGGTCAGGAACATAGTTTCAGGATGCGAAAGCTGTTTTCAGGTTGTTGGTGTAATGGTTCAGGGATTCCGGACTGAAGCAGATTCATTTGTCACGAAGACCTAGGCTGTAGGGAAGGGACCGTTTGATACGGAATGGGTGGCAGCTGTCATAATGGAGGTACTGTTGCTTGTTGGTGGGTTTGATGTGAATGGATGTGTGAAGCTGGCCATTGGAGAGATGGAGGTCAACGTCAAGGAAAGTGGCATGGGATTTGGAGTAGGGCCAGGTGAATCTGATGGAACCAAAGGAGTTGAGCTTGGAGAGGAAATTCTGGAGTTCTTCTTCACTGTAAGTCCAGATCATGATGATGTCATCAATAAATATGTACCAAACTTCGGGTTGGCAGGCCTGGGTAACCAAGAAGGCTTCCTCTAAGCGATCCATAAATAGGTTGGCATATGAGGGGGCCATCCTGGTACCCATGGCTGTTCCCTTTAATTGTTGGTATGTCTGGCCTTCGAAAGTGAAGAAGTTGAGAGTCAGGATGAAGCTGGCTAAGGTAATGAGGAAAGAGGATTTAGGTAGGGTGGCAGGTGATCAGTGTGAAGGAAATGCTCCATCGCAGCGAGACCCTGGACGTGCGGAATATTTGTGTATAAGGAAGTAGCATCAACCGTTACAAGGATGGTTTCCGGGGGTTACAGATTGGGTAAGGATACCAGGCGTTCGAGAAAACCCCCGGCATTACCTCATTCCGATCACTTTGTTTGCACTGCAGTTGGTATTGCAATAGATTTCCCTAAAAACAGAGAGGATATATGAAGAGCTGCGTAACCTACGGAACATTTTGGTCCTACATAGTTATCCCCTCGTCTGTTACTTAAAAACAAACAGTATTTATACCAAAATTGAAACTGTCAGTGTTTAATTCAGTTTTTATTTAAAATCATTGATTTGTATTGTGAAACCAACATACCAACGCTTTCGTTTGGTAAGCTAGAGCATCTTTAAATGCCAATCTAGAAAAGTTACACTTTTTTCTGTTGATTAGTACCTTCCACTTTTAAGTTGAACAGTTTTTTTTAATCATTTTTTATAACTTTCAAGGCTAACATATGTCTTCACTGTAGTAGTTTCTTACCAACTTTTTATTACAATGTTTATTTCTGTTGTCTTTGTTGCAGTTACTTCTTTTCACTTTTATTATTACAGATATTTCTTACACTTCGTTGTAGTTTGTCAGTTTCTTTGTCATGGTTGTTCATTGTAAAGTTTCTGTATTGTAGTCGTTCAGTGTTAATTTGTTTACTGAAGAGATTTCTAAGAAATATGAGACCATCCAGTGATTTCTGTGTTTTCGTGAGGAATTTGTCAGTTGACACATTTGCAGTGTGTTTTGTGAAAAGGACTGTTGGAAATGTCTTCTGACTGGGGCTACATGAGAGTGAGAGGTGCTGACTATTTCCTTACCCATAAAAAAGTTATATATAAGACAAACAAAAAACACTTTGTGCAGTTTGGGAATAAATGTTCTCATTTGAAGAAAGAAAGATGTTTCCAGTGACGATTTTTTGTGTTCTAAATGTTATGACAATAACAACAACAGTATGTGAACAAGGTGAATCCACCCTTGGTGCATGGCAAAAATTCCAATTTTTCATAGAATCTGTCCAACTTAAAAGTGGAAGCTCTCCCTAACAGAGAATTTAGTACTACAAAGTACTAACCAACAACAACAACAAAATATCTAACTTTTCTGGATTGGCATTTATGAAAAAAAATCACTAAATTATAAAAAAATTCAAAAATCAACAGTAAAAGAATTTTGTCAGTCCAGATGGAGGATTTCTTTGTATACATAGAGCAATTATCTTTCAAGTTAAAAAACAACAAAATATCTAGAACTGTTCCAGAGACACAGCATTTTAAAATTTTTTCCAAAGTTCGCATCTTGAAAATGGTATGTGCAGTTTTATCTTTGGAGAGCTGTGTCTCTGAGCAGAAATTTTTTTTGAAGGAAACAAAACAAATGTGTGTTCCATACTTAGTCCTTCACTTTAACATATGTTAAAGTTATTAACACCGGAGACTATGAAGGCAAGATTTTTCCTAGCCTGCCTGTATTGACATGGACTGTTGTTGTGGTGGTCTTCAGTCCTGAGACAGTTTTGATGCAGTTCTCCATGCTACTCTATCCTGTGCAAACTTCTTCATCTCCCAGTACCTACTGCAACCTACATCCTTCTGAATCTGCTTAGTGTATTCATCTCTCGGTCTCCCTCTACATTTTTACCCTCCAATACTAAACTGGTGATCTCTCGATGCCTCAGAACATATCCTATAAACCGATCCCTTGTTCTAGTCAAGTTGTGCCACAAACTTCTCTTCTCCCCAATCCTATTCAATACTTCCTTATTAGTTATGTGATCTATCCATCTAATCTTCAGCATTCTTCTGTAGCACCACATTTCGAAAGCTTCTATTCTCTTCTTGTCCAAACTATTTATTGTCCATGTTTCACTTCCATACATGGCTACACTCCATACAAATACTTTCAGAAACGACTTCCTGATACATAAATCTATACTCCATGTTAACAAATTTCTCTTCTTCAGAAACGCTTTCCTTGCCATTGCCAGTCTACATTTTATATCCTCTCTACTTCGACCATCATCAGTTATTTTGCTCCCCAAATAGCAAAACTCCTTTACTACTTTAAGTGTCTCATTTCCTAATCTAATTCCCTCAGCATCACCCGATTTAATTTGACTACATTCCATTAACCTCGTTTTGCTTTTGATGATGATCATCTTATATCCTCGTTTCAAGACACTATCCATTCCGTTCAACTGCTCTTCCAAGTCCTTTGCTGTGTCTGACAGAATTACAATATCATCGGTGAACCTTAAGGTTTTTATTTCTTCTCCATGGATTTTAATACCTACTCTGAATTTTTCTTTTGTTTCCTTTACTGCTTGCTCAATATACAGACTGAACAACATCGGGGAGAGGCTGCAACCCTATCTCACTCCCCAACCACTGCTTCCCTTTCATACCCCTCGACTCTTATAACTGCCATCTGGTTTCTGTACAAATTGTAAATAGCTTTTCGCTCCCTATATTTTACCCCTGCCACCTTCTGAATTTGAAAGAGAGTATTCCAGTCAACATTGTCAATAGCTTTCTCTAAGTCTACAAATGCTAGGAACGTAGGTTTGCCTTTCCTTAATCTAGCTTCTAAGGTAAGTCGTAGGGTCAGTATTGCCTCACATGTTCCAACATTTCTACGGAATCCAAACTGATCCTCCCAGAGGTCGGCTTCTATCAGTTTTTCCATTCGTCTGTAAAGAATTCACGTAAGTATTTTGCATCTGTGACTTGTTAAATTGATAGTTCAGTAATTCTCACATCTGTCAACACCCACTTTCTTTGGAATTATTATATTCTTATTGAAGTCTGAGGGTATTTCGCCTGTCTCATACATCTTG
Organism: Schistocerca gregaria; assembly: GCF_023897955.1. Classification (NCBI taxonomy): domain Eukaryota; kingdom Metazoa; phylum Arthropoda; class Insecta; order Orthoptera; family Acrididae; genus Schistocerca; species Schistocerca gregaria. Next base: position 433,142,500 of record NC_064921.1, read on the forward strand.
CTCACCAGATGGTAGAGTTTTGTCAGGACTGGCTCTCCCAATGCTGTCAGTAGTTCTAATGGTATGTTGTCTACTCCCGGAGCTTTGTTGCGACTCAGGTCTTCCAGTGCTCTGTCAAATTCTTCACGCAGTATCATATCTCCCATTTCATATTCATCTACATCATCATCCATTTTCATAATATTGTCCACAAGAACATCACCCTTGTATAGACCCTCTATGTACTCCTTCCACCTTTCTGCTATCCCTTCTTTACTTAGAACTGGGTTTCCATCTGAGCTCTTGATATTCATACAATTGGCTCTCTTTTCTCCAAAGATCTCTTTAATTTTCCTGTAGGCAGTATCTATCTTACCCCAAGTGAGATAAGCCTCTACATCCTTACATTTGTCCTCTAGCCAGATATGGACTATGCCAGCAAAAACAAACAAATTAAAAAACAAAGAGAAGTAGTTGGCTGTTCCCAGTTTCTGTCATGCATTTATTTATGTTTCTTCCCCTACCAATACTACCGTTAATCTTTCCATTTATTTTGTCTTTTATGTACTATACGAAAACCAATGAACAATAGTTCTGGTAGAACGCAACTGTCCAGTGGTAACTTATTTCTAAACCTGGATTCAAAAGACAGGCATATTTCTTGCTAGCAGGTCAAATGCACTTCAATTGTAAGTGTAACATCTAATCAATTCTTCAGATTATTGTTGCAAAAATGTTTTCTATAATCTTGATTGGCCATACCATTTTTAACAGCCAAAAAAATGCTTCACTAATAAAGTATTGTGTGTCTTAATGCAAGATCCACCCATTTCTTCAGAACTGACCACTTTTCCTCTGAAATGTTCACTCACATTTTCCAAAACTTCCTTTACAAAAATTTTTCCATAACAATGCTCTGAATATTGGAGATGATCATGTTGGATGATAATGATGACTGCCTTGAACACCTACATGTGGATGATTAATATAAAACACCAGGAAAAGCTTTGGTGAACTTAATGCAGTTGTCTTTGCTGATGACGCCATGATCTGGTACAAAACAATAGTAATTCCAGAAATACAATCTCAACGTCATCAAGCCAAAACAGTGGTGATAACAGTGAACAGAGATATGCGACCCCAAGTGTGAAACTAGGAGACCACAAGCCAGAGTGTGTGGGCAGTTTTCTATACCTCAGAAGTATAGTCTCCAGGGACAGTTTGATTAAAAAGGAGATTACCAATAGTGTGCAAAAGGATTCTGATTTCTAACAACACGAGTACCTTTTTATGCGATCACGTGAGTTCATAAAAAAGCGAATCAGAGATGTTCAACTGCCACTTCACACCATTGCTGAAATGGTATCGAAGCATGCATCCTCACAAAGGAGGAGGATCATGGAGACTCCAGTAATCAGAAATGAAATTCCTTGGATGCATTATCCGGAGTACCAAGGTGGATAAATTAAGGAATATAGTGAGGCAGAAAGCCAGAATCAAGACATCCCTCTTAGACTGAATCAGCACTTCCCAATAACAGTGGTACATGCACTTAATAAGGTTGGAGAATACAAGAACAGCCAGAAAACATGTGGAAGGAATATGTCCTGTAGGAAGACTCAGAACCCATTGGAGGGACATGATAAAGGACGACTTTACTTCCAGAGGAAGGACAGTGAATGATGTTCACTGTGGCTGATTACACTTGGGCAGAAGGATGGGAAAGAGGTCCCTTAACAGTGCCCAGGAAACGAACTATACGACGACAACGATGATGATGATATTAATGTTGAAATGGACAAAGAAAAGTAGGAAATTGTACATAAAAATCAATATCTGTAATGAATACAAAATTTTTGGTAACATTTACAAATTATTGTTCACAGACATATCTTCAGTATTGTATTGTCTGTTGAAATTGTCAATCCAGTTAGTAGCGAGGCAGCTGTTTCGAATATCACTACAGGAATTTTAAAAATCAAAATATGTCTCTACAAATTTGCTATGGTCAACAGACAGTTGGGAAGAGAGACAAATTTAACGGCTGCACCTAGATAGATACAAGTCATTATCACTTTATTGTAGACATAATGCGTGAAAAGGTTGAATGGCTGTATATACGGAAGGTGGAATGAAGTTCCGTCGTTGTCACCATCTAAGTAGTATGTAAATAGTTCCTGATCTCTCATTGTTGCACAACAAATAACTATGGCATGATGACACTGGATAATGCATAGAAGCTTCTGTACGTTGTACCCTAGGATTCCATACGTACTCTATCACTAAATCGGACTCCAGCCTAACTTATCAGATGCAGCATCGAAGAATACAAAATATATCCAAAGAGGCTGTTGATGTACTGTTTGGACACTGCGAGTAATGCACATTTCAACATACATATACATGTTACCCAAGTCTGCAAGTTCTGCTGTTGCATTTGACTGAACGGCACCTGCTCAAGGTCTTTGGAACATGGCAAGGCCAGTCGTGAACAGAGCACTGTTCTGTATAGTTGTGAGTGCATTATGACAGAAGGCGAATTCAGAAGCAGGCAAATTGTTGGCATTTGTATAGTGGGTGCTTCCATCACCTAGGTAATGGAAGTGGTCAGTGATTCCAGTGGCAATGTATTGAAAATTAAACCACATTTGGGAAAAACATCACCCACTAAGTGACAATGCAGACAAAACCATCTGGTAGGTGATGTTGATGGAAGGTCATTTAAGAGAGTGATGAAAAATAGGAGGATGACAGCTGCAAAAGTTACTGTAGAGCTGAATGTTACTCTCACTAACTCTGTCAGCATGAAAATACGAAGGGGGCTCCATAAGAGGGAATTGCAGAGCCAGGTAGGATTCCAGAACTACTCATCACTAATGCAAGTGCCCATAACAGGTAAACTTGGTGCCGAAGCCATAAACCTACACTGTGGAGCAACAAAAGAAAGTCATCTGCAAGATGAACATAACCAGTAATCTCCCATGTCTCCTGACCTCACACCCTGTGACTTTTGATCTGTGGGTTATGTAAAAAAAACTACGTTTTTACCCCCACCATGCCTGACACTCTTGGAAGTCAGCAACATCTCACTGTTGAAGCTGTGAATTCAGTAACAAGAGACCAGTTGCTTTGTGTGAGGTAGGAAATGAACCTTTGTTTTACATTTGACGTGTAACACATTCTGCTCGCACTGAATGCATAAAAATTTGAACTTTTCTCTTTCCAGGAATGTTGGAACTGTGTTTCTATCTTTCGTAATTTGGAAGCAATGAATGATTGAAATCTGTTCCTTCTTTCAGAATAGCCCAGTATACGAAACATTCTCTTAAGAACATGCTTCAAACTGTTGTCACTCCCATTTAATAATGGTGGAACTTGGCACAATGATGCATCACGTTTCAAACCAACCACTGGTCATTATTAATTTTAGGCATGGCACTGACATGACTCTGCACTCGACAGAGTACTGAAATGATTAAAAAACCAAAGCCTGAATTTTAATGTTCAGCTGCAAAATAAGTTTTCAATACTGATCCATATCTATATCTCTTACTAGTATATAACTGAAAACCTCACATCTTTTTTTGTTCAAGTAATGAATTCTCAGCTAGGTGATAATTTCTCATGGACACATTACACTTCAAACTCTAAATCACACTATTCACAGATAACGACTTCGCAAGGTCAGCAAACATGCCACAGGGAGCCACCATTAAGCAACAAAATAATATAACAATACAACGCCCTTCTTCATCTTTCATTACACAACTGTGCAGCTAATTGCTTCTGAAGCAAAATCAGTGATTTGAATAAAATCTTCAAACATTTCATTTCATAAATACTCAGCTCAATTCCACCTACAGGCATTCTGAATTCCTTGACTTCTGAAAAACAATTTTTGTGAGCATTCCCAATTTTTGAGACAAGTCCCCATTCGGTTTACAGTCCTTGTGAGATTTTAAAAATAGCAGCAACACACACGATGTTTAGCAGTCATCTGTCTAAAGAAACCAAAACATGATGAAATACTTCAGTTTATCTATTGCTGCACTTGTCATTTCTCTGCCTAACAAAAAATTATCCTATCACATTTTCACTATATGTGTTGGAGAGTTTTACAGAGACATTGTTTAATCAGTTTCTAAAAAAGCAAGCTGGGACCGATTCCCTTTGCTAAATGACATTAAACAGAATAATTTCTTAAGTAATCTGAACCATTTCAAGTAACTGGTTTTGCTAAAGCTCAGTTCGACTAACAGTAATTATTTCCCATTCCAGTCATACTGTTGACATGTAAAAAGATGTATTTACTATAGTTAGGAAAATAACCCATAGAAATTCTTTAAGTTTACAAAACATGGTAGGAACATATTCACTTTCTGGGTAACTAACACTTATGTATGGTACTGTTTTAACTTTTTTCCAGTTTTCCATCATCAAGAACACTTATTACAGTCAAAACCCTTATTGCACAAGCTCAGATTGTGTTAAGGATGGGAAAGGAGATCAGCCATACCATTTCAAAGAAACCATCCCAGCATGTGCCTGGGGCGATTTGTGGAAACCACAGACCATCTATATCTGGATGGACAGTTGTGGGTTTGAACCATCATCCGGCCAAATGAGAGTCCAGTGTGTTAAAAAGCACTGCACCATCTCACTCGGTAGCCTTTTTACAAAGCTATAAAAGCACTGGGCCATTTTGGAAGTCAGTCTAATCTGAGATTTCAAATGTGGAACCCATGTCAGTCTGAACAGCAATAATTTAATAGTGCAATGATGTGTTGAGGATAAAAGGACTGACAATAAACAAAGACTGCTGGTTAACTAAAATATAAAAGTGCCACTGGTATTGTTCATCAAAGTGAGACTGTTGTACATTGGATAGGTTATAATGCAGAATGACTATGGTATGAATAGAAGGTGCAGTATGTGCACACCTAGTACTGGTAAGTGAGAATTATGTAATAAACACACTGACTGGCCATAACTACTTCAGTGAGGCATTCTGGGGTCTGTTATTGTGTGTGTGTGTGTGTGTGTGTGTGTGTGTGTGTGTGTGTGTGTGTGTGTGTGTGTGTGTGAGAGAGAGAGAGAGAGAGAGAGAGAGAGAGAGAGAGAGGAATTTGGTTTAAGTGAGCACACCATATGATGACTGCAGGAGGCACAGCACAGAGAGACGGAGAGGGAGAGATCTAATAGAATTTGCTGGGTGGCTACATAGGACAGATCCCGCCCTTGATTCTTCCACAGCACATAGAGAGTTGGTGAGGGTGAGACACGGACTCTCTCAAACCTTAGGTAGGCAGATGATTACAACTATGTGAGAAGTTGCAAAGATGTTTTTCATTTATGTGCATGGTAACATGCACATAGTGCCCTCAAGGAGGATGGGTTAAGCAGTACCAGTCCAAGGTGATACTGGGTAATAATGGGAGTTCTTTGCAACAGCTGCTGAAAATATCAAACTTTTATTTTGTAAGTGGATGCTAGCAATGAAATGAAAACATGGCAGTTAATGTATAGTGTTAAAAAGTGTTCAAATGACATTAACACAACCAATCCACATAGTGGAACTTATCAAATTAGAAGCCTGCAAAACCCTATAACCATTGTCAAATGAGGTTGGTTGACTTGAATACGATACTGTGCCTGTTTTACTCCGCACATGCCCCAAGGATAGTGAACAATTTGACAGGAAAGGTTAATCAAATTGCTCTGGCTTATTTTTTTGTAATGAACATCTTGAGCAGATTGAATAGCAATTAGTAGAATGACCTCCCTCACCTCTCTAATGTCCTCAGAACGGATGTCCTTTGCGGATTTGATTAATTTAAACTGGATGTTCAAGCAGTCATCAAGTTAAGAGAATTCTTTTCCTATGCCTACCCTCTGGATTATTACCTTTGTCTGCTTATGACAGAATTTGAATATCCAATTATCAGTAAACAAAACTCAATAACTGGCACTTGTAAACCTGGAAATATTTGAAGGAAAACAGCTATCACCCTGTCACATTCTCTAACTTAATAGCTGTATAATCAATGTAGGCTATCCAGTCACCAGCATAGTTTAAATACACTGAGGTGACAAAAGTAATGGGATAATGATATCCACATATACAGACAGTGGTAGTGTCGTGTACACAAGGTATAAATGGGCACTGCATTGCCTGAGCTATCATTTGCACTCAGGTTATTCATGTGAAAGGTTTCTGACAATTATGGTCGCACAATGGGAATTAAGAACCTTGAATTTGGAATGATAGTTGGACCTACATGCAAGAGGCATTCCATTTTGGAAATCTTTGGGGAATTCAATATTCCAAGGCCTGCAGTGTCAGGAGGGTGCCAAAAAATACAAAATTTCAGGCATTAGCTCTCACCACAGACAATGCAGCATTATTTGCTTAGAACTGTCAGTGTTAACAGACAAGCTATAACCGCAGAAATCAATGTGGGACCTACAAACAAACATATATGTTAGGACAGTGCAACAAAATTTGGTGTTAACAGTCTATCACTACAGACAACCGACAAGTGCCTTTGCTAACAGCATGTCGCCTGCAGCACTTCTGTGCTCTTGACCCTATAAGCTTCACCCCAGATGAATGGAAAATCATGTCCTAGTCAGGTGAGTCCCGATTTCAATAAGTAAGAGCTGATAGTAGGGCTTGCCATTTATCCCCGTTGTACAAGGCAGAGTGCAAGCTGCTGATGGCTGTATTTACATGGAATGGAAATGGTCCTCTGGTCCAACTGAACCAATCATCACTGGAAATCTTTATGTACAGCTACTTGAGAGACCATTTGCACCCTTCCATGGGCTTCTTGTTCCCAAACGATGGGACTTTTATGGATGACAATTTGCAATGTCACTGGACTACAGTTTTTCACGATTGATTTGAAAGAGTTCTTGAATGATTTGGCCACCCAACACAAACTAACATTTATGGGACATAATAGAGAGCCCAGTTCCTGCACCAGCAACACTTTCACAATTATGAATGGGTATAGAGGTAGCATGGCTCAATACTTCTGCAGGCGACTTCAAATGACTTACTGAGTCCATGCCATGTTGAATTGCTGCATTACACTGGATAAAAAAGAGGTATCCCATGACTTGTCATGTCAATGTACAATCCCTCTATTGAAATGTAATATTTATACAGTGTAGAGAACACATTAAAGATTACATAACTCAGTTTGGAAGAGTGGGGAATTATTTATCAGATTTATCCTCTATCAGTGGTTCTCAACCTTCTGAGCCAATTACCCTGACCACAATCATAGCAACCAGTATCCACAACAGAGTCTAGTAACGAACTGAAGTTTAGAGGGGGGGGATTGAACAATCTAATTTTTAAATTAGAAGACAATACACAATGTACCATTAACATTTAATAGAACTCATTTCTGCAGGTGTTATACTCAATTAAGAAATTGTGAAGGCCAATGAGATGATTGGTACTGCTTATTTCTAACAATCTTAATTATATTGGGTTTGGTATCAACAAATGCGCATCGGGTTCCAGATTCGGTCAGTTCCCTGCTTTTGTTTTCATTTCCACCATAGTTCCAAATCCACTTGTACACCTGTCATTTTGAGAAAGGGAATCTTTATTCTTATGGCTTTTTCTGATAATAGAGGGTACTTATCACCAACCTTTCTCTAAAATTTACTAGTTCTGTGGTAGAGAAATTTACTTTGAGTGTTTCCATCACACAGTCCAAAATTTCTCCTTTGGGTTGAATTTCATTGCCTGAAAAGTTCTTAAAACTGGCATTTACTTCTCATTTCTCAGGTTCAAGAATACAGTTTACTGATAGAAGTACAATTAAATGCCGTTTTATTTCATGTGTGAATGTGCATTTTCATTGTTGGTGTCAAGCATCATTATACTGTTATACAGATTTATGTGCTGCTGTCTAATTGCACATGGCAATAATCTGAAAGTCATGTTCATCATAAGTTTAACACAGATGTTGACTTTTCACTAAGTACTACCTGGCAAGAGAAAGGATATCAGTATTGCATTTACATCCAGCAGGATTCTCCGACTGGATGTTGTGGAGTATTGCTAGTGTGATGTGAGCCAGTGACTATCACACTAAGCTGCTATGCAGAATGCAGCATGATAAATCACAACATCCCATAAACAGCTATCTCTTCAAAGATCCAAGTGAGTTGCCGCCATTGCTAGTGTGATGTGAAGTCCGAAGTGGAACTGCAAGGAAACCAAACTTTTAGACCTCTACAGATAAAAGCAGGTGTGAGACCCTAAAGCCAATAATTATCACAAAAACAAATAATTATTGACAAAGGAACCTGCCTGATTTTGGCTTAGTAAACTAATGACAATCTGTGCTGTATTTTGGATATCCTGAATAGGTACTGAAAAATCAAAGCAATCTCCAGTGTCACGAAGTGCAATGTTATTGCAGCTGTGCACTTTATGTCCATTGTGGATAGTTAAGATTCAACAGCTGTAGTCTTCAAACGACATTCAATACATATTTTCAAACTGTCCATTCTTGCCACCAAACAGTCCTATGAAAATATTTCTGCTGTACATTCTATTTTTAACACTGGTGTTACCCACTGACAACAGCTTTTTTAAATGACTAAAGCATAATAAATGTGGCACTTACAATCTTGACATGATTCACAGACCTTTGCACCTCTCAGAGGTGCGGCAGTGACAAAACTGGGAGCACAAAAACACCCCACTACTTCTGAAGCTCCAATAATGGGAGTAATGTGCTTGGTGCACCATGGCTGCACCTTAACATATTCTGTTATTTGTTTGCATCCTTTGAAATTATATGTAAGGCTGGCAAATTTACCACCTCTGGTGTGAGAAATATAGTTCCTATATGATCATAAAAAGCAATTTCGATATGTTAGTTACATTTCATACGCAGCAACGTATAATGTATAGTGCACCAACTGAAAAGTAGCAGCTAATATACATTGATCGATTCATGAGCTGCTTAAAGAAACAGACACGAATGTCATCACCTTTACATCTTTAAAAACTGATGGTGGAAAAGGAGTCAGGAACTCCTTGAGAATTACTACAGAAGCTTTGGAAGTACTTTTAAGAGATAGATGAGGTATGCATTTTCGGGGACACACACACACACACACACACACACACACACACACACACACACACACACACACTCAATTTGTGCATCTCTAAGATTAGCAATCACACTTTGCATTCATAATTCACAGCAAACTCCTCAAACAGGCAGTGTTACTGAATTTTTTAATATCATAATAAAAGTGAACAAAAAGAATGCCAATTCATTGACAAGCTGAGATGTGACGACAGAACGGAAAAGTATTAATATTGCTCACCAAATGGATTCTCAGCAATTATCGAAGAGCTCTGCTTAGCAAAAAGTTGTGAGAATACAAAATATGAGTTAATTATTTAAGGAGCAAGTTAAACTTTTTCTAGCTACTTTAGCAAATGATGTGGAATCATTTCATTCACAAAGAACCTCTTAAATAGCAAAGCAGATAATTAAACTTCCAGTTTTCTCCTTTTCTTGAATCAACTCTCTATGCATGCATGCATTCTTTGCATGGCAGGGCAAAAGTGTTTACTACAAAGAATTGTGGCAATAAATATGAATGTGAGTAGTGCATGTTAAGCTTTACAAGAGAAGTGCTGTCACAAGCTATACATCTACATCAGGTGTGTCCAGGAGGTAACTTGACGAGACCTTTTACCATGATAAAAGAGATGGCAGTGCTATTTGACGCAAAAGTGCACCACCTTTTGATCCATGACAAGATTTATATTTGTTGTACATTCAATTGCAAGCAAAGTCAAGTCACTGCACTGTGATGATTCTCAATATCTTTTCTCTTTATGTTAATGACCATACTGTACAAAAGCTCAGATTTTTACAGGCTTTTCTTCATTGTACCACCACTACCTCTCAAGACTACAACTACAATTATGGCCCTATTTGAAAACTTAGACCTTTGTGTCCAACTTATTCTGCAGTGAAAAAGCCAGTAAGCACATGCTGAATACAGTTCTATCTTTACAGTGTAAATTGTGACTGTTTCATGATTACTGTTCAGTAGAAAAAATAATCTTACCCACTTAGACTTTATCAATTCCACTTGTGCAATACTAAATGAAAGGCTGGGCTGTTAGTGACATCTTACCCAATAGTTGGCACTTCAAAACCAAAATTTCATTCACCTGCTATGTTTCTTGTCTCAATCCTGAGTAAGTTGACAAGCCAGTGAAATCTTAGGCAGCAACAATGTATTCACTTCCTATGTCTGTCGACTTGGTTGGCAAAGTAACTGCAGGCTACCAAAGGCAGAACAAAGAGTAGCTGAGTCAATGACGCACCCCACAACACAAGCGCCTGGCTGCAGCTAGTTGCCATTGCTGACTGCAGGCAAATTTCATATAATAATGTTAACACACTCACTGTGTCGCTGCCACTTCACTTCATACATGAAAGTCCATAGTTGAAAATTTTACAATTATTACTTAACCTCCCAAAAATTATTAGTGTAAGGAAGTTGACTTTTTAAAACAATTTGCTTTCACGACAATCCTGATTGAACCCTTTCTCTTCTCTCCCCCCTCCCCACTCACAGATATTTCCTTTTACACCTCTAGAGGTAATTGCTGTGTTTTGTTTGTTACATGCACTTCTTGTGATACATGGCTACCTGCACAATGGCAACAACGTTCACCCCATCCCCCTGCTGCTGCCACTGCAATCTATCACAGAGCAATTTAGTACAAGTATACACTCATCACTCAATTTCATTTGCAAATCTCAAAACTTATGGGAACAGTTCCTTAAAAACATTACTTTTACCCATAAAAAATGTTATGTATGAAGCTTTTTCAGAAAATTTAAAGAGTAAACACCGAACTTTCACACTTCCTTAAGAAAGAACAATAATGTTCAGTCATGTTTCTGAAGCAAGTTCTATGAATTCAAACCATACTGCAATAGCAGGAAGGATAATGTATCTCTTAATCTTTTGCATAAAGTCAGGAAACAGACAGACAAAAATCGAGGTCCAAACAACAAACTGCTATGCATATATCTATTTCCCTAGGTCCATCTTTCCCAAATAATAATATTTTTTGGCTGAACTTTGAAGAACATATGTTAAATTATTTTCTGAAGTTACAGAGTATCTATACAAAACATGTAAGCTGTATCACTTCAACAATTCACTGGACTATATACATCTGTAGATCACATGCTAAAATTGCAGCTCTTCGTCTCATCCTCTATCATACAGCACATTGGAACAGGAACTTACTTTCTATTCTTTCAACCTACTGCATAATTGTTTCATTTCCACGAATGGCCTTAAAACACTTCACCTGTTAACCGAGAACATTTAATTTAACTGTATTAAACATTTCACAGGTAGATTTATAAAGGATATTTCAAACAACAAGGCCCATGAAAAAGATAGCTTCTTACAGAAATATTTATTTGTATTACAAGATGAGTGTATAAATTGATACAAAAATCATAAAATAACTACAGATTATAAAAAGGTTCTGTAGAGATTTTTACAAAAAGCTGTAATTTCAAATTCACCAGCTGCTTTAATTACATTATGTACAGCCAAAAATAGAACGACGTCCCACTACTTTTCATCTTCCATTTCTTCCTCTTGTTCATCATCAAATTCAACATCATCATCTGCAGCAGCTTCCTGATATTGTTGATACTCCGACACCAAGTCATTCATATTCGACTCTGCTTCAGTAAACTCCATTTCATCCATCCCCTCTCCAGTGTACCAATGAAGGAAAGCTTTACGGCGGAACATAGCAGTAAACTGCTCAGATATGCGCTTGAAGAGCTCCTGAATAGCAGTAGAATTTCCAATGAATGTAGCAGACATTTTCAGTCCACGGGGTGGAATGTCACACACTGCAGTTTTAACATTATTTGGGATCCATTCTACAAAGTAACCGGTGTTCTTATTTTGAATGTTGAGCATCTGCTCATCCACTTCCTTCATGGACATTCTACCTCTGAAGATAGCTGCAACAGTCAAGTATCGACCATGGCGAGGATCACAAGCTGCCATCATGTTCTTAGCATCGAACATCTGTTGCGTAAGCTCTGGAACAGTGAGGGCTCTATACTGCTGACTGCCACGAGCCGTCAGTGGGGCAAACCCAGGCATGAAAAAATGCAGGCGTGGGAAAGGAACCATATTAACTGCTAATTTGCGCAAGTCGGCATTTAACTGTCCTGGAAACCTGAGACACGTCGTAACACCAGACATTGTTAAGGAGACAAGGTGATTCAGATCACCATAAGTTGGTTCTGCCAGCTTCAGTGTTCGAAAGCAGATGTCATACAGGGCTTCATTGTCAATACAGTATGTTTCATCAGTATTTTCCACTAACTGATGTACCGACAACGTGGCATTGTATGGTTCCACAACTGTATCAGAAACCTGAAACATTTACCAAGAATAGATATAACTACATTAAATGCCAATTAATACATCTACATCAATGCAAAACTGTGTAAGGCAAAAGGTATGTCTACACAAAAAAGTTCACAACATGCTAGAAGTAGAAAGTACAACTATGTGTCTTGTCACCCAATGAAGCACAGTTCTTAACCCTCGTATTACCACTGGGTTCAATGTGACCCTGTAAGTACAATGAAAGAGTGCCTACCTTGTTTCAAAGGCAATTTTTCTTCAAAATATGTATCCAGTGTTATTACAATTTCATATTTACAACACATTAAAATTTATTCATGATATTTTGTACTATGTACCACTGGGGCCAATGACCCCAACTTACATTTATTTGCTTGTTGAAGGTAATACTTATGGAAATAAAATTATCATTGTTACATTGAACTACAATGTATGTTTTATGTTACTTCATTAATATGCAATTCATACAACAAAAGCAAAACGAGGATAATGGAATGTAGTCAAATTAAATCGGGTGATGCTGAGGGAATTAGACTAGGAAATGAGACACTTAAAGTAGTAAAGGAGTTTTGCTATTTAGGAAGTAAAATAACTGATGATGGTCGAAGTAGAGAGGATATAAAATGTAGACTGGCAATGGCAAGGAAAGCGTTTCTGAAGAAGAGAAATTTGTTAACATCGAATATAGATTTATGTATCAGGAAGTCGTTTCTGAAAGTATTTGTTTGGAGTGTAGCCATGTATGGAAGTGAAACATGGACAATAACTAGTTTGGACAAGAAGAGAATAGAAGCTTTCGAAATGTGGTGCTACAGAAGAATACTGAAGATAAGGTGGATAGATCACGTAACTAATGAGGAGGTATTGAATAGGATTGGGGAGAAGAGAAGTTTGTGGCACAACTTGACTAGAAGAAGGGATCGGTTGGTAGGACATGTTTTGAGGCATCAAGGGATCACAAATTTAGCATTGGAGGGCAGCGTGGAGGGTAAAAATCGTAGAGGGAGACCGAGAGATGAGTACACTAAGCAGATTCAGAAGGATGTAGGTTGCAGTAGGTACTGGGAGATGAAGCAGCTTGCACAGGATAGAGTAGCATGGAGAGCTGCATCAAACCAGTCTCAGGACTGAAGACAACAACAACACATCTAGTGTAATTTATGGGTGTCTGCCTGCCTTTTATGTACGTTCATTAAAATGCAGCTAGTGTATCTGCCTACAGACATCAAGTAATTTACACCAGATATACCAGCTGCGTTTTAATGAATGAACATAATGTATATAGGTATATTGTAGTTTAATGTAACCCAGTGGTACTCAGCAAGAAAAAAGTCCTGCAAATAGGAGGGTTAAAAGGTCACAATTACTGATTAAGGCCTTTAACATCACCACGTGATTAGTATAAATGACTTACACAGTATCTTGAAATGATGATTTTTCATCACCACTCATCTACTGGTGACCGATATGTTGAAGCAAGCCATCAAATCAAAACCACACTTGCAAAGTAGTAGAAAGATACAGTTAACTGTAAAAATTGGGATTCATGCTTTAACACTTTTCATTGTCCCAAAAATTCGCACTGGTTGATGTCCACAATGCTGAAGTTACTAAAAATGGATATGAAGGTTACTTTTTAGTATCACATGTGATGACTTCTTGGCTTGCTTGTACCACTTTCAGTGGATTTTTAGGATTGGACCAATCTATATCAAATCTATTTACATGTGGCCTCAGCAGCAGCCAGAAACTGCAGTCATGTGTGGCCACCTACCGAGGTTCACTCTTTACATGAAGACCAATTTTCATGTTCTTTGATATGAGAGAAAAAACTTAGCTGGAAAATCAGAAACACACTGTCTGGTACATTTTTATATAAAAAGTTAAAAATAGTGGTTGCTTGCAAGCAAAATTCCCATGCTGGACAATTTATTAAGTCATTTGTTGAAAATAATGCGTGATCTCAGTGTTGATACTTGGTAATACATAAACTACTTTCGAAGTGCCAAAAATCCCACGATACATAAAATGCTGCACTGTACAATATAATTGTGATGAGACAGTCACAATTCCTTAAATTCATCACCCGTGGCCTCTGGCTTGCCGAGAAGCACTGCAGTCCTGGGCCCATGGATAAACCATGAAAATTTGCCAAATTACACCACACAGAGACCCGGCCTGCAGGCAGGTCACTGACACTAGATCCAACAGAACTGGCCTGCACATTAGTGGAAAACTACAGCCTTCAGACAGGCAGGCTCAATCCATTCGACACACCCACAGAAACGGCCTGCACTTTTGGCCTGTCATGGAAGTCCACTCATGTCACAGACACCATGTTGAAATGAGACTGCAGTGATCACCCATGCAACAGATAACTTGTGCAAGTATTCGAAGAATCAATAAGGACAGGTAACAACTCACCATAAAGATGATCGCTGAGCCACAGACAATCACACTTAACTAAATCCTTGGCCATGGCCTTTGTAAGAAAACTAGAGCACGCACAAATTCACACAATTACTCAATCATGCACACTTTGCCATTGTCTGGCAGCTGCCTCAACAAGCTCCGAGAATCAGATCTAAAGAAATCACTCTTCACAACTCCCTGCCTCTCATTGGCAGCTGCTAGGCTAACAGTAAGTACTGGTGGCAGCACTGCCTGCATGCTGAAAGGGAGGGGTGGAAAAGGGGGAAGCAGTAAGAATGAGTGAGTAGGGAACTGGTGCACATACTCTGCTGCACCCAGCCAGCAACAAAGCTGGACATCTCAATAAAACAATTTCATGCTTTTGAGACAAAAAACGAGATTTTTCCAGTGTTTTTTCTTCAAATTACCTCGGTACATTTACGGGAGTTTAAAAGCCCTATCCCAACAATGTCAAATTTAGTGATTTGGCTTCCCAGTATTTCAGAAACCACTGCAGCCATCGACATGAAACTTTTACAGGATATTAAATTGTATGTTCTGAGTCCACTGAACTACAATAATTGCATTGTAGCCACTGCTTTTGGAAATACAATTTTTTAACTACACAGTTATATTTTGTGTACTTTTTGTACATTATCCTAAATTTTAATTATACATAACATTAGGTTCTTTAAGTTCAGTAGACTCAGGATATGTATGTTATTACTCCCTGAAAATGTGAATACTCAAAAGGGATTTCTGAGATTTAGGGAAAAATTTAACAAAATATAAATTTTTAGGAATGGCTTCTAAAGTTTCAAAAGATTTAACTCACTCAATAGATGCTTAATTTTTTTTTTTAATTTTTGTTCACTCAGAAGCACCCTGCACCATACTGTATGTCATCCTCTATCTTTTCACAAGTTTCTTCTTTATGGACTTCTTAGTGGCCAACTGTGCTGCATACTCAGCTTTATCAATGCAAACCTTGTCCATCTATTCTGAAGTTTGCTCCAGGATTAATTCCCATATGCTGCAGCACTTTCACCCAACCAGTGTTGCTATCAATGAAAGCAATAACAGCATCACTGACCCCCACTTTAGTGTCTTCTTCCAAACAAAAAGATTTTTTGGTAAGCGAGTCCACCAAAGATTATTGAACAACTCACTGGAATTTTTAGTCTGACCATGCACACACTTTGCCAGCTCTTTGCAAATAGCTTTGTGATATCCATGACTGCTGCTGGGATGGAATGTTTATGGCTGTATGAACTGTGAGTACTGGGCATTGTGGTAATTGCACCACGAAACAGGTCCAGCAGGGCGAAGGTGATGTACTGGTTTTTCATCACTTGACAGCATGTGGAAGAAGGTAGCCCATACTGCTTGCTTCATTTTCAACAAATGCTCAGTATTATTTCTAATGGTCATCCCATAAAACTGCTGCAGTTCATCAATCATTTTTCCTGTCAGCCTGCCTCTTATGGTTACACCACAAGAAAATTTGTCTCTCAAACTTTGTGTCAACTTCAACATGGTGCCTATCTTATTATGGACAAGATCTTGATAACAGCTATGCACAGCCTTTGTATAAAAAATTACCAATTTTATTAAATCTTGCAGTAAATTTTAACATTTTCAACCGGTGTGAAGTATATTTTTAAAAATAAAATACTTCATGTGTGAGATATATATCATTTTATTCAGAAAATACCAAATTATAATATGAGAGAAAAATCTCAAAATGTGAAAAAATCCACTAACTCCCTTTAATATTCCCTGATTTCCAGAACTTGTGGCAACCGTGCAACTGAACCAGGAACGGAGGTATAAATGTTGTAGGAAAGTTGTGGTAGAAGTAAACAATTCAGGAGTAAAGAAAATTGTATTACATTAATACAGCTGATGAGCTAGGTTGGCGAGGGGGGGGGGGCTGGAGAGAGGGAAGGGGGGGGGGGCTGGAGAGAGGGAAGGGGGGGGGGCTGGAGAGAGGGAAGGGGGGGAGGCTGGAGAGAGGGAAGGGGGGGAGGCTGGAGAGAGGGAAGGGGGGGGGGCTGGAGAGAGGGAGGGGGGGGCTGGGGGAAACAGTTCAAAGGGCGGCAGCAGATTTGCTAGCTAAGAGTGTGGGGACAGAAGGCTGCACAGGCTAAGGCATGTGACAGGTACTACAGCCATTGGTGTAAGGAGCACAGTGGTGACATGAATGTGGACCAAGAGGTTCTGATAGGGCAAAAGAAAGGAAAATTATTGTGTGAAGGGTATGGGAGAACAGTGGTTTAAGCAAGATTGAGACCAGGAGGGTAACTCCCCACTGTTTAGTTCACAGGCGGTGGTGGAGGGGATACAGATACGCCAGGTTATGGAGCAGCCACTGAAGTCAAGCCTGTTATGCTCTGCTGCAACTTATGCCACTGGTTGGTCGACTCTTATTAGCCACAGTTTGGCAGTTGTCATTCATTCTGGTTGACAGGTGATTGGCTGTTATACTAACAATAGCTGTGCAGTGATTTCAGAAAAGTCAATAAATGACCCAGCCATTTGCACAGGTGGCACTGTGTCTAATGGGCTAGGATAAGTCTGTGACAAGACTGAAGTAATGCTAACTGTGTGAACCAGGCAGGTCATGCATCTGCATCTTCCACATGGACATGTTCCCTCTGACAAGAGGCTTAAGCCGTCCGCACATGGACCGTGCATCCGAATGTTGAGTGTGCAGAGTTTCTGAGGTCATACTGTGGAACAGCACGCTCAGGAGTCTTTCCGAACATGCAGAGCAATATCTGGCATGTCATATTCTGAGCGTGCGTCTGAGTGTTTACCAATGAAATGGCACAACACCACCTACGTCACAAGCACGCCGTCTTCTTTCAGTACAGAGTTGTGAGGCGCCATATTGGCATTTATTTCAAGCCTGTATGTATATATGCCGCTCCAAGCACCAGCAAATTGAGAATCACTGCAAAACCCGTTAACTGTGTGATTCGTTTCAATACAATAATGAGAAACATTTGTGGCAAAAGAATTACTGTAACTTGCGTATAATGAGAGTAGGCTATTTGAAGGCAGCGACATACTGAAGATCCACCCAAAACGCATTGTTCTTGGTACAATTTGTTATAATTAAATTTCAGTTAGTAACATCCACAATTAAGTTTTTAGCAAGCATTAAGATACCATAATTAGTTACGAAAGGTGTGATGTTGGTTTAGCACAATGAATAGCATCACTATCCAATAAGTATTTTTGTTGAGGCAGTGGTTCGCGTCCTGACAGCCAATTTTCCCCCCTAAAATTCGCATTTTTATTATGTTCTCATATTTTATTATTAGTTTAACATAAGTATAGACTATAATATTTGATGTTATGTAAATACAAGTTCACCTTTTGTTGAGGTGTGACTGTTCGATTGGCTTAATCTAAAGGACAGCTTGTGCTACTTGTATAAAGATATTTTGCTCATTTAACACTTTGTAATTCACATGTTGCAAAGATTCTGCTACTGGGTAGGAACAGTGGTAAAGTAGGACTGACACTGGGGTTTTACTAAAATGTGGGAATGATGAAATAATGTTTATCTTATGCGAAGAAGTATTCCAAATTTGTACCGCACTGTTTGTAATGGAACTTTTCTAAGCCTGTGTCCTTACCGATTGGACATGGTACTTACCTTTTCGTGGATGATGGAAGAAATGTGCGTTTTAATCGAGCTAACGTAGGAATTTTACACGTGCCTGTTGAGTAAACAGTGTGATTTATTAACTAGAAACATCCCTGAACTGTTGCTGGAGTGTGTTGCTATCGCGTATACCACGTTGGGGTCCACATACCATATGCACAATTATCGTTTTTGAGCGTTAGGCAGCACGTTGAACTTGGCACACACTACACTCGACAGCACGGTCCGTGTGCTGACGGCTTTAGAGAGGTGTAGGGATGGGCCCGAATGATGTGTACCCTAGGTTGCAACTGAATACCACTTTAGAAATTGTGTGAAGGATCATGGATAGAATGTATGTCATTCTGAAGTATGACATAATCAAAACCCAGGCAAAGGATATTTTTCAATAATTCCAATTTAGAGTGATTTTGAGGGATGTGCAGGCACTCCTTTGTAGTCAATTCTTGGGAGTGGTGGGAGGATAATGTGTGTGAAGATACCACAAAGGAAATTGTTTGCAGACTAGGTTTGGGTAGTAGTGCCTGTCTCAAGGCCCTGTTGAGCATACTGGGCATCCAGGTATTGTTGGTGGTACGTGGGTACAATATGGACAGGAGTGAGGATGTAACCCTCAGAGGTGGAGGTCAATGTCCAGGAAAGTGGCACAATCAAACAAGGGAGGTCCTGAGGCTGTGGAGAGATAAGGATAGACTGTCTCAGCTCTTAAGTCCAGATTATGAAGACATCCAGTAGTCTTAATCAGACAAGGGGTTTGGGGAGGCTAGGGTCGTTTTCTCTAGATGCCCAAAGTTGCCATGCAGATGCAATGAGATTATGGGTTTAGGGTCCAAAGGTTGTAGGAAGAGAATGATTGCTGCTAGCAAGGCTAAGGGCATGAGGGATGTTTGTGTATAGAGAAGTGGCATCAATGGTGATTAATATGGATCTCTGGTGTAAAGGGATGGGGATGGAGGAGTCGGGGCAAGAAGTTGCTACACAATCTTAGGTCGGCATTTATGCACATAACAAGACTAAAAATGCAACTACTCAGAAACAGTGAAGACACAAAGAAACTCAGCTGTAGATGGTAAAATATTAAATTCATATATTAACTAATCAGAGGAGAATTAACTTCAAAGACTCATTTGTGTGCAACAGTTTGGATATCAATTTTCTTCATAATGGGATTTACAAACCACAATGTATAATAATGAATTTAAACTTATGCAACAACAAAACCAAAGTCATTATGCAAAAAGTACTGACAGTGCATTTTTACTTGGTCCCTATGATCATCTGCGTCAGCCGACTGTGCTGCTCCGGAACATTAGGCACAACTAACCTTACTAGAAGTAGCTACATTAGTATTGTGCACCATAACAATAAGCAGCTTCTGTGAATGTATTGTTGATCCACATGTGGTGGTGTGTGTAGTGATTTAATGTAATAAGGTTGTGCACAAGTTTAATATTTTTGCCTTGTAAGTTTGTACATCTGTTGCTATCAGTTTATTTATCCATTATCATTTTTTATTTGTAGTTACCTTTGCTCTTTGAGTTCACATATTGCCATTTGGAGATACGTGTTGGAGCTATGAACCCTAGAAAATGGCATGCCAAATGGAGAAATCTGAACATCTCCAACATTCTTCTGTGTGTTTTAGGCTGCAAAACTGCTACGGTCATTAGCGCCCAATATGTGACTTAGGAAAAGGCAGAAATGGGAACGAAACAAAAAATTGGAGAAACTAAAAATAGACGGAAAGCTTAAAAAACAAGTATAGAAGAGGGTAGTTGTCCCCAAAAAGAGCTTCAAATAACTGACGTCATTGCACTGGCACTAATAAACTCGAGAATGCGATCAGCTGAGCGCGTGTCATCTCCTAAAATGGAAGATATCTCAGGTGACAGCTGTAGACAGACGCAGAACGGAGTAAAATAGGGGCACTCAAGTAAAAGATGTCTTACCATCCACAGCTGAGAGCAGTGGGGACAGCGTAGGGGAGGATTACCACTTAAAAGACGATGATGGCTAAAAAGACAGTGCCCTATTCGGAGTCTAGTTAAAATTATCTTCTCCCAACGACGCGTTCAGGAGGAAGAGGTCCAAGCACAGAGAAGAGCTTTCACGTCCTGCAATTTATTATTGGGAAGTATAGATGAATGTGCGTGCCATAAAAGAGTAACAAGACGACATAAAACACTCCGTAGATCGGCAAAGGGAATCGTGCAAACAGCTGGCTGAGAGACTGCAGCCATGGCCGCTATATTGGCCGCCTCATTTCCACAGATACCAACGTGTCCTGGGATCCAGAGAAATGCCACAGAGACACCCCCCCCCCCCCAAGTGGAGCACATTGAGGCAGTCCTGAATCCAGTGGACCAGAGGGTGGACAGGGTACAGAGCTTTGAGACTGAGGAGAGAGCTGAGAGAATCTGAACAGATAACATACTGTATCCACTGATAGTGACGGATGTATTGGACAGCCTGGAGAACAGCATAAAGCTCCGCCATATAAACCGAACACTGGTTGGGAAGCCGAAATCGCTTTGGGGTGTCGCCAACAATATAGGCACTCCCTACAACTAACGATGTTTTCAAGCCATCAGTGTAAATAAATGTGGCTTCCTTCATTCGTGCACATAGAGCAGCAAATGCCCGACGATAAACAAGTGAAGGGGTACCATCCTTGGGAAATTGACCCAGGTCATGGAGCAGGCAGGTCCAGGGACAGAGCCAAGGCAGGCTGTAACCCAAGTTGTCAAGAAGGTTTTAAGAAAGCGGAAGGAAAGAGAATGGGGCAGTAGTAGGGAGGATGGGCAGCCTGCATACCCTAAATCCAAGGATGCGTCAAAAAAACGTCATGGGCCAGATTAGCAGGCATGGAAGACAGATGGGTAGCATAACAACTCAGAAGGACTGCTTGCCTATTGGACAGTGGAGGTTCAGCAGTCTCAGCATAAAGGTTTTCCACAAGGCTGGTGCAAAAAGCTCCAGACACTAAACGTAATCCACGGTGGTGGATAGAGTCGAGACGCCGAAGAACACACGGCCGAGCAGAGTAGTAAACTATGCTTCCATAGTCCAATTTCGAGCGCACTAAGGCGCGATAGGGGCGGAGAAGGACCACTCGGTCCGCTCACCACGAGGTACCATTCAGGACACAGAGGGTGTTGAGGGATCACAGACAGCGAGCTGAAAGATAGGAAACGTGGGAGGACCAGCACAGTTTTCTGTCGAACATAAGACCCAAGAATTTAGCGACATCCAAAAATGGAAGGTTGACAGGTCCTAGATGTAAGGAAGATGGAAGAAACTCCTTACGACGTCAAAAATTAACACAAACTGTCTTACTGGGAGAAAAGTGGAAGCAGGTTTCTATGCTCCAAGAATGAAGGCGATCGAGACATCCTTTAAGACGTCGCTCAAGAAGGCTGGTCCGTCGAGAGCTGTAGTAGATCGCAAAATCGTTCACAAAGAGGGAGCCCGAGACATCGGGAAGGAGACAGTCCTTAATTGGATTTATGGCAATGGCAAACAGTACAACACTCAGCACAGAGCCCTGGGGTACCCTGTTTTCTTGGGAGAAAGTACGGGAGAGAGTAGGGTTCACCCACACTAAATGTGCACTCTGCCATAAACTCGCAAAAAAAAAAGGGGGGCAGCTGACCGCGAAAGCCCCAAGAGAACAGTGTGCAGAGGATGCCTGAACTCCAACAGGTATCGTATGATCTCTTAGATCAAAAAATATTGCTACTGTTTGGCGTTTCCAGGGAAAATTGTTCATGATACAAGTGGAGAGAGCAACAAGATGGTCAACTGCAGAACGATGCTTTCAGAAACCGCATTGGTCAGGTGTTAAAAAGACTGCTGGACTCCAGCCACCAAGCTAAATGGCAATTCACCATACAGTCTAAAACCTTACATACACTACTCTTGAGGGAAATGGGGCGGTAGCTAGAGGGGAGATGTTTGTCCTTTCCAGGTTTTGGAACAGGAACGACTATAGCTTCCCACCATCATCTGGGATAAGTACTGTCTGTCCAAATTCAATTATAAAGGTGAAGGAGGTAACGCAGACTATGGTATGATAAATGCAGCAACATTTGGATGTTTATATCATCCGGTCCTGAGGCGGAGGAGCGAGAAGAGAGTGCATGTAGGAGTTCCCGCATGGAAAAAACAGTATTATAGCTTTCGCGATTTTGAGAGGTGAAAGCAAGAGGCTGCACTTCCGCTGCATGTTTCTTCAGGAGAAACGCTGGCAGGTAATTTGAAAAGCTCGAAATCTCAGCTAAGTGTTGACCCAATGAGTTAGAAATTGCGACGGGGTCCACTAACGTATCATGGGCAACAGTGAGCCCAGAGACTGGGTAGAAACTAGGCACACCAGATAACCGTCAAATCCGACTCCAAACTTCCGAGGAGGGAGTGAAGGTGTTAAATGAGCTAGTAAAGAAGTTCCAGCTTGCCTTCTTGCTATCGCAGATGCCGCGACAGCATCACGCACGGAACTGCTTATAGTGAATACAGTTGGTCAAAGTAGGATGGCGGCGGAAAACACGAAGAGCACATCGCTGCTCACGTATTGCGTCACGGCATGCCTCGTTCCACCAAGGAACTGGGGGGCGCCGGGGCAATTTGGAGGTGCATGGTATTGAACGTTCCGCAGCTGTAACATCTGTAATATGTGTGATCTCATCGTCGACGCTAGGAAAGCAAGTCATCGAATGTCGCTAGAGACGAAGAGTGTCATATCGGCTTGGGCAAACTTCCAGCGTCGGGGGCGCATATATGGCAGTTGAGGCTGCAGTCTAAGGACACATGGAAAGTGGTCACTTGAGTGTGTATCATCAAGGGCGAACCATTCGAAGCACCGAGCTAGCTAAACAGTACCGACCAAAAGGTTCAAATGAGATAAATTTGTCATGGAGGCAGACAAAAATGTATGGTCCCAGTGTTGAGGCGAACAAGATCCGCTTGGTGAAAGACTTCTAGCAATAGCGAGCCACGCGGACAAGGATGTGGAGATCCCAACGAGGGTGGTGGGCATTGAAGTCCCCAACCAGCAAATATGTGGGTGGAAGCTGACCAAGAAGATGAAGGAGATCAGCTCGTGCCATTGGTGTGGACGATGGAACGTATACAGTACAAAGAGAGAAGGTGTATACAGAAAGGGAAAGACATATCGCGACTGCTTGGAAGGAAGTGTTTAATAGGGTTTGGGTGATAATGGAGAGTATCATGGAGAAGAATCTTAAGTCCTCCATGTGCTGGAGTGGCTTCAACAGAGGGGGAGATCAAATCGGACAGGCTGAAAATGGGGGAAAACAAAGTGGTCTTGGGGATGCAGCTTTGTTTCCTGAAGACAAAAGATGAGTGGCAAGTAGGATCGTAAGAGGATCGACAATTCATCCTGATTGGCTCGAATGCCGTGGATATCCCAATGGACATAGGGTGAACAGAAAATGGAAGAATGTGACCAAGGTTGCCGTTAACTCTACTACTGCTCAGAGCTTGCGACCGACAGCATGGAACGGCATTCAGCTGAAGGCAGAAGATCCTGATCCATAGGTTGGGCAGGAGCAGCTCCTGCCACCAGCGATTGGCCGGTTGATCGGCCGCCAGCAGTGCGCCTCGGCGACACAGAAGACGCCCGAGGGTGGTTACCGCCAGGTGGTGCTGTAGATGAGACATGCCTTGGCGGAGAAGGAGAGGAGCTAGGTTTCTTGGAAACATGATGTTTAGATGAAGGAGAAACCGATGGTTGTGAAGTTGGGGTACATAAAAAATCTTCACAAGTATGCCCTTTTTCAAAGTCTTGGTGCCTGACTTTTGGGCTCGAGATTTAGCAGAACCCGATGAAGGGTGAGCCAGGCACTCCCGCCTTAGGTGATTGTTCACACCCCCCGAGAAACGGACGGAGGGAACAATCGACACTTTCGGAAGGTATCAGCTCGGGTAATCACCTCTTCCTGGGCCTGGCCATTACCAGGGGGCACGTACGTGTCCTACCTGTCTACCCGGGGCGGGGAATTACGTGTTACCCCGTCACCGGCTACGCATGGGTGAGCCTTCAGACATGCACAGGGAGGAAGAAAGAGAAAGGGAAAAACAAAGAAAGGGAAAGGAAAGAACAGGTCTCAAACGCCGCAGTGGAGAAAATGGTAAAGAGAAGAGGTAAGGAAAAGAGAGACAATGGAAGGACGAAGACTTGCAAGCAAACAAAACGAAGAAAGCATTACACTTTCGATTGTCCGTCTTAGGAAGGAAGCACAAAACGTACTCCCAGAGGAGGAGAAAGGGAAAGAGGTGGAGGTGAAGATGGGAGATGGGGAAGGATGCGGAAAAGGAAGGAAGGCCACATTAGCTCGGGGTCCCGTGCTCGCTACGCACGTTGTAGATCCCCTGGAAGGGGGGGGGGGGGGGGGGGAGAGATTCTTCTGTTTGACAATCTAACGATGACAGCAATGGGGACAGACAAACATTTGTGCTGTGTATGGGGATGCCACTGGACAGCACAGCAAGGAAACAGTTTTATCATTCTGAGGAGAACCATTTTGACATCAGTAACTTCCAAATTCAGGAAGACCTTCAAGGTTTGATGTAGATAACTTAAATGCATTAATCCACAATGATCCACATCAGTCCACCTGATAACTGCCATATGCAAAAAACTGATCATTCCACCTCCATGCAACAGTTGATTGGTTGATTTGAAAGGGGAGGGAGGGACCAAACTGCGAGGTCATCGATCCCTTGTTCCCAGCAGAACCATTACCAATGGAAAGAAGAAAACTAAGAGGTATGGCACAATAACAGGAGAAAGGAAAAACTAGAACGACAAAGACAACAAACGAACACTACAAAGGACAAAACAGAAAAAGAAAATCACAGAAACAGAAAGAAGAGATTAAAAACAAGAAAGATTATCATGGCTGGCTGACCATGAGAACAAAAAAAGGAGCAGCCCGCCACTCTGCGACACATTAAAACCTCCACTCTAAAAATCCTAAGGTGAAGGACACACACGGACAAAGGACATGTGCTAAAACTCAGATCCAATGATAAAAAACTAACCCTCACGAATAAAACATAACTAAAGTAGTAGTTGAGGCATTGCCGCCCAACACCGAAGGTAGGGTGCTGGGAAAGTTAAAAGGCCACTGCAGAGTGGCTCAAAGTGGGCAGTCCAGCAAGAGGTGGACAACTTATTTGGGAGCCACAGCGACACAAAGGTGGGTCCTCACAATGGAGGTAACCATGTGTGAGCCATGAATGGCTAATGTGGAATTGACAAAGGGCAACTGATTCCCTGCGAGAAGCCTGGAGGGAAGACTGCCACACATTCGCAGTCTCCTTAATGACACGAAGTTTGTTGTGCGTACTGTTATGCCACTCCATCTCCCAAAGCCAAAAACCTTGCAGCATATGACAGAAGGCAGGTCAGTTTCAGAGATTCCTATCTCCAGGAGCAGTTTCCGCTTAACCTGTCAGCAGTTCATTGCCTGGGATTCCAACGTGCCTTAGGGGCCACACAAACACTACTGAATGACAGGACCATTCCCGGGCAGAAATAGACTCCTGTATGTTTACTACCAAACGGGCAGCAAGGGTAGCACTGGTCGATAGCTTGTAAGCCGCTCAGGCAGTCACAACAGAGAAGAAACGACTCATCAGAACAGGGACATATGTACTGAAGTGCACGTGATATGGTCACAAGCTCAGCAGTGAATAGACTGCAGCCAGCGTGCAAGAAATGCTGTTCAATATGGCCTCTGTGGACATAGGTGAAGCCAACATTACCATCAGCCATCGAACTGTCTGTGTAAGCAACTTCAGAGCCCCGGAACACGAGAGGAAGTGACAGCCGAGAGCGGCGGGATTAACGCAGACCTTAGGGCCACACGAAAGGTCCAGACAAAGCTTTGGCCAATGTGTACACCATGGAGGTGTACGTGAATGGACCTCAAGTACAGGTGATAAAGGGAAAGACCCCAGTTTGGAGAGAAGGGGTTGCAAGCGAACAGCAATCTTGAGCCCTGACCTGAGCCGCTGATGCAGGAGATGAACTGCAGCAGGTGGGGAAAGACAGTAATTTGGATGCTCTGAACTACATATGTGTTCAATTTAACTGGCAAGCAGTTGTGCATGTCTTATCTGCAATGGAGGGACTCCAGTATCCACCAGGACACTTGTCACTAGACTTTCTACAAGCTCTCGTCACTAGGCTACCTTCACGGTGCATTCGGTAGAGCAAACAACGCCGAACTGTAAACCAGACTCCCATAGTCAATGCGGGACTGAACAAGGGCTCTGTAGAGCTGCAGCAGCGTAGAGCTATCTGCACCCCAGTTGGTGTTGCTCAGGCAGCGGTGGGCATTGAGGTACTGCCAGCAGTTCCACTTAAGCTGACTAAGTTGAGGTACGTCAATCGGGTGTCGAAAAGCAGTCTCCACTACAGTGACTTGATCATCATTAAGATAAAGTTCCGGTTCCAGGCGAACGGTACAACGCCGACAGATGTATGCGACACAACTTCGCAGCTGGAGGAGGAGATTAGTGTTTAACGTCCCGTCGACAACAAGGTCATTAGAGACGGAGCGCAAGCTCTGGTGAGGGAAGGATGGGGAAGGAAATCGGCCGTGCCCTTTCGTAGGAACCATCCCGGCATTTGGCTGAAGCGATTTAGGGAAATCACGGAAAAGCTAAATAAGGATGGCCGGAACAGAATTGAACCATCTTCCTCCCGAATGCTCGCAGCTGGAAACTGGAAGCCATGGGCTAGAGCCCACAAATGTCTTGTGAATAGTTCCTTGTAGGTGCCACTCAGGAACAACAGTACTGGAGGAGCAGTACGAAATGCAGAAGTCATCCGCATACAAAGAAGGGGAGACTGACCCTATTCTAACCACCAGGCCCAGAGGGGGTGCAACAACAGTTGCATGCAATGCATTCAAAAATTGGGTTTCTCATAATCTATCCGAAATCCCAAAATTCAGTAGGTGGCATCCCTGCTTGCTTGTCATCAATCGGCTTAACACCTACAATTCCTACCCTGTACTGTTACTGGTGATGAGAAATGGGGTCCTTAAGCTAACAGAAGGGAGAAAAAAAGGAATGGTTAGTCCCAGACATGTTATGCATCTGGTGGAACAGCAACA
Organism: Schistocerca gregaria; assembly: GCF_023897955.1. Lineage (NCBI taxonomy): Eukaryota > Metazoa > Arthropoda > Insecta > Orthoptera > Acrididae > Schistocerca > Schistocerca gregaria. Next base: position 433,170,190 of record NC_064921.1, read on the forward strand.
GTTTTGTTTACTAAGAATTTCTTTCCAGAGGTGTAACCATTGTTGCTGACATGTATTATTTACCACTGAGACTTCCTTCACACACAATCCAAAAGTAACAGCCAGGAAGACCGTGTGAAGTTATGCTATTCCATGACAATGCCTACCTGCTTCCTGCCAGGCTGACAAAAACACTACAGGAGAAGTCTGAATTCATTCTGCATGCACCTTATTAACCTGATCTTGTGCCTTCAGATTCTCACCCTGTCCACACTATCAAACAATCACATTAGTTCCTTTCCAAATGAAAATGCTCTCTGGACATACTTTGACAAGTTCTTTGCCACAAAACTACGTGATTTCTAGTCACTGAATCAACACATTACCCCAGCATTGGTAGACTGCTGTAAATAGCGAAGGAGAATACACTATTGATGACCAAAGTTTGTCACATGTATCTGTTGTGTGTATTTAACCTATGGAAAAATGCTATGGTCTTGTGTACCATACCATTATTCACAGAAGTGATTGACGAGGCTGTACCTGGCATTATCCGTATCACTTCAGGCAGGGTGGGTTACCATCAGTCTCATGTTAAGGGATATGCCATGTAAAGTAGGACATACGATTTAAAAAGTTTAAATTTTAATGCTTCTCATATGTTGTTTGAAAAGGCTGGACTTTTTCCTGTATGGCAACAATGTTTGTTGCTCATTATTGCATTCCCTCCATAATTTGTAGCCATTTATATATGGCCATACGTTTTTCATGTGATGGCAGTGTGAATTATTGGAGCTTTTGAACCTTTATTTCAACTAATTGGCAAGTAAGAATTAGCAGACCATTATTACTGTTACATACCCTAATGTATTGCATAAATATATAAAATTGAAGTAGTTAACTTACAGGTCAGGATAAATGACGTAATACAACAGCATGAATTTTCATTAAGTTAAGTTTTTATATTAAGAGGAATAAAAGAACAAAGTTGGAGTATCTGGAAGAAGCTAGAAAAAGACAAAAGAAGCATTAAAAAAGTTTCTGCAATTGAGTCAACTTAAAACTATGACATATTAGAAGAAAGAAGAGCTGAAACTGGGGAGAGAGTTAGAAAACAGTGTAATGTAAGATGCAAAATCAGCAACATAGTAAAGATCATTTTTCCACCATGTAAGTCACGTAGTGCTGTAAGTAAAGACACGACTCAAGCTGATCGTTGCTTGCCATCGTCACGATGTAAAATTTTAGTTGTTCTTGATCTGTTCAGGACTTGTGTGGAAATTCATCAGATGGAAAGTCTGAAAGAGCCAGTCATGGCAGCAGTACAAAAAATTGAGACCTCAGTTCTGAAACTAAATACTTGGTAACTAGTTTCTACAGTCGTGACGTCAGTTGCCAATCACCAAGCAGGAAGGACACAATAGTGATTAGAGAAAATAAAAGAAGACAGTTCATATTCATCACTTATGTCCATGAAGGAAAAATATGAGGTATTCAAACAGGAACACCCTGAAGATCAAATTTGGAAATCTATTTTGTGATATTTACATAAACATACATTATGAGATAGTTTGCTGCTTACTTGAACATGTTGAAGTCTAAGAAGAAGACTCTACAGCTCATATAGTGAAATACAAAATTTGCATAATTCCACGGTTTCTTGTTCATCACTATACAAAAGAGCTCAGTCTTCATCTTATTATCAGCAAAAGGAAATGGTTCTGAGCCAAGATTATAAGGAGTTTGCATTGCTGCATTTTGACTCTGCTGAAAATTACATTTCTGTTTATCAAGATGAGGTGCCAAGTGCATATTGAACACAAGCACAAGTTAGTAATTTCACTGTGTTACTGTGGCATTCAGTTTCTCGTCAAAGTGCAAATTCATAGTTGATGATGCATTAACTTTTGCTCAGGCAGCTGCAAGTACCACAAAGATGCAGGTTTGTCGAATGTCTACTGATGAAATTCAAGAAATCGCTGAAAATCTGGCACAAATATTTTCTTTAGCATCATCAGCACGAAACAATCACTCACTGCTTTTGCTACAAGAAAGTAGTACTACAAACGTATCTGCTGTCTTCAAAGAATTTCCCTGCTGCAGATCATCATACTGAAGGAACTAGAGGATGAAAATTGGAGACAGGTACAAAATAGAACATGATGGTAAATTCTATGCTGGAGAAGTACATGCAATTTTTGCAAATTCTTACTAATCAGTGAAATGGAGCATGCTGGTCCCTATAGGAAATGGAGTGCAAAATGTGATGAAAATCTATTCACACAGGACGAAATTATAAAGGAAATTCATCCACCTGATGTCAATGCAAGTGATTTTCAGTCACTCTCATTAAATTTACACTATTTTCCCAGATGTCATGCTCTTATATAATTTTTCATAATGGTTAAAAAGTGAAATGTTAAGTTTATCTTATTTGGTAAATAACATTTTCATTTCTCTGCTTGCATGAAGCTTTTCTGACAATAAGTAGTAACACAAGTCATAACGTTTAGCCACATGCTTTTTCCAATATATTAGTGTTTTACATCATATAAATATTTTAAAAAATCTGCAACTAATTTGAGTGCCAACCTAATATGCATTTTCTGTGATAAAAACTAGATCCAGACTTAATAGTTTGAGGACACTTTTGCTCTAAAATGAACATTAGCAACAGGATGTCCCAAATTTGTAACATGAGTCACAATATAAATTACATTATTATTCTTTAATTTTAATGCTCTTTCCTGCTTAAGTTTTCTTTCTGTTGATTAGTACCATGTAGTACTATTTTCTCTGTAAAAGACAGCTTCCACTTTTAAGTTGGACAGGTTTTATTTTAAAAAATCTGTCTTCTCTAACTTTCAAGGGTACTGTATGTCTTCAATGTAGTTGTTTCTAACTAATTTCCGTGTTACAATTATTTGCAGTTATTTCTTACACTTTGTTGTGATGATTGTTTTGTGGGACACTCAACTGCACGGTTATCAACAACTGAACAAATTCCCAACCTTTGCTCATTGCAATCTCGTCGCATTCATGAGTGATGAGGACAACACAAACACTCAGGCACCTCAAGGCGGGTAAAAAATCCCTGACCCCACCGGGAAACCAACCCAGAATCCTGTGCTTGGGAAGAGAAAACGCAACTGCGAGCTGTGGACACACTTTGCTGTAGTTTCTTTGTTGATGTTGTTCACTACAGGTTTCTGTATTGTTGTTTAGTGCCAACTTTTTTTACTGGAGAGGCTTCTAAGAAATCAGACAATCCAGTGAGTTCTGTGTTTTCATAAGGATTTGCCAGCTGACAATGGCAGTGTGTTTGGTGGAAACGACTGAAGTGTCTTCCGACTGGGGCCACAGGAGAGTGAAGCGTGCTGAATATTTCCTATATTGTTAAAGTTTTTACAGAATAACAATGATAGTATCTGAACAAGGTGAAGCCACCCATGGTGCAGATGATGCAGATTTTGCATCAATAAAGGGTGAATTAAATACCCTGTATCAGTCAACTACAGAGTTAAGTGTTAGGCCTGTTAAGAAACCGTGGCCAGTGAAATCGAGTCGTAAGCCCTATGCATCAAGAAGGCGCAGAGAAATTACTATGGATGCACACGCATGAAAAGTTACAACAGTTTTTAAAGTAGAAATTCCATCTTCATCTTCAGAAGAAAATGAACCAAAGCACTTTTGCACCTCTAGCTAGGAATGTTTTACAAATATCAATTTAGCTGTTGAATATTGTGCATCATACAGTAAAAAGGTGCAAGTTTTAATTATTATTCCAGATAATTTTCAAATAAAAGTATTTTGAACCACATTACCCGATTAAGTGCATGGTATACAAATTTAAAAATGTGAGGTCTGTAAGGGGAGTCTGGAAGATCAGATCCCTATTATGGTCATCCTGTAGAAACAGCTCAAGTTCTAATAGTGCAGTCAATTTATCTGGAAGATAAATGGGACTGTTTTTACCAGAGAGCCAACAAAAAGAGACACTATAACAGTTTAAGATCAAAAAGTTGTGTAAGTTAAGACATGTGACATGCGGTATTAAAGAAACTTTTTGTAAATTATAAGAGCAATTATACAACTTCACATATTGGAAAATCAAAATTTTATGCCTACGACCTTAAAGATGTGTGTGCGTACTGCGCAAATTTTGAACTTTGTGGGGTGACTGAAGAACTTATTGGAGCATGTGACATCACATCTTGGTTGGGCATGTGAAGTCATTAGTAGTCTGTAACAAAGCAAGATACTTGTTTGTTTCAATATATGGTGTGGTGACTGCCCTGGAGAAGGAACACTGCCTGTAAAGACACCTGGCCTGGAATACATAGCAGATAACTGCAGAAATTATATGCAGCATGGGAGGAAAATAATTATGAAATCTGTTGACTTTGACAGTTTCATTGATGAACTTCGTAACTGCTCAGTGAAAGTAACATACCAGCATCTGTAGAAATTGCAACAACACATTACACAAGCGAAATAGTGTGTACAGGCTGAAGAATGATGTTTAGGTTATCTTACCGAGAACTAGCCTGTAATTCTCCCACAACAAGTACATGGGTATCATTGGAGTTATGAGCAGCTTGCAATTTTTGCAGGAGTGAAATATTCTCAAAACAAAACTGCAATTGCAGTTATAAGTGATGACACAGGACATTACTCAGCACATGCTGTTATCAATGCATAAAATTCAACTGAAAACAGAGGCAGAGGTCATTATTTCTGATGGTGCTCTTAGTCATTTTAAAAACTGTTACCAGCTGTTTTAATTGTTTAAGTTGCTTGTGCCAACTGACTGGGTATACAATGCTACTGATCATGGGAATGGGCCTTGTGATGTAAGCAGCCTGCTGAAGTGCCATGCTCGAAAACAATCTTTGCAGACCAAATAAAGATGCAATTCATATTGCTAAGGATTTTACGAGAGTTGTGAAATCTTACACACCCACATGTGTGCATGACTGTGACAAGTGGATTGCAGAAATTATAGACACCAGTTATGAGTTGAATGAAATTTTAATGAACCTTATGCTACCACATGGACCAACTGCTGGTATAGGTTTCTACCTAAAGGACAGCAACAATGCCATCAGAGCTCACTTCGTGTTTACAATGTCTTTAACACTAAGTGTTTCAGTCCCTGTTGGTTTAGCAAAGACATCACTATATTAAAGGAGGATACTAGAGCAGTGGAACATTTTTAGTATATTGACTGCCTAATTTCAGTACACAACAGATTGCACAGAAGTTGTACAAATGGAAACCCTTAACTCTTGACGTTTCACGTCCATTTTGGAACCATTTAAAATGCTTGAAAAAATGGATCTCTTACTCTTCTTTCAAAATTAAAACTATGTTAAATATGGCTAGGTTATGATTAATATGAGACTAATGTAATAATGTAGTAATAAAGCGGGTTTTACATATGCCAAAAATTTCAATTTTTCATAAAAACCTCTTCAACTTTATAGTGGAAGCTCATTAACTGAATTTGGTACTACAATATACTAATCAACAGAAATAGTATCGAACTTTTCGGGACTAGCATTTTTGAAAAAATTATTCTCTAAATTATTAAAAAATCGAAAGATGACAGTAAAAGAACTCTGACTCTTTGTAATCACAGAAGAATTTATCTTTCAACTAAAAAACCATAATATCTAGAATTGTCCCGGAGATACAGCATTTTAAATTTTTCCAAAATTCACATCTCCCAAATGGTATGTGCAGTGTCAACTTTTCAGGGCTTTATCTCTGAGCAGATTTTTTTGGAGAGAAAAAAATACATGTTACTTCCTTAGTACACTTTAAAATACGCTAAATCTAGTAACATCCACGTCTGGGACAGTAACATTTTTTCCTGACTGCCTGAATTGTTATGGACTATGATACCTGATCCTGGAAGCAAATAATTATCTGTCACTTCTGCAAAGCAGTACCAGGTACACATTGATTCAGTTTATAAGCTTCAAGTTTGCTACACTGGGAGGATGTAGTGGGGCATGTCTCAAGCCAATGTGCTACTGAAAACATCCACTCACAGCATCCCACACTCATTGAAAGTGTGATTCGTAATACACTAACTTGGGGGTTCAACACGTAACAAAGTAATGGTTTATTTAAACATTACAGAATGTGATATAAAGCTGGACACAGCCCTAATGTCAAAAATATTTAGCATGAGGACATTAAGACTAGCATACAGTAAAACTGTAAAAAGATAATTGAATACTAAATGTCTTTACGAGATGTAAATTTATAAACGGACTATTTTAAAAAGTGCTCAGCACATATTACTATTCAAGGCGAAAAGTATTAGTGTACCTGCAATGCCCAATATGCTGCGAGAAACCATTCTATGGTGCCCAAGCTAACATAGAACTCTATATTACCTCAGCCGAAACGCATTTCTACAGAATGCATATATTGTATTCGATACTTATTTACAACTACGAGAAGTATTCACATTTCGTAAATAAAAAATTATTCAATTACAAACAAGTCAACTAATATTGTATTTCACATGTAATTAGCATATTTGAATCTCCTCTACCCACGCGATAGCCCTTCACAACAAAGGGTAAGAGCCATTGTTTATACTTACAGAATTTGAAACTTAATAAAAATTTGCTTGCATACCTGTTTCCTGCATATTAATACAATGCTTACATAACAGCGCAATTACGCCAGCTATATCTTAGCAATTATTCACTGTTAACAGGACCTAATAATTAGTATTAAAATACAAAAAAATTCAAATTTTTTATCAACTCACCTTCGGTGAAGGCACAACTGAGTAAGTATTCATAATTCTATCGGGGTATTCTTCACGAATTTTTGAAATAAGCAGTGTGCCCATGCCTGAACCGGTGCCACCACCCAAGGAATGTGTAAGCTGAAAGCCTTGCAGACAGTCACAGCTTTCGGCTTCTTTCCGTACCACGTCAAGTACTGAATCTACAAGTTCGGCACCTTCTGTGTAATGGCCTTTCGCCCAGTTATTTCCAGCTCCACTTTGTCCGAAAACAAAGTTGTCTGGTCGAAAAAGCTGGCCAAAGGGTCCTGAACGTACAGAATCCATTGTCCCTGGCTCCAAGTCAACCAAAATCGCACGTGGGACATATTTCCCACCAGATGCAAGGTTGTAGTATACATCAGCTCGTTCCAGTTGTAAATCTGAATCCCCATGGTATGAACCCGTTGGGTCAATGCCATGTTCATCCGATATGATCTCCCAGAACTGAAAAATTGTTCACATTATCGCATGAAACCGATGCACTAGTTCGTAATTCTTGTTTTAAACAAACAAGTAAGCATGTAAAATCAATTACGCTCTTAACATTGACCAAATGTATATTTTTGATTAACTAAAGATATTTGTCACACGTTGGTTCCAACTTCTAATTGTAAGAATCATCTACGAACTAATTAACTGTTCAGTGGAAACTAATTCGCATGGAAACTATACGATACCTTAGCTCCAATTTGGTTGCCGCATTGCCCGGCCTGTATATGAACAATTTCCCTCATATTGAATAATTTGCAACTCAAGATCACACAACGTATTATCTCACCAGTACCACCTGGCAAACATAGATTTCGAACGCGGGATAAAGGTCAACCGTCAACATGGTTCAAAGTGGTGCAGTGTTACCAACAACGAAACAAATCTTGCCTGCTTAATGGAAGTCGATTGTCACGGAAGACACGTCGGAACAGTCACAACGAATTTCAAATGGCAGGCGTCGCGCAGACCGACAACGAAAAACGACGCTGAGGTCACAGTTTCACTGACAGATAGTTTTGTCACTGATCCTAGTCAGGGAATGTTGACTAGTCTGCTAGTACCAAAAGCCAAACTGTTGCTTCTGCGCTCACACAGTTTATAGTAGCGGATTCTGCGCTATTAACTTTCGCATTTAATAAACTTTTTATTACTTGTTCCTGAAACTCTGATAAAATCTTAAAACTATATTAATCACAAACGATATATTACTACCTCACTTCTGCATTCAGTGCTATGCTAAGGGTTGTAATGCTGTGCTGACATTCCATTGTCGATGTCATTCCTTGTTAATGCGGGGCGACACATGTCACACAGTACAAGATGTGATGCAAGTCAGCATCATACACGTATATGTCAATCAGAGAAGTCGACAGTTCCAGAACATTGTCTGAATACAGGACAATGCACCATTTATGAAAAGAGGAAAGTTTTATCCACAGCATTATCAGTCTTGGATTGCATCTTTAAGGAAGCAAAACATATCTGTACAACTGATAATCTCATCAACAGGGATTTCAACTGAGCACAGCCTGGAACCCTGCATTATTTGCTATTAAATCATTTTTCGATAACTGACTAGTCATAACATTGGTCTAGTATGATCTTATAGTGATTAACATTTGGCTGCACTGGTAGTTGACATAGTGTACAGTCCAAGAGCTGGACGGACACTCTGCGATATCTGGCAGAGGGCGCTTTAGTATGGTGCCATCTATTTGTAAATCACTGTGCATGTGTGATTTCTGCACTTGCACATTCTTCGCGCGCGTGTTCTATACACAGCAGCGTCGATGTGCGGATACCGTCAGTCACACCTAGCCACCGGCAAGGTTGAACCTCCTGAAGATGTCAAACTGTTGTTCTGAGATTTATATTGTCGAATTTGCACAACATCATCTGGCGGCAAACTCGTAAAGTCTATTTACATCATATCTTCTGGAGAAGCTTAAAGAGTCACCTTAATTGTAGTTATATTTAAATGCATTATACAATATGAGACACAGTCACAAATGGTTTTAATAACATGTTTTTTCTACTTATTGTTTTGAATTACAAAAGTGTTAATTTAATTTCATATTCCTTGTTACAAATTTGTAACACATTTGAGGATGACCCTCTCAACAATGCACATACATGAATCCATGTTACTTCCATTTGAAATGTATACCAATGTAACTGATCAGTTCGAGTTGGGCATGCACATCAGTTGTCAGTAGTGGAAGATAAACTAAGAAACATTCCCCTTATTACATCCTCTAATTTCGCAGTGACTACGCTACTTACCCACCCGTCCTTCAAGTAAGTGATCAGCTTTACTTATTTCACTGGCGAATTCACAAATGTCAATTTAAATTAACACCTGTCAAAATATTATTGTTCCTGTAAGTATTTTTGTTTTTTTCTGGTTACGAAGCAGAAAAACTATACTCTTAAGAACCTTTTTAAGTTAGTTGATGTTTTCGGTTTCAGCATTTAATTGCTAAATGCGTGTTATTAAAATGAATGACTGATGATTGTGCGCTACATGAATACTTGATTGAGACTGCATGTGACCTGCAGGCAGTAGTTTCATGACCACTGGTTTAAAGGGTGAAACCAAGCGAACTCAGAAGTCTTCTTTTACTGTTCTTTCAGGTCACAACCACCATCAAAAACTAATGTAACAAGACACTTGGTATTACAATTTAAGAACAACAGAAATAAAGTGATTCACATATACAGACATTTATATAGTTACAGGTCTAGTATGATTAGGATCTTGCTATCTACTTCTCTTAGTGTGTTTGCTTAAATGTCTGTGTTATTTTCTTTGATATTCTGTAGCATTCCGTGTGATGGTTTGTCACCAACATTGGAGCTGATCCTGCATAAAACATATAGATTCCTTTTTTGACCTACAAGATAGCTTTAATCCTTGAATATTCCATGGTCTGGTTACAGACTACTATTTAATCTGCATTAATTTAAGAGAAAAAACAGTTTTCAAACTAGGTAATAACTTTATCAATGAATATGTGTCATTTTTTTAATGTTCTTCTACATTCACTCACCGACCATACTTTCCCATGTACTACTGCGTCAGCAGTAAACAGTAAAAAATTGGTGCTCACTACATTCATCAGATCATTAACGAGTAGAGAAAATAAGAGCAGTCCTATAACACTTCACTGGGGCACTCCTGGCGATGCTTTTGTCTCTGATAAACACTCGCCAAGCAGGACAATGTACTGGGTTGTAATATTTGAAAAATCATCGAGCCATTCACATATCTAGGAACGCATTCCGTATGTTCAGACCTTTAGTAACAGTCTGCAGTGGGGAACCATGTAAAACACTTTTTGGAAATCTGGGAATATGGAATCTGCCTGTTGCTAAGGTGTATCATAGTTTTTACATGTAAATGTGACATCAAGAGTGGAGTTAAATGAGAAAATTATACCTTCAGAGCATCGTTTAAGAAATGGATGATTCATAAATAATTCTTTCTCACCGCTGTACACTCTACTGTCTAAGAACACTGCAGATTCAAATTAACTTATGACTACCTTTACACATATGAAAATCATTTTCATTTAGGGACACAATATACCTTCAATCCTTGCTTATCAGTAGATAATCATTCAGTTCATACTTTACATTTATACCTGCCTGTCTCAATTTCACAGGGTAAGTATGAATCTTATACATTTCAAAATTATTCTTCGATCTAACAATGGGAATAGAAACAATAACAGTTAATGCATTTCGATCATTAAGGAGTGTGTGGTGGTTAACTTATAGTAAGCATGTAAATTGTAAGGGTAAGTCATGGTATATTTTGCATCTAGCTTTCATTCAATTGATTGTAGGATCTGTAAAAATTGTTCTGGATGTAGTAGTATGCTCCTCAGACAATCATTTGAACTACTTTCTAAGGCTGTTCTTAAATTAAGGGCATCAATTCTAGCATTTTTTAACTATGTGTAATCCTTCACAAAAGAATGTTTAAATCTAAGTGTGCAGTCACAGCATTTAATCCTGGGAATAGTTCTTGGATATTTGTGTTCATTTCATACGAAGTACGTGGAAATGTGAGACAAATTGCTTTACAATCTGTTCAATGAGAACTGTATGGTTAGTAATGGTTCTTTTCATATTCTTTAACACGATAATTTCATTAGAGAGGGTAGTTGAATCTGTACTGGACTGTTGTTCAAGAGCTAATATTTCGCCTTTATTTTCCAGTAGATCTCGACTAGTTAAAGTACCAAATACCGTACAAAGGAGACTCCCTCCAAAATCAAACCAGGCTCGTTTATCCCTAATGAAAGTTTTATGTGGCAAAAGCTTTAAAAAAACAGTAAATGGAGACTCTACCTGCATTTTAGATGTGATAAAGTTATTATACCAAAATGTATCCATTTCCAAAATTGTATCATTGCCCTTAACAGACCGAATTAAGTGAATTTGCTTCTTTACAGAATTGAACTGTCGCTGGATTTCACTCAGATTGTACTTGAGGACAAGTTTTGTATTACTTGTTGGAACTACCACATCTGATTGAAGTTCAAAAAAAACACCTGTACTCTATGGTACTATTACTACAGCATTAGTAGAATATGCTATCATAGCAAGCATTAGAATAAAAATTAACATGGTTAATTAGTTCTAAACGCTAGAGTTAACAATGAACATAAAATAAATGAGTTTCTTGGGATAACCTGTGGAATAAAAGGTTTAGTTTCACTTGTGCACTCGTGCAATAGCTTCGATCCTAAATTTTCACAACATATTCACATAAGGACATGACTGAAACAATGGCACACATTGCTCTCTCACACATTACACACGTTTATGCAGATTGTAGGGGTGGCTGGAACAGGATCGCTTGGAACGTGATGATGCCTCGGCATCGAAGTCAGGACTGCAACCTGGGTTTGTGAACAGCAAGCCTGCCCCTCAGTCGGTCCTCGTCGTCTTGCGATACGACAGGAAATCTACCTAGAAATGGCTTTACACGATTGACATGAACGACAATCGAACGAAACGGCAGTTGGAGCTTAAGAGCGACTGGCGACAGTACCTCAAAGACTGGATATGGTCCTTTCCAGAACTTCTTAAACTTTTTGACTTGACTCTTCCTTAACACCACGTTGCTCAGATACAGAAGATCTCCAACTCAATACTGTGGCATTGCTGTTTCGCGGTCGAGTTGTCTTGCTTTCTAAAGAAAGGATTGATGATTCCGCTGTTTCTCTCCCCTCCATGCTTCCTTTAGCTTGCGTGCTAGATCCCTTACGTGTTCATTGCTGATTCCGACAGTCGATCGTGCAAAGTCCAAGGGTGAATGCATTCTTCTTCCACAGACGATCTCATATGGACTTAGGCCAGTTGAGCTGTGCATTTTGGCATTGTAACAACTTACCAAGTGCGGTAAACAGACATCCCAATTTTCGTGTTTGCTGCTCACATAATGGCTAACCATTTTAATAATTGTTCTGTTGACTCACTTGACTCTTCCACTTCCTTCAGGGTGTGTTGGTGTAGTCCTTAACTGAGTTATTTGCATGAGCTTAGAAGTCTTTCTAAGTAATTCACTCATAAAATTCGTTCCTTGATCACTAATTATTCTTAATGGTGATCTGAACTTGAGAAACCATTCTTTTACAAAAACTTTAACTATAGTCTCAGCTCTCTGATCAGGTATTGGTATCATTAGAAGGTATCTAGAGAAATGATCTAACATTGTCAATATGTATTTGTCTCCATCTTTAGTCTTAGGCAACGGTACTATGACATCTAGTCCTACTAGTTCAAATGGTTCACTTGTTTCTGGCAGTTCTTTCAATGGCGCACTACTTTTTCCTACGTTGTTATATATATATATATTCACTTATGAAATTTGTTATTAACAATCCAAACGAATTCAAAGGTAATAGCAGTGTACATGGCTATAACACTAGGAGAAAGGATGATCTTCACTACTCAAGTTTAACTCTAACTTTGGGTCACAATGGGGTAAATTATTCTGCCACAAAAGTCTTTGGTCACTTACCTAATAGCATCAAAAGTCTGGCAGATAGTCATATAGCATTTAAAAGGAAATTAATAGAATTTCTTAATAGTAACTCTTTCTACTCATTAGATGAATTTTTGGAGATAGTAAGTGGGTAATTTCCAGACCCCCACAAAACATATTGAGTCTCATGAAATATTTTGTCTAATGTAATAAGTTGTATAGGCACCGTTTATTAACCTGACACGTTCCACATCATTACGAACTTTTGTATTCATGATCTATGGAACAAGTACTAATCTAATCTGATCTAAGCTTTGCAACTCGGCCACCAAAACATTTGATTTATTTTAATGTTTGTTGCTTTTTTGCTGTAATGTCCTGACAATAAAGAATCGTCTTGCTCTCGCATGATTTGCTCTTTCATGCTTTCTGGAATAACTAGGCAGTTTCCTTTACTAGTGATTTTGTACAGTAATCCATCTATTTCGACAAAATGTTGATCATTTTTCCATAATTTGCACTGTGGATCTTCTTCTTGAGCTGCCTTTAACTCTTCTTCTCGACTTATTGTAATATAAACTTTGACTTTTCGACTCATTGCATCAGCATTCACATGTTGTTTACCAGGTCGGTAGATAACCATAAATTGGTACTCAGTCTTAATGGCCGTCTTGTTAATCTGTGACTTGGATCCTTTAAGTCCAATAACCATTTAAGTGCGGCATGATCTGTAATAACTGTAAATTCTCTTCCTGTTAAGAAACATCTGTTATGTGTTATACCAGAAACCAAAGCACAAAGCTCCTTCTCAGTAGTAGTATATTTAGATTCTGCTTTGCTTAATTGTCTGGAAGCAAATGAGATTGGATGTTCATGACCATCAACTTCCTGAGACTAGATTGCACCTATGGCAAAACTGGATGCATCGGTTGAAAAAATAAAAGGTTTACTGAAATCGAGACAGGCTAACACTGGGAATGCGGTTAGAGCAGTTTTAAGTTTTCCATTGGCTTTTTGCACTGTTGACCAATTCAGTGTGGCTCCTTTCTTCAGTAGCTGTGTCATTGGACATGCTATATTCGCATAACTGGCTATGAATCGTCTTTAGATATTTGACAATCCCAAGAATGATTGTAGTTCTTTCAAATTCTGTGGTTTATGAAAATTCTTTACATATTCAAGTATTTTTGGATGAGGTGGAGCACCTTCACTGGTTATAACATGACCAAGGTAGTTAACTTAACTTTGTGCAAAACGACATTTATCTATTGATAAAGACAGGTTTGCACTTCTTATACGCTCGAAAACAGCTTGTAGTCTCTCAGTATGCTGCTTCACGTTTTCACCAAAAATTATTACATCATCAAGGTAAACAATTGCTTGTGTTGGGATGAGCCCTCGTAAAACTGAATCCATCAGGTGTTGAAATGTAGCTGGAGCATTATGGAGTCCAAATGGCACACAAAGATACTTGTATACTCCTGTTGCTGTTACAAATGAAGTTTTTGATTTATCATCTGCATGCACTGTTAACTGGTGATAACCACTTGTTAAATCACATACTTAAAAAAATCGACATCTGCCATGTAATCCAAGGTTTCCATTAAATTTGGTAAGGAGTAAATGTTGGGTGTGGTCACAGCATTCAAAGATCAGGAACCAACACAAAAACGGAACTGTGGTTCTCCTGAAATTGATTTCTTCTTTACAATTACAACAGGCGAACATCACAGTGAGTCTGAAGGATCTCTTGGTTTTTTAATTCCAGCTTCTAATTATTCTTTAACCATGTCTCCTACCAACTCCCTTTGATTAAATGATATTTGGTAAGGTTTCTTTGTGATTGTGGCATCATTCCCTATATGAATACGATGCTGAACTAAATGAGTGACTGGTAAATTTGCACGTTCTCGGAATAAATCTGCAGTCTACAACAAACAGGCGCTAAAATCTTCTGTTCATCTGCTGTCAAATGTTCCATCTATTCCCAAATCTTGCGCTTCAGTTCATTATTAACATCGTCTCCTCGTTGCAGTTTTGCAGTACTGTTACAAAAATCTGTGTTTATAACTGCAGCATGTGTTACCACATCTGGAATCTGTCTTACGTCATTTTTACTTACAGTCGACACTTCAGCAACTTTCGTCCCTTGTGGCAAAACAACATCCTCAATGCTCATATTCGTTATTGCAGTTGGGACTTTTGCGACATTCTGTCTCACCATTGTAATGACACCTACACTTCTAGTAACATAACAATGCATTGTATCCAATAACCCACTTTTCTCAGATCGCTCAATTAATAACAGAGTTCCTTCCTTACATTGGGGTGACTTAACTTCAACGTAGATTGCCTTTCCTGCTCCCTTGGGAATTTGGTGAGGCTGATCAATTTGAACATCGACTCTGACGGTTTGAACTGATGCATCGTTTGAGCGGGCCATTCCTACGACGTCAGTACTGCTGCTCCTTTGAGTACAATCCGAAGAACGATTTCCTAGGTTGTAGTTACTACAGCCTAGTCTGACTTTCTTTCTGCAACAAATATCTCTGCCTCGTTAGCGGACAAGAAATCAAATCCAAGTACACTGTCGAACGCGTTTCGTTATTTGAAACTACTTCCACCCTTGCTGTGTATTTATCTTTATTTTCACCTTTATCTTGACTTTGGCCAAGAATTAATTATGCATCAATGTCTCCATAGTTATTTAGCTTTCCTCCGATTAACCCTCGCACATTTAATGGCGGCGGTTTTAATTTATCCCGTTTATCTATGCAGCACCACATCAATGAAATCTGTGCTCCCATTGTCAATAAGTAGCTTGATGTTTTTCCCATGATACACAGCACCTATCACGAAGTCATTTTCGGTCTGATTTTCGCTGGAACTAACAGTAATCACTGTCTCTGGTAAGGGGCGGACGGAGTGGTGGCCCGTACGTACCCACACTCGTTTAAGTGGGATAGGACGTCAAACGGGCCGACTTGGAGCAGGAGAGGCACCACAGGACATTTTATTTTCCACTGTCTATACTTTTACAAATAAATTCATAAAACTTTGTCAGCATGACCAGGAAGGATTTAGAGTTCACACTCATAGCAGTGGAGTTCGAAAACATAACGAAATAATTTTTTTACATGTGAAATTTCATCATTTTTTCACTTACTAATGGCTGCATTTGTTGCCATAGGTACACTTTTCTTCATTAGTGAGAGAGATTCTTCGATGAATTTTGCACAGCCTACAAACCATACTTACAGGTGTATGAAACTGTAGGATTTTCAAAATCTATTAAAAACTGTGGTAAAAATTGAGGTAATTAACTATAAAATTTGTGTTTTTTCTAAACATGAAGTTTAAAATATAACAGCTCATTCGTTTTTTCATAAATTAAATAAATTCTAGAGTTTCATACACCTGTAAGTATGGTATGTATGCTGTGCAAAATTCATGGAAGAATCTCCCTAACATACGAAGAAAAGTGTACCTATAGCAACAAATGCTGCCATTAGCAAGTGAAAAGTATGACCAAGTTTGACACAGAAAAAACAATTATTTCGTTATGTTCTCGAACTACCACTGCAATTAGTGTGAATTCTGAATCCTTCCTGGAGATGCTGACAAAGTTTTATGAATTTATTTGTAAAAGTATAGACATTGGAAATTAAATGTCCTGAGATGCCTTTCCTGCTCCAAGTCGGCCCCTTTGACGTCCTACCCCCCTTAAAGATCTGGAAGATTGTCTGTTGTTCGCATTACCTTTCTTCTTGTTGCGGCACTCTCTCGAAACATGACACTGCATCCTGTAATGAAAGCGGATTCGATTCTCTTTATAATCCTTATGCTTGTGGCCCAGCTTATTGCATCTGTAGGATTGTACTGTTGTGTTGAAAACTCTACGCTCCTGTTTCTGCATCTCATTCGATAGTCTTAGTGCTTCAACGAAACCAACAGCTGATTCTACTGCTTCCTGAAACGTTTTACATCACGCCAGTCTTCGCTTTCTTCCTCTCCGTGCAACCCATGAATCAATGTGTCCAAGGCTCTCTGGTCAGCTTAGAACAACTGAATTCGATTTTCATTTTCATTTTCTACTAACTCGTACGTTTGAGCATTGATGTTTCAAATTCTGTCTGCAAACTGCTCGATAGATTCGTCTCGTCGCATTCGCAAACTGTGAAGCTGCTCTCTGTAAAACCTGATCGCGTTTTTACGCTTAAATCTCTCAACAACAATCGTTCTAAACTCATTGTAATCTTCTGTTTTCATGCAAGTAGGCTGCGCGCTAATGAAATCTTGTGCTGCTCCATGAATTCTTAATTTGGAAACCACTATCTTATCGGAATCTGTCCATGATCCTAACAGGGCGGCACCTTCAAGTTTACAAAAAAACACTCTCACATCATCTTCGGGTCTTCCGCTAAACACTGGTACTGATGGTAATAACGTATGATGAAAAATTCGTTATTGTAGTTGTACTTGTACTGCATGAACTGTCGTTTGACAAGTCTCTCGGAACGTTAAGCTCGCTTGTTTCTGCCTTTAACAGCCGAAACTCTTCTTGCAGTTCATTAATAACAGTTCGTAGATCACCAACCTTACTCTGACTGGATTGCAATATTTCGTCTAATTTAACGCCAATGAGTCACTCAAATTTAAAATAAAAATTCATCACTGCCTTACGTCTTCTAGCCAAACTGGACTAGACCAACCAGAATTCCAGGGATGGATGCCCCGTGTAGTCGGAAGGTTTTCATGCTGCTGCTGCTCGAAGTTCATGTTGTACTGCGCCTCTTCAGGACTGTAGACTGCCCTCAAATATTCCCATGCTGACACCACTTCTATAAGGGGGTTAGTCTGTGCTGTCGCCCCAGATGATGATTACACGAATATTTAGTCGGGATTTGTAAGTGGTGGGTCCTTGAGGTACAGGATATGCGAACACGGTGAAATTTTACTTACGATTCAAGTGGCAATGACCAACTGTGAAGCAAATAATTAATGCTGTTCCTGATCTATGGTTTACAGGTCCTTGTCCACTAAGTAAATTAATTATCCTCGTAAAGCGAACATTTAGAAAATGTAATTGCAAGAAACAAAATAGAGAATAATCCCCAGCATTTGTTGGTCCTTGCCAAAATCATGGCACCACATTGCACAAGCCATAAATAAAATTAAACTGATATTACCACCTATGTACCAAGATTGGCTACACAACTATTCCCACAAGGCAAATACAGATTTCTGTGAATTATTTCCAGCTTGGTACAGGTATGTTTCCACATAGTCCTTTAACTACATGCAATTGAAATCAAGTAGGAAGATGTAATGAACTTTTGTATAGGGGTATTTTTAACTATCTGATTTCTTTTCATACCAGTAAATATGTTAGTAAGAGTGGGTATATTTTCTTGTGCTAACATGATTCAGTCAGTAAACATCACAGTATTGAGGAAACTTTATAAAATTCAGCTACTTTAATTCCATAAAGCATACACTTACAGTTGCCAATATACATAAACAGCACTTCAGGCAATAAAATTTACATCCAAATACACTACTGGACATTAAAGTTGCTACACCAAGAAGAAATGCACATGATAAACGGGTATTCATTGGACAAATATATTATACTATGACTGACATACGATTACATTTTCAAGCAATTTGGGTGCATAGATCCTGAGAAATCAGTACCAGAACAACCAACTCTGATCATAATAACAGACTTTATACACCTGGGCATTGAGTCAAACAGAGCTTGGATGGCATGTACAGGTACAGCTGCCTATGCAGCTTCAACACGATACCATAGTTCATCAAGAGTAGTGACTGGCATATTGTGACGAGCCAGTTGCTCGACCACCATTGACAGGACGTTTTTCAATTGGTGAGAGATCTGGAGAATGTGCTGGCCAGGGCAGCAGTCGAACATTTTTTGTATCCAGAAAGGCCTGTACAGGACCTGCAACATGCAGTCGTACATTGTCCTGCTGAAATGTAGGGTTTCCCAGGGATCGAATGAAGGGCAGAGCCATGGGTCGAACACATCTGAAATGTAACGTCCACTGTTTAAAATTCTGTCAATGCGAACAAGAGGTGACTGAGACGTGTAACAAGTGGCACCCCTTGTCATCACACTGGGTGATACGCCAGTATGGCAATAACGAATACATGCTTCCAATGGGCGTTCACCGCGATGTTGCCAAACACTGATGCGACCATCACGATGCTGTAAACAGAACGTGGATTCATCCAAAAAACTGACGTTTTGCCATTCGTGCAAAATGGTTCAAATGGCTCTGAGCATTATGGGACTTAACTTCTGAGGTCATCAGTCCCCTAGAACTGAGAACTAATAAACCTAACTAACCTAAGGACATCACACACATCCATACCCGAGGCAGGATTCGAACCTGCGACTGTAGCGCTCACACAGTTCCAGACTGTAGCGCCTAGAACCGCTCGGCCACTCTGGCCGGGGCCATTCGTGCACCCAGGTCCCAGGTTCGTTCTTGAGTATACCATCACACGCGCTTCTGTCTGTGATGCAGCGTCAAGGGTAACTGCAGCCATGGTCTCCGAGCTGATAGTCAATGCTGCTGCAGACGTCGTCGAACTGTTCGTGCAGATGGTTGTTGTCTTGCAAACATCCCCATCTGTTGACTCAGGGATCGAGACGTGGCTGCATGATCTGTTACAGCCATGCGGGTAAGATGCGTGTCATCTCGACTTCTAGTGATACGAGGCCGTTGGGATCCAGCACAGCGTTCCGTATTATCCTCCTGAACCCACCGATTCCATATTCTGCTAACAGTCATTGGATCTCGACCAATGTAAGCAGCAATGTCGCGATACGATAAACCGCAATTGGGATAGGCTACAATACGACCTTTATCAAAGTCGGTAATGTTATGGTACACATTTCTCCTACTTACACGGAGCATCACAACCACGTTTCACCAGGCAACGCCCGTCAACTGCTGTTTGTGTATGAGAAATCGGTTGGAAACTTTCCTCATGTCAGCACATTGTAGGTGTCGTCACCGGCGCCAACCTCGTGTGAATGCTCTGAAAACTAATCATTTGCATATCACAGCATCTTCTTCCTGTCGGTTCGCGTCTGTAGCACGTCATCTTCGTGGTGTAGCAATTTTAATGGCCAGTGGTGTTTAAAAATCACATTTATTGCAATGTTCACAAAATTTTATTGCTCTATTCGAGCAGTGCCACCAAACACCACAGACTAAAGAGGAATTTTGTTCCATAAACCCTATACTATGTTTTCCCATACATACAATGATCAAGACAAAATATTAAATGTACCTTCAATATTCATTATATATCACATTTGTTTTAGTTAACATAAAGTCTACACAAATGAGAAATAAATGTTAAATCTGACAAGTCTTCAGACACAACAATCGATGTAGTGTTTTATCCATAAGACCAATAAATGTTAACCACAAACAAAGGAAATGTCAGAACTACAGTAATAAACTACAATTATGAAGGTTCAAGAAGAATCACTTTTCTTGGGATATTCCTGTACTTTAGCTGAATGTTTCAGTAGCGCATTTGTTCAGAGAGGAATTGCGAAGTCAACCTATGAAACACTACAAATTTTCAAACATCAGAACAGATTGAAATTCATTCTACATTACAGGTTCGTCAGGGTCAGAGGTTCTTTTTACATGCTGGTGGCAGTGGTGTCCAATTTTCACAAACAAAAGTCTGAAAACTGCCCTTCACTTACTGGATACACATCAGTGTTACCTGAAAAATGATAAAAATCACTTTCACGAGTTAGACATTAAATTATGTTAAAAGATGTAAAGTGTGGGAAAATTTACAGTGTGTGCTCAGTTGTAGAAGATAAACTTTCGTAGCTGTGACACTTACACAGAGAAAAACAATTAATTATTTTCTTCTGCAATGTCCATTCCTTCAGACATGCATGCCTTAAGGAACAGACATCACAGATGCTCCAATAGTTGAATGAAATTATGAGGAAAGGCAAATTGTTTTGACATCAACTGCACAGCTGCATATATACCAACCACTTCATGGCTTACAGCAACCTAGGATAATGTTTCACGTTTATTCAATTTCCCTTTCATGCTGAGCAGATGTAAAATACATGTATAGGGAACTTTCACATAATACATGGACTGCGATAGGATTGCAACAAAATTCTTACAATATGGTAATTTTAACACAAACTGTGAACTTGTGTAAAATATATCAACCTGGGGTGCACACAAATTATTTTCTGGGCATACATTCGAAAATTTACACTGTTTCAAAACTTAAATTCTAGGCTAGGCGACACACTGAAAGAGGTTTGATGAAGGCAAGTAGTATGCTCTCTGGCAGAAGCTTTAGTAATCAAGAATCCAGCTGTATGGGAAAACATTAACTGCAGTACTATCAGCCTTTACTTGTCACAGTTTCTGTATAGGATTCTATAATTAATATTCTCACATTTGTAATAATGGCTGAATTAACATATCAGATCTCCCAAATCTCCAGATTCCACATAATGTGGAAAGCATTAAATGGCATTAGACATTAAGAAACTGATTTTAATTTCACCTTGATCCACCAGGTTTTGTACTGAAATCGTCTTACTTGCTTTTCATATACAATATTTTTGAACAAAATACCAAATTTGTTTGTACACATTTTTGTTAATATAAGTTAATAGCCAAGTACAACATAAGAATAAAGGTATAAGGAGAAAATTACCTTCAACCATACTGAGAAAATCCTCATGAAATGTTCTACACCTATAAACATACTCTGCACGATACTATACAGTGCTTGGTAGAGGTTACCCTGTACCATTGCTAGCCATTTCCTTTCCTGTTGCACCCACAAATTGAGCGAGAGAAAAACTACTGTATGCCTCTGTAGAAGCCTTAATTTATATTTGTGGTTCTTACATAAAATGTACGTCGGAGCTTCAAACGCCAGTTCTCTAAATTTTCTCAATAGTGCTCCATGAAAAGAGCACAGAATTTGCTCCAGCATTTCCCATCTCAGTTCACAAAGCATAGCTGTCACATTCACATTATAATCAAACCTACCAGTAACAAATGTAGCAGCTCAGATCTGAATTGCCTCAATATCTTCCTTCCATTCTGGTGGGGATCCCATACACTCACAAATGGGTCTATGTAGTGCCTTATATGCAGTCTCCTTCGCAGACAAATCACATATGCCTACAACTCTCCCAATAAATCAAAGTCTACCATTCACCTTCCCTACTACAATCTTTAAAGGATCATTCCATTTCATATTGCTTTGTGCTGTTATACTTAGATACTTAATCGACGTGACTGCCTCAAACAGCACACTTACTAATGCTGTACTCTTATGTTACACAACAGTTTTTCCTGCTCATCTGCAATAACTTACGTTTCTACATTTAGAGCTTGCTGCCACTCATCACACCAACTACAAATTATGACAAAAATCGTCTTGTAATCTCCAACAGCCAAACAACAATGACACCTTCCTGTATACCATAGCATAATCAGCAAACAGCTGCAGACTGCTGTCTACCATATCTGTCATATCATTTATGTATGTATGGAATAGCCGCCCAATCACACTTCCCTGGGGAATTCCAGACAATGCCATTATCTCTGATAAATATTCCACTCTAAGGACAACATACTGGATTCTGTTACTTAATAAGTCTTCCAGTCACTTACGTATCTGGGAACCCATACCACATGCTCGTACCGTTCTGAACAGTCTGCAGTGACGGATCATGTCAAACTCTATCCCAGATACTGAATCTATGATGGTGAAACTATGTTATGTTTGTACAATCCTCCTGCATGCAAAATTTAAAACTTCGGCTTTCCTTTTGCTATATTCTATTGACACACCAGATTGGTCTATTAGTGACCGAATATAAGCCTTTGACCCACTTTGCAATTTTACATAGGGCCAGAATTTTCTCTTGTGCCTGGCAAGATCTTTCATGAAGGTATGATGGTGGAAATTTATGAACACATGAACCACTTCAGAGGTTTTGCTGGATACCATTTAAATTATTTTAGAACCACACTGCAACAGGTTTGTTTCCTCAGAATTTTCCAAATTTTGTTATTAAACTGCAGTGGGTCTTTTCCGTACTTAACCCACTTAATCGGCAGGTACTTCTTCAAACTATGATTTAAAATCCGTATGAACTTTTCTCATAATTCTATGCCCACAGTGCCAGACCTAAATGACATCCTTTTATAGTGCAAGTGAAATGTTAACAACTGCTTATCTGCTCCTAGCCTTTTTGACACACTTGTTAACTTCAGTAACTACATTTGCTATGATATCATATGAATCCCTGTCTCTACATCAACACTATCAATATGTTCAGACCTGTTTGTCATTATAAGGCATAAATGTTTCCATGCAGAGACTTTGTTACTTTGGAACACTAGAAAGAGGTTACAATTTTAGGCTCAACCGGGAACAGAACATATCAACATAGTCAGTATTTCTCAATGTCGAAATAGCTTTAGTATCAGTTCTATACCTATGCTTACTAACTAAAATTGTATGGGGTATGAAGTGAAAATTGTGGCCGAGTTGAGGATTTCTTGATAGGGAGGACACAGCCAGTTATCCTGGATAAAGAGTCATTGACAGTAGAAAAGTAACTTCTGGTGTACTTCAGAAAACTGTGTTGGATCACTTGCTATTTATGTTTTATATTAATGATCTTGCAGACAGTATTAATAGAACCTCAAACTTATCACAGATGTTGCAGTTATCTAGAATGAAATATAGTCTGAAAGAAACAGTATAAATATTCAGTCAGTTCTTAAAAATGTTATAAAGAAGCATCAAGATTTTTTTCTTAAATGTTCTGATATGCAAGTTGCACACGTCCGAAAATGGAAAAATCTTAATGTCATATGACTACAATATCAATGAGTCACACACACAGGCAATTAAACAGATGTTCTACCCTTACTCCACAGGAAAGGAATGGGGAAATAAACACTAAGTGGTACAATGGGACATACACACTACCATGCACTTAACATTAGTCTGTGGAGTATGGATGTACAACTCTGGTTTTCACAACCAGTGCACTTCCACCACATTACCTGGTTGACTCACAGTCTACCCTATAAGTTCAACATTTTCATGTGTCTCTCTAAATGCATCTGCACTCTGCAGAAGTTCTTAAGCTACCTCCAGGAATTCCCAATTCAAGCTAGGTTTTATACAATGAGCTCTTTGGCACAGTGCTTTAGTAAAATACATTTTGGAAAATCCTGAGTCAGCTGGGTAGCAAAGTGGAAGCACATCTGTCAACATATCCGGGTCTTAAGTCCCCATTCGGCACAAAATGTTCCTCTTTCTGCCAAAATTTACAAACTGCAAAGTAAATAATTTCACAAAACCAGTTACTGTTGTTTAACATATATTTATGCGTCTGCTAGCTCAAACTGTTGTCTCAATACAAAGACCCCGTTACACATTTCATTTCCGATTAATGATTTAACTGAGACTTGTGTTTTCGTGATTAATACTCTACATGTTGTTGTTGTTGTTGTTGTTGTTGTGGTCTTCAGTCCTGAGACTGGTTCGATGCAGCTCTCCATGTTATTCTATCCTGTGCAAGCTTCTTCATCTCCCAATACATACTGCAGCCTACATCCTTCTGAATCTGTAGTATATTCATCTCTTGGTCTCCCTCTATGATTTTTACCCTCCATACTAAATTTGTGATCCCTTGATGCCTCAGTACATGTCCTACCAACCGATCCTTCTTCTTGTCAAGTTGTGCCATAAACTCCTCTACTCCCCAATCCTATTCAAAATCTCCTCATTAGTTACGTGATCTACCCATATAATCTCCAGCTTTCTTCTGTAGCACCACATTTCAAAGGCTTCTATTCTCTTCTTGTCAAACTATTTGTCATCCATGTCTCACTTCGATACATGGCTACACTCTACACAAATACTTTCAGAAACGACTTCCTGACATTTAAATCTTTACTCGATGTTAACAAATTTCTCTTCTTCAGAAACGCTTTCCTTACCATTGCCAATCTACATTTTATATCCTCTCTCCTTCGACCCGACTTAACTAGACTACATTCCATTATCCTCGTTTTGCTTTTGTTGATTATTATCTTATATCCTCCCTTCAAGACACTGTCCACTCTGTTCAACTGCTCTTCCAAGTCCTTTGCTGTCTCTGACAGAATTACAGTGTCATCGGTGAACCTCAAAGTTTTTATTCCTTCTACATGGATTTTAATACCTACTATGAGTTTTTCTTTTGTTTCCTTTACTGCTTGCTCAATATAAATATTGAATAACATCAGGGAGAGGCTACAACCCTGTCTCACTCCCTTCCCAACCACTGCTTCCCTTTCAGGTCCCTCGACTCTTATAACCGCCATCTGGTTTCTGTACAAATTGTGAATAGCCCTTCGCTCCCTGTATTTTACCATTGCCACCTTCAGAATTTGAAAGAGATTATTCCAGTAAACATTGTCAAAAGCTTTCTCCAAGACTACAAATGCTAGAAACGTAGGTTTGCCTTTCCTTAATCTAGCTTCCAAGATAAGTCGTAGGGTCAGTATTGCCTCATGTTTTCCAATATTTCTACGGAATCCAAACTGATCTTCCCCAAGGTCGGCTTCTACCAGTTTTTCCATTTGTCTGTACAGAATTCGTGTTAGTATTTTGCAGCCGTGACTTATTAGTTCGGTAATTTTCAAATCTTTCATCGCCTGCTTCCTTGGGATTGGAATTATTATATTCTTCTTGAAGTCTGAGGGTATTTCGCCTGTCTCATACATTTTGCTCACCAGATGGTAGAGATTTGTCAGGACTGGCTCTCCCAAGGCTGTCAGTAGTTCTAATGGAATGTTGTCTACTCCCGGGGCCTTGTTTCGACTTGGGCCTTGTTTCGACTTAGGTCTTTCAGTGCTCTATCAAACTCTTCACACAGTATCATATCTCCCATTTCATCTTCATCTACATCCTCTTCCATTTCCGTAATATTGTCCTCAAGAACATCGCCCTTGTATAGACCATCTATATACTTCCACCTTTTTGCTTTCCTTCTTTGCTTAGAACTGTGTTTCCATTTGAGCCCTTGATATTCATACAAGTGGTTCTCTTTTCTCCAAAGGTCTCTGTAATATTCCTGTAGGCAGTATCTACCTTACCCATAGTGAGGTAAGCCTCTAGATCTTTACATTTGTCCTCTAGCCATGCCTGCTCAGCTATTTTGCACTTCCTGTCGATCTAATTTTTGAGACGTTTGTATTCCTTTTTGCCTGCTTTATTTACTGCATTTTTATATTTTCTCCTTTCATCAATTACATTCAGTATTTCTTCTGTCACCCAAGGATTTCTACTAGCCCTTGTCTTTTTACCTACTTGATCCTCTGCTGCCCTCACTACTTCATCCCTCAAAGCTACCCCTTCTTCTTCTGCTGTATTTCTCTCCCCCATTCCTGTCAATTGTTCCCTTATGCTCTCCCTGAAATGCTGTACAAACTCTGGCTCTTTCAGTTTATCCAGGTCCCATCTCCTTAAATTCCCACTTTTTTGCAGTTTCTTCAGTTTTAATCTACAGTTAATAACCAATAGATTTTGGTCAGTGTCCACATCTGCTCCTGGAAATGTCTTACAATTTAAAACCTGGTTCCTAAATCTCTGTCTTACCATTATATAATCTATCTGAAACCTGTCAGTATCTCCAGGCTTCTTCCACGTATACAGCCTTCTTTTATGATTCTTGAACCAAGTGTTAGCTATGATTATGTTGTGCTCTGTGCAAAATTCTACCAGGTGGCTTCCTCTTTCATTTCTTTTCCCCAACCCATATTCACCTACTACGTTTCCTTCTCTGCCTTTTCCTACTACCGAATGCCAGTCACCCATGACTATTAAATTATCATCACCCTTCACTACCTGAATAATTTCTTTTATTTCATCATACATTTCTTCAATTTCTTCGTCATCTGCAGAGCTAGTTGGCATATAAACTTGTACTACTGTAGTAGGTGTGGGCTTCGTATCTATCTTGGCCACAACAATGCGTTCACTATGCTGTTTGTAGTAGCTTACCCGCATTCTTATTTTTCTATTCATTATTAAACCTACTCCTGCATTACCCATATTTGATTTTGTGTTTATAACCCTGTAGTCACCTGACCAGAAGTCTTGTTCCTCCTGCCACCGAACTTCACTGATTCCGACGATATATAAGTTTAACCTATACATTTGCCTTTTTAAAATTTCTAACCTACCTGCCCGATTAAGTGATCTAACATTCCACGCTCCGATCCGTAGAACGCCAGTTTTCTTTCTTCTTCTACTGTATTTCTTTCCCCCATTCTTGTCAATTGTTCCTTTATGCTCTTCCTGAAACTCTGTACAACCTCTGGTTCTTTCAGTTTATTTAGGTCCCATCTCCTCAAATTCCCACGTTTTTGCAGTTTCTTCAGTTTTAATCTACAGTTAATAACCAATAGATTTTGGTCAGTGTCCACATCTGCTCCTGGAAATGTCTTACAATTTAGAACCTGGTTCCTAAATCTCTGTCTTACCATTATATAATCTATCTGAAACCTGTCAGTATCTCCAGGCTTCTTCCACGTATACAGCCTTCTTTTATGATTCTTGAACCAAGTGTTAGCTATGATTAAGTTGTGCTCTTAGCAAAATTCTACCAGGTGGCTTCCTCTTTCATTATTTACCCCCAATCCATATTCACGTGCTACGTTTCCTTCTCTTCCTTTTCCTGCTATCGAATTCCAGTCACCCATGACTATTAAATTTTCGTCTCCCTTCACTATCTGAATAATTTCTTTTATCTCATCATACATTTGTTTAATTTCTTCGTCATCTGCAGAGCTAGTTGGCATATAAACTTCTAGTACTGTTGTAGGCATGGGCTTCGTGTCTATCTTGGCCACAATAATGCGTTCACTATGTTGTTTGTAGTAGCTTACTCGAACTCCTATTTTTTATTCATTATTAAACCTACTCCTGCATTACCCCTATTTGATTTTGTATTTATAACCCTGTATTCACCTGACCAAAAGTCTTGTTCCTCCTGCCACCGAACTTCACTAATTCCCACTATATCTAACTTTAACCTATCCATTTCCCTTTTTAAATTTTCTAATCTACCTGCAATACAAAGGGATCTGACATTTCACGCTCCGATTAGTACAATGCCTGTTTTCTTTCTCCTGATAACGACGTCCTCCTGAGAAGTCCCACTCCCGGAGATCTGAATGGGGGACTATTTTACCTCCGGAATATTTTACCCAAGAGGACGCCATCATCATTTATCCTTACAGTAAAGCTGCATGCCATCGGGAAAAATTACGGCCGTAGTTTCCCTTTGCTTTCAGCCGTTCGCAGTACCAGCACAGCAAGGCTGTTTTGGTTAATGTTACAAGGCCAGATCAGTCAATCATCCAGACTGTTGCCCCTACAACTACTGAAAAGGCTGCTACCCATCATCGGGAACCATACATTTGTCTGGCCTCTCAACAGATACCTCTCCGTTGTGATTGCACCTACGGTACAGCTGTGTGTGTCGCTGAGGCACCCAAGCCTCCCCAACAACGGAAAAGTCTATGGTTCATGGGGATTCATAAACAATTAAAAAAATTAGAATGCAGATACATAATTTCTGGCTATTCCTTGCAAGCATTGTTTAATCATTAACCAATTAGGAGAACAAAAGTATTATTTCATATACACTGTAAAATTTATAATGTGTTTGCATATAATGCTTTGTACTTACATTTTCACACTGCTACTACTAATGGATACTTCATATGCACAGCAATTATGTTACTTTCTTTTCCATTTCTCTTGTTGCTTCAGATGTTCCCATCACTACTGGAGATTTTGTAGCAAATACTACAGCTTACACTCATAGAAAATCTCAAAGGAAGTGGTAACAAACATTTGCAACATAAGATCTCCATAAAGTGATTAAGTGTGTGTGTCCTATAAATATTTGAGAAAGTTTCCTATATGAATTACAGTCAAAAATGACATGTGACTAAGCAAACTTTACCAGTAAAACAACCTGTAGATTATGTTTGCAAATAAGATCTACATAAAGTGATTGCCTGTGTCCTATAAATAGTTGAGAAAGTTTCCTATAAGAATTTACAGTCAAAAATGACATGTGACTAATCGAACTTTACCAGCAAAACAACCTGTAGATTATGTCAATGTCCCTAAGGAAACAGAAACCATGATCACCTGTGCAAAGGGTGGTGGAAATTTAAATACACCTTAGAACAATTTCCCACCCATTACAAAAGAAAATTCATTCTAGTCTTCAGAGGTGGAAATCTTAATATGGACCACTACTAAAGTCCAATCAGAATCCTATTTACACTATTAAAAATAATAACAAGGAAATCTGACTCCAACGACCTAGGAATGGGACAGATATATACATGTGAAAAATTATAGAATCACCACAGAAATTGGAAAATGCATAAGCGAGACACAAACAAGATTTCAAGGAGCACAACAACGAAACAGCTTAAAATATGTACAGCGAGATAAAAAGAATAAATTATTAACAATTCCCAAGGTTCACAGTGCTTATGTACTCTGTAAACACAATTACAAACTAGAATTTTTGCTTCCAGATGATGCACTGTTATTTACAGCTGACAGCTAATTTGATACCATGATCACACAAAAACTTGTCCATGTAAAACAAAGGTGATTAAAAAAATTAGGCCCAGATCTAGCAATTTCCAAATGCACAACAAATTCATTGCAGTAAGAGAAGTCCAC
The DNA here is from genome assembly GCF_023897955.1 of Schistocerca gregaria. Lineage (NCBI taxonomy): Eukaryota > Metazoa > Arthropoda > Insecta > Orthoptera > Acrididae > Schistocerca > Schistocerca gregaria. Next base: position 433,199,796 of record NC_064921.1, read on the forward strand.
TGAAGATAAGTATTTGCAATGAACCAAACAAGGTAGCCAATAAACTTCTCTAAAACAGGACAACGATTTGTTAAAGACCATTCACTAATCACAGAGTATTCCAACCATTGTTCAACCTATCCCTGGACAAAATAACGAGGAAATGCCTAAAACAGCAGTTAAGCACAATACAAGAAGAACATAGATCATGATACACATGTTTGTTGTTGTGGTCTTCAGTCCTGAGACTAGTTTGATGCAGCTCTCCATGCTACTCTATCCTGTGCAAGCTTCATCTTCTTCCAGTACCCATTGCAACATACATCCATCTGAATCTCCTTGGTGTATTCATCTCTTGGTCTCCCTCTACAATTTTTACCCTCCATGCTGCCCTCCAATACTAAATTGGTGATCCCTTGACGCCTCAGAACATGTCCTATCAACCGATCCCTTCTTTCAGTCATGTTGAGCCACAATTTTCTCTTCTCCCAATCCTATTCAATACCTCGTCATTAGTTATGTGATCCACCCATCTAATCTTCAGCATTCTTTTGTAGCACCACATTTCGAAAGCTTCAATTCTCTTCTTGTCTAAACTATTTATCGTCCATGTTTCACTTCCATACATGGCTACACTCCATACACATACTTTCAGAAACGACTTCCTGACACTTAAATGTATACTCGATGTTAAAAAATTACTCTTCTTCAGAAACGCTTTCCTTCCCATTGCCAGTCTACATTTTATATCCTCTCTACTTCGACCATCATCAGTTATTTGCTCCCCAAATAGCAAAACTCCTCTACTACTTTAAGCATCTCATTTCCTAATCTTATTCCCTCAGCATCACCTGACTTAATTCGACTACATTCCATTATGCTCGTTTTGCTTTTGTTGATGTTCATCTTACATCCTCATTTCAAGACACTATCCATTCCTTTCAACTGCTCTTCCAAGTCCTTTGCTGTCTCTGACAAAATTACAATGTCATCGGCGAACCTCAAAGTTTTTATTTCTTCTCCATGGATTTTAATACCTGCTCTGAAATTTTCTTTTGTTTCCTTCACTGCTTGCTCAATATACAGATTGAATAACATCGGGGAGAGACTACAACCCTGTCTCACTCCCTTCCAAACCACTGCTTCCCTTTCATGTCCCTCGACTCTTATAACTGCCATCTGGTTTCTGTACAAACGTAAATAGCCTTTCGCTTCCTGTATTTCACCACTGCCACCTTCAGAATTTGAAAGAGATTATTCTAGTTAACATTGTCGAAAGCTTTCTCTAAGTCTACAAATGCTAGAAACATAGGTTTGCCTTTCCTTAATCTAGCTTCTAAAATAAGTCGTAGGGTCAGTATTCCCTCACGTGTTCCAATATTTCTATGGAATCCAAACTGATCTTCCCCGAAATCACCTTCTACTAGTTTTCTCATACGTCTGTAAAGAATTCGTGTCAGTATTTTGCAGCCGTGACTTATTAAACTGATAGTTCGGTAATTGTCACATGTCAACACCTGCTTTCTTTGGGATTGGAATTATTATACGATAAAACATATTCTACTTAAATGTAGCAAATGACATACATGCAAAGAATCAAGTCAACAACCATAATACATGCAAAACTTGCAAAGAATAAGTGCATAAAGCTTAACATCGCTCCTCCCCTCCCTCCAAACACACACAGTCCACTGATTGAATCTCTCTCTCTCTCTCTCTCTCTCTCTCTCTCTCTCTCTCTCTCTCTCTCTCTCTCTCTCTTTCTCTCTCAACATTGTCCTAATTATCTTACTTAGCAGGCGACGTTATCACTAAGGGAAGTCCATCACTTAGAGCATTTGATTTTTCTAGCGTCATGGAACATATCTTCATCATTTCCAGAACTTCGTCTAATGCAGTGTCGTCTCTGCAATTGTAGGTGATATTTGTAATATATTTACAAATCTTTCTCTCCTCCCGCTTCCTTGAGAGTGAGAACTTACTGGTTAATTTCACCTGCCTAGTCGTCACTATTCATATTGGTGTCTTGTGAATGTACCACAGCACTCATATGGGCTGTGCAGCTGTTGTTCAATCCAAACCCATTAGTCTCGTCGATGCATATTAATGGGCTGGTTCTATACCCTTCCTCAACTTTCTCAAATCCCCACCCAGGATAATGAATGAATATAGCACAAAAATGTTTGCACAAGTACCTTGATTTCTGGAAATCTTCAAAACTACTGCTAGGAACTGAGAAATTCTCCAGATAATGTTTGTCCTTTGACACCGCTCTTTCGACATAAAACAGTCCTTCTTCCATCATCTTGACTGATAATTAGTTACTTTAAAACCCACAGTAGTTATTAAACAATTTAAGCCCACACTTCTTGCAAATTAGCGAATTTAATCGCCACAATCAGTTCAAAATGAATCTCAGATAGGCATAAACAAAGGTAATTGAATGATTGGTAACTTGAAGTTACACACTGATTATTCAACATAAGTGACGTAATGCCATGAAACAAGGACCGCCCTAGCAGCAAACAGATAAAGTACTGATACGAACTTAATTATTCACTTACTTTTGGTTGCATCTGAAAACGTCCTCTCTAGTAACAGTAAAATCCCCTAAGCATTGTCTGAAATAGCATTTTATAACCATCTACTAGTTAGGCACACATTGTCCCACACTGTTTATTATTTAACCGGCTAGCACTGCACAGGAAGTACGTAATCGAAGTGCACACAGTTAACATGCACTTGCAAAACTTGATAGTCGAAAGCCAACTAGAGATATCACAATGCAGAAAGTAGTGTGAAAAGCAGGCGATACGATCTGAATCACCTTGTCTCCCTAACGATGTATGGTGTAACGACGTGTCTCAGGTTTCCAGGACAGTTGACTGCAGACTTGCACAAATTAGCAGTTAATATGGCTCCTTTCCCACGCGTACATTGTTTCAGCCTGGGTTTGCCCCACTGACGGCTCATGGCAATCAGCAGTATAGAGCCCTCACTGTTCCAGAGCTTACGCAACAGATGTTTGATGCTAAGAACATGATGGTAGCTTGTGATCCTCGCCATGGTCGATACTTGAATCTTGCTGCTATCTTCAATGGTAAAATGTCCATGACGGAAGTGGATGAGCAAATACTCAACGTTCAAAATAAGAAAACCAGCTACTTTGTTGAATGGATCCCAAATAATGTTAAAACTGCTAGGTGTGACATTCCACCCCGTAGGCTGAAAATGGCTGTTGCAGTCATTGGAAATTCTACTGCTATTCAGGAGCTCTTCAAGCGTATATCTGAGCAGGTTACTGCTATGTTCCCACATAAAGATTCCCTTCATTGGTACACTGGAGTGGGGATGGATGAAATGAAGTTTATTGAGGCAGAGTCGAATATGAATTACTTGGTGTCTGAAACGTAACAGCCCATTAAGACCATTTAAAACGAACATTTCCCAGTCTAATTATTGTTCGCACATGTAAACAAAATATGTAACTCGCCTACAAACACTTATAACTGTAAAGAATAACTATTTAATCTATTTCAGTTCAAAGTGTAGAAGTTTTTTAAATGAAGGGAATAATTCCCACAAAGAGAGTCTCTAGTAATTAATTAAAAATATAAATGTATTATTGTAATTTCTTATTTAAGAGTTTATTCTCGAAAGAAATAACAGACATATACTAATATCATAGTGTTGTTACTGTACTGAGCAGACATGCATTTATACATAACTTTTCAGTTTTTGTATACATTTTAATTGTTAATTACTGAAATATTCATTTTAAACAATGCCGGGGATTGTTCAGGATGGTTTAGAACATAAATATAGGGGTAGCCATATTGGTATAGGGGAGCCATTACATTGTGTGATTTTAGACAGAAAGCATGTAGCTTATTGTGATAATTTATTATAAGTATTTTACAACTTATTTCAGATTTGTAAAGACGTTTTTAATTTATTTGAGATTACAATAAATCTTCAGTGGAAACAAAAAACAGGACTAATTATTTAAAAAATAACTTTGGAGTTATTTTTTTACAGTAACTGTCTCCAGGAGTTATACTGCAACAGATCGTCAGATACGATGAGTATAACTAACCCCTAGGAATGTTATAATTGGTGTATGGAGCTGGGATACAGTGGAAATCTGTAAACTAATCTTGTATTTTGTTTCAGAGATTTCCTGCCCGTTGAAATAATATTCCATATTTATGAGAACTGGACAAAGAAGAACGTGAGTAACACTACAAAGTATACTTATGTGAAAACCAACTGTTTGTAAGTACAAAATTTATTTGAATTTTACTTTTGGAAACTGTTTTTCTCTGTTTTGTCATTAAGGAGGATAATAGAGAGGTTAACAACAATAGGCAACTTGATGATAATGGGTAGGTTAATGGAAGCTTGGAAAACAGCGTAGATATTACTGTTAATAATGTAGTTAATTGTGACAATGAAATCGGACAGGATAGTGATCACAGTAGTATATGTACCCCCTTTCGTGGATTTGAATCAAATGTATCTGCCTTAGATAGGTTTGTACAGTTGTGGAAGAGCAAAAAAGATCAATGGATGAACAAAAATGATCAATTGATGTCCAGAAAATTTTTCGTGATTCAATCGATAAAGAATTATACAACCATGGAACCCAAATTTGCAAGACAAAAGAGAGTTTTGAGAGGTGTTGGGAAAAGGTAGACGAGAATACCAAAAACGTGTTGACTATGGAAGGGGAAATAGTGACTTTAAAACAGGAAAACAAAAAATTCGAAGATAGGCTTGATTCCATGGAAAATTTCGAAAAAGTTGCTATTGTTGAAATATTACAATTAAATAGCTCAACAAAGATTTCGTATATAAATTTTCAGAAATGGCCCAAAATGTACACAACTTCACTAAAATTGATAATTTCGCGGAGTTAAAAGATGTTGCAGGCACTTGCTTAGGCGAAATTTCGAACTTCAAATCTAAATTTCAAGAAATCGAAGATTCTGTTGCTGTGAAATCTTTCTATAGTTACAGTCCATTGTGGAGTAATGTAAACATCAAAACATTTTCAGAGGAGGGCAATATACAGCCAGTTGATTTCATGTTCCAGATTAAAGACAATTTGAATGACAAAATGAATGATAATTTGAAAATTAAGTTTTATAAAATGTTCTTAGATGGGGAGGATTTGTCATGGGCGAACCAAGCAATCAAACCTGAAATGTCGTTTAATGAGGTAGAACGAGCTTTCATGAACAAATTCTGGTCAGAAACTAAACAAGGTAGAATTAAGTCAAAATTTTTGAATGGGCCAAATTTCAAATGGGTAGTGTACGCATGGAAACTTTTTGTGAACAACACTTAAGAATTTTTATACATCTTGATAAACTACTCGATCAAATGATCCAAATAGACGCCTTGAAACATAGGTTACCGAATAGGGTTCAGTGTAGTCTTGCCTACAGACCTGATGATACAGTTGAACAATTCCTTAGATATATAGATATATTTGATTTATCATGGGAGAGAAATGACAGATGTAATGACAGACCTGATCATAACAGGAATAACAATAACAGAGCTTTCAATGATAATTTCAGTAACAGATTTAGTAATGATGAGAGAAGAAATGGAGAGAGTTAATATAGGCAGAGACCTGAGAATAGAAATTTTGAAACAAGAAATAGGCAGTGGGGGCAAAATGAGTGAAACAATACTAACAATTTTGAAAACAGAAGAAATGGTCCATTAAACTAGGACCTGCCTCTTTTGGAGCCTAGTGAAATGGGGCAGATAGACAAGGGAATTCCAGTCAGGCACATTGGAGTAATTTAGAAGGGAAAGGGGCAGAACAAATAGAACACACCAAAACTTTGTACCCAGAATACAACCTGAAGTGAGTAGAATGAAGTTTGACAGGGAATTTTGTGAAATGTTTTATCTGAAAATAAAGATGAACAAAAAAGTAAAAAATCTGAATTCGAATTAGAAGAAAACACTTTGACAAATTTCTTTAACAGTTGTAATGCAGTAGTAGCTGTTGATAGTGATGAGAACACAACTGATGAGTATGGTTTAGTGAGAACGTTGAGTGGCTGTGAAATGGGTGAAAATGCTAACACTGATGCTGTATGTCTGGAAGCTGATGTTCATGTGTTAGGCAGTGGAACTGAGAATTACAGTGTAATTCCAGATGAATTTACAGTAGATAATAAACAGGAAAATGAGGATGTTGTAGAACAGAATAGATGATAGTAAATGTAGAAGTTAAAGTTGATGGTTTGATGCTGAATGAGTCTGAAATTTCTGGTGAGTGTTTGAGTACTGAGTTAGAAACCAGTAGAGCAGTGCCTGATAGATTAATGTTACCAATTGAAGTCAGTGATGTGTCTGAATATGTTTGTTCAAATGGAAAGGAAGACCTAATTAGTGATGAAGTACTAAATATAGTCAATGACTATGGTAGCAAATGTCAGTATGGTGATCAAAAGTGTACAGAATTAACTGAAATTTGTCAAAGTGTGCACCCAGATGATAAAATTGCCATGAAAAATGTGGAACAGACTCCTGGTGGTAGTGTGATTGGTAAATGTTTAGTATTGTAGAAAAATGTAGTGATTGTGATAAAGTGGTTAAAATAGTTTGTGAATATGGTGACATACGTAACAATAGTGGCCAAAAGTGTGAAACCATAAATGAAATTTGTCAAAATGTCCATTAAGGAAAGGAAAGATGTTTCGGAAATTTGGAACAGGCATCTAATAGTAACTCAATTAGTGAATGTGTACAAGTAGTGTAGGGAGTTTGTGTGTTGAAATCAGTAGCTTGCAGACAGATTTGAGTGAGCTTTGCAAAAAGAATTACCTAGTTAATGAAAGTACCACAAAAAACCAGCAAACAGTAAACTTGTGTTGAAGAATGTGTACTCTATGCCACACAGACAAACCCATGATGTACATCTTGTTAAGACACGTTCTGAATATTCTGACCCAATAATAAAAAAGATACTAATTAAAAGAAAATTACAACTAATAAAAAGCTCAATTAATGTCCACTGCTTATTGCAAATGTAAACACTGACAAGTGAGAAATCAGATAACTTAACATATTTGAACCTAATACTGTAAAATATTTTTCTGTAGTTTTTTTATTCGTATTTCTTTTATGTGTGAATATTTGCTTATTTTACCTATATTTTGTCTATTCATAGATTCGGAGTTGAAAAGGGTATATTTGAACACTAGTGTATCCTTTTACCTGGCATAGATTGGGGTTTGTTTGATTTTATGTAGGACCATTTGAATTTGTTGTTATTTGGAGGAACGTGACACAGCTGATATTGTACAGATAACCTTAAATCACCTGTTTAGCATCATGATATTTGTTCTTTGATATTTGACACATCATTGGAAATTTATTTGATATGCATCTTACTTTACACAGTCAAGGTCATATTGTATACTTTAGCAAACTCTACAGTGAGTACCTTAACCCAGTGAAAGTGAAATAACAAATAAGAGGAAATTTACAATTTTATTGTTGCCATCATTCAACATTTGAAATTTTTTTAAAAAAATTATTATATCCATCATAAATTATTAATTAAATAGTGAATTGAGGAGTTCAAATAGTTGATAATACATTCTGTGCACTGTATAGTCAAGGCAAAATATGGGGATGAACATCCTCTCAGATTCATGTTTTTCAGTAGTTTTGTGGTGAAATTTAACAGGTAGGGGATCCGTGGTGCTTTCATAGACACACCATGTAGCATATGGTGCCTTGCCCCAGCCAGTGACTCCATATTTATTTTCTGGAATCACTCCCCTTTTTATTGTCCTATCTAGTTAGTAAGAGCAGTTAGAATCCTTCTACTATCCTAAAGTATACAGTGTGCAATTTGTAAGACACAAGTCTATAACTTGACCAGGCACCTGAATTAGAGTGTGGAAGAACAAAACAACACCATTTTCAATTTTTTAGAAACCAATATTTAAAAATATGAATGATATTTGTTTTTCTCATTAAATATCGTGTGATTCTATTAAAGCTATGAACTCTGATGAAACATGCAGTGACAAGCATAACCATTGTGTGAGGACGGTAAGAACAGATACTATTTCAGTTGATGACAACCTTAAATCATTCTAACAAAAAATTCCTCAGGAGGTTGCAAGCTCTTTTTGCAATTTGGGGATGGCGAACCCAAGGCTCACAGCTGGTGTAACTCTTTCCTTTTCAAGTCACATCCTCTCTTACTTATCTGTATAAACTCATCCTCTTCCACTTTCTGATTTGGACGAGTAGTTAGAGACTGGATGCCAAAAGGAACTGGTGCACATATTTTATACTGGCCAAGCTGTTTTTTCTTGTTATCTGCATACAAGCACAAACTTTGGGCAGATTTAATAATGTGTAGTTTAATAATATAACCTGAGTATGAATTTTTAGGAGAGTTGTTGTAATATTTTCTCATGATGCCTATACAGTTATTCTCATTATGCTGATAAAGCTATAACCTCATTTGATTTTGTGAAAAGTTGAGAAAATGTTTAGAACTAGTGTGAAGATTACTTAAGATAGCTGTGCTATTACTTTACAGCTGAGATGTGATTACAATTAGGTTAGATGTTTGTGGCCTTATATATGTGTTCTCGTTTGGTTTGACCTGTTACTATACCAATTATGTGAAAGTAACTTGATAGACATTGATTTACTATGAAGTATGAAAATACTTTTCATGATCTTGTCCTTAACAGGTATTAGATCTAATATGTAATTGGAAAAGGAAAGAAATTAATTATGTTTGTATTACTTCTGTACTTCATCTGTGGAGCATAAGGAAAATGGAATTTTATGTTGCAAATAGTTATTGGAACAGAAGTGTTCTGATTCCCACGATTTTAGAATCACACAGTTTTATTTTCATGTAATTTTCTACCACTTCAGTGACCAAACCGTTGGTAGTCTTATTTAATTATTCTTTTGCCATCTTAATGCTATAAGATATGGATGATGTTTACAACATGTCTGGTATCTGTACAAGTCATGCTATCTCCTGGGTATATATATGAAGTGTTCTTTGTCACAATGTCCACGCAAATCTGAACTGTTCAATACTGCTGTATTGAGTCCATGCTTTTCAATATATACAAATGTTAGCTTATTATCTGATTATTAATGAAAACCAGGATTTATTACATGAAACTTTTAATGTAAAAGCAGATGATGTGACTGACTGCTTGTGTGGTATAGATATTAAATATGGTACAGATGATGTTCAAAAATATGTTATAGTCTTAGTCTCCCCTGTATGCATGCTTATAAAAGATGCAATAGTATTTCATAACAAAAATATAAACAACTTTGTACTAATAGCTCTAAATGTACGAAGATATCAGTTCACTTAAGTGGCTTTCTCGGCTCCCCTCTACCTCCCCTCTACACAAAGCCTGGTGCGCTGCGCCTGCTAGCAGGTATCGAGAGTAATCTCTGCCGCTTCTATGCTGGCTTTTAACAGTCGCGCGATTTGTGTTCTTAGTCATTCTTGTGTGATTTTAGTGCATATTTGTGTCGCCAACATGGGTGAGCCAGCAACTGAACACCTTATAGAATTTTTATTCAAAACGGCATTTTTCTACATTAACGAACGAAAAAAGTGGGAATTGAAGGACAAACGACCTACTCCTATACTCAGTTTAGTTTTAAGTGAAGCCGAACTTTTCAGACAGCCTGGAAGTATACTTGGCTGACTACGAATGCAGTTAATAACAAATTATAATGTTATGTATGTCGTCTGTTTGGTGTTGAAAAGGAATAGGTGCAATGAGGGCATTTGTACAATAAAGAACTTTGACAGCAAAGCACAAAAGCATCAGATATCAAAACGTCACCTACAGAACGAAGAATCATTTCAGTTATTGGCAAAAGTAGAATTGAGCGCGCCCTTTCTGAAGCCCCTTGTCTAACAACAACAAAATACAATGAACAAGTCGCAACCAACAGGAGAGTATTGGATCGTCTTATTCAGGCAGTTGTATTTATTTGCAAACAAGAACTAGCCTTTTGCTACCATCGAGAAGACGAATCCTCTAGCAACAACGGTAACTATCTGGAGTTGTTGATTTACTAGCTCAAGGAGAGCAATTAACCCGAGACCATCTGTCATCATCTGCAAACTTTAAAGGAACTTCTTCAAATACACAGAATGATGTAATAGAAATGGTAACTCTGGCAGTTTATGGGAACATAAAATCTGAAATTCAGAACTGAAATCTCATTTCGATTCAGGCTGATGAAACATTAGACGTGTCGTGCAAGAGTCAAATGATTATAATATTAAGGTACTGTATTGCAGACAAAATTGAGGAAAGATTAGTTGCATTTTATGATGTTTCTGGAGAGAAAACTGCTGAAGGTTTGTCAAACATTATTTGTGTAGTATTTAAAGAATGGAATCTGGAAGGAAAATGGTTAGTCAAACATATGATGGCGTTTCAGTAATGGTGGGCAGAGAAAGAGGACTACAACAATTCGTGAAGCAGTTCTGTCTCTATGCGATGTTTATTAATTGTTCATTTGGTACTATTACATACCTCCAAAATCATATGACAAGTACACATGTTTGTAAGTGGCCGTACTACATTCCATTCGTTTTTCAGCAAATCATCAAAACGCACTGTATTACTAACTGAGAAAGGATTAAGCTGCCACATGCACGCAACATTCGCTGAAACTTTCGCTCCAGGGGAGTTTCAACAATATCTAGTCGTTTCTCAGCGTTATATAGTGTTTTTAATTACATAATTAACGATATGGACTCTCAATGGGGCTCAGAATCTTTGAGCTGTCCTGTGGGAATGAACCGACGAATGGATGATGCTACGTTTGTCTATACCGAGGGTGCTTTGTTTATTTTAATCATCTCTTTAATGTACTTCAGTTAAAATCGGACGGTATAACTGCTTACCACGACGAAATAAGAACTGTTTTGAGAAACTTATAACAATTAAGAACTGAAACATTCGTTAATGAATGCATTAAATGCAGCTTGTGTTTGAATGGCAACTTATCATTCTGTGACAGTCAAACGACATCTCTCAGGGCACTAACTTACGAGATAATGCATTTGCAAAATTTTCAGATGGAAAGAAGATATTAAAGACTTCATCCCAAATTCAATTTGTTGAACTTCTGAACGATAAGTGTTTCCCAAACTATCAAAAAGAATTCCCAAAGTTGAAACTGCTTCAGTTATTAGAACAGTACCCTTTTTACGAACAAGACAACTTGAGAATGAACTGTGTAACATATACGCTGATGAGAAAAGACACTTATCTCCAAGAATCCTCTTAAAGTACATTGTCAACAATGATTTAAACTCTGTTTATGAAGAAACAACGAAGATCCTGTGCTTGGTTTTGAACCTACGCACAATTATAGCAAGTATAGAATGAAGCATGAGTACTCTTAAACGAGTAAAGAATTATTTAAGGAATTCAATGTCCAACACCTGGCTGTCGTGTTTGAGAACGTTAGCAATAGGAAAGACACTACTTGGAGAGCTATCCAATCATCAGATCTTTGTAGACCGAGTTATGGACCTATTCATGTAAAGAAAAGACAAGCACATTTGCACTTGTGTAGAAGAAAATACAAGTGCTTCTTCTGTTGCTGCTGGAGTTCTACAAATTCGTCATCGTTTCTTGAACAAGTTAGTTGTTATTATCATTATTAATATTATTATAATAAGTGGCGGTGGTAGTGGTAGTAGTAGTAGTAGTAGTAGTACCTGTAGTTGTTGTTGTTGTTTTATTTGATACATTTTGTTTCATTTGTTTAATTTATTGTTTATTGTACTATTTAGTCTCCCTATAATAACTGTAGAATCTACTCAACCTAAACAACCACGCTAAGCAACTGATGAAAACTGGTTAATTTTCTCCAGTGTCTTATTGAACATACTCTGTTGACCACTAATAATTCATGTGTAATGAGTAGCAAAAGGAAATGATAAAGATTAAGCATTTGTGTTCATTATATAGTTATGGTTCTTAAGGACATCTGCATTCAATTGAAGACTAGTTGATTCATTAATATGTAACTGATGAGGAATTATATATATACATATGAAACTTCCTGGCAGATTAAAACTGTGTGCCGGACTGAGACTCGAACTCGGGACCTTCTGTAAAGTTTGGAAGGTAGGAGACGAGGTACTGGCAAGAAGTGAAGCTGTGAGGACGGGGCGTGAGTCGTGTTTGGGTAGCTCAGTTCGTAGAGGACTTGCCCGTAAACGCAAAGGTCCCGAGTTCAAGTCTTGGTGCGGCACACACTTTTAATCTGCCAGGAAGTTTCATATCAGCTCACACTCCGCTGCAGAGTGAAAATCTCATTCTGGAATTATATATATATATATATATATATATATATATATATATATATATATATATATATATATATATATATATATATATATATATATAATAACTTTAGAGTGCCTGAAGTAACTAGTTTACTCCTAATATTAACCCATTCATATTTAACCACTACTACTTTACCCTACGCCTTAACCTATGTTGGAATTTACCTTATCTGTGTCCAATTTTAATTACTGTCTGATCTGATGTTGCTACATCATGTCTAATGTGGTGATGGCCAACGAGAAATCTGTCAACTAGTTGTTAAGCGGCATGTGTTCTGGAAGAAACTTGTTGGTACTTAATTTGCCAATGTACATCTGATTCTACAGTGGCATGTAGCCATGGTGGCCAGACCAGCGTCTTGTTTAATTTGGAAACTGTAACAAAAAATTTCTTTTCTCATTGTCACACTTGACTCTGTGATGTTTAGAGATTAGATTACATTAGATTTACTTTCATTCCAACTGATCCATAGTGAGGAGGTCCTCCAGGATGTAGAACATGTCAGAAAAATAACAATACATGATAAATATTTACAACCAAAACAAATAAGCTAATGAACCATTCCGCAGCTCCCTAGTGGAATGAACGTCATTTTTTAATGAACACTATATGAAAGAGTCATTTTACAAATACTAATGAACTGAATGTACAATAAAAGGTTTTATTACTTATTTATAAGGTAATATATAAGTTGGTTTTACTGAGAAATTCGTCAGTGGAGTAGAAAGAGTTGACCACCAATAAATCCTTCAGGCTTCTCTTAAACTGAACTTCATTGGTTGTTAAGCTTTTTATGGCTGCTGGCAAGTTACTGAAAATGTGTATTCCTGAATAATGCACACATTTTTGTACAAGACTAAATGACTTTAAATCCTTGTGAAAATTATTCTTATTTTTAGTATTGATTCCATGAATTGAGCTATTGGTTTGAAAAAGTGATATATTCTTAATGACAAATTTCATTAAGGAATAAATACATTGGGAAGCAGTAGTTAGTATCCCTAGTTCCCTAAACAGGCTTCTGCAGGATGTTCTTGAGTTCACACCACATATAACTCTTACTGCACGTTTCTGTGCCCGGAAAACTTTAGCTTGACTTGATGAATTATCCCATATTACATAATGGAATGAAAGTAAGCATAGTATGCCAGCTTTTTCATTTTTATATGCCTCATGTCTGACACAATTCGCTTTGCAAATAGAAATTTGTTAAGACGCTTCAGCAGTTCTGTGGTGTGCTCCTCCCAGTTGAATTTATTATCAAGCTGTAATCCCAAGAATTTAACACTGTCCACTTCTCCTATCTGCTTCTCATTGTATGTTAGGTATATACTCATGGGACACCCCTTACAAGTTCTGAACTGCATGTAGTGTGTTTTTTCAAAGTTTTGTAACAACGAATTGGCAAGGAACCAGTGATTAATGTCAACAAATATTTTATTAGCTGATCTTTCTAAGAATACACTTGATTTATTATATATTGCAATGTTTGTATCATTGGCAAACAAAACGAACTTGGCATCTGGTAATGTTACTGATGAAAGGTCATTGATATACACAAGAATCAGTAAGGGCCCCAAAATGGAACCTTGTGGGACCCCACATGTAATTAGTTCCCAGTTGGATTATGTCTGATAGCTTGATAAATGTCTCTTTCCTAATAACACCCTTTGAATTCTGCCAGAGATATAAGATTTGAACCATTTTGCAGCATTTCCTGTTACACTATAATATTCTAATTTACTTAAAAGGATATTGTGATTTACACAGTCAAATGCCTTTGACAGATCACAAAATATACCAGTTGCCTGCAATTTTTGTCTAATGAATTAAGCTCGTTTTCACTGTAAGTGTAGATAGCCTTCTCAATATCAGGACCCTTTAGAAATCCAACTGTGACTGTGACTGTATGTTATTTGAGATAAGATGGTTATAAAGCCGATTATAAAGTATTTTTTCTAAAATTTTTGAGAATGCTGGCAACAGTGAAATTGGACGGAAATTTGATGCTATTTCTTTAGCTCCCTTCTTAAACAGTGACTCCACTTCAGCATATTTCAACCATTCAGGAAATGTTCCACTGATAAACGACTGGTTACACAGATTGCTTAATATGTTACTTCGCTCAGAATCTCATTCTTTAATTAACAATGTTGATATTTCATCATACCAACTAGATGTTTTTGATTTTAAAGATTTTATGATGGACATTATTTCTGCTGGGATAGTGAGGGTCAAATTCATATTATGGAAGTTACTTGAAATGTCTGGTCTAAGGTATTCCATAGCAGCATCTACCGAACCTAACAGCCCCATTTTTCAGTAACGGTTATAAAATGTTTGTTAAAAAGTTCTGCAACACTATACACATCTGTCACCAATGTATCACTTACTCTTAATGCTATTTGTTCCTCTTCATGTCGGGTGCTACCGGTCTCCTCCTTCACTATAGCACATATTGTCTTTATTTTGTTATCTGATACGACTATCTTTTCCTCGTATTATATGTGCTTTGATGTCCGTATTACAGTCTTTAATATTTGGCAGTATTTCTTGTAATGTGCTATAACATCAACATCGGAATTGTTTCGGATTGCCAGATACAGTTTTCTTTTAGTTTTACAAGATACCCTTATTCCTTGAGTAAACCATGGCTTCTTTGTAGGCTTTGCTCTTACCTTGGCAACTTTATGGGGGAAAACAGTGTTCGAATAAGGTTTGCACTTTATTATCAGAAGTGTTATATTTTTCATTCATGTCATGAGCACTGTAAACATCAGTCCAGTGAATGTCTCTGAGGACTGTCCTAAAATAATCAATTTTTGGCTTCTTGATTACCCTCTTGAGCTCAGATTTAACAGATTTTATATCCTGTTTAGTATAAACATTTAACAGAAGGAATTGCATGTCATGGTCTGAGAGGCCATTGACTATTGGTTCTGTAATATAATTTTGTTCATTGGACTTTTCTATAAAGATATTATCAATGGCTGTTTGTGAGCAATTGGCTACCCTAGTGGGGAACTTTACAGTGGGAAGTAAGATGGTAAATCAATTAAGTTCTTATTGGGAGAGTCTTTAAGGAAATCTACATTGAAATCACCAGCAACCAGTATTTCTTTGTTTTTGGTTGTTAAATGGGCCAGTACCGCTTCAAGGTGTTTTTTTAACAGATTAAAGTTACCAGCAGGTGCTCGATATAAACTTAATATTATGTAGGATTTTTTGTGAAATTCTACTTCTGTTGCACATGCTTCCATATTCTGTTGTAGGCAAAATTAATGAATATCTATGTTCTTAAATTTATGACAGTTCCTGATGAATGTAGCAACTCCTCCTTTCTCCATTTCTGATCAACAAAAGTGAGATGCTAACCTAAACCCTGTAACATTTAAAACTCCTATGCCAGTGATCACATGATGTTCAGAGAAGAAGATTATGTCAGCTGTGTTTAAAGACTCTAATTCATCTATACAGATAGTTATTTCGTTAATTTTATTTATCAGTCCTCGAATATTCTGATGCAATAAAGATAGCTGACATTTCCCAATGACAGAGGTAAAATTGGGTACGGTTAAAATATCTGCTGACTGTTGAAAATTCTTAACCAATAGCTGTTTATGCTCATGTAATAAGCTAGAATTATGTTTTTTTGGCTTCTTTCTCAAACTGATAGTTTTCTCAGTTCTAACTTCTCTTAAAATTTTCTGTCCTCCCTACCATAAAAAGGTCTTTTCTGAACCCTATAACCACTGGTTCTTCCCCCCTTTAACTTTCCTGCTATTTTCTCTGCCAGTTTACCCTTCCCTTTTCTGTTGAGGTGAAGGCCATGCCTAGTATAATCCCTACTATTGAGAGTATCAACAGGAACCACACCAATGTGTGACCCTGCACCTGACTTAAGCAGCCGTTCCAACTCCAAATTAACTCTCTTCACAGAAGAGTTCAAATGAGGTCGGTCATGGTGCCCAAGAACAGATACAAACTCAACACTAGTATGCTTCGATGATGATGCAATCTTTGCCAGGTCACACTCTATACTGTACCCAGGATCTCTGTCAATCCTGTTACCTGCCCCACCCATTATAACCAGGGTGTCTTCCTTAGTGAAATCTTTGCAAAGTGAAAACCTCTGCCACCTGCTCCAGACCAGCACTAGGTTAAAAAAAAATTGTCACCTGGTATTCTGCTCCTAGTTCATCCTGCAAAAGTTGGCCAACACCTCTTCCATGGGAACTGCCTAACAACAATACTTTCTTTCTCTTTACTGATTTCCCTACATTCTTACTTTTCAGTTTGCTGATGAAAGTTTGTTTTGCCCTGTCTACACCTGCAACTGCTTGAGGCTCAACAGCTTCTAACTGAAGCTGCAGGTCAAATCTATTTTCCTCATTCATTATGAAGCTGTCAGATAAAGTTCTATGGCCTGTTCCACCTATTGCCTGTTGCCACTTCCCACCTCTCTTTACCCTTCTCCCTCCTTAACCTGTCAAGATCGCCCCTGGTCTTGTCTAACTCAGCCTGAAGGGCGGTAATTTTCCCCTGCTGTACTAGTATCTTCCTATCTCCACTACAAATCCTACAAAACCGCTGATCAATCTCATTTACTCCCCCTATTCCCACGCCACTACAGTCACCCACATGGAAAAAACTACAGCACCCATCACACCAAAGCCCCGACCTAACAATCTACGGCAAGTGAAGCACTTTTCACTCATGATAAACGTAATAGTTTATTAAGAATAAGTCAGTTACATTACAGATAAAAACGAAAATATGGATCCACAAATTTGGCCTATATGCAACTGTGTGTAAACAAAAACAACAGTGGAAAGTTTCTGAAACAACAACTTAAACGTTACGCTACTTTCCGGAAATGCTACTTAAATAATGAATAGGTAGTAGTAGTAGTAGTAGTAGTAGTAGTTTTATTCATCCGTAGATCTCTTTTTACAAGGATATAGGACATGTCAAAGTATTTACTAGCTTAGATCAATTTACAATAAGCTAATTCGTATACACATATATTTACAGACTTCTAGTTAGAGACAATCATTAGATTTTACTCCTGGTATACAATAATTTATTTACAAATAACTCATTAAATAATGTAATGCCACACTATTCACTCATATTTCACTATTAGTCACTGCACACACTATACACACATTGTTTCATAACACTTCACTCACTACATACACACACACACACACACACACACACACACACACACACACACACACACACACACACACACACAGGTGATCCTTGGGCCATTTTCTGTACTGCAAGTTCCCATTTGCTATCCTGAAAAACTGAGTCAGCATCCCTTCATAATGAGTGAGATGTTGAGCTCAGAAAGAGGAAGAGGTGTTAGTATTGTGCTATGCATAGCTTGAGGGGAGAGTGTCTCTAGAAAGGAAAAAAGAAGAAAAATAATAAAGTGAAGGTGTTATGTGGAATATTGGATGTTTTATAATCATCATTATTATTATTATTTGTTTGTATAACATTTTTTTATCAAACCCCTACTCTGCATTATCTAAGTAATCCTTCAATGTATAAAATTTATTGCATAACAGGTACTTTTTAGCTGCCTTCTTAAATAAGTGTATTTTTGAAATTTCTTTAACCTCTTTTGGTAATTTATTGTACAGTTTTATTCCTTGGTAGAAAATGCTGTTTTGAGTTTTATGTTTATTTTTTCTTGGTAAATGTAAGTTGAGTCTATCTCTTGTTGCATGGTCATGGACAGAGCTGTTTCTGCAGTAATTGCCAATGTTACTTTTGATGTGTACAACTGACTGGTAAATGTGTTCACATGGAGCAGTTAAAATTCCCAGTGTTTTGAACAGATCTTTACAATGAGCTCGACTACTATTTCTGGTTATTATTCTTATGGCTCTTTTCTGGAGTTTGAAAATTGTGTTCATATTTTGTGGATTTGTTCCCCAAAAAAGAATGCCATAGCTAAGAATTGAGTGTACATATGAATAATATGTAACTAAAAGACACTGCATGTTACACACAGATGATACAATTCTAAGGGCATAACATGCTGATGACATTCTGTTTGCAAGTACCTTTGTGTGTTCGCACCACTTCAGCTGAGAGTCAATATTCATTCCTAGAAATTTTGCATTTGTTACACAGTCTATAGAGGTGCCATCTACATTTAATTTAACATTGTCATTTTTCCTCTTCAAACTGAAGTTCATGGCATTAGTTTTCTTTATGTTTAATGTCAATTTGTTGCTTATTGACCAATCGTAAACTTCCTTGAGAGTTTCATTTGCTTTCTCGGTAAGGAGTTCTCTTGTTCTCTCAGTGACTATAATATTGCTGTCATCAGCGAAGAGAATTTTCTCACCATGAGTAACACTACCGGGAAAGTCATTGATGTATATCAGGAATAGTATTGGTCCTAATATGCTACCTTGTGGAACCCCTATATTAATATGTTTTGGTTCTAATAAGTATTTTACTAAATGTTTAGATCTATTTGAAGTATGTGTTATCTCTACTCTTTGTACCCTATCTGTTAGGTATGATCGAAACCAGTCATTAGCTACCACTCTTATTCCTAATGCTTCTAATTTATTTAATAGAATCTTGTGGTCGACTGTATCAAAAGCCTTAGAAAGATCCAAAAATATGCCTGTGACACACTCATCTTTATCAAGAGCATTAAGTACAACTTTTGTGAATTCTACTATGGCTGACTCCGTATTTTTGCCACTTCGAAAACCAAACTGTGATTTGCTTGAAAGATTGTATTTATTCAGATAATTCATTAATGTGTCTTTCATAATTGCTTCTATTATTTTTGAGAATGCTGACAGCAGGGAAATGGGCCGGTAATTTTCTATGTCTTCTGCATTACCTTTCTTAAGCAAAGGTACAACTCTTGCCTGTTTTAGCTGCTCTGGAAATGTCCCTGATGTGAAGGATTCATTTATTATATTTGTTAATGGGCCTTGTATAATCCCTATGCATTGTTTCAGTACACACATTGGTACATCATCTAAGCCTTCTGACTTTTTATTTTTTAGCTTTTGAACAGTTTTATTGACTTCATTCTCTGTGGTTGGAAGTAACATCATTGTATCTAGTGCAACAATTTTTGCAGGTGTTATATTTGTTTTGGGGAATTTTTGCTGTAACTTCTCTGCAATACTTGAAAAATGCTTGTTTACATAGTTTGCTAAGTGTTGTGGATCATTTATTACCTTATCCCCCTCCCTTAGCAGTATGTTATTCTGCGTTTGTTTGCCTCTCCCAGACTGCTTTGCTTTTATTCTCTGCATTATGTATTATTTTGTCATTAAATGACTTTTTTGCAGCAATCAGCACCTTCCTATAAATCTTTTTGTATCTATGATAGAAATTTAAGAATTCTGGATCCTTGTGAATCTTTTTCATGGAACTGAGGTGTTTAAGTGTTTGGGAGGACTTCTTAATACCTGCTGTTATCCATCTGTTTTTGTGAGATGTTGATACAGTCATGCATACTTTTGGAAATGCTGTTTCAAAGTTCAATTTAAACACTGTGGAGAATTTGGAGAATTTCATATTCACATTGGTTTCCTTATACACTTCATCTCAGCTTTGTTTTTCTAGTTCTTTTGAAAAATCTTTTATTTTGATTTCTGATAGATGTCGTTTATAGGCTTGTAGTTTAGGGAATGATTCGATGCCTGATTTTACTATATTTGTGACCACATGGTCAATTACTGATGCAGTCATTGTAGTAACCCTTGTTGCACTATTGACCAATAGGGACATGCCAAAACTTTGAAGGATATTTATGAAGGTGCTGCTGGATTCATTTATGATATTAGTGTTGATGTTTATGTCCCCACACAGAATTATGTTGACCTTTGTACTTGAGACTTTATCTAGAACTTCTGTTAATTTATTGAAAAAAGTGTCCACACTACCACTGGGAGATCTATACACACACAAAATGATTAATTTCTTGGTGATATCGAGCCCTGATAATTCAATAGCTGATATTTCAATGTGTTTGTCTTCACTTACTGTACTGAGGTCATGTCTAGATTTGAACTGTGTTCCTTCTCTGATATAAATGCATGATCCTCCACCCCTTGAAGTAGTTCTGCAGTAAGAGTTTGCCCTTTCATACAATGATAATACTACATGTTGGATTTCTGTGTCTCTACACCAGTGCTCAGTAATACAAACTACTGTGCAGTTCAAAGATTGGAGCTCAACTTCTAATGCTTGTATTTTATTTTTTATTGATTGCATGTTTTGATGGAGGATTGTTAAGTCTGTGAAATGCCCCATGTTACTCTTTCCGATGGTTTGTTTTTCTTTGTGACATCTGGTATGTGTGATTTTTGAAGTGTTATAATCTGTCTTGTGAGTGATTGTTTCAGTATTTTTTGAACTGCTAGAGATACTCTTTAGGCAGGGGAACCTGTTGTCTGGATTTATCCTTAAAAAGACCTACTTTTCCTACCTATGACAACAGGTATTTGACTATGTGTGGCCCGAGATCCACCCCCTATACTTTCATGAATCAGCTGTACCAATCTTCCCTTCCCAGTCCTGTTCAGGTGTAGGCCATGCCTAGTGAAACCCCATCTGTTGATAGTCCCGACGGGCACCAGAGAAACATGAGCAAAGTTGGCCGTCCTCAGAGCCATCCCCAGCCCCACATTGATTCGCCTCACAGCTCCATCAAGGCGTGGCTGATCATGACGCCGGAACAGCTCAACAAAGTGTACATTGGTGCCATGAGTCAGGGAAGCTATCTTGTCCAGGTCACCACCTATTTCATATGCCCCATCCCTGTCCAAACTGTTTCCCGCCCCACCCACTATCACTACATGGTCCTCTTTTGTAAAATCCTTACATAAAGACCCTAGGTCCTCTATCACATGACTTAGCCCTGCATTTGGTTTGAAGATACTGGTGGCCTGGTACGCTGCCCCTAAACTTTCCTGTAACTGAGGGCCTACACCTCGCCCATGGCTACTACCTAGCAGCAGCACTTTCTTCTTCCTAACACTTTGTACATTCCTAGGCTTCTTGGCCTCGGTTGAAGTGTGCTGCACATTTCCTGCTCCTCGTTCTACCTGAGGCTCTTCTCCACTTAACTCTGGCAGTGGCAGATACCTGTTTTTGGTGTTGATGATAAAACTATCAGATCGCGTTCTCTTTCTTCCTATCCTCCTACCAGCTTCCAGTTCCCAACCACCCTCCTCCCCGCTATTTCCCTTGATCCTTATCAGTTCCTTCCTTGCTTCCTCCAACTGTGCCTGAAGGGCACAGATTTTCCTTTCCTGCTCCCCAATCAAAATGTTCCTACTGCATACTCTGCAGTTCCAGGAGAGAGCCTCTTCTGTTCTCCCAACATTCTCCCCACTGCACCCCCCCCCCCCCCCCCCCAGTGAAAATATTTCCTACAAGATTGGCAACAAGTCCCTCTACTCACTACCCTATAAAAGCTCCCACATTTCTCACTCATGGTCAGTTTCGAAAGAATAGTTAAGTTTAAAGAATGTTTTAAATTTGTCAAGGTCGCGAGATTGTATGTCTGCAAGGAAAAAAAAAACGACACAAAGATCTTATGTGCGGTGGTTGTTGTTTTTCTACTGATTTAGAGATGCAAAAACAGAAGAATGAATTTGTAATTACTTTGCTTTTAGAGAATTTAAGTTATCAGGCGTGTTTGGTCAGGTTTTTAAACGTTTATAACTCGGAAAATTTAGACCTAGATCGCGTCTATCTAAATAGTAAACAATACGAAATGTGTTAGTTAAATACGATTTAGAAATGTTTAATTACACTTTTATTGCGACAATAGACACTGATGAAACTAGTAGCTGTCTTTTTTAAACGATTTTTGCACTATCAAGAAAACTTGAATAGAATTTGTTGTGTTTATGTCACGCAAAATTACGGGTTATGTCGCGGTTATCGGGACCACAGCTAAAGAACAAGTTTTTTCAAGAACAAGCTCTGCTTGGACGCTAATATTCAGTTGTGTGACAAGAACGGACACTACAGCAAGTAATAAAAACAAAGAATATTTAAACTTGGCACTATTTCCTCTTAAATAAGTTATTTTAGCGGACGAAGAAAATACCTGTGATCTCACTCGGCGGCCATCTTGTAGGTTCGCTAAGTCATATTGCTGGAGAGAGCAAAGAATAACTAAACGAAATTCTATAGATTTGCTGCAGCAAAACGTAAGCAGAAAATACGACTGTATGATCATTTTGCGTTTTCTACTATATTACGTAAACAAAAATGAAACCTTTAATGGTACACTTAAAAGGCACACCAATACACCTATTTACCACGTAATCGGTACTAAACCATATCTTTTATAATCTAAAATGAATTATCTTTACGAGAACACCAAAACTCGCGCTAGTCGCCTCGCTGCAGGGGCGTTACCAAATATGTTTGATGTATATGAAAGTACTTCACATACTGTGAACATTGTAACACTTGGATGATCTGCCCAGTGAGGCAGTTTATTTACTTTTTTTGATATGAGATATGCTGTATTCTATGCATTTGGCTACCTTATTTCTATATTGTTATATTTATATAATAATTTATGTTTGAGCAGCAACAGATATCAGTAATTCTGTAGGCTGCTTTAGTAATTTTCATGTAAATGTCTTAGATATGTCACAGGTTTCAATATTATATGTTTACCAATTATTTATGATTCAAGTATCGTGTATTTACACACAAGTGGTGTATATGGACCTGTATATAAGGGTCAACCACATAGTTGTCGGTGCTGTTCTAATTACTTATAAAACACAACCAATATGATGTACTGGGTGATCAAAAAGTCAGTATAAATTTGAAAACTGAATAAATTACGGAATAATGTAGATAGTGGAGGTACAAATTAACACATATGCATGGAATGACATGGGTTTTATTAGAACCAAAAAAATACAAAAGTTCAAAAATGTCCAACAGATGATGCTTCATCTGATCAGAACAAAGTAAGACAAAACAAAGATGATGTTCTTTGCAGGAAATGCTCAATATGTCCATCATCATTCGTCAAGAATAGCTGTAGTCGAGGAATAATGTTGTGAACAGCTCTGTAAAGCATGACCTGAGTTATGGTGAGGCATTGGCGTCGGATGTTGTCTTTCAGCCTCCTTAGAGATGTTGGTCAGTCATGATACACTTGCAACTTCAGGTAACCCCAAAGCCAATTATCGCACGGACTGAGGTCTGGGGACCTGGGAGTCCAAGCATGACGAAAGTGGCGGTTGAGCACACGATCATTACCAAATGATGCACGCAAGAGTCTTTCAGCAATATGGAGTGGAGTGCCATCCTGCATAAACATCGTACATTCCAGTAGGTGTGAATCAGCTAGGCTGGGGATGATGCGATTCTGTAACATATCGGTGTACCTCTCACTCATCATGGTAACTGTCCAGCGCCATCTGTTGGACATTTTGTGAATGTTGTTTTCTTTTTTGGTTCTAATAAAACCCCATGTCATTCCAAGCATGTGTGTCAACTTTTATCTCTCTATCTATGTTATTCCGTGGTTTATTAAGTTTTTAAAGTTTATACTGACTTTTTGATCATACGGTATTATATAACTGAACTCTTACATATAATGTTTGAATGATTTTAAAGGTGGGAAAGTGGTGTTGGAGGTGTCTTGATAAATGAAAAATAGTAAGATTAGTCATTGGTCAGACATTTCATCCCAAACAGCAGTCTGCGTACTGCAAACTTCAAGACTTTCAACAAAGCAGTCTGCGTACTGTATATTTTAAAATTCAGTGAGGAGCAGTCTGCGAACTGCAGACATCAAGACTACTTACTTGTATGTATAGTACAGAGATTAGTACATTTGCACTTAGGAATATTGTACTAGTTTGAAGGTCTAAGTAGCATGTTAGCTCTTACAGTTAAGAAATAACTTGTTCTTTTTTAATCAAACCTAGGAATTATTCATATAATAAGTAAAATGCTTGTTCCTCCAGTTTATCGTAAAATGAGGACTGTTATGTAGATCTGTCAGAAAAGAACTGTTCAACTTTCAGTTGCACAAATCCTTTTGTGGGTGTTGAAACGTAACAGCCCATTAACACCATTTAAAACGAACATTTCATAGTCTAATTCACTATCACACATGTAACTCGCCTACAAAAACTTATAACTGAATAATAACTGTTTAATCTATTTCTGTTCAAAGTGTAGAAGCTCTGTAAATGAAGGGAATAATTCCCACAAAGAGAGTCTCTAATAATTGATAAAAATATAAATTCACTACTGTAATGTCTTATTTGAGAGTTTATTCTCGAAAGAAATAACAGACATGTACTAATATCATAGTGTTGTTACTGTACAGAGCAGACATGCATTTATACATGTCTTTTCAGTTTTTGTATAAATTTTAATTGTTAATTAATCAAATATTCATTTTAAACAATGCCAAGGATTGTTCAGGATGGTTTAGAACATATATATAGGGGTTGCCATATTGGTATAGGGGAGTCAGTACATTGTGTGATTTTAGACAGAAAGCATGTAGCTTATTGTGATAATTTATTGTAAGTATTTTACAACTTATTTCAGATTTCTAAAGATGTTTTTAATTAATTTGAGATTACAATAAATCTTCAGTGGAAACAAAAAACAGGACTAATTGTTTAAAAAATAACTTTGTAGTTCTTTTTAACAGTAACTGTCTCCAGGAGTTATGCTGCTACAGATTGCCAGATACGATGAGTAAAACTAACCCCTAAGAATGTTATATGTCGGAGAACCAACAATAACAGGAAGCTACTGCAGATGAAGATGTTGAATTTGATGTTGAAGAAGAGGAAGAGATGGAAGATGAAAAGTAGGTGGACATTGTTGTGCTATTTTTGACTGTACATGATGTAATTAAAGCAGCTGGTGAATTTGACATTCCAGCTTTTTGTAAAAATCTCTGTAGAACCTTTTTATAATCTGCAGCTATTTTATGACTTTTGTATCAAATTATACACTCATCTTGTAATGCAAATAAATATTTCTCTATGAAGCTGTTTTTCTCATGGGCTTTGTGGTTTGAAATAACCTTTATTAATCTACATGTGAAATGTTTAGTACAGTTTAATTAAACATTCTCTATTAACAGATGAAGTGTTTTAAGGCCATTAGTGAAAATGAAACAGTTATGCAATAGGTTGAAAGAATAGAAAGCAAGATCCTGTTACAATGTGCTGTCTTATAGAGGAGGAGAGGAAGAGCTGCAATTTTTGCATGTAACCTACAGATGTATATAGTCTAGTGAATTCTTGAAGTGATACGGCTTGTATGCTTTGTATAGATATTCTTTAGCTTCAGAAAATAGTTTAACATATGTTCTCCAAAATTCAGGCAAAAAATATAATCATT
Organism: Schistocerca gregaria; assembly: GCF_023897955.1. Lineage (NCBI taxonomy): Eukaryota > Metazoa > Arthropoda > Insecta > Orthoptera > Acrididae > Schistocerca > Schistocerca gregaria. Next base: position 433,225,595 of record NC_064921.1, read on the forward strand.
TGAGAAAGATGCACCTAGGGAAATGGATTATAAATTAATCTTGTACATCGGTTGAAAGTCTGTAGTACCTTCCATTAGTTTCAAGAAAAACTAGACAAACTGTTGGTAAAGCAATACAGAGAGAGGTTAGCAACATGGAGTGCAACAGATCTACCATTGTTCAGGCATCTTTGGCAGAATAGTTTCTACCAAATCTTCCTGTCTTGTGAAACACATGGTTTGTGGCATTCAGTTAAAATTGAAAGTATCAATGAATCTTTGGACCAGTCCTAATTGATTGGTTGTGAAGTATCATCGATGCTAGCTTCATTGAGAGGTCTGCAATACAGGTTCGTTTGTAATTGTGAAACTTTGATACGCATAGCAGTTTGTTGTTTGGACCATAATTTTTGATTGTCTGTTTCCTAACTTAGTGCAAAAGATTAAGAGATTCATTATCCTTTCTGCTACCACAATTATGGTTCTTATCTTTGAATTCACAGAACTTGCTTCAGAAACTGACTAAACATGTTACTTCTATGAAGAGTGACACTGTGGTTAAGATTCTCACGGTACTTAAATTTCTTTTGGTTGCAGAAGCTGTAGCACTTCCAATAATCAAACTTCACTTTGCTGTAGGGTGATTATATAATAATACTTACAGGTTTTGGACCCTGAACTTCCCATAAAAATGTGCAAATAATCACAACATTGGAACAGCTGGAAGAATAGGGTCTAGTAAGGTAATGTCACATTTGTGTTCACTATTACAAATATTGTCTCTTATTCGTACAATTATGCTGTGTATTAGTTACTGCTCTTCTTTCTTATGGAAGTGTGAATGTTCGGTGTTTACTCTCTTTAAATTTTCTGAAAAATCTTTGTACATAACATTTATTTTTATGGGTTCAAGTAATGAACATTGGTAAGGAACTGTTCCCGTAAGTTTTGAGATTTGCAAATAAAATTATAGTTGTCAGACAGAAAGATTTGGAAGATGAATACAGTTTTAGAAGTCTTGAAAAGCTGGTCTAAGTGAACATAAAAATGATGAGTGAGTGTATACTTAAACTAAATTACTTTGTGATAGATTGCAGTGGTAGCAGCAGGGGGATGGGGTGAACATCGTTGGCATTGCGCAGGCAGCCACATATCACAGGATGTGCATGTAATGAACAAAAAAAACACAAAAATTACCTCCAGAGGATTAAAAGGAAATACCTGCATGTGGGGAGGGGAGAGAGAACAGAAAGGGTTCACTCAGGATTGTCATGAAAGCAAATTGTTTTAAAAAATCACAACTTCCTTACACAAATAATTTTTGGGTTGGTTACTTAATAATTCTAAAATTTTCAATTATGAATGCAAAGCGTGATTGCTAGTCTCAGAGATGCATAAATTGTGTGTGTGTTTTTCTCCCAAAATGCATACCTCATCCATCTCTTAAAAGTACTTCCAAAGCTTCTGTAGTGACTGGAGATTGCTTTGGTTTTGCAGTACCTATTCATGATATCCAAAATACATCACAGATCGTCATCAGTTTACTTAGCCAAGATCAGGCAGGACCCATTGTAAATAATTATTTCATTTTTTTGATAATTATTGGCCTTAGGGTCTCACACCTGCTTTTATCTGTAGGGATCTAAAAGTTCAGTTTCCTTGCGATTCCACTTCGGACTTAATATCACAGTAGCAACGATGGCAATAGTCACCAGGTCACCACATCTTTAAAGAGATATAGGTTTATGGTGTGTTGTGACTTATCGTGCTGCATTCTGCATAGCAGCTTAGTGTGATAGTCACTTGTCACTGGCTCACATCACACTAACAATACTCCACAAAATCGAGTTGGAGAATCCTGTTTCGAATAGCATCCAAAACGAAACTTCTTGGCGGATTAAACCTGTGTGCTGGACTGAGACTTAAGACCTTTGCCATTTGTGAAAAGTGCTGTTCCGACTAAGCTACCCAAGCATGTCTCATGAGCCGTCCTTACAACATTAATTCTGCCAGTACCCCATCTTCCAGGTTCCAAACGTCACAGAAGGATTGTGAAACTTATATACTATCATACACCCACCAGATTTAAGATGAAATGCAAATGGATTTGCAGTCCAGGCGCACTTGTAAGACAGTGAGTCAGTTGTGCATGGCATGGCATATTAGACTTAACACATTCTATTGTAATGTTCCGATAGGTTCCATATACAAATTCACATAGGTTCATCACATAATATGTAGGAACTGAAACACATTTACCCCTAGTCTCTTTTCCCAAATATGGGATGCCCTCATAAAAGTAATACGTCTTCACTTCATATAATGAAATTATCTGTAATCCATATTTGTCCAACTTGCTTGGCAGATTCATATTGTATGGGCATCTGCCTCATACACTGAGTGTCTCATCAGTGGTTAGAAGAGCAGAGGAAGTGTACTGTTCTTGACTATGCTTGACAAACATTCCCCATAAATCACGGAATGCAGCAAACTTGTCTGCCATTCTAGTTTCCAATCTTGTATTTTGGTCATCGAACCCCAGATTATTGATCAAAAAGTCGAATATGGTTTGTTGGCATAAGTCATCGGAAAAATGTGGACCCATATACTACAGACAATGCATCAGCACAATTGACATGCGAATTTTTTTAAAGATCCGCTCATAAAAAGTATATCAAATGATGCTTTTATTTCGTTTTGGTTGGTATCTCAAATACACCATTGCGGCAGTATGAATTTTACCCTTAAATCAGCAATTTTTTGGTTTGTGTACAACAGCTCAAATAATTTCGGGGGATACATTTCGTTTGTTCCCTCGTCTATTGCACCTATTACTTTTATCACTAAATTCTTTACTGGCACACTGGACGCATTTACATGAAGGGGGTGTGTGTTCCAACAATACCCAGTTTTGCTACATAAAATTTACCTTACTTAGCTACCACCTTCATATGATGAATCAATCTCAAATGGTGTTACATCGAATTCGTCATCCTCCTTGTCATCTGTGATATGACAGTCTTTAGGTTCACACACTTACATTTTCAGCCTCTTGACGCTGAAATTCCCTTATTATTTCTTCTGGGGTTCTTAATATTTGGCAGATGTCGTTTTCTATGTTCCAAAAGAAAGTGCCAACTATTTTGTAAACAAAAAATTTGATGTAAATAACAAGGTAGGGTGATTTTTTACCCTGACAGATAAATTTCACAATTTACCCATTACTGGATGATGGAGAATGAAACCAGAGAGATTATAACCTCCTCAATGTGAACAACAAAACTAAGTGGAAAGGTAAACAATGTCTTCCCCCTGGCAAGCCATACGACAAGCCTCCTGACAGATATAGGATAAAATATTATATGGACTGAGGTAATTTTCTACCCTTCCTTGTCATTCTAGGGTTAACACACTTAGTTGCATTTTCGGTCCCCATCACCACGTACCTTTTACTGTCTGCTACTTCTTCTATGATAATATTGAGGTGCTTTGATCCACTAGCAGTTTAATTACATGTGGAAGTGAATAGTAGTAGTGCACAGGGAGCTACTGGTATCTTCATATCCAGACTTTGTCCTTGCGCCACCCTTAGAAACTTCTGCGAGTCAGGTGCTGGTCGGATGTCTCCATTATCACATAAATTGATGAGAGGTGCTCCAGCATGCCCACAAAGTCCACATGTGCTGGAGGTCATTGCAACCTGTGCCAGTCCCAAGACATTGGAGTTCTCTCAGCCAGTATCCGCAAATAGGAAGAAAGGAAAAAATCGAGAAAGGGCAGTAGTAGAGTTTGGAAGCCAGAAGTTTTGGGACCACATCCTGTTTCCGAACAAATATACCAGTCCTAGTATCCACTAATAGGATGCAATGAAAAAATCCAGGAGTGGAAAGTGCAGAATTTGGAAAGCACATTGTTGCTTGGTCAAATCCCAAGCAGCCCAAAATTTTCCACCAAAAATGCATTCCTAGTATTCGCCAGTAGGACGATAGGCAAAAAATCTACGAAGTGGGAGAGTAGGGTTTGGAAAAGGGGTAGTTGCAGGATCGAATCCCAAACAGCCGCACACAAAAGGATATTGATTTTACGAGTCAATCAGTTCGACAGAGTAGGTAGGGGGCTATTCGAATAACTCAGGCTACAGCTGAAGCAGCTCGTGCTCAACAACAAAATATCGAAGTGGCACAATATGTTATGGGGAGGTACCCCAGTTGAGCTATTTATCGTCAATTTTTCCGATCATATAATCACCATTATCCTTGAAGAAATCTAATGGAAACATAAAATAACTCATATAATTCCTAACACATAATCATACTCATATCATCTTATAATAAATTCTAATGCTTCACTATCACAACATAATTAAATCTCACATAATTTCAGTACTATAAATGCAACAAAACAATGCTCACTTGATCATCGCAATGTAAACAACATTCTAAACCCCTTTAGTCAATACTGTTTTCATTCAGCTCAGGACAAGAGGCGATATTACTACACTTACTCTTTTCCTTAGAAGGTTTTCATAGGATTTCAAAGTCTGACTTCTTACACAGTTATTCTTTTCTACTAGTCAACAAATATCATAAAACATACATGATGATGATGAAGTCCCATACTCCGTGACGGAGCATAGGGGAATGATGCGGGAGATCTGCACCTCTGTACTAGGCAAGGTCCTAATGGAGGTGGTTTGCCATTGCCTTCCTCCGACTGTAAGGGGGATAAATGATAATGATGAAGACGACACAACAACACCCAGTCATCTCGTATCAGGAAAAAATTCCTGACCCCGCCGGGAATCGAACCCAGGACCCCGTGCTCGAGAAGCGAGAAGGCTACCATGTGACCACGAGCAACACTGGCAAAAGTGTACATAGAACAAGCAAATTTAGCTGCTACAGGCAACAAATATTTTCGTTTGCCTCTCTGTTTCCAATGCAATATATATTCTGTCCTCTCCTATTATTCATTAATTCTCATTCCATGACAGCAGAAATAATGAAACTAAATCTCCCTCTCTTCATGGTTTTATCTGTAACAAATTGAATTTTGCAAAACATTTCATGATAATCACAATACAATCGAAATGTAACCAAAATTTATGACAAAATGACGTGATAAATCCATATAAAGATCTTCTACAATGCAAAAGGTTCCTCACTTGGGGTAATGATAATTAAGAAAGCACAATTAAATGGAAGTGTAAAAAAATTAATTAACCATTCACTCACAGTTAAGTTTTCATATATTGTTACCATTGCTAAAGTAAAACTGAGCCAGTGACTAGCCTATGTATGGCAACAGTAAGTAACATTCTCATGTAAACACCTAAAGCCTACAAAAAAATTAAAAATGCAACTATGTACAAAACTTCATTAATTTACTGTTTAGCAACATTGATGTTAACTATTGGCTTCCCTTCTTGTTACCCTATTCTGCAGTGTTTCTGATCCAACAGAACAAGAAAGCAACCATAAAGCAAAAAATACTGAAAATGCAAATATTTTTGAAAATGTCCAGAAATTCACTTCAAGTGTAATTTTCTTACGTCCTACAATTAATAATTATGGATAATTGACATTGCATGTTATCTAATTACATTGATTCTACCATTTTTCTGTTAATGACAGTTTAATTAATCATCAGTCACCTTAATGAAATCTCATTTCTCGAGTCAATTAATGCAGGCAAGCTATAGCAGGTCAATTAGTAATACAATCGAGAAATGTGAATAAAATGGTACACACTTAGAAAATATGTTAATTAAAATTAAGTGCAAGACAGAACTGACTCATCACATGATAAACAAAATCAGCAATAATTATTGCAGATCATAATATTGTATAAATTTTGCATTAACCAACTCAAAAGATCTGAAATATTTCTAGTACTTTATTTTCACAAAATGCATGACATAGCTATAATCCTCCTAATAGTCACATTCTCTCACAAGTAATATATCTACTAGTCACTTCTACCACAACACTCCCTCACAAATCACAGAATTAGGTAACCCTGACACATCTTAATATTTCTACTTGACCATTCTTTCAGAAAGATACTTCTCTTAATTACGTGTTCTTGTAAAACCTTAAAACAGGTTACCACAAAGTATCATTAATATTAGTAATTCCTGCATATGGTCAGCATATGGCAAAGCACATTATCACTACATGTAATAACATCTATACAGTCATGTTTGCATAAAGGTACTAATAATGTACAACATTACACACATTGTACTTCCAAATCATAGTGAATTTAACAGGAAGCATGAAATGGAACCTAACTTACTCCTCACTACTGACTACGTGCTTACACAGAGCCAACAGATAGAAACATCATGTGCAGTAGTACCAGTAAAATGCAAATTAATTGACTTCTAACTACATGCTAATCAAGGACTAAAAATGATTTTGCAATTTTCCTAACTGCAACCTGAGCAGATTGACAACAACAAAAACTTCCAGTAGAACTTTGACAAAACTTACTATACCAGCTATTTCACATGATAGTTAGTAGTACCTCAACACAAGGTTCAGTATACCACATCATATGTCCTAGAATTACTTATTCTAGACTGCAGTTACCATATTAAAGTACAACCAATCACATCTCCCAGTATATATCATAAGGATAGGAAACAGTAAAATCATTTTGGAACAAGAGGCACAAAGAGAACTAAAAACACTAAATATTCTGAATATGATCTTAATTGTACCACAGAATCATTGGAAGAATAAAATGAGAGATTTCCAACTTAGTCCTCAGTACTTAAACTACAGTGTATCTTCTAATGCAATGTGGTCATGAGTATCAAATAGTGATCAAGTAATATCAGTCCAACATAAGTTGCAAATATAAATGTTATCAGTATCCAGAGCTCCTGTCCAAACGAAACACACGATAAAAAATGCACTTCTGTGCATCATTAATGATCTTCTGTTATATTTCATCCACCAGGCGCTCTCCTTGGCACATCTCTTAGTACAATTTCTGGAATCTTTCCTGCAATAATGAACATTCTTCTGCTTCTACATTTCACTGTTAATTTTTCTTTTTGTTTACTTTTTATCTGGACTGCATATCCTTTTGGTACAAGGAAACACATTTCTGCATTTACAAAACACCATTATTCCTTCACTTATACCACATGATACCTCAAAACCAGTGAATTTTGCGCCTACAGCCGAAGTCAGTGACATCATCAACTGAGGAGAAGTAGTGAACGTAGATCACAGGAATATATTACCCGTTAAATACTCCATACTGAAGATTAATGGTTTTCCATTGTGCATAATGTCAGCCATATTACACGTCTTGGATATGACAATTGATCTATAAGATCAGAATATATTTTTTCAGCACTAGCCTATCGCAGATGGGTCAGACATATTTTAACATTTCAACATGCATTTGAGAATAGCTGTGAAGCCAGACTCGGAATCCCATCAGATAATCAGTGTAAATTTCTTTTTTTAAAAATGTCATTCATTCTGTCTGATGCATTCCTATTTTCCACACAAATCAGAGTAATCTGTTCATTGTCTAAAACTGTATCTGCCATTTCATATGATTGCTTCAACTCAGATTTGACAATTACCTGATGAACTTTATTTCCACATTGCTTGTTCTACCACTTTTTTTTGCTAACCAATAGTTTGTGAGTTTCTTAATTACCGTTTTCAAGTTGAATGCTGATTATATTGGCAGTTTTCATATCGTTTTCTGCCTGCAAAATTTGATTCTTCATTTCACTACTTAACTATTTACTATTTAATTTTCAAATTTTATTCAAATGATCTTTAGAAGTGGCATCCCATTTGACTCTTCTTTGTCTGTAATTATCTACCAATTCAAGGGTGCTTTCTTTAGACTCAACAGATAATACTGCACATAAATTTCCTCACAGCATAACCTCAATACACTAGACATGGACTGCAGCTGTCTGATGTCTGCTAAAGGGCGCAAAATGTGTATGCATAGTCGCACTGTAGGAAATTTATGCACATCAGCCAAGTTGAAAACAAAAGGGGCATAATGGGGATGCACATTTAAGGTGCAACTACACGATGCCTCTTTCTGTTCAACTTTACACATATGCATAAATTTGCAACAGTGCGAGTATACGTACATGTTTGAGCATGAGTAATTTCCTGGAAATGAAGGCCGTGCGTTAAGATGATTGCTTCCCGCCTTCAGTGGGAATGATTCTGGTTTTTGGCAGATGACAGGCAGCTGGGACCCATGTGTTTCATTGTGCAGTTTGTTGAGGTTTGTTGTCATGCAATTTATGTGCAGTAATGTCTTTTGACTAAAAAGGATGTGTGATAAAATTTATGAATGATTACAAACAAATCCCATTTGAATAAAAATTTGAGATGTGATGCTTCAACGTCAAGTATTAGATGAAAAGTCTCTGATCACATTAATGTAAAGAATAAATGCCTTAAGTTTTGAAGTAAGAAAAGGGAAGAAAAGGCCAACATTTTAGAAAAATGTGTATGAAAAGTGTGAACAAATATTCTTATCATTGTGACTTATAGTACAACAAATGTGGAGCTGGACTCCTGAAGAATCGAAATGATGGGATATGTGTAGCTACTTAACAAACTACTAGAAACAGCAAAGAAAGGCATCGATGAAGTAAAAAATAATGAATATGGAAACACAACCTTCTCTCTAGTGGATTTTGGCATTTCCAAATTTTTAGATTGCAAGGGTGTTAATCTACAAATAGTTTTACATGATGACAGTTGTGTTAATAGCTTTATTATAAAATCAAATGCAAATGATGCCTACAAAGGTAATTAAACTTCACATGACGACTAAGAATATTCCTAAAGTATTTCACAGTTTCAGCATTGGTCACTAAAATGTTTTGGTTTGAAAAACGAAATAAGTAGTTCAGTTGGCTAAAAAATCTCGTTATGACTTCCTGCAGTTTGAGAACAAAATGTTGTCTTCACTTTCTATTTCTCATACCTCTGTTATTTAGATACTTCTTTACCTACTGTCGCTTTGCATTTTCTTTCCTGTCGCCTTTTCAACACAATAAATGCAGCACAAGACGACAAGTAAAGAATGGGATCCATAGCAGAATGCTTGTGCAATGAGGCAATGTGTAGAAACGATAACGCCCATGTCTACATGCAACCTTTCCACAAATTTTTGTGTGTGCCCTTTAATTTCCTTCTGGCTGTGATTGTGCACAAGGAAAGAGGCATCATGTGAACATATCTTAAGAGACCCATGCCTCTGGAAACCCAGCATTGCAACCAAACAGACCAATTTCAGGTAAACGCTAGTTGTACTCTTAGCAGCGACTCCTTTTTCTCTGACATGTGAAGTCACAGTAGCGACCTCACTTAACTGCGACTGTGCTATAGAAGGTTAATTAATTTTTGTTTTTAAAGCTTTTACTACTTTTTTTATGAAATAGTCATTATATTTTTGCGACACAGCTGTTAGTAAAATAAGAACATGACTGAATAATCGTAAAATAAATGCAAGCATCAAGCATAAAAGATCTTTAATGGAATGACATAAGCTGCAATGTTTTCATGAAAAAATACACACAAAACTGCTGGCAATTGCAGCTTATACCACTCAGAATATGAACACAGTATTTCATTCATAAGAAGCTCATACTTAGTTTTTTTGCTGTTGTTATCACTAGCACGTTCTGTGACACATGACAATTTTGCAACAAATCTAAAGATTTGCTCTCTGTTGCATTTCTTTTGACTTACTAATACACAGCAGAGGAATTCATGTCTCTTGGACCAGAAAACAGTTTTATCGTTTTTGTCATTTTATTATCACTCCTATGAGTTAGACTGTTGTATAAAGCAGGTGCGAGTGCAAGAATGTTGTAAAGTAGCGGAATAGATTGAGTCTTGACGAAAACTTCAATTCTCAGGTAACTGAACTTTACGATATCACATTGTGATGTGTACACAGTATAGTGTGTCTTAATATGCATATGCTGTAACGTTATTAAGTGACAAAATTGACGGAATTATGGTACTCTGAGCACAGTTTATGATGAGTTATATGAAACTTTTAAGGAATATACTTTTTATTCAAATATATACTCAATGAACATGAACAATAGTAAAACACACAGCTATAAAATTCTTGCAGCAAAATCTATTTGTTTCAGTTAATTGAAAAGACCCAGGAACCATGTTAGTACTAAAATCAATTCTGTAATTAAGGATTTATTTAGTTCTGTAAATTATATTTTGCTGTAAAAGTACATTTCTGTAATTAAGCAATGTTAAAGATATTATTTCGATCTGTTTGTTATTCTGGAGTGTTTGCAATAAATTATTAATCTAAGTTCGGTAACTCACTCTCGAAAAGTATACCACATTTAATTAAAACCATCAAAAATATTACAGTATGTTAACCCTTTCATGTACATAAGAAAACTAAAGTGCTAATGATTAAAAGTTTTGTATCTCTGTGGTAACTGCAGGTTTTATAAACAAAATATGTTATTATTTCAAACAGTTTTATTTGTACTGCTAAAAAAAGCTGGGACGTATTTCTCCCTGTAGTCCTTAAAGGACAGTTACAGAACACATCACATTTAATTTATCGAAAAATTGCAGAGGCTGTGTATATGTTGTCTATTTGACTTGAAATTCTGCAAAACAGTTTCTGCTTGAAGTAAAGCATAAATACACTGTTCACAAACATTGCAAGTGCGATTTTCAACACACTTTGAAGCACAATGAACTCATCTTTTCCTTACATCTGATTTTATCATTCAGTACTCAGGACTCTTTGAATTGCAACTGGTCTGCAAACTTCTTGATGTTTTCACTATTGTTGATAAATTCCTTTGTCGACTTGAATAATTTCCAATTAGATTTCTCCCAACGCATTTGAACTCTAGGGATGATAGTGTTGAATTGAATCCTGTTTCTTCTGCCAAAGCCGGCCGTGGTGGCTGTGCGGTTCTAGGCGCTTCAGTCCGGAATCGTGGGACTGCTACGGTCGGAGGTTCGAATCCTGCCTCGGGCATGGATGTGTGTGATGTCCTTAGGTTAGTTAGTTTTAAGTAGTTCTAAGTTCTAGGGGACTGATGACCTAAGATGTTAAGTCCCATAGTGCTCAGAACCATTTGAACCATTTTGAATCTTCTGCCAATTCTGAATATATTACATATGAATTGTTTACACCAATGTCAAGAAGATCAAAGATAATTCTCATGGCATACTTAATCTTTGGCTTCCTGTCGATCTCATAAGTCACTTTCTTCTGGTCCATAAGGTCTACCCTTCCCATCCACTTGTTGTACTTTCTTATCATAAGAGGACACTTAACATTGATCTTTTCAGAAGAACCAGACTGATGCCTCTTCACTATATTGGAGAAATTACATTAGTCAGTAGAAAAACTGGCTTGTTATCCATCCATTTCATGATTGTCAGAACGTTGCTACTGAGACAGTATGGATCACTTCTTTTCATTTCCTTGTCGGGAGGGAATGTCTTTGGGATATTTTTACTATTGGAGTGCACTGTTCCACATGATCTGATATTTTGTAAACCAAGGTAATACTGCAAAGCTGGAGAGTTAAAAAAGTTATCTATGTAAATTTCACATCCCAGTCCGGATACTGATTTTGTCAGTTACAGAACTACTGACTCTCCAAGCCCTGCTTCAGGACCTGAGTTTTTTTTTGCCAGTGTATAAAACACACTCAAATAGGTAGCCAGTTTCCGAATCACATCTGAACCACATTTTGAAACCCCAATTGACTGGCCATTTTTGACATACTGTCGATAATACTATGCCCTTTGAATCTGATCATATGCTCATCTACATATTGAGCCCTAGTAGCACTAAAAAATTTCTGGAAGGTTTTGTTCAAATGGGTAATTACAGGTCGCACTTTGTATGTGTGGTCTTCCTTTATTGAATGATTTACATTTTTAGAAAAATGTAAGTACTTTCGATTCTCTTCAAACCGTTGTAGTGGCATAATCTGAGCTATTTAAGGGACACCTAAATCGGGTTCAGTAGCCCAGTAGCTTCAAAATGTAGGCAAAATATGGTACCCCATTACCAGGTTCATACCAAAAAATGCCTTGATTTCATCATCATTTGTGCTGAATGCGTTGCCTGATTGTTTTGCATACCAAATACTTTCAGGAATTAATATATCATGCACCAAATCTTTTAGGCCAATAGTGGAAGAAAAAATTTTAAATGCCTGTGGCATTTCATGATTTTCACTGGCACTAAACAAAAGCACGTTCCCAAATTCATGATTCATGTTGTCACTGAACTGTCTTGCTTGGTAAGTTCTGGACCATTTACATTCTGGTAAATCTGGAAGGGAATCAGGTACCTCAGCATTTGGTTCTGATATGCCTTCTTTTGCTAGGTGGGCTATGTATATCTTTTTCAGGATTTTCTATAATAACATGGTCTCTTTCATCTTTCATATCTCCTTCAAGAAAAATTATATCTTCTTCATCCAGTAATAGATAATCTTCGTCATCACTACTGCAAGCCTACAAAATCTGCATAACACTTTCATCAGTGACGAAAAATTCTCTTTTTCTGGGGCACATGACCTGAAAGCAGATTTGAAATTATACCAGATCAAAGATAATTCTCATGGCATACTTAATCTTTGGCTTCCTGTCGATCTCATAAGTCACTTTCTTCTGGTCCATAAGGTCTACCCTTCCCATCCACTTGTTGTACTTTCTTATCATAAGAGGACACTTAACATTGATCTTTTCAGAAGAACCAGACTGATGCCTCTTCACTATATTGGAGAAATTACATTAGTCAGTAGAAAAACTGGCTTGTTATCCATCCATTTCATGATTGTCAGAACGTTGCTACTGAGACAGTATGGATCACTTCTTTTCATTTCCTTGTCGGGAGGGAATGTCTTTGGGATATTTTTACTATTGGAGTGCACTGTTCCACATGATCTGATATTTTGTAAACCAAGGTAATACTGCAAAGCTGGAGAGTTAAAAAAGTTATCTATGTAAATTTCACATCCCAGTCCGGATACTGATTTTGTCAGTTACAGAACTACTGACTCTCCAAGCCCTGCTTCAGGACCTGAGTTTTTTTTTGCCAGTGTATAAAACACACTCAAATAGGTAGCCAGTTTCCGAATCACATCTGAACCACATTTTGAAACCCCAATTGACTGGCCATTTTTGACATACTGTCGATAATACTATGCCCTTTGAATCTGATCATATGCTCATCTACATATTGAGCCCTAGTAGCACTAAAAAATTTCTGGAAGGTTTTGTTCAAATGGGTAATTACAGGTCGCACTTTGTATGTGTGGTCTTCCTTTATTGAATGATTTACATTTTTAGAAAAATGTAAGTACTTTCGATTCTCTTCAAACCGTTGTAGTGGCATAATCTGAGCTATTTAAGGGACACCTAAATCGGGTTCAGTAGCCCAGTAGCTTCAAAATGTAGGCAAAATATGGTACCCCATTACCAGGTTCATACCAAAAAATGCCTTGATTTCATCATCATTTGTGCTGAATGCGTTGCCTGATTGTTTTGCATACCAAATACTTTCAGGAATTAATATATCATGCACCAAATCTTTTAGGCCAATAGTGGAAGAAAAAATTTTAAATGCCTGTGGCATTTCATGATTTTCACTGGCACTAAACAAAAGCACGTTCCCAAATTCATGATTCATGTTGTCACTGAACTGTCTTGCTTGGTAAGTTCTGGACCATTTAAATTCTGGTAAATCTGGAAGGGAATCAGGTACCTCAGCATTTGGTTCTGATATGCCTTCTTTTGCTAGGTGGGCTATGTATATCTTTTTCAGGATTTTCTATAATAACATGGTCTCTTTCATCTTTCATATCTCCTTCAAGAAAAATTATATCTTCTTCATCCAGTAATAGATAATCTTCGTCATCACTACTGCAAGCCTACAAAATCTGCATAACACTTTCATCAGTGACGAAAAATTCTCTTTTTCTGGGGCACATGACCTGAAAGCAGATTTGAAATTATACCAGTACAAATTTTTTCCGCTTATTTCATATAATGAAAGATAATATATTTTCAAACGAATTTTAAATATCATTCCGCTTGTTTTTTTACATAATAGTAACGATTTCATGACATTCAGAAACAAGTACACAAATTACCATTCTGGTACATTGGAACAACTATGTCTCAAAAAATGAAAATAAAGATTTCCACTGATGAAACACAGTTATTCTCTAAATGAATGATCTAAAGTAAAAGAGAAACTTACTTGAATATACTTTCAAGCTTTGACAGTAAGCCAGAGAACACAATACACACACAATAAGTGAATAAATTTGTGTGTCTGCGCGAAGTGAGAACCACCAACAACATCCGACGACTAATGGTAGTTATAGTAATTGTTGCCACCAAAGATGTATGATATTAAAGAAAACAAATATCTCTGCGTCAAGTAGAGCATCTGTAGCATATCAACCGTGATTTCAGTCCTGTTAGTAAGGTGATTTATATGTGGGACAAATGTGTCCCATGTATTTGAAAGGGTAAAGTGATGTAAATAGCTATATTCCTACTGTTAGAAACTATACAACAGCTGAAGAGAGGAGGTTTTCGTTATGATTTTGTGGCAGTCAGTTTTATAAGTGGAATCTTTTGGTTTTACTATAGATTTTATGAGACTCAATTGCGTGTGATGTAATAGTGTCATGCCATATAATTGTTATAAAACAGATTTATATGTTTTGGCTCCCTCATTCAATAGAAGAAAACTAACTGTGATCTAAATAGCCCGAAATCCAGGAGCTAATTTACAGGTGAAGCATACTGCAGTGAAAAGATACGCCACATCTATTAACATTGACAACAAAATCTGACTATTTTGAGTTTAGCGGAGGAGCTGGAATCTATTGAAATGCTGAGGGTCAACAAGAACAGAACATGATGCGAAATTGGGAAATGAATTTGTAAGGAAAGAAGTTTCCTGCTCACTTTATCAAAATTCGTTTAAAGGGAAACCAGAGTCCCACTTTATCCAAATTTAAAATGGAAATGCGGAATGGGAAGAAGAACAGCAGTTATGGAATTGGAACTTTGAATTAGATGAGTACAAAACTACTACTTTATTTCTTTTGGGTACTATGCAAACACATTGCACGTGATGAACCATTTTGGGGACATTTGGAAATAGATTTGAACCTGTTTTCTTTAGAAGGATGTACAAACTTCACTTTAGCAATTCACTCTATATGTTTCCACATGACATTTGTCAGTAATAGCCTGTATGTCCATATGTAAAAATTAAGGCCCCTAGAATCAAGGGGAATCTAGGAGCCTTAACTTTTAATTATGGACTTACAGACCATTGCCGACAGATGTCATGTGGAGAAGACAGCTTTTACTGAATGAATTGCTAGTCTGACGCTTGTATGTCCTTCTGAAGAAGACAGGTTTTAATCTGTTGAAACCATGGTCAAGGTTATTTGAAAACCACCATTTATTGTAATTGGTTGGCTGCCTTTTATTCCTGCTGTTCTATAGCCGTTGCTGTAGTGCAGCCTTGTTCAAAATATTGAACTGAAAAGTTATTCAGTATCAGGGCTCAAGTTATTTTAAGAATTTATAGAATGGCTTAAGGCACAAGCGGGTAACAATGTAAAGGGAAGAGTAACAAAAGGGATAGAAAATGTGATCGACTGCACCATAAATTGTCAGTAACGAATAAACAAGTGGGTTAAATAGTGAAACGAAGAATCAAATTTTTCAGGCAGGAGACGATATGAAAACTACCAGTATAAGAAGCATTCAACTTGCAGAAGTTCATTCAGGAACACACGAACTTTTGGCTATCAAAAAATAAGTGGTAGAACAAGGAAGTGATCAGGTGAATCTCGACTTTGAGAATGAACCAATTAATGGAGCTACTGCCAAAATATTTATATAGCCAACACAGTTAGTGATGACAATGTATTTAACTCATGTGATGACGGTGTAGAACTCGACGATTTAAGTTCTGTAGATGTCAATGATGACAAGATTATATGTTTTCTAGTATTAAAAGAGATTAATTAACCAAAGATCGGAACAGGTGATATTTAAAAGTTCAGAACTGGAGAGTTTTGCATCTTTAAGTGACGCTCAGCTTGTGGAAATTAAGTCTGAAGTTCATCAGTTAATTGTCAAATCTGAGATGAAGCAGTCATATGAACAGGCAGATCCAGCTTTTGAAAATGAACAAATTACTGTGACTTGTGTGGAAAATGGGCATGCACCAAACATAATTAATTGCATTTTTAAAAAGACATTACCATTGTTCATTGTTAATTGTTCATTTATCTTACACAATTCTGATTTTGGCTTCATAGTTGTTTCTCAAATGCATCAAGTTTTAAATAAATATTATTGTAAGAAATAAGATAGAGTAAGTTTCAAAGTAGGAAAACAGGATAGAGTAAGCCCAAACTTTATGAATGGTGTATGTGAAAGCTGTGGATGCATATTCATGCTATGGCAACCTAATAGGACAAAAAGAGAAGATTTTGGCGTCTGAAGAAAAGAAATGTTACAGGTGTGTGTAATCCCCCATCAGACAATGAGAAACAAAAATGAATCACATTCATGATGCAAAAAATACTAAATGAGAAACACAGCCTCCATTCTAATGAATTCTGGTTTCAATAAAATTCCCACATTTCTCGAGTCCAAGGATGTTAATCTTTATGTAATCTTTCATTATTCAATTTGTGTAAACAATTTTTTTATAAAATAAAATTGCAGATGATGCATTGAAAGTTAATTAAGCTTCATATAACGACTAAGAACCTCCCTTATGTATTTCTCAGTTTCAGAAATAAGCATTGTAATGCTTTGTTTTGAAGTAGAAAATAAACAGTCCAAACTGATAAACAAGTCAGCAGTTTCTAGCAAACGGAATGTTATTGCCAGCCTTATCACTGTAGTTCCCCAAGCAAAAAATCTAAAATCCTGCTGTAACCTTCTGAAATCTACAAAAAAAAAATAAATGTCACTTAGTATTTCTCATAACACTCTAATTTAGATACATCTTTACTTACATTTGATTTCGCGTTTTCTTTTTCTGCCGCCTTTTCATCGCAATAAACATTGCACAAGCTCAATCAAATAGGAGAATCCATAGTAAGCAGTGTGTGTAATAGGGCAGCGAACATGCGTTCTTTCCACAAATTTTTGAAATGCATTTTATTCCTGTGCATCTGCGATTGTGCACGAGGTATGGGGCATCGTGTGCAGATACCTTTATATGTGCAACCCCCTCAGCCACTCTCCTTATATGCATGTTAGCGTTTCTACACGCCGATGGTAGAAACGCTACTTCTTACTTACGTGAAGCAAGTGAAACACGGGAGTTGCACAGCGTTTAGCAGAAGAGCATACAGTGATGTTGACAAAAAAAAAAAACAAAAAAAAAACGAACCATCAAATGTTGGGTTGGGAAATGGTCATCTTCTAGGAATTGTTTGGGAAAATCCAAAATGCTAATTACGGAGTTATCTGTGGAGGACGACGTTTCGTTCGAAAATCATTTTCAAATGATTAGCACAAATGGTTAGCACACTGGACTCGCATTCGGGAGGAAGACGGTTCAATCCCATCTCCGGCCATCCTGATTTAGATTTTCCATGATTTCCCTAAATCGTTTCAGGCAAATGCCGGGATGGTTCCTTTGAAAGGGCACGGCCGATTTCCTTCCCAATCCTTCCCTAACCCGAGCTTCTGCTCCGCCTCTAATGACCTCGTTGTCGATGGGACGTTAAACACTAACCACCACCACCATCAATGATAGGCCCATTATGAACACTTATATTTACACAGGAATACTGTGAAGGTCAAAATTCTAAATATCTAAAGCCACAAACGAATTTCTATTTCACCATAATATTTGCATTCATTGCAAAGAATGTGTGAAGTCTGATTCATAAACACCTTAAACACATTTGTGTTGTAATGATTATGCGCCAGAAATGGATTTTCAGAAGCATTTCCAAATTATGTGCCCTGTGCTATTTTTTAAAGTGGATTTTTACACATACCAATATTTAATAGTTTACAATAAAATGGACTGCAATATGCCTGCAAATTAAAGTAAAAGTGTGCTGTGGGCAGAATCAAATTGATTTGTAACGGAATTCATTTGTATGTTGTCAGGCATTTGTAATGTCTGATAATGAAGTAGACTGAAACCTTCAGACACTGGAACAGTGGCAAACTGCTTTTCTTGTCAAGTGTGCATCAAATAATGTAGTAGAGTTGTTTGTTTAAATGTGTGTTTGTGACATGCTTATTTATTGTTAATTAGCTCTGTGTGTGAAACAGTTTTGGAAGTGTAAGTGGAGAACATGATTTCACTGATTCACCCCTGTGCAAATAAGGCATTTGAACCATTAAAAGTCAAATACAAGATCTGAAGAATACATATAAATTGTGAAGGAAAAGATAATGACGGAGATATTACTAATGCACAAAAATTTGCACTGGTCTAGCAATTACACTTAACCTTAGTGGCTGTGGATCAAGGTGTAGAAGTGCACAAATTGTACAGTGATTGCATTGTTCATTCCTTGTTTTGTATAATGTTCTGTTACTGATTCTTCACATTGATGTACTATCAGATTACATTGTATGAACAGGCTATGCAATAAACAGTGCCTGAATTTCTCATGGGCCACAGCATATTCATTGGACATAGCGTACATGATCTGCTGCTTCAGTTCACCTCCTAGAAAGGCTACACACCTCTAAAAAATTGCAAACCAATTCCTGAAACTAGTTTCCATAGTTTCTAAGAATAAACTTATTTTGTTGAGACACCTTCATGACACTTGAATATATATATTATTGAATTCGGTACTGTCTGGGTTCAGCTTTTTTTCTTGTAATACAGTAAGTACTCTCACTTTCAGTGTTGATGAGGAAGTATTAGGAAAAATAGTACAAATTGTTCACTAAGTTTCAGAGTTAACTCCTGCCAACACTTTAATTTCTTCCTTATCCACTGGACAGTACACATTTATAAACAACTTAACTTTGAGGCTAATGTATATTACAATATAAAAATTCTCTCTATTTGACATGAATGTTATTGTTTTGAACTTCCTGTTCTCCTCTAGTTTTGTGAACTGAACGATCACGAAAGTCGATAGACAGTTCTTTGCGCCTTAGATACATAAAGTGACGTCAAAATAACGTCATGTGTGCATAAAGTCTTGTGAATTGCAGGTTGCCCTGTTTAGCCACAGTCTAATATATCAGTTGTAACACTCTGTCTCGTTTTTATTACCCCAAGAAAAAAACAGCACTCAAAGTGGCCAGCAAGCGACATTTCTGAATACGATATCAGATGAACACGAACACATCTCATAAGGGGGAGGGGCGCAGTAAGCAATGCGCAGAAAGGAAAGTAACGCATGTTTCTGGTTGTGCGTATGATGTCAGAGCAGAAGTAACCGTGCCAAACAGAGCACTAGTTCGCGTTGTGTGCAATAGTTTCTCCTTTATTCCATGGAATACTTTGATTTAGTTCTTCCCTTGGAAGTACACAGTCAATACTGAAACGAGTTTGGGAGTGTTGCGATTTTTGCTGCAATTGCACAGAGTTTTCTTTTGGAACTTAAATAGTTAGAAAACAATGGAGCGCTGGATCAACATTGCTTTGGCCAGCTTTGTGGTTTATCCTGTAAAGTAACTACGTACTGTGTGAGTGATGGAAGTGTAGACAGCAGATGTAAGTCTTAAGTCTGTAAACATTGGAAGTTTGATTTTAAATCTTGTACATAATGTGACTGTTCTTAACTGAGGATAACTGATATGAATAATTTACTTTAATTTTTTACAACACTTGGTTGTAATAGCCAAGTAACTAGCTACTGTGTGAATGATGGATTTAATGAAAGCAGATGTAAGTATCAAACCTGTAAATATAAGAAGTTTAATTTTAATTCATGTACATAATTTTACTGTTTATTCACCGAGGATCTTTAAAATTAATGAAACTCAAGTTTTTCTAATCACATTTTTGTAATGTGTTTATCTGACATGTTCCACACCCAAGAGGACCCCTCTTTTGTGGGTCTATGGAATGAATAATTAATCTAACCTAATCTTATCTATTTGGTGTAGAATGTACAAGTGAGTGTGAAAATTAATTTTCACATTGGCAGGCTATGTTGTTAAGGTCTGTTTTCCTACAATGGGAATGCATAGGGAACTGCCAAGGGAACTGGCATAATGTATCATTATTTCCCGTGTAATGAAACATTACAAGAACTATGACTGTCCAAATGTTATAGGAAAGACACGATTATGCTCTCACCATATCGCGTAAGTACAGTTCATGAGGGATTTACCATCTGAATTGGTCAGTTTGCCCCAAAAAAAGCACTCAACTGAGACCCAGTTCCATTGTACGATTTTCCATGTAGCAGTGCGATTTTAAATGTGTCACCTGCAACAAAGACGGAAGCAAACGGAATAAGAAACGAGAACTACATAAAGGATCTCTTGAGACTATGGAAAAGCTGTCACCAAATAAGAAACATCTTAATAAGGGCATGTTTATGGTTGGCAGTCTTTCTTCTGGCATAGACTAAGTTGCTTTGATTAATGCTATAGAGGCGATAGAAAGAAGGAATGCTGGTCTTACAAACAAGTATGCAACTTCAAGCATGTAATAAGGATCTATGGAGTCAGCTGACAAAAACACAACTATTTCTGCATGAGGAAGAAATTAATAAGGTGGTTCTTGTGTTTAATAAAATTCCTTGTGTGTTGAGAATATATTTTCACCCAATCAAATTGAAAGTTCATTAAATGACTGAAAAAGAATTCGAGGGAGTAATTAGGGCATTAGTGAAGGATTAGTCTGAATGCTATATTGTGGAAATGTTATGTTTTCTGAGGAAAAAAATCGAGTATCCACAACTGGCAGTGTCGACGTTGAGGACATCGATAAGCCGCCCTTTTAGTTGCTGTCCTTGCATTTTGAAAGATGTTTTGATTATGATGTAAATGTAGGATAAAAGTTTCACCGACAGAGAAAGTGTGTGTTTTCGCTAGGGGACTGACTTTTAGAACTCCACAGTGATGTTTTAGTTGTTATAGTGTGTGGACTGTCATGGGTCCGTCGGCCGTCGTAATTCAATATATTATTATTGTTATTATTATTTTTTGATTGTTGCCTACTTACGTGGTGGGCCTTAATAAAAATGATATTTCATTTAATTTTGATTTACGATTAAATGCTTTCCTGAAGTTCTCCTTTTTAACAATATTAATCTCAAATTATTTGTTACGTTAATGGATGTGAGACTCGCTGAATCTTAAAACATGAGCATATAAGCTGAACAATGTAATAAACTTTTCATATTAATTTCCTCGGTTAGTCAGCTCACTTTAAAGCAAAAGATCTTCAGTTATTAATTACAATTGCGGCCCACACACGGGCGAGAGTATTTTTTCTTACCTCCGTTAACCATTGCCACGTAGTCCTGGCTCTGGCTGTGGAGAAAAATTAATATTATGTTAATAGCGAGCGAGTATTTCGCTTCCGCTAATTTTTCATAAGTTAATATCGCCACGTAATGGCGTCGTTGGCTGCATCGGCCGCTGCGATTGTTGAACTGTAAATTGCTTGGATGCAGGT
This sequence comes from Schistocerca gregaria, assembly GCF_023897955.1. Classification (NCBI taxonomy): domain Eukaryota; kingdom Metazoa; phylum Arthropoda; class Insecta; order Orthoptera; family Acrididae; genus Schistocerca; species Schistocerca gregaria. Next base: position 433,247,264 of record NC_064921.1, read on the forward strand.
TAGTTCAAGGAAGGCGGACATGAAATCCTGATCACCTCTTACAAATTAAAAGTGCACAATAAGATTAAATCAATATATTATCTGGTTAACTCATACAAATATGCTTACATTTGCCAGTACTCGCAAGATGTCCGTCTACACACAACCAAGACAAAAGAGGAAGTGAAGACGACTAAAAAATTAACAAAAGAGCGTATCTTGTCGTCCCTTTAGATCACTTTGTTATATTTCTTTGCATTCGAAACTTAGACAGAGAAATTATTGTTTTACGGCTACATGATAAAAATATATTATTCAATTTTTAAATGTCTCGTCTTTATAAATACTGTTTTTAAGTCTTTTCGTAATATAGCACTGGGGACGCTATATTGCACCCCGAAATATTTATGTCATAAAAAATGTTCGTGTTTTTTGACATAAATATTTCCTCTTTCATGTCCATAATGTCCACACGCAGATTTTTCTTTCAAAGTCTACATATGTCACATCGTATGTTTAAACCGTTGTAATTACTGAACTGTGTTGCCCACAAAGTGTAATACAGATGAAGTTATCTGCATAACAATATAATATACAATTGGTTACGTATACAGTCATGTACAAAAGGACATAGAATACAATTAGTTTCATTTTGGGTGCATCTTTTAGGGTTGCAACTTTTGCAGTGTTCAAAGATATACAATCACGAGTTAGTCCGGAACATTTGAAGTCCCAGGGTGTCAACTGTTCGCTCCCCATTTGGCGTGTCCGTAGGGAAACCCTGGGGAAAACCTCGGCGGAGCGACAGACTAACTGCTGTGATTACTTTCACTTAAATGTTTCTGGGATGTCATTGGAGTACAGGATGTGCACACATTACAAATAATTTTTTGTTGCACTATGGAAAAAATGAGATAATCATAACAATTGATGGTCTACGCCGCGACGTTTAGCTTGGGACAGCGCCTGGTGGTGTGTTCCGTGCTCGGCGTTCGCGGCGGCTGCGGAGAGGTCAACGCCCGGTCGACGCCGGCGCGTCTCTCGCCGTCGTAGAAAGTCAGAATCAGCTGATACGCTGCACGGCTGGCGATGCGCTTCTGTCTCGCCCGGGCGTGGCGGAGTGGGATGATATTCGCCCCCCGCGCTTGTTGGTATGAGTCAGCTCTGCTACGCATCTCCGACGTAGTACATGAAACATACACACAACCCACGAAATATTTGTTTCCCGCTGCAGATGGTTGCGCTAGTGGGAAAGAAGCATTTATTATTGCGGCAGTTGTCTAAACATTCATGGTGGTGTCTGATTGTACTATATCGTGTCTCCCAACCACTTTCGCGCAACGACGCTCTGAGCGTGTTTTTTAGGGAACTAGTTTGAACCTGGGACCTGTTGCTGGTAAGGAGACGCCAGACCACACATGACATGTAGAATTCAGAAGAGTTCAGTGAGACTAGCGATGATATAACCAAATACTAAATGATCTCAGCGTCAGCTCCACTGCACTCCCTGTAAAAGAATCTTAATTCTAACTAAATATAGTGGAAAGGGTTCAAGGCTTTCCTATTTTTAGTTAGCTGGTAAAATAACGTCGAAAAAGCAGTTAAGTTTACCATTGGAAATTTATTCTAATCACAAAACATCGTTTATAAATTGCACTATTGATAAAAGGAAATGTTTTAATACAGGATGGTAAAAAACCAACTGCGTTCAACAAAAATGTGAACGAATATTCCCTAAATGGGTTTCCAAGTTCTACAAGCGATCGAAGGATGACCTATGCCATATCACATCTATAATCTAGGTTTAACTTAAGTTTCACAAAAGAGAAAACTATCAAAATGGTCTACAGTGACTCTCAATTATCTTTAATAACTTATCTAACTTGTCGTAAATTACAGTGGCTGATGTGGCTTCTCAATAACTATATAAAAGAAAAATCATCGCATTTCAGATCTGTTCTTCAAGTGGCAAATGTGAACACCATGAGTTTTAATTAACGATCACCATTAGTATTACGCAAAAAAGGGGTGTAACAGATGAGACTTCTGCAGTTCTGAGTGAAGCTTTATGCGCTCAAATATGCGGCATCGCGTGCGTTCATTACCTTGTCGGTGTTTAGGCAGCGTCAGGGCGGCAGCGGCCGGCGCAGCAGCCATCCAGCTCGCCGTCTCGGAACCAACTCTCGAACTTCTCCTTACTACAATTTACCGAAGTTAGTTTAAAAAAGCTATCTGGCTGTGTTTTCATCTGACCAATCAGGGTCTCAATGTTAACCTTACGCTCCGCCTACAAAAATTCTGTCTATCCAATGGGAAACGTTATACTTTTCGTGGTGGGGCAATGTTTTTAAAGTTTGCTACGTCACAGAGACGCTAAAAAGTCTCACGCTAAAACCTGCAGCTAGTGTGGTCCTTTTAGCGTTATCGTGAGATCTATACTGCTCTTCTGGAGGGCTCTAGCTTTTAACATGGGCTGGGGGTTGTCCTTGACATACCTGAGACGCGAAAAAGCCTGACGCTAAAACGTGCGGGTTGTATAGTTGTACAGGTAGGCTCGTGGCGTGGGTGCCCAGCCCCTCCCCACGGTTCTGCTCTCGGCTTCTGTCCTCGTTTCTCCCCTCGGAACTGCGTCTGCCTCACGGTGGAAAGGTACGACATGCATTTAGGCATTCTTGTGTTAGTCTGTGGTATTCCATTTGCTCACTCGTTACTAGTATTACTTTGGTTAATTTAATGTCACAATTTATTCGGAGCTATGTGACATACTACTGGATTTGCTTATCACGTCAGGGTTTTCATGTAAGGTGTTGGATTTGCCTGACACCTTACAGTTGTTGTTAAGTTTTCGCCACTTTCCGAATGTCAAGCTAGCACTGTAGAATATATGACATGGATCTTCTTCCGTGAATGCAGTATTCATGCGATACTGTTTCCATTACACGTCAGTTTTCGTTTTGACAAAATTATTTATAGAATGAGAGATTACACTCTGCAGGGGAGTGTGCGCTGATATGAAACTTCCCGGCAGATTAAAACTGTGTGCCCGACCGAGACTAGAACTCGGGACCTATGCCTTTCGCGGGAAAGGCTCTACCATCAGACCTACCGAAGCACGACTCACCCCCGACACTAACAGCTTTACTTCTGCCAGTATCTCGTCTCCGACATTCCACTTGCCCGCGAGAGGCAAAAGTTCCGAGTTCGAGTCTCGGCCAGATACACAGTTTTAATCTGCCAGGAAGTTCCATATCAGCGCACACTCCGCTGCACAGTGAAAACTCTCATTCTGGAAACCTCCCCCAGACAGTGGATAAGCCATGTCTCCGCAGTATTCTTTATTTCAGGAGTGTTGTTTCTGCAAGTTTCGCAGGAGAGCTCCTGTAAAGTTTTGTGGGCAGTGGACGAGATACTGGCAGAAGAAAAGCTGTGAATACCGGGTGTAAGTTGTGCTTCTGTAGCTCAGATGTCAGAGCACTTGCCAGCGAGAAACAAAGGTCCCGAGTTAGAGTCTCGGTCGGGCACACAGTTATAATCTTCCAGGTAATTTCATATCAGCGCACACCCCGTTGCAAAATGAAAATTCTCATTCTGGAAACCTCCCCCTAGACTGTGGCTAAGCCATGTCTCCGCAGAATCCTTTCCTTCAGGATTGATGGTTCTGGAAGATTCGCAGGAGACCTTCTGTAAAGTTTGGAAGGTGGGAGACGAGATACTGGCAGAAGTAAAACTGCGAGAGCCGGACCTTAGTCGCGTTTCCGTAGATCAGATGGTAGAGCACTTCCACGTGAAAGGCATAAGGTACGGACTTCGAGTCTCGGTCGGGCACACAGTTTTAATCTGCTAGGAAGTTTCATATCAGCGCACACTCCGCTGCAGAGTGAAAACTCTCGTTTTGGAAATCTCCCCCAGGCTGTAGCTAAGCGATGTCTCCGCAATTTCCTTTCTTTCTGGAGTGCTGGTACGCAAGATTCGCAGGAGAGCTCCTGCAAAGTGTGGAATGTGGGAGACGAGATACTGGCAGAAGTAAAGGTGTGAGTACCGGGCGTGAGTTGTGCTTCGGTAGCTCAGATGGCAGAGCACTTGACGGCGAACTGCAAAAGTCCCGAGTTCTAGTCTCGGTCGGGCACACTGTTATAATCTTCCAGGAAATTTCATATCAGCGCACACTCCGCTGCATAGCGAAACTCTCATTCTGGAAACCTCCACCAGACTGTGGATACGCCATGTCTCCGCCGTATCCTTTCATGGACGAGTGATGCTTCTGCAAGATTCGCAGGACAGCTCCTGTAATGTTTTGATGGTAGGAGACGAGATACTGGCAGAAGAAAAGCTGTGAATACCGAGTGTGTGTTGTAATTCGGTAGCTCCGATGGAAGAGAACTTGCCAGCGAAAGGCAAAGGTCCCAAGTTCGAGTCTCGGTCAGGCATACAGTTCTAATCTTCCAGGAAGTTTCATATCAGCGCACACTCCGCTGCAGAGTGAAAACTTTCATCCTAGAAACCTCCCACAGGCTGTGGCTAACCCATGTCTCCGCAGTATCCTTTCTTTTAGGAGAGCTGGTTCTGCAAGATTCGCAGGAGAGCTACTGTAAAGTTTGGAAGGTAGGAGAGGTGATAGTAGCAGAAGTATAGCTGTGAATACCGGTTGTGAGCTGTGCTTCGGTAATTCAGATGGCAGAGCACTTGCCAGCGAAAGGCAATGGTACCGAGTTCAACTCTCGGTCGGGCACACTGTTATAATCTTCCAGCAATTTTCATATCAGCGCACACTCCGCTGCAGAGTGAAATCTCTCATTCTGGAAACCTCCCCCCGACTGTGGCTAAGCCATGTCTCTGCAATATCCTTTCTTTCAGGATGTTTGGTTCTGCAAGATTCGCAGGAGAGATTCTGTAAAGTTTGGAAGGTAGGAGACAAGATACTGGCAGAAGTAAAGCTGTGAATACCGGGAGTGAGTTGTTCTTCGGTAGCTCAGATGAAATAGCACTTGCCAGCGAAAGGCAAACGTACCAAGTTCAAGTCTCGGTCGGGCACACTGTCATAAACTTCAAGGAAGTTTCATATCAGCGCAAACTTCGCTGCAGAGTGAAAACTCTCATTCTGGAAACCTCCCACAGGCTGTGGCTAAGACGTATCTCCGCAGTATCCTTTCTTTCAGGAGAGCTGGTTCTGCAAGATTCGCAGGAGAGCTACCGTAAAGTTTGGAAGGTAGGAGAGGTGATAGTAGCAGAAGTATAGCTGTGAATACCGGTTGTGAGCTGTGCTTCGGTAATTCAGATGGCAGAGCACTTGCCAGCGAAAGGCAATGGTACCGAGTTCAACTCTCGGTCGGGCACACTGTTATAATCTTCCAGCAATTTTCATATCAGCGCACACTCCGCTGCAGAGTGAAATCTCTCATTCTGGAAACCTCCCCCCAACTGTGGCTAAGCCATGTCTCTGCAATATCCTTTCTTTCAGGATGTTTGGTTCTGCAAGACTCGCAGGAGAGATTCTGTAAAGTTTGGAAAGTAGGAGACAAGATACTGGCAGAAGTAAAGCTGTGAATACCGGGAGTGAGTTGTTCTTCGGTAGCTCAGATGAAATAGCACTTGCCAGCGAAAGGCAAACGTACCAAGTTCAAGTCTCGGTCGGGCACACTGTCATAAACATCAAGGAAGTTTCATATCAGCGCAAACTTCGCTGCAGAGTGAAAACTCTCATTCTGGAAACCTCCCACAGGCTGTGGCTAAGACGTATCTCCGCAGTATCCTTTCTTTCAGGAGTGTTGGTTAAACAAGGTTCGCAGGAGAGCTCCTGTAAAGATTGGAAGGTATTAGAGGAGATACTGGCAGAAGTAAAGCTGTGAATACCGGATGTCAGTTGTGCTTCGGTAACTTTAATGGCAGAGCAATTGCCAGCGAAAGGCAAAGGTCCCGAGTTCAATTCTCGGTCGGTCACACTGTTATAATCTTCCAGGAAGTTATATATCAGCTCACACTGCGCTGCAGTGTGTAAACTCTCATTCTGGAAACCTCCCCCAGGCTGTGGCTAAGCCATGTCTACACAATATCCTTTCTTTCAGGAGTGCTGGTACTGCAAGATTTCGCAGGAGAGCTCCTGCAAAGTTTAGAAGGTAGGAGACGAAGTACTTACAGAAGTAAAGCTGTGAATACCGGGTGTGGGTTGTGCTTCTGTAGCTCAGATGTCAGAGCACTTGCCAACGAAAGGCAAAGGTCCCGAGTTCGACTCTCGGTCGGGTACACTGTTATAATTTTCCAGGAATTTTCATATCAGCGTACACTCCGCTGCAGAGTGAAAGCTCTCATTCTGGAAACCTCCCCCAGACTGTGGCTAAGCTATGTCTCTGCAGTATCCTTTCTTTCAGGAGTGTTGGTTCTGCAAGATTCGGAGGAGAGCTTCTGTAAAATTTGGAAGGTAGGAGAGGAGGTACTGGCAGAAGTAAAGCTGTGAGTACTGGGCGTGAGTCGTGCTTCGGTAGCTCAGTTTTAATCTGTCTCATATCAGTGCACTTGCCCGCGTAAGGCAAAAGTCCCAACTTTGAGTCGCTGTCGAGCACACAGTTTTAATCTGCAGGAAGTTTCATATCAGCGCACACTCCGGAGCAGAGTGAAAACTCACATTCTGGAAACCTCCCACTGGTTGTGGCTAAGCCATGTCACCGCAATATCCTTTCTTTCAGGATTGCTGGTTCTGGAAGGTTTGCAGGAGAGCTCCTGCAAAGTGTGGAATGTAGGAGACGAGATACTGGCAGAAGTAAAGCTGTGAGTACCGGGCGTGAGTTGTGCTTCGGTAGCTCAGATGGCAGAGCACTTGACGGCGAACTGCAAAAGTCCCGAGTTCTAGTCTCGGTCGGGCACACTGTTATAATCTTCCAGGAAATTTCATATCAGCGCACACTCCGCTGCATAGCGAAACTCTCATTCTGGAAACCTCCACCAGACTGTGGATACGCCATGTCTCCGCCGTATCCTTTCATGGACGAGTGATACTTCTGCAAGATTCGCAGGACAGCTCCTGTAATGTTTTGATGGTAGGAGACAAGATACTGGCAGAAGTAAAGCTGTGAATACCGGGAGTGAGTTGTTCTTCGGTAGCTCAGATGAAATAGCACTTGCCAGCGAAAGGCAAACGTACCAAGTTCAAGTCTCGGTCGGGCACACTGTCATAAACTTCAAGGAAGTTTCATATCAGCGCAAACTTCGCTGCAGAGTGTAAACTCTCATTCTGGAACCCTCCCCCAGACTGTGGTTAAGCCATGTCTCTGCAGCATCCTTTCTTTCAGGAGTGTTGGTTCTGCAAGATTCGCAGGAGACCTTCTGTAAAGTTTGGAAGGAAGGAGACGAGATACTGGCAGAAGTAAAGCTGTGAATAACGGGTGTGAGTTGTGCTTCGATATCTCAGATGGCTGAGCACTTGCATGTGAAAGGCAAAAGGTACCAACTTCGAGTCTAGGTCGGGTACACAGTTTTAATCTTCCAGGAAGTTTCATATCAGCGCACACTGCGCTGCAGAGTGAAAACTCTCATTCTGGAAACCTCCCACAGGCTGTGGCTAAGACGTATCTCCGCAGTATCCTTTCTTTCAGGAGTGTTGGTTCAACAAGGTTCGCAGGAGAGCTCCTGTAAAGATTGGAAGGTATTAGAGGAGATACTGGCAGAAGTAAAGCTGTGAATACCGGATGTCAGTTGTGCTTCGGTAACTTTAATGGCAGAGCAATTGCCAGCGAAAGGCAAAGGTCCCGAGTTCAATTCTCGGTCGGGCACACTGATATAATCTTCCAGGAAGTTATATATCAGCGCACACTGCGCTGCAGTGTGTAAACTCTCATTCTGGAAACCTCCCCCAGACTGTGGCTAACCCATGTCTAATCAATATCCTCTCTTTCAGGAGTGCTGGTACTGCAAGATACGCAGGAGAGCTCGTGCAAAGTTTAGAAGGTAGGAGACGAAGTACTTACAGAAGTAAAGCTGTGAATACCGGGTGTGGGTTGTGCTTCTGTAGCTCAGATGTCAGAGCACTTGCCAACGAAAGGCAAAGGTCCCGAGTTCGAGTCTCGGTCGGGCACACTGTTATAATTTTCCAGGAATTTTCATATCAGCGTACACTCCGCTGCAGAGTGAAACTCTCATTCTGGAAACCTCCCCCCGAATGTGGCTAAGCCATGTCTCTGCAATATCCTTTCTTTCAGGATGTTTGGTTCTGCAAGATTCGCAGGAGAGATTCTGTAAAGTTTGGAAGGTAGGAGACAAGACACTGGCAGAAGTAAAGCTGTGAATACCGGGAGTGAGTTGTTCTTCGGTAGCTCAGATGAAATAGCACTTGCCAGCGAAAGGCAAACGTACCAAGTTCAAGTCTCGGTCGGGCACACTGTCATAAACTTCAAGGAAGTTTCATATCAGCGCAAACTTCGCTGCAGAGTGTAAACTCTCATTCTGGAATCCTCCCCCAGACTGTGGTTAAGTCATGTCTCTGCAGCATCCTTTCTTTCAGGAGTGTTGGTTCTGCAAGATTCGCAGGAGACCTTCTGTAAAGTTTGGAAGGAAGGAGACGAGATACTGGCAGATGTAAAGCTGTGAATACTGGGTGTGAGTTGTGCTTCGATATCTCAGATGGCAGAGCACTTGCATGTGAAAGGCAAAAGGTACCAACTTCGAGTCTAGGTCGGGTACACAGTTTTAATCTTCCAGGAAGTTTCATATCAGCGCACACTGCGCTGCAGAGTGAAAACTCTCATTCTGGAAACCTCCCACAGGCTGTGGCTATGACGTATCTCCGCAGTATCCTTTCTTTCAGGAGTGTTGGTTCAACAAGGTTCGCAGGAGAGCTCCTGTAAAGATTGGAAGGTATTAGAGGAGATACTGGCAGAAGTAAAGCTGTGAATACCGGATGTCAGTTGTGCTTCGGTAACTTTAATGGCAGAGCAATTGCCAGCGAAAGGCAAATGTCCTGAGTTCAATTCTCGGTCGGGCACACTGTTATAATCTTCCAGGAAGTTATATATCAGCGCACACTGCGCTGCAGTGTGTAAACTCTCATTCTGGAAACCTCCCCCAGTCTGTGGCTAAGCCATGTCTAATCAATATCCTCTCTTTCAGGAGTGCTGGTACTGCAAGATTCGCAGGAGAGCTCGTGCAAAGTTTAGAAGGTAGGAGACGAAATACTTACAGAAGTAAAGCTGTGAATACCGGGTGTGGGTTGTGCTTCTGTAGCTCAGATGTCAGAGCACTTGCCAACGAAAGGCAAAGGTCCCGAGTTCGAGTCTCGGTCGGGCACACTGTTATAATTTTCCAGGAATTTTCATATCAGCGTACACTCCGCTGCAGAGTGAAAACTCTCATTCTGGAAACCTCCCCCAGACTGTGGCTAACCCATGTCTCCGCAGTATCCTTTCTTTTAGGAGAGCTGGTTCTGCAAGATTCGCAGGAGAGCTACTGTAAAGTTTGGAAGGTAGGAGAGGTGATAGTAGCAGAAGTATAGCTGTGAATACCGGTTGTGAGCTGTGCTTCGGTAATTCAGATGGCAGAGCACTTGCCAGCGAAAGGCAATGGTACCGAGTTCAACTCTCGGTCGGGCACACTGTTATAATCTTCCAGCAATTTTCATATCAGCGCACACTCCGCTGCAGAGTGAAATCTCTCATTCTGGAAACCTCCCCCCGACTGTGGCTAAGCCATGTCTCTGCAATATCCTTTCTTTCAGGATGTTTGGTTCTGCAAGATTCGCAGGAGAGATTCTGTAAAGTTTGGAAGGTAGGAGACAAGATACTGGCAGAAGTAAAGCTGTGAATACCGGGAGTGAGTTGTTCTTCGGTAGCTCAGATGAAATAGCACTTGCCAGCGAAAGGCAAACGTACCAAGTTCAAGTCTCGGTCGGGCACACTGTCATAAACTTCAAGGAAGTTTCATATCAGCGCAAACTTCGCTGCAGAGTGTAAACTCTCATTCTGGAACCCTCCCCCAGACTGTGGTTAAGTCATGTCTCTGCAGCATCCTTTCTTTCAGGAGTGTTGGTTCTGCAAGATTCGCAGGAGACCTTCTGTAAAGTTTGGAAGGAAGGAGACGAGATACTGGCAGATGTAAAGCTGTGAATACTGGGTGTGAGTTGTGCTTCGATATCTCAGATGGCAGAGCACTTGCATGTGAAAGGCAAAAGGTACCAACTTCGAGTCTAGGTCGGGTACACAGTTTTAATCTTCCAGGAAGTTTCATATCAGCGCACACTGCGCTGCAGAGTGAAAACTCTCATTCTGGAAACCTCCCACAGGCTGTGGCTATGACGTATCTCCGCAGTATCCTTTCTTTCAGGAGTGTTGGTTCAACAAGGTTCGCAGGAGAGCTCCTGTAAAGATTGGAAGGTATTAGAGGAGATACTGGCAGAAGTAAAGCTGTGAATACCGGATGTCAGTTGTGCTTCTGTAACTTTAATGGCAGAGCAATTGCCAGCGAAAGGCAAATGTCCCGAGTTCAATTCTCGGTCGGGCACACTGTTATAATTTTCCAGGAATTTTCATATCAGCGTACACTCCGCTGCAGAGTGAAAACTCTCATTCTGGAAACCTCCCCCAGACTGTGGCTAAGCCATGTCTCTGCAGTATCCTTTCTTTCAGGAGTGTTGGTTCTGCAAGATTCGGAGGAGAGCTTCTGTAAAATTTGGAAGGTAGGAGAGGAGGTACTGGCAGAAGTAAAGCTGTGAGTACTGGGCGTGAGTCGTGCTTCGGTAGCTCAGTTTTAATCTGTCTCATATCAGTGCACTTGCCCGCGTAAGGCAAAAGTCCCAACTTCGAGTCGCGGTCGGGCACACAGTTTTAATCTGCAGGAAGTTTCATATCAGCGCACACTCCGGAGCAGAGTGAAAACTCACATTCTGGAAACCTCCCACTGGTTGTGGCTAAGCCATGTCACCGCAATATCCTTTCTTTCAGGATTGCTGGTTCTGGAAGGTTTGCAGGAGAGCTCCTGCAAAGTCTGGAATGTAGGAGACGAGATACTGGCAGAATTGAAGATGTGAATACCGGGTGTAAGTCGTGCTTCGGTAGCTCCGATTTCAGAGCACTGGACAGCGGAAGGCAGAGGTCCCGAGTTCAAGACTCGGTCGTTCACTCTTTTATAATCTTCCAGGAAGTTTCATATCAGCGCACACTCTGCTACAGAGTGGAAACACCCATTGTGGAAACCTCCCACTGGCTGTGGCTAAGACATGTCTCCGCAGTATCCTTTCTTTCAAGACTTCGCAGGAGAGTTTCTGTGAAGTTTGGAAGGTGGGCGACGAGATACTGGCAGAAGTAAGGCTGTGAGTACCGGGCGTGAGTTGTGCTTCGGTAGCTCAGATGGCAGAGGACTTGCCAGCGAAAGGCAAGGGTCCCCAGTTCAAGTGGAAACTCTCATTCTGGAATCCTCCCACAGGCTGTGGCTAAACCATGTCTCCGCAGTATCCTTTCTTTCAGGAGTGCTGGTTCTGCAACGTTCGAAGGAGAGTATCTGTAAAGTTTGGAAGGCAGGAGACGAGATACTGGCAGAAGTAAAGCTGTGACTACCGGGTGTGAGTTGTGCTTCGGTAGCTCACATGTCAGAGCACTAATTATCGAAAGGCAAAGTCATGAGTTCAAGTCTCGGTCGGGCAAACAGTTATAATCTTCCAGGAAGTTTCATATCAGCGCACACTCCGCTGCAGAGTGAAAACTCTCATTCTGGAAACCTCGCACTGGTTGTGGCTAAGACATGTCTCCTCAGTATCCTTTCCTTCAGGAGTGTTGGTTCTGCATAGTTCGCAGGAGAGTTTCTGTAACGTTTGGAAGGTAGGAGAGGAGGTACTGGCAGAAGTAAGGCTGTGAGTACCGGGCGTGAGTTGTGCTTCGGTAGCTCAGATGGCAGAGCACTTACCCTTGAAAGGCAATAGTCCCGAGTTCAAGTTTCGGTCGGGCACACAGTATTAATCTGCAGGAAATTTCATATCAGTGCACACTCCGGTAGAGAGTGAAAACTCTCATTCTTTTAACCTCTCCCTGGCTGTGGCTAAGCCATGTCTCCGCAGTATCCTTTCTTTCAGGAGTGCTGGTTCTGCAAAGTTCGCAGGAGAGTTTCTGTAAATTTTGGAAGGTAGGAGACGAGATACTTGCAGAAGTAAAGCTGTGAATACCGGGTGTGAGTTGTGCTTCGGTAGCTCTGATGGCAGAGCACTTGCACGTGAAAGGCAAACGGTACCGACTTTGAGTCTCGGTCGGGCACACAATTTTAGTCTTCCAGGAAGTTTCATATCAGCGTACACTCCGCTGCAGAGTGAAAACTCTCATTCTGGAAACCTCCCCCAGACTGTGGCTAAGCCATGTCTCCGCAGTATCCTTTGTTTCAGGATTGTTGGTTCTGCAAGATTCGCAGGAGAGCTTCTGTAAAGTTTGGAAGGTAGGAGAGGAGGTACTGGCAGAAGTAAAGCTGTGAGTACCGGTCGTGAGTTGTGCTTCGGTAGCTCAGATAGCAGAGCACTTGCACTTGAAAGGCAATAGGTACTGACTTCGAGTCTCGTCTGGCACACAGTTTTAATCTGCCAGGAAGTTTCGTATCAGCGCACACCACTGTAGAGTGAAAACTCTCATTTTGGAAACCTCCCCCAAGAGTGTGGCTAAGCCATGTCTCCGCAGTATCCTTTCTTTCAGGAGTGTTGCTTCTACAAGATTCGCAGGACAGCTCCTGTAAAGTTTGGAAGGTAGGAGAGGAGATACTGGCAGAAGTAAAGCTGTGAATACCGGGTGTGAATTGTCCTTCGGTAGCTCAGATCGCAGAACACTTGGCACGTGAACGGCAGAAGGTACCGAATTCGAGTCTCGTTCGGGCACACAGTTTTAATCTGCCAGGATGTTTCATATCAGCGCACCATCCGCTGCAGAGTGAAAACTCTCATTCTGGAAACCTCCCACAGGCTGTGGCTGAGCAATGTCTCCGCAGTATCCTATCTTTCAGGAGTGCTGGTTCTGCAAGGTTCGCAGGAGAGTTTCTGTAAAGTTTGGAAGGTAGGAGACGAGATACTCTCAGAAGTAAAACTGTGAATACCGGGTGTGAGTTGTGCTTTGGTAGCTCAGATGGCAGAGCACTTGCCAGCGAAAGGCAATGGTCCCGAGTTCAAGTCTCATTCGGGCACACAGTTTTAATCTGCCAGGAAGTTTCCTATCAGCGCACACTCCACTGCAGAGTGAAAACTCTCATTCAGGAAATCTCACCCAGACTGTGGCTAAGCCATGTCTCCCCAGTATCCTTTCTTTCAGGAGTGCTGATTCTGCAAGATTCGCAAGAGAGTTTCTTCAAAGTTTGGAAGGTAGGAGACGAGATACTGGCAAAGGTAAAGCTGTGAGTACCGGGCGGGTGTCGTGCTTCGGTAGCACAGTTGGTAGAGCACTTGCCTGATAAAGGCAAAGGTCCCGAGTTCGAGACTTCGTCGGGCACTCAGTTTTAATCTTCTAGGAAGTTTCATATCAGCGCACCATCCGCTGCAGAGTGAAAACTCTCATTCTGGAAACCTCCCCCAGGCTGTGGCTAAGCCATGTCTCCGTAGTATCCTTTCTTTCAGGAGTGCTGGTTCTGCAAGGTTCGCAGGAGAGCTTCCGTAAAGCTTGGAAGGTAGGAGACGAGATACTGGCAAAGGTAAAGCTGTGAGTACCGTGCGTGAGTCGTGCTTCGGTAGCTCAGATGGTAGAGCACTTGACGGCGAAAGCAAAGGTCCCGTGTTCGAGTGTCGGTCGGGCACACAGTTTTAATCTGTCTTTAAGTTTGAAAATTATTTATGTTTTCCTCACACTCGAAGGCACTGGTTCGTGTCCCAATACGAGCTTAGCACAAACATTCGCAGCTTGTGCGGCCGCTGTTTTGCAACAGTCCACGCTTCGCATTCCAATCTCTCATTGTTGTACTCACTGAAATTACAGTCTGTCCCAAAAATGTTGACTGTGGGTTCACTTCACGTTAACAGTTCACATTTATAAGTAAATTCACAGTTTCTCGTGCTTAGTATTGGCGGTTGGCTTCTTCACCGCTGTTGAACGTTCAACACTAGCACTTCACTGTCCGTATCGCAGTTCCACCTTCACATTTTTTCACACTGCTTGAAGTAACTGCTTCGATTAGTTCTCAAACAGTAATGTATTTCATTCAGTCTGAACTGGATTTTGGCTCGTGCTGGATTTTACCAGTCTCTCGCACTAATTATCTCTTTTCATTTTCCACTTAGAGTCGTACTTTCTACAGATTTTTTGAATATATAATTGTATTTCCGTCTCATCTGAGTTAAGTCCCCACGTCATGTCTGCCAACTCATTGCGTGCTTGCCCTCCAGAGCCATTCTCGACTGTACAAAACTTTGCCTCTCGCATTATTGTACACATTTTATAATCTAGGCCTAGCGTGCAAGTTTCTAGATTAATGTTAGATTTGTGACTTTTGTTTACACGATAAATTCGTGCAAATCTTTGCCTTTGCAGATGGCAATATATTTTAACAGTGCTTAGCGGTAGTCGAGTTTACTGATTTGCTTTGTACCTTGTCCACAACACATGAGGTACCTTGGGTGTTGTACACCCTGAACTCATGTTGTTTAGTAAATTACGATTGAGCATATTTCAAGATCGGTATAGACATAAATACATGGAACAACATGTACACTATAATATTGAATTTTCTTAAGTTTCATTACTACTACAGTTCAAAAGTATTCATGACACACTAATGAAAAATTCCTTCATCATTACATGCTGTTGAATTGTTTTTAAAAAATATTTTAAAGCATTTTTTTAAAATGAAATTTGTAAATTATTCTTAAACCTAAGTTCATTTTTTCCTTCTAAATGCAATTACTTAAAAATGCTGTTATTCCTTAACATCTACAAAACTGAATCACACTAATCTTGTGTGCCTCATTGTCTTTAAATGTTACACTAAAATCTGAACACACACAGACAAAAATACACTCTAAACCTACTACACACAGATGTAAACGTTGCTCTACTGAGCGAACTTGTTTAAGTCTTTGTATGGATAGAGTCCTTTAACCTCTTCCGATTCTACGTCACCCAACAAATAGCTACATCCATGTGGTATGTCTATGATTTTTTAGGGCCCGGCATACACCGGTTGCCATTTCTAATTCTTTTTCGCTAACAGAGATGACTTGGGATGAGTCCTTATTAGCACCAAGTCACCTGGTTGATACATTGTTACCTTCTTTATTTTCTTGTCATGCCTCTCCTTTCGGCGCTCCGCGCACCTCGTTATGCTATTTAAAGTCTCAGCTATAATTTGTTCGGGAGGTACAACTTGTCGTGGTTCAGTTGGTAATGGTGACAGCCAGCTGTCGGTTTCATTCTTAACAAACATGACGTCTAGTGGAGTTTAACCGGTGGCTGAATATGGCAATCTATTGTGGAGTTCCTCAAAAGTGGAAACGTATTCTGCCCACTTGGTGTGGCGATTCGGAATGGAAGTTCTCATGAACCTGTTCAACTCTTTAAAGGTACGCTCTACAAGACTGCTCTCCGGGTGAAATCGAGCTACAAAAAAGTGTTTAATACCTTACTCTTGTAGAAACGTTTTCCATTTGAAACCAGTAAAATAGTTGGCATTATCGGATAATATGATCTGTGGTTTGCCAGCATTAACAAAATAATCTGTCCGTAATTTCTGAATGAGGGGTGTGGCCATTGAAGCTTTTACAGGATACAATTTTAGAAATTTGGAAAAGGCATCATATACAGCAAATATATATTTCACACCACCTCTACCAGTGGGTAGTGGCCCTAGAATGTCAACAGAAACTAGTCGTAATGGTTTGTTAGGAACAACAGGGTGCAATTCACTTACAGTGGGCAGATTTGTAGGTTTCGTCCTTTGACAAACTACATATGTCCTTACAACATTCTGAATTATTCTTTTCATATTCTTAAAATGACATTGTCTTGCGAGAAGTGCTCTACATTTTTCAATGCCCACGTGTCCCCACGAAAGGTGCACGTGCCAGATTAAATCACTGATACATATTTCCGGTACACAGATACACCACAAGTCCTTGTTACATCCTTCCGGTAATATAATACCCTATTTTGCACAGAATAATGGCTACCTATCTGATTTCCACCCGAAGCTAGGAGTTCTTGTTTGAGTTTTCCCAAGGCGGGATCTTCGTCCTGTAAACTAGGCAGTTGCTTGCACGCCTGCAGGAAGTTTTTTCGACAAGTAGGGTCTTTCATAACTTTTTTTTTTACTCTGTTGCCTTTTCTAGTATTGTTGTTAACACACGCAGACCTTGCGGCAACCGTGACAAAGCATCAGGTTCAAAAATGGCTCTGAGCACTATGGGACTCAACTGCTGTGGTCATTAGTCCCCTAGAACTTAGAACTACTTAAACCTAACTAACCTAAGGACATCACACACATCCATGCCCGAGGCAGGATTCGAACCTGCGACCGTAGCAGTCGCACGGTTCCGGACTGCGCGCCTAGAACCGCGAGACCACCGCGGCCGGCCAAAGCATCAGGTACTACGTTGTCACAACCTTTTATATGCATTATTTGAAATTGGTATTCCTGCAGAGCTAGCACCCACCTAGTCAACCTGTCGTGCATTAACTTGCATGTCAGCAAAAAACTTAAGGCCTGATGATCACAGAAAATTTTTACATTTTTTCCGTACACATAATATCTGAACTTCTTCATGGCCCATACTACTGCTATCGTTTCGAGTTCTGTATATGATCGTCCACAACTTGACAACACTCGGCTTGCGAAACCGATTAATCTTACGTTCTTGTTTCCACCTTCCTCATCGATTTGGAATAAACAAGCGCCTAGTCCGACAGTGGAAGTGTCTGTAGCAAGGCAAAATTCTTTTGACATGTCAGGACGTGACAGTAGGTTAGCATTTAGAAAGGCTTGTCGTATTTGCTCAAATGACTGTTGGCACAGTTCATTCCATATCCAGGGTGTATTCCTTCTCAACAAGTTTAACATGGTATTATGATTTAAAAGCTGGTCAGGTATGAATCGTCTGAAAAATGACACTAGACCCAGAAATGCCTTTAACTGTTTCTTGGTTCTAGGGAGAGGGAAGTTCTCAATTGCCATTTTCTTCTGATCGGGCAAAATACCTGTAGGTGATATTACCTGACCAAGAAATTTTATTTTCTCCCTGCCAAATTTGGATTTTGCGAGGTTTGCTGTTACGCTTGCCTCAGAAAATCTTTTTAGTACGCATCTCAGCGTGTCCATGTGGCTTTCCCCATCGGGAGTAGCTATTAATAAGTGATCGACGTACAACGTTACTCGGTCCAACAAATCTGGTCCTAATACTGTATCGAGCGCTGCAATGAAGACACCTGCACTAACATTTAATCCAAATGGTAAAACTTTAAATTGGTAACTTCTGCCGGCACACACAAAGGCAGTGTACTTTCTTGATGATTCAGTTAGTGGGATTTGCCAATACGACGAACGCATATCGACAGAGGTCAGATATTTAACTCCATAAAACTTCTGTATCTGTTCATCCAGGTTTTCTGGTCGCGTTCTGACGGGTACAATTATTTTGTTAATATCGCGCGCATCAAGCACGAGACGTATACTGCCGTCCGCTTTCGCTACTGCAACGAGCGGACTGTTGTACGGAGATAGAGATGGTTCAATTATCCCCCAATCGAGCATTTTTCTTATTTCATTCGTAACTGCCTCCTTCTTTGACCACGGGATGGTGTAGTTTGCGTGACAGAAAGTATCGTGAGGTATCACTTCGATGTTATAGGCGTAGCCCTCGATAACACCGGGTTTTTCCGAAACCACAGTCTCATAATCTGTAAGTAGCTGAGTCAATTCGTTTTGTTGTGCTTCAGTCAAATGTTCTGACTCCCTGACTTTCATGGCTATCAGTTTCCTTTTTTCCTCTTTGTCTTCAGTAATAAATTCTTTATAATATGCTTGTCTTGTACTTAAGTCAGAATATAAATTCATTTCCTGTATTCCTTCGAATCTAGACTGAAAGCTCCGGCAATATTTACCGTGCACTTCCCGTGTCCTCAACAATGGCAAAATTATACGTCTACCATCATTCATAAGGCTTACTTCCCCGCACAAGAGGTCGATTTTTGCATCCCTCTGGCGTAAAAATTCCATCCCCAGGATGCAAGCAACACCTAATCCCTTAACTACTAGGAACGAGCTTTTCATTGCTTCATTTCGTACCGTAAACTCGACTTGCACCTGGTGCCTTATGATATGAGATTGTGCACCTATTGCACCTGTTACACGACAATTCTTTACTGGCAATACTGGTATTCTATTATTTTGACTCAAGTAATTGTAAAAATTTGCACTCATGACATTGGTTGACGCACCGGTATCGATTATTATCTGTATTGGTGCTCCGTACATATCTGCTTGCAATATAGCCTGCACAACACTTTTGTCGGTTCGGTTACATTTCTGCGGTATGTCTACAAGTTCCTTTTCTATTTTTATTGGGCTCTGAGCACTATGGGACTTTACTTCTGAGGTCATCAGTCCCCTAGAAAGTAGAACTACTTAAACCTAACTAACCTAAGGACATCACACACATCCATGCCCGAGGCAGGGTTCGAACCTGCGACCGCAGCGGGCGCGCGGTTCCAGACTGGAGCGCCTAGAACCGCTCGGCCACTCCTGCCGGCTTTTCTATTTTTATTCCCTCATTGTATCTCAGCATACAAAGTTTATGGCTGCCATCCGTGAATGTGCCCTCACTACACCATCGTGCAGCCAACAACGGAGAGCGTACTGTGGCGGTCTTTAGTTTAACAGATGAGCATTAGTGGGTTGACAGTTGTCTGTCACTTCCACTAACCTCACATTGTGGTTCTGGTTGTTCTTGTCGCTACTGTTGGGTTGGCCGCCCTGCCTCCCCGATGGTGTATTTTGGTATTGTGTATGGCTCTGGTTTTGCGGTGGTCGGTTTAACTCCCTGACATGTTCTGTGATGGACCTGGGTTGGCGTTCCATTGTGGCGCTGTGTT
Organism: Schistocerca gregaria; assembly: GCF_023897955.1. Lineage (NCBI taxonomy): Eukaryota > Metazoa > Arthropoda > Insecta > Orthoptera > Acrididae > Schistocerca > Schistocerca gregaria. The sequence continues at coordinate 433,266,259 of NC_064921.1, forward strand.
TTATTGCCACTGTGGGATCGGTTCATTACTACCACGCCACTGGTTTCGGTTGTTCCGCCATTGCGGATTGCCGATACCATTATACCCATTAGTAATGCGTCCATCATGATGTCTCTTCCGGTTTTGATGATTATAACCGTTGCCGTTATAACCATTGCCATTGTTTGTTCTTCGATTCTGTTGCTGGTGCTCTTGCCTATTTCCGTTACCATTTGGTACTAAGTTACTACCGTTACTGTGGCTGCCATTGTAATCGGCTGCCGGCCGCGGTGGTCTAGCGGTTCAGGCGCTCAGTCCGAAACCGCGTGACTGCTACGGACGCAGGTTCGAATCCTCCCTCGAGCATGGATGTGTGTGATGTCCTTAGGTTAGTTAGGTTTAAGTAGTTCTAAGTTCTAGGGGACTGATGACCACAGATGTTAAGTCCCATAGTGCTCAGAGCCAAGTGTAATCGGATAATTGTTGATTACAGCCTGCATGGTTCCACTGGTTTTCGGTTTTCATATCTTCGATCAATAAGTCAACAGAATTCACTATTTCCATGAATTGTTCTATATTGTATTAATTTCACTGGGTAACTTCATGTTTATTAATCTGGTTACGTCACGATCGGACATTGGCTCGTCCTAGTACCTGGATTTGTTTATATACTTTTCAAAATATTTGCGTAAAGTTCCCACCTTAGGATTGTACATTTCTGGACTGTACAACTCCTATCGTAGTCTTTCTTGGACGCTATCGGACCAGAATTTTTGCAAGAAAGAACCTTCAAACTGTTGCATCGTTAGACATTTTTCGGACACGTCGGTGGCCCACAGTGCCGCGTCACCTTGAATAAAGGAGACCACGAACTGTATTCTTTGTCGTCCCGTCCATGTCCTGGGAAACACATTCCTGAAGTTCATAATAAATACCACAGGGTGGTCATTTCGTTTTTCGCTATTGAAGGGTTGGAATGTCCTGTGTTTTATTACATTGTCCTCTTTCTTGCACATCTGATTACTACATTCTGTGACATTCATTACTTCGTGATGTGCGCTGCACGGTATCGCGTGTTGTTCGGGCCGTAATTCACATTAGGTTGCGGATGCGCACTCGCACCCTGCGTACAGTCTGCGTTATTATAGTAGTCAGTACGCGGAGTCGGATTCATCTGTCCGCCACTGCTTACATTGCTTTCCAACGCAGACAGTCTCCGCGAAACCTCCTGTTGCCAATTTGGTAACTCCGCAGTCACACGGGATTTGATCTGTGTTAATTCGGCATGTAGTGCGGCGGCGCTAGCGTCAATATTTACACTCGCGGCCGCGGTCGCTTGTTCTACACATGGAGGTACGAATACCTCCATGGTCCCTTGTCATGTTGGTATAGGAAGCTGCCTCTCTGGTCACTTCCGTTTTGTATACGGAAGCGCCCTTGGTAGGAGCCCAGGTCAGTCTGTCCGCAGCAAGCGTCTAAAGTGGTAAGATCTCCGGCTAAGCGCGTGTCTGCTAAGTCCGCAGGACAATGGATTTATTAAGTTCAGCTTAACTGAAAATTTAATCGCCTTTATTTCAGGTTTAGCTCTAAAATATCTAATGTTATCCTAAATTGCAACGCAGTGTATTTCGAGTGTGAACTTCAGAATATTTTCCAGTAGTTGCTTTGTCACTACTTTGTGAGTAAAGTGGAACCACGTGTTGATCAGTAACTCTAACTAAGATCATCAATCTTAAATGAGAATGTGCGTGAGATTATAACGTCTCACCTTAACAATATTTTTCAATATAGCAACTTTTCTTTATGTTCAACCCACGTGGGGTGTACTTTGTGAGAGCAGTACCGCGTGCTTATTCAATTGTTTGATCCATCAGGTTAATAGTAAGACGATAGCAACCAGTTCGAGGTTTTTCTTTTGTAAATTGCTTTTCGATCTAATTTATTTTAATTATCAAAATTATTATGGCGTTACACTATTTGTGTAAACCAAATTGACCACGTGAAGCATGAGGTGTAATGATCAAAGTAGCCCTCAGCTATTCCTTTTGGGAAGATTTCACAGAGAGTTAGTATGAATTTAGTATACCAGTGTGTGGTAATTGCATGACAGACAGGATTGCGCTATGAACGTAACTTCTTTGGGTGAAAATTGAATCGGTTGGTTGTGGTTAATTTCCTCTCGAATATGTTTCAACGTTCTTCGTGTGTTATTTTATGAATGCAGTGTTGTATGCCGTTTCCCAATCTTGGCTCCATATTTGATGTGTTCCGTAAGATTACAACCTCACATTTTCACAATCCTAAATAAGGCACCAGTTTAGTTATGAATCAAGTGTAATATGCTGAAATTTCAGTGATCAATGTTAAAATAAATTTCCAAATATAAACTGATTTATTTCTTTTTATTTAAATTCTCTTTTGTATATGTATATGTCACCGGTTGTTGTATGGCTATTAAAAGACTATAATAAATGTTAGTCTGGTTGGGAATTTGGTTAGTTAGACTGGATACCTGGTGAAACAGTTGCGCAGTAATGCAAGGTTAACTTCCCCAGACAGCTCACAGCTATTAAACCGCTCTTATTGTCTATCAGCACCGCTTTACACCTCAAATTAATGCCACAACATTACATGTTGTTATTCTATTCCCATTCTGCTGTGGAGCGTCATTCACTGTACACAGATCCTCACCCCTCGCTTCGGAAATTATGTTATCCAAGGCGAGGCTTGATATTCGTTTACGTTTTGCAACTGACCCTCACTTTCCATATTAACAAAATTTTGTTCGTCTGGTATGGATGCTTTAGCTTTTCCTATGTTACCCATAATAAATTCACGTTAAACCACTGACAAATCTTTAACACTGATACACACACGAATAATTATCCCCTCCAAAAATAAACATATCAATACACAAAACGAATAATTATCCCCTCCAAAAATAAGCACATAAATACACAAAACACCGAAGGTATCTCATGTGCACATGGGTTCGATATTCCGCACAGAGCTACACAGGATGCTTGCACAATAGGCCTTACTTTACTTATTTTTCTTTCTTGCAATCCTTTTTCTTTTCTACACTTTTTCTTCTCCAGATCTCCTCAGGCTGCAGTTTTGTTGTACATGTAAAAGAATTCATATAAGCATTAATATTTTACAACAATTACACACATACATAATTACATTCAGTACAATAGAATCATATTGATCGGGCCCCAAAGTTGAGGCGCCAATCTCGCGTCCGTCAGCCGTCGTAATTTAATATATTATTATTGTTATTATTATTTTTTGATTGTTGCCTACTTACGTGGTGGGCCTTAATGAAAATGATATTTCATTTAATTTTGATTTACGATTAAATGCTTTCCTGAAGTTCTCCTTTTTAACAATATTAATCTCAAATTATTTGTTACGTTAATGGATGTGAGACTCACTGAATCTTAAAACATGAGCATATAAGCTGAACAATGTAATAAACTTTTCATATTAATTTCCTCGATTGGTCAGCTCACTTTAAAGCAAAAGATCTTGAGTTATTAATTACAATTGCGGCCCACACACGCGCAAGAGTATTTTTTCTTACCTCCGTTAACCATTGCCACGTAGTCCTGGCTCTGGCTGTCGGCTATGGTACTGAAAATTAGAATCTTAAAGCTACGTATTTCTGCAACTTCGTGCTGCTGTGGAGAAAAATTAATATTATGTTAATATTGGGCCATTATTTCGCTTCCGCTAATTTTTCATAAGTTAATATCGCCACATAATGGCGTCGTTGGCTGCAGCGGCCGCTGCGATTGTTGAACTGTAAATTTCTTGAATGCAGGTTAATTCAAGGAAGGCGGACATGAAATTGGGATCACCTCTTACAAATTAAAAGTGCACAATAATATTAAATCAATATATTATCTGCTTAACTCATACAAATATGCTTACATTTGCCAGCACTCGCAAGATGTCTGTCTACACACAACCAAGACAAAAGAGGAATGGAAGACGACTAAAAAATTAACAAAAGAGCGTATCTTGTCGTCCCTTTAGATCACTTTGTTATATTTCTTTGCATTCGAAACTTAGACACAGAAATTATTGTTTTACGTCTACATGATAAAAATATATTATTCAATTTTTAAGCATCTCTTCTTTATAAATACTGTTTTTTAAGTCTTTTCGTAATATAGCACTGGGGACGCTATAACTGTTTGCAAAGTGGGAACAACCTGTTTGTTTTGGTTTTGACATTCGCGTGACAGCTGACCTCTTGTATCAAATTTTTGTCACCTTAGGCAGTAATTTGTATAAGCTTGTAGTCTGTGTTGCAGACATCGGTATAATATAGAAGCTTTGCGTGATGCATGTAATGTTGTTTCCCTTTTCCTAATGGCATACGGAAACGTGGATGAGTGTTCCTTGATACCCCACATTTGCTAATGCTCTTACGGTATCATTTGCTGGATGAAGGCATTATTATAGAAAATAAGGCATTGACGAAATTCGTGTTCGAGAGACTTTTGACTTTAGACTGTGGCGAGATGAAAGTGTGTCCAAAGTTAACACAGCAGCACATCACCTTTAAGGGCAGAGAGTAACAGAGGGTGCGTTTAGCAGCCGAATTGCTGTCATACACAACTTCTCAGGTCGTTCTGTATTTAATGCCAGGAGGAGACGCTAGTGAGTTCATACAACAGTCGATGATACTTTAGATGTCCTCAATTTAAGGACCTTCGAAAGAAAGAAACCTCTGGTGTGTGGCTTTGGGACTCATTTCGATGCACATGAAGAATGTCTGTACAAGTTCTGCAAATACTGAGAGCATGCACATTCGGCCATCAAGACAATTGTTACCTTTTCTGAATGGATTCATGAAATGTACTCAGTCATTTATAGGCATATACAGTGACTTAGGAGAATACAGTATCAAGTATATACTCATTACCCGGCTGAATCAGTACCATCTGAAAACTTCTTTTCTCTTATAAGGGGTCTGAGTCATTTTCATGACTATTCAACTCTAGTAGATGTTAAAACTAGAATGACACAATCATCGTTAAGTGCTAATACTTTAGATATTCCTCTATCTAATGCTTCTTTTGCAGAACCTAATGAAGAAGGAACATTTGTGACTACAATAGTGTTCAGAAACATTCTTTCAGATATGTCTGAAGCACTATCAGCGCTAGAAGAACAGAAAAAAACTGAGGGGATAATACTGACTGCAGAAATTTGTGAGAGCTGGGTTTGCACTGTAGTACAGAGGCATTTCAGGACTTTGTTGGATATTTAGGTCATTGGTGCTGGCAGTACGACAGAACACTGGGCACACCTTTTGAAGAGCTAACCCTTCTAATACAGAGTATTTTTTTGTTACACTGGGTACCATTGAGGTCTTAAGTGACCCCAAAGGAATTTATTTTTTATTAAGGATAGCTTTAATAATAGTAGAATAAAATCACATTCCTTATGTTTTCCACAATCCAAAACATGATGTCAGTGACTTTACATTAAATTAAAATTATTTTTTTAAATTATTTATTTCCATAAAATTTACAAACGATTCTCATGAAATTACAAACATTTTTGATGAAATTCCGAATTGACATTAATGATGCATTAAACATACAGCAATTAATTGCAGAGTGGTTTTTACACACAGAACATCCATATTTAGAACATTTATCGGTGAATTTTCTATCCTCAGACCTTTTACAAAATGGACACCTTCCTCTTTTTTTGTCTGTACTGTTGATGATGGAAGTACTGAGGAAATAATTTTGTCTGGCTTTCTTCTGGTGATCTGCTTTCCTAATTCTATGAGAAATGCCCATCTCTTGTAGTTGGTCCTTTCTGCCCAGTCTGGTGTAAGATGTAGCCATATGATAAATGCATTCAGTACACTGATATCAATCTTGTTGTAAAATAATACCATTGGCCACCTTCTGATCATCCTCTTTGTAGTCTACGTTCTAACCAGCTTGTCCATGGTATCTGCTCCTGATTTTGTTTTGTTATAATCCAGATTCATTACTGGCTTGCATTCTTCATGATGTTCCACTTCCTTCCTTGAATACCTTGTGCTGAGCAAAGTTACAACTTTTCCATTTTTCGGACAATATGAAACAATTGAAGCATGCTCTTGGAATCCAAAAATAGATGGATAAGGCTAGAGAAAGAATTGTCAGTTGTTACATTTCTGCCACTGTTTTCTAAGCCTTTCACCGTATCTAAAGCAACTCTCTTTCCTTGTCCAACTTCATGAGATTCATTTTCTTGACGTCCAGTGTAAACATGGAGATTGGGAACCTAAGACGTTGCACTATCACATACAGCCCATAATTTCAACCCATATTTTCCTGGTTTTGAAGAAATATATTGCCGAAATGGACATCTACCACCAAATGCCACAAGTTGTTCATCAATTGTTACGTTGCTGTGAGGAACATATGTTCTTGCAATGTTTGTACCCACATTTCAAATATTTCTCTAATGGGAGCCAGCTTGTCAGGAGCACGGTTGTGAGGTCTCACATCTGCGTCATCAAATCGGATGCACCTTGAAATTTGCGTAAAGCGATTTCTAGCCGTTGCTTGACTAAAAATGGGTTACCATCGTCTTTGATCCACAGAAGTGTAAGTGCTTCATTATGGGCCTTGTAAGCAGCTGCTAGGATCAAGAAACATGTGAAAAGCTGATTCTATGGAGTCTACATTTTTCGCTGCGAATTTTGTTGGACCTGGATTTACTCGCATTACGTCCCATCTCTCTTCTCTTCCACAAGCTCTTCTGAACTCGTGTTTGTGCCACAATTCTTCTTTGTTTTTAGACCTACACAAAATAAAAATAAAAATTTACAAAGGGTATATCTTGGCTCTAGACCCTAATGCACATTTACAAAAATACATTGTGTTCTTATATATAACAGTTAGAAATATGTGTTACTTCCTGTTCAGACTGGACATCTGAACTGTCCGAATCTTCTTCTGAACTTCCTTCTGACTGACTAATATTCTCTTCTGAGACGTCAATTTCTCCATCGCTGCAAGAGACATCAGAAACTATATCGGTGACATCACTATTTGATTCTCCAGATAGAGGATTATCCTGCAATAATATTTCAAGCACTTCATCTTCGGAAAGGTGACGAGACATTTTTCACTAAATGCAACACAGACAATAGTAGTCTCCACTTGTACGGAACAAATAACTGTCGACTTATAAAGTATTGGCAACAGACACACGTTACAACAATATCTACAAAAATAAAACAAAGGAAATAAAGCAACAGTTATGGATTCAGTGCAGCATTATTGTGTAATAATACTGCAAGAGAGAAATGGGGTCGCATTTAACCCCAATGGTATTCAGTGGTTCTCTCTTGATTTTCTGTACAACTAAATATTTTCAAAAAGTTATGTTAATATATTACGAACCCATTACTTTATTCATGAAAAGTCAGAATTTTTCATAATTTTGAGGAATAGGAAATAAGGTATATTTTACAGAAAATTACGGCCTGGGGTCATTATAGACCCCACGGTATTACGAGGGCTAATGTGAATTCCCAGAGAGAAACCCATCAGCTGGCTGTACATGATTCCTAGCAGGAAGTTTCGTTGTGCCTGCAGAAACACGATTAGGGACAATGAGCCAGTTCAAGCTGACTTTTGCCCAGCTTCATGGCAATGCCTGTTTGTCTAGAGGAAAATAAGTTGCATGCAACACTTGGTGTCCAGGTCCCCAATATATACAAGGAGATAATTAGGATTTACACTAGAACTCGCACCTTTATTAATTTCCGCCATCGAAAAAAAAGGGAGAAAATGGCATGTTTCATCACAATAATAATTTCAGTACATAGTCTAACTGTTTTATAACTAACAGTTGTGTATATAGGTATGTACATTTTTGACTGCATCGTTGTGTGTAGAGGGTATTGCGTGTGATAATGTATTTGAAAACATCTCACGAATTTTGTCACAGCTTACAAGACTGCACAGGATAAATGGTAGTAACTGTGTTTTTTATTTATATGGTCGTAATGAGCAGCAATCATGCTCTTAAGTAAATTTATTTCAACGCATTATATTAATAGTTTCTCATTAAATTTTGGGTCAACATTTCGCATTTTAAGTGTGTCAGGGTGATTGTAATCTGATGTTTTACCTATGCATAAGACATAAGCTCTTCAGTTTTAACTGTAACGTTTTAGCAGCAGAAAAGCAGTTTAGACATCTAAACTCCGGTATTTTGGCACTAAGAACATTTTCGCCAAGAACCTCTCATAAACGTGCTCCTTGTGATTGCCTGTTTCCATGCTGACACCACAGTGTCACCCAATAGCAGAGCAGGGTGTTTACTGCCCAGCCTTATGATTTATATCTTTGACTGGCAATTATATTGATTTGTAAAATAGTTTTTACAAGACGGAGAGTATGAAGTGCTATAAAAATTGACAATAACTGAAAGATTACAATATGTTTGTGATTATTTAGTTTCCTATGAGCCATGAGAGATACGAAATTACAGGACAGTTTACTTACGATTCTCCTCCAACGTACAGACAATTGCTGAATTTACTAAGAAAAAGTTGTTGGAAACACCAGAAGATCTGACCTTTTACAGAAAGACGTCCTGTGTCTATCCAAATCAATGAATATGCAATGTAGTAAACCTATATGGAATGTAATGCCTACATTATATAATGTATCTAGTAATAAGTCACCACAACTGTAGCTTATGAGAAAACCTCACAGACGTGATAATAAATCGTCAATAGCCATAAAACAGTTTCGCAACACAGGAGAAACCAGTTCCGCAATTGTTGCTAAATCTGAACCAGAAGCTTCAAGACTCTTCAACACATTCGCTTTTGAAGCAAATAATTACATTTACAAAAATATCCGCGTATTAGCAAGTCGAGCGAAGCGTAAGAAAGGACTTCATTGGATAATTTTAGGTGTCAAAAAAAGTGCCTGTGATAATAACAACAGAATTTTCACGGAAATAAGCTGCACATTTTGAAATATTCGATGGTATTTCCATGAATTATTTGTAGCTTATGTCGTTAACTCAGAGTGATTCGGCTGTTTTAAATGCATTTCACGATAATTCATGTCTTTTGGTAACTTACTAACACAGGGAACGCAATAATATGACAACTATTTCGTTAATTCAGTAGAGAATAATGAAAACCAAACATTATGCCTATGACGAGAGTGACTGTCTGCTTCCTGAACACTTGGAGCGCATGTGTAGCTCCAGCTGTCGATCGGTAAAAATCTCGCACCAGAGGGTGTAGTGAGGTGAGTCGTGACTGTGGTTTAGCTCTTGGGTGTTTATAAATATAAATAGGATCTTTAGAATGTTTTGTAGTCTCTGATCGATTGGGTTGTAGCGCGGTGAATTTGTTTATTAGTTGACGGAGATGAATGGTTCGTTGTCGAAGTTATGTGACGGCGAAGATCAGTCGTATATACAAGGTTCGTAGTGCAAATTTTATTTGAATTTGCTGTATTGTCTTCTACAACTATGTAGACTAATGAAAACTCATGGCGTTCGACAGTGTAAATGAAAGAGAGAAAGGATTGTGAGTGTTTGATCTGTCAACTGTGACGACTTTTGAGAAACTGTTTTCTTTTTATTACTAACGACAAGTTATTGTATATTTTTTATTTCAGAAAATATGTGCCGTTGATTTGGTCATATAGAGATGAAATATTAGGTCTCATCGCTGTGGGCTGAAATAAAACAAATGCTGAGTTAAATCGGAAGATGTGCTATATATACACTGTGTACATATATGACTCCTTATAAAGAAAGTTAGGGAAAAGATTTAATAACGCTTGGACACCAATTTTTGTGGAAACATCGTTACCTGGTTAAATTTTATAGAATTTCGTGAAGTAAAGTCAACACACGCGTAGATGTAACCCATTGAAAATTCTACCGAAATGCTTTTGTTCTTTTCGAGCTTACCAAACTATTCTTTAACCCATTAACAGGAATACGTTGGAATCTCAGGTGGGTTGTGGTAGCTCGGCTCTCCCCTTAGAATTTTGGTTGTGATTACAGTGTGGTCTGTATTGTAGCCAGATATTTCTTTTAAGTAGGAATTCCTGTTCAGGAATTCCTCGGTGGTTTCGAGAGAGTCATTAAGGAGAAACATCGTTACTATTCACCACATTTCTCCATGATAAAGATAGACGTAGGATAATATTGATAATTTTTTCTTCCAGTGTAGGATCCCCTCCCCCCCCCCCCCCCCCAAAAAAAAAAAATCACCCTTGGAATATTTGTTGTCATGACATACTGATCCCTCGCGTAATCCGAGATCTAACTTAAAGTAAGTGATAATTTCTTTGAGTTGACAAAATGAAATAAATTTTGTGGAAACACATTGATCCTTCGTCATCTTTATCGCACTTTTCATTATAAAAACTAAGTTCAGAAACCGCATGTTGCAAAAATGTTAAATCCCAAGTAATTTAATGAATGTTGTGTGTGCGCATTTACAGTGCTTGGGTACTGTGCTTGCCAGGGGTCTTCTTGAAATTTAGACTTCCTAAAACATCATTTTAACACTTTTCTGGGCATCTTAAAACTGTGAATTCAACATTTGTTTTACACAGCTTCTAGTGCGGCAAAATTTGTCGTGTCCATAACCATATCTCAAAATCTGCAGTTCTCGTCAAAGTTACCAGTACGGTGTACAGGCTCAAATCAAATCTTGCTTATCTGACAAAAAATGGAATGGCGTTTCACTATGTAACTTTGACTACAGGCTTCAGAAGTGGACAAATTTAATGTGAAGCTATTGTTGTTATTCATGTCTGCTTAAAGAGGTGCATACAATTGTAATACCTCTTCCCCCTCCCCTCCCCCAAGAAATTTATGTTTCTTAAGTTTACATGTGGCCGATGAGAGGAGTTGTCGCAGAAGGTGTTCCATAAGACAACAGTGAATGTTCTCTATAACCCTAAAGTTGATAATTATTATTATGGTAAATGTAGGCAAACTATATGGTATTTGGGTGAACAGGAATATTTGATAAGTCATTATCTTTGTTCACTAACATAATGGCTGCTGTGACATCGTATTTTGGTGCATATATTCATCATTTTCTTGTTGATAAAGGCATCAAATGGGAAAGGAAAAAGACCTACTTGTAGTGACAAATGGGTCTGTAGCCCACCCCAAAGTCTAGTGTAAGTTGGAAGGTGACAGTTTGGTTGTGAGGTGGTGAAGCCAATGAACGTGAAACTAAAAATATCTGGTTGTGGTGACAGACCAATCTGTAGCTTAACCCATTTGGAAAAATTGCCACTAACATTACATTGTAGTCACAATGTTGTTTACATCATTTGTCATGTTTCCTAAGTCACTGGTTAAAGTCGGTGACTCATGTTGAATGTTGCTGTTTATCCAGTTTTTCCATTTAAAATTTTAATCACTATGCAGACCTAAGAACTTTGAACATCTACGGCAGTACAATAGTGGATGAGCAATTATTTTTCAAAGTTTCAAGGGTAGCATATTTGTACAAAACCAGTCGGTAATTTTTGCAGAGTGTCATTAACTATTTTCTCTGTTGACACTTCTTTACTCGGTGCCATCTGCAAGCAGGACTAATTCTATGTCTTGATTTGAATAAAATGGCAGGTTGTTAACTTAAAAGTGAGAACAGCAGTGGGGTAATGTCAAATCCTGCAGGAAATCTGTTGTACTTTCTCTTCATCCAAATGGTGTAGCAGTTCTCTTTTGTAGTACTTGAACAGTCTAGGATAATTTTCTGCCTTTCTGTTTCTTAAATAAGAATGAAACAATGCATGTGCTGAATTATGTTTTCCGTAAAACTTAACTTCTCTAATAGAGTATTACGGCTGACACAGTCAAAAGCCTTTGATAGTCGCAGAAGATCCCAACTGTTGATAGTGCTTCATCTAAAGAATTTATTATGGGCTCAGTTACTATATAAGTAGCTGGCTCAGTGGAGAGGGCATTTTGGAATCCAAACGGTGAGTGGCTAACCATCCCATATATACATATTTTTGAAAATGATGTATGGAGTGAACTGGGTGGTTATAAATGAAATCATGTAGTCACCCTTCTTTTAGAGATGCCTAATAATTGCACATTTCAGTCTGTCTGGATAAACATGTGTACTTAATGATGATTTACATAAGTGACTAAGAATATGTTGTAGTGTATGCCATGTTTTTTAGTGTCCCATTCCATGTGAACTTAGAATGAGGCCTCTACTTTATTTTAAGTAGGGGTGTGAGATTAATATTTGTTTCACTAAATTCCATGTACTGGTTTGCTATTTATTATTAACTATTTCCACCAATTTAAAAGAAAGTATTATTAAAAATTCTACTGCACATGAACTGTCTTTTACAATGCTCTTGTTCTGTTTAACAGCAAGGATATCATCTATGGCTTCTTGCAATGTCTGTTTCTTAACAGTGTTTTATTTTATTGTCTGATCTGTCAATTTCAGACAAGGCGTACATGTTCTGGAATTCTTTTAAAAATTTTCAGTATTACGGGAGTGTAAGATTCCACCCGTCTGCTTTGACGATGTCATCAATATGGCGGAAATGGCTATTCTAAGCGTTCCAATATTGCGCCTACGGTGTCGCTACATGCACATGGCAACAAACATAAAAATACGTGTAAATAAGACAGTAACATCTCCTTCCAAAAATACAATCAAACTAATGGGACAACCGCATGAATTTTGGTGTTTTAGGGAGGGAACAAGCTAAACATCACAGTAAAAAAGAATAGAAATCCCAAAGCACACAAAATGAAAAAAATACAGAATCTATCTATATCCATTGAACTATATAGGTCAACCGCAGCTGACAGTACAAAAACATAAACGCCTGCAACAAAAACTATGATAATTGGAATCAGACATTTCCCTTGACCACAGCTGATGATTCCAAAGCACCAATACCTACATATAAAACTATGAAAATTACAATCAATGGTTTCCATTGACCTATATAGGTCAACCATAACTATTGACGTGAAAAAACCACCACCTACATCTATGAAAAACAAAACCAAAACCACAACACCTGAAAAATTCAAAATCAAACATCCCTATGTAAATTAAAAAACATTCAGTACACAGTAAATACACACAACATTACAATTTGAGAAAAATAGACAAAAAAAAACAGTTGCTTACCACCAACAAATGTCGGCACTGCAAAGTATTATCCAACATCCATTTACCACAGAGTTTACCTTGTATTAAAATATGACAAAATTAAGGGTACTACTATCTTGAGCAAATTGGGTAGGGAACATGGCTAATGGCACCTGTAGATCACTTTTTCTGCTGTATTCAGTCCAGAAGTTGATCATGGGATCAGGTCCTGCCTGGACTATGGATTTTCACTCTTTGTTATAACCAGCCGTCATCTCTCAGTGATATGAGAAGTAAACAGAAATAACATGTGGTTTGGATTTCACATTAAACCTTTCCCTTGTTGGATAATGGACGTAGTTCAGGGACATGCAAGTCACCAAAATGTCATTAGATTGAAAGACTTTCACCAGGCAAATTAGCCTTACAATGTTATTATATACCAGCTGAGGAACCCAACTTTGCCTAGATATTTATTTGTAGCTGTGCCTGGACTTCATTGTGTGAATTTTGTTTTCTTTGTGTACAATGTATGAAGTAGTATGATTGCAGCATAAATGAAGAGCTTGTTTTCCTTACTAACGCAGGAGAGTCATGTATACCTGGCCATGTGAAAAGCAACTGACAACAAGGGCGACACCCGCAATGCTCAGTTCTGGCTTTGATTCTTCCATATCCTTATGTATGCAGAATTTAGATGGTTCTACATTTTTGTATTTCTATTCTACTTCTTCCTCTTCCCCCCCCCCCACACACACACACACACATACACACACACACACGCTCTCTTCCTAAAATACGATACTTCTTCCATTTTGTATCTACATGAATGTGCAGCTAACCCATAATTGCTTGTATTAAGATTTTCTATCCCTGAGGCTGCAAGGCATTCAAAAAGAGGAATGACATTTATTTCTTTCCTACTGCCAAGATCAAGCAAACAAATTAACAAATCATTTACTTTAGTGTACTCTTTTATACAAACTAATCCTGCAAGATAAATTCAGAAAACCAGTACTATACAATGGACATTACTCAGTGTTTTGGTGCACATTATGTTTGAATATCACATACTGTTTAGTAGTGATAGAAACCAGCAGTAAAACTTCTTTGGGTTGACCGAAGCGTCCGATCCCACCCATCGGCTTTGACCCGTGGCGTAAGGCTATTGTTGTGTGTGTCGTCACGACGGTGTGGAATTTTTATGTGATCGGTGGTGCTCTCTGGTGGTTTTCTCTGGTGATGTGTATGGGTAGCGTGTTACGTGGCGTATGGTATCGGGACTGTGTTTTCAGTGAGTTAATGATTTTAGTTTCGTTGTATCGATGTTATTGTAGTTTTTTTCTGTTCGCTGTGTGTGAATTTTGATAAAATGCTGTTTCTATGTCTTTGGTAGGTGTGGTGTCACCGCCAGACACCGCACTATCTAGGTGGTAGCCTTTAAATCGGCCGCGGTCCGTTAGTATATGTCGGGCCCGTGTGTCGTCACTATCGTTGATTGCAGACTGAAAGCCACCACACGGCAGGTCTAGAGAGACTTCCTAGCACTCGCCCCAGTTGTACAGCCGACTTTGCTAGCGATGGTTCACTGACTTCTACGCTCTCATTTGACGAGACAATAGTTAGCATAGCCTTCAGCTACGTTATTTGCTATGACCTAGCAAGGCGCCATTATCAGTTATTATTGATATTGAATGATGTAATGTCAAGAGCGATGTTCGCCCTTAATGGATTAAAGTTAAGTATTCCACCAGCTACGTCGGTTTTTCTCAATTCTAATTCCCTTGTCATGTTCCAGACCTCATGCCAGCCTGCGTGAGCTAAAACGCGTGCATTTCGGCCTCCCTTAGTAATACGGTGTTGGCTCTCCTACCAACCACAACAGTAGGTATGGATGTGACTGACAGGGTCAACAATTTTCGGTTGTCGGCAATGATGGGGGACAGTGCATTGTCTCTAATAAAATTTCTTCAGCTATTCGGATTTTTGGATGAAGCTGTGAAGTGTTCAGTATGTCGTGAAGAAATGAGGCTTACTTTAAGTTCCGGCGTCTCGGACCAGGGACGGCTGTATGTGGAGATGTCGTAAGGATAACAAATCAAAGGAAGTGTTCGATTCCAATGTTGTTGGTTTGTTGTGTTTTTTGATGTAGTGATGATTGTGGACTTGGTTGTAGTTTTGGGTTTTATGATTTTGTATTGGTAGTTTCTGTTGACCTATATAGGTCAAGTGAAGTGTTAGATTCCAATGTGTGGTTGTGGCTGTGTGTTTTCCGGTATTGGGAGTTGCTGTTGAGCTATGTAGGTCAAGGGAAATGTTCTATTCCAATTTGTGGGATCGGGAGCTGCTGTTGAGCTATAGGTCAAGGGAAGTATCTGATTCCAGAGGATATTGTGTTTAGTGGAATTTGGGGAGTTTTGTGTTGCTGGTTTTTTTTCGTCGTTTTGTGTGGTTTGGTTTGGTGGTGTGTGTCTAATTTTGTTTATATTTACTTTATCCCCACCCAAATACCCTCAATTTCCCATGTTTGTCCCGTTAGTTTCATTAGGTTTTTTGTGGGGACGCTTCTTCTGTATTTCCCCTCCTTCTTTAAAACAAAGCTTAACAGATTATATTTATTACACTGTGTGTGGCAGTTACACGTTTCAACCATTTTAACAATGTGGAAAGATACTTTTAATTGAAATTCACCTATTATGAATAGCAGTATTAAATCATAGATTTTAAAAATAAAATGGCCATTAAAGTATTCAAGTAGTAATTGAAATTATTTATTTTGCAGCTTTACAAAAGATGATGCACGCTGATGGCGATAGTCCAAGACCTCTTGAATGCTCTGCAGCTCACATAGAAAAAGTATTGTACCAGCAAATGAAGTCCCTCTTAAATCAAGCAAATGAAGTTGCTAAAATGAGAGGAGCAAAATCAATCGAAGCAATTGATTTTCTTTTCTTAATGCGAAAGAATAGAGTGAAAGTCCGTCGATTACTTGATTATTTTGGTAAGTATATTCATATATTTATTGCAATTGTCATTTCTCATATAATCTATCTATTAAAAAGTTAGACCAAATTGCAGTATCTGCCTCCCTTTCTATTCACAATTCGCAGGCCCACCATATGTTGGATAAGAGTACAATTTTGAATGATTGTAGCAAATACTCTCATCGTTATGAAAAGAGCTGCATCCAGAAGAACCCATCTGACCCACTGCAACTGGATGGATATGTTGCTCACCCTTGACTTTGCCAATGATAAGGTTTTCATGATTGACTGTGCACTTGGGGATGGCAGATGGGGCTGTCGGGTTGTGCCCATCAATTGATGTAATAAGGTTCCAAATGATGCTGATGACCAGTGCAGCAGTGGGTAGCATTACTAGAGCATCACCTGAATTTACCCTGTGGGGCCACTGGAGCCTGAAGGTCCTATTTTTGTATTATGTGCCACACCAGTCGCACAGATACCACTAGTGCTTATTGTTGACAGCAGAGGATCCAAGAAGGCATGCACTTGTGGGTTTTAGGATCTGGATGTGTGACAAGCATCAAAAGCAGCCACTAACTCTTTGTCCTCTTTTAAATATTTATTGAGTGAGGAATGTGCTGGTCAAATTTACGAACATGTCGTGCCATACTCAAGGTTCCTGAATGAGTGTTCAGTAAGTTTTTACACAATTTGCATTGAGACACCTACTGATTTATTTGAAGCTGCCTCATACACAACTTTTCCCTGGTAGACTTGCGCTCGTATTTCATGACTAGTATATATTTTCCAATTCTTAGTTTCTTTTCATTATCCTTTAAGTTCGGTTTCTTCATTTTTCTGCTCTTACCATTATGATAAATGAGCTGCAGATAAAATTGTTACGCATATATATAGCTGGCTAGTCACGTAAGTTGACAATGCAACCTGTTATCAGGTGCAGCAGGCTGAACGGGTTCCATGACGCTTGTCAGACTAGCAGGACCCAGATCTCATGAAGCTTGCCAGACTAGCAGAAACCCAAGTTGGCCTGCTTTAACCACTGTGCTTCAGTACATGTATACTTCTGTGTCTCCATTGCAGCAGGTTGAGCTGCTTTAGTGGTTGAGGCAGATATAGGCGCAGGCAGGGTGGAAAGAAAATTTCTACACCTGATTTCAACAGGACAAAGCTTGTTATCATAATGCAGCAACCTCCCATGCACGCATTGCAGCTTTGGACACTGTGCCATGGGCAGCTGCTTCACCCTGTCTCTGCCCGATTGATAGTGTGGGGTGCCATTGAACATTTCATCGGGACTCCACTTCCACCCTCTGATACATGAGAAATGTGCATTCAGGTGCAAGCAGCATGGGATGCAGTATCATAGGACTACATCCAAGACCTGTAGAACTCCATGCTGTGATGTCTGGACACTTGTATTCACAGCCACGAGGGCTCGGACACCATAGTAACATGTACATTTTGTGACCATGTAGCGCAATAAATGTTAGTCTTTCAGAGGTGAAAGTGTAATCATTCTGTATGAGTGATACTATCTACCTGCTTCCATCACAATCTGCCTTGTCCTTCTGAGTTTAGCTCTTATTCTGACGATTAGTGTACTTTGATCCTATGGGTTGGAATGTCACACAGTGCAGTTTTCACATTGGGGTCAATTCGACAAAGTGGGGTTCCTGTTTTGGATGTTGAGCATCTGTTCATATACCTATTCCATGGAGATTCTACCTCAGATTATAGCAGAAACAATGAAATTTGTCTTGGCGAGGATCACAAGCTGCCATCAAATTCTTAGCATCAAACATCTGTTGTGTAACGTCTCAGTGCTGACTGCCATGAGCCCTCATTATAGCAGAGCCAGACATGAAAAAGTAAAATTTTGGGGAAAGGAACCATTTTCAGTGTGATTTGGTTTACGTCTTCATTCAGGGATCCTCTCACAATGATACAAGATTTAAAAATCTTGAATTCTTTGTGCTCCGCAGCTTGAAAATATTCATTAAAGGACTTATTTCATGCAGCATGAACTCTGATACTAATGTTTGTGTCAAAATTGGTTTTTGGGTTTATAACTCATCAGTGCCATTTTATGTACCTCTTTAGCACTGACATGCATGTCAGTTAAACAACCGGATATGGAATCCGTTCTATACGTAGTATACGGGTTGTCGTGTATGTTGCTGCTGTCAGATGTTAGGCAGTGACAATTCTTGATTTCTTTTGACATAACTTCATGTAGTGTAAATGTGGAACTGCCAAATAAACATTTGTAATGCAACTAATGTTGTATAGAAAATGTCCTTTAAGAGAGATAGGATTTGTCACCATAATGGCTGACTACCAGTTATATCCTCATAAAAGCTTACTTACATATTCTATGAATATGTATATTCTGAGATATATCTAAAAACAAAGATGATGTGACTTACCAAATGGAAGCACTGCCAGGTTGATAGACACAGAAACAAGCACAAACATACACACAAAATTCAAGCTTTCGCAACCAATGGTTGCTTCATCAGGAAAGAGGGAAGAAGAGGGAAAGACAAAAGGATGTGGGTTTTAAGGTAGAGGGCAAGGAGTCATTCCAATACTGGGAGCTGAAAGACTTGCCTTGGGGGGAGGGGGGGGGGGGGGGGGAGGTATAGACTACGTGCATGCGCGTGTGACACTCACTCACTCACTCACCAAAAATAACTTTTTCTCTGTGTCTTATCCTACTGGAAAAGTCACAGGTGAACAGACAGAATTTGGCCCAAAACGCTACCCAGATGGATGCCTGTGTTTGTGTGTTTCTTATCTGACAACTGTTTTCCTAAAATACTATTATCAGCAGGCATATCAACTATCTCTACCTTTTGTGCTCTGTTTCCCAGGTAAGACTGAAACCACTAATTTGCTGTTCCTCTTACACCTAGTGCTAGCTGGTCCAGTAATATTTAATAGTCAACAATGTCAGAAGTCCTGGACATGTCTAAAAATATGCCTGCAACATCATCATTGTTATCAGGAATTTAAAGTACCATTCTGTTAACTTTATGGCCAGATTTGCTTCATCCACTTTGGAAACCAAACTGTGCCTCATTAAAAACATTACACTTGAAACTTACTGGCAGATTAAAACTGTGTGCCAGACCAAGACTCGAACTCGAGGTACTGGCAGAAGTAATGCTGTGAGGCCGGGGCGTAAGTCGTGCTTGGGTAGCTCAGTTGGCAGAGCACTTGCCCGCAAAAGGCAAAGGTCCTGAGTTAGTCTCAGTCCGGCACACAGTTTTAATCTGCCAAGAACTTTCATATAAGCACACACTCAGCTGCAGAGTGAAAATCTCATTCAGGATTACACTTACTTCGTAACTCTTAGCATGTCTTTCATGAATCATCCAGTTATTTTTTTAGAGTGCAGATAATAGGGAAACTTGCCTGTAGTTTTAAATAATGCTTGCATGGCCTTTGTTTTACTGAGGGTATAACTTGTGCATGCTTTTAGAATTCTGAAAAAAACATCTGAACTATATGATCCATATACTATGTTTGTTAATGGGCTTGTGTACTGTCTATACATGTCTACAGATTAGTGTCTGATTCTCATCTATACCTGCTGACTTCTTATTTTGTAATTTCTTCTTGACTTCAGGCCCTGTTGTGGGAATCATCATCACTATGCCAGCTGTTTTGTAATTCATCATGAGTGCTACATGTTTTTAGGTAGATTTTGTTGCAACTTCTCTAGAATACCACTGAAATAGGCATTTATAAAATTTCCAAATTTCTGAGGATTTTCTATTACTCTACACACATCTTTGATTTTCATATTGTTATACTTGTCTGTCTTTTCCAGTTTCATGTTTTATGACACTCCATACTACTTGGCTTTTATTCTCTGCATTACATATTATTTTGTAACTTTTTTTAACATGCAGTGCCCTCCTGTATGCTACACTTTCTAAATCAGTGATAGTAATTTAGAAACTGTGGATTCGTTTAGCACTTTTATAAATAACTGAAAAATTTGCCTGGGAGGTCCTCCCAATGCCTGCAGTTGTCCATCTATTTTTCCTTATCTGCTACTGATGAAGTGGCAACTTTTGAGAATGTTTTTTGAAAAATTAATTTAAACAATTTGCAGAATTTAGAGAACTTGGTGTCTACATTCTTTTCCATTTACAGTTCCTTAAAGTTGTCGGTGCCCTAGAGAAGTTAAGCATTTTGCATTCTGATAAGATCTTTTTTGTAGGCCTGCAGTTTCCCCGGGTTTTACCAAGCCTGCTTTTAGCTTTAATATTTGATAGTAATGATAAGAAAGGCCAAGTTCTTTTATAAATACTTTACAGTTTTCCCTGCCTATGTCTGTGAAATTACGTGATCTAAGATTGTTGCTGAATTTTTTGATGCCCTAGTGGCGGTATTTTCATTTTGTGACATGCCAAAAGTGTTCAGAATATTTTTGAAGTTATTACCAATTTCATTCTCAACACTTTCATATCTCCATATATTATGTTCATTTTCAAGACTGAGGCTCTTTCCTGGACGTCAGTTAATTCAGTTAAGAAAGTGTCCACATTACCAGTAGGTGAGCACTACTCTCACAGAATGAGCTTTCAGTTAGTGGCTGTCAATTCAAAATGTTTATCTACATGAATTGTGATCAGATCATCCCTAACTTTAAAATGTGTACCACCTCTGATATAAATACATGATCCCATGCCCTTTAAGGCAGTTGGACAGTAGCAACTTTCACATTCATAGGATAACAGCACTATATACTGTAATTCATTAGATTGGATTAATTATTCATTCCATAGACGGACAAAAGAGAAGATCCTCCTGGGTGTGGAACATGTCAGATAAACACATTACAAAAATGAAATTAGAAAAACTTAAGTTTCATTAATTTTAATGATTCTCAATCAATAAACAGTAAGATTATGTACATAATTACAATTAAACTTCTAATATTTACAGGTTTAATACTTACATCAGCTTTCATTAAATCCATCATTTGCACAGTAGCTAGTTATTTGGCTATTACAACCAAGTATTGTCAAAAATTAAAGTATAATAAAGTTTCATTAAAATGGTCCACTGCACTTGTTGAGAAATTCATCGATGGATAGAAGTCGTCCACCAAAAATTCTTTTATATTATGTTTAAATTGTGTATTGTATGTACACCAGTCCTCTATAATGCATACCACTGTGTTGTTCAGACTGTAAATCAGCTTGAAGCTGGTGTCCTTAATTTTTAAGACTACCCATTTTGACAAAGATAAGGAAATTCTGAGCAAGTTTCTGTAGTGAACATTCTGTCTTGTTATACAATTTGAAGAAATCCCAAAATTGCCTCACATACATTCTAGGTAGCCAATTGTCATGATTTTTTCTTTTTTTTAAAAAGAACCTGGTCCAGTGACAACAGGTTTTTGGCCACATGTGGCCCCACACCCACCTGCTTTACTCTCTCCACAGACTTCCCTTTTGCAGTCCTGTTGAGTTGAGGACCATGTCTAATGTGAGCCCATCTCCCAACATTCCCCAGTGGTACCAGTGCAGTGTGCACTTGGTCAGCAGTCTCCAGCTCTGCACTGGCTCACTGCTCAGCACTACAGAGACAAGACTGATCGTGCCACCAGAGCAGATCAAACATACTCACTTTGGTGCTACCGATTAGCGGAAACTATCTTACTCAGGCCACCACCTATGTTGTACTCCCTGTCCCTATCAGAGCTGTCACTATCACTATTTGATCATATTCTGTGAAATCCTTACACAAAGGTCCTAAATCCTCACTCACCTGATCCAGGCCAGCATTTGGCTTGAAAATGTTGATTACCTGATACTCTTCCTGTAGCTTCTCCTTTGAGGCCCTACACCTCTACCATGACTGCATCCCAGTGACCATAATCTCACATTCGTGTTATTTACAGGTGTTGTGTAGGGATGGACAAGTATATTGAGTAGTTTCAGTGGACGGCAGAATACTATTGTGGGAGAGGTGGGAAGGATTTTGGAAAAGACATTTCTCATTTCAGGGCATGACGAGAAGCAGTCGAAACCCTGGTGGAGAATGTAATTCAGTTGCTCTAGTCTTCGGTGGTATCGAGTTACAAGGTGAATGCTCCTCTGTAGCCGGACAGTGGAACTTCGGGAGGTGGAGGGAGACTGGAAGGATAATGAACAGGAGATTTGTTTTTGAACAAGGTTGGAAGGATATTTATGGTGTGTGAAGGCTTCAGTGAGACCCTCGATATATTTAAAGAGGAACCACTCATCACTATAGACGCAATAGCCACAAGTGGCTAGGCTGTATGGAAGGGACTGCTTGGTATGGAATGGGTGGCAGCTGTTGAAGTGGAGGTATTACTGGTGGTTAGTAGGTTTGATATGGACAAAGGTACTGATGTAACCATCTTTGAGGTGGAGGTTAACATCTAGGAAGGTGGCTTTTTAGGTTGAGTAAGCAAATGGGGGAGAAGTTGTTGACATTGTGGAGGAATGTGGATACGTTGTTCTCACCCTCAATCCACATTGCACAGATGTCATCAATGAATGTGAACCAGTTTAGGAGCATAGGATTCTGTTAGTTTAGGAAGGATTCATCTAGATGGCTCATGAATAGGTTGGTGCCATGCTGTTGCCTATAGCTGTACCTTGGATTTGTTTGTAGCTAATGTCTTCAAAGGAGAAGTAATCATGGGTGAGGATATAGTTGGTCGTGGCAACTAGGAAGGATGTTGTTGGTTTGGAATTCGTCGGGCACTGGGAAAGGTAGTGTTCAGTAACGGTAAAGCCATGGACATTAGGGATGTTACTGTAAAGGGAGGTGGCATCAGGAGTGACGAGCAGGGCACCGTGTGGTAAAGGGACAGGATTGGTGGAGAGGCGGTGGAGGAAATGGTTGATATCCCTTATACAGGAGGATAGGTTCTGTGTAATGGTTGAAGGTGTTGGTTTATGAGAACAGAGATTCTCTCATTGGGGAAGTTACAGAATAAAATTGAGGAAAATGTTAAAATCTCGCAAAATGTGAGCAAAAATGCATGTAATTGGCATACAGGATCAAAAACCACAATCCTCTCCAATACTTTGTATAAAATCCGTCTAAGTTAAGGAAATTAAGTTGAATACAAAGTTTGTATGATAATTTGTGGTAATGAACTTCATCAGTTCTAAATAAAATCGCAAATGTGTAACAGCAAGGAAAAACTCATCAAAAAATTGAATTGTAATTGAGCTGTTTGCCGACATGGCATGACTACAAATTATACAAACTTCTAGCATGGTGGTGTAACTAGGAAGCAACTTCTGTTAATCAATAGAACAAAAACCAGTACAAGTTGCAAATATCTTATTTTTCATTTGATGACTAGCTTTGGGCCAAGACTCATTTTCAAATCAACACAACAAAGTTGAAAATGGCATTTCTGAAGATGTTGAAAAATGTGTAATGTACATTACAGTGCATACAGGTAACATTTTTTTGATTTCTTCAGAAATGCCATTTTCGACTTTGTTGTGTTGATTTGAAAGAGAGTCTGGGCCTGAAACTAGTCATCAAATTAAAAATAAAATATTTGCAACTTGGACTGGCTTTTTCGTTTGACAATTTATATGTTCAGATTTTTTTGAGACCATCCTTTGTGCTCACCCAGAAAAATGCAAAAACTGATGAACATGCCGAATTAAACCAAAAAAATCGCAGCAGCTAAGTGGTTAAACCATAAGTATAAATGCGCACACCTGCTGAGTGCCTTAGTTTGTAACCATTGCTGTTATTGTTTAATGCTTTTCTTATGAGCACACTTCACATGCTCACCACCGTTAAAGTAACATTTTAGGCTTGATGAAAGAGACAGATATGTGAAAAAATGAATTTACTCCCCCAGTTGATGTTACAAATTTATTAGAAGTCAGGTGCTACAGTTTAGTTTCATGGCCTCTACCACTGCTGCCGATCTTTATGATCTACAGTGTATGGTGTGAGTGGTGCAAGGTTCTACACGAGTAGTGTATATAGTTATTACATCTGTATCATGTCAGATTTGAACAACAAAGTGTTTAAAATTTGCTATCGCAAAACCCTTGTTCTGTTTCCGTGTGACATCTCCAACATAGTACATTATCTGAACAAAAAGTATGCTTTCAGAACTTCAAAAAATGCTTTCAACCCTGCCTGCACTCCCACAGCTGAAGGGCCACTCTGCCTTTCCTCACTTCCAGTAGGTTAGCTCATTTTACATGTGTTGGTGTGGTGTGATGGCTGCACTGGCTGTTGGGTAACTTAAGTAGTCACCAGGTGATAAGAGTAAACTAGCCAGAAATGGGTGACATTTCCTTGGTTATGACCAACTATATTCTTGGAGACAGTGTCTGAGTTTAAAAGGTTGATGATTGAGGTTGTTGCTGAATAAAAGTACATCAGAAATACATGCAAAAAGATGAGACTGAGTTGTAAGTAGCACAAGAGAAGGTGTTGGGTGAGGCTGGTTTGTCTCGTATTGGCTGGTAAAGAACACTTTGCGTCGACTATCTTGTTTTGCATTACCACTGCAACCTAGCAACAGTTGTATCATAAATGCGAGGTGAACCTAAATGTTGTAAGTTGTGTTGGTATGTGGATTACATCAGCGTTTCCTCTCTCACATCTCCCCTCTCCACAATGGCCTAAAATATCCCCTTAATTCTGCCACCATCTGTGGTGTGAACCATCTGTCTTTTGAGCCACTTACTTATATCTTGATTGGTCACATCAGATGTCAGTAGGAAGAAAATGGAACAAAGTCAAGTGAGATGTTGAGTAAACTAATAATCAAAGTAAACCTTCCTAGGAAGAAATGTAAAATTTTTAGCACTGATCTTGATTGTTCGCAGGGGGCTACGAATTCATGGTGTAGAATCATGGAAAATGTAAAATCGAAGTTCCACTGTATAGCCTACCTACACATAGGCAGCAGTTGCTGCACATTTCCTACTTCTGCACCATCTTGAGGCTTCACTCCCATCAAACCCGGCAACAGGAACCTATTACTGGCACACACAATGAATCTGACCGCATCCTCCTCCTACTAGCCTTGCTACAACTGCTGGTTCCCAACCAACCCTCTCAACAGTCGTGCTTCATCCTCACTATCTCTCTCCTAGCTTCATCCGTGTGATCCAGAAGGGTGCAGATCTTCCTTTCCTGCTCCTCTGTTATCTATTCCTGCTGCATATTTTGCAGTTACAGGAGGGGGCCTCGGGAACCTCCCCGAAGTCCTCCCCACTGCATTCCCCCATGGTAGCATCCACAGTTTCCACTCATGCTAAAATAAAATGTCCATATCAAAGGGAAAAAAGTAATTTGTTAAATTAAAATAATATTTTGAGAAATGTTAGGTTTATTTCACTATGAAGGAAGGTAAACTCCAATGATATGTTGAGTCTGCTACAAGTGGAACTCCATTACTGTCAATTGTATGAACATAAACACTGTTGATTTGTGCAAATTCACATTCAGATGTCCTTGAAATCTGAGACACATGATTACACCAGACATCATTAAAGAAGAGACAAAGTGATTCAGCCCACCATAATTTTGTTTCTCTCTCTTACAGCTTCAGTGTTTGAAAGCAGATGTTGTGCTGCAGGGCTTCATTGTCAATACAGTGTGTTTCATAAGTATTTTCATTAAATGATGATCTGACTACCTGGCATTGGCACCAAAAACTGTGACTGGAACCTGAAACATATACTACTAATGCATATAACAAAATTGTAATGAGACTTGTTAAATCTACATCATTGCACAGCAAGCCACTTCACACAATATGCCACAAGTATATAGTATCTATCAAACATGTAGCTTGTCAGTATGGGATTAAGAAATTGCAAAAGCAGCCTAACGCAGAACATTTCTGTCAAATGAAATACAGTTATTAAAGCTCCAAATTCTACCAGTGGAACAGCAATTACTGATAGCAAATGGTCTTTAACTTCGCAATGGATCCCACACTGATGAGCAATGCTCGGGTATAGGACGAATGAGTGTTTTGTAAGCCACCTCCTTTGTTGGACTACATTTTCTAAGGACTCTCCCAATGAATCTCAACCTGGTACCCGCCTTACCAACAATTAATTTTATATGATCATTCCACTTCAAATCGTTCCGCACGCATACTCCCAGATATTTTACAGAAGTAACTGCTACCAGTGATTGTTCCGCTATCATATAATCCTACAATAAAGGATCCTTCTTTCTATGTTGATTCACAATAATGCCACTGTTTTATTACTTGCTCGAAGTGAAGGTTGTGGTAAAACTGAGTGTGTTGCAGCATAACTTCAGGCCTAGGTCGGTTTCAAAGACTGACCAGTTGGGAGATGACTAAACTGACAAATGTGGTACAACAAGATCTTTTTAGAATGAGTGTAATGACAGACTGATCTGTAGCCCAGCTTGAGGTCTAGCTTTACTTGAAAGGTGGTAATTTGTTTTACTGGAGACAGCAAATGTGACATGACAAGAAACAATTTGTTGTAACAAAGTTTGTAGCGAAAGCCTGATTTCACATATATTATAACCAAGACATTTTCTCCCCTATTCTATGGTAATATAAAATGAGATGCCTTTCTTTGAACTCTTCTGGTGTCCTCTGTCAGTCCTTTATGTTAAGAATACTGTGCAGTGCAGCTGTGCTCCTGAAGAGATTGGACAAGTATAGTGCAGGCAGTCTCTGTAGTAGGTCTGTTGTATCTACAGAAGTGTACTGCCAACAAAATGCAGTCTTTGACTTGCCTTCCCCACACCATCTTCCGTGTGGTGGTTCCAGTATAAATTGTTTGTAATAGTAAGCAGCCTTCCTGTGAACATGATGTGCATTTTATCTTCATGTTGTTAGAATTTGACACTTGCTTTCCCACTTTGTTATGAAACACCTTTTCCACTGATCTTTCATTGGCTACTTAACCAGTTGGCGATACATTACTTTACATTAGCATCCTACCTCATAGTGAGTGATTCTGATATTGTTCATACTGATCCAGCTTCTTGTCCCTTCCGTGTCCCTTTAGCAGTTTAATAAATTATTCTACTCAATACTTTGTCTTTCCTTTAAACTGCTGAGAACAGCACTTTAAAAGAACGTGTAGATCATGATTAATGTGTAATCAACCGATAAAATTAAAGATTTTTCTTAATTGCACACAAAAATAGAAATGAAACAACAATGAAATGATAACTACTCCTGAAACCATTGTGACCAATTTAAAAAAAGAAAATGTACAGGTGTAGCCAAAGAATTGGTTAAAAAATAACCGATAAACAAAAGTCAACCAGTAGACCAGAAACTTTGCACATACACGGAGTCAATATCCATTGGTACAGGCAGTAAAGATGATGATGTAAAAGCTCTGAGGATTAAAAAAATTATTATATAGTTGGCATTGACAATATTCCAACAGCAACTGTCATCAAGAAATGCGGGCATACTATTTATGAACCACTGCCTCACCTCTGACTTTTCTTTCGTGGAGGTACGTTACAGTGTCTCTGAAAATCTAAAAAATAATTCATGTTTTCAAAAAAAGAAACGAGGAGACCTGATACTAATTATTGGTCTACCAGTTTCATCCTATTTAACATAGTTTTAGACAAGTACTTGGGGCATTAAAAATGATTGGCAGTAAATTTTTTTGTGTTCATGGTAACCATGTGCTGAACAAATGAAAACAGATTATGTTGCAGGTATTTCCTCCTAGTGTCAATGCAATTTTGCCCTCACTGTGGCAGTTTCAATATTTGCAGGGTATTCCAGTGCCACTTATGGACAGCTGCATGAAGTTTATTATTGGTAGTGAATTTCTTACCCTGCATGACCCATTTCATTGCATTGAATAGGGTGTAATAGCTAGGAACCAGATCCAGTGAATGTGAAGAATGTGGCTACACATTAAATTCTAGTTCATTCAAGGTGGCAGTGGTCTGGTGACTGACATATGGTTGCTCATTGTCATTTTTGACTAGAACCCTATGGCCCCATTTTCCGTGGTGGCATTGTTCAATGCATTGGTAGGGCTGGAACAGTGGTGTGCAGTACTGGTCACTGTTGAGGATTGTGTTGGGAGGGAGCCACTCCACCAGCAATGTCCCTTCTTGATCCCAGAATACAGTTGCCATATGTTTCTCTGCAACCTCTTGGGACTAGGCCTCCCAGTACGCTTCCATTACATAGAATGGCGTTCCTTTTCTGGGGATTGTGGGTGAACCATGACTCCTCAATTGTGACCAGGCACTCAAGGAACTCTGCTGAATCTGCAGTGTAGTGTTGCACCAACTGTTGGCTTATGTCCACATGCTTCTTTTTCTGGGTAGTGGTGAGGGAATGGAGCATCCATTGTGCACACACTGTCACCACTTTCAAATTGTCGTGGATGATTGTATGGAGAGTTCCCTTGATGAACGTGTTGCCTTCATCAAATGTGCTTTGCCTATGCCCTATTATCAAAGTCATTGACACGCAGGGCATTGTTTGGTTTGTGTACAGTTGCTCGATACCCAGGGCTTCTGCATTTTCTGGCAACAGATCCTACCACTGGAACACTGATATCCAACAAAACATGGACCTGCAACTTGATGCTGTTTCTCCACATATGGCTAATAACCTCTTGTGGATGTCTAAAGCAGTCACTCCTTCCCTCCAGAGAAATCGCATTGCCCGTCATTGCCCAAGTTTCTGCTTATACATTGTCTTATTGATGTCCACCAGCATATTTGCAAGGTGGAACAAGGGCTGCTTCAGTATGCCACCTGTGGTAAGCAACACCATCACCTGGTGGCAGTAGACAGTAGTATAGTCTATCTTCGTGTATATGTCTACATCCACAGCAGACTGAAAGAGTTATAGGTGGAGAGCCAGTCAGTATTGAATGAACTAAATAAAACTCACAAAAAGGCGTAATCGAATGCATTAATGCGGTTGTATGAGGTGCATCCAGAAAGTAAGTTCTGCTCGCCTCCAGAGGTGGCATAGTAGTCAGATTGAAATGTGTATGCAGGAGTAAAGAGTAGGTATGTGGGAGTAATTCAGTGTAGTTTGTCTTGTGACAGCAGTGTGGTTACCACAGAGTGCTAGGATAAAGTGGCTGTTCTGATATTGTCTCCCGCCAACTGCAAGGTTTGTTTTGTTATCTGAGTTTTGCGTTTTCAGAAGCAATCTCTAGCAGAGATCAATCGCCAGTTGCACCACATATGTGGACAAGACATAAAAAGCAACAATATGGTCAGATGATGGTGCAGACAATTTGCTGAAGAGTGAACCGATATTCATGACATCGACTGTTGTAGTAGACTGTCCCTGGTGACATGAGAATTGATGGAAAGTGTACGCCAAGCAATTCTGCAGAAACAACACTTCACAATTTCAGAACTGTCATGTCAATTCGCCCACGTCTTGCTCGCTGTTGCACGAAATTCTCCCCCACTGACCTGGTTTTCACAAAGTGTGTGCAAGATGGGTGCCAAGGCAACTGATGATGGATGAAGACAAATCAAATGTCCGGGTGCCACATTGACATTCCTACAGCGGTACGCAGAGAAAGAAGAGTTTCTTGACCATGGTCAGTGAGGAAGAAACATAGGTGTCACATGCCATGCTAGAAAAAAGAAAAAAAAATCAATGTATTGGCAGAATAGTGGTTCAACAATCTGATGAGGGCGATCTATAAGGAGAGAAGTGGGATGTTCATAAGAGGCATTACACTTGTGCATGAAAATGTGTTGATTCAGTTTGGGTGCGAGATCTTAGACCATTCCCTCTACAGCCCCAACCTGCCCCAAGTTACTTTCGTCTCTTCAATTTCATGAAGCATTTTCTGGCAGGAAAAAGTTTCCACAATGACAGTGAGGTGCAGACTGAAGTGACATAATGGCTTCATACGGTTTCAGACTTCTACGACATGGGTGTAAAATTGATGATGAGCTGTTACAATGAACTCATCTGCAATGGTGATGACTACATTTAGAAGCAGCCAGTGAATCTATGTAAATATTCCAATAAATATTTCTTACTTAGTAATGTTTTTGTTCTCTTTATCAGAACTTATTTTCTGGTTGCACCTCGTAAATCATTTGGATACAAAGCAAACCACTGGTGGCATATTAATAGATCTATCAAAGGTTTTTGACACAGTGGCTCATAATATATTACTGATAAAAGTTGAATA
This sequence comes from Schistocerca gregaria, assembly GCF_023897955.1. NCBI lineage: Eukaryota > Metazoa > Arthropoda > Insecta > Orthoptera > Acrididae > Schistocerca > Schistocerca gregaria. Next base: position 433,296,573 of record NC_064921.1, read on the forward strand.
GTATGGTTTCAGAGGACTTAAAAAAGATATCAATGCCTGTAAGTAGCTAAAGGTCTGGATTTAATTAAAATTTCATTTAAGAAAAAAAAAGATTGCATCTATCCTAAGCAATACTTACAGAATGTCAGTCTGATGTACACAGACAAGGAACTCAATTTAGTTACTGTGAATCAATGTAGAAGTTAAACAGCTGGGCAATTTCTGACCCAAAAAGCTGAGCAAGGTGTGACCCAGGACAAAGTGCTGGGACATCTGATATTCTTCCTGTATGTAGATGCTCACAGAACTTCCTCAAAGGTACCAACACAGCAGCAGTATAGAAGGCTGTGAAGTTTACTATGGAATGACTCTGAAACTGGGCTGGAAACTATATAGTAACAATCACGATTACAAATACTGTTTCTATGAATTTTCACCACATACAAAACACTCATCCCTCTCAACCACTTGTGACAGTAAATGAGTAACCTATAAAAACTAACACTGAATTTTGATTCCTGGTCCTGTTACAACATGATCTGCAATGGAATGAACATACTTAATTCCATTTTATTTTATTGCAAGTTCCATTTATCCTGATTGCATTAGAGTTGCTAGAATAATATTTACGCACATGGTGTATGGTTGCTAATACTCGCACAACCCCCCCCCCCCCCCCCCCCCCCCCCCCCCCCCCCCCCCCCCCCGACACGGTATTCCTGCCTGTCGTAAGAGGCGACTAAAAGGAGTCTCAAACGTTTTGGCCTTGTGAGATGGTCCCCTAACGGGTTTGACCTCCATCCTTCTAAATTTTCCGAAGAGCGAGCCGATTGGGGAAGGGCGCCTTACAAGGAGCGATGTGTCCATCATGCATTACCATCTCTAGCCAGGTTTGTCGTCATCGCTTAGCAGTCCCGCTCACCTACCATCTCTTGGGCGTGGATTTGTTCTTGGGTGCAGTTTATTGCAGTCTGCTATGCTGTGTCGCTTTATGCGCCAATGACGATATTGGACTACATCACCTGAAATGCAGCACGGTAGCCAGTCCGTTGTGGTGGGGCCGCCATGTACCCTGTTGGTTGTAGCCCCCTGACTACACAGGGATCGCTCTGCTGATGCCAGCGCCGTTAACTCCTCACGTATGCCAAGGAGTAGATGCCTATCTCCTTGGGGCATTGGGACTCCCGGCAATGGCCATCCTGCCAGGTGGTCGTTGCTGATCCTGGGTGGCGCCCGTGGGGAGGGCCCTTGGTCGGAGTAGGTGGCATCAGGGCGGATGACCCGCAATGAAGCGTGGTACATCATCTCTTGCTGGCGGCTGGCCGCCAGTCTCTAAGCGTTCCAGGGCTCAATACAACGCAACTACATATGACCCCAAATCGTTCCCCTCCCTAGCTACACCATGGGAGTAACGAAAGACTAAGGATGCCAGCGAACCATACTCGCCCCGCTACCTGGTGTGTACGACAGCTGATGGTGAATCCTTTACATCCATGAAGCCTCAGTTCTTCGTCGAGCACTTAGAGGACAAGTTCAGGGAGGTGGAGGGCTTGTCCAAAATGCGCTCGGGCTCGGTTTTGACAAAAACGGCGTCCTCCGCCCAGTCCCGCCGGTTACTCGATTGTAACAAGCTGGGGGATGTTCCGGTTACAATCACGCCCCATAAGAGTCTTAATATGGTCCAGGGCATAATATTCCATCGGGACCTTCTATTGCAGTCCGATGACAAGCTTCGCGCCAATTTAGAGCGGCGAGGTGTTCACTTTGTCCGGCGCATACATCGTGGTCCAAGGGATAAGCAGGTTGCCACCGGTGCCTTCATCTTGGCCTTCGAGGGTGATACCTTACCTGAGAAGGTCAAGGTGATGGTCTATCGTTGTGACGTCAAGCCATATATCCCTCCCCCGATGCGGTGCTTTAAGTGCTGGAAGTTCGGGCATATGTCTTCCCGCTGTACTTCCAGCCTCACATGTCGAGATTGTGGACGCCCATCGCATCCCAATACTCCATGTGCTCTGCCTCCCATCTCTGTAAACTGCGGAGAGCACCACTCGCCTTGCTCGCCGGACTGCAGGATCTCCCAGAAAGAGCGCAAAATCATGGAGTATAAGACCCTGGACCGCCTGACATACACTGAGGCCAGGCAGAAGTTCGAACGCCTCCATCCTGTTCGAATGACTGCCTCTTACGCCGCGGCTACTACTGTTATGGCCCCATTAGCTCTCCCTTAGACTGCCACCTCTCAGAGCCGGAATGCTACAACTGCCCCCTTGATGGTGGGGGGCACTTCACTCCCTGCTGCTCCTGCACTACCTGCCTCAGGAGCAGCAACCCCCCAACCATCGGGGACATCAGTCCCCACTTCTAAGCTGGGGAAGCCTCAAACTTCCCCGGCTCGAATAGCACGGAAAGGGTCCCTTGGGTCCCTTCCTTCCCAGGTTTCCGCCTCTGGGAAGGGTGACAGCCAATGGAAGAAAAGCAGACCAGCGGCTGATCGCAGGGCTTCCCGCTCCTCCTCCGTCCCGGAGACTAACTCGCTGGAGCCCTCCCAGCCAATGAAACCCAAGGACCAGAGAGACAAGACGAAGAAGAAGACCTCTAAGGCCAAGGACCACGCGGTGGCATCCACCCCACTGCTCCCTACAGGCTCTGCGTCCGAGGATAAGGTGGAGATCCGGGCATCCGCTGAGGACCTGGATCTCGCCGGACCCTCAGACAACATGGAAGCAGATTGTACTGGTCCTCCATCGGTGGCAGCAGGTGACCCAGTGGCATGATCTGCCTCCTCGGCCCCTTCACGCCTTTTTCGGACATGGACAAAGCGATACTCCAGTGGAACTGCAGCGCTTTTTTCCACCACCTTGCTGAGCTTCGCCAACTCATCAGCAGTCACCCTTTCCTCTGCATTGCCCTACAGGAAACTTGGTTTCCGGCAATGCGGACCCCTGCCCTACGTGGGTATTGGGGTTATTACAAGAACCGGGCAGCTTATGAGAGGGTATCTGGTGGAGTCTGCGTCTACAGCGAATGTGTACCTCTTCACACACCTTTAGAGGCTGTCGCTGTAAGGATGTGGACGCCTCAGCCTATTACTGTCTGCAATTTGTATCTTCCGCCAGATGGTGATGTCTCGCGTCATGTGTTGGCTGCATTGATAGCACGACTGCCTCCTCCTTTTGTGTTACTGGGCGACTTTAACACCCATAACCCCCTGTGGGGTAGTGCCGCGATTACTGGCTGGGGTAGAGATGTCGAGACTCTTCTCTCGCAGCTTGACCTCTGCCTCTTAAACACGGGAGAGCCGACACATTTCAGCGTAGTCCATGGCACATTTTCGGCCATCGACCTTTCTATCTGCAGCCCCGGACTTTCACCATCCATCCACTGGAGTGTCCATGACGACTTGTGTGGTAGTGACCATTTCCCCATCTTTCTGTCACTACCACAGCGTCACTCTTCTGAACGCCCCTCCAGATGGGCTCTGAATAAGGCTGATTGGGGCTTGTTCTCCTCTCTCGCCACTATCGCACCTCCTTCCCCTGACACCATTGACGCAATGGTTCAGTCGGTCACCACCGGCATCGTTTCTGCGGCGGCATCTGCGATTCCCTGTTCATCCGGGTCCCCTCGGCGGAGGACTGTGCCTTGGTGGGCGCCCGAGATCGCAGAGGCGATTAGAGATCGCCGGCGGGCTCTTCAACGCCATAAGCGGCACCTGTCCTTGGAGAACCTCATCGTTTTTAAACAGCTCCGTGCCCGTGCCCGACGCCTTATTCGCCAACGGAAGCAGGAGTGCTGGCAACGGTATGTTTCCATCATTGGCGTCCGTACCTATGCATCGCAGGTTTGGGCTAAGATTAGGCGACTCCATGGCTATCGGCCTCCTGTCTCTGTCCCTGGGCTTTCGCTGAATGGAGTGGTGTGTACTGACTCTGACACGATTGCGGACCGGTTAGCAGCGCATTTTGCTCAGTGTTCCGCACCTACGAATTACCCACTGGTCTTCCGCTCCCGGAAAGAGCGGTTGGAAAGTTGGAGGCTTTCCTTTCACACGCGCCACGCGGAGTCGTACAATGCTCCTTTCAGCGACTGGGAATTCCAGAGTGCACTATCTGCTTGCCCTGATACGGCTCCTGGGCCAGACCGCATCCACAGCCAGATGCTGAAACACCTCTCTGTGAATTGCCAGCGACGCCTCCTAGATGTTTTCAACCGCATCTGGGTTGAGGGCGTGTTCCCGTCTCAATGGCGAGAAAGCATCGTCCTCCCCGTGTTGAAACCTGGCAAGAACCCGCTGGAGGTGGACAGCTACCGCCCCATAAGCCTCACCAACGTTCTTTGCAAGTTGCTAGAACGTATGGTGAGCCAGAGGTTTAGTTGGCTCCTCGAGTCTCGAGGCCTTCTGGCTCCGTCTCAGGGTGGGTTGCGTAAAGGCCGCTCTGCCGTCGATAATCTGGTCTCCCTAGAGTCTGCCGTCCGTACAGCCTTTGCACGCCGCCAACATCTGGTTGCCGTCGTCTTCGACATGCGGAAGGCGTACGATACGACTTGGCGATATCACATCCTGGCCACACTTCATGGGTGGGGTCTTAGGGGCCCGCTCCCGATTTTTATTCAGAATTTTCTGTCGTCTCGTTCCTTCCGCGTGCAAGTTGCTGCGTCCCATAGTTCCTCCCGGGTCCAGGAGAACGGGGTCCCACAGGGGTCTGTCCTCAGTGTCTCCCTGTTTTTAATTGCGATCAATGGGCTCGCTGAGGCGGTGGGATCGTCCGTCGCAGCTTCGTTGTATGCAGACGACTTCTGCCTCTACTACAGCTCCGCTGGCATTGCAGTTGCTGAGCGCCAGCTGCAGGGCACTATCCGCAAGGCGCAGTCGTGGGCTGTAGCGCACGGCTTCCAGTTTTCGGCCGCTAAGACTGGCGTTATGCATTTCTGCCGGCGTCGCACGGTTCACCCTGAGCCACGCCTTTACCTTGACGGTGAACCTCTTGCTGTGGTAGAGACGCATCGGTTCTTGGGACTGGTATTTGATGCCCGGTTGACTTGGCTGCCTCATATTAGGCAGCTTAAACAAACATGCTGGCGGCATTTAAACGCTCTCCGTTGCCTTAGCCACACCGGATGGGGTGTCGATCGGTCCACCCTTCTCCGGCTGTATCAAGCGTTGATCCAGTCCCGCCTTGATTATGGGTGTGTGGCTTATGGTTCGGCATCGCCATCAGCGTTGCAATTGCTGGATCCCATCCATCACTGCGGGATCCGACTCGCCACAGGAGCGTTTCGGACAAGCCCTGTTGACAGCTTACTTGTGGAGGCTGGTGTTCCTCCATTGCGGATCTGGCGCGACCGACTTCTGGCCGCTTATGCTGCCCACGTTTGTAGCTTGCCAGGGCATCCCAACTACCGTCTCCTGTTCCCGCACTCGATCGTCCATCTTCCAGACAGGCGGCCCCGGTCAGGGTGTACGATCGCAGTTCGCATCCGGGCTCTACTGTGTGGGATTGAGTTTTTTCCTCTCCCGCCTGTTTTCCGGGCCAATCTCCGTCTGCCCCCTTGGTGTGTGCGCCGACCATGCATTCGGCTGGATTTGGCACAGGGTCCGAAAGACTCGGTCCCTCCTCCGGCCCTCCGCCGCCGCTTTGTTTCTCTCCTTGCCGAGTTTCCCGGATCTGCCGTGGCCTATACCGACGGTTCGATGGTCTCTGGTCGCACTGGTTACGCTCTTACTCTAGAGGATCATTGTGAGCAACGGTCGCTGGCACCCGGGAACAGTGTATACACTGCCGAGTTGGTTGCCATCTATCGCGCCCTAGAGTATATCCGCTCCCGCTCAGGTGAGTCCTTTGTCATCTGTAGTGACTCCCTGAGTGGTTTACGAGCTCTTGACCAGTGCTTTCCTCGTTCCCGTCTGGTGATGGCCATTCACGAGTCGCTCCATGCTCTTGCCCATTGCGGCCGCTCCGTGGTCTTTGTTTGGACCCCAGGTCATGTCGGCATCCCGGGCAATGAGCGGGTTGACACGCTGGTTAAACAGGCAGTGAGTTCACTGGCTCTGCAACTCGGCCTTATGGAGTGTGATCTCCTGTTGCTTTTGCGCCAGAAAGTGCTTGGTGCCTGGGGTGACGAGTGGCGCACCCTGCCCACGCCCAACAAACTTCGGGCGGTGAAGGAGACGACCGGTGTGTGGCGCTCCTCCATGCGGGTCTCTCGGAAGGACTCTGTTGTCCTCTGCCGGCTGCGCGTTGGCCACACGTGGCTGACGCACGGCCATTTGTTGCGCCGGGAGGACCCACCGCTATGTCGCTGCGGGGCAGCTCTGACGGTGGTCCACATTTTGGTGGACTGCCCGCTTTTAACAGGACTCAGGCAGACGTTTGCGCTGCCTGATACCCTCCCTGCCCTTTTATGTGATGACGTTGCTATGGCGGACCTCGTGTTGAGTTTTATTCGGGCAGGGGGTTTTTATCGTATGATTTGAGTGTTTGTCCTTTTATTTCCTGTATTGACTTGGGCCTTTGGCCTGTGGTTTTAAACTGTGGGTTTTAATGTCATTTGGTGGTTGGCTTTTCCTTATTTTCATGGTCGGCCAACCACCTTCACACTCGGTGTGATTTTAGTTCCGTTTGTCTGGTGTTTGTATGTCTTTCTTGTATTGTGTCGTCCCTTGTCTCAGTTCTCCATTTTTAACGACTGACAGTTTTTATTTCGTGTGATTTTATCGTGGAACAAGGGACCGATGACCTTAGCAGTCTGGTCCCTTCAATCCCACACCCAACCAACCAACTCGCACAACTGATACATCACAATACATGACATTCAGTAATGTATTTAATACGACAAGGCATCAGAATTAATATTTTCACATGCACTATGAGACATTCATCTTAGTAATATCTGAACACTTGAAAATCAATATGTTACCTCTGACAATAAAAAAATAACTTATATTTATGCCCACTAAGTGGGACATCTCAGTTATTCAGTAACAATATACATGTCCACATTCTGTTATGATAAAATGAATTCTTCAACAAGTATTCTTTCAAATCTGAATTACTCTCGAATTTAGGCCTTTCAAGAGGAAGACTTTGGTATCTCTAAGTTGCTGTTGTGGCCATTTGCTCAAAGGTGCAACTTTTCATGTTACACTATCCTGTCTGAGCCTCTTCATCACCGAATAACTAATAGGACCTATATCCATACTTACTGTATTTGTTTCTTGGTAACGCTCCACCCTTCCTCCCAATAATTGATGGCTTCTTGCTGTCTCAGAATGTGTTGTATCCTATCAATCAAATCTTTCTATTAGTCAGGTTCTGCAATAAATTTCTTTTTCCCTCAGTTATTTGATCCATTTATGTCATCTTCAGCATTCTTCTGTAGCACCACATTAAAAAAAGACCCTCTGCAGGTCCGAGGGTTAGAATACGCCCAAGGTATTGCTGCCTGTCGTGAGAGGTGACTAAAAGGAGTCTCAAATGTTTCAGCCTTTATGTGATGGTCCCCTGTTGGGTTTGACCTCCATTTTTCCAAATTTTCCTGAAGAGTGAGCCAATTGCGAAAGGGTGCTTTACTTGGTACATCGTGTTCATCATGCACTGAGACCTCTTGCATCCTTTGTCAATGTAGATCTGCACCTCCGCTCATTTGCCAGCTGTTGGGCGAGGTCACCCTCCTCGGCGCGTTTTCCTCCATCCACTGTGCATTACCGTTGTCTGTGCTGACAACAATAATGGACCTGTTTGCTTGGTTGCACCTGATATCAAGCACAGTAGCCGGTCCATTGTGGTCAGGCTGCCTTGTATCCTGTTGGTTGTAGCTCCCTGACCACACAGGGATTGCTCTACTGATGCCTGCGCTGTTAACTTCCCACATATGCCAAGCAGTAGATGCCCGTCACCCTGGGCATTGGTACTCATGGCAATGGCTATCCTGCTAGGTGGCGTTTGCTGCGGCTGAGTGGCGCCTGTGGGGAGAGCCCATGGTCAGAGTGGGTGGCATCATGGTGGGTGACACGCTATGAAGTGAAGTGTACCAAGTCATCACTTGCTGGTTATCACGCACAAGCAGTCTCCAAGCATTCGGAGTCTCGGTGCAACACAAGGTAGTACAACCCTAAATCATTCCTCTCCCTGACCACACCATGGGAGGAACGCCAGGCTAAGGATGGCAGTGAACCTTACTCGCCCCAGTACCTCGTATGTGTGAGGGCTGGTGGGGACTCCTTTGTTTCAATGAAGTCTCAATTTTTTTGTTGAGCATTTAGAAGACAAGTTTGGGGAGGTGGAGGGCTTGTCCAAAATGCAACCAGGGTCAGTCTGGATAAAAACAGCATTCTCTGCCCAGTCACAGGCATTACTCACTTGTGGCACGCTGGGGATGTTTCAGTTACAATCACGCTGCATAAGAGTGTAATATGGTCCAGGGTGTTATATCCCACAGGATCTTCTTTTGTGGTCTGACAAGAAGCCGTGTGAACTTAGAGCACCGAGGTGTTCATTTTTTCTGGCGTGTCCATAGGGGTCTGAGGGATAACCAGGTTGCCACCAATGCCTTCATCTTAGCCTTTGACAGTGACACATTAGAAGGTCAAGGTGATAGTCTACCGTTGTGATGTTGAGCCATATATCCCTCTCCCGAAGTGGTGCTTTAAGTGCTGGAAGGTCGGCCATATGTCGTCCTGCTGTATTTCCAGTGTCACATGTCGAGATTGTGAATGTCCTTCGCATCCCAATACTCCATGTACCCCACCTCCCATCTGGGTCAGCTGTCAGCTGCGGAGAGCACCCCTCCACCCCTCCTGTCCAACCATTGGGGACGCCAGGAAGGGGTCCTTTGGGCCACTCTCTTTCCAGTTTTCTGCTAGTGAGAAAGAAGATACCCGCCAGTGGCTGAAGCGCCCAAAAGCAGCTGGTCATAGGGCTTCATAGTCATCCTCAGTCCCTGATACCGAACCAGTGAAGCCCTCCTAGCCAGAGAAACCCAAGGAGCAGCGAGAGAAACCAAAAAAGAAGACCCTGAAGACCAAGGGAATTGTGGTGGCACCCACATTACTGCTACCTACAAGCTCTACGTCTGAGGATGGGGTGGGGATTTTGGCCTCCGCTGAGGACCTAGATCTTGTCGGACCCTTAGACACAATAGATATAGACTGCTCAGGAAATAAGTCAGTGGCAGCAGGTGACCCTGAGGCATGAACTGCGTCATTGAATGTTCCATGCCTTCCCAGCGTCATGATCACATTATCCTCCAGAGGCAATGTGGCAGTTTTTCCACCACCTGACTGAGCTATGGCAATTGTTAAGCTTTACACTTGCTTTCTGCGTGCCTGCTTCCCGGCAGTGCGGACTCCTGCCTTCACGGCTACAGGGGATATTACAAGAACCATAGTGAATATAATAGTGTCAAGTGGAGTTTGTCTATATTCTGAACTCGGTATGTAGTGAGCCAGTGCTTCTTCAAACTCCTCTTTAAGTTGTGGCTGTCAGGATACAGACAACGCAGGAAATAACTGTCTGCAATGTATACTTCTTCTAACTGTTTCTTGTGTGTCTGTTGTTTTCTTGTCCTCTTTTGTTCCTTTTAGTGTTTGTTACCTTTCCTTCATTCTTGTGGTTTTCCTTTCTTTCAGTTTTGTGTTGTACATCTCATTTCTTTTATTCTGCCCCTTGTGCCATTGTTTTATTCAGAACAAGGGACTGATGACCAAGCAGTTTGGTCCCTTCCCCCCTCTTATAAACCAACTAACTTTCAAAAAGCTTGTATTCTTTTCTCACCTAAACTGTCTGTTGTGCATGGTTTCCCTTCCATCCATGGCATCACTTTCAGAAAAGACTTGCTAGCACTTAAATTTGTATTAGAAGTTAACAAATTTCTCTTCTTCAGAAATGCTTTTCTTTCCATTTTCAGTCTACAGTTTACAACCTATCTACTTCAGTGATCGTTACTTATTTTACTGCTCAAATAGAAAAACACATCTACTGCTGTTAGTATCTCATTCCTTAAACTACTTGTCAGTATTACTTGATTTAATTTGAGTGTATTCCATTACTCTTATTTTGACTTTGTTGATATTCATCTTATATACTCTTTTTCAAGACATTATCCATTCTGTTCAGCTTCTCTCCCAAGTCCATTGCTGTCTCTGCAGAGTTGTTGTCATCAGCAAACCTTATTATTTCATGTCGGTGAAGTTTAAGCCCTCCACCAACTTTTTTGTTCCTTTCCTTGACTGCTTGCTTAGTGTACATGTTGAATCGCATTGGGGGTTGGCTACAACCCTGTGTCACTCCCTTCTCAACCATAGCTTCCCTTCTATGCCCTTAGATTCTTATAACTGCAGTCTGTTTTTTGTACAGGTTGTAAATAGCATTTTGCCCCCTGTATTTTATTCCTGCTACCTTCAGAATTTCAAAGAGTGTAAGAGGTGCAACCCATAATAACAAAGACTTTCATTGTAAAAGTTAGAAAACTATATTTACATCATAATGTCCTTGGGCATGTGTGCAACAATTCCAGCATTTTTCCCATGTTTGAAAGTACTCCTGGAAGTCCATAGGGTGAAGAGTGTTCAGGACCCATTGCAATTCTACTTGGATGTCTTCAGTTTGGACAAAACAACACCCTTTCAAACCAGTTTACATCTTCGGTGATCTGGTAGAAGTTTCACAGTGTTAGGTTGGGCAGGAGGGAGAGTGGGTGCCATTGCCATGTTGTTTTTGACCAGGAATTCCTTCACAACGTGCCAGGTGTGTATGGGTGCATTGTCATGGTGCACCAACCACTCTTTCTTTTTGACAGGTCTTACTGTTTGCTCTGAACATTGTTCCTCAGTCACCTCAAAACCTCGCAGAAAAGCTGCCCATTGACAGCCCGACCATGTGGAACAAACTCCTTGTGCACTAATCCCCAAACTTCGAAAAAATTATCAGCATTGGCTTCATGTCACTGAACTTTTTGACCGTTTTGCAGCCTTGGAGATGATGTTTTTCATTCTGATGGTTGCTGCTTCATTTCATAACTGTAGACCCAAGCTTCATCTTTTATTACTCCAGATACAAATTTTGGAGTCTTGAATTCTTTTTTGCAGCTCAGTGCATGTGTGAATCTGAGGTTTTGTTGATCAGTGCTGTGAAGGTGAAGGACAAACTTCGCTGCAATTTCTCACATTCAGTTCATTGGCTAGAATTTGTTACATGTATAGTATGGCAGCCCAAGTGCATTATAAACATCATGAATTGTCTGCCTTCAGTCATTGTGAATTAAATTGTGCACTTTCGTGGTCATTTCCAGTGCTGTGCATGTCGATGCTGGGCCAGAATGTTTGTTTGCCTTTCGTAGATTCTCAGCCTTTCTTGAACCAGTGAAATGTTCTTGCTTGATTCAGTACACTCACCAAATACCCCTGTCAGTATGTGGAGGGTTTCAGCTGCCGTTTCCTTCAACTTGAAATGGAATTTGATGCCAATCTGTTACTCTTTCACATTATCCATTTCATAATTTGCAGAAGCACTGAAACACATCCTGACGTACACCACTACAACTCTCAACTGCGTGAACCAAAGATGACACAACTCTGTGCCACAGTAGCTAAAACGTATACCTCGAGATGACATCTAACAGTGGAATGTCATACTGCTACTGGTTTTACTGCTACAATGAAATTCTCGGATTTTGTGAGTAGCACCTCATAGTTCAATCAACATTGTCAAAAGCTTTCTCAGAGTTAACAAATGCCAGGAAGTTTCAAATTTAATGTAGTTTAATTTTGTGCTGCAACAAGTTTCCACTGGAGTTATTAAAGAAAAACCTACAAAATCAAAGAATGGAAACTCCACATAGGAAGCCATATACCTCTTCCTACATTGTTGAAAAACCTGCAGAAGTTGTGTTAAATGTTTTCTATCTCTGAAAAGCTGTTCAGAATAGAACATTTGACAACAGAAAGTTTTTTTTTGTTCAGAATCAGCGATAGTATCACACATCAAAGCATGTACCTTTCCTTCTGATTCACTGTGTTCTGTGCAAAATTCTACAAGGTGACTTTCCCTTTCATTCCTTTTCCCAAGTCCATGTTTTCCTACTATTTTTCCTTGTCTACCTTCACCTACTATCAAATTCCAATCCTCAACCTCAACTAGGTTTTCACCTCCGTTAACTGTGTGGATAATTTTTGCTATCTCATCAGACATACCTTAAGTCTCTTTGCAGGTGCAGATGTAGTAGACATTTAAACTTGTACTAATGTGGTAGATGTTGGCTTTGTATCTGTCTTGGCTACTGTAATATTATCACTATACTGTACATAAGAACTTACTCACTTTCCTATTCCCTTATTTATTATTAGGCATTTTTTTGCCGCTTTATTTTTTGATCTTCCTGTCACACTTCACTATTTCACACCATATCAAACTTCAAACTAGCCATTTCTTTTTCTAAATTCTCAAACCCTCCTACAGGACTCTAACTTTCTGCACTAAGGTGCCAGTTCTGTTTCTCGTAGAAATCTGAATAGTTTCTTCTTGTTGTGGATACGCTTTCACTCCCTATATATAATCTCCGCTACTCTAGAATTTCGAAGAATCTATTTTATCTTCGGAGTATTTCACGCAAGAGAATCCCATAATCCTAAGTCATACAGATATGCTGCTTATCCTGAGGAATTATAACTGCTTTAGTTTCCCATGTTTTCAACTGTTCACAGTACCAGCATAGCTATCATTCCAGCTGTTGCCTTGAAACTGCTGTGAAGGTTGCTGCCACCTTTTCAGCAACCATAAGAGGGTAATTCCAAAAGTAAGGTCTCCTATTTTTTATAAGTACATAGACCTGTTTATTTCTACAATGGTTTACATCAGTTTACAGCTTGAACATTTAGTCATTCTTAGACATAATCACCATTTCTGTTGATGCATTTTTGTAGACGCTGTAGCAGTTTTTGTATGTCCATATCGTACCAGCTCGCTGTCATGCTGTTGAGAAATTTATGGACCTCTTTTTTCACCTTACTTTTGGGGTTACCCTCTTACATTAGTCAAATGTCTCCACAGATTTCCCTCTGACGTGGTTCCACCTGTGGTAAAACTGGCTACATTTATCAAAGGTCCCTGATTTGTAGGGCGAGGATGCATATTTGATGTTTACATTCTTGGCACACTTTTGAAACATACAACTAAAGAAAAATTCAATGCTGTAACATTTATCAGGAAAGATGTCACAAGAATTATAATTTAATTAATTATAATTAATTTCAAAAGTGTAGAACAGAGGAGGAGAGGAACAATTGTGGATAACAATTCAGTGAACTGTTGAAATAAAGTAGTGAAATATTTACGTTGTCAGGAGACATTCGACATAGCACCAATGAAAGATTTCGTCTCCCACCTTTTGCTTCTCCCCTGTTTTATCTAAGTTGTAGATGCCTATGCTAACGTGACTGAAATTATGATTTGTGTTTTATGATGTTGTATTTACAGCTGTGAAGGATGCTAGAAGCATATTTAATGCAGAAGCTCTCAAAGCTGACCAACCTATTCAGAAATCGTGCACTCTACAAAAGTGTTTAAAAGTATTGAGAAAGATTGATATTACTGGAGAACTGACAGACAGAAGGATTAAATTGTTTGATGAAGTCAAAAACAGGAGACGACTTCGTGCTGAACTTGTGTCTCGGTTATTAAATGAGAAGAGGTAGGACATGAAATGTTTCTATGCTTAATGGTAGGAGTATTATCTGCCAAGGGCTGCTTGTGCATGCAAAAAGGTGCTACTTTTGTTTGTTTATTTAATCTGTGTGATCTACTACCTTGTATTGGATTTATTACATACAGTTGAAATAAAATGTTACAGTAGATGCTGTATTCAGCTACCACAACTTTCACCAAATACTGTACATATTTACTTCTATGTGTCAGTTATGGTATATATAAGAAGAATTGTAATATTAATTTCCTTGAACTGTGTTTTATCAACCAAGAATGCCAATGAGAGATTAATGTACAGTATTGTTTGCAGATCTTGTCATATTCATAAAAGAAAGATAAGTCACATATTCTGTTTAGTGGCTTAGTGTATAAATGTCAGACTGCTAATCAAAAGGCTATGAGATTTAACTTTTGACCATGGTCATCAGTTGTTCTACAAGCTCTTACCAAACAGTTCCTCGAAATCTGAGTGTTACTGTACTTATTCATTTTACCTTTCCACTATGTTTTGGTTTCTAATTACCATTCCAGACTCACTACCATTGTTCGTTATGGATCTATGCCTCTGCTAATGCTACCTAGGTTGTGTGTCTACTAATTTCAAGAACTAAGGACAGGTTTCCCTAAAAAATGACAACATTTTAAGTTGGGGCGTGAGTGCTTATCATCTCAGCTATATGTGCCCTAGAGCTCCAATAAACAGACAGACAAAATAAAGGAAAAAATATTTATGTGAAAATCCTCAAGTTACATAAGCTTTGTATGAATGATGAAAGATCGGGGAAATACAGGACATCGCAAAGTATATTAGTGTTGCAATAAAAAAAATACTGTTTCTTGATGTGCACTAAAGTGGTATTCAGAAGATAAGTTCAGATAGGACGCAAAATGGAAACCGCTAGGAAAATAAAAAATGTTTCACTTGCAATAGTTAGCTAAAACTTCCAGCTTCTTGTCCACATACTCATTGCTCCGGCTTACACATTTGTTGTAGCGTTGTACCAATTTTCCGTTATCATAGAAGGCAGCTGGCAGTGCTTTCCACCAATTCTCTACACTGGGCTGCAGCTCATTGTCTGTGCCAAAATTATGTCTTCATAACCAGTGGTTCATATGAGAAGAAATGATAAATCGAAGGGAGCCAATTACAGGCTGTATGGTGGGTGATCAAACACTTCTGACTGAAAATGCTGCAGGAGCACCTTCACTGCCCCTGCAGGGTGTTGCTAAGAACTGTCTTAAAGGAAATTCATGAAGTTATGTTATGTGAGCTGTGTAGCTTCACATGAAATTTCTCACCAGACCCTCGTACTTGGTGGGAGACAAGATTTTCTAGGCATTTTTGCATGCTCACTATGTGCTTAGAACTGAAGAGTGATGTGACATGATTGATGGACATACTAGAGATGCTGTCCAACACGTCTTGTGCAAAGCTTCATTGGATTTTCAAGCCGTTTCCATTACATGACCAATTGGAACTTAATTGCCAAATGGCCCTTGTATTTTGATTTGCTGAGCTAGTCACATGCCATAATTATATAAGCAAATGGAAAGCATCTGGTTGAAAACTGGCACTTGAAATTTCATAAGCTATCTTTAAAAACTAAATATTGAGAATTTTCCAGTGTGGTGTTCTTCTCATTCTTCTTGCATAAGCCCTAAGCACTGTGGTCATAGACTTGATTGAAGGGTTTAAAGCTGTGCAGCTATTTTTATGAGAGCTGTCTTAGCATACCTACATTTGTCACTGGACTGAGGGTTTGTTTGAAAGTGCATCAAAATAAAAAAGGTTCATAAAATCACCATCTGTTTTTCAGAGAACAGATTAACTCTTTAATGCAAAGGACATAAAATGGATAAAATTTCGGACACAAAAAACAGAACTTCATTGCCCCAAGATGGTTGACAGCTACTGAAGTCACATTTTAAATTCTTAGTACTAAGGAAAGTTGAAAAACATTCATGGTGGTATCAAATTCGTGATCTGTAACACACATTATGTGCTGCTTTCTTCACTATTGGTATAATCTCCATTGTGTGCGGCATTGAAAGGCAAAAGTCTGTTTACTTTCGTTACTTTCATTGTATCATCTCCTGTGGTATCAGATTTTGGGGCAACTCTGTGCCCTCACCAAAAATATTTTTAGGTCAGTAGAGGTGGAGTGGGCAAATCTTCTGCGTTTGTTCAGAGACTTTGTGTAGGCCCTCATTCAGGTGTCTATGAATCTAAATCAATCATGTGGTTTGTCAAACTGACAGTATTGACTCATTCAAAAGAAACTGCAAAATTCATTCGCTGAACACTAGAAAGAAAAAGATTTGTACATGGATAACACTTCCTTTGTATCGTACAGAAATGTGCACTGTTCAGCAGGTTTAATTTTCGATAGGCTCTCAGAAATGCGAAGTCAGTTTGCTAATGGCACCCTTATTCTACTTAGTGCAAGAGTTCCTGGCAGTAGCTGAGAACTTTTCTCTGTAATGCAATATTTATTTGTATACTTAGTCACATTTTTTTGTGTTTTACTAATTGTTTGGTTTCTTTTGTTCATAAATTTTCTAATCTCCATTTTGTAAACTATGTACTGACTTGTTCCATAACCGAGCAGCTGGCCACTCAGAACCTCTTAAATAAATATTGATGGAGGGAGTGTGAATATCATCGTAGATACTACCAACAGGATGATGTGATGTTCGGGGACACAAATACAGTTCTTTTACGATTAATGTACAACCACTTTCATTAAACTGTTAATTTCTTGACGTACACTATGCAGTCAAAAGTACCTGGACACCTATGACTTAAAAGTTCATGGTGCCCTCCATCGGTAATACTGGAATTCAGTATGGTGTTGGCTCACCCTTAGCCTTGATGACACCTTTCACTCTTGCAGGCATACATTGTCAGGTGCTGGAAGGTTTCTTGGGAATGGCAGCCCATTCTTCATGGAGTGCTGCTCTGAGGAGAGGTACTCACGTCGGTCGGTGAAGCCGGGCTAAAAGTCGGCATTCCAGAACATCCCAAAGGTGTTCTGTTGAATTCGGGTCAGGAGTCTGCATAGGCCAATCCATTATAGGGATGTTGTTGTTGTGTAACCACTCCACCACAGGCCGTGCATTGTGAATAGGTGCTCGATCGTGTTGAAAGATGCAGTCACCCTCCCCAAACTGCTGTTAAACAGTGGGGAGCAAGAAGGTCCTTAAAACATCAATGTAGTCCAGTGCTGTGATACTGCCATGCAAAACAGCAAGGGGTGCAAGCCCCTTCCATGAAAAACATGACCACACCGTAACACCACTACCTCCGAATTTTACTGTTGGCACTACACACGTTGACAGTGCATTCACCGGGCATTCGCCTTACCCACACCCAATGACTACAAAGTTCACTGATATCGAATACTTGGCAGTAGGTGGCAGCACAATGCACCTAATATTAAAAAGTATGTATTTGTGGGTGTCTGATACTTCTGATCACATAGTGTATGAGATGTGTGAAGTATACTGTGATAACACTATCACAGTAACATAGCCAAAAACAAGAATAAAATCAATAGCCTCAGCATTAGAAGCAGACAGGGCAAGATAAATGTGCAAAACTGGAAAAAATCACATGAATAAAATAAAGTGCTCTGAATGACTTCCATGAAAATTAAAAGAAAAATAAGAATGACACTATTTAGTTGCAATATTATGAAAATGAAACTTGCTACTCACCATATAGCAGAGATACTGAGTTGCAGATAGCCATAAGGGAAGACTGTCACAAATAAGCTTTGGGCCAGAAAGGCCTTCATAAAAAAAAAGCGCGCGCACACACACACACACACACACACACACACACACACACACACACACACACACACACACACAAACTCAACTCACACATGCGATTGTATTTTGTATTCTCTGGCAACTGAAGACACATTGTGAGCAGCAGCACCAGTGCATGACGGGAGTGGTGACTGGGTGGGGATGAGGAGGAGGCTGGAGTGGGGAGGGGGGGGGATAGTGAAGTGATGCCGGGGAGTGTGCAGGGAGAAGGTGGAGAAAGGTTAGGACAGCTATGTGCAGTCAGGTGGCTAGACAGAGCAAGAGAGGGTTGGCGGGGGGGGGGGGGGGGGTCGAGTAGTGGAAAAGGGGAGAAGTAAAAAGACTGGGTTCGATGGTGGAATGTGGGCTGTGTAGTGCTGGAATGGGAGCAGCAAAGGGGCTGGATGGGTGATAACCATGGCTAATGAAGGTTGAGGCCAGGAGGGTTACGGAACGTAGGATATATTGCAGGGAAAATTCCCACCTGTGCAACTCCGATAAGCTGGTGTTGGTGGGAAGGATCCATATGGCTCAGGCTGTGAAGCAGTCATTGACGTGAGGAATATCATGTTTGGCAGAGTGTTCAGCAAGAGGGTGGTCCACTTGTTTCTTGGCCACAGTTTGTTGGTGGCCATTCATGCAGACAGGCAGCTTGTTAGTTATCATGCCCACATAGAATGCTGCATAGTGGTTGCAGCTTAGCTTGTAGATCACATGACTGGTTTCACAGGTAGCTCTGCCTTGAGTATGGGGTTGGGAGCAGGGGATGTGTAGGGATGGATGAACATATTCTGTAGTTCGGTGGACGACAGATTACCACTGTGGGAAGGGTCGGAAGGATAGTGGGCATGACATTTCTCATTTCCGGGCATGAGGATAGTTAGTCTAAACCCTGGTGGAGAATGTAATTCAGTTACTTCATTCTTGGGTGGTACTGAGTTATGAGGGAATGCTTCTGTGGCTGAGTGGCAAGACTTTGGGAGCTGGTTGGAGACTGGAAAGATAAGGCACAGGAGATTTGTTTTTGTAAAAGGTTGGAAGGATAACCATGATCTGTGAAGGCTTCAGTGAGACCCGCAGTATATTTCGGGAGGGACCCCTCGTGACTGCAGAGACGACGATCACAGATAGCTAGGGACGTGTTGGTATGGAATGGGTGGCAGCTGTTAAAGTGGAAGGATTGATGGTGGTTATATGGATGGAGGTACTGATGGAGCCATCTTTGAGATGGAGGTCAGCATCTAGGGCAGTGGCTTGTTGTGTTGAGGAGGACCAGATGAAGCAAATGGGGGAGAAGCTGTTGAGGCTCTGGAGGAATGCGGATAGTGTACTCACCCTCAATCCAGATTGCAAAGATGTCATCAGTGAATCTGAACCAGGTTACAGGTTTATAATTCTGGATGTTTAGGAAGGATTCCTGAAGATGACCCATGAATAGGTTGGCAGAGGATAGTGCCTTGCGGGTCAGGATGTAGTTGGCCATAGCGACTATAAAGGCGATTGTTGGTTTGGAATCCATCAGGTGTTTGAAAAGGTAGTGTTCAATAACAGTAAGGCCATGGGCGTAGGGGATGTTAGTGTAAAGCGAGGTGGCGTCAGTAGTGTCCAGCAGGGCACTGTATGTCAAAGGAACAGGAGCTATGGAGAGTTGTTGAAGGAAATTGTTGGTATTTTTTTAATATAGGAGGATAGGTTCTGCCAACAGCCTTGCCACAGTGGTAACACCTGTTCCCGTCAGATCACTGAAGTTAAGCACTGTCGGGCTGGGCTAGCACTTGGATGGGTGGCTATCCAGTCTGCCGAGCGCTCTTGGCAATTGGGGTGCACTTGGCCATTGTGAGGCGAAGGGAGGAGATAACTTGATTGAGAAGTAGTGGCTCCGGTCTTGGAAACTGAAATACGGCTGGGAGAGCAGTGTGCTGACCACCAGCCCCTCGGTGTGCTGACCACATGCTCCTCCACATCCGCATCCAGTGATGGCCGTTGGGCCTTCATGGCCTGTTCAGGAGGGAGGGGGGGGGGGGGGGGGAGAGGGAGAGGGAGAGAGAGAGAGAGAGAGAGAGAGAGAGAGAGAGAGAGAGAGAGAGAGATATGGGGGGGTCATTGTGCAGGGTGTCTACCACCCGGGATAACCGGGAGATCCGGGAAAAACCCAGGAATTTTTTCATCTGGGAGAAAACCAAGAAAAACCCAGGAATTTTTTTGAATTCCGGGAATTTTTCATTGTTTTTGTTCTTAGTTAAATTTTTGTAATTTTGACTGGTAAGAACAAATATTCTGACTATGGATGTTACTGTATCCTGCTACTGCAGAATAATACTACAGCAACAAAACATGAACGAGAGAAAAAACTGAAATAAAACTTAAATTGCAAAGGAAATGCGCCATACACTGCAACTAAACACAGTGCTCATGCAAGTGTCTGCCAACAGCAAAATGTGTCAAAGGCTTTAGGAAGACTATGCAATGCTTCGTAACAACAAATTGCCTCCAACGAGCATGACGTCACAACTGTTAACATTAGATTTGTTTTAGCAACTACGAGTGGGATCATGCGCACGTGCAGTTGCATAGTACCTTCTTCCGCTTGTGGCTACAGGAACGTGGCTGTTGGCTGTGTAAGCAGTCGCAGGGGAAAAAAAAGCATCTAGTTGCTACCGGGAAAATTTTTACTGGTGCGCCCCAGCTGCCAGATTGCGCAGCAGCCCTGGATCTGTGAGTAAGTGTGAGTGTGAGTGACTGAAACAACTTCATCAATAAATGTAAATTTACAGCTGCCAATGAGGTCAACAATGGTGCATATTGGGCATCTACAGCCATTCAAGTGTACTCCAGGGGCAATTCCATTAGAGGTATTAGTGAGAGTGAGGAACGGGGCAAAGAAAAATCAGAAGGATGAGCACCAGGAGAGGGAGGACTTGATACCTCATGTTCATTATACATTGAGGCCAAGGAAGTGATTAATGTGTATTGTGATTCCTGAATATTGTTCTTTTGTGTGTAGTGTACAGTCTTGTACTGTAAGGAAGCAAGGGAGAGAATGTTGTTGTGGGTGGCTGGTACCCTCTTTCTACAACACAAATGCACATGTGAATCAATACTGTTCTTTATTTACATGAAGTGGAAACAGTTGCTTAACTTGATTAGAGTCCATGCTTTTTGGTACAAGTTCATCAGTAATAGTCATCTTGCCGACTGATGTCGATATTCACTGCTAGTAAAGTACATTTCTGGTTCTGGTAAACTAGTCCCGCTTAGTAACTAATCTGGTCACTATGTACTGTCATAACCTCTGACAAGCTAAACTTGCTCCTGAGTAAACTGACAGACACCAACTGGATGATTGAGTGAGAGAGGGCCTCCGGTCAGCAGCGGCAGCCTAAATACATGCTGTCGAGAGTGCATTGGTGGCATGTTGTGTGCGTGTGAAAAATGCCACACTATTTTCGTGTAGGGAGATAGAGAGGATGTGAAAGACGGCAGGGGGAGAGAGGGCAGGACGCTGAACGTAAAGGTGAACTGGGAGCTGTGACTGTGGAGGATGGCATACTCCCGACCGTATCCCGCCATCTGGCTTGCGAGGCAACAGGAACATACTCCAAAAAACTGCTGTCTGGACACACGTCCAGACCTGAGTGCATGTCCTGGTGTGAAAATAGCAACAGCAACAGTGACAGTAACAACGGGTCCAGGTCCATAGAGTTGGCGGGTGGAGACAAGGGTGCATCGTCCATTTGCTCCTCCTGGGGTGCTCTGGTGGCACCAGCGGGTGGCTGCAGAGTCAGTGCGGTCCCATGAGACCGTGAATCTGGGGGAAGAAGAGCAGCAGAATCGCAGGGAAAGTGACATGCACGAATTTGGTTCTGTTGGCTCCGCTGCAAACTATCGGGACCTGCAATCAAGTACTTAAAAGAACCAAATGTAATTCAACAAAATCCTGATCTAGGCCTGCTTCAGTGGCCTGTGCAATTTTTCTGTAGTGCAAGAGAAAAGATTCCAGCAATGCAGAGTCCTGCGCATCGATATGGCAACAATGTGTAGCAGATGCATAAAAATAAGTCTTGGCCAATCTGAAGGTGAGATGGGTGTCTGCATATCCGTGCTTTCCTTTAGGTCAGTACACAATATCATACTGATACTGCGAAAGCAATAAAGCAAAATGTTGCAATTTTTGAGCAGTGCGTGTAAGAACCAGCTTTGAAAGATGAAATGAGGATTGCAAAGGCTTGTGATATGTCACTAAAAAGAACTTGTGACCATACAAATAGTGATGGAATTTGGTTGCACCATACACAGTAGTGAGAACGTTTTTTTGTATTTGAGTATGATTGCCCTGAGTTTGGGTTAACAACTTCGAGACAAAAGCAATGAGTCTCTGTCTTGTGCATCAATTCTGTGTGAAAGCACAGCACCAATTCTGTAGGAAGACGCGTCAGCTTGTGAAAGTACTGCCTTGGCAGAGGCAAAATGCACTAAACATCTGTCACCGAGCAAGGCATTTTTGAGATTCTGAAATGCATCTTGACAGTCGTTAGTCCACACGAAATGTATGTTTTTGCGATGCAATGGAGCCGGGATCTGAGCGGTATTAGGTGTGAACCAAATGTAGTATGTCATCTTGCCTAATGCTGACTGCAGTTCATATACATTGTGAGAAACAGGCAGGTCAGGTATTGCAAGGAAATGATATTGGAGTGGGTGCACACCCAGACTGTTTATCAAATGACCTAAATACTGTAGTTAAGTTTGAAAAAGTCACACTTTTAGAGACAACACTTGAGTCCTGCTCGTGACAACACTCGAAAAAGAGTATCAAAATTGGCAATGTGTTCCTCTGGTGTACGACCTGAGACAATATCGTCAATGTAGTTTGAACAAAATTTCGAAATCAGCTGCTCATAGTAACATTGAATGGCAGGTGCGGAAGCACTGCTCAAGGGTAAGTGCAAATATTTGAACAGTCCTAAGTGTGTATTTACAACAAACACTTTCTGAGATTCTTCATCCAATGGAATTTGCAAGTAGGCATCACAAAATCTGTCTTAGAAAAGTAACGTCCTGCACCAAACCTGTCCACAAGTTCCTCAGGGCGAGGTAACGGGTAAGTATCAACTACTATTTGTGGGTTGACAGTAGACTTGAAGTTAACACAAACATGAATGCGATCAGAAGGCTTAGGCAGCAAAACAAGAGGACTTGCCCATTGACTAGTTTGATTGGGAGCA
The DNA here is from genome assembly GCF_023897955.1 of Schistocerca gregaria. Classification (NCBI taxonomy): domain Eukaryota; kingdom Metazoa; phylum Arthropoda; class Insecta; order Orthoptera; family Acrididae; genus Schistocerca; species Schistocerca gregaria. The sequence continues at coordinate 433,319,293 of NC_064921.1, forward strand.
ATTACACCACTATTTTTGCAATTATTTCAATTCACTGGCTACTTTGTCTTTTAAAACAAGGAACTGGGTGGGCCCTGAAAAACTTAGGCTGTGCATTGTCTTTCAGTGTAATATGTACATCTAAGTTATTGGCTTTTCCCATTGCTTCTGAAAATAGTTCAGGAAATTCTTTAAGCAAGCTAGCTACACTGTCTTTTGGTTCAAAAGCAGACACTGCATGTACATTGTCTTGGATGCTAAATCCAAACAAATCAAAGGCATCTAAACCAAATGTGCTCTCACTGCCTTTTGATGTCAACACAGAAAATTCACTGTCCTAGTGTGGGATTTGTAAGTGGCAGGCAAAGTACACTGCCCAAGCACTGGGAATGTCCTGTTCTTTGTAAGCAGTGAGGTGCTTGCTAGATTTAGAAGGGCGTGGTGAGCGTAACTGTTTGTACGTGGCAAGATTAAGCAAAGTTACTGAGGCAACTATGTCTAACTGAAAATTCACATGGTGGTCATCAATTCATAATGAGACAAATAGTTTGTTACAATGTCATTGCACAGCACTAGGGTGAGGAGGCGGCACAATCTTAATCTTACTTTTGTCAGATCCTGTTTTAAGTTTTGAAAACACAGTACTCATTGTATGTCCATGAGCCTTGTGGGTTTTTTTGAGTGGTCAAAGTTGGCATTTTTGTGCCATTGCAAACTAACTGCTTAGACATTTCCTCTTTTTCCACATGTGTATCATGTTGTGTTACATGGTTGGCATTCCTGTATTTTATGGTGAGCAAAACATCTTCACTAAATTCATAGGCCTGTTTACATGTCTGCGTGGTTGTCCATGCGGCTGTGTACGTGCTTGCTGTTGTGGCTGGTTGGGTCAGTTACAAATAAGAGGCGACTCGACCCAACATATCAGTGCCTGGTCAGACTTATCGGCCACTACAGCACATGAAGATGCTGTAAGATTTTGCAACACTTGAGGGAGTGATGGATCCGTCCTTTAAGAACTGTTCCCATGTTCTGCTATCTGGGACAGTGAATGTTATTGCATTGGATATCATTAAATCACTGTAAAAGTTGCCACAACTGCATTGAAATTCACACTTCCTAGTAATGCCCGTTAATTCTGTGTACCTCTCGAGGTACGTCTGTTCTGGCTTTTTCTGCTAGCAAAAGAACTAATGTCAGACTGCAGCTACTTGGACTTGCTGGTCATAGTATTGAGTTACTGCAGTGATTACTTGATCAGAGATGAGTTTGTCAGGAGATGCGGTTGGGAATAGTTTTCATATTAAACTGAACACTGAGACCCACACAATCCTGGGGAACTATTGTAACTTGATAGTACTTTGAACATGGTTAACTTAACAGTATGCTTGGGACTGAGTCAGGTATTCGGCCCATTCCTCCTGTGTTTCTTTAAATTGCAGGAACTTTGGTACACTGGTCGGCGGCACTTGTTGGGCAGATTGGTTGGTCAGTTGTGATTGTGTGACTGACGCAACTTGTGCAGCCAGTAATTGTACCGTTGTCAGTAAAGTAGCAGTTTGTTGGTTCTAAAACTGAAAAACTTGGGCCAGATCAATCACATTGGCTGTCTGCAGCTGAGATGAAGGGGCAGGGGGTGGCAGAGCAGGGAATTCATGGTTTACACAAATACTTTGTATCAAAACGCAAGCAAAGCCTCAGAAAAGGGAAATTTGATTAGTTCTGTGGCTCCCCTCCTGGAATACATGCAACAACACAACAAAAAATTATCAAATAGAAACACTTGAACACAAGCACCCCTGCAAGCTAAAACACAAGAGAAGCAAGCAAAATCTTTGATTGTCCCTGAATTATGCTCGTTCACCACTGTAGTGTCTTATACCATAAGATGACAGGGAAGAAGACACACATGTGAATTAATATGGTTCTTTATGTACTTGAACTGGAACACTTATGTAACTTGAATAGAGGCCATGTTGTGATACAAGCTCGTCAGTAATAGTCCTCTTGCAGACTGATGTCAATATTCGTGCTTCCGAAAGGGCGCTGAAAGTGTGTTGCTTGTGGGTATGTGTCTGGCCCCCTCTCGTGATAGGTGCACTCGATCCAGTGCCTACTAATTGATCTTTGCTTCACCATCGCCGACTGGTGTGTTGGTGACAGCCTATGCCAGCTTATACAGGTTAGGGCATTAACCTTATTTAGATAAGGTTACATGTTTGTGTTGGGGTAGGATTTATAGTGCATTAAGATGTGCTGTTCGGAGACGGCAAGCTTCTGTGGGTAGGGAAGTGAGATTGATCTGTCCTCATGTCCCCATAAGAGAGGGGCGAGAAAAGAAGAATGCTAGGGTTGGAGTGGGGGCACTACCTCGACAATGAAGTTTTCCTTTCCAGGCAACCAGATGTGATATTATCCAGGTGCAAAGCATTACATTTAGGTTTTGATGTGTGGGAATTGTGGAACAAAATTAGGAGGCTGGAGGAGTTGTTCTCAGGGGTACAGAAGTTAATGGATAGTTGTATGAGGTCTGAGAGAGGTCTCAAAGGAGAACAAGAAGTAGCTTGGGACGTATGCAAGATTAGAGGAGCAGGTGCAGGAGATGACTGGACTGGTACCACAACATCTCAGGAAGTGAAAAGGGGGTAGATACATGCTGAGGGTAGAATACTAAAGACAATCTTCGAGGCAGTAGATGCAAATTGAACGCTACAGCAGAGGCCACAAGGGGGTTAGTGGAGGCAAATAAAGTATCTATGGAGTGGCATTCCACGCAGATTGTGTATTTGGAGAGTGGCTTGTTAAAAAATACGCATGCTTTAACGGCTTACTAAGGAAGTCGTGGATTATGCCAGGGTCTCGGCTAGCACTCTGAAACAGGATCTGGAAGTGGTACAAACACTAGTGCAGGTACTAGATTTAATAACAACAATGAGAAGACTATTGCAATCACTAGGGGATACTATATGGGATGCAGCAGTGGAGCTAACAAACTTGCAGGAAGCCTCCATCATATGCTACATGGACAGGTAAGTTCAACCTTGCTGCCATCTGAGCAGTATCTAGAGGAATTGAGTAAGGTGTGACGAGAATTACTCCAAGAATTATAGGTAGTAGCAGAGCCAAGCAATCAGAATTTGCTATTGTACAACCGTTGTGCTATGGTGGGTGTAACAACAGGTAATGTGCAGTTGTACCTACCAGTAAAGGTACCGGTAGAAAGCGTGCATTGTTTAGATGTTACATAGTGTGCGCTTATCTGGAGAAGATAGCAGCAGTTTGAAAATTTGTGCAAGCGAGAGAGGAAGGGGTGGTACTATTGGCTGAAGATGGTTATCGACACATGGTGATGACAGAGTATGTGATTCAGCTATGTCAGAGTGAGGTAGCCACAGTATGCCAGGCTCGTGAGATTTCGATGCATGGGAGTACATGCATCATGTGATGTTGCAGAGGTAAAACAGAGGGACGTTACTGCCAAAAGTATTTCCTGGGAGCAGGTTTACATTGGATATACTGTGTACAATGACATAGTAGTCGTTGCTAGTTGCTATGTGGGAAAGATGATTAGAATTGTGAGGTAGTGGACTGTTAATAAACGGGGCAGATTGCAGTATTACAGGGCCCACATTTCATTTACCAGCTACTGCAACAGAAATTGCTCTGCCGAGTGACACACAGCTACAGCTGTATTGAGCAGACGAACCTCTAGAGATGTTGTCCAAACAAAACCATACCTTTCTAAACAACACCTGGGAACTGAGACTGAGCTGTTCATTGAGTCACACGGTAGCAGTGCAGGAGGGGCGGATCACTGCAGAGCAAATGTTGCAGCATGTGGAACAGTATCAGATCGGTGGTTAACAGGTAAGTGACCTTGAGCATCACAATTCCTATTACTATGGTGACTCCAATTCACACCGCCTAGCTCTGATGTATTTGAAACAACAAGCCATGGAAAAACTCACTCCAGGAGTAGCTAAAGTTCCCGTAGACTGGATCCCCCAAGTAAGGAATGATAGATAGATTTATGAAGCTGCAGATCAAATAGCAATTGTGTAGTAGTTAGGAGTTGCCATTTTAGTATTATGTACTCTTGTTTTACAGATAAGGGTAAAAGTAATTACAGTAGAGAATTGGGCGGAGCAAGACCCGAGGGACTGGGTCTTCCCTATGGAGGGGGCAGTGTAGTGGCGCTACAGTCTTTGGGTAAAAGTTGTAAGTCCTTAGCCAGGGTAATAAGTAGTGAGATAGCTGCCATGGAGCATTGCATTAGCTGCTGCGAGTTGGTAGCTGCCAGTGTTGCGACACCATCACTATAACAGATATGCAAGTAGATTGTGAGGTGAGGACAGCTGAGTGCAACAATAAGTTGCACTGCTTACTGGTAACGGAATAGCAAGCAGGGTGACATTACTACACCAGGGGAAGTCTCTTATTGTGAACCATGTAACGAGGTCCCAGGTTTTAGTGAAACAAATGTGCACCAGAGGCATATAAGTAAGTGTGGCTTTGGAGGCAGGCATCACTTCTTGTTATGAGATACTAGCAGCACCACTACAGCACCAGAGCTATGCCAGTCAGTGAGACAACTGGGCACTGCCAGCAACACCCGTGGGTTTGAGACTGGACTGTGCCCGTCGCCAGCACTAAATGTTTGTGGGACATGGTGCCACAGCCCCACTGACTCGCTGTGGGTGCAAGCTGCTGCCAATGCCTAGTTCCTAATATGACTTGGCACCTCAGTGCGAGCCACTGTCTGACTCCTACCAGAGGGCAGTGTCGTATCCTGTGCACAGCTCGGCTGACGTGCGGAGCACAGGACCACGAGGGCTCCATGCTACTGAGGGAAGAAACACATCACTGATGATGTCAAAAGCTGTAGCTTCTAAAGCCTGCCGGCCTACCGTGGGCTCGCCATTAGCATTGCAGGGCACCAGCTCAGCTTTTAGGGCAGAAGCTGCTGCCTATACATCAGTGAGAGGCGTGTTTGCCTTGCTTTCATTCTGTTCCCCCAATCCATATCATCCTTCCATTTTTCCTTCTCTTCTTTTTCCTACTATTGAATTCCAGTCTCCATCACAATTAAATTTTTCTCTCCCTTAATTATCTGGATAATTTCTTTTATCTTGTCATAAAGTGTTTCAATCTTTTAATCATCTGTGGGGCTAGTTAACATAAATTTGCACTACTGTGGTTGGCATTGGCTTTGTATCTGTCTTGGCTATGATGATGAATTCACTACGCCGTTCATAGGAGCTTACTCACATTCCTTTTTTCTTATACAGTATCGGATGAAAGCCTGAGTTACCTATATTTGATTTTGTGTTTGTATTCCTGTGCCCACATGACTAGAAGTCCCATTCCTCCTGCCACCAAACTTCACTAACTCCCACTAGGTCTAACTTCAACTTACCATTTCCCTTTCTAAATTTTCTAACTTACCTTCCTGATCAAGGGATATAATATTCCACCCTACAATCCATAGACTGGCATTGTTGTTTTTCCTGACAGACATCCTCCTGAGTAGTCCCCACCTGGATATCCAAATGGTTGACTACTTTCCCTCTTAAATATTTTACTCAAGATGAGACCATCATCATTTAGCCATACTGTAGACCTGCATGACCTCAGGAAATAAAACAGCTGTATTTCCCCTTGCTTTCGACCATTTGCAGTGCCAGTACCAGCACAACAAGGCCATGTTGGCTGTTGTTATAAGGCCAGATCAGTCAATCATCCAAAATGTTGGCCTCCTTCAGGCACCACACATTTGTCTGGTCATCCATCAGATGTCCTTCTGTAGTGATTGCACCTATGGTATACTTATTGCTATCATTCAGGCACACTGCCAATGGTTCATGGGGAAGGTACATTTTCTTAACATTCTTGAAATAGTAATTGCCCTACAACACTTCCTTAGGATACCCCCAAAATTACCATAACCTGCTGACTTTGCCATGTGAGAATTTCTTGATGAGTTCAGTCTGAAAGATAGTAAAGAATCCAGTCACAAATGTGGTCTAATACATGGTATAAACTTTTCTTTTATTCACTAAAGAACAATGCAGGACTGTATGGAATGCCTACTGAAAGTGAAGGGACATGGAAATTTCTTTGAAGCTGTGTGTTGATTTGCTGTTGGGAAATGTAGTTGCATTTCTCTTGTTGATAGAAGACGTGTACTTTAAAACAGGAACTCATTTTTGGCCTTTATCCTTACACTGCACTCTCAAATTTGAGAACTAAAGTTTTGAACCCCAGGAATGACATGTGTTCCAGTAGTTTTTTGACCAAATATTGTTTCTTGACTGGAGCCAGAATTGCTGAGTGCTTTATCAGATATTTCGGCATCTGTGTAAATTAAATTACAAAAACATTTTATGATTTTAATGCATGTGATGATTTCTGATGTTGTTGTCGGTACTGATGTTGTTGTCGGTACTGAAAATAAATTTAGTTCCTATGGTGAGGCCATTGCTCACGGTTTACAAAGACATCACTATACACATGTATTTTATGAATGTTATTGTACTACTATCAGAAACATGGATGATGTGTGTTCCTACTACAAGACAAATCTGTTTTATGATTTTTGTATTGTTTTGTTGTTAATTCATTGTGTGGTATGAGCTCTGATCTGTTCTTCATAGAAGGCTTTCTTGTATCCCATTTTCTCATGGAAGGTACATTACAAACAGTTTACTTAAAGTACCATTAAAGGATTTCTAATTTTAGTGACAGATTTTGAATTATTCACAATAATAATAATAATAATAATAATTTTTAAATTTCTTTCAAATAAAAAAAAACCTTTTTCTTGCAGATACTTAGAATATGCAGCTGCTCGTACAGTGTCCTTCACATTTGCACCAAAGAAGAGTGGTTTTAGGCTTAATATGTGGCTTCTTTCAAAGGGTGAAAAACTTCCAAGATTGCCAAAGGAAAAGTCGCTTGGGTGTCAAATACTCTGTAAGTTTTGACAAACATGTTTTCTTTTTTATATCATGTTGTTAGGATATTTGAAGCACATGCAAAGCTGTGATGGAATAGCTACCATTACTGGAACTAAGCACTCTCTCTGCTTATAGTCCAACTGTTTATTGTGGTGGAGTGCTGTGCAGAGTTCACAGGTACTTGAACATTTACCTCTGTATCAAATGAGTGATGGTCCAACTAAAAACATTGTTACCTAGCTGTTATTATTTGTAAGCATTACTTGTACTTTTCTGGTGCAGAATACAAGACAACTAATTTCCACTTCCTGGTTTCTACTACCAATGTATATACTAATCTTCATGTGCTGTATAAACTTTGTTTTTTTCTTTTTTTAATAAGACTGCCCAGATTTTTTGAAGTCAAAAGAATGAACCAACATACCAATGAAACTGTCTGTAGAGGGGGTTTGGTGCAGGGGGGGCTACATACTTAAGTAATATTAAAGGTATGGGGCCATTGGTTGTTACGTCAATTAATGGATAAAACTGTAAATGTGAACTGGCACAGATATTTTTCTAACTGCCAAGTACCTAAAACATCATTTCACTTTGACATTTACATTTCTCTTGCATGTATTTATATTGTTCATTTCATCTTAAGCCGGTTTGTGCATATTTTATTGTTGTGACATACTCTTTTGTCGTATTAGTTTAGGTATAGACAAAGAAAATAGCATCTTTCACATTTCCATGTCAGTGACATTACACTTTCTTAATTAGAGTCAAAGGTTAGTCTTTGAACCAGACATTAATAATGTGAAAATCTTTATGGATTTTGCACCAATTTTCTACTGATAACATTTCTGATACAGTCATCTGTAAACAGTTTCAGATAGCTTTTAACATTGAGGAGAAGAAGAAGAAGAAGTAGTAGTAGTAGTAGTAGTAGTAGTAAAAGACTCATTAAATTTTTATGGAGTACACCAGTTGCTACTTTCACTTCTAATAATGATGTTGCCTCACTGAATTCTACAAATTGTATTGAGTCTGTAAGGGATTTCCACAGACAACAATTGTGTGTGTGTGTGTGTGTGTGTGTGTGTGTGTGTGTGTGTGTGTGTGTGTGTGTGTGTGTGTGTGTGTGTGTCCATCCATCTCTGGCCCTTACACAAGCAGTTGTTTGGCTTGGCATTAATTGATAGTTGTTTGATGTCAAGCTGAGCCAAATTCTGTCCAATTGGCATGTTAGATTGTCAAAGTTCTGAACTGGGTGTAGGCCCTGCCCATAATTCTACATGTGTTTTCAATTGTGGAGAGATTCAGTGACTGTGCTGGCCAAGGTAGGATTTGGCAAGCATGAAGATGAGCTGTAGAAACTTTTTCCATGTGTAGTTGGGGATGATTGTGCTAAAGTGTAAGCCCAGGATGGCTTACCATGAAGGGCAACAAAACTGGTCATAGAATATTGTTGATCTATCACTGTGTTGTGTGTGTCGATGAATGACAACCAAAGGGGTCCTGCCATGAAAAAAATAGCATCCTAGACCATCACTCCCGGTTGTCAGGCTATATGGTGAGCAACTGTCAGGTTGGTATCCCACTGCTGTCCGGAGTGTCTCCAGACATGTGCTCACCAGTCATCGGGGCTCAGTTCAAAGCAGGACTTACCAGTGAGGACAATTCTGTTCCAGTCAATGAGATTCCAGGCTGGATGTGCCTAACACCACTGCAAATGGGCTTGTTGTTGTACAGAGGTCTGTAGTAGTCAGCAGAATGGGCACCTTGAGCTCACCCCCCCCCCCAATTCTGTGAATGGCCTGTTAGTAGTCCTTGTAGTTATTGAAACACTAATTGCACGTTGGACTGATCTGGGGCTCTGAGTGCCACAATGATGATTGCTTGGTCCTCATGTTCGATTGCCTCACTAAGTCAACCGCTTCCTTCTTGACGCTGTGTTCAGCCCTGGTTCACCCATTCCTGCCAACATTGTCGAATAGTGACATCACTCCTACTCAGGTATCAAGCAATTTGCTGATTACTCCAACTGTCTTCCTTGAGCCCAAGTACATATTTCCTCTAAAATTGAGTGTCTGCATATACAGCTCGTGTGCCTATCACCGAGGCACGATAACTGTCCAGTTGAATATACGTGATGAAATTTGCAAATACTTTACCCATGATTACTATCCATGCCAGATGCGCAGCGAAACTGTGCTACAGCATCACGCATTCATCCGTCGGCTACCACAGTTTACAATTTTTTTCTGTTGACACCTGTATGAATATTAATTTGTGACCAATTTGCAGATCTTCATTGTCATGTATTCTTTTCTTTTTAGTGTCTGTGTAGTCAAGATTTATTTCTACAGGAGACTAATTTTGTCTCCAAAAAGTCATCTTATAACATACCAAAACATATTCTTGTGCCCCAGACTTATTCAGTGTGCATGCCAAAATTCTTTGAAGTTTTCACCCAGCAACCACAAAACCAAAGAAGCCAGCTCTGGGCCAATGTGCCAATAGGAATATCAACACGGCGTATTGCTGATGTAGCAGAAGACAAGGCCCAAGCAGGCATTGCAAAAATCTCAGAGCAAGTTAAACAAAAGAGCAAATACTGTGATACTTCATAGCAGGCCAGTTTTTTGTAATGCCTTGTAACCCCAAGTACCACATTGCCACTGCAATAGTCAAATGCAGAAAGACCTGAGCTCAGCAAACCAGAATAATTATAGAGCCAACGCATCAAGACAAAGAACACTGACAAGTCCGATAAACCGGGACAAATTCAGTCATCTACCTGGAGCTGTCGTGTCATACATGTAGGCTCTGCTTCTTAAATAACGGAGTCTGTGGACGCACTCAGTCATGTCATCATTTTGTCTGTATCCCCATTACCAGAGAGAATGGTGCTCTATAAAGTTTAAGTGGAATCACAAAAAGCCAATTGATGATTATACACCTACTACATGCTTGCTGACTTTGATACCAAAACCCAGCCAACCTGATGCAAGCCACCGCCATGTTCTGCCATCGCAGCCTACATGGACATTAAAGATGAGGAGAAGACTGGTTTGCTGGCAGCCCCTCCACCACTGAATGAGGATGATTTTTAGATGATCTGAATGTTGTCATTCCCACACTGTCCAGGTGTGTCGTGTTCTGTAAACATCTGCTGCCAATTTGGTCTTCCCGGGGAGGGAGGCCAGGCCCCATCCTTCATGACAACTGTCACCCTGAATCACGCAGTCAGCTCTGCTCACCAAAGTCCATGATGGTCTGTCTGTGACAGTACTGAGTTGTAGAGCTGACCTGAATTTCAGAACATCTGTAATGAGCAACAGTCTCCTATCCCCATTTGCGCCTTCATGACAACACACTGGCTGCAGTTCACTGATCTGCAGTACCAATGTTATAACTTGCTGAAGAGGCACACCAGCAGTTTTCTGCAGTGCGCCTGGTGCCTGCATGCTGCACGACACTAAAAGCCTGATAAATTTATTATCAGGATGGATCCACAAGAGTAATTTGTCATTGCAGATACCATTGTGTTACTAGCATCCGAAGGAATAGCACCCAACCATTCTACACCACTGCTCAGCATACTGACATGCAGTGGCATGGGCTGGCCTAGGTTGCTACAATTTTGCATCAGGAAGTGATCATCAGATACTCTGACATCACTGTGTCTGGTGGCAACAGTAACTGTCATCTCAACGATTCAGCAATAACACATCAGCATCAATGTCTTCTCACAGTACTGGCACAAATGTGGTTTGGTGAATCAAAGTTTTTTCCTTTATTGATTGAACTTTTGTTTTGTATGTGTACCTCGTTTGGACATGGTAGGCTGTAGCGCTCTTAATCGTAACTTTCAAGTTGCCCTCGTCAGGCCCCAGGAGCCTGCAGATTTAACGCAGGTATGAGTTGTCAGGCACTAAGGCTGTGTCAGCTGCATGTAGCAATTTTAGACAGTTTGGTTATTTGGCACAAGATTGTTTTGAATTCAGTTGGACAATGAGACAGTGAAAGGACTACTAGATAATAATTTTTGCATGTGTTTACTAAAGTTTGTCTATTTGTGTTTGTTGGTGCTGTTGTCATTCTTGTTGTAAATGGCAGTTGTAGGTCGTTCAAAATGCCAAACACATGTTCTGCTGCTATTACAGGTGAGATAGTTGCCTCTTTGCCAGAGTAAGTATAGGCATTGTTACATGTGAATTTCCAGCAGCAGTAGGGAGAGTTACGCATGCAGGTTGTAGCTTTACAGGTTTTAATGCAACAGTTGCAAGAACGAGTCAGATGAAGTTGAGAGTACCCTCAGCTCCTTTCAATGCAACTAGCTTAATAACATCTTTCTCCTGCAAAATGACTGAAGGTGTAACTATGTTCATTAACAGTGATACTGATACTGCTGCAATGAGTGATCAGACAAGACTTCTGTCTGTGTGGCTAATTTACGATTGTCAGGCAAAGCAAAAGCATATGTTTTGTCACAAAGTTCTTAGTAAGGCAGAGATGTTTCAACAGTTGGCTGACTGTTAGCTTTATCATAAGCAAAATAGCATAAGTTTCTTCCAAGAAAAATTGAGTATTTTTAACACATAAGTGTAATGAATCAGTAGAGGCATTTTCAGGTTGGATCTGGAAGATCACTGAGCAGATGTACAAACTGATTTCTCTGCATGGTATCCTCACTGAGATGTCGTGTGGAATGAGGGTGGAGAATTCTGGTGACATGTCCACAGGTCTCAAAGTTGCTATGTGATTACAGGAGACAGACATTGCCCCCAAGTGGATGTACTAACCATTGTGCTCATAAATTAAGGATAACTGCAGAATGTGTTGCCACACAACATGGCACTACACAAGACTGGCACTAACAGCATCAGCACATATGGGACACACACAACACAGATCTGTAAGTCCATGGTAGTGGTGATAAGTTGAGAAAAAGTCCCGAAAAACGTGCTACAGAACGCCACTGTTTCCTGCGTATGTACCCTGACATCAATATGAGATATGATCGCCATGCACCCATACACAGGCAGCACAACAGGTTGGCATACTCTGGATCATGTGGTAGAGCAGCTGCTGGGGTATAGCCTCCCATTCTTGCAACAGTGCCTGCTGGTGCTCCTGAAGTGTCCTAGGGGTTTGAAGACATGCAGCAATACGTCGACTGAGAGCATCCCAGATGTGCTCAATGGGGTTTAGGTCTGGAGAACAGGCAGGCCACTCTGTTCGCCTGATATCTTCTGCTTCAAGGTACTCTTCCATGATGGCAGCTCGGTGGGGCCATGCGTTATCATCCATCAGGAGGAAGGTGGACCCACTGCACCACTGAAAAGGTGGACATACTGGTGCAAAATGGTCCCAATACACCTGACATGTTACAGTTCCTCTGTCAGACATGCTGGAGTGTACGTGCACCAATCATAATCCCACCCCACACATCAAACCACGACCTCCTTACACGTCCCTTTCAAGGACATTAAGGTGTTGGTGTCTGGTTTTTGGTTCACGCCAGATGAAAACCCATTGAGAATCACTGTTTAGACTACACCTGGACTTGGCTGTGAACATAACCTGGGATCACTGTTCCAATAACCATGTACTGTGTGCTTGACACCAGGCTTTACGGGCTCTCCTGTAACCAGGGGTCAGTGGAATGCTCCTTGCAGGTCTCTAGGTGAATAAATCATGTCTGTTCAGTCACCTCCAGACTGTGTGTGTGGAGATAACTGTTCCAGTGGCTGCTGTAATCTCTCAAACAAGGCGACCTGCAGTATTCTGTGGCTGTCTGTAGGCACTGGTGGTGAGAGATCAGTCTTCTTGTTTCCTGTCTGCTGGAATCATTGTCATAATCTTGATATCACATTTTGTGGCACATGCAGGGTCTGAGCTATGACCAGCTGTGTTGACCAGCCTCCAGTCACCCTAATATTGTAACCCTCATAATGTCATCAATATGTGTTCTTTGAGCCGTTTTCGACACATGGTCACCATTAGCACATCTGAAAACGTCTGCACACTTACTCGCTGCGCCATACTTTGACATGCACCAACACATCTCTGTGTACGTGAACTGTTGCCAGCGCCACCGTGTGATGACCGCAGGTCAGATGCGCCGCATGGACATAGTTGTTTCACCATGTATCAGCATTATCCTTAATTTATGAGCATGAGTGTAGATGTGGGCATAGAGGTGGTCATGTACGGAAGCAGTGTTGGCAACCTGAATGTAGGTAGGAAGAGACTTGGGTCTCCACATTTCAAATTACATGGTGTTAGTGACAGTAACTTAGTCATTAGTATGAGGCTGCTCTGGTTTAGTATAGTAACAGAAATTCTTCATGAGCATGTGGAAATGTTATTGTGTAAGGGTGAAGGGTCTTCAGCAATTCTTTGACTAGATTTTCTCAACAAATGTCATGCTAAAATTGATCTTTCACAGTGTAAAACAGAACTCAGTGGATCTTTGTTTCCATTGGGGGACTATAGCTGCAAATGAGGCAATGTTGCGCATCGCACCCATCATGATGGTGTTGCTAGCGAAACTGCTAACATGCATGCTAAAGGTTAGCTCCCATGATGTGATACTGGCAGGTATGGGAAAGTTAGTGTGGGTTTTTGTGAATACCGATTTACCATGTGAAGCATTATACGAAGTAGACTCACTGGTGAATAATGAGGGATTGGACAAAATGCATTGTTTTGTGCGCAAAAGCATAATGCATGTAAGTAATATAATGGCAAATTTATGGTTCCTGTAAGACGGGATAACTTGAGCATGGATGATATTAGTTTTAAAAGGGCTTAATGATTGCCACTTTAGATTATTAGACAGAGAGGATATTGACAAGTCATGCAGTGACCAGAACCACAAGCAATCCACAGTGTATCAGTGGTACTTAGGAAAGAGGGTCACTTGCAAGGCAGTGATCGGCAGGCAATGCAACTGTGGTTTATGCCTTGGATGGTCCTCTACCAGCATCACCTGTTGTGTGGCACTGTGTATCTACAGGTAGTAATGGGAAGCTGTACCACACATCAAAGTATACCCAAGCTGTAATCTATGAGTTTATAGATCACCATACTGGTGGAAGGGATAACAGAGCCAAGGACTGTCACTGACACACATACCATCCCTAGTGTTATGGAAACACTGGACAACTGAGCACAATGCCACTACTTAACAATGATGGATCTAAGAAGTGGATATTACCAGCTAGAGGTAGCCCCAGATAGTAGACCAAAGACAACTTTCACAGTGCCATGGGGTCATAAAAGCACCCTCCATATTTCTGAGGTCAAAAACGCATCCTCCATATTCCTGAGGTTATTAGACGGGCTGTTACGTGGACCGAGCCCTACAACAAGCATTGTATTTTTGGAAAAATCATTGTATTCTCAAAGGATGTGCCATATCATGTGAAATGCTTAGAAGAGTGTTCAGCAGCATATATTCAGTGTGTCTGATGCTTTGCACAGGTAAGTGCCATTTTGCACACACACACACACACACACACACACACACACACACACACACACACACACACACGGAACTATCTTGTGCACGTGCTTAGTGGGAAAGATGTTCCAACTGATGCTCACCTAACAAAGGCAATCCAGGACTTTAGAACACCACAGACATTGAAACAACTACATTCATTCCTGGACTTAAGTAATTATTTCAAAAATTTGTAAAAAACTTTGCACAGATTGTAAAACCATTGAATCAGTCGTTAAGGAGGATGTGAAATTCCAAACAGTGTTTGAAACATTGAAGGCAGCACTAATTTCTGATCCAGTACTGATCTCATTTTGAGAAGGAATTTAGCCTCTGTTGCAACAACAGCATGAGGTGGCTGGTCATATTCAGAGTCAGAATATCGATGAAAAAGAACATGTAGAGCATATACTTAAAGATAGCTGAACAAACCAGAGCATAACTGCTCCACTACGGAAAAGATAATGCTAGTGGTTAAACATGAGATGACATGTTTTGTTCTTTATATGGCTAGAAATTTAAGGCAGTAATGGATCACACGTCATTGAAATCTGTTAGGGCTGAAAGATCCTTCAAGTAAATTAACAAGGTGGGCCCTCAAACTCAGCGAGTTTGATTATGAGCTAATTCACAAACCAGGTAGGAAATACATACAGGAGTATCTAAGGGAAAGTATCACCATTTGTTCAGCCAGAAGAGTGCAGTTTGATTTGCTGACATGCAAAATGGAACTGTTTGCAGCGAAAACAGAAGCAACAGAATGCCAGAAGGAAATTTTGTCCCCAAGGTAAGAGCACATTGGATCTACTCAGATTTTGCCCAGGAAACTGTAATCATGAATTGCTTTAACAATGGGAAATAGTTGGAGGGAGATTAAGTTACGTAATAGTGGTATTTTGGTGAACGGCACAACTTGTCATAGCTGGGATGAACTTCTGCCTCCCACCTACACTCACTGTTAAAACTATACTGAAACTAACTGTTGAAAGTACTGCCAGCACCAAATCTATCCAGTCTTAACAAAAGTCTAAATCTAGACCTGATGCGCACACATTAGATGAACTAATTGCATATGGGCTAGGAAAAATTTCCTTGGGACAAATGTTTCAACTCAGTCTACAACATCAAGAAAAGATGATAACAAAATATCATAACCATAAGCATCATAACCACCAGTTTTGCCATGTTTCTAATGGCAATTTGTGTTCTTTACTTTTGTCTAGGACATTATAAGTATCCATTCTCCTGACCTACCAACACATTAGATACCTGTTGAGTGGTTAACTGATGTAAACCATAAAGTAGAGAATAAGGAAAACTGTAAACTTGTGATAGCTTATAAAAACAGAAACAGAGATAGCACAGTGATTACGGAAAAAGGTTCAGTGAATCAAAACTTATGAATAACGTTATAGAATTAAGAAACAAAAGCAGGGCCCATGTGGTTCAGCTTACATGAGCAAAGACTTTAATGCAGTGAGTACATTGTACAATTAGGTATGTAAATGTTTGAGATTGTTGCAGAGCAAAAGTAGGGATGAATTTTTTTGGAAGGAGGAATCCAGTGTGCATGCCTAAATTTTTTGAAGTTTTGGCACACCGAGCTCAGAGCCAAGGTGGCCAGATCAGGGTTGGTGTGCCATTCAGAATATGAACGTGGCATACTGCCAATGTAGTATAAAGGAAGACACTATTAGGGCATTGCCACAAACTTCCAAGCGAGGCAAGTGAAAGAGCAAACACAGCAAAAGTCATAGCAGGCCAGCACGAAATAATGCTCCATAGCTCCAGGCACTGGAATTCCACTGCAATAGTCAAATGTTGCAGTAAGACTCAAGCCCACCACTCCAGAATACAGCAAGACAACGAACACTGACAATTCCAGTAAATAGGGGCAAATTCGCTCATCCACCTGGAGCCACAGTATCATAGGTGGGGGCTCTGCTTCTTAAATACTGGAGCTTTTGGAGCTCACAGGCACATTCAGTCATGCCACCATTCTGTCCTTGTCACCAGTAATGGAGATAATGACTGTAAACAGTGTTTCAGTGATGATCTGCTACCTGCTCACTAAATTTGATGCCGAGATGCAGCCAACCCGCTGTAAGCCATAGGCATGATTTGCCAGTGTAGGCTGCTTGGACATCATAGATGAGGAGAAGACTGGTGTGCTGCCAGCCCTACACCAACCGAGGGTCATTTGCATCCCCACACTGTAGAGATGTGGCTCCTCCTGTAACCATCTGCTGCAGATTGGTCATCCCATGATGTGTCAGGGCCTGTCCTTCATGACAACTGTCGTCCTAGACCGCACAGTCAGTTCTTCTCATCTAAGTGCACATCAGGCTGTCTACAAAATAGCTGACGTGTAGAGCCACCCTGGGCTACAGAATGTTAACAGGCAACGCCTGTTTTTCTTCCCTGCTGCCACCCACCTGCACGATAGATCTGTGGCATCGGCACCATGACACATTGACAAGGTGTGTCATCAGTACTCCACAGCATGTGCTGAAGCCTGCACATAACATGATGCTATGAAATAGTTACATTGTTCTGTATTCATTGTTGCTGATGCCCCCACGGTGTAGTACCAGACAACTCCCACACCACCTCTTGGCTCCCTGACTTGTAACAGCTTTGGGCAGCCTGGTTCACTACAATTTTTTATAATTCTCCAAGATGTTGGCATCAGCAAAATGTGTAATTAGTCATGTGTATTTATCTCTCTCCTGCAACCTTTAATTCTAGGTGTTACAGCAAGTAGTCTTTTAAGTTATGTGGGAACCTCCATTTTTATTATTATTATTATTTCTGCCAGAATTCAAGTCTTCATGTGGCTATTTTCAATCTTCTCTCTTCTGTTGCTCTCTTCATTTCCATGTAGCTTCACCTTCTCTTGCCGTACCATCTCCTCCCTTTCGTTCTTCTCCCACACATTAATCCTTCCTGTGCATTCATCATCAAACAGTCCTGTCACAAAATGTGACCAAGCGAATTCTTCTGTCTTTTCCTTATAATTTCCACCAGTCTAAACTTCCTGTTCCATTGTTTAGTGGCAAATCAATGCAGCTTGCCTCATCAGACCTGTGTGTGTGTGTGTGTGTGTGTGTGTGTGTGTGTGTGTGTGTGTGTGTGTTGTTCAAATCTTTTAAAAATTTCCATATAAAAAAAGAAAACACATTTGCCATAAATTACAGAATATTACACATCCAGTCCCCCCCCCCCCCCCCCCCCTCTTGCAATATTGGAAGTTTTTTACTTCCTGCTAGTAAGCTCATACATTGTCTTATTTATCATTTATCACTTCACAAAAATGAGGCTGTGACTTGGTAATGGTATTAATTCTTATGTACATACCAACAATTCGGTGATACATATTTCTTCCAACAGTGAGCAAATGGGCAGAGACCTTGGTTGCCAGAAGTCTGCATTTTGACTGTATCAAGAATCAACATGTGAGACTATGTCCTGTGCAAAATTACGTGCAACATAGTTGTGGAGCAGAAACACCCCTTTGGACAGCTTCGTCTTGATGGCCTTCCATAACATCACCAGGAGTTTACTCCTGTGACGGTTTGTTCCTTAGTACCTGTTTACTTCTTCCTTAAAGAACATAATAAAGTACAGAAACGAACGGGAAAATTCATGTGTGGTTAGATGTGCCCTATAGTACATATTGGTACTAGACTTACAAACAGCAAGCTTTCTTGATGTTGAGTGCTAAAAGGAAATGGGCTATTCTAGCTTTCTCTGTGGCCACTTCATTATGCCATGACAATGAGCAACATAAAATAAGAAAACAATCATTGTTGGTGTAAAACTGAATTATAATAGGAGAAAAGTGGATGATTGATATCTTTTAACTTATTTCAGAAGTCTAGTTTTGAAATTAATTAATAGTGAGTGAATATATTTATAGATTCATGCTACACCTTGTGCAACAGAAATTAACGAAGTAACACACTGTGATGAGAAAAGCAGTTACTTTTTCTGATAAGTTATTGGTTATTCTAAGATTCCATGCCACTGGTAAATCAGTCTATTGAAAAACTATGCTTTTGGTATGAAAACATATGCACTGTCAGCACCACTTCTCTTCCAGGCCTCAATTACATATTTTTCTCTTCTGTACAGATCTTTAATTTTCTTTTTAATTTCCTCTGCTATTTTCTGTGATCTATGCTCTTTTAATATACAATGTATTTCATTTGATGATGTGTCATATTTATTCCTTTTGTGATAATTTTTAGTTCAGATGTAAAAAAAGACATGGATTCAGTTCATATTGTTAAATTACAACTTTTTTTGCCAAAAATTACCACAATATTACGATCTTTCGCCTCGAAACACTTTGACGGTACGCTGTTAAAGCTGTGAAGTGCACATGTGCAGTTGTTACTTGAAGAAACGCTTCTAAGTAAATGCTTTGGCTTCTATTGGAAGCATTTGTGTAACATCATGTGCATTTTCATGCACAGATAGACTTGTGTTTGGTCCTGTGCAACATGCAACAGCAGGGTGGGTGTAAAAAGTTCAGCCTCTCTGCAGGATGACAGGGACTCTTGTTGTATGTTAAAAAGGGTCATGTAAATGGGCACTACAAGCATAATCTGTTAGCATCACACAATGGCAGCCCTAAATAACACCCCCCATCACATTGCACTGTGATGGTTGGTTCTTCGCCTGTTTTGGTGGCATTCAATCCATGTGTTTTCACACCTTCCTGTGCTGCTTTGTCCCAGGTCCGTAGTGATGTAAATACACGTTTATGGTGATTAGGCAGTTGAGGAATTTATCTAGATTGATCTGGCACAACCACAACTGCTGCCTCAAATCAGTGGGCATTACAAATGGGTGTGAGTATTCATGGAACCCAGTGAGTGGCAACTTCTTTCATGTTCAAAGTGTCTTTTGAGGCATTGAAAATCCACAATTGATTTTTTACTTTTTCCACTATCGTCTTATTTGTGATTCACCAGTCTTCTGGCACCAGGGCCTCCATTCCTCTTGCAATTTCCGGTTGTCCCGACAGATAGGTGGTCTGCCATTTGTTGTTCATTGTTTAGCCTTGTTTGACTAAAGTAGAAATGTGTCACCTAACCACTGTCATATAGGAGAAAATCATTATTTCCACCAATTGACACAGTTTGTTGCACCCTTGTTCCTCTTCAAATCCAGGAAAAATTATTGCGTGATACTTCACTTTATCAGTGGGTTGCACTATTTTGTTTTGGCCCTTCTAGTGGGCTACCAATGTGATGTGATGTGGGATTTCAGTGTGCACCTGGGATGCAGAGGTACCTGTTCACAAACCAAAAAAATTATGAAGCTATTGTATTTGAAGTGATGATCAAAACTTTGACTACTCTCTTAGAATCTACTGAGTGTCTCATCGTTAGTGGCTTAGTTAGCATGCTATATACATCGGCCGTTTTTGCAACCACATTATAATTTGAATCTGGCATTTAGGTACAATTATCTTTTCAGAAATAATTGCTGAATATAAATTCAGAATTTTATCCTCCATTTTAGTATCTTGTATGTCAGTCATTGAAGAGTAAATAATTGGTTTCGAGTTTACTGATACTGCTAAATACCAAAGATTCCAGGGCTCCATGGGTAGACTGGTTAAGTCTTCTGCTTCCATTAGTGCTGAATGCTGGAATACTACTTCAGTCTGATATCATTCATCACTGCTGAGCAACATTACCTGCAAAAAGCATTTTTAAAATCCGTAATGAAAATTATTATTTACTTGTGATGAAATCGGAACTGATCTAGCTTTTCAGACATATTATAATGCTTTTCTCTAAGATGCAATAACTTTTTTGTGACATACAGATACATTGTATAGATCTATATATCTTATGTCATCTGCCTCTAAAAGGCACTATTGAGACATGATATTAATATTGTTTTAAAACTTCTCATTTGTTATTGTTAAAAAAAAACTTTTTCCTGCTTCTCCTGCCTTTTCCCATTTCTGTTATGGGATCTGCATTGTCACCAGGTTTTGTAGTTGGAGTCATGTATGATGGCGGTAGAGTATAGGCTTGTTCTAAGCACGTACATCATGTTGCCTGACAGCCAGTGAGCATTCAGCAGTGTTCAGAGTGCTCTGCTGTAAATGTAGTATGTAATGCGTGAATTATACGTGATTGTAATGATTTACTCAGTGAATTTTTATTCCTTTTGTTGCAAGTTGTCTTGGCTAATGGTGTTGGTGAGCAAAAAGACCACACAAGCAAACAAGAGAGAATTTGCGGGATAAATGCCTTCATCAAGTGCAGAGCAGACGTGTGAGCTCGTCACAACCGTCAGTTGGAACTGAGAACAGTGCATTCCCCATCCTTGTCATAACATGCATGGACCACCATTGTTCATGGATCGGACTATACCAATTTTAGTTATAATTGGTGGCTGGATGTCCTTCCTGATGCCAACACTCTTCCCGGGACAGAATTTGTGTACCCCCATGTGTCTGGAATAATGTCATATTTAAGTGTGAAAATTATTTAATTGGATAGTTAAAAAATCTACTCACCAGGCAGTGGCAGAGCACACACATAAGACTGTTGTGATTGACAAGTTTTTGTAGCCTCTGGCTTGTTCTTAAGGCAGAAGGGTTGCTGGGGAAGGAAGAAGGGTGAAGGGAAAGTAATGGAGAAGTTTAGGAAAAGGGTAGATTTTGGGAAAGTTACCCAGAACTGCAGGTCAGGGGAGACTTACCGTATGGGATGAGAAGGAAAGGCTGATTATTGGGTACTGCATCGGACGAGATTTGAAAACCTGCTAGCTTAAAGGTGAAAGATAGGGTAATGTAAAAGATACATACATTGATGACATCTTTACCATATGCACTCAGGGTGAGGCTGACCTGCTAAAATTTTTGAAATCTCTGAATACCTTCTCCCAATTAAATTTCACATGGTCCTATTCCGAATCCCATGCCACTTTCCTTGATGTTGATCTTGTCCTCACCAAAGGCTAGCTACACACTTCTGTCCACATCAAACCTACCAACAAACAACAGTACTTACATTTTGACAGTTGCCATCCTTTCCATGTCAAATTTTCCCTCCCATACAGCCTTGCCTTCAGAAGCAAACGTATTCATTCAGGTACAGACTCTTTATTGCAATACACCACCACACTCACTTCAGCCTTCACTGCACATAATTACCCCACCAGCCTAGTTAAAAAGCAGATTTCCCGGGCCATCACATCCAAACCTGGTACTGCTGATCCCTCCACAAGACAGCTTCGGAGCACACCATTGGCGACTCACTATCATCCTAGTCCGGAATGTGTCAATCGACTATTTCGACAGGGCTATGACTTCCTAAAATCTTGCCTGAAATGAGACCCATTCTGTCTGAAATTTTGTCCACCACACCTAGAATAGCTTTCTATCACTCTCCCAATCTCTGCAGTATTCCTGTCAGACCCTATGCCCCTTCTGCACCCATCTCCCTACCCTATGGCTCCTACGCCTGTGACTGACCCCGGTACAAGATGTGCCCTATACATCCTCTTACTACCATCTATAATAGCCCTGTAACTGGCAAAACATGTACTATCAAAGCGACAGCCATCTGCAAAATGACACGTCATATACCAGCTATTATGTAAACACTGTTCAGCATTCTACATCGGCATGACTACCACCAAATTATCATCAGGATGAATGGGCATAGGTGGAGGGTGTATACGGGCAACTCGTGATATCCTGTTGCAGAGCATGCTCTACAACATGACATTCATGACCTCGACACCTGTTTTGCCACGTGTGCCCACTCCGTTTTAGTGTTCTACATCTTTCATTATCTTTCCCGTCTATTTTTCACTGCCCCCTTCCACCTCTGTTATGTACAATGCATGTAGATTTTCACTCATATTAACTATTGCATGATGTCCTAGTAGTAATCTCTTGTCTTGCATATTACCCTGTCTGCCACCTATCTCGTCTGATGCAGTCCCCAACAATCAGTCTTTCCTTCAAATCCCGTATGGAAAGTCTCCCCTGACCTGCAGTTCTGAGTGACTTCCCGGAAATCTACCCTTTTTTTCTAGACCTCTCCAGTCCTTTTTCTTCCCCTTTCTTCCTTCCCCTTCAACCCTTCTGCCTGAAGGAGCCACTGGCTCTGAATGCTTGCTAGTCATAAGTCTTTTATATGTGTTTTCTGCCGCCTCTTGGTGAGTAGATTTTTTATCTGTTCAGTTAAATAATTTTATCAATAATTGATTGTGTTCACATGTGAGAATATTTTCCTGAATGTTTCCATAGCACGTCCCTGACTTAAAACAAGGGGACAGCCAGATATTTACCTAATTGGATGTGCCAAACTGCCTAAAAACCACTTCCATGGTGGCCACATCAGTCCTCTTTGGTTATCTAAAAGGCGGATTCTATCCAGGGCAGACTCGCCTCCCTGTATGCCAGAAGCCATGTGTCAGTGTGCTCGGCTGTCCTGGTAGGTATTTCAGCTGTATGAGTCATATTTGGATTAAAATTACATACTGGGCTCATTGTATGTCGCTGATTGCAGTTGTGGTTGTGGAGGAAATGCCAGCTTTTCAAATTATAAAGAAATAGAATTTATGAACTAAATGTCCTTTGTGGAGTGCAACTAAACCACTGCATGTGTGGTATTGTGAGGTGGGACTGTACCGTACGTTCAGTCTGGCAGTCCCCACTGCTGTTGTCATGCAGAAGGAACTAACCATAGTATGCTAGTTCGTATTTACACATCCCAGATCATTCTGGCTTGATGCTGTTAAATATTCTTCAGGTATGTTAGAAAGTATAATAGGGATTTGTTTATGATTGTACAGTTAGTACATTTATTGCTCTAGTTGCAGGTTTTCACATTAATACTATAAACTTTTGTTTTTCAGCCGGCGGGCATCACAACAATACCATTCATACAATAGACTTTTACAAAACTATCTGACACAATCAACAGTGCATCGTAATGTGATGGAAGATGAAACTGAAGACCTTTCTTTTGCATATACACTCCTCAAACTCATTAACAATATGTTCTTTGGAGAAATATCTCTGATCAAACAATTTGCCACCAATGCCATACTCCCATCATTATTATTATTTTTATTAGATGTTAACAATGAGAATAACTTTGATGGCGAATCTTTTTATGGAGCCGCATAATTGAAAGTGAAAATGAACAAGTTTTTTCTACAAGTGAGTATGAATTGTCATCACCTGAAAGAGAGAAACAAAGAGTTGAAAGAAATCACTATATTGACATATAAGAAAATGAATGCATATGCAAAAAAGTTAAAAAAGAAGCATAATAGAAAATATTTGTCGGTGACTACAAGGAAGTTTAATTCTGCAACAAATGTAGCTAATAAAGTTGTAAGAGTTTGCAAAATCCATCCAAAATAGAAAACATTTGAAAAATTTAGATAGTATAAGGGTCATGGTCTGATTGGCCATGATTACAATTTACTAACTTTGATTATTTTTTCTGCTAAAAAAACGTGATTGTAAATGCCTTGCTTCAAAAAGAGAAAATGAACAAAATTTATTTCTAAGGAAGAAATAAATATAAAAGATATAATGGATTCTGCCACAGCATTTGTAAACTAGTCAGTGTGTTAACTGCAGACAAAGGATATAGTGGAAACAGTATTTTCAGTGCAGACCTATGACAATTTGAATATGAACTGGCAAATGGATGAATTTTATCAAACAAGGGTGAAATGCACATGTATGCTGTAACAGAATCTATTTTATCTGTAACACATTCTTACGCTGTCCCAACTTCGTATGTCATTATTGATACAAAGATGTACTACTTTTTTTCCACCCCCAAGCACAAAATAGATAAATTGAACCAAGGGCGAGGCAGCAAATAACGCAGAAAACTCTTTTTAACATAGTTGTTGAACTGGCACTTCTTTCAAACTTACCAAGAACCATATTATTCATTGGTCAAAATGTTTTCGTTCCAGATTTAAAATACACCATTGTAGTGTTGCTTGACACTTCGATTGGGCAAATCAGTGGAGTTACATTTAAAGAATGTGAAATTCAGAAATCCTTAAATGGAAAACATATTCAACAGAGATCATGAACCACTAAATACATCCAGCTGTTAGATGCGTACTTTTTAGACAATATAAACTTGTTGTTCACAGGCTGGAAGATTGCATTAGCAATAAATTTGTTCTGGAGACATCGTAAGATGCATTACAATGAAACTACTTTTAGTTGTTTATCACAAGATGTCTTCTCCAATTGTCTTGGACGTGATCATATATGCCTGACAGATGTGTGGATATTGGACAGAGGAAACCGTAATGAATTTTAATGCCATACTAGAATCAGTGTTGTGAATAGGAAATAGTGATTTTGGTATAAAACATTGTGAAGTCAATGCTGTTATTAATTGTTTGCAGTGTTCTCAAAAGTTATGCTCAAAACATTTTGTAATAAGAACACTTTGTAATAAGACATATGAGCACTGTCATATGATGCAGCAAAGAAATGCCATTTTACAGTAGAAACGTCAAGTCCGTATTTGTCGAAAAATTGTATCTTATACTGATTGTGAATGAACATAACCTTTGTCCATATAATTATGCATGTATCTATGTACGTACATACGTTAAAGAATGAAATGTATTCATTAGTGTTTAAACAGGCTTTCCCATTACATACTGAAAGTATATTCTGGAGTTTATTTTTGTTAGGGAATAACACTGCCATTCGCATGCAAAACAGACATATGGCTCTTGAATGAATGATCTCATTGTCCGAAAATGAGGCATTTCTTTAACAGCAAGTGTTCACCACTTCATTTACAGACTCAAAATGAGCCTGGTATAAGAGTTTCACCTGAACACAACTCATACAGTTGAAACACCTACTTTGTGAATATTTTGTGCAATCAGCCTTTAAAGAAAAAAGAAAATGGAAAAACTGTAATTTCATATGAAGCTTTTTGTTGGACGATTGTTTAAAATTTTTTCAAGGCCAAAGTCAATAACAAAGTGTCTCAAACAACTGTGCTCAACTTCGGTAATAAATAGAACCTACAGAGAATTTTGTTTATTATAGGTTTGACCAGAGCTCAAATGTAGACGCAACGAATTGCCCAAAAAAATGTGACAGAGGAAATGTAAAATCCTTGAACAACATTGTAACAGGAGATGAAACATGATTATATTCATACAATCCATAAACTAAGCAGTTGTTTGCTGTTTACAGTTTCCAGTATGAACCGAAATCAACAAAATGGCTTGTTCATGAACCACTTCAAAGAAAATGGTTTCTTGTTTCTTTGGTTACAGTTGATGAATTGCAATCATTGCTTAGAAAACTGAAAAAAAAGTTAATACAGAATTAAATGCAATAATTTGTTTGCTACGAGCCATCGATAAATAAGGAATAACAGCTGAAAACATTGCATCATTCCTCATCATCATGATGTCAACTGTCAAATGGCACACCACGCAATTGATTATTTGATTGAGGAAATATTTGAATTTGTTTCATTCTTGTTGTTTATTACTTGATGGTGCCTGTTTTTCTTTCTCCCCATATGTCAAATAAAAAATACATGAATGTCGATTATCATCACTTCAAGAAGCTGTTGAATTCTCCCAAAACCATGTTTTTGAGCCACGACCATCAGAATTTAAAAAGTAGTTTCAAAAATTCACACATGTGTAAAAATGTGTAAATTTTGAAAGTGGATATTTTGAGATACAATAAAGGATTTGTACCTAAAAAAAATTTCTCCCTCATGTTGTATAAAGTGAATCTGAGAATGAATCATCCATGCAAATAGAGTAGGTACTGAGCAGCAGAGTAGCCTCCTCTTCCCTTTCCACATAGATATCTCAAATTAACATTTTACAGTAAAATTTTCTCTGGTTAATTCTAACTCATGACTTTTGATTTACAGGTTATTTGGCTCGAGAAACTGTGTCACAAATAATGGACCTTACCTTTCTAGCCAGAGAAGATATGACAATTACACGTGATCCAGTTAACAAAAATTATCCAGCGCTGTTTGGACCAAATCTGCCTCAATTTCCTATGGAAGGAGTAGAGAAGATTGTAAGTGTTTCGCCTTAAGTGTAAATTCTACTTCTTGGTGCTTTTCCTAACCACTGCCTCAACCAACATTATGTCCTTAAAATATGACAGATCAAAGCTTACACAATTCACAGACAAATGGGATACAAGGTTTATCTCCCTTATGGAAATTGAAGACTATAGGAACAGAAAGGGTATTGGACCACAAATCTAAAATAATCACAGAATCAAGTGAATGACGTGATCACAAGACAGCATCTATGAGAAAAAAAGGAAAAGAAAACATTCCTTTTGTACAGATATATGAGGGACATTTCATAAATAATGCACCCTTTTTTTTCTTTTTTTTCCATATACATTTGTTTTTTTGTATATTTCAGTCTCTCTGTACAGTCTTCCAATATAGCCTCCCAGCTTCTCTCTAACTGAATCCCAATGTCTTGGAAGATCTGTTATTCCATCCAAGACACTACTACCGTCCAGCTGTCGAATGACTTGGATAACAGTGGTAGAGAGCGCTTCGAGAGAAATAAGATGACATCCATGCCAAGGTTTTCTTCAACTTCATGAACAAGTTGAAGTCTTGTGGACTCATGTCTGGGCTGTAGGGAGGATGTAGCAAAACTTCCCATCTGTATTTGTGCAGTCTTTTGGGGTACAACATTGCCGATATGTATATGAGCACTGTGATTGGGAATGAGTGGCTCAGCTTTAAGCAACTGAGGACAGGTTTCATTGTGCATTTTTCTGAACAGGTTTTGCATGAAGTTACAATAATGCATTGCTGTGAGACTTGATCCACATGGGACTCTGTCATGGAGATTCCTTGGTGATCATAAGCAAAAATCACCTTTTTTTATCTGGAGAATCTGAAGGTCTCCACTCACTGGACTGTGATTTCAACTCTGTTTCAAAGTCTCTAGTCCTTGTTTCATCAGTAGTGACATTTCAACACATGAATCCTTGACCTTCACAGTTGAAGCATTGTCTGAGCAAGGTTACAATGTCAAGGCATTACTGCTTCTCTCCAGCAGTAAAACAGTGTGGGACCCATCTACATCTACATCTACATGACTACTCTGCAATTCACATTTAAGTGCTTGGCAGAGGGTTCATCGAACCACCATCATACTATCTCTCTACTATTCCACTCCCGAACAGCGAGCAAGAAAAATGAACACCTAAACCTTTCTGTCCGAGCTCTAATTTCTCTTATTTCATTTTGGTGATCATTCCTACCTATGTAGGTTGGGCTCAACAAAATATTTTCGCATTCGGAAGAGAAAGTTGGTGACTGAAATTTCGTAAAAAGGTCTCGCCGCGACGAAAAATGTCTATGCTGTAATGACTTCCATCCCAACTTGTGTATCATATCTGCCACACTCTCTCCCCTATAACGCGATAATACAAAACGAGCTGCCCTTTTTTGCACCCTTTCGATGTCCTCCGTCAATCCCACCTGGTAAGGATCCCACACCGCGCAGCAATATTCTAACAGAGGAAGAACGAGTGTAGTGTAAGCTGTCTCTTTAGTGGACTTGTTGCATCTTCTGAATGTCCTGCCAATGAAACGCAACCTTTGGCTCGCCTTCCCCACAATATTGTCTATGTGGTCTTTCCAACTGAAGTTGTTCGTAATTTTAACACCCAGGTACTTAGTTGAATTGACAGCCTTGAGAATTGTACTATTTATCGAGTAATCGAATTCCAACGGATTTCTTTTGGAACTCATGTGGATCATCTCACACTTTTCGTTATTTAGCGTCAACTGCCACCTGACACACCATACAGCAATCTTTTCTAAATCGCTTTGCAGCTGATACTGGTCTTCGGATGACCTTACTAGACGGTAAATTACAGCATCATCTGCGAACAGTCTAAGAGAACTGCTCAGATTGTCACCCAGGTCATTTATATAGATCAGGAACAGTAGAGGTCCCAGGACGCTTCCCTGGGGAACACCTGATATCACTTCAGTTTTACTCGATGATTTGCCGTCTATTACTACGAACTGCGACCTTCCTGACAGGAAATCACGAATCCAGTCGCACAACTGAGATGATACCCATCTCGGAGAATTGTTTCTTATCTTCAAAACATTTGTCAAAGTACAGAAGCCTGATGTTGGAGGAATTCCTGTGGCATCAGAGTGTTTCTCACTACACACACACACACTGATCTTCTTCAAGAGTATCTGCCACAAGTTTCACACTTCTCTCGTCTGTTGACATTTTTGGCCTTCTGGGTCTTATTACCTACTCGTATGTTCATATGACCACGGCAAAAATGATTAACCCAACGTGAAACTGTACTATGGTCCACTGTAAACTTACCACACACCTGACTCGATGGGCTGTGGATTTCTGTCGGGTTTTTACCGTGTAAAGGTTACATATTGATGTACAACCTCTGCTCTTGAACAGTCACAGTACCCAAAGCTCCTGCACGGTCCATTTCTACCTTTTGCCAATTCTGTGTTACAGTACACAGTGAAAAAACAAAAACACATGCTTCTTCCTCAAGCCCCCTACTTCATCTGGTATAATTTTCAGTGTTTTTGCATCAAAAATCCACAGTAATACCAACCTGAGCATTATTGTATGAAAAGTTGCTTGTATTTAAAGTGAAGCAGTATTCAGTTCAAAGACTGTTTTAAATATCACAGTGCTTTACTAGGCATGGTCCTGTTGGAGGCAGTATGACATTACCTTCCTCTGACTTTTCCTATCAGTTATAGGAGAACATACAGTTTAATGTGGATTCCAGTGCAGCTTGGCATTTTTCATACCAACAAATATTCGTGGAGGTGGAAGAAGTGATAAGTGACAGATAAAAATCCTATGCTTGATCAGGGATTGAACCAGAGATCTCCTGATTTGTAATGACACATTTTACCATTGAGCCACACAAGAAACAAACAAAAAAAATTGCTATTTACACTTCTTAAGTAGTTGCCTTTGCTCCCAGTTGATGCATAAATTGATTTCTCTTAGACTGCTGTTCACTTGGGAGTGTGTATCCCTGAGAGGTACTTCAAAAAATTTGTTTTTATGTCTCTGAATAATTTTCAATATATTCAATAGACCAGTTGCTGTTGCTGTTAAAGTTAAAACTGTTGCAAAAATGTCATAACATTATGTAATGTAAACAGTATTTGAAATTTGTAAATACTAAATACACTCTGATACAAATAACTTTCAATAAATAAAATCAAATACCACTCTTTCAGCAAATATAAAGTCTACACTCCCCCTCCCCATCTTAGTCCAGTATTCTATTGAAAGTACAATACTGTGTACAGCCATGGAGAGTGTAAACATATGGCCATGGACAGTGTAAACATAAATTCAAAATTTCCTGAAAAAAAAAATTACTGATGTCGTAGTTTCTGTGTATCTCATCTCATCAGCCCTGTAAATGGCTGTTTAGTTCTTTTTTTATGTAAGGCATAGTAACAATGACTTTACAATATTATGACAAAATAGCATCCTTTCTCTATCTATTGGTTTCTAAATTCCAAGTTGAAACACTTAGTTACACGATTTTTTCTTGAACATGCCTGCATGAAATGGCATTAATGGCTTTACTGTTATTGTTTTTAATCCTGAATTTCTCAGATGGATGGCATCCATCACAATGTTATTACATTTTTGCACCAGTTTTAATTTTAATATCAACAGGAACTGGTACACTGTATATATTGAAAAATACAGAGCAGTTACAGATGATTAGTGTTCTTTGTTCAGCCACAAAAAGCGACACAGTAACGGGGGAATCGTTAGTATGAGTTTAGTAAGACATATACTGGAGTGAATATTCAGTAAATCAAATTTTCATGCGAGAAGAGACACGTAAGGCACGCTAAGATGGCAAAGGACTGCAACAGCCATGATTCCAGTTCGAACAGTAACAATGAAATGCAGGCAGTCAACAGGTCATAGGTGAGAACTATGAGGAGAGGAAGAGGGAGATAATACCCAGAGGTGGGTGATGTTTTGTTCAGTGTCCTCAACCAAGCTCCCTAGTTCGGTAGAAGTCATTGGACTTTGCCCTGCTGATGTTTTGTGTCTGCCAGCTGACAATATTGCCAGGCTATAACAATAAACTACATGAATGTACCACAGCTGTTACAAAGTGACTGTCATGTCAAGTCAACCAGTAAGCTTGGATTGTCCTCACCTTCTGCCTCCCCCCACCCACCATCTCTCCTCTTGGCTGCCCACGTACTGGGCTGGGAGTTGGGGAGAGCTCGCTTCCTCCACTCCTTGCGCTCCCCTGAGAATTCATATAGAATGTTGTATACAAACTATACTTTTGATAGAAGTGAGAGAGAGAGGAACTATTAAAAAATAAAGACCAGTGAGAAAAACTAATTGAAATAAAAGTACGTGATGGGAGTCGTGCTTTAAATAATGAAACAAATACCTATTTGGCTTCTGTTTTGTTTTTGGGCATGCTTAGAAACAGTTTATTCAAAGCTGATACTGAAGACAGTGTTACTGACAATGGATATAAATTGATGCAACTGAAGGCTTAGGGGACTCACAAAAACCTGAAACCTGAAAACTGGAAAAGGAAAATAAAATTTTAAAAAAACTTGCAAAAGGAAATGAGGAAACACTTGAAAACATACAACCTTGGAATAGGTAACAGAACATGTGGAAAGGGCGGCAAAAGAGCAAAGTGACGGTAAAAGAAACTGGGGAACCAGGAAGAAATAACTAGAAATGAGAAGGGAGTAGGCGGTAGAGGAAAGGACAGAAAGTACTAGTAAAAGATACTGGAGGCATAGTTTGTGTTGGAGAAATAGTTTCTTCTTGTAATCACTTGCACTGGCAACATCTCCAAGGAAGACACATGATTCTCAACATTTATAGTTGTAATTAATATTGGTCTTTATACTGATTGCTGGTGACAAGGAAATTTAGTTATTAGTATTTTATTAATGATCTCATTCATAAGCAGCCATATCACAGTCGCTCAAGAAAGTTATAATTAAGCTTTACTTGTTTAATCAGAATTGGATAATGACTCTCCTTGTCTGCGGTCTTGATGGTTCGAAGCGATCTGCTATCCTATCTAAATAAAATGTGTCTGTTTTCTTGTGTTGCGCGCTCAGTTGGTAAACCTCAGATCAAGTGGAAATTTTGCTTTGATAGTTTAATTATCGGATGAAATAATGGAGCTCTTGCATCTAATAATTGCAGGTTCGTTTCCAATTCATCGGAAGTTCCCTTTTGATTACCAATGAAACGATACCTCCGCACAAATTTCCAATTAGAGAATACATATATAATACACACCTTTGATGTAAATGCTCGATATATATTTTCTTGAGTAGCATACAATATATTTTCAATCTCTTTCTTCCAGTAATCTCAATAGCAAAATTACAATTATTCACTGCGGCTATTCGGCACGGAGAAGATCCTAGAAGTCCTCTCAATACATACTAGAGAGAATATTGCAAAGAGTAATTATGCGCTCATGGAATAGTAATAGTACTGTAGTACTTTTCTCAACAATTTTGCAAGTATATAGATGGTCAAGTAGGAAACATAATTTACTCATAGAATTGTGCAGGGAGAATTAGTAGAATATAGAGAGATGTTGCACATTCAACATAAAATATTTCTCTAATTGTGTGGCTTTTTGCTTATATAATTCGCTCTGTTGTGAACTACTATTGTCTGCACATGCCTATTTTTAAAAAAACTGTGAAGTAGAGATGCACATATACAGTGCCAGACAAAAAAATATTAAGCAGCCAGAAGACCCGGTTAGGTATCAGTGTAACTACACACACACACACACACACACACACACACACACACACACACACACACACACACACACACACACACACACACACAGTGGCTAATGTAACAGATTAGAGTTGTAATTCTTTGTCACAGTTAGGTCAACCACCAGTGTGTGTTAATACAGTTCATGTTTAGTGTTGTCACCAGACCTGTTAGTGTATGTAAAATGTGTAAACAGTGTCAAAAGTTGAGTGATCACAGTGGGGGTTATTGTTGTGTTATCTTGATGAGATGCATTATCAACACTTGACAGACTTTGAAAGGGGCCTCATCAGCTGGCTGGCCAAATCGTGCAGTATCTGAAATTTTAGGACATTTGGAGGTGACAGTAGCCTAATGTAGGAGCACTTGGGAACATAAGGGCAGGCATAATCGTCATCAAAGTTCCAGTCAACCACATCTGACCACAGCGAGAGATGTCTCGTACACAAAGTACGTCGTAATCCCTTCGTACCTGCATCTGCTGTCTTGGAACAAGTAGTGGACTCCATGCAACATTGTGTGTCATTGTGTGTCATTGTCACTATTGTTTAGGGACTAGCAGTACCTGGGTTAAGGAATTACCATCCCATATTTAGGCTACTGTTAACACCATAATACAAATGGCTGTGCATGGTGTGGTGCTATGACCAGGAAGCATGGGCTGCTGTTAAATGGTGTCGCATTGTGTTCACTGATAAATGCAGTGCTGCACTACCCTGGATTACCGTTGCCAGCGAGTATCGTGAAAACCTTGTTTTGGATAATCACAGCAGTGTTACTTCTGGTATCATGTGACATCAGGTCGCAGCTGGTAGTAATTGAGGGAACTCTGACAGAACAGTGTTACGTCATGGACATCCTACTTCCTCATATGGTACTTCTATACGAGAAGCAATACTCACCCTCATGTGGCGTATGTGTCTATGAACTGTCTGTGTGATACTGAGTTACTCCCATGACGAGTAAGATCCCCTGATTATTCCACAATATTCCCAATTCTGACTGTATGTTGAGATGGTCAATTTAACAAAGAAGCTCAGGCACTAGGGTAGGTCTAAAAATAGTACATTACTAAAATGTTCAACAGCAATCAACTGTGGATGGCGAAGTACATTGAAAAATAACAAGATAATTATTCTTACTGAACATAGACTAGGTCATACATCTTCTTCAGAAGACAGTTTTAAAACCTTTGAAACAATGTTCGAGGTTTAATAAACTCTTATTATGCAACTGGTTGGCTGTTACTTCTAATGTACTGAAAAGCTCTTGTATGGACAGTTGCTGAATTGCAGCCTTGAGATTTTTTTCTGGGTGATTAAATAAATGACAAATTACACTACAGGATAAATTAGTGAACTTTCTATTGTTCCTTAATAAGAAGCAATAACTAAAGCCATACTTCTGTCATACTCCTGTTCAGTCGTTGGTATAGCTTATTGTATACCATTTTGTTGTGAATTCTTGAATTGTATCATTGATTGCCATGAATTTTTCTTTCACCAATACAGTTATGTGCTACAGGAAAGGCTAGAAACATAAAGGAGATCGGCAAACTAAATTGATAATGAAACAGTAATAATGTTTTCATTAAGAACCAAAACATGATAATGAGTGCCCACAATGAAACAGTGTTGCGTGATGGCATTGCAGGTACATGACGTGGTTAGTAAAGTATGTAAGTGGAGCAGATACAAATGGAAAATTGTTCTAGTGATGATACATGCTGCAGGTCCAGAAATCCAAGGTATTTTAATGGACTTCAAAGGACACATTCTTATGGTCTGGCACCTGGAAATAGAGTTCTCAGAAATCAGTGAAGCTGGTTAATACTACTGTCCTAAGTGTGTGTTGAAAATGGTTGAAGGGCAGTGAAACGGTGAACAATCGACAAGGTGTTGCAGATCCCATGACATGAGAGAAGCAAAGCAAGATGGATGGCAATCTGTGGAATATTGACAACATAGTACATTCCTGGTGCACACACAAGTGTGTTTATGGACACCATTCAGCACACAGCGATGAACATGGGGCTGTGCAGCAGATAATCCATGGCCACGGGATCATTGAAATTTGACCACCCTTGCAGATAAAACTCATTTCTTGCTACTCAAGGTTGATGATGGTATCCGAATAGGCTATTATTATACTATGAAAGATGTGCAGCTGGTCTTCCATTGGACCTCTGTTAGTAGTCAACAATTGGGGGTAGACTTCACAAACATTATTGTAGACCATCGGCATCCCTTCATACTTGATGTCTTCCCACTTGTGATAGCATCCTCTAGCTGTATAATGTCCATCTCGCAAGACTAAATCATGCTACAGTAGTTGAAGGAACATGCTAGCAAACTCACCTAGCTATTGTGGCCACCACATTTGCTTGATCTGAACCTTACTGAATGTATCTGGGATGCTATCGGGCACCAGCTCTGTGCACACAAATGAGCAACCTGTAAGTTTTGGAAATTGTGTGAAATGTACATAGATATCCAGTGAAACATGCTTCCAGAAACGTACCAAGGACTTCTGGGATTCATACCGTCTGTAATCACTTCTGTATAATGTTGCAGCGGTGGACCATCAGCTAATACACAGGCAGTCATAATGTTTTGGCTCATCAGTATATTTCAATTTTTTGTTTTTGGAAATTCTATTTTGTTCATTACTGATGCACAAAGTTTTTTCACTGGTCTGTTACGAAACAGTTAATTATCGCAGGTAATAACAATCTTGTGAGATAGGCACAACAAAAGACTGTCACAAATAACAGCTTTCGGTCAGTAAGGCCTTCTTCAGAATTAGACGGCAAACACACACAAGAACACTCGCGCAAACGCCACTCGCACACACATTACTGCTGTCTCAGGCAACTGAGGCCACTCACAAATCCAATCTGCATTTGGATTGCACTTCATTAACTTCTGTGCAGAAAGGCGTGCAGTATATTGATGCATCCATTTTCAATAAGCTACCACAAGAATTCAAAAATCTTGGCAGTAATCCATGCACTTTCAAATCAGAACTGAAAAGTTTCCTAGTGGGTCACTCCTTCTATTTTGTTGAAGAGTTCCTTGAAAAATTAAACTGATTCTTAAATTATATTCTTGATTGCATTTACTTAAACTTATGGCTTGACCTTGACTTTTTTGGGTTCATAAACATTTTACTTTATCTGTTATTACTTTTTGTCATAATTTCATGTTCCATGATGTCAGAGATTTGCTCCTCAATTTGGTCCTGCGTAACTAGACAAATAAATAAAAAATAAAATAAAATACAGTATAAATAAATCATTAGAACTCATCGAAAAACTGACAAGTTCATTATCTAGTCATCAAGACTATTAGAACCAGCAGCAATGTTGTTATGAGTGATTTAGTTCGAAGGATGATGAAATAAATCTGTTGTGGTCATGCTTGAAGGATATAGGTTAAAACTTAAATTAGGGTAGCCAGACAGTGACTCCTCCCAAATGTGTATAGGTTGTAGCATTAGCTTATTTAGTCTCGGACATTATATTTGTATGACCCTCAATGGGATACATGGCACACTTTGAATTGAAAGTTGTGCATTCTATATGCAGTTTCCCATGAGGAATTGTCAGTATTCACATGACAGAATTGATCTTCCAGAACAAAAAAGTCCATTAAACAAAGGCTCTAAAGTGTACATCATAAGAGTTATGAGCACTTGTTCATCCTCAATACTGTGAAGCAAATCTCTTCTATTGAACAAGTGCCCATAGGATTTAAGGTACACATTTTAGAACTTGTGTTTACTAGAAAAAATTTTCTTGTTTCAGTCCATACTACCTCATCCCAGAATATGGAAAGCAAAGAGATATTTGTTTCATAGTATCAAATATGATATATAACCTGAACTGCTGCTGAATTGTTACTAATAAGAGAATACTCCTGTCGTGTTTTATTCATATATGTATGTATATGTATATATATCTAAAAACAAAGATGATGTGACTTACCAAACAAAAGCGCTGGCAGGTCTATAGACACACAAACATACACACAAAATTTGAGCTTTTGCAACCGGCGGTTGCTTCATTCCCTCTTTGTTTGTGTGTGTCTATCGACCTGCCAGCACTTTTGTTTGGTACGTCATATCGTGTGTGTGTGTGTGTGTGTGTGTGTGTGTGTGTGTGTGTGTGTGTGTGTGCAAATTTTACGGTCCTGCAATAGTTTTCCAATATGGAGGAGTATGTATGCAGCTTCATTCCTGTGAACGTCTTACAGGTGTTGATAAAATTAATTTTTTTTCCTTTCATGTTTTGTTTCAGTATGGCATAACACCAGTAATTCCATCAGAGATTGAAGCGGCTTTAGCACGTTATTGGTCTCCATGTTTCTATCCCTTCAGTACATTTTCACGGAATGTGGGACCCCAAGTCCATAAACGGCTTCTAGCATGCTGATGGGGGGAAAAAAATCATATAGTTGATACTCCATCTTTTTCAGATATTGTCTTTACGTTTCATGTTACTTACTGACATGTTGACTGACTTTGTACTGATTAGTACTTTAAAACAATTTGAAAATGATATGTAAGTTGTACAGTGTAATTAGGTAATTTATTTTATTTCTGCTGTTTTTGTAAGTAATTGCATTATAAATGCTTGGATAGAAAAAGGTAAACTGAAGAACAGTGATTTCAAATGTTATAACTGTAAGCCTTACTTCATTTAGATGTTGACATGACAGAGAGAATTGGTACACATACTGTCGAATGTAGCCTTGTAGTAGTATTGGTGCAAGACATCACTAATCAGTTAGGGAACCAGCAGTGAATGTTAGAGATAATAACAGGTATAGTATAATGGATCTAGGGCCTTTCATTGTTTGTGGAAAGTGTAGACAAAAATATTGGATATTTGCATCCCATTTCTGTTGGTAAATTGATGTATCTGTACAGTGCCATCCTTAAAAAGGATATCATAAATATTAATCTGTCAGACAGTAACAGAGTGAAAATTGAACTAAAGTCAGCAGTTGCAGCAAACAATCCACTGGAGGTACCTATATTTAAAGGAAAAAACCTGTATGGGTGTATTCCCAATTTATTGTTACATAAATATGTGATCATACATTGTATTGATACAATGCTAAAAGATAAACAAATCTACACAAAAATGCAGGGTTAATACGTAGTTACTAGCGTCAAATGATACACACGGAAGGTGACAATACTGGTCTGCAAGGCTTGCATGTAGGTCACAAATATTATCGCATCATGTTATGATCTTGGGTAGGAGATACTCAATAAAAAGATATATTGCTCCAGTAATGCAATGCAGGGATTGTTTATGATATAGCTATCATGTCCCACAGTGAAAAACCAAAACTAGATGCAGTAAATGCTATGGTCTGCATTCAGTAGATGGTTTGCATCCAAGAAGTGCCGTGTTGTGTATCCTGTCACAGTGCACTCCTCACTACAGAAAAGACAGTATTATGAAAAGGACAGTTGCTTCTCACTATATAGTGGAGAAGCTGAGTCACAGATGGGCACAACAAAAAGACTGTTAGCAAGGAAACTTTCAGCCAGAAAGGCCTTCATCTGCTGCTATGTAGTGGGCAGCCACTGTCCTCCTCACACTACTGTCATAATCCATTCCTGGATTTTCTACTGTTTGATTTCACTACACACAAGTCATGCCAATCTCATAAACACCAACAATAAAATGTGCAGAGATAATGATATATATAACAGTTAGAAGAAATCTCCACCCCTACAACAATGGGTGTTGGAAGCAGTAAGTGCACCTCTAACTCAAGATCAGTTGCCTGATGTAATGCAGCCAATACCATAACAGCAACGGCAATAACAATACCACATACTGCATACTCATATAGCAGAATATCCAGGCATCAGAAGTATAGGGAATTGTCAGCAGAGCGATTGAGTATAAAAAAAATGTATACCACAACATTTTTCCCGTCCACCCTATCTTACATAATCCGTATCCACAAACAACGCACTTCAGACATTACAATATTATGAAAAGGATAGTTCCTACTTGCCATATAGCAGAGATGCTAAGTTTATGATAGGCACAACAAAATCTCACCAACATGGGGCTAATTCTTGATACTACATATTGAGTTTGTTGCTGTGATCTTCATTCGGAAGTCTAGTTAAGTGCAACTCTATATGCTACTGTATCCTATGCCTCTTCGTCTCTGAGTAATTACTGCAATCTACATCTTCCGAAATCTCCTTACTGTAGTCATCTCTTGGATTTCCCTCTACGGTTTTTAACCCCCTTACTTCCTCCAGTACTAAATAGGTGATCCCTTGATGTCTGAGAATGTGTCCTATCAACTGATCCCCTCCCACAAGTAACGTGATCTACCCATCTAATCTTCAGCATTCTCCTGTAGCACCACATTTTGAAAGCTTCTGTTCTCTTTTTCTCTGAACCATTTATCGTCTTGTTTCACTTACACACATGGTTACGCTGCAGACAAATGCCTTCAGAAAAGACTTCAGAACACTTCAATCTGAATTAACAAATTTCTCTTTTTCAGAAATGCTTTTCGTACCATTGCCAGTCTCCATTTTCTGTCCTCTCTACTTCAGCTGCCCAAATAGAAAAACTCAACTACTACTTTGTCTCGTTCCCGAATCTGATACCCTCAGGATAATCTTATTTAATTAAACTACATTCCATTATCCTTGCTTTGCTTTTATTGATGTTCATTATATCCTGCACTCAAGACAACGTCCATTCCATTCAACTGCTGTTCCAAGTCCTTTGTTGTCTCTGACAGAATTACAATGCCATTGCCAAACCTCAACATTTTTATTCCTTCTCCCTGAACTTTAATTTCAGTTCTAAACTTTTTCTTTAGTTTCCTTTACTGCTTGTTCAGTGTCCATATTGAATAACATTGGGGATAGGCTACAACCCTGCCTTGCTCCCTTTTCAACCTCTGCCTCCCTTTCATGCCTCTCGACTCCTGTAACTGCCATCTGGTTACTGTACAAGCCATAAATAGCTCTTCAGTCCCTGTATTTTATCCTATTACCTTTAGAATTTCAGAGAGAGTATTCCAGTCAGCAATATCAAAAGCTTTCTCCAAGTCTAAAAATGCTGAAAAATGTAGCTTTGCCTTTCCTTAACCTATCTTCTAAGATGTGTTGTAGGGTCAGTATCACATGTTCCTCTTTAATCCAAACTGAACTTCCCCAAGGGTGGCTTCTGCCAGTTTTCCATTCTTCTGTAAATAATTCCTAGTTTGTAGCCATGCCTTATTAATCTTACAGTTTAGTAATTTTCCCAACTGTCGACAACTTATTTCTTTGGAACTGAAATTATTACATTCTTCTTGAAGTCTGTGAGTATTTCACCTGTCTTGTACATCTTGCACACCAGATAGAAGAGTTTTGTCATTGGTGGCTCTCCCAAGGCTATCAGCAGTTCTGCTGGAATATTGACTACCCTCGGGGCCTTGTTTCAACTTAAACCTTTCAGAGCTTTGCCAAATTCTTCTCAAAGTATCATGGCTCCCATCTCACCATCATCTATGTCCACCTCCCATTCTATAATATTGCTTTCAAATCCATGTCCCTTGTACAGGCACTCTGTATACGCCTTCCACATTTCAGCTTTCCAGTCTTTACTCAGGACTTGTTCACCATCTGAGCTCTTGATACCTCTCTTCCCCAAATGCTTTCCTGTAGGCAGTATCTATCTCTCCCGTAATGAAGTATGTTTCTATATCCTTACATTTGTCCTAATGCCATTCCTGCTTAGCAGTTCTGCACTTCCTGTCAATCTCATTTTTTAAACATTTGTATTCCATTTCACCTGCTTCATTTTTAAGTTTCCTCTTTTCATCAATTAATTTTATTGTAAAAATATTTAAGAAGCTGAGTCGATACCATCATGAGCCATTTGCATACAGTCTGACAGTTACGAGGGTTGTACCAAAAGTAATGCTCCCAATAAGCTACAGCCTCAAGAGAAGGTGCTAGGCTAAAGCCGACAACAGTGCCATGTGCAGTGGTTCCCCCCACTCTCCAGCACGCCCTTCCGCAATTAGCTAAGCTGCTCAGTGTGGGCTTGGCAGCCGATAGATATTGAAGTGCTGATATCCGCTCCCGCCAAGTGTGATGTTAGAGCCATAATCCAGTTTCTCTGTGCGAGGAAGTTGCTGCCCGTGGAGATACATCGGCTACTGACTGAGGTTTATGGTGAGGAGGGCATGTCCGTTCAGCACATCCGCAAATGGTGCAGTGCTTTTGTTGAGGGTCACACGGAAGTTCACGATGATGAACAGAGTGGAAGTCCACCGGGCAGTTTCAGATGCGATTGTCCAGATGATCAACAGTGAGCTGCTCAAAGATCATAGGGTCACTGTCCGTGAACTTGTTCAACGCATTCCTAAATCTTCCCACAGCACCACTGAAAGAACTGTAAGAGAAACATTGGGTTATCGCAAGGTGTGTGGTCACTGGATCACCGGATGCTGACTGATGGACACAAGGAGCAATGCCTTGACTATGCTCGCAAGTTTCTTCAACAGTGTGAGTGGGGAGGCAACAAGGAGACGTTCTTGGACTCTGTTGTCATGGGAAATGAAACATGGGTGTTTAATTACACCCCTGAAACAAAACGACAATCTTGTCAGTGGTGTCACTCTGGTTCACCCACACCAAAGAAATTCAAACAAGCGCAGTCAGAAGGAAAGGTTATGGCAACTGTGTTTTGGGATTTGGAAGGTAGTACTCCTCATAGATTTCATGCAACCTGGGACGACAATAAACTCGGACAGATATTGTGAAACATTGGGCAAACTCTGGCGAGCAATCCAGAATCTCCAGAGGGGACAACTGAAGGAGGGAGTAGCCCCTCTTCACAACAACGCTCAGCCCCACACCACTCGTCAAACACAGGAGCTTTTGAAGAAATTTGGGTGGACTGTTATGCCCCATCCCCCGTACAGCCCGGACTTAGCCTCAAGCGATTGTGACCTCTTCCCCAAGCTAAAAGAACGCTTATGTGACAAATGCTTAAACAGCAACAAAGAAGTCCGAGCAGAGAATCACACACTTTCTCAACAGGTTGGAGGGAGACTTCTTTGATTTAAGAATACAAAAACTGGAGCACAGTCTTCAAAAGTGTGTCGAAAAAAATAGACTATATTGAAAAACAGATAAAAGTGTAAGCTTTTCAACGATGTATAAATTAATAACAATAAACTATGTTTTTTATTTGTAAAGAAATATTGGAACCTTATTTTTGGTACAACCCTTGTACTTGCCTGTTCTTATCTACAAACAACGAAACGTCTGAAGTATGAAACAATGGAAAATCCAGGATGGAATGTAATAATATTATGAAAAGGATGGCTCTTACTCACCATATAAGGGAGATGCTGAGTCACAAATCAGCACAACAAAAAGACTGTCAAAGTGAGCTTTTGGCCAACAAGGCCTCTGTCAAAAATAGACACCAGGAATGGATATCTTACGAAAGGAATGCCACCATTTATTTGTGGAGATTTTAATGTCCAAGGCCATGTTTGTGGATGTGACTGTCAAGATCGTTATGTAACAACATTATTTGAAATTGTTGATGAATTCTGTTTTTGTTTTGAATGGTGGATCACCAGCATTGATTCTGAGAGTGGGACAGTGCCTATCTGATGTCAGTATAACTTTGTGTTCACCTCCTTACAGATCTACAGTGGAATATTCTAAACTGTCCCATGGGAACAGAAAAGTGTGACATAGAGATACATATTATTCAAGATTACCCTTGGGGACTTACAACCCATCAAGAAAGGGGAAAGTAAACTTTGAAGACTGGATGAAATATCAAGAAATAGCAGACCACATTAAAACAATAACCACAGTCACAGACGAAAGTCAAGAAACATCAGATGCAGAATTCATAAGAGGAATACTAGACTGAGGCAGACAACAAAATTAGCCATTGCCAAGCACTGTCTGAAACTCAACCATTCCATGATTTATGATGAGACAAGGGTTCATGCACTGACCCCCTGGATACTGGAACAGTGTTATAAAGAGTCTACAGAGAAAACCTCATGAATCGTGTATCTGATACCTGGCAGAATACCCGATCCCTCAAGATGTCAGGAATGTCTGTCGTAGCACATGTGTAGCTGCTTACCATATAGTGGTGCTGTTGATTTACACACACACACACACACACACACACACACACACACACACACACACACACACACACACACGACCACTGTCTCTGGCTGTCGAAGACAGACTGTGAGCAACAGCACATGACAGGAGAAGCAATCTGGGTGGTCAAGGTAAGTAGGAGGCTGTGCTCATGGTACAAAATCGTAGGCATTTCATTTATGAAAGACAATGCTTAATTCAGTGATTGGCTGAGATTATTTCTTCTTCTGACATCTCACTGATCATAAAGTACCACAGGAAATTATAAAAAATCCCAAGTAACAAAATTTTCTGTGTGCAACCGGCAAAGCCTGCGTATCACTATGAACTAGTTTAAAAAACCTGAAAATAGGGACTTTCTTGTAGTAAATCTTTTGTTGTATTAACATTAACAAAAACTAATGTAAAATTCATTGTTTGAACCTCGTAAGCAAAGTGCAGGTGTCGTTTAAGACTTTGTGACTACATAACTGATTAACACTTCATGTGCAATCTCCCTGAATTTATATAACCCCGTTATTGCACTGTTGATATAAACTATTTTTAAACAGTGACTTAAGCCAACAAAGTACATGTTATTGTCATTGTATGACATACTAGGTTTAGGACCAAATTGTTTAATGAAGCATTATATTTCTCACTTTTAGACATCAGCAGTGAGTTTTCGTGGTTCTTACAGAATCTGAAGGAAAAATTAATAAATTTGACACAAAGGTTGTGATGTTGTCTTTTATCAGATTTTATCTTGTAATTTACTTAAGATTCCTTTTTGTTGCTATTATTAATGAAATAATTAATGATCTGAATGACATCTTACACAGCTTAGATTTTACCTTGAAATAAAAATAACGGAATACATCATGAGAAAATGTAGTCTGCATTAGATGTCTTTGAAGACAACAGTCCGAGGCAGGTGACACAGTGATTAGGAAAACCAGACTCACATTTATGAGGACAGCACTCCAAATCTCCATCTGCCCATCCAGATTTAGGTTTTCTGTTGATTTTGTAAATCACTTACACCAAACGCCAGGATTTGGCTTTTCAGAATCACATCGCTGATATCCTTCTCTATCTCTTGTCAATCTGAACTTGTGCTATGTCTCTAATCCTCTCATGTTTTATGGGACCATAGACCCTAGTCTTCCTTCTTTCCTTTTTTGAAAATCAACAATTATGGCAATAAGAAAGGGACACTTCCAAAAGTGGTGGGAGTGGCCAGTTTATTTTTGAAACTCTTACAAACATGTCTTTACAAATGAATAGTAGTTATAAGCCAGTCCGAAGACCAGTTGAAACATCGCAATGGTTAATATTAATTAGCATGTCAGAGTAGTATGTCTTACTCCAACTTGTGAACCAACTTACCCTGTCAAGTATAGCAGATCCAATAATTTAATGAGGAATTTGAGTCAATTAGGAGGAGTAGTATCTCGCACATTCGTAGCACTTACAGAAGTTAAAGTAATAACAAGCGTTGACTGACAGATTGCTCTTTTTTAAATGTCTTAAAAAGTTTTCTGTTCTCTTCTCTGAAACAGTAGATTGCAGCTTTCAACAATGTGATTAGTTTTCAAATATTTTACTCATTTAAATGTGAATCACAAGTTAAAACATTTTCATTTTCGTCTTGTCAATCACACAACATGTTGAAACACATTTATTTATTTACATGAATTGACCAACTAAGCACCGCGTTACAAATTCTATTTCATGTTCACTTTTTACTTTCTCTTCTCTTGGGCTGCTCTACTCCCTGCTGGTCTTCGGTTTTGGAGCCTCCAGTAAAACCTCGAATTCAGTTATTGCGTCTCTGTACTTGTCCCTATTCATTGCATCCATTTCTGTAAGTCAAAGTTCAACGAGGTCTTTCTTTATTCCATGCAACCAGGAGTTGGGTGTTTTCCTCTGTTGAAT
Organism: Schistocerca gregaria; assembly: GCF_023897955.1. Classification (NCBI taxonomy): domain Eukaryota; kingdom Metazoa; phylum Arthropoda; class Insecta; order Orthoptera; family Acrididae; genus Schistocerca; species Schistocerca gregaria. Next base: position 433,363,702 of record NC_064921.1, read on the forward strand.
TATATTGAAGATTTTCTTCATTAATCTGCCATCATCCATTCTCACCAGATGGCCAAAGAACATCAGCCTTCTCTTTCTCATTTCCGTTGAGACTGGTTTAATAAATTGGTAGATAATCTCATTTCTCATCTTTTCCCATTTTTCACCATTTTTTGTTCTCCAACAATCTTCCTTAGAATTACTCTTTCCTTCTTCTCAAGCTCATCTATTAGTCCTTTGTTCTTGAAGTAGTGTGTTTCTGCTGCATATTGAACTTCTGTTCTCGTCACTGTATTTTAGTGTAATAACTTTGCATTTTGAAATAGGCATTTTTTTGTTGTACAGCTTCTGTGTTAAAATGTGTGCCCTCCTAAGTTTAGCCTCTCAAAGTTTGACAGCTTCTTTTTCTATGCCAGTATCCATTATCGTTTCTCCCAAATATTTTGATACATCCAGTAATTGTGTTCAATGCTTTGATTTCCTTATAATTTTTAGACATGAAGTTAGTTTTTTATTGTTATATCTGTAAACCAAATTTAGCTGCATGCTTTGCTAAGATTTCTATTTGTTAAATTGGATGTGCTATATTTGTGGATAGGAGAGAAATATCATCTGCAAAATCTAGTGCCTGTATCGTAAGGCCTTTAACTGATCCTCCAAAAGAAATTCCCTTTACTTTTTGTTGTGTGTATTCCTCCAATGTCTCCCTCATAATCCTTTCCAAATTCATCCAGAGTTCAAATGACGCTTTCTCTGTCTATGTGGAGTCATATGCTTTTCTAAGATCAATAATCATATTAACATGAGGTTGACCGGCACATGTTCTAATAATGTTTTTAAGGTTAATAATGTGCCCCGAACAGCTCCTCTCTTTAATCCACCTTGATATTCTCCTATCTGTGCATTGAGAACTGGTTCAATCCTGTTTAGTAATATCTTGGAAAGGACTTTGTATGGAACGGATAGAAGGAAAATCATCCCCACCCCCCCTGCAATTGTTCACATCTGATCTGTCACCGTTTTTGTGAAGTGGATGAATAAGTGCCGTCCTCCAATCTTTTGGGATCTTCTTGGTTCTCCAAATTACCTTAATAATTGTACCGAGGTGTAGTGCTACTTTTTTCTCACCTAGTTTCAAAAGTTCAGCTGTGATTTCATCTTCACCAGATGATTTGTTGTTCTTGAGGGATTTTATAGCTTGCCGGACTTCATTTAAGAGTTAGTGGATGTGAGTCTGCAGGGATTTCTTCTGGAGTTTTGAATTCCGGTTTTTCTGGAGGCACCTTACAGTTGAGAAGATCTTCGGAATAGTATGCTAAAATGTTGCAGTTTTCTTTGTCATTTGTATCTAATTTCCCTGATTTGCCACGAAAATATAAAGTGGGTGGTTCATAACCTTTCAGGTGTCTTTTGAAAGATTGATAATAGTCTCAGGATTTGTTGTGAGGAAGGTACACCTGTATTTGTTGAAGGAATAGTCTTTCATACAGTCTCCTTTCGTTTCTGATTGCGTAGGAGGCTATTTTTCTACCTTCTGTGAAGTTTCTAAGTTGTTTAGTGTCAGATTCAATTTAAATTTTTGCCATAGCTTTTGTCTGTTTTCCAGAGCTTCATTGCTCTTTCCATTCCATCAGATATTCTTGTGTTTAGTTTTGGTTGGAAGAGATTCTTCTGCAGATATCATTATTTAATACTTCATTTCGTCCCATGTCTCACCTTGTAATTTTTATTTGAAATAATTTTTAGTATCTGCCTCAGCATTCCTGGTTTCAAAATGCTTTCTGATAGGTTTATTATTCCTTCCTGAATTTGGGATGAATTTAATTTTAGACTTAACAAGAAAGTGATCCGTATTTATTTTGGCTTCTTTCTGTACCTTAATATTTTGAATTGTCTTAAATTCTCTTCTAGAAATGGCTATCTGGTCAATTTAGAACTCTCTGAGGAGTTGATTTGGTGCTTTCCAAGTTTTCATCTTTTTGGGATGTTTCTTGAAATGTGTAGTCATAATTTTGAGGTTGAAGATTTGGCAGAGTTCCACAAGTCTTATTTCATTGTTGTTTGTCCTCTTATGTGCTGGGAATTCTCCAATGATGTTTTTGTATTTCTTCTCCTTGCCAAGCTGTGCATTAAAATCCCCAAGCAGAGTGATGACATTTTCCTTTGGAATCTTCTGAATGGTGTCTTCTACTTCTTCCCAGAAAGTCTGTACAGATCTTTCTATTGTCAATATTTGTTGGAGCATGAGCATTTAGTAGTGTATACATTTTGTTTTTACATTTGATCATCAATGTTGAGAGCCTGTTGGATGTAGAGCTGAAGTTTGTTACGGACTCCATTATTCTTCTAACAATAAAGGTTGTATCTAATAGAGGGCATTTTCCAAAGATATACTCTGCTGGTTTTCCTTTATAAATTCTGTAGTTGCCCATTTCAAAAGAATTTTCATCAGTATAGTGAGTTTTTGTACGCCAGAATTAGGATATTACGGTGTTAAAGTGCTTCAGTCAGTTCTTGATGTTTCTCTGTTTTGATCAATGAGTTGACCTTCAGTGTTCCTATATTATATTTCTTCTAGAATTTGAGTTTTTCAGGTTCTTTCGATAAAACGAGCAGAAAGTGCAGGCTCCCCAGAATCCTAAATGCCTGCTTGCAACCTGAGGTTGAGAGCTTTTACTCCCTGGGTAATTTGTTTTCTTTTCCACTCATATTCCATAAAATTTGTAAGGTTGGAATGGTGGAGCTTTTTAAAGATTGCTCAAGATATAACTGGACTGTTAATACATAGGATTTGTGTTTGGTCTGTGAGAGCTATTTCACTTCGCTCAAGTCCGCTGGCAAGCCAGTGAGGACCCCTCCTATCCACCACCTGGGGATGTACCACATCGGAGTAGCACCTCTCCGCCTGTTATGACAGCGTAATAGGTTCATAGTGAAGCACCATTATTATATTTGTTTCTACACTTTCCATACCTGAAAATTAAAATATCTGTACATGTTGGGATCTTGAACTCTAACATATCAAAACTTTATCACCAACATTATCCTCAAATAGTGTTCTCATATGTGGTCTAATTATTTATAAAGTGATTTCTTATAACACGCTGGAGACCCCGATTTGAGATTCCTCACTCCAGTATCTTTCATTTATCACTACAGATGAAAAATATGGCTACATTAGTGAACTAATTTGATTTCAATGTTTCCATGGTTAATAACATCACCTTGTCTGTGATTTAGACCAGAATCTCTTCCAAGTCCAGTTATCTTACTTCCATCATTGAAGAACATCTAGTTTATTAGGCAGTAAAAGGATCAAATCATTGGTGATATTGCAGGTTTGCATCACTCTTTCAGATGTGCTCAGATGAACCAAACAGTTAAGGGAACTGCTCGGAATAAGCAGAAGATCCTGGTTTGGCATTTGCCACAGATTTTCATTTAAATAGATAGGTGAAAGCTATTGCTGTGAATGTGTTAGTGAACTGATTCCTACAATTTTAAGGTGTATGTGGATGTTGACTTCTTACCATTCTTCTTCGTCTTCACTTCTTGGAGTACACTACAGTCTATTCTGGAAACAATCTTGTCCTTGGACGACCTGCAAAACATATATTAGATGATAGGCTATTGGTAGTCATGTGTATGTCAGAAATAGCTTCAACCACAGGAATAAAATTCTTTATTCCATGATTATAAGTTTCTGCAAAATTCCGTATGAAAGCTGATGCATCCTTAGTATGAAGTAGTAGATAAATAAAAGGGAAAAAACCAGTTGGGAGGAGGAGGAGGAGGAGCAGCAGCAGCAGTAGCAGTAGCAGTAGCACTTTTTTCCTAGTTGCTTATCTAATAGTACAATTTTTTGAATTTTTGTGTTTCTTGTCTCATTACATTGATGACTTCTGCAAATGTAATTGTTTTGCAGTAACTAAATTGTGAGAGTATTTGTGGAACAGCTGATATATCTTTTTATTCCTTGTACTACATTTAGCTCAGAACATATTAAGTTACTTTTATTGCTTAACAATGTTACTATTGTTGAAGATCCTTGAAAATTCTCTTTTTATTATAAAAGACTTCAGTTTTGCTTGCACCAAAACACAATAACTGCTCCGTGTTCTTAGCAGCTTTTTGTGCCACATATTACCATTCATAAAGGGTGTTCCATTTTTTTTGGATGACCGCGCATGCACTGTTATGTTTGCCAGCCACTAGAGCTGCATATGCTGGTCAAATGGGTCCCATGTTATTCTGTTAATGCCACACTATGTGCCTTTTTGGCCAGTGTTAAATGATCAGTGAAACAAACATCATAAATGTAGCAGTGAAATCTGCAAATGCAACAATGGCAAGACACAATTATTCCATTCCGCAAGGAGTGTTTATTGATGATTAGCTTGTATTGTGCAGAGTTTGTTTGAAAAGAAGTTTCCAAATGTCTGAATTAAAGTTCGTTATGCAATTCACAAATTTGTGAATAAATTTTGTGCAACATGAAGTGTTCATGACAAGCAGCATAAACTACAATGTACAGTGCTCATAAGTGCTCATCTCAATGACATTGTTTATTGCCTGGAAAATTCTCATTAAGTCTATTAGACATCTTTCAGAGCACACACGAAGTTCTTGCACATCTGTACAAATAGATGTTAATTTACTTGGGCTAAGGCCCTATAAAGTAACCATAGAGCAAGAACTTAAACCTGGTGATCCAACACACAGGGTTGGGATTTGTGAATGGGTTTTGAAACAAGTGCGTAGTGCTGAAAACATTCCTCACCTTTTTGTGTTTCCAGAAAAGGCTTGGTTCCATTTAAACAGGTATGGTAATTGCCAAAACTCTCGACTTTGGAGTACTAGCATCCTGCTTCCTTAGGAATCCCTTCAAGATCAGGAAATAGGAGTGCGGTGCGGAGTTAGTGGTTAAGAATAACAGGTCTGATTTTTTTTTTTTTATGACGCAGTTGACCATGAAAGATATATGCAAAATATTTTGCAACTATTTTTTAATGAATTGAATGAAAGAGAATAAAGCTTTGTGTTTGTTCAACGGGATTCAGCAAGTTCTCTTACGCAAATGTTTCTTCACATGCGATTCACGATGTGTTCCATGATAGAGTTGTCAGCAATAATATCAGGCCTACTCGAAGTCCCGAACCCTATGCCATTTCTAAAGGATGAAGTATACTCAGCAAATCTGCACAAATTACAGGAACTCAAGGATTATGTCTCTTCGAGAATTACATCAAGTGATAAATAATTTCTTTAGTAGATGTTAGAAAGTTATGAAAAACAATGGCAGGCAGTTCCAGTGTCTCTTTGCATGTACAAAATTTATTTGCATTTATTTTAAATCTAGTTTTATGGTAGTAGACTGGTGACATGATATCTTATTTGCCAGGCAACAGTGTGTTTGATGTCTGCCATCAACTGCGCTGTGTGTTCGATCATTAGGTAAATGGAACACACTGTATAAAGGCGTCGCACTTTTAATTTAATTCATTATGTTTGATTCGTTTATTGTGAAGTTGCATGGGATGATGCAAGCTGTAGCTATTTGGTCATTAAATGAGTCAATTTACAGAATGCTGATTAGAAAAATTGTAAAAACTCTGCCATATCCGGTCCAAATCTCAGTTGAGAAAGGGGGAGGGTAAAGAATAACATCTGAGTAAAGAAACGTTGGTTAATGTGACCTGGGTGATAATACCTTGTAGGAGCCCCTGCCAGGGCCACAGCAAAGATTTCATTGGCAATGAAGCTGGAGAGAGAGACCATTAGAATAGCTGAGTTGTCATATGAAACAACTCTAGTTTTAGAGTTAGTAAAACCTCATGAAACAAAGCTCTGAAATAAAAACCAAGCAGTTCCTGTTCTCCAGGTTAGGGGTGCCTAAAATTAACTCTGAGGCTTACAACTTCAGTTTTAAATGTGAAGAATTGGCCATAACCATTCTATGTACTGTAACTGGAAACTGACATCCCCCCCCCCCCCCCCACACACACACACACACACACACACACACACACACACACACACACACACACACACACACACACACACACACACCACTGTCATGATTGGTTCAATCAGGCTGTCAGATTCTGGAGTGTCTGAAACAACTTGTAGAGAAGAATCAAAGTTTCGCAGAAACTCAACACAGAAATATGGCTCAAATGAACATACCTGCCTGGAACCCTTAATATCAATACACTCTTGGAAACGGGGAAATTAAAGCAACTGGTCAGTGTTTTGCAAGAGACCAGATAGATGGACAAAGCTCAATGGATTCGGAAAGGTACAGATTCTATAAGAGAGTACATGCAGTAAAAATAGCTGAAACATTATTGTTTTAGGTACAGCCATTGTAGTCAGAAAGAATAAAAGTGAATCCATCATCAGTTTTACATCACTATCAGAGAGGAGCTCACTTCCTCCCTTTAAGTCTGAAAATAAAACATACTGTATTATCAATGCAGTGCCTCCAGAAAATCCAGATGACTGTTAGGAAACTTTTGAAGGTGAAACAAACATTCCTCATTACACAAGAATCTTGCTCAGTGACTGCAGTGCTAAAGTGGGTAGGAGGAAAAAATACAGAACAATACCAGGAGACTCCCTGACATATATATGAACCAATAAAAATGGGTAGACAATTTTGATTTTTCAGCAGTTTGACTGTTCTGCTGTGCCAAAAAAAAACATTATACAGACCCATGCCAATGGCATGGTAGAGTCAGTCACTATTATGGAACACTGCAGTCTCTTTAGCTCTACAAAAATAGCATTAGTAGCAAATGAGAATGACCTTGGCATGCAGAAGGCAGTAAGACATTGTAGGAAAGCAATCTGGTTAAGTCAAGAGTAACTTTCATGTATTTTACTTTTATCACACTCTCAACACAAGTAACTAATATGGAGAAGATACAAAATGTTCAGCCGGTGTATGGGTCATGTAATGTCCTCCACTCACTTACATGGTACAGGTCAGATCAGTTCGTGTTTTTTCCTTGCTAAAAAGGAACTTATGTGGTGCAAACACTCGGGATAATTCTTAGAGCAAAACAGATAGTTGACTCCCTGTACAGGTTTCTTTACATAGTCCATATAATTTAAGTTTTTGTCAACATTAATACCAAGTACTTTTGTAGATTCTTCTGTTTCTAAAACTTTTATCATTTGACGTCATATTTAGACTTTTATTTTGCCTTATTTTCCCAATTTGCATGTAATTCCTCTCATTAATGTTTCTGTCAACTGACTCTGAACCAGGATTGGACATATGAGAGAACTTTTTCAGTAGCTGTGTATAGGGTTTCCGATGAAGCATCCTTTGATGAATATAATACATACAATATAACATGACTTTGCCTGCATTTTCTGAAGTGTATCATTAACACATTGTCTACCACAATGCCATTGACAGCCACAGCATTGCCTCAACATCGTGTGTCTGGGCAGGCCCAGCAGTAAAACATCCCTCACCATGTGTGTGGCTGTCAACATATTAATATAAATGAGACAAAGAATGGGACGTCAAATTGTGCAAATGTCTGCACACATCACATCTGTGCAGACAGATTGTTGTGTATGAGCAGGAAATTTGTGTAGATAAGAGATGTGTGCAGTCTGGAAGTTGGAATTAGTGGTTTGAGCAAAAGCACAAATCTTTGGTCATCAACCTCACCTGTGCAGATGAATCGTAGCGTGTGAAAAGAAGATCGCCACAAATCTTATCTGGGCATGTTTGAGACAGGTGTTCGTACATTTTAATATATCATATACATGCCAGTGCTCTAGAGAGTTCATTTCTGAATTCATTGAAATGTGTAGGAGTCACACGTTTATAGAAAATTAAGAGCAGGAAATACAGTGATCAAGATAATTCAGCTGCTTATAATTCTGCAATAGAGAAATTATGAGCAGTTGATCCCATGACAAGCAGGGAAATGATAATAAAAAAAATTAAAAAACATTGTTGACTGTTTATGGCAAAGAACTAAGCAAAGTAACAAAATCTATTTGATCTGGTCCTGGGGGGTGATGAAATATATTAGCTGAGTTTGTTCTGTTTTGGCATCCTCTGCTTTCTAAGTGATTCCAATGAAGAGGGATCATATGAAACATGGTTTAAGGTTTATCTTGTAGATAACAATAACTATTACTTGTATTTTGCTATTCTCTTACCTACAAGAAAAAGGCATACAAGTAACACAGTTTTACCGAAGTTCTGTTTTAGATGTTACTGATTGGAATCTTTTGTTGGAGTAGCCTTGAGTCTGCAGCTGTCTAAACAAATGACTGTGTGAGTACTATTAACCACCAACACAGTGAAAGAGACTCTACACGACATATGCAGTAAACACTTTATTCAACTTCAAAGGCAGCTAGTTGACGATGAATACTATATGGAGGCATTTTACATGGAAGTAGAACAGACCCAACGTCTAGAACATTCATCAGTCAAATGTAACTCCATAACTAATTGACAATGGAAGTACCCCCACAAATGTTGTAGAATGCAGTGCCTCTGGCAGTTGGCTCAGAAGCATTACAAAATTATGCACGAAAACCTCACATTTTGCACTGCACTGTAGTGTCGCATTGTGTGCTCATCAGCCTCCGCCAAGAAAGTGGAGCATGTCCAAATACCTCGTAGGGAGATGGACTCGCCGACCTAATCATGTTGTGTGTTCTGAGGGTTACTTCACATCGATGATTGGCTGAGCTGGCAGGAACAAAGCTGTTGGGGTTGTGCTGTGTTGTCCTAGTTGGAATTTCGTCTTGAAAGAGGTATGCAGGTTTCACATGGTGCAGTGAGACAGAAGCGGTTTTGCCATTAACGATGTAGCAGGTTGGATTTTAGTGACACTAGATATTCAGTGCCAGTGACAGAAAGGAGCAAAGGTCATTATTGTGTCGGGGATGGCGGGAGGGAAAGCGACACTTTGTGGGCTGTGGAAGGGGGTCTTTACTTGGCTCAGTGGGTGAGGTGTGAGAGAAATATTGGTGGTTGCAGTCACACATTTACTGAGACACAAGGACCTTTAAACAAATAGAGTAATATGTGTTTTGACTCGCTCAATTTCTCGTGGTAGCAAAGCGGCAGAGGTTCCGGTGATCGCTGACGTACGCTCATGGCATATTTTTCCATTCAGTACCATACCCGTGGCTCATTGCAACGGTGGCGTGGTCTTCTCCTTACGAATTCGCTCGTTGCGTTATTAACAAGCGGCTACAGTATGGCATGAGTTCTCCATCCTGGAATCGAACCAACAATCCACATGTTTGGCGTCTTCTGGTGGAGTTCAACTACCTCCGAGTTCAAAGGCGACTCATTTGGTGAGGTCACAGTCCCTTCATTCTCATCCGCCACTGGGATAAGTACCACATGAACTTCTTTCTGATAACATCTAGGATGGCATTTTCTGCATTGCCCTATTAGCGCAGTTCCATTATCTTCTTTCGTGTAGTGTAGTGTAGTCGTAGGGAAGTATGACATCCGCTGACTAACCATCGGTCCAGTCATCCAGGCAATGTTTCTTCAAGTCTCCTTTCTCCCCTCGAAGGACCTCCTCACACCCTTATGTCGGAGGTATTCATTCAGTGTCACAAAGTTACTAGGGCAGTAATTGACTCTTAAGTTGTTGGTCTATGCTTCTCATGTTGGAAGGAAACATGACCAATGTTGAGACATGAGCTGGCTTTTGCATTGTTTTACCTTTCACCTTCCTCTGCATCGTCACATACATCGCACATTCTGACAGTTACTGGAGCGTTGACCACTGATGTGCGAATTGCACTGGTCGTTGCTCTCCTTGGAAGCATTGCCCGTTTGCTCAGTCGATCTGTTGAAGTGCTGACTGCTGCTGCACAAACTCTGCTGGTCATCAGCCTTCTCACGTTGGGCAGAAAGGTGACCATTGTCGACACACATGCCAGCTTTCATTGTTCGACTGCTTCTGCTTGCGAATATTGTTGCTTAACATGTCAGTCTCCAAAATGTTCACTTAACCTATAATAAGTCTTTACGAATTTTTCTGCTGTGAACAACCGTAAATAACATATAATTATTATACAACCTACAACGATAATGTGAGGCATGTGGTCTCCTTGTTGTACCACTTTACATCTCCTAAGTAAGGTGACTGTAATGGCAGTTTGATGCCATCTGAGCATAGCATTATGTTTGTGCAGGTCTTGGTGTAAATACATAGGACCAGTGCCATGTTTGGATACTTGCCGATGCCAGATGTAGTTGTGTGGTCTCTCAGTTGACAAATAAAAATCACAATCTGTCAAGTTGGGTAATTACAAGGGCTGTGGATCCACACACTACCTGGCAGGAATAACGTTTCACCTTACACAAGTTTGGCAGCTGAAGTCCAAATCTGGGCTTTTAAATGTTTCTCAGACCAAGCAAATCATTGGTTGGGCTGTAATTCAAATTGCATCATGCCATATCAGGACTGCCATATCATTGTTAACACTTTCGCTGCGGCATCGGTGCAGGTGCGCAACTATCCAGTGCGGCCCGGCAACATGCGAGTGCGGGCCGATAACACTATGAAATGGCAGGTACCGCTCTGAGCCGACGCTCTTAAACACACCTGAACTACAGGCTGACGTCAAAACCTTGTAGGATCATGTTCTATACTGACTTAATAATGACACCTTAGGTGCATAACTTCAAATAAGCTTCGACTGTATTGTGGCCATGTTTTTAAGTCTATTTGCAGTCTGAGACCTATAGGGGTCACAGGCGTCATTGAAATATTCATGATTTGCGATAATGTAGCAAATAATTCAAAGAAGCAACAAATCCACTGCATTCATAAAAAATTTGGAATCCAAAACGCCAATTCTGAAGAGGGAAATTGGATTCATTTGAAATTATATTTACTTCAAATGCGCATTTTTAATATTGTCTCTGATAAAGGTAGTCAGTTTAGTAGCATGTTTGCTCCTGGTATGAGAGAATTAGCCCTCTACATTTATCATAGAAATTAGTAAGCGAATCACACCCTAGGTGGAGACCTCTCGTGTCCCCCATCGCTTCAATTGCAGGTCTATTAAAACAAATTTAGCACAACAAATTCTTTCACAAAAAACTGAAGAGAACGTTTTATAGCGCAATAAAAAATAAGTCGACTTAACACAAAAGAAAATCTCATTTTCTGAGTGCTCGTGAAAGAAGTTCAAACCTTTCACGTCATAAAAAGAAACCATGCAATGTCAAAAGAAATAAAAGAAGTTGTCTTTGATAAGCGGTATTTCCCCCCCGGTATTATCGCGTTTTTGCTACTTACGGGGAATTATACAGCAGTATCCAGGTTTGTCTGGCCAGGTTGTACACTCGTATTGTGTATCACTGCGCTTGCCTTGTTCCGCGCACTCCTTAAGGCCTGGCCAGACAGAATGCGGCCTGGCCGTCCGGCCTGTGGCCTTGAACCGCAGTCGGCAGGCTGCATTGTTGAATCGCTCGTTACTGTATGGCGGTGGTCACACAGTGTGTGGCTCTGACGCACCAGCAACTGGCCTGTCGCTCCGGCTGCCGCCGGGTTGTCACAGATTACAGATTCACCGCAAGCCGGAGCGGCTGCTTGCCTCTGTTGGCGCATTCAACTGCTCTGTGGTCACATTGGAAGCAACGGCGTGATACAGTTTTTGCATGCAGCTGGTAGTGCATGCATCGTGGACACAGAAAGACTAATAGAAGAGATGAGAGAATACTACTTTTTGTATGATACACGCGATCCTGATTTGAAGGTAGAATACTTTTGCCCTCGATATACTCTTGATAGAAAGCTGAATTCTCAGAAATAGTGTTGTCACTGTGACGTTCATAATTTCCAATATCAACTACTGTAAACTCGTAGTATGGGTCAACGATCGCCAGGAGAACCAGCGAAAAGAATTATTTGTAACAGAAGAACTGGGATCCACTATACCTCGGGCATTTTAACCTGATATGCTTTCTGTCTATTCTTACAAGGCGGTTTGGGAACCCCTGAAGTTCTAGAAAGCCTTCTTCAAATTTCTTCCACATCTCTGTTGTAGGAGTAGGTAAATACTTGGGTTGTAGAACAGTCCATATTGCCTGGCACACTTGTTTCACAATTTCTGAGACTGTTGAACGTCCTAACCGAAAAGAAAAAGCTGTGATCTGGTGACTGTCGCCTTTAGTCAAGTATCTGGAGAAGATTAAAATCAATTATGACGATAGAACGAATAGATAAGTTAACGACCAAAGATATGTTTGTTTAAATTCAATGACAATGTTATGAATAAAATGAAACAAAACAATCTATTACATAGAAAGTTCTGTCTAGCAGGCCATATGGAACTAGATGTTACTATGGTTTGCTATATTCGTAAACACTGCAGATAAATTTATCACTCCACTCGTAATTACGTTGTTGGATAGCACTTTCTTCCGCCGTGTTTTACTCATTTCTGCAATTAAAAAAAAAAGAACTCGCACAAAGGTAACGTGTCCCGCATGAAGATTCCAAATCGTCTAACGCCAAGACAATCGTGCTATGCATGCAAGCTTAATAATGGGGTTCGGCCCTTTCCACAGTGTAACAGCTGACGCATCAAGAGTCACTGCGGCAAGCCGTTGCCTGTGTGGCGTCCCTGGCCGCTGACTGGCCAGGCCTTTACACCACTTCCTCATAACTTGCTTCTTCCCTGTAGTAGTTTCCCGCTTTTGTAATACCTTTGTTTGTGGTGTTTCTTGCGCACATTGATGGAAGGAAGCCGTTTATAATGCTCATTCTGTAATCGTACAACGTCATTTTATTTGAGGCGGTCCATTACAAAACTGGTCTTATCCAATTTTTTTTTACGAAATGAGTGAAGCCTACTCCGATTTTGTTCAGTACCCGGCGTATTGGCTGATTAGTCTATATTCACTCAAAAGTTGTTCTTTAGCGTAGAAATCATTAGCTAAAAATCGGTCATCGTTCCAAAACTTGCCTTATTTACTCAGTGTCGTTCCAATAGTCGCCTTATCCTACCAGCCAATGAAATTCATATTCCAGTCAAAGGAAACGTGCGATATTTTTCCCGCGTTTTTACAGCTGTTGTCAGTAAAGTCTGAAGACCTATGCAGTTTTGTGACAAATAGGATTACGATGGAAGAAAGAATTACTTTACCTCCAATAGGCAAAGCAAGATGCCGTAAAAGTGATCCTGCTTTATGGAAGAAAACCAAGGACAAATATAAAAGGTAAGAAAGATGTCAAATTTGTGCAGTGTGTTTAACTGCTGGTTTAGGCTCTGGTGTCAATGATCAGTGAACGTTTAAAGGTTAACAAAACGGCAGTGGTGGCTGCTGAAAATAAATTTTAGGTGTTCACAAATTTTTAGTTATACAATAGATTGGTTGCGCAGATAATTTTTTTTTATTTATGGTGACGAGCAGTTTCAAAACTCTCAGGGCTTTATCATCTGTAGTAGATAGCACCATCATTTACTCCATACAAATTTTTTTGATTCAGATGAACCTCAAAGTGTTAAATAGCATTTTCTGTAACAGTTATGACTACGGTCTGTACAAATTTATACAGCTGCAACCTCTAATAATAATAATAATAATAATAATAATAATAATAATAATAATAATAATAGTAGTAGTAGTAGTAGTAGTAGTAGTAGTAGTAATTATTGGCGTATTTGAGGAGTGTGCTACCATCTAGTGGGATTTATGTTAATCAAAGGGGGACGTGCGTCTTGCAAACGTCCGTCGTAATGTGTTGCCACCTAGTGACATTGACGTAAACTCTGTGTTACGATTAATAGTATTCAAAGAATTTAATAACTACTACATCCACAAGGTGTCAAAACTTTGGGTGTTCACATGCTCTTGTGCTCTTACACAACAGCTGCCACTGCAAAACGTGAATGTAACAATATCATATTCCTCTGATTTAATGAAACACGAAGTTAAGCTTTTATTATTAGTGTCCTCTTCATATCCCATTTACATCAGGAACTATTATCAGGCCATTATTTTTATCGTTACAGGCATGGGCCAATGGAACCACCACAATATCCACAATGCAGTCATAATGGACCAACGTACAAATGCAGGAAATTAAGGGTGTTAGAGATTCAACAGTTCCATAAGAACTTCTACAGCTCTCCCAATAAAATTGAGCAAGACACTTTTATACTGAAATATCTGAGAGCAGAAAAGCCTAAAAGAGACAGACAAACAAAAGAAGGTAGCAGTAGGAAGAGTGTGGCTATTGAGTATTTTGTTAAACTTGCTAATACTGATAAATTTCAAGTAAAAGTGTGCCGAAAAAACATTTATCAATATTTTACATGTCAGCAAAGATAGAATTCAGAGAATTGCCAGAAATCACTACCAAACCGGTGAAATGCCTAAAGAGAAGAGGTGGTGCTAGAAACAGGCCACAGTGCGATGCAAAGAGACAATTTGTTAAGTCTTTTATTGAATGTTTGAAGTGCTGTGAAAGTCACTATTGTCGTGGAACATTGTTGCAAAGAAAATATCTTCCCAAAAACTTAAGCATTGTAAAGTTACACATGATGTTTAATGCAGAGGTTTGTCATGATATGAGAGTGAAGCTATGGTTCTTTCGCAACATTTTCACAACAGGTTACAACATCGGTTTTGGTTCACCTGTAAAAGATGCATGTTCTATGTGCATTGAACTTAAGGGAAAAATTGAGCACGCAGAGGATATGTCAGAAAAGAATTCGATTATTATTCAGTTTAGGATTCATCAGTTAAAAGCTAAAGCTTTTTACACAAAGCTGCAAGAAAAAAAGGGATGATATGCTCAGAATGTCATTTGACTGTCGAAAAATCTGGTTAATTCTAAAATACCGGATCACATTGTGTACTACAGTGGTCAGATATACATCTACAATGTTACAGTTGTGATGGGGCATTCATATACCAAACTGACAGTACAAAATGTTTTCACATATACGTGGATGGAACATAAATACAAAAAGGGATCAAATGAGATATCCTCTGCAATATTTGACAGACTTTCTAAATGTGATTTTTCGAACTACTCAAGATTGCGACTGTGCTGATGGCTGCAGAGGACAAAATAGAAACTCTACAGTGATAATTTGCTGCTATTTTCTGTCAAAAGTGAGTCCCCCAAATGTGAAGCGTATTGAACTGATATTTCCCTCTCCAGGACACTCCTTTCTGCCATCAGAGTATTTGGACAAATAGAGGACGACATTAGGACCAGGCAAGTAATTTGCAACCCAAAAGAGTATGAAGTTATTTTCGCATTGCATGCTCAGGTTTCTAAATTGAGTGTGGATTGCACAGTGAGAGACTGGAAGAGGGCTGCTGGCAATATTATGAAAAAAACCAAGTACCTGGCATTTCAAATTTTCTTCAGCAAAGCGGTTCATCTTGTGTAAAACGTCTGAAGGAAATGTGACAGTATAAGGAGAACTGAATTACAATGTAGACTGTGGTTCAGGAAGGTCTGTGATGAAGAAAGATAAACGTTTGATGAATATGGATGTTCCAGAAGTTGTGTCCTCAGGAGTGCCATTGAACCCAGCCAAGATTAAGCACATAGAGCATTTGCCACAAAAACATTTTTGGATTGGATTGGATTGGATTGGAAGGTGAATGGAGAACTGGCTTTCTACAAGAATTTGTTACCGTCCAATACTGGAGAAGCAAATTACTCTACTGAAGAGACAATCAATGAATATTGTGAAACTCATGAGGATTTGACAGACTTAGTTATTTGAATCCTGCTCTATGAATAATTATGTAGAATCATTGTTTACTATGGACTGTGTTTTTTAAGTTCTAATAAATGAGTATAAATTGAATGCATCAGCACTATCACAAATGCACAAAAAGTATCTTCCTGAATATATGAACTACACACTTGCAGTGTGCTGCAACAAAACTTGTCTAATCCTAATATTCCCAATTAATCATGACTTTATTGATTAAAATTATGTATTCCTAGCAGGGAAAAAGAGTTCAGTTTCTGTCGGCATTAAGAAGTTTGTAGTTTCTTGTGTCTTCTGTAAAATTTCCTATCATGGATAACGCAAGTTTTGGAATGGACCGCCTCATTTGTTCTACAAATGTAGAGAATTGAAAACTAGCATGTCAATGGCATGAAAGAATAGTTTTTTCGGCCAGCGGATAGTCTTTAGTTCACATAAATGATACAATAACGTACCTTGTATATCAGTCCCAGACATACACGTATTGTACCTAATAATAGACAAAGGTTTCATGACTATTTGCTGGTGCGCGTTTGCCACTTGCTTCATAACATTTAGATATTCTGTGGAAATGTAGGAAACCTCCATCGATCCTTCCATTTTCCAACCATAACTTCATTAGAATACCGCGCAATTGTCTCTCCTCTCCCAAGTTTTGCCCACACAAAGTCTTCGGGGGATATTTCCTAATTAATTTCAGAGTACCTGTGGAAAGCGTTTTTAGGTTAAACAGAGTTGTAGCTAAAAGAAAACTTATAATAATTGTCCAAGTAAATGTGATGACCAACATGCAGCTTTTCTGCCATCAAATGCAAAAGACCATTTCAGTGTGACCTTTCTCTCTCCGCCCCCCCCCCCCCCCCATATATCCACTCATTCCCGTACACATGGCACTTATTTATGAAACTGCCTGGATTGTTGAGCATATACATCTTAATGCCATATTTATTATGTTTGCTTTTTATGTATTGTCAAAATGACAATCTTCCTCTCCAAAGAATCATTGATTCATTTATTGATAAATCCCTTCCTGGCTAATTCACTTGAAACATTCTCGTGTTAAAATAATGCAATATAGGTCGTCTCTTATATAAATGATCGTCTGGTTTCGGGTTTCCTGAAAGCGAATTTTTTGCAAAATGCAGAGCGCGTAATATGATCAAATACCGGTCTCTGCTTATACTCATCGCTATTCCTCTATTCTCATACAGCGATTCTTTCTTCCAGTAGTTTTGTAATTGCGGATATTTAACGTTAACCATATGTAACGAAACACCCAGGAAAACAAGTAATACGCCTATACTTAGAGGTTTCCATTTACGGATACTAGATCGCTCTTTTGTATTTTCGCTCGGCAGTATGTGGACTGCGTTATCGTTCGTTTCGTCAACTACAAGATGCAACAATTCGTCTGTTACCAATATTCTGAAGAAATCCATAGGAGAATTGCCAGCAGATGAATTCGCAAAACTTCTTCCTTCGTAAATGAGTGATACTGCATATTATGTGGCTCTTTATGGCAGGACTCACCTGGATTATCTGCGTGTGACAGGCTGGGCTCTTTTTCGTCGTAGATTTCCACACAATCGTCATGATTCGTATCGTCATATTCGGAATTGTCACGAAACAGATTTGGAAGCTGTCCTTCCACACTATCATCTTTCTGCAATTCTTCTGCAGCCTCTTCAGTGACAATCTCCGTGGTATGCCTCGTTCTCACTACATAGAAAATCAGTCGTCTAGTACACTAAGTACCGAAAGCACGCCTCCTGAACACCATGAGTTCGAAACAGCGAGTTTTGCTGCTGGGCACACATTAGTACAACTTGGCATCAATGCGAGGAATCTCTGCTATCTGGAGTTTGAATGATTTAGAGTATTCAAGCAGCTCCCAGCCTGATTGTTGTCCCACCATGAGTTCTGTGAAATACATCAAACAAGTGATGCTACCAACATGGGAGAGGCAGTCAGCTACTATATTGTCTATTCCAGAAATGTGCTGAACTTTAGACCAACTGGTTGTGCTGTCAAGGTGACAATTCATGTTATGCATATGTTAGCAGTTTTTGGGTGGAAAAGATGGTAAGTTCTCTGGCCTCCAGCTGAGATCAGAAATGTTTAATGGCTTTGTAGATTGCCAAAGGCTCTCTGACTTAGGCACTCCGTTTCTGTCGAGACGAAGGAAGCTTATGCAAGAAGGTAGCTAGAGGTTTCCATGCTCCATCATGCAGTTGTTGCAACGGTGCACCGATTACTGTCCAACTCACGTCAGCTACCAGTGCTAATAGTGCACTTGGTTCCGGGTATGCAAGTAATGCCATATGAAATATACTCCACGTGGCTGCTTTGCAAGCCGAGATCATTTCATCTAGCAATGAAACTGGTGAGTTCCCTCACCCTTTGGGCCAGCGAGTGCTGCTGTTAATGACTCTTGCAAATCTGCCATGTGAGATAAAAGTCAGCGATAGAAATTGAGGATGGTGAGGAAATGACACAATTCCTTGCCAATCTTCAGCCGAGTAATCTCCAGGATGGCTTCAGCTTTCTCCAACAAGGATAGCGAGTGTGACGATGTGATCCTGTGGCCAAAAAAATTAACTTGTACCTGGCGAAAGACACACTTCGCAGAGTTTAGGACGACACCATGAGTTCCAATCTTGTGAACACTCTTATAAGATGCTGCTGATGTGGATCTGGAGAGGTAGAGAAGACGAGAAAGTCATCAAGGTAAGCCGAGCAAAAGGTTAGCCCTTGTAACATGGAGTTTGTGAACCTTAGCCACGTTTTCACTGCATTTCGTAGGACAGACACATGAACAGACTCTCAAAAACGAGGGATTATGGTTGTTTTTTTATATGTGCTTCTGCCACCAGAGTCTGCATGTATGACTTCGCACACTCTAAAACACTGAATACAGTCACCCCATATAATGCAATAATTATAATTCCAAAGTAATGGTACAGAGTAATGATTCTCGACTGATTTCGCATTTAGGGCCTGATAATCACCACTAGGGCATCATGTGCTGTTCTTCTTTGGTATCGAGTGTAGTGGAGACAACCAGGGGCTGTTCACTCCTTTAATCATGCCATCAAATTCTGCTTTTGCTATGGAAGTTCATATGGTGCCAAGAGCATAGATTGTCAGGAGTTTTTATGTGATGCACCCTGTCATGTGGTATCTCCTTTGATGCTCCCAGAGATCATATCAGTGTGTGAATCATTCGGACCTTGCACAGGTTTAGCCATGTGCACTGCTGCATCTCTATGAAAACATGCATCCTTTAACTCACTGATGCCGTTGACAAGCCACATATTCACCATGTTGGGAAACAGCTGATAATGTGCCCAAAAATCCGCACCTACTGTGTGTTCTGATACCACTGCAACTGTGAAATCACACACAAAGTTGCATCATAGTCTGATGTCCAGCCTGATTTGTAAAATTCCATACTTCAGTTGTAAGGTGTCAGACAAATCCAACACCTTCCATGAAAAACCCTGACACGATAGCAAATCCGAAAGCATGTCACATAGCTCTGAATAAATCCTGACATTAAATTAACCAAAGTAATACAATCAACGAGTGAGCAAATGAGCAAATGGAATACCACAGACTAACACAAGAATGCCTAAATGCAGGTCATACCTTCGCACCGTGAAACAGACGCAGTTCTGAGGGGAGAAACGAGAATAGAAGCCGAGAGCAGAATCGTTTAGGCTAGGAGGCCCTACGATAAGGGACGGACACCCACATCTCTAGCCGACCGCCAAACCAAACCCCCAGCCCATGTTAAAAGATAGAGCCCTCCAGAAGAACAGTATAGATCTTACGATAACACTAAAAGGGCCACACCAGCTGCAAGTTTTAGCGTGAGACTTTTTCACGTCTCTGTGACGTAGCAAACATTAAAAACATTGACCCACCACGAAAAGTATAACGTTTCTCATTGGATAGACAAAATTTTTGTAGGCGGAGCTTAAGGTTAACATTGAGACCCTGATTGGTCAGTTGAAAACACAGCCAGATAGCTTTTTTTATACCAATTTCGGTAAATTATTGTAAGGAGAAGTTAGGAGAGAGTTGCTTCCGAGGTGTGGAGCTGCGTCGCCCACGTCCCCCTGACGCTGCCTAAACACTGTCAAGGTAATGAACGCACGCGATGCCGCATAACAATGCATAACGCTTCTCTCAGAACTGCAGAAGTCTCATCGCTTACATCCCCTTTTTATGTAATACTAATGCCGATCGTCAGCTATGGTGGTATTCACATTTGCTATGTAAGTTAAAATCTGAAACGCGATGATTTTTCTGTTATATAATTACTGAGAAGCCACATCAGCCACTATAATTTACGACAAGTTAAATAAGTAATTTAAGATAATTGAGGGCCACTGTAGACCATTTTACTAGTTTTCTCTTTTGTGAAACTTAATTTAAACCTAGCCTATGTTAATTTACAAATTTAATGTATTCTATCCTCCTTATATTTTACTTGCGCCGATGCGCTCCTTTTCGTAAAACAATGCATGCCTAACTTAATGATGTACTCTTAAAATTAGTGCTCTTTACAATATAGTCTCCGACTTCAGAATAAATGTCTCTATTCGTTCTGTTTGTGTAACTGATTTACATTAGAGTAGTCAGCTGATAGGTACTCAATTTTGTATCGCTTCTGTTTTGCCCAGTTGGATGCGTACTGTCGATGCCGATTCGCTTAAATTCTAAAATGGTTTCCGTCACTGTGCGCAGTGTGTCTTTGCGCATCTAAAAGGGGACACTGAACTCAACTTTGCATTTTGCTTACTCTGCCCCTACGATCAGTTGTTAGCCACTTTGCATATAGTGTTGTTAATATACACTCTGCTTTGAGAGTGGCTGTGCGTCTCACTGTCAGTACACTTCACCATCTATGACTACACTTAAAATGCGCTCTGTGAATTCCTTTCTTTTTCATCAGTCTTATTCAAGTTTTTTGCGCCTGATGTACTATAACTATGTCATCTAATGGTTTTCGCTCGTTCAGTATTGTGTATAGTTGTTTTAGTTCTTGTTTGATATATATATATATATATATATATATATATATATATATATATCAATGTTTCCTTCACTTCCTTAGATATTTAAGTTTTAAGGAAGTACAATATCAAAATGCTACGATTATTTCTTTTAACAAGGTTGCTTCTCATTCTTTACATGTTATATAGCAAAAGAAAATTGAAAATTCCTTATTGACCAAACAGAATAATAAAAGAGGGATAGGGTACTGGAAATATGAGTATTGTACTCCCTAGCTGGAGAGGAACCGAGCGCCAGTCGGTTTATTCATCAAATTGCAACAAAGCCCCTACATTCATGTGTTTTTTTGATGCAACAGATAAGGAAAAAACGAGACTTAAATTTTCATTTAATAAATTTTCATTTATTCAATGCTTTTAACTTTGATGATTTTGGATGAGTTCTTAGTAGTACCTCCTGTCGAGTCTGGAATTCTGTTAAGTTTTTCAATTTCCTGTCATAAATTCCTTTATTTATTTGAGCTTGCTCTTCCAATGTTGTTAGCACTGTTCGCACTTTCTCATCGAAGGCTATGTCTTCGTGCCATAATTTTGGGTGTCTGTTTTGCCCATTTATCTAGTTCCACTTTTCAAACGTAAGTTTGTCCAGTGTGTACCCTGTTGATGTGTGCGGTAAGTGATTTACTATATGCTGAAACAGACCCAGGTATTCTATTAATTTCTTTTGATTCCATGGTATATATGTTCGGATAAACCTATTAAATTCACGAAAGCGCCGTTCTATGGGACTTGCTTCCAGGTGGAACTTGGATACTAAAATATGCTGTATGTTTTGGGATTTCAAAAATGGTTTCCATTGGTCACCCGTAAAATTTGATGTGTTATCAGTTAGTACTGCATGAGCTTTCCCAAAATGTGGTACGTAGTCTTCCAGAATCCGCCTTATTATTAGTCCACAGCTAATTGTTATGACTGTGTATGGTTGGAGATATTTCTAAAAACGTCATACAGGGCTATGATGTATTTGACTCCACTGCGGGCTTAGGGATAAGGTCCTGCGGTGTCAATAGATAAAAGATCCCTTGGTTGCTTTGGTATTATGGGGTGTAGTTCGTTACGACATGACCTATTGTGATGCTTAACCTTTTGACAAACCGCACACCATCTGATAACTTCCTCTATATGCCTTTTCATATTAGGGAAATAACAATATGTAGAAATTTTGGTGACACACTTTAGCCTTACATAATGTCCCTATGTGTGGTGCATGTCTTGAAATAAGTTGTCCACATATTGCTGAGATATGCACACACACACACACACACACACACACACACACACACACACACACACACACACACACACACACACCACTTATCCATTCATCGATCTCTTCTATGAAAAAGGATGCCATTATGTATAACGTAATACCGCTGTAAATGTGCGTGTGTTCTAGACTAAATTTTTTATTACCCTGCTCCATCTTGGGTCTTCTTCCTGCAAGTGTTGCATGTTTTTACATATTTTGTATTAATATGGTTAAAAAGTTCCATCACTTATAAAAAGTACTTTGAAATCTGATGTTTGTTCTTCTAACTCGTGGAAATAAGTGAGGCCTTGGGGTAATCATGATAGTACATGTGACAAAACATTCTGTTCCCTTTTTATGTACACTATTTCAAAATCAAACTCTTGGACATACATGAACTACCTCGCTATTCTCTTATATAACAACTTACATGTAAGAGAAAAGGACAAGTCTTGATGATCACAGAAACTTTAGTATGTTTTCCCCAAAGGTAATATTGAAATTTCTGGAACGCCCAAACTGCCACTAACACTTCTGGCTCAGTTACAGAACGCGATCTTTAACATTCTGTGACGGTTCTACTGGCAAAACTGATTATACTGACTTCTTCTTTACCATCTTTTGTTATTATTTGAAACAGACACGCACCCAGCCCCCAATAACAAGCATTGATGCTTAAACAGAAGTCAACTCCATATCTGGGTGTTTAAGGTTAGGTGCGTTCATCAGCACCTGCTTATGTGCGGAAAATCATTTTTGCATTCTTTAGTCCACAACCAACTGTGGTTTTATGCAACAATTTTAATAGTGAACTACTGTTCAACAATTGTTGTGGCAGAAATTTCCTGAAAAAATGAGGCCACTCCCAGAAAACCTTTTAATTGATTCTTTGTATTGGGTGTTGGGGAGTTGTGTATCGCATCTAGTTTACTTGGGTCAGGTAGAATTCCTACTGCTGAAGTGATAAGCCCTAAGAATTTTGTCTTTTCCGAATTCAGACTTTTTAAAGTTAACTTTGACACCGCATTCTTCAAATTTTAAAAAACCTTTCCCAAAATAGTTAATGTTCATCCCATGTTTGAGTCGCAATTAATAGATCATAAACGTAGAGTGTAACCTGGCTAAACAGTTCTAGTCCTAGTACTGTGTCTAATGCTTCAATAAATGCACCAATGCTCACGTTTAATCCAAAAGGTAGCATCCTAAGCTGGTAGCTCCTCCTGACATTTATGAATGCTGTGTATTTTGACTCTCTTCGTGTAGTAAAACTTGCCAATATGAAGCCTTCAAATCGAGGGATGTTAAGTGCCTAAAACCTTGAAACTTTAATAACTGCTCTTCTAAATTCTCTGGCCTTGTACTTATAGGAGCAATGATTGTTTATTTCTCTTGCATCTAACACCAACCGCACCATTCTGTCAGTTTTATTAACAGTGAAAATCGGACTGCAGTAAGGTGAGTGCGATGTTTCAATAACCTTCCATCTAATCATACCCTCTATTTCTTGTCTTACTGCCTCTTTCTTTGCCCAAGGAAAGCCATATGACGTTTTACAATAGCTTTCATGCAGATACTGTTTCATTTAAAATTCATACTCCTTAGTAACACTGGGTTGTTTACGAATAATGCTATGATATTTAGAGTAATTTTGTCGCTTCACTTCGCCGCTCATTGTTAAGACAAGTGGATATACTTATTTTACTCTCTACTGTTTGCTCATCGAGGATCTCCCGACCAGCATAATCAAGTTCCATTTCATTTGCCATTAAGATTTGGGGGTAGATAAGTTTAACAATAATGTTGGGTATCTGCCTAGTCTGATTTGTCATTGTAGTTCTTATTAAGTCCATTGACAGTGTGCGCTCTCCTACATGAAATTGACATTCCCAGCTGCTGATGTCTATTTTTACCCCATATCTTCTGAACACCTCCATACCAAGCATAGTTTACTGTAAGTTTCTCTACCACCATGAAAGTACACTGCAAAATTACTCCACATATGCTAATGGGCCTGTAATTTTATAACTTCCTATCACCATTAGGATCTTACAGTTTAGATTAGATTAGTTTTTTGTTCCATAGATCTGTACTGAGGAGATCCTCATGGATGTGGAACATGTCAATTTTTTTTAAGCTGAAATAACAATACTAATAGTGTGAGTATATACAATATATCATTTTTGAGCTGAAATAACAATACTAATGGTATGAGTATATACAATACATCATTTGTTTCTATTAAAAATTCGTCAGTGGAGTAGAAGGAGTTGGCCACTAGTAAGTCTTTCAGACTCCTTTTAAACTGATCTTTATTTGTAACTAAGTTTTTTTATGTGTGCTGCCGAATTATTGCAGATAAGTGTTCCTGAGTAGTGGACCCCTTTTTGAACTAAAGTAAATGCTTTTAAGTCCTTCTGCAGATCATTTTTGTCGCTGGTATCATATGTATTAACTGAGCTGTTTGTTGGAAAAAGAGATATATTATTTAGGACAAATTTTATTAAGGAGTAAATATACTGAGAGGCAGTAGTTAGTATACCCAGTTCTTTGAAGAGGTTTCTACAGGTCGTCCGTGAATTTACTCCACAAATAATACGTTTTACACGCTTTTGGACTCTGAAAACTTTTGGCTGACTTGTAGAGTTACCCCAAAATATACCATATGACATTATGGAATGAAAATAGGCAAAGTATGCAAGCTTCTTCATTTTTATGTCGCCTATGCCTGCTAACACTCACAATACAGATTTGTTAAGGCGTTTCTGCAGTTCTGTGGTAGTGTGAGTACATTTACTTCCTACACTATCTCTTTAAACAAGTTAGTTGACATTAGGCTTGTTGATGTGCCAGTATCCAAAACAACTGGTATATCTATGTTTCCCACTTTACCTTTTTGTTGCTTCAGTGATTTCACTTACCTTACATGTTGTTTCTTTCTCTTCAGTAAACGAATCATCTTTCATTTCTGCTCCTTTATCAGACCTTAAAAATAGATTGCAGATATGCTGTACATGTAAGTTTGTTTCAGTGTTTACTTCCTCTTTTCTGTTCATGTCGTGTTTATGTCACTAATATTATTACTGTGGCACACTGACATTCCATTGCCTTCTAACTCTACTCATGCTCGATTATTATTTTCTGGTAGCGATAAAGGTATTGTTTCATTTCCTGTCGTCACTACTTCTGTGTTCATCATATGTTCACGTGCTTGCCAGTTCGTGTCCCGTTGTTTTGGTTTGACTGTACAGGCTCCCAGTTCTCTCTTAGATCCCTATGTTCCACGTTCCGATCCTGGTAATTTGCGTTTCCTTGCCGCCTAGTATCAAAGTTTTCTCTCGAATTTCTCCTATCTCCACCATTGCCGTACCTATGGGGCTGACATTTATTTTCGTACCTTCGGTCATCCTGTGGCTGATGGGTAAACCGATCATATGGATTTCTGTTGTGTTGCGGCGGTGCATATGGATGCCATTCATTGATACGCACATGACCATTATAGTTTCCAAAGCCAGTGCCGTTATCATATTTGTTCTTCCCATTTGGGTTGTGTTCATTACTGTCACGATAACTAGGCATGGCTTGCCCATCCTCATGAATTAGATCTATTGAGTCAAGAACTGAGACAAAATTCTCGAGATCATATTCGGGAATGGTTACGAATTTTTCCCTAACATTTGCTGGTAACTTGTTCTTTAAGACTTTCAATACATCGATATGAGATATCAGATTAGTCCAGTAGCGGGTCTTGTTTAGATATGTTTCAAAATAGTTTCTTAGCGCCCCGAATTTTGGATGGTATGATACTGGGGTAAATACTTCTCCTCTTAATCTCTCCTGGATAGCTGTTGACCAGTATTTATCTAAAAATGCATTCTCAAACTGATCATATGTCTCGCAGAGTTCCTACATGTCCGTAGCCCACAAAAGGCCATCACCTTCTGTGTGTCATACCACATATTTCATCTTTTGAACTTTTGTCCACGTCCTCGGCAGTACATTCGCAAAGGCTCAGACAAACACTACCGGGTGCGTTCGCTTTGTTTTCATTTGAAAATACAGGAAAATGTCGATGTTCTATTACACTCTCGTTCATTAACAACGCTATCCAGCAGGACGGAACAGCATTGTATGCGGTGAGGACATATCTGTTTCACGGAAGTTTTGCTGGTTGCTCATTTCGCGCGTCGGCATGCGGTCACCGGGCGTGATTTGTGCATTGTTTTTCGCGCCAATTATTTCTCTCACCGGCAGACCGCTGTTCAGAGCTCTGCTTACCACCCCGACGATGATATTAACGTAGTTTGTTTGTTAACTGTTTCGTCTATTAACCTTTTTTCTACCTGTTTGATATAATGTTACACGTGTTTTAAAATTTCTTCTTCCTTGTCCCCCATTACTTCCTTTACCACCTCCACATAACAAGCTGTTCGCGTACACATTTTTCCGCGAGCTATGTGTTTTCATCTTTTGTATGACCCTTCACTGTTTCGTAAAGTTGCACAATGTCTGAATTGATTCTTTTATGTTCTAACTTAAGTAATCCTATCTCAACTGCGATTTTCTCTGCATTTTCTGGTAAATCATCACAGAAAGAATGCAGCTTCACTGTTTCTGATTGTACATTATCTTAACCTGCGTATTCTTTTGCATTACCTTTAAATTACCCTGAGTTTCTCTGATTCCAGATAGCTCCTGTCTATATGTGCGTGTCAGTGTTTAACATTTTTCTTCCACTATGCGTTTTAATTTCTCATTCATATCGTTAACTGAAGTTTGTACTTGTTCGTTAATTTTCCCATCCACTTCCGTGGAGATTTGCGAAGTATGCTGTGTGAACTTCATATCCAGGTTGCCGGCCGCGGTGGTCTCGTGGTTCTAGGCGCGCAGTCCGGAACCATGCGACTGCTACGGTCGCAGGTTCGAATCTTGCCTCGGGCATGGATGTGTGTGATGTCCTTATGTTAGTTAGGTTTAAGTAGTTCTAAGTTCTAGGGGACTAATGACCACAGCAGTTGAGTCCCATAGTGCTCAGAGCCATTTGAACCATATCCAGGTTACTGAGTTCTGTGCACAAATTTTTTACCTCATCTGAAATGTTTGTCATGTTTATATTTACCTTTTCCAATCTCGGTCTTCACTGTGGACATGTCTGCTTTCATATTATTCATGTCTGTTTGTACTGTGTCTAAACTCGCCATCTTTGAATTGATTGTGTTCATGTATGCTTGTATTGTTTCTAGACTCGACATTTTTGAATTTATGTCTGTTTTCATTCTGTTCATGTATGTTTGTAATGTGCCTAAACTCGACATCTTTGAATTTAAAACCGACACTTTTGAAATTATATCTGTTTTCATTGCGTTCATGCCTGTTTGTATTGTTTTTGTTAAGGCTCAAAATAAGGCCTGCATATCATCCCTAGTCAATTCTGGCCTATGCGTGTCAGCATCTGCACCTGTGCTATGCATACTACTTTCATTTAAAATATTCCTTTGCATTGAAGTGTCTACTGTAATCAACATATTACCTGTACTGAAATGTTCTGTATTCACAGGCGTCGAATGCAACAATGGCATGTCGCACCCAGCATCCAAATTATCACCACTTAATGGTTCCAAACCACTCATTGTTGCATTTTGCAAATGCAAGTCTACTACATTGTCATTTTGATTTTGGAATGACATTTCCTTATGTTTTGTTCATCCATTATAGGATTCTTTACACCTCTTCAGTTACCAAAATTAATATTTTCTCTGTTTAAATTTTACTTCTGTGCTATTTCTTGGGCGACAGAATGCATATAAAGATATATATAATTGAAGTGTCAATTGTTGTTACCTCAATATGCTTTACATACCGATAAAGAAATGTTATTCTCTTTACTTGATTGCAATTTCGTTAACCTCTGAAGCTTTAGGTTCCGGATTTTAGAAAATAGCTGCTTGGGCTTTCTAATAGGAACGCATTTTCTACTGGCATTGCGTGGTCCTACCTTATTTTTGTTTTGTAACTGGTACTCCCTCTATTGTGCTTTGTTGTCCACTCTTGGTATTGTTGTCTTCTTCCTTCTAATTTATTTAATATTTCTTTTTCTTTCAGTTAGTATTTTTCCTGTGTTACATCACAGTCTCCGTCATATAATCAGCGTACATGGAACAGAAAGATTTATTAACATACATGTACATTCATTGTCTTAACAATACTAGTACTCACAATTTTGCTCACTCAGTATCGTGCCTATGACTTGTCGCCACTTTATAATATAATAAAAAAGTTAAGATAAATGGGATGAACGAGATTATTTTTTCGGCACTTGAAAAAGCACAATAAGCTGGGCTATATCTCTAAACGGATTCATATTAGTTCCACGTGAACGAAATATTCTTTTTCTTGCCATAGATTTGTGCTTACCAATTAGTAATACTATGTCCGATTGCCCTAGCTGCCTACAGCATCTTGTCTGTGCCCACATTGCGTTAATCGGATCTTCGTGAATACTCTGAAGTACATAGGTGGGCTTCAGTTCTTGTTATTACAGTACTACTTGGAATAACAACTCATACAATTTCTCAGTTAGAAAAATAATACTACATTCTTTCCTTCAACGCACATAAAAAATACAGACTTGTCACTTATTCACATGACTAAAATGGCTACCTCTGATTATTCTCTAAAATAACATGCATCTACTTTCGTTCATTAGCAGAGAGCAAGTCCTTTCTCTAACTGGGTAACAGGAAAAAGTCTTATGTTTTTTAACATTTGAGAATAAAAAATAAGTGATGTCAGGAGCAGGCTCTACGCTGGGCCACCGCTTCACCTTTTCTCTTTGACATTAAAGAAAACGAAAACATAAAAGCAAGAAATGCAAAAGGTACATCACACTCTCACTAATTACTGCAGATACATGACGTATTTTTGAAGTGGAAGCTTTTTTCCCAACTGCTATGTAATTCCCCAACCTATAGTATCATAAAGTAACCAGTTTCATAGGTAGGGCCCGCTCTAGGGCTGAACATTATGGACTTTTGCCAGGTGGCAAATTTGAGTAGGCGGCATTTTGGGATGGCGTGGAAAACATGTTTTATAACAGATTTCTCCTTTGTGATGGTCGTTGGTTCGGCTAGTCGGCAGAACTCGGTCGCTTCACTATGTTGTCAAAACTGTGGAGTTCGGTTTGCTGGGAGGAGTCTCATAGGAAGAATCCCCTTGGCGTTGTGGCGAAATCCTGTGTTGTCTCCAGGCTGAAAACTCCATTTACAACCTGATCCAGGAACCGATGTTTGTAGTTAAGTGGTATATGGGAATACAAAAGCTTACCTCCTTAACGCCACTACTCCCTCCATTAAACTTACCCTATCTCACTCGCACATCTCAACGAAATTCACAGTAGTATAACTTTCGACTGGAACGAATGTATGACGTTGAGCCAGTACCAACCTGGAGCGATTTCTGCCACCATGTCGGTTGCGACACAGTCTGGGAGTATCAGTTACATCAGGAGATTTGATTGGTGCTGAACACACATACATGCAGTTTTTCTAAAATATGCATAGTTGATTAAAATATGTTTGGCAAAAGTATCCCATTTACCCTTTTAACAAAAGCCCATTCAATTATTAGTTTATAGAAGAATGAAGGTGTGAAGCTACTTCTGCTTGTATGTATGTATGTATGTATGTATGTTTAAACTGGGGATCTAGAAACGTCAGGAGGCTTAGTCCTACCGCCCCACACCAAACCCAGGGTTATTGTGTGTCCAGTGGATCCCCTCCCCTCCACTCCTGGGGATGTCTCAAACCAGAAGACTGTAGCCCCAATGGTTGCGTGGTAATTATCGTGTACTCATAGATGGAGACAGTGTTTGCACAGCAATCGCTGACAAATTGCAACTGTGGTGGAATAAGGGGAACCAGCCTGCATTCGCTGAGATAGATGGAAAACCACCTTAAAAACCATCCACAGGCTGGCCAGCACACAGGACCTCGACAGGAATCAACCAGGCGGATTCGTGCCAGGGACTGGGAAGTCTTATTTCTGCTTCCTCGTCTATTATTTTACTAGTACACATTTTTACTTGGATATTATTATTTCAGAATAGCTGAAGAGCCTAAAAGGATGTCTCACTGTCAGTAAAAAATGAGGTTAGAAAAGCAAGCCAATATACAGAAACAAGCTGGAGCTTTAGCCAATTATTTACAAGGTAGTTTCGGTGAACACAAAACAATGGAGCGTGAAGCTCAATGATCGAATCCGGATCGACAGAAAGGAAATGAAGATACATTATTTCCAGATCCACTAAAGAAGTGTATTTCCAAACCAAAAGTCAGCACATTGTTACCGACTGAAAGTATTTCACCATCCTTGAGCTTGGAACCTGCTTTGTGACATAATTTTAGGAGATGCAGACAGAAGTTTTTTCGTGACACTTTGTCTGATTATAGATTTCTGTATGATGACACTGGTAATTAATTTTGCTAAAAGTATCTTTTAAGAATTTGGAAGCAAGTCACAAGTGTCTGGTTAGTTTATTCAACTTCAAAAGCTCCATATACTGTTTCTGTTGCAAACTTTTTGCCTATATGTTTAGTTCTCTCTCAAAAGAAGGTTTTATGAGTTGGAAGTACATCTCTAGAACTTCAAAAGAGCATGAAACTTCTGAAATCATATTCAAGCTTAAAAATCTTGGTTAGAATTCAGTCAAAGGTTAACAACCAGTCAAACTATAGATTCAGCTGCTCAGAGAATCACTAATGCGGAAATAAATCACTGGTACCAAGTGCTGCTACACATAGTAGTAATCATTAAAAGCTTGATAAAAGTTGTTTAGCTATTGAAGGCATAAACGACAAATCTTTGAGCGCAACAACGGAATTTTTTTATGAATTGTTGAGTTAGTGTCTGAATTTGATCCTGTTATGGGGGAACACAAAACAACAGAGCATGAAGCTCAAGCATCGAATCTGTACCGACAGAAAGGAAATGAAGATACATTAGGAAGAAGGGAAACAAAGCTCATTATCTTGGAAAAATACACAGAATGAAATATTAGACCACGTTCGTCTTCCTATTGTATCTCACATTACTGATAACATTAAAAAGGCCAAATTCTATTCAGTAATTTTCGATTTC
The DNA here is from genome assembly GCF_023897955.1 of Schistocerca gregaria. NCBI lineage: Eukaryota > Metazoa > Arthropoda > Insecta > Orthoptera > Acrididae > Schistocerca > Schistocerca gregaria. Next base: position 433,394,899 of record NC_064921.1, read on the forward strand.
ACATCAGATGTAAGTGTGGTGGAACAAATTACTCTTATAATCAGGTATGTTTAGATTATCAAAGCCGATTCTGATGAGGTGGTGAAAATTTACGAAACCTTTTTAGGATTTCTTCCAGCTGGAAGATCTAGAGGTAAAAAACTTTTAGAAATTTTATTTGAAGAACTTCGTGAACAAGAATAAGTTGTGCAGGATATCAGAGGACAAGGGTATGACAATGGAGCTAATGTGAGGAGTGGTAAGGCAGGAGTGCAAACTAGGATTAGGAACTTAAATCCAAGAGTGTTCTATGTACCTTGTGCAAACCACCCACTCGACCTAGTGGTTAATGATATGGCAAAGGCATCCTTAGAAGTAAGTTTCTTCAATATTGTCCAGAAAATATATGTATCTTTTCGGCACCTACTTTTCACTCGGCATTACTTTTGAAACATATTCAAGGATTAACTTTGAAACCTTTAAGTGATACTAGATGTGATAGTAGAATTGATGCCTTTAAGATTTCAGACTGGAATGTATATGATGCTTTGTTTATCATTTTTGAAAATGATGATACTGATAATTCGTGAAGAGAAGGAGCTTCAGTTTTGTTTAATTGTATTATACAGTTTAATTTCTTATGTTCATTAGTCACATGGCATAAAATACTACAGTGTAAAAATCCAATAAGTAAGCTTCTGCAGACAGAGGATTTCGAGTTATCAATAGCACTAGACCTTCTGAAAAACTTTAAGAATTTCTTTCAGCAACTTTGACTGGATGGGTCTTTTGAACAAATTCTTGTAGATGAAGGAGAACTGGCTAACGAAATCGACATTGAAAGCAATTTTGAGTCAACAATACCATAGCAGAGAGTAGGAAGAAAAAAGTTGAGTTTCTTGTATGGGAGCAGAGATGACTTGATCGAAGAAGAAAAAGAAAACTACAAAATAGGTTTCTTCTCCATCACACTTGATCAGGTATTAACTGCATTAGAATTTAGATTTGAGCAACTGAATCACCACCACAACTATTTTCACTTTTTGTATGACATACATCAGTTACAAAATATGTCTAAGGAAAAATTAATAACTTTCTGCAAATATCTGGAAATTATTTTACCTGATGGTGAATCAGGTGATATAAATGGCTTAGAATTAGCAGAAGAAATATCTGCTGTTTGTGCGCTTTTGGTTAAAAAGGAAAGCCCAAGGCATGTGCTGAAATAAACAACCGCCCTAAATTTTACTCCAAACCTTAGCATTGCACAATGAATATTGCTTACCATCCCTGTAACTGTTGCATGTGGGAAAGTAGTTTGTACAAGTTAAAACTAATAAAGAACTTTTTGCGCTCGACAAATAAGCAAAATCGATTGAATGGTTTGGCCATATTGGCGACTAAGCATGAAATAGCGGATGAAATAAACTTAAAAGAGGTAACTAAACAGTTTGCAGTATTAAAAGTGAGGAAAAAGATTTTCGAGACTTAATAGCTTGGATCCTTTTGTAAGGTATAAATTGTTTTGTGATGTGCATTATATGGTTGAAAATCAAGACACCAAAACTTAAAAATGATACCTAGTTACCTAATGTCTTATACTACAAGTTATTTGCACTTTATGTGTAGCGAATAGCATTAATACATTTCTGACAGCTGACTGGTTTGAATGCACTATGAATAAGGTTTAATTTTTACTGGTGCAATATATTATTAATAGTCTTGAACCTTTCAGTCTTCATGGTTAACTTTAAGCACATAAATTCTCTTCTACTGTGTGTAAATGTTACGGAGTGCTGTTCACAGGGTAAAGAATAGTTTTGTTTACTGCATTTTACAATATCTACCTAACACTATTCCTGACTCTTCGAAGGGCTTATGTTTCTGGTTTCATACTACAATATATATTACTCACTCAACAGTGTTCAGATTTCCGCTCAGTTTTTCACTCTTTCGTAATGTTTGGCAGTGTTCCGTGCTTTTGGGGCATATTGCTTCCATGCACAGACCAGTGTAGCAGCGATGTTTTGTGTAGGTGAGTGGTAAACAATAAAAATGAGGTGGTTGCCAAAAAGGACTTAATAAGCGAAAAATGCCGATATTAAGAAACATAGTAACGAGACTGCACTACTTGTTTATTTTAATGATGCATCACTCAGTTTCTTATACAGAATGTAACTTTGAAAATTGTTTCAGTTCAAAAATCTTCAGTGCTTTTTGTATGTTTACCTAACTTTTGAATATTATATAGTTATGAGATTATGCTGTACTCGTTTATTCTATGAACGTGTCACTTTCTGCCTTGCACATTACATAGTTTTGTAACTTATATTCATTTAAATATATGATTTTTATATTATTTAAAGACTTAAATTTTATTACTATCAATAAAATATTTAAATTACCTAATTACAAAAAGCAGGCGTGGATGGAGGTTTTTGGGATGGGAAAAGTCACCATCCAGGTTTTGACATGGTCGTGATTTGGAGTAGTCATTTTGTGTGAAATGAATACAACAACAACAGCAATAATGATAGTAGTAATAATAATAATAATAATAATATCACAGCCAATACAGATTAAGCATGGAATATACCAAGGAGATTCATTGAGCCCTTTCTGGTTCTGCCTTGCCCTCAATACGCTATCCAACATGCTAAATAATACGATGCATAGAAGCGATGGAAAAAACAGATGCCTATGAATATCTAGGATACAGACAAAAAATAGGAATAGATAATACAAATATTAAAGAAGAACTAAAATAAAATATATACAAAGACTAACAAAAATACTGGAAACACAATTAACAGCAAAAAAACAAGACAAAAGCTGTAAATACTTATGCTATAACAAAATTGACCTACTCATTTGGATAAGTGAAATGGAGTAACACAGACCTAGAAGCACTCAATACACTTACACGATCACAAGTCCACAAATATAGAATACATCGCATATATTCAGCAACAGAAAGATTCACATTAAGCAGAAAGGAAGGAGGAAGGGGATTTATCGACATAAAAAACCTACATTACGGAGAAGTAGACAATTTAAGAAAATTCTTTACAGAACGAGCAGAAACTAGCAAAATACACAAAGCAATCACTCATATAAATACATCGGCTACACCACTGCAATTACATAACCACTTCTACAACCCTTTAGATCACATAACATCAACAGATACAAAAAAAGTACATTGGAAAAAGAAAACACTACTTGGAAAGCACCCATACCATCTAACACAGCCACACATCGATCCAGATGCGTCCAACATGTGGCTAAGAAAAGGCAATATATACAGTGAGACGGAAGGATTCATGATTGCAATACAGGATCAAACAATAAACACCAGATATTACAGCAAGCATACAATTAAAGATCCCAATACCACAACAGATAAATGCAGACTTTGCAAACAACAAATAGAAACAGTAGATCACATCACATCACAAGCGGATGTACAATACTAGCAAATACGGAATACCCCAGAAGTCATGACAATGTAGCAAAAATAATACATTAACAACTTGCCATACAACATGAACTAATAAAACAACATGTTCCCACATACAAGTATGCACCACAAAATGTACTGGAGAATGATGAATACAAATTATGCTTGAACAGAATCATTATAACAGATAAATCAACACCACATAACAAAATCTGACATCATACTCGCCAATAAAAAGCCGGCTGCGGTGGTCTAGCGGTTCAGGCGCTCAGTCCGGAACCGCGCGACTGCTACGGTTGCAGGTTCGAATCCTGCCTCGGGCATGGATATGTGTCATGTCCTTAGGTTAGTTAGGTTTAAGTAGTTCTAAGTTCTAGGGGACTGGTGACCACAGATGTTAAGTCCCATAGTGCTCAGAGCCGTTTTTGAGCCAATAAAAAGAAGAAATCAACACGACTAATTGAAATACCCTTACACAATACAACAAATATACAGAAGAAAACAGGAGAAAAAATTGAAAAATACATCCAACTGGCTGAGGAAGTCAAGGACATGTGGCATCAGGATAAAGTTGACATTGTACCAATTATACTATCAACTACAGGAGTCATACCACACAATGTCCACCAGTACATCAACGCAATACATCTACATCAAAACTTATATATAAAACTACAGAAATCTGTAATTATTGATACATGTTCAATTACCCGAAAGTTCCTAAATGCAATGTAACATATACCGTACAGTTAAAAGGAAGTCATGCTTGATCAAGGTCCACGTCACTTTCCATTTTTAACCAGACATAATGTCTCAGATAGGAAAGAAAAATAATAATAATAATGATAATAATAATAATAATAATAATGTAACAAAGTCTATAAATTTGTAAAACAGAAATACACTCCTGGAAATTGAAATAAGAACACCGTGAATTCATTGTCCCAGGAAGGGGAAACTTTATTGACACATTCCTGGGGTCAGATACATCACATGATCACACTGACAGAACCACAGGCACATAGACACAGGCAACAGAGCACGCACAATGTCGGCACTAGTAGAGTGTATATCCACCTTTCGCAGCAATGCAGGCTGCTATTCTCCCATGGAGACGATCGTAGAGATGCTGGATGTAGTCCTGTGAAACGGCTTGCCATGCCATTTCCACCTGGCGCCTCAGTTGGACCAGCATTCGTGCTGGACATGCAGACTGCGTGAGACGACGCTTCATCCAGTCCCAAACATGCTCAATGGGGGACAGATCTGGAGATCTTGCTGGCCAGGGTAGTTGACTTACACCTTCTAGAGCACGTTGGGTGGCACGGGATACATGCGGACGTGCATTGTCCTGTTGGAACACCAAGTTCCCTTGCCGGTCTAGGAATGGTAGAACGATGGGTTCGATGACAGTTTGGGTGTACCGTGCACTATTCAGTGTCCCTCGACGATCACCAGAGGTGTACGGCCAGTGTAGGAGATCGCTCCCCACACCATGATGCCGGGTGTTGGCCCTGTGAGCCTCGGTCCTATGCAGTCATGATAGTGGCGCTCACCTGCACGGCGCCAAACACGCATACGACCATCATTGGCACCAAGGCAGAAGCGACTCTCATCGCTGAAGACGACACGTCTCCATTCGTCCCTCCATTCACGCCTGTCGCGACACCACTGGAGGCGCACTGCACGATGTTGGGGCGTGTGAGCGGAAGACGGCCTAACGGTGTGCGGGACCGTAGCCCAGCTTCATGGAGACTGTTGCGAATGGTCCTCGCCGATACCCCAGGAGCAACAGTGTCCCTAATTTGCTGGGAAGTGGCAGTGCGGTCCCCTACGGCACTGCGTAGGATCCTACGGTCTTGGTGTGCATCCGTGCGTCGCTGCAGTCCGGTCCCAGGTCGACGGGCACCTGCACCTTCCGCCGACCACTGGCGACAACATCGATGTACTGTGGAGACCTCACGCCCCACGTGTTGAGCAATTCGGCGGTACGTCCACCCGGCCTCCCGCATGCCCACTATACGCCCTCGCTCAAAGTCCGTCAACTGCACATACGGTTCACGTCCACGCTGTCGTGGCATGCTACCAGTGTTGAAGACTGTGATGGAGCTCCGTATGCCACGGCAAACTGGCTGACACTGACGGCGGCGGTGCACAAATGCTGCGCAGCTAGCGCCATTCGACGGCCAACACCGCGGTTCCTGGTGTGTCCGCTGTGCCGTGCGTGTGATCATCGCTTGTACAGCCCTCTCGCAGTGTCCGGAGCAAGTATGGTGGGTCTGATGCACCGGTGTCAATGTGTTCTTTTTTCCATTTCCAGGAGTGTATAAATATTTTATTATAATGCGTGGATCATGACACCAACACCTCCAACTCACTGCTCCTTTGGATGCGCGCATGACGAGGAGCGGCATTTTAACTTTTTCGCCTCGGGCGGCGTTAATGCTAGAGTGGGCCCTGGTCCTATAGAATCTTCCGTTAACCATCCTAAAGGTCTATTAAAATTGTTTTGTTTTAAAAAATCACTTGAAAAATTGAATTAGGGTATGATACTAACAAAGCGAATTGACAACAAATGGAGCACAATAACACAATTTGGCCAATATGTGAAGCCGTCAACATCTGAGTGGAGAATATTGTCAAACGGTCAATACTTGACCTTACACGTTCAGTATGTATTGACAATACTGAGAATATTTTGAAGGTCTTTAATACTGCTTGTCATATTTCTGGTATTGACAATGCATAAATATAAGCCCTCAGACTGTCAATATGTTGTCGGTTTCACAGTATTATTTAACATTTAGGTTCCTCTTTAAGAGGACACGTTTAGTAATATTGTCAAACTGTTAATGTATTGTCTATCTGTGTGCGCGTATTGACGTATTGTCAATACTAGAAATATTGATAAGAAGTGTTGATGGATCGCAAAATATTCTCCATTCAGATGTTGACAGAGCTTCAGGAATCAGCCACGCAGTGTTAGTGTGCACTGTTTATTTTTTTATTTCCAATTTGCTGTTGTGTACGTACCATAGATTCAATTTTTACGGAGCCCGTTAATACAAAATAATTTTAATAGGCCTGTGCTAGGGTAATTATTGTTCATGAAGCTTTTGATGGTTAACGGAGGATCCTCGATTATATTGCTTCATTAATTCGAAAATATAGTGTAGATTGTTGTTACATAGCAGTTTTGAAACAACATTTCAATCTCGAAGCATACGTTCTATATCTGCAGCAACTGGTAAGATGTCTGGCAAATACGAGACAGTTCCACAAAATTATCGAAACAGCAAAAGAGAAAAAAATATTTGATGTTAATTTCCTGAACACAGCCTTGCGAGGCAGATATAATTGCTGCATAGGTTTCCATATCATTTTACTAATTACTGATACTACAGAATTAAACATCGAGCATTAGAATGACCTTGCTATCGCCAGACATCTCTTAATCTCTCGTCGAAAGGGATTTCCTCTCCCATTAACATATTTTCCTTCTTTATTTTATCTTGTATCGACATTAATAACGTGTCGTACGATGCAGAACTCATCAGAAAATAATGTATAACATATTTCTGGTCCCTGATTCTGAAAAGAGTCACTAAGGTAACGAGTGACCAGTGACTCCATTTTTCCACCAATCTCAGACCCACTTCCCCTTTTTCGTTGTTTTCTGTTACGTGCAAGCTACACTTAACGTGACATCTTGAATATTCGGGAATCCAGCCGGATGTTCCAGTCGTTCTTGCACGATATTTCAACAGCGTGCCTCGCTGTCTTCTTCAGGTGCTACCTGAGTCTGGTCCTTGGTTTGCTCTCATCTTGTACTTTCCCCTCTTTGGGGAAGTGTGAGGTGGGAGTCTGTAGCCTTTCGGCTTTTACTCCCCTGAGAATGTGTGTGTGTGATTTTTCTTTAATTTTTCTGGTGTCTGTAATATTGTGATGATTGTTCTTTTTGTGTCTGGTACTTGCCTGAGGTAGGCGAGATGATTGGTGTTATGTGGGAAGGAACAGGATTAGGGATTGGGTGTTGGGATTTTCTCTTCGACTTAATCGTCTTAGATCGTCATAGGGCGCTTATGTTTATCGCGGGACATGTCGGACCGACCTAGGGAGTGGATGAGGGCATTTCCTGATCTGGAAGAACCTTCGTAGAAAGCCCTTGCCAGATCTTGGAAGCGCTCTCTTAATAGTAGGATATCAGCTGCGGCGTGCAGTTCATCTATGGGGAACCCAAGGGGTAAGTGCAATGCCCTCCTGAGGGCGCAGTTCTGCAGCCTCTGAAGTTTGTCCAGGTGCTGCTTTGCCGCGTATCCCCAGACAGGGCACGTATATTCCATGACTGGTCGGATCAGGGCCAGGTACACGTTTACTGCTACTGGGCATGGAAGGGAGCTGGTTGAGTTCAGGATGGGGTATAGGATGGACATTCTGGTGCAGACCTTCCTGTGGACCTCGTCTATGTGGGGTTTCCATGTGAGACGAGAGTCCAAGGTTACGCCAAGGTACTTGGCGGTTCTGCGCCAGGGGAGTAGGGTTCCATTTAGGCGAAGATGGAGGGGGGGGGGACGTTGAGGAGGTTCACGCTTTCCGAGCCTACGGGTAATCAGCATTGCCTGCGTCTTCTCAGAATTGATGGTGATGCGCCAGCGACGGGCCCCGAGTTTCTGTGTAATCTAAAACCTTTTGTAGCCTACGGATGACCAGGTCCTTGTTCACATTTCTCGTGTAGAAGGCTGTATCGTCAGCGTACTGCGCAGTGTGCACCAGGGGGGCCATTTGAATGTCCGCATTGTACAAACTGTACAAAATGGGCACCAGGACCGATCCCTGTGGCACCCCAGCACGAATACTCCTTTTGGTGCAGGTGGCAGTTTCGACTTTGACAGAGAAAGTCCTATTCGTGAGATAGCTTTTGATCATCTTAACTATGCTCCCGGGGAATCTTTGCTTGTACAACTTGTAGAGTAGCCCTCTAGGCCATACTGAATCAAAGGCATTGGCTACATCTAGTAGTACTATCCCACAGTAGCCTCTGTGGTTGAAGCCTTCTGTGGCTGCTTCAACCACTCTCATGATCTGTTGTGGGGCAGAGTGGTTTTGCCGAAACCCAAATTGGAAATCCGGCAGGAGCTGCTCTCTGCTAATACGTTCCTGTATGGGTTTTAGCAGGAGGCGCTCATAGATCTTGCTGAGTGTTGGCAAGAGGCTAATCCGCCTGTAGTGCTGCGGAAATAGAGGGTCTTTTCCTGGTTTGTGTATCACGACCACTTCCGCATGTTTCCAGCAAGCTGGGAACTCACGGGATTGAGTAATCTCCTTGAGGACGTTCGCGAGGTGTGTGATTGCTGTGGGTGGGAGAGTTTTGACTAACTGATTGGTGACACTGTCGTGCCCTGGCGCCTTTTTTGTAGGGAGGAACCTAATTACTCTTGTCACGTCCTCAGGGGTAAAAAGTATGGGTTTGTCCTCTGGGTCCTCATCGGCATTGAGGAAGACAGTCAGTTGACGACTGACTACCTCTTCATGCTCTTCATCTTGGTGTTCCGCCGCTTGGAACTGCTTCTCGAAGGAGTCTGCGAGGGCGTTGGCCTTTCCAGCATGGCTGTAGACCATTCCCCGCTCGCTGTGCAGTGGCAGCATCCTAGCACGTCTTTTTGTAAACTGTTTGGTGGCTTGCCATAGTGTATGATCGTCCACTTTGAGAGCTGTGAGGCGGTTTTTCCATTGCTGGTTTCTGTGCTCATTGAGCGCTACCTTCAGTTCTCTCTGTAGACGATTGAGCAGCCTCCTGGTGGCCTGATTTCTGGTGATCTTCCACTCTTTTGCCACTCTGTTCTTATCTCGAATTTGAGCTAGCAAATGTTCCGGGAGCTGTATTTGCGGTGGTGGGCCATCCCTTTGTGGAGGGGTGGCTTCTTCCGCTGCCTGCAAGATGGTGTCTGTTAGGTCTTGTAGCGCTGGTCCTTGGGTCTATCGAGTCCAGTATTTATGTCTGGGAGGAGCTGGGCGTTCCCTAGGGAACCAGTCTCAGGTAGCACCTGAAGAAGACAGCGAGGCAGTGATGGGATGGCGAGGTGCGGCGACTCGAGCACACCGAGAATTTCTCGAGCCTCTAGTTCTCAAGCAATTCTCGAGAAGCTCACGAGAAACAGCTCGGCGGCGTGTGGCGCTGCGCTCCAGTTGGCTGCGACAACATACGCCGCGCCGCTGTTGTTTTATGAATTGAATGCCGCCGCTAGACAATCACACTCGCTGTGCTCGAAACTAGTATGTCTCAGGTTTCATTCGAGTAAAGCTGTTATTCAAATGAATATGGACACTCGAAAACGAAGGTTACTTGCAACATTTGTCGTAAAAATCTCCGTAATGTATCAAAAAATACGACGGGCATGATTAGACATCTTAAAACTGCACAATTTATCGAGCAGTAAAACAGCGACGTCCGTGGATACAGAGGCTCATTCTTCCAATAGTGCGAGGCAGACAAAATATCCAGGTACGTATAGAACAAAAGGTGAATTCCGTGCAAAACTGCGAATAGTGTCCGAAAGTGTCCGCTACGCTTAAAAAACATTGATGTTTTAATCGTACTCCGATAACATACAACATACCCCAAAATCAAACCTATACTATCCTAGCTTTTCCACGATACGATATGTAATTTTATTGGACTAGTTGTCGAGCATAACGTATCCCCTCGCAGGAGCACTGATCTAAATCTTACGTTTCTCTTCATAGAGGGAAGTAAACGGCAACAACAGCTAGATGGGACACTGGTGGCCATGATAAAGGACGATTTTCAACAACTTTCAATCGTCGAGGACACTGGTTTTCGACGTTTTGTTTCACTGTTGGACCCACAATACTCGATACCAAATCGAAAAAAGTTGCGCCTCGTGATTGAGGACGATTACCATAAACAGAAAGAGGCTGTAAACGTGTCCGTGGAAGACTCTACTTGTGTTTCTTTGACGACAGATATTTGGATATGAGGCATATATTGCTGTAACTAGCCATTTCATTAACACTAATTGGGACCTGAAAGCTTTAGCTCTCGAGACATTCCGTTTCCCAGAAAAGCAAACAGCGCTAAATATTAGTGCGGCGTTAGATAACGTGATTTCAAAATGGATAATCGAAAACAAAGTTGTAAGCATCACAACTGACAACGCCAGCAACATGATGGCAGCCGTACAACTTATTCATAGCTGCAACATAGATATGCAACATGTGCCTTGTTTAGCACACACAATCAATTTACTTGTGAAAACTTCTTTGAACAGCAACAGTGAGCTCTGCATAATGCGGGTAAAGGCCAGAAAAATTGTGAGCTATTTTAAAACAAGGTGCAATGCTAATTAAAAACTCCATGAGATCCAGGATCTAATGAAAAAACCTGTTCATACATTGATTCAGGAAACCAAAACCCGACGGAACAGCACGTTTTATATGCTACAACGTCTAGTGGAGCAAAATGAATGCATTGCAGCCTGTTTATCATCTTTGTATTCAGGTTTAGAGAACCTCACAGCTGACGAGTGGCGAATTTTGAGCGAATGTTTATGTGTACTGGTGCCATTTGAAGTGGTAACAAGTGAAATCTCAACTGAAAACTATACCTCTCTTTCGAAAACTATTCCAATAATCACACAGCTAATCCTAACCGTATGCAATGGGAAGTGGACTACCACGACAGCGCAAGAGCTACCAGCAACATCTGCACAACTCACTAATAGCCCGGCTAGGATTAATAGAAACAAAGTACATGCCGTTGCCACAGTTCTCGACCCAAGATTCAAAACGTTGCAATTTACGAATCCCATTCATTCAAAACATGCTGCTGCAAGCCTAATTGCAGAGTGTGCAAACGTGGTAGGGACTATAGATCTACTCATTCGGCTACTAACGACACTACCCACGAATACCATTTCGTACAAAACGCCAGTAGTTCCTTATGGGCTTCTTTCGATGAAGAGGTTTCCAATAAAAATCTGATGAAAAGCGGTTGTGATAGCATAGACCTGGAGGTACAACGATATGTGGAAGAACCGTACCTACAACGCACGGATAATCGTTTACACTACTGGGAAAAAAAATGAAAACTGTTACCCAGGTCTAGCTGTCGTGGCAAAACAAAAAAATATCTTGCAATACCTGCAACTCCTGTTCCCAGTGAAAGAATAGTTTCGAAAACAGGACTACTTATAACCAAACAAAGAAGCAGAGTAAAAGGCCAGTTGGTTAATAAAATCACATTTCTAAATAAAAATCGACGGCAGTGTAGCAATGGGATGTAAAAATGCCTTCTGCTGAACAACTTTTGTTTCCTTTGTTTCTTCAGTAAGTAAACTCATGTACGAAGTTTGTGTATATAAAAAAAGGCTATAGCACTTCTCTTTTACGGTTAAGCATGCATGCATACAAGCAGAATTTACAAGGTAATTTATTTTGTAAGAATAAAGCTTCTGTTTTATGCGAATTCTGTTCTTTGTTTTAAACAAAAATCTTATGATTTTTGTCTTATGAGACATATACTAATACTTCAGTACACATTAATAACGGTTGTACAGTTGATATCAATCATAGAATTTCAAAGTTTTCCGAGCACGTACGTACGACCAGTACGACCTTCGTGTACTGACGGTTTGCGCAATTTCTCAGAGAGCGCAGCACTGTCAACTTCTCGAGCGTACCCGAGAAATACTCGAGCGCGATCATAGCCCATCCCTGCAGTGAGGCACGCTGTTGACATATCGTGCGAGAACGATGCGAACATCCGGCTGGAGTCCTGAATATTCAAGATGTTAACAGATCCCCGGGAAAGCATGAAGAATTACTACAGTTAACGTAATTGCACCAGACGCTTTTGTTTGGGTCTTCAACTCTTCACACTCTAAAATTGCGATGTCAGCTGACAGTTTTTGTCACAGTTATTGACAGTATGAGATCGTTTCAATATATAGTAGGTCTGCCAAGCAAGTATTGTCAATAAATATTGAAGATGTGGAGACCCCTTACCTATTTCCAACTACACCCTTTGTTTCATAGTTTGCCGTGGAGATTTTCAGTCTCTGGTTACATTGATATCTTTGGTAGCAATGTTATTGCCCTCACCGTACATCTTTGGTTTTGTTTAGTGTTGCTTTTCAGAACCGCGTATGGCGTGATAAATTGAAAGATGAGTGAGAAATACGATGGTCAGCTTGGAGAAATACTTTCAGATTTAGGACACGCTGTTTCGTTTCTTGACTGCGTATTCGGATTCCTCCATAGACGGTAGCTTTTTGAATCTGTATTACTGCGGCGTTTGCTTTATAACTGAGCTGCGTGAAACGATCTTCACAGTCTTCTGCGTTTTGTTTTCAGAACTGATTTCTACCGACCAGAAGATGGGCCGCCTGCGTCACACGAAGACATTGAAAAAGTTGTTCTCGGCATTTTCAGGAAGTGGCAAGAGCGCACCGAGACGGAACTGGTATCATACAGGTGAATAAGCATGATGCGATGCTTGACATCCCGTAGGGTTTTACCATTTGTTGGTGAATTACTAAGAGTATGCGTCCTTTACGTGTTTTATTATTATTATTATTACAGTGCAATTATACAGTGTCACAAGTACGCCTACTTTGAGGAATTTATCAGTAGTAAGTGTGATTTTTTTCCCCCCTTGCTTTAAGATTAGTGTACCTTGGTCTACCGTTTATAACAGTCTACCATTTACTACATAACTGCCCTGCATTTATGGATAAATCACATTGTACTTCCACTGGAATAATGTGTACTTATCTTCTTGAAATTCGTTATTCCACACTGTCATTGTGAATTGAATGTTATTTCCCTTAACTTTATGATTTGTACCATTTTATTAATGTACATTTGTTTGCAACAAATTTATAATACAGTCAAAGATGAAACTCATTATTTCGTATCATTTTCTTCACCTCAGCTCTATTGCTTAGAAGGACCTATTATTTTTTGTGCTTTTGTAATATTGTCTTCATGGGTTTTGGAAGATATTGTTGTGAACAGGGAAGTGAGCCCTGCCTTGTGTGTAGCCTGGGGTAGGAAGAGAAACCGTGTAAAGGGAGCAGCCCCACTCCCTCGTACAATGCAACCACTACCCATTGGCATTTTACTTTGCCCCGAACATCCACCTTCATTGTGGACAGTAAACTTTTTTTTTTTTTTTTTTCTTTCTTTCTTTCAGAAGCTGTAGGCAGCAAACTCTATGGGCCAGGAATTGCTTTGTCAGTCATTCTTGCGTGTTATTCACATCAGTATTATTATGCACAATATGATTTGATCAACAAGGCTGATCTCTGAGCATTCTGGTCCTTATTGCTTATATATGCCATACATCGTCTATGATAAATGGAGAGGGGCATGGTCTTGTGAAACTTTTGCTAGATCATACCAATTAGCCCTGATACCAGAACCAAAAATATTGTGTGGAGAATAGTTTGTGAAATAAACAAACATGGTTCACCATATGCCTTTCAGGTTCTACTAGTCCCATAACATACAACCATCAGTTGATTCGGGAGAGTGCTTGTACAAGTGGCGTGACTTGTGCATGCAATGATTTATCATTTAAATGTGTTTGAGTTCTGTCCTGCCCCCGTTGTAAATGTGACTGATATTATCTACAAGATATATAACAAGAGTGAGCTTCCAGTTTGAACAAATTTGTGGTTTCCAATGATACTTGTTTGTGGTCATTTTTGTTCAAATTATTTGACTTCCTTAATAACAAATTCTTCGTGTAAGTGCCAGTACAAAGGTATGGTGCCTGATATTTATATAAATTTTGTGTGATGAATGTTGCCTTCCTGAAGTAGATAAATTGACAGTGTGACAACGGTTGATCATTTTTGTTTATTGCTTGTCGTCCACATATGACAGACAGTTGCACGTTTGAGAGTTTTTTTGCTGTGAGTGAGAGAGAAAACAGTTCACCAAAACTACGTGGCAGATTAAAACTGTGTGCGTGAGTGGGACATGAATCATGGTAGAGAACTTCGCTGCTAAAGGTAAAGGTCCTGGGCATAAGTGCCAGTCTGGCACACACCTTTAATCTACCAGGAAGTTTCATATCAATGCCCACTCTGCTGCAGAGTGAAAATTTACTCTGAAAGTTGGCTAAAAGCTATGCAGCGAACACTTCCCACTACCCCTTCCATTCTTGTAGTTTGTGTGTGATTTTCAAACATAATTTGTTCCATAATACATATCAAAGACTTATCCATTGTATAATACAAATTTTCCAAATTTACATTCCAGTTTTAATATTTATAACAAAAAGTGGGCATGTGCGTTAAATGTAGACATCAGACTACAGTACGGATCAACATATTATCACAACATTTAGTCTGTGTTTACATTTTTTGGATTCACAAATTGACAGCTGAATTATCAACTTTCAACCTAATCTAGACCTCGAGCTCCACTACAGATCAGTCTGTCACTGCAATCAGTACTTCGAGAGAGGAGGAGGGTGTCACTATCACACTCCACGTGGCAGTTTGTATAACCAGTGGCAGTGCATATTGTCAGTCCAGTGGTAGTAGCATAAAATGGATATTTCTGTTTTGTGTGCTCCTCAGCCAATGTGGCGAGCTCATTATATTTCAGAAATATAAATGGAGCCTGTAGTGTTTTGTGTGTTCAAAAAAAAACCTGCTATCACATAGGCTATAAAGATGTGGTGATTCTGAAAAAGAAATCATTTGAAAAGCTAAATTGTCATGTTTTACTTTTTTCGGGATTACAGAAGTGTCGGATTCCACCCGTCTACGTTTCCGGACACATGCCCACACAACATCTTTTCTTTATTTGTGTGTGAGGAATGTTTCCTGAAAGTTTGGCCGTACCTTTTTGTAACACCCTGTATAGCTTCAATACAATTGACGATACCAAAAAAATTGAAATCGAGCCCTTCCCCTAAGATACATAAATCAACTACCAACATATGCCGTAAATAACAATGACCCAACAACACGTAAAACCTCCACCGAATATCATAACATGCCAACAATAGACCAAAAAAACGATTACTTACCACAAAAAAGTTTTGGCGCTGCACACCAGGTCAGCACACACACAACCCAACTCACATATTCTGCTTGCATACGCCACTTTTCACTGTCTCTGCCACAAGCCCAAAAAGTTGCGGAAACTTAATGATGGAAGACATGTCGTCCCTCATTTCAGCCCGCAGATGTGTACTATTAAACTTAGAAGTCATATCCATACCTATCAAAAGAAGCCACAAATTGAATTAAATGACTTACCGCACAACAAACCAACAACATCAAACAACACCACAATGACATAAACACAATGGAAACCTAATTCTTAACTCACTGAAACTTATTTCCGTTCTTCTATAGCAGTCGTGACCAATAAATGCACACTTCAAGCACCAACACCTAAATGAACCCAATACGTGCCCCCCCCCCCCCCTCCCGCACACACACACACACACACACACACACACACACACACACACACACACACACACACACACACACACACACACACACTCACTACCAGGGGACAACCATTAACCGCAAGACATCTACAAACACAACACACTCGTAAACTAATCTCTGTGCTGTTGTGATGTCACAACACAACATCCTTATGTCATGGGTCAAAGCCGGCACGTGGGATTGGACGCCTCCATTGACCCATTTTGTCTCGCAGTCTTTTAAACAGCAATGACAGAATGTAGACTGTTTCCAAGATCTACAAAATAGAACTAGGCTGGCGGGGCATTTAAAACATTATACTGGTTGTTTCCTTATACTGACCATAGAGTTACGGTTTTCACAGACACTGCCTGCTGATACTTCCGAGGCAAGAGATTTACTATTAGTGCAAGATTGTAGTCATACTGCATGGAAGTCTCTTCAATTCACTATTTTCAGTTGATAAGCATATGGAAAATGATATAAAGAAATAAGATGTATGACTGGTCAACAACACAAACGGTATCTAGTGTATAGTAACCTCATTCATTTACTTCAGTTTCTTGGCTTAACTACTGCTCGTCATATGCTTGTTCAGAATCGCACACAAAACCAACAGTGATATTACTCACACTATGATGCCAACACTAAAGACAAAATAATTGCAGATTGTTTCAAGTAACCCCATTTATGGTAATCTTTTTACATTGTACTCAAAAGAAGAAACGACTTTATCATATGATTAGCTCCTATTGCAAAATCTTAGTCGGTTGCAAATGATCTGCAGATGTCTGTATGTGACACCATTGGCTACGTATGTACGTAGATTTAACTTTAACATGAAATACGCAAATCACATCCTGTGATTCTTTGTTCGCAGAGACACTTAATGATACATCTAATATGCAAAAATGTACTATGTCATGAATACACTTAACTGACCAGACATTTGGTATTGCCTCTGTTCACACATCCTTTCTTATGATGTTCATACTTTCTGGACTCTTGTCTCAGGTCAGTGACAGCAGGAAAAGGGTCTAAAAACTAAATGAACCCTATAAGGAAACAATCTGTATAATGTTTTAAATTCCCTGCCATCCTCATTCTGATTGGTAGAAATTTGTGCTATTTTGTTCACAGGTTTTCTTTAAACCTGGGGGAAACAAAGTATCTTATTTTCTTAATTTTACAATTATTGTTTTTTTTAGCAATTTCTTTTTTCAAATTCACCTAGTCAAAAATAGGCTATGTAATAGTTTCCCCCATGATTATTCCTGAAGTATAATGAAGCTACCTCAGTGGACTAGGATGCATAGAGTGGAAATAACCATGTGGTGCTATTGCCATTGGAGTGACAATGTCCACTACCGTATCCAACTTAATTGAGTGTAATAGACAATTGTCAAACTGTATTGGCACATGAGTACTCTAACATAGCTGCTGCATGATTAAATTGTCATATTTTTGTTCTTACATTGTGACAGCGATTCCTAACTACACATTTGTCATCTAAAATGATTAGCCAAGAGCTGATTGAATGACATTTCAATAATGTGACTGACACTTTTCAGCTAAAGGTTACTTTATCTCCAGCTATCAGAAACGTGTTATGGTTGAATAATGAGTGCTGGAGATTTCATCAGAAGAAGATTGTGACCTTGAAAGCTGTAATTGATTTCCTTATTAATATTAGTTAGAACTGAATGTCTTGTCATTCATCAAATATTTGTTAAGAATTGTTTACAGGCAAGATGATGATTGTGTGTGGGGAAGTATGTCTTCGTGAGAACATATAGATCTCCTTGGTGATATGTATAAAACTGTTTTTGTGTAATCATATAGTTGTAGATGTTTGCAGTTTTCGCCTTATGGACATTGCTGCTCTAATAACAGCTTTGAAAGAGGGATAGCTATGGCTTACAATGGAGTTCACAGTACCAATTGCTAATAGTGTTGTGGGAATGTGATGGAATACTGTCCGGAAATCACACACATCCACTTTATATTTTGATACAGATTTATATTTAGGTACAAGCATCTACAAGTGTATGTATAAGAAGTCACATAAACAGGCTGGGTTATCTCAAAATTTTCATCTAAAGAACTCTTGAGCAGAGAGAGAGAGAGAGAGAGAGAGAGAGAGACCTCGTTTGTGGGTTGATGTTTATATAAACTGCCCACCCCACACCGCAGTGCGGAATATATGGGATTTGTCCTGGGAGGGGGGTGTTGGTAGCATCTGCGTTGTATTCAAGCACATCCTGGGCTCCACGAGCTGGACGATTGGTCCTTCCAGGTTGACCAGTGATAAAGTCGGTGTTGGAACACAGTGGTAGGTCCTGTAGATGGCGCGGTCTGGCGAGGTGACAGCCGGCTCGAGAGAAAGCCAGTGGGCTGAAGTGCGGAGAGACGATTCAAATCTCGCTGTGTGGAGAGATGAAGTCGTGTAGGAGGGCGAGGTTGCCTTGTTGAGGGAGGGTGAAACACTGTAGTGCCTCGACTTCCAAGTACTTATGTGATAACGGAGGGTTCGAGTCCATCAGAAGGACGAGGATGTGGCCGTTATGTACTACCAGTGAGATGTCCTCCACGCGGTGTGTTAGAACTACGACATGACTCTTGATCGTAGGAGGGTCGACCTCAGTGTGATTCGTGTGGGTTGAAAAACCTGCGAATGGAAAGTCACTTCAACTGTCTGGGAGACGAGCAAAAGGAGAGTCGCTAGGGCTGGACACTGGTGAGGGACCATGCGCTGGTGAGGGACCATGCGCCTGAGTCACTTGTGTCATATCATTCAAGGAGTCCAAAACATGACGGGGTCCTAGTTCGTCAGCCGTGTTGGGAGAGCCCAATGCCAGAGAATCAGAATCCACAATTGCAGGTTTGACTAGATGCAGTGAAACTGTTTGTGGCGTGTCCTTGATGAGAATGTCGTATGTTGAATCCCCATGTTGCAGAACATTGAAGGGGCCCTGGTAGGGGACTGTAAAGCTTGGCATATGGCGTCGTCCTGTAACATGATGTGGGAACAGTTCTGAAGAGAAGTGGACACATAGGAGGCAGGCGAGCTATGGCTAACCAGTGGATAGAGGCGTATCTGTTTCAAATTCGTATGCAAGGGGCTAGTGAAGTTTGGGAGGGGGGGGGGTCTTCCTGAGCCATGGGCTGGACCAGTTCACCTGGCAGGATGGGGTTCTCCCCATAAACCACCCCAGAATTGGTGCCCTGGATGTCTAGTTTATGCGTTGACCTCAACCCAAAAATGACCCCAGGTTGAGCTTCCGACCAAAGGCAGTTACAGGTGGTGTTGATTTTGCACATGCATTACAGAAAGTAAACAGGGATGATTCAAATTGCCAGTCTTGGTTGATTGTGGTTGTGGCTGGGCAGCTGATTCATGCGATCCAAGAGGAGACAAAACCTTTGGCAGCCGTCTTCGCCGTGATGTTCAGCAAAGGCTAACACCCATTGGGACAAGTGATCAGTAGAAGACAGGACATATCTAAAACCTTCTGATGGCAGAAGGGTGCCAGTGAGATTGATAAGGGCATGCCTGAAATGTCCTGGAGGGACGCAGAATTTATCCAGCGGGGGGGGGGGGGGGGGGGCAGGGGCAGTATGGTGGCCAACTTTCTTGCACTGGCAAGGGATACAGTTTCGAGCCCATCCGTCAGTCTTCTTTGATATCTTTCCAGATAAAGTGCTCGGTAGTGAGTCAGATAGAGGCACGAATGCCCGGGTGTTAAAGGTTGTGTAAGGCATTGAAAGCTTGAAGGCTAAGGAAGCCGGTAACACCGGGTGTAAGACCCTAGTTGAAGAATCGCGTCAGACATTGTTAGCAACACTGGGGAATCGTGCCTTGGTGAATACGAGTGAGGTGGTCGGGACTGCAAGCAGTGCTTGGGTGCCCTTGTCTGTTGCCTGAAGTGTAGCTGGATTAGACGAATTGATACTGTTGGACACTGCATTGATGCGTGAGAAAAAATTGACAATGATGTTATCCGTTCCCTTGATATAGCTGATAAACTGAGACACCAAGTCGAAATGGAAGAAACATTGAGGAGTGCGGGTCTTCCGGAGGGTTTCGGAAGGCATTCACAAGTGGTTTGTAGTCCGTGAGGATATAGAATGTGCATTCTTCAACGTCGGGGTGGAAATGTTTAACAACTTAGTAGATAACCAGGAGCTCCCTGCAGAGTATTCCTTTTTTGAAAAGACATGCAGGGGTGAGGTGTTGTCACTGGAGCATTGTTGGACGGCTCCCACTGTTGTCACCAGCGCCAGAGATACTGAATAGTTTGCCCGAGGGGTTCGGGTTCGGTTACTTATCTCTGTTGACTTGAACACCATTTGACTCTAAGGTCTTCACTACCATGGGTAAGTGATGCTTGTGCTGGTCCTCTGTTGTTTCACTGAAAATGAGTATTTTGTCCAGGTATGCGAAACAAAACTCAAACTTTCATAGGATGGAGTCAATAAATTGTTGCCACATCTAGAATGTAATGGTACTGGAACAAACCTAGCGTGGTGGTAATTGTGCCTTGGGTATTCCCTCCTGTACTGCAGGTGCCTGGTGGCAGGGGTGTTTACAGTCAATTACACTGAAGATGGAAGCATCTGATAACATGATAACATGTGGGTGAAGTTATTGATGTTTGGCACTGCGTAATTATCTATTATGGTCCTCAAGTTTAAATGCCTGCAGTCCCCACATGCGAAATGGGCCATCGTGTTTGGTAGTGAGGTGAATAGGCGATGACCAATTACTGTCTAACAGGTGTAGTATACCTGCAGATAAGATCATTAATTTGCTGTCATGCCCCATGTAATTTAATAGGGTTGAGGCGTCCGACTTTGTCAGATAGGTTGCCGACAGTAGTAACTATCTTATGCACTGTCCCGTCTATGACGGCGAATATTTAATACTGCACACAAGGGTGTTCCTGGTTAACAAAAGCATCTGTCATGTGGGGAGTACACCCGTGGGTCGAAATATGACCATTGAAGGGAGTAGGGAATGGCAGTGCAAAAGTGACATATTTGTCTCGTGCACGTGATGTGCGCAAATGCTGGGAGATCAGTAGCGAGCGCAGTGAGTGGTGAGCAGGAACACTTGGTAAACATTGACTGTCACTAGTGTGCACGAAAGCTGGCATGAGCACGAGCAGTGCTGGGTGGGTGCGAGAAATAGAGGTGTTGGCTGAGTCATGTGGCTGGGGCGCAGGAGAGGGGGATTATTTATCAATACAAGGTGTGTCAGTTTGTGCAGAGGAGGTGGGCGTGTCGCATGTGTGACGGTGGGGTTGGCATTTGGGCACACTGATCGGTACACACGACACAGGGAGGGACAGGCACAGTGTGGGTGCCTGCCAAAGAAACTGGTTCATCACACACTTGCAGGTTCTACAGCTGAATGGGGGCCGAGGCAAGCTCGCTGGAGGTGAGCAAATTGCGGCTTTGGAGCCCGCCGTTGTCCCAACAGATTTTCATCACAGACCCGCACTCTGACAGTAAACCATTCACACTCCTCAGAATGTCACCCACAAGGGTGGAACACTCGTGCACCAAATTATTCGCTGCAAGAACACTTGAGCGATAAAGCGAAAGGCGAGCACACTGTATGTTTGTGTTCAGAGGGTGGTGCAGCACCGTGCTCTGAAAGGTGTTCAGAGAAAATTTTTGGTGTGACAAGAAATCCATCCCTAGAACTGGCTCATCTGTCAGCTATGTAAAAAGTCCAGCCGAAACATTGACTGAGACTGAAGTTTTTAGGATCAAAGCGTTGATTGCTCAGAGGAGCGAAGTCGATGGAGAAGATGCAGGTAGAGGGATTATAGATACATCCGCACCTGTGTCGACCAAAAAATTGAGTTTAGAAGAAATGTTGTTGCATACGAGTGGCCGCTGGGAAAAATGGAGGAATGTACGTTATGCAGCGTAGGGGGCGCCTGTATGACCCCGCAGGGTTCGGCGTCTACTGTGCCCTGTGGACAGTGTTTGGGTGCTGGCAAGGTGACATACATTTCTGTGCTCAGTCGTCGAAGATCTTGTGATACCAGCAGTATGGGTGAGCTGGATGTGGCAGAGGTGGAGAATTAGCAAGAGGGGGCGGCTTGTCATCATCGATTGCTTCGGGTAGGTATACTGGCACATACTGGGTGTGCACGGTTTGGGAATGTTCTGAGAGTGAAGAGTGTGAGCACAGGCTGCCAGGTGTTGTGGAGGACAGAGCGGTGGAACGGGCCCTGCTCCTACCAGCAAACGGGTGGAAATCTGGTGCAGGTGTACCAACCTGTGGCAGAGAATGCAGAGGTTGGCACTGTCTCAGGAGAGAGTACAACTGATCTGTGATCCGATCTACTCAAAGGAATGTTGTAGCAGTTGTTTCTGGAGATTGGTAGGTAGCTTAGCAGACAACACTGCCCAGAGCGCTGTATCCTGTATAGTATACTCATTGACCAGCAACCATAGGAGGTGCCAGAGCTGTGACAGTGTCTTGTCTGTAAGGTGTTCTTCATATAAAATTTTCAGTATGAGCTCCTGGGGGGGAACAGGCAAAGTGTTCTATAATCATTTTCTTGGTGAAGTCATGTTTCGGAGCCAGTGGCAGAGGCAGGAGCAGGTCACAGATCAGGTCTGAGTGGTCATGAAGGTGTCTCATTAGACAGAGGAACCTGGAGTTGTCTTAGTAAACTTGTTGTAGCTTGAAGATAAGCTCTACAGAGATGAACCATGTCACTGGGTTTTCTTCTGACAGTGGTAACTTCATTGGTGTCCAGGGGGAAGAGAGAGGAGAATTAGGAACTTCCGGGAACACCAAATTGTCTTTGTGAGCCGCGAAATCCCATTCCGGCCAGGGAATGGTAGGATGGCAGTCCGGCGCAGTAGGTGGTCCCACAGAGAAAACATATGTAACACTGGAGGGGGGTGTAGGCCCAAAAAACACAATTGCCATGTGTGTGATCAATGAGCATACCTGTTGTATCGTGGAAGGCCATCACAGCAAGCACAGGTGGTACCATGGAATGAACAGGCGGAATTGTTCAACTTCATAGAAAACACGGAAGGCCATCGCGGCAGGTGCAGCCAGTGCTGTGGAAACAGCGATTGGGTTTATGGCAGGAACTGGAACCCTCAGTGCGGAAATGGGTGGTTTGGGGGGTCATGAATGTGTGTGACATGAATTAAAGTCCACAACACATGGTAGCAGCAAAGTGTGTTGTTCAATGATGTACGTCACTGTATTGGGGGGGGGGGGGGGGTGTATGCGTCCATTGGTTGTACAGCACTAGCAGCAGGTGATGACCTGTACACTGAACACACACTATTACGGTCAACCGCCTATGAAGAAGTCCTGGAGAATGCCCATGGTGCACTATTAATGATATGTCCTTAGCTAGTATTCACGGGAGTCATAACAGGTGCGGAGGGTAGCTGATTGAAACATGTTACATGTTGCGGTAATAGTGGTGTTGCACACAGCACCACAGTAACGGTCACAGGAGTGCACTGTGAATGAATGTTCATCTGCGGAGTAAACCTAACCTGTGCTTATGGATTATGATCGCATGAAACACTGTTCTGAATATCAACAACAGTCGACAACTGTCAAAGAATACTAGGCAGATCCTCCCTGGTTGCTGAATCTAGCATCTATTCAAATCAATATTATATCACCTACAAAAAGAAAGTTTGATTAAATTTTCAGAGTTTGTTAACTTTTTCTTGTGTAATGTGAGTCTGAAAGATTGACAACTTACAGATGTTGGATACATTGGGAAGTATATAAACTGAAACTAAATATAATTATGTGCCTGAGACAAATGTTAATGTTTCAATATTCTTGCAGTATCTTGTATTTAGTGATTCCTGCATCATCTGCTTCTTCAAAAATTCGAAATTTACCATGAAAGTAGAAAAGGACAAAAAACTACCATTTCTATATGTGCTCGTCACACAGGATGGTGAAAGCCTGGGACACAGTGTGTACTGAAAACTGACATACACGGACTAATATCTGCACAAACTTTCAAATCACTACCCGAGCCAGAAAAAGAGGCATAATTATATGCTCATCATGCGAGCAATGCGAATATGTGAGTCGCAGCACCTCAGACGTGAAATACAACACTTGGAAAGTGTTCTGAGGAGCAATGGGTACTCCACAATATATATGAGAAGTATAACCGAGCCAAACACTTGGTGAAGTGACAAATCAGAAAAAGAAATGTTGATATGGCCTTTCTGCCATATGTTCCCAGAGTGACAGACAGATTTGGACGTATGTTGCGCACACATGGTGTAAAGACTATTTACAAACTGACAAAGAAGATCAAAGAGTGTCCCAGATAGGAAAAGGAGAAAAGGGGCTCACTTGCAATGTCGGGAATACACCGCATACCACGTGGAGAAGTTGGAATGACTGTATGAGCAGTCAACACCAGGATCACAGAACATGAGCGACATTGCAGGTTGGGGCAGGTGGAGAAATCTGCTGTGACAGAGCATGCGCTTTGTGAGACAGACCACATTGTAAAATTTGCTGACATGGAAATTTCGGCTGTACAGAGTAATTATTACATCCGCTTGTTTAGAGAAGCTATAGAAGTACATCAACTCGAGAATACCTTCAACAAGAAAGAAGAAAGCCTCAAGGTAAGCGGATCTGTCTTCCCATGCTGCAGCGAATGACAGTTGCAGGTAGCAAGAGAGCCGCACTGGAAATGACTACGGAGAAGCCCTTGGATGGTGGCGCACCATGTACATATAGTTTGTGGCCTTTAGCCATGCTCCAGTCCACCACCAGCAATGGAGGGTGAAACTGTGACAATGCCAGCCACTCATGCTGGCTAAACATCAGAAATATCATCAGATGAACGTCGCCTGAACAACCTAAGACTGCAACAGCCAGTTTGTCAACAAGTGGCCACAAAGGCCTTTACAATTTTGTTAGAGGATTACATTTGCTAAAAGTTAATTTTTCATCTCTTATCTCCATATTCCTCTGGAATGACTGAATTGTCATTTGCATGAGAAATTTTACAGGATAGTGGTAGACGATCAGGGAAAAACCATATCTCAAAATTTTATGTTTTGTAAAGAAAAAGATGCTCTTTCAGAAGGTAGTTAATGCTGCTGTGGATCAGGTGCCCCTTCTGAGACTCAAGGGTTAAAAATCACTTCCTCTGCCAGCAAATTTGTTTTTAGGCAACTTCATCCCTGCCTCTCTCAAAAACTATGGACCCAAAAGTTTGGAACTTACAGGTTTCATAAACAAGCAAACTGGCAATAAGATTACAAAAGGAGGAGTTTGTAAACCTACTACATTAAGTTACATCAGCTTGAGAGAAGATTTTTTACAACTAAATTTTTGACAACTTTGAGCACTACTTGGAGCAATATTAGCGAGATAGATAACATGAAACTTACAGAATGTGCACAATGCAAACTGTTCAGTTGTCTTGCCTTATTTTATAGCTATACCACATTTACCCACTGAATAGCAACACTTCAAACAGTGCTAAAATTTTTGAAATATCACAGCATCATTTCTGAACCCGGAACGTGCATACCAGATTTGAACATCATCAGACCTGTAGACCATAGCGTGGGGTAATTTTTTTTCACTTTGTAATGAATTTGTTTTAATACAAAACACCTCTTGTCAAATTTATTACTCAAAAACTGAAAATCGTGATAACTGAAGGAAACTGTAGACACAATCCAGTGTTGTAGGACTTTTGTAAATTTGTCAAAGTGCATTCAGTATTGGAAGTACAGGCATTTGTTAATGATATGCTAGAGTGTTTTGTGGGAGAGATTGAAACACCAAATTTTCAATTTACAGTATCATTAATTTGGCTGTACTATTAATCAGTAGCTACATAATATTTGATATTTGTTTCTCATGTATTTTGTGTTTCAGTTGTTCCATCCCAAAAGAAATGAATGTTATATTTTTTTTTAGTATACATTACTTACTTTTTGTGATACAAATTTCATTTTATTAATTTTTCTTCTGTTAATTTCTCAGTGGAGATGATTTGCCAGTAGCACAAGAATATGAGGTTGGTGATGACAGCCTGGCACCTGGTAATCGCCGAATACTGAAAGCTGTTTCCCGAAAGAAGAAGACTGGAGCTAGTGAAAGAAGTGAAATGGCTGTTGATACTCCAAGGTAAAAATGGATACCAAATGGGTATGAGTCCACCATCTTGTATTTGTTCTTTTTTGTTGTTGTTTCAAAAGCAAGAGAATTTATGTTTGCATTGTAAGGAACATAATTATTGAGTATTACATAATATATATTGTCAGTATCATGATGCATGTGCTCGGCATTTAATTATACATGTATAGCCAACAAAAATACAAATTTTTGTATTGTAACCTGCAATCATAAGGGTAATCCAGGTACATAAAGTCCAAAGTGCAAAGCAGAAATTAGGTTGTGATGAAAAATCTTACAATCCAAATGTTCATTGGAAGTTGTTTTGCAAAATCCGAATCTGTATAATCAGCAAATGAAAATCTGAACCAGGAGAAAAACAAGCTATTTTAGGTAGTTAATTTCAGAACTTTTGAAAAATCATTGAATGGGTTAGTTGTAATGTACTAGGTGGTTATAACCAAAGTTCAGTTACTCAGAGAGGTCCAGTGTGGGCTGTAATTATCATATGGCAGCAAAACTTGGTAGAAATGCTAATGCATTAATTGGAACCAATTTAGGCTGGGAAAATATTAGTTCAAATTTTGGCCGTCAGGTGGAAATCTGCCACTTAAACCATCTCATCACTGCACATCTACATCAATACTTCGCAAGCCAACATATGATGCATGGCAGTGGGTACCCTGTACCTCTACTAGTCATTTCCTTTCCTGTTCCACTCGCAAATGTAGTGAATAAAAAATGGCTGTCTGTATGCCTCTGTATGAGTCCTAATATCTCATAACTTACCTTCGTGGCCCTTATGCATAATGACCCTTTTAAACAAAATCCATGCATGGACATTATAATTTTTTAAGGTATTGCCTCCCCCCCCCCCCTCCCATAGACACCTTTGAAAAATTTACAATATTATTATAAATAGTCTGTTACGTCACACAAAAAGAATCAGTTTGTAGAAATAATAGGAAGTGTGAAGAACGACGTTATTGTAAAAGAAGTATTGAAGTCGCTGATTCATGACTACCGTGTTGCTACTAAATTGTTAAAGTTGGCTAGACTGGACTTCCCTAAGAACAAATCATATCTGAGAACACTGTTTTATTGCCACTACATGTATTGTGTCATCCAGTTCCTTTGTTCTGAGTCATTTTCACTGAGCGTGGAGTTCTGAGCCCTTGTAGTGAGTTGTACCCAGAGTCAGTTATTGGTTAAAATTCAGTTGTTTCAGTTTTTAACTGTTCATTCCAAAACAGAAGTAAGTCCCCTAATGTTACAATAATAATGTGAAATACTTTTGAAATTAAACAATGGGATAGAATAATTTTTCATTATTTAATTACTTTTTAGGTTACACCAATCATCTTTTGAATTGTTTGTGACAAATATTGGTTTAAGACTGAAGCAGTATGGATATGTGATAATGCCCTGACTTGTGTGAATGAACTGACCAGTGAAGAACAAGAACTTTTATCATGGTGAAGCAAGTCATTCATACTGTGATTTAAGGGTTTTGTGTGTGTGTGTTAAACACAAAAAGAAAACACAGACAGGTACCTGCACAGATTCTCTCTACATAAGAAAATTTGCTGTGATCTCTTAAAGGGCCATAAGCGATGTGTTTCATCTGGATTGCATGAAATTAGTTTAGAAAAGGCAGAGATCTTCAATGAGGGACTTTAGTGTTATTCCTGGGGAGAAAATGTGCTCGACCTGTATCAAACTTACAAATGAAAAAAAAAGCAAGTGACTACTCGTCACCAGACTACATAAACGAGAGTAATATGAAGGTGCAGACTCCTGAAAAATCTGTGCTCAATAATAGCTTAACTAGCTTAGGAATATCTTGTGCAAAGCTGCATTCAGTTGCTCGGCATAGTCAGTTTGCAGCGGCCAAACAAAAATTGGAATCAGGAGCTGGGAGCAGCAAACTAAAATTTCACATACATATTGAGATGGCTGCAGATGCAAGCTCTATCCCTGACAGTGATTTAACAGAACTGCAAGAAAAGGCGAAACATCATAATGATGAACTCGTGGACAAAATCAAACAGAAAATTGAATATGCAAATAATCATGAAAAAATTCAGTTACTTACTCTTGCGCCGCCAACTTGGTCTCGACAGAAAGTCAGTCAAAATTTCAGGTTTCTGAATATTTGGTATGACAAATAAGAGCTCTTTTAATGGAGAAAGGTATTTTTTCGATGGCTGAGCAGTAAAGAGGAAAGACATTGCCACATGATACAGTGCAAAAAGTAGTGTGTCTTTATTTGGATGACGAAAACACAAGAATAATGCCTGGGAAAAAAGACAAAGTGAGGACCAGCAAAAATACCTGTGAGCAACAGCATCTTGTTTTAAGTAATTTAACTGAACTGTATTCTCTCTACAAAAAAAGTATCCCGAAGACAAAGTGGAATTCTCAAAATTTGCTTCTCTTCGACCAAAACAGTGTATACTTGCAGGATCATCAGGAACACATACTGTATGTGTGTGCATTTACCACCAAAACATTAAACTGCTTCTAAACTCCATTTCTATTAAAGAAACATACCAAGATCTAATTAAAATAGTAACATGCAGTATAAATAACCGAGCCTCTATGCTTCATCCATGTGAAAAATGCCCTACCATTTCATTGCTTCAAACCCACTTAGAAAATGAAATTGAGTACTATGATCCTGATGAGGTGGTTCAGTACAGTCAGTGGGTATCAACTGATAGAATGGCTTTAAGTGTTCAAATCGCTTCTCTATCAGAATTTTATGACACTCTAATGAAGAAAATTGAAAAGCTTACTCCACACTCTATTATTTCTCAATCACAATTGGATTATCTGAAAATGAAGGAGGAAAGACTTGATGTGAAGGATTATTGTTAATTTTAATGGATTTCAGTGAAAATCTAAATTTTGCTGTTCAAGGTTAAGTACAGGATACAGTTGGAACAATGCCAGCTGTGTTCTTAACACTGTCCATATATATTACAAAAAGAACAAACAGTTGCTTGCAAAAACTATTTTTATTGTTTCTAGAACATGACGTTGCCGTGTTGTACCAGACTCGGAAGACCGTATTGAATTTTTGTAAGTGTGAATTTCCAGAAATTCATCTTGCGTATCTTGACTATTTCACTGATGGTTATGCTGCACAATCTAACAATTGTAAGAATTTCAGAAACATCTGCTACCATGAACAAGACTTCAACATAAAGTGCAGCTGGTCTTTTTTTGTTACCAGCCATGGCAAATCTCCCTGTGATGGTATTGGTGGCACTGTTAAGACTTGTCACAAAAACAAGTTCACAAAGAGGTTATAAGGATCAAATACTTACAGCTTCACAGGTATTTGAATTCTGTCATGAGAACCTGCAAGACATTTCAGTTCACTTTATTTCAAAAGATGAAATGGTACAAGTCAGACATTATCTTTCTCAGTGCTTTACAAGTACAAAAACAATTCCTGGAACATGATCTATGCATCACATTGTCACCAACAATATCACCAACCAAGATTGGAGCAAAAAGGCTGGGTTGTGATACGGATTTTAGCATTGTGTGTGATTTCTCATCGGGCGCTGATAACCGCGCGGTTGAGCCCTCAACAAACCAAACATCATGATTTCTCATCAGATGCACTTCTGCCACTAATGCCAGAATGCACTGTGCACCCCAGCAGCTATGTTGCATGTGCATATGACTCTTCTTGGTATTTGGGAGTTGTTGAGAAGGTGAATTGTGAAGAAAGAGATGTTACAGTAAGGTTTGTGCATCCCCGTCCTTTTATTTGCCTGATAATGATGTTTGTGATGTTTCTTTCTCTCATATTCTGTGTGAAGTTGAGATAACCACAGCAACAGGCCATACTTATTCTCTGAGCAAAGAGTCCTTAAAGCCGTTGGAAGAAAAGTGTTTCTTATACAAAAAAAGTATTATCTCATAAGAGTGGTTCGTCACGTGTACTTCCGAATCAACTTGAATGCAGATTGCGACATTAGCATTTTGTGCAGTGTTGACAATATTAGCTTTTGACAAAATGCTTAAATATTATAAACAAAATGCAATGTATTTTTACATTGAGTTAATTTGGTTATGGCAGAGGTAAGAGTGTGTTCATGTGTCATGTAATGTACAAGTTGCCCTGCGTTTTATAATGTGTAATTTTGTTTTATATATTGCAATTTTTGTTTAATTTGGATATTGTTATGTGTACTTATATTGTTAATGTCTCTTGGGCAGTAATTGTATTTTTTTTTGTATTTCTCTCCAGTATATATATAATTTTTTTCCTCAGTGCCATTTGTTTCTCAAACCTGATTTTTTGTGTGATGAAACTTTATTATTTGTAAATCACTTTCTATTTTTTTCAGTTTTTTTTCTGGAGGGGGCAACTGTCCAAAATATTTTTCCTAATTTAACAATAAAGTTAAATATAATTTACAAAAATTTAATTGGACAATTCTAACATGTTTTCAGAAACTAGATTTCCGAAAGGGTATTCAGGGAAAAAATTGCAGCAGTTTTCAAATTTTTGGTTTGCTTTGAAGTAACATATTGCATCAAACGTTTAGCAGTTGCTTCCAACAGAATGTATATAAATCAATAAAAATTGGCAATAGTTCATGATATTAGACACAAAAGCAGTACACAAAATTTCAGTTCACCACTAGATAACGGGTGTCGTGGCCTGGATGACTTGACGTGGAATGACTGAGAAAAGGTTTTCACATTGGGTGGAAGAAAGAATACTTGTATAATAAATGTTGGAGTAACATCAGGACGACGACTGGGAGCATTTTCAGTTGTAAGGGTAGCTTTCATTGGAAGCTTTTTCTTCTTCAGGTCTTCCCTCATGGTTGGTGCAAATGCTCTGTGGAACCACTAAGAGAATGTTTGTGTGTTGATCCATGCTTTCTTCTGAGCATAATATTGCTCTGGTAGTAAGTTTTTTATTTCTGTGTTGAAAACAATGGGGATATTGGCATTTCCCAATCACCATGCGTTGTAGTTTGGCTCCTGTTTGCGTAATAAAACATCATTAATGTCCTGCACTGTTTCTGCTGTTTTCCCATTCGTTTGTGGCAGCTAATATATTTGAAGGAAGCATCTTGTTAAAGAGATATGTTTCATCACCATTGTATGAAGTATTATGATTTGGATCTTCTTTCTCTTTATTTCCCATACCTACTTCACAAATTCTTCAATTCTTCTACATCTTTTCCATTAGCTGATTGATTTTCCCCAGTGATTGTCAGCCAATGCACTGTCGTTTTCTCCAGTTTGGTAACCAACCTTTGCCTGCTGCATATTAAGTTATTTTCGCAAAGATGTTTGTTAACTGCAAATGTTTTTTCCTTTATTTTTGGGCGACTGACTGCAGTTACTTTACAGCATTGTGGTATAAACCATCAATCTATAAGCAGTTACATTCAGTTCTTCATTCTCCCTTTTTGCACGATGTTCAGTTTTCCCTCTCCACTCTCCACAGTGTCAATCATCATCTTCGTTTTTGAGCTTGTAAATAGCTGGAAGTTAGCAGCAATGGCTTACTGCTGAGAACCTCAGTTCAACTTGTCTATAATTTTGGGTTTTTTTCTTGAGGTCTTTAACCTAACCTAAGCATAATATGTTTCCTTTTAGAAGCATGATACTTGTCCGCTCCTGGTAGCTGAGTGGTCAGCACGATGGAATGTCATACCTAACGGCCCGGTTTCGATGCCCAGCTGAGTCGGAGATTTTCTCTGCTCCCGTTCTGGGTGTTGTGTTTTTTCTTTATCATTGCTTCATCCCCATTGACATGCAAGTCGCCGAAGTGGTATCAACTCTAAAGACTTGCACCAGGTGAACGGTCTACCCAACGGGAGGCCCTAGCTACATGACATTTCCATTTTATTTCCAACATGATACTGAGCTCTTGAGAGAGCTAAAATTTCAAATATGTATAGCATTGTTTAACATTGTAATTAACTAACACATTGTTGTGCATTATAATTCATTTTTGTTTGCATCATATCCTCTTGAAGAGCTAGAGGCTAGTTGTGGGCCAGATTACTGACAAGGGAAACTCCCCACAGTGCCCCATCTTAGAGTTAGTGGTAAGATGACCCAATGGATAGACTGTCAAAAACTGAACACAGATCAAGCATGAAAACAGGAAGAGATTGTACTGCAGTGTGAAAAAAAGGCAAAATAGAAACTGTGAACAATCCAAGAACAAGAAGTGCAATAAAAGCAGTGTGGTGTCTGTTGGACTGCCAAGCAGACGAAAAGTGTTTAGAATTTTCTTGAGCCAATTCCCCCATAACTCCCCCCACCCCCCTCCTCCCAAACATTATGAACTGTCTGTCCATTCACTGAAATGTTTGTTCTCTTTATGTAGTCTTGGCAGTTGTCATACTGTACATTCGTTATAGAATATGAGTTACGTGGTAAGAATGTTATCATCACGAGTAAATGTGATGAATAGTGAGAGCAAGCGAGATATTGGATATCTGCCTCTCAGAAATGAAAACAACAAATAAACTGGTGTGAGCTATGTTACAACAAAGGAATTCAAGAGTCAAGACTTCCAAAACAGATCACAAATTCAGCAATGTTAAAAACAAATGTTTTGACAGGGCACAGAGGAACTGTGTGATTGTAAAACTGTTATGTTCATTTGTTGCGGCTTGTGTGACAAACTATTATGTTCCCATCATTTCTTTGGGAGTGATCACATTCACTCATATTAACACCTACATCGGCCAAGGAAGCATATCTCACTCATTTACCAGTCATACGAATTAGGTGCGTTGATAAGAGATTCCTATCTATAACACACGTGCTTTTGCTAAGAAAGAATACTTGTATAATAAATGTTGGAGTAACATCAGGACGACGACTGGGAGCATTTTCAGTTGTAAGGGTAGCTTTCATTGGAAGCTTTTTCTTCTTCAGGTCTTCCCTCATGGTTGGTGCAAATACTCTGTGGAACCACTAAGAGAATGTTTGACACAGGAGACATGTTTTCCGGTGACGGATTCGGTTGACTTGTCACCTTGTCATCAAACGTTGATGGTTCCCATTTGTAGGCCAATTGCTTTCAGTTGGTAATAGAGAGTTGCACAGAATCAACTGTCATTATAGGCCCATGTCTTACACCTCACCATCGCAAATGGGCATTACACCACGACACAGACACAAATTTGAATAAAGCGAAGGGTGGAAGGAAAAGAAAAATTACACAAGGGAAGTTTGAACATGAATCACCCCCTTGGCAGTCCAGTGCTGTAACCAGTTAGCCATGACACCAATGATTTTTCCCAGCTGCTGTATATTGCATTTCTTGTTCTTGGACCGTTCACTGTTTCTACGCTTTTATTCACAGACCAGTACTCCTTTCTGTTTTCATGCTTGATTTGTATTGAGTTTTTGACAAACTGTCCACTGAGCCCTCTTGCCACCAAATCTGAGGGTGTGGAGGTGCGATGGGCGGTTCGTTTGTGAGAGGCCAGACTACTGAGGGCTGTATTAGTGGGAGTGTAGTGTAATTGAAATGCATTGCCTTTTTGCACTCAGGAAAGTAAGAAATTGGAGTAGGGTGCTTAAGAATATTCTAGCCATTCTGCACACAGTAAAGCAGAGGGCAGAGATAATAATGAGAGTGCGGTATCCTTTCAAAGACAAGCTTTCCAGTGTTTCATCAAGGAATGTGTAGATTTTAAAATCCCCAATGGATTGGTCTTCTTTGACCATTCCTTTGCATTGTTTCACTCAGTTTTTCTTATTTACCCACATACTTCTTAAACTTCATTTCACATCTTTGTAATGAATGTCTTTTACAAGTATATGTACTTACACTCTCCCCCTTGTATCCTCATTAACTAAACATACCATTCAAAAATCCTCAAAGGCTGTAAACTTTAGAACATAGTGTTGAGGCTCTATTGCTGTATTATCCTTTTGACAATTCTGTGAGTTTCAGAGATGTTGGACTAAGAGTTTGGTTCATGCCTTGTTCAGTCATTTCATAGACTTGAATTCTTGTGACTTCTCATTCTCAGAAACAGGAAGAAAAATATGTAATATTAATTGAACATCAGTAGGGGTCAAAACGAAGCTCTAAACATTGAGGCAAATCATATTGCAAGAGTGTGATGAGCAGCAGATCATTAAATGAAGATACGATAACAGGAGGGTGAACATGCCCCAGGATAACCAGGAAGTCTGGGGAAAACCAGGGATTTTTTCCATTTGGGAAAAATCTGAGTGTTTTTAGAATTTTGGAAATTTTTTATTGATTTAGTTTCCAGTTAAATTTCTATAATTTTGGCTGCTAAGAAGTGGTGTTATAATAAAGAATTTTACTTTATCTCACTTTTGCAGGCTGTTGATTGATTTGGGAAGGGGACCAAACGACAAGGTCATCGGTACCATCAGATTAGGGTAGGATGAGGAAGGAAGACGGCTGCGCCCTTTCTAAGGAACCATCCTAGCATTCGCCTGAAGTGATTTAGGGAAATAATGGAAAACCTAAATCAGGATGCCCGAATGCGGGTTTGAACTGTTGTCCTCTCAAATGCGAGTCCAGTGTGCTAACCACTGCACCATCTTGCTCAGTCCACTACTGGGGAATAATACTGCAGCAATAAAAGATAAACAAGAGAATAACACCAAAATGTAACTTTAGTTGCAAAGAAAGTGCACCATTTACAACAAAAAAACATGTTGCACACACTAGTGTCTGCTGACAGCAAAATCTATAAAAGTATTTAGTATGAAGACTATGCAGTACTTGGTAACAACAAAGTGGTTTCGATGAGTATGAGGTCACAACTGTTTACGTTTCTAACAGGTCGTAACAAAATATCATGAAGGGTGGATCGAGTAGTGTTCCTTTTATGCAAGACAAATTACGTACATATGAGAAAGTGCCATGAATTTGTTAAATCACAAGGTGTTGAACTATCATTGAAAACTCAACAGTTTCAGGACTAGCCACACTGAAAAATTTCGAGCTGAGAAGACCAGCCATTTACACCAGTATTTAAAATTTTACTGGCACATTTGTGTTTGATATATCTTCAAGGGTAATAGATGCTAAAAAAGACAAAGCCCTTTCAGAGATTACAAATTATGCATCCACAAGAGCAAAATGTATAATTATCCTTGAAAAAGAAAGTATGAAGTGAGTTTTTGAGCAGTATCACACGGAATTGGCTTTTCTATTGAAAAGTCATAGTGCTCGATCGGACCATAAACTCATCCAGGTAACCCATGAGATGTTCAGTGCAGAGCAGTGAAGTATATAATCATGTTTGTTAAATATTCAGCAGCTGCAATGTACGCTGTGCTCTTAGCATCCTGCCTATCACTGGAGCTATACTGTATGTATATTAATTTAAACCATTAACTTTTCCTATCTTTGTATTCATCTTACTTAAGAGCAGTGTTGCCATTGGCTACATCACATGTTCTATGTTCTGAATATCTGCTGTCATTGGCTGTCAACATCTCATGACAAAAGCGCATCACAATGTATATTTCATTGCTTTTGAAGCTGCAGTACTTTATTCAGCGGAAATCATACGTATATGTTTGAAACATGAAAATATGCCGTGTACATTTTGCTGTGCATTGGAGATCATTCCAAAACGCTTTGTTGTTTTTTGCTAGAGTTCATTTCATAGAGTGCTGGGAAGTTCTATGTTGGTGTATGAAAGGTTTACCATTATAGGAATTGATAAGTTTTACCCTGAGGTAAAGTATATTGTCACTTACATGGAAAGAATATACTTTCTTCCAGGGATATAGTGTATTTTCACCCAGGAGAAAGCAAAGACTTTTACCCCTCTTGTCTGCATGTACACAATGAACAGGTAGGATGGTTGAGAAATAACGGATGCTGTGTGAATGTCTGTAAACATTGAAGCAACAAAGAAAAAATACAGGGATTGTAATACCTGCAGTTGCTTGTATTGAGGGAACACCTTATCAATTTGGGAACACACATTCTCTTGGCTACTTACACACTTTACCCTCAAAACTTATCAGACACTCAACGAATTATGGTGGCAAAGTATTTCAGATTGTATCATAGCTCTAAGGAATACTGGTCTTATTTTGCCATAAAATTCACATATTTCATTGTCCATAAATAATTTACAGCAAATTTTGTGGCGTTTATAATTAATTTGTAATTTTGCTATCATGTACCAACTAATTCATATATCTCAAAAACAACAAATGAATGATGCTCAATGTTCCTTCTTGATTAATTGATGTTCAACACTCTATGTTTTTGTAAATTTGGAACATATTTCATTGATCAACAATCTTTGTCTCTTTGCAGCAGTTCCGTTGACATTGACAGTGAAATGACTGATGTCAGTATGACTGCGAATGTTGGGAGCAGCTCTGACGAAGTATGCAGCAGTCAGGATGAAATGGGAAGTTTAGTTGACAATGTTGGTAGCAGTACCGATGAAACAGGCTGCTCTGGCAGTGGCAGCTCTGATGACAAATGTTTAGGAGCCCCAGGAGTGGAGGCGATTGCTGTTTCCAGCTCTGACTGTTACAATGGTGCTGTTAGGGACAACTACCGGTGGTCACAGACCATCACAGACCTTGATGTACAGGTAATCATTTCTACATTGTGCATAGGCACAAGCATGTAATGTGGTAATGCTGGTATGTGTAGTTACCGAAAATGGTATTCAAAGAAATATTGGTACTCACACTACCAGAGAAATTCTTTAACTTCATCAGGTAGTGAATACTTCTATGAAAGAGTGAAAATCTGAAGATTTAGAAGGTAAAATACATTTTATTGTATTAGTACGTAACCATCAACATAATTTTTCGTAACATTGTTTAATTTACTAAGTAATTGTGTCATTTTGTTTAACTTCTGTTTCACTCTTGGTATGCTTTTGTATCTGTAGATGTCTGTTATTGCGTGAAATAAAAGAAAGATGTATCACGCTATTGAAGAACTATTCTTGAATTCAACATGTAGATATTACACCCTATATCGGAAAATTTTTTTGGCTGAAAAAGTTACAGTAGGAATGAAGTTGATAACAATAGAGAAAAAAGAAGTGAGAGACATTAATTCCTTAACATACAAAGTTCTGAGCTACTCCTCCTCCTTCTTGTCAGAAATTTAAAATCCGGAGTATGAAACTTCACTTTTATCTGTTTTGGCGTAGACTGTTAAGTGGTTGGACACAAAACATTTCCTTTCAGTCTGTCATGTATTGTTGTTTAGGCAGTACTTCCGAAACTGTGTTTTTATAATGATCTTGAGTTTGAAACAAAATTTAACAGCTGAGAAAGTGAAGCAGAATATGATGTTACTTCATTTGAGACTGAAAGTGATGACAGTCTGTCAGATGACTAATAATATTTGATTGTTTTTTGTTTGATATTTGTCAGATGACTGTTTGACAAGTACTCATCAGTGGTACAATGAAAATAAGTTTATCATGCTTTGTGTGGGCGCGCGGGTGCTTTTGTGTGAGGGCATGCTTGCGCGCTCATTTTCTGACAAATCCAGTGGCCGAAAATTTAGTTCTGAGGGTGTGATTGTCTTTTCTACTTGCCTGTCTGTGGCTCAGTGATCATCTTTATGGTAAGTTGCTACCTATCATCATTAGTATTGATTTTCAGAGTATTTGCACAAGTTATCGGTTTCATTTCATTAACATGGTGTCTGTGACACATGAATAGCTGGCCACACGAGTGGATTTCCTCGACAGGCCAAAACCTCGGGCCATTTCCCTGGGTGTTTCTAACTGATCAAGCCTATTGATCTGGAGCCTGTCATTTCCCACTAATGTGGGGGCCCTGCCTGTCGAATCTAGTCTCACCGATCTATCCACAGGCCGGGTCTGTTGTGTGTGGTGTAATGTGGCAGATTTTTGTGGTTTATCTGTGGACCCAGGACTGTGGTGCTCCTCTGTAGGCCAGAGGCCATGGGCGTTGGGTTTCAGGAACTGCAATAGTCTCGCCACAAGTACATTGTACAGGCAGTGTTTTATAGATGTTTTATTTATTGTAGTACATTTTGTAATTTGTATATTAGAAAATATGGACAATAAGAGGAAGAAAATTATGGCATTCGCTGGCAGTTTGTTATCTATGTACTCATATGTTACTCATGCTTAATGACTGACAGCCGGCCGCAGTGGCCGTGCGATTCTAGGCGCTGCAGTCCGGAAATGCGGGACTGCTACGGTCGCAAGTTCGAATCCTGCCTCGGGCAATGATGTGTGTGATGTCCTTAGGTTAGTTAGGTTTAAGTAGTTCTAAGTTCTAGGGGACTGATGACCTAAGATGTTAAGTCCCATAGTGCTCAGAGCCATTTTCAATAACTGACAATAATGAACATATTAGTTTACACAACTATTCCCTGCCTTATATATTTCTTTCAAGAGGCTTGCTTTTTTTCTGAGGTTATTTCTGAAGATGGCCTTTCTTGTGACTCCAAGGAAATGCGTATTGCTGTCACCAAATGTGTTTTATTATATAGAAATAAAATAACAACAGTGGTCTTAATCTAACACACATACCATTTTGCTTGCTTTCTCCATCTCAAAGCAGTTCATTAGAAAAGATGTTGATGATAGTATTAAAGATTTTTGCTCACTTGAAGGAGAAATACAGAAGTTCTTACATATTTTTGAAATCTTAAAATTTGTTACAGAAAAAATGCTAAAACTTGCCTAGAAATCAGGGAAATGTCAGGGAATTTCACTTGAGAAAACTTGTGGCTATTCTGGTTGAGTTTTTCTTTATTTCTGATGCTGAAAAAGTGCCTCTGTTTTTCTGCCAATTTGACGATGTACAGTCCCGTGATCTGTCCACAGCACAAGATAAAAAAGATTTGGCCTATATTTGAATGCTTCAACAGTAAATTCAAATGTTTGTGCACACCATACAGATATGACAGTCAATGAGAGTTTGGTGTTGTATAAAGTTGGAGTTGGATGGCTGCAGTATCTGGTAATGAAAAGGGCAAGCTTTGGAATAAAGATGTGTGTGCTACATGAGTTGCAAAATGGTGATGCAACTAATCTGGACAGTGACATGGAGTTACCACAGCTGTCTGAAATAGGTTCATAATTACCACATTCACAGCTGATGGCACTGTGAGCTGTGAAAGGTGACCACAAGACAAACACTGGAAAGAAGTCACGCTCCATAGGCGATTGCTGAATCACCTGGTGGAATCCCATGGCCGATCTGCCTAGTATAAGTGGAAGCTCACTGGGAACAGTAGTTCTCATTGGTGCTCCATACAATCCGCATAGTATGCCAGTTGCCTTGTGATGACAACTGTTGTCTCAGATCTGGATTACTCTTGAACTGTGTGATTCTATATTTCTTGTTCACTTTTTGTCTATGCAGTGAATATGGAATAAAGAGTGTTACTAAGTGCAAATCTCATCAGTGGGTATGTGGGGTTACTTGTTGTATGAGGTGTGTTAATCAGATTGTGCACTTCGTATCGCACAAAGGTATTGGAATACTGTTGACTTTGAATCTTCAAGAGCAGCCACTGTTCCTGTCGTCTTTCTGCCTGCCTTAATTTGCTTTTTCGACTTAGTTGTAGAGGACGTTGTTCTGTAGTAATGTGGTGAGTGTGGTGAACTTGATAATTGAGCCACACATTAACCTAAAAAAAGTTGTCAGTGGAATGTTTTCATGTTTTAAAGGCGGTTTTTAGTGATAATACTGTCACGTCCATTAGTTTTTGAACAGCACAAACAGTTTTCAGAAGGCTGAGAAGAGGTAGATGATGATGATGAACACCACAGTCTGTCTGTGAGTTCAAGAACTGAAGACCACATTCAGAAAATTAATGAAAGTGCGTGGAATGATCAACATTTGAGAATTCGATAATTACAGACGTGGTGAACATGAACAGACTGACAGTAAGTCAAATTTTTCTTCATGAAGTTTATGCAAAACTGATTCCAAAAAAACCTCTCTGACAAACAAAAGAGCATTGGAAGAACATTTGTTGTGGTGTTCTGGAACTACTCAACAAAGAACAGGACTTTCTGACACACGTCACCACCTCTGATGAAACATCAGTCTTACAGTATGACCCAGAAACAAAGCATTAGTCAATGTACTAGCAGACTCCCACCTTGCCAAGAATGATAAAAGCATGAATGAGCAAGTCAAAACTAAAGGCAATGCTGATTTTTGACAGAACGGCTGCCTTATGATCAAACTGTTAATAAAAAATACTACAAAGAAGTCCTAATCAAACTACGGCAAAGAGTAAGGAAAACAAAACCAGATTTGTGGAAGGGTGATATGTATATTCTGCATCAGGACAATGCATCAATCCACAATGTTTTTTAATGGACAAGCACATTCATGTTCTTGATCATCCTCAGTATTCACCAGATCTGACTCCCTGTGACTTTTATCTGTTCCTAAAATTGAAAAGTGCTTTGGAGGGAACACTTTTTCAGTCTGTTCAGGTGATAAAAAAAAAAAAAACAGCAGATAGTTGTTGCCGAGAGGTGTCAATGGATGACCTACAACATGGCTTTGAACAATGAAACACACACATGCAACAGTGTATAGACAGGGGAGGGGAATGTTACTTTGTTTGCAATAATCACATTTTGGACACCACACCTCTTACAAGCAAGAAAAGGAATGAAATGAAGTGTGTAATGATATGCCAGTGTCATTTCGGGCTGTAACCACTTTTGAAAAGACGTGATTACCTTACCATTGATAACTACTACACATCTCCTCAACTCGCAGTTTTACTTGTTGCTCAGAGAACTTATTTGTATGGAACTGTAGAGCACATCTAGAAGAGCCTGCTTTCATAATTTCTTCATAGAAATGAAAGAAGGGGAAAATTGATGCTTTTCAGATGGGAACAG
Organism: Schistocerca gregaria; assembly: GCF_023897955.1. Lineage (NCBI taxonomy): Eukaryota > Metazoa > Arthropoda > Insecta > Orthoptera > Acrididae > Schistocerca > Schistocerca gregaria. Next base: position 433,435,870 of record NC_064921.1, read on the forward strand.
TGACAGAAAATTGATGCAAGGACGAAGGAGATGTGTGTGTCTTGACAACAGTTAACAATGCTGAAATGAAAACTGTAAAGAAAAGAACCAGAAAAAGCTGAAGCCCTTAGGCAGTTGTGGTGTACATTTACACAATGGATGGAGTTTTACACAATGGATGGAGTAGATAATGTGGATCAGAATTGGGCCAACAACCCAGCGTGTCAGAAAAGAGGAAAGAAGTATTGCGAGAGAATCTTTTTCCATCTCATCGAACTTTCTTTGTGGAACACGATCTCCTGTTTAAAGAAAGAAAAATTTTCTCGAGTTCCTTATTTCAAAACATCAAAAGTTGCAGGTTGTCTATCTTCAAGCCCCCAGCAATAGGCTGCTGATTGACTGACATTTACCCTCAATAATTCTGCCCACTGTGACGAAACAACATCTGACAAGGACTTGGACAATGTGCAGCCTTGTTCTGGATGCTGACGGGAAAAGGCAACAAGAAAGTCAAGATGTGGTGAAGACTGTGATGTAACCTTGTGCATTTCCTGCTTTTATGCATATCTCACAGCTGCCAACATTCAAAGCTTAATGAATGTCATAGTTCAACTTCACAGAATATTATTTAGTCCAGTGCAATAATGCCCTCATGTTTTTTTGAAGAAATCAATAACTCAGTATTTTGAGATTTAAGAGCTATCTTTATATGCCTGTGTATGATGTCGAACAATGTAAAATTCAGGTCGGATAATGAGTTACATGGAAAGGATAGATTGCTACTCACCATAAAGCGAAGTCACATACAGGCATAACAGAAAGACTTCTGAAAAAGTAAGCTTTCAGTGAAAATACCTTTGTCTGAGCTAGGTGCAGATGCAGATGGGAGGTTAGAGAGATGGTGGGGTGGGGTGGGGGTGAGGGGGAGGAAGGGGGGGTGGAAGGAGAGTAGTAAAAAGACTGGGTGCATTGGTGGAATGGAAGGCTTGTGTAATGCTAATGTTCCATCCTTCTACTCCATGTGAACCAAATGAAGGTGCACTTTAATGAGAACTTTATAAAACAGTTAATCTAAGAATGAATTCTGTATTGTCATTGGTTAATTAACTCATATGTCTTCTTTTTGACACATAAAATTCCCTAATTGATTACGTTTTTAGAGTGTGCAGTTTGATTTATGCACACTTTATTTTTTTCTCTGTGGCTCTGAAGCAGTGTTTCCCCATTCCGACAATACAAATTGTGCTTTTTTAATTCTTTGTTATTCAGGTAATTGTGGGTCCAAATGTACAAAAGGGCACCACAGATGTTAGAGTGTCAGTGACATCAAACACAGTGAGAGTGGAGACACGTGATCAAGAAGATGAATGGAAGACTGTAGTTGATGGTGAGCTATGCTGGTTAGTCAACAGAGAAGAATGCATTTGGTCACTTGTCCCAGGCCAGTATGTTCAGGTATGTCGTTAGATACCCAGTTGCACATTTTGTTGTTAAATCATTTTCATGCTGTCTAGAACTACTGTTCACATTATATGCATATTTCACTGTACTCATCAAGGGATAAGTTGCAAGAGTTAGGTACAGTAAGAGAAATTTCATTTACTTAAAACCAATAGTACAATTTCAGTTTAAAATAGGTAGTGGTGTTCACTACATCTGCAATTCTTTTTTTTTTTACTACAAGTATCTTGCTGGTACAAGATGTGAATTCATTGCAAATGATAACCAATTTTAGATGGTAAGTGATTGGTAAAGTTTGGATGGTTAGTGCTACCAGTTTCATAAAACCCTAAACTCTCATACAGTTCAGTGTCTTATTTATGTCTGTGGAAATGGAACGGTTTGTGATAACAGAAATTCATTGCTTGCCCGGGACTGCAGCCGAAAGGAGTAGATGTTTTGCACCGTCTTGTTGTCACTGTAGGCTTCTACCATGGAAAGCAAGGAGGGGATGCCGTTTGGTGGCTGATATCCTCTTTCTATAACACAACTGCACACATTTATTAACAAGGTTCTTTATTCCCAAGTACCGTATTTACTCGAATCTAAGCCACACTTTTTTTCCTGTTTTTGTAACCCAAAAAACCGCCTGCGGCTTAGAATCGAGTGCAAAGCAAGCAGAAGTTCTGAAAAATGTTGGTAGGTGCCGCCACTAACTTCTGCCGTCAAAATGTGTAGCGCTACACAGGCATGCTTTGTAGGCACAAAGATAAATACTGGCGCCAAAACCTCTGCGTCAGTAAATAAATTTAAAAAAAGTGGTAAACGAGCTTTTTTTTCTCCGCTCCGAGTTTCGACTACTGCATTTTCGTACATTATGCAACGAAGTAAATACAAACTCCTTATTGTTCATCTTCAGATGTAGCAGAAATTCAATGTATTACGAAAATCCAACTGGCAAGACTTTTCGGGATGTTTGTCAATATGGCCAACTCTACGTTCTTAATTTTTTTCCTGCATGTGAGAAGAGATGGTTGCTAATAGGTACCTGATGAAATGTGAATCACATGCAGTATTCTCTTCACCATAAGAATAATACGAATATAAACATTTTGCCATGCATTCTTTCGTGTTTGCTGCTATCTCATTTAAATCCTGTCTGCATAATAAACTACGAAAATATAGTGAGACAACAGCAAATGCGGAAGAATATACATATCATGTCATGTTTATATTTGTATTACTCTTTTGCCTGGTAGTGATGCAGTCAGAAATGAAGCACGGCAACTGACTAGATTTTTAAATCTAAGATTACTCTAATTTCTGCGTAGAATTTGATGTACTAAAGAAGTAGCCGCAAAGATTTTCAAATGGAGAAAAATTTTCGCCTAACTCTCGTTCAGAACATGTTCTATCATACGCGGTCTATTATTTGGTTCTTTTTGATCATTATCAAAGAAAGCAGCAGTGTAAGTAAGAACAAGTAGCAGTCTCTTGCCATTGTTTCGCAAATGAGGCGATTTCTCTCTTTATTTTTCTTAATTGTAAGCGACAGTAGCGTGCACAAAAGCAAGCCATGCCGCGAGCGGCGACAGGCCGTAAACACGCACTATCAGAATGTGACAAACAATGCATGACACAGTACAGTAATGCATTTTCAGCTTAGTGACATAAACACCTATTATAAAGAAAACGGCACTTATCAGATCAAAGCAAAATAAGCAATCGATTCAAACCAGACGAAGCACGTGAAAAAGGAAGGGTACGCGTATAAATACGAACGGAGTGCCTGATGCATAGCAATGGCTACCTGGGGGGGGGGGGGGGGGAGAAAAGCAGCAGAATCACAGGGCAAATGACATGTGCGAATTTGGTTTTGGTGATGGCGTTGCAAACCATCTGGACCTGCAATGAAGTACATATAAGAATCAATGCGTTCCTGGATCATGTTTCTTTCCCAACGCCCATGTTTGCCATAAACCGTGAAAGAACAATGTTATGCATGAAAAGCGATGCCTGCGGGTCACTGGCGGTGCCGGATGCTGCGGTGGGTGGAGCAAGTGTAGCAGTATCAGATGGCGGCGGTCATGGATAAGTCCGGGCGGTGCAAAGTTTGGCCATCTGTTGCTTGAAAGTACGTATGAAGTGTTGTGCTTCTTCGTTGGACTGTGGGTGAAATGGAGCACATGTTAATGACAAATGCCGTTGTGTTCACAAAGCTGTTCAAAGTTGCATGATGTGCACTGTGGTCCATTGTCCAACACACATACTTCAGGCAAGCTTTCTACATAAAATATTGAGGACAACCCTTGAATGTTCTTGCTGTCTCTTGATTTCAACACAGTAAAATTCACTGTCTCAGTGTGAGATTTGTAAGTGGCAGGTAAACTAAACTGTCCAGGCACTGGAATTCCCTGTCCATTGTAAGCAGTGAGGTGCTTGATTTGTAATGATACAAATAGTTTGTTAGAACATTCTTGCACAGCATTAGGACAAGAATTAGGCACAACCTTAATCTTACTTGTGTCAGAACCTGTTGTAGGTTTAGAAAACAAAATGTTCTCTGCATGTGCACAAACCTGTTTTGTCTTCGAGTTGGCAAAATTTGCGTTTTTGTGCCATTGCAGACAAACTGCTTGGACGTGGCCTTGTTTTCCACATGTGTAAAACTTCGTGTTGTATTACGTGATGGTCAGTCCTGTCTTTTTATGGTGAGCAAAACATCTAGGGCAAGACTTCACTAAGTTCATAGGTCTGTTTACCTGTGTACATGGCTGTCAGCCTGGCAGTGTACGCACTCATTGTTGTGGGTGCTTGGGGCGATTGTGAGCAAGAGGCGGCTCAACCTAGCAAATCAGGGCCTGGTCAAACTTATTGGCGGCTGTGGCACCCGAATCATATTGCTCTATGATTTGCAACACTTTGCCGCATGGTGTGCTGGTGCCAGCTTATGCCAGCACATGTTGCAGCTCAACTGTAGTTATTTACAACTGGGTGGGGGAACTGACTGACTGAATTAAATCCATATTGCAGGGAAATAAAAATTCAATTTGATTGGAAATGAAGGATTTTTGGGCTCACTGCAAAGGCAAGATACTTGTGCCTCTGATAATGATCGAAGCAACACAACAAGTTTGTGTTTGGAGGGCACTCAACTTGGGTAGTTAGTGCAGTGATGTTAATGGTTAGCATTTCTGCCTAGCAAGCAACAAGACCCAGGTTCTGGCCCCGGCCGTGGTACAAATTTTAACTCATTGCTTCTGCTAAAATCATTGTTGTCGATAAAGAACAGACCTAAATGTCTCGGGGGAAAATATAATATTTGTGCCTCTGTTTGCACAAATGACAGAATAGTGTTAGAGCACTAAGCTTCATTTAATTGGTAATACATCTGTCAGCTTCTCATCAAATGTTGTGACAATGCTATTTCAAACATATGTAACATTAAGTGAATTTTGTGTTGGTGCTTGGGGTTTTTTAGAACATGACAATAAGATTGAATTGGCCAATGATTTATGCTTCAGTAATCATGTCCATTGGCAGACTGAAGAATGGCTAGGCAAGGACAGACTGAAGAGTGGTTAGGCTGTGTGGCCACTGGATATGTAAATATTTGACAGATCATTTCACGGTACTGTACATCACAATTTCACATGACAACACTATGTTCTTTGCTCATGACTTCACTGTCCTCTATCAAAGCAGTTGGCCATTTGGCTACTGTCTTTCTGCATTTTACTTTTTTATGTGCGTTGGACACTTTAAAGCTTACTAGATGAAGAAAGGAAAGGTGGAGTCTTACTCAATAAAATATTTACATGAAACAAAGTACTGTGATGGGGCACTCAAAAGGACATTACCAATGGCTTTACAAGATTTTAAATTCCCTCATTAACTAAAATTATGTAAGTAGATTGCTTATGTAAACATATCTTCTAAGTATTCATTTTGTCACTACAAAATGTCTCTGGTATTTTATGGTCCAGAACATTCGAAATTTGACATAAACTTATCACATTGCTACAGATATGGTCTAAGAAACTACTTGGTAATGAAGCTGTACACAGGTATTTGTCTATAGCTTTGGCATATTACGCTAGCATGCCCCCCCCCCCCCCCCCCCCTCCAGTCTTAGCTTTTACTTGGGATAGTTCGCAGAAAAGGCAATGACAACTTGTCAGACTACAACTGCCCCTTCACAAAGCATGATTCTTTAAATACTCTGTCTGACAAAGAAAATGTGCAGCACCCAGACAACATAGTTTGATGCCAACGTTATTTTGTGCAGATACGCACCGTTGGTATGTAAATGATTAGAATTGTAAAAGTCTGTGACAGGCAAAGTCCCACCAGAATGCCTTAGTGCTGTTCATGATTAGTGTTATTGCCAGGGGTGGTAAGGTGTATGTTGGATACAAACAGGGTCAGATGTTGACTGATCATTGTGAAGAACACAGAGATGGCACTCGCTTTTGTGAGGTTATTATCAGCATCTGAGAAAGTTTGAAAGGGCTTTGTTGTGGCTGTCCATTTGTATGGCTCGTCAAATTGGGCAACATCCTGATTTCAGTGGCATTCACACACATATGCCAATGGTCCATTGAAGGGCTGCATAGAAACATGAGGGCATACTCCTATCAAGGTTCCGATCAACCGTGTCTGGACACTGCAAGAGAGGATCGCCATATTGTGCTTTGAGCGTATCGTAACCCCTTCATATTCCCACCTGCTGTTAAAGACAAGTAATGTCCTCCCTGCAATATTCTGTGTCATCTGGCACCACTGGTTGGAGAGTAGCAGCAGCCGAATAGGGAATCACCATCCCATGTTTAGGTTGCCGTTATCTCCACAACACTTACACGGCTATCTTTGATCTTTGAAAAGGTGCTGCAACTGGGAAACATGCACTTGTGATGAATAGTGTTGCGTAGTATTCAGGGGTTACTTGCAGTTATGCACTTCCACAGATGACCATCACCAGGGACTAAGGTGCCAACCTGGGGAGAGGTCCCATCCTTCCAATGTGTAGGTGAGGTACAGCAGTGTTACTTCTGGCATCTTGGTGTGGGGAGCCAGAGGGTATGACTTCAGGTCATGGCTGGTAGTGATTGAGGGAACTCTGATGGCACAGTAATGTGTCACAAATGTACTGCATCCTCATGTGGTATCTCTCGTGCAACAGCATTGTGCTGCTATTTTTAAACAGCACAATGTTCGCCATACATGGAACATGTCTCTATAAACTGTCTGCATGATGATTAGGTACTCCTGAGGCAGCAGAATCCCCAGCTCTGATCTGATAGAACATGTGTGGGACCAGCTTGTACATAAATTCCATCCCAGTGCCTGTATTAAGGATATCAAAGACGGGTTACAACAGATGTGGGCCACTTTAGTTCAGGAGAGCATACAACGTGTTTACGGTTTCCTTCTGAACACAATGAGTGCATGCATCCAGCTCGTAAATGGTGCATTGTCATACTAATCAGTAGGTACATACTGCCACATTCTTTGTAAATTTGAATGAATTGTGTAACCACTGAAATAAAAGCACATACTATCTCAACCTGCAAAGTTTCATTTCGTTTCCTCCTCCCCTTCTGGATGCTAAATTTTTCTTCTCAGGCAGTGAAAACCCAAAAGGGTTTTAGTAATTTATGGTAAACTAGGGAAAACCACATTTACAATACCCTCTGCATTTGTCACTAAACACATGACAGGAAAGAAATTTACAGTCTCTTCTAACTGAATTGCTACCTTATTCCATAACTTTGAAATTACATTCTTCATGCGATACTGAGGATTCTGTTTTGGTCCCAGAAGCATCTTCATGCTTGCACCAAGCTGATTAGCATCTTGCAGTCCTGCAGTTTGTCACACAACTGACTGGGAAAATACAAAGTGATTCGAAGCTTGGGCATGGTCGTATGACAACGGATGACAGGTTTGCTCGCAGTAGTGACACCCCATTCATTTGCATGTATTTGTCTTACTCGTGCATTTTCGTGCAAAATCCTGTGATGCATTGCCACAAGTTTGTAAAAGACTGGGTTTTCAAGGATGTGTTGGTTCGGCTTTGTCAAACCCTTTTATTCTGGAGAACAGTGTCCCCCCAGGGTTCTGTGTTGTGCCACAGCAATTAACCTTATCATGGAATTCTGTAACAACACATCTCAGGCTCTCTTCTCATCAATGATTTTGCAGTCTACTTTAGAGATGTCTCAACCATCTTTACTCAGGTAGCATTGGCAACGGCTTTCAGTTTATGATCGAAAAACTGTCTGCCTGAAACTCTGACAGCATAAGGAGTCTCTTCCATCGTTCTTACAGCTTGGTCCTGTTGCCCCTCGGTTTTTCAAAAACCATGAAATTCTTGGGGCTCACACTCAATAGGAAACTCTGTTGGTCCTCTCACATCTAGCAGCATGCTGTACCCAATCTAAATATCCAACATTTTTTAAACAGTACTTGATGGGGAGCAGATCGGAAAATCCTTCTCACTTATATCAATCACTCGTCCAATCAAAACTGGATTGTGGGTTTCTCATTTACCCATCTGCACGACTGTTTATCTCAACACAATCCACCATCAAGGCATACATTTCGTCACTGGACATTTCTACACTAGGTCAGTTATGAGTCTCCATGCATATGCCGTTGAACTACCACTGTCATACCGACGTTGAACTCCCTTGACCGCCAACATGGGCTGAGTGTAACTTCTATGTTGCCTTCTAGAGGTTGCTTTCTTATACTGCTTCAGAAGCTTAACCTTACATTACCTGCCATGTTTCTAATGGGTGAGAGCCCTTCAATGCCTTGGCTTCATGCAGAGGTCTGCATTAATCTTCGACTTACTTCATTTCCCTCTTACACTACTCTATATTTGATCTATCTCTGTAAGTTTCTTGAACTTTGCACTCAACTTGGAGACAGCACCTTTGTCGACACTGATGCCTCCAAGACTGATGGTGGTCTCAGATGCACCGTTTCCATTGGTTACAAACATGTTAGATGCTGACTTTTATACCTGTAATTAATTTTTACTGTAGAGCTTTCTGCCCTCAATCAGGCTACCCAGTACATCTGGCGACACAAGCTTCTCAATTGTGCGTTGCATTCTGATTCACTTAGTGCCCTCCAGGGCCTCTGTGTACTACACACATACCAGCCCATAGTACAACAGTGCCATTAATGCCTCCACTCGCTTGCTGATGACGTTCATGTGGTCACTGGTCATGTCGGAGTGTCAGGGAATGAAGCTGCCGATGCTGCTGTTGAGGCTGTAATCTGACTGCCTAGACCTTTTTGCTGACCTGTTCCTTCAGTTGATCTTTGGGTGCTGCATATAAGAACATTGTGTCCCTATGGTGTCAACACTGGTCATTTCTAAATGGCAACAAACTCCGTGAAATTAAACATCTCCCAATGGCTACGATGACTTCCTCTCGCCCCTCTCATTGTAAGGAGATGCTTTTAGCTTGGCTGTGTACTGATCACTGTCGTTTCAACACCCATAATTTATTAAGTGGAGACACCACACCACTCTGTGCTTACTGCAACCAACCTATAACATTTTACGTTTTAATGTGCGTTAGACATCTGAATTATCAGATATCTTAGCAGATACAGCATAAGCTGTAAACTGTGTTTTACTTTTTATTCGTTGTGGTAATATGGTGAAGGAAATTTAATTTTCAACCATTTGAGCATCATCTTCAAAGGGGAACTGATAGTTCTTAGCTATTCCCATACTCCAGTCAGTTGGGCTCAGAGTGTTAGCGACTTCAGCTTCATCCGGTGAGTGACCATTTAAAGTTACAACACAGACGCTTGTGACATCAACTGCTTTGCACCCTAAAGCGACAACAGTGACATTAGACTTGAGACCTTAGAATCAGGAGGAAGGATGTGACGGAAGCCCAAGTGCAGGCAACTGCAGGGTATCCTAAAGCCTTTAGTGTTGAGGTAGTAGCATGAAGAAAAAGTACATCTACATCTATATACGCGACTACTTGGCAATTTATTCTTCAGTGTTTAACAGAGAATTCATCCTATCACTTTCAGACTATTTTTATACCATTCCACTCTTAAGTAGCACAATGGAAAAACATACTTAAATCTTTCCATGCAAGCTACAATTTCTCATTTTATTGTAATGGTCATTGCTCCATTTGTAGGCGAGAGTCACAAAATATTTTTACATTTGGAGAGAGAGGTTGCTAACTGAAATTTCATGAAAATATCTCATGGCACTGAAAAATGCCTTTGTTTTAATGATTCCCATTCCAACTCTCATATCATATCCATGACACATTATCCCCTATTTTGCAGTAACAGCCCTTCTCTTAACTCTTTTTTTTTATGTTCTGTGTCTGCCTGGTGTGCTAAAGATCCTATACCGAGCAACAGTACTCCAGAAGAGGAAGGGCAAATGTAGTGTTGGCAGTGTCTCTAGTAGGTTTGTTGCATCTTCTAAGTTCTCTGCCAGTGAAATACAGTCTTTGGTTGACATTCGCCACAAAATTTTGTGTGTTGTGGTTCCAGTTCTTTGTCATTGTAATCCCTAGGTATTTAGTTCACTCAGTAACCTTTAAATTTGTGTGATTTATCTTGTAACTGAAATTTAACAGATTTCTTTTGATACTTCTGTGGAGGACTTCATACTACTTATTAATTCTGTGTGTTGGCAGTTTTGTACCATAGAGAACCTTTGTCTAAATCATTTTGTGGTTGGGTTTCATCTGATGATGACTTTATTAGGTGGTAAATGACAGCATCATCTGCAAACACTCTAAGAGGACTGCCCATATTGTCTTTTAAAGCATTTATACAGATTAATAACTATAGAGACTAACACTTCTGTTTCACTCAGTGACTTTCTATCAAGTGATATGAACTGTGACTTTTCGGGCAGGAAATGATGAATCCAGTCACACAATTATATTATTCCAAAGGCACACAAGTTGATTAGAAGTTGCATGTAAAGAATGGTGCCAAAAGCCTTTTGCAAATCTAAAACTACGAAATCAATGTGAAAGCTCCTGTCAATAGCACTAATTTCTTCTTGTGTATTAAGAGCCAGTGTTTCACAAGAACAGTATTTTCTGAATCCATGTCTGTGTGTCAATGATTGTCGCTTTTGAGGTATTTCGTGTTGTTCGAACATAGCATATGCTCCAAAGTCCCACTGCAGATTGATTTCAGTGATATGTCTCTATTACAGCAGGTTACTTCTATTTCCTTTCTTGTGTACTTTGCGAACTGTGCAATTTTCCAGTCCTTTGGTTCAGATTTTTCAGTGAGCAAGCAGTTCTATAAGATTGCAAATTATGAAGCTATTGCATCAGCTTGGTCTCAAAGGAACCCAGTTGGTGTACGGTCCGGACAACAAGACTACACCGAAGTTATCCGCATCTAAGTTACTCAAGTTGGCAGATGATTTGAATTCTGGAATATTTGCTGCATCTTCTTTTGTAAAAGCATTTCTGAAAACTGTGTTTAATAGCTATGTGTTAGTGGCACTGTCATTGGTAACATTACCATTGCTATTGCACAGTTAATGTATGGATTGTGTTTTGTTGCTGGTGTGCTCTCCGTGCAACCAGTATCTCTTTGGTTTTTTTGCCAGATTTCATGACAGTTTTGTAGTGGAAACTGTTGAAAACATCTCACATTAAATTTCAAGATTTTGTAGAACATTGCCAATATTTTGGATTTTACATTCGTTTAAATCTGCCATTCTTTCTTTTTATTGGTGCTTCTGCAACAGTTCCGAGACCTGCTTTGATATCATAGGGGATCCGTTTTGTTTCTTATAACTTACTTCGTATGAATCTCTCAGTTGCCAGTGATAGTATTTCTTCGAATTAAAGGCACTCATGGTCTACACTTAAATAGGAAGTTTGCAAGGAATGAGAACTACCTCTTAGGAAGTAATCAAGTGAATTTTTTTTACTTTCATTTTTGGTGAATTTGTGAGTTATGGTATTCAGTCTCAACAACAATATTGTTGTCACTAATCACTGTATGTGTCATGACACTTCCTATTTATTAGGGCTTTTTTTTTATTGCTTCTGGGTCTAGTATGTTACAGCAATCATATACATTTTGTGTGGGCTCCTGGACTAATTCCTCAAAATAATTCTCAGAAAAGGCTTTTAGTACAATTTTGGATGATGTTTTATGCCTACCACTGATTTTTAAAAATGTGTTTCCACCAACTTTAAATGAAAACTCAAGTTTTCGCTGAGCTTTTCAACAACTGTATAACCTGACTTGGGGTCAGTAAAAGGAACCAATCATTATTTTCTTCTAATTATTAAATATAGCGTCTGCTCATACAAATTCACAGCAACAAATACACCACCAACAATGGAATCAAACACTGGAAAATCCAAGATCAAATGTAACAGTATTATGAGAAGGAAAGTTGCTACTCGCCATATAGCAGAGGTGCTGAATCGCAGATAGGCACAGTAAAGACTCTTACAATTAAAGCTTTTGGCCATGGGCACAAACATGTGCGTGCACGTGCGACCCCCCCCCCCCTCCTACACACACACACACACACACACACACACACACACACACACACAAACTGCAGTCTCAGACAACTGAAATCGCACTGTGAGCACCACTGCTTCCCTTTCATGCCCCTTGACTCTTATAACTGCCATCTGGTTTCTGTACAAATTGTAAATAGCCTTTCGCTCCCTGTATTTTACCCCTGCCACCTTTAGAATTTAAAAGAGAGTATTCCAATCAACATTGTCAAAAGCTTTCTCTAAGTCTACAAATGCTAGGAATGTAGGTTTGCCTTTCTTTAATCTTACTTCTAAGATAACTCGTAAGGTCAGTATTGCCCCACGTGTTCCAGTATTTCCACGGAATCCAAACTGATCTTCCCCGAGGTCGGCTTCTACTAGTTTTTCCATTTGTCTGTAAAGAATTCGTGTTAGTATTTTGCAGCTGTGGCTTATTAAACTGATTGTTCGGTAATTTTCACATCTGTCAACACCTGCTTTCTTTGGGATTGGAATTATTACATTCTTCTTGAAGTCTGAGGGTATTTCGCCTGTCTCATACGTCTTACTCACCAGATGGTAGAGTTTTGTCAGGACTGGCTCTCCCAAGGCCGTCAGTAGTTCCAATGGAATGTTGTCTACTCCGGGGGCCTTGTTTCGACTCAGTTCTTTAAGTCTTCTGTCAAACTCTTCACACAGTATCGTATCTCCCATTTCATCTTCATCTACATCCTCTTCCATTTCCATAATATTGTCCTCAAGTTCATCGCCCTTGTATACACCCTCTATATACTCTCTTCCACCTTTCTGCTTTCCCTTCTTTGCTTGGAACTGGGTTTCCATCTGAGCTCTTGATGTTCATACAAGTTGTTCTCTTTTCTCCAAAGGTCTCTTTAATTTTCCTGTAGGCAGTATCTGTCTTAGCCCTCATGAGATAAGCCTCTACATCCTTACATTTGTCCTCTAGCCATTCCTGCTTAGCCATTTTGCACTTCCTGTCGATCTCGTTTTTGAGACGTTTGTATTTCTTTTTGCCTGCTTCATTTACTGCATTTTTATATTTTCTCCTTTCATCAATTAAATTCAATATTTCTTCTGTTACCCAAGTATTTCTACTAGCCCTCGTCTTTTTACCTACTTGATCCTCTGCTGCCTTCACTACTTCATCCCTCAAAGCTACCCATTCTTCTTGTACTGTATTTATTTTCCCCATTCCTGTCAATTGTTCCCTATGCTCTCCCTGAAACTCTGTACAACCTCTGGTTCTTTCAGTTTATCCTTTTTGCAGTTTCTTCTGTTAATTTACAGGTCATAACGAATAGATTGTGGTCAGATTCACATTTGGCCCTGGAAATGTCTTCCAACTTAAAACCTGGTTCCTAAATCTCTGTCGTACCATTATATAATCTATCTGAAACCTTTAAGTATCTCCAGGCTTCTTCCATGTATGCAACCTTCTTTTATGATTCTTGAACCAAGTGTTAGCTATGATTAAGTTGTGCTCTGTGCAAAATTCTACCAGGCGGCTTCCTCTTTCATTTCTTAGCCCCAATCCATATTCATCTACTACGTTTCCTTCTCTCCCTTTTCCTACTACCGAATTCCAGTCACCCATGACTATTAAATTTTCATCACCCTTCACTATCTGAATAAATTCTTTTATTTCATCATACATTTCTTCATTTTCTTCGTCATCTGCAGGGCTAGTTGGCATATAAACTTGTACTACTGTAGTAGGTGTGGGCTTCGTATCTATCTTGGCCACAATAATATGTTCACTATGCTGTTTGTTGTAGCTTGCCCTCATTCCTATTTTCCTATTCATTATACCATACAGATATGTTATCTAAAACATTCTGCAATTTGTTTTGGTCATCTGATGACTTTACAAGACAGTAAATGACAGCATCATCTGCAAACAGTCTAAGACGGCTACTAAGATTGTCTCCTATATTAATATAGATCAGGAACAATACAGGGCCTATAACACTTCATTGGGGAACGACGGATATTACTTCTGTTTTGCTCAATGACTTTCTGTGTATTGCTACAAATTGTGACCTTTCTGACAGGAAATCATGAATCCATTCTCGCAACTGAGGCGATATTCCATAGGCACGCAGTTTGGTTAGAAGATGATTGTGAGGAACGGTGCCAAAAGCCTTCTGGAAATCTAAAAATGTGGAATCAATGTGATGTCCCCTGTCAATAGCACTCATGATTTCATAGGTGTAAATAGCTAGTTGTGTTTTGCAAGAATGATTTTTTCTGTATCCATGCTGACTGTGTGTCAATAAAGTGTTTTCTTCGAGGTAATTCATAATGTTCGAATACTGCAAATAGATGATAGTGATATGGACCTGTAATTCAACGGATTACTATTACTTCCCGTTTTGGGTATTGGTGTGACTTGAGCAATTTTCCAGTCTTTAGGTATGGATCTTCTGTGAGTGAGCGATTGTATATATTTGCTAAATATGGAGCTATTGTATCAGCATACTCTGAGAGGAACCTGACTGGTATACAGGGGAACTGACTTATAAAAAATATTGGGGGGGGGGGGGTCCCATACTGGGGGTCTTGCCCTGGGGAAATTTTCTAAAATTTTAGATGAAAAATAATGAGTTTAAGAGTTCTTTTAAGCATTTTGGAGTCATATGATCAACATCAGACCCCTGGAAACTGGACTCTCACTAACTAGACACTCCGGGAAACTCGACAAGCCTGACACATTTTTTGACTTTGAAAAAAGACACACACATGGTATTCTCATGAAAAGCTAATTTAATTTACAGTAATAATCATGCTTATAGACTATTACAGATCAGTGAATATATAGCTCTGAAATTATATTTAAATAAAACCAATATCTCAAAAGATAATGCAGTTAATAAAGTTAATACAGTATGCCTAATACTTTCAGTCAAAAAATATATAAATAGCAGCTTTTAATTGGGTCTTACACCCTAAAAAATTTAAGTATTTGAAAATAACTAATACAGTACTATAGTAATACAGTAATAAACTAATACTAATATTTCAAAACTGAAAATTTAACATTATGCATGTATGTAATTCTCTATTTTTATAAATATTTTTAATATTGCTGTAAATGCCATTATTAGGGCTAGAGTTTATCAAGAAAGGTGCAAATGTTGACCGTCTGACTGAATTGCTGAATATGAAGTCGTTGATGATTGGTTGGATATGGAATTCATCCAAAACATCTTGGTGGGCGTGAATCACAGCGAAGTTGTTAAATTGCTTCTGCCCCATTATTGAACGGAAATATGACTTCAGACATCTAAGGGCGCTTAATAACTGTTCTGCTGTTGCTGTTATTATTGGAACTACTTGGAGCAGCTTAATGCACTTCACTACTTCACATTACATCAGGCATGTTTTTTTTATGACCAGTTTTTTTATTAGCAATATCGGCTAACATATTCAATGTAAGTACACTCTCTCAATGTCTAGGTCATTTTTGAAAAACTGTTGAATTCTTCAAATTTGTTTCACCTCTGTTTACTAAAAATGAGCACTCTTGTTCAACTGCAATGACCTGTGTGTGTCCAGTTGATGCAAACCATTCAGTAATGCAACATTGCATCATTGCATCATTTCGCAAACTTCGATGTAAGTACTACTTTGGGGTTTTGAAAACGTGCAATGAGCTGGCTTCATTGTTTTCATACTTCTTTGGCATACTTTGATTCCGAGGAAGCGAAGGATCATCAACTTCTGAAGGCTTTTCTTGTAAACACAATTCCCAAAAGTGTTCAAAACAATTACACCTTTCATTCAATATACAAATCAAGCCCTCATACATTTCTTCCAGATCAGTGACACTTAGGTGAGGGCGCAGAAGTTTTTCATTGACATCCCCTACTGGGTTCAATGCATGGCAATGAAGACGTAAAAAGAAATAAGTCTGAAATTGTAATATTGACTCAAGGTAGCCTATACATTTGTAACCTGCCTCTGTTTTGTCCTCTGAATAACTTAGTGTTTTTTGAAACATTTTCTGTAAAGTTTTTCAATATTCTCAAGATACTAGAAGCTGAGATAGTCCATTGTGTCGGGCAAAGGGGTCGTAGCTTGGTTGTTGGCCCTCTCAAAGTGTATCCTTCTGAAAAGTCCCGTTCTTTTGTTGTATTACCTAAGGGTGTTTATTAAGTCCATGGCTAAAGCCATAATATCCCTCATAGACGTAAGATAGCGGAGACTGTCTACAACTGCCAAGTTTAAACTGTGAGCAGTGCAGTGCACATAGTGTGCTTTTGGTTGTATATCCAAAACGAATTTTTTTAGTTCTTTGAAATTACCTCTCATATTCAAGGCACCATCGTAGCACTGTCCTCTTAAGTTATCCATTGAAAAATGGAGATGAGCAAAAATATCTTTTAAAATACTAAACCGAGTTTGTGAGTCAGTGTTGGGGGTTTTGTATAAGCCAATACAGTCTTCGATGATTAGGGAATCATCGACAGTACTAATACAAAATGACACTTGTTCGTGAATTGAAGAATCACTTGTTTCATAAACCGTAATAGAAAAATGTTCAGTCTTCTTGATTGAAGCCAACATTTTTCTCAACACAGACTTTCCTAGTAGATCAATGATTGCACTTTGAATATCGTGGGACATCCACTTATACCATGAATGCCCTAATCAATCTTTAAACTCAGGTACGTCATTCTTTCGGAGTTCCAACAATTGAAAAAAAAAATTGGGTTTACATCTTCATGCCCTCTAAATGCTAGTCCTTGTCGGCATAGAAATTGAATGGTACTAAAAATTGTCGCAAGAGCTAAATGGCCTTTCTTCATATCACTATCTAACTGTTCATTCAATTGGGAGGCCACACTTCATTTAGTGATATAATTTAGTTTCAGAGCACCTTCTTTATGCATACTTCTTTATGCGTAAATGTATTTTCATGAAGACAGAATTTTTCCAAAGCCTTTTTCCAGTTAGAAAACTATATGGAAGTAAATGCATCTTCTTTTCTTGAAAAAAATTTTAATAAATTTTTAGCATCTGACTCTTTGCAGGTTTTGCAGAAAACTTTTTTGGTAGATGCTTCATATTCTAGCCATGTATATTTGATCAACCAAAACTTCTGAAATGATCTTCCCTTACCGGACAGTTCAGCTTTCGGCTGTGAATGGTTCTCGCCTGAAGACGAAGCATTTGACGGCACAATATTTGTTGGACATTGACTTGCAGTATCATCAGCTTTCAAGCATACTGTTTTGGTTACAAATTTACCCATTGTGAACTTTATTCACAATACACTAAGACTAAAGTAAACAAATAAAATATAGTCATATAAAATAGTCCACCAGACACTACAGTCGGAACACTAAACATGCCTGGAGCATGCACTGAACTAAACTATTCACACTGAATGACAGTGACTGCAGGGTGGGCTTTATATAGCCGTGGCGTCGTAATGCCTCAAAGTGTCAAGGCGATGCGAGGCGGAGGGTTCCAGGTACTTCTGCTCCAGTCCTTTTGATGTCACTGCAGCTGCAGCACTGGCCTGCAGGTGCCAGACTTTACCCGAAGGCTCGCACACCATGACAAATTCTAAGTGTGCCTGCAGCACCATAACACTATCATGATTCACACCACTCGTTTTCAGCTAACCTGCTTATTACCGTAATAATTGCTTAACTAATTACTGAATGTACTTTAAAAGGTAAATATCGTTAAGCAAGGAAAATAAAAAATTGTAACATAATTTTGTGATTTTACAAAGCACAATATAACTAATGATTTTCTTAAATTTAGGTTTAGGTTCTGGATTCTTTCCATCCTGCTCACTTCCTACTCCCACCTTGAAGTACCGCTGTCCACCACATCTACAACCACCTCCAAACCTCCCCCACTTCCCCTCATAGCTGACAAACCTTGTCTTGCATACCTACTATACTTACCCCACCCTCCAAAACTCCCTCTCACCACTGCACAGAATTCAGAATCTAAACAGACCTGCAGCACATTCATGAACTTTTCCTTCATGCCTTAGCCCCACAGAAATATCAGTCCTTTTCAAAGGCCTCACCTTTTGCTCCACTCCCAAATCCAATCATGCAGGGCTTGTTAAATACTTTCTCTCCTCCTCCCAGTCCCTACAGTGTAAACACTTTTTTGCCACCAACCCTACCAATCGTACTCAACCAAAGACCAATACTGAACCTTGCCTAACTCAGTTCACTCCTCCATCCAACCATGATGCACCCCCACTGCCCCCAAACCACCCCCTTTCAACTTTCCAGAATTTCTTTACTTCGAACCTTGCCTCATCATCATTCCCTGAATCCCTCAACATAAAGACTAACCTTACATCCACAGAAAGAATCGCAGTCCACTATTTAAAAACTGATCCTTACCTTATAATCCTACCTGCGAACAAAGGCTCCACCACTGTTGTTTCAAACCACAAAGATTACCTGGCGGGAGGACTACCACCTACAAACCTTGTCACAGTGACCCCATTCTAATAATCCTGCAGTATCTCCAGTCACTACTCAAATCCTTATGCCCACCCCAGTATCTCTCCCTGGAGTCCAACTCTCTGCTCACCCCTACCACTCCCTGCACTCCTATCCTCTACATGCTTCCTAAAGTCCATAAACCTAACCACCCTGGGCGCCCCATTGTGTCAGTTACTGTGCCTCCCTGAGAGAATCTCTGCTCTCTTAGACCAACACTTTCAACCTGTTACTCGGAACCTACCCTCCTATGTAAAAGATAGCAATCTTTTCCTGCACCGCCTCTCCACAGTTCCAGTCCCTTTACCACAAGGTGCTCTGCTTGTCAATATTGATGCAACCTCCCTGTACCGCTATTGAACACTACGTTTCCCAATGCCCGACAGATTCCAAACCAACCACCTCCACCCTAGTCGGCATGACCAACCATATCCTCACCCACAATTACTTCTCCTTTGCTGGTATTACCTACAAACAAATACAGGGTATGGATATGGGCACCCACATGGCACTATCCTATACCAATCTATTCATGGGACATCTAGAGGGTTCCTTCGTAAACCCCTCACCCGATCCAGATTCATTGATGACATCTTTGCTATCTGGATTGCAGGTGAGGACACCCTATCCACATTCCTCCAGAGCCGTTCCATACCAAGAAGTCCCTTCCATACTGCCTAGCCACACGTGTTCGTCACACCTGCAGTGATGAGCGGTCCCTCTCGAAATATACTGAGGGTCTCACAGAGGCCTTCTCTGACCGTAGTTATCCTCCCAACCTTGTACAAAGAGGAGCATTGCCCTTGTAACTCAGTACCACCAAGGACTGGAGCAACTGAACTATGTTCTCCTCCAGGGTTTTGACAACCTCTCGTTATGCCCTGACATGAGAAATGTTCTGCCCACTATCCTTCCCACCCCTCACACAGTGGTATTCCATTGTCCACTTATCCTACACAATATACTCATCCCTAGACAACCCCTGGTCCCAACCCCTTAGCTCATGGCTCATACCCCCGTAATAGACCTAGATGCAAGACCTGTCCCATACATCCCACCACCACCACCACCACCACCATCATGACCTACTCCAGTTCAGTCACTAATATCACCTATCCCATCAATGGCAGGGCTACTTGTGAAACCAGTCATGTGGTGTACAAGCTAAGCTGCTACCACTGTGCTGCATTATATGTAGGCATGACAACCAACAAGCTGTCTGTCTGCGTGAACGGCCGCCAACAAACTGTAGCCAAGAAACAAGTGGACCACTCTGTTGCTGAACACACTGCCAAACATTATATCCATCATTCTGATGACTGCTTCACAGCCTGTGCCTTAGTGATCCTTCCCACCAACACCAGCTTTTCTGAATTGCGCAGGTGCGAACTTTCCCTGCAGTATATCCTACATTCCCATAACCCTCCTGGCTTTATCCTTCGTTAGTCACTGTCCTCACCCTTCCAGCCCCTTCCCTGTTCCCATTCCAGTACTACCGAGCCATCATTCCACCACCACAACCAGTCCTTCTATTTCTCTCCTTTTCCGCTACTCCCCCCCCTCCCCCCCCCCCCCCCCCTCCTCACTCACTTCTCCCCTGCTTTCCATCTAAAGTGCAGCACTTAACTGTCTGTGACCTGGCCGAAAGCTTTAATTGTAAAAGTATTTTTGTTGTGCCTATCTGCGACTCAGCATCTCTGCTGTATGTTGATAGCAACTTTCCTACCAACAATGGAATTTTATCTACCCTTTCTGAATAACAGTAGGTCAATGGATGAACTTCTATGGCTTTAGTCAGCTTTCAGTGCCTTATACTCCATGATTTCAGGTTCAGTGCTTTTCATTAATGTTTTTCCTTCTCAACAAAGCTATGACAATTTGCAACTATGATCTTAATGTTTCCTAGGTCTACCATCATTCTCTGTGTGACCTGCAGGCTTTCGTACTGAACGCCTCATTGTACTTTCCCAGGAGCCACTAATCTAAACAAAAAACTGCCCAGTCTGTTTTGCACAGCCCCCACTACCTGTATTGTTAAGATTGCATCATCAATTTTGAAACTAAATATGTTACGGTGACAGTGACATAATTACAATATTCTTGTTATTAAAGACAGATGCTTTTCATGTCCATTTGTTCATAAATGTAGCTTTTATATTTTATTTATTTATTTATTTTTGTAATAGAAATTGATTCTATGTGATGTTTCATTGTTATAACAGGTCATACAGAACATTCATAACTGTAATATGTGAGATCCTTTAAAAGCCTATGCTCATGAAGTACATTTAAGTTGTATTCTGTGAGAAAAGTGAAAGAAAGACTTGAAAATGATGCTAGTGAAATTTTTCACTTCCACTGTTAGTTATAATCAAAATATCATGTAAAGACAAATAGGTATTTTGCATTTTAATTGAATCAGGCATTAAACACCACTCCTCTCAACCCAGCTGTTTCTGTCTAAATGTTGACAACATATTTTTAATCAGGTCTCAAATTAAGGCATCAGATTTATGGTAGAAGTAGCACAATTGATTTTTTGGACATTTTGTGGTTTAACACAATATTGTAGTGCCTGTGTTAAGAAGAACGAGGAAATGTTCTGAAGGAACAGGCACTGCTGTGACTACAGCCATTATGAAATGTATTCACATTTCCAAATATGAACAATCTTCGATTGTGTAAGGGAATGACAATGAAAATTTGTGCCGGACCAGGTCTTGAATGGGGATTTTGCAATTCGTGAGCAGTCGCCTTAATCGCTTTGGCTATCCACATGACTCACATCCAGGCCCAAACTTCCATGTCAGCATTTAGGCATCACAACCTGTACTTGTACATACAGTATGTAATTCCTGTATGGGGGCGGACATTTTAATTGAAGGTCATTGCTTGGTATCAGCAGTTAAATATGATATTACGGTGCCTATGTTATTAAGAACAACATTGCAATGTTACAAAGGAACAGCCACTGACTGTTCACATGAAGTGAGAAATGCAGGTTCAAGTCCTGGTGCAGCACAAATTTTCGCTGTTGTCATTCCCTTATACAGCTGATGGTTTTTGTTATTCACAACTGCGAATACATTTCATGTATAGAAATCGTACAGTCGGCTGAGCCATTTTGTGTAAAGAAAGCTGACACATTAAGATCTTTATTGAAATGAATGCAGTTTTTGGATGAGCATGAGCAGACACAGGTATATGGCCATCTTTCACTTATTTTGCTAAAAATCCAAAGCCAGGACACTCAAACAGGATGATCGATTATATAAAATAAGACCTATACTAAATTATTTTAACTGTAGAATGTGTCATGTTTATTATCCAGGAAGGCATCTATGTGTAGATGAATCAGTGATGTTTTGGAGGGGGAGATTGTACTTTAGGCAATATATATGAAACAAAAGGCATACATATGGCATCAGAACGTACATGCTAAACAACTGGATGGTTTTGTAAATATGTACACTGTGTACATGGGGATGCTTGATGATACGGGTGGAAATATCGTGCTGGAAAGATTGTTTTGCATTTGTTTAGGAGGAGCTGCATGTTCTTTGTAATATTTACATGGAAAATTACTGCAGTACCTTTGTGTTAGCTAAAAAGTTATTGAATCTGAAAACGCATTCTAGTGGCATGCTGTTATTAAATAGGAGGAGCACTTCAAAAAAGTAGTATCTGCAGAACTGAGTAACGGAAACAAAATTTTTCACTAATTGCAAGGCATGATGATCAATAAATGGAGGGATAGATGAGAGGCTAGTTACAGTTCCACAATGGTTCAAGTGACGGTCGTGCCAACAAACAATCTCAAAACCACCACCAATTGTCAAAGACAACACACATATGTCTGGGACTAATAGGCAGAAATACATGCTGTCATATAATTTATATGAACGGAAGACTGTCCATTGACGTAAAAAAAATTATTTTCTCACTTGATTGGCCTGCATCTTTTCAGTTTGCATCATCTTAACAAATATGTGGGAAGTAAAATCACACAGTATGATTACAAAATAAAAATAATAAAGGGGCTACTTCCTCCAATGGAAATTTGGAGAGATGTGAGAAAGAGACCTCGTAATGAAACACACGTTGTGCGAAAGTGGGTACCTACCAAAGGGAAAAATCAAATCATGTGAAAGAGATGTAAAAAGTGCACTGAACAGGGCAAGTGTACTGACATACCGTATGAGTGTAGAGATTGTTGGAACAATCCTTGGTACTTTATGAACTGCTCTGTGATAACATGATTAGAGAGCATTTTGTTTTACAATGGATATTGTTAATATTCCCAGAGTTTTTTCTTCTTTTTGCTGTATTAAAATTAGCTTATGTTTCGATGTTTTATCATTGCTTCAGTGCTTTCATTGCGCCCCCCCCCCCTCCCTCCTCTAAGATGGGCATTTACATGCTCCTGGCACTTGCTAGGTTAACACACAATCCAAGTGTGACTGATGCTTATTACAAGAAAAAAAAGGGGGGGATAAGATGATCTTTTAAAGCAGTAAGATCCCATCCCACAGACTCTTACTTTGATTGTTTGGTAAAAGGAGTGATTGAGACTTGCAAGTGCACCAGTAAATTTAATGGAGACAGTGACCTATAAATCTAATGAAGCATGCTGAGTGGTGCTAAACAGAATTTTCACAAAGAGGAAAACTTTCAAACTTAATGCCAAAGGTGCTGGGATGATATCCATTTCTCTTTTGCTATATAATTCCAATCTGGTTGCAGAAGGCAGCTTGTATTTTTTTTCACCCTCAGTTGATTGCAATTGCTCATGCGAACTACATTTGTTAATTCATAATAAATGTGATAAAGATTATGTAAAAAATGAACCTGATGGGATTCAAATCCCCAACATTAAGCTTAACAGCTTAAGTGCTAGGCTGTGGCACCATTCTGAAAATTAGTTGGTTGACTGTTTCAGGAATTGGAATTTTAACACCTAACTCCAACAGTTGCATTATGCCGCTCTTGTGACTTCTGCCACTGGAGTTCAGTGAACAGCTCCTTGACTCTTTCACATTTATTAAATGAACCTGTGATGAAACACTTCTCTCTTCTTTGGATCTTCTATCAATCCTACTTGCTGTGGGTCCCAAACTGAGGAGCAATAGTCAGATACCGATTGTATGACACTTTTGTAATCTTTCAATCTTTCATTTATATAACAACAAAAATAATACACTATTGACAATATAATGCAAGTGAATAGGTGAAAAAATGTACTCGCCAAGCTGCAGCAGGAGAACACACACACACACACACACACACACACACACACACAATGTGTAACTTTTACAAGCTTTCTGATCCAGAGGCTCCTTCTTCCTGCATGTATTGTGTGGCTAGACTGTGAAGGCAAAATAAGTGAAATTTCAGATCATGCAGAAGCATAAAAATAGACAGAAAAAAATTATAGGATGAACATCATAGTCATGTAGATAATGTGTTAACAAAATTGCAAAAACAGCATTGCCTCGAGAAGAGTACAGTCCCTTGAAGAGATAAGAAAGCAGCCTGAGAAATTGAGAAGAGCTTTTCCATGTGTCATCATTGAAGTAGCTCAATAGAAACTTGCTGAGCAAATTATAATATTTTATCATGTTTCTCCAAATTATAGTATTTTAGCATGTTTCTCCAAATTACAATATTTCATACCATAGATTCCCTCCTTATATAACTTTGTAGTATTAATTTTCATAATTTCTAGCAGACTGTTAATTGAGAACAAGTAAACTGAGGTTTGTTATTACATTTCACTTTAGATTCACTTGGAGAAAACAAAAGAGCGTTGGTGGGAGGCACTTCTTAAATCAGAACCAAAAATCGATTTAACACAGATTGATGCGAGTCGACCAATGGATGAGCTGTCTGAAGAAGAACACATGAAGATTGAAGAACTTATGTGGAATGAGCAGCGCAAAATGAAGGGTCTGCCAACTTCTCAAGAACTGGTAAGTGTCGAGACTGTACATGGATTATAACAAAATTATAGTTTTGTACAGAAAATGTTTGATTAGTTACACTTCTACTACCAAAAACCCCATTTTGCAAAAATCCAGTTTCAAGCTTCATGCTTGTTCTCAAATACAATATCTCAATAAGAGATGCATGCTTGACACATAGGTGAAACCTAGTTTATGTTTGGCAGATGAATGTCAGATTAATGTAAGAGATCATGTATTATATGAAATCAATTCCTCAGCCTATTTACATTCAGACATTGAGTCTTTAAACATACAGGTCTTGGTGTGATAGTATTTGGATTGTAGTTGTTTGATGAGGTTGCAGTGTATCAGGTGATGAACATAACTAAGCCACACTGTTGTTAGTCTCTGTAAGGTACTAGTATGTCTCTGTAAATGCATTCACAATTGAACTGTTGCTGGAACTTACCAGGTTGTATCACACTGCACAGCAATGAAGAGTTTCACATAATACATCTCCTGTTCTGTTTTTGTAGTTGAGAATAAGTGTGGACACTGAAACCAACATAATAGAACTTAGAATTTCTGAGGGTTGATGTTGTGCAATTAAATGTTTCATTCCTTAAGTCAACATAGCTGTACCATTACAAAATGAATAAAATTATAGCAACTGTAATTGAATTGTTTATTTCAAAAGTTTCATAGAATAGATATTTTAAGGTTTTTGTCAAAGTTGTTGTGAATGAATGTGATGAGCTACACACAGGTAGTTATCAAAACCAAAATACTCTGAGAATGCAGCTTTCCTTGCCTCACCTAAGATTTTATTTTTGAATGTAATCTTTGAGAGATATGAACAGTATGATGAAGGAAAGTGCACTTAAGTACAGGAGCAGCTCATCTCCTGTGTCAACCATAAAACTTTGCAAGCACGTCAAGAATTACACTAGACTCTCGTTAATCTGCCCATTCCTGGCACATACGGGTGCCGGATTAGCGGAATTCCAGATTATTAAGTGTCTGAAATTTATTTTATTCATTTATTTTGTCTTTTACTTATTTTGGAAATGTAGGGGATGTAGTGTACTGTACTTTATTAAAATGAAGGATACAATTTTAAAACATAGAGGATATACTTTATTAAATCCAAAAGTACATTAATTTTCAAAGAAAACTTAGTCCTTGAGTGTATACTGTACATTTTTTTTATTTATTTTTATTTATGCCCTCTCTTACATCTAACCAGGCATTCTACTTATTTTACAGTCATATGTTTTAGTAGGCATGTTAAACTACATCTAATACAAAAAGTGAGATAAACAATTAGAAAGGTACACCTCGAAAAATACATTATTGAAGAGAAAGATTTTATATAGGAGTGCTGGCAGCAGGGAGTGTGAGGGAGACTCAGGGTGAAGGGAGGAGAAGAATAGAGACACATGATGAAACATGATTAAGGAAAATATAAAGGAAAAGAAGACTGCGTGGCTAATAGAGATAGACGAAGTGGAAGGCATCTCAGGAGCAAGATAGGAGACGCTAGCTTTTCTATTTGACAGATGAGAGGATTGGCCTTGCACATTAATTTTGTGGAGAATTTTATGCGGATGATAGTAGGAAATGCTTCAACTTCTTCTTAAAAGCAACAGTAGATTGAATTTTCGTCAAGGTAAGGGGCAGTTTGTTCCAGAGGCGGACAGCGGCAACTGAGAAGGAGTTTGCAAAAGTTTTTGTTTTGTGAGTGGGCACAGTTAGGATACCAGATAAGAGTGACCTCGTGTTTCGATTATGATGGCATGACAGGTTTTTAATCTCTGAAGCTAGGTACTGGGGTGCTTGCGCGACGAGGAGTCGGTGAAGTAGACACATATTGTGGTAGTCACGCAGTTTGTCCGGCTGCAGCCACCCTAGCTAGGAGTATGAAGCACTAACATGATCATATCGGCGAATGTTGCAGGTGTAACGCACACAGGCATTCATGGTTAGCTCTAGCCGTCTTTTGTTTTCACTACTCATGCCTTGTTGAATCACATCACAATAGTGGAGGTTTGGTAGAACGAGTGCTTGCACGAGCTGGCGTTTCAAGTCCTGTGGGAATATGTTCCGAAACTTTTTGAGAGCATAGAGACAAGCAGACGTCTTTCGGCACACTGCGACTGTATTCTCCGCCCCGTTGAGATGCTCGTCCAAAGTTACACCCAAGTTCTTCACTGTTTTCTGATATGGTATTGGAGTACCTTCGAGCAGAACAGGAGGTAGCCGTTCGCGGAAATCTGAACTTATTAATTTTTGATGGGCTATTAAGATTACTTGCGTCTTTTTTGCATTTAATTTAAGCCCCAGGTTTTTCGCCCATGTCACTACTGAAGACAGATCATCATTCATCAGAGCGATTGCAGTGTTTACGTCTTCAGGTCTGACGCTTAGGTAGAGCTGGAGGTCGTCGGCATAGAAATGATGTTTACAGGAGGACAAAACCGATGAAATATCGTTGACATATAAAGAAAACAAAAGTGGTCCTAAGACTGATCCTTGTGGCACTCCCGAAGAAACATGTTTCCAGGAAGATTTTTCATTTGCGCAGACAACACATTGCTGTCTGTCTTTTAAGTAGCTTTCAAACCATCTCATTGCACTATCAGAGAAGTTAAGCTGTTGCATTTTTCTGAGTAATATGTCAAAGTTAACAGTGTCAAAAGCTTTGCTGAAGTCCAGTAGCGTCAATATTGTTGCCTTTCGATTGTCGATGGCATATTTCAGGTCATCAGTTACTTTAATTAGAGCAGTGTTTGTGCTGTGATGTTTACGGAAACCAGATTGAAATAGTCATATAGACTGAATTCATGCAAGTGTTCAGTGATTTGGTCATGAACAATATATTCAAGTGCTTTGGAAACAGCAGGCAGTATGCTAATTGGTCGGTAATCACTAGGCAGTTGTGGGTTTTCGATCTTAGGGATGGGTCGAATTATGCTTCTTTTCCATGCAGTGGGGTATATTCCGTTCACGAGGGAAAAATTAAATATGTCAGTTAAGACAGGTACTAAGATATTGGCGACATTCTTAATCATGGTTATACCGATACTGTCGTTGCCTATTGCATCAGAAGAGATTCTCATTATTGCTTTTCTTGCTGTATTTGTTGTTACATGTTTTAGATGGAAGGTAACGTTGTTAGTTATCCTTTTTGGGGATTCTTGTGGACGGTAATTATCAGCCGTGCTGGTATTCAGAGGTGCATAGAAGAATTCATTTAATTCGTTAGCTGACACATGAAAAGTAGTTTCCGATTTTGCCTTTCCGACCCCCAGGCTACGGAGATTCTTCCATAGAGTCTTGGGTGTCAGATCGCTGCATACAAGGGAGCGAGCGTGCCTGATTTTTGCATTCCGAATGCATTGTTTCACTCTGTTCCATAGCTTTCTATACTCTTCGAAACGCTCAGGTTTCAGATCTGCCTTGAAACGCCTGTGGGCAGCATCCCTATTAGTCATCATTTGATGTAATTCAGTTGTCAGCCATGGAGCAGGAGATTTTCTTACACGGACTGTGTGCACAGGTGCATGTTTGTCATAGAGGGCAGTGAGTTTATCACCAAGTTCATTAATTTTGCCGTCGATTGTAGGTTCTCTGATTATTTGATGCCATGAGATTTCTGAGCAATCGGCTGTTAGAGCGTCAAGGTCAATACGTTTCATGTTCCTACAAGTTATGTAACGTGATTTGATCCTTGGGGGCTGCACAGAGTAGGCCAGGAATATTACATCATGTGCTGAGAGGCCAGGGGCTGATGATTGACCAACATCTCTTACTTTGTCAGTCCGTTTCGTTGCGATCACGTCTATAAGAGTATGACTGTGCGCCGTATGGTGTGCAGGTTGTAATGGAAGAATGTTCATGCTATTGCAACTAAACAATCTTCTTAGGTTTATTGCGGAGGGAGTGTCTCTTAGCAGGTCTATGTTCAAGTCACCCATTACGATGACATGTTCGTATTGACACTGAAGTGAATGTAATTGCGACTGGAAGGAACTCATTGAGCTTATTTTTGGCGGCTTGTACACGATGCCAGTCAAGAATTTCCGACTTTGTATATTTATTTCAATGAACATGAATTCAGCCTCTTTTTCTTCAGCAGGATTTGACGTACATAAGACTTTCGCTTTGAGATCTGTTTGTATATATGCACCGACCACGCCACCTCGCTTTTTTGATCTGTCTGCCCTAAGAAATGTGTACCCTGGGAGATGAATAGATGCAGAGGATATGTGTGGTTTCAACCAAGTTTCGGATAAGAGGATTACGTGGTAGTTTAGTTGGTTGAAGAGGAGGCTAAGTTCTTCGTAATGCGCAGGTAAAGACTGAATGTTGCAGTGCGCTGCTAAAAGCTCGGACGCGTTCCGCTGAGCAGCCTGGAGTAGGGTGGCAGACTGGTTGGTCCCTTTGTTAGGCACTACCTGCCGCGAGGGGCACTGGCCGGTGTTTCCGCCAAGTGACATAATACAGGGGCGTCCGAGATTTTGCGCGCCCTGTTTGTGACTCCACGAGTGCCGAAAGAAAGGCGACTGCAAGAGATTTCCTGAGGTTGCGGGAGTATAGAAAATGGATTAGTGGTATTCGGTGCAGGGAGAATATGACCAAAATGGTGACGGCTGTGTGTCACTGACTATCCTATGTCGTAAGAGGAGAGATGTAATTAGAGTATTTGAAATAAAGGAAAGGGGAGTGATTTAAGAGGCCGATGCTGCCATCAGAGAGAAGTAAGCGTAATATTTAGTAGTTTATCGTAGGAAGCTAGAATTAAATTGAAATTTACTAGAGTGATACTGGTAGTGATTATCGTAGGAAGCTACAATTAGATTTAAATTTGCTAAAGTGATACTGATAGTGATTTTTGTTATGAGCAATTTAAACCGAAGAGATGGTTGACTAATGAACTAAAGGAGAGACTAATAATTGCAATAGAACTATTACAGAATGGAAGAGAATAAACTGAGAAAATGAAAAAAAGTATTAGCAGTAACTAAAACTAAGCAATGGCTACAGCTAAAGACACAAAAAAATAGTAAAAAAGTTAATACAGTTACAAAAACAATTAGTTGAAGGTACAAATAATTAAAAAGTTAATACAATTACAAGACTATATCTGAGTATAGGACTGTTAAAATTTGCAAATGGTGTTAAGTTTGACTTTTGGCTCGAGTAGGTTCACTTAATACTATTTAGTTCTGTCCTGTTTGTGACTGTCTTCTTTCCAGCTGCAGTCTTAATGATTACTCTGCCATCCTGAGTCCACACATTCCTAAGACCGAAATGGGATATGGCACTGTTTAAAATCTTTAGGCGCTCGTGTGTCAGATCTTCCCTTATTGTAAGCCCTGTCCTTGCTAACTACTTCTTCTGGGTAAAGATCTCAGCCCTTTTTCGGTACGACACAAATTTAATTATTATTGGACAAGGTTTGGTAGCACCTGGTAGTTTTCGTCCCACCCGGTGGCTCCTGTCAATGTCTGCCTTGGTCACTTCAACGCCTAATTTTTCACGCGCAACCTGTATAAGCAGGTTGTCCGTGTCTTCTTCTTTATTTTCTGCTACTCCAAACAGTCGTAGACTATTTCGCCTTTGGTACTGTTCTAGCTCGTCTGTGGCGGCAGATAGTTTCACTTCCAACTCTCGTGCCTTTTTCTCATATTCAGACACAGACTTTTTTAGTGCTGTAATTTCGGCAGTATTGGCCTCAACAGTTTCACGCATTTTGGCCAATACTGCTGGCGTTACAGTATCTGATATGGTGCCTGCTATCAGATAGAGATTGTTTTTATCGCGAAGCGCAGCGTTTACCTCAGAGCGGGCCAGCTCCGCTATACCGGGAGCCGCGGCCGCACCTTCCGCCAGGAGCAGGCCCGCCGCACCTGCTGCTTCCCCGCTGCTGGACGCGCTGCTGTTGACTCTTCTGTTTACCATTTTCTCTCAGATATTGGCGGAGCACAGAAAAAAAGTAGCACTACTGCACAGAACACTGTTGTTTACACGATTTCCACTTGTACTAGACAACACCACCTGCGAGAACACCTTCGAATTCGACTAAAATTTCGCGAGCCGAACTTAACACGTGTTACACTGCAGCCGCCATGTACATGGTTATAGAGTCATATCAGTTGTTATGAAACATGCCCCTAATTTTTAATTATCACAATGATGATACACAATGGCGGCATGCTTTATCACGCAACTGCTTTACAAGCATATATCTGGCTGTTGCCTAAGGTACTCCAGGAAGACCTCGGCAGCTTCAGCACCAGCAGTATGAGAAATCTTCATGCTCTCTCCTCCTGTGTCCTCTTCTTCATCACTTTCGTCATTACTTTCTTGCAAGCTTTTGATTATGTCTTCATCTGTTAAAGTTTGGTCTGTATTACAGTTTTCCTCATTTAGCCACATAGTAACACCTTCATCGTCAATTTCTTCTCCTTATGGAAGGTTGTGGAACATGTCACTGTACAAAGTAATTGATAATTCCAAATTGACTGGCTCATCACTGTCACTCACTGACTACTGAATCCAACTTGGCATCAACGGATGGCCACCATTTTCTCCAGCTCTTCATTATGATAGCACTCTCCACTTTATCCCATGCTTTGGCTGCTTGGAAAACATCATCACATATGTTAATTGCTTTCCACACCCTCAGCATAGTCTCAATAGAGTTGTTTTCACTTTCGTTCAGCAAGGAGATGAGAAGCGAATGTCGGTAATGAAATTCAATTGATTCCAAAATTCCCCGGTCCATGGGCTGAATTGTGGCTGTCACATTGGGTGGGAAAAAGAGTGCTTGTACATCTGTACCATTGGACTTTAGAGAAACATCTAAAGGATGACTGGGAGCATTGTCAATCATAAGGATAACTTTCAGTGGAAGATTTTTCTTCTTTAGCTCTTTTCTCACTGCTGGTACAAACGTTTCATGGAACCACTGAGAGAATATTTGTCTGTCCATCCACGCTTTTTCTGAGTGCAATTTTGCACTGGTAGAGTATTTATATCAGTGTGTTGAAAACAATGTGGTTGTTGGGATTTTCCAGCACTATAAGTGGTAGTTTATGACTCATTACAACACACCATTAATGTTATCCACTGTTTCTGTTGCTTGTAACCATAAGCTTTCTTCTCGTTCTTGGCAGCTAATGTTTTTGAAGGAAGCATCTTCTAAAAGAGGCCTGTTTCATCAGCTTTATTCAAGGCATCATCAGTTAAATCTTCTTCTTGTATTATCTTTTGTATCTTGCTTACAAACTACAGCATCATTATCGTTATCTGAGTGACTTTCTTCAATGACTGTCAGCTGCCAAATGTCATATCGTTTTTTCCAGTGCGATAGCCAACCTTCGCTCGCTGCAAACAAGTTACTACCACCAAAGTTGTTTGTTAAATGCAGCTGCTTTTTCCTTTATAATTGGGCCACTGACTGAAATTTCTTTACTGCATTGTTGTATGAACCATCAATAAATGGCTACGTCCAGTTCTCCATTTCTCACTCTTTTGTATAACCTTCCATTTTCCCAACTCGCTATCCATTTGTGTTGAGTACTGTCAAATAACATCTTCTTTCTTTTTGATGTCATAGATAGCTGCTAGACCAACACTGAACTTGGCAGCAATGGCTTTCTGCGAAGAACCTAAATTTAACTATTTATAGTCTAAAATTTCGAATTTCTGCTTGAGGTCCAGCATAACGTGTTTCCTTTTAGAAGACATGATTCCAAACTGTGAAGTAAGCTGCCATATCAAATACAGTATAGAAAGCATTGTTTAACTAAGCATTGTTGCACATGTTTTTGGATGTGCGCCGGATTACTGAGAGGCTGGACTACCCAGGGCTGGATTAGCAAGAGTCTAGTGTACTGATAACAAAGCTTTTCCTCCCTCTCCCTCTTCTTCTGCCCTCCGCCGTCTCCTGTCTCCCTCCTATACCAACTGTAACTGTGTGACATTATTATTAGGGATGCATCAGGTGTTGCTTTGTCCACACATTGATGTGGTCAATGTAAATATAGCAAACTGCAAGCGTAACAGTTTTTATTGCGATGACACTTGATAATGTCCAAGGGAGCAAAATTAGCTAACTGCCAAACAGTGCAATATAGTGTTTATTTAAAACCTAACTACTGCACTGATTACAAAGTGTTAGTTCTCTACTGACACTCAATTGGTATCCAAAAGTTGATCAGTTAGATGAAGCAGAAAGCAGGATTCATTAGGCAGCATCTTGCAAATTGGTGAAGTTTAATACCTAATTCTTATATGCAAATTGCAGCTTTTTCAAACACTGAATCTTCATTAACATATATGTAATTGCCATTGAATTTCATATGCTAAGTTTTCCCTAATGTATTGTTTTGTGTGTAAATTCATTCGTGCACCACCTCATTTTGGCATTGAGCTTCTCCATTGTAGTAAGCTACTTTCTTCACACAGCCTTATAGTTAAGTTTTGTCTCTTACTAATGGCAAATGCCCCTCTTCAGGTTTTCTGTTGTTTATTTGCAAAACTTCCATGTGATTACAGAAATTAACTCATTGTGTCAATGATAGTGCGTGTTTGCTATGAAGCATGTGAAAATTCTCCCTTATTCAAGCTCATGGATTACTATTTGGTAGAGTGGTATGCAAACTTATTTTCAGCATCTGTAAAGATAAAAATATCCAAACTTAAACTACAGTTACATGAAAACAGAAAAAAAGATAACTAAAAATTGGTATTAGACAAGGATGGGACAAAAACACGAGATATAAAGTTGCTGGTTCCTTATAGAGAGGAAGAGCATGAAGAGAGCAAGACTATGCCACATACTTTAGGGAGGCACAGCAGGTGAAAATGAGGTGATGGTTCTTCCATCACTCAATTCTTCCATCACTCAATTTCTGAATAGTTGTTTCCTCATGCCATTTCCTCTAATTTACCAACTAAATGAACCTTGATTTCACTTATTTTCATGCCCGTGTCTTCTATAACATCATGATTAGAATATGCTTTACAAGGCAATTGGGTATAGATGAAATATGGATATATATGACTCTACATAATTAAAACTGCCAACATTTTGTAAATTTGTCTGTGTTTGATCCTTGTGGAAATAAATTTGTAATGTTTTAACTTTTTCTTTGCAGTCATCGCCAGCTCACATTATTGCTCTTAGTTTTAGTGCATGGAAGAAGGTGTCAGAGAGAAGGCAAATACTAAGTGGTGTTGCCAGTTTGCTCTTTGTCTCTGTATCACACTTCACACTCACTTCCTACCTTTGTAACTGACAACACAGAGGTGAATGGACCGCTGTGTCTGTTTCTGATCCTTCTGAGTAAAATTTATATGCTCAGAAAATTCTGAGTAAAATTTATATGCTCAGAAAACTATCTCTTTCGCTTCTTGATGTAATACTTGCCGTGTTTGCTTTATGCTGTGCATAATGAACATAATATGATCTGTACATCTCAGCATACCAGAACTAACATGAATATCAGTGGTAAATATTCTACATGCACCCCAAAGTATTCTCAACAAGCTCACGTAGCAAAATGACTCTGCTGGCTGGGGTTCATTGGTACACTTCTCATTGCTGCTGGCACATAGCCCTACGGCTCACTACCTCATGTATATACCAAAACAAACAGTGGGAAGTCCAGGGAGGAACATTAGCAATATGGAAAGGATGCTACTCACCATGTAGAGAAGGGGTTGAGTCATAGCCATATTGCTGCTACTATAACCCATGTTTCTTTTGCTGCAGATTTTTTAAAGAGTATGTCATTATGTTCTGTTTCAGGGGCTGTCAAACATTTTAAAGGACGCATGGGACAAAGAAGGGTCGCCTTTCAAGGGACGTCCCTATGACCCTTCATTGTTGAGTTTCGCAAGTGGTTCATGCACTATCCAACCAGATGGGAACTAAATAAACTATGTACACTTTTAAAGTTTCGTGATGTATTCATCTTCAGAAGTTTATTATGAGTGTAGAGATCCCACAACTCAGTAACATCGTATTGCACAGTTGCATCGTATTGCACATGTTTTGTAATAGATATACAGAAAAATGTTGTGATTTCTTTTTAGAATTATGAACCTCATTTGTTTCTTCTTGTTTTGCCTGTCATACTTCGATGTGTCTCTTGTTCAATCTGGAACTTGTATCAAAGTTGTGTGGAAATGTGTATTTTTCATGAGCTGTTGTTATTTCAGTTAAAAAATATATATAGTCATTTTAATTGTAAAATAATTGCCATCTGGTGTCATGTGGGAAATGTGAAGGGAATTTGTTACTTTTGAAACGCATAATGCATTACGGGGGGGGGATACATTTTGCAGGGAGACATCTTCCGTAGCAGTTGCTGTACACACTTAAAACCACTGGCAACACTGGAGAAATATATTAAGTACTAGGGACTGGTGATCAATTAAGTTTTTCACAGTGCTTGTGTGATTACATGGATTGAAATATGAGAATCCCTCAACACCTACACCAACCACTGCTTCCAAGCTCCGTCTCCCGTGGCTACTTCACTGATCTTGTACACAAACAAATCTGGGTTGTTTCTATACAGTTTCCACTTCCAAAAAGATCAGAAACACTACCATTATCACTCGGGCCTCGAATGCTGTACAGCCGTCTCCGATGTAAAACCAGTCCCGTGCTCCCACAGTCACCTACTCCAGCCCAACCATTGGTAAATCTTATAAGTCAGAGCAACTGCAAAACCTTGCATGTTGTTTACCAACTAACTTGTGCTCACTGCACTGTATTATAACTGAGCGTGCTATGGGAACATCCAGTATCCAGTTGCTGAGCTGTGACTACTGACTGCTTGCTGCAGAACGTGGGCTGCTCTGAATCACCCACGCGATTCTGGGTTCCCTGAACTCCAGAGGTGTGATAACGCTCCACTGTACAACCTCTCTTGTCCCCAAGGAAGGAACAATTAGTTCCAAAAGCTAGGAAGTTGATAATGTTTACTTTTATGTGTGTCTACCATCAGTATGACACGTTTCACTTCTGAAAGGTAAGCACTGAGCAGAACATTGTCTAATATTTTATTAGTTCTATTGATTAAATTTTCCTTTTGTATGTGTATTTGTTCCGTAGAAACACTGGAACACGTGAGGCAATATTGACCCTACGACTTATCTTAGAAGAAAGGTTAAGGAAAGCCAAACCTACATTTCTAGCATTTGTAGACTTAGAGAAAGCTTTTGACAATGTTAACTGGAATACTCTCTTTCAAATTCTGAAGGTGGCAGGGGTAAAATACAGGGAGCCGAAGGCTATTTACAATTTGTACAGAAAGTAGATGGTATCTATAAGAGTCGAGGGGCATGAAAGGGAAGCAGTGGTTGGGAAGGGAGTGTGACAGGGTTGTAGTCTCTCCCCGATGTTATTCAATGGGTATATTGAGCAAGCAGTAAAGGAAACAAAATAAAAATTTGGAGTAGGTATTAAAATCCATGGAGAAGAAATAAAAACTTTGAGGTTCGCCAATGACATTGTAATTCTGTCAGAGACAGCAAAAGACTTGGAAGAGCAGTTGAACGGAATGGATAGTGTCTTGAAAGGAGGATACAAGATGAACATCAACAAAAGCAAAACGGGGATAATGGAATGTAGTTGAATTAAGTCGGGTGATGTTGAGGGAATTAGATTAGGAAATGAGACACTTAAAGTAGTAAAGGAGTTTTGCTATTTGGGGAGCAAAATAACTGATGATGGTCGAAATAGAGAGGATATAAAATGTAGACCGGCAATGGCAAGGAAAGCGTTTCTGAAGAAGAGTAATTTGTTAACATCGAATATAGATTTATGTATCAGGAAGTCGTTTCTGAAAGTATTTGCTTGGAGTGTAGCCATGTATGGAAGTGAAACATGGACGAGAAATAGTTTGGACAAGAAGAGAATAGAAGCTTTCGAAATGTGGTGCTACAGAAGAATGCTGAAGATTAGATGGGTAGATCACATAACTAATGAGGAAGTATTGAAAAGGATTGGGGAGAAGAGAAGTTTGTGGCACAACTTGACCAGAAGAAGGGATCGGTTGGTAGGACATGTTCTGAGGCATCAAGGGATCACCAATTTAGTATTGGAGGGCAGCGTGGAGGGTAAAAATCGTAGAGGGAGACAAAGAGATGAATACACTAAGCAGATTCAGAAGGATGTAGGCTGCAGTAGGTACTGGGAGATGAAGAAGCTTGCACAAGGTAGAGTAGCTTGGAGAGCTGCATCAAACCAGTCTCAGGACTGAAGACAACAACAACAACAACAACATCATCATGTGTATTTGGATTTATTGCATTTTAAAGTCTGTGCTGCAGATGTTGAATAATTTACAGAAGAAATGGTGAGAATATATGTAATATGGTAATACAAAATTAAAGGGCTAAAATTTGTAAACACATATTAAGATACAGGTTTCCCAACATCTTTTCAGACAAATGCTTGCAGAGTACTTAAGCCAGTTCCCTTCTTCATCCTTTCATGACTGGTTACCACATATCACTAAAGTAAACAATACTATTAAAATGCAACTTACCTCTATTGGAAATCTGTAAGACACACAACAGTGTCATTGGGAACTAGGTGATGGGACACTGGTCACTATTTTTTATCAGAGAGAAATAATATGAAAGAAACTGCATTATATTCCTCAGGAGAGGAAACATAGATCTAGGCATTAAATGTGAAAAAAGCGTGTGGAAAAGTGTAGTCAATCTTGATGTGCAATGGTCCAAGCAGTGGCAAAATGTACTACAACAGAAAACTGCAGAAGGCTGGAGATACTCACATGAAAAGCTGTGCAGAATTGTATTCTTGTGCATGAAATGTCTATCAAAAGACATTGCAGTGAATACAACACAAACCTGTTAACGTTTCTAGGTGTATGTAACAATTCTGGAAACTCGTTCACGTAAAACAATGTACACATTCAGTACCAGTCACTGGATTTACTTATCAGTAAAAAAAAAGATAATTTACAAGATTGATTCTCGTAAACTAACTTCCAGAAATGGAGAGAAACTATTTCTGTCATTTTTTGTTATGATATTTTCCCTACTGTGGTGGTTTTAGTAGCCACAGGTTTTTTCCAGTTTATTTCAATATTTCTCATTTTGTCTGTGATTGCATCAAACACAAGGCAATGGAACTGCAGATATTTGAACATAGATAATTATGTAATGTTTTTCTTAAGTGGATCTCCATTGTGTACAAGTACAAGCCACCAAGATTGCTGCTCCCCCCAAAGTAAAAATTTTAAACAATTCCCATAAAGACCACTAAAGCCTTATTATCCACACTTTCGAAAGACAAATTCATATCAGTAAACGAGGTTCTGCAGTAATGCAGTGAAAATGAGTTGTTGTGTGTGGGCAGTCCATTAATTCTGTTTGCACCCACCCTTTCACCATCTTTCAATAACATATTGTCTAAGGAAAGAGACAGGGAAAAATAACTTGCCCTTAACTTATTCCATTGTGCAATGGAATTTTATTGGATGTAAGATTCATGTGTAGGAGCAAGGCAAGCCTCATTTTTACATCTCAATGAGCCCACTTCAAACCATCTGATATTGTGTAGTAAGGTTCTGCAATCATAAAGGAATTTAACAAAACTCACCCTTACTGGCAGTTGTCATTGTTTCTTTGGTGGTTTTTGTTTTATGGTTATTATGCAAAAGTATATTCCTTTGTCTAACATTTTGCCTTTCAATTCTGAAGACGTCATCGGAGGCTACAGATACTCAGATAGCAATACAAAGTTCAACAAGCTAAGCAAGCAAGCTGAGCTGTGTATATCTATCCATTCAATGGCCAGTTTGTGAAGTCATCAGATAATATTGTGCCTAATATTGCCGAGTCGTGCCAATATGTGTTATTTTATGGGCTTTGTAGTTGTGAAGATTGCTCCTGTATGCTTCAGAAAACAAGTTACACTTCATCCCACATATAGATCATTGTGCTACAAGAACAGTGCATTGTCATAAGAGGGTACATTTTCCCAGTTTCGTACAGAGATGGTTCTGCTGTAGTATGGATAACTGGTGCATCACAGTGTGTAATTGAAATGGTGCGACCAGTGGAAGTGGACACCGAAGTTGAAATATGTGTGATAGTTTGATTCTTGTGGACAAAACACCTAAACTGGCCACACATTCACCATGAAATTCAAGCAGTATATGGGCCAAATGTTGCATCTAGCTGTTGTGAAATGGATACAACAATTTGACCAAAGCCACACAGACATCAGTGGTTGTGATGTGGAAATTCATCTTTTCGGCAAGCTCAAAGAACATCTATGGGGAATGACATTTTTCCAATGAAGAGGACATTCATGCAGTGTTTCTTGAATGGCTCTGTAACCACGGAGTGAATTTCAGCCACCAAGGAATTGAACAGCTGGCAGAACATTGCAAATGGTGCTTACAGAAACTTGGTTAATATATTTAAAAATAGTGACATGTATCTGTGTCACATTCACATATGGTGCAACATTCAATAAAAGTTACTTGGCCTGTCATAATAATGAGTAACTTACTTTTTGAAATCTTCTTTAGCTCTAAGGCCCAAAACTTGTCTAATTTCCATTGTCCTTCGCTGTTGAAGTTGTTTTTGTGCTTTTGAATTTATATGGCTTTTCAGTACATCTTATCATTGTAATGCTTGGATCTAGATAAAACTATAGTATCTCCTACTGCTGAGTAATCTGTGTTTTCCAGACAATTTCTTAAGTTGGTTGTTAAAGCTTCTTGCTGTAGTTTTAGTGTACACTTAACTGTACACACTCCTGCTGTGAGAAGCAGTGGGTATAGGTACTTTGCAATGTACAAATAGTCATGCACCTTTCTTATTGGTTTAAACCCTGTTTTAATACTGTGTCTTCCTACTATGAGGGTGGTTTGAAAAGTTCTCGGAATCACGACAAGAGATCAACAATAGTGCAACAAGTTGTTCACGTAATATTCATTGGGCTGTTACTTATAAATGCGTGCCATGTCAGTGCTTTTGGAAGAGAGCTGTGCTGGTGATGCTGTTGTGATATGGCTCTGTTGTTGTTCCCATGTAGTGATTTGTAAAGATGGAAAAAATTGAGACTCGAGCAGTAATTAAGTACTTTCTAAAGAAAGGTATGAAAGCAAAGGACATTCATGCTGATTTCCAGACTACACTGGGGGACTCTGCTCCTCCATATTCAGCTGTTGCCAAGCGGAAAAATGAATTTAAATTTGGTCTGGAGAGCTTAGATGATGATCCGTGCAGTGGTCGGCCAAGATGTGGCACTACTACAGAAATTATTGCAAAAGTATACAAAATAGTCATGGAGGATCACAGATTGAAAGTGTGTGAAATTGTTCACGCTTGCCAGATTACATCTGAAAGAGTATATCACATTTTAACTGAAGAATTAGAAATGAAAAAAATTCTCTGCAAGGTGGGTGCCATGACTTGATGCTGGATCAAAAACGCACGAGACTGGTCATATCGGAACAACGTTTGACCCGTTATGGGAGAAACGAACAAGGTTTTTTTGCGCCGGTTTGTGACCACAGGTGAAACTTTGGTGCACTGCTATACCCCAAAGACAAAACAACAGTCAAGGCAGTGGAAACATGCTGATTCTTCGCCACCAAAGAAAGCAGAGACAATTCTTTCAGCAGGGAAAGGTCATGGCATCAGTTTTCTGGGATGCGAGGAGATTCTGTTTTGCAGATTATCTCGCCACTGGGCAAACATTTACTGGAGAATACTATGCTAACCTCCTGGACAAACTGCAACAAAAGATACACGAAAAAAGGCCAGGTTTACCAAGGAAGAAAGTCATCTTCCATCAAGACAATGCACGCCTGAACACATGTGCCATAACCATGGCAAAATTACCCGAACTAGGGTATTAATTGTTGCCACACTTGCCTTATTCACCTGATCAGACTTCATCAGACGACTCCATCAGACTTCCATCTCTTCCCAAAATTGAAAATTTTTCTTGGTGGACAAAGATTTACCTCAAACAAAGAATTGACAGCCAGAGTTGACAACTGTTTTGCAGGCCTGGAGGAAACTAATTTTCGAGGTGGCATCAAGGCACTGGAACATTGTTGAACCAACTGCATTAATCTACAAGGAGACTACATTGAAAAATAAAAAAAAAAGTTTCAGTGATTTAAGTACTTTTTTCCTGTTCCACTTCGAGAACTTTTCAAATCACCCTTGTATCATGCTAATGCAATCTGTGACTCTTTTTATGAATCCATGAATATTTTTGTGAATGGGAAGAAAACTTTCCCTTTAGACTAATCTTCTTCAGTAGAAGCTCCGGATCTTTTAGGGTGTAGTGTGCAATATCTCTCTTTGTCATAGTAGCCATAGATCATGTGCTGGGCCTCTATGACACAAAGAGAAGAATGCAATGTTCATTTTCCTTGGAACTTCCACACAAAGATAAATCCATTGTGAAGCTGTATGGAGAACTGGGTTTCATCTGCAAAGACGATGTGGCACCACATCTGATTCCTGTGTTGTTGGACATGTTGTGTGTGTGTGTGTGTGTGTGTGTGTGTGTGTGTGTGTGTGTGTGTGTGTGTTATGAGAAGCCACAGTAATGGTCTCCATGCTTGACAGTCTGTGATACTATAGACATCATTGTACCGTCCATGCGGATACTTGTCTTGTTGCAAACAATCTTCCTTTCCTCACCCAAGGTAGGTGACATTGCTATATGATAATCAACATGACACTTATCATGTGTGGCCAGTGACGTCCTTCATGGCACTGAGTGCGGCTCCTCAGTCTATTGACCCCATTTTGAATAAAATAGTTTAGGGTATTAGGCCAAGTCATTATTGAACACTAAAGCAACTAAATTGCTGTTATTTTGACCCACTTTGCAGCGGTTCTCTTCAGGGCAGTTAACTGCTGGATACTGGTAAATGTCTTCCCCTACATACTGCCTATTTTGGCTATCTGATGTTCCCTGACGTCAGATATCTGTGATATCATTGGACAATTTGAAAAGAGTTGCTATAAAGGAGGTTGGCTGTACAATATGTTATTGCATGTGGTACTCTGATAGGTGACCGGAAGAAAACTCTAGTTGGTGATTGTTAGGCAACAGCGAATCTGCAGGCTCTTGCCTGTGTACTCTAGTGAGTGACTACTAGGCAACTCTCGAAGAGATTGGTAGGCAATAGCTAATCAGTTGTTTGTAATCAGAGATAGTGTTATCCTGCAGTGAAGCGTTCAAGCCACATGGCAGTTTCTCATGGCTGCTATTTAAACTGTTAAACCTGAATTGAGTGGTGCTGCTGGCTGGTGAACACAGGTGGTCCACAGGACTGGAATCAGTGGTAGGCTGGCCATAAGGAACTTGTCGCCATGCCTCCTGTGCATACTATTAAGGCATTTGATTATTTCAATAAAAACTCCTCCTGAACAGGCCATGAAGGACCAACAGTACCAGCCGGCCACCATGTCATCTTTAGCCCACAGACATTACTGGATGAGGATATGGAGGGGCATTATTATTTCAATAGCCTCTCTTATTTGTGCTGCTGAACCCACAGCTTCTGGGCAAACACGTAATGTTCTTAAAAACTGATACAAAGGCCACATTCCTGGTTGTGTTCTTGTACAGCTGACTTGTTGTTCTGCCCCAGTCATACATAATGTTCATGCTCCAAAATGCTAGTGCTAATGAGTCCTCTGGTTTCGCCAACATAGATTTTGCGGCATTCACATTGAAGTTCGTAGACACCTACAGTGTGGAGAGCATCTATAGGAGCCTTTATGGACCTCGACAGATCTCTAATCTTGCAACCATTGTGGAATATGTGTTTGATTTCTCCACAGAACTTTGCCAATAAAGTCCCTGACGCCTCTCGCATAAGGTACCAGTAAGTGAGCAACAGGAAGAGTTTCTCCTGTACCTTTGTCTGTTTCACCTTCACTGTACCTCAGAAGTATGTATCTGTTGCTATATCCATTAGCAACTAATGTTGTCTTGAGCTTGTACAGCTCAACTTGTTTGTGGTTATCATCACTAATCCAGTTAGCTTTGGCTGTCACTGCCCATAGAACAGCATTCTTTTATGCTGGATGGTGGTGCAAATGTGCACATAGGTATCTGTTGTTGTGTGTAGCTTTTCTGTAGACTTTGTACTAGTTTGCCACTAGATGGTCTGCAAACCTCCATGTCCATTAAAAGAATTGCTTCATTATTCTCCATTGTTGTGTGAACTATGAGTTTTTATGTAAGCTGTTGAAGTTATCATGAAATCAGTGCAGTTCTGCTTCCCCATGCAGCCATATGGTGAACATGTTCTTATGTGAGCTGTTAACCGTGCAGTCATTGCAATGCAAAAACAAGCAAATGGATTACATATGTATGCCATTTTCTCAACCAAAGAAAGAGGCCATTGAATTCTGAAATTGTTTCTGTGTGTTTTATGTTACCCATAGTAATGTTCATTAAAAACTATCAACAAAAAGTGAATACAGTACCTCATATTTGAAAAGGCAACGAAATTTTAATAATGAACCACAGTTTTAACTAACACGACATCATTGGCTTCGACGTAATTTGAAAAAATATGTATTTATACAAATTGAAATCTAATCATGGTGTTTGGATCAAGACATACAGATGACCTTGGAAAGATGGGGGCAAATGCATTTAATACCTACATCACACACTTTTCGTGTACTTCAATTTCATGATCTGCAGGCATAGCAGCAACCCACAGAACACCTCTGTGTCATTCGCGAAGTTGATGGCTGACTTTCCACCAGAGAAATGCCAAGAAAGTCTTTCATTTGAAGGGCAGCTTTTTTTTCTTTTTTCCCTAATCCTCGGTGAGTTGGAGGTTTCATTCAAGGCAAAGACAGGTCAATAAAAAAAATCTCAACTTCAAACAACAGAGTAGTTTTGGTTCACTGTATAAGTGTAAGATGCATTGAGGGTGCCAAGATACAACAAATCATAAAATACAGGAAAAGACTATCCTTGAATTTCTGGATGTCATACAGCATGGACATCTTACCAACTAGATCCACACCTTGAGATCAATGATATTGTCTAAAAATAGGGGCATGTAATCTTCAACAGTAGTTTTCTGTTGGGGGTTTGGGGGAAGAGACCAAACACTGAAGTCATCGGATTAGGAAGGAAGTCGGCCACGTCCTTTCTAAGGAACCATCCCGGCATTTGTCTGGAGTGATTTAGG
Organism: Schistocerca gregaria; assembly: GCF_023897955.1. Classification (NCBI taxonomy): domain Eukaryota; kingdom Metazoa; phylum Arthropoda; class Insecta; order Orthoptera; family Acrididae; genus Schistocerca; species Schistocerca gregaria. The sequence continues at coordinate 433,479,510 of NC_064921.1, forward strand.
GAAATCACGGAAAACATCAATCAGGGTGGCCGGACGCAGGATTGAACTGTCGTCCTCCCGAATGTGAGTCCAGTGTGCTAACCACTGCGCCACTTCGCTCAGTAGTTTCCTGTTGAGTGGGTCCCTTAGGACCAGGACGCACACATACAATGTCAGGAACTCTAGCTCTTACTATATTAAGAGGAGAAGTCTGACCACATTATGTCAACTACTCCAATGTAAAAATCAACCAGTCTGTTTCTCCGGGATGGTTCATCACATGATAACTCATGACCACTCTCAGTTGCCTCACCTGGGCCTTCTCCCTCTTGTTTAGAGTCAGACTAGTGGTCCTGCTCTTCCAGATCTTCATCTTCTTCATTAGAACTTGAGTCAGGAATATCTTTCTCGTCTTAATCCCCTTCAGCCACACTAGAGTTTGAGCTTCTTGCCTCTTGTCCAAAATTTTGCCAATGAATTCACATGAGTATTTCAAATTTTTTTACATTGTAAAACAATAAGAAGTTAATATAATAAATGCATCGCAACAAATAGTGGAAAAAAACTGACTAAGAAATAAAAACGTGTTTCAAAACGTACTTACATATTAATCACGCAGATTGCAATGGTAGGTCGCTGACTTTGCCGAGCTGCTGTGGTACAACCATGACCGGTGTTTGAGCAACACTGAGAGGGTCGTCCAGCAATTCATCTTGAACTGCACAGATACTTGAAGCATTGTCGCTACTCGACTTCCAGACTTTTTTTTTTTTTTTTAATTCCCACAAGTGGATTACATATGTAATCTCTGTGAGCACTGCAGGGTTAAGGTGCTGATGGAATCTGCATAGTTTTTACATGATAACTTCTGAATTTAGCAGACTACAGCACCGTCAAATCTTTCTTCTTGAGAAACATTGATATGATGGTTTGTTGATGACGTGTGAATGCTGCCTTTTCAAATGCATTTTGTCTTCTGTGTGTTTTGGCCTTTTTTTCCCCACAGTTGCACAGATACAAGTTGTATAGCTTAACTGCCATCTTTACCAACTGTAATGAAATTCTTATTAAGACCAGACATGTTTTGCTTTATTTTAAAGCACATTCAGTGGTCATAGTAACCATATGGCTTTTATCTCTCATAGTTTTGTTTGTTATGATCATTAACAGTTTGCATGCTTTACTTGTTGCTATAAACAGAGTCAAACACTCAGTGGAGTGAAAAATCAGAAAAAGAAATGTCAGGTATGGCCTTTCTGCCATACATTCCCAGAGTGATGGACAGAATCGGCCAAATATTGTACAAACATGATGTAAAGACTATTTAAAAACCGACAAAGATGATCAGAGTGTGTCTAGATCTGCAGAGGAGAAGAGAGACCCACTTGCAATGTTTGGAGTATACCGCATACTATGCACATGTGAAAAAGTCTTTGTTGGAATGACCCCACAATCAGTAAACACTAGGACCATAGAACATAAGCGAAATTGCAGGTTGGGGAGGTGGAGAAATTGGCCATGGCAAGAGCATGTGCTATTTGAGACTGACTACGTAATAACATTCGCCAACACACAAGTTCTGGCTATAGATAAGAACTATCACACCTGCTTGTTCAGAAAAATTATAGAAATACACAAATATGAGAATAGCTTCAACAAGAAAGAAGAAAGCTTCAAGGTAAACTGATCCTCGCTTTCCATGCCACAGCGAACGACCGCTGTCGCTAGCAAGAGAACCGCACCGCAAGTGACCACGGAGAAGCCCTTGGATGTTGGCATGCCAAGTACGTGTAGTCTGCAGCCACAAGCTCTGCTCCAGCCCACCACCAGAAATGGAGGATGAAACTTTGACAACACCAGTCACTTGTGCTGGCGAAATGTTAGAAATATCATCAGACGAATGTCGGCTGAGGAACCTGAGACAGAAGCCAACAGGCAGTTTGTTACTTTAAACAGTCTTTCTTTGTTTTTCTTTTTTTTTGTTTATTGCATTCTTCGTCATCTTCCATGTGTATGTGTATGTGTTGAGTATTTGCACGCAGCACTTTCACTGCAATTATTGCATTTATACTTAGGTGTTGGGAAGTGTCATTGCCCTCCTGCCGTTTTGTGTGTTTTGTTTTGCTATTGCGGGATGCATTTGTCTTTTCTTTGTTTTGATAGTGGTGGGGCGTTTTTAGTTTAAACAGCATCTGGTTGCTTGTGTTTACCTGGTCATTTATTGCGTGTTTCTTCTCAGTTACTGCTATTTCAATTTGAAAATTTTCTTGTAGGTGCTGAATATGAATGTTTTCCTGTCCTTTTCTATTGTCATAGGGTGGCGGTTTTTCTGCTGGAGGTGTTGTGCATATGTTGAATGGCTGGTGTCATATTTCCATGCTCTTTTGTGTCCCTTATACCTTATTTCAAAAGTTCTGCCTCTCTCTATCTCTCTCTTTTTTTCTTTTTTTAGACATTTATGTATAGGGTTGTTACTTCGGTATGCTATTTTTATTCCTTATTCCTTTTTTCTTGAGGATGTGTCGTCTGTATTTCAGTGTGCACCAGTTCGTCTGAGTATTTATGCTATAGTGTGTGTGTGTGTGGGGGGGGGGGGCTTGGCTTGTGGTGATTTAATGCGAGTCTCTGGATTTATGTGATGATTTATTATTATTTTATGTTTTTCTGGATTTTTTTCGGTTGTTGTTATGGATTAGTGGTACCGATTATTTTTTGATGTGTGAATAATTATATGCAGCTCCTTATTATAGTTACGTTTGCCATTTGGTGCTGTGTTTAATCTATGGATCATAAATCTGAGGGCAGATTCGTTTTGGACCCGTGAGTGGTTAGATGATTGATGTAATATTGTGACTTACGGTGTTTTTTTCCTATAATTGCAGAGTGAGTGTTGGTTATCTTTCCTTGTGATGGCTATATCTACGAAATTTATGTAGCCTGTTTGTTCAGTCTCTTAGGGGAAACTTGTTTTAGCGTAATGTGTTTATCGCTGCGTGACTTGTATTAATCATACATCAATGTATCTCCGCCAATAAAGTAAATGTATTTTCTGGTGCTATTTTATGGAAATTTTTGTTTTCATATATTTTTTTCACGAGGATATGTGCCAACTTTACAGAAATGGGGTATCCCATTGGCAAGCCTTCTTCTTGTATGTTGGATTCTTTGTTGTAAAAGAAGAAATCATGTTATAGAGACCACTGAAGATGCTTTAAAACAACGCGAGACGCAAGACTTTAATTACAGTTGCTAAAGACTGCAATTAACCAGTACAGCCTGAATTGCAGAAAATTTTGATATGAAGGCCAATGTAATCGGCTTTACGTTTACTTATCCAGAGCCCAATTTAAATCCAGAACACAATTTAATTGCATGCCTTCCTCTGTGATAACACGAATGTAATTTGTTTTTTGCTCCGGCTGCGAAGCGCCATACCATATCTTCATTTATAATCTTTGCCGTGTGTACTGTGACCGGTTCAGACATAAACATGGTTCGATTGTCATTATGTATGGCGAACAATATTTAAGTTTTTGTTTATGTGTTTAACCCAATTGTGCGCGATGTCTGTATGTTCATTCTCATAGTGAAAAGAAAATGATATGAAGTATTAGTGTTATGCAGTGATAAAGCTGTGGTTCGAGTTAAGAGCGGTCAGCGCTGATGACCCAGTGTTTACAAGGTAAAATTAAATCCCGCATCGCTGAATCAGCATGACAGTGGTAACTAAGATTTATTTCAGAAAAACTGAAGAGATTGGTGGAAGTATGTAATACGAATGACACGAAAAAAAGTCCTACCACTATTTCGACAGACTGCTTCGTTTTGGTAGGTGCTCCACGCTCGATACTAAAATGCGTTAGATGTAATGTACTCTTTTTTTTTATCATCTCCGCAGAACTGAGATAAAGAACAGTTGTTGCCGTTTGTGGAGTTAAGAATTATTTTAAAAAAGAAAGAGCAGTTTAGTCTCGTAACCGTCATATTAATATTAGAAACGTAAAGACTCTCAGTTTGGTTGCCAAGATTGTACTAGGTGATATTTTACCTTGCATTTAAGAGGGAATCCAACTTCTTCTGTGCGCTGTTAGCTGAAAGTGGTGCAGAAAATGTATGTTATTGGACTATATGGAACATAATACATCTTCCTATAGAGTTTTTGTCGTTTAATCGGGAATAAAATTTGTGTATTCATCCAGTAGCCGGTATGTAAAAATTTAAATGCACCCAGTAGATTCTGCTGTAATTTGCTTTAATTATAATATCAAGAAAAATTGTTTTATCAAGACATTTGGCAAAACTGTTTGCTCCAAGAAACGTTATGGCATTGCATCCAATTTTGATCTATGCTTTTCTTAATTGCTGACAGATGTTGGCTGCTATTAATTAGATTTTGCCCTGCAGTCTGTGAAGTGCCTGCTGAACTAGTTGTTCGATGATAAATAGGTCTCACGACAGTAAGTTCTTATCTTATCAAGCACTTCAAAGACAATAAATACCAGTAGTTATATTACACAGTCGAAAATCGGTGCTTTTGGGATTTATGGCTAACTACATAACCTCTCCATGCGACCAACTTCAAAATTTTATATGGTCACTTTCGGCAGAAAAAAATGCTTCCCCCCTCCCTCTCGTACATCCATTTTGTTGGTACATTTTCCAAGGAATGAAACCAAAAAAACTATGACTACAATGGCACTATACCTCAGAAACTGTACCATAATACGGAATTTTTAGAACATTATTGAGAGAAATAAGTTCAAAGTAATATGTAGGTAGCTCTGTTGTTATGTGGAATAGGCCAAGGTCCAAAGATTAGGTGGATGGAAGAATTAGACTGTCGAACTGCTGTCCTTGATTTATTTACTTACCGAGGTATATTTAATATAACTGAGCCCACATAACTCCTATCAGCACAAAGAAGAAATTAATAGGTGGTCAAGTCTTGCAGATTTACTGCATGATAATGCTGTGGTAAAAGAAGTAGGTCTTGTCCAACGACTGTTGAAATGTAACTTTACCTAACTAATATGTATTTTTATTTTATTGAGTCTTTGAATTTAAAATTAAAGAAATTATGGCATTGTTGGTTTGAACACTAAATATGTGATCCTGTCTGAGTGATAAGATCTAGCCTTACATTCACTTGTGAACAGTTACGGGGATACTAACAGTTAGTGTGGAAACTAGTCTTTGGGGTAACTTCAGAATCTCCTTGCATTTGCAGCAAAGGAATCTTAAACTATGCAAGTTGTAGGACCAGATGGGATTGGAAAGCCAAACAAACAGTTACCTGAATCACTAAACCAGTCTTAGGTTGTGATATTTACTAAATTAAATGGCATTAATATTAGAAACGTAAAGACTCTCAGTTTGGTTGCCAAGATTGTACTAGGTGATATTTTACCTTGCATTTAAGAGGGAATCCAACTTCTTCTGTGCGCTGTTAGCTGAAAGTGGTGCTGAAAATATATGTTATTGGACTATATGGAACATAATACATCGAGGATAAGCGTATAAATAATAGCTGGAAAAACAAACTGTAAAATCACTGATGTCATAACAGAAAAATAATATTTTGTAGCACCATATGCTGTAGAATGCGGAGGGTGAAGAATGTTTGCAGCAGAGTGAACTGGGTCTGTGCAGTGCTGAACTGGTGATAATGTGCTATTCAGTCCATAGACTGGTTTACTCCAGCTCTCAATCTCTCCTGTGCAAGTGTCTCCACCTCTGCCTGACTGCTGCAACCTACATCCATTTGAACCTGTGTATGGTATTAGAGCCTTGGGCTCCCACCACAATTTTTATCCCACAGACAAATAGTCTCTTTGGTTGATGCCTTGGGATGTGTCCTGTCAACCAGTCATTTTAGTCATATTTTGTTACAAATTTCTTTTTTTCAGTTTGATTCTGAAAACTTCGTCATTAGTTATTTGGCGTATCTATCTAATCTTCACTATTCTTCTCTAGCACCCAGTTTCAGAAACTTCTATTCTCTTCTTGTCTGGACTTTTTATCATCCACATTTCACATCTGTACAAGGATACACTCGAGACAAATGTAGAAAAGACTTCCTAACATTTGAATTTATATTCAATGTTATGAATTTTTTCTTTTTCAGAAATGCTTTTCTTGTTGTTGCCTTTTGGCATTTTATATCCTCTCTAAATATCCATCATTTCTTTTGCTGCCAAAATAGCAAAACTCATCTCCTAGTTTTAGAACACCCTTGATATCCCGTTCACACTCTTTGACACTTACAACTGCAGTGCATTTTCGGCACAAATTTTACGTAATCTTTACCCATTGTGTTATCCCTGCTACCTTCACAATTTCAAAGAATGTAGACCAACATTGTGAAAAGCTTCCTCTAATTTCACAAATGCTATAAAAGTCAGTTTGCCTTTCTTTAACCTAACTTTTAAGTCATAAGGCCATTAGTGCCAGCATAGTCTTCATTTTTTCTGGAGCCCAAACTGATCTTCACTTCAGTTGTCCCCTACCACTTTTTCCATTCTTCCGAAAATAATTCATATCAGTGTTTTGCAAACACGACTTGTGAATTCACAGTTTGATATTACTCCTACTTGTCAGCACTTGCAGTTTTTAGAATGGGAATTATTGCGTTCTTCAAGTGTAAGGTATTTCATCTGTCTCATATATTTTGTACACTAGTTTTGTCGTGGCTGGCTGCCCCAAGTTTTCAATGATTCTGAAGGAATGTCTTGGTTTGACGTAGATCTTTGTCACTGTCAAATTCTCGCAGACTTCTATCCCATGCCCTGTCTTCATCTACTTTCTCTTTCTTCTCCAGAAGGTCCAGAAGTTGGTGATAAATTAAGGAGTACAGTGTTGATGTGATATGTTGTGACATCAAAGAAAGCAGTATCCCTTTACACACTCGAGAACCTCTTTGTATTAGTTTTCACATGTATCACTGTGTACTGTACATACTCTGTTGGGTAGCGTCTGGTCATCGTGGCTGTACTTATTATTTAATTGACAAAACATTCATACTTTATGCTCTTTGAGGGAATGAGTCTGTGACATTTTTCAGAATTAATGACAAGAGGGAGCCAATTAACTTTGTTAAAGTAGCATCGTGCCTATGGAACAGGTGACACAAGGACAACATGAGCGCCAATCTTGGTTAGGACATGTCAGTGCTGCCTGCCTGGAATGTCAGGAATTGCTTTTCACTTAGTCGCAAAGGCGATGTTGTTTTCCTCTTCAAAACAAAGCTTGCTAATGCAATCTGGTTTTTCCGTTTTGAAACAAACAGAGTTTGGGATTGTACTTTCTTTGTCTTTCAGCAGATCTAATAGTTCATCTATCTTTTGCATTAAACCATAAATGTAGATTGCAATCTTTGTATTTGCTGGTTAAACCCTCACCATTCGTGCCTTTACTTTGATAATTACTGCCTGGTGGTGGACGTTCAAGTCGCCAATGTGGACTGCCAGGTGATTATGTTAGTGTAGTTCTGTTTGGGGCCTTGTGGAGTTTGGAATTTTGTAAACATTTGCTGCTATTACATATCCAGTTTGGTATGTGATCACAAGCAGCCATGCATGTTATTGATGGATCATACATCAATCAGTACTGCATTTTCAGTTGTGTTTCGTATGAAGCTGGTAATGCCATAAGATTGGTCATAGGCTGTTGCTAAAATTCAAAATTAACATGAGTTTCTTGGGATAACAGTAAGATCACTATCATTAGCTTCAATGAGTTTGTATGAGTCAAGTGTAAACCAGACATGGGCTAGCCTTGTTGACCTGATTCGCATACTTACTGAGACTCGTGGGCCACCTCGTCACATTGTGCGACGGCAGCGCTTCTATCACATGAAGCCCAACAGAAAGCATCCATGACTGTTTGTGGCGTGATTTGCCAATATGAATGGCACAGATATTCAGACACACCACACCAGCATATTATGCCTCAAAACACTCGTTTTGAGAGTACATTCATTTTATGTTCTCCCAATCTTCCAGTGTTTACATTTCCTAGTATTTATGTGTGAAAAGAGTATCTTTACTCATGGCATTTCACAACTATCTTACTAAATTCTGTTGCAAAATTGTGCAATGCCATTAGAAACATAATTAGTTTTTCCATAACCTTTCCCAAAGGGTTTTCCTTGCATTATCATCACAGGAAAACGTAGCCTACTAATGAATGTTCACGAAAGCTGGTGGCATTAGAGGGCAGGAGGCTGTTACATCTCGCGCAGTGTGCGTGTGTTCAAGTGACTTTGGGACCGAGTGAGGTGGCGCAGTGGCTAGCACACTGGACTCGCATTCGGGACAATGGTTCAATCCCATGTCCGGTCATGCTGATTTAGGTTTTCCTTGATTTCCCTAAATCACTCTAGGCAACTGCCGGGATGGTTCCTTTGAAACGACACGGCCGCCTTCCTTCCCCATCCTTCCCTAATCCAATGAGACCGATGACCTCGCTGTCTGGTCTTCTTCCCGAAAGAACCCAACGCAACCCAAGTGACTTTGGAAGGCTAGTTTGCGGTTGTTTCCCATACATGAGTGTGATATGTTGTAAACAGTTACCGTTTATGCCTTTTGCGGAGGCACTTTGCTATGCTTGTGCTTCCATATTTAGTTTCAGGGTCAGATTGAGGCTGATTTGCTTGTGGGACATGGATTCAGTGCAGTTATCCATTTTGATGCGTAGTAGCCAGGAGTGATGGTAGACTGGCTGTTAGTTTACACTGATGAACCAAAAATGTTGAATACTGGCAACCGCGAGACTGACTGCCATGTTATGGTGTGGCGGGCATGTGACATAGAAATGAGAGGAATAGAGATGAGTGAGGAGTCATTTTAATGATGAAGTGGCCTGCAAGCTGGAGATTTCCACTGACATAAGTGACTTTGACAAAGAATAAAATCAACAATGGAACATCCAGGAAGGAATAATGACAGTATTATGAAAAGGATAGATTACTACTCACTATGTAGAGGAGATATTGAGTCTCAGAGAGGTACAACAAAAAGATTGCTAAACGTGTGAGCTATGAGCCAAAAGGTCTTCTTCTAAAGTAGGCAACCAACACGCATTCACACAAACAACTCACATACATGTGACTACTGACATGAAGAACACATTATTGGTAGCATGCTAAACAACAGGGTGGTACAGATGTCTCTTGGCCCTTCATTCAGGTAGACAGCTTGTTGGTTCTCATGCCTACAATGGTTGCAGCTTAGCTTGCAGTTCGCATAACTTCTTTCACAAGTTCCCTTGCATTTGATGGAATATGTAATGCTTGTGACAGGGCTGGAGTAGGTGGTGGTGGTGCTGGGAGTAGGATGTGTATGGCAGGTCTTGCATCTAGATGTATTACAGAGATACAAGCCATGAGGTGGGGGGTTGGAAGCAGAAGTAGAGTAGGGATGGATGAGGAAACTCTGTAGGTTTGGTGGGCAGTGGAATGCCACCGTGGGAGGAAAAAGATAGTGGGTAGGATATTCCTCATTTCAGGGCATGATGAGAGATAGTTGAAACCCTGATAGAGAATGTAGTTCACCCCTAGTTGGTACTGGGTCATGAGGGAGTGTGGTTTTGTGGGCTGGAGAAGAGTGGGGGGGGGGGGGGGGGGGGCACTCTGGGAGGTGGTGACTGGATAGATATGGCATGGGAGATCTGTTTCTCTACAAGGTTGGGAGGGTAATTTCGGTCTGTGAAGGCCTTATTTAGACCCTTGGTATATCTGGAGAGGGAATGCTCCTCTACAAATACAACAGCCACTGGTGGCTAGACTATGTAGAAGGGACTTCTTGCTATGAAATGTGTGGCAGCTGTTGAAGAAGAGGTATTTGCTGGTGGTTAGTATATTTGATATGAACAGTGGTCCTGATGTAGCCATCTTTTAGATGGAGGTCAACATTGAGGAAGGTGGTTCCTTGGATTTAGGAGAACCAGGCGATGAGAGTGGAGGAGAAGGTGTTGAAGTTCTAGATAGGGTGTCCCTTACTGTTGAGTCACATAACAAATATGTCATCAGTAAATCTGAAACAATTACAAGGTCTAGGATTCAGTGTGGTTGGGAAGAATTCCTGTAGATGGCCTGTGAATAAGTTGGTGTAGGGTGGTGCCTTGTTGGTGCATGGCAGATTTGTTTTTAGATGATTCTTTTAAAGGTGAAGTAATTATGGGTGAGATTATAGTTTGTTGTGACAAGGAAGGAGATGGTAGGTTTGGAGTCCTTTGGCCACTGATAAAGGTAGTGTTCAATAGTGGCAAGGCCTTGTACACTAAGGATGTTAGTTTAAAGGGAGGTGGCTTCAGTAGTAATGAGCAAGACACCTCGTGGTAGAGGAATAGGAACTGGTGGAGGAAATGGTTGGGGTCTTTTATGTTGGAGGGTAAGTTTTGGGTAATAGGCTGAAGGTGTTAGTCTATGGGGTCAGAAATTCAGTCAGTGGGGGCACAATAATTGGCCACAACGGGTCGTCCTGGAGGGTTGGTATATAATAGGAAGGACAATTGTTGTTTGGTAAGGGCGAAGAGGGGTGGGGGAGAGGGAGAGAGAGAGAGAGGGAGAGAGAGAGAGAGAGAGAGAGAGAGAGAGAGAGAGAGAGAGATTCTTGGAAGGGCCTAAGGATTTGAGCAGACTCTGAAGATTCTGTTGGATTTCTGGAATTGTGTCACTGTCGTAGGGTTTGTAGGTGGACAAATTTGAAAAATGGCAAAGTCCTTCCATCAGGTAATCTTTGCGTTGTAAAGCCATGGTGATGGAGCCTTTTTCGGCAGGTAGAATTATAAGACCAGAATCAGTTTTTAGGTTGTAGATTGTGGTTCTTTCTGTGGATGTAATGTCAGCTTCAATGTTGAGGGATTTGGGGAATGTTGGTGAGGCCAGCTCTGAGGTTAAGAAATTCTGCAGTGTTAACAAGGGGTAACCTGGAGGCAGTAAATGTGGATCACAGTTAGATGGAGGAGTGAACTGACTCAGGCAGGGTTCCACAGTGGTTTTCGCTAGAGTCTGATTGGTAGGGTTGGTGGTGAAAAAATCTTTCTGCTGTAGGGACTGGGAGAAAGTGAGTGAGGCAATAGGTCTCTGAACAAGGGTTTGTCAGCTATGAGGGGATGTGGGGGAAGTTTAGAGGCTGTTTTAGAGGTGGTGGATTGTGGTAGTCTAAGGTGGAAGTAGGAGGTGAATGGGTCAGACAGTCTTTTCAGATAGCGTTGATCATGCTGCTATTGTTCCTGCTTGGCGTGAGTTTCAGTCTTTGCTGCTTTGTATCCCATGCCTTATGGCTTACATCCCTGTAATAGATCAAGATGCAAGACTCATACATCCTCATACCACAGGCAACTCCAGTCCAGTCCAGTCACAAGCACGACTTATCCCTTCAAAGGTAGGTTACATTATACATGGGCTAGACAACCAACAAGCTGAATGACATGAATGGCCACCAACAATCTGTGGCCAAGAGACAGTCGAACCACCCAGTTGTTGAGCAGGCTGCCAACATAACATTCTTCATTTCAGTGACTGCTTCTCAGTCTGTGCCTTCTTGATCCTTCGTACCAACACCAGCTTTTCCATGCAATACTGTATACCCTATGTTCCTGTAGCCCCACTAGCCTCAAAATTCCTTAGCTCGTGTCCTTCACCCACCTATTTTCTTCCCTACTTCCCCTCCAGCTTTATAGTCTTCTACTCCAGCAATGCATCGACAGCCTTTCTTTTATCATCCTCCTCTTTTCTGCTCACTTCACCCCCCACCCCCCTTTACTGCCTCTAACCTCTGAACTGCAAATAGCTGCCCACCCTGTCCCTACCTCACTATTTCCACAAGCATTGCTTAACTATCCTCCACCCCTACTCTGCTATCCCTCCCCCTCCTCACCCCAGCCTCTTCCTTATCCCCGCAATCCAGACTGCTTCTCCCATCATGTGCAGTTGTTTGCAGTCCGACCTCAGTGGCCAGAGAGTTCTGATAAAGGGCAGATTGTTATACCTTGGCACCTGGGAATGAGCATGTCAGAAATGATGTAGCTGGTCAGCTTTCCACATGCTACTGTTGTGGGCATCTGGGTAACTGGTTGAAGGACAATGAAACCACTAATAGGAGGCAACATGTTGCACATTACTCCACAGCATTATCATTTGAGGTTGCTGTGGCCATGGGATAATTGAGAGAGGAGAATGGATTAGTGGAAACGTGTCGCCTAGTTGAATGAATCGTGATTCCAGTTATACCACATTGATGGTCATATCTGGATATGCTGACATTCAGGGGAACTGCTGCTTGAAACATGCCATGGGCACTTGTGGTTGGGTACAATATTATGCTATTGGAAACATTCATTTAGTGTTCCATGGGACCTGTAGTATAATCAAAGGCACAATGACAGCTGTACAGCTGTGGACCACTTCTGTCTCTTCATGCTTGATGTCTCTCACACAGCAATGGTGTCTAGTAGCTGTATAAAGGTCCATGTCGCAAGTCCATAATCACTGCAGTGGTTAGAGGAGTGTGGTAGTGAACTTAAGTTGGTGTTGTAGCAACCAAATTCCTCTGATCAGAATCCTATGGAATACTTGTACATGTGTGACATTAACTGCCAGCAGCTTCGCACCTACTATCCACCAGCCCATAATTTATGGGAACTGCATGACCTGTGCCATATACCCCAGGGAAGCTAGAAACGAGTTGTTGAATCCATGTCATGCACAATCACTGCTGTATTGGATTCCAAAGGGGGACCAACGTGATGTTAAGTCGTTGGTCGCACGGTTTTGGCTCATCAGTGTATTCCAGTTCTTTTAGTGTTACCCATCGTACACATGCACAATTTCACTACACACATGACCTAGCTTTATCTTCCACTGTAATAACGGAAAATAGCTAATTTAAAAATCAGATGTTACTACATTACCTCTTCTGAATCCACAATTCTGTGGAATAAAACTGTTTACAGTAATCAAGCAGATTTTGATGGATTACCTTTGCATGGTGTGTTTCACAGCTTAAAACTGAATGAGGCTTCACAGTGATTGATAAAGTGGTCTCGTATTCGTCAGGAGTGTGGGCAGAAACAGTCGAGTACATCACCAGTGAGCAATGTTCAAATGAGTTTGGTTAAGTTTTTCCTTAATAATGTTTCATGTTCTTAAGTAGGCATACAGCATTAAATGACAAGGTAGCCTAAATAGTAGGCTGTTTACCACAGCCATATAATGAGGTGAGGGGACACCCATGAATGATCTGTTTATGTGCGGGATTTTCTTAAAATTTAGACCCCCCCTCCTCCCCTGGAGAAATGTGGTGACCTCCCCACATTCTCCCCTGAGGTTTACCCCTAGTTGGATGAAGATATGTCGCAATGAAAATTGCTTGGTGTGTTTTAAATATTAATCAAAATACTTTAATAAAACCGTGTTTTATTTAGAAAGTATATTAAATAGAGTTTTTAATATGTGATTAAAACTTTTACGCTGTCAACTCTGAGTAATATTCGGGGACTCACAAAAATAGTGTAAACGTTTCTAATGAAACCCTAAAAAGTTGACTTTTTATTGGTGTATTATATGCGTTAAATGTCAGTACCTTTTACTTCGCAGATGATATACAACATTGTTTGTACCTTCCTTTGAACGATGTGGTGACGTAGTTTCTCAATCTCTTCATTCATTTGATCACTAAGAGAATTATTGTTGGTGAAATTCAGGTAGGCTTCCTTCCACAAACAATTAAATTCTTGTTCGCGCATGTATTTCGACTTGGCGGCATCCCACTTAATATACGCCTTTTAAAAGTGTTGATACATATTGTGTTGAACACAATAACATAGCATTTATTTGCGTTGCAGTACTTCACGAATGATTGACTGACTGGCACGCAGTGATTTCGAACGGCGCGGCAGAAAACACCCGGAATAAAATCTGACACTTATTTTAAAGTTTTAAATCGGGGAATCTGGGGCATGCACAAATGTAAAGCGTTCAGTTCAGAGAGGCCATAAAGATTTGTGGGCACTTTAATATTGTCCTTTATAATAATATGTTGTTGTTGTCTTCAGTCCTGAGACTGGTTTGATGCAGCTCTCCATGCTACTCTATCCTGTGCACGCTTCTTCATCTCCCAGTACCTACTGCAACCTACATACTTCTGAATCTGCTTAGTGTATTCATCTCTTGGTCTCCCTCTACGATTTTTACCTTCCACGCTGCCCTCCAATGCTAAATTTGTGATCCCTTGATGCCTCAAAACATGTCCTACCAACCGATCCCTTCTTCTAGTCAAGTTGTGCCACAACTTCTCTTCTCCCCAATCCTATTCAATACCTCCTCATTAGTTATGTGATCTACCCATCTAATCTTCAGCATTCTTCTGTAGCGCCACATTTCGAAAGCTTCTATTCTCTTCTTGTCCAAACTATTTCTCGTCCATGTTTCACTTCCATACATGGCTACACTCCAAGCAAATACTTTCAGAAACGACTTCCTGATACATAAATCTATATTCGATGTTAACAAATTTCTCTTCTTCAGAAACGCTTTCCTTGCCATTGCCAGTCTACATTTTATATCCTCTCTACTTCGACCATCATCAGTTATTTTACTTCCTAAATAGCAAAACTCCTTTACTACTTTAAGTGTCTCATTTCCTAATCTAATTCCCACAGCATCACCCAATTTAATTTGACTACATTCCATTATCCTCGTTTTGCTTTTGTTGATGTTCATCTTGTATCCTCCTTTCAAGACACTATCCATTCCGTTCAACTGCTCTTCCAAGTCCTTTGCCGTCTCTGACAGAATTACAATGTCATCGGCGAACCTCAAAGCTTTTACTTCTTCTCCGTGAATTTTAATACCTACTCCAAATTTTTATTTTGTTTCATTTACTGCTTGCTCAATATACAGATTGAATAACATCGGGGAGAGGCTACAACCCTGTCTCCTTTCCCAACCACTGCTTCCCTTTCATGCCCCTCGACTCTTATTACTGCCATCTGGTTTCTGTACAAATTGTAAATAGCCTTTCGCTCCCTATATTTTACCCCTGCCACCTTTAGAATGTGAAAGAGAGTATTCCAATCAACATTGTCGAAAGCTTTCTGTAAGTCTACAAGTGCTAGAAACGTAGGTTTGCCTTTTCTTAATCTTTCTTCTAAGATAAGTCGTAAGGTCAGTATTGCCTCACGTGTTCCAACATTTCTACTGAATCCAAACTGATCCTCCCAGAGGTCCGCATCTACCAGTTTTTCCATTCGTCCGTAAAGAATTCGCGTTAGTGTTTCGCAGCTGTGATTTATTGAAGTGATAGTTCGGTAATTTTCACATCTGTCAGCACCTGCTTTCTTTGGGATTGGAATGATTATATTCTTCTTTAAGTCTGAGGGTATTTCGCCTGTCTCATACACCTTGCTCACCAGATGGTAGAGTTTTGTCATGACTGGCTCTCCCAAGGCCGTCAGTAGTTCTAATGGAATGTTGTCTACTCCGGGGGCCTTGTTTCGACTCAGGTCTTTCAGTGCTCTGTCAAACTCTTCACGCAGTATCGTATATGTTCCCTGAATTAAAAAGTTGCCGCCCCCACCCACTTCAAATGAGAGTTGGTGATATCTCGCTGGCGCTGATGACCTCGACGTTGAGCGCCCGTAAGCCCCCCATATCTCTCTGGTCCCTCCCCCCTCCCTATTTTGAGCTCACGTAAATAACGGACGTTCCCTAATTAGTGTCATACACCTGTGGCTTACATCACGTTTCTTGAATTAATTTAGTTTTCCATTTGTCATTGCTACAGTGTAGAATTATGAATTTGTAGACTCCATTATTTGAGGATTTGACACTACCATCATACGCTCTAGCTAAGGCAGTACACCAGTTCCTCCATTAGTGGAGATAAAGACCACCCTTGTGTGTCCTAGCCATAATTTTTTATACATTTGGTTTGTTGTTTTACAATATGACGCCACTCTACACCCAGAAAACTTTTACGTTTATCATCAATCGTTCTTCCTCGAATGCACTCTAAAACTACTAGGTAGAGAGCAATTACATTACGGAGGGTATTAAACATTCTGAGTATTGGTACATCTGAAAACGAATCATATCTGATGTGATTTGTGACCATAAACATTGTTCTCTTGATATAAGAAATAGTTTGACTTACAAACTGTCATCCTGCCAAACAGAAATAATCAGGAATTGCTCAGTTCTTGTAATATCGAGATGTTCGTCATTTTTCACAAAAACTGTGCAAATGTGAATGCTGATTGCTTCCTTTTACGTGAAACCCCGATGCAATTAGCAACCTCCTTAATTTTCTGTTCGAAACACATTAGCTAGTTGTCAGCTTTTTCTCATTCACAATTTCACGCTATGATCACTTCCAGTAAGAACGAACTTGATTAAAGTGTTTTAGATAATTTAGAAGGGCCATTATTTTTTACTGAACCAATATTTCGTTTAACCAGTTTTCAAAGCATTTGCGTGATGGTCCGTCTGCACTCCAGAAAAATCGGAAAATAATTGCCTGGAGAATTTACTCTCAAGAATAAAATCTTTTCCTTCCAGCTGTATATAAAAGTCTTACTTTGCCAATTCTCTTATAAAAACCGCGCTGCGCAACACACGTGAAGAACAACTTTTTTGAAACACCGTAATCGTCTTCCCCTGCGATACAGAAGTTCGAAATTTGTCTCAAAGGTGTTCACAACCCTCTACCGTAGTGGCACCCTGCGACGCCACTGTTCGGGCTCAACGACGCTTCAAACCGCAAGGTCTCAGCACATGCAAAACGCGAGAGCTCAGAAGTTCATGTGAGCTGTAAGGTGGGTTAATAACGTCACATTGGCCCCCAAATTTCGCCACACTTCTGATCACCGCCACTATGGACGTGTCGCACAACGGAAAGGTCATTAGAACTCCCTGCCACGTATATTTCACCCCTTCCTTTAACGCCTCAGCAATGGTGGTCAGAACCACGACGTGTAGCGTTGAAATCATGCGAGTATCTTACTGTATGAATGTCCGAGGGAAAAATTTCGAACATACCACCTTTCGGAATAAACGCGAGAAGTCCTCTGGGGATGGCATAAAGAGCGCCAATGAAACCACCCCTTCTCGTGTGGCGTTCATTTAGGCACATTTCGTGGTCGACATCGACACTTTGCAAAGTGATGAATAACAGAACAACGTTTTTGTCAAATTTTGCCACTGCCGACCCCTCTGGGCCTCCAAAGAACGTGATCTCACTCCTTCGGAGGTAGCGTTACCGCAGTTTTTGCTTTGATACACAGGGTGAAACCACTGGAGAGCGTTCAAAACCATTTGACAGAATTTGAACGTTCATTCGAAACAGAAAGGGTGTTTATGCTTTTCATCCTCCCTTCTTCGCACTCTCCTGTGGCGTGTGCATGGAGGGGTGCGTGCAGTATAAAGATGTTGTTGTTGTGGTCTTCAGTCCTGAGACTGGTTTGATGCAGCACTCCATGCTACTCTATCCTGTGCAAGCTTCATCTCCCAGTACCTACTGCAACCTACATCCGTTATGCCTTTGCTCCAATGTAGAGAAATTGGAGGTACCTCCGATCCAAATTTCTAACTTCTGCGTCGCAATGGGAGACAGTTGCGGGGTTCCTAAAAAGTGATCTTTTAATTGTGTTGCGCTGTGTAATTTGTTGAGAAAACCGTATGAGAAACACTTTACACTCATTGTTTCAAGGGATTACAATATAGAAATTTTTGCACATTGCTTTTAATTAGCAACCAGTTCATCTATGCTCTTAAACAATGTTTCACTGCTTACTTTGTTCGTTGACTTGCCTTGATTGTTGAGATTCTACTGTTTGAATTATACTAGAAATATTATCTCAATCAAGCATCCATTTACGTCGTTTTCTTGTGTGTGATATATCGTAGACGGAGGAAGGTTACGTTAGTGTTTTGAGGTAACGTAAGACGTCCTAATACTGTATATTTTTCTCTTGTTGAAACGACGTACGTACGTACATTCATTCATACATACGATACGTAGTTATACATATGGAGCAAAATATTCGTACCCCTAATACGATCTTTCAGAGGAAGTACGGTAAAGTAAGCGGCATAAGCAATAGCCTCGGCGTCATTGCCAAGCTGTCAAATAAAGGGTAATTACAATCATTCCGAGAGACTAAGAGAACGAAAATAAATTAACGAAACATTACGAGGTAAATAGAAAACTGAGAGATTGCTTTATATTTCATAAATTTAAAAAAAAAAAGTTTCATCGGGCATTTTGATCGAAGACGCCGAGGGTGGTAGATTTGTCCAATGTTCTAGGCGAGGCCCATTTTTACTATCTCACCTTTTGTTCCCTGTTTGGAGTGTAATAGCTATTTCTTGTAACGCGAGTCTTAAGTTATTAGTATTGGCCTGTGATAAAAATAAACTATCGCAACAGACAGTAGTGTACATGATTGCTTAAGAGATCCCATATTTATGCATTTGCAAATGTAATGGTAGAGTTAAGTATAAGTTGTGCGGATACCCTCAAAGGTTCGTCCTTATATCAGCGTAACTCATTTCAGTTTCTTCTGTTACGTCTGCCGCTGCCATCGTGATAAACTGCGTTTAAAACATGTAGTTACCGCTGATAGCAATATATACACCATTTTTTTGGCCACATGAACAGACTCTTCACTCCAGTAAGCGCCACGAAAGAAAATAATCATAGGAACTTAAGTTCTTCGACCCTTGTCATTTATGTTTTTCACTTATCGCGCGAAAATTCCTGTGCTAATAGACTGGGTACGTGTTCCGAATATAGTTTATCGAGTGGCTACTAGAGGCTTCCAGTCTAGTTAAGGAGCTACAAACCCGACCATGAATCGCTGATTGTTCTTTGTTTCTACTGAGCGACTTCCTTGAAATGGCTCTGTGGTGTTTTAGAGGCTGAATCTTTACGTACTTCTTCTGCAGTTCTTGTCGACTGAACATAGACCTTTCTGAAGCGCAAACATGAATGTTGCGAGAATCTCAAGAATTGCAGCGGATCTACTTTAGTTGACATGGGGCAGTAAAAAGTGTATGTATAGTTGTCGAAGAGGAGCGGCAGATTTTCACCAGTTGCAGTATTATTAACTGATCTGGCCTTGTAACATTAGCCAACTGCGAACAGCTGAAAACAAGAGAAAACTACAGCCGGTATTTTTCCCGAAGGCGGGGATGATGATGATGATGATGATGATGATGATGATGATGATGATGATGATGATATCTTCTTGGGCAGAATATTCCGGAGATAAAATAACACTGGAATCCCTGGGCGCCAGCTACTCAGGATGATGTCGTCAGGAGATCAAAAACTGACGTTTTATGGATCGGAGCGTGGGTTGTTAGATTCCTTACCGGGTGGTCAGGTTAGAGAATTTAAAAAGGGAAATGGATAGTTTGAAGTTGATTACAGTTAAAATTAGTCAACTGCAGTGGCAGGAGGTACAAGACCTCTCGACATGTCAGTGCGCTGTTATCAACACAAAATCAAATAGGAGTAATGCAGAAGTAGGTGTAATAATGACTAAGAAAGTAGGAATGTGAATAAGCTACATTGAGCAGATAGTCAAATATAAGCATAGTCAAATACAAGAAACATTGCAATCATCTTCCACAATAGTACAACAAATGCCAGCTGAGCTCCGCAAGTGAAAAGATTGAAACAATGTGTGATAAGAGATAACAAATTATACAGATAGTCAGGGGAGGCGAGTATTTAAACTAACGGGCACCTGGAAATCGATAGTTGGAAGAGAATGAGATGGAAAAATAACAGAACAGTGGAGCAGATGATAGGAAGTACCGAGCACAATTTAATCACAAGTAATATTTAAACTATGAAAGAATCTTGTATACGTGGAAGAGAGCTTGAAACACTGGAAGGTTTCGAATAGATTACATAATAGCAAGACGGAGATTTCGAAACGAGATTTAAACTGCAAAACATTTCCAGGGGCAGATGTGGATTCTTACGATAACTGTAGACTCAAACTGAAGAAACTGTAAAAAGGTAGGAAATTAAGGAGATCAGCTCTGAATAAGCTGCAAGAATCAGAGGTTGAGAGTTTTAAAGGGGGTATTAGGCAACGATTGACTGAAACGGGAGTAAGGAATATAGGGAAAAAAACGGATGGGTAGACTTGAGAGATGAAATAGTGAAGGCAGCAGATTATAAAATTGACAAAAATACGAGGTCCAGTCAAATCCCGTGGATAAAACACTATTGAATTTCGTTGACGGAAGGAGAAAAGATAAAAACTCAACAGATGAAGCAAGAAAATGGAAATACAGACGCCCAGAAGATAAACTGGCAGAAAGGCCAAAATAACTAAACAGGTATGTTAGGACAAATTCGAGGCTGTAGAAGCGCGCATGAGTATGGAATAAATAAATGCCATCTACAGGAAAATTCTAGAGACCTTTAGAGAAAAGATAAGCACCTGTATCAGTATCTGATGGCAGCCCGTACTAACCAAAGAAGGAGAAGCTGGCAGATGGAAGGAATACATAGAGGATATGTACGGGGTGAGATACGTAATACGTAACACCTCTTTTATTTCTTGAACTGTTATAGGTGCCGTAACGAGATTTTCGGCAAATGGTAGCACACTAAAAGGGACGTACCTTCTATATGTGATAAAGAATCTTGTATTGATCCAGATATTGAAGCACGTATGATTTTCGAAATTGAACGGTATACTTTTTAACGTCACCCGAAAGCTCTTGAAAATACGAGTACAGTGATATAATGCTGGTTCATTTTTAGATTTTAAATGTTCGCGAAAGAATCTGGGAAACATTGTAAGACTGAAAGGCCAGTCGCCCGGAATCTACCATTCCGTTGTAAATACGATCATGCCACGCTCCGTCACTGTACAAAGTCTTTAGATTGTTTACTTGTCTGCACTGCTGAACTAGCAGCAACTGTCTGCTTCAGTTTCTTGCATGCAGACATGCTATTTTTATACGATGAATGCTGTCGAAATGGTACTACGGTGGTGTAGGGATACCTCTGTCCGTCGCGCGAGGCAGTTGGATGAATTATCAGGCCACTGGTGCGAACAGGCAGCTGCAACGCTGAACAGAGGTCGAAGACTGCGACTGACAGACCGCTTGAAGGAGCTGTTATGGCTATGATACTTACCAGTCCTCATGGTGGCATAAATGTGGGATCAGCCAGGACGAGTGTCATTTGCATCTTGCAACATCATAAAAGCCACCCTTATCACGCGTCACTACGTCAGGCTCCCGGAGGTCGTGATTTCGAACGTCGTATAGAATTTTATCGGTTTGCTTTGCAGCGCCTGGGAGATGACACTAGATTTTTGCAACATGTGGTCATCACCGATGAAGTAACATTTACGAAACACGATAATGTAAGTTTACGTAATATGTTTTACGGGGCATCTGGAATTTCACACTGGCTTCGTAAGGTATATGGTGCCGCACGAAAAACCGGCCTCGAGTAATACAGCTCATTGTCGACCGCCAGTCATCATTTACGGTTTCGAAGCTGACCATACGAATGCTGTCTTTCATCACGACGGGGCGATCTGTCACACTTCACGCGAATCAATATCACGAATCCATGAAAGGTTAACAGAAGAAAGAACTGTCGCACAGGATTGTGCGGACCTAACCACTTGTGACTTTTACCTATGGGGCAATTTAAAGGGAAAAGTGTACGCAAGTAACCCAGTAACGTCAGAAGACTTGATGGACAATATTCATAGAACTAATGTGTTAGAGTGGGGCAAAGTGTACGTACACGGAGATGATGGAAGTCATGCGATAGCGACATGCACCTAGACAGATGGCGGTGGTATCGCGTACACAAGGCATAAAAGGGCATTGCACTGGCGGAGCTGTCACGATTTATGTGAAAAGGTTTATGACGTGATTACGGCCGCACGATGGGAGTTAACACACATTGAACGCGAAATAGCAGTTAGAGCTAGAAGTATGCGACATTCCACTTTGGAAATCGTTAGGGAATGGAATATTCCGAGATCCACAGTGTCAAGAGTGTGCCAAGATACCAAACTTCAGGCATTACCTCTCGCCACTGACAACGCCGTGGCCTACGGCCTTCACTTAACGATCGAGAGAGCAGTGGTGCTTGCGTAGTGTTGTCAGTGCTAACAGACGAGCAACACAGCGTGAAATAACCCCAGAAATCAATGTGGGACGTACGACGAACGTATGTGTTAGGCCAGTGCGGCGAAATTTGGCGTTAATGGGCTATGGCAGCAGACGTGCATTTTCAAACAGCACGACATTGCCTGCATCGCCTCTCCTGTGCTCGTGACCTTATCGGTTGGATCCTGGATGACTGGAAAACCGTGGTCTGGTCAGATAAGCCCCGATTCAGTTGGTAAGAGCAGATAATCGAGTTCGAGTGTGGCGCAGACCCCACGGACCCAAATTGTCAACAAGGCACTGTGCAAGCTGATGGTGTTTCCATAATGGTGTGGGCTGTTTCCATAATGGTGTGGGCTGTGTTTACATGGAATGGACTGGGTCCCCTGGTCCACCTGAACCGATCATAGACCGGAAGCGGTTATTTGTGCACTTCACGTTACCAAACAACGATGGAATTTGTGTAGATGATAATGCGCCTTGTCAGCAGGCTACGATTGTTCACGATTGGTTTGAAGAACATTCTGGAGAATTCGAGTAAATGATTTGGCCACCCAGATCGCCCGACACGAATCCCATCGAACATTCTTGGGACATAATCGACCGGTCAGTTCGTGTACAGACTCCTGCACCGGCAACACTTTCGCAGCTATGGACGGCTATAGAGGCAGCATGGCTTAATAATTCTTAAGGGGACTTCCAACGACTTGTCGAGTTCTTGCCAAGTCGAGTTGTTGCACTACGCCAGGCAAAGGAAGATCCGACACGACATAGAGGTATCCCATCACTTTCGTCACCACAGTGTGTGTGAACATTTCAGGTCGCGCGCAAAAGTGCACTGAAGCACAAGGGGGTCATTTTCAGCACCTAATGTAGAGAACAAACTCAATTCGGAAAATATAGGTCATTGCTTTAGCGTATTTGTTATTTCTTAAATATCTAATTATCACATGGTGCGGCATTATAGGAAATTTCATTGTGGGGCCTTACTTCATCCCAGTGGCGTTAAATGGAAATACGACGCACATTTTACGAGGAACATTTTTCCTGTTCTTCTGGAAGAGGTACCACTAGATAAGCAACTCTTTCGTTCCAAGACGACGGCGGTCCATCACATTTTTCCCGTGTTACGCAAACAAAGATAGACAACGCTATTTTGTCGAAAGTCGACATGTTGAGAAACGTGGCTGTTGTACTATAAGGTTTATAATTTATAAAAAAAAACTGCTACCAGCCACATGTGGCTGGTAGCTGTTTTTTATAAATTATAAATTTTAAAGATAGACAAGTTACCTGACCGTTGGATAGAATGGAATGCTGCAATACAATGACCTGACCGGCCAGGTCACCGTATTTTACTCTTCTTTATTTCTTTTTGTGAGGAGCACTGAAAGATGCAGCCTGTCACGAAGCCCCCAACTACGCCAGACGATATGTGCCATAGAACAGCCACAGCATGCAACAACATATTATATAATGTACTTTCACCTGTTCATCTATCGATCGGCGATTGCAGTCGATGGTAAAAAAAATTGAGGACATGGTAAAGCAATATTCAAAACTACCTTTCCTTAAGAAAAGTATTTATTTTGAGAGTTCTGGATAAAATGTTTAATTCATTTTAAGTGTATTCTATGCAACTGCTGCAATTTCAAGTAGACTCCATCAAACACAGGAGATAGACAAGATTGTAAGGCTAAATTCCTAATGTCGTTGACTTTATATATTGAACAAGCCGGAAGGGAATTAAAATTGAGGGAGAAGAAATAAAAACTTCGTGGTTTGCCGGTCACATTGTAATTCTGTAATAGATCAGCAAGAGCAGGTGTCTTGAAAATAAGTCTTGTACGGGAGTGAAACATGGGGCATCAGCATTTCGTACCAGAAGGTAATTGAAGCTTTCAATATGTGGTACTATAGAAGAATGTTTAAAATTGGATGGGTAGATCGAATGACTGATGCGGAAATAACTGAATCGAATTGGGAAAAGAAGAAATTTGTGGCACAGAAAGGATCGGTCAGTAGAATGCACCCTGAAGCATCCAGGAATTGTCAATGTAACAGAGGGAAATGTGAAGGGTAGAAACTACAGAGGGAGACCAAAACTTGAATACAGTAAGTAGGCTCAAATATTGACGTAGGTGGCAGCAGTTTCGCAGAGACCGAGAGTTTTGCGCAGTATAGACTAGCGTGGAGAGCTGTCTTCGGATTGAAAACAGCAAGAGTGCCCATCTTCGGTTGAACCAGCTAATACAGCGACACGCGCAGGCAGATGTACGAGAAAATACTGATAATAAGTAATGTCTCCGAATTTTTTATGTGAACACTCTTAAAGCTTTTTTAAAAAAAAGACTGTATTAACATTCCGCATCTTTATTCTTCATTTCTGCATATTTTATTTCTCATCAGTCACCTTGTAGAATAATACATTTCTCCCAACGAGAGACCACTTGGTTGATACTGTCACTGTAGAATGTCTGACTTTGTTGACGCCGGCCGGTGTGGCCGTGCGGTTCTAGGCGCTTCCGTCTGGAACCGCGTGACAGCTACGGTCGCAGGCTCGAATCCTGCCTCTGGCATGGATGTGTGTGATGTCCTTAGGTTAGTTAGGTTTAAGTAGTTCTAAGTTCTAGGGGACTGATGACCTCAGATGTTAAGTCCCATAGTGCTCAGAGCCATTTGAACCATTTGAACTTCGTTGACGGAGCCTCAACCTCATCTCTGCTTGCACCGCTTCATCACTATCAAAGTTAATTCTTCGAATGTATTCATTAAGTTTTCAAAACACTCCAATCTCTTGTCACAGACGTTGTCAGCACCAGCGTTTCTTTCATTGCGAGCACGAACAATCTAAGTTCGCGGATTACTGATGTCGATACCATCATCACCGTACACAGCTTTTATTCTTCTATGGATTTTAATTTGATGTATCTTTTCTGCAGATAGAAACTCGATTACAGCACGCTGTTTCTCGCGTACCGACATATTTACACACCGCCATGTTGTAGCCGATATTGAGAACAGAATTAAAAAATATAAAAAAATTGACGGTATTACATTTCAGTTCACCCTCATGTAAACTGCAGTCTGAAAAATGATGCACATTGCTCTGACTTCTCAATGTATTTCATTTGAAAGAGTCATTTAAGTCCGGAGATGGATTAGTCAAAATTTTTACCGTACATTTCCAAACATAACGGATAAAGTGGATTCTGTATGCTTATAATTATAGATAAGCATCAATTCCGACGCTAATTTAAACTATGTATTCCTGGAATTCTGCGTTTGCTGATGTGTTGGTATTACGTGAAAAGTGGGAGATAATGTCCAGCTGGATTCAGTGCAACGGAAACCAAAAGATGTAGGCAGTTCTTCGTCGAACTTGTTCATCTTTGCGCGAATATTTGCTTGGTGGTTACCCGCAATCCTGCGAAATACACATTGTTAAGTATTTGAAAAATTTTGAATTTTTTCCTCCACTAAGTTGCAGAAAGGAAGAACGCGCCGAGAGGCCTTAGCGCAGATTACCGTTTTTTGTTACGACGCTGAGGAGACAAAACACACAAAACAAGGCTTTGCTTACGCAAGTCGTCACGCCTACTACTTTCCGTTGCTACAAAACAAGCCAAGGGCTTGAAGTAGAAGTCAATGAAGCAAGCGTTTGCAGGGGTTCTTTATTAAAGGATCCAATACTGCTTATACCTATCATTTGCATTTCTGTTCGACGAAATGACAGCGGCGATGGTAGCTGCGACAGGTTA
Source organism: Schistocerca gregaria (assembly GCF_023897955.1). Lineage (NCBI taxonomy): Eukaryota > Metazoa > Arthropoda > Insecta > Orthoptera > Acrididae > Schistocerca > Schistocerca gregaria. Next base: position 433,505,409 of record NC_064921.1, read on the forward strand.
AAGTTAAGAAGCTTATGATCTTAGTCATCTTTTGCGTGTACATTACTGTCGTAGGACAGAAATCCATCCGAAATAATGATGTGTGTGTTTCTGTGTCCAGTGCGTCATTTTATCTATAGAAACTTTACTGAAAAAGCGCAGATCGGATCGGCGTGCTTGCTGCACCGTGCCCATTTATTGTAGAACCGCTTTGGTTGAAGCTGAACAAGTCCAACTGAATGAGATGAACTACCTTTTAGAATTTGAATTTAGCGTATCGCAAACTTCGAAGAGACGAGGGAGAAGTCTGATTCCACAATGTCTTACCCCGCATATTATGTAATGTTCACTCTATCCTAGCGATGCAGTATTTATTTTTTTCGAAATTACAGTTTGTCTCTTCGAGGACAGTGTGGTACGTTTCGAATAGGAACCTTTCCAATAATAGCTCAGTCTAAAAACACGACGTTCCCGTGCTGCAGGAAGGAAAAGGTGGAAATGTATTCCAGCGTCCTGCGTTTACGGGGCGAAATAGCGATAGGATTTTACCATGACACTCGTAATTACAGGTCCTACATCTGTAGTCAACTAACCTGTATGGGAACAATCTCAATACTAAGGGACCAACGAAATACTCAATGCCTCTTCTTGACTGCTTGTACGAATTCTGTGCGCCGATTTTAGTGAGATGTGGGCGTATCATATTCAGACCAGAAACACATGTTGGATTTCGTGACTGAATGCATAACGAAGAAGCATATGATTCCAAAACCTGTGGTTTTCAATTATTTATGCATAGAGTAAGATGCAGCATCAGAGACAACTTTACTTCGTTAATGTAAAGAAAGTTTTGCAGCAGCGCAGCAGATGACTCACTTTTCTGCTTTCTACTTTCCTCGATTCAGATCTAGTTGTGGACAGGATTCTTTGCGTGTTACGGCACAACGGCCTGCCATAAAAAGCCCACGACAAAATATTGCGACAATGCACCACAGTGCATACTAAGCTTTACACGAGGAGTGCTGTAACACGACCTAAACATGTATAATATTTACATTGGTTGTAAACATTTTACAACACGTAAGCTGCCATCGGCGCACCAGTGCGCCCGGCCGATACTGGTGCACATGCCGTGGAAACGCCTGCGCGGCGAGAGACGCAGCTGTTGCGAGGCACCGCGATTTAGTCGGGCACAGCCATTCGGTGAGGTTTATTCGGCAGGCACTCGAAGAACCTATTGTTTTCAATTTTTACGGGTGCGGTTCGGGTTTTTTCCCCTACAGTTTTTCGCTGTTGTTGGACTGAAAATGGAAAACAATCGTGACACGGCGGGCCCTTCAAAACCTAAGAAACGTAAAATACGGGACACAATAAACGTACAAAAACTAACGGATGCGGAATTAGTACGAATATTAGAAGAAAGCTATTTGGAAACGGAATTGGCCAGTGGGGAGGATGGGTGGGAATCCAGTGAAGAGGCCGACGGAGTCGCGTTTACTTTGGATGAGTCTGTAGAAATGACTGTGAATCCAAGCGACAGAGAAAGGGCAGAGAGAGTGGTAACGTAGCTGATACAAGTATTTCATGGGAAAGAGAGCCAGTTGGAATAGTAAATTGCCCGTTTATAAAAAAATGAGGGACTGCTAGTTGAACCAACCGGAAATGCTCTCTTAGATTATTTTCGCCTTTTGCTGACGGATGAATTTCTATTGAAAATTGTAGAAGGAACAATTCGAAACGCAGTTGAATTATTTCTTTATGTGGGAACCAAAGAACAATCACGAATTAATTGTTGGAAAGATGTGACGGTTAGCGAATTATTAGTGTTCTTGGGAGTTTTCCTGCGCCTGGGAAATGTAAAGATGAGGAAATTGCAGGACTATTGGAAAAAGGACACTCTATTTCACATGAAAGGAATTGCCGATAGTATTTCATGTAAACGTTTTCTCTAATACTACGTGCATTGCATTTTTCTGAAAATTCAAAACAGAGCGGACCAAAACCATCCGACAATACATAAAATAAAATTTTTTTCAATGAAAGGATGTGCCAAGTGTACTACCCTGGACGGGAACTGTCACATGACGAATCAATGATCCTTTGGCGTTGAAGATTACTTTTCCGCCAATACATCAAAAATAAAAAAAGCACAAATATGGCATAAAGCTATATATTTTGACAACTTCCACTGGAATGGTCCTAAAACTCGCGGTATACACTGGCATGCTGGACGGTTTAAGAGGAAGAGCAATGCGCAAACAATTGCTCTTCATTTGCTGGATGAAAAGATGAATGCTGGTCACCACGTGTACATGGACAATTACTATAGTACCTTCGCATTTGTTAGGGTGCTCCTGGACAAGAAGACTCATAGAACGGCAACTCTGAGGGCGTATAGGAAGGATACACCCAAGGAAATACAGAAGGCAAAATTAGGAAAAGGTGAAGCCGTTGCCAGACTTGTGTTAGGAGTTGATAGGTACGCGGCTTGATAAGAAGAAGGTTTGCTACATTTCTAATGCATTTACAAATGAGTTGGTGAGGTTGAAAACAAAAGAAAGGAGAATAAATCTAAGTCCTTGGCCAATGTAAACTACAATAAATTTATGTCGGAAGTTGATCGGCACGATCAGAGCTTATCATATTACCTCTCGGAACAAAAAACCATACGCTGGTACAAGAAACTTTTTATCCGCGTTATGGAAATGATGCTGACAAACGCACATGCCCTACACAATAAATATTCTGGCACAAAAATGCCTCTCCAAGAATTTAGACTCGGTATTACAAGAGCACTGTTGCCACAAAAGCAGGTAGAACGACCCGTCAGAAATCCCCCAAATGTTGTGGTAAAACGAGAATCAACTGGAAAATCAAAAACACAGAAAAAAGTGCAGCTCATGCGCCAGACGAAGACAACGAACAGGCACGATTTATGAGTGCCCAGATTGCCCAAATAAAGCAGGGTATTGTTTGAATTGTTGTGTTATTCACCACCTTTAACGACAGATAGCACTTTCGTTGTTCTGTCATTTTTCGACATTTTTGCTTAGGTACTGTTCTTTAACTTTGTATATGTTTTATTTGTCTGAGTGTAATCGGTAAAGTTCTTGATTGTATCTTTTCTGAGATTTGACATACATTGTATTCCAGAAGTTTCTTCAAGCTCTTGTGTTTGTTTTTGAATGCTGTTTCTACTATATTTTTTGTTCAATAAATATTTCGTTTGTCAGTAGGCTGTTTCGTTTTATTTTTGAATATAAAATAAGAATGTAGTACCCTGAACTGTCACAATTTTCAGGAAAAATAAACGGGACGCACTAGCGCGTTCATGGCCACCCGCTACAAAAGGTTGTCTTATATGCCACTGACGCCTTATTCACGAGAGTAAATTTTATCTTTTACTTATAAAAGAAATTCATTTCATATTACTTTTCGCAATACAGATTGATATTCTATTAAAAAAATAATAGGTTACGTGGCAACGCAAGGCCAATTACAGTGGCAGCTAACGTGTTAAAGTGGTCGTATGCGTTCCCGTAATTACCTGTCCAATGTTGTTGTTGTGGTGTTCAGTCCGAAGACTGGTTTGATGCAGCTCTCCATGCCACTCCTTTCCTGTGCGAGCCTCTTCATCTCCGAATAACTACTGCAACCTACAACCTTTTGAATCTGCTTACTGTATTCATCTCTTAGTCTGCTTCTACGATTTTTACCCCCCACACTTCGTTTCAGTACTAAACTGGTGATCTCTCGATGTTTCGGAATACGTCCTATCAACCGATACCTTGTTTTGGTGAAGTTGTGCCCTAAATTTCTTGTCTCTTCAGTTCTGTTCGCTACCTCCTCATAAGTTACGTGCTCTACCCGTCTAATCCTCAACATTCTTCTGTAGCACCAGATTTCGAAAGCTTCTATTCTCTTTGTGTCTAAACTGATATTCGTCCATTTTTCACTTTCATACATAGCTACACTCCCTACAAATACTTTAACATCAGACTTCCTGACTCTTAAATCTATATTCGATGACAAAAAATCTTTCTTTTTTTAAAAATGCTTTTCTTCCCATTGCCAGTCTACATTTCATATCGTCTCTACTTTGGCCATCATCCTTTATTTTGCTGCCCAAATAGCAAAACTCATTTACTGCTTTAAGTACCTCATTTCCTAATCTAATTCACTTGAGCATCACCTGATTTAATTCGACTACATTTTATTATCCTTGTTTTTGCTGTTGTTAATGTTCATCTTAAATCCTCCTTTCAAGACAATGTCCGAAGTTCTACTTCTCTTGCATGTCCTTTGCTGACTGTGACAGAATTACAGAGTCATCAGTAAACCTCATTTTTTTTTATTTTTTCCCCCTGAACTTTAATTCCTACCCTAAAGTTTTCTTTGGTTTCCTTTACTGCTCGTTCAGTGTACAGTTTGAATAACAGGGGATAGGCTACAACCCTGTCTCGCTCTCTTTTCAACCACTGCTACTCTTTGATGCACCTCAACTCTTCTTACTGCCATCTAGTTTCTGTACAAGTTGGTAAATAGCATTTGGCTCCATGTATTTTACCCCTGCTGCCTTCAGAATTTCAAAGAGAGTATTCTATTCTACATTGTCAGAAGCTTTCTCTAAGCTATACATGTTGGTTTGTCTCTCCTTAATCCTTATTGTAAGATAAATTGGAGGGTGAGTATTGCATTGTGTGTTCCTACATTTCTCTGGAATCCAAACTGAACGTCTACCAGTTTTTCTATTCTGCTGTAAATAACTCTTGTTAGTACTTCGGACCATGATTTATTAAACTGATAGTTCGGTAATTTTCACACCTGTCAGCAACTCCCTTTGTTGGAATTGCAATTGGTACTTTCTTCTTGAAGCCTGAGGGTATTGGGCCTGTCTCATTCATCTTGCGTACCAGACGGAAGAGTTTTGTCATGGCCGTCTGTCCCAAGGCTATCAGTCGTTCTGACGGAATATCATCTACTCCCGGGGCCTTGTTTCGAACTAGATCTTTCAGGGCTTTGTCAAATTCTTCTCGCAGTATCATATCACCCATTTCATCTTCATCCACTCCCACTTCCCTGTCTATAACATTGCCTTCAAGTTTATCTCCCCATCTTAGCTCTTTATATTCATACAGCTGTTACTCTTTTCCCCAAAGGCCTCTTTAATATTCGTGTTGCAGTATCTTCTTTTTTCCTAATGAGATGTGTTGCTAAATCCTTATTTTGTCCGCTAGCCATTCGTGCTTAGCCATTTTGCACTTCCTGTCAATCTGATTTTTTGGCCGTTTATGTTCCTTCTCGCCTGCTTCATTTGCTGCATTTTTATATTTCCTTCTTTCATCAATTAAATTCAATATCTCTTGTATTATCCAAGGATTCCTACTGGCCCCCTGTCTTTTTACCTATTTGGTACTTAGCTGCCTTCACTATTTCATCTCTTAAAGCTGTCCATTCGTTTTCTACTGTATTCCTGTACGCTGTTCTAGACAACTGTTGCCTAATACTTTCAACTTATCGAGGTTGCATCTCCTTAACTTTCTAACCTTTTCCAATTTTTTCGGTTTTAATCCATAGTTCGTGACCAGTAAATTGTGGTCAGAGTCCACATCTGCCCCTGGAAATGTTTTACAATTTAAAACTTGGTTTTTAAATTTCTGTCGTAGCATTATATGATCAATCTGAGAGCTTTCGATTTCTCGAGGTTTCTTCCACGTGTGCAACCTTCTTTTATGATTCTTAAGGCTCTGAGCACTATGGGACTTAACATCTTAGGTCATCAGTCCCCTAGAACTTAGAACTACTTAAACCTAACTAATCTAAGGACATCACACACACCCATGCCCGAGGCAGGATTCGAACCTGCGACCGCAGCAGTCACGCAATTCCGGACTGAAGTGCCTAGAACCGCACGGCCACCGCGACCGGCTGGCTATGATTCTTAAAACCCGAATGAGGGATTATTTTACCTCCGGAAAATTTTACCAAAGAGAACGATATCATCATTTAATCATATAGTAGAGCTGCATGCCTTTGGGAAAAGTTACAGCTGTAGTTTCCACTTACTTTCAGCCGTTCGCTGTAACGGTTCAGTAAGGCCGTTTTGGTGATGTTAAAAGGTCAGATCAGTCAATCATTCAGACTGTTGCCCCTGCAACTACTGAAAACACCGGTGCCCCTGTCCGACGTGACAAGGACTCGACTAATGTCTGTCCATAAATCCCTAAGAGTACGAGGGGATGGAGACCTCTTCTGAACAGCATGTTACAAGGCATCCCAAATCTGCTCAATAATGTTCATGTCTGGGGAGTTTGGTGGCCAGCGGAAGTGTTTAAACTCAGAAGAGAGTTCCTAGAACCACTCTGTAGCAGTTCTGGACATGTGAGTTGTCGCATTGTCCTGTTGGAATTGCCCAATTCCGTCGGAATGTACAGGATGCAAGTGATCAGGCACGATGCTTATGTACGTGTCACCTGTTAGAATCTTATCTAGACGTAACAGAGGTCTCATACCAATCGAACTGCACACGTCCCACACCGTCACAGAGCTCCCACCAGCTTCAACAGGCCCCTGCTGATACGCAGAGTTCATGGATTCATGAGGTTATCTCTATACCTGTATACGTCCATCCGCTCGATACAATCTGAAACGAGACTCGTCCGACCAGGCATGAAGTTTCCAGTCATCTAGTGTAATGTCGGTGTTGGCGGGCCCAGGCGAGTCGTAAAGCTTTGTGTCGTGCAGTCGTCAAGGGTGGGTACATGGAGGGGTCTTCGGCTCCGAAAGCCCATATCGATGATGTGTCGTTGAATGGTTCGCACGCTGACACTAGTGTGTGGCCCAGCATTGAAATGTGCAGCAATTTGCGGAAGGGTTGCACTTGTCACGGTGAACGATTCTCTTCAGTCGTCGTTGGTTTCGTTCTTGCAGGATCTTTTTCCGGCCGCAGCGATGTCGGAGATTTGATGTTATATCGGATTCCTGATACTGACGGTAACACTCGTGAAATGGTCGTACGGAAAAATCCCCAATTCATCGTCACCCCGGAGATGCTGTGTCCCATCGCTCTTGTGCTGACTATAACACCATGCTCAAACTCACTCAAATCTTGGTAACCTGCCATTGTAGCAGCAGTAACCGATGTAACAACTGTACCAGACACTGTTTTATATAGGCGTTGCCGAGCGCAGCGCCGTATTCTGCCTGTTTACGTATCTATGTATTCGAATATACCAGTTTCTTTGGCGCTTCAGTGTATAGTTCACCACGTTTGTTATAATCTTTGAAATATTCGGTAAATTCGCTTGATTTCTCTCTGTTTCTTCAGGAAGCAAGTATACACAATAAATTTTTCAATTTTATTTTGTTCTTATGATTGAACGGAATGGACAGTGTCTTGAAAGGAGGATATAAGATGAACATTAACAAAAGCAAAACGAGGATAATGGAATGTAGTCAAATTAAATCGGGTGATGCTGAGGGAATTAGATTAGGAAATGAGACACTTAAAGTAGTAAAGGAGTTTTGCTATTTAGGAAGTAAAATAACTGATGATGGTCGAAGTAGAGAGGATATAAAATGTAGACTGGCAATGGCAAGGAAAGCGTTTCTGAAGAAGAGAAATTTGTTAACATCGAATATAGATTTATGTATCAGGAAGTCGTTTCTGAAAGCATTTGTTTGGAGTGTAGCCATGCATGGAATTGAAACATGGACGATAACTAGTTTGGACAAGAAGAGAATAGAAGCTTTCGAAATGTGGTGCTACAGAAGAATACTGAAGATAAGGTGGATAGATCACGTAACTAATGAGGAGGTATTGAATAGGATTGGGGAGAAGAGAAGTTTGTGGCACAACTTGACTAGAAGAAGGGATCGGTTGGTAGGACATATTTTGAGGCATCAAGGGATCACAAATTTAGCATTGGAGGGCAGCGTGGAGGGTAAAAATCGTAGAGGGAGACCGAGAGATGAGTACACTAAGCAGATTCAGAAGGATGTAGGTTGCAGTAGGTACTGGGAGATGAAGCAGCTTGCACAGGATAGAGTAGCATGGAGAGCTGCATCAAACCAGTCTCAGGACTGAAGACAACAACAACATGATTTAGTTCTATAAGGTGGAGTTGTTATTTACATTTTAACACTTCCTCAAGGAACCGGCTGTAGGTGCATATGTCACCTGACCTACACTCCTGGAAATTGAAATAAGAACACCGTGAATTCATTGTCCCAGGAAGGGGAAACTTTATTGACACATTCCTGGGGTCAGATACATCAGATGATCACACTGACAGAACCACAGGCACATAGACACAGGCAACAGAGCATGCACAATGTCGGCACTAGTACAGTGTATATCCACCTTTCGCAGCAATGCAGGCTGCTATTCTCCCATGGAGACGATCGTAGAGATGCTGGATGTAGTCCTGTGGAACGGCTTGCCATGCCATTTCCACCTGGCGCCTCAGTTGGACCAGCGTTCGTGCTGGACGTGCAGACCGCGTGAGACGACGCTTCATCCAGTCCCAAACATGCTCAATGGGGGACAGATCCGGAGATCTTGCTGGCCAGGGTAGTTGACTTATACCTTCTAGAGCACGTTGGGTGGCACGGGATACATGCGGACGTGCATTGTCCTGTTGGAACAGCAAGTTCCCTTGCCGGTCTAGGAATGGTAGAACGATGGGTTCGATGACTGTTTGGATGTACCGTGCACTATTCAGTGTCCCCTCGACGATCACCAGAGGTGTACGGCCAGTATAGGAGATCGCTCCCCACACCATGATGCCGGGTGTTGGCCCTGTGTACCTCGGTCGTATGCAGTCCTGATTGTGGCGCTCACCTGCACGGCGCCAAACACGCATACGACCATCATTGGCACCAAGGCAGAAGCGACTCTCATCGCTGAAGACGACACGTCTCCATTCGTCCCTCCATTCACGCCTGTCGCGACACCACTGGAAGGCGGGCTGCACGATGTTGGGGCTTGAGCGGAAGACGGCCTAACAGTGTGCGGGACCGTAGCCCAGCTTCATGGAGACGGTTGCGAATGGTCCTCGCCGATACCCCAGGAGCAACAGTGTCCCTAATTTGCTGGGAAGTGGCGGTGCGGTCCCCTACGGCACTGCGTAGGATCCTACGGTCTTTGCGTGCATCCGTGCGTCGCTGCGGTCCGGTCCCAGGTCGACGGGCAGGTGCACCTTCCGCCGACCACTGGCGACAACATCGATGTACTGTGGAGACCTCACGCCCCACGTGTTGAGCAATTCGGCGGTACGTCCACCAGGCCTCCCGCATGCCCACTATACGCCCTCGCTCAAAGTCCGTCAATTGCACATACGGTTCGCGTCCATGCTGTCGCGGCATGCTGCTGTGTTAAAGACTGCGATGGAGCTCCGTATGCCACGGCAAACTGGCTGACACTGACGGCGGCGGTGCACAAATGCTGCGCAGCTAGCGCCATTCGACGGCCAACACCGCGGTACTTGGTGTGTCCGCTGTGCCGTGCGTGTGATCATTGCTTGTACAGCCCTCTCGCAGTCTACAAATGCTAGAAACGTAGGTTTGCCCTTTCTTAATCTTTCTTCTAAGATAAGTCGTAGGGTCAGTATTGCCTCACGTGTTCCAACATCCTACCGAATCCAAACTGATCTTCAGCGAGGTCGGCATCTACTAGTTTTTCCATTCGTCTGTAAAGAATTTGCGTTAGTATTTTGCAGCTGTGGCTTATAAAACTGATAGTTCGGTAATTTTCACATCTGTCAACACCTGCTTTCTTTGGAATTGGAATTATTACATTCTTCTTGAAGTCTGAGGGTATTTAGCCTGTCTCATACATATTGCTCACCAGATGGCAGAGTTTTTTCAGCACTGTCTCTCCCAAGGCCGTCAGTAGTTCCAATGGAATGTTGTCTACTCCGGGGGCCTTTGTTTCGACTCAGTTCTTTCAGTCTTCTGTCAAACTATTCACACAGTATCGTATCTCCCATTTCATCTTCATCTACATCCTCTTCCATTTCCATAATATTGTCCTCAAGTTCATCGCCCTTGTATAGACCCTCTATATACTCCTTCCACCTTTCTGCTTTCCCTTCTTTGCTTAGAACTGGATTTCTATCTGAGCTCTTGATATTCATACAAGTTGTTCTCTTTTCTCCAAAGGTCTCTTTAATTTTCCTGTAGGCAGGATCTATCTTACCCCTCATGAGATAAGCCTCTACATCCTTACATTTGTCTTCTAGCCATTCCTGCTTAGCCATTTTGCACTTCCTGTCGATCTCATTTTTGAGACGTTTGTATTTCTTTTTGCCTGCTTCATTTACTGCATTTTTATATTTTCTTCTTTCATCAATTACATTCAATATTTCTTCTGTTACCCAAGTATTTCTACTAGCCCTCGTCTTTTTGCCTACTTGATCATCTGCTGCCTTCACTACTTCATCCCTCAAAGCTACCCATTCTTCTTCTACTGTATTTCTTTCCCCCATTCCTGTCAATTGTTCCCTATGCTCTCCCTGAAACTCTGTACAACCTCTGGTTCTTTTAGTTTATCCTTTTTGCAGTTTCTTCTGTTAATTTACAGGTCATAACGAATAGATTGTGGTCAGATTCACATTTGGCCCTGGAAATGTCTTCCAACTTAAAACCTGGTTCCTAAATCTCTGTCGTACCATTAAATAATCTATCTGAAACCTTTAAGTATCTCCAGGCTTCTTCCATGTAAACAGCCTTCTTTTATGATTCTTGAACCAAGTGTTAGCTATGATTAAGTTGTGCTCTGTGCAAAATTCTACCAGGCGGCTTCCTCTTTCATTTCTTTGCCCCAGTCCATATTCACCTACTACGTTTCCTTCTCTCCCTTTTCCTACTACCGAATTCCAGTCACCCATGACTATTAAATTTTCGTCTCCCTTCACTATCTGAATAATTTCTTTTATTTGATCATACATTTCTTCAATTTCTTCGTCATGTGCAGAGCTAGTTGGCATATAAACTTGTACTACTGTAGTAGGTGTGGGCTTCGTATCTATCTTGGCCACAATAATGCGTTCACTATGCTGTTTGTAGTAGCTTGCCCTCATTCCTATTTTCCTATTCATTATTAAACCTACTCCTGCATTACCCCTATTTAAATTTATGTTTATAACCCTGTAGTCACCTGACCAGAAGTCTTGTTCCTCCTGTCACCGAACTACACTAATTCCCACTATATCCAACTTTAACCTATCCATTTCCCTTTTTAAATTTTCTAACATACCTGCTCGATTAAGGGATCCGACATTCCACTCTCCGATCCGTGGAACGCCAGTTTTCTTTCTCCTGATAACGACATCCTCTTGAGTAGTCCCCGCCCGGAGGTCCGAATGGGGGACTATTTTACCTCCGGAATGTTTTACCCAAGAGGACGCCATCATCATTTAATCATACAGTAAAGCTGCATGCCCTCGGGAAAAATTACGGCCGTAGTTTCCCCTTAGCTTTCAGCCGTTCGCAGTACCAGCACAGCAGGGCTGTTTTGGTTATTGTTACAAGGCCAGATCAGTCAGTCATCCAGACTGTTGCTCCTGCAACTACTGGAAAGACTGCTGCCCCTCTTCAGGATCTACACGTTCGTCTGGCCTCTCAACAGATACCCCTCCGTTGTGGTTGCACCTACGGTACGGCTATCTGTATCGCTGAGGCACGCAAGCCTCCTCCCCACCAACGGCAAGGTCCATGGTTCATGGGGGGAGGGCAGTTGTCTTATAGAACAAAATATACACTTTAATTGTCGTTGACAGACATCTAAAATGTATCTCATTTCTGCGATGGGGGAAATCCACCAGGTTTATATTGCATAATCCTGCTGTCTTGCGTTTGACATAGCAGACACGTGAGCAAAGGCCCATTGTGAAAGAAAACTTGTAAAAGAAAGGTGATGTCAGCCTGGTGGGAGTTCATTGTCATACTTCTAAAGTAGACCTTCGGCGTGCATTACGAAAATGTGCTGACGTAATAGATATCGATGTCACGGAAGGGCCGCGTGCATTGCGTGTGCGATCGACACGCGATCTTCGCTTCGTAATGTCTAGTTGAAACTTCGTCATGCGGCTGGCTATTATATTTTCTTAAGACCACCGCACACAATAAAATAATTTGTCAAAGTTTACAATGTTTGCCACATATTTGATTGTGTACAGTATTGTTTGACGTGTTTATCAAATATACAAGATAGTCCATCTGAAGTTTCGAATGAGATTATCTCGAAAACTATACATCGGGTAAAAATAGCGGGTCAGAACAGTTCGTAAGCTCAAAGGGGACATGAAATGATGCTACACGTGCCCCCCTTCGGTGGGGTGGGCGAGGGGGGGTCAACTTCTAAATCTTAAATGGAAACTCCCTTTTTTAGTGCAGATTCGGATTCTCCATAAAAAAGTAATCAGGTTGTGTCTGAAACATTTTTCACCATTGACAGATGGCACTGAAATAGAGAAAAATTTTGAATGGGGTAAGAACTCCGATTTATTTAGAATGATCCGAGAAGGACGCATCAAATCGATACAAAATGTGCACCAATTTTTTCATTACGCCAAATTAAGTTTTTTACAAAGTGTATCCTACCCGCCACAGATTTTGATGGAGGGAGGCGGAATGGTATTAAAATCTCGTTAGGGAACTCTTCACAGTTGCATTACTCACCCGACTGTAGTGCTACCGTGGCCAAACTGCGAACTATGGCTCAGTATAAAGGTCGGTGCAATGCGATCAGACGTCACTTCAGTTTCAGATTGTGAACCGTAAACATCAGCTGACGAAAGTAAATTATTCTTTAGCAAAATCTGGCTCACTATCCACCTACAGAGATTGTTGATATGATGTTAATTTTAGGTGAATGCCATAACAATTACGCTATAGCTACTCAATTGTATGCGAATCGTTTCCCAAACAGACGACATCCAAGCGAAAACATTATTCGAAATTGCACTCAACGAGCTCGAAATGGATTCATGCACCGTCCACCTCGTCATCGGGAATACATTGAAAATGACGCTCGTACCGTTCTCGCCTGTGTTCAACTGGATCCCGAAATTAGTAGTCGTGCGATTCAGAGACAAACTGGAATACCGAAATCAACTGTTTTGAGAATTTTGAAGGCACATAAATATCATGCATATCTTATCACACTGACACAGGCATTAACGCCGAAAGATATGCAAATACGCATGCGTTTCTGCCAATGGGCCTTGGAAATGATAAGAAGTGACAATGATTTTTTTTAGATAGGTATGTTCACCGATGAAGCCACATTCAACAACAATGGTGAATTAAATCGTCATGATTGTCATTATTGGGCCCCCTGTCAATCCACACTGCACAGACCCGTTAACAATCAACACAAATGGTAGTTAATGGTCTGGTGTGGAATTTTAAACGGTTATTTGATAGGACCGTATTTTTATTATTATTTTTAGCGAAATGTTACTGGAGAATCTTATTTACAACTTCTCCGCGATGATTTGTTGGAGCTAATGGAAGATGTTGATTTAGAAACTAGGCAACGAATGTGGTTACAAAATGATGGAGCAGCTCTCCATTATGCTAAAAATGTGCGGAACGTTTTAAATTTTCGTTACCCTGGTCGGTGCACAGGACGCAGCGGACCAATTCAGTGGCCCTACGTCCACCAGACCAACATCTCCAGATTTTTTCTTGTGGGGTTATTTAAAAAGTACTGTTTATGAAAGACAGCCCACTACCAGAAACGATATGGAGCAAAGCATTCGAAGAGCGTGTACAGCCATACCACGGGATGTGCTGCTCAAAACTGTGGACAACTTTCGTAGGCGATTGACTTTATGCATTGAAGCAAATGGGGATAATTTGGAACAATTTCTTCGGGCTAATTTCATTAATTAAGCACCCCAAATCGTGAGAGGCAGAGGACTCACACTAATGAAGCACCACAACATGTGAGAGGCAAGGGGACTCACACTTACGAAGCACCTCATGGGAAAATCATTCTACTACGTCCATGTCGTTGTTCCTGGGTAACGCTAAAAGTAGGATACAGTACATTTTGTACAAAAATAGCTTAATTTGACGTAACGAAAGAATTGGTGCACATTTTTTATCGATTTGATGTGTGTTTCGCGGATAATTCTAAATAAATCAGAGTGCTTCCCCAAGTTTACTTTTTTATCTATTTCAGCGCCATCTGTCAATGGTTTAAAAGTATATTTCAGACAAAACTTGATTACCTTTTTGTGGAGAATCCGAATCTGCAATAAAAAATGGTTTCCATTTAAGATTCAAAAGTTGCCTCCACCACACACAAGGGGACGGGTGCTGGAGATCAAGTGTAGTAGCACTTGATGTCCCCATTTGAGCTTACGAACTTGTGTCTCCCACGATTTTCCCGATGTATAGTTTTCGAGATAATCTCATCCGAAACTTCAGATGGACTCCCCTGCAGAAAGTGTTTGATGTGTTTGGAAGAAATTTTGACTGCTGGAAAATTCGACAAGATGGCGAACGTTGCACGTGGGATAAAGATAAATAACACGGAAGAGAATCTTTGAATAAGGAACAAAAATGCAATTACGCTCTTCAACAGGAAGAAAAGTGGACACGCCGAGAAGGGAAATTGTGCTGGCGTTAAAAAACGAGTGCGCAAAACTTAAGGACGAAAGTAACCTACGCATGTTATGTCACTGTCAAGTAACATAGTTCGATGAAACGTGGACCACAGAAAGAATTGCTGCAGTATGGTACAGAAGTCAGTACATCCATGCTGCAGTATGGCTCTCAACAACATAACAGTTCGACCACCAAAACAATCGTGTTCGACAATGTTGGACGTACCCTCACATGGGGAGAGGTGGAAACACGTAATGCACGAAGGAATATTGTCGAACGTGATCGTTGTGGTGATCCAGGTCTTATGGTGTGGGGAGGGATAATGTTGCATGGGCGTACTGACCTCCAAATCTTTGAACACTGTACACTGATTGGTCAGTCGTTACTGTGACACTATACTCCTTCATCATGTGCGTCTTTTCAGGGGTACGTTCGATCCTAACTTCCTTTTAATGCGAACAGTGCGCGAGCACATCGTAAAGTGCAACTTTCTTCCAACCTTGTGGCCAGCACGTTGCATAGCATGAATTGCCGTCCGTCGTGATAACACACTCTTAATGAGCCGGCCGGAGTGGCCGTGCGGTTCTAGCCGTTGCAGTCTGGAACCGAGCGACCGCTACGGTAGCAGGTTCGAATCCTGTCTCGGCCATGGATGTGTGTGATGTCCTTAGGTTAGTTATGTTTAATTAGTTCTAAGTTCTAGGCGACTGATGACCACAGGAGTTGAGTTCCATAGTGCTCAGAGCTATTTGAACCATTTTGAACCACACTCTTATGAATTTTTGGAAATTTGTGGTAAGGTCTTATAGGACCAAACTGCTGAGGTCACCGGTCCCTAAGCTTACACTCTACTTAATCTAACTTACAGTAACTAACGCTAAGGACAACACATCCATGCCCGAGGGAGGACTCGAACCTCCCAATGGGCGGAACAGCGCGGACCGTGACAAGGCGTCTCAACCGCGCGGCTACCCCGCACGGCAAGTCACTCTATTGAGAACCATGTTGTCCAGGGGAACATCATAAATCGCGGTTGCTTAAGTGTAATTATTGTCTTTTAATAAAAGTGTCATTTGTGTTCGTCTCGTGACGCTTTTCTTTCAGTTGCATTCTGTGCTATACTGTAGCAGTTCTTTGTATGTACGTTCGAAGTCTAGTCGAGCTGTGTTACATGGCGGTGAAACATCATGCGAAAGTTAATTTCGTCCTTGAGTTTCTTGCACAGAACTGTAGGATGGAGGATATAGAGCATTAACTTCATCCGGCCGGGGTGGCCTAGCGGTTCTAGGAGCTACAGTCTGGAACTGCGCGACTGCTACGGTCGCAGGTTCGAATCCTGCCTCGGGCATGGATGTGTGTGATGTCCGTAGGTTAGTTATGTTTAAGTAGTTCTAAGTTCTAGGGGACTGATGACCTCAGAAGTTAAGTCCCATAGTGCTCAGAGCCATTTGAACTATTAACTTGAATGGAGGAGAATGAGGAACGACAATGATCGTGGCCTATTCAAGGAACCAGTTTTCCTGTTACTTCGCGGTTGAGCCGCAGTTACAAATTTGTATGTTGATACCCCTCGATCATTGGGGTTAAACTGTATTTATAACCACAGATCTTGCCCTAAGTGAATGTTCATCTTTCCCCAACACTTGTCGAGGATGGTGCACCTCGAATAGCCACAGACGTGTATTATGTAGGCGTCAGTGTGTCCAAAACAAATACATATTTGTCGTTTTTGTACCATGTGGTGTCCGTACTACGCTTTTTTTCTTTTTTTTTTTTTTAAGTGGAAAAGCTAATCTGCGCTTTCTTAGATAGTGTTACAACGCTGTGCCGGAAGCTCTCCCAGATAGCACGAAATGACCAATGGCGAAAAAGTTTCTTCTCCTCCTCTCTCTCTCTCTCTCTCTCTCTCTCTCTCTCTCTCTCTCTTTCTCTTTCTTTCACTCTTCCTCTTCTCTCTTTCTCTCCCTCTCCTACACACACACACACAAGTGCGCGCCTCACTTAATTTTATAACATTTACTTAGTGTCGTGTGTGTACCAGGGAGTTGATGCCTTAGGAAAACCTTCGCGCTTAACCCCCTGTCCACACAGAGATAATTACCATATCTTCTGCACTTTTATCTGCCATTTCGCTGTTTACTGACCTCATACCTCCTCGAGTAAGTGCGCTGGAATTACTGTTTTAGGAGGTGGGGAAAACTATATTTTATATTTTTGTCAATTGCTTTTCGTGTACAGCCAAGCTGCCAAAGCCATACCACATACGCTCCTCAAAAAAATTGCACCATTTGCACGTCTGTAAACGAGTCAGGGCTTAGATTGGAAGGGTGCAGAAAATGGAGAAAAAAGCTTTAGGGGGGAAAAACGTTACTGCAAAATAAAAACAAAGCAATGATGGGAATAAAGGCAGTCTGATGAAAAATGCACGTCTTCCCATAGCCGTGAAATTAAAATATACTGTTGGATAGCATTCAGTACCGTTTTCAATATCATAGGCGACTCCATTCATTTGATTGCTGACTGCTGGAGAGAGATGGTAACGATATTGGTGCACCGAGTTTATGCATTACCTTTTTTAAAGGCGAAATCACCGCCGAAATGTTAATTCTAGAGCTGAGTAGAAGGTTGGAAGATCCTGTACTCACGCTGCCCAGTCCTCAGTTTACTCACGATGTCGATGGGGTCCTCTGGAAGATAAACATTTTTTTACATCGAACGTAAATTTGTGTGTTGAGGAGTATTTTCTGGAGGGTAGTTTTATAAAGAATTGAAATGCGTAAAACAAATCGTTGGGACAGGAAAAGAGTTGAAACTTTTGAAATGTGATGCTACAGAAGAATGCCAGAGTCTAGATGGGTAATTGGTTAAGCATTGAAGAAGTTCTGAATCGACTTTGAGGGAAAATAATGGGTTGTTTGATAGGTGAGCATCAAGGAATTGTCAATTTGATAATGGAAGGTGGTGTAACGGATAAAAATTTTAAAGAGAGACCTAGCTTTGACTTTAGTAACAGGTTCAATTGTATGGGGGCTGCAGTAGTTCTGCGGGGTTGAAGTGGCTTACACAGAATTACATCAAACCCTTCTTCGGATTGAAAACCACAACAAGAACATCGATACTGCCGTCTGACCTCCGTACACAGCATTGTGTGGTTTTCCAATGGACGCCAGAGCGTCCAGTTTGATCGCCTGAAGATGGTCACTCTTAGTTTGTGAGACAAATACAGCCGATAATTGCCACCGGAGAGTGCTGTGAGCGTAGGTCTGTAATATTTACCTCCAGGCACCTACGAACCGTAATCTGTAGGTAGCGGTCATGCGCTGTTAGTGTTGACCGTGGGCGACAGTTAGGAAGCTTGGTTTGTGCCTTAGTACAGAACTTGGCTGTCCGGATGGTGTCACTGTGATGCACCCCAATTCAGAGGACGTGTTTCTCTTCAGACAACTCTTCTTGCCGTCAGATGAGAGTGCGCACACATTCTAGATCCGCCCTCACACAGCTCGGGGCAGCTAACTCAGACGTGGACATGGACGGGACATCTATCATCACAGAGACAGCCGTCGGCACACGGGACGAGATAGGTAACGTGATTTGCGCACTCAGCACTCTCCAACGGCAGTTATCGACGTTATTTGTATCGCAAACTACAGGGTTTCTTTACGAAAACGGACGCGCGTAAAATAGCCTACGTTAACTCAGTTAGCGATTGTCGAAGAAGAGCAAAGAAAATGGTGAAGAAGATTCTGGTTCAGAATGGTTCAAATGGCTCTGAGCACTATGGGACTTAACATCTATGGTCATCAATCCCCTAGAACTTAGAACTACTTAAACCTAACTAACCTAAGGACATCACACAACACCCAGCCATCACGAGGCAGAGAAAATCCCTGACCCCGCTGGTAATCGAACCCGTGAACCCGGGCGTGGGAAGCGAGAACGCTACCGCACGACGTTCAGAATGGCTCTAAGCAGTACGGGACCTGACGTCTGAGGTCATCAGTCCCCTAGACGCGGAACTACTTAAACCTAACTAATCTAAGGACATCACACACATCCATGCCCGAGGCAGGATTCGAACCAGGCGCCGTAGCAGCAGCGCGGTTCTGGACTGAAGCGCCTAGAACCGCTCGATTACAGGGCCGGCAAGAAGATTCTGGATTCATCGATGGCTTGAACAGCGAATTGCCTGGAGAGGAACACTACATAATGTTTTACAACGATATGAAATACATGCTAGTAGGCTAGAAGTTACTAGTTAACTCAATTGAATTTTTCTCCAGTTTTCGGTTTTAAATTGATTGTAGTTAAGGTGCAGAAGGAGTAGTGTCTGATGTCAGTTCACGCTTGAATAATGTACATATTCTCGATGTTGCACCGACTACCAACACTGAAACAACATACTTCATCACAGAGTTTTCTAGACCGGGGGCCTTGTCGCAATTTCATTCTAATGGAAGAAGCCGCTCACCATCACTGAAAATGGTATTTTCCGGCAAGTTACAAACATGAGATAGTCATTAAACCATTATTTTACAGGAAGTTTCATAATAGTAGAAACTTCCAGTCTGTAACTTCTGTTGCATTCATAGACTGGCAGTCATGCTAAGATTTCTGGCCTCCGAAGAAACATTCCAGTCGCTGGAATCGCAACAAAAATTACATCAGATACAATGTTTATAATAAACAACATTGACTTTTGCGATGATACTTCCATCAAATGAATAAGAAAGAATCAAGAGACTTCTTGGAAACAAAAGGTGAGAAAAAACTGGAAGGAGTTGGGTGGTACTGTTACCTTTTTCTTCACAACTCTTGAGCTCACGTTACTCTCAACCTCGCTACAGCTTCAACATAGCAATCGGCATACGCTGTCTGGAGATTGGCATACTTCTGCAGCACACTAGTCGTGACGCTAAAAACGTCAACTACAGGAAGCCTTTACGTTCCAATATGTAGCTTCCTGCCATTTTGTTAGAACAAATCGTAAGTAAAACGAAGCGTTTTCGAGAGATCCTCAATTTGCTAACGCTTTGAAAAAGCTAATGTTCATGCCGCATACTCTGCAATAAAAAAATATTAAATACGGAGTTTAGGTCTGTGCAGTATGGTGGCTCCAAAGCTCTGCTTGTGAGGTAAAAACGATGTCGCCATGTTCCTCTCCACGAGGCAAAAATCTGAGAGCCAGATTCTTTATTTTGAGCTCCGCAGTGTAGTGGAATCTGGAATTCCATGCTGTGATGTCAGCAGCTCCTCGTCCACTTGCGTTTTCTCGTTTCGTGAGAGGAAGGCTTAAGTGTGAAATGACCCTTCGTGCACAAGCTGCGTTGTCTCCTTGACGATTGGGAACAGAACGCGCTCTGCTGAACTGCACTAACTATAAGAGTGCAGGCTTACTTTACCTCTTCTGTACAAGTGACCGTACATAGCAATTTGTTGTGGTCGAAAGAGTATTGAGGAAAGAGTATTCAATAAAAGATACAAAAAATACAAATTATGCGGGTGTTGCAATTTTGAGAAGTTTTCTTGTTACATTTGATTCTTTTTATAATTATTTCATAAGAACGCTGATTTTGTTCTCGTGGTGAAGTCCGAAGACAAGTCCGATGCAGCTCTCCACGCTACTCTATCCTGTGGAAGCCTCTTCATTTCCGAATTACTCCTGTGACATATATCCATTTCAACCTGCGTACGTTATTCGCCTATTTGTCTCTCTATAAAATTTTTACTCACCCGCCCACACACTTCCCTCCAGTACCAAATGGATGAGTCCTTATGTCTTAGATTATGTCCTATCAACCGATCCCTTTTTTTAGTCAAGGTATGCCACAAATTTCTTTTCTCCCCAATTCTGTTCAGTACCTTCTACGCGACCTACCCCACTGCTGTGATTTCTTCTGTATAACCACATTTAAAAAAGCTTCTATTCTCTTCTTGTCTGAACTGCTTATCGTCCAGGTTTCACGTACGTACAGGGCTACACTCCAGACAAATACCTTCAGAAATGATTGCCTAACATCTAAATTTATATTCGATGTTAACAAATTTTTCTTTTTCAGAACGTTTTTTGTGGCATTGCCAGTCTTTATATCCTCTCTACCTCAGCCATAATCAGTTATTTTATTTCCTAAATGATGAAACTTATCTACCACTTTTAGTGTCCCATTTCGTAATCTAATTCCCTAAGAGTAGCCTGATTTAATTTACATTCTTTTGTTTTTCTTTCGTTGATGTTCATATTATATTCTCCCGCCCATTCCGTTCACCTGCACACCCAAATATTTCTTCACGAAATTTTTCTTTGGTCTCCTTTACTGCTTGCTCAATGTACAGATTACATCGGGGATGGGATACAAGCCCGTCTCACTCCCTTCTCAACCACTGCTTCCCTGTCACACCCTTCACTCTTATTAGAGCTGTCGGATTTCTGTAGAAGTTTGCATTTGGTACCCTATATTTTACCCTGCCACCTTCATGTTGTAAAGAATGTATTGCAGTTTACGTAGTCAGAAGCTTTCTCTACTCCTACAAGTGCTATAAACATAAATTGGCCTTTCTTCAGTCTGTCTTCTGACATAAGTAATAGAGTCAGTACGGTTTCGCATATTCTTACATTTCTCTGGAACGCAAACTGATCTTCCTCAAGGTCCGCTTCTACAAATTTTGGCATTATTCTGTAAACAATTCGTGTCGGTATTTTGCAAACATGACTTATTAAACAAATAGCACGGTAACGTTCGAAATTGTTCGCGCCTTTTGTCTTCTGAATTGGAGTTACTGCATTTTTCTTTACTTTTAAGGATATATGCCTGTTTCATATATCTTGCACACCAGATGGAATAATTTCGTCATGGCTTGCTCTCCCATGGATCAGTAGTTCAGACGGAATGCCGTCGACTACAGGTGCCTTGCTTCGACTTAGATCTTTCAGAGCAGTCAAATTCTTCTCGCAGTCTCATATTTCCTGATTCAACTTCATCTGTTTCCTCATCCCTTTTTGTAATATAGGCTTATAGTTCATTACCCTTGTATAGCCTCTCTACCCATTCCTCCCATCGTTTAGCTTTCGCTTCTTTGCTTAAGAATAGTTTTCCACCTGAGCTCTAGATATTCATACAACTGTTTCTCTTTTCTCCGAAGGCTTATTTAATTTTCCTGTAGACAGCATCTGTCTTTTCCCTAGTGAAATACGCTTCTAAGTCGTTACATTTATCCTCTACTCATTCCTGCCTAGCCATATTGCACTTCTTGCCAGTCTCATTTTTTAGACGTTTGTATTCTCTTTTGCTCTTTCGCCTGCTTCATTTGCTGGATTTTTATATTTTCTCCTTTCATCAGTTAAATTCAATATTTCCTATGCTACTCAAACATTTCTGCTAGACCTCATCTTTTTACACATTTGATCCTCTGCTGCCTTGACTACTTCATGTCACAAAGCTACCCATTCTTCTTTTATTGTATTTCTTTCCCCTGTTCATGTCAAAGGTTCCCTAATGCTGCCTCTGAAACTCTCAACAACCTTTAGATATTTCAACTTATCCAAGTGTCATCTTCTTAATTTCCCACATTTTTGCACTAACTAATTATAACAAGACAGCATTGTAACTCGCAGTACGAAAAAGTAAAAATACCTTAAAACATTGAGAGGGGAGGAAATACGTAGGCAAAAAAGTGCAATATACCGACTTGTTGTACAAAACATTCTCGGACTTCTTGCCTCTTCAGTGTAGGATAGATCCTTATTATCATACCGACTTGTTCTTAAGTGAAATTACGACTTAATCTTCTGAGTACACTGTTGCTTACAAAAGGTAATGATTAGCAACATGTGTATATCACCCAACAGACAGCCCATAGGGTGCATCGAAAGTTTTTTTTTGTAGTCTGACTCATTTATATGGGCGGAACAGTACTGGTCCGTGTTTCATAAGCATTATGCGTTTAGTGTTCCTTCCGGAAGGGAGCACGTCGTACACTACTGGCCATTAAAATTGCTACACCAAGAAGAAATGCAGATGATAAACGGGTATTCATTGGACAAATATATTATACTAGAACTGACGTGTGATTACATTTTCACGCAATTTGGGTGCATAGGTCCTGAGAAATCAGTACCCAGAACAACCGCCTGTGGCCATAATAACGGAGTTCATACGCCTGGGCATTGAGTCAAACAGAGCTTGGATGGCGTGTACAGGTACAGCTGCCCATGCAGCTTCAACACGATACCACGGTTCATCAAGAGTAGTGACTGGCGTATTGTGAAGAGCCAGTTGCTCGGCACCCACTGACCAGGACGTTTTCAATTGGTGAGAGATCTGGAGAATGTGCTGGCCAGGGCAGCAGTCGCACAATTTCTGTATCTAGAAAGGCCCGTACAGGGACTGCAACATGCGGTCGTGCATTATCCTGCTGAAATGTATGGTTTCGCAGGGCTCAAATGAAGAGTAGAGCGACGGGTCGTATCACTTCTGAAATGTAACGTCCACTGTTCAAAAGGGCCGTCAATGCGAACAAGAGGTGACCGAGAAGTGTAACCAATGGCACCCCATACCATCACGCCGGGTGATACGCCAGTATGGCGATGACGAATACACGCTTCCAATGTGAGTTCACCGCGAGGTCGCCAAACACGGATGCAACCATCATGACGCTGTAAACAGAACCTGGATTCATGCAAAAAAATGACGTTTTGCCATTCGTGCACCCAGATTCGACGTTGATTACACCATAGCTGGCGCTAGTGTCTGTGATGGAGCGTCAAGGGTAACCGCAGCCATGGTCTCCGAGCTGATAGTCCATGCTGCTGCAAACGTCGTTGAACTGTTCGTGCAGATGGTTGTTGTCTTGCAAACGTCTCCATCTGTTGACTCAGGGATCGAGACGTGGCTACACGATCCGTTACAGCCATGTGGATAAGGTGCCTGTCATCTCGACTGTTAGTGACACGAGGCCGTTGGGATCCAGCACGACGTTCCGTATTACCCTCCTGAACCCACCGATTCCATATTCTGCTAACAGTCACTGGATCTCGACCAACGCGAGCAGCAATGTCACGATACGATTAACCGCAGACGCGGTAGGCTACAATCCGAACTTTATGAAAGTCGGAAACGTGATGGTACGCATTTCTCCTCCTTACACGAGGCATCACAACAACGTTTCACCAGGCAACGACGGTCAACTGCTGGTTGTGTATATGAAATCGGCTGGAAACTTTTCTCATGTCAGCACGTTGCAGGTGTCGCCACCGGCGCCAACCTTGTGTGAATGCTCTGAAAAGCTAATCATTTGCATATCACAGCATCTACTTCCTGTCGGTTAAATTTTGCGTCTGTAGCACATCATCTTCGTGGTGTAGCAATTTTAATGGCCAGTTGTGTACATTTTTTTTCATTATTTACAGGCTTTGTTCTTAAAAAGTACAGTTTTCTAATTTTCGTGGTTGGTTGAGGTGGCGCATCTGTTAAAAAAGAAAAGAAGGGACCGTCCTTTGCGTCTGGAGTAGGATAATGCTTCATCCGTCCTGATTAGATTGAGTATTTTTTCAGACATTTTTATCTCGGTCGCTTCTCTTCAAACGCTGTCCCAGAAATCATTTGTTCGTTTAGTAATAAATCTTTCGTCGAATGCATTTCGGTGTCTGTTTTCCATATTATATTCTGCTACCTCTGTTTGTAAGCGGGAATTCGTGTAGTATATCGGGCAGTTCTGTAGTGCGCCCAGTCTGTCCAACTTGAAACTGTCCACACCCTCGCGGTATTTTGTATGTTCCTGGCGTTCTTAGGCTTACATCATCTTTCACCGGTCTCATAAGTTGTCGAATTTTTTATTCTGTTGTGAAGTCTGAATCGATTCCAGGACTCCTTAAAGGTTGGCTATCTTTCCTGATATTGAGCCATAGAACGGTAAAAACGAAAGCTTCTATGTGTTCACCTCAGTGGGCTTCCGTTTACGAGTCTTTGGTGAAATGGCTTTCTAAATTTGATGGTGGTTGTAGCCGTTTTCTATTGACATTTTCTGTAAGTGGCTCATTGCTTTCGGCAGGTTTTTAGCGGCTGAAATTGCTTTCGCTCAATGCCTTGAGGTCCTCAAAACAGGACGTGATGGGTGATAGTTGCTGGTAGCGTGCAGATACCGGTCCTTCTGGGTGGGTTGTCGGTAAGCACTGTGGCTGAGGCACCGTCCGACAGCATTTCACATCCATGAGACCGTACAACGAATATGTCGTCGACATAATGGTAAATGCAAGTAGGGTTTGCAGGAGCCATGTCCAGCACGATGGTCTCAAAGTATTTCGTTAACGGGACATCAAATAAATGGCAATACGGGGTGTACATTAATAAAACTGACAAACTGCGAGAATGGCTTCCTGACTGGAAGTGGAGGAAAAAAAGGCCATATGAGCGTGTGTCAGGAAATGCATCGTTGCCACGGTAGATGGCACTGGCGAATGGAAGTCCCTCTTACTGTGTGCCGTTTGTTCCTTGTGGTGCAGACTGTGTGATTGACGCAGCGTACTTAAGCAGCAGAATGGTCTGGTATTCATGTCGGGAACAAGTCGATTGGTATAATTGCGTAGGCTTCCGCGGCCAGAGTCAGTCGACATAAAAGTTTTCTGGGTATACTGCCGCGTCATAATGTAAAAATTACTGCTGCTGGAGAAAAACCAACGTTTCGGCCACGATTGCAGCGGCCTTCTTCTGAGTCAGCAGTAGTTTTTTCATTATGACTCGGTACTGTACCCAGAAAACTTTTATATCAAGTCGATTGGTGTTTGTGTACGGCCAAGCAGATCGAAGCAATCGAGAAACAGCACGGCTGTACCAAAAGAAATACCGTCACAGACACCAACCACATAACACAACATTTCAAACCCATTTTGGGCGTTTGTATGTTTATGGGTCCTTTCAGACAGAAGGGCGTGTTGGGAAACGGCGGACTGCGCATACACTAGAATTGGAGGACTACGTTCTACAGGATATTGAGGCGAACCTTAGTACAAGCTCCAGGCAAGTGGTCCGCCAACATGGTACAAGCCAAAGTACAATTGCGTGTATCCCCCATGACAGTTGCTACTATCCCTATCACGTGCAACGGGTACGAAGATTATCAGCAGTGGATTCCGCGCTACGGGAAAGATTTTGTCGATGGTTTTTGTACCAGACTATCACAATTATGGCATTACTGTTATCGGTCGTCTTTATAGACGAAGCAATCTTTACCAGAACGGACATCATCAGTCTGCATAATCATCATCTTTGGGTTACAGACACGGCACGTGGTCCGAGGAACTTTCATTCGTAAGCGCCATCTACCGTGGCAACGATGCATTTCCGGACACATGTTCATAGGACCTTTTTCCCTCCATTTTCAGTCAAGAATGCGTCCCTGCAGTTTGTCGGTTTTATTAATGTTCACCATGTATAAGGGCAACAACCACACCAGTCTCCACTTGACAGTGGCCAAGGACCACTTGACTCGTGAAGAAGGACCGGAGGAAATAGGACTAGAGGAAATAGAGAATATCCAGAGAACAGCGACGCGTTTCGTTACTGGTTCATTTAGTAAGCCCGAAAGCCTCACGGAGATGCTCGACCAATTTCAGCGACAGGCGCCGCTAGAGATGCGATCTGCATCACGGCGGGCTTTGGCGTTAAAGCTCCGAGAGCGTGCGTTCCTAGAAGAATCAATCAGTATGCTGTCTCCTCCTGCGTATATATCACGGAAAGACCACGAAGGTAAAAATTAGAGATACGAGCTCACGCGGAGGCTTGCCGACAGTCGTTCTTCCCGCGAGCCATTCACGACAAGAACAGGAAAAGGGGAAAGTGACACTGCTACTCAAAGTTCCCCGAGTCGCACTCAGTAAGATGGCCTGCGGAGTGTAGATGAAGATGTAAAGGTTTTGATAAGTAGCGTAACACGAGCTTTGCGTTCGCTCCATATTTGTATTAAGCGCCTTAAGGGAACTACGAAAAACCTAATTCAAGGTAGCGAGGCGACTATGTGATTCCTGTCGAGTGCGCTACCTCGCTTGGTTACGGAGTCGTAGAAAAAGCAGATGGTAGGATGAGATTGATTGCAAGAATCGTAGTAAAATGCAGCTCATCCACGTGAGAAGTGGCGTGCGGAAAAAAAACACTACTTTCAGCTGGTTCTTGAGTACTGGTCTTCAAAGGCTTTCCCGGCGTAATAATTGATAATATTCTTCTCGGAACTTCTCATAACTATGATCCGGCTGCATACCCGAGAAGAATATTACTGGTCTTCAGTCTGCGACTTTTACCAGGTAGGGTCAACGTGAAAGCTAGAGAATATCTGTTTCGCATGTCTTCGTTTAGTAAGGTTGGGGACGTTTCGAAGATGCTTATCAAATTTCGTTGGCAGTCGCAGTAAGACGTTCTCTGTGTCTACGGACAGTTTACCCTTAAAATTCCGAGATCATACGTTCCAAGAATGACCAGACAAAGCTCTACTCCTTCCTACATACATCATACTTTTTTTTGGGTAGCGGGTATAGATCCTGCGGAAGGCTACAGTTTTTCTGTGAACTTCATTCGCAGATCGGTTTGGAAATCTTATATTTTCACTACCAATAAAGGGAAGGTTGTTAGTCTAAAACAAAAAGGTAAAAAATTACTCGTATAAGGTTTTTTCCCATTTTCAACAACATTTCGTTTTTTTTATAAAATAAGGATATGATTTTCATACTACGCCAAATATTAAAAATGGTTGAACATCATGATACTTTTTAAATTGTGCACTCAGCACAGTATATTGTGGATACGCGTGGGAATATTTGAATATTTTAACTGTGATGAGTGTAAAGCTTTAACTGTATCATTATGTGCCGCTGGTACAACTTATTTGCGGCTTGGCGTGATCAGGCAGTCAAATCCTTTGTCAATGATTAGTGAAAATCACCTCAGCTGTAATATTACACATTTATTTTGTTACGACCTGTTTCGTCCGTTAAACATCTTCAGGTTGGGTAGTTTCCTATACGTTGCACGCCTTGCCTGCTCGCCAGGCGGTCGTCAGAATATATGTAATCATTTCTTTTGGACTTGGTCTTTAACATAAACGTACGACAACCAGACCATTTGTGCCATGACTTTAGCACAACTCGACAACCCGAAGATGTCCAACGAATATAACCGCTCGTAAATGTGGAGTAATACAGGTGAGATGATGTTCGTTGTAACATTGGTGTCAATTGCGGTGCTTAACATGATCAATGATACCCTTATTTTACAAAATAAGGAAAATGGCGTTGAAAAACTTGAAAATCTCATATGTGTTTCTTTTTACCTTTTTGTTATTGGCTTAACAACCTCTTCCTTCTCCGTATAGCAACGATAGTGGAAACATTGTTGTTGTTGTTGTTGTGGTCTTTAGTCCTGAGACTGGTCTGATGCAGCTCTCCATGCTACTCTATCCTGTTTAAGCTTCATCATCTCCCAGTACTTACTGCAACATACATCCTTCTGAATCTGCTTAGTGTATTCATCTTTTGGTATCCCTCTACGATTTTTACCCTCCACGCTGCCCTCCAATGCTAAATCTGTGATCCCTTATGCCTGAGAACATATCCTACCAACAGGTCCCTTCTTCTTGTCAAGTTGTGCCCCAAACTCCTCCCCAATTCTATTCAATACCTCCTCATTAGTTAGGTGATCTACCCATCTAATCTTCAGCATTCTTCTGTAGCACCACATTTCGAAAGCTTCTATTCTGTTCTTGTCTAAACTATTTATCGTCCATGTTTCACTTCGATATATGGCTACACTCCATACAAATACTCTCAGAAACGACTTCCTGACACTTAAATCTGTAACCGAGCGAGGTGGCGCAGTGGTTAGCACACTGGACTCGCATTCGGAAGGACGACGGTTCAGTCCCGTCTCCGGCCATCCTGATTTAGGTTTTCCGTGATTTCCCTAAATCGCTTCAGGCAAATGCCGGGATGGTTCCTTTGAAAGGGCACGGTCGATTTCCTTCCCAATCCTTCCCTAACCCGAGCTTGCGCTCCGTCTCTAATGACCTCGTTGTCGACGGGACGTTAAACACTAACCACCACCACTTAAATCTGTACTCGATGTTAACAAATTTCTCTTCTTCAGAAACGCTTTCCTTGCCATTGCCAGTCTACATTTTATATCCTCTCTACTTCGACCATCATCAGTTATTTTGCTTCCCAAATAGCAAAACTCCTTGACTACTTTAAGTGTCTCATTTCCTAATCTAATTCCCTCAGCATCACCGGACTTAATTCGACTGCATTCTATTATCCTCGTTTTGCTTTTGTTGATGTTCATCTTATATCCTCCTTTCAAGACACTGTCCATTCCGTTCAACTGATCTTCCAGGTCCTTTGCTGTGTCTGGCAGAATTACGATGTTATCTGCGAACCTCAAAGTTTTTATTTCTTCTCCATGGATTTTAATAGCTACTCCAAATTTTTCTTTTGTTTCCTTTACTGCTTCTCAATAGACATAGGTTTCGTAAACTGGTCTACAGATGACATTGGAAGGAAAATTACAGCAGTTGGGTGAATCTCCTTCCTCTGCAAAATGGAGTATACAGGTGCAGATCCAATCCAATAATCCGCCACGTGGAAACACGTCAAGATCTCGCGAAATGACAATGACGAGAAAATCAGAAAAATTAGAGCTCGTGGAGTATAGATTAAGACGTAGCGAATTTGGTTGCAGTGGCTTTTACTGTTGTACAGTTACGGTTGGGAGTGACTGCTTTAGTAATTTCGGAAACGTTTGGTGAGGGTGCAAAACGTAGACAGCAGATGGCGCTACGTGGTAACAGGAAGAGCGGAAGCGCTGGGACTCGATAAGCTGCTGGTTGGCGAGCGTGATGGTGCTGACGTAGCGTGTGCGGCTGCAGAGTGTAGGCCGTGGCTGCGAGTGGAGCAGTGTGTGCCAGCGGGAGGTGGCGACGTGAGCTGGCCCGGCACGCGATGAGGCGGCGCGTCGTCCGTGAGCCGCGAGCGTGAGTACACTGCCACGACACGTGTGTGTGTCCGTCCGTGCTGTCCGCTGGGCTACCGGTGCTGGGCCGTTCGCTGTTGCAGGTACTGTAGTCAGAGTTCTCCGCGACACTGCCTCCGCCGCAGACGACTGTAAATAACATAACTGACTCTTACTGATTATCCAATAGAAGTGAGAAAGTTCAAATGTTTAAAATGAAAATAAATATATTACACACACACACACACACACACACACACACACACACTTGTAGCGCCTTTGAACGGTGCCCGGTATCATGCATTCACTTTCCTGCAGCTCCAAGGATTCTTTAACATTTTTTCATGCTGAAAAATTCTGGGAATTTCCTGAAATTTTCGGGCATAGATGGTTGAAATATGTCAAGGACATAAAACAGCAGACGGCACGGTCTACATAATCCACCGCAGCTCCAAGGATTCTTTAACATTTTTTCATGCTGAAAAATTCTGGGAATTTCCTGAAATTTTCGGGCATAGATGGTTGAAATATGTCAAGGACATAAAACAGCAGACGGCACGGTCTACATAATCCACCAAAAACCATCCTGGTAATCTGGAGATTCTTAGTTCAACGTTGTACATTAACTTCTCAATCGGCATTACATTGGCTCTACATGATATTGTAGGCGCGTCAAATATTTCTCTAATCGATTATGTTTCTACTTTTACACAAAAAATTTCGCAATACATTTGAACAATTTTTCCCAATTTTTTCTCATTTTTTGTTGAAAAACACTTGTTTTCCTACCGTTCTCCTTTCCCTAAAAGTCAAGAATTTAGAACGTAATTAAAAGAGAGCCGTCTTGAATTAAATATCACATAAATCTGCAAAGACTATGCGCAAAATAGCGAGGCCTTGAAGAGACGAGCTTTCTGACATTACGTTTACCTAGCTAACAGTAGCTGCTCAAGAAAGATTTTCCCTTAAATTACTGACTTTTGGCGCGAATACGTACAAAGAAGGGAGAGTGACAGATTCCCTTTAAAGGCTAGGAATTGTAAGTGTCGAGGAAGAGGAGATAAAGGCAGTTTCGCCTAATACCTGAAGAGAGCAAAATTATTAAATTTTCTGAGTACCCTGTTTGCTTTCAAGCAATTACTTGTTTCTTCTTCTTCTCCTCCTCCTCCACTAAATTTTCTGAGTACCCTGTTTGCTTTCAAGCAATTGCTTGTTTCTCCTCCTCCTCCTCCCCCCCCCTCCCCCCTTCTTTTTCTTCTTCTGCGAAACAAGGCGTCGTACTGCTAAATTTAATACCTTCCCAATTTGTTCATTTGCCTCTCTTAGCTAGGCTATGAAAATTCGGACGAAAATCCAGTATGTAATTTATAGGGAATCTTCTCTCCTGTTGGTCCAACGCCTCCAAAACGGGACGAAGTGTTATGGACGGTAGTTAGCTTTAACTGTTGCTATTTGTGCTTACCATGTTTCAGAACTCTCTAAATGAAAACATTCTAAGACACTGCCATTGTATGGCCGAGCGGTTCTAGGCTATATAGCCTGGAACCGAGCGACCGCTGCGGTCGCAGGTTCGAATCCTGCCTCGGGCATGGATGTGTGTGACGTCCTTAGGTTAGTTAGGTTTAAGTAGTTCTAAGTTCTAGGGGACTGATGACCTCAGAAGTTAAGTCTCATTGTGCTCAGAGCCATTTTTGAACTGCCATTGTAGAGTTAAAGTACTTTAATTTTGTGAGTCCAAACACCCAACAACTTCCGCAATGGTGAAAAAGTAGAGGTTAGACGGAGCGTTGACGTGACCGTAAGTGTATATAGAACACACTAATTAAATGTTTAAATGAAGACAGTTGCCATTGACAGATCAAAGTGTTCGGTATTATGTTATTTCACATTTTATAGTAATTGACTGGGAATTTTCGGTGAAGAGAAATATGTAAGGGTTAACTCGAAGTGCTATAGGTCCTTTGTTCTTAATCTGTATGAAAAATCTAGAACACAGTCTGAGCAGACCTCTCCGATTCTTTGCAACTGATGCTTTACTATCTAGTAGCATCACCAAAAGATCAAAACGCAAAACTTGTTGGAAAATGATTCAAGAGACGTATGTGTCGTGCGAAAAGTGGGTAACCGTCACAGTTACTATTTACTTAAATTGGAACCATAACATATAAAACGGCTTGCGGAGGCGAACCAAAGACAAGGTGATTTCGTCAGAACTCGTAGACGCAACAAATTTACCATAGAATGCCTTCACTACGCTTCCGTGCCCTCTTTTGGAGCATTGCTGCGCGGTTTTGGATTCTTGAGGCCCTCAGACGTTCAATAATGTCAAACCGCCAGTATATTGACCATCAGTGCGCGCGTATAATCAGTGGTGAAAATACTGATGAGTAGCGTTAAGGGCCCTCAAAATATTCGTAGTATCGTTAATACGTACAGAGTGTGTGAGGTATAATATTGACGGTTCGACAATATTCTCCATTCAGATATTGACAGAGCTTCATGTCCCAGCCTCGCGGCGTTAGCGTGCATTTAGTTTTTATTTCGCCTTTTGTGTGTGTCATACCCCATTTTAAATGTTTAGTACTCTTTTAACATATACAATTCTAATATGTCTATGTGGGGTTAATCATTCTATATGCTATTTTATGCTGGTTAACGGAGGATTCTCTAAAACACTGGTTGCTTTATTAATTTAAAAAACTATAGTATAGATTAGTGAATTACGTAGCAGTTAGGAAAAACGCTTCCACTTCGGAAAATGTCATACATTCGTCTACGTGTGCGGGATTACTCTGCTATTCACATTAAAGTAGCTCTCAGAGGATTGAATGAACCACCTTCAAGCTGTCTGTTTACCGTTCCACTTTCGAACGGCACGCGGGAAAAAGGGCACTTAAATTTTTCTGTGCGAGCCCTGATTTCTCTTATTTTATTGTGATGATCATTTCTCCCCATGTAGGTGGATGCCAACAATGTTTTCGCAATCTGGGGAGAAAACTGGTGATTGAAATTTCATGAGAAGATCCCATCGCAACGAAAAACGCCTTTGTTTTAATGATTGCCACTCCAATTCACGTATCATGTCTGTGACACTATCTCCCCTATTTCGCGATAATACGAAACGAGCTGCCCTTATATATACTTTTTCGATGTCATCCGTCAGTCCCACCTGATGCGGATCCCACACCGCACAGCAATACTCCAGAATAAGGCGGACAAGCGTGCTGTAAGCAGTCCCTTTAGTAGACCTGTTGCACCTTTTAAGTGTTCTGCCAATGAATCAGTCTTTGGTTTGCTCTACCCACAATTTTATCTATGTGATCGTTCCAATTTAAGTTATTTGTAATTGTAATCCCTAAGTATTTAGTTGAATTAACAGCGTTCAGATTTGTGTGACTTATCGCGTAATAGAAATTTAGCCGATTTCTTGTAGTAATCATGTGAATAACTTGACACTTTTCCTTACTCAGGGTCAATTGCCACTTTTCGCACCGTATAGATATGTAATCTAAATCATTTTGCAAGTCGTTTTGTTCATTTGATAACTTTACAAGACGGTAAATGACAGCATCATCTGCAAACAATCTAAGACGGCTACTCAGATTGTCTCCTACGTCGTTAATATAGATCAGGAACAATGGAGGGCCTATAACACTTCCCTGGGGAACGCCGGATATTACTTCTGTTTTACTGGATGACTTTCCGTCTAACTACGAACTGTGACCTTTCTGACGGGAAATAACAAAGCCAGTCGCACGACTGAACCAAACTCCGTAGGCACGCAGTTTGGTTAGAAGACGCTTGTGATGAACGATGTCGAAAGCCTTCTGGAAATCTAAAAATATGGAATCAATTTGACATCCCCTGTCGATAGCACTCATTACTTGATGAGTGTAAAGAGCTAGTTGTTTCACAAGAACGATATTTTCTGAAACCGTGCTAACTGTATCAATAAATCGTTCGAGGTACTTCATAATGTTCGAATACAGTATATGTTCCAAACCCTATTGCAAATAGACGTTAATTATATAGGCCTGTAATTCAGCGGATTACTACTACTTCCCTTTTTGGGTATTGGTGTGATTTGAGCAATTTTCCAGTCTTTACGTACGGATCTTTCTGTGAGCGAGTGGTTGTATATAATTGCTAAATATTTTATCAGCATACTCTGAGTCTTGGATATTTGGATTCTTTTAAATTTGGCGTGGTTTATGGTGTGGGTTCCTGTTATGTCCTAGTTCATGAACCACGGGCAACGTATGAGTTGCCAAGTAAGTGGTCCCGACAGTCGGGATACCAGTTACTTTGGAATAAGGCTGGGCATCTCGGGTCTGAGTCGTGGTCACCTTTGTGCTCATACGGCAAAGACTACCAAATCCACCGGTTAGTCCCTCAACCGTTAGAGGTGAAACCCAATGGGACCTGGGGCAAGTAAGGCTAGCAACCTGCTTCCCTGGTGCTTTAAATATGATGCTGGCAACAGAGCAAAATGCCTCGGACCTTTGGAGGTGACAGAGTCCCGCCTCTGACAAACCAGGTACTCCTAAGATACGACTTGGCAAACAAATGGTAATGAGATGGTGGGCTGTTAATATCAATGGGGGCTACTCTGGGAAGAAGGTAGAGCTGGCAGAGGCTGCAAGTAAGATGGGGCTGGACGTTTTAGCTGTTAGTGACATTCGGGTAAGGGGTGAGAAAGAAGAGGAAGTGGGAGAAGACAAGGTATACCTGTCAGGAGTCAAAGCAGGAATAGCAGAATGGGGTGTAGGGCTTTACATCAGGAAAGAAATGGAACCCAGCGTAGTTGCAATAAGGCATATAAACGAACGACTGATGTGGATAGATTTGACAGTGTCTAGCAAGAGAATTAGGATTGTCAGTATATTCGCATTGTGAAGGGACAGATAAAGATAAGATGGATAGTTCTTATGATGCACTCAGTGATGTACTTGTTAGAGTAAAGGACAAGGGCAGTGTTCTGCTCATGGGTGATTTTAATGCCAAGATTGGAAATCGAACAGAAGGGTATGAAAAGGTTATGGGTAAATTTGGAGAGGATATGGAGGCCAACAGGAACGGGAAACAACTCTTGGATTTCTGTGCCAGTATGGGCTTAGTAATCACAAACTCCTTTTTTAAACATAAGAACATTCACCGGTATACTTGAGAAGGCAGGGGAACCAGATCTGTCATTGACTATATAACAACAGATCAGGGATTCAGGAAGGATGTGAGGGACACACGTGTATTCAGGGGATTCTTTGGTGACACTGATCATTATTCAATCTGCAGTGAAATTGGAATTGTGAGGCCGAAAGTGCAGGAGGTCAGGGCCATATGTAGGATAAGAGTGGAGAAAATTGAGGATAAGGAAATCAGGCACAAGTACATAACAGTGATCTCAGAAAGGTACCAGTTAGTTGAATGTAGTCAATTAGTCATTGGAAAAGGAATGGACAAGGTACAGGGACACAGTACTAGAAATGGCTAAAGATTGTCTTGGAACAGTAGTGTGTAAAGGTAGGATGAAGCAAACAGCTTGGTGGAATGACACAGTCAAGGCAGTCTGTAAAAGGAAAAAGGCGTATCAAAAATGGCTACATACTAGAACTCAGGTAGACGGAGAAAGTTATGTTGAAGAAAGGAACAAAGTCAAACAGATAATTGCAGCATCCAAGAAGAAATCTTGGGAAGACTCTGGAGTGTAATTAGCAGTCTTCGAAAGGGAGGTAAGAAGGAAATAAGTATTTTGGACAGGTCAGGAAAACTGCTGGTGAATCCTGTGGATGCCTTGGGCAGATAGAGGAAATGTTTTGAAGAGTTGCTCAATGTAGGTGAAAATACGATCAGTAATGTTTCAGATTTCCATGTACAATGGGATAGGAATGATGATGGAAATAAGATCACATTTTAGGAAGTGGAGAAAATGGTCAATAGATTGCAGTGCAATAAAGCAGCTGGGGTGGATGAAATTAAGTCGGAACTCGTCAAATACAGTGGAATGTCAGGTCTTAAATGGCTACACAGGATAATTGAAATGGCCTGGGAGTCGGGACAGGTTCCATCAGACTGGACAAAAGCAGTAATCACACCGATCTTTAAACATGGAAACAGAAAAGATTGTAACAACTACAGAGGTCTCTTAAATCAGTGTTGTGGGTAAAATCTTCTCAGGTATTATTGAAAGGAAAGTGCGAGTATTAGTTGAGGACCAATTGGATGAAAATCAGTGTGGGTTTAGGCCTCTTAGAGGTTGTCAGGACCAGATCTTTAGCTTACGGCAAATAATGAAGTGTTATGAGTGGAACAGGGAATTGTATCTATGCTTTATAGATCTAGAAAAGGCATATGACCTGGATCCTGGGAGGAAGTTATTGTCTGTTCTACGAAATTATGGAATAGGAGGCAAACTGTTGCAAGCAATTAAAGGTCTTTACATGGATAGTCAGGCAGCAGTTAGAGTTGACGGAAATTGAGTTCATGGTCCAGAGTAGTTTCAGGGGTAAGACAAGGCTGCAACCTGTCTCCACTGTGTTTCATATTATTTATGGATCATATGTTGAAAACAATAGACTGGCTGGGTGAGATTAAGATATGTGAACACAAAACAAGCAGTCTTGCATATGCGGATGGCTTAGTTGTGATGGCAGATTCGATTGAAAATTTGCATAGTAATATTTCAGAGCTAGATCAGAAATGTAAGGACTATGGTATGAAGATTAGCATTTCCAAAACGAAAATAATGTCAGTGAGAAAGAGATATAAACGGATTGAGTGCCAAATAGGAGGAACAAAGTTAGAACAGGATGACGGTTTCAAGTACTCAGGATGCATATTCTCACAGGATGGCAACATAGTAAAAGAACTGGAAGCGAGGTGTAGCAAAGCTAATGCAGTGAGCGCTCAGCTACGATCTACTCTCTTCTGCAAGAAGGAAGTCAGTACCAAGACTAAGTTATCTGTGCACCGTTCAATCTTTCGACCAACTTTGTTGTATGGGAGCGAAAGCTGGGTGGATTCAGGTTACCTTATCAATAAGGTTGAGGTTACGGATATGAAAGTAGCTAGGATGATTGCAGGTACTATTAGATGGGAACAATGGCAGGAGGGTGTCCACAATAAGGAAATCAAAGAAAAACTTGGAATGAACTCTATAAATGTAGCAGTCAGGACGAACAGGCTTAGATGGTGGGATCATGTTACACGCATGGGAGAAGCAAGGTTACCCAAGAGACTCATGGGTTCAGCAGTAGAGGGTAGGAGGAGTCGGGGCAGACCAAGAAGAAGGTACCTGGATTCGGTTAAGAATGATTTTGAAGTAATAGGCTTAACATCAGAAGAGGCACCAATGTTAGCTCTGAAAAAGGGGATCATGGAGGAATTTTATGAGGGGGACTATGCTGTAGACTGATCGCTGAAAGGCATAATCAGTCTTGGATGATGATGATGATGATTTAAATTTGGCATGCTTTTTTCGTTGCTTGTGCAACAACGATCTGACCCGTTTTGTGTACCATGGGGCATCAGTACCATCACTTATTTGCAAGGACTAATGAGAGATGTTTGAAATGATGTCTATTTCACATAATTATCACATGTCGCAAATGTTTAACATTAATTGCCTCAACATAGCGTTTCCAGGCATATAGAATTGCTTCACAGGTTCTCATAGAGTTTTACTAAATGCTTACTGATATTACAGAACACATTAGAATTGCCCGCCTGTTGCCGGAAAACTGTTACTCTTATCTCCTGTAGTCTGCGGTTGCCTTTCTTATTAACGTACTTTGCTGCTCTGTTTCATGTCGTGTCAGTATTGACTTGTCGTACGATGCAGGACTCATCGGGAAATCATTTGGATCCGTGGTCGGATGTGTCAATAAATTAAGTGACCAGTTGCACCGTCTTTTCAAACATTCTCGGACCTATTTCCTGTTTCGTTTTCTGTTGCTTGCAAACTATAGCTAATACAATTGCAGCACGGTTCCTCTTGGGTGTTCGCTGTCTTAACCTTATAAAAATGCGTTATCTGTTGTCAATATTATTGATAGCGCGAGCTCGCTTCAATGTATCGAAGATTTGACAAAATAGTCTTGTCAATAAATATTGAACCTTTAGCAGATAGGTTTGACGGAGGACATCGGAAAAGTTCAAAGTGCAGCTCGTTTTGTATCATGGCAAAAAAGGGGGTCACGAATATTATAGGAGAGTTGGGAGTGGCAGTCGTAAAAACAACTTTCTCGTCAGAGGTCAAAAAGATTTGACTCTAAACTACATAGGAGACCAGTGACCATCGTCATACAATAAAGCGCGAATGGAAGGATCTAAATGTTCTTTTTTTTTCCACGTGGTCCTAGGGAATGGAATGGTGGAAAAAGTGATTCTGTGAACCGTCTGGCAATATCTTACGTGTGGATTGTAGAGTAATTTTGTAAACGTGAAATGCAACACGTCTTACGTAGCGAAGATATGTTTCATACGACTGTACACCTAAATAGTAGTAATGCATAAGGGGGTAAAGGAAACTAATATTTTGGTATGTAGTAAATACTTGCAGCTTTTTGATTTTACCAAGATAGTGAAAGATTATAACGGAACTGAAGGGTCCAAAATGTTTTCGCGTGTTAAATGATGCATGTATGAAAATAAAAAAGCACTATGTTCGATCTTGTCAAGTTTTTATAGAGTACAATATTTTTGCTACTAAAATTCTCCCTTTAGGTACGTGCTGTACATTGAGCCTGTATACAGTACCATGTATTTTCTGCATTTATTTTTACAGTTCTGGTTTAGAGTCCAATTTTCGGCAAATTAAGTATAAGTCGTTTTTATTCATTTCGCCATTCGAATGCCCATCAAAACAGTTGCGCGTATTTGTCACGAAGTTCTGCGTTCTTGACGCGATGGGAAAGATACAGATCAACGCGATCTTTTGAGCAAGGAACGATCTCCAAAATGTCTATCATCGACCTATATATACATTACATAGACGACAACGTTTCATCCAGTGATATTGTCGGATATTGTAAGAATGTAAAAACTTATCCAAATGCTTCATTAAATGTCGGCTCAGTTTTAAGGTCCGCGTATTCTTTAGGCTCTAAAGAACCTGGTACTTCGGAAATTCTCTTTACCTCAGTCAAAAGCCCGCTTTTCGAAAAAAATTTTTAGTCATCTGATACACCAAATTCTACATAGAAAGGAATGTGTGTAATCCTTCTAATAAATTGATGGAGAGTGTTTGCCATTTATTTAGATTGAGAATAAATATTTTCGGAGCAGTTGGTTTCGATAGTAAAATTTCAAGTTTTGTGTAGTGCTTCGGTGAGTCGTTAAAAAAAATAAAACCGATGCAAAAATATAAGTAAAACAGTAATTTAACATCGGGGTGTTCCCGACGATAATGAACAATAATTGCAACTTGTCTTGGGAAAACTCACTTTTGTTCGTCTTATATTATACTGTTAATACTGTTATACTGTTTTAAACTTTTTCT
Source organism: Schistocerca gregaria (assembly GCF_023897955.1). Taxonomy (NCBI): domain Eukaryota; kingdom Metazoa; phylum Arthropoda; class Insecta; order Orthoptera; family Acrididae; genus Schistocerca; species Schistocerca gregaria. Next base: position 433,544,487 of record NC_064921.1, read on the forward strand.
AATGACAAGTAAGGGTAGTTTTTACATCCACCTGAACTGCATCCTACTAGTATAGTATTCTCTCCCTAGAGATTTTCCCCTCTGAATTATCACTAAACAATGAAGTTTGTCAGCTGCAGTAAAATAATCCAGTTTCGTCGACGTTGAGACTTGCTCGTCATATTGTACAAATAGTGAAGGCAATGTGGGCTACAAGCAATCGGAATTCATACTCGGAAACATTTACAGCACTGTGCCGTTTTCGTCATGTAACGTCACAACAAACCTGGATATGTAGAAATGTCGGTAGGCTTTTGTTCTGCAAGTTGATCAACTCTTTTCCAACGAGGTAGTGTCTGATGTCGGCGCGTTCTAACACCTATCTTGTTTGAACCAAATAAAATTAGTTTTTAGTCTTCCTCGAACATTTTCTGTCTAGACCATACTGCATCGAATATGGCCATAACTTAACCATAATTTTTGTCACCGGAAATGTTAAGCCACAAATTATTTACAGATTTACGTTTTCGACCTCCGTTTATCATAAACTGTTAAGCAGCTTCTTTTTAAGCGAAACACGGTTTCTTTACGTCCCGGTATCTCTGCCATGTCTCCTGAAAACAAATTTACCGTACATGCATCTGGAAAAACCACGAAAAGATTTTGACACAAAATTCACAGGTTGACACCCATTACTGAATCAAGAAACTGTTGGAGATGGTGTTACGTAAAGACAAGCGTTAACAAAACAGCAGTAGTAACCGTTTACTTCAGCCTCGCGAAAGAAATTGAGCCAATAAATTTTGTGAAGAAGTCGACACAGCAGAAGGAATGTGTATTATATATTTCAGCCTAAGTTTATACAAATAGCATCATTACTTGTTAGGACTTCTTAGTAAATCACATGCTAATTAACAATGAATCGCTCTATGTATTTGGGGAAAAGTAACTTACAAATCGTTTAAATGGTCAGTATGTGGCTATATTGTTCGGTGATAGTGTACTATAGTTGTAAAACTGACTTCTGCATCATGGCGAGAAGTTGGCTACTTTCCACGGAACATGCAACCAATAATACCATACGTCATAAGTGAATAAAAATAAGCAAAGTAGACTACTTTTCATGTTGAGTTGTCATTTATTTCAGGTACTTGTCCAACGTTAAAAAAAAGCAGAATTTGCTGCAGAACATGGTCTTTCCAAGAGAGCTTACAGTTTATTTGAACAGCTAGGAATTTGAACTTTTCAGTATCACTAATCATATGCCGTTCTATCTAATCAGAATGTCTGTTTTGTTGAAGTGTGTGTAAAAAGGTAAAAAACTGCGTCTTACTGTAATTTAGCATCAGTTTATTTTCTGTAAGCCATGAAATTGTCTTAAATTGCATTTTTTGATACTTAGCCAACATTGTACACGGCATCCTTCACCACCAAGCTAGTGTTGTCAGCAAACAAATATTTTAGACCCACCTGTAATACTAGAAGGCATATCATTTTTATAAATAAGAAACAGTAGCGAACCCAGCACAGACCTCTGCCCCGCCCCCTCTTCCTATTGGAACTTCATGTCTTAGCCATTTCAATACCTTGGAGAATGACCTGCTGTCTGCTCTTAAAGTAAGAGGTGAACCAGTTGTGAGCACTATCTAAAACTACTTACAATTGGCTTCTGTTGTTATCAGTAACAAGGATGCCAATTTCTCTGCAAGAAATATGTATCTGAGATTATGTGCAGTTGAGGGGGGGTAAGGGTTACTCTAAAAATATATCTGTGTAAGAGTTAATTCTTAATCTTTCTTGAGGCGAGAAATAAGTTCTGTTAAGTGTGGAATTCATGTTCCATTTTCACTTTCGGATTTGTCAGGTACTGACGACCCATTTCAGTACAGTGTTTCTAATGGCCATAAACTAGTTTTTTCAGCAGAATTTAAAAGCAGAATCTCAAGCTTTGCTGCTGTCTGAAAGTCATATCGATGGAAAGAGGATGATTCGGTGATGTAAGAAGACACAAAACCTGGACTGACAGCCAGTGTATAGCCCTTTAGTATGATTTGCGAAGTCTACCTCACAACTACTAACAGAGTGCGTGTTTACCTATACCGTTCGTCCAAAAAGCTGCGTGACTGATTCTGTTCCTGGCGCATACGCGACGTCAGCGTAGTAACTATAGTGGCAGTTTGTACTAACGACTGTCAACCACAGATATGCTTCTCAGTAGGCTGTGTTAAAGTGGTGGACTTGCTACTCTAGTGTCAGCGTTGTCACAAATGACAATGTAGCAAAATCTCTAAAGTGTTAGACATTCTCCAGAATGTTTTAAAGAAGAGAAAAATGAAATCGACGTCCGTGACTTGACTGAAATGCAAAGCGCGGACGATTCTTTTCTGGCGAAAATCCCCAGGAATGGTGAGACTTAGCCTTATCAGTACGTACCTACCACAAAAAAACAGTGCGCAAATTGGACTGGAGGGTCAACACTTTGACTACGTAACGGACATTCAAGCCAGTGTGAAGGGCGAGATGCACATTCCGAAGAACTACTTTCTGACAGTTTCGCATGGTTGTAAGAGCGTTCTGTTTTATATTCAAGTGGGTACAGGTGATGCAGAACACCTGAAGCGTTAAAACCACCATCTTTGTAACGTTTATTGATATTTTTTTAATATTAATCCAGACTCGAAACTTCTTCGACTGACGGTTACAAATGGCGAAGTCTTAAATAGTCGTCAGTTGTAAAGTTTCTGGAGGTTGTGTAAAAGTCTAGGTGGTCGCATTGTAGTTTTGTGAAGGTGCCTGAGGTCTCTGTGAAAGTAAAGCTATTTCTGGTAATTCATCCTTCACAATAGGTAATTGCGCCGAAAAAATAATTATGTATCAGTTACGCTCCATATTGAGAAACTGTATGTAGATTATTGTTCCTGGCTGGAAAAACATTAATCAGATGCGAAGTTTTAATTGGTAACAATCCTCTTCAGATCAGGACAAGTTAAATATTGCGTGGTGCTACGGCACTGTTGAACTGCAGAGCCTCTATTTAGCCATATGCAGTCACATTTTTCGTAACTTACTGCTTTATTTATACATAATATACAGTGAGAAGCCAAAGAAACTGGTGCACCTTCTTAATATCGTGTAGGGGCACCGCGAGCACGCGGAAGTGCCGCAACACGACGTGGCATGGACTCTACTAATGTCTGAAGTAGTGCTGGAGGGAACTGATACCTTGAATCCTGCAGGGCTGTCCATGAATCTGTAAGAGTAAGAGGGGGTGGAGATCTCTTCTGAACAGCACGTTGCAAGGCGTCCCAGATATGCTCAGTAATGTTCATGTCTGGGGAGTTCAGTGATCAGCGAAGTGTTTAAACTCAGAAGAGTATTTCTGGAGAAACTCTGTAGCACTTTTGGAGTGTGAAATACCGCATTGCTCTACTGGAATTGCCAAGTCCGTCGGAATGCACGGAGGACATAAATTGGATGCAGGTGATCAGACAGGATGCTTACGTATGTTACCCGTCAGTCGTACACAGACGTATCAAGAGTCCCATACAACTCCAATTGCACACGTCCCACACCATTAGAGCCCCCAGCAGCTTGAACAGTCACATGCTGACAAGCAGGGTCCATGGATTCATTAGGTTGCCTCCATAGCCATAAACGTCCATCTGCTCGGTGACATTTGAAACGAGGTTCGTCCGACGAGGCAACATGTTTCCAGCTATCAGTGGTCCAATATTGGTGTTGACGGTCCCAAGCGAGGTGTACAGCTTCGTGCCATGCAGTCATAAACGATACAAGAGTAGGCCTTCGGCTCTGAAAGCCCATACCGATGATGTCGTTGAATGGGTCGCATAATGACACCTGTTGAGGGGCCAGCATTGAAATCTGCAACAATTTGCGGGAGGGTTGCACTTCCGTAACGTTGAACGGTTCTCTCCAGTCATTGTTGATCCCGTTCTCGCAGGATCTTTTGCCGGTCGCAGCGATTTGATGTTTTACTGGATTACTGATATTCATAGCACACTGGTCAAATGGTCGCACGGGAAAATCCCCACTTCATCGCTACCTCGGATATGCTGTGTCCCTACTTCGGAGATGCTGTCCCACGCACGTGCGCCAACTATGACACCACGTTCAAACTCACTTAAATTTTAATGACCTGCCATTGTAGCAGCAGTAACCGACTTAACTGCGGCAGACACTTGTTTTACATAGGCGGTGCCGACCGCAGCGCCATATTCTGCCCGTTCACATGTATCTGTATTTGAAAACGCATGCCTATACCAGTTCTTTGGCGTTTCAGTAAATAAAGGGAACGTTTAATAAAATTTCATTTCACTAATTTAAGCACAAACACATGATATACACTTTGGCTTTAGAAATATTTCATCAATATAACAACAATCAGTTAGAACCCTGAACTACCAGCCAAAGTTGCCTTTTGGTTAGCTCCATTCAGATAGCAAAACAATAATCGTTTAGACGAGCAAATAGTTAAATGCTATCCAGTCGTTTGTTCCCCTTCCGCATTAGAACCCACGGAGGAGGCTACATGGTAACGAGTGACATCTGGGTTCTATCGCAAGTCGCTCTGAGACCGTTCTGCTTTTCAGCGTTAATGTGTTTTTCAAACCGTTATCCGCATTCATCTAGCAACTGATGTTCCTGGTAAGTATTTCCACCTCAGTTAGGTCTTCTACATATTCACGAAGAGTACAAAATGTGCAACCGCACTGAAGTGATAAATTTGTAGAGCACACACACACACACACACACACACACACACACACACACACACAGAATTTTCGCTTGGTGTTGCCGAACCTCAGGAAGCTACCAAGAAAAGTCAAAACATGGATATATCTTATGGTGGGCGATTTTCTTTGTTTGTGTAGCTGCCTTCCAATAAAAGTAAAAAGGAAGTATAAATATGAAAGTAAAAAGCAATAGTGAATTACTGATCGCCCCCTCAAAAATTAAGGTCAAACTCGTATATAATAAAACAAAACAAAAATTACACTAACAAAATAACGCTATAACAAAAGAATGTCAAGACGAAATTAAAATAAATACGGCAGTTGACGAGAATTTCGTAAAGAAATTAATAATTCAGCACAGGAAACACTGGGTCAACCAAAAATAAGGTGGAATGAACTAAGTGAAACCATAACAGTGGGGGAAAAGGAAATTCTCAAGGAAAATTTACTACAATCAATTTGAAAAGGAAAGGAAGGAAACAGCAAGAACAATTAGAACGAAAAGAGATTTTGAAAAAAGAAACTTGCAGAAGTTGAACTTTCCAAATAATTAACTCCTGCGATTTATCGGACGTTTAAGGGCAGGTAATAACGGAAGGATCCCAAACTCTGTGTGCGTCATTAGTAAAAATGGTGTCGTTGGATTAAGCAACATTGAAAATTGCTTGAAAATGCTGTGATTAACTTCTTAATTATTCAGAAACAATACATAGCTGGAATCCACTCTCATGAATATCTGGGCGACGACTTACTCAGGTGAATATGTTGTCTTAAAAAGGGCACAACATGTTCTGAGCAAATATTTAATCTGAATTCGTTTGCCACAGTTTACCGATTTCAAAAGATATTGTAGTAATGAACGTTAATTTAAAAAAAGTAATTTGATTCTTTGACTAATTAATCTGAGAATATGGTTTAAAGGCTAAATTAGCAAATCTAATGTGTGAAACTCTTGGGCACAGTATCTCAAATAAAATTTATGGGAGAAACATATCAGCTTTTTGAGATACACGTGTACAGCAAGATGATGGCCTATCGATTCTTTTAACTTGTTTTAGAAAAAAATAGTATTAGGAATGAAAAACTGAGTGATTGAGATTTCACCAATAAGATTGTGAAGAGAAGACAAATATTATAATAAATTTCACATTTTTTTAGATTACTACGCCATACTGTCTGAAAATGTGACCTCTGCTGTCATACATTCATATTTCGGAACAAATAGCCACTAGGGTTAGCTTAAGAATTTCTGCTGTAACCAGATTTTTTTCAGAAACATTAGCCCTTTGAGTGCCAATAATACAAAAATATAATTTAAAAAATTTTCACATAATCGTGATCGTGGTAAGCAACGAATACAAGAAGAAATTGATAAAAAGTAAACATTCGATTTATTCTGCTGCTTTCACTTTGGAACCACTGGCACACAGTTATCAACCAACAATCATTTCGACTTACTGAAGGCAAATTCACATTTTCCCACATCTCGAAACTTCAATGACCTCATAATGCCTAAAACGAATTATAGTCCTAACTAACAATGAAAAATGGGCCTGAAATTTAATTAATTTTGTATCCCAACTACATAACGGCCCATTGGTTTCATTTCGATAATACTTGGAAAAAAATAGTAAAATTCAACTTTGTTACAATAGCTATGATATATTAAGTGTTGATCAACATACATTTCTAAAAGTTTCGTGCATCGTACCTTTCCTCATTTCCGCCCAGTACGAGATGGAGATCTTGGTTTTGACTAGTCTTCTCAAATTGCATATAACTTTTCCACCTTTAGGGTAAGACTCTTGGCTTGAACCATGAATGCAAGGACTTAGAATTCAACAGCTGTAGTGGACAGATTCCTTAATGTCACTGTTACACTAGTGTCATCTGTAAATATGATTTTGACTGCAGTGTCTGAGCCGTATGTATCCTTTGTATAAATAAGAAACAGAAGGGGCCTAACCCACTACCCTGGGGTATACCTATTTCGACTTTCCTTGCTCCAGGACCTGTAATCATATTTTGCAAATATGATACCACCTGTTTTCTATTCCTTTTATTTCCATGCATCCAACTTACCGAAAAGGATTTCATGACTGAACGTGTCGAAAGCTTTAGACACACCTAAATTAACTCCTACAAAGCATTCTTGTTATCCAAACTACTGTTTCGTCAGTGTAATCGTTTCAGGGCTTCAGTACTTCAACCTGTTCAAAAGCCATGCTAATTAATATTCAGTAGGCAGCGGCCGTCAAAGTATTTATAGATTCGCTGTTTTAGTAATTTCTCAGTTTAGAGAATGCCAAGAAGAGTGAAATGGGTCGTTAACCTTAAATTTTTTGCCCATTTTTACATTTGAAGAGAGGTACCACTTAAGATATTTTTAATCTTGCGAAGAACGCACCCTTAGTGAACGATAAATTAACAAAGTTAGCCAAGAGTTTTGCAATATGTGAAGCTGTGTAAATTTTAAGTGACACTGGAAAATCTATACCAGCTGACATTTTGCTTTTGAGGCATTTAATCACCTTTTACTACTTCATGCTCGTTTGTTGGAACTAACCTTATGCTGTATGCCAGTATGCGAAACTTTAAGTTTATCCCGATTTTTGAAATTTAAACCAAGTGTGATTTTTCACAGTAATAATTATGAAATTTCAGGTCTTTCCTTCCAGTATTTGTATCATCTGCACTTGTAAGAGTAATTTCCTGTTCGTTTCACTCTTACAGTATTCCACACAAATTTTGATTTCCCCGGTATTATTATTATGTTATGTCTGAGAACCTTTGCCTTTGCAATTATCTGCACATGCATCTGGCGGCAGAATATATTAGGGTGAAATTTAAAGTGTTGGCGACTTTCCAATGCCGGCACAATTGATTTGCTATTGTTAATCTTTTCAGCCGAGCTAGTACTGTCATTTTTTCTTTCAAGACATTCGACCTCATCTTTATAGTAGTTGCCTTCGTATTGTTTCGTATTCGTTGTTTGCCCAGACGCAGACAACTAGGGAAGTTGTCGAAAGGTTGTGAAAAGAAAATGACATTGACTTGGCTGTAACCCAGCACTTGGAAATTAAGTTGTGCTATTGCCTCAGGGGCACAGTGAAGGTTAGCTCTGAAGCTATGCAGTCACGTACGGTGCTGCCTGGGCATCTGAAGAGTCACCGAGTCTTGTAAATTTTTGCTGTCGCAGTTGTCTTACCGGTTCCTGTTTAGACATACTCATAGGGGCCCCTTTTGCTTATCTGTCGATGTCCAATACTTGCTGACTCCATAAACGTGCGTACAACTGCTCGAACAATTTTTCCGAAACGTGCAGAGAACATCATTCTCGAGGTGTCCATGACCTAATGATTTTCTCGTGCTTTCACAACACTCACTTCTTGAGCGTGTTTCCAATTGCTGTCGACCACTACGTCTACATAAGGAACTGAACAATACCGTTTCAGAAAATGTGATCAAAAACTTTATTCAAAAGGAGGGAGGGGGGGGGGGGGAGAGATGGGAGTGGATACTAAATGCACGTTGTCGTCGTGTGTTAAGATTCTAATCAGTGTGGCGCATTAAATAGGTCTGAAAAATGGCATCTTAACGAAACGCTAAGATGTTTCGATTTGTACTTCGCTGAATAGATTAATATTTTAAGAAACTGCATGGCGCTATTTTTAATTTTGACGCCATTAAAATTCCCTTGCTGCCTACCGGATGTAACAATGTAGTCGATACATTCCTGTTGAATATTGAAGCTTCAAAATTTCGTGGTTTGTTCCACAATTTAGGACGACGACTATAATAGAGTATTGTTCCTAACATTCAACCGTCCGTACTGTACCGTTATTGGAATGAAAAATGGAACGTTTTTGTATTCTGAGCTGCCTTGTAATACGGAGTTTGGCAGACGTCTTCCTAGTGTTAAAACCTTATATTCCCATTATGAAACTTCACTAGAATGTTTTAGCGCGTTAAAAATCACATAAACCAAATACGACTACTAAATAAATGAAAGAGATTCCAAAATTAACTGGTTAAACAATGTTATTTACAGGTAAATACATTACAATTAAATAGTAGTAATGTTTTCAGTGTACGTCATAGGTGTCAGTAATAACACTTGTTCAGATTATTTTAGTAGTAGTAGTAAAATATGTAAACAATCTGTGCCTTGGTACGTATGCCCCACTAGAATATATTTAAATACCTTCGATTAAGCTTGAGAGCTGCTGCTGTTGGATTTGTGCAGATGCTGATTTTTCACTTGATTTCCGAATTTCTGCTTAAGTGAGTGTTGGGTTGTGTTGGGGGAGGAGACAAAACTGCGAGGTCATCGGTCTCGTCGGATTAGGGAAGGGTGGGGAAGGAAGTCAGCCGCGCCCTTTCAAAGGAACCACCCCAGCATTTGCCTGAAGAGATTTAGGGAAATCGCGGAAAACCTAAATCAGGATGGCCGGACGCGAGATTGAACCGTCGTCCTTCCGACTGAGAGTCCAGCGTGCTAACCACTGCGCCACCTCGATAGGTCTGTTTAAGTGATCACTGTCATATAAAAATAAAGAATTGCTTACATCTTCCACACTCTACAGCTGACCTTTCCTTTATACTAAAAAGGAAAGAATAAATGTACAACTACAGAAAATTAAAAAAAACTTCTAGATGACGTTGATTCATATACCAAATATGATACGTAAATTAGGTTCTAGACCCTGGAGCTTGTTAGCCTAATACGTGGATAGAACAAAGAGTAGGGTTTAATGAGTCGTCTGGTCATTAGATAGAGGTAATTAGATGTTCAGATGGGCAAGGACGAGGATGAAAATTCGTCTCCTTTCTGATAGAACGATCATGGTGTTTTAGTTTTAGACCTAAATTAGGGTGGCCAGAAAAGGTGTTCTCACTACTCCCAAACGTTAGTCCAGTGTGCTAAAAACTGCAGCATATTAGATGCAAAAGTGAGATGAGGAAGCCAAAGGAAACACTGATAACAAGAATTGGACAAAGTTATTAATGCAGAAACGAGAGCCATGGATGGCATAGCATGCAGAACTAGATGGAAATTTAAAGTATGTAACGAAAGCAATAAACAAAATTAGAAGTCTAAGAAGTTAATGAGGTAATAGTGGAGAAAAAGTCGAAGGTAAGGGCAGAAACTGAAGAGCAAAATGTAAATAAGGCGGTGGAGGGCAGAAATCTGGCGAAAAATTGTAGCTGAGCCAATTAATGTCTAGACAAAAAATTAAAGTAAGAGCTGTTCCTGGTAATGGGATATATGTTTTATGTATCTGTGTACACTTCTTTGCATTTATTTTCTAGAGTTCGACATATACATCACTTTAAGAGAATAACGTTAATATATTTTTAACCTTGAATGATGTAAATTGCTTTACCTAATGAGTATTTATTTAGTTTGACAACGTTTGTGATTTTTTGCCATAGCTACTGTTTATTGAAATTTTTTTACATATCTATTAATAAACGTTATTTTTACTGTGTAAATAAACTATAATTCTGCTGCAGAATTTCTTCCAAAAGTCTCAGATGAAAATATTTGCAAACAATTCTTTTATGGAAGGAAGTTAAGTTTTATTTTATTGAGTGAAAACAAAATTACTATCTGTGAACTGTTTACATTGAGTGCAATTCTAAATTTGTTCGCAGATGAATATGGGCAGAGAGATTGGAATAATAAGATAGTTCTGACTTCATTTCAGCCAAGGTAAGCTAAATTTGCAGTGAAGGAATTTTATCTTCCTTAATAGTTTAGTTACACATCAGGAAATACATTTGACACTTACCAGTTCACAATTTATCATCTCTCGTCAGTTGTTAATATTTGGAAATTTAATATTGAATAATTGTGCAAACTGTTAATGTTCATATTATTATATTATTATTATTATTATTATTATTATTATTATTATTATTATTATTATTATTATTATTATTATAGCCTAGCTTGATGGAGTATTCTGTTCTTTCATAAAATTTGCTACCAAAAACTGTTTTTCAGGAATGTTTGGGCAATACTAAAATAACTAAAGAGGAAGCTAACAAAAGCATCACATAAAGATTGTTAATGTTTCCAGTCTCGTGATTTAAAAGATAACCTGCTCTAGTTTATCTTGTTGCCCTAAGGAATCCTGTTGTGCATTTGTATAGTCAACACAGAGAAAGAAGGGTCCTGACATTTAAAGTGGGTTCCGTGCAGATGCTTCACTTGTTTTACATGACTAATCACATAATGTGATGGTTTCTCTTTTATGACAATGCCTTGGTGTTAATGCAGCTCTGAAGAGTACTGTTGTTTAACGTCATGTAGTTTTGATACTGCCAGATACCATTTGCATTGCTGGTAACTGCACTGCCAGCTGTTATGGCTCTTCTTTTACTGAATGAACTGTAGTGTTCTTTAGGTACATAGAAAATAAAAATTCAACAAGATTAGGAAAAAGGTAGATTGCTAGAAACCATGAAGATGGCCTGTTAGAGTTGGATAGGCACAATGAAAACTGTTACACATTATAGCTTTTGGTCAAAGGCTTCAACAAAGGAAATGCACACACATTCACACAAGCAAGCACACTTCACCCACATATGACCTCTACCACCAAATGGAGCCAGGAGGGTTATAGTACCTGGCTATTTTCTAGATAAGTTGCACAAGAGAGAGAATGTGAACTGTGCAAATGTGCTACATGTCTTTGTTCTACCACTAAGGGAGCCAGCCAATGGCTGGATGTACGTAGGTGTAGTGGGCTTGAAGTCACCACAAGCTGCTACATAGTCCCTAACAAAAACTGTAATCTAGGTGGTGTGGAATTCTACTTTTATTCCATTGTAGTCACAAAAATTCTCAGAATATTGATTTTGGCAAGTAATGGTCTCTTGAGACATGTTTAAAAAATGACAATTATTTATCAGAATGTGCTTTGAACGGATCTGAAGATGGTTGCTATTGACAGATATACATAATCTTAAGGACAACTTTTATGTTCATAGACTGAAATAAAGGGAAAAAAATAAAGTTGCCAGTTTGGTGTGTGGTCAAATCCACTAGGTAAACATCTATCCCACTGTAAAGTCCACATGTTAGACAATCACAACAGTAGATATGTGATGGAATGTAGTATGTTACAATGAGTTCGTAGTTGGCTTGGTTAAGGAAGATAAAAACGTTCAAAAATAAACTTAACCCACCTAGTGTACTCCGCTGGATGGGGGGGGGGGGGGGGGGGGGAGCAAAGTAGCATACTGTGGATGCCATCCCATCCAGCTGCCACAGCTCAGTTGAATTTAGCGTATGTAGATAAATTGAGTCTGACTGTTTTGATCTTAATAGCCCTAACATGCTTGTTAACCCCGAAAAAGGGTATGTAATTCATTGTTTGCTGGTTCATGTTTGCAGTCCCAGTACACACTGAAACCCCTGCACCACAATAGTGTAGCGCACCACAAGAGTATATCAGGTCTGCAGACATGTACTTCCAAATATAAATAAGTATGTAAAGTACTAACACAAGAATTGCTCCACTACTGTGTGGAGTACTAACATGCAACAAGTGAAGGGAACAAGAGTTGGGATTGCTTGGGGAGAGACCAAACAGTGAAGTCATCAGTCTAATCGGGTTAGGGAAGGAAGTCGGCCATGCCCTTTCAAAGGAACCATCCTGGCATTTGCCTGTAACGATTTTGTTAAATCGTGGAAAACGTAAATCAGGATGGCCGGATGTGGATTTGAACTGTCATTCTCTCGAATGAGAGTCCAATGTGCTAACCACTGCACTACCTCGTTTGGTAAAGGGAACAAGAAAACACTAGTTGTCATTGCATTTTGTTTCCAAGGTCACTAAAAGACTTAACTGGATACAGATTTCTTACAACATATTTTGTTATGAAGAGAGATAATCGGCCATTCTTAAGTGTCCCCATTGTACACCAATGAAAGTTCAAAAGGGATCCTGGGAATCTGTAGTCTATGCAGAGTCAAAATGGAACACATTTAGTTGAAACAACTATCTCAGTAACCTACTGCCAGCCTTAAAAATGTCAGGCTAGGAAGTTTCCCTTGAAATAGAACTGCCCAACACCTATAACTTTAACAAGAATGTTGTAATGTGTAAGCTCTTATGCATCAGAAGTAGATAAGGAGTAGGACGCAAGTGTCACACATGCAACAAAGAGATATGTGGAAAAAGGAAGAGCTGTAGAATACAGTGACTTTCATTCTTTGCTTTGGTTTTCCAGTATTACCTGAAAGCTAGGTACAGCTCTATACCCCAAACTTCTAAGATTGCTGTAATTGTCAAAACTTTGATCATACAAATTTTACGTGTATACCCACAGCAACATACAAAAACTGTACTTCAGCTGCACATTAGACATACAAATCTTTTGCCTGCCTTCCATTTTGCACAAATTGCCTTCATTCACTCAGTTTCGAGCAATGTCTGTGTCATTTGCTGAGAAGAAAATTCAGTTAGAGCTGAAGGTCACCAAATGAACGTTGTCTTAATACAAGGATAACATTGAAAAATCTATTAGTCATACACAATATTTTTTCACCTGGGAGTGAGGGTGCTTTGGTAGGCTTATCATGAGTTTTTATTGCAATATTTCACAAAATACACCGAAACACTTTACAGTATATGCACAACTGTGTTAAAATTGTGCGATATGTTTTCCTTAATTACCACTGTACTTATTTACTGAAACATCACTGCATGTTCCTGATAATGACCACATGAGGCCAAGTGTACAAGTATTGTACTTGGTTAATATATCCCCCCCAATGTTTTGCCCTCACCATCAAGAAAACTTAAAAAAGTACATAGTGCTACATCTACAATGTGATACTATAACACACCTGCAAAACAATACCTAAAATTTCCTGAGATGAGATCACCAGTTGTGAAACAGAAGGAAACAAGTAAGAGAATGTAGTGTAGAGTCCTTTATTTTTTGAGAAACATCACACTCCAGAAACAATGCAAAAGAACAAAATAAATCTCCAGTCCTGAAATGGTTCTAGTGAAATGCGGCATGCAGCAAGGGGACAGAAAACACTTTCCACGAGTATCTTGTGCTCATCATTAAAATGATTCCCATGAGTCAGTGTCCTGTAGAAGAATTTAAGCTCCTTGCCCAGGGAAAATGCTTTCACTTATCTCCAGGAGGTAAATTTGAGATACCTGTGCACCTTTAAGGGATTACAATCTCCATAAACCGGAAATTTTAGTAGTGACAAGAGAAATTAATGTGAGGCTTGCGTTTGCTAATGAGATTTATCATTCTTTAGCAGTCTCACGTATTACCATATTAAAATGATGTCGAACACAGTACTATACAAAAATGTGTGCATCCATTATGGCACTATAGTAAGAAGCCATCAAAGCGGCAACTTTCCCTCCTGCATTGACTGTGTGCTCTAGAAAGCATAAAACAAATACACAACAGGGAAATGATTTAGAATATCAAAGCTGCCATACAGAGAGAGAAAAAACCATGACCAAGAGCTATAATTCTTCTGTGTGCTGGGGACCAAGTGAAGGGTGCATTTAGAGGCAGCATTAGGAGATATTGTGCCATCCCCTGTCATTTTATTATATCAATTTTGGGCAGAAGTGTTATAACCTATGCAGCAAAAGATAGCATGTACGAAAATGTTCGGGAATGAAGAGGGAGTGACATGTGTGGCACTCTCAAAAACAGAGCGTCAACAGAACTGGCATAAAGTCCAAAAGCTTATTCAGGGACAAACGTGGAACTGTAATGGCACAAAACCATGAAGAATTCACAATTTGAATAAAAGTGAAGATAACCCAAGTAAACAAGAATCTGGGCTAATGCCAGAAAGCAATTAACTTTGGTGTACATATGGTCATGTCAGGAAATCTAAGACTCCGAAGGCACTGCCCAGTGTACATGCACTCATGCCACTTACAGTGGAGTTGCGGATCCCTCTATCGAACCCAAACAACTAGTCTGTCAAATCCCTCCTGCTTTGGCATGTAGAGCTGAAAATGCTCTGCCCCATGCCAGATCTCAAGTCAAGATGTGGGGTGGTGTGTTAGTTGTCATAGTAATATTCATTATACTACTTTGTCTAAAACTGACATGGGGAGACTGTGTACTGTGTAAAATTAATGTAGGTTGATTCTTACAAAGAAGAAGACAGCAACCAGCCCCTATTAACACTGCTATTTATTTAAGTAAATAGCATCATAACCAGTTTCGAACTGACAAGTTCATCATCAGACGGCTGTCCCCAAGATTTACTAGATGCACTTTGTATACTATTTTATTCTTCCACTGTAGTGAAATATTCTTCGTGTGTTGGTGCTCCATGGTGGAAAACAGTGTTAGAAGTGCCCTATGTGAACATAACTAACCCCAAACAATTAAATACAGAATAAACAAATATGTGTGGTTAAGTAGTTATAGCACTTGCATCGAAAATTCTGCACAATTTTGTTGCGAATTCGCAGGATTGTATTTTCAAAATATTGCAAAATATATGCAGCATTTATGATTCGCATATCTCTCTCTCTCTCTCTCTCTCTCTCACACACACACACACACACACACACACACACACACACACACACACACACACACACACACCCCAAAAAGTATTTGCCACATGTGAAGTTGACACAAAGATTGCAGTTTCACAAATACAACAGTGCCAGAGATGTTCTCTCTGAGATATTACAATATACAAATTGCTTTGATTTCACAGTATGACTGTTTTTAAAGAATGGACATAACATAATGAACATTAAAACACAAAGATAAACCTTACATTATGAGCATATAATATTACAAATGAAGTTGACAGATGTAGTAACCAGCTTATGTGAATGTTATTTACATGGTATTATGTAAATATTGTGCTGTATACAGGGAGCAACAGAGAGGTGGAATAAAATGAATAATATGACAGTAACAATTATATTAACATCATATGGTGCACTGAAATTTTGAATCAAGTATAGTTGCAATAAAGTGTGACTAAGCAGGCAGCTATATTCTTGTGTAAAGCAGTGCCAAAGAAGTTGATTTATACATTTCTTTAACTTGACAGTGAATTTTTTTTCCCAAGAATCAAGGTAACATTACAAATATTTATAGTACATAGAATAAACGTTACATTGTGAGCATACCATATTCAGGGATCATTAATTACAAATAAATTAGGAAAATGTGGTGACCAGTTTGTATGAATGTTATTTATATGATTTGTATGAATATTATTTATATGGTATTGTGCCATAAACAGGCAACAACATATAGATGAGATACATGAATAATGTGACAGTAGAAATAATATTAATGTAGTATGGCACACCACTTTTTTAATTAATTTTAAAGTTGGAGCAGGCAGCCATATTATGATGTAATACTTTGTTTATAAACGTCAGAAAATAACTTGTAGGCATAACAAAAGACTTGGTCTGAAAAGTAAAAACAGTAGTTTCAGTGCCAAAAATCCCCATACTAACCTACATCAGTTCGATGAAAGTTATTTATTCGATTAATATCACTTTTACGAATATTGAACTTGCCCTCATAAACAAAGGCCTTAAGCACGACATAGAACCAAATCTTAATGGCAAAAACCTAAAAAGCCTTGTTGCATCCACTAAGCTTGCACGCGATGCTGCTAAATAAAATCCCAGTGAAACCAAACCTTCAGAGCCAATAAAATAATCACAAGACACCTAAAAAATACTTCACATCAAAATAGTGACCAAAAGACACTGAATTGTGTTAACTTCAAACTTTCTGACAGTAAGTTTCTAATAGTGAAGTCAGTCAAAGGTAATGTGCAGTTTTAATGCATGAAAATGAAGATGTTGAAAAGACCATGGAATTTTTCAGTAGTAATAACATAATCGAATTAGACTTTGATCCTACTTTTAAATTTCAGGCAAACTTAAGAAAACTCTTCAGAACTGTAATTTCCTCCTAAGTGAGAAGTGCGTGACTTCATTGCTATTGAACACCACCGCCCCCTTGCCTTCCGTCTCAGCCTAAGATACATAAACAGCATTGTTCGGTCAGGCCTTTTGTTAACTCTAGGTACAGATTATATTACAAACAGCTAGCTCTTCAGAATACCCATTGTACTTTTGAAAACATACAAATTACTTCAGGTTTAATAACAAAATTTACAAACAGAATGATGGGTTGCCAATGGGTAGAAGCCTACCGGTAGCTGGAAATCAGCAGACTTTTACATTAACCACTTAGAGCACACATTTTTCAAAACTAACAGTCATATCAACAGTAAAAATCATCTACTATAAAAGGTATATATATGATACAATTATTCTTTTTGATGGATATAATGAAGAAATTGACACGTCAGCAACCAAGCTGAGCAGCATGCACAGTAACATCAAATTCGCTGTTGAACATGAATCCAATAACAGCATCAATTTCTTAGATTTAAAAATTTCCAGAAAAAACCAGAACATCACTTTGAAATTTACAGAAAGCAAACAGCCACAGATGTGCGCATCAACAGCTCATCTTGCCATCCAAACCAACATAGGATAGCATACTTCAGATCCATGCTGAATTGCCTGCATAAAATACCATTGGAACCAGTTGCACAACATAAAGAAACCAATATCATTAAAGCCATAACTCTAAACAATGGATATAACCATCACGTTATTGATAAGTTATCACAAAAAATCCGAAAAACAACAAACAAATCCCCACACCAGACACCTATGCAGTCAACACAAGTCTGTAGAAAGCAGCAAAAAATATGTCTCACTTCCTTTTCTAGGGAGTGTATCCCATAAAATAAGAAATCTTTTCAAAAACATAAATATAAACTTCCACACAAACTGTAAACTTCAGCAGCATAACATAAAGAATAACAACCCCCATACAAAAGATCATGTATATATAAACACAAATTCCAACATTACCCCTCCTCCTACATTGGACAGACTGGGAAAAACCTTGAGATTAGATTCAAAGAACATTTAGATGCCATATGTTAGAACACTCCTTCAAAATCTGCATTTGCAATGCACACAACTCTCAGTAAACATGGAGTAAAAAACATTGAAGACCACATCCAAATATTGCGTTATACTGAGAAAGGTAGTCTCATTAATCTGCTTGAAGCAATAGAAATAGATACACACAAAAGCTAATCACCACATCATATTCTCAATGGGCAGACAGAGGTAGCCAATGCAACCTTTCTACAAAATTTCACTCACTAATTATCCACTTTAAAACATAAACAAACACTACTCCATTTAACAACAACATGCAATCAATAAGCCAAACAAAGTATTAAATCATAATATGACTGCCTGCTCAGTCACACATTACTCCAACTGTAAAACTGATTTTTTTAGAAGAGAGAGAGAGAGAGAGAGAGAGAGAGAGAGAGAGAGAGAGAGAAGGGTTCCTTACTACATTAATATAATTTCTACTGCCACATTATTCATGTATGTCATCTATATGTTGTTGATTGTTTATGGCATAGTATTTACAAAATACCATATAAGTAACATTCATACAAACTGGTCACCACATTTTCCTAATTTATTTGTAATTAATGCTCCCTGAATATGGTATGCTCACAATGTAACGTTTATTCTTTGTACTATAAATACTTGTAATGTTACCTTGATTCTTGGGAAAAAAAATTCACTGTCAAGTTAAAGAAATGTATAAATCAACTTCTTTGGCACTGCTTTACACAAGAATATAGCTGCCTGCTTAGTCACACTTTATTGCAACTATACTTGATTCAAAATTTCAGTGCACCATATGATGTTAATATAATTGTTACTGTCATATTATTCATTTTATCCCACCTCTCTGTTGCTCCCTGTATACAGCACAGTATTTACATAACACCATGTAAGTAACATTCACACAAGCTGGTTACAAATGTCAACTTCATCTGTAATATTATATGCTCATAATGTAAGGTTTATCTTTGTGTTTTAATGTTCATTATATTACGTCCATTATTTAAAAACAATCATATTGTGAAATCAAAGCAGTCTGTATATTGTAATATCTCAGAGAGTTGTATTTGTAAAACTGCAATCTTTGCTTCAACTTCACATGTGGCAAATACTTTTTGGTGTGTGTGTGTGTGTGTGTGTGTGTGTGTGTGTGTGTGTGTGTGTGTGTGTGTGTGTGTGTGTGTGTACACAATATGGTGATATACAAATCAATTTCAAAACTACAATCCTGCAACATCGCAACAAAATTGCGCGGAATTTTCGATGTAAGTATTATAACAACTTAACCTCACATATTTGTTTACTCTGTATTTAATCATTTGGGGTCGGTTATGTTCACATAGGGCACTTCTAACACTGTTTTCTACTGTAGGGCACGAACACACCAAGAATATTTCACTACAGTGGAAGAATAAAATTGAAAACTGACGATTATGCATCTTGTAAATCTTGTGAACAGCCGTTTGATGATGAACTTGTCAGTTCAAAACCAGTTACGGTGCTATTTACTTGAATAAATAGGGGCATTAATAGTGGCTGGATAATGTCTTTTCCTTTGTAAAAATCAAATTACAATATTCATTTTTCATAAGAGGAAATTGGAATTATTGTAAATATTGCTCGCGGTCTTTTACGAGAGCCTGATTCCTGTGGTCAGCCAGAAAGTGATGGAGACCATACTGACCATAGTTCCCAGTCTGCAAGTCCACATTCTTGTCCAGCTCAGTGAAAGAAATATTTCATTTCTCTATTTGCTCAGTGGGATCAGGACTATGATTATAAATGAAGGTTTTAAGTTCTAATCAATATATACATTTGGTAAAGTTTCACATGCACAACACTGTAATATTCGTGATGTTCATACTGACAGTAAATCTCTCTCCTAAACAGCATTATGAACAGTTCAGAGGCGACCTCTACGGTAAGTCCCTATCAAATTGCCTTTTGCCCTGACCACTGATAAACAAAATAAATGTTCGCCACAAAAGTGAAAAATAATAGTCACAACTTGTCACATTGAATTAACATTCGGAACGTCACACTTAGTTACTTTTGTGAAATCTAAGTGATCCAGGACACTGAAGTCCTCGCGAGTTCACTTCTGATTATTACTGAAAATAAGGGTCGCGTACTCCAGCGTTTGACTGATGCAGATCTTATGATGGCTGGGTGCGAAGTCAAGCGTAGTCTTGCCTCTTTGACTGTATTTATATATGTGGCGTGCTGACGGCCAGGGGAACACCTGCTGTCATCCACCCTATGCACACGGTAGTCTCTAAAGGGCCGCTTTCTCGGACACGCAATATTTAATAAGTGCTATGAATCAATTTAGAATCTTCGTAATTCTGCAAGCATGTAGGTAAGTTAGTTAAAATCACAGAAAAAGTTTGTTTAGCCTTCTAGAATTTTTAGAATGGAGCTGATAGGAGAAAATGATATCTGAACTAAAACTTCGAGACCTGGTATTAGTTATTAACATAAAGGTCCTAAAACTTGTTTTAGCTGTATTATTTAATAGGTTTCATCAGCTTGGCAGGTCTTGAGCTGACAATGGGTTGACACTCCACCAGGGACTGGTGGTGAAGAACTAATGA
Organism: Schistocerca gregaria; assembly: GCF_023897955.1. NCBI lineage: Eukaryota > Metazoa > Arthropoda > Insecta > Orthoptera > Acrididae > Schistocerca > Schistocerca gregaria. Next base: position 433,564,821 of record NC_064921.1, read on the forward strand.
GGACTAAGGGTCACTTTCTGCCACTTGTGGTAAAGATGAAGGGAGGTACTCAACCTGCATCAGATTCAGATCTCCCCCCCCCCCCCCCCCCCCCCACCACCCCACCTCCCCACTCCACCATCTGCCTCCTGGCAAATGTACAGCTGTTTTCTCAGGCAACAGTGTAAATTAATTATATAATTATATAACAAATTATGCACAGGTGGGAACCTCTGGATGCCCTGGGTGCTACTCGGTGTTGGAAGCAAGGTTTGGTTGGTCCTTGCTGCCTGTGCTAAGGGCTCCTCTGCATGTGATTTATGGCTCTGGCTACTCAGTTTGGCATGAGCATGGCTAGTTCACAAGAAATGTCAGGTGCTGCTGACCTACAGTGACATAATGTTGTCACCTCTTATGTCCCACCACAATGCGTTACATCTAACCGTGTCTGCCATAAAATGTATTACCAGACAGTGGAAACTTGCTGGCATGACTTGCTGACAAGATGCGTGTGGAACTGGGGACAAGAAGTCAGTCAGCATGGCTGATGGTTGCAGTTGTTTGGTAAGACATGAGAAACCTTGTCAGATTATCACGTCTAAATACTGCCAAGACTATTTTCTTTAGTTGTGATATCAGTGTCAAGATAAACCACTCAACTTCTGTTTGATGCCAGAAGAAAGAGAATGGTGGTCAAATGCTGAATTGCACATTGGCAGCAAAACGCTTCAAAATCCTCAGACATGAACTGGTGACCATAGAGACTGATATGTGGTGCATCCTTGACAGTGAAAATGATGGCAAAGGTCAGAATTATAGCGTGAGACATTGTGGAGGGCAAGTGAGTAGTTCATGGTAAATTAAACAAGGGGTCTCATCAGAAGCCACTTAGTCCCAGAAAGGGGCTGGTGACGTCCACATGCACCCGGCCTCATTGGTGTTCCAGCACTGGCCATTGAGAGAATGTTTGCAGTGGGATCTTGCTTGTGAGTGCACAGTTAACAGGCACACACTATGTACTCAGCAATGGAAACAACTGCTGGCCACACCCACGTTATATGCTGACGATTTCTGCATCTTTTTCAGCTCCTCCACCATTGCTGTTGCAGAACGTAGGTTGCAGGGAGCAATACGCAAGGCGCAGACATGGGCCCTAGCCCATGGGTTTCAATTTTCTGCTGCGAAGACTTGTCATGCACTTTTGTCGGCGTCGAACTGCCCATCCCCACCCTGAGCTCTATCTTCAGGGTGCCATGCTCAGGGTTGTTGACACTTACCGTTTTCTGGGATTGCTGTTCGATGCCCGGCTTACGTGGCTTCCACATATTCGTCAGCTCAAGCGCCAGTGCTGGCAGCATCTGAATGCCCTCCGCTGCCTCAGCAACACAACTTGGGATGCAGATCGTAATACGCTGCTGCAGCTCTACAAAGCCCTCATGCTGTCCCGACTGGATTATGGGAGTGTGGTGTATGGCTCAGCGTCGCCCTCAGCATTGCAACTGCTGGACCCTGTTCACTATTGTGGGGTTCGACAGGCGACAGGAGCATTCTGCACCAGCCCTGTTCATAGCCTCCTTGCTGAGGCTGGGGTTCCTTCCTTTCGTATTCGGCGTCAACAACCGTTAGCAAACTATGCTGCCCACGTCCGTTGTTCGCCCCGTCACCCTAACTACCATCTCCTTTTCGCTAATGCGGCAGTCCATATCCCACACCAGCGTCCACGATCAAGCCATACAATTGGGATCCGTGTTTGGTCTCTCCTTCGTGAACTCGAGTGTTTGCCTCTTCCATCTGCTTACCAGGTCCGCCCACATACGCCTCCAGCTTCGGCTGGAACTTTCCCGATGGCCTAAGGATTCGGTTCCTCCTGCAGTCTTGCGCCGCCATTTCCTTGCTCTCCTCGGCGCATACCATGACTCGGAGGTTATCTATACCGATGGCTCGATGGTTGATGGCCGTGTGAGGTACGCTTATGCTCATGCGGACTATGTCGACCAGTGCTCCTTGCAGCAAGGCAGCAGTGTTCACACTGCAGAACTGACAGCCATTTTTCGTGCCCTTGAGCATATTCGTACCAGCACTGGAGAGTCATTCGTCATTTGCAGTGACTCGCTCAGTAGTCTGCAGGCTCTTGACCAGTGCTACCCATGCCATCCCATTGTTGGTGCCATCCAGGGGTCCATTCACACTCTTGAACAGCGTGGTCGTTTGGTGGTGTTAATATGGACCCCGGGCCACGTTGGAATCGTGGGAAATGAACTTGCCGACAAGTTGGCCAAAGAGGCAACCCGCAAACAGATGCTGGAAATCGGCCTACCGGCAATTGATCTCCGAAAGATTATGCACTGTCGAGTCTTTGGGATGTGGGGAGTCGAATGGTGCACTCTGTCTGCACCTAATTAGCTGCGGCAAGTAAAGGAGACCACGACTGTGTGGGGTTCCTCCATGCGTGCCTCTCGCAGGGATTCTGTTGTTCTGTGTAGGCTCCGCATTGGTCACTCTTGGCTGACGCATGGTCATCTGCTGCATCGAGAGGACCCCCCTCATTGTCGCTGTGGTGCAACCATGACGGTGGCGCATCTGTTGTTGGAATGTCCTCTTTTAAGCGCTCTCAGGTGTGCTTTTAATCTCCAGGGTGATTTATCCTCTCTTTTAGGTGACAATGTCTCTATGGCAGATCGGGTTTTACATTTTATTCGCGCAAACGGCTTTTATAGCTCCATTTAATTTTATTACATCACCCTCTTTTGAGCTGTATTTTTAATTAGTTTTGTGTTGTAATTTGACTCCATCCTAATCTTTTAAGTGGAGGTTTTAACGTGTTGCAGAGTGACTGGCTCATCCTATTATTTTCGTGATCAGCCAGCCACGATCCTCTGCTGTACAGTTTTAATTCTTTCTACCTTTTTTCTCTATGTTGTTTTTGTTGCTGTGCTCCGTTTTCCATGTTTCTTTATTATTGACCGTGGGGATTTTCTTCCCTTGGAATTTTTATCTTGTGCTTCGAATGACAAATGGATGGTTTCACTGTGCTCTGTGTGTTTATGAAACAAGGGACCGATGACCGATGCAGTTTGGTCCCTTTAATCCTCAACCAACCAACCAACCAACTGCTGGCCAATAGACATGTTGCTAGACCAGCACTTTCATGTGACGTAGCAGCCATGGTACACATGTAACACCTACAGAATGTGTTGTTGCATTGATGGTGGAATAACAGTGTGACAATTATGGTCTGTACTTAGCAGGAAGATGTCATCAACAACAATGAGCCTATCATAAAATTGTAAATATGTCCAGAGCACTGATTATGACCCTGTGTGGAAAACGTCGCAGCTAACATTGCTCGGCCACAACATTAACGCTGCACGAGAGGATCTTCACTTGTAGCTCCTGTGACTTCCCAACCACCAAAGAAAACTCGTTGAGGGTATATTGCAAATTATGGTCCAGCGCAAAACAGACTGCCTCCTGCCTGTCATTGGTGTCTGGACTCTACAGCAATAAAGTCAAAGCTTCCACATTCTTGTGCAGTGATGTTGGTCTGTAGTGAATATTACAGGAGTAATTACTCAAACGAGAGCCAGTGCTGTAAAATTTTGCAATTCTCTCTAGAAACTCAGACTGGGGACAACTGAGATGAGCTGCTTATGGTCTGTAGGCTGGTGGAACCTAGTGCCATATAAGAAAATGTGGAATAGTTTTACACTATATATGATCGCGAGTGCGTACGTCTCAATCTGAGAGTAATTTCTCCATGCTTTTGATGAGGCCTTAGAGGTGAATAAAACAGGGTGCTTTGAGATACTGGGATTTCTGTGTGAGCACAGAAATCACAGTGGTGCAGTGTTGGTGGTAACTTGAATAAAAGGCTTACCAGGAGTGAAAGAAGCCAAACACAGTGCGTAGCAGAGGTGACATGCTTCATACCACAAAAACTTCACTTCTTTATTACGAAGCAGGTTCATTAGTGACAAGGGCATGGAATGAATTTTGTGTAGTAATTTACTTTTCCTAAATAGTCTGTAAACTCTATAATATTCTCAGGAACTGATATATTTGCTATTTATGCAACATGCTCTACTGGAGGTATGATATCATTCTTACTTACCATGCCCTGAGAAATGCACTCTACAAGGAAAAAAGCTAAATTTCCAAAGGTCATGTAGCAGCCCATTGTCCAATAGCTGCAGAAAAACCACATGTGAAGTTTGCAAATACTGTTCTGTCATGGAGCCAGTAACGCAAATGTCTCCATAACTGATGCAGCACGGAAAGTTCTTAAGTTGCTCTAGAAAACACTGAAGCTACCACAAACAGCAAATGGTTAAACTGATACATCCCAAAAGAAATACTTAATACTAAAATTCACCATGACTCAATGTCCACTGTCAGCTCAAATTCTGTATCCCTGAAGTCAGCTTTGGAGAAATCCTGACTGCCAGCCAACTTAACCAGCAACTCGTCAGGACACAGTATGGGATTAACATATGTTTCACATTGTGCATTGATAGTGTGCTTGAAATGACTGCAAAGTTTAAAATTGCTGTTCGGTTTCTGTATCATGAGGTGTCCCATTGGCTAGATGAAACCAGTGACACCACACCAAGATTCTGCCATCCGTCAAGCTCCACCTCCACCTTCACTTTCCAGTATAGCAAACAGCAAGAGGTTGGCTTGACAGAACATAGGAACAGCAAACTGTTACTGTTGCTTGGACCTCAAAATGGATGTCTGTACCCAGATCCCTGCCTCCAAGTTCCAAAATGGTACTACTGAGAGACAAGGTTAACTTTACCGACTACTTTAAATCAAAAAATAGTGAAAGCATGAAATCCTAGTATTTTTTCTGCCAATTGTGAATTGACAAGAAATGAGAGTTGGTATCTAACATTTTTGCAACAACATGCTTGGTGTTGAGGGGTGAGTGCACTCATTAGTAATAAGTATCCAAACTATTCAGACTGGCTGAGGCTACTGTGTCACATTGAATCATCATGCAACACCCAGCTATCTCAGTCTGCTATGGTACATTGTGGCTGTAGGCCTGCTGAGGTGTTTGCAGACTTGTTGGCGAGATGAATACACCAAACAGATAAAGAAGGATGTAGGTTGCAGTAGCTACTGGGAGATGAAGAAGCTTGCACATGATAGAGTAATATGGAGAGCTGCATCAAACCAGTCTCAGGACTGAAGACCACAACAACAACAACAACAACAACAACATGGGAACTTTATCCCATGGCACTGCTTGTCATCATTCCTTGCACACAACTGATAAGTGCCCTGGCGAATGTAAAGCTGTAAAAGTTGAAATAAAATAGGGGCAGTGTATTTTCTCATGTAATGACCAGCAATCTGGACAAAACTGCCATTCTTGTGGCACAGAATCTGATGCTGGGAATGCAGGCACTCTGCACCTGCTATGAACTCAATGGTGTTTCTCTTGTGGCACACACAGAGAACAGTCCTCTGTGGGGCCCCCTTCTTTCTTACTAGTATTGGGGTGCTAGAGAACCTCCTGTCACTATGCTCAACTGACCAACTTGTTCATGGTTGCCGAAGCCTGAATAGCCTTTGATGGGGGACCTTCCCTCCTGGTGGGGGTCTCATTAAGTTTTGCCACCTCCCTCTCATCCAAAAGTACATTCTGTGCAGCAGTGATAAATTCTTCTCATTCTGCAATTTGTGCTAGCTCATCTGAAGTCAGATCAGAATGTGTTAACTCCTTATTTTGCAGCGACCTGTTTGGTGTCAGTCACACCATTTCATCAGTAATTAGTGTGTAGAAAGTTACATTATTTTTCCAGGATCTGTAAGGGGTTTAAATTTCTTTACCACCTCATATGAAATACTGCTACTCAACAATGATGACAAAAAGTGATTTGAGCTATAGAGTTGATGAGCCTTACCTGGCAGTATACATTATTTATAATCATTGTTGCTATAATATCATCGCTAACCCTCGTTTCTGTACGGACACTTTCAATAATATTCAGCTTATTTGAGCTAAAAGGTCCATTGCGTGTGGGCTGCTGAGTGAGCTACTCAGACAATTTTCAGAAGTGTTCAAAAGTATTTTGCATGACTGCCTGTAATCCTTGAGCAGTTTGAAAGCCCTCAACCAGTGTTAACTTTGCCCTCCCTTGGACATGGCTATGTGGGATACCCTGTATGCCCTTGGCCAATGTGGACACTAAATGACCTTTGTGTGGACCCCAGGCTGCTTTGGGATCTCAGGTAATGAACTTGCTGATAGCCTGGCCAAACTGTCTGTGAGTAAGACTAAAGATTGGTATTCTGGAAACAGACCTCTGATCAGTATTAGGCCATGGTATCTGGAATACAGAAAGGCTCTCTCTGTCTTCACAAAACTAACTATGGGTGATAAAGGAGACTGCAGATCTGTGGAGGTTCCCAATGCAGGCTTCTCACAAAGACTGTAGCATTCTTTGCAGGCTCCACATCAGCCATATTTGGCCGACTCGTGGTCATCGCCTCCATCAGAAGGACCCATCCCTCTGTCGTTGTGGTTCACGTTTGGTGGTGGTCCATACATTGCTGAAGTGTCTTTACTTAGCTGTCATGTGGCAGGGTCTTAACTACCTGGCTTGCACCCCTGGTGTTAAGAGTAGGTGCCCCAGCAGCTGACTTAATTTTACATTTTATTTGTAAAGTGGGGGCTTTCGCCACTCTGTTTAAGGAGGCCACTAAACCTTATAAGCCCATCGAGGGATTGGCAGAACACAGTTGCCTCTTCTGCCCAGACCAGGTTGCATCTGTCTGGGCTACGTGGTCCACACCAATCCTCATCAAACCTGCTCTTTTACTCTTCTTCCGTCCTCCCATGTAGTCTGTGCAACTTCTTCATCTTTTATTTGTTCTTCTCTTGTTCTGTCAGTGTTGCTAATCTTTCCCAGACAGTATCTGATTGTGGTATTCAGATAAGTAGTGAGGGGTGGGGGGATGTTTATGTCCCTTTATTGCCCTGTCTTCAGGGGCTTTTGGCTGCTCCCTAGACAGGGCATCACATCTGCCTTTCTTGCTATGTCTCCCTTTCTTTTTCCTCTTATCTAACCTTCATGGACCTTTTGTAGACCTTGGGGTTTCTTCCCCTGGGCTTTGTGCAATAGGACATGTTTAATCTACAGTCATGTAGACCTGTCTGAGGCAGAAGACTAATGACTTAATAATGTAGTCCCTTTAACCAACCAACTAATACAACTTTCTTCAATTTGTCTCATGTCATCATATGACACTTGAATTCGACCTGTACTCAATCCCTTACAGACCCATAGAGATTACTAAAATTGCTTAAACCAATAGTTCATGTTTTTCGTGGTTGGTAATTAAATGCAGAGTCAGTTGAAATGTCCTCTGCAAAGAAATTGCCAACTCATTTCTTCTGAATGCAAGAAGACAGAAAACCTTACATTGCATGTTAGCCATCGTACATGCTATTGATGCAAACTGTCTGGCTGTTATTGGGAGCACTCTAGCAGTTCATGCAACTGTCAGTGCTCTAGTGGCGGTAATTGAAATGTCTGGCCCTCCTCTTTAATGATATGTAGATATTCAAATCCAAAGGAATAAAAATTAAATTGGGTCAATATTTTTAAACAAACTCACATTTTTATATTTAAAGTATGCATGCATGTTACTTTTAAGTATTGATTGGTGACAATTTACATGGCTAAGGTTTATTTTGTCCAAGCTACATTTTTGTGTGTGACAAGTGACTCAAGTGTAAGGTTTGCTAGAATAACTAATTGCCCATTTGAGTAACTATGGACTAAGATTGTTTTGCAATCTTGTCATCTGGACCTATTTCCAAAATACCAGCAGGCTGCATTGTTTTAAAAGTTTTGTCATTCTAGCTTTGACAGTAGCCACATACACCCATTTGACCAAGCAAGTTGCACTGGATTTGCATTCGAGAGGCCAACTGTTCAGACCCACATCTGTGATTTCCCTAAATCACTTCAGGCAAATGCTGGGATTGTGTTCCTTGGAAAGAGATTGACAGGGCTCTGTTGTCCTTTCCACACTCTAAAACTTTTTGTTATTATATTTTTGCAAGTAACATTATCTAATTATCCATTGCTTACATCATTTCTCTTCCTCTTTTGTTAGCTTTATATAAAGGGGTGCAATCTACCAATAAAACAATTTGTGTACCATATGAATATATAGGAATGCAGGTGAATTTTGATAGTCTTTTCAGGTTATCAGCCAAGTCAGGGCTTCAGCCTGTGGCCAGTGTGACACCCTGACTCTGCTGCTAACCCGAAAAGACTGTCATATACGAATGGTTATGAATATGAATAAAGAGTGAGCTGGCTGTTCTTTGTTCCTTAAAATATTTTGAAAATATTTCCTCCTCCAGGAAATACTGTTATATTAGAATGGTGTCCATTAAAGTAAGTTTCTATTTTCATTTTATGTATTAGCTTTCAGGATGTATATAGCTAACATTGAAGTTAAAAGTATGATTGCAGTTAGAAATAACAGCCTCTTAACTTCAGTTAAAGTGAGATACTTTTAATGACAGCTTTATTACTGAACACTAGAAACATAAGGGAGGGAAAGATGATGTAAGTGGAGCATGCAAGTGCTGATTGGAAATATAATTGCAATGGGTTTTACTTGGCAGACAGTTTTATTAGATAAATGCTAATTCTCTCTTTCAGACAATAGTTGTAAGAGAAAGTACTGAACAGATTGTAAAAATGTGACTTACAGGGGAAAATATTAAGATTTCAGTATCGTATCATCTGTATAATAGATGAATTAATATTTCCTGATTCAGTTTCTGTCTGTGTGTTTGGGGTATTCTCAGGAACTGCTGTAGAGATATTGATAGGGTTTCCACTGATACAATTATTCATGAGTAAGGTTTGTGGACACAGGTCTAAGGCTACCACAATGCCAGTGCCAGACTGGCAGTAGTTACCATTACTGTGAGGCCGCTGCAAGATACTGCATAAACTGTCCAGGAGTACACAGCTTAAATAGATAGTTACATGAAAGTGATGATGAGTAGTTGATTTTAATCATAAATCTGTGCAGTGGCCCATAAACAAAATTACATCCACAATTAAGTCATCTGGCTGTAGATACATACTGCAACTCCGAGAAGCTGGGTGTGGGTCAGTAGTTAAGTATAAAGAAAAACAGTTCCATCTGTTTGTGACATTATTTGCTGGTTACTCCTTTGTTCCTAGGACATTAATCTCTATTTCAATAATATAAGTGATTTCATTCACGTGGTGGTGTAAGAAATGTTTGCTGCAAATTTAGCAATTTCATGCCATCACATATTTTTGAAAATTCAGAGTAATTTAAAAGTTTTAATGATATACATTAAATGACAATTTTTTTTATTATTATCAGGTATGGGGCTACCAAACAGTGAGACAACTGAGCCAACAACAGCCTTGGTGAGACGTATTGGTTCTGCTGTGTTGTATGGAGCGTGTTCCTTTCTAATAACCGTAAGTTAGCATGCCTATTGCGAATTGTGGTTTGCTGGTCTCAAATGTAAATAATCTGAATCACTTGATTCATGTACAGAAAACACATCAAAATTTGTGTAAAACTTCACTATAAACATACAATAACTAATAACAGCATGGTGGTGGTAATAAAATTTTGTTGTCTAAAAAATCACACTGAATTACCCCTAGCTCAAATTATTATTTAGTCATCTGTCTCTTCTACTGAATAGTAGCATTTCTCCAGCAGAATTTACTGTAATTGTGTTTTTAGAATCTCTGGCTTCATATGAAATGTGTTTTTGCTCATTAATTTATTGTATATTGGCATCCCCATGTACTGTGAAGTTTGTGCATATGATTACAACTGATAGGTGGATAGCATCAAATTATTTCTCGTGTTGTATGAATAATTATAATGATCTTCCTCAAATAATTTTTGTCTGCTGTCTAGAATGATCATAATTTTATAAATGTATATGGAGTGAACAAATAAGATTAGCAGGTTCTAAAATAATGGGCAACAAGATTCTGAGTGCTGTGCAGTACATGTGTGTCTGCTAATTTTTTCTGCAGTTTCTAATAGAGATGCACTATTTGGACTTCACCAGAATGTTATACCATATTTCATGACAGATTCGTAACAACTGTGATGCACCATTTTTCATGTACTCTTGTCGGCAGAATGTTGTGAATTCCAGCTCACGTCCCTCAGGGGGCTCAACTCTTGTGAGTATGTGCTTGGCTACTGTGTGGGGCCCCAACCCTTAGAGCATTACTCCCTTTCTGTACTACAAACTTGTGCTTCCAATATCCCTTTTACCTCTGCCTCTGTCAGGTGGTTCCCTTGGTGCAGACCCTGCTCGGAACTAGTTAATGATTTGGAACTCGAGTTTCCACTTCAGTTGTTTCCTGCAACTTTCCATGAAATAAATATGTGGTCTCCATTGTTGGGTTTGACATGCTACAAATTTCAAAATTCTCCAGAAGTGCGGATTGTGCAGGAAAGGTCGCTCTATGCGGTATATGCAAGCCATCCCGTTGTTGGAAGGGTCATCAAGTAACTATATGATGGTAGCCCCCTAACCATGTAGGGATCGCACTTTGTGCCTGAGCTGAAAGCTCCTCGTATATGTCAAGAAGTATGTGTGCATTGTGACTGGGGCATGGGGCCCCCAAACAACAGATTACTGGCCAGGTAGCTGTTCCTGAGACTGGATGGTGCTCATGAGGACAAGCCCCGTTCGGAGTGGGTGGCACCGTGGTTGATGAGTTGCAAATGAAGAGGATGAAGTTACCTTCTGCTGGTGGTCATATGGCCTATCAGCTCCATTAGGACAGTCCTAATTTAATGCAGATAAATACAACCCTAAAATGTTAGCTTCCCTGGCTAGACCATGGAAGGAATGTAGCACTAAGCGGCTAGCAGAGAAATATTCCTCCAATATTTGGTTTGCACGATTGATGGGATCTCTTCTTGGTCACATAGCCCTTATTCTTTGTCAAGAACATAAAGGTAAAGTTTGTGGCAGCCATCTCTAAAACAGTGTTTCATGTTTGATCAAAACAGAGTTCCCTACCCAGTCACGGCTGCTGTTAGGTTGCAACGAGCTGGGTGACATACCAGTGAATGTCACTACCCACAATAGGACATCATTTTTCACAGAGACCTGGTCTTGAAGTCTGATGATAACGTGCCAGCAGGGAGTGGCAGGGTGTACGCTTAGTCATGTCCATAGGGTGCCAAAGGACCAGTGTAGCTACCAGTGTCTTCATCTTAGCCTTTGGTGGGGATTCATTGTCTGAAAAGATCAAGGTGGTGGTACACCAATCCAATGTGAAACTGTGCAGTGCTTGAAATGTTCCAAATTCTGGCACGTGTCCTTATGTTGCAATGCTAGCCCCATCTGTAGGGATTGTGGAAGACTGCTGCATGCAAACACTCCTTGTACCACTCCTCCCATCTGTGTCAGCTGTGGAAAGTAACGTTCTCCCTGCTCACCAGATTGCACTGTTTCCCAGAGAGAGCCAACTTGCGAAGAGGCCAAGAAGTAATAAGAGCAGTAGCATCCAGAATGTATAACTGTCTTTTACGCTATAACTAAGACAATGTCGCTCCCCTTTGGCGATGGTACTCATGTCTGTTACACCTCTTCCTACAGTGGGGCCCCAGGACTGCTCGAGCATGCCTGCCCACTTATGGTTGGGGCCTCTCCTCTTGGTTCTTGTCCAACATCTACTTTGGGATCATTGTTGGCTTCCCATCCACCATGGACGTTGTCCCCCCTCCCTCCCAGCAGGAGGCAAATAGTCTTCCTCCAGCTCTTCTTACCAGTACCTGAAACTGATTGAGAAAAGTCCTTGCAGACATCCAAAGCCCCTAAAGACAGAAAGGATAAGATGTCTTACAAGAAAGATTGTGGTGGCCCCCACGCCACACCAAATCTCAGCTCCCACTCCTGTGACAGAGGCGGAGATCATGGTGGCCCCGGAAGCCCCAGATCTCTCTCACAACGGGACCTAGAACCTGTGTGTTGATGCAATAATGGCTCAACAAGTGGCAGCAGATGACTAGGGCATAACCTGCCTCCTTGGTCCCTTCGTGGCCTCACAGTATGTAAAGATTATTCTCTGGTGGAATTGTAGCAGTTTTTTCCACCACCTGGCTGAGCTACAGTTCTTAAGCACTTCCCCTGCCTTTTGTGTTGCCCTTCAGGAGACTTGGTGTCCAGCAACATGGATCCTGGCTCTTTGTGGATACTGAGGATATTATAAGAGTTGTACTGCCTATGACAGGGTGTCAGGTGGAGTTTGCACATATGTTCTGGACACCCTATATAGTGAACTTGTGCTTCTTAATACACCTTTGTAGGCTGTGGTTGTTACGATAGGAGCATTTCATGATATTACCACCTGAAGTGTTTACCTCCTTCCTGATGGTGAAAGTGTCTCGGAACATACTGTTGGCACTGGTTTCTCAACTCCTCCCACCTTTCCTAATCTTGGGTAATTTCGATGCTCATAATCCTTTGTGAGGTGGTAAAGATGTCAAAAACTCACTGGCACAACTTGACCTTTGTCTCTTGAATACTGGAAGGTAGATGGGGTTAAATGTCATGTCGACATAAAGGTCAATAGAGATGGAGCACAAGCTTGGATTGTCAGGGAACGGGGAGATCAGCTGTGTCTTTTCAAAGGAACCATCCCAGCATTTACCTGGAGCGATTTATAGAAATGGCAGAAAACCTATATCTGGATTGCTGGAAGTGGGTTTGAACCGTTGTCCTCCAGAATGCAACTCCATTACCCCCTGCGGGTTCGGGGGTTAGAATAGGTCCGCAGTATACCTGCCTGTCGTAAGAGGCAACTAAAAGGAGTCTCAAACTTTTCGGCCTTATATGATGGTCCCCTGTTGGGTTTGACCTCCATCTCTCAAAATTTTCCGAAGAGCGAGCCGACTGGGGAAGGGCACCTTACTTGGTGCATTGTGTCCATCTTGCGATCAGACCTTTCGCCAGCTTATACACCGTTGAACTACAGTCCTGTCCGCTCTCCATCTCTTGGGCATGACGGTTTCTGCGTGCAGATTACACTTTGCACTGTGCAGTGCCTCTTTCTGCACCGACGGCGACCATGGACCACATGCTACCTAACATCCAGCACGGTAGCCAGTCCGTTGTGGTGGGGCCGCCATGTACCCTGTTGGTTGTAGCCCCCTGACAACACAGGGATCGCTCTACTGATGCCTGCGCCGTTAACTCCCCACGTATGCCAAGGAGTAGATGCCTATCCTCCTGGGGTATCGGGACTCCTGGCAATGGCCATCCTGCCAGGTGGCTCTTGCCGTGGCTGGGTGGCGCCCGTGGGGAGGGCCCTTGGTCGGAGTAGGTGGCATCAGGGCGGATGACCCGCAATGAAGCGTGGTACATCGTCTATCGCTTGTGGCCAGCCGCCAGCAGTCTCTAAGCGTTCTCGGGCTCAGTTTAACGCTCAGAAGTACGATCCGAAAACGTTCCCCTCCCTGGCCACACCGTGTGAGGAACGTAAGTCTCAGGATGGCAGTAGCAGTGATTCGCCCCGCTTCTTAGTTTGTACGAGGGCTGGTGGGGAGTCTTTTCTCTCCACAAAGCCTCAGTTCTTCGTCGAGCATTTAGAGGACAAGTTTGGGGAGGTGGAGGGCTTGTCAAAAATGCGCTCTGGGTCAGTCTTGATACAAACGGCATCCTCTGCCCAGTCACGACGGTTAATCGCTTGTGACAAGTTGGGGGATGTTGCCGTTACGATCATACCCTATAAGAGTTTAAATATGGTCCAGGGAGTTATTTACCATAGGGATCTTCTTTTGCAGTCTGATGAAGAGCGGCGCGCCAATTTAGAGCGCCGGGGTGTACATTTCGTCCGGCGCGTTCATCGGGGTCCGAAGGAAAATCAAATTGCTACAGGTGCCTTCATCTTGGCCTTCGAAGGGGATACCTTACCGGAAAAGGTCAAGGTGATGGTCTACCGATGTGACATTAAGCCCTATATCCCTCCCCCGATGCGGTGCTTTAAGTGCTGGAAGTTCGGCCATGTCTTCTCGCTGCACTTCCAGCCTCACATGTCGAGATTGCGGACGCCCATCACATCCCAATACTCCATGTGCCCCGCCTCCCATCTGTGTCAACTGTGGGGAGCACCATTCACCTTGCTCGCCAGACTGCTGAATTTTTCAGAAAGAGCGTACAATCATGGAATACAAGACCCTGGGCCGACTAACCTATACTGAGGCCAAAAGGAAATACGACCGACTCCATCCTGTGAGAATGACATCTTCCTAGGCTGCTGCTACAACACCTGTGCTAGCCCCGTCTGTTTCTCAAATTGTGGCCGGATCGCCGAATAGTACAACTCCTCCTGCCCCCTCGCCAGTGGAGGGCTCTACCCACCGGGTTGCTCCTGCGCCACCTACCTCAGGAGCAACACCATCCCACCCATCGGGGACGTCCGTCCCCACTTCTAAGCCTGAGAAGTGTTCAACTTCTTCGGCTTCTCACACTCGCAAGGGGTCCCTTGGGTCCCTCCCTTCCCAGGTTTCCGCCAGCGAGAAGGCTGACGACCGACAGTGGTGTAAGTGCCTGAAATCAGCTGGTCATAGGGCTTCACGATCCTCTTCCGTTCCGGAGACTGAATCGGTGAAGCCCTTCCAGTCGGTGCGACCCAAGGAACGGCGTGAGAAACCCAAGAAGAGCTCTCAGCCCAAGGAACTAGCGGTGGCAGCCATCCCACCGCAACCTTTCAGCTCTGCATCTGAGGATGCGGTGAAGATTCTGGCGTCCACTGAGGACCTCGATCTCGCCGGTCCGTCGAACGCCATGGAAAGCACTATCACAGGTGCCAAATCGGAGGCAGCAGGTGACCCAGCGGCGTAATCTCCCTTCCCAGTCCCGTCACGCCTTTCTCAGCCATGGACAACACCATCCTCCAGTGGAACTGCAGCGGTTTCTTCCACCATCTAGCTGAGCTCCGCCAGCTTATCAGCCTTCACCCTTTCTCTGCATTGCTCTCCAGGAAACTTGGTTTCCGGCAATGCGAACCCCCGCCCTCCGTGGCTACCGGGGTTATTATAAGAACCGGGCAGCTTATGAAAGGGTGTCTGGTGGCGTCCGCATATATGTCCTCAACTCTCTTCACAGTGAGTCTGTACCTCTCCAAACACCTTTATTGGCTGTCGCTGTTCGGGTGTGGACGCCACAGGCTGTTACCGTCTGCAGTCTTTACCTTCCACCGGATGGTGATGTCGCGCAGCATGTCCTGGCTGCTCTGATAGCTCAATTGCCGCCACCTTTCTTGTTACTGTGCGACTTTAACGCCCATAACCATCTGTGGGGTGGGTCGGTGGCAACAGGTCGAGGTGCCGTCGTTGAGCATATATTGGCGCAGCTCGATCTCTCGATCTTACATGATGGTGCCTTTACACACTTCAGTGTGGCGCATGGCACATACTCCGCCATTGACCTTTCGATCTGTAGCCCCAGCCTTTTACCGTCAGTCCAATGGAGAGTGCATGACGACCTTTGTGGTAGTGACCACTTTCCGATCTTTCTGTCACTACCACAGCATCAGTCTTCTGGGCGCCCTAGCAGACGGGCTCTGAATAAGGCTGACTGGGACTTGTTCTCCTCCGCTGCCACTATTGAGCCTCTCTCTAACGATGACATTGATGCAGTGGTTCAATCGGTCACCACCGGCATCGTTACTGCCGCCGAATCTGCCATTCCCCGTTCTTCTGGGTCCCCTCGGCGGCGGACTGTGCCTTGGTGGTCGCCTGAGATCGCTGAAGCGATTAAAGCTCGCCGGCGGGCGCTCCAGCGTTACAAGCGACATCCCTCAATCGAACACCTTATCGCCTTCAAACGGCTGCGTGCGCGAGCCCACCGCATATCCGCCAAAGCAAGCAGGAGTCCTGGGAGCGGTATGTGTCCACCATGGCCTCCATGTCACTCCATCGCAGGTCTGGGCCAAGATTCGCCGCCTCTATGGCTATCGGACCCGTCAGCGTCCCTGCGCTCTCACTGAATGGAGCAGTTTGTACTGACTCCGACGTCATTGCAAACCGCTTGGCAGAGCACTTTGCTCTGAATTCCGCTTCTGCCAACTACCCCTTGGGCTTCCGCTCCATTAAAGAGCGGATAGAATGTCGGAGTCTTTCTTTTCGCACCCACCATCCTGAATTGTACAATGATCCATTCAGTGAGTGGGAATTCTGCAGTTCCCTCGCCGCTTGTCCTGATACCGCCCCTGGGCCAGATAGCATCCACTCTTAGATGCTGAAACACCTTTCAGTGGACTGCCAGCGACGCCTCCTCGACCTTTACAACCACATTTGGGTCGAGGGTGAGTTTCCGTCGCAATGGCGGGAAAGTCTTGTTGTCCCCATTCTGAAACCGGGGAAGAACCCTTTGGAGGTGGACAGCTACCGTCCCATTAGCCTCACCAATGTTATTTGCAAGTTGCTTGAACGGATGGTGAGCCGGCGCTTGAATTGGGTACTTGAGTCTCGGGGCCTTCTGGCTCCATCTCAGGGTGGGTTCCGTAAAGGCCGCTCCGCCGCCGACAATCTGGTGAGCCTGGAGTCGGCCATCCGTACTGCCTTTGCCTGCCGTCAGCATCTGGTCGCTGTCTTTTTCGACATGCGGAAGGCGTATGATACGACATGGCGTCATCACATCCTTTCTACGCTTCATGGATGGGGTCTTCGGGGCCCTCTGCGGATCTATATCCGCAATTTTCTGTCGTATCGTACCTTCCGCGTGCACGTCGCGGCCTCATATAGTTCCTCCCAAGTCCAGGAGAATGGTGTGCCACAGGGTTCTGTTCTAAGTGTCTGTCTGTTTTTAATAGCCATTAAAGGGCTCGCTGCGACCGTGGGACATTCTGTCTCCACTTCGCTGTATGCTGATGACTTCTGCCTTTACTACAGCTCTATTGGCATTGCAGCTGCTGAACGTCAGCTACAGGGCGCAATCCGCAAGGCGCAGTCTTGGGCTATAGCACATGGTTTTCAGTTTTCGGCAGCCAAGACCTGCGTTATGCATTTCTGTCGGCGACGCTCTGTTCACCCGGAGCCGTGGCTTTATCTTGACAGCGAGCTGCTTTCAGTGGTGGTGTCACATAGGTTTTTGGGGGTGGTTTTTGATGCCCGGTTGACTTGGCTGCCTCATATTCGGCAGCTTAAACAGGCGTGTTGGCGGCATCTAAATGCTCTGCGATGCCTGAGCCACACCAGGTGGGGCGCCGACTGATCTACTCTCCTACGGCTTTACCAGGCGTTGATCCAGTCCCGTCTGGACTATGGGAGTCTGGCTTATGGCTCAGCATCCACATCTGCGTTGCGGCTGCTGGACCCAATCCTCCACAGCGAGATACGCCTTGCCACTGGTGCCTTCCGGACCAGCCCTGTGGACAGCATACTTGTGGAGGCAGGTGTCCCTCCACTGCGGTTACGACGCCAACAATTACTGACTGCTTATTCTACCCATGTTTTTAGCTTGCCCGGGCATCCAAATTATCGTTCCTGTTCCCGCAGTCAGTCGTCCGTCTGCCAGAATGTTGGCCCCGGTCGGGTTGCCCGATCGCCATACGCGTCAAACAGCTTCTCTATGGGCTTGGGTGTTTCCCTGTACCACCTCCTTTCCGGGCCCCTCTGCGTACACCCCCATGGTGTGTGCCTCGCCCTTGCCTTCAGCTCGACTTGGCACAGGGCCCGAAGGACTCAGTCCGTCCGGTGGCCTTCCGACGCCGCTTTTACTCCATCCTGGCCACGTATCAGGGCTCTGGCGTTGTTTATACCGACGGTTCGATGGTTGCTGGTCGTGTCGGTTATGCACTAACTCTAGGGGACCATTCTGAACAACGTTCGTTGCCGGCTGGCTGCGGTGTTTACACTGCTGAGCTGGTCGCCATCTTTCGTGTCCTAGAGTATATCCGCTCCTGCTCAGGTGAGTCCTTCGTTATCTGTAGCGATTGCCTGAGCGGTTTACGAGCTCTCGATCAGTGTTTCCCTCGTTCTCGTATGCTGAAACACCTTTCAGTGGACTGCCCGTTGTGGCAGACCTGTGGTCTTCGTTTGGACCCCGGGCCATGTTGGGATACCCGGAAATGAAACTGTTGACCGCCTGGCGAAAGAGGCCACTAGTGCACCATCTCTGAAGATTGGTCTCCCGGCGACTGATTTGCTGGCACTATTACGCCGCAAAGTTTTCAATTTATGGGACACTGATTGGCGCAACCTGCCCGTGCCAAACAAACTCAGCCGTATCAAGGAGATGACTACTGTGTGGCGGTCATCCATGCGAGCCAACCGCAGGGAATCAGTCATCCTTTGTCGGCTCCGCATTGGCCACACCCGACTCACGCACAGTTATTTACTGTGTCGGGAGGATCCCCCTCTTTGTCGTTGTGGGGCGTCCTTGACGGTGGTCCATATTCTGTTGGAGTGCGCCCTTTTAACTGTGCTCAGGCAGACTTTTTCGCTGCCTGATACGCTCTCTGCGCTTTTATCCGACGACTCTTCCATAGCGGACATAGTTCTGCGTTTTATTCAGGCAGGGGGATTTTATCGCTTAATGTAAGTGTGAGTTTTTGTGTTGATTCTGGCCTATGGCCTATAATTTATCGGATTTTTTTTTCATGTGTTTCTCGGTGGTTGGCTTTTCCCTTTTTGTTTGTATGGTCGGCCAACCACCGTCACACTGTGTGATTTTAGTTCGTCTTGTCTGGTCTTTGTCTACGTTTCTCTTGTTCTGTGTCGTCTGTCTTATCGTCTGTTGATCGTTTTTATTCTCTGTGGGTGTTTTTAGTATTTGGACAAAGGGACCGATGACCGTAGCAGTCTGGTCCCTCTAACCCCCACAAACCAACCAATGCAACTCCATTATGTTAACCAGTGTGCCACCTTGCTCGGTGTCTTGGAATACTGGTGCCCCCACACTTCAGTGTGGCACACGAAACTTTCCCGGCCATTCTCCTTTCCATCTATATCCAGCTTCTTTTACTGTCCAGCCACTGGAGAGTCCACGATGACTTGCATGGTAGTAACCACTTCCCGATCTTTCTCTTTCTCCATTAGTGTCAGTCCCCTGGAAGCTTGCTGAGATAGGCCCTCAACAACGTTGGTTGGGATGGTTTTGCCTCTGCTGTCAACCTTGTTTCCCCACTGCAAGGAGACACAGATGAGGCAGTTCAGAATACAGCTACAGCCATTCTTTCAGCAGCAGATTTAGCAATCCCCTGTTCTTTGAGATTGCACTGATGGAAGACAGTACCTTGGTGGTCATCAGCAATCACAGAGGGCATAAGAGATCACAGACAAGCTCTACAGTACCATAAGTGCCACCCATCAGTGCAGCACCTTATTGCCTTTAAGTGACTCCATGCCCAGGACCACCGCCTGAAGAAAAGGGACAGAAGCAAGAAAGCTGAATAGAAAGTTCCAATGGTTGGACCACACACCTTCACAGGTCTGGGCAAAGATCAGATGCCACTACAGATATCGTACATCTGCAGGTGTATCTAGTATTACCTCGGATGGTGGTTTTTACACTGATGCAGCTGCTGTTGCCGAATGTTTTGCTGTGCATTATGCTTGAGCCTCTGCATCTGAGAACTATCAACCAACCTTTTGTGTCCTGAAATAGTAGGTAGAGTGAAAGCAATTATCTGTATCTAGAAGCCACCTGGCACCGTATAACGTTCAATTCAGCAAGTGGGAATTAGTGTTGTAGCCCATTGCCCTGATGCAGCCCCAGGGCTAGACCGCATCAGCAACAAAGTGCTCAAGCACCTATTGGTGGAGTGTCAGCGTCCATATTCTTGCCACCTTTAACCACATCTAGAGCAAGGTAGATCTCTTCTCAAGATAGAGAGCATCATCATCCTAGTACTGAAACTGGGTAAACTCCCTTTCGAGATAAACTGTTGTTGCCCAGTTAGCCTCACCAATGTTCTCTGTAAGTTGCTTCAATGCATGGTGAGCTGGCAGCTCTGTTGGCTCCTTGAGTCTTGGGGTCTTCTGGCTCAGTCCCAGAGTGGTTTACGCCATTGTCGTTCTACTACTCATAATCTGGATTTCAAGGAGTCTGCCATCCAAACAACTCTCGCGCCTGATGTTAACACCTTTTAGCTGTCGTCTTGGACCTGCAAAAGGCTGAAGACACCACAAGGCAGTAACACAGCCTTCCCACCATACATGAGTGGAGTCTAGGGGATCCACTCCTTCTCTTTATCCAGAACTTCTTGTCTAATTGTGTTTTCTAGATTCAGGTTGGTGCCTCCAACAGTTCTCTCCATATCCAAGAAAATAGGGTCCCACAGGGGTATGTACTGAGTGCCCTCTTTTTCCAGTTGCCATAAAAGGTCTAGCAGCAGCTTTGGGGTCCTCAGTATCACCCTCCTTGTGTGCTGAAGAATTTTGCCTCTAATATTGCTCATCTAGTGTGGATGTCACTGAATATTGACTGCAAAACACCATACGAAAGGTGTAAACATGTGTGCTCATCCATGGCCTTTGGTTTTCAGCTGCCAAGAATCATGTCATGCACTTAGGTTGGCATCATATCATTCAACCACAACCTTACCTCAATGACCAATTACTCAATGGGATGAGCTTATCACTTTTTAGGACTGGTCTTCATGGCTCGGTTGATGTAGATTATCCATCTTCGCCTGCTTAAATGAAAGTACTGGCTGCACTTTAATACACTTTACTGCCTGAGGACTACTAGCTGGGTTGCAGATTGCACTACCCTTCTGCATCTTTACAAAGCCATGATACAATCCTGTCTTCATTATGGGACACATATGGTTTAGCATTGCTGTCAGCAATGCGGATGCTGGATCCAATTGCGGCGTTAAGACTTGACAGGAATTTCCAAACTAGCCATATTAGCAGCTTACTCTTCGAGGCTGGAGGCCCTCCATTGTGGATCAGGTGCCAACACCACCATATCAGGTACGCTAAATCCAAAAAGAGGTGTTTTGCAGTATATGCTTCCTGCAACCACCCTAGAAGGAAAACAGACAGAGGATGAGATGGTCAGATGAAGTTAACGGACACCTCATGTTCTGTTATTACGAAGCAACAAACTTAGGAACCAACACAACTGGATACAAATCACAGGTATACACAACATTTATTACCAGATACCCAGAATTAAAATTTTTAACAGAACAACGACTAGCTGATCAGATCCGTGTAATAATCAAAAATAACAGGATATCCCAGTCAGAAGTAGAAAACATCAAACAACAAGTACAACAAATACTGGAACAAAATAATGTGCAATCAGAAGAAGAAGAAGAAGAAGAAAATACAGTAATGGACTCAAACATCCCAGAGCAAACAAACAAAGAACACCACGCATCAATTAAACGATCAGAGGAAAACAAAATCTTAAGACAGCCACCAGAACAAGCACAAATAGAACATGAAGTGACACACATGTTAGATATAGAACAAAAATTTCAGTTGACATATATAGAATACAAAGACACAAATACAGACATTAGGCCATTCTTGCATAGACCACCAAATAACTGACAAGTCGAAACAGCAATAACAATAACAACTATCAACACAATCATACACAACAAAATAAATGAAAATACAACTATGGAAGAGTTACCAACTACTGGTATATGTAGGAGCACTCACTACACTAAATATACACACTAGGCAGAGATCAGAACCAACCAACACACAGAAGAAACCCACAAAACCAGCATGGCAACACAGGCTACAGATCAGAATAGAAAAACTGAGAAAAGACATCGGACAGCTAACACAATTTATAAGAAATAAAAATCAGACAAAAAACGAAAAAGGTTAGGTAAAATCTCACAACAAGAAGCAATAGAGCAATTAGATGAAAAGAAGCAGAAATGACAAGCATTAGCCAAACGACTTAGACGATACAAAAAAAGTGAAAATAGAGGGAAACAAAACCAAACATTCAACACAAACCAAAAGAAATTTTACCAGACAATAGATAACACACACATTAAAATAGAGAATCCACCAAACATAACAGCCATGGAACACTTCTGGAGCAACATATGGTCAAACCTGGTACAACATAAGTCACGCACGGTGGATACAAGCAGAAACAGACTCATACAAGATGATACCACAAATTCCTGAAGTGATAATTTTGCAACATGAAGTCACCCGAGCAATTAATTCTACACACAATTGGAAAGCCCCTGGAAATAATAAAATCGCAAATTTCTGGCTAAAGTAGTTCACCTCAACACATTCACATCTAACTAAATTATTTAACAATTACATTGCAGACCCATACACAGTCCCTGATACACTTACACAAGGAATAACTTATCTGAAACCTAAAGATCAAGTAGACTCAGCAAACCCCGCAAAATATCGTCCCATAATATGCCTACCAACAATATACAAATTATTAACTTCAGTCATTACACAGAAATTAATGACACATAAAACAACAGAACAAAATTATAAATGAAGAACAAAAAGGCTGCTGCAAAGGAGCACAAGGATGTAAAGAGCAACTGATAATAGATGCAGAGGTGACATATCAAGCTAAAACTAAACAAAGATCGCTACACTATGCATACATTGATTACCAAAAAGCTTTTGGTAGTGTACCTCACTCATGGTTACTACAGATATTGGAAATATACAAAGTAGATCCTAAATTAATACAGTTACTAAACAGTAATGAAAAATTGGAAAACCACACTTAATATCCAAACATATTCATATAATATCACATCACAGCCAATACAGATTAAGTATGGAATATACCAAGGAGACTCATTAAGTCCTTTCTGGTTCTGTCTTGCTCTGAATCCACTATCCAACATGCTAAATAATACAAATTATGGCTATAATATTACTGAAACATACCCACACAAAATCACACATTTGCTCTATATGGATGTTCTAAAACTACTGGCAGCAACAAACCAACAATTCAACCAATTGCTAAAGATAACAGGAGTATTCAGCAATGATATAAATATGGCTTTGGGAACAGACAAATGTAAGAAAAATAGCATAGTCAAGGGAAAACACACTAAACAAGATTATTACATATTGGATAACCACAGCGACTGCATAGAAGCGATGGAAAAAACAGATGCCTGTAAATATCTAGGATATAGACAAAAATAGGAATACATAATACAAATATTAAAGAAGAACTAAAAGAAAAATATAGACAAAGACTAACAAAAATACTGAAAACAGAATTGACAGCAAGAAACAAGACAAAAGCTATAAATACTTATGCTATATCAATATTAACCTACTAATTTGGAGTAGTGAAATGGAGTAACACAGACCTAGCAGCACTCAATACACTTACATGATCACAATGCCACAAATATAGAATACATCACATACATTCAGCAACAGAAAGATTCACATTAAGCAGAAAGGAAGGAGGAAGGGGATTTATAGACATAAAAAACCTACATTATGGACAGGTAGACAATTTAAGAAAATTCTTTATAGAACGAGCAGAAACTAGCAAGATACACAAAGGAATCACTCATATAAATACATCGGCTACACCATTGCAATTACATAACCACTTCTACAACCCTTTAGATCACGTAACATCAACAGATACTAAGAAAGTAAATTGGAAACAGAAAACACTACAGGGGAACACCCATATCATCTAACACAGCTACACATCGATCAAGACACATACAACACATGGATAAGAAAAGGCAATATATACAGTGAGATGGCAGGATTCATGATTGCAATACAGGATCAAACAATAAACACCAGATATTACAGCAAGCATATTTAAAGATCCCAATACCACGACAGATAAATGCATACTTTGCAAACAACAAATAGGAACAGTAGATGGCATCACAAGCAGATGTACAATACTAGCAAATACAGAATACCCCAGAAGACATGACAATGTAGCAAAAATAATACATCAACAGCTTTCCATACAACATAAACTAATAAAACAACACGTTCCCACATACAAGTATGCGCCACAAAGTGTACTAGAGAATGATGAATACAAATTATACTGGAACAGAACCATTATAACAGATAAAACACCACCACATAACAAACCTGACATCGTACTCACCAATAAAGAGAAGAAATTAACACAACTAATTGAAATATCCATATCCAACACAACAAATATACAGCAGAAAACAGGAGAAAAAATTGAAAAATACATCCAACTGGCTGAGGAAGTCAAGGACATGTGGCATCAGGATAAAGTTGACATTGTACCAATTATAGTATAAACTACAGGAGTCATACCACACAGTATCCACCAGTACATCAACGCAATAGAGCTACATCCAAATATATATATATATATATATATATATATATATATATATATATATATATATATATATATAATTACAGAAATCTGTAATTATTGATACATGTTCAATTACCCGAAAGTTTTTAAATGCAATGTAACATATACCGTACAGTTAAAAGGAAGTCACGCTTGATTAAGGTCCGCATCACTTTCCTTTTTTAACCAGACATAATGTCTGAGAAAGGGATGTATAATAATAATAATAATAATAATAATAATAATAATGAGCAATTTTGTGGTTTCCACTGGAAAAGTGTGAGGGCCCCCCCCCCCTCCGATGCAATGTTTTCACTTAGGTTACTGTCTGTCCTCGCTGCATGTATAACTGCCTTTACATTAACCTTAGCTGCCCTCCTGTGCAAGAAAAGCTTATTTTGTATTGTGTTGTATGCAAACAATCAAATATTGACAAAATTATTTAATAGGATAGATAAAATCTACTCACCAAGTGCCGGCTGAACACACACACATGATGGTTGTGATTGGCAAGCTTAGAGCCAGTGGCTGCTTCTTCAGGCAGAATGGTGAAGGAAAAGGACTGAAGAGGTGAAGGGAAAGGTGTAGATTTCAGGAAAGTCACCCAGAGCCACAGGTCAGGGGAGACTTACTGTATGGGTTGAGAACGAAGTCTTTCTCTCATCCCATATGGTAGGTCTCTCCTGACCTATGGTTCTGGGTGACTTTCTGAAAGCCTAGCCCTTTTCCTAGACCACTCCAGCCCTTTCCCTTCACCCCTCTTCCTTCCCGTCCAATCCATCTGCCTGAATGAGGGGCCACTGGCTGGAAAAGCTTGCCAATTGGAACTGTATTTTATGTATGTGTTCTGCTTAGTAATTTTTTGTACTGTTAAATTATTTTGTAGTAACATACGTAACACGTCATCACTGTCTCTAATTATGCCATCATCTCCATGCTCTACCAGTGTAAGTGGTTGTTTGGAACTGTGACGTGAGTAAGCCATGCAATGAGTCTTATATATTAGTGTAAATTTTTGCACAATTTGCTAATGCTGTTTACTCCCTTAACCCATTAGCACTGGAATTAATTTTTTCGTGATTTTTTTTTAAATTGCATTATTATGTCTGTAAAAGGCATAAATTAAACATCAGAGTTGTTTCGACGAATCATTACCGCCATTAGAGAGATATTTGATGTTGCCATATGGCAACGCTAGGTGCTTTCACTACCTAAATTTGTGTGGATTACAACTTCAACTAAAACAAGTAGGTCATTGAAATTTCTTATTACATACACAAGTTTTGTGCAAATTTATTATTAAGTATTCATCATACAATTGATACTTTACAACACAGCACAGTTAACAATCAAGAATCAAACCTTAAACTTAGCATTATTTTACATGAAATGGAATAAAACAGTCAATACACAATCCCACATTAGACTTTGAACACATTGTTATCACAATAGATTCACAGTCCTTTTGTGCACACCTTTTCTTCTTTTTTCCTCCTATGTGCTGGACAAGGTTGTCAGTCTTATCAAACCTAATTGAATCTGATACATGGCTGCCGGAATATGCCCTTTATGCAGATGGTCTCCCAGCTCCTTTTGGTAATGCTTGATGTCTTTGCAAGTACACTGTTGCTACTTCTCTCTTGAAATCAAGCAGAGAAATAGTTTGGTTTCTTGCTTTATTATACAAAATCCAACTGTTTTGTATGGTGACATCTAACATCCATGTAAAGAGATATCAGTGCCATTTCTTGCTTCTTATTGCAATGTGATAGCATGCTAGATTCTGATCAGTAACTCCCATTTATGTATTATATTTGGCTACCAGTTTTGGTCTGGGTATCATATTTCGCTTTTTTAGTTGTGAGAATCTCTTGACTCGGCCAACTACTTGTGCAGCACATGAAGAGATCATTGTGACAACTGAGTTGTCCAACCAGTGCACATACAATAATCCATCATTCTTCTCTATTCAGATCTGGGGGCTCAACAAACCCATCACCTTCAATATTGTCATTATAAAAAATCTCTAATGCCTCAGCAAGCGAGAAACCTCTTCTAAAACAAAAGAGAGAAAATTTGTCATTTTACTGAGTACAAGCGCCCAGCGTTGCCATATGGCAACACTGACATTAAAACGGCCTAAATGAAGTAATTTATTTCACAGCAAGCAGTAACCTCCAAAGAATATATATTTGAGTATTTAAAGCACAACTATACTAAAATATCAAATTATATATCATAAGTTACTGTGTAAAACATACATACTCGAACTTGTACTCCACTTTTTATTCGTCATTCAGCAAATGACTATTTCAAAAACCGCTTACGCCGCAGAATTTAAATGTATTGTTAAAACTGTTGCATTGTAGTGATCTTTACAGTCTTGTGGAATGGAATCCAGTGCTGCCAACAAACCCATATGATGTCGTGGAATCAACGATTTTTTAAAATGTGTTACAAACGTTGCCATATGGTAACACACAGTGCTAATGGGTTAATACTGTCTAGTGTCAATATATTCGCAACTGGTTGTCTTCTTGCCTGCATTGAGACATATATGTAAAATGGTTCTTTATTGCTAGAAATAGTGATGTTTGTGTATAATTTTCTTTTGCATTATTTTTGAAACAGTCATTCCTAGCATTGTACTTTGTACTTTACAGTTTCTGGAACACTGCAGGCACATCAACAGTTACCACTTAAAACAGAGGGGGCTTTTGAAAGACAGTACAAGTCATTTCTTGTTGCAGTAAGCTTTAGTTTCTGGGAACAATTACTTGAAAGTCATCCAGTATTACAATGTTTCTGGTTCAACTTTTCTTGATTAATTTCATGTAAATGTCACATCAGTGTGTTTTGGCAAATGGAAATAATGTTTTCCTCCCCATATTACAGGATCTGTGTGTTTCGTCATGGCTGATATTCCCTAATGGTGAATTTTCTGGCTGATTAACTGTGTTGTGCATTGCTTGCATACTTCATTTCTTGCATACTTAATTTCTTGAAGAAAAATTATCTCAGGTGGAGCTTTTTATTAATTATGGTTGTTACTGTTACCAAGACCTCTTCCACTTATTTAATGTGAAAGCATACCCTTCTGTTATATTGACTAGTTAATCTGAAGCTCTGCAGGCTTTTTGTCATTAGCTCTTTACTTGAAAGTCAGCCAATATTACCACTTCAGCATCAGCATTTCTGTAGTGTCATACAAAGTAAATAACCTAATACTAGGCCAGCATGATAGTTATGGACTCCGATCAAATTGTTGGAGTCCAGGGTGGTCTTCAGAATCTTGTGAACTTTTATAAATTCCAACTCTTTCTTCATCTGAGTGCCACAAACGTTTGCCCTGGCTTATTATTAGGTACATAAAAGTCCACTTGCCATCATTGCCTCTACAGATCTGCCATCTTGATACTTGTAACACAACTCACGTTAACAGCATGTTACAGGAGGATGGGAGTGAGTAGTGATGTGACATGCTGTTCCTGTATGTTTATACAAATAACACTTGAGACAAAGCAACTTGCCTGTGTCGAGAGCATTTCTTGCACGAATAGCAAATGTCGTACAGGATTTTTAATGGTGTATCACACATTTAAATTGGTCTCAGTATTGCCAATTTATTTACGGAGTGTTTCAAAATGAACATGCTGGTTGTAAGGCATTTTAGCATTTATTACATTCAACCCAAAATTGTAAATAATACACAACATGAAAGAGCAACTCAAACAGTTTCATTTGTATGTCTGTGTGCAATGGGAAGAGTATGGAATGAGAGTGCCTGAAAAATATGTTGAAAGAGTGTGAGTCTTTCATGCTTAGCCCCAAGAAATATCCCCAAACAAAGTTTATGGGCCTCTGTTTTTCGGTGAACCAATGATAACTAACGTTTCTTATCTTGATGTGCTACAGCTATGACCTGTGCCTCATTGGGAAGAAGCTGAACAACACGTCTTTATTTGGGAGCAAGATGATGTGCCGCCTCTCTGTCATAACTCGATACGCGACTGGTTAAACAAAGTTTTATCCGGCCGGCGGATTGGGTGCAAGGGGCAGGTTGACAAACAGCATTTTTTGCGTGCGCCTCTGATACCAGCTGATCTATCCAACTTTAGAAACAGTGTTTAGTGTTGTTGCAACAGTTACTCATAACACATTGATTGAGGTTTTAGAACAACTTGCCTGTTGACTCGACGTGTGATCAGTGTTCACACTGAATAATTGCAAGAAAAAGTGTTTGTGTTTCTCTTTCATTTGGTGTATTGTTTATAATTGTAAGGTGAAAGTAATATGTGCTACAAAGCCTTAATATCCGTATATTCATTTTGAAACACCCTTCAGTTTGATTCTACCATGTATAAACACATGCCATGGAGAAATCCATATTACTACATATGTCATACATCGGTGTGCCTTGTTTTACTTGAAACACTTTGTTCCCATGTCACCTGTAATCATTATGGTAACTAATTAGGATTAGAATTAGAATTCTGTGAGTGGTTCCTTCACACACCATCTTTTTGATGGGTTTCCTGTTTTGTTCCCCATCAATGCCACATTTGGACAAGATATCATAAATGTATAGAATGCATGTGGGCACCTGCTAATCTCTGTGGATATACAAA
Organism: Schistocerca gregaria; assembly: GCF_023897955.1. NCBI lineage: Eukaryota > Metazoa > Arthropoda > Insecta > Orthoptera > Acrididae > Schistocerca > Schistocerca gregaria. Next base: position 433,593,786 of record NC_064921.1, read on the forward strand.
ATACTGATTTTGATGTGATGTATTGAGTGGTCATATTGGTGTTCAGTTGATTGTCCCACAAGGACTACCCTCAACTGACTGAAACAGCATCTGTGAACTGATGGAGAGACGTGCTGCATCTATCCTTCACAGTTTAGTACACATTGTAATTCATACCTTAAGGAGCTGCAGTTCACTTGAGTTTGATTTTATGCTAGTTTTTAGACATTATGTTCACATTTTTTTGTGACGAAATCTTTGCTGACAGCATTTGAAACAAGAAGGGATCAAACTGACATTTCAGTTTGTTAAAAAAAATTGTTTTTGCTTGTTTTAACAGCAGAAAAATCCAACAAGGTATGAAGGGACTTAAGTCCTGTAAAAGTTTGGACTAAATCGGTGTTTAATTTGTATTTTGAAAGGGAAAAACTTAGTTAATTATATTAGCAAATCTGTTGATTAATTTTTTATTTCAGCCTAGTGTGTGTTGAGCAGGTGAAGACTGAATGAAGTATGGAGAAAAAAAAATTTCAATCTTTCAGAAAAATTGAGTGTCACATTAAAGTGGGCGATACCTTATTGTGCTTGAGATGGAAAATTTCAACTCGCATGTACTGCCAGATGCAATGCAAAAATGAGTTGCTTAGTGGGATGGAAAAGTGGGCATATTAATTATATTCTGAAGGCCCAGGAAGACCAATAAATGAATCATAGAAATGACAAAAGGCAATTAAGTGGAAAAAGTGGGTGTGTAACCAGAAGAGATGTTGAAAAATGGAGCAAAGAAAACATTTGGTGGATTCCTAGTGATAAGAAAGGACCTATCTCCAATTTAAACTCTCTTGCAGTTAAAATGACTTCAGTAACTCTTGTCCTTTCTTGTAGTCACTAATCTCCTTGCTTTGGTAAAGGGCGAAAAAAATTATGGAATAGGCAGGATGTGACTGCATGTGAATCTGCTCAGGATCGTAATAAAGTAGCTTACTGGACTTCGTCTCTTATGTTTCAGCCTTTGGCAGACTTGCACTAGTTACATTCCTTTTTTGATAATTTGCAGAAAGTTGTATTTTTTCTCTCTCAACATAATGCATTCAGCACGAAATTTTTTGAGTGCTTTCTACATTAAGTAAGTTTTTATTCTGGAATGTTGCTGCATTATTGTGAATATTTTGGAAATGAACTGTTACAGGTGGTGAACAAGACTGTATTGACAACTTATGGGTTTCCTTCTGCTCAAGTTCTTGGTCTGGGTCAGATGGCTGCTACCGTAGCAGTACTCATTGTTGCACGGAGCATCAATGTGCTATCTTTCCCTCCATTTGATAGAGGCATCTTTCGTAAATTATGGCCACTGCCCCTGATTTACATGGGAAATGTTGTCTTTGGGCTCTATGGGACAAAACAACTTTCCTTGCCAATGCTTACAGTAAGTATAATTTTGTGTGTGTTAAATAGCTGATAGGATCATTATGTCTACAAATTTCATGAAAATACTGAAAATCACAGGTTTTCTTCCAAATGTATAGCAGTAGATCAATCATTATTCTTCAGGCCACGTGATAAGAAAGCTCAAAGTGGACTTTCGCATTACTAGCTTATTGTTATTTTCATATGTACCATAGTGCACAACAAGACGATCTAATTACTCAGGGTCTGTTGCTTAATTGTGCTGTTCCATGATGAAAGAAATGATATATTTCTTATTGTAGGTGACAAAACAGTGGGTGCATCAAAGGTAAAAAATAATACTGCTTTCACATTTCTCTGTGTGCCTGACAATTGTAGCCAGGTAGCAGTAACGTGCAATGCATAGTAATGATTTCTTATTTACTATACACAACTCTCTCTCTCTCTCTCACACAGACACAGACACTGACACTGACACAGACACAGACACAGAGAGAGAGAGAGAGAGAGAGAGAGAGAGAGAGAACTACTATTGTAATGAATATGTTGTGACCATCAGAAATTCTGTGCTCTAATGAGAGTTGGATACAAATTTTGTTGCGTATTACATTGTGACAGTGTGTGAACATAGCTGTTAAACCCAGTATTAATTAATGGTGGTCTGCATTTGATACAGCAGCAATTATTTGGTATGGTAAATGATTCCCTTCGTTCTGTCAGCAAACGAGTATCTGGAGAACTACAAAGTAATGTTAATAGCACAATGTGTATGGTATTTAGTACTATTCATGACTGTTGAGAACAGCATTGTATAAGAATGACTCACCTGAAATTTGTATTGCTTGGTTGATGACCTGGTCATTTAAAAAATTAGTGAAATAATGTTTTCAGTGAAATAAGTCTTAGGTAGGTAAGAATAGGATTTGTGAATGTTGCTTGTGTATTGAAAAATTCGAACTACAGAAAACAGTTTCTTATAGAATTGTTGTTGTGCCATGCACAAATCGATTTTCCATGATTCGATGCATTAACATACAATGAATTATCCTAGACACTATATAGTCTTGTGTAAACTGTTTTGAAAAAAAGAGCCTCTGATCTAAATATCTCTTATTACAGGTTCTGCGACGTTTTTCGATTCTGATGACCATGGTAGGTGAATTTTATTTGCTGGGTGTTAGACCAACTACAGCTGTCCAAATATCTGTTTATACAATGATTCTTGGTGCAATAATTGCTGCAAGCAATGATTTGGCCTTCAGTGCAGAAGGTTACATATCAGTTTTGCTGAATGACTTCTTCACTGCAGCAAATGGTGTTGTGGTGAAACAAAAGCTGGATGCAGCAGAGCTTGGAAAGTATGGACTAATGTTTTATAATTCACTGTTCATGTTACCACCTGCCACTGTGTTTGCATGGGCCACAGGGGAACTGGACAGGGCCATTGCATTTTCTGATTGGGATCAGCCACTTTTTTTGGTGCAGTTTGCTGCCTCGTGTGTGATGGGCTTTGTGTTGACTTATTCTGTTATGCTTTGTACCATGTACAATTCAGCATTGACAACTACAGTTATTGGGTGCCTCAAGAATGTGTGTATTACTTATCTAGGTATGGTAATTGGTGGAGACTATATATTTTCTTGGCTGAATTTCATAGGCATCAACGTCAGTGTTATTGGCAGTCTTGTGTACACCTGGGTGACATTTAGAAGAAAACCAAGACAAGAGCCAAAGTCAAATGCTGCTGTCACAACAGTTGTATGATGAAGACTGAAGTGGTGGTATTCTCAGTGACAGTACGCATCTTACAGTGATACTGAAACTGTGATTTCACTTGACTTGCGTATGTGTGTAACTGCAACTGAACATGTGAAAAAGATCTCAAATTTAGTTCTTTTTGCTCATGTGCGATTCGAGGTGGTGATATGTTTGCTCTGTAGTATATCATAGGTTGAGCATGGTGAGAGAATGCAGAAAAAAGTGCACATTAATTCCAGTATATCAAACTAAACTCTACCCGGTACTTCATACAAGAGGGCAATGATCACAGCATTGACAAATTTTTATGCAATGCTACATAAGTGCTTTGAAAAGCTAGTCTGAAATTCTTCCTAGTGTGGTATATTTTTCTAAACATAATGAATGAAGTCAATAATTGAGATTCTAGTATATACTGTAAGAAGTTCTTACTTTAACAAATGTTAAACAGAATCTGTAAAATTACCATGTGTTAAAATTATTTATGTAAATAGCACATGCAAAATGTGTGTGTGTGTGTGTGTGTGTGTGTGTGTGTGTGTGTGTGTGTGTGTGAATTTCAGACTCTTGGTTATGGCCTGAGTTACAGGAACTAGTTTACATTATTAATGAGCAGAGACTCACGTCGATCCACAAAAATACTTGTCATATGTCATAATAATAATAATCATAATGCCAGTGCAAAAATTAAGATCCTCAATTGTACACATACAGACAGTTGTCATTTGAGTGCAACAAATAGAAATACAGTATTGTGTTGCAAAATCTGGTAAATGAAACTTGCCATTTATTACTGCACTGAAGACACGTGGTGTGGAGTTCCATACACAGTGTTCGGACAGATTTCCGGACATGTGTTAGGTCTGATACCTCTCTCTCTCTCTCTCTCTCTCTCTCTCTCTCTCTCTCTCTCTCTCTCTCTCTCTCTCTCTTTTCCTCTAACTTTGCTGTGATGCACTCTTATGGATCACTCAATTAAATGAGTGTATTGATGATGGTTGTAAAATCTAACTCCAGATATTTGTATATAGATGACTTTCAACTGCTACTTAGAGAGACAGATTTTCAGTTAACAGCAAAGTGTTGCGCAGAGGCCTACCCATGTGTATGGTCGTTGTTTTCCTGCACATTTTGTGACAATGAAATATCAGTTACTTGCTGAAGGTGCTAAGCCTATTGTCAGCTTCACTTCACATATTGTAGAATGACTAGTTTTTATGTGAAAATTGTGCCATTTTTGGAAATGTTTGTGTTAATTATGTGCCATAATCAAACATTTTGTGCTCAGAATGAAGAATGTTACATTTTTTGTGTTTTAGTAGCTGGAGGGTTAATGATTAGAGGTCTTTGGAGATATTCCTTATTAAGTATACCAATAATAAGTTATCGGATGTCTTCTGTAATATAGTTTTTAGCTGACTTTAGTTTGTTACTCGGCATCCTTCAGTTTTAAAATTGTCACCTGCAGAAAGGCTGTTAAGACAATTCTTTAGGTTTGGGCTCTGATGAGACAAGACATTAACATACTTGATGAAACAATTACATCTCCTAGAAACTACATTCCTATGGACTGCTGCAGTAAAAGCCAGAGCACTGATATAAGCAGTTTGTGCCTGTCTTAATCATTTTCAGCCAACTCCTGTTTACTGAAACTCATTCCAGAGTTCTGCCTTTTCCAAGTAAGCTTTCACAATTATATTTAGCAACCCTAAAAGCACAGACATCACTGTTCCAGTCAACATAACAACTAGACCATTTGGTGCTCTCACCTACATTTGTCTGTACCAATTGTTGCATGGGCTCTGGTATGTAGTAATTAGTCCTAATTTTATTCACTTACACAGTATCAAAAACCTCCAGATGCACTTAAATATTGTCAGGCACCATATTAAAATGTTTTGAACCTGTTCTTGGTACATTAAGCAGTTGTACGCATCCAAAGTGCACACTGCCTTTACATGTGACGTTCTACATACAGGATGCAGTGTAATCATTCAGCTGAGATGCCTGATACCCTAGTATGGTTATGCTATGTGACAGTTTGTTTGATCTTTGCAAATATATGAACTTTCAAATAATGCTTACACACACACAACTCATTTTCTACATCTTTTGTGCTATGGCACACTGACTGCTTCACTTGAGTGTCAACTAACTGCTGTTTATCACATACCTTTATGAAATTTGCAACAAAAACATTACCATGACCATGGTTACCAACAGTGTGATGTTAAAGATTCCCATTGTATCACAGGAATTCGTAAAGTGGTATGTCCTCCTCCTCCTCCTCCTCCTCCATGTAGCAAGATAACGGTGGTACTATGCACAAGCTGAAGCCAGTTTAATTGGCATGATGGTAAGAATTGACACACCTTCCAAGGTTCCATGAAAAGGCGTGCTTCTGTGGCTCTCTCTGTGTACTTTTCTGCCAAACCATCAATTTGTGGCATTTATTATTTCACTAGAAATGCATTTATCATGCAGTGTTGCATGAACACTCAAATTTGATGTGTTTAAGCAGTTATTATGCCCATGTTCCATATGTGAATGGATCAGGAACAACCCCTAATGTATCATACAAAGGGAAGTACCCTCTGCCATGCACTCTAGTGACTTGCAAAGTATAGATGTAAATGTAGAATATGCTTGCTGTAATTTTTTCCACTCAGTTAGTAGCAAACACCTTACTTTTAAATTGTAAACAGTTCTAAAAGGTAAACAGACTGTGCAGGCGTGTACTGGCTGAAGTGGGTAGAACACCTCTTATATAGTAATGGAAAAGCAATCAAAGCAGTTGCCTCAAAGCTTGAGAACTTCTCAATAAATAATGTCTTGGGAGACTCGCATATACAAGTCACTTGTTTTTTTGTGTGTGTGTGTGTGTGTGTGTGTGTGTGTGTGTGTGTGTGTGTGTGTGTGTGTGTGTCTCCTGCACTCTGAGGAGGACATCAGGCTGTGATATCTTGCACAGGAGGCAATACCCTAGATCATGAACATATAAATTTAAGGATGAATAATATTGATGCAAGCTAACAGAAGTGATACCTAATAAAACTTAAAACTATCAGGAAGAATAAATTTAATTTGAGCTCTTGATTTGACACCATTAGCAAAGACTGATAAAATGTCATTGAACCTTTTGTAGGTTAGTGGATAGTTTTTTGGTTATTGGTGCAGAAGGCTTTGATTTTATTCCCCAGAGACAGTTTACAACAGACAAAATTACCCATAGAAAACCTAAAGGGTACACAACTTCCTTTAAGGGAAAGGTTATCACTGATTATGAAGGTAACCGGAGAAATCAAAATGTTGTTAGTTAAAATACCATACTATCCTTAGTGTGCAGGCAGCACTGATTACTGAATGTTAACATGCGTTCTGGAATTACTGAAAATTTAGCTAATTGCCTGTATAAAGGAAATTGTCATAAATATACAGGGTGAACACAGTCTTGCCATGATTATAAAAATTTATGGCCGAATAACTGTTTGAGATAAGTTACATTTGATGCCATTACATAGGTTAATGTTACTAGTTTTTGAAGCCCACTTACGTTAGTAAACCTCGATGTGTGCTCCCTTGGTAGGTCGGAGAATGTCGCGGCGGATTCCAGTACCCACAGCAGCTTTTATCCTAGCCTTCAGTTCATTATCAGCAACTGCTGTGACGAAGACTGTCCTTCATATAGCCCCAGAAAAAAGTCAATGGGCGTAATGTTTGTAGAGCATGGTGGCTAGGGTGTTAAACTGTTCCTTCCAATCCACCAATCTCGACATCACTCCCCTCTCCAGACATTACGCCTCTTGACTTTTTTTTCCTGGGGCTATATCTAGGACAGAGTTTTCGTCACACCAGCTGCTGATGTCGACGAACTGAAGGCTAGGATAAAAGCTGCTTTCCAGAAATCTAGGAATGTGGAATCTGCCCTTTGTCCTTCATCCAGTGTCAGCAGGATGTCGTGCAAGAAAAGAGCAAATGGAGTTTCGCATGAGTGATGTTTTCTAAATCGATGATGATTTGTGGACAGATTTTCTGTCTCAAGGAAATATATTCGAACTCAGAATATATTCAAGAATTCTGCAGCAAACTGACATTAAGGATATTGCTCTTTATGTGGGTCCATTCTTTTATGCTTCTTACGTATGGGAGACACCTGCCAATTTTTTCCATCCATTTGGAACTTTTCCTTGGGTGAGAGATTTGAGATACATGCAAGCTAAGGGGCAAGTGCCGCAGTGCATTTTTTTGTGAAACTGAACTGGTATTCCATCCAGATCTGGCAACTTACTTTTCAGCTCTTTCAGTTGCTTCTCTATGCAAGGGGAGCCTATTATTGTGATTACTGTGTTCTCTCCATACAGCATATGTGACAGTCAAATAAAAATATGTTTGCAAGATACTCCTGTGTGAATGATTTCCTGAAAGCAATCATATAAGAGGTCATCAGTTTTCTTTTTTATTCTCCTGTATGATTCTTGTCAGTAACTTCGAGGCATGAGTTCTTTAGTGGATTGTGTGATACTTCTGACACTTATCGACTCAGCTGCAGTTGTGTTATATACAGCAAAATTCTGGTGTCTCCTGGTTCAACCAAGACAGTCACCTGCTTCATGCTACACATACTAGAAAACTCTGCAGATTATGGTTGAAGTTTGAGGTAAATGTACTGCAGTGTTCTGCAGCACTAGGATTCAGGTTTGATAGGAATCTAACATCAGATGAGCTATTCAAATGATCCAGCTGCACCACTTCTCCTCTTGAGTCTCACTAACAGGGATGGGTTTGCCTGCAGGCCCAAATGCACTAGTAAGAGTTCACAAGTCGACATGCATTCGGATAGGTATTCTTGATGGCATTGCAGTTCTGGCTGTACTCCATTGAGAATATAAAAACAGATAATCTCAGAAGGTGAGGCAGATTGAGAGGTGGGTTCTATCCATGTTCCAAACACTAAAAAAAGTTTACAGAAAAAATTACTCCTCAAATACTACTGCGAGAATAGGACTATGCATTTCTAGGCTGAGATCAGTCATTGCTAGTAAAGACACTTTACCATTACACCAAAGAAAATACTCACTAAAAATGGGAAATTTAGGATGGAATAATGGCAGTATATCAGAAGGATAGATTGAGATTGCATCAGCCAAAAAGCCCATGTAACTCGTCACAGTTCGCTCCTCCATTAACCTCAACCTTGTATCATTATTTCCCAAATCCCTCAATATGCAAGCTAACATTAAATCTGCAGAAAGAACTACAATCCACCATCTAAAAACTGAGCTCAGTCTTATAATCCTACATTCTGGCAGATTGCAGCACTGTGGTTTTCAAAGGAAAGGTTTATCTGCCAGCAGGACTCTGGCAGTTGTCAGATTTGTCCACCTAAAAACTCTGCCACAGTGACTCCATTCCAGAAATCAAACAGGATCTCGAGCCTCTCCTCAAATCCTGAGTCTCCTCCTTGGTCACCATGACTAGTTACACTCTCACCCATAATTACTTCTCCTTTGAAGGCATCACCTGCAAACAAATCAATGGTATGGCAGTGGGCACCTGCATGCCCCATCCTATGCCAACCTATTCATGGGCCATTCAGAGGAATCCTTCCTAACCACCCAGAATTCCAAACTGCTCACCTAATTAAGATCATTGATATCTTTGTGATCTGGATTGAGGCTGAGGACAGTCTATCCACATTCCTCCAGAACCTGGACACCACCTCCATTTGCTTGACCTGGTCCTCCTCAACCCAACAAGATACCTTCGTCAATGTTGCCCTCCAACCCAAAGATGGTTACTTGAGTACCTTTGTTCACATCAAACCTACCAACCACAGCAATACCTCCACTTCAGCAGCTGTCATCCATTCTGTACCAAGAAGTCCCTCCCCCATATAGCCTAGTCGCCAGTGGTCGTCACATCTCTGATAATGAACAGTGCCTCTTGAACTGTACCAATGGCCTCATTGAGTATTCTGCAGATGAAAACCTTGTACAGAAACAGATCTCGTGCCTTCCCTCTCAAGTCACCCACCACCTCCTTAGGTCCCACCATACAGCCCCATAGGAGCATTTCCCTCGTGATTCAGTAGCACACCCAGGACTGGAGCTGCTGAATCACATTCTCCACCAATGTTTCGTACCCTGAAATGGAGAATATTCTACCCACTATCCTTCCAACCCCTCCCACAGTGGTATTCCACTGCCCACCAAACCTTCACAATATCCTCATTCTTTCTTAAACAACTCTTGCTGCCCATCAAACCTTCGCAATATCCTCTTACACAACTCTTGCTCCCAAACCCTTGCCTCTTGGCTCAAATGGTTCAAATGTCTCTGAGCACTATGGGACTTAACAACTGAGGTCATCAGTCCCCTAGAACTCAGAACTACTTAAACCTAACTAACCAAAGGACATCACACACATCCATGCCCGAGGCAGGATTCAAGCCTGCGACCGTAGCGGCCGTGCAGTTCCAGACTGAAGCGCCTAGAACTGGTCAACCACACCGGCCGGCCCTCTTGGCTCACATCCCTGTTATAGACCTGTCTCATACACACCACCACCACCACCACCACAACCACCACCTACTTCAGTCCAGTCACAAGCATCACCTATCCCATCAAAGGCAGGGCTACCTGTGACAGCAGGCATGTGTTCTAAAACCTAAACTGCAATCACTGTGCTGTTTTGTGTGTGAATGACAACATACAAGCTGTTTGCAGGAATGGTCACTAACAAATTGCCAGCAAGGAACTGCTGGACCACCCAGGTGCTGAGCACACCACCCAACGCAGCGTTCATCACTTATATGACTGTATCACAACCTGTGCCCTCTGGATCCTTCCCACTAATGCTACCTTCTCTGAACTGCACAGATGTAAACTCCCCTGTAACCCTCCTGGCCTCAATTTTCATTAGTCATTGCTCTTCACCTACCTGTCACCTTCCCTGTTACCACTCCAGCCCTACACAGCCTTCTGTTTCACCAATGCACCCAGTCTCTTTCTCTCTCTCCTCCCATACCCCTTCTGTCTAACCTGTTAGTAGATGCTCTACTTATCTCCCCGGGCCATCCCTCTGATCCCTTTTTGTTGTGTGTTTGTGACTGATCTTCACTATATTGTCATTACTAAATAAGGTTGTTTATATCTCACAAAGTAGAATATATTGAGTAGTTTGAAGCGATGTTTATTAATAAGATCACATGTGGCAGTTGGTCTGAACATAATTTAAATAAACAACTGCTACAATGAGCAGCCTCCTGTTTTCAGCACAAAAATTGCAAAAAAATTACGTTTAACTGTCTTCATGTTAGGAAAGTTAGGCATGATCATTTGTTTGACAGATGAATGGGATAAAGCGTACATACCTCAGAGGAAATTCATTAAGGTGCCTCTAGTTTCGAAAGAAAGTCTAAATGTGCTTGGTTTTAGATTAGATATATCAGGAATTTTTGACATTAGATAAATATTGCTAAAGTCTATTTCCTTGACACACAGATCATGGCTTCTACATGTATATTGGGCAAACCTTTGTGAAGTGCATGGCAGAGGGTACTTTGCATGATACTGCATGTTAGTTTTTTTCTGTTCTTCTCGTGCAGACTGGGAAAAATGACTCCTCAAGTGCCTATTTGTGTGATGTAATTATTCCTGTCTTTTCTGCACAGCCCCTACAGAAGTGATACGTATGTGAGCTGAAGAATATTTCTAGATTAGTCACCTGATATTAGTGTTTCAAACTTTGTAAGCAGGGTCTCAAAACAGGATAATTGGCTTCTTATCTTAATATGTCTGCCAATTCGGAGGGCTTGTTAAATTTTTCTCTCGAGACCACCTCAAAGACTGTACTGCGATCATGAAAGTAACTGCATAACAAATTATAGATAGATTTCTTACTGATTGGAAATTTAATCATTCTGTTATTATGTATTGTTTTTTGTATATTTTGACTCTCTCTCTCTCTCTCTCTCTCTCTCTCTCTCTCTCTCTCTGTGTGTGTGTGTGTGTGTGTGTGTGTGTGTGTGTGTGTGTGTGTGTGTGTGTGTGTGTGTGTAAACAGATCTGTTGCCAAAGAAGTGTAGCTGGAGAACTGAAAGATAAATAGGAAGGAAAAAAGAAATGCATGTCAACATACTGTTTTATAGTTTCCATAATTTTAGTTACATAGTGTCCATTAGTTAGCTGTAGTGAAAAGATACACCCTTACATGAAACTTAAGTCTCAAGCAACTAAAGTGAAATTACTGTGAGTGTGAGATGTAATTAAGAAAAAGTTGTACATGTACAAAATTATTTGTCAGTAATATAAAAAAAATGTCAAACATTATTTGGACTGCTCTTGCTGTGGGTCCATAATTTTTTAGTGTAAATTGTTAGTTCTTATCATGTTAGGCCATGTGTTAATACTGTAACACCCAAATGAATGGGAAAATAAGTGTGGTTTTTAATTTCCTTGGCTTAATTGTGATATGATCAGTATTTTATGTTTATTTTCAGCATTTCAGAGAAAAACAGGCAATATGTGACTGTTCACTGCTTGGTTGGTAAGAAGTTTGATAATATTTGTGTACACAAGTGGACTTTAAGACTTTATTTCCTAACATCTGAATATTATGCCAAAGTTAATTTTATTCTCTGCTGATTTATTATCAGCTGTGCAAAGTACAATTGTGCACTCAAAATAAAACAATTCTTTTAAATATTCTGGAGTATCTTTATTTATCATTAGATTTTAAAAAGCCTAGGGTTCACTCATTACCATAAAGGGAGATCAAATATATGTTTCAGAAATACAATCTACAGACTGTGAAAAATGGTTTATTGTATTGTGTAGTGTGTTTTCATGTGTGTATCAGTAGTTGATTGTGAAACACATAATTGTGGTATTTTTATGCTGACACAAAGTAGATATATAAAACTACATGTAGCTGTATTACAAGCATGGCTCAGCAAGTAAACCCGCCAGATTACATATCTGGATTAGATAGAAGAAATTCATAAAAAATCAAATTAAGAGAATTCTGCAATTGAAAATGCCAGATCAACCAAAAATAAGAGCAAGAAGAAAGACATGTAAAGTCTACACCCTTTGTACTGTATATAGGGAAATGTTTTTTAAAAAATTGCAAGAGTAATGAGCATAAAGTGAATGCGAGCTTCCATCTAATGGCAAAGATAGCAGCTCGGTTGGGACCTATGAAGGATGATCACTTTTTCAAAGAGTGGGTAGGTATGAAATTCCTTGAGTGTGATAAAAGGTACACACTGTATAAGAATGTTACATTGAACACTAGTGATATACTTGCCTTAGACAGTCCAATAAATCTGCAGTAGCTCAACATTCCCACTGGCCATTCCATGGGTTACAGGAAAGTGTCTGGCCACAGCCACAACCCACTGGGATTCAGTTGTCAAGTAAGCTGTGAAAATACAATTAGCAGACAAGTCGTTCAACTGAGATGAGGGTTTCTAGCTCCAGAAATCACGGAAAACCTTCATTTCCATCTGCACTGTCAAATGAAATTTTAAGTTTCTACTGCCTGGCATTCCAACATATGCCATCCATAATATACTTTGTAGGAACTAGATTCGCTGCACTCTGTGCTTGCTTTGTATTATTTGTAGGTGCATAACATTCTTTCCAGTGGCACTTTGGGAATAGCTGGAAGGTTGTCGGCCTAAATATTTGAACAATAATTAACAATCTCCTAGAAGCATGCCCAGAAGATACTATTCCAAGAATATAAATTGTTATATTCTAATTTTTATATTGACTTAATTCTATTTATTTTATTTACATTGTGATCTTGTGGGCTTTTAGCCCAATAGACTTAGTAATGTGGAATCAATGTAAATGTTATGGATCCACCTTAATGTAAAACATTTTGGTACACTATAGCATCAAAAAAGTTTTCCCATCAATGGATTTCTAATTCTCAAGTCTCACAGCAACTAGCTTAATGTAATGTTGTCACTGCCTATTGTGAGTAGTGTTTTCAGTCCCATTCTATAGGTAAAATTGTTGAACTTAACAATATTCAGTTCTCTTAAAATATTAGGCTGGTCACTGAAAACTTTTGAAAATGTCTTCTAGAAATATTGAACTTTCCTAACAATGGTCAAAGAGGTTTCCCAATGTCAGTGACTCATTAGTAACAGAGCCATTGAATCAACGGTACAATGAAAATAGTGTGACTACTCACTGATAAATTCATGCAGCCATAGGCAGTAAGTCAGTAACCACTGAGAAAGTGGAATGTCCATTTGTATGTATAAATAACTGTACAGATTCAAGATGGAACATAGCATATTGAATTTTTCTCTGTGATTAGCAAGTAATGTATTAAAAAGGTTTTACCTTTTTACCATCATATTGGGGTCAGGTAGTTGGAGTAAACAGATAAGCAGTTTGTCACAGGAGATCTAACGAGGTAAAGCATGCTTCCTACTTCATAACCATCACCACACCACAGCAATGGGAAGTATTAAGCAGTGGTGGCAGATGTGATACAGCAAATTTTGGTGTGTGTGTGTGTGTGTGTGTGTGTGTGTGTGTGTGTGTGTGTGTGTGTGTGTGTGTGTATATAACAACATGCTGTACTTTCTTCTGTTGGTACAAATACTTCGTGCAAGTAGTGTTAATACTGAGATGTTTAATGTCTGGCGAAGGCTGCAGTGACTGTATCATCTCTGGGTGACGCATGATCTCTGTTTCCCTAGTCACACATGTTCATTGTTTACGGTAATCAGTAACTGCAAAAAAGTTGTTCAGTATTGAGGCTTTGGTAAAGTTATATTGAATTACCACAGTATTAACTAATATGGCCACTCCAGCCAGCTCTTGAACAATCAACACATTTAGTTGTTCAGTATTGAGGCTTTGGTAAAGTTATATTGAATTACCACAGTATTAACTAATATGGCCACTCCGGCCGGCTCTTGAACAATCAACACATTTAGTTGGTACTCTAAGATCAAACAGAAAACTGAATCCTCAAGATGTTCTACAGGCAAAACTGAAGAAGGGGGAACACAAAGCAAAGTTCCACAGGTGTAGTAGTACTGAAAGGGAAAGATAAGAAGGATGTTCTTATGCTGAGTGCTGTTCATGGAGAAGTAGTAGTTCAAACCAGGAAGGACACACAGAAAAAACCAGAAATGATAATTGACTATAATCAGTCAGTCTTTTATAGATCTTTCTGACCAAATGAAGTCGTTCTCGCATTGTTTAAGGTGGGATATGAAGTGGTATAAGAAGCTTGCAATTGAATTGTTGACAGGATCAGCACTGGTAAGTGCTCATTTGATTTACTGATACATCAACAAGGTGATCTCAAATCACAGAATTCAAAGAGGAAGTGACTTTGAGACTACTCCATACAGAAGATGCCGATGAGGCTGAGACATCTCTTACCAAAACCAAAGCGTCACATGCAGATTGTGCACTTGTGAACATGGGTGCAGCCTGATATAGGTGTATAGTGTGCTAAAAAAAAAAATAAGAATGACTTTGTACGAGAGCAAGTTGTCAAGAAATGCAAACTAACAAACTAACTGCTTGAAAATGTAAAAATTGTGACTCATATTTTTGTGTTGTGTTTTTTCATAAAGCACAGTGCATACAGGTTAGAGAAACAGTGGGATGACCCAAATCTTTCACTTTCATTGTTGTTGCAATTAGAGTTGAAGAATGAAAATAAAATTGCATTGATTTGCAATCTACTGTGTAAGTAATATGTCAAACTAAATAATAAGTAAATAATAAAAAGAAAATGTCAATAACTACTCTTGAGCTGTTGAAAACTGTAGGCCACGAATATGATTTGTTACTGAAGTCATAACCTACTATAACACCAAGTCACAGCACGCACCTGTGAGTTACAGCTGCACCTCGGAGCTTTAAACGGAAAAGTGTCCAAGTTGTATTTACTTCATGTGGCTTGAAAACACATCCTGTGAGTTATATTTAACTCACGTGGTAGTCAATGTGCTAAACAGCACAATGTATGCCAATTTCCCCACACGAATTCTTCCTCCTCATCTGGATAAGAATGCTTATGTGGTATCAACATGATGGATGTCCAGCACATATTGCCTCATGTGCATGTCATCTTCTGAACCGAAGGTATCCTGCCAGATGGATTGGTTGAGGAGGCCTTCTAGGTCTCCTGATTTAAATCCTCTGGACATTTTTCTTTGGGGATGCATTAAAGAAGTTTTCCATAGCGATATTCCAGCAACACCAGAGGACATGCAGGGATGTATCGTGCTTGATTGTAATCCTCTTCAGCAGGCAACACTGGAAGCAGTAAATAATTCTTTCACTCAATGAGTGCACCATTGTATTGGTGTCCTGGGTCACGACTTTGAGCACCTTTGAATGTTCCACTCCTGGGCAATGGTATAGGAGAGTCAGTAAATTTTGGTTATGTTTTTATTAGGTTTTCATTTGTTTTCCGATGACTCCAGCAAGTGGAAGAGTTTGCGATCCCGGGCTCAAAGTCAAAGTTGTGTTATGTAATTGATAAAGTTGTTTCGGTGAATGGTGCACTGTGATACATTTTTGAATAGGTCTTTAGGAGAGGAAATGAATTAACAAATAAAAAGTACAGGGTGTCATTTAAAAAGTCATACCACTGTTCATATCTTTGAGAGAGAGGGGGGGGGGGGGGGGGGGGGGGGGGGGGGAAAGCTACAATGAAGGCAATCGTGCTGATTGATGTCCCCCTGATGGCTAAAGAAAATTTGCTTGAAACATTTTGTAATTTGCATCTGGACAAAGCTATTTAGGGTGGTCAAGGTAAGTGGGACAACCTGTATAGTGGCTTAAAAAGAGGTAAGACATTAACAAAATTGGTGTAATAGATGTAGTTGAATTAAATCAGATTTTAATGAGGGAATTACAGTAGGTAATGACATTGTTACTCATTAAATGAGTTTCTGCTTTTTTGGTAGATAAGATATAAAATGAAAAGTAGTGCAATATTTATTCACTCAGTGAAAAATCTGTTCATTAGCATGAACCCAAAAGCATCACAAATGAGTGCACAAATTGAGTGGTATGAAGAGAATAAATCTGTGGGTTATTTGCAATGGTAAGGAATCTGTTAATCAGCTCCTGCATAAAACTCTCTACTGTAAGTTGAAGTTGGTGTACACTTTCAGCATGCTTAAGATGTCAATAGTGTGTGCTTCGCAAATGAAGTGAAAGGTGTAGCTGTTCCAGAAGCTGCCATCTTGGCCTAATTAGCTGTTCTGAACATCTGCACAAACTTGATTTCAGAAACTTCAGAAATTATTAAGAACAGCCTAATAGAAAACGGGCCCATGAGCTTTTATGTAAACTAGAGTTCATGTTGACTTTGTTTTATCTTCAGTGACAAGATTTTTGTGCTAGATGAATGGTTGGCCATTAAAACTGCCCATCAGCTGACTTTGAGCATAAATTTTTTAGCTCTTGTCTAGTAATTAGACAGAATGATCTATTATAGATGGTACAACAACAGTTTTGCTTTGCTCTTGGAAGGAAGGAAGGAAGGAAGAAGTAGTGGAAATGCTGGCCAGAGTGACAGAGCAGTTCTAGGAACTACAGTCTGGAACCACGCAACTGCTACGGTCGCAGGCTCAAATCCTGCTTTGCGCATGGATATGTGTGACGTCCTTAGGTTAGTTAGATTTATGTAGCTCTAAGTTCTATGGGACTGATGACCTCAGATGTTGAGTCCCATAGTACTCAGAGCCATTTGAGAGTGGAAATGATACATGAGCAACGTCCAAAAATGTGCTTTGCCTTAGAAATGGACAATAAAGCAGTTAACTTTTGGATTTGACTGCAACAAGGTAGGGAGGAAGGGGTACTTCTGGCTGGCATAGTATACATGCTTAGACAGTATTATTGGAGCAACATCATGCTACCCATCCAAACAAAAGAACACACTTTATGTGCACCAGAGCCCAGAAACTTGACCCCCAAGAAAGAGGAATTACGAAGAGAAACAGTTGTACTAATAATGTGGGTACAGCCAATGAGTATAGGACACAAGATGGTATGCATATGTTTGGTAACATTAAAACAAGTTTTTCAGTACAAGTAAGGAGAATAACACGATTGAAGTTAAGAAGGAATTCGGGTCTTTGACATACATAGTGTATGTTGGAAAGAATTGCTAAGTTCTTTCCAAAAATCCATTACCATAACAATTCAAAATGATGGGCAAATGCCACATAGATTAAACCAAAACTGCGACAAAGCGAAATAAATCCAAGATTTCTGGGATGTACATCAAATGCAGATTGTGATAGGTATTACATAGGACAGACGTGGTGAAATTTCGAAATTGGGTACAAGGAACACTGTGGTCACAGTAATTGAACATCTAACACTTGAGTGATGAGAGAGAGAGGAGCTGACAGTATTTGAACATACAAATAGCGTGAACAAATGGGTGAAAAATTTCCAATATGATCCACCAAACAGCTTGTAGATCTATTCCAAAACTGATTTGAAACTTCCTGGCAAATTAAAACTGTGTGCCGGACCAAGACTTGAACTCGGGACCTTGCCTTTCGTGGGCAAGTGCTCCACTGACTGAGCTACCCAGGCATGACTCATGACCCAGCCTCTCACTGTGAAAATGACTCTAGACTTGGTGATGCTAGACTCAGTGAGACTAGTGTTGTAAAGAGTTTTCCAAAAATCTTAAGATTAAGGGGAAGTACCTGACATATCACATACAGTGTACATGGTGTCAGTTATTTGTGTTCAGGGAAAGCCTTTAAGGGAGCAGGTACTGTCACGTGTCCTAACTGGCCCAGTGAAGTGCAGCCAAAAATTCTTAGTAGTCCTTACCTAAATGTGTCAGGCTACTTGGACTGGATTGGTTAGAAAAGCAGAGGGCAATATTGGATTTTGCCCATAAGTAGTTAATTTTGCCAAACCCAGGCCGTATAATAGAAATTTTGTTCTTTGGAAGTGGGACAAATGGAGAAAGAAGGAAAAACCAGTTGTTGACTAATCAAACTTCTGTAAAAAGGCAACTGTAGGTAGAACTAAAGAAAATAAATAATGAAGATTGAGGATAAGGAATTTTACCAGAAGATAATAGAGAAGGTTCTAAGACATGAACTCTTCGGTAGACAAGAAAAAGAGTAGGTAAGACATATTTATGCGATATAAAAAAGGTATGCTGAGATCAACCTGGGACTATCCAGAGTTATGAGTGTCAATAGAATATTAGAGATGAATCCTTTCCTTGTGAAACCTTACACGATAGCCTCAGCACTGAAAGAACCCACTACCAAGGAAATTAAGTTGTTAATACAAGGAACAATAGAATGCTCAGATAGTCTGTAAAACAGTTGTCTTATTGCTGAAAAAACTCTGCGGTGAGATATAGCTTGTCTTGATTCGTGCAGACTAAACAAGTGCAAAAGAGCCCTTGTAATTAGAGCCCCAAAATTTTGAGGTACCACATAATTTTATGATAAAACTTGAATAAAAATAATTTTTCATATGTTGTCTGCAAGTACGTTTTTAGCTTTTGAATGTGTTAGATATTGAACTTTACTTCCATATACAATACAGGTAAAACTTAGGGTTTTTGTTCATGGTGTACAGAAATGACTTTGGCCTCAGACTGGTAATATTTTTCTGTTACAAATGGACAAGTACCATTAGGTTTAGAGGATAGCACTTGCTCTTTCTTTAACATTTCACTAATTGGGACTGCTTGACAATCAGTTGTACAGCGCATACCATCCTCGTGTTGCCCTTACTGTTGTGACTACTCAACGAAAGTGGTCGTAAATACAGTATACCTAAGTAACAATGCAGTAAACATTTTAAAAGATTGACTGACCATTGTTGTATGTACTGTAATTGGTTGTATAGTAACATCTATACTGTAGTGAACCCACCTGTTGTGTGTGTGTACAGTGTATTGTACATATGTAGCTATGTTTCTTAATGTGTTACCGTAATTCGTACACCAGTGAGTGCTGGTAGTAAGAGAAAATTTGTGCCAGTGAATGTGAAACTGGAGTCTTTAAAAAAGACTAGACAAAGGAGAAATATTAAAAAAAAAAACTTGATGAGTATGGAGGCAATGACTGGACAGTTAGATTGGCATGGAAACAAACAAAACTGAGAAGTTTTCATCAAACAAGTTATAAGGTACCCGTTATTTGCAGACAAGAGTGCATTTTACGTTATTTCCAGTTTTGCCATTTTTCCTTTGTGAGGTGAATATATCAGAACTGCAATCTGTACGGAGTAAGGAATGAGTGATAGGTTCCCCCCTGGTTAGCAGAGGTTGTTGGCCATCTGGCATTTTCAGAGCCAGTGGGTCAGGTGCTCATGCAGAAATCACTTGTGACATCGGCTAAGAGATACAAGGGAAAGTACGTTTATTCTGGCATGAATCAAGTAATTGCTGTTAATAAATATTTGCTTACAAAAATTGCCTTTTACCACTTGGGTGTTATGTGGGGGCTATGTGTCATACATACTATCTTTCAGTAATTTTTAATTCCAGAAAATGATATTAATAAAAAATAACTTTGGCATAACTGATGATCTACAATCTTATAAAAACTAAGATTGTAAACTCAGGTTACAGACTTTGCGCCATTGTTGGCAGTCATTGATAGGATGCCTTTAGGCCTTGTTAAGTGGTGGACTGTGCTCCTGTACTGTTAAGTTATCTTACAATCAGTACAAGCAAGTTCATTTTATGGTGTTTCTTAAGTAAACTCCCATAATAGCATCCTGTGTGAAAATTAGTTGCACAAAAACTAAATAAATCTTAGGCAGTAGGCTCAGCAAGGGAACATGAAACTAAGAGGATCTCCACAGGTATGAAGAACTCAAGTTCAACAATAGACTAGCTTAATTATCAGAAAACTTGAGTCAGAAAGTGTGACCAGTTACACTGTACGCCCCTTATATCTACAATCTCACAGGCTTAACTGAGACATTTCTGGAAGTTTTGTATGAGTGGGGAGTTCTTGCAAAGTTTTCTATTTCATAATGAAAGTCAACGAAGAAATCTTAGTATTGAAAAAGATTGAAGGAGGTTTGTTCATTTCATTTACTTGAGAGACAAAAAGGAAGTATAATTTCAGAGCCTATTCTGCAAGAAAAGTTGCACTTTTAGAAATGAGTTAAGGGTAGGTGAGGATGATTTTACTAAAAGTTCAGAATGGCTGAGTAGGTGAAGAAGCTATAAGGCATTAGGCAATGTGAAATTTGTGGTGAAAAACTTTCTGTGGATTTAAAACTGCTATACAATTTTGTGAGATATTAAGAACAATTATACAGGAAGAAAAATCTTACACCTGGTCAACTTAATAAATGTGATGAAACAGGGCTAAATTATAAATTGCTTCCATCTAAAGCTCTAGCCTCAAAAGAAGAAAAGACTGCCCCAGGCTACAAAAAGTGTAAAGGGAAGTTGACAGTTCTTGCTGCATCAAGTGCAAGTGGAGACCATAAACTGAAGCTGTTGGTAAAAGGGAAATCTACTGAGTCTTGAGCTTTAAAAAATATCACTGCTCATGTAATACCTCTTATGTGTGTCCACCAAAAATCTGCTCGTATGGACAGAAATATTTGTAAGAAGTGGCTTTTTGAAGATTTTTTCCAGATACTAAAAGATACCTAAATAAAACATACGTGCTTCCAAGACAACCTTAATGCTTGGCAATGCTGGTTTACACCCTGATGAGGAAGAATTAAGATGCGTGACAGTATTCATCCATTGATCTTACTTGCAATGTGAAGAGTTTAATACAGCCTGTGGACTAAAGCGTTCTGCAGAGCTTAAAATAGTGTCATTGCTGTTTGCTTCAGATGCTTCTACAAACAGGTGATGGTGAAAGAACCATTAAATAAATTCTAAAAAAAAAATGTAGTTCAGTAGAGAGCTGATTCAAGGTCTGAAATAAAGGTGGAGACACGGAAGTCTTCAAACCAGTTTATGGAATGAAACGGATACCTACAGTACAGATGAAGATGATCTACCATTGACAGAACTGATGGAAAAGCTTGCTGGATGTGTAAAGGCAAATTCGAGTGATGTTTCAGAATGAGTGGACAGTTATAAAAATCTGAAGTGACCAATCTTGCAGTTGTTGAACCCAATGAAGACAGTGAAGAAGAATTACCTGAAGAAATTGTACCAGTGATCACCCACACTGATGCTTTGGCAGCACTAGATGTGGCACTGCATTATATTGAGCAGCAAGTGGAAGCTCCAACACCATGCTTCCAAAAGATAGCACAATATTGCTGCTAAAAGAGGTCCTATTTTAAAACAAAGGATAGGGCAGTTTTTAAAATATGACCTATATTTTTTCAACTTGCCAGTGTGTGCCCATATATGTACATCGAACACAGATATGTACTGTATTGTTTTTTATGTATTTTTTAATCATTATATGCTCATTAAACATTTATTCATGATTTACCCATTGATTTAGTGATACTCCCATTTTATCAGTTTTTTGTAATTTGAGATAGCTGTGGCCCCAATTAGCTCGAATTATAGGGGAATGGATAGTATTTTTAACAGTGGTGACCTTTTTTTGCAACACACGTTTCTAATTACTTTCTTTTGTAATACTAGGAGCCTAGTGACGATATTGCTGAATTTCCCCAGAAGATTATGCCATAACAAGTAACTGACCCAAAGTAACAGTGATAAACTACCTTTCTGGTATCCACCTTTGTGGCACTTGACAAAATACACATTGCAAATACCAAGCTGTTCAGTTTATTTGCTAAGTAATCTGTATGTACCTTCCAGTTTGAATTTTTATCAAGATTTAGGCCTAAGAACTTCATGTGGTTTGCTTCTGTGATATCCTGATCATTGCAAGTTATCTTTATTTCAGGCCTTTCTACTGATTTAGCTTCAAATTGCACCATTTTGGTTTTAGTTACCATTTTGGTTGAACCAAGATTCGAATTTTTCTAAAGTATTTTTGGCTTTTTCTGGAATACTTTCAGATACCTCATTTTCAATTAGAACTGATGTATCATCAGCAAATAAGACTGAACATCAACAGCAAGTGGTAGGTCATTTACGTAAGAAAGAAACAGGTAGGGACCCAATATTGAACCTTCTGGGACTCCTTGGGGAACTGTTTTTCGTCTGAGGAATAATTGGTTCCATTTGAAGTTAAACTTACTCTTTGTTTCCTATCTGACAAGTAAGAGCTAAACCATTTTAAAGCAGTGTCTCCGATTCCATACATCTGTAACTTGTGGAGGAGTAATGCATGGTTCAATGAATCGAAAGCTTTAGTTACATCACAGAACGTTCCTGTGACCTTTCTACCATTATCTAACGTAGAGCATATTTTTTGGATAAACTTATTTATAGCATTCACAGTGCTTTTACGTTGTTGGAATCCAAACTGGTTTTTAAAAATTGCCATTTACAGTAAGAATTTATTAATTTGTTTTGCTGCAATCTTTTCAAACACTTTAGAGAAGGCTGGCAAAAGAGAGAGGGCAGTAATTCTCCATATCTCTGTTGATCATTTCTTCAGTAGGGATTTGATCTCAGCATATTTCAATACATTTGGAAAGCATCCCTGTTCAAAAGATTGATTTGTAATAATTGACAGTGGTTGAGAAATAATATTGTACACACAGTTGATTACAAATGTGGTTATTTCAACCCACCCATGTGAGGTTCTGTTTTTAGAGAAAATATTTCCTTTTCCACATTCCTTTGGGAATTTTTTTTTTTCAAATTGTTTAATAAATGTGTTCTGGCTATTTTCCAAATTTGTGATGGCTTGATAGAATGTCATATCCACATTTGATCTTACTACATTTAGCAAGAATTCATTGAAACAACTTGACATCTGAACATGATTTCATTTTCATGTCTAATTTTCAAAATCTCATGAATGTTTACTTTGGCTCCTAATTGAGATTGAACAACTGACCAAACTGCTTTTGTCTTATTTCTGTGTTCTCATATGAATTTATTGTCATTCTTGTAGCTGCCACTACAACTTTCCTAAATACAGCTTTATACTGTTTGACATAAGCAACAAAATCCGGATTTCTGTTCGATTAAACTCATTGTGGAGCTCTCTCTTTATGGTACTAGAAATTTTTATTCCTGTTGCAATCTATTTGAGTTTAGCATTTACTTTCTCTTGCTTGGATCTACAAGAAAATGATTCATTAAATACCTCTAAGAAACAATTTAAGAATTTGTCTTAGTTCATCGAGCTTGAACTATTGTGGTCTACAGGCCAGCTTATTATATTTACTGCAGAATAAATCCATTTTACTTTTACTGGAGGCTTTAGGTTATTTGCTTTTTGGAGCTCAATAAACAGAGCTGAGTGATCTGAAGTACCCAAGTCTAAGCAGTATTTGTGCTTATTTCCATTTGTCAAATTTGTAGCTGGTAATAATATTATCAACGCAGGTCACTGGTCTGCTGTTTTCCCTGGTGCCTTCAGAACAGTTTAGCTTGAAACCCGATTTCTGAATTAAGTTACAAAATTTTGTGGAATCATTGCTTTCAATTAAGTTGAAGTCTGCTGCTACAACAACTTTTTTCTTACTTTCTTTCTGGAGTTTTTCTAGGAGGCATTCGAATTTGGCTAAGAACCCTTTTGTTACCACACATCCAGGAATTCTGTAAATTGCTATAACCAGTGTGTCCAGATAACTTAGTTCTACAGAGCAACTTTCAGACACGCTCTCTTCATTTAAATAATTAAAACTGTCTTTTACTTTATAACTTATAGAAGAATTGACAAGAATGCAGGAGCCTCCATGAGATTTGCTTGTTCTACAAAAGCTAGCAGCTACCGTAAAATTGTTTATACTATTTAATACTTTTTAAAGTGATCAGGTTTTGAGTACAGAAAAGGCATAATCAACAGAGTGGTTCTGAGAATATCATCTGAGGAAAAGAGGAGGGACAACAGGAGATCTAGAAACGAGGAATTTCAGAGAACAATGTCTGTGATTGTTAGGGTCACACATGCATGTGATCTCACAATGTAATGCAGTGTTGTACACAAAAATTATAAACTGGTGTTGTGAAGTTTGCAGTATGGTGTTAAACAAGTAAATACTGACTACTTAAGAAAACACTATTGTCATGGGCTACATGAGTTACAGAGCTTATTAGTATTGGTCTGTACGTGACTGGGGTTGGAAGTGTTTAAGGACAGGCAAAAAACTCTAAAGCAACTCAACAATATTAAAATTTGTGAGGGATTTAGCATTGTCTCTGGGTTCCTGAGCTTTGTCGGACAGTAATACCCTTGTTATGGGATGATAATAGCAATGAGAAAAATGATTACTCTATGTACAGTTTGTTTCACGTGTAATTTAAATTTGTAGTTCCATTTACAGAAGTGGTAGTGAATTCAGATTGTCTGTTAAGAGGCCAGTAGTCAGTAATATTACTTGTACATAAAGAAATGGAATGATATATGTATGATGACCAGAACTTGTGATATGAATTAAATATAAACTGAGTAGAGGAAGCTGCGCAGCACTTCAGCATAAAGTTAGTTTTAATCAATGTGTGGGAATGGCACTAAAGAGATGCACATTTGATTGATTAAATCGATATAATGAAATCTGTGCTAATTATATTACAACAAGAGTGTACATATATCACTAGTTAACAAATGCACAGTCACTTCAGTTAAACGTACACTTTTGATTTCACAAATCACCTCACAATAGAGTTAAAAGGCGTCAGATCGAATGATCTGGCTGGCCATTCCTGGTTGCCACGCAAAGAGAGAGAATTTTTACAGGAAACTTTTCATTCAGCAGAGCATTCGTTTCACTGATTGTGTGACATGTCGCACCATCTTTTTGAAACCAAAATCTTCATTTTCTTCGATGAAAGGGAAAAACCAAAATCTTCATTTTCTTCAATGAAAGGGAAAAACCAATCAGAAAGCATGTTTCGGTAACGGTCGCCTTCCACTGTGACGGCAGCTCCCTCATTATTTTTAAAAAAGTACGGTCCGATCATTCCTGCCGTGAAACCACACCACAGTCGTGTGTTATGGATGCATCTGATCTTCCACAGCCACTCGCGAATCTTCGTTATCCCAAATTTTGCTGTTACGTTTATTGACGTACCCGCCGAGTTGGAAGTGCGCGTAATCCGAGAAAATTTTTGTGAAGTTCTCGTTCTGCGCTTGTCGAGCCAAGACCCATTGAGCAAATCGGTCTTGTTCCATGATCTGCAGGCTTCAACTCTTGTGTTACTTGAATCTTGTGCGCATGCTTCTTCAGATGTTTTGAAAGGATTTTATGCAGTGAACTTGGTGATAAATTCAATTATTGAGCTCGTGGGTGAACCCTTTTTCTGGGGCTTAGGTCACATTGTCACGAACGACAGCAATGTTTTCTTAACGCGGTCGTCCTATTTTCTTAACGTTACAGAACCTGTGACCTCAAAGTGCCAGATCAACTTTCGAACTACTGTTTCGGTTGGAGCAACATTACGTCCGAGTGTCATACGCAACTCACGAACTGTTTTTGTAACGACTTTTTATCACTTGGATAAGTTGCTCAGTTGTCATTGTTCCTTTCATCATTTGTGTTATTTTGAGCAGTAGTCCGCTGTTGGTAATCTCGCCTCTGATTACGGGGAAAGCCATCGCTTGTGTGACCTATAGTAAGACATTTTGTACAGTACGGAGCGCTCAGCACTCGGCTGTGTGGTTTGGTTTTCCACGCCGTTGACAATATGAGTAATTTACGGAAACACGGCACAGGCTTGCTTACGTATCAGAGCCAACTTTACTGCGTCGTCTAATGAGATAGAGGAGGAGACCTTAACTTTAACACACATCTGTCGGGTTATTCCGCGAAAAAATAGTTCAATAGCTCTCGCCTCAGCTTTTTCGATTAGCATTTGTGTGTAGCCTTTTTCCCCACTGCATAAACATGATAGGATACGGTTCGAATACGATTTGCCGAAGCCTCAAGACCTTCAGCGATTTTCTGGCATGAAGTGGATAAACGATCTCTCTAATAACTATCTCTTCTCTTGTCTGGGTAGCTCTCTGACAACCCCTTTGCGAGGATATCAAATGTTGTCGCATTGCATAACGCACCCACTGATTCTACGAGGGTAATCCCAAAAGTAAGGTCTCCTATTTTTTATAAGTACATAGACGTGTTTATTTCTACAGTGTTTTACATCAGTTTACAGCTTGAACATTTAGCTATTTTTCGACATAATCACCATTTCTGTCGATGCATTTTTGCAGACTTTGTGGCATTTTGTTTATGCCTATGTCATACCAACTCGCAACAAGCTGTTCAGAAAGTTATGAACCTCTTCTTTCAATTCGTCGTCGGAGCTGAATCACTGGGACCACAATTAACGCTGACAGGTACTGTGGGACTCTGAAAAAACTCAAACGGGCAATGCAGAACCGTAGAAGAGGACTGTTGAGCAAGGGCGTACACATTCTCCATGGCAACACTCGCCCACACATCGCTCGGCAAACTGTTTCTCTCCTGCAACAGTTTCAGTAGAACATAATCACCCACCCACCCTGTAGTCCTGACTTGGTGCCCAGTGACTATCACCTGTTCCCTAAGTTAAAAGAACATTTGGCCGGAAAGCGATTCAGTTCCGACGACGAGGTGAAAGAACAGGTTCGTAACTTTCTGAACAGCATGGCGGCGAGCTTGTATGACATGTGCTTACAAAAACTGCCACAGCGTCTACAAAAATGCATCGACAGAAATGGTGATTATGTCGAAAAATAGCTAAATGTTCAAGCTGTAAACTATTGTAGAAATAAACAGGTCTATGTACTTATAAAAAAAATGGGAGACCTTACTTTTGGGATTACCCTCGTACATAAATGTGCGCGCCACCTAAAAGTTTCCGTTAGATTACAAACAATTGGAATTCATCAAGTCAAGAACATAAATTGCTAAAGTAAATAATAGTCTGTAAAAAAGTAGTAATATTCTCGCTGAGATTACCTGAAAAG
This sequence comes from Schistocerca gregaria, assembly GCF_023897955.1. NCBI lineage: Eukaryota > Metazoa > Arthropoda > Insecta > Orthoptera > Acrididae > Schistocerca > Schistocerca gregaria. Next base: position 433,620,949 of record NC_064921.1, read on the forward strand.
GGTGGAACCAGAGCAACAGTTGGAAAAGTACTGTTTGGCTCTACATATGACGGCAGCTGTGGATATTTCTCTTGTAATATTTGTTTGTCGTCCGGCAATTTTGTACAACAATACTCAGGCGATCGTTGCTTCTGGTACTTTTTTCGCTAATGCATGAGAAAGGATCCACCAACTACTCTTTTGGATCTGTAATTTTTACAGCTTGCTCGTTTGGCGCTACACTTTTTGTCATGAATGGACTGTGTGCTCTTGTAATGCCACAGAGGAACCCACCCCTCATGCAGGGCTAAATTGTACTTTTTTCTAAAGCACGAATCCTGCTCGCTAACTGTCGACACATGTATGTTTGTACTCGCCGCAGAGGGCTCAGAGGTGCCTCCAGTAGTGCTAAAGAGGCTGTTTACACCAGACATGTCACGTGGTGTGGGATCCGCATCAAATAGGATTGACGGAGGCGGTCGACAAAGTTCAAAGTCGTGCAGGTCGTTTCGTATTAATGCGAAATAAGGATGAGAGAGCCACAGACATGATACGCAAATTGGGGTGGCAATCATTAAAACAAAGGCTTTTTCGTTTCTACACGATCTTCTCGTGACATTTCAACAACCAATTTTTTTTTTTCCTGCGATTGCGAAAGTATTCTGTTGGCGCACACCTGCATGGGAGAAATGATCATGGTGATAAAGTGAGAGAAATCAGAATTTTTGCAGAAGACTGTAACTGCTAAGGTCATCAGTCCCTAAGCTTACACTCCTTAACCAAAATTATTGTTGGGACACACACACACGGCCGAAGGAGGACACGAACCTCCGCCGGGACCAGCCGCACAGTCCTTGACTGCAGCGCCCTCAGACCGCTCGACTAACTCCGCGCTCGTTCGAGAGTGGAACGATAGGGAAATAGCTTGAAGGTGAATTGATGTACACTCTGCCAGGCAGTTAATTGTTAATTGCAGAGTAATCATGTAGATGTAGATGCAATAACGCGGCAACTTATTCCTGAAACTCTAACTTTTGCAGGGCTAATCTGCTCTTAAAATAAAGCGGCACGAACTACCACAGCTGCTGCTGCTTCCTGCCATTCTGCCAACCTGCGAGAGCATACTTGTATATCAGGCATGGTTACAAATTCTAGGGCCACTAGTTTTAGAGATTTGGAGCTTTTAACAGAAGCGAAAAGGTATCAACGTGTACATGACCACTAAAATCTAACCGTGACGGATTCCAATGGCGGTAGCTTGCAGAAAAATGAGAGCATGCGTGGCAGCGAGACTTAATGCCGGTCCCCACTACAGCGCAGCGTGCAGCAACGGCAAGCGTTGACGCGGCGGCTCGCGAAATTGGCGTTCCTTTCTGCCATGAATCACGGCCCTTGCCGTTCGTGGGGAGGCTTGCGTGCCTCAGCGATACAGATAGCCGTACCTTAGGTGCAACCACAACGGAGGGGTATCTGTTGAGAGACCAGACAAACGTGTGGTTCCTGAAGAGGGGCAGCAGCCTTTTCAGTAGTTGCAGGAGCAACAGTCTGGATGACTGACTGACTGATCTGATCTTGTAACACTAACCAATTCGGCCTTGCTGTGCTGGTACTGCGAACAGCTGAAAGCAAGGGGAAGCTACAGCTGTAATTTTTCCCGAGGGCATGTAGCTTTACTGTATGGTTAAATGATGGCGTCCTCTTGGGTAAAATATTCCGGAGGTAAAATAGTCCCCCATTCGGATCTCCGGGCGGGGACTACTCAGGAAGACATTGTTACCAGGAGAAAGAAAACTGGCGTTCTACAGATCGCAGCGTGGAATGTCAGATCCCTTAATCGGGCAGGTAGGTTAGAAAACGTAAAAAGGGAAATGGATACGTTAAAGTTAGATAAAGTGGGAATTAGTGAAGTTCGGTGGCAGGAGGAACAAGGCTTTTGGTCAGGTGAATACAGGGTTATAAATACAAAATCAAATAGGGATAATGCAGGAGTAGGTTTAATAATGAATAGGAAAATAGGAATGCAGGTAAGCTACTATAAACATCATAGTGAACGCATTATTGTGGCCAAGATAGATACAAAGCTCATGCCTACTACAGTAGTACAAGTTTATATGCCGACTAGCTCCGCAGATGATGAAGAGATTGATGAAATGTATGTTGAGATGAAAGATATTATTCAGATAGTGAAGGGAGACGAATATTTAATAGTCATGGGTGACCGGAATTCGTCAGTAGGAAAAGGGAGAGAAGGAAACGTAGTAGGTGAATATGGAATGGGGGTAAGGAATGAAAGAACAAGCCGCCTGGTAGAATTTTGCACAGAGCAAAACTTAACCATAGCTAACACTAGGTTCAGGAATCATGAAATAAGGTTGTATATATGGAAGAAGCCTGGAGATACTGAAAGGTTTCAGATAGATTATATAATGGTAAGACAGAGATTTAGGAACCAGGTTTTAAATTGTAAGACATTGCCAGGGGCAGATGTGGACTCTGACCACTATCTATTGGTTGTGACCTGTAGATTAAAACTGAAGAAACTGCAAAAAGGTGGGAAATTAAGCAGATGAGACAAGAATAAACTGACAGAAGCAGAGATTGTAGAGTGTTTCAGAGAGAGCATTTGGGAACGACTGACAAGAATGGGGGCAAGAAATACAGTAGAAGAAGAATGGGTAGCTTTGAGAGATGAAATAATGAAGGCAACAGAGAATCAAGCAGGTAAAAAGCCCAGGGCTAGTAGATATCCTTGGGTAACGGAAAGGATATTGAATTTAATTGATGAAAGGAGACATAAAAATGGAGTAAATGAAGCAGGCAAAAAGGAATACAAACGTCTAAAAAATGAGATCAACAGGAAGTGCAAAATGGCTAAACAGGGATGGCTAGAGGACAAATGTAAGGATGTAGCAGCTTATCTCACTAGGGGTAAGATAGATACTGCCTACAGGAAAATTAAAGAGACCTTTGGAGGAAGAGAACCACGTGTATGAATATCAAGAGCTCAGATGGCAACCCAGTTCTAAGCAAAGAAGGGAAGGCAGAAAGGTGGAAGGAGTATATAGAAGGTTTATACAAGGGTGATGTACTTGAGGACAATATTATGGAAATGGAAGAGGATGTAGATGAAGACGAAATGGGAGATACGATACTGCGTGAAGAGTTTGACAGAGCACTGAAAGACCTGAGTCGAAACGAGGATCTGAGAATAGACAACATTCCATTAGAACTACTGATAGCCTTAGGAGAGCCAGCCCTGACAAAACGCTACCATCGGGTGAGTAAGATGTGAGAGACAGCTGAAATACCCTCAGACTTCAAGAAGAATGTAATAATTCCAATCCCAAAGAAATCAGGTGTTGACAGATGTGAAAATTACCGAACAATCAGTTTAATAAGCCACAGCTGCAAAATACTAACTCGAATTCTTTACAGACGACCTCTGGGAAGATCAGTTTCGATTCCGTAGAAATACTGGAACATGTGAGGCAATACTGACCTTACGACTTATCTTAGAAGAAAGAGTAAGGAAAGGCAAACCTACGTTTCTAGCATTTGTAGACTTAGAGAAAGCTTTTGACAATTTTAACTGGAATACTCTCTTTCAAATTCTAAAGGTGGCAGGGGTAAAATACAGGGAGCAAAAGGCTATTTACAATTTGTACAGAAAGTAGATGGTATTTATAAGAGTCGAGGAGCATGAAAGGGAAGCAGTGGTTGGGAAGGGAGTGAGACAGGATTGTAGCCTAGCCCCGATGTTATTCAATCTGCATATTGAGCAAGCAGTGAAGGAAACAAAAGAAAAATTTGGAGTAGGAATTAAAATCCATGGAGAAGAAATAAAAACTTTGAGGTTCGCTGATGACATTGTAATTCTGTCAGACAGCAAAGAACTTGGAAGAGCAGTTGAATGGAATGGACAGTGTCTTGAAAGGAGGATATAAGATGAACATCAACAAAAGCAAAACGAGGATAATGGAATGTAATCGGATTAAGTCAGGTGATGCTGAGGGAATTAGATTAGGAAATGAGACACTTAAAGTAGTAAAGGAGTTTTGCTATTTGGGGAGCAAAGTAACTGATGGTGGTCGAAGTAGAGAGGATATGAAACGTTGACTGGCAATGGCAAGGAAAGCGTTTCTGAAGAAGAGAAATTTGTTAACTTCTGGTATAGATTTAAGTGTCAGGAAGTAATTTCTGAAAGTATTTGTATGGAGTGTAGCCATGTATGGAAGTGAAACATGGACGATAAATAGTTTGGACAAGAAGAGAATAGAAGCTTTCGAAATGTAGTGCTACAGAAGAATGCTGAAGATTAAATGGGTAGATCACATAGCTAATGAGGAGGTATTGAATAGAATTGGGGAGAAGAGAAATTTGTGGCACAACTTGACTAGACGAAGGGATCGGTTGGTAGGACATATTCTGAGACATTAAGGGATCACCAACTTAATACTGGAGGGCAATGCAGAGGGTAAAAATTTTAGAGTGAGACCAAGAGATGAATACACTAAACAGTTTCAGAAGGATGTAGGTTGCAGTAAGCACTGGGAGATGAAGAAGCTCCACAGGATAGAGTAGCATGGGGAGCTGCATCAAACCAGTCTCAGGACTGAAGACCACAACAACATCTGGAAGCGGCAGATGCTAGCGGTAGCCAATTACGGTCCACCACTGAGGTACGGGGCGAGACCCACTGAAATGCCCGGTGCGTTTGATTAACTATATCGTGCACCTACAGGAAGAAAAGACGAAGTTGGGTGAACACATACCAATTTTTCATTTTCTGTACAATGTACTCTTTCGCATACTTCATTGTTCATGGTTTCTCATGTCACCATAAACAGATTTCATGACTACCGTTCATGATTAGTCACTGTCTCATGACACATTGAAACAATGTACAATAAAAGAGATTATTCAGACAGTTAAGAGAGACAAAAATTTAAAATGTGACACGGTAGGAGGTACAGGAAGAGAAAACAGTAAGAACACAAAGGCTTGGGGGGGAAAGGATGAAAGGGGAAGCCACCTGATGGAATTTCGCACAGAGCATAATGTAATCACCTTGATTAAGAATCATGAAAGAATACTACATATTTTAGAACAGAGTTTTCGAAGCCGGTTTGTTATAATGTATGTAAAGATAAAGTCTCAGAAATCAAGAATTATTCTTCCTATAGCCATAATAATTTCAACAATACGATTGATTTCAACATCAACCTTAATTTCATTATACTAAGGACTTAAGTTAATTAAACTAATAACCTTCAAAGTTATAATTAAAAGAATAATCTTTTAGGCCTTAGTAAAATTTTATTAGTTACGACCTGCAGTTTACAGCTAAAGAGACGATAAACGGTAGCAAATTAAGGAGATGGAACTTGATTTTTTTTCGATAATCTTAAAGGTACCGTAAGGCAACGGCTGACTGAAACAGAAGAAGGAATCCACTACAATACGAATGGATATCTTTGAGAGAAGTGGTGAATGCAACAGAGGATATGAATAGGAAAAAAGTACAGTGTAAATCGTTGATCAAACGTGATATATTAAATTTAATTGACAAGAGGGAAAAATATAAAAATGCGGCAAATAAGGTAGGCCATGGGGAAAAATAGAAATGTCTAAAAATGACGTTGACACAGAGTTCAAAATCACAACTCGATTTTGCACTTGGAAAACACAGAAGAATGAAAATGAGAAAGAAAACTTCGCTCAAAGGAGAAGCAACTGTCAAGAACTCATTTGGCAAGCCAGAGCTAAGCAAATAAGAGAAGGCTAGAAAGTGGAAGGAATATGTAGAGAGGAGAGGGGGAGGGGTTATACATACTAATATGAGCACAATGTTAGATTCCTGTGAAATGTCTGAACATGCGAGGCAATACTGAGCCTACCATTTAGCTACGTAGACAGACTGAAGAATGGCAAAACAATGTTTATAGCATTTGCATGTTTAGAGAAAGGTTTTGACCATATTAACTGAAAAACATTCTTGCAGTTCTGGAGGTATCATCGATAAAACACTGGGACACAAACACAGAAACCAAACTGCATTTCTAAGACTGCAATGACTTGAAAGGGAAGCAGTAATTGAGAAGGCAGAAGTAGAAGACTGTCAACAGCAGGAAAAGCGTTTCTGAAAAAGAAAATTTGTTCACATCGAATATAAATTTTGATGGTTGGGTACTGTTTTACAAAGGTATTTGTGTGGAGTGAAGTCTTGTACACTCCTGGAAATTGAAATAGGAACACAGTGAATTCATTGTCCCAGGAAGGGGACACTTTATTGACACATTCCTGGGGTCAGATACATCACATGATCACACTGACAGAACCACAGGCACATAGACACAGGCAACAGAGCACGCACAATGTTGACACTAGTACAGTGTATATCCACCTTTCGCAGCAATGCAGGCTGCTATTCTCCCATGAAGACGATCGTAGAGGTGCTGGATGTAATCCTGTGGAACGGCTTGCCATGCCAATCCACCTGGCGCCTCAGTTGGACCAGCGTTCGTGCTGGACGTGCAGACCGCGTGAGACGACGCTTCATCCAGTCCCAAACATGCTCAATGGGGGACAGATCCGGAGATCTTGCTGGCCAGGGTAGTTGACTTACACCTTCTAGAGCACGTTGGGTGGCACGGGATACATGCGGACGTGCATTGTCCTGTTGGAACAGCACGTTCCCTTGCCGGTCTAGGAATGGTAGAACGATGGGTTCGATGACGGTTTGGATGTACCGTGCACTGTTCAGTGTCAACTCGACGATCACCAGAGGTGTACGGCCAGTGTAGGAGATCGCTCCCCACACCATGATGCCGGGTGTTGGCCCTGTGTGCCTCGGTCGTATGCAGTCCTGATTGTGGCACTCACCTGCACGGCGCCAAACACGCATACGACTATCATTGGCACCAAGGCAGAAGCGACTCTCATCGCTGAAGACGACACGTCTCCATTCGTCCCTCCATTCACGCCTGTCGCGACACCACTGGAGGCGGGCTGCACGATGTTGGGGCGTGAGCGGAAGACGGCCTAACGGTGTGCGGGACCGTAGCCCAGCTTCATGGAGACGGTTGCGAATGGTCCTCGCCGATACCCCAGGAGCAACAGTGTCCCTAATTTGCTGGGAAGTGGCGGTGCGGTCCCCTAGGGCACTGTGTAGGATCCTACGGTCTTGGCGTGCATCCGTGCGTCGCTGCGGTCCGGTCCCAGGTCGACGGGCACGTGCACCTACCGCCGACCACTGGCGACAACATCGATGTACTGTGGAGACCTCCCGCCCCACGTGTTGAGCAATTCGGCGGTACGTCCACCCGGCCTCCCGCATGCCCACTATACGCCCTCGCTCAAAGTCCGTCAACTGCACATACGGTTCACGTCCACGCTGTCGCGGCATGCTACCAGTGTTAAAGACTGCGATGGAGCTCCGTATGCCACGGCAAACTGGCTGACACTGACGGCGGCGGTGCACAAATGCTGCGCAGCTAGCGCCATTCGATGGCCAACACCGCGGTTCCCGGTGTGTCCGCTGTGCCGTGCGTGTGATCATTGCTTGTACAGCCCTCTCGCAGTGTCCGGAGCAAGTATGGTGGGTCTGACACACCGGTGTCAATGTGTTCTTTTTTCCTTTCCAGGAGTGTATATAAGTGAAACATGGACGATGAACAGTTCTGTCAAGAAGACAATGGACGCTTTCAAAATGTAGGTGATAAATAACAATCCTGAAATAACATACGAGGATCGTATAACTAAAGAAGAGGTACTAAATTAAATAGAGGAGGAAGAGGAAATTATGGTACAACTTTACTACAAAAGGGGTTAGCTGGCAGGACATTTTATGAGGCATCAAAGAATCGTCAGTCTGATAATGGCGGCTACATGGTAGAGTGAGACCAAGGCTTGCCAACGGTAATCAGATTAGAATGGGTGTAGGATGCAGTAGTTATATAGAGATAAAGAGCCTGCAGAGGATAGACTACTGTACAACAATATATCAACACACAGACGAATTGTATTTCTTATTATTGCAGCCCAACAGCAAAAAAACATTCTTTTCATTAGGTAGGTCAGTTCGTATTTATTGCCAGAATATTTGTTTAGTGTAGCTCCTAGCACATGTACTTGTGATGTGTTTGTGTATACATCTCTATTACTCTCTGCAAACAGCCTTATGCTAGGGAAAAGTTACAACTTGAATGCAGTTTTCTTATGGCGACCGTCAGCAAATGAAGAAGTGTAATTACTTTTATGGCCACTCTGCCATTTGCAGCATTTCGCATAAGACATGTATTCCTCCATGAAACAACAACCAATGATCGGTTACCTATTATTCATGAATTTCGAATGCACTGGCAGTTCTCAAAACTGTGTAGACGTCATCAGTGGCAAATGTATCGTAATGCACTTTAACATATGCTACCATACGTTTGTTGTGCAGTGGAGGCTTTTCCGCTGACTTCCGATATCATGTGACCATTTCAGGCATAGTAAAGGATACACACACGTCGTTTGAAACTATTTTTAGTTACCGTTTTTGTCGGAGAAAGCAGGTTAATCAAAAAATAAATACGGTATTTTGGCAGCTAAATATGGAATCGGCAATTGGGTTGTAAAGCCTACAGTGATAATTGTAGATTAGATTAGATTAGATTAGATTAATACTTGTTCCATAGATCATGAATACGACACTTCGTAATGATGTGGAACATGTCAGGTTAATAAAAGATGTCTGTACAAGAAATTACATTACACAAAATATTGCATGACACTAATGATTAAGTTTTTTTTAACTTAGTTTATATCTAAAAATTCAGCCAATGAGTAGAAGGAGTTGTCATCTAGAAATTCTTTTAATTTGTTTTTAAATGTTAGTTGGCTATCTGTCAGGCTTTTGATGCTGTTTGGTAGGTGCCAAAAGACTTTTGTGGCAGCATAATTTACCCCTTTCTGTGCCAAAGTCAGATTTAACTCTGCATAGTGAAGATCATCCTGTCTCCTGGTGTTATAGGTATGCACACTGCTATTACTTTTGAATTGGGTTGGATTATTATCAACAAATTTCATAAGGGAATATATATACTGTGAGGTTACTGTGAGGATCCCTAGATCCTTAAATAGATGTCTGCAGGATGACTGTGGGTGGGCTCCAGCAATTATTCTGATTACACGTTTTTGTGCAATGAATACTTTTCTACTCAACGATGAATTACCCCAGAATATGATGCCATACGAAAGCAGTGAATGAAAGTAGGCATAGTAAGCTAATTTACTGAGATTCTTATCACCAAAATTTGCAATAACCCTAATAGCATACGTAGCTGAACTCAGACGTTTCAGCAGACCATCAATGTGTTGCTTCCAGTTTAACCTCTCATCAATGGACACACCTAAAAATTTTGAAAATTCTACCTTAGCTACAGACTTCTGTTCAAATTCTATATTTATTACTGGAGTTGTGTCATTTACTGTACGGAACTGTATATACTGTGTTTTATCAAAATTTAAAGAGAGTCCGTTTGCTGAGAACCACTTAATAATTTTGTGAAAAACATCATTTACAATTACATCACTTAGTTCTTGGTTTTTGGATGTTATTACTATACTTGTATCATCAGCAAAAAGAACTAACTTTGCATCTTCATCAATGTGGAATGGTAAGTCATTAATGTATATCAAGAACAGTAAAGGACCTAAGACCGAACCCTGTGGGAAGCAATTATTATGACTTATCCTTCATGACTACTTGCAAGACAGTGAGAGTTCATATTGAAAACGATTCACATAATATTATATTTGGTACTTTATGCCAAGGTGTTTGACACAAAGATTCGATCAGGGACGTAAAATCTTTCGGTAAAAGGAATCGAATTATCAAAGACTATACATCCTGACTGCAAAGACAGTTCTAGCGATGCTGGAAAGAGTAACTGGCAACATGATGTTATTACATGTAATTATAAAGTATTCTAAACTTTTGCAAATAAACAAATTATCTTAAGGCAAAACATAATAATAATAAACAAGAAATTTGTCTACGTGGCCATCACCTGCAGCAAGCACAGAAATACTCGTTTTGTAAATAACAAATGTCATTTTCTTCCTGCAACTTATTTTATTTGTTCTACACGCTTTTCGCCTTTTACTTTCAGGTACTTCCAATGGAAGCTTTGTGATATTTGTAGATTATTAAAAAATCCAGGTCTTATTTTTTATGCGAATAAGTGATTACTGACAGTTAATATAATTTTTGGCTGGCATCTGCGTTTCCTCTCATTTGGTCGCAGGCTGTAGATTGCACTATACAATCACTTACGAGACGTAAGCACATTTTCATGTTACAAACTTTTTTCCTTCGCAATTTTTATGTTCTTTGCGCTAATTGGTGTGGAGCACAATTATTCTTCTGTCACTAAATGCGAATATTTTACCAAAACCTGATTCAGAGTCGTAAATACTATGTGTTCAGTTTATATCTCCTCTTATTTGTTTTGTTTATGTACACGTTGCCAACCTAACGAAGTTTATGCTGAAAACTAAAGTCTGTTCACTCTGTTTTCTTTATATCTCTTGACGTGTACGTGTAGTTAGCCACCCTCAATTGAAGAAATTGAATGTGAATGTAATATATGCCAGACAGTAGTTGAAAGTTTTCGTGTTCAACTGATTCGAGTTTTGATTTAAATATTTGTGGAGGAGTTCATGTAAGAGTGAAGACAAAGGGGTTCGGTGCTATTATTCTGGTAATAATCGTTTGTCTAAATGCCAAGGATGTGATTCACGAGTTAGGGCAGTAATCAGGCCTTTTGCGTTGCTTTTAACAGAATTTCAATCTTCCATCTCCACAAGGAAAGATATCCATCGTAATAAAATCAGATAATGTGATATATAAGACTAACCTGAAACTTCAACTCCTCTGTGCTGCTATTTGACTACTTTACGAGACTTCATACGTGACGAAGCATTCGAATACCTTAAGAGCTCGAAAGTGAGGAGGCATGCTGTGAGCATGCTCTTAGCACTCTGTCGTGAGCCAAAAATGAGTTTGATATTCTAGTCCTGTGATGCAGGTCATAACAGATATTAAGCATATAAGAACACACCTTTCTACGTGATGAGAGAATGCTTGGAGGAAATATAACCAACGCCATACTGTTGTACAGGATTTTCACAAGAATTAACCATACTTAAGCGATATGAAAATGCGTGTATACTACGATTTCTTCTACCTTCGAAAATAATGCGAGTAAACGAGAGGAATCTACATTTCGCGTGAGAAATTCGAAGTGTATGGACAACAACATCCTCCTCTCGGATTGAGTAAAGTGGATTTTTTAAACTGGGTGGTATAATTTGGTGGTGGAATTGCAGTTACAACTATATGTCTAAGTTGCACCTGCTTGTCTTGAAAGGTTTCGTCCAGTTGGCTCTCCAGGTAGACAATACATTTCGTAGATAGAGCTGGTCTAGACTGGAGAAGACTGGCAAGTTCTTCCGTCTTGAGATTAGCACTATATTCATAAAAAAAAGATCATACGGTGTATCTCCTATGTTTCTATTGGCTAGGATGAGACTTGCTGCTCGTAAATAGATATAAGTGTGTTTCATTCCCAATGTTGTTGCTGCACAACTCCTGTATAGAGAAGGCATGGATCTGCAGCAGCAGTCCTTGAACACGTTTGTACCCCGTGTGTCGTCTGCAGACTCGATCCCCCACCGCCTGGTTTCTTCCATCCTCTCTACCCCTGGCCCCTTTCTGCGCCTCTACCGCTATGTCCCGCCCCATCTCCATCTCCATGCCCTACAACTCCTTTGCCAATGTACCTTCAAGTGCCTGCCCCTCCTGCATCATGAGCATCACCTTGATATCTACCCCTTCTACCAACTCTAACCCACCGTGCCCTACCTCCTCAGGGTTCCCTCTCTCTTCCCCTGAGCAGTTTTTTCCTCCCTTCTACACCCCCTCCCATTCCAGTACACACCTTCCATGTCTCTGGGTTTCCCCTCCCCCTCCCTCACCCTCTCCCACTTCCACCTCCCACCTTCCATCTCCCACTCCCCCCAACTCCCTCCAACTCACACTCATCTTCTGCCCCACAACCCCCTTTCTTTTCATCTCACCCTCTCCAGCCCCCCTCCTCTCTTCTCTCTTATCTCTTTTCAGGCCTCCCCCCCTTGGCAACTCCCTCCCGCCAATTTTTACTCTTCATCTAGTGCAGTGGTTTTAAAGTGTCATAGTTCTTGTGTGTTTTTTTAATACTGTGGCTGACTTTTATCTTGGGTGTATGACTTTGATGTATTTTACATGCTACACACATAGCCCACTGTGTTTTAACTGTATGTGGACTTTTTTAACTGTCTCACAATGAACATCTCTGTATAAGTGTATATTTAACTCCCATTGTCTCTCCTTATTGTGTTATTATGTTCCCCTTTTTATCGTCTTTTATATGTATCGTTCCTGCTTTTTACTAACTGTAATGTCACTCAGTTGAAGGAAGAGTGGCGGACTCTGTTGCTGCCACTCCTCCCCTGCCCATGTGGGGCAGGAGAATGAAATCTCAGTAAAGAAAAAAAAACAAAACAGCAACATTACTATCCCAACGATCCCTCCCACTCTACCTCAAACGGTGCACCTCCTGGTGCAACCCCTCAAAATCAACCCTACCAAAACAGAGGCAATAATTATCGGCCAAACCACCACAGCTACCATCTGCATGATTTTTACTTTATCATTCACACCCATCCTAACCAGTTAACTAACAGACTAAAATACCTCAGACTAACACTTGATTGCTGACTAACATGGAGGCGCCATCTACTAACCATTCAACAGAAAGCTCTCAACTGTCTAACATTACTAAAACTTCCAAGTGACCAACCATGGGGATGGCACCCTTCAATATTCCTCCACATCTATAAATCCCTGATCCAAAACATCCTCTGCTATGCCAATGTGACATGGACTCCCTCCTTTCATCTTGTCCTACAGATCCTTGGACACCATGCACTCTGCCTAACTTTCGAGTCTGCTTACCCTCCCACACCTGCGTCCTTTACCAATATATAAAAGTGCCCTCCCTCCTATTCCATTTTCAACATCTCCAAATATCCTACATTACCCACAGACTCGACACTACCCACCCCTTAGCCCCTCCCCCCCACTTGCTTACTGCTGCTAGTACTCAGCCATGCTTCTAACAGCACTTCCCCCAGCGCTACATCTCCACACCCTCCATATCCTCTCTCGCTGAAACTTTGTCCCTGAAATCTGATATGATATATACCCATCTTACCAGATCTAAATGAACCCATCCCATCTACGCCAGTCAGGACTTTCTTCTGCTCTACTCCTTTCCATTCACATCCTAAGCCTTGGCCCAGTATGGTATTCCTCTTCACTCTTCCAAATTTCTCTTCTACCCATCCATCTTATATACTCTTAAACACTACCCCAACTGCTACATCCCCTTGATTCCCCTCTTCCTGGAAGTCTAGGCCCACTCATCACTTCAGACTGGCTTTTTACTGCTTATAACCTTATAACCTGTGCACTTGTCCCTCTGTCTTTTATCTTTCATGGTTGATTGGTTGATTTGGGGCAGGAGACCAAACAGCCAGGTCATCGGTCCTATTGGATCAGGGAAGGATGGGGAAGAAAGTAAACGATGCCATTTCAAAGAAACTATCGTGGAATTTGTCTGAAGCAATTTAGGGAAATCGCAGAAAACCTAAATCAGGATGGCCAGATCCAGATTTGAACTGTTGTCCTCCAAAATGAGAGTCCAGTGGGCTAACCGCTGCGTCACCTTGCTTGGTTATCTTTCATGTACCATTCTGTTTCTGTTTCATCTGTGTCAATTTTTTAATTCATCACCTACTCCACCTTTTATATTTTAAGCCATGTACCAGGATCTACATCTTTTCATTGTGTCAAACATTCGTCTGTCAATCTGCCATGTTCCATTTTATACACTGTTTTAAAATGTTTGCTCTCATATGACCAAGAGTGGCTACTAGTATCCGTTGACAGCCCTCTCCCGCCCATATGGAGTCAGAGACATGAAATGATGATAAAGGAAAAAAAAAACAGTAGCACTGGAATAGTGGGTCACTGTCTTAGTATTATTAGCCATCCTTATGTCCCTCCCAGCAGTAACTATCTGCTTGTAGATTTGCAAGATCCCACCATTTCTGTACATCAGTGATAGTTTGCTGTCCTATTATTATTACCCTTCCTTGCTACACAGGCTATTGGATAGACTGGCTGGAGTAGTTCTCTAGTGATAGACTAATAGCGAAAATATCCTCCCTACATCCACTAGTCATTGATGAGATGGGCTAGAGGCACATTCTAGTGCTTGAACAATGACAGCTACTCCTCTTCAACTACCATGTTTCACAGCCAGAGGAAAATATTTGTATTTTCCTGCTGTTTGTACTTCCCTCCGATTTTGAATTTACTGCCAATAGGAGAAGGAGAGTTAGACTGCATCAGAATTCCGGGTCAGCCATCTTGGACTGTGACATCATAGTAAGGCTGTGCAAGTATTCTACAGATGATGAAATAAAGAGAGTACCTACATCCTTTCACACCAGCGATAAGTAAGTTGAATTTTTTATGAATAATAAATATACTACTATCAATTATAATTATCACTATTGTAATGTCATATGTATTGCAATACAGTTAACAGTTGAATTCATCATAAAAATTAGAATTTACCATTTCCTCTGATTTTTACATTTCCTGTCTTTTTTTCTGTGCCAGGGTAGGAAGAGGAAGAGGGTAGTTGGCTGAAAAGTATTTGAAATTTGGTAGTTTAAAGCATAGTGTAACCCATTTATTACCTATATGAACGCCAACAGAGGCGTTCATGCAACATTGACGTTGTGAGCAACACCCATCCACAGAGTATTTCACACTATCTTTGATGTAACTGATAATGGGTTTTTTTGTAGGGAGGGTTGATGAATGCTGGCAAAGGCAATCCTGGAGGAAGAAGTTGTTGCTGTCTCATCTGCATGCTGTGGGTCACCAATATTTAATGTGTCTGACCCTGTTGACAACGGTTTACTCTCTCTACAACTGTTCTTATTGCTTCCCACCAATTTTTCTCCCATGACATCACGATTTAGTGCGCCCTCTGGTGGCAGTAATGGGACCTACACGCCAAGGCACATGCACAACAGAAAAATTTAGGAATCAGTTTACCAACATAAAGAGAAATCACTCTGCGTCCTTCCATGCTTACATCTCAGCACAGACTGATCGATTTTTCTCACCATTTGTTTTCTGGAAGAAGTGAGACGATGGGAGGAGAGGGTAGGGAGGCAGGGAAGAGAGGGGAAGTAGGGAGGGAGGTAGGTAGGTAGGTAGGTAGGGAGGGAGGGAGGGAGGGAGGGAGGGAGGGAGAGAGGGAGGAAGGGGAGGGGATGGCGGAGTGGTGGGGATAGGAGGGGGGTGGGAGGAGGAGTTGCAGAAGTGAGAGGAGAGAGGGGAAAGTCCATGACATCATCATTGTGATGTTGCCATATCTACACCATGGGTCAGGGGGGGATGGGTGGGGGTGGGTTCTGCCATACTGAATAAAGGAATATGTGCTAGAATAATCCTTATTCTCCTATAGCATTATGAGTCGATTATTCTTGCCTAATTTCACAAACTGCAACATAGTTGTGGATTAAAAGATTTATCCAGGAAGTGTAGAATTAATTTATTTTATTTCTGTCAGTGATTACAAAACCTTTTATTCCTTAGACTGCTGGGTTCAATCAGCGATAACTAACTTCTGATTAATCATGGGAGAACCAAATACAACCATTGGACTGTTTACATCTTAAAACATTAAAATGTGATGTAAAGTATTTTCATAGATATGGAAACATGAATTTAAAATCTGATGAGGTATATCTGGTTTGCAACATGTCCTAATACACTGAAGAGTCAAAGAAACTGCTACACCTGCCTAATACCATGTAAGGCTCCCACGAGCACACAACACAATGTGGCATGGATTCGACTAATGTCTGAAGTAGTGCTGGAGGGAACTGACACCATTAATCGTCCAGAGCTGTACATAAATCTGTAAGACTACGAGGGGTGGAGATCTCCTCTGAACAGCACATTGCAATGCATCTTGGATATGCTCAATAATGTTCATGTTTGAGGAGTTTGGTGACCAGTGGTAGTGTTTAAACTCGGAAGAGTCTTCCTGGAGTCACACTGTGGCAATGCTGAACATGTGTGGTGTCGTATTGTCCTGCTGGAATTATCCAAGTCTGTTGGAATACACAAATGGACGTGAATAGATGCAGGTGGTCAGGCAGGATGCTTATGTATGTGTCATCTGTCAGAGTCGTATCTAGATGTATCAGACGTCTCATGTAACTCCAACTGTACATGCCCCACACCGATACAGAGCCTCCAGCAGCTTGAACAGTCCCCTTCTAACATGCAGGGTCCATAAATTCAAGAGGTTGTCTCCATACCCATACACGTTCATCCACTCAATATAATTAGAAACGTGCCACGTCCAACCAAGCAATATGTTTCCAGTCATGAACAATCCAATGTCGGTGTTGACAGACCCACACAAGGCATAAATCTTTGTGTCGTGCAGTCATCAAGGGTACAGAAGTGTGCATTTGGCTTTGAAAGCCCATATCGATGATGTTTTGTTGAATGGTGCGCACAGTGGTTATTTGTTAATGGCCCAGCATTTAAATGTGCAGCAATTTGCGAAAGGGTTGAGTTTGTGAAGTTGAACAATTCTGTTCAGTAGTCGTTGATCCCGTACTTGCAGGATCTTTTTCTGGCCTCAGAGATGTGATGTTTTACCGAATTCCTGGTATTCACGGTACACGCGTGAAATGGTTGTACGGGAAAATCCCCACTTTACCGGTATCTGGGAGATGCTGTGTACCATCGCTCATGCGCAGGCTAAACCATGTTCAAACTCACTTAAATCTTGAGAACCTGCCATTGTAGCAGCAGTAACCGATCTGACATCTGCGCCATTTTTTTCTTTATTGTATTTCCAATTCCCCATCTGGGGTGGGCTGGCAGCAGCATAGGCGCTGCTCTTCAGCCAAAAGACATTACAAGTAACCAGGAAGACATTTAAAACAATATAAAGAAGAAAATATGGAAGAACATAGAAACAAAAAAGGTGTAAGAGAAGAAAGCATACAAAAAGCGGCGACTGTAACACAGATGTAAAAATCTGAAAAAGTATTGTACACAGAAAAACAAACTGTAAGGATTAAAAGGTACCAGGCAAAGAACGGCTGCAGCATACAAAGTCGCAGAACAATTAAATCAGCCTCATGACAGACAGCGTAGCACAGAACAATGATGGACTATATACAGGTCGAGCACAGAATTAAAACCACTTGACTGATGACACTGTAGAATGGCACCAGACACAGCATTAATGCAGTACACTTGATGATAAACAAAAACCTGGAAGGATCTGCCAGGGGTAGGGTATGAGGGAGAAGGGAAAGGAGTCTAGAAGGAGGGGAGGGAAAGGGGGATGGAGTGGGGGGGGGAGCGTGGAAGGGGACCAGGGAGGGAATAGATGGGAGAGCAAAACCATGAGGGAGTGGGTGAGGGACTCAGGAGGCAAAGGAGGAAAATCCACTCAAGGGGAAAAAGGGAAGAGGAAAAGGGGGGCTGGGGAGGGGAGGATCAAGGCCAGTCTACAGTTGGTAGGAAGGGTAGTTATCACGGCAAAGTTTAACATCCTGGAGTGAGAGGTGATGGAAATTGCCTTGAGGGAGGAGTTGGAGGGTGTGGAGGGGGAGAGAAGGAGGGATACAACGATAGTGGCGCAGCAACAGGTGGGAGGTGGGGAGGAAGGAGGAAACCAGTGGGTGTGTGAGGGGGGGGATCAAGCCTGTGAACAGTGTTAAGTATGCAGAGATGTTGGAGAAAAGGGAGGAGGTGGGGGAAGGGTATGAAGTCATACATGAGTCATGTGGAGGGAAGGAAAGTGGATACAGGAGGCAAGGCAGAGTGTGTGACGTTCTAAGATTTGGAGGGTCTTATAAAAGTGGGCAGGTGGTGGAGATCCAGGCAACACTGGCATAACAGAGGATAGGATGGATAAGGGATTTGTAGGTGTGGAGGATGGTGGAAGGATGCAATCCCCATGTCCAACCAGACAGGAGATTCAGGAGGCAGAGGCAGGAATGGGCTTTCTGCTGGATGGTCAGGAGGGTGAGGGTCAAGGGTGAGGCCAAGGTATCTCAGGGTGGGGGTGATTTGGATGGGACGACCATAAATGGTTAGGTAGAAATCATGGAGACGGAAGGAGTTGTTGGTTTGGCCTATGATGATTGCCTGGGTTTTGGAGTGGTTGATACAAAGGAACCACTGGTCACACCAAGTGGTGAATGGTCAAGGTAGGTTTGAAGGGTGTGTTGGAATCGTTGAAGGGTAGGATAGAGAGCAAGGAAGTCGGTGTCATCAGCATTTTGAAAGGGGTGGCCAGGTGGGGATGACTTGGGCGTATCGGTGGTGTACAGGAGATAGAGGAGAGGGGAGAGGATGGAGCCCTGGGGGATGGCAGCAGTGTGATAAAAAATACGGGAGTTGGTGTCATGGAGAGTGTCAAAGGAAGGACGGCGTGAGAGAAAGGAAGCAACCAGATGGACAAAATTGATAGGCAGGGCGTAGGTTTGGAGTTTAAAGAGGAGACCGGAATGGAATATGCAGTCTTAGAACTGCGCCAGACGCTTGTTGTCTTATATAGGCGTTGCCGACTGCATCATCGTGTTCTGCCTGTTTGCATATCTCTGTATTTGAATACGCGTGTCTATACCAGATTGCAACTATAAAAAATGTATGTATTTTTTCTCGCCAGACGCGTTTCGTATTGAGTTATAGCATCATCAGTGGTCTTTAATTACGTTATTTACATTTTGATTTGCTGTAAGGTCGAAAAACAATTAGTTAACACTATGTTGGTTTTTATTTGCGGTTATTTCCGCTTGATTTCTCGCTTACATAGGGAAATGCCATTTGTACTTCTAAAAAGTATGTAATGTGGTTTGTGTTTTTTAGTGTTGCCAACATAACCTTGTCACTAGTTTCTCTTTGGTCTATATTCTTTTTTATTTTTTTTAGTTTATTGTATGTGTGGGTAACTCTAATTACATACACTCCTGGAAATTGAAATAAGAACACCGTGAATTCATTGTTCCAGGAAGGGCAAACCTTATTGACACATTCCTGGGGTCAGATACATCACATGATCACACTGACAGAACCACAGGCACATAGACACAGGCAACAGAGCATGCACAATGTCGACACTAGTACAGTGTATATCCACCTTTCGCAGCAGTGCAGGCTGCTATTCTCCCATGGAGACGATCGTAGAGATGCTGGATGTAGTCCCGTGGAACGGCTTGCCATGCCATTTCCACCTGGCGCCTCAGTTGGACCAGCGTTCGTGCTGGACGTGCAGACCGCGTGAGACGACGCTTCATCCAGTCCCAAACATGCTCAATGGGGGACAGATCCGGAGATCTTGCTGGCCAGGGTAGTTGACTTACACCTTCTAGAGCACGTTGGGTGGCACAGGATACATGCGGATGAGCATTGTCCTGTTGGAACAGCAAGTTCCCTTGCCGGTCTAGGAATGGTAGAACGATGGGTTCGATGACGGTTTGGATGTACCGTGCACTATTCAGTGTCCCCTCGACGATCACCAGAGGTGTACGGCCAGTGTAGGAGATCGCTCCCCACACCATGATGCCGGGTGTTGGCCCTGTGTGCCTCAGTCGTATGCAGTCCTGATTGTGGCGCTCACCTGCACGGCGCCAAACACGCATACGACCATCATTGGCACCAAGGCAGAAGCGACTCTCATCGCTGAAGACGACACGTCTCCATTCGTCCCTCCATTCACGCCTGTCGCGACACCACTGGAGGCGGGCTGCACGATGTTGGGGCGTGAGCGGAAGACGGCCTAACGGTGTGCGGGACCGTAGCCCAGCTTCATGGAGACGGTTGCGAATGGTCCTCGCCGATACCCCAGGAGCAACAGTGTCCCTAATTTGCTGGGAAGTGGCAGTGCGGTCCCCTAGGGCACTGTGTAGGATCCTACGGTCTTGGCGTGCATCCGTGCGTCGCTGCGGTCCGGTCCCAGGTCGACGGGCACGTGCACCTTCCGCCGACCACTGGCGACAACATCGATGTACTGTGGAGACCTCACGCCCGACGTGTTGAGCAATTCGGCGGTACGTCCACCCGGCCTCCCGCATGCCCACTATACGCCCTCGCTCAAAGTCCGTCAACTGCACATACGGTTCACGTCCACGTTGTCGCGGCATGCTACCAGTGTTAAAGACTGCGATGGAGCTCCGTATGCCACGGCAAACTGGCTGACACTGACGGCGGCGGTGCACAAATGCTGCGCAGCTAGCGCCATTCGACGGCCAACACCGCGGTTCCTGGTGTGTCCGCTGTGCCGTGCGTGTGATCATTGCTTGTACAGCCCTCTCGCACTGTCCGGAGCAAGTATGGTGGGTCTGACACACCGGTGTCAATGTGTTCTTTTTTCCATTTCCAGGAGTGTATTTATATACTATGTAAAAGTAGGGAAGGGATAGTGATGGAGGTTTTTTTGGGTTGGGGGAGCAAATCAAAATGTAAATAACTTAATTATAGACCACTGATGAAGCTTTATCTCAATAAAGTGAAACGCGTCTGGTGAGGAAGAGAACACATTTTTTTTAATTGTTGCAGCGACAGACTAATAATACCGTCAAGTAATCTAAAGCAGCTACGGACAATGTGGCAACACAAATGAAGACATCTGACATGCCAATGACACAAACGTAATTTGCGGCCTCTGCATCTCAGTTTGTTCCGAACAGCAGCGCTGTTAACAGGATGATTCTGCCGGCAGTATGATCTAGTTTGCACCACATGTTAAATGTGTCCGATGTAGCAAAGCTGATTTTCTGTGTATTTCTTGACGGTCTCACTATGACTTCATTATATTAGGACACGTTGTAAAACCGGTACGTTCTGGCAGATTTTAAATTCATGTTTCCACATCTATGAAAGTAATCTTTTCACTATGTCATATTCTATTGTTATGAGATTAAACTGTCCAGTAGTTGCATTCAGTGCTGTTTTTCTGGGGGAACGCTGGGGGATGCGGACCCCTAAACTTTTTCGTCGATAAAGTAATTTTTTTACGCTGTTGAGAATCTGGAAGAGTGCCAAAGATTTATTTCACGGGCGTAATTTTTTTATTTCACTTTTTCGTGTTGGAATTCGCAATACGAACGATACCAGTGCAGTTTTTGGTAGGAAAAGCGATGTCATTGGCTGTTTCAACCATTTCGAAACTGCGGCAAACGTTCTAGACAACTGAACCGCTGGCAGCAAGTTCGACAAGCATGCAGTGCCCTCGCCCGCTGATAGTGGGCGATGGTAGTGCTAAACGGATAAGCGTACGCTCAAACGCCGAGCTACCGATATTTGTCTCTATGGTCCCGCTACCATGATGATGTTGATGACGTCATGGCTACAGCAGACGGGTGATACCCCATGCTTCAGTTATAAGTAATTTTCGCTGCATTATATCCAATGTCGGAGTACCCTCACTTTTTTTTTAGAAAAAACCACTTGTATTTGATTTTCTCACTTTTTTCTGTAGATCTGAAGTTGGTCATCGCGGTTCCGAAACCGGTAGTCCAAGGACCAAAAGGTTTTGTGATTATTGACGGAAATAAAAGAAATTTATGTGATTCGTTTCTAGTAAAACATTTATCCATTTCGTCAGTGGGGTGCTTATTGTTGGCATTTTTCTTCTTCTTCCTTTTCTTTGGTGTAGATACTCCGCTCAGCACCGTGGTCCTCCCGCGTAATTCGCACACATTCGACTTACTAAACTTTAACATTTCGCTTGCAGTTTTCGTCAACTTTTCTTTCATAGCTGTCACTCCATCGCCAATACATGTAGTGACTTTAACACTTATACGTCGTTGCTGCCCGCCCAGGTGTCTTCCGCGATCGTCTTCCATGCTCGCAGTAAGGTGGCAACGTTCACGACTTTGTACTGGAACATCGAGGTGACAGAATTCGTTCACACTACTGCCGGATGGAGCGCACGTACTATATGCCGTATGTAGTCGTGTAAGAACGTCAGAAAAAAGTGAAATTTCTCTTCGTTGTAATGGGGGTAAGATGCTGAATGTTGGTTACTTTATGACCTTGTGTAATCGACCAATAATTAGTTTGTTATCAGGCTGCATATGTAGTGCGTAGCGAGAATCCATTAAGAACAGGATAAACTGTAGATGTATCAAGGTACGTAATGACCAAATATTAAATTGTGTTTTTGTATGATAATACAAAATTCTATGGTAGTGAAACATTGACTGTCGGAAAACCGGAACAGAAGAGAATCGAAGCATTTGAGATGTGGTGCTATAGAATGTTGAAAATTAGGTGGACTGATAAGGTAAGGAATGAGGAAGTTCTACGCAGAATCGGAGAGGAAAGGAATATGTGGAAAACACTGATAAGGAAGGAAGAGGATGATAGGAAATCTGCTAAGACATGAGGGAATGACTTCCATGGTACTAGAGGGAGCTGTAGAGGGCAAAAACTGTAGACGAAGACAGAGATTGGAATACGTCAAGCAAATAATTGAGGACGTAGGTTGCAAGTGCTACTCTGAGATGAAGAGGTTAGCACAGGAAAGGAATTCGTGGCGGGCCGCATCAAACCAGTCAGTAGACTGATGACAAAAAAAAAAAAAGATAATAAATAACTCTATTGCACAGAAGGTTCAAATTACATCACATATAAACATAGTATATATGTACACAAGATAATCGGTTATAAAACCAGTTTCTGGCACATCATCATTGTATTTGACTTTCCACATGGAAAGAATAATATGTCAATAACATATTCACAATGTGAATATTCAGTGTGGCTCTTACTGGTGCTTTGCAAGCATACACTGCTCCTTTATGAGTCATATTCTTCTTCACTTCAACTGCTGACGTAGACCAAGCTGTATTTCAGTCTTACTGAAGACGCAATTAACGCCACAGTTTAACAGCCATATATTACACAGAACTTATTTTTGGCACAACCGTTTTTATAGGCTGTTTTTGACTAAACGTAACCCACGAATACACCAGACTCCCAACTACACTTACGTTAATACCCAAAAAATTGACCCATGAGAATACGTAGTCGCCACCAATTATCATACCTAAATATGTGATGCTGACATTTTTTATGCAACCCACTACCATAGTAGTGAGAGCAGAATTATAATGTGTGCAAAGCATCATTGAGTAATTGAGAAATAGGCCTAATACGCAAGAGAGAACAAAATAAGCAATGAACAAAGGATCATTCCATAATGTAAACTCCATTGTTGTTCCAAGGTCGCCTGATACCCAAGAAAGCGCTGTTATAAATGGTATCATCATTGCAGAGTTATAGAAGAGTAATCCATTCTTCCCGAGGTCTGCAATATCTAGTTTCTTCTTCATGATGACTCCATAAGCCGCAGTGAAAAAGTCGTTCAGCAACACCAGGACGTAACTTTCAACGCTGAAAGCCAGATCATTACTGGCAGCTATGACAGCTCCGAATATCATACTGTAGACAGACAGCTGTACGGCCGTTGTGGGGCGGGTACCAAACAGGTAGAGTTCCCCCAGCATGGTCATGAGAATAGCGAAGCGACGGAGAACCTGTGGGAATCGCAGAACATCGTTAGTAAATAAATATTACATACTTCAAGTACTCTGCTATGATAAACATGTAACAAAGCTGGAGAGCAGACACGAATCTGATGTAGGTCATTTTTAGTTTTGAAGGCTTTGAACGTCACAGAAAATCTTATGGCTATTCTCACAAGCTGTTTGTTAAAGTGACAGAGGCTTCTTTGCTTTGTATGAGCTATATCGTATGCGTGTTAAGTTTTCATGTTAGTAGCCCCACATTGGGAAGCATTTCATGTGTCGAGCTATTTGTTACATTATTCAGTTTCAGAAGATAATGTATATGCCTTACATTTTCTAACAGTAAAAGCTACCCTCGAATGCAGCATTTGTTGTAAATAGAAAAAATGAAAGGATTAGGTACGCTAGTTACAGATATGTAATTACGAGGTCTATTCGGAAAGTATGGGACGATAGGTCGCGAAATGGAAACCACAGTGAAAATTAAGACTGTTTTATTTCCAACGGTTAGCTACACCTTCCAGCTACTTCTCTACACAGTCGCTGCTCACATTTAAACATCTGCCATAGTGTTGTGCAAACTTTTCAATTACCTCGTTATAGAAGACAGCCGCCAGTGAATTTCGACAGTTTTCTACTCTGGACTGCAGCTCGTTGTCTGTGTCAAAATATTGTATTCATAGCCAGCAGTTCATTTGAGCAGAGATGAACCTCAGGGGTAGCCAATTACGGGCTGTATTGTGGGTGATCAAACACTTCCCACCGAAAAAACTGCAGGAGCATCTTGATTGCCCCTGCAGAGTGCGGCTGAGAATTGTCGTGTAGAACGTACTGTATGACAGTTATGTTATGTGGGTTGCATAGCTTCAGGTGAAATCTTTCGCCAGGCGGGAGACGCTAATTTCTAGCCATCTTTACGTTCTCACTGTGAGCTCAGAACTGAAAAGAGCGACATGATGCGATCGATGGGCGTACTAGACACAGTGCCCAACGCATCTGTGCAAAGCTTTTCACTGTTTTTTTTTCATTTTGCGACCGATCGTGTCTTACTTTCCGTATAACCCTCGTATATAAGAGAAATCAGATAAAAATTGTTTTCTATTTCAAAATTAAAAGTCATAACTGCTAATATAGTTATTCCAGTGTATGGCAACACGTCAGTGCCTTCGTGGCAAAATATTTGCCATTGCCCATAGAACTCTGATTACGCACACACTCGTGCACTTATCATGTTAAGCAAATATAGCTCCAAAATAAAAATATGTTGAAGGCGCATGGGGAGAGATTGGGACTATGTGGAAGATTTGTGAGGGCTTCCCAGCGTACTCTAAACAACCCAGGCAACATATGGGCGAGCATTATCCTGCAACAGAATGATACCGTTTGGACTTGACGGCGCGCTTCAATTTGTGCTAAGAGTCCATGTATCCCTGTGCATTAATTGAAGCGTGCCGTCAAGACCAAACTCTCAGGACTGTAGAGCGACAGCCCTTACACACCCTCTAAACAGTCCCAATCCGTTCCCTATGTAACTTTTATATTTTTTTGTAACCTTAGAAAAAGACATTCTTGTGTGTCAGTTTCCGTTGGACGAGGAGGTACACGACTGGGTACAATCATGGTTCCATAGGCGACGACAAATATTTTTCCATGAAGGCGCTGCCCGTCTTGTCACAAAGTGGGATAAATGAATTAACGGTTATGGTGAATACTTTTGAAATAATAAGCAGTTTATTTACTTTTGTCCATTTTTATCAGTTTCATTTGCTGCCTTATATCACATAGGGTTATGAGGGAGGGTTGATGTTCATGGTTGGTAAGCTTAATTATTTCAGGATTGTATAAACAATTTCATCACTATACCGCGTACAGCTCATTTTGACAGACGTCTGAAATGAGCATGTGTCGAATGCGATTGAAAACTGAGAAAACCGAGTTTTATGCTGCTATTAAACATTTTCAGTTGAAGCGTTTGACTCCCACATGAATCAAAACAGAATTGGATGATGTTCACGTGGACTCCGCACCATCATTGAAGACCGTTTAGTTTTGGATTAATGAATTTCGCCGTGGTCAGACAAGCACCGAAAAAAAGCGGGCTCCGGTCGTCCCAATTGAGGTCACCTCAAAGGAAACCATTGACAAAATACATGATACTTTATTGCCATACTGCCGAATAAAAATTCGTGAGATTGCTGAGACTGCAGGCATTTCAACTCAGTGATTCCATCCTATGCTGCACGGAGAATTGGCTACGAAGAAGCTGTGTGCGACACAGCATTTCCATAAAATATCTGCCGATGTTTAATCGCAATCCGCAAGACTTCTTTTGTGACTATTGATGAAACCTGGATCCATCATTACACATCAACTCAAAACAATGGACAAATTGATGAAAGTGTACTGAAGAAGGCAAAGACCATTTCGTCAACTAGTTAAGGTGATGGCCATTCCTTTTTTTTGGGAAAATGCAGAACAATAAGTGGATCATATTATGCTTCGTTGTTGGATCATTTGAAATACGCGTTGGCTGAGAAATGACCAATGTTGGCACACAAGAAAATGCTCCATCCCACACATCAGCGATAACACTGGCGAATGTACATGAATTGGGATTTGAATAGATTTCTCATCCAATATGTTCACCAGACTTGGCGCCCAGTGACTTCTTCCTGTTCTCCAACTTGAAACTTTGGATTACTGGGAAGAAATTTATTACAAACTGAGGAAGTGATTTTTCCAGTCTACGAGTATTCCGCAGAGTTTGACGAAACGTATTTCTCCAATGGGACGAAAAAACTGGAGGATCGCTGGACCACTCAGAGGAGACTATGTCGAGATATAAGCTGAGATGTTTACAAAACAAACACTTTTTTTTTTACCTAACTTATCAAACCACCCTCTCTGGCTTCAGAGAACGACTTCGTGATAGCAAGATACATTGAAAAATGGCGGACATCAGTGGACAGAGCGTCCCTTCAAGTTCAACGCCGTGGCGTTGTTGCAGAGTGCATCTCCTAGGGGCACGCGTGTCAGAAAATGTAGACAAATCATCCGATGCATATTGTCGTATTGCGTTCGATCTCGCCTGCAGATAGGAAACCAAATTAGCACACGATGCTCTATCCATTGACTTGCGTCTATTTTCTATATGTCCTCTAGTTTTCATGTGCTCATCTTCTTAGAGGCTGTAGATACTTACGAATAACCCTGTGTAATATAGAGCGAAAAACGCTTAGCAAGAAACTGAGGGTACTGACATGTTTCTTCGTGTTAGAAGAATTTTGTGATCAGGTAAGAAAAAACTACTGGATTTACAGTCAAATCAAACTGGATTGCAGACACTGATTCGATAGGGTCTATACAATTGAAATTTGCTCTTGTACATAGGTACTGTAAAATGATAATCTATATACAGTATATTATTGTTTTTTTGGGGGGGGGGATAAGTTATTGTTGACCTAATCGGTGAACATAGCGGCCACCATCCAAGCTCTTTTCTTTGTCTTATTTTCATCTGATAACGTTCCTACATTCATTAACACCGTTGTTTCAAACATTTCCCAACGAGAAATAAGGGTAGTTTTTCGAGGCCATGCAAATGGCCTCCTAGCTACACAGAAATTCTTCTTTAAAAGAATTTCCCTTCTGAACACAGTTCTCCTTTAAACAATAAAACTATACTGGATAAGCAGCGGGAAATTAAGTCGGATATGTTTGTGACGATGGTTAGTTCACGTCATATCGTTAGAGAATTGATGGCAATCTTGATTACAAACAACCTATCGCTGTAGTCAGTAACACTTCAAGAATTTCACTGCAAACATTTTTCAACATTGTGTCGTTTATTTTCTTGAAACGTACCAAACACCGTGGATTTGCAGTTCTGCAAGTTCATTAGCTCTTTCCAGTAATAAAGGTCCCGATATCGTAGCGTTCCGAGCACAGCTTGCTTGAACCATGCAAGCGACACATATACGTCTTCGTGTTTAGCCGTTCGAAAAATATTTTCTATCTGGCTCGAACATTCTGGCTCAAACATTGCTGTGATGTGCGCTGTATTTTAAATTATCTTCGGCATTGTAAGATTAACGATGCCAAATTGTTGATACACATCCGTTTCCGATGTCCGTTTATTTTATTTTATTCTTATTGTTCTTGTGTATGTTCTATATTGGTCGCTTTTAGAGGTTCTTCTACAGTAATTCTTAAGATGAAGGTTTGACCTTCGGAACGCGTATATTCTAGTATTTTTTGCCCTGTAAATAGGCACTGAGCCGACAATTTAACATTGACAGTACAGTGAAACACGTTTAACGTGATGAAGTGTAACATTAAAATTAGTTAACGCGTAGTACATTACATACACCTGGCGGAACAAATTGCCCGCCATAAGTCGAGTCCAGTGTTTTAGTACTGTATAGAACTGATGTGCATGAAGTGTAGCATGCCATATTTTTCTGTTTGATTTTGGAACACGCAGACGAGCAAATATTACTTCAACTATTACAGCAAACTGACCTAGCCAGTATTCCAGATCTATTCCAATAAGGTACAAAACCTTATCTGCAAGTAGAATATGCTGGCACTATCGATAAATTTACTACATATTGATTCAATAGACATAAGTTCGTAAATTATCACTGTAACTAAAAAACAACTTGCAGACTCTGTGTGTAAAGTGTCTCTTGTTCGAATCCATTACAATTATTTGGGCATAAGAGACACATTCTTATAGTCCAAGAATTTGTTGTCTATGAAACCCTGCATTGTATTATATGAAACACATTTCCATGATGTGCAGCTAATTTCCCACAGAAGATGCGAAGGAGTTTTGGCTATACATAAATGAGAGTCACGTCTGCTAGAGAATGACCTCCCTGGAGTCGACACATTAAATCTACTACCTTTATTTGACACAATACGTGGGAATTATTCACCCAGATTCATTGATGTTAAACGGTAACAGACTTCCTGTCTGTCGTGGCAAGGTAAGTGTGTAGGCGTCCGCCTCCGTAGCGTAGCGGTAGCGTTACCGCCTACCACGCAGAGGGCCCGGATTCGATTCCCGACAGGGGACTGGGTGTTGTGTGTCCTTCATAATCATTTTCGATCATCATTGACTCGTTAGTCACCGATGTACCGTCACCTGAAAAGGACTTTCAATACGGCGGCCTAACTCCCCCTAATGGTGCGTCACGGCCAACAATGGCATACGATCAATTTCATTTGAGTTGTGTGGGCGCACAATTCATTCTGTAATACTGAACGAATGCACACGATCAAAGTCAAATAGCAACACCACATAGCTTTAAATCGAGTCACATTATTTGTGCGCCATGCCTCATCGTTAACAGACTATTCGTGACGGCGCCATTACTCTTGTGGAGGAAGCGAACTGATCAGCTTCGAAGGCCAGGGCGCGGTATGGTGATACAGAGCGCACTACTCGATGGAAGATAAGCATTATCGAGATACTAGAGAATGCAATAGGCGTGCAGGAACTGGACTTTGGAGTGTAACAACATTCCGGGATAATGAACTTTTCAACACGTGACGGCAAAAATACGGTGCAGCGAAGCATGCTACTGCGTTTGCCGGGTCGGTGGCTACGATAAGGCGCCGGCTTCGGGAAATTGCTTAGGAAACGTGCTAACATCAAGGAGAGGCACCGTGATGATCATAGAGACTATCGATTAGCGTTTGCCGAGGACAGTATAAACCCTGACTGGAGTAACGTGACATTTTACGACGACTTGGCATTTTTGACAGCTAATGATGGTCTAGTACGAGTGTACAGGCCACATGGTGTCGTTGCGCCTCCAAATATGTCCATGAGTCATCCCATAGCGGCCCTATATCTATGGCAGTTTGGAGCTGGATGTGTTCCCGTGGACGTGAAATATTTCACAGGATAGGTGGTAGACTCTATGGTACCCAGTATACCTTAATTACGAGGGTCACTCCAAAAGAAATGCACACCATTTTCTTTTAATCCATCTTTTATTCTACATGTTGGAAAATTTTACAGTGTGTAGATACATCCTTTAGGAAAAATATTTTCATTTTCTCCACATAATTTCCATCCCTCTCAACTGCCTTACGCCATCTTGGAACCAACGCCTGTATACCCGCACGGTAAAATTCTGGACCAACCTGTTGGAGCCACTGTTTGGCAGCGTGCGCAACGGAGTCATCATCTTCAAACCTTGTTCCACGAAGAGAGTCTTTTAGTTTCCCAAAGAGATGATAGTCTCATGGAACCGGGCCAGGACTGTAAGGCAGGTGTTTCAGTGTTGTCCATCCGAGTTTTGTGATCGCTTCCATGGTTTCTTGACTGACATGTGGCCGTGCATTGTCATGCAACAGCAAACAATCCTGCTTTTCCCGATATGGTCGAACAAGACTTAGTCGAGCTTGAAGTTTCTTCGGTGTCGTCACATATGTATCAGAATTTATGGTGGTTCCACTTGGCATGATGTCCACAAGCAAGAGTCCTTCAGAATCGAAAAACACCGCAGCCATAACCTTTCCAGCAGAAGGTGTGGTTTTGAATTTTTTTTCTTGGGTGACTTTGCATGATGCCACTCCATTGATTGCCTCTTCGTCTCTGGTGAAAAATGATGGTGCCATGTTTCATCACCTGTCACAATTCTTCCAAGAAATTCACCTCCACCATTCTCATACTGTTCCAAAAGTTAGCTGCATTCCGTTTTTCTTGTTTCTTTGTGAACCACTGTCAATATCCTGGGAACCCACCTGGCACAAACCTTTTTTAACGCCAAAAGTTTCAGTATTCTGCAAAACTCTTCCTTCCCCTATCCCAACGTAGCGTGACAGCTCGTTCACTGTGATGCGTCTGTCAGCAGTTACCAGTTCGTTAACTCTCTGCACATTCTCTGGAGTGTGTGCAGTATGAGTCCTGCCACTGTGAGGACAGCCCTCAATATTGCCGTGCCCGCTCTCATCACGTAGCCTGCTTGCCCACTGACTAACTGCACTGCGATCGACAGCGGCATCTCCATACATCTCTTTCAACCTCTTGTGGATGTTTCCCACTATCTCGTTTTCACAGGACAGGAATTCTACGACAGCACGTTGCTTCTGACGAACTGTCAAGTGTAGCAGCCATCTTGAAGACATGCTGTGACGGAGCCACTCACGGGAACAGGTTGAACTAAGTTTTAAAACAAGCAGGGAGGATGTATCTACACACTGTAAAGCTTTCACACATGCAGAATGAAAACTGTATTTTTACAAAAGTAGTGTGCATTTCTGTTGGAGCGACCCTCGTATGAGTAACTTCATGATTCCATCAGTATGACAACTACATATTCTGTGGGAGTAATCTATTTCCAGTAGGACCAGGCCACCTTACGTACTCGTATGTCAGCGATGGTGCAGGAGTGGTTTGCAAAAGAGAATGAGAATTCACGTCTCGGCTGGTCTCCTTCCGCACCAGACGTAAGGCCTGTTTCAACCGCTTGAGCAGAGATGAAACGGACGAAGCGAGGAAATTGGCCTTACAACACGTCAAAACCGGTGATGACTTTTAGAGCTTCACCGTAGCTGCCTAAGAGGAGGTGGCAGAAAATGAGAGATTCATCACAAACCTCACAGACTCCCTTCCTCGTAGACTGCAGGCAGTCACTGAAGTTGAAGACATTTGGACGGGATACTAAGTACTGAAGATGCCACATGCTGTGGCCCATTGAGGGCCGAAAATATCTTAATAAGAATCATGAACTGTCCATTCTATTAATTTCGTGATTTCTTTTAATTTAAGAAATTAATGAAGTAACGCAAAATGTTGCCTTGACCAATTATGAACTAAACCTTGTCGCCAAGCACTTAAGGACACGACGCAGTTTTCTTGCCAGTTTTTTTTTAGAGGATGTGTCCTTATAATGTCCGCCCCGATAGCTGAGCGGTCAGCGCTGCGGTCTGTCACGCCAAGGGGCCCGGGTTCGATTCCTGGGTCGGAGATTTTCTCCGCTCTGGGACTGGGTGTAGTGTCGTCTTCATTATCATTTCATCCATCTTCAGTGGAAGGCAACGGGAAACCACCACTTGAATCACTTCCCTAGACGCTCATGCGGCGGACCTCTCTGACGAGGCTTCCCCCATGATGCGACCTGCCGTAAGTTAAGTTTCCTTATACTAAGTGTCAACAAGGTGTTAATCCTTCTGCTACACACATAATTCAAACGTTTCTTTAATTTATGAACAGATCTGTACACCCTGTAATGAGATTGACTCCTGTGTAATATGGAGGCAATTAAAGTTTCAGCCACGGGCATTTTTTGTGCCGTATGTAAAAGAGGAAATTTTGGCAGGAAATTAAGTTAACATAGGGAAATAAAATTTGGCATGATTTGAAGTACAATGCTTATTTTATTTTTGACGCATGCGTTGTTTAACACGATATTTTTTAACACGAAAATCTATTTCGATGCTCAGTTTAGTATTCACTGTATATCTCTTTGTGTTAAATAACAGATCAGTTATGGCAGAGCAGGTGTACATAGAGGCTGGCCACGTAATAAACTTTGCCGACACACAGCTTCCCCGGTTTGGAAAAGAGCTTCAATGCCCATTTCTTTAGGAAAGCAAATTCATAAATGTAACAATAATTTTAACAAGAAAGGAGAAAACGACAAAAAGAAAAAAAAATCTGGATTTACATGCTGCAACGGACGACCGTTGCAAGTGACATTGGAGGTGCTACAGCGACAGTAACCGGGAAAACGCCTTTCGTGAACGTTAGTGCAAGCAGTATAAAGCCGCTTTTACAACTCGTGGGAAGTGAGTCTACTGCAGGACTGGTGGCGCCTTAGTCCTGTACTGAGTCTCACTTGTCACGAGTGGTAGTTTTCAGTCACACTTCAGTGCCGAATCTGTGTTTGTTGTGAGAGCTATGTGCTGTGCAATTTGACCATTGTTTTTACGAAAAATAAAAATATACTAACAAAGTGTAGAAACAGGCAATAATTAAATAATTTATTAATGATCAAAGCAAAATTCAAAGTAGATGTTCGTGACAACATTCATACGGCAAATTCTTCACAAACCTGGGAACTGAAAGAATAGAACATTGTCGTCCAAATATACAGCTCAAAAGGATTAGAGTAACACTGTGTCAACGTCCGCGTATTAAACCTACTTCGATACAGGCTGGGTCTTATTGCACTGCTTGAGGCCTTCGCTTTCAATGTATGCAACAACTAAAGTCATTCGCCATGTATCGGCTGCGTTATGAATCACAATATCAGCTGACCCCTCAGAAGGAAGCGAGTACTGGTGTGCCAGTATTGTGATGCACACAGACGATATTTGTCGTTTGTGGACGTTGCATTTTATTATGTATAAGGCGCCACTGGCGTTAAGTGTCTAGACAATCTGTTACGCCACTGACATGCACTGAATAGGCTCTCTCAAGGCGCAAGTCCGCCATTACGGTCCAGGGGTATGTAAAGAAATTCCGCGCACGGAGACGGAAGGAAAGGGGCCCTGACTCGTGGACTATAGTTGTGGGGCCTAATTAAACTTTAATAATTACTAAGTAGTGATGGGGAGTATCAGCTACTGTAATGAAACAAGGATTACAAATTACGTGCATTTGTTGTTATGATTGCAGTGCCTGCTCAGAACAAGTGTCAAATACTCATTATGGGAGAAATACTACATATACACATATGAGCGTGTGATAATTGCGGATCTTCATAGGGAAAGGCCTGGAAAAGTTATCATAAAATAGACCGAACAAGAAATCATTTTAAATAAGTGCTAATCGCAGAGTTGAATTGTTGGTAATGATTGCATTGGAAGGTTATTGAGTAATTAGAAATAGAACCCCAAGGGGTAAAATGATGGCTGAAAAGTACCCCACACAGTGACCGACTGATAAATCTGAACCATCTGATACAAATTTCCTACGCAGTTGGTGCGGTACACGTTGTGCGGGACGGGGCGCGGTGAGATTGCAGATGGGGTCGAACGCGATCACAGATCACAGTGCGCCCATCTGCTCGTCAACTACCGCCTCTCGGCGCCGCTCGACGACCAGGTCTGTCTACTATGGTTCCCGACAAAGAAGTGTTTTCTGTGACTCTCGGCGAAGAAGTGTGTACTATGGCTTCCAGTGAGGAAGTGTCTGATAGTTTTCTCTCCTGTTCCTTCTCGGTGTGAGCCCGACAAAACTGCCAGTTTGGCCAATCTGAGGCAACGCACTTTATTCCGCCAATCCGACACTTCCTAACAATTTTGTTCTGACGAAATAAATCTCGGGTGAACAGCCTGGTATGAGTGTACATAGGACACAATATTTCGGCACTCGACCACGTTGCCATCATCAGGTGCGCTGATTTACTGACCGGCGGTGGGCCGGCGCCAGGTGTATGAAGGACAACCCCCCTCCCGCTCCTTCGTCAGGAGCTTCCTGTGAGTCGGTGCGGTCCGCGCCTCGCGCGCGGTCCGAGTGCAGCGTCTGTTCTGCCGCCGTCTGGGCGCTGCGTCCTGGGTCTTCTATATAGACAGGGCGCCGGCCCACCGCCGGTCAGTAGATCAGCGCCTGATGATGGCAACGTGGTCGAGTGCCGAAATATCGTGTCCTATGCACACTCATACCAAGCTGTTCACTCGAGATTTATTTCGTCATAAAATACGCCTGGAGAAATTGAAGAATCACAATTTTGTTCTGGAAGGTTTGGGCGTCGTGGTCTAGGAAGAACCTGAACGCCGAGCAATCTGAACTCCTCTTTCCGGCAACTTGCGAGTGTGACCCTACGGCACATCCCTGTTCCTAAAGATTCGGATTTCCACCCTATCAAATGAAGTCCCGCCAAAATCTTCCTGTGTCTTCTCAATGTTTACGATCATGGCGTTAGTGGCCCATCGGCACCAAACAAAAGGCTCACCTGTGGAGGCGCCCCGTAGCTGTTGCACAATATTGCGTTGTTAGCGCATGGGACACGCCATTTGAGTGGTTGGTCTGTCATTCAGAGAAACCTCTGAATTAATGTCCGCCAAGACGGCCGCTGTGGCCGAGCGGTTTTGGGCGCTTCAGTCCAGAACAGCGCTGCTGCTTCGGTCGCAGGTTCGAATCCTGCCTCGGGCATGGATGTGTGTGATGTCCTTAGGTTAGTTAGGTTTAAGTAGTTCGAAGTCTAGGGGACTGATGACCTCAGATGTTAAGTCCCATAGTGCTTAGAGCCATCTAATGTCCGACAACTGGCAAAGACAGGGCTATTTCGCTGAACTCAGCGCGCAAACGTGTTCTCCCTCAGCATGGTTAATTTTGTCAAGTACTCGCGCCGCCCTCTGCCGCAGTGAATGCGTCTGCGCGTGGTCACGTACTGGACTTACTGGGGCGCGCGTCCAGTCAACCGCCTCGTCCGCTGAAGGCAGGCCTAGGGCAACGGAAACTGCAAGGGCTATGTTTTCACTGCCCGCCAACTACCACAGTGAATTCGGCATGCACTTTAGAATTACGAGAAGCCAAAGGAATATTCTACAATCAGCGTCTACTCCCAGGATAATACCGCTCTTTTCCATATATTTCGAAATGTATTGATTAATTAAACCTATCTTATCAATTGATTAAATGTGCTGAGTAAAATGGAGACTGGAACACGAGGCTGGCTACGGCTTGATGCGTTTCTCAAGCACTCGTGCAGAGTGACATCGTAATGCAGTGACAGTTGCAAAGGCAGTCTGTTTGATCCAAGAAGGATGGACATTCCGCCGTGTTTCTGCTTATGTCGGGCCTCTCCACGTGCTGTCCATAGCTTGTGGGCATGCTGCAGGGAGACAGGTCAGTGCAAAAGGCGAGTTGGACAAGGTCGACGAGGCTCCACAACCCCCGTGAAGGACGGTATCTGGCCAGCTCTGAGTTGCAGCGTATTACAGATACTGCCAGAGCACTGCAAGACGATCCCAGAAGGGGCACGGAGCCGCTGTGTCCGATCAGATTTTGAGTAACGGGTTACGAGAAACGACCCAGACGTCCTGTTTGCGTAACCCACTTGCCACGACAACATCTAGCAGTTCACCTTCAGTTCTGCCTCTGGTATCTCAACTGCTAACTTCGTCAGTGGCGAAAGGCGTTCTTCACAGACAAGTCCATATTTGTTCTGACATAAGGTTCCTGTGTGGCGACGCCATGATGAGTAGTACCTACCAAATGTTGCCCAAGAAATCTACAGATTCGACTAAGTTTCCGTGCTGGTGTGGGGAGGCGTGAGTGTTGAATGCCACATGGGTCTTGTCATTGTCCATAATCGTCTTACTGCCAGACAGTACGTCGAACAGGTCCTGTTGGACCATGTGGTGGCTGCTGCAAGCGGTGATGGCCTCGAATTCCTTCTTATGTACGATAATGCCAGGACCCATGTGGCAGCGTTGCCTGGGATGACTTACGAAGCCATTGAATTAATGGAGAGGACAGCGGTCAGTCCCCACCTGAATCCCATCGAGCATGTGCGGTTCATGTTTGACAGACGTGCTAGTGGTCGTCCTGTTCCAACATAGACTCTCCGAGAACTCTCAAAGGCTCTCATTGAAGAATGGGAATGGATACCAGCGTAGACTTGTTCGGAGTATGTCACATTAGTGTCAGGAGGTGATAAATGGTCATGGAGAGCATATAAAGCTCTCTAAGTTCAATGAAAAGAGATTGTTTACACTATGTTTTCGACACCTGTCGGACATCTCAGTTCTCATTACGCAAATGAATTTGGAATGATGATTACTTGTCATGTACTTAATTTGTGAAAGATAAAGGTATAATTTGGTAACATACTAAGTCCTCAATTATTGTCCAATGGAGTATAGCAGAGGCCCAAGTCTAGGCGCTACAGTCTGGAACCGCGTGACCGCTACGGTCGCAGGTTCGAATCCTGCATCGAGCACGGATGCGTGTGATGTCTTTAGGTTAGTTAGGTTTAAGTAGATCTAAGTTCTAGGGGACTGATGATCTCAGCAGTTGAGTCCCATAGTGCTCAGAGCCATTTGAACCATTTTGAAGAGGCCCAAGTTTATGTTCTCCAAATTGTTTTGAACAGTGTCCTTAAAAATATCTGTATTTATCGGCTCGTGAAAATATGTACTTAAAAATACATAAAAATATTTAGAGCCAGTAATAAATGAGTCATCTTTTGTATCTCGTTTTTTTTCTAAGTGCCAAACAACAATGAAAATTACAATACCGGCAATTAAAATTGCTACACCTCGAAGATGACGTGCTACAGACGCGAAATTTAA
Organism: Schistocerca gregaria; assembly: GCF_023897955.1. Classification (NCBI taxonomy): domain Eukaryota; kingdom Metazoa; phylum Arthropoda; class Insecta; order Orthoptera; family Acrididae; genus Schistocerca; species Schistocerca gregaria. The sequence continues at coordinate 433,657,927 of NC_064921.1, forward strand.
CCGACAGGAAGAAGATGCTGTGATATGCAAATGATTATCGTTTCAGAGCATTCACACAAGGTTGGTGCCGGTGGCGACACCTACAACGTGCTGACATGAGGAAAGCTTCCAACCGATTTCTCACACACAAACAGCAGCTGACCGGTGTTAACTGGTGAAACGTTGTTGTGATGCCTCGTGTAAGGAGAAGAAATGCGTACCATCACGTTTCCGACTTTGATAAAGTTCGGATTGTAGCCTACCGCGTCTGCGGTTAATCGTATCGCGACATTGCTGCTCGCGTTGTTCGAGATCCAGTGACTGTTAGCAGAATATGGAATCAGTGGGTTCAGGAGCGTAATACGGAACGTCGTGCTGGATCCCAACGGCTTCGTGTCACTAACAGTCGAGATGACAGGCACCTTATCCACATGGCTGTAACGGATCGTGTAGCCACGTCTCGATCTCTGAGTCAACAGATGGGGACGTTTTCAAGACAACAACTATCTGCACGAACAGTTCGACGACGTTTGCAGCAGCATGGACTATCAGCTCGGAGACCATGGCTGCGGTTACCCTTGACGCTGCATCACAGACACTAGCGCCAGCTATGGTGTACTCAACGTCGAACCTGGGTGCACGAATGGCAAAACGTCATTTTTTCGCATGAATCCAGGTTCTGTTTACAGCATCATGATGGTTGCATCCGTGTTTGGCGACCTCGCGGTGAACGCACATTGCAAGCGTGTATTCGTCATCGCCATACTGGCGTATCGCCCGGCGTGATGGTATGGGGTGCCATTGGTTACACGTCTCGGTCACCTCTTGTTCGCATTGACGGCCCTTTTGAACAGTGGACGTTACATTTCAGAAGTGATACGACCCGTCGCTCTACTCTTCATTTGAGCCCTGCGAAACCCTACATTTCAGCAGGATAATGCACGACCGCATGTTGCAGTCCCTGTACGGGCCTTTCTAGATACAGAAATTGTGCGACTGCTGCCCTGGCCAGCACATTCTCCAGATCTCTCACCAATTGAAAACGTCCTGGTCAGTGGGTGCCGAGCAACTGGCTTGTCGCAATACGCCAGCCACTACTCTTGATGAACCGTGGTATCGTGTTGAAGCTGCATGGGCAGCTGTACGTGTACACGCCATCCAGGCTCTGTTTGACTCAATGCCCAGACGTATCAAGTCCGTTATTACGGCCAGAGGTGGTTGTTCTGGGTACTGATTTCTCAGGATCTATGCACCGAAACTGCGTGAAAATGTAATCACCTGCCAGTTCTAGTATAATGTATTTGTCCAGTGAATACCCGTTTATGATCTGCATTTCTTCTTGGTGTAGCAATTTTAATGGCCAGTAGTGTATTTAGAGGGCAGTAATAAATGCTTCATATTTTGTATCTCGTTTTATTTCTAAGTGCCTAACAACAATAAACCTTATTAATCTCGTTGAACAGACCTGAATTTTTCATTGTTGAAACTATTTTGATTAAAACGTTTATCTGTTTAAGTTATTACTTACGCATAGTTTTTTGTCAAGGTACTGTAAAACGTGAGTACATTTCCGCTTTAAGTTATTTCGTTACTGTTGCGGGAGAAGACTAGTACGAAAAATTCAAGGCACTCGCGAATTTTTTTCATTGACACGCGAAAACGGAGCTACCCACTGAATAAAGATTAAAGAGAAAGAAAAGCACAAATCCATTACTATAATAGGACTGAGCTCAGCGAGGAAAGGTTAAATTGCGATATCAGCAGACGACGCTGCAGCCTCCTGTTTCTATGCGTGCGCTGGCAGGCTACAACGCATTCAAGATTTTAGAATGCTATAGTCGGTACAGTAAACTGATTATTGGCGTCACTAACCCCCTTGCGATGTAGCTGGAGGCAGATTCACACAAACATGTGTCGCGAATCCACAACGAGCAGTCGATTTTGGCCAGAAAATCGCTTGTGCATAGCAGGCTCAAGTTTGTTCATGACGCCCTGACCAAGTTCCCAGGGGCAGGGAGTGGAGGAAACAAGCTTCAGCTAACCAAAACCCAACCCACAGATAGACACGGGTGAGTGGCGGTGCGGAGGCAAAACAAGCTGCGCTTTCCTCACGAAGTGCTACTACAAAGTTTTCTTTCTCTTTGTGTGTGCGCGTCGACGTCTCAACATTTCCTATTTTCGTGAGTGGTTGCCTTTAATCCAAAGGTATGAAGGTACACTAACCTGTTTTTGCTACACACGTTAGTCATACAGCACACATCGAACCTAAAATCCAAATCTTCCCGGACTTTGGTTAACAAGTCCAGAGTAATTGAAGCAACAGCCTTTTCTGTTCTGTGTCTCAACTCTGGCTAATTATTAGGTAGTGGCGCAAAGTAGACGCGATCTTGTATAAAGCCCCAAAGGAAAAAGAATTGCATGGCATGAGGTAAGGTGAATACCGAGTCCAGAGGGAAAGACTGCTATTGTACTGACCATTACAACCAGTCCAGCGGCCAGGGATTTCGACTTTCAACTACTCCTGTACAAGTAAGTGCCAATTGGGAGGGGCTCATGTTGGCCCCAAATAAAGTCTTCGGGTTACTTTTTAATTGGAGAAACAGACACTATTGCACGACATCCAGACACGCCACCCGCGTTATGGCAGCTTCAGCGAAAATAATAATAATAATAATAATAAGAGAAGTCCATACGCTTGACGTCTGGACCCAGCACAGAAAACGTTTAATTTTGGGGAATCTCTTTCGTACTGCACAGATTCATGAAGATGATCGGACACCCAGATAGGAACGTTACTGGTATTTACCACTTAGGTCAAAAGTTGCTTTATCACTGAACACCACATGATAAGGAAAGCAAAGTTGTAATGTACAGCATAGTCATCTGGCTTTAAAGCATGTACCAACTGTAACAACCTGTATAGATGCATCTTACCTTCTGTGAAGGTAAGATGATCTGACACTGTCGACGTCCTCTTCAGACACGTCTGATTGTCCCGTTATTTTACCTTTACACATACTTTCGTTGATTTCGAATGCCATCAGCTGGTGTTTTTGCTTCGTGGGGAATGACAATTAAACTATAAAAATATGCTTGTTGAACTGAAATTACAGATTCACTCTTAGTAAACTGCTTATCGCAAAAAAAACTTTACACTCAGGAGTTGCCATTTTACACATGTGGCGCTGCACGTGGGAAAGCAATAAAACATTACTCGTGTAGGCGCTTCTCTAAAAGTGCTTGAGCTACTCTGTAGTTGTGAACTTTAACAAACACTTTACAAAGCTAACAACTGATACTATTTAAGTTCATAACTGGGACATTCTTTTATGAACACAGCCGGACGGAGTGGCCCTGCGGTTATAGGCGCTACAGTCTGGAACCGAGCGAACGCTGCGGTCGCAGGTTCGAATCCTGCCTCCGGCATGGATGTGTGTGATGTCCTTAGGTTAGTTAGGTTTAAGTAGTTCTAAGTTCTAGGGGACTTCTAGGCGACTGATGACCTCAGAAGTTAAGTCGCATAGTGCTCAGAGCCATTTAGACAATTTTTTTTATGAACTCCCTATACTTTGTCGGAACTCCAGAATTGTTTTGTCTTAAAAATATTTTGTGTTGAACTGTAGCTGGTTTCATATTATAACTGATTTTGTTTGAACAAAGCGTAAATTATCTATCTTTGACCACTAGCAGATTAATAGCAATTACGTTTTACAAAGGTAATTGCGAAAAAAATGTCTTGTTATCACACAATAAACATAAAAGAAAATAATAATGTGCTCATTGTACTAGCTATTATCCCGGGGCTCTTTCCTGGGTTTTAATTATTACTTTGAGACAAACGGAGTATTTTTGGTGATTATAATGTTTTTGTTTCTACAGTGTCTCTGTTCCACAATACAAGAAGCACACACTGTCAGTACGATTGCAACTGCGGTGAACATTACGAAAGAGATTCGCATCCTGCGACCATGCATTGACGTCCGCTGTTTGCGACACGTGTCCCGGACCGGGACTCGAACCCGGATCCCCCGCTTACTGCGAGCGGTCGCCTCGGCAACTTCGGCCGTCCGAGCACGCCCCCACACTTCCGTATGTAACGTAGTCGCAGTTCTTATTCTCGCACAGTTCGTGATTCCCTCGCAGGGAGACAAATACTGCATGGCCATTTTAGCTCGTCGAGGCAAGGAGACATCACTGATGGTTACAATGTCACAATGTCTGCGTTTATACAGTGTCTATATCTTCATAATACAACGCCCTTCAGAAGTGCATGAATGCGAGTCGATTTCGTAATGCACTCTTTACATCAGACTGGCCAACTCGTTTTCTTCGTTTCACCAACGAGTAATGTTTAGTTTAGCATATTTTGCGAATCTCTTTGCTCTGCTGAGTAGTAAAGTTTGATTGGTTTCTTTAAATGGTGTCTCCATTGTACTATTATCACATACACTGTAGGCCAGTAATATCCGACTATGATCCTTGGAGGCCCTCTTGGGATGTCGTTATCTGGAGACTTCCTATGTCTCCATATGCAGGCAGCTTGGTGTTTCCTCTCAAACCGTCTTTGCGCTTGGTGTGAAAACGAACGTGGACATGGGGCTTTGTCAATGTTTAGTTTGGTGACGTCACAACGCGGAATTACATGTTGCAGAACATTCCGAATGACAGAATATGGCCGGCCGGGGTGACCGAGCGGTTCTAGGCGCTAAAATCTGGAACCGCGCGACCGCTACGGTTGCAGGTTCGAATCCTGCCTCGGGCGTGGATGTGTGTGCTGTCCTTAGTTTAGTTAGGTTTAACTGGTTCTGGGTTCTAGGGGACTGGTGACCATAGAACTTAAGTCCCATAGTGCTCAGAGCCATTTGAACTATTTTTTAACCCCTTTAAATCGACGCCTGTATCCGAGAACAAGTAACGACCACCCTGCAACGTACCGTCCCATCCTGCACCATTGGTGGAGCAGCTGGACCAGGGAATTACTGTCCCAAATGCAGGCTGCCATTTTCAGCACAAACACGCGGCTACGTTTGGAGTGGTGCCGTGTTGGGAAGTGTGCGCTGCTCACGAACGGCGTCACATTCAGTTTACCCTATAAATCGCGGTTTTGCACTACCCAGGATGATCACTGTTGGCGAGTATGGCGGCGATCTGAGGAGAGGTCCCATTCTTCCAGTCTTTTGAAGAGCCACAGCGGTGTTATTCCTGGCGCCATGGTGTGGGGAGCCATCAGCTATGTCTCCAGGTCACACATGGTAGTGGCTGAGCGAATTCGGAAGGTACATCGCGGACGTCTTGCATCCTCCTGTGTTACCTCTCATATGATAGTATCGTGGTACCATTCTTCAACAGGACTATGCTCGTTCATGTATGGCACATGCCTCTATGTACTGTCTGCGTGATGATGAGCCAACAAGACCGTGAGATCTGTAACCGGTAGCACAAGTGTGGGAGCATCTCTGACCTCACGTCCCAGGGCGACTATCCAGGATATAAAGGACCAGTTACAACTACTGCGTGCCGGATAACCACAGGAGAGGATGCAATGGCTTCATGACACCCTACCCAATCGAATCAGAGCATGGACCAGAGAGGGTGCAACGTCATCGCGAAAGGTGAGCTCATATTGCCGAGATCTTTGTAAAATTGACTGGGTGTTGTAAACATCACAAGTGAAGTTTCATATCGTTTCCTCTCCCCCTCACCCCCGCCCCCGCTCTGGGTGCTTCACCTTTTTTTCAGGCTGGTATTACGCCGTTTCAAAGGCACTGGCCCTTGCCTTACATCTCGACAAATCGTCGCTTTGGTGCGGTTTGTTACAGCTTTTTCGTATTTGGTGGTTTTCGTATTATATCTGCTTGCGAGTTACGAAAGATGACATTTTAAAATACCTAAGCATCGAAGAGTTTTAAAAAAATAGTCCTCTTGGTACAGTCAGTTAATTTTGAATCAGTGAGTTGGAAAATGGGCCATGCCCCAGAAAGTAAATTTTTCAGGTGATATAACAAACTACTTGTTCTGTAACAGCAAGAAAAGGCGGTTTTATTTGCAAAACAAGTCTTTCTGTGCTTGCTGTGGAAGATGACCACGCAAACAGTCTTGTGACAAAACAAGCTGCTTTACTACATAATTGATTTAAGCACGGTGACGTGGAGTTGCCGCGTAGCATTTGGCCCCAGAGTGAAACAATGTACACCATTACAATATAAATTAGCGATAGACTGCGGTGGGTAATCCAGCCTGAAGGTACTGTAGATGACCTATTTTCGAACCTGTAAAGTTGATGAGCAACTAGCGTTCTGTTCGCAGCGGAAGAATTGTGTTATGCAAGTTTATATTATCACTGCAACAAAAGAGTGTGTTATGAGCACACAGGCTTATTCATAATGCATCCAAAATACAACCACAAGCAAAATACAGCAAAGTAGACGATAGTGGGTATGTTTCATCTTTACCTTGTCCATCCTTCGCTGGACACTGGCAGATACTGTTATAAAATGGCTCGTCAGGTATGTATTGCAGAATTTTCATTACATTCTCTCGTTTCTTCTTTTTTGTTGGAACAGATTCACTGTACACTCATTTATATGGACATGGCCCCTTCTCTAACCCAGTACCTTTCTAATGAACACTACTCTTGATGGGACGTAACCCCGTGTTATATCAAACGATGCGTTCAGATATAAAGATCAGTTATCTCTGGTCGACTCATAGATTCTGTTAAATGTCAGATAATGACATACATGCGTTTAAATCTTTAGTCTTTGGGAAACCAAAAGATAAAAATGTGGATCCATATAACAAGTGTTAGCTGTTGTGTAACAGATAGAAATACAGCCTCTGAAGTGAAACGCTGCAGATTTGCACCCTGCTATCTGCTAATATTTTTTGATGTTTCTTTATGATTATGAGGCTTTAATTTAATAGGCCGGCCGGAGTGGCCGTGCGGCTCTAGGCGCTACAGTCTGGAACCGCGAGACCGCTACGGTCGCAGGTTCGAATCCTGCCTCGGGCATGGATGTGTGTGATGTCCTTAGGTTAGTTAGGTTTAAGTAGTTCTAAGTTCTAGGGGACTGATGACCTCAGCAGTTGAGTTCCATAGTGCTCAGAGCCATTTGAACCATTTAATTTAATAGAACTTTGGTCTGGAGTTTCCGATGTTTTTTGTATGTAAGAATGCACGTCTTTTAGGACTGAGTTTGTTCGATTTTGTGAATGTGTGAAGGAACGTATACAACCATGAATTTCAAAATTGCTGGCTTCGTCTCTAGCTGATTCCCTCATAATTTAGTACGGGCAGGACAGTATGGCTCGCATACCGACAAGGAATCACATCTGCGTTTTAATGTACGCAGTGATGGCTCTGAGCACTATGCGACTTAACTTCTGAGGTCATCAGTCCCCTAAAACTTAGAACTAATTAAACCTAACTAACCTAAGGACATCACACACATCCATGCCCAAGGCAGGTTTCGAACCTGCGACCGTAGCGGTCGCTCGACTCCAGACCGTAGCGCCTAGAACCGCACGGCCACTCCGGCCGGCATTGTACGCAGTGAAAACGGAATAGTGTTTTTATAATGTTATCGGTAACATATGCAGCGTTCCTCTACAAACAACTCGCTTTCCAATCAATCGACGCGTCCAGAATCTTCTTCGCTAATCTTCGACGATAGCTAACGTACAGCAGCTATTCTATGCTCGTCCAATTTCGTAAACAAATTGTATGGTTTGCGGATCAGATGTACCCTGTAACTATCACTGCGATCGTAAATAAGGTTGTGGAGCACGTTCCGTGTGATCAACCAGTTTGTTTCTGAGCGTGGACCGACCATAGTGAAAACCACTTTCAGCGTGTTTCACGTTCAAAAACACGTCCGGTGTGAGGAAGGCGTTACGGAAACCTTAGAACACTCAGTCAGCCGGTGTTCAGAATGTTTGAAGAGGGAGAAAGCTGCACTATGTACTTTTTTACAAATTTGCTTGGGTAATTTTTTTTATTTTTTATTTTTAATTCGCGTTCTGAAACTCGTTAGTAGTAGAATGCTGTTAAATTAGATATTAATTGCTTTGAGCAATGGTATGCTAAAATATCATATTCATTCAAAATTTGTCTTGTGGAGATAGTAAACATGTTGACTTGCACTGTGATTTGCAAACAGTTGTAAACTGTAGGTCGCCACACAGTTGTCTGTGTAAGTCATTTCGAAGTCTGGAGAAAGGCAAGTGGTAGCCACCTCCAGTAGAACCATACCTAGTAAAGCATTGCGACGTTGAAATCAAAATTCGTGTTGACGACAACTACACCTTACGTTAAATGATTCTATGTCGATGCGGGGCAGGACGTGAGAATAGTAGCAGAAAAGGAAACATTTTGTTGCAGTACAACAATAAAGTCTTGTTATAAAACTTTGATTTAGTCATTCTACCTTTGGTTTTTCATAGGTTATCTAAGGCAACCCCGGCCATTTAAATGGCTAACTTAATAAGGCTATCAATATCGAACAATATTATTGTACATTAAGCAGGATTACTAGAACATGAAAGGACAGATATAGCTGCACGCATTGCCGACATCAGTTTGTGAGAAGACTTCGCAATCTAACAAATGAATGAAGAAAAAATCTGTTACCTTAGATATAATTAGAAGATGCATTTGTGACATACTTATCACCACATTTTACTCTGTAGAGTAACTTTTATTATGCCTGGGAAATACAAACTTAGGTTATTACACAGCCTTCCTACAATTCAGACACGCTCCTACTTCATTTCGGCTGTGTCAGGTTAAGACTGTATCTCGAACAGGGCTGTTTTTGTCTCTAGCACAGGCCTATGTTCTCATTTAACATTTATAAATAGATAGAGTCTGTTATGTAAAAGCGTGATCAGCATTACACACAGATGGTAAAAGGTATCGCCTTAGTACTTTCACAGCCCAATGGAGGGACTCTTTGTTTTTCACACAATGTCCAAAAAGCATTAGTTTACTTTGAATCTTGACTGAGATACACAAGAAGCGACATGAGTGCAACGAATTGCCAAAGAGAGTCATGTTTTAACCAGTTTATAACGTGTTACAAATGATTTTGATTTACCCTCACATTTAGACGCCGCGGAGTGACTTGTTTTCGTTTAACTTTAGGAAGGCTACAGCCTCAAATGTGATGCGTAAGATGCAATCATGTCTCTTCTTGTGTATCTGTGTCAAGGATTCAAAGTAAACTAATGATTTATGGACACTGCATGAAGAACAAAGGTTCCCTCTATAAGTACTAGGGCGATATCTTTTACTATCTGTGTGTAATACCGATCTCGCTCTTATTTAACAGACTGTATGCCTAATGTAACACATTACACTGTACACCTTTCTCACTTTTCCCAAAATCCCCTTCTTGGGGAATTAATCTTAAGTGAATTAATCTAGTTAGATCTAATACTTCTCCTTCAATAATGTAGTGAAACGCAACCAACCTTTAAAATCTTGACATATGTCTGTCATAATCTTAAGGCTGACTACTGAAGAATGCATTTTCATCAGCTGCTTTTATGCAGTGTTCTACCTTCGTTTCTTTCCTGCAGTAACGATATTAAAACCAGGAAAGCTATGTTTTTCGTACTTTTAATATGCCATGGAAAATGAATACCACAGTCCATATACATTATGTTTTATATGTACATACACATTTTTTTTACTTAAATAGAAACACAAAGACGTAACACATTTCTTTTAAAAAATAGAATCTCACCGTTAGCATTGGCAGTGAAAGCTCCTTGGTACTTGAGAGACCGAAGACTACATTGAATAAGTATACAAAAGGCAATGGCCACACTTTAGTCACAATGGATGAGTCGTATGCGGGAAAAAATATAAATCCGCATTGACGGGCTGCGTACAGTATGATTACTGTTGCTGTCATTTGTCCGAGGCCGATCACTCGAGCAGACGGAAACCCGTACTTTGTAAGGACTACCTTGCATACTACCTGCAAAAGAAACAAAAATTAAACAACCTAACTTAATTGTTGTGACATGAATACTTTCTTCTACATTTACTTTATTTTTATTCGAACGTTTCTCACATTCATAGTGACTCTAGCTTTCCCTGTAGCGAAAACTGTTGTATTCTCCACCACTCTATCAATGTACGTGTTCCTGGCAGCTCAACTGTGGATCTAATGTCATCTTCAGCGTACCAACATTTTCATTTCTGACTGCAACATAAGTGGAACAGTAAACGATCAAATATAAATAGAAATGCATCTTGAAGAAGGTAGGGTATACTGCATCTGTAGAATCCTTTAAGCTACTCGCTTGGGGGGAAAGAGACGTCAGGCAGCTGGCGAAGAGCAGCCGCTCTTGGACGCGCTCAGGCGTGAAAAACCCCAAATTTCCAGAGAAGGAGGATGCTTAGCGCCGTTGATGGTCATGCTTCAGCTGCAGTAGTAAATTGCTCTTTGTTCCCAGGACACTGGAAAAAGGAACAGTGCTCACTCAACTAAGCCAGAGAAAATCTAAGACTAACAAGTTCTATAGAGCAAGCACACTAACGAATGTTCCGTTTCAGCTTTGGATCATTTCAGGATGGCGTTGTTCACTTTGACATTGGGGCAATCAGAATTTTTTAGCTCTTTTTTCTTAATCGAGCTTTTGTACTGTTTTCGAGTTGAACTTTGTCAGCTGTTCTGTTGAAAGAAATTCTGTAGAAAGTAAGTGCAGAGGACAGGAAACCGTTAGAGGTATTTTCCGATGCCTATGGACCATCGCCAAGCCAGGTTCTAGACTGCAAGCGACTTGCCGATTGGAGTGAAAGTAGGGATCACCAAACTCTGGCCACACCTGATCAATGTCAACGCTACGGTGTGCACCACATGTGGACAATGTTTTGCTTATGACTCTTCCTCTGCCTGTCTTTCATCTTTCTTTCTCTCTCTCTTTCTCTCTTCAAGAAGCTTTATAACAGAGTCGGAAAACTCTGTGTCACTTGTTAATGTAATGCTCGTTGCGTTTGTTAAATGTCTTCCAAAATGAACACAGCAATTTACGAATAACGTCACTACACTTGCAATAACATGGAAACAGGTAATGACAGTAGCATCTGAAATATTACAGGATTTAGGTTAGGATCATACTCCTGTAGGTCGGGTATGCAGAAAGGACGAATAGCCATATTTGTACAAAAAAACGCAATTAAGAACATTTATATTAATAAATTTTGCTGAAAGCCGCATATAGCAGCGTGTGTAACAGAAACAGAACTGCGCAACAAACTCTTTACAGTAATAACTGTGTGCAGCATATCTTCAAAAAATTGTAATTAATTCATATGTCACTTAGAAACTGTAGTTGTCTGTTTGAAATTTTTAAAAAGGTAAGTGATAGTTGTCTAACTCAGATTTTCTAAATCTCCTCCCGTAAGAATCTGTGAGACGGAAAAGGAAAAGGGACCGCTTGTCGAAAATTTTGGATTTTGAGCTAATGTAATTCTTAGTTTCAGCATTAAATTCTGAACAATTTGTAAAAGAAATAGATTTTTGTTTCCAAATTTGAGTGAATTAGGACAGGTTAAATATTTGTGATGAAAGATAGTTCTTTTGAGATAATGAGTTTTGACGTTTCACTTCCTTACTATTGTTTAATTGGACATATTTAAGAAACAAATTCTGCATATATATTACCCTTAAAAAGTCTTTACCATGTGGTATGTAATTAACCCCTTGAGACTATAGTACATTGCACTACATATAAATTTAAAATCAAATAAATTGGCCCCAAACTGAGAGAAATTTTTGAACCCTGTGCTGTTTTCTTTTGGCAAAATATCGGTTTTTTATTATATGTTACTCCCAACTGCAAACTGGCAACATCTATGGGCATTTATAACTGTAATATAAAAAGGGACTACTTATTTTGTTTGGCACAACTACAGCCACAAAATGTTCGTTGTTTACCCAAAACTACTCTCAGCTCCTTAAAATGCCTCTAAAATTTGGAAGATGCTATTTTGTGAAGCATTGCATACACAGCTCTGAGATTTTGAGAAAGGGCCTGCTGTCAGGCGAATGTCATTTCCCCATAACAACAAAATGTCCGTTTTCAGAAGGTTGACATCGATTGCTTTTAATGATCTAATTGACTCCAGTTGGAGTCAAACAACTTTCGAATCGATACGGTAGTGTACAGAATGAAGGATATTATTATAATACACCAAACACAAAAATGGATATCTTGAACAGCATTAACGTTTTTCTTGTGTAGCTTTCACAGGGACCACACCTTCATCCGTAGACAAAGGCGTTATAACCATCGGTTTTCATTTCACAGCCGCTGGCTTGTTTCTTTTTCAGTGGCCCCTGTACATGCTTGTACATTTTTACATTTGTCCTCTAGCCATTCCTGTTTAGCCGTTTTGCACTTTCTGTCAATATCATTTTTTAGACGTCTGTAATCCCTTCAGTTGCATTTTTGTATTTTTTCCTTTCTTCAGTTAAATTCAGTATCTCCTGTGATATCCAGGGGTTTCTGCTATGCTTTGTCCTTTTACGTATTTGATCTTCTGCTTTCTTCACTATTTCACCTCTCAAAGCCACCTACTCCTCTTCTACTGTATTCCCTTCCCGCGCTTCAGTCAAACGTCGGCTAATGCTCCCTTTGATACTCTCAATAATTTCTGGTGTTTTCGATTTATCGAGGTCCCTGTTCGTAATTTTCTATCATTTTGCGTTTTCTTCAGTTTTAAAGTACAGTTCGTAACCAATAAATTGTGATCCGAGTCCACATCTGCCCCTGGAAATGTCTTACAGTTTAAAATCTGCTTCCGAAATCTCTCTCTTACCACTATATAATAAATATGAAACATACCAATGTCTCCAAGTCTCTTTCACGTATACAGTCTTCTTCCATGATATTTAAAACAAGTGTTAACGATGATTAAATTACGATCTGTGCAAAATTCTACCATGCAGCTTCCTCTTTTATTTCTTTCCCCCAAATCCATGTTCACCTACTATTTTTTCTTCTCTTCCTTTTCTTACTATCGAATTTTATTCCTCCAGCGTAAATAAATCTTCATCTCCATTAACTCTCTGAATTTTCTTTTATCTCATCATGCTTTTTTTTCATTCTCTTCATCATCTGCGGAGCTAGTTGGCATATAAACTTGTACTACTTTGGTGGGAGTAGGCTTCGTGTCTGTTCATATTAGCTTACCCGCATTCCTGTTTCTTATTCATTATCTTACCCACTTCTGTATTACACATATTTGATCTTGTATCTATAATCGGCTATCACCTAACCAGAAATCCTGTTTCTCCTGCGACCGAGCTTCAGTAATTCTCACTATAAATAACATCAACCTAACTATTTTCCTCAAATTTTCTAGCGTACCTGGCCAATTAATGGCTCTTCCTACCTGGCCGTTTAACGGATCTAACATTTTACATTCCGGTTAATAGAACGGCAGATGAGATGTCTTCTGAGTAGCCCCCTCACGGTGATGCGAATGGGGGACTATTGTACTTCCGGGAAGTCTTGTGTGGTGCTGCAAAAGGACCCATATTAAGGAAATTACTTTCCTTGTTAATAAAAAGTTCATAAATGTTAATGAATGGTATATACCCATTTCATTGTTACTAAACTCTGAAAAGCTTTCAGGTTTAACCTTCACTCTGCAGCGGAATGTGCTCGGTTTTTAACCTTCCTGGCAGATCAAAAGTCTGTGCCGTTCCAGGACTAGAAGCGGAACCTAGCCTTTCACCACTAATGCTTTTGCCCCCTGAGCTACACGAAAACATGTCAAGAATTGCCCTCACAGATATATTTCCACCACTATTTCTCCCCTTATTTCCAAACTTCACACAAGCTATCCTGGATATCTAGTCGTTTTCTGCGGCGTTAGGGTGCGAAAATTTCTTGCGATTCGAAAGGACCCAAGCGGATCGTTACTCGGTAGCTCCAACTTACAAAGACTTGTGATTTGCAGTCCGAAGACTGGTTTGTTCCAGCTTTCCACGCTTGCTTATCCTGTGCAAGTCCCTTTATTTTCGAATAAGTCTGACACCTTCATCCCTTTGAATCTGCTTATTGTATTTATGCCTAGGTCTCCCCTGCAATTATACGCTCCACACTTCCTTCCATCACCAAACTGACTCTTCGTTGATATCCCAGGATGTGTTCTATCAACCTATCCCTTCTATTAATCAAGTTGTGCCATTAATTTCTTTTTCTCTCAGTTCGATTCAGTACTTTCTCTTTAGATGTTCGATCTACCCATATAATCTTCTTCTGCAGCACCACATTTAAAAATGTTATTTTCTCTTCTTATCTGAATTGCTTATCGCCCATGTTTCATTTCCATTCCAGACTGCATGCCAAGCAAATACATACAGTGAAGACTTCTTAAAACTACATGAATTTATATTGGATGTTAACAAATTCTTCTTCAGAAATGTTTTCTTGCTATTGCAACTCTGTTTTATATTCTTTCCATTTCGGACCTTATCAGTATTTTGCTGTGCAAATTGTAACTCATCTACTAGTTCTAGTGTTGCATTTCCTAATATAATTCTTCGGCATCGCCGGATTTAATTCGACTTACTCTTGTTTTACTTTTGTTGATGCTTGTCTTATAACCTCCTTTCAAGTCACTGTTCGTTCCATTCCAGTCTTTTGCCGTTCCGACAGAATTACAATGTCATCAGCCAACCTCAAAATTTTAGTTCTTCTCCTTAACTTTAATTTCATTTCCAAATTTCTCCTTGCTTTCCTCCATATCTTAGACAAAGTACAGATTGAATAACATCGAGTATGGCCCACAACCCTGCACAAGTTTACAGAAATACAGTAGTGTGTGTGTTTTGGGTGATCTATGGCGATATCATTAGAGCTCTACAGCAGTACAGGTGTCTGAGCAGCTTCCAGATAGGGAAATGGGCTTGTCAGATCCCAGTGGAGTGATTGTTGACCGAGCACTCTAAGGACAACGGTAGCTTGAGCCATTCTACACACACTGATAGCATAACCCTCCAACAAACAAACCAGAAATAGTAGTAGCTGATACATGGACCATGTCGCTCTCCTTAGACTGAGGCTCGTGAGGTAACGTGCATTATGTGCTCTATATACATGGTCCAGTCACATTAATGTGACTAAAGCCTACGTTCGACGTCAGCGTGCAGTAACCACTCACAGACGGAAAGTTGGAGCACTAGCAGTGCACGGACGGTACATAAAGCGTATCAGCGGGAGGTGGGAAACAGTGCAGTAGTCATGTGGAAACGGAGCGATTAATCTGACGATCGGAGGGGACATGGTCTTTCGCTTTCAGGTCAAGGGTGGAAGAATTTACGAAGTTTATAAACTGTTCGCCTGCCACCATGGTTAAAGTGTACCGTGCATGGCGAAATGGAACTACACACATCAAAAAAGTTTTTCGTCATTTCGGTTCCGAGAGTTCCGGAACATGTACAGAAAATTGGAATAGAGATCAACATGGACATCATTTCCACCCTTTTTATTGTTCATGAATACAGCGAGACCTTCAGAGGTGGTGATTCAGATTGCTGTACACACCGGCACCTCCAAATAACCAGTAGCACGTCCTCTTGTATTAATGCATGCCTGTATTCGTCGTGACATACTATCCACAAGTCCATCAAGGCACTGTTGGTCCAGATTGTCCCACTCCTCAACGGTGATTCGGCGTGGATACCTCAGAGTGGTTGGTGGGTCACTTCGTCCATAAACAGCCCTTTCAAATCTATCCCAAGCATATTCGATAGGGTTCATGTCTGGAGAACATGCTAGCCACTCTAGTCGAGCGATGCCGTTATCCTGAAGAAAGTCATTCACAAGATGTGCACGATGAGGCGCGAATTGTCGTCCATGAAGAGAAATCTCTCGCTAATATGCTGCCGATATGGTTGCACTATAGGCCGGAGGATGGTATTCACGTATCGTACAGCCGTTGCGGCGCCTTCAATGACCAGAAGCAGCGTACGTCGGCCTCACATAATGCCACCCAAAACAGCAGGGAACCTCCACCTTGCTGCACTAGCTGGACAGTGTGTCTACGGCGTTCAGCATGACTGGGTTGCCTCCAAACATGTCTCTGACGATTGTCTGGTTGAAGGCACATACGACACACATCGGTGAAGAAACCGTGATGCCAGTCCTGAGCGGTGAATTTGGCATGTAGTTGGGCCCATCTGTATCGCGCTGCATGACGTCGGGGTTGCAGAGACGGACCTCGCCATGGACGTCAGGAGTGAAGTTGCGCATCATGCAGTTTGAGTCGTAACACAACGTCCTGAGGCTCTACGAAAAGCATTATTCAACATGGTGGCGTTGCTGTCAGGGTTCAACCGAGCCATAATCCGTAGGTAGCAGTCATTCACTAAAGTTGCCTGAGGAAGGCAAGTCGTCGACAATTCCTGTCTCTGTATCTCCTCCATGTTCCGAACATTGCTTTGGTTCACTCCGAGACGCCTGGACACTTCCCTTGTTGAGTGCCCTTCCTGGCACAAAGTAACAATGCGGACGCTATCGAACCGCGATATTGACCGTCTAGGCATGGTTGCACTACAGACAACACGAGCTGTGTACATCCTTCCTGGTGGAATGACCGGAAATGATCGGCTGTCGGGCCCTTATCGTCTAATAGGCGCTGTTCATGCATGGTTTCTTACATCTTTGGGTGGGTTTAGTGACATTTGTGAACAGTCAAAGGGACTGTGTCTGTGATACAATACCCACAGTCAACGTCTATCTTCAGGAGTTCTGGGAACCAGGGTGATGCAAAAAAATTTTTTTAAAGTATGTATTAAAACAGGTGCCTAGGCACGTGTGATGCACGACGAGCCGTAGATGATGGAGGCCAACGACGGCTGTGGAAATGTCTACGGCGGAATATACTTGCAAATGTTGAACGGCTGACCACCCCGGTGAATTACCGGGGTTATCAACAGTTTCTCTTCAACGACCGTTCAGTAAACACTGCTGCGTATGGGCCCCTTAGCAGGCGCCTGGTTCGTGCACCAATTCTCACTGCTGCTCATTTGCGACGAAGGTTGAAATATGCACGCCAGTGACTCAATTGGACATCCACCGAGTTGCGACAGGAGGCCATTTCTGATCAATCTGCTGTGCAAGCATTCCCTGTTCACTGTTTCCCTTACCATTCATTGCTCATCCTATCTCCACTTGTTATTCATATATTACTTCTGAGGAACTTCATTTCACATGCCTGTAATCTTCTTACATCTCTTTTCTTCGCTAGCCATGTTTCAGATGCGTACGTCAATAGTGGGATGTAGTAACTTCGATATTTCACTTTTCTACTGTTTGTTGGAACATCTTCGTTCCAAACCAGGCTCCTAACACTTCGCAGGAATGCTTCTGCCTCTCTGACACGTTCACTCATCTCTTTCTCATTTCTTCCATTTTCCTCTATCACACTTCCCAAAAGCTCTCCACCTTCTTCTGTTGTTACCTCCAATCCTTATTCCGCTAGTTGGTCTATCTTGATTTTTAGTTGTTATCAGGATCTCAAATTTGTTTGCATCAAATTTCGTCACATACCGTCTCACAGTCTCTTCCCAAACATTCAGCTGTTCCTAAATCTTCTCTTCTCTGTTTCCTCATATCATCAAGTCCTCTTCGAACATCATTGCTTTCATCTTGTCTTCTCCAGTTTTTTTTGCCCCCTTAGTCATTATTCGTCCAACACCACAATGAAGAGGAAAGGTGAGAATGCACTGCCCCGTTTCACACCACTTGTTTGCTGGGAACAAACCGTCCTTTCACCTCCCAGTTTCACACGACTCAGACTTCTGCAGTATATTTCCACCACTGTGCTTTTGGTGTCTTTTTCCACTGCTTTCTTTTCTAGTGCTTCCCAGACGTTTCTTCTAAAGACGCTATTAAGTACCTTTTCTATATCTACATGGACATCACGAGGTCTTCCCGAAATTCAGAATGGTGCTCCTGGAGCTGCCTCACTGCAAATATGAGGTTCAAATGGCTCAAATAGCTCTGGGCACTATGGGACTTAACTTCTGTGGTCATCAGTCCCCTAGAACTTAGAACTACTTAAACTTAACTAACCGAAGGACGTCACACACATCCATGCCCGAGGCAGGATTCGAACCTGTGACCGTAGCGGTCGCGCGGTTCCAGACTGTAGCGCCTAGAACCGCTCGGCCATCTCGGTCGGCGCAAATATTGAGGTCAACAGTTGACCTCCCAGGTCTGAAGCCATGCTGTTCCTTTCTCAAAATGTCCTCAACCCTTGTTTGGATTCCGTTCTCCAGAATCTTTTCATATTCTTTAGTAAAGTGGCATCAGTGTGACTCCCATGTAGTTTCCACAATATTTCCCACTCCATTTCTTGACTATAGGAACAATTAGTGCCTACTTCCAATCTTCTAGAGTCTTCTTCTCATTTCACATCTCCCTTAGAACACGATACAACCACTGTTTCCCACCTTCCCCTGTTGCCTTCACCATTTAGACAATTAATTTGTCCACACCTGGTGTCTTTCTTCCGTTCATCTTGGCCAGTGCCATTTTATTTTTTTTCCGTGTCAAGTCGTTTTCACCCCAGAGTTTACTTCTACCTCCTTTAGTCTACTACCATGGTCTCAAATTCCGTTCGGATGCAAATGCTCAAAGTATTCCTTCCACACTATCTTCAGTATTTCTTTGTTATTAAACTCATTTCTCTTTCTGTCTATCATTGTTGCTTCCTCTCTCAAACATGTCCTCTTACTTTTGACCATTCCATATGCCTCTGCTATTTTCCTCCATCATCTTTGCCATTCTTCCAGTCACTTTCTTCTCTCCTGAGCCACACACCTCTCTTGCTAATTCGGTCCTTTCTCGGAACCATAGCCTGAAGGCCTTGTTCTTCCTTCTCACTACCTCAATGACTCTTTCATTCCACCATTGTGTCCCTTTCCACCATTTTCTACCTCTTGTCCTTCCACATATAGCTACTGTAGGTTCTACCATAGCACTTTTAAACTGTCCCCATTCCCCCTTTTGTTTTTGGTTCATGCTTTGATAACCTTCCACGTATAATCTCCTGATGTTCTTTGTTGACTTCAGTTTGCGTACCCTAATGCTGCTTTCCTGTTTCTCCATCTTCTTCCATTTCTTCATGATTCTCATGCTCATTACCAGCTGGTGCTCACTATCTAATGTCTCAGATGGTAGTACCTTATATCAGTTAAAGATCCCTTACTTCCCAACCACAGAGAGCGTAATCCACCAAAGATTTCTGCGCTAGATTTCTGCTGAACCACGTTCCTTTATAGTTCTCTTTTTTCCGAAACCATAAGTTTCCCACCACTAAACAGTGTCTCTAGCAGAATTCCAGTAATCTCTGTCTTCTTCATTTCTACTTCCCCATCTTTCTGCTCCCAGCCCATTTTCATACCCTTATCTTTCATTCCCTACACGTGCGTTAAAGTCTCCATGAGTATTACCCGTTATTATTGTCTATTCAACTGCTTTTGTGGTTCTCCCTCAAAGTCCTACTTCTCTTGATATGTATGTACAGCCCACTTGAGGGTGGTACAACTAAACGGAGCTGCAAAAGGTGGGTATTCAGACTTTTGAGGGGTTGTCACATTAATGTGGCTAGACCGTGTGCCAAAGGAATTGTCCTGATCAATTCATTGATCCATCATAGCCCAGCCCAAACTGCTAAGGATAGAAACCTGAAACTTGGAAAGGTTGCTGATCTTATACTGTAGGAACTGTTTGGAAAGCGATTTTTCGAAATTACACCCCTAATATGGTAATATAGGAGATAAAAGGTTTATTGAAAAAAGTCGCTATTATGGTTATTTTGAAGCTAGAACAACGCAACCTGGTATTTGGTTTCTTTGCCAGAAATAAAACAATATGTGTTTCCGTGTTTTTGGAAGTTCAAAGACAAAGGGCGTGTAACAGTGTGTGTAATTTTTTAAAAAATAATCATTATTAACGAACAAAAAAGACTTTTTAAAGCTACATGTGTTAAAATTGGTATTTGACTTCACGGTTGGAACTAAAAAAAATACCTTTTTCAGTGTTTTTGGAAATTCAGCTCTTAAGGGCTGAAATACAGGTTGAAATTTTTTACTACAATACTTCATTATATTACATTTTTCGAAGCTAAATTTATGAAAATTTATGTTTGACTTGTCGGTTAGAAATAAAAAAAATACATGTTCCGGAGATTTCGGAAATTCAACCTGCAAGGGAGTGAAATAGCGAATGACAACTTTCGTTCTATTAAAATATTTTCAAGCTAAATCTAGGACTACTGGTTTTTGACTTCTCGATTAGAAATAAAGAAATATGTTTGGGGATTAAGAAAAGCCTCCGATCTCAGCTATCAGAATCCCTTTTTGATCAGAAGGACGTTCGGAAAAGACCATGCTTATATGGCCTTAATAAGCGTGAAAAGTTTAGAAGGTGTTTCAATTTATAAATTAAATCAAAGAAAGCTACTTAACTGTCTCCAAAACAAACTGACTTTGTCAGAATTGCTGTTTAGTGCATTTATTGTTCAGTTGGCCTAATGTACGTTTATAAAATTATGTTTGTTTCAATTACTACGCAGACTCCCGCAGTGTGGTCAAAAGCATCCGGACACCTGGCTGAAAATGATTTACAAATTCGTGGCGCCCTCCATCGATAATACTGGAATACAGTACGGTGTTCGCCCACCCGTAGCCTTGATGACAGCTTTGACAGCTTCCACTCTCGCGGGCATACGTTCAATCAGGTGCTGGAAGGTTTCTTGGGGAATAGAAGCCAATTCTCCACGGAGTGTGCACTGAGGAGAGGTATCAATGTCGGTCGGTGAGGCCTGGCACGACGTCGGCGCTCCAGAACATCCCAAAGGTGTACTATAGGATTCAGGTCAGGACTCTTGTGTAGGCCAGTTCATTACAGGGATGTTATTGCCGTGTAACCACTCCGCCACAGGCCGTCCATTATGAACAGGTGCTCGATCGTGTTGAAAGATGCAATCGCCATCCCCGAACTGCTCTTCAACAGAGGGAAGCAAGAAGGTGTTTGAAACATCAGTATAGGCCTGTGCTGTGATAGTGCCACGCAATACAACAAGGGGTGCAAGCCCCCTCCGTGAAAATCACGACCACACCATAACACCACCGCCACCAACTTTACTGTTGGCACCACATGCCCTGGCTGACGACGTTCACCGGGCATTCGCCATCTCACACCCTCCCATCGGATCGCCACATTGTGTCGTCACACCACACAACATTTTTCCATTGTTCAATCGTTCAACGTTTACGCTCCTTATACCAAGCGAGACGTCGTTTGGCATTTACAGGCGTGATGTGTAACTTATGAGCAGGAAACAGTGGACCTGGGAATATTAAGGAGTGTGGAAATCTCGCGTACAGACATATGACACAAGCGACACCCAATCACCTGACCAAGTTCGAAGCCCGTGAGTTCGGCGGAGCACTCCATTCTGCTCTCTCACGATGTCTAATGACTACTCAGTTCGCTGATATGGAGTACGTGGCAGTAAGTGGCAGCACAATGCACATAATGTGAAAAACGTATGTTTCTGGGGGTGTCCGGATACTTTTGATCACATAATGTATATTCGTGCCAACAAGAAATCGTAACCTACACATTGTCTATAACGTGGGTGTCGCAAAACAAAAATGATAATACCAAAACAGTTCTGTTTCAATACTTATGCCTCTTTACTGATATGAAACTTGTAAAACAAGAATGTAAATCCAAGAAATAAATGAATTATGGGCTCCTTCATTTAGCAGTACATTGAAAGATGACTGACTTTGAATGAAATCTCAGAACATAGCACAGCAGTAAGTATTTGTAGCTTAAGACATTTTCCTAATGTTTAAATGAAGTACAGACAGCGATTGTCAACATAACGAAGTCCTAAATATGTCCAGCTTGCGACCGTGTTCGATGTCAATAAGTGAGTCTCATTTACCCTTAACGAGACTGAATGAATTTTGATAGCTGCCGTTGGCCGACAGATACCACTACGAGGCATACTTTATATAATGTTTCAATGTGCTTTATTATAATCGAAATCAGCTACGCTATATTATGATTTTGAAATCAGTGGAAGTCGATCTCATACGGGGTCCTACGACAGTAGTTCTCACCACAGACAGAAAAGGAGGGAAACGAATGCGGCGAATGAAGTAGAAATCACCACACAGCGTGAAGTGGTTGCGGCTACTACTGCAATAACCGCTTTTGGACGTGACTTACACGAACCTCTCGTCTGTAACTTAGTGACTTACGAGAGAATTGTAATCACTATTGAAGTTAAATTGCAGTATGTCGGACAAGGAAAAGGAAATAAATCGTAATCACAACTATAAAGATAGTCCGTT
Organism: Schistocerca gregaria; assembly: GCF_023897955.1. Lineage (NCBI taxonomy): Eukaryota > Metazoa > Arthropoda > Insecta > Orthoptera > Acrididae > Schistocerca > Schistocerca gregaria. The sequence continues at coordinate 433,680,306 of NC_064921.1, forward strand.
ACTGATATATCAAAAGTGTGAAAATTAGTTTCTCATTGTGAAAATACGTAGTCTCCCGTAGAAAACAGTGAGTGACATTCTTACGACACAGAAGCAAAGAGGGTGTGCGTGACGCTTTGGTTTCGTAATTCAGTGACACAAAAACAGAAAGCACCGAAAATTAAAGCAATGTCGCTATTTTTATATTCGACACAAAAATTTTATTACAGACCATTAATAAAAATGATGTAGTGCCGTAAAAGACTGCTGATCCAAGTCTTTTCACCAAAGAATGCTCCTTTTTGAGCGACACTCCTGTGTCCGTATCTCGTACACCTCGTTCCACGTCAGAATCATCAGCGTTGATTACCGGCTTCATTTGGATGGCGCTAAAAAAAGAAAACACAGAGAAACTGAAGTGTATTATTTCTCTTTTAAACAGGAAAATAAGAAATACGTTTTAATGGAATACATATGAACAATCAGTCTTTTTACGAGTGAGATTGCTGCGTGGTTCTAATGCAACTGTAGCAACGAATAAAAGAGATTACTAAATGAATTTTTATAGCACAGCTGAAAACCAGTCATAGCAAGGGAGAATATTCTACCAGGAGGACAGTGCACCTACGAGTAGGAACACGTGACGTTTCTCGATCGGTGTTTCAGTGTAGCGAGTGATAACAGAATCGCGTGAAGGACTGCGCACTAAAACCGCCATAAGCAGTTTCCGCCGTTTCCAAGTGTTTTTGTTGTGAGACACGAGGTTGTGTTTTCTGCAGTTCAAATGGCTCTGAGCACTATGGGATTTGACGTCTGAGGTCATCAGTCCCCTAGAACTTAGAACTACTTAAACCTAACTAACCTAAGGACATCACACACATCCATGCCCGAGGCAGGATTCGAACCTGCGACCGTAGCGGTCACGCGGTTCCAGACTGAAGCGCGTAGAACCGCACGGCCACACCGGCCGGCCTGTTCTGCAGTATTATGAGTTCTACATATATATAATTGCTGTGTACAACATTAAGGCTTGAAACGTCCCCTTAGAAAAATTAAACGTAACTGTGCTTCCAAAAATCCCTACGAAAGAATGGCCCTGACTAATATTAACCTATACGTTTCACAAATCACTTACCTCACAAAAATCTTCGTTACTCAAGCTACTGCAATACAGCGAGCACCACTACTGCCAGCTAAATAAAAGATTCAAACTACTGAAGGCACTAACTACTGACAGGCATAGTTAGCAAATGAAAGATTTTAATACAGAACAGACAATGTATTTACCTTAATAGTCATAATATATATGGTAGTTCATGACATCCAGTCTTACGAATTACAAAACTCCGCCATTTCTCTCCTCACATCCACCACTGCTGGCGGCTCACCTCCAACTGCGCGACGCTACGCGCTGTTAGCATCCAGCTGCCGCTGCCCAACACTACAATGGCAGACAACAATGCAAACCAGCCACAGACTGCACACGGCACAGCCAGTGATTTTTATACAGAGCGCTACGTGGCGGCGGCGTTACCAATAAAAAAAAACCTAAACAGCCTACTTACAAGCTGTTTGGGTGATATTCTTAATTCTTTGGTTACAGAATTTTGAGCTGAATAGAATTCAGTGTATTTTTCAAACTACTCTGTGCAAGACAATTAAAAGGCGACTTTTTCGAAACCCCGTAATAGTCTACCATTGTGACGTAGAAGTCTGAAGTTTGGCTCAAGGGTGCCTACAGCCTTCCTCCGTAATGGTCCAAAAATGCGCCGTGTGACGTCATCCTCGAACTCAGCGACATTTCAAACAGCAACGTGTCGACAAATGCGAGAAAAAGGCCAGAGCTCAGACGTTCATATGAGGTGTTCACATTGGCACCAAATTTCATCAAAACTCTGCCCAACGCCAGCGCGGACGTGACAGACGATGGGAATCTCGTCACATCTCGCCTTAGCTTCTTCTGACCCCCTTCTCTTGACACATCTGCGATGGAGGTCAGAGCTGCGACACCCAGCGTTAAAATATGGTACGGTTTACTTATGGCGGACCGAGGGTAACACTCCAGACGCATAGCCCGTCAGAATCGAAGCAGAAAGCCTTCAGGAGCTGGCATAAAGAAAGTAAATAAAGTCACCCTTTCTCTTGGGGCCTGGATTTACAAAATTTCGCGGTCGAAAACGACAGTTTGCAATGCGATGCACAACAGAACGACGTTCTTGAGAACTTTGACTCTGAGGACATCCTTCGTACGATTCAGCCCTTCTCTAAGGACATCCTGGGCCTGCAGTCCCATACTACGTGATCTGACCCTTTTGAAGTGTAGCGCGAAAGCAATCTTTTGCTGTGGTATGCAGGTTGGCACCTTGCAAAACCATTCGACGAAATCTGAAATGTTATCTGAAACAGCAAAGGGTGTTTATGCTTTTGAGACCTCCTGTTCCGCGCCGTCCTGTGGCGTGATGATTGGGGAGGAGGGGGAGGGAGGACATTGACATGCAGGTGAATAAAGGACATAGGTTCCCTCTAAGACCCCGCCGTTTGGTTACAACCTCAGTGCCATCTGCGCACCTGTCGTAAAAATGTCCCTGTAAAGAGTCAGCTATTCACTGATCCCTAAGCGCCTATGTCACTGGCAACCATTTCGACACACCTCGGATGAGTAGCGCTACATCGTTGAACCAGCGCCTACTGGAACCAAACGAAGTGATGTCGAAAATGTTCCGAAAACATGATCCTTTAATTCTGTTGTGCTGCGCAGTTACGCATTTTGCGGGCAGTTAAGCCATACTTCGTTTGTAATGCACCCTGAAATGGAAGACGTTCTTCTATTATGAAACACGTAATGTTTGAGATTAATTGAGTTTCTTAAATAACATAACAATTTTCCGTGTCTTGGAGATGTATGATAGCGTTCCTTGCCAATATCTTCAATTTAAATCTGTTTTTAACTTTTAAATGGTTTTGATAATACTTCTTAATATCTTTTCACTAATTGATTTTTGCTGTGTACTAGAGTAATACATAGGCTATACCGAGGCGACAAAAATCGTGGGATAGAGATATGCACATATACAGATGACAACAGTGCTGCGTACACACTACAGTGGTGGAGCTGTCATTTGTACTCAGGTGATTCATGTGAAAAGATTTGCGACGCGACTATGGACGCACCATGGGAATTGACGGACTTCGGATGCGGAATGGTAGCTGGAGCTGGACGCGTGAGACATTCCATTTCGGAAGTCGTTAGGGAACTCGATATGCAGAGATCCACAGTGTCAAAGTGGGCCTCGAATACCAGGCATTACATCTCAGGACAGGCACCACAGTGATCACGGCCTTCTCGTAACAACCGAGAGCAGCGGCGTTTGCGTAGTGTTGTCAGTGCTAACAGACACCGACACTGCGTGAAATAAGCACAGAAATCAATGCGGGACATAGGCGAACGTATCTGCTAGGACAGTGCGATGAAATCTTGCGTTAATGGACTATGGCAGCAGACGACCGACGCGAGTGCCTTTACAGCACGGCATCGCCTGTAGCGCCTCTTCTGGGTTCGTGGTCTTATCGGTTGGTCCCTAGACGACTGCAAAACCATGAATTGGTCAGATAAGTCCCGATTTCAGTTGGTAAGAGCTGACGGTAACTTCGTGTGTGGCGCAGAGCCCGACGAACCCGTGGACAAAGTTGTCAACAAGGCACTGTGCAGGCTGGTGGTGAATCCATAATGGTGTGGTCTGTATTTGCGTGGAATGGACTGGGTCCTCATTGACTGAAAATGGTTATGTTCGGCTAGTTGGAGACCATTAGTCGCTACTCGTGAACATCATATTTATGGATGAAAGTGCCCCATGCCACCGGGCCACAACTGTTCGTGATTAGTTTGAAGAACAACCTGGACAATTCGAGCTAATGATTTTGCCACACAGATTGCCCGATATGAATCCCATCAAACATTTATAGGACATATTCGTGTACAAAATCCTGCACCGGCAACACTTCCGCCATTACGAACAGTTGTAGAGGCAGCATGGCTCAATATTCCTGCATGTGACTTCGAACGACTTGTTGAGTCCATGTCAAGTCGAGCTGCTCCACTACGCCGGGCAAAGGTAGGGCTGACACGATATTAGGAGCCAGGTTGAGGATTTTCAGTGCCCGGGGACTGGGTGTTTGTGTTGTCCTCATCATTTCATTATCATCATCATTCGTAACAGTGGCTAGACTGGATTGTAGAAACATGGGCTGTGTAAAAATTGGGACTTTGTACGGGGGATGATGACCACGCAGTTGAGCACCCCACAAACCAAACATCATCAAACATCACGATATTTTGAGGTGTCCCTTGACTTTTGTCACCGCAGTGTGTTGAATACAGTATTGAACAGATTTGCTCGACTCTAACACTTTTAAATTCAATTAGAATATGTGTTCCCAGGTGCAAGGCCATGTAAATTGGAACAGTTTTTCACGTCTGGAAAAACATCACATACTGGGAGTACATTTTATAATTGCAGAAAAAGACTGCAGCACACATCAAGTCAATGATTTCGTTTCAGAATAGAACAATAAAATGTATCAATCTTCTGTTACAGCGACAGTGTGAAAAGTGTTCCCAGATACAAGGCTCTTCTCCAAGACTAATATTTAACGAAGACATCTACAATAAAGTTAAGCTTCCAGAATGAGATTTTCACTCTGCAGCGGAGTGTGAGCTGATACGAAACATCGTGGCAGATTAAAACTGTGTGCCCGACCGAGACTCGAACTCGGGACCTTTGCCTTTCGCGGGCAAGTGCTCACCCAACTGAGCTACCGAAGCACGACTCACGCCCGGTATTCACAGCTTTACTTCTGCCAGCATCTCGTCTCCTACCTTCCAAACTTTACAGAAGCTCTTCTGCGAACCTTGCAGAACTAGCACTCCTGAAAGAAAGGATATAGCGGAGACATGGCTTAGGGATGGCTGGGGGATGTTTCCAGAATGAGATTTTCACTCTGCAGCGGAGTGTGCGCTGATATGAAACTTCCTGGCAGATTAAAACTGTGTGCCCGACCGAGACTCGAACTCAGTACCTTTGCCTTTTGCGGGCAAGTGCTCTGCCAACTGAGCTACCGAAGCACGACTCACGCCCGGTACTCACAGCTTTACTTCTGCTAGTATCTCGTCTCCTACCTTCCAAATTTTACAGAAGCTCTTCTGCGAACCTTGCAGAACTAGCACTCCTGAAAGAAAGGATATAGCGGAGACATGGCTTAGCGACAGCCTGGGGGATGTTTCCAGAATGAGATTTTTACTCTGCAGCGGAGTGTGAGCTGATATGAAACTTCCTGGCAGATTAAAACTGTGAGCCCGACCGAGACTCGAACTCGGGACCTTTGCCTTTCGCGGGCAAGTGCTCTGCCAACTGAGCTACTGAAGCACGACTCACGCCCCGTACTCACAGCTTTACTTCTGCCAGTATCTCGTCTCCTACCTTCCAAACTTTACAGAAGCTCTTCTGCGAACCTTGCAGAATTAGCACTCCTGAAAGAAAGGATATAGCGGAGACACGGCTTAGCCACAGCCTGGGGGATGTTTCCAGAATGAGATTTTCACTCTGCAGCGGAGTGTGCGCTGATATGAAACTTCCTGGCAAATTAAAACTGTGTGCCCGACCGAGACTCGAACTCGGGACCTTTGCCTTTCGCGGGCAAGTGCTCTGCCAATTTTTTTTTTTTTTTTTAACAAAATATAGCAGAAAAAATTTTTGGCTTTCAAGGTGTTTCGAACCGTTACTGTAAGTTCAGCATGCTTCCCAACCTTTCCTGTTTTATTTATTTTTTATAGATTTACTACTCCTAGACCATATTTTTTGTTTTTTTTACGCTACCCCCTTTTTTTAAATTTTTTATTTGTGATGAGAATAGAATGAACATAGTATATATGAGTTCTAGGCTGCCGTTGCGCAATATAAGAAAAGAAAGGAAATGTTTTCTTGAGGTGCACAAAAGACTATCACATCATTGTCGAAAGGAAAGTTACTCCGCTGCTCTGCGAGAGAAGGAAAATGTTGAGAGGAAAATGGGAAAGAAAAAAAAAATGCCTTCTGCATTGGTGAGCATCTGAATAGTATCTTAAAATTCCGGCAAGAACTAAAGGATTCATACATACAGGCAACTGGCAACCTCTACTATCCAAATATTGTATTTGAAGCATTTAACCGTTAATTATGATTTTCAGCATATTTCCAAATATCCTCCTGTAGTCACAATGTTGGCTTATTTTAAAGTGTTCAATTTCTATGTAAGAATAATAGTCTAGGAAAGTAGCATGCCTATTCTGCATAATAAACGATGCTGTGTGGCCCATGATCCACGTTGTAGCGTTGTTTTTTGCTCGTGGATACCTCAGTTTTTGTGGCTGAGTGATCTCTAAAAGTTCTACACCACTGGGCGTCGTACGGTCTATCACTGACAATCGTTGACGAAGAAATGTTGTAATTTCTTCTGCATGTCCGCAAGTGAACCTATGAAGGAGCGTATCGACTCTTCCGCATGCGTCACAGTTGGGCGTTGGATGAAGGCCTATTTTATGTAGCTTTTCATTCGTTGCTACTTTATCGTTGACTGTGAGATACCAGTCGGCTATGACGCGTGATGGTAACATGTCGTTGTGCACATTCCGCCATATTATACTCCAATGTGTATGTGGATATTTTCTTCGAGACGATTCCTGTGGTTTGTTGTCATGAGAAGGTCATAAAGCTTCCTGTTCGTCAGGCTTCCGGTATCGACGATGTTGTGTCGAATGTAGCTCATTTCCATGTAGTACAGTCGCACATGTCGGTAAGAAAGTGGAATGCCGGCGATATTAACGGGTGGGTCCAAGCTATGAGGTTTCCACCGCTGAATGAGGTTTCTGGTGAGACTGGTCCTCCGGGTACGAAACTCCTTCCTGATGCGATTTAGGAGCAGGGTGACACATCTTTTGTGTACTTTAATGAGGTTAAGGTCACCTTTGGACGAAGGTAAGGTTAAGGTATCGAATTGAACTTTGAAAATATGCCCCCTAAAAATAAACCAACATAACGCTTGTTGTATACTCTTGGCTAGGTGGTCGGAGATTGGTAGAATTTGCGCCAAATAATTCATCTTGCTCGTAATGGCGATCTCGATGGTCTTAACTTTCTGTAGTATGTTCAAGTCACGGTCGGAGTGAAGCATCAAAGCAGCACGTAATTTATTAAGCATGTGTGACCAGTTCTTCGTCAGGAATTTGTCTGGTTTGGCTTCAAAAGTAACACCGAGGGTTGTGTGAGAATCCTTTACCTTGCACCAGGTAACATGGGATATGTCTCCGATACCGCCACCGATTTGCAAAACTGTGGTTTTAGTTCTATTGAGTATTGCTCCTGAAAGAAACGTGAATGTTTGTAGAAGAGTTGCTGCTGACAGAAGTTGTTGCGATGATGACACAGTTACGCATATATCGTCAGCATACGCAATGCATGGGATAGTGACAGACTCGACGCTAAGCCCGATCCCGCTATGCACTAAGTTGTTCAGGAGCGGCTCTACTGCAATGGCGTACAAAATCATTGACAGAGGACATCCTTGGCGGATGGATTGCTCGATGGAAACTTCTTTTGTAAAATGGCCATTAATGAGAATCCGTGAAGAGGCGTTTGTAGTAAGTTTGCGAATTAATTCTATGAGATGAGGTCCAAATCCTAGTTTCTTCATGCTTTGAAAGAGGAAATCATGACGTACACGGTCATAAGCCTTCTCAAAATCTAGAAAGATCAGAGCGCCCTGTCCTTTAGTTTCAGAATATGAACAGATGATGTCCCTCAAATCGCAGGCAGCTGAGATTGCACTTCGACCTTGCACTGCACTGTACTGGTAACTGCCTAAAATCTTGTACATAACGGTTTGCATCCTTAGCTTAATCGATCTGGTGATGATTTTGAAGTCGGCATTCAGGAGTGTGATGGGTCGCATGTTTTCGACCTTCCTGCTGTTCCCTTTTTTTCGGTAAGGGCAGGATGATACCTTCCGTAAATGCCTTGGGTATGACTTCCAGGTGCCAGAGTTCATTCGCTATCTCGAGGGGTGTCGGACCGCGGACGTTCCAGTATCGCTGGTAAAACTCAGCGCTGAGACCATCAGGTCCTGGTGATTTCCCTTTCTTTGCACTGTGGACCGCCAGTCGGATTTCGTCCTCTGTGAAAACAGATTCCAGCTTTGCATTATCCTGTTGTGACAAGCGACAGCTCAAGGTCCTAAGAAAATCCTCGCACGAGTGTTCATCAACGAGTTGCTTCTTGTAAAGTTGACTATAATAGTCGTAGACGTGCGAGATGATGTCACGTTGCTTCGTGATGGCATTCTCAGCGTCATCAACGACGGCTTCAATCAACATGGCTTTACACCGTTTCGTCGTTCTCAGAATGTGGTACAGAGAGGCCCGTTCTTCGGCGGCAACGTCCTTGGGGTGGGCTCGCACGATGATGCCACGCATTCGTTGGCGTTGTATCGCCGTGATTTTCGCTTTATATCGTTTGATCTTTGCGTCGATGTCTCGAGAAGGATTGTTAGTGCGACTGTACAGTTCTCTCAAACAGCGATAATAAAATTCAATAGTCTGTTTCTGCCAAAAGCTTTTTTGTCGGGCGTAGCTCATGAGGGTCAGGCGTAATTTAGGCTTAGCATGCTGAATCCACCACTGTAGAACGCTAGCGTAACGACGTCGGTGCTGCTGGAGCTGTTGCCACGTTAAGTTCACCTCCTCTTCAAGTTGGGCATCCTGCAGAAGGCTGACATTCAATTTCCAGTAGCCCTTCCCGCGGTAAATTGGCTGGCGTTGTAGGTTGAGGTAACACTGATATGCACAATGGTCGGAGATGTTGACAGGAGCTATGTCACAGTTCACAGTGTGTCGCTGGAGGGCATCGGACACATAGATCCTATCTAGCCGACTGGCAGAATGACTGGTTACGAAGGTGTACGCTACCCGTTCACCGTGCAGTTGTTCCCATGTATCGTGAAGACGCATGCCATGAATTAAATGTTCAAGTTCGATACATCTGTTCGTGTTAGGAGTTTGGTCTCTGTCGTTGAGCACACAATTGAAGTCACCACCAAGGATGAGATGTTCACGATAAGCGCTAAGAAGAATGGGAACCTCGGTTTTATAAAATTTTGAACGATCTCTCTTATGAGTGCTACCTGAGGGGGCGTACACGTTAACAACCTGCACACCATTCACTCGAAGAGAAATGCCACGACCACTGGGCAGCCGCTGCACATCCGTAAAGGGTATACCGTCGCGCAGAAGGATCGCAGTGCCTACAGCATCCGGGAGATTGATGTCAATAAGAACGTAACCGGGCACTTCTAAGGCTGTGACTACCTCCTGTAGGAGGGCAATGTCGACGCTGGTACCATACAAGAAATCAGTTAGCGAACGGAATTTCACCGCACTTTGAATTCTATTGACGTTAAGTATGGTAATGTTGTAGGTTTGGCTGTCACACATGATGGTTCAGAGGACAATGAGCTCTGAGTTTTGGATCGTCCTTCTCTCCGGCTTTGAACCAAACTCGTTGGTAACGTTTGGAGTACGGAAAGAAATGTCAAAATCAATAACGGGTCAGGGAGGGGAAGGTCGCAGCGCGATGGTCATGCGCGAGAGCAGCTACTGCTGCATCTCCTCGTTTTGCTGCCACCACGGTTCATTGCTGTCGGGGTGCTGCTCGGTGCGCGCGCCGCCCTGCCCGCCACCGCCGGTTGAGTCTGTCAGCGTGGTCGCATCCGCCTGGCCACCACACGGGGCTGCGACTGACGTCAGCGAGTTCCTGCGAGAGCGCTGCTGCAGCTGCTCGCTGCTCTGCTCGCTCTTCCTCTTAGCCGTTACGGTGCTCTGATCCCTTTCAGCGCTCAGTAGTGCCTTCAGGTGTTTGGTTTGTTCACGAATGCGTTCTTGCCTCGCGGTGTCCTCGCAGCGCACGGAGCAAGAAGATTGAGGTTCAGTCTCGCTGCCACTTTCTGACATGGGTACGGGTCCTAAATCATTCGACTTTTCCTCTTTGCTACTATTCCCTTTGCTTCTCCTTCGGCGGCCTTTCTTCGTGTCTGCTACAGTCTCTACCGATAGGGGTGGTTCAGGCAAACTGATCTGCACCCGCTCCTGTATTTCACACGGCTTAGTTTCAGAGGTGGCTGGCTGGCGCATCGTTGGTATCCAGCGGTAACTACCCCGGTGAGGATGACAGTGCCAAATCGACGTCCGTCCTACCGCGAATGTCTTTGGCACTGCATTCCACCTGAACTGGCATCTCCGCCTCGCCGCCATGTTCCGGCAGCCGGGGTGGTGGTACAGTCCCCGCGACCACCTCACTCAATAGTGGAACAAGCTTTTCACTACCGTCTGCAGGACGTTCCCGTGGAAGTTGAAATGGACGTCGACGTGTACAGTTCATCCGCAGATGTTCAGTTGAATGGCAGATCGAACAGGTAGGGGGTTGACCAATGTAAGTTACCTGTGCACGACAGCCGCCAATGGCAACATACGAAGGTATATGCTTTTTCAAGTCTACACGTAGACTTCGCACCCCGCTGTTAACTTGGTAGCGATAGGCACTCGACCATTTTTCATTTGTAATTGACAAAACAGCGCCGTACAGTGACAGAGAACGTGCAATCAGATCATTAGGGCACTCAGGTGGCACATTAAATACCCTGACGGTTCTTACTCCGTATCCCGAAGGCACGATTTGGACATTACTAATACTGCCATCATTATGACGGAATGGTCTCACACCAACATGCTCCTCAACGAATTTCTCATAAGTGTCACTCGAAATAAATTTGATAAATAACGAGTACTGCACAAAGTCCAACTGGAACGTGTCGACTATATCTTCAGGCAATTTCAAATCCTCAAAGATCCACTCATGAATTTTAAACGCCGTCGGTCGCAAGGCAGCGCGATCGAAAACACACTGAACGCTGTTCGCTCTGTTAATTGTCGACATCTTACTTACAACAGTAATACAGAAACAAACGTTAACAGCGCTCGCACACGTTGCTCAGCTCTCCACCTCAGCACTGCTCGTCACGTAAACACTGGCCCGCGCTACCGCCCGTCACCGCGCGATGTGCACTGGCCGAGTGCCGGGTCAACTGAGCTACTGAAGCACGACTCACGCCCGGTACTCACAGCTTTACTTCTGCCAGTATCTCGTCTCCTACCTTCCAAACTTTACAGAAGCTCTTTTGCGAACCTTGAAGAACTAGCACTCCTGAAAGAAAGGATGTAGCGGAGACATGGCTTAGCCACAGCCTGGGGGATGTTTCCAGAATGAGATTTTCACTCTGCAGCGGAGTGTGCGCTGATATGAAACTTGATGTATTTCTATTGTATGGACAACTGAAGACCAACAATAGGTAGAAATTAAAATGAATAAGCAGAACACAAGTGAACTGGAGCGATTTTGGTAAACTAAATAGACGTTTCGAAATACAGCTGCCAATATGTCTGAACCGAGACGTTTACCATCAGAGTACTTTATCAGTTTTGACTATGCCACGGAGACGTGGGCTTTAAATACAAAAATAGTCCAAAATATGATGGTTACAAGGCAAATAACGGTGAGATACATGGTGGGAATTACTGACAAAGAGACAGAAAAAACAAATTAACTAGCGAACAAACTGGATTCGAAAACATAATTGTGACTGCAACGAAAATGAAACAGTTCCTGTCTTATTAGTGAAAGTAGTGTTCCCCGCCCCAACACATTACTGCATCTGATTAACTCCTGAATATCTGCCCTGTGTGAAGTTGCAGACGGAGGGCAACGTTGGATAAATTTCGAGAGTAAATTCTAAATCTTCTCCCTCGGTTGGTCGCTGTTTGTTCTACGAGAGGCCTGCTTACTTTATGTTCCCTTAGGGTATCTCGTTGTGCCATAGGAACTCCTCTCCGCAGATCGCAACTTCTAACATAGTTGTTTTCGACAGTGTATATGTGTGAGGATTGCCGAAGGAATATTCACAGTCTTTTGATTTAAGAAAACAGTTACCATCTTCTTTATATGCTCGTTTGTATTGAATAAGAAAACCAGTTACATCTAGCAGTATGTCAAGGCAGACGAAAGCCAGTAAAAATCGGGAAGTCGATAGAGCGATCGCGTTGGTTAACCACAGTAGCGAGCACCTTATCTCTTGTATCTTAGATCACTGCCTTTTCTTTCTGAATTTCAATTCGTATCACATCAAAGGTTGCCTTGGGCACTTTTAACATTCTTAATCACTTTGAAATACAAAATCATTACCTGTTCACTCGATAACAGATAACGCCTTAATTTCGTCGAGCACCGACTACGTCCAACTCTTCACACTTGCCCACAGAAGACACAGTTCGTCAAAGATAGGCCATTTCGGCGAACGTTCATCACGTTAATTCCAGTCATTCGTTTCCTTCCGAAAGTTCTTTTCAATTAATGTTCCAGATATGAAACATCAGCTTGACTCCGTAATTAGTTATTTAATAATTATTAACATTTCAAGTTATACGTATCGCCGCCAATGTTGTGCGGGGGTTTCTAAGGTCCGCCTTAGCTCAACGACATAGTCTCATATCGACTGAAACTTTCCCGCACTCTGGCACACGTGTCTTGATGTCACTATAAAAGTGAATGTAACTTTGTACTGAAGTAAAACTATGACCCGTAAAGTGGCGTAAACGCCACACTGATAAGGTCTTTCATGAAGGTGAGTGATGGTTGATGAATCAAGGAAGTACTTCGCTGGATTCCAAGAGATAAGAAAACATGAAGAAGACAAACGTGTGTGCACTATCTGATGCTAAATATGTGGAAACCCGTACGTAATGCGGAATTGGACACTAGGTACGACGACAGGCAGACTCGGCAGTATGAAAGGAGACGTGAAGTGTTGTGTTGTCAGTAGAAAAGCAGCAACAGAAGGTGCGTCGGTCAGGAGAGCGCAGTCACTTCGAACGTGGACTAGTCATATGAGTGATACACTACTGGCCATTAAAATTGCTACACCAAGAAGAAATGCAGATGATAAACCGGTATTCATTGGACAAATATATTTTACTAGAACTGACATGTTATTTCATTTTCAGGGAATTTGGGTGCACAGATCCTGAGAAATCAGTACCCAGAACAACCACCTCTGGCCGTAATAACGGTCTTGATACGCCTGGGCATTGAGTCAAACAGAGCCTGGATTGCGTGTACAGGTACAGCTGCCCATGCAGCTTCAACACGATACCACAGTTCATCTAGAGAGTAGTAACTGGCGCATTGTGACGAGCCAGTTGCTCGGCCACCATTGACCAGGTGTTTTCAGTTGGTGAGAGATCTGGAGAATGTGCTGGCCAGAGCAGCAATCGAACATTTTCTGTATCCAGAAAGGCCCGTACAGAACCTGCAACATGCGGCCGTGCATTATCCTGCTGAAGTGTAGGGTTTCGCAGGGATAGAACGATGGGTAGAGCCACGGGTCGTAATACATCTGAAATGTGACGCCCGCTGTTCAAAGTGCCGTCAATGTGAACAAGAGATGACCGAGACGTGTAACCAATGGCACCTCATACCGTCATCCCGGGTGATACGCCATTATGGCGATGACAAATACACGCTTCCAATGTGTGTTCACCACGATGCCGCCAAACACGGATACGACCATCATAATGCTGTAAACACAACCTGGATTGACGTTTTGCTGTTCGTGCACCCAGGTTCGTCGTTGAGTACACCATCGCAGGCGCTCCTGTATGTGATGCAGTGTCAAGGGTAACCGCAGCAGCCATCGTCTCCGAGCTGATAGTCCATGCTGCTGCAAACGTCGTCGAACTGTTCGTGCAGATGGTTGTTGTCTTGCAAACGTCCCCATCTGTTGACTCAGGGATCGAGACGTGGCTGCACGATCCGTTACAGCCATGCGGATAAGATGCCTGTCATCTCGACTGCTAGTCATACGAGGCCGTTGAGATCCAGCACGGCGTTCCGTATTACCCTCCTGAACCCACTGATTCCATATTCTGCTAACAGTCATTGGATCTCGACCAACGCGAGCAGCAATGTCGCGATACGATAAACCGCAATCGCGATAGGCTACAATCCGACCTTTATCAAAGTCGGAAACGTGATGGTACGCATTTCTCCTCCTTTAACGAGACATCACAACAACGTTTCACCAGGCAACGCCGGTCAACTGCTGTTTTTGTATGAGAAATCGGTTGCAAACTTTCCTCATCTCAGCACGTAGTAGGTGTCGCCACCGGCGCCAACCTTGTGTGAATGCTCTGAAAAGCCAATTATTTGCATATCACAGCATCTTCTTCCTGCCGGTTAAATTTCGCGTCTGTAGCACGTCAACTTCGTGGTGTAGCAATTTTAATGGCCAGTAGTGTAAATTCATTGCGAACATTTTAACCCATCTGAAGATGTTAAAGTCCACTCTTAGTGGTGTTATTGTGAGATTCAAACGCGAAGGAACAACCACTGCTAAACCACGACCAGGCAGGCCTCCTGTACTGACGGACAGGGACCTTCGAGAATCGCGGGGCGTGTTTGTAAAAAATCGCGTGAACTCAGTGGAAGAAACCACTCGTCAGTTGCAAAGCGCTACCAGCGGTCCGGTTAGCACAATGAGTTTGCGTAGGAAGCTAAAAAGAATGAGATACCATGATCGAGCAGTTCCTCATAGGACACATTTCTGTAGTTACTGCTAAGCGAGGCGTGAGTTTGTGTAAAGAGAGACGCCAGTGGACGTTGGATGGGTGTAACGAGTCATTTGAAATGCTGAAGCACGCTGTACCACGTGGTAATCCGATGGAAGGATTTGGGGAGGATGTGAACATATTTTACAGTATCGTGCTCAATATAAATGTTCGGAGACGATGAGTGTTTGCGTATGCTTGGTACTGCAGTCACTCATAAAGCAACATGTATAAGGCAATGGTCTGTGGACAGTAACAAGCCTACAATGGAATGGATGCCCAGAGCACTGCCATGAACCAAAGGAACACTTTTGAGATGAGTTACAGCGTAGACTTCGCTAAAGACCCCGGTGTCCAATGATTTCGGCTTTTGGGGAAGAACGGGCTGTCATTCACCCACAAACAATCATACACCTCATTTGAAGTGTCCTCAGTAGAGTTCAAGTAGTCATGAAGGTGAAGGATAAACACACCCGTATTAATATCAACTAATAAGTCTCCATATACTTTTGATCAGATACTGCAAGATGAGTAGATGATATTAGAAGACATTCAGTAGCGACATGGATGGGTACAATGAAGACTGTAATATTTGGCTCAGGCTGTAGGCTGTCAGCTGGCTGATGATGAAGAGTACATCAACAACAGGTCAGACACAGTTCACACGAAAAAGGAATGATTGAAGCTTCAAGTGACTAAACAAGTTCTGCTCGTACATCCCACGTGGTGCCGTTACAAACGTTTGCAATTTGGTGGGTTTTTGCTCACTGCAACATGACGTCAGAAATTAGAGTGCACATTGGGAATACAACTGACCAGCGGAGAATGTTGCCTTGGTTAGTAGTATCCTCCACCAAAGACATCGCAATAAAGTTTCTTTATTTACTGTCACTCCAGGTGGTGCAATTCTAATGACCAACAGCGAATTTTGTGATGTGCCTTGTGCCGGTGTTATCACACGAACAGTTGTAAATGATCTCAACGGATTGTGCTGACGAAAATCTCTGCGTGTTGCTACCAAAAGAATTTGTTACTGTTATCATTAGTCTTTAAGAAATAATATTTTTAATTTTGGAGTTCACAGGAGAGGCTGTTAACCAAGCATTGCATAATTTCCACAAGTCACTTAACTCTCTCTATATGATACTGAGAATGTCAGCTTGGTGCAGTCCAAAATATCTTGGTGTTAATTCTTCTTCCACTTATGCAAATAATCTATTCCGGCAGCATCAGGCCTCAACTGATGTTGCGCTACATCATTTTGATAGTTCTGCGGATTCTACTTAACATCATTGATCTGTGTATTTTACAAAATATGTGGTAGTAAGTCCTAACTGATCCGAACAGTCGCGGAAACGCTGCTGCTGGTACCGAAGAAAGAGAGTTAGGCGAGAAATGATGATATTCGAAATGAATGGTAAGGCTCTAGTAAACAAACCAATGTAAAAGTTGAAACTATTAGCAGTGGTAACCACGGAAAGTGAGCCCCAGATGCGAAAACTATGAGACCCAAAGATATTGTTAGTTTCACAAAGCCGGCCAGAGTGACCGAGCGGTTCTAGGCGCTTCAGCCTGGAACCGAGCGACCGCTGTGGTAGCAGTGTCGAATCCTGCCTCGGGCATGGATGTGTGTGATGTCCTTAGGTTAGTTAGGTTTAAGTAGTTCTAAGTTCTAGGGGACTGATGACCTCAGAAGTTAAGTCCCATAGTGCTCAGAGCCATTTGAACCATTTTAAGAATAAGTTTCACAAAAAAGACGAAAAGAAGGAGAGTTTAAGGCCCTGTCGACGACGAAGTCATTAGAGATGACTCACAAGGTGGGATTAGGAAGTGATGGAGAAGAAAATCGTCCGTGTTCTTTTATTGCCTGCCCGTTTGAACAGTAATCCGATCGATGACGATAAATCATTACAGTAAGGACGTGTGGTCTAGGGGTAGTCGGCCTTTGGCAGCAGTGAAGTGAGGATGTCTTGTTTGCACCCCACATGTCATACAATGCACACACAAGTGTTTCCTGTTTATCTTTCCGCCATGGGAAGTGTATCGCATCCGTCTTTCAAAAGCGCCATGGCACACTCACACTATCATGCCACAATTAAGTTCTCATTTCAAGTGGACCACGCAAGACCTCGAGCACACGGAACTGAATGTCTTATCCAGGATGATCTTTATATTGCACCTCAAGACATCATTTGGATCCACTTATCAACTACTTGCAGTGTCATCTACATAAGACTCATAAATGAGGAGATACGCAGAGATATCGTATGCAGACATGCTCATGATCTCAAATGTAGATGTCTGACTGCCATACAGGGACTATCACGATAGACCATTGGTCTCCACACTCTGAGGGTCTTCGAACTCCCTTTCTAAATGCTGTCAGCTGTTGTAACGACTGCGTTCAAACCGTAGAGTAACGTTATAACCCACGTGTATGGAAAGTAACAAATATTTGAGACATATCACATGATAAACTGTGTTTGGCAAATTACGGTTGAATTGACTAAACATGTACCATGCTACTTAATTACCGGCGGTTGCAGGGCCATCGTCACGTACAATGGACAGCTGCGTGTTTGTACCGGTTGCAGCCGGGAACGCCATGTCCGATCGGCATATACCGAACACAGACTGTTTCAGACACTGGTCGGCGACTTTGCACCCCCAGCGACGCCCACCTCTCTTCCACCGCATGGTGGCTACGAAAGCGACAGATGTTCTTGCCCAGGACTGACACACTCTGCTGCCATCGACGGTCAATGACAGCATGGTGAACCTCGCACCTCCTTTCACGATGTCTTCAGCCAAAGCAAAGCGACCATTCGCGTCCACAAGCTGGCCTACTTGAGAAGATGGATATCGAAGCAGGAGTGGTATCAACTTTTGCCTTCCTACTGACAGGGATGGGTCAGATGACTGCCCCCAACAATCTGATACAGAACAATATGTCCGCAAACAGTGGTAACCGCGAAAACGCAAGAAGCAGCGCCATACATCATATGACGATTGCCTTCTTCTGATGTATGAACTGGACGAGGACCCACCACTGGAAGATGTAAAGGACTCTACCACCTAGGTGTCAGATAGAATTGGCCCCATCCCCACCAATGCAGCCCACCTGTCTCTTCACAATGTCGCAGTGACTACAGCACCTACACCTGCCGCTGATAGTCCACTCTCTCCTGCTGAGCATGTGTGCAAGTGCTCCATTGACAGTAGTCCTCAGCGGCTATCAACTGCCACATCTGACTCTTAGGGAGAAGACATCAAGGATGAATCAGAGCATCCCGTGAGTGCCGAGGGCAGGGGTGGCCCCTTGGCTGTGTCCAGCACTGTTTGTCACAATGACCACGGCTGCAGTGGCAGCTTTGATTGGGATACCCATGGTGGCCGCAAACGTTCTTCCCAAAGATGCCGAGTATTTCCCTCAGTCACACTCATAAATATTTATGTGCCATTTGGATCGGGTTGTCATCATGAACGATATACCTTCTTCGCATATGCGGGGAAATCAAGATGCCTTTGTACTGGGATAGAATTCTAACTGCACCCAAGTGTCCAAGGATCTGTTAGTACATCGCTCTCCATAGGCAGAACTTACAACAGTTGTCAATAACTTCCAGGTTGTGGAATCATGGGCAGACATTCACGGTGACTGGCCTGGTTTTATGCACTATACTAGCCATTCCTCTACCCACAATGACTGGGTTTATGTCTCATGCTCTATCGTCAGGAGAACGAGAGTTGCTGAAGTGTGGAACATATTGTTTTCAGAAAATGTGACATATTTCTGTGCCACCATCCTTGGCTGTCAGAGGGTATGGCACAGCTGTGGTTCATGAAAGTGGATGTGCCCCACCTCGCTTCTTTGGAATGTCAGCAGCTCATAGAAGATACAAAGAACTCCAGTATTCACTGGCGCCTACCAGTTTGCCTATCCTTGGTGACTATTCTACACTAAGCCTACCTTCTGGAAGACCTTGATTGGCTATGGTAGAGACGTGGTGGCATGCAGGCGATTTTCCACAGACTCCTCTTACAGCATTCTATGAGACTGTTCCACACTGTAACATTCGCCCATGCAGCAAATGATGGTGAATCATTGGCGCCGGCCAGAGTGGCCATGCGGTTCTTGGCACTACAGTCTGGAACCACGTGACCGCTACAGTCGCAGGTTCGAATCCTGCCTCATGCATGGATGTGTGTGATGTCCTTAGGTTAGGTAAGTTTAAGTACACTCCTGGAAATGGAAAAAAGAACACATTGACACCGGTGTGTCAGACCCACCATACTTGCTCCGGACACTGGGAGAGGGATGTACAAGCAATGATCACACGCACGGCACAGTGGACACACCAGGAACCGCGGTGTTGGCCGTCGAATGGCGCTAGCTGCGCAGCATTTGTGCACATCGCCGTCAGTGTCAGCCAGTTTGCCGTGGCATACGGAGCTCCATCGCAGTCATTAACACTGGTAGCATGCCGCGACAGCGTGGACGTGAACCGTATGTGCAGTTGACGGACTTTGGGCGAGGGCGTATAGTGGGCATGCGGGAGGCCGGGTGGACGTACCGCCGAATTGCTCAACACGTGGGGCGTGAGGTCTCCACAGTACATCGATGTTGTCGCCAGTGGTCGGCGGAAGGTGCACGTGCCCGTCGACCTGGGACCGGACCGCAGCGACGCACGGATGCACGCCAAGACCGTAGGATCCTACGCAGTGCCGTAGGGGACCGCACCGCCACTTCCCACCAAATTAGGGACACTGTTGCTCCTGGGGTATCGGCGAGGACCATTCGCAACCGTCTCCATGAAGCTGGGTTACGGTCCCGCACACCGTTAGGCCGTCTTCCGCTCACGCCCCAACATCGTGCAACCCGCCTCCAGTGGCGTCGCGACAGGCGTGAATGGAGGGACGAATGGAGACGTGTCGTCTTCAGCGATGAGAGTCGCTTCTGCCTTGGTGCCAATGATGGTCGTAAGCGTATTTGGCGCCGTGCAGTTGAGCGCCACAATCAGGACTGCATACGACCGAGGCACACAGGGCCAACACCCGGCATCATGGTGTGGGGAGCGATCTCCTACACTGGCCGTACACCTCTGGTGATCGTCGAGGGGACACTGAATAGTGCACGGTACATCCAAACCGTCATCCAACCCATCGTTCTACCATTCCTAGACCGGCAAGGGAACTTGCTGTTCCAACAGGACAATGCACGTCCGCATGTATCCCGTGCCACCCAACGTGCTCTAGAAGGTGTAAGTCAACTACCCTGGCCAGCAAGATCTCCGGATCTGTCCCCCATTGAGCATGTTTGGGACTGGATGAAGCGTCGTCTCACGCGTTGTGCACGTCCAGCACGAACGCTGGTCCAACTGAGGCGCCAGGTGGAAATGGCATGGCAAGCCGTTCCACAGGACTACATCCAGCATATCTACGATCGTCTCCATGGGAGAACAGCAGCCTGCATTGCTGCTAAAGGTGGATACACACTGTACTAGTGCCGACATTGTCCATGCTCTGTTGCCTGTGTCTATGTGCCTGTGGTTCTGTCAGTGTGATCATGTGATGTATCTGACCCCAGGAATGTGTCAATAAAGTTTCCCCTTCCTGGGACAATGAATTCACGGTGTTCTTATTTCAATTTCCAGGAGTGTAGTTCTAAGTTCTAGGGGACTGATGACCACAGAAGTTAAGTCCCATAGTGCTCAGAGCCATTTCAACCATTTTGGAATCATTGGCCAGGCACAGATCACCACCCTCACATGCCACCACCTTGAAGGAATGACCACCAGGACACGCACTCAAGGCAGAGTTGCTCAGGAGGGACTGTCAATATATGATATTATTTAAGAAAAATGCCATTGGCGAAGGGTCTTGATCCACATTGTCATGATGGGCGGTGCGCAGATATTCAGTGCAATATAGGGAATGCCCTTCATGCCCATTACACTAGGCTGTACTCGGATTATCGCCATCCCTCAGAGGTGATCACAGAGACCTCTCAGTTCACTTTTGGCATGATCCCTCTGGATGCGGCAACAAATTTTATTGAAAATGTAATGGAGGTTGAGGTCCTTGAAGAGAGACTAACAGGAGTCACTCATAATGGCCTCCCTGTGAAGTTCTGCCAGGTTCTCCAGCAACTGCTGGCGCCAGCCTCGACAGACACCTGCTGCGATCTGCTGTCTCTGATGGTGCAGCTCACTGGAGCGTTCCTTGAAGGACTGATCTTACCCTTACCTAAACCGTGAGGCGGATTCTGGATTTGTGATTAGTGCCCCTTTGATATTACTCAACAGTGAGATTAATATTTTTACTCAACTGCTGGCAGTATGTCTCAAGTGTGCAGTATGTTATGTGTTTAACAGGACCAGGCGTCGTTAGGCGAGCTTAACATCATGACTGTGTCTGCCCAGACTAGCCAAATGCCTGAGGTAATTGGGCTCCCTAGAGTTCAGCCAGGTCTTTGGTATAGTTGACCACGCGGTTTTGGCGGCGGTACTACCACAAATGAGGTACTTTGACTCCATAGTAGATATAGTGATGCGTCTTCTTCATGACTTGACATCCAGGGTGCTGTGCAACGGCAGTCTCATGCCAACGATCCTGATCCTGCCCTCGGTGTGATAAGGCTGTCCTCTGTCAGCGATACTGTATGTCTTTGCTATGGAAAAGCTGCTCTGTGACCTCTGACAGCGCCCCCATGAGAAAGTGACATGATGCATTTCTTGGGTTTTGATTTTACAATTCACCAGTGGAACTCGATAGCCGTCAACTTCAGGGTTCTATAAAGCTAGTTCAGAGGAGCGTTAACTGATCGCTGTTTTTGGACTCTAGGCATACTGCAGTGGGCGCGATATGCCGATGCCTATTTGGCTCATGCATTGCCCATGTTGTGCAGATAGATCTGATCACGCCGTCTCTGGCCCACTGTATGTTGCTGGCTTTGGGATCCTTTGTTAGTATGAGCATGCTACACGTTGCTCATCCTACCAAGGGACATTCAGGACAGAGTGATGCCCTTTTTGCAAGCTCTCACATGAAGAGGTGGCGACGCTGTCCATCATGTCTTACAAGCGTGCAGCTGGAGGCCTTAGTGCCAATGTGTCTGTCTCTCCTCCTGTGCTGTTATTGGACATCCCTGCGCCTTTCTTCTGCATTGGCCAATTCTTCCTTGAACTAAGTTACATCCGGACTGTACTATTGCCCACACACTTGACATCGGCGAGGGCGATATACTCCAACCTGCAACTGTGTAGGGCACCGAACTTGATTGAAAGGAAATATCCCCATACAGAGTGGCGTGTTGTGTGGCAGGCTGTGAGCACCGCCACTCTTGATACGAACGTTCAGTGCCCTTTGTACATAATGCTTAACGGGAACCAGTTGCGTCAGCCTCGCCTACATAAAATTCACCTAATGGGCCCCCCATTGTGTGTTACCAATAAAGTGATGGGTGTGGATGACCATCATCTTGTCTGCGGATTGAAGAATGAGGGCTTTATTCACGCGCTTGACTCCGACCGGATAACAGCAAAATCCTTCCAATTCACGGCTTTTCCGAGGGCAAAAACGAATTCTGTGACATGGATATGCGGCCAGGCCGTCCGCTACTTGTTCGTTGACGGTTAGAAGATAGTCCTTGATTTGTGGCACTACTTAAACGAATGGCAATGTGCGATCACGCGGAACCCCAAGTACCAGCAATATTTCTCAGATTTTCTCTGGAGGGCATTCCATAACCCATCTCACAGCTGGATTACCTACTACAGGAGAAGTTGAGCCACAAACTCTTTTTGTTACGACTGAACTACCAACGGCTAGCACATTGTTGTGAGGAGATGTGGATGGATAATTCTGTAGCGAGTAGCGTCATAGAGCGGCCTCACGTCTTATCGAGACCACCTCTCTCGTTTTTCTTCCAATTTGGTAGGCAACAGGGAACGGTTTCCATTTACCTTCGCCTTGATATTCTGAGGCATGCCATAGTATGAGCTTTTGCAACACATTAATGTTGGCATAAAAAAATCTTTTCTTCTTTTTCGTGATGCATTTGGGCCTCTGGGTTCCTCTACCCTCCACCCTTCTTAGGCCAGGCCTTTGGTTGCGACCTCTGTCAGCTTTTCTCCCGATTCCCCCACCCTTTTGGAAATTAGGAAACAACAGTGAAGTGCATCCCTGATAACCGAGAGATCTTGGGATTGAAACTCGGTCACCCACAGATTTTTCAGTCTTCGTTTTAATCTAAAAAGAGGGAGTTAGAGTATTTGACTTATAATACGAATTTACTCAGTCCCCGGTTCGAAGCCTGCAACTGCTTGAATTTGGAATAAAAATGATCGGCAGTGGCAGCGAACTTCTGGCTTAGGAAGTCACCTTAATTCTTCCACTTGTCAAGAAGGTGGAGGAATGGACAAAGGTTCAGGGCACTCCCTTGGGGCGGGAAGCTGTCCGTAAAAGGCGGAAGAATCAGCTATTATCAACTGCAAAAGGCTGCAGAAGCCAATGGAAACGACTGCAATAAAGGCACATAATGTGTATCCACAGGACATGTGGGTTATAACCGAAAAAGTATCGTCATGATCTCTCCATTGGCAAAAGATTCCAGACTAGTCTCCCATTCAGATCTTCAGGAGGGGACTGCTAAGGGGAAGGTAACCTTGAGAAAAATAAACTGAATAACTAACGAGAGGATAATGTTCTACTAGCTGGGACGTGGAGAGTCAGAAGTTTGAGCGTGATAGGAAATGTGGTAGAAAATCTGAAAAGGGAAATGCAGAGGCTCAATCTAGATATAATGGGGGTCAGTGAAGTGATACAGAAAGAAGACATAGATTTCTCGTCAGATGAGTATAGGATAATATCAACAGAAGCAGAAAATGGTATGATCAGAGTAGGATTCGTTGTGAATAGGAAGATAGGGCAAAGATTGAGCTTCTGTGAACACCTTAGAGATAGAGTTGTTTTAATCAGAACTGACAGCAAACCAACACCAACACCAACAGTTGAAGTATACTTGTCGATGTCGCAAGCAGAAGATGAAGAGGCAGAGAAAGTATATGAGGATATTGAATGGATAATTCAGTACATAAAGAGGGATGGTAATCTAATAGTCATGGCGGATTGGAATGCGGTTGTAGGGTAGAGAGTAGAAGGAAGGGTTATGGGATATATGGGTATGGTATGAGGAATGAGAGAGGAGAAAGACTAATTGCGTTCTACATAAATTTCAGCTTGTAATAGCGAATATTCCGTTCAAGAATCACAAGAGGAGGAGGTTTACTGGAAAAGGCCAGGACTTATGAGAAGATTTCAATTAGATTACATCATGGTCAGGCAGAGATTGTGAAATCAAATACTGGTTTGTAAGGCATATCCAGGAGCAGCTATAGATTCAGATCACAGTTCAGTAATGTGGTATCACGTATCGATACCACCGTATGGGCGCTGCAACAATGGAATTGCGATAGTGGTCGAGATCTGATGGAGCCAGCTGTGTGCGCCCACTGAGCCATGCCTCCCGTGACTCTCCACCACGAGCACCCTGCTGTGTGCGCCCACTGAGCCATGCCTCCAGTGACTCTCCACCACGAGCACCCAGCTGTGTGCGCCCACTGAGCCATGCCTCCAGTGACTCTCCACCACGAGCACCCAGCTGTGTGCGCCCACTGAGCCATGCCTCCAGTGACCCTCCACCATGAGCACCCAACTGTGTGCGCCCACTGAGCCATGCCTCCAGTGACTCTCCACCACGAGCACCCAGCTGTGTGCGCCCACTGAGCCATGCCTCCAGTGACTCTCCACCACGAGCACCCAGCTGTGTGCGCCCACTGAGCTATGCCTCCAGTGTCTCTCCACCACGAGCACCCAGCTGTGTGCGCCCACTGAGCCATGCCTCCAGTGACTCTCCACCACGAGCACCCAGCTGTGTGCGCCCACTGAGCCATGCCTCCAGTGACACTCCACCACGAGCACCCAGCTGTGTGTGTCCACTGATCCATGCCTCCAGTGACTCTCCACCATGAGCACCCAGCTGTGTGCGTCCACTGAGCCATGCCTCGAGTGACTCTCCACCACGAGCACCCAGCTGTGTGCGCCCACTGAGCCATGCCTCCAGTGACTCTCCACCACGAGCACCCAGCTGTGTGCGCCCACTGAGCCATGCCTCCAGTGACTCTCCACCATGAGCACCCAGCTGTGTGCGCCCACTGAGCCATGCCTCCAGTGACACTCCACCACGAGCACCCAGCTGTGTGCGCCCACTGAGCCATGCCTCCAGTGACTCTCCACCAAGAGCACCCAGCTGTGTGCGCCCACTGAGCCATGCCTCCAGTGACTCTCCACCACGAGCACACTGCTGTGTGCGCCCACTGAGCCATGCCTCCAGTGACTCTCCACCACGAGCACCCAGCTGTGTGCACCCACTGAGCAATGCCTCCAGTGACTCTCCACCACGAGCACCCAGCTGTGTGCGCCCACTGAGCCATGCCTCCAGTGACTCTCCACCACGAGCACCCAGCTGTGTGCGCCCACTGAGCCATGCCTCCAGTGACTCTCCACCACGAGCACCCAGCTGTGTGCGCCCACTGAGCCATGCCTCCAGTGACTCTCCACCACGAGCACCCAGCTGTGTGCGCCCACTGAGCCATGCCTCCAGTGACTCTCCACCACGAGCACCCAGCTATGTGCGTCCACTGAGCCATGCCTCCAGTGACTCTCCACCACGAGCACCCAGCTGTGTGCGTCCACTGAGCCATGCCTCCAGTGACCCTCCACCAAGAGCACCCAGCTGTGTGCTCCCACTGAGCCATGCCTCCAGTGACTCTCCACCACGAGCACACTGCTGTGTGCGCCCACTGAGCCATGCCTCCAGTGACTCTCCACCACGAGCACCCAGCTGTGTGCACCCACTGAGCAATGCCTCCAGTGACTCTCCACCACGAGCACCCAGCTGTGTGCGCCCACTGAGCCATGCCTCCAGTGACTCTCCACCACGAGCACCCAGCTGTGTGCGCCCACTGAGCCATGCCTCCAGTGACTCTCCACCACGAGCACCCAGCTGTGTGCGCCCACTGAGCCATGCCTCCAGTGACTCTCCACCACGAGCACCCAGCTGTGTGCGCCCACTGAGCCATGCCTCCAGTGACTCTCCACCACGAGCACCCAGCTGTGTGCGCCCACTGAGCCATGCCTCCAGTGACCCTCCACCATGAGCACCCAACTGTGTGCGCCCACTGAGCCATGCCTCCAGTGACTCTCCACCACGAGCACCCAGCTGTGTGCGCCCACTGAGCCATGCCTCCAGTGACTCTCCACCACGAGCACCCAGCTGTGTGCGCCCACTGAGCTATGCCTCCAGTGTCTCTCCACCACGAGCACCCAGCTGTGTGCGCCCACTGAGCCATGCCTCCAGTGACTCTCCACCACGAGCACCCAGCTGTGTGCGCCCACTGAGCCATGCCTCCAGTGACACTCCACCACGAGCACCCAGCTGTGTGTGTCCACTGATCCATGCCTCCAGTGACTCTCCACCATGAGCACCCAGCTGTGTGCGTCCACTGAGCCATGCCTCGAGTGACTCTCCACCACGAGCACCCAGCTGTGTGCGCCCACTGAGCCATGCCTCCAGTGACTCTCCACCACGAGCACCCAGCTGTGTGCGCCCACTGAGCCATGCCTCCAGTGACTCTCCACCATGAGCACCCAGCTGTGTGCGCCCACTGAGCCATGCCTCCAGTGACACTCCACCACGAGCACCCAGCTGTGTGCGCCCACTGAGCCATGCCTCCAGTGACTCTCCACCAAGAGCACCCAGCTGTGTGCGCCCACTGAGCCATGCCTCCAGTGACTCTCCACCACGAGCACACTGCTGTGTGCGCCCACTGAGCCATGCCTCCAGTGACTCTCCACCACGAGCACCCAGCTGTGTGCACCCACTGAGCAATGCCTCCAGTGACTCTCCACCACGAGCACCCAGCTGTGTGCGCCCACTGAGCCATGCCTCCAGTGACTCTCCACCACGAGCACCCAGCTGTGTGCGCCCACTGAGCCATGCCTCCAGTGACTCTCCACCACGAGCACCCAGCTGTGTGCGCCCACTGAGCCATGCCTCCAGTGACTCTCCACCACGAGCACCCAGCTGTGTGCGCCCACTGAGCCATGCCTCCAGTGACTCTCCACCACGAGCACCCAGCTGTGTGCGCCCACTGAGCCATGCCTCCAGTGACTCTCCACCACGAGCACCCAGCTGTGTGCGTCCACTGAGCCATGCCTCCAGTGACCCTCCACCAAGAGCACCCAGCTGTGTGCTCCCACTGAGCCATGCCTCCAGTGACTCTCCACCACGAGCACCCAGCTGTGTGCGCCCACTGAGCCATGCCTCCAGTGACTCTCCACCACGAGCACCCAGCTGTGTGCGCCCACTGAGCCATGCCTCCAGTGACTCTCCACCATGAGCACCCAGCTGTGTGCTCCCACTGAGCCATGCCTCCAGTGACTCTCCACCACGAGCACCCAGCTGTGTGCACCCACTGAGCCATGCCTCCAGTGACTCTCCACCACGAGCACCCAGCTGTGTGCGCCCACTGAGCCATGCCTCCAGTGACTCTCCACCACGAGCACCCAGCTGTGTGCGCCCACTGAGCCATGCCTCCAGTGACTCTCCACCACGAGCACCCAGCTGTGTGCGTCCACTGAGCCATGCCTCCAGTGACTCTCCACCACGAGCACCCAACTGTGTGCGCCCACTGAGCCATGCCTCCAGTGACTCTCCACCACGAGCACCCAGCTGTGTGCGTCCACTGAGCCATGCCTCCAGTGACTCTCCACCACGAGCACCCAGCTGTGTGCGTCCACTGAGCCATGCCTCCAGTGACTCTCCACCACGAGCACCCAGCTGTGTGCACCCACTGAGCCATGCCTCCAGTGACTCTCCACCATGAGCACCCAGCTGTGTGCGCCCACTGAGCCATGCCTCCAGTGACTCTCCACCACGAGCACCCAGCTGTGTGCGTCCACTGAGCCATGCCTCCAGTGACTCTCCACCACGAGCACCCAGCTGTGTGCGTCCACTGAGCCATGCCTCCAGAGACCCTCCACCACGAGCACCCAGCTGTGTGCTCCCACTGAGCCATGCCTCCAGTGACTCTCCACCACGAGCACCCAGCTGTGTGCGCCCACTGAGCCATGCCTCCAGTGACTCTCCACCACGAGCACCCTGCCGCAGCAGTGAAGGATGGCCAGTGGTAGTTAAGCAGCCCGCTCTTGCTCGGAGCCTCTTCTCTACAGAACACCATGCAGATGCTGCCTGCAGGCGGCTCCAACACTGTTGCTGTTACTGTATGAGACGAACTCTATTTCTTGGTGCATCATTTGTAATGGGTCTTCCTATGTTTGGAAAAACACAGCGCGGGGCAAATAAAAGCGGCCCGGACGATATCATCAACATTTTGTAGCCATTTGTGGCAGCATTAACGGAGGAGGAAAATTCCTAGGGTTACTTCCATCAGGATGGAGCAACTGCCCATGCACCCGGCCGAACCTTGGACCACATTTACAGAATCTTCACGCCTGACAGAGTTGTTAGCAGGGGTCATTCTGGACACGGCTCTAGCTGGCCACCCAGGTCACCTGATCTGCCATTGTGCTATTACTTGTTGTGGGGAGCCCTCAGGTCTAAGATGTATCATAACAACCCTCCGAGTCTATAAGAACTGCATCATAACATTTTGGATGAGACTGAAGCAGTTCCAGCAGTCCAGCTTCAATCCGCCTTCAGCAGTTTGCTGAGCAGGCCCAGAAGTGCCGAGATGAATTGTGGTCACTTTTAACATCTGCTATAATCATGTTAGTACTGTATTTCTTTCCCTCTGCTGTGTATCTTAGTACTCTAGAACTCTGTTCTTCAGGCCACTTTTGTTTGTCCTACCCTGTACAAGTTAAGTAAATCTTCTGTTAGCTTTGTTTTCGGCAATCATTTCGACTCTTGTGCAGATTCCTTACGACGACAGTTGCTGCAAAACTCTGTAGCCTACCTCTCCTTACCTTTGTGTATGCGGCCATTACACAACAAGTACTGAAGAAGAGTAGGCTGAAATTTAGGAGACTGCTCAGGAAGAATCAAAGAGCAGAGACAGAGAAGTGGGGCACTGAAATACTAAAGAATAAAGAGGTACGCTTCAAGTTCTCTGAGGCTATAGATATTGCTCAGCACATGGTTCTGTAGAAGAGGAATCGACATATTAAAAAGGAGCAATCACAGAATTTGGAAATAAATTGGGAACAAACAGGAAGTGCAAGGAAGCTGAGGCGAAAAAGCTGCATAAAAAATGTGGATAAATCAAAAAAGAAATGATTGTTGGAAGGACTAGCTCAGCTTATAGAAATGTCAAAATAACATTCAGTGACATTAAAAGCAGGGGATGTAACATTAGAAGAAACAGGAATCGATAGTGAAGAGCTAGGGGATCCAGAATTAGAATCAGAACTTAAAAGATCGTTGGAGGATTTAAGATCAGATACGGCAGAAGGGATAGATAACATTCCACTGAAATTTCTAAAATCGTTGGGGAAGTGGCAACAAAACGACTGTTCTTGTAGGTGTGTAGAATGTATGGTACTGGTGACTGGAGGCGGGCCAAACGGTTATTTTGGACCAACCATTATCACGGTTACAGTAATTTTTATAACCATTATTTTTAACGATTACAAATAACTGCCAGTTATTTTTCACTACCCAATACTTCCGACGAGGTTACAGTTAAATAACGAATTAGGTGGATGGTTCAAATGGCTCTACGCACTATGGGACTTAACATCTAAGGTCATCAGCCCCCTAGAACTTAGAACTACTTAAACCTAACTAATCTAAGGACATCACACACATCCATGCACGAGGTAGGATTCGAACCTGCGACCGTGGCGGTCGCCCGGTTCCAGACTGAAGCGCCTAGAACCGCTCGGCCACACTGGCCGGCGAAGTGGGTGGAATCCATCAGTTTAGTTATCAGTATAATTATAACTGCAAGTAGTGCAAAGTGGCAGGAATGTCGTATGAATCGTGCCATAACCTTAGTTAATTAACTGTACGGTACATTTCAGTTTATGTTTGGACGGTTATTGGGATTTCATACTATATATATATGTAAGTTATCCGTCGCTATTAGAAATATTATTCTCGCAGGTGCAACAGAAAGTACACGGAACTACACAACAGCACAGTTTAAGTGAAATGTTAAAAAACTTGCTGTTTTGAAGTATGAACTAATACGTAAGATAAATACTGTAGGTTACATTCAAAGCTTAATTTCTTCTGCTGTTCACTTAGCAGAATAAGTGTACAGGGTTGTAATACAACACAAAAATATTCGTAACGTGATAGATTCATTTATTCCATTTGAGGAAAATGTGAGTACGCTAATCCAAGTTTTAGGTGAAATGTGGAAAATTGCTGGATTTATTCGGCTACCGCGAGGGTCTTAATTTTTTTGGGAGAATGACTAATTACTTTTCTCCAAGCCTTCAGTTTGTTATGTATCTCTTACATTTGGCTCTACTGTACGCAGAATTCCAGTGGATGACTGTTTGTGTTAACCTCGTAAGGGTAACAGATTTAAACGCCTCAGACATCAAAATGGTTCAAATGGCTCTGAGTACTATGGGACTTAACATCTGAGGTCACCAGTCCCCTAGACTTAGAACTACTTCAACCTAACTAACCTAAGGACATCACACACATCCATTCCCGAGGCAGGATTCGAACCTGCGACCGTATCAGCCGCGTGGTTCCCGATTGAAGCGCCTAGAACTGCTCTGCCACCGCGGCCGGCGCCTCAGACATCATTACGATACCATTTTACTCTGTTGATCATCTAATTCTTCTTTTGGTATCCAGGTTGTGACAGTCTGAATTAATAGTATTGATGTGAGGAATACGAATTTGCAGCAAATTATCAGAAGGTTCCTAATAACTTAATTTCCTGTACTGAGGAATACTTTACCTGTCGATTCCATGTTTTGCTTTTTTTTCCTTCTGTCACACATCTGAGGCAATAATAAACACTTCGTCGGTCAATGCTAGCTGCCTGCTTTGACTTTTCTTTCTCTTTTCACAATTTAACACCATGACAGTTAACTGTCTGAATACAGGCTAATTAATGAATGAGACAGATGAGCACTCAAAATGAAGCGCGAAGCTGTGCATATTAACAGAATCTCAACATAGCAATAAGTGCACTGACAAATTTTTTAGTGTTGCTTAACATAATGGTAAATGAACTGACTTGAGCTCTTTGAAAACAAAAAAGCGGATATTATTCAAAATTGTTCATGAAACAAGCACAAGCAGTAGTAGGCTGCAATATAAAGAAATCTAAACTTTTATTTAAATACCACTGACTAAGTGTCTGACCTGATTATTGTTGTAACCATACCTGTATTTATTCCCAATATGCCCCTCCATCAAATGGTTAATTTGTCATACTTATGTTTGAAGTGTAAATATTCCATTGTACAATTTTCCTGTGTAAAACTATGTAGAAAATGTTTCTAAGTCAGTGGCCAAAAACTAATTAAATAAATGAAGCCGATTTGCAATGGATGCGTGCAAACTGAGAAAACTCATTTTTCTCTTAGTAAAGCCACAAAGCTAAGTTTCACCAAATTACACATTTTTTTTTTTTTTGGTACTCAGGTTGGTGAGATACACTTTGATGAGATTGATCTGATCCAGCACCAGCACTTTTGTCATCATAAGCATTAGGGATGTGGTATACTTTGAGAAGATACACAACTATTTTCCATCTCCTATAATACTCAAATATTTCAGTAACCCCCAAGAAAATATTTATGAGTTGCATACTCTTTACAGTGTTTCTTAGCTTTTCATGCTGTTTGTAAGACTACTGCTAGTACTATCAGTCTAGTAGTAACAACACAAAGAAAAACAAGGACACGAAACGAAAATCAATACCCTCTAACACAACTAAAGGCCGGAAAGAGAATGACACGTGTTCAGGAAATACAAGACGTGAAGAGAATAGAATCCCGTCATTTGTCAACTCGCTGGAACCGCCGATGGACAGTGGTTATTTCCGTAGCAGTACGAAAATATTTTGTTCACTCCAGTGACTATCCTCTCTGGAAATATCACCGGGTTCTACGATATTTAACTGGCGGCAGCAGTCACCAGCATCGAGGTTAACTGTAATGGTAACCCTTTAACTGCCAGAAAAGAGAACTGTGAGCGAATAAGATGACTATCAGCGAAAAATACCTCTGACACTTATTTCCATAGCGCTCGAATTCCTGACTGTAACTATTTGCACTACTCGCCTAATCTAAACTGACAAACAGAACTGTGATTCAAGGTGACGACCGTACATGTGCAATGTCTTTACGGTCGTTCCTATCAGCCACCGTTCAGACATTAACTTCATTTAATTGTTTGTGATGAAAGTAGAAGAGCGCTCGAATTAGTACACAGTTCTATCAACAGATGGCGCGCAGTTTCACAGTTATTTCCATGACCTACAGAACAGCTTTCAGTTCGTCTATCCCTTTCCATTGTAGCCATATTTCAGATGAGTTGACGCGAAAGGGTAGTACGATCTTCGGTAAACAAATGGCGCGAGACACTGTTGGCAGTTATTCAAAAAACTGCTGGTATCAGATGAGCGGTTATCAGCGGACAGCTACTTCTCAGTAACAGTTATTTCTAACTGCTACGTTAGTTTTGCCACCTCTACTGGTGACATACCAGAGGACTTTCTGAAAAACACCATCCACAGAATTCAGAAGATTGCAAGAGCCGAAAAGTGCGAGAACTACAACACAGTCAGCTTAACAGCTCATATATGCAAGTTGCTGCCAAAAATAATACTCAGAAAAACGAAGAAGAAAACGGAGGATCGGTTATATGACTATCAGTTTGGCTTTAGGAACGGCAAAGGCACCAGAGAGGCAGTTCTAACGTTGCGGTTGAGAATGAAAGTAAGACTGAAGAAAAATCAAGACACGTTAATAGGATTTATCGACCTGGAGAAAGCATTCGAAAATGTAAACTAGTGTAACATGTTTGAATTGCTGAGAGAAACGGGGGTAAGCCATAGGCAAATATAGGTAATATACAATAAGCATCAAGAGGGAACTATAAGAGTGGAAGACCCAGAGCGAAGTACTCGGATTAAAAAGGGTATGAGACAGAGATGTAGTCTTTCGCCCCTATTGCTCAGTCTATACAATGAAGAAGCAATGACGGAAATAAAAGAAAGTTTCAAGAGTGGGATTAAAATTCAAGGTGAAAGCGTATCAATGATAAGATTCGCTGATGACATAGTTATCCTAAGTGAAGGTGAAGTAGAATTACAGGACTTGCTGAGTGGAATGAACAGTCTAATGAGTACAGAATATGGATCAAGAGTAAATCTAAGAAAGGCGAAAGTAGTGTGAAGTAAGAGAAATGAGAACAGCGAGAAACTTAACATCAGAATTGGTGGTCACGAAGTAAATGAAGTTAAGATATTGTGCTACGTAGGTAGAAAGGGCATAAATAGCTGACTAGCACTGGCAAAAAGGGCATTCGTGACCGAGAGAAATCTAGTAGCATCAAACATAGGGCTTGATCTCAGAAATAAATTTCTGAGAATGTACGTTTTGGAACACAGAATTGTATGGTAGTGAGACATGGACTATGGGAAAACAGAAAATCATCGAAACATTTGAGTTGTGGTGCTACAGAAGAATGTTGAAAATGCGGTGAGCCGGTAAGGTAAGGAATGAGGAGATTCTCTGTAGAATCTGCGAGAAAAGGAATATATGGAAAATTCTGACAAGAAGAAGGGACAGTATAAGACGTCTGGTAAGACTTCAGGGAATAATTTCCACGGCTCTAGAGGGAACTGTAGAGGGTAACTCTGTAGAGGAAGACAGAGATTGGAATACACCCAGCAAATAATTGAGGACGTAGGTTGCAAGTGTTACTCTGAGGTGGAAAAGTTGGAACAGGAGAGGAATTTGCGGTGAGCCGCATCAAACCAGTCACGAGACTGATGACTTGTTACAAATAGGAAACAGCGAATCCCCCTGGCGTTTTTAAGCGAAGAATTTCGGTTTCCAGACTCTGAGGGTTTCGTCTGTAAGAGTTTAAGTGTCTGGCAGAAAAGATGGAGGATTTTTCTACAGAATCGCATATGCGAAGTTACGGGAATGTTGCTAATCCGTGAGTGCTGCGGCCAAACTTGTCGCTGCGTGGAACTGTGCCTTAATACATCTCATGACTCAGTCTGTCAAACTGGTACACGTTCAGACCTCGTCTTGGAGACAAACCTTCAAGTACTGTGGTTACGGCAACAGATCTTTGTTGCAAGAGGGGCCGTTAGGTACGGTAAGAGAAAAATGGCTAGTGCGCACGCCCAAAACGAATAGCCTAGTTCTGAAGGCGAACATTAACGGTCCCATTGTTAAGCAGCTATTACACAATGCGCGTAAACCGTACACCTATGCACCAGCGCCCCAAGCGTGCATATCTGTAACTACTTGCTGGTTTATGTAGACCTATTACCATCCACGCTGGATATACTTGGCGCACATGCTCTCTTGTAAAGTCCTTCGTTCTACCGCGCGAAACACAGGGGAACCTTGTGACATATTGAAACGTCATTCCTTCAAATTATTTATGTGAGCTAAAGACTCCTATTTAGTAAGAAATTGTTTTTTATCATTATTTATAAAGTAATTGTTATTCTATTATGTAGGTTACTACTGTTCTGAATTACAGACTCGACAGTTAGTTTTGTATTACGACACTTGGTTACACAGGTACATGTGTACCTAAATTTACATTTTGCACATGGAGGACCTACTTGTTTTTGGAGGTATTACCCTGGCAGTGACAATAAACCTTCGGATTAGGGCAGAGACGAAAACGAAAAGCCAGACGTTATTGAGTTCGACCCTGGCTGAAAGCAAGGAACGAAAGCAGAGGATTATATTGCATATGAAAGAAGTGAGGATAAAAGATCCGCAAGAATTTAGGAACTTCGTCAGGCTGGACATGGCCTGTTTCGAGAAGCTGCTGTCTATGATAGAAGGTGGAATTAGCAAGTGTGACACAGTTACGGGGGAAACTATCACGCCTTCTAGAACGTAAGAATTAAATAATACATTTGTATGTTTTGTGATCATACCAGCCTAGGTCACTGATAAAATACCAGTACATGCCCTGTTAAGTAGCAGGCTGGTTGCAACATTACGTTTCCTAGCGACTGGGGAATATTTAAGAGTCTGACTTTTAGCCACAGAATAGCACAGCCCACCATTTAAAAAGTTGTTGTGGGTGTATGCATTGCAATTTGCAACACTTTAAAGGATCAGAACTAAAAAGTGCACTTTTGTTATTTTTCCAAGTTTGGAAAATGAAATGCAATGTGTTACTCAGTTTTGCAGTCCTCGTCTGTAGCGCTGGGCGAAACTGTACGGACTTCGTTGCAATCACTGCCCGTTTCTCTTTTCTAGCATGCTGAAATAAAGCAAGAGATACAATCAAATCAAACATAAACTTTCGTAAGCTAAGGCAGATCAGTGCGAGGTGGGTGGTGGAAGATTTTTCATTTTCTCATTCAGTTGTGCAACGAATCCTGATCTATTTTCCAACGTGCCTGGCGCTCCGTCTCTACACACATTAATTAATAAATTCCATGACAACCATATATATTCTACACTTTCTTCAACACTGCTAAGAGTGCCACATACTGCCGTGTGCTTGTTATATCTTCACTTTTACAAAGCGCTAAAGAATACGCCACAAACTCTTTAAAAATTACAAACACAGTGTTTTACAAGTTGGCTCTGCAAGTCGTCTGCCATAACCAGTGTGGGATGCATGATCCTCTTGTTTGATAACGGTGCCACGTGAAATCGCCCTACCTTAAATGGATTTGAAGACTGAAGTGCAACTACCAAATATTCTTTTATTAAATCGCCATGAAATGACCCAGTGACTTTGCTAAAAGTAATACAGTTTTGGAGCTCACTCGATACTAATCGAAAATCACCGTGTAACGTTATATGCATATTACTCAGAAAGAAAGATTGCCAACGTATCGTATTATGATACAGCGGGTACATAGATACACCTTTCCTCGCTGTATGCCTGAATTTAGACGCTTAACGCCTCTTCGCTCCATTTCATTTCTATAATACGAAGTAATCAGCAGAAAAAAAAAATGCTGTCACAAACAGCTAGTATAAAAGAAAATCTACTGGAAAAAAGTTAAGTTTTTTGCATTTATGAAAATCTACTTACCGAAAGAAACGCAGAAATTCCCCAAAACGAAAATCTGAAATTAGTTACTAGCCACCAAACAATACGCGAATAACAAGCAGAAAGCACTGCGGTACCTCCTCCTGCGCATGCGCGAGTTATCGCTACCTAGTGCGCTTGCACGGATTGACGGCAGTTTAGAACTGCTCTCAATTCTGCCGCGCGGATATGTGTCTACTATTTTTTGTAGTTTCGCCTGTTCTACTGCTAGATGGCTGTCACACTAGACCAGTGCCGTTCGCGGCGGATCGTCGTGTAATACCCGCCTTCGGTACTATGTGGACCGGTGCTGGCAAGTACGGCTGCAGCGGAGGCGCCAGCTGGCGCGCCTGCCAGTTACTAAGCGGCCATTCTACGTTCGGCCCTTCCCCACTTCATCAAGTCATTAAGTGCGTAGATCAGTGTACACCGTACTTTAAGAACAGCACCGAACCTGGATCTGCAGAAAGCAATCTTTGCGCAGCATTCTCTAAAAACCAGACGCATGCAGCAGATCAGAGCTTCGCAACCAGCGCGTTTGTCGAGAAGACGGCGAGCTCACGCCTGAGAACAGCGATTGCCCCTTCCATCGTCACAGGGAACAAGGTGGATTGCCTTGTCGAGACTTGTGGAAACGAGGAAATCGATCCTGAAGGAAATGCTTGATGGAGGGGAACTTGTGGGCGCCCGTTTCTCTTTTCTGGCATGCTGAAATAAAGCAAGAGATACAATCAAATCAAACATGAACTTTCGTAAGCTAAGGCAGATCAGTGCGAGGTGGGTGCTGGAAGATTTTTCATTTTCCCATTCAGTTGTGCTACGAATGGTACACAAAAAAGGTCCGAACGCTGTTGCAGAGGCAACGGAAAAAGCATGCGAAGTTCAGAAGAACGCGAAATCCTGAAGATGGGCTAAAATTTACAGACGCGCGAAATTTGGCACGTACTTCGATGCGAGATGCCTTTAATAGGTTCCACAACGAAACATTGTCTCGAAATTTGGTAGAAAATCCGAAGAAATTCTGGTCGTATGTAAAGTACACAAGCGGCAAGACGCAGTCAATACCTTCGCTGCGCAGTGTCGATGGTACTGTTATCGACGACTGTGCCGCTAAAGCGGAGTTATTGAACGCAGTTTTCCGAAATTCCTTCACCAGGGAAGACGAATGGAATATTCCAGAATTTGAAACACGAACATCTGCTAGCATGAGTTTCTTAGAAGTAGATACCTTAGGGGTTGCGAAGCAACTCAAATCGCTTGATACGGGCAAGTCTTCAGGTCCAGATTGTATACCGATTAGGTTCCTTTCAGATTACGCTGATACTATAGCTCCCTACTTAGCACTCATATACAACCGCTCGCTCACCGATAGATCTGTACCTACAGATTGGAAAATTGCGCAGGTCGCACCAGTGTTCAAGAAGGGTAGTAGGAGTAATCCATTTAACTACAGACCTATATCATTGACGTCGGTTTGCAGTAGGGTTTTGGAGCATATACTGTATTCAAACATTATGAATCACCTCGGAGAGAACGATCTATTGACACGTAATCAGCATGGCTTCAGAAAACATCGCTCTTGTGCAACGCAGCTAGCTCTTTATTCGCACGAAGTAATGGCCGCTATCGACAGGGGATCTCAAGTTGATTCCGTATTTCTAGATTTCCGGAAAGCTTTTGACACCGTTCCTCACAAGCGACTTCTAATCAAGCTGCGGAGCTATGGGGTATCGTCTCAGTTGTGCGACTGGATTCGTGATTTCCTGTCAGGAAGGTCGCAGTTCGTAGTAATAGACGGCAAATCATCGAGTAAAACTGAAGTGATATCAGGTGTTCCCCAGGGAAGCGTCCTGGGACCTCTACTGTTCCTGATCTATATAAATGACCTGGGTGACAATCTGAGCAGTTCTCTTAGACTGTTCGCAGATGATGCTGTAATTTACCGTCTAGTAAGGTCATCCGAAGACCAGTATCAGCTGCAAAGCGATTTAGAAAAGATTACTGTATGGTGTGTCAGGTGGCAGTTGACGCTAAATAACGAAAAGTGTGAGATGATCCACATGAGTTCCAAAAGAACTCCGTTGGAATTCGATTACTCGATAAATAGTACAATTCTCAAGGCTGTCAATTCAACTAAGTACCTGGGTGTTAAAATTACGAACAACTTCAGTTGGAAGGACCACATAGATAATATTGTCGGGAAGGCGAGCCAAAGGTTGCGTTTCATTGGCAGGACACTTAGAAGATGCAACAAGTCCACTAAAGAGACAGCTTACACTACACTCGTTCGTCCTCTGTTAGAATATTGCTGCGCGGTGTGGGATCCTTACCAGGTGGGATTGACGGAGGACATCGAGAGGGTGCAAAGAAGGGCAGCTCGTTTTGTATTATCGCGTTATAGAGGAGAGAGTGTGGCAGATATGATACACGAGTTGGGATGGAAGTCATTACAGCATAGACGTTTTTCGTCGCGGCGAGAGCTTTTTACGAAATTTCAGTCACCAACTTTCTCTTCCGAATGCGAAAATATTTTGTTGAGCCCAACCTACATAGGTAGGAATGATCATCAAAATAAAATAAGAGAAATCAGAGCTCGAACAGAAAGGTTTAGGTGTTCGTTTTTCCCGCTCGCTGTTCGGGAGTGGAATAGTAGAGAGATAGTATGATTGTGGTTCGATGAACCCTCTGCCAAGCACTTAAATGTGAATTGCAGAGTAGTCATGTAGATGTAGATCCTGATCTATTTTCCAACGTGCTTGGCGCTCCGTCTCTACATACATTAATTAATAAATTCCATGACAACCCTATATTTTCTACACTTTCTTCAACACTACTAAGAGTGCCACATACAGCTGTATGCCTGTGATACCTTCACTTTCACAAAGCGCCAAAGAATACGCCACAAACTCTTTAAAAATTACAAACACAGTGTTTTACAAGTTAGCTCTGAAAGTCGTCTGCCATAACCAGTGTAGGACGCATGACCCTCTTGTTTGATAACGGTACCACGCGAAACCTCTCTACCTTAAATGGACTTGAATAATGAAGTGTAACTACCAAATATTCTTTTATTAAATCGCCATGAAATGACGCAATGACTTTGCTAAAAGTACTAAAGTTTTGGAGCTCATTTGAAGGGCACACTCTTTCGTTTTTTCTTCTTTTTTCTACTCTTCAGAGAGCTTCCTTTCAAGTTTTAAAACTTTTTATCCGTACTAAACTCCTTCTTATTTTCCGTTTCTGTATTCTTTGGCGTGATAGGACAATAGTGCCTTTGTAAACTGATCTTACTGAAAGCATTCAGTGCCTTATGAGGCATTAAATATTTTGCATACCCAGCTTGTTAGGTAAAAAGATTAGGTCTTTGCACTGCGGATTGGAATGCGAAGACATTGTCGGTGTTACACAGTGCCGCCACTTCATTGCTGCTCGTCGAGGACACCGCTGCCTTTTTTTCTTTATTTTTATTTCATCCTCCCTAAAAATGGTTCAAATGGCTCTGAGCACTATGGGACTTAACTTCTGAGGTCATCAGTCCCCTAGAACTTAGAACTACTTAAACCTAACTAACCTAAGTACATCACACACATCCACGTCCGCCGCAGGATTTAAACCTGCGACCGTAGCGGTCGCGCGGGTCCAGACTGTAGCGCCTAGAACCGCTCGGCCACCTCGGCCGGCCATCCCCCCTCACCTCATGTCGATGAAGGGGGGTTGGACTGTCATTGCCGGCAGCAATGAAATGTACAGCAATTTGCAGAAGATCACGCTGAACGTTTCTCTTCAGTCGTCGTTGGTTCCGTTCTTGCAGGATCTTTTTCCGGTCTCAGTGATGTCGGAGATTTATTGTTATACGAGATTCGTGATATTCACGGTTCACTCGTGAAGTGGTTGTACGTACCTCAGAGATGCTGTAACCCATCGCTAGTGCACCGCTTATAAAACTACGTTCAAACTCATGTAAATCTGGATAATCTGCCGTTGTAGCAGCAGTAACCTATCTATACAACTGCACCAGACACTTGTTATCTTACATAGGCGTTGCCGACGCAGTGCCGTATTCTGCCTGGTTACATATCTCTGTATTTGATTACGCATGCCTATACCAGTTTCTTTGGCGCTTCAGTGTAGTCTGCGCTATACGTTGTCGTCCAGGAGAACGTGTGTAATCGGTAACACCTGACTTTAAGAGCACAGGAAAAGCATAACAGTGATAGGTGTCCCGTAGAGCTCCCGTGTGGAAGTCGGAAGAGTGATGCTTTGTTGTCCCAGGTTCGAGCCGTGGTCATGCCAGTTTTTGTGTTACAGCACGTGTGAAACGGTTACTTGGTACAAAATATTCCTAACATGAAAAAGGACTGTTCGGTCTTTGCGGCATTTTTTATTGGTCAAATTTTTTATTGGTAGTGCGTTTTCGCTTCGTTTATTTGAAAGTAGCAAGCCTTTAGAGTACATTTGTAGTTTCACAGTATAACAAAAACAATCGTCACAGAAGCAGTGTGCGGTGGTGTTTGTATTGATTTCTGATCGTTATGTACTTATTATTATTCTTATTATTACATTGTTTACTACTAATATTATTTTTTATTATGCTTATTATTTTTTTGTTATTAGTGTTATTATTATTACCATTAGTACTTCCGTAGGTTTGCAGTTGTTTCTTTATTATTAAGCTCTGTTTGTTTATGTTTAGAATATGTTCTCCCTATAATAGGTTCACACGTATTATAGGACAAAAAATGGTATGACCAGGGCTCAAACCGGGGACCCTTGGTATAACAAACTAACGCTCTACCGGCTTCCCCGCGGCAGCTCTGTACGACAACCGCTCACAGTTACGCTTCTGCTGTGCTCCATACGTCAGGTGGTACTTATTAGTTAAAGTTTTCGCATGTTCTCCTGGACGATAGCACGTAGCACACACTGTATCGGTGATTTGGTCGATTATTGATTTACAACGTTTAGTAGCGATCTGACTGTCTGACATCTGGAGGTTTGGATGTGACTAAGCGCGGAACACGTGCTCAGCAAGGGAAGAAACTCATGGAGCCGTACAACAGAGGCAACAAGAGAAAGACGAAAACTATCATTACAAGGAAATGAAGACGGCGAAACTATCAGGGTTAGTGAACAGCTATCACAGCTTTAAGATAAAAGGACTAACACGGCCATGTTTCCGAGGCAGCTTACTGATTGGCAGCAAAGACGCCACAGTATACGTGCTGGCGTACAGAGGAGCTGACATTTCCAGCAAGCTGAACATAGTCTCACGGGCTGGTACTACTAACTGAGGAGGACGACGCTAAAACATTATTCCCGTATGCAGAATGAGCCCTGGCCAGTTTCATCTCCGAACATCCACAATTATATGTCCTACGATTTCCCCAGTGAACAATTTATTCGTTTTGTAGAAGTAGTTAAAAAACTTTTATCTAGGCACTGTTCGATCCAGTTGATTATTTTGTTACCTTCCGTTACCCGTTTTCAGAATTACAAGTATTTCCAAATTAGCATTTTTTGTGTATTTAACAACTTAATACTTGGAACACACGGAGTAATGTGGTAAGAGAACTTACATAAAGATGGGACACTAAAGAAATACCGAAATCAGTTACGCAATAGACAGATGACCCCCTGTGACCGATGACTGGATATCCATTATGACATCTTTACTTCGGATTCTGAGGTTATAAAAAATATAAGAAAGCAAGAAAAACGTTTCTGAAAAAGAGAAATATTTTAACATCTTACATAAATGTAAGCGTCAGGACACTTTCTCTGAAAGTATTCCTCTGGAATGCTGCCTATGTGGAAGCGAAACGTGGACTATAAATAGATTACACGAGAAGGTAATAAACGCTCTTGAAACGTGACTCTATAAAAGAATACTGGAGATTGTATGGGTAGATGGAATAACTAATAGTTCGTTACCTCAAACAGGTTTCAGAGGGTGTAGGTTGCAATAGTTATGCAGAGGGGAAGAGAACTGCACAGTATAGACTTCAGGCTGAATAACGCAGCAACAACATCAGCAAAAATACTGGTTTAAAATATGCCGATGATTTTTCTTCAGCGTGGCCGGGGTCACTATTCCTCACATTTCTTTCAAACTGCCGTAGTGTTACACGTATAACGTTTCACTACTAACAGCAAGTTAAGAACTCATTCAACAAATAATAGTAATAGTAATAATAATAATAATAATAATAATAATAATAATAATAATAATAATAAAGAAAGGACGAAGTCCATCAGTAATCGGCAATCCGCTGCGGCAAAAGTGCAGACACCTCGCACCCCTCAGAAAAGGAAGCGTGCAACAGATCTAGCTGACGTGTAGTGTCCACATCGTCAGATATTTATCTTGCAGATGTGTTTTCCTATTGAGCAAATTGCACGTCTGCTACCCGAGACACCGTTGAGTATAACTAGTTCTCAATCACGGAAATCATTGGTTCACGTTCGTGGAATCCGAGCCAAGTAGCTCCACTGTGCACATTGCAGAACAGGTAGGCACGTAACAGCCTCACGTCGATTACTGAGTGTACTTACGGTTCTGTTGCTGCCAGAGATCACCGGTCGTCGATAACACTGCAGATACGAACGGCTAGCGGTCGCGTCCCACAAGATAAGAAATGGCTGCTTATCAGGCCATAGATGATGCCAGAAGTGTGTATCTTCCGTATGTTACCACCTGCCTACAGTATCATATACGAGTATTGCTAATATCTGCGATGGCCGTTCACTTCCGTAATGTTTTTCAAAAAAATTAAAATGTTCATTGTAGCAGCTATATATATTTATATTAATATATTGGCTTTCGGAATATGCCCGTATAGCCATCCAAACACAGGAAATGCTATATTAAATTATTATATTCGACAATTCGTGATACACATTATTTTAAGTCCTACCCTGATAACATACGATTAACAAAGGACTGATCCGAGATAAAATAAGATTTACAATCAGAATATACGAAAACGAATAAACAAGACGAAGATGGAATACAGGATACAAAGTGGTAAAATGCTATAAGATCCTTTAATAGTAACACAATAAGAACTGATAAATCGCCGTTGGTACACGTTTGGGATACTCCCAGCTCAGTCCACATTAATTTCTATACATCTAAATTAACAGTAAAATGTTCTTTGTATGCCCTGTGAGAATTATTTCAAAAGCCATGAATGGAGAACTGAATATAAGCGCAGGTCCATGAGTACCATCTGACCAGAACTGGGGAATAGTTTACGGAAACCGGAGTTGTGTGTTATGCATCGGTATTAGCAGCTACACGAGTAAGTTTGAAGACTTGTAGGAAGCTGCTAGTGATTTGCCTGCAGATTGTTCCATGTCTTGTGATTCCGAGGTCAAGAAAATTTATATTTATATTTATTGTTC
The DNA here is from genome assembly GCF_023897955.1 of Schistocerca gregaria. Classification (NCBI taxonomy): domain Eukaryota; kingdom Metazoa; phylum Arthropoda; class Insecta; order Orthoptera; family Acrididae; genus Schistocerca; species Schistocerca gregaria. The sequence goes on from NC_064921.1 coordinate 433,723,733, forward strand.
ATATTCGATTGTAAACGTAATACTTTTATCCCGAAATCACAAGAAATGGGAAAATGCACAAATTCAAAATCTATCGAAAACAAACAGCCACAGACTGTATAATACATGTGCTGATAAGCCAAAACATGGTGGCGTTGTGGGCACGTGACGCGATAACACAATGTAAGCGGAGCAGACACGGACGGAGGATCACGGTGAAGACATGGACTGCAAATGTGGGAATCCATTTAGATAAGTGAGTGTGGCAAAGAGCAGATTATTACTACGCAGAGCCTGTGAACGAGTATCTCGAAAACGGCGAAGCTGGTCGAATGTTCGCGTGCTACTGTCGTGGGTATTTAAGGAAAGAGGTAGAACGACAGTGAAACTACCACTACGTGCTAAATGGCTGGACGTCCACAACTCTTCACAGAACGTGAGGTTCGGGAACTTGTCTGCTGCGTAAAATAGTATAGATGGTGATCTGTGACATCTCTGCCAAAGGAGCACAATACTTGTGCACGCATAAGCTTTCCTGCGCAGACCGTTCATCGTACGCTGTTGAACATGGAGCTCCGCAGCAGACCACCCCTATGCGTTCACATGTTGAACCAACGACATTGTCAGTTACGATTGCAGTGGGCACTGGACCGTCCGGATCCGACCGTCGATCAACAGAAACGTCGGCTCTTCTTGTGAATCACACTTTTGCTACTCTATGTTGTTGGTCGTCTCCAAAAACGCCATCATCGAGGTGAATGGCGGCCCGGAACCTGTAGCGCACCAAGGGCGCAGACTCGTGGGAGCAGTATTATGCTATGGGAGACATTGTCCTGTGCTTACATGGAACCTGTGGTAATAATCGAAGACACAGTGACAACTGCGAACCCCCGACATCCCTTCAAGCTTGATGTCTTTCCTGACAGCAATGTCGTCATTCAGCAATATAATTGTCCGTGTCTCGCAGTCAGAACTATGCTATAGTGGTTTGAGGAGCGTTCTAGTGAACTCACGTTGATATCTCGGCGACCAAATTCTCCTGAAATAAATCATATGGAACCCATCTAGGTGGCTATAAGGTGCTATCTCCGCGTACTCAGATCAGCGGACCTTTATTTACGCGAATTACATGACCTCTGTGTAGACAACTAATGCCACATTCCTCCACAAAACCCACCAGCAAACTATCGGACCCCTGATATACAGAATCAGTGATGCACACATCAAAAAAAGATTTGCTTCACCCCAGTTCCCAGAACTCTTGAAGATAGACGTTGATTGTGGATACTGTATCACAGACACAGTCCCTTTGACTGTTCAGAGATGTCATTAAACCCACCCAAAGATGTAAACAACCATGCATGAGCTCAGCCTATTAGACTGAGGAGGTCCGATAGCCCATCAGTTCCAGTGATTCCACCAGGAAGGAGGTACACGGCTCGTGTTGTCTGTTGTTCAACCATGCCTAGACGGTCAATACTGCGGTTCGATCGCGTCCGCATTGTTACTTTGTGCCAGGAAGGGCTCTCAACAAGGGAAGTGTCCAGGCATCTCAGAGTGAACCAGTGCGATGTTGTTCGGACATGGAGGAAATACAGAGAGGCTGCAACTGTCGAAGACAAGTCTCGCTCAGGCCGCCCAAGGGCTACTACTGCACTGGATGACCGCTACCTACGGATTATGGCTCGGAGGAATCCTGAGAGCAACGCCACCATGTTGAATAATGACTTCGTGCAGTCACAGGACGTCGTGTTACGACTCAAACTGTGCGCAATAGGCTGCATAATGCGCAACTTCACTCCAGAAGTCCAAGATGAGGGCCATCTCTGCAACTGCGACGTCATGCAGCGCGGTACAGATGGACCCAACAACATGCCAAATGGACCGCTAAGGATTGGCAACACGTTCTCTTTACCGAAGTGTGTTGCATATGCCTTCTCCAGACAATCGTCGGAGACGTGTATGGAGGCAACCCGGTCAGGCTGAACGCCTTAGACACACTATCCAGCGAGTGCAGCAAGATGGAGGTTCCCTGGTGTTTTGGGGTGGCATTATGTGGGGCCGACGTACGCCTCTGGTGGTAATGGAAGGCGTCGTAACGGCTGTATGATATGTGAATGCCATCCTCTGACCGATAGTGAAACCATATCGGCAGCATACTGGCGAGACATTCGTCTTCATGGACGACAGTTCGTCGCCCCATCGTGCACATCTTTTGAATGACTTCCTCCAGGATCGTTATCGCTCGACTAGAGTGACCAGCATGTTCTCCAGACGTGAATCTCATCGAAAATGCCTGGGATAGATTGAAAAGGGCTGTTTATGGGCGATGTGACCGAACAACGACTCTGAGGGATCTACGCCGAATCGTCATTGAGGAGTGGGACAATCGCCGGCCGCGGTGGTCTCGCGGTTCTAGGCGCGCAGTTCGGAACCGTGCGACTGCTACGGTCGCAGGTTCGAATCCTGCCTCGGGCATGGATGTGTGTGATGTCCTTAGGTTAGTTAGGTTTAAGTAGTTCTAAGTTCTAGGGGAATCATGACCACAGCAGTTGAGTCCCATAGTGCTCAGAACCATTTGAACCATTTTTGAGTGGGACAATCTGGACCAACAGTGTCTTGTTGATATTGTGGATAGCATGCCACGACCAATACAGGCATGCATCAATGCTAGAGTACGTGCTACTGGGTATTAGAGGTACTGGTGTGTACAGCAATATGGACCACCACCTGCTGGTACAACATGCAAGGTGTGGTTTTGATCAGTAATGAAAAGGGCGGAAACGATTTTTATCTTGATCTCTATTCCAATTTTCTGTACAAGTTGCGGAACTCTCAGAACCAAGGTGATGCAAAACTTTTTTCATCTGCTTATTTTGTTCTAAAGACGGAGAAATAAGCTATTAGGCTGGTGGTCATAATGGTTTGGCTCATCAGCGTAGTATTTCTTAACATCCGAAACCATACAAAGAAGCACATGTTACTAACCTGTATAGAGAGACAAATAAAATATCCATTTACTAAAGAAGTCATAACATCTGAACTAAACACACTAAGAGGAATAGTAAAAAACCACCACCATAGTCGACAATATTCGTATCATAAAACTAAACGCAAATGAAAAGAAAAGAAAAGACAGCAGGTAAATCAAAGAATAACAAGGACCAAGCTCCGTCCATAATAATAGTTCCATGCTGCAATCAGCAGTCTTCTACTGCGTCCTCTACTTGTGATTTATACTCGTTTGTAGCTACGTATTTTTACATCCTATGATGTATACCAAAACTAATCTTTGCATGTACAGTAGCTATCCGTGCCAACTGCATATATATCATAAAATAAGTCCTTATATATATACACTCCTGGAAATGGAAAAAAGAACATATTGACACCGGTGTGTCAGACCCACCATACTTACTCCGGACACTGCGAGAGGGCTGTACAAGCAATGATCACACGCACGGCACAGCGGACACACCAGGAACCGCGGTGTTGGCCGTCGAATGGCGCTAGCTGCGCAACATTTGTGCACCGCCGCCGTCAGTGTCAGCCAGTTTGCCGTGGCATACGGAGCTCCATCGCAGTCTTTAACACTGGTAGCATGCCGCGACAGCGTGGACGTGAACCGTATGTGCAGTTGACGGACTTTGAGCGAGGGCGTATAGTGGGCATGCGGGAGGCCGGGTGGACGTACCGCCGAATTGCTCAACACGTGGGGCGTGAGGTCTCCACAGTACATCGATGTTGTCGCCAGTGGTCGGCGGAAGGTGCACGTGCCCGTCGACCTGGGACCGGACCGCAGCGACGCACGGATGCACGCCAAGACCGTAGGATCCTACGCAGTGCCGTAGGGGACCGCACCGCCACTTCCCAGCAAATTAGGGACACTGTTGCTCCTGGGGTATCGGCGAGGACCATTCGCAACCGTCTCCATTGAGCTGGGCTACGGTCCCGCACACCGTTAGGCTGTCTTCCGCTCACGCCCCAACATCGTGCAGTCCGCCTCGAGTGGTGTCGCGACAGGCGTGAATGGAGGGACGAATGGAGATGTGTCGTCTTCAGCGATGAGAGTCGCTTCTGCCTTGGTGCCAATGATGGTCGTATGCGTGTTTGGCGCCGTGCAGGTGAGCGCCACAATCAGGACTGCATACGACCGAGGCACACAGGGCCAACACCCGGCATCATGGTGTGGGGAGCGATGTCCTACACTGGCCGTACACCTCTGGTGATCGTCGAGGGGACACTGAATAGTGCACGGTACATCCAAACCGTCATCGAACCCATCGTTCTACCATTCCTAGACCGGCAAGGGAACTTGCTGTTCCAACAGGACAATGCACGTCCGCATGTATCCCGTGCCACCCAACGTGCTCTAGAAGGTGTAAGTCAACTACCCTGGCCAGCAAGATCTCCGGATCTGTCCCCCATTGAGCATGTTTGGGACTGGATGAAGCGTCGTCTCAAGCGGTCTGCACGTCCAGCACGAACGCTGGTCCAACTGAGGCGCCAGGTGGAAATGGCATGGCAAGCCGTTCCACAGGACTACATCCAGCATCTCTACGATCGTCTCCATGGGAGAATAGCAGCCTGCATTGCTGCGAAAGGTGGATATCCACTGTACTAGTGCCGACATTGTGCATGCTCTGTTGCCTGTGCCTATGTGCCTGTGGTTCTGTCAGTGTGATCATGTGATGTATCTGACCTCAGGAATGTGTCAATAAAGTTTCCCCTTCCTGGGACAATGAATTCACGGTGTTCTTATTGCAATTTCCTGGAGTGTATATATATATAGGGTGAGTCACCTAACGTTACCGCTGGATATATTTCGTTAACCACATCAAATACTGACGAACCGATTCCACAGACCGAACGTGAGTAGAGCGGCTAATGTAACTGTTTAATACAAACCATACAAAAATGCACGGAAGTATGTTTTTTAACACTAACCTTCGTTTTTTTAAAAATGGAACCACGTTAGTTTTGTTAGCACATCTGAACATGTAAACAAATACGTAATCAGTGCCGTTTGTTGCATTGACAATGTTAATTACATCCGGAGATATTGTAACCTAAAGTTACCTCCGACGTTCAGCAGCGTGTTGTAACAAACACGGGCCACGGTCGGCTAGCAGCATCTGCAGGGACATTTTTACGATGACGACCATGTTTACGAATGTGGCTGTAGTGCACTGTTGTGGTTTGGTCTAGCTGTCGCAGTGTCCGCATGTAGCGCTTGCTGCTATTGTTATTTCTGCATTCATGGTGTATTCGAACTCTGAAAAGGCGGAGATGATACTCATCTATGGCGAGTGTCGACGAAATGCAGCTGAAGCCTGCAGGGTGTATGCAGAACGATAACCGGACAGAGGGCATCCAACGTGCCGCACATTGCAAAACATCTACCGCCAACTGTATGCAACAGGTATGGTCGTAGCACGCAAACGGGTCCGTAACAGACCCGTCACAGGAGAAGCGGGTGCAGTTGGTGTGTTAGCTGCTGTTGCCATGAGCCCACACATGAGTACACGGGACATTGCGAGAGCCGGTGGACTGAGTCAAAGTAGTGACACGCGCATACTGCATTGTCACCGCTTTCACCCGTTTCATGTGTCGCTAAATCAGCAATTATATGGTGATGACTTTAATCATCGAGTGCAATTTTGTTAATGGGCATTAACAGAGAATGCGTTGCAGTTCTACCTGTTTACCGATGAAGCGGGTTTCACAAACCTCGGGGCAATGCATCTACGGAACATGCATGACTGGTCCGTGGACAATCCTCGCTGGCTGAGACAGGTAGAGCGACAGCGACCGTGGACTGTAAATGTATGGTGCGGAATCATTGGCGACCACCTCATTGGTCCTCACTTCATTGCAGGGGCCCAAACAGCTGCAACATACATCGCGTTTCTACAGAATGATCTGCCAACGTTGCTCGAAAATGTCCCACTGGAAACGCGTCGACGTATGTGGTATCAGCATGATGGTGCACCTACACATTCCGCAGTTAACACTAGGCTGCCCCTTGACAGGATGTTCGACGGGCTTTCCATAGGACGTGGAGGAAGCATAAATTGGCCAGCCTGTTCTCCTGATCTTACACCTCTGGACTTCTTTGTGTGGGGTACGTTGAAGGAGAATGTGTACCGTAATGTATCTACAGCCCCAGAGGATATGAAACAACGTATTGTGGCAGCCTGCGGAGACATTACACCAGATGTACTGCGGCGTGTACGACATTCACTACGCCAGAGATTGCAATTGTGTGCTGCAAATGATGGCCACCATATTGAACATCTATTGGCCTGACATGTCGGGACACACTCTATTCCACTCCGTAATTGAAAACGGAAACCACCTGCGTACGTGTACCTCACCGCTCATGGTAATGTACATGTGCGTCAGTGAAAAAGACCAATAAAAAGGTGTTAGCATGTGGACGTAATGTGCTGTTCGAGTCTCTTCTGTACCTAAGGTCCATCACCGTTCCCTTTGGATCCCTACGTAATACAGTGCTCTCCGATACACAAGATCGAACAGCGGAGGAGTGGTACTCAAGCGTCAACTTTAGGTTACAATATCTCCGGATGTAATTAACATTTTACAATGCAACAAACGGCACTGATTGCGTATTTGTTTATATGTTCAGATGTGCTAACAAACCTAATGGGGTTCCATTTAAAAAACGTAGGTGTGTGTTAAAAAACATACTTCCGTGCATTTTTTTATGGTTTGTATTAACCATTTACACTAGCCCCTCTCCTGGTCTGTGGAATCGATTCGTCAGTATTTGATGTGGTTTACGAAATATATCCAGCAATAATGTTAGGTGAGTCACCCTGTATATTATCATTAAGTATTGTGTATCTTTAGTGTAATACAGATACAGCTGAGGATGTGCAATGCAGAAACTAGACCGTTGTAATAAATATACTACCACAAAGCAGCTTTTGTCGATCAGTTAATTAATAAAATGACATATTTACAGTATCTACAGGCTGCACAGCACCAAATGTACAAAACATTCTTATTACTCTCATACAGGAAGAAACGTGCTGTTCTCTCATATCAGAATACACTATTGAAGATAAGAAATAATACCGAAGGACGGTTGTTTCAATAACAAATGTCTCTTGAATCAAATTACAGCGAATTATGCTCGTGTGAACATAAAAACGACAGAGGTAGACAGGAGTGTGAAACAAGGAAGTGATGTGAATAAAAGACGAGATTCGAGACGAATATAGAACGAACCACTTATTAAAGACAAAACTATGTTGTCTATATGTTGTTTGTGGGAGAAGGCAGGGAATTAATCCCGGGGCCGCCATGCAGCAAACTGCTTCCCAGCAGCACCAAAGCTGCCTTCGAGGTAAGCGTCCCATCCGACGGTGACGGTGGTTGATGGTAGGAATCTCTGGTGCACCATACCTTTGTCACAGTTCTCGTAGTAACATATTTAAGACACGCGTGTCGCTAAAAAGAATAATTAAAAAAAAACCTACAAATTTGCCTTAAAATGACGGTGTCTGCAAAATATGCGTGCACACACTTACACACACACACACACACACACACACACACACACACAGAGGACAAGGGCGTTGAGTGGAAGGGAGAGTAATGGGAAAAAGAAGCACAACTTTTTACAAAATAAAATTCAACACTATCGAAAAACGTTATTTGTTAGTCATCTAACATGCTTTTACTATCAGTTTAGTATAGGTATCTACTACTTACTGATAGTATAGTTTGTGTAATATTTGTACGTATTGTTTCACCGCCAGGGAGGTAACGTTCAGATGCATGTGGATGATTTATACTCTCATATTTCTGGTAACATTTGGCATAGGCTGGTAACACGAGGAAGAACATCACGAACTGATGATACAACGCTACTAGAATTATCTACTTTCAGTTGCAAGTAGAACAGCAGCGAACAGTGAAATAGTTTTTTTGAGATTTCACGACGAACAGGCATGCATGCAGTTGCTATCAGTCAGTATCCATTACACGTTCTGTCTTTCTTCAGACTGATACGCCTCTCATGTTGCGGGATAAGACACGATTTCGCTTTGCGAAGATCAGTTTTTTTTCCCTGGGGAGAAATAGGGTGGAAGGAGGAGGGAGGGAGAGGTCTTGTCTTCCCTGAATTTTGCTAGCTATGCCTTTGGAATGTCAAGGATCTATGTCCTTTTTATATGAATCAGTAAGTAGGAAGACGTATCCTGCTCAAGAACACTATGTTGAACGAAATACACAAGAAATTCCCAACGGAATCACAGTCACTACTCAGCACTTGCTGTAGACGGATTACTGTGGTAACTAAAAGGTACTATGCACGATTTCATTAGTATAAACTAACTACAGTTTTTTAAAATATTAATAGTTTTTAACATTAAGACTCATTTTGTTACATAATCAAACCATAATGTTGGTCAACTCATTGTATCCTCTATGAAGATGCACTGCTATAGACACATTTTTACTCTGATGGCCATCAAAAGTACAACACCAAGAAGGGGCCTTCCATATACGTCGATTATGCACATAAATGTTAATATTTGAGCGCAATCACATACTGTACGTTATTAACGTCCTACATCTTTATTCTTCATGCGTACATATTTGCAGTCCTATGCTGCTAGAGAGCTCCGAATTGTAGCGTGTAATATGGCAGTGTGTAACGTAGTTATGACGGTGCGTGAGAAACAGTATGTTGTAATCGAGTGGAGAATTCGAAGTGTTCGTCCATACGTGAAGCACCGTCTCCTTCAGCATGCCAATGCAGAGCACACACGGCATCTGCAACAAATCGACGCCTTGGTTTCACTGTCAGTGATTATCCTCCATGCAATCCCAAACTGATCCCATCCGATTTTCATCTGTTTTCAAAACTTAAAGAACACCTTTGAGGACTTCAATGTGATAATAATGAAGCGACACAAGCAGAGGTGTGGTTTTGGCAGCGCCAACAAAGTCAAACCTTCTACAGTGACGGTATCAACAAATTGGTATCTCTTTGGGAGTAATATGTTTCTCTCCTGGGTGACTGTGCTGAGAAACCAGTGTGTAAAAATGAAGAATAAAGACGTAGAATGTTACTGCAGTCTGTATTAGTTAGAAAGCTTTAAAAGTTTTCATATACAAAATTCGCATTCGTATACGCAGATAGCAGCGCTGGGGGGCAGGGCGAATGCTGAAAACACTGCAGTCGTCGTAATGTGGTAACATATAAATTTATCTGACGCCCAAAAGGACACGATCATTGGTTTTCGGAAGCATTCCCGAAAAGGCTAAAGTTTTAGACTGTTGAAGTGCCACCATGGCTAAAGTATACTGGACATGACAGAAAGGCATTACCGAAATCCGATGCCTAGGCGAGTGTGATGCATGACGGGCCACAGACGGGCAGGGTGAACGGCAGACGGCTGTGGAGACGTGTACGGGGCGAGCAGAAGTGCAACTGTTGAGCAACTGACCGCCCAGATGAGCCAAGAGGCTATCAGAAGTGTCTCCTTAACGACCGCTCAGCGAAAGTTGCTGCGTATGGACCTCCACAGCAGGTGCCTGGCTCATGCACCCATGGTGACTGCCGTTCATAGGCGACGAAGGCTGGAATTTACACGCTGGCCTTTTCACATGAATTATGTGTTATGCTCCATAGGACAAATGGCCATTGGCGTGTACGGTGTGAAACGGCTAAAAGCAAACAAACACTCTGCAACTATCATCGGAAGGGTCAGGAAGGATGAGGGAGCGTTGTGGTCTGGGGAACATTTTCTTGGCGTTCCTTGGGTGATCTCTTCATTTCAGAAGGCACAAGGGCTCAACACAGATATGCATCTATCCTTGGGGACTACATGTACTCCTACATGGAGTTCGTTTTTGTTTGACACAATTGCGTCTGTCAACAAGACGCACTGGACTCGCATTCGGGAGGACGACGGTTCAATACCGTCTCCAACCATCCTCATTTAGGTTTTCCGTGATTTCCCTAAATCGTTTCAGGCAAATGCCTGGATGGTTCCTTTGAAAGGGCACGGCCGATTTCCTTCCCAATCCTTCCCTAACCCGAGCTTGCGCTCCGTCTCTAATGACCCCGTTGTCGACGGGACGTTAAACACTAACCACCACCAACCATCAGCAAGACGATAAAGTCACACAGTTCGCAGTACACATGTGTGGTTCGAAGAACATCAGGGTGTCTTAACCGTACTCCCCTGGCCACCAAAGTCCCTAAATGTAATCTCCGTCGAGCGCCCGTGGGACCACGGGGGCTGTACGCACCACGGCTTCTCAACCGAGGAACCTAGCGTAGCTGGCCGCGACATTGCAGTCGGTGTGCCTCCACATTCCTTTCGGTTCCTTTCAAAACCCCACTGAGTCGCGTTCTGCATGTCTCGCAGCGGTCCGCGCCGTAAAAGGTGGCTATTCAGGCTTTTGACAGGAGGTCGCATTAATGTGACTGGACAGTGTATAAGGAAGGATTACACAGCAGGTTTCTCACTCAGATATCGCTTTCGAAGGTTCTTTGCTTGTGAGAAGGTTGTGTTATGCCTTGTGTAAGAAGGAGAAAAGTCTACCAACACGCGTCGGAATGTGACAGCGGCAGAATCGTGTCCTATCGAGATGCCGTTTATTGTCTAGCGATATTTCTGCTCGTGTTGGTCGGGATGTCACGACTGTCACGCGAATATGGAATTGACGGATTCACAGGGCCGTACTCCACACCATGCGGGATTTTAATGGCTCCTCGTCGTTAGCGCCCAAGAGGAAAGACATATACACTCCTGGAAACTGAAATAAGAACACCGTGAATTCATTGTCCCAGGAAGGGGAAACTTTATTGACACATTCCTGGGGTCAGATACATCACATGATCACACTGACAGAACCACAGGCACATAGACACAGGCAACAGAGCATGCACAATGTCGGCACTAGTACAGTGGATATCCACCTTTCGCAGCAATGCAGGCTGCTATTCTCCCATGGAGACGATCGTAGAGATGCTGGATGTAGTCCTGTGGAACGGCTTGCCATGCCATTTCCACCTGGCGCCTCAGTTGGACCAGCGTTCGTGCTGGACGTGCAGACCGCGTGAGACGACGCTTCATCCAGTCCCAAACATGCTCAATGGGGGACAGATCCGGAGATCTTGCTGGCCAGGGTAGTTGACTTACACCTTCTACAGCACGTTGGGTGGCACGGGATACATGCGGACGTGCATTGTCCTGTTGGAACAGCAAGTTCCCTTGCCGGTCTAGGAATGGTAGAACGATGGGTTCGATGACGGTTTGGATGTACCGTGCACTATTCAGTGTCCCCTCGACGATCACCAGAGGTGTACGGCCAGTGTAGGAGATCGCTCCCCACACCATGATGCCGGGTGTTGGCCCTGTGTGCCTCGGTCGTATGCAGTCCTGATTGTGGCGCTCACCTGCACGGCGCCAAACACGCATACGACCATCATTGGCACCAAGGCAGAAGCGACTCTCATCGCTGAAGACGACACGTCTCCATTCGTCCCTCCATTCACGCCTGTCGCGACACCACTGGAGGCGGGCTGCACGATGTTGGGGCGTGAGCGGAAGACGGCCTAACGGTGTGCGGGACCGTAGCCCAGCTTCATGGAGACGGTTGCGAATGGTCCTCGCCGATACCCCAGGAGCAACAGTGTCCCTAATTTGCTGGGAAGTGGCGGTGCGGTCCCCTAGGGCACTGCGTAGGATCCTACGCTCTTGGCGTGCATCCGTGCGTCGCTGCGGTCCGGTCCCAGGTCGACGGGCACGTGCACCTTCCGCCGACCACTGGCGACAACATCGATGTACTGTGGAGACCTCACGCCCGACGTGTTGAGCAATTCGGCGGTACGTCCACCCGGCCTCCCGTATGCCCACTATACGCCCTCGCTCAAAGTCCGTCAACTGCACATACGGTTCGCGTCCACGCTGTCGCGGCATGCTACCAGTGTTAAAGACTGCGATGGAGCTCCGTATGCCACGGCAAACTGGCTGACACTGACGGCGGCGGTGCACAAATGCCGCGCAGCTAGCGCCATTCGACGGCCAACACCGCGGTTCCTGGTGTGTCCGCTGTGCTGTGCGTGTGATCATTGCTTGTACAGCCCTCTCGCACTGTCCGGAGCAAGTATGGTGGGTCTGACACACCGGTGTCAATGTGTTCTTTTTTCCATTTCCAGGACTGTAGTTCGCTCGGTACAGCCTAATCTTTCTGCTACGTTACATACCTTGAGTCAGGAAATGGACTTGTTTGTAGCAGGGTGACTGCTGATGCAGAAGCAGAGAGGCTCTCTGGAAATGGTGCAGCCAACAACACTGGACGCAGGGCTGGCACAGCGTTATCTTTCGAGATGAATCCTGCTTGTACTTACCGCATCATGTTACATATATAGGGTGGTCCATTGATAGTGATCAGGCCAAATATCTCACGAAATAAGCATCAAACGAAAAAACTACAAAGAACGAAACTTGTCTAGCTTGAAGGGGGAAACCAGATGGCGCTATGGTTGGCCCGCTACATGGCGCTGCCATAGTTCAAACGGAGATCAAATGCGTTTATTTAAATAGGAACCCCCATTTTTATTACATATTCGTGTAGTACGTAAAGAAATATCAATATTTTAGTTGGACCCCTTTTTCCCTTTGTGACAGATGGCGCTGTTATAGTCACAAACGTATAAGTGCGTGGTATCACGTAGCATTCCGCCAGCGTGGACGGTATTTGTTTCGTGATACATTACCAGTGTTAAAATGGACCGTTTACCAATTGCGGAAAAGGTCGATATCGTGTTGATGTATAGCTGTTGTGATCAAAATTCCCAACGGGCATGTGCTATGTATGCTGCTCGGTATCCTGGACGACATCATCCAAGTGTCCGGACCGTTCGCCGGATAGTTACCCTATTTACGGAAACAGGAAGTGTTCAGCCACATGTGAAACGTCAACCACGACCTGCAACAAATGATGATTCCCATTTAGGTGTTTTAGATGCTGTCGCGGCTAATCCGAACATTTCTAGCAGAGAAATTGCGAGAGAATCGGGAATCTCAAAAACGTCTGTGTTGAGAATGCTACATCAACATCGATTGGACCCGTACCATATTTCTATGCACCAGGAATTGCATGGCGACGACTTTGAACGTCGTGTACAGTTCTGCCACTGGCACAAGAGAAATTACGGGACGATGACAGATTTTTTACACCCGTTCTATTTGGCGACGAAGCGTCATTCACCAACAGCGATAAACGTAAACCGGCATAATATGCACCATTGGGCAACGGAAAATGCACGATGGCTGCGACAAGTGGAACATCACCAACCTTGGGGGGTTAATGTATGGTGCAGCATTATGGGAGGAAAGATAATTGGCCCCCATTTTATCGATGGCAATCTAAATGGTGCAATGTATGCTGATTTCCTACATAATGATCTACCGATGTTGCTACAAGATGTTTCACTGCATGACAGAATGGCGATGTATTTCCAACATGATGGATGTCCGGCACATAGCTCGCGTGCGGTTGAAGCGGTATTGAATAGCATATTTCATGACAAGTGGATTGGTCGTCGAAGCACCATACCATGGTCCGCACGTTCACCGGATCTGACGTCCCCGAATTTCTTTCTGTGGGAAAAGTTGAAGGATATTTGCCATCGTGATCCACCGACAACGCTTGACAACATGCGTCAGTGCATTGTCAATGCATGTGCGAACATTACGGAAGGCGAACTACTCGCTGTTGAGAGGAATGTCGTTACACTTATTGCCAAATGCGTTGAGGTTGACGGACATCATTTTGAGCATTTATTGCATTAATGTGGTATTTACAGGTAATAACGCTGTAACAACCTGCGTTCTAAGAAATGATAAGTTCACAAAGATGCATGTATCACATTGGAACAACTGAAATAAAATGTTCAAAAGTACCTACGTTCTGTATTTTAATTTAAAAAACCTATCTGTTACCAACTGTTCCTCTAAAATTGTGAGCCATATGTTTGTGACTATTACAGCGTCATCTGTCACAAAGCGAAGAAAGTGGTCAAACTAAAACATTCATATTTCTTTACGTACTACACGAATATACAATAAAAATGGGAGTTCCTATTTTAAAAAAACGGAGTTGCTATTCCTTTGACCTATGGCAGCGCCATCTAGCGGGCCAACCATAGCGCCATCTGGTTTCCCCCTTCAAGCTAGACAAGTTTCGTTCTTTGTAGTTTTTTCGTTTGACGCTTATTTCGTGAGATGTTTGGCCCGGTCACGATCAGTAGACCACCCTGTATATCTGTATGTGAAAGCTCCGAGGAGACCAAATGTTGACGTATTTCATTCGTCATCGCCACACTTGCCCAGCATCTGGCTTGATGGTATCAAGTGTCATTGGGTACCATCACGTTCGCCTCTCATGCTCGTAGCCGTCAATTTTGACATTAGCCATTGTATTTCTGACTTGTTAAAGCCGATGGTTGTTCCCTATATTGCAGCTAGGTAATGGAAGACCACGTTTTTCCCGTGTAATACTAACCTACCTTGATAAGTAGGGTGTTTGGCTGTGGCCCTCGACAGTACGCTCTCCAGTTCTCTCACCGATGATAACGTGTCATCAAGGGCAGCTGATAAACTGGCCACCATTCGCCAACCACCAAACTGATGAACTGTTGCATGGAGTTGAAGTAGCACGGAGTGACGTAGTCTGTCATTCAAGATCAATCCACCCAGGCTAGAGCCGTTATTGCTGGCAGGGGTGTTGCAACTTCCCCCTCACTTATAGACCTTAATGACAGTGAAAAATTAAACCGCGTGTATCTAATGGAAATTTGGGAAAAGTAATCGTCATCGAATTTAATCTGTCGGTAAAGAGGGAGGAAAGGATTACATCTAAACGAAAGGAAAAATGCAAATGAAACTGATGGAAATTAAGTTTGAAAAGGGGTAAAGTTAATAAAGAAAGTAAATGTGCGGCCGTTACGTTAACAATTAACTAGCGGTAATTAGATATTTGAGATTTGGGGAAATTACAGTCACAATTACTATAGTAACTGAAAAAGAAAGGTTATTACACATATAATTAGCACTAGAAGCGTGGCAACTGAAGGTTGACACGAGTTGTGTGAAAACTGAAAGTTTGTCAGAAGTAATAAATTTCGCTACACTCTGACTTAATTTAGCAAAAGAATTAATAAAACCGAAAAATTGAAAGTTAATTTAGTGACTGAAATTAATAGTGAGCTTTGTTTCTGAAGCACATCGAAATTCAGTAAAATACGGTTAGTCTTGGGCTACCTCAACAATCATTTCAAAAGCTACTTGAATTTACGCAATTTAGAAATAAGAGATTTAACTTTGAACTTGAATTAAATGATTATGAACAATTAACAATAGTAAAATTTAGTATATACCAAGCTGAGCTGCAATCACAGGTAAGATAAAATATGGTAACAAAACTCGCACTCTTAATTTGTGCTTGTGCGGTCTAAATATTGTAGCCAGCTATGAATACTTTAACTGATCTTTGAAATTAAAGCAGTGAAATGGAATGATATTACCTTAATGCTGGCGTTTGAATTTCAACGACACTCGGGTTCATTGCGGAAAAGGAAGGGGTCCTGCTTGGTAATGCAATTGGGGCAATGAACAACAAAGGTTCATGCTACGTTGCTGTAATTTTGTGACTTGAACAGTTTGAAAAGCTGAGGTCTGCCATACAGTTCTAAAACTTTACGTGCTACCAGTCTTCCTTGTTGGTTGATTGAAGGTTTGAACTCGTCGATCGAGGAGGTGGCGACAGTCACTCATTGTCGGCCGTCGCTGTTGCAGAAGCTGGATGTTGGCGCGCCTTCTTCTCGACACGGTCTCCAGCCGAAACGGGCTCTTTATGCGTGCCAGCTAACGCTTCCCGTCCGCGACACCATCTCAGAAAACCGAGCGAGGTGGCGCAGTGGTTAGACACTGGACTCGCATTCGGGAGGACGACGGTTCAATCCCGCGTCCGGCCATCCTGATTTAGGTTTCCCGTGATTTCCCTAAATGACTCCAGGCAAATGCCCGGATGGTTCCTCTGAAAGGGCACGGCCGACTTCCTTCCCCATCCTTCCCTAATCCGATGAGACCGATGACCACGCTGTCTGGTCTCCTTCCCCAACCAACCAACCAACCATGTCAGAAACTAACATAGCAATTACATGCTGCCAAATCCCGAAAGCGCAGCAACTCGCGGGAGCGTCACGCAACACACCTGCTCCACTGCCCTCCTCCAGCCAGACTCCCCTGCTCGCGCTCCACGCGGCCGAGTTCACACTACCAAAGAACCTAAACACTTTTGATTCTTCACACGACCTATCGATGTGATCGTTCGATAGCACAATTTTCCCTTGGCAAGACCCAGCGTAAAAATACAAATAATATCTACAAAACAAACCAATTATACATCGATATAAATGCATTAATATATATATATATATATATATATATATATATATATATATATATATATATACAAATAGTAAAACAATTACAATATATAAATACAGAGAAACGTCATATCTTCAGGTAAAAAAATAAGGAAAAAATTTATAGTACAATAGATGGAAATAGGAGGATATGTATTTCCAGCGTTACAGTGTGCTGGTGTAGAAATGATGTAGAAAATGTATACAGTTACACAAAATTAGCTTTTAATTGTGAAAAGAATAAATAGCTTACAGAAGCGTTTGATACAGTATTTCATGCAGTACATCTTCAAGTTTTATTCCCGCATAACACCGTTAGTTCCCGACGTCCTGACTAGGAGTCGTGCGCGAATGAGTTATTCGAAGAGTCATCATGGAATCATGTAAGTGTGCACAGTGTGCGCAGTGTTGTTTGTGGTTACATGAATTCAAATCCGCTACTACCTTTCGGAGACAATTCAGGGCCAAATACCGCACGCTACCTCATCAAAGGCAAACTGTTGTTAACTGGTACAATCGTTTCACTGAAAATGGCTGTATATCACATAGGACTCCAGGTCAGGGTCGCCCAACAGCCTTTGATGTAGTACGAGGGTCAGTCAAAAAGTAATGCCTCCTTTTTTTTTTTCTACGTTTAATTGTCAGGAAATTTAAATGCAATTACATAGGTTGAAAACCACAACATTGAGGATCATTTTGTCATTTTTCAATGTAATCTCCGCCCATCTCTACAGTTTTGGTCCATCTTTGAACAAGGGCATGTATCCCAGCACGGTAAAAATCACAGCTCTGCTTCCTAAGCCATTGACGCACGGATGTTTTGACGGCCTCCTCATCTTCAAAATGAATCCCACGATGAGCTTCTTTTAGTGGCCCGAACAGATGGAAGTCTGATGGTGCCAGGTCAGGTCTGTATGGGGGATGAGGCAAAACTTTCCATCCAATTTTGACAATCTCGTCAGAGGTGTGACGACTGGTGTGTGGTCTTGCATTGTCATGCTAAAGAAGAACATCTGCCATTGATTTTGTTGGGCGAACTCGCTGAAGACGTGCTTTAAGTTTTTTGAGGGTTGTGACGTATTGAACAGAATTTATTGTGCATCCCTGCTCCAAAAAATCAACCAGAATCACACCCTCTGTATCCCAGAAAACTGTTGCCATAACTTTCCCTGCCGATCGCACAGTTTTGAATTTTTTCTTCCTCGGCGAGCTTGTGTGACGCCACTCCATTGACTGCCTCTTTGATTCGGGTTCAAAAAACTGCACCCATGTTTCGTCCCCAGTCACAATTTTTTTCAGAAACTCATCTCCCTCCAAACGGAAGCGCTGCAAGTGTTGGGAGGCTATTGTTTTCCTTGCCTCTTTATTCTGATCGGTTAACATTCTTGGAACCCACCGTGCACAAACTTTTGAGTACCCCAATTGTTTAATAATCGTGATCACACTGCCTTTACTAAGAGAAATAATGCGACACACTTCATCTGCAGTCACCCGACGGTCACCACGAATGATGTCATCAACTTGCTGAATGTTGTGTGGAGTCACTGCACTCACCGGCCTGCCGCTCCGCTTTTCGTCAGTCAAGAGTGTTTGCCCTTCAGCTTCCTTACAACGACGAACCCATCGTCTAACAGTGCTGACATCCACTGTCACAACACCATACACCTTCTTCAGTCTTTCATGAATGCGTATGGGCGTTTCACCTTCTGCATTCAAGAATTCAATCACACAACGCTGTCTCAAACGAACATCGATGTCGGCCATCTTACAAACTTCTGCTGTGCTGCCACCTGTTGACACAGAAAGTTACTACTGCAGTGGATTGCAGAAGAAGGTTTGAGGAATGGCGCCAAATTCAAATTTTTCACTTAACTTAATTTTTTTAAGTAGAAAAAAAAGGGAGGCATTACTTTTTGACCGACCCTCGTAATTGGACAAGTTCAGCATCCACTGGCATATCCTATCCTGCCTCGGAGTGTAGCGGCAGTGGGGAGTCTGGTACGTCGCAAGGTACACCCCAGGTGTTACTTGCTTCACCCACTGTCCCTGCTGTCGAGACATCTTCGCGGGTACCGGGAGCGTTTGGGCCACCGTCTCCCCAAGGGGAGTTGCGGGTTCAGCGGCGTTCGCGGCGCACGAGGCGGAGGGTAAATGTGGAGGCTGGCCGTGTGGCATCGCCCGCTCTGCCTGTGAGTGGACATGTGGCTGCTCCTTCAGCAAGGTCCGAGCAGGCACAGGGGGGGAGGGGTTTATTAGTTATTGGGAGCTCCAACATTAGGCGGGTGATGGAGCCCCTTAGGGAAATAGCGGAAAGGTCGGGGAAGAAGGCCAGTGTTCACTCTGTCTGCTTGCCGGGGGGTCTCATCCGAGATGTGGAGGAGGCCCTACCGGCGGCGATAGAAGGCACTGGGTGCACCCGACTGCAAATTGTTGCTCATGTCGGCACCAATGACTCCTGCCGTCTGGGTTCAGAGGTCATCCTCAGTTCGTACAGGCGGCTGGCGGAGTTGGTGAAGGCGGAAAGCCTCGCTCGCGGGGTGGAATCAGAGCTAACTATTTGTAGTATCGTTCCCAGAACCGATCGCGGTCCTCTGGTTTGGAGCCGAGTGGAAGGCTTAAACCAGAGGCTCAGACGATTCTGCGGAGAGCTGGGGTGCAAATTTCTCGACCTCCGCTATCGGGTGGAGAAATGTAGGGTCCCCCTGAATAGGTCAGGCGTGCACTACACGCCGGAAGCGGCTACGAGGGTAGCGGAGTACGTGTGGAGTGCACATGGGGTTTTTTTTAGGTTAGAGAATTCCCTCCCTAGGCCCGACAAGACGCCTCCTGAGACGCGGCAAGGCAGGAGTAGGCAAAATGCAACAAGGAATAACAATATTAATGTGCTAATAGTAAACTGCAGGAGCGTCTATAGAAAGGTCCCAGAACTGCTCTCATTAATAAACGGTCACAACGCCCATATAGTACTAGGGACAGAAAGTTGGCTGAAACCACATGTAAACAGTAATGAAATCCTAAACTCAGATTGGAATGTCTACCGCAGAGACAGGCTGGACAGTGAAGGGGGAGGCGTGTTTATAGCGGTAAGAAGTGCAATAGTATCGAAGGAAATTGACGGAGATTCGAATTGTGAAATGATTTGGGTGAAGGTCACGGTTAAAGCAGGCTCAGACATGGTAATAGGATGTCTCTATAGGCCCCCGGGCTCAGCAGCTGTTGTGGCTGAGCACCTGAAGAATAATTTGGAAAATATTTCGAGTAGATTTCCCCACCATGTTATAGTCCTGGGTGGAGATTTTAATTTGCCGAATATAGACTGGGAGACTCAAACGTTCATAACGGGTGGCAGGGACAAAGAATCCAATGAAATATTTTTAAGTGCTTTATCTGAAAACTATCTTGAGCAGTTAAACAGAGAACCGACTCGTGGCGATAACATATTAGACCTTCTGGTGACAAACAGACCCGAACTATTTGAATCAGTTAATGCAGAACAGGGAATCAGCGATCATAAAGCGGTTACTGCATCGATGATTTCAACCGTAAATAGAAATATTAAAAAAGGTAGGAAGATTTTTCTGTTTAGCAAAAGTGACAAAAAGCAGATTACAGAGTACCTGACGGCTCAACACGAAAGTATTGTCTCAAGTACAGATAGTGTTGAGGATCAGTGGTCAAAGTTCAAAACCATCGTACAATATGCGTTAGATGAGTATGTGCCAAGCAAGATCGTAAGAGATGGAAAAGAGCCACCGTGGTACAACAACCAAGTTAGAAAACTGCTGCGGAAGCAAAGGGAACTTCACAGCAAAAATAAACGTAGTCAAAGCCTTGCAGACAAACAAAAATTACGCGAAGCGAAATGTAGTGTGAGGAAGGCTATGCGAGAGGCTTTCAATGAATTCGAAAGTAAAGTTCTATGAACTGACTTGGCAGAAAATCCTAAGAAATTTTGGTCCTATGTCAAAGCGGTAGGTGGATCAAAACAAAATGTCCAGACACTCTGTGACCAAAATGGTACTGAAACAGAGGATGACAGACTAAAGGCCGAAATACTAAATGTCTTCTTCCAAAGCTGTTTCACAGAGGAAGACTGCACTGTGCTTCCTTCTCTAGATTGTCTCACAGTTGACAAAATGGTAGATATCGAAATAGACGACAGAGGGATAGAGAAACAATTAAAATCGCTCAAAAGAGGAAAGGCCGCTGGTCCTGATGGGATAGCAGTTCGATTTTACACAGAGTACGCGAAGGAACTTGCCCCCCTTCTTGCAGCGGTGTACCGTAGGTCTCTAGAAGAGCGAAGCGTTCCAAAGGATTGGAAAAGGGCACAGGTCATCCCCGTTTTCAAGAAGGGACGTCGAACAGATGTGCAGAACTATAGACCTATATCTCTAACGTCGATCAGTTGTAGAATTTTGGAACACGTATTATGTTCGAGTACAATGTCTTTTCTGGAGACTAGAAATCTACTCTGTGGGAATCAGCATGGGTTTCGAAAAAGACGGTCGTGTGAAACCCAGATCGCGCTATTCGTCCACGAGACTCAGAGGGCCTTAGACACGGGTTCACATGTAGATGCCGTGTTTCTTGACTTCCGCAAGGCGTTTGACACAGTTCCCCACAGTCGTTTAATGAACAAAGTAAGAGCATACGGACTATCAGATCAATTGGGTGATTGGATTGAGGAGTTCCTAGATAACAGAACGCAGCATGTCATTCTCAATGGAGAGAAGTCTTCCGAAGTAAGAGTGATTTCAGGTGTGCCGCAGGGGAGTGTCATAGGACCGTTGCTATTCACAATATACATAAATGACCTGGTGGATGACATCGGAAGTTCACTGAGGCTTTTTGCATATGATTCTGTGGTGTATCGAGAGGTTGCAACAATGGAGAATTGTACTGAGATGCAGGAGGATCTGCAGCGAATTGACGCATGGTGCACGGAATGGCAATTGAATCTCAATGTAGACAAGTGTAATGTGATGCGAATACATAGAAAGATAGGTCCCTTATCATTTAACTACAAAATAGCAGGTCAACAGCTGGAAGCAGTTAATTCGATAAATTATCTGGGAGTACGCATTAGGAGTGATTTAAAATGGAATGATCATATAAAGTTGATCGTCGGTAAAGCAGATGCCAGACTGAGATTCATTGGAAGAATCCTAAGGAAATGCAATCCGACAACAAAGGAAGTAGGTTACAGTACGCTTGTTCGCCGACTGCTTGAATACTGCTCAGCAGTGTGGGATCCGCACCAGATAGGGTTGATAGAAGAGATAGAGAAGATCCAACGGAGAGCAGCGCGCTTCGTTACAGGATCATTTAGTAATCGCGAAAGCGTTACGGAGATGATAGGTAAACTCCAGTGGAAGACACTGCAGGAGAGACGCTTAGTAGCTCGGTACGGGCTTTTGTTAAAGTTCCGAGAACATACCTTCACCGAAGAGTCAAGCAGTATATTGCTCCCTCCTACGTATATCTCGCGAAGAGACCATGAGGATAAAATCAGAGAGATTAGAGCCCACACAGAAGCATACCGACAATCCTTCTTTCCATGTACAATACGAGACTGGAATAGAAGGGAGAACCGATAGAGGTACTCAGGGTACCCTCCGCCACACACCGTCAGGTGGCTTGCGGAGTATAGATGTAGATGTAGATGTAGATGTAGACATGTTTGAACATTATTTAATGCCACAGTTACGACAGATTACACTTCCAGTAAACGTCGACGACTTGCGACAGCAGATGACACAAGCAGTTGCCACGATACATCAAAACTTGCTTCATAGGATTTTGCAGGAAATTGATTACAGATGGGACATTTACTATGTTACAAAAGATAACCACACTTACCTGCCAGGATAGCTGAGAGCGCGCCGGCACGGTACCTCAGTGTGTTCGGTCAGGGAGCTGGTTGTCCTCTGTAATAAAAAAACTGAGCGGAAAGATCAACAAACGAACTTTTTTTTTTAACGGTTGTCATGTGACGTCCGCAACGACCAGACCCGGCGCTAGCTAGCTCACTGCTTCCCGGACTCGGGTAGGCGCGCCGGCCCCAGATCGAATCCGTCCAGCGGATTAGCGACGAGGGCTAGTAAGCCAGCCAGCCTGAATGTGGTTTTTAGTCGGTTTTCCACATCCCGCTAGGTGAATACTACATAGGTACACTACATACGTCCCAGGGTGTTTGGGGTGGCATCAGGAAGGGCATCCGGTCACCCTCTGCAACTAACACTGCCAAATCCGTAATAACACGGCCGGCCTGGCGTTGAAGAAAGGCCCAAAGAAAGAAAGTAAGAAAAGATAACCATTTTGAACACTTGCAAATAAAACTTTTAAATGTACTGCATTCAGTGCTGTATCAAACAGTTCCATAAGTTATTTACCTTTTTCACAATTAAAAGTTATTTTTTATACCCAATTTACAAGCAATGTGTAACTGATACTTGTGTAAATTAGAGAATAATTTCTGTCGAATGTTTCATATATGGAGCTGCTGTCCGTTACCTGATAAGTGTGGTGGTTAAGTATGGAAAGGTATTCATTTCATGACGGGGCAAATGTGATTCTTACGTAGTGCAAAGTGAATGATACAGTGGTGCGACTACATGGCTCTATCAGAACGTGTTTCCAGATAAAAGACAGAAGAGACTTCCGTACTTTGCCGCCGTTTCTCATTCCGTTAATGTGCCGAAATTCTTAATATCACGAAAACACAGATCTAGCTAGGCAATGTTTTGTTCGTACGTCTTACCAGGAAGAAAGAATAATGTAAGCAATCGAAGAAACCCGCGTATAGACACATAACATGTCGTGGTTATATCTCGCAGCACCACATTGAAGGCAGATACGTATCGTCTGTGGCTTGTGCAGGGTCTTCCAGTGACCAATCAACGACCACAGCAGTCTTTTTACTGACGGACTGTTGCACAAAATCTCAGTCTCTTGTTTCTGTCTTCAGAATCATTTTCTGGTCAAATGAAGGACCGCATTGCACAAGTAGGTTAAACACCAGAAGCAGTAGTTCGAAATAAATGTGTGGGCTGGCATTGTAGGTGAATGTCCAATGATGGGTCCATAAGTTCTCCCAGCACATCTTACAGGAGCTTGATTGAAACTTCTTAGCAGATGAAAATTGTGTTGCGGATCGGGACTGGAACGAGGGACCTTTGCCTATCGCGGGCAAAAGCTTGGGTAGCTCATTCGGTAGAACACTAGCCCACGAAAGGCAAAGGTCCCAAGTTCGGCTCTCGGTCCGGCACAGTTTTTATCTGCCAGGAAGTTTCATATTAGCGCACACTCCACTGCAGAGAGAAAATTTCATTAAAGGCTTTACTGATTATACTTTTCCGGACACGCTACAGGATGTTCACCTAAAAATTGGACGGAGCGTGCGGCTGCTGTGTTAAAGGCCTCCAGTCACATGGTTCGAGATGTACTATTTAACATTTACCATTACAGACGGATAGCAGAGGAGAACGATTAGTTTATCCATGATAACTGTGACTGATCTCCGGACTGGTGGATTAAATTACTTGAAGAAATACAGCAACGAGACAGTTTTTCTATACCGTTATTAATGCCAAGATATATCGGCGTCAGTGGAGCTAAAAGTATGTGTACTACGAATATAAATACGAAAAAAGGGACTACAAGTTGCATAACAAAAGGGAGCTGCAGCGTTCAAAATGCAGTCGACATAAAATCTGTACTGATAAAGGTATAAGTGCACTGAGTGAGCGAACGCGTTAAAACCCGAAATGCGTTTCAGTTCACTCAGCTAAAGCACTGAAGCTACATGAGAAGTGTTTCTTAAAGCTAGCGATGGACCATTTCCGTAACCACTTAATAGTGCGCGGCAGTCAGTGACATGATGATTGCATATGTGTGCAGAAGCAGGCAGATGCCATTTCTGACGCTTTCTATTTCTTAAGATTATGGAAAAATGTTCTTTTACCAATAGCTTAAAACTAAAGACTTTCCGAGGTTTGTCCTGGGAGCAGCGATAAAGTTTTATCACCTAGAAAAAATAAAGTTACTGTTTTCATGCGGGTACATGTGTGCAGTCCATTGGTACAGCGGAGACTTGCTGCGCCAGTTTCTTCTGGCTCACCTAGCGTCACACTGTTAACGGTGCTGTTCTGCAACGATTCCAGTGTGTACTAGGACAGTAAACATCTACCTAAAACAAGCAAATAAGTGATTATGTCACTTTATTTATTCGCAGTTATACATAAAATTTAGTGACTACTCCTAGTTTTCTCACAGAAATTCACATCTTATCATATGAATAGATACATAACATTACTTCCTCACATTCATTCTCCAAAT
This sequence comes from Schistocerca gregaria, assembly GCF_023897955.1. NCBI lineage: Eukaryota > Metazoa > Arthropoda > Insecta > Orthoptera > Acrididae > Schistocerca > Schistocerca gregaria. The sequence goes on from NC_064921.1 coordinate 433,748,532, forward strand.
TTTGACTGTAATCATTATGGTTCAGTTGAAAGCTATATATTTTAGGCTGCTCATCCGAAGTGTAACTTAGACTCAGCATTTATCTATGATTCTAGGTTAATGAAGCAAAGAGCCTGATATTTCTGTTTCCGCATGATGGTAACCACCCAGTTGAGATCGAGACGGCGTAAACTAGAGCAGAAAACACCTTTTCGAAAATGATAAAAATTGCAGTACTTTTACCTTCTTCCTTTTTTTCACTTTCAGCAAGGGGTTCTACATCCAACTGATACCGTTTAGGAAGACATTATAAGTAGAGAAATCCGAATCGCTGCCACGTATTTAGTGCTTTATTCGTTTGCAAAAGGCTTGTTTCGGCTACCGTGCCATTTTCTAGTTGCCTGTGATTAAGACGTGATTTCGTTAACCGTTGTTTCTAGTCTTATATATAATTTTCGACACTATTGAGTGATTATGCAATAGTACTTACGTCTAGCTGTTTTTGACATCCATAAAACATCGATTGGTACTGTCACTGAATGCTGGTTTGGTTGTTACGTCTTATGGAGGGGAGGGGGTGATTGTGTGATTGTGGCAGCTATACTACCATATCTGAATCATTAATGTTGTTGTTGAAGAGATATTTTTTTGGCTGTAGCCTTTTTCTTCTGCTTTATACTTTTCACAGATTTATTTGGTAGAACACCAGTGATGTTATATGGCTACAATTTTGTTTTGATTTATTCAGAAATGGTTCAAATGGCTCTGAGCACTATGGGACTTAACTTCTGAGGTCATCAGCCCCCTAGAACTTAGAACTACTTAAACCTAACTAACCTAAGGGCATCACACACATCCATGCCCGAGGCAGGATTCTAACCTGCGGCCGTAGCGGTTGCGCAGCTCGCGCCTAGAACCGCTCGGCCACTCCGGCCGACTTTTGATTTATTAATTTACGAGTTTCTATGTATTAGTTATTTGATCTGTGCGGCTAATTTTACCTTTGCTTGTAAAATCTTGGGTGTGTATGTTTATCCGTTATCTGTAGTTAAGATGTCAATACTATGTTCGATGTAGTGTTTGTGTTTTAGATCAGTTTAATCTCTGGCACAGATGCACAGCCTGGTAATTATGTACTTTACCTATACACGGACTGTTCATAAGTATCCGCCCACCTATTAGCGGACATTAATATGCGGTGTGCACTCCCTTCGTCTTTCTGAGGAGGAAACACTTTTTGAATTTGATAAAAATTTCAGTACTTTTTCCCTCTTCCTTTTTTCACTTCAGCAAGGCTGCCTCTACATCCAACTGATGCGTTTGGAGAGACATTATAAATAGAGAAATTCAAGTCCCTGTCACGTATTTAGTGCTTTATTGGTTTGCGCCAAGCCTGTTTCGGCTACAATGCCATTTTCTAGTTGCCTGCAAATAAGACGTGATTTCGTTAACCGTTGTTTCTAGTCTTATATATAAGCTGTTTTTGAAGTGCAGGAAACATCGATTGGTGCTGTCACTGTCTAATTGTTGTTACGTCTTATGGGGGGCGTGATTATGTGATTGTGGCAGCTACTACCGTATCTCAATCGTTAATGTTGTTGTTGACGAGATATTTTTTTTTGCTATGGCCTTTTTTCTGTTTTATGTTTTTCACAGCTTTATTTGGTAGAACATCAGCGATATTATATGGCTACAATTTTGTTTGATTTATTGTTCTACGAGTTTCTATGTGTCAGTAATTTGATCTTTGTTGTTAATTTTATCTTTGCTTGTAAAATCTTGTTGTCTGTGTGTGTTTATCCGTTACCTGTATTTAAAATGTCAATAAAATGTTGGATATAGTGTTTGTGTTTTAGATCAGTTTAATCGGTGACACAGGTGCACAGGCTGGTAATTACGTACTTTAATTATACACTCTGTCTGCTCATAAGTATCCGGCCACTTATCAGTGGGCATTAATATGTGGTGTGCACTCCATTCCTCTTTCTGACAGCTTGAATTCTACTTTCAGTAAGGGAGAAATGGCAGCCCATTCTTCCTCAAGAGCCGAAGCCAGTGAAGATAGTGAACTTAGATGCTGGAGTTTGGAACTACGACGACTTTCTAAGTTATCCCAAAGCTGTTCCACTGGTTTCAGGTTGGGAGTCTTGGCAGGCTAGCTCATTTCAGGAAAGTTATTGACCATATACCACTACCTCACAGATGCTGCTGCTTTTTGACACAGTGTATTGTCATGTTCACCCAATCAATCATCGTCTCTAAACTGTTCCTCTATTGTATGAAGTTCACAATTCTCTAAAATGTATTCATATCCTTCCACACTTTGTGGTTTCTTAAGCACAGTAAGGGGGCACTCCCTAATCATAGAAAACACTCCCATACCGTAGCGCCAACTCCTTCATATTTCACTGTTGGCATGACACATGATGGCAGGTCTCAAGGCATTCGCCAAATCCAAACCCTTCTATTGGAATAGTGTATCACGCCTCATCATCCCAGTAACATGTTTCCAGTCATCCACTGTCCAATGGCGGCGCTCTTTACATCACCTCAACAGAAAGTTGTGGTATATGAGGAGCTGCACGACTACTTTCCCCAATTATTTTACCTCCGTAAGCCCACTCACAGCACTAAATGGAACTTTCGAGTGATTCCATCCATTTATTCTATGCGACATTTTACAAGCACACTCCACAATGCTCTACGGTTCCTGTCCTTCACTAAATGAATTTTTCCCGCTGTTCCTTCATGTTTCCAGTTTATAGCCATACCATTAACAGTCAACGTGGGCAGCTTTAGAAGAGTTGAAATGTCGCTGATGGATGTGTTACTCAGGTGACACCCAGTGACTATAATTCGCTTAACATAAGAAGGCGCCCCAATTTTCAGCCGTTCTGCGCGTCCCCCTCCATTAACTGCTAGCAGCCAGTAAGATTTATTCGCCCTCCGAGCTGCTAGCCGCGATTTACAACATGACTATCAGAATCACTCTCCCAAATGCTGCGCTGTCGAAGTACTTCGGGACATGCACTGTTGACGTACTCTGTGACAATACAGTTGTGCTCACAGAGCGACCCAATTATGTATTCAGTTGTCGAGGTTACTTTCTGGCAGCAGTATAGCTGTGAGTGCGTCTCTGTAAATGTTTTAGTGTACTGACAGATAAATATTTCAAATGATGGCAATAAACGTGAAGTACTTCACAACCAGGTGAGTAGGTTTATTTCCCGCATTTACAACTCTTTCAAATGAGGACTTGAAAGTGGAAAACATATTCTTGGCATTCTGAAGACACAAGAACGAACTGCAGAAGCGGGTGTCGGCAGGAAAACGGTGTAGAAAATAGTAAACGGTAGTATTAGAGACGTAGAAACATCAGGAAAATTTTATTTCGTGTCGCCTGGAAAGCACCGAAATCGCAGGAAACCTGTAACACAAATGGATGGATACCTGACATAACAAAAACTTATATATATATATATATATATATATATATATATATTAGAAAATTGGCTTCAGAGATAGCATTTCGTCAATATAAATAATTTTAAAAGACATTAATTTCAAATAGGTGAAGAAGAGAGTTTTTGGTTGAAAGAAGTAACATTGATGCAGAACGAATCAAATCCATTATAAAGATGCACGATACAAGAAGAGATGGTGATTAAAATGTATTACCTTGATGAAACATGGCTGAATGAATCAGAATCATTCCAAGAATACTTGCTGGAAAATGAATGATGGTATTGGCTATTTTAAGATTCCCATAGGAATAGGTTCTGGATAATTATTGTGGTTTTGTTCCTGAGAGTAAACTGGTATGTACAAAGGGCGTTAATTACTTCACCCAAAGAAACAGAAGCCATCATAAAGTCCTTGAAATCAAAGCATTCTAGTGGTTATGATAACATATCAACAAAGTTAATAAAAGAGCGTTCATGTGAGCTTAGTCATATATTAAGTTATTTGTGTAATCAATCACTTGTCACAGGAACATTCCCGGACTGGCTTAAATATGCTGAAGTTATACCTCTACACAAGAAAGGGACAAAGAAATGCCATCAAATTACCAACTGATATCACTTTTGCCAGCTTTTTCAAAAATCTTTGAAAAGGTTATTTCTAGCATCTACTAAGCACCTTAGTGAAAATAAGTCAAAGTCACAGTTTAGGTTTCTTAAGGATTCTGATATTGAGAAAGCTATTTACACTTACAGAGAAAATGTCCTTAATTCATTGGACAACAAATTAGAGGCAACTGGCATATTCTGTGACCTGCCAAAGGCGTTTGACTGTGTGAATCACGGCATTCTTTTAAGTAAATTAAAATATTATGGTGTCACTGGTAGTGCTGAAAAGTGGTTTCAGTCATATCTTAGTAATAGAAAGCAAACGGTGTCATTATGTAACACTTCAGCAGTAGGCAATCAGACATCATCTGACTGGGAAGAAATTGCATGAGGTGTTCCCCAAGGTTGCATACTAGGTCCACTACTGTTTCTTGTGTATATTAATGACCTGTCATCTGTTACATTATCAGATGCCGAGTTTGTCTTATTTGCAGATGATTCAAGCACTGCTATAAATAGTAAATCAAATATAAATTTAAAAAGGGCAGCTAATCTAATTTTTACTGACATTAATAAGTGTTTCACAGTCAATTCACTGTCATTAAACTATGGAAAGACCCACTATATGTAGTTCAGAACTTCCAAGAGATTTCCTTCTGGCGTGTGTATAAAATATGACATGGAAATAGGAGAAGTTGAGAGTGTAAAATTCTTGTGATTACAACTTGATGATAAATTCAGTTGGGAGCAACATACTAACGAACTAGTAAAGCGTCTAAACAAGTCTGTGTTTGCAATGCGAATGATGTCAGGCATAGGAGATAGACATATAAAAAAACTGGCATATTTTGCTCATTTTCACTCCATTATGTCATATGGTATAATATTTTGGTGTAACTCCACAAAAAGAGAAATAAATTTTAGAGTAGAGAAGTATATAACAAGAGTAATGAGTAGTGTAAATCCAAGAACATCATGTCGAAACCTATTCAAAGAATTGGTCATATTAACCACAGCTTTTCAATATATTTATTCGTTAATGTAATTTTTCGTAAATAATACATCTCTTTTTCCAACTAGCTGCTTAGTACACAGTATCAATACTATGAATAAGAACAATATACATAAAGATTTAAAATCACTTACTCTTGCCCAGAAAGGAGTCCAGTTTTCAGCAATGCATATTTTCAATAAGTTACCAGCAACCATTAAGAGTTTAGTTTCAGACAAGGCACAATTTAAAGAATTTAAAAGAATTTTTGGTGGCCAACTGCTATTCCATCTATGAGTTTCTCAAAAAGTGCAGTAGACCATTTCAATGAAAATTTATTATACTTTAATTTTTGACAATATTTGGTTGTAACTGCCAACTAACTACCTACTGTGTGATTGATGGATGCATGGAAAGCAGATGTAAGTCTTAAGTCTGTAAATAGTGGAAGTTTGATTTTAAATCTTGTACATAATCTGACTGTTTTTAACTGAGGATCACTGAAGTGAATAATTTACTTCTATTTTTGACAATACTTGGTTGTAATAGCCAAGAAACTAGCAAATGCCTGAATGATGGATTTAATGAAAGCAGACCTAAGTATTAAACCTGTAAATATTAGAAGTTTAAATTTAATTCATGTACATAATTTTACTGTTTATTGACTGAGGATCATTAAAGTTAATTAAACTCAAGTTTTTCTTATTACATTTTTGTAATGTGTTTATCTGACATGTTCCACACCCAGAAGGATTCCCTCTTTTATAGGTCTACGGAATGAATAATTAATCTAATCTAATCAATAAGTTTTGCACAGCTTTCTCTAACTTTTTTTTATTTTTTTCCAGGAGGAGAATGAAATTTTTTGTGAACATACTTGGATCATTTAGCTACACGTAGAGTCTAATCAATGTAGCCTCCATCAGCTGTGATGCATCTGGCCCAACGTTCTTTCCATGATGTAAATGTATTTTCGTAGAATTTTGGGGATTTACTTTTACACCATCGCTTGACACAGGAAATAAGGTATTTCTCACTATCAAATGTTTTACCGTCCAGGTGGGCCTTCAGACGACCAAAGAGGTAAAAATCAGATGGAGCCAGGTCCGGACTGTAGGGAGGATGAGGAACAATTTTCCAAACCATTTTCCTGATTTTCTCCTGTGTCATAAGGGCTGTGTGGGGTTTGGCATTGTTATGGTGTAGTCTGATGAGCTGACCCTGAAGCTGTGGTCTGTGGGTCTTGATGGCACATTGCTGCTTGTCAAATGACAAACAGTAGCGATCCCTGTTAATTGTGGAGCCAGGTAACAAAAAGTAAATGAAAATGACACCACACTGATCCCAGAGGAAGGATGCCATCACCTTTCAGCCTGCTGTTCATGAAAGTCTTGGTTTCTTCTTCTGAGGGGAACCCAGATGACGACACTCCATGGATTGGGTTTTGCCTTCAGGTTCGGACAAAAACAACCATGTTTCATCCTGAGTAATGAAACTGTCAAAACACTGTTTCCACTTTTCAGTAAAGGTCTTCATGAGACCCTTGTACACATTCTTCATCATCGTTTTCATTTCTCTTGTCAATAATCTAGGCATCCAACGTACCGTAGTGACTGTTCCAGCGACACCACACTATCCAATGACAAACGAGTCATTTCAGCAAGCTGTCGTGTCGTCACACATCTTACATGTTGGATGATTTGATCAATGGTCTCCTTACTCAAATCACTCAGTGCCGTCGATGGTCCACTGCATCGTGGATTGTTCAGTAGAGAGAAATCACCTTCTTTAAACCTCTGCAACCACCGCTGGATACTGCTGTGATCCACGTGTCCTCCCCATAAACAGGGAGCAACTTCCTGTGAATCGATGCGGCAGAGTCATCACTGGTCTTGAAAGGCACTGTTGTTGCAACCTGACATCTATTTCATGGTCGATTATGCCTCATCTATAAGCAAAAGAAAATACTTTTATATACCAACTTATAGGTAAATGTTCCAAATATGTTCACAAAAAAATTCATTCTCCTCCTGCAAAAAGTAAAAAACAAAAAATAAAAAAAATTTGAGATGAGTGTTCAAAACTTTTCGAACTCCTTTTCTACAATACGGTCAAACCCGTGATCCATATCGCTGCATTCATCTTAGGACATAGATAAAACGTCATATCTGTGATAGGAAGGGATGTTGGAGTCACTGCTGTAGCCGCCGTTTGCTGAATGAGGGCCAACATCAGTCTCCTCAACCTCTTCATCTCCACGCCAGATCCACATGCCAGATGGTGTCCATCATCTGTATCACGTAGCGGGCACTGAGAAAATAACGGAGAATCTGCCACATATATGGAATGGAGTCACTGGTTATTCATATATTTCTGGCTGACCACCAAATTCCAGGCCGCACTGGTGCTGGAATCGAGAGGAGCGCTAAGCACTCAACGCCAGACCACTGGCCAAGTAATTGAGAGTAGATGGCTTTCGATCGGATTTCGGGGATGGCCTGGCATTGTGTGGCAATAAACATCATCGGCCCTCTGCAGCCACTCACTCAGCAGGTCAGTTTTGACATAACAAAAACTCCAGAAGGTCAGAAAGTGTTGGCGAAATATGCGCCACTGCAATTGGTGCTTCTTGAGAGCTGAAACTAGTTCTTCAATCAGATTTCATGTAAAGCTGCGCTAGCGGTGTTTACACGTTTTCATCAGCTGCCTTAACCCACACATTGACCATTCCGTGACCTTGGAGCGATCGCCCGAATAAAGGCGAGACCTCCTCTGCATAAAATCTGTAATAGTCCCTCCTCTTGTCCTTACTGGAGGGGCAATCCTGACGCCCTGATTTGTGGTAGCAAATCCTCGTACTGACAGGATGCCTTCCTTCACAAGAATAGCTATATTGCTGTCATTATCCTCGCGCAGCGCCTTGTAATTGTCGTATCTGTAAACAGACAGGAACTGGTCAAGGCACACTTTCTGGCGGAATGTGAAGTCGAGATTTGCCACGCGCAATATGTCACAAAACATCTGTAGCATGACTTTAGAACTGATGATATTGTGGCTGATGGTGCCAATCTGGTAATTCTGGCGCAGGGAGGCAGTATTGTTGGTACCTGTCAGGAGAGATGGGCGTGGGAGACCCAAAGAAGGTTCCACTGTCAACTATTGGCTCTGTCCTATGTCCTTTGTCATTCAACTGTCGTGATGTTGCAACCGCTTCAGCTACTGCAGCAGACACCATCACGACCTCGACATCGTTGGCCCATGTAGTCAGGCTTGCGTGCTCACCCCTCAGAATTAACACAGCAGCTGAAGTTTTCAGCATGTCTGTGACTGGGTCAGATACTGAAACCATCCACTGTCTAGCATCCAGAAACAAGGCACTGTGAGAGGTCTCCTTCGAATCTGCTGCCAGTCAAATGTCATCAGGGTAACCAAAGATCTTATCTTCCTTCTTGGGACAGTTGTCTCTGTCGAGATCTTCATCTTCTGTTGAATCGTCCTGCAGGTATTGGATGGAGTCAGTCGTCGTTTCTTTCATCACTTCAGAGCCCATTGTTTTCGGACATCAGTGTCAGTAGCTGACAACGACTGAGGCCCTTGCCATCAGGGAAAAAAGCGTCGGTTCTCACCACCAAATTTGCAGTGACTCCTGCAATGCCATTCCCCCTTTTCATAGCTCTGGCAGTCCAGCATTTGTGTCTGTAGCGCCATGCTGCCGCATTGGAGGCTGCTCAGTGTCGACAGAAGAGGACGCTTCCGTCGACAGTCGATGACCAGATGGAACAGACTAAAGCGTCCCCATGTATGTCAGTTAGAGTGCCATCAGATCGGGTGACGTTTTCTGCCCCCGCTTCTGGCACTTGCTTGATGCGACATGGCATTCAGCTTGATCGGAGGTATTCTTCTTGCCCACATCCCGAGCAGGTCTTTGGCTGGTCGTCATAAATTGCGATGGCACTTAAGAGGTAGAGCCCCTCCACGCCCACACCGGCATGATGGATAACACAAAAGGTCTACTGTTATCTTTCCATAAGGGTTAGTTGAGTGAGGTCTCGTAGGATGTGGGTATTGCGATGTTTGTGTACGTCTGTTTTGGGTAAACAATTAACACGCGCTTATCTGGAGGTAGATTGGGTCAAAAGTTGAACAAATGGTAGGGGTTTGAAGGGCAGAGGAAAAAAAGTGCCAAGGCAAGAGCTAAGGGAAGAAACCTCTGCGATAGTTGGGTTGGGTTGTAAGAGCAGTAGCAGTTTTCTTGCTGTCTCCGACAGGTCATGCAAGGGTAGGCTTTGTTAGTAGTGAGTATCATGCAGGTCGATACCGTTGACGTTGTGTGGTGCTGTTACTCAGCGGCTGCCGCTGGGAGCCGGTGTTGATTTCTCGGCCAGCGTCAGCATACCTGTAACAGTTACGTTCATCATCGTTTTGTGTCCGATAGGTCACATATCAGATTCACAGTATAGAGTAATGTTGGTAAATTGTTTGTGTGTCAGCGTGCTAACTTGTTGGTCTCCCTACTGTAGGCTGTTGGTCGGCTTTGATAGCAGCTGGCATATCCAGTCAAAGTTAATTATGTGCAGGGGTTTGTCGACATTGTTGCCATAGGTGGTTATGCCCTAGCTAGTAGTGTCCTTGGCCGCTTTTGCTTCCACCTATGGTTGTGATCATATTTTCCTAGAGTAAGGATGAAAGGATTGTTCGAGTGTCTCGAGTTCCTGTATAGTTGTGAGGCGTGTTTTTCGAATACTTCCTTGAGGGTTTCAAGGCGGTATTCATTGTGAAGATCTACAGTGCGAGTGTAGCGTGGAGCATTGCTAATGATGCGTAGCACCTCGTTCTGTATAATCTGCAGGCGGCGCAGGCCTGTACAAGCTGTATTTCCCAATCCGGGAGCTGCATACGCCATCAGAGGTTCAATCAATGTCATGTATCTGGACCTCGACACCCTCCTATTCAGTGTACTTTCCCTGTTGAGCACGGGGTAGAGTTGTTTGAGTCCTCACGTGCGCTCTGTTGGCGACGTATTTGATGTGGTCCCCCCTTGTAAGTTTCTGGTTCAGCCAGACACTGAGATATCTGACTTTCTCTCGGAAACATATTGAGCATGTATGTACGGCTACCTGTCTACCCTGTCTACAGTGCTGATGTTTACGTAATAGTTTCGGTCTGTGTGTAAACAGAACTGCTTCACACTTGTTGATGCTTACTTTAATACACCATCTTTTCAACCAAGCCTCGGCAGTTGTGAGTGCCACCTGTATTCATGAATTTTTGTTCGACGGTTTCCAACCTTGCTCAAGGATAGCTGTCTCATCCGCGTACAGGGCTAACGTCGTGTTTTGTGTTGCTGGGGAGCCTTTAATGATTTACATAATCAGAGTTAAGTGACTGATTTAAAGACAAGCTTCACATTTGTAGTAAAATCGATAATTTTTTAGTGGTGACTTGCCTAACCAAAGTTGGCAGTGCACTCCTATAAAAAGAATTTGGAGTAAGCAACTAAATAGTAAGGAAAAAACAATGGAAGAAAAGAGCATACACTTTACTCCTGGTCCTAAGCCTTGACAGTCCTTATTTTCTAAAACTGTTCTGTTAGTGAAAGAGTCTTTTGTAATGACAATAGTAGCAAGTGAATGCCTAACAAACAGGATTACCTTTCTATGGGAAAATATGGTGATGGCAAAACAAATAAGTTTTAAGGAACCTAAGAGAAGTGTACATATTTTTCAAATCAAATTGGATTATGAAAATTTGCAGTATTAAAACCAAACCATTGTATTATAGCTGGAGCTAATGAGAGTCACACTGTATGCATTTGTACAGCTAATCAACATGTGAAGGTAATGACAGCTGGAACAAACATGAAGATAATGTAAAAACAGTGATCAAAATCTAAGGTGTCAAGAACCACACCATTGATTGATTTCAGTCTTTTTTAAAGTAATAGCTTTTTAATCATAATAATTTTGGGGAATACAGCATAGTAATGCATAATGATATTGTTATAATTTATGTGTATAGTATGTATTGCAACCATATTCCACCACATAAATTCTGCACACACTGTAAAATTAAAGCTTAATTCAGGCTTCATTTGCTTTCACTAAATATGTTTTTCTTTCTAGTGACAGCATCCTCCAGAAGGCTTTGATTCTTCTTTCTAGTGAAATTCTTTTGAAAAACAATTTTGAAATACATATTACTTCTTTCCAAATATCTTGCGCACTGTGACTACCACATTTACTTTCCCGAAGCAGTTCATTTATTAAGACTGAATTGCAAGCCAGGTTTGAAACCACTTCCCTTTGGTTTGGACCTTTAAGAAACTCAGTTTCAAATTTATAACACAATTTTCGAACTATCGTGTAAATAGTAACAACTACTCTGCTAACTTGAGAGTTTTCCTCTACTCACATTATTTATAAGGGAATACATACCTTGATCATCTAACACATGTATATCTTTACAAAACTCACATCTTGTATGTTTCAAAACAGAGTAATAATAAAAACCTGCAGTTCATGTCAGAACAGGAAAATCTTCATTACAGTTTTCAGTAATTTCTGATGGATTAATTACTATTTTATCATATGGGGAAGAAGTCTTAGTACCAGTAGTTGGTACCTCAGATAAAATGTTCTGTATGGATTGTATGCCAATCTCACCAAAAACATTTGATTTTAAATTTAGCCTAATTACAGACTGCAAGTGAAGCTTCTTTTCTACTTTGTACACCTGCCTGATGCTGATGTTGTACTGACCTCCACATAATTGCCTGTACTTTCCAAATCACTCTTCAAGCAAATCAGTACAAAATGTATACTGTAAGATAAACAAGAAAATATCATGAATGAGGGAGAATAAGGAAGTTTCTTCAATGATAGTAACTTCAATTGTTCAATAATAAAGTGTATGTGTTTGCTCTTTTCATACTCAGATAATTGAAATATCTGCAAAAAGTCGCACACAAAACTCAAAATTTTTTCAATATTATTTACCACATTAATCTGAATATCAGCTTTATCCTCACAGATTACCTAATTCAACAATGCTTGAAACCCTTGTTAAAAACTTATACCGATTTAGGTCTATCTTGTTTCTTTGCTTGTTCAAAACAAATACTGATGCATCACGGATTTCATTAACAAGAACAGAATATTTTATCACAGGAGCAGGAATTGTTTGAATGTTACCAAATAATACAGATGTAGTTTTTGTAATGCTGCTTCAGAAATCATATAATTTTAACAATGACAAGCTGGCCTTTAACTCACACAGTGATGCAGTGGACCGAGCTTTTAAATGAATTTCCTTCAGACTCTTCTGAACAGCTGCCTGGATATTTTTGTTTTCAGTTTCAATCTCTTGACGTCAGGACCAAACCTGTAGCTTCTAGGTTTGCTCAAACAGTGAGAGCAGTTTGGGAAAACAGATGGAACTGCTGTTGAAAGCGGATTTGGCCTGGTGAGTTGTGAGGAACTTCTCTATTTCTTCTGTTATCTTGAGATATTCTAGTAATTTCATGAGGGTGAAAATGTTGTTCACATACCTATAACCAATAAACCACATAACTATGCAGAACCAATTACCATTATGCTAATAAAGTATAACTAATATTACTGAAGGGCTAGTTTAAAACAGTTTTTTATAAACTATCATATTTGTGAATGCCGAATATTACACTTTATAAATATTTCTGGTAGATATTTATAAACTATTACTCAGGTTATCATAATGACCTCAGTGTCTGTCCATTCATATTGAGCTCCCTGTTCTTTTCCCAAGACCCATTACAAGGAGAGCAAGTTGAAATCTTTATTCCCTTTTTGCAAATACTTTGAGCATTGTAATTTCCACATTCTTTCTCAGAGCAGTTCATTCACAAAAACTGACCCAGAAAAACTTAAAATGGGAAATAATAAATTAACCTGCTCTAACAAGTAAGGCCACATGCCTCAACACTCAGAATCTGATCAGGAAACGTATAAGACTGATCAAGCTACAGATACATTAGTCTTGCTCATAACAAAGAGCATCAGACTGTAGTAGAAAAGAGACACTAAAAACAAATGAACAGAATAGACCCAATGTAAACACTGTACTTTCCTACAGGAGAAATGAGCTAATTTTCGTACATTTGAATGTGCACTTCTTAAATAGTAAAGTTAGTGATCTTCAATACTGGTTGGATGAAATTATTTACAGCATTCTATGTGTGAATGAACACTGGAATAAACGTCATAAATTAGCTTGTTTGTACCATATGGCTATTCACTGGCAACAAGTTATGTGTTTGAAGCCTCTGCTATTGCACTACACAATCAGAAACTTGTTGTTGTATCTGTTTACTAAATGCCACCTTCTTATGAAGATACATTTGCAGAAAAGTTTTACACTTTAATTTTAATTGCTGCCAAGTATAAGCATTACAAAATTTTGGTCACAGGAGATATTAATCCACAAATAATAGAAAAAAAGTGATGTGTTTCTAAATGTACTAAGATCAATGAGTTTCTATAGCTGAAATGAAAAACCAAGTAGGATGGGAGCATGCCTTGACAACAATGTGTGTAGAAATTAGGTAGACTGTGACAGCATCAAATTAGGAATATCTGACCTTTATGTCATATGGCTCAAAATTGGAAACCTGCCTACTGATAATTCCAAGATGTTAACTACATATATATAGTTCTCAGTGAAGGGAACACTAAAAGAATGAAAAAGACTTTAAACTAATTTAGTTGTCCAATATACTAACCAGCGAGTAAGATATTGATGAATGCTTCTTCACATTCCTTTCTATCATGAAACATTCACTAGACAGAAACTGTCCTCATGTTTCTAAAAGATGCAAGTCTTGCAACAGTCACAAACCACATCATGGTACACACTCCACCACAGTAAATTCATGATATTTTACTCATGTTGAAGGACATAACTGATGACAGTTGTGAGAGAAAAAAACTATAATCTTAAAAAAACCTTCAATCTGAAATTAAAGCAGCTAGAAGCAAAGCTAATGAGGAGTAAACTTTAAGTTTAAAAAAACTGTATAGCAACCAGGAAAGCTGTAAACATGGGAAAGGAGGTAGTCACTATCCTAGCAACTATAACACTCTCAACAAGTATTTTGTGAATTCTAAAAGTTCCCTGTATCACAAAGTGGTGATACATGTGATGGGGGGGCCTTCCTCTTACAGTCATGGAGTAAAACAAATGAAAGATTCACTTGGAGAAGAATTACTGCTACAGATCTCATCTACTCAGTAAACATGCTGAACAGCTTCAGAACAGAGGACTGTCATGAGCTCGACAACAATGTTCTGAAGTGTATAATTGTGGAAATTAAAATGCCAATGCTCTATCTTGTTAATAACATTATTGATGATAGTACTTTCCTTAATACTTTAAAATTACAGTTGACAAAGCTAACTGCATAATAAACAAGCTGAAAAGCTAACATGCCTAAATATCTAAAACTGCTGAAAACAATACCTTGTTGGATATCCACGAGCATCAAATAGTAATAAACCTCACGTATGCAGTGCTTTAAATCAGTAACATACAGCCAAAACATTAACACAATAAGTGATAGGTGTTGAGTAAATTTGAGGTTATGCTTCATGTTATTAACTTCGTACTATAATATAATTATGAAGGAACTTTAATGACTTACTCTCGTGTGGTAGCGTTCTCGCTTCCTGCGCCCGGGTTCCCGGGTTCGATTCCCGGCGGGGTCAAGGATTTTCTCTGCCTCGTGATGGGTGTTGTGTGATGTCCTTAGGTTAGTTACGTTTAAGTAGTTCTAAGTTCTAGGGGACTGATGACCATAGATGTTAAGTCCCTTAGTGCTCAGAGACATTTGAACCTTTTAACTTTCATTGTTTTGTTGATTGTTCAATTTTCCCCAATGATAGCTTACTTCATTATTCCTAACAATTTTTCTTTCCTTCTGAAATGAAAAAAACTTGCACTTTCAGGCCAGCTAGGTAGTTGCCTTTAAATCTGGTCATACAACATCCGTAGGGCATTTTGTCTCTCACGAACACAAATTAATACTGTGTTTCACAGAAATAAAGTTAAAAACATAGAACAGTTACATTGTGTAGCGATCTCACAACACGAGTAGCTTCCTTTTGTTGTGACTATTCTTGGTATACCCACCGTGCTGTTTGCAGGCAGTGCACAGGCTTTCTCAGTCTATGTGGCATTGGTAAAGTATGTGAACTAACCCGTAATTTATGAACCGACTATTCTCTGACTCGATACCAAGCCATTGTTGCAAAGTTTTTGCTAATTCCTCTGAAAATTATGATGGACTAAGTAATAAAAGCAGTGAACTTCTTTAACTCATGGCCCCCAATTATACGGTTTTGTACCGTTTTGTGACGCGAAATGGGATCACAGCACACTACGCTTCTGCTACATACATAAGTACAATCGTTATCTTGAATTAAAGTGTTGAAGAGAATGTTTGAATTTAGAGATGAGGTATTTGTATTTTTGATTACTGACTGGCATGAGTATGCAGATTTATTTGCAGATGATGAATGGTTATTTAAGGTGAGATATGTTTCTGATAATTCCATACACTCATACGAACTACACAGAAAAATGCAAAGTAGGAACGAAAATAACGTGACTAGTATGGATAATATTCAAAAGGTTATTAACATATTAAATTTATGGATACAGACCACTGAAAATGGATCATGTGAGATGTTCCCAACTGTGTGGTCTCTTACTAAGGTGCTAAAGGACATAATTAAACAACATTTAGTACTGTTGCAGCAGAATTTTAAAAAAATATTTTGGAAAGTGTTAAAGATTTTAACTGGGTGCATGATCCATTCATGGATTTGAAACATCATCTAAATATTTGGGTTTAGTCTTACAAGAGAAACTGACAATCTGAAAGCAGACTTAAAACTGAAATCAAAATTTCTTGAGGTCCTTTGAACACATTTTGTTTGTCAATAAGCAATGAATACATGGCTATCTCCATGATGGCAGCTAATGTTTTATTACCATTTTCAACTGCTTTTTTGGGTGAAATAGGCTTCATGATGCTGACGAAAATTAAAACATCAAACAGAGAGAAACTCAGATACATTGATGAAGATCTGAGGCTTGTATTGTAACAATTCCCCCATTAATCATTTGTCTGTGTGCAGATAAGGAAGCTGAAGTATCATATTGAAGATATGGGTAGAGTTATTTAATTTAAAAAAAAATCTACTTCAAAAAAGCAATCACCTTGCTCACGAATCCAAGCAAAGTGTTGGCACAGGTAATCCTTAATAGAATCAAGGTGCAACTTGAAATGCAGATAAAAGAGGAGGAAACTGATTTTTCGAAGTACAGATCAAATAATTATGCCTAGTCATTATTG
Source organism: Schistocerca gregaria (assembly GCF_023897955.1). Taxonomy (NCBI): domain Eukaryota; kingdom Metazoa; phylum Arthropoda; class Insecta; order Orthoptera; family Acrididae; genus Schistocerca; species Schistocerca gregaria. The sequence goes on from NC_064921.1 coordinate 433,764,961, forward strand.
AATGATCAAATGAATTCATCTTTAGTCTTCATATTCTTTTTGTTGGCTTTAAAAAGGCCTTCGACTCCATTAAAAGAAATAATATGTGGAAATCTTTGCCAAACAATGTGATGCCAGAAAATAAAGTAAAGGTTATCACAGAGACTTACAATAACTAAGGGTAAAGTTAGGGAACCATTCCCAGTTAAGTCTGGAGTTCGTTAAGGATGTGTTTTATCACCAACTATCTTTTCAATGACGCTGGATGAAATAGTGAAAGTGGTGGAGACGAAGAAGAGAGGAATACAATGGGTACCGTCTAAGTAATTGGAAGATCTTGAATTTGCTGATGACATCTGCCTTGTCCTGTAAAAGCATTTTTGACATGGAAGGAAAGCTACAGATCCTTGAACATTATTGCATCGCAAACGTGACTGTTGCTTGAGGTTGGGCGACCTTATTGAGGAGAAAGGGGAATGACTGGTTGGTCTATGTGAGAGGGAGTGTCAACCTGGCAATATTGTTAAAATTACCTTATTACAAAAGATAGGGAACTGAATTAGTACTGGATGATGAAGTGTAAGCAATTTTAACTTCTGACTTTATTCATAGAATACCCTCAACCGAGGACACATTTGTTCTAAATGAGTTGTATCTACAAAAGACTAAATCTTTACACGGAGATGGTGAGTCAGTTAGCAATGTTCCGTCTATCAAAAGAACGTGTCAGTGTCAACAGCATCTGCATCCACAACACGCCTGAGTCCTCAGCTACCCATCTAGAATTCCATCTACTGTCTGAACTACTGCAGATAACTTCGCTCAGTCCTGCTGGGGTAATAACTTGAGCTGTATCTGTCCACTTCAACTAGGCTCTGTCTGTCCCATCTGTCCTCTTCTCCCGTCTGCTCTAACTACCGTCACTCTCTCTCTTCGGGGCGTCCGCATCCGAGTTTTAATCGATTTCCCCTTCGCCCTGTCAGCTCCTGACTTCACATCTTGGTGAAGAGCGCTCGCCATCCCATTTGCTCTAATTATCCACTGCTTTTCAGAAGCTGATTGGAGGGAGGGAGCATCTGTTGTAAATGCTTATCATGGACCTGCTATAGACTTTTCATGGCGTAATGTGCCCCTTCCAGAGACTCTCTCCCTTATCTCTCTCTTAATCTCGTTCTGAATGATGTTTACAGCTCAAAGTGTTATTTCTCAAGCGCAGTTGGCGTTCCTGCGGCGCCATTCGACCGAAAAGATTCCTTCTACGTGACTTGAGGCATCTGACATTTTATATAAGCCTGTCGTTGTGCTCTGATAACTTTTCCCCCGATATGTTCGTGAAGTTTTCATCTGTTTGGCTGTCATTTCCGTGGATTCAAGACAACATGAAGCCAAGATTGTTGGGCTGAAAGTGAAAGTCGCCAAGTCGGAGATTGTGAAAATCAATACAAGAGATACGAAAAATCTGTGAGTGACAATGAGGACGTTGAAAAGGTAAACGAGTTCACATACCTTGGGAGTGTAGTTACTGACGACGGAGCAACAGCTGCTGATGTCGGGGCAAGTATCCAAAAGGCCAATAGAGCCTTCATCCACATGTATCCATTACGGAGGGTAAGACAGATTTCTATATCAAATAAACTACGAATATTGGAACAAATGTGAAAGCAGTGCTGCTCTAAGGACCTGAAACTTAGAAGATTAACTCTACAGTCAGCAAGAGTTTGCTAGTCTTCCTCAATAAATGTCTTAGAAAAATTCTTAAAATCTTTTGGCCAAATGCGATATGCAACGAACATCTTTTGAACCGAGCGAGAGACGGACCTATCGCTATCCATATGAAGTGGAGCTGAATCGAACACAACCTCTGAAAGAGCCAGGATGCTGTAGAGAGATAAGCTGTCTGCTGGAACCTACAAGGCGAAAGGAAACGAGGAAGGCCGTGGACATCACGGAGGAGGACAGTGCAGGAAGAGGCCAAGAAAGAGGGGAAACGTTTGCGGAGTTGAAGATACTCGCCCGCAGTCGCGTGAGTTAGCGGAGCTTCGTCGAAGCCCTATGCTCTCCATAGGGGAAAAAGGAATCTATTCATTATAATTGTGTGAACTGAGCTTCTCGAGGCTGATTGAAATTACAACATCAAAGAGAGAGTGACTCACATCCATGGATGAAGGAATGAAGCTTGCTTTGTAAACGAAATAACGACATAATAATTCGTAATTATATTAAGATTCACACGAGTTTCAGGGAACGGACATTTTGGCGTGCAGTGTCAACTTTTTGCCCATCTGAATTAATGTGACTAATAAAAGATCGAAGAATATTGAGACATTATATAATAAACTGACTGACCAAAACTCGGAGATAGAAATACTAGGGCCATTTTATAAGTTTTTACAAAAACAGTGAAAGGGTACAGTACCACCCAACATTGAAAATACGTACAACATTCTTCGTTATTCTTGTCAGAACAACATATTTTTTGTAATAATAACTCAATTTCACTTAATACACCGAAGCCGGATACCAGTGTAGGAAAGAAGGACAATTTATTAATTTAATTGATCACATGTGCACTCCCACAAAATAAATCCCTACTTCCAATTTGGCGAGATCTGTGAAATGAATGAATGTATGGTCGTCTGCTAACTGCAGATAGTGAATGTGCAATATATGAACATCTTTGAGACGGTACTTTGGTGACCTTTGGTGGAACCAAAGAGATGAAATTTACCTGAGCTTTGAGCGCCTGAAATGTGGCTGCCCAATACGGTAACATGGTGCTCCCCCAACTCGGCAGAGGTGCGAGATGACCTGAAGAAAGACCATGTTTCAGCACTCTGCCGCTGGATCTTGTGTTGGTAAGACCTTGTGCTCCGTAAAGACAAAAGAGTGGAGAGATGGTATGCATGTGAAATACTTAAGAGTAGTTTGGAATGATTATTTCTCTATTTCAGGAACTTTTGGGGGGAGAATTGAATGACAGGCAGGTAATATTAAGGGGATCGTAGTAAGCTTCGGAAGTGACCAACGACCACTATGAAACCAAGTGTAGCAATACGTTGAAATACTTGCGAGTGCTAGTATTAAGTTGAAATACTTCCGAGTGCTTAACTTTAGCACTCACAAAAATCATCTATGACGGACGCAAGACCACTAATGGCATTTTTCATCAAAAATTTAGTGAACGATTCCGAGGCCTTGTTTTTAAGAAACGTCTTCACAAAAAAGTGGAAACTCTTCCAACGAGAACTTTCAAATAAAATTTCCATTCCTTGACAACAAAGTTTTTTAAATGCTGCCTGTATACAAACTATGTCTATTGGGCCTGTTTCCGAGCTGCCATTGTTTTAGTAGTAATACGTGACGAATTTCAAAAGATTAGTACTTAGGGAGCCTTTTTAGTAACAACGATAGTACACATATAGATATAGATGCCAGTCTAGCAGCAGCGAACAAAACACTTTTCAGTATTATCAAAATCTTAAAGAAAAGATCACTTAGCAGTAACTTCAAAATCAGCTTGAATCAGTCGTCGATTATACCTGTAACTTCACACGGATGTGAAGACTTAATACAGGGTGTGCCACATAAAACCGTTATGCTTCACGCCCGAGATTCGAGTAAAAATGTACTAACGAAAATATCGTAGATAATAGTAACGTTCAAAACATGTAGTTACTGGTTTATAAGAGATGCTGGAAGTGATGGCCCAGGGCACACACGCAGAGCTGACTTCGTATGATGACGTTACCAGCAATACGCTGTAATTCTGTAGGTGTGGTGTTGTTACCTGCTCTAGTAACGTTCCGTTTGAATCCTCTATTGTGCGAGAATTGTCAGCATAGACTTTGCTTTCTAGTGCGCCCCATAAGTAAGAACTACACGACTGTAAGTCTGAGGACCTTCACTGACAATTCTGTCATAGTGGTGGTGTGGACCATACTTTGGTTGGATGTGTGAGCGGTTGCTGTTGTTCCTTCTTGTTGGAATACTGCATACAGCTTTTCTGCATCTGCTAATTTGTGTGTAGAAAGAGTCCAAGATCTCTAGATATCTGACACCGTGTAAGGTATGATTGAAAAATACACGGCGTTTACAGCAGGCGCCGCACAACGTACACCAAACACCTCTACGGGTAGAGAGGCTCTTCACTCAGAATATGAGCGTTGTCCTGCGACCAGTATCTACAATTCTGGGAGGTTACATAAACTGACAAATGAAACCAGGTCTCATCTGACATGAAGTAAAGCGAGAGGACCGAGAAATCATTAGCAGTTGTTGTTGACAGCCAGTTACAGTAATGCCCTCTTTTTTTCCCTTGATCATCAAATTTCGACTCTTGCACCGCACACACACGATAAGCTTTTAATTTCTTATCTTTCATTACACGATGTCGCGATGTACGAGATACACCAACCTTCTGCGATAACCTCCTTACCGACTTGCGGGGACTTCTCGTAATGTCCATGCGAATTTTGTCTATATTTTCACGGTTCCTCACTGTCGCTCGGCTATTCCTCGGCGCACTCTGAACGGATCTTAGGGCGATTCTTTTCTTGTACAGGTCTTGAATAGTGCTACTCGCGGGGAGCTTCCTACCAGGATACCTCGGTTGAAACGTTTCTTTACATTCCTTGATGGAGCCTGTCTTTATGTAACACTCCACAATATCAATTCACTGTTCCAATGCAAGCTGCCCCATTTCTGTAACAACTGAACAATACGAGCTCCTCACACAGCTGCACTCAGCTTTCCGATAAAATGTAGCGTAGCCAACAGTCGAGACAGCGTCTCCACTTCACAAGCAATTGGACTAGAGATGTCTAAGATGATGATGAAGTCCCATACTCCGTAAGAGAGCGTATAGGGCGATGAGGGAGACCCGCACCGCCGTACTAGGCAAGGTCCTAGTGTAGGTGGTTTGCCTTTGCCTTCCTCCGACCGCAATGGGGATGAATGATGATGAAGACGACACAATAACACCCTGAGCCCACCGGGAATCGAACCACGGCCCCCGTGCTCAGGAAGCGAAAACGCTACCGCGAGACCACGAGCTGCGGACGACGATTATAGTGCGTTTAAAATTAGTTGTGACTTTAGATGTTTGACTCACTGGTGGGGACGCGAGCCGACTTTCCTACCACGTCGCCAGCAGTTCGGTTGGTGAAATGCCTCTGTTGCCACGCCGTAGATAAACAGTACCGTGTGCTTGCGGTGTCGCTCGTTGGATGCGTTCACGTTCGCCAGCTCTAGTTGTGAAGTAATATTGTCTGGCGCTTAAGTGATCTGCAGTAGTCAGGTATTATAAACAAGTGTTTCATTTACATCTACATTTATACTCCGCAAGCCTCCCAACGGTGTGTGGCGGAGGGCACTTTACGTGCCACTGTCATTACCTCCCTTTCCTGTTCCAGTCGCGTATGGTTCACGGGAAGAACGACTGCCGGAAAGCTTCCGTGCGCGCTCGAATCTCTCTAATTTTACATTCGTGATCTCCTCGGGAGGTATAAGTAGGGGGAAGCAATATATTCGATACCTCAACCAGAAACGCACCCTCTCGAAACCTGCACAGCAAGCTACACCGCGATGCAGAGCGCCTCTCTTGCAGAGCCTGCCACTTGGGTTTGCTAAACATCTCCGTAACGCTATCACGCTTACCAAATAACCCTGTGACGAAACGCGCCGCTCTTCTTTGGATCTTCTCTATCTCCTCTGTCAACCCGACCTGGTACGGATCCCACACTGATGAGCAATACTCAAGTATAGGTCGAATAAGTGTTTTGTAAGCCACCTCCTTTGTTGATGGACTACATTTTCTAAGGACTCTCCCAATGAATCTCAACCTGGCACCCGCCTTACCAACAATTAATTTTATATGATCATTCAACTTCAAATCGTTCCGCACGCAACCTCCCAGATATTTTACAGAAGTAACTGCTACCAGTGTTTGTTCCGCTATCATATAATTATACAATAAAGGATCCTTCTTTCTCTGTATTCGCAATACATTACATTTGTCTGTGTTAAGGGTCACTTGCCACTACCTACACTACCTACACCTAGTGCCTATTCGCTGCAGATCTTCCTGCACTTCGCTGCAATTTTCTAATGCTGCAACCTCTCTGTATACTACAGCATCATCCGCGAAAAGCTGCATGGAACTTCCGACTTTCGTGCTGGCGCTGCATTTATAATAACATTTATAATAACACCGACCGTGTACTGCAGCAAAATATTCCTCCGAATTTTGTAATAATAATGGGCAACGTGCCATACTACTCTGTGATGTATAAAGCTACGTTAGAAGCCATTGCAAATGTTACACCACAGGGCTGATCTGGGGTTGTCAGCCATACCAACAAGATGCTAGCTGACGAGACGTGGCTTCATGAAGGACTAGGACGGATTTTGAATAACACGTAACTTCTCTTGTTGCCATATTAAAAGCTGCTTCTTTCGCCACAATACAGCACATATTACAAGTATTCATCTCCCTAACATTCTAACACAGCTGAAATTGCGACAAAATCCTGAAACAGTGTCTTGTTAGACTAGCAACTAAGGGCAAGAAATGGCCCATTCTCAGAATAAAAATAAACGTGCAACCTCAGTTGTATTGTCGCAAAACCCAGCAATTCTCGTTTCACCAGCTATCGAAAGTCCTTAAAAATTACATTATTTTGCTGAAAAAATCTGTATTTGCTTGAATACCGCTGCAGATGTGAAGGCGTGAGCGGCCTGCTAGCCGACAATGTGAGCCGGGCATCAAACGCGCTGCGTGCCCAGGGCCGCTCGCTTGACCCGCAGCCGCCTCATTGCTAGCTTTGTCGTGTCAGTGTGGGAGTCATGAAGGAAGCTGCGGGGCCCCTGAGCGTTAGTCGGTGCGTTTGTGTTCATATTTGGTGATATAATAGTTAGTGGAATAAATAATATCTGATGCACCCTCAAGAACAGTGACTAAGAGGAAAATATATGAAGAGGAAAGAAATTTCCAACAAATATGGGGAGAAGAGTTTTGATTTATAAGTGGACACAAAGAAGGTACTGCTGCCTGCTTAATAGGCCTGGATACGACTGTGGGACTGAAGAAATACAATTTCGCCACTATACAAGTGAGCACAATTCATTTACAGTAGCTTTTCCTTTGAATTCAAATGAAAGAAAGGAAAAAAATAATTGCTCATCTAAAATCTACCATTCGTCGTCAACAAAACTTTATGTTAGCAGCAGTTGGGCAAAATGAGGCTGTCACAAGAGCATCATACCAAGTATGTAATATTCTGGCAAAAAATATGAAAGCTTTCACTGTTGCTGAATTAGTGAAGCTATGTATGATGACTGTTTCTGAAACTTTGTAACAAAATTTCTCCAACAGTAAACAAATATCAGCTGAAATAAATAGGAAAGTTCGCATTTTCAGAATCTACCTGTCGACGTCGTGTAGATGATATTTCAAAATATAAGTTTGAGGCAGTAATTAATTAAGTCGAACTATGCAAATACTTCAGTCTAGCATGTGATTCCAGTACAGACTTAGATTCGATGGATCAGTTTTCATTATTTCTGCGTTACTGCCCAAATGATGGGGTAATGGAGGAACATTTCCAGCAATTATAATTGTGAATATAATTAAAGAATTTGTAAAAAAATGACTTATCTATGAGCAAATTAATATCAGTATGTACAGATGATTGTCTGTCAATGACGGGGGTCCACAATGATTTGATAGCACTGATTAAGAAGGAATGGAATTTGCCAAATTTACTCTCCAGTCACCGCTTACTGCATCAAGAAAGTTTGGCGTGTCAAATTTCAAATGCCAAACTGAAGAATGTTATGCAAACGCTTATAAATGTTATAAATTTCATTCGTACCCGTGAACTTAATCACAAAAAATTTAAAGAACTTCTACAGGTGATGTTCTCCGACACAATGCTGTCAGACGGCTAAGCAAAGGAAAAATGCTGGAACGGTTTGTCAATTTGAAATCTGAAATTATTTTATTCTTACAACAAAGTGGCAAAAATTATCCTGAACTTGATGATGATGAATGGTGAGTCTTTTTTGACCAATATTACACAAAAATTCAAAGCACTTAACTTGGAATTACAAGGACCAAACAAGATAATTGGGCAAATGACTAACAAAATATTTGCATTTCAAGCCAAACTGCAATTATATATAAATGAACTGGAAGTAAAAGATGTGTCTAATTTTCCAACTGTTGATATGCTCCGATCAGGCTTAACTATCGCTGAAACTATATACCAAAACATGAAAGAATGCTTGGAAGCCTATTTGGAAGAAATAAAAACACATTTGCAGATGTTAGAAATATTCGAAGCTGTTTCATTCTCGTAGAGAACCCTTGGGATGTTGGACACGATGGTCTCAAATTAGTCTGCCAATTTGGATTTCCTAAAACTAATTTGCTAAATGGAATATCGAACTTCAGCATGACACACAGCTTAAAGCTCTGTTTATAGAACATCATGAAACACAACAGTACACTAAATTTTGGAGATGTGTGCCTACCAATTATAAAAACTTACGAGACTGTGCACAGTTCAGTTTAACATTATTTCCTTCAACTTACCTTTGTGAAGCTTCATTTTCAAAAATGAAGTACCTGAAAAATAAATATCGTAATCGGTTGTCCAGTCATTTAGAAGACACAATGAGAATTGCATACAGCCCAAACGACGCAGATATAGGCGACATAGCCAAAAAAGTTCAACATCACAAATCACATTAATGAAAATTTATATATTTCTATTTAGGTTTGTTTTGCAATTATAATGAATAAAAACCAGATCCAATAAGAGACCTGTAGCTTTCTTATATAGCCTGTTGCATGTACAGTGCATCTGTCCTTTTCTTATTTTTTAAATTTCTCATTTATTTCTACATTTTTTGAAAGTTTGAGACTAATGCAATTATAATAAATTTTTGTGGCCATTTGAATAATGTAATATAATATTTTAATAATACATCTATCTCACCTTGCAAAAGTACTTTAAAATAAATTTCAAGAACAAGATACACTGATCACAGATTTGTTTTTGGCAGTGGCTCAAAATTACTGATGATTCCCTTCCTTCCCTTCACCTTTCATACGCTCCTGCGTAGCTACATGAATATTGTAAGAGTATGCAAGTCATGTGAATTTTATTTCCACAGAGATAATTAAACTGGAATGAATTAATCAGAAGCACTGTATGCTTTTTTCCAGTTTATTGAAATTTGATCAGCAGCATTTTTTTTCAACACTTGTAAACATGGTGACAGTCATTCTGTGAAAGACGGTGAATGGCATATGTCACCATTGACTCATGCTACGACAACGATTATTCCAGTTGGTCTCAACACTCGATTTCTGTGAAGACTGACTAAAAATGTAATTGTTGAGAAGGTGTCACAACTACTCGTATGTCTTCTACGAATATATCCCTCATAATCTAATAGTTGTCAAACCGGCAGACGGGTATTTAAAAATCTTTTCCCTGTATTACTGAATTGCAGTGTCATTAACATGACTTATTGTTGCCAGCAACTGCACAGCAATGTTATTTGGCGAAGAAGTCACATACATCCAACAGTTGCGTGTGGTTTATTTCCGAAAGTACTATTTCATTTTAACAGGCGCTAATTCTTTACAGTTTCTGAAGAACGATAAATGATATATATCCAAATCCGGTAAATAATAAATGGTTTGCAGCTGTCGGCTGCACCTGTCTCCTTCGTCAAATGAAAAATATTCTGGAAGAATTGTAAGTTGGAGCGCGTAAAGTTCTTCTATCACCTTTATGGGTGCCACTTAGTACAGGGGCAGATAGATTTGTCGTTGCGGTCGGAGGGAACGTAATAATGGAAATGTTTTCTTGTTTGTTTCTCAGTGCTGACAACAAATGGGTGCATGTGCCTCGTACCAGTTATCTGCTATTGTATCAATCTTAAATGAAAGTGCGTTGAATTCTTGAATACGCATTATAGAGCCGGTCATATGCGCTACATATTTGTTGAAAGAAATAATTAGTCATTAGCTCTTAAAAATGTGTGTGTGTGTGTGTGTGTGTGTGTGTGTGTGTGTGTGTGTGTGCGTGCGTGTGAGTGTGTGTGTTGTGTTTGTGTGTGTGTGTGTGTGTGTGTATGTTTATCCTCCACTTCTCCTCCTAAACCCTCGGATCAATTTCAACCACACTGATACACATATTATTTTCAATTTGTAAAGAAATACGAGGGGGGACCCAAAAGAAACCGGTCTGTTGTCATAAAAAATTTATTGATGAACCTTTAACAAAATTACTTGAGACACCTTCAAAATACTCTCCATTACATGCGATGCACTTGTCAAGTCTCTTTTCCCACTGTTGGAAGCATGTTTGGAACTCTTCAGGCTTGATATTGTCCAGTGCCCTTTGCGAAGCTGTTTTTACCGCCTCCTAATCGTTATAACGCTTCCCTTTTAGCGTTTTTTTTTCGGTAGTGGAAATAGGAAAAAGTCGCACGGGGCTAGGTCTTGCGAATACTGAGCGTGGGAAACGACAGACCACCTCTGAGATGCCAAATAGTGGGTCACTCGTAAGGGAACCAGTCACCTGATCGTCAAAGTTCCAGGCGTTTCCTCCTCACATCCTCTCGCAGACGCCTTAAAACATCCAAGTAAAAGTGCTGGTTAACAGTCTGGCCAGGGGGTACGAATTCCCAGTGCATAATTCCACGAACATCAAAAAAGACAACGATCATCATCTTTACATTTGACCTCACTTGCCTTGCTTTTTTTTGTCTGGGAGAGTTGGGAGTCCTCCACTGGCTCGAAGCTTGGTTGGTTTCTGGGTCATACCCGTAACACCAACTCTCATCCCCTGTAATGACTATGTTCAAGAAGTTTGGATCACGTGCAATCTCTGTTTTCAAGTCCTGACACACAATCATGCAGATGGTTTTTTGCTCTTGTGTGAGAAGGCGCGGAACAAATTTAGCAGCAACACGTCTCATGTGCAAATCCTCACTCAAAATCCGCTGGCACGAGTCCCAACTGATTCCTGTCTCTGCTGAAACTTGGTCGATCGTTTGGCGACGATCCTCGTTGATCCTTTGGCCGACTTTTTCAATGTTCTCCTCATTTCACGATGTTGAAGGGCGTCCAGAACGAGCTTGTCTTCAACACACATCTCACCACGCTTAAAGCGCCCAAACCAGTCGAAAACCTGTGTGCGGCTCATAGCGTCCTTCTGGAAAGCTTCCTGAAGCATTTGGTGTGACTGCGTTGCAGTTTTTCTAAGCAGGAACAAAATTTCACACACACTCTTTGTTCTTTTAAAGTTGCCATAACGACTTCGCAGAGGTAACCCGCCAACAGTCAGACAAACACAATACCACACTTGCACGTTCTGCTCTACACTGACGCCGTCTGCACAGCTGCTTCATGAAGGTCTCTACTAACACCATCTAGTGTGAGAACCCTGCACTACGTCTACGAGTGGCAGCGCCCTCGGAGTCCGGTTTCTTTTCGATCCCCCCTCGTATTGAGGGGTAAGCAAAGGCAGCGCCTTATTGGGGTGGGGGATGGTAATGTGGAGGGAGAAGGGGGAGGAGGACATGGACACATACAGGGGGAGTGCGAAATGGACAGATAAAGATGGTGAGTGAGGTGAATGTCGAGATGTGCAACAGAGAGTGAGGGAAGGAAGAGACAGAATTATGTAAGATTGAAATAAATACATATCTAGCCAGTGCCAGGTACCTCATCTAGTATGAAATAAAATTAAGGATGTTGTAGTTCAGTCAAGATGAGTTGAAGAGAAATGACTTTCAAAACATATAGAAAACAGTTGTGATCCTGTCTCATGTTACATAATACATTTATGTATAAGTCCATTTGCTGTTATTAACCATCTGTTCACAAAGACAACTCAGCATCATTTCGTGGGGCAATTTCAGTGTTACAATTGACAGGTCATTAAGGGTGGCAACAATCTGAAACAGAGAACATTCTGCACGTAGTGTTCCAAATGGTATCGACTTTAACGATAAGTGGTAGAAAGTCAGCGGTAAACCTCTCGCTTCTGTACTATAGTTGGTTGGATTGTTTTGGGGAAGGAGACCAGATAGAGAGGTCATCGGTCTCATCGGATTAGGGAAGGTCGGGGAAGGAGGTCGGCCGTGCCCTTTGAAAGAAACCATCCCGGCATTTCCCTGGAGCGACTTAGGGAAATCACGGAAAACCTAAATGAGGATGGCCGGACGCGGGATTGAACCGTCGTCCTCCCGAATGCGAGTCCAGTGTCTAACCACTGCGCCACCTCACTCGGTCTATAGCTAGTGTGTTGGAGGTTCATAACACACCATTTACGTGGTTTGCCAGTTAATAAGAAGATCTGGAAATATGCGGCCCGAGGTGCCACATCATATTGTTAGTTTTGGCCCTTGAGCAAAAAAGTGTGACGACCACTGCTCTAGACTGTCGAGGAGCAACCTCTGAAGCGAACGTTTTGTGCAAGCTAAGTCCGTTCTAATCGCGGAAGTTCTGTGGTGCGGCTCAGGCACAATAGAGCACAATGTTAACGGCTGGCATCCGAGAACACATCGTAAACCTACAACGTTCACCTTACCCGGCGACTGAATGAATGCCGCTCGTTGATGCTGAGTTACCAACGGCCCCCCATGTTGGTAACACAGTTCTCACCTGATTAATGAAGTTAAGCGACGCTGGGCACGACTGGTGATCGTACGGGAAAACCGGCTGGTGTTGGTTTTAACGACACGCAAGTCGCCAAAGTGGCGTCCAAATGAAACACCGGGAGGCTGCGGTGCCACGCGACACCTTTTTATATTGAGTTCATTGGTTTTGTATCGTATCTGGAGTCTGCAATTGTTTTAGTTCAGCGTCGACGCCGTAGTTGGTGGCAGTTTCTGTTGGCACGCTTTGGTAAGGCGGAATTGTGAGGGGTGTGCAGTTTGGATTTTGTCCATCGTTGTTGTTAGTACGAACTCCTTGGCTTCGCTGTTTTGGCGAGAGTTAACTGTTAGTCAGAGAAAATATGTTATTGTGAAAAGAGGTGCGATTGCGTGTGCAGCAACCAGGACTGGAAGTCTGTGGAAGCTCCAGGACAGCACACGCTACAAATTAGCTACTGACTTTCTGTAGTGGGTTATGTGCACCTCAACATGTGCGGAACAAGGCTGTCTGTGTCTGATCCAAAGGAAAGTTCAGCCCACGTCGGTTGTTCCAGCGCTGTCGTAAGGTATTTGTGTTATTCTGTATGTCTGACTTGAGATTGATAGCAATCCGTGGGACTTCATTCTCTCTCTCTCCTTTGAACAATGCTATAAGTGTTCCACAGCTGGCGTTTTACTCTCCAGTAACAGGACGTGATTACAGGTATATATACATGGGCGTTGATCGTATTGTACTTGTTCAGACTTATTTTCATGGCGTCACACACTGCATCGTCAGCGACAGTGCCTGTGAAAGTACAGTATTACAAGCCTTATGTATCCTGGTGATGTATACTAGGAAATGTACTGGCAGTGTACTACATTCAGTATGAGCAAAGAACTGATGATTTGGTACCTTTTGATAAGGCACAATCGGCGTGGGCTTTTGATACTGGTTGCTAGCGTGTGTTTAATTAAAAGTACGAGTGCGAGAAGATTCCTTGCGTCCAGTGGGGCGCTTTAATAGCACTGTTATCGACAGTATTTACATTGCTATCGCGCAAAGAAGGCATTGATTGTGTCTTGCCGTTAGCGAATTGTACATACGGCGTCAGTCTCTTTGGATATTCCGCCAGGTTTGGAGGCAAAGTTTCGTTGTGGAAACTGTTAGTCATCTCGCATTGATGTCCGCGCTAAATTTCTTACTTCTGTAAAAGATCGCCAATCTTGGGGAGTTTCCGATCGTTTAACTTTGGCATGCTTTTTTCGTTGTTTCTGCAACAGTGTTCTGACCTGTTTTGTGTACCATGGGGGATCATCTCCGTCGTTTGTTAGTTTATTTGGTATACATCTCTCACTTAGAGTCGATGCCTTTCTTGGAATCTCATCTACACATACATTGTTAATTTGGAAGAAGTGGAGAAAGGCGTCAAGACAAGTTTTAACTGCATTTTTGAATACACTCCTGGAAATGGAAAAAAGAACACATTGACATCGGTGTGTCAGACCCACCATACTTGCTCCGGACACTGCGAGAGGGCTGTACAAGCAATGATCACACGCACGGCACAGCGGACACACCAGGAACCGCGGCGTTGGCCGTCGAATGGCGCTAGCTGCGCAGCATTTGTGCACCGCCGCCGTCAGTGTCAGCCACTTTGCCGTGGCATACGGAGCTCCATCGCAGTCTTTAACACTGGTAGCATGCCGCGACAGCGTGGACGTGAACCGTATGTGCAGCTGACGGACTTTGAGCGAGGGCGTATAGTGGGCATGCGGGAGGCCGGGTGGACGTACCGCCGAATTGCTCAACACGTGGGGAGTGAGGTCTCCACAGTACATCGATGTTGTCGCCAGTGGTCGGCGGAAGGTGCACGTACCCGTCGACCTGGGACCGGACCGCAGCGACGCACGGATGCACGCCAAGACCGTAGGATCCTACGCAGTGCCGTAGGGGACCGCACCGCCACTTCCCAGCAAATTAGGGACACTGTTGCTCCTGGGGTATCGGCGAGGACCTTTCGCAACTGTCTCCATGAAGCTGGGCTACGGTCCCGCACACCGTTAGGCCGTCTTCCGCCCACGCCCCAACATCGTGCAGCCCGCCTCCAGTGGTGTCGCGACAGGCGTGAATGGAGGCACGAATGGAGACGTGTCGTCTTCAGCGATGAGAGTCGCTTCTGCGTTGGTGCCAATGATAGACGTATGCGTGTTTGGCGCCGTGCAGGTGAGCGCCACAATCAGGACTGCATACGACCGAGGCACACAGGGCCAACACCCGGCGTCATGGTGTGGGGAGCGATCTCCTACACTGGCCGTACACCTCTGGTGATCGTCGATGGGACACTGAATAGTGCACGGTACATCCAAACCGTCATCGAACCCATCGTTCTACCATTCCTAGACCGGCAAGGGAACTTGCTGTTCCAACAGGACAATGCACGTCCCCATGTATCCCGTGCCACCCAACGTGCTCTAGAAGGTGTAAGTCAACTACCCTGGCCAGCAAGATCTCCGGATCTGTCCCCCATTGAGCATGTTTGGGACTGGATGAAGCGTCGTCTCACGCGGTCTGCACGTCCAGCACGAACGCTGGTCCAACTGAGGTGCCAGGTGGAAATGGCATGGCAAGCCGTTCCACAGGACTACATCCAGCATCTCTACGATCGTCTCCATGGGAGAATAGCTGCCTGCATTGCTGCGAAAGGTGGATATACACTGTACTAGTGCCGACATTGTGCATGCTCTGTTGCCTGTGTCTATGTGCCTGTGGTTCTGTCAGTGTGATCATGTGATGTATCTGACCCCAGGAATGTGTCAATAAAGTTTCCCCTTCCTGGGACAATGAATTCACGGTGTTCTTATTTCAATTTCCAGGAGTGTAGATCTATTTTTAGTTTATTTATGGTGGATTTGGCGGTTGTGCCATTCAGTCCCGCTACGATAATCCTGTGTTCACTAATCCTTGTATCCGGTTTTGATGCTCATTATTAGCTCAGAGTTATTTGTTGGTAGGAAACCAAGCGCGTTTTCACAACCGTTTACTATTCGAGCAGGTTCATGAACTATCTGCTCGAAATAATTTTCAGAAAATACTTGTAGTACGATTTCGGATGATGTTTTATGCATACCTCCGGATTTAAAGATGTATTTTTGCCAACATATCGTGGGTAAATTGAAGTCTCCACCACTATAATTGTATAAGTCGTATACGTGTTTGAAATTAGACTCAAGTTTTCACATCATATAAATAAGGTCATAGCAAATTGTATAAGCCCTATCGATTTCTAACGACGGATACTGTATGTAAAAGAAATACCACACATTGATAGATAAACCCCTGCCAAACAACCACTACATAGATTGTGTGGTGTACCACAATGCTATAACATGTATCTCTAGAGAGATGGCCGTAGTTGCAACAAACCCAGTGAAAACAGTGTGAGCTGTAAGGCAGCCCACCCCTCGCAGTCCAACGTGCAGGGTGTAGCCGCAAAAACTAACCCCCCTCTCACCAAAAAACCTATAATGGCCGAGAAAGTTGCTGTATAATCCTATCCGGTCTGATGATTGACAAAAGAGACAGTGCTGCTACGACTATTTGAGTTCTGGCCGAGGGATCTACTGCCAGTAGTAGTAACGGTGAACTGACCTCAAGATGTCAGTGGATATATTAGAGACTTTCTACTAATACATTTCTAGATTACGAGGAACTCACATCAGTATTTGTGTGTTGAGCAAGCCAAGGGAGATGCTGGTCCAACAGTAACTAGGCCATCTCTGCAGGCATGGTAGAGGGATTTGAACATCATATATATAAACATCAGTAGTGGAAGAAAGCATGTTTCAGTGCATTTTGTTATTGCAGGTTGTCTACAGCAGGGGCAGGTATGAACTCAGGGGCACACCTATTCTTCTCCTTTTATTGACAGGTACTTAACCTGTTGTTCTCCTTTGATTGACAGTTACTTAACCTATTATTCTCCTTTGATTGACAGGTCCTTAAACTATTGTTCTGCTAAAAGGATCCTTCCTTTTGATTGAGAGGCACATAACCTATTGTCCCACCCTCCCACTCCCCTCCCCCCTCAGGAAACCACCCCTCTCACTGCAACAGATACACTTTCAGGTCTGAGTAATTGGATAGCCCCTCTCACTCTTATCAATTTGATTGACTACTTAATTATTGGGGTGCAATGAAGGAGCCTCCCCAAAGATTGTGACAGCAAGATACAAATGAGAACCGCAATCGGGCGCACCCCGGGCAACGTTGATCTATCAGCGGCTAATCCTTCAACAACCAGAACAGACTTCTGAGAAAATGAAGACCAATAAGACACAACCCAAACGGTCTTTTCTAAGGCCACTTGTGATGATGTCGATAAACATTGAAGGAATATTGAGAGACAAAGAAGTTTTATTATCTGACTTGTGTAAAGAATATCAATGTGACTTCCTCCTGATTCAAGAAACTCATCGGGGCAGTACAAGACCCACACCCAAAATAGGTGGAATGAAGATGATCTTGGAGAGACCACATGAACGGTATGGCAGTGCCATCTTCGCCAGGCCAGGAATTAGAGTCACTTCTGCATCACTGAGATATTAACCGTTCGAACTCAGCGGTATAACATTACTTCTGTGTACAAACCCCCAGAATCAGATTTTGTCTCACTGAGCCTGGCAATTTCAGATACCAAGACTTTAATTTTGTATTGGGCGATTTCAACTGTCGGAGCACTACATGGGGCTATAAAGAAACTAACAGCAGAGGAGTGGAATTAGAGACCTGTACTGAGGTACACGATCTACTGTTCATACATGACTCCTTTAATAGCGGCAGATGGAAGAAAGGATACAATCCCAATAACATCTTCGTTAGCTAGAAACTCGCTGGCCAATGTGGAAAACTGATTGGGGAGCCAATTCCCCATATGCAGCATCGGCCCATAATTTACACGGTCAATGCAGTTGTTAAGCCTGAACAAGTTCCTTTCAAAAGAAGGTTTAGTTTTAAAAAGGCCAATTGGAAGAAATTTAGAGAGCTCATTGATGTAGAAATAACAAAAATCCCCCCACAACCTGAGATGTACGACTCTTTTGTCAAACTCGTTCAGAAGGTGTCTAGGAAAACAATACTGTGAGGATGCAGAACACAGTATATTACGGGACTGTCTTAGGCTGCAAAGCCACTACTGGAAAGATACCAGAAGCTCTTCGATAACGACCCATTTGATGATGATGAAGTCGTGTCAGTCATAACTGGGAACCGCAAAGCCAAATGGTGTGACCTCGTGGAGAACCTGGACATGAAACTGAACAGTAGGCGGACTTGGAAACTGTTAAAGAACCTTTACGGTGACGCCACAAAGTCAAATGATAAATTTTCTAACGTCACGGCAGACCAAGTCGCCACTACACTCCTTATGAATGGCAAAACCCACGGCAGAAAGTACCAGGAACCATTAGCACGTGATCCGGCATAGGAAAATAATCACCTCAAGGCACCATTTACAATGTCAGAACGTACTGCAGCCATTTCCAGCTTGAAGATTAACAGAGGTTCTTGTATCGATGAACTTAGAGTCGAGCAAATTAAAAACTTTGGCAGTAATACCCTACAGTGGCTGTTAGATTTGATAAACGCATGTGTAGAAAGGCTCCATATTCCAAAGATGTGGAGGAAAGCCCGAGTGGTTGCACTGATGAAATCAGGAAAGGACTCTGGTGATCCAAAAAATTTCCGACCTGTGTCTCTTTTATGTCACTGTTTTAAGATCTTGGAAATCCTGACACTAGGCTGCATAGAAAGCGTCTTGGAACAACAGATCATTCCACAGCAGACAGATTTACGACCAGGCAAATCGTGTTGCGGTCAAGTCCTGAACCTGACCCAAAATATCGAGGATGGGTTTGAGAAGAAAGAGATCAAAGGAGTGGCATTCACAGACCTTTCAGCTGCATATGATACTCTAAATCATTGGAGGCTCCTTAGGAAAGTATATAATGTGACAAGAGATTACCATTTAACATTACTGATAGGTACTTTCCTGCATAATAGGAGATTTTTCGTCTGTCTCCAGGGCAAGAAGAGCAGGTGGGGAAATCAGAGGAACGGCCTACCTCAGGGAAGCGTTCTTGCCCCAGCTCTGTATAATATACACTCCTGGAAATGGAAAAAAGAACACATTGACATCGGTGTGTCAGACCCACCATACTTGCTCCGGACACTTCGAGAGGGCTGTACAAACAATGATCACACGCACGGCACAGCGGACACACCAGGAACCGCGGTGTTGGCCGTCGAACGGCGCTAGCTGCGCAGCATTTGTGCACCGCGGCCGTCAGTGTCAGCCAGTTTGCTGTGGCATACGGAGCTCCATCGCAGTCTTTAACACTGGTAGCATGCCGCGACAGTGTGGACGTGAACCGTATGTGCAGCTGACGGACTTTGAGCGAGGGCGTATAGTGGGCATGCGAGAGGCCGGGTGGACGTACCGCCGAATTGCTCAACACGTGGGGAGTGAGGTCTCCACAGTACATCGATGTTGTCGCCAGTGGTCGGCGGAAGGTGCACGTGCCCGTCGACCTGGGACCGGACCGCAGCGACGCACGGATGCACGCCAAGACCGTAGGATCCTACGCAGTGCCGTAGGGGACCGCACCGCCACTTCCCAGCAAATTAGGGACACTGTTGCTCCTGGGGTATCGGCGAGGACCATTCGCAACCGTCTCCATGAAGCTGGGTTACGGTCCCGCACACCGTTAGGCCGTCTTCCGCTCACGCCCCAACATCGTGCAGCCCGCCTCCAGTGGTGTCGCGACAGGCGTAAATGGAGGGACGAATGGAGACGTGTCGTCTTCAGCGATGATAGTCGCTTCTGCCTTGGTGCCAAGGATAGTCGTATGCGTGTTTGGCGCCGTGCAGGTGAGCGCCACAATCAGGACTGCATACGACCGAGGCACACAGGGCCAACACCCGGCATCATGGTGTGGGGAGCGATCTCCTACACTGGCCGTACACCTCTGGTGATCGTCGATGGGACACTGAATAGTGCACGGTACATCCAAACCGTCATCGAACCCATCGTTCTACCATTCCTAGACCGGCAAGGGAACTTGCTGTTCCAACAGGACAATGCACGTCCCCATGTATCCCGTGCCACCCAACGTGCTGTAGAAGGTGTAAGTCAACTACCCTGGCCAGCAAGATCTCCGGATCTATCCCCCATTGAGCATGTTTGGGACTGGATGAAGCGTCGTCTCAAGCGGTCTGCACGTCCAGCACGAACGCTGGTCCAACTGAGGCGCCAGGTGGAAATGGCATGGCAAGCCGTTCCACAGGACTACATCCAGCATCTCTACGGTCGTCTCCATGGGAGAATAGCTGCCTGCATTGCTGCGAAAGGTGGATATACACTGTACTAGTGCCGACATTGTGCATGCTCTGTTGCCTGTGTCTATGTGCCTGTGGTTCTGTCAGTGTGATCATGTGATGTATCTGACCCCAGGAATGTGTCAATAAAGTTTCCCCTTCCTGAGACAATGAATTCACTTTGTTCTTATTTCAATTTCCAGGAATGTATAATGAAATCAAGTTTGATGTAAATAGCCTATTGTATGACACACCCAATACTCTCAGCTGCATTGTCAGATAAATAAATAAATAAATGTAATGTCAGCTGACAAATACCCTACAGACAGTTGCTGTACAGTTTTTTTACTATTTTCTACTGTATGTCTATTAACGTAATAATGATACTTGCAAGTTACTGCTGTCTTTGATGCTTTTCTGGGATATAGCGCCATCTGCCTTTAAACTGACATGGATCTGCTTTAAAGGATGATAGAAAGTAGATGGAGTGATCGGTTGAGAAGGGTTCTAACAAGGTATTATTTAATGGTAGACTGATAATGCATTCTAGAGAGAGGGAGATGTTGTGTTGCAGGTCATTTATCACGCATTGAACCATTTTTTCCATTGATCTCTCTGGGGGGGGGGGGGGGAATCATTTGTGTGGTATCATCTGCAATCGACTCGCATGTAGCTGCGTGTTCTGTGTGCGACTTAGAGCACAATCTACTTGCGATTGTTTACAGCAAACTTCTCCATACCACAGTCATCAGAGGACTTTCAACTCATATGTGATGAAACTTGTCAATCGATGGAAAACCTATTTCGGTATCCTCCTCTAGACGAACGAAGATGTATGCAAAATACTCCGTTTCTCAGTCACATCTTGGACAAAAACCGAGTCTTCAGTTTCAAATAGGTACAAAGTGATTGTTACTATATTTTTCATGTTCGTCCTATCCAAAACGCATGCATGTGGATCATTGCGTAGACGACAAGTCTTGGGAATTTTAGTAGGTTCGTATATAAGATGCACAAATAGTCTCGTAGAATATCAAACAGCACAGGGCTATGTCAGCTGTGGAAAAATATGAAAAAGACATGAAATCGGTAAAATTCGACGGAAACCTGGTATCACGAAAAATTGATGTGAGATAATTAAAAATTAAGGGAAATACGATAAAACACGTATAATAGCGAAAACTTGGTAAAGTTACAGAGATTTACTGAGAATACATAAAATTAGAGACAAATACTATGAAACGAGTATTGAGCAAAATCAATCAAATTGCGTGTTCAGGAGGAGGAGAGTAGACTGATCTTACCTGTAGTGCAGACAGGATGCATTCTACAGACGTGGCGTCAAGGTGAAATGGCAATATTATCCGGCACATGAGTATTACAGCTCAGATTGGACCACGACGTGGGCTATCTTGCAGCTGACACTCTTATTGCAACTATGGCTCATCTCTATAGGGAAATGTTTTGCGTCGCTGTGCTACATCACACAATCTGGTAATGTAGTTATTGTTTGGCAGGGTTTTATCTATCAATGTGTGGTATTTCTTTTACATTCAGTATCCGTGGTTAGAAATCGGTAGGGCTTATACAATTTGCTGTGACCTTCTTTATGTGATGTGAAAACTTGAGTCTAATTTCAAACACGCATACGATTCATACAATTATAGTGGTGACCCTCGATATGTTGGCGAAAATACATGTTTAAATCCGGAGGTATGCATAAAACATCATCCGAAATTGTACTAAATGTATTCTCTGAAAATTATTTCGAGCAGTTAGTTCACGAGCCTGCTCGAATAATAAATGGTCGTGAAAACGCACTTGATCTCCTACCAACAAATAACTCTGAGCTAATAATGAGCATCAAAACGGATACAAGGATTAGTGAACACAGGATTGTCGTAGCGGGAATCAATGCAGCAACTCCCAAATCCACCAAAAATCAACGAAAAATAAATCCATTAAAAATGGCGATCTTTTACAGAAGTTCGAAATTTAGTGCGGACTTCAATGCGAGATGGTTATAATAGTTTCCACAAAGAAAATTTTCCTCTAAACCTGGCAGAATATCCAAAGGTCGTATGTAAAGTTCGCTAGCGTCAAGACACAATCAATACATTCTCTGCGCAATACCAATGCAAATTCTGTCGGTAACAGTGTTGTTAAAGCAGAGTTACTAAACACAGCCTCCCGAAGGTCCTTCATCAAAGAAGTTGAAGTAAATATTACATAATTCGTATCAAGAATAGCTGCCGCCATGACTAACTTAACTTAGATATTCTCAGAGTAGCGAAGCAGCTTAAATCACTTAATAATTGCAAGGCTTCCAGTCCAGATTGGATGCCATTTAGGTTCCTTTCAGAGTATACTGATACAATAGTTCCACACATTTATAGCCGCTCGCTCGATTAAAAATCGTACACAATGACTGGAAAGTTATCAAGTCACACCAACAAGCAATAAGTGTAATCCACCAAATTATAGTCTCATATCACTAACGTCGATATGCTGAAAGTTTTTAGTATATATTTAGTGTTCGAACATTATGAATTACCTCGAACAGAACGGTCTACTGACGCTCAGTCTACACGGATTTACTAAACATCGTTCTTGAGAAACACAGCTAACTCTTTACTTATACAAAGTGTACAGTACTATCGACAAATTGATTCTGTATTTCGAGATTTCCGGAAGGCTTTTAATGTACCTCACAAGCGTCTTGTAACGAAAGTGGTTCCTAATTTCCTGTCAGAGAGGTCACAGTTTGTAATAATTGATGGAAAGTCATCGAGTAAAACAAAAGTGATTTCTGGCGTTCCACAGTCACAGGCCTTCTGCAGTCCCTTATCTGTTGTTGTTGTTGTTGTTGTCTTCAGTCCTGAGACTGGTTTGATGCAGCTCTCCATGCTACTCTATCCTGTGCAAGCTTCTTCATCTCCCTGTACCTACTGCAACCTACATCTTTCTGAATCTGCTTAGTGTACTCATCTCTCGGTCACCCTCTACGATTTTTACCCTTCACGCTGCCCTCCAATGCTAAATTTGTGATCCCTTGATGCCTCAAAACAAGTCCTACCAACCGATCCCTTCTTCTAGTCAAGTTGTGCTACAAACTTCTCTTCTCCCCAATCCTATTCAATACCTCCTCATTAGTTACGTGATCTATCCACCTTATCTTCAGTATTCTTCTGTAGCACCACATTTCGAAAGCTTCTATTCTCTTCTTGTCCAAACTAGTTATCGTCCATGTTTCACTTCCATACATGGCTACACTCCAAACAAATACTTTCATAAACGACTTCCTGATACATAAATCTATATTCGATGTTAACAAATTTCTCTTCTTCAGAAACGCTTTCCTTGCCATTGCCAGTCTACATTTTATATCCTCTCTACTTCGACCATCATCAGTTATTTTACTTCCTAAATAGCAAAACTCCTTTACTACTTTAAGTGTCTCATTTCCTAATCTAATTCCCTCAGCATCACCCGATTTAATTTGACTACATTCCATTATCCTCGTTTTGCGTTTGTTGATGTTCATCTTATATCCTCCTTTCAAGACACTGTCCATTCCGTTCAACTGCTCTTCCAAGTCCCTTGCCTACTCTGACAGAATTACAATGTCATCGGCGAACCTCAAAGTTTTTACTTCTTCTCCATGAATTTTAATACGTACTCCAAATTTTTCTTTTGTTTCCTTTACTGCTTGCTCAATATACAGATTAAATAACATCGGGGAGAGTCTACAACCCTGTCTCACTCCCTTCCCAACCACTGCTTCCCTTTCATGTCCCTCAACTCTTATAACTGCCATCTGGTATCTGTACAAATTGTAAATATCCTTTCACTCCCTGTATTTTACCCCTGCCACCTTTAGAATTTGAAAGAGAGTATTCCAGTCAACATTGTCAAAAGCTTTCTCTAAGTCTACAAATACTAGAAACGTAGGTTTGCCTTTTCTTAATCTTTCTTCTAAGATAAGTCGTAAGGTCAGTATTGCCTCACGTGTTCCAACATTTCTACGGAATCCAAACTGATCCTCCCCGAGGTCCGCATCTACCAGTTTTACCATTCGTCTGTAAAGAATTCGCGTTAGTATTTTGCAGCTGTGACTTATTAAACTGATATTTCGGTAATTTTCACATCTGTCAGCACCTGCTTTCTTTGGGATTGGAATTATTATATTATTCTTGAAGTCTGAGGGTATTTTGCTTGTCTCATACATCTTGCTCACCAGTTGGTAGAGTTTTGTCATGGCTGGCTCTCCCAAGGCCGTCAGTAGTTCTAATGGAATGTTGTCTACTCCGGGGGCCTTGTTTTGACTCAGGTCTTTCAGTGCTCTGTCAAACTCTTCACACAGTATCATATCTCCCATTTCATCTTCATCTACATCCTCTTCCATTTCCATAATATTGTCCTCAAGTACATCACCCTTGTTTAGACCCTCTATATGCTCCTTCCACCTTTCTGCTTTCCCTTCTTTGCTTAGAACTGGGTTTCCATCTGAGCTCTTGATGTTCATATGTGTACTGGATGAAAAACCCCAGAATTCTGAGTATTTTAATTACAACGCAGAGACTAGCCACAACTTTGTTTGGAATCATTGAATTTAAGAAACATTGTTATCTGCTTAGAGTATTGACAAATTTATTTTTCTAAGATGAATGATATTAGGTGGATTTTTAGTTGAAATTTCATCGCGCGTTTTTTATAGACGAGTTATCTTGCAGTAAAAACAGTTAACAGTTTAAAAATTGCGAAAATACGGAGTAAGCTATAACTTTGTGTCCAAAAGAAACCGGGTAGCCATCTGAAGTACGTTGCACTGTGCGCGTGTTTTGAAATGCAATTTAGTTGTTCGTCGTGAGTTTTATACGTTTTAAATGATTGAATTTATAGTCGGACAACACATCTGTGAAACGACGTGCCGCCAGTGTACTTACGCGTCTGGAGACTTTTTTTTTTTAAACTCGGAAGATATAATGGTGTCTTTTAAGTATAACGATTTGAAATAAAATTATAACTGGCCATTATTTCTAGAAAAAAATGGTCTATATGACGTAACAGCCACGGTTCGCAACAAATGTAGTTATTTGAGAAAATAACATTTCGGATATGGTTCAAATGGCTCTGAGCACTATGGGACTTAACTTCTGAGGCCATCAGTCCCCTAGAACTTAGAACTACTTAAACCTAACTAATCTAAGGACATCACACACATCCATGTCCGAGGCAGGATTCTAACCTGCGGCCGTAGCGGTCGCGGAGTTCCAGACTGTAGCGTCTAGAACCGCTCGGTCACACCGGCCGGCTATTTCGGATAGCCATGGAGAGTGACTGCTCGAAATGAACAAATGAACAAAAATGGAGTCAAAGTCACGGTCACGTTGTCAGCAGTTTTACATGTGACTCTTAAGAAAAGTTCGGTAAAACTTGTCATATTGTGGTAGAAGAGAGACATTACAGAGAAGATAGGCATTTCATATAAATGGGTACACAAAGTGCTGAATTAAGTTCTATGTATGAAGAGGCTATGTTCCCTATGTCGCTGCGTTTGTTGCATCCTGATCAAAAATGAGTAGGGAAATAAGTTCAAAAACGTTTTTGGAGGAACTGGAGCATAATTCGCGAGACTTCGGACGTAATTATGTGGCTGTAAACAAGACGAGGAATCTGATGTGTGTGTGTGTGTGTGTGTGTGTGTGTGTGTGTGTGTGTAGGGGGTACGGGGGAGGAAGTAGCATGTGCATGTATTCTTGGAATGTACGCTCTCGGAATTTTAACAGTAATCTACTTCATAATGCACGACGCTTAATCTTATAGCGTCTGCCAATGTGCCAGCGGAGTTCGATTATCAATTCTGCAACTGTCCCAGGCTTAATGAACGATTCAGTGACGAAACGAGCCTCTCATTTTTAGATGTTCCCTCTGTCTCCTATTAATGCTACCTCGTAAGGGTTCCTAACAGTATTAAAAAGTTGGTCAAAGGAGTATTTTAAAAGGAGCTATCAAAAGGTTTCCGTTCGAAGGCCGTACAGTCTAGAATCGGTGTGATAACCATGTAAAATCACAGTGAGCATCGAGCAGTCATCCCACCGACGCTCCAGGTCGAAGATTATCGTTTGGTAAAACACGGTGTCCTGCTGCGAAGTCCGTAACTGCGTGCTGCACATCCTCGTCCGACAGGAATTGTAGATCCTGTAAGCCCCTTTTTAAGAGATCGGAGGCGTGGCAACCGCATAGGGAAAGATGGAGACTGTAGGGCGGGTGCCCGAGTGTCTCCCACTTGCGTTGGCCTAACTTGTCCGTTACATTTGCAATATGGGGACGTGTGTTTCCAGCACGGAATATGACGCATCATTCCAGAACGGTGGTTTTCGACAGACACGGTGCCCAGTGCACATTCTTCATTCTCCGACGGGTGTCTGCCGGTGTTAGTCCTTCGGCAGCCGAGAAAAGAATAACAGCGTCTTGTTTCTGTTTGGACGCATAACGTCGCCGCAGTTCAAGTTTCCACATTTAACGCACGCACGTCGGAAAGACACGATTGTCACACTAATCCTTTGCCTATATGTCGATGCCTATACTTATACGCATCGGAGTAGTTCTGCGTTGGATATACGCTACAGCAACGCCCTCAAATGGAAACTTTTTGATCACCCCTTATCTGTCGCTCCACACGCACGTTAAGCAATGCTATGAACAATACCAAGCTATTCGGCTACGCTGTCACACTCCATTCTTCCAGTTTGCCGATGAATCTTCCCAGTATGAAGTCATGCAAATGTTGTCACCGTGGCATATCGTTGTAAAGATCACCGCCACACTGCAGCGTAACTGCACGCTGATTGACACACAGCCGTTTTCTTTTTCTTCAACAGCCTCGTGTAGTTTGGCACTACAGTCACGCTGACGTCACGCCATGTGAGCCAACTTTCTTTGAACGACTAGGATACCTCTGGCAAAATACTCCCGCATTTTCATTAATTTCAGTAGAGTAGATAAAAGGTTATGCAACTCTATCTAGCTCGTCCTTAATCCTGGAACTCTAATGGAGGAAATGCTACATTGTTACTATACCATCGAAGATTTGACTACTCCATATTTTATTGGGAGGAAGTCGTAATTGACAGTTTACGCAGCAGCTAATTACAACTAGAAAGTTCGAATGATATGTCACTTACTAAATAAGCGAAAATGTCCTGTTTTACATCTTATACTGATGGATTGGAGGGAACAGCGAACTGGTACCGCCGACCGTGGTGGCCGAGCGGTTCTAGGCGCTTCAGCCGGGAACCGCGCGACAGCTAAGGTCGCAGGTTCGAATCCTGTCTTGGACATGGATGTGTGTGATGTCCGTAGGTTATTTAGGTGTAAATAGTTCTAAGTCTAGGAGACTGATGACCTCAGATGTTACGTCCAATAGTGCTCATAGCCATTTTTGAATTGGTACCTACTGGAACCGTAAATTTTACAAGGGTTTAATAACATAGGGTTAAGTTTTGTACAGAAGTGTTCGTAATGCAAATTACAGACTTGTGTTTCAAAGTATAAACGAAATTCCGTATGGCAGCTCTCGTCTATTTCAGTACTCATATTTCTTAATGTTAATGACACAACCAAAAGTGGACTGCTCACTTCTAGAATTAACTTTCCTATCTGTGGTAGAAAGTAAAAAGAAAAAAAGTTTCTAGTGCCTTTTTGGCGACGCAAATGTGATTTCCGAACCGTTTTCTGTTTTCCTTATTCCTGCTCCTTGTTTACCTTTACCTCCCTCAGCTGCAGTCATTTCTTGACGCCACGAAAATTCTCGCGTGACAGCTATTTAGGGTGCATACAACGTTATTGACTGTTCATGGAATTCGCAACAGCTTCAAGATGAACGAAAATCTTACTGTACTTAACACCAAACAGTGATAACTATGGGTTTCAAAATAAGCGCTGTGTTTCGTTGGGATCATTGGCATAGCTTTTGACTTGTATTCGTCCGTGCTAACTCAAAACTGAGAATCCATTAACTCAGGTTGTGGAGAAACATTGGGTTTGCACTGATGCTTGATTAGTATGAGTATACAGGTACGTACGTCTCATTAGAATGGTGCTGGAAATGAGTTACTATTTGTCTCTTTTGGTATAGCAAGCTGTCATAAAAGGTTGCTTGAAAAGCTACTTGTTTTTTCTGGATCTTCACTTTTCGCTGAGGCTTCTACGCACTCTTAACATCGTACGTCGTGTAATCTGATGTAGTATTCTCGGCTCAGATATTATTACAATTGCGTTAGATGCCCCTCGTAATATAGTGCAGAAAACCCTCTGTGAAGTAAGACTGACGGAGTAAACTCCACGGAACTTACATGGTGCAACAAAAATAATAACGACTGATCAGAACACCAGACCGCTCAATTTGCAAAAAGGAAGAAAGGGAATAGTGAGGCTTAACGTCACCCCTACGACAAGGTCTTTAGAGACGGAACAAAAGCTGGGGTTGTGGAAGGATTGGCGAGGAAGTTCACCATATCCTTTTCAAAGGAATTACTCCGGCTTTTGCCTTAAACGAGTCAGGGAAATCACAGAAAAACTAAACCTCGAGAATCGGACGGGAATTTAAGCTGCCTCATACCGAATGCTCGGTAGAACTGTGAGCATCAAGCAACTTGTATTATTCGTTTTCCATTACACTGCAGTTCCCATCGACACCTGAACAGTGTATGCTGTTAGAGGAGCAACCTATGAATCCATATTTACGCGCGATATCTGTTCCACAGTGGTCATCATTTAGCACCGAACTTCAATAATTCTAAATGCACCTCTTGTTAACATAGTAAATAGTTAGAAGGAAGTAACTGTAACACAGAAACGAGTGATGCACCTCGGACAGGATCTGCGAAAGAAAACCCCCCTTACATCATACCCGGCTCTGAAAAATTCCAGTAGCTGTTTATGCACATTGAAGATTTTCGCGATGCTCACAGCTGTTGCCGTAATTGCAGACTTTCGACAGCGTTGCAAGATTGCTGATTGCGTACAAGAAAAGGTAAGAACGAGTTCTCCAACTCCTGCCGCCAGCCGCAGGGTCTGCAAAATATTGCGATGCAGGGGGAGGTTCTCGAGTGGCTGAGGAGCGAGGGGCGGTCCGCAAAGAAGTGCTTCCCCCACCCCCCTCCCCCTACACTATCAAACCTCTCCCCTACCTCCCCCAGCGTCGACATCAGATTCACAAAATGGTGCCGGCCGCTTTCCACCATAGCGATTTAATTCAGCTCGGTTATTGACCTACCTTATTTGCAAAATTTACGACTCTGATAGTTGGGAGTGAGACTTATTATCTGTAACAGGTAAACAATAAACGATTTATTGGCAATATAGAGCGTTTCAAGCAGAACGGTAGCCGTTTTATAGGGAGGTGATGAGGACGGATATGAGCACAGAAGTTCAGATAACCATGCACGGCAACCAAAAGTCAATAGCCACCCACTGCACTTCGGCCCAATGGCGGCAGCTATATTAAAAATTATTTCATGAACATTAACGTCTGTACTCTGCAAACCACCGTAAATTGCTTACCAGAGGGTACTGCTCCAGTTTACCATCTATTAGGGAATTTCTCAGCCCATTCGCGTATGGTGCGCAGGAAGAATATGGCTTAAATCCTTCTGCCCGCGCTGCGATAGCCTAGTCTTCGTGATCTCTGTAGAAAATGCGTGCTGCCTTCTTTCTATACCTTCATATTCTCTGTTAGTTTTATTTCGTTTGGGTTCTACACGCTTGAGCAAGAATCAAGGATGCAACGCGCTAATGTTTCCTGCAATAAGGGGGGTAGGACGTCAAATGGGCCGTCTTCGAGAAGGAGAGACACCACAGGACATTTTAATTTGCACTGTCTATACTTTTACAAATAAATTCATAAAACTTTGTCAGCATGACCAGGAAGGATTCAGGATTCACACTCATAGCAATGGAAGATCAAAACCACGAAAAAATAATATTTTTTAAATGTGAATATCATGATTTTTTTCACTTACTGTTGGCTGCATTTGTTGCTATTAGGTACACTTTTCTTCATAAGTCAGAGAGATTCTTCAATGAATTTTGCACAGGTTACAAACCGTACTTACAGATGTATGAAACTCTAGAATTTATTTAATCTATGGAAGAATGAACGGGCTGTTACTTTGTGTTTAGACAAAACTCGAATTTTATAGTTAATTATCTCAATTTTTACCACAGTTTTTACAGATTTTGGAAATTCTAGAGTTTCATACACCTGTAAGTATGGTTTGTATGCTGTGCAAAATTCATCGAAGAATCTCTCTTACTAGTGTACCTATAGCAACAAATGCAGCCAATACCAAGTGAAAAAATGATGAAATTACACATGTAAAAAAATTTGATTTGTTGTGTTTTTGAACTTCCTCTGCTATGAGTGTGAATTCTGAATCATTCCTGGTCATGCTAACAAAGTTTCATGAATTTATTTGTAAAAGTATAGACAGTGTAAATTAAAATGTCCTGTGGTGCCTCTCCTGCTCCACGTCGGCCCGTTTCACGTCCTACCCTCCTTAAGCAAAGAATCATTGCATTTTCCCAGTATCCAACCAATGAACCAGCTTTAGCTATGACTGAGCCTAGGTGATCATTTTATTTCATATCCCTACAAATTGTTAGACCCAGGTATTCGTATGATTTTAATGAATATGTATGCATCTTTTTGCAGTTAATGCGTCACCATTGATAAGGGATGACGTTTGTTAATGCTAAAGACTTATGTTGTTACAGTGCAAAATGTTTGTGAGTGACTTACTATTTCACCAAATTTTACATAGCGCTACGGTTTTTACACAACTCTGAGATGACGAAAGTAACTAACTTGGCGATCAGTCCGTGAGAACACGCACTGGCGCCTCGCCGCCGTGTAATCAGCTGCTGGTTAGACGCGATTTAGAAGGGCTTATAGTCAACTCTCTGTTCTCACAGCTTTCCGGTCTTCGAATCGCAACTTCTTATTTAATCAACTCCACGGTTTACCTCACGAAGTTGAGTGCACCAAATTTTGGTCTTGCCACCGAGGAACATCCCTGGTAGTACAGGGAATCGAAGCAGTGTCCTCCACATAACAGTCAGACAGAGTGGCGGATTAGCTAGGGAGGTGGATCTATTCCGGCAGATGCCGCGATCAATGGCTTCTCGGCTGCAGTATCACCACGAAACAGAGTGCCGTAGCTTCCCAAAGTACCGTTCTGCCCGTAACTTCTGTACCTTAGTTGCAATAACAGTCTTCTGCAGTAGCCAAGGATGTCTGAAAATTGGTTCACACAGCACGCCTTTAAGTTCGGGGGATGATACAAAGGAGTTACTCTCTTTGGTACACAAGATTGATGATTAAGGTTAGTATTTCCCTAACAAATGTTTCGTACAGTAGACTTTACAGTTCAGCGGTCCCTGTGAGGAAACATTTTAAACATTTCAGGTCAATGCTTACGTTCAGTGTTCTGTCCGTATGCAACTTGTGTGAAATATCCATACCGTAATATGTGAAGTAGCGGACTCTTACAGTTCTGTCGGAATCAGTTCTCTCGGTAGACATATTCTGATGGAGATCCTATTTATAATGTTTTTATTTTTATTTAATTATTTATTTGTTTTGCGAATTGTTTACAGATCTTTAGATCCTTTCTCACAAATTCGTATCCATGCCTCTTGATTCTTGTATAAATCGTCTTTCAAATTTCTTCATTGCATATCCTCCTCCACTTGGTTTTTCCATTCTGCACAGATCTTTTTTCTCGTTTATGGAGGTCGGCAACTCAGTAATTTTTTCAACCTAAAAGTATGTTTCCCAGCCTAACCTCATCACGAGCTTTACCATTTTAAACGCCGTTTTTCCATCTCTTCGGTTATGTACAAGGCAGTTTTCATTCGGTTCCTGATTTATTTATTTGGGATCCTCTCTCATCCTGAAACTCTACATCTTCTTCTCACGAAATCAAGTTGCACGGCTTCAAGTCTTCTTCTGCCTCGTTTTGTCATTTCCCCAGATTCCGCTCCATATGGTTTGTACTGTTGATTCATGTAACCCTATCTGTGTATTTTTTCTGGCCACACGATGGAATTCAGTTTGTTGATTGCTTGTTTAGCTTGTGCTGTCCTCTCCCTTATTTCTTGACGTCTCTGTACTAACGTTATCTTAAGTCGCGCGTAACGCATTCACTGGCGAATCCGGAGACTTTGAGCTTCATGGTATAGATCCTTATTCCAGCAGGTACGGCGTTAATAGTAATATTAGTGTTACTCATTTTAAAAATCACCAAAAACTGAAAGTAAAAACGAAGAAAAGAGATTATAATTTGATGTCTCGCCGAGAACGGAGATAACAGAAATGATGGAGAAGGGAATCGGTGACGATATTATTCTGCTTACAATTCACAATTAAGTGGCTCACAGAGGGTTCATCGAGCCATCTTTAAGCTGTTTCTGTACCGTTCCACTCTCGAACAGCGCATGAAAAAAACGAACATTTAAATCTTCCAGCGCGAACTCTGATTTCTCGTACTTTATTGCAATGATCATATCTCCCTATGTATGTAGGCGCAAAAAAATATTTTCGCATTCTGAGGAAAAAGATGGCGATTGATATTTCGTTAAAAGATCCTGCCGCAAGCGCCTTTGTTTTTAATGCTTGCCACTCCAATCGCGTGTCATACCCGTGACACTCTCTCCCGTTTCGTGATGCTACAAAACAAGCTGCTCTTTAAACTTTGGCCATGTTCTCCGTTAATCCTATCTGGTAACGATCCCACACCGTGCAGCGGTACTTCAGAAGAGGACGAAAAAGCGCAGTCTCTTTAGTAGACCTGTTGCATCTTCTAAGTGTTTTGCCGATAAATCTCAGTCTTTTCTTAGCTTTCCCCACAGCATTACCTATGTGATCGTTCCAATTTTAAGTTATTCGTAACTGTAATCCGTAAGTAGCCAACTTAGTT
Organism: Schistocerca gregaria; assembly: GCF_023897955.1. Taxonomy (NCBI): domain Eukaryota; kingdom Metazoa; phylum Arthropoda; class Insecta; order Orthoptera; family Acrididae; genus Schistocerca; species Schistocerca gregaria. The sequence continues at coordinate 433,797,955 of NC_064921.1, forward strand.
AAATTTACTGTCTTTAGATTTGCGTGATTTATCGTGTAAGCGAAATCTAGCGGTTCCTTTTAGTACTTATGTGGATGACTTCACGCTTTTCCTTTATATGGGGTGAATCGTAACTTTTCGCACCATTTAGATACCCTGTCTAAATAATTTTGCAATGCTGAATTAAATATTCCGATATTCGCCTAAACTTATTTGCGAGAACCAACGAAATTAGCATGTGAGGGCGATTCAGCTTTGAGCCCAGTGTCTTAGCAACTACATTATTTCCAAGAACGATCAGTAGCTGACAAATGGCATACTAGCTCTTTTAGTGTCTAAAAGTATCGAATATTTTGTAATATTGATTGAATTTTTGGAACTCTCACCGGAAACTTTTCGGAGACCTACACTTGGTCTTAGCTAGCAGTGAGCCTTGCTAGTTGGCTTCAGTGCACTCAGCCTGCTATTACTCATTTATTTTACGGAACGATATAACGCAGTCGATAAGACATTGGACTCGAATGGTAGGATAGCGGTTCAGATTCCTATCAAGTTATACAGATTTTCCTTGGTTTCCTACAATCGAGTAAAGCATATGTCAGGATGATTATTTTGAAAACAACATGCTTTGTGCTCGATCTCTTGACTTCGACGGGACGTCAAACATTAACCTTCAGTTATCCTATTTATTTTCTTGCCAAACTCCATACAGGATCTTCTTGGTAACGTTTCATGACTATTGTATTTAAAATGACATAAAAGACTGAGTGGCTGAAAATGCATACTGCTAAGAAACACGGTGAACATTCCGCTACGATCAAATACACCTGTAACCCTATTGAAGAGCGGACATATTTCTGCTGGAATCTATCATTACTACCGACTCTTAAAATATTGAGTATTAGGCCCTATTTCTCAAGTTTGCTCCATATGAAGTAGGCTTGCTGTCTCTGGAATTTAAAACTTGCGTTCTCGTACGAAAATATGACCCCGCTTCTGGAATATCCATCCGTCATTAAAGATCTCAGCCCCGTGTACATATTAAGCAAGTAGCAGTAGATAAACAGTAGCTACTAATTACACGACTAAAAGCGTTTTTTAAATTAGCTGCTTTTCTCCTAAATTTTTTATGTTGATTCACGGCCGTAGCGCTGTAACAATAGTCCGTTTTCTCTGCCTCGTGAAGACTGGGTGTTGCGTGATGTCCTTAGGTTAGTTAGGTTTAAGTAGTTCTACGTTCTAGGGGACTGATGACCATAGATGTTAAGTCCCATAGTGCTCAGAGCCATTTGAACCAATAGTCCGTTGTGAATACAGCATATAGAAGTAGCCTTCGACAGATATTTCACTCTGTTAATTTATAATTTGAATCTTTCCACCTAGTCGGCGGTCCTCCTCCGTTATTTAATTTGCAGAATTATAAGCAGTTGTTACTTCAGTCTAAATTTCTAGTTGCTGATAATTATTTCCACTTTTTCTGGCGTAGCTTTAGTTTACGCCAAAGTGGATTTTGGCCTTTCACCCGCCTTCAACTGGAATAATATGCTTGTATCTTAGTTAGTGTAATGTTTTTATCAACTGCTCTTTCAATGCATCAGCTACGTTTTCCTCTGTACTTAGTGGCTCCTTTTCCCGCCTTTAATGCATAGCATTAACACTTTTATGTTCACTCATGCACTAATTAATGCACCGTTTCCGTCATGTGACAGGCTAATGAGTTTGTTTTTAATCGGCTACATAGCGAATTCTGTGCTGTTGTCAGTGCACCTAGTGTTTGTGTTATGCATGTAAAGTCGAGAAAAGAAACCAAAATTACAGGATGTGGCTGGTTGCTGCATTCCTTAAGCAATTCAACCCATTCCACGGAGCTTAGCCATCATTAACACGGGTAAAGTAACATTTCTCTCTGTCTGGCACATTCTACGTCTATGGTAAGTCTTCTTCGTGATGCAGTCTACGAAATATAGTTGGGTGAATTCGAATATTAAGTAATGTAGAATAAAACAAAAAAGACCGGCACCATTCGTGACATAATTAAACTGATAAGATTTGTTGATTACTGTTAAATCTCACCTCTTCTCCTCAGTTAGTTGTTTCTTTGTGTAGCGAAAAGAACTGTCGTTAGAGCGCTCGTCAAAGAGACACAAAGGTAACGAATCTCTGGTTAAAAGGTAATAGTTTATACTAGTCCTGTGTGACTCATTAAGTAATATGTATTTGGCATATGTCGAATGCCGCCAAAGTCTCTGGCAGAGTATGGACGATCTTAGGTACAATTTTTTGGTCCTAAACTTAGCATTACCTGCTGAGTTGCAAATTGTGTATATAACACACGGATGATTTGGAAGCAATGTTCAGGATTTGGCATTTTGTGGAAAGAAACGTGCTTTAATACCATGATGGAATTGTCATGAGATGGCGCTTACGATGTCGAACATCTCTAACGCAAATTTTGCTATCGAAATATTACTCGATTGTTACAAAATCGATATTTTAGTGATGCTTTGAAGATGTGCTGAACAATCCACATGCCACTGATATGAAAAAATATGATTTAGCGAAATGATAATGGAATCAGTTCATGGTACACATCCTACAAATAAGAGAAACCGGGTTGCTGGATTGGATGGAAATTGTATCCTACCAGCGGAAAAACCACAGAATTCACACTGCGTTTTCGGGCTGCTGAAGACTGCTTAGAAAATGGAAGGTATTGTCAGTTGGAGTGTCGCTATGATAAGACAGCCAAGAAATACAATTCGTGTGTTGATTTGTATACTGAACAAAGTTGTCTGTAACTGGCGACAATAAAGGTACATTTCTCTACAAGCATTTATTAACACTTAGATTGGACAGTATCATCATCGTTCTCGGGTGTTTTATGGCGAGAATCTAATATTTCGTGAGAGCCTCTGTGCAGTGAGTGTTCTAAGTGGTGTAAGAAGCAGTTTGTTGTGGCAGTTTTTATTCTGTCAACTTCATCCAACTAGTACGCTTTTAATTGCCACCATATAATACACAGAAGAAATATAAGAGGTAGCCATATTAGTTACGTAACAGCCCTTAATTTGTGCATGTCGGGTACTTAGAGCTAGTCTATAAGTGTGCAGTGTATTTCATACCTATTACGGATAAATACCTTAGGTTCTAAACAGAACTGCACTAACTTATGGACTTAAATCGACAAAGAATCATAATTTTTTTTAAAAAAAAACTATACCCTTCATGATGCACCCTTCTCCCGTGGACCATAATTTAACTTAATGGAATACATAAAATTACGAAGGCGTGATGAAAAAATAACGTTTCCGAATTATTTAAGTGTAAACTCTTAAAGGTTTTTAAGTAAAACAAACTATTAACATTCTGCATCTTTATTATTCGTGTCTATATACTTATTTCTCAACATAGTCGCCCCAGCGACGAACACACTTCTCCCAACGAGAGACCAGTTTATCGATACCGTTACTGTAGAATGTATGACTTTGTTGACGGAGTCACCTCGCCTCTGCTTGCACCGCTTCCTCACTATCAAAGTGAAGTCCTCGAAAATGTTCTTTAAGTTTTGGAAACAGATGAATATCTGATTGGGCCAAGTTGGGACCGTATGGAGGATGATCAATGACAGTGAACACTAGGCATCGGATTACTGCAAATGTCGCATCGCTTGTGTGTGGTCCGGCATTGTCATGCTGAAGTAGACGGCGCTCCATGTTTGGGCGTACACTTCGAATTCGAAGCTCGATTACAGTTCGTCGTTTCACATGCACCGACGTAGTTACGTTACACACCGCCATGTTACACGCTGCTATTCAGAGTCCTCTTGTGGCAGAGGGCTGCAAATATGTGGATATGAAGAATAAAGACGTAGATGTTAACAACGTTTATTTTATTTATAAATCTTTAAGAGTTTTAACATAAAAAATTCGGATACACTACTTTTTAGCACGGCCTGGCATAATCCTGCGGGCGGCTATAGCATTTATTTCTTCGTTGTATCAATGTTATTCAGTATTGTTGAATGTAAGTAATCTTGCCATTACCAGTCTACACGGTTCGATTGTTTCTTGTCAACATTAAACTTCTGACTATTCCATTAAAGACATCGACGAATAAAACCACGCAGTGAAATACAGCGATATATCTCAGTGAAAAGAAACTGAAGTCTACCCTATGAGAAATTTGTTTTGACTGCTGAATGTGAATTTGACGAAACAGCTAGGATTACATGAGAATCAGAATATACTTTGATAAACTAGACGACACACGAAACATAGAGACAAACATCAAACACCAGATTTTAATGTGCTTTCTAAAGTGACAAGTAAAATTGTGCGGCCGACACTGGAAAGTCTTAGAAAGTGTCTAAAATAAACTACTATAATCCATGGCGAGCGTGCCGTTAACGTAGTAAACATGTTTTAAAAATGGTTCAGATGGCTATGAGCACTATGGGACTTAACTTCTGAGGTCATCACTCCCCTAGAAATTAGAACTACTTAAACCTAACTAACCTAAGGTCAACACAAACATCCATGCCCGAGGCAGGATTCGAACCTGCGACCATAGTGGTCGCGCGGTGCCAGACTGTAGCGCCTAGAACCACTCGGCCATCCCGGCCGGCAAACATATTTTAAAAAGTAGACCTTCAAAATAGAGCAGCTTGGAGAGAAAGTAGGTTTGCAAAAGGATAACCACAACGTATGTAGAAACTAGCTTTTGACGGAACCCAAAAAGAAACCACATAGAATGGTAAAATTAGGCTATCAGCAAAAATAATTTTTAAAAATGCGTGGAGAACGTGACAAAGTATTTTTATATTCTACACGAATTTGGTTTGAATGTTCTATACAGATATCCACATGTATTCAGATAACGCTGGCTCTTCACCTGTGTAGTCTTTTTATGTGACAATGCAAACAAAAAAACTTATTATCGTCATGTAATGGATCGACAGAAACACTGTGGCAATCAGCACAACGCACTGTCACCAAAGGATCGCTGGTTTTCACATTTCGGTGAGACGGTTTCAGTTGTTTCCCAAAATGATACTGATAGAATTTTCTAAACGACGGTATGACAGGTGTCTTCTTCAATCATCGACCAACTGAGCCAGTATTTTGTCTCTGATAATGGCGATATAGATGGGCCGTTGCATTATGATGTACATCTCTCCGTCTAGGAAAGAAATGTTAGAACGTAACGTCCCATTTACATCATCATATATGCAGCACAAACTCAGACTACACAAAGAGGGCTACGGTCGCAGATTCGAATCCTGCATCGGGCGTGGATGTGTGTGATGTCCTTAGGTTGGTTAGGTTTAAGTAGTTCTAAGTTCTAGGGGACTGATGACCACAGCAGTTGAGTCCCATAGTGCTCAGAGCCATTTGAACCATTTTTACACAAAGAGGGGGAAGCAAATGGAGCAGCTTCCTATTCAAATAAATCATTCTGGCACTCCCTCAACGGTTTCTAAAAACTACTGGAAGTCTAGGGAGGCAGACAGATATTCGAATCTCACTTCTCTAGAATGCCAAATCATTGCATTTACAACTACGTCACTTGGCTCGCTGACGCCAATAGAAACTCTGTACTAACTTCGTTTGGTCGAAGATGAGAAAGAAACGGAACTTGGCCTTGTTTAAGGTACCCTATGTGATCAAAAGTATGCGAACACTTGGCTGAAAATGACTTAAAACTTCGTGTAGCCCTCCATCGGTAGTGCAGAAATTAAGTATGGTGTTGGCCCAGCCTTAGTCTTGATGACAGCTTCCACTCTCACAGGCATACGCTCAATCAGGTGCTGGAAGTTTTCTTGGGGAATGGCAATCCAGTTTTCACGGAGGGCTGCACTGAGAAGGGGTATCGATGTAGGTAGCTGAGGCCTGGCACGAAATCGGCATTCTAAAACATCCCAAAGGTGTTTTATAGGATTCAGGTCAGGACTCGATGCAGGCCAGTCTATTACAGGGATGTTATTGTCCTGTAAGCACTCCGCCACAGGCCGTGCATTATGAACATGTGCTCGATCGTGTTGAAAGATGCAATCGCCACCCCCGAATTGCTCTTCAACACTGGGAAGCAAGGAGGTGCTTAAAACATCAGTGTAGGCCTGTGCTGTGATAGTGCCACGCAAAACAACAAGGGGTGCTAGCCCCCTCCATGAAAAACACAACTACACCATAACACCACCGCTTCCGAATTTTACTGTTGGCACTACACATGCTGGCAGATGATGACGTTCACCGGGCATTCACCATACCCACACCCTGACATCGGATCGCTGCATTGTGTACTGTGATTCGTCACTCCACACAACGTTTTTCCACTGTTCAATCGTCCAATATTCACGCTCCTTACAGCAAGCTAGGCGTCGTTTGGCATTTACTGGCGTGATGTGTGGCTTATGAGCAGCCACTCGACCATGAAATCCAAGTATTCTCACCTCCCGCCCAACTGTCATAGTACTTGCAGTGGATCCTGATGATGCAGTTTGGAATTCCTGTGTGATGGTCTGAATAGATGTCTGCCTATTACACATTACGACCCTCTTCAACTGTCGGCGCTTTCTCTCAGTCAACAGACGAGGTCGGCCTGTACCCTTTTGTCCCTTCACGTTTCCACTTCACTATCACATCGGAAACAGTGGACCTAGGTATGTCCAGGAGTGTGGAAATCTCGTATGACACAAGTGATGCCCAATCACCAAACCACGTTCGAAGTCCGTGAGTTCCGCGGAGCGCCCCATTCTGCTCTCTCACGATGTCTAATGACTACTGAGGTCGCTGATATGGAGTACCTGGCAGTAGGTGGCAGTACGATGCACCTAATATGAAAAACATATTTCTTGGGGGTGTCCGGATACTTTTGACCACATAGTGTATCATACCGGCATCAACCTCCAGTGATTTAGCGAAACCGCAGAAACGTAACTCCGAGGGCCATATGAGTTCCTCTCTAATGCAAGTTCAGTGCCTTAACCACTGCGCCGTCTCATTCGACCTCTTCTGTTCGGGGCCTTGGCGAATCGGCGAGAAGATAAATATACTGGTGCGTTAGAGGCAAATCCTGCCATGGCTGCAACTATTGCCCTTTTCCATTTTATGCACAATATTTCGACTACCGACCCATCCGTCTTCTTTAGGCGCTACGAGTTTTGCTGTTATGTGCATTAGCTTCCAGGACTCCAACCAGAATGTGAAGTGTTGTTGGTCTCACGCCTATGTTTATAGCTGAGTTCGATTCCCGATGCCCACTTCGCCCTGGTCTTTTGTTTTTCAGAGCCCTCACTGACATTCATTGAAACTCAAATTCTCTTATCGTTTTCTAGCTCTGGCGGAGATTATAATAAGCTGACTGCCGGACTCCAAGCCTCGTTTAAACTGAAACCTCCGTCCTTGTTTATTAGGTTTTATGACATCCTTACTTCGATAGACTCCTGAATTACGCTGTACGAGAAACTGGGCATTTGCACCACACTCGGCGACAGCTGATTTACTTGACTCTTTTAGTCGGGTGCGTCACAGGTGTTCCCCGCATCTCCCCTCGACCTTCTCGACCAGGGTCGGATCCAAGGATCTCGGTCGGGGGAGGGGGGCAAATTTTGTGTACCTGCCTTCCAAAAAATTAATTCCAAATAAAACCATTAATACTCTACATGCGCGCGCGCACACACACACACACACACACACACACACACACATATATATATATATATATATATATATATATATATATATATATATTCCTGGAAATGGAAAAAAGAACACATTGACACCGGTGTGTCAGACCCACCATACTTGCTCCGGACACTGCGAGAGGGCTGTACAAACAATGATCACACGCACGGCACAGCGGACACACCAGGAACCGCGGTGTTGGCCGTCGAATGGCGCTAGCTGCGCAGCATTTGTGCACCGCCGCCGTCAGTGTCAGCCAGTTTGCCGTGGCATACGGAGCTCCATCGCAGTCTTTAACACTGGTAGCATGCCGCGACAGCGTGGACGTGAACCGTATGTGCAGTTGACGGACATTGAGCGAGTGCGTATAGTGTGCATGCGGGAGGCCGGGTGGACGTACCGCCGAATTGCTCAACACGTGGGGCGTGAGGTCTCCACAGTACATCGATGTTGTCGCCAGTGGTCGGCGGTAGGTGCACGTGCCCGTCGACCTGGGACCGGACCGCAGCGACGCACGGATGCACACCAAGACCGTAGGATCCTACGCAGTGCCGTAGGGGACCGCACCGCCACTTCCCAGCAAATTAGGGACACTGTTGCTCCTGGGGTATCGGCGAGGACCATTCGCAACCGTCTCCATGAAGCTGGGCTACGGTCCCGCACACCGTTAGGCCGTCTTCCGCTCACGCCCCAACATCGTGCAGCCCGCCTCCAGTGGTGTCGCGACAGGCGTAAATGGAGGGACGAATGGAGACGTGTCGTCTTCAGCGATGATAGTCGCTTCTGCCTTGGTGCCAAGGATAGTCGTATGCGTGTTTGGCGCCGTGCAGGTGAGCGCCACAATCAGGACTGCATACGACCGAGGCACACAGGGCCAACACCCGGCATCATGGTGTGGGGAGCGATCTCCTACACTGGCCGTACACCTCTGGTGATCGTCGATGGGACACTGAATAGTGCACGGTACATCCAAACCGTCATCGAACCCATCGTTCTACCATTCCTAGACCGGCAAGGGAACTTGCTGTTCCAACAGGACAATGCACGTCCGCATGTATCCCGTGCCACCCAACGTGCTCTAGAAGGTGTAAGTCAACTACCCTGGCCAGCAAGATCTCCGGATCTATCCCCCATTGAGCATGTTTGGGACTGGATGAAGCGTCGTCTCAAGCGGTCTGCACGTCCAGCACGAACGCTGGTCCAACTGAGGCGCCAGGTGGAAATGGCATGGCAAGCCGTTCCACAGGACTACATCCAGCATCTCTACGGTCGTCTCCATGGGAGAATAGCTGCCTGCATTGCTGCGAAAGGTGGATATACACTGTACTAGTGCCGACATTGTGCATGCTCTGTTGCCTGTGTCTATGTGCCTGTGGTTCTGTCAGTGTGATCATGTGATGTATCTGACCCCAGGAATGTGTCAATAAAGTTTCCCCTTCCTGAGACAATGAATTCACTTTGTTCTTATTTCAATTTCCAGGAATGTATAATGAAATCAAGTTTGATGTAAATAGCCTATTGTATGACACACCCAATACTCTCAGCTGCATTGTCAGATAAATAAATAAATAAATGTAATGTCAGCTGACAAATACCCTACAGACAGTTGCTGTACAGTTTTTTTACTATTTTCTACTGTATGTCTATTAACGTAATAATGATACTTGCAAGTTACTGCTGTCTTTGATGCTTTTCTGGGATATAGCGCCATCTGCCTTTAAACTGACATGGATCTGCTTTAAAGGATGATAGAAAGTAGATGGAGTGATCGGTTGAGAAGGGTTCTAACAAGGTATTATTTAATGGTAGACTGATAATGCATTCTAGAGAGAGGGAGATGTTGTGTTGCAGGTCATTTATCACGCATTGAACCATTTTTTCCATTGATCTCTCTGGGGGGGGGGAATCATTTGTGTGGTATCATCTGCAATCGACTCGCATGTAGCTGCGTGTTCTGTGTGCGACTTAGAGCACAATCTACTTGCGATTGTTTACAGCAAACTTCTCCATACCACAGTCATCAGAGGACTTTCAACTCATATGTGATGAAACTTGTCAATCGATGGAAAACCTATTTCGGTATCCTCCTCTAGACGAACGAAGATGTATGCAAAATACTCCGTTTCTCAGTCACATCTTGGACAAAAACCGAGTCTTCAGTTTCAAATAGGTACAAAGTGATTGTTACTATATTTTTCATGTTCGTCCTATCCAAAACGCATGCATGTGGATCATTGCGTAGACGACAAGTCTTGGGAATTTTAGTAGGTTCGTATATAAGATGCACAAATAGTCTCGTAGAATATCAAACAGCACAGGGCTATGTCAGCTGTGGAAAAATATGAAAAAGACATGAAATCGGTAAAATTCGACGGAAACCTGGTATCACGAAAAATTGATGTGAGATAATTAAAAATTAAGGAAAATACGATAAAACACGTATAATCGCGAAAACTTGGTAAAGTTACAGAGATTTACTGAGAATACATAAAATTAGAGACAAATACTATGAAACGAGTATTGAGCAAAATCAATCAAATTGCGTGTTCAGGAGGAGGAGAGTAGATTGATCTTACCTGTAGTGCAGACAGGATGCATTCTACAGACGTGGCGTCAAGGTGAAATGGCAATATTATCCGGCACATGAGTATTACAGCTCAGATTGGACCACGACGTGGGCTATCTTGCAGCTGACACTCTTATTGCAACTATGGCTCATCTCTATAGGGAAATGTTTTGTGTCGCTGTGCTACATCACACAATCTGGTAATGTAGTTATTGTTTGGCAGGGTTTTATCTATCAATGTGTGGTATTTCTTTTACATTCAGTATCCGTGGTTAGAAATCGGTAGGGCTTATACAATTTGCTGTGACCTTCTTTATGTGATGTGAAAACTTGAGTCTAATTTCAAACACGCATACGATTCATACAATTATAGTGGTGACCCTCGATATGTTGGCGAAAATACATGTTTAAATCCGGAGGTATGCATAAAACATCATCCGAAATTGTACTAAATGTATTCTCTGAAAATTATTTCGAGCAGTTAGTTCACGAGCCTGCTCGAATAATAAATGGTCGTGAAAACGCACTTGATCTCCTACCAACAAATAACTCTGAGCTAATAATGAGCATCAAAACGGATACAAGGATTAGTGAACACAGGATTGTCGTAGCGGGAATCAATGCAGCAACTCCCAAATCCACCAAAAATCAACGAAAAATAAATCCATTAAAAATGGCGATCTTTTACAGAAGTTCGAAATTTAGTGCGGACTTCAATGCGAGATGGTTATAATAGTTTCCACAAAGAAAATTTTCCTCTAAACCTGGCAGAATATCCAAAGGTCGTATGTAAAGTTCGCTAGCGTCAAGACACAATCAATACATTCTCTGCGCGATACCAATGCAAATTCTGTCGGTAACAGTGTTGTTAAAGCAGAGTTACTAAACACAGCCTCCCGAAGGTCCTTCATCAAAGAAGTTGAAGTAAATATTACATAATTCGTATCAAGAATAGCTGCCGCCATGACTAACTTAACTTAGATATTCTCAGAGTAGCGAAGCAGCTTAAATCACTTAATAATTGCAAGTTTTCCAGTCCAGATTGGATGCCATTTAGGTTCCTTTCAGAGTATACTGATGCAATAGTTCCACACATTTATAGCCGCTCGCTCGATTAAAAATCGTACACAATGACTGGAAAGTTGCACAAGTCACACCAACAAGCAATAAGTGTAATCCACCAAATTATAGTCTCATATCACTAACGTCGATATGCTGAAAGTTTTTAGTATATATTTAGTGTTCGAACATTATGAATTACCTCGAACAGAACGGTCTACTGACGCTCAGTCTACACGGATTTACTAAACATCGTTCTTGAGAAACACAGCTAACTCTTTACTTATACAAAGTGTACAGTACTATCGACAAATTGATTCTGTATTTCGAGATTTCCGGAAGGCTTTTAATGTACCTCACAAGCGTCTTGTAACGAAAGTGGTTCCTAATTTCCTGTCAGAGAGGTCACAGTTTGTAATAATTGATGGAAAGTCATCGAGTAAAACAAAAGTGATTTCTGGCGTTCCACAGTCACAGGCCTTCTGCAGTCCCTTATCTGTTGTTGTTGTTGTTGTTGTCTTCAGTCCTGAGACTGGTTTGATGCAGCTCTCCATGCTACTCTATCCTGTGCAAGCTTCTTCATCTCCCTGTACCTACTGCAACCTACATCTTTCTGAATCTGCTTAGTGTACTCATCTCTCGGTCACCCTCTACGATTTTTACCCTTCACGCTGCCCTCCAATGCTAAATTTGTGATCCCTTGATGCCTCAAAACAAGTCCTACCAACCGATCCCTTCTTCTAGTCAAGTTGTGCTACAAACTTCTCTTCTCCCCAATCCTATTCAATACCTCCTCATTAGTTACGTGATCTATCCACCTTATCTTCAGTATTCTTCTGTAGCACCACATTTCGAAAGCTTCTATTCTCTTCTTGTCCAAACTAGTTATCGTCCATGTTTCACTTCCATACATGGCTACACTCCAAACAAATACTTTCATAAACGACTTCCTGATACATAAATCTATATTCGATGTTAACAAATTTCTCTTCTTCTGAAACGCTTTCCTTGCCATTGCCAGTCTACATTTTATATCCTCTCTACTTCGACCATCATCAGTTATTTTACTTCCTAAATAGCAAAACTCCTTTACTACTTTGAGTGTCTCATTTCCTAATCTAATTCCCTCAGCATCACCCGATTTAATTTGACTACATTCCATTATCCTCGTTTTGCTTTTGTTGATGTTCATCTTATATCCTCCTTTCAAGACACTGTCCATTCCGTTCAACTGCTCTTCCAAGTCCCTTGCCTACTCTGACAGAATTACAATGTCATCGGCGAACCTCAAAGTTTTTACTTCTTCTCCATGAATTTTAATACGTACTCCAAATTTTTCTTTTGTTTCCTTTACTGCTTGCTCAATATACAGATTGAATAACATCGGGGAGAGGCTACAACCCTGTCTCACTCCTTTCCCAACCACTGCTTCCCTTTCATGCCCCTCGACTCTTATTACTGCCATCTGGTTTCTGTACAAATTATAAATAGCCTTTCGCTCCCTGTATTTTACCCCTGCCACCTTTAGAATTTGAAAAAGAGTATTCCAGTCAACATTGTCAAAAGCTTTCTCTAAGTCTACAAATGCTAGAAACGTAGGTTTGCCTTTTCTTAATCTTTCTTCTAAGATAAGTCGTAAGGTCAGTATTGCCTCACGTGTTCCAACATTTCGACGGAATCCAAACTGATCCTCCCAGAGGTCTGCATCTACCAGTTTTTCCATTCGTCTGTAAAGAATTCACGTTAGTATTTTGCAGCCGTGGCTTATTAAACTGATAGTTCGGTAATTTTCACATCTGTCAGCACCTGCTTTCTTTGGGATTGGAATTATTATATTCTTCTTGAAGTCTGAGGGTATTTCGCCTGTCTCATACATCTTGCTCACCAGCTGGTAGAGTTTTGTCATGACTGGCTCTCCTAAGGCCGTCAGTAGTTCTAATGGAATGTTGTCTACTCCGGGGGCCTTGTTTCGACTCAGGTCTTTCAGTGCTCTGTCAAACTCTTCACGCAGTATCGTATCTCCCATTTCGTCTTCATCTACATCCTCTTATATTTCAATAATATTGTCCTCAAGTACATCGCCCTTGTATAAACCTTCTATATACTCCTTCCACCTTTCTGCCTTCCCTTCTTTGCTTAGAACTGGGCTGCCTTCTGAGCTCTTGATATTCATACACGTGGTTCTCTTCTCTCCAAAGGTCTCTTTAATTTTCCTGTAGGCAGTATCTATCTTACCCCTAGTGAGATAAGCTTCTACATCCTTACATTTGTCCTCTAGCCATCCCTGTTTAGCCATTTTGCACTTCCTGTCGATCTCATTTTTGAGACATTTGTATTCCTTTTTGCCTGCTTCATTTACTGCATTTTTATATTTTCTCCTTTCATCAATTAAATTCAATATTTCTTCTGTTACCCAAGGATTTCTAGCAGCCCTCGTCTTTGTACCTACTTTATCCTCTGCTGCCTTCACTACTACATCCCTCAGAGCTACCCATTCTTCTTCTACTGTATTTCTTTCCCCTATTCCTGTCAATTGTTCCCTTATGCTCTCTCTGAAACTCTGTACAACCTCTGGTTCTTTCAGTTTATCCAGGTCCCATCTCCTTAATTTCCCACATTTTTGCAGTTTCTTCAGTTTTAATCTACGTCCCTTATCTATACAAACGATTTAGGAGACAATATGAGCAGCTGTCTTAGGTTTAAGCAGATGACGCTGTCGTTTATCGTCTTGTAAGTTCATCAGAAGATAACAACAATTTGCAAAACGGTTTAATGAGATATCTTTATGATGCGAAAGTTGCAATTGACCCTAAATAATGAAAAGTGTGGGGCCATTCACATTAGCGCTAAAAGAAGCAGACCTCACCTCTTTGAGGATGTCCACACCGAAACTGGTATCAGTGACCATAACGCAGTTGCGGCAACAATGATTACCAAAGTACAAAGGACAACTAAAAAGGCAAAAAACTATATATGAGAAAAATCAGGAATGCTATATCTCAATGAGGAACCTCAAACTTTCAGCACAGGTCAGGAACATGTAGATGAACTATGGCCTAAGTTTAAATGAATAGTTGACCACCCACTGGACAGATATGTACCCAGTAGGACAGTTCATAATGTGAATAAACTTCTAAAGAAACAGAGGGTGCTGCATAATAGGTGTAAAATAAAGCGTACGGCTATAGATAGAGAGATGGTGAATGATACACGTTTGGTTCTCAAGAGAGCAATGCATGACACCTTCGGTGACCACAGCAGAATACTGGCAAATGGTCTTTCACAGAACCCAAAGAAATTCTGGTCGTATGGAAAGGCTGTTAGTGGCATCAAAGTTAGTGTCCAGTCCCTAGCGAATGAGACAGAAACTGAAATTGAGGATAGCAATGCAAAAGCTGATATGCTTAACTCCAATTTCAAATGTTCCTTCACAAAGGAAAACCCAGGAGAACTGCCGCAGTTTAATCCTCATACCACTGAAAAGATGAGTGAAATTAGTATTGGTGCCAGTGGTGTTGAGAAACATGTGAAACCGTTGAAATTGAACAAAGCTGCAGGCCTCGGTGGAATCCCTGTCAGATTCTTTACTGAATTTGCGGCTGAGTTAGCCCCTCTTCTCATTATAATCTATCGTAGATTCCTCGAACTGTGCCCAGTTCTTGGAGAAGGGCACAGGTCTCATCCATCTACAAGAAGGGTTGTAGAAGTGATCTACAAAACTACCGACCAATATACTTGGCATCGATTTGTTGCAGAATCGTAGAACATATTCCGAGGTCAATCATAATGAGGCATCTTGAACAGAATGACCATCTCAATGCCAACCAACAACATGGTCTACACCGGCCGCGGTGGTCTCGCGGTTCTAGGCGCGCAGTACGGAACCGTGCGACTGCTACGGTCGCAGGTTCGAATCCTGCCTCGGGCATGGATGTGTGTGGTGTCCTTAGGTTAGTTAGGTTTAAGTAGTTCTAAGTTCTAGGGGACTGATGACCACAGCAGTTGAGTCCCATAGTGCTCAGAGCAGTTTTTTGAACATGGTCTTCGAAAACATTGATCATATGAAACCCAACTCGCACTTTTCTCATATGACTTACTGAAAGCTTTGGATCAAGGCAACCAGTTAGTCGCAGTGTTTCTTGATTTCCGAAAGGCATTTGCCCCAGTAATGCACCAGCGCTTATTGTCAAAAGTACGATCGTATGGGATATCAAGCGAAATTTGTGACTGGGTTGAGGACTTTTTGGTAGGGTGGACACAGCGTGTTATCTCGGATGGAGAGTCATCGTCGGATGTAGAGGTAGCTTCGGGTGTGCCCCAGGAAAGTGTGTTAAGATCCTTGCTGTCCATGTTGTATATTAATGACCTTGCAGACTATATTAATAGCAAAATCAGGCTTTTTGCAAATGATGCAGTTATGTATGGTGAAGTACTATCTGAGAGGAGCTGCATAATTATTCAGTCAGATCTTGATAAGATTTCAACATAGTGCAGAGGTTGTCAAATTGCTCTAAATGTTCAGAAGTCTAAAATTGTCCACTTTACAAAACGAAAAACGTAGTATCCTATAATATCAATGAGACTGTTTGAATTGGCCAACTCATACAAATACCTGGGTGTAACACGTTGTAGGGATATGAAACGGAACGATCACACAGGGTCAGTCGTGGGTAAAGCAGGTGGTAGACTTCGATTTTTTGATAGAATACTGGGAAAGTGCAATCAGCCTACTAAAGAGATATTTTACAGATCACTCGTGCGACCCATCCTAGAATATTTCTTAAGCGCGTAGGACGCGTACCAGATAGGACTAACAGGGGTATTGAACGTGTACAAAGAATGGCAGCACGAATGGTCACAGATTTGTTTAATCCATGGGAGACTGTCACAGAGATACTGAAGGAACTAAATGGCAAGAGCCTTGAAAACCGATGTGAACTATCCCGACGAAGTCTATCAACAAAGTTTCAAGAACTGGCCTTGAATGATTACTCTAGGAATACACTACAATCCTCTATGTATCGCTCACATGGTATCTGAGGAGACGGTTAGAATGATTACTGCACGCACAGAGGCATGGTAACGATCATTCTTCCGGAGTTCTATAAGTATATGAAACAGGAAGAAACCCTAATAACTGGTAGAATGAGATGGACCCTCTGCCATGCACCTCACAGTGGTTTTCAGAATGGATGTAAAAGGAATCCGTTTAGAATTCGGTTGTACGATAACTCATTCAAATCTAAACGCCTAAATTAAGCTAAATACCTAGAATTACAGTTACGAATAATTTAAATTGGAATGAATATTCAGAAAATGCTGTGGGGGAAGGCGAACTGAAGACTGCGTTTTATTGGTAGAACACTTACAAGACGCAACAGATCTACTAAAGAGACCCTTACACTACACTTGTCCATCCTCTTTTTGAGTTCTGCTGCGCAATGTGGGATCCTTACCAGATAGGATCGGAGGAGGACATCGACAAAGTTCAAAGAAGAGCAGCACGTCCTGGGTGTGGTATCTACTGGTGTCTTGAATAACGCTATATTAAATTGGTATTAACAAACAGAACTCAAATGACATGTCTTAACGTAATTTGTTGTTAACAAACTGGAACAGTCTGATTCTCACTCAGCTGTAGAAATAATCCCTCGCACTCAAGAATTCCAGTTATAAAAGATGATTGTGGAGAGGGGAAACACGATGTGCTTGATCTTCATTGGTCCAGGTGGGAGAGCGGGGATTGGGATGGGAGGGGACGACGGGGGGCTTCTTATTCTCCTGGGTGACTTTAATCAATTTCCCAATTCCCAGTGGTTTCGTGGGGGGGGGGGGGGGGGGGAGTTGGGGGGGGGTGGACTGGAATGGGAGTATGGGAGTGGAAGTGTCCTTGAATATAAGTCCCCGAAGTGTGTATCTAATATCGGATGTCCTTATCTTATCAAGAACACTCACTATATTTGGTACTATCCTATTCTGTTCCTGTTTTCTCGATGACTAATAGTTACCGCGTTGCAGGGGATTAAGAAACGTAAACATAACGTATTAATGCTATAAAACTTATGTTTATTGTTAAATGGAGTTAAAAACAAATACGAGGTCTGTTCAAAAAATTCCAGAATATTCCTAATTTCGCGCCAACGGTGTATAGGAGCCAAATACTGTCGTCAATTGACATGGAACTAACATCCGAAGATAATGGTGTAGAGAATATCATCAGCATGTTATGATCTTAGGTTCCCATTACCATTGTGTAACAGTGAATTCCTTGTGGTCGGGCTCGTTTCTACAGCCAGGCAAGACTAGGCGACGGCGACAAAATTTTAAGTGCGGCAAGCGATGTACAAAATTTAATTTCAAACCAAATGGCGAAAAGACTGAGCAAATGGGGGGGGGGGGGGGGGAAATCAAAAGAAGGAAATTTAAAACACCAAACGTGTTTCAAAAGCATACGAAACAGATACTTAATACGTCTTTATTTATACTGATGGAAGTGGATGCGGAAAACGATTATATTTGCTCCTCATTTTAAAAATATTTCAGTTAAAAGAGAAATGAAAGAACACCACGGTTATCTAGATGACTTAGTTTGATGGTTCGGCATGTCTTCCACCAGTATAGCATGATTTCTAAATTCAAGGAAAAATTAATTCACCATAAAATAGTTCCACACCTTTATTAGTCTATTTTCTTGCAATAAAATAAGTAACTGATCCTAAATTTGGTTGCACTAGTATATTCAGTTGAGTTCTAGTTTAAAAAGTTTAGCACACAGTCCATATTTAAATTATTTTGGGACAAAAAATCGTTGTTGTCCTCGATAAGTTTTAAAGGAACTGAGAGCAAAGCATGAAAATTGAGGACCGTCTCCAGGAAATGATTCATCTGGTCACATTAATTTAACGATTTAAATCAGATTATGAGATTTGCACTGTTGTGTCGTTGGATGTTGGTGGAGGGGGGAGGGGATATCAGGGAGGCAGATGGCAGTAAAAGAGAGGGGGCATTATTTTTCAATTGTCGCCTAGGATAGCAAAACACCTAGCAACGGCCCTGCTTGTGGTGATGTATCATCACTGTCTACACTCAGTTCTTAGCTGTGGGATTCTTTCCTGGCAGTCACAAAACATGGACAATGTCTTCAAACAGCAGAAATGGCCCAGAAGAAAAACAACTAAATGCTTTATTTAGAATCACATTTAGAGTCATGAGTGATAAGTTAACAACTAAATGTAGTAGTTGGCGAAATGAAAGAAAAAAGTTTCAGTAATTGGGTATCACTTCAGCATCAAGTGAGTTGTATCAGCTTGTTGCGTACAGTCAGGAAAAGCGTTAGTAAGTGTGTCACAAATAGTTTTGTTTCTGCTTACTCTTATTAAGGTAGGAAAATCGTAGAAAACCCAGCATACAAGGGCCAAAAAACGTATGGGGGAAAAATTCATGTAGTCGCCAATTTTTGTTAGTGGTAGGGGAAGGGGAGAGTAATGAACAACATTGCTTGAATAACTCGCAAGCCGCTTTTTCTAGCGAAAATAGTTATCCTAGAAAAAGGTCTTGTTCCTGTTTTCTCGAGGACTAATAGTTATCGCGTTGCAGGGGATGAAGAAACGTAAAGATTACGTTTTAATGCTATAAAACTTATGTTTATTGTTAAATGAAGTTAACAACAAATACGAGGTCTGTTCAAAAAATTCCAGAATATTCCTAATTTCGCGCCAACAGTGTATAGGAGCCAAATACTGCTGGCACCCGTAAACACGCCTGTACTTGATGTGGGACTGTCGGAAGTTTCATTGTTGTACTTCTGTTAATTATTGTTCAGTGCTGTATTGAGTAGCACGTTGTGTCGTAGTCTGCAAATTTCGAGGTGGCAGAGTTAGAGGAGCAACACGTCTGCATTAAATCTTGCCTGAAACTCAAGAAGAGCTTTACGGAGACACACGAAATGATGCAGGAAGCCTATGGTGATAAATGCTTAAAGCGTACTCGGTGTTACGAATAGCTCGCACTGTTTAAAAATGGCTGGACGGAAGTTAAAGATGACCGTTTTTCATGATGCGCTTCGACGTCTACCGACGACGCTCGTGTCACGAATGTCAACGCAACTGCGCGTGCAGGTCGAAGATTGACTGTCCGAGAGACCGCAGAAGCATGTAACATTCAGTTGGATCGAGTCGTGAAATCCTGAAACAGCACCTTGGAATGCATCGTGTTGCGGCCAAGTTCGTCCCACGGCTCATGAGTCAAGACAAGATAGATCTTTGCCTCGCAGTTTGTGACGAGGTTTTGGATCGCGCAAATGAAAACGAGAAGTTCCTTAAGCCGTCGGCACACGGACGGTGCATCAGAACGTTGAGCGTTGAGCGTGCCGAGTTTCTGACGTCACAGCGTGGAATAGCACATTCAGGAGTCTTTCCGAACGTGCAGAGCAATATCTGGCATGTCAGATATTCTGACCGTGCGTCTGAGCGTTGACCAATGAGATGGCACAACGCCACCTACGTCACACGCACGCCGTCTCCCTTCAGTACAGAGTTGTGAGGCGCCATATTGGCATTCATTTCAATCCTATATGTATATATGCCGTTTCTGAGCACCAGCAAATTGAGAATCACTGGAAAACCCATTGTTAGTTGTGTGATTCGTTCCAATTAGTTAATGAGAAACATCATATTTATGGCAAAAGAATTATTGTATTAAGCGTATTATGAGAGTAGGCTATTTGAAGGCAGGAACACACTGAAGATCCATCCTAAATGCATGGTTCTTCGTGCAATTTGTTATAATTAAATTTCAATTAACAATATAATTATCTAAGATTAACGTTTTTAGCAAGGCGTAAAACAATATTTTTAAAAACGTAGCCTGTTGTTGGTTTAGTGTTATGAGTAGCGTCTCCGTCCGGTAACGAGTCTTCGTTGGGGCGGTGGTTCGCGTCGTAACACTCCCAAATTTTTTTTCCCAACATTTTTTTCTGATACTTTGTTGTTAGTTTAATATAAGTATATGCTATAATATTTGATGTTATGTAAATATGAGTTCACCTTTCTCTGACGGGTGACTTCGTTCGATTTGCTTAATTACAGGACAGCTTGCTGTACTTGTATAAAGATATTTTGCTCCTTTTACGCTTCGTAATTCACATGTTGCAAAGATTCTGCTACTGGGTAGGAACAGTGGTAACGTAAGACTGACTTTGGGGTTTCACTAAAATGTGGCAATGATGAAATAATGTTTATCTTATGCGGAGAAGTATTCCAAATTTGTACCACACTGTTTGTAATGGAACTTTCATAAACCTGTGTCCTTATTGATTGGACAGGGTACTTTCCTTTTCTTGGACGATGGAGGAAATGTGCGTTTCAATAGAGCTAATGTGGGAATTTTACACGTACCCGTTGAGTAAACAGTGTGATTTACGAACTAGAAACTGCCGCTGGAGTACGTTGCGATCGCATATACCACGTTGGGACCCACGTACCGTGTGCACAAGTCTCATCGCTCCTGAGCGTTCAGCAGCACGTTGAACTCGGCACGCTCAACGTTAACGTTCGACAGCACGGTCCGTGTGCCGATATCTTGAAGAGGGTCATAATTGGTGATGAGACGTGGGTCTACGGTTATGATGTCGAGACCAAGGCTCACAAGGTTCAGTCTTCACAATGGGTTGGGAAAGGTTCTCCAGAAAAAAAAGAGCTCATGTCAAAAGCCACGCTGATAATTTTCTTTGACTTTGAAGGATTAGTTCATCATGAATTCGTGCCGCAGGGACAAACTATTAATCAATGGTACTATCGGGACGTGTTAGGGCGCCCGTGACAAAATGTGAGAAGGAAACGACCTGAAACGTGGCGTGACACTTCATGGCTCTTGCATGGTGCGCGACTATTGCACATACAACGAAATCACTTTGCTGCCTCATCGTCCGTACTCTGCAGACCCGAGCTTGCGAACTTCTTTTATTTCCAAAGTTGAAAACCCAGTTGAGAGGACGAAGATTTGCAACGATACACGAAATAAAAGAATCGCTGGTGACACTGTGCAGACACAATCGCAGGGGGAGGGGGGGGGGATGTTTATTTTTCACAATGTTTGTTAACACAACTTTCAATGCAGATTTGAGTTGCTAATAATACACAGGACAGAAAAGTGTATCGAGGAATTCTGCATAATTCTCCGATCACTGTTCAACATTGTTGCGGGGGAAATTGATAATTAGACGTCCTCTACAGCAGTTGTACTGTTATTCTGGTAAAGACGACTTCCTCCAACATGAGCGCTGCTGGCTTTTAAGTTTTCCTCCATAGCGTTTCCTGTCTAGTTCTCTTACGCTTCACTGAATTGTACAGCGGATTTCTTTGGGTTTATTAAGTAAGTGCGGTTTTGATGTTGGTACGTGAGCTTTTAAATGACTTCCTTTGAGCAATGGCTGAGAAATGCTTCATTCTTGACTGTAATGTCGTCAGTGGCCTATTTTGCGTTGTGGGTAAGGAACTGAATTGGTAAATGTGACACCTTATTGTTGGCTGTCAATGATATCATTTTGTAAAGCTGTGTAACCATGTTGTAGTCACGTGGTGGTGAATTAGTGAATGACCAGAAAATTACTGCACTTCTCTCACCATTATTTGTGTTACTGGCAGACTGCATAAATCTCCTGCATTTAGGAATTGCTGGCCCTGTAGAATGGGTTGCACTTACCACACATCCACAGTACATCGTGCAAGGTAGTTTTCAATACATGTGATGTCATGTTTAAATATACAACTGAAACACTGCTTATCTTACTTTGAATTATCTGAAGTTCCGTAACACCTATGTGTTCAAAATGGCTCTGAGCACTATGGGACTTAACATCCATGGTCATCAGTCCCCCAGAACTTAGAATTACTTAAACCTAACTAACCCGAGGACATCAAACAACACCCATCCTTGACCCCGCCGGGAATCGAACCCGGGAACCCGGGCGTGGGAAGCGAGAACGCTACCGCACGACCACGAGATGCGGGCACACCGATGGGACCTACGTCTCTTACAGAAGGAACCAATTTAAGCCTCAGGTTATCTTTACATGAGAGACCTATGAGTGGGGTGTTGCATTTGATACCTTCAAGATGCGAAAAGGGCTCCATCCATTTACAATGGAAACAATGAAATATACACTGACAGCGTATTGCACTTGGGGAAGTCCATTCAGTGTGGTAGCCAGCCAGCAGCTCCAAAAAAAAAATGGCTCTGAGCACTATGGGACTCAACTGCTGTGGTCATCAGTCCCCTAGAACTTAGATCTACTTAAACCTAACTAACCTAAGGACATCACGCACATCCATGCCCGATGCAGGATTCGATCAATCAATCAATCTATCTCTTTATTCATCCGTTAACAATATACATTGTATGGATGTAGTCAATTACAATATAGTTTCTGATATTTTATGTGTTGCAAAAAATTGCATAATAAATCCAAATATTTTACATCACTTTATATAAATAATCTTACTTTCCCCTATTAGACAATTACAATATAATTTCTGTTATTTAATGTGTTACAAAAATTTGCATAATAAATACAAGTATTTTACTTCACTTTATATAAATAATGTTACTTTCCCATATTTAGATATTCTTCAATGTTGTAAAAACTGCGAACGTAGCGGTCGCGCGGTTTCAGACTGTAGCGCCTAGAACCGCTCGGCCACTCTGGCCGGCTAGGTGTATTATATCTGTAAACAGTAAGGCTAGTACAAAATGGTTCAAATGGCTCTAAGCACTAGGGGACTTAACATCTGAGGTCATCAGTTCCCTAGACTTAGAACTACATAAACCTAACTAACCGAAGGAGATTACACACATCCATGCCTGAGGCAGGATTCGAACCTGCGAGTGCAGCAGCCACGTGGTTTCGGACTGAAGCGCCTAGGACCGCTGGCCACACCAGCTGGCAAAAGCTGGTACTACTCAGTGTGGAGTAAGTTTTCCCGGAAGAGCGCTACAGCTCCTGTACAGCATGACAAAGAACTAATTTCCCCTCTAGCATTGTAGAACGGTCTGCAGAGATTTACATAGACTCTGCCCATATGCATGTCTTGCGTTAGTATTATTAGTAATTCATATCTGGGGAACAATCAAGAATGGGCTGCCGCAAGGTTCGGTCGTGGGTCCTCTGCTGTTCTTAATGTATATTAATGACTGCCATTCTATATTCACGAAAATGCAAAACTGGTACTTTTTGCCGATGATACAAGTATAGTTATCACACCCAACAGACAAGAATTAACTAGTGAAATCGTAAACGATGTTTTTCAGAAAATCGTTAAGTGGTTCTCTGCAAATGGGCTCTCATTAAACTTTGACAAAACACAGTACATTCAGTTCCACACAGTAAATGGAATGACACCATTAAAATATAGACTTCGATCAGAAATCGGTAGCTAAGGTAGAATATTTAAAATTTCTACGTGTATGCATTGATGAGGGGTTGAACTGGAAAAAACACATTGAAGATCTGCTGAAATGTTTGAGTTCAGCTACTTATGCTATTAGGGTCATTGCAAATTTTGGCGATATACATCTGAGTTAATTAGCTTACCATGCCTATTTTCATTCTCTGCTTTCCTATGGCATCATATTCTGGGGTAACTCATCATTTAGTAAAAGAGTATTCATTCCACCAAAGCGTGTAATCAGAATAATTGCTGGAGCTCATCCAAGATCATCCTGCAGACACTTGTTTAAAGAGCTAGAGATCTTCACTGTAGCCTCACAATATATATATTCACTTATGAAATTTGTTATTAACAATCTGAACGAATTCAAAAGTAATAGCAGAGTACATGGCTACAACACTAGGAGAAAGGATGATCTTCACTGCTCAAGGTTAAATCTAACTTTGCCTCAGAAGGGGGTAAATTAAGCTGCCACAAAGTCTTTGGTCACTTACCTAATAGCATCAAAAGTCTAACAGATAGCCATAGAGCATTTAAAAGGAAATTAAAAGAATTTCTTAATGGCAACTCCTTCTACTCATTAGATGAATTTTTGGATATAGAAAGTGGGTAATTTCCCCAACCCCCACCATAAAAAATGTTAAGTGTCATGTAATATTTTGTGTAATGTACTATTTTGTATAGACATCTTTCATTAAGCTGACATGTTCCACATCATTACGAAGTGTCGTATTGATGATCTATGGGACAAGTACTAACCTAATCTAATCTGTATTCCATTTAGCATTAACGTGCCAGTGATTCATAAGGCGAACTATGGAAGGGTCGGTATAACTTTTTGAAACACGCTGCAGTTACTTCTTGTGACGAAGTGATAGAGCGAGAGTGAGGACTCGCCTGTTCGTTCTTCATTTAGCAGACCTACGAAGAAGGGAAATTTACAACCACAATATGACGACATACTTTCCCTCATGTATCTACCCCCTACTTCACCTTTTCACCCTGTTACATCCCCATGAAACAATTTATCGCTTAATACGGTCCTGATGCATTCAGGTGTGGTGCAAACACGTAATATTGAGGGAGGAAGAAGGTCTACTGTTGCGACGTACTGTAGGAATGGCTGAGTACTACTCTTGAGTACTACTCTATCATGACAATGCACGACCGAATACGTCCCTTTTATTCGGGAATTGTTGATGACAAACAAGATAACAATAGTTGTTTCCCACCCGCCATATTCACGGGACTTCGCTAGCATGATTTCTTCCTCTTCCTCGAGGTGAAATCAGTTTGAAGGAGCGAAGATTTTATGCAGCGGAAGAGATTCGGGTGGACTGGCAGAGGATACTGAACATTCTAATAAAGTACGACTTCAGTAATTCTTTCCAAAATTGTCAGAAACATGCGGATCGATGTATCAGCCTTCAGGACACTACTTCGGACGTAATGGCGCAGGAAAAGATATAGCTTTGACGTAATAAGTTTAATCAAGCTATTTATGGAACTCGAAATATCAACTCGCGAACGAATCGACGTCTGTCGCACATCTCACACACTGCCACATGAAGATAACAATAGTTGTTTCCCACCCGCCATATTCACGGGACTTCGCTAGCATGATTTCTTCCTCTTCCTCGAGGTGAAATCAGTTTGAAGGAGCGAAGATTTGATGCAGCCACTATAGGCAGCAGTCGTCTTGTTGCTGCAGTATGACAAGGTTGTTTATATGAGAGCTGTATCTTTGAAAGCAAGATAATAACGAAAATTAATTATAGTAATAAGTCACAACTAGTGACGATCTGCCAGTTTTGCTTGTGGATTTCGCGAAAATTAATTATAGTAATAAGCCACAACTATATAGTGACGATCTGCCAGTTTTGCTTCTAGATTTCGCGTTCCTGGGGCTGTCTGAAATAGTTGTAACCTACAAATCATTGAGAACAGAACATAGGCCCTATGTATCTATGGTTTTCGTCCATATGATCCATCCACTCAAATTTTATAGCTTGTCCAGATATTCTTCAAACTCCCTGCATTTTGCAGGACCCGATGTATAGTACGTTTCATACACATTTTATAAAAAGACAAGCTGGCGTCGCCAGCTCACTTTCTAACGAAATAAGTCGCGAATGGCGTTCATTTGGATGCAAAAAGCTACCTTAAGTGAGTATCAGCGAAATCATTAACCTAATTTACTCGAAATGAATACAACTCGCGTAAACATTTCCAAGCTATAAGGAAATCAACAAATGGAACACAATGTAACGGCACTACAAGCTTCGTAGTATGTACTGAGAGAACGTAGCTACGTACTGCCTGACCACTATTCATGTTTCAACTGTAAATGTTAGCGACAATATCGCCCTTTAACTCACCTTTTTCAGGCAAATACGTCAGAATTTTAAATGATGAACGCTATAATCCGATGATTTGCAAACAAAAAAATTGTTAGAGAGAGTCCTGACAACTACTTTCATAGTCAACATTAAATACATCTTTTTCTACAAATGTTACTGTTAGAAGGTCACCAATAAAAAAATCTTGCACAGGGATAAACTGTGTTATCACCAGTGGATGGTATTTGTTAAGCCATAGTGAAGAATCGTCACATGTGAATAAAAGTAAAGTGCAAAGCGTGCATTTGCGTCTATATTTTTTATATAGCATCTCTGCCAGGGATAAGTTCTCTTTGGATCATATCCATGACAATTACTCATCTTCTGTAATTTCATCGCCACTCAAGGGGCATACTTTATTGCCGCTGAAACAGGCCACCACATTACATAGACATAGCTGTCGCATGTATACTCTATAAATTCAAATTTACGATTGGTTTGCAGGGAATCGTTTTTGCTGAATCCCATCTTTCAGGTCGTCTATTTGTTCATTCTCGCTTCAAAATAGCCCAAGTATGGAACCAGACGCTGGAACGTCAAAAGACGCTGAATCTGATAGTTCTGTGATAGAAATTAAATCTACCCCAAAAAAATCAACAACTGCTACACCTGATTCAAGTCAGGCAGTAGTCACTGAGTCTATCACAACGTCACAAGCCACAGAATCTCGCCAAAGTCCTGCAAAAGAAGCTGAATCTACCCCAAGAAAATCAACAACTACTGGACCTGATTCAAGTCAGGCAACAGTCACTGAGTCTATCACAACGTCACAAGCCACTGGATCAGGCCAAAGTTCGGTAACAGGAGCTGAATCTACCCAAAGGAGGGCAACGTATCAGGGACCTAGCACAGGGAAGGAAACAGATGCTGGATCTATTCCAAGGAGAGTAACATATCCTGAAATTATCCCAAGTAGGACAACAGCAGACATCTCTCATCTGAGTAGGTCATCAGACACTGGAACTGATGTAAGTCGGACAACACCTATTGTATCTACCCCAACAGTCACTCAGTCTACTCCAAAGAGGACACCAACCGATAGATCTGCCCCAAGGAGGACAATAGCCGTTGGAACTGACCGTACTTCACGAACAGGCGCTGAATCTACCCCAAGGAGGACAACAGGTGCTGAATCTCGTCCAAGAAGGTCAACAGCTGTTGGAACTGACGTAAGCCAGGCAAAAGCAGATGGCTCTACACCAAGGAGATCAACAGTCTCTGGAGCTGACTCAAGTTGGATTACGATTACTGACTCTACATCACCTATTAAGCCTGATTTCACTCCAACACCTGCAGATGCATATGCTCCATGGAGGACAGTAGTCATAGTAACTAACCCATCAGGAACAGAGGCCACACCTAGCCCAAGGATGGGAACATATGCCAGATCTATCACAAGCATTGAAACAGATGTTGGATCTAGCCCAGTGAGACTAACCTATTCTGTACCTAGCCCAAGTATGGCAACAGAAGCGATATCTCAGCGGAGTAGGTCAACAGACGCCAGATTCAGTCCAAGCATATCTAACACAGGGAGAGCAACAGAAACCATGTCTAGCACATTCAGGGCAACAGATCTTGAATCTAGCCAAAGTGGGGCAACAGATTTTGGGTCTACCACAAGGAGACCATCAGCCACTGAAAGTAGTCCAAGCAGGCCTTCAGCAACAGCTCCCCAATCTAACCTAAGGATTCCATCAGCCACCGGGTCTAGTCCAGGAAGTGCAACAGTTGCCGGAACTCAACCAAGCAGGTTAACAGCTAACATGTCTAGGCCCAATATGACAACATCTGAAGATGGAAGCACTTTACAAAGTGATGTCACTAGAGAAGAGTCTGTTGAACAAGAAAATGAGTGGGTGCTACATGACCTCTCCATGTATCAGTTGACACTGAAATCACTGGTGAGTTAAAGCTTGAAAGTTATAATTATTGATGATGAACACTAATTCCCATAATGGAAAAGTTTGTTTTCCCTTACACTAGTGCAGGTATTTGGGCAATTCCAATCACATTACACTGTCCTTGGAATATCTTAAGGACGTATTTAATTTGTTACACAGTATCTAATCATTTTCTAGTGTTTATGTGTAACTAGTACCTTATAACCATTTTCACAACAAAAGAATATCATCTCATAGTTTTAAAACAATGCCAACACAAGCAGAGACTCCTTGGCATCACACCATATGCACAAGGAGTTGCTAGCAAGCTGGGGCTATATTACCAGCATATTAAAATCACAGACGTGCTCTCGGTTGCCAACACTCTTCCATACAAAACTCTAAAATTGCCATTCTTTATATAAATGAGTTGACCAGTTTCACTACATGCCATGCCACAAGAACTAAATTTCATAGAGGACACAAAAGACTTATATCTCAGAAAACTGATGGTCAGCCATTCACCTCTAGAAGTGCATGAAAAAATTTTAATGAATAAAAATTCTGTACTCCGGATTCCATGGAATGGCTAGTGACCCCTCTTGTAAATGCCTGTAGTAGGTACCCATGTTCAGTTATTTTTGGTTCTCAAGAACAGAGGTCTTCATTCCTTGTTCCTTGAAGTTCTTGATTCTTGCCATCACTACTTTGAAGAGATTATATTAAGAACTGATTTCAGCCACTAACTTCAAAATAGAATTTTGGTTTCATCTCATGTAAAAGAATTGCACTTACATTATTCCCATTCTTCAGGCCTACATTAAAAACACGCGCACACGCACACACACACACACACACACACACACACACAGAGAGAGAGAGAGAGAGAGAGAGAGAGAGAGAATTTGATTATTTGAAATTTCTATCTCATCATTTGCACTTTAATAAATTTATGCACTACCAGGCAACATGGCAGGATCACTTCAAAAGCATGAAAATATTAGTGTTAATTAATAAATACATCAAATTGCTTCAGAAATATGGAAATATAACAAGCTGCCAGGAATGTCATTCAGTGTAGTGCTAACATTAACAGTGTTGCTTCATCAAAGAGACAATAACAGATCCAAAATGTGAGAAGCCCAGTGAAGAGTCAGAAAGTTATTATCAGGGATGTTGTGTCAGAAATAATTTAACATTCAATCTGCAAAACGCATTCCACAGTTTGATACATCCAGCATAATGACAAACTTAAATACAAAAAATCCGCAATAGAATTGGTCAGAAAGGAGATAAAATGGAGCAAGAGAATTTCTTCGAACAACTGAAACAAGAAAGCCCTAAGCTGAGTTACATAATGGTTGCTTACTTGTTATCTGCAATGAATTTTGTAAATTCCATGGGGATAGAAGTCTGTAAGTCCAGTATTCTCAGAAGGTGGCACTGTATTGTACAAACAGCCTGGAAAAAGCCATTTGAACACAATTAGTAAGTCTCACAAATCAGGTTGCATAAAGACATAAACAGGAAGTATTTTTGGATTACATAATGAGATTAAAATAAACAATTTTAAGAATAATAGTGCCAAAAACACATGAAGAAATATCAGCGAAGACAATGAAATTGCAATGTCTCTTCCCACAGGCCTACAGAAAAGTGAACTGTAGCAATGTGGAATATTTGAAATTTTTGTTGTTCAGAGCAGAAAAGACACAATATATATGGCCAAAACTGATAAAGAATAGTTTGCATTGAACATTCCCAATTAGCTAAAAACACCACTACAATCACACCAGTTTTAAGTCTGTTTGGGCAGTTTTGAAGAGCAGGATTTGAAAGTTTTGTTCTGTAGAATAGTATAAACATTAGAAGAATAAGACAAATTTTCATCTCACACATTCAATCACCTCATTCAGTCATTCACTTCAGAGAATTTGGCCAGTTTTCACTGTATTACAGGTTTAGAGAGATTAGTACATGACACCAGTCTTCTATTACCATAACACTTGGACATATTACAACTGTGTGGTATTTAGGTGGCTTAACAGCTGGGACTGTGGGACAGTGTTAACCCCTATGAAATCCCTCAACCCCAAAATATGCAATGTTCCAAAAGAATTTGTCTGCTGAGAGACAAATCAGTTGAAAGCAAGGAACGTCTGCAGCACCTCCAACATCTCAACTGAATCCAGCTTCTGTAGATATGCAGGACTCTGTCAGAGCCAGCCTTTCTTCTCCTAGCTGCTCTTGGGAAATAAATAGCATCCATTAGCTGTGCCAACTGAACCCACTGATACCATATGTTGTCTTCAGCCCACCACGTGATGATGATGGGGCATGTGACATCATACGAGGTGTGTTTTTTAAGTATGTACCTTTTGAAATTAAAAGAGGACGTGCTAAGATATCTCAATAATTTTATTTTTGCATGAGAGCCTGTACCTTAATCTACTTTTCTAGGTAATTTCCGTCAATTCTGAGGCCCTTGTCATAATGTTGTACCAGTTTTTGAATACCCTCCTCATAGAAGTCTGCCCCATGACTTATTAACCACTGCATCACCACTGTTTTGACTTCATCATTGTCTTGAAGATGCTCACCGCCCAGGTGTTTCTTCAAGTGCAGGAACAGATGGTAGTCACTGGTCACAAGATCGGTGCTGTAGGGAGGATGATATAGAGTTTCCCATCAAAAAGATGTGATGAGATCTTTGGTCTGATTCACCACATGCGGACGTGGATTGTCTTGCAGCAAAACGATGCCCTTGCTCAACTTACATGGACTGTTGCTTTGATTCCAGTGTGACTAGGCCAATCATGTTTCATTGGCTGTAACATTTTGGCTTAAGAAATCAGCACCATTGTTGTGGTACCTCTCAAGGAATGTCAACGCATTGTCTAAACGTTTGATTTTGTGCACATCTGTCAACATTTTCGGTACCCAATGTGCATAAAATTTTTGGTAATTCAAGTGCTCAGTCACAATTCCATACAAAACACTACAAGAAACATTAGGAAAGTCATCCTGCAAGGAGGAAATTGTAAAGAATCTGTTTTCTCTCACCTTATTGTCCACTTCCTGCACCAAACTTTCATTATTGACCGAAGGGCACCCACTCCGTTGTTCATCATGCACATTTGTGCGGCCATTTTAAATGCTCTCACCCACTTTCTTACCATTCCATCTCTCATAATGTTTTCTCCATAAACTGCACAGATCTCACGATGAATATCGATCACTTTTAGGCCTTTAGCACTAAGAAATCTTATAACAGCCCGTACTTCACAGTCGGCAGGTCTCACTATTATCGGATGCATTTTAAACACTCAGTACACAACATAAACAAGGAAGAATTAGACTGTAATGGTATCAGTGCATAGATTAAGGTACAGGCTTTCATGTAAAAATAAAATTATTGAGATATCTTAACATGTTTTTTTTTATTAAATTTCAAAATGGTACTTACTTAAAAAACATGCCTTGTACTTGTGCAAACAGAAAGAGAGCAGAACACTGATACTGTAATTTTTTGCATCTATTTCAGTTTTTAAAATGTAAGTTGTTGTGGTATAGTGATATGTGCTGTAGCCTGAAATATAGGTTAGGGTGGAAGGGGACAGTTTGGTTGAGATTTATTGAAACAGTGTTGAATATTTCAGTTAATCCCATTAATTTCACAAGGAGGGAAAATAAAAGACCCTCAGTGGTTTGGGTGGACCATTGGACAGTGTAAACATCTATCCAACAGAACAAGCAAGGAGGGCAGTCTTACTGTCTAAAGGTACTGGGTGAAAATGTGTTTATTCTCATTAAATGGAAAGAGTACACACTTGAGGAGGTCTCACCCAAAACATGTGTTGAAAGTATTGTCAGATCCCCAAAATCTGTGAAACTGGTAGTTAAATCAGTGGTGTGACAGCAAACTACCAATGACCTGCACTTGGAATGACTGGCAGAGTACCACAGTGTAACAGAACCACACACTCAGATACAGTAACAGTTTGTAGGCATGTGGTCGATCTGAAAAAAAAAAAAAAAAAAGTTTAAGTCCAGCTACTTTTGCTATAAGTGTATTTGTCAAATTTGGGAACAAAAAATAATTATTTTCATTCACTGAAATGCAATATTCTAACGTAGCTCCTCACTTAACCAAAAGATATTCATTAAATGAGAGAAAGTAAGCATAAGGTGTACATATGCATATTTTGAAGGAACCTGTTCAAGCAATTGGTTTCATCTAAATTGTAAAAGTAAAGAACTGATAGCCAAGAACATTCTGGAATAAGTGACAGTGAAAGTAAAAGTACATAGAACTGCTATACCAGAACAGCTAGAGTGGAAAGCTCAAGATCACGAATGTGCAACTTCAACTATAGGTACACTATCTACACTAAGAGAATATGAAAATGTAGACTTACTGTTACCAGTTACATCACCACGTAGAATGATAACTGAAGAAATGCCCATATCCAGCAGTTCAATGAAAAGGAAGACTCCAGATATAGAGAACCAACAACTTCAGCTACAGGTATTCCATCAACACCAACAGATTCAGAAAAAACAGGCTCACCATCAATAAACATATCAGCAACTATAACATTAACAGAAGCTACAATGACAGAAGGAGCATCTGTCTCACAGTTCCAACAATAACAGCTGAGCAGCCATCAACATCAGTCTAAGCATCAACAGAAATTACAAAAGATAGAGTTTCAGCATCACCTACAGCAATACCAGCAAAAGGAGAGAAGACATTGAAAGTAGAATAAACAGGGTCAAATGTTATATGCAAGAGGAAAATAGTGCTGCCTCCCAGTTTGAATTGTTTTTTTTTTTTTTTTAAATCAGAAGCAGGAGGACTGAGAAGTAAACAATGTAAGTGGTATATGTGTGAATGTAATACGAAGTAGATGATACTCAAGAACTATTAGTAAATGAATTAAAAAATACATCATTGTTATGTCTAACAGAACAGTGTCTTGATGAGAAAAAGCTTCTGATGGTGGATTTTCCAGAGTACATGCTAGGTGGTCTTTTTTGTTCGAGAAAATTACAAACATGTAAGAAAAAATATGCATTTTGAAACAAAAGATTTCCCTAAAGAAATAGTTAAAGATAAAGATGCACAGATGTCAAGAGTTGAAATATTAGATGCAAGAATAATAGTAATTTGTTTGTTCAGAGCACCAATAGTTGATATTAATGACTTTCTAAAAGGCTTAGAATCAGTGCTCAACAAACTAATGCACAAAAACAGAAGAGTGTTAATTTCAATACAGACTTTGCAAAAGAATAAAAACAAAGAACAGATTTACAGAGCCTCCTTTCCACCTTCAAATTCCAAGATACATAAGAACATTGACATGTGTCACAAAAACATTGGCTTTGACAATTGACCAGATATTCATTAATGTGCAAATTAACTATTTAACAGAAACACTGGACACAGGCTTTGGGGACCACTTAGCACAAAAACTCCCTCTTAACTTAGAAAATTAACTTAACTCACAAAACTGTATATTAAACACCGGCAGGTGTTACAGTGATGAGAATACAAATTACTTTCACCATTGCTTGAGCAAAGAAAACTAGGAACAAATATCTAAACATCTTAAGGTTGATGGCAAGTTCTGTAGCTTTATTAACAACTTTACTTATTACTTTGATCTATGTTTTCCCTATAAAAAGAAGAAAATACAAAAAGGAAATGTAAAAAGTAATAGGTAGGATTACCACTGTAACACAGATATCTGTAAAAAAAAAATTACTACACAAAGTTTCCAAATAGAAGAGATCTCAAGAATTTGATAAGTATTGCAAATCCTACAAGAAAATCTTTGGCAGGGACGTAAAACAGACAAAAACAGTAGCAAATGACAGTTACCTAAAAAGTTCCAAAAATAAAGTAAAAGCCATGTGGAAAATTGTAAGAAGGGAAACAATAGCAGAACATCCAGAATTCCAAAATCTTAACCTCTCAGAAAGCTCAACTGTATTGGCAGAGTCCAGAAAATTATAGACCGATATCACGAATCCCTACCTTCAGTAAAATATTTGAAACAGTTATCCTATCACAAGACACAAAATGCTTACCAAACCACAGCGTGGGTTTAGGAAAGACATAAGTACGGCCACTGGTGTTACCAGTTTCATCCATGAAGTTTATAGCAATATGGAATGGGCTATGAACACAGCTGGAATATTCCTTGACCTGAGCAAAGCTTTTGACTCAGTAAACCATGGGCTTCCCGTAAGACAACTGCAGGCGTACAACATCAGTGATGTGGCAGTGAAACTTCTATTCAACTATCTGTTGAATCAGAAACTGTGTACCAAACTTATACATGAAATTGACAATAGGATCTTAACCTTTAAATCCATAAGTTAAACAGTGACACAGGGAGTCCCTCAAGGCTCAGTTCTTAGACCTTTCCTCTTTTTGGCATATTTTAATGACATTGTATATACTCAATTGACTCGCACATTGTAAATTACACCTCCATTTTATTTCATCGTAAATATTGTCAGGTACTGAAATTTTCATGCACAAGGATTAAAGGTCAATGTAAATAAATCCCAGATGCTAATATTTACAACTGGCAGCTCACACCAGTCTAGTGTAAATGAGGTATGCAGCATTGTGGCAGAGGAAGCAAATGAGTGTAAATTACTAGGAGTCCATCTGGACTCAAACCTGCAGTGGATTAGCCACATTAATGCTGTATGTAAAACAGTCAGCAATGGGCTGTATCTTCCTAGCCAGCTGTCCAAAATGGTGCCGACCCACATGCTTATAACTGTTTATTATAGGACAATCTATCCCCATCTTAGCTACTGTATAGAAATATGGGGTTGTGCTACAGACATTGACATTCATCATTATCAGTTTTCTGCTATATTAGGAGGTCCTTTGCCTCTCCATTTTCTGTGATCCATTTCTTCCTTCTTAAGGAAGTATCTGAAATCTCTTCCTTCCTCACTTCCTTTTCCCCTCTACATAACCTTCTAAAACTGTTTTCAGCAGTCCTTCATTCTTTCTTAATACATGCCCAATCCAATTTCTTTTTCTTCTTTTTATTACATCTAGTAACTGTGTTTTATCTCCCACTCTTCTCAGTACCTCTTCATTTTTTACTCTGTCCATCCAACTTATTATTTCCACCCTCTGCCATGTCTACATCTCAAAAGCCTCCAGCCTTTCCCTGTCTTTCTTCCTCAAAGTCCATGTTTCCTCGCCATATAGAAGAACACTCTATTCAAGACATTTTCTGAGTCTCTTTCTGAGTTCTCTGTCCAAACCGCTGCAGAAAATTCTCCTTTTCTTATAAAATGCCTCTTTTGCCATTGCTATCCTTGTTTTAATTTATGTGGTGCACTTCCAGTCGGTGTCTATCTTGCTTCCAAGACACTTAAAATTTTGCACCTGTTCTAGTATTTCTCCATTCAGCATAATTTTTATTTCTTTATTTCCTCCTAGTGACAATACTTTTGTTTTCTTTGTGTTAATTTTCATTCGATAATTTTTTCTGTTAGCTTCAATGGTGTCCACCAAATCCTGTAATTCTTTTTCCCCGGTGGCTAGAAGGACCATGTCATTAGCAAACCTCAAACACCCTACTCTTCTTCTTCCAATTTCTACTCCTTTGTCATCTAATGAGTATTGGTCAATCATATTTTCCAAGTAGAGGTTGAAAAGAGTAGGTCATAGACAGTATTCTTGTCTTACTCCTTTTCCTAGTCCAATCCAGTTTGTACTTTCTCCTCTCGCTTTAACTGAGGCTTTTTGATTAAGATATAATAAGTTTACAAGTCTTCTGGTTTTCAAGTCCACTCTCTTTTCCCTCATTATAGTCGCCATCTTGCCCCAAACCACATTGTCAAATGCCTTTTCTAGATCGATGAAGCACATATATAGGTCTCTTCCTTTTTCAATAAACCTTTCTCCCAAGATTTGTAGGAGTCCTATTGCATCTCTGGTGCCTGTATTCCATCTAAAGCCAAACTGCTCCTCACCAAGATTCTTCTCCATCACTTTTTCAAGTCTTTTATTAATTATTATTAACATCACTTTGGCTGCGTGCGAAATGAGGCTGATTGTCCTGTGCTCACTGCATTTCTTGGTTCCTTGTTTTTTCAGTAATGGAATCATTACTGTTGTCAGAAAGTCCTCAGGCCATTCACCACTGTCATATATTTTATTACATAACCTCAATATTTCTCTTATTCCATCTTGGTTCGAGCATTTTAATATTTCTCCCGGTATCATATCTGTACCTACCACATTGCTATTTTTCATTGCAGCTATGGCAGACTTTACTTCTTCCATTATGGTGGTTGGTCCTCTCTCATCATCACTTACACTGTTGTGCGATTCAAGTTCCAGAGTTTCTGGTTTGCGATTTGTGTCATATAGCTCTTTTAGATATCCTTCTCATCTCTGAAGGACATCATCACAATCTTTGTACACTACCTCTTCATCTTTACTCAAAATTTCCATAGTAGTACTTCCTGCTCTGTTTTGCTCCCATGTCATAGTCTTTACTCTGTTGTGTAGTAAGTTGTATCTTCCCTTCCTGTCCAGTTCTTAAATTGCATCACATTCCTCTTTAGCCATTTTTTCTTAGCCTGCTCTGTTTCTCTTCACAGTTCATTAGTTGACCTTTGGTATATCTTTCTTGCAACTTCAGTGTTCTTGTTTTTAAATTTTCTTGTCTCCTCCATCCTGGAAATCATTTCTTGTGTGACTCATGGTTTTTTTTCCCTTTTCCCTTTTACATATCCTGTATTGTGCTGTCCTGCTTTAATTATTCCTTCTTTCAGCATATTCCAGTACTCATTGACATTATCAGGTGGTTCTTTGGCTTGTAATGTGTTTAGAAACTCACGTGAGAGCATTTCTGTAATTAGTTCTTTGTTGGATCTTATCTGCTCTAGATCCCTTTTCTTCACCATGGTCACGTTCTTCAGTTTTTTAATTCTTATTTTTATTTCTGCCATAAGTAAGTTGTGGTCACTATTAATATCTGCACCTGGTAAAGTGTGCACCTTCTTGATTCAATTCCTGTATCTTTCTTCTACCAGTATAAAATCTATTTGATTTCTGTATTTATCCCCTAGTGATTTCCAAGTGTAGAGCCTCCTTTTGTGGTTCTTGAAACATATATTTGCTGCTATCAGCTGCCTTTCCCTGCAGAAGTCAATTAGCCATTCACCTCTATCATTTCTCTTTCTAAGACCATGAATGCCTACTATGTTTCCCTCTTTCCCCTTCTCCACAATGGTGTTCAAGTCTCCCATTACTGTTTTGCAGCATTCTTTTATCTTTGTCCATTATTCTCTCTATTACATTGTACATTTCCTCTACAATTTGGTCATCATGTTCTGAAGTTGACATATACACCTGGACAATTAGTAAATATTTTTGTGCTCCTTTCAGCCTTACACATATAACCTGGTCATTTTCATAGTCTACATATTCCATACATTGAGCCAATCCCTTTGTCACAATCATTCCTACTTCATTTGTTCCTTTTACTTCTCTTCCTGAGTAGTACATTCCCATTAACAGAGTATTATTGCTACAAAAAAAGATGGTTAAGGATTATATGTAGACTAGGCTATAAAGACTCTTGCCATGATGTTTTCAGACCACACAAATACTTCACCATATACTCTTTGTATCTTTATAAATAATTACTTTTTTTGTCTCACAGAAAACTGAAGTAACTAAATGTAGTGATACACATCACTGCAACACCAGGTCCAAAGAGAATTACTATTAATAAAGAACAAGATTAAAAATTACAGACCAGAGCCCATGTACTAATGGACTGATATGGTATAATAAACTGCCAGAGTCCATGAAAAACAGTCATAAAAAGCAATTCAAATCAAAACTAAAAGAATTCTTAATTGAAAAGTGTCTCTATTCACTCAATGAATTTTAAATGGTTAAGTTTAAGAGTTGTAAAATAATGTATAAAAAATTATTGGCTGTATTAATATGTGTAGGAAGTAATGTATTTTGATAGGCTTCAATTTACTGTTTAATTACTACCTGTAAGGCTAAGATCTAAATGTATTGTATGTTTGCAACTGTACTTGATCTTTGCAAAAGCCATCATATTGATGACTCCACACTCCAAAAAAATCCAAAGAAATAAAATTCATACCTCACACAGGTAGCAGAAAATCTTATACAGCTAAACTCACAATGTGGAGGAATGAATCAGTTCAGATGTAGGACAAACAATAAAACTTTCTTCCTATACCTGACCAGTGAGGAGGAAATGCCAGACATTATTAAGGAACTCAAATCAAAACACTCCTTTGGTGTATGCAATTTGTTGTTGTTGTGGTCTTCAGTCCTCAGACTGGTTTGATGCAGCTCTCCATGCTACTCTATCCTGTGCAAGCTTCATCCCCCAGTACTTACTGCAACCTACATCCCTCTGAATCTGCTTAGTGTATTCATCTCTTGGTCTCCCTCTATGATATTTACCCTAAAATTGTGACCCCTTGCTGCCTCAAAACATGTCCTACCAACTGGTCCCTTCTTTTTGTCAAGTTACGCCACAAACTCCTCTCCTCCCCAATTCTATTCAATACCTCCTCATTAGTTATGTGATCTCCCCATCTAATCTTCAGCATTCTTCTGTAGCATCACATTTCAAAAACTTCTATTCTCTTCTTATCCAAACTATTTATCATCCATGTTTCACTTCCATACATGGCTACACTCCATACAAATACTTTCAGAAATGACTTCCTGACACTTAAATCTATACTCGATGTTAACAAATTTCTCTTCTTCAGAAACGCTTTCCTTGCCATTGCCATTCTACATTTTATATCATCTCTACTTCAACCATCATCAGTTATTTTACTCCCTAAATAGCGAAACTCCTGTACTACTTTAATTGTCTCATTTCCTAATCTAATTCCCTCAGCATCACCCAATTTAATTTGACTACATTCCGTTATCCTCACTTTGGTTTTGTTGATGTGCATCTTATATCCTCCTTTCAAGACACTGTCCATTCTGTTCAAATGCTCTTCCCAGTCCTTTGCTGTCTCTGACAGAATTACAATGTCATCAGCGAACCTCAAAATTTTTATTTCTTCTCCATGAATTGTAATGCCTACTCCGAATTTTTCTTTTGTTTCCTTTACTGCTTGCTCAATATACAGCTTGAATAACATCGGGGAGAGGCTAGAACCCTGTCTCACTCCCTTCCCAACCACTGCTTCCCTTTCATGCTCCTCAACTCTTATAACTGTCATCTGGTTTCTGTACAAATTGTGAATAGCCTTTCGCTCCCTGTATTTTACCCCTGCCACCTTCAGAATTTGAAAGAGAGTATTCCAGTTACCATTGTCAAAGGCTTTCTCTAAGTCTACAAATGCTAGAAATTTAGTTATGCCTTTTCTTAATCTTTTTTCTAAGATAAGTCGTAAGGTTAGTATTGCCTCATGTGTTCCAACATTTCTGTGGAATCCAAACTGATCTTCCCGAAGGTCTGCTCCTACCAGTTTTTCCATTTGTCTGTAAAGAATTCGCATTAGTATTTTGCAGCTGTGACTTATTAAACTGATAGTTCAGTAATTTTCACATCTGTCAACACCTGCTTTCTTTGGGATTGGAATTATTATATTCTTCTTGAAGTCTGAGGGTATTTCACCTGTCTCATACATCTTGCTCACCAGCAGGTAGAGTTTTGTCATGACTGGCTCTCCCAAGACGTCAGTAGTTCTAATGGAATGTTGTCTA
This sequence comes from Schistocerca gregaria, assembly GCF_023897955.1. Classification (NCBI taxonomy): domain Eukaryota; kingdom Metazoa; phylum Arthropoda; class Insecta; order Orthoptera; family Acrididae; genus Schistocerca; species Schistocerca gregaria. Next base: position 433,837,739 of record NC_064921.1, read on the forward strand.
CTCCCGGGACCTTGTTTCGACTCAGGTCTTTCAGTGCTCTGTCAAACTCTTCACGCAGTATCTTATCTTCCATTTAGTCTTCATCTACATCCTCTTCCATTTCCATAATATTGTCCTCAAGTAAATCGCCCTTGTATAAACCCTCTATATACTCCTTCCACCTTTCCGCTTTCCCTTCTTTGCTTAGAACTGGGTTTCCATCTGAGCTCTTGATATTCATACAAGTGGTTCTCTTATCTCCAAAGGTCTCTTTAATTTTCCTGTAGGCAGTATCTATCTTACCCCTAGTGAGATAAGCCTCTACATCCTTACATTTGTCCTCTAGCCATCCCTGCTTAGCCATTTTGCACTTCCTGTCGATCTCATTTTTGAAACGTTTGTATTCCTTTTTGCCTGCTTCATTTACTGCATTTTTATATTTCCTCCTTTCATCAATTAAATTCAATATTTCTTCTGTTACCCAAGGATTTCTATTAGCCCTCGTCTTTTTTACCTACTTGATCCTCTGCTGAATTCACTACTTCATCCCTCAGAGCTACCCATTCTTCTTCTACTGTATTTCTTTCCCCCATTCCTGTCAATTGTTCCCTTATGCTCTCCCTGAAACTCTCTACAACCTCTGGTTCTTTCAGTTTATCCAGGTCCCATCTCCTTAAATTAGCACCTTTTTGTAGTTTCTTCAGTTTTAATCTACAGTTCATAACCAATAGATTGAGGTCAGAGTCCACATCTGTCCCTGGAAATGTCTTACAATTTAAAACCTAATTACTAAATCTGTGTCTTACCATTATATAATCTGTCTGATACCTTTTAGTATCTCCAGGATTCTTCCATGTATACAACCTTCTTTTATGATTCTTGAACCAAGTATTAGCTATGATTAAGTTATGCTCTGTGCAAAATTCTACCAGATGGCTTCCTCTTTCATTTCTTCCCCCCAGTCCATATTCACCTACTATGTTTCCTTCTCTCCCTTTTCCTACTGACGAATTCCAGTCACTCATGACTATTAAATTTTCGTCTCCCTTCACTATCTAAATAATTTCTTTTATCTCATCATACATATCCTCAATTTCTTCATCATCTGCAGAGCTAGTTGGCATATAAACTTGTACTACTGTAGTAGGTGTGGGCTTTGTGTCTATTTTGGCCACAATAAAGCGTTCACTATTCTGTTTGTAGTAGCTTACCCAATAATCCTGTATTCACCTGACCAAAAGTCTTGTTCCTCCTGCCACCGAACTTCACTAATTCCCACTATATCTAACTTTAACCTATCCATTTCCCTTTTTAAATTTTCTAACCTACCTGCCTGATTAAGGGATCTGACATTCCACGCTCCGATCCGTAGAACACCAGTTGTCTTTCTCCTGATAATGACGTCCTCTTGAGTAGTCCCCGCCCGGGGATCCGAATGGGGGACTATTTTACCTCCGGAATATTTTTCCCAAGAGGACGCCATCATCATTTAATCATTGTGGAAAGCTGCATGCCCCCAGGAAAGATTACAGCCGTACTTTCCCCTTGCTTTCAGCCGTTTGCAGTACCAGCACAGCAAGGCCGTTTTGGTTAATGTTACAAGGCCAGAGCAGTCAATCATCCAGACTGTTGGCTCTGCAACTACTGAAAAGGCTGCTGCCCTTCTTCAGGAACCACACATTTGTCTGGCCTCTCAATAGATACTCCTCCGTTGTGGTTGCTCCTACGGTACGGTCATCTGTTTCGTTGAGGCAGACAAGCCTCTCCACCAATGGCAAGGTCCACGGTAACTTTATTATAAAGAAATGTGCTCCATTTGTGGTCAAGTATCTTCTCAACATATGCAACTGCTTGTTCTCAGAGGATGTATTCCCAAAAATATTGAAAACAGCCAAAGCAAATCACCTCTGCAGGAAAGGGATAAAAGCAGATATATTCACTTACGGCCCGTATCACTCCTACCTGGGTTTTCCAAATTAATGGAGAAGATCTACTGTAAGAGATCAATAAACTTTATACAAAAAAATAACTGTTTCTAAGACTCTCAGCATGGTTTTTGTAAATCCAGGTCTACTCACACTGTCATCCTCACATTCCTGAATAAAGCTTTAAATACAATTGAAAATAAAGAGCATATTGCTGCAATTTTTCTGCACCTCTCAAAGGCATTTTCTGTCATAAACCACAACATCTTGCTTACCAAATTAGAATGTGTGTGTTATGGAGCAAAGTCATGCATGGCTAAAATCTTATCTACAAAATAGAGAGCAAAATGCTGAACTTAAGCTCCCAGAAGGGAATAACGTGAATACCTGTCAGTCAGAAAAAATGTGTATTAAACAGGGTGTACCACAATGGTCCCGTCTAGGACCAGTTTTGTTTTTGCCCTATGTATGTGATATGGAACCACCCAGCCCACGTCACAAGTATATTATATTTTCTGATGAAGCAAATGTGTTAGTCAAAGGAATGAGTGAAAAAGAGGTGTAGAATGGAATAAAAAATGCACCTAAGACATTACAAACGGGTCCTCTGGAAACAATCTAATAACAAATATCCGAAAGATAGTTACTATGAATCTAAACACAGTACAGAATACCCATTAGCCCTACCTGTAGGATTATTCTCCAAATGCTACAAAGTTTCTTGGAATATGGATCCAGGAGCATCTGAGATGGGTCAAATATACAAAATATATAACTAATAAACTGAACACCATCTGTTAGTGCACAAAAATTCTTTCAAGCTGTACACCAAAGCAAACAATAAAAAATCTATAATTTGCCAAAGCAGAATCCCTACTGTGATATGGTATAATCTTCTGAGGAAAACTGTGTTCTAGAAGAAGTTCAATAGCCCTAAAGACGATCGTGTGTGTCGTGGAAGGGGCAGCTCCCAGGACCTTGAGCAAGCCTTTATTCAAAAATCTTCAAGCCCTTCCATTGCCTCATTTATATATTCTGCAAGTAATACTTTTTATAAGGAAACCCTTAGAAGATAGTAATGAACTTGTTGTTGGAAACCAGGGTATTCACTCATATAACACAAGAAGAAACCACGATACACATGACCGTATTCAAATACAACACTGAAACAAAATAGACTGTCTAAGCTGCAAAAGCAGTATAGCATACTAACTTGTGACATCAAAATGATAAAAAGTTTCTCCACATTTAAAGCAACTGTTCATAGCTACCTACTGCAGAAGTGTTATTGTAGAGTATCTGAATACTTATCAGATTAAAACCTAAATGCATACATTATTATTTTAATAAATAGTGATAGTTGCAAATTTGTGTAAATTGTGTTAAGTGTGAAACAGTAAAAACAGATTGCAAAATTCAAGGATTTGTACACAAAAACATCCCCAGTAGATGTTCTAATAGTAGAAATAAATATTTGTCAGCATAAATAACTAGAATATCATACAACACATTTTCATCATGATGTTTTATAAACTGTACATATCTTTACATAAAAAGCTGCAGTTATAAACTATTGTCACAGACACACCACTAAAACTATACACTTTTTAAACTAGATTAATTGATGTAAATTCATAAGCAGAGTATGATGTTGTAGTGTATATTTGTGTCTTCTGTGCAAAAAGAGATGATGATGTAAGAACTAGGAAACATACAATTCTACAGAATTTTTGGTACCTAGCCTCAGCTTCAGGACTAATTTAAGTCAAAAATCTACAGATACACTGCCTATAATCTCTAATTTCTATTTAAAATGAAACAGTGATATCAGAAAAAGAGTTTAGGAAATGACAAACTTTGTATTTTCCATCAGAATATAATGGGTCTCAGAAACAAACTGGACCAGCTGTCTGTTTGCATTAATGACACTGATGTAATAAACAATGTGCATATATTATGTTTTACTGAACATCATTTGACAGAAAGGACTGAAATGGTGCAACTATATAAGTACAACCTAGCAGCTTGTCATACTAGAAACACAATGGATAAAGGTGAGGTAATAATGTATATTAAAAATAATATAGTGTACAAGTCTGTAGATGTAAAAAGCTATTATGTTGATCAACATTTTGGGGCTTGTTACATTGAATCCCACATTAATATTCTGTCTGTTTATGCGATTACTGTTTACAGAGCACCCTTGGGAAAGCTTACTATAATTGTCAAGCAAATAGAATAACTTTTAACTTGCTTGTTCTAAAAGAAAAACAAAGAAATAATCATACTTGTCATTTTTAATGTAAATTTCCTTACCTGTAATAATGATAGAACAGATTTTGAGAATTTAATCAGCTCTATTAACCTGAGGGCAGTTGTTAACTTTCCCACAAGGGTGCTTAAACTGCATGAGTCTGATTGACAATATTTTTGGTGAAAATAACTGAATTAATAACATATGCATAACACAAATCTTAAATAGCCTTTCCACACACGATGGGCAGTTGTTTAAAATGCATTTTGTAAACCCAGCTGACAGGAGTGTTTTACCAATAGCACTTTTAGACTAATCAATAGTGAGAATCTGTAAACCTTAAGCAGACATTTGCAGCAGTTGGAATTGGACACAGTATATCAGGCTAAAGATGTCAATGATAAATTTAACATATTCCTGAATGAATTTGTTACCGTTTTTGAAGCAGTATTTCTCAAGAGAATTACAGAAAACACAAATCTGAATGATTGCAAGAAACAATGCCTCACTAAGTGAATCAAAACATCCTTAAAAACAAAGAGATTGCTTTATGTCTCATTCAGAAATTCTAACAAACCCCAAGATAGGGAGCACTGCAAATTATAAAAGAATTGTGGTAAGATCCTATGGGACCAAACTGCTGAGGTCATCAGTCCCTAGGCTTACACACTATAACTTAATCTAACTTAAACTAACTTACACTAAGGACAACATGCAAATTATACTGTAGAGTGTCATTAAAAATCCAGGAGCATTTTTATTAAATCTGAAATTAACAATTCAAATAATAAAATAAAAAGTATTTAAATAGTGGTCAAAAGGGAGACAGGAAAAATTAAGTGACACTATGAAACTGTGTCATGATGGAGGCATGGTGGATTAAAGTGATATAGTTGCCAGTATCTTCAACAACCTGTTACCTTTCTCTCTCTCTCTTTTTTTCAGTAGTGGATCAAATTGGTTGTAAAGGATCTAAGATTGAAGCTATGGACCTTCTACAAAAAGCTGTGCAAAACAAAATTACTCAGATGCATGTACCCTATATTACAAGTGAAGAGACTAAGAGGGTAATAAAAATTTCACTGGTGTGGGTAATATAGCCACCAAAGTACTGAAGCAATGCTGCAAATTCATTTTTAAAGTTCTCTGTCACGTATTTAATGAGTCCATAAATCAAAGTACTGTCCCTAACAGACTCAAATATGCAATGATAAACCTGATGTTTCCAACTAGCAGCCAGTTTCATTGTTAACAAGTCTCTAAAATCCTAGAGAAACAGATGTTCAGGACAATAATGGCTCATCTTAATAAAAATAAAATTTGGATTCAAAAAGGGTACTTCAACGAAATACACCATTTTCTCATTCATCAACCAACTCCCTGAATCCTTAAACAATAAAATGTCAACAGTTGTAATCTTCCATGATCTCTCTAAAGCATTTGACTGTGTAGATCACAAAATTTTACTTAAAAAGGCTGAGCATTATGGATTAAGTGTTAAAGTAAGGATGTGGCTCGAGTCATATCTAGATGACAGAAGGTAGTACTGAACAATTCTGCAATGGCACCTTAGAACTTACCTGCTCTGACTGAAGTACAGTAAAATGAGGAGTGCCACAGAGCTCAGTGCTTGGTCCCTCACTTGTCCTCATCTTTATCCATGATTGGCCATGTTGTATGACACAAAAAGCACACTTCACCCTGTTTGCTAATGACACAACCATTATGATTGACAGAACACCCAACTGCAGTCTAGAGAACATTGCAACCACTGTATTCAAAGAAGCTCTATATTGTTTCACTTCAGATGGTCTGTCATTCAATGTTAATAAGACTCAGTTCATTCAGTTTCAAACAACAAATAAAAAACATGAAAATATTTAAATAAAATCTGGTGACAAAGAAATATTTGGAGTTGAGCCTTCCAAGTTCCTGGGATTACACATAGACAACAGTATAACCTTGTCAGTTCACAACAATGATCTATGTAAAAGACTGAATTCAGCAGCATTTGCCAGTCACTCAGTTTCATCCGGTTGTGAGTAGGAAACAAAGTTGCATACCTAGGATATTTACATTCACTTATGACATCATATTTCATGGTAACCAGTCATGAGCAAAGAGTCATCAAAATTATGGCTAGAGGGCACCCCAGAAGTTCTTATAGAAACTTATTCAAACAGTGTGGGATCCTTGACATACCATCTCAGTACATTTTTTTCACTAATGTGCTTTATGAAAAATAATCACACAATTTACAAACAGAGAATATCATTATCATGATAGAAGAAGTAAACATGGTCTTCACAAAGATATAAAAAAATCTCAGCATGGTACAGAAAGGAGTACATTATCCAAGCATAAAAGTATACAATAAACTTCCATTTCATCTTAAGTCAATTATTGGGGATATGAAGAAATTCAAAAAACAACTGAAACTTTATCTTTTGAATAGTTCTTTTTATTCTTTACAGGAATTTTTTGACAATGTGTAACAATTAGTACAATGTATTTAATTTTAAGCATTCCTATAAGTACTGACTTGATAGCATTAGGATGTCAGTTGATGACAGAACGTGTATTAGAGTGTAGGACTATAATTTGTCTGTGTAATCATTATTACTACTATGATCAGTGTTGTTGTTTAAACACTTGAACCTCGGGTATTTGTTTATATATGATTTAGTTTGTAAGCCTCATGATAATTTAAATATGTTTATTACTGTAACAATCTGACACATTCTACACCCTAGTGATACACCTATATCAAGGATCCATGAAACTCAAAAATAAATAAATGATCACATGATGTGGTGAGAAAGATAAGCTATTACTTATTAAGAGTACCTATCCATTTATCTTTCTTGGGGTTTAATCACAGTTTAAATAAAAAAGACTGAGTCTAACTGTGTGTAAGTAACAATTTCCTTGGAGCTTTTTTGCATGTAAACTCCTGTATATTTGTAATCAATACTCAGATTACAATCATCACATTAATCCATGTTGTCTCATCTCATCTTCTTGTAATACTGACTTGTCCAATATCCGTTTGTACCTATGTACAAAAGTAATGAAGAGGATCCATAAAACAGTACAATACAATAACTACAGCCTCACAGTACATGTATTAATCGATCAAATTTTCTTGTCAACACTCCGTTGTAGTTTGAGCGTAATAGAGATACACTAGAAAGAAGAACAATATGCACTTGACACAGTTATAAAAGTATTTAATAATCTGACCATAGAAATAAAATGTCTGACAAATGGCAGAAAAGTTGTAAAATGTAGACTAAAGTTGTTACCCTTTAAAACACTCTCTGTTATCGAAGAGTTCTGGAATATAAGTAAGCAGTCAATTACAGCCTGTAAATGGCCAAGGAGAACCTATATACAGAAATAAAATAAAAAGATTGAAGGTAATTCAATATACAGTTGAGGCACTGAACGGTCAGTGAGCTCAGTATCAAGAAACAAATATTGCTAAGCATGAGGACCATATGCTGTTTGGAGCCACCTACTACAGAACAGAAAACACACATGTATACACATGAGTGCCTGCACACCCTCCTCTCTCTCACACACACACACACACACACACACACACACACACACACACACACACATCAGGTGAAGTGGAGAGGGAAAGAGGAAACAAGGATCAAAGAAAGCTAACAGCTGGAAGGGAGAGGCGGGTAAGGTCACAGGATAGGAATGTGCCACCAGTGCACTTGCTCTGGAGCAATTGCATATGGTCCACAATGACACTGAGTTGTAGCCTGGGAGAGGAAGGAGAGATATAATACATGATGAAGCAGACTGCGAAGAGGATGTGAAGGTACAATGAGTGTAATAGTGTGCATTGGAGCCGGGGTGCAGGTGGGTGTGTAACAGAAGGAAGTGATGAATCAGGCCATACAATTGTGAGCTAAACAATGTGTTGTGAGAACAGTTCAAAAACTCCATGTGCAAGATTTGTTCTGTGCACTTGGCTAGCATGTCTCATTCCAATCCTGTCACTGGCATATTCTATAAACCAGAAGCAAGGCCACATGTGAACTCAATCATATCATATACCAGCTCTCCTAAAGCTTCTGTATACTCTTCTACATGGATAAGATCACTAACCAGCTGTCCACTCAAATGAATGCTCTTCACCCAACTGTGGCCTATAGCAGACGGTGGAATACGCTGCTGAGCACAGTATGAGGTGTTATCAAAAAATTAAAGAAATTTTTGTTTTTCTTAAAGAATCTTTATTTATTCATCAACATCAATTGCCAGCAGTTTTTTCAATCTTGGAAGCACATCTGGAACTCAATTTTCATTATTATTTCAGCTCCTTCAGTGATTCTGTTTTTATCTCATCAACTGTGACAAAACAACATGCTTCAAAAACAGAAAGAAGTTGCAGATGCCTGATGAAGACATTGGATGAGACAATATAATAATTTTGTTTTATTTTGCCGAACAATCACAAGCAAGCATTGAGGTGGGAATGGGAGATTTATTGTGATGCAACTTCTATGATTGGTTTTGCCACAGTTCTGGTCATTTTCTTCAGATTGCTTCATGAAAATGGTGGACAACTTCCACATAGTATTCGTTATTGATTGTACAACCATAAGGCAGGAACACATGATGCACTATCCCACTGGAATCAAAGGAAACGAGAAGAACCTTCACATATAATTGAATTTCTTTCTGTCCCTTCAGGTAGTTTCCATTGGGATGATTGGACCTTGTCCTTGACGTCATACATGTGTACCCATGTTTCATCATCTGTTTTAACTCTCTTTAGTAGACTTCATTCAGCAGTTCCTGAGTGTTTGTCTATGTGATGTTTTTCATCAAAATTCAGTAATTCCAGACAAACATTGTTGCCATAAATTTCAAGCCAGAACCTCTGAAACAACTGCTTGACATTAGCCAAAGGGTGTGCCTACATCATCAGCAACCTCTCCAATGGGGAGTCGAAGATTTTACAGAACCTTTTCTCTCACTTCTTCCACATTGTCATCAGTAATTGATGCGCTAGGGCATCCAGGCTGATCACCAACTTCAATATTATCTTGATCTTCTCTTAAATGTTTATACCACTTGTAACTCATAGCAGATTAACTAAAAGCCACAGTCAACGTTTTGAAAGCAGTGCCACACTTTATTTCATTTTTCAAGCAAAATGTAATGCAAATAATTTGATCTTCCATTATGAAAGTAGAATTTTGCCAAGCACTCAAAAACATATATAACCTTTCCAATTGTCAACAACAAATTAAATGTTCAAAACAGCTTAAATGCTAATGTAAATCAGGAACATGTATGGCAACAAGATAAAAAAAATTTGAAAATCGGGTGCATTAAGCCTGCAAAATTAAAGAAAGTCCTGTTACTTTTTGATCACATCTCGTATTTTTCACTTCAGTGGCTGCTCCACAAACTGTGCTACTGCTGAACACCAGTGTCTATGAACAAATTAGATGTGAATTGTTCTTATAACACATCCATCTATCCCAGAATGGTCCTGGTTACAAACTACTCCACGTGCCTGGATCAGCCATGCAATTAGTGCTTCTCCATCCCAGACATCAGCCAGTTTCCCTCCAACCGTCTTTCCCCCTTCCTGCCACCTTCCTCCTCTTTCCAGATCCACCCAATACAACGCCATATTCCAGTTGAACTGCAGTGCTGGGAATATGTGGGCAGCTGGGCCAATGTAACTCTGCAACTGTACATGTATTCTATACTTGTCTGCTCTAAAGTAAGACATCATCAGAAAGCTTAGCAATGTTTTCAGTCATTTTTCTGCACCTGTTGACCACTCAATGCAAGTATACAATGGTATGTTACCTATATTTGTTCAGTTATTTATTTCCCAACAATATATTTCTGAATATGAAGGCAACTAAATAACTAATATCAACAGCAACTCATGACAGTGGTGCATGGCTAACCTAGTAGTTCTGAGATTAGGATATCTCACCCTTTCCTGTATAATTATGGAAAGGATTGATTGCTACTCACCATAAAGATGAAACATTGCACAAAGGCACAGCAAAAATACTGCTACTCATTAAGCTTTTGGCCAAAGCCTTCATCAGAAAAGAAAAACATACACTCATTCACACAAGCAAGCACACCACACACACACACACACACACACACACACACACACACACACACACACACCTGACCACTGCAACTGAAATGTATCAAATGAGAGCAACAATCAATAGTGGAGTGTGGATGGCAATGGGGTGGCAGGGTACAGATGGGGTATGAGGGAACACTACTGCCTGGCAAAGCAGAAAGTAGTGGAGCAGAGAAGGGGAACACTGGTGGGTGAACAGGCAGAGAGCAGTGCAGCGTAAGGGCAAGGGGTTGTGAGTTGGGAAGAGGTGGTAGGAGAGGAGTCCAGAAACTGTTGGGTGGAGAGTGTGGAGACAGTGGTTTACCGTAGGTTTAGGTTGGGATGATTTCAGGAGTGGAGAATGTGTTGTAAGGATAAATCCCGTCTACACTGATCAGAAGAGCTGGTGATGGAGGGGAGGATCCAGATGGCCTGGGTTGTGAAGTAGCCATTGCATTCAAGCATGTTTTTATGTTGTCTTGTTGTCTCTGTAGATATGTACCATGGGAGCAAACAGATGATGTTGTTTGGTGGCCACTATCCTCTTTCTATAACACAAACTGTGTGCATAGATTAACAGGATTCTTTATTCATAAGAATAGAAAGTTACTTATCTCAAGATCACCACTGTGGTACAAGCTCTTATGTATAGTCCACGTTAGCCTCACTTTTGGTTAAGTATAAAGTGTGCTACATTCACAAATATGGTTCCTCTGTGCTGCCTATCTCTGAGTTAGTGGCAGAGCTAACTGCTACTGTGATTCCCACAGTGCTGCAACTGTTGACACTGGAACCTACTCATGCAACAGACTTGAACAGACTGGCCCTCCAGTCTGTGGTGGCTATCTAAATACTGGCGGCTGAGAGGGTGTTGGCGACGCGTTTTGTGTGGCTTCTCTTGTGGCCTCTATCGATCTTCTCACAACCTTTTTAACACCTGGTGTAGTGGCACCAGCTTACATGAGCTCATTCCTTCCTCCCAAAATGCTGCACCATTGTCATGTAGTGAGGTTGCGAATGACAATGGGGTGTGAGGGAGAACACTGTACGTAGAGATGAGCTGGGAGTTGTGACTATGGAGGACTGCATACTCCCAACCATACCCCACCATCTGGCTTGTGAGACAACAGAACATCCTCCAGGAAACTGCTGCCAGGGCACACGTCCAGTCCTGATGGCATGCGCTGGGGCGATTAAGGCGACGGCGATGGTGACAGTGATGGTGGGTCTAGGTCCATGGGGTCGGCGAGTGGGGACAGCGGAGATGAGGGCACAGTGTCCATCTGTTCATCCTGGGGGGTTGTGGGGGGAGAGGGGGGACCTGGTGGCTGCAAAGGCTGTGCGGTCCTGTGAAGCCATAAACCGGGGGGGGGGGGGGGGGGGGGGGGGGGGAAGCAGCAGAATCACGGGGCAAATGACATGCGTGAATTTGGTTCTGGTGGCGGCGCTGCATACCATTGGGATCTGCAATTAAATACATATAAAAGCAATGGGTTCCTGGATCATGGCTCTTTTCCAGAGCCCACAGTTGCCATAAACCCTGAAAAGAACAAGATCACATGGTGCAAAGTGATACTTGTGAACCAGGGGTGGTGCTGGATGCTGTGGTGTGTGTAGCAAGTGTAGCAGCGTCCGATGATGGTAGCCATGCAGAAGTTCCACCGGTAGTGTTCTGTCTTGTGGGTGGGACCAATAGGAGATGAGAAAGAGTTGCAGCCTGTTCCCATGGGTGGTTCGAAGCTTGGCATCTGTTACTTGAAAATGTGTACGAAGTGTTCTGCTTCTTTGTTGGACTGCGGGTGAAACAGAGCACTTGTTAGACGATGAATGAAATTGCATTCACAGAATTGTTCAAAGTCACATGATGTGAACTGTGGTCCATTGTCTGATACAAGTGCTTCTGGCAAACTTCTATGCAAAATATTGAGGACAATGCTCGAATGGTGCTACATGACATGGTAGAGCTCATAGGCACCGCAAATGGAAACTTACTAAAAGAGTCTGCCACTATGAGCCAAGAAGTGTTCCAAAATGGTCCTGCAAAGTCTATGTGCACTCACTGAGATAGCAACTGAGTCTTAGGCTAAGTTTCAAATGTCTGTGTGCAGAGTGGATTGGTTTTCCGCACATGCGGGTCTCTGTGACATCATTAGTTCAATGTAGGCATCCGTGCGCTGCCAAGTACAGTCCTGTCACACTAACTGTTTAGTATGAACAATTTCCCAATGTCCTTGATGGGGCGATCCCAACACATTCTTTTACAACACTGAATAAGCTCAGGGGATTGTACATGGTCATTTTGAACTAGAATCACACTCTGTTGAACTGAAAGGCTATTCTGACGTGCAAAATATTGGCACACAACTGAGTTTTGGATACTGTTAAATGAATGGGGGAAAGACGTGTGAATATAATGCAACAAAATCTTGAGATCTGGGTCTGCTTTCATGGTCTGCGCAATTTTCTGTAGTGCAATGGAAAGGATTTCAGCAATTCTGAGTCCTGCACATCAATTTGACAACAAGATGCAGCAGATGCATCAAAATCAGAGTCTGGGTCAATCAGAAGGTGAGATAAGGTGTGTGCACTGCTATGCTTTGCTGTAGGTCTGTAAACGATTTCTTACTGATACTGCAAAAGCAACAAAGCCCAGCTTTGCAATTTTTGGGCAGTGTGCATAGAAATCAGCTTTGACAGATGAAACAAGGACTGCAAAGGCTTATGATCTGTCACTTAATAGAACTTGTGACCATACAAATAGTGATGGAATTTTGTCACACCACACACAGTAGTGAGAGCCTCTGTTTCTATACGAGAATAATTGCACTGAGTTTGAGTTAATAACTTTGAGGCAAAAGCAATCAGTCTATCTTGTGCACCAATTTTGGGTGCAAGCACAGCACCGATTCCACAGGAAAAATCATTGACTTGCAAAACTACTGGCACTAAACATCTGTCACGGCACAAGGCATTTTTGAGTTTCTGAAATGCATCTTGATAGCCTTTAGTCAATACGAAAGATACATTTTTGAGGTGCAAGTGATGAAATGGAGCTGTGCGATGAGCAGCATTCGGTATGAATTGAATGTAGTATGTCATCTTGCCTATTACTGACTGCAGTTCAGACACATTGCGAGGAACAGGCAGGTGACGGATAGCAAGAAAATGAGATTGGAGAGGGTGTACATGGAGACTGTTTATCACATGATGTAAGTACTGTAGTTAAGTTTGAAAAAGTCAAACTTTTCGAGATGACACTTGAGTCCTGCTTCTGCCAACACTCAAGATAGAGTACACAAATTGGCAGTGTGTTCCTTTGGTGTACAATCTGAGATGACAACATCGTCAAGGTAGTTTGAACAAAATGGTACTTTAGCAGTCAGTTGTTCCAAGTAACACTGAAAAATGGCGAGTGTGGAAACACTGCCGATGGGCAAATGCAAATATTTGAACAATCCTAAGTGTAAACTTACAACAATCACTTTCTGTGGTTCTTCATTTGATGGAATTTGCAAATAGGCACCAAGCAAATCTATCTTAGAAAAGTAATGTCCTACACCAAGCCTGTCCTTGAGTTCCTCAGGGTGAGGTAAAGGATGAGTGTCAACCACTGTCTGTAGGTTGACTGTAGACCTGATGTCAACACAAATGCAAATACAACCAAAAGCTTAGGCAACCAAATGAGTGGACTTGCCCATTGACTATCTTGAATGGCAGCATTTACACCATTGTCTTGCAATTCTTTCAATTCACTGGCTACTTTGTCTCTTAAAGCAATTGGAACAGGACTGGCTTCAAAAAACTTGGGCTTGGCATTGTCTTTCAATGTAACATGATTTACAAAGTTTCTAGCTTTTCCCATTTCTTCAAAAATAGTTCAGTAAATTCTTTAAGCAAGCTATCTACATTGTCTGTAGACTGCCAGTACATTGTTGTGAATGTTAAGGCCAAACAAATCAAAGGCATCTAAACTGAAAATGTTCTCACTGTCTCTGGATTTGAACACAGTAAAATTCACTGTCCTAGTGAGATATTTATAAGTGTCAGGCAAACTACACTGACCATGCACTAGAGTTTCCTGTCTGTTGTAAGCAATGAGGTGCTTGCTAGATTCAGAAAGGCATGGTGAGCCAAATTGTTTGTATACGGCACAATTAAGCAAAGTGACTGATGCACCCATGTCTAAATGAAAGTTCACATGATGGCCAGCAATTTGTAATGAGACAAATAGTTTGTTAGGACATCGTTGCACAGTGCTATGGCAAGGAGAAGGCACATAATCTCACTTTTGTCAGGACCTGTTGTTGGTTTGAAAAACACAGCGTTCACAGCATGTGCATGAGCCTATTTTTTCTGGGAGCAGGCAAAATTGGCATTTCTGTGCCGTTGCAAACAAACTGCTTGGACATGACCTTTTTTTTTACATGTGAAACACGTTGTGTTACATGATGAGCAGGCTTTCATTTTATGGTGAGCAAGACATCTAGGGCAAGACTTCACTAAGTTTACAGGTCTGTTTACATGTTTACATGGCTGTCTGCTGAGTTGTGTACACGCTCAGTGTTGTGGCTGCTTGGGGCAGTTGCGAGCAAAGGGCGACTTGACCTGACACGTTGGGGCCTGGTCAAATTTATCAGCTGCTATGGCACCTGAATCATATTACTCTAAGACTGGCAACACTTGAGGAGGTAAAGGATCAGAGTACTTGAGGATCTGTTCCCATATTCTATGCTGAATGTCGTAACATCCATAGTCATTAATCACTGTAAATGTTGCCACAACTACACTTAAATGTACACTTCCTAGTCATGTCCGTTAAGTCTTTATACACCACTGTTCTGGCTTTTTCTGCAAATAAAAAAAGTTATATCTGGCTGCAATTACTGTAGCTTGCTGATCATAGTATTGAGTTACTGCGATGATTACTTAGTCATAACTGAGTTTGTCAGGAGAAGCAGTTGGAATGGATTTTGTATTAACCTGAACACTGGGGACCCTGCAATTGAAAGAGATTATTGTAGCTTCACTGTAACTTGAACTGATGAACTTCACAAAGAGCTTGGAACTGCATCAAGTATCTACATCTACATCTACATCTACATTCATACTCCGCAAGCCACCTGACGGTGTGTGGCGGAGGGTACCCTGGGTATCTCTATCAGTTCTCCCTTCTATTCCAGTCCCATATTGTTCGTGGAAAGAAGGATTATCGGTATGCTTCTGTGTGGGCTCCAATCTCTCTGATATTATCCTCATAGTCTCTTCTCGAGATATACGTTGGAGGGAGCAATATACTGCTTGACTCTTTGGTGAAGGTATGTTCTCGAAGCTTTAACAAAAGCCTGTACCGAGCTACTGAGCAGCTCTCCTGCAGAGTGTTCCACTGGAGTTTATCTATCATCTCCATAACGCTTTGACTATTACTAAATGATCCTGTAACAAAGTGTGCTGCTCTCCGCTAGATCTTCTCTATCTCTTCTATCAACCCTATCTGGATGGATCCCACACTGCTGAGCAGTATTCAAGCAGTGGGCGAACAAGCATACTGTAACCTACTTCCTTTGTTTTCAGATTGCATTTCCTTAGGATTCTTCCAATGAATCTCAGTCTGGCATCTGCTTTACCGATGATCAACTTTATATGATCATTCCATTTTAAATCACTCCTAATGCGTACTCCCAGATAATTTATGGAATTAACTGCTTCCAGTTGCTGACCTGCTATTTTGTAGCTAGATGATAAGGGATCTATCTTTCTATGTATTCGCAGCACATTACACTTGTCTACATTGAGATTCAATTGCCATTCCCTGCACCATGTGTCAATTTGCTGCAGATCCTCCTGCATTTCAGTACAATTTTCCATTGTTACAACCTCTTGATACACCACAGCATCATCTGCAAAAAGCCTCAGTGAACTTCCGATGTCATCCACCAGGTCATTTATGTATACTGTGAGTAGCAACGGTCCTATGACACTCCCCTGCGGCACACCTGAAATCACTCTTACTTCGGAAGACTTCTCTCCATTGACAATGACATGCTCCGTTCTGTTATCTAGGAACTCCTCAATCCAATCACACAATTGGTCTGATAGTCCATATGCTCTTACTTTGTTCATTAAACGACTGTGGGGAACTATATCAAACGCCTTGCGGAAGTCAAGAAACACGGCATCTACCTATGAACCCATGTCTATGGCCCTCTGAGTCTCGTGGACAAATAGCATGAGCTGGGTTTCACATGACCGTCTTTTTTCAAACCCATGCTGATTTCTACAGAGTAGATTTCTAGTCTCCAGAAAAGTCATTATACTCGAACATAATACGTGTTGCAAAATTCTACAACTAATCGACGTTAGAAATAAAGGTCTATAGTTCTGCACATCTGTTCGACATCCCTTCTTGAAAATGCAGATGACCTGTGCCCTTTTCCAATCCTTTGGAATGCTATGCTCTTCTAGAGACCTACGGTACACCGCTGCAAGAAGGGGGGCAAGTTCATTCGCGTACTCTGTGTAAAATCGAACTGGTATCCCATCGGGTCCAGCGGCCTTTCCTCTTTTGAGTGATTTTAATTGTTTCTCTATCCCTCTGTTGTCTATTTTGATATCTACCATTGTGTCATCTGTGCAAAAATCTAGAGAAGGAACTACAGTGCAGTCTTCCTCTGTGAAACAGCTTTGGAAAAAGACATTTAGTATTTCAGCCTTTAGTCTGTCATTCTCTGATTCAGTACCATTTTGGTCACAGAGTGTCTGGACATTTTGTTTTGATCCACCTACTGCTTTGACATAAGACCAAAATTTCTTAGGATTTTCTGCCAAGTCAGTACATAGAACTTTACTTTCGAATTCATTGAATGCCTCTTGCATAACCCTCCTCACACTACATTTCGCTTCACATAATCTTTGTTTGTCTGCAAGGCTTTGGCTATGTTTATGTTTGCTGTGAAGTTCCCTTTGCTTCCACAGCAATTTTCTAACTTGGTTGTTGTACCACGGTGGCTCTTTTCCATCTCTTATGATCTTGCTTGGCACATACTCATCTAACGCATATTGTATGATGGTTTTGAACTTTGTACACTGATCCTCAACACTATCTGTACTTGAGACAAAAATTTTGTGTTGAGCCATCAGGTACTGTGTAATCTGCTTTTTGTCACTTTTGCTAAACAGAAAAATCTTCCTACCTTTTTTAATATTTCTATTTACAGCTGAAATCATTGATGCCGTAACCGCTTTATGATTGCTGATTCCCTGTTATGTGTTAACTGTTTCAAATAGTTTGGGTCTGTTTGTCACCAAAAGGTCTACTATGTTATCGCCACAAGTCAGTTCTCTGTTTAACTGCTCAAGGTAGTTTTCAGATAAAGCACTTAAAAACATTTCACTGGATTCTTTTTCCCTGCCACCCGTTATGAATGTTTGAGTCTCCCAGTCTACATCCGGCAAATTAAAATCTCCACCCAAAACTATAACATGGTGGGGAAATCTACTCGAAATATTTTCAAAATTATCCTTCAGATGCTCAGCCACAACAGCTGCTGAGGCCGGGGGCCTATAGAGACATCCAATTACCATGTCTGAGCCTGCTTTAACTGTGACCTTCACCCAAATCATTTCACATTTCGGGTCTCCATCAATTTCCTTCGATACTATTGCACTTCTTATCACTTATCACATTTGAGCCATTCCTCTTCTGTGTCATTAAATTGCTTGAATGGCGGTATGCTGGTTGGTGTGTTGGGTGTGTCAGTTGGTTGGCTTCTATTGTTGTGCTTGTGCAGCCAGAAGTTGTTGTTCTGTCTTCAGCAAGGCAGCAATATGTTGGTTCTGAAACTGAAAAGCTTGTGTTAGATCCATCACTTTGGCCATCTATGGTTGTGGTGTGAGGTCAGGGGATGGAGGGGTGGGGTAGCCCTGGGTTACAGAAACGTGTTATAACAAAAGAAAGCAAGTACAGCCTCTAAATAGAGAAAGTTGATTAGTTCTGCAGCTCCCCTCCTGGAATACATGCAAGAACACAACAAAAATTTAACCATCACTTGAATACGATCACCCTTGCAATCTGAAACACAAGAGAAGCAAGCACATTCTTCTTCACTGAAGGATTCGTTTCGCCATATTTTATGTCATCTCGTTGTCTCTGTAGAACTGTACCATGGGAGCAAGGAGATGTTTTTGGTGGCTGGTATCCTCTTTCTATGACACAAACTGCACCCATAGATGAACTTGGTTCTTTATTCACAAGAATAGGAAGTTACTTATCTCAAGATCATCATTGTGGTACGAGTTCTTCTGTATAATCCACATTAGCCTCACTGGTGGTGAAGTACAATTTCTGCTATGTTCACAATTATGGTTGCTATATGCTGCCTACCTCTGAGTTAGTGGCAGACTTAACTGCTACTGTGATTCCCACTGTGCCACGACTTTGACACTGGAACTTAACTTGGTGAAACAGACTCGAACAGACTGGCCCTCTGGCCATGGTGGTTATCTAAATACTGGTGGACGAGAGGGCATTGGTGGCACATTTCCTGCAAGTCTGTTATTGGCCTCTGCCAAACTTATCACAATCTCTTTGCTGCCTGGTGTTCTGACACCAGCTTATGCTAGCACACATGTTATATTCAGCTGCACATTGTGAATCAGCTTGGTCCATCCACAGCATGGTCCAACCACAGCATGGTCCAACCAGTATCCTACCCACAATGTTCCTACTCATCAGCTCCTCTTAGTACCCAGTCCATGCCTAGCTGACTCCTCAGCTTGCTGTATACTCCAAAGCTTCCTTCAAACACTCCACTGAGCCCAGAGCCAGAACAATCCCAGAACACTGTTTTTAACTTTTCCACCAAATTCCTCAGCCCCACAGAAATTCCACTCCTATCTTTGGCTCTACATCCAAGCTTAACCATATTGGACTTCTCAAAGACCTATTGTCCTACTCCTGATCACTGTAATAGATGCACTTCTTCCCACCAGTCTCTCAAACCAATGCCAATCTTATCCCAACATTGGACATTGCCTCTCCAAGCTCATAGCTCCATCCAACCATGATCCTCCCTCATTTCTCCTAACTATCCCCTGGTCACATCCCAGGAACTCCTTACCTCCACCTTGGCCTCATGATCCTTACCTGATGGTCCTTCCTAAGAACATCAACCTTTCAGCAAATGGAGGACAGCAATTAACAGCCTTGAAACAGATTCTACAGTCAGACAAATGTTCCACCTCTCTCATCATGAATTGCAATGGCTACCTGGTGGAAGACCTCCACCAGTTGTCTGACTCCTCCACCTATTAAGTCTGCAAGAGTGAGCCCATCCCAAAGACCTCCAATCCCTGCTTAAAGCCTTAGGCCATTCCCCTGAATCCATTTTCCTCCTCACCTCTGTTACATTTCACACACACACTTTCAACATGCTCCACAAAATCCACAAACCCAAAAATCGTGGGCATCTCATTGTATCTGGTTAAATGTTCCCCCACTGAAAGAATTTTGGGTCTCATTGACCAACACCTCCAACCTACTGCCCAAAATCTAACCTCCCACATAAGAAATACCAACCACTTCCTTCATGTACTCTCCATTACCCCCACCCCTTTATCTTGGATCTCTTTTCATCACTGTTGTTACCACTTCCCTACACACCAACAACCTTCATGCTTATTGTATTGCTGTGATTAAATCTTATCTCTCCCAACACCCTTCAGACTCCAAACTCACTACCTCTTTCTTCATACACCTTGCCAACTCTATCCTAAAGCACAACCACTTCTCTTTCAAAGGGAAGGTATACAAACAAATCCATGTCACAGCCATGGGCACCCACATGGCAACCTCTCAAGCCAACCTGTTTGTGGACCAGATAGAGGAAACCTTTCTAGTCTCCCAAAACTCTTATTTGGTTTAGGTTCATTGCTGATATCTTCATGATATGGACTCAGGACCAGGACACCCTATCCTCATTCCTTCACAACTTCATCACATGTCCCATGCACTTCACTTGGTCCTTCTCAAACCAGTGTGTTACCTTAATTGATAATGACCATCACCTCTCTGAGAGCTCCATCCATGCTTCTGTCCACATTAAGCCCCCCCCCCCCTCCCCCCCGAACCACCACCACCAACAGTACTCACATTTTGACAGTACACCAAAAAATCTCTCCCATATAGCCTAGCCTCTGAGAGACAGTGTACATGCAGTGACAGCAGCTCCCTTGCCCATTATGCTGAAGGTTTCACAAATGCCTTCACAGACCGGCACTATCACCTAGACTTAGACCACATATAGATTTCCCCTGCTATATCCCTGAAGACCCCAAATCCTCCCACCACCCCCAAGAACCAGCTACACTTGTCACCTACTACCAAACCAGACTGGACAAATGAACCACACCCATTGACAGGGCTTTAATTAGCTATCATCATACCTTGATATGATGGACATCCTACCCAAGATCCTTCATAACCCTTCTAAAGTAATGTTCTGTCACCTACCCAACCTCCACAACATCCTAGTCCATTCATATGCCATTCCAAATCCCAACATCTTGCCACAGGGATCATAGCCCTGTGGAAGACCCGGGTGAAAGACCTGCGCAATCCACGACCCAGGACTTACTATTCCAGCCCTGTCATATGCTTATCCTACACCAACAGAAGCCAAGCCACCTATGAAAGAAGCCATGTCATGTACCAGCTCTTCTGTGACCAGTGCTCAGCTTTCCATATCGGGATGATTACCAACCAGATACCTGACAGATCGCTGGCAAACTGTGACCAAGAGCAAAGTGGACCATCCTGTTCCACAACATGCAGCTGGACCTAACATGGCTAATTTCAATAGCTGCTTTACAACCCAGGCCATCTGGATCTTCTCCTCTGCCATCAGCTTTTCTGAAGTACACGGATAAGAGTTATCCTTACAACAAATTCTCTACTCCCAAAATCATTCCAGCACCAACCTATGGTTCCTTACTGCCCCACTCCCTCTATCCAACAGTTTCTGCCCCCTCTGTCATATCACATTCTTCCATCTCACATATCTTCACTCTCATTGTGCACTGCTCTCTGCCAATGTACCCACCATTCATTTTCCCTTCTCTACTCCTCTCCTTTCCATTCCCTTTTTTTCCCTTCCCTCCCTCCCCTACAGCCTCCTGACTCTATACCAAGTAACCTTATCTTCCACCTCTAGTCCCTGCACATCCTGCCAAGCAGCACTGTTTCTTCTTCCCCCTCCTGTTCCCTTCTATCTGTCCCCCTTCTCCACTCCACCATGGCCTGTTGCTCCCACTGAACACATTTCAGTCTCAGTCTGGCCTGAGCAACCAAAGATAGTGGCCATGTCTGCATGAAGTGTGCTTGCTTGTGTGAATTCATGTATGTTTATGTTTTCATTTTCTCTTGAAGGCTTTGACCGAAGTGTTTTTTTTTTTTTTTTTTTTATTTGCTCCTGTCTGCAACTCAACATGTCATCTTTACAGTGAGTAGCAATCTACCCTTTCCATAATTGCCATTTTGAACTGGGCTTTCCGTTGTTTCATTCTTTTCTTTTTCCTTTCATTTTTTCTTTCCCTTCCTTTTTTTCTACATTCTTGCATTCTACTTATGTATGCCTAAATCACAACTTTGTAATCTTTCAGGTGGTAGCGGTTCTTGTTGGTCTACAATTTTCAAGTGGAAGCAATGGTGAAGGAAGCATCTATTGCTCCCACAAAGAAGGTTGCATCTGGAATGATAAACCTGAAGGTGAGTTATTGTAGCAGCATATTTCCCGTTTCAGAAAACCATATAAAAGTTTTAAATAGGATTAATAGTTTAATTTTTGTTGGGGAAACAAGTCTCATGGAGGCTCCTGCACTTTTGTTGATTCTCCCCCTCATTTTTGAGTGCCTCTGCTCTGAGTTTTTACCTTTGTTTTCCCCTGGGCTTGATTGTGCTACCAGTTTTCAGGCCCACATTACCAAGAAAGAGGCCACTCCACTCCACTTCATTTTTTTTTTTTTTTTTGTGCAGTAGATGCTTGTCACTTGTGTGACTCTGTCAAGGCCAAGTTAGACTGTTTGACAGCACTTGATGTCACTCAGCGTATTTTATCCAATGAATGGGCTACACCACTGGTCATTTTTAATAAGTCACTGGATAAGCTTCACCTCTGCAGTGACTTCAGTGGCACAGTTAAACACAGTCCATGATAGATACATGCCTTTTGCCTCCTCTGATGAGTTGCTCACAGAATTATCAGACAGCCACTAATTTTCCAAAGTTGATTTGTTGTAAGCATACCTTCAGCTCCCTTTGGATGAGGCCTTCTCACTGTCAATACACCTTTTGTCCTGTCGGTATCAATGCTTGCCTTGTGGCATCCACAATTTTTCATCGTTTCTTAGAACAGCTAACAGCCTCTCTGCCAGATGCTTCAGCTCCTCGATGATACTATTGTTCCAGGTTCTTCAATCAAAGACTGCCTTGGAAATCTCTGATCATTGTTTTCTGTCTCACAGTTTGTGGGTCTCAAGTGCAATCTTGCCAAATCTCAATTTTTTCAGTGGTCAACTGAGTGCCTAGGTTTTGATGTTTCTCACACACGGGTCAAGCCCATGTTGACACAATCGTGGTTTTGCTATGGCTGACCTCTATTACGAAACTTTCGGCATTTATAGGTAAATTAACACACTATCATAATTTTCTAACTGACACACCCATTGTTGCTTATCCCCTATACATGCTTTTGCAAAAAAAAAAAAAAAGAAGATGCCTTTTTTCTGGTCCCCAACTTGTTACCAAGTTCTTTGTTCAAATCTAATCTTCAATCTGCCCTGTGTCTGGCCACTTTTCAGTTAGACCAGCATTTTGTGTTGGGCACAGGTTCCTCTCAGCATGGTCTTGATGCAGTGTGGTGCACAAATACATGGACAGGTTTGAACAAACCATTGCTTATGCTTCTAAGACTTTAAATCCCTCTAAGTACTAATATTGCCTGACTGAAAAGGATGCTTTAGTGATTCTGTTCACCCTCAAGAACTTTCACAGCTTCTTGTATAGTTCCAAGTTCCATTTAATCACAGATCACAAGCTGTTGGTTGCTCTTTTTAATTCTTCAGCTTCCGTGCTGGACAAGGTGGTGCATTGTTTGCAGCAGTGTGTTCTTTCTTCTTCTGTTATCAGCATCAGATCTGTTACCAGCCAACGATGCAACATGCCAATGCCAATGCCTTACCTTGCCTTCTGATTAGGCTGGACTCAGCATTCAATCACGATGAGTTGTTTTGTTTCTATTTGGATACTGAGAACCAAAACATGGTCAATGGTTTTCCCATCACTAGTGCCATGATAGTATCAGCTGTCACTGTGGATCATGCACTTAGCAGGTTCTCTCTTTTTTGCAGCATGGCTGACTGGAAAAACACCTGGACTATGTCCTGGATCCATTCTGTTATTACCTCTCCCTCTAGCACTGCCTTTCTGTGACTGACGGGGTTCTATTGTTAGCTATGAAGAACACTGCTTCCCAAGTTGTGATTTCTGCTTCCTTATGTCAAAGAGCACTGTGGATTATGCATGTCAGTCTTTGGGGGACCTCATGCACCAAAGGTTTGGCCTGCCAGGACTTGTATATGCCAGGCACAGATGGGGACATTACACAGCTTATTGTCTTGCACTCACTGTTTTCAGCAATGCAGGCCTCAGGGCATCTTTTTCCTCCTGGCTGACACCACAGCACCCACCTGAGAAGCCACATGTAAATTTTGCTGGGGCCTTCCTCAATCAGTACTGGCTCATTGCAGTGGACACCTACTCCCAGTTTCCCTCCA
Source organism: Schistocerca gregaria (assembly GCF_023897955.1). Classification (NCBI taxonomy): domain Eukaryota; kingdom Metazoa; phylum Arthropoda; class Insecta; order Orthoptera; family Acrididae; genus Schistocerca; species Schistocerca gregaria. Next base: position 433,861,854 of record NC_064921.1, read on the forward strand.
TGTTGCATTGTCCATCCACGTCCACAGTGGCTACTATCTTGGCCCTGTCTAAGCTTTTTGCAATTGATGGACTTAAACTCTTTGCTAGACCCACTTAATGAATCTTTTCCTCCTAGAGCTAGGCTAAAGAAAGTGATCTGTTGACTTAAATGGACTATACTAGGAATAAACATCTCTAGTGGCAGAAAGAGACACTATAAATCTGTATTTAGGAAAGTTCTAGTGACAGCTAAAATAATGGCAAATAATACACTCCTCCTCCAACACAGAAATAAGACAAATGCAGTATGGTCAGTTGTTCAGTCAGAATTAGGAGCCAATGTCAAAAATGAATGAGATTTTGAAAATTCAGATTTGAAAATCATATTATACTAAACCCTGTTCAGATTTGAAAATTATATTATACTAAACCCTGTTCAGATGTCAAATTGTATCAATGAATTCTTTTTAAATGTAGCAAGATCAGATGCAGGTATAATAGCCTAACAGGGCAAGGAAATTTCATAAGCTTGGAAAACAACCAGAACACATAAACAATGTGAAACAGTGCACCAAAGGGATGTGCAAAACAAAATAATATCCTTAAAAAATAAAACTTCTTCTGGTTGACAAGAAATACTCACATGTAGAACAAATGGTGTGTATGACAATATTTCACAACCACTGCCAGTTACAGTAAACAAGTCTTCTGAGCAGGGATGTTTTCTAAATGAAATATGCTGAGATAAAACCATTATTTGTAATGAGACTGACAGAAAATAAGGAGAATTATGACCCTGACTCTCATCAGATGCTCTTCCGTAAAATGTTTTGAAAATATTGCAGAAAGAAATTCAAAAATTTCTTACTATGACTGACATAATTTTTAAAAACCAGTTTGGATTCCAACAGCAAATGTGTTTACTCAAGAACCATGCTCCACATTATATAAGAGTAAAAATGTCACAGAAATATTCTGTGGCCTGATAAAAAGTTTTTCATTCAGTGAACCACTCCTTACTTCTCCATAAATTGCAGATATATGGGATCAGGGACACTGTTTTACAGTGGTTCAACTCTTACTTGACAGATATGAAATGAAGAGTAATTGCAACTCCAAATGCAAGCATTTACTCATCATGCTGTCCACAACTACACACAGCAGTCACAAGGGGCAGCCATGTCACTGACCCCTGTCACCTGTGACACCTAATGTAGACAGAATCTTTATAAGGACATGCAACATTCCTTCATCACTCTACCTTCACTGTATTCTCATTGTTGTCTGTTGCTAGTGGAGTCACAAGTGGTAATGAATGAGATTTGACTTTTCAGGTGTTTTGGTGTCTGTGGTTTTTCTGCCATTTGGTTCTTCCATGGAGGCTTTACTGAAGTACATCAACAGCAGCTACATATGGCCATGTAGAAACAGTTGTCAGCTATGTTGACACAGGTTAAGCTGCTGTTTGTTTACTGCTGCCATTCCAACACTATGATGACTCCACAGAAGACTGGATTGCTTGTGGGAAGTAAGTCTGTCAATATTTCATGGTGTTCTGAGAGGTTGGCAAGGAGGTTTGTAAAGCTCTTTCCTTATCATGAATCTCCCCCCCCCCCCCCCCCCTTATGTATCACTTATTGTGCCAGTTAAGCTCCTCCACAGATCCAGTGTCTCTTCCTTTTGATTATATCTGTTGTTTTCTGTCCTCCTGTCACTGCAAATGTACACATGTGATTGCTGCACATGTGGAAATCTACAAATGTTCCAAACAGCTGCAACACTCTTATTGTGCTCGGGCATCTAAACTTCATGGCCTCAGTCGTGTCAGTTCATTACGGCAGGGCAGATGCCATGAGGCAATCATTCATTCAGCCCAAGATAAGGAGGTGCATCAGCATGCCTCTCAGCTTGCGGACCCTATGATGCAAGAGGTTTCGAACATTGGATGCACATTCAAGGTCTCCCCCAATACAGGTTGTCAATTCAATTAGAGGCTTTGAGTGATGTCATTGTTGTTGATAGCATGTAGTCTTTTTTTTTTTTTTTTTTTCAGTATGAGCAGGTAGCATGCTCCAAGTAGTGGGCCTCTTGACATAAATATAAATGTAAAAAAAAGGTGACACAGCAGGAATATGTTGATCTCTCCCTCCCTCCCTCCAGTCCTTCCAACAAGAGTAATTGCAGGAATCAATGGATTCCAACATTCATACTCTTTTGTCATTGTTTTCACTGTTGTCTGCAGATCAGAACAAACTTTTCATCAAAGTGGAAGTGATGGATGAGCCAATAGACTACAATTCAACATGAGGGTTGCTGTGTCCCTTCTTGTCCCTACTCTACTCACAGATGTACACCAGGCTTGGGTCCTCCCCACTGGCATGCATTGAGCATCAATTGGTAAGCTATAACAAACAGCAGATTCCTATTCTCAGCCAATTCATGGCCAACACGATTTATGTCAAATGTCTGTTCTGTTATGTGCTTGGTGGTTAAGTTTACTGAAAATTTCGTTGAGTTAGATGCCTTTGTTCCTTTGGTTTTTCTATCAAAGATGTTGTGCATCTTGTGTCAGGTCACATACCTTATCATGAATTTAAGTCTTTGTGTTCAGACTTTTCAGATCTGTTTGCCTCACGGTTAGATTGTACAAACAATTTCATGGCATGCATAACTCTCAAATCTTCCATCACTTAACATCATTGGAAGTGATTAGACTGATTTCTTCAAGTGAATAGACTACACCCTTAGTGGCCATAAAAAAGCTGTCTGGTCAGCTTTGACTCTGTGGCAACTTTAAGGTCACTCTCAATGCACAGTCACTAATAGACACTAACCCCCTGCCTTGCCTGGAGGAGTTGGTCACAAAGTTATAGAGGTCAATTCTTTTTGAAAATTGACTTGGAAAAAGCTTACCTTCAGTTTCCATTGGATAAGACATCAAAGCACTTGCCTGTGGTTAATACACCTTACAGCCTGTATCAGTATCAGCAGCTAATGTTAGAGGTCACTAGTGCAACTGTCATCTTTCAGTGTTTTTTATAACAGGTTACAATGTTTATCGCTCATTGCATTAACATCTTGATGATCTCATCTTTACAGGTGCTTCCATGGAGGATCTCCTACATAACATCTGTTCTTTGTTTACTGTTCTACATGCAATGGGCCTCAAACATAATCTCATTAAGTCCTACTTTTTCCAGCCTTCCATTGTTTATTTGGGTCATGAAATTTACCAGCGGGGTATGTTTCCCATGGAACAGTCTATCACCACCATTACAGCTTTGACCCCTTCACATAATCTACAAAGACTTAGGCATTAGGCAGAGAGATTTACTATAACAATTTTATTCCCAGAGTGGCTACTGTCACCCACTCCTCACATCTGACACTTCAAAAATATGCTCCTTTTGTTTCGTCTGCAGCATGTGAGGATGCTTTTGTGCAGCTTAAAGATAGTCTTTTCTTCTCTCCATATCTTGCAGCATTTTAACCCAGAAAGTGTCCGGTCCTATTCAAGCACATCTGAGTGTGGAGTGGAGGTGGTCCTGGCTCATCATTCCTTTGTGTGAAAAATGCTTAACTCAGTTCAGCAACATTATTCTTAGGTTGAAAAAGAAGCCCTTGTTATTGTCTGTACCTTTAAAAATATCTTGTTTTCTTGTGTGGTGAAAAATTTCATGTAATTAGCAACTATAAACCCTTGGTTTTCCTGTTTAGACTGTTGGCATGCTACCAAGATAAAACGACACATCTTCTTCAGCACTTGTCCTGGTTCAATTAGAAATTTGTTTTGTCCCACACCTCAACATGCAAATGTTGATGGTCTTTCATGGTTCCCCAATGGTCCTGACCCTTTATTCAACTTGGAGAAACTGTTTTGTTTTTGACCGGATATAGAGATGAGACACAAGGTGGATGGCTTTCTCATCACCAGTTCCCATTTTGCCTCTGTTGTGGTGTCACATCTGGTGCTCCAATGTGTTATACATATAATACAACATGGGCAGCCCAATGGTCTGCCGGCCTGGGCAGAATTGTAATGCATAGCATCATCACCTCCTCCTTTTGGACGGCATTATTCTCCTGTTGACAGAAAACTATAATTCCATGTTGTGATTCTGTGGCAGGAGGACTTCCACTTATTATATCAGGGTCACTAGGGGATCTCTTGCACAAAACTAATGGTGCACTAACTATTGCTCCTTTGGTTTGTTGCTTTTTCTCACTTTCTTTGTGCCATTTGATATCCATCTGCAACAGCAGATGTGACTGTCATGGCTCTATTGGAGATATTCCTGATAGAAGGCTTATCTTACATCTTGGTTTCAGACAATGGCCTTCAGTTGATGGTACTATCTTTCAAGAACTTTTGTACATTACATTATATCACCTCCCTTCTATTTGCATTCAAACTGCGAGGCAAGACATTATCCAGATGTTTAAGATACAGGTGCAGAGCCACATAGAAAATTTCCTGGCTGATGAGGCTCTCACAATTTGTTACAATTTTTTAAGCTCTTACAAAATGGCACTAACTGGGGCCATGAGTCCTGCCAAGCTCCTGAATGACCATCAGCTGTGGATTCCACTCAGCCTCCCCAGGCAGGCATCCCCAGCAGCACCAGTTTCATCAATGTTCACATCCAACACTCCAGTCTGGGCTAGGACACTTGGATGGCTCACTCTCTGCATTCCTGCCTTCATCCACAGCTGTCATGATCACCATGTCTTCATGGTTTTCAATGAAGACTGACTTGTGGCATGCCACTAGAACCAGTTGCATCCCATTATTGGCACAAGGCCTCCTCCTCAGGTTGTGAACTGAACACCTCATTCTTCACTGGCCCTGGTTGCTCCAGGGATTGTACAGGCTGGGTTGTGCCCACCTACTCCAGGAATTGGGGCTTCCTCAGCAGTAATAGTGAGTTTGTGTCTTTATCTATCACTCACAGCAGATGTAAGACAGGCCACTAAACAAGCACAATGCACGCCAACATTTAATTGCCATGCCTACAACTAACCGAGGTGGCCACCAAGGGCAGCCTGGTCACTGACTGCCATCACCTGGTCCACCGTGCATGCACACTGCTACACTGGCAACACCTGACAGGGATAGCATCTGTATAAGGGCATGTATGAGCCTCTGGGCTCTCAGTTGTTAATGTTTTCAATATGTGTAACTACCTTCACTGTATTCTTGTTGCTGTCACTCTGTTAGCCTACTTTTGCTGTATTTTCGTTTTGACCCAATAAATTATATCTCTTTTATGATCTTGCGTACCTGGTTAGAACAGTTTATCCATAGTCTTAAATATTATTTTGCAAGAAAGTTATTTGATAATATGAGAAGCTATTCTGCTACACTGTTCATTCATTTCTTAATACAGTTCACTATGTGCACCATACACATTATTTTGTGGTGTTGACAGGACACACATTATCAGCTGACATCAGTGCCATGGTAACAATGTTTGGTTTCCATTTTGCATCACACAACTGCTCATCTGCTTGCCTGAATAACTGAGTTAGCACCCTTTAATGAGTGACACAATGAGCATAGAAAAGGGGATTAAATGTTAGTGCTGTCAATTGGAGAACTCTGAGTAAAGTTTTCCAGAAAAGATAAAAAAGCATTATAGTTCAAAATCTTGGAGATGTTAAATTTTTTTACTAAACCCCTACTTGATGTTATCTGATTAGTCCTTCTAATTAATCCTTCACTACATTTCTTAAAAGATACTTGTCAGCTGCATTTTGTGTAACTATGTTTTAGTGACCTCTTCAATCTCTATGGGAGAACAATTACATAATTTTATTTCTTAGTAGAAAATGCTGTTCTGGGTTTAATGTTTATTTTCCCTTGGTAAATGTAAGTTCAGTCTTGATCTTGTCCACGGCCATGGACAGAGCAATTTGTGCAGTAATTCTCAGTATGATTACATAATTGTGTGATAAATGTACTCACAAGATGTAGTTAAAATCCTCAATGTTCTGAACATATCTTTACAATGAGCCCAATTACTTATTCTGATTATTGTTCAAGTGGTCCTTTACTGTAGTTTGAAAACTCTGTTCAGATTTTGTGCATTTGTTTCCCAGAAAAGAATACATAGGCAAGAACTGATTGTGTGTATGAATAGTATATAACTAAAAAACACACTGGACTCAGTGATGACAGGACACTTGAGGGTGTAACATGCTGATGACATTCTGTTTGTAAGTACCTTTGTGTGTTCACTCAACTGAAACTGAGAATCATTATGGCAGAGGTGCTACAATGCTCAGATACAGTGTTTTAACCTGCATGTGTACTCCAAGGGCGACAGAAAACAACACCAGAGACAGTGGTGTCAGTTTTGATACCCAATATCTGGGAATTCAAGCTTGTGGTAAGTTTACCCAGTATTGCAGAGGTTCAGATAAACTGAAGGTTCATGATCTGTAATTTGGTCAGAGCAATAAATTCCATATTAATACAGACACTCTTTTTGCCAAATGTTAAAGGGAAAAAGCTTGTAGTGTTCTACTATAGATAGGATGTAGAATGTACAATAACACAACCCATATCTGATTAAACACACACTTTATTATAACAAAGTCAGTACAGTGGAGCTACTTCTACACTACCCAAAGCCATAAGTCGCACTGTCTGTCAGAGACCTCTAGCCTGTGGTCTCAGTCAGTTGCAAGTGATATCGTTTATTATCATGGAGTTCCCACAGAGCCCCTCACAACAGTGTGGACCACTGTAAGGAGAGGTGCATGGAGTGCAAAAGGCGATGAGACAATGTGGAGGCAGAGAGGTCATCAGGATGCAACAGGTGTATTGTCATCTCCAGTTGAGTTGATGTGGGGAGGCAGTGGAAGCCACATACTGTACAAATGATGGTCTTGAAGATGCATTGATGCACTGTGGAGGGCAGCCAAAGCATATCTGTGTGGTGGCATCAGAGGTCAGAGGGATGGCAGAGAGATTGGCATGAGTGGAAGGTACCAGTGAGATTGCATGATCTGAAGCAGGCAGGATAAAGAAGAGAACTTTATTTAATTTCTATAATAATGAGTTAGATCACCAATAACATTAGCTGGCCAGAGTGGCCATGCGGTTCTAGGTGCTACAGTCTGGAACCGAGCGACTGCTATGGTTGCAGGTACGAATGCTGCCTCGGGCATGGATGTGTGTGATGTCCTTAGGTTAGTTAGGTTTAATTAGTTCTAAGTTCTAGGCGACTGATGACCTCAGAGGTGAAGTTGCATAGTGCTCAGAGCTATTTGAACCATTTTCAACCAGTAACTTTAATCTTGTAACAATTCAGTGCTCCTTTTACCCATATGCACACAGACTCAGACTCATTTGTTTTGCGATGGTTCCTCGTCCTAAGACCCAAAGGCATGCAAGACATATAATACAATCTTCCAGTTTATAGGAGGAGAAGACGTTCACACCTTACAGTGTATAAAGCTGTAGATAACATCGAGATGAGCACTGAAAATGGTGTAAATGGACAAGTGTTTTTGCATGGTCATTCAGTTTTTTGTGTATGTGTTCTGAACTTTACTTTGGATAATAATAATGCTAATACGCATGGCAATAGATAGGTTACTGTAGCTGTAGTACGGTATGCAGGAGGGCAAAGTGTCCAAAGTAGGAGGACGTGAGAGTTTCAATGATAGAGACATTATTGCCTATTGCACCTTTCAGATATGTGAGGTGTGCAACAACACAGACATCAGAAGATTGTATTATATGTCTTTCATGCCTTTGGTTCTTAGGATAAGGAATCGTCACATAATAAATGAGTCTGAGTCTGTAGCAGAGAAGGGGAGAAGCAGGAGGTGAGAATGGAGGTATCAACATCATGTGGTATCTTAAAAGTTCTCTTAAAGTTACATGCGACAGAGCCATCTGTGGTCTGACAGTCTGAATGGCACCCTTTAATGATGAGATCATTGTCAATCAACTTGATGTTAAGACAATGAATCATTAACATCAAGGCAAACTCAAAGGCCTTGGGTATGTGATCAGGAAGGGGTGAGTTGTCCATTGTACTAATAGAAGTTCGTTGGAGGGGGCATCATTTGGTAAAGCTTGTTGCAGAGTCCATGCCAGCTTAAGGCAATTGACAGACTTTGTCATAGATTTACTATGTAACAGTATGTCAAAATTATGCTCATTCCATCAAAGTAACTTATGTGGGACTGTAGTATGGATGTTGCAAGGCTGGTCAGATTGTGTCATCATATAACATCACAAACTCACACTGCTAGAGCCTTGTGGAAGAATTCCTTAGGTGCAGTAGTGAGGGAGAGGGAGAGGTATGTGGAGGTGGAAGATGTGAAATTTTACCTGTGAAACCAGGTCAGGAATGTAGTCGATGGTTGTTGGAACACAGTCAGTGGGCAAGGAGAGCACATTGCTCCACAAACTTTTAGTGAGCAAAGCTCCAAAGTCATATCTGTGGGCCATACACACTCCACGGAGTACCCGTGAGAGTGTATCTGTTCAGAGTCCACTGTGGTACATGAGAACTACCTTTAAGGTACAATCCACCACTTGATGAGCTCATTGCTCTGTGAATGATATGCTGTCATTCATGTTGCACAACTGGAGCAAAAGAGCCAATTCAAACTGCCGGCTGTGGTTGGTCGTTATGGATGAGAGAGAACCAAAGCAGAAAATCTACATGCCAGTAAAGGCTCTGGCAGTAGATCAAACCACATTGTCCTTAAGCGGTACAGCTTCTACTCAATAAGTGATTCAGCAGATAACTGACAGGCTGTATTGATAGCCATCGGAGATGAGTGTTAGGTCCACCATGGTACCTTACTCATTTGGCATGGAACGCATGCACAAATCTAGAGCTTATGATCCTTCTGCATAATAGGCCACATGAATCAGTCTGTCTCAAAGAGAATAGTCAGACATACACTGGAGTGTGTCAAGTTATGTAACTGTTTTGAAGATGATGTGGTAAAATTGTTGAAGAACAATGGCACATGTCCATTTTTGTGAGAAATCACAGGTGACTGGATGAGTCACACTCGAAATAGGCCATGGTTCTTGGAGCAAACACAAATAAGAGCCCCTAATCGCTGGCTGCTGGTCCCCCAATTGCACTTCCATGAACTGGTCACAGTCTAAGTAGAATGGAATGCAGTGATGCACAGGAGCTAATCTACCACAGCACCTTCTGTGCCTCTCATATGGCTGGCACCATGTGTGAAGTGTGCAATGTAACCTAAGTGCTGAAGCCACTGGGGGTGTGTACCCTTGCGTGAGTTTCAGATAGAGGCTGTGAACTGTCAATTGTCCATGTAAGTAATCAGAGGGCACTCCTCAATATCTTGTCAGAAGTAACACACTGCTTCATAAACTGCTAGTAGCTTTTAATCAGTTGCTGACTTTTTCTATTCTAAAGGTGACAGCTTGTGCAAGAAAAAATGGATTGGTCGTTGGACACACACCCTCCCTGCCCCCTCCCCCCACCCCTCCTCTGTCTCAAGTCCTAGTTGTACAACAACATCAATAGCAGAGTCACTCAAGTCTGCTGTCACGATGAGCTGTGTGACAGGGAGGAGTTGCACCAAAGTAATGGCTGAGACAAGACAGTCTTCCATGCATCTGAAAGTGGATTGCATCTCTGAGGTCCACGTGAGTTTACATCTGCCAAAAAAAGTGTTCTTGCCAATGAGGACTTGAGTGACTAACACCTGAACTGAATCTGCCTGCAAAAAGACTTGGTGGTAAAAATGAACCATGTGTAAAATCTGGTATAGTGCATGGTAGGCCAGCGATATTGTTTATTGTCACAGAGTTCCCACAACCTCTGTCCATAGAGTGATTCAGAGACAAAAGATAAAAAGCTGAAAATGTTTTGCCTCTGCTCTCACAAAACCTGCAAATGTGTTGCAGGCATTTTAAAATACAAAAATACTCTGCAATGAAACACATATAGTAGAAATTTGCCTATCCTATCACCTATCACACTTCTAGAGACCAACACTGTCAGCACATATTTCAAAACAGAGAGAATACATAGCAACAATAGGTTTAATGGTGTCATGGACTTTAATACTGTTTAGAATATTGTGAAAATGGGCACAGCTTAATGGCAGTATTAAGTTGCTCTTGAAAAGAATGAACACCAGAAAGAACATCTGTGCTGAGCATAAGAAAATTGATTTTTATGTTTTGATTTTCTGTTATCTGGAATCACCAATGTGAAGATAAGACCTTATGTACTGAATCAACTGTGCTGCTACATTATCAAATGTATAAAGGTGAGACAATTTGTGGATGTTCCATAAATACCCTCAAGACAAATTGAAATGGTAGAATTTAATAAAGAAAGTCTGTGGCGGTGAGACACTATGTCAAGTGGAGAGAGAGAGAGAGAGAGAGAGAGAGAGAGAGAGAGAGAGAGAGAGAGAGAGAGAGATAGAGAGAGAGATAGAGAGGAGTGGACTGCATACGTTCTAATTAATGTTCACCAACCTGCAGTCTTCTATAGTTCTTGCACCTGTGCAGAAAACAGGTCACGAATCCATAATCTTGAAGCTGTAATAACTCTTAGCAAGGAATTGGTATTGTAAAAATAATTAAATTTTTAGTTAGTTTTTTTACACAGGATGCCACTTGCTTTTTATTAGCAGAATACAAGAAACTGCATGGTTATAGCTTATAGCCCACTTTACAAACCACAAAAAATTTCTGTTCTTCACACTTTCATAGAAAATAAACAAAACAATCAACTGCACATTTATGTAATTACTGTCAAACTGCTCTCAGTTACATGCCCAAATAATCAGATATTGTTAATTAAGTTTTTAACCAACACCGACTAAGGCAGACAACATGTCTTTCTTCTGAGACTGCCGAACCAGCTCCAATCCTACAGCCGAACCACTTCACCCACCATCCAAGTTATTCATGGTCCAAAGATCTCCAAAATGCTTCATCTGCCTTTAAGCTTAGCAATTGTTTATTATTCTGCAATTAACTCTTTTGAAATAATGAAATGATAGCTTGCTATTGAGAGATGCTTTTATAGGAAAGGCAAGTAAATCCACTGTTTAGTTTTTCTAATATTAATAGCAGAAGTTTATCATTTTGGTGCACTACTTCTGAATGTAGCAGCCAATCATGAAGAAGGACCACAATTTAGGCAGTCTTTCCCATGGTACATGAAATGAACAAATCATCTGTCACTGGTTTCTCACATGACATTATGTCATCCTCCTACTGCTGCCTTCTCAACTGCTCTAAGAAGAGCTTCAAGTAGCTGACTATGATGACTACATAGCCAGAAATATTAAATATCTCCCACCTTCTGAGGTTTCCAAAAATTGGGATGTTCACAGACAACATTCAGTTTTAGAAATAGGGTAATGTTTATAAATTTTTCAATTATCGTCTATCATGAGCCATAACATTTCACTAATCTTGTGATTTGTTATTGTTTTTCAAAAATGGAATCTGCTTTATTTTTTCACTCTCATGTTATTAATTAACTTATATAATCATAGACCAAATTATTTTATTCTTAGAAAAAGCTGATTGTCACCTTCAGTGAATTTGTGTAAAACCTTATATCCCAAAATCATTACTCTTCACTTACACTTTCTATATTAATTACATTATTCTTTTAATACGTAAGATTTTCAAAGTAGTATTAGGGCATCTTTACGAGGTTAGTAGCCTTTTGTTAACTTTCTATCTGTCATCTCTGCTAGGCTATTCTATAGCAGTCCAGTATCTCCTAGTCAAGTTTCAGTCACAGAATTTTGTACTGCTGTTAAGCTACAATGGACATATTGCCACCCATTACATTCAACAAAATATTTCTCATGAGAAGTTAAGTTGCTATACACATTTGGAGGACTGCTGTTTGTTAGATTCAACAAAATATTTATCATAAGAAGTTACAGTTCTATAAACTATAAACACATTGCTATCCTTTCGATTTGACAAAATATTTGCATAATCAGATGCTTTCATCATTCCAGTTCTTACATTTCTCCTCACTGATATGTTGGCACAATGCAGTTCTGTACTTATTTAAATATGAATGCATCATAAAGACTCTCACTTCACAGGGTTACAAATAGAACAAACTTAGTGCCCATACATTCCCAAATGTTTGGAGCCAGAAGAACATTACACTCACATCTTAAACCAGAAACCTTAAACCAGAACATGTGCAAGCAACCCACAACAGCATTCCATATTGATATTTGCTGGCCGCTGTGGCCGAGCGGTTCTAGGCGCTTCAGTCAGGAACCGCGCTGCTGCTACGATCTCAGGTTCGAATCTTGCCTCGGGCATGGATGTGTGTGATGTCCTTAGGTAAGTTAAGTTTAAGTAGTTGTAAGTCTAGGGGACTGATGACCTCAGATGTTAAGTCCCATAGTGCTCAGAGCCATTTGAACCATATTGATAATTCTGTTGTCCGTAATGTGGTCTTGCATTGTGAAACTCCAAACTTTCCCAACTGGTGTTGAGATCAACAACTGTCAGTCCAGTCTACCATCTCCAGCCTCAGCATACAGGCGCAGTACAATTCCATGTAACAATACAAAGTGTCTTAAATTAGTTTCCTAATAATTTTAAACAAATTTTAAATAAATATATTTTCATACACTTTCACAATATAAATGCATACTGTTTTGTTTCGATTTTGGCTGTTATAAACAATGCCACTGTTTACATCCTACCAAGAGAGTGGTTTATCATTGTTTTTGTTCTGATCACAGCTGTATCCACTGTATCCACTAGAGTCGTGCGTGACTGAGTACGTGAACACAAAATACAAGATGGGGCGAGCACACCCAAACTAGATAGGCTGCCTGCACTAGTTCTAGTGTCACCGAGCATAGAAGCCATGACCGAATACATAGCACGTAACTTCAAACACATTACACGTGTCATTATCCGTGTGAGACTGCAGCCAGTATGGACTTCTCATTTGTGGAGTGTCTCTCTCTGTAATCATGCAGCACGAGGAAGCCAGTGCTTTAAGACCTAAGATTGGAACCAATGTTAACACATTGAAGGAACGGGAAGGGCTAAAAAGCCAAGTTTGGAGTACATTTCTGTTGGTTGTAGACGAAAACAGTGCATCAACTGGGTACGTATCATGCATAAACTGCTCCACATTATTGTGTTTCCTGCCGGGAAGCATTCGTTTAAAGAAACACTGTTGCAGGAAACCTCACAAGATACAGCTCCTTCACGGATACCGGCAGTAATAAAAAATAGTATTACAGGAAAATGTGTTGCAATGTGTGCTAAGAATATGAGACCTTTTAGTGCTGTTTCCGGTGAAGGTTTCAGAGAACTAGGTCAAGAATTAATACATCTAGGGGCGCATTATGGAGAAGTTAACATGGCAGATGTCATGCCACATCCCTCTACTATAAGAAGAAATGTCAAAGAACAAGCTGATGCAATGTGAAACAGCACAATGCCTTCTGTTATTGTGGAAGTTATTAATAAAATAAGTGCAGCAACAGTTGATATGTGGTCTAATTTGCATAATCAGGTGCACTATTTGATGCTTACAACACATTACATTAACACAGATTGGTCTCTTGTGAACAATGTTTTATTTACAACAAAATTCCCTAACGTTAAGAAGATGGGAGTAAATATTATGAAATAAATTGAAGAGAGGATGGCTGATTGGGACATTTTGCCACACATGTTGCACAGTTTTGTTTTTGTCTCCGACCAGGTCGCCACTGTAATAAAGGCTTCAAAAAATCATGAAAGGCTTCCTTGTGCTGCTCATTGTATAAACACAGCACTTAACCATACTTTCGATAAAAATAACTTATTGTTAAATCATGCTCCGAACATTGCATCAAACAATAAATACTGCAAAATTCATTGTAAGCGACATTAAGAAAAGTGGCTCCTGCTCGTCTTTGAAATCATCATTGAAACAAGAGGTCTGCAAATGCTGGAACAGCTTGTACATTATGCTGGAATCCTTACACACTTAGTATAACAAAGTTGCTGCTGTGCTGATGGAAAAGGTCTCCGCTTACAGATTGCAAGGATATGATAATGAGCTTGCAGGAAAAACTGCTCATTTTCTGAGACCATTTAAAGAGGCACAGCTGAATTAGAAGGCGAAAAAGAATTGACAATTCAGTTAGTTCTTCTGTGGTTTCACAAACTGCAACAAATGACACTGACTGTCAGGTGAGTAATTACTGCATTTAAAAGAACTGTTTCATTATGATGAACAATGGATTTATAATTAACTAGCGTAATTGATGTGTACTAACAGATATATATTTTTTAACACGAGGTACAGAGGATTAAAAATCAAGTCTTGACTTTCATTTGTGCAAAGACTGTGATCACTTCCAGATGTAAAATTGCTACGTCTTCTATCCGCAATTGTACTGAACTATCATTTTACTTTCCAAGTGCCTTATGAATTTAGCTGTGTCACGTACTCGCTCTTGGAAATGTTACTTTTGTATTGAATGAGAGAGAAAGAGAGAGTGAGACAGAGATAAATACATTGTGTGTGTGTGTGTGTGTGTGTGTGTGTGTGTGTGTGTGTGTGTGTGTGTGCGCGAGAGAGAGAGGAAGATGAGAGAGAGAGAGAGAGAGAGAGAGAGAGAGAGAGAGAGAGAGAACAGACGAGCCGTGACCAGTCAAACATTAAGCATTGCAGCACTCTAGTATCCACTATTTACAAACAGTTGAGTACTTTTGTCTTATGAGATTTCCATGCCAGTGTTGTGTCTGATGTCAACAATATGTGTACTCCCTTGTATTTCATGTGCCCTGTTTACATGGGGCTCCCTAAGCTGGAATTCATAAGCTGATTTCCCAATACCACTTCTGGGTGGTCATGTAGAACTCGATTCTGGAAACTTGCTTTTGGTTAACAGTTTTCCAATTCCACAATTGATTTTTGCTCCAGTGTAAATTCAGCTGGTTTTGAAATGTCCTTGGGCTGTCAGATTTCGTTTTGTTTTTAAAAATTTTCAGCTATGGATGGAGTGGCATTTTGTGCATTGAAAGATAATTAGTAATATTAGACTGAAGCTGTTTAAACCTTGTCTAATGGAACAGAAACAGTGACTGTGGTGACTAGATCATAAACTGTTAACAGCTGTTTTCTAGGTGTCATACTTAACTGAGAAACCATTTTGTCCATAAACACTCAGTTTACATGGGGCTCCAAAAACCAGATTTCATAAACCAATTTCGCAATACCGCTTCTGGGTGGTTGTGAAAAACACTTCAAAATCAATTCTGGAAATCCGCTTCTGGTTGCCAGTTCTCCAATTTCACTATTGATTTTTGATCCCATGTAAATGCAACCAGTTTTGAAACATGCAAGGATTGTCAAATTATTTGTTTCTGAATATTCAGTTAATATGGATTCATTATGCAGTGAATGAGAAACAGAAGCATTAGACTGAGCATGACTCTGTCTAACTGTAATATTTAAGCGAAGAGAAATAATGATTGTGTTGACTGAAGCAGCAACTGGATCAGCTGTTTTCCAAATGTTGTATTTATTTGGGCATCTGCTTCAGAGCTTAACATATAAACAAAATAGCAAAAAATGTTTTTAGAAATTCGATCTTCATCTTTCAGAAGATGTTTCACATGTAAATGTAGTAAAATACTACTTAATGGCTGATTTACACATCATATTTTTCCTTTCCTCCTTCACTCTATATACATGATTTGTCCCTTTTCTTGTCACCTAATAATCATACTTATCCTTTCTCTCTATGTAAATAAATGTCCAACTTTTTTTTGCCTAATCTATAACTCACCAGTTACCTTTTTCCTTCTCCGTAATCAATTGGTTGACTTTTCTGTTGCCTAAGAATCATAACTCTCCATTTGCCATAAACCTCTTTGGCGGGACTATTCTTAGCATATCAGTGTGCCATAAATAATTACCACAGAAACTGCTTCACCATTTCAGTTCATACCAAAGAGTAATGATATGTCTCTCTTGACACATTTCATACATCTTCTCAAGACAACTTTTAGTTATTCCCAGTATTTTTGCCACCAGAATTTCTGCTATTGTACATTGTACCTGGTTTAGCATCATCCTCTTCTTCTACAAGCTTTGGCTTATTTTTATGTATTATTTCATCTGTGTTATATACAATAGCCCTTGTCTTGCTCCTTTTCTTAAAATGTTTTCAAACATAAAGGGTTGTTTCTTGTTGTTATAAATTCTTAAAAATTATTCCACTACATATTTCATAACATGTTTCTTGTTGTGTGCATTAATATGGTACTGATGTCTTGTTGTAACCAGATACTGTGTTCTCTTGCTGATCTAGCTGTAATCTTATACCTCATATATTCTAGCCCATCCACATATATTTTGTCAAATGTTTGTTTTTCACCTGTGCTGTGGAGATGTTTATTCTGCTGGTTACTTTGTTTTTGTCGTAGTTTCTTTATTTGTTGTCACATTCAGTGTAAGGAAATTTTCTCTTCATAACCTTGAAAGTAAAGAATATTAAAGAAGACAGATATAGTTCTCAACAAAAGAAGGGAAGTACTAACAGCAGAAAAAGAAAATGAAGTATGCTGTCGGTTAACTCGGGCATCTGGTAATCATCAATTACGTAGCAATACAAAGACTGTCATTGTCCCCAGATGGTTAGTGGATGCAATAGTTTTTAATGTCACTGATTGACATATCATATAATAATTGTAATGATGGTATTTCCATTGTAGAATGAGACACTTCTTTCACAACTTCCTCAAATTCAGCCATGCAATCTACCCCAAATGATGCTTCTTACAACTGAACTGACAGCTTTGTCTCCCATAGATGAATGAAGTATACTTTTAATCATTTTTTGCTAGTGGCTCTGAAAGAAGCTATTGACTGATATTCTGATGCCATTGAACTTTGGGTCAGGACCTTGTAGTACCTTATTTCTACCCATTTGTGGTATAATGGCATTTTCAACATCAAACCTTCTGTTCACAACTACTTCACCTCTCACTTTGTTTTGTGCGCTGCAAGACCAGTGTTGACTCAAAAATGCTTGAACAAATTCTTTATCTGTTTTACATGTGTTACTGACCATTTTCCCCATGATTTTGCTTTTCCTTCTAACCTATTGGCAACGAATATGATTTTTTTTTTTTTTGTTGTTCTGTCATGTCTTTGGGAATGATGCCATCAAACTGTCTAATGAAGGCTGCTGGGAGTGTAGTTACCTCACTAGAGAAATGATGGAACTTATACACATTAACATGATTTGCTACTTCACTGACATGAACACTACCTTTCCTTTTTTCTTATACATACCAAATTTTGACTTTTTATTTAACTTCATATTCTATTTTGTCTTGCATCTCAGGAAGTACTTTTTGCTTTATTTCTCACAGTTTGCCCTGAATCGCACTTATGTTGCCCTTACAAGAGGATTCTGTATTTGAAATATTATGACTAAGTATTTCATGGCTATTATTCCACCATATATTATTTTTATCACTACATGCTTTGATAGCTTTGCTTTGCTTTTGCCTTACATTACTAATGTCTTTAACTGTTGTTCGTGTTACTTCATTTTGATCCTTCAAATCCTGATTTATCTTTTTGATTTCATGGTCAACCTTCTGATTTATTTCTGACTTACAAACTTCTAATTTTTACCCCATTCTTTGGCTTCATAATCTGTTTTCTTCCAACATCCCTCAGTTTTAGCTTTGAGATTTGTAACTTTTTGTTCCAAACCATTGAACTTAGTGTTAAGTTGAGTTATTCATACATTAACTTCTTGTAACACCTCATCTATTTTCACTATTTTGTTATGCTCAGCGTCTGTTTTTTGTATTTTTTGTTCTTGCAAAATTAATTTTAGCATAGATCTCATATCTTCAACATCATCCCAAGTTGGTAAAGTGTCAGCTGTTGCTATACCATGAATAAATGTATGTAATTCATCTGTTGGTTCATTATTAATGTTGACATCAGAGTCATTCCCTCTGGGATCATCATTCCAATCATTACTTCATTTTGACTAGATACTTCGCATACAGGATTTACATTATCATTGTCTGGCACTAAATCTACGCTTTTATTGTCTTCATTATTAGTTAACTCTACATTCACAGCAAAAGCACTCATGGTTACTTCATAATTCTCAATGAGATAATTGGTTATTGAATATATTCATCACCAAAGTTTGAATCTATGTTTTTACTTGAATTGTTTTTGACTAAATTTGACATATCGTGAAATCCATTCCTGACTTAACTATCATTTATTTGTATCTGACCCAGCAGATTGTCACTACTACCATGCAGCTGAACTCTTTCTCAACTTCTGAGAGTCTGTATCATTTCCTTTTCTCCAAGCATTTTACTAATACTTATGTTCTAATTACAAATTTTAGACTGTTATAAGCAAGTGCAACAATTACACTACTTTTCTTACTCAACTTACTGCCGCTGATTCTTGGAGTTGTGGGCTGCACTGCTGGCTGCAACTCTACTGTTGTGGTATGCTGAAGCTCTCACTTCAAACACGCCATGTACTGTTAACAGTGCTGGCTGCTGCTTGCTGTCACAACTTGCTGCTGCTGCACCTGTTCTCCGTGGTTGTTTCATGCTGCTCTGCTTGTTACATCGTATTACAGCATGATGAAACTTGAAATGATGATTTTTAACATAATCTCACAGATCAGACACACAAATGTTAACTTTTATTCTTGTTGCATTTAAGCAATTACTATTCTTGCCTTGTACTGATGCCACTTTGAGGAATCAAAAAGTGGTCATTAACAGTTCTTATGAATCACAGTTCTTACACAGTTTGCTGTTTGGTTACAGTTCACAGTTGTCAAATAAAATCTAGCCTCATAATTCCAAATCACTTTGCCTTGAAAGACTCCTTGCAAGGGATGCCATGAATGGCAAATAAAGAGAGAGATAATATCCCTTCCTTCAAAAATTCCTTACCTTCATACATCCTCTGTACTACCACACATGACGTGTCACTGATCTCCTTTGTACTAAGACTGCAGTACGCATGAGTTGCCTATTTTCCTTGACTGCTCTGAGTGTAATGCATAAGTTCCAATTAATGTTCACCAATCTGTAGTCTTCTATAGTTGTTGTCCCCTGCATGGAAAAGAGCATGTAGGTTGTGAATGTGTTATATTTGGGCTGTAATAAATTTGTAGCAAAGGAACTGGTATTGCATAAGTAATTAAGTTTTTAATTATTTTGCTTATATGGGATGCCATTTACTTTTCATTAGCAGAATATGAGAAACTGCATGATTATAGTCTCCTTTACAAATCACAAATAATTCCCATTCTTCACACTTTCATAGAGAACAAACAAACAGTCAATTGCACACTTGTATAATTACTGTCAAACTGCTCTCAATTACATGTTCAAATAACCAGAGATTCCTAATTAAGTTCTTAACCAATATCAACCAATGCAGACAACATGTCTGTCTTCTGAGACAGCCAAACCAGTTCTGATCTTACAGCCAAACCACTTCACTTGCCATCCAAGTTAGGCACAATCCAGAGATCTCTGAAGTGCTTTGTCTGCCTTTATGTTTAGCAGTTGTTTATTATTTTGCTGGTAATAAACAATTTTGAAATAATGGGATGATCATCTGCTATTGAGAGATGCTTTTATATGAAGGCAAGTAAATTCACTGTGTAGTTTTTCTAATATTAATAGCAGAAGTTTATCATTTAGGTGCATTACTTCTGAGCACAGCAGCCAATCGTGGAGAAGGATCACAATTTGGGCAATCTTTCTCATGATACACATACTGTATAAACCATCTGTCACCGGTACCTCTTGCCGTATTGTGTCATCTTCCCACTGCTGCCTTCTCAACTGCTCTAAGAAGAGCTTCTAATAGTTGGATATGATGGCTGCAAGGCCAGTAATATTACAACTTGCATTTTCACTGGGAAAATCATTCAAAAAATCCTCAGTGAGTATTGGAAAAATGGTTATTGTGAATTGCTGGGAGGGACAAGAAAACAAATGAATGGATCAGGGAACAGACTGGATTAAAAAATGTAGTTAAGGCCACAACGAAAATGAAAATTTGGTGGGTGGGACATGAAACCAGATGAATGAATGGTAGTTGAACTGGGACACTGCTTTTCTATATTTAAAGAGATAAGAAAAGACCATGAAGATGATCCAGTGGAAGGTAGGCATACAACAAAATAAAATATGTAGCAGCAATGTTATTGCATATATCTGAAGACCATAATACACGGAAATCTCCAGAGGAGGTTTTCTATCCAACAGTCAGAGTCAAAAGGCTGCACACAGAAACTAATATGTGTCATGTTACACTATTGTTTAGTGTGTAGTATGTTTGTGCAATAACGTGCACCAAGTAAGCTAGAAAAGTCATAACAAGATGTTAACAATGTGCTGTCCATGCCCAGTATGAATCAGTATGGGCTCAGATATGCTAAAGTTCTCAGAACAATTTAAGAATTCTGTGCAGCTCTCTACTTAAAGATTTCATAGATAGGGCATTCAATGAAATTCTTCATTGAATACAAAACCTGACAAACTTACACATTCTTTAAAATTTAGTGAGATACACTGCATTATTGACTTTGGAAAAATATGAAGGTAATGATCATAAATAAAATTAACACACACAATTTTCTGTGGAGCGAGATTTAAAGCCAGCCTCTTAAGACTCAGGTGTAGTTGAAAAAACAGTACTGTGATGCTGATAGTAGATAATAAAATGTAAAAACTGTCCATAACTAATGATCAATGTATTTGAAAATGATACACTGTTTATGCATACAGAAAATGACATGACACTTTAACACACTGCCCTGTGCAGTAGCATTTTATTTGATGCAGAGATCAGGAAGCATGTTTATAACCCAGAATCTAAAGCATAAATATGCCAAGAAAAGTTTTGGTAGAATGTAAATAATTTAGGAGTAAAGGGACCACTCTCTGAAGTGTAGATGAATTGAGTTGTCAGCAGACACACAAAAAATGTAAATGTGTCAGCTTTCTGGAAAATTCCTTTATTGAGCAATGGAACATGCAGCTGAGCAACTACATGGTACTGGTCAAACACACTATGGTAGGATTGCAATGCATATGTGAACTGGTGTGGGTTATGTTGGGTGGGGTGGGTAGAGGTGGCCAGCAACTCTGGTAGAAACAGGACAGTTGATGTGTGAATAGGAATGCACTATGTGGGGTTGTAGGGGGGGGGGGGGGAGGGGGGGGCGGTTAGAAGGAGGACAGAAATGAAATGAGCGTATGGCATTATTGACTGGGAGGCACCATCGGGGGAAGTCCGGTTACCGAGTACAAGTCTTATTTCAGTTGACACCACATTGGGCAATTTGGTTGCCAGTGATGAGGATGAAATGATGATGAGGACAACACAACACCCAGTCCATGAGCGGAGAAAATCTGCAACCTGGCCAGGAAGCAAACCCGAGCCTGCTGCATGGGATACAAGCAAGTTACCACCCAGCTAAGCAGGTGGACGGAAAAGGAATACAAGCACAGGCACTGGACCTGGTGAGTTAATAGAGGAAACGATGATGATGATGTGAAGGCACAGGGGGTGGGGGGTTGGGGGTGGATAACAGGACAGAGGAAGGGAGAGTGTTGGGTAGGATGTATGGGTGCAACGAATTAATGGAGACTGAGATTAGGAGGATTACTGCTTACCTCACCTGACGCCGCCGCCCCCCCTCCCTCCAGTTCACCTACCAAACTGCAGACTGCAGTGAACCTAAAATAGCACTGACTGAGTAAGGATTATAAGGCTATGACAAAGCAACAAAAAATATAACTGTACTATCATACACATTTTGAATCTTCAAAAGAATTCTTACGTATTGCTGCTTATGTTGGATTCCTTTCAGTGTGGTCTCTACTAATAAGGTCAGACTATTACAATGATTTCATATATGCACACATTAAAAGTAACTTGTTAAGTTCCTGAACTCTAGCAATGAAACTATGCTCTAGTTCACCATATACTCCAGAGTTTCCCCTATGGAAGCAGTAAGAGCTATGCCATACTAGCCACTTCAGCTATTTGACTTAGTACAATCCTTCCCTAGTATCTGTAATGAAACCAAAATTTCAACTCTCTAGAAGTCAGTTTAACTGCCTTTATTCCAGTTTTTGTAAAAAAAAATTGAACTGGAAGATCTCTGGACTTCATGCGGGGATGCCTCAGTTTGTACCCAAGCAAAGCACCATGAATTAATTCTCATTCAAGAATCTGCATTCATTCATCTCGTGTCCAATGAACTCTCAGTACATATGAAAATCTGAAATTTTGGTAATTTGATACTGTGAAGTTAATAAGCAATTCTTGAGCTATTATTGGCTTATGTAGTGGGTTGAGTAGTTACATGAACTTCTCATAGTTAAAGAATTTGTCGGGCAGCATATAAATGGAGATAACTTTTACTGAGAACAGCTGCTTATAATGTAGTAACTAGGGTGAAATAACAGGGTCAAAATTTCTAAAATACAGACATTGCATCTCCGTCTTTGGCCTTTGGCAAACTTAGGCCACCATTCTAGTAGAGGTAATAGCCCTTTGACACAGAGTCCTCAGATGGTTTAAAGCAGACTTGGCCAAACAGCACTCCGTGGGTATGTGTGCTCCAGCCATGTTCCTGCCTAGTGTTTTTGATTGGAATGGAGATTGCAGTGAGGGGTGAGAAGGGAAGAGGGAAAGGAAGGGCTTAGTCAGATGCCACTACAGCTGGACAGCTGCCTTGTCACATGTCATGCAATTTGCTAGCAATATTAGCTGTTTTAAATTAGATTTTTCTGCCTAAGGAGTTCTTTGCTATCTGCGCAATTGTGCAGAAAAAGAAAAAGTAGAGAAGTCACACCATTCAATGTGAAATCTGAACTGCTTTATTTTTCATACTATTTGAAGAAACCTAAATCAGGATGGCTGGATGTGGGACTGAACCATTGTCCTTCCGAATGTGAGTCCAGTGTGATAACCACTGTGCCCCCTCACTCAGTGAAATCGAGAGTATTTCATAATAAATATACCAGGCAAAGCAAAGACATTCCACACTTCTGTCTTAATGATCAACTATTTGCATCGGTGCATTGCAGTCAGACATAAATGTATCATATGGAAAAATCAGCTTCAGCTTTATGACTTCTCAGAACTTGACGCAGGCATTTGTTGATCAGATATGACTAATGTTGTTTCAGTAATTGAAATACTTCATTATGTGTTGTCAAAGAGATCGCAAGATTTTCCTCATTTGAAAACTAATTTCAATTATTCCTGGGAATGTTTTTACTTTTGAATGTTGATGTAGCTCATTACTTCCAGCTTGAGCTGACAACATACAGTGTAAAACCCAGATCAATGACCTGTATGTCTAATCCAGGAATTTAGAAGACCTCTATCAAATGTTACCCTGGGAACAATGTCAGACTACCTGCTAATATTACACTAATGGGCATTAAAATTGCAACACCAAGAAGAAATGCAGACGATAAACGTGTATTCATTGGATGAATATATTATACTAGAACTGACATGTGATTACATTTTCACACAATTTGGGTGCATAGATCCTAAGAAATCAGCACCCACAACAACCACCTCTTGCCGTAATAATGGCCTTGAAATGCCTGGGCATTGAGTCAAACAGAGCTTGGATGGTGTGAACAGGTACAGCTGCCCATGCAGCTTCAACACGATACCACAGTTCAACAAGAGTAGTGACTGGCGTATTCTGATGAGCCAGTTGCTCGGTCACCACTGACCAGATGTTTTCAATTGTGAGAGAGCAGGGGAATGTGCTGGCCAGGACAGCAGTTGAACATTGTCTTTATCCAGAAAGGCCCGTACAGGACCTGCAACATGCAGTCATGCATTATCCTTCCGAAATATAGGGCTTTGCAGGGATCAAATGAAGGGTAGAGCTATGGGTCATAACACATCAGAAATGTAACATCCACTGTTCAAAGTGCCATCAATGCGAACAAGAGGTGACTGAGACATATAACCAATGGCACCCCATACCATCACGCCAGGTGATACGCCAGTATGGCGATGATGAATACGCACTTCCAATGTGCGTTCACCACGATGTCGCCAAACATGGACGCGACCATCATGATGCTGTAAACAGAACCTGGATTCATCAGAAAAAATGATGTTTTGCAATTTGTGAACCCAGGTTCATCGTTGAGTACACCATCGCAGGCACTCCTGTCTGTGATGCAGCGTCAAGGGTAACCGCAGCCATGGTCTCCGAGCTCATAGCCGATGCTGCTGCAAACATCGTTTAACTGTTCGTGCAGATGGTTGTTGTCTTGCAAATGTCCCCATCTGTTGACTCAGGGATTGGGACGTGGCTGCATGATCCATTACAGCCATGTGGATAAGGTGCCTGTCATCTCGACTGCTAACTATTCGAGGCTGTTGGGATATAGAACGGCGTTCCGTATTACCATCCTGAACCCACCGATTCCATATTCTGCTAACAGTCAGTGGATCTCGACCAGCGCGAGCAGCAATGTTCAATATGATAAACTGCAATCATGATTGGCTACAATATGACTTTTATCAATGTCTGAAACGTGATGGTACACATTTCTCCTCCTTACACGAAGGATCACAACAACATTTCACCAGGCAATGCAGGTCAACTGCTGTTTGTGTAAGAGAAACCCGTTGGAAATTTTCCTCATGTCAGCACATTGTAGGTGTTGTCACCGGCGCCAACCTTGTGTGAATGCTCTGAAAAGCTAAGCATTTGCATATCACAGCATCTTCTTCCTGTTGGTTAAATTTCATGTCTGTAGCATGTCATCTTCATGGTGTAGCAATTTTAATGGCCAGTAGTGTATTTCAGTATTTGTTTCAGTATATGTGTGCATAATTTTTTGATTTCTCTTATGAAATTGACAAATTCTCACCAACTTTTAGGTTCAATACATTCTAGTCTGTGTAATTCCATGTGCTTGATTGTATCGTGAACTGTAGTTCCAGGTATTTTACATATTCTAAAATCAAAATGAGTGCAAATTTATAACCACCATAACACAATGTTTAAAGCCTGTATATAAAGTTTTTTGTAGTTCTGTTCATTTTATTAGCACTATCAACTTACTGAATTAATTAAGTAATAAAATTATAGCTGTGGCAGAAAAATAAAAAGTTGAAAATAAAAATCCAATGGCAATGTCCTGCACATAAAAATGTGCTGCATAGTCCCTCTTGGAAGTACACTCCTGGAAATTGAAATAAGAATACCGTGAATTCATTGTCCCAGGAAGAGGGAAACTTTATTGACACATTCCTGGGGTCAGATACATCACATGATCACACTGAAAGAACCACAGGCACATAGACACAGGCAACAGAGCATGCACAATGTCGGCACTAGTACAGTGTATATCCACCTTTTGCAGCAATGCAGGCTGCTATTCTCCCATGGAGATGATCGTAGAGATGCTGGATGTAGTCCTGTGGAACGGCTTGCCATGCCATTTCCACCTGGCACCTCAGTTGGACCAGCGTTCGTGCTGGACGTGCAGACCACGTGAGGCGACGCTTCATCCAGTCCCAAACATGCTCAATGGGGGACAGATCCGGAGATCTTGCTGGCCAGGGTAGTTGACTTACACCTTCTAGAGCACGTTGGGTGGCACGGGATACATGCGGACGTGCATTGTCCTGTTGGAACAGCAAGTTCCCTTGCCAGTCTAGGAATGGTAGAACGATGGGTTCGATGACGGTTTGGATGTACCGTGCACTATTCAGTGTCCCCTCGACAATCACCAGAGGTGTACGGCCAGTGTTGGAGATCGCTCCCCACACCATGATCCCGGGTGTTGGCCCTGTGTGCCTCGGTCATATGCAGTCCTGATTGTGGCGCTCACCTGCACGGCGCCAAACACGCATACCACCATCATTGGCACCAAGGCAGAAGCGACTCTCATCGCTGAAGACGACACGTCTCCATTCGTCCCTCCATTCACGCCTGTCGCGACACCACTGGAGGCGGGCTGCACGATGTTGGGGCGTGAGCGGAAAACGGCCTAACGGTGTGCGGGACCGTAGCCCAGCTTCATGGAGACGGTTGCGAATGGTCCTCGCCGATACCCCAGGAGCAACAGTGTCCCTAATTTGCTGGGAAGTGGCGGTGCGGTCCCCTACGGCACTGCGTAGGATCCTACGGTCTTGGCGTGCATCCATGCGTCGCTGCGGTCTGGTCGCAGGTCGACGGGCACGTGCACCTTCCGCCGACCACTGGCGACAACATCGATGTACTGTGGAAACCTCACGCCCCACGTGTTGAGCAATTCGGTGGTACATCCACCCGGCCTCCCGCATGCCCACTATACGCCCTCGCTCAATATCCGTCAACTGCACATACGGTTCACGTCCACGCTGTCGCGGCATGCTACCAGTGTTAAAGACTGCGATGGAGCTCCGTATCCCATGGCAAACTGGCTGACACTGACGGCAGCGGTGCACAAATGCTGTGCAGCTAGCGCCATTCGACTGCCAACACCGCGGTTCCTGGTGTGTCCGCTGTGCCGTGCGTGTGATCATTGCTTGTACAGCCCTCTCGCAGTGTCCGGAGCAAGTATGGTGGGTCTGACACACCGATTTCAATGTGTTCTTTTTTCCATTTCCAGGAGTGTAGTTGCACTGTGTTGCAAATATGTCTTCATTAAGTTTCCCACATCTGTAGCCTTCAGTATATAGCCATCTCATTCACAACCCTTCTCAGAACAGTGCAGAATAGGAGAAGCAGAAAAATTAGCAGAATTGGCTGTGGTGCAGAGTGTGGATGTGCACCAGGAGTGCAAATCTTGGCCCAGCCTGGTTTAAAGTGTCTCTCTTAGAGTAACAGACACAAAGGTCCATTCTGCAATACAAATTACACTTTCTCTATGTGAGTTATAGACTGATTTATGTTCAGCTAACCCATTTAGCAGTTAATATAGTAAGAAAAGTTCAGACAGAATGTAAATAATTTGGGAGTAAAAGACACCAGTCACTAAACAGCAGATGTATTAAGTCAATGCCGGCCACGGTGGTCTCGCGGTTCTAGGCGCGCAGTCCGGAACCATGCGACTGCTACGGTCGCAGGTTCGAATCCTGCCTCGGGCATGGATGTGTGTGATGTCCTTAGGTTAGTTAGGTTTAAGTAGTTCTAAGTTCTAGGGGACTGATGACCACAGCAGTTGAGTCCCATAGTGCTCAGAGCCATTTGAACCATTTTTTTGTTAAGTCATTGACAGGCACACAAAATGGAATGAAAACTTTTCTAGCTTTCTGAAGAGATACTGTGCCTGTTGACAAATCAATGACTCTGCTGTTCAGTGAGTGGTCCCATTTAACAGGAAGGGTTTCCTTATTCTATAAGATTTTGAGATTGCAGCCAGATCATGTTGACTTCTTGTTACAGTATGTTGGATGTCAACCATTCAGCTGTCTTCAGGTGAGTGTCTGTCACTGGAGACTGCTAGTTCATGGTGCTGTATTAATAAAAACTGGCATGGAGATGCATGCACATTGGCAGCCATCACAGGAGCACCCTCTATAAAAGTCTGCACCATCTATGGCATGCAGGGGCATGTGTAAAGGTGGAACTACATGTCTGCCCTCTGTTAAAATACAAGCTTGTGGTGCTAAAAACATACATCATATGTCACCAGACATGTCATTATATTTAAACTGTTTTCTCTTGGAAGAAATTAAAAAGATCACCTGGTCCCAAGCTTTGTCCAGTTGAAAGCCACTATCATGATTGATAAAATCTTGTGCTAGACATATTTCCACTGATTGTTTAATTACTGATGAATCCCAAAAGGATCTCACTGGGGCCAAGATTTTTGTGGCACAATAATCCAAAGAGTGTCCTGTCATAATGCAATGCAAGACTGACGGGGCTGTGAAGTCCGAGTCTGGAGTTCATGTTCAATGCATCTTTTGTTACAACGTGTATCATCTGAACTATGTAAGCTTTGCCACACTGGCAAAATTTTTTTGTAAATTCTGGCCTTCCACAGTCCTACATTGTACTTTACCAAACCAAATGAGGTGGTGCAGTGGTTAGCACACTAGACTTGCATTCAGGAGGATGACAGTTCAATCCCACATTCAGCCAACCTGATTTAGGTTTTCCATGATTTCACTAAATCACTTCAGGCAAATGCTGGGATGGTTCCTTTGAAAGGGCATGGCCAACATTCTTCCCCATCCTTCCATAATCCAATGAGACTGATGACCTTGCTGTCTGGGCTCTTCCACCAAATCAACCCTCAACCTCCTCCTTTACCAAACTGAAAAGAGCACAGACCTTCACCAGTGGCTGGAGTATCACTTTAACTAATGTCACCTTAGGATTCTGCCTACTTTAGGCAGAAGATTGCCAATGGAAGGAATGTCCTGGTCTTGAACAGCTCCTTATTATGTTGATGTTGATGACCATTATCTTTGAACACTGAGTGTAGATGTTCTAGCTCCTTTGTAAGGCTGTCACCATCAGAAATAACATGTTCCTGGTGCAACAATGTCCTAAGGACACTGGTAGTTTGTGAAGGCAGCTCAACGCTTGCAGATAGAGGTCTGTATGTGTGGGCTTTCTAACAATACCACCACTTGCAAAGTAGGTTAGAAATCAGATTAATAATGTTGTTCACGCAGCATATGTTCATCTTATTGGGCAACAACAAAGTTATTGACTGTGGATGGTATTGTCAGAATGGAAATAATCAAGTCACTGTAAAAAAGTCATTAATTTAATGGAGTCCCACATAGATTTCATCGAAGTTATTTTGGCTGATTATTGTTGATTCTAGGGTGATTCCACTTTGACTGCTACAAGGTACAGATCTGTATATTAGCAATATTTGAAGACCTACATTTTCCAGGTAATTCTTAATGATCAAACAATCCCAGATCAGAACAATGGAATATTAGAAATAAGTTTTGACTTGGTGTTCACAATCCACATTCTTATTAATATTCTTATAAAATCACATATACTTCTTAATTGTCACATCATCAAGAAAACAGTTTTGTATCAATCTTCATATATTTAATTTCCACTTTAACCAAACACAAGACTGGACTGTTCTTTTACAAAGCGAAATAACAACTTAACTTCTGCAAAGTGAAACAAAGACTGCTCTGTGCACATTCGCACCAAAACAGTTACAAGTAAGTCAAAGATTATGACAGTCTCACAGAAATGAATACACACAAGAACCATATCACTGTAATATATCGATACATTGGAGTACCTATACATTAATAAAACCAAATCTGAATATTGTCACAAAAATATGTCTGTTACTTCGCAGAAAAGTAGTACGATATTACTGGTATCGAGAACTGGGGTTGGGGTGCCGTAATGGTCACGTAAATAAAGAACCATTACAGCTAACAGTAGACAGAATGCTCTAATGTCCCATCTATGTTACTACTAATCAAGATGTTCAAAAAGGGAAGCAACTATCCTTGTTTATTTCCATCATAAACTGGATGTTCTTGTGGACTGAATTGAGATGTTGCAAGAAATATATTGCCACAAGACTCTCAGTTTAAGTTCTACTGAATCATATGCCATTTCCCCAAAGTCTTCAATAAAAAAGTTTGCTACCAGAGAGAACAGAGGACTGCCCATTGCAACACTGTCACTTTGCTCAAAACATTCATTGTCCAATAAAAAGTAGGTTGTGGAAATCCTCTCTCCCCACTGGTAAAGACTGGTGCTCTTCTCGGCTCAGTAAAGGACAATCTGGGACTGCAGAAGGTCAGGATTTACAAAATTTCTTGCCAGTATGGCAAAGCTTACTTAGGTCAGACAATAGGCTCAGTACATGAAAGGAGTGTTGAACATGGGCACCACACCTGCCTTTCACAGCCCAGTAAGTCAGCCATAGCTGAGCATTGTAAGACCACAGGACATTCTTTGGATTATTGTACCATTAAAATCTTGGCCCTGGCAAGATCCTTTTGGGAGTTAGTAATTAAATAATCATTGGAAATACGTCTAGCACAAGTTCTTACATATAATGACAGCGAGTGGCTTTCAACTGGACAATGCTTCGGACCAAGTGATATCTTTAATTTCTTTTGAGAGAAAACATTTTATTCATAACGACATGCCTGTCAACATCTGACATCTTTTTTTATCACTGAGGGCAGATGTTATGACAGAGGGCAGACATGCAGTTTCGCCTTTATGTGCCACAATTGAAACAGAGGGTGTGGATTTTTATAGAGGACACTCCTGTGATGGCCACTAATGTGCTTGCATCTCCACGCAAGTTTTTACTGTAAAGCTGACAACGTAATAGCAGTCTTCAGTGGCAAACACTCACCTGAAGATGGCTGAACAGTTGACAGCCAACATATTGTGGCAAGAAGTGAACATGATCTGGCTGCAACTAAAGCATCATGGAATATTCAGTATGCTGGGAAAACTTCAGGAATCACAAGATATTTATTTTTCCTTGTTCTACACTTTGGTGGACCTGACGTTCAAGATATTGTCGTCTTCAATGGATAGAACTTAACACTCCCCACCCCCCTCCCTACCCCCCCCCCTCCCCTCTCCCCATCACAACCACCACCCCTCACACCATGACGCAAATTGAACAAATAAAAAAATTAAATTGCAGTGAATTTTTTGCTTTCTGTTTGAAAGAAGATGAAGAAAAAGAAGAAGACGGTAAGTTCACAGTAGGTTAAATTCCATCCCATTTGCCAGGAGAGAATATGCCAGAATGGGCATGTGTCCATTGGACACCAAGATTCAGCCATATGTGTGAGAATTATTCTCTAATATCTTAGCCACAGTCAGAGAAATGCTTAATTTTCTTTAAAATAAAACTACAAAGAAAGAGAATGCGTCACCATTACTTATGTTCAGTACTGCTGATTAACCTGTTTATTAATAACTATTTATAGCTTTTGGAATTATTAGTTCCTCCCTTATGGAGGAAAATAAAAGTTCATTCATGTTCTGAAATAAAGTTGCATAACTAGTATATATATAGTTACAATAAGAGACGTCTACAGTTAAACAAGGATGATAATTACCTCTCCGTCATTTCTCAAATTTCCAATTTAACTAGCTTGTTCCTCTCAATTATGATATGAAGTGGCCTGTTTGTCTCAGGGTCTTGCACTGAGCTACTGAGTCTGAAGGCTTGCATACAACAACCACTTTAGAATTTCAGTTAGCCAGTGACATCTTTTTCAGATGCTTCATCCTGAATAACTATAGTTTCTATTTAACGTTAACAGTAATAAGAATGCCAGCAATTTTTGAAAAAATGACCCCATTTCTTTCTTTATTGCTTTTTATCTGTTAATTTCTTCTTTTTGTGAAAACAGGGATCATCGGGATTGACTTTCAGCTGGATATCAGAACAGTTGTGGCAGCACTTTTATCTTCAGTGTCTATGTTTCTAGGATTAAGCCGGGTGAGTGAACATAAACCCAAGCAAATCCTTTATGTAATATTGGTTAGACTTGAATATGAATATAGAATTATGGATTGGGCCTACCTCATTATTTGAAAATCTTGAAGCAGTGCACTGAGAGGCTATCAGACATGCACTTAAAAAAAAAAAAAAAAAAAAAAAAAAAAAAAAAAAAAAAAATTGTATTCTACATGTATAGTTCCAGATCACCAAACTGAGACACAAATCTTCATGATTGCGGAAAGACTCGATTCATAAAATTAACATCATACAAGTTAATAACAGATAAAATAAAATTTCCATGAATACTTTTGTAGCAGCACCTCCAATTAAGATAGGAAAAAGTTAGATTCAGTGGAATATTTCTGAGCGCACAAGTAACAGCCAGGTGTGGGTCTGTTGACAGCAAGTTACGCTTACCAGCAGTTGAGAAGTAGAGTGGAGGCCTTAGAACAGCTGAAAAGAGTAAACGCAGTGGTTTGCATGGCTCAAGTTATGGCAGAAGGGTCCCACTGACCTAACATAGGTGTTATGAGTACAGGACTCGGAGTAGCGCGTTACCAAAACAGAGGCCCACAGCTTCATATAAATAGGTGCCGGTTTTCTAACAAGGGGGATTCAAGTGTGACAGCTCTCCTGGACCACGAGGCGTGTCACACCACCGGCAACACACAGCAACAGACGGGGCGCCAGTGTTCCAGTGCACGACGAGTCAATGGTTCAACCCTCTTAGGCCAACGTGGAGTCCATAGCCAGCCAGCGGTGATGGCTCACTACTGGGGGCAGTCTTGTTGGCTCCCAACATATGCCAGCAGCAAAGGGCCACAGATTTGGCTGTTGGATCACAGGCGCTTGTTGTTGCCCACATTCTTAACCACAACAGCAGAGAAGCACGCAGCAGGCCACCCTGCAGCTCCCAGCAAGCAGCACTGAGGCAACAGGGATGAAGGCCCTTAAGTTGGCTGCCGGTGCTTTCTGACGTCGTCAAAACACCGCAGCTGTACATGGCCAGCACACCACAGTACCTTGCACCCATCACTGAGGCAGCTCTTCCATGCCAAGCTGTTTTGCAGACAGCAAAGTGGCATCCTCGTCATCATGGGTCCCCATGATGCAGACAGAGGGGAACACAGCACTGTAGCTGGGAATAATAAAATACTTGAAGATCATGACCAAGTTTTAATACAGCGCATCCTGATAGTTTCTATCCACGTCCAACTTTCCTCCACTGCATGCCAATGTCTACATTTGGTAGTGACAGCTACACTATGCAGACAACACATTGCTGAATCAGAATAGAACATGTGAACCATGAGGGAAGACTTTTCTGTTGTTTATATCTTATGTTTTATATTGTTACTTTCTAAATCCTGTTTTGCTTCATTGACCCAACTTGTGTGGACATCTTATCCTACAAATATTTGAAAATCTTATTAGTTAACCTACTGTCTTGCATTTGAAACAAATATCTGAAAACATGAGTCTTTTTTTCTCATTACATTTGAAATATTTTCTATATTTTGGTAAATTTCAGCAGTACTTCATAATTTCCAACCTTCTGCTATGTTTTGAGGTCTTAATATTTTTCTTATAATTCACCTTTCCAGTACTTCTAATTTATCTAAGTTATAGTTTAATGCCAGGCATTCACCCATATACAGGCATTATGACTTCACTACTGTGTTGTAAACCCTTATTTTTGCATTTTTAGATAGACTCTTTTTTATTATTTTTTGTGATGGCATATGCTCTTCCCAGTTTGTGCAAACTTTCCTCTATTGCAGATTTTTCCAAAGCATTTTCTTGGATTATCTCTCTTAGATATTTGATTTGTTTTACCCTTTCTATTTGACCAATACCTGTTCTAAAGGATTCTGGAGCATCCTTAACATTTGTTACATATTTTGTTTTTATGCAGAAATTATCATGCCAGTTCTGCTGGCTATTTCTTCTCGGAGATTTAGTTGTGTTATAATATATGCCACATTTTTTGGAAAGAACAGCAAAATCATCTGCAAATGTAAGACAGTTTATTTTGACCTATTTTCTTCCTCCTCCTAACCTTAAAGATGGGATGTTGAGTTCAAGAAACTTTTTGTTCCAAATTCTTACTATTTTACAAAGAACTGGTGATAGGCCATCTCCTTGTCATGCACTTGTTTTAATTTTGAAAGGCTGTGAAATTTCTTCTATAAATTTTACTTTACACACTTTATCTGTAAATGTTTCACAGATTAGATTTGTCAGTTTATATTTAAAGCGAAATTCTGAAATTATTTTCTCTATCATTTCTCTGTCAACAGAATCAAAAGCGTTTTGAAATCCACAAACACAACTACAATGTCCTTTGAATTAAGTACTCTGTGGTAAATTACTGACTTGGGATTAAATATTTGTTCTGAGCATGACCTTCTTTGCCTAAAACTACCTTGATACTGACCTAAATGATTGCCTAGTGTTGTTTCTTTTCTGCTTAATAAAATCTCGGAAAGTACTTTATACACTACTGGCAGAAAGAGATTCCTCTGTAGTTGTTTACATCCTGTATTTTGCAGCAACAATGACAATGTTTGTAGTGGATTTGTTGTTGTTGATTTGGGCATCTTATCATCTTTGATATAGAAAGTGGCAAAACGTAAACAATGTGATGATGTAGGCTGTCTGGAAATAACTGAACAACAAAGTAGCAGGAAAGGTTTAGTATCAAAATTAGTGTTCTGTGTGGATCCTGCAATAAATCTACCTTAAAAATTACTTCAAACATTGTGCATAATTCATATGACGTGAATTTGAAGTTAGTGTATCAATGCGTGCAATAGAAAAAGGAAAAAAAAGGCTACTCAAAGGTTTAGTGGTTTGAAGGACCTTCCTCCTCCTCCCAGTATGTTCAGCAAGTATATAAAAATACTTTTATGATGGTTGTGTCTAAAGCATCTATGAAATGTGCGGTAGAAGGAACTGTATAGTAGTGGAACCAGGGACATTGATGTTGCACTTGATGGGACATGGCAATGTTGAGGTCATCATTCCTTGAACAGTGTTGTAAGTGCTACTTCTCTGGAGAATGGAAAAGTTGTTGATGTTGAGTGCTTATTTAAGTACTGCCACACCTGCCATGATAACACTGAAGGACATATTGAACATCAATGTTCTAAGAATTATGACGATTACAGTGGAGCTACGGAGTATGATGGAGCTCTAAAAGTATTTCAGAGGTCGGTGCCCATTTATAATGTTAGATACATGAAGTATCTAGGGGATGGGGACTTTAAAGCTTTCAATAAAAGTAATGAGTTCATTGTTTATGGTGATACCTTTGTAACAAAACTGGAGTGTTGTGTACATGTGCAAAAGAGGATGGGTGCTAGATTGAGGAAGCTACAAAGATAGATTGAGGAAGCTACAAAGAGAAATGAAAGGAAAGTTGCTATCTGATGTAAAATCTCTGTCTGGCCAAGGCAGGTTGACAGAAACTGAAATAGACCTTCTCCAGAGTTGTTATTGACTGGCCATTAGATGAACTGCACCTCTGAATGACATTACAGCAATGAGAAAAACTGTATGGGCCACCTACTTTCATAAGTTGTCCATAGATGACCATCATGTTCACGGACTTCACCCTAAAAGAGCAGATTATTGGTGTAGTTACCAAAAGGCAAAATAAAGTGATCAAATATACCCTCATAAGCATTCTCTTCCTGATTCTGTTATGAATGAAATAAAACCAATTTTTAGAGACCTGAGTGACCATGTTTTGCTTGGTAAATGTCTTCATGGGGGCACTCAGAATACAAATGAAAATTTCAACCATTGCATATGGGAAAGATTACCCAAGAATGTTTTTGTAGGAATAGATACATTAAAAGTTGGCATACTAGATGCAGTGATATGTTTCAATGATAGAGTGATAGGAAGGTTGGAAGTTCGAGAAATTTAGGCATAAAATGTAGCTCTAATATGGAAGATCAATTGCTTGCATGTGATGGACAACGGGTGCTTGAAGCTGAAAGATTTGCTCTTCAACTTACCAAAGAAGCAAGAAGTGCTAAAAGGAATGCCAAGAGGAAGCCTGAAGATGAAGAAATGCTTCAGAATGAAGACTGTGCTTATGGAATGTTCTGAGGCACAGTTTAATTGGAATCATGTCTTCTGTCACAATTTCCTGCAAGTTGTATTTTTCAGAATTCAGATACAAATATTTCCTAAAGTTTATAAAGCATTTCTCTAATTTTTTTCTGTAACTTGCAATAATCCATACTTATTTAGTAGACCTAAGCTTTATTGCTGAATCAACTAAATTATAGAAAAAGATAACATCTGTATTAGGAAAAAAATTACAAAAATTAAAATGTGAGATGTGATATATTTTTATCCTTGTAATATACATAATAGGTTGAATTAAATAGGTATAATACCTCAGCCATCATGTCATGCATATCTGGTAAAAATTTGGTCTCCTTCAAATGTATAACACTGGATTAAATGGTACCTTAATTTCAGAAAGCAATTTGGAAAAATAAATTTCATCAATTTCTTTGTAATTTTTTAAAATAAATGTAAGCAGGTTAAAAAATATTCAGAATACTTCTAATTTGTCTAGAAAGTGTACTGCATTATCTGGTATCAACAAAAAGTCTGTAAAACATATACATTATAAACAGTGCCTGAAAGAAATAGGTGTTGATTTGTACATAATATTGAGCCGGAAAAGTACTCTGTATCTTTAACTCAATTATGCTATTTTAACTTTTGAACCAGACAATTGGTGTTTGGTACCCCTTCAGTTTCTTCTTAAAATTTTGGTAAAAGTCACGAGTATTATTTTTTGCAAAATTTTTGTCTTTTTCCAAGTTTCTCCTTTTCTGATTAACCTGGTTGTTTACTTCCTTTGTTGTTTAAGTTGATCACAATCTTCAATTTTCTTTGAGCATTTCCCTTATTTTTAGTCCTCTCTGCTATGGTTTGTTCCTAGATTTCATTCCACTATATTTTCCTTTTATTTTTTATTGACCCAAATGTTTTCTGTGCAGCATTGTTTATAGCTTTGGATATTTCTTGCCAGTTGCCATGTTTACCCCTTTAATTTCATCTTGATAGTTTTTATTGATTCTTCTGTAATAATAAGTTTGTCTGCATTATATTTTATTAACTTTTGTGACTTTCTTTGTTATTTATTAGGCAGGAATTTGATATTAATTTTAGAGAGGTAAAGATCAGAATCAGGTTCACCATTTCTTACTACTTTCTCCTTCATAGTTTTGATTGTACTTTTTTACAAAATAGCCATATGATCTAACTGAAATTCTCATAACATTGGGTTAGGAGGTATCGCATTTTAGTTTGCTAAAAAAGGTTGACAGTAGTTGCAAGTGAGAGTTTTGATACAAACTGATTAGCTTTGTGCCATTTACGTTGGCTCTTCTATGGGCTGAGTATTGTCCAATTCCATTTTTAAATTTCTTTTCTCTGCCTATTTGTGCACTGAAGTTGCCTAATGGCAATTGGTGTTCATCTTTGGAATTTTAGATATTTCAGTTTCTAAAATACCCCATAATTCCTCTTTTTTTATTTTTACTGTCATCTTCATTTATTGGTGCATGAAAATTAACAAGTGTGTATATCTTGTTTTTTGCCTTTAACTGACAGGAAAGATATTCTCTCTGAAGTGGATTTAATTTTTGTTACATTTCCTATTATACTTTTATGAACATGGAAAGCTATAGTAATGCCATCTGATTCGTAATTTGGATTGCTGATTTGTCTTTGAAGTTTCTGTAGTTACAAATATCTGCTGCATTTTCATCTACAAACAGCTAAAATATGAGTTTTGTTTTTGTCTAAAAGTATTAGTAGTTATTTTTGTTTACTATTCTTGATTAGAGAATTTATGTTTAAAATGTCTAGAAAGAATTTCTCTTTTAATTTTATTTTGGAAGGATCTAAGGTTGCTCCATTTCAACCTTCTGATTGCAGTTGTAGGGACTCCCCAGAACCCTTGGTCCTGATACAATGCATGGTGTAAT
Organism: Schistocerca gregaria; assembly: GCF_023897955.1. NCBI lineage: Eukaryota > Metazoa > Arthropoda > Insecta > Orthoptera > Acrididae > Schistocerca > Schistocerca gregaria. The sequence continues at coordinate 433,899,355 of NC_064921.1, forward strand.
GGTGAAATACAAAGTAAGGAATTTAATTCAGAGATAAGATCGGATTACTAGTCCGAAATTTGATTTTTTGTTCGTGCTTCATTCCACTAGGCCCTACCGTTCTCTCGACCATTGGGAATTAGATCAGACTTCCTCTTCCACCTTTGAGACCATTACCTGGGTTTCACCTTTAACCCTGAGCAGGAGCCCTCACAGACTATTATCATCTGGAGCCAGATGGACCCAAGTTTTTTTTAATAAGGTTGTTACTCCTTCCCCTCCTCATTCCCCATCACTTGTTAGATGGGGCTCTGGGCTTAGGACCGGTAATAGCAGATTTATTATTATTATGATGATTATTATTATTATCTTTTCTTTCTCAAACATTATATCAGGTTAAAAATGGAAAGTGAGGCGGACCTTGATCAAATGTGACCTCCTTCTAACTGTACGGTATATGTTACATTGCATTTAGGAACTTTTGGGTAATTGAACACGTATCAATAATTACAGATTTCTATAGTTGTATATATACATTTGGATGTAACTGTATTGCGTTGATGTACTGGTGGACATTGTGTGGTATGACTCCTGTAGTTGATAGTATAATTGGTATAATGTCAACTTTATCCTGATGGCACATGTCCTTGACTTCCTCAGCCAGTTGAATCTATTTTTCAAGTTTTTCTCCTGTTATCTTCTGTATATTTGTTGTACTGGGTATGGATATTTCGATTAGTTGTGTTAATTTCTTCTTTTTATTGGTGAGTATGATTTCAGGATTGTTATGTGGTGTTGTTTTATCAGTTATAATGGTTCTGTTCCAGTATAATTTGTATCCATCATTGTCCAGTACATTTTTTGGTGCATACTTGTATGTGGGAACGTGTTGTTTTATTAGTTTGTGTTGTATGGCAAGTTGTTGATGTATAATTTTTGCTACATTGTCATGTCTTCTGGTGTATTCTGTATTTGCTAGTATTGTACATTCGCTTGTGATGTTATCTACTGTTTCTATTTGTTGTTTGCAAAGTCTGCATTTATCTGTCGGGGTATTGGGATCTTTAATAATATGCTTGCTGTAATATCTGGTGTTTATTGTTTGATCCTGTATTGTAATCATGAATCCTTCTGTCTCATTGTATATATTGCCTTTTCTTAGCCATGTGTTGAATGCGTCTTGATCAATGTGTGGCTGTGTTAGATGATACAGGTGCTTGCCATGTTGTGTTTTCTTTTTCAAATTTATTTTTTTAGTATCTGTTGATGTTATGTGATCTAAAGAGTTGTAGAACTGGTTATGAAATTTCAATGGTGTAGCCGATGTATTTATATGAGTGATTGCTTTGTGTATTTTGCTAGTTTCTGCTTGTTCTATAAAGAATTTTCTTAAATTGCCTACCTGTCCATAATGTAGGTTTTTTATGTCGATAAATCCCCTTCCTCCTTCCTTTCTGCTTAATGTGAATCTTTCAGTTGCTGAATGTATGTGATGTATTCTATATTTGTGGCATTGTGATCATGTAAGTGTCTACCTGTCCATAATGTAGGTTTTTTATGTCGATAAATCCCCTTCCTCCTTCCTTTCTGCTTAATGTGAATCTTTCAGTTGCTGAATGTATGTGATGTATTCTATATTTGTGGCATTGTGATCATGTAAGTGTATTGAGTGCTTCTAGGTCTGTGTTACTCCATTTCACTACTCGAAATGAGTAGGTCAATATTGGTATGGCATAAGCATTTATAGCATTTGTCTTGTTTCTTGCTGTCAATTCTGTTTTCAGTGTTTTTGTTAGTCTTTGTCCATATTTTGTTTTAGTTCTTCTTTAATATTTGTATTATCTGTTCATATTTTTTGTCTGTATCCTAGATATTTATAGGCATCTGTTTTTTTCTCCAACACTTCTATGCAGTCACTGTGGTTATCCAATATGTAATCTCCTTGTTTAGTGTGTTTTCCCTTGACTATGCTATTTTTCTTACATTTGTCTGTTCCAAAAGCCATATTTATATCAGTGCTAAATACTTCTGTTACCTTTAGTAATTGGTTGAGTTGTTGCTGCCAGTAGTTTTAGATCATCCATGTATAGCAAATGTGTGATTTTGTGTTGGTATGTTCCCGTAATATTATATCCATAATTTGCATTATTTATCATGTTGGATAGTGGATTCAGAGCAAGGCAGAACCAGAAAGGACTTAATGAGTCTCCTTGGTATATTCCATGCTTAATCTGTATTGGCTGTGATGTGATATTATTTGAATTTATTTGGATATTAAATGTGGTTTTCCAATTTTTCATTACTATGTTTAGGAACTGCATCGATTTAGGATCTACTTTGTATATTTCCAATATTTGTAGTAACCATGAGTGGGGTACACTATCAAAAGCTTTTTGGTAATCAATGTATGCATAGTGTAGCAACCTTTGTTTAGTTTTAGCTTGATATGTCACCTCTGTATCTACTATCAGTTGCTCTTTACATCCTCATGCTAATTCGCAGCATCATTTTTGTTCTTCATTTATAATTATGTTCTGTGTTGTACGGTCATTAATTTCTGTGTAATGACTGAAGTTAATATTTTGTATATTGTTGGTAAGCATGTTATGGGGCGATATTTTGCTGAGTTTTCAGTGTCTGCTTGATCTTTAGGTTTCATATAAGTTATTCCTTGTGTAAGTGTGTCAGGGACTGTGTATGGGTCTGCAATGTAACTGTTAAATAATTTAATAGAAAGAAACATTCCACATGGGAAAAATATATTAAAAAAAACAAACAAAGATGCTGTGACTTAACGAACGAGAAAGTGCTAGTAGATAGACACAATAAAAAACACATAAACACACACACAAATTTCAAGCTTTCACAACCCATGGTTGCTTCATCAGGAAAGAGGGAAGGAGAGGGAAAGATGAAAGGATGTGGGTTTTAAGGGAGTGATTAAGGAGTCATTTCAATCCCGGAAGCAGAAAGGCTTACCTTAGGGGGGAAAAAGGGAGAGGTATACACTCCCACAAACTGACATCTGGTACCTGTACAACACAATGCATGCACATTTAGATGATTGCAGTCAACATTCTGGTGGTTAAATGACTATTAATGTACCAGCGTTTCACATGTGCAATGGCTTTTCTCACAGTTACATTAACCTGTGATCTTGCAATCTTAATCAGTTAAATATGTTACTTAGAGAAATGTATTACCAAAATTTAATTACTCTTCATTAATTATTTTTGAGGTTGCAATTTTTTTCTGTCAGTGTATAAAAGAAGCAGTAGTGGTCACAGCACTGACATGTGGGGCACCTGTACTTAACTATTCCCAAACAACACCCATAGCCATTCTCACTGCTGTGGACAATGATCTTATGCTGTCTATTCTTAAAGTATGAAAGCAACCAGTTGGGAGCTACTTCTCTTATTCCATAATGGCCCAACTTCTACAGTAACATTTTGTCATCGACACCTAAGTTAAATGAAAGAATATGCCTCATGCTTACAACTGTTTGTTTAATCACCCAATGCCCCACACAGAAAAGAGAATTTTGCATTTTAAGTTATTAAACCACATATAAAATGAAACTACTGGTACTTGTTTCACATCAAGTATGCTACCAAAATGATCAAGCAAACAATGGAAACTTCAGGTAGGAATATCAAAAATGCAAGGAAAAGATTGCTAGCCACTGTAAAAATTACACATTGATTGCAAACAGTCACTATGAAGACACTTGCACATTAGCTTTTGGCCAAAGCCTTTGTCAGGAGAGGAAACACATACACATTTATTTACACAAGCAATTACACCACATGCACAATGACCACCATCTCTGGCAGCTCAGACCAGAATTATAACACTGATGGTATAGAGGTAGGTCTCAAATTGTCTACATTAACTCTTTTTTTCTTTTATATTAGATTAGATAAGATCAGATTTTGTTTCTATTCTATAGACCCCAAATTAAAGATGATTCCCATGGGTGTGGAACACATCAGGAAGTACAACATAGAACATTTGCCTATAACTCTCACTTCCTTGATAATTTGTCAGGAGATTGTCAAGATATGTGAATATATTACAGTGAACTCGAACTGCTAATATTTGCAGAATTAGTACACTGTCAGAATGAAACATAGTTATGCATTTTGAATAAATTTATCATACACAGAATACCTAAGCTTGACTCTTGTGACCATGTGATGTCAAAACCGAAATCTAACAGACAATTTTACTTGTGCTGGTCTAACAGTCCCTGTTAATATATTCATTTACAGAGTAGAAGAAATTATATAACAAAAGTCTTTCAGACTCTGTAAAAACCATGCTTTATCTGAAACAAAGATTTTAATGGTTGCTAGTTATTGTTGTTGCCTTCAGTCCTGAGACTGGTTTGATGCAGCTCTCCATGCTACTCTATCCTGTGCAAGCTTCTTCATCTCCCAGTACCTACTGCAACCCACATCCTTCTGAATCTGCTTAGTGTAGTCATCTCTTGGTCTCCCTCTACGATTTTTACCCTCCACGCTGCCCTCCAATAGTAAATTGGTGATCCCTTTATGCCTCAGAACGTGTCCTACCAACTGATCCCTTCTTCTAGTCAAGTTGTGCCACAAACTTCTCTTCTCCCCAATCCTATTCAATACTTCCTCATTAGTTATGTGATCTACCCATCTAATCTTCGGCATTCTTCTGTAGCACCACATTTAGAAAGCTTCTATTCTGTTCTTGTCCAAACTATTTACCATCCATGTTTCACTTCCATACATGGCTACTCTCCATACAAATACTTTCAGAAACGACTTCCTGACACTTAAATCTATATTCGATGTTAACAAATTTCTCTTCTTCAGAAACGCTTTCCTCGCCATTGCCAGTCTACATTTTATATCCTCTCTACTTTGACCATAGTCAGTTATTTTGTTCCTCAAATAGCAAAACTCCTTTACTACTTTAAGTGTCTCATTTCCTAATCTAATTCCCTCAGCATCACCTGACTTAATCTGACTGCATTCCATTATCCTCATTTTGCTTTTGTTGATGTTCATCTTATATCCTCCTTTCAAGACACTGTCCATTCCATTCAACTGCTCTTCCAAGTCCTTTGCTGACTCTTACAGAATTACAATGTCATCGGCAAACCTCAAAGTTTTTATTTCTTTTCCGTGGATTTTAATACCTGCTCCAGACTTTTCTTTTGTTTCCTTTACTGCTTGCTCAATACACAGATTGAATAACATTGGGAAGAGGCTACAACCCTGTCTTACTCCCTTCCCAACCACCGCTTCCCTTTCATGTCCCTCGACTCTTATGACTGCCATCTGGTTTCTGTCCAAACTGTAAATAGCCTTTTGCTCCCTGTAGTTTACCCCTGACACCTTCAGAATTTGAAAGAGTGTATTCCAGTCAACATTGTCAAAAGCTTTCTCTAAGTCTACAAATGCTAGAAACATAGGTTTGACTTTGCTTAATCTTTCTTCTAAGATAAGTTGTAAGGTCAGTATTGCTTCACGTGTTCCAGTATTTCTACGGAATCCAAACTGATCTTCCCCGAGGTCGACTTCTACTAGTTTTTCCATTCGTCTGTAAAGAATTCATGTTAGTATTTTGCAGCTATGGCTTATTAAACTGATAGTTCGTTAATTTTCACATCTGTCAATACCTGCTTTCTTTGGGATTGGAATTATTATATTCTTCTTGAAGTCTGAAGGTATTTTGACTGTTTCATACATCTTGCTCACCAGATGGTAGAGTTTTATGAGGACTGGCTCTCCCAAGGCCGTAAGTAGTTCTAATGGAATGTTGTCCAGTCCGAGGGCCTTGTTTCGACTCAGGTCTTTCAGTGCTCTGTCAAACTCTTCACGCAGTATCGTATCTCCGATTTCATCTTCATCTACATCCTCTTCCAGTTCCATGATATTGTCCTCAAGTACATCGCCCTTGTATAGACTCTCTGTATACTTCTTCCACCTTTCTGCTTTCCCTTCTTTGCTTAGAACTGTGTTTCCATCTGAGCTCTTGATGTTAATACAAGTGGTTCTCTTATCTCCAAAGGTCTCTTTAATTTCCTGTAGGCAGTATCTATCTTACCCCTCATGAGATAAGCCTCTACATCCTTACATTTGTCCTCTAGCCATCCCTGCTTAGCCATTTTGCACTTCCTGTTGATCTCATTTTCAAGACGTTTGTATTCCTGTTTGCCTGCTTCATTTATTGCATTTTTATATTTTCTCCTTTCATCAATTAAATTCAATATTTCTTCTGTTTCCCAAGGATTTCTACTAGCCCTCTTTTTACCTACTTGCTCCTCTGCTGCCTTCACTACTTCATCCCTCAAAGCTACCCATTCTTCTTCTACTGTATTTCTTTCCCCCATTTCTGTCAATTGTTCCCTTATGCTCTCCCTGTAACTCTGTACAACCTCTGGTTCTTTCAGTTTATCCAGGTCCCATCTCCTTAAATCCCCACCTTTTTGCAGTTTCTTCAGTTTTAATCTACAGGTAATAACCAATAGATTGTGGTCCGAGTCCACATCTGCCCCTGGAAATGTCTTACAACTTAAAACCTGGTTCCTAAATCTCTGTCTTACCATTATATAATCTATCTGATACCTTTTAGTATCTCCAGGATTCTTCCATGTATACAACCTTCTTTTGTGATTCTTGAACCAAGTGTTAGATATGATTAAGTTGTGCTCTGTGCAAAATTCTACCAGGCAGCTTCCTCTTTCATTTCTTATCCCCAATCCATATCCACCTACTAGGTTTCCTTCTCTCCTTTTCCCTACACTTGAATTCCAGTCACCCATGACTATTAAATTTTCATCTCCCTTCACTATCTGAATAATTTCTTTTATTTGATCATACATTTCTTCAATTTCTTCATCATGTGCAGAGCTAGTTGGCATATAAACTTGTACTGCTGTAGTAGGTGTGGGCTTCGTATCTATCTTGGCCACAATAATGCGTTCACTATGCTGTTTGTAGTAGCTTGCCCTCATTCCTATTTTCCTATTCATTATTAAACCTACTCCTGCATTACCACTATTTAATTTTGTGTTTATAACCCTGTAGTCAACTGACCAGAAGTCTTGTTCCTCCTGCCACCGAACTTCACTAATTCCCACTATATCTAACTTTAACCTATCCATTTCCCTTTTTAAATTTTCTAACCTACCTGCCTGATTAAGGGATCTGACATTCCACACTCCGATCCGTAGAACACCAGTTTTCTTTCTCCTGATAACGACATCCTCTTGAGTAGTCCCTGCCCGGAGATCCGAATGGGGGACTATTTTACCTCCGGAATATTTTACCCAAGAGGACGCCATCATCATTTAATCATACAGTAAAGCTGCATGCCCTCGGGTAAATTACGGCCATAGTTTTCCCTTGCTTTCAGCCATTCACAGTACCAGCACTGCAAGGCCGTTTTGGTTATTGTTACAAGGCCAGATCAGTCAATCATCCAGACTGTTGCTCTTGCAACTACTGAAAAGGCTGCCGCCCCTCTTCAGGAACCACACATTTGTCTGGCCTCTCAACAGATACCCCTCCATTGTGGTTGTACCTACGGTACGGCTATCTGTATCGCTGAGACACGCAGGCCTCCCCACCAACGGCAAGATCCATGGTTCATAGGGGGGATGGTTGCTGGTAGTTTATTGAAAATGCATGTTTCTGCATATTAGACCACTTTTTGGTCCAAGGCTATTGATTTTAGGTCTTTATGTAGATTTTTCTTATTCCTGATACTGGCACTATGTATTGAGCTTTTGGTTGGAAACAGAGACACATTTGCAACAAATTTCACTAAGGAATAAATATACTGAGAAGCAGTGGTTAGAATATCCAGTTCCTTGAACAGGTTTGTAGATGATGTTCATGAATTTACACCACAAATAACTGTTATTACACACTTTTGCCCTCTAAAAACTTTTGCTTGGCTTGACAAGTTACCCAGAATATGACAGCATATACATAATAGAATGAAAGTAAGCAAAGGGTGCAAGTCTTTTTATATCTCCTATGTATCACATCATTCACATTGCAAATACAGACTTGTTTACGCTCTTCAGCAGGTCTATGGTATGCCTTTTACAATTTAATTTATTATTGCATTGTAATTGCAGAAATTTAATACTGTCAATGTCTTCTATGTGAATGTCTTCATATGTTATACATATACTGGAAGCAAAGCTCTTACAGGTCCTTAACTGCATCAGTGGGTCTTTTCAAAGTTTAATTACAGTGAATTAGCTTTAAACCATTTATTAGCAACAGAGAAATTTTGATTAACAGCCATTTCTAAATCTGTTCTTGACTTTCTATTTATTGCAATGTTCGTATCATCTGCAAACAAAATAAACTTAGCGTTTGGCAGTGTAACAGATGAGAGGTCATTAATATACACAACAAAAAGCAACAGACCCAAGATGGAACCTTGATGAACACCGCATGTAATTAATCTCTGTTGATCCATTGTGGACCTGGGACAGCAGCTGGTCAAATATTTATCAAGGATGATTGTCAAACATTCATAAGTATTCGAGAAGTTATTTTATTTTATTTTACTTTTACTACCAGTTTTGGCATTTCATTGTCTCATCTCCAGATCCCATATGCACATCATATATAGATACATCTGAATATCCATATATGAAGTGCACGTGGGGCCTGAAGATGGCATTCTGAAATTCTGAAACTGGTTGTAAAAATAAAATAAAATAACTTCTCAAATACAAATGGCTGTTTGATGATCTTCCTTGATAAACATGTAATTAATTCCCAATCAGGTGAAAATTGATTGCTTACTCCACAGGTACTTTGCAGTGACATCCTTTGTTTACTGTTAGTTAGGTAAGATTTGAAACATTTTGCAGCACTGTCAATGATGCTATAGTATTCTAATTTACTTAGCAGAATGCTGTGATTCACATAGTCAAAGACTTTTGGCATACCACAGAAAATTCCAGAAGTCTCTAATTTGTTATCCAATGAAGTAAGTACATTCTCATCGTATGTGTTATTAGCCTTCTCTATATGAGAACCCTAAGGAACCCAAACTATGACTTGGGCAATATATTATTTACAATCAGATGCTTAAGAAGCAGCTTGAACACAACCTTTTAAAATATTTTTGAAAATGCCAGAAAAAGTGAAATTGGTTGATCATTTGACTGTATCTCTTTATCCATCTTCTTGTGTAGAGGCTTAACTTCAGCATATTTTATCAACTCTGGAAGTGCTCCACTGATAACAGATTGATTACACAAGTAACTTAAGATAGGACTCAACTCACATGAACATTCCTTGATTAACTTCATTGATATGGTATCATAGCCACTAGAATACTTCAGTTTTAAGGATTTTATAATGGATGCTACTTCTGTGGGAGAAGTGTGTGCTATTTCCATTTTACTAAAATTATTTGTATAGACTGGTCTATAACCAATGACTGATTTATTTTTATAGCTATCTGCTCCTCTTCCTTTCTGGTCCCACCTGTCTCTATCTTCATTGTATTCCATGTAGTTTTTATTTTGTTGCCTAATGTAATTATCTTTCTCTCATAATGAACCTGCTTAGATATCTGGATTACTTGCTTCAGTTTGCATTATTTTTTGTAATGCATTAGAATGCTAACATCAGAGCTGTTCATAGGTATTAGATACAGTTCCCTTTTTGGCCCACATGATACGTTTATTTGATTTGAGTTACCTTAATGGAAAACAATTTTCAAATGAGAAAGTAATGTTGTTAATGAATGCTGTGTATTTTCCATTTGAGTCAGAAGTATTGTAAACATCCATCCAGTTCATGTCTTCGAATTTTCTCCTAAAATTCTCAATTTTTGAATGTTTATTACCCACCTGTACTCAGATTTAATAGATTGTATATCCTGACAAGTTTCAACATTTAACACAAGGTGCTGCATGTTATGATCAGATTGCCCATTTTCTATTGGTTTTGTCATATGACCTTTACTCCCTAGATTTGTCTACAAAGATATTATCAGTAGCAGTCTTAGATCATTTACATGCCCTTGTTGCAAAGTTCACAATAGGAATTAAATTGAATGACAGCATTACTGATTGCAATAATTGTTCGCTGACAAAGCTTTTCAATGGATCTACATTAAAGTCACCAACAACCACTATTTCCTTGTTTTTTACTGTAAAATGGGACAACAGAGCTCTCAATTTTTTTATGAAGAGATTTAAGTTTCCTGGAAGCGCTCTGTACATCCTTGCTGTTATAAAGGATTTATTATGACATACTACTTCTGTTGACAAGGTTCCAAGAGCTGCTCTGGGCAAAATTTATTAATATCAGTATTCTTGAAATTAAAACAGTTCTGATAAATGTGGCAACTCCTCCTTTCTCCATATTTTCTCAACAGAAGTAAGAAGCTAACTTAAATATTGTATCAGTTAAGATAATTATACCAGTGGTCACATGATGTTCAGAGAGGGAGATTATATCAACTGGTTTTCTCAATTCTAATTCTTCAACACAAATTAGCAACTCATTAAGCTTACCTCTCAGCCTTAAGATATTCTGGTACAATAATGATAACTGACTTTGTGCACTGGTTGAATTACGCCTGGATGGACCTAATTTTTCTGTCATTCCGAACGTCTTCAGATTCGTTAAATGTAAGTGCATCCATGACCATTGTCACTGTCAAATTTTATATATTGACAATGTGGCCAAGAGCCCATAAGCATCTTATTGACATCTAGATTTTCAATTAGGAGCTGTTTGCGTAAATTGTATATATTAAAATGTGCCTTCTGCCTGCCTGTTTCATCAGTGTGAAGGTCATTTTCAACCTGTCTCTGAACATCTTTTGTTTCTGCCCTCCATACCCTAAAAATACTGCTGTTATGTCACTTTCAACTGCAGGTAAATTATTATATGTGAGAGTCCCTCCCCCTTTTCAAGATATTTACTATTAGCCCAGACAGTTTTCCCTTACATTTCCCGTTGAGGTGAAGGCTATGCCTAGTACAGTACCACCTACTTACAGAGTCAATAGGGAACACACTAGTATGAGACCTCATGCCTGATCCAGGCAACCGTTCCAACTTTAACTAAATCTCCTAACAGGAGAATTTAAATGAGGCCAGTCTGGTGTCTCAGAATAGACACTAGCTCAGCACCAGTATGTCTTGTTGCTGAAGCTATCTTTCACTGTTGAGTACTTTAATCATTCAGAAGAATGACCATTCATAAAAGAAAAAACAGAAATGTGGCTAATTACTGGACTAACATATGCAGCACAGTGCTTTAGTATTATACTAGATATCCCATCATATCCATGGGAGTTCTTAGTCTTTAACAATTTAATTATTAACTTATCTTCCACTTGTGAATGTCACTGAAGGGTGTTTCAGATAGCAGTCTTGGAAAGCCATTTTCTAAGAGAGTTAAATTATGGCCTATAGAAACTAAGTTTTTATTTAATCTACCTGTTACATTCAGTAAGTGATTGTTACATACACTAACAAAAGCATTTTTGTTACATATACTATTTCTCATATACATGGCAACTCCCTCACTCCACTAACATCTCCTCAAAAAATAGCCAGCTAATGTATGTCTTGGTATAGGAAGCCTATGAAATGTCACATTGTTTAAGTGATGCTTTGATATATCAATACAGTGAAACCTCTTTATAACGTTCCTCCATATAATGTTTTCCTCTATGTTACATCTGTTTTTTCAGTCCCGACTAAAAGCCCATATAAACAATGTTAAATTTTCCTCTTTACTGCATTTCGTCTATATTACAAATTCCTCCATGTAACACTCATATTTTTGGAACCCTGGTCAATTATTTACCTCTTTATAACGTTTAAGTGACTGGATGTAGGCACATCATTTTCCATTCTGTGGATTCACAGTTTGCACCGGCTCAGAAAGCCCACGCTCAGCCTGTTACATATGTCAGTGGCAGGACCTGGTCACGTGACATGTGACGCACATTGTGCTTGCGATCTTTTTGGTGCCATTTACTTTCACCCATCCATGCACTAGGCCCCATGTTTTAATTACAATAAACTAATCATTTAATACATTGATCATTTGCAATGAATATCATATTACAGTGTTGTGAAAATTTAAAATTTCATCTATGGCACCATTTGTCAAAGCTGATTAGTGGTATCCAGATCTTCAGCAATGCCCTATAATTATTACTTGGAAGCCTTCCTCTTTATAGTGTTTTCCTTTATACAGTGTTCAGAATTTGTTGTCCCTTGAAAAATGTTATATAGAGGTTTCACTATAATATCAGAGTCAACATCTATAAGCAGTTCACTAGCTTTATCTCTAAAACGTCTCATGTTTTGATGAAATATGCTAATTCCTTCATTATTATCATAACTGACCTTTTTTTGAAGTTGGGTCCTTTGTAAGAGGAACTTTTGTTAAGCAGGGATAGCTATCAGCTAACTTCAGTCTAAAAAAAAGGTGCAGCACTAACATCAGTTACTGCAAGAATATACTCATGAATGGTTCCACCACCACACACCACACTGCCACCTATAAGCTTTGCCAACCTCTCCTTCCCAAACTTACTAAGGTGCAGGACATGCCTAGCAAAACCTGATCTATTGATAGATTCAAATGACAACACTGCAATGTGAGTTATACTCTCCATCAGCAGTGCCTTCTCAAGACCTATGTTAATATGTCTAACAGCTGTATTAAGAAGAGGGCAATCATGGCACTAAAACATCTGCATGAGATCATGCTTGACCCACCAGTTTTATTAGCTATTGTTTCCAGGTTGCCACCTATGTCATACACCCTGTCGCGATCAAGATTACTACCAGCTCCATCCACAATCTCTGTCTGACCATGCACTACCAGTCACCTGATCGGACCCTGCACTGGGTTTCACAAGGCAACATGTTACACATTGCTAGTGGTCTAGTACTCACTTCCCAACACTCCTTACAAATGTTGGCCTACACCTCTAACAGAAGAACCTTCTACCTTCTGTTTCAATTTATTGTTGAGTTATGCTTCTTAGAGGCCTCCTACATGTTTTTTACACCTACAGCTACAAAGAGACTCTAAAATGTTACTGAATTTCATGGCTACGATTCACCTACTTAACTTCTTGATCTTTAATTATCTTCAGTGAGGTATGTACCTCCACTTCACAGCATATTCTCCACCTGTAATGTAATCCGGGTCCTTCTGGTGTATGTCAGGAGCTGCATGTCTAGTTAAATGATGGTTCCGAAACAGTGAAATACTTTTAAAAACTGGTTTGTTGCAGCACACACTGGCACAGTTTTAGTGCTCTAAAACTGAAACAATACTAACTCTGCATGGTTACTGACACTGCTTCTTATACAAATTCTAGTAATCTTGCTGTTAGATCATTCATTGTTTCAATCAGACTTTTTGAAGTTTATGATTAATATTTGATTGGTTTCACAAAAGTGGTGACACAATTTGGTTTCAAAATTTGTTGTAGTATTTATAAAACAGTTAACATTCTGAAACATCACAATCTCCGTAGTCACATTACATGAGATACCTTTCTGCAATAATGTTCAAATTACTTTCACGTATAGCTTTGTAAACACAGATTTGTTTTTGTTAGTTACATGAATTCTGCATCATCATGATTAGTTGAATAGTAATTACTATCACTTTTCTGCATCAAAATTTTGTAAATAATAATTTGGATAGTTGTTTACAGTGGTTAGTGATGAGATATCATGACTAATTACATTTCATCTTTATTACCCTTCAGATTACTTCGTTTAATCAATACAGTGAACTAATAACATTACAACATATGCTCATTTATCTACATAACTTTGTATAAACTTCATCCATCATATTTTCCCAAATGATTGGAATCATAGTTTTCATTAAATTTCATACAATTCCTCTTCACTATACTATGAAAGTTGGTCAAATTTATTGATGATTCACAAAGAGCAACAGTCAGAATATATTCTTCTTCCAGCAGTCTTCCTACCAGCTGCCAGTACCCATTCTGCAGTCCCCTTCTTGCTCCTCATCCTACCAACTTACTCCCCAGTGTTTTCTAATTGCACTTGATGGCACAGATTTTACACTGCTATATATGGGGCAGGCTGTGCTATGATCAGAGTCCATGTCCAGGCAATGGGGCAGCTGTGGGCAGATTGAGGTAAACAGCTCATGCACAGGCAGTTAATGTTGTGCACACAGCAATACTCGCTAATGGAGAGATGATGACCAATCAAATGTGACTGTAACAGCATGCTTTTAACAGAAACATTCAAAGTAAGGAATACAACCATTTGATTACACTTGTGTAATATGAAATTAATTTTTATTTACAAGTGATGAAATGGTGCAGTTGTGGCATAGTAGTAAGATAAACTTGCAGGTATATTTCATTTCAATAACTGAGATCAAGCACCTGAAGATGAAGCTGTAAAAGTCTTAAAAATTATTGCAAATGATTTAAACAACAAACATAGCTGAGTAGAAAATTACTATACAGATACCTGTGCATTAAAAACAAAATAATTTTTGCCTGAAGTCCCCATTATTCAATGTGTTGGATGTAACAAGAAATATTTGGTATCAAATTCAGAGCTGCTGCAAGAAATGAAACAGTGTTCAGTTTTCAGTTTTGTATTATTAACTTGTGAGCTTTCTGAGTTATTATCTTTTTCATGACAAAAAGCTACTCACAACAAAATTTGAGTTATACATAAATATAATTCCATTTCTGTGTAGCTCTGGAAACTCTTCAACTATACATGACAATGGCATCATAACAGGTTGATTATGTTTTAACACCTGTTCTTCAGCACAATGCAGTTTTGTAAATCAATTATTTCTAGTTGACTTTACACTAATATGATGTTTGGTGAAACTAAAAATTGTGTGCTAAATAAATTAATTCTGTTTCTGTGCTGTGCAGGTCTTGAAACCTTGCTTCAAGACTCTGATGAACTTTCACAATGTTCTGTTGATAAACCATAAATATGTTTCTGGTCATAATTGTTGCAATGAAATACATTCAAAACTGCCACCCTGCTGGTAATCCAAGCTCTTTTCATAACATTAAAGAAAAGTTAGGGTTATTTTACAAAACTGTCTTTCAAATACATGGGTTTTGCATAAGAACCAATTAATTTTAATGTGTGGATTGATAACTGGTAGACTCTACTCTCCTATCACTTTCACAAATAAAGCGATTTTGTAACTGTAATGAACACATCAAGAACCTTGCTTCCATTAAAGCACTGCACCATGCACAGGCCTGTCCTCATATGCTGATTTATCATGTTGTGAAAAGCTCTTTATATGTTTAATACTTTTTTAAAAATCAAGATCAGCCTTTTCATCTATTTTTAGCCACTTAGGAAATCTTCTCAATTTTTTATATGTTTGTGTTTTATGTTTCTCTTCTTTAGTCTGCAATTTACTTAATAATTATTACTACAATACAGATGAGCTACATTCCCACCTTATCAAACAGTAACTCCTTAATCCCATGCATTATTATAATACAAGTTATTATTTTGAAAGTACAGAGAAACCACAGGATAAATGAAATAGGATAGTGTGGAATGTTACCACTGTTATTTGCTGCTGGAGAGTACTTAACCAGGTACAGATTCTGTGAATGTGCTCTGTCAGTCATATGTTCATAATTACGTTTAACTTAAAATTCTCTCTTTCTGTGCACTCATGTCTCTCCTTGAAGTTGTGGTCCTGCTATGCAGTATCACTCATAGCTATAGCAAACTTCTACACTGGCTGCAGGAAATAGCTGTGACAATGGTAAATTATGGTTGCTACTCACTAGTCACAAAACCACATAACCACTTCTTTCCAAAATCCTTCTGTATTTAACATTCCCCATAACACTTTCAATACACCATTAAACATTCACATGGGAGATCTTAATAACTGAACTCATCAACAGACAGATCATTAGTATCTCAAAGTCAAGAAGTAACTAAGTATGGAATTAAGTATTGCCATATTATCTTCTTTTGTTTTTCTTTTCAGAACAACAGCCATTGTCATCCCGACCTCTTCTTCTTTGGCATCCATGGCACTCCCAAGTTGCAATATCAAAGTGTAAATGGCTCCTTCGCCACCAGTAAAACACTTGCCCTGTGTTGTGCCTTGTGGCTGTCCTGTGCCTACATTGCATTTCATATTTGCACGTAACTATAAAATATGCTCACAGTATGTCTTCCCTCTACCATTAATAGCATAAATTAAGATTTTGACATGACTATCTTCCATTGGCACAGCAGAAAGGAAGTGGGATGCGTTGCTACCTTGAATTGCAAAATTTACCAGCCCTAGTGTTGAAGCCATCACCCTCCCAATTATGGCTCATGATTTGTGGCTACATTAGTTCTCTAACCTATATGTTTAATTGTTTTGTGGATAAATTAACATCTGTAGATAGCAGGATGTAACTGGATATTTCTCACTATGTGCACTTTTTTTGAATGCTAATCTATAACTGTTGGACAGTTTGTCTATATTAAGCAATCTGTGTCACCTGACAATTCATTTACTGCACATTCCTTAAACTACAAATTTTTGTATGCCACTGACAGTTATAGATGAGATATAAATTTTGTAGGAAAGTTCTGGTATAATGTAAATACTTTTGAATTAAAGGAGATCACTAATCAAAAAGTAGAAGCATTGAGTTGTCAAACTAACTTTCAGAGTAATCCTTGCTAGAGCAAACCACATGCATGTGTGCAAGTGTGCGCGTGCGCACTCACATGCACCCTCCCCCCTTCCCCCCACCCCACCCACACACACACGTGCGTGCGCAAAACAGGGTTACTACAAAAGTTGCCAATTTATTTTTCTTTTGTGTGTGCCTATCAACAATTCAGTGCTTCTGCTTTTTGCTTATTGGTCTCCTTTAATCCAAAAGTATTTACATATAGGTTCTTTTGACAGTCCAGGTTACAGATGATTGTGCTGGGTACCAGATACATTTTTTTATTTAAAAATGAACTGTTTGTGCAAATAGTTCATGGAGTCACTGAGGATGTGCAAAAATTAAATACATGTATCATTTCAGAAGTTTTGCACGCACCACATGAACAACCAATAGTTACTGACTCAGTTGAGAGTATGAACACTTTACTCAAATGACACTGACATTATTCTGCTTTAAAAAATATTATTGGAAATCAAAGAAAAAATGCCCCTCATCTCACGTCACATGGAAACGAACTTTTTTATCATAAGGATCAAGTGGTTCAAATGGGTCTAAGCACTATGGGACTTAACACCTGAGGTCATCAGTCCCCTAGACTTAGAACTACTTAAACCTAACTAACCTAAGGACATCACACACATTCATGCACAAGGCAGGATTTGAACCAGCGACTGTAGCAGCAGCACAGTTCCAGACTGAAGAACCTCGAACCACTCGGCCACAGCAGCTGGCTTATCAAAAGGAATTGACTGAAATGGAAGATCTGCTTTGTTCATTAAATTCAGGTTAAGTATTCAGAAATCAGAGACTGTACAGACTATTTTCACAAATATGTGATTGGATCAAGGAATATTAGACTAATAGAGTCCAGTGTGTTACACTAATTGTGAATGTTACACAGAAATAAAAGTAAGATAGGGTTTGCCCAAAAATTCATAATAGGATCTCTAATGGTTTTAATAATAAAAAACAGTTTATTTGACAGTATGAGCAGTATTGACGGCACTGTTGTGTACAGGAAAATATTATCATTGAATCATCAGAAGGAACTCCAGAAAGACTTGGACAGCATTTATAGTAGGTGTAATGAATGGCAGCTCTTATTAAATGTGAATAAATATAAGATAAGAATACAATAGAAAGAAACATTCCACATGGGAAAAATATATTAAAAACGATGCTGCGACTTACCCAATGAGAAAGTGCTGGTAGATTCATTGTGTCTACCTACCAGTGCTTTCTCGTTTGGTAAGTCACAGCATCTTTTTTAATAGAAATATAAGATAATTTCTATAGCAAAGAGATAGGATCTCATCATATATACTTACAAAATTAGTGATTATCACCTTGAATATGTCACATTGTATAAGAACTTTGGGGAAATACTAAGAATCAATATGAAACAGGATGGTCATGTAAAATCAGCCTTAGAGAGGGTGAATGGGAGACTAAATTGCTCAAAATGTACTGCATTTGTAAAGAAAATTGAATACAAAGCGCTAATGCTAGCAATTCTAGAATATTGTTTCAGAGTTATCAAGTAGGCATGACAACTGATTTAAAATGAAATGCTCTCTTAGGACCTTAATAGGCCAGTAAAGTCTATTAAAAATGTCACAGAAATATTTATCAGACTTAAAAGGGATCCTTGGAAGTAAGACAATACAGTTTTCATTAAATGCTGTTGGATAAATAGAGAAGCTGTACTTGAAGAAGTCTGAAACACATTCTGCCATCGCTGTACAGGGCAATTCAAAATAAATATAGTGATTACAGTTATAATTTTTAACTCATAATGATAAACCAACAAGAATCACAAATAATGTAAAAAAATGTTTAAATTCTTTAATGTACTTTATAGACCTTCTATATGACTCCCCATGGTTGCACAACCACATCTAGGCAATAATCATTTCACATCATACATTCTGAAGCATATGTGGAGCCATTGATGCCCCAAGTGCATTACAAATGCACATTTTAAGTTCTGAAATTGTTTTCAGCAAAGGATGCACATACACCAGGTCTTTTAAATAATCCCATAAAAAAGAGAACTATAGGTGTCAATCTGGTATCTAAGTAGCCAGGAGCAGAATACAGCATTGTCATGCCCTTCAAACTTTTTTTACAGTTTCTATAATTTTTATCAATTTATCACTCTGTACTAAATAATTATAGCAATTTGTAATTTCTATATTAATTTTGAATTGCTCTGTAGGGATCATGAGAATAAGATAGGAGAAATTAGGGCACACAGAATGGCATATATGTAGTCATTTCTTCCTTGCCCAACACTCAGACTTAGCCAGGTGACAGAGAACATAATGGCCTTGTGCAAAGATTTTGATGAAGAGGATCAGGTGCTTAAGGTAGGAGAAGCAGGAAATAGTCTGGCTAGCAACTTAGAATATATGAGAGCATGATGAAGAGTAATGCCTATAAATTTTTTATGTGAAAACTATTAAAGATTATTAAGTAAAACAAACTTCATTAGAATTTGACATCTTTGTTCTTCATGTTTACATATTTATTTCTCAACATAGTCACCCTGGTGATGAAAAAATATGCTCCCAATGAGTCACCACTTTGTTCATACCATCACTTTTGAATGTTTGTCTTTGTTGGTGGTGACATACTCTCACCTCTGCTTGAACGAAGTCATCACTTTCAAACTGAAGTCCTCAAAGGTGTTCTTTAAATTATGAAAACAGATTGAAATCAGATGGAGCCAAGTTGGAATTGTGTGGAGGATGTTCATGGCAATGAACACAAGGTGTCAGATTGTTGCAAATGTCACAGAGCTTGTGTGTGGTCTGGCATTGTCTTGCTGAAGAAGAGGTTACTCCATGTGTGGACAAACTCTTCAAATTCATGCTTTCAGTTTCTCAGGCAGAAATGTAGTTACATTACACACTGTCGTATTACTGACTACAGTTTGGAGCTCTCTAGCAGCAGAGGGTTGCAACTTTTGTCAGTGAAGTGGAAAGTTGCATGCATGACATGAGGTCATCAGACCCATTGGGTTGAGAAGAGAATAAAAAAATTCAGAGGCAGTACTTTTCACCATGCCCTCTTAGTTTGGAGGAAACAAGAGCAACGATGGCACACACTCATGTGGGGTTTATGGAGGTTTTGCAGTGCCATGGCAGCCCTGGGTTAACACAACTGTTGGCTGTGTTAACAAAGAGCTGAGTGGATTGCTTTTAAGTGAGACAGTCTCATATCCATGCCATCCCTATTGTTGCAATTGGGTTATAAACAACAACAACAACTTGAATAAAAGGGGAAATGAAAGATTAGCTGTGCATCTTGCATGACATTTGGGAGGGTGGGGGGCATAAGCACGCAAGACAAAATCCCTGTTATTACTAGAGTCATAGGACAACATTTTTTAGGTTACAGTCAGTTTACAGACAGACAGCAATAAAAGATATTTGAGTAGAACAGGGCCATGATATATGCAACAATGACCGAGCGAAGCGACACAGTATGTTAGCACACTGGACTCACATTCAGGAGGATGATGGTTCAAACCCATGTCCAGCCATCCTCATTTAGGTTTTCCATTATCACCCTAAATTGCTTCAGGCAAATGCTAGGATGGTTCCTTTTGGAGGGCACAGCCAACTCCTTGCCCCATCCTTACCTAATCCAGTGGGGCTGATGACCTCATTGTTTGGTCCCCTCCCACAAATCGAGCAACCAACCAATATGTGACAGTTTCCAGAAAAAAACAAAATTGTTTCATCAGAATATCAGAGGACTGAAAAATGAGGTAGGCTAGGTTCTTGAATGCCTAGAAGACATGGAAAACTCTGAAGTGAGAAATGTTCTCTGCCTCTCTGAACACCACCATACCACAGTGGTGGAGAAGTTAAGTATCAGGGATTATAGACTAGTATCTTTTTTGTGTAGAGTTAACAGGAAAACGAGATGTGGCAATGTATGTAAAAGTTCAACACAAAGTCAAAATATTGAAACAAATAGCTTTTGTATTGATCAGAACCCAGAAGGATGTGTTTATGAGTTGCTGCTGCAGAATACTTCTCTGATAATTGTGAGTCTACAGATCCCCTCTAGGAAACTTACAGCTATTTATGAGAAATCTAGATGCAGTATTGATCTACCTGTCAGACAAGAAGAAACAGTTACTAGTTTGTGGAGATTTAGATGTAGATTTCTTAAAAGATACAGACAGGAAAAATGAACATTTGAGTGCTTCAATCTAATTTCAGTAGTCAGTTTTCCAACATGTGTGCAGCAAGATAGTAGGACATTGATTGATGAGATTTTAATAGACACTGCTCAATCTGAAACAATTAATGTGTACCCAGTTGTTAATGGACTGTCTGAACATGATGCACATTTAACAGAAATAAACAATATTGCACCTCATAGCCCTGAGGCAGGTTCATACAAAACAGTGCTGCTTTTTAATGAGAACAAGATACAATGTTTTAAGAGTAAATTAAAAGAGGTTGTACAAAACGAGATATGTATAGAAAGAGATGATAATGTCAATTCAATTTATTCCATAGCAAATTTGCGTCAATGTTTGAAAGCTGCTTGCCTAAAAAATTATCCAGGAGAGCCATTGTAAAAAATGTAAGTTATGGATAACTATGGAGTTAAAATCTCATGTAAAAGAAAAACAGAAATTTATACAAGGTGGCAACTATTGAACTGTATGTAAAAAACATAAATTACTTTCAAAGTATGGCATGCACACACTTTGTTCAAAATGTAAATGTCACTACAGATATTTGGATTTAGATTATGACATGTTCGATATGTGTGCCATCATTGGCGATGATGTGGCACAGACAAACAGCAAAATTCTGCATGATTCGCTGAAATGTCGAAAAATCTATGCTATCAATAACATCCTGAATGGCTGTTTTCAGCCCAGCAAAGGTTTTAGGGTTATTTCTGTACACCTTGTCTTTAATATAGCCCACAAAAAGGAGTCACATGTGTTCAGATCTGGAGAATATGGAGGCCAATTGAGGTCCATGCCAGTGGCCTCTGGATACCCCAGAGCCAGAATGTAGTCCCCAAAGTGCCAAAGTCCTCCTCCAGACCATCAAACACTCTCCTACTTCAATGGGGTCGAGCTCTGTCTTGCACGAACCACATCTTGTTGAAATCAGTGTCACTTTGGATAATGGGGATGAAATCATCTTCCAAAACCTTTATATACAATTTGGTAGTCACATGCTGTCAAGGAGTATTGCACTGATTATTCCATGACTGGACATTGCACGCCACACAGTCACCCATTGAGAGTGACACCACACAGTCACCCGTTGAAGATGAAGAGCCTTCTCAATTGCAAAATGCACATTCTCAGTCCCTCAAATGTACCAATTTTGTTTATTGATGAACCCATCCAAATGAAAGTGGGCTTCCTCACTAAACCAAACCGTACCATGCATGCTAATTTCCATCATGCCCTGCAGCCAACCATGCAGTTTCAGTGTCCTAACACAAACTTTTCAGAAGCTATGATGATTTTATTTCATATACTTCTACAATTGTCACCCTGTGAAAAGGCCAGAAAAAAATCTAGGTCTGACATAAAAAATACTATAATAATTTATGGAAAGCCATTAAAATGTTAAGAAGTGCCTACATCCTGATAGAAGTTAATAATGCAGACAAAAAGATTAAAACTTTATGCGATATTATGAAATGGGAGACAGGACAGCCAATCAGTGCACAAGATACCATAACAATGACAATGTTGTGACTGATAATTCATAAGTTGTGATAAATTTTAACAAAAGCTTTCTGAATGTAGCAGCAAAAGTAGGACTAAACAGTTCAGTTGAAGTAGCAAGAGAATACATTTAAAATAGTATTCCTCTTAACCTTCATCAGTATTCCTCATAACCTTAAGCAACACTGGTGGCTCCAGCTCTGATCATCTACATCTACATTTATACTCCGCAAGCCACCCAACAGTGTGTGGCGGAGGACACTTTACGTGCCACTGTCATTACCTCCCTTTTCTGTAGGAGTCGCGTATGGTTTGTGGGAAGAACGACTGTCTGAAAGCCTCCATGCACGCTCGAATCTCTCTAATTTCACATTTGTGATCTCCTCGAGAGGTATAAGTAGGGGGAAGCAATATATTCGACACCTCATCCAGAAACGCACCCTCTCGAAAACTGGCGAGCAAGCTACACCACGGTGCAGAGTGCCTCTCTTGCAGAGTCTGCCACTTATAGAGTTTGCTTAACATCTCCGTAATGCTATCACGGTTACCAAATAATCCAGTGATGAAATGCACCGCTCTTCTTTGGGTCTTCTCTATCCCCTCCATCAACCCGATCTGGTACGGATCCCACACTGATGAGCAATACTCAAGTATGGGTGAAATGAGTGTTTTGTAAGCCACCTCCTTTGTTGATGGACTACATTTTCTAAGGACTCTCCCAATGAATTTCAAACTGGTACCCACCTTACCAGCAATTAATTTTATATGATCATTCCACTTCAAATCATTCCGCACGCATACTCCCAGATATTTTACAGAAGTAACTGCTACTAGTGTTTGTTCCGCTATCATATAATCATACAGTAAAGGATCCTTCTTTCTATGTATTCGCAATACATTACATTTGTCTATGTTAAGGGTCAGTTGCCACTCCCTGCACCAAGTGCCTATCCGCTGCAGATCTTCCTGCATTTTGCTACATTTTCTAATGCTGCAACTTCTCTGTGTACTACAGCATCATCCGCAAAAAGCCGCATGGAAGTTCCGACACTATCTACTAGGTCATTTATATATATTGTGAAAAGCAATGGTCCCATAACACTCCCCTGTGGCATGTCAGAGGTTACCTTAATGTCTGTAGACGTCTTTCCATTGATAACAACATGCTGTGCTCTGTTTGCTAAAAACTCTTCAATCCAGCCACACAGCTGGTCTGATATTCCGTAGGCTCTTACTTTGTTTATCAGGTGACAGTGCGCAGCTGTATCGAACGCCTTCCGGAAGTCAAGGAAAATAGTATCTACCTGGGAGCCGGTATCTAATATTTTCTGGGTCTCATGAACAAATAAAGCAAGTTGGGTCTCACACGATCGCTGTTTCCGGAATCCATGTTGATTCCTACAGAGTAGATTCTGGGTTTCCGAAAATGACATAATACGTGAGCAAAAAACATGTTCTAATATTCTACAAGAGATCGACGTCAGAGATATAAGTCTATAGTTTTGCGCATCTGCTCGACGACCCTTCTTGAAGACTGGGGCTACGTGTGCTCTTTTCCAATCATTTGGAACCTTACGTTCCTCTAGAGACAATGTTGACTGGAATACTCTCTTTCAAATTCTGAAGTTGGCAGGGGTAAAATACAGGGAGTGAAAGGCTATTTAAAATTTGTACAGAAACCAGATAGCAGTTATAAGAGTTGAGGGACATGAAAGGGAAGCAGTGGTTGGGAAGGGAGTAAGACAGGGTTGTAGCCTCTCCCCGATGTTATTCAATCTGTATATTGAGCAAGCAGTAAAGGAAACAAAAGAAAAATTCAGAGTAGGTATTAAAATCCATGGAGAAGAAATAAAAACTTTGAGGTTCGCCAGTGACATTGTAATTCTGTCAGAGACAGCAAAGGACTTGGAAGAGCAGTTGAATGGAATGGACAGTGTCTTGAGAGGAGGATATAAGATGAACATCAACAAAAGCAAAACGAGGATAATGGAATGTATTCGAATTAAGTCAGGTGATGCTGAGGGAATTAGATTAGGAAATGAGACACTTAAAGTAGTCAAGGAGTTTTGCTATTTGGGGAGCAAAATAACTGATGATGGTCGAAGTAGAGAGGATATAAAATGTAGACTGGCAATGGCAAGGAAAGCATTTCTGAAGGAGAGAAATTTGTTAACATAGAGTATATAGATTTAAGTGTCAGGAAGTCATTTATGAAAGTATTTGTATGGAGTGTAGCCATGTATGGAAGTGAAACATGGACAATAAATAGTTTGGACAAGAAGAGAATAGAAGTTTTCAAAATGTGGTGCTACAGAAGAATGCTGAAGATTAGATGGGTAGATCACATAACTAATGAGGAAGTATTGAATAGAATTGGGGAGAAGAGAAGTTTGTGGCACAACTTGACCAGAAGAAGGGATCGGTTGGTAGGACATGTTCTGAGGCATCAATGGATCACCAATTTAGCATTGGAGGGCAGCGTGGAGGGTAAAAATTGTAGAGGGTGACCAAGAGATGAATACACTAAACAGATTCAGAAGGATGTAGGTTGCAGTAGGTACTGGGAGATGAAGAAGCTTGCACCGGATAGAGTAGCACGGAGAGCTGCATCAAACCAGTCTCAGGACTGAAGACCACAACAACAACAAATAGAAAATAAAATTAAAAAAAAAAATTTTTTGATTGTCACGCTCACACAAATTTGGTAAATTCGGTGCTGTAATCTTGGCTTGTCAGATTTTGCTTTCTGTTGTTGGCCTTTGCAGTAGCTTGTAGTAGAGGCTGATAGAGTAGCTCTGCAGGTCAGCTGCCTTCTCAAGTAAATGAAAGTAAAAGCATAAACTGTTTTAAAGTGGCCACAACATAAACATTTTTGTCTACAATGTTGACCTAATGTGTACCTAATGTATAAATGTCAGTTAATTAAACTTTTTACATATTTAACATTTTTATCTGAGGGGTAAATTGTAAGTTACTTGACACCAAAATCAGTTTAAGACATTTCTTTTACTGATGAATATGCATTAAATACATATATAAACTTATCAAAATGAGCACCACAGCTCAGTCAGTATGTGAAACCAAAACCTGATGAGGGACGTGAAGTTTATTGTTTGGACACTCATACCCGCTTGTAAAATATGTGTTTGACATAACTGGAAGCAGACTTTTTTTAATAATTAAAATGTTGTAATTAAAATGTTGTCCTCACTTTAGTTAAAAAAATTCTTATACTTCTTTTAAAATCTGGTACCAGCTGATGGAAATTAAAATACATTCATAAATATTACAAAATTTGTGCACATGTACTAATATTTTTTGTTCTACAGTGTGTGATGTATTGGTTATGCCTTACATGCACGACCATAGTATTTTGCATTAGTTTAACCACTATTTATATATGTGTAACTTTTTTTAAAACAATTCTGCAGGTTCAGTTAGGGCCTTCAGTGCTCAGGCCCCTGTTCAAAATCATAGGTGCAGATTCAAAAACTTGCATTTGATTTATATTTAAGTAGGCATTCAGGCCAAAGGGCCTCTTTTGTGGACCCATGCCTGGGATATTTTTGCCCCACTTATCCCCCACCGCCTTCCCTATGCTGGCTCTGCAACAGACTAGAATGGAACAGGACATCTATCTATAATTCTAACATCAATTTGTAAAAAAAAATATGATGAATGTTTTCTTCAATCATCCATTATTCCAGAAATGTAAAACTGTGTGTTTAACAAAAACATAGTTGTTCTGAATCCACAAAAGGACACCACATGATGACTGACACAGAAAAGTTTATTAAGTCAGGAAAACAACTTACTGTAATGGGTACATTAGTCGCAGAATGCCTCACAATAATAGTGTGATATAACATATATGCAGAGGTAAATACGAGGGGATACCCAATGACCTGGCTTGTTCTGATCATCTGCAGTGATTGGTTTTGCTAGCATTGTTTTGTTCTTTTTCCTTTTTTACGATGGAAAGTTTAAGTGAACAACTTGCAGCTGTGAAACTTTGTTTTCTACTCAGTAAAAACGCTGATGAAAGTGCTTTAATGTTGGAAACAGCTACCAAGATGACGTTAGGGGAAAACTCAACTGTGCGAGTGGTTTGCTTGATTTAAAATAGCGACTTGATTTATGACAAACCTCTTTCTGGACATCCATCAACTGCTTGAATCAATGAAAATATTGAAAAAATTTGAGCGCTTGTGCTCACAGACTGTCAAGAGACAACTGACCAACTCTCAGAGATTAGTGGGTTATCTTGGAGCTCGGTTCATCCCAATTTGTGGCACACAAGAGATGGATTCTTCCACCATGGCACTGCACCTGCACATGCAGCCATCACTGTTAGACAGTTTCTGTGTAAAAATGGGATAGTTTCGCAGCCCCATGCACCTTACTCACTTGACCTGGGTCCGTGTGACTTTACTTATTTTTCATGCATGAAAAGGGGCATGGGAGGACACTTATTTGACAGCATTGGAGAAATCAAGAAAGAAATGAGGGAGCAGCTGTCAGTCATTTCTAAAGATGACTGCACAAAATGTTTTAAACAGTGGAAGCACTAGTGGGCCAAAGGTATTAGTTGTTAAGGAGAGTATTTTGAAGGGGATAAGGTTCGCCTAGACTGCCGTTCCCAGTACAAAATGCAGTACGCCGGAACACGATGGGTGAGATCCATGGCAGAGGAGACGGAGCGGTATCCTTGACTGGGACCCATGGAGAAGCTCCACTGGGACACGTGAGCCAATAGAAGTTGTCTGGTAGCCCATAGATTTTCTCAGTGGGGAAGTCTTGCAGATATTTTTTCATTTTAGTCTTAAAGGTGTGAACCATGTGCTCAGCCTCCTCTTAAGATTATGGATGAAAGGCAGAGGAGTGAACATGGTGAATTCCTGATCACATACAGAAATAGTGAAATGCCTGAGACAGCAACTGAGGTCCATTATCAGAAACAAGGCTAACTGGAAAACATTCCATAGAAAAAACAATTGGAGGGAGATTGAACAGTGACCTTGGTAGTGGCTGAGGGCACTGGACGATCTATGGAAAACACGAAAACACATCAATGACAACCAGTCAGTCAGAAACAGACCTGAAAAATTAATGTGGATGTGTTCTTAGGCAGGGTTGCTGGGGGCCATGGAGAGAATGATGACCTGGGAGCTGCCTGTTGACTAGCACACTGGGCGCATCTAGCAATCAACTGATCCAGGTGTCAGTCAGTGCCAATCCATGAAACATGTCTGTAAGCCAAGGCTGGAGCAGGAAGCTCCACAGTGTCTGTCAAGTGACAGCTGTAAAACCTCCCAATGCGTACTGCCAAGAATGACCAACTGGACAGGTGTGTCATCCATGTAGAATAGAAGGACCCCATCTAAGACCAAAATATGATGGTGCAAGACAAAGTAGTTGTGAAGTGGATTGGATGAGTGGCCGGAGGACGAGAAGACCATCCCTGTTGGATGAGGCAGACTACCTGCCTGAGGATAGAGTTGGCTGCTGTGCCTTGCTGACTTGGGCACTAGTGGTCAGTAAACTGTCTATCACTTGGCAGGAAAAGACATCCAGATGATAATACATGAGCTCCTCCTGACTCTTCTTGGCGCCTGTGCCATTGGGCACTCAGGATAAGGCATCGGCATCATTGTGGTGCTATTTGGGGTTAAAATGAATATCATAGTTGTATTTGGAGAGGACCACTGCCCTCTATTACAATCCATGGACCACCTTATCTGGGATCCAGCTGGACAGACTAAATAATGAAATTAAGGGCTTGTGGAGTGTAGATGTTTGGAAACTGGTGCTGTACAAGAAAACATGAAATTGGTGCCACATACACAATGGTGAGAGTCTCCTTCTCATACTGAGAGTACTGGACTTGTGACAGACTAACAGTTTTGGATGCAAACACCATTGGCTCCTCTGAACCATCTACAGGCCAATGGGTGAGGACCACCCTCATGCCTTGCTGCGAGGTGTCTGTAGCCAAAACCAATGGTTTTTGTTGGGACCAAAAGTAGCGAGACATAGTGCCAACCAAGTGCTTTCCTTAAGCATGGTCAAGCACCGGTCACATGCTGGAGACCAGAAAAAGGGAGCACCTTTCCATGGAAGAATATGCAATAGGTGCATGATGGTGGACACCCCAGGAATGAACAAGTGGTAATAGGCAATTTCACTTAAAAGCACTCCCAAAGCAACAAGGGGTATATGACAAGTTCTCCATGGTTTTGGGGCCCTGCCTTGAGATGACATTACCCAGATGCTCAAGAGATGGTTGAAAAAAAATTGGACTTCTGCAGATTGCAACGTAGATCCGTGGCCTGGACTTTTTGAAAGAGGGCCCAGAGGTTGAGTAGGTGGTCACTCGTAGTATATCCTGTAATGACAAAGTCATTTATGTAGTTGAAGTAGCCGCCTGTTCCAAATAGTGCTGAAAAATTACAGGGGCATTAGCAAGTTGAAGCATCAACCAGTGGTATTGATAAAGTCTGAGTGGCATATTAATGACCATGATATGCTTGGGTTCATCATCCAGGGCTAACTGGTGATATACTTCAGAAAGATCAAGTCTGGAGAATAACTGACCTCCTGCTAAGTGTGTGACCAGTTTATCAGGACGTCACAATGGGTATGTATTGACTGTGAACTGCAAATTCACAGTGGCCTTAAAATTGTCCCAAAGGTGCAATTTACCAGAGGGTTTCTTAACAATGACAAAAGGTGTGTGCCATTCACTAGGGGAAACAGGAACCACAATCCTAAGAGAGACAAGCCAGTCCAGCTCCATCTTGATTTGGGAGCAGAGGGCCAAGGGAATCCATCTAGAATGAAAAAAATTAGGACGAGCCAACTGCTTCGTTGTTATATGGATCTGAAAGTCTGTGACACACCCTACGCCTTCCACAAAGATATGCTCGAATTATAAGCACAGATATTCCAAAGATGCATGGGGGAGTTCAGCAGATACCAACTGTATGGAGTCTGCAACCAAAAAGCCAAAGTTCTGAAAGGCAACAAAACTGAAAAGGTTTGCTGATCTTGAGTTGTGGACAACAATAAAGGTAATAGGTCAAGTCAGTAATTTGTAGCTGACTTGCTGTTTATTGTAATCCATGATACTACAGTTTACTGGTGACAACTGTAGAGAGCCACAATCTGAATATTTTTGGACATTAAGGAGGAACTCTGCCACTACAATGTCCACCTGCAGGTGCAGCTGTCAAGAGAGAGGCAAAACCCTGATAAAAATTGTGTTTGTATCTTGATCAGAAATCAGCCCTAATGTCAATACAAACTGATTATCCATATCCACGGTCTCTGATGCTGTATTCTGTCCAGTTGAGCAACAGACCACTAGAATGGGGCCTTTTCTCCGACACTTACAATGTACAGCCCAACACTGGGGACACACTGATCTGTCATGTTTAGATTAATACAACACACATGATGGCAACAGGGAGCAGTGGCTGGAACACTGTATACATGCAGAGTGGGAGTCACTGGATTGGCTGGCTTGCACCACCACGATATCGTGATTCCAGGGTGCGGTGGATACAGCCTGGCCAACATAGCATGAGGCTTCCAGTCACTGAACTGTGGCTTGTGAGACCTCATATGACTGGACAACTGATAAAACCTCTTCAAGGGGGAGGTTCTCTAATAGGAGGATCCATTGCCAAACTTATTTATCCAGTTGATGAAAACTGGTGGAGCGGATGATAACATCATGAACTGTGATATCTGCATAATGCTCTATTGACTTGTCCATGACAAAATGGCACTTGTGACTAAGGATGTGGAGAGTTGTGGCCCACTCATGATATGACTGCTATGTCTGCTTCCTGCACTGGTAAAAATCAACCCTAGCAGCCAAGACATGCATGCAGCAACAATAACAGGAAGATATCAACAAACATAAGGTATCAAATGACAACAAGGAAGGTTCCTGCAGTTGTATCAACTGCCACAACACCTGATACAAGGTGAGACAGATCCATGACAGAAACAGTCAATGACCTACCTGCCCATTCATAATGTGGAAGGTGTAAAAATGCTGCCATATGTGGTATTGGTATGCCCCCCCC
Source organism: Schistocerca gregaria (assembly GCF_023897955.1). NCBI lineage: Eukaryota > Metazoa > Arthropoda > Insecta > Orthoptera > Acrididae > Schistocerca > Schistocerca gregaria. Next base: position 433,929,874 of record NC_064921.1, read on the forward strand.
CCCCTGCCTCCCCGGATCTTTTACCATCTCGTCAAATGGTGGGAACTGAGGAGGACTCAGAACTGGAGATAATTTTTTTGAGAGCAACACTGGCAAAGCCGTTGTTTGACTGTGATCAAGTCTTTCAGCTACTGCACTAATGTTTGAATCAGAGACCACATAACTTGACAAAATGCAAAAAGCAACTGCACAAAGGAAAATGTTTGAAGATAGTACTCTGCTCATCACCAGTGTGTTCTAATGCCACAACAGAACACCAAGCAATGACTGACACAACAAACTTTTTTAAGTCTAGAATAATGGGTACACTGACCACTTAGTTGCTCACAATAAAAGTCTGATAAAACATATGCAGAGTTACATATGTGATTGAGTTAGCAACGACCAGGCCCAACTCTAAAAGCTGCCAGCCAGCCAGTGTAATGTGCAGACAGGAGTGAGTTGTGGCCTCTAATAGTTGTCAAACTTCTAGCAGCATCTGCTGTCTTGTGTGGTGCGCCTTATGACTGCGCATCTGGATCTCGGGTGTGGATCTATGCAGATCACTACAATAATATTCTGTGACTACAAAGCAATGAGTCATATTTGGAATCTGTAAAATCATACAAATAGGTAGGTGTAAACAATTTGCTTGGAAATGCAATGGGCTGATCACATAAGCTCAGTAAGGTGGCAGATTTTGATTCATTCATACGACGCTGGGGAAAATGCAGTCTACAAAGGAGATTTTCTTAGAAAACATTCATGCAAGCCATCCTGGAATAATCCTCATGTGTAAGGGGTCCATACCAAACAGTCTAATAGGGTACATTGAACATATACAAAGAAGAGTGGCAGGAATAATCACAGGTTTGTTTGACCTGTGAGAGAGTGTCACAGAGAATTTCAAGAAACTGAACTGGCAGACATAGGAAGACAGTTGCCAATTATGCCACTAAAGCTTACTTACAGAGCTTCAAGAACCAGTATTAAGTGAGGAATCTAGACATATGCGCACTTCAACAAAAGTGTTGCAGCATCACAATATTTGTGCAGGTGTGTTGCTATTATGACTGCTCCTGTACAGATCAGAAGGTCACCCCTGACTTTTTTGTAAACATACACACAGTTACCATGAGAGCTGCACTCAAACAGATTGTGTCATTTCAGCTGAAAGCAAAGCATCAGTAGGGCTGCATTAGAGACATCTGTGGAACAGCAGAGTGAACATCTATTATGCCACAAAGGACAATCGTGAAAATGATTAGATCCACATCATCATGTTACATGCAGAAGGCTTGTCAAACTAGGGAAGTTGCTCAACATATACACCAGAGTCAGAGTTACATGATGTGGATGTGAAATTAGTTGTAATTGAAAGGTAGTGTTGAGGCCTTACACCCCAAAGGCCATCCATGTCTAACAGGTGCACTGGATGATTGGTATCCATGACTTTTGAGTCAAAGGAAACATAGGCTGAGTGCCCCAGACCTGAATTCATTGTTAAAAGAGGCTACAGGACATCATGTATTGTGTAAAACTGTTAGAAGATGATTGCATGAGGCAAATATCCATTCCCAATGACTGTGGTGAGTACCATGCCACACAACACAACAAAATGGACTCCTACATGGGGCCACTATATACCTCTGTTAGTTATTGAGGGCAGTCTCACTGCTCTATGATATGTGGATGCGGTTCTGCAACCAATAGAGGGACCACATCACCAACAGTTTGGTGGCCATTTCATGTTGATGGATGATAACTTGCATGCTTGTTGTGCTGTTCTTGTGAACATGTTCCTTCAGCAGAATAGAGTGGTCTACATGTTCCCCAGACATGAACCCAATCAACCAACTGTGGGATATATTGGAACAAGTTCTTTTTAGACATTGACAACGACCATACACTCTGCATGGCTTATGTAGAATCACCATTGAAGAGTGACAATTTGGACTGTGTCAGGCTTAATGATGTCATCAGTGGTAAAGCAACATGGATTCAAGCCTGCCTCTGAGCTAGGTGTTGTCCCACCACCTACTGGTGTTTCTCAGGAGTGCTTAAACAGTACTCCCCATGGGAAACAGCTAAGCTGACATTCCTCCTGCACTCCATACACAAATACATGGTCCATTGAGAAGTGCCATCTACCATCAACTTCACAGTGGTTGGCATGTTATAGATGCAGACACAAATGTAGATCTAAATATTACTTCTAGTGCTTCAACAATACTGTACAAACATGCACACACAATTATTTTCAATGAACACTCTAAATGATTAATTTTATCCTGAAAAACTGTATAGTGAGGCCTTGGTGCCCCTAACAACATGGGGCTCACAGCATGTGCCACATGTGCTATATGGATAAACTGCCTTTTAATAAATCACAAGAGAACTTATTGAAATTACTAAACAATAGCAGATATAATATGGATAGATATAAAATCTTCTCACCAAGCAGCACCAGCAGAAAACACGTATAAGGGATGTGGGAAGGTGTGAGTTTTTGGAGCCACTGTCTCCTCCTTTTTGCAGAAAGAGTGAAGGGTAAGGAAGACAGGTGAGGAAAAGGATTGATGAGGTTTAGGAAATGATGAGAGTTATGGTAAAGTCACCCAGGCTTACTGGATGGGATTCTGTCCAGTAACTCTCCCTTGACCTTGGGTTCTGGGTGACTTTTCCGTATCACTTCCCATTTCCTAAGCCTTGCTAATTCTTTTACTTCATCCCTCTATCTTTCTCTACACCTCTTCTGCCAGAAGAAGAAGCTCCTGGCTCAGGAAACTCACACATTTTCATATCTTTTACATGTGTTTTTTCCTGTTGTTGCTTGGAAGGTAGATTTTTTATCCAGTCATATTATATTTTCAAACATTGATTATATTCATTGATATAGACAAAAACATATTAGTTTCTAGAAGATATTGTTGATAAATACATGAGAATCTCAAAAGAAGTAAAGTTTTGATTTTCACTGTTAAATTCTCCAGAGTTTCCACACCATCAAAAAAACAATCAACAGTAGTTGAAAGCAAAATTGAGTGTTGTTATTGTGTATAATGAACAGAGCCATAGCAACATACTTCCTGGTAATTGTTCTGAAGAGGTTCATATTAAGATTTCTGCAAAATAGATACTGCATGAACATCCAGTACTAGTAAGGAAAGTCCATCATTCTACATGACAATTTCTCCATTTTTAAGAATAACATATTACTGATAAGAAAAGCTTATTTTTGATAAATATTGCTATATTTTTTATGAAGTTCTTGAGTGAGTTTGGTCTGGTTATAACTAAATGTTTCACTATTAGAGCCAATGTAGACAGGAAACTATGTAGAGTATGGGTACCTAGATCCATAGGAATGATGTTCAGACTGTGTACTGCAGAATTGGCATTGCTAACAGTGTTAGTGTCATGATTTGCCACTAGGCATCAGTACTGGTGGGGCAATGTAAGACTGAAACACAAGCATCAGTGTGCATTACAGTTGTAGACCATCAGCATGGATCTGGGCAACGTGAGCAGGGATTTACTCATAAAACTGTTTCATCAAAACAACAGCAATAGATCTGCAGCTCTTCACTAGTACTGATGCATTAAAGAAACATGGGAAGGTTCTCGTTTTGCACCAGAGTTGAAAGACATGATTTGGAAATTAAAAGTAACTGGTGATTTGAAAATTGCTCCTGGGAGAGATCAACAGAATTCTCTAGTGCAATTCTATGCTGCCATGGATGTGGATGGTTGACACATTCATCAATGTTCATAACATGGAATCATACATGATGCACAATAGATGAATGTTACCTTTTCATTTGAAAATTAAAATCTGTTTCTTGCAATGGTTTATTCATTATTTTGCATCTGCCTATCCTTAAAAATATTTCCACAAAGTTTCATTGTCCTTCAGTCACTTGTTTTTCATGGGGGGGGGGTCTCTCAAGTAGTGAAAAATTAATTATAACCACCCTGAAAATTAAACGTTTATTTGTTACATACTAAAGTATCTGACTCTTGGAAAGCATTTTATACAACTAAAGATGTAACTGTGAACTGATACAGGTAATCAAAGAGTTAAAGATTGAAGGGGTGTGTCTGAAAGCAAATTTAGATTATCATTGGGCTCATGTAAGCTGTAAATACTTGCTTAAAATTTTGCTATACAAAAAATTTTTCAACAGATACTTAATGTGAAGTGTGAAGTACTTATCAGTTATTTGTTTCCCAACAGGTACCTGGTGAATATTCATGCTGGTGCCTGATGCCATGGCTATTAATGGTTACCTTGTCATTGCAGAAATTTCATATAACTGCAGTTCTAAATCTGTTAACTTTCTTGACAACCTGTTCACACATTTCAGCTGTATTGTTGATGTTTCTATGTGTGGTTCTCTTTTGTAAGTATTTAATATCATATGGTAAATATTAGTTAGAAAATTTTATCCCTTAATGAAAAATCAGTGTGTCAGAACCTACTAGTTTCCATATTTAGGAGTAGTCTTGATTATTAGTTTATATAGCACTCAGAATAATAATTATAAGGATAATCTAGTTATTTCATTCCACGAGCAAGCACCTCAGGCGCTGATGACTATGTCTGAAATGAAATGGGTTATACTGTCAGGCATATGTAATTTTAATCTGTATACGGGCTTCAGGAATCATCATTGAGTATGGTGATGGAACATTGTGCTTTGAAAGGGATGGGAGTTGTAGATTAACTTACTGGATTTTATGCATAACAGGAAATTTTACAAAAATCTTCCACCTAAAGGTGAGCTACACATGCATAATATTTGGTATGGTGTGAAGATAAAAGTAATTCAATGGGCAATTTCAGAAGCACATGACAAACGCACTTGTTTTGGGCTTACCTTCACTCTGCCTGGGCAGCCTGTATGTTTCCATAGCTCTTCACTGACTATAAATGACTCTCAGTTCTCTGGTAAAAATCAACTCCCACAAGTTCAGGTGATTTATTATGCAATTCAAAATCTCAATTAGATAGAGAGCCATGGAGGCTAGCCATCTTTGTCAGGTACCAACGAACCATGAAATGCTCTGTAATTGCTGAATATGTATGGGAATTGGATGTCTGTTCTATCCTCCTCCTTCTCCCTCTCTCTGTACATCTCCTCCTCACCTCCTTGCCCATCTCCTCCTCCTACTCCCTCTCTCTGTCCATCACCTCCTCTCACCTCTCTATGCCGATTTCCTTTCCTCCCTTTCCCAACCTCTCTATCCAACTTCTCCCCCCAACCCCCACCCCCAACCCCACCACCACCACCCCACCCTCCACCCCAATCTCTCTCTCTCTCTGACCCTAATACTTGTTTATCGGTATTTCAAATTTAGCCTTGATTGGGAACTGAAGTTGCTTGAAATGAATTAGTAAATTGATTGGGATCATTGGTATATTGGATGTGAGAGAGATCTCTCCAGTTACTGGAGCTGTGATGATAGTATCTTCAATGTCCATATTTCACATAGTTTTAATCTGCAAATGGGAAGCATTGCAAAGTTTTGAACAATTCAGATTCTGAAGTAGCATTGTAATCAAAAGACATAAATACAGCTTTCCTGTATACTGTTACAACTGTTTGCAAGAAAGAAACCAAAACAGCAAATTGTTGGGTACATAATTTTTGTTTGAAATTATATGTAAGGAAAAAGAAGAAGCTATATATGGAAGAAACAATCTGTCTAATGCTTTAAATGCCCTGCTATCATATTTACAGCTGAGTGTGAGAAAGAAAGTGAAACTGCACATTTTCACAGAACACCATAGCATTTTCTTTGTTGCAGGTAATTTTAAGAGGAAACTTGTTCGTGGTTGTTTAAAAAAATATAGTCTGTGGTGGTCAGAAAGTTTATTAGACTATTGTGTAAAAAATTGAAGTAGATGAGTCAAGAAGTTTTTAAGATTTTTTGCTAACAATATTTCCTCTTTGTACATTGTGTATAATTTACATGTCACACTTGTTTAAAACATTGTAGCCAATGTCGATTTGAATGTGTGTGACCAATTTGCTTCAAATTTCTACACAATACACAAATGGACATTTGTATGGACAGAACATATATATATACCCAATCTGTTACCCCCGGAAACCATCCTTGTAACCATTGATGCCACTTCCCTATACACAATTATCCCGCACGTCCAGGGCCTCGCTGCAATGGAGCACTTCCTTTCATGCCGATCACCTGCCACCCTACCTAAAACCTCTTTCCTCATCACCTTAGCCTTAGCCTTCATCCTGACCCACAACTTCTTCACTTTTGAAGGCCAGACATACCAACAATTAAAGGGAACAGCCATGGGTACCAGGATGGCCCCCTCGTATGCCAACCTATTTATAGGTCGCATAGAGGAAGCCTTCTTGGTTACCCAAGCCTGCCAACCCAAAGTTTGGTACAGATTTATTGACGACATCTTCATGATCTGGACTCACAGTGAAGAACAACTCCTGAATTTCCTCTCCAACCTCAACTCCTTTGGTTCCATCAGATTCACCTAGTCCTACTCCAAATCCCATGCCACTTTCCTTGACGTTGACCTCCATCTGTCCAATGGCCAGCTTCACACATCCGTCCACATCAAACCCACAAACAAGCAACAGTACCTCCATTAAGACAGCTGCCACCCATTCCATATCAAACGGTCCCTTCCCTACAGCCTAGGCCTTCGTGGCAAACGAATCAGCTCCAGTCCTGAATCCCTGAACCATTACACTAACAACCTGAAAACAGCTCTCGCATCCCGCAACTACCCTCCTGACCTAGTACAGAAGCAAATAACCAGAGCCACTTCCTCATCCCCTCAAACCCAGAACCTTTCACAGAAGAACCCTAAAAGTGCCCCACTTGTGACAGGATACTTGCCGGGACTGGATCAGACTCTGAATGTGGCTCTCCAGCAGGGATACAACTTCCTGAAATCGTGCCCCGAAACGAGATCCATCCTTCATGAAATCCTCCCCACTCCACCAAGAGTGTCATTCCGCTGTCCACCTAACCTTCATAACCTCTTGGTTCATCCCTATGAAATCCCCAAACCACCTTCCCTACCCTCTGGCTCCTACCCTTGTAACCGCCTCCGGTGTAAAACCTGTCCTATGCACCCTCCCACCACCACCTACTCCAGTCCTGTAACCCGGAAGGTGTACACGATCAAAGGAAGAGCCATGTGTGAAAGCACCCACGTGATTTACCAACTGACCTGCCTACACTGCGACGCTTTCTATGTGGGAATGACCAGCAACAAACTGTCCATTCGCATGAATGGACACAGGCAGACAGTGTTTGTTGGTAATGAGGATCACCCTGTGGCTAAACATGCTTTGGTGCATGGCCAGCACATCTTGGCACAGTGTTACACCGTCCGGGTTATCTGGATACTTCCCACCAACACCAACCTATCCGAACTCTGGAGATGGGAACTCGCCCTTCAGTATATCCTCTCTTCTCGATATCCACCAGGCCTCAACCTCCGCTAACTTCAAGTTGCTGCCGCTCATACCTCACCTGTCTTTCTACAACTTCTTTGCCTCTGTACTTCCACCTCGACTGACATCTCTGCTCAAAATTTTGCCTTTACAAATGTCTGCTTGTGTCTGTGTATGTGCAGATGGATATGTATGTGTGTGCGAGTGTACACCTGTCCTTGTTTCCCCCTAAGGTAAGTCTTTCCGCTCCCGGAATTGGAATTACTCCTTACCCTCTCCCTTAAAGCCCACATCCTTTCGTCTTTCCCTCTCCTTCCCTCTTTCCTGAAGAAGCAACCGTCGGTTGCAAAAGCTAGAAATTCTGTGTGTGTGTGTTTGTGTGTTTTATTTATTGTGCCTATCTACCGTCGCTTTCCCGCTTGGTAAGTCTTGGAATCTTAGTTTTTAATATATTTTTCCCATGTGGAAGTTTCTTTCTATTTTATTTATATCATCATTAATTTGAACCCAACAGTTACGTTTGTTATTGTCTCTGTTGCATTTCGAAATCTTCTCTATCATCTTACTTTCTCTTTTTGTTTGTACAAGTCGTTTCACTTTGTATTCATCTTCCCTTTTTCCATAATCTACCATACATTTTATCCTGCCTAATTATACTCAATAATACGTAATTTACTTCCAAACCATAACCTAAAAAATTTTAACGCTTTCAACATAACCGCTGCTATAAAATCCACTGTTCCAAGTTTACAAATATTACGTGTAAACTAGTGAATACTATTTCACAGCTTCAGTTCCTTTCACCCATTAAACAACCATCTCAGCTTTTTCCAACAACTTTCGTTTTATTTCCATTCCCGTTTTTCCCACACAACCGATCATTTTTTAGCAGCTTCCCACAGGTTTAAACGTTATTATTTCTTCATCAAACAATTGTTAGCCTCATTTTCATAACCTGCCGGTACATAACCAGTCCATTGAATACATTTACACGCATTTTTTTCGAAAAAATTTTTCGAGATTTTTTTCGGAAAATTTTTTCGAATTTTTTTTCGAAACATTTTTTTCGAAACTTTTTTCGAAAATTTTTTTTTCGAATTTTTCCTGCATTCCCCACCCTTTGACGTGTTTTGGAGACAACACAACTACCTAACCTTTGCACCCATTGTTGTTCACCAACCTAAGTTCAGCACAGGATCAACATAGCTCATCTCAAACCAACACTTTTTCGACTTTTTTCACACCTTGATCTCTCCCTATATATATTTCTATTTATTTTCACTTTAACCTCAAATTACCCTTCCCACCTTCTAATACTATGTCAACCTCACAACATCCCTACAAAGACCGCATTAAATTTTATTTACATTCCCTCCGCATACATGCCTTCACCCTAGCCAGATTACGTTCCCATATTTTATTTACTCAGGCTTGTCTGACTTTTAGCATTACAGTACCCCCAAAGGCCTCACACTTAAAGTTCCCATCTCTGGCTGCACTCCTTCTTTCCATCAGTCCTTATACCAGTTCCAAACTGCACAATCCATAGCCCTCACCCGCCTAATCCTTCACCTATACATTGACTCGGCCAATGAACACACCCGTCAACTCCTATCCCAAGTCAAAGTCCTCAATTTTTTTTCTCCCACATCCACACTGGCTGTTCATAGCATCCTCCTACAGGCCAACCGCAAATTAGATCAGCATGCCACCCTCCACCTCAAAAAACTATGCAATCTCCTGGTTTCCCACCTCCGGAAAGGCAACTCACTCACCCTCCACAACCTTTCCAACAAACCTCAACCTCCTCTCATTGCACACAGACCCAGTCTCTCCCATCTATTCAATCTCCCACTTCCAGCTCAACTCCCCCCAACACCTCAAAATTCTAGTCAACACAATCTGGAACCACAACACCCCAGTTCAGTAGTTAACCTTTCCTCCAAACCTCTCTCCCAATCTGAAACCTCTGTCCTATCCAAAGGCCTCACCTTCAGCCCCACTCCCAGGTTCAACAAAACTGCCATTGTCAAAGATTTACTGTCCTACACTCGTAGTCTCTGCTGGAAATATCACTTTGCCACAAAGAAAAATAATCCTGATCCCACTCCTAATGATCCAACTCCCCAAGACACTATCCAAATTGAACCCTGCCTGGAACAGTTCCGTCCTCCATCACAGTGGAACCCACCTCCTCTTCCTCAAAATCACCCTCTCCAAACCTTCCAGGAATTTCTCACTTCCAGCCTTGCCTATCAATCTTTCTTGAAAAACCTTAATCCTACTCCCAACATCACCACAGCCGAAGCCCAGGCTATCCGTGATCTGAAAGCTGACTGATCCATCATCATTCTTCCGGCTGACAAGGGTTCCACGACCATGGTACTTGATCATCGAGAGTATGTGGCTGAGGGACTGCGTCAGCTTTCAGACAACTCTACTTACAAAGTTTGAGAAGGTAATCCCATTCCTGATGTCCAGGCGGAACTTCAAGGAATCCTCAGAACCTTAGGCCCCCTGCAAAACCTTTCACATGACTCCATCAAACTCCTGACCCCACTGACACCTCGCACTCCTACCTTCTACCTACTTCCTAAAATTCACAAACCCAAACATCCCGGCTGCCCCATTGTAGCTGGTTACCAAGCCCCCACAGAGCGTTTCTCTGCCTACGTAGATCAACACCTTCAACCCATTACATGCAGTCTCCCATCCTTCATCAAAGACACCAACCACTTTCTCGAACGCCTGGAATCCTTACCCAGTCTGTTACCCACGGAAACCATCATTGTAACCATTGAAGCCACTTCCCTATACACAAATATCCCGCACGTCCAGGGCCTCGCTGTAATGGAGCACTTCCTTTCACGCTGATCACCTGCCACCCTACCTAAAATCTCTTTCCTTGTCACCTTAGCCTTAGCCTTCATCCTGACCTACAACTTCTTCACTTTTGAAGGCCAGACATACCAACAATTAAAGGGAACAGCCATGGGTACCAGGATGGCCGCCTCGTATGCCAACCTATTTATGGGTCGCATAGAGGAAGCCTTCTTGGTTACCCAAGCCTGCCAACCCAAAGTTTGGTACAGATTTATTGACGACATCTTCATGATCTGGACTCACAGTGAAGAACAACTCCTGAATTTCCTCTCCATCCTCAACTCCTTTGGTTCCATCAGATTCACCTAGTCCTACTCCAAATCCCATGCCACTTTCCTTGACGTTGACCTCCATCTGTCCAATGGCCAGCTTCACACATCCGTCCACATCAAACCCACCAACAAGCAACAGTACCTCCATTATGACAGCTGCCACCCATTCCATATCAAACGGTCCCTTCCCTACAGCCTAGGCCTTCGTGGCAAACGAATCAGCTCCAGTCCTGAATCCCTGAACCATTACACCAACAACCTGAAGACAGCTCTCGTATCCCGCAACTACCCTCCCGACCTAGTACAGAAGCAATTAACCAGAGCCACTTCCTCATCCCCTCAAACCCAGAACCTCTCACAGAAGAACCCTAAAAGTGCCCCACTTGTCACAGGATACTTGCCGGGACTGGATCAGACTCTGAATGTGGCTCTCCAGCAGGGATACGACTTCCTAAAATCGTGCCCCGAAATGAGATCCATCCTTCATGAAATCCTCCCCACTCCACCAAGAGTGTCTTTCCGCCGTCCACCTAACCTTTGAAACCTCTTGGTTCATCCCTATGAAATCCCCAAACCACCTTCCCTACCCTCTGGCTCCTACCCTTGTAACCGCCTCCGGTGTAAAACCTGTCCTATGCACCCTCCCACCACCACCTACTCCAGTCCTGTAACCCGGAAGGTGTACACGATCAAAGGAAGAGCCACGTGTGAAAGCACCCACGTGATTTACCAACTGACCTGCCTACACTGCGACGCTTTCTATGTGGGAATGACCAGCAACAAACTGTCCATTCGCATGAATGGACACAGGCAGACAGTGTTTGTTGGTAATGAGGATCACCCTGTGGCTAAACATGCTTTGGTGCATGGCCAGCACATCTTGGCACAGTGTTACAACGTCCGGGTTATCTGGATACTTCCCACCAACACCAACATATCCGATCTCCGGAGATGGGAACTCACCCTTCAGTATATCCTCTCTTCTCGATATCCGCCAGGCCTCAACCTCCGCTAACTTCAAGTTGCTGCCGCTCATACCTCACCTGTCTTTCTACAACTTCTTTGCCTCTGTACTTCCACCTTGACTGACATCTCTGCCCAAAATTTTGCCTTTACAAATGTCTGCTTGTGTCTGTGTATGTGCAGATGGATATGTATGTGTGTGCGAGTGTACACCTGTCCTTGTTTCCCCCTAAGGTAAGTCTTTCCGCTCCCGGAATTGGAATTACTCCTTACCCTCTCCCTTAAAGCCCACATCCTTTCGTCTTTCCCTCTCCTTCCCTCTTTCCTGAAGAAGCAACCGTCGGTTGCAAAAGCTAGAAATTCTGTGTGTGTGTGTTTGTGTGTTTTATTTATTGTGCCTATCTACCGTCGCTTTCCCGCTTGGTAAGTCTTGGAATCTTTGTTTTTAATATATTTTTCCCATGTGGAAGTTTCTTTCTATTTTATTTATATCATCATTAATTTGAACCCAACAGTTACGTTTATTATTTTCTCTGTTGCATTTCGAAATCTTCTCTATCATCTTACTTTCTCTTTTTGTTTGTACAAGTAGTTTCACTTTGTATTCATCTTCCCTTTTTCCATAATCTACCATACATTTTATCCTGCCTAATTATACTCAATAATACGTAATTTACTTCCAAACCATAACCTAAAAAATTTTAACGCTTTCAACATAACCGCTGCTATAAAATCCACTGTTCCAAGTTTACAAATATTACGTGTAAACTAGTGAATACTATTTCACAGCTTCAGTTCCTTTCACCCATTAAACAACCATCTCAGCTTTTTCCAACAACTTTCGTTTTATTTCCATTCCCGTTTTTCCCACACAACCGATCATTTTTTAGCAGCTTCCCACAGGTTTAAACGTTATTATTTCTTCATCAAACAATTGTTAGCCTCATTTTCATAACCTGCCGGTACATAACCAGTCCATTGAATACATTTACACGCATTTTTTTCGAAAAAATTTTTCGAGATTTTTTTCGGAAAATTTTTTCGAATTTTTTTTCGAAACATTTTTTTCGAAACTTTTTTCGAAAAATTTTTTTTTTCGAATTTTTCCTGCATTCCCCACCCTTTGACGTGTTTTGGAGACAACACAACTACCTAACCTTTGCACCCATTGTTGTTCACCAACCTAAGTTCAGCACAGGATCAACACAGCTCATCTCAAACCAACACTTTTTCGACTTTTTTCACACCTTGATCTCTCCCTATATATATTTCTATTTATTTTCACTTTAACCTCAAATTACCCTTCCCACCTTCTAATACCATGTCAACCTCACAACATCTCTACAAAGACCGCATTAAATTTTATTTACATTCCCTCCGCAAACATGCCTTCACCCTAGCCACATTACGCTCCCATCTTTTATTTACTCAGGCTTGTCTGTCTTTTAGCATTACAGTACCCCCAAAGGCCTCACACTTAAAGTTCCCATCTCTGGCTGCAATCCTTCTTTCCATCAGTCCTTATACCAGTTCCAAACTGCACAATCCATAGCCCTCACCCGCCTAATCCTTCACCTATACATTGACTCGGCCAATGAACACACCCGTCAACTCCTATCCCAAGTCAAAGTCCTCAATTTTTTTTCTCCCACATCCACACTGGCTGTTAATAGCATCCTCCTACAGGCCAACCGCAAATTAGAACAGCATGCCACCCTCCACCCCAAAAAACTATGCAATCTCCTGGTTTCCCACCTCCGGAAAGGCAACTCACTCACCCTCCACAACCTTTCCAACAAACCTCAACCCCCTCTCATTGCATACAGACCCAGTCTCTCCCATCTATTCAATCTCCCACTTCCAGCTCAACTCCCCCCAACACCTCAAAATTCTAGTCAACACAATCTGGAACCACAACACCCCAGTTCAGTAGTTAACCTTTCCTCCAAACCTCTCTCCCAATCTGAAACCTCTGTCCTATCCAAAGGCCTCACCTTCAGCCCCACTCCCAGGTTCAACCAAACTGCCATTGTCAAAGATTTACTGTCCTACACTCGTAGTCTCTGCTGGAAATATCACTTTGCCACAAAGAAAAATAATCCTGATCCCACTCCTAATGATCCAACTCCCCAAGACACTATCCAAATTGAACCCTGCCTGGAACAGTTCCGTCCTCCATCACAGTGGAACCCACCTCCTCTTCCTCAAAATCACCCTCTCCAAACCTTCCAGGAATTTCTCACTTCCAGCCTTGGCTATCAATCTTTCTTGAAAAACCTTAATCCTACTCCCAACATCACCACAGCCGAAGCCCAGGCTATCCGTGATCTGAAAGCTGACTGATCTATCATCATTCTTCCGGCTGACAAGGGTTCCACGACCATGGTACTTGATCATCGGGAGTATGTGGCTGAGGGACTGCGTCAGCTTTCAGACAACTCTACTTACAAAGTTTGAGAAGGTAATCCCATTCCTGATGTCCAGGCGGAACTTCAAGGAATCCTCAGAACCTTAGGCCCCCTGCAAAACCTTTCACATGACTCCATCAAACTCCTGACCCCACTGACACCTCGCACTCCTACCTTCTACCTACTTCCTAAAATTCACAAACCCAAACATCCCGGCTGCCCCATTGTAGCTGGTTACCAAGCCCCCACAGAGCGTTTCTCTGCCTACGTAGATCAACACCTTCAACCCATTACATGCAGTCTCCCATCCTTCATCAAAGACACCAACCACTTTCTCGAACGCCTGGAATCCTTACCCAGTCTGTTACCCACGGAAACCATCATTGTAACCATTGAAGCCACTTCCCTATACACAAATATCCCGCACGTCCAGGGCCTCGCTGTAATGGAGCACTTCCTTTCACGCTGATCACCTGCCACCCTACCTAAAATCTCTTTCCTTGTCACCTTAGCCTTAGCCTTCATCCTGACCTACAACTTCTTCACTTTTGAAGGCCAGACATACCAACAATTAAAGGGAACAGCCATGGGTACCAGGATGGCCGCCTCGTATGCCAACCTATTTATGGGTCGCATAGAGGAAGCCTTCTTGGTTACCCAAGCCTGCCAACCCAAAGTTTGGTACAGATTTATTGACGACATCTTCATGATCTGGACTCACAGTGAAGAACAACTCCTGAATTTCCTCTCCATCCTCAACTCCTTTGGTTCCATCAGATTCACCTAGTCCTACTCCAAATCCCATGCCACTTTCCTTGACGTTGACCTCCATCTGTCCAATGGCCAGCTTCACACATCCGTCCACATCAAACCCACCAACAAGCAACAGTACCTCCATTATGACAGCTGCCACCCATTCCATATCAAACGGTCCCTTCCCTACAGCCTAGGCCTTCGTGGCAAACGAATCAGCTCCAGTCCTGAATCCCTGAACCATTACACCAACAACCTGAAGACAGCTCTCGTATCCCACAACTACCCTCCCGACCTAGTACAGAAGCAATTAACCAGAGCCACTTCCTCATCCCCTCAAACCCAGAACCTCTCACAGAAGAACCCTAAAAGTGCCCCACTTGTCACAGGATACTTGCCGGGACTGGATCAGACTCTGAATGTGGCTCTCCAGCAGGGATACGACTTCCTAAAATCGTGCCCCGAAATGAGATCCATCCTTCATGAAATCCTCCCCACTCCACCAAGAGTGTCTTTCTGCCGTCCACCTAACCTTTGAAACCTCTTGGTTCATCCCTATGAAATCCCCAAACCACCTTCCCTACCCTCTGGCTCCTACCCTTGTAACCGCCTCCGGTGTAAAACCTGTCCTATGCACCCTCCCACCACCACCTACTCCAGTCCTGTAACCCGGAAGGTGTACACGATCAAAGGAAGAGCCACGTGTGAAAGCACCCACGTGATTTACCAACTGACCTGCCTACACTGCGACGCTTTCTATGTGGGAATGACCAGCAACAAACTGTCCATTCGCATGAATGGACACAGGCAGACAGTGTTTGTTGGTAATGAGGATCACCCTGTGGCTAAACATGCTTTGGTGCATGGCCAGCACATCTTGGCACAGTGTTACAACGTCCGGGTTATCTGGATACTTCCCACCAACACCAACATATCCGATCTCCGGAGATGGGAACTCACCCTTCAGTATATCCTCTCTTCTCGATATCCGCCAGGCCTCAACCTCCGCTAACTTCAAGTTGCTGCCGCTCATACCTCACCTGTCTTTCTACAACTTCTTTGCCTCTGTACTTCCACCTTGACTGACATCTCTGCCCAAAATTTTGCCTTTACAAATGTCTGCTTGTGTCTGTGTATGTGCAGATGGATATATGTGTGTGTGCGAGTGTACACCTGTCCTTGTTTCCCCCTAAGGTAAGTCTTTCCGCTCCCGGAATTGGAATTACTCCTTACCCTCTCCCTTAAAGCCCACATCCTTTCGTCTTTCCCTCTCCTTCCCTCTTTCCTGAAGAAGCAACCGTCGGTTGCAAAAGCTAGAAATTCTGTGTGTGTGTGTTTGTGTGTTTTATTTATTGTGCCTATCTACCGTCGCTTTCCCGCTTGGTAAGTCTTGGAATCTTTGTTTTTAATATATTTTTCCCATGTGGAAGTTTCTTTCTATTTTATTTATATCATCATTAATTTGAACCCAACAGTTACGTTTATTATTTTCTCTGTTGCATTTCGAAATCTTCTCTATCATCTTACTTTCTCTTTTTGTTTGTACAAGTAGTTTCACTTTGTATTCATCTTCCCTTTTTCCATAATCTACCATACATTTTATCCTGCCTAATTATAATCAATAATACGTAATTTACTTCCAAACCATAACCTAAAAAATTTTAACGCTTTCAACATAACCGCTGCTATAAAATCCACTGTTCCAAGTTTACAAATATTTTCAAAAAATTTTTTCGAATTTTTTTTCGAAACATTTTTTTCGAAACTTTTTTCGAAAATTTTTTTTTCGAATTTTTCCTGCATTCCCCACCCTTTGACGTGTTTTGGAGACAACACAACTACCTAACCTTTGCACCCATTGTTGTTCACCAACCTAAGTTCAGCACAGGATCAACATAGCTCATCTCAAACCAACACATTTCCGACTTTTTTCACACCTTTATCTCTCCCTATATATATTTCTATTTATTTTCACTTTAACCTCAAATTGCCCTTCCCACCTTCTAATACCATGTCAACCTCACAACATCCCTACAAAGACCGCATTAAATTTTATTTACATTCCCTCCACAAACATGCCTTCACCCTAGCCAGATTACGTTCCCATATTTTATTTACTCAGGCTTGTCTGACATTTGGCATTACCCCCAAAGGCCTCACACTTAAAGTTCCCATCTCTGGCTGCAATCCTTCTTTCCATTAGTCCTTATACCAGTTCCAAACTGCACAATCCATAGTCCTCACCCGCCTAATCCTTCACCTATACATCAACTCGGCCAATGAACACACCCGTCAACTCCTATCCCAAGTCAAAGTCCTCAATTTTTTTTCTCCCACATCCACACTATCTGTTCATAGCATCCTCCTACAGGCCAACCGCAAATTAGAACAGCATGCCACCCTCCACCTCAAAAAACTATGCAATCTCCTGGTTTCCCACCTCCGGGAAGGCAACTCACTCACCCTCCACAACCTTTCCAACAAACCTCAACCTCCTCTCATTGCACACAGACCCAGTCTCTCCCATCTATTCATTCTCCCACTTCCAGCTCAACTCCCCCCAACACCCCAAAATTCTAGTCAACACAATCTGGAACCTCAACACCCCAATTCAGTAGTTAACCTTTCCTCCAAACCTCTCTCCCAATCTGAAACCTCTGTCCTATCCAAAGGCCTCACCTTCAGCCCCACTCCCAGGTTCAACCAAACTGCCATTGTCAAAGATTTACTGTTCTACACTCGTAGTCTCTGCTGGAAATATCACTTTGCCACAAAGAAAAATAATCCTGATCCCACTCCTAATGATCCAACTCCCCAAGACACTATCCAAATTGAACCCTGCCTGGAACAGTTCCGTCCTCCATCACAGCGGGACCCACCTCCTCTTCGTCAAAATCACCCCCTCCAAACCTTCCAGGAATTTCTCACTTCCAGCCTTGCCTATCAATCTTTCTTGAAAAACCTTAATCCTACTCCCAACATCACCACAGCCGAAGCCCAGGCTATCCGTGATCTGAAAGCTGACCGATCCATCGTCATTCTTCTGGCTGACAAGGGTTCTACATCTACATCTACATCTACATCTACATGACTACTCTGCAATTCACATTTAAGTGCTTGGCAGAGGGTTCATCGAACCACAATCATACTATCTCTCTACTATTCCACTCCCGAACAGCGAGCGAGAAAAACTAACACCTAAACCTTTCTGTTCAAGCTCTGATTTCTCTTATTTTATTTTGATGATCATTCCTACCTATGTAGGTTGGGCTCAACAAAATATTTTCGCATTCGGAAGAGAAAGTTGGTGACTGAAATTTCGTAAAAAGGTCTCGCCGCGACGAAAAACGTCTATGCTGTAATGACTTCCATCCCAACTCGTGTATCATATCTGCCACACTCTCTCCCCTATAACGCGATAATACAAAACGAGCTGCCCTTCTTTGCACCCTCTCGATGTCCTCCGTCAATCCCACCTGGTAAGGATCCCACACCGCGCAGCAATATTCTAACAGAGGACGAACGAGTGTAGTGTAAGCTGTCTCTTTAGTGGACTTGTTGCATCTTCTAAGTGTCCTGCCAATGAAACGCAACCTTTGGCTCGCCTTCCCGACAATATTATCTATGTGGTCCTTCCAACTGAAGTTGTTCGTAATTTTAACACCCAGGTACTTAGTTGAATTGACAGCCTTGAGAATTGTACTATTTATTGAGTAATCGAATTCCAACGGATTTCTTTTGGAACTCATGTGGATCATCTCGCACTTTTCGTTATTTAGCGTCAACTGCCACCTGACACACCATACAGCAATCTTTTCTAAATCGCTTTGCAACTGATCCTGGTCTTCGGATGACCTTACTAGACGGTAAATTACAGCATCATCTGCGAACAGTCTAAGAGAACTGCTCAGACTGTCACCCAGGTCATTTATATAGATCAGGAACAGTAGAGGTCCCAGGACGCTTCCCTGGGGAACACCTGATATCACTT
The DNA here is from genome assembly GCF_023897955.1 of Schistocerca gregaria. Taxonomy (NCBI): domain Eukaryota; kingdom Metazoa; phylum Arthropoda; class Insecta; order Orthoptera; family Acrididae; genus Schistocerca; species Schistocerca gregaria. The sequence goes on from NC_064921.1 coordinate 433,948,577, forward strand.
CAGTTTTACTCGATGATTTGCCGTCTATTACTACGAACTGCGACCTTCCTGACAGGAAATCACGAATCCAGTCGCACAACTGAGACGATACCCCATAGCTCTGCAGCTTGATTAGAAGTCGCTTGTGAGGAACGGTGTCAAAAGCTTTCCGGAAATCTAGAAATACGGAATCAACTTGAGATCCCCTGTCGATAGCGGCCATTACTTCGTGCGAATAAAGAGCTAGCTGCGTTGCACAAGAGCAATGTTTTCTGAAGCCATGCTGATTACGTGTCAATAGATCGTTCCCTTCGAGGTGATTCATAATGTTTGAATACAGTATATGCTCCAAAACCCTACTGCAAACCGACGTCAATGATATAGGTCTGTAGTTAAATGGATTACTCCTAATACCCTTCTTGAACACTGGTGCGACCTGCGCAATTTTCCAATCTGTAGGTACAGATCTATCGGTGAGCGAGCGGTTGTATATGAGTGCTAAGTAGGGAGCTATAGTATCAGCGTAATCTGAAAGGAACCTAATCGGTATACAATCTGGACCTGAAGACTTGCCCGTATCTAGCAATTTGAATTGCTTCGCAACCCCTAAGGTATCTACTTCTAAGAAACTCATGCTAGCAGATGTTCGTGTTTCAAATTCTGGAATATTCCATTCGTCTTCCCTGGTGAAGGAATTTCGGAAAACTGCGTTCAATAACTCTGCTTTAGCGGCACAGTCGTCGATAACAGTACCATCGGCACTGCGCAGCGAAGGTATTGACTGCATCTTGCCGCTTGTGTACTTTATTTACATACGACCAGAATTTCTTCGGATTTTCTACCAAATTTCGAGACAATGTTTCGTTGTGGAACCTATTAAAGGCATCTCGCATCGAAGTACGTGCCAAATTTCGCGCGTCTGTAAATTTTAGCCCATCTTCGGGATTTCGCGTTCTTCTGAACTTCGCATGCTTTTTCCGTTGCCTCTGCAACAGCGTTCGGACCTTTTTTGTGTACCACAGGGGATCCGTTCCATCTCGTACCAATTTATGAGGTATGAATATCTCAATTGCTGTTGCTACTATATCTTTGAATTTGAGCCACATCTCGTCTACATTCGCATAGTCAGTTCGGAAGGAATGGAAATTGTCTTTTAGGAAGGCTTCTAGTGGCACTTTATCCGCTTTTTTAAATAAAATTATTTTGCGTTTGTTTCTGATGGATTTGGAAGAAATGGTATTGAGCCTAGCTACAATGACCTTGTGATCGCTAATCCCTGTATCAGTCATGATGCTCTCTATCAGCTCTGGATTGTTTGTGGCTAAGAGGTCACGTGTGTTTTCGCAACCATTTACAATTCGCGTGGGTTCGTGGACTAACTGCTCGAAATAACTTTCGGAGAAAGCATTTAGGACAATCTCGGAAGACGTTTTCTGCCTACCACCGGTTCTGAACAAGTATTTTTGCCAACATACCGAGTGTAGGTTGAAGTCCCCACCAACTATAACTGTATGAGTGGGGTATTTATTTGTTACGAGACTCAAACTTTCTCTGAAGTGTTACGCAACTGTATCATCGGAGTCTGGGGGTTGGTAGAAGGAGCCAATTATTAACTTAATTCGGCTGTTAAGTATAACCTCCACCCACACCAATTCGCACGGAGTATCTACTTCGACTTCACTACAAGATAAACCACTACTGACAGACACAAACACTCCACCACCAATTCTGCCTAATCTATCTTTCCTGAACACCGTCTGAGACTTCGCAAAAATTTCTGCAGAACTTATTTTAGGCTTTAGCCAGCTTTCTGTACCTATAACGATATCAGCTTCTGTGCTTTCTATTAGCGCTTGAAGCTCAGGGACATTTCCAGCGCAACTACAACAATTTACAACTATAATTCCGACTGTTCCTTGATCCAAGCACGTCCTGTAATTGCCAAGCACCCTTTGACATTGCAGCCCATCCCGCACTTTCCCGAGGCCTTCTAACCTAAAAAACCGCCCAGTCCACGCCACACAGCCTCCGCTACCCGTGTAGACGCCAGCTGAGTGTAGTGAACTCCTGACCTATTCAGCGGAACCCGAAACCCCACCACCCTATGGCGCAAGTCAAGGAATCTGCAGCCAATACGGTCGCAAAACCGTCTGAGCCTCTGATTCAGACCCTCCACCCGGCTCTGCACCAAAGGTCCGCAGTCGGTTCTGTCAACGATGCTGCAGATGGTGACCTCTGCCGTCATCTCGTAAGCAAGACCGGCAGCCTTCACCAAATCAGATAGCCGCTGGAATCCAGAGAGAATTTCCTCAGATCCAAAGCGACACACGTCATTAGTGCCGACATGTGCCACCACCTGCAGCTGGCTGCACCCTGCGCTCTTCATGGCATCCGGAAGGACCCTTTCCACATCAGGAATGACTCCTCCCGGAATGCACACGGAGTGCACACTGGATTTCTTCCCCTCCTTAGCCGCCGTATCCCTAAGGGGTCCCATTATGCGCCTAACATTGGAGCTCCCAACTACCAGTAAGCCCACCCTCTGCGATTGCCCGGACCTCGAAGGCTGAGAATGATCCTCTGAAACAGGGCAGGCAGCTGCATCTGGCTCAGCCAGAGACAGTGCCTGAAACCAGTTTGTCAGACGCACCGGGGAGGCTTTCTGATCAGCCTCCGGGGATGCCTTTCGCTGCCTGCCACGCCTTGGAACGACCTCCCAATCAACCACAGGCGAGGGCTCAGCCCCACTGCGGGCAGCAACCGGGGCAACCACAGCGGCAGACCGATCTGGGGACAGACGGGACGAGGTTGACATCCCCGTGATACCCAAGTCCGGCTCCCCACAGTGGTGCCCATTGGCAACAGCCTCAAGCTGCGCGACCGAAGTCAGCGCCGATTGCAGCTGTGAGCGAAGGGATGCCAAGTCAGCCCTCATCCGAACACAGCAATCGCAGTCCCTGTCCATTCTAATCGATGTTGAACAACAGTTACTGAAACACGAGTCGGTGCCTAGATAACGCAAGCAAAACATGCAAAGAATGTATCAAATAACCTGTACAAATGCCTAACGACTGCGCTACAATCTGCTGAATTTACGATTACAGTAACTAAAACTCGAAATTGCACCTCCTATACGAAACTCACGCAATTTAAATAAGAATCTACGAAGTAAACACTAAAGCGCGATGTTACAACTGTCAAATACTATAATACGCCCGAAATATATGAATTAAACAATGCAAGTAGCCAAAAACACGCAAAGAAATTAATTAAACTATAACAAATAAGTAAGCTAGGGTTATGCGACTTGCTGCTGCAGCTGCTTCTCCAACGGCGGCAGGGAGCACACTGACTGACCAACCGACACTGGCCGTTCACAACAAAAACAGAAGACAGACGACTACGCGAATTTACACTATTCAGGTACTAAGGCGCGATGCTACAACCCTCAAATACTATAACACGAACGAAATATATGAATTAAACAATGAAAGTACCCAAAAACAAGCAAAGAAATTAATTAAACTATAACAAATAAGTAAGCTAGGGTTATGCGACTTGCTGCTGCAGCTGCTTATCCAACGGCGGCAAGGAGCACGACCATGGTACTTGATCATCGGGAGTATGTGGCTGAGGGACTGCGTCAGCTTTCAGACAACTCTACTTACAAAGTTTGAGAAGGTAATCCCATTCCTGATGTCCAGGTTGAGCTTCAAGGAATCCTCAGAACCTTAGGCCCCCTACAAAACCTTTCACATGACTCCATCAAACTCCTGACCCCACTGACACCTCGCACTCCTACCTTCTACCTACTTCCTAAAATTCACAAACCCAAACATCCCGGCCGCCCCATTGTAGCTGGTTACCAAGCCCCCACAGAACGTTTCTCTGCCTACGTAGATCAACACCTTCAACCCATTACATGCAGTCTCCCATCCTTTATCAAAGACACCAACCACTTTCTCTAATGCCTGGAATCCTTACCCAGTCTGTTACCCACGGAAACCCTCATTGTAACCATTGAAGCCACTTCCCTGTACACAAATATCCTGCACGTCCAGGGCCTCGCTGTAATGGAGCACTTCCTTTCACGTCGATCACCTGCCACCCTACCTAAAACCTCTTTCCTTGTCACCTTAGCCTTAGCCTTCATCCTGAACCACAACTTCTTCACTTTTGAAGGCCAGACATACCAACAATTAAAGGGAACAGCCATGGGTACCAGGATGGCCCCCTTGTATGCCAACCTATTTATGGGTCGCCTAGAGGAAACCTTCTTGGTTACCCAAGCCTGCCAACCCAAAGTTTGGTACATATTTATTGACGACATCTTCATGATCTGGACTCACAGTGAAGAACAACTCCTGAATTTCCTCTCCATCCTCAACTCCTTTGGTTCCATCAGATTCACCTGGTCCTACTCCAAATCCCATGCCACTTTCCTTGACGTTGACCTCCATCTGTCCAATGGCCAGCTTCACACATTGGTCCACATCAAACCCACCAACAAGCAACAGTACCTCCATTAAGACAGCTGCCACCCATTCCATATCAAACGGTCCCTTCCCTACAGCCTAGGCCTTCGTGGCAGACGAATCAGCTCCAGTCCTGAATCCCTGAACCATTACACCAACAACCTGAAAACAGCTCTCGCATCCCGCAACTACCCTCCCGACCTAGTACAGAAGCAATTAACCAGAGCCACTTCCTCAGCCCCTCAAACCCAGAACCTCTCACAGAAGAACCCTAAAAGTGCCCCACTTGTCACAGGATACTTCCCGGGACTGGATCAGACTCTGAATGTGGCTCTCCAGCAGGAATACGACTTCCTAAAATCGTGCCCCGAAATGAGATTCATCCTTCATGAAATCCTCCCCACTCCACCAAGAGTGTCTTTCCACTGTCCACCTAACCTTCGTAACCTCTTGGTTCATCCCTATGAAATCTCCAAACCACCTTCCCTACCCTCTGGCTCCTACCCTTGTAACTGCCTCCGGTGTAAAACCTGTCCTATGCACCCTCCCACCACCACCTACTCCAGTCCTGTAACTCGGAAGCAAGCTCCTGGGATTGGAATGAGTCCTTACCCTCTCCCTTAAAACTCACATCCTTTCGTCTTTCCCTCTCCTTCCTGAAGAAGCAACCATCGGTTGTGAAAGCTAGTAATTCTGTGTGTGTGTTTGTGTGTTTTGTTCATGTGCCTGTCTACCGGCGCTTTCCCGCTTGGTAAGTCTTGGAATCTTTTTTTTTAATATATTTTTCCCATGGGGGAAAAATATATCTAAAAACAAAGATTATGTGACTTACCAAATAAAAATGCTGGCAGGTTGATAGACACACAAACATACACACAAAATTCAAACTTTTGCAACCAATGGTTGCTTCATCAGGAAAGAGGGAAGTAGAGGGAAAGACAAAAGTACCTTAGGGGGAAAAAAGGACAGGCATGCACTCGCACACACATATCCATCCGCACATACACAGACACAAGCAGACATTTGTTTACAGTGATGGTATGGGTAACAGGACCCACAAGACCTATTGTGGCAGTTCCACCTGCCTTTAATTCTACGTTTGTTGATGTTTGTTGATTGTCCTCAATGTCTGCATACTGCATTGTTACACTGGCTGAAATATGGATTGCAAATTCCAACACTGGCTACTAAAAATGGTGTAGCTGATAGATGCACTGTTACGTTTTACAGTACTTTAATTTTCGCTTTGCCCAACCCCCTAATAATACACAGTTATATGGCCAATGCACTATTGTTTAACTTGCATAAACCTCATTAATAGTTAGCATGGTGAAACTCCACATACTGCTACAATAGCTTCCTTTTGAACATCTATGAGCAGTAAAACCTAACCACAAAGTTCACAGTTCTTGAAGAATAATCAGGTACACATGGGCAGACACTCTCACAGTTTTTACACATGGCCTAATTGTTTAACACTTATACCAAAGTTAATGTGAAGCATTGTTGTTGTTCTAACCAGCACAGGTTACTCGTCTGAAACTCGGCTGTGGACTTTAAACAGTGTCAACAGCCCACAACACACAGTTACTTTTACAGAATGAAGTGGTACCAGCTGATGTGCAAGTGAATATTCTGTTGCCAATATTCTGCAGTTTGATATATTGACATGTTCTGAGAGATGGAAATAGGCTTTGTCTGTCCACAGAATTTTTCCATGGCCATTCATCATCCATTTCCATGTGAGCAAGAAATTCTAGAGCAGACTTTTGTCTTACTAGCAGGTCAGGATGAAGCAGCTCCTGAACATGGGAAATTTTCTGGAGATGACAATGCAGGATTGGTTATAGAATTTTATACACTGTTCTCACAGGCATTTCCATAATGCAGGCAATTCCAAGTGCACTGTATGCTTGCACACCACCACTTGACCCCTCCTGAAATGCTCTGCCCACATCTTCTGCTGACTTATATCATCCTCTCTACTTCGACCATCATCAGTTATTTTGCTCCCCAAATAGCAAAACTCCTTGACTACTTTAAGTGTCTCATTTCCTAATCTAATACCCTCAGCATCACCCGAATTAATTCAACTACATTCCATTATCCTCATTTTGTTCATCTTATATCCCCCCCCCCCTTTCCCTTGAACCTTGGTCCTTGCCATTGGTGGGGTGGCTTGCGTGCCTGAGCGATACAGATAGCCGGACCCTAGGTGCAAACACAATGGAGGGGCATCTGTTGAGAGACCAGACAAACACGTGGTTCCTGAAGAGGTGCAGCAGCCTTTTCAGTAGTTGCAAGGGCAACAGTCTGGATGATTGACTGATCTGGCCTTGTAACAATAACCAAAACGGCCTGGCTGTGCTGGTACTGTGAACGGCTGAAAGGAAGGGGAAACTATGGCCATAATTTTTCCTGAGGGCATGCAGCTTTACTGTATGATTAAATGATGATGGCGTCCTCTTGGGTAAAATATTCCGGAGGTAAAATAGTCCCCCATTCGGATCTCAGGGCAGGGACTACTCAAGAGGATGTCGTTATCAGGAGAAAGAAAACTGGTGTTCTACGGATCAGAGTGTGGAATGTCAGATCCCTTAATCTGGCAGGTAGGTTAGAAAATTTAAAAACGGAAATGGATAGGTTAAAGTTAGATATAGTGGGAATTAGTGAAGTTCGGTGGCAGGAGGAACAAGAATTCTGGTCAGGTGACTACAGGTTTATAAACACAAAATCAAATAGGGGTAATGCAGGAGTAGGTTTAATAATGAATAGGAAAATAGGAATGCGGATAAGCTACTACAAACAGCATAGTGAACACATTATTGTGGCCAAGATAGATACGAAGCCCACACCTACTACAGTAGTACAAGTTTATATGCCAACTAGCTCTGCACATGACGAAGAAATTGAAGAAATGTATGATCAAATAAAAGAAACTATTCAGATAGTGAAGGGTGACGAAATTTTAATAGTCATGGGTGACTGGAATTCGGTAGTAGGAAAAGGGAGAGAAGGAAACATAGTAGTTGAATATGGATTGGGGCTATGAAATGAAAGAGGAAGCCGCCTGGTAGAATTTTGCACAGAGCACAACTTAATCATATCTAACACTTGGTTCAAGAGTCATAAAAGAAGGTTGTATACATGGAAGAATCCTGGAGATACTATAAGGTATCAGATAGATTATATAATGGTAAAACAGAGATTTAGGAACCAGGTTTTAAACTGTAAGACATTTCCAGGGGCAGATGTGTGCTCTGACCACAATCTATTGGTTATTACCTGTAGATTAAAACTGAAGAAACTGCAAAAAGGTGGGGATTTAAGGAGATGGGACCTGGATAAACTGAAAGAACCAGAGGTTGTACAGAGTTTCAGGGAGAGCATAAGGGAACAATTGACAGAAATGGGGGAAAGAAATACAGTAGAAGAAGAATGGGTAGCTTTGAGGGATGACGTAGTGAAGGCAGCAGAGGATCAAGTGGGTAAAAAGATGAGGGCTAGTAGAAATCCTTGGCTACCAGAAGAAATATTTAATTTAATTGATGATAGGAGAAAACATAAAAATGCAGTAAATGAAGCAGGCAAACAGGAATACAAACGTCTCAAAAATGAGATCGACAGGAAGTGCAAAATGGCTAAGCAGGGATGGCTAGAGGACAAATGTAAGGATGTAGAGGCTTATCTCACTAGGGGTAAGATAGATACTGCCTACAGGAAAATTAAAGAGACCTTTGGAGATAAGAGAACCACTTGTATGAACATCAAGAGCTCAGATGGAAACCCAGTTCTAAACAAAGAAGGGAAAGCAGAAAGGTGGAAGGAGTATATAGAGAGTCTATACAAGGGCGATGTACTTGAGGACAATATTATGGAAATGGAAGGGGATGTAGATGAAGATGAAATGGGAGATACGATACTGCGTGAAGAGTTTGACAGAGCACTGAAAGACCTGAGTCGAAAGACCCGGAGTAGACAGCATTCCATTGGAACTACTGACGGCCTTGAGAGAGTCAGTCCTGAAAAAACTCTACCATCTGGTGAGCAAGATGTATGAAACAGGTGAAATACCCTCAGGCTTCAAGAAGAATATAATAATTCCAATCCCAAAGAAAGCAGGTGTTGACAGATTTGAAAATTACCGAACTATCAGTTTAGTAAGTCACAGCTGCAAAATACTAACATAAATTCTTTACAGACGAATGGAAAAACTAGTAGAAGCTGACCTTGAGGAAGATCAGTTTGGATTCCGTAGAAATGTTGGAACATGTGAGGCAATACTGACCCTACGACTTATCTTAGAAGCTAGATTAAGGAAGGGCACACCTACATTTCTAGCATTTGTAGACTTAGAGAAAGCTTTTGACAATGTTGACTAGAATTCTGAAGGTGGCTGGGGTAAAATACAGGGAGTGAAAGGCTATTTACAATTTGTACAGAAACCAGATGGCAGTTGTTATGAGAGTCGAGGGACATGAAAGGGAAGCAGTGGTTGGGAAGGGAGTGAGACAGGATTGTAGCCTATCCCCAATGTTATTCAATCTGTATATTGAGCAAGCAGTAAAGGAAACAAAAGAAAAATTCGGAGTAGATATTAAAATCCATGGAGAAGAATTAAAAACTTTGAGGTTTGCCGATGACATTGTAATTCTGTCAGAGACAGCAAATCACTTGGAAGAGCAGTTGAATAGAATGGGCAGTGTCTTGAAAGAAGGATATAAGATGAACATCAACAAAAGCAAAACGAGGATAATGGAATGCAGTCAAATAAAGTCAGGTGATGCTGAGGGAATTAGATTATGAAATGAGACACTTAAAGTAGTAAAGGAGTTTTGCTATTTGGGGAGCAAAATAACTGATGATGGTCGAAGTAGAGAGGATATAAAATGTAGACTGGCAATGGCAAGGAAAGCGTTTCTGAAGAAGAGAAATTTGTTAACATCGAGTATAGATTTAAATGTCAGGAAGTCATTTCTGAAAGTATTTGTATGGAGTGTAGCCATGTATGGAAGTGAAACATGGACAATAAATAGTTTGGACAAGAAGAGAATAGAGGCTTTCAAAATGTGGTGCTACAGAAGAATGCTGAAGATTAGATGGGTAGATCACATAACTAATGAGGAAGTGTTGAATAAGATTGGGGAGAAGAGAAGTTTGTGGCACAACTTGACCAGAAGAAGGGATCGGTTGGTAGGACATGTTCTGAGGCATCAAGGGATCACCAATTTAGTATTGGAGGGCAGCGTGGAGGGTAAAAATCGTAGAGGGAGACCAAGAGATGAATACACTAAGCAGATTCAGAAGGATGTAGGTTGCAGTAGGTACTGGGAGATGAAGAAGCTTGCACAGGATAGACTAGCATGGAGAGCTGCATCAAACCAGTCTCAGGACTGAAGACCACAACAACAACAACAACATCTTATATCCTCCTTTCAAGACCCTATCCATTCCGTTCACTGCTCTTCCAAGTCCTTTGCTATCTGTGACAGAATTACAGTGTCATACGCAAAACCTCAAAGTTTTTATTTCTTCTACTTTTCTACCCTACTAAACCTAAATATGAGTACCTAGGACCTATAATCTCCAAACACATTCCCTATGTGACAGTACTGGTCAAGACCAAGATACCACAGCAAGCCACAAACTTCATGAAATTTAAACAACTTGGGGTATGGTATCCCATTCATAGTACAGTTGCAACACAAATTTAACTGAAACACATTTGTAGTAACATATATATGACATAGTACACACTAACTATATAGGCCTTCATTGGCAGAGACAAATGAAGTGGAGCTGAATTGGACGTCCTGGGTGCACCACAAAAATCTGGAAAAATTTAAATTTAAATTTCCTGTCTCATTATTCTTCCACCAAAAGCATTGTTGGAATTCTGTTCTGTAAATCATTTCTAGTAAACACTTGTAATATCTATATGACCAAGACATTTATAAGACAGCCTGTGGAACTTTACTGAGTGCCTTCACTGGAAACTGCCTAGAACAGATAGTTACCCGAGAAACTCCAGTCATGAAGGAAATATATTGGATACAATAGCAACAAATAGGCCTGACCTCTTTGAGGATGTCCACATCAAAACTGGTATCAGGTACCACGATGTGGTTGTGGTAACAATGATTAACCAAGGTACAAAGGACAACTAGAACAAGCAAAAAGATCTAGATGTCCTGTAAACTAGATAAAAAATCAGTAGTGTCATATTTCAGTGAATTTTTAGCACAGGGCAGGAGCATGTAAAGGAAGTCTGGCTCAAGTTTAAAAGAATAGTTGACCATGCACTGAATAGATATGTACCCAATAGGACAGTTCATACATCACAAGAGGTAATATCTATCATATATATCATATACAGTCACTGTAAAGAAACTTCTAAAGAAACAGAGATTACTGCACAATATCTGTAAAACAAAGTGTGGGGATATATATAGAGAGATGCCGAATGAAACATACTTGGCTGTCAAGAGAGTAAAGCAATATGCCTTCAGTGATTACCATAGCAGAACATTATCAAGTGATCTTTCACAGAACCCAAAGAATTTCTCATCATATGTAGAGGCTGTTAGTGGCACCAAAGTTGTCCCTAATGAATGTGACAGGAAATGAAATGGAGCATAGCAAAGCAAAAGCTGAAATGGTTAATTCTGTTTTCAAATGTTCAAATGTTACTAAAAAAAAAACAAAAAAAAAAAAAAAAAAAAAAGGAGAATTGTCCCAGTTTAAGCCTCAAAGCTCTGAAAAGGTGAATAAAATAAGTATTAGTGTCAGTAGTGTTGAGAAAACTGAAATTATTAAAATTCAACAAAATCAAGGGCTCGATGGAATCCCTGTCAGATTTTACACTGAATTTACAGCTGAGTTGACACCTCTTCTAACTCTAATCCATCATAGATTCCTCAAACAAGAAACTATGCACAGTTCTTGGGAAAAGGCACAGGTCACACCCACCTACAACAAATGTAGTAGAAGTGATCCACAAAATGACCATCCAGCATCCTTGACATTGATTTGAAGTACAATCTTAGAACATACACTGAACTCAAACATAATGAGGTATCTCAAACAGAATGACTTCCTCAGTGCCAACCAGCGTGGATTTCGAAAACATTCATGTGACACACAACTCTCACTTTTCTCACATGAAATACAGAAAAATTTGGATCAAGGCAACCAGGTACATGCAGAATTTCATGATTTCCAAAAAGCACTTGACTCAATACTGCACCTATGCTTATTGTCAAAAGTGCAATCATATGGGGTGTCAAATGAAATTTGTGACTGGATTGAGAACTTTTTGGTAGGGAAGTCACAAAATGTTGTCGTGGATGGAGAGTCATCGTCAGCTGTAGAAGTAACTTTGAGGTGCCCCAGGGAAACATGTTGTGAGTCTAGCTGTTCGTGAAGTAGAGTAATGACCTTGGAGACAATAGTAATAGTAAAATCAGGCTTTTTTCAGGTAATGCAGTTATCTATAATGAAGTACTGTCTGAAAGAAGCTGCAGAAATATTTAGTCACATTTTGGTAAGATTTCAAACTGGTGCAAAGACTGGCAACTTTCTCTAAATTTTCAGAAATGTAAAATTTTGCATGTCACAAAACAAAAAAACATAGTATCCTATGACTATAATATTGATGAGTCACTGTTGGAACTGGCCAACTCACACAAATACTTGTGTGTAACACTTTGTAGGAATATGAAATGGAATGTTTACATAGGTTCCGTCATGGGTAAAGCAGATGGTAGACTGGTTTATTGATAGAATACTGGGGAAGTGCAATCATTTCACAAAGGAGATTGCTTACAAATCATTTGTGTGACTGGTTCTAGAATATTGCTCAAGTGTGTGAGACCCATTCCAGATAGGACAGTCAGGGGGTACTGAACATATACAGAGAGGAAAGCACAAATGGTAATGAGTTTGTTTAATACATGGGTGTGTGTCACAGAGCTACTGAAGGACCTGAACTGGAAGACTCATGAAGATAGACATAAACTATCCCAAGAAAGTCTACTAACAAAGTTTCAAGAACCAGCTATAAATGGTTACTCTAGGAAAATACTAAGACCCCTCATATATTGTTCAGATAGGGATCATAAGGATAGGCTTAGAATAATTACTGTATGCACAGCGACATTCAAACAATCATTCTTCTCCTGCTTCATATGTGAATCGAACACGATGAAACTCTAATAACTGTTACAATGGGATATACACTGTGCCATGTATCTCACAGCAGTTTGTAAAGTATAGATGTAGATGTAGATAGATGTAGATGTACGTGATAACAGTCATATAATGATTGCAGTGTGCTGGCAAAAATCTGTCACCTGAACGGCTGCATTGTCAGATCCACTAAAGTCATAAAAAAAAGTTCAAGTGTTGATTTTGGAGAATCCATTATTGCCAAAGGTTATCAGTGTAACTGAACTAATAACATATAAAACTGAGGAAGGATCTTTGATACAAATTCTACATACTGAAGGTAAGGTAAATACTCTTCAAGACTGCTGAGGCACAGCAGTTCAGTTATCATAATTTGCTTCTGTGTTCTTTGAAAAATGATTCCATGGAGAATCAGATTCTCTTCTGATGAGAAGATTTTTGTGTTAGAGACAGAAACCAGCCAGAGAAATGACCACTGGCTATCACGCAATTCAAAGTCTTCATGTGCTAAGTGTTGTGTCCAACAAGCTCACATTATCCCTTCATAAATTTTTAAAAACAAGGAAACTGTCATGAAAGAAGATTATTTGAATTTTATTTTAAATGATATAAGTAGTGCCACGTGAAACCCCATATGTTTCTCAGCAAGATGTTGCACTGGTCCACATGAGGCATTTGGTACAAACTTGGATGCCAGATAATTTTAATAGGTTTTGGTCTAAGGAATGTTAGCTTCCTAACAGCCCTCATTTAAATCGACTGGATCACCACATATGAAATGTACTTGAAAGGTTCTCTGACAAATCTTGACATCCAAATGTTGGTAAGAACAGATATATATTCCATCATACATGCGTGTAGTTAAGAGTGAGATTGAAGGCCATTATTCAATCTAAAGAGGGACACACTGGATGATTGTCCCCTTTATAGATCTCTCATGTACCATGTGAAAGGATTTTTGTAATATTTAATATTTTGCTCATAAAATTTTGTTTAATGAAACTGTTAAATTTGTTCATATTTCGGTGATGCTCACTCTGTATAGAAATAAGCGTAAATTACACATTGCAGAAAGCTGCTGCATTTACTTTGACTTTTGTCTCTCAAATTTGGAGCAATTACAATGAAATGTTGTTTAATGTCCTTAACGTATAGGATGTTTCAAAGTGAATATATGGGTTTTAAAGAATTGTAGGATTTATTACACTCAACTTACAATTATATATAATACATCAAATGAAAGAGCGACTCAAACTGTTTTTTTTTTTTGTTTTTTTTTTACAAGTGTGCAATGTGAGCACCATAGGCAAGTTCATCCCAAACCTTAATCAGTGGGTCGGGAATAATTGTTGCTTCAATACTGATTCTTAAGTCAAGTAAATCAGCTAGTAGGAGAGGCACATACACATCCAGAGTTAAAAATTAGGTGGGTGAACATGGAGGCCATGCAAAACAAGCTCTGTCATTTAGCCACTTGGGTTGACCCAAAAGATGTGGGTACAATATAGTTCAACCAATTACATGCTGGGTTATACAAGTGAGGTGTTGCACCATCTAGCTGTCTGAAAGAACAGGCACCATGTCCATATAAGTATACAATGCTGGCAATGCCAGTCATGCATGACCTTCTTCTTCTGTGTGGATGTACATATAATACCCGAACTCTTACAGGACTTGCTAAGAATGCCTTCCATGAGTAATGAGTGTATTGGGTAGGGACACTATGAATGTTGTGTCTGGACATATAAGGTGAGAATGTGGGTCTCACAGGAGGTGTGCATGAGATAGTCCCTACAGTCACACTATCCTCTGTGCCTTTGGTTGCTCAGATGGATAGAGCATCTGCCATGTAAGCAGGAGAGCCCAGGTTTGAGTCCCGGTCATGGCACACATTTTCACCTGTTTCCATTGATATATATCAACGCAGCAGCTGAAGGTATTAATATATAATTCTAATCTCATTCTAGACAGCTGCAGATCATCAATGGTGTCTGTTCTTTTGGACATATCTGAAAGAACAGACACCATATCCATATAACTATGTAATCTAGTGTATTGTCAATTTGTGGAAGAGGGTAAATGTCCTTTTTAGTTATCTTATTAAGCTCCCTGGAATAAACATAAAAGTGCCAACTGCCATCCTTCTTCCTGATGAGGACCACTGGTGATGACTATGGGCTCTGCAAAGTCTGAATGATGTCATTCTTCATCATTTTCTCTACCTCGTCGCGAATTATTCGACGTGCCGTTGCTGACACACAGTATCATCTCTGGTTTATTGGTTGATAGTCTCCAGTGCTAATCCGGTGCTTCAGTGTTGATTTGTCTAATTTGCTCTTCACCTGTGGATTGAAGCATTCAGAGAACTCTTGAAGAATTGCAAGTAGCTTCTTCTGTTGTTTCTTAGTGAGATCTAGTGATAGTTGAGCTAGAAGATCTTGTCTCATAGTGGTAGCACTAATTTCACCTACAGACTTGCCATGGGAGGTTTCTATGATGCTCAGCTGTTCTTCAATTAACAGCTCAGTATTTGCAATGCACATGCATCTTGGAAGGATCTGTGGTTTTTGGCGACAGTTAACTATGCACAAATCACCGAATCCATTCTTAAACGAGACGACAGAGGCTGGGATGACCAAGTTATTCTTCAGTGGTATGCGTCTCTTACATTCCACTACAAGATCCGTGGGTTGATGCATGGCATGACATGTGACAGTTACCTTTCTAGTGCTGACTGCAGGAATGATCTCTTCAGCCAGCACACAGTCTCCACACACTCGGATGCACATCTTCCTGTCCTCATCTCGCATAATCTTCGAGCGACCAGAATCTATAATTTCCTGAGAGGCTTTCAAAAAGTCCCATCTGAGAATGACATTATGACTACACTTTTGTAAGACGATGAATTCTAAGGGCTGTGTATGGCCACTTATACCCACATAAAGGGTATATCTTCCTGTAGGTTCTACGTACTTCCCATTAGCCACCTTCAGCAGAGATGTTTTGCTGTCAACGAATATGGTTTTCTGCAACTGGCGACGGTACTTCTCCAAAATGACTGAATATGATGCTCCAGAGTCCACAAGAGCTTCAGCTGGTCAACCATCCATGAGGATATCGACATAGTTTCCTATCATTTTCGTAGTGATCGACAACGGAGGATTTCCTCTCTTCAGTGGCCTCAACTCCAAGGAAGGACTCACCCTTTAGTTTTCCCAGCTTGTGGTGGCTAGGTCATCAGCTGGAGCTTCTAAACGGTGATGGAGATCTTAATCGGCATGTCGAGGAGCGTCCTATCCAGTAGCTAGCTTGCGGCGTTGGTGACTTACATCGTCCTGCACCCACATCTTCTTGTTCATCTTCGTCGTCCCAGAGTTGGCATCAGCTAAGATCAGTCTGCTGTCTTCTGGTGTGGGCACCATCAAATATCTGCTGCTTTTCTCGGCAAAAGGGCACTTCGTGTCCCGGTCATCCACAGTGGAAACACACTGGTTGGTTAACCCGGGGTCTCCAGATGTCAGTCTTCCTTGGTGCCAAAAAAAGGTTCCTCATGCAACACTGTAGGAATGTAACTTCGCCTGGGTCTTGACTTTTTCACCATTTTAAAGGGAAATGAAGGACAAGAGACTGGGTTCAATGTCTGTTTCACTTCCTCCCTTACGACCTCTTGAAGCATCTCAGTGTTTTTATTGCTGCGCAATCCAAGTGCCTTCTGAACTTTCTCTCTCACTATCTGATGAAAACAATTGTGAAATCAGTGTTTCCTGCATCACAGACATTGATACAATATTTGGAAGCTGTTCAAACTTCTTGCATGTAATTCTTTTGTGATGGATTGTCTCCTGGCACCATTTTATGAAGTCGTCTGCTGTCGAAACTTCCTTCAGGATTAGAGTTTGATACATGTTCTTAGCAACAACGTTCATGAGATGTGCAACCGTGTTCTCCTCCTTCATTCTACAATCCACTATTTTACACAGATCCAAGATGTCTTGAATGTAGGATGCTGTAGTTTCTCCTGGACGCTGTGCCCTGCACTTTAATTTATCTTCAGCCTTGCACTTCTGTCGTTGTGGGTCGTTGAAATACTTGCGCAGTTCCACCTGAAATACTTCCCAGCTTGTGAACTTCTCCTCGTTGTTCTCATATAATTGCTTGGCAGTGTCCTCCAAAAGAAAAATATGTTAGCCAAACACATGGTGTCATCCCATTTGCTAAATTTGGCTATATGCTCATATACCTTCAGCAACTTGTTTGGATCTTGGCCATCATCACCAGAGAACCCAGAAGGATGTCTCATGTGGTGACACACAGTTGCTGTCTTTGTAATGTCCTCTTCTTCTTCTGTCTGCAGATTCGGACCTGTTGTATATGGCTCAAACTAGGGTTTCTTGCCATGTAAACGGCAGCTCTGTCGTGGCCTAATGGGAGCCACTGTATTGTTGATAAGGTACGCTATCACAAGTGCCACTATCCAGTGCCTCCACCAGAATAATGTCACGTAGAAGACCGTTTAGTTAGATGAATGATGAACACACACTGAACAATGGTTTATTCAGCACTTGCACATACAAGAGTGTGAAGCGAACTGCCTCCAGCCAGAACACATACAGTATGCATACAGCTACAGAACATTCCAGTGCAATGATGCTTGACATTTTTGGATACTTCCAGAACATACTCGAACTGAATATAGTAAGTAAAATTGTACAGTCCAGATGAGTTTTGAACTCAGGATCCTCCATACAACAGTTTAGTGTTTCTTAGAAGAGTTTCTCAATTGATAATGCCATTTACACATTCACTCACCAAACTGTACAAACATTAGACAACAAAATAGCATGAAATGATATTTTCTGTGAAATATCTAAGGCATTTGACTGTGTGCATCACAAATTCTCTTAGATAAACATATTTTATGGAATTAATGGCATAACCAACCAATGGATAACGTCTTACCTAACCAAAAGAATGCAGAGAGCTGTAATTGATAATTCAACCAATGTACATAGGGAAATTTCTTCTTGCTGGGGAGAAATCGCTTGCAGGCTTTTACAAGGATCTATCTTAGGTCCTGTACTGTTTCTTCTATATGTAAATAACTTTCTATCTAATACAAATAACTAATGACTTTCTGTCAGGAAGCAGAATTAGTTCTTTTTGCAGATGACTGTAGTATTTCTGTTAGTCCAAACACACATACAACAACAAAAATTAATGGTAAATGATGTTCTTGAAAGTAAGATTGAGTGGTCTTTTGTGAAATGTGTCACTCTCATGTACAAAAATACACAACGTTTTCAGTTCTGCACATCTAGAGGTGCTACACCAATTTTAAGTACAACACATGGTAAGGAAATAACAACTACGGTCGAAATCTCAAAATTTTTGGTTGTCCATAAAGAAAAATTATTCAGTTTTCAAAAATGTGCTGTAAGTATAATACATTGAAAAAAAAAAAAACATCACAATGGAATTATCCAAATGGGGCAGGAATTGATAGATGTGATGTACATGTTCATACAAACAAGCTTCACAAATTGAGCAAGTCAGTAACGCATTGGTCCACCTCTGGTTCTTATGCAAGCAGTTATTTGGCTTGGCATTGATTGACAGAGTTGTTACATGTCCTCCTGAGGAAGGCTATGCCAAATTCTGTCCATTTTCCATGTTAGACCATCAAAATTCCAAGCTGGTTCAAGGGCCCTGCCCATAATGCTCCAAAAGTTCTCACTTGAGGATAGATCTGATGATCTTGCTTGCCTAGTTGTCTAGGTAAGGTTTGGCATGCATGTTGATAAGCAGTAGAAACACTTGTTTGTGTGCATGGGCATTATCATCTATAAGCACCAGATGGCTCGCTATGGGGCAGGAGGGAGGGGGTGCGGGGGGAGCAACAAAACTGGGCATAGAGTGTTGTCAACAAATGGCTGTACTGCAAATTGCCACAGTTAGCAGCTAAATGGGTCTTGCTATGAAAAGAAATGGCACCCCACACTATCACTAAAATAAATGGTTCAAATGGCTCTGAGCAATATGGGACTTAACATCTGAGGTCATCAGTCCCCTATAATGTAGAACTACTTAAACCTAACCAACCTAAGGACATCACACACATCCATGCCCGAGGCAGGATTCGAACCTGCGATCATAGCGGTCACGTAGTTTCCGGACTGAAGCGCCTAGAACTGCTCGGCTACACCGGCCGGCTCCACACTATCACTCCTGACTGTCAGACTTTATGGTGGGCAACAGTCAGGTTGATATCCTACCACTGTCGAGGTCATCTTCAGACACATCTTTGGGCTGGAATCACACTGACTGACTGGAGTAGAATTGTCTTCAGGGATGAATCCCACTTTGAATTCAGCCCTGATAACCAATGAAAGCAAGCCATCCTGGGATTACATTTCAGCGAGATAATGCCCACCCACACATAGCAAGAGTTTCTACTGCTTGTCTTCATGCTTGCCAAACCCTGCCTGGCCAGCAAGTTTGCCAGATCGCACCCCAATTGAGAACATTTGGAGCATTATGGGCAGGGGCCTCCAACCAGCCGATGATCTACTGCACCAATTGGACAAAATGTGGCATGATATCCCTCAGGAGAACATCCAACAACTCTATCAATCAGTACCAATCCGAGTAATTGCTTGCATAATGAACCAATGCATTATTGACTTGCTCAGTTTGGTAAGTTTGGACCTGCAGTGCATGAGGAATCTGAATATGTTTTTATATATTATCTACTCAGAATTACTCACATAACACAGTTAAACATGATACATTCATTGGGGAGATAAGTCTGAGTCTACATTTGGGGATATTGATGAAAAAGTCAGATTTGTCCCCCTCCTTGGATTCATATGTGTATAATACTGTAATATTTTGATGCTCATTTCAAATCTTAAGAAACTTTTCCTTAAAGGCATAACCTGGTATAAACAATTCATCATATTCTATTGAGTCTAAGTGTGTTCTAAAACTTGTCAACAACTAGGGTTGAATTATACTCCACCCTTACTTCATTATGGCTAACACCCTTGCCGCAATGGTAACACCGGTTCCCATCAGATCATTGAAGCTAAGTGCTTTTGGACTGGACTAGCACTTGGATGAATGACCATCCAGTCTGCCAAGCCCTGTTGGCAAGTGGGGTGCACTCAGCCCTTGTGAGGCAAGCGGAGGAGCTACTTGACTGAAAAGTAATGCCTCTGGTCTCTTAAACTGATACATAGTTGGGAGAGCAGTGTGCTGACCACACGTTCCTCCATATCTGCATCCAGTGATGCCTGTGGGCTGAGGATGACATGGCAGCTAGTCAGTACCATTGGGCCTTCCAAGTCCTGTTCGGATGGAGAGAGTTTTCACTTCATTATATGAGTATTTTCCACATCTAGGTATGTACTGTTGCGCCTCATTCCTGTTCTGAATGGATTTGTTCCTGATGATGATTTCTGTATAACAGTTCGAAGGTTATATAGTTACAACAGTTTCAGGAAGAGCCACTGACAATGAAAATTTGAGGAGTTTGTATATTTCTTTATCCATGAAGAGTATTTGATGAAAAGATAATGACAACTTTCAACCTTTGCAAGTAAACTGACATTATTTCTATCAACTTCCCATTACAACACCTTATTTCAGGATTTGCAAACAATCTGATATCAAATTTAAGTTCATTATATTTATTAAAAAATATGTATATTAGAGGTCATATGTAATGGCTCAGTGGCTTAGTGGTAAAGCACCAGACTACAAAGCCAAAGGTGTCAGGTTTGATCCCTGGTCAGTCTTAGGATTTTGTCTGTCACTTATCATTTCTTTCATTTCTGGCAATGTTTGTTGATGTAAAATGTGCCAAGTTGCACCATGATTCTGAATCCACATTAAACTCTAGTCCCCCTATAACCGGCAAGGTAAGTAAGCACCAAGTTTGGAGTAAGGCAATGGCATACCACCTGGGCAACAGGACCATACCTAGTAAAGCAATGTGGATCTTTGGACTGATTATTGCTTTACTATGTAATCACATACAGTATTAATACTACACAGTTAAAACTTTTGTATCCCGTGTGGGTAGGAGCACGAGCAGTAAAAATATGTCGGTACTGCATGTAAGTAAAAGTGGTTTACTGGTGCAAAAAACAAGTTGATACATGGTTACATAGCTTGCAATGAGGTGTAATGCTGAGACCCTTTGTATGTAGAGCAAAGATGAAGTGAAGTGTCCTGGCAATCTGATCTTGATCAAATGGGCTGAAACTGTAGCAGAGCTTGTAGGCCTCCACAGCGCCGTCTAGAGGGTTCTGTCGTCAGTGTCTGTCGTGGTGCCAACTTAATAACTTGCACCTAAGCCGTGGCATCATTGCCATAAAAACTAACAGTGCACCAAGCAATTTGTGAAACATCACATTCTCATTACTACAACACCAGTAAAATGGTTGTCAGTACTTTACTCCCTAGTAATTTTACTGAACACTTTTTTCAAGTTTAATTCCACATTCAACCGATATGTCACTTAGCAATCATTTTTGAACTCAAAATTTCATTATTTCAAGTTCTTCAAGAAACTGTCTAGCATACATAAACTTGAATTTTGCTTCACTGGAAAAACTAGATGACCACTGGTAAGTCCCTATCTTCATCTAAGGCTTTCCATCCTATCACTAGCAACAATAAAAACATTGAAAAACACATGAAATGCAAGAAATGTGTTATCTGACAACAAATACATTTACATGTGTAATAAATACTAAAATAATAAGACAAGGTTGGAAAAAAACTCCATGCTAATTGTTGACAAGTTTGAGAATGTTCATTTTTTTTACTTTGCCTCGTTCTGTGTTTTGAGAATTTTCTGAAATTTCTTATTTTGCACACAGATTCAGCTGTCAAAATTTATAGTGCATGTTTAATGCATTTTGTTACAAACAACTATAGATGCATTCTATTTCAAATATAATACCAGTAGCTGAATAATCAATGAGTCATTTGTAAATTCATCTTCATAAATTCATCAGGCATGTTATGTTATAATTACATGTGTTCATTGGGTTGCCCCCGTGTGACTACATATCTCACTCACAAACTCTATGCACAGTTTTACAGACTACACGTTAGTCACACCAAATGCACCCATGATTTTCTTCTACAAAGAGTGAATTCAAGCAGGTGTGAATGTGGTGCCTCTTGATATTGGCATACATACTTGTGACATTTACTGCTCTGAGGAATATCAGGAATGAGCTGAAATTGGATACTTCCTTACACCTCATATTCACAGATGATAAAATACCTGTCAGATGAATCCTGCATTAAGTGGAAACAAGTAATTATTATAATGAGTAGTCCTTGTATATGTACTGGAGTAGGGACAGGTGAGGAGGGAGAGCCTCCCCAAGCAATTTCCGATTGGATGGGTGTTTGTGAGTCCTCCCCATTCTAGAATTCCTAAAAAGATTATGACTGTACTACTAACACACCATGGGATGATTTGGGGGCAGTGGGGGTGGATCACAGTTGGATCGAGGAATTAGGCAAGATTCAGTATTGATCTTTGGTTGAGTCTGATTGGTAGGGTTGGTGGCAAAAATGTGTTTCCACTGTAGGGACCAGGAAAAGGAGAGAAGGACTTTAACAAGTCCTGCATGATTGAATTTGGAAGTGGGGCAAAAGGTGAAACCTTCAGAAAGGATTGATATTTCTGTGGGGGTAAGACTTCTGAAGGAAAGGTTCATGACTGAGTTGCAGGTCTGTTTAGGTTATGGATTCTGCGAGATGGGGGTTGTCACCTATGATGGGACATGGGGGAGGTTTGGAGGTTGTTGTAGAATCGGTGGACAGTGGTACTTCAGGTGGGAGTAGGAAGTGAGCAGAATGGAGAGCTTTTTGAAGTGGCGTTGTGCATGTTGCTCAAGTTCCTGCAGTGCAAGAGTTTCAATGTGTGTTATGGGTTCCAGGAATTTGGGATTGCATAGCAGGAGAATTTTGCAGATGGGGAGAAGGTACTGCAAGGAGATTGGGCTTGGTTGATATTGTTTTGAAGGACTGTGTTGGAGAGGTCTAAGGATTGGCAGACTCTGAACAGTTGTGAGTAATTTTATGGTAAGGCTATTAGGGGGGATTCAATGACACAAGCAACAATGCAGGAATAATATGTGGGACTGGGATCTGGCTAGGGATAAGGAAACTTTACTGTATTGATGCAGGTGGGAGGAGCAAGGATCCATGGTGGTGGAAAAATTCGAAAAATTGTGTAAATCAGTAATACTGCATCTACCTGACTGCCTTGATCCAAAGCTTGTCAAGTGAGAAAAGTGTAAGTTGGGTGTTGCATGACTGATGTCTTCACAGTCCAAGGTGGTTTGCATGGAGGTGGGCATTGTGTTCGAAATAACTCATTACATGTGAGCTTAGAATATGTTGTAAGGTTCTGCAACAAATGGATGTCAAGGATACTGGACTATAGTTTTGTGGGTAACTTCTGCTACCCTTTCTGTACACAGATGCAACTTGTGCTTTCTTTCAGCTACTGGACACAGTTTTTTGTTTGATGGATCTATGATAGTTTTTAGTTAAATGAAGAACTAACTCAACCACAAATTCAGTATAAAATCTGACAGGAATTCCATAGAGCCCTGGAGTGTTAATCAGTTTCAACAATTTCCACTGTTTCTCAAAACTGCTGCCATTAACATTTGGATCACTCATTTTTGCAATAGAACAATACTTAAATTTGTGGTAATACCCTTTTATTTTAATTTGTAAAGAAACATTTTAAAATGGAGTTCACTGTTACTGCTTTTGGCTTTGCTACTCTCAGTATCAGTTCCTACCTGGACACTAACTTACCCTTTACATGTGACTAGAATTTCTGTGGATTTGGGAGAGATCCTTCAATACTATTCCACTGCAGATGATTTCCTAAGTGTGGAAAGCACAACTGAGGCTGTGGCATTTCTCTGTGACAAATATGGTGCCTTCATAGTGGACCAAATCCAGCATTTTAGAGATTATAAGTGACACTGACCCATAAATCATGTGCACACAGGCTAATGAAAACTGTATGAAGCTTTTTTATAGCTGTAATTCGAGCTCCTTTAGATGAGGCACCAAAATGCAGTTTTCATCATATATGAGACCAAGGAGCCTCCAAAAATAGTAAAAATATAGAACCAAGATGAATTAATGATCATAATTTAAACAAACTAGCACAGTTTCCTCAGGGAAGAAGTTAAAATACAAGACGTATTTGGAATGTAGTGCAGTAATATCTACATATGTTTTTAGGTTCAAGACATGCTTACATATGTTCAAAGTAGTCACCTTCTCTGTCTGCAAACTTTTTCACTAATTCTTCCATGATGAGTCCTGGAATGTGACAATAGAAATCTCATTTGAAACCTTTGCTGCATTGGCTTTGATGGCCCCAGAATGGACTCCTTTTAAGGCCAGTGTTGAGTCTCTGGATCAAGGAAAATCTGCTAAAACCAGGTCACTGCTGTAGTAGTGCTGGTTTAGGATTGACAATTAGCCAGGGTTTCCCAAATGATCAGAGAGGTGTTCCTGGGAGTGTTGTGAAACTGTCAGGTATCAGTGATCTCCTTTTACTTTTGGACAATTCTTTTCTTAACCTTTTGACCATGTCCACATGGTAGACAGCATTGGGGTAATAAATCCTTATGAACCACACCTTTAGCATTGTAAAAGGCAATTAGCATTTCTCATTATTGCCTTTTTGAAGAATAAATTTCCAAGTGTCCCACTGAAAACTCTTATGCTTGATCTTAGTCATACTCAAACATCAACATTCACTTGCAATTAATGATATTATCCAAAAAAAAGGAGACTGAATTTGAAATTGTTCTTAAAGTTCACTCATTACCACCAGTCCATCGCTCCTATGGTTATCAAAACACACTTCAATAACTTGCTTGGTGCATGATTTCCTCAGGTTCAAATTGTCACTAATAGTGTCACACAAAATGTTTTTTTTAGAACATTGAGAGTCTCTGCTTGGCATAGGAATGTGGTGAACCCACCATCAAGTGGAAAACCACTGCAATAAGCCATCTGAGAATTGGCAGGAAAACCATAAGTAAATAGATAAAAAGGAAGTGTGTTGTGACCACCTGGGATATAATGGCCAATTTGGTCATGGGGAAAGTGACCGAACAAAACCTACAAATCACTCTACATATGCATAATCTCCCATGCAAAGGTAAAAGGGTTCAGAAAAATAATAGTAGCCATGGACTGAACAGATCTGTATGGCAACAAGTGGTGTGGAAACAGAAAACAAGATTTGGATCATGGAATTTAAATGCAGATTGTTACTGCTTCACATCTTCCAAGATGAAGTACAAAAATATGCAAGCATCAAATCCACAGAACTATGTTTGAAATGTGGAGACCAGGACCAGTCTATATGCAGACATAGCTCTTGTATATCATATAGAATTGGTGGGTGACAGCCCAAAATGACTTCAGCAACTCATAGTGGAATGGTCTGAAGAACTGAAGAGGAAGGTAGTGATAACAAGTGTAAATGAAAGCAAAGTAATGTGAGTTTCAAAACAGAACAGATGGGAAGAAGAAGTCAATACATTCTATAATGGAAATATCTTGATACCATATTCTGTAGTGACAGGAGAATAGAACAAGAGGTGGCAGTCACAGCTGAGAAAGCAGTCTCAGTATGCTATAAGGTTCAAATTATCATAGACACAAGATTTATTTTTTTTAAAATTCAAGAAAGCAGATTCCCCTCAGGCATATTGAGTCATTTGGTAGTTGTAGGTTGTTGAGTTTACCATGTTGTGGCAGATGTACTATCAGAAACGGTGATCCAAACACACTCAAAGCTAGGGTCAGACTGAGCCTGGCAGTGCTACAATGTTTACAGTCAGTCCCACCCAACCCAATTGGCCCAGTCATGCTGGGACCAATAAGAGTGCCACAAAAAAATAATTCCATTACTTCCCAGAAACACTTTGTATATATTTCCAGCTGTATTATCATTTGTGATGAGAGGTGTTCAAATTGCTGTCCATTCGTCCTGTATATATTTCCAGCTGTATTATCATTTGTGATGAGAGGTGTTCAAATTGCTGTCCATTCGTCCAGATTTAGGCTTCAATAAGGCAGACATGGCCTTTAAATATGTCTGCTTGTGTCTGTGTGTATATATATATATATATATATATATATATATATATATATATATATATATATATATATATATGTGTGTGTGTGTGTGTGTGTGCGCGCGAGTATATACCTATCCTTTTTTCCTCCCAAGGTAAGTCTTTCCGCTCCCGGGATTGGAATGACTCCTTACCCTCTCCCTTAAAACCCACATCCTTTCATCTTTCCTTTTCCTTCCCTCTTTCCTGACGAAGCAGCCGCCGGTTGCGAAAGCTAGAAATTCTGTGTGTGTGTGTGTGTGTGTGTGTGTGTGTTTTATTTATTGTGCCTATCTACTGGCGCTTTCCCGCTTGGTAAGTCTTGGAATCTTTGTTTTTAATATATTTTTCCCATGTGGAAGTTTCTTTCTATTTTATTTATATCATCATTAATTTGAACCCAACAATTACGTTTGTTATTGTCTCTGTTGCATTTCGAAATCTTCTCTATCATCTTACTTTCTATCTTTGCTTGTACAAGTAGTTTCACTTTGTATTCATCTTCCCTTTTTCCGTAATCTACCATACATTTTATCCTGCCTAATTATACTCAATAATTCGTAATTTACTGCCAAACCATAACCTAAAAATTTTTAACGCTTTCAACATAACCGCTGCTATAAAACCCACTGTTCCAAGTTTACAAACATTTCGTGTAAACTCGTGAATACTATTTCACAGCTTCAGTTCCTTTCACCCATTAAACAACCATCTCAGCTATTTCCAACATCTTTCGTTTTATTTCCATCCCCGTTTTTCCCACATAACCGACCATTTTCATCAAACAATTGTTAAACTCATTCTCATAACCTGCCAGTATACAACCAGTCCTTTGAATACATTTACACGCATTTTTTTCGGAAAATTTTTTCGAGATTTTTTTCGGGAAATTTATTTCGAAACATTTTTCGAAAAAAATTTTTTTTTCTAAACTTTTTTCGAGAATTTTTTTTCGAAATTTTCCTGAATTTCCCCACCCTTTAACGTGTTTTGGAGACAACACAACTACCTAACCTTTGTACCCATTGTTGTTCACCAACCTAAGTTCAGCACAGGATCAACACAGCTCATCTCAAACCAACACTTTTTCGACTTTTTTCACACCTTTATCTCTCCCTATATATATTTCTATTTATTTTCACTTTAACCTCATATTATCCTTTCCCCCTTCTAATACCATGTCAACCTCACGACATCCCTACAACAACCCCATTAAATTTTATTTACACTCCCTCCGCAAACAGGCCTTCACCCTAGTCAGATTAAGCTCCCATATTTTATTTACTCAGGCTTGTCTGACATTTGGCATTACCCCCCAAGGGCCTCGCACTTAAATTTCCCATCTCTGGCTGCAATCCTTCTTTCCATCAGTCCTTATACCAGTTCCAAACTGCACAATCCATAGCCCTCACCCGCCTAATCCTTCACCTATACATCGACTTGGCCAATGAACACACCCGTCAACTACTATCCCAAATCAAAGTCCTCAATCTTTCCTCTCCCACATCCACACCGGCTGTTCATAGCATCCTCCTACAGGCCAACCGCAAATTAGAACAGCATGCCACCCTCCACCTCAAAAAACTATGCAATCTCCTGGTTTCCCACCTCCGGAAAGGCAACTCACTCACCCTCCACAACCTTTCCAACAAACCTCAACCTCCACTCATTGCACACAGACCCAGTCTCTCCCATCTACTCAATCTCCCACTTCCAGCTCCACTCCCCCCAACTCCTCATAATTCTAGTCAACACAATCTGGAACCACAACACCCCAATTCAGTAGTTAACCTTTCCTCCAAACCTCTCTCCCAATCCGAAACCTCTGTCCTATCCAAAGACCTCACCTTCAGCCACACTCCCAGGTTCAACCAAACTGCCCTTGTCAAAGATTTACTGTCCTACACTCGTAGTCTCTGCTGGAAATATCACTTTGCCACAAAGAGAAATAATCCTGATCCCACTCCTAATGATCCAACTCCCCAAGACACTATCCACTGCCTGGAACAGTTCCATCCTCCATCACAGCGGGACCCACCTCCTCTTCCTCAAAATCACCCTCTCCAAACCTTCCAGGAATTTCTCACTTCCAGCCTTGCCTGGCCTTTAAATATGTCTGCTTGTGTCTGTATATGTATGGTATGGATGGATATGTGTGTGTGTGTGTGTGTGTGTGTGTGTGTGTGTGTGTGTGTGTGTGTGTGTGTGTGTGTGTGTGTGAGCGTTTTATTTATTGTGCCTATCTACCAGCGCTTTCCCGCTTGGTAAGTCTTGGAATCTTTGTTTTTAATATATTTTTCCCATGGGAAAAATATAAAATATATTAAAAACAAAGATTCCAAGACTTACCAAGCGGGAAAGCGCCGGTACACAGGCACATTAAATAACACACAAACACACACACAAAATTACGAGCTTTCGCAACCGGCGGTTGCTTCGTCAGGAAAGAGGGAAGGAGAAGGAAAGATGAAAGGATGTGGGTTTTAAGGGAGAGGGTAAGGAGCCATTCCAATCCCGGCAGCAGAAAGACTTACGCACACACACACACACACACACACACACACACACACACACACACACACACACACACACACACACATCCCAAGCAGACATGTAAAATCCCTCTCCCTTAAAACCCACATCCTTTCGTTTTTCCCTCTCCTTCCCTCTTTCCTGAAGAAGCAACCGTTGGTTGCGAAAGCTAGAAATTTTGTGTGTGTGTTATTTTATTGTGCCTGTCTACTGGCACTTTCCCGCTTGGTAAGTCTTGGAATCTTTGTTTTTAATATATATATCAGCATGATTCTTTCTCTCAGGGATATTGTCTTTTCTTATCACTTTCATTTACGTGCATAAGTAAATATGAAATGGGTTCTTGAAGGGCCTCAGTTATTCATGTACCAACTTTTGATTTTAAACGTGATGACTAAAATATAGTTGCCGTTAACTGGATTGAATGTAATTTTGTTAATTTGTATTTATTGATTGCAAAGCAAGGCTTGGGAGAATTTCGATTGTTGCCGAGGAGGGGGCCAAGATGAAACTTACTGAACTCATGGAATCTGTATAATTTAAAAACATGAACTTTAACGTAAATTAATTATCTGTTGCAATTTTAAAAGGTTCGTACAATGAAATCTCTCGCATTTACATTTACTGTTAACACTTTGATAAATAAATTAATAGTTCAGCACGTAATGGCCGCCCAGAGGTTGCATCAGAAGATGAGCTTCTTGCAGCGCAAATTACTGAAAAATGCTTATTAAAAATAATTAGTCACTGCGAGCATTTGAGGTGACAACTATTACAAAGAAATTAATTTTCTAATAATAATAACAAGTTTATTTAAGTGGAAATACGAATAACTTACATAAAATATTTGTAGCCTCTCAATGGCTGCCTTCCGTATAGCGAAACAAAACAGTTTTTACCCCAAAATACGTCCTTCCTCCTCGGCCGTACAATCACGTCTCATTTGATCCTTTTTTATTTTCATAGATATTAAATAAAGATTCTATCGCTGCATATCACTTGTTTCAAGAACATTAACTACATATTTTACACTAATTATATTCATAAAATAAGTAAACTACAATTTACAACCACTAAAAATGTCAATATTTATGTGACGTACCGTCACATGGGCCCTAGTGAGGGTGTATGTAATAAAGTCCACTGTTTATGTACAGACTCACAACGGTTTTATATTTAGTTCAGTTTTTTGGACGGCCAAATGTTTGTGATTGGCCCACCTATTTCAATTCACTGTTCAATACTCTGTACATTACACAATTATGTGTGTTGTACATAATTCACAATTACAGGTGGGTATGTCTATCAGTCCCATCTGTCTTCCTGTTTTATTATGAATAGGTACAATCCGGTATCTTGCAGACCCGAGGCACTTTGACTTACGCTGCCCCATTCGGGTTACAGGCGTAAAGGAGAAAAACGGGCCAAAAAAACCCCACCCGGAGCCTTTGGATTGCTGTTATTATGGTTAATTTTGATTTACATTGAATGTGTAGTGCCTGTACACAAATTAACAGACAAATATATACATATACATGTACATTACATCACTAAAACTTGAAATTACATAACGTCCAACAGTCTTTTTTTTTTCTTTTGTACAGACAGTTGTATTAGTCCAAGTTTTTGACTGTTACAATTTTACATGGTATATCAGTTCATCGTCGACTACAACATTTTTGGATCTGATCGAAGTAAACATTGCCGACGGCAGTTTGTTGTTGGTCTGGAGGTGTGTCGCTGCTGGCATAGACGATAGCGTATGTGACTGCTTGTAGCAGCCAGCGCCGGTTCGTTGGCCCAAGCGGTGACATAGGCGCGAACAGCTGCCAGTCGGTGGGCGTGGCGCGGCGTCCGCTGCCTGGACAGGACAACCGCCGATCACTCGCCGCGACGCGCAACATGTAAACATTTCACCGAGTATCAGTTCATCAGCATAACAAAGTAAATATACCTGCTATAAGTGTTGGAAGAACATTCATAAGTTTTCCAAACACTCCACAGTCACTCATGTTCACTGTTTACGGAATGCATTGTAAGAATGTACGAACAAACGAGTTCCAGGTCTTTAAATAAGTTCTGGTATGAACTCACACATCCTACACTGGTTTAACATAAATGTAGTTTTAAGCTAAGTGTTCACTTGCTCGGAGTACACACTGTCACTATGGTTAGTGTTCAGTTGAGTACGTCGCGGTGACACTTTTCGCTTCATTATCTCTTGGCCTGAGCTTGCATCTGCTGGTCCGGAAACCACAGTTTGCTGTGCGCTACCTATAGTGTATTTTCACAGCCCACTGCTACGTTCCATTTATCAGAAGTCTCACTTCTTTGCCGAAACATTTATCCATACTGTGAATGTCTATCATGTTTGGCATCTAAATTGTTCTCTGTTAAAGACACACCATTTGAGCTATTAATTTTTATTCTTTTGTTCACTATACTTCCAGAGCAGTCTTTCACTGTTAAACACAGTCACTAATGTCGTGTTCTTGCACAGTTAGATGTTCACACTTTCATGTTGTTCCAATTCGTAGTTCAGTTCATCCGTTTTTTCACTGTTTGGGCGTTCGGATAGTCACTTTTCAATTGGAACATGTTTTATAGCATTTTACTAGAATTACATAATAAATTAGCTTTCCATTTTACATGTTAATTTTATAGATGTATATAGATAGATATGGTACAATTAGAGTTCCTTCTAGGTCCGTTTATCACTTAGTATTCAGTGATTGACCTAGTTGTCACCTCTTATTTAAAGTGTTGACCAGTGAGTTCAGTAGGTTTCATGACATGAGTATTATTTATTCATTCAACACTGATTCAGAAACTTTTGTCATTGTTGCATTTGCAGCTGCCTTGCTTACACGCGGGTGTACCTGCAAGTGCCTTCAAGCTGGAATCAGTGTGGAAGTTAAGAGATATTATTCTGTTTGAATTTTTTTATTACGTGAAGTCTCGCATTTGTTCAGCGATTCGCTGTTAATTTGCACGTCCAACGACCATGCACAATGCTTCCTCCTTTTTAAAGGTTTATCCTGTACAGAGCGTCCTTACACAGATTCATTTGCTAATCTCTTTTCTGTCACAGTACTTGTTTAAGTGTAGTATTCTCCTTCTGTCACAACTCACTCATACATACACTTAGCAACTACTCTGTATCTAACGAGCACAAGTATAAAATCAAATAAACATTAAATAAATCTTACTAACAAGGCATACAACTTACACCTACCTTTACACACTACACATTTTCGACTTAAACCTTTAAATATCCCTGGATACAAACGGTTTTATTATTTGCCACCGCAGCATTCTCTGAATTTCTCTCACCACGGGTTGTCTTTTCGACCACGGCACTGAATAGGAGGCACGGCAGAAAGTTTGATGAGGTTTTACTTGCATCTCAAACTCATACTCTTTTATTATCCCCAGTTTTTCTGAAAACACTTGTACAAATTGGTTCAGCACTTGACTCAAATCAGATTGCCGTGACAGGCTCAGGTACGAAGATTCAGCTATTTTTGATTCAATACATTGCTGAATAATAGCATTTTCCCATTCCCAAATGGGTTCCAGTTCGCTGCTATCTTGATTTACAACATAGTTGTTGTGATTCAATGCGTCAGGATCCTGTAAAGTTACCTGGACATTCCGGCAGTAGTTCACATATGCATCCGGAGTCCTCATTGATCCCAGATCAATTTGTCGGTTTAGATAGGTTAAGGTGCATCTGGCTCAGGGGAGGTCAATTTTTGCCTTCAATTCCCTAAGCGCATCAATGCCAGGATGCAAGGTACTGTGAGATTTTTGACCACCAGGAATGAGCACAGTATGGCTTCGTTTTCCAGGGCAATCTCCACTTGCACCTGATTATTTATTAGCTGCATCCTGCCACGTTGGGCACCTACTATGCTACAATTTTCTACTGGCAGGCTCGGTAACTTTTTCACATGATCCACGCACTTGAATAACTGCTCATCAATACAAGAAGCACTCGCCCCTGTATCCAATATTATGATTACTTTGACCCCATTTATCTTTGCCACAAAGGCAGCCTGCACATGTTCTATTTCTTGTTGGTCTGTAGGTCATGGATCAACTGTCAGTTCATCTTTCATCTCGCATCTGTCATTGTAGCGGAGCATATTCACCCCCACATTCTGCCTGCCCCCCTCTTTCACTTGCCGACCATCTGGGAAGGGCCTACAGAGGTCGGCCAGAGTTTGACGGCCTGTCGCACCCTGCCAACACGTGATCAGACACATCGGTTATTCGAACATTATCAGTCACAATTGGTGATGTGCACTATGGTGCGTACATGTGTGACTGATTGTTCGGAGGCTGAGGTGGAGGCGGTGGCATTGGGATGACATTGGTGTGATTAACAGGCACATGACCTGACGGCATGTTTTGATGTGCCTGCCAATTTGCTGGCCCTGCCCGTTGCCACTGCTCATTGTTAGTTCTCACATTTTTATTGCCGAAGTTGGAGTTTCCTCCCCCTTTGCCTCGTCTCTTTCGATTGTAGTTTTCTCCACCTCTTTTTGGTGAAGACGAGTTTGACTGGCTATGCTGGTATGTATTGTATCCAGTGCTGTGCCAGTGACCATCCACAGTGGGCACACTGTTCATAGTGTTTCCTTTCTTAGAGAAGTTTTCCCATTGTGAATATGCGTCACTCTTTGAATATCCGTTCTTACGAAGGCTATTATTGGATTGGTTTTATTCTTTACCGTTCACTTGTCCGTTGTTTGTACTGCCCTGATCTTCCTGCCTGGCATCCTCATGTATTAAATCGAGGGAGTCTATGGTTGCCATAAACAACTCCAAGTCCGTATCAGGGACGTGTACGAGTTTCTCTCTTATCGTTATAGGCAGTTTACCCTTCAAAATTCTTAGAACATCCCTGCCGGGCATGGGTTCGTCCCAGTATCTGGTTCTGTTCAGGTATCTTTCAAAATATTTTCTCAAGTTCCCTGAACGGGGATTGAATGGTTCTGGGTTATACACTTGTTTCCGGAGACGCTCCTGAACAGACCTGGACCAGTATCTGGCAAGAAATTTACTTTCGAATTCAGAAAACGACGGACATTGCTCCACAATTTCCATCGCCCACAGTGCCGTGTTGCCTGTGAAGAAAGAGATCACAAACTGAATCTTTTGGTGCTCAGTCCATGATGCCGAGAGTACATTCTGGAAACTTTTTATAAATATTACCAGATGGACATTCTTTTTCTCATCATTAAACGTCTGGAACTGCCTGTGTTTTAATAGTGATTCCTCATGCTTTACTTGCACTACAGTTGGTAGCGCTACCTCTCCGTTCGCAGTGACAACGCCTGAACAATTGACTGGTGAGTACGGTTGCACTTTCTCGCAGTCAGCTTTTTCAACTGGGCATACATTTATCGGCACATTTCCATACTGTTTGTTGTTGTTGAATGGCACAGGGGTTGATGACTTCTCAGCCCGTTCTAATCGAGCTACTGCCTGTGTGACACAGTCATTGATCTTTTGATCTAAATTGTTTGACATATGTTCGACTGTTTCCTGGATATTTTTCACTTCATTTTGTAAGACGCACTGTGCCTTGTCTAGCTGATCTACGCATTCATCCAATTGCGTGACGTTTTGTGGAATGCCTTTGATCTGGTCTACCAAGTCATCCACCTGCTGTTTTACTACATTTATCTCCTGTGACAAATATGACACTAGCGCCCTGCCACGTTGTTCAAACATTTCATTCATTTTTGCCAGGAACTGAGCAACACGCTCCTGTTCCCTGCGTTCGTGTTCAAGGCGTTCCTGTCTTTCCTTTTCCTCACGTTCACGACGTTCTTCCTCTAACATGTCCTTAACTTGGTTAATTAATGCCTGCTCCCATTGCTTGTCTCTCATGTCTAATTGTGCCATCAGCACCGTTAGAAAATCGGTCGTTGGTACAGGTACTTGTACAACATTTGCTGTCGATGCACTAGCATCCTCCTTCCCTGTACCAGTAATCGAGTGGATTTCTTTGCTCAATTGAGCTTGATCCTGATCGGTGCCTAATATTTTGTCTGTTTCAAGTTGCTCAACTTCCGGTTTTGGAAGTTGAGAACCCGTCATTGAGGGTGGGTTCCTCATTGGAAACTCTTGTATATTTTCGTCTGTGTCATAGCCTGACAGATCTTCTCCGTCTAACCATTTGTCCTTGCGCGTCTTCACCATTTTGACTAGTATTAATCCTGACTGGTAAGACACGAGTACACACAAAATCTATTTTCCCCCAAAAAT
Source organism: Schistocerca gregaria (assembly GCF_023897955.1). Taxonomy (NCBI): domain Eukaryota; kingdom Metazoa; phylum Arthropoda; class Insecta; order Orthoptera; family Acrididae; genus Schistocerca; species Schistocerca gregaria. Next base: position 433,983,216 of record NC_064921.1, read on the forward strand.
GACATACACACAAAATATACTAACTACACAAAGCACATACAGAACACTGAAATTAAGTAAAGCAAAGAAGCTACCTGCTACTATTACTACTGAAACGAACAGTTACATTTTCACACTCATTATATTTCCGTTGCACTGTAAAAAATTTTACTTCTGCAAAAATATTACTTTGGCAATCAAATTCACTAGCATTTATTTGATTCAGACAGCTGATTGTGTGACCTCAAATCCAGAACACTAATCACTGTCTCAGAATTCTAACACTGATTTTTGTTCAGTAGTAGAAAATGAATCTGTTTCACTATCCACTGACGCTAAAACAAATTGCATAAACACTTTTGACAAATTTTAACTCAAGAAGATAAACACAGTATATGGATCCCGATCCGTTCTTCCTTTAGTTTCCAGCCCAGAAGCACATGCATATACACCCTTACCTTTATTAGTTATTGTTGCTTGGTTCTGTCTTTATCTCAGTCGAGACAATGGTTCACATCTAATCAGCTTCATGTCCATTTATTTCCACTGGAGGATCTCATACAAGTTTTGTATTTTTGGTACATGGAAATAGATTACATATATGACATTAATTTGAAATACATATAATTACATACATAAAAATTAGTTTTCTAGATGGACAACCATATCTCAGTCATTTCTGTGTACTTAATATTGGTACATAAAATTTTGGACCCTCACGTTGTTGGGCACCAGTTGTGACATCCGTTGTGACGTCATTATATATATATATATCAGCATGATTCTTTCTCTCAGGGATATTGTCTTTTCTTATCGCTTTTATTTACGTGCATAAGTAAATATGAAATGGGTTCTTGAAGGGCCTCAGTTATTCATGTACCAACTTAAGATTTTGAACGTGATGACTAAAATATACTTGCCGTTAACTGGATTGAATGTAATTTTGTTAATTTGTATTTATTGATTGCAAAGCAAGGCTTGGGAGAAGTTCGATTGTTGCCGTGGAGCGGCCAAGATGAAAGTTACTGAACTCATGGAATCTGTATAATTTAAAAACATGAACTTTAACGTAAATTAATTATCTGTTGCAATTTTAAAAGGTTCGTACAATGAAATCTCTCACATTTACATATACTGTTAACACTTTGATAAATAAATTAATAGTTCAGCACGTAATGGCCGCCCAGAGGCTGCATCAGAAGATGAGCTTCTCGCAGTGCAAATTACTGAAAAATGCTTATTAAAAATAATTAGTCACTGCGAGCATTTGAGGTGACAACTACTACAAAGAAATTCATTTTCTAATAATAATAACAAGTTTATTTAAGTGGAAATACGAATAACTTACATAAAATATTTGTAGCCGCTCAATGGCTGCCTTCCGTATAGCGAAACAAAACAGTGTGTACCCCAAAATACGTCCTTCCTCCTCGGCCGTACAATCACGTCTCATTTGATCCTTTTTTATTTTCATAGATATTAAATAAAGATTCTATCGCTGCATATCACTTGTTTCAAGAACATTAACTATATATTTTACACTAATTATATTCATAAAATACGTAAACTACTATTTACAACCACTAAAAATGTCAATATTTATGTGACGTACCATCACAGAATCAACATTGAAGTCCGCACAAATAATAATTTGCTTTCCCCTATCTGACAGATAGCACAACAAGGCATCCAAGTTTTCCAGGAATAAATGAAAGTTTCCTGAAGAGGCCCTATATACTGTTACAATTATAAAAGAGCCCTCCTTTACTTTATTTTGACATGTATGGCAACTCCTCCTCCCACCTTATTCTCTCTATTCATATGTGCAGCTAGTTTCTAACCACTGATATTTATCTTCTCCGTATCATACACAATGTGATGCTCAGACAGGCATAGTATATCTATTACATTATCAGATTCAATGTCATCTAAGCAAACCAGGAGCTCATCTACTTTATTCTTCAATCCTGGAATATTTTGGTGAAAAATGGTAACTTTATTTTTTACTTTACTTTTTTGAGAATCTACTTTTTTCTTTAATCCGCCAATATTTTGGTTAAATATGGTAACATTATTATTTACTTTCCTGTTGTGAGAATTTCGTGAGTTTTGGATCTCTTTAGCACCTGCCTGCCTGAAATTTTCATTGGACACTGATATTAGTCTAAAAAAGAGATACATCCATGAGTACTAGTGTCCCCCCTTATGGATTTCGCTAACAACCCTGCCAGTTTACCCTTTCCTTTCCTATTGAGATGTAGGCCATGCTTTCTGAAATCCCCCCTATCAATAGCCCTGACAGGAACCAATCCAATGTCTGACAGAGAGGCCACCCTACGTAACTGATCCAACTCCATATTTACCCTCCTGACAGAACGGTTCAACTGGGGCTGATCACGCCACACAAAAGCAGGCACCAGCCCAACATTGGTATGGGTCGTTGCTGAGGCTATTTTCACCAGGTCACTCTCAACACTGTTGTCCTGATCCCTATCAATACTGTTTCCCACTCTACCCACTATTATCACATGATCCTGCTTTGTGAATCCCTTGCACAAGGGACCTATATCCTCTACCATCTGCCTAAGACTTGCACTTGGCTTGAAAAAGTTTGTGACCTGGTACCTGTCACCTAATTTTTCATGCAAAAACTGGCCCACACCTCTTCCATGGCTGATATCTAGCAACAGAACTTCCCTCTTACTTTCTACTTTTTTTGAAACAGTTGGTTTCCTAGTGATATTCTGTTGCATCTGCTTTATTACCAGTATTCTTCAAATTACAAGTTCCACTTATTAACATACTGTTAACCATCTTACAGACTCCCTTAGCAGTTGTATCTTGATAAAAAAGGACTGCCTCCAGTAGCTTCTTGACCATAGCTACTGGTGAAATATGTGTAGTGTTGGAACCCCACCACATCAGCAACACTTCCGCTCAATCAGCAGGCAGTTGGCCTTCTTGCCTAGCTGTAATTTACAGCTGTAAATTACAGCAGAAATTACCGTGCATTTCTCAAAGATGGATAATTCTGCTAGTATGAGGAAAACAAGGTGCACCATACTGTTAGTATATTCCATAATGAAAACTGAGAAATAACAAATAAAAGAAGAAAAACTGGTCAATAGTCCTTAACATTTTTACCACACTTCAAATCCAAAATTAACCATTAATTCAGAGCAAAGAGCTAGATAAAATTCCACATGCATTCAAAACCAACCAACAGAATTTTATATACACATATTTGCATCAGTTCACCTGACCTCTTCAATTTATCTCTTCAGTAAGGTCATTTAGAATGAGAATTAACACCAGTCTTAATAGATAAGCTACATGGTCTAGTCATATTAATGTAAACACTGCCTATGTAAGATGTCAATGTGCAGTAACCACTCACAGATGGTGGGTGGCAGCACAAGCAGTGGAGTGTATATAAAGCACATCGGGGATGCGGAAAACAGTGCAGTCATTGTCATAATGTGGAAATGGAGTGATTTATCCAATGTCCAAAAAAACATGATCATTGGTTTTCATGCCAAGGGTGAAGTTTCTCCAAAATGGCAAAGTTTGTAAACAGCTCACGTGGTGTGGTGGTTAAAGTATACCGTGCATAGCAAAATGGCATTATCCAAAGCTGCTGCTGAGGCAACTGTGGTGTACCATGAGCCACAGATGATAGGGGTGAACAATGGCTGCAGAGCTGGGTACAGGCAAATATATGTGCAGCTATAATTGTGTACACTTCCACGGCCATAGTCAGTTGACATAAAAGTTTACTGGGTATGGTACTGCATCATAATGTCTAAAACTACTGCTACTGGACCCAGAAGGAAGCCACTGCAACTGTGACCAAAATGTTGGTTTTTCTCCAGTAGCAGTAGTTTTATACATTATGATGCAGTACCATACCCACAAAACTTTTATGCCAATATGTGCAGCTGTTGAGCAACCAACTGCACAGATGAACCAAGGAGCTACCAGCAGTGTCTCAAAGACCAGTCAGTTAACATCGCTGCGTGTGGGCCTCTGCAGCAGGTGCCTGTTTCATGCATCCATGCTGACTGCTGTTCATGGGCAACAAAGGCTGGAATTTTCACACCAGTAATAAAGCTGTATGTCCACTGAGTGGTGACAGGTGGCGTTTTCAGATGAATCATGTTTTATGCTCCATAAGATAGATATGGCCATTGGTGTGTATGGCATGAAATGCCTGAAAGCAAACACCCTGCGTGTTATTGTCTGGGGAATGTTTTTAAGGGATCCCCTGTGTGATCTCGTCATTCTGGAAGGCACAATGAATCAACTCAAGTACGTATCTGCCCTTAGGGTCCATGTCCACCCCTACATGCAGTTTATTTTTCCTCAACATGATGGTTTCTACCAGCAGGACAAAACAATGTGTCACACATCTTGTACTGTATGTACATGGTCTGAAGAGCACTAGGATGAGTTTATCATGCTCGTCTGGTCACCAAACTCCCCAACTTTAAACCCAATTGTGAATCTGTGGGACCACCTTGATCAGACTGTGCATGCCCTGGATCCTCAACTGAGAAGCATAGTGCAGTTGTAAACAGCACTAGACTCAGCATGATTTCACATACCTGTTGGACCTTCCAGAACCTCACTGACTCTCTTCGTGTATGCCTTGTGGTGGTCGCACAGCAGAAGGCAGTTATTCAGGATTCTGACAGGTGGACACAGTGACTGGACAGTATTCTATATTTCACAAACTTACGTAAGCTATTGGGGCTTAGCACAAATTGTGGTTAACCCACTCCACAAAAGAGGGCTTGGGATAATATTATGTCATAATAGTATGTGTAATACCTCTTGAAAATATAAATCCCACAATAAATTAGACATAAATGCTGTGACATTATTGCAGACCATATTCTGAAAGTGCCAACACATGCCAAACAACAATTGCAGCCAATGAATGATCCCTTGTGTGGTAGCACTGCATCTTGGAAACAACCAACAAAAATGAGCAAAGAAATCTACACATACAAGTATGAACCTATTCCCATCACGCGACCTCAGGAGGGGTCATACGTAATCTATGTACAATCTCTCAATGGATTTTGTAACAACTTCTGAAGCTTATAATCCCTGCTGAATATTGCTTGACCTCCTTATCCATCCCATGCCAAATAAAATTCTCCCAAATCCTCATCCAGGTTTTGAATACTACTGGTGACTCATGGCAATACTCAGATATAAAGGGTACTAATTTTGAGGGCAAATCTATATTACTACATAATATGTAGACTTTCGCAGCTGGTATTTGGATTATAGCTGATATCTGATTTATGGAAATATGGCTGAGATCCAAGCATAATTCTCTGCCTAACATTTCATTTTCCACTGCCGAGAACATTATCAAAGGCTTAAATGACATATTCAAACAAGCACAGCATGCTGAACTATTTATATGTAATCATCTAACAATCAGTTTGTGACATCATCAGATTGCTGCCTAAGATTTAGAATTGCACTGATATGCATTACAGAGTTTGTAGTGGGGAAGAGTTGGCACTATTTGTTTTATTTAGAACTAAGGCCCACAGTTTGTTCAATTTCAATCCTTCTTCTTTTCTGTTGAAATTGTTTTTGTGTTATTGAATTCCTGTAGTTTCTCTATATATCCTAGTGTAGTAATTATTACATATTTCTAAAACCATAATGTCAGAGTAACAACTTTGGTGATTTCCCTGTTCTAGTGCATAACCTGCTAATGCTGATTTATCTGTCTTGTCCCGCTGACAATTGGTCCTGTGCTCCTTAAGGTAGGGATGTTAATGCTTCTTTTTGTAGTTCCTATGTGCACTCAGCTGCAAGTGCATGGGATTTTATATACTCCTGCTGTGCCAAGCGACAGCTGCAGGTCCTTTGCAGTGTTCAAGTATTCACACAAGTTTCTTGTTTCTTTAAACACTGTATCAACACTGTGTTTTCTGAGTTCTTCACAAATTAAAGGAAAATAGGACCTTTAGTCAGTTCTTTTATGTTGGAAGCTCTAGATATTGTAGGATTTAGTGCCCTATTTATCTCTAAAGCGGGCCACCCCTGGTAGCTGAGTGGTCAGCGCAACAGAATGTCATTCCCAAGGGGCCGGGTTCGATTCCCGGCTGGGTCAGAGATTTTCTATGCTCAGGGACTGGGTGTTGTGTTGTCCTAAACATCATTATTTCATCCCCATCAATGCGCAAGTCGCCGAAGTGGCGTCAAATCGATAGACTTGCACTCGGCGACCGGTCTACCTGATGGGAGGCCCTTGTCACACGACATTTTTTTTTTAAATCTCTAAAGCCTACAGAAAGCCCACTCATTTATGCAGGTATCTTCACAAAAATTCCTGTCACCATCCCAAGCAGAAAAGAGGTGTGATCAGCACATTAATGAACCAGGTTAACAGAATCTGTGAAGCATAGTACTTGGAGGACAAGGTCAATCATTTCAGAAAAGCTTTCAGAGGAAACAACTACTCTGACAAAGTGACTGCATCTGTTTGAACAATGAATTTTCTTCAGAAGGGAAGAGTCATAGATGCAGTTGCTAAAGCTGTCTTAAGGTCCCCAGTTCATTCAAAGGACTTGCAATTTGGGCAAGGTTAGTTATGAACTTCCGAAAAAAGTATTCCAGGCAACTTCCTATGGCCTTGCGATTCTTCGGTGGTGTATGGACATAAATAGCCAGGTGTATATGTGATCATTACAAATACCCTGGAAAGAAACAATCTGTCCCAGAACTGACATTTGTGACAGCAAGATTTGCCTTACAAGGCTAATCCTCATGTCTTTCAACTGGAGCAAGCCCTCCTCAAAGTGCCACATATCCCACAAACAAGTTTAGCTAAAGATAACCCAGTCACCTAGATAGTGATAAATTAACTTAAAATTTGATATCTGAAAAAATACTAACATACAAGGCAAGGCACTGCTCTGGTCCAGAACCCAAACAGAACCCAGTTACATTTGTACAGATTTCAATCAATAGTGAATGCTATAATTGTTTGGAATCTGCAGACAAAGGAATCTGAGAGCAGACCTGGTTGATATCCAGAGTTGTGAAGGATTTAGCCTAACAAAGCAAAGAGAATTAAGAGTGTAAATTAGCCAGTGGAATGAACTGTAAAATTATCTTTTCATTCAGTGCACAACAGTCTACAACTGGTCAAAGTCCTCCATATCCTTTCGGAACCAAATATATGGGTAAATAATACAGACAATGGGGAGGTATAATAATTCCTTCCTGAATCAAACAATGGAAAATCCAGTATGGAATAATGCAGTATTATGAGTCGTACCACCTCCCAAAGTCCCACTGTCCAGCCACAGAGAAGCATTCCCCTTGTGACTCAGTACTAACCAGGACTGGAGCAACTGAATCACATTCTGTGCCAGTGTTTTGACTATCTCTCATCATGCCCTGAAATGAGGAATGTCCTACCCACTCTCCTTCCCACCCCTCCCACAGTGGTATTCTGCTGCTCCCACACCAACACAATTTCCATCCCTACACAAGCCCTGATCCCAACCCCTAGCCTCATGGCTCACAAGGCTTATATCCTTAGATGTTAGACCTGTCCAACACACACCTTCCCACCATCACCTAATCCAGTCCAGTCATAAGCATCACCTATCCCATCAAAGGCAGGGCTACCTGTGAAACCTGTCATGTGATCTACAAGCTATGTGGCAGCCAGTGTGCTGTGTTCTACATGAGTGTGACAACCAACAAGCTGTCTATCCACATGAATGGCCACTGAAAAATTGTGGCCAAGGAACAGATGGACCACCCAGTTCCTGAGCACACTGCCTAATACGATTTTATTCATTTCAATTACTGCTTCACTGCTTGTGCCATCTGGATCATTCCTGTCAACACTATCTTACCTGAATTTTGCAGGTGGAAACTCTCCATGCATTATATTCTATGTTCCAGTACACTATATTCTATGTTCCAGTAATCCTCCTGGCCTCAGTCCTGCGTGCATGCTGTCCGGTTTAGCCTTTTTGATTGAAAGCTTACTTGTTTGAAAGTCTTTTTGTTGTGCCTATCTGCAACTCAGCATCTCTGCTGTATGGTGAGTTGTAATCCATCGTTTTCATAATTCCTTCCTGAAGCAGTTTGTTAAAGATCAACTGGTATTTCATCCACAGAGGGAATGCAGTATGATGGTTCACTAACTGGATTATTATCAATGAATGGAATCTTGTACTTGCCTAATTTAGCAGACCCCAGTTCGCTGGTAAACATGTCTGGATATGAATGACATACATGACACAACTGTGTGGCCTGCTCAGAAATTAGATACCTAAAATAAATTATCAATTTCTAATTAACTCATTCTCCATCATGAACCTGCATGGGCAGCTTATGAGGATGATTACAAAATCGGTAAGTTTACCTCACACAAATACAGAATGAAAATTGTTGCTCCCTCCCATTATAAATAACACCCATATGTGAAATTTAAGTCTGAATCAAGAATCACAGAGACATTCAGCAATTAACTACCTTAACTTTTAACTTCCAGATGGATCTCTTGATCCACCACTTAACAAATTCAGTTTACTAGAGTTGCCCACCCAGCAGCTCCTGAGTTTGTTCCACAATGGGGGAGATCAATAAAGTGACTGATGTGATTGGTACCTGTCGTACCAACATTTGCTAATGAATGATGAACTCCCTATGTCAAATAGAACACAAACCAGTTCCTCATTTACATTAAGAAAAATAAATGGTACATGAACAATAGAAGAAGCAAACTATCTAATTATATCTTATTGGTCTAAACACTCCAATCTTGTCTCTACTCCTCATTCCTTGTCAGTCAGAATTCTTCCTATTCCTTGGCTGTAAGCGTGGGCAGTTTCATTTAAAGTCATCAGGGATCCCACATCTAAAATACCTAAATGTCAATCTGTTATTCTTATAATAGCCTTTCCTGCCCACCATTGGCAGCTTTATTTTTGTTTTGTTTTGCTTTAGGGCACAAAAAACAAAACAAAAAAACTATAGAACATGAACACAGAGAGGATTTAAACAACTACACATCAGACCCAAGTGACAGAATAGAAGACAGCTAAAAACAACCACGTTGAAAAAGGGCTAAAAAAAAGGACACCATACAGAAACCGAGGTCCAAAAGGAAAAATTAAATGGCTTTCACCATATTTCTTCAGTGGATATAAAGTAAAATGTGGTCAACAGCCCATGCTCATTCGCTAAAATGGCTGATAAATCAGATGGCAAACCAAAGCTGGAACGTAAATGGTTAAAAATAGGGCAGTCTATGAGGAAGTGGCGGACAGTTAAAATTTGGTGCAATGTGTACAAAGTGGTGGTTGGGCCAAGAGGAGATTGTCCAAGGCATTGGGAGAGGCTTAATAAGCCAAAGCATATTCCTGTAAAGGGAGGACCATTGGTAATGACAAAGGGACACCAGCTCCTGACAGATGGCAGTGCAGAGATCATCGGAGGGAATATAGGTACTTGCAGGTTGAGGTATGAGGACTGCAGCCTTGGCAGCAGCGCCAGCAGTCTCGTTTCCTGGCAGACCAACATGGCAAGGAACCCACAGAAACATGACACTGTCTCCACCAACAGTAAGCAAGTGACAGTTTTCCTGAGTGCGCTGTACTAAGGGATGGGCGGTATACAGCACACATAGACTTTGTAGGGCACTGCATGAGTCTGAACAGAGGACATAATTAAAAAGGCTGTGTCACCAGATGTACTCTGTGGCCTGATACAAGGTGAAGAGCTTGGTTGTTATAAATACTGAGGAGTGTACCGATATCGAAAAACTCCGGTGCCAATGGTGAAGGCCACCAACCCCACAGTCAGTCCGAGAGCCATCAGTGTATACTAGGTACTCTCGCAAAGTTCCATGCAAAGGTCATGAAACTGAAGGTGATAGATAGAGGCTGGAGTAGTGTCCTTAGGAAGCAAATGAAGGCCAAGGTTAACATGGGCCACTTCATGAAACCAAGGTGGTGAAGGGTTCACACCCACTGGGAAAGTTGCAGGTAGTGTGAAGTTAAGCCACCGTAGCAAGTGCCGAAAGCAGACTCCAGGAGATAACAGAGAAGAGTGCGATGAGCCCCATACAGACGATCAAAGGAAGGAGGAATAGGATGGATGGCCATGCATGGCAGACAAATGGCATGCATACCTGCTGAGGAGCAAGTCATGGCGGTAGGACAGTGGTAGTTCAGAAGGTTCAGCATACAGACTCTCAACCAGGCTGGTGTAAAAGGTGCCCGTGGCCAAACAGATGCCACAATGGTGGATAGTGTTAAGACGGCGTAAGAGGGATGGGCATGCAGACACATAAACAAAGCACCCATAGTCAAGTTTCGAATGGACAAGGGATCGGTACAAATGGAGCACCCCAAGAAGTACCATTGAGGACATGTAGGACATTGAGGGACCGCATACAGCAGGCTGACAGGTAGGATACATGGGAGGACCAAGAGAATTTCCTATAGAGCATGAGCCCCAGGAATTTTGTAGTTTCAATGAATGGAAGGGCAACAGTTCTAAGATGTAGAGCTGGGAGAAACCATTTGCACCACCAGAAATTCATACAGACGGTTTTTATTTTGTCAGTGGAAAAGTGAAAGTCATTGTTGATGCTCCAGGAGTAAAGAGGATCAAGACAGCACTGAAGACGCCGCTTAGTGAGACAGGTCCATGAAGAATGGCAATAGATGGCAAAATCATCAACAAAAAGCGATCCAGAGATGCCCAGCAGGAAACAAGCCATTATAGGGTTAATGGCGATAGCAAAGATGACAACACTCAAGGCAGAACCCTGAGGCACAGCATTTTTCTGGATAAAGGTGTCTGACAAGGTATAACCCACACACACCTTGAAAACTCTGTCTTGTAAAAATGCCCAAAGAAAACAGGGCAGGCACCCACGGAAGCACCATGTGTAGAGAGGATACCAGTTCTCCAGCAAGTGTTATAGGGCTTCTTCAAATCAAAAAACACAGCCACAGTCTGGGATTTCCACAGAAACCCATTCATGACGTTGGTGGACAAAGTAATGAGATGGTCAACTGCAGAATGACATACTTGAAATTCACACTGTGCATTCTTTAGTAAATGGTGAGACTCGAGCCACCACACCAGCCAGGCATGAATCATATGTTCCATCACCTTGCAAACACAGCTGGTAAGAGAGATGGGGTGGTAGCTAGAAGGAAGGGTTTTCTTCGTACTGGGCTTAGTTATGGGTATGATGGTGGCTTCACACCAGCATCCAGGAAATGTGCCCTCAGCTCAGATGCGGTTGTATGTGTTAAGCAGAAAGTGCTTGCCCGCAAGGTAAAGGTGCTACAACATTTGAATGTGGATGGCCTCTGACCCTGGGGTGGAGGATCAGGATGAACTGAGAGCATGATCAAGCTCTATCATAGTAAAGGTGGCACTGTAGCACTCACAATTCTGAGAAGAAAAGGATATTGCCCGAACCTCCTCCACTCGTTTCCAATGGAGAAAGGCAGGGTGATAGTGGGAAGAACTCAAAACTTCCAAAAAATGTTGGAGATAGCTATAGGCTCCATGATGACATTAGCTACTGTCAGGCCAGAAACTGGGGAATGGGTCTTGTTTCCAGAGAGCCATCAGTGGTTGGCCCATACGACAGAGGAAGGTGTGGAACTGTTAAAAGAACGCAACAACACTTTGGGCACATCTGTTTATAATGATTACAGTTTGCCAGTGTAGGGTGGCAGTTAAAAATGCAGAGAGCATGTCTTTATGTGCGAATTGTATCATGCCATGCCTCAGTCCATGAAGGGTCTGGGACACGATGTGGTAAAGAGGAAGTGTAAGGAATGGAACGTTCTGCAGCAGTAAGGTTAACATTTGTGAGATATTTCACCTAGTTATCACAACTGGGGAAATCTTTCTCTTTCTCTCTGAAGGTCACCAGGGAGAAGTAAAGCTGCCAGTCAGTCTTAGGAAGCTGCCATTTTGGTGTGCACATGGAGTAGGAGTCAGCACACAAGAAATTGTCGCTCAAGTAGGTGTCAGAAAGAACGGACCACTCGAGCTGAGGAGCAAGATGGGCAGTGCAAAAGGATAGGTCCAAATGGGAATAGGTGTGCTTGGAGTCGGAAAGGAAAGTGGGTGCTCCAGTGTTAACGCAGAAGAGGTTAAGTTGGTTAAAAAGCTTAGCTAAAAGGGCACCTCTCTTACAGGCTCTGGGGGAACCCCAAAGAGGACAATGCAAAAATGGGGGAAGTAACTCCCCAATAAGTTGGAGGAAGTCTGTCCTGGTGACAGCGAATGACGGAGGGACATGAATGGTAGAGAGAAAAGGTCAGGTGGGGAAGGAAAAGGCAAACTGCAACAGCTTGAAGATTGGTAGTCAGGGAGGTGGGTTGACTATGAATGTCATGAGATGGAATGTTGATCTCAGGGGGAAGGTGAAAATTAATCAGTAAGAAATGTGAAATCTCAAAGTGGTTGTGAGGGCACAATTTCATTTCCTGAAGGCAGAATACAAGAGGGCGCTGTGATGTGAAAAGCAGCTGTAAATCCTCTATGTGGGACTGAACATCACAAACGTTCCATTGGAGGAGAGTTATGGTGAGGAGGAGAAGTAGGGGTGTGACCTCGGTGGCTGCCGAGTGACAGCTGGGGAAGAGGTGCTACTACAGGGCACAGAAGCAGGAGGATCCTGCTCTGTGGGATCCACAGAAGCATCAGCTTGCTTGTGCACTCCGTCTGTGGAGTCGAATGCTCAAAATCAGTTGTTGGTGCACAACAGTGACACGGAGGCTGGCCGGGCTAAGGTATCACGTGGCAACACCATCGAAGAGGATCTTCGAGATGACAAATAAGAAGACCATTTGCCTGTGGTGGACTTCCTCGAGTCTTTCCAGTTAGAAGAAGACTCGGGTGTTGTTAGGCTGGAGGGACAGAGAAAGTCTTTATGGGAGTACTCCTCCTGTCCTTTCTGGCTGACCAGTTGTGTAGCTGGTGGCTTCACCCCTGGAGGCAAGAGTTTGATGGCTTGTTGCACAGCTGCAGGGGGGAATGGCGATGCTACCTTGACACTGGGCGATTTCACAACCTCTGAGATGAATTGGAGGTTGTGTGTCGGTGTGGCCACGTCTTTCATGGAGCGAGGGGTAAAAAGGACGGAGCTATAGGTACCAGACGGGAGAACACAGGGTTTGCGACTAGCCAGTAACTTGCAAGCGACTGGATAAGGCACCTTTTCCTTTACCCTGATCTCTCAAACAGCCCACTCATCAAGATACACTGAACAATCCCGAAAGGAGGTGGCATGGCCACCATTGCAGTTGATACAGTGGGGAGAAGGAGGTGGACAATCACCCTCTTGCACATCCCTACCGCATGTGACACATTTGGCTGGGTGTCAATAAGACGTTCTAATGTGGTTGAAATGAAGACACTGGTAGCAGTGCATTGGATACAGAATGTACAGCCAGGCAGTGATAATTTCATAGCCTGCTTTGAGATTGGACGGAAGCACCACTCTATCAAAGGTGATGAAGAGTGTGCAGGTGGGCACTAAGGAGGAATCTACCTTTTTCATTACAAAATGGATGGCAGTGACATGCTAATCAAAGAGCTAAGATTGGATTTTGGCCTTGGTTAGATGATTGAGCAGCCTGGTGTAAATTACACCATGGGAAGAATTCAAAGTTCTATGGGCCTCGACACAAACAGGGTAACTGTGGAGAAGTGAGGCAGCAAGCAGTTGTTGTGCTTGAGAATCAGAAGTGGTCTTCAAAAGCAAAGTGCCATCCTGTGAATGAGAGCAGGATTTCACAGGGCCAGCAATTGCATCTACACCTTTCTGAATAATAAACGGATTTAACATGGTGAAGGACTAACCATCTTCAGTACGCGAGACCACGAAGAACTGTGGTGCAGCAGGAAGGGTCTTTGAATCATTAGCCTCATTACATTTTCATTTTGTAGACATTGAGTGGGAAGATGATTGACTCATTGAAAGGCAATCCCCAATGATTGCCAGTGTCTCCAATGGCATGCTCCTTCCAACTGTGGGCTCCTTTCACAAGGGGGTGCACCCACCTTATGTGATTGTTCACACCTCAGGTCAAATCTCCCAAACAACGGACAGAGAGACCAATCGGCAATTTGGGAAGGTTACAGCTCAGGCAGTCACCCCATCCTGGGCCTGGCCTGTACCGGGGGTATGGGGGAACCCTTCCTGTCAACCCTGGTCTGGGAATTAGACATTACTCAGTCACGCTGCAAAGGCTGGGGCTTCATGGTAGCTAAGCACGAACCCGACAATGATTAGCAAGTCCCCTGGGGGCATTGGCATCTTTGAGTCACGGTTTCTGCTTTTCACTCTACATCCTCATAATGGATGATCTCAACCTGCCACAGTCCTTGAATGATTGTAGGCTCTTCAGAGACAACAATTGAGACTAGTCTCTGGGCCAATCCCATTGAAAACATTATTTATAATTTCTGCTTCACCTCAGAGTAAGAGAAACTCCTTCAACGTGCACCTTGTAATAAATGAAGCCCCATTGAAATTTGTCCCCCCCCCCCCCCCCCCCCCCATTCCCCCATCCCCTCACAGAGATATGACACCACCTGATTTTTGGCCATATTTTAAATTGTTTTCATTTGTGAAGTATTTAATTCATGATTTTGGATGTTTATAAAGTTTTCTAATATTTTACTATGGCAAAACTTTGCCACATACATATTTTTCTGTTAATATATCAATAGTTACTTATGCTATGATATTATACTGTGAAAATTCATTTTCCAATAAATGTTCGTAAAAGTGTATAAAATAGAATATTATCACTTATTCATATTTTGCTGTGTCATTTTAAAGTCATTGCAGACAATTCTATGTATTTACAATGTTACTGGCTGACAAAAGATATCTGATTAACGTATCAACCTGACATAACACAACTTTCAAAATATTCACTCTCATTTTAAAATACTATTATTATCTGTTGATTTCATGATTTCGGACGAATTTAAATTTGGGAAACATAAACTTTAAACTGTAAATATTATAAAATTTAAAAGCAGAAGTTACCTAGATAGGTTATTGATCTATAGAACTTCTGGAATCTTCAGAACAATCTGCACGATATGTATTATTCTTCCTTAATGCCAGTTGCATCAGACTCATTCCATATCGAAGACAGTGAACGTGATGTGAAGATCTTTGACTTTTTGTTGTTGCTTGAAAGACAGTGGGTCTCTTCCTAACTTTCATGTGTATCCCAAGTTTATATTTGCCATTGATTTTGGGTAGTGTTTATGACTGTGGATTGATTAATGTTAAATGGAAATAAAACATAATAATCTGAAAACAAATCATTAAGCTCATCCTGCCATGTCATTTCAGTAACCCAAGACCTATTGAGTTGTGTTAACACTATGCTGTTACCACCACCCCTGACACTGACTTTGCAAGTTAAGTAAATAATTAATAATATGTGTGTGGATATTCTTCTCTTGAATTTTATCTACAGGCATTGTGTTTGAAGAGGTTTACACTTACTAGCAATTTTATTTAAAATTAACCTTTGTAATGTTAAAAATTAAGGGATAATTTTTATGCCGTGACATTTTGCGCATAATCCACCAGTGGATATCCAGTTTCTCATACTCTCCATTGATGTTTTTCACTAATTCCCATAGTGCACAAGAGGCTGTTTGTTTCTTACACAAATACTGATGGAAATTATAGACTATACCATTGGTTCCCAGCCTGGGGATTGTTATACCCTGACGAGGAAAATTAAATTTTCTGAGGGATAAAAATAAAATGGTTTAATTGTGTTTCAGTCACAAAACTAAATTGGTTTAAAACAGTGTTTGTAAGACTGTAACAGTGATTGCACAAGTTACCAATAATTACATTTTTTTCAAAAACTCGTGTGAAACAGTGTGATGGAGCTTACAGCTTGTAAAGCAAATTTACAAACATTTTACACACACTGTTTACTCACCACACATCTACTCTGTACTAAGAATCTATAACAATAAAATAGAGACATATACATCACAAATATTTGAATACCTGATGTAAATGCCTTCTCATAGTTTATTTATTTATTTGTTTGTTTGTGCTTTGAATCATTTTGGTACAACTCATGCACATGGTGATGCACAAACATACAATTGATATTGGACAATTCATAGCATGATGTAATGGTCTGATGACATGAGATGATGTGATGGGAATGTACAAACATGATTTTACATGGTTATTAATTATTTTAGATCCATCTCTTTCTCACATATATACAAAATACATGCCTAGTTAGCGTAATTGAAGTTGAACACACAATTCATATATTGTGTAAAAGCAATGATCAAGCAGGAAGGTTTTCAGACTTATTGAACAAAGGGAGAGACTTCCTGTTCCTTATTTCTGGTGGCAGACTGTTGTAGAGCTGCAGGTCTTGGTTAAATGGTGAGTTTTTGAAAGTAGAGGTACACATATTTGGAACATGGAATTTGCTTTTTTGTTTTGTACAATGATCATAAACATTCACATATTTTGCTGAATTTAGTAAAATTACTTTTTAAGAATTTACACGTTAAAGAAGTGTGAAGCTGTCAGTTGGCTTTGCCATGTTCATTATTCTCACAGCGCTCTTCTGGGTGAGGAGAATGTCTTTGCTGTCTGTGGAGTCTCCCCAGAACATGATACCGCACTGCATTACACTATGAAATTGTGCATAGTAAGCAGAGCAGACAGTTTCTGTGCTTGTGTAGTATGTGGGGATACATAAGGTATAGCTCACTTGATTCAGCTTGTAAGCCATTTCACTGATGTGTGTTTCCCATTTTAAGTTGTCCTGGATCCACAGGCCTAAAAATCTTGTCTCTGATGTGGAGAATATTACATAACTGTGTAGTTCCATAAGTGGTCCTCAGGTGGAAATTTAGGAAGGTGATTTTCTTTGTATTAACTATCAGATGACTTCTGTCAGATCAATCACCCAGCTCACCTGCACTTTTTGTTGTAGTCTCATGCAGCTCATCATTTTTTTCTGCTAGTAAGGAGGATACTGATGTCCTCTGCAAAGACGGTACTGGTAGTGGCACTGATGTTCAACTGCAAGTCATTAATGTAAAGAGGGTCAGAATTGGTCCAAGTATTGTAACTTGGGGCACACTATGTGTGATATTGCCAAAATCAGAGTAGCAAGTTTCAATATGTCCATGATCATTGTGTGTTACTGATACTTTTTGGTTCTCGCTTGAGATACATGATCTGAACCAGTTCAGAGAGACATTTCTGATGCCACATGACTGCAATTTGCCAAGCAGAAAATTGTGGTCTATAACATCAAATGTCTTTGACAAATCTAGGACCAGGAATTGTTTCATTATTCATTTTGCAACAATAAAGAAACAAATTGACAGCGCAGTACAACAGTAACTATGTAATGAGCACTACACTGCTGCAAGTCCTACACAGCATTTTCATTCCTATTATTACTGTTTACAGTAGTGGTGTTGGTGGTGGTGGTGGTGGTGGTGGTGGTAGTGGTAGTAGTAGTAGGAGGAGGAAGAGTAGCACAAATAACTGGCGGCCTGAAGTCTTCCTCCCAATTTCTGTCATTTCAGAAGTAAGGAGACCAGTAATCAAGCAATTTACAAACAGTAAGTATAGTGCACAAAATTAAACTTGGTTAGTTTTAAATGGGGGTGCTGGATGTTGTTGAAGAAACTGTCACCAAGGAGAGGTGTGTTGTGGAGAAAGCTTGTTTTGTAACAATTGTCTACCCTCAATGTGAATAGATAGCTTAGTTTTCTGAGGAGGAGTTGAATGTAGCACTTGTGATGCACTAAGAACTGATTCATTGTCCTAAAAAATGTTGTTAAAAATAAGTGGTACCAGTTGTCTCATTGACTCTTCACTTTGTGGTTCATCCAAAGAAAATTCTCTTTCAATTTGAAGTTCAGTTAGGTCCTAATACAAGGGATGTTCAATAAATAATGTAACACTTTTTTTTCCTCACTCACGTATGATTGAGAAAGTGCAGAATTTTTTGTGGGACAAGGCAGAATATTCCTGCTGCAGCCTCTATAGTTTCATGAAGTTCTAATTGGTGGCAATACTATATACAGCCTTCCAAATGATGTCTCTAACAGAGCTGAGTTCCAAGCAGACAGCTGACATGAGTTTCTTCTGGTGGAAAACCAGAGCATCACAAATATTCATAGGCACTCACAAAATGTCTGCAGAGACCTGGCAGTGAACAAAAGCATGGTGAGTCATTCGGCAAGGCGTTGGCCATCGTCAGAACAGGGTCATGCAAACCCATCCGATCTCCCACGTGCCAGCTGTCTGCACACAACTGTGACTCCCACAATATTTGAACGTGTGGGCACTTTCATTTGAGGTAATTGACAGGTCACAAACACTTCATTGCTCAAATGGATGTCTCTGCTGGTAGTGTTCACACACTCACCCACCAGTTGGGATATGCAAAGGTGTGTGCCTTCTGTGTTTCTCAAGACAATAAAGAGCAGAAAATGGCCATCTGTCTGGAATTGCTTGTGCTTTATGACGCTGATCATGGCAATTTTTTGTTGAACATTGTCACAGGTGATGAAACATTGATTCAGTGATTCATCACTTCGAACTGGAAACAAAGTGGCAATCCATGGAATGGGGTCACACCACCTCTCCTCCAAAGAAAAAGTTCAAAGCTGCATCCTCAGCTGGTAAAGTCACGGTGGTGGTCTTCTGGTACTGTGAAGAGGTTATTCTGTTTGATGTCCTCCCTCATGGAGCAACAATCACCTTGGAAGTGTTTTGTGCTACCCTCAGGAAACTGAAGAAACTATTTCAATATGTTCATCACCACAAAGATGTAAACACACTTCTCATTCTCTGTGGAAACACAAGAGCTCACATAAGTGAGCAGGACTGTTCTTCCTTATCCACCCTACAGACTGGATTTTGCACCTTCTAACTTCCACCTGTTTGGTCCAGTGAAGGATGGACTCCACGGAAAGCAGTATGTGGATGATGGGGAGGTTATTGATGCAACAAGATGTTGGCTCCAACATTAGAAGAGTGGAATCATGTGAGCATACACACCCACACAGGAAGATGGCACACGGGCATCGTGTTGAATGGAGATAATGTTAAAAAATAGGGTTTTTTTAGCCGAAAGAGTGGGGAATAATATGGTGTATTGCAAACCTGAAAAAACTACCCACCTTTCAGAAAAAATGTGTTGCATTACTTACTGAGCACCCCTCATATTAATAGTGCAGGGAGGGAGGAGGGAAGGGACCAGGGGGGAAGAAAGCTACTAGCTACTAGCTAATATTTGATTGCACTCAGGGGTTATGGTCTCAGTGAGGTTGGGAACTGCTGGAGTATGCAGTGCCCTCCTTGCTGCACTAACATAGTGTATTAACTGATCTGTAAATTTTGGATATAGCAGATAAGACAACTGTTGCCTCTCATGTCACAGTTTTGCCTTGCTTCTGTAAATCGACTATGTACCACAGCAGATAATGTATCTGTGCTAAAGTGTATGTGTATGGCTTTCTAGTACCCTGTCTACAGCAAAGGAAAAGTGGTTTCAAACAATAGAGAATCTGGGATGGAATAGTGACAACTCAATACTGTCCAGGACTGGTGCAATTCAACTATGTTCTCCATCAGTTTTTTTTATAACCTCTCATGAGAAATATTGTCTCAACTATCCTCCCCACCCCTCCTATAGTGGTATTCTACCACCCACCTGATCTCCACAATATCATTGTCCATTCCTATTCCAATACTGCTATCAGCACCTTGCCCTGTAGCTCATATCCCCATAATAGACCTAGGTGTAAGACCTGTCCCATACATCCTTCCACTCTCACCTACCCCAGTTCGGTCACATGCATCTCCCACCTCACCAAAGGCAGAACTGCATGTGAATGCAGCTATGTGATCTACCAACTTAGCTGCAACCACTATGTTACATTCTACACAAGAATAACCACTATAAAGTTATCTTTCTGTGTGAATGGCTACTGCCACACTGTGGCCAAGAGACAGCTGCACTACCCAGTTGCTGAGAGTTCCATCCAACATGATATGCTTCACTGGATATCGACTGTGACATGCATTGCTGGTGAGCAAGGAGACGAACATCTATGAGTGAGTCAAAAACTTCAGTGCATTCTGAGCATATGCTATTGTGTAGTGCTTCATGACTAAAATATATTTGCAATTAACATCTTTGACTCTGTTGTGGGATATTCCCTGTCACCCATTACAGAATACTTCTATAGTGGTGACCCCATGGCAGCCATGAAATGAGTTGAGCAAGTTTTCATAGGTCCCATCTTCTCAGTAACTATTTTAAAAACATTACAAATTCAAGAGGAAACATAAAAAAAGAATTGAACAAAAATTACAAACCTGTTTTCATCCATGTTGGGACAAATTACGTCCAAGGATACAGCGAAGAGGAAATTATTAACCAATCAAAAAATATAATCTGATCAGCCAGAAAAATTTATCCTGCTTCCATGATAGTGATCAGCGGAATCATAAACAAGTGGTCGGTGAGTGACAGTTATATCCATCAAATCAATTGCAGACTTAATGAGTGTTGTGACAGACTAGGTGCTACATTTATAAGCTCAAATAAGTTTTTTGGCAACGAATGTCTAGCCAAGGATGGACTGCATCTAAACAGACTAGGATCGATGACCTTCAGAAAAATGTTTATGGATGTTTGTAAAGTCATTAGAACTAAGGGAAATTTATATTTACTGGAGGGTATGTAAAAGAAAATGCCTGTTAGCTGAAACGAAAACTGATGAAGAGTGTACAAAAATATATGCTTAATATCATTAAAACAAGCAAAAATTCTTATTTGTAACAATATTAGGGAAGTAAGGTTGCTACACACCATATAGCGGAGCTGCTGAGTTGCAATAGGCAAAACAAAAATATTCAAACAAGTCTACCTTTTGGCCATTAAGGCCTTTGTCAGCAATAGACACACATGCATACACACACGCATACACACACTCACCCAGACAAACCATGCACACATTTTTACAGTCTCAGACAACTGAAACCACATTGCGAGCAGCAGCACCAGTTGGGAGTGGCAACTGTGTGGCGGTAAGGAGGAGGCTGGGGTGGGGAGGGGGAGGGATAGCATGGTGCAGATGATGGACAGCAAAGTGCTGCAGTTTACACAGAAGGCAGGAGAGAATGTGGGTGGGGGGTTGGGTGGGGGTGGGGGATAAGATGCAGAAAAGAGAGAAATTAAAAGACTGGATGTGCCAGTGAAATGATGGCTGTGTAGTGCTGGAATGGGAACAGGGAGGGGGCCGGATGAATGAGGACAGTGACTAACAAAGGATGAGGCCAGGGCGGTTATGGGAACATGTATTGCAGGGAAAGTTCCCACCTGTGCAGTTCAGAAAAGCTGATGTTGGTGGGAAGAATCCGTATGGCACAGTCTGTGAAGCAGTCACTGAGATGAGGAATATCATGTTTGGCAGTGTGTTCAGCAACAGGATAGCCCACTTGTTTTTTGGCCACAGTTTGTTGAGGGCCATTCATGTGGACAGACAGCTTGTTGGTTGTCATGCCTACATAGAATGCAGCACAGTGATTGCAGCTTAGCTTGTAAATCACATGACTGGTTCCACAGGTAGCCCTGCCTTTGATGGGATAGCTGATGTTAGTGACCGGACTGGAGTAGGTGGTGCTAAGAGGATGTACAGGACAGGTCTTTCATCTAGGTCTATTACAGAGGTATGAGCCATGAGGTAAGGGATTGGGAGCAGGGGTTGAGTAAGGATGGACGAGTAGATATGTAGGTTCGCTGATGGTGGAATACCACTGGAGGACAGGTGGGAAGGATATTGGGTAGGACAATTCTCATTTCAGGGCTTGATGAGAGGTAATCGAAACCCCTTGCAGAGAATGTAATTCAGCTGCTCCAGTCCCATATGGTACTGAGTTACGAGGGGAATGCTCCTCTGTGGCCAGACTGTGGGACTTTGGGAGGTGGTGGGAGATTAATCTTTGGGCAAGGAATGTCTAGCCAAGGATGGACTGTATCTAAACAGACTAGGATCAATGACCTTCAGCAAAATGTTTATGGATGTTTGAAAAGTCATTAGAACTAAGGGAAACTAATATTTACTGGTGGAGATGTAAAAGAAATATGACTGTTAGCTGAAAAGAAAAATGATAAAAAGTGTATGAAAATATATGCTTAATTCCATTAAAACAAGCAAAAATTCTTATTTGTAACAATATTAGAGAAGTAAAGTTGCTACTCACCATATAGCGGAGCTGCTGAGTTGCGATAGGCACAACAAAAAGATTGACACAATTATAGCTTTCAGCCATTAAGACCTTTATCAGCAATAGACACACACACACACACACACACACACACACACACACACACACACACACTGACACGAATGAATCTTGCACACACATCTACAGTTTCAGACAACTGAAACCACACTGCAAGCAGCAGCACCAGTGCATGATGGGAGTGGTGACTGGGTGGGCATAAGCAGGAGGCTGGGGCAGGGAGTGGGAGGGATAGTATTGTGGGGGTGGCGGACCACCTCCCAAAGTCTCACAGTCTAGCTACAGAGGAGCATTCCTCTCGTAACTCAGTACCATACGGGACTGAAGCAACTGAATTACATTCCCTGCAAGGGGTTTTGATTACCTCTCATCATGCTCTGAAATGAGAATTGTCCTGCCCACTATCCTTCCCTTCCCTCCTACAGCAGTATTCTGCCATCCACCAAACCTACATAACATACTTGTCCATCCTTACTCAAACCCTGCTCCCAATCCCTTACCTCATGGCTCATACTCCTGTAATAGACCTAGATACAAGACCTGTCCCATACATCTTCCTACCACCACATACTCCCTTCCTTGTCACTAACATCACCTATCCCATCAAAGGCAGATTTACCTGTGAAACCACTCATGTGATTCACATGTACCTAGTAGTTATTTCATATCTCCTGCTGACATAACTATAGTGTCAGACCACTCCATATTCAGTCACAATTCCATCTGATCAACATGGAAGTTGGTCCTCTCGCTCCACTGCAATTATGGGCCATCCCAGCCTGTTTATGTCATGTTGTCTCACTCCAGCCCCTGAGACCCCACAACTACACGGGGCTTGTTGCTTTCTGTCAAGGAGACACAGCTCATCTTCTATATGGTTTGGCAGTGCCCTCAATGGAGTTACCAGGAAATTCAAATGCAATGCTGGCACCAATGAAACAGTGCCATATCCATTATGATTTCCTTAAATCAGCTAAGGCAAATACTAGGATGGTTTCTTTCAATAGGTTTATTATGTTTCTATTAACCTAATTTTTGAGTGGTATTAAAACCCAAAAGTATCTTAAGCAATTATGGATGGCCAGCCAGAGATATGGACCATCATCCAGTGCACAAACCACTGCACCACCTCTCTTGATTCCTTTCTCCAACCCATTTTCCTAGTCTCTTGAGTGTTATCTGTGGATAGTGAGGTGTATCGATGATACCGTAGGTAAAGAAAAATTTAGGAAATCATTTGCCTCTAGTGAGCTGGATTTTCAAGAGTAGAATCATATCGTCTGAACACCAAATTGAACAGTGTCCAGATGAGGTAGCAGATGATGGTTCACTCTAACCTCTTTCCTTTGTAACTTGTAAGTGTCATACTACAATAAATACATGTATTTGTGGGATTCTTTCGTGGTTGGAAGAATGGAGTCATTATTAGTCCCCACCATAGGATAAACAGAACAATTATTGTGTAATTAATATTTTACCCAGTCCAAGCAGTCAAGGTGTGCCAGACAAAAGTTTAATCTCCTTCTCCCACATAAATTGCAGTTTATTAAAGCTTTTCTTATGGGTCCTTATTACCCATTTGTTGTTCACACAGGCTAATTGTAAATCTGAGCACTGATGACTTACCACTGAAAGCCTGGCATGTAATTATAGCTGATAGGTTCATGAGGCTAGGCAGACAACAAAGTCAAAGATTTCAGGGTTGAATCCAAAATTGGTCTCAAAACTTTCTCTGCCACACATTTATTTTTTCACATATGGCAGTGGTATGCATATGAAAAATTTCCAACTTGCACCGGGGTTTGGAGTTTACATTAAATTGTAAATCTCTTATATGTGGCTGAGTACGTCAGTTCAAAGTTCGGAAAGAAGGCAAGAGCTTACTACTTCCAACAGGACCATACTCAGTTAAGCTTCACAGAGTTCAAAGCAACCTTCAAATTGAGGACAGCTTTAGCTTTACCTGATAGGGTATGTTTTTCAGTTTGTTTATAAAAATCAAAAAGAAGTTATTTCATTATCACTAAAAACACAGAATTTTCGATTTATTATGAAAATGGTATTAATTCCTCCTCTGCAGTTCTTACAACTCTACATTTATACTGCTTTCCTTAAGACCATACTCAGTTGCTTGTGCATAGAGTAGCACTGACTCAAATTCACTGTTTTCTGAATACTGACTCTTGTCTGTTTCTCTCTTATTTTAGATCTGGAAATTAACGTATTTTATGATGTTTTCTTGTGTGCTTGGCACCTTCATGAAGATCCTTCTCTAAAATAGTCAGCTGCATCAAGAAAGGTAAATCATCTCAAAAATAACTCTGATGAAATATTATGAGAAAGCTATTTATAGCATTGAGTATGAGGTGATTGAACAAGTTTCTATTTTTGCAGGATAAGAATATCCAGAATAACCACTACAGATAAACATTGATGATGTGATATAAATTGACAGCATTGTTCCAGTGTAATTCACAGCTGTGTTCCAGTAGATGGTCTTCAGTAAATTCCAATAAATGTACACAAATCTGAAAAATACCTAAGAGAAAAGAACAGAGAAGAACACTAAGTACAAAGCCAAACATCATCAGTTACATTTAGTTGTTAATGTAGTGTTGAGAATTAGTTTGTAACAGCTGCATCTGTGTGTAATGTAGATAATGCAAATCATCGGAAAGTCCCACTACTGGTGAATTTCATTACCTCATCATCATTCAAGGCAGAGTACAAACTCAGCTAAATAAATGTGGAAGAGATTCAATGATAAATCTGTTGCAGGAACTCTGCTACTAATTGCTTGAAATTTTTTTGGTGTAGCCACAAAAAAGCTGGGCAAAAGTGGACAATGGTATACTGTCTTTGTTATGGTTATGGGTATGGGTATGGGTGCTAGGAGACACTGGAAAGAGAGTTTTAAGAGATGTGACATCTAGAAGAGATCAGCAAGGAAGTGGCCGGGTGCTTTGAGGGCTTAGACGCAAGGTTCTTAGGATAGCATAGGCCTTATCTAATAGGGGTATACAAAAGCCAGAGTAGGGAGCCAGTAGACAGGACAGCTTTATAAAATAGTTTATGTACTACTCCTCAAATCACATTTTAATATATACAGTATACATTGGGGATCTCCATCTACACTCTCTGAGTCCCAAGATATCAAGTTGTTATATAAAAGCTGTCTTCTAACACACTTCATGCAACAATAGAGTTGTTGTTGTTGTTGTTGTTGTTGTTGTTGTTGTCTTCAGTCCTAAGACTGGTTTGATGCAGCTCTCCATGCTAGTCTATCCTGTGCAAGCTGCTTCATCTCCCAGTACCTACTGCAACCCACATCCTTCTGAATCTGCTCAGTGTACTCATCTCTCGGTCTCCCTCTACGATTTTTACCCTCCACGCTGCCCTCCAATGCTAAATTTGTGATCCCTTGATGCCTCAAAACATGTCCTACCAATCGATCCCTTCTTCTAGTCAAGTTGTGCCACAAACTTCTCTTCTCTCCAATCCTATTCAATACCTCCTCATTAGTTATGTGATCTACCCATCTAATCTTCAGCATTCTTCTGTAGCACCACATTTCAAAAGTTTCTATTCTCTTCTTGTCCAAACTATTTATCGTCCATGTTTCACTTCCATACATGGCTACTTCTCTTCTCTCCAATCCTATTCAATACCTCCTCATTAGTTATGTGATCTACCCATCTAATCTTCAGCATTCTTCTGTAGCACCACATTTCAAAAGTTTCTATTCTCTTCTTGTCCAAACTATTTATCGTCCATGTTTCACTTCCATACATGGCTACACTACATACAAATACTTTCAGAAACGACTTCCTGATACATAAATCTATATTCGATGTTAACAAATTTCTCTTCTTCAGAAACGCTTTCCTTGCCATTGCCAGTCTACATTCTATATCCTCTCTACTTCGACCATCATCAGTTATTTTACTTCCTAAATAGCAAAACTCCTTTACTACTTTGAGTGTGTCATTTCCTAATCTAATTCCCTCAGCATCACCCGACTTAATTCGACTACATTCCATTATCCTCGTTTTGATTTTGTTGATGTTCATCTTATATCCTCCTTTCAAGACACTATCCATTCCGTTCAACTGCTCTTCAAAGTCCTTTCCTGTCTCTGACAAAATTACTATGTCATCGGCAAATCTCAAAGTTATTTTTTCTTCTTCATGGATTTTAATACCTACTCCGAATTTTTCTTTTGTTTCCTTCATTGCTTGCTCAATATTTAGATTGAATAACATCCGGGAAAGGCTACAACCCTGTCTCACTCCCTTCCCAACCACTGCCTCCGTTTCATGTCACTCGACTCTTATAACTGCCGTCTGGTTTCTGTACAAATTGTAAATAGCCTTTCGCTCTCTGTATTTTACCCCTGCCACCTTTAGAATTTGAAAGAGAGTATTCCAGTCAACATTGTCAAAAGCTTTCTCTAAGTCTACAAATGCTAGAAACGTAGGTTTGCCTTTTCTTAATCTTTCTTCTAAGATAAGTCGTAAGGTCAGTATTGGCTCACGTGTTCCAACATTTCGACGGAATCCAAACTGATCCTCCCCGAGGTCTGTATCTACCAGTTCTTCCATTCGTCTGTAAAGAATTCGCGTTAGTATTTTGCAGCCGTGGCTTATTAAACTGATAGTTCGGTAATTTTCACGTCTGTCAACACCTGCTGTCTTTGGGATTGGAATTATTATATTCTTCTTGAAGTCTGAGGTTATTTCGCCTGTCTCATACATCTTGCTCACCAGCTGGTAGAGTTTTGTCAGGACTGGTTCTCCCAAGGCCGTCAGTAGTTCTTATGGAATGTTGTCTACTCCGAGGGCCTTGTTTCGACTCAGGTCTTTCAGTGCTCTGTCAAACTCTTCACGCAGTATCGTATCTCCCATTTCGTCTTCATCTAAATCTTCTTCCATTTCCATAATATTGTCCTCAAGTACATCGCCCTTGTATAAACCTTCAATATACTCCTTCCACCTTTCTGCCTTCCCTTCTTTGCTTAGAACTGGGCTGCCATCTGAGCTCTTGATATTCATACACATGGTTCTCTTCTCTCCAAAGGTCTCTTTAATTTTCCTGTAGGCAGTATCTATCTTACCCCTAGTGAGATAAGCTTCTATATCCTTACATTTGTCCTCTAGCAATCCCTGTTTAGCCATTTTGCACTTCCTGTCGATCTCATTTTTGAGACGTTTGTATTCCTTTTTGCCTGCTTCATTTACTGCATTTTTATATTTTCTCCTTTCATCAATTAAATTCAATATTTCTTCTGTTGCCCAAGGATTTCTAGCAGCCCTCGTCTTTGTACCTACTTTATCCTCTGCTGCCTTCACTACTTCTTCCCTCAGAGCTACCCATTCTTCTTCTACTGTATTTCTTTCCCCTATTCCTGTCCATTGTTCCCTTATGCTCTCCCTGAAACTCTGTACAACCTCTGGTTCTTTCAGTTTATCCAGGTCCCATCTCCTTAATTTCCCACAATTTTGTAGTTTCTTCAGTTTTAATCTACAGGTCATAACCAATAGATTGTGGTCAGAGTCCACATCTGCCCCTAGCTATGATTAAGTTGTGCTCTGTGCAAAATTCTACTAGGCAGCTTCCTCTTTCATTTCTTAGCCCCAATCCATACTCACCTACTATGTTTCCTTCTCTCCCTTTTCCTACACTCGAATTCCAGTCACCCATTACTATTAAATTTTCGTCTCCCTTCACTACCTGAATAATTTCTTTTATTTCATTGTACATTTCTTCAATTTCTTCATCATCTGCAGAGCTAGTTGGCATATAAACTTGTACTACTGTAGTAGGTGTGGGCTTCGTATCTATCTTGGCCACAACAATGCGTTCACTATGCTGTTTGTAGTAGCTTACCCGCATTCCTATTTTCCTATTCATTATTAAACCTACTCCTGCATTACCCCTATTTGATCTTGTGTTTATAACCCTGCAGTCACCTGACCAGAAGTCCTGTTCCTCCTGCCACCGAACTTCACTAATTCCCACTATATCTAACTTCAACCTATCCATTTCCCTTTTTAAATTTTCTAACCTACCTGCCCGATTAAGGGATCTGACATTCCACGCTCCGATCCGTAGAACGCCAGTTTTCTTTCTCCTGATAACGACATCCTCCTGAGTAGTCCCCGCCCGGAGATCCGAATGGGGGACTATTTTACCTCCAGAATATTTTACCCAAGAGGATGCCATGATCATTTAATCATACAATAAAGCTGCATGTCCTCGGGAAAAATTACGGCTGTAGTTTCCCCTTGCTTTCAGCCGTTCGCAGTACCAGCACAGCAAGGCCGTTTTGGTTAATGTTGCAAGGCCAGATCAGTCAATCATCCAGACTGTTGCCCCTGCAACTACTGAAAAGGCTGCTGCCCCTCTTCAGGAACCACATGTTTGTCTGGCCTCTCTACAGATACCCCTCCGTTGTGGTTGCACCTACAGTACGGCCATCTGTATCGCTGAGGCACGCAAGCCTCCCCACCAACGGCAAGGTCCATGGTTCATGGGGGGAGGAACAATAGAGTTATTCTCAGGTAATGGCCTCGCAGTTTGCACTCCTTCCCTCGGCAGTACTGCTCTTTGATTGGCATTAACAGGTAGAGTGATCCTCGAAAGGAAGCTGCAAAGAAGGATGGTCGACAAAATAAATTTGTCATTCTACAGCCAACTGGCTTGTTCTGAACATCACAGCAGCATCTGGGACAGGGTGAATTGCATTACAAGTGTGGTCCACCATGTCACTGATGTATCCATCCCAATGCCATCAGGACACAAATAGGCACCCAGTCCCATGGTGAAATGACAAACGTCATCCACTATAAGGGGCAGGTAGGTGTTGTCTCTGTGACAGCTCAAGTGTCAGTTGGCCAACTGCTGAAAACCTCACTGACTTTTGAGTTACAAAGGCAAAATCTCTTCTTAGACGTGGATTCACAAAAAGCTTGCTAGTTGCAACCAAATACATTATAGCACCTAGGATCAAAACAAAAAACAAAAATCCTGTCAGTATTTTTTAAAAAATCTGGATGATTGGGGACTTTCCTAACCAGTAAAGGGAGGCAATCCTGGTCTCACTCCAGAACCCAGGGGAGGGCTCTACAGTGCCGAGTAGTAATCCTAGTGTTTCTCTAACTGGCTGCATAGGAAAGACCTTTGAGCACAAGGTCAGTGTTTGGGTGTTACAATACAGGTAGCTACTCAGAACCTTCCATTGTAGGTTTAGGAGGTAGCACTTGAGTCTTCACAACTTAACTCTGCTGGAGGTGTCACATTAAAAGGAATTCCTATGCAGACAGCATCTTGTAGTAAAAAAAAATTTATTTTTAGGGGGCATGCCAAACTATTTGGAGGCAATACATACTAAGGCAGCTTGGACACACCTTCCCATCTCCCTACAGTCCTTTCTGTCAAGATGTTCCTTTTTGGGTTATGAGTATGTGATACTCCAGGCATCAATACAAACAAGAGAATAATACTCCACCCATAGATAACAAACAAGATCCCTCAGTAATCAAGTCATAAGTGTTAAATGCTCATTGAACGTATTGCGCTCAGTACCAAGCCATCCATCATTAATTACATTTACTTGCTAATGTAGTTCATAGACATCTTTGCTGTTTTCTGTTCCTCTTCCAGCCTTGCAATGACTATTATTAGTTGCAACTAGGGATAATGCATTTATAGGAGCAGGTGGAGAGCGCTGGCATTAAATTCTCCTCAGACAAACAGTGTGCATCTGTTTTTACTGCTCACACAAACCTTTTTCATATGTACACTTCTACTTAAAATGTGTAACACACTTCTCAGCTCAATAACACAAGCCTCACTTCCAATTACAGAAGCTGACTTGGTTGCTACATTTAAGGCCTTTAATGAGCTAAGATCCTATGACACTATCTATCCTGTAGTAGCCCAAAAATAATCTTGGTTAGCAAAAAAGTGTTTGTTCCAAGTAGATTAATTTGTTTATACACAACTGATGGCAGTTTATGGAGAGCAAGACCAAAACAACTAAAAACCAAATTATTATCCTTCACAAGACGAGCAGATTAGCATTGGCAACTCCTCGGTGTGTATTAAGTGGGGAGGTTCTTGTATGATCCTCTGTCAGCTGCATTCCATCTGACTAAAAAAAATTCTGCATTTTTCCAGTTGTCCTCACACTACAAAGTGATGTAGGAGTCACATGAATCATGCAAGATTTGCATCATGCATGACTTACTGGCCCATCATATAATCAAAGTGTCAGCCCTTACCCAGTGATGGAACAGCCTGCCTCTCTGATTCATTCTGAGACCAAGAATTATTATTATTTCTCTTTATTATTCTTATTCATCCAAGGATTGTCTAACAATCAATAATATTGTTATTAAATCAAAAGTTCAAAATATACAACACAGAGACTACATAACAAGCTTTATCAGAACAAGACAGGTGGTTTATGAAGATAGGGTAGGCAGTTGCCCATGGCCTTGATTGAGGAACCATCATGACATTTGCCTTAGTGACTTAAGAAAACCAAGAAAAACAGAAATCAGGATGGGCAGACAGAACAACTACATCCTTCTGAATATGGGGAATATGTGGCCAGTGTCTTAAAAGCTGCACTGTCCCATTCACTTGGTACATTTTGTACAACATTCCTCGATTTAAACACATTTTTTCAGGTGTCTCTTAATATGAAAACACAGTTCTGTTCTCCATCAACGGACACACACACACACACACACACACACACACACACACACACACACACACACACACACACACACACACACACAGAGAGAGAGAGAGAGAGAGAGAGAGAGAGAGAGAGAGAGAGAGAGAGAGAGAGAGAGAGAGATATGATGCTGCAGTGTCGCAGTGTCCCTTATACCAACTACAGTATGTTCAGAAAGCAGAGTCCATGTTTGCACACATTCAATTATGATCCTGTTCTATAGAAAAACTTAGACAGTATCCCCCTATGATGAGTGAGATGTTTAACACAGGAAAATGACAAGACATTACTACCATGTATTTTACATCCTGACATATGGTTTCCTTGTGACAGCAGTAAACAGTGATCATGTATGGAAATGTGACAGGGTGTTGTAGTTATCCCCCTTCATTATTAACCACTACTCTGAATCCTGTAAGTAATTTTTATGAAGAATGGTTTTGCTGATTTTTAAATAGTTATATTTCAGTAATCTTTTTCATTTCCCTTGGAAATTTATTATATAATTTTATTATATAATTTTATCCCCCCCCCCCCCCCCAAAAAATGGTGTTTTGCATTTGTTGTTTATTTTCCTGTGGTAAATTTAAGTTCAGACCATCTCTGGTTCCATGATTATGAATAGATCTAGTAGTGGTATAATGTTTTCCCTGGTATGTACCACATATCGGTAGATGTACTCACTTGCTGCAGTAAGGATGCCCAATTTTTTTAAAAGCTCTTAACAGTAAACTTTACTACCACTTACAGCTATTGTTCTTACAGGCCTTTTCTGCAGTTTAAAAACTGTGTCCATGTTTTGTGCCTTCAGTCCCCAGAAAATAATCCCAGAGCTAAGAACTGAGGGTACACACACATAATATGTCACCACAACTGGCTGTTACAAACTGATACTGAAACCCTAAGAGCATAACATGGTGATTACATTATTTCTCCCAGTATCTTTGGGATATCAATTCAGGATATCTGACAATGCTCGTTCTAAAAACTTTGTGCTTGCTACACAGTCTATAAATTTATCATCTGATTAATGAGACAGAGTTGTTTCCCCACTTTTTGCGGAAGTGTTTACTGTTTATTTTCTTTATGTTCAACATTAATTTATTATGTACTGCAAAATCACAAAAATCCTTGATGGTTTCCTTTGTTTTCTCTAAAAGGAGTTTTAATGTTTCAACAGTGACTATGATGCTGCTATCACCTGCAAAAAGAACTTTTTCTCTCTATGCTTTATACTATCTGGTAAGTCATTGATATATTAAGTACAGGATTGGACCCAATGCACTACCACGAGGAATATTGATGTTTACATTTTTCTTGTCTGATAATTCTTTTTATAAAAATTTATTATCAGCAGAGGTCTGAACTATGTCTATCTTTTGCATGCTGTTTTCCAGGTAAGACTGTACTCACTCTTTCATCGTTTCTCTCATACCTAGTGCTTCTAACTAGCTTAGTACTTAATTGTCAACTGTGTCAAAAGCCTTGGCCAAGTCTAAAAAGCTGCCTGTAACGCAGTCATTCTTGTCAAGAGTTTCAAGTATCACTTTTGTGAACTCTAAGACCAATACTGTATTCATCCCAATTTTGAAACCAAGCTGTGGTTCATTAAAAAAGGCTGTATCTATTCATGTAATTCATTAGCCTCTGTTTCAATTATTTTTGGGAATGAAGACAGTGAAAATAGCCTTTAGTTTTCAATGCTTTCAGCATTACCTTCCTCCAATAGGGCACAACTTGTGCATCGGTTAGGTCCCCTAGAAAAATACCTGATCTAAGAATACATTTATTATATCTGTTAATGAGGCTTGTGTACTATATGTGCACACCTTCAGAACAGAGACAGGAACCTCTTCTATGCCTGCTGACTTATTTTTTGATTTTTGTATTATTTTGCTGACTGAACTCTGTTGTGGGAAACAACAATGTGCTTGCTAAATTTTCAGTTTACTCGAGCATACTAAATATAGCACTCTATAAACATTTTTCAGTTCATCATTTTATAACCATAACTCATTCATATGCCTGCAGACACTCACCGGTCTAACAAAGTGGCACCCTTAGTTGGACTACATTATAATGGCTCAGGAGACTGTAAGTGTAGTCAAGACAGCCACCTACCTACCTCACCTAGGTGATCGGCAATAGATTGCATCATCAGAGGGCCCCGAGTGGACTGCATGCCTCTTTCACAGTGGCGGCATCAAACAGAGTCCAACAATCAAACTCCACATTAGACTCAACCAATACATTTATTGACAGCATCATATCAGAGTTCCATGCAGCCAGCTCTCATAAGCAGCTCTGGCTGAATGGAAAGTTGGTAGCATGGCTGCAGTTGTCTACAGGTTAAGTTCTCTGAGCTGGAGCCATCCCAGTGGGCAATCTGGAGCTATTATCCTCATGTTCCTGGAAGAACAGATTATTTATCAGCTATGTGTTAACCCCATTTGTGATGTGGTCGGCTTTCCTCAGCATTGGAATGGTAACATAGGGGTGAAGCCATTTCAGATGACTGATAAGGGTACAACTTGACCTAATTTTGCAGTGTGTATTCATAAATAGTATGAAGTGTAAGGTTCTTCCTCACAAAGCCCCCTTTGTTGAATATCTTCTCCTTGTCAGTGACCCATTTTCATCACTAATATTATTTAATGATTGGATAGGTGAAGTTCACTAAGCACAATAGGCTGAGGTATCACTATTCATTTATTATACCCTTTGCCAAAAGTGTTATTGGATCACAGCAATAAAATCACACCATGAGATTTAAAAACAAAAAAAGTTCAACTTCCATAAATGACTCAATCTTGGATAACATCCCCTGTGTGCCAATTACTGTTCAACATTCTTCAGACATGTCATCAGAAAATCCAATATGCCTCTTGGGTTTCTATGGCAAGGAATTCAGGACTGATCACATCTATACTCCTCATTAACAGCTTCCTCACGGGTTCAGGCTTGAAAACTAGCCACTGTAAACCTCAGTCTTTTGCCCAGAGACATTTAACCGTGCACCGTGGCACCTGCCAGAGTGCATATTTGCCATTGTATCAATTGAGATGTAGCAGTTCTCCTTATCGTGAGAGCCATTTACCTAATTGATTAACTGTATATAACAATAAAGTGCATGTGACCTTGGGGTAATTCTACAAAATTCCTCATGTGCTCCTATCCCTTTCATACACTGCAAGCCATCCAGTGTTTGTGTCTAACAGAGAAATCAATCCGTTCCATCCAGGACACTTTCCCTCTGCTACAATAGCCAGAAGAGGAGGTAATATTCTGCTCATACTAAGGTACATGGAAATCAGAGGAAACAAATTAGCTAATACAGCAGCCAATATCGGTGGTATCCCAATGTTTCATCCCCCAGTGTGCAATGTCCTTCCCGGTGAAGCACAAAGCAATGTGCCGTTGGGAGGAAAAGGGTCTGGAAAGAAGAGAGAACAAAATGTGATCACTGAAAGCTACTTCCAGTCTATGACAAAGTTCCTTGCATACAAAGTGGTGACACAAGATGCTCCTAACACATCTCTGGATTGAGCAGAGTCCTTTATAGTTTGGATTTCATCTCTGGTGAGGGAATCCACAGACTAGTGTATGCCTCAGTATAGTGCACTCAATTTGCACATGATAGGGTACTCCACTATCTCATTCCCTATTTTAGGCAACAGCACATAAAATGTCAACAACACTTACCAAAAAGTTTGTTTATCTTTCAGTTTTTCACACTTTAAAGCCTGATCCTAAAGTTGGTTCATTGAACAAACCATTTTCACTTGCAATATCTTCAGATTTCTTTTCACATTTTTTGTGCACTTTGTCATATCATTTCCTTTTTTTATTTTATAACAGTTTCTGATTACTTTTAACACACTGACCATACTCTACCAATCATTGGGAGGTAATAATCAAGCCACTGAGCACCCCTGAAACTGCTTTACTGACTTATCTAACAATTTGTGAGATTTTTCTTTTGGCTTTGTGATGTGTTACATTCACAATTTTGCTCTGCTCTCTGTGATACAAAATCTGTTCCAGCACTTTAACCTCATCACTGTTCACAAGGGAAAAAAAGAATATATCACTGCACTACCAGAACAATCAACTTTCTCTATCCAAATTATGCCCTCACGTGTCAATGTTTCACAAGTATTTAGGAGTAAAGCAGTTCACTCACCAACTAGCAGAAGCACTGAGCCATTAATAGAAAAATACAAAAAGAGAACAAAAACTTTACTTGGCTATCTTTCCGAAGAAAACCGAAAGATTTTCCCAGCCACATGCACTAATCAACCCCACCTGTGCTGTACAATTAAAATAAAGTCCCTTTAATTCCCTTCCAGTCACACCTCTTGCAACACCTCATAGATTTTCCTGTTAAGTCACTTCTTTTGCTTGGTTGTCTATTGCTGGTGGTTCCACCAGTTCTTGAGAGAATGGGAGCAGTTTGATGACATCTCAGTTAGTGCTGCGTCTCACATCCGTGTGGTATCCAGGTGCTTTGACTGTTTCGAGACAATACCACATGATGTGAAGGCAGTAAAATCTAGCCAACAATACCACTGCAACCCCTTTTTCTCTGTTCTACCTTATCATCATTGTACCATGGTTTAAACCTATCTTAACAAAATAAGTGATACCTGTTAACTATTTTCCTTGGGCGTCACATTCTCTAGATTACATTTCCCAGTATTCCAGGCGTACCCATAGCCCTAAATCCTGCATTATGCCCATCTCTAATTACTGATATACATGTTTAGAGTTGCCACAAGTTCCCCCAAGTGAAATTCCCTGATATTTCCCTGATTTCCAGACAAGTTTTAGCATTTTTCCTCTGACAAATTTTGAGATCTCAAGGGTAACTTAAAATCTTAAGTTGACAATCTGTCTTTGCAGCTAAGGTACAAGAAACAATAGCGCAAACGAAGAAATATCTAATGAAACTTGCAAGCAGATAGTGTTTCCTGATGTGAGCAAAAAATCTTAAGTACTCTAACACCAACATCTTTTGTAATGAACTGTTCTTCAGATGGAGAAATCAAACCAGATGGATGTTTCATTAAGACCACTGATGTTATTTTATTTCAATAAAACGAAACAATTGGTGACAAAAATATGCATTTCCTTGGAGTCGCAAGACTGATTTAAAATACCTTTACTGATTTCAGAAAAAGCCTCAGAAAGAAAGTAGTCCTCTTGAAAGGAGTGTAAAAGGCAGGGAAGAATTGGGTAAACCAACACTGTAGGTGGCTGCCAATAAAATGTCAGTTCTACTATGTTCGCTATTGTCTGTTATTACCCATTGTGTTATAGCTATTATTTTACAGGTATTGCGTGATTTTTCTTTCGAGAAATATATGCGTATGTAGTGTACAAACTGCCAGCAACTGAAACAATTTACTACTTCTTACCATCTATACTTTCTAACATATAAACTACTTTTGAAGTACCAAAATGTACCAGAACAAATAAAATGTCTACAAAACGCCACATTGTACAACATAGTTGCAGTGAGACATTTGCAATTCCTGAAATCTATCATCCATGGTCTCTGGCCTGTTGAGGAATACCACAGTCCTAGGTCCATGGATAAACCACGAAAATTTACTCCATCACGTCACACACAAACAGACATGGCCTGTGGGCAGATTGGTGAGACTGGATCAAACGGGCAGGGCCTGCACTTTGGCGGGAACCAAATGGCTTCAGATCAGCAGGCTCGATCCATTACAGATACCCGCAGAAAGGCCTCCGGTTTTAGCCCGTCGTTGAAATCCACTCGTGTGGCCAACTATTCATAAGCCACAGACAGCATGTTGATGAAATGAGACCACAGTGATCAATCCATGCAACAGATAACTTGTTCAAATACTCTGAGAATCAATAATAATGAGGATAGGTAGAAGCTACTCACCATAAAGATGACTGCTGAGCCACACACAGGCATGTAGGAAAGACAATCACACTCTTCAGCCATAGCTTTTGTCAGAAAACAGGAGCGCACACACATTCGCACAATCACTCTGACACAGCTCATGCACACATGACCGCCATCTCCAGCCGCAGCATCTACTGTCTCAGAATCAGATCCAAACAAACCACTCCTCATGCGTCCCTGCCTCTCTTCGGTAGCTACTAGGCTAGTGGCAAGAAGTGGTGGCACTTACTGCAAGCTGAGGGGAACAGTAGGGTTAGGAGAAGCAGTAGGACTGAGGGAGTAGGGAAGCGGCACACATACTCAGCTGCACCCAGCCTGTGACGATGCATGACACCTCAGTAAACAAACCGTTTCATCTACTGAGGCAAAAATGAGATTTTTCCAATCTTTTTTCAAATTTCCCTGATTTTCCTGTTGTGTTTGAAATTCTCTAATTTCTGTAACTTGTGGCAACCCTGATATCATTCTTTCTTATCCTGGAACTTTTGTTTTATACAATTCCTTAATGACAGCAAAACTCCTTATTCCTCTTCCGACTTATCCTTATGAAATTACTGAACTTGTCAGGATACCAGAGGTTTTCCACAACTGAGCCAGACACACACTATGCACTGGCTGGTATGCAACAGGATCTGACTCAGTGCATGGGGTGGACTATCCAGGTAAATTACACTTGTTGCATATTACTGGAGTTAACAGCTCAGCCCTCACTTCCTCACCAAACACTACAGCAGTATCTAACCCCGACATGTTGGTAAGAAGCTGGGAGGACGTCAAACCAAAGAATGTACAGAATCCCAGGAGTGAAAGTAAACATCTTCTGCTGCACCTGTTTATTCACTGTTAGCAGTCTTCTGTCATCAACATTTTATGTATCTTCTTGGTCGTCATTGATCCACCGATGTTCCAAACCATCTCGATACTGATACCAAATATAACTGGCGCCTTTGTTGGGTGCCAAAATAGAGCAGACCATGATAGCTGCAGAGAAACTTGAGTGAAATATGATCAGTTCTTGCTTGCCACAATGGATTCAAGTCTTACTCTGGGCATGGTAAGGTGCACAGATGATTTGAGAGACAGGTGTGGCATGTGGGAAAGCTGCAGACAAATCAGTGGTGGACATATACATCATTCTTTATCCTGTCATTCAACTTTATTCCTCCATTAACATGAACAAGTCTTTAATTATTCTATCCCGCTACTACATTAATCATGTGCATTTTCTTCTTTACATAATATTCTGGTACTATAGGGCACCAGCAGGGTAACTGCCAGAAGTGCAAGGATGCAAGCAGCTTGCTTGGAGGAAATTTGACAGAGGGCACTGACTCGGTGGCAATGGCACAGCCACCGTACATGATCCAATTGCAGCACAAAGCATGCACCAGGTGACATCACCCGGCATAGCAGAAGGTCACAGTGCTGCCCAGAATCTGACTCCAAACTGCTATCGACAGCCAGCAATCCCGGGGAGGCAGCAGATGGAGTGGTGTTGGTTACCTGGGCTAGGCAGATATGCAGAAGTCCCTCAGTCACAGCAGAGTTATGACAATACGCAGACACACACAGACTATGCACCATGCACTGCCCAGCTGGCCAAAAAATGATTAGCTGGTACATCCATGGTTAAATACTGCTTCCATGCATTGAAACTTGCTGAAGTGTGACAATGTGTCACACCAAATCATCTGGAGTGAAGACAATGATTGTCTGTCGTAACTGGCATTGAGTTGAACTGCAGTTCTTCCTGGTTACCGGCCTGGTTTCATCACGCGGACAGCAGTGATATCGAAGTCATAGACATCCACTCAGCTCGATGGTTACTGACCAGTGCCTGCCTGACTCAAGTATGTGGCCTTGTTGCAGTTCGGGGCTCTGACTTCTGTGTAATGTTCACCTGGTACTGAAAGAGTGTACATAGCTCCACATACATTTGGAAATAACTCTGAAATTTTAAGCTCAAGCATCTTATTCAAGAGGTCTAATGGTTCCAAAGCAATTTATTCAAAGATTTAAGTATGAATTGTTTTCAAGTATTTAATGTGAATATTATGGTATTCTATGACAAATAACTTGCATTACTCAGCAACCTGATTATCAGTCATCTTTGATTATTTTCATAAAAACCCAAATTCTTTACTGAAATCTTTCATATCAGGTTTTCAAATTAGACACTACATTGTGAATGATGATATAAAAACATTTATCTTGAATAAGTCATCTCTATTCATCTCCATTTACTTCTGGTTTCACCATGAAATTATTTCTTCTTAGTGAGCGCCTCCAGAGATTTACAATCAATATTAATTGCGAAGATATTCAAAGTCATTTAATGAGGTTTCAAAGTGCCTTACCTCAACACCAACAACAGTATTTCAAGCTTATGGTCCTTTGCTTCTTTAGTCAACTGGTACTCTTAACTTTTGCCAAACTGATGCCATAATTAAACAATTGAAACATCTTACATAATATGTGTACCACAGAACATGTTTCAACTGACAAGTTTAACTTACTGAGAACGTCAACAGCAAAGTCAGTTATATCCAAGTGAGCTGCAACTGGTCTTACACCATTAACTGGCGTGCTCTGATAGCTATCAGACATGGAATACAAAGAACTTCCAAGACACTTTTCAGAATTTTCCATCACTGTGGACTGAAACTGAACAGGTTGTAAAGAAGTAGAATTGTTCCAAAAGACCATCAGCTGCATGTTCTCTACATAAGGCTAGGACAAATACATACAGAAAATTTTGCAAGTGGATTCTACTGAAGAAAATGTGTATAAACTCCTTTATAAGATCCTCTCATATTACTCCCATTACCATAATTATGTCCACAAAATTCACTGATAAGAACTGAATGAATGTTTCATAAGCACTGATTTAATTAAATATACAACTCCTGTTTTTTGATTGCAATCTATGAATTCCAAAAACTGTTCACTTATTTCATATTTATCAATGTCTTTAATGAAATAAGCTAATGCAGGATGGATGTTGTTTGTTCAACATGAATTGAATCACGAGTTGCACCAACAATAATTGAATAATACTTTGTATTTTCTATCTGTTCCAAGGTGCACTTCTTACATCATGGACACAACTAGAAATAAATTCATTGCAAGTATCACTTGACAGATAATGCACTTGTTGTAAACACTTTCCAGCTTCTTGTCTGTCCCTCACCTCGCTAATGGGTTTTGCAAGCATGACGACTCAAATGCTCCAATGATCTGAGACGTTTTCCATTATTTCGATCTCCAG
This sequence comes from Schistocerca gregaria, assembly GCF_023897955.1. Taxonomy (NCBI): domain Eukaryota; kingdom Metazoa; phylum Arthropoda; class Insecta; order Orthoptera; family Acrididae; genus Schistocerca; species Schistocerca gregaria. Next base: position 434,023,531 of record NC_064921.1, read on the forward strand.
TCTGTGAGATGAACCTCTGAAGGCCAAGCTTCTTTCACCAAAAAGTCACATGAAGTAACACAAGAGCTTCCATGTAAGTTGACTGTTCTATGGATGAACAAAATATAACCTCCACTTACAAGCAATCAGCGTGGTCTCTGGATCTCTTTCGTGGCATTTCATTTTTATGATTTTTTCTGGACTACTGTGTGCAGAAGTATATTTTATTTTGTGCTTACTCTTGAATGCAAAATATTTTCTGTATATTTTGTGTAAAATCACCTTGTGATGGACTCAGTAATGCCTTTATCTTTGAATGTTGTTGGCAGTCCTACCAAATTATACTAATGTTTCACAGCTGTTGCTATCTACATTGTTGTTGTTGTTTTTATGTGTAATTAATTACATGAGAGAAAATTTATTTTACAACAGCAGTCCTGATATTTACCAACTGAGCACCCCCCCCCCCCCCCACACTGATAAGAAAATTTATAAATGAACGAACTGATAGAACAAGAAAAAACTTCAGAAAATATGCAAATGAAGGACATGTTACAGACGAAAGTCTCCAACTACTGAGAGGACTCCTGTGCAGGATAGTAATATGCCACAGGTAAACCTTTCAATCTGGATATGAATATTTATTACTAAATTTTTTTTCTGTGCAGTTGGAAGCATGTTAAAAAGATAGCACACACCTTTTTGCACAATGCGCCATTAGTGTCATCCAAGGAAATATCATTTTTTCCATTGAGTTTTCACTGAATGAGTCAGTGCTGTCAACAACAAATCCCATAATGGAACAGATGTGAAAGACAGCAGACTTAGAATTTAGAGATACCTGAACAATGGTCTACATGAAGTTCATGAACCGACACCACAAATCTGTTTCACATAAATTCTCAGCAAGCACACAGTTATTGAGTGCTGGCTTCTTTAACAGGGCACAAGGTACTAACAGCAGTGATTTATGTCTTTCAAAATTAACTTGCGTGTGAGACCAGGTAGAGTATAAGTTGATTCCAGAGTTTCTGGGGTGTTGTGTGCATAACAAATTACCTGTGCAGGTATTATTATTACATGTACTTTACGGTATGATATCACAAGATATATTTCACAATATGACCTGTCTTAGCAGACAATGCTGTTGCAAAAACTTATCAATCATCACTAACTTGAACCTCCTAAATGGTATGACCAATCGCATTAAAAAATTAAGAGACTGGGTGAAACTCATATGCACCACTAGGCAATGCAGTCCTGGGTACACAACCTTCAATATAAAATGAATGGATTGAATGCATGTGAGTGTGATTTACAAATCAAGAAAGCTTCTCAAAAGTCTAACGTAGGTACCTGGAATTAACAGCACAAAAAAATTTATTTCTGTAATAGTTTGTAATCCAACGTAATTTAACAGTTAAATTTTTTCTCAAAAGTAATATCTTGTAGGATTTGTCATTTGCTGTGCATTAGACTATGTTTTATGATGTACATACTCGTATAAAAAGGCACAATAAAATTTAAGAGCAAATTGTAGATCACAGCACACTACAATCAGCTACAAATGAAGCAACATATTCAAAACATGGTTTTGAGTGGTAATGTGTCACTCAAATAACATCTTATACATGAGTTAATTAAACTTGTCCAACTCGTCACTTTTTTCTCCATTGTGGTTAATATCACAGACAATTTGTAGCAGTCCAACATGTAATGTCTTCATTCGAAATACATGACTGTCATAGGAACATGGGTGGCGTTATTCCAGTAAGAATATATCTTCTGGCTGAACCAATTAGGTCATATTATGTTGACGTCTCATTTCTTTCCGAAATGCTTCCAGCTTTGGCTCCAGCAAAACTTCAACATGCCGACGAGAAGACTCAACAACTTTTACTGTTTCAGGTAAACGGGCAGAGTTTGCTGCTTGTTCCAAATCATCTAATTGGCCCATATCAAAGTTGAGAGCATGGTCCTGCGCAAAGCGCACCAGCACGTTGACATCTCTCATTAAGTCTCGCCTACGGTAGCCAGCACCCCTCAAACGAGACAGCCACCTAAAACAACATTACATATGTATGTATTAGTATGTGATGCTGCTGTAGGAATTTGTGAAACAATAATTAGTTAGTAGAAAGCATACATTTAGCTGACAGAAGATTTACTTAAGAACACAGAAAACAGGAAATGAAGTCTCAGCAAAGAGTGAATGACACTGCAGACAAAAAATGAGAACAAACACTAAATTAGTCAGCTTCCATATTAAGCTAATATCTTCTTTTAAAAAATAGAACAACAATATTAACTGCAAAGTTGTCATGCAGTACAGCTTCTGGAAATGTAATGTGGGTTAAAAAGAAAGTGTGTCCGGGAGTAGTGATGAATAAGAAACATGATGCATTATAAAAAGGAAAGGAAGGAGACACACACACACACACACACACACACACACACACACACACACACACACACACACACACACACACACACACACACACACACACACCCCAACAAGCACATCTCACACGCACATGACCGTCTCTAGCAGCTCGGAACATGCAACACTTTTCTCTCTTCCCCTCTTCCTCCAATCTGTCATTCTATCTGCTGAACGCGCCCAGGATCTCGCCCCAAATTCCTCCAGCTGAAACACTATTCTAGGTTTTGCACCCAGATATGTGTGTGAATGGCACGTCCGCTTTTCCTCCGTCTGTCCCTGGCAGGTCCCCATGCCTTACTACGGATGTAGCCATTATTGCAATTGATCAACAGTCCCCTAACTTGCTTCTTGATAAATTCTCTAATGACACAGCCCAGAAGTTACATGTCTGTGTCAGAACCTTAATACACTCTTAATTCATTCAGTGTAATTCACCAGGTAAGTTTCCATTATTGCCAATTTGTTATGCTGCTGCAATTCGGTGTGCTGCTGGTGTTCTCCGCAATACAATCTTCAACAGTATGCAGAGTCTGATCTATATGTTTTGCCGCATTAGCAGGGTATCTGACTGACTTTTGATATATATAGATCAGGGTAGTCTTCGGCACTACCAAGCAACGCCCATGTTTTAGCTGGTGGGTGCAAGATTGTCTTCACTTTGTGTTTCTAGAGAATTCTATTATGAGTTACCTCTAAGCTAATGGTCTACTGATACATGGTCAGCAATGTATTCAGAAAATATTCTTGTGAAACACATCTAGCTCTTTATTCACATGAAATAGTGAGTACTACTGACAGGGATCAAACTGATTCCATAATTCTAGATTTCACGAGTTTTGACAATGTTCCTCACAGGAGACTTCTAATCAAATTATGTACCTATGGGTATTGCTTTAGTTGTACACTGGATTTACGATGTCCTGTCAGGAAGGTTACAGTATGTAGCAATCGGCAGAAAATCATCTAGAGAGAAGAGATGATATCTGGCATTCCCCAAGGAAGTATTACAGGCACTATACTGTATATAATCTTCATGAATGATTTAGGAGGCCATCTGAGGTGCCCTCAGATTGTTTGGAGATGGTGCTGTCATTTACCATCTAGTTAAGTCATCAGAAGACCAAAAACAATTGCAAACTGATTGAGACAATATCTGTATGGTGTGAAAAGTGCCAACTGTTTCTGAACAAGGAGAAGTATGAGGTCATCGACATGAATACAGAAAGAAGACCACTGAATTTTGGTTACACAATAAACCATGCAAATTTAAATCCTGTCAATTCAACTAAATACCTAACAATTACAAATACAAAAATTAAATTGGAACAATCACATAGATAATGTTGTAGGGAAGGCAAAGCAAAGATTTTGCTTTACTGGCAGAACACTTAGAAGATGCAGCAACAGGTCTACTAAAAAGACTGCCTACACTATGCTTGTTTGTCCTCTGGTAGAGTACTGCTGTGAGGTGTGGGGTCCTTACCAGATAGGACTGATGGAGGACATCAAAGAAGGCCAGAGAAGTGTAACTCTTCTTGTGATGTCGCGAAATAGGGGAGGATGTCACAGATATGGTAAGCAAGTTGTTTTTCATTGCTGCAAGATCTTTTCCTGAGGTTTCAATCACCATCTTTCTCCACTAAATGTAAAAAATATTTAACTATTGCCAACCTACATGAGGAGAAACTATCATCATACTAAAATAAGAGAAATCAGAGCTCAGATACAGAAAGATTTTAGTCTTCATTTATCCCATGCAGTGTTTGAGAATGTAATAGTAGAGAGATAGTCTGAAGGTGGCTCGCAGAACCCTCTGCCAAGCGCTTAAGTGTGAATTGCAGAGTAGTGTAGACATAGATTTGTCCTATCTTCCCGGATAATGCACCAACAGTTGTACAGTGGGTGTAGGATAAGTTTCTCCGAATCTGCCATTCCTTGTAGCTGTTTTACAATGTCATTCTAGGTGTTCAAGTCCTCAATTGAGACTTTCATTGCAGAGAGGACATAAGCCCTATGTACCGAGGTTCTGAGCACACCATTCCTTTGCTCTAAGTGGTGGCAACTGTTTGTATATCAGTATATGAGGTCTGTTCAAAAAGCTCCAGAACATTCATACTTTCACGTCAATGGTGTGTTGGAGCGAGCGAAATGCAGTTGGCAACACTGCACATGCCTGTGTTTAATATGTAACTACTGGCAGTTTCATTGTTGTATGTAAACACACCAAATGATGCAAGAAGCCTACAGTGACGAGTGCTTAAGCCTTACTCTGTGTTATGAATGGTTCACCGTGTTTAAAAAAGGCCAGATGGAAGTTAAGATGATCCTTGTTGAGGACATCCTTCCTTGTCTACCGACGACCCTCATGTCAGAAACATCAATGATGTGCATCCCAGTCCAAGACTGACTGTCAGAGAGACTGTGCAAGAATATAATATTTCAGTTGGACCATGCCTTCAAATCCTGACACAGCATCTTGGACTGCATCTTATCACTGACAAGTTCATCCCACAATTCTCAAGTCAAGACCAGAAAGTCCTTCTCGCCTCGAAATCTGTGAAGAGTTTCTGGACTGTGCAAATGCGAATGAGATGTTCCTTAAAAGAATCATAACTGGTGATGAGACATGGATTTAGGATTATGATGCTGAGACCAAGATTCGATCTTCACAATGGGTCAGGAAGGGTTCTCCAAGACAAAAAAAGCTTATCAGGTAATGTCAAATGTGAAAGCCATGAGAGTTTTCTTTGACTTTGAAAGGTTAGTTTGTCAGGAATTCATGCCACAGGGGCAAATTGTTAATTGATGGTACTATCAGGAAGTGTTGCAAGAAAATGTGAGAAGGAAACAGCCTGAAATGTGGGCAAGACACTTCACTTCATGGCTGTTGCATCATGATAATGTACCCGCACATTCATCCCTGTTGGTACGTGACTACTGAACATAAAATGAAATCACTGTGCGGCCTCATCCTCCATACTCTCCAGACCTCACTTCTGAGACTTTTTTTAATTTCCAAAGTTGAAAACTCCACTGAAAAGAAAGAGACTTGCAACTTTAGATGAGATAAAAGACAATTCGCAGGTGATGCTTTGTGAAATCTAGCCAGAGGTGTACCACGACTGCTTTCAGAAGTGTTACTGGCATTGGAGCAGTGTATCAACTTTGGAGGAGAGTATTTCGAAGGAGATCATGTACAACAAGTAAAAGGTAAGCACAGAAAAATTTTGTGGACAAAGTACCGAAACATTTTGAAGACACCTCGTAGGTAGGCATGTACCTTCTTCCAGTGCACACTGTGACCCAATATGCTGTTCACTCTGCTTTTTACCATGACATCCAGAAAGGGGAGCACTCCACCCAGTTTGTCTTCCATAGTAAAACAGATGTTCTCATGTATGGAATTGAGATTTATGTCATTCATTTTGCATTTTCCAAGTGCCCATATGACAAAGGTGCCATCTACATACTGAAATAAATTGGCAATTGAAATAAATGGGCTGCATACTGAGCGTCCTCCTCTAAATGTTCATATATACAGTATGTTGGTGACTACTGGTGAAAGTGAACTTCCCAAGGCTGTTCATTATTCCTGCCCAATGTAGCCACGATCGAAAGTATGTTGATATCGAGATATGCCTTTACCACTTACTTGTGGAAATGTTAACTACTCTTGTTATTGATTATTTGCTGTAATAATGGTGAAGACAAAAAAATGCAGTTCCCAAAAATATTAAGCAATATCTCGGGATTCAGAAGGAAGTCGGCCATGCACCCCCCCCCCCCCCTCTCTCTCTCTCTCTCTCTCTCTCTCTCTCTCTCTCTCTCTCTCTCTCTCTGTGTGTGTGTGTGTGTGTGTGTGTGTGTGTGTGTGTGTGTGTGTGTGTGTGTGTGTTGCTGTTCCTCTTCCAGTTTCAAAAATACACATTTCCAAGTGACAAAAAGTTCAGTAGGGAAAGAAATGATTCAATCAAAAGTTTTATTCCTACTAACAGTATCCTCATGAACTGTGGCAGAATGATTACTGCCTCACGGCATTGCAGTTCATTCTTGATAACGAGCAGATATCTACAGCATTACCTCTCCGTGCTTTTTGGAAAATTCCGAGGTGTATTTTTCCACTTTTTCATGCTATTTTTTTTTTTTTTCAGATATTATGAAACACCGTCTCTGCTGGGATCATCAAAATTGAGACTAATCACATTTTGTCTAAACCATTTACTGTAGTTACATAGGGAAATTCTAAGCCATTCTTTAACTTTACTACCTCTTCAGAGACATGTTATGGGCCATATAACCAAAGATCAAACAGAACTTTCATTTTTTTTAAAAAAAATCCTTGATTAATGTGGGTAAATTTGTTGCAGTGAAGTTCAAAGTTGTGTACATGGTACGAAGTACACATTGTAACACCCTAATTTCTTTAAAATTGTCAATGCTAATCTAGGAATCTACCAATAAGAAAGACAGCTCTTTAACAACAGTTTCATAAGAGGTGATTTCTACATTATGCTGTGATTAGTTTCTTGTGCTTTTAATTTTCATAAATTCTTTAGTACAAATGTTGGTTGTGTTGGGACAGCAACCAGCCACAAATTTACTTTCAGTTCCTTTATTCAAAGGGTGCCGTTACCGGTTTCGAATCATCGTAATTCATCGTCAGACGGTTTACACGATTTCCTTATAACACGTTGTGTGTTTTTTTACAGATTACTTGTCGTGAAATGTCAGTTAGGAGTGTTTGTTTTCATAACATTCATGCAATGGATGTGAATACATACCCACTGCATTCTTATTGTTGCACGTGTAAATTTTTCTCACTGCACACTTTAGATTTGTCACTGATCCATGCAATACCTGACACTGTGTGAAAGCCTTGTACCCTTACACAATAATTTAAAAAGACCATGCTATCGCCAGAAATGCTTTTGAATTTAACCTTGTCTCGGGAATAATTAAAACTATGATTCCTGATTACATTCCAAATAATGAAGTCAACTGTCAAATGGGTGATGAAAGGGATGATATTCATGTGGGTTGCTTTGTTGTTGCTGCAAACATTTAAATTTAAAGCTGACGATACTGCTAGGGTACCAAAGTGATACTGACCAACAACAAAGATTTTCATCCCCTGGTTTGGAGTTCAATTTTGTTTCATAGGCTGATGTATTTTTTGCTAAATCTAAAATTTGTTTATTTGTTCATGTTAGAAACCTCTGTTTCCAAAATAAAACAGATTAAAATGAAATTGTAACTTCTGTTTTGTACTAGTATTGTTCCATCACTATGAATATTTCATTCCATCATGTTCACAATTTTAATATTAAAATACCAGGTGGGAGTGAAAAATTATTAATGAACACTGGATGTGCACAAAAAAATTCAGATTCTAATTGGATGTTGTTTCTGAAAATTTTCAGACTATGTTACCACACATTTCTTGTATCTTCTCAGAGTCCCATTCCATGATAGATCTATTTTTATTTATTTACAGAACACTAAATAAAATTTCTGTAATTTTATTGTACTGACATTGTAGTTAAGCCTATACCATTTAAGACCACAGAGAAAGAGTTGCTGTTTCAATATCAATTTAATGTTGGAATGTGAAACAAGTTACAATGGTACGCAGATATGTCCCTCAACTAATAGAAGATATTGTTCACTCTCTTAAAAGGAACAAGTGTTATGGGTTCATGGCTTTTTGTGTTTCTATGTAAATTTTACCATGGATGAAAGCAAAGGCTCCATAAACACAAGTGATCATATTTTCAGTTACATATACTGACCTACTCTAGACTCTCCCTAAAGTGGCCCTCAGTAGTCTGGCCTCTCAGTAATCCGGCAGACATCCATAAACACATGCACAATGAATTATCGTGCGCAGAATGCTTTGTATACTGTATGAGAAATTTAAGATTTCTTTAAAGTTCGGAATCATGTCTCCTAAAAGTAAACACATTACGCTAGACCTAAAGCAGAAACTCAGAATTTTAGAAAAGTTAAATCAAGGTTCTTCACAGAAAGCCATTGCTGCTGAGTTCATTGTTGGACAAGCAAATATTTATGACACACAAAAAAAAAAGATGTTATTCAACAGTACTCAACACAAATGGATAGTGAGTTGGTAAAACGGAAGGTTATGCGAAAGAGTGAGAATGTACAACTGGAGGCAGCAGTTTATAGATGGTTCATACCACAGTGCAGTAAAGGAATTCCAGTCAGTGGCCTGATTGTAAGGGAAAAAGCAGCTGCATTTGACAAAGAACACGGTGGTAGTAACTTATTTGCAGCGAGCAAAGGCTGGCTATCAAACTGGAAAAAACAACATGGTGTTCAGCAGCTGACATTCTAATTACATTTTTGCAATGTGTTTATCTGACATTCCCTCTTATCGGTCTATGGAATGAATAATTAATCTAATCTAATGTAATCTAAAGGATTTTTGGTACCCGGTCTCATTTCCAAGACTAACATAAGGCAGAAACCTTCAGGTAGACCTGTTATAATCTCTAATTGCAGTTCACAACAAATAAGTGCCATTGAATCAAAGAGTTTAAGAAATGACAAACTTTGCTTATTTCATCAATATATAATGGGTCTACGGAACAAACTGGACCAGATGTCTGTCTGCATTTATGACAGTGATGCAACAAACAATGCCCATGTTTTATGTTTTACTGAACATCATATGAAGGAAAAGGTTGAAATGCTGCAACTAGACAAGTACACTTTAGCAACTTTTTATATTAGAAGTAAAATGGACAAAGGAGGAGTGATAATGTAATATAGTGTACAAATCTATAGATTAAAAAAAATATTGTGTTGACCAGAATTTTGAGGCTTGTTGCATTGAAGTCCTTGTCAATGCACTGCCTATTTATGTTATTGCAGTCTACAGAGCTCCCTCAGGAAAGGTCACTGTATTCCTCAAACAAGTAGAATCACTTTTAACTTACTTGTATTCAAAGACCAAAGAAATAACAATGGTTGGTGATTTTAATGTACATTTTCTTACCTGTAACAATGATAGAATAGAGTTTGAGAATGTAATGAATTCTTTCAATCTGAGAACAGTTGTTGACTTTCCCAATAGGGTAACAAAGAACTGTACAAGTCTGATTGACAATTTTTTTTATAATAATAGAATCGAAAAAATATTTGTAGCAAAAATCTTAAATGGTCTCTCTGACCATGATGGGCAGCTGTTGGAAATACACTATGCAAGCCCTGCTAACAAGAGCAGTTCTATCAGTAAACCATACAGGTTAATCAACAGTGAGAATCTGGAAACCTTCAGTAGGCATTTGGAGCAGTTACATTTGGAGGCAGTAGATAAGGTTAAAAATGTAAATGGTAAATTGAACCTTTTCCTAAATGAATTTGTTATCCTTTTTGAAGCTGTATTTCCTGAGAGAATTTCAAAAAGCACAAACCGGAATGATTGTAGGAGACAGTGGCTCACTGAGGGAATAAAAACTTCATGTAGAAAAAAAAGAGAATGCTTTACATTTCACTCAGAATTCTGATAAACCTCAGGATAGGGAACACTACAGATTGTACTGTAACATCCTAAAGAATATTGTTAAAAATCCAAGAGTATGTTTATCAAATCTGAAATGACAGATCCAATAATAAAATAAAAACAATCTGGATGGTGGTAAAAAGAGAGACAGGAAAAGTTTCAGAGGATACAGACAGTATCCAAGTCTGTCACAATGAAAGCATGGTAGATGAAGGGGAAATATATGCCACTATCTTCAACAATCATTTTCTGACAGCAGCAGATCAAACTAGATGTAAAGGGTCTATGGATGAAGCCATGAACCTTCTACAAAAAGCAGTGCAGAGAAAAATTAGCCTGATGTATGTACCATACATCACAGCATCCTAGCAATACATTCGCATCAAGGATCCATGGAAATTGAAAAAAAAGTAATAATAAATAAATAAAAACAGTCACCAGGGAAAGTCGCTCAGTTAACGGTAAAGATGCTGATGAGTTTGTAAGCAGGATACGAAAGATAATAGAGGTAGAAGATTTAAATGCTGATATCTTGTACAATACTGATGAATAAGGACTCTTTTACAAGATGCTTCCTTCAAAAACATTAGCTGCCAACAATGAGAAGGAAGTTCATGGTTACAAGCAACAGAAACAGCGCCTAGCATCAATGCAAATGCTGTAATGCAAATGGGAGTTATAAACTACCGCTCATGGTGATCAGAAAATCCCAACATCAACATTGTTTTCAACACATTGTCATAAATACTCTACCAACACACTATTGCACTCAGAAGAAAGCATGGGTGGACAGGCAAATATTCTCTCGGTGGTTCCATGAAACGTCTGTACCAGCAGTGAGAAAAGAGCTACGAAGAAAAAGCTTCCACTGTCAGATATCCTTATAATTGACAATGCTCCCAGTCATCCTTCAGATGTTTCTCTAAAGCCCAATGGTATACAAGCACTCTTTCTCCAACCCAATGTGACAGCCTTAATTCAGTTCATGGACCAGGGAATTTTGGAATCAATTAAACATCATTAAATCAATTAAACATCATTACTGACATTCGCTTATCTCCTTGCTGAACGAAAGTGAAAACAACTCTATTGAGACTATGCTGAAGGCATGGAAAGCTATTAACATACGTGATGATGTTTTCCAAACAGCCGAAGCATGGGATAAGGTGGAGAGCACTACCATAATGAAGAGCTGGAGAAAATTGTGGGTATCCATTGATGCTGAGTTGGATCCAGTAGTGAGTGACAGCAATAAGCCAGTCAATTCGGAATTATCAATTACTTTGTACACTGACATGTTCCACAACCTTCCCAGGAGGAGAAGAAATTGATGATGAAGTTACTAAGTGGCTGAATGAGGAAAACTGTAATACGGACCAAACTTTAACAGATGAAGAAATAACCAAAAGTGTGCAAGAAAGTAATGATGAAAGTGATGAAGAATAGGATACAGGAGGACACAGCATGAAGATTTCTCACACTGCCAGAGCTGAAGCTGCCGAGGTCTTCCTGGAGTACATTCTGAGCCAACCAGATACATGCAGTACCAATGTAATGCTTGTAAAGCGGATGCGTAGTAAAGCATGCTACTGTCGCGTATCATCATTGTGAAAGTTAAAAATTAGGGACATGTTTCATTGTGAGTGACATGACTGGGTAATTATGTGCAGTATATTTTACACCCAAGAACTAAGTTTTCTTTGAAAATTAATGTATTTTTGGATTTAATAAAGTATATTCTCTATATTTTAAAATTGTATCCTTGGTTTAATAAAGTAGAGTACACCATGTCCCCTACATTTTCAAAATAAAAAAAATGAATAAAATAAATTTCAGATACCCAATAATCCTCCGCCACGTCCGCTAATCTGGCGCCCATATGTGCCAGGAATGGCCAGATTAGCAAGAGTCTAGTGTAAGTGCCCCTCCATCCTACCTTCAGAGAGAATGTTACATATTCTGGGTAGTTCTTTCTTTTCTTCCAAAATAAAGTTCAGCTATCAGTTGAACAATTAGGAAATTTATTTTGATTTGGCATTTCCAGAGATTAACCTGTCATCCCCAAGAAGCCTACAAAATTTGAGATATTTCAAACCATTATAACTAGGCCATACACTTTTATGTTTTTCAAACTCTTTATTTTACTTCCATTTTGTGCACTTCTCAGTATATGCAAAATTTCTATATTAAGGAAAGATGGAGGAGGAAGTGTGCGTTTCTTGATTTTGAAATGTTCTGCAAAAGCTGACATATATACTTTTAAATAGGACAGGCAGAAGAAACATTTAAGACACGCTTTCAAGAACACTTGCTCAGCAAAGAGAGTGAAAATTCATGGAAGTCAACTTCCCCACTTTTGCCTTATATGGAAATTTTGGATATAGTTGTCAATGGCTACAAAATGAATTCCTTAAAAGAGTTGAAAAGTAGACACTATTTTAATTGTATTGCACCTCCTACAAAATGGAGAAAATGAGATCATTTCTCCTCAATATTAATGTCAGCAATACATTCTGTGGAACTATGTGCCATATTTCTGCAATGTATTATACATAATTTCCTTTATCTACACCTTAGTTAAACTCTCTAACAACTGCACATATGGTGAAACAGACAATGAGGTCACACAACTGTCATGTTGAACAGTACACTCTGCAACACGATATTGTGTGTTGCCAGGATACATTCTCTGTCTATGCCCATTCATTCTATTTGATACCTTGGTGATAGTTATACCACCATAGAAGGCCAAACAGTGTTTATGTAACAACTGGTTCTCAACATGTATCATTTCAAAATTGAGAATGCTGTTTTGTCTTTTACATTGGTAAGACTACCACTAAGTTATCAGTTAGGATGAATGGGTGCAGACAGAGGGTGTATACTGGCAACACACAATATCCTGTTGCAGAGCATGCTATAAAATATGACAGTTGTAACCCTGTTGCCTGTTTCAACACATGTGCCATGTGAATTCTCCACACTGACATCAGTTTCGCAGAACTAAACCCCACCCAACTATCATTTACAGTGCACTTAGCTTTCTGCTCATATTAAGACTTGCACAATATTTTCTCAGTAATCCCCATCTTGCATAGTGCCGTATCTTTCACCTTTAAGCTCTCAGGTTTTCAAATCTCATACAGCGCAGTCCCCAATAATCAGTCGTTCCTTATCCCATTCAGCAAGTACTTAACTTTTACCCATGTTTTCTCCTGCCACCACTGGGTGAGTAGATTTTCTATCCACTGAATTACATTTTCAAAAATTCATTTCTTTTTTAGATCAAGACAGTAGGTATTCTGCTTTCAATATGACCTTAAACACATTTTCATCTCTATACAAAAGTGTCCACATACTATGTTAATGCCTTTTGAACATTATCAGAAATATATCACATGCGTATTTTTAATGTACTTGGAAAGGAACTTACATTGGCCTTGTTTAACACTGATGACAACATATATTGGAAACATAAAATTATACTGCCACACAGAAAAATTCATGTCAATGGAAAAACAAGCTTTAAAATGATATGCTGTTGTTATTCTTCTTCATGTGTCACCTCACACAGTTTCTATTTTTTGTGTATGATTAGCATTCCACTAAAAACTCATATACAGCAGGCTGGTGTATGACCAGCAAATGTATGTTACATGTGTGGATCGTTATAATGGATTGTGATCAGAATGCTACGATGGACTATCAAATTATTTCAAAGATTTTCCCCACTTTGATTAATAGAGTACACCTTTCAGAGTCATTTTTATGTACTTTATTTTGAAACTGACCTGTTCACGCCAAGTGAGGCATGTGATGGTTGTAGTCTAGGCAGTCGGCACACGTAAGACCCACATAGGACAACTGGATTCTATTTAACCCTTTCACTACCCCAAATGTGTAACTCATCTAGGCCAAACACACTGTTCAGGTTACTGCTGCGTTCACTAGCTTTTGCAAAGCACATTTCATATGATCCTTACGTGTTAACACAACAGAGATTAATTGTTGCTTACTTTTTAGTTGAGGTACCACAATCAGTCCACAGTTTTCAGGTGATTGTTTTGACAAGTCACATTACAAAAGGGTGAGTAAAAAATTATTTACAAAATAAAATGAACAATGGGCAATGCCAACATGCCCTGGAACCCAGCAGAAAGCTACCTCTTTCCCCAGTCTTTTTAGTTGGAGGAGGGCGTCCTGGATGGTCTGGACTATTTTATCTGCAGGATACAAATGTTGCAATGAGTGAAGGTCACTTAGTGAGTTGGAACAGACAAGAAAGTTAGGATGGGAAGAACGTCTCATCTGCTCCAGTGCCCGCAAGATCGCAGACAATTCTGCATCAAAGACAGTAAATGCTTGAGCCAGTCGGACCTTGAGGAAACGATCCAGAAAAACAACAGAGCAGCCAACAGAACCCGTGTTTCGACCCATCCGTAAAAACAGCTACATAGTCATGTTGCTCAGATAAAATGGCGGAAAATGTTGCCTAAAAGACAGTGGCAGGAGTGCAATCTCTTGTACTGCACCAAATCTAAAATCGCTCTGGGCCTCTCCAGTAACCAGGGAGGCAGGTGATTAAAACCCTGGATTTGGGGCTGTACGGGCTCCTCACCAAAGGACTCCAAGACACACTGCACACAGATCCCAAACAGCATCGTGGCTCGGGGACGGTGGGAAAAAAGATGCCCCCCCCCCCCCCCCCCCAAGGTGGATGAGCAACAATACGGTGAGCGGGTGAGGTTGGAGCTGCAAAAAACTTACAAGTCTGGCGCACCAGCAGGAGCAGCCACGAGGTGGTAAGTGGTGGTTCCCTAGCCTCAGCACAGAAGCTGAGTATGAGACTGGTCTGATAAGCACCTGTGGCCAGTCGAATCCCTGCATGGTGGACAGCATCAAGGATCCACAAATAAGAGGGCCTCACTGACCCATACACCGTGCACAAAAGCCCTGTCCGCTCCCCAAGACCTGTAGCTGAGGCACTTTATGTTCAGTGCCTTCAGGGTTCTGGCTTTCAAGTCTCACAGGTGTGGCAACCACAACAATCTGGGGTCAAAAATGAGGCCCAGAAACCATACTGTATCGCTAAAATGTAGGATAGTGTCCCCTATATGCAAGGCACGCAGATTAAAAGGACAACAAGGACGATTAAAATCAACACACACACACACACACACACACACACACACACACACACACACACACACACACACACACTCTTATCGGCAGAAAACTGAAAACCTGTCTTTGCAGCCTACTCCTCCAACGACCGCACTGTAAGTTGCAACTGACCGTTCACCATCGTAACACTGGAGGAGGAACGGAAAACAGCAAAGTCATCCACAAATAAGGAGCACTGTACAGGAGTCCTTACTGTAGATGTTATACTGTTGATGGCTATGGCAAAGAGGGTAACACTTAAAACACTGCCCCGGGGGACAACATTCTCCTGCTCAAATCGATCAGACAATGTGTCACCAACTCGGGGTCCAAAAAAACCGCTGAGACAAGAAAGACCAAATCAAAATGGGGAGGTGACCACAAAAGCCCCATTGATGCAGTTGTGTGAAAATACAGTGTCTCCAAGTAGTATCGTGTGCCTTACTGATATCAAAGAATATGGTGATACACTGATGCTGGTGGAGGAAAGCCCGCTGAATAGCTACCTCTAGGAGGGTCAGATTGTCAACCATAGACCAAAATTTTGTAATCCACACAGAGAGCGGCCACCGAGTGTCCTGGTCTCTAACAGCCATACCAGACAACGGTTAACCATCCGTTCCAAGGTCTTTCTGACACAGCTAGTCAAGGTGATACTCCGATAACTTCTGGGACATGTGCAGTCCTTTCCTGATTTTCAGAGAGGGATGAGAATTGCCTCCCTCGACGAGTTGGGGAAGACACCTGTCTGCCATATTAGATTAAAACATTCGAGGAGGATTTCCTTTGACACCACTGGCAGATGTCTAAGCATGTAGTACCAGATGTGTTCATGACCAGGTGCTGTGTCAGAAGTCTCATTCAGTGCTGATTCGAGCTCCCACATGGAGAAAGGGGAGTTTTAGGTCTCAGAACTGTTTGACTCTCGATAATCACACGGTAATGATGAAACAATGGATCCTGGCTCGCAGTGGCAGTAGTTGGTGCCTAATACTTGGCCAGCGTCTGAGCAATGTTTCTAGGTGTTGTTTGAAGGCACCCCTGGTTCAGCACTGCAGCTATCAGTAAACGGCTGTGCTTACTGGAAATCTTCCGGATGGCTTCCCATACTTTAGAGCAACATGTGGAACAACTGATGGAGTTCAGGACCTCATGCCATGACCGCTTTTTAATGACATGGTGAGCCTTGGCCCTCAATTCAAAATGTTGTGAGATTGTCTGTTGTCGGGAGACATTTAAACCGTCTAAGAGCCACACGCCTGTCTCAGATAGCCAAATGGCACCCTTCTGTCCACCAAGGGACAGGTCACGTCTGAAGAGGGCCGAAAGACTCTTGTATGGTTAGATCAGCAGCATGATGGATCACATACGTAATGTGACCATCCATTTCTGGTCGCTGACACAGTGTTCAAACACAGCCAACTGGCTGAACAGCGTCCAGTTAGCCTTGCCAGTCATCCATGTTGGTGGCTTCTGTTCCAGCAACACACCATCAAGAAGTTGAAGGCAGATCAGGATGTCGTTGCTGGAATGTAGGTCGTCAATGACCTAGTGTACAGTCAACGAGGGCTGGAGAGCAGAAAGATAGGTTGATTGTTGAGAATGACCCAGTAGCAGCACAGAAATGGGTCGGAGCACCAGAGTTTACAAGGTACAGCACTGAAAATGTCAGGAGGCTCTTCAAAACTCAATCCCGAGAGCAAGTAGACGTTGAGCCCCACAGGACATGGTGGGCACTGAAGTCGCCCAGAAGGAGAAATGGTCAGGGGAGTTGTGCGATGAGATCTTTGAGAACCTCAGAGTCTTAATGCATCCAGTGGAGGTAAACAGAGAGGAAAAGCAGTAAGCCACTGATGGGCAGAAATTTCAACTGCAACTGCCTGCAGGTCGGTATGGGGAAGAGCAGAGAAGTGGTGCTCATTATTGACAAACACTGCAACCCCTCCTTTGTCTCTTTCTCCAGTCAGGTCATCCTTGCGATATAGGGTATATCCCCATAGTGCAGGGGCATCAGATGCTTCAAAATGTGTTTCCTGCAAACACAAGCACAGAGGGTGTTGCTGCACCAGGAGTTTCAGTTCCTTCATGTGTGCCCTTAATCAAAAAAATGGTTCAAATGGCTCTGAGCACTATGGGTCTTAACTTCTGAGGTCATCAGTCCCCTAGAACTTAGAACTACTTAAACTTAACTAACCTAAGGACGTCACACACATCCATGCCCGAGGCAGGATTCGAACCTGCAACCATAGCGGTCGCGGGGTTCCAGACTGTAGCGCCTACAACCGTTCGGCCACTCCGGCCAGCGCGCCCTGAATCCATTCATGTTCCACTGTATAATGGGAGCCATTTATCAGGGGTGGTAGAACTTTCATCTTGACTGACTGTCAGGGGCGGGGAACCCACAATGGGTAGAGGTTCAGATTTGGAGCACATCAAGATCCATAGCCTCTGAAGAAAAATCGACAGAGACATCAGAGAGGTCAATGTTCATATCATCAGGCTGTTTTCTGCCAAATTCTACCAGTGGTTGACATTTTGCCTTGCATTTTTTCCCTGGGTAAACTTTGCAGCCACAATTGTGGTTGCGGGTGTGACAACATTGGACAGTGTACCAGATGGAACCTTTGGATGGGCAGGGAGCTTTACAATGTCAGCAACCACAGCTTTCTCTGAAGTTCTCGGGGGAGGGACAGGCATACAAATGACTGCAGCAGCACAAGTACATGGACACATGCAGGTATTAGTGCCGACACTAGCAACCTCCGTTTGTGTAGCAGCATCAGCTTTCCATGTGGGCTGCTTAAGAACTGAAGTGAAGGAGGTAGCAAAACACGGGGGCAGCATGGCTTTATAGAGCTTTTTTGCCTCTGTATACGGGATGCACTTAATTGTTTTAAGCTCCTGTGTCTTCCGTTCTTCCAGGTACACGCTGCAGTTCCGACTCTAGATAGGATGAGGTCTAGAGCAATTCACTTCAGTGGAGACAAACAATGCACACTTTTACGGGTGGCCTGACCACACTTGCCACAAGTAGCTTCTCCACGACACCCAAGAATAGTATTCCCAAAGTGCTGGCATTTGAAACACTGCATTGGGTTAGGTACACAATGCCGCACACTTAAGCAAAGGAAACCTGCCTTAGTATGCTCAGGGAGTTTCGTGCTATTAACTGTCAGGATAAAGGAGTCAACTTAACAAGAACCCCGCAAACCCTCTTCATGATATTTTGCACATCAACTATTCCTGTTGTAGCCCACTCACCTTTCAGTTCCTCTTTAAGAATGTCCACCAGATCCCTATACGTCACAACAAGGTGATGTGCAGCTCAGTTTACATGGTATATTCCCGAGGGAGTGTGGATTCTGGAGATTCTTAGCTTGTTGGGAACTATCGGTTTTCACCAACAGCATCCCATTATGCAATCACTTAACAGATTTAAAACTGCCAAACTTGAGCCCTTTTTGAATATACAATGGGTAAACTATCCCAAAGCTGCCCTCTTTACTTTTAATGATTAAAAACACAACATATGTTCTGTTAATAGTCATGATACTCTCAGATTTCGCTCCTGAGTCAGGAGGGCTGGCTACAGGAGCCCCCTTGTTGGATTGGATGTTGGAACCTACCAGCGGCCCACCCTTTCCGCTGGGAGGATGCAAAGAAGATTTTGGAGGATCCATCTCGGTCCCACAAGCAGCTACGGAACTAGAAGTCACCTAGACAGAGCCCCGCATGCCTAGGTAAGCCTTTTACAACTGAGGTGCAGTAGGTTACCCAAACGTTGCCTGCTAATGACTGTTCCACCTCAACAGCCATGCATCTCACCAGCACGCAACACACCTTGAGATAGAGGTTTTTTTTATAGACTTTTATTCCATCCTCGCCATCCGGGTGGTGAAGCCAAGGTCCCCATTTCCTGAGAGAACATTCCACCGCTGCACTGTACGTTGGTCACTGAAGCATGCCAAGAGCTTACAGTGACAGGGGACTGGCCGCGCTTAGGAGTCCCCCACAGCTCAGGAACCCTGGGGTCGCCAAGCCTGTACCCAGCAAATGAATGTTGAGCACCTGGAGGTGGTAGCAGAAGTGATTCCACAGAACTACCTTTCATAATCCTTCTCGTTCATTTGTTGTAGAATCAAATGAAATGAGGCATTTCACACAGAATAACTTCCTCCATGCCAACCAGATCTGTGAGACCCAACTCACTTTTTTTCAGATAAAATACTGAAAGTCATGAATCGAGGCAGTCAGGTAGATGCAGTATTGTTTAATTTCTGGAAAGCACTTAATTCACAAGAGGGACATGCAATGTATCACACTCTGACATAGTGTAAACTTTGCCTGGTAAAAGAAGGACAAAAATAAAGGGACACTTGCTTTGTCTTAAGTGCCAACACTCAATAGTTTCCCAGAAAATGACTTTTTATGGTACTTCATCAGCAAAACCATCATTAAACTAAATAAGTCTGTGATATAGTGGCTAATAGCACAGTTCCAAATTTTTTTTGTTCTGTGTTTAGATCCAATCTTAAGCTGTTTTGGTTTCCACTGAAGTACCAAATTTACTCGAATCTAAGCCACACTTTATTTCTGGTTTTTGTAATCCAAAAAACCGCCTGCGGCTTACAATCGAGTGCAAAGCGGAAGTTCTGAAAAATGTTGGTAGGTGCCGCCACAACTAACTTCTGTCGTCAAATATATGTAGCGCTTCGCAAGCACAAAGATAAATACTGGCAACAAAACCTCTGCGTCAGTAAATAAATTTAAAAAAAAAAGGTGGAAGATGAGCTTTTTTTCACCACCCTGAGCTTCGACCACTGCATTTTCATACATTATCTAACGAAGTAAATACAAATTCCGTATTTTTCATCTTCGAATGTAGCAGCATTTCAATGTACTACAAAAATCCGACTGGCAAGACTGTTTGGGATGTTTGTCAATACGGCCAACTCTGCGTTCTGAATTCTTTCCTACCTGTGAGAAGAGATGGTTGCTAATAGGAACTTTTATGAATTGTTAATCACATGTAGTATTCTCTTCACCATAATAATAATACAAATATAAACATTTTGCCATGTATTCTTTCTTGTTTGCTGCTATTTCATTTAATCCTGTCTGCCTAATAAACTACGAAACTAGAGTGAGACAACAGCAAACTTGGAAGAATATACATAACATGTCATGTTTATATTCTTAGGCTGAATAGTGATACAGTCAGAAATGAAGCACGGGAATTGATTAGATTTTTAAATCTACGATGACTATAATTTCTGTGCAGAATGTAATGTACTAAAGAGGTGTCTGCAAAGATTTTCAAACGGAGAAAATTTTTCGCTAAACTCTCATTCAGAACATCTATCATATGCAGTCTATTATATCTCTCTCTCTCTCTCTCTCTCTCTCTCTCTCTCTCTCTCTCTCTCTCTCTCTCTTTTTTAAAGCGGCTGTAGCGCGCACAAAGCAAGCCATGCCGTGAGCGGTGACAGGTTGTAAACACTCATTATCAGAATGCGACAAACAATGTATGACACAGTACAGTAATGCATTTTCAGGTTTGAGTGACGTAAACACCTATAACAAAGAGAACGGCACTTATCAGATCAAAGAAAAATAAGCAATCAATTCAAACCAAACGAAGCATGTGAAAAACGAAGGGTACCCGTATAAATATGGACGGAGCGCCTGACGCATAGCAAACGGCTACCTGGTAAAGCTTAACTGCTAAGCTTACGACTCGAACCAAACTACTATAGCTGTATCGTCATTCATTCGACCTAAATTGTGTCTCATATTACAATGGACCAACTTTGTTTCGATTTGGAGGTGCGGCCTAAAACTTTCTCTCCCCTTGAATTTCGAGTCTCAGATTTCTGGTGCGGCTTAGATTCAGGAAAAATTTTTTTCCTCAATTTCGAGTCTCATTTTTCAGGTGCGGCTTAGATTCAGGTGCGGCTTAAATTCAAGTAAGTACGGTATGTGACTTCAATGACAGCGGTATTGTTTGTGACATCAAGAAATACAATAGAATTAATGAGAAAAGAAATAAGCATTTCATTAAAAACAGATTTTATCATCACAAATCTTAACTCTATACGAATAACATATAAATTCTAGTATTTCACTTTTTGCTTTTTCTGCTTCAAGAGAACCAGTGCATTCCTATATGCCATAAAGACATTCAATGTATAGAAAATCAGAGCACCACAAGCAACATGGGGTGGCACGTATGCCACAGTCACATATTTTAGTGTGAATATCATTAGGGAATACAACCTCATAAACATTGCTAAATACATCATGATCTGATGATAATTTCACAGCAAACCAAGCACATCAAAGCATTTTCTTGACAGGTGCAGCCTGAAATTGACTGCAGATCCAGGTCTGTATTTTATTAATTGCATCACTCCTACTTGCAATTTCCATTTGCTGCGTGATGAAAATAGTGTACTTCTGTAATGGGCAAATTCATTTCTTCATATGTCAGCAAAAGTACACATCATACGATTGAAACAGCACACACCTTGATGGAATTACTTTTAACACATCAACATTCTGATTTCATCGAAAACCAAGCCATTGGGTAAGGGATAGCGTCACCCATCAAACGAGACAATAATGCACAGAAACGGTTCAATTTTTACGTAAGATCACAAAATTACATACAAGGGCTGATAGTAGGTTAGTTTTCCAGATTTTGTGGCTGTTGTGTACTCATTAGGGCGCTGTTCCACTGACTGGTTTATTAGTCCAGTGAAACTGTCAGAAAAAAGGCTGTACCTTGCAAAAGGTGGGGTAGAAGATTTTATTTTTTAACTCGTTCGTATTGTTGGAAAGGTTAGAAAACCAAGTTTTGCCAACAAAATTGCCCTTGGGAAAACTTTCTGCAGTCAAAAAACTTCAAAAATTTCGGACTTTTTCCAGTTTTTTTTTTCAAAATATCTCACTTTCATTTGCTCCTATCACTTTGATGTCTATTTTCTCTTTTAAAGAGCACAAAATTCTCTACAAATTTGATTTTTACCATTTTTTTCTACTCCCAATGTCTAAGGCGCTACAGTGCATCAAAAAATACCAATTTTTCAGATTTCGAGCAAAGTAGCAAATTACCTAATTTTTGAACACTTATTTCAGTTTCCATTTATGTGGTATAAACATATTACTCATCATGTTATTCATTGGAATTTACCATCTCACTCTGCTGCAGGGCCAGGACAAACAGCATCATATTCAGTAACTACGAACACATTCACGTTGGATTGCGTGAAGTTTTTTTGTGTTACAGTATGTAATACGATTGCATGCAGGTGCCATACATTTTCTACAGTTGATTGACATTAATGATCAGTTATAAAAAAAGGTATGTAAGAATTGTTCTTTATTGGACAAAAGCGCATTTATTCTTTGGCGGGCGGGAGGCAATTATCTCTAGTAATTGTTCACAGTGCGCCGACAGCTATTAGTACACATCAATAAGGGTCCTACAGATTGGAGTCGCTTCCATTCAGTATATGTTGTGGTGCTGAAAATGAGTATGTCTGACATGAATTTGTGTTTCATTTGCGAAAAAACTGTGGTGAGTGGTGGATGCAATGTGAAAAAGAAAGGACTGATCACATTTATCGATTGTAGTGCTAAACACAGGGAGTCTGCTCCGTTTTTTGAATATGCTCAGTGAAGTGATGGTGCATGATGCATGCTACACGAAGTACATTAATGAGAGAATGATAGTAGCTAGCCTTCAACATCCTCAGGAACCAACAGGCGTGCTACGTCAGTCGTAGGAAAAAGGTCAGTTAAAGTTCAAAGAGAAATGCTTCTTATGTGCAAAAGGGAATTCTGATGACTTTTTAACCAAGCAGTTAAGACTGCCATATGCCAAACGAAATTTTGATGGAGGGTACCTTATCCACAAAGTGACTTGGACTCGAAATGTTTGCTTCAAGTCAATAGCCCAAAGCTATGTTTCTTACCTGCAACGTCAATTTGGATCTCAATTTGCTATTATACTTGATGGGCATCCATGTGAGGGAGACAAATGTAGCACAAAGAGTGCTGAGAGGATTCGTAGGTCCAAAAAACATTCTTCGGTTGACATTCTGATTGAATCAGAAATGGTGAACGAAGTCCCTCAGGACAAGTTCTTGTACAACGAACGAAACAAGATGCGTTTGATCACACTTCTTAAAAAGGAATTTCTGGAGTGTAGCGTTGAAGTGCACCAGCCACAAGAAGATGTTGTCGTTATGATTGTAACATCTGTCATTTCAAGAACCAAAGATTTTGGAAGTGTTTTCATTGTAGGAGAAGATGTTGACCTGCTTGTGCTCATGACTAGTTTGGGGCAAGGCATTGAAAACTTATTTTTATTAAAGCCAGGAAGACAAGTGGTTTTCCACTGCATCTTACAAGTTTTATAGTGAATATATTCTGTTCACTCACGCCTTTAGCGGATGTGATACAACATCCGCTTTTTTTGGTCAAGGAAAAATTAAGTGCTGCAATATTGTTGCAAAATATGAACACCTAACCTCAGCGCTTTGCACGTTCAATAAACCTCATGCTACCCGTGAAGAAATAATAAGAGCAACAAAACAGATTTCTATCGCATTGTATAGTGGAGGTGTCAGCAGTTCCCACACACTAGACCATTTGCGATACCAGCTATTCGCCAAGTCTGCCACAAAAAGCAAACTGAATCTTGCACGGTTGCCACCTACACTAGATGCTGCACAACATCATTCGTTGCAGACTTACCAACAAGTCCAAAGTTGGATAGGAAACTGGAAACCTCCTGAGAAATGGGGCTGGAATCACAATGACCACGATCCAATACCTATTATAATGAGCCAAGATCCAGCACATGAAGCACTTCTTCGCATTGTTTCTTGCTCATGGAAGCTGAACTGTGGCGGAGCATGCTCCTTCAGAAAAGTGCATTTGAAATGTTCTTCAATTTGCAAGAAATGTATTGAGGTCAACTGTAAAAACGTGCCAAAATTTTTATATGAAGACAGTGAAGAAGATGTTATGGAGGATGTTGGGGGAACTGCTGACGAAATCAACAAATTTGCTGAGGCTGACTCACTGTTGAAAGAAGAGGTCAATCTGGGATCAACTCTAGGTACAGACCCTGAATCCATAACTCAAGGTATTTCTGGTGACACTGAGGAACCTGCCCCATCAAAACGTTGGAAGTGATGCTCATATCTGTCTCAAGTGCGCTAATGTGCAATATTACAAGTATTACACACCCAGAATTGTGAACATTTTTTAGTAACTGACAATGCATTTTAATTGTAATAAAGCTACTTATTTTCAATGTCAACTGTGTGGCTTTTATATACAAGAATAATTACCTATCTAATTAAGTTGCCTATTGCAGCTAATAATAGTTCAGTTTCCCGAGACAATTTATTTTGTGTGTGTGTGTGTGTGTGTGTGTGTGTTAATGATGTATTTTTATATTTATAGTTTTACAAATACCAGGGCTGAGGTGGTCCATAGTGAACTTCAGGTAGTGATGTAAGAATCACAATAGTTGGGTGCCCAGCAATCCTCATATTGCATACAGAGAAATTGAATACTTGAAAGTGAGGTAGTAAATTCCAGCATATAACATGATGTATAATGTATTTATACTACACAAACAGAAACTGAAAAAATAGTGTTCAAAGATAAGGTATCTTACCACTATGTTCAAAATTTGAAAAATTGGTATTTTTTGAGGCGCTGTAGCGCCTTAGATATTGGGAATAGAAAAAATGGCAATAATCAAACTTGTAGAGAATTTTGTGCTCTTTGAAAAAGAAACTAGACGTTAAAGCGATAGAAGCAAATGAAACAGATATTTTGAAAAAACGGAAAAAAGGCCGAAATTTTCCAAGTTTTTTGACTGCAGAAAGTTTTCCCAAGCAAAATTTTGTTGGCAAAACTCGGTTTTCTAATTTTTTCAACCATATGAACGAGTCGACAAAATAAATTCTTCTACCCCACCTTTCGCATGGTATTTTTGCAATTTGACTGGACTCTATGCCTTGTTGGACTCTAAGACCAAATTAGCTACAGACTTCTTTAGGACAAACAAAATCTGTTATAATATTTAGTAACAGTATATATATACGCAAAGAGGATCAACTAAACATAGGTATAAAGTGATTGATTTGTAGGTGTGTGTTTGCTTCACAGAGGTTACTAGACAAGCTTTATGGCAGTGGGTAATGGCTATGGCAGCCTCATTGCTGTCAAAAAGTTTTGAACTTTAAGCCTCATAAATTTGGTGCGATTCATTCAAGGGCAAACACTGAAGTTTGCACTGTCGTGTCATCAACTACATCAGCACCAATGAGAAATTATGTTTGGTGAATTATTGGAAACAGCAAGATTCTTTAAAACTTCAAACCTCCACTATAATTCGTGAGTGTAACCCTGATTTCACTATGACTATGGATTAAACATATTCTATCACAGCTCTAGTAAGAGAATGTTATCATTTTGATGTGAGAAAGTTTCATAAATAGCTGTCAGGCAATTGAAACAAAGAAATATTTTGTCAGAATTGGACAAAGGTTTGTGACCTTATGCAAAAATTGGAATGTTTCTGCATGAAACTGAGTCATAGGGAGTGCAATGTTATCCCTCCTTCTACAATGGTCTGGTTGTTTATGAATTTCGAATATCGACACTTTCATTAAAAGTAATTTCGTCAAAACTTATGCCATGTTGTCAACCCTACAACGTGTATTTTTAGTGACAGGTGAAGAATTACATTTGTCCATTACATGCTCATGAGACAGCAAACAGAAATCACAAGTAGATGTAATGAATTAATAAAATATACACACACGTCTGTAATCAATTGCAGGCATCAGCTTTCAAGTAAATGCTTCGATATGCTTGGTTGGTATGAAATTATCGCCAGATCGCAAAGTATTTAGAACACTAAAAAAATTACTTCTCCTAATGATATTCACATTAATGAATGTAACTGTGGTATATATGTACTTGCATGAAACTGGTGGTCCTTTGATTTTTTGTCATCGAAAGTTTTTATGATAGATATCATCCCGGGTAATACAATGGTTCTCTCTAAGCATATAAGTAAAAATAAAAACAAAGACTGATATACAAAAATTTATATGCCTCAGTAAAACAATGGGATTGCATCACAGAGACTAAAATGGCTATGGAAAAGGACTTCGTTACAATCATGTGGAACATGCAGGGTGTGGATACAAAGATGAGAGAAGTATCCAGTATGATGTATCAGGCAGTGCAACTTGCTGTGACAGTGTGAGACAGAGAGAGAGAGGTATTGTTTATTACTCTGTGGTGGTAAGTGCTCACATAATTATTCTTAGGTTATAGAGCTTTTCTTCTTCTTAAGAGTAATTTTTACTAGAAGAGAGCCATTCTTGTGAAGTAAAAATGGACGCCATTGCGAGTTTTTGATTCACATTGTAAAATATATGTCTATATGGAAGGAAATCAGTTAATAGAACAATAAAATAGTGTTCATTTTACGAAGGTACGTGTTATTCTACACCCAGTGTATACTTCTATTGTGATTTAATAATAAATACCAGCTTGAGAACAGTTCCGACGGGAGCGTTCAGTTCTAGTGAAACAGTTCAATGTTTTCTTCAGAAAAGAAGTCACTTCATGGATCATTTCAAATCCACAATAGTACCTGGACATTACTCAGAACTGAAAGCAATCTGGTTGCTATGCAACAGAGCCTCGAAGAATATTTCTCTGTGCTTTGGTTACCACTTTCAGCTCAACACGGTATCTGCAGCATCTGGAGCAGATTTCTACAACAGTGGAAGCATGTAATCGCTCTCAGTTTCACACACCGCCCTGTGTACACTGTATTTACCCACAACAGTGAGCATACAGTTACTCACACACATAGAAAGACAATACAAGGTGGTGTGGGAAATATTTTAGTATAAAGATCCTGTAGAGCTAAACAGTAATTAGCCTCGTAGTAGTAGTAGTAGTAGTAGTAGTAGTAAACAAAATAATTATTTTTTTTTTTCAAGGTAGCCTTTATACCAGGAACAAGGAAGGTTGGAAGGTTGAAAGTAGATGTGTGTATCTTCTGATAAAAAAAGGGAAATGAAAATATAGTAGTTCACATTCATTTTCACAGTGGTGTCGAAAAGGGACAAGACAGGAACTTCAATAGCTGCCCATACGAAGCATAGAAGAGAGATCAACTGCTGGTAGGAAATCAGGAAACTGGTGAGAAGATGACAGCAGAAATCTCAAAATATGGCCATGAAGTTATTGTGGGGTCTTATGAACTTACAAACGATGGTAACAGCAAAGTCAAAGATAAGTTTTATGAAAAATTGGCAAGTGTGCTAGAGTGCACACGTGCCTGGAAAGAAATTATTTTAATGCGAGATTTTAATGGAAAAGTAGGGCTGGCCACTGATAGTGAAGTAGTGGGAAGATATGGTGATGGCACAGTAAATGGCAATAGGAAAAGGTTAGTGAGTATGTGTGACATATTGTCCTTGCAAATTTTAAATTGTTTCTTTCCTCAGAAGCAGATCCAAAAGTGTACCAGGGAGAGCCCTTCCAGAAACACCAGATCAATAGCAAAGTATTCTATTCAAAATAAACATTCCAACATAAAAACAAATATTGTGTGGAATGTGACTCAGACCACTTCCTGTTAGCTGCAAAGATGACAGTAACATCTGTGGGCCAAAGACAAATTAAAGAGGCAAATATTCCAACAAGGATAGTGGATGCTGTGAAACAATTCAGCGAGCTAGAAACAAGATTTGGTACAATCTCTTTGTAAATTATGGTTGTCAAACCAATTGAGGCACTTATTCTAAGTATGTATACCAAGGAATTACAAAATGCATATATGAAGCAGCATCTGTAACACAGGGGCATCAAGGAGAAAAAAAGGAAGCAGCCCCCACAATGGTGGACTCAATGCAAAGATGAAAAAGTAAACCTAAAAAAGATGTTAAACAGTAATTGAATGAGAACACAGGACAAACATGGTAGAGCCTTATACGTCAGAATGAATAGAGAAGTAGAAAAGGACATCTGCAAAAGGAAATATGAAATGTGTGAGGACAAATGTGAGGAATCTGATCGATGTGTGGAGGGGACAAAATTGGCAGTAGCATGGAAAATGGTTGCAGGGCTCAAAAGAGAAGTAAAAGAAAGAGCAAACCTGTCATTTATCAGTCTGATAATGTGGCAGAAGCATTTTAAAGGCTTGCCAACAGAAGAAAGGAAGGTGTACAAGGAAATAAAGTGAGAAATACAGGAAAATCAGGACAGTGAGGATGTATAGAAGATAACTACAAAAGAGGTACAGAATGTGGCTACACAAATGAAATTTGGGAATATCTGCAGGTCCTGGAAAAGTACCATTAGAATTAATGACGAATGATCCAAGCATTTTGTATGAACATCTAAGCAAGTTATTCAATAAATGTACGTGGTATGGGGAGGAAATTCCAGCAGAGTGGAATTTACTGTATCTAAGACCTGCAGATAAAGAAGCAAGGAAGTGTGTAGCAGTTATCATGGCATAAGTGTCAAGTTCAATTAGCACTTTTAAAATCAAGATTGTAGTAGTCTGTAAATGAAGTGGAAGAACAAAGTGGCTTTAGAAGAAGCAGGTCATGTGTAAATAATATCTTGACCCTATGACATTTAATGGAGGAGCAACTGGAACAAAATCTAAATGATCATTTGGCCTTCACAGCTCTTGAGAAAGCGTATGACACAGTTTTGCTAAAGCTATTGTTCAAGGTGCTGCCACTAGAAAAAATGCCAAAAAAATATTTAAGAGGTGTCAAACATCTCCAAGTCACCAAATTTTTCAAAGTGTAGAAAGAAATTTCAAGAGGGGCTTTGAGAATAAAGGACTGCAGTAAGGATGCTATCTCCCTTCCACACTCTTGAATGTGCAGAAGACATTGGATCAATGGTGCAGAACGGGCATGGGCATGGGAACTGGATTGGGGATCCAGCATATGTACATGCTTTTTATGCTGATGATCACATCGTTGCAGCAAATGATGAAGAGGATATATCTCGCACGCTTAGGAAGTTGATGGAAGAGTAAAAAATGTGGGTTTGAAAATTAATTTTGAGAAGACAGAATATCAATGTTTATGGAGGGCAGGAAAGTAACTTGACACTGATGGACATCTTAGTGTGCAAAGAGTTTAAGTACCTGGATAGTCCCTGACCACGTGATGCAAGTGTGACAAAGAGATTCAACAACGGATCTTGGAGGGAAGGACAGCCATCCACACATTAAATCCTGTACTTAGGTCCCCAAAAATAAATTTAAGGGTTAAAATGCATTTGTATAAATCCATTGTGGAACCAATAAAAAGCTATGGGAGAGAGTGCTGGTAATTCACAGAAAGGAATAAAAAGAGACTGGAGCTTTGGAAATGGACCACTTGAGAACAGCATGTAGAATTTTGTGACTTAACCTCATAAGAAATGAGGAAATAAGAGAAAGGAGGCAGATTAATTACAGTATTGTGGACAGAACAGAAGAAAGACAGCTAAGATGGTTTAGGTGTGTCAAAAGGATGGTCAAGACAGATGGCCCAAGGGAGTATTTTCATGCAGATATCCTGTAAGGAGAAGAAGAGGAAGACCACATAAAGTGATATCCAACAAGCAGCAGAGACAAGATGAATAAAAGACGTTGAAGAATTGGAAGACTGAGGCATTCGGTGGCGGAAATGTGGGATGCAGCGACAGCTGTAGGACCCTGCACAAAGAACACTGTAAGATTTTATTTTAATAACATGTGAAATGATTATTTATTTTGCAAATAATTCCACTGTATTTCTCAATGACCCAAAAAGATTGATGAGACTGGGGTCACAAACTTCCACAACAACAAAAAGAAAAAATAATGACATAATATTAGAATTGAATAAGGAACACAAAAATTCAAAACCCTACTCTTAGCAACTATGCTACCAACACGCTTGGCATAACAGAATGCATGTGAACTGATGCAATAGCACTAAAATTTTGAATGTCATTTTCTCAATAACTATTGCATGTTGGCACTTTAGACAAAATGTGTGGCCTTTTATTTTCTTCACTTCTTTCACAAAGTAAAGTTTACACTGTGTTGGAGTGACCACTTCCACATCTTACTTGTAAATACACATCTGAGCTTACTATCTAAAGTACAACTGTAAGTAGTACCAAGCAAAATTTGTGACTTGATTGTGGATTTTTTTGGGAGGGAGTACACAGCAAGTTACCTTGGTTGGTGAGTAACTGACAGATGTAGAAGTAACGTTTGATGGGTCCCAGATAAATGTGTTGGAACCCTTGCTGTTCATGTTTTATATTAACAACCTTGCAAACAACATTAACATTTACAGATGAAGCAGTTGTCTATAATGAAGTACTGTCTGAAAGAAGCTACGCAAATATTCAGTCAGACATTGATAAGATTTGATAGTACTGCCAGTATTAGTAGCTTGCTTTATACATTGGGGTAACGCTTCTTAGGGAAATGAAATGGAGCAATCACCTCTATTCCTAGTCATAGATAAAAAGCAGGTGTCAAACTGTAGTTTATTGACAGAATACTAGGAAAATGCAAGAAGACTACTAAAATGTGTGGGAGCCATACCAAACAGAAGGAACATGTGATATTGAATATGTACAAAGAAGTGCAGCATGAATGGTTCCAGGTCTGTTCTACCCATGGGAGAGTATAATCAAGATACTGAAAGAAATGAACTGGCAGGCATTGGACACAAACTTTCCTGTGAAAACCTGCTTAGGAAGCATCTAGAACCAACTTCAAATGATAACTCTAGCTATGTGGTACAATCACCTACCTATTGCTCCATTAGTGATCACAAAGACAAGATTAGACTAATTAAGGGATGCACAGTTGTATTTAAGCAAAAGTTCTTACCACGATCCACACATGAATGGAACACAAGAACGTCCCAATAACTTGCACAATGGGACTTGCACTCTACTACGCACTTAACAATGGTTTGCAGGGTGTAGACGTAGATGCAGACAAACTCTACTTCCAATAGTTATGACTGACTTGTTTCTTCCAATTATGAGTTTATTTTAAAATAGAGGGTTCAAGAGTGGAAAGCTGAATTATAAGAAACACAGTGCACATTCAGTTGTCATAAGCCTGCTGGGAAACAATCAGAGCAGTTCAATCATTTCAAGGCAGTTGTTCACTCTGTTTCCATCGGATGGTGATTTTGTTTCATCAAAATATTTACCTGAGGTTTAAGTTTTAAACTTCCCTGTACCAATTACTGTTATATGTGAAGCCAAGTTTTATTCTACTTGCTTTCATGACCACACATTAGACTGAGTTGACATCACTTAATACGCCAAACTGAACAATTATACAGGTTACATATAAACTCTTCCTTTGTTAGCATTATCTGTCAACATGCTATGCCGTACCACATCATTGTGTAATAACCTCTAATACACGAAAATCCTTGTACTTATGTAATAGACTGGTCAATCAATAAACGGAAGGAGAACTTTTGCCACAATTACTTCTACTGTTAACACAGATTAATGTCACCATGAGATCAACTAATAAGAAAAAAGAACCTCACAACAAAACTAGTACTCACCCATTAGAAAAGTTATCAGACTTTGCAACAACATCAGTACACATTTCCCAAAACGCCAGCTCATCTAAAGCAGAGTCTAATGAACAATCTTCAAAAAACTGCCGCAAACGTTCCCGTGTAGCTTCTGTTGCCAATGGATTGCGGATTAGTGTTCTGGGTGATACATTGCCCTTGCAGCCAACACCTCTGCATGATGCCATGGAATATATTCGTCAAACACCTTCATCTGTAACATTTTACACATTCAATCAAAGGAGAACAAGAAATAACATTCCTCTGTAACTGAGTATATATATATATATATATATATATATATATATAGAGAGAGAGAGAGAGAGAGAGAGAGAGAGAGAGAGAGAGAGAGAGAGAGAGCATAATAAACAAATGAGAATTTTATAAACTGTGATGCCCGCACAAGAGCAGGAAAATGACTCATTCATAAAAAGAAAAATCTAAAACTACTGACTGTGAAAAGATTATGAATTGTTAGTATCCATAAGGAGCTATTTGCTGAAGAAAGGTCTGCTTTAGACTTTTCTATGCACTAGAGGTGGTGATGTAAAATGCATGGACACTTATAAGTTGGGGCAAGGGCCCAAGATAAATATCTGGGCAAATAGATTTATGCATTTTAAAGATTAATTGATAAGTGGCACATAGTAAAAAAAAAAAATTAACCGATGTTTTGTACTGGAAAAGGTGTTTTGAAACATTGCTTCTGTAGTAGTTGGTAAAAAGCTGCTTAAAGTTATTAGGGGAAATAAATTATACTATACATGCAACCATAAGTTTTTAATGAGGTCAATTCTTGGAGTGGTACATAGTAAAAAGAAAGAAAACAAAACTCAAATTTAAATGTAATTATTGACCTAAAGATAGTTTGTACTAAGTAAGTAACCTGTCAGTAGTATTTTTACTTATACTATGCTACCACAAAAAAATTAGAGTACAAAAAAGGTTGTTCCATAATGATTTTAATTACGGATGAGTCATGTTCCAATTCCATCAACCCAAGAACTGTCGATTCTCTAGGGATCTATTAGTATCAAAATAGAATGATTCCAGGATACTGAGCATTGATTCTTTATTATTAAATCTTTTATATGTAAGTGTCCTCATTTTATCTCCACAGTAGTACAGTTGTACGAAAGTAGATAGAAAAAGTAGGTAAATGGAAAACTATAGTCTCAAATGTCACTACATCTAACAGTAAAGCTTTCTATTTCACTGAAAAAAGTTTCACTTTTAAGTATACATTTATTATCAAGAAACACACGCCAGCTGTTGAATACATTCAGTAATAATTTTGCTATCAATTTCAGTAGTATTCAGCAATTTGACACACATTATAAAGTGTGTTACATTGCAAAGTGATGTCGTAAGTATATATAAACACAGAGAGAGAGAGAGAGAGAGAGAGAGAGAGAGAGAGAGAGAGAGAGAGAGTGTGTGTGTGTGTGTGTGTGTGTGTGTGTGTGTGTGTGTGTGTGTGTGTGTGTGTGTGTGTGCACGCGCGTGCGCGCGCGCATGCGTTCGCTTTAGTTTGTACGTTATGCATTCTAGGAGTAAAAACTTTAAAAAGTCCTTTTTTTTTTAATTCACAGATTTTGGGTATTTAAAGCTGCTTTGAGCAAATTCTCAGGCAAATGCCCATTTATACATGTTCTGGTCACTGGGAATTTGCCTGACACATCACTAACTAGAAGTGGTTTTTATCCAGCAGTGGATCTCAAATGGCTCAATATACTGCACAAACACATACATAGCTTTTGTTGTTCTGTGAAAACAATGTTCACCACACTGTCAAGTACCCAAAACCGTTATGTATCAGTCACAAGAGCTGCAAGTGCCTCAGTGACCTCTGAATTTTAGCCAAAGGATCAGAGGTTTTTTTTTCAGTTTTGAGAGGGTTTTCAGATAATGACTGAATTGATCAAAGTGAGACTTATTAGCAGATGGTACAGTACCATAAATACTTCCTGCTTCAATGTTTTCTTATATGTGTATGTGGCAGTTAAGAATAATCCTACACAATTAATTGCAAGGAAGTCCTCTGCACACACTTAAAAAAGTCTTCATTAGTGAGCATGGTAAAAATTTAATAGTAAAAGGTACTAAAAGCCACATCTCTCCAAAATATTGTGGACATAGCATATGAGTACTACTGTACAGAACATTTAAATTGCTGTAGCATAAGGATCAATGGTGGATGCATAGAAACAATGAATTTTGTTCAAAGTGCACTATCTCAGCATCTGCACTTTTTAGCTCTGAATCAGTTGAAGGTTTAGGGCTTTACGACAGTAGTGATTTGTGTATAGTCCGGCCAAACTTTTATACCAATCAGTATAGTGTGTATCAACACTGTAAAAGCAATTACTGACTGGTGTGTTTAGATTGGTGATATGCAATTTTAGCAACAGGCCTATGTAATGCTGAGGAAATTTGATTATGAAATGAGATACAAAAACTGGGGGAAGGAGCAGCAAACCACAATGACTTCTCTTCCTTCTCAACTGAGCTATATACCAGCCATAAGCTGTAATTTATCTGCAGTTTTCAGAACATTAGTAATTTATATGGAACAATTTTCACATAATTAATACACTTTGAGACATTAAGTATTTTAAAATTTGTTGCTTATTAAACTCAATAAAATTCAGTTGGAATGCTCAGTTAAAATGCAAAATTCCCTGAGACTTTGAAATCCCTGGCTTTTCCATGTAAAATTTAATTCCCTGAGAATTCCAGGTTTTTCAGAAGAATCATCACCCTGCAGAATGTTGACATCTATTATATATTTAAGTGCTTGGCAGACTTTTCTTAGGGGGTTTGGAATGTAGCCTTGTACAGAAGGGAGACATTGATAATTGTTATTTGATATGCGAAAACAATAAATGCTTTTAGAATTTAGTGTCATAGTCAATCTGTAAATTTGATAAGGGGGTGACGTGTGTGTGTGTGGGGGGGGGGGGGGGGGGAGGATTAGAATATACAGGAGACCTAGGTATGAACCCTAATGTTCACATAGATGCAGGTTGAAATAATTGTTCTGAGATGAAGAGCTCCATCAAACCAGTCTTTGGGCTAACGACAACAACATGTATCATAGATACTGGACATTTCAATACACTTGCCCTGGTGTATTAAATAAATAAATCAACGGAAAAAGTAAGTCTTACATGTTATAACATATTCCTTTACAAAATGATAACTCTTGTTCTGATGCGAAAAAACAATTTGTGTGTGTGTGTGTTTGTTGGGGGGGGGGGGGGGGGGGGGGGTAAGGCGATACGATGATGACATGGCGTGGAGAAGGATATGTACCATGTAATGTTTAAGGGGAGGGGGGAGGGGAGGGGAGGGGAGGAAATACGATGATGACATGGTGTGGAGAAGGATATGTACCATGTAATGTTAATAAACAAAGACCTTACATACCCACGCAAAATATACCCACAAACAATTTCAAATTGTAGCCTTTACGATACATTTGTAACTACTTTACCAAATTAAATATACCGGTACTGAATGATCATGTGAAAAACGAAAGTGACAGTACAGTACCTACTACATCAGTGTGACTGAGTGTGAAATTGTTTAATGCCAATTATTTTACGTTTTTATTGCAAAATTAATATACTGGTATTTCATTCTCGTTTTACATGTACTGATTTCAGCAGCAGTTTGTGTACGTTGTACTCTCCCAACTATTGTTAACACCAAACGTGGTAGTTCCAACATCAAACTTACTAAGGATGATAGTTTCTTACGCCCAACTGCTGCAACGTTGCTCTCGATTGAAATACCGGCACGGTACATAATGCATTCTAATGTTCGTCAACGATATTCACAGCACTATCTTATTCAGATAACTTGCATTAAAGATTCAACTGATTGGCTGCGAGTAAACCAATTTGTTCATAACACGCTAATTTTTGTTGTGTAAATTAGCAAATATAATTATCTATCAGTCTGATGAGTGGTAACATCAACAGTAGATACATATTTAGTACGAGATTAGTTTTTAATTGACACAAATTATTGTTACCGTCAAATCGTAATACATTTTCCTACTGGTGTCATTCAGCCCACAAACGTAACAATCGATAACACCACAAAACATTCAAGTCTGGCGTCTACTGCGAATCAATGCGTTCCGTTCTAAATTTTAATGTAACTTCTGATTAAAAGTCGTGCTTGTTAGCGTCAGTGGCGTTACTTCAGTACGTCTTGCGATTTATGTATAATTAAAATACCGTGTTAACTGAAGTCCATGTTGTCGCAGCATACGCGTAGACAGCGATTGTTGCATTAAACTGTCAGTACATCAGACATCGTACTGAGAAATGTAAAAAGTGGCATGCACTGACCTGCCACCACACGTTAAAAAAAATCAACGCAGGCCAAGGCCGTCGTAATTCACCAAGCTGGTGTATCGTGAGAATCTGCGAGCGTGAGAAGAGCCGAACACAGTGAGCCTGGTCCTTGCCGGCAAGCGTGTGCAGGTCGTTATCACAGAGTTAGCACTACGCCGATGGGCAAAGTTCGGAAAGTGACGGAAACCAAGAGGCTACGCATTGTGCACTAAAACTATTACAAACCTCACAGCCTAGCAAGAGTTCCTAACAACCCTTGTAATTACGTACCTCTTGAGGGCAGCACCAGCGAGTCGCGTTTGTGCGTGCAGCAGCTTGGGAATAACTGCGTGCCAACAGTTTGATCGATATGCAGTGGCAGCTCTCGCGGTGCCTGGACGACGCCTGTTTTGAGCGCGATTTTCGAAATGTCGGTGGCAAACATTTAAAATTTCCAAGTTGTATCAGAATTACAGTCGTCAGTCGCGCGTGTTGTTACGTAAATTTTTATACAAATTGTATTTTGTGATTAGCACCAGAGTTTTTCGCGCAACTGAGTTTCATTTGGAAAAATATGTTGGAGCCAGAATAACATCTGTGCCTAAATCTGCCCAACAATACAGTAGCATGCAGAAGACATGTTTCGATGACTTTCAACAAAAAAATACCACTTTGTTATTTATTCAAGTTATCAATTTAAGATAATTATTTTCCCAGCTAATTATGACCCATTGGGTGTTCTAAGGGTAACAGATTGTACAATTTGCAACATTCTAGATAAGTACGATAATCCGAACCATCACGAGAAAAACCGATTAAAACATTAAAAAGTGACATAGGCCTACCGGTAACTGAAACTCACTGAAATCTTGGTTTGAAGTATTGTTTTAAACCTTTACGATACCACCGATTTAGCTGCATCGACCCTGCTAGGAAGACAACTGATATGGGATGGCAAAAGAAATTGCACCGAACGAACTAAAGACTTCTAAAAATGAACCGTGGAAACAATCACAGCAAACATCGTTATATGAGCATTTATATTTAAATACACTATTAACCCGTGGTTAAATACAGAAGAATGAAAAGTCAGACATGTTTGTA
This sequence comes from Schistocerca gregaria, assembly GCF_023897955.1. Taxonomy (NCBI): domain Eukaryota; kingdom Metazoa; phylum Arthropoda; class Insecta; order Orthoptera; family Acrididae; genus Schistocerca; species Schistocerca gregaria. Next base: position 434,060,755 of record NC_064921.1, read on the forward strand.
AAGTAAAGTGCTCGCAAAGCTTAACGAAATTAATTAATCCAACAGTAATACTCAGTTACTATTCTGTAATGAAACACAGTAATGGGTGATGTAGGCCGACTGCAGGGATAGCAAGCAAGGTAAAGTAAAATGCATTTTTCATCAGCCGGCCGGGGTGGCCAAGCGGTTCTAGGCGCTACAGTCTGGAACCGCGCGACCGCTACGGTCGCAGGTTTGAATCCTGCCTCGGGCATGGATGTGTGTGATGTCCTGAGGTTGGTTAGGTTTAAGTAGTTCTAAGTTCTAGGGGACTGATGACCTCAGAAGTTAAGTCCCATAGTGCTCAGAGCCTTTTTAACCATTTTGTTTATTTTCTTCCATCGATATAAATTATTGTAAAACAGCTACAAGTCATTAAACTGATGAAATTGTTGAACTAGTGTATTATTTGCTGCCAATAACATTAAATGTCTGCAACATTAACTGGTATAAGAAGTAGCTCATAGTGTGAAATTGCTCTACGGTAAAAAATAATTTTATATAGCAAGGGCTTAAACTGTAGTGACTCTGTTAGTAAGCAAAAACAGTAAGGGCTCGTTTACATTCGGAAACCAAGCAGCGTTTTATTCTGTAGCTGAAAAATTCTGCGATTGTGCTTCTCCGACCAGATAATTCTATGATACATCACTGAATATCATTATTTTATTGTTAAGATATACACATGGTACACAGAACCTCTATAAAAACTGGATTACATATTTATTTTGTCGATTTACTGCGAGAGAAGAATTAATTACGCTTGAAATAGTCGTCAAACTTTTTTTCTGTAGGGTGCAGTAGCATGAAAAACTTGTAGCTGGCAATCACTGCTACTTCTCTTAAACGTGTGATGCAGCCATCTGATGACATGACTGCTCGAAAGCCATACAGCAATAAAAGACTAAATTTATTTAAATGTTTCCTCCACTTGTTGACACCTACTATCTTACAATATAGCCAGTAACCACGGTCACCCCATTTCATTTATTGGAAAATAGTTTTAATGTTTGTTTACCTGTCTCTTGGTTGAAGAAAAGCAGCTGACAACTAAAATTGTATTCTTCGTAAACAGTACAAGTTATGAATGGTTCTATTGCTAGTGGCAAATGATACTGAAAGCACTAAAGTAGGGACATGCATGTATCTATCGTTAGCACAACTGACTGGTTGAAGAGCACACTGGAGAGGAAAACAATAACGGATGAAGTGGAGAATCACGGGAGGAGCACGCCGTGTAGCCACACAAACAGCACGAACAACATTTCACACGTGAGGCTCGGAGCGTACTACTTCCTGCGCGTCTGTGCATCTGCTTCTCAACAGTGTGGCAGCCCTCGGCTATTTCCGTCGCGCTATTTCGGATACTGTCGGCGGCGCCCTCGCGCTTACGTCTGCCTAGCGTTCTTAGCAGATGCTGGAAGAGGGGAAATCCTGTTCCGTTGTAATGGTAAATGCCAACGCACCTTGTTGCTGTCTTGCCGCTACGAAACACTGTAACGCTCTCAACTTCAAAGTAGGCTTGTAGATACTATCAGTGTTTGCAAACCATTATATAAATGTGATACCGGTATATTTAGATTTGTCCACGAGCTAAACTCCACCAAACTCTCAACTCTTGAAAAGGAATGGTCAGCATCGAACGTCCCAACGGCGTTTCGGTAGGGCTGAGGAAGAAAATAGACCTGGCTTTTTCAGAGGAACGACCTGCATCATTTACTTCAATGAAGAAACAAGACATCTTAATCTTCACTGCTGGACTGGAATTTGTAACCCGTTAGCGAATCCATTACCTTAAACCAATGAGCTATCCCGCTCAGTTTCGCTACTTGAGGAGACACCCGTTGTGTGTACATAAAATGTTTTTGTAATGCATGCCTTGTGAACAACTGACCGGTCATAAAACCAATTTTCCGCACCTCACTTACAGCAGACTTGGAGTTGGGCACCATCAGTGTCTGCTGGCGGCAGTTTCAAGGAACATTAGGGATCGTCTCACTGAAGAGAAGGTACGGTCATAAAGCTGTGTGATTTGGGACACAATACTTATACACTTGGTGGTTTTACTTGAGGTATGAGGACTGAAATCTACTCCCACATCCAGACACTCTTGGGTATCAAGTTTTCTTTCCTTTTGCTTTTTTTTGTAGGCTTAAGGAGTATTTAGCGACTAGAAGAAAATGTTTCTTGAAAAAAAAAAGTTCCAAGTACAGTTTAAAATTGAAAATAAAAGGTATGCAGCGCGAAAGATACAATTATTTCATTTGAACTGACTTAGTCTTAATTCCAAAGCACCTCTTTAGCCGAGGTAGCTATAGGAATGAAATAATAGGCTTTCGGTTATATCGTTATTATTTTTCAACACTAGTTAACCAGATAGTTAAAACCGCTGAAAATAACTGGTTGCTGAAACAACCGATTTTCGGTTTTTCATTCCCATTATATCCTGCAATAAACGTAGAAATCGAACAAAAGTTGAAAAATTTCGACTCTGTCAGTTTCAAGATGAAGAGAACCGAAGTATTAAATGAAATAGGCAAGTAAAAGAAAACAGTCCGGTCTCCATTCGCTGCTTTTCACGAAAAGTGATAACTTGCTGACTATTACAAATAGTCACCAGTATTCTCCTATTGATTCTAATTTTTTGAAACTCTACTCAAAAACCATGTTGTATCGTCGGTCATACCACTATTCCGACATTGCAAACAGTGTTAAAGGGTGAAAACTGAGTTTGGAGAGCTCTAGTTTTCGTGTCAATTTGTCCGTTTCAAAGGACTAAAAGAGATAAAGGTATGTTGACGTAGAGACAGGTAGCTGATCAGCTGCTTTCTATTTTTATCGTAAACTATGAATGAACTGTTAAGTTTTACGTTTTCTCCTTATATTATGTCGCAAACGTGTTGTGGCTCCTATCGTTTCTAATCTTTTAAAGCAAATGGAACATTGTACTTCAATGATACCACACTTCCGTATAATATTTCCAGGCTAGGCATGGTGCTATTCTGTAAACCAAGTGGTTTCCGATGACGACAGTCATAAACTACCACAGGCGACACAAGTCTTACACACTGCATGTACAAGCATAGGATCTAACAGGTCATACCACATGGTAACAGGCACGTTATTGTCTCAGCAATGCTGTACCAATTCTTTTGTCATGTGTTTGTTGCTCGTTAATGTCGACACCGTTATTAAATTATCACTGATCGCTTTTCGGCCGACCGTTGTGGACGAGCGATTCTAGGCGCTTCAGTCCGGAACCGCGCTGCTGCTACGGTCGTAGGTTCGAATCCTGCCTGGGGCATGGATGTGTGTGCTGTCCTTATGTTAGTTAGGTTTAAGTAGTTCTAAGTCTAGGGCACTGATGACTTCAGATGTTAAGTCCCATAGTGCTCAGAGCCATTTAATCCATTTTTTGATCGCTTTTCCCTACTTTCTATAATGACGCAACATTTCAAACCAATACAAATTTTACGAATAAAAATTACTCGTTCTTTAAAAAAGTTTGCTTAAAAACCAAGTATTTTTGCACTGCTGTTATGGTTAATTGATATTTCGTTATTTTTTACACCTCTCAAAACCGAGACCAAACACCAAAAATACTAGTTATTCAGAACTAAAATACCGATATCTGTTTTAACCGGTCGGTTTTCCCCACCTCTAGGTCATTGACGCACGCCTGTGCAGTGATGCTCTTCTCGAACGTAAGCCGGTTCGAATCCTCTAAGGAGGAAAATTTTCGCTGCCAGTATTTTCTCTGTAACTCCACGAGTTAGGCTAGTCGCCCTGTGCTGCTGCAGGGCTGCTCTACCATCACAGTGCGAACGTGCCTCTACTCTCGAAGTGCCGTCAGTGCCATCAGGAAGAACAATGGGCGGAAGCTACTGCACTGCAGGTCTCGTAACGCTTGAGGGAGCAACCAATCTTTCTCCCTGGTGCGGTGAGCCTTCTAAGGAGGTTCTCCCTTCTACCCCCTCCCCACACCAGCGCCAGCCACACACACACACACACACACACACACACACACACACACACAACGGAAAAGTTGGGGTGCCATCGTGTTCCCGCGCACGCTTCAAGTCTGAAAAGCAAGAGGGTTCGTTGGCGATATAAAAAACGCGTCCGCACAATGCCTTGTTTCTGTTCAACTTTGCGCATGCGCTTAACGTTCCCCACAGCGCATGCACCCATGCGTGTTTGTGCATGCGTAATTTGTTCGAATCGGAATTGGAGAGCGTGTGTCATCGCTGCCCCTATTTAGTGGGAATCTCTTGCGCTACTCACCAGGCGACAGGCAGCTCGCGGCTATGTGATTTTAGTTGTGTACACCGTGGTGGCTATGTTTTCAGTCGATTTATGTGCCACTGATGTTCGTTGACTCCAAAGAAAGCGCGCTGTTATTTGTAGATGATTACAAAGGGAGAGAAGTAATATGCTATTTCGCTTCTAAAAGTTAAACAAACATAAATTTGTGATTCAATGCTGTGAGTAGCAAATATGGCCTTGCCCTGTCAGAAATTAAAAATAAGAGAGAAAGTCTCCGGCCATATTACTATAAAGAATAATACGAGTCTCGAAGTAGAGAAACAGAGGAAAAACAACCTATAAGTTCATGAAAAATGGATGTGAAAACTATAGACGAATATTCTAGATTTGGCGACTAAGCAGTGCAGCAAATAAGGAGATCGATATCTGAGCAATTGAGGAAGATGGGACAGTAGGAGCTACTCAACAAACTACTGAAAATACAATTGAAGCACATCGAAGACACAAAAAATACAAATTTCCAAAGCACAGCCTCCGTTGTAATGGATTCCGAGAAGGATAATGTATAATCTTTTTTCAGTGCAGTTTTGTAAACATTAAACAAACAAATACGTAATGAAGATCAACTAACCTTCACAACACCACTGAGAATATCCCCTAAGTATTATCCAGTTTCAGGTATAATCGCAGAGGTGCTTTGTTTTGAATTCCAAGATAAATAGATCAAACAGGTTCATGAGTCACCGGCTGCCAGATAACGAAATGTTATTGCTAGCCTTATCACTACTGACATCGCTCTCCTTGCCCAAAAAGAAAAGTTCTAAGTTTCCCAAGCTGAAAATCAAAATATTGATGTAAAGTTCTCTTGAATGTGAAAACTAAACGTCACCGTCTCTTTCTTTTTCTCGCTTACAGCACCTCTGTTATTCGGGTGCTGTTTAACCCAAAGCTAACTTTGCGCTTTCTTTTTCTGTAGCATTTCATCACAATAAACGCAGCACAAATTGCCGAGCTAAGAAGTGGATGCGTGGGAGACTGCTTGAACGACGAGGTGTCTTGTGGGCACGAAGAAACGCTTGAGAACAGTATGTTTTCTTTTCTTTTTCTTTTACACTGACTTTTGCGCATGTGCTTTTTTCCTTGCCCAAAAAGAAAAGTTCTAAGTTTCCCAAGCTGAAAATCAAAATATTGATGTAAAGTTCTCTTGAATGTGAAAACTAAACGTCACCGTCTCTTTCTTTTTCTCGCTTACAGCACCTCTGTTATTCGGGTGCTGTTTAACCCAAAGCTAACTTTGCGCTTTCTTTTTCTGTAGCATTTCATCGCAATAAACGCAGCACAAATTGCCGAGCTAAGAAGTGGATGAGTGGGAGACTGCTTGAACGACGAGGTGTCTTGTGGGCACGAAGAAACGCTTGAGAACAGTATGTTTTCTTTTTCTTTTACACTGACTTTTGCGCATGTGCTTTTTTCCATTGCATCCCCACTTGCGTAAGAGTAAAGAGGCGAGTCTACATTTACATCAACATCATTAACGTGCAAGAGTGTGAAGAGCGTGGCAGAGAGTATTTTCCATCGTACCAGTTATTAGGACTTGTTCCCGACCATTTGACGTATGGAGCGCGGGAACAATGACCTCTGCGCGCACTGTAACCAGCCTAATCGTGATCTCTAGGGGGTTGTATATTGCGAGATTTATCACTTAATGTTAGTTCGTGAAACTAAAGTAGGCTTTTGCTGGATAGTTATCGTCTATCTTGAAACGTCTGTCAGTTTATTTCTTTCAGCACGTCCGTGACGATTTCCCATGGGTCAAACAAGCCTGTAACATTTCGTGCTCCCCTCTTTGTATTCTTTCAGTATCTCCTGTTAGTCCTGTTTGGTACGGGTTTCACATAGATGAGAAATATTCCAATATAGGCCAAACGAGTGTTTGGTAAGATATCTTCTGTGTAGACCGATCGCATTCCCCTAGCTTTCTATCAATGAACAGAAGTCTGTCACCTGATTTTCGTACGACTGGGCTTGTGTTATCGTTACGCTTCACATCGCTACAAATTGTAACATTCAGGTACTGGAAACGAGCGTTTGACGTCATTAGCCGGGATTCTCCTCGCGGGGCAGGTCCGGCCGCCTTGGTGCATGTCTTATTACATTTCGACGCCACATTGGGCGACCTGCGCGCCGGATGGGGATGAAATGACGATGAAGACAACACAACACCCAGCCCCTGAGCGGAGAAAATCTCCGACTCAGCCGGGAAACGAACCCGGGCCCAAAGGACGGCAATCCGTCAGGCTGACGACTCAGCTATCGGGGCGGACATCCAGGTATTTGTTACAGGTGACTGATTCCAGCTGTGACTCCTCTTAGTCACAGAATACATTTTTTTTCTGTGAAGTGTAAAACTTAACATCACTGAACCTTTAAAGTAGGTTGCCAATCTTTGCACCTATATGAAATCTTGGTGAGATCTGACTGAATACTTGTTCAGCTTCTTTCAGGAAGTACTTCATTACACACTCTTAAGACAAAAAAGACGTACCACGCAGAAATAGTTCGAATGGGGCGGAAATCGGTAGATGTGCTGTATATGTACACACAAAGGAATGATTATAGTTTCAGAACAACTGAATGATTTATTCAAGAGAAAGTGCTTCACAAATTGAGATTTTTTTTTTTTTTAAGGTGTGAGCCCCTTCACGCTCGCACAAGCGTGGTGACCAACTCAAAAGGTCTACTTTCACCTCTGCATTGTTAGTATTTAGAATTGATGAGATCGTAGGAGCGAGGAAATGCGATGTTATCCGTACGTCTGGGTATGATTACCCATTAATACGGGCGCATCTGGGTGATAGAAGTGGTCGAAAAAGCTCGACAGAATCAAGCTTGAAAGAAGAGCGGTTTGAAGGGCAGACGGAAAAAAGTGCCAAGGCAAGTGCCAAGGGAAAAACCTCTGCGACAGTGTCAGGTTGTGTAGTAAGGGCAGTAGCGGTTTCTTGCTATCTGCGACAGATCGTGCAAGGTAAGGTTATGTTAGCGGTTGGGTATCACGCATCAGTACCATAGAAGCGATGCCAGATTGTCATGGAATGATCAGGCCTGTCGAGGAGGTGAGCGCTGCTGCTGCTGGGCCGACGATGTCTCCTGGGCCATCTGCTTCTCCTGTAACATAGACATGTCGTTTAAGGTTTGTTAGTTCGATGGTCCTGAAGGAACTGACCGTGTGGTATGTGTTGGGGGTTTGTTTGTGAGTCGTGTTGGCTTCCCTGCGATTGCCAGTTCTAATGGCAGAGGCTCAGCTAGCAAGCTAGTCTGTGGCTGATGTGCAGGGGCTCGCCTCATTGCGTCGTTTGCGTAGTTACGAAGTTACCATACATGGTTAGTCCCTAAGGAGTGTCTTTGGGCGCTTCTGTTTCCATCTACGGTTGTGATCGTAGTTTCCCAGGTGTAGGGTGTGAGGATTGTTCGAGTGACTTGATTTCTTGTACAGTCTTGTGGCGAGTTTTTTGAATACCTTCTGGAGAGTCTCCAGTCGGTATTCTCGGTGAAGGTCCGCTGTCCGTGTGTATCGGGGAGCATTGCTTATGATACGTTATACCTTGTTCTGTATTTTCTGGAGGCTGTCCAGGTATGTGGACGTTGCGTATCCCCAGACGAGCTGCGTATGTCATTAGCGGTTTAATCAGTTTCATGTATAATGTCCTAGACGCCCTCCTATTCAGTGTACTATTCCTGTTGAGCATAGGATAGAGTTGTTTGAGCCTCGCGTTTGCCCTGTTGGTTATGTTTTATATGTGGTCCTCCCATGTAAGCTTCGGGTTGAGCTAAACCCCGAGGTATCTGACTTTCGCAGTGAAGCGTATTGGTCTTGCATGTAGTGTTATTGGTCTGCAATTTTGGTGTTTGCGCAGCAATTTCGGCTTGCGAGTGAACGGAACTGCCTCGCACTTGTTGACGTTTACTTTAATGAGCCACAAATTGAGCAAGTGAGTAACACATTGTTCTACCTCTGGCTCTTGTGCAAGCAGTTATTCTGCTTCTCATTGAATGATAGAGTTGTCGAACGTTCTCCTCAGGGATATGGTGACAAATTCTCTCCAATTGCACATTAGATCGTCAAAATTCCAAGATGGTTGGAGGGCACTGACCATAATGCTCCAAACGTTATCGACTGGGTAGAGATCCGGCGATCTTTCTGGCTAATGCAGGATTTAGCAAGCACGAAGAAGAGCAGTAGAGACTCTCCCCGTGCTCGAGCGTGCATTATCTTGCTGAAAATTATGCCCATTCTTTCTTTCACTGGTGCCTTGTACGGCGCTGACGCAGGGTCGGCGTTGTTAGGAACGGATTTGGCAATGTTAGTGGAAAGGGGTGCCCGGATGCCCTTCCTACCGCCACTCCATACCCCCGCTGATGGAATTAGTGTACCCCTACAGTATGCGGCGAGTGTAATTAATGGAATAGTGCGAGCGTGTTGAGATGTCTGCGAGTCGTGTAACTGAGGCGGAACGGGGGGGGGGGGGGGGGGGCATCCTGGTATTCACCTAGCGGGATGTGGAAAACCGCCTAAAAACGACATCCAGGCCTGCCGGCACAACGGCCCTCGTCGTTAGTCCGCCGGGCGGATTCGATCCGGGACCGGCGCGCCTACTCGAGTCCAGGAAGCAGCGCTTTAGCGCGCTCTGCTACCCTGGCGGGTTCTGAAATTTACGCCCTTATGGCAATGAAAAGAAATGGCACCCCATACCATCACTCCTGGTCGTTGGCCCGTATGGAGGGCAACAGTTAGGCTCATATTCCAGTGCTGTCTGGGGCATCTTCAGAAACGTCTTCGACGTGTAATCTCATTGACGGGAGTAGAATAGTCTTCAGTCTGCTGCGAGCAGAGCCTAGATGACCAGTGAAGGCGTGTCTGAACTGTCGTCCGCCAAACGGCCCTACAGCCGGGAGTAATGGTCTGGGCTGCCATTTCTTTTCATAGCACGTCTCCTTTGGTTGTCATCAGCAGCACCCTTACACCACAGTGGTTCATAGACGATATTCTACGTCCCGTTATGTTACCCTTCATGCAGGCCACCCTGATCTTGCATTTCAAAAAGATAACGCCCGCCTGCACACGGCGAGAGTTTCTTCGTGCCTGCCAGTCCCCCACCTTGGCCAGTAAAGCCGCCAGATCTCTACCTAATCAAAAATGTTTGCAGCATTATGGGCAGAGCCCTACAACCAGCTCCGGATTTTGAACATTTAAAGCGCCACTTGGACAGAATTAGGTACGATATGCCTCAGGAGGACCTCCAGTAACTCTATCAATCAATGCCACACCGAATAACTGGTTGCATAAATACCAGAGCTGGACCAACGCGTTGTTCATTTGCTCAATACGTTCTTTCTCTAAATATATCACCCAATTTTTCTGAAATTGTAATCATTTGTTTGTCTGTACATGTAAATCATTCCACCCCATTCCGATAACTGCTTCGTTGTGCGCTTCTTTTTTTAAATTTTTCTTTATTTAGAAGTATTCAGATATAAACGAGGCGGATGGAAAAAGTAAGTAAACTACTCATTATTTCAAAAATAATAGCCATAACTCTTCCATAGCTCTTAACACATTTATCTCACTGTGAGACAAGACAGTCAATGTTTTCGTGGAAAAATGGTTGCAATTCCCTACGGAACCATGACTGTACCCAGGCGTGCTCCTCTTCGTGAGAAACAAATCAGGGGTCACGAAAGTCGTTCTTCAGGGCTCCAAAAATATGTAAATCGTGTGGGGAGAGATGGGGGCTGTATGAAGGATGTGTAAGGGCTTCCCTGTGAAACTTCTGCAGCGTAGTCGAACAATCTTGGCAAAATGTGGGCCTGCAAACTTCCAACAGCAGACGCGGTTGTGTAGCGCATCTTACTGTGACAGGAGAGTTAAGGACGGATATGTTCGCGTATGTTTCGACAGTTAAGAAGGTGTGCCGTCCATGGTAGGCTGGACTGTGAGATCGCTGAGCGAGTGTCAAAGCGTCGTGAGTAGGCGGCGGCAACTTCCAGTTTCAGTGAGTGGCCGACACTGAGGCTATGAGAAATACTGCAGCTGCATGAGGGTGGAGGGGTGAGGGGTAGTGAACTCACGCTCCGGCCTCGTGGTCTGGGATAAACCCAGGCGTTTGGCGAAAAATACTGAAGAGGTAACTGATGTGGCTAAGCTCAATAACCAGTGCAGACACTAAAGAAACATAAATTCAATAAAAACTAGTCGAGAATAGGTACAGAAAAGCCAGTAACACCGTTACAAAGAGAAAAAATAAGATGAGTGCGTAGGTGAAAACGCGCCGCGCCCTCTATCAAGCAGGTAGTTTTTAAGTTATTCGATGATAAAGATTTTACATCTAAAATAAACTTTGAAAATTAATATCTCCATAAAGCCTTTTGTGATTTTCATAAACTAATGTCCACAGACAGATCTCATGGAGTTGTATCAGAACATAATAGTTGAGTTTTTGTAAACACTGTGTGCGAGTGGTGTTCAATAAGTAATGCAAAACTTTTTTTTTCTGAAAGCACGTTGGTCTGATTCAGGATTTCAATACACTATATCATTCCCAACTCTTCTAGCTACAAACCCCTTTTTTTCGACATAATTTCCATTCTGTGCGACGTCCTTGGCCCAAACAGATGGAAGGTGCAAGCTCTGCCTACTAATGCGGATGAGAAGCAATGGTCCAGTGAAGTTTCGTGAGCTCCTGTCGGCTGTGAAGACTTAATATGACGCCTTTCGTTGTCATGGTGAAGGAGAAGTTCGTTTGCCTTTTTTGTGGCGACAAACACGCTGAAGTTGTTTCTTCAATTTCCTGAGGGTAGCACAGTACACGTTAGAGTTGATTGTTGCACCATGAGGGAACACATCAAACAGAATAACCCTTAGGGGTCCCAGTGGGCCATCACCATGACTTTACTGGCTGAGGGTGCAGCTTTGAAAGTTTTCTTTGGGGGAGAGGTTGTGTGGCGCCACTCCATGGATTGCCGTTTTGTATCCGGTTCAAAGTGATGAACCTATGTTTCATTGCTCTTGACGATGTTCGGCAAAAATTGCCATAATCGGCCTCATACGTGCAAGCAATTCCGCACAGATGCTCCATTGTTGCTCTTTATGGTCTTCTCTTAAGTGGTGTGGAACCCAGCGGATGTCAGAACTACCAACAGGAAATTGCATCTGAGCAGCGAGGTGTTTGTCTGTGATCTGTCGATCATCTCGAATAAGAGTGTCTGCACGTTCCAGCATTACAGGAGTCACAGCGTGTGCGGCCGGCCGGCGCGCGGGAGATCTAAAAGATTTGCGCAAACTTCCGATGATGACAGATGAGTCACCCAACGACTTACTGAGCTTTTGTTGATTTCCAGATCTCCGTAGGCAATCTGCAAGTGCCTCTGGATATCTGTGATGCTCTGACTTTGCGGCAAAAGAAAAAACTTAGTGGCGGCGCTCTGTGTGGAACGCACTTCCGTTACAGCACCATTTTGAAGGTTATGTACAGTGCCGTCACCTATCGGAACTTAATGAAACTTCACGGGCTGAAGCAGAAATATTTCTCGATCTCCCACAACAAATTTGGCATTTTTTAAACCGAGATTGGCAGGAGGAAAATGGTTTTGCTTTACTTATTGAACACCCCTCGTATTATAAACAACGGACCAGAATCTGTATACCATACATAAAAATATAAATTTTCAGCAAAATGATTTATAAAACGATGAAGTAGTGACAGCAAAGCAGAGCAGAATTAGATATGACTAGCGGGAATGCGAATGCTTAGATTTCTTTTCTTGGTGTAGGAAATCATTGTTAATACATTGTTCGTACATATCATATAGGACAAGATGTAAGTATAATTAATTTTTGATTTCAGTAGCCTTTGTGACTACATAATCAACACAGTCAATGCTCCTAATTATATAAATTGAAGTACTACATTGCTTGTACATTGATAGCAACAGTTGTTAAGTGAGACTACATGGTCAACATAGTCGAATTAAATTATAGCATTAAGTGGCATAATACATAATTACAAATATTTGATGAATGATTGTGATGTTTCAGGAATTCAGAGACAGAGTAGAAGCAGTGTTCAAGCAAGAACTGTTTCACCTTTACACTAAATGTATTTAATGACGCTATGCATTTTAAGTTAGGTGGCATATGATTATATAATTGCAGTACAGTATGGTACACTCTTCTTTTGCGTAAGTTTTTATTTACTGTGTTTACATATAGGTTAAGCTTCTGTCTAGTCTCATATGTGTGTAAATCAGGGCTACGTTTGAAGATGTTTTCTTTTTTTTATATGCTCCTTTACATATATATAAAAGAAGAGGCAGTATTTTCAAACTTTTAAAAAGAGGTCTTCGGGAATCCCTACATTTACTTTTCTTTATCATCCTGAAAATCTTTTCTGCTATTTTAATTTTTTTAACTGTTGAATTCCCCCAAAAATTATTCTATAATGCAGTAGTGGCTGTATATTACCATAGTACATTGCCATCACCAATGAGCAGCTTGCATTTTGAGTGGGAATCCTAGTGGCGCATATTCAGTTTTTCATGTAGAGTGCTAAGGTGCATCTCTCACTTCAGATCCTCCTAAAACTTTTTATGACTCATATTTGAGACATTTTTCCTTAAACTGTGAAAACAGGCTTTGCAGGATAGAGGTTTTGTGTGGTGTGAAATTAAGCTGCCACAGCTTTTTCCAGAATTTATTGTGAGACTATTGTTACTGAACCACTGTGCTAAACTATGCATAACTGATGTCGCATTTCCTGTAGATTCTCTTCACTGTGTGATTCAGTTATAATATTAGTATCATCTGCAAAAAGTACTGAGGTTTCATCATGTTTTTTGCAACCAAGTCATTTCCATACAGGAGCGATAGGACGGGTCTCAGAATAGACCCTTGTGGTACACCATACTTTTTTTTGTTAATTGCTGCAAAAACTAGATTTCACTCACTTTGTGTTTTATTTCCATAACCTGTTGACAATTGTTGAGGTATGATTGGATCCACCTTTCAGACTGGCCGCAAAACTGCTTAACTTATGCAAGAGAGTGTCATGAGCAGTAACATCAAAGCGTTTACTAAGATCAGTAAATATTCCAATACACGTTGCTTATCACATACTGCTGTTAATATTTCCTTTTAAAAGGCAGAAATTGCTGACAGGAGTACCCTCACTGCTCCATGTTGTGAGTCATTTATCGGCCTATATTTGTTTAACATTGTTCTTAATCTTCTAAGAAACGTTTCTCCATAATGTCGCTGAAGCCTAACAAAACTGAAACACGCCTATAATTGTCAGTTTCATATCTTGCACCCTTGTTATGCAGAGGTGTTACTTTTGCAGTTTTGAGTCGTACTGGCTTGAATGATAGCACTTACTGAATATTTTGTAGGTAATGCCGTTATAATTTTAGGCAGTTCCTCAGGTGTTGTTTGGTACATGGACAACGTATTATTTTGTGATCGACTTTGGAAAGACAGGTGCGTGGTCGCTATCCACCTCCATCATTGATACTTAAACCTGCCACTATTTTGCAGGAAGAATGGTTTAAGACTCCATTGAAAACCATGCAGCACATTAATTACCCATTCCGAGGCGCCTGGAAACTGTTTCCCTACACCATATTAGACGTGGTAATGTGTTGTGTGTTTGGTGTTTCCACACTTTTGCCCATCCTCTGTAATGGCGATACTTAACGAGATAAAATGAGAATCGTTTGAATAAGGACGATGCTAGTCGATTCCAGGTGGGTTTACGTTTTTAAACAAAGGTGGATGTTGTATGAGCATTTACATGAAGCGTAAAATACTTTAATAAAATATCGAAACTAAGAATTTTTGTTTGCAGTGAGAACTGGATTGTTGAATGTAGTATATTATTAGGAATAAGAAGACGTGCATTTTTCATAAAAATGACAATTAGATGTGTTAATTAGCATGTATTTGATTAATTTTATATTTAAGTGACGTAGGTATTCGAACTGAACGGAAAAAACGAGAAAAATAATGACCGAAACGAGACACTGTTTTTATATTACAATAGTGACTTCTTTTATTTTCAAGAACTGATGCATTCGTACTGGCCAATGAGGAAAGTATATCCATCTCGTACTTCCAACAATTTGATGTACTCCTTTTGTTTTCCACTTCACGAAACGTAAACGAACGGACAGATAGGGAGGCTCTGCTTATTGACGAAAGTGAGAGCATGTGACAATGACGTCTCTGATAAGCGATTGTCTAGAAGACTGGTGTATAAAGACAGCTGTGTGCAAATTCATATCCTTATTAACATCCTTGCATCTCCAGGGCGCCTTCCAATGCAGTCCACGGAGTTAACCGAAGCCAAACGCAAGGTCGACTGACGATGGTTTGCTGACGGGCAAATAATGTTGATGCCCCGCAGACACATTTTAAACGCGGTTTGCTTTTAACCGTGATCACGGGACCTAGGTTATGTTTCTTTTTCACCTAGGTTGGTGCACTCGTCCACTGATCCGCCTATGGATCACGATTGTTATTTACATTTCTGTGTATGATATTTACATATTTGAAATGTGCCTGGTTCACTGTGCCCGCTTCCTGATCACAGATCCTGATTTAATGATTCTTTATGAAGTCTGTATTGGTATAGTTCAACATTTCTTAAATAGGTAGCAAGAGTGTTGCCTTTAAACGTATTCTGCGTTGACGGCAGGAGTGATCTGAGAGTGAGTTGATGTGGTAGGCCACACGTTCACCGGCAGTACTTTTAGTTTTGGTGAATGGCAACCGGATGTCGGCTGGCGACAGTGATGAACATGTGCAACATCTGTTATGTGTGATTTCTGTGAGCTGTTTACAAAATAAATACTGATCTACGAAGGCAAGTTCTGATTTATCTATATTTACACTGCATAGAGTTGCATGGTCCCGCCGCCGGTAGCTGAGTGGTCAGGGCGACATGTCAATCGTAAGGGCCCGGTGTCGATTCCCCGCTGGGTCCGAGATTTTTCTCCGCTCTGTGACTGGGTGTTGTGTTGTCCTAATCATCATTATTTCATTCTCATCGACGCGCAAGTAACCGAAGTGGCGTCAAAACAAGACTTGCACCCGGCGAACAGTCTACCCGACGGGAGGCCCTAGTCACACGACATTTACATTTATTTAGTTACATGGTGCGCAGTTTTACATGCTTGTAAACAAACTCGCTTGGTGATTGTCACGTAGGTCGTATATTGCCTTCAGTTAGCAGTAATCTAGGTCTTTTGCACATTCCAGAGCGTCAGATCAAAAGTTTTCGGACATCTACAAGAGTGTGTGTCCATTCTTTTCCTTTAAGATGGCTTGAACTCTGCTGGTGACACTTTAGATGTGCTGTTTGAATGTTTGTGGAGGAATGGCAGCCCATTCTTCCTCAAGATCCGAAACCACAGAAGAACGTGATGTTGGACGCTGGAGTGTACGTTTTAACTCGTCCAAAAAGCAGGTGTTCCACTGGGCTCATGCCGACACCCTGGCCGTGCCAGTCCAGTTCAAGAATGTTATTGTCCACAAACCACTGCGTCACAGCTACTGCTATATGACAGGGTGCTCTGTCGAGCTGATACAAACAATCATCGTCTCCAACCAGTTACTGCCGCTTGTAGCGTTTTATGAAGCACAATAATGCGATACTCACGCACCTTATACGACCTTCACTGCCGACACTAGACATGACGACAGGTAATGTTCTCCAGGCATTCGCCAAACCCAGACTATTCCACCGGATTGCCACAGGATATAACGTGATTCGTCACTCGGAATTACTTGCTTCCAGTCGTCCAGTGTTCGCTGACGTCGCCCATCACACCATCGCAAGCGCCACGTAGCACTGACTACAGAAATACGTGACTTATGAAGATCTTCTCGACATTTGTACCCGATTATTTTTAACTCCCTACGCAGGCTCATTTTGCTAGCTGACTGCTGGTAGCACTTTAGGACAACGAGTGTTTCCTTACGCTGATTTCATTCGATTCTTTACACCCAGCCTGCGCAATGCTCGACAGTCTCTGTCCGTCAATACACGAGGCCTGCCTGGTGTTGGTTTATCTGTGGTTTCCATTTCACATCACATCTCCATCAGCCGACGTAGGCAGCTTAAGAAGGGTTAAAATATCTCTGGCGGATTTGTTGCTCAGGTAACGTCCAGCCCACGTTCGAAGTCACTGAACTCTCCTGATCGACTTTGACCCATTTCTTACAACTTCTCTACCGACAACGCAATACCCCTCCCTCTTTTATACTGACGGGCCGGCGTCTGTTGAGATCTAGGTGTTAAATGCGCGTTACACAGGAGGTGTCCCGCTACTTTTGATCTGATACTGTGCTCTCTTTCATGCTTCGTTGCTGGCATAACATGGATAATCTCAGTCCCACAACCCGCGTAATCAGAATGATTGGCTTCCCTCGTAATTCAGCAGTGAAAACTCCAGGTAAACTAATTCTTGACAACATCAATATTAATAGCGATCGAAAAAACTAGGCTGCAGTCCCAGGGTACGCCGATCCCCGGCAACAACCCCCCACCCCCGTCCCTCTTTCTGTAACCGAATTTCTAATGCCGTAGCGCTATTATGCTTTACTTATTCTATACGCTCCTCCTCTCTGGTAATTTTCTCTGATCGCCTGTTAAGGACAACACCTTACATTAGCTCACATACACCGTTGTCTTACTTTGACTGTCTGTTCGTCAACAATAATTCTTTAATAGATGCAATGCATCATTACGCACTCCGGTTTCTTGATTCCTGCATTACTGTAATTGACGTTTCTTTTAGTGTTTCTAGGAGGTTATCCCGGTACAAAAGTCAAGCGGCTTTATTTACAGAAGACCTTAAAGGAATATCAGCTACTTAACTTCGATAGATTTGTTAATTCACGCATAGTTGCATGTTATTTTCGTTAAGTGTGAATCTCGTCTTTAAAATCTAGAAGCGCGGGATTAGCCGAACGGTCTAAGGTGCTGCAGTCATGGACTGTGCGACTGGTCCCGGCGAAAGTTCGAGCCCTCACTCGGGCATGGGTGTGTGTGTTTGTCCTTAGGATAATTTAGGTTAAGTAGTGTGTAAGCTTAGGGACTGATGCCCTTAGCAGTTAAGTCCCATAAGATTTCACACACATTTGAACATTTTTTTTTTTTTAATCTAAGTCGTCGTTGTAGATGCTGTTGTGGTCGAATGTGAGAGATGGTGAAGAGTGAAACCTAGTGCGGGCTCTGGTGTAACCTGAACATGAGCAGCTTGCTGCCACGGAGTGGAGTGATGCTTTGTCTGGCGCGCGAACCCTACTTATTTCCCACTTATCGGTACAGGAACTGCGACGTTACGACTGCGATAACGCCGAGAACGACAGCACGCAGCGCGGCATTCACTGGTGCCTCTGTAAACCAAGCATACAAGCGGCGCCACTCAAGTTCTGCAGATCGCAGCCAATATTGTGCACTCTAAGATAGAAAAAAAAACGATGCACCACGAAGGAATTACCCGAATGGGACGAGAAACGGTTGAAGTGATGTATATGTACAGACAAGTAAACGATTAAAACTTCAGAAAAATTGGATTCTTTATTCAAGAGAAAGACCATCACATGCTGAGGAAGTAAATAACGCGATGACCCACCTCTGGTCCTTGTGCAAGCAGTTATTCGGCTTGGCACTGACTGACAGAGTTGTTGGATGCTCTCCTGAGGGATATCGCGCCAAATTCTGTCCAATTGGCGCTTTAGATCGAAATCACGAGCTGGTTGGATGGACCTGCCATAACGCTTCAAACGTTCTCATTTGAGGAGAGATGGCGCGACCTTGCTGACCAAGGTAGGGATTGTCAGCACGAAGACCATCAGTAGAAACTCTTGTTGCCGTTTGCGGTCGGGCTTTATCTTGCTGAAATGTAATCCCAGGGTGGTTTGCCATGAAGGGCAAGAAAACGGAACGTAGAATATCGTCGACGTATCGCTGTGCTGTAAGGGTACCGCAGATGAGCAAAGGGGCCGTGCTATGAAATGAAATGACTCCCTAGACCATCATTCCTGGTAGCCGGCAGTTTGGTATCCCACCACTGTAAACGGACTTGTTGGTGGGTAGTACAGAGGTCAGTTGTAGTCGTGCAAGGGGCGCCGTGAGCTCAGCCCCCTTCTGTGAGCCGCCTGTTAATGGCCTTTGTGGTCACCGAAGCACCAATTGCACATCGGATCGATGATAATGATGAATCCGGGGCTGTGAGTGCCTGTCTAACTACTGCTCGCTCCTCACGTACTGTCGTCTCTCCAGGTCGACCGCGTCGTTCTAGACGCTGTGTTCGGCCACGGCTCACCCAGTCCTGCCGACATCGTAGAATAGTGGCATCGCTCCTATTCAAATGTCGAGCGTTTCGCCGATTACTCCAACCGACTTCTTTGAGCCCAACTGCACGTCCTCCCTCAAATGCTGGCATCTGCGTATATTGTTCAAGCTCCTGTCTGCAAGGCATAGTTGCTGTCCAACTGCGAACGCGGAATGAAATTCGCCGAGACTTTCTGCCCTGGCGTCGACTATCCTTGCCAGCTGCGCGGTAAAATTGTGCTGCAGCGTCACACATTCATCCATTGGCCGTCATAGTTTACAATTTTGCATTTCCCGTCGATATCTGTGTGAACATCAGTTTGTGACCAATTTGTACAAGTCCGTCGGGGAGTTTTTTTTATTTTTAATTTTTATTTTTTGTAGAGTGGATATACTTATATATTTATGAGAAACGTTGATGGGATGCAGCACTCGAAAATCTCTAAGAGTTTTCCCAGCCTTTAGGGTGCAGATTATATACCTCGTAGACCAGCGGCTCCAATCCTGGGACACACTGAGGGGTGAAACGAAATTTTCTGAGGGATGAAAACAAAACGATTCAGTTCTGTTTCAGTCACGAAGCTGAACTATTTTCAAAAGAGCATTACTACTATCACAATTTTGTAAGACTCTAGTTCTGGTTCAAATGGCTCGGAGCACTATGGGACTCAACTGCTGTGGTCATCAGTCCCCTAGAACTTAGAACTACTTAAACCTAACTAACCTAAGGACATCACACACATCCATGCCCGAGGCAGGATTCGAACCTGCGACTGTAGCAGTCGCACGTTTCCGGACTGCGCGCCTAGAACCGCGAGACCACCGCGGTCGGCTCTCTAGTTCTGATTACGTAAGTTATCGATAGTCACATTTTCTCACTTAGTAGCATTAATGCGGTGGAGGTTACAGGTTCCTCACATAGTCCACCCACTACAAACATCTGTTTTGCTTTGTCATGTACATCGCTGATGATAAAGGTGAGACATATACCTGACAAATGCTAAATATCTCAAAAAACATCTCCAAGTTGTACATAGTATCTGCAGTAGTCAAGAAATTGTTTCATTACTTGCTTCGAAAGAGGTAAATCAGTTAATTGACAGCACAACGTTGCAGTAACTACATAAGGCCTACCATAGTGCTGTACACAGTGTTATTATTATTATCGTTATTATTACTATTAGTGGTTTTGGCCAGACACAAAACATAAAGAGTCCGAAGTCTTCCAATTTCTGCCAGTTCAGAAATAAGGAGAGCAGCAATCAAGTGATTTCCGAACAGAAGTATAGTGCACACATTTTAACTTGGTCGATTATAAATGCGATTGCAGTGCACAGATCAAGAAAGTGCCGCAATGAAAAGGAGTAATGCAGGAGAAGCATGTTTTGTAACAAGTGTCCACCTTCACCTGTCTTGGTCTTTCCTCGTTTGAATTCATTAAAATATGTGCATTCTTTTGTTCCACAGTAAGATTTTTTAATAGCTATTTCAGCTGGTGGAGTAGCAGACACTTTGATCATATTGCTTTGGAGATCTTACACATCTGCGTTGACAAAAATATTTCAGTAATATCTTAAAAATCAAAGAAGTCAGTCGTGCACAATAGAATTACATAGAAAGGATTCATACTTTTAGCTGTCACAACAATCGTCAGTAAATCTTTCGGAAGGAAGACTCTGGCGTACATCGGTGGGAACGCAGAGCGGCGTGTTTCGACAAGGAATCGTTTAGCCAGCGCGAAAGCGTTACGTGGATGCTCGACAAACTGCATTGGCAGACGTTACAAGAGGGGCGTTGTGCGTCACGGAGAGATTTTTTATGGAAATTTCGAGAGAGTACTTTTCGGGAAGAGTCGAACAACGTATTACTTTGCCCCCACATACGTCTCGCGTAATGACCACTAGGAGAAAATTCGAGAAATTAGAGCCATTACAGAGGCTTGCCGATTATCATTCTTCACATGCGCCGTTCACTAGTGGAACAGAGTTGGAGGGCTCAGTTAGTGGTACAAAAAGTAACCTTCGTCATACTCCATTAGGTGGCTTGCGGAGAATGATGTAATCAATTCACATTACTTCTTAAATTTAACAATAACTGATACCGATAAATGAAAATATGAATCCTAGAGATTTTTCGCTATACTCTTAAGTAAATTGACAACCACTTTATACAGACGAATGTCTTTAAATACCAAAGGAGAAGACGCTGATTGAGGGTGAAGGTAACCCATAACCACCAAAGCACTCAGAAATTTCGATCGTTCATTGTCAAATTTGGAACACGAAAACAAAATATGGTCTACATCAGCTTCTGACTCGGAATCACACTCACATACAGGGAAATCCCAAATGTTGATTCTCTACAATGTAAAGGAAACGAGGCAGGGTTAAAACGGAATCGAGAGATGGTGGAAATCGTAGAGTGGTCCAAATGCCTTCTCATAAGCCACGGCGTTGTAATAATTTGAGGTTGTAATGTAGCGTTGTATCCACCTTTCGTTTTTGGGGACACATTCCACATGTCTTGCCACTGCTGTTTTTCGTGGCTCTTGACTTCAGGTAAGTAGTCCGTATACGGTAATTTCACATCGAGAACAGTTCCAGCAGATGCTTCACAAAGATGCCAACTTCTTCTTTATAGCGGATACCAGCATGGAAAGGCACCCACAGTGAATGATTGCCTTCCCTGTTAACAGCGAATATATTTCATCCTCCGCGTTGAATGCTTTAAAGAACACTTTGGGAGTTGGACACGATTAATATCTTCGAGAAGGGAGTTGACGATACAAACTTAATTGCTTCTAAAACTGCCACAGTCTCCGCCGTAAAACTTGGATCACATTTAGACAGTTTGCATGCTTTATTAATTTGGATCTGAAGGCATAAAAAAGCGCAACCTGTATACTCGTATTGTGGAATTTTGGGTCCATCAATACATAGACAGATATAATCAGGCCACTGAGCTTCAGTGAGACAATGATATGTAAAATTTTCGTTCACACTCGGCGAGGTTGTCATATTATAATAATAGATTGGAATACGGCAACCGTGAGTGTCAAGATCATATTGAAATAAAAGCAAATATGAAGAACATCGCATAGAATGTGTGGCGGCATACCTAGTCAAAGCTTACGCAGGCGGCCGGAATTTCAGATCTTCTGTCAGACGCATTCCCTAGTTGGTAAATGCGGTCTCTACTTTTGTAGACAAGACTTCCCATAAAGGCCATTCCTTGAATGAAAAATTTATCTCACAGCATCTGACTTCTAATGGTTAAAGGCCTTTCTCCTGCCTCCACCAAAAGAGCATTTGTAGGCGCCGAACTTATGACACCAAGGCAGATACGAATGCCTCCGAACTGAAGAGTAATCTTAGGCGCATTGTGATACAGTATACAACCATAGTCCTGTCCACATTGAGTAATCCGTCGACACTTCATGAGTAGAATACTTTGATGTGATCCTCACCATACACGAGTGAGAGACCCAATTACATTTAATCCTTCCTCGTTTTTATCAACAATAGGTTGCATGTTAGGCGCCCAGCTGAGCTGAGAGTCAAATATCATAGCGAGGAATCGAGTGTGAGACTTTATCTGTAAAGTATACTTTCCACATGTGGCGTGATAAACAATGCTAGCAGTGTTCGGTTTATAAAAAGGTACGGTCACCGATTTCTCCAACCCATTATTAGACAGCCATTCATCGATGTCGTCTATAGAAGTGAGTTACTCTGTTTTAGCCTGAATGTAATGAGTATGCAGTTGAATAATTACAAACATCGTCTGCATATTGTGAAATGTTTGTCGAGAGAACGGTTGTTCATTCTAAATCATAAGTATACATCGTATGCAAGACGGGGCTTAAAATTGCACCTTGGTGCAGGGCCTGAGAGACAAGAAACGGATCGATCATGTTTCCCTTAAATCTGATATAGACCGTTCTTTGAGCGATACCATGTATCATCCTCGAAGGGATACCGTCGTCCGTCAGCTTGTTCAATAGAGTCGGTATCTGCAGGTCATCATAAGCTCCCTTAACGTCAAGAAAAACGGCGACGACCGTTTTGTTCGTATGGAAAGATGAGATGATGTCCACAAGAAGCGAATACAAGTTGTCAGTAGTCCCTTTGCATTTTCTGAATCAATATTGCCTCCGAGGCAATAAATTTCACTTTTCAAGCCGCCATTACAATCTTATTTTGACCAATCGTTCCAGCATTTTTCCTACACAAGACGACAAAGCGATCGGTAGATAGACGAGACATTTAGATCTTAACCATTTTTCAGAACTAGAATTACAACTTGCGTCTTCAGGGTACCAAACAGGTCCTGTTTCATCCAGTAATGATAAAAAATGAACGATAGTAAATCTTTTGTTTTCAGTGGCAGATTCTCGAACGTATTATAATGTATGGAATCAATACTATCACACGGTGTTTTAATATCATCGTTTAGTTCTTCTTTAGAGAATGGACGAAGCCAGATATGATGATAGTCATCTTCAACTGGAGGTGCATAATGTTGGAATGGGTCCGTTGGGGGAGCGAGCGTATCAGTAAATCCCTCTATCCAAGACGTAGTAGGAAGGGTGGGTGGCAGATGGCTGTTTCTAATAGCCTTTGTTTTATACCAAATGTTGGACATATTGGTTGCTTTATTTGGTGGAAAACAAAATTTAATCCAGTTTTCTTTTTTCTTAGGAATTTGTTTACAGGCGCATTTATTTTTCTCATTTCCAAGTAATTAGCGAAGTTAAGATTCTGGCGATAGGTTTCCAGAGTAAGACGGCGTTTTGCAACTTCTCTAGAGCATTCGGAATTACACCAAGGAGGGGAATGTTGCTTCATTACAGTAAACACTTCTTTCTTAGGAATGCTGATATCCGCTGCGGCTTCTATAGCATTTATTAAAATCTGGTATGGTTCTTTTTCCTTTAAGTTGCTCTGTATAGTTTCGAGATTTCTTCGAAATGTTTGTCCCAGCTGACACTAATAACAAACCTATACCAGCCTCCCACAGAATACTTGGGGACCTCCCTCACTACCAACATCATCCTATGCTCATAGAAATAGACCTTACTATCCCCCTCATTTCCTCGTATCCACGGCCCAGATGGAACTTTGGGAAAGCGGACTGGGCTACTTTCTCAGAAAAACTTGATAAACGCCTTGGATGTATACCTACAACTTATAAAAATTACAAAAGATTTGCGGGAGCATTCATCAGCTCAGCTAAGAACAGCATTCACCGGGGATTTAGAAAAGAATACGTGCCGGGATGGAACGAAGAGAGTGAGCGCTGAACGCCTCTATAAACAGTTCCTAGAGCATGGGAATAGCGAGACTGCAGGTGACTTATTGCACAGTCTGGGCGCTGCCAGGCGCACTAAATGGATAGAGACTGTTGAGGAAATGGACTTCACAAAATCAAGCAGAAATACGTGGTCGCTACTTCGGAAGCTTGGTGACAGCAGCAGGAACCAACGACCAACCAACTCTATTTCTCCAAATACAGTTGCGGCGCACATCACTAAAACCTTTAGAGCTCCAGGGGATCGATCTCATACCATAAAAGTTAAAAAGGAACTTAGAAAGTTGAAATCTTTAGTAGGAAACAATTCACCAAACTCGCAGCCCTTCTCAATCGAAGAAATAACACTGGATCTGAGATACGTCAAGCCACGGAAAGCCCCAGGTTTTGATTCACTGCGGTAAATTTGAAAAATTATGGCTTGCACAGTTCTTCTCCAGCATGATGGAAACTGGAAGAATACCAAATACCCTTAAGAAATCAAAAATCATAGCGATACTGAAACCAGGTAAACCGAATGACCAACCAAACAGCTACCGCCCAATTGACCTTCTTAGCATGATCTACAAACTACTGGAGAGACTTATATGTAACAGAATAAGTCCAGATATCCTAAAGTGTATCCTGTGGAACAAGCAGGCTTCCGGCCAAACCGGAGCTGCACAGATCAAGTCCTCTCACTAACTTCCTACATCGAGGCAGGCTTCCAAAGGCAAGAAAAAACATCCGTGGTATTTATAGACCTGACAGCGGCTTATGATACTGTATGGAGGCAAGGCCTGATTTACAAACTGCTCCGCATCGTGCCATGTTTGAAAATGGCTAACCTTACCAACGAGAAGCTCTGCAACAGACCATTCCAGGTGATACTTGGAAATTATAGGAGCAAAACAATGAAGCTCAATAGTGGCTTGCCCCAAAGATCAGTCCTGGTACCGCTACTTTTCAGCATGTATATAGCCGATATGCCTAATACTAAATCTGAAAAGTTTGGATATGCAGATGACTGGGCCATAGCTACACAACATCGAGATATGGAGCATACTGAGACTGTCCTGACAAGCGACTTGTCCTTGCTGGGAACGTACTTTCGTGAATGGAGACTACAACCTAGTCCTACTAAAACTGAGGCTATGTGTTTCCACCTGAATAATAAATTGGCTAACAGACGCCTTAAGATATATTTTGATAACAATATTCTGCCTTATAATAAAAATCCAAAATACCTGGGAGTGACATTAGATAGAACCCTGAGCTACAGACAACACCTCATCAACACTGCTGCAAAAATCTGCACTAGGAACAATATCATTCAGAAACTATGTGGTACCAGCTGCGGCTCCTCCGCCTCTACCAAGACTTGTCTACTCTGCGGCAGAGTACTGTTCCCCTGTTTGGCTAAAGAGCGCTCACACCAAGATGGTGGACACAGTACTGAACCAAACTATGAGGATTATTTCCGGTACAATAAAATAAACCCCCATTCACTGGCTACCTGTGCTGAGCCACATACCGCCACCTCACATACGAAGAGAACATGCGCTTCTCAGAGAATTAAAAAAAATACAAGACAACCCGCAGCTTCCGATTCACGCTTTGAGCAATGGCATTGACAGAGATAGATTGCGCTCTAGACATCCACCTCTTATAAGGGCCAAAGATGTGGAGGAAAATGGTTTCTGTCTTGAAGAATGCTGGAAAGTGGAATGGGAAGAATCAGCACCACCACAGGTAAACACGTTACTGAAACCGTCGAACAGACCTCCAGGCTTTGGCTTACCACGTAAAACCTGGACCATCCTCAACAGGATCAGGACGGGCCACCGTCGATGTGCGGACTCTCTACACAAATGAGGAAGAGCACCATCCCCAAAGTGCGACTGCGGCGCCGAGAAGCAGACAATCCGGCACATCATTGCAGAGTGCCCTCTGAGCGCCTACTCAGGTCAAACAACGGACTTCCTGGATGCGACTCGAAGTGCAGTTCAGTATATTAAAAAACCTAAATGTTAATTTGTAATTATATATATGTTGTTCATGACACAACTGTATTTAATTCTTTATGTCTTGCTTTTAGTGCCAAATTTATAAAGTTATTGTAGCAGCTTATTTCTCTATAAACGTGATTTATACTTGCCATACGCTAAATAAATAAATAAATAAATAAATGTCCCAGCTGACTTCTGCAATTTTCCGCTTGCTATTTGCATAAAATATTTGTTTAGTGTCAAGGCTTGTGTTAATGAAGAATTCTTTTGGGAGATGATCTGATTCCAGTGAGTCAGTTTTAACGCGCCAGTTAGAAAGTTCAGTGCGTTATATCTGTTGCGGAACTTCTACAGACGGGAGTAGACATCATAATCGGAGCTCCATCGTTGACTATCACTAGGTTATTTTCTTCGATAACTTCCATCATAGACCTGGCATTCCAGTCAGTCACGTCTCCTCCTCATGCAACATGATGGGAATTCAGTTCACCACCTGTTATGAATGGAGGGGAAGCTGGTTTATTGGGAGTCTCAAGTCGTCTTCCACAATTCTATATTGGGGAGCTTTATACACGGAGACTACTGTAACGGTTTGGTGAGTAGCTTATATTTGCACAGCAACTGATTCGACTTCATTGTTTATTGTATTGAGCGGGAATCTTTTATGGGGCAGCGCATTTTTACTAATATAGTGACGCCGCCTTTCCCAACGATACGGTCCTCCCTTGTTGTTGTGGTCTTCAGTCCAGAGACTGGTTTGATGCAGCTCCCCCTACATCCTTCTGAATCTGCTTAGTGTATTCATCTCTTGGTCTCCCTCTACGATTTTTACCCTCCACGCTGCCCTCCAGTACTAAATTGGTGATCCCTTGATGCCTCAGAATATGCCCTACTAACCGATCCCTTCTTCTAGTCAAGTTGTGCCACAAACTCCTCTTCTCCCCAATTCTATTCAATACCTCCTCATTAGTTATGTGATCTACCCATCTAATCTTAAGCTTTCTTCTGTAGCACCACATTTCGAAAGCGTCTATTCTCTTCTTGTCTAAATTATTTATCGTCCACGTTTCACTTCCATACATGACTACACTCCATACAAATACTTTCAGAAAAGACTTCCTGACATTTAAATCTATACTCAATGTTAACAAATTTCTCTTCTTCAGAAACGCTTTCCTTGCCATTGCCAGTCTACATTTTATATCCTCTCTACTTCGACCATCAGCAGTTATTTTGCTCCCCAAATAGCAGAACTCATTTACTACTTTAAGCGTCTCATTTCCTAATCTAATTCCCGTAGCATCACCCGATTTAATTCGACTACATTCTATTATTCTCGTTTTGCTTTTGTTGATGTTCATCTTATATCCTGCTTTAAAGACACGGTCCATTCCGTTCAGCTGCTCTTCCAGGTTCTTTGTTGTCTCTGACAGAATTACAATGTCATCGGCGAACCTCAAAATTTTTATTTCTTCTCCATGGATTTTGATTCCAACTCCGAATTTTCTTTTGATTCCTTTACTGCTTGCTCAATATACAGATTGAATAACATCGGGAATAGGCTACAACCATGTCTTACTTCCTTCCCAACCACTGCTTGCCTTTCATGTCCCTCCACTCTTATAACTGCCATCTGGTTTCTGTACAAATTGTAAATAGCCTTTCGCTCCCTGTATTTTACCCCCACCACCTTCAGAATTTGAAAGAGAGTATTCCAGTCAACATTGTCAAAAGCTTTCTCTAAGTCTACAAATGCTAGAAACGTATGTTTGCCTTTTCTTAATCTATTTTCTAAGATAAGTCGTAGGGTCAGTATTGCCTCACGTGTTCCAAAATTTCTACGGAATCCAAACTGATCTTCCCCGAGGTCGGGTCTACTTGTTTTTCCATTCGTCTGTAAGGAATTCGCGTTAGTATTTTGCAGCCATGGGTTATTAAACTGATAATTCGATAATTTTCACATATGTCAACACCTGGTTTCTTTGGGATTGTAATTATTATATTCTTCTTGAAGGAGTGTGCTGAGACTTTAACAATGTCTCGCATGACAGGACTATACCAGGCTGACTGATGAATAGTTCTCTCTGTAAGGTTTCTCTGTTGGAATTAGTTGAGGTTGCGTTCCACTGCAATACTTTTACAGGTTTCGTAATTAAGGCTGCGAGAGAATCAAAGATACCTATTGCGAGATGCCTGAAGTCGTTATCATTCATAGTACTGTTTCGCGGCTTTTTTTGAATGACATTGTACTGAGACCACTCATGTACATCAGGGTGTTCACTTTCCTCCGATTATCGCCGATAAGGTCGGTGAGCAATGCTTGTCTAAAGAGGCTGATCCACACGTTTAGCACCATTCCCATTTGCACGCTGATAACCATGTAAGCTTGTCGTGGGCAGCGGCGGGAAACATTCTTTGTTTTGGTGATACGGCGCTCTGTTATCGGCCCAGGATAGAACAGTTGTTGCCCCCCGTAACGGAAGCGAAGGCTGGCTTGCGAGTAATGTTCAGCGCATCTCTGAAGACTATGTTATTAAACGCAGCTAGTTCTTGAGCGCTTCATCGTCTGTGATATTCAGGACCGGATCAAACCGTGGATGGGTGTTAACCGCCAGAGCGAGCACAAATAAAACAGGAGAGGTGCAGGATTCTACAGAATGAGACCCATCTGAGACCGATCTGCATCCCATCTGAGACCGATGCTGATGTGGCCGTATCGGAGGCACTTAAAGCATTGCCTGACAGCTGGCACGTAAAGGATCTACAGGACATCTAGTTCCATGGATAGTCACAGCGCCTGGTAAAGTTTGAGACTCGAAGGTGAACAAGCAGGACTGTACTTCATGTTTATCATCCGTTATATATTGCTTAAAACCTTCTAATGCCTATAACGGGGAATATAGGCTTCTTCAATATTTGTATCATCTTCCTCATTACTCACTGTTTGTAGACAACGAAAGAACGAATGTAAGCTTCTATATTTTTAGATTTGAATACTTCGCTGTTTACTAAGTAACTGGTCTTTTCTGGAGTTTTTAATTCAACCTTCACTTTGGTTTTCCCGACGGAAGATATATTAATTATAGCGTTCTTCAGTTCAGGTAAGGAAAGATGTAAAATTTTCCCTAGAGCCTATGTTTTAATCCAAACTTATCGTATAAACAACATAAGGACCATTGTCTGTTCGTCTGTAGAGGTTAGAAGATCTACAGATTCTACAGGGAGATTGTTTCTAATATTTTGTTTACAAGGATCAGAAGCAGAAACTGCGTTTACACGAGGGCCAAATACATTTGAAACACTATTGGGAGACACGTGTTTAGCTAACTAGAGCTTATCTCTGTTTGCTAAAGAGATCCAACAAAGTAGTTAAGCAATAACTCTTTATTTCTTTAAGCTCGAACACCAACCCACTGAAAAATCTAATTAAATACAAAGAATACTCATAAAAATCAAAGAGTAACGCAGAATTTCCGTGCTCTCGTCCCGACAAAATAACGCTGCGATTCACTTGCATTCACAGATGTTCTTCTTTCGACTCCCACACTTGGTTAGCTACTGCAATGAAGGATTTCTTAATTCCAGACTGACCTCCTTTGCCGCTTATTTCTTGTGTTAGAAAAGCTGGAGGGCTACTGTTCTAACATCTCCATCTTCTCCTCTACAGGATGTATTCCTGATTCACCCCTAACGACAGCTAACAAGCGGCTGATATCACTCATCGGGGTGTCTTTCATAGTTCCTGTAGATGTCTGAAAGGGAGCGGAATCTTCATGTATTCGCTGGGTAGGAGGCTGTTGTCGACGTTGTTCAGAATTGGCGTCGAAATCGCCACCCCCTTCGCCGTATGTCCCACCATACATGATGGGGCTAGTCTAGTACGAGAGAAAATTCAAATAATATAGACTGTTATAACCGAACCAAACGTAAAAACGGAATTCACGAATTAAAAGGAAACTATTAAAATGAGGCACACTCAGAAATACTGCGAAATATACTGAATTTATGCTAAATATTTCGGAGCGCTCGTTTAACCGTTGTTGTCGTAGCTAACCGAAGACGATTTTCCTTTTTTTCTGCAACTGGCATGAAACAGCTAATCTTTCTGTTTTCGGGTGCGCTGATAACGAAAATGTTAATGAAAATGCGATATTAGCTCTCGTTTTGAAGTTATAACTTTACATTATTGCCTATATAAGCTTTTGCATGTACACAGATCAACATTGTGGCCGCCGACCTAGTATCGATGTACAGGGTGTTGCAGCGTTACCTGGCGAGGAATGACACGAAAGGTGCTTGTAGTACCAGTGAGCGTGTCGCCCGTGTGTAGGCGTGGGGTAGGCGTGCGATCTGTCGCAGTTTGATCGAAGGCAGACTGTGATGGTCCGGAGGGTCGACACGCGCATTTCGCAAACTGCACGACTTGTCAGGTGTTCGAGGAGTGCTGTGGTGAGTGTCTTCAACACATGGCGAAACCAAGGTGAATCCACACCCAGACGTAGTCAGGTCGGGCGGCCACGCCTCATTGCAGCGAGGCGCCGAACTGTGGCGAAACTAACACCATACTTTAATGCCGGGCAGAGTTCAAGTGTGTCTGAACACATAGTGCACCAAACACTCCTAACGATGGACCTCTGCAGCCGACGCCCCATGCATGATCCAATGTTAATATCACGACATCGGCAACTACGACTGAAATGGGCACGTGACTGTCGGCACTGGATGTTGGTGAAGTGGCAGAACGTTGCATGGTCTGATGAAACCCGATACCTTCTTCATCGTGCCGATGGGTGAGCGAAAATCCGTCATCTTTCAGGGGAACAGCTCCATGACACCTGTACTGCGGGACGAAGACAAGCTGGCGGCGGCTCCATTATGCTATGAGGAACATTCACGTGGGCATCCATGGGTTCAGTGGAGCTCGTGCAAGGCACCATGACGGCCAACGAGTATCGCACAATGATTGCAGACCATGTACACCCATTCATGGCGACCATGTTTCACGACGTTGTGGCATTTTTCAGCGAAGATAATGTATCGTGTCACAAAGCCAAGCGTGCAGTGGAATGGTTCGAGGAACACAGAGGCGAATTCCATTTGATGTGCTGGCCCCCCAGCTCGCCAGATCTGAACCCTGTATGTACGCTGTTTAGGTTTTTATGTTGGTAACGCCACGTACCGCTCTGTATGAAAATCACTGACTGTGCTGTGTGCAGCCTATGGCTGGTTGGCATTGTTGGAATATTCGCCTGTGTAGTGTTGGGCAGTTGGATGTGAACAGCGCGTAGCGTTGCGCAGTTGGAGGTGAGCCGCCATCAGTGGTGGATGTTGACAGAGTGATGCCAGAGTTCTGAGAGGCTACTGTAAGCAGACGACCTGGGCGTGTGTCTGCCAAAAAATGAAATTTGTAAAAATGGATATCATGAATTGATGGATGTATATATATGATGACTTTCGAAAATTATTAAGGTACATACATTGTTTGTTCTCTATCAAAATCTTTCATTTGCTAACTATGCGTATCAGTAGTTAGTGCCTTCAGTAGTTAGAATCTTTTATTTAGCTGCCAGTATTGGCGCTCGTTGTATTGCAGTAGTTCGAGTAATGAAGATTTTTGTGAGGTAAGTGATTCATGATAGGTATAGGTTAATTGTTACTCAAGGCCATTCTTTTGTAGGGATTATTGAAAGTCAGATTGCGTTGCGCTAAAAAATATTGTGTGTCAGTTTAGTGATGATCAGAATAAGTAAAGAAAGAAATGTCCGAGTACGTTCAGTTTTGCCTCGCTGTTTAAAAACGAAATAAAATAAGAGGTTTACCATCACAGTCATTCATAATATTTCAAAGAGGACATTTCAACCCAATCGGACACATCCGGGATGTGACTGAACGTGGCGTCAGAGCCCATCTCCCCTCCCGGAAATTTACGGGAATTAGGTGACTTGTGTGTGCAGATATGGTTCCTACTCCATCCAGCGACCTACCAAGACGTAAGTGGTTGATCCCACGACGTGTCGCCGCTTATGTACGTGCCATAGGTGGACATACGGGCTATTAGGTAGGTGGTCATAATGCTCCGGCTGATAAGTGTACGTCGCTGTATTCTTGCCTTCCCTGGAACAGGTTTGTACTTCCTTCTTTCGTCGATCAACATAAATATATCTTTTGTTATCCAAGGTTCCTTCGCAGTTACCTTCCTTGAAGCTATTTGTCTGTCCAGCATTTGTGAGTGCCCTTTTTAGAGATACCGCTCATCTTCAACTGAACTGCCTACTCTGATAAGCCTTACCGCAGTAGCCAAACCCTTAGAAAACTTTCAACGCGTCTTATCATTTCTCAGTACTTCAGCATCCCACTTCTTTCTACACTGTTTCTTCCGTACGATTCTCTTAAGCTTCAGTCTACTCTTCATCATTACTAAGTGTCCTCCTGCTTAGCTGAGTAGTAACGTGTTTGCCTACCATGCAGCGGGCACCGGTTCGATTCCCGGCTCGTGGCCTGGGTGTTGTGCTGTCCTCATTATCACTTCATTATCACCGACGTGCAAGTCGCCCAATGTGGCGTCACCAGAAATAAGACTTGCACTCGGCGACCGAACTTCCTCGGGTGGGGCCTCTCGTCCATCAATGCCACACAACCATTTCATTATTAAATTGTGATTTGAATCTATATCTGCACCTGGGTACGCCTCACAATCCGATATATGATTTCGGAATCTCTGTCTGACCAGCTGGAATGTCTCCGGGTATTTTCTAAGTATACCTCCTCCTCATGTGATTCTTGATCAGATTATTTGCTACTACGATCTGAAATTTATTGCAGAACGCAGTTAGTCTCTCTCTTCTCTTTCCTACTGCCAAGCCCATATTCTTCCGTAACTCTCTTTTCTATTTCTTGCCCTATATCCCCGTCCCAACTTCCATGGTTGTTAGATTTTCATCTTCTTTTACATACTGAATTAACCGTTCTGTATCATCATATACTTTCTCTACTTCTACTTCTGCTTGCGACGTTGCCATGTATAGCTGAAATATCGTTTTCGGCGTTGATTTGCTGCTGAAACTGATGAGAACAACTCTGTCACTGAACATATCACCGTAACTCACTCTGTGCTCTACTTTACTCCCATTGTACCATTTTCTGCTGTTGTTGATATTCCCCCGTATCCGTCTGACGAGAAATCCTTGTCTTCTTTCCATTTCACTTCACTGACCCCCATATATCTAAACTCAGCCTTTGCATTTCCTTTTTCAGATTTTCTAGTTTTCCTAGTTCGTTCAAATTCCTGACATTGCATGCTCCTACTTGTAGAATGTTACCTCGTCATTGGTTATTTCATCCTTTTTTTCACGATCGTTTTCCCTTTGGAAGATCTCTCCCAGATATCTGAGAGGGGGACTACTCAGGAATCTTTTGACAATGGAGAAACCATCATGACAGTTTTTTATTTTTATTTATTTATTTATTTATTGTTCTGTGGGACCAAATTAAGGAGAAGTCTCCATGGTCATGGAACAAGTCAATACATGAAATTATAACACGATATTAGAAACAGATAAAATGAAATATAAAAAACATATTCAGGTGACAAGTAAGTTTAAATAAAGAAAATCAACAATGTAACACAGGAATTTGCTTAATTTTTTAGATCTTCCAGGAGCTCCTCGACAGAATAGAAGGAGTGAGCCATGAGGAAACTCTTCAGTTTAGACTTAAAAGAGTTTGGGCTACTGCTAAGATTTTTGAATTCTTGTGGTAGCTTATTGAAAATGGATGCAGCAGAATACTGCACTCCTTTCTGCACAAGAGTCAAGGAAGTGCATTCCACATGCAGATTGGTGCCTAGTATTAACTGAGTGAAAGCTGCAAACTCTTGGGAATAGGCTAATATTGCAAACAACAAACGACATTAAAGAAAATATATACTGTAAGGGCAATGTCAGAATTCCCAGACTATTGAATAGGGGTCGAGAATAGGTTCTTGAACTTACACCACATATAGCTCAAACAGCCCGTTTTTGAGCCAAAAATACTCTTTTTGAATCAGAAGAATTACCCCAAAAAATAATACCATACGACATAAGCGTATGAAAATATGCGAAGTAGACTACTTTTCGTGTTGAAGTGTCACTTATTTCAGATACTGTTCTAATGGTAAATAAAGCAGCATTTAGTTTCTGAACAAGATCCTGGATATGGGCTTTCCACAACTATCTACCCGAACGCCTAGGAACTTGAACTGTTCCGTCTCACTTATAATATGCCCATTCTGTCTGATCAAAATATCGGTTCTTGTTGAATTGTGAGTTAGAAACTGTAAAAACTGAGTCTTACTGTAATTTAACATCAAATTATTTTCCACAAGCCACGAACTTATTTCATGAACTACATTATTTGATACTGTTTCAATATTACACACAAGATCCTTCACTACCAAGCTGGTCTCATCAGCAAACAGAAATATTTTTGAATTACCCATAATACTAGAAGGCATATCATTTATTTAATAAGAAACAGCAGTGGCCCCAGCACAGACCCTTGGGGAACACTCCACTTAACAGCGCCCCATTGGGACTGAACATCACTACCACTGTCAATATTGCGAAGAATTACCTTCTGTTTTCTGTTCTTAAAGTAAGAGGCGAACCAATCGTACGCTACTCCCCTTACTCCATAATGGTCCAACTTCTGCAGTAATATTTTGTGGTCAACGCAGTCAAAAGCCTTCGTTAAATCAAAGAAAGCTCCTAGCGTTCGCAACCTTTTATTTAATCCGTCCAAAACCTCACAGAGAACAGAGAATATAGCATTTTCAGTTGTTAAACCATTTGTAAAACCAAACTGAACATTTGACAGCAAATGTATATACAACCTTCTCGATAACTTTAGCAAACACCAATGGCATAGAAATAGGTCTATAATTGTCAATATTATCCCTGTCTCCCTTTTTATAAAGTGGCTTCACTACCGAGTACTTTAATCGGTCAGGAAACCGACCACTCCTAAAGGAAAAGTTACAGATATGGCTAAGTACTGGGCTAACATACATAGAACAATACTTCAGTATTCTGCTAGATGCCCCGTCATATCCATGAGAGTTCTTGGTCTTTAGTGATTTAATTATTAACTCAATCTCCCTCTTATCAGTATCATGGAGGAGCATTTCAGGTAACAGTCTCCGAACACTTTTTTCTAAGAGCGCTATATGATTCCCTGTTGGGACTAGGTTTCTATTTAGTTCACCTGATATATTCAGAAAGTGATTATTAAATACTGTACATATATGCGACTTATCAGTAACACGGACATTCCCACTACGCACTGATTCTATATCCTCGACCTGTCTCTACAGACCAGCCACTTCCTTTACGACTGACCATATGGTTTTAATTTTATCCTGAGACTTAGTTATTCTATCTGCATACCACATACATTTTGCCTTCCAAATAACATATTAAGAACCTTACAATACCGTTTGTAATGGGCTACTGCATTTAGATTCTGACTGTTTCTAACGTATTGATATAATTGCCACTTTGTTCTACAAGATATTCTTATCCCTCTAGTCAGTCACCCAGGCTGCCTGTTTTTGCTAGTACCCTGTTTTGAACGTTCTAACAGAAAGCAACTTTCAAAGAGCACGAGAAAAGTCTTGAGAAAAGCATTATATTTATCGTCTACTATATCAGTGCTATAAACATCTTGCCACTCTTGTTCCTTTATAAGGTTTACAAAAGTCTCTACAGCAACTGGATCAGCTTTCCTAAACAGCTGATGGCTATATTTAATACGTGTTGCAGCACAAAAATCTTTTAGAGTTAAAATTTGTGCATCATGATCTGAAAGGCCATTCACCTTTTTGCTAACAGAATGCCCTTCTAGTAATGAGGAATGAACAAAAATGTTGTCTATGGTTGTTCTACTGTTCCCTTGCACTCTCGTTGGAAAGAATACGATTTGCATAAGATGATATGAATTAAGGAGGTCTACCAGCATCTTCCTTTCACAAACACTTATACAATTAATATTGAAGTCACCACATATAACTAACTTTTTGTATTTCCTATAAAGTGAACCAAGAACCTTCTCTAGCTTTAGCAAAAATGTTGTGAAATCAGAGTCTGGGAATCTATAAATAACAACAGTTAGAAGTTTAACTCCATTAAATTTAACCACACCTGCACAACATTCAAACACCTTTTCAGTGCGGTACTTTGAAACATCAATTGACTCAAATGGGATTCCGTTTTTCACATACATGACTACTCCCCCACACCGCAAAGAGCTCCTCGAAAAGCTGCCAGCCAACCTGTATCCTGGTAAAGGAAGCCTCTGAATTATCTCCTTATTTAAGAGGGGTTCAGGTACACCAATAATTTCAGAGTCAACATCTATAAGCAATTCACTAACTTTATCTCTAATACCTTGTATATTTTGATGAAATATACTAATTCTCTCATTACTCGGATACCTAAGCTTTGTCAAAAGTGGTTCCTTTGTTAGAGGGACTTCCCTTAAGCAGGAATACCTATCAGCTGACTTCAATCTAAAAAAGGTGCAGCTCTAACACCCACCACTGCAGAAATTTTCCCATGAGTGATCCCACCAACCCCACCTATGCTGTCACCTATAAGCTTTGCTAACCTTCCCTTCCCATACCTGTTGAGGTGCAGGCCATGTCGAGTGAAACCCTTCCTGCTGACAGACTCCACCGATATCACTGAAATGTGACCCATGCTTTCCGTCATCAGCGCACCCCCAAGTCTCATGTTATTACGCCTGACGGCTGTATTAAGATGAGGCCGATCGTGACGCTGAAACAGTTCCACGAAATGCACATTCGTGTTGCCAGTGTGAGTGGCTATCTTTTCCAGGTCACCATCTATGTCATACTCCCCATTCCTATCAATACTATTACCAGCCCCACTCACTATCACTACCTGATCCTCTTTAGTAAAATCCCTAAATAACCCCCCCTATGTTAACAGTCACCTGAGCCAATCCTGCATTAGGCTTCACAATGCTGGTGACCTGGTACTCACTCCCCAGCACTTCCTGCAACTGCTGGCTTACACCTCTGCCATGAGAACTACCTAACAGCAGAATCTTCTTCTTCCTCTTCGACTTTGCAACTGTTCTAGCCACCGTAACTACTGAGGTCTGCTGCATACTTCCTACATCTACAGCTACTAGAGATTCCTCTCCACTAGACTCTGACAGTTGGTCATATCTATTGCAAACACCAATAGTAAAACTATCTGAAAATCTCCTTCTCCTAGCAGATCTCTTACCAACAGCGAGCTCCCATTCCCCAACCCCCTTCTCCCTCCTCATCCTATCTAGCTCCTCCTGTGCGTTTTTCAACTGCACCTGAAGGGCACAGATCTTACGCTCCTGCTCCTCTATCAACTTACTCTTGCTACATAACCTAAAGTTCCAGGAGAGGATCTCACCAGAATGCCCACTGGCTTCCCCACCGCATTCCCCCCCCCCCCCCCCCCCCCCCCGTGAAAATATTTCGAACAAGTCTCACACCGCAATCCACTACTCACGAACCTACGGCAAAGCCCACACTTCTCACTCATGGTAAAATTTTACTTTTTTTAAGTTCCGCTACTACAATAAGATGTTAAAACCTGACTACAATAATCACAAAGTTACTCTACAAGGAAAGTAACTACAATTATTAACAGTATTAACAAACAACAAATGTGAATATAACAAAAGACTAATATAGAAAGAGAATCAAACGCCTAATGACACAGTAACGAAGCGGAAAACAGTTCCCAAAAGGTTCTTCTGAAATTATTTCACCAAAAACACAAAAAACACCGGTTGAAGACTACTAAAGTTCCTAAATAAACCACTATACACAAACAATTAATCAGTACTTAGCTTTCGATGGACCGCTACAGCTGCAACTGGTCAGCGCGGAATGTAGACACAGCTAAGAGGTCTAAATCACAGGCTACTTGTCTAGTGGATATAAATTATGTGCCTTTAATGCAGTGGTTTCCATTGGCTTTATGAAACGTCCCCTTAGAAAAATTATACAAGACTGTGCTTAAACTGACACACAATATTTTTTAGCGCAACGCAATCTGACTTCCAATAATCCCTACGAAAGAATGGCCCTGACTAACATTAACCTATACGTTTCACAAATCACTTACCTCACAAAAAATCTTCGTTACTCGAACTACTGCAATACAGTGAGCACCACTACTGCCAGCTAAATAAAAGATTCAAACTACGGAAGGCACTAACTACTCATAGGTATAGTTAGCAAATGAAAGATTTTAATACAGAACAAACAATGTATTTACCTTAATAGTCATAATATATATATCAGTTCGTGACACCAATTCTTACAAATTTCAAAACTCCGCCATCTCTCTACCCACGTCCACCACTGCTGGCGGCTCACCTCCAACTGCGCAACGCTACGCGCTGTTAGCATCCAGCTGCCGCTGCCCGTTACTACAATGGCAGACAACAATGCAAACTAGCCACAGACTGCATACAGCACAGCCAGTGATTTTTCATACAGAGCGCTATGTGGCGGCGGCGTTACCAATAAAAAAACCTAAACAGCCTACTTACATAGCCCCCATGCTCCTCACAAAAAAATTTACAAATTGTTTTGGGCAGTGGCCAATACAGATCTGAAAATTTTTTTCATAATTACAATGACAAAGAAATGAAATGCAAACACTTATCGATACAATGTTGGTCAAAACCTAAAATTTTCACACAGTCCATAAAGACAGTCCTGATCATTCATCAAAGTAAAATTACAGTGTTTTTCTCAAAGTGTGAGTAGTAAAAGAAAATGCACACGGAAGTAGTGGATTTCCATGCAGTCTTGAAGAAGTAGTGTTGTCCTTCCAACGGAAAGACAGTGCTGACTCTTGACATGCAGACAGGTAATGGGCCACAACAGAGCAAACCCACAGCAGAGTCAGTCGAAGTTTTAAAGAATATTGGTAGGTAGGTCGTCACAGAGTAGACCCATTGTAGTCCTGGTAGAGATTACGGTATTGGTGGGCCACCAGAGGTGCAGACCCACTGCAGTCCTTGTAGAAATAATGGTATTGGTGGGTCATCAAAGGTGTAGACCCACTGTAGTCCTTGTAGAGATTATGGTATTGGTGGGCCACCAGAGTTGCAGACCCACTGCAGTCCTTGTGGAGATGGCTAGCAGCCATCTGTTGCGACTGTGCAGGTGCACAATCACCATCGAAGAGTCTTGCGGAGAATATAGCAAGTCCATAACCACCACTTGTGCACTCACAAAAATTGTTTTTGAAATGTCCTTAGAATGAGCAATGCTGTTAACCAGTCCCTTACTGAATTATCAACACATGTGCAAACACTAACAGTCCCTACTTCTCACATATTGTCCATATACTATGACCAACAGAAACGTGTGCAGTGAAATGTAACTTACAAATTACTTAACTTGATCAACTATTGTCAATTACAATTTTATAACATAAGAATACAATAAAAAAGGTACAAAATCATTATCATTAAAGAACATAACAATACAGATAACATTTTAGTAATAGGGGCTTTACAAAAGAATCGAAATAACAAATACATCAGTGTTACAAAAATTATGACATAAGTACATACATAAAAGATCAGAATAACTTTTGAAACATCAACTTCACACATGAGCATTAGAACAAAACGGAATAAATAATGTGTAAACATCTTTATGAAGTAAATAACATGTTATTAATGCAAATTATATTTGAGGAAAACCTGTATTCCTCATCATAGGAAATGTAGCTTAGTATTAGAAGAGAAAAAATTCTATGAAACAGTACACAGAGACAGGAAGAAAACAAATACACAAGGGTACACAAACACATAGTGGGATAACACAAGAGGAAAGGGCAGGGTTTGTTTTCAGTGTAACATTTGGTACTGGAGTCCAACCCAAAACTTCATTCCATAGATCGCCCCTCTTATTTCAACATTTGCTCCAGCCAAAAAAAATCCTATCCAAGCATGCTTTCTGTATTCTGTTCTCATTCTCTTTCAAAAATAGTTTTCCTCCACTGTACACTACTTTTTTTTGGCCAAACCATTTTCTTATAGCTTCCCAATGCTTTTCTTCCAATTCATCATAGTTAGTTTCTTATATAGTGTACCCCTTCTTAAGCTAAGTTAAATCTACTGAGCTCAGATGCTTAACTAAGGGATGAGGCAATGCAGCAGCACAAAGCAATTTACACAAACAGCAATGTTAAAAAATGGAAATTGGTAAAGCAATTGCAATGTTACAACTAATACAAGGCGCTGTGCAGCAAACAAGAGAAA
The DNA here is from genome assembly GCF_023897955.1 of Schistocerca gregaria. Taxonomy (NCBI): domain Eukaryota; kingdom Metazoa; phylum Arthropoda; class Insecta; order Orthoptera; family Acrididae; genus Schistocerca; species Schistocerca gregaria. The sequence goes on from NC_064921.1 coordinate 434,101,055, forward strand.
CAAATCCCTAGTAAAACTGGCTTAACAGAGTAATACAAAGTCAAATTCAGTAACATTACGCCTGGCACACAGCAGCAGCAAATGCAATAGCTTATAACTAAACATGACAAAGCTCAAGCAGAAAAAAATATAACAGTTTTATCCCCTACGTGCTCCTTATCACTTAACTGCGTGATTCTTTGTGCAAGACGTTTGTACAAGGGATGCTGGATAATGGTCTCTGAGTGAAGCCGGTTGCATATTAAAGAAACTTAACGCTGTTATATAATATAGCGGCGGGTTATTAAGTTTTGACTTGTTTCTTCGTAGACGTCTATCAGTCTACTTCTCAAGACTAAACACTTGATCTCAGGCTTTACCTAAAAACTAACAGAACATCATTAGATAAATAAATAAGTCCTCGAAATTTATAAGTTATTGATGACGAAAAGAACTCTGTCCGTAGAAATCAGTTACCAGAGACGTAATGGTAAGAAGATCCGGTTCGCAGGAAAGAACGCAACGTATCGTGATGCAAGACGTTGTCTACCGTATGTACCAGAGACGTCTCTCAGGTTACAGGAAGCTCCAGAACCGGTACAATCGGGGTCGCCGAGAGAATCTCGAAACCTGGACCTGAAAGGTAGCTCGGGTTACAGAGAATGGCTGCCACGGACACTGAGCAGGGCTCGACAGTTTGTTCCTATTGGCTGAGGTGCAGATCCATCCACTACACATATCATACAACGCGTCCAGAGTTATATAGGGCAACAATAAGTGATTCATTCGTTTTCGAAGTTCCGTATTTTTCAATCACATGTACAAATTTAACTGATGCATGACTATAATTGTAAACTAACCGAGTTTGCATTGTGCCCACAGATGGCGTTGCGAGTGAAGTGCGTTGACAAAATGGAGACAAAGCAAGAAAAGAGTTTTTGTGTGTTAGAATATGTGAGATGCTTATCTGTTATAAAAGTGAAGCGTGCGTTCGGAACGAATTATCGAAAATAAGTATGCTGTAAACTCAGCAACGTACGCTGCAATCGACAATTTAGGGACACCGGTTGTCTCTGTAGACTGAGAGGTACTGGTCGACTAGGCGTGCCAGATGCAACCGTGGAGTGGAGGAAAGTTTCGTACACAGTCAAGCAATGAACATGGAATACCGCAAAACAAACTGTGTGGAAGATTTTGCGATGGTGGTTACATTTCAAACCGCCTGCAGCTAATGCAACCACTAAGACCAGAAAATAATGGCCGGCGGTTTCGATTTTGCATCATAATGCAGGAAGCACTCGAGAATGTACAACTAAGCTAGTATCCAGCAAAAAGCAACCTTTCATTTATCTAGAAAAGTTAATCGCCGCAATGTGAAATGTGGTGCACTGAACATATTCATGAAATTGTGGCGCATGAATCTGATCCGCCGAGGGATAATGCCTTCTGTACAGTATCACAAACGAAGCTGTAAGAACCACTTTTCTTACGTGAGAAGACTGTGACAAGTACCTCTTACCTCCATACAGTGAAGTTGTGGTTGTTTCCAAAACGGATGCTGATTCCGAGAATTTCATCTCCCAACAAAACGGGCGCCCCTCTTTGGAACTTCGCTGTTTGCGGCTACCTAAACGACGAACTTGCGCATCGCGGGATTGGCACCAGTGGTGAAGATGATACGGCTCATTACATGACTTTGCTCCCCCCTCCACTCTGCCCCCCCCCCCCCCCCAGTCCCCTGCATCCCCTCCAGGTCTGCCCTATCGTCTTGTCACTTTTTCCTTTGAGGATACATTACGGACCGTGTTTACGTACCCCCACCCTGCCAAGGGCACAGGAATAGCTCAGAGATCTCATCATTGCTGTTGTGATGACAATTGAATGAATCTTGCACTATGTCGTGTGACCTGAGGGGCACTATAGAATATTTGTTGAGTGCAAAATGCGAGCTTGGCGAATTTACGGTTATACGCATGCATCAATCGTATTTGTACATGTAATACTCTAGGAAACATGGAGCTCTGAAACCGATTGAATCATTTATAGTATCCCTGTCCTTTGTAAGAACTTCATGTCTTACGGCCAACAAATACTTCTCGAATGACGGCATAATTGCAAACATCATGTAGCTGTACAAATATTTCATTAATATGTTTATTAACATGTTTTGGAATAAAGCCATTTTAAACAGTCAAAGCTGTCATAGAGCGATAATAAGGTCTTGAAAACCCCTCTTAATACACAGAATTTAGTTTGTTACTCCTAATGTTCGTATCTCTGAACGTACAATGAGAGCAAAAAGATTGGCCGGCCCGAATAATTTTGCGCATGCCCAAGTTCAGGAGTGCCGGTGTTCACGACTCTAGCGGTCTGTGGAGCATCAGCTTGGTGCTACACCGTCAAATAGAAGCAGTATAATAGTCACGATACAATATATGTCGAGACTCATTACAATTTAACTTATCGTATCATTTCTTTCGAAAATCATTATTCGAGCCCATAGAAACGGTTGAAACATATTAACTCCACACCGGTAGAATTACTACAACGAATAGCGTTCCAGGTCTGTTTCAGTGGGTTAGTGGAGCTGGCATGGTAGCTCAGCGTGTTCGGTCAGAGGATATTCAAATGTGTGTGAAATCTTATGGGACTTAACTGTTAAGGTCATCAGTCCCCAAGCTTACACCTAAATTATCCTAAGGACAAACACACATATCCATGCCCGAGGGAGGACTCGAACCTCCGCCGGGACCAGCCGCACTCGGTCAGAGGAATGGCTGCTCTCTGTAACGAAAAGAAACTGAGTGAAATATTTAACGATCATCCATAATAGGTCATAGTACAATTATGAGGCATCGTACGCCGCATTTGAACAGCCAGTAGACGTGTAAAGATTTTCATATCACAATTCAACAAAGTTAATGCTCGGTAGCTCGTAATACGTTATCCTCTGCGACGGTTGCGGATTGGGATGATGACACCTTCTACAGAGGCAGCCGAAAGTTGCACCTCTGCCGTCATGAGCTCTTGACATACGATAGTCCAACTGGGTACCAACAGCCTCTGGAATGTCCTATAAAACTCCAGGGGTAACCCATTCGGTCCTGGCGACTTATTGGTTGCCCCTTTTCCTATGGCATCCAGCTCTTGTTCTTAAGTCACTGGTTCTAGCAGTTCCTGTTGGACTTGCGGAGTAACCGTGGCGTGCGTCAAACAAGCGACAGCAGCAATGATCTCTGGCTCAAATGGTTCATATGGCTCTGAGCACTATGAGACTTAACATCTGAGGACATCAAACGCCTAGAACGTAAAACTACTTAAACCTACCTAACCTAAAGGCATCACACACATCCATGCCCGAGGCAGGATTCGAACCTGCGTCCGTAGCGGTCGCGCGGTTCCAGACTGAAGAGCCTAGAACCGCTGGGCCACCACGGCCGGCAATGATCTGTGGATCAGATCTCATCTCCACGAACAGGTGAGAATAATGGTTAAAGTATGCATTGCTTATGCCTCTCTGCGTGACGTGACAGACGCCATATTCTGTCGTCACCTCACGGATCAAGGTTCTGTGTCTGCGCTTTCGTTCCATGGCTATTTGGCACACGGAGAGCGGTGCGTTGGTGATTCCAGCAGTTTGACGTGTACGAATGGTGGCCTCTTACAAGTGGTGACGTGTCAACGTCACAATCTTCGCTTTTGCTCGGTTGACAGACATCTGGCGGCGGTCCGGTGATGGGGGCATAACGGAACATTCCCTGAAGACGGCGTAGTAGAACTCTGCGGTGCTGCGCCTCCACGTGGCAGCTTCCCTACTAAACGTCTTCAAGGCGCGTCGAAGGCTCGGCTCGGCACAGTGCGCGAACCCCGGTCTATCAGGATATACGAGGTCGCATGTGTCTGCCAAACCGAGCTCGCAAATGACAGTACGGAGTGCTGGGCATGGTGAATGATGAGGAATTTCATCCTTTGGAGATTGTGTACAATTAAAATCGCCCCGGATAACCAGATCATCAATCCTGCCTGGGCATAATTGCGTTAATTTCTCAGTAAAGAATAACGAACGTCCACGCCTCTCACTTGAGCTAGACGGTGCGTAAACATTGACGAGATGTATCCCTTGGACCATAAGCGTCATGGCCCCGGCATTCGGCAGGTACCGTACATCGACCGCTATTAAAACTTTTTCCCGAAGTACTGTGACGCCACTGCCCTCATCCGACGGATGTGATATGCATGTCGTATACCCGGAGATGTCCAGAAAGCCAAGAACATATACGGCTTGCAATAAGACCACTTCAGTGTCGGCCGTATAAAGTGTGCCGCGCAACAATGACAGCTTCGCGCGCGACCGGACGGTATTGGTATTGATAGTCCCGAATGGATATGACTGCCATTGGCCCGCTAAGGCAGGGAAGTCAGCAACGTAAGTAGTGGTGACGAGTTTGATCAGCCAAACGCCACCCTGTCGTCTCTAGTATCATGCTGTCCGCATGAGATGAGGGAGGGTGGAGGGGGAAGGGTGTAACTCCCCCTCTTCTGCATTTGCTGTGCCCGCCAAAGAATCGTCTTCCTCGTCTTCTGCCCATGAGTCGCCGGAGGAATTGTGGCTGTGGTACATCGGCTACCGAAGAGACCGTTATCGTGGTTCCTCGCGTCTGTGACGGTGTTCCATCGCCCCCTCCATCCCCGAACGGTTGGCCAGAAGAAGTATCATTCATCGTCTTAGCTCCTAAGAATGGAGCAGTGTCGGTCGACGACTCCGTACCAGGAGCGTTCAAGACACTGTCGAAATCATTACGATCGTGTGTATCCGTCCGTCAGACGGTGTCCGTCGGCGTTTCTGCTTCCGGCCGTGCATCTCCGTGTCAGAATGTGAGTGTAGATCCAACTCCTCGGCGCCATCCGAGAGGAAGGCTTGGTTCGGCATGAATCGTGGATCAACATCCATTTCTCGTTGTGCTGCGGCAGTTGTTCGGGTTTTTATCTACCGACTCCCTCTGCAGCGAGCGGGCGGTATGTGTCCGAGTGTGTGCGGTGGTAATCTGTCCCGATCACCACCGCCAGATATCGAAGGTGCCGTCGCTTGCGCATGTAATAGGTAGACTCGAAGGAGTAACATGGTGTACCGCTTTTCCTGATGGAATTTGAGTGATCCGCCGTTGGAGAGAATCAGGGCGAACATGACCCTTCAGTCCACATCCTGAGCTTGTGGGCGGTTATTCATCGTACATGGTAACTGCACGACAACCGGCAATGTTGAAATATAAAGGAACATGCTTCGTGAGTTCGATTTTGACCTGTCTTACTCCACTGCATTTGGAATGCATTGTAAAAGTCTGCAACTTCTCAGCCATGTGGTTAATGACAGTCCCGTACAGGCTTAAGAGCAGAGATAACGGAATAGTTAGCTATCTTAAAAGGTAGCTCGAATACCCTGAGGGTCCTTATGCCTCGTCCTGCATGTTCAACGGTAACAGCGCCGATATATCCATCTGAGTGCCTAAAGTGGAGTTTGTTGGCAGCACCGGTAACCACATTCGTGCACGCTTCTTCGTTATACATCTTAACATTGACAACACTGGCCGTGATCGAAAAGTGAATACCGATGATGTCCTGTGGATCTAAATGTCGTTCATCACGCAAGAAGTGGGACGTAATATTGATAAGTGTTCTTCCTATAGGAATTCGCCATGTTACTTCAATGAACTTGTAAGCGAGTCGCGCTCGCGTACGCCACTAGAACGGAGGAACTCTCGCCACTCAGCCTTTCAAACAGATATAAAAATGCTCGTCGTTGTAGTAATTCTAACGACGTCAGGTTCTCATATTTCACCCGTTCCTACGTGCTGGAGTAGTGATTTTCAAAAGGAATGATACGATGAGTTAAATTGCAATGAACCTCGCTCGACATATACTGTACCCTAACTATTGTATTGCTTCTATTTGACGACGTAAACACCTAGCTGAAGCTCCACAGATAGTACACCAGCTTTTACATTCCAATCTCTGTTTTTTAACATTTTAGATACGCATCACCGTTTTACCGTCATTTACACTGATCGCTCCAAACAGGAGAATTTCCTTGGCTGTTCTGTAGTGTTCCCTGATGATGTTACCCGGATTCGCCTCCCTGATGAATATACCGTTTTCGCAGCGGAGCTCCACGCGATCCTGAAGGCACTGGAGCGGATGAATGGTGTTCGGGGCAATCGATTTCTCCTCTGCTCCGATTCTCTTAGCGCCTTACAATCATTGCAGAATCTGTACCGAACTGAGGAGATGGTCCAGCTAATATATGACCAACTGTACTTGCTCCAACGGCGAGGTAAGGAGGTGTCCTTCTGCTGGGTGCCTGGCCATGTAGGAATATGGCGCAATGAACAGGCCGATCGGGCTGCCAAGGAGGCCTGCGGAGAGCACGATGTGGTCCAGTGTCCTATTCCCTTGCAGTCTGTCACCTCTGCACTCCACAAGAAGTGCATGGAGCTGTGGGAGGAAGAATGGCTGGCGGTGACGGCCAGTAAACTGCGGTTGGTGAAGCCAACAACTCGGCCGTGGCGTTCCTCCTGTCGGTTGCTCAGGCGGGAAGAAGTTACCCTCACGCGTCTTCGGGTTGGGCACTGTCCACTCACACATAGCTTTTTATTACGCGGGAGGATCCCCCGTTTTGTGATGCTTGTGGTGTGCACATCTCTGTCCGGCACATTTTAACAGACTGCATTTTATACCGTGATGCACGGGCAGAAGCACAAGTTGATGGGGATCTGCCCTCTGTTTTAGCTAATGATGAGACGTGTGTCTAGGGTTTTTGAGTTTTGTGATATGTCTGGACTCTGGCCTAAACTTATAGGGTGGAGGTTTTAGTGCATTGCAAAGTGGCTGGCTCATCCCTTATTTCCTTGCGGTCATCCAGCCCCTTCCATCTGCTATACTGTTTTAGCTCCCTCTACCACATTCTTCCTGTGCTGTCCATGCCTTACTGCTGGCGGCATGCTTCGTCCCACGCTTCGGTGTGGGTAGGCACATATTTTTCCAAGCTTGTTACCTGTGTTTTATGTTCTGTTTTATCTTACTGTTCTGAGTCCTTTCCGTCTCAATCTGTTACTGAGCGGGCGCTGTTAAGACCTTGCCGTCGTGCGCCCATAAACCCTCTCCATCATCATTCACAGATCGCTAGAGTTGTGAACACTGGCACTTCTGAACTTGGGCATGCACAATTATCTGTTGTTGGACTGAATTGTTGGGGCTGAACGATCTTTTACCTCTCATTGTACATACACAGTTCGGTAAACGACATATTGTCTGGCGCAGGTCCAAATAATAAAGGCCCTGTTCGAATTATAAAAGTGAACACATGACCGCTGGGAAGCTGCAGTTTGAATTAATTTTATTCAAAGACTAGTTCTGACAGCATTATTATTTTGAGTAATTATCTCACGAATCCACATGAAGTGTAAAAGCATTTTATAGCGTACCAGAACTGTTAGTCGTAAACAGTCCTGAGCAAACAGAAAGCGACATGGTCGATGCTAGGGTCAGTGATCACAAGGTCGTTGTAGTGAGACTGGATACCCAAAAAATTAACGCAAAATATTATTAGTTAAGATAGCAGATAATAATTTCTTTGATGACTTACTAAGGGACAGTCTCCAATCTTTCGTAACTGTGCAAGCGTAGCTCAGAAGTCGATCAAGTTCAGAGAAATAGCATTGGCAGAAATTGAGAGTTTCATTAGCAAGAAAGCAATGAGAAACGAAGCACACAACAGGTCGCGACGATGTTGCACAGCCAACAAGAAAAGCATGCAAGATTTAAAAGAACGTAAAATCTCCAATATTGGCTATGTTTCACAGAAGCTTGAAATTTAGCGACGCTTTCTGTGCGAAATGCTTTTAACAGTTTCCACAGAAAAACTCTGTCTCGAAATCAGGCAGGAACTCCGAAGAGATTCTGATCATATATAAAGTATACCAGTGGCAACACACAATCAACACCTTCAGTGTGCGATAGCAATGGTAATGCTACCGACGACAGTGCCCTAAAGAGGAGTTACTAAACATTGTTTTCCACTATTCCTTCACCAAGAAAATGTAGTAAATATTCCAGAATTCGTTTCAAGAACAGACCCACTGTATAGTGAAGCAACTTCAGTCGCTCAATAAGGGAGAGTCTTCCGCTCGAGACTGTATAACAGCTAGGTTTTTTTCTTCGGAATATACCGATGAAATAGTTTCATTTTTAGCAATCATATACAAGCGTTCGCTCGATAGAAGACCCATACCTAAAGACTGGGAAGTTGCTCAGGTCACACCAATGCACAACAATGAAAATAGGAGTAATTCGTTTAATAACAACCCCATATCACTAACGTCGGTTCGCAATAGAATTTTGAAACGTATACTGTATTCCGACATTATGAAATGCCTCAAAAATAAATAAACAAATAAAATAAAACACGTCTTCAGGACGGATTCAGGTACATCGTTCTTATGAAACGCAACTGGCTCTTCATTCACCACGAAGTAATGTTTGTTATTGGCAGGGGATCTCAAGTTGATTCCACATTTCTGGATTTGAATACTTTTGGCACCGTTACTAATAAGCATCTTCTAATCACATTGCATCCCTATGGAGCATTGTCTCAGTTGTGATTTCCTGTAAGGGAAATCACAGTTCATAGTAAGTAACGGGAAGTCATCGAGTGAAACATAAATAAAATCTGGGGTTCCCCAAGGAAGTGTTATAGGCTCGCTGTTGTATATAAACGGTGTTCTGATCAACCCTCTTACACTGTCAGCCGACGATTCTGTCTTTTATCGTTTAGTAAACTCGAGAGAAGAACAGAACGAATTTAAAAATGATTTACCCAAGATATCTCTATGACGCGAAAAGCGACAATTGACCGTGATCAATGAAAAGTGCGGTGTTCTCCACGTGCGTACTAAAAACTTCCTTTAAATTTCGGTTACATGATAAATAATACATATTTAAGTATCTATGGATCACGAACAACTTAAATTGGAACCATAACATAGAACACAGAAAATGCTCCGCGGGAGGCGAACCAAAGAAAGCGTTTTATAAGCAGATGGAACAAATTTGCATAAGAGACAGAGCACACTGGGCTTGTCCATCCTCTTCCGGAGTACTGTTGCGCTGTATGGGGTCCTTACCTGATTGAACTGACGGCGCACATCGAAAAAGTTCAAAGAAGGGCAGCTCGTTCTGTATTATCGCGAAACAGGAGAGAGAGTGTAACGGATATGGTCAGCGAGTTGGAGTGACAGTCATTAAAACGAATGTGTTTTTCGATAAGGTGATATTTTTTTCACGAAATGTCCATCACCAACTTTCTCCTCCATATGCAAAATTTTTTGTTGACTCCCGCTTACATAGGGTGAAATGGCCATCGAGACTAGATAAGAGAAATCAGAGCTTGCACGGAAATACACTGGTGTTCCAAATTAAAGCAACAAACGGAAATTTTGCAAGGTTGCCTTTATTTTGACACAAAACAGTGTAAATAGGTGATAGTAAAGGAGAAACAATGTAATATAGAAGTAAACATCTGCAATATGAATATGTTGTTGTTGTTGTTGTTGTTGTCTTCAGTCCTGAGACTGGTTTGATGCAGCTCTCCATGCTACTCTATCCTGTGCAAGCTGCTTCATCTCCCGGTACCTACTACAACCTACATCCTTCTGAATCTGCTTAGTGTACTCATCTCTCGGTCTCCCTCTACGATTTTTACCCTCCACACTGCCCTCCAATGCTAAATTTGTGATCCCTTGATGCCTCAAAACATGTCCTACCAACCGATCCCTTCTTCTAGTCAAGTTGTGCCACAAACTTCTCTTCTCCCCAATCCTATTCAATACCTCCTCATTAGTTACGTGATCTATCCACCTTATCTTCAGTATTCTTCTGTAGCACCACATTTCGAAAGCTTCTATTCTCTTCTTGTCCAAACTAGTTATCGTCCATGTTTCACTTCCATACATGGCTACACTCCAAACAAATATTTTCAGAAATGACTTCCTGACACTTAAGTCTATATTCGATGTTAACAACTTTCTCTTCTTCAGAAACGCTTTCCTTGCCATTGCCAGTCTACATTTTATATCCTCTCTACTTCGACCATCATCAGTTATTTTACTTCCTAAATAGCAAAACTCCTTTACTACTTTAAGTGTCTCATTTCCTAATCTAATTCCCTCAGCATCACCCGATTTAATTTGACTACATTCCATTATCCTCGTTTTGCTTTTGTTAATGTTCATCTTATATCCTCCTTTCAAGACACTGTCCATTCCGTTCAACTGCTCTTCCAAGTCCTTTGCCGTCTCTGACAGAATTACAATGTCATCGGCGAACCTCAAAGTTTTTACTTCGTCTCCATGAATTTTAATACCTACTCCAAATTTTTCTTTTCTTTCCTTTACTGCTTGCTCAATATACAGATTGAATAACATCGGGGAGAGGCTACAACCCTGTCTCACTCCTTTCCCAACCACTGCTTCCCTTTCATGTCCCTCGACTCTTATGACTGCCATCTGGTTTCTGTACAAATTGTAAATAGCCTTTCGCTCCCTGTATTTTACCCCTGCCACCTTTAGAATTTGAAAAAGAGTATTCCAGTCAACATTGTCAAAAGCTTTCTCTAAGTCTACAAATGCTAGAAACGTAGGTTTGCCTTTTCTTAATCTTTCTTCTAAGATAAGTCGTAAGGTCAGTATTGCCTCACGTGTTCCAACATTTTGACGGAATCCAAACTGATCCTCCCCGAGGTCCGCATCTACCAGTTTTTCCATTCGTCTGTAAAGAATTCGCGTTAGTATTTTGCAGCTGTGACTTATTAAACTGATAGTTCGGTAATTTTCACATCTGTCAGCACCTGCTTTCTTTGGGATTGGAATTATTATATTCTTCTTGAAGTCTGAGGGTATTTCGCCTGTCTCATACATCTTGCTCACCAGCTGGTAGAGTTTTGTCATGACTGGCTCTCCCAAGGCCGTCAGTAGTTCTAATGGAATGTTGTCTACTCCGGGGGCCTTGTTTCGACTCGGGTCTTTCAGTGCTCTGTCAAACTCTTCACGCAGTATCGTATCTCCCATTTCGTCTTCATCTACATCCTCTTCCATTTCCATAATATTGTCCTCAAGTACATCACCCTTGTATAAACCTTCTATATACTCCTTCCACCTTTCTGCTTCCCTTCTTTGCTTAGAACTGGGTTGCCATCTGAGCTCTTGATATTCATACAAGTGGTCCTCTTCTCTCCAAAGGTCTCTTTAATTTTCCTGTAGGCAGTATCTATCTTACCCCTAGTGAGATAAGCTTCTACATCCTTACATTTGTCCTCTAGCCATCCCTGTTTAGCCATTTTGCACTTCCTGTCGATCTCATTTTTGAGACGTTTGTATTCCTTTTTGCCTGCTTCATTTACTACATTTTTATATTTTCTCCTTTCATCAATTAAATTCAATATTTCTTCTGTTACCCAAGGATTTCTAGCCCTCGTCTTTTTACCTACTTTATCCTCTGCTGCCCTCACTATTTCATCCCTCAGAGCTACCCATTCTTCTTCTACTGTATTTCTTTCCCCTATTCCTGTCAATTGTTCCCTTATGCTCTCCCTGAAACTCTGTACAACCTCTGGTTCTTTCAGTTTATCCAGGTCCCATCTCCTTAATTTTCCACATATGTAAACAAAAAATATTCGTCTTTTTTTTCAGCTTAACGGCTCTGCACACGAGCTCCGACAACTGGTTGATGTGCCCAGTATGGTGTGTGACCACCTCCGGCAGCAATACAAGCTCGATAACGATGGGGCATGCCGTGAATAATGTCATCAATCTCATGATGAGGCAGTAATGCCCATTCTTCCAGTAGAGCTGCTCGCAAGTCTTGGAGAGTGGTTGGTGGATGCTGACGTGATACAACTTTTCCCGGTAGTTCATCACAGACATCCTCTATGGGATTCAAATCGGGAGAGCGAGCAGACCACGTCATGCTTGCAACATCTTCCGTTTCCAAGGAAACATCAACCACCGGTGCTGTATGAGGTCGAACATTATCGTATTGCCATTATGAAGTCTGGGACGATATCAGCAAGCAACAACCACACATGAGGTCCCATGATCTCGTCACGATGCCCAACAGCAGTTAAACCTTGCCGATTCACCCGTAAAATTTCATCAAGAGGCGTTCGAGTGGTCAACATCATCCCTGCCAACACCATTAGGGATGCCCGTCGATACTGGTCTCTCTCCACAATATTTGGGTTTCGAAATCGTGTTCCACATTCCCTCCAGATTCAAATGCGTCGAGAATCATTCTCCAGACCTTTGTAACTCATTTGTGAAAAGAGCATTGGTCCACTGTTCGACCGTCCAGGTAACATGTTGACTGCACGCTAGACGTTCCCTTCTGCACCAGAGTTACACATGCAGCAGGTCTTCGATAGTGAAGGCCATTCTGTCGAAACCTTCTGTACACCGTTTGTGTTGATACAACACATCCAGTGGATTCTGCGAGGTCATACACCAGTTGCCATGCAGTATCAAGGTGGTACCGTCGTGCCGTAAGCCAAATAACGGTCTTCTCTTTCTGATATCACACGTGGTCGGCCCTGCCCTGGTCTTCGGGGTAGTGTTTCGGTCTCTATAGACTATCACTACAGAAACAACGGAACGATTCACATTGAGCCACAGGGCCACATCAGTTTGCGACTGTTCCGTTTCTATTCTTCTTATGACCCCCCACAGCAGACAGTCTGGTTGGAGTCTTTGTTTTGCCATATTGCACCATCTGTGACTTTATAAACAGGGATTGTGGATGTGGGACTACTACCCGACAAACACCACCCCGTTTGATAGGTGCTCTGACGCCATCATTGGCGTGGCTGTCCGTTGACTGGAATGCCATATTCATTTCAGCACAATATTGTACGGACATCTGATGACAGTTTGTGTGAATAAATCGTGACTTAGACACAAGACGGGGAAACAGCGGTTTGTTGCTTTAATTTTGGGCACCAGTGTATTTAGGTGTTCATGTTTCCCACGTGCGGTTCGAGGGTGGAACGGTCGGGAAACGGTTTGAAAATGGTTCTGTGAACCCTTTGCCAAGCACTGAAGTGTGAACTGCAGAGTAGTTATGGAGATGTAGATAACCCTATGGTAGATCATGATTTACTCATACTGGCTAATTATGGCGAACTATTGTCACCATCACTGAACATTAATGAATCACGGTAGATGATGACAATGGCTCGTCATAGTTAGCCAGTAGGATTCAACTGTGTTCGATCAGATGATAACAATCGCATCGGGACTATTCACCGAATAAACTAAAGTGATACTGCCTCACCGGCAGCCAGGATTTGCCTTACAAACAACAACAAGATACACAACAAATTGACATTAGCACTCTCTTATTGGCTAGACTCGCCCTTCATAGGTTTCACGTCCGTTTCTTCTAGCTTTAAGCGTAGGAACGAAGAAATACTCGTTCCACGTAGTCAGTATGTAAACATTTAGTTCTCCCCATTTCCACGTAAATGTTTAATAGTGAATTGTGTTTCTGATCACCTATAACGTGGTAAGAGTGGTTTTCGTGAACATGTATTCGATCTACGAGAGGTCTATCTGTTGATAATACATTTATCCCGATGTCCAGATATTCATCATGGTGATCTCTTCGAAGATACATTCCGAGAATTTTTCTGCTCCTACCATCTACTACAAAGAATACAGATGTTGCATGGATCTTGTGGGGAGCACATATCGTATTCGGAAACAGCTGATTTGTGTTGTTTTCTTTGTTACTCGGAGCAGAGCTCAACAGTCATAGTATAGCTTAAATGTCACAGGAATTAATTATGTCTTCCTGTGTCCGTGAAACGATACCCAAATATCACTTTTTCTCAAATGGGAGACAATTTATTGGAACCCAACACAGCGAATCGGTTGTCATTTTTAAGATTACGCCAATCTCGTTGAGGATGTAGGCAAGGGATTTTCATTCAATAAGATTTCCTTAATCATAATTTTTTGTCGAGGTCGTTAGAAACGTAGCCTTGGTTCCGTGTGGAACAGTATGGGGAAAGAAGTTCATGCCCTTATTTTTCAGCAACTATTTAGTCATCTACCGCAAATGATTTGGAGAAACCAAGGAAGATCTGATTGAGTCCGACTGAAAGGAAATTTTAGCCCTCCTCCTCCCAAGCTCCCAAGAGTCTTTGTGTCAAGTGCCCTAGAGAGAGAGAGAGAGAGAGAGAGGAACAATGCGTTGTTTGGTAGTGCAGCCTTTGTCGCGGCTCTGACTAAAGGCTAAATTCGGTAACTGGTGTGGCTATTCATAGAGCCAGCTCTCCACACAGTGCGTAACACTCTTATCTTTTAATTTATGTGTTATCAGTAGTAATACTGATAAGATTTCTGAAATCTGTCTTCGCAGCTAATATTATTCCCTGCAGCGTTTTACACTTTTTGGTATGTTTACACTTCTTACGTTTGGACATGTGTATAACAAATATCAGAAAAAATAAACGTCTCTATTCAGGTTGTACGAAAAACTAACAGTCGGCTTCCATTTCACGATTCCGAAAATATGTGAGGCAACAGAACCGATACATCGTTTTGCCAATAAACGGCTAGCTCTCCAATTGTATAATTACATTAATAAACAGGTCACGAATGCGATAATTACAAGATTGTTAATTACTATCGTTCATTTAGGTAGCAGATGTGGTAGAATGGAATGCGTAGTTTCGTTCGTCTAGCGTGAAAACATTAAGTTTATGAGTATGACTTCATGCCTTTTTTCACGTATACCTCTCGCAAACATAAAAAAAATAGGATTTCCTACATTGCAGTGTTACTGTCACAACCGTGTAGCTTCGAGAATCGTTTTAACAGCTTTAAGAACCAGCAGTAAACGGTTGTTCTATTGTATTCTCTCCTCTGCATTGTATCGAAATCGAGAAACACGGATTTAACTCAGGCTCTAGTTAGGAATTCAGTTACAACTTTAGCTAGAACCTTTTAATTTTCCTTCGATACGTCGCCATAAAAAAGTATTGAACATACAGCGAGATGTATATGAGATCTGGGGCAGCCATAAAACTGTCTATTTGTACTGCTGCGTCAACACGTCTAGTTGCATAAGAGCAGCATGTGGGCCATATGGGTGCCACGGAAACAACTGACAGACGATCAGCGAGCACCGCCGTCAAATAACCAGCAATTGAGATGCGGAACGTGGACGTTCACGGTTCTGGATTCCTTACTGATGGACAACCACATACTGCTAGCACATGTAAGAAAATCAGAATCCCTTGCACTCATTAACAGTCTGTTCATTGTGTTAAGCTTCTACACGTTAGCCAGCTGATTTTGCTGATTTTCTGTGTAATGCGGAGAGTGGTTGTAAAAATCGAATGAAATCAGCAGAAGGAATCACTCGTGAGCTCCAAAATACTACCAGAAGTCCAGCTAGCACAACGACTTTGCGCAGCGAGATAAAAAGAACAGAATGCAGTGGTCGAGCAGCTTCTCAGAAGTCGCACGTTTAGTTAACGCTAAACGATGCTGGAGGTGCTGTAAATAGTGATGCCTTTGGACAACGGAGAACTGGAAACGAGCGATTTGGAGTGATGAACCACGCTGTAACTTATGGCTATCCGATGAAATGGTTTGGACTGGGCGAATTCCTGGAGATCTTCACCTGCCATCATGTGTAGTTGCAGCAGTGAAGCACGGAGGACGCCGTGTCACAGTATGAGAGTGTTCTTCGTGGTAAAGGCGTGGTACCCTTATTGTGCTAAAAAAATTGCTAAGTACGTACTATATGATCACGTTTTACAGCATTGTGTACTGCGTATGGCAGAGAAACGGTGAGACAATGATTGTTTCAGTGTAACTATGCACCCTGTCAAAGCAGTATATGTGAGACAATGGTTTGAAGACAGCAACATTTCTGACACGTACGCCTGCCCAGAGTCCCGACCTTATCTCAATGGAGCACCTTTGAGACGAGTTAGAGTGTCAAGTTCACTCCAAACACCAACGTCCAAGATCACTACCTTCTCTGGTTTCTGCTCTTGGGGAAGGATGGCCTGTCATTCCTCCACAAACACTCTGACACCTCACTGAAAGTGTGCCCAGCAGAGTTGAAGTAACCACAAAGGTGAAAGGTGAACACACTGCATATTAATGTCTCTAATAGATGTCCGGATACATTCTGAGACCTTCACTCCATTTTTCACGGAGATATGTGCTAGCTATCAAGTTGAGGTTGCTCGAGTGTGCGCACTCAACTTCAAGTAGGAAACTGGGTCGGAAGATGTGCAGAGTGAAAAGGCCGTTAATACGAAGGAAAGCTACTGAGAAAATTTAGAGAACGGCATTTGAAGCTGACTGCAGAACGATTCTACTGCCGCCAACGTATACTCCGCTTAAAGATTACGAAGATACGGAGGCATATAGGCAGCGGTTTTTTCCTTGCTCTGTTTGCGACTAGATCAGGAAAGGAATCTAATACAAGCTATACGAGGTACCCTCAGCCGTGCACCTTACGGTGGTCTGCGATGTGTGAATGTATATGTAGAAGACTCCTCATTATTGTGATACTTTCGCATAGAGTTTTCAACGTCTGAAAACTACTAAAAATGTGGAGTTCGATACGTCCTGTTATCCAGATAAGTGTACACCATTCCACATTTCTTATTGATTGGATGGGTCGTTAGCGCTATACTCTCCAGCACGTATTTGCTGGCCAGCCACTGGCGCCTAAAATGAAGAGGTATTTACATTGCCTCTACTAATACCGCGTTTGTAAGAGTTGACTTCATCGCCCGAAGACAAGTCCAGGTACAGCTACATTGTGAAGTATGTGATTCACAGATATCATTACGCTAACATTGTCGTCCACAGCACAAACATACTCGATCCTGGTCGCAAGCAGTGTCCGATATATGATCAACAAAACATAGGGGTTGTCACACCCACCAGATACTGGTTACTGACTGGATTATGTTAATGGGCGGAAGACCTTGATGTGAGGAACCCCGCTGAGCTTGGAATCGAACCACATCCCCAAGAATCTGGCTAACGGTTTAAAATGAGATGTTTAATTTCTATGGTGAACACCATTCTGTGACACACGTCATTCTGAACTTCTCAGGGGAGATTATAAGGCCGTTTGAGTGCAACCTATCGTTCAACTCTATTACTGCATCTATCAGACTGGCAATTGGGAATACTCTGTGAAAATAGTTGAGTATAAGCACGCATCATCAGCATACTGCGGTATTTGAGAACTGGAAGAAATAGTTTCTTCGAGATATCTCGACTAACGAGTGTGTAATATGGTAAGCCTCTGCACAGGACCAAACGTCTTATAAATTATTCTAATATCTCCCGTATGTCGTTCTATTCGCGAGGCAAGTACTGACACTATATAGCCTTCTGACTGGAAATCCAATTCGTCTCAGTTTTGCTAAAAAAAATGCAGACTTTCACATTATCGCAAGCTGATGCCACTTCTAGGAATCTTGATATTAAGAGCCTCTTTTCTTGGAAAGCTAAGATAATGTCAGCACATAGAAATGTTATGTCGTCGATCGTTCTTCAACCCTTTAATAAAGCCAAACTGCGAGTGATGTAAGTAATTCGTTACTTTTCATCTATAGCTCAAGACAATTTTTGGTAAGTCTTTCAAGAGCTGTCTTCATACAAGAGGACGAGGCAATTGGTAGACATGGGGAATAAATCGTGTCACCTTTCCCAGGTTTCTGTATAGGCCTACTAAATTCAGTATACCTTTCCTCCATCAATTTATCCCTTCCCCACGTCTTCTGTATACCCAAAGAAGCAGTTCCAAAACTTCCAGGGATAGGTTCACAATGAACATAGTCAGCTCTTGGAGACGCATTCGTACAATTTTTCATAGCTGCCTGCAATTCATACCTGGTATATTGAGTTAATAGAGGATGATAGTATTTTGTCCCATGTGGAACAGCTATGAGGACTTCAGGGCAAGACTGAGCAGCCACGCTTGTCACGAATTCTTCTAACCACACAGTGTCCACTAGTGGAGATCTCACTTAGGCTTCGAACTGACTTCCAGACAAGTAGAATGGTGTATATCTTATTCAAGCTGTTACAGTAGTTTTCTCAAACCTCCTTTTGTGTTTCCTTCCGAAATCTTGTATTGTTCGCATCTAATGTTCTGTATTCTAGGAATCGCTCCAGTGTCTTTTCCCTATGATATTTAGCTAGGACTAATCTTCGTTTCGCCACAGCTTTGGAGTATAATTCCACCAGGGAATACATGGTTTCGTGAAATAAAACTCACTTTCCCGCTGGGCACAGAGTTTCTTCCCACAAGATCTGTGGCAGACATGAAGGTGGCAATAGTTTCCCCTGGCGTCGATAGCGGGGTATTTACCCGAGAAGTTCAGAATGCAAATACTAATGGGGGTATACCTTTCCTCCATCAGTTCCCACCTTCCCCACATTTCGCTGTGTACCCAAAGAAACAGTTCCAAAGTTTCCAGGGATAGGTTCGTGCCCCCATGAACCATGGACCTTGCCGCTGGTGGGGAAGCTTGTGCACCTCAGTGATACAGATAGCCGTACCGTAGGTGCAACCACAAAAAATGGTCCAAATGGCTCTGAGCAGTATAGGACTTAACTTCTGAGGTCATCAGTCCCCTAGAACTTAGAACTTCTTAAACCTAACTAACCTAAGGACATCACACACATCCATGCCCGAGGCAGGATTCGAACCTGCGACCGTAGCGGTCGCGCGGTTCCAGACTGTAGCGCCTAGAACCGCTCGGCCACCACGGCCGGCCGTGCAACCACAACGGAGGGGTATCTGTTGAGAGGCCAGACAAACGTGTGGTTCCTAAAGAGGGGCAGCAGCCTTTTCAGCAGTTAAAGGGGCAACAGTCTGGTTTATTGACTGATCTGGCCTTGTAACATAAACCAAAACGGCATTGCTGTGCTGATACTGCGAACGGGTAAAAGTAATGAAAAACTAAAGCAATATTTTTTCCGGGGGCATACAGCTTTACTGTATCGTTAAATGATGACTGCGTCCTCTTGGGTAAATTATTTCGGAGGAAAAATACTCCCTCATTCGGGTCTCCGGGCGGGGACTACTCAGAGGACGTCGTTACCAGGAGAAACAAAACTTGCGCTCTACGGATCGGGGCGTGGAATGTCAGATCCCTTAATCGGGCAGATATGTTAGAAAATTTAAGAAGGGAAATGGATAGATTAAAGTTGGATATAGTGAGAATAATTAAGTTCGGTGGCAAGAGGGAGAGGACTTCCGGTCAGGTGAATACAGGGTCGTAAATACAAAGTCAAATAGGGATAACGCAAGGGTGGGATTAATAATGAATGAGAAAGTAGGAACGCGAGTAAGCTACTATGAAAAGCATAATGAATGTGATATTGTAACAAAGATAGATACTAAGCCAACGCCAAACACTGTAGTACAAGTTTACATGCCAACTAGCTCTACAGATGATGAAGATTGAAGAAATGTATGATGAGACAATAGAAATTATTCAGACAGTTAAAGAAGATGTAACTTTAATTGTGGGGAGTAACTGGAATTCGATAAAGGGAAGGGAACTACACCAATGGCCATTAAAATTGCTACAGCCCCGAAGATAACGTGCTACAGACGCGAAATTTAACCGACAGGAAGAAGATGCTGTGATAAGCAAATGATTAGCTTTTCAGAGCATTCACACAAGGTTGGCCCCGGTGGCGACACCTACAACGTGCTCACATGAGCAAAGTTTCCAACCGATTTTTCATACACAAACAGCAGTTGACCGGCGTTGCCTGGTGAAACCTTGTTGTGATGTCTCGTGTAAGGAGTAGAAATGAGTATCATCACGTTTCCGACTTTGATAAAGGTCGGATTGTAGACTATCGCGATTCCAGTTTATCGTATCGCGACATTGCTGCTCGCGTTTGTCGATTTTCAATGACTGTTAGCAGAATATGGAATTGGTGGGCTCAGGAGGGTAATACGGAACGCCGTGCTGGATCCCAATGGCCTCGTATCACTAGCAGGCGAGATGACAGGCATCTTATCTCCATGGCTGTAACGGATCGTGCAGCCACGTCTCGATCCCTGAGTCAACAGATGGGGACGTTTGCAAGACAACAACCATCTGAATGAACAGTTCGACGACGTTTGCAGCAGCATGGACTATCAGCTCGTAGACCGTGGCTGCGGTTACCCTTGACGCTGCATCACAGGCAGGAGCGCCTGCGATGGTGTACTCAACGACGAACCTGGGTGTACGAATGGCAAAATGTCATTTTTTCTGATGAATCCAGGTTCTGTTTGGCGACATCGCGGTGAACGCACGTTGGAAGCGTGTATTCGTCATCGCCATACTGGCGTATCACCCGGCGTGATGGTATGTGGTGCCATTGATTACACGTGTCGGTCACCTCTTGTTCGCATTGACGGCACTTTGAACAGTGGACGTTACATTTAAGATGTGTTGCGACACGTGGCTCCACCCTTCATTCGATCTCTACGAAACCCTTTATTTCAGCAGGATAAGCACGACCGCATGTTGCAGGTCCTGTACAGGCCGTTCTGTGTACAGAAAGCACATTCTCCAGATCTCTCACAACTGAAAACGTCTGGTCAATGGTGACCGAGCAACTGGCTCGTCACAATACGCCAGTCACTACTCTTTATGAACTGTGGTATCGTGTTGAAGCTGCATAGGCAGCTGTACATGTACACGCCATCCAAGTTCTGTTTGTCTCAATGCCCAGGAGTATGAAGGCCGTTTTTACGGCCAGAGGTGGTTGTTCTGGGTACTGATTTCTCAGTGCGTGAAAATGTAATCACATGTCAGTTCTAGTATAATATATTTGTCCAATGAATACCCGTTTATCATCTGCATTTCTTCTTAGTGTAGCAATTTTAATGGCCAGTAGTGTAGTACGTGAATATGAATTCGGGGAAATGAAAGAAAGAGGAATCCGCCTGGTAGAATTTTGCACAGAGCATAATTTAATCATCGCTAAAACTTGGTTTAAGAAACCTTAAAGAAGACAGTATACGCGGAAAAGACCTGGAGACACCTGAAGGTTTCAGATTGGTTATAAGATGGTTAGGCAGAGATTTAGGAACCATATTTTAAATTGTAGGACATTTCCAGGGGAAGATGTGGACTGTGGCCACAATTTATTGGTTAAGAACTGTTGATTAAAACTGAAGAAATTGGGAAAAGGTAGGAAATTAAGCAGATGGGACTTGAATAAGCTGAAAGAACCAGAAGTTGCTGAGAATTTCAGAGGGAGAATTAGCCAACGGGTGTCTAGAATAGGGGAAAGGAATACAGTAGAAGGACTTGAACCTGAAAGCACTGTTGTAGAGTGGGAAGTGGACATAGATGAAGATGAGGTAGGAAATATGACACTACGAGACGGGTTTGACAGAGCTCTGAAAGATCTATTTCGAAATAACGTTCCGGGGTGAGACAACATTATGTGAGAACTACTGAAAACCTTGAGAGCGTCAGCCACGACAAAACTCTTCCATATGGTGTGCAAGATGTATGAGACAGGCAAATCGAGCGTAACTTGTGCAATATCAACGTAGACTCGATTTTCTGCAACGAGTATGGGAAGAAATTCATCACCAGTGGAATGTTCGCCACATCAGAAATGGTAGTCACATCGAACCGAAATGACACGCTTTTATGTGAAACTTGTGGTTGTTTACTACAAAATGACACACCTACCGATGCTGTAAGATATTTCAATAAACTGTTATGTCATTCCAAAGTTGTAAGTCCTTTTCGCTCACCCTGTTTAATAATGGAGGTAGAGTGTTTGGCGCTTGGTTCAAATTAATTTCCTGTCGAAAAACCGACCATATTGGTACCAAACAATTTTTATGGGTAGTTTACGCCGCCACATACGACTTGGTGTAAAAATCTAAAGAAAGGACAAAATTGCACTTGGTCAGTTGAGGCATAACCCCGTCTAGATGGGTTTCCACGCAGAACTAGTAGTGTGATTCACCCTATCGACAGTTTAAAAAGGGCAACAGTGATAAGCATTTTTCAGATAATTGCCCGACTATATGATTTCCGATAGCTTTTTGTTTTTTGTCACTTTAGGATTATCAGTGGAACATTTTGCTAAATTAGAGTCGTTTCAGCATTGCACACCACATTTTACAAATTTGTTCAAGAATGCCTGGTACACAGTGTAATATGCAGGACAACGCCCACAACTATTTCTTACTCGTCTCCAGTTTTGTCAAAATAAAAGTATTAATTATTGTAAGATGTCTGAATGCACTAGTTCTTTTATCAGGTGTGAATGGTGCAAGAAAAATGGTTGTTTTCATCATCCAATAGATTCATTGCGTTTTTGCGACGACTATAGGGAGCAGACAAGGAACTGTTTCATTGTTAGTAGAGTACACATTTTTCCAAAATCATCATAAGAACTGTGCTACAGGAAGTCAACAAACATAGGTTTTCTTTCTTCTGCTAGTCACTTGTGTAACAATTACATCTCTGCTCTTGTTTAGCTGTCGATATGAACTGCAAGTTATTCAATAAATTTATGATTTGAGACATTTCTGGTATTGTTTAAGTGCTTAAAATTCACTTTGGACGTCGTACTATGCAGCGCTACGTTCTCTTGTCACGTTTCGTCTGCTTATTCGCCGATTCGCGCGCTGGGCACGAAGGACTGCAGAAACCGCAGCTATTAATTGGTTCTTCGTGCGCCAAAATTAACTGTAACATTTTTTTAAAAATACTTGCATTGCGACTTACTAACTAGAATTTTGACACTGCATTTCTTTCTATGCATTCTTTTTGCGAGATAAATTTCAGAGTATCTTACATGTCGTATTGTGCCATTCGTTTGTCAGCCTCCATCTGGCTGGACCCTCTCTTCTGACCAAAGAAGAGTTTGGTGTACCCAGTGAAGATTCTGTACAAGCCAAGCTATAGGACGGCTAATTGCTAGTGCAAGCAGAACCTCTCTTTCGTTACAAGCGTACCTTCTTCCGACTCCTTCTTGCATGCAGTGCTCTAACAATACCCTTCCAAAACTACAGCATTCGTCTACAGTGTTCAGCCTTATTCCTTTAAGGAACAGTAAAAACTGTTCCCGTTCTGCGAGTGGCTATTACAAACCGGAATAGTATTCATTAAAGAAAAACAGTCTGAGAAATATTAAATACAGGTAAAAAAAAATCTGTGTGAAATCTTATGAGACTTAACTGCTAAGGTCATCAGTTCCTAAGTCTACACACTACTTAACCTAAATTATCCTAAGGACAAATACACAGAACCCTGCCCGAGGGAGGACTCGAACCTCCGCCGGGACCAGCCGCACAGTCCATGACTGCAGCGCCTCAGACCGCTCGGCTAATCCAGCGCGGCAAATTTAGGTCACGTGTCAGAAATTTAGAACATTACACCAATGACAAGCTTAACAAAAAAAACTTAGTTTATGTCCGTGAGTGTTTAGCTCAACAACAGGGTTGTAAAAGTGATTCGCAGATGAATACAGCCATTCCTGCTACTGCAACTACATTTTAATTCTCTCTTTATTTAGACCGTGTCATGCAGGAGACCCGGTGATTCGCTGCCGAGTCTCCGGCAGCAGGTGAGTCAGACAGACATCCTCCGGCGTGCGACATTCCGCGGCACGCAGGCGGAAGCGAGCCGACAAGCCCCCGTGCTCACGGCCACGCCACGGCACGACACGCCGGAAACCGCGCTCCTCCGCAGCTACCCGTCCTTCGTCCTGCTGCGATTCAAGCGTTTCGCTCTGAACAGAAAACAAGCGCGACTGTCAAAGGGAAGACTACAGATAAAGTTCCCCACAACAGCGGATCGCCCATGTAACTGGTGGTTATAATTAAAATGCAGCTACTCATCCCCCCCATGAACCATGGACCTTGCCGTTGGTGGGGAGGCTTGAGTGCCTCAGCGATACAGATGGCCGTACCGTAGGTGCAACCACAACGGAGGGGTATCTGTTGAGAGGCCAGACAAACGTGTGGTTCCTGAAGAGGGGCAGCAGCCTTTTCAGTAGTTGCAGGGGCGACAGTCTGGATGATTGACTGATCTGGCCTTGCAACATTAACCAAAACGGCCTTGCTGTGCTGGTACTGCGAACGGCTGAAAGCAAGGGGAAACTACAGCCGTAATTTTTCCCGAGGACATGCAGCTTTACTGTATGATTAAATGATGATGGCATCCTCTTGGGTAAAATATTCCGGAGGTAAAATAGTCCCCCATTCGGATCTCCGGGCGGGGACTACTCAGGAGGATGTCGTTATCAGGAGAAAGAAAACTGGCGTTCTACGGATCGGAGCGTGGAATGTCAGATCCCTTAATCGGGCAGGTAGGTTAGAAAATTTAAAAAGGGAAATGGATAGGTTAAAGTTAGATATAGTGGGAATTAGTGAAGTTCGGTGGCAGGAGGAACAAGACTTCTGGTCAGGTGACTACAGGGTTATAAACACAAAATCAAATAGGGGTAATGCAGGAGTAGGTTTAATAATGAATAGGAAAATAGGAATGCGGGTAAGCTACTACAAACAGCATAGTGAACGCATTATTGTGGCCAAGATAGATACGAAGCGCACACCTACTAAAGTAGTACAAGTTTATATGCCAACTAGCTCTGCAGATGATGAAGAAATTGAAGAAATGTACGATGAAATAAAAGAAATTATTCAGATAGTGAAGGGAGACGAAAATTTAATAGTAATGGGTGACTGGAATTCGAGTGTAGGAAAAGGGAGAGAAGGAAACATAGTAGGTGAATATGGATTGGGGCTAAGAAATGAAAGAGGAAGCCGCCTAGTAGAATTTTGCACAGAGCACAACTTAATCATAGCTAACACTTGGTTTAAGAATCATGAAAGAAGGTTGTATACGTGGAAGAACCCTGGAGATACTAAAAGGTATCAGATAGATTATATAATGGTAAGACAGAGATTTAGGAACCAGGTTTTAAGTTGTAAGACATTTCCAGGGGCAGATGTGGACTCTGACCACAATCTATTGGTTATGACATGTAGATTAAAACTGAAGAAACTGCAAAAATGTGGGAAATTAAGGAGATGGGACCTGGATAAACTGAAAGAACCAGAGGTTGTACAGAGTTTCAAAGAGAGCATAAGGGAACAATTGACAGGAATAGGGGAAAGAAATACAGTAGAAGAAGAATGGGTAGCTCTGAGGGATGTAGTAGTGAAGGCAGCAGAGGATAAAGTAGGTACAAAGACGAGGGCTGCTAGAAATCCTTGGGTAACAGAAGAAATATTGAATTTAATTGATGAAAGGAGAAAATATAAAAATGCAGTAAATGAAGCAGGCAAAAAGGAATACAAACGTCTCAAAAATGAGATCGACAGGAAGTGCAAAGTGGCTAAGCATGGATGGGTAGAGGACAAATGTAAGGATGTAGAAGCTTATCTCACTAGGGGTAAGATAGATACTGCCTACAGGAAAATTAAAGAGACCTTTGGAGAGAAGAGGACCACTTGTATGAATATCAAGAGCTCAGATGGCAACCCAGTTCTAAGCAAAGAAGGGAAGGCAGAAAGGTGGAAGGAGTATATAGAAGGTTTATACAAGGGCGATGTACTTGAGGACAATATTATGGAAATGGAAGAGGATGTAGATGAAGACGAAATGGGAGGTAAGATACTGCGTGAAGAGTTTGACAGAGCACTGAAAGACCTGAGTCGAAACAAGGCCCCTGGAGTAGACAACATTCCATTGGAACTACTGACGGCCTTGGGAGAGCCAGTCATGACAGAACTCTACCAGCTGGTGAGCAAGATGTATGAGACCGGTGAAACACCCTCAGACTTCAAGAAGAATATAATAATTCCAATCCCAAAGAAAGCAGGTGCTGACAGATGTGAAAATTACCGAACTATCAGTTTAATAAGCCACGGCTGCAAAATACTAACGCGAATTCTTTACAGACGAATGGAAAAACTGGTAGATGCAGACCTCGGGGAGGATCAGTTTGGATTCCGTCGAAATGTTGGAACACGTGAGGCAATACTGACCTTACGACTTATCTTAGAAGAAAGATTAAGGAAAGGCAAACCTACGTTTCTAGCATTTGTAGACTTAGAGAAAGCTTTTGACAATGTTGACTGGAATACTCTCTTTCAAATTCTAAAGGTGGCAGGGGTAAAATACAGGGAGCGAAAGGCTATTTATAATTTGTACAGAAACCAGATGGCAGTAATAAGAGTCGAGGGGCATGAAAGGGAAGCAGTGGTTGGGAAAGGAGTGAGACAGGGTTGTAGCCTCTCCCCGATGTTATTCAATCTGTATATTGAGCAAGCAGTAAAGGAAACAAAAGAAAAATTCGGGATAGGTATTAAAATTCATGGAGACGAAGTAAAAACTTTGAGGTTCGCCGATGACATTGTAATTCTGTCAGAGACGGCAAAGGACTTGGAAGAGCAGTTGAACGGAATGGACAGTGTCTTGAAAGGAGGATATAAGATGAACATTAACAAAAGCAAAACGAGGATAATGGAATGTAGTCAAATTAAATCGGGTGATGCTGAGGGAATTAGATTAGGAAATGAGACACTTAAAGTAGTAAAGGAGTTTTGCTATTTAGGAAGTAAAATAACTGATGATGGTCGAAGTAGAGAGGATATAAAATGTAGACTGGCAATGGCAAGGAAAGCGTTTCTGAAGAAGAGAAATTTGTTAACATCGAATATAGATTTATGTATCAGGAAGTCGTTTCTGAAAGTATTTGTTTGGAGTGTAGCCATGTATGGAAGTGAAACATGGACGATAACTAGTTTGGACAAGAAGAGAATAGAAGCTTTCGAAATGTGGTGCTACAGAAGAATACTGAAGATAAGGTGGATATATCACGTAACTAATGAGGAGGTATTGAATAGGATTGGGGAGAAGAGAAGTTTGTGGCACAACTTGACTAGAAGAAGGGATCGGTTGGTAGGACATGTTTTGAGGCATCAAGGGATCACAAATTTAGCATTGGAGGGCAGTGTGGAGGGTAAAAATCGTAGAGGGAGACCGAGAGATGAGTACACTAAGCAGATTCAGAAGGATGTAGGTTGTAGTAGGTACCGGGAGATGAAGCAGCTTGCACAGGATAGAGTAGCATGGAGAGCTGCATCAAACCAGTCTCAGGACTGAAGACAACAACAACAACTACTCATAAGGTCCAGTCTGGGCTGTAATTATCGCATGAGAGTGGAACTTGGTAGATTTGCTAATGTATGAATGCTGACTCGATTCACGCTGGAAAAAAATTAGGTCTAGTTTATTACACCAGTGCAAATCTGGCAGTGTGCAACATATCGGCTTCTCCTGTGCTCAAACTGAACAAAATGAGTAAGCAGCGGTTAATGGTAAAATCAACATTTCCCTTTCTCACTTGTTTGACCTTTTCTGTCCACGTCCCGTTCCTAACCCATTACACACTGAAGAGCCAAAGAAACTGGTACACCTGCCTAATATTGCGTAGGTCCTTCGCGAAGCACGCAGAGGTGCCGCAACACGACGTGACATGGACTGGACTAATGTTTAAAGTAGTGCTGGAGGGAAATGACACCATAAATCCTGCAGGGATGTCCATAAATCCGTAGCAATACTAGGGGGTGGAGATCTCTTCTGAACAACACGTTCCAAGGCATCCCAGACATGCTCAATAATATTCATGTCTGGGGAGTTTGGTCGCCAGCGGAAGCATTTACATCTGAAGAGTGTTCCTGGAGTCACTCTGTAGCAATTCTGGACGTGTGGAGTGTCCCATCGTCCTGCTGGAACTGCTGGAATTGCCTAAGTCCGTCGGAGTGCACGATGTGTATTAATGGATACAGGTGATCAAACAGGATGCTTGCGTCGTATCTAGACCCACCAGGGGCCGCAATCACTCCAAATGCACACGACCCACACTATTACAGAGCCTCCACCAGCTTCAGCAATCCCCTCGTGACATGCATGTTCCATGGATTGATGTGGTTGTCTCTATACCCTTTCACGTCCATCCGCGCAATACAATTTGAAACGAGACTCGTCCGACCAGGCAACATGTTTCCAGTCATCAGCAGTCCGATGTCGGTGTCGACGGGGCCAGTCGAGGCGTAAAGCTGTGTCGAGCATTCATCAAGGGTACACGAGTGGGTCTTCGGCTCCGAAACACCTTATCCATGATGTTTCGTTGAATGGTTTGCACGCTCACACTTGTTGATGGCCCAGCACTGAAATCTGCAGCGAAATGCGGAAGGGGTGCACTTCTGTCACGCTGAACGATTGTCTTCAGTGGTCGTTGGTCCCGTTCTTGCAGGATCTTTTCCGGCTGCAGCGATGTCGGAGACTTGATGTTTTACCAGATTCCTGATGTTCACGGTACACTCCTGAAATGGTCGTACGGCAAAGTCCCCACTTCATCACTACCTCGGAGATGCTGTGTCCCATCGCTAGTGCGCCGACTATAGCAGCACGTACAAACTCACTTAAATATTGATAACCTGCCAGTGAGCAGCAGTAATCTAACAACTGCTTCAGACACATTTTGTCTTATATAAAGGCTGATAACCGCAGCGCCGTATTCTGCCTCTTTACATATCTCTGTATTTGAATAAGCATGTATATAACAGTTTCTTTGTTGCTTCAGTGTATATGGGGACTTATCTGCATATCTTTCTTGTATTCACAACGACAGATTTCCACCTGGTGGTGAAAATTGAAACTAATGTTTCATGCCTAGCTCGTATCCACATTAACTGTACCTATGCGAGTACCTTATTTTAGTTATAACCACTCGGTACTTTGCTTCTCACATTATATGAACGATTTTCAGAATGTTGCGAGGAGAGCACGAACAAAAATAATTTATATAGCTTTTTTACATAACTTAAGGATTCGTTCGTAAAATGTAGAAACTAGCTAAATATGTCCATTCAGTGAAGCACTATCTCTCACGCAGAATGCTTAATATTCTCATTATTTCGCGTATTCTCAGTTTTGGCTTGAGTCACACGCCAGCAGTACAGTCAGCACACGTGATAACAACGGAGATTTCATTTCTCGCATTATCTGAACACATGTTTTGCTGTTGCTGCATAATAAGCTTGCCGTCTCACTTTACAGAACATCCTACTTGAGGCAATAGTTTTATAAGCAGAGAAATTGCTCTACTGACTCTTTGTTCATTCTGCTCCGACATACTCATAGTTCCCTCACCGATGAATTGCGATCGAAAAGAACTTTGAAGCATCTTAAGAAACAGAAAGCATCTCGTTCTTAATGGTGAGGTATCTTCAGAACCGAAAGCATGACCCTGTTCTGTCATAGGCCCGCTGCTGTTCCCCTGTGTGTCTACAGCACATAATCTGCTTGACAACACCTAAGGATTTCTGAGACTATTAGCAGTCTACACAGGTGTGTAGATGGAGGTGACATCATTAGGAAATTTTATGCGAGCTGCAAACATGGTCAGACCCTAGCATAAAAATTTGAAGCTGTCTTTCGACATAAACAACTGACTTGTTAAGAGCGTAATTAGGTAAAGAAATCCCACATGGTTTTATCAGGTGGTCGGTAACCAGTCACTGAAATCAGTCACACTCGTCAAGTGTGTAAGGGTATCTCCATGAAGCGATGAGAAAAGGCCACTCTAATTTATCTTTGGGGAAGTCAAATGCCAGAGTAGATTCAGTGGAAAAATCCCGAGGACTATTTCCAAAACTTTCCGTTCGCCCATTTCTTCCGTATTGTTTGATGGAATGAGACTAGTGCCTACTTAGTTGGATTAATGGCAGAGATAGAGAAGAGTCAAAGATGAGCTGCACACGTCGGCTTAAAAGTGGAGAGAGCGAGGCTACAAGGTCCTAGCTCAAAAAATCTCTAGATCTTGAAAGCCTGTCACTACTTGTAGACTTTAAACCAGTGTGATCATGAGTAGGTATGAACCTAGTTTTGCCCTCAATATATTGAACACAACCCTTGGAAACGCATTCTCACTGGAATAGTAAGTAGACGGAAGAGCTCCCGCAAACACAACCAAAGTCCGAAGCGATTGCGAATAATTTAGATCTGAATACTAACGACAAACACTGAATAATGGCCATTCATCTTGTATTAAGCCGTATCTTGTAGACTTGGTGCTAGAATCATAGACAAAGGCAAGTTTGCAGAGTAACGAATTCATAGAAGCCGAAAGTACTAAAAAAATATTACAATCATCAAAGTTAGGCTACAGAATGAATTTTACCTCGAGAATGTATGCAATACAGCAAATCTAACATTTTTAACGTCTCAGCCTTACAATGTCAAACAAAGAAAATTCAAAACAATATTACAACGTTGCAAATAACGATTTTAAAAGAGAGAGAGCGATTACGAGTCACTTCCATGATATCGTGCGGAGAACTTGGTTCCACACCAGAGTCGACAACGAGAATGGATACCACACGCTTTGCAGTCCACAACAACCAATTAGAGACACTCCAGTAGACGCGCCCTCCCTTTCAGTATAGCAACGCCCTAACTTGAGGTCAATAGAGTCTCGAGCATGCAAGATTCTCCCAATTTCGAGAGTTCAGCTATAGCAGCCAACATCATTGTTTAGTACCAATTTCCCAGTTACTGTTGTTATTGCTGAACATTGTTTTTGAAGAAAACAATTCGTGAATTACTGCACCAAGTGATATTTTGCAGCCGGCAGGAGTGGCCGAGCGGTTCTAGGCGCTTCAATCTGGCACGCGCGACCGCTACAGTCGCAGGTTCGAATCCTGCCTCGGGCATGGATGTATGTGATGTCCTTAGGTTAGTTAGGTTTAAGTAGTTCTAAGTTCTAACGGACTGACCTCAGGAGTCCCATAGTGCTCAGAGCTATTTGAACCATTTAAGTACTTTGCAAGTCCATGACAGCTATGAATTATCCAGTACTCCTATGGCAAAGAAGCATGTCTGAGTTAAGTAAATCTTTTACTCATTAATGTAATAAAGTGAATTAATGTTTCATTGGATTGAATTAAAAATCAACCATCTCTCAGAGCATCAAAAGAACAATTAGTTGCGGCCGGACGATTGCAGATGTCTCTGATCACAACTATTTGCATCCATAGATAGCTGAACTAGCACCGGGTCCTGCTACCACATGCTCTGGTGAAATCGAATGACGGTAAAAGGATAAAGTTCCACGCAGCAGCTCCAATGGAAATGTAACGCGAAAACCAAGCTCAATTTTACATAGCGCCAAAGTACATGAACATTCCAGCAACGTAGACGATATGTGAATACAGTAAGCAAGCTGCGACCTCATTAAAACCCTTGTAGTAGCGGCTTGAATGCGTCCATCGTGTAACACACAACACAAGCTATCCTCGAACACATGAAGTTCTGTACAAACGGATTTTGGCAGTTCTCACCCTGACTGGCTCGGGTTCGCATAATACACTGCCTGACCAGAAACAAAAATGAAGCACACAAAACCGGAGGAGGAAACAAAATGAAGAGGATATGTAATATTAATTCGGTGATTACAAAATGAATCAAATTTACAAAGAACTTGGCAACATGAGCCCAGTGATATAAATGACGTTGTGCCCCTCTGGTCTGGATACATGCGATGATTTGGTTGGAAAGGGTATCCAAAGCCGTTGTATCCTCTCTTGGTGTGGCTCGGTGCCTCAGTGGTAAATCAAAAGGTCTCGGATTCTATCTTTGGTCAATCCTAGTATTTTTACCTGTCACTGTTCATTTCCTTCATCTTTGACAATGTTTGTTGTCGTGAAAAATGCCGAGTTTCGCGTTGGTTCGAAGATCCCTTTGAATTTAATCTGGGTATGTCAGCTCTTTAGAGACGAATGGAAAAACTAGTAGGAGTCAACCTTGGGGAAGATCAGTTTGGATTCCGTAGAAATGTTGGAACACGTGAGGCAATACTGACCTTACGACTTATCTTAAAGTAGTAAAGGAGTTTTGCTATTTGGGGAGAAAAATAACTGAGGATGGTCGAAGTAGAGAGGATATAAAATGTAGACTGGCAATAGCAAGGAAAGACTTTCTGAAGAAGAGAAATTTGTTAACATGTAGTATAGATTTAAGTGTCAGGAAGTCGTTTCCGAAAGTATTTGTATGGATTGTAGCCATGTATGCAAGTGAAATATGGACGATAAATAGTTTGGACAAGAAGAGAATAGAAGCTTTCGAAATGTGGTGCTGCAGAAGAATGCTGAAGATTAGATGGGTAGATCACATAACTAATGAGGAGGTATTGAATAGAATTGGGGAGAAGAGAAGTTTGTGGTACAACTTGACAAGAAGAAGGGATCGGTTGGTAGGACATGTTCTGAGGCATCAAGGAATCACAAATTTAGCATTGGAGGGCAGTGTGGAGGGTAAAAATCATAGAGGGAGACCAAGAGATGAATACACTAAGCAGATGCAGAAAGACGTAGGTTGCAGTAAGTACTGGGAGATGAAAAAGCCTGCACAGGATAGAGTAGCATGGAGAGCTGCATCAAACCAGTTTCAGGACTGAAGACCACAACAACAACAACAATGTCAGCTCTAAGGTCGGACGAAGGCAACAACATACCACGTCTAACACGACAATGTCTAGACAAGCTCTGTGGTGTTCAAAACAGTCTTTGGAATATGACTGCTTTTCTGTCCTCTCCTGAGAAAAGCTGGTCCTCAACTGTTGCTAATTTCCTTGATATCCTGCATAGTGGCACTGGGATGGGGATGACATAAGAGCTGTTTCCACGCGTGATCTACGTGGGACAGATCTGGATCATTCTGACCAGGAGGGCACCTCAAACCCATGCAGAGAATTGATAGACACACATGCTCTGTGTGGACGCGCATTGTCCTGTTGAAGAAACGGCACTATGACACCGTTGCACGAGAGGCAACAGCTGAGGATGCAGTATGTCCGTGACGTACCGCTGTGCCGTCAGAGTGCCCTCAGTCACTACCTAGAGTGACTTGAAGTCATACCCGATGGTCTCCCACACCATGACGCCAGAGGTATCACTGTTACGTCTCTCGGAAACATTGGAAGAATAGCATCTATCCGTAGGTCACCGCTTCACTCGCAGACAACGGTCATCCCGGATAGTGCAGACAACGTGATTCATCGCTTAACACAATGCGACATCATTCATCAGTAGTCCATGCCTGCCAGTCACAGCACTACTCAAAACACAAAGGTTTGTGTTATGTCGTTATCAGCAACTTAAGCATAGGACGGTAATTCCCCAGTCCAGCTGGTGCTCGTCTCCGACCACTGCTGCGTGATGACACAGAATGTTACAGGGAGCCCGTTACGTGTTCTTAGATGAAAGGTGCAGATGTGAAAGGGTTCCGATGTGCTTGGTTCACAATATGACAGCAGTCCCTTGTGGTGGTCAGATGTGGTCGACCGGAACCTCGACGAGTCACATTCCTATGCACCCAACATTGGGCCACTGTCACACCTGAATGCCGCACAAATATGGATTTGCACGATTCGATCAGCCTGCCACATAGAGACGCACAGTAGCGCCAACTTTCTAACTGTCAGGTGCTGATAACGCTGTCTCGCAAAGGTACCCTTTACAGTGATCACTCAACACCCGACGCTGTTTTGGCACCTTATATACCCTTTCAGGCTTAGTAACAGAACTAAACACGAACAAAACCAATGCTCTCTGGTAGCCGTTCTACTTGTTACAGAGAAATGCAACGCTAATCGATGGCGCTTACTCACATCCGAGCACGCCTTCTCGGCGCATCATTTTTTCTTGTCAGGCGGTATTTGAAACAAAAGTTGCAGAAGAACGCCCCAGCTTCTAGCTCACTATCCAAAAGGAATGTAGGAACATATTAGTCCGTCCAACATACACTAAAGCGCCAAAGAAACTGGTATAGGCACGCGTATTCAAATACAGAGCTATATAAACAGGCAGAATACGCCGCTGCGGTCGGAAACGTCTGTATAAGATAACAAGTGTCTGGCGCAGCTGTTAGATCGATTACTGCTGCTAAAATGACAGGTTATCAAGATTCAAGTGAGTTTGGACGTGGTGTTACAGTCGGCGCACGAGCGTTGGGACACAGCATCTCCGATGTAGCGATGAAGTGAGGATTTTTCCGTACGACCATTTCACGAGTGTACCGTGAACACCAGGAATCCAGTAAAACATCACGTCTCCGACACTGCTGTGGCCCGAAACAGATCCTGCAAGCACGGGACCAACTGCGGCTGAAGAGACTCGTTCAACGTGACAGAAGTGCAACCCTTCCGCAAATTACAGCAGATTTCAGTGCTGGGCCACCAACAATTGTCAGCGTGCAAACCATTCAACGTAACATCGTCGATATGGGCTTTCGGTGCCGGAGGCACACTTGTGTATCCTTGATGAGTGCACGACCCAAAGCTTTACGCGTCGCCTGGGCCCGTCAACACCGACGTTAAACGGGTGGTGACTGGAAACTCGTTGCCTGGTCGGACGAGTCTCGGTTCAAATTGTATCGAGAAGATCGAGGTGTACTGGTACGGAGAGAACCTCATGAATCCATGGACGCTGCATGTCAGCAGGGCACTGTTCAAACTGGTGGAGGCTCTGTAGTGGTGTCGGGCGTGTGCATTTGGAGTGATGTGGGACCCCTGATATGTCTAGATACAACTCTGACAGGTGACACCTGCGTAAGCTTCCTATCTGACCACCTGCATCCGACGGACATGGGCAACTCCAGAAGGACGATGCGACAACCCACACGTCCAGAATTGCTACAGAGTGGTTCCAGGAAGACTCTTCTGAGTTTACACATTTCCATTGGCCACCTAACATACATAATATGAACATTACTGAGCACGTCTGGGATGCCTTGCAACGTGATGTTCAGGAGAGATCTCCACCCCCTCGTACTCTTACGGATTTATATATAGTTGCTTATAGAGTACAGATGTGGTTGTAGATGTGCTTCTGATGAGTAAATACTAATCACTCAGAATAGTTCGCTGGACTAAAGTACTATGTAATTTTAATTGAAAAGTCTTCATTTAAGAAACAGTCGCATCCTACGGACACACTTTAATGTGCTGGCCAGCTGGAATTTTGTTTGTGGAATAAATTGTCAATGCATATATTTGACTGGCAAGGAAGGGAGAGATCACCAGATAATGCCGTCAGTCCTGAGCCACGTACTGAATTTCTCCGCAGTGCCTATTGGACTGAAGGCTATGACACTGAAGATAGTGATCTGTCCATCAGATGGGGACGTTAAGCTCCATGACACCCTTGATGTTATCCGAATGGAGTACCTTGTGTGCTGGCACTGGAAGTCACCCTCTGCACCCACGCAATAATTATACGTCACACTACTTGTACACTTTCTGTCTTTATGACTTTTGCTTTGCCATTTATGACCGTCCTATACAGTGACCTAATACACTGAAATGTCTTGGACTAACAATCGACAGGCGACTAACATGGAAATCTCACTTAGTAACCATCCAACAGGAAACCCAGAGTAGACTAAAAATACTAATTCGCCGACATTGAGGACTACACTCTTTCACTATCCTCCACACCTACAAAATCTTGATCCAGCCCATCCCCTCCTATGCAAATCTTGCATTGATATCTGCCTCACAAAATTTCTATAAGCCCCTCCAAATCCTCGATCACCATGCACTTCGACTCGCTTTCCACATCTGTCTGCCTTCTCCCACGTTGATCGTGTACCGTCTTATCAAATTCCCACCTCTCCTCAGTCACAGTGAACAGCTTCATGTCTCTAACAATACCCATAAACTAGATTCTAATAACTCCATTGTTTCTCCACTGTTCACCAATTTTGCTATGCTGCCACACCTTTATAAACACATACCACTATCCCTACACCTACAAACACTCCATATCATATCCTAACGCAATTTCAACTAACTCCCTCTCCCACGCAGCTCTGGTATTTATCCATCTTACCAGCCATAGCTTTCCCTACCTATTTCCACTCCACACCAGGGCTCCCTCTTTGTTTCACTCCGTCTCTTTTTATCCCTTTCTCACCCACACCCTACCCACTCACCCAAACAAAGTAAAGTTGTGGAACACAGCTAACATGAATCAAACGTAACTGCTTCACCATTTCGGTGGAAAAAAATGCATGCTTTTTGGAATGTAGCAACATAGATAGCCTTTTCTCTATTATCACTTGCCAAAAATCCTTATTTCTAAATCGTAAAGCTATTGTAAACTATTAAGGAACTCAGTGTTACACAGAACACGCTACAAATTACGTAGACGATTGATCAGAACAAATTTCTTTCAGGACAATCTGCTCTTCCGTGTAAAACCGAAATGACAATTACAATAACTTTCCGAACATCAGTCTCGTATTGGTCTCGACAATTTCCTATATCTTTATGAGAGGATATCTGGATGAATAAATAAACGAATACGACATTTCTAGCACAAGGATTTTTTAGAAACTAATGCCTCGCAATTATTTTCATGGAAACTACAACAGATAGACAATTAAATAGTAAAACACGTCTGGCTTCATACTGACATTTTTGCACACAGTCACCGCCATTCTTTATTACTTTTTCCAACGAACCCGTAAATTCCTGAACAATGTGAACCTAGTCGACGTCTTACTGCTTTGAGGAACAGCATCTGAATCCGGAAATTGTGGGTTACATAGTTCATTTTATATAGGTCCAAAGAGACAGGAAACTGAAGGTGCTAAACCAGGTCAGCAGCCAAATTTGGTAATGTGATCCATTGTTGCAAAAACGTCGTGGGGCCCGGCGTCATCGTCTTACAAGTGGAAATTTGTTTTCTTCTCTAGCCTAATGAAAATTCGGACTTTTAGCCTTGTCAGTGTTGTCTGGTAGCGTTCTGAATTGACAGGTGCTTTAGGCTCCAAGACACCCGAAACAACCACAACCTGCCTATCCTAGATGACTCTGCACACCAATGTGGCTACGGATGGCCGTGTCTTGAAACACTTCTTAAAAGACGAATTCACATGTCACCATTCCATCGATTATCTTTTGGATTCTGGTGACGCTACATCTTATCTACTGTGATGACTGTGTTCAAAAATTTGTCACCTTCAGCCTCGCGTTAGTCCAGCAAGTTTCGACAAAATCCTATTCTGCAATTTTTTTGGTCTTGTGTACACACCGGCAGGATGCATCTTACACCACTTTGAGATAATCAGAGATGCGTAACATCTTGACTCAAAATTTACAGCGGACATTCAGTTCTCTACACAATTCCTTGATTGTAATGTGCCAATCATTATGGATGAGATGATCGAACATTTGGAGTAGGAATTAAAATCCAGGGAGAATAAACAAAAACTTTGAAGTTTGCCGATGACAATGTAATTCTGTTAGAGACAGCAAAGAAGCTGGAAGAGCAGTTGAACGGAATGGACAGTGTCTTTAAAGCAGGATATAAGATGAACATCAACATAAGCGAAACGAGGATAATGGAATGTAGTCGAATTACGACGGGCGATGCTGAGGGAATTAGATTAGGAAATATGACTCTTAAAGTAGTAAAGGAGTTTTGCTATTTGGGGAGCAAAATAACTGATGATGGTCGAAGAAGAGAGGATATAAAATGTAGACTGGCAATGGCAAGGAAAGCGCTTCTGAAAAACAAAAATTTGTTAAGATCGAGTATAGATTTGAGTGTCAGGAAGTCGTTTCTGAAAGTATTTGTATGGAGTGTAGCCATGTATGGAAGTGAAACATGGACGATAAATAGTTTGGACCAAAAGAGAATAGAAGCTTTCGAAATGTGGTGCTACAGAAGAATGCTGAATATTAAATGGGAAGATCACATTATTGTGGTGTTGGAAGCACAAAAAGAAGTATCAATACTCGCCTAACTGAACACAAAAGGAACTGTCGACTGGGTCACACGGACAAACCGGCTGTAGCGGAACATGTTTTTGAAACGGGTGACCATGAAAGAAAATTTAGTGAGAGGAGCGTGCTAGCTAAGTCATCGCATTATTATGCACGTATGTACAGAGAGGCTGTAGAGATTTTTAAACACCACAATAATTTTAACAGGAAAGAAGAAGGCTTGAAGTTAGATAAGGTATGGCGATCGACTTTATACCAAAGATGAGACAATCGAGGACCTTCGATCGAGAGTAATGACGCCAGCCAGAGATAGTTTTACTGTTGACAACACGTGACGAGTGGTGGCGCCCTCTACGCGCTCTATATAAACAGGACCTCAGCGGCCTAGCAGCCAGTCGTAGACTCACCTCAGATGATGTTGCCCGCAGATGGCAACGAAACGTCAGGGAGAAGTATTTCTACTATTGGACCACGGCCTCTTAGCCCGGAAGTTTTAATTACTGAATTCTATCTTTGTTTGAAAATATGAAGTGCATCTCAGAGTAGCCGAACGTAACAGAGGATCTAGTTCTTTCCATTTAAACACAATTCATGCAATTACGGAGCACACCAGCTTGCACAGTGCCTTGTTGACAACTTGGGTCCATGGCTTCATGGGTCTGTGCCACAATCGAACGCTACCATAAGGTATTGCCGGCCGGTGTGGCCTAGCGGTTCCAGGTGCTTCAGTCTGGATCCGCACGACCACTACGGTCGCAGGTTCGAATCCTGCCTTGGGCATGGATGTGAGTGATGTCCTTAGGTTAGTTAGGACTGATGACCTCAGATGTTAAGTCCCAGAGTGCTCAGAGCCATTTGAACCATTTTTTTATAATAAGCTACTCCAAACCGCAGTCTGGACTATCTGAACAGGCCACGATTTTCCAGTCGTCTAGGGTCCAATCGATATGGTCACAAGCCAATGAGATGCGACGCAGGCGATGTTGTGCTGTTAGCAAAGGCATTCGCGTCGATCGTCTGCTGCCGTAGCCCTACAACATTCGTTGTACGTCCCACATTGATTTCTGCGTTTATTTCACGTAGTGTTGCTTTTATGTTAGCACTGACAACGCTACGCAAAAATAGCTGCTGCCGGTCGGTAAGTGAAGGCTGCCGGCCACTGTGTTGTCCGTGGCGAGCCGCAATGCCTGGCATTTGGTATTCTCGGCACACTCTTGCCATTATGGATCTCGGAATATTGAATTCGCTAACGACTTAGAAAATGGAATGTCCTATGCGTCTAGCGCCAACTATCATTAGGCGTTCAAAGTCTGTTTGTGCCTTGTGTACGTGGCGCTATATGTATATGTGCATATCGCTATCCCATGACTTTTGTTTCACCTTAGTGTACAGGTTGTATGTTGTGTTCATCATAATAATGGTGCTTTACATCAGTAGACAGGTATCGGGACGGCTATTTCAGTATGTCTTACAGCCTTCTCCAGCTACAATACAGTCCTGAGATGTGGGCTTACATTTCAGCAAGATAATGCCCGCCCTCACTCGGCGTGAGTTTTTACTGCATGTCTTCATGATTCCCAAGACTTTCCTTGACCGGCTAGGCCGCCGGAACTCTCCAATTGAGAAGGTTTGGAGCATTATGAGCAGGGCTCTCCAACCAGTTCTGGATTTTGACGATCTAACACGTCATCTGGGTAGACTTTGGCACGGTACCCCTCAAAAGACATCCAATAACTCTGTCAACCAATGTCACACCGAATAACTGCTTGCATAAGAGCCAGAGAAGGACCAATCCGCTATAGACTTGCTCAATATTTTTAAGCTCTTTCTTTTGAGTAAATTACCCAATTTATCTGAGATCCTAATCATTTGCTTGTACAGCACATTTACCTATTTCCGTTCCATTGAGATAATTCCCTCGCGGTGCGTCGTTTTTTTTGTGTGTGTGAGTGTAGTTATTAGTATTACCCTTTTTGTTTCAACTAGAACTATAGCGCCATCAATACATGAGTTTGATTGTCATCATATTATTATTTCTACTGTCTTGACAGTTCACCACCCTGCTGTGTCTGAATAATCATTTATGTATGTAAAAAAGCAAGTTATCTTTCGCTGGCCATCGGAAGAGAGCTGCACGGTGAGACAGAATGAGAAGACCCATGGTAACTTTCAGCTCTGCTGGTAGCTCAGCACTCAGCAAACCATTTCCTCCGCTATCAACTGGCGAAGTTCAGGTATCGCCCGAATTATTGCGCTCGTCTATGCCGTCCATGCATCTCTACAAAGTTAAATAACTTGGTAAATTGTTCGAAATAGTAGACTACGCTTCATCAAGTGAGATACTGTCTCTTAGTTTTCGCACTCAGTATGTGATTTCTGATCCGTTCACAACCCATCACTTAGCGTTAATGCCCAAAATCACTGTTCCATGTAAATGTGGCGTCTCTGTGTATCAGATTCAGAATCGCTCACTTTTCTTTTTCCGCTGTAGTCTTTTGTCATGTTTCTGTCCTCTCTTCCTTGAATTTTTACTGCTGCGTTTTCCCTTGTCATTTGCCGATTCGAAAGTGAATACGTTTGGCTTGAAGGATACACACAGTTTAATAATGATGGCTCTCACAGTGGTAAGGACATGAACAAGAAGCGCAACGGTCGTCTCAGTTGTGCTGGGATCACTAACATGAGTATTTGTCATTGAGCGAAGGGAACGTGACCTGCGTAGGCGATCGTTAAGCTCTTGTTAGTATTCGGTTCGGTATCTTACGGGGGGAAGAGGGAGAGTTGGACGCACGCCAGATTTCTCGATAAACCGTCTACACTCGCGTTGCCGACTTATGTGTCAAATCCTGAAACACAAACCACTCCGACTAAAACACTACTCTGTTCCTCTGTGTGAAAAGGAGGTCATAGCAATTTCTGTGAAGAATTTTCCAGCCAACAGATTCTTCATATACATTTTGTCTCAGTCGAACAAGAACCAGGAATTGCACAATTGATTTTTATCCGACTTTTCATAGGCAAATGAAGAGTGAGAAGAGGACAAAACGGATATTAAATTGTCCAGCGTGAGGTCTAGTTTTGCAAAATAATAAAATAATACCGATCGAAATTTAAATCTATAAATATAAAAGTGGACGTACGTACGTATCCATGTGTGTTTGTGTGTATGTTCCACATTTCCTCCTAAACCACAGGACTGATTTCCACCAAACTTGTAATACATATTCCTTACCATCAGCCAACAATCTCTGTTGGAATCAGAACCAACTACCTATCATGGTTCAGGAGATATGACGTCATAAACTTTGTGACATGTGAAAAGCTGCCGCAGCATGCATGTCGTTTAAATGTATTACTTCTTTGCTACCGACTCTATTCGCAACATATTTCCCTGACAGGATCCACATACGCCACTGAATGACATACATAAACATATCTTTGTGCGACACATA
Source organism: Schistocerca gregaria (assembly GCF_023897955.1). Taxonomy (NCBI): domain Eukaryota; kingdom Metazoa; phylum Arthropoda; class Insecta; order Orthoptera; family Acrididae; genus Schistocerca; species Schistocerca gregaria. The sequence goes on from NC_064921.1 coordinate 434,142,417, forward strand.
GTTCAAGAGATGGGATGTTGTAAACATTCAGATGTGTGCAGAAAAAGCCGTATCATGCATGAAGGTTTAACACATTTATTCTTTACTACTGATACGCTCCTATAGTCGAGTTAATTTAAGGAAATCCTGATACCTGCAGTGATTTTAAAAGTTTTCAACTGCAAAGCGCAAACGGCTGTAGGTGAAAATAATTCCTGTCTATAGAGCTACGAAGCGGCGTTATCAAAGAGACGCTTACAAAATTGCGTTGTAGCTCCTGGACATGTTGTTGTTGTGGTTGTCTTCAGTCCTGAGACTGGTTTGATGCAGCTCTCCATGCTACTCTATCCTGTGCAAGCTGCTTCATCTCCCAGTACCTACTGCAACCTACATCCTTCTGAATCTGCTTAGTGTACTCATCTCTCGGTCTCCCTCTACGATTTTTACCCTCCACGCTGCCCTCCAATGCTAAATTTGTGATCCCTTGATGCCTCAAAACATGTCCTACCAACCGATCCCTTCTTCTAGTCAAGTTGTGCCACAAACTTCTCTTCTCCCCAATCCTAATCAATACCTCCTCATTAGTTACGTGATCTATCCACCTTATCTTCAGTATTCTTCTGTAGCACCACATTTCGAAAGCTTCTATTCTCTTCTTGTCCAAACTAGTTATCATCCATGTTTCACTTCCATACATGGCTACACTCCAAACAAATACTTTCAGAAACGACTTCCTGATACATAAATCTATATTCGATGTTAACAAATTTCTCTTCTTCAGAAACGCTTTCTTTGCCATTGCCAGTCTACATTTTATATCCTCTCTACTTCGACCATCATCAGTTATTTTACTTCCTAAATAGCAAAACTCCTTTACTACTTTAAGTATCTCATTTCCTAATCTAATTCCCTCAGCATCACCCGACTTAATTTGACTACATTCCATTATCCTCGTTTTGCTTTTGTTAATGTTCATCTTATATCCTCCTTTCAAGACACTGTCCATTCCGTTCAACTGCTCTTCCAAGTCCTTTGCTGTCTCTGACAGAATTACAATGTCATCGGCGAACCTCAAAGTTTTTACTTCGTCTCCATGAATTTTAATACCTACTCCAAATTTTTCTTTTGTTTCCTTTACTGCTTGCACAATATACAGATTGAATAACATCGGGGAGAGGCTACAACCCTGTCTCACTCCTTTCCCAACCACTGCTTCCCTTTCATGCCCCTCGACTCTTATTACTGCCATCTGGTTTCTGTACAAATTATAAATAGCCTTTCGCTCCCTGTATTTTACCCCTGCCACCTTTAGAATTTGAAAGAGAGTATTCCAGTCAACATTGTCAAAAGCTTTCTCTAAGTCTACAAATGCTAGAAACGTAGGTTTGCCTTTCCTTAATCTTTCTTCTAAGATAAGTCGTAAGGTCAGTATTGCCTCACGTGTTCCAACATTTCGACGGAATCCAAACTGATCCTCCCCGAGGTCTGCATCTACCAGTTTTTCCATTCGTCTGTAAAGAATTCGCGTTAGTATTTTGCAGCCGTGGCTTATTAAACTGATAGTTCGGTAATTTTCACATCTGTCAGCACCTGCTTTCTTTGGGATTGGAATTATTATATTCTTCTTGAAGTCTGAGGGTGTTTCACCGGTCTCATACATCTTGCTCACCAGCTGGTAGAGTTCTGTCATGACTGGCTCTCCCAAGGCCGTCAGTAGTTCCAATGGAATGTTGTCTACTCCAGGGGCCTTGTTTCGACTCAGGTCTTTCAGTGCTCTGTCAAACTCTTCACGCAGTATCTTACCTCCCATTTCGTCTTCATCTACATCCTCTTCCATTTCCATAATATTGTCCTCAAGTACATCGCCCTTGTATAAACCTTCTATATACTCCTTCCACCTTTCTGCCTTCCCTTCTTTGCTTAGAACTGGGTTGCCATCTGAGCTCTTGATATTCATACAAGTGGTCCTCTTCTCTCCAAAGGTCTCTTTAATTTTCCTGTAGGCAGTATCTATCTTACCCCTAGTGAGATAAGCTTCTACATCCTTACATTTGTCCTCTACCCATCCATGCTTAGCCACTTTGCACTTCCTGTCGATCTCATTTTTGAGACGTTTGTATTCCTTTTTGCCTGCTTCATTTACTGCATTTTTATATTTTCTCCTTTCATCAATTAAATTCAATATTTCTTCTGTTACCCAAGGATTTCTAGCAGCCCTCGTCTTTGTACCTACTTTATCCTCTGCTGCCTTCACTACTACATCCCTCAGAGCTACCCATTCTTCTTCTACTGTATTTCTTTCCCCTATTCCTGTCAATTGTTCCCTTATGCTCTCTTTGAAACTCTGTACAACCTCTGGTTCTTTCAGTTTATCCAGGTCCCATCTCCTTAATTTCCCACATTTTTGCAGTTTCTTCAGTTTTAATCTACAGGTTATAACCAATAGATTGTGGTCAGAGTCCACATCTGCCCCTGGAAATGTCTTACAACTTAAAACCTGGTTCCTAAATCTCTGTCTTACCATTATATAATCTATCTGATACCTTTTAGTATCTCCAGGGTTCTTCCACGTATACAACCTTCTTTCATGATTCTTAAACCAAGTGTTAGCTATGATTAAGTTGTGCTCTGTGCAAAATTCTACTACGCGACTTCCTCTTTCATTTCTTAGCCCCAATCCATATTCACCTACTATGTTTCCTTCTCTCCCTTTTCCTACACTTGAATTCCAGTCACCCATTACTATTAAATTTTCGTCTCCCTTCACTATCTGAATAATTTCTTTTATTTCATCGTACATTTCTTCAATTTCTTCATCATCTGCAGAGCTAGTTGGCATATAAACTTGTACTACTGTAGTAGGTGTGGGCTTCGTATCTATCTTGGCCACAATAATGCGTTCACTATGCTGTTTGTAGTAGCTTACCCGCATTCCTATTTTCCTATTCATTATTAAACCTACTCCTGCATTACCCCTATTTGATTTTGTGTTTATAACCCTGTAGTCACCTGACCAGAAGTCTTGTTCCTCCTGTCACCGAACTTCACTAATTCCCACTATATCTAACTTTAACCTATCCATTTCCCTTTTTAAATTTTCTAACCTACCTGCCCGATTAAGGGATCTGACATTCCACGCTCCGATCCGTAGAACGCCAGTTTTCTTTCTCCTGATAACGACATCCTCCTGAGTAGTCCCCGCCCGGAGATCCGAATGGGGGACTATTTTACCTCCGGAATATTTTACCCAAGAGGATGCCATCATCATTTAATCATACAGTAAAGCTGCATGCCCTCGGGAAAAATTACGGCTGTAGTTTCCCCTTGCTTTCAGCCGTTCGCAGTACCAGCACAGCAAGGCCGTTTTGGTTAATGTTCAAGGCCAGATCAGTCAATCATCCAGACTGTTGCCCCTGCAACTACTGAAAAGGCTGCTGCCCCTCTTCAGGAACCACACGTTTGTCTGGCCTCTCAACAGATACCCCTCCGTTGTGGTTGCACCTACGGTACGGCCATCTGTATCGCTGAGGCACGCAAGCCTCCCCACCAACGGCAAGGTCCATGGTTCATGGGGGGAGGCCTGGACATGTAGCTAGAAATATTGTTTATAACCAAATTCTGCGTTAAATAAACGTTACAGAGAATCTGAATTTTGCACTCTTTGTTTCTTAATTTGGATGCTATACTTACACAAATGTGCCTTGCTCGTATTTCTTTGTACGACTGTTCCATAATTTCAAATGTGTTTTCAGGAATTCATGGAAATGAATTTTTTTCGTTATTACGCTACAAACACAGTTTTTTTTGTTTTCGTCTCTAATAGAAAACGCAAAATGAATACCTGGAGAGAAGAAAATATGACAACAGAAAAATGTTTAAGAAAACAAATGTTCACATGTTTCGTGAAATGATTTGTCTGAAAGTAAGAAATAACATAGACTAGAGAAAGATTTGATGCACCTTAGAGTGATGCTCAAAGTCATGTCCAGCAAGTAAGGTGTCGACTGAGAATTTAAAGTTTCACCAAGTAATTAATATCTTCTAGTGCACTTTAAAAATTTAAGAATCTAAGTTAAACATTCAGCTTTAAATTCTTAGTCGGAACCTCATTTGCATTACGTGATATTGAGCATAATTCAAAAATGCTTCAAATGTTTCACAATTTTTTTCATTTCTCACTTTTACACAAATTATTTCACAAAACTTTTGACTGTTTTACGAAAATTTATTTTCATTGCTAATGCTCTTTTTATATAAATCTGCCGTGTCTCACAATTCCACTTTTAGTTTTCGATTACATTATTTAAAATTGCCGGCAAGTTCTTAGAGAGTGCCTTCTATCTTTGGAGGCTGTGCCATATTTAAACACAAAAAGGAAAAGAATGAAAGTCAGTGGTATTTTCTCAGTGAAATGTCACCCGGCGTACAGTTCTACACTCCACGCAACAGCTTGCGAATGCGCTTTGTGTGGCTTCTTTATTTCCATCCACGGAAGACAGAAAGAAGGTGTTCCTCAAAATGTAACAAAGCGATCATACGCAGGGTACCAAGGTCAGTATTAGAGAAGACTGTTCTACACTGGGAATCTGACGTTGCTCAGTGTGCTACAGACAACCGGAGTACCAGACATGGTACCGCGCATAATGTATAAATTCAATGTGCTATGCACAGGAGGTTCAGTATACTAAACCGAACTCAGGCTGGGGTTGGGCAAGGATGAGGACACAAAACATAGGAAAAGGACTCGACGCCGTTCATTTCAAAAAAATCATCTCGTCATTCGCTTTAAATGAATTGGGAAAACTACAGAAAATTTAAAGCTGAATGTACCCAAAAGCACTTGCATCCAAAGTCTCCCAATTTTTTCTTACCCACTGCTGTCAGAAGAGGAGTTGCAGACCGCGTTGTGTACATTGCCTCGAATCATTGTACTCTTTGACACATTTCACGGACACTTAAGACGACCGAACATTCCATCAGAATAACCGATCCACTCACAAGATCGTAAATGCCCAAACTTGTTCTGAGGTGGATTTTGGAATCAGATCAAGCGTTCGTGGCACGTGATAGACTACTCTTTTCGCGCCCAACATATACTGCCTACAAATGTTGTGAGGCTTCGGCCAGCTACTGAAATAGCTAGGTTATCCGGGATTCTTCCTTGTAACTATTGAATCGATAGTGCACCACCCAGAGCGAGTACTGAGACGTATTAAGCTCTGTAGCTACTACGTTCTACACGTATTTAGTATCAGGAAACACCTACGCAGTGGGCATGAACTGATGAGAAATTTCCAGAGGCTGTTACGGAATTCTACATAAAGATTTGAAATCCCGAGGACACGGCCTTTAGTGGCTCAGGTCGTCGACGTCAACAGATAGAAAGCAGTGGCTCAGTTAGAAAGGGACAGTATCAGGGAAGCATCCGAGTTGTTTGTCATCCCCTCGTTTGCCTGCACAGTGATTCAGGAAACTGATAGAAAATCTAATCCAGGACGGCCTTTTACATCACTCACGTTGTTTCTAATTTCCATTGTGATTAGATATAAATCGAATATTTGAATTTAGATTGTCAGACGCCATTCCTAGAATACAGTCCATATCAGATGAAGCAATTATAAGGAATAATGAATCTATTTATTTCTAATCTCAAAATCCATCTCACACGATCCAAGAGAAATTACATCTCTAACAGAGTAATTTTGAATTATTCGCCAATAATTATTGGATGCCACAGATTTCTTCCTGAACATTCTCTGAAAGTTCGTCGGTCCAGCTCGAATCCACCTTGTTAACGGGAACCTCTCGGCCTCATAGGGAAAATGCAGGGGCTATCTGAAAGGAAGGTACTGGATCCGTTTCGAAAGTCGACCTTAACGGCCGAGTTCTATACAACGTACACTGTGCTATGTATGAATAAACAAAATAACAAGTCAATCGAAAACGGCCAGGAGAGCGGCGTGCTGGCACACAACCTGACACCGCCGTCCAGCGACGCCGTGGCGTGGATGACGTAGAAAATACTTTACGTCGGCAGGCCAATTCCCTGTTTTACTCTTAGTTTTTTAATTTAGTACGACAGCACTAAGTACTCTCGATTTTTAAGGTTAGTATGACTAATGTTAAGACACTGGAACGGTAACAGCGACTTCCTTGAACAGTACTTTCTCTTCCACTTTATCAGCGAATAAACACGGTGACATCATTCGGCTATCACCACGATAACAGACGTTAGTAATGCAAATCAATAACCCGTGCCTTGAAATTCACTCATGAGATTACAAACGAAATGGCATATAAATATTATTATGTGCCCAGATGCGTCAACTGGTGCGAATATTAGTGAACTAGCAGTTTAAGAAGTCATCGTTGCAAAAATTGGTACGAATTACTTACAGAAGCATGGAGAAACAGGTAAATCCTACATAGGTGAAGAGAGCGGTTTGGGTGCTACATCTACATCTACATTTATGCTCCGCAACCCACCCAACGGTGTGTGGCGGAGGGAACTTTACGTGCCACCGTCATTACCTCCCTTCCTTGTTCCAGTCGTGTATGGTTCGCAGGAAGAACGACTGCCGGAAAGCCTCCGTGCGCGCTCGAATCTCTCTAATTTTACATTCGTGATCTCCTCGGGAGGTATAAGTAGGGGGAAGCAATATAATCGATACCTCATCCAGAAAGGCACCCTCTCGAAACCTGGGCAGCAAGCTAAACCGCGATGCAGAGTGCCTCTCTTGCGGAGTCTGCCACTTGCGTTTGTTAAACATCTCCTTAACGCTATCATGCTTACCAAATAACCCTGTGACGAAACGTGCCGCTCTTCTTTCGATCTTCTCCATCTCCTCTGTCAACCTGACCTGGTACGGATCCCACACTGATGAGCAATACTCAAGTATAGGTCGAACGAGTGTTTTGTAAGCCACCTCCTTTGTTGATGGACTACATTTTGTAAGGACTCTCCCAATGAATCTCAACCTGGCACCCGCCTTACCAACAATTAATTTTATATGATCATTCCACGGTCAGCCGGTGTGGCCGAGTGGTTCTAGGCGCGTCAGTCAGGCACCGCGCGATCGCTACGGTCGCAGGTTCGAATCCTGCCTTGGGCATGGATGTGTGTGATTAGTTAGTTTTAAGTAGTTCTAAGTTCTAGGGGACTGATGACCTCAGATGTTAAGTCCCATAGTGCTCAGAGCCATATGAAGCATTTGATCATTCCACTTCAAATCGAATTTCCGAAGAAATGTGTCAATACTGACCCTTCGACTTCTCTTATATGTTAGGCTAAGAAAAGTCAAACCAATGACTACAGCATTTGTAGACTTAGAAACTGAAATTTGAAATTGTGAAGGTAGAAGAGGTGAAATCCAGGGAACGAAAGGCTATATTAAACTTGTACAGAAACTAGACCGCAGTTATAAGAGTCGAAGGGCACGAAGAGGAACTAGTGGTTGAGAAGGAAGTGTGCTAGGGGCAAGCAGTAAGGGGAACCAAAGAAAAATTTGGAGAAGGAATTAAAGTTCAGGGGAGAAGACAAAAAACTTTCAGTTTAAATACACATTATTGGTGTTTCATAATAATTATTGTTATGGAACCATAATAATTATTGAGGGACATCAATTTTGTGTTTAAGTTTCTAATATGTCTCTCTGTCCCTCGAAGTACCCCTACTTTGTGCGAGAATGGACTGTACTTTATCTAGACGCTTTTTCCCTTTCGCGATATCTTATACGAGGGTAATCCCAAAAGAAAGGTGTCCAATTTTTTTTATAAGTACAGAACTCTGTTTGTGTGGCAGTTGGTCACGCTGTTATGAGGAGTGCTTCACGTGCTGTGTTAACATGCGCACGCCGCGCTGAGGCGCTGTCTTGGCTTGGCAGCCGTTGAGAAAGGGGCTCCCTTTGAATGTTACCGCCAAGTGCGAATTGCGCGCAGTTATTCGGTTATTGAATGCAAAGGACACTGCGCCGATTGAAATCCATCTCCAATTGACGGAAGTGTATGGTGAGTCGTGTATGGATGTCAAAAATGTTCATGAGTGGTGTAGAGAGTTTGCAGCTGGTCGGAGCGAAATTCACGACGAGCAAAGGAGCGGAAGACTACCAATTTCTAAGGAGACAGTGTTGAAGGTCGAGCAAAGCATGCGTTAAGATCGGCGGATCACCCTGGATGATCTCTGCACGTTGGTTCCTGAGGTTTCCCGAAATACAGCTCACAGAATTTTAACGGAAACATAGAACTGCCGGAAAGTGTGCGCAAGATGGGTGCCATGCATGGTGACCGAGGACCACATGCGGCAACGAGTTGATGCTTCCCGCGAATTTCTTCACCGCCTTGCAACCGAACAGGACAACTTTCTGGACTCATTTGTCACGGGTGACGAAACCTGGGCATACCACTTTACACCTGAGACCAAGCAACAATCACGCCAGTGGCGCCATCTTTCTTCGCCAAAGCCACGGAGCTGGCGGCGAGCTGGTATCACATGGGCATACAAAAACTGCCACAGCGTCTACAAAATGCATCTACAGAAATGGTGATTATGTCGAAAAATAGCTAAATGTTCAAGCTGTAAACTGATATAAACCATTGTAGAAATAAACAGGTCTATGCACTTATGAAAAAAATAGGAGGCCTTACTTTTGGGATTACCCTCGTAGTTCCATTTACAAGTGTTCGCCTTACTGTAATTTCTTTTTGTAGCAAATCGTAAATTGAGAAATAATATTTGGCTTAATTAATGAAACATGTAATACAAGATCGTTTGTGCACATGAAAGTTTTATATTTTACCAGTGCAAATGTTGCATTCACACTTAAAAAACTCAGAAAAGCTTTAAAATAACGTTTTAAGAAGTCTTCATTTCAAAAACATGCCCTAGAAGTTACAATATCACAACCTCTTTCTTTATTATTTGCAAATCAAGCACTGTCCATAAATAGAATCAAAAACTTTCAGGTTTGCCGATAACATTGTAATTCTGGCAGCGACAGCAAATGACTTAAAAGAGCAGTTGAATATAATGGATGTATATAAGATGAACATCAACAAGAGTAATGGAATGTAGTCGAATTAAATGCTGACCGAATTCTATTAGGAAACGTAGCACTAAAAGTAGTAGATAGTTTCGCTACTTGAGCAGTAAAATTACTGGTGATCTGAAGTAGAGAAATTTGTTAACATTGAATACAAAAATATGATTCAAGTGTTACGAAGTCTTTTCTGAAGATATTTGCCTGAAGGAAGGATTGGAGGAAAGTGTGTGTGTGTGTGTGTGTGTGTGTGTGTGTGTGTGTGTGTGTGCAAGGGAGAGGAGGGGGGGGGTGCTAAAAATTGTAGAGCGAGACGAAGAGATGAATAGTTAGCAGCTTCAAACGCATGTAGGTTGCAGTAGTTATTCGGAGATAAGAGGCTTGCTCAGGATAGATTAACACGAAGAGCTGCAACAAACCAGTCTTCGGACTGAACACCACAACACATCTTACCTAAACTGTTATCTTGTCCACACCCTTACGCAACTTTCGCACCCTTCGTCACATTTCATTAGATGTACACTCCATATCAGATATTTTGAATCTTCTTTGGGGCAAGTCCATTTCTGCGAATTTAGTCGCCTTTTTTAAGTTGCTGTCATTTACATCTATGTGCCAGTATAGGCGTTATATTATTCGTCGCACTTCTTTTTTTTAATTTCTATGTTTCTGGATCCTTTCTCTCTTTTTATTCTAGTATGAGACCAATGAAAGAGTACCGCTCTCGTTCTTGAACACTTAGTTCTCCACAGAGCCTGTGCCTCTTGAAAATTTACTGAAAGTAGTGAATAGGGCTGGTTCGAGAACATTTTTCCACACAAGTGACTTGTTATTTGTCTACCCCGCCCCCTCCCCCGCCGCTCCTTGTCCTTTTTACACTTCCACCCGTGTCAGTTTTTGCTACAAATTGTGATTCGTACTGTATAGAAATCTTGGGTGCTCCCGCCAGCTTGTGTGGATTGGGCCTTAAACCAGCCCTTGTAGTTAAGCTACCCTTGTCTGAGTCATCCTGTTATTGAAATAAACCTGTGTGGTGTTATTCCTACAATCTTTACAGAAATTACAAACTACCTTTAAACGTACTGTGTACATAGTTACCCGTATTAGGTGGACCGGAAAGTAAAGTCGTTTCTGCATATGTCAATTGCCGTTCGTCATTTATCAGCTCATTGTGAGACATGTTAAGATTAGAATGATTTGTTTAGTCGTAAATAATTACTTTGTTTATGGTGAAATGATCAGTTAAATACCAGAACAGGTTCATTTTTCTGAGTTCCGCAATGGCAGTAACGCAACAGTTGCTACCAAAAACAATGCGATGTATATCCAAGTGAATCAGTCGTTCGTGGATGCCAAAGGTGGTTTTGTACGTTCAGATCCGGTAATTTTGGTCTTTCGGATTCGTATCACTCAGGAAGGCAACAACTTTAGGTAGTGAGCCGACAGAGTGGAAGTTGAATACAATCCGTATCTGACAATCGAGGGACTGTGAAACATCACCCAAGAACATTTGCTGTGCTGACAAGCGAACCTAACCCTTCCACCACACGCAACTTATAGCAACAGCAGCACAGTACAGAAGTGTTTTCTGATCGCTTAATCACTAGAGATGAAAATGGCTCCCCTATGATAACCCAAAGTGCAAAAGGCAGTAACTCTTTGCGAAGAGTACGAAGTATAGCTTTACAACCCGAAATGCGCTACTGTGTGTTTGGTGGAGTATTCGCGAGGTCGTTCGTTCAGAATTGCCTAAACACGGGCAAATTCTGAATGCAGATCTTTACCGTGAACAACTGGATCGAGTAAATCAATATTTAACTAAAAAGTGCCCAGCGACTGTCGACAGAAAAGGAGTTATTCTGCAATACGTACCGCAAGATCGCACTGTGCAAGAATAACCCTGGAAAAAATGAATGAAGTGAGGTGGGAGGTATTGCCTCACCCACCATACTCGCTCAATATTGCGGGTTTCCATTTATTCCGATCGCTACATTTTCTAACCGACAAAAAAATTCAAAATGTGGATTATTTCCAAAATACTATCTTCACACATTTTACTCGAAAACTAATCGATTTTTATCGATCCAGCAATGAAAATTAGCACATTAGATGGCAAAAGTTTGTTGATAACGACGGTGATAACATTAATCATTGAAAAAAACTTTTTAACAGTTTATCTGTTTGAACATAATGTCAAAAAATGGCCAGGTGTGAGTAGGACTCGCGGAATGGGAGTTCCGTACAGGCTTATGTAGCAACACAGCCCATCCATTCTGGGAATCAAGAATCTCGACGATTTTTGCTTGTTATCGACATTGATACTCTCAAGACATAGGTCACAGGGATTCCAAAACTTTCGAGAACATTTTAATATCAAGTTTGAAGTCTAATAACAAATTCGTGTGATATAATTACAAATTCTTAGTTTTCAGATTTTTTCCTTTGGTTGTATTGTGAAACCTTGCTTCTTGTCGAATTCCATGCTTTTAGATCAACAAGAAGTGCGTTACAGGCTTTTGTGAGTTTGCGAGAATCAAAATATGTGACATGAAAGCCCGTATCTTTTGATTGCATTGCTCAGAAGCTTACACCTACCGTCAAGAAACCATTGACCTTAGTTTGTCCAATAAATTTTCGTTCGGTTGTACTATGAAACCTTGCTTCTTGCCACGTTCCACGATTCTAAGTCAACGAGAAATACACTATAAGTTTTGCTGAATGATATTTACGAGTATCAAACTATGTGACAGAAACGGCCGTATCTTTTGGTTGCATTGACTTGTAAGACGTTTATTTCACCGCCAACGAACCATTGACCTAAGTTAAGGTGACCATATTTTCTAGACTCAAATTCGGGACATTAACATATTTCCTTGGCCCAAATCCGGGACACATTAAAATTTTTTCAAAATAGGCTATATTTATTTATTTATTTATTTATTTATTATATGAGAAGAAGGTTTCAATTGAATGTAATAAATACAAAATATCAATTAAATTTTTTGCAAAGAAAATTACATTTACATTTTATTAATATATTCTAAGATGAATGAGTGTGACCAGGGCAACTGTATTTATCAGTGCTGTGAATTTTCTTTATCAAGTCTGTATTTTTCAACAACATATGAAAAAACTCGACACAAGTTTCATCATAATTTATTCTACTTAGCAGCATTGCTTTCATGGTTTCTACAGCCAACTGCGTTTTGTCACTTGTCCATGTATTTTTCATGCGGGAAAATACCCTTTCAGTAGCAGCATTAGTGCCAGGAAGGCAGAAAAGAAACTCCACTAGCTTGAGTACATTTGAGAATGGCACATGATTCTGGCTGAAATGAGAAATCATCTCAACCCATCTTTGACCTGGAAGAGTGTTGTTAGTAGTCCACTCAATGATTTTCTCAGTGGTTACAAGCTGTTTGACACTGACATACTCATCATACATTACACAGATGACAAATGGTAGTATTCCAGAGAGCAGCATGCACTGCGTTGGCGACGCCAAAGTCAACGAGAGCGTATATTACTGTTCGTCTGCTCGAGTTACTTTGTATTTCGTCTGCATGTTTGCCATAAAACCTCCTCTGCCTGTTCCATGGCTATCAGAAAATATGCAGATTTCTTCCTTCTTTCGTTCGAGTTACGGTTAGAACCGTTTCGACCGCGCGAATGTGTTCGAATGCGACTTTTTCCCAGTTGCCGTGGTCTCTGACTGCCCATTAGCTGTACGAGGTGCGGCCATCACGTGTTTGCACAGTAGAAACAGTTTGATAACGGTTTCGGCAATTTCAAACGATAACTAAAACTAATAATAAAATATACAGATACAGGTGAAATGAATGTTTAATTCGGGACAAATTCGGTCATGATTGTTAATTTCGGGACAAACAGCTGTCCCGAATTACCTTTGAAAAAATTCGGGACAGATAGACAAAAATCGGGACTGTCCCGAGAAAAACGGGACGGACTGTCACCTTACCTTAGTATATGAAATAAATTTAAAGTTGATACGTTTACCCGTTTCTGAGAAAAAGGGGGCTTAAGAGGCGGACTGACAACAAAGTGACCTGTAAAAGGATTCCGTTTTTACCGACTGTGGTACAGAACCCTTAAAAGATATTATTTTTCGTCTCCCTAATACTATGCTCCACTCGTACAAGAGATATCGTCGACGAATCGTCTGAACACAATGAACTACCCATGTAATCAGTAAGTACATGCTTTGCGTGAGTTAGTGACGTTCGTTTTGCAGCCTGGACTGAAGATCCGCAGCAGGCGCTAGTCAAAGCGGTGCCTGTAGCGCAAAGTGGCAGCGCGCCTGCGTTTGCTGCCATCTGCGCTGAATCGGCAGACAAGAGCCATTACAGTACTGTGGCAGGCGCCCGCACGCAGGACATCTGCCCAGCAGCTGCTCTCCGCTTCTGGTTCAGCGACAGGTGCGGGCGCAAGCGAACCGCGAGTGCCGGTTAGCACCTGCCGCCTGCAACCAAGGTTCCCTACCGCACGGCCACAATTTCGGAAAGGCGCCAGTCTTCTCTCTTTCCTTTGCCGGCCCTGGCCGGGCAGCCAGAAACATAGTTTTGCGTCACTGCCCGATATACGCTGGACGTCAGATGAAAGCTGGAATCGACCGTTCGTGCTTGCCGGAATGACGACGACGACGACGATGATGATGATGATAATGACGTTTAGTTTGTGGGGCGCTCAACCTTGCCGGAATGAGATCTCACCGTTCGCTGATGACAAACATTCAGAGACGTGTTATGCCCAACAAAGCGTCACTACAACGACAAACATTATTAGTCTGCCTACAGATAGCACTGTAAGATTCAAATGTGTAACAGAAAGGGGTGCTTCTCTAATGAGAGTCAAACAGAGAAATATAATGGAAATCAAAGGTGGGAATAGAATGAATGATGCAGTAACACCACTGAGACAATCCCATTTTATTGGAAGGATATCTACCAAAACAGTGCCGCACAGCAGCCTTCCTTGTTAAGAGCTTCGTAGTATACAGAAACATGTGCGACATATATCCTCTCGCTCTCACCACACACACACACACACACACACGCACACGTCCCCAACGCCATGCTTTTTATCCCCCGCATTGCTCTTCAGATGGACATACATGACATGATGTAGATGCTTAATTCTATTAGGTGGTCTTAATTTATAAGACCGATTTTGTTCCTAACACTAGATGGCGCGAAATCTCTTATTGCCATATCAGACTAATCCAGCTTATTTAACGCAGATTCATTACTCTGATGATGTACTTTACAGATCAAGACAGATAGAAGATATTAAGTAGAGATAAATAAATAATAGGCTTGATATCTTCAAAAGAAAGAAACAAGCGTTCTTGAACTTGTTGAAGATGCAGGAGTGTGGGGACAGTGACCGGACATTAAACTAGTATAAGATACGTGGGGTGCACATCAGACTAAACACACTGTGGGAAGCAGACAGATCCAGTGAGTCAGTCAAGTGACAAGGATTTCTGGATGAGCAATGCTTAGGTCCAGGGTCGTATTTAGGATCTGTAGACCCCTAGGCTGAAGCTGTGGTGTGCTCTTGCCTGGCGGAATTTTGTAATAACTATCCCATAAAAACTATCCCATTAAAACCTATAATGCAGTATTTACAATTTATTGTTTAATTGTATGAAATTTTACTATAGGAATTTTGATTAAGTAAATTGATGAGAGTAAAAAAGTATAAAGAATTAAAATCATTTCGATATTTAACATTATTTTCTTACAAGTGCAACCAAAATATTGAGACAGTCTTCTAATATGGAGGTTTGAACGCTGATATTGATCAGCTTTAATTCTGAAAATGATCTTTTTCCTCTGGTGCTACTGATCATTAATGACAGGTACATTCTTAGAGTAACACCAATGCTAGAGAAACAATCTTTGGCATTTTATGGCTTCTTGCGTGAACGGAATGAGGCATAGGAGAAATAAACTTTCCGCAAAATCAAACTCACTTCAAACTCCCAATATTTCGTCAACCATTCTTTTAAAAATATATTTTATTTTATTAATTTAATTTCAAGTTCCATAGATCCATGTGTGAACATTTAACAGGATATACAACGATCAAGTTATACAGATCATTGTTTAGAACATAATTACATAGAATTTATTATGAAAGATATATACAATCTATGAGTAAAGAAACTTACAAGTTGTTTAACATACGAGCCACCATGCGTTCTTCACAAGCAATATACAGTGAATCAGAAATTTGTGTTTAAATGATACTGTACATAGACTAGAAATGATAGTATGCATTGAAACTAAAAAAATCCTCTATAATACAATAACATCCATCTGGAAGAAACTTTAATACACTTCGGACTCTTCCAATCATATCCTTAATTTGTGATGGTAGGGCATTAAAAATCTTGGTACCACTGTACAAGTCTCCCTTCTGTTACATAATATTTTTTTTTTTAGAATATAATGGATATCAAGTTCCTTTAGTTCTTACAATTACAGTATGAGTGATTTGTTTTTAAGGTTAATAGCAAGAGTAAATTTTTAATAAACTCAGCTCAGCAATTCACAACAACGATACTAGGTGCAGTTGATTAGTACTGTTTGATAGAAAATCAACGTTACAGTCTCCACAACGATTCCTTACTTAGTTCTGCATAAGCTTATTGAAATAGGCTTTATGAGGCTTAGGACATGTCCTGCTGGCTGCCTGTAAACTCTCACTACTACTAGCCTGTGCATTTCCCAATCCATTATTGTGGCAAAGCATTCAAAGATCTGTTCAACACAATATTCATTACATTAACCTGAGGAGTCTAGGAAATTCACTTTTTTGCCCTCCTTCCTTTTTTTATTGGTTCTACAGTACAATGACATTATCTTGTATCCATTATTGCTGCATCTATTCAAATTGAGTGATTTCCATGTCGTATTCCGATATACAGAAGCCTCCTGAAATTTCATCTATTTTCTCATTTTCTAGGATGAACGAGAAGTTCATACTTTTCACTAATGAAGCTTCTGGTAGTTTGATTGAAGACACTTAATGCATTTCATTAAATATCCACGGCTTTGTCCCAGCTACAACGTTTTGTTTTTCTAGTACTGCAACATTTTGTTTTTCTAGTAGCTGTTTCATCTGTAATCACATTTTATTGTAGCTCTATTTTTCACATGAACTTATCCCAAAAAGACTTAGGGAACACACTGGAGATTACTGTGGTAGGGTGGATATTGCTTTGGTCAGACTGCTTGCTTCTGACAATTAGCCATGCAATATAATATTGTGCCCTGCCCTCGATGTAATAACATACGATTTTCTTTTTCTATTGAATGACCAGGGATCTTGCCTTTGGTGGGGAGGGTGGGTGCCTCAGCGATATAGATAACCGTACCGTAGGTGCAACCACAACGAAGGGGTATCTGTTGAGAGGCCAGACAAACGTGTGGTTCCTGAAGAGGGGCAGCATCCTTTTCAGTAGTTGCAGGGGCAACACTCAGGACAATTGACTGATCAGGCCTTGTAACATTAACAGAAACGGCCTTTCTATGCTGGTACTGCCAACGGCTGAAAGCAAGGGGAAACTACAGCCGTAATGTTTCCCGATGGCATGTAGCTTTACTGTATGGTCAAATGATGATGGCGTCCTCTTGGGTAAAATATTCCGGAGGTAAAATAGTCCGCCATTCGGATCTCCGGGCGGGGACTACTCAGGAGGACATCGTTATCAGGAGAAAGAAAACTGGCGTTCTACGGATCAGAGCATGGAATGTCAGATCCCTTAATCGGGCAGGTAGCTTAGAAAATTTAAAAAGGGATATGGATAAGTTAAAGTTAGATATAGAGGGAACTAGTGGAGTTCGGTGGCAGGAGGAACAGGACTTCCGGCCAGGTGAATACAAGGTTATAAATACAAAATCAAATATGGTAACGCAGGAAAAGCAGGAAAGGAAACGAAAGAAAAATTCGGAGTAGGAATTAAAATACACGGAGAAGAAATAAAAACTCTGAGGTTCGCCGATGACATTGTAATTCTGTCAGAGCAAAGGACCTGGCAGAGCAGTTGAACAGAAAAACGGAATGGACAGTGTCTTGAAAGGAAGATATAAGATGAACATCAATAAAAGAAAAACGAGGATATTGGAATGTAGTCCAATTAAATCAGGCGATACTGAGGGAATAAGATTAGGAAATGAGACCTTAAAGTAGTAGATGAGTTTTGCTATTTGAGGAGAAAAATAACTGATGATGGTCGAAGTAGAGAGGATACAAAATGTAGACTGGCAATGGCAAGAAAAGCGTTTCTGAAGAAGAGAAATTTGTTAACATCGAGTATAGATTTAAGTGTCAGGAAGCCTTTTCTCAAAGTATTTGTATGGATTGTAGCCATGTATGGAAATGAAACATGGACGATAAATAGTTCGGACAAGAAGAGAATAGCAGCTTTCGAAATGTGGTGCTACAGAATAATGCTGAAGATTAGAGCGGTAGATCACATAACTAATGACGAGGTAGACTATTGAGCCGGCCGGAGTGGCCGTGCGGTTCTAGGCGCTACAGTCTGGAACCGAGCGACCGCTACGCTCGCAGGTTCGAATCCTGCCTCGGGCATGGATGTATGTGATGTCCTTAGGTTAGTTAGATTTAATTAGTTCTAAGTTCTAGGGGACTGATGACCTCAGAAGTTAAGTCGCATAGTGTTCAGAGCCATGTTTAGACTATTGAATAGAATTAGGGAGCAGAGAAATTTGTGGCACAACTTGACTAGAAGGAGGGATCGGTTGGTAGGACATGTTCTGAGGCATCAAGGTATCACCAATTTAGTACTGGAGGGCAGCGTGGAGAGTAAAAATCGTAGAGGGAGAACAAGAGATGAATACACTAAGCAGATGTAGGTTGCAGTAGGTACTGGGAGTTGAAGAAGCTTGCACAGGATGGAGTAGCACGGAGAGATGCATCAAACCAGTCTCTGGACTGAAGTCCACAACAACAACAACATCGAAATATTAAGATTAAACGACATAATTTAAGAATTAAGTCAATGAACTGCACTGCAAGTAAGCGAGTATGTACGTCTAGGATAATGTGAGCGACGTACCATTATTATCTGTTTTTTATTCTATATAAGAATGCGCGTTCATTTTTTTCCCTCTTCTTCTTCTTTTTTAATCGCGTAACTTTCCGACAGTATCTTACGCTATCAGGCTCCTATTTTCTTCCATTTTGTTCACATAGACTAAACTTGTATTCCTGTTAGAAATTTATTTAATCATTCCCGTTATTATCGTCAATTGCGACTACTGACAGGATCTTATTATGAATAATTTATTCTTTCTTTCCGGAGTAGAGCTAAGATTATTGTAATTTCCAAGTATTTCGCCGAAATACGGCACAATTATTTGTTACATTCAAAACTGTGAGAATTATTCACAAAATGTTAGATTTAGTACAAAAAGCTCATTTTGTTAAATAATAATTGTTTAATTTAACATTTCAATTTTCATTTCGTAGTATCAGTCACAAATTCCCAATTTATAAATGTTATAGATTTTTTGCTACATTTTTTCTTAAGATGCCAACACGACACTCACGATCATTCTGAATCTATCGCGAGGAAAGAAGCTAGTTAGAAATTTCCTTGACATTACAAAAACTCAATTTAAACGCTTTTCAGCACGGTATAAGTCTACTGCCCTTCACTTCACTTCCAGGAATAAAAGGTAAAAAAGAGTGGAATAAACTAAAAAGTGGCATGTGAAATACTTAATTCATTTATTTTTAGTTAATGATAAGAAGTGATACCTCCAATTAATCCACGTACTAATAGTTGTGTGTGATATTTAGGTAATAAAAATAACCAGTCTCATGCTCAAATATAAAAATAAAAAAATCATGAATAATTGGAATACATTAAGTTGAAGAAATTCTGCTTAATGATCATATATTTATTCAATTACTGAATTATTATAAATATATGACTATACTTAAGGTTATTTTACATCCATTACATTTTACGCTAGCTGAAGCATAAATTTCCATAATTCCATAAGCATATCCACCCATATTTATAAAATACCTTAGTTAAAGCTTTAGTATAGCAAGCAGCCTCTTACTAGAGGCTTCAGATACAAATAGTACTGTGTATGATGTGACCAAGATAGAGGCAATGAATCAGACACACAATATTATCTCCAGAATACGTGCTTCATTTTGCTCTTAACATGACATTATTGTCAATGGGGTGTGAAGAACTGATCTTCCTTCTTCTTTGTTGTGAATGAAGTACAAGCTTTGCTAAGTGGGGTGGGCTAGAGTTCAAGCTTCATCATGTACTACTAGCAAAGATTAAAGGTTTCTAAAGCTAGTTCCCATACTTTTTGTAAGTCTCTACCATAGCTCAAAATTAAAATCTCTGTACCAAACTTTATGGTATGCCATATTTGAGTTTCAGTCATTCTTAGTTTATCTTAACTCATCTGTTACTGTGACTCTCGGGTATTTACAAAAAAGTTTTTGTGGAAACAAAATTTCTCTCAAAAACTTTTTAAAATACTAAAAGTAGTGAAATGGTTCTGCACTTGGTGGTTATCTTCTTATGTGTCAGTTTTATAAATGAACATCACTTCTTTATATTTCAGTTCAGGAAACCAGAATCAGAATTTTTATTATCCCACAATATACAAAGTCAAATCACAGATCTGATGTACTGGGGACTTGTCAACATTATATTTACATTACAATTACAATTTGTATATACAGTATTACAAAAACTATATATCAACACTCCAGTTGACATGTATTACAAAGTAATGTCTGACAACAGTGTTTATGTAGTATGTATTTTTACAATCATTTATTTGATCAGAAAACAGCTAAGCTTAATTTACAGGTGATGTTTCCTTGCTCAGACTTCCACATCATCATTCATAAATTTTTCTATGGAGTAATAACATTTCTCCACTAATAACTTGTGCAGCTTTGATTTCAGTTGCCCTAGCTCCACGCTGTTTGTTTCTTTTTTAGCATGTTGTAGATTTTCATTCCCATATATTCTGGGGTTTGTGCATATAAATTTAGCCTGTGAGTAGGAGGCATGAAGTGTGTCTTATTCCTAGTGCTGTATTGATGCTTAAAGTTGTCTGTGAATAATGTAGGGTTACTGTACACAAAAATAATCAGTGGATAGATGTACAAACAGGGGGCATTTAATATTTTTATATTTCTTAACAGTGGGCGACAAGATTCTTTTGGTCTCGCGTTACACATATTTCTAACAATTGATTTTTGTAATTTTAATATTGTAATGATTTTGTTTGTATTACCCCAGAAGACAATGCCATACCTTATAATAGCTTCAAAATAGCTGCGATAAACTACTTTTCTTATCTCCATGATAGCTGAATATGACAAAATCTTCATAGCAAAGGTCAGGCTGTTTAACTTATTTGCTAAGTATTCTAAATGTGAAGACCAGGATAAATCTTGGTCCAAATGTATTCCTAAAAATTTAACACAAACTGAATCTTTCAGTTACTGGTTTCTGCAGGTAATATGAATTTCATTTATTTTAGAGTTTTTAGTTTTAAACTGTAGTAAATGTGTTTTTCCAATATTCAATTTTAACCCATTTAATTGGAACCAGTTTTCTAAACTGTCTAGTAGATTTGTGACAGTTGAGGGAATTTGTTCTGGGTGATTGCTTTCGATGAGGGCAGATGTATCATCAATGAATAAAACTGAGTGTGAATTTATGTTTAGTGGCAAGTCATTTATGTAAAGTAAGAATTAAACTGGACCCAGAATTGAGCCTTGTGGAACCCCTTGTGAAATAATTATCCATTCAGAGAAGAAATTTCCCTTTCTTGATGATGATATAACTACTCTTTGTTTTCTCTGTGTGAGGTATGACCTGAACCACGGCATCCAATTCCGTATTTTTCCATTTTATACAAGAGCAATTGCTGGTTCACACAATCAAATACTTTTGTGAGGTCACAGAACAATGATGAAACTTTGCTAGACATGTCTAAGGCAGAACAATTTTTTTTATGGTGTCTATTGTGTTTTTGCCTTTCTGAAAGCCGTATTGATTATCTGACAGTATGTTTGATTTTCTATAAATTTTTTTGATTCGATATTACTACCACCTTTTCAAATATTTTTGAGAAAATTTGGATAATAGAGATTGGGCGGCAGTTCCCCGTATCTTCTCTTGAGCCTTTTTTGAACAAAGGTTTTACCTCTGCATGCTCCAGGGCATCTGGAAAGTGGCCTTCTTCGAGTGATTTATTGATTATTGAGCAAAGGGGTTGAGCTACTATCCTGGCAGCTGATTCAATTACTTTAGTAGGTATGCCATCCCACCCTGCAGAATTTTTGTTTTTGAGCTGTAATATAGTGTTCTCTACATCTTTGGCTGAATTTTTTAAAAATTTGTTAAAGCATTCTTCCATCTTCTGACCTAATTGTGCTTTTTTGGTATAACCATCTACATCTGCAACTTATTTTCATAATTTACAAAAAAAATTGTTAAAAGATTCTCTGAAATCAGAGCAGGATTTGCTATAGTTTTATTTCCCACCTTAATTCCTTGAGATAACTTTGCTGTTAGTTCTCATGCCCCGTTCATTTTACAACAGACTAAACTGCCTTTGATTTGTTTTCATGAGCAAAGAAATATTTATTATTTACCATTTCTTTTGCAACTTTCACTACCTTAAGAAAACAAAATGAATCATTGGTTAAGTGATTGCAAGAACAGTCAGCAAGGGCTCTACCATAAAGCCATCATCACAGGAGGTTTGGTAAACATTTTACTGTAACCAAGAGAATTACTGTTTTACAATGGTTTTGTGATCTACAGGATTTGCATTTGAAACTCTAATCTGTGAAACATGGCCAAACTATCTGTCTGAGTTAATCTAGTGCAACTTTATTTGTTAGTTTAATTATTCATATCAATGGTTTGTGCTATCACTATAAAAGGCAAGTAAATCTCATTTTTGGCGTAGTTGTTTACTGTTTCCTGTTTAGTAATACTCCCATTTTTTTCTTTTGTTCCTTAACTTGTTTGTATTATTTGCATGGCATTGCCTGTACCTTTTGAATTTTTAATGGTAGTATGTAAGTCTTTGTACTACATTTAGTAAAGCAAATCAATTCTTAGTTATTATTAATGCTCTGAATTATAGCAATTATTCCTTCCTGGCAAATCTTTTGATTCTAGATCTCCAAGGTAGCAATCTGTTCTCTCTACTTTTATTTAAAGTTACTGGTACGTACCTTAATAGAAAAATAAATTCAAAATGCTATAAGAATGTCATTATGAATCTATTATCGTTCTCATCCACTGTGTGTGCTTGGTAAACCTCTTCCCATAGTTCTGACAGTAAATGTTCTCCACATTTTGTAATTTAGCAAGTGTATAGTTTCTTTTGAACAAAACTCCTATTGTTCTCTTGAAACTCATCACCACCATCATCATTCATTTTACATCCACGATTGCATAAACATCTCTCTATATTTTCATGTGTTATGGTCTTCAGCTCAAGGTATTCATATTACTTCACATTTTTTCAAATGTCATGTATTGACTCTCAGTCTGTTCTAGTCTCCTGGAATAGAGTGAAGAATTTTCTTGATCTCCACTGTATCATGTTACTTGAGGCATTTTGTTACATTTCTCTCTTTTCCGGCTATTCCTAATATGAAACTCTCCATTGCTTGTTGAACATCACTCTAATGTAAAAAAAGATATTCTCATGCTGTTCAGAATAGAAATCCTCTGGTACCACCTGTGTCACTGGACAATAATAATGCTGAAGTTGGCAAAGAAACAAAATTCTTGGGGGTTTCCATAACTGACTCCCGTACCTGGAAAAAGCACATCGATTGGACTAGCAGAAAACTCAGAAAAGTATATTGTATGATCAGATCAATGAGGAACATTACAAACATGAGTACACTGATAACAATGTGTTAGCTCTTTTCCACTTAATACTTAATTATGGAATTATTTTTTGAGGTCAAAATTCCGACTGAGTAAGTTAAGTTATTTAAACTGCAAAAGAAAGTAGTCAGAACCATTTTATTCAAACAGCAAAGAGAACATGTAAACCAATATTTAAGAAGTTGACTATATTCCTCCTTCCATACCAATGCATAATAGAAATATTACATTTCACAACATTCAAAACAAACTTGACAGAAATAAGGATTGCCACCATGATGACACAAAATCAAAAACATCTTTACATAAACAAGGATTTCCACCATGATGACACAAAATAAAAAACTTCTTTAAGACCAATCCACCCAATTGAAAAACTTGTACAGAAATTAATTAACTTTTGAATTGTTTTCATATTAAAAGTTCATGTCTCACTGCTATAAGTATAAACTGATAACACCCACCATATAATTTACAAAAAAAAAGTGCTAAAGGCCAGTTTCACTCCTCTTTTTATTTTTCACTGTCATTGTTTTCAACTTCTCTAAATGACCAAGATATTTTATGTCATAATTAGAACACTGGTTGTGACTTTTCAGCCTTTTGTGACACTGCACTTTGACAAACTTTTGATGTGGATCCATTAAAGACTGTTTGACCTAAAACTAATTGTTAATGTCAGTTGCACACTGTGCTTCAATCCTTATTTGGAATACAAACTAGAGTATAAGTGAAAGCTGCACATCAGTGACTCTTAGATTTACATGATCAGCAGTGTCTAACATAAAATCACTGTTACAGTCATCACATACTTCAACTGTTTCTGCAAAAATATGTTAACACACTGTACAATTGGTAGTCAAAACAAAACAAAATGTTTTTACTGTTAATTTTTACGCAGTAGAACTACCAACTTGTCTCCAAAATCTCCTAACATGGCATAGCATTCAAAGAGCTTCTCTAGTTCTACATAGTATTAAAGCTCTAGGATCTTGTCTCAGAAATCTGCTAACATGGCATAGCATTCAAAGAGCCTCTCTAGTTCTACATAGTATTAAAGCTGTAGGATCTGTAACTTTATTCTGCTGTTTGCTAAGTTATGTCAACAGTCATATCTGTATTACTTTTACAAACACATTGGAAGTATCATAACATCACAGCTTAAGAACAAAGAAAAAGATACATTCTGATGTGTCTAGTTTGATGAGAATAGGACACTTAGCGATCATGGACTTCCAACAGATACCATCCTGCCATTTGCCTGAAGTAATTTAGGAAAACCACATAAAAACCAAATTTGGATGGCTAGGTTGGGATTGGAGCCTCCAACCTCCAAAATACAAAGGCCAGCCTGTACAGTGCAACTATGTTCCGTTTGACTCTAGTATATACTGCTGATTTGTTTATACTCTCTGGTAAAGAAATTATTTCATAATGTTAAAAGTAAACTCCAGTCACTGCACACACTATACATACTTGTACACTGACATCAGGATTACAACAGTGATCTATGTGGAAAACTCCTCTTTGTTTTATTCACCCTACAATAATTGGTAGGGATATGAAATGATATGATCACATAGGCTTAATTGTGGGTAAAGCAGGTGATAGACTTCATTTTTTTTTTTTTTTTTTTTTTTTTTTTTTTTTTTTTTTTTTTTTTTGTAGAATACTGGGGAAGTGCAGGCAATCTACAAAGGAGATTGCTTAGAAATCACTTGTGCAACTTGCCCTAGAATATTGTTCAAGTGAGTGGGACCCGTACCAAATAGTACTAACAGGGGATGTTGAACATATACAGAGAAGGGCAGCAAGAATAGACACAGGTTTGTTTGAGCCATGGGAAAGTGTTACGGAGATGCCAAAGAAACTGAACTGGCAGACTCTTGAAGAAAGACATACACTATCCTGAGAAAGTCTACTAAAATGTTTCAAGAAGTGGCTTTAAAGGATGAAATATTAGAACTTCCTACACATCATTCACATAAGGATCACGAAGACAAGATTAGAATAATTACAGCACACACAGAGGCATTCAAACAGTCATTGTTCCCATGCTCCATATGTCAGTGGAACTGGAAGGAAATCTAGTAACTGGTACAGGGGGATGTACCCTCTGCCATGTGCTTCACAGTGCTTTGCAGGGTATGAATGTTGAGGTAGGTGTAGATATGACAACCCTCAAAGGATATGGGCTCAGTTTCTTTGTCAAATGTGCATGTTGGCAGCACATGTGCCAAATAGTGAGCACTTAGTTATCAGTCACTAACACACGGGCAATAATAATTTGACTGAGATTTAATTACAACTTACTTCTGACTAAGTTTACAATTAGCTCTGATATTTTCAGATAAACAACTGCTTACCCTATAGAAAGTTGTTAGCAAAGATCTCTAATGAGATATCACAACCAAAAACAATAAAAATAGAATGCAGAGAGAAATATGTATTTAGAAGTAATTAGTAATGCACTTGTAATTTCATCATCAATGTGTTACAATTCCTGGTGTGAATGATCTTTTTTATGTAAAACTAAGCAGCATAACTCAAGTCTTCTGGCATCAATAAAAATATTGTTGTGATCTTCACAAAAAATGCATCCGCATTAAAATTCCAAATAATACTAACATTTCTATAATTAGGCTTCCTGATAACCCTGAAATGATCCAATTATGTTTTGTAAAATATGTAACTCTATCAATAAATGAAAGCTTTACTCAGTAGTGGAGAAGGAATCATCTTATCGGTGTACTTTACAAGATTGTGATAAGTGAATAATTTATTAAGTTGAACAATGTATCAGAGTTGTAAGTTGTATAACCAAGTAGACTGAGATTCAAATCCAGTTTCAGTCATAACACTGTAGGTTTCTTGTTGGCTCTCTGTATTACTCCAGCCTGATAAATTGTATAAACCACTCACTACTCCTCCTTTAACTGAAAAGAGATTGTGTCTGTGGTGATCTTGTTTTTGGAAAGGCATAAAACCAAAGGGAAATAAAATAAGATACAGAAATGTTTTGCAAAATATGTAGCAGTCAACTAAGAATATTGCGTGAGAGTAATTTCTTCAGACCCATTTAGTTTAGTGGTACTAACAAACAGGTGAGAATATATGAATGCAGAGCCTCGCGGCGATAACATTGAATAAAATGTTCTCGGGCTTCCAACCACATCAATTTTTTAAAACTACACGAAATTGGCAAGTGGTATACCACATAACAATGGCCAAGGAGTGCTTGGCTAAAAGGTCGTATAGTTTTAAGCAATTGACGCGGTTGGAAAACCAAGAATATTTTATTCAAACAGGTGAGACGTTTGTCAGTCCAGCCACTAGTATAGTTTTCATGATTAGGCACACTGATCACTAACCCAGATCGTACACAAAAATAATAATAAAGTCTATCTAAATTGTTAATTGTGACCAAAAAACAACTCATGAGGTAGTGTGCAAGGTTCTCCGTCTTGCTTTAAAGCCAGTGTGCACTCAAGTATACTGCAAGAACCTTAACTATGAACACATTTTGGCTATTTGAAGATTTCTATGACCTGAAAGTTATTGAAAAGCAAGGAAGTTACTTGACTGGGGTGATGCAAGTATCACATGTTAAACAAAGATGCCATCATACCAGCAATGACCCTTAGCAGAGCATGAGACAAGCAACTGTTCATTACACTCAGATGAAAATCCAGGTACTAATTGAAAAGAGGGAGAAATATCTTACAATATACAAGGAGACAAGCAATAATAAAACAAAAATTAGAAAATTTAGTGAAGAAATAGAAAATCAAATGATACAGCATGTACAAAATAGAATCTCTGGGTTCTGACCTTAATGTATATAGAATGTTCAAAGCCTTGAAGAATACCAGTGATTCACAAGTGACATGCCATTTTTGTTATGTTACTTTTAAGAAGCATTTTCCTTAACCACTCTCTTCACCATTCTCATTCAGACATGAGTCACACATGTGATCAGTTAAAGGTACAGATCCCCACTAACTTGCACGAGGAAAAGTATCTGGCAGCCCATCTGAAGTTACACCAAGGAAAGGCCAAAAAAGCTAAGTCTCTGATGAAACAGGACCAGAATGAATCCTAGAAAATACTGTTCATTCCAACTTTGACATGTACTCAAATGTTTTACCTCAAACAGCTCAAAGTTTACAACTTTGGTGTGTACATTGCTGTAAACATTAATGAATACCTGACTGTGTAACATGAAGCTTTAATAAGGCATAGTGCTAACAAAATTGCTTTATGTTTGTTTAAAATCCATGTAAATGGAGCATCTTTAATGAAAAAGTGATTATCTGGAATGATATGTATAGTGGCCAAATCAAAAACAGAGTTGTTCTCTTTATCCTGATGTACCTAGTTATAACTGGAGTTATTGCAGAAATAAACAACAAGTTCCTTGTACCAGATCATGCCTAAATAGTGACAGACGTTTGCCCATACTGAGAGAAGAAAAAGACTGTGATACAGCGATCAAGACAAATAAAGCTGTTTATCATCTGTAAAATGAATGCATCTGGCTTCTTAGATTTCAAGAAAGCAGCAGATTGTAACATAAACACAGCAAAACTAAACATTTCTGAAGTACAGTGCCTGCACTTGGACAAACATAATCTTCATATAGTTAAGACCAGGAGAAGCTTAAACGAAACTGAGGCTTGTGAAGGTATCACTATTTCGAAGAAAAGATGTATAAAATTGGACATCAAGAAAATGCAGCTATCTGCCCTGGATGTAACATACCAAAGCTCCGAAGAAAAGAAAATTGAATTGTCAGAAATGATGCAGTACCTGGCAAATGATACCATAAACAGCTGTATAAAGCTTTACACAATGTACTTTTAGTGTATGAACAAAATTAATTTTTATTTGTTTCTTTGTTTTCTTTAGTATATTTTTGCAACAACACTTAGAGCCTTTCACTGCATTTCTACTTTCAGTAAGTTTTTCATTCTATTCTACTAAAGTAGATCCAAACTGTGCTTAACTTTCAAATAAAACACGTTAGTACTGAAATTATGACTATTAATTACCTGTTATACCGGTACTTAAAACTTATTTTCCTCAAATTCATCATTATGGCACTTAGTGCCTCTTTTATTTCAAGTCTTCAATTGGAATTTATGTTGGTGGAACAGTTTGTTGGTTTATTAATAAAATATATAGGTGTACCCATAAGTTTTGGTAATTATGTTTTGGTCATTGTGGTGTTCAAAAATGTATTTAGAAAATTGAAGAGAACACATATTAGTACAATCTTATAAAGAAACTGAGAAAGAAATTAGCAACATGTGACAGATGTCAGAGGATTAAAGTCAATATCCAAATGTCTAGGGAGGCAGATGGACTGTGTGGCTTAAGACATTTATTGAGCATTACCAAATCATTTAAGTTATATTTTTGTTGCATTTGATTTGCTTGATATTCCTGCTTGTTGAGCATTGTATCTAATATGAATAAGATTGGTTGTACAACAGATCCCAACACGAGACACAAGTTGCCCATAACACTGAGAATGTCAATCCTTATTACCACTAAAGCCCTTTTTTACACCCATACATACACTGTTTGTATCCAACTCCTTTTCCCCAAAATCCAGCAGGTTCTCTTTTGATATGACTGTTGTTAGCAGTAGCTTTGTTGTGACTTAGTATTTTGCTTATTCTTTTGAATCACCGTTACCTAATTAGATAGGCATTACAGTGTCTTCTACAATTTTGTCACGGATATATATGCATGATGACAGTTGACTGTTCTGACCAGGTTTAATATAGGTGGCAAATATTGCATGGTCATTGCTGATGTGTTAACTTGCTCATTCACCCATGTAATGCATATGATAAAACTCATCAAACTTCACAATTACAATATATTTCAGATAATGTATTATATGTCAACTTAGAACTGTCTACTAACACAACGTGTGTAGTGACCCATGTCCTACTGAGAGAGGATGAAACATGGTGCTGACACATGGCTACTCTTCATGAATAGCACCAATGAGGCCACCAAGCTTAACATTCCCATGTGACAGATGGATCACCATCAACAGGGTCACATGCCCTCACTTCATGACACACTGCGGAGAGGTTTAGTATTTAAACCAGGACACTGACACAAAGTCTGGTGACCCAGAACTTCATGCAGCCACCTCTCCTCCCCTTGCCAGCCAAATACTGGCAGCGGAAATTTTTTCCACCACAAGGATTTGAACCACCGTTTCACTTGTATTAACATGGGATACAGTGTATGTTCGGAGTTTTACGGGTGCTCAAAGCCAAGGCTGTCAGTGCAATGGGGTACATCATATGCAAGAGATATAAATGTCCACTCAGATGTTGATCTCATGTAAAACTACCTCACAGAAAAATGCTACTGAACTCTCTAATAACTTTGTAATCATACTGTATTGAAGCAGGAAAAATTAAAAATAATTTGCTATATCTGTAATATAAAAGAGAATAAATGGTAATGACCATAATGAATCAGGGTTCTCCTAGTTGAATTTTGCATCAAGCAGTCTTAACTGATGATCATCAGCTATTATATTGGTTTCATGATTTTACCAATATGAGATACGATGATGAGTTATAATACCTACTGCCTGAGAAGTTTCTTACACTTACTAGTTCCTGTACACTAGTATTAATGTTGTGTTCTATGGTAGAAATGCCTATTACTATTGACTGACAGTGTAACTTCCAGAAAAAAGATTCAAAACCCATGTTGAAATTAAATGCAAATATTACTCTAATAAAAGATAGTATGACTGTAGAAGGGATGTTTAGGTTGTATGTAAAATTACTAGCCAGGCGCTAGTAAAACTTTATGTTACTTTTAAAAATTGGTTACATTTTCTCTCCTTCAACCATTATTTTAACTGTGTTGTTTAAGATAGCTGTTGTTGTTGTTGTGGTCTTCAGTCCTGAGACTGGTTTGATGCAGCTCTCCATGCTATTTTGCCCTAAAGAATTTTACAGTTCTTAGAAAAAGTTTGAGGAAGCTATGGACCACAAATGGTATATACTTGACACATCTTTTGTATTTCTCATCTTATGTATCAAGTGGCCTTACATCTCTGTAAATAATAGGACATAATACATTTAGAAGAATATTACGTTTACTATCAATTCACAAGAAAATCTGGTAAGTGTAATGATTGCACTTTTACTTTAGGATATCATGACGGTTAATTTATCACAAATAAGTAACTTGTAATGCAAATGGAAGATGTAAAGATGAACTGGTGGGCTGGATTCAAAATTTCTACTGACAGCTATTTAACTATATTGTCAGTGTATTTGTTTTGCTCTTTCAAAGCACATATTTTATTGAATATATGTGCTTTCCACATACAGGAAACATCTTGTATCTATTATTTTCCTCTTTGCAAAGCACATATTTTATTGAATATATGTGCTTTTCACATACGAGTTAATGTGCTTGAAAGAATAGAATAAGTTTGTGTTAAGTAAGAGCAAACAATGTATGAGTGTAAAAATGTTAAGAGTTGATTTGATAATGGAATTGAAAAATGTGTTACCTTTAGTGAAATGATATTGTAATGGGTGTTCATACTGCTTCTATTCTATAGCAATTAAATGAGAAACAATTATTACAAAATACCGCAAGGTATTAGGAAGCAAAAGAGATATATTGTTAACTGTGAATGACAAATATGTGTTAGGGTCCTCTGTGAATAATGCTTACTTTACGGTGGTACTGGCAACAAAGTTATTGAAGTTTATTATATTGATGAGGATTATGATGATTTATAAGGGATTATTCATGAGAAGTAATGAGTTAGTGTGTGAAGTTGTTGAATTAAGTTGTTGTTAGAGCTATAGTACCATGAAATATAACATAGTCATGTAATTACAAAGGAGTTTTGAAATATGAAAAAGTGGAAAAATATGTTGCCCATCAAAGCAAGTGAAGTATTCAGAAGGCATAGTTAGATGACTATGTAACCTCATATATGTACACACTATTAGCATGCATATAAACAATTAGAGTTGCAATTCTCTGTGACATGTAGAAAGACTATCAAAGTGCATTACTGTTGTCCATGTTCAGTATTGTTACAAGGCCTTGTAGGGTATATAAGGGGCACGAACAGTGACGCATGCCGAGTGATCACTGCAGATGACACAAGATGCTGTGTACTTGTGTGAGACAGTGTTTTTAGCATGTGACAGAGTTTGAAAGCGGCCTCTCTTTGGATCTTCATTTGGCTAGATGGTGAAATCATGCTGGTCAAGTCATGCAATATCCAAATTCATGGGGAATTTGGCTGGGGCACTGGCCTGATGTTGGACCACAGTGGAACATGAGGGTTGGCATAAACATTGCCAAGGTTCTGGTCAAGCATGACTGGCCACCACATGGGAAGGTCACCACACTGCACACGAAGCTAATTATAACCCCTTCACATTGGTTCCTGCCATACAAGAACAAGTAACAGTCTCCCTGCAACAGTCTGTGTTATATTGCACCATTGGTCAAAGACTAGCAGCAGCCAGACTAGGGAATTATCACCCCATGCAAAGGCTGCTATTAATACCACAATGTAAATGGCCATGTTTGGAGTGGTGTAATGATTGGCAAGCATGGACTACTGAAAAAAGACATTTCTCTGTTTTAGTGATGAATCACAGTTCTGTAGCACTCAAATGACTATCATCAGTGAGTATAGTGGTGACCTGTGGAGAGGTCCCATTCTTCCAATGTCATGGTGTGGGGCACAACTCGGTTGTGGCTGGCAGTGATTGAGGGGACAGTGCCCACACATCAGTACATCATGGACATCCAGTGTTCTCATATATTACCTCTTATCCAACAAAATTATGGTATCATTTTTCAATAGGACAATGCTTGTCCACATGTTTTAAGTGTCTCTATGAATTGTCTGCATGATGTTTATGTACTCCTGAGGCCAGCAAGATACGTGTGACACCACCTTGGATGTGAACTTTGTCCCAGTGCCTGTGTCCAGGGTGTCAAGGACCAGTTGCAAGAACTGTAGGCCAGCTTGCCTCTGGAGAGGATGCAATGGCTTTATGACAGTCTTCCCAATCACATCAGTGCATGCATTCAGGTCAGAGGGGCTGCAGTGTCATACAGGTAAATAAGCCCCTACTGCCAAGTTCTTTGTAAATTTAACTTGATTTGTTAATCACTGAAATAATGCCATATACCCTCGAAACCTGTGAGATTTTGTTTCCATTCCTCCTCTCCTTCTGAGTGTTTCTCTTTTTTCTAGCAGGCAGCAGCTTAGATTCTCTATATAATGTAGATGTAACTATGTTTGAAGTACTATGTCAACTTGATTCTGAGCAAGACAAGTAAAATGAAAAGTACTTGTTTATGTAGGTAACTAATATGCTTATGGAAGAGTGAAGACATTTAAATGACATCTGCAATAGGAAAATACAATGAACTTTGCAGAAACCTGTCCTCACAACTATAATTGAAACATGTTAATGGAAGTTGAAAACTCTTACCATTGAAAATGTAAAGTTTATGATTAATAATAAGACAATGAGAGAAGTATTGTTACCACTGCCCATTTAACACAGTCAGTTTCATTTCAACGTATATTGTGCTTATAGATCAACAATCTCTTCCAGTTCTGTGATCCAAAGAATAGTCAAACGTACGATGTGAATATACTTGAGTTGTAAGTATTTACAAGAATTTTTGTAATTTTTTGGTATTAATATATGGAATTTTGTGAAACATTGGCTCACATTTGGTTTTTGCTAGTATCCACGGATCTATATTGCTACATTACTACGTCACTATATTATTATATTACCAGTACTATGTACACACTCACATAAGTTCTGTACATAATGTATACATAGGAACTTAAGATAAGTGACATACTTTTATTTTAACACCAGCACACATTCATAAGCAAAATGTTTAGTGATTTTATTCATAGGTGTTATTTTCTCAGAAAC
Source organism: Schistocerca gregaria (assembly GCF_023897955.1). Taxonomy (NCBI): domain Eukaryota; kingdom Metazoa; phylum Arthropoda; class Insecta; order Orthoptera; family Acrididae; genus Schistocerca; species Schistocerca gregaria. The sequence continues at coordinate 434,175,371 of NC_064921.1, forward strand.
TTTGATATACATTTTTGAATAAAATTCAGTCATCAGTTGCACAGTTAGGAAATTTATTTCATTTTACCAGTTTCAACAGAGTAACCTGTCATCTTCAGAATGTTAATATTGGTTTAGCAGATGTCAACACCTTCTTCACAGAAGCACAATGTCATTAAATGTTAAACATGTACATATTGTACAATTGTCAACACATATTGATGACATATAGTGAATGAATCACATTTAAGGACATATTCAACTTGACCATTCTTTAATATGACAGTCTCAAAAGTTAAGTATAGTAAGGAAAGGAAGAAAATTGAAAGAGAAAAGATGAGCAGTCAATCTAAATGACCATCATAACTTTACCCAAAAACTGAAATTGTTTGATTTGTGCAGGAGAGGACTAATAATAATCCAATTATAAAGGACACATTGAGATCACCGTGGAACACCATCAGAGCTGAACACTGAAGTGGTTTACAACAGGCTGCAGCTCACCTGCTGTCACCAACATTGGCTGGCTCATATAGTATTCTTCCATAGTTTTTACATCAGGCAGCTCGCATCATCTGCACTGAACATCATAGGATTTACACAGAAAGGCACTGTATTTTCCATAAGAATGTCTAGTCAGGCTATTAAAGTGATAATAAATTTACTTCTCAAAGGTATATGTAGTTAATAACAAGAATGAATGTAGGATGAACCATGTAGTTTACAATCATAATAATAGAATTAAAAATAATTTCCGTACAGACTACTCATCTCTAACTAGGTTTCTAACAAATTGACGGTAGAAATCATGCAGGAAATCTCCATGTATTCAATAACAAATGAAAATAATATGTCTTCAGATTATTTGGGCTTAGGGATTTAAATTCAGCAACACTCCAACGTTTGTATTAAACAATTCTATACTCTACAAGCAAATATGAATCTGATAGCGTTCTTTGTAAATTTGTGTGAAGTATTAAATAAGTTTCAAGTATTAAATTAAGTTTGAAGTATTAAGTGAAACAGGATCTGAGAAATGTAAGAGGAAGGACTGTGCCTTTTTTCAAAGTAGTTGTTTTTCTCTTAACAGATACATACACATATAAAGATACCTAGAAGTCATTTCCATAATTTTTGTGTATGTTTTCCAAGTGCCTGCTGAGGTGGCACCATGCTAATGTCGGCACCCATGTCGACTAGGAAGTACGCTCTAAGATGTTTGTCATAGATGAAGAGTCACGCGATGTTAGAATGTAGACACAGGATGTAATGAGTGTTGTCATGTTCTGTAGTGAAGCAGCTTGAAACAAGGGAGCAACCTGATGCACCTTTGACAGGCTGCTGTACTAGTTTGGGTAGTTGCAGGTTGGTTGACAGTGGCATGTGTTGGCAACGAAGCGTGAGTGTAACAAGCAGGGGCAGTGCAGTGTCCTGGCTGGGTGAGGTGTTGTGATGGTTAGGCGTGGCTTGATAGCCGGGCATGAATGCAGCAGATGATTGTTTACATTCCTCTACAGATACGGTACTTGGGTCCATCATGGTATATGATTGTTGGAGCCTTGCTGCAGCGGAGTCTTGGGGGGATTCTGCAGGCATGGTGTGGAAATGCTCGGCTGAGGTCAGAGCAGCTCGGCAACAGTTGATTGGCCAAGCACTGCACAATAAGCACTGTTCAATGATTTCCATGGGCGTGTTCAGTGTGCAGCCTGCCCTGGGCTGGCTGTAGATGCAACCAGTGTTGATGCACTGCCAGAGCCAATGCTAATGTTTATCAGTGTGTGATGTTGTGTGAGTACAAGCATCTGATCAGCAAGCGGTAACTGGGTTTCTATCAGTTTGCCCTCGTCCATTAGCATGGCCATCTGTACATTTTCAGGCAGCTTGAGAAGCCATAGTGACCAGATAACACGATCTGCTAAGAGGTTTGTGTCGATTCAGAGGTGTAACCTGCACCAGAGAGCTGACAGGGTTTTGTGGTCCAGCGATGTCTCAGTGATGGTTAGGTGGAATTGTTGTTCAGGTGAAATCAACAGACACTGTAGCAGGAGCATCTTCATTTTGTCTATCAGTGGTTGGTGTTAGATTAGATTAGATTAGATTTACTTTCATTCCAATTGATCCGTAGTGAGGAGGCTGTCCTGGATGTGGAACATGTCAGAAAAACAACAATACATGACAAATATTTACAACTAAAACAAATAAGCCAGTGTACCATTCCACAGGTCCCAAGTGGAATGATCTTCATTTTTTACTGAAAACTATATGAAAGAGTCATTTTACGAATACTAATGCACAGAATTTAAAATAAAAAAGTTTATTTATTTATTTATAAGGTAATAAACATATAATACAACTACTATAATATTTATTTACAATGAACACATTACTGCACTGAAATGGTGCAGAAGTTAGATTGTACTTACACACACACACACTTATAATGAAAACATTCCTGCACTGAAATTGTGCAGAAGTTATATTGTACTTATATATATACAAATCAGTTGAATCAGTTGGTTCTACTGTGAAATGTATCAATGGAGTAGAAGGAGTTGGCCACAAATAAATCCTTTAGGCTCCTCTTAACCTGAATTTCATTGGTTCTTAAGCATTTTATGGCTGCTGGCAAGTTATTGAAAATGTGTGTTCCTGAATAATGCACACCTTTTTGTACAAGACTAAATGACTTCAAATCCTTGTGAAGATTATTCTTATTTCTAGTATTGATTCCATGAATTGAGCTTTGGTTTGTAAAAGTGATACATTTTTATTGACAAATTTCATTAAGTATAAAATATATTGGGAAGCAGTAGTTAGTATCACTACTTCCCTAAATAGGCTTCTGCAGGATGTTCTTGAGTTCACACCACATATAACTCTTACTGCACATTTTTCTGCCCTGAAAACTTTAGATTGGCTTGATGAATTACCCCAAAAAATAATCCCATATGACATTATGGAATGAAAGTAAGCATAGTATGCCAGCTTTTTCATTTTTATATCTCCCATGTCTGACAAAATTCGCATTGCAAACAGAGATTTGTTAAGATGCTTCAGCAGTTCTGTGGTATGCTCCTCCCAGATGAATTTATTATCAAGCTGTAATCCCAAGAATTTAACACTGCCCACTTCTTCTATCTTCTTGTCATCATATGTTAAACATCTACTCGTGGGACACCCCTTACAAGTTCTGAACAGCATGTAGTGTGTTTTTTCAAAGTTTAATGGCAAAGAATTGGCTAGGAACCAGTGATTAATGTCCACAAATATTTTATTAGCTGATCTTCCTAAGACTACACTTGATTTGCTATTTATTGCAATGTTTGTATCATCGCCAAACAAAACGAACTTGGCATCTGGTAATGTTACTGATGAAAGGTAATTGATATACACAAGAAAAAGTAAGGGCCCCAAAATGGAACCTTGTGGGAACCCATATGTAATTAGTTCCCAGTTGGATGATGCCTGATAGCTTGATACATGTCTCTTTCTAATAACACACTTTTTTTTCCTGCCAGAGATATAAGATTTGAACCATTTTGCAGCATTTCCAGTTACACTATAATACTCTAATTTACTTAAAAGGATATTGTGATTTACACAGTCAGATGCCTTTGACAGATCACAAAATATACCAGTTGCCTGCAATTTTTTGTCTGATGAATTAAGCACATTTTCACTGTAAGTGTAGATAGCCTTCTTGGTATCAGAACATTTTAGAAATCCAAACTGTGACTTTGACAGTATGTTATTTGAGATAAGATGGTTCTAAAGCCGACTGTACATTACTTTTTATAAAATTTTTGAGAATTTGGACGGAAATTTGATGCTATTTCTTTGTCTCCTTTCTTAAACAGTGGCTCAACTCAGCATATTTCAACCATTCAGGAAATATTTCATTGATAAACGATTGATTACATAGATAGCTTAATCTACATCTACATCTACATCCATACTCCGCAAGCCACCTGACGGTGTGTGGTGGAGGGTACCCTGAGTACCTCTATTGGTTCTCCCTTCTATTCCAGTCTTGTATCGTTCGTGGAAAGAAGGATTGTCGGTTTGCTTCTGTGTGGGCTCTAATCTCTCTGATTTTATCCTCATGGTCTCTTCGTGAGATATACGTAGGAGGGAGCAATATACTGCTTGACTCTTCGGTGAAGGTAGGTTCTCAAAACTTTAACAAAAGCCCGTACCGAGCTACTGAGTGTCTCTCCTGCAGAGTCCTCCACTGGAGTTTATCTATCATCTCCGTAACGCTTTCGCAATTACTAAATGATCCTGTAACGAAGCGCGCTGCTCTCCATTGGATCTTCTCTATCTCTTCTATCAACCCTAACTGGTACAGATCCCAAACTGCTGAGCAGCATTCAAGCAGTGGGCGAACAAGCGTACTGTAACCTACTTCCTTTGTTTTCGGATTGCATTTCCTTAGGATTCTTCCAATGAATCTCAGTCTGGCATCTGCTTTTAATATGTTACTTAGCTCAGAATCGCATTCTTTAATTAACTTTGTTGATATTTCATCATATCCACTAGATATTTTTGATTTTAAAGATTTTATGATGGACATTATTTCTGTTGGTGGTAGTGAGGGTCAAATTCATTTTATGGAAGTTATTTGAAATGTCTGGTCTGAGGTATTCCATAGCAGCATCTACTGAACCTGACAACCCCATCTTTTCAATAACAGTTATAAAATGTTTGTTAAAAAGTTCTGCACCACTATACACATGTGTCACCAATGTATCATTTACTCTTAATAGTATTTGTTCCACTTCATGTCTGGTTCTACCAGTCTCCTCCTTCACTATATCCCATATTGTCCTTATTTTGCTATCTTATATGACTATCTTTTCCTTGTAATATACACTCCTGGAAATGGAAAAAAGAACACATTGACACCGGTGTGTCAGACCCACCATACTTGCTCCGGACACTGTGAGAGGGCTGTACAAGCAATGATCACACGCACAGCACAGCCGACACACCAGGAACCGCGGTGTTGGCCATCGAATGGCGCTAGCTGTGCAGCATTTGTGCACCGCCGCCGGCAGTGTCAGCTAGTTTGCCGTGGCATACGGAGCCCCATCGCAGTCTTTAACACTGGTAGCATGCCGCAACAGCATGGACGTGAACCGTATGTGCAGTTGACGGACTTTGAGCGAGGGCGTATAGCGGGCATGCGGGAGGCCGGGTGGACGTACCGCCGAATTGCGCAACACGTGGGGCGTGAGGTCTCCACAGTACATCGATGTTGTCGCCAGTGGTCGGCGGAAGGTGCACGTGCCCGTCGACCTGGGACCGGACCGCAGCGACGCACGGATGCACGCCAAGACCGTAGGATCCTACGCAGTGTCGTAGGGGACCGCACCGCCACTTCCCAGCAAATTAGGGACACTGTTGCTCCTAGGGTATCGGTGAGGACCATTCGCAATCGTCTCCATGAAGCTGGGCTACGGTCCCGCACACCGTTAGGCCGTCTTCCGCTCACGCCCCAACATCGTGCAGCCCGCCTCCAGTGGTGTCGCGACAGGCATGAATGGAGGGACGAATGGAGATGTGTCGTCTTCAGCGATGAGAGTCGAACCCATCGTTCTACCATTCCTAGACCGGCAAGGGAACTTGCTGTTCCAACAGGACAATGCACGTCTGCATGTATCCCGTGCCACCCAACGTGCTCTAGAAGGTGTAAGTCAACTACCCTGGCCAGCAAGATCTCCAGATCTGTCCCCCATTGAGCATGTTTGGGACTGGATGAAGCGTCGTCTCACATGGTCTGCACGTCCAGCACGAACGCTGGTCCAACTGAGGCGCCAGGTGGAAATGGCATGGCAAGCCGTTCCACAGGACTACATCCAGCATCTCTACGATCGTCTCCATGGGAGAATAGCAGCCTGCATTGCTGCAAAAGGTGGATATACACTGTACTAGTGCCGACATTGTGCATGCTCTGTTGCCTGTGTCTATGTGCCTGTGGTTCTGTCAGTGTGATCATGTGATGTATCTGACCCCAGGAATGTGTCAATAAAGTTTCCCCTTCCTGGGACAATGAATTCACGATGTTCTTATTTCAATTTCCAGGAGTGTATTTGCTTTGACATCCATATTACAGTCTTTAATATTTTGCAGTATTTCTTGTAATGTACTATAGCATCAACATCGGAACTGTTTCAGATTGACAGATACAGTTTTCTTTTTGTTTTACAAGGTACCCCTATTCCTTGGCTAATCTATGGCTTCTTTGAAGACTTTGCTCTAACCTTGGTAAATTTTGGGGGAAAACAGTGTTCAAATAAGGTAAGCACTTTATTAGCAAAAGTGTTATATTTTTCATTCATGCCATGAGCACTGTAAAAATCAGTCCAGTTAGTGTCTTTGAGGTGTGCCCTAAAATAATCAATTTTTGGCTTATTGATTACCCTGTTGAGCTCAGATTTAACAGATTTTGTATCCTGTTCAGTATTAACATTTAACAGAAGGAAGTGCATGTCATGGTCTGAGAGGCCATTGACTATTGGTTTTGTAATATAACTTTGTTCATAGGACTTTGCTATAAAGATATTATCAATGGCTGTTTGTGAGCAAGTGGCTACCCTAGTAGGGAACTTTACAGTGGGAATTAAGTTGAATGATAGTGCTACTAACTCAAATAAGTTCTTATTGGGAGAGTCTTTAAGGAAATCTTCATTGAAATTACTACCAACCACTATTTGTTTGTTTTTGGTTGTTAAATGGGCCAATACAGCTTCAAGGTGGTTTACAAACAGATCAAAGTTAACTACAGATGCTCAATATACACTTAATATTATGAAGGATGTTTTGTGAAATTCTAATTCTGTTGCACATGCTTCCATATGCTGTTGTAGGCAAAATTTATGAATGTCTATGTTCTTAAATTTATGACTTCCTGATGAATGTGGCAACTCTTCCTTTCTCCATTTCTGATCTACAAAAATGAGATGCTAACCTAAGCCCTGTAACAGTTAAAAGTCCTATGCCAGTGATCACATGATGTTCAGAGAAGAAGATTATGTCAGCTGTGTTTAAAGACTCTAATTCATCTATACAGATAGTTAATTCGTTAATTTTATTTCTCAGTCCTCGAATATTCTGATGCAATAAAGATAGCTGACATTTCACAATGACAGAGGTAAAATTGGGTATGGTTAAAATATCTGCTGACTGTTGAAAATTCTTAACCAATAGCTGTTTATGCTGATGTAATAAGCTGGAATTATGTTTTTTGATTTCTTTCTCAAACTGAAGGTTTGTCTCAGTTCTAACCTCTCTTAAAATTTGCTTTCTTTCTATCCTCCCTACCCTAAAAAAGGGTCTTTTCTGAACCCTATAACCACCGGTATTTTACTACTCATGACAGTGCCTCCTCCCTTTAACTTTCCTGCTTTTTCCCCAGCCAATGTACCCTTCCCCTTCCTGTTGAGGTGAAGGCCATGCCTAGTATAATCCCACCTACTGAGAGAATCAACAGGAACCACACCAATGTGTGACCCTGCACCTGATATAAGCAGCCGTTCCAGCTCCAAATTGACTCTCTTGACAGAACAGCTCAAATGAGGTCGGTCATGGCACCCAAGAACAGATACAAACTCAACACTAGTATGCTTCGATGCTGATGCAATCTTTTCCAGGTCACACTCTATATTGTACCCAGGATCTCTGTCAATACTGTTACCTGCCCCACCCAGTATAACCACAGTGTCTTCCTTAGTGAAATCTTGCAAAGTGATCCTAAATCCTCTGTCACCTGCTCCAGACCAGCACTAGGTTTAAAAAATTGGTGACCTGGTATTCTGATCCTAGTTCATCCTGCAAAAGTTGACCAGCACCTCTTCCATGGGAACTACCTAACAACAACACTTTCTTTCTCTTTACTGATTTCCCTACATTCTTACTTTTCAATTTGCTGCTGAAAGTTTGTTGTGCCCTGTCTACACCTGCAACTGCTTGAGGCTCACCAGCTTCTAACTAAAGCAACAGGTCAAATCTATTTTCCACATTCACCATGAAGCTGTCAGACAAAGTTCTGGGCCTCTTCCTCCTGTTGCCTGTTGCCACTTCCCACCTGTATTTACCCTTCTCCCTCCTTAACCTGTCAAGATCTCCCCTGGCCTTGTCTAACTCAGCCTGAAGGGTGGCAATTTTCCCCTCCTGTTCTAGTATCTTCCTATCTCTACTACAATTCTACAAGACCACTGATGAGTCTCATTTACTTCCCCTATTCCCACGCCACTACAGTCACCCACATGGAAAAAACTACAGCACCCATCACACCAAAGTCCCGACCTAACAATTCTATGGCAAGTCAAGCACTTTTCACTCATGATAAACGTAATAGTTTATTAAGAATAAGTCAGTTAATAGGATGTCACTGACAAAATCGGTGTCAGTGTGGAGGTGATTGAAAAGCATCAAAACTTGTCGTGTTCGTCTGTTATCCTGGCCAACTGCATCATGCACTCGCAGTCTGTGTACCATACTTGGGGTGAATCAATTTGTAGCAGCAGCAGATGTAACTTGGTGTGTGGCTGGTGGTAATCTGCCTGGTGGCAAGGGGCTGGGACCGGTATGACATTGTTGTAATCATGCGAAATACATGGTGCAGGTTCATGAACACTGTCTGGTGGTGCCGATAGAGGCGGCAGCTGGCATCATGGCACGATAGATGTGGTAAATGTGATGGTAATGTGGGTATCATGGCCGATTATCGAGGGGGACAGTGCGGGTGTCACAGCTGGTGCATCGGCATCATGGATGACAGTGACATAGCGGTGTACCAAGGAATGCAGTGTGGTGGACAGGCCTTGGTTGGTGACAGTAATGGTGGATGGCGCATCAGTGTAGGTCACCCCTGTAACAAGTGTGACATCAACCAGGTGATGTATGGTAATGCAGGTGTAGGCTATGAAAAAATGTGGTCTGGCACAGAAAGGTCACTTGTAGCATGGATTTGTCCACAATAAACTGTAAATATTGATTCTCTGCAGTTGAAGGCAGTCATATATGGCAGCAATTATTTGTCAACAGTTGTAGTACTCTGGAAGGTGTCTATAATTAGGTTCATTCCACATGGAATGTTGATACATGCTGAGTCATTAGAATGAAAATGAGTGCATTGTAGTTCAGTAACACTGTCACTGATCAGTATATTTATAGCACTGGTCAGGTGGGAGATTGGGATGGTGGCTGGCAGCCATTGTTCACCAGGTTTTGTCACTGTCGATGTAGCACAGTCAGTTAAGGGAATGACATGCTTCGTCTTGCCACCTTCACTGATAACATCATACTTGATTTGCGATTTAGTGTGTTCATTCATTTGACAAGAGGTAACGATGCCCTGGTTGGGCACTTGTTGAAACAATGGGAACATTGTCAACCGTTCAAGAACTGCAGTTGCACTGGTAATATTGCCTGGGAATTGGTGAGAACACCAAATAGATGCACAAATACATCATCTGTAGTGCTGCCAGGTGATGAAGCACCGTTGTGGGGCACATTATTTGTGGCATGAAGTTTGTATCCCACAGTGATTGGTGGCATGCCACTGCGAGTATAACTTGGTGTTTCATGGTGAGGTTTAAGAGAAAATAACAGGGTCACCACTATAGGTAGTGGAGAGTGGACGTGGTAATTATGATGATAAATAATCACTTTTATTCTCATAGCAAACACACAATGCATGTAGCATAGAGTGCGTACTACAGAGAATTCGTCTGGCAAAGATACAGTTGTTCTTGCTGTGGTGGAGCAGCAAGGGAGGGGGGGGGGGGGGGGGGGGGAAGGCGGGGGGGGGGGGGGGGTAGAGACAATGGTTCTACTTCCCCACGAACTTATAACTGGATCTTTCTGTCGACCATAAGACTCACCCTCTGATGTAACTAGTCCACTAAATGAAGGTTGCCTAAACATACTACAATCACTGGAAGAAACTTTAATCATCCAACAATCAATTGGAATGATTAGAGTTTCGTTAGTGGTGAGTATGACAAGACATCCTGTGAAACATTACTAATTACCTTGTCTGACAACTACCGAGAAAAGACAGTTTGTAACCCCAGTCATTATGGAAATCAAATTGGATGTAATGGCAACAAACAGTCCCAACCTCTTTCAAGATGTCAACATTCTATCTGTGTATCTGTGAACATGACATAGTTGTTGCAACAACAATTATCAAAGTACAGATGGCAACTAACATGAGTAGAAATATTTATGTATTGAGTAAACTAGGTAAAGAGACTGTAGTGTCATAACTCAGTAAGGAACTTTTAGCTTGGGACAGGGTCACGTAAAGGAATTATGGCTCAAATTTAAAAGAATAGTAGACCATGCATTGGATAGATATATATATCTAGTAGAACAGTTCATAATGAGAGAGGCCCTCCAAGGTACACAGTCACTGTAAAGAAATTTCTAAAGAGACAGATTCTACTGCATAATAGGTGTAAAACAAATTGTAAACTAAGAATAGAGAGATGCTGAATGAAAAGCTTTTGGCTGTGAAGAGGGCAGTGCATGAATTCTTTCAAACTACCATAACAGAAGATTATCTAAAGATCTCTTACAAAACCCAAATAAAGTCTGGTGGTATGTAAAGACTGTTATTTCCACTAAATTTAGTGTCCAGAAACTCATGAATGGGACAGAAACTGAAACTGAAGGTAGCAAGGATAATGCAGAAATGATTAACTCCATTTTTGAATGGATATTATCCCAATTTTAATTCTTGCATCACTGCAAAGATGAGTGAAATAGGTATCAGTGTCAATGGTATTGTGAAACAACTATTTTTTTTTTTAATTGAACAAAGCTTCAAGGCCCGAAGGAATCCCTATATGATTATATATTGAGTTTGCAACTGAGTTAGCTACTCTTTTAACAGTAATACACTGAAGATCTTTCTGTCATAAATCTGGTTCCAGTTGTTGGAAGAAAGCATACATCACATCCATCAACAAGAAGGGGGAGTAGAAGTGACCCACAAAACTATCATCCAATATCCTTGATGTTCATTTGTTATAGAATCTTAGAACACATTATGTATTCTGAGTTGAAACATAATGAGGTATCTTTAACAGAATGAGCTTCTCCATGCTAACCAGCATAGACTCAAAAAGTAATGATCATGTGGAACCCAACTCATGCTTTCCTCACAACATATTGACAGCCATGGATCAAGGCAGTCATGTAGAGGGAGTATTTCTTGACTTCCGAAAGCTATTTGACTCAGTACCATGCATGTGCTTTTATCAAAAGTGTAAGTGATATCAGCTGAGATCTGTAACAGGATTGAGGATTTCTTGAAGAAGATAGCACATTATATTGGATGGAAAATGTAGTGTAACACGCAATTCTATGGAGTAACATGTTCCACTTTCATCCTCTTATGCTAACAAAAGATGTTCGTGGAACCTGAAAACATAGTTTAGATATGTATTTGTTACGGGTAGAACACATGCAAGGCCTAATTTTATGTATTTGCAGATGGATGAAAAAGGGAGCTAGCTTGACACAGCAGAAAGCCACAATTACAAATGCATATTTCCATTTGCTGGGAAGGCTCATTTAAGCTTTGGAGTCACGAGTTGGCAGTGCCCTGGATGTAAAGGACCAAAGGGGTGCTGGGAAGAATGTAAGTGATGGAAAAAATGAGTTTTGTTAGAGGGAAGTGTCAGTCAGTTTGTGCTGTCCTGTAATGTAAAAGGGGCACATGAACATATGTTGTAATCTGTTATGGTCTACAAAGCAAGAGAGATCTGTTCAGTTAATGCCAGTTACTACCCACAACATGGAGGGCAGTTTATTACAAACATTAGAGAAATAAAAAAAATCAGATGAGTTATCTAATAGTACTACCGCCCAATGGAATGAATTTAAAAAATTAAATATGAATTCAAAAACACAGGGGTTGAAGGTAACTATGAAAACAGACAAAATTTATAATATAGAAGAATCCTTAGTAAATTATCTAAGGAGGTATAGGTTGAGGTAAAAACACAATGTGACTTAGTCTCAAAGGAGGTTCAAGAACAGTTAAAGAGGAAGATGATAAAATGAAGTGTGGGTGAAGTAATTGGTGCCCTGAGCACTTTGACTACCATAGTTTGGAAGAGCATCTACAAGAGTTACTTGAATGAAAGGTAAACGGGAAAGTTGAATCTGCTAGTGCTACAACTAATTCTTTGGGGAATACTATAGAATACCAAATAGAATTTCTGTATCCTAGTGAGTTGATAAAGTCTACGATGATAAGAAATCTAATTTCAAAAATATTTAAAGTATAAAGACTTGAGATTTCAAAGTGGCTTATCTGGAGATGGTGTGAGTACACACAGTGACACTAAAATGTGTTTGTGTTTTAAGGTTTATGAGAATGGGTGTGTGTCTTATGGATTACCTGAGGGAAGCTTTACATTGTAATTACATAGTACAGAGTATTTGAAAAAGAATGACCTCATTTCAAAACTCCATATATATTGAAAAAAACATACTACAAACATGGGATGAATTGCAAAATATTCACAAAATCTTAAAGTTTTAGTTAGCTATGATACTACAAATGTTCTGTGTGTCCACCAATAGCAGTATGAACAACATCTGGGTGATAGCTAAATTTATCATAAAGTTTATACAATGTATCCATGTTTACAGAAGCTATGGTAGGTACTATTTTGTTCTTCACTTCTTTTGTGTCACGAAGTAAAGGAGAGATGCAGTCACTCTCCTTCTAATATCTTCACAAGAAAAAACTGCATGTCTGGTGATCTTAGAGGCCAAGAACACAGGACAGTGTCTTGGGGTCCTGTGTGCCCTCTCCATCATTGTGGCAGATTGGCAAACCATACACTTTTCCATGAGAATGGCACAGAAATCATTCACTTTAGGTGAGTCTTTTTCATGTTTAGTAATGTCATGAAGATTCTATAGTCTTCATATGCACATGTTATGTTGGTTTACTTCACTGTGAATATGAAATGTTGCTACTGGAAATTAACCATATTGTATGCTAGCACAGCATTGCTGAAGTCACCAACCACAACAGCTTGCATTAATTGTCACCTGTGTGGTTTATAGATCACATTAAGACTCAGACAATTTTATGAGGTATTGCCAGTTCTCTGTTTGTGTGGCAAGTAGACTTTTGTGCACTCCAATCAAATGTTTGCAAAAATTTTTTCCCACCATTTCATCAGAAATGTGACATCAACCTGAGCTTCTGCATTTGTACAAGCTCGCTGTCTCTTCAAGCTGGCAATACCAGTGATGAATATTTTCATAATCAGGCGTATCACTGCCAAAATGCTGATGAAAAGTATGTTAGACTGAAATCACTGACTCACTCTTTGCAAACTGCAGCACTGCCTTCTGCTGAGCTGGTGCTTTCTTACTTCTGTCTCACTGTAAAATGAGAAGATATGTTGACTAACATGTAATGGCAATTTTCTGTAACTCTAGTCCCTGCCCATTCAAACAACACACATTTCCTGCCAGCATGTCCCATGTTTCACAATTATTACCATCCAAAACAAGCATTCTTTTTTAAATTCCCTGTAGGTTATATGTCATGCTATTTATTGTTAACTGAAGAAGAAAGATTTATGAGTAGCGAATTTTTTGCTATATCAGACATCCTATATTACACAGATGCTCTGTCCTTACTAGGAAGAAGGGTACTATTTAAGAGGAGCATAGAAAGTAAAGCTTTAAGGTTTATCTATTCTCCCAACCTGGGAGGTGATTACAGGAGTTAATTTAGAGGGCATTATGAAGCATTATGGATGCAGTATGCCTCATGTTCCCAGTCATAGAACTGGAAGAAAGAATTTTTATTTATTTCATAGGTTATTTGGTAATATTATATTATCTTATTTATTTTAATTGCTTGCTAGAGATGAGATCAACTTGTTACTAATTTATTTATATATTGTTTAAAGCGAGGAAGAGATAAAGAGAGTTTTTATGTTGATGTACTGTAAGAAGTGTTTAAAACTCAGTTGTTTTTAACAGCTTTAGCAGACATTTAGTGTTAGATATAACAGGATTGCTGGTTCAGCAACAGAATGCAAGATTACTGATAAATAAATTCCTTGCAGGCAAAAAGGAATTTCTGCACAATAAATATTGTATTAAATTCACTGAAACTGAGCATTAAATGAATATTATAAGTGTTGGTAGAATTATATTTACTTATATTTGTCACATTATTATACACACGTAAAAAAAAGTTTTGCACACCTCAGTTCCGAGATTTCCAGAACCTGTACAGAAAATTGGAATAGAGATCAACATAAACATCATCTCCACCCCTTTTACTGCTCATGAAAACCACACATTTGCATGTTCTACCACCACACAGCGAGATCTTCAGAGGTAGTGGTCCAGATTGCTGTACACACCGCTTTAATACCAAGTAGCACATCCTCTTGCATTGATGCTGATATTTATCGTGGCATACTATCTACAAGTTCATCAAACCACTTTTGATCCAGATTGTCCCACTCCTTAATGGCAATTCGGCGCAGATCCCTCAGAGTGGTTGATGGGTCACATCGTCCATAAACAGCCCTTTACAATCTATTCCAGGCATGTTCGATAGGGTTCACCTCTGGAGAACATGCTGGCTACTCTAGTCAAGCGATGTTGTTATTCTGAAGGAAGTCATTCACAAGATGTGCATGGTGGGGACGCAAATTGTTGTCCACGAAGACGAATGCCTCGCCAATATGCTGGTGATATGGTTGCACTATCGGTCGGAGGATGGCATTCGTCTATCATACAGCTGTTACAGCACCTTCCATGACCACCAGGGGCGTACGTCAGCACCACATAATGACACCCCAAAACAGCAGGGAACCTCCACCTTGCTGCACTCACTGGACAGTGTGTCTAAGGCGTTTAGCCTGACTGGGCTGCCTCCAAACACATCTCTGACTATTGTCTGGTTGAAGGCATATGCGACATTCATCAGTGAAGAGAACATGATGTCAATACTGAGTGGTCCATTTTGCATTTTGTTGGGCCCATCTGTACTGTGCTGCATGGTGTCGTGGTTGCAAAGATGGACCTAGCCATGGACATCGGGAGTGAAGTTACGCATGGTGCAGCCTATTGCGCACAGTTTGAGTATAACGTGATGTCCTGTCGCTGCACAAAAAGCATTATTCAACATGGTGGCGTTGCTGTCAAGGTTCCTCCAAGCCATAATCCATAGGTAGCAGTCATCCACTGCAGTAGTAGCCATTGGGCAGCCTGAGCGAGAGATGCCATCGACAGTTCCTGTCTCTCTCTGTATCTCCTCCATGCCCAACATCACTTTGGTTCACTCTGAGACACCTGGACACTTACCTTGTTCAGAGCCCTTCCTGGCACAAGGTAAAAATGCAGATGTGATTGAACCATGGTATTGACCGTGTAGGCATGGTTGAACTAGAGGCAATATGAGTTGTGCACCTCCTTCCTCGTGTAATGTCTGGAACTGATCGGCTGTCAGACCCCCCCTCCATCTAATAGGTGCTGTTCGTGCATGGTTGTTTACATCTTTGGGTGGGTTTAGTGACATCCCTGAATAGTCAAAGTAACTGTGTCTGTGATACAATATTCACAGTCAACATCTATCTTCAGGAGTTCTGGGAACCAGGATGGTCCAAAACTTTTTTGCCTGAGGCAATAAAGCCATTTGTTTATTTATTTAATATTACATAATGAAGGAGACTGGATGTCTGTGTAGAACCTATTGTTCTAACAAACATAAATATGGATTCAGCTGGCCCTTTAGTTCCAGACTATTTTGAATGAACTACCCCATGTGTCTACAGGTTTATCACCCACAGAAATTATGAATATAACTGTTATTGGTGTACTACTATAAAAGTTGCCTTCAATACCAATTAAAACCAAAAGACTACATAATATACTGAAGAAAAATTTACAAAAACACGTGGAAGGTAGATTAAGAAAATGCGTTTCAGATTAATGATTTGTTTTGGTCAAGGACTTTCACTCTACTTTTAATGTAAAGAAGGAAACAAGCAAGTTTTTGGCAAGATGTTGAGGACTTTCTAAGGTACTAGGTCTTCCCCATCCAAAATCAGTATACCTAGCAGATCCTGAGACACACCAAGAAAAAGGTTTATACAAGATTGATATAGTAAAAAAATTTCATACCCTCAGAGGAATCTTCAATCACTGCAGATTTGGCAGTTTGATGACCATCAGGTGTCCGAGTTAACTGTTTCAGTATTTCACATTTCATTTTCCCAAGAAAAATTTCTTCTTCTTCTTCTTTTCTTCTTCTTCCTCTTCGTCTTCATTTCTATCACTGAAACCACATTTTTCTGTGTACCACACAGTGGTAATCACAACTTAGTAGGGTAGGACAGTATGGTCCAGTAGCACTCATTTGCCAATGACACAATTACACAGTAAATTGACACAGATAAGATGTTTAGCGTAACTACATGTGTTAGCCACATGAAAAAATTGAAACCATTCCTAAGTAGTTAACAAGACATGCTCTTTGGGGGGAGAGAGAGAGCATTAATAAAGTACTTAATAGATAAAAAGTGAAATTAATGTAAGAGACTCCATTTATCTCTGAAAAGAAATGAATAGCAAATAAATGATTTGAAAATTCAGTAAAAAGGCTAAAGTTATTCATGTATTATAATCCTTAGGATTGATGGGGCATTAAGTAGTTGTGTGTTACCTTATAATTATGGAGAAGAATACAATGTAAGGGCAAACTGATAGTCCCTCAACAGAATTTGGGAAGAGGCTTTAAATATGTGGTATGGGTATCCATCTCAAGAAGTGAAAAATAGAGCACTTCTCATCAAACCTTCTTTCTGCTTTTAGTTTTGGAGGAATGTGACTTCTGTGCTAATAAAAACAGATAAACCATACAATTTGATAGTAGTGAGTAAATCCGAGGTAAGCAATAATTAACAAATGATATTTATGGAAAGGAAGCAAATAATAATGCAAGAAGCATATTAGAAGCTATAAAAGAAGCAGTCAGGATACACATGTTGGAGTAACCAAGGAGAGATGACCTGTTGTGGACAAACTTTGTCACTGGGAAGTGTAAGGATAAGAGTCAGAGGCTGTGCATGCTGTTAAAGATTTAAGGTACGTGTACTCAATTTTGTGTAGATATTGAAGAGATGATGTGTGAGAAGACACATGGAAGGGATGGCCTGTACCTAGGTCACATGAAGCCACAAAGCAATGACTTGAACTATTTTTTTTATGTAGAAGGATAATAGAGGGACACTTCCATCAAAAAGATAAAAATGTATGTACACGGTATCTGCTCATAGAACAAGGTGCAAGTGCAACCCTTACAGAGGTAAGAAGCCCTAGTGATGATTAATAACATTGTCAGAGCAAAATCCAAAATAGTTTAAGTGTAACAGACTTACGTGGGCACTGGTGATTCTTGGCATTCATGTTTGTCTTACCAAAAAGCTGAGATTTGAAATTGCAAAGTGTAACAAATCAAAATGTCAGCATGGAACTCTTTATGGCAAAGATAAACTTGATCATTTTTCTACCTAAATATATTTGAAAAACTTTTGCTCTTGTGATCTATAAGTTCAAAGTAAAGCGAACACATCAAGTTTTGAATTACCATAATATAGTCTGATTAAGAAGTTGGCTATTTCTCAAACTCTTCACTATGAACAGAAATCCCATACAAAGAGCTCAACAAAATGTAAAATAAAAAATTATTATATTATAGAATGTAATGAATTAAAAAATGAATAGTTGAACACAAACAAATATTTTGGATGAGATGTGTTAAGCATCTATCTCTATCCTCTGTATAAGATGAATTATTTGTGAAGATTTATTTTTAAAAGTAAGATTGGATTCTGTCTTAAGGTACTCTAAGAACTGACATTAATTTTAACAGGAATAAAGAGGAGCCTATTATTATAATTTAAAGAATAATTTTTGTTCTGCTATACTCAAAGTAACTAAGTAAATTGGGTTACCTGACATCTCTTATCTAAATGGGAGACATTGGTAGCATAAGATGGGATTCTACAGACTATCATGTCCCACTTTCATTCTCATAGGCTTACAAAAGGAGTTTGTGGAAACTGGAAATGTAGTTTAGGTAGTTATTAAAAGTAGAACACCCCACTGGGCACATTGGCAAGGTGCAATGACAAATGCACATCTCCAAGTGCTGCATAGGCTTGCTTATGCTTTGGCATCATGGCCGGGTGATGTCATGGAGGTCAATGAGCAAAGGAGTGTTGGCAAGAGTGTAAGCAATGGAACAAATGAAGTTTCATTAAAGGAAACTGTGAGTTGGTTATGTGCTGTTCTGTAATGTAAAAGGGGTACGCGAATATTTGTTCCAATCTGTTATGAGCTACAAAGTAAGAGATATTTGTTCACACACCATTGTAATTTGAGATGTACATGGATAGGGGTTCTGGTATAATGCAGAGGAGTTATTGAAAATTGGTTTACATCATTTAGTAGCTAGGACAGATTGAAGTTCTTTTCCAGCACTTGCACCCATTGGAGAAGGTGAAGAAGTAATGTATTGCAGTCTTCTGGCACTGCATAGCATGACCACAAAAGTAATCCATTTCAATAATGGCAACCAGAAATTATTTAAGAGGTAAAGCTGACACACAGATGCCATCAGGGTGACAGATCATCTATGGTGTGTACCACATGGTAACCAGCTAATGGTTGCAGTTACATTCCAAGAGTCATCATAAATGTAGAAGCAACTTCAGCTGTGCCACAGAAAAGTGTTTTGGGACCTTTGTTGTTCATATTTTATATTAATGCTGGTGTAGACTCTGTAAGTGAATGCTGTTATCCATAATGAAGTACTATCAAAAAAAAGCTGCACAGATATTCAATCAGATCTTGATGAGATTTAAAAGTGGTACAAAGATTGGCATCTCACTTCAAATGTTCAAAAATGTAACATTTTTCACTTCACAAAACACAAAATGTAATATCCTACAACTTCAGGTACAATATCAGTGAGTCACATTTGGAATCAGTCAGCTCATACAAACACCTGGGTATAAAAATTTGTACGGATATGATTCAATGATCACATAGACCCAGTCACAGGTAAAGCAGGTGGCAGACTGTGGCTCAATGGTGGAATACTAGAGAAATGCAATCAATCTACAGAGAAGATTGCATACAAAGCCCTCATGTGATCCATCCTTGAATACTGCAACAGTCTGTGGTACCCACAAAAAGTAAATGCTAACAGGGAACAGCAAATATGTACAAAGAAGGGCAGCACAAATGATCACAAGTTTGTTTGACACATGGGAGTGTGTCAGAGTGATGCTGAAAGAACTGAACTGGTAGATTCTTCAAGACAAACACGAACTGTCTCATGAAAGCCTACTTAGAAAGTTTGTCGAACCAATTTTAAGCAATGAATCCATCAATATGCTACAGTCTCTTATGTATCACTCTCTTAGGGATAATGAAAACAAGATTAGGCAAATTACAGAATACACAGAGTTGCTTAAGTGTCATTTTCCCAAGTTCCATTCATGAACACAACAGAGGAAATCTCTACTAACTGGTAAAATGGGACATGCTCTTTGCCATACACTTCACAGTGATTTGCAAAGTGTAGATGTAGATACAGATTTAGAAAACAACCATTCCAATTTCACCATAATATAAAGATCTCACATTTTTAATTTTGTTGTTGCAAAAGAGATTTTCTTTTTCATTAATCTTATAATTACATATTTTGAACACTGTTCTATGCCCATTGTCCTATGACTAAGTAGTGACCCATTCCATAATCTGCATGGCTTTATGTTCAGAAAACATATCCTCATATTTTTTTGATTGTACTTAATTTTTTTACTCTTAGTGTACGAACAAAAATATTAACTAGTGTATTATTCATTCAACATAATTATAATTATCATAGTAATTCCCAAACAATGTTCTTTTGTGAACCAATAGATAAAATATGATAATTCATCATGCTCCTAATGTTTAAGTGTATCAGTTTCTGCTGTGATAGTTTCTCCTTAAACTCTGTATTACTGAAACATGGAGGAGCATTTTTTACAAGACAGAGAACAGAAACAAGAGAAGCATACTCATATTATTCTCATTCTTCAGCAATTCCCTTGTCTCATAATAAATAAAAAGGACAATGGCAAAATTTTCAGTAGTAAAATATTTTTCACCACTAACACTTCAGAAGGTGTGCTGAACACAAAAGCCTTAGAACTTTAATATCTTAACACTGGTATGAGTAAAAACAACTACTCTTCACATATAGAAAATAGTGCTAAATAGTTAGACAAATAAACAAGAAGATGATTGTTACTAAACTTTTTTAACTTGCATTCTTTTCCTGCCTTGTTATTTCCCTAAAGTAGAATACAAGTTTGAAATCTGACTTGGAAATGTTTAACAGCCTATATGTGTATCACTCAACTGCTCAGTACTTCCTACATCTGGTGAGCCTTTATTCACCATGTTGCTTGTGTTTTCCACAAGATTTCTTATTATTATGTGAATAGTTAATTTTTCAGATCAAGATGTTTGATTTTCCAAAAGTCTTCAGCGTCATGCTCAGTTCTAGACATGTTCTAGACAGCCACTTCCAGCCTTGCCTCTCAGTACTTTCTGAAAAATATCACTGAAACCCTCAACTTTACTTAAGATGAGTACCAAGCTATCACCCACCAGAAGAAAGATCATAACTCCAATGTTTTATTTCAAAGTCTTCTCCTACAAATATGACAACATTTTTCATTTAAATGCCTAGGTCTTTTTAAAGTTCACATTAACATGTTACTGAATCTTGTAATCATTCCAATGCAGAATTCTTTGCAGTTATTAGTTTTAGTATTGGCTCATATCAGATGACGAAATATAAATATATTTTACTTTTTGAAGAAATGCTGTTGATGACATTCAGGTTGTTTATGAAAATTTGAAGATAGGCACAATAAGTATGGTAGGATAATGATGTTCAAGAGAATTGTCTCACATAAGTAACACCTTTCTAGCATTATTTATTTTGCTATTGCACAGTCAGTCATTATTACACATATTGTTCAATTGCAGATAAAATTGCAATTGCAATTAAAGTACAAGATCACTTGAATTATAAATATATTCAAAACAATTGATGCACTTAACAATGTCCACCAGACAAATTTAGAATTCTACTACTAGCAAACTACATAAAGCTAAATGTATTTTACAAGGTTACAGGGCTACAAAACAATTGTATTTCTGACATTACACATTTCAACTAGATTAAGTCAGCCACAAACTCTATTTCTGTGATCTGTAAAAAGTAATGGCTTCAAAAACTCAACTCTAATATTCATGTCATTATGATGGATGACTTATATGACATTAAAATGTCCCACTGTCAGTTTGCAGAAAATTATTTATTTTGTGGTAGAAAAATTATGTATCTGATTTTAAATAGCACATAGGGTCTCTTAAAAAAGTTTGTCCACTTCGTTTGCAGTGACTGAAATACGATACCACAAAATTGTGATATAATTTTAGCTTTTGGTTGACCAAAAAGAAATTTCTGAGAATAACACTTTAGTCAGTTTTGTTATTCTCTCTTTCTTTCCCCTTTCAGTTCCTTCCTTATGTTACAATTAGCTGTCTATTTCTCTACCTTCATTTTCTGATCATGTACAGCCAGTCTAATCTCTTATAGCATGTAGTGTAATTATTACCTACTATCCTCATTAATTTTCTGGGTAAATGGTTTCCATATTTGAATGAGAATAAATGTACTCAGCTTATTTTAGCAATTTGATATAATAAACAGGCCTAAATGTCATTATTTGTGTTTTTCAACACATCTGCTATCATGGTATAAAATAATTATAATAGCTCCACATGGTTCTGAAGGCAGTAAATGGGTCTGACAAGACAACACTCTTGAGCTACAAGATAGAAATGGTTCTGAGTTGGCCCTGGGAATGTAGAAGTGTACTGACCATTTAGCTTAAAATAAAAGAAGATTCACAATTTAATGGTTCTCTCTGAGGTAAACTACTTGCAGAAGTGTTGCATTATTTGTTTTCATAAAAAAACACTAAAGAAAATGTGCATGGTGTGAATGCTACCAAGTATTCTTGGCTGCTGACTATATTTGCTTTCTAACTTCTAAATCTAGTTTAGATGAATAAGCAGTTCTGAGCTTTGATTACAATTAAATCACAATCATTTTCATACATGCAGGAAAAATAAATGAACACATACTGTATGAACTGTATAGTTCTTCTCAACAAGCTGCATAATTGTGTATGTGTTTGTTATTCTTCAATGCTAATTTTTAAATAATGCTCTTGATATAGTAACAACTGAAAATGTTTTGGTTACAAAATCCACTGAAGTAGGAAATGTGATGTGGAATAGAAGCGAGATTGGAATCCTAAATATATTTAACAGTGGATGATACCTGTCATGTTTGATGGTGAATGTGACTGAGAACATTCAGATAAGAGCTAAATAATTAGTCACCATTTGTTTAGTCTGTATGAGAAAATTTCACAAATTACATTACAATTATTAATCTTTCAATTCATCATTAGAGAACAGTGTATGGAAGTGGGAAAATGATATTTATACATGATGTATTCTCAACATGTGTTATGGTGACATGCAGAGAAAATGTGTAAATGTAGATACCTAGTAATATTTCCACCTTTGCTGATAAGTAAATTTTGCTATTATATTAAGATGTGTTTTCCCCACTAAGGAGATGTAGGAAGCACAAAATTATCTATGAATCTAGGGTGAAAAATTGTACCTAAAAATGCATTCTGAACAATATCAGTAAGTTTAGGGTACATTAACAACAGAAAGGTTAACAATCAGAAATTTGTTGATATTTTTACAAAAGAGCATCTCTCTATGAGGAATTGAAATGAAACTGCGTATGAACAATGTAATTTCAGTCTCGTATTTTTATCGGAGGATGAATTAGTCTTTTTATTTAGCAATTAACAGTTAAAACTCTGAAGATTGGCGCTTCTGATCAAAACTTTTTTGAATATTTCATTTAGTAAAAAGAATGGATTCTAAGATGGCAAAAATATTGTCTGAAAAGAATCAAGATATGGGTTTAATTTTCTGTTAACAATGAGATCATTAGAGGCAGAGCACAAGCTCAGATTGGGGAAGAGTGGTGAAGATAATTAGCCATGCCCTTTCGAAATGGGCATATCAGCATTCATCTTAAATGGTTTAGAAAAACCTACATATGGAAGACTGGGCAAGGATTCAGAGGACTGTCGTCCCAAAAATGGGTCCAGTGTCTAATGAACATACTACAGTACCTCAGTTTGAGAGAGTGGTATGATGAGTGAGGTTCTCTCCTGGAAAATTATTGTATTTATTTGCCTAATAAAGGTAAAATTTATGTTTCCTGTGCTTAGACAGTAACTAATTGTATTTGAACATACTACAGCACCTCAGTTTGAGAGAGTGGTATGACGAGTGAGGTTCCCTCCTGGAAAATTATCGTTTTTATTTGCCTAATATAGGTAAAATTTATGTTTCCTGTGCTCAGACAGTAACTACTAGTATTTTTTCAACAAGTTAGTTTTTCTGAAAAATTAAATCATTATGTATCACAAAGAACACGTGAATAGACATTTTTACGGAAAGTGGCGTGTACAGTGCGAAATAAGATTCCGCTCTGAGGAGTGTCTTGTAAAAGGCAATACCGCATTGGCCCCTTTCAATATGTGGAATTTTATTTACAGTTTTGAACCTCGTTGCTGGAGATTAGAGTTTATTTACAACTGATGGTGGACTGCTAAAATTACTGTAGTATAACAATAGCACGATCTTATTAAACATTTTGTCAAATACATATTAAACCAATAACCGTGTACTAATTATCGATTGCACGAACTTATGGCATTTTGGAGTAGCTGCACGCAAGTGTCAGTATAACTGCACGTGACGTATGTGCAAATCGAGATTCCTGGAGTCACACCACAGCATGCACTATGAGGACATGCGAAGCGGCCGTGGCTCAGGGCTGTGAGGTGGTCTTCCCCACACGCGCGTGCCTGGAGCGCAGCCAGCGCTGCAGCAGCTGCGTCGTCAGCGAGCCGCCCGCCGGCACTTCGTCGTCGTCGTCGTCGTCGCTGTCGCGGCGCCGCGGAGCCCGGCCGCCCACGCCACCCCCTCGCTGCGCCGCCCCCGCAGCCTGGCCTGCCGCGGGCGGAGAGCCGGACGACTCGGAGCCAGAGGGCGACTGAGACGGTGTGCGCGGCGTACGGGACCCAGATGGCGGCGTCACCGGCCAGTTTGACGCCGCGTGCCGCACGTAGCCTGCGCATGCGCGGTACCATTCATAGGAACACACATTAATGTCTAAGCCGCCGCCCCTCCCCCCCTCCCCCACACGTGTATGATAAAATAATTTGTCAAAGCAGCTACGTTTGCTAAACATTTGACCGTGTACGGTACTATTTGACGCGTTTGTCAAGCATAGATCGTGTTTGACGTGGTTGTGAGAAATTTTGATTGGCGTAAAATTTGACAAGATTGCGGATTTGTTTGCGTCGATGGTTCGCCACATAAGTTTGGTGAAAATTTGTTTTATAACAATGTTTCTCACTGTATCGAGAGTTTCCACCACTATGGAACCTAAGATCAGGAAAACAGCACATACAACTACCAAAACGGTAGAGACATCACATCTTTCTCGAACATATATTGCGCAGAAAGAGGTTACGAACAAAATCAATGTTTTACGCATAACATACAAGCGGGAGTGCAACGAAATAAAAGAAGTCTAAGTTCTTTAGTTCTTCCACTGGCGAAATGGGCTATATGTATTGTGGTATTTTAACGAACTGCACGTAGAAGAGAATAAATTTTCGCATACTCAGTACTGTCAAAATACTCACGAACACAGAGTTTGCTTCAAAGTGGCAAACTTCGTTAAGTCTACGGGCTTCTTTTGACAAATCCGCAGTTAGACAAGGGTGTATTTGACAAGAATTCTGCTCGTTTACCAGGGCCTGTGATACAATTGGTCAGAGAAGATCCCTGAGAGGTGGCAGCATTGTTGCCAGATTTCAACCGCAAAGCGCAAATTGCTGACGGAGAATAGTAGCCGCCTACTGAGCTGTGACAACCCTATGGTGTTGCCATAGGAACTTACACAAGAACGTGTGACTTGATTGGTTAAGGTAAACGAGCGAATCAGCAGCCCCAGTCTCGCTGCAACTGTCAGGAATCGTCTCTCAGAATTATGAGGTAATGCGCCATCCAACCAGAGGTTGACAGAACCCCTATGCAGATCCTACAGTGACAGGAACGCGTGATATTTTATGCAACTATTAAAATTATAGTTTTAGTGAGTAGTACCTGTTAATCAAACAATAGGACCCTATTAAATTTTTAAACAGGGTGAGATTCGCCAACAAAAAAGGAGTTTTCATCATTAGCTTTTTTTTTTTTTAGACAGCAATGAGAAAACCATTATTTTATTGGAATGCTGTTAAAATTTCAGTAATTTTAAACATATCAATACCATTCCTGTCTTGCCAATATAATAGGCAGCCTCAATACTTCCGTCTCGCAGTCCGTTAAACAGAGACAGCTCTGTGTATGGTTCAAATGGCTCCGGGTACTATGGGACTTAACTTTTGAGGTCATCAGTCCCCTAGAACTTAGAACCACTGAAACCTAACTAACCTAAGGACATCACACACATCCATGCCGGAGGCAGGATTCGAACCTGCGAACGTAGCGGTCGCTCGGTTCCAGACTGGAGCGCCTAGAACCGCTCCGCCAATCCGGCCGGCAGCTCTGTGCAGTGAGGGTCCGCCTGCAACGCATTCGTACCTCGGGAAGTTCCATCACCGCCGTTCCACGCTGCAGACTTGAGTCATCAATTTTACACCGGTACTTACAAAACATTCTTGCTGTGTACTTCACGGCCTTTTCGGATCCTATTATATAATCAATCGATTTCTGGTGTTGTTATGCCTGTTTTATTTCATACAGTGTCAGTAATCAAACTTTGGCCAATACCAGAGACATAATTTTCTCTTCGATATGTTACCTATGTGGCACCCATAACAGATATGCTAATCGCTTCACTTTCTTGGTACATTATGGAAATATGACTTCGTTTATGTCAATGTTTTACGTGGAATTTATATTCCCATTCCCACTAAATCGCATGGTTTTGATTGCGAAGTTACACTGTGTACTTCGAAGTTATTTAACACTCTGCATCTCTGCTGTAATCCAATAAACGCACATCATTTGGCATAGATACATTTCTTTTAAAAGGAATTGCTAAATGACAAGTTTTGGTGTATGATGGCAATATCTATCTTCCTTGTCGTCGCTGGACAACAGTTCGTCAAAAGATTGTTTCTCTCATTTTTATCTGCACACAAATTACTTTATTAAGCTAAAGAAGGTGAGGATTAGTGAGTAACTGTAATAGGGCAAAAAAAGGGGAAGATGAGAATGGGGGATGACACTGCCCAGACAATGTTTAAGAAACAATCTCAAGTTCTGTCTGATATAATCTAAGGGAATCTCAGAAACCGAACCGACTGGTCGTGTATTTGGATCCTTTTTATCAGAAGTACCTGTTCGCAGCACGTTAACAAGCATGTCTCCTTGTTTACTCTCTTAATGACTAAGCCGCCTTGCTCGGAAAATCTTATCAAAAGCTAATTAGACACGAACTTTCGAAACAATAATCGTACTTTACTTGGCTGTTACTCGTAATTAATAATTTTGCCCATTGCTATTGAATACGCATTGTCAACGTACTTGGTACAATCAGAAAGTAATTTAAGGTTAATCGAATAGCATTCACAGATGAATGAAGTTGAAGTTTTAATGAAATGTGCATCCATATACGCAGCACAAAAACCGTTCACGACGTGCACTGATCGCATTTCGAGAATCAGAGTTCAAAAATTCCACTTTGCGTTTTCCCGATTTTTGGAATTTGAAAAGTGACCTGGAAAGACACTGTTTTGCGATTATAGAAGCAGTAAAACAGCCAAAAGACATTTTAAATAGTTGTTGAGCCTGGAGAATAGGTGATTAAACTCTTGGGTTGATTATTAAAAATAAATAAACAAGTAAAAGGCTTCTGCTCAGAAATCTTTTGACAGATCTTCGTGTATAAGCTGTGCTAGATTTCTCTATGAGGTACTCAAAATGAAATACGAATCCTGTGTACATTTGCATCAGAAATATAAACACACCAATTGTTACGCACTGTTTTCCTGTACCAATGATTTAGAACATGTGAAGTTGTGACACCGGAAAACGGCATAGTATTGTTCGTATAATCCAGTGGGGGTGCATGGAATCGAACTAGGAATAGCGTTTTATTGACACTGAGGACGGTAGATTAGTATCGACTGGGTATCAAGTGGAAGTAGGTATTGAATTCATCTTCACAAATAATTCATCTTCATAAATAAAAATTAAATGCTGTTTGTTGGTAAGTGCATCAGATAGAGAGATTTGGCTAATTTTTTTAAAATTTTCCTAGTAGTCTAAATAAGGTTGTGGGGGGAGGAAAAATTCGAGAAGTTGGCCGGATTGTTCGGGAAAAACATAACTCACAATCTGAAAGATGGCTAAGCTTAATTTTTTTATGTTTTGTTCGTTATGGTACTGAAGAAATTTTCAGGACAAATATCGGGACAATTAGAAAGGATAGTCGGAAATTTCGGACAAACAGTAAAACCCGTAGTTTTTGTATGCACTATCATAACTGACGACAAGAACGGCATAGTTTATGAATTCGTTGTTTGCTTTGTTCGTTGTGCTCCCAGGATTGTAAATAGCTCAGTGGAATGTATTCATTTGGAAAAAATCGGAAGACCTGGAGAAAAATCTGTAAAAACCATTCTAGCCTAAATTAAAACAAAATTTTGTTTGTTTCTACTGTTGTGTTGTTTCGCGCCCTGTCCAACAAATGTAGTTATTTTATTTTTATTCGAATTGCAGTTTATTTTGCTACTTTGTGTGCAAATGCCGTTTGACAGCGGACTATCATAGTCAAATTGTGAATCTAGCCAGTCGCTTACATAGTGAAAACAACTGATCCACTGATTATTTTCAGTTGAACTGTGATTCTGTGAAATTTCAAGTGACAAACAGTTATATAGTAACAATAAAGTGAATCATTTGTCCGTTTTCAGTTGAAATGTGATTATTCGCATCGCACTTTATGTCGCAATCGACACAGTTGAATTTAATTGAAAGGATTAAATAGCATTGCAATGCCGCCAACAAAACGCAGTAATTTAGGTCGCAGAATTCGCAACGCTGCAAACCAAACGATTTTTCGATCTAATCAAACTGCTGAGCACGAACGAAATGATATTGTCACAGCAAACCAATCGAAATAAAGCATTTCTTTGTTTTTATAGATTAGTTGAACATCGTTCTTGCAATCTAATTCAAAATGTAAATAAAACACTTTAAAATTCATTGTTATTCCAGATTTAATGGAAGGAAATAAATCATTTGGTTGACAGGAAATTCTGACTTATTAAATTGAGACTTAAATGGTACATGGCTCCAAGTCGATCTGATTCCAGGCACATCACACATTTCAGCGTTGTAATGAAGATGGAAGTCAGCTCGCATTTAAAATTTCCCTTTGGCGGGCTTCTCAATGTACTCGTCCTCATATTCAATATCCAAGGCCACAATTGTTAATAGATACAATGATCACTCGAAAATAGGTTTTTTTCTCATTTTTACTTTTTTACTCATTTACCATATATTTTTACAAATTCACAAAACGATCACAAAGAGATTTATTGAAATTTGGACAGGACAATGTCTGTCGTGTGAGCTAATTTTGAATAAATGTCCAATATCAAAGTTGCGAAATGAATGCCGATGTCTCAGCATCCGCCGGCCGCTGTGGCCGAGCGGTTCTAGGCGCATCAGTCCGGAACCGCGCTACTGCTACGGTCGCAGGTTCGAATCCTGCCTCGGGCATGGATGCGTGTGATGTCCTTAGGTTATTTAGGTTTAAGTAGTTCTAAGTTCTAGCTGACTGATGACCTCAGATGTTTAAGTCCCATAGCGCTCAGAGGCATTTGAACCATTTTTTGTCTTAGCATCCACAACGTGAACACACCAACAGGCCACCGACCATTACAGATACTTTCGTAATAATAGTATAAAAAAAGTCTGGGGCTGGCGACCGACATGTATCATACTCAATACAACTATACCAATAAACTCAAGTAATCATTATTACTTACAAGCCATACATTTTGTGCACGCTACCAATCCCTCAGAAACCAGTAACTCCTTCCTGGCAGGTTAAGTAAAGCCAAAGTTTTCGCCCTCTACCTCCAAGACACATTCACCTTCTCTGATAATCCCAACTATGGCCACACCATGACCCATACCACCACGAGCTCAGTGGCACATCAACTGGTCCCTCGCTTCCACTTCTAGTATTTACAATCCACACCACAAGCAAATTTAAAGCCACCGATCACAGCAAACGACATAAAATCCATTATCGCAATGAAACATAAAACAGCCTCAGTTATGAGACATAAAATCCATTATCGCAATGAAACATAAAACAGCCTCAGTTGTGCCTCCATCACATATTGTCATCCTAAGGAATGACGTTTTTTCCGTAAGATTAATGGTAACAGCCCTATGTAACGCCATTCTTTGCACAAGTTTTAACCTCGGGTGGTTGACCACCTCAAAAATTTGTATGTTCCCAAAACCCAAAAGACCACCTACAATAGCTTTTCCTTCCTAATCATTAGCCTTTCCTCATTTTTCGACATTATCCTTCAATTCAACCTCTCCAAACGCATCCGAAAACACCACCAAAAAGAGTTTCTTACTCAACAAAGTGGTGAAGTGGTTAGAACACAATACTACTTCCCAGGAAACGAAGTTCGAAGTCCTTCCAGTCATTCAGAATAAGCTTTTAGGTAATTTCTTTAAACCGATAAAAGCGAATGCTAGTTGGTACTT
Source organism: Schistocerca gregaria (assembly GCF_023897955.1). Lineage (NCBI taxonomy): Eukaryota > Metazoa > Arthropoda > Insecta > Orthoptera > Acrididae > Schistocerca > Schistocerca gregaria. The sequence continues at coordinate 434,205,401 of NC_064921.1, forward strand.
TTGAAAAGGTTACATGTAAACTCCTTCCCCATCCTTGTCCCATCCGAGCTTGTGTTCCGTCTGTAATACCGAACGAGATGCCAGTGTGCCAAAATCTTCCTATCCATATTCTTCTGTGATATCCCTAAATCGCTTTGGAAAAATGCTGTGATGGTTCCTTTGAAAGCGTACAGCCCATTTCCTTTTCTGTCCTCCCCCAAACTGAGCTTGTGCTCCGTCTGCAATGGCCACGTGATCGACGGGATCTTAAAGCCTAATCTTCATTTCTTCCTTATCTAATGACCTCATTGTCGATTAATGTTAAGCCCTACTCTTTCTTTCTTCATTTTACAACGAGCGAGTGTGAGTTCCGTCCCCACTTTTCCACAGACACTCAAGTCCTGCACTTTGTCCACTCCGAATATAGAGGACACAACAGGCATCAACACTCGCTAATCCTATTACTAGACACTGAATCGTAGCCTCCGGTTCAGACAGCACTGATAAGCGCTTGCAGTCAATTACAGCAACATATTTCCATATTTCTGACGAGCTGGCAATCCTACGCAATCCCTTATCACATTTTCCACTCCACTGCAGGGTACCGCAAAGTTCACAGGGTCATGCGCTGGTTTGTCTCCATCACAGATGATGCCTCAAAATCGACCCATCCCACGTTCCTACTCCATTATACTGACAACATCACCTTCCCTTCCATCCATTCCAGCTTTCACTCATTCCAACGATCCCTTGAACATTAACTAAACTATCTACTCTTCCAAGGTAACAGTGGCACCCTTCCATCAAACCTGCAAAAAAACGCAACAATAATTACGGTGAAAAACACCTTTTCAGTCTGTCGCCAAGAGTTTTATCCAACGACCTACAGTCGTCGAATCCAACCAACTAAAACATCAGTATACCTAGCACACATCTGTCTCAATCACACATATGCAGATGCAGCATGCATCCCTGATTTCCCCAAGTTGTTCTACTCCCACCAAATCCTCGAATAACATGCACTTTGCCTTACTTTTCTTCTCACACCCACATCACTACCTGCTTCTACAGAAGACCTATACCCTCTTAGATACAGTATCAAGATTCAAGAACGGCTTTCATTATCTTACATCTCCCGTTAACTTGAGTCTCAACACCCCACTGTGATCCCCAATCTACGAGAAGCCTGGCCAGATGTGGCGTCTATATCAGCCCATCTTTCCTTCCTTTCGCGCTTAACACTCCACATCCATTCCCAGAGAAATTTTAATCATTTTGATTGGGATCTGTGCCTCCTGTGAACAATAACTTATACCGTCCCATCACAAATTAAAAATCCACCTTGAGTCTCAACACCCCACTGTGTTCCCCAATCTACGAGAAGCCTGGCCAGATGTGGCGTCTATATCAGCCCATCTTTCCTTCCTTTCGCGCTTAACACTCCACATCCATTCCCAGAGAAATTTTAATCATTTTGATTGGGATCTGTGCCTCCTGTGAACAATAACTTATACCGTCCCATCACAAATTAAAAATCCACCTTGAGTCTCAACGCCCCACTGTGTTCCCCAATCTACGAGAAGCCTGGCCAGATGTGGCGTCTATATCAGCCCATCTTTCCTTCCTTTCGCGCTTAACACTCCACATCCATTCCCAGAGAAATTTTAATCATTTTGATTGGGATCTGTGCCTCCTGTGAACAATAACTTATACCGTCCCATCACAAATTAAAAATCCAACGCACTCTCTTCTTACTTCATTAAAATTCTACTAGTATCTCAATCACTAATTCCTTCCCCATATAAACTCTACATCCTTTTTCATCTGACACCTACATCTACCAGGAGCCCCCAATGTCACCGTTTCCAAAGAGCAGAAGAAATCACGTTCAAACATATTGCTGAGAAAGAACAATCCCCATAGACACCACAAAATATCACAAACTAGGCAATATCTCCACCCTAGACTGTCCACCACTGTACTATAATAAAGCAATAACATACACACACAGTAGCCAGGACGTATTAGCCGCCCCCCCCCCCCCACACACACACACACACACACATTGTGTGTACAATGTGATCGCATACCCTGACTGAAAAAAAAGCATCAAGCGCGTTTGTTTTATGTCATTTGCAGTTACATCACACAACTTTAAGACAGCAGCCATGTGGACATCGAAGTAATACCAAATTATATCAGCGAAGTGCTGAGATTTACTGTGCAGCATGTGACTGATCTCATTTGGTATTACTTCGTTGCCCACGCCACTGCTGCCTCATATTTCTCCGATGATGGTGTACTGATAGAAAGTGCTAACAACATTAAATCAAAGCGATTGATGCTGTTTGTTTTACAATTGTCGTACAGCAATCATTGTAGTTCCATAGATATTATGACGAAAACTGTTGGTCTCATGCCCATTGACTGACTATTTCCAGGCTACTGTTGATGGTTATATGCCTCTTTTCTCCCTCTGGATTATTTGAACCCCGTGTCTGATGGGCCTCCAGTATTCCTGTTCATTTCTACGTCACTATGAACGTATACCTCTACCGTGTTCATTAAATTGCATTCCATTCTACTTTCTAAGAAAGTTTCTATTAGTGCCTACAAGTTACTTAAGGTTTTGCAGTATTTGTATCCTCTCCGTGTCCTTGGTAACCCAGAAGACTAAATTACCTGGATCGAGCGGCGAGCTGGGGGATTCCCGGTCCCTGTGCGCGCGGTTGGCGACCCTGGCATCGTACCCCCAGTGCGGCGGCGGAGACACCTGCTCCTGCTGTCGCCGGCCCCAGCGGAACTTGCCGGAGCCTCGCAGCGAGTCCAGCAGCAGCCGCTCCCGCTCTGCCGGCGACAGTGGTGCCAACATCTGCAACAGAAACAGCCGCAGTCCGCATTCTGCTTCCATACACCTATATCAACGTTGTTTATATGAAGCACTGCTTGACCGCCCATGAGAAGACCGAAGGGCATGAATATCGATTTAAGGTTGGAGATGTCATACACTGACGTTCCAACTGCAGGTAGCTGTCTCCAAACAGCTCCTAAAAATAATTTTTACATTCAAGCCCATCAGCATCAGGAGCATAATGAAAGCGGGTCACTGACCATTTTCTGCTGTCACTGATAGCACTCCTCTGCAAAGTGCTGCTTCCTGCCAGGAGTTTTCAGATGTTTGTTTCTGAAAGGTCTGGGAAAACATCTGCTTTTATGGGAAAATTACCAGCACTTAAGGCAACCCGATAGGCTGCGGCCATAAACCCCTTTAGACAGAATGCGGAAACACCAATCCATCAGCTCCACGCTGGGCGCAGTCCCTTTCCCCGGAATATCTACTACCGGTATAATGTACCCAGTTAAAAACTGTTTATTCTATTTCTGTCTGTTAAGATCCTGGCATGTGAAGTCATGTAGAAGGTGATTTGGATGTATCCTGGCATGTGAAGCCAAGTGTAGTTTATCCTGCCATGTGAAACCAGATATCACGAGATGGTACTTTCTCAAACTGTTTGTAAATTTTTAAGTGTTTATTTGCGCAAAGGATTTTGATATCTTTTCTTACGATTTTATCCGATTTCTGTAAAATACAACTGAAAGAATCTGTTGCAAACAACCTTTTTACTCTGGTCACTGACATTCCTAACTATTTATCTTGGAAGAATTCCGTTGCTCAAAATCTTCTGTGGGTTACAGTGAAGATGATGGTGACTTCAGTAAGACTATGACCTTCTCTTCTTGTACTTATTTCACACGTAAGTGATTAGACTAAATAATATATATTAAGTTGTTTCCTTTGAGTTATCACTTATTATTTTCGAACTGTTTTTGGCAGTAACAGTTATCATAAGCAAATATGGAGATAAACCGCTTCAGTTGTAAAACGCTTTTATCTTTCCAATCTTGTAACCGATTTCGAACTAATAAATGCCCATCATTAGGTGCAACGTTGCTGAAAACAAACAAATATAACGCTAAGGAAGCTCTTCCTACAAATGCTTGTTAGAATAAAACAACAGGTACTAATAAGCACTATCATAGCTAAAATCCTACCTGCGGTGAAGTTAGTTGCAGTGACAAATGTAAGAAACGTAGAAGAACAGTGGCGATTGGAGTATCAAGAATGGAAACAGGCGTAAGACAGAATAAAAAGTCGATACTCGCGCTGCGTTTTACGACCCCGCAGCCGTAGGGCTGGGTAGAGCAGGGGCACGCAGTGGCGCTCGTGGGGAAGGTAAGTAAATACGAAAGCTCTAAATCGTTGGGGCGATGCTATAGTGTTCTATTAGGAGTGAAAGTGACTAGCCCGGCCATTCACAACACGTTGACAGTCTTAAATATAAGCTGAGAAAGTATACTATGAAATAATATAAATGACGCCGAAAGCGCTTGGAATTAAAAATTTGCGATAACTGATAATAAAAACATCAAACAGACCATTTAAAAAAATGAGGGGTTGAAAAAGTATGCTTAATGTAATGTGAATGACGCCAAAGGCGCATAAAATGTAGAAGGCTTAAAATTATATAAAACACATTACAATAAGGAAACAACTTTATCAACGTTCATAGATAAAAAACAGTAAACAATTCTAAAACCCTTCCTAAGAACTGAGAAAGTGTATTAATATTTTTTGTGGGATCTGAAATTTAAAAAACCTCTCTCACACCGACCTGAGCTTCACTGATCAGTATAGTAAAAAACATGCGTATATTAAGGGAATTTTCATTCACAAAGCAGGCTTATCACATTCACACAGTTCAATACTGTTCTATCCTCATTAAATTGATCTTAACTTAAATTCCATAAGGCCGTAAAGCAATTTCGAAGTCTCGGTGCGGCGAAAATTGTCAGTCGATCTCCTGAAAACATTTGTAATAATTATTAACTTTCGGTGATCACATGGGGAAGACCGGAGATTTGCTGGTAAGACCGTGTTAGCCAATTTATTGACAGTAATGAACTGGATATCTTGAGCGTACAAAACGGCAGGTTCATCCAGTGTAAATCAGACCTTCCCCACTGATCACGTGCAACACGGCGTAGTAAGCAGACACTGTCAATAACAATCAGTTAAATAAAACGCGAACACACTTACTTTAGTTTAGTTCATGTATTAAATTCCTTCTCATGCAGAATCTCATCAAGATGGCGACTAGCTCAACAATACATACATATACACTCCTGGAAATTGAAATAAGAACACCGTGAATTCATTGTCCCAGGAAGGGGAAACTTTATTGACACATTCCTGGGGTCACATACATCACATGATCACACTGACAGAACCACAGGCACATAGACACAGGCAACAGAGCAAGTACAATGTCGGCACTAGTACAGTGTATATCCACCTTTCGCAGCAATGCAGGCTGCTATTCTCCCATCGAGACGATCGTAGAGATGCTAGATGTAGTCCTGTGGAACGGCTTGCCATGCCATTCCCACCTGGCGCCTCAGTTGGACCAGCGTTCGTGCTGGACGTGCAGACCGCGTGAGACGACGCTTCATCCAGTCCCAAACATTCTCAATGGGGGACAGATCCGGAGATCTTGCTGGCCAGGGTAGTTGACTCACACCTTCTAGAGCACGTTGGGTGGCACGGGATACATGCGGACGTGCATTGTCCTGTTGGAACAGCAAGTTCCCTTGCCGGTCTAGGAATGGTAGAACGATGGGTTCGATGACGGTTTGGATGTACCGTGCACTATTCAGTGTCCCCTCGACGATCACCAGAGGTGTACGGCCAGTGTAGGAGATCGCTCCCCACACTATGATGCCGGATGTTGGCCCTGTGTGCCTCGGTCGTATGCAGTCCTGATTGTGGCGCTCACCTGCACGGCGCCAAACACGCATACGACCATCATTGGCACCAAGGCAGAAGCGACTCTCATCGCTGAAGACGACACGTCTCCATTCGTCCCTCCATTCACGCCTGTCGCGACACCACTGGATGCTACGGTCGCAGGTTCGAATCCTGCCTCGGGCATGGATGTGTGTGATGTCCTTAGGTTAGTTAGATTTAAGTAGTTCTAAGTTCTAGGGGACTGATAACGACAGCAGTTGAGTCCCATAGTGCTCAGAGCCATTTGAACCATTTTGACACCACTGGAGGCGGGCTGCACGATATTGGGGCGTGAGCGGAAGACGGCCTAACGGTGTGCGGGACCGTAGCCCAGCTTCATGGAGACGGTTGCGAATGGTCCTCGCCGATACCCCAGGAGCAACAGTGTCCCTAATTTGCTGGGAAGTGAAGGTGCGGTCCCCTACGGCACTGCGTAGGATCCTACGGTCTTGGCGTGCATCCGTGCGCCGCTGCGGTCCGGTCCCAGGTCGACTGGCACATGCACCTTCCGCCGACCACTGGCGACAACATCGATGTACTGTGGAGACCTCACGCCCCACGTGTTGAGCAATTCGGCGGTACGTCCATCCGGCCTCCCGCATGCCCACTATACGCCCTCGCTCAAAGTCCGTCAACTGCACATACGGTTCACGTCCACGCTGTCGCGGCATGCTACCAGTGTTAAAGACTGCGATGGAGCTCCGTATGCCACGGCAAACTGGCTGACACTGACGGCGGTGGTACACAAATGATGCGCAGCTAGCGCCATTCGACGGCCAACACCGCGGTTCCTGGTGTGTCCGCTGTGCCGTGCGTGTGATCATTGCTTGTACAGCCCTCTCGCAGTGTCCGGAGCAAGTATGGTGGGTCTGACACACCGGTGTCAATGTGTTCTTTTTTCCATTTCCAGGAGTGTACATCTTCGTTCTCTCACGGCTAGTTGGCAAGTTCTGAATCCTTTTTTTCATAAGAGAAAACATAGATAGCAGAGAAGCTATTCCATGGAGTAAATGGACGCTCCAAGGAATAATAGGGCTTGAAACTATTTTGCATTGATAATCATCGTATATTAAAGTTTACGAATCGGTAAGATAAGAAGAGATATTTCGAGATATATACTGAGTTATATAATTTATAAAATTTCTGAAAATATCGCGGAGAGACCGCTGCAAGAGACATTACAGTGTCATTTAGTAAACATTAATTCACTCTGTTCAGCACTTTGTGAAGTACACTGAAAAGCCAAAGAAACTGGCACACCTACCTAATATCGTGCAGGGTCCCCGCGACCAGGCAGAAGTGCCGCAACACGACGTGACATGGACGAGACTAATTGGAGGGAATTCACACGATGAATCCTGCAGGGCTGTCCATAAAGACGTGTGAGTACGAGAGGGTGGAGATCTCCTCTGAATAGGACGTTGCAAGGCATCCCAGGTATGCTCAATAATGTTCATGTCTGGGGAGTTTAGTGGCCATCCAAAATGTTTATACTCAGAAGAGAATTTCTGGAGCCACTCTGTTGCAATTCTGGATGTGTGGAGTGTTGCATTGTCCTGCTGCAATTGCCCGAATCCATCGGAATGCACAATGGACATGAATGGATGCAGGTTATCAGACAGGTTGCTTCCGTACGTGTCACTTGTCAGAGTCGTATCTACACGTATCAGGGGTCCCTTACCACTCCAACTGCACACCACCCACACCATTACAGAGCCTCCACCAGGTTGAACAGTCACCTGCTGACATGCAGGGCCCATAGATTCATGAGGTTGTCTCCATAACCGCACACGTCCATCCGCTCGATACAATTTGAAACTAGATTCGTCCGATCAGGCAACACGTTTCCAGTCATCAATAGTCCACTGTTGAATGTTGATGATGACGGGCCCAGGCGAGGCGTAAAGCCTTGTGTCGTGCAGTCATCAAGGGTACGATGATGTTTCGTTGGATGGTTCGCATGCTGACACTTGTTGATGGCCCAGCACTGAAATGTGCAGCAATTTGCAGAAGGGTTTCACTTCTGTCACGCTGAACGATTCTCTTCAGTCGTCGTTGGTACTATTCCCGCAGGATGTTTTTCTGGGCGTAGCGATGTCAGAGTTATGATGTTTTACAGGATTCCTGATATTCACGGCAACACTTGTGAAATGTGTCTTACGGAAAAATCTGCGCTTCGTCGCTGCCATGGGGACGCTGTGTCCCATCGCTCGTGCGCCGATTACAACACCACTTTCAAACTCATTTAAATCTTGATAACCTGTCATTGTAGCAGCAGTAACCGATCTAACAACCCCGCCAGACACTTTTTGCCTTGTATAGATGTTGCCGACCGCAGCGTCGTTTTCGGCCTGTTTACATATATTTGTATTTGAATACACATGTGTATACTAGTTTATTTGACGCCTCAGTGTAAAACTTGATCAATAACTTTCTTATTCAACAGTCACTTACATCTCATGCCCTCACTATTCCGTCTAAACTGTTAAGTATTTCTATATTTCTAAAGCAGTGTCATGTAATTTGTCACCTTCTCTCTCGTGTCCAAGCATTCCGACGTCCGTGGTCACTCTCTTGTTTCTGCTGTGATACTGCCGACGCTGCTGTGGCGCTCTCCCCAGTAATTTAGTTCATTTATGTCGCACCTTCTGCTTTCCGCCAACTGACCCAGATTACTTCACTCGATGTGCCAATGAATACAACATTCTTTTAAACCTTATCTTTTCGTATAGTTGCTTTTGCTTAATAAAGTTCTACATAAAATTGGGATTCTACATCTGCATCTACGTGATTACGCTGCTATTCACAATAAAGTGCCTGGCAGAGGCTTCAATGAACCACCTTCAAGCTGTCTCTCTACCGTTCCACTCTCGAACGAGGCGCGGGAAAAACTAGCATTTAAATTTTTCTGTGTGAGCCCTGATTTCTCTTATTTTATCGTGATGATCATTTCTCCCTATGTAGGCGGGTGACAACAGAATGTTTCCGCAGTCGGAGGAGAAAACTGGTGATGGAAATGTCATGAGAAGATCCCTTCGCAACGAAATACCCCTTTGTTTGAATGACAACATACGAAATATAAGACCAGCTGTGCAACTAGCTTGAAGAGTTTAAAACAAACAGAACACAGCATTTCATTCTCAACAGAAAGAAATCTTCAGACGCAAAAGTAACTTCGGCGTACCCCAAGGGAGTGTTAAGGAACCATTCATTTTCACAACGCATATAAATTACCCAGTGGATAACGTCGGAAGTTCCATGAGAATTTTCCTGAATGATGCTATTGTATACAGAGAAGACGCAATGCTTGAGAACTGAAACGAAATGCAGGAATACCTGCACAGGGTCGACGCTTAATGCATGGATTTGCACCTAATCATCAGCATAAATAATGTAACGTGTTGCGCATAAACTGGTGGAAAGACCCACTAGTGTGTGACTACGCAACTGCACAACTCTCACTCGAAGCAGTCAAATCCATAAAATACCTGGGAGTAGAACGACTCAACAAAACTAACGAGAGATAAGGCAGATGCCAGACTGAGATCCATTGGAGCAATTCACGGGAAGTGTAGTTCACTCACAGACGAGGTCGCATACAAAACACTTGAATACTGCTCATAAGTCTGGGATCGCTACCAGATAGGACTGATACCAGAAATTAAGAAGCTCCAAAGAAGAGCAGTGTGTTTTGTTTCAGGATTATTTAGTAAGCGTGAAAGCGTCACTGAGATGCTCAACCAAGTGCAATGGCAGACGATGTAAGGCAAGAGTTCGGGATCATGGTGGTGTCCACTATTAAAGTTCCGAGAGCGTACGTTTCTAGAAGGAGGCGGCTTTCTGCGAACCATACGCAGTTGGAACAGGAAAGTGGGGATGTGGCAATGGTACCCAAAGTATCCTCCGCCACTCACCGTAGTGGGACTCGTGGCGTACAGACGTATATGCAGACGCTGATTATCACAGTTTGGCACTCGTAGATGTGATAATTACTTTTTCTCTTTTTCAGTTCTTAGCTGCTTTAGATTTTGAATACAATTTTCAGTTTACGTTAGTAAAATCTTTCTCCAAATCTAAAAATTGTTTCCCGTTTGGTATCCTACCGCTAGATATAAAACACGATTTCTACGGGTACGATTTCATAAGAATAAATATTGAAATCGTGTTGACTGATTTAAATTGTGGTAATTGCAGTTTTGGATGATGAACAGCCACTGGATGGCCTAGGGTTAGAGAACGTTAAAAAAGCTTTAAGGAGACTAAAGAATAACAAGGCCCCCGACACTGATAGCATTCCTGCAGAATTGCTAAATGTGGAGGATCAACATTCAAAATGTTTAAATGTGTGTGAAATGTTATGGGACTTAACTGCTAAGGTCATCAGTCCCTAAGCTCACATACTACTTAACCTAAATTTTCCTAAGGACAAACACACACACCCATGCCCGAGGGAGGACTCGAACCTCCGCCAGGACCAGCCGCACAGTCCATGACTGCAGCGGCTTAGACTGCACGGCTAATCCCGCGCGATCAACATTATATCAGTCTCTGTTTGAACTTATCACTCTCATATAGGAACAGAAAGAATACCAGGTGGATGGAATGAAGGAATATTATGTCCTATACATAAAAAGGGCGACCGAATGGAGGGTAGAAACCTTCGTGGAATCACCCTCCTGAACCTGGGGGTAAGGTGTCATCTAATATTATTTTTGATCGGTTACTCCCACAGGTGGATAAAAAAATTGGAATAACTGTAACAAAAAATCATACGATCAGGAGGGATAAGATGAGCAAGTCATGTGGCAAGAATGGAGGAGTCTGAGATGATAAAGAAGATTCTCTTTGGCAATTCAGGAGGACAGAGAGGGCGAGGTCGAACTAGAGCAACATGGCTGGATGAAGAGGAAGAAGACCTATGGTTACTTGGATGATCAAACTGGAGGAGGGTAACATGTGACTGTGATGGATGGCGGAAGCTCGTTGGGAAGGCCAAGGTTCATCCTAGACTGTAGCGCCACAGAAGAAGAAGAAGAAGAAGAAGAAGAAGAAGAAGAAGAAGAAGTGCAGTTCTAAACGCCATCATTCATTTCACATGTACCTGATCTGAAAAAAGAACGAATTCTGCACCAGCACCACCTCTCGGCTAGCATTTAATCTGGCATAAGATCTATTTACAAGTGGCTCTGAAGTTCGCTCTGCGTTTTTTTAGCGGATGAATTCTTACTTTAGTCTACTGTTATTGCACAGTTAACATTTCTAATCCTTATGTTACTTTATTCTTAATTATAAATCAAATGGCAGGAGCCGAAACGTCGCAATAAATGAACATACATTAGACGACATTATGCGTAAAAAAACTCGACTGTCATGCTGTATTATATGTAAAGGATTTTTGTGTACTACTGTGCCCTGCCTGAACTGCCAGACGGCATGCAGAGAAGTGGCAGGCTACAATGCTGGCAAGTAGCGACGGTTGCCCGCTGGGTGCTCACCTGTAGCAGGTCGCGGTCCCTGCTGGAGTCCGGGGACAATCCATCGTCTCTTCCAGAGTCCAGCAGCTGCAGCTCGCGGGCACTCAGCGGGGACTCCTCCCGTTGCTGCGATAGCTGGCGATGGTGCTGCGCCCTCGCAGCCGATTCCTGAACCTCCTCGGCCAGCTCACGGTCCTTCTCGCCACCTACTAAAAAGCGAACAGCAGCTATTCAGGGAAGATTCCTATTTGTGAACGCTGAGCACTTCAGTCTTTATCGCCCTTAGATCAGTCAGATACAAAGTTAAATAATGTGCTCTAAGACAAACTGAAAGTTATTCCTCCCCCACGCACACACATTATGACCACCTGCTCAATACTCAATAGCGTATTGGTCCACCTTTGGAACGCAATACATCAGCGATTCTGCATGCCATGGATTCGACAACTCCTTGGTGGATTTCCGGAGATATGTGACAACAGATGTCTAGCACAGGTCACACAGTTCTCGTAAATTACCGGTCGCTTGTCTATGGACGCAGAGCCGGCGCCGTTTGGCGTCTCAAGTATGTTCCATTGGGTTGAAATTAGGCCAATTTGGTGGCTAGTACATCAACGTAAGATCACTATAACGATCTTCAAACGACTGTAGAACGATTTTGGCCTTGTGACACGGACAGTTATCCTTCTGGGACATGCTAACGATACTGGAGAAGACATCAGACATGAAGAAACGCAGATGGCCCAGAATAATATTCACGTACTCCACAGCCATCATGGTGCCTTCTATTACTACCACAAATCGCACGGAAGCACAGTTGAATGACACCTACAGCATACTATCCGATCCATCAATTGGCGTCCATGAGATGGAACGTGTTTCACCCGGATGACAGCTTGTCCAGGCAAGATCATCGACCTGCTGCAACAAGAAACGTGATTCATTCAACACGTCTACATTGATCTATGGTCCAATCTCGATGGTTCCGTGCCCACTGCAGTTGTAATTGCTGTTGTAGTTGGGTGGACAAGGGAACACGTCAGGCTATTCAGCAATTGCCCTGAATGGTGTGCTCCAAAACGTTTGTGCCTGCACCAGCATTGCACTCCGTCGTCAGATTAGCCACAAGTCGCAGCTTATTCTGCTCTACAGAGCGAGCGAGCCTCCTACTCCACGTTCTGTGATGAGGGGCGAAAGTCCAACACATTGTTGCCCACTAGTGGTTTGACCGTCATCCAACCACTTTCCATTGATTCTCAGGACAGTAGCACGCGAATAGCCGAACAGCTTCACCGTTTCCTAGTTGCTAGTTTCGAAGGACCGGGTAAGTACAGTGTGCCTTTGTCAAAGTCGCTTATGTCAGCGGATTTTCACGGATTTTCCGTACCGTCTCTAGAATGATTCCCCGTTAGTCTCTGCTTGGCTTACATATTTTCCTTACGATGTCACGTGCTTGCAACGCAACCACCCAGCATTCAGTTTTGGGGTGGGCAAGTGTCATAACATTTTCATTCATCAGTGTAAGTGCTCACATGTAAATTAAATACAGTTACACACACTATATTATAGTAACGATTAACACATAAAACCTAGTACTAATGCGGAAAGAAAGGTATTAAAATACAGACATGGGCGAAAACTAAACTGAAACAACAGTTACGCATTACAAACCCAAGAATCCTGTCTACGCCTTTGTAACGTGCTAAAAACTTTGCGACAATTTAAGAAAGAGTCGTTCCCCTACACAAAATTTTGAAATTTTTAACACATTCGGTCTTAAGTCACCAAGAGAGAAAGCAGACCGCTAGACAAGCACAGGAATGCCCTTTTGTCTGTATACCAGGCGTCAGAATGTGCTGGTTTGGGAGTGAAAGTGAAGACAACACAGCAAAACGAGACTCTTTGTCGACTATTACCTCACTTTAAGTAGCAGAAATACATCGAAACCAAGCTGCAGTGCTTTCGACGGGAACTCTCTTAGAGCGAGACAAGGGATTTTAATGGGTGGTCGATAAACTTTTGTGTGATTTCCGTCAGCCGCTTTTGGAGGATGTTGTACTAAATCCCATCTGATTTTCAGAAACGTAACACTCGCGTCGGTAAAACACGAAAACACAGAGGCTAGGATTAATTCTACTGGCAGAGTGAGAGCTCCCCTTTAGATTAGCATGACATGGTAGCAGCAGGGGTAGCAACCCTAAAGAATCAAGTTCCAAGTGCACGATACGGAAACTAATAAATTATTAGTAAATTTTAACATATTGAAGAATCGGACAGTAGAACGAACCAGGAAAATTTGCAATACAAGTAAAAAATAATAAAAGGGAAAAAGCATGTAGTTCAACTAATAATATGTACAACAAGTAATTCTTCTTTAAAAAACAAAACTAGAACACTACATCAAAATGATAAGACGGTATCTTATGTATTCATCAGAATGGTTAAGATTTAAATACGCTACTGACCATTAATACAGCAAAACAACAAAGGCAGCAAGCAACGAAAGACGAACTGGCATGAAGTATACGATATGCTGGGATACGCAAGTGAATAGCGTTTCAGCGAAGGTGCACAAAGTAACTACGATCAACGCCGTCTAGATTCAGTGTACAAGGAAAGATTAGGCAGAAATCTCATTTGAATGTCAGTCGTTCGTGATTAGATCGCGTTGCGGCTCGTGTGGAACGGAGATACGTCTATCAGCAGGACCGGGATTCCTCTTCATCGTCTCGCGATACTGCCGGTCTGGCCCCCGCGAATGTCAGGTCAATATGGAATGCAGGCCCATGCGGATCTCTGCACGGCTATCGCTCCAGAGGACAGGCGTGTTGTTGAGTCGGGTGTGCAGGATCGTACAGTCAGGTGATGTACACCGAGTGAGGAAATGAGCCTGTTTGAAGCTAGACAAGTCTCCACACGGACAGGACGACAGACAACATCTGCGCCAGCAAGGACTGCGACAGTTGCGGCGTTGCTTGCCGCGGTTGCCGAGAGAGGGGGCCGCACAGTGGCGCGCCCACTAACAACGCTGGAGCCAGTAGTGGCACCACGTATTGTCGTCAACCATAGAGGCATGTCCCCACGCGTAGGGACTTTTGGTTGTTTTTTCCACAATGTAACGACGCATCTACAATGCGTCTGTAAAGCGTAATAACTCTTTGTGCAAGAAAGAAAACTTACAAAATAAGAAATTAAAAAGAAATTTTAGACTTTATGTACGTCTGTCACAATTGCGTATGGAAAATTGGCCTATAAGGGCCTACCTCAAGGTGGAAACGAAGATCAGAAACAAAGTATTTTAGTCTCTGTCTGGAGAGTGCACGTGGCAGTGGAAATACTTACATGTTTTTTGCTTAGGGCTCCTCGTGCTGAAAGCTGCTGCCTCTTACGGGATAAATTTCGCACGGAAGTGAAGTAGATTCGGGAATGCGCTTTACGAGGCAATCATTTCCAAATGCATTACTCATTTGCAGCAAAGAGCGTAAATTACACCAAACTTGTTGCAATACAATGCTATGGTTAGAAGAAAGATGGTCACTGTCCAGGCAACCCTGACACTACCAACAATCGTGAATGGAAGACAATCAATTCGAATGGGGCCGACATGTTGCTACCGAAACCAGGGGCGTATCAGGCAACTTTAGCGTCTCTACTGTAATCTCTGCACCATTGTTACTTCTACAGCTAATTCTTAACTTCCGAGGCGGCGATTGTGTTTCTGTGTTTGTTTTGTGCTCACATGTCGAAATTATAAGACATACAGCTCGCGTAGATCTGTTCAGTTCCTTTAGCCTTAACGTAACCTTCAACACTTTCTTTTTTTGGATTGTGTAACTCTAGTATTAGTATTTTTAGTTACGTCTTCAGCACCGAAAAAGAGAGAGGTATAAAACAGTGACAATTAAAATCTGAAACAGAAATTTAGGAAGTATGGAAGTGGAAGAACAGTTTAAAGGGTGGTTAACTGCAGATCACAAGGACAGTTGCAGGGCGTGTGGTATTAGTTTATGAGCTGGAAGAAGCTAACTTTTGGAACACGCAAATCGCGATTCGCCTAAATCGGTAGTGTCACAATTTAAAAAACAAGCAGTGTTTCGTCGTGGGTGCATCAACCTATTACAAGCACCGCTAGTCCTGAGCTCAAAGAGGACGCCAAAACTTTTAAAATAAGATTGGCGACAGCATTTACTCAGCTTTCACTACCCTTGTTAAAAGCAGATCACCTAGGTGAGTTCATAAAACACATTTGCATCTATTGTACACAGGTGGCAAAATTATTACGGCAAAGCTAAGTTCAACTCAGTTTTTATTGAAAATTTAGGTAACTACATAACAGTGTCAGTTTACAAATGTTTTAATACTTCGTTTCCATTCCTTTAGCTTTTATTAACATCGCTTTTCATTTAGGCATCCTTTCTACTAGTTTTTTACAAGTGTTTTGAATATCTGGGTCATAGAGCCATGTTTGTGTTCTCAATTCTATCAAACCATTCTTTGTTGTGACCATCTGTATTCTTATTTTCTTCGTAACTATTGCCCACAGATTTTAGATTGGATTCATTTCTGGGCTCTTCCCAGGCCATGGAAGCACAGTAACATCATTTTCATCAAGAAACTTTCCCACACTCTTAGCCTTATGGCATGGAGATACGTCATGCATGAAAACATAATCTTCGCGTTAAACCATCACCTTGTCTGAGGCAGAAGTCTCTTTTTTTTTAACACTCTGAGATACTGTCCTTGATTCACAGAACCTTCAACAATATGCAGATTTCCTGTGTCCTTCCGCGAAAAAACACTCCAGACCATAACTGAAGTGGGATGCTTCAGAGCATGGCAAACACAATCTTGATGAATCTACTACAATTCCCTCCTCCTTACATACTGCCTACTTTCGTCTGTGACTCAGAACATTGATTCATCACAGAAACACACCTGGAAGTAAATATTAAGCCTTTCATTACTACCAAAAATCGCTTTACTGAAAAATTTAGTGATATTCATAGGCAAATTTTGCTAGCCATGTCCACGACATTCAAAAATTTTTTCAAGAGTCCTCAATAGTCCAGTGCTGTAGGGATTTTCCCCAGTTTAACCTTTTTAAGACAATTCGTCGGGTGATCTTAGGACGGGGTCGACGTGCAGGCAGACCTGCGTTCCATAGAACTCTCCTTACAGTTCTAGCTGACACTGTCACTCCATAATCCTCCAGCTGCGCAGAGAGTTGCATACTTGTAGCTTTACAATTGGGAATGATCATATTTTTTTCAATTTTCGTTGAATTGCAGGGCTCAGTTTTGGTTTTCTTCCACATCTGCCCATGCATTGTTATCGATCACCAAATTTTTCGGATTTAAAATGTTTAATATTACTCACTGTCTCTTGTGAGATCATGACTGTGGAGGCAATGTGATGCTGTACGTAACGCCCTTCTGCCAAAAGTGTCCTAGCAATGGCAATTGCAGTGGGTGAAATGTCTTTCTTCCTACCTACAATATCAAATTTTGTGATGGTTGGAAGTGATATGGGACCAAACTTCTGAGGTCATCAGCCCCTTAGCTTACACACTTCTTAATCTAACTTATACTAACTTACGCTAAGGACAACACACACGCACATGCCCGAGAGAGGATCGAACCTCCGACGTCAAATTGTGTAACTCCAAAAGAACTGAAATATACCACTCACTTGGAATCTGATCTGTTACTGGAAATTAATTAGAAATAGTTTACTTAAATCGTTATTCACTAATTGAACAACTGATAATCACTAACATTCTCAACAATCAACACAACACGAAAAAAATTCACATTTCGTAATGAAGGCAGGACTGCGCACACAAACCTGAGTTTCAACTGTCAGCGTCTTGCAGTCGTTGTAGCCAACCTACGCAATTCAAAATTCTCTACAAATGCCTAAATTTACCTATCAGCATTCCACATTCTCCTCGGAATAGTTTTATCTGACGTGACTGTAAATGCTTATTAAAAACAAAATTTCAAAGCAAATGTTGATGCCACAGCTTTACCATAATAACCTGACAATCTCTGTAAAATTGCCTAAAAAACTAACAGCAGCAAGGTTCCCAAATAACACTGCTAATATTTTGTTTGAAAGCAGTGTCCGTTGAATGTACAAATAGAGGGGAAACGTCACTACCCACTACATGATTAGCTCCTGTTTCTTCATCAGCCTGGAATTTTTTGCTTCGATAGGGACTTTCGAGGTGAACGTAGAACTTTTCACACTGAAACTGAAAGTAGTCACGTGGCCCAGATTGGTCAATACTAACAACGGAACCTCCCCATCGCACCCCCCCCCCCCCCCCCCCTCAGATTTAGTTATAAGTTGGCACAGTGGATAGGCCTTGAAAACTGAACACAGATCAATCTAGAAAACAGGAAGAGGTTGTGTGGAACTATGAAAAAAATAAGCAAAATATACAAACTGCGTAGTCCATGCGCAAGATAAGCAATATCAAGGTGAGTGTGAGGTCAGCAGCGCCGTGGTCCCGTGCTTAGCGTAAGCAGCTGTAGAATGAAAGGTCCTGGGTTCAAGTCTTCCGTCGAGTGAAAAGTTTACGTTCTTTGTTTTGGCAAAGTTATTATCTGTCCGTTCGTTCATTGACGTCTCTGTTCACTGTAATAAGTTTAGTGTCTGTGTTTTGCGGCCGCACCGCAAAACCGTGCGATTAGTAGACGAAAGGACGTGCCTTTCCAATGGGAACCGAAAACATTTGATCACAAGGTCATAGGTCAACCGATTCCTCCACAGGAAAACACGTCTGATATATTCTATGCGACACTGGTGATGGCATGTGCGTCACATGACAGGAATATGTTGTCGACCCGCCGAACTTGTACACTTGGCGAATGGGTAAAAAGATTCTTCTACCTTGCCCGATTTAGGTTTTCTTGTGGATGTGATAATCACTCCAAAAAAAGTGATGAAAACATAAGAGTTTGTCACATAAACTGAAAATAAAAAATTAAACTTTCCTCTCGAGGGAAGACTTGAACCGAACTCAGGACCTCTCGGTCCGCACCTGCTCACGCTAACCACGAGACCACGGCGCTCATGAGTTTACACTCACCTTGATGTTGCATATCTTGCACATGGACTACTCAGTTTGTATATTTTGCTTATTTTTTTCATAGTTCCACGCAACTTCTTCCTGTTTTCTCGATTGATCTGTGTTCAGTTTTTCAAGGCCTATCCACTGTGCAACATACACTCCTGGAAATGGAAAAAAGAACACATTGACACCGGTGTGTCAGACCCACCATACTTGCTCCGGACACTGCGAGAGGGCTGTACAAGCAATGATCACACGCACGGCACAGCGGACACACCAGGAACCGCGGTGTTGGGCGTCGAATGGCGCTAGCTGCGCAGCATTTGTACACCGCCGCCGTCAGTGTCAGCCAGTTTGCCGTGGCATACGGAGCTCCATCGCAGTCTTTAACACTGGTAGCATGCCGCGACAGCGTGGACGTGAACCGTATGTGCAGTTGACGGACTTTGAGCGAGGGCGTATAGTGGGCATGCGGGAGGCCGGGTGGACGTACCGCCGAATTGCTCAACACGTGGGGCGTGAGGTCTCCACAGTACATTGATGTTGTCGCCAGTGGTCGGCGGAAGGTGCACGTGCCCGTCGACCTGGGACCGGACCGCAGCGACGCACGGATGCACGCCAAGACCGTAGGATCCTACGCAGTGCCGTAGGGGACAGCACCGCCACTTCCCAGCAAATTAGGGACACTGTTGCTCCTGGGGTATCGGCGAGGACCATTCGCAACCGTCTCCATGAACCTGGGCTACGGTTCCGCACACCGTTAGGCCGTCTTCCGCTCACGCTCCAACATCGTGCAGCCCGCCTCCAGTGGTGCCGCGACAGGCGTGAATGGAGGGACGAATGGAGACGTGTCGTCTTCAGCGATGAGAGTCGCTTCTGCCTTGGTGCCAATGATGGTCGTATGCGTGTTTGGCGCCGTGCAGGTGAGCGCCACAATCAGGACTGCATACGACCGAGGCACACAGGGCCAACACCCGGCATCATGGTGTGGGGAGCGATCTCCTACACTGGCCGTACACCTCTGGTGATCGTCGAGGGGACACTGAATAGTGCACGGTACATCCAAACCGTCATCGAACCCATCGTTCTACCATTCCTAGACCGGCAAGGGAACTTGCTGTTCCAACAGGACAATGCATGTCCGCATGTATCCCGTGCCACTTAACGTGCTCTAGAAGGTGTAAGTCAACTACCCTGGCCAGCAAGATCTCCGGATCTGTCCCCCATTGAGCATGTTTGGGACTGGATGAAGCGTCGTCTCACGCGGTCTGCACGTCCAGCACGAACGCTGGTCCAACTGAGGCGCCAGGTGGAAATGGCATGGCAAGCCGTTCTACAGGACTACAATCCAGCATCTCTACGATCGTCTCCATGGGAGAATAGCAGCCTGCATTGCTGCGAAAGGTGGATATACACTGTACTAGTGCCGACATTGTGCATGCTCTGTTGCCTGTGTCTATGTGCCTGTGGTTCTGTCAGTGTGATCATGTGATGTATCTGACCCCAGGAATGTGTCAATAAAGTTTCCCCTTCTTGGGACAATGAATGCACGGTGTTCTTATTTCAATTTCCAGGAGTGTATAACTAAATCTGAGGGGGGTGCGATGGGGAGGTTCCCTGGTAAGGTAAGTAGTTAGTAAAGCAGGAAGGTAAGTAAGAAACTGAAGAGGCGGCAAAACGACGCACCGGCCGGCGCGTCCCTGGGCGGCGAGCCGCGGCGGGGCTCCCTGGGCGGCGGCGGGATGTCCATGGCGCGCAGCGCGCGCAGCGAGTCCAGCAGCGCGCTGTCTCCAGAGCTGCGCACCTCCAGCGGCTCGCCCACCACCTGCACACCGCCAACACGTCCGCTCACTGCCGCTGCCCTCACTGCGTTGCGTCCTTAATACGTCAGTCCAAAGACTCGAATGGACAACAGCTGAGTCAAATTTCTTAAAGCAAATTTCTGTCACGAAGTGTCAAGTGTGCATCTGTATTCTGTGGACAACTGCGATGAATGGTTATAAGTGCAGTCTTGTGTTTATCTTGTTACTAATGAAGTGAAGAGACACGGTGAAAGTCGGCGCCCATCATTAAGCGACAACTATCGAATAGCAGCAAGTGAGACCCCTCCGACGTCTGGATCACCATCGTCAGTGTCACATGCCTTTAATTTAGGAAACACTCAGAAGAGTTTTCGTATTTAATCCAGGAGATTGGCGCAATAACTGATGATCAGGAACTTTACACCAATACATCTCCTCCCACTGCTGGCTGCGTTGATGGTGAACAATCCGTCGGATGGGGTCTTTGGCCTCGGCGACCCCTTTTGTGCTAATCGAGAGGAGTAGAAGGATAAGCTGTGTGTAGACACTGCATTTTATCCCCTCCGTTTGCTCATCGCGATTGTATAACACAACCGTAACACTACACTTTGCGCACATCCATTACACTCACCTACATTCACATCTCACACATGCCTGGACTAGTGTAAGAGAAGAAAGAAAGCCCTTTCCTACTAGACGGCCGAACCCAGCCCTTGGGGTGACCCAGCCAGCAATGCCACATAACTTACACTGTACAGCCAAAGGAACTGGTACACCTGCCCTATATTGTGTAGGGCTCCCGTGGCCACGCAGAAGCACCGTAACACGACGTGGCATGGACTTGACTAATGTCTGAAGTAGTGCTGGAGGGAATTGACACCATTAATCCCGCAGGGCTCTCCATAAATCCGTAAGAGTACTAGGGGGTGGAGAACAACACGCTGCAAGGCATCCCAGATATGCTCAATAATGTTCATGTCTGGCGGGTTTGGTAGCCAGCGGAAGTGTTTAAACTCAGAAGAGTGTTCCTGGAGCTACTCTGTAGCAATTCTGAACGTGTAGGGTGTCGCACTGTCCTGCTGGAATTGCCCAGATCTCTCAGAATGCACATTGGACATCAATCGATGCAGGTGATCAGACAGGATGCTTATATATGTCTCAACTATCAGAGTCGTATGTAGACGGATCAGGGGTTCCATATCACTCCAACAACACACACCCCACACCATTACAGAGCCTCCACCAGCTTGAACAGTCCTCTGTTGACATGCAGGGTTCATGGACTCATTATGTTGTCTCCATAACCGTGTATGTTCATCCGCTCGATATAATTTGAAACAAGACTCGTCCGACCAGCCAGTCATCGACAGTCCAATGTCGGTGTTGTCGGGCCGAGGCGAGGCCTAAAGCTTTGTGTCGTGCAGGCATCAAGGGAGCACGAGTGAGCCTTCGGCCCCGAAAGGCAATATCGATGATGTTTCGTTGAATGATTCGCACGCTGACACTTGTTGATGGCCCAGTACTGAAATCTCCAGCAATTTGCAGAAAGGTTGAACTTTTGTCACGTTCAACGATTTTCTTCAGTTGCCGTTGGTCCCGTCCTTGCATGATCTTTTTCCGGCCGCAGCTATGTCGGAGTTATAATCTTTTAACGGATTCCTGATATTCACGGCGCACTTGTGACATGGTCTTACGGGAAAATCTCCACTTCATCACTACCTCGCAGAAGCTGTGTCCCATTGCTCGTGCGCCGACTGTAACACCACGTTTTAACTCACTTAAATCTTGATAACCTACCATTGTAGTAGCAGTAACTGATCTAACAACTGCGCCAGATACCTGTTGTTTTATGTAGGCGTTGCCGACCGCAACGCCGTATTCTGCCTGTTTACATATCTGAGTGTTTCAATACGCACGCCTAAACCAGTTTCTTCGGCTCTTTAGTGTAATTACTTAGAGTGTACGTCTTGTATATAACAATAAACAGGTTTCTGTTAAAGGTAAGTGGCCCATAATACTAATAATTAATATATGCAATGCTACAGTTGTCATCTTTGACGAGTTAGATTGAATGGTTGTCAAGAAGTTGATCATTCCGTCAAAATAATTGTAGTTACTCATATATCTTGAAAATTTCTACGTATTAGCTACACACACAGCAGGTATGACCTAAAATGGACCCTACACCAAGTATACGTAATGTGTTTCTACCTCTGCAAACTCTTAAACTTCGTGCAATGATGTAGCTAATTTCGATGCAGTACAGTAATTATGACGAATAACGAAACGAAATTTAGTCCTTTATCGAGCAATAACATCAAACTGTAAGAAGCGGAAGAATCAATTTTTTTTCACCGAATAGTTTTCTTACCATCAGATGATAAGTTATATTTCATAGCGCCCGGCACACCTGCTCAAATGCTTCACTGACAATTCGTGTACTATTCCTGTCCTACAAACGTAGGCCAGAGCATCTATATCGCAACACTTTGCATTGGACTGCTGGAATATTTGCGTTGTCGCTTGCCGCGCCGCATTCTCATCAGATAGTTCACAAAGGACGAAGTGATACATATCTTTTTTTGAGTTGATTTGAAAATACAACTTATGCAAACGCTATTTATTTCTTTTTATTCGCACAAACATGTTTCGACTCCTGTGTGTCATCTTCTGTGGGTCAGGTTTTATTTCTGTAAAGTGCAATACAAAGATTCTGCATCTACATCTACATTTATACTCCACAAGCCACCCAACGGTGTGCGGCGGAGGGCATTTTACGTGCTACTGTCATTACCTCCCTTTCCTGTTCCAGTCGCGAATGGTTCGTGGGAAGAACGACTGCCGGAAAGCATCCTTGCGCGTCCGAATCTCTCTAATTTTACATTCGTGATCTCCTTGGGTAGGTATAAGTAGGGGGCAGCAATATATTGGATACCTCATCCAGAAACGCACTCTCTCTAAACCTGGACAGCAGGATTATAATCATTTATCTGCTGTGTGGTCTTAGTCTTTCCCAACGAATTAACTGTTTGCTGTTCTCGGGTCTCGAGCCGGGTGCAATCGTTTTCAAACCACGATATTTCGACAGCGTTCCTTGCCGTCATCTTCAGGTGATACCTGCAGACTGAGCGTCTCCGCTGATTCTCCTCCCCTTTATGCTCTGATCGCTCCCCACCCCTTCCCTAGCGTCCTGCCGCACGCGGCGCAGCGTGGAGTGGTGGTGGGGAGGGGCGGGCTGCCGGCTGCTGGATGCGAACTGGGGACCATCAGATGCCCTGTGGCCTTGGTCGGGCGCGGAAGTCGCTTTGGGTCGGCGCTGTGCTTTTAGTTGCCTGAATGCTGAGTCCCAGGCTTTGCTGAGATTGAACCCGGCGTCTCTGTTGATCAGCTACACGTATTTTAATCGGCTCCTTCAGAAAACAGTCCCAAAAAAACGAGGCCTGCCGTGAAACTTCCGTTTTCGCGTACTCCATAGTATCTCCAGTATCCATGTAATGTTCCGCAACCGCAGATTTTGTAGGCTGATTCAGCTCAGTGTGCCTTCTGTGTTACTGGCATCTTTCTTCGATTGTCTGTACAGTTTGCCCGATGTATGCCTTACCGCATTTACACGGAATACGGTAAACACCCGGTTTGCTGAGCCCCACGTCATCTTTTACTGTACCTAACAGGGCACGCGTTTTCGGAGGTGGGCGGAAGACACATTTGATGTTACACCGAGCCAGAATTCTGCCGATTTTGTTGGATACTTTGCCGGCGTAAGGCAGGAACGCCATTGTCTTCTCGTTCTCTTCGTTCTCTCTCTGCTGGGCTTGTGCATTCTGCCTGAAAGCACATCGAATTTGACTCTCGTTATATCCGTTCTTCTTCAAAACGTCCTTAAGGTGGTTAAGTTCTTATATCACGTTCATTTTGTTGTTTTTTTTCTGTTTGCTCGCCTGAAAATTACATTGTTAGTGAAACTCCGTTATTATAGATAGATTTTTTTATCTTTTTTTCTTGTCGTTTCTGACAGCAAGTCATCTGCAAAGTAGTCACGAAGAAAATTCTTTGTGCATTTCCGAAGTGCTACATTCCCTTAGAACTACTGATGGCCGGGTAGAGCCAGTCCTGACAAAACATATCTGGTGAGCAAGATGTATGAGATAGGCGAAATAACCTCAGACTTCAAGAAGAATATAATGATTCCAATCCCAAAGAAAGCAGATGTTGACAGATGTGAAAATTACCGAACTATAAGTTTAATAAGTCGCAGCTGCAAAATACTAACACGAATTCTTTACAGACCAATGGAAAAATTGGTAGAAGCCGACCTCGGGGAAGATCAGTTTGGATTCCGTAGAAATGCTGGAACACGTGAGGCAATATTGACCCCACGACTTATCTTAGAAGAAAGATTAAGGAAAGGCAAACCTATGTTTCTAGTATTTATAGACTTAGAGAAAGTTTTTGACAATGTTGGCTGGAATACTCTCTTTCAAATTCTGAAGGTGGCAGGGGTAAAATACAAGAAGCGAAAGGTTATTTACAATTTGTACAGAAAGTAGATGGCAGTTATAATAGTCGAGGGGCATGAAAGGGAAGCAGCAGTTTGGAAGGGAGTGAGGCAGGGTTGTAGCCCCTCGCCGATGCTATTCAATCTATATATTGAGCAAGCAGTAAAGGAAACAAAAGAAAAATTCGGAGTAGGTATTAAAATCCATGGAGAAGAAATAAAAACTTTGAGGGTCGCCGATGACGCTGTAATTCTGTCAGAGACAGCTAAGGACTTGGAAGAGCAGTTGAACGGAATGGATAGTGTCTTGAAAGGAGGATACAAGATGAACATCAACAAAAGCAAACCGAGGATAATGGAATGTAGTCAAATTAAATCGGGTGATGCTGAGGGAATTAGATTAGGAAATCAGACACTTAAAGCAGTAAAGGAGTTTTGCTATTTGGGAAGCAAAATAACTGATGATGGTCGAAGTAGAGAAGATATAAAATGTAGACGCAATGGCAAGGAAAGCGTTTCTGAAGAAGAGAAATTTGTTAACATCGAGTATAGATTTAAGTGTCAGGAAGTCGTTTCTGAATGTATTTGTATGAAGTGTAGCCACGTATGAAAGGGAAACATGGACGATAAATAGTTTGGACAAGAAGAGAATTAAAGCTTTCGAAATGTGGTGCTACATAAGAATGCTGAAGATTATATGGGTAGATCACATAACTAATGAGGAGGTACTGAATAGAATTGGGGAGAAGAAGAATTTGTGGCAGAACTTGAAAAGAAGGGACCGGTTGGTAGGACATGTTCTGAGGTATCAAGGGATCACAAATTTAGCATCGGGGGGCAGCGTGGAGGGTAAAAATCGTAGAGGGAGACCAAGAGATGAATACACTAAACAGACACAGAAGGATGTAAGTTGCAGTAGGTACTGGGAGATGAAGCGGCTTGCACAGGATAAAGTAGCGTGGAGAGCTGCATCAAACCAGTCTCTGGATTGAAGACCACAACAACAACAACATAGGTACCTGCAGGGTGCGCTGTCGCTGCTGCAAAGGGACAGCTGGCCCCAAGGCAGGCAGCCGCAGCGGGGCGTCTGCGGAAGGCTCGCCTCCAGCTCCAGCTCCAGCTCCAGCTGCAGCCAGCGGCCCGGGGCTGCGACTGCGGCTGCGGCTGGGCGGCGGGCTGTCGTCGCGGTCCCTCTGCGGCGGCGACGGTGACCCGTCGTCGGAGCTGCTGGAGGGCGGTGGCGGCGGCGACGGCGGCCGCGTGGCCGTTGCCTCCGCGCCCGGCGCCGGGAACTGCACGCGCCGCGGCGACCGCAGCGACGACTTGAGCGGACCGCCCGTGTACACGCGCGAGTACGCCTCGCCCGCCGGCGTCTGCGTCACCTGCGCCACACACCCCGCGCTCAGCATTCAGTCCTGCTAATACGTCTTCTGAGAGGGTGGACACGAGGAAGCGGAGGTAGTCAACTCCAACAAAATCAGCCCTGCACTCGGTATTCCCTGCCAGTCGCCTAAAGGCGTTCACGCTCTCATCAGCCAGAACATTATGACCACCAATCTATCGTGGATATGAATCCGTCCGGGCGATAGCTGCGTCACCTGGCGTGCAATGGCTGCTAGTCAGACACACGCACCGTGCATGTAGTATCAATGAGCACGCTGTCCGTGTGCAGAATGGGGAAGGAGCGCTATCTATTTGAGTCTGAGCGAGAGCAGCCTGTAACGGCCCAGAGGGTCGGCATGACCATTTCGGAAACGGCACGACTTGCCGGGTGTTCGAGGAGTGCTGTGGTGAATGTCTTCATCATGTGGCGAAACCAAGATGAACTCACAGCCAGACGTCGTGGAGTTGGCCGGCCAACCCTCGTGACACCTGTCGGACGTCGTAGGCTGGGCAGATTAGTAAAAAGGCACAGGCGGAGAACCGTGGCGCAATTATCATACTTCAGTGATTTGGCAGAGTCCAAGTGTGTCTGAACACACAGTGCACAGCCGCAAAACCCTCCTAACAATGGGCATCCGCAGCCGACGACCAATGCATGTCCCAATGTTAACACCTCAACATCGGCAGCTACGACAGAAATGGGAACGTGACCATCGGCGCTGGAAGTTAGCGTAGTAACAGAGCGGTGCATGGTCTGGTGAATCCTGACACGTTATTCATCATGAACCTGTACTGTGGAACGGAGACAAGCTGGCGGCGGCTCCATTACGCTCTGCGGAACATTCACGTGGCTATCCACACGTCCAGTGGAGCTCTTGCAAGCCACCTTGACCGCCAAGGAGTATCGCACGCTGAGTTGCAGACAACGTACACCCCTTCACGACGCTCATATTTCCCGATGGTTGTGGCATTTTGCAACAAGATACATGTGCCATGTCACAAGCCCAGGAGTGTGATGGAGAGGTTCGAGGAACACAACGGCGAGTTCCAGTTATTCGGTGTTAAAGGCCCTCTATTGTTCCTGATCTATATTAACGACATAGGAGACAATCTCAGGAGCCCTCAGCATATGATGCTGTCATTTACCGTCTCGTAAAGTTGTCAAATGACCAAAACTAATTGCAAAATGATCTAGATAAGACATCTGTACGGTGCGAAAAGTGGCAACTGACGCTGAATAAGGAAAAGTGTGAAGTTATTCATATGAGTACTAAAATAAATCCGCTAAATTTCGATTACGCGATAAGTCACACAAACCTGAACGCTGTAAATTCAACTAAATACTTAGGGATTACATTTACACACAACCTAAATTTGAACGATCACATAGATAATGTTGTGGGTAGAGCAAACCAAAAACTGCGATCCATTGGCAGAACACTTAAAAGGTGCAACAGGTCTAGTAAAGAGACTGCTTACACCACGCATGTCGGCCCTATTCTGGAGTACTGCTGTGCAGTGTGGGATCCGCATCAGCTGGGACTGACGTTTGACATCGAAAAAGTACAAAGACGGGCAGCTCGTTTTGTATTATCGCGAAATAGGGGAGACACTGCAACAGACATGATACATGAATTGGAGTGGCAAACATCAAATCCGTGAAGGCTATTTACAATACATCCGCCGGGAAAGCTTGAAGAATCCAAAAGGCGTTTTTCGTTGCGACGGGCCTCCATGAAATTTCAACCACCAGTTTTATCCCCCGATTACGGAAACATTCTGCTGGCACTCACCTACAAGGGGAGAAATGATCATCACGATAAAATAAGAGATATCAGGGCTCGCACAGGAAAATTTAAGTGCGCGTTTTTCCCGGGCGCCGTTCTAGATTGGAACGGTACAGAGACAGTTTAAATGTGGCTCATTGAACCATCTGCCAGGCACTTTATTGTGAATAGCAGAGTAATCACGAAGATGAAGATGTAGATGTAGATCTGGGTTTAGATGTAGATGTTTTGCCCCCCCCCCCCTCCCCCAACTAGCCAAATCTGAACCCGATCGAACACATCTGACATGTGATGGAACGTCGCGACAGACATCATCGCGCCCCTCCCCGAAATTTATGTAAATTTGGTGATTTGTGTGTGCAGATGTGAAGCCAACTCCCTCCAGCGAACTACCAAGGCTTCATTATTTCCACGCCACGACTCGTCAGCGCTGTTATCTGTGCCAAAGGTGGACATACTGGCAATTAGGTAGGTGGTGATAATGTTCTGGCTGACCAGTATAATATACAAGGGCGATTCTATAAAAACCGGAAAACTTGAATAAAAAATAGAGAATTTCGACAAAGTTTTGAGATTATCTGTTATTTTTGGTGGCGTCCTAGACCTATTATCAGATGAAATTAGAATTATATTAATACCTCCAGCTGATGACAGGCGTTGATATAAATAACGGGGACAGGTGAAAATGTGTGCCCCGACGGGGACTCGAACCCGGAATCTTATGCTTACATTGTAGACGCTCTATCCATGTGAGCCACAGAGGACACACTCGAGGATAGCGCGACTGCAGGGACTATCTCGCGCACGCTTCCCGCGAGATCCACATTCTCACCTTGTATGTCCACACACTACATTTGTAGTGTCCCAACCCAAGATACTCATTACTCGTGGAAGACATTATTACCAAGTCCCATAAGAGTTCGGGGAATATGTGTGCATCCGCACAGAAGAAGAAAGTCATGGCCGGTATTGCCACAACTATATACTTATATGGATATGATCTCTGTTCTTTCGGACATGTCCAGAAGAACAGACACCATATCCATATAAGTATTATCAGATGAGCCTGGCAAGCCCGCACCCTTGCAGGTTAGCACCAACGTGCCGCAGTGGAGTGGCATTAGATTTCTGTTAGCTGAAGGGTTGAAGCCAATCGAAATTCACCGTCGGATGGCAGTGCAATATGATGAAAATTCGAACGGGTTGTAGCAAGCCCTGTAGATTCGCCACGCCAAGGATGCTCTGTCGTTCAGTCACGGAGAATAACGTTCCGAGAGTTGAGGAGTCGATACGGGAAAACAGGCGTATTAGGGTGCTTGATATTGCCGCAACGATGAACATTAGTATCGGTTCAGCCCATCATATTGTCATGACGTATTTATGTTCAAGATAGACATAAGAAACGAAAGAAAGGTGCATGAGTGTGTGCAGGGAGCTCTTGCAACAGTACGAGACTGAAAAGGAGGGATTTCCTCGCCTTATTTGAAGGGGAGTTGAAAGTTGGGTGGATTTTTATCCCACTAAATGAAGCTCTCAGTGGCTCAAGATACGCTGATGAAGAGGAAGTCGAGACAGCACTGCGTAATTTATTGCGCACGGGCCCCAAGAATTCTTTATTGGATTGTTTTCGCATTCACTGATGAAATTCGTTTAACATATTTGGTTTTTCCGCATTCACTGATCAAATTCACTTCGGAAAAATTCCCGCCGTTGTCTTTTCAGTTACTTCACGGATTTGTGGGAGGGCCTCCAAGCATAAGTGAACCGAGTCCAGAAAAATCAAAATCCCTGTTGTTCGATAGTTGGGTTCAGAATGTCAATAATTCTTCAGAGCAATGGTGAACTAAATCCATAGATCAATATTCAGTCTGCGGGATGCAGCAAATGCTAGATGCTCTGAGTGAATAATGCCATCTTTCATGGCAGTTGTGAACCAAGTCCACAGTTTAGGGCGCAGAAGTTACTCGATGTTCTGAAACGATAGCGCCAGCCAACAGAGCTACTGTGAACCACACGTTGCAAAAAAGAAATGCATGCAATGAAAAGTATGTGGCTGTATCGATTTGCATCAGGCTTTGCTTTCTGCTAAAATATCTGTTTCTACAGCATACTTTAAACATATTCTTATGTATACAATTCTGCAATTCATTCCTCAATAAATCAATGTCCTTTATGTACAGAGTTTGTGAGCAGTCACGATTGTAAAGTATTCAACTAATTTAACATGCAGTTTCACGGTGAGGTGAATGTGGAATGTTTTCTAAGTTGAAAATAACCTTCTTCGCCCGTAGTTCGTCTGTCGTCTGGCAGGCGTCACTGTAACAACAATGCAGGCGCCACTCCATGAAAATGCGGCATGTCATCCGTGTTGTTTTGTTTGCTGTTGTGGCGAATGCTACGGTATGTGATTGTATTCTGTTCTGCTGTCAAGGTGATAGTGTTGTAAAGATTTGTATTATAATGGGGATTACAAACAAATTCACAACTGAAGATCGTGTTCTTCTTTGCTTACGGAACGGACGCGTGAAGCATACGATGAAATTAGGGAAATTTTTTTAATCGTTTCGAGTAAGGAGCCCTAACCGGAAAGAAAGGCCTTTACAACTGGGTCTGTGGCAGGTGGCTCACGCAGTGGAAGACTCAAGAAACATGACGCAGATAATGAAGCTACTGAATCTTAAATAGGTCACTGCTTCGTTGATCATCAAAACTAACAAGGGAACTGTTAGCAGATATGAACATTGCCAGAACCTTGAAGCGTCGTTGGATAGTGAAAGAAGGTTGTCGTTCATTTCGACCCAGTGGCGTCAGTACATTGAGCGACCATGATATGAATGCGCGGCTTGATTCGTGCGAACAGTTGTTTGCAACTTTTCCAACATTAGCGGCTCGCCATAAGCTTACGATGACAGATAAGTGTGCTGTGTATCTGAGATCTCGCTCTCGAAATGTCTGTATGTGGGCGAAAGACAAACGCTGAGAATGATCACTGTTCAAATGCTGCGCCGGGCAAGCAGACGCACATGGCAGCGAATCCAGCTCTAGCTCGAGAACGATGGTCAGCATTCACTGAAATATGCAAGAAGTATGTAGGAACATTCGTTTCTGTGTTACTCCATTTTTATGTGTCTTTTTCTGTTAAATACAATTTCTATTAGAACTAGGGAGTCGTTTCCTATTCCTGTTTGCCTTTCGTGTTGCTTCGTTTCTGTAAAATAATATTAAACATTTATGGCCTCCCCTGTATACGTGGGATCAGACAGAAGGAGGTAGAGGATCTCAAGAAATAGGCAGCCGTATCAGAATGCATTTAAAAATGTACACCTCAAGCCACAAAACACGTCACTCCATATTCTGATGCTGGTTCCGAACAGAACCGCAACACTGACATGGACCTAACCCTGTTAAAACTAATCAATGATAGAGAAATACAGCGGAAATAATTGACCACAAATTTATGTTATCGAGCATTCATTGTTACTGAATGATGTTGACTTCGGCCTAATGGCATGGTTCAAATGGCTCTGAGCACTATGGGACTTAACATCTGTGGTCATCAGTCGCCTAGAACTTAGAACTACTTAAACCTAACTAACCTGCCCGAGACAGGATTCGAACCTGCGACCGTAGCGGTCACGCGGTTCCAAACTGAAGCGCCTAGAACCGCACGGCCACACCGGCCGGCTACCTAATGGCATGTAAGATGCGGTATATCTATATCCCAGAGTATTAGTTAAGTACTGTAAAATCCGCAAATGCTAAGAACTAAAGTTTGAAGTCAATGTAACGAAAAGAGAAAATTTTGCAAGTGCAAAATCGTTAGAACAGGCAACTGCAAATACAAAACAAACAACTGGTGGCTGTAACATAGGTTGGTTAAAAATTCGATAGATGAGCTATGAAACGGCGTGCCTCTTACAGTAATGTTTAAAAAGACTAAGTGATTTGGTGGAATTCAGTGAGGTACCGTAAACTTTATGAACAATAAGAAAGAAAATGAACTAAACCCACTAGCTAGTGTGCTTCAGGAAAATCGAATTTCAATTAGAAATCGAAAGAAGAATTTACTGAAATTCATTCCACCATTACATACATGCTAACTTCAAAAATTGGTACAAGAGAAAGGGCACAATAGACTAGCAAGATTTCATTAACATGATGATTCATTACGTCGGAATGAAAGTGAAAATTTTCCAGGGTACTGCTGAACCATGCCCAGTAAGCTAAAAATAAATTATAAAGAATTTTTTTACATTAATGAATACGTTCATGTACAGTGTTTCCTAGATTAGCTTGCATTTTTCTTTTTCGTAGTATAAAATTAATGTTTAATTCTTCGTCTGCAATTAAGTTGTATATTACTTTAACTTTAAATTAGTTTTTCTCGAAAGAGTAAAATATCTACTTGGCCCACTTTTGCTCTCAACCCCTAATGTTTGCGTCTTCTAAACGCTCATATTGTCACACAAGAAAGTTATTTTTACCAAAATGTTCGAAGGATGCAGTAAAAGAGACCAGTCCAGAAAATCTGGCTCGATTTGACTACACTCTCTAAACTTCTCTAGACGGATGGGTGTGCATATTGGTTTGGGCGTAACACGATTATATGAATAATTCTGGGGTTCTGTAGCGCTCTACACCCATAAGAAATGCCGAGTAGAGCTGTGGATCGGGTGAACTGCAGGTTCCCTCTCTACTGCCTGCTAAGGTAGAGCCGACCAAGATCTTGCGCACGGTTAGTGTGCAAACTTGCACAACG
Source organism: Schistocerca gregaria (assembly GCF_023897955.1). NCBI lineage: Eukaryota > Metazoa > Arthropoda > Insecta > Orthoptera > Acrididae > Schistocerca > Schistocerca gregaria. Next base: position 434,238,000 of record NC_064921.1, read on the forward strand.
GTGGCTGAGACAGCAAACGTGCTTCGAAATAGTGCTCCATCCAGGTGTGGCCTAGCTGAGGTCTTGCGTTCGCTTGGAATGAACACGCTTTCGTCTAATAAGTATGGCGTCGGTGATGTCAAAGTGTAGTTTGAGAAAATAATATTAACACTAATAATAATTCTGTTATTAAATCACAATGTATCTTAATAACACTAATTCTGTGTGGTAATTCAAATATCAAGACCAATGAAACAAGAGAATGAGAGATATGGGACAAGAAATATCTCAGATCTACGAAAATTTCATCAAATAAAGACACAGGCGTAAGGGAACTTTCGCAGTGTTGTTTTTCTGTTTGTTCTATACGTGTTAAGTAATGAGACAATATAGTAATGTTTACTTATAAAGGCGGGAGAAGTCCAGCGAGGTATGATTAGCGATACATTTATAACTGTCAGACCGACGAAGCACCCTCCCTAAGAGTGCCAGACGTCAGTGTTGGAAGAGAATGAAGTGATTTGTCTCCCAGGATAGGTTGCTAGATGCAGCGGTGACATGTGTATAAACAGAGAGGATGCCTTCTGAGTCACATCTACCGACAGCCGACACAAATAACTGAAGACAGTCTAAGTCACGGACTGTTTATAAAGACTTGGAGTGATCAAAGTCAGCTGAAAGTTCATTTTCAAGAAACTATGAATAATGTTGGAGAAACATACCGTTAGTTTTCAACCTGAAAATGCATTAGCACTGCTCGATAATTTTACTACGTTTGAACATTACTTCCTTAGCGACAGCTAATTAAATGTTGTGTGTAGTTAGAGTCTTATGCTTAATTGTTGGCGAGTTATACTCAGTGCTGAACATTCATGCCAAACTGCGAATATGCTAAGGACCAGGACTCGAGGCCGGACATTCATATCGCGTCTGCTGCCGTTTGATATGTCAACCACTTGTACGAATCAAGAGCCGACCGAAGCTTCAATTTGGCGCAAACTGTCCTCCCTTCCTTACATACTCTACCCGTTTCCATTGTGTTAACTCCAAAAAGTCTTGGATTAAAATGCATAGGTGATCGGTTCGGGCTAAGAAGCAACGAAGAAATCAAACGATATACATTCACAGTGAAATCAGATAACTCAAATTAAAATTTCATGGGCATGTCAGAAGAATGAAACTATATAGATTTAGCCCGCCCGGTTGGCTGTGCGGTCTAACGGCACGAACCCGCCCGGCGGTTTTGTGTCGAGGTCCGGTGAACCGACCAGTCTGTGGATGGTTTTTAGGCGGTTTTCCATCTGCCTCGGCGAATGCGGACTGGTTCCCCTTATTCCGTCTCAGTTACACTATGTCGGCGATTGCTGCGCAAACAAGTTCTCCACGTACGCGTACACCACCATTACTATACCACGCAAACGTAGAGGCTACACTCGTCTTGTGTGAGACGTTCTTTGGGGGGGTACCAGGGGCCGTATCGCACAATAAACCTGGGTTCGGTGTGGGGCGGCGGAGAGGTGAAGTGGACTGCGGTAGTCGTCGTGGGGTTGTGGACCACTGCGGCTGCGGCGGGGACGGAGCCTCTCCGTCGCTTCTGGGTCCCCGGTTAAAATACATACATACATATAGATTTATAAGAAAAATGTTGAAAACTACGAAACCATGATTAACGCAAAAACAGGGGCATTAAGTCTGCAGGAAAACAAACAAACAAACAAAAAAAAACGATCTAAACTTCGCAAAAATCAAAGGAGAAGGCATCCAGAATTGGCAAAGTTTTTGATCTTAAGTTCAACAATGGAAAGTTTAGCAGAAAGAAAACCCGAAAAAGAAGACCTGGGCCACGACGTCAGAAGCGAGGAACCAAGCTCTTAGCAAAACAATGATGGAAATACGGGCACTGTGGCAGTGCTTAGTTCCTAAAATGTTAGGTGCTGGAACGCATCTCTACAGCCATACAACCCAACCCAAACCAACCCCCCCCCCCCCCCCGCCCCCGCCCCAGAAACCTCCAGCAACAGGAAACAAAGATTGAATTTTTGAAAACTTGTGATAAAACTTATAACTAGAAACACTTTTTTTTTTTCAAAATACTGCCCTGAAATTCAGGTTTTAAAAATGTAATTTCTTGTATCAGAACAAAAAATTACGCGACTTGATATAAATAACAGGCGTTACAGTCTGAGCCCGTAGCAGTGTCACTTTCCTCCCTAGTTCTGGTCGGTACATATCGGCCCAAGTCGGTAGTCTTCGTGACTATGGAGCCATGTTTGCAACTCCTGCCAGTCTAACGTTTAAACAGTTGCATTGTAGCTCATCTTGGAAACTTGGATACAATGCACCCCCCCCCCCCCACGCACACACACACACACACACACACACACACACACACACACACACACACACACACACACACACACACACACACAGACAGCATTCCCCCCACGCCCCAGCCCATCGCCTCACTTCGGTCGTCATTGTCACGTTCGCTGGTGCTAGCAAACTGGCAAATTTATACTTACACTATGATTTAATACATGTCTAGTATTTTAAATTTCGGGTGCCGACTTGCTCCACTGAGTTACAAATTTTTTTAAAGGTATTGGAACGTCGTTCCGGCACATTCCACTGGAAATTCAGCCTTGTACTGTGGAAGACCAAACAGTTTTTATAAGTTCTTTGTCCTGTGTTAAGTGGGGTTGACAGCATCAAAAAAATACCGATACTACTACTAATAATAAAGGAATCCCACTGGGCCAAAGCACCGATCTTTGCAACAAAACATACCGGACAGTCATAATTAAAGTGGAGATAATCGCAGAGGTCCAGAGTGGACTGTAATTATCACATGGCAGCGAAACTTCGTAATCATTGTAATGCGTCAATGCCGAACCGATTTACGCTGGAAAACAATTAGTTCTGATTTTGGCCACCAGGTGCAAATCTGGCACTGTGAGTGCAACAAAGATGTATAGAAATGTTTCCATATGTTAATGGATTAGGAACGGGATGTGGGCAGAAAGGACAAACAAGTGGAAAAGGTATAACGTTGATTTTATCATAAATCGCCGCTTACACAATTTGTTGAATATAAGCACCGGAGACACCGATGAGATGCTGCATGCGTAAAACAACGTGACCAGCAGTTGCTCGCAGCAGTTCCGATGGAACCTGAGCAACGTGTTTCCGTACACTGGCCTTCAGATCAGGTAGAGACCAAACGTGTCCCTGATAAACGCCTTCTTTTAGATATCCCCAGAGCGAAAAGTCACATGGATTCAGATCAGGTTACCTTGCAGGCCATGAATCTGGAAAATTTATGGAGATAACACGTTCGTGGAGGATGCATTAAGCAAATTTTTCACAGGGCGAAAGACATGAGGCGTTGTCCCATATCGCATGAAAACAATGGTTTCCACACAACTGCGCCGCTCAAAAGCAGGAATTACATGCTGTACAAGGTGGTCTCGATAACGTGCAAACGTAAGGGTTCAGGTGCCAGGCCCTTTGGGGGTATTCTATTGAACGAAGAATGGACCGCGAACAAACGTGCTTGTGAATCCACAATACAGAGTCACATACGGCAAGTGCAATGACTCTTCGTGCACAACACGTACTTTAACTGTACCCCAAATTCGACAGTTCTGTGTATTCACTGCAACCTGTAGTGTAAAATATGCCTCGTCACTTCAAAGAATATTGCCTGGCCGGATGTCATCAACTTCGATCCGTGTCAGAAAACGAAGAGCAAAGAACAATTAGGCTTCATTTGCTGTACCGTCTGGATCTCGTATGGGTACTAGTGTAAAATAGACCGCAAAACTTACCGTACTGTTGACCGTGGGACGTTGGATTGGATTGTTTGGGGGAAGAGAACAAACAGAGAGGTCATCGGTCTCATCGGATTAACGATACACGGGGAAGGAAGTCGGCCGTGCCCTTTTCAAAGGAACCATCCCAGCATTTGCCTGGAGCGATTTAGGGAAATCACGGAAAACCTAAATCAGGATGGCCGGACGCGGGATTGAACCGTCGTCCTCCCGAATGCGAGTCCAGTGTGCTAACCACTGCGCCACCTCGCTCGGTGACCGTGGGACGGACAATTCTCGTGACATTACACGAGCACTGACACTACCTGGGGTATGTGCTGCTTCGTCAGTTAACAGCAACAGCAACCTCGTCAACAATTTTCACCGGCATAGGACGCTTTCCTCTTCCAGGTGCTACGTCAAGCTGACCCGTGTTTTCATATTTCATTATCACCTCCTTTAAGCCATTAAACGACATCGTGACTCTCCTCAGACCTTTCAGTCAGTGATACTTTGTTAATGCGGCACTGTAATTACTGCCATTCATGTAAAAATGTTTCACTAACGGCGCACAGGGTCTCTCTTCTCGATAACTATACTAAAAAAAATCATGTTACGGCTTCTCAAATGAGTGGATGTCATACCGTCATACAGAGAATTGTATAGTGTTAGATTTGCACCTGGTGGCCGAAACTGGAACTAATTTTTTGTTGCGTAAATCGGTTCCACATTAACACTTTAGCATATCTACCAAGTTTCGTTGCCATATGACATTTACAGCCCGCACTGGACCTCCACGAGTAGCTGCACATTAATACAACCCGGTATGTTGCTGAGCATATTTTTAACATATCATGCTCAGTAAGTCTAGTAGAGCGTTGCTGAAGTACTGAAAAATTTGGATGTTATGCCGCGGCTTGGTGCACTTTTAATGTGAAACGTGAATTGGATGCCGAACAGTCGGTCAATGCAACACCACAAATACGGTGCAGTTTACGATGCCTCCAATGTCCTCCACCGGGACACTGTGTCAGCGACAGTAGAGCCGCCCTGGTCTGCGAGGTCAATTAGGGGTCAAGGACCCGCACCGCGGCCAGACATCTGAGAACCACTGTCAGCGACCCCGCGACCGCTCAGCGCCGCTCACCCGAACCTTCGCACAGGGCGCTCTCTGTCTACAGGTGGAAGGGGCGAGTGCTAGAGCGAGATACAAATGTAGAGAGCACAGCACCAACCTACTGATTTTATCTCACTTTTTAACTTATATAAAATTAGGGACACAGGAGAAATTGAAGGACACGAATACTACATTTTTCGTTCTCTAAATTATTTCTACAACTAGTTCCTAAATTTCTGTCACGCGTCCCCAGTACCTGTAGCGAGTCCAAGACGTATTGCTCTGAATGAGAAATTACATCTTGAAACGTATCATTTTTGTGTTACTGGAAAAGACACGAAAACAATAATGTTGACATAATAGTTTTCCAGGTATGAGCCGCTTCGATTAAAGAAATAAACGTCACTAAATGGACAAAACCTGACGTGGGTCACGGTTTCAGTGGCTATCCTCTCCGTCTACTAATGCAGAAATGGTGTCCTATAGCCACTGCATGGTCTGGGTTTTCCAGCTGAATACCATGAAGCTGACAACGTGGAAGAGGGAGGCCGGCCCAACAGAAAGTATTTGTGGGCAGATTTCCAGCCCCGGCATTTGCCTTACAATCAATGGAAGGTTCCCAGAAATTTCGATCAAAACTGCGAGATCTACATCTACATCTATGCTCTATGTACCACTGTGAAGCGGATGGTTTAAATGACTCTCTGTGTGCTATAACTAATCTAATCTTGTCCTCACGATCCCAATGAGAGCGATAAGTAGTGGGTTGTAGTACATTCCTAGAAACAACTTACAAAGCCAGTTCTTGAAATTTGTTAACAGACTTTCTCGGCATATTTTACGTCTATCTTCAAGAGTCTGCCAGTTCAGTTCCTTCACCGTCTCTGTGACACTCTCCCGAGCAATACTCTAGAATGGGTCGCATTAGTGACTTGAAACCAATCTCCTTTTTGGGTTGATTGCACTTCCCTACCGTTCCACCAATAAACCGAAGTCTACCAGCCTATGTGATCATTCCATTTCATATCTCTACAAAATGTTACACCCACGTATTTGTATGAGCTGGCCGGTTCCAAACGTGACTCATTGGTTTATAGCCATAGGACACTACGTTTTTTTTTAGTTCTGTTAAGTGCATAATTTTACATTTTAGAACTTACAAAGCAAGTTGCCAATCTTTGCACCAGTTTGAAATATTGTCAAGATCTGACTGAATATCTATGCAGCTTCGTTCAAACAGTACTTCATCACAGATAACTACATCATCCGCAGAAAGTCTGAGATTACTTTTAACATTTTTCCCAAGACATTTGTCCGGAATACACACGAACTTACTTCTATATCTGTCAATGACTCTCCATTCAAGATAACTTGGTGCGTCCTCCCTACCAAGAAATATTAAATCCAGTCACAAATTTCGTATGACAGCCCATTCGACTCAACTTCAGATAATAAGTCTAGATGTGGCATAGAGTCAAACGATTTCGGAAATCGAGAACTACTGCATCTACCTGATCCATGGGTTTCAGGATGTGATGTGACAAAGGTGCGAGTTACGTTTCACATGAGTCATAGTTTTGAAATCAATGCTGATTGACACAGAGGACGTCGTTCTATTCGAGATACCTCATTATGTTTGAACTCAGAATATTTTCTGTGTTTCTAGAAAAAATGGATTTAATTCTTGAACAATATGTCCGAAAGCCTAGTGTATACAGTGTATTTGTTTAGTATGCAGGGTGTCGGTGGGGCACGGTCATTTTTCAGGGATACTACATGAACGGTCATTCGAAGCAGAAAGGTCTAGTAAACATGCGTTCTAAAATGCATATATTAAGATCTATGAGCACTTGTTTATCTTCACTACAGTAAATACATATATTAAGATCTATGAGCACTTGTTTATCTTCACTACAGTAAATACCCCCCCCCCCCATGAACCATGGACCTTGCCGTTGGTGGGGAGGCTTGCGTGCCTCAGCGATACAGATGGCCGTACCGTAGGTGCAACCACAACGGAGGGGTATCTGTTGAGAGGCCAGACAAACGTGTGGTTCCTGAAGAGGGGCAGCAGCCTTTTCAGTAGTTGCAGGGGCAACAGTCTGGATGATTGACTGATCTGGCCTTGCAACATTAACCAAAACGGCCTTGCTGTGCTGGTACTGCGAACGGCTGAAAGCAAGGGGAAACTACAGCCGTAATTTTTCCCGAGAACATGCAGCTTTACTGTATGATTAAATGATGATGGCATCCTCTTGGGTAAAATATTCCGGAGGTAAAATAGTCCCCCATTCGGATCTCCGGGCGGGGACTACTCAGGAGGATGTCGTTATCAGGAGAAAGAAAACTGGCATTCTACGGATCGGAGCGTGGAATGTCAGATCCCTTAATCGGGCAGGTAGGTTAGAAAATTTAAAAAGGGAAATGGATAGGTTAAAGTTAGATATAGTGGGAATTAGTGAGGTTCGGTGGCAGGAGGAACAAGACTTCTGGTCAGGTGACTACAGGGTTATAAACACAAAATCAAATAGGGGTAATGCAGGAGTAGGTTTAATAATGAATAGGAAAATAGGAATGCGGGTAAGCTACTACAAACAGCATAGTGAACGCATTATTGTGGCCAAGATAGATACGAAGTCCACACCTACTACAGTAGTACAAGTTTATATGCCAACTAGCTCTGCAGATGATGAAGAAATTGAAGAAATGTACGATGAAATAAAAGAAATTATTCAGATAGTGAAGGGAGACGAAAATTTAATAGTAATGGGTGACTGGAATTCGAGTGTAGGAAAACGGAGAGAAGGAAACATAGTAGGTGAATATGGATTGGGGCTAAGAAATGAAAGAGGAAGCCGCCTAGTAGAATTTTGCAGAGAGCACAACTTGATCATAGCTAACACTTGGTTTAAGAATCATGAAAGAAGGTTGTATACGTGGAAGAACCCTGGAGATACTAAAAGGTATCAGATAGATTATATAATGGTAAGACAGAGATTTAGGAACCAGGTTTTAAGTTGTAAGACATTTCCAGGGGCACATGTGGACTCTGACCACAATCTATTGGTTATGACCTGTAGATTAAAACTGAAGAAACTGCAAAAATGTGAGAAATTAAGGAGATGGGACCTGGATAAACTGAAAGAACCAGAGGTTGTACAGAGTTTCAGAGAGAGCATAAGGGAACAATTGACAGGAATAGGGGAAAGAAATACAGTAGAAGAAGAATGGGTAGCTCTGAGGGATGTAGTAGTGAAGGCAGCAGAGGATAAAGTAGGTAAAAAGACGAGGGCTGCTAGAAATCCTTGGGTAACAGAAGAAATATTGAATTTAATTGATGAAAGGAGAAAATATAAAAATGCAGTAAATGAAGCAGGCAAAAAGGAATACAAACGTCTCAAAAATGAGATCGACAGGAAGTGCAAAATGGCTAAACAGGGATGGCTAGAGGACAAATGTAAGGATGTAGAAGCTTATCTCACTAGGGGTAAGATAGATACTGCCTACAGGAAAATTAGAGAGACCTTTGGAGAGAAGAGAACCACGTGTATGAATATCAAGAGCTCAGATGGCAGCCCAGTTCTAAGCAAAGAAGGGAAGGCAGAAAGGTGGAAGGAGTATATACAAGGCTTATACAAGGGCGATGTACTTGAGGACAATATGATGGAAATAGAAGAGGATGTAGATGAAGACGAAATGGGAGATACGATACTGCGTGAAGAGTTTGACAGAGCACTGAAAGACCTGAGTCGAAACAAGGCCCCCGGAGTAGACAACATTCCATTAGAACTACTGATGGCCTTGGGAGAGCCAGTCATGACAAAACTCTACCAGCTGGTGAGCAAGATGTATGAGACAGGCGAAATACCCTCAGACTTCAAGAAGAATATAATAATTCCAATCCCAAAGAAAGCAGGTGCTGACGGATGTGAAAATTACCGAACTATCAGTTTAATAAGCCACGGCTGCAAAATACTAACGCGAATTCTTTACAGACGAATGGAAAAACTGGTAGATGCAGACCTCGGGGAGGATCAGTTTGGATTCCGTCGAAATGTTGGAACACGTGAGGCAATACTGACCTTACGACTTATCTTAGAAGAAAGATTAAGAAAAGGCAAACCTACGTTTCTAGCATTTGTAGACTTAGAGAAAGCTTTTGACAATGTTGACTGGAATACTCTTTTTCAAATTCTAAAGGTGGCAGGGGTAAAATCCAGGGAGCGAAAGGCTATTTATAATTTGTACAGAAACCAGATGGCAGTAATAGGAGTCGAGGGGCATGAAAGGGAAGCAGTGGTTGGGAAAGGAGTGAGACAGGGTTGTAGCCTCTCCCCGATGTTATTCAATCTGTATATTGAGCAAGCAGTAAAGGAAACAAAAGAAAAATTTGGAGTAGGTATTAAAATTCATGGAGACGAAGTAAAAACTTTGAGGTTCGCCGATGACATTGTAATTCTGTCAGAGACGGCAAAGGACTTGGAAGAGCAGTTGAACGGAATGGACAGTGTCTTGAAAGGAGGATATAAGATGAACATTAACAAAAGCAAAACGAGGATAATGGAATGTAGTCAAATTAAATCGGGTGATGCTGAGGGAATTAGATTAGGAAATGAGACACTTAAAGTAGTAAAGGAGTTTTGCTATTTAGGAAGTAAAATAACTGATGATGGTCGAAGTAGAGAGGATATAAAATGTAGACTGGCAATGGCAAGGAAAGCGTTTCTGAAGAAGAGAAATTTGTTAACATCGAATATAGATTTATGTATCAGGAAGTCGTTTCTGAAAGTATTTGTTTGGAGTGTAGCCATGTATGGAAGTGAAACATGGACGATAACTAGTTTGGACAAGAAGAGAATAGAAGCTTTCGAAATGTGGTGCTACAGAAGAATACTGAAGATAAGGTGGATAGATCACGTAACTAATGAGGAGGTATTGAATAGGATTGGGGACAAGAGAAGTTTGTGGCACAACTTGACTAGAAGAAGGGATCGGTTGGTAGGACATGTTTTGAGGCATCAAGGGATCACAAATTTAGCATTGGAGGGCAGCGTGGAGGGTATAAATCGTAGAGGGAGACCAAGAGATGAATACACTAAGCAGATTCAGAAGGATGTAGGTTGCAGTAGGTACTGGGAGATGAAGCAGCTTGCACAGGATAGAGTAGCATGGAGAGCTGCATCAAACCAGTCTCAGGACTGAAGACAACAACAACAACAGTAAATACATCTCTTCGATAGAACACGTGCTCGTATCGCTTTAGGCGTGCACTTTACAGCCCATGTTCCCCAGACCTTTTTACTTCTAATAACCATTCCTGTCATATCCCTGAATATTAACGATTCCTCCTCGGGCACGCAGTCGATTACTTGCTCGACATGTGCTATGTACCTGCCGTGTTCTCCAGAAGACGCGGGGCACAGCCTACATAGAACAGCGCCCAGCTGCCTACCACTCAGAGGCAACTTAAGGTCAGACTCCAGACAGGGTGCATTCGACAATGACAGTGTTACGTATGATGGCGTACACCTTCGCCAGCACAATGGTCGGCAATAAGAAACATTGTATAGAAGGGGCTGAACTAGGCGCGCCTATGACAAGAGAAGACCAAGACACGCCTGCAGGCCATACGCCGATAACTCCCCCTGGGTATATCATGTTCACTTCAACGATGAGTGTAGCACATGCCTTAAAATGGTTCAAATGGCTCTGAGCACTATGGGACCTAACTGCTGTGGTCATCAGTCCCCCAGAACTTAGAACTACTTAAACCTAACTAACCTAAGGACATCACACACATTCATGCCCGAGGCAGGATTCGAACCTGCGACCGTAGCGGTCGCACGGTTCCAGACTGTAGCGCCTAGAACCGCTCGGCCACTCCGGCCGGCCCATATGCCTTCAACCAGACAATCATCGGAGACGTGTTTGGAGGCAACCTGTTCAGGCGGAATGCCTTAGACACACTGTTCAGCGATTGCAGCGAGGTGGAGGTTCCCTGCTGCTTTGGGGTGGCAGTATGTGGGGCCGACGTACGCCGTTGGTGGTCATGGAAGGCGCCGTAACGGCTGTACGATACGTGAATGACATCCTCCGACCGATAGTGCAACCATATCGGCAGCATATTGGCGAGCCATTCGTCTTCATGAACGACAATTCGCGTCCCCATCGTGCACATTTTGTGAATGACTTCCTTCAGGATAACGACATCGCTCCACTAGAGAGGCCAGCATGTTCTCCAGACATGAAGCCTATCAAACAGACCTGGGATAGATTGAAAAGGGCTGTTTATGGACGACGTGATCAACCAACCACTCCGAGGGATCTACGCCGAATCGCCATTAAGGACGAACAGTGCCTTGATGAACTTGTGGATAGTATGCCACGATGAATGCACGCATGCATCAATGTAAAAGGGTTTACTACTGCGTATTAGAGGTACCGGTGCGTACAGCTATCTGGGCCACCAGCTCTGAAGGTCTCGCTAAATGGTGGTACAACATGTAATGTGTGGTTTTCATGAGCAATAAAAAGGACGGAAATGATGTTTACGTTGATCTCTATTCCATTTTTCTCGTAACCGAGGTGACGGAAAACTTTTTTTAATGTGTGTAGTTCTGATATGGACACAGACAAGATTCAAGAATTAGTGCATGTTATTTATTCAGACTGAATATCATTGAAGTTAAGGGGCTCAATTGGTTCACGTAGTAAAGTGTGTTTTAACCACGTGCGCATTTTGTGTTGTAGTGGGAGGAAACCGGCCACCCACCTATCATACCACCCTCTCCTCATCCAGCCAAGTACCACAAAACATTACAAGAGGGCACAGCCTTACTGTTCACTCACTCACGTTATGGTTCGTCAGATGAGAGCATGGGTGTTATCCCATCATACAAGCTCTGTACAGTGCCAGGTTTGCACCTTGTGGCCAAAATTGGTACTAATTGTTTTCCTGCATAAATAGGTTTCGCATTAACGCATTAGCATATCTACCCAATGCACTCACCAATGAGGCTGTGTTGTGTGGATTGACTAGCACCTTCATTCTCGGTCCGTTATTCTTTGAAGAGAATTCACCCAGAGAACTTATCAGGTGTACCATGACATCTGCACGTTATCGAGACCACTTTGTACAGTGTGTGATAACTACTTTGAAAGAAGAGGGCAACTGTGAAGAAACCACAATTTTCATGCAAGATGGGGCAGCACATCATGTCGCTCGGCCAGAGTACGATAAGCGGAATGCCTTCCATGACCGTGTTATCTCCAGAGGTTTTCCAGGCGCATGGTCTGCAAGATCACCTGATCCGAATCAGTGTGACTTTCAGTTCTGAGGATAACTCAAAGAATGCGTTTACCAGGGACACGTTCCGTCTCTGCTTGTTGTGAAGGCCAGTGTACAGGAACACGTTGCTCAGATTCCATAAGAACTCCTGCAAGCAACTGTTGATCCCGTCTTTTTACGTATGTAGGATCTAGATGACCTTTGGTGTTCATACTGAACAAATTGTGTAAGCGGCAGTTACTAATGGAATAGACATCTCGCCATTCTTACTTGTTTGATCTTTACTGCCTATGCCCCATTCCTAATCTATTACAGATGAAAACATTTCTATACGTCTATGTAGCATTCGTAGAGCCAGATTTACACATGGTGGCCAAAACTGGAACTACACTACTGGCCATTAAAATTGCTACACCACAAAGATGACGTGCTACAGACGCGAAATTTAACCTACAGGAAGAAGGTGCTGTGATATGCAAATGATTAGGTTTTCAGAGCATTCACACAAGGCTGGCGCCGGTGGCGACACCTATAACGTGCTGACATGAAGAAAGTTTCCAACCGATTTCTCAGACACAAACAGCAGTTGGCCGGCGTTGCCTGGTGAAACGTCATTGTGATGCCTCGTGTAAGGAGGAGAAATCCGTACCATCACGTTTCCTACTTCGATAAAGGTCGGATTGTAGCCTATCGCGATTACGCTTTAACGTATCGCGACATTGCTGCTAGCGTTGGTCGAGATCCAATGACTGTTAGCAGAATATGGAATCGGTGGGTTCAGGAGGGTAATACGGAATGGCGTGCTGGATCCCAACGGGATCGTATCACTAGCAGTCGAGATGACAGGCATCTTATCCACGTGGCTGTAACGGATCGTGCAGCCACCTCTCGATCCGTGAGCCAACAGATGGGGACGTTTGCAAAACAACAACCATCTGCACGAACAGTTCGACGGTGTTCGCAGCAGCATGGACTATCAGCTCTGAGACCATGGCTGCGGTTATCCTTGACGCTGCATCACAGACAGGAGCGCCTGCGACGGTGTACTCAACGACGAACCTGGGTGCACGAATGGCAAAACGTCATTTTTTCGGATGAATCCAGGTTCTGTTTACAGTGACATGATGGTCGCATCCGTGTTTGGCGACATCGTGGTGAACGCACATCGAAGCGTGCATTCGTCATCGCCTTATCGGCGTATCACCCGGCGTGATGGGATGGTGTGCCATTGGTTACACGTCTCGGTCACCTCTTGTTCGCATTGACGGCACTTTGAACAATGGACGTTACATTTCAGATGTGTTACGACCCGTGGCTCCACCCTCCATTCGATCCCTGCGAAACCCTACATTTCAGCAGGATAATGCACGACCGCATGTTGCAGGTCCTTTACAGGCCTTTCTACATATAGAAAATGTTCGACTGCAGCCCTGGCACAGGACATCTCCAGATCTCTCACCAATTGAAAACGTCTGGTCAATGGTGGCCGACCAACTGGCTCGTCACAAGACGCCAGTGACTACACTTGATGAACTGTGGTATCGTGTTGAAGATGCATGGGCAGTTGTACCTGTAGACGCCATCCATCTCTTTTTGACTGAATGCCCAGGCGTATCAAGGCCATTATTACGGCCAGAGGTGGTTGTTGTGGGTGCGGATTTCTCAGGATCTATGCACCCAAACTGCGTGAAAATGTAATCACGTGTCAGTTCCAGTGTAATATATTTTTCCAATGAATAACAGTTCATCACCTGCATTTCTTCTTGGTGCAGCAATTTTAATGGCCAGTAGCGGTTTTTTTTTTTTTTTCAGTGTAAAATTGTTCTCTATCAGTGCATCAGAATATCTACCAAGTTGCGCTGCCATACGATAATTACGGCACACACTGGACCTTTGTGAGTAGCTGCAATTCAATTATAACCACCCGGTATTTCTAACACTCTGTAATGTATGTAAGTTTAATTTGCGTTACAGTTCTGAATTTTATACTTGACTGTAGAAGGCACTGTGCGCAGCCGTCTAAAACGTAAGGAAGAGCAGCAGTGAGGTACCTTGTCGTGCCTGGCGGCGGGCGGCGCCTTTGGCGGCTCCCTGGGCGGCTCCTTGGGCGCCGGCTTGGCCTGTCGCGCGGACAGCAGCATGAGCGCGTCGGCCAGGAAGACGAGCCCCGTCACCAGCCCCAGAGTGCCCAGCACGGCCGCGTTGTCCAGCAGCGACGGCACCACAGAGTCCAGCGTCACGTACGCCATGCTGGCCGCCACCACGAAGCCGCCGGCGCCCACCATCAGTAGGAACGTCTCCTGCAAGCGCCAGACCTTCGCCTTAATCACCAGGTGGGCGGAGCCAGCTGCGTGCGCTGCATTTACTGGTGTGCGAGGACTGTACCCAAACCAATGCCGATAACAGGTGTTTAAGACCTCATTCATAACCGTGCTCCGCACGCCTCCTTCAGAAGGCCACAATCGTAGCGCTCTTGAAAACAAAAACGACACACCATGTAGGTATTCGGAGAAACAGACGATTTATTAAAAAGAAATGATTGTTGGCACTGATGGCCAGGAGTCCCAAACCGCGGGCTGGGTGATTTATGTGTCGATGATGATGAAATGATGAGGACAACTACACTCACTTCAAGATGGTTGAAATGGCTCTGAGCACTATCGGACGTAACAGCTGATGTAAGCAGTCCCCTATAACTTAGAAATACTTAAACCTAAATAACCTAAGGACATCACACACATCCATGCCCCAGGCAAGATTAGAACCTGCAACCGTAGCGGTTGCGCAGTTCCATACTGAAGCGCCTACAACCGTTCGGCCACACCGGCCGGTCCACTCACTTCCCGAGTGGAGAAAATCTCCGACCTGGCCAGAATGGAACCTGGGCCGGCTGTATGGCGGTCAGACGTCCTGACCACTCAGCTAAAGCGACGGAGATTTATTCAACAAAAAGAGTTCACACTGTGAGCAAATCAATAATTCACTGGTCCATATCTGACCCTTGTGCAAGCAGTCATTCGACTCGGCACAGACTAGCAGAACTGTTGGATATCGTCCTGAGGGATATCGTGCCAAACTCTATCGATTTGGTGCGTTACACCTTCAAAGTCTCAAGCTGACTGGAGGCCCTGTCCATAATGCTCCAGTATTTCACAATTGGGGACAGATCTGGTGACTTTTACGCGCCAAGATAGGGCCTGGCAACAATGAAGACAAGCATTAGAAACTCTCGCCGTGTGAGAGCGGACATTATCTTGCTGAAACGTAAGCCCAGGATGACTTTCGGTGAAGGAGCACAAAACGGGGTATAGAATATCGTCGATGTACCGCTGTGCTGCTAGGGTGCCGCGGATGACAATTAAAGGGGTCCTGCTAGGAAATCAAAGCACACCATGGACCATCAGTCCACGTCTTCAGCTCGTCCACCTGGAATCTGATTGAGTGGACTAGAATTGTGTTCATCGATAAGTCCCGCTTCTAAATGAGTATCGATGACCAACGAAAAAGAGTCTGGAGACGCCGCGGACAGCGGTTGAATAGCAACCTGACTGTCGCCCTCCATATGATCCAATAACCAGGAGTGGTGGTCTAGGATGCCATCTTTTCATAGCAGACCCCTATGGTTCTCATCTGCGGTACCCTTACAGCACAGCGATATGTCGACGACGATCTTCGCCCCATTTTGTTGCCCTTCATGGGAAGCCAGCCTGGGCTTACGTTTCAGAAAGATAATGCCCGTCCGCGCACGGCGAGAGTTCTTACTGCTTGTCCTTGCGTTTGTCAAACCCTACCACGGGCAGCAAGATCGCCAGATCGCTGCACAACTGAGACGTTTGGAGCATTATGGGCAGGGCCCTTCAACCAGAACGGGATTTTGACGATCTAAAGCACCAACTGCACAGAATTTGGCACGAGATCCCTCAGGAGGACATCCAACAGCTCAGTCAATCAATGCCAAGCCGGATAACTGCTTGCATAAGGGCCAGAGGTGGAGCAACGCGTTTTTAACGTGCTCAAGTTGTGAATCTCTTTCGTTTGAATGACTCACCCAATTAAAAAAAAAACAGTAATCATTTGTTTTTCTGTACATCTCGTCTACCAATTTCCGTCCCATTCGGGTAAATCCTTCACGGCGCGTCTTTTTTTTTATTTAGAAGTATTTTATAACTGCAGGGAACTGATCCGGTTCAGCTAATAAACGTTTGTTTACATCTAAATCTGCGGAGCAGTACGTCACGTGGTTTGCGTCGCGCGACGCTCCAAATGTGTGTGGATTGTGGCTGTGGACGCGACTGGGACTCCACACGATGCCACAGAGGCTCCGATGTACGAATGAAAGGAATTTATGTAGTATAACCTCCTATGCAATATCTCATGAGGAACGCTTTTGGCCCGAATGGCCAATCGGTCCAGCGGTTACAGGAGATTCGTTCGAGATACAGATGCAACGGTCGCAACCATCCGAATGCGTTCAAAGCAGGCATTCTCCCAGTTCTCATCGTTTGTGACTGCATGAAATCTGTTGAAATTGCGGCCATTGGACGGTTGCAACTACTTTCGACTGATCAGGAGAAATTCTTCTAACTAGCTCCAAAGTCTTTAATAAGCCTGCCCCAAAGATATCAGCGCGCGCATGTGCAGTGCTTTTTGTGTTCAGTCTCGTATCACTCTCGTTGAAGGTAAGAAGTTCTAGGTTCCTGGTAACCCTTTACAGAAACTGTATTGCTCAAACTTAAATCTAATACAGTCTAGTGTAATTTTATTCTCATGAGAGATTTTTCTGTAGAAATGTGTTGCTTATATAAAGCCTGGGGTATCAAAGTTAAAGGATCTCACTATCATTTAACGTCACTTTCAAAATGAATAATTTTTTTCTCTTCCACACAAGGATCCCATCACAAGAGCTGATAATTGGGGGTCACACAGTACACTCTTTGCTATAAATGACACGCGCACATTAAGTTGGCTCTCTTTAGAGGGGAGGTGGCGTGGTTAGAAACAAGCATGCTACGCTGTTACACATATGTTAGTGAAATTAAGCTGCATACCAGATTCTTAACCAGTGGACACATTGCGACCACTCCCTACGACCTAAACCAACGATAATTTTTCTTCTAATTAGATAATTTCCGCCATATGTAATGTTTGACCATATACTATATTGTTGTTTATTAACATTGGTTCTAATATCTGCAATGTATTGTAAGTCAGCAACAAAATTTGTGTTGCCAAAATCAATGAGACATGCTGCTCAAATTTTTTCAATGTATGCATATAATCAAAATATGTAAAATAAAACATCATGTCGACGAGTAATGTGGTGTCAGGATAATTAAGAACGTCTTCACTTAACGTTTTGTATCACTGGTTCTCCAAGAAGTGGGAAGCAGAGAAATTTGACTCAATTTCATTCATCATATTTGATGTTTTTGGAAAGCCTGCAACTGTCAATCATTCTTTCAAAACAGTAATGAAACACTGCACCACTTACGTGTTTTTTCATGCTTCGCACGATGCATTCGAGAATTTCTCATCGTCATGATCAAACACTTACATTTGAAGTTTTGTGTTGCGCTGCCTGCCTTGCCATGTAGCCGTCTTTTGGTGGTTATAAGATAGTGCCTTTTCCATTACGCAAAAAACAAGACACACGCAAACCATCACTCTTATTGTTTGCGAAATTTCACAGTGTGTGTGTGTGTTTTGCTGCATAATGTGGTAGGCACAGTGCCGTGTCTTAACCTCAAAAAGACGACACAATACAGTGCAAGAGGAGAGAGACGCAACACACATACAAAATATGTTACTGACGTAAACATTTTCACTTGAGTATGAGAATAGGTTCTCTAAATGCGTAATGCTAAGGAAGAAAAAAATACGTACCAGGTGCACTATTTCATTATTTAAATCAGAAGTATATGAGCAACGCGAAGGCAGCAGAAGTGGCAAGTGGTCAGACAACGAAACATACAAAATATGCGTTCGAGTAAACCCAAAGTGCTCTTACAGTCGAAAAAATCACAAAACCGCGCACACGCATTAGAGACAATTTGAAAACGGTTACAATCGGTTGTGATAGCTTTGCTCGAACGACCCTAGGGATTATCCTCCTGACTAAGCTTCCACGAACGATGAGTGGCAGAAAGGACGACTGGTGTCCTCAACAGAAGAACGGCAAACCAGAGGTGCAAGTGGTGAGAACTCTGCCTGATGTCTGCTAACAACCTGTCGATACGGTCTTCGCCATGTCCTTTCCTAGGCATGTTAAAGACGCATGTCTTCCATGGCAGTAGTATCTGAGGCAGCACACCATCTCCTTGAGGTGGTCAAAGGAAGCTGCATGCTATAGGTTATTGAAAGCGCCAGTAACGTCCACCATTAACTCTAGACCGTACGTAAAAGTAGCGTCTGTCGCTAGTGGGATCGCCTTATTCATTCCGTCTTTAATTTCCTTTCGTTTTCTCAATCCGTACTGGTGACCGCTCATCTCGAGTAACAATCTACACTCCTGGAAATGGAAAAAAGAACACATTGACACCGGTGTGTCAGACCCACCATACTTGCTCCGGACACTGCGAGAGGGCTGTACAAGCAATGATCACACGCACGGCACAGCGGACACACCAGGAACCGCGGTGTTGGCCGTCGAATGACGCTAGCTACGCAGCATTTGTGCACCGCCGCCGTCAGTGTCAGTCAGTTTGCCGTGGCATACGGAGCTCCATCGCATTCTTTAACACTGGTAGCATGCCGCGACAGCGTGGACGTGAACCGTATGTGCAGTTGACGGACTTTGAGCGAGGGCATATAGTGGGGATGCGGGAGGCCGGGTGGACGTACCGCCGAATTGCTCAACACGTGGGGCGTGAGGTCTCCACAGTACATCGATGTTGTCGCCAGTGGTCGGCGGAAGGTGCACGTGCCAGTCGACCTGGGACCGGACCGCAGCGACACACGGATGCACGCCAAGACCGTAGGATCCTATGCAGTGCCGTAGGGGACCTCACCGCCACTTCCCAGCAAATTAGGGACACTGTTGCTCCTGGGGTATCGGCGAGGACCATTCGCAACCGTCTCCATGAAGCTGGGCTACGGTCCCGCATACCGTTAGGCCGTCTTCCGCTCACGCCCCAACATCGTGCAGCCAGCCTCCAGTGGTGTCGCGACAGGCGTGAATGGAGGGACGAATGGAGACGTGTCGTCTTCAGCGATGAGAGTCGCTTCTGCCTTGGTGCCAATGATGGTCGTATGCGTGTTTGGCGCCGTGCAGGTGAGCGCCACAATCAGGACTGCATACGACCGAGGCACACAGGGCCAACACCCGGCATCATGGTGTAGGGAGCGATCTCCTACACTGGCCGTACACCTCTGGTGATCGTCGAGGGGACACTGAATAGTGCACGGTACATCCAAACCGTCATCGAACCCATCGTTCTACAATTCCTAGACCGGCAAGGGAACTTGCTGTTCCAACAGGACAATGCACGTCCGCATGTATCCCGTGCCACCCAACGTGCTCTAGAAGGTGTAAGTCAACTACCCTGGCCAGCAAGATCTCCGGATCTGTCCCCCATTGAGCATGTTTGGGACTGGATGAAGCGTCGTCTCACGCGGTCTGCACGTCCAGCACGAACGCTGGTCCAACTGAGGCGCCAGGTGGAAATGCCATGGCAAGCCGTTCCACAGGACTACATCCAGCATCTCTACGATCGTCTCCATGGGAGAATAGAAGCCTGCATTGCTGCGAATGGTGGATATACACTGTACCAGTGTCGACATTGTGCATGCTCTGTTGCCTGTGTCTATGTGCCTTTGGTTCTGTCAGTGTGATCATGTGATGTATCTGACCCCAGGAATGTGTCAATAAAGTTTCCCCTTCCTGGGACAATGAATTCACGGTGTTCTTATTTCAATTTCCAGGAGTGTATATTGTTGCAATCTTTTTCATGATAGTTTTTTAAATATCTCACGGACAACTTTCAGAATACAAATTGATCTGGAAAATTCGGGTAGCATAGCATCTTTGTCTTATCCATTACTGATAAGTACTACATCAGCACTCTTCCACGGTGCAGAGACGATTCCGACAAAAGACACTCGTCGTACGGTTCACACAGGTAGGTATATAATTGGTCGAATAAGATTTGTACTACTCTTGCAGGGATCCCAACCGGTCATAAACTTTTTTTTATTTTTTAATATTAAAATTGTTTGCCTAATTTCTTCTTGTGCGAAGGGATCCACAAGCTTATTATTTCTTTAGTCTTCTCATAACATTGATCGTAATCTCCGCTGGCCTACTGACCTACTGTTTAGCCTTCTTCGGCATCACCAGGGAGCAGTGATTTCTTTATCAGGGCAGCTCGCTGTTCCCAGTTTTCTGATACCGTCCCAGCGTGTCTTTCGAGCCTGGGCAAGACAGTTGGTGGTCGTTTCTCTCTGACAATTTTGTATAACACAGCCCAGCCACATCTCCTTTCCATTCTCCCATTTCTGTTTTCCAGGCGTTGAGCCGTGCGTGGCTCGTGTTTCCGCCGTCATGTATTTTACACCCTGTTTTTATCGTACTTCCACATCACTACGTTAATTTTAATTACTACTGTCACTGAGTTGCTGCTTCGCCTGACCATAAGCGGCGTTAGCAGCGCATATCGATATATCAACTCTCGTCGTATCTTTGCTCGACTGCTATTACTTCCCGGTCGTTGTCTGTCCTAAGAGGAGTTTGAGTCGCGGGTTCGGGCTGCCATTCAGTTGGAACGCGTCTACGCGTCTCGAGCGCAGTCCAGACGTGCCAGTCAGGGAGTTGCAATGCGGCACTAGTGCAGTCGGGTTGGAGCAGTGAGGTCTGCGTCGACATGGCTCGCCCGACCACTGCCGCCACGCTTCACTTGAGCCGGGCCACGGCCTTGGTGGATCGTCTGTCGGTCGTCCTACCGGACGACGCGTTGTGGCTCACCTACCGTTCATGAGTCGGCTGTGTGTGTGTGTGTGTGTGTGTGTGTGTGTGTGTGTGTGTGTGTGTGCGCGCGCGCGCGCATCGACTGCCGATTTGTTTTCGTGCGTGTTTAGTTACTGTTGGGTATCGTTCAGGTCTTCGTTCAAGTGTTTGTCAGGTTGTGTGTGCAGTTGGCGTTATTTCCACTGACGACTATTTTAGATGTTGTCGGCATTCTGAGGGGAGTCGGTCGGTTGCTGCGAACCAGGGAAATTATATCCGCGCGGTGCAGTCGGCGGGGCCCGCTGGCGGTCCCTGCGCTGTGTCGGAGCGTGTGTGGAGCTGCCCGATCGCTGTGAGCTTCGTGGTTCACCGACCCGAGACGTCAAAGTTGAGTAGTGGTTTCAAGTACCCAAGCCACGTCCATTCATGTTGTATGCTTCGTTTCGGGGGTTCGCTGTTGGGGAGGTTTTCCTGTGCGCAACACCGAGTGTTTGTATTGCTGAAATTTAGCCGCCATGGGGTGGAATTAACTTTATTGGTTGACTACAATTCAAGTGCAACAGCGGAATTTTCTGCCTTGTGGCCGTTAGTGTTCCGCTTTCCTGCCCTGGCCACTAACGTAATTTCAGGTAGTGTCCTTTCCTCACCTGTTGTCGCTGTCCAACACGGTGTGTAGTTTTGACAGCTTAATACATATACATATTTGATTGTGGATAATCACGCCCGTAACATTCTGTGTTTGAATTCTCATGTGCTGATTGGTGGCAAGCAAGTCGTTTGTCGGTCGGTCTGTGGCTGTCTCTTGGATGGGTTCCCACTGATCAAGCGTAGTTGGGATCACCACCTGTCTCACCTAAGTGAACGAAGGCAGACCGACCCCCTGGAGCCTTCTGAGTACTGCTGTCTTTACCGACTTTCTCACCAGTGTTTAATTCTCTGTTTATAATCCATCATAGTGCACAGAATAAAAAATTCTTTGTTTTACTGTGTTTTATGTAAGTGAGTTTGAATTCCGGCAACTGGCTATTTGCTGAAAGGTTATTGCCATCGGGCTGTCTTTTCTTTTAGTCCGGTTCCAGCTACTTAAAACTTAAGGCTTAAGATTATATGTTTTTTTAATTTTGGAAAATTAATTGTGAGCCTTCAGCCTTGGAACCTTATTCTTAAAATTACCATTCAAGCTTAAACATTGCGGCCTTCTGCCTTTGAAAGGTTATGGTAATTTATTTTAAAATTTAGTAAATTTTATTGTGTGCCTTCAGCAGTTTGTATTGCGTCTTGTCTATGTGTGCCTATCTACCCTTGCCTTGAGGCTTTCAGCCTAGCTGAATATATATATATATATATACTACTGGCCATTAAAATTGCTACAACACGAAGATGACGTCCTACAGACGCGAAATTTAACCGACAGGAAGAAGGTGCTGTGATATGGAAATGATTAGCTTTTCAGAGCATTCACACAAGGTTAGCGCCGGTGGCGACACCTACAACGTGCTCATATGAGGAAAGTTTCCAACCGATTTGTCATACACAAACGGCAGTTGACTGGCGTTGCCTGGTGAGACGTTGTTGTGATGCCTCGGGTAAGGAGGAGAAATGCGTACCATCACGTTTGCGACTTTGATAAAGGTCTGATTGTAGCCTATCGCGATTGCGGTTTATTGTATCGCGACATTGCTGCTAGCGTTGGTCGAGATACAATGATTGTTAGCAGAATATGGAACTGGAGGGTTCAGGAGGGTAATACGGAATGCCGTGCTGGATCCCAACGGCCTCGTATTACTTGCAGTCGAGATGACAGGCATCTTATCCGCATGGCTGTAACGGATCGTTCAGCCACATCTTGATCCCTGAGTCAACTGATGGGAACGTTTGCAAGACAACAACTATCTGCACGAACAGTTCGACGACGTTTGCAGAAGCAAGGAGTATCAGCTCGGAGACCATGGCTGCGGTTTCCCTCGAAGCTGCATCACCGACAGGAGCGCCTGCGATGGTGTACTCAACGACGAACCTGGGTGCACGAATGGCAAAACGTCATTTTTTCGGATGAATCCAGGTTGTGTTTGCAGCATCATGATGGTCGCATCCGTGTTTGGCGACATCGCGGTGAACACACATTGGAAGCGTGTATTTGTCATCGCCGTACTGGAGTATCACCCGACGTGATGGCATGGGGTGCCATTGTTTACACGCCTCGGTCACCTCTTGTTCGCATTGACGGCACTTTGAACAGTGGACGTTACATTTCAGATGTGTTACGACCCGTGGCTCTACCCTTCATTCGATCCCTGCGAAACCCTACATTTCAGCAGGATAATGCACGACCGCATGCTGCAGGTCCTGTACGGGCCTTTCTGGATACAGAAAATGTTCGACTGCAGCCCTGGCCAGCACATTCTCCTGATCTCTCACCAATTGAAAACGTCTGGTCAATGCTGACCGAGCAACTGGCTCGGCTCGTCACAATACGCCAGTCACTACTCTTGATAAACTGTGGTATCGTGTTGAAGCTGCATGGGCAGCTGTACCTGTACACGCCATCCAAGTTCTGTTTGACGCAATGCCCAGGCGTATCAAGGCCAGAGGTGGTTGTTCTGGGTACTGATTTCTCAGGATCTATGCACCCAAACTGCGTGAACATGTAGTCACATGTCAGTTCCTGCATAATATATTTGTCCAATGAATACTCGTTTATCATCGGCATTTCTTCTTGGTGTAGCAATTTGAATGGCCAGTATATATATACATACTCAAAGATTTGGAGTTTGAAACTCGTAGTTGTAAAAGTTCGGCTATGTGCCGCTTGGCTTGTAAATGTGTTATTAAATTACAATAAACTATAATTCAAATGTGAAACTGACCCTAACCTTATTTGGCCCTGTCCACAATCCTAATCACCTGTTCTGCCCAGCGGGTTGAGCGGGTGTATCAGGCGTCTTCCGTAATATGTTGTTTAACATGCCTGTAGAGTTCGAATTCTTGCCCCTTGACTCATGCTTCTCTGATATAGTAGAGCTTCCTGGCTGTCATTTTATATCTCAGTTTCTGCTGTGTCTCGGTCCAGATGAAAGGTACTGCTCTAGAACCTCTTATGATAGGCATCGACGCCTGTGTATAGCCACTGGCAGTTCTTGCCCTTTAAATGTGGCGTCTTGGGTTATCTTTCCAGTACTGATGTAGTGTATGATACTTCGATCACACGATTGTATTCCACTCTCAACCACCCAGTCTTTCACACGGCATACCGCAGCCATATTTGCTAGAGTGATGTCTATTTGTAAGTTGCTCTGACTCTATACTGGTGGACTACATGACGAATTTAACACCTCTAGCAAAAGTTCTGTGATGGTTTTTTCTAGGCGGTTATGCAACAACATCGATTTCGCGTTTGCTTCGATGGCGTATGCAAGAGCTTCGATCGTTGTAGGTGACTACTATCCTTTAGCTTTACTAAATTGAAAATATTTGTAAATCAGGAAGCAACTCTCCTTTCCAGTTAACATTTCCATACAGATTACATGAAGGGCTTATTTCAATAGTGGTTCAAGTCCATTACCGCCACTTTTCTGTCTATAATGCTTCTGAAATTAATGATCCAAACAAACAGAGAGAAAGGTTCATCTCTAGCAAGAATCTATACGCTTGAATATTTCTGGTATCTCCACTGCAGATTTTTCAGTTCTCGTGTAACTGTAGGACTTTGTATCTCAGAATGAACAAATATGTCCACTATAGAAATAAGCCCTTCGCATGTTCTGAACAATAGCGTGATAATTTTGCACTGTAACGGCCTTGTTATACTGTTGTTGCTGCCGTAGGACGTTGTCTGCGAGTGACTACAGGCGCTGTTATCGGCACATAGGGACGAAGAACAGTTCTTGAGACCTTAAAAACTTTATGCCAGGTCGTTAGTATACACCGAAGGCAAACAACTGTAGAAACAATCTCACACGGCAGAATCACTCATATCTTACATGGAAAGCTATTCTGGCTGGAGAAAGAAAAGATGTGTCCCCTGGCAAATCATGGGCCACCACGTAGAAGAGCGTCTGTTAGAACAAAAGTGAAACAAAAATGTAAAAGTGAATTATTGTAGGTGCCTTTATTAGGTCTAATAAATCAGGCGACTACGTTAGTTACAAATATTATTTTGCTGTAACCTGTACAGCGTGGTGAGAAACAGTATGGGTGCTGCACGGTAGACTGTGCTGAGAAATAAATATTAAGAAAAAAATTCAATACGTTGCATCGTTTCCGAGTTAACTAGCAATGAAGTTAACCAGTCATGCCATTGCGCGAGCAAAATCAAGCGGCCCGCCAGAGACGGTTTCGTTTGCTTTCCTAAAACCCAACAAGAGATCGATCCGAAAATAGAACTTGGGACGGTAATAAGGATCGAACGCGAGCGAGCCGGCCGCGGTGGCCGAGCGGTCAGTCCGGAACTGCGCTGCTGCTGCGGTCGCAGGTTCGAATCCCGCCTCGGGCTTGGATGTGTGTGATGTCCTTAGGTTAGTTAGATTTAAGTAGTTCTAAGTTCTAGGGGACTGATGACCTTAGATGTTAAGTCCCGTAGTGCTCAGAGCCATTTGAACCATTTTTGAACGCGAGCGAAAGACTGCAGTCTCGTGCGCTATCATCTACACAGCGGTCGCGAGCTGCATACGGCCCGAATCCAGTATTCGTGCGGCCCGCGTTTCTCCGCAGTATTGTACAACAATACAACAACAACTACATATAATATACAATATACAAAAGTATTTACAATATATAATATACAATAATATATACATACATACATACAATAATATAATAACAATTAACAGCCGCATCCAAAAACGTTAAGAGCTTTTTAAGAGTGTATTCCTGCTCAGTAAAAAACAAAAGTAATATTTCAATATGGGCTTCATTTTAATTGGGGGTGGTGACTCCAGCCGTGAGTTAAGTAAAGTTGGCCACTATCCTCATGGCTACAGATAAGTATCGCGGCAACTTCGGGGTAAGAGGTTGTTAGACAGGGAATGAAGTTAAATTTAGTCAGTGTAGTACAATTCACTGAGTACAAGGAAAATGACATTAAAACTTTTAGCAAACATTTTTAACCGTAAGTTCGTAGGGTTCCATGGCTGGTGTCCTTCTGGATAAGATACTTTTTCGTATTGAGACGCGTCATTGTAAATTACTAAAATAACTAAATTGCCGACGATCACAGTAAGTTGGTCGAAACGCCTTTGATTGTGGCACCATACACAATCATTAACCCCGCTCCAGGGAGGTAGGTTGCCCTTCCCTATTCCTCCACTGGGGTAATTCCTGTCTGGCGCGTCCACGTCGCGGGGGTGGGCATCCTACACTTCAGTAGGCCGGAGTGCTAGGATGGCTGAGTTCAGGCAGGGACCCAATCCCGTGGGGTATAACACGGAACCCATGCCCAGCGTTACGGGTGAAGACCTTAATGGCAGCGACGGCGGAGAAGAAGGAATTCGAAACGGAGAAGCTGGCAGGTGAGGCAACCCTTCTTTCTGTGGATTAAATGAGAAGGGAACCACTGCCTTGTGGTGGAGGAGAAACTCCAAAGGCTAAGGGAGACAACCCAAACAGAAAACCCTTTCTTGCGTTAGGCCTAGTAAGCCAGTACGAAAGTATCCATATATTAAAAGTTTCATATCAGCGCACACTCCGCTGCAGAGCGAAAATCTCATTCTGGAAACATCCCCCAGGCTGTGGCTAAGCCATGTCTCCGTAATATCCTTTCTTTCAGGAGTGCTAGTTCTGCAAGGTTCGCAGAAGAGCTTCTGTAAAGTTTGGAAGGTAGGAGACGGATACTGGCAGAAGTAAAGCTGTGAGTACCGGGCGTGAGTCGTGCTTCGGTAGCTCAGATGGCAGAGCACTTGCCCGCGAAAGGCAAAGGTCCCGAGTTCGAGTCTCGGTCGGGCACACAGTTTTAATATGCCAGGAAGTTTCATATCAGCGCACCCTCCGCTGCAGAGTGAAAATCTCATTCTGGTATCCATATATTGCTTTCAAAATTCACACGAGTCTCGGAACGAACCACTCAGGATCTACTGCATCTTCACGTACTGATGCGAATGATGTGAGACCTGATGATATACATCAGTACAAGAAGATGAAACCAAACGGAATAAAAATAACATAAATATTGCCACCCTTTATATACACTACTGGCCATTAAAATGCTGGATTGTAGCCTATCGCGATTACGCTTTTCGTGTCGCGACATTGCTGCTCGCGTTGGTCGAGATCCAATGACTGTTAGCAGAATATGGAACTGTTGGGTTCAGGAGGGTAATACGGAACGCCGTGCTGGATCCCAACGGCCTCGTATCACTAGCAGTCAAGACGACAGGCATCTTATCCGCAAGGCTGTAACGGATCGTGCAGCCACGTCTCGATCCCTGAGTCAACAAGTGGGGACGTTTGCAAGACAACAACCATCTGCACGAACAGTTCGACGGCGTTTGCAGCAGCATGGACTATCAGCTCGGAGACCATGCTTGCGGTTACCCTTGACGCTGCATCACAGGCAGGACCACCTGGGATGGTGTACTCAACGTCGAACCTGGATGCACGGATGGCAAAACGTCATTTTTTCGGGTGAATCCAGGTTCCGTTTACAGCATTGTGATGGTCGCATCTGTGTCTGGCGACATCGCGGTGAACGCACATTGGAAGCGTGTATTCGTCATCGCCATATTGGCGTATCACTCAGCGTGATGGTATTGTGTGCCATTGGTTACACGTCTCGGTCACCTCTTGTTCGCATTGACGGCACTTTGAACAGTGGACGTTATATTTTTACGTTGGTGTCAATTTTAATGGCCAGTAGTGTAGTTTAATATTTTGCAAACCCTGTAGTTTCTATTTGCAATCTCTTGTCCACTTATTAAATATTTATATGCTTGACTCAGCGGGAAAATAATTGATACTCTGACTGCTAGTTTCCTGTGGTAATTCGATAAATTACTTCATTAATACATCAGTGTGAGTCATGGTATCCACTGTCATATTTAATTTGGCCATCCCTAGTAATTCTGATGTAAAAAGATCTTATCCACTGTGCGACATTATTTCCCTTAAATTTTCATTCTCTTATGGAGAGCTTCCCTTTCCTGTAGGTCAGCGGGGATCGGATGTTTAGCTTTTATGGAATGATTAAACAGCTTAACTAACACTTCAGATTACATTCATATTTTTTTGCAGAATATGCCATAACATCATTAATTTATACTAATTCAGCCACAGACTGTAATGTGAAAGTGTATTATGTCATAAATTTTTGAAGTAGGATAACCTTACTGCTGGTGATTCTTCCACTACAGCATACAAATCACAAATGATAAGGCCCGTGCAATTACTCCAGTAATAAAGGTGGAAGAGGGAGCTTGCTTCTTAATGGTACAGAGAGAATGGGAGGGGTGTGTAGGGGAATAAGGAAGGATGGGACCCTAACTGTTCCACATACAGTTGCCTTATATGCATAGCCAGGGCAGAGGATCCGCTGGCGGGGGGAGGGAGGGGGGGGGGGGGGAGAGGAGTCACCTTGGAATTAGGGTCGTTATCTGTTTCCAGATGCCTGTAGCTGTCCTGCTTTGGGGATACGTTACAGCCCTGTCTCAACCCTTTCTCAACTACTGATTAGCTTAATTTCCTACGATTCTTCTCGTTCTTTGTATTTGATTCCGGTAACAAAAAAATGGCTCTGAGCACTATAGGACTTAGCTGCTGAGGTCATCAGTCCCCTAGAACTTAGAACTACTTAAACCTAACTAACCTCAGGCCATCACACACATCCATGCCCGAGGCAGGATTCGAACCTGCGACCGTAGCGGTCGCGCGTTTCCAGACTATAGCGCCTAGAACCGCTCGGCCACTTCGGCCGGCTCCTGTAATATCCAGAATTTCAAACAGTGCAGTCCAGACAACATTATGAAAAATATTCCGCAAATCTGCAACTTACATAAAGGCCTTTCTTGAGGATATCTTCTCAGATTAGCAATAGAATCTGCCGACAGTCGGCAAATGATGGTTGAAGTGATCACTGTACCAAACAGAAATGTACAGATATCAGTCTTTGAATCCTGGCCCCTATTTTGACCGGAACCGAGGTTGGAATCTTCCGACACGTCGGTCAGAGGACCTGAAGATCGCGTAGTAAATCACCTAAAGTGGCAACCCAATAAAATAACAGTTCGGAAATTAGACGGCTGAAAGGCATTGGCTTTGACATTCTGTACCGAACAACCGTATCTCGCAACCATCTCTGAAAAGATGGACATACAGAAACTAGTTTAGTCGTGGTTGGTTCTGCCAAGGATCTCAATAATTCTGAGGGAACATCATCTGTTGCAGGTGTCTTTTTCGACTTAGTTTTTCCTTTCTCCTATCAAATTCTCGTTGCAGTACCACATCTCCAGTCTCCTGAACCCTCTCTATAATATTATCGCCAAATTCATGTCCTTTCTACATATTCCTTCCATCTCTCAGCGCTCCCTTTTTTGTTTACTATTGGCTTGCTATCTGAGTACTTGATATTCACAAAAATGCCTCGCTTTTATTCGAAGGTCTCTTCCATTTTCCTATAGGCTATATCTGTGTTTCGCATAAACATGCTCGCTTCTACAGCCTTGCATTTGGCCTCCCAAAAAGGGCTATATCTACTTAGCCATTTTGCCCTTTTCGGCAGTCTAATCTTTTATGCGTCTGTATTCCCGTTTTCCAGCTTTATCTGCTGCACTTTTATAATTTCTTCTTTCGTCATTTAAATCCAACATCTCGTTTGTTATGTAAGGATTTCTACTGGGACTTCTGCTACCTTTATAATGTCATCTCTGAAAGTTACCCAGTCATATTCTGTTGCATTCCATAGTCCACTTGAAATTCTCAACAACATCTGATTTTTTCAGTTTAACTAGGCTACATCTCTTTTATTTTCTAGGTTTCTGTAATATCTTCTATTTTAATCGGCGGTTCATAAGCAATAAATCATGGCGAGGGGTCACATCTGCTCTTGGAAACGTTTTACAGTTTACAAAATGGTCCAGAACTCTCTGACCATTATACACTACTGGCCATTAAAAGCGCTGCAACATGAAGAAATGCAGATGATAAACGGGTATACATTGGACAAATATATTATGCTAGAACCGACATGTGATTACATTTTCACGCAATTTGGGTGCATAGATCTTGAAACATCAGAACCCAGAACAACCACCTCTGGCCGTAATAACGGCCTTGATACGCCTGGGCATTGCGCCAAACAGAGCTTGATGGCGTGTACAGGTACAGCTGCCTATGCAGCTTCAACACGATATCACAGTTCATCAAGAGTAGTGACTGGCGTATTGCGACGAGCTAGTTGCTCGGCCAGCATTGACCAGACGTTTTCAATTGGTGAAAGATCTGGAGAATGTGGTCGCCAGGGCAGCAGTCGAACATTTTCTGTATCCAGAAAGGCCGTACTGGACCTGCAACATGCGGTCGTGCATTATCCTGCTGAAATGTAGGGTTTCGCAGGGATCTAATGAAGGGTAGAGGCAGGGGTCGTAACACATCTGAGATGTAACGTCAGTGCGAACAAGAGGTGACCGAGACGTGTAACCAACGGTACCCCATACCATCACGCCGGATGATACGCCAGTATGGCGATGACGAATACACGCTTCCAATGTGCGTTCACCGCGATGTCGCCAAACACAGATGCGACCATCATGACGGTGTAAACAGAACCTGGATTCATCCCAAAAAATGACGTTTTGCCATTCGTGCACCCAGGTTCGTCGTCGAGTACACTATCGCAGGCGCTCCTGATCGTAATGCAGCGTCAAGGGTAACCGCAGCCACGGTCTCCGAGCTTATGGTCCATGCTGCTGCAAACGTCTTCGAACTGTTCGTGCAGATGGTTGTTGTCTTGCAAACGTCCCCATCTGTTGGTTCAAATGGCTCTGAGCACTATGGGACTTAACATCTGAGGTCATCAGTCCCGTAGAACTTAGAACTGCTTAAACCTAACTAACCTAAGGACATCACTCACATCCATGCCCAAGGCAGGATTCGAACTGGCGACCGTAGCGGTCGCGCGGTTCCAAACTGAAGCGCGTAGAACCGCTCGGTGACACGGGCGGCCCCAGCTTTTGACTGAGGGATCGAGACGTGGCTGCACGATCCTTTACAGCCGTGCGGATAAGATGCCTGTCATCTCGACTGCTAGTGATAGGAGGCCTTTGGGATCCAGCACGGCGTTCCGTATTACCCTCCTGAACCCACCAATTTCATATTCTGGTAACAGTCATTGGACGTCGACCAACGCGAGCAGCAATGTCGCGATACGATAAACCGCAATCGCGATAGGCTACAATCCGACCTTTATCAAAGTCGGAAACGTGATGGTACGCATTTCTCCTCCTTACACGAGGCATCACAACAACGTTCCGCCAGGCAACGCCGGTCAACTGCTGTTTGTGTACGAGAAATCGGTTGGAAACTTTCCTTATGTCAGCACGTTGCAGGTGTCGCCACCGGCGCCAACCTTGTGTGAATGCTCTGAAAAGCTAATGATTTGCATATCACAACATCTTCTTCGTGTCGGTTAAATGTCGCATTTGTAGCACGTCATCTTCTTGGTGTAGCAATTTTAGTGGCCAGTAGTGTATAATGTACCGCAAACCTACGAGTGTCTCGAGG
The DNA here is from genome assembly GCF_023897955.1 of Schistocerca gregaria. Classification (NCBI taxonomy): domain Eukaryota; kingdom Metazoa; phylum Arthropoda; class Insecta; order Orthoptera; family Acrididae; genus Schistocerca; species Schistocerca gregaria. Next base: position 434,269,841 of record NC_064921.1, read on the forward strand.
TAGAGCAGAATGAAGTGTAACGATGTGAGAGTATGTGAGCGGGTAAAGTACGAACCATGCGCCAGCGCTGGGGGCCCAGCTCTCCGGTGAGGTGTCCGACGAGGAGCGCGAGCGAGATGAGCACGTAGGCGCCGAAGACGACGTTGGTGGCGACGGAGCCGTCGATGCTGATGGCGACGGCGCGGTACAGCGGCCACTCGCGGCCCAGCCGCAGGTCTGCCAGCCGCTGCCGGCGCGCCTCGTCGTCCGTCACGCGCTTGAACACCAGGCACGCCGCGCTCAGCACCTGTCCACAACAAAGGAACAAACACTAACTCCAGAGGCAGCTGCGAGCAGGGCACGGTGGTTACAGCTCGCGCAGAATAACGTGGCACCGGCGCAGAACTGGGCGAGTCTATCCCATTGTTCCGAAGGGGCGGCTGCCTCAGCGGGCTGTCGTCTGCCGACCTGCGCACTTCGACCGTTCTTGTTGCTATCTCTTTAACACACAGCGCGGCATCACGGTCTTTGCACTCTACAGCTGTGGAGAAAGTTCTGCAGACCCAGGCACGTGTGATTATATGCAGTGACACTAAATTTATTTCGAATTAGGCATGCGAGGGAACACAAATCTCTTTAAATACTGTGCTTGAGAGATCTGCGGGACCACTAGCTATTCCAATGGCACAATAATGAGAGTAACGAAGGAGGGGGAAAACATAGCTACGAGATGTGTGTTGTATGTTAACCGAGGACCTAGGAACGACAGAGAGGCATCGTCGCAGCCACAGTGGTCCACAACCCCACGACGACTGCTGCAGTCCACTTCACCCCTCCCCCCCCCCCCCCCCCCCACACACACACAGAACCCAGGGTTGTTGTGCGGTGCAGTCCCCAGTGGACCCCACCAGGGAACGTCTCACACCAAACGAGTGTAACCCCTATGTTTGCGTGGTAGATTAATGTTGATGTTCGCGTACGTGGAGAGCTTGTTTGCGCAGCAATCTCCGACATAGTATAGCTGAGACGGAATAAGGGGAACCAGCCCGCATTCGCAGAGGCAGATGGAAAACCACCTAAAAACCACCCTCAGACTGGCCGGCTCACCAGACCTTGACACAAGTCCGCCTGGCGGATTCGTGCCAGAGACCAGGCGCTCCTTCCCGCTCCGGAAAATCGAGCATGAGGCCACTCGGCTAACCGGGCGGGCTTTAGCAACGAGTACTTCCCAAGACTTCACTGCTATTGAAACATACGAGGGTTGTGCAGAAAGTAATTCCGATTAGTCGCTAAATGGAAACCACAGTAAAAATCAGAAACATTTTATTTGCAAGAGTTAGCTACACTTTCCAGATACTCCCCTACATAGTCGCCGCTCCGACTTAGACATTTGTCGGAGTGTTATACCAAATTTCCAACACCATCGTCATGGAAGGCAGCCGCCTGTGCTTTCCACTAATTCTCTACGCTGGTCTAGAGCGCGTAGCCTGTTCCCATGTGTTGTCTTCATATCCAGCGTTTCATGTGAACGGCGATGATACTCAGTACGAGCCAATTAGGGCTGTGTTGTGGGTGACCGAACTCTTCCCATCGAAAAGGTTGCATGAGCGTCTTCATTGCCCCTGCAGTGTTCAGCTGAGAATTACCATGAAGAAGGAAGTGCGTGGCAGTTGTGTTAGGTGGACTACATTCATTAAGGCGAAGCCTCTCAGCGAGCCCTCCTACTTGGCGGGAGACATCGTTGTTCTAGGCACCTTTACTCACTCACAGTGCGCTTACAACTGAAAGGAGTGTCTGGATGTGATGGATAGTCATACTAGAGACACTACCCGACACATCTGTGCAAAGCTTCATCAGGTCTTCACTGTGGTGTCTATTTCGCAACCGATCGGAACTTACTTTCTGGACAAACCTCGTATGAAAGGAGGAGGAGGAAATTTTATTTTTAGGCTATATTGCTGAAGAGGTTGAAAGGGGACACACGTAAAATACACATGACCACTGTTCTTTGTTTTACAAATGGCTCAAATGGCTCTGAGCGCTATGAGACTTAACATCTGAGGTCATCAGTCCCCTATAACTTAGAACTGCTTAAACCTAACTAACCTAAGGACATCACACACATCCATGCCCGGGGCAAGATTCGAACCCGCGACCGTAGCGGTCGCGCGGTTCCAGACTGAAGCGCTTAGAACCGCTCGGCCACAGCGGCCGGCTTTGTTTTACATTATCAGTATCATAGTAAGTAACATTTTGTGCTATGCTACAATTTTTATCTATTTTTTAGCGTTCTTTACCTCTGTCTGTCTGACCATGTGTCTGTCTGTCTGTGTTTCTGACTGTTAAGACCCCTTTTTCTCAGGGACGGGTGGAGGTATCAAACTGAAATTTGTGTCACATACTAAGGTTTAAGATCCCTTGGCGGTGTAAATGATTTAAACTTCACAGTCAATGCAGTCAAAAGATACGGTTATATACATCACATATTTTGATAGTCACAAACTCGCTGATCAAAACTTGTAGATCAACTACTCGTAAACAAATTGGACCTGTTGGTTTAGCAGTAAAGCGTTAGCCTGGACACTGAGAAGTCGCGCGATCGAATCTTCGCTGGTCCACCGATTTTTCCGTCTTCCTTCTAACATAGCCTTCACCTGTCAACGATGTGAGGAGTCGACAGAAATAATGTGTTCTACTTTTTAATGAGGCTCCATCCCGGCAGCATGTGGTCCGACTTGTTTTGTTTGGTTAATTCTTTGTTCATGCAGCTATTTGTTTTTCGGTACTGTACTAACAAACTGTTGACATTGGATGTCTATATTCGTCAAATTAGTGGTCATATTGACATAGCACGTTAATGAGATCTTTCTCAGGCTCCCTAACTGTGAGTTACAGGAGATACATGTTTGTACGTTGGCTTCTGGTATCAAACTGCATCTCCCTACTGCACTGTTGTGGTTCACAACAGAGGCCCCTTCACTACCGTTGTGCCCTCTCCTACTGCGCCACCCGAGCAGGTAAGCGCCAAGATATTTTGTGCGCGCTCTACACTGTGATAAAAAAATAAATTAAACGATCGTGTGCTCTGTTGGCTGGGTGTACCCTGGTGGTTACGGGACAGACAGTGTGGCTTCCTCTCCCTTCCCTCAGTCACAAAGCATCTGCAGCTCATGCCTCATATCAGATAACTCTGCAGTGTTTGATTTGTGATCAGGATGATCATTCACATTACTTTTTCCCTACGCCTACGCCTAAGGTGTGGTGTCTGTAGGTGACAATTGTGTATCGACGTTTTCGCTGCCATCTTTGATTGTTGTCATTTTGTGCCCAGCGCTGGTGTAAGTTCAGAAGTGTACTAGATGCCCAAGGAAAGACGTGGACCCCGCCATCGAGCGAACTAAGGATCCCTCTTTCGCGTAAGGGAGCCACAGGTGATAGTGGGCAGTCTGAATGGCATCTGTCAGTTTTCTGACTGACTGGTTTTCTGAAAACTTTTTTCTGTCACTTTTTAAGATTAATTTCGCCAGTTGATTTAAACTGAGAACAAGATTATATCAGAAATAACGAAAATAACAGCGATATGATAAGTAGCAGCACCATTATCCCGCCCCTTCCTGTATAGTTAAACGTAACTCTTACTATGGCAGTGTACGAGTAGTTTCGATTTCATTAACGTAATAAAAATGTCCTCCACGTAGCGAGGATAAGTGTTCTCGTTCAGTTTCGTCGGTCGTCTTGAGTGTTCTCTGGACAGAGGGGTTCGCAGTGGTGCTTAGACTCAGGTTCATAAGGAGGCAACAGCTCGGGGCCTCACCTGACCGTTAGCACCTACACAGTTTTTCTTTCGCAGGGGCGACTGGTAGGTTACTTTAAAATTTTTCAATGGTTTTGGAGTCCTGAGGGGAGTCTTCTCTCACAGTATAGGGTGGTGATGACTTGTGCATATCACCTGACCATTACCAGTAAGTGAGATTGTACTTTCATGTAGGTGCCTGGTCAGTTGTGGTTTTGCAAAGCCTGGGCCCCTTATTCACTTGCAAGGACCTTTTCTTTGAAATCTGTTACGCAAATTTTAAATTACGTATCTGAATAAAAGCGACTCTGACTGGTGTGAGGTGCAGATGGCATCGGACATTAAATTGACAAGTTACGTTAAGGTTTACTGGCCGACAGACTGGAATTCAGCACCTTGTGCCCTATGTGAATCCAGCGTTTTCAGGTACTAAAATGGATCACAGCCCAGTCAGTTGTCGGTCTCCAGGGACGTCCAAAATAGCGAACTAGTCTGCACAACAGAGATGAAAGGACCATTGTGTGCTTCTTTTTCTTAGAAAATTCTCCTTCGCGGTCTAGGGAGCTGTGTGAAAACAGATTATGCACTTTTAGCCTCGCCCCTATAGTGGAGTCGGTGTGAGAAGATTCCTGACGGTTGCAGAGGGGTGAACGTGGCAACATCATGTACCTACTTCAGCAGTCACGTAACGTGATTTTGTAAAGTCACTATGCCAACGTATCAGTGTTGTTGCAACTTTATAGGCGAGTATTATTTCCGCCTGCAGCCGTCAGTGAGAAACCGCTGAAAGCTAGCAACAGATTTTCTTACGTCGACTCGACTGCAGCTTACAGAGGCATTAAATGCCATATTTATAGAGCGAGGTAGTGGTTTCTGTTGAATCGGTCAATAGGTGGGGCTAAACTAAGTATCACCGTCACCTCAACAGGAAAGGGAAAACTGTCTGGGCTAATAGCAAATAACTTAAGAGGAAGCACTACCATATGTGATAAAGTAGCAGTGATTACAAGAGACAGAATAGCAGTTTTTTAGGGTAGGAAGGGCAGAAAAAAGATGTTTCAGGGACATTGATAAAAAAGGCTGGGAAATTTTAATGAATACAATCCTTGCAAACAGTCCCTAATTGAAACTGACAGAAAAATAGTTTTATCCAGTTGTAATTCAGCCAGTGCACTAAACCAGCTATCCTTCAAAAAATGGTTCTGAGCACTATGGGACTTAACATCTATGGTCATCAGTCCCCTAGAACTTAGAACTACTTAAACTTAACTAACCTAAGGACAACACACAACACCGAGCCATCACGAGGCAGAGAAAATCCCTGACCCCGCCGGGAATCGAACCCGGCAACCCGAGCGCGGGAAGCGAGAACGCTACCGCACGACCACGAGATGCGGGCCCAGTTATCCTTATAGCATCAAAATATGAGACAACTGAGGGGTAAGCTTAACGAGATTCTTATTTGTGTTGAAGAATTAGAGTTGAGCAAACCAGTTGGTATAATCTGCCTCTCTGAACATTATGTGACGACTGGTATAGATATGTTAAATGTTACAGGATTTAAGTTAGCCTCTTACATCTGTAGAGAAAACATGGTGAAAATAGGAGTTAGCACATTTGTCAGAAACTGTTTTAATTTCAAGAATGTTGATATTAATAAATTTAGCTCAGAGCAGTACTTAGAAGTTTGTGCAACAAAACTATAATTTTTCTTAATAATTCCTTCATAGTAGTAAGTATATACAGAGCACCTTCAGGGAAATTTCTTCATACAAAATCTGGAAGCTCTGTTATCACATCTCACAGGAAACAAAAAAAAAAAAAAAACAATGAGATAGAGATTGCTGCTGACTGTAATGTGGATTTATTGAAAAGCTCTGTCAGTGAGCAATTATTGCAGTCAGTAACACTATCATTCAATGTAAATCCTACTGTGAACTTTGCACCTGCAATATGTAAATGCTCTGAGATTGTTGTCAATAATATCTTTGTATGCAAGTATAGGGCAAAAACCCATATCACAAAATCAATAGTAAATGGACTATCTAATCACGACATGCAGCATCTTATGATAGATGTTGAGAAATGTCAGGATATAAAATCTATTAAATCTGAGTACAGGAGGGTAATAAATCAGTCAAAAATTGAGAATTTTAGGAGACTTCTCTAAAACATGAACTGCATAGTTATTTACAATAGTTCTGAAAATGGTTCAAATGGCTCTGAGCACTATGGGACTTAACGTCTGAGGTCATCAGTCCCCTAGAACTTAGAACTACTTAAACCTAACTAACCTAAGGACATCACACACATCCACGCCCGAGGCAGGATTCGAACCCTCGACCGTAGCGGTCGCGCGATTCCAAACTGAAGCGCCTAGAATCGCTCAGCCACACCGGCCGGCACAATACTTCTGACTCAAATGGAAAGTACAAAGCATTCATTAATAAAATTACATCCTCTTTGAAAATTGGTGTGACCCAAAGGTAACGCAAATCAAACAGAAGTCTAAAACTGAATCATGGATTATGCAAGGATTAAAGGTATCATGTGGGACAAAAAGGAAACTCTATCTACTATCTATAAACAGCTCTGATGTTGGCATTGTAATGCATTACAAAGAATACCGCAAAGTATTACGCAAATAATCCAGGAATAAAAGCAGCTTTATTATGAGAAAAAGATACTAAATATCAGGCAACAAAATAAAAACTATATGGAATAAAAAATGGCTCTGAGCACTATGGGATTTAACAGCTATGGTCATCAGTCTCCTGGAACTTAGAACTACTTAAACCTAACTACCATAAGGACATCACACAACACCCAGTCATCAAGAGGCAGAGAAAAATCCCTTACCCCGCCGGGAATCGAACCCGGGAACCCGGGTGTGGGAAGTAAGAACGCTACCGCACGACCACGAGCTGCAGACTATATGGAACATATTGAAGACAGAGATAGGTGGGCCAGAGAAGGAAGAGCTATGAAAATAAAAGAGACATTTGTAAAAAGTGCATGTTGTGTTTCAAACATCTTAAACAAGTACTTTGTTTCTGTTACCGACAGCTTGGGATTATCAGGTTCAGGAAATAGTGCAGTGGAATATCTAAGACCAGTCTCTACAAATAGTTTTAATAAAATAGAAATGAGACACACTTCTCCCAAAGAAGTAGTATCCATCACAAAATCCTTAAAAGCAAAGTAGTCTAGCGGTTGTGATAAAACATCAATGAAGTTAATCAAAGTGTGTTCACATGAGTTGATCTCTATATTAAGTTATTTATGTAATCAATCTCTTATCAGCAGAACATTTGGCTATCTCAAAAATGTTTGGAAAGACTGTCTTCAAGCATCTTCTTAAGCATTTGACTGTAAATAATATACTGTCCAGGTCACAGATTGGGTTTCTTAACCTGTTACGATATAAAAAAGCTATTTACACATACAGTGAGAATGTACTTAATTCATTAGGTAACAAATTAGAAGCTACTAGCATTTTCTGTGATCTGTCGAAAGCCTTTGACTGTGTCAATCACAGTTTTCTTGTAAGTAAGTTAGCATACTGTGTCACTGACGGTGCTGCAAAATCCTTCGAGTCTTACCTACCTACTAAGAAACAAAGAGTGTCGTTGTGAAATACCTGTGGGGTACGAAATCAGTCTTCATCTGATTGGGAATTAATTACATGTGTTGTTCCTCAAGGTTCCATCTTCGGTCAGTTCTTTTTCTTGTGTACATTAATGACCTCTCATCTGTTGCATTGCCAGATGCTAATTTTTTTTGGTTCCAGATGGCACATACATTGCAATAAATACCAAGTCAAGTACAGATTTAGAAATCGTTGCTAATCAAATTTTCACTGACATTAATGAATGGTTTAAAGCAAATTCAATGTCATTAAACTTTGAAAAGACCCACTAAATGCAGTTCAGATTATGGAAGACATTGCCTTCCAGAAATGTGTACAACATATGATGACGTGGAGGCATAAGAGGAGACAGTATTAAATTTCTGAGATTACAACTCCATAATAAATTCAGTTGGGAAGGGCATACCACAGAATAGCCAAAGCGCCTCAACAAGTTTATATTTGCAATGTCAGATGACGAAGATATAAATATAAAAAAAATTGCAGATCATGCTTACTACTTTCATTCTATTTTGTCATATGGAAAAAACTTGCAGTTTTTATTCTACTTTTTCATGTGGGATCGTAGTTTGGGGTAACTCATCAAACCGAGAAAAAGTTCTTAAGATGTATTAGGATTTATTTGTGGTATGAATCCAAGAACATCATATAGAAACCTGTTCAAGGAACAGGATGTTCTCACCACTGCTTCTCAATATATTTATTCCTTAATGAAATTTGTTGCAAATAATACGTCCCTATTTCCAACTAATAGCTCAATACATAGTATCAATATTAGGAATCTACATAAAGTCCTAAAATCACTTACCTTGGTCCAAAAAGGAGTCCTACATACAGGAAGACACACTTTCAAAAAAATTGCCAGCAACCATTAAAAACTCGGTTTCAGATAAAGTACAGTTTAAATAGAGTTTGTAAGACTTTTTGGTTAGCAGCTCCTTCTGTAGATAAATACCTTATCAAGGACTGTTAGACCAACAGAGTAAAAATATATGTTATATTTCAGTTTGGACAGCACTTTGTCACAATAGTCAAGATTAGGTATTTTGTGTGTAATAAATTTATTAGAAGTGCGTAACTATGTTTCATTCTGACAGTATATTAATTTTGTAGATACGAGGGTTGGAACTTAAATAGTGGTAACTATTTACTCACACCCGATACAAAAGAGTTGTATGTTTGCACCTGTTACTGTCCTTCAAAGTAGTCACCAGTGTTGTGTAGAACCCGTTGCCTTGATGTGGAAGGCGTAGTGTGCCGTTAGCAGGTCCTGTTCTGTTGATGGTGCGAATGGAGGGCCCTACTGCCTGTCGAATCTCTGGAACAGTTCTGAAGGCAATTCCACGAAGTGGTTCCTTCATCTTCGGAATCAAATCAAAGTCACAAGGACTTAAGTCCGGGGAGTATGGTGGATGGTACAGTATTTCCCAGTCCCATCGACCGAACAGAGCAGCCACAGCTTGCGCTGTATGCGCCCACGCATTGTCGTGCAAAATGATGGGTGGGTTGCGCTGAAAGAGTCGCCGCTTCTTTCGCAAAGCTGGTCGCAGGTGATGCTCCAAAAACGAACAGTAATACTGTGCACTGACGGTCTGCCGTGGACGAACGTAATGCGTTAGGATAACACCATCACAGTCGTATACAAGAATCACCGGAACTTTCACCATGCTGGGGCTCTAAGGCAATTTCGACTTCCGCGGCGACCCATAATGACGCCATTCGTTGGATTGGCGTTTCAGTTTTGGCACTTACAATGTGGCCCATGTCTCATCCGGCAACGCCGATTCGCCGCACGCCTCTTGAAGACCTTGATGACACTGTTGTGCTTGACGACCTCCCGCACATTCAGTCTTGATCTAACTCCGTTGTTCCTGTTTCGAAAACATAGTGACACAGTTATGTTAGACAGCTTGCTCACAAGTGACTGTTTCCCTCGATTGTTCGCACGCCGGTGACGTGGGACCGGCGAGTCCATTTGCTCGGAGGTAAGGTGTGTATGTCAACAACGTATGCTATCAGCGACAATAGTAGATTCCATTGCATAGTGTCTTCACTGCAGTGTTGCCATTATTTAAGTTCCAACCTACGTATTAGCAGTTTTAATTTAATGTATTCTGCTATTTTAAGTCTCCTGACAAATGACTAGGGAAGGGAAAATTATTTTCAAATGTTCTGTTTTTTTATGTTATACTTTCTGACATGTTCCACACCAAAGAGAATTTTCTCAGTTTTTGGTCTATGGAACGACAACTGAATGTAATCTAATCTAATCTCAGTGCAATGTCCCTGGAGCCTAATGAGCGAGCAACGTAATTTGTACTCGACACCTGATGAAACAACTAGAAAAGTCGTCGAATTATCATGCGAAGAACAATGACAACATTAACTTGACTGAAACCCCAGGCACTTGAAATCGTCCTAAAACTTGATCCGTGATGGCAAATAAGAAGGGTTCCGGAAATCGACCTGGGAAGAGCTCTTAGCTCTGGAAAATGTGGTGAAATGCGTAGTTACGCATGTCTGCAGCTTTATGAAAGAATAAGCAACGTATCATCTAACTGGCAACAACCGACATGAGTTGCCCCTTTAAGACAAGGAAACTGAAAGATGCATTACATTTTCTCACGAAATATACATTGTAATAAATTCATTCCAAGGAACTAAATTGACAAATGAAGATGCAATGCACTCACAGGGTCTACAAACGACAACCAGGTCGGAGACCTCACCTACGCACAGGTTTCTTCGTCAACAACAGAATGGTATACTCAATATCTTCTTCTTATCTAAAAATGGCAAAAAAACTACCAAGTTATTAAAAATTCTCAGCAAAGCATAATATGCGATCGCTAACTTCTTTGATTCCACGAAAGACATAAAGAGGAAGGATATCGAAGAAGTAGAACACTTTTGAAGACAACTAGAAGAAATAATGGATAAAATGCTAATACGTCATGCAGCTGTTCTAGTGGGAGACTAACGCCCAGACTGGAAGGAGAGGAGTTTCAAAGGACAAAATCGGAGAGTACAATGCTCACAAGAGAACAAAAGAAATGGAAAGTGGCTGATGGACAGGTGCGAAAACTGTGGCTTGGTCCTCAAATCTACTGAGCTGCAAGATCTTTCCAGAACACCAAAACACAGAGATATCACAACAGTATGTTATCGGATTTTAAACTAGATCATGTCGCTGTTAGCAGGGAAAGCAGCAAGGAAATACTTAAAATGAACCTATTGAGAAGTAGCAACATTGATTCAGAACGGTACTTGTCACTAATCAAAGAAAATTTTACCCGCTCACAAATTGCAGAAATAACAACCGCAGCAAACCAGTAGTTGCGAGATTCAGTCCAGCCCGTCTGCAAGATAACAACTTCACGAAGTACCTAACTAACAAGAGTAAAGAGCACTAGCCTCAATTAGAAAAGGCCATGGTATATCTGGCAGCCGCTGTTATCCTAGAGACCAAGAGACCAAGTGGTGGACAACAGCAAGTGACATGACTCAAATGAAACAGTAATAAGAGCATGGCTGATTACGCAATTATCCTAACAACCAGGAAAATCACAGCCAAGATCATTAGAAACAAAAAGAGGCAGTACAACAAGAACACCATCGACTAAGTGGACAGGAGCTTACAAAGGAGCAACGCGAGAGACCTTTATCAAGCTATTAAACCGCAGTAACTGTACTCCGCGTAGACACCTCGCCTCCATATGCCAGACAGGGAATAGAAACTCAATAATCATGATTGCACGGTAGCACTAGCAGAATATTTCAACGAACTCAACTCGTGGGAAGCTGCGGGGGAATTGCACTTTGAATCTATGACCTTTACTAAGCTGGATAGCCTTCCACCACCTAAAGAGGAGATCCAGATGATTATTTCCGAACTCAAATCTAACTGAACGGAAGAGAAAGAGGATATCCCTTGAAAGAAGACCATTTCTTGATTAAGCTGTTGTTTTATTTTGAAATAAACGTTTCATTTCGTAATTTAGTAATTAGCTAATTTCGCTCCCTTGAGCATTATCAAGCAACATCACAGTAAAAACTGTTATGTATATAGAACGATACAGCCTACTCCACACATCCATATAATGGCGTCACTGATATTAGGGAACGATGCAATGCAGGTTATTCATAACATCGGTGTCGAGACCTGGGAGACAGTAAGACTTCCAAATGACTGAACCTGTGTCATAATCCATGTACTACACAAGAAGACAGAGAAGTCAGACGTTGACCTCCTGACAGTGACATATAATTTTCTCTATGGGATTACTCATAGGACTGGACGATATCAAGAGGGATTCAGGATGTCAAGATCATGTACAAAACAGATACAGAGCCTGAAAACCGTCCTTACAGACAACTTAAAGAGCCACACCTTATGTAGAAATCTTCAAAAAGGCCTACCACTAGGTTGACAGACACTCCTTCTTCCAGAGACAAACCGAACTGAGCCTAGAGTAAGGCCTTAAACCTTATGAAGGCAATATTCACCAACACGATATCCAAAGTAAAATTAAGACAACAGTCAAGGAGCTTCAAGTTCAGAACGTTTTAGACAAGGAGATGGTCTGTTCTCAATTCTCTTCAAATGCCGGCTTTATTAAGTTATTAGTGAACAGACGAAGATGCAGATGACTCTAGACTGAGAATAGGTTACAAAAAGAACAAGTAAGTAGTCGATTACCTAACTTTCGTAGATGACCTCATACCTTTAGCATTCGGTTAGCAGAAGGTACTAGCTTAGTCTGAATGTATCCATAGTCTAAGAACTCCAGGTAAAAATTACGAAAGCGGTAGAGAAAACAGTAGGATCGGGCAAAAATAAAAAGAGGACACGGGGGGAGGGGGGGCAAGGAGTGTGAAGCAGTACTGGAACAAAGAGCACAAAAATGGAGGTAGTGGAGATGTTCAAAAATACAAGGAGGACATCTAGAGCAGTTCAGAAATGGAGACAACAGAGGAAAGAAGTGTCAAAAGTAATGTGAAAAATCAAAAGAACATTTGAAAATTCTAGCTTATAGAAACACAAGAAAATTTCATCAAAAAGTATACCAGAACTTTTTATCAAATTTTTATCAACACTTATTTAAAGGTTTCAAGTATTTCTTTCAAATATGAAAGTGGCAAAATAGGATTAAATAAGAAGCAAAGCTGTGAAAAAATAGGAAAACTTGAGAGGTTTTTAAAGCAAAATTAACAAAAGTAATTAGTGAAAATCTAACAAACGTGAAATCTATAAAGTGAACTTTATGGGAGAAATATCAGCGATTTAAATACAAACTTGTGAGACAATGGGATTGCTTAACAACTTTACTGAGGAAATGTGTAGCCGAGAAAATTTTAAGAATCTGAAGCTAAAAAATCACAAAATAATTCAGAGAAAGAAATGAAATGTAATTAAGGTAAATTGTCTGACTTCTCCAGACGGTTTTGCGTCTAACAGAAGCAGTTACTCAAAAATAAATTTTCTAGAATGAATAGCGAATAGAACTGATTTCAGAATTTCTCTAACCACCGGAAGGCTGTCTTCGTTTCCTGCTGGGGATCAGAGTTTCCATCCTACCAAATACGAGTACAGCTCTTTCGATTAGTTATACTAAGAAGGAAAGTGCATTTCGCCTCGGGGATGCTTATCTATCTCCAGTGGCTGGGTTAGAAGTGTTGTGCATTACAGATAGATTCGTAATTAAACACAGATCGATTTTTTAACTACTATCTGCCCTCTTCCACGTCGCAAAAGTGGCATGCAGACTATAACTGTAGTACTGAACATGCTCGAAATCTTACTGCTTCTGGCGACTAAGAAAAGGCAGTTTAGCCAAAGTGCAAGAATGCGGATAGCTCTGTAGTGAATTTTTCAAATAATTCCGCCTTGTATACAAGAAACAGAAGCCGGCATCCCCTTAAACAAACTCAACAACCTTCTACGGCAGGGCACCCAGGCTGCCTTGCTTGCTCATCGTCGAACGCTTCATAAACAATCGCAAGCTCGGCGATTGGTCGTCCATGCTGTGCGCATCCGCCGGGTATTGTAGCGCCATTGAAAATAGGCCCCACTTATAAATTAGGTATTTTGTTTTTATCCTAGTCTGAATGATACACTGAGGCACGCTGAAGCAACGCAAGTCGTAAGTGGTTTTCCTAATCAATGTGCTAAATGTTTCACTCATGTACTTCTTGTTTCATGTCTTACTCAACGGTTGCTTTCTTGTCGAGCCAGTCATGCCCCTGTTGTATTGTAGTAGGTGACTGCGAAAATGCGTGAAGCTGTTCCGTGTTCTTTGGTTAAAGTTATGTGCGGAAAGTTGTTAAAAACCGGTAAGAAACATTATTATTATGCTTCATGTTTTCGAAAGATCTTTAAAAAGAAAAATACTGGTCCCTAGGCGTACGGCAGATTTCAGAAGTAACATAAGAGTTTTCCGGTGTTTCTCAGTCGAGTGAGTAAGAAAAATATCACGCAGTGAAGTGTCCACCCAAAGCAAGACGGAAGACGCCAATCGCATTTGGAATGTGCTACTCGGTCGGATGTGCATGCGTTTCAGGAATGAAACGCCTGCAGTAAGAAAGGTAACAATGATAAAAATTGCCAACTTTTTAGAGAAGTTGTTTTTGTGCAAGTTAATGAGAGATAGTGATTTTAAGTTTGAAAATAAAAACGAAATAGCGTAATGACAGAGATGATACTTCCTTTTAGATGAGGCGTTATCTTAATCAAATTCAAGATTTCAGAGGCGAGAAATATGTTGTTTATTACCTTAATGACGCTTCGGTTAAGCAGAACCTGAGACGCAAAAAATATGAACTGCAAAATATAGTGACTGACAAAGGGCCAGCCTTTCCCGTAGGCCAGTCACATGTTAGGAGGAATCCGACGGGAAAAATTGGGAGATTATTGTATGTAGCAACAGTGATTTTGTGGACGGTGCTCATTTGATTTTCGAATTTAAAAGACGTGTAAATTACGACAAAGACACGAACGCTGAAGAAGTCTTTCGAATATGGTTCAATGATATACCACGTAACTAAACCCTTCAGTGTAGTGAACAATGCGCCGTACAGTACCATCAGATTTGAATCAGGATCACGAAAGTATTGAAAAACGTGAGACATTACAAAATGACTGCTAGTAGAGGGAGCCAATGTCCATTCTATTATAGTTAACCTTTAATTACATAATCAAATTGTTCACATTGTACATTGGTTCTTTTTTGATGAAATGCAAACGGTGCGGTCCCATTGTCGTTAGATTATCACCGAACCATTGCATCTTCAAATCCATAGAGCTTTTTTGAGCCAGATGAGTGTATATATTTCTAAAAACAGATTTTCTGGCTATCAGCGGACTAGAATGCAATCCACCGACTCTGACGTGATTTCAGAAAGCTGGCAGGATGTATAAATGGTATTACACAAAAGAAAAAGAAAAAAGTCTCGTTTGGATAGTTTTGAGAATTTTGTTGTTGATTGACACCTCAACGAAGTATGACAACTCCAGTCAACTGTAAACGTCAAATTCTTATATGAGAGGCGAGGACACATCGCCGGACGACCGACTGTGAGTATTGGCCTGAGAGTCGTTTCAGTGTTTTGGTTGTACGGCGGAATCCCTACTATCTCGGAACTTTCATATACCTCACGCAGATAAAATATCCGATGTTCGAGACAGTTTTCGTCCCTAACTTACGAGTTTTGCCGTATACTAATTATACTTTTCAACAAATTGTTCTAAATGATATTTGGCAATTGTATAGTTTGCTCGCAGTTGGTCGTTTTTACGAGTTACACTTACATGGAAGCTGGCGTTTTATTGTTCGGGTGTTTTCTTAGACATGCAGCAGCTGCAAACTAACCTCGCCTAGCGTGGATCTCATCGACCAGCTAGGACGACAACACAGCAACACGTTAAATGCGCCACTATAGAATGATCTGCAATTCGCGACGCTGCAGCGTAAACATTCTCTTGAAGGGCCTTCCAAAAAAGACCGATAAATCGCTGGCGAAATCACCTCCAATCGGTAACAGCCGACACAGCCTCACAGGAGCGATTTACAAAACTATTTCAATACGCATTTAAACTTCACTGTATCATTCTGCAACGCAAAATGAACTGCTGTGTGTAGTAGCATTGGCAGTTGTTCTTCGTATGTCTGCTAATATTTCCAATAAATTAAGCCTAAAAAAAGGGGGTGTAAATTCGATTATATTTGTTCTGGAACGCTTTTTTTGGGAACTGTAGGCTATCTAAAAGATATACATTTTTCATTAACACCAAGTCTGTATTTCGTAAGTACATCATAAAATACTCAATTCATTTTCCAGTTATTACTGTTGTAGTTTAACTACAGATGTTAACACAGTGGCTTTGTAGCCTCGTGTGTCTTTATGAATAGCCGTCTTTCGGATGTAGCGCTTCGTATTTGTGTGCTTGCTTAGAAAAGAAATGGAGATGAACTCCCCACTAATGTTGGACACCGTTTTATACTTCGTCCATTACCCATACATGTTACAGTGCCATCTGCAGTGGGATTTATGTTTATTTTATTTCTTCCGTGATTTTCGTACTTCACTAACATTGACACAGTTCGAGCTTATGCTCCGACTAATGGTATAGCTGTCGACGAGACTTTAAATCCTAATCTTCCTACCTTCCCCACCTTTCTTTCTGAAAAATTGTTGTTACATGTTAACCTCTTGCGCAAGTCATATGCATTTTTATCTCAAAAGTATTTACGTTTACAAAAGAGGTGATTGTTAGTATTAATTAGCCGCCTCTTTTGTAAATGTAAATACTTTTGAGACAAGGACGCATGTAACTTACACGAGAGGTAAACATGCAACAGAAATTTTTCAGAAAGAAAATAACAAAAATCTCACTGCATGCAGCACTGAAGCATGTCTGAATAATTGTAGAACTATAAAACGGTGTTTGCATTAGGAGGTATTCACCAGTTGTTTATTGTGATAAGAAGCTCTGATGGTTTGAAAAACTCTTGTGAAGTGTATGAGGGAGAGTAATATGAAATGAAGAGGAACTTTAATATGCTGCAGAATAAATATTCCTTAAACGTTTAATTTAAAATGTCCAAGTAATTCTGTTTGGAACTGAAAAACTTTCAAATTGCGTAAAGTTGCTTCATAAATAAAATAACCTGCTGGAGCCCAGTATATTGTGAATGTTACTATGAACTTACTATTAATTTCTACTTCTACAGCACAAGTTTTAAAACAGTGCTCACTGCAATAGCTAAAAAAGTGGTCTGTGGTTTGCTCACACGTGTGCAGTCTTGGGACGTACCCGTAGAGTGTAAATAAATATCTATGAAGTGAGCATTCGTATGCACAGAACGAGAATTCTGTCACATCATCATCTGCTGCAATTCAAGCCAAGTGAATTTTGGATCGGCGCATTTTAGGTCGTATAGAGTTAGCTTAAAAGATGTGAAAAGCAGTTGATTTAGATTTTTTCGGTAGCGAGGTTACAAGTGACAGCCAACAACTTTATCTATTGAACTTATTCATATAGTTGAATCTCTATTGTAATTAATGTCGTTATAATGACCCATTGGAAGAAGCGGGAGTGTCTCGATAAAGCAACGGATTTGGAACTATGAAACTGTTGCTGTGTACTTGGTAAGCGATTTGCACCACCTGATTGTCCATTATTGTTTTTCTTTCTTCTTATGCTTTTCATAGACAAGTAACCTATATTACCTTGTCTCATATCAGTATGACCTTCAGAATTATACTTTGTTGTACATACCTATGTAGAGTGTCTCGCCCTCCTTTCACAAACCTCTCTTTACATCCGTAGCAACAACAGTAGCTGTTATTAAAACTCAAATGTGCATAAACGTACATAAAACAAGGCGAATACGTGTAATATTCAAGTTTTGCCATTATTGCAAATTGAAGCCCCAAAATCACTTGACTTGCCCGGTTTGATGTTGAGAACATGTACAGTGGACCATGTTCACTCCATAGATATACAAACTTTTTGGGCCAATCTTACTATATGGAAACAGACAACGACAATAGGGCTCCTATTGGCCTGGCAGTTATTTTCGAATATGGGAAAATTTGCCGTGAAAATTCGTAATGTTGCTTTGCGAAATACGAGTATTAGATGATACTATTTTTCATTTATACTTTATGGCTGGGCCTCGTAGTTTGACGGTGAAGTGTGTGGCTGGAAACGTTCTTGTCACCTTGCAAAGTAATGTATTCAAGAAATCTCAGTCAAAAACTAAGATTAACTTCTCGCAATTGTCATTCACAATCGTGGTAAATTTTGTGACGTCGTGATCGCTATTTGGCTGAAGAATTATTTATTTCTTAAACACAATATTGCAATTTCGATTGTGTGATCCTTATCAAATGGAAATAATTGTGCTTTAGAAGAGATGAAAACCTGAAAATCATCTGACATGACCTGACAAGAAGCTGGTTTCATCGCATTGTGTACCTGACTTGTGAGTATAGCACTCTTTGAATTGCACTGTAAATATCTTTCTCGCATTCTGCTTAATTTTTGCTTCCGTCCGTAATATTGGATTGGGTAAATGATTCAATGTTTGTTTCCGTTTCAAATAAAACAGATCGCTCAAATCCATCACCAGTCGCGCAATATGTCCGTAGAGCAGCACATCAAAAAAGCTTCTATTCTCTTCTTATCTGAACTCTTTTTTTTGTCCACTATGCACTTCCAAGCAGAGCTATTCTCTTCACAAATAACACGAAAAAAGACTTCATTCACTGGAATTTGCATTCATGTTAACATTTTTTTTTCAGGAAAGCTTTTGTTGCTATTACCAGTACAAGCATATTATTTGCTTGTGACATCGTCAGTTATTCTGCTGCCTAGATAGCAATACTCCTCTCATTTCCTAATGTAATTGCCCAAGCATCACCAGATTTAACTTGAAGCTAATCCATTACCCTTGTTTCAGTTTTCATTTATAACCTCTCTTCAATACGTTGTCCATTCCGTTCAATCGATTTTCTAACTCCTTTGCCGTCTCTGTTAAAATTACAATTCGTCGACCTACCTCAAAGGTTTTATTCTACCCCAGAACTTTAACTGCCTTTCCAAAATTCCCTTTGGTTTCATTGAGCTCAAATCACAGATTGAAAAACATCGCGGTTTTGAAAGCTACAACCCTGCCTCACTCCCTTTTCAATTACCGCTTTTCTTTCGCACCTCTCGACTCTCATAACTCTATCCTGTGCAAGCTTCAACATCTCCCAATACGTACTGCAGGCTACATCCTTCTGAATCTGTTTAGTGTATTCATCTCTTGGTCTCCCTCTACGATGTTTCAGCGTCCTGCAATGTATACAGCCTATTCTGCAGCACTCGGAACACCGCCACTTTCATCGTAACCGCCCAGTACTGCAAGAAAATGGTGATTTTGGTTACCATGTAGGACGAAACTATTCGTGTTATGTGCAGTATGGAATCTGTATTCTTTTAAGACTCCCACCTGGGTAGGCAAGAGCGTTGATGCGCTTCTGGTTCTGGGGGAGGCGAACCAGTTCAGGTTCAAATCCGCCTCGTGAATTAACGACGGCAGGTAGTGAGCCAGCCAGCCTAGTTGTGGTTTTTATTCGGTTTCTCTCATCACACTAGGTGAATACCGAGCTGATAGTCGCGTCCTGCCTCAGATACACGCCACACGAACATTTAGAAAACGTTCTCAAACTTTCACGTAAGATTTACTCTAGACGCATTCATATTCCGACCTCGGGGGGGGGGGGGGGGGGGGGTTAACTATAAACCAGAATTTAAAGATATTCAGACAAGAAATTTCATGCGAGTGACAGGAGAGACACACACACACTAAACAAAATGAGTGAACAATGTATGAACACAATCGATATAAATTGTATATGTGAAAATGAAAACCATCACTGAACCCAAAGAAAGTAAGAAATTTGCTATCAGTTCCTTAGAAGAAGTGTATGCTGAGAAACATCAGTGAAAGACAGAAGATACATGCAACTTTTGATACACAGAACTGTTCAGAAAGCAAATCTCGATGTGTACGAAATTAAATATGGAACCAAAATGTTCGAGAATAAAAGAATCTACAAAATCGTTAAGAAACAAACGTACTCATATTATTTCTTTTCTCGTGCCAGAAGGTGGCTAGGGGAGTGAGAAGGTAAGAACGGAATACATTCATAAAATCTTTAGTAGTGTTGACTGGCACGGAAGGTTGAGACGGAGTAATTTTTAACACCAGTGCCCGTAGGAGAAATACGACACTATAAACTTTAATGGATAAATAATTTTTCAGAATGTATTTGCTCTGTTTCCATGTGTAAATATATTTGAATGCGGCAATATTTTATGGTATAATGTTTCTGTTCCCGTCGGTATCTTTCACAAAAAGTATCGTTTAGGTAACACTTCGTGATGACAGTACATCGCCAGGTCAGTTGATAGCCAAAATTGGCCGAAACCATTAATGTCAAGATCTTTACGCGCTAGATTGAATAAATATGTTGTTGTCGTATGTGTATCGGAAATGGAATCAGTTGCGTGATAGGTTCAGATGAATCATTGTTAGAATTGTTTCTAAATTTAGAAAGCCGTTGAACAGTTTTGTCCTCGCAGGTAAGGTGATGGGTATTTAATAGCTGAATTGGTCAGCGCTCTT
This sequence comes from Schistocerca gregaria, assembly GCF_023897955.1. Classification (NCBI taxonomy): domain Eukaryota; kingdom Metazoa; phylum Arthropoda; class Insecta; order Orthoptera; family Acrididae; genus Schistocerca; species Schistocerca gregaria. Next base: position 434,289,939 of record NC_064921.1, read on the forward strand.
CAAAAATCTTTTCTTTGTTTCACTATAGGCATAACATTCTGCAAAATTATCGTCTCTTACTTTCATTTATCGTAAACAGTATTTTTCGAAACCGTGGATCAATGTCAATAAAGAATCTGATCATCACCAGTTACTTTTTTCGTGCATTGCACGATTTATCATTAGTATTTGTACGTGATGTCTGTGTGTGTGTTTGTTTGTCTACTTTTCTTCCACTGCATATATACAAATAAATACAAATGTCATCCCCCACAACACTTAAAAATAAGAATATATTCCTGAAACGCATTGTACGACAACACTCATCAGGACACGAAAAGTAGAACAGTACACACGCAGACATCATATAGACTAAATACTAAGGTTAACTCCGACACCACTTAAAATGGGAATAAATTGCGCTGTGCACGAAACAGTAACTGGTGCAGTATTGTATATTTATGTTATCGCCTTCAATTATTCATGTTTTGTCTGTAAAGAGCCAACGATATATTACGGTTGTCTGCCCTCAAGCAAAATTATGTAATAATTGATTTCTACTTTATATAGGTTTGGTTACAAATTAACATTACAAATGTACACATGCTCATACAAAGAATCTAATGCAAAATAAGAAATAAAAATTTAGGTCCCACCGAGATTTGAACTCGGATCGCTGGATTCAGAGTCCAGAGTGCTAACCATTACACCATGGGACCTGTTGACGTAATAATTTGTGGGATCAGTCTTTTACACACCTCGCATACGTGTTTTTCTGTCCTATTTTTGGAGTGTGTTTGACATCTGAGAATTTTGCTTGTGTGATTAATTGTGCGTCATATAGTAAACTGTCTTGTTACGCAAATATTTTGCTCTCCCAAAATCGTGAGTGCCACAAAATCTCTTCGTACCTAACACCGTTTTCAGAGCCTTCTTCATTAGTATTTCCATCACTTTTAAAAATCTGTGATGTCAAATTCTTTCTACTACAAAGATTTCTTTGAAAAACAGAATTTCATTACCAACTGTAGTCTGAGCAAGCTACAGGCTGCCGTAGATCCTTTTATGTTCTGCCAACAAAATCACTTGTGTGTTTTAAGAAGGTATGTTCCGCAGCCACATGCACGTAGTAAAGAGCTGGAAAAAAATGTCGTTACCTGTTTCTTTCCGACATTCTTTTGGGACTGTTAAAATTTTTGTTGTTTTTTTCTTAAGTAAGATCCTCGGTGACTTTTATTTTACTTCATCCCTTTTTTCCTTATATGATGACCGAGCACTTAAAAACAACGATTATTTAAATTGATAAAACTCAAGTAAGGCATGTGGTCCCATGGTGTAAAGATAAGCCATCTAGAGTTTAAATCCAGCAATCTGAGTTCAAATATCGGTGGGACCTGAATTTTTCAGACAGATGGGTGCACTTGAAATCAACAAATTGCCACCGAATATAAACTATGTTGCGAGGAAGGACAAGCGGTTTATATGTGAACTGAAGAACCCTCTGAAAAATTTAGGTCCCACCGAGATTTGAACTCGGATCGCTGGATTCAGAGTCCAGAGTGCTAACCATTACACCATGGGACCACATATTCTGAGTCATCGCTTAGCAGTGGACACTCAACGAGCGATATACTTTGACCTTTTGGCGCCTACATGCAAGGGGACAATTGGTCTAGCACCTGATGATATGAAAATGTTTCCAGGCTATAAAACATCCTGAGCTTCAGCGAGCACAAATGACTCAATCTTCGAAGGTAGACGGATCTTTAAATCCAACTGATAAATTATAATATTACGCTACTGAAATAATGTGAACACCCTGAAATTAATTATCATTTGCAAAAGGGCGCCTTTTACTTGCTTGCAGTTAGCGCCAGAGTGAAAAATGATATTTTAAGAGACAGCCCATCTTACCCAGAGTAAGTCCCTTGAAATCGGAAATAATTACCACTTGCGCCCTAGTCTGAGTATTTGAAACTGTTGCGAATTAAATTGTTATTGGACGTCAGAAAATTCATTCTATAAAAGACCCCTACAAAAAATTTCTTTCAAAAAAGTAACGTTAATATGACTTTTTAAAATTCAAATTATATTGTTTATATCTGTAACTTTGAATGTCCGTAATTTAAGCTACGAAGCCTATTTCGCACTATACTATCAATGCTGAATAATGATCTTGATTCTTGTAACGGAAGACCAAAACTGCTGTCCACCTTCCAATACAACAACAAACGCCACAAGCGAAAATATACTACAGGCCCAACTTCACGTGGCACTTTTTGCAAGGGATGCTAGGGGCATAAATACATGATTGTCGCCTAGCATGTAAAAAATACAGGGTTTGCTGTGGGATGAGAAGAGGTGTAGGGGAAATTAACCCATCTCTTTCTCGCAGAGCAGCTAGCACACCAGAATTAATATTGCATTCACAGCACAGAACATCAAAATATCAAAGTGCAGTGACCGACATTAACACTCCAAGTCGCCTGGCAGTGAACTTCGACAGGGGGTAAGCAAGGCACAATAATCAGTATTCTCGCTATGCGAAATACGAGTACTAGATAATAACATTTTTCATTTATACTTTACGGGTGGATCTGATAGTCTGGTGGTAAAGTGTATTTATCTGTAAAACCCAATATTGCAATTTCGACGGTGTGGAGGTTATCAAATTGCAGTTTTAAGTATATTGCTTGCATTCTATGTTATTTTTGTTCCCATCCGTTTCTCGTACTCCCGCATTTAACGCAAGCCACTGAAATTTTTATTGACTTTTGCGAAAATGTGCTGTTTGTAGTACGTGATAATAATGTGTGAAAACTTTCGTGTGACTATTGGCGCACTTCCATAATTTGCTAGTAATAATGACCTAGTCATCAAGACTGCAAAGCATACTCGTCGACATTTCCATCCATACTCGTCAAACCACTGTCAAATGCATGGCATTCAGTGGCAAGAAGCAGCACCATTGTAAGCAGAATTATACACCCGTTCTATGACAAGATGGTGTGAAGCTGAATATCAGTACTGTCAAAACCTGCTAACATAGAGCTCTGCATTAAATGCAAGATGTTCTGTATGAAACAAAACAAGGAACCATTTACCCCACCCAATATTACAGATGTGAGCAGAACTCAATCAGAATATGAGGAACATATTTACAATTCAAAGAATGTAATACACACGAGAAGTCGTAATCAGAAGCAAAATGTGGTGAAACCAGCTTATATTAACTATGAAACAAAAATAAACATATAACACTAAAAATCAACCAATAAGAAAGCGATATGATGAACTGATGAACGTTCAGTGCTCCAAGTGGTGTTGCAGCGAACCAAGATCGTCGTGTTGCTGGAAGCCCCCTATATGAGTTTCACCCCCATGATTCTCAGTGCGCTACAATCCCACAGCGTGTTGCTTGTTTTAGGTGCTAAGGTTGACAAACTTAGCAACTTGGCGAACTCAACCGACGTCCTTCGCTCCCAGAAGAGTGACAAATTATTTTGAACGTATAATAAACTGTAATTTTTTGCCTTACATCCTTAAATGCACTATCTTCCTTTTCTTTTTAAAGAACAGCCTTTCTCAGGCAATGTACGTTTGTTTCATCTTCAGTTCAGCGGTATAGGATCCAGTCCGCTCATGGTTTCTATCGGAATTAACAGCAGCTAATGTAGGTTTTAAGGCTTGACATGCGGCGTTTAATACTTTGGCGAAGAAATGTCATTTCAGCAATTCCCTCCTGTGTTTCCTTCTCTTGCTGACTTGATGTGAAGGCCACTATGTTTTCTGACAAAGTCACTTAAATCTAGTTTCTCACTTTTTGAGTCTGCTTATTCCGAAACGTTAATTTATCTGTTTTGATGTCGTCGTTAACAACATGTAAGCATATCGAAATTTGCTGTACTTGAGTACTGTCTTATTTTGTAAATTTATAAAAATAATTACGATTGCAAATGTTTCACATTATACTGGAATTGGTCTTGATGGATGCATCCATTTTCAGCTGCAGCCAGCAAAGTTTATTTTACATAGTAAATTATATTCTCTTCTAGGAGAGCGGTTTCCTTCTTCGAATGTGCATTCGCTGTAAGTCCTCCACATGGATTCTTCTACCAGCGAATAAGTTGGACTTCGTTTTGTTGATGACTTTTCTCTCTGACAAAATAACGAGCCTCTTAAATAATTAATGCATGGGCGATTTTGTAGATACATTTCACGGCTTTGCCAAGCAAATATATATATTTTAATGATCGATACTTAGGATGTTCGTGTTAATTGGTTAGCAAATAGTACACCGAAAACCATGTATTTTGAGAGGAACAGCCTTGAAGACAGAGAGAAAATATCTTGAAACTTAGCTGTAATAGAATCTGCAGTCAGTCAGCAACATGTGCCCAAAGGAAATAATCTTTCTTTGCATCAGACTTCTCACTAGTTTATACACAAAGCTCGTTCTTTCCTTCGATTTCAATCGTATAATTTTTCTCTGGGGCCCTTCACTGCGCCACAAACAATGAAGTCTTCGCTGATTCTGTCATATAACCCAGACTTGGGCAAGATATGCACATATTTTACCTTTTACAGCTCTTTATTTCATGAATTACAGCACTTTCTGATCTGATCGGCTTAACATAAAGAAATCATGAGAAATCCTGATTCATGTCCCTAAACACGAGAAGCGTAATAACTATAACTGTTGAGTCCATATCTTACCTTGCGTGCTACTCGTAGCAACAACAAAAAAAGATGTCGATTTTTCTGAAACGGAAGTCTTTGGCTGTTAAGAGTGTGTAGCTTGTTGATTAACAGACAGCGGTTATCGCCACCGTTGACCTCACTAGGTGACGCCTACACGCTGTTGCCTTCATCTTTGTGTCTCGTGACAGGCGAGGGTAAATTATTGTAGTATTCAACATTGTATGTCTCTTTTTCTGTCAAGCTAGTTTCCTCGTAATTTAGAGACAGGTAAAGTGACTCTTTTTTGCTACAGTGTAACACTTATGTCAATAGGCAGCTTGTTTCTATCTGCTTCTGTCAAACCTAAGCCACATATTATACTCAGATATGCCGATGTGAGTAGCCGCCACAAATTTGATTTTACAGCTGCCATCTGCAGCCGCAGTTACTTCAGTACGGTTAATGCAGACACGTCCCCTTATGTCACGACCTTGTGATAACTAACATAACATGCTGATGACATACGAAGATATGTCGTGTGAAGTCTGTAGTACTATACAGTCCATACATTTCTTATATACACCAAGTAGTCAAGACATAGGAAGTCACCGGATGTGATGTTCGGTCGTCTGCAAGCCTATGCCCGGTGCATCCGCTTGCATCGATGTAACGCATTGTCAGAGGAGACCGTCGCTCTGCGAGGGCGATGTGACCTCCGCTTGTCACTCTCTTGTGGTGGTCCTGTGCAGCGGTTTACGCGTATTCCACCACTGTCTCTGAGCTACTCAAGAATCACCATACACACTGCTGACCTCATAAACCCGAATTATTTTGTGATCTCCGATGTTCTCTGTATGACCCATGCGTCTAGCACCGATTATCATCCAACGTCCAGAGTCGGTTAATCGCTACGTTTTTGCCATTTTCACTGCCGAAGCGTCTATAGCTGACTGCTCATACAGGGTGTCTCAAGACGAATGATCATTATTCAAGGATAGGAAACGAACGATCATTCGAAGCAAAAAAGTCTAGTAAACATGGACTCCAAAAAGTGTACTTCGACCCTGTGGTGCAGTTGTCGTCTGCAGTTGAAAGCTGTTTAAATTCACTTTGGCGTTTTCAATTAGTCCTCAGACTGCAAATGCACGCAAAGCACAACACCAATAGGAAATGGCCATAGGAGTGGACTGTGTGCATTTGCAGCTCCAGGGCTGATTGAAAACACCAAAGAAGCGACCATTAACTGTTGTCCGTTGCAGCAGACATGTGCACCATAAGGTTAAGACAGTGGTTCCCAACCTGTTGGGTAATGACCCGCTCAGGGGTAAATCTAATTTTCTGTGGGATGAACACAAAAGTGTTAAATTGTATTTCGTTCACAAAACTAAAGTGTTTATAAAATATCATTATTACGAGGGGGGTTCAATAAGTAATGGAAAGTATTAAGCAGGTTAGTTCACTCAGGATTCCAATACGCCATATTATTCCCCATTCTTTTATTTATTTATTTTTTTAGTTCCCCACGAAGTTCCTTCTTGTGGATCCTCATTTGCAGATGGACTATTCTGGGGAGAATCAGCCAGTTCTTCGACAAAAACAGATTCCTAAAATAGTTCGCTTCTATTTCTGCTGCCACTGCCAGTACATAAGCTTTTCGGAAAATATCGCTTACTTGGAACACAGTTACAACACGACCAACATGGCTCTTGATCCAGCTTTCAATCGCCTGAGCATAAAATGTCTTAAGTAGTCCATAAACGAAACTCTAATTGTTACGTTTTATGTGTGCTAGATGCGGCAGAGATACAATGAAGACATGATTGTCCCTGCCCAAATTAATGACATCAGTATTTCTGAAATGAATGAAGCGCCCATCCACAACAAGAACCACAGGGTCATCATTCGTTGGTTTCACATAGAGCGAGAAATGACGGAACCATTGTATAAAAATGTCTGTTTGAATCCCTGCTGCATGCATCAATGGAAACTAGAGGAGCGTCCTACATGAACTCCCATCTTCATGTTCTTGCGTGGAAAGATCATTCGAGATGGTGTGAAGTGTCCAGAAAGGCTCATGTATATCACGACAGTAATGAGCGCACTCCTTTCAGCAACCTGTAGAGAAGCGATTTGCTTTTTCCCGTCCAGTGCAACACTTTTAGTGTGCTTATGATGCATAATTGTGATACTAATTTCATCACAGTTAAACAGTCTGGCTGGGTTGCTCTTGACTGAAGCTAAGGCCGGCTCATAATTGTCAAAAAACTTGCTGACATATTTGGCTGTAAAACCCTTAGCTCTGGCCAAGTCCTTTGGGAGACCTAACAGAGATTTCAGGATTCCTTTTTAGGAAGTTGCGTAACCATTTTTGTCAGTTTGCAATTTTTCTATCGAAAACAGGTTTTCAGTGTTATTTTTTATAGCAAGCTGATAGGCAAGTCTTCAGACATTTTTTCTACAGAGACCATAGAATCGCTGTTTCATGTGGATGCCGTAATTCTTCAAGTCATCTTCTAGTTCTCGAAGAAAAATAGATTTTTTTCCTATTTTGGTGTGATTTTTTTCCTATTTTGGTGTCCATACATTCATCTGAGCATTTGTTGTCTTTATCATAGAGTTCCAATATTGTCTGATGAACACCGAAGATGTGAGATGTTTTATAGCTTTCCATTTCTTTACTGCACATAGCCAGAATGGTGCCTTCATTTGTTTGGGGTCCCAATTTATATTAAAATAATGTCTGCAGTGCGCCATTCAGCATACAAAATGAAAACATGTTTACAGATATGTGAGTAGCATTTAACTATAATTAATATTATAGACAGCAGCTGTTATTAAACTTGCTTATGGACGAAGTTAAAAGTTCCAACAAATAATTTAGAATCCCAGTTTGGGGAGTCCCATATTAAGAATCCCAGACTTCCCCGAAACATGTTCCATTAATGCACTTCGCAGTTCGTGAACAACAAAACTATTTATACCACTCCAATCCTAAAGCGGTGTAGATTTAATTATTCAATCATTCACTTATTATAACATATTTTCAGCTTCCTAGCAACGAATAAAACCCTCAGGAACGTGAACAAAGCGTTCCTGGTTGTAGCATCACAATACAATGGCGCTCTATTGAAAACGTGGGCTTCCAAGGTCAGTCACGTGTCTGTCCTCTAGTTCCAGTCTTCGTCACGTTGTGGCGCCACCTACTTGTCGGAAATACACGACCTCCCCATATTGAGGGGCCTCCCCAAAATACCTCCTATCATCATCCCATACGAGAAACCAGTTACGTTTTGTATCTGCAGTTACTCGTATTTAAGGTACTTGGGCTAAGCACAGCTCTGTTTAAAAAGAATAGCTCGATTTACTCATAGTATCAAGCCCTGCACGTCTGCTTTTATGTCCTACAACTAATTCGTTCTAGATAATAATCTGTAGCTGTCTCTTGCAGTCAGATAGTCTATGCATTGACTAGAATTGCAAGTTAATAAAATATGCAGAAATACGAAAAAAAGCTAAATGAACAATTTAGTAACGAGTTTCTGTTACAACTTCTGCAATTGATGTAGACAACAGAAAATTATGTTGAAATAAAGTTAATTCAAGAAAGGACATCTGAAATAAATGAGAACTTAAAATGCAGATAGAAAATACCTTTATCAAATACAGTAAAGTTACATTCAGAGTGTTACGAGAATGGTAGCAAAGTCCCCAAACTAAATTGTAGTCAAATATACGTGAAAACTTAGTCCATTTCGTAATCACAATACGCGAAATATTCACCACCTTAGACAGTTATGAGCTCAGCATGATGATATACAAATTATCATATACGACACAAAAAATAATAACTCATACTGTGCCTAACCTCAGTTCCCATAATCCAAGTGGAAAAAGTTAGAGAGTCCTACTCTGGAGCACATTCAGACCACTCGAAATATAAAATGCCTTCAGAAGTACAGTATGATAGCGACTATTCACCACTCAGAATCAACCGTTTCCATGATCGAATACCAATCGTTACCAAGAAAGATCTGCCTCCTCCCAGAACTCGTGTAAAGCTGTCTAGAATCGCTCCCTTGAACACTTCACTCGAAAACGTCCCAGTCTCCACTAGACTCCGGTATTGTTCCACTACTGTCTGCTTTTCCATTGGATGAAGGCTATCACCTCCAAACATACATGGTTATTACGTTCGACACACATCATGTGAGTCAGCTTCATCACTCCTGGACTAAACTTATATATTACAACAATATTTAAATAAAGAAATACTACAAACATTCGGTCACAGGCCATTCATAATAAATATAAATATAGATTTGTCCATAAATAAATACGCCAGTATGGTGAATGACAACATATTGTCGTTAAATATTGTTTAATAAGTATTTAGGCCTACTTGTCAGAAGCTTCTTTGGGTACTCTATTACAGAGTGTCATAAGTAGTCTGTCTTTAATACTAATGGATTTACACATAATGGTGTCTTGCTTGCCAATTTTGGACCCAGTTTCAAAGAATATTTCTTCCATCTCCACCACTGTCATTGTCGTAAAATTTCTATTTGTTATGGGTCTTTCACTACAAGCTCTACAATGAAATTCGTGCATGGTCTAAAATCTTGCTACCGCCTAATTCATTCATTTATCCAACACAAACATGTTCGTTTATGTTCTTTCGTTGCCGATAAAAGAATTAAAAGTCCAGCTGCAGCCTTACGCTCTTCCATCACAGCCTCTTCCTTCACGCACAGAAATATGATTGAAGAATCTTGTGAAGAGTGATCTTTCAGAGACTCTGTCATCCTACTGTGTAAACTCCTCCAACGTCTGCTCTCACGAGACAAATTTGGTTTTCAGTATTTCATGCAGTTATTGGCCGAATTCAAAAATTTAAAATTCTGTCGAAGCTACTCATTACAAAGTATAAGGTTATGTTAAAGGTTTAACATAATGTCAAATATTAAGTTTAGAAACAGTGCGTATGTCTTGAGGCAGCCCAGCCAAGGGTGTACAAATTACCCAGACTAGAAACTTCAGCATCAGGCATGGCGTTTTAATTTATTACTTCTTTACTACTAACTACATCACAACAGATTTTGCAGACATTATCCGCATATACAGCTGGATGCATTTTCCAACTTTACAGCATATCACTGTATGATGCACAGCTTGAGAGACTGACGCTTTATACATGGGAGTTCCATTCTGTAAAGAATTGGGGGTGGGAGTTTAGTTATAGAAATCGAATGGACTTAAATGGAACATGGCAGCCACTCCACCAGATATCTATGACCTATACAACTCCTGCGAAAATGGATATCTGGATATGCCCAGACAGCAAGCCCGTAAGGAGGTGGAGCATCATCCTCGTTTAACAGTCGCAGATAACAGGCTGCTGTTAGTGTACTCTGCATGAAGGAGCGCCCAAGAATCTGAGATCCACATATTCCCACGCCAAACCATCAGTTTCGATGCCCCAAATGCCTTCCTGAACCCAATCACAAAACTGATCCAATACTTCCGTAAATTTATATTTTGTTCCCCAGGTGACAGTTTGGAACTTTGTTGCAAGCCTTCCAGTAGTCATTGAAGATGACATTAACTTGAGCGCCGTAATCTACTGCCTTGTGGATCTCATGCACGAACAGCTGTAGAACACCCTGCCGACCAGACTGGTTGAGCTTGATAAAAACAGTACTTGATCAAAAGTATCCAGATACTCATACGCAATTAGGAACTGGCCACTCGATGTCACGAGAGGCGGACCCGCCAGTACATACACTGTGATCAACTCAACTGTGTGAATTCCTAAGGCCCAAACTGCTGAGGTCATCGGTCCCTAGACTTACACACTGCTTAAACTTATGCTAAGAACAAAATACACACACACACACACACACACACACACACACACACACACACACAGACAGACAGACAGACAGACACACACATATATACCGCGAGAGGTCTTGAACCTCCGGCTGGAGGGGTCGCGCAATCCATGACATGGCGCCTCAAACCGCAAGGCCACTCCGCGCTGTTACACTGATCAGTCAGAACATTATGACCATCAACCCATCCAGAAGATAGCAGCGCCACCTGATGGGGAATAACTGCTAGTCAGACACAAGCATGGTACATATAGTATCAGTGAGCGTGCCGTCCGTGTATAGAATGGGGAAGGCGCGCGACCTATCATAGTTTGACCGGGGACAGGTTGTGATAGCCTGGAGGCTGGGCTTGAGCGTTTCGCAAACTGCATGACTTGTAGGGTGCCCGAGGAGTGCTGTGGTGAGTGTCTCCATCATGTGTCGCAACCAGGGTGAAATCACGTCCAGACGTCTTGGGGTTGGGAGGCCACCCCTCATTACAGATGTCGGACGTCGTAGGCTGGGCAAGCTGGCAAAATAGGACAGGCGGCGATCTGTGGGCGATGTAACATCAAACTTAAATGCTGGGCAGAGTGCAAGTGTATTTGAGCACACTGTGCACCGAACACTCCTAACGATGGGACAACAGTGGCAACTACGACAGAAATGGGCCGCCGGCACTGAACTTCAGGGCAATGACAGAGCGTTACATGGTCTGATAAATCTCGATTTATTCATCATGTCGATGGCAAGGCGCAAACCCGTCGTCTTCCATGTGAACAGCTCCTTGGCGCCTGTGCTACACGACAGAGACAAGCTGGCGGCAGCTCCATTATGCTTTAGGCAACATATACGTCGGCATCCATGGGTCCAGTAGAGATCGTGCAAGGCATCATGAGGGCCATGGAGCATTGTACACTGGTTGCAGGCCTTGTACAGCCCTTCATGACAGTCATGTTTCCCGACGGCAGTGGCATTTTTCGGCTAGATAATGCACCGTCTCATAAAGCCATGAGTGTGATGGAGTGGTTCGAGGAACACAGTGGTGAATTCCAATTGATATGTTGCCGCCCCCTCCCTCCCCCCAGCTCGCTAGATCTGAACCCGGTCAAGTACATCTGGGATGTGGCGTCAGATCTCATCACCCCTGTCCGTAATTTATGGGAATTAGGTGACTTGTGTGTGCAAATGTGATGCCAATTCCCTCCAGCGACCTACCAAGGCCTCACTGTTTCCGTGCCACGATGCGTCGCCGGTGTTATCCATGCCAAAGGTGGACATATCGGCTATTAAGTGATAATAATATTCTGGCTGATCAATGTAAGAATGCGGGGAGTATTGTGTTGCCAGTGGAGAAGCAGTACCAGCAGAATGGATCGGTTAGGAGAGCTCAGTGACTTCGAACGTGGACTAGACATTGGATGTTGCCTGAGCAACAATTCCGTGAGGATATTTCAACCCTTCTAAAGCTGCTCAAGTCGTCTATTGGTGATGTGATTGTGAAGTGGAAACGTAAAGGATCGACCACATCGAAACGAACACCTGGCTGACCTCATGTACTGACGAACAGGTGACTAAAAAATCGCTTGAAATCAGCGGGACGAATCACTCGTGAGTTCCAAACTGCTACCAGCAGTCCAGTTAGCACAATGATTGTGTGTAAAGAGTTAAAAAGAATACGGTACAGTGGTCGAGCAGCTCCTCATATGCCACACATTTCTGCAGTTAATGCTGTGCTGCGCTTTGGGTGGTATAAAGAGCGACGCCACTGGACAGTGGATGACTGGAAACGAGTGATTTGGAGTGACCGATCACGCTATACCATGTGCAATCCGATGGAGGTGTTTGAGCTTGGCGAACGCCTGGAGAACGGTACATGCCATTATGTACAGTGCCAACAGTGGAGTTCAGAAGAGGTGGTTTTATGGTGTGGGGGTGTTTTTCGTGGTTAGAGCGTGGTCCCCTTATTGCAGTTGAAAAGTGCTAAATGTGAAATGATATTAACACACATTACAACAATATGTACTGCTTACAGTAAAGGAAGAATTCGGAAACGAAGATTGTTTATATCAGTATGACAATGCAGCATTTGTGAAGAAATGTTTTGTGGACAATAACATTTCTAAAACGACTTCGCCCGCCCGACGTCCCGACACGAATCTAATGGAACAGCTTTGAGATGGATGAGGAGATCGCCTACACTCCATTTCCCAGCGTCCAACATCACTATCTCCTCTAGTGTGGGGTCTTGAGGAAAAAATGGACTGTCATTCCCCGGTAGACACTTGGACACGTCACGGTAAATGTTCCCAAGCAGTGTTCAAGCCGTTTGACACACCGACACCCCATATTAACGTTCACCAATACACAGAAGAGCCAAAGAAACTGGTACTCCTGCCTAATATGGTGTAGAGCCCCCATGAGCTCGCATAACTGCTGCAACACGACTTGGCATGGACTTGGCTAATGTCTGAAGTAGTGCTGGGGGGAATTGACACCATGAATCCTGCAGGGCTGTCCATAAATCTGTAACAGTACGAAGTGGTGGAGATCTCTTGTGAACAGCACGTTGCAAGGCATGCCAGATATGCTCAATAATGTTCATATCTGGGGAGTTTGCTAGCCAGCGGAAGTATTTAAACTCAGGGGAGCGTTCCAGAAGCCACTCCTTAGCAGTTCTGGACACGTGGGGTGTCGCATTGTCCTACTGGAATTGCTCAAGTCTTGTCTGGATCCAGGTGATCAGACAGGATGGTTATGTACGTGTCACCTATAAGAGTCGTTTCTAGACGTATCAGGGGTCCCATATCACTCCAACTGCACACGCCCCACACCCTCCACCAACTTGAACAGTCCCCTGTTGACACGTTGGGTCCATAGATCCATGAGATTGTCTCGATGCCTGTACATGTCCATCCGCTCGATACTATTTGAAACGAGACTATCCGACATGTTTCCATTCATCAACAGTCCAGTGCCGGTGTTTACGGGCCCCGGCGAGGCGTGAAAGCCGCGCGGAGTGGCCGTGCAGTTTGAGGCGCAATGTCACGGATTGCGCGGCTCCTCACGCCGGAGGTTCGAGTCCTGTCTCGGGCACGGGTATGTGTGAGTTGGTTCTTATCGTAAGTTAGTTTAAGTACTGTGTAAGTCTAGGGACCGATGACTTCAGCAGTTTGGTCCCTTAGTAATTCACACAGATTTGAACATTCGAGGCGTAAAGCTTTGTGTTGTGCAGTCATCAAGGATACACCAGTGGGCCTATATCGATGATATTTCGTTGAGTGTTTCGCACGCTGACACTTATTTATGGCCCAGTTTGAAATCTACAGCAATTTGCGGAAGGGCTGCACTTCTGTCACGCTGACCGATTCTCGTTGGTCGTTGTTGGTCCCGTTCTTGCAGAATCTTTTTCCAGCCGCAGTGATGTAGGAGATTTGATGTTTTACTTGATTCCTGACATTCACAGTACACTCGTGAAATGGTCGTATAGGAAAATCCCCAATTCATCGCTTCCTCGGAGATCCTGTGTCCCATCGCTCGTGCGCCGACTATTAACACCACGTTCAGACTTACTTATATCTTGATAACCTGCCATTGTAGCAGCAGTAACAGATCTAAAAACTACATCAGACACTTGTTGTCTTATAAAGGCGCTATTGACCTTAGCGCCGTATTCTGCCTATTTACATATCTCTGTATTTGAATACGCATGCCTATACCAGTTTCTTTGGCGCTTCAGTGTAGGTGCCCAGATACTTTTGATCGGATAGTGTGTGTGTACCATGAATAGCGTTCTATTCAATTTTGAGTAGAAACTTCTATAGTCCTTCCATAATAGCATCAGTCAGACCACAGTCACTTGATTTGACTCATATGATTTTTTCCTTGTGTTATGTGAAAGTATGCCATCGCTCGAGAACTTTTCATCTCGTGTACTCCTACAGGAATTAAATTCGACGTCGTAGCACCCACAATGATTCTCCAAGCTAAGTCGACTTCCACAAACGGTCTCAACAACGATGATGCTCCAAGCTAAATCGACTTCCACAAATGGCATCAACATTGTCTGTTGGGTAACCAGCACTACTTGGCTGGGATATCAATGACTGAAAAAAATCTCTGCGTAAGTGGTTTTAATAAGTAAAAATATTTGTTCGAGGGCATGCTGAAAATTCATGCCTCCGAAATTTTATGTGAAAACTCTTAAATCTTTTTAAATAAAACGAAATTTATTAACATTCTACATCTATATTCTTCATGTATACATTTTATCTCACAATATGGAGATACTATGGAAAACAGTGCTGCCAAAGCAATGTTACTAAACACAGCCTTCCGAAATTCCTTCGCCAAAGAAGACGAAGTAAATATTCCAGAATTCGAATCAAGAACAGCTGCCAACATGAGTAACATAGTAGCAGATAAAGATAACCTCTTAATGGTGAAGCAACTTAAATCACTTGATAAAAGCAAGTCTTGTAGTCCAGACTGTATACCAATTAGGTTCCTTTCGGAGTATGCTGATGCAATAGCTCCATACTTAACAACAATACAGCCGTTCAGGCAACGAAAGATCCGTACCCAAAGACTGGAAAGTTGCACAGATCACACCACTATTCAAGAAAGGCAGTAGGAGTAATCCACTAAATTACAGGCCTATGTCATTAACATCGATAAGCAGCAGGATTTTGGAACATACGTTGTGTTCGAACATTATGAATTACCTCGAATAAAACTATCTATTAACACCCAGTCAACAGGGATTTAGAAAATATCGTTCTTGTAAGACACAACTAGCTCTTTAATCGCACTAAGATTGAGTGCTACTGACAAGGGATTTGAGATTGATTCCATATTTCTGGATTTCCGAAATGCTTTTGACACTGTACCACACAAGCGGCTTGTAGTGAAATGGATTGCTTATGGAATATCGTCTCAGTTATGTGACTGGATTCGTGATTTCCTGTCAGAGAGGTCACAGTTCGTAGTAATTGACGGAAGGTCATCGAGTAAAACAGAAATGATTTCTAGCGTTCACCAAGGTGGTGTTATAAGCCCTTTGCTGTTCCTTATCTATATAAACGATTTGGGAGACATTCTGAGCAGCCGTCTTGGATTGTTTGCAGATGACGCTGCCGTTTATCGACTAGTTACGTCATCAGAAGATTAAAACAAATTGCAAAATGACTTAGAAAAGATATCTGAATGGCTAAAAAATTGGCAGTTGACGCTAAATAACGAAAAGTGTGAGGTCATCCACATGAATGCTAAAAGGAACCCGTTAAACTTCGGTTAAACGATAAACCAGTATAATCTAAAGGCCAGTATAATTTAAAGGCCGTAAATTCAACTTAATAACTAGGAATTACAATTATGAACAACTTAAATTGGAAGGAACACATAGAAAATGTTGTGGGGAAGACTAACCAAAGATTGCGTTTATTGACAGGACATGTAGAAAATTAAACAGATCTTCTAAAGAGACTGCCTACATACACTACGCTCGTTCGTCCTCTTTTAGAATAACGCTACGCGGTGTGGAATCCGTACCAGATAGTTACCAGACAGGACTGATGCAGTACATCGAAAAAGTTCAGAAAAGGGCAGTACGCTTTGTATTGTCGCGAAATACGGGAGAGAGTGTCACTGAAATGATACAGGATTTGGGCTCGACATCATTAAAACAAAGGTGTTTTTCGTTGCGGAGGAATCTTCTCAGTAAATTCCAATCACCAACTTTCTCCTCCGAATGCGAAAATATTTTGTTCACACCGACCTACATAGGGAAAAACGATCACCATGTAGATCTTCATTCTTTCCGCGTGCAGTACGAGATTGAAATAATAGAGAATTGTGAAGGTGGCCGATGAACCCTCTGCCAGGCACTTCATTGTGATTTGCAGAGTATCCATGTAGACGTAGATGAAAAAAGTCACCCAGGCGACGAACACATTTCTCCCGTCGGGAGACCAGTTTGTTGATACCGTCACAGTAGAATGTATGACTTTTCTCGAAGGTGTTGCTTAAGCTGTGGAATAAGATGTCGGATGGGGCGAAGTCGGGACTGCACGTTGGATGATAGATGACAGTGAACCCAAGACGTCGAATTGTTGATGTCGCCGCGCTCTTGTGTGGTCAGGCTGGAGGAGAGGGAACTCCATATGCAGACGAAGTTTTCTGCGCTTAGAAACTCCCCAGCACTCTGTTTCCAGGCACCCACATAATTGTCGTTGTACACCGCCATTTACACGGTTCAATTCGGAGCGCTGCAGCGGCAAAGGATAGCAACTTCTGTCGATTAGCTGACGATATTGAGACTGCCTGAAGACATTGTGACACATACAATTACAACAACGGAACTACATGAAATAATGGTTTATTTGGAACGCCAGGTAAGCCTGTGTGATCATGGTTCACATAAACGACAAACTAATCCGCTTCAAAAGAAAATGATTATTTCAATTTGTAAACTACTTTTTTCCAGCACCAGATAAACATTTGCGTGGGAAAGATATTTAATTTGTGTCTTTATAGGAAAACAGTTATAACGTGAGCGTTTCTAGGATTTAACCAGTTATCATTCTACTTTTTTCTGGATTTCCGGATGTTCTCTTATCCGAATGGCCCACGGCCGCACCGCAAGTCTGCTAAGCTGGAAAGTCGGCCGAGTAATATGTGTGACATGTAATACCTTTCTTTCTTTCTCTTTTTTTTTCAGTGTAGCCCGGACAAGCGTGCAGCACCAGTAGCAAGTTCCACCGCCGTGCGCATGGCTGTACACTAACTGTCCAGAGCGAAGGCGCGTGTCGCCGCCGTGAAAGTCACCCGGCGTTATCTGTAACAGGTTGCGCGCATCGGCGCGCTTCCGCCATTTGTGTCGCGGTCTACCAGCTCTGACCTGGCCAGTGCTCAACCTCTACCTAGGTACAGTGGAATCCCGTTCATCAGGACTGGGTACAGCCGTAGGTCATTTGGATGAACAGAAATCCGGAAATTCAGATAAAAAGTATTTCCAGAATGAGAGCACTTGCCCGCGAAAGGCAAAGGTCCCGAGTTCGAGTCTCGGTCCAGCACACAGTTTTAATGTGCCAGGAAGTTTCAAAAAGTATTTATTTTCAAGGAAAGACGCATATTAAATGTCGTTTCTACACAAATGTTTATCAGATATTGGGAAAAAAGGGAATTTTATTCGTTGAAATAATTAGTTTCTTTTGAAGTGGATTTGTTTGTCGTTTATGTGCAGCATGATCACACAGGATCACCTGGCATTCCGAATAAACCATACTCTGCGCATTGGCGTTTATATTGTCATAAGGTCCTCAGAGTGAGTCTCAATATCGTCAGCGAATCCATCACCACCATCGTCACTGTGTGCTAAGGAAGAAACGGCGATAATCATACAGAGGTTACTGGCGGTTCGCACCCTGTCATTCACGTGATTAACGCCTACGTCTGAACATTCTTGTAAATACTTCAACATTAAATCCAGCAGTAATGTTTTTGAACAATTCTCCTCTATCCATCCTGTGCAGTACATGAAACTTATTGTATGTGGGCAACTACTATTATAATACCTTCGTTCTCTTTGATGTCACTGTACACTCGTAAGGAATGGGGGCAGCTCCGTACCAGCTTGCTTGCTGATACCTTACCATGATACGTGTATGGCGCTTCGCGTAATTGAAATTTAATGATTGTCGTAGTGGATTGTTCCCTTCTGGAGTATCAAATAATGTACAGTTACTGCAATAAAAAGAAGATGTTGTGAAACTGAGATCCGGATTACTGACTTTTGGATAAGCGAGGTTCAACTGTACAGCTGTCCTCACATGGTACACGATTCTCGTCGCGGAACCTAACTGCTGTCTGTCGGGGTTGATGCTCCCTCTAAAACGACCTGGTAAAGCTCACGAAACATACTCTTCGCCGTTGTCGGCGATCTTATCGCTTTACAGCGGCACTTCTCGGCTGCTTCTGGCTCGTAAATCACATAGACTATGTGATCAAAAGTGTCCGGACACCTGGCTGAAAATGACTTACAAGTTTCTGGCGCCCTTCATCGGTAATGCTGGAATTCAATATGGTGTTGGCCCATCCTTAGCTTTGATGACAGCTTCCACTCTCGGAGGTTCAGGTGCTGGACGGTTTCTTCGGGAATGGCAGCCCGTTCTTCGCGGAGCTGCACTGAGCAGAGGACACGATGTTGCTCGGTGATGCCTGGCATCATGAAGTCGGCGTGTTCCAAAACATCCCAAAGGTGTTCTATAGGGTTCAGGTCAGGTCTCGGAGGGTAGGCCAGTCCATTACAGGGATGTTATTGTCGTGTAACCACTCCGCTACAAGCCGTGCATTATGAACAGTGCACGATCGTGTTGAAAGATGCAGTTGCCATCCCCGAAATGATGTTCTACAGTGGGGAGCAAGAATGTGCTTAAAACATCAATCTAAGCCCGTGCTGTGGTAGTGCCATGCAAAACAACAAGGGGTGCAAGCCCCTTACATGAAAAACAAGACCACACCATTGTACTGTTGGCGCTACACACTCTGGAAGATGACGTTCACCGGGCATACGCCATAGCCACACCCTGCCATCGGATCGTCGCATTATGTGCCGTGATTCGTCACTCCACACAACGTTTTTCCACTGCTCAATTGTCCAATGTTTACACTCCTTACACCAAACGAGGCGTCGTTTAGCATTTACCGGCGTGATGTGTGGCTTATGAGCAGCCGCTTGACCGACCATAAAATCCAAGTTTTCTCACCTCCAGCCTAACTGTCAAAGTACTTGCAACAGTGGACCCTGACGCAGTTTGGAACTCCTGTGTGATGGTCTGGATAGGCGTCTGCCTATTACATATTACGACCCTCTTCAAGTGTCGGCGGTCTCTGTCAGTCAACAGGCGAGGCCGGCCTGTACGCTTTTGTGCTGTACGTGTCTCCTCAAGTTTCCACTTCACTCTCACGTCGGAAGCAGTGGACCTAAGGATGTTTAGGAATGTGGAAATCCCGCGTACAGAGGTATGACAAGTGACACCCTACCACCTGACCACGTTGCAAGTCCGTGAGTTCCGTGGAGCGTCCCATTCTGCTCTCTTACGATGTCTAATGACTACTGAGGTCGCTGATACGGAGTACCTGGCAGTAGGTGGCAGCACAATGCACCTAATATGATAACCGCATGTTTCTGGTGGTGTCCGGATACTTTTGATTACATAATGTAATTTCTTACTGCAATGGACGCGCATAAATTAAGCTGCGTTATCGCTGTTAGCAATTATTGAAGAAGAGAGAAGAAAATCGCGAAGAAGATTCGGATTAGTCAGTGGCTTTAACAGCGAATCGCTGGTAGAGGAGCACGACATAATCCTGTACCGCGATCTGAGGTACATACTAGAAAAAGTTATTCGTTAACTCAAGTACTCTTCATCTCGTTTCCGGTTTTCAATTGAATGTAGTTACAGTACGGTGTCCGCTGTTAGTTGCACATGCATATTATCCATACTTTCGATATTGCATTGATTGCCAACACACTGTAGTAATGTACTCGTCATATGGATTTTAAGATCGAGATTCGTTTCGTCATTTTCAAAATATTTCGTACTTGCATTTGAATGGAAGGGAGAGTTTTTCGAAGCTGCTCACCATCACTGCAAAAGATATTATCCGGCAAGATCCGTACTTGAGGCAGGCCATACAACCAAAAAATAGGTTATATATATTTTACAGAAAGTTTCATAATAACAAAGACCTCCATGTGGAAATTGTGTTTACTTTCTTTCTGACCGGCAGTCATGTTAAGATTTCTACCCACTGGGGAAACATTCCGGTTATCGGTCTATGCAACGAGAATTGCAACGTATACATTATTTATAATTGATAACATAAACGATTGCAAAGAATACTTCTATTTAGTTAATAAAACAGACCAAGAATCTTTTTCAGAAAACAGGAGGTGAAAAAAATTGGGAGGATGTGGACGCAAGCCACCTGCATTTACTCTTCATAGCTCACGACGCTACCAACTACGCTTTCGCTTTTACATGATGGCTGGGCCTCCGTCCGTGGTATACGCTGCGTAAAGATTGCATCTACAAATGTCATCATTTGATATTTAACAATGACAAATTGTACCAAAACTATGTGCATTTGATTAATCGTTGTGCATCAGCATTGAAATGGTATACTTTCATAGTATTCTAATTGTAACACTAAAATCATTAACTACGGGATCCTTTGACTGCCGATATGTAGGTTACTGTCACGTTGTTATAACAAAATGTTGCTAAAACCACGCATTTTCGAGAGATCCTCAATTTACTGATGCCTTTCAACAGCTAGTATTCTTAATTTCCTTCATCATATTAGATGTTTTTGGAAAGCCTGCAACTGTGTCATTAATGGTTAAAACAGTGATAACTGCGCCAGTTATTTATTTCTTGTTGCTTAACACAACGGGGTTTGATAATGTTGGAATGTGCCATTTTCTGCCGAAGGACGGCATACGTCGTACTACGAGGTGCAACTAACTTTGTACAGCATTCCTGTGAAAGTGAAACATACTAATAATGTGTCGCGAGTACACTGCTGCGACTAAGAGTTAGTTTTGACATGTCGGAGCAGGCTGGTTGTGCTTGTGGTGTTTCAGTTTTGTTCTTCAACAAACGCAAATTTTATAAAGATGACTATTTTACACGCAAAGCTGGGCTACTCGAGTCTAACCCAGGCAAGCTATGGAACAGCTGACAATTCTTGTACATGTTGCTTGTACATGTTGTCTTTGTAACACCTGCTGTACAATTGGAAATAATGGGCTTTGACACAACTGGCTATTCGGATTCTTATTACAGTCATCTTGCGAGATTATGATTTACAACTTGGCTTCCTGACTCTTCACGATGAACTATGTAACTCATTAAGCCGTAGTCTTGTTGGTCCACATCACGAATGCATGTAACTGCTTGACTACTGCCAATGGCGCTAGTTTTTACTGCATATTGTCCGCGTTTTTGCGGTTGGATGATGTGAAGATGGCTATGGAAAGGAACTGAAACTAGTCAACGTACTTGTATAATTGTATAAGAAAAAAATTGCGATCTAACCATTAAAAGTTTTTTTTCCGTAAGTTTGCTGACGAGGTTGTAATTCTGTAATGGCGAAGGACAACTGAACGTCAACAGAAGGGAAAGATCATCTTTCATCAGACAGTAGAAAATGCTTTTACGATGGTTACGATGGAAGAACCGAGGAACTTTAAGCCTGAATTGTTGTAACATCACCCATTTTCACAGGATTTGGTACTTAGTGACTTCTATTTGTTGCCCATACCTAAACGAAAAACGATTAACTTCTCATGGTCGTGGTTCAAAGTCATGTAGAATTTTTTAAAGGATATCATATTCGCTGTTGACGGTGCAAACCATTTATTTCACAATTGCAGTTTCGGCCATTGGACAATTTTCAAGTGGTACTGGAAATGATTTTGCTTCAGCACGCCTCAGACTTTAAAATCCTCCTATATGTATACATGTATCGTCAAAAATAGGCCTTTTCACTGTAGAAATACGGTTACATCAGATGAGTGTTAAGTTCTATACAGCCTGACGGTGTGGCCTAGCGGTTCTAGGCGCTTCAGTCTGGAACCACGCGACCGCTACGATAGCAGGTTTGAATCCTGCCTAGGGCATGGATGTGTGTGCTGTCCTTAGGTTAGTTAGGTTAAGTAGTTTTACGTCTAGGGCACTGATGACCTCAGATGTTAAGTCCCATAGTGCTTATTGTTAGAGCCATTTGAACCATTTTTGAACACAAGGTCGTGTCAGGGGACCAAAGACCGAACAGAGTTTGCGGCAGTTTTGCCAGAAAGCGAGACATGAGGGTGTCGTGTGTGTTTTCCAGAAAGAGTTGGCCAAGAGAGGGAAGCGTGCGACCCGCCGGCCTCCAGGCCCTGGGAACGACCTCGGGCCGCTTCGCACGACCCCAGGGCCGAGGCGCGACGACCTCGCCTCTGGCTCTGCCGACGCCACCGAGCTGAGGGGTTTCGCTAATCGGAGACCTCTCAGCTGCCTATTGCGGCTGCCTCTTGTTCACGTCCCGCATGTTTTAATCATCTTAATTACAAGTAGCCTCAATGGCTATCCTACATTGGTGTGCCGGCCGGTGTGGCCGAGTGGTTCTGGCGCTTCAGTCTGGAACCGCGCGACCGCTACGGTTCGAATCCTGCCTGGGGTATGGATGTGTGTGATGTCCTTAGGTTAGTTAGGTTTAAGTAGTTCTAAGTTTAGGGGACTGATGGCCTCAGATGTTTGAGTCCCATAGTGCTCAGAGCCATTTGAACCATTTGACATTGGTGTCACAGTTGGCGAAGCACTTCCATAGATAACAAGCAGTTGTCGAACTGTTTGAGAAGCTGCATTCGTACTCTGGAAGAGCTGCTTCAGGAGTTATTCTGTTCATTCAGTTTACGGATTCCCTGAATCACACCAGGTAAAGCCATTGCTGACGTTACTTCCAGTACTGTTTCTGAATTCTGTCTCTTGTGAGCTCGCTGACGACAGGACGCTAAAGATTTATTAATGATCAGTAACCCTCCACCCCTAATTCTTCAAAGAATTGGAGTCCACAATATAAAACTTCATATCTTCTGAACTATGTATCGTACAGTGATGTAACTGTACAGGTTACTCAGCGGTATACGTGGGTAGTGTCTCCAAAGATGTGCTGCGAATAGAGTTAGTGGCACAGAAGCAATAAATTAAAACGTCATCCCTTGTGTTGCAGTTATGAACAGCTAAAATGTTGTAAGCGATAAACTGTTTTCCCTTTATCATTTTGTGTGTGTGTGTGTGTGTGTGTGTGTGTGTGTGTGTGTGTGTGTGTGCGGGGTCAGAGAGAGTGTCAGCGAGAAAAAGGTTCTTTAAGGTTTAAATTATAAATTATGTGCGAAGTTTGTTAGAATCGCTAAGTCCTCTCATTCTCAAATACTGGACGAAAATATAAGAGGTCGTTCAAATGAAAACCACAAAAATGGAAAAAATATGCAAACTGTTTATTATTTCAAAAGTAATTGCAGTAAGTCTTAAAAAAATTTTCAACTGTGGGACAAGACGGTCAGTGCGATCATGAAAAATGTTTGAGGTTGCCAAGCGAACCATGATTGTACCGAAGCGTCACCTCCTCGTCCGAAGTAAATCGACAGCCACGAATTTCCACAGGTTTCAAAAATATGAAAATCTTATGGGTAGTGATCGGGGATGAGCAGCCCCACTTGTTGCCAAAGTTCTTTCGAGTATGCTGCAGAAGTTTTCGCTGGGAAGCCTTTACACATCCTCCATACACCCCAAATCTCTACCCATGCAACCGAGCGAGGTGGCGCAGTGGTTAGCACACTGGACTCGCATTCGGGAGGACGACGGTTCTAACCCGCGTCCGGCCATGCTGATTTAGGTTTTCCGTGATTTCCCTAAATCGCTTCAGGCAAATGTCGGGTTGGTTCCTTTCAAAGCGCACGGCCGACTTCCTTCCCCATCCTTCCCTAATCCGATGGAATCGATGACCTCGCTGTTTGGTCCCAATCCACAAATCAACCACGCAATCTTCCTTATTTTTGGAGCCCTGAAGTAAGACATTCGCGAGCGTCAATTTGCTTCGGGCGAAGGCGTGAATGCCTGTGTACATTCATCGTTCCGCAGTCAACCGCAAACATTTTTCCATGAAGACACTGACCGTCTTGACTCACAGTGGAGAAAATCTATTAAGAGTTAATGGCGATTACTTGTGAGATAATAAACAGTGTACTTCACTTTTTACCATCTGTCTCGTTTTCGTTTGACTACCTGTCATAGTTTGGATAATTTGCGTTCTGAGACTTACGTTGCCTGAAGACATACACAGTTTCTAACTATAATACTTGACTTATTGAGTTAAACCGTTAAACAAAGGTTACAGCTCTTAATTAGCAGATTATGACAGTATTTAAAATTTTTAAAGTCAGTCAACAACTGAATGAAATATTGAAAATCATATTTCTTTTTGGCCCTGGATCTTGCTCTGGATTAGCAGTACAGTAACATAGACAGTCTGTCATAAGTCTGCATGTATCTAATTGACGCTTTATATTTTCAGAGAATAGAAATTCAGCATATTCAGCTCTGACGTTGTCAAACGTTCACTGCGGTGAACTTCAGCCACTCAGATAACCCGTTTAAGTAGTATTCCATAACCAGCCAAAGGCACGCCCTAGTCATATGGTAAAGCCGGCCGGTGTGACTGAGCGGTTCTAGTCGCTTCAGCCCGGAACCGCGCGACTGCTACGGTCGCAGGTTCGAATCCTGCCTTGGGCATGGATGTGTGTGAAGTCCTTAGGTTTAAGTAGTTCTAAGTTCTAGGGGACTGATGACCTCAGATGTTAAGTCCCATAGTGCTCAGAGCCATTTGAACCATTTTTTTAGATAGTAAATAACACATTTCCCTATACTAGCCGGATCGAAATGAAATTATTTGCAGTGGAGCAGAGCTGGTAACGGAAAGCGGCGATGCTGTCGCTTCGCGTTAGCGTACATGCCATATGGCTGCTGCAGCAACACCTGTGTAATTTTTATTGCCAGGCTCCTCCGCCTACGTGCGACGTCGAGTTCCCTTTGCAAGATCACAATAGCTTAATCACTTGTCTATGAACTACCGCATATAGCTTGAGGCAGTCTGTTCATTAAATTAAACATGCTTCACAGAGCAAAAAAGGAAACAAATCACACTAGTTACCACCACGCCGCAAATACAATTTGCATTTACCCTGTTATGTCTGGCACCTGCAAAAGAAACACTGTGTGGCAGCAGTGAACAAAACAGCCGGTGTGACCAAGCTCGTTCGCTGATCGAGGTTTTTATGGTAGCTGTTCAATAAATCACTAACTGTCAGTCATTTTGTTATTCCCACCAAAGTATTTTTTATATTGAATAGCTCGCTCTACAATCTGCGTTCTCCCATATGAGCCGCCTATGATATGTCTACTAGCGACGTAAGCTTCAGTCTCTTTCAAATATGACAAATTCTCTGTTGATCACCAAGCAACTCTAACACCTTAGGATGTCATGGGAAGATTTTCTTCATCACGACTCCACTCTTGTTATTCGACTGAAACATTTATTGATTTATTTAACTGGGCTCGATTGGAGCCGTTAGGTCACTTCTTACTTTAGCCCAAAAAATAAATGTGTATTTTTGGGAACAAAAAAGAATACTTGACGTACAACAAACAAGCACCAGAATTCATGGAGACGAAATGTAGCAAAATCACAGTAAAAATATCTCGGTGAAACTATTAATGAAAATGGAATCCAGTCAAAAGCAAAAGAAATTAAATGCCGAAAGATGGAAACTGCTTATCGACTTACCCAAATATGTACAACAAGAAGTATGTCTCTTGACACACAAAACTAAGACATTACGATACAGTAATTAAACTACAAACCATCTGTGGATCAGAAACACCAATCTTGATCAGAGAAGCACACGCTGAAAAAATTGAGAAAAAGGAACGCAAAGTCGTAAGAAAAATTCTAGGCGCAAAACTTGTAGAGTAACAATACCAACTCGACACAAACAGGAATTTAAACAATACACAAATATCGAAATTGACATTAGAAAACGTAGGTTAAGATTCTATGGACACATTAAAAGAATGAACAGCAACTGACTTAGAAAACAGTTAGGCGAAGTCTTTGACATCATTTTTAAAGCCAAAACGAATAAGATGAAATGAACTGACGAAATCAAAACTGTTTTGAAATTAATGAGATTTATTCCAGATGTTCAAAACCACGAAATCTTCCGTCCAAAATCCCCAAACGGCAGGTTGACCAAGAGGAAAAACCAAAGAATAAGACTAAAGCAAATGGGATGAACAGATAAAGGAAGGGCACAAGAAGAGAATGAAAGAAATATGGACATAAAGGAAGGCAGATGCCAACCTCCAAATACTTTGCGTATCCCTAATGGTCTTATTCGCAAATAATAAAATAATAACAATACAGAATCGATCTGCTTGATTGGATCCAAGACACTAACATGACATAATATGCCATAAAGGAGAGGGAAGTCTCTTGACAAATAGAGGCAGTATATTGTAATTCCTTGTTGGATTTGACAGGTGTGTGACCTAGCATTGGAATGATAGGGTACGCCAACAATAATGCGATCCTAGGTGACAAATGGATACGGAGGACTTATTGCCAAGGCTAAGAAGGTTGTGATAAAGTTCTAACAGACAACAGCAGGTATGGATGCTGACTCATTCAATGTAATATCAAAACTGAGACGTAGAACAAGTTGAAACAAGTCTGAAGACAGAAGTTTCTATATGGTTAGTAGCCAAGCCGCTGCAGAATTTAATCATTGACGTAAAATAGTTGCATTCCTTGGTTAAAAGAGGAGAGTTAGAGCAGAGTCGGTAGCTCCAATAGCGGCTGTCCGAGATCAGGCTTTGATGACCCTTTAAGTACCTCAGGAGTTTACAAAATCGCTTGCGATAGTTGCTCAGTTTTTTATATCAGACAAACCAGTAGAGCTTTTAACACAAAATACAAGGAACACCTGCTAAGGAAGTAAGGTACTAATGTTCATAATCCTACTTTCGTAGATCAATTATTAATATCGGGACACAATCCAAAGAGAATAGACGAAATGACGATTCTTCATAGAAAGTAAAAGGGTGGAAACTTGATATCTTATAAGAAGTTGAACTCTTTAGACATATGCTCATCTTAAAGAACAACAACAGATACGAAACAAAAGGTTTTTTTTAACGCATTTAAACACTTGCTCGCAAATTTGTATGCTTTGGCTCCTGCTTCCGTTCTCTTCCATTTCGGTACCGTTGTTTCTGCCTTTCCTTTATGAACTCTGTACTTGCTGATTGCACGCCAGAAGGCACTCTATAACCACTTTCTGTTTGGCAGTGTTTATGTAAAGCACATTTCTCCCTTTTTGCTTGTTGTAAAAAATCCTGCTACAATACGTTCTTTATTTTAAGCTTGTGTTTCTAATTAATCATTTTACTCATTTTTGCTACTTATTGTTGCAGTCAGTAATGGTTCAAATGGCTCTGAGCACTATGGGACTTAACATTTATGGTCATCAGTCCCCTAGAACTTAGAACTACTTAAACCTAACTAACCTAAGGACATCACACAACACCCAGCCATCACGAGGCAGAGAAAATCTCTGACCCCGCCGGGAATCGAACCCGGGAACCCGGGCGTAGGAAGCGAGAACGCTACCGCACGACCACGAGATACGGGCGCAGCCACTAATATAAAAATTATTTTATTACTTTTGTATCTTTTATACATCCTGTTTTTTATGTCGCGTACAGTTATTTAGTTTAAAACATCTAAATATGTACATACTGGTGTATTACTGTAACATTTGCGTATTTACACTCCTGGAAATTGAAATAAGAACACCGTGAATTCATTGTCCCAGGAAGGGGAAACTTTATTGACACATTCCTGGGGTCAGATACATCACATGATCACACTGAGAGAACCACAGGCACATAGACACAGGCAACAGAGCATGCACAATGTCGGCACTAGTACAGTGTATAACCACCTTTCGCAGCAATGCAGGCTGCTATTCTCCCATGGAGACGATCGTAGAGATGCTGGATGTAGTCCTGTGGAACGGCTTGCCATGCCATTTCCACCTGGTGCCTCAGTTGGACCAGCGTTCGTGCTGGACGTGCAGACCGCGTGAGACGACGCTTCATCCAGTCCCAAACATACTCAATGGGGGACAGATCCGGAGATCTTGCTGGCCAGGGTAGTTGACTTACACCTTCTAGAGCACATTGGGTGGCACGGGACACATGCGGACGTGCATTGTCCTGTTGGAACAGCAAGTTCCCTTGCCGGTCTAGGAATGGTAGAACGATGGGTTCGATGACGGTTTGGATGTACCGTGCACTATTCAGTGTCCCCTCGACGATCACCAGAGGTGTACGGCCAGTGTAGGAGATCGCTCCCCACACCATGATGCCGGGTGTTGGTCCTGTGTGCCTCGGTCGTATGCAGTCCTGATTGTGGCGCTCACCTGCACGGCGCCAAACACGCATACGACCATCATTGGCACCAAGGCAGAAGCGACTCTCATCGCTGAAGACGACACGTCTCCATTCGTCCCTCCATTCACGCCTGTCGCGACACGACTGGAGGCTGGCTGCACGATGTTGGGGCGTGAGCGGAAGACGGCCTAACGGTGTGCGGGACCGTAGCCCAGGTTCATGAAGACGGTTGCGAATGGTCCTCGCCAATACCCCAGGAGCAACAGTGTCCCTAATTTGCTGGGAAGTGGCGGTGCGGTCCCCTACGGCACTGCGTAGGATCCTACGGTCTTGGCGTGCATCCGTGCGTCGCTGCGGTCCGGTCCCAGGTCGACGGGCACGTGCACCTTCCGCCGACCACTGGCGACAACATCGGTGTACTGTGGAGTCCTCACGCCCCACGTGTTGAGCAATTCGGCGGTACGTTCACCAGGCCTCCCGCATGCCCACTATACGCCCTCGGTCAAAGACCGTCAACTGCACATACGGTTCACGTCCACGCTGTCGCGGCATGCTACCAGTGTTAAAGACTGCGATGGAGCTCCGTATGCCACGGCAAACTGGCTGACACTGACGGCGGTGGTGCACAAATGCTGCGCAGCTAGCGTCATTCGACGCCCAACACCGCGGTTCCTGGTGTGTCCGCTGTGCCGTGCGTGTGATCATTGCTTGTACAGCCCTCTCGTAGTGTCCGGAGCAAGTATGGTGCGTCTGACACACCGGTGTCAATGTGTTCTTTTTTCCATTTCCAGGAGTGTATATAGTAGAGCGTTTATCACGCCATTAGTGCCAAGTAGGTGGCGGTGGCGCGGTCTACACTCTGATAATCTGGCATCGTCACTAGTTGCTAAACGTCCAGTCTAATGTCTGCTCTTTCAACATCCTGTACGTGTTGTAAAAATTTTTACTACTTCCATGGAGTACTTAATTTCATATTTTCTGCTGTTTGATTGGAACTCCTCAACTCATCATGTACGTTTACAGTTTTAACATCATGGAATTTATGTAAGTACCAGTTGTGTTCCATGTTCTCCTTTTCACTGAGGTCAAGTATTAACTATTTTAGACGTTTATTTAATGAAACTCTTGAATGTTATAGTTGATATCCTTCTGAAGAAAATACCCTTAGTGGTATCGAAACGAGGTCAAGGTCTTTAGATTTTACTTCTGCAACGGGTTGGCTACTCACTTTTTGTATTGAATATTTATTTACGGTTGCTGCTGTCAGATGCACCTCCACAAAAAATAGCGAAAACTTCTCAAGACGATAGCTATCTACTATCTGAAAAGACTCAAACGGCGAGTAATGTAATACAAAGCCGTGCTATCTTGACGAATAACGAGAACCTCAAGAGGCAGAGCTCTAGGAGTACCAGAGATTTCCCACAAATTGTACGGCCAGGCACGTAAGGCAGTCACAACAGCTGGACGCCGCACAATCCTGTAGTATTGGCAAATACGAGGCGTATTCAGCAAGTAATGCAATACATTTTTTCTGAAAGGGTGTTCCTTATTCTTTTAGCTACAAAACCATATTTTTCAACATAATCTCAGATCAATACGACGGCCATACGCCACCTGACTAGGAGGGTCTTTATGCCCCGTGATACCATTCTACTGGTCGACATCGGACCCTATGTCCTGCTGCAGCAATAACGTCCCCACCATCCACGTGCAGTTTCCCAAGGAGTGCATCCTTCAATGGGCGAAACACGTGGAAGTAGGAAAGTGCGAGATCTAGGCTGTAGGGTGGATGAAGAAGAACAGTGCAATGAAGTTTGTTAGCTCCTCTCTGTTGCCGCAGATTTGTGTGAGGCCTTGCGTTGTCATGGAGAAGGAGAAGTTCGTTTGAATTTTTGTGGCGACCAACAGGCTGAAGTCGGTTCTTCAATTTCCTGAGGGTTGCGCAATACACTTTAGAGTTGATCATTGGGCCATGAGAGAGGACATCAAACAGAATAACCCCTTCAGAGTTCTTGAACACCGTTGCCATCATTTTACTGGCTAAGTGTGCGTATTTGAACGTTGTCTTCGGAGGAGAGATGGTGTGGCGCCACATGTTTCTGGTTCGAAGTGATGAACCAATGTTTCATCGTCTGTGATGGTGTCACGATCAGCCTCATAATGCGCAAGTAATTCCGCATAAATGTTCCTTCGTTGCTCTTTATGAATGCTCTTCTGTTAGGCGACGTGGATCCAACGGGCACACCTTTGAAAAAAAATGTTCAAATGTGTGTGAAACCTTATGGGACTTAACTGCTAATGTCATCAGTCCCTAAGCTTACGCACTACTTAACCTAAATTATCCTAAGGGCAAACACACACACACACCCATGCCCGAGGGAGGACTCGAACCTCCGCCAGGACGAACCGCACAGTCCATGACTGCAGCGCCTTGAACCGCTCAGCTAATCTCGCGCGGCACACCTTTGAATACCGTACAACAAATACACGAGTGATCAACAATGCCATTAGAGACGTCATGTTGTGTAGAGAGATGTTTTTTGCGACTTGTCGGTCACCTCGAATGAGAGTGTCCGCACGTTCCAACATTTCAAGAGTCACAACTGTGACCAGCCAACCGGTACGCGGGAGTCGTACAGGTTAAAGCGACCTCGTTGCGATTCGCCAAACTACTCTCGGCAAACTACTCACCGCACTTTTGTTCACTGCCAGGTTTTAGTAGACGTTCTCCAAGCGCCTGTGAATATCTGCGATGCTCTGGTTTTCCACCGAAAGAAATTCAATGACAACACTCTGCTTGGAACGCACCTACGTTAAAGGCTACGTATAGCGCCACCTATCGGAGCTTCATGAAACTATAGGAGATGAAGCATGAATATTCCTCGATGCCCCATAGCAAATTCCGCATTTTTTGAACATAAATTGGTCGAAGAAAAAAAGTGTTGTATTACTTATTGAACGCCCCTCATATAATATCGAAAGGAAGTACGTATTATTTTACTCAGCCAATGAAAGATCACAACTTAATCGATGTCTGCAATCCCTTGTTATCGGAATACTAATGCTAAGGCGACTCAGAAGAAACTAAAATACAAGCATTTGGTAAGTCGAATATGGAACGTAAAAGCAGATGTCATGAAAGGCATCATTGGTGGGCTGGGATAAACACCAAATAATTTGAAATGCACTTTGTCTAAAATTCTAAGAAGTAGTAAAGACAATGAAATAAAAGATATAGAGTTGTTGAGAACCGTCTATATCTCACGTAAACTATTGGGAAAGATCTTAGATCTCCAGGCCTACTCCTTTGGGAACTAGTCACGGGTTCGATTCCCGGCGGGGTCATGGATTTTCATCTGCCTCGAGATGACCGGGTGTTTGTGTTGTCCTTATCATTTCATCATCATTCGTGAAAGTGCCGAGATTGGACTGAGCAGATGTTGGGAAATTGTACGGGCGCTGATAACCGCGCAGTTGAGCGCCTCCAAAGCAAACATCATCAACATCATCATCATCACCATCAACAACAACAACATCCTTTGGAAGCTAGAAGCAATTTGGAGTAAACCTGACTATATTTAACAATGTAATCTCTGTTATAAAAAACAAAAACGGCGAAACTCTGATTTGATGCAGCTCCCCATGCTATTTAATCCTGAAAAACATTTTTAAAAGCGATTTCCAGCAGCTGTGATTTTTTTTTAACATGATTGTCACACAGCTGTTTAATTACCCTTTATTACAACTGTTGGTTTCAGTTTACAGCATAATCACGGTATCAGCTGTTAATCATATGTCAAATCACAGTATCTGATAAGAAGTATCCGGACACTTATTAATGGATATTAATATGAAGTGTGTACACCCTTCGCCTTCATGACGCCTTGAGCTCTGCTGGGGACAGATTCAAAGAGGTGTCTGAATGTCTGCGGTGGAATGGCAGATAATTCTTCCCCAAGAGCCGAAACCAGAGAACATACTCATGTTGCACTCGGGGTCTAATGCGAAGACGACGTTCTGACTCATCCCAACTCACTGAGTTCATATCGGGACTGTGGGCAGGTCAGCCCATTTCGGAAATATTACCCATAAATATTTTCTTGGTTCAAATGGTTCTGAGCACTATGGGACTCAACATCTGAGGTCATCAGTCCCCTAGAGCTTAGAACTACTTAAACCTAACTAACCTAAGGACATAACACGAATCCATGCCCGAAGCAGGATTCGAACCAGTGGTCGGGCAGTTCCAGACTGAAGCGCCTAGAGCCGCTCGGCCACAGTAGCCGGCAAATATTTTCTTAACCGTCGCTTTCAACTCTCACTTAAACTGATTACGAGAGCCCGTTCTCACGTGGGAGAAGGGCAGAGATGTACCACCTGCAATAGGCTTACACCTAATAACGCTTCAGATTGCAACGACTAACGTTTGTCTTGGTCCTGATTGTTGAAAGGTATTGTGTCTTGCGTTTCCTGGTGGGTTTCATACACGTTCCCCATTACGTTCTAGTGCGTGATCAAACATATCCATACCAGTGAGACGTATGAAAAGTGTACAACCAGAACCCTAATCATATAGCCACATTCGTTGTCTACGTTTTGGTACGATTGCATCCAGATCTGAGGATGAAAGCAGAATATCAAGCATCACATACACACAACTCATCAGAGTCATTATAACCTACAAGATGACACTAGGGGCAAATATCGCTCTTTGTAAGTGATGATGGCAATGCATGTAGCATAAACATCTGGAGAGCTTCAACATTCGACTGAGTATTCAAAGAAGAAAATCAGCTCCGGTAGGAAAAGTACGAGTGAGTTGCTACTTGGAAATGTAAAGGTGCGTCACGTTTCACACGAGATACAGAGGATTAGGAACTGGGTGCCTGCCTTGTGTCGTTTTCCTTGAGGGAACTCCGTTTCGCAAGTGTAGCGGCCGACAAGGTCGAGTTGGAGCCATTGTGAGCCGTGGGAGCGGGGTGCGAAGCACGTCAACAGTGCCCCCTCAGTCATTCACTACTGGTGACTCTGCCTGTCGTGAGACACGTGATGTCTGTCGGTGGCCGTCGCACTTAATTAGCTGCCTCTCGTATCTCGGCAAGTGCTCTACGCGTGCCTCTGTGACCACTTTGCCACTGTGTTGCGCCCATATTAATTAATTAATTTCTATGCTCAATCCCCCTGTAGTAAAACGCTTTATACGAGTATGAGGTAACTTCCAGGTCACATCAGACACATCGCCGTACAGTGGGAAGTTTTATCTAAATCACTACAAGCTGCGACGCCAAGTCTCACGTGTTGTTATCTGTTATTTGAGTGCGAGGCTACAATTATTAGATGGGCAGTGGCCGTTTTGGTGTGTTGCCTCTTGATCAAAACTAAGAACGTTGTTCATTTCGAAATAATCCGCATTCCAGCTTTTTAAATTGTGTACTATGCGTATTGTCTATGAGCCTTTTACAAAGCCATTGCAGAAAAACTTCGGTAGCAGTTTCGTATGGATTCATTTTCTGAGTAGATGGAAAATAGTGTTCGATGGCAAATAGTGTTCGTTGATATCTGATTTGATTAGTTCTTTGAAGCTGAATATAGTGCGTATAGGAGAAAGTAGGATGGAACCCCAATTGGGTATTTTCTTCTCCAGATTGTAACACACTGCTGTAGTGGGTTAAGGGGAGAAGATACCTCCTGTCTCTGCCATGTTGAATTCACCGTTTTCAATGTACCTTATCACATGAAGTTTTAACAGTAGAACACTTGTTTTTTCACGTACATTTGTCCTGTTTGGCAACACGCTGACTTTTTTAGTGTACTAAAATTGTAATTTTGAAATATGTTCTAATAATGACCCATTTTCAGTCAAATTTTTAAAATAAACCAGATCGTAGTTTCCTTTATGATATAGCTAGAAAAGTAAAAAAAAAGGTCAGTTCATGCTCATGTTCTAGGACAATTGACTGCTATAATTTCGTTGTTCTGGAAAAAAGGATTTCAGTGAAGAGGTACATTAGATTAAAATAAAAGTTACCGGAAATAGAATTTAAGATTTTCTTGCACTCACAGAGAGTTTAATTCATTCCTGCTACGCATTCATCATTTAAATTCACAACTTCTTACACTGCATCTGTCATAGATTACTCTGGCACTGATTTACAAACAGAATGCAGTAAAGAATTATATTTCTTCAGTTTTGTGGGAGGGCTTGTTAAGTTCATAATGGCACATAAAGTTTTCCATGCTGTTAACGCCTTTCCAGTAGTTTGAATACCAAACACAAACCTAATATTTGTTTTCATTATATTCACTCCTTCCTTTCCACAAGGTCCTGCAGAGCTTCTCCTATCAACTTTGAAGGTCGATCTCGGCTTTTCTTTGCTCAGAAAAAAAAAAATCGCGCATGTTACGTTATTACTGTAGAAAACAACTGAGTGCAAGACAACAAACAGTATAGCTTTTAACTGAAAGCTCAAATCAGCAGAAAAATTGTCCCTAGGATTATGAAATTAAAGACGAGAGGTCAGACAGCAACAGTGGGAGGATCGAATTCTGAAAGCTGCCATTTAAACTGACATTTAGGCCCTTCGATAAGGATTTGGTCTCAAATCCTTTTATATTTGCACAAAGCATATGCCAAACAATCATAATCTACAGCAAAAGTAATTTTATATTTTCATTATTTTAAATGTATAGTACCTTCTCGAACATCTCTGCAGTGTCTCACAGAGTAGAGCAATTTGACACTGCTGATGGATGATATGATGTTGTGCCTGGATGCTCCCGAAATTTGAATTTTGTGCACAAATGTTACAGGTACATTGAAATATCGCTACATGTATCCCCATACATCCTACCCGAATCAGTGTGGCAATTGAAGTCGGAGTGGTCTGGGTAATTTTCATGGTCATATTACTCTTGTGTCTCCGTGAACTTGCGGTTTTGCCACTGTTGACCTGAAAGCGCAGCATGTTTGTATAAATTTTTGTTTTAAATTTGAGAATGCCCTAAATGTTGAAGAAAGCTTTTGGAAACAAAACATTATGTCAAAGACAGGTTTAAGACTGCTATAAGCGTTTAAAAAACGGTCGAACATCGGCTTATGACGACCTTTCCGTTCCGCCGTCGATTAGCCTCACACTAGGAAATGTTCAGAAAGTGAGGGGCCTGATTATGCAAGATCGTAGAGAGAACGTCCAAGATCTCTGCAGAACCTCGGGAATAAGTTATGATAGCTGCGAACGTATTCTGTCAGAAGAAGAAAAGGATAGCGGCCAATTTTGCTTCAAGACGATCCAAACTCGGCTTCAAAGGTTTGTCACTTTCGACGAAACTTGGGTTTATGCCTGTGAACTGAAACTAAGCAGCAATCATCGCAATGACGGAATTCTTCAGCTCCGCCAAAAAAGTTCAAGTCAGCAGCATCATTAAGTTCTTGTGTTTCTGATACGGATCGGACCGTTTTTGAGTTCATCCGTTTTTGAGAGACATGAGAAGGAAACATCTACAGAAGTGGCGTACGGACTACTGGCTATTCCACCATGATCATTCACGACCGCATACGTCCTACATTACTTTGAAATTTTTTGACTAAAAATAAACTGACAGTTGTTCCCCATCCACCGTACTCGTGACTTAGCTCCGCGTGGCTTCCTGCTCCTGAACGCACAACAAAGGAAGACTTCCATGATACATTTTAAAAGTGCCGGAAATTGTGGTATCGGTGTATTCACTCCCAAGGAGACTACTTTGAAGATGCAGAATAAGGTCTCGGTAACACGTAATAACTGTACTTTTTGATGTCACATGGTTTGTCAGTCGGCTTGATTGTGACGTCCTTAGTGCATTTCAAGAAGAGTTGTATGTGAGACGGCAGCGGTGTTCACAATCTCCCTTTCTCTCATTCCAAACTCGCCCATAACAATACCAACACGACAGTACACTTGCCCAAGTATTTATTACAGTCATACGGCACAGATACACACGTAGGACACTACGGTCAGGAAAGAAGACTGAACCTGTCTGTGTTTCTTTTCTTCTTGCTACGAGTCATAAAATCTTCAAATTCATGTCTAAGTGTGTACCGCACTCCTCACTTGCAAGGGATGTGGCAAGCATATGATTTACGAAAAGGGCAAATGGCCTTCGCAAACCCGAACGTTGCACACGTTCTCATGGTACTTCCACAGATAATCTGTAAATTTCTCTAGGTTTCTATTCTTTACCTGCATTCACTATTCTTTTCACGATTTCCTTCGAAAAGTGGTTGGAAATTGATTTTTCGGAGCACGCGTTGTCGTGTAACGCCGTCCTAGACAGTTTGTTAGGCATAAAGATAAGAGAACTCGTCTTACCTACGAACTGCTCGAGATTGTACCTTAAATATGGCTCGGTCTTACGGCGTTGCATTTTTACTAAGTTCTTATTTTTTCTCTATTAACATTGTCATGGCAAAATATAGGACGTACACGCCTTGAAATTTCTGTTGTAATTCTGCATTCTTTACGAATACGAGGGTCTGCGGCAAACGATAATTCGGAACATTAATTAATGGTTGCATGGCATTGTTGGCCGAGATGTCCAATTCGGGTTCGGCCGCCAAGTGCAAGTATTGTTTCAGTAGGCGCTAAATTGGGCGACTTTCGGCCGATGATAAGGATGAAATGATGATGATGACAACACAACACACAGGCCCCGAGCGGAGAAAATCTGCAAACCGGCTGGGAATCGTACCAGGACCCAGTGCATGGGAGGCAAGCACGTTACTTCCCAGCTAAGCAGACGGACTGAACATTCATTGTTTAAGTGATTATTTCATATCTCTGGAGTTAATAAGACTTAGCATTTCATAACATCCTCTCGGTGAAATATTGTTTTATATTCTTAAAACACGAGAAGTTCGAACACAGGGTACTAAGGCGGGCAGCAAATGACCACGAAGCTACAAACTGTAATGTAAGAGATCTATGTATTGCAAAGTGAAGTTCAAAAAGGAAGGAAGGAAGATTAGGATTCTGCGTCCCGTCGACGAGAAGGTCGGAACCGTAACACAAGGTCGCCTGGGACAAAGATGAAGAAGTAAGTCTGCACTCTCCATCTGAAAGGAACCACCCTGGAATTGCCGTAAGAGATGGTCAGATGGAGATTTCAATGAATACCCTATGGCTATCTTCCAGATTTTTTCCCGCCCGACCTAATTGATCCTCGTAACGGAGAAAAATGGTTCCCAATGATAAGCAAGTAGGCCCCTGTTAGCATGCCACGCCATCGAGGAAAGATTTAAGGAGGAAAAATAGTAGAAAATAGACGCGCCGAGGTCGGAGCTGAGAGAGGATGAGGAAATATTTCCCAGTAAAAGTCCGTAATGAGCCGCTGCGTTGCGGCCGTGTTTTGAGGACGAGCATTGTCGTGGGTGAGAACAACACCGCGTCGCTTGTTTGAATTACACGACGGAATTTCCTTGAAGTGTGGAACTAAATTTGGCATTGGCAGTGGCGTAGCGGTCCAGAAAGTTAGTTAGCAATACATTATGTAATGATTATAAACTGCCAGCTTTGGTCTTACGCAGCAGACAGGTACGTCTGCGCTCTGTCGATTCTCATTTTGTTTCAGCCTTTTTCAACACCCAGGGCTCCGCCAAAGTGGCGATGATACGCCATTGAATAAATCTTCCTCATTCTCGAGGGTACAGTGCTTAACACTGCTTTTTTTATTTGCTGTTATCAAAAGCCCAAATGTCAGGGAGCACATTTTGTGGAATCTCTACCTGTACGACAAAATTTTATGCAGTAGCGACGAAAAATTTGGCGGAAAATAAAGAGAAACAGTAGTTTTCATGATGAACTGTTGGTTCTTGTTCATCTTCGCGGACCCAAACGCCAGTCACTATAAACTGTCTACTGCTTTCTGGTACTGCACACTGTGTCGTCCTTCATTGAACAGACTTCATATCTTGAAGAGTCGTTTGACTGAGCACTGGATATTGTGGCGCTTATCTTTAACTAATAGCAACTCACCAGCTAGCGACTTTATTACAGTCGCCTCTTAACAGTAAAGTCTCTGCCCCACTGATGGGTCCCATTAATTATTCATATATACGCATGCGCAATCTTTACTAAACTTTGTTCGATATTACGTTAGGACTGACACTTCGACAGGAGCATGTGGAGTGCTGGAGGTTCGAATAATGGTTGCCACATTCCCCACGGAACACTCGCGTAATCTTTCCTTCCATTCAACTCGCAAAGTACTCATGGCACAAAGATGGAACTGGCAAAATGTACTGATTCCGGAAGAGCCGTACTATTTTCTGATTTTTTTGTTATTTACGGTAGCAAATTAATAAAGAAGATATACGGAAAGTTTACGAAAATGCGTTACGGAACTTTCGGTATGCGGAATACTTTTTCATTATTGAATCTGGGTGAACGCATTATGCGAACAGAATCTTAAGAATAAATATTATTTTCATCTTTTCCAAACAGGAACGCTGTCAGATATCTCTAATATGAAGTAATATGAGTTAAATGTGACGCTTAATGTTCCGCTCGCCCATCAAGAGCTAAGCGGTCTCGAATATGGTTTCACTACGTAGACAGATCACTGGTTGTATAATTAACGTAGTATTGATTTTTATGATCAGCTTATTTATTTCTAATGTAAGAATAGATTAAAAATTTTTGGGTGTTAATAGGGGTTAGAGATATTACACAAGGGACGTTCATTAAGTAATTAGCACATTTTTTTCAGAAAGCGTGTTGGTTTTATTCAGGGTTCCAGCACACCATATTATTCCTCACTCTTTTGGCTACAAAGCCCTTTTCTTCGACATAAGCTCCGTTCAGTGCGACGGCCTTGAGCTACCCTACTGAGAGGGTCTGTATGCCTGCGTGGTACCACTCTGCTGCATCTTAATGCAACAATGCATGTCCTCATCATCCACGTACTGCTTGTCGAGGAATGCATCCTTCATTGGGTTAAATACATGGAAGAAGGAACGTGCGAGATCGGGGAGGTGGGATGGATGAAGAAGAACGGTTCAATGAAGTTTTGTGAGCTCCTCTCGGTTACGCAGACTAGGGTGAGGCCTTGCATTGTCCTGGAGAAGGAGAAATTTGTTTTCATTTTTGTGGCGACGGACAGGCTGAGATCGTTACTTCAAATTCCAGAGGGTAGCGCAACACAATTTAGAATTGATCGTTGCACCATGAGGGATGAAATCAAACAGAATAATCACTTTAGAGTCCCAGAAGACCGTCGCCATCATTTTATCGCCTAGGGGAGGGGGGCATTGAACTTCTTCTTCGGTGGTGTGGCGCGACTCCATGGACTGCCATTTTGTTTCTGGTTCGAAGTGATGAACACATTCTTTAACAAAAAAAAAAAAAAAATGTCATGATCAGCTTCAAAGGCGCAAGTAATTCCGCACAAATGGTCCTTCATAGCTCTTATGGTCTTCTGTTAGGCGCCGAGGAACCCAATCGGCTCTCATCTTTGAGTACCGCAACTAGTGGACGAGTGTATCAGCACTACCATTAGAGGCGCACAGTTGTGCAGCGAGATGTTTGATTGTAATCCGTCGATCGCCTCGAATGAGTGTGTCCTCACGTTCCAACATTGCAGTAGTCAGCTGTGTCCGGGCGGACAGCTTTGCGCGACGTTGTTGCGATGATGACAGACGCCTGGCCCAACGAATCACCGTGCTTTTGTTCACTGCCAGGTCTCCATTTACGTTATGCTATGCCTTTGGAAATTGTGAAGACCAAATTCCCATTTTTTCAACCGAAACTGGTCGATAAGAAAATGTGTTGCATTACTTACTGAACGCCCCTCTTATAAGTCTGCCGGTATTTGGAGAAAGAAGAATAACGATACAGAAACCGCAACCGCAGTATTTCAACAGTTATGGTGGAAGCATAAGATAGGATTCTTTTGTGCGTTAATAACTGAGTTGCTAAGATGAACTTCGACTGGACTCTAAAGCTTAAGAAATTACGACTTCACTATGCAGCTACTTAACCATTGTAAATCACATATTCCAAACGTTCAGCTGAATCCACGTGTATATCACCTCTGCTGAAACAGCGGAATAACTGCACTGACATGACTCTCTTTCCTACCAGATATGCTTTAAATGTCGTTGTCACTACTGTTATTTAATGTAACGATCATTTCCTGCACTGAGCCGGCCGCGGTGGCCGAGCGGTTATGGGCGCTGCAGTCGGGAACTGCGCGACCGCTACAGTCGCAGGTTCGAATCCTGCCTCGGGCATGGATGTGTGTGATGTCCTTAGCATAGTTAGGTTTAAGTAGTTCTACGTTCTAGGGGACTGATGACCTGAGAACTTAAGTCCCATAGTGCTCAGCCATTTGAACCATTTCCTGCACTGAATTTTCCAAAATATCGTCAGTCTACGATAATTTTAAACTTCCCTTGTGGGGAACCGTAGATTATGGAGAGGTATTACTTTCATAAGATCCACACATTTTAAGATTATCAGTTATTTCGGCGCTGGGACGCTGAAGTTAATGGCGCTGTATCGCTTCCCGTAGAGTTTGAGACGATCAAATGTTACTTTTTTCTTTCTAACGCAGAGAACTGTATGCATTGGTGTGCTTAGCTCTCACGATTAAGTACCAAATGTACAGTCTGGCGGTATAGCCTGGCAGTGTTCCTGAGAGAGCAGTATAGTAGTTCTGCAGCGTAAAACTGAAAGCAGCTGGAATCAGCAACTCATTACGGGTCGTCTTCGTCCATGTTGTTGTTGTTGTGGTCTTCAGTCCTGAGACTGGTTTGATGCAGCTCTCCATGCTACTCTATCCTGTGCAAGCTTCTTCATCTCCCAGTACCTACTGCAACCTACATCCTTCTGAATCTGCTTAGTGTACTCATCTCTCGGTCTCCCTCTACGATTTTTACCCTCCACACTGCCCTCCAATGCTAAATTATATAGCCTTAAAATACCGTTGTGATTCCGTTGTGCAGCAAAGGGAGTAGGAGTCCTTATAGGAATTGGGAGCGGGTGACGGGTACGTATACAGCTATCAGCTGCAGAAGTATTTCCCGAGGACTTCAAAGTTTTGAAACATATTTGGCACCACGTTACCAAAATACTGCCAAGCTTGTGGTAGGCGCAATTCTGTCTGCTGAATAAGTAGTTTTTGCTCGTAAATTACAATCAAAGACAAAAATACAAGGGACCACGAGGGAATTATCCGAATGGAACGAAAGTCGGTAGATGTGATGTACATGTACAGACAAACATATGATTACAATTTCAGGATAATTGGATGATTTATTCAAGAGAAAGAGATCACAAGTCGAGCAATTCATTAACGCATTGGTCCACCTCTGGCCCCTATGCAAGCAGTTATTCGGCGTGGCAATTTGTTGTTGTCCTCCTGAGGGATATCGCGCCAAGTTCTATGTAACTGGCGCGTTCCCTCGTTAGAACCCCGATCTGATTGGTGGGTCCTGCCCGTAATGCTCCAAATGTTCTCGATCGGGATGCGATCCGGCGATCTTGCTGGCCGAGACAGAGTTTTACAAGCATGAAGACAAGCAGTAGAAATTCTCGCCGTGTGCAGGCGGGCATTGTTTTGCAGTGACGTACGCTGAGGATGAATTGCCTTGAAGGGAAACAGAACGGGGCGTAGAATGTCGTCGACGTACCGCTGTGCTGTAAGGAGGCCGCGGATGAGAACCAAAGGGGCCCCGCTGTGAAATGAAATGGCCTCCCAGGTCGTCACTTCTGGTTGTCAGGCCGTATGGCGGGCGACAGTCACGTCACGTTGCTGTCCCACCGCTGCGCGGGGCGTCTCCGGACATGTCTTCGCTGGTCGTCGGGGCTCAGTTCGGAGGGAGCCTCATCACTGAAGACAGCTCTACTCCAGTCAATGAGATTCTAGCCCAAAGACGTGTTTGGAGATGGCCTGGACAGCGATGGGATACCAACCTGACTGTCGCCCGCCATAGGTCCCGCTCACCAGGAGTAACTGTGGGGGGCGTCCATTTCTTTTCGTAGCAGGACCCCTTTGGTTGACATCTGCGGCATACTTACAGTACAGCGGTGTGTCGACTATATTCTATGCCCCGTGTTGTTGCTCTGGCCATCCGTACTGGACTTACACTTTAGCAAAATAATGCCCGCCAGTACACAGCGACAGTTTCTACTGCTCGTCTTAGCGCTTGCCACACCCTACCTCGCCTGTTCTCTCCCCCAATTAAAAATATTGGGAGCATTATGGGCAGGGCACTGCAACCGGATCGTGATTTTTACGATGTAACGCGTCAATTAGACAGAATTTAGCGCGACATCTCTCAGGAGGACATCCAACAACTACTGTTAACAATTGCCCAATCGCATAACAGCTTGCACAAGGGCCAGAGGTGGACGAACGCGTTTTTGACTTGCTCACTTTGCGAATCTCGGTTTCTTCAATAAATCATGCAATCGTTCTGAAATTGTAATCATTTGT
The DNA here is from genome assembly GCF_023897955.1 of Schistocerca gregaria. Lineage (NCBI taxonomy): Eukaryota > Metazoa > Arthropoda > Insecta > Orthoptera > Acrididae > Schistocerca > Schistocerca gregaria. The sequence continues at coordinate 434,333,005 of NC_064921.1, forward strand.
TTGTTTGTACATGTACATCTCATCTACCAATGTATTCCCAGTGCGTGGTTTTTTTTTCTGCCCTAGAGTGTATTTTATCGTTCGTCGCACGTGGTTTTTTGTGTCACAGAGTGTATTTTCATCAGTTATAGAAAAATGAACAAGTATTGGATTTGGATTGTTTGGGGAAAGAGACCAAACAGTGAGGTCATAGGTCTCATCGGATTAGGGAAGGAAGTCGGCCGTGCCCTTTCAAAGGAACCATCCCGGCATTTGCCTGGAGCGATTTAGGGAAATCACGGAAAACCTAAATCAGGATGAACGGACGCGGGATTGAACCGTTGTCCTCCCGAATGCGAGTCCAGTGTGATAACCACTGGGTCACCTCGCTCGGTAAACGAACAAGGCTGACAGTCAAAATAAGGGGAATGAAAGTGAGCGAACAGCGAAAGAAACGTCACCAAGGTTGTGAAAGCGTCGCAAATGTCTTCGTGCACTCTGCCGCTCGCACCCTCACCGCTCGGTCGATTGTTGGTGGTTGCGCGTTCGATATTGAAAGTATTAGAATTGAGTCATGCGGCAAAAATTTTTGGGTAAATAATAAAAATGTAATCAATTATTAGTCATATCATTCGATATTATACTTGCTACAAACCACTGATGTGAGTAAAAGTATCAGTTAAGAAGTATGGTATCGAGAGGAAAGTGGCGCATAGGAAGAAGTATCGATATTCTTTCCGCGTCCCTAATCACAGGCACGATGCGCGTTCCGTCGTATCTACTGTTTAGCCCGCTCGCTAGAGACGCCTCGCTTCCGCCGGCCATATTTGATTTGGCCGGGGTGTGACGAGACCGCCAGCAGTCAGCAGTGACTGCACGGAGCGTGACCGGCGGCGCGCGGCCGTCCTTCGAGCGGAGCGGAGCAGACAGGCGGTCACACGGGCGCCATGTGTCATCTGCCCAGCCCGGCTCCACCGGGGCGGACGTTGCGCCACGGAGACGGACGGACAACACTTAACGAGCGCCGCCGCGCCGAGTCATACGCGCAGCCGGCAGGCGTGGGCGCCGGCGGTCGCCGCGTGCGTGCGCCTCGCCTCGCCTCGCCTCGCCTCCTGCTCTCGCCTCAATGCGCACGCCTGTCGCCACTTGTCCTCCCCAGGTGGCTCGTAACACGCGTGCCGATGCACTTCATTTTTGCAGTTGCGTGGCTAATCGAAGGGTCATGAACGATTATAGTGCTGCCTTGCTGAAGGCATTGGACTCGCATTAGCCAGTAAGGCGGTACAAGCCCAGATGTAGGTTTCCTACATCTACATACATCATCCGCAAACCACCATAAGCTGTACCGTTACTAGTCATTCCCTTTCCTGTTCTACTCGCAAATGGAGTATCGGAAAAACGACTGCCTCTATGGCTCCGTACGACCTACGGTTTCTCTTCGCAGTCATTACGCGAGACGTACGTTGGTGTCAGTAGAATCGTTTCCCAGTCTGTCGCAAAATGCCACTACTCTGAACTTCCTCAGTTCGGTTTCGCAATAAAAGAACGTCCTCTCCCCTCCAGGGATTCATATTTGAGATCAAGGAGCAGAACACTCGCGTATTGATCGAACCTACAGATAACAAATCTAGCAGCGCGTCTATGACTTTCTTCACTGTCTTCCTTTAATCCGACCGGATGGAGATACCCAACACACGAACAGTACTCGACAATGTGCTACACAATTGTTCTGTACGCTGTCTCCTTTCTAAATGAGCTTCACTGTCTTAGAGTTCTTCCAATACGCAGCAGTTCGAATGTAACAACAAGTTTACTGTAACGTGTCACTGCTTGTTTCTATCCACAACTCGTTTCAAATGTTTAATCTCTCCATCATCAGACGGATTTATATGTGTTCATACTACATGTCTGTGTTACGTCGCTCAGTCCGGAACCGCGCGACTGCTACGGTCGCAGGTTCGAATCCTGCCTCGGGCATGGATGTGTGTGATGTCCTTAGGTTAGTTAGGTTTAAGTAGTTCTAAGTGCTAGGGGACTGATGACCACAGATGTTAAGGCCCATAGTACTCAGAGCCATTTGAACCATTTTTTGTTGTTGTGTGTTACGTCTTTGGGGTAACCTATGTCACTGTCTCCATTGGCTATAGGCTCCTTTCTCTGTGTAACACACCACATATAAACTGCTACATTTTGTAAACACATATGGTGTCGAGTCACAACAACTGTTGCATCGTGTATACACAGATGTTTTCCGTTCATAATCTTTATTTACAAAATATAACAGTTTACATATGCTGTATGACGACACAGAAAGGAGCCTGTCACCACTGAAGACAATACCACAGGTTACTCCATAGCTGTAACACAACACACACACATATCGTATTAACACAATAAATCCACCCGATGGTGGAGGGATTAAACCTTTGAAACGTTTTGTGGATATGAATAAAAAGTGACTGGCAACAGTAAATTTCTTCTTTCATTCGGTGTCAATAACAGCCACAGTACAGCTGTCGGCATTAAAAACAGAAATTCACCATACGACTTACCTACACCCTATCTCGCTTCCTCGTTCCAATTCACGTCACTATGCAATATTGCGCCTAGGTATGTAATCGACGTGGCTGGGCCAAACAGCACAGCATCAATACTGTATTCGAACAGAATAGGATTGTTTTTCCTTCTCATCTGCAGTACCTTGCATTTTTCCACATTTAGATCAAGTTGTCATACATCATACCAAACAGAAATTCTGTACAAGTTATTCAATATCATCTTAGAATCATTCAAAGACGACACTTTTCTCTACGCTTCAGTGTCATCAGAAACTAGTTACAGAATGGTATCCGTCAGCTCGTTTATATGTACAGAACAAAACCGGTCCTGTCACATTCTCATGGGTCACTTCTGATGATACCTTTGTCTCCGGTGAACACTCGCCCCGTAGTACAACGTTGGGACCTTCGAGCCACTCGCTTATCTGAGAACCTGTTCCTCGTGATCGGACCTACGTTAATAATTCTCGGTGTGCACTGTGTCAAAACTTTTCCGGAAACTAGGAATGTGGAATCTGCCTGATCTCTCTAAACTTACGAAGACGAATGCAGGGATACGTAATTTTTGTTTTGTTATTTATTGGCGTCAGAGTAATGCCTCGTACAAACATACAGGGTGTAACAAAAATATACTGACAGGCTTCGAGGGGCTGTAGAGCGCCTCTTGAGGAATGAGTTGAGGATAGGAACCCATCATCCAACGATGCTACAGATCGCCAGAGTTACAGTGGCAATTGCCTGCTGCTAGACTGCTTCTTTGCCAATAAAAGTGAGTTAAGCGCAGTGAAGGCAAAAGGGTGGAAGTTAGAAAAGACATCTACAGTGTTACTACAAGAGACTCGCACTCGTTACACGCTGTTTTGCATGAAACTGATCTGACCCCTCATCACTAATCACTCTCTAATCGCAAACTGTAATCTTCCTTCCTGATAGTGTACTAGTATAAAATACACTTCTGGCTATTAAACTGGAACAAAATGAGGTGGCGTCGAACAAACGTCAAACTGGTATGGAGTATAATGGATCCTTGATGCAAATGAAAAGCATTTCAATGCAACCACATTAAGTAATTTGGAATAAAACCATCTAAATTCTCAGTATAAGGAAAGATTTTCAGCGAGATTCTTCTTCAGAAATTACATTTGAATTTTATTGTTTCCAAGACGATCGTGTTAAACCTCGTGTGGGAATTAGACAGGGGCAACATCGTGCCCTATGGAGAGTGCGGCTTATTATTCCTCGCTAATCTTGCTCACTTTGGGTGAGATCGCACGACTCTCACGCGAATATGGAACCGATGAGTCCAGGAGCGTCATAGTACCACGCAAGTTCTCAACTGCACCACGCGTCTAGCGCGCGAGAGGACAGGAGCAATATTCACACGGCTGTAGAGCATCGTACAGCTACGTCACATACCTTCTGTCAGGGAACTGTTGTAACGAGACAAGGATACAGTCGAAAAGTGAAAAGACCTCTAGAAGGACTGTCGGCAAAGAGACCATTGTTGCAGCTTCTTTTGACGTGGCAGCAGAAAGAGGCCTAGCGATAGTGGTGCTACAGCATCGCACACAAAGGACGTAACTGTGTATGAAGGCTGTGAGAAGAACGATCTTTGCCAAATTGCATTTGTCCAAGTGATAGGGGCAAAGCAACTGGCGTAATGGTATGGAGTGCCATTGGGTGCACGCTACCATATCTAGTTTCCGTGGCTAGCTCTTGGACAGCAGAAGTTACATTTCTAACGTGTTGAATCTGTTGGCTGTGTCATATCTTCATGGTCTTTGTATCGTTATCTTTCAGCAAGATAACGATGCCATATCTTCATGGTCTCTGTAACGTTATATTTCAGCAAGATAACGCAAGACCGCATGTTATCGATAATGTCCTGACGAACTTTGTATAGAGTTTGTTCAATAGTTGCCCTGGGCAGCACGTTCTCCTGAAGTCTGACGCTATAACAGCATCTGGTCATGGGTTGCTGAGAGACCAGCAAGCCAACGCTCACTAGCCACTACGACTGCTGAACTCTGGCGCGGATTTGGGGCAGCACTGAATCCAAACTCATTTCGAAAGTAGCAGTTCGGTTTACTAAATTTCTTCCTACCACACTGTATGCGCACAGTAAGTTAAATTCCGTTATTTTCCATCATTCCAGGCGTTGCAATTTTACATGCCAACAATGTACATTAAGTTTCAGGTACGCCTGTGCATCTGTCTGCTCGAAGGAGAGTAAATTTGATGACCTTTTTTTTTTTTTTTTTGTAAAGTACTGAAGTTAAGCTTGTGCTTCTGTGTAACATTTATCCAACGACAAAGACAGATTTTCTAATTTCCAGAGTGGCGTTTGTCATCTTGGCAACATTTTTAGTGATTCATGCCCCATGAAGACACCCAGAAACATTTGCAGAAAAATTGTCTGCACAACATGGACTAGAACCATTCAGTTTTGTTTCACGAATAGATAAAGGCAGTTCCGAGCACATACACAAATCAGGCAGAGGCGTGATTGGCAGGAGGACAATTTCTGAAGCAAAGGTGTTCTAGAAATAGTATTTATTTCGGTAACAGCAAAGGTGGCACATCGCAGCGTGGTTTTCCGTAAGATGTAGCCTGTCTTGCCCTTGAAATGGGCGAAAGATGGTCTGTCGCAGGACGGGGTAGCAAACACCATTGGATCCCCATGAGTAAAACTTCACGATTGTAGTGAGGAGGACAACATTTCCTCGTGGTCGACGACATTTCCTGCGGACCAGAGAGCTCAATTGGTGGACGGCATTCCGTAGGCTAAGACTGTCACGCCAATGTCGTGGCCAGAGTTTTCATTCTCCTTGAATCCAATGAAACAGTTCTGGGATTCGTTTAGAAGACGTGTGGCAGCTAAGCGAACACCGAACACTAGTGGCTCATACAGACAACGGACCACCACTTCATCAGGCAATTACAATGTCAAACTTTTGTGGTGTCTGAGGGTGGCAGCAGTATGAAATAGAGAACAGTGGACATGATGTGTTCCCACTGTGACGACTTTTAACGATCAGACCTTGGGGGCCGGCGACCAATTTATCGAGCGATGAGTATAGCTAGTCTGCTGGAGGCTTGCAACATACTAATTTCAGCCGGCCGCGGTGGTCTCGCGGTTCTAGGCGCGCAGTCCGGAACCGTGCGACTGCTACGGTCGCAGGTTCGAATCCTGCCTCGGGCATGGATGTGTGTGATGTCCTTAGGTTAGTTAGGTTTAAGTAGTTCTAAGTTCTAGGGGACTAATGACCACAGCAGTTGAGTCCCATAGTGCTCAGAGCCATTTGAACCATACTAATTTCAGTATGTTACCAATTAATAATAAGATCGATACATACTGGATATAGCCCGAAGTTAACTATGACAACCACTGTTATAAAGTATACACACAGTGTAGAAAGTGGCGCAAGAAACCGGCTTGATGCTTTTACTGCAAGACTGTCGTTGACTGCCAGCTGTCTAGATGGTGTCGCTCTCGGTCACAGGAAGAGCAGTTGTTGTCCATTCCACTTGCGTTTCCGTGCAAGTAGAGACCTCAGACATTGCGAGAAACGCCAAACAACGATGTAGCGAATGTTAAAGACGAAACAGTTTTTCTCATTTCAGGTGACAGAGTTCAGTTCCGTGTTCGTTGATTGTACACAGTGGATACGATTTAAGATGACCTTGTGTATTAAAAATCTCATTGTGCTGGCTGTTTGTTACTTCCCTTTATAAACTACTGGAAGAGCCAAGTAGATGAACATTTGAAGAGAAAGCCATGTCCAGTAATATAATGTTTTCTTGCAAAAACAACAACAGTTCAAAACTATTGATTCAACTCTGCTACATCTGCTGGCTGAAAGAGCGGTAGCAGTACACTGTGACTTTTGTAATTATTTTATTTTGGAGCAACTAAAAGCTGAGACGAGAAGGCCCAATGTTTATGTCCACATTTATTTCTTCTTGCAAGATTAGGGTTTTCAGACCATCTCTTATATCTAACCAGACATCCTTACAAAAAGTCTTTTTACAGTATAAGCGCACACAAAATAACATGAGTAGACGCCGCGGCGCGGAAGGGAAGGGGACAACGGTAGTGGCAGGGACGGATGTGAAGGAGCCCGCGCGGCAGGGCAGCTGCAGTCCCACAGTGGAGGCCTACACAAAGATAGATACTTTACACCTGACGCGTCTGCAGCCGATCACATTAGCAGGTTTTCTCGAAATGGCCAACAATTCAACAAATGTAGACCTGCAAAGTCAGTAGTCACTAGACTACCGAAAAATAGTCGCACAAACGTAGGACCAACCAATAGAAGCAAGTCCGACAGCATGCTGCCAGAAGGAAGTTTTATAACAAAAAGGAGTTAAAAGAAACGCAGTGAGCGACGTCGTCTAATATGACGGTGAAGATGTAAAATAAAGACAGTGTGTTGTTCTCCTTTTTTCGCATCTTTCCTGGAATAATGAAGTCTGGGGACGTACGTGAAAGAGTATTTCCCCCCTCCTTCTCCATTCTGTATACTATGCGACTAAAATAGCCAGCAGCTCCTGCTACTTTCTCAAGCAAAGTTTCTAAGAAGTCTTTTAGCTTCCTCGTTTTACCTCTCCCAACAAAAAATTAATAACTTCGCATATAACCACATAGTCTGATTATGAAGCACCTATGTTGCTCGAAGGGTGCAGAGACACTTTATGAGAACTATTATTAAAGTGCAGCTACTCACAGAGGTCCGGTGTGGGTTGTAATTATCGTATGGCAGCGATACTTGATAGATATTCTGACGCGTTAATGTGCAACCGATTTGCACTGGAAAAAAATTAGTTCCAATCTTGGCTACCAATTGCATAGTTCATTATTTATGTAAATAAAGAGGATAAAATCCCGCACAAAATAGGCTTGGTGACTTTTTTCGTCAGACCTACAGTAAGGCGTACTTAACATGCACATCCTTTGCCGAATTCCATTCCCCAGTAGTGTCACTTGTTATTGGAGGGGTTGGTAGTGATACATGTCGGTTTGGAGGGGTAGGATGTTTATGAGAGGGCACTGACCTCTCCTCAGTGATAGGAGTTGCCCGATCCATCGCGCTGGTCTTCTGTGCCGACAGTTGCTTCCGAGTTCGCCTCGTATGGTTGTTTAGAATGTATTTACGGTTGGTTAACTAACTTTAAATGTATAAAAAGTCGTACATAATGAGTTCTATGTGATGGTGTGCCTGGTGATGGCAGAAAAATGTCATTACTTAGGCCCAACATGGGGTCGGTGAGTGTTCTTGAAGAAGTAAGAAGAGAAAGGAAGGGGTAGCTGCCCTTTTTGCGGGCAAAACTGCGGTTAAGGTTCATGTACAATGTCAAACAAAGTAGACTAACGAAAAATTAAATGCTGCGGAGGAAACGAGAGTTGCGCTGGTTGCAGTCGAGAAGGAACTCGATCTGCTCAACCAGATATTCATTTCTGAACCAACTGTATTTTGTGGGGATCAGCTGTTATGCCAGATTTTCTGGCTGAACAAAACAGGCTCCCATCCAGTCGACGGAACCTATTGTAGCGTGTCCTGAGATACCTCAGCTTTGAAATCGGACTAACTTCATCACGCGCTACACGCCGCAAGTTTTGTCTGACGGAAAACGTCATCCAGACCTGTTTTGAGGGAAAATTTATTCTCTTTATTTAAATAATAAATACATAAAATTGCGTCGTTTGTGAGTTATAAGCGAAAAACCCAAAGAAGTCCCATTAGAAAGTTTGTTCACAAAACTTCAACAAAACTTTCCGCCAAGAATCACTATTTGACTGGACTGGCGGGCGAATTACTCAGGTGATAATGGGGGGGAATTAAATTAGAATACGAGAGAGCGAAAGTAGGAAACGAGTTCTGCTGTTTCGGGAGCGAAAAACTGACGACGACAGGAACAAACAGCATATGAAATGAGGACTGTGAAAAGAAAATGTTTTCTGAGTGAAAGAAATCTCTTTACATCGAATTTCAGGTTCACAAAGTCATTTATGGAAGTAGCTTTCTGGAGTGTAGAGCATTATAGAAACTATACAGATAAGAAAAGATAAACGTTTGAAATGTGGTGTTGTAGAAGAACGCTGAAAATTGTCTGGGTAGATAAAGAAATACTGAATCGAACATTGGAAAAGAAATGACAAAAGCTGGGATAGATTGATGAAACATAATGTATCACGGATTGGAAAGTGGCTCGGGGGGTATGGGAAAGAAGGGGGGTGGTAAAGGTTGTAAGGAAAGACAAGGACATGACTGCAGTCGCTATGCGGTGACGAAAGCAGTTTCAGAGAGCAGACTGTCGTGCAGAACGCATCAAACGAATCTCCGGACTGAAGACCACCAAAACCAACAGCAATGAACATAATCTTACCAATAACGTCAATACGATTAAAACTGTATAAATGCAACTCTTATAATATCAAATGGGAATGACAATATGCTAATAGAACGGCATGACGGCAGTTTAAAAAAAATAAAGTGTAGTCTGGAAGCTGATTGGCCCAAATAACAGCCTGAAGCCGAATAGATTATGAAAGAAAAAGAAACAAACATACGTAACAGAAAACGATAGTATTATTTGTTTCTCTTCTGTCCAAACAGGTGTGCCTATCGAGACTGACTGACAAAAACTTAAATCTCCTGAATGCAGCATGGGTGGGTCAGAGACAGGTTACTTGGCAGTTTGTTTCCCGCCTTTCACGCGAAGTGCGAGTGTGTGGCTGTCTGTGTTGTAATATTCACTCCAAAGACTGGTTTGATGCAGGTCTGCACGTCAGTCTATCTTGTGCAAACCTTTTCATCTCTGACGAACTACTACTACCTATATCCATAGAATGTGCTTACTGTATTCATGCCTCGGCGTCCCTCTACAATTTTTAAACGCCATACTTCCCTCCATTACCAGACTTACTATTCCTTGATGCCTAAGAATGTGTCCCAGCAGCGGACGCATTGTTTCAGCCAACTTGTACAATAACTCTTTTTTTCCCCAGTTCGATTCTACACCTCCTCATTCGTTACCCAGTCTATGCATGCACAAGTATAATATTTTTGTGTAGCCTCACATTTTAAAAGCTTCTGTTCTTTTCTTGTCTGAGCTGTTTGTCGTCCACGTTTCGCATATCTACAAGGCAATACTCCAGACAAACACCTTCAGAACGCGTAGATATATATTCGTTGTTACCAAATTTCTCTTTTTCAGAAATGCTTTTCTCGTTATTGTGAGTCTACATTTTATATCATCTCTACTTCGGTCCTGAAAGCTATTTTTCTGCCCATATAACAAAATTCATCTACTACTTTAGTCTCTCATCTCCTATTGTCGATCAGCTTTGCCTGATTTAATTCGACTGCATTCCATTACCTTTGTTTTACTGATGACGGCCCAACTGCTACATTGAATAACATCGTGGAATCGTGGACACACTACAACCCTGTCTGACTCTCTTCTCAGCTACTGCTTCCCTTCTGTCTTTCTGTAGAAGCTGTGAATAACCTTTGGCTCCACGTCTTTCATCCCTGCTACCTTCATAATTTCAAAGAGTGTGTTCTAATCAAATCTTCAACTGCTATAAACGTAGGTTTGCCTTTCTTTAACCTACCTTCTAAGATAAGTCGTAAGGTCAGTATTGCCTCGGTGCTCTGGAACCCAAACTAATGTTCGCCGAGGTCGGATTTTACCAGTTGCTTCCAATCTCCTGTAAACAATTATTGTCAGTGTTTTGTAGCCATGACTGTGTTTTGAAACCGTGCCTTGACTTCTTAAACCCTGGTTCGGTTGTCAGCAGCTGCCTTCTTCGGAATGTTTACCTTGTGGCTAATAATTTATTGCAACTTATGAGCTGCGTGGTGTCGACAAAATATAGTTGAATTCGTTTGCGATGGCTTCAAAACAGCATCAGATTTTTCTCTTCGTATGCATAGGCTACGCATTATTTTTCTATAGGGCTGCAGAATCAGATTCGGGACACACAACACGAGGGGCGTACCTGATTTTGGTGTTGCGCATGTTTTGCTTCTGTGTGTTCCATTGTTCTCTTAATGATGAATAAGCGAGACTGTCTACACAGAAGATTCAAGTGAAATTCAACACTTGAATTTTATTGAATCTTCTGTGTACACAGTCTCGCTTATTCATCATTAAGTGTACTCCTACGTCCAATCATCGTGCAGGAGTTGGCTTTACTATGGTTGTTCTGTACACCGAGAAACATGTTTGCGCAAAGCGCGTAAAATGCAGTAAGTTTGCGAGTGAAATACCGCTCGTTACACAAATCTACGGGACACAGATACATCGTAACAGACCGAAGAAAGGTAGCGGCAAATCGATCTCAGGTGTTGTATTTCTCGGATGAACATTAAAGCTCATTTCATTAATGAGCAATAGTAATTCAGTGTGAGATGTTATCTATTCAGACTGTAAGTAGCAGCGATGCTTAAATTGATGATTGTTTGTCACGTCTATTTCCGCGCCTTGGGTTGGGTTGAACAGCTAGGTCGACGCATTAGCGAGGCAGTAGCACAGCAGCAGCTCCGGTATGTGTTGCGTCACGAGCACGGCTACCCGCATGAGGCGGTAGTGCCGTCGTAATCGACGGCCGGTCCGAGTGCAGTTCGCTCTGCAGAGTATCGGCCGTACTTCCAGTGAGTTACTGGCTGGCTGCAGGCAAAACTTTGCCCCGCTCAGGCTTCAATTTATATTTTACACGACGAGTTTCAGCAAATTATTCCCATATTCAAGTTCGGTTTTCGTGTGTCACCCCATTTGTCTGAGATATTTTAGATGTGAGATGTGCTGCACTTTTCTTTTGAATTTAATGTCATATATAAAATCGCGCAATTTTTAATTAATGGTCGATCTTTACGTAGAGTTAATGCCGAAGTTAAAAAAAATACTTAGTGTTTTCTTGGGGTCCACTTGTGCAGAAACTCAATACTTATGTCGAGATGATGCCAAATTAAAAAAAAAAAAAGATTCTTAATGTTTTATTGGGGTCCACCTGTGCAGAAATCCTTGAATGACGTTGAAGATCAGTTGGTGAAAGGAGAAAATATAAAAGACCAGCAAATGAAGCAGGCGATAAGGAATACAAACATCTACAAAATGAGATCGCCAGGAATTGCAAAATGTATAAGTAGGAATGGCTAGACGTCGAATGTGAGAATTTAGAAGCTTATTTCACAAAAGAAAAGATTGATACCGCCTGTAGGAAAATTAAAGAGGCTTTTGGAGAAAAGAGAAGCGTTGCATGAATATCAAAATTTCAGATGGAAAGCCAGTGTTCAGCACAGAAGGGAAAGCGGAAAGGTGGAAGGAGTATATAGCGGGTCTATACAAGGGGCATGAAGGCAATAATGTAGAAATGGAAGAGGTTGTAGGTTAGTAGGAGATATGATACTGCGAGATGAATTTGACAGAGCACTGAAAGACGTAACTCGAGACAAAACTCAGGGAGTAAACGACATTCCGTCAGAAGTACTGATAGCGTTGAGACAGACAGCCTCAACAAAACTCTTCCATCTGGTGTTCAAGATGTATGAGACAGGCGAAATACCGTCAGACTTCAAGAAGACTGTACTAATTCCAATTCCAAAGAAAGCAGTTGCTGACATTTGTAAAACTTGCCAAACTACCAGTTTAATAAATCACGGGTGGAAAATACTAACAAGAGTTCTTTACAGAAAAATGGAAAAACTAGTAGAAACCAATCTCGGGGAAGATCAGTTTAGATTCGGAGAAATGTAGGAACACGCGAGACAATACCGACCCTATGACTTATCTTAGAAAATAAGTTGAAGGAAGGAAGATTGGGCTTAAGCTCCCGTCGAAGATAGGTTGAGGAAAAGTAAACCTAAGTTTATAGCATTTCTAGACTTAGAAAAACCTTTTTAAAATGTTTACTGCAAAACTCTCTTTGAAATTCTGTAGGTAGCAGGGATAAAAAACAGGACCGAAGGCTATTTACAACTTGTACAAAAACCAAACGGCAGTTATAAAGAGTCGAGGAGCATGAAAGGGAAGCAGTGGTTGAGAAGGGTGTGAGACAAGGTTATGGTCATCCCCGATTGTATTCAATCTATGCATTGAGCAAGCAGTAACGGTAATAAAAGAAAAAATTCGAGTAGGAATTAAAATTCAAGGATTAGTCATAGACAGCAAAGGACTTGGAAGAGTAGTTAAACGGAATGGACAGTCTGCGGAAAGGAGGATATAAGACGAACATCAACAAAAGCAAAACAAGAATAATGGAATGTGGTCGAATTAAATCAGGTGATACCGAGGAAATTAGATCAGGTTCAAATGGTTCAATTGGCTCTGAGCACTATGCGACTAAACTTCTGAGGTCGTCAGTCGCCTAGAACTTAGAACCATTTAAACCTAACTAACCTAAGGACATCACACACAGCCATGCCCGAGGCAGGATTCGAACCTGCGACCTTAGCGGTCGCTCGGCTCCAGACTGTAGCGCCTAGAACCGCACGGCCACTCCAACCGGCAGTTAGATCAGGAAACGTAGTATATGAGTTTTGCTATATGGGCAGCAAAACAACTGATGATGGCCGCTATAGAGAGGATATAAAATGTAGACTGGCAATGGTAAGAAAAGATTTTCTGAATAAGAGAAATTTGTTAATATCGAATATAGATTTAAGTGTCAGGAAGTCTTTTCTGGAAGTATCTGTGTGGAATCTAGCCATGTTTGGAAGTGAAACATGGACGATAAACAGTTTAGGCAAGAAGAGAATGGAAATTTTTGAAATGAGGTGTTACAGAAGAAACCCGAAGATTAGTTGGTGAGAACCGTTACTAATGAGGAGGTATTGAACAGCATTGGGGAGAAAAGAAATTTGTGGCAACACATGACTAGAAGAAGGGATCGGTTGATAGGACACATTCTGAGCATTCTGAGACATGAAGGGTATCCTAATTTAGTATTGGAGGTAAGTTTGGGGAGGGGGGGGGGGGGTCGTAGAGGGAGGCCAAGAGATGAATGCAGTAAGCAGATTCAAAAGAATCTTAAGTTGCAATAGTTATTCAGAATAGCATGGCAAGGTGCAACAAACCAGTCTTCGGACTGAAGACCACAACAACAACACCACAAACGAAAGAGTTAAAAAGATAATTTTATACACAATCAACACGGATAACGTTGTAGGCTCTTATATCTTTAGATAGCATTCAACAAAAAATTTTACTCAATACAAATATCAGTCTTCATGTAACAAGCATATCACGTGCATATTTCAATTTTCACGTATCTGTTTCTGAAAAATACCTACGAATGTAAATAAATAAATATGGGTATTTTGTTTCCTATGTACAGTACATGTAAGGACAATTTAGAAAACGAAAAATTTTGTTTATTATTGTCTTGCCTCTCACTTGCGTAAGAAACTTATGCTGCAAAAGCGTTGATCTCTTACTACAGAATTATCATTCGTTCTTTGCGACAGACGTATTTTGAAATACATTTTGCCACAGATACAAATTTTTCTTTAAAACAGTTCTAAATACGTAAGGACATGTTAAATAACCATGTATCATAGGTACATGGGTTCTGTGGAACAAAGGGTAATAAACACCAATGTAACTAAAGTTGTACAATGCATTCGCTTTTAACAGAAAGGCTTATTTTCTGTTTCTAAGTTGTCCTTTAACGCTTTCGACAAAAGAGGGCAATGAGAACAATTATGGTGAGGTCGTAGGCTTCTGCGAAATTTCACGATATTCGCTAAGTTTTTTTTAGTAACGATTTTAGCAATGTAGTTCGCCCTCTTATACATGATATACGGCCATTTTTTAGTGCTGCAAAGATTTTCAGAAGACGGGAACCAAACCATGAAATAGAACTCACCAAGTGAAAAGCATTAACAGTAACCCGCCTGGAATGGAGCTGAGCTGCAACCATATCAGAGAATAAGATCGGGCGAACCGGCTATTGCAGTATCTCGGACCGGATAGATCAATAGACTGGGTAGTCTGACACCACCTAGGGAATCCCTCGTGCAGAGCGGGAAGTAGAGGCTCACCAAGTTGTATCGTTGACAATGTTATCCAGTCCTAAAATGTTTACACATTCAGCAGCTATGTTGAAAACAGTTCCGATCCCCTCCAGATATGACGAATGTAGAGAAAAGTCTATCATTGTCGACTAATAATTAGGTTTCCTTGAACGGTATTCGTTGCCCGCATAGATTCTGCTTCATATTTTTACAGCTTCCCTAAGTCACCACTTGGGAATGCCATGTTATTCCATCTGTCAAGTCACGATCTAATACTTAGACAGTGGTCGTATAGGTAAACCTGTGTTGTTTCGAGTGATCTTGACATGGAAGTAAGTACTTTTATTCTGACTGTACCCGTTTTGCAGAAATGGGATTTTTTCAGAACAGATTTGCTAAAATTCTGCTAACGGCCTAGGTTGACACGACCTATTTCCAACCAAGAATCACATGAAACTTCCTGGCAGGTTAAAACTGTGTGCCGGACCGAGGCTCGAACTCGGGACGGGGCGTGAGTCGTGCTTGGGTAGCTCAATTGGTAGAGCACCTGCCCACGAAAGGCAAAGTTCCGGAGTTCGAGTCTCGGTCCGGCACACAGTTTTAATCTGCCAGGAAGTTTCATGTCATTGCACACTCCGGTGCAGAGTGGAAATCTCATTCCAAAGAATCACATGCTTCTCACTCCACTATTATGCCACCTCGCGTTCCACTCGACTATTGCCACATCGAAGTGTAATTCCATTCGTCCGGCTGTTACTTACAGTGGTTCGCAATTAACATCTTCGCTTGGGTTAATGACTTTAAGTTATTATGTCTGCCCCAAACAAAGGCGTTAGGAATAAGTTCGCGTGACGGCTCAAGAGTTACACAACGCGTGCTCAGCGGGCGTCGCGAGGATATACGTGACAGCGAAGTTGGAGTAGGAAGAACATGGAACGTGTCTATAGACGTACAAATGCGCAAGTATAATTATCAATAGTCTTTCAGGAGACCATAAAAATTTTTCATTGTGTACTGCTGTAGAGTCATGATTTTTTTATTTCTAGTTCGTGTTTGATTCTTAAACGTGATCGTAAATGTCTGGTAGCTAATTTTGAATAGCACATTTGTTGCCGGAGCAGCAGAAAGCACAAAGCAGGAATAGCAGCAGCGCGTGTTCATGTGCTTCCTCACGACGCACTTCCCACCAGCCAATTCTCATGCATTGCAGGTTTCTATGACTCACAAACCAGCATGGACGCAACCCGGTAGTGTAGCGTGCTTTGCTGGTCGCCCGGACAGACACAGTTGCCTAAGTTGGCGCAAGTAATTGCTGTTTGAGGGAGTATAGGGCCATCGGTATAATTTTTCTGATTGTTTGTGTTAGTGATCTGTCATCACAGACAGTTCTACAAATATAATTTTTTTCTGCTTCATATTTCACGTAATGACAAACAGTGGACCAAGGTATTTTGTGCTACGCAATGAAAGAATGTTGGAATCGTTCTCTTTTGTATTCCAAGTGCATTATGCGGATACCATTCATGCGTTTTGCTTTACCAGAAAGTAATGATTGTACAACAGTAAAGCTGTCTTCAACGAGAAGACTGATTTTAATACAACAGTTCTTTACTATGTATAGACGTTTTGGAACTGGTATACTCTCGACATCCACTTGGAAACTGGTTCATCCAACTAGTTGTAATCGACTTACAAGTTAACATTTAATTCAAATCACCGTCAATTTTGTAACGCTTACAGAAAGCATGTACGAAGATGTAAGTTAAGTACAGAAAAATTTTGTAAGGCGCCAAACCTGGCATTTTAGGGACAGCTGTCTCATTTGTCGGTTGACGAAGTAATCAAACCAAACAAAGGAAACGTTCGCTATATGATAACGAGTAAGGTTCTGTATCTATAAGGGGCAGTCAAATGAAAACCGAATACCGGCCACCATCAGACCATGGAATGGTTCCATTCAAAAATAATTCCCAAAAGCGTAAAGACTTTTATGCCATTGGTAAACGACACAATCAGTTCCTTTTCCGGTCGGCTGCTAATGCATCCACAACCGGGTGCCGCTCTTACACTTCTGCATCCGACTGAAACCGACATTCGCGCATGTATTTCTTAAGTCGTAAGAGATGTGAAACTGATACGATGAAAGATCCGGGCTGTATTGAGGAAGATCATCCTGACCTCACCGGAACTTGTACGAACAGCTTTGAATATCCTTGGCGGAGAAGATGTGGGACGTTTCCACTGTTGGCTTTGCTATTTACCCTCGGTCTATCGGAATGCTTTTGGACGGAGTCATTCTGTCGCCCCCACACTGCCAATCAGACGAAGGCAGCGCTTCAGCGATGTGGTTGGGAAACACTGTAACATACTTCGTACAGTCCGGATCTTTCACCGTGGGGTTCTCACGTCTTTGGCGAATTGAAGAGAGACATGCACGAACATCGGTTTCAGTCAGGGAGGAAATGAAAGAATGAGTGTGGTTGTGGATGCGTCAGCGGCCGACCGCTTTCTGTGAAACAGGAATTAATCGTCTCGTCTCCCACTGGGATAAATGTCTTAACGCGTGCTGTGATTACTTGCTAGTGGAACCATTCCATGGTCCCTTTGTGGCGAGTGCTCTGTTAACATCTGACTGCCCCTCATAACTTAGGAGAAACATAATATACAGCAAAACTTGAATAAAGACCAGATCGAACGCATCCAGGAATTGTAGATTTGGTAATGGAGGAAAAGGGGGCGGGTGCTAAAATTGTAGGAGGAGACCGAAGTTTGGCTGCAGTAAGCAGGCTCATACTGATGTATACTGAAGTAGTTATGCAGTCCGCCACCGTGGCTGATTTGTCGACGCGTCTGGCTAACATGCGGGGAACCTTCTTGTTTTTCATAACTTATTTTTTATGTCTGCTGAACGTTACGGTGTCTTCCTTTCCGAACAGGTCACCACTACTCCTCAGCGTCATACAATATAAAAATAACACATTAAATTTGGCGAGCACTTGTTATATTATTATTTTATCCTCGCTCGTTACGTGTTCAGTTTGACACTTTGCAGGCGGTTCCTGAACATCCACAACAAATTATACAGATCTTGTACCCTTAACGGCATTGTCTAACATTTGGTATGATCCTAACATATTGACTAAGATGTCTGTCGCATTTACATACTTTGATTCTTTGTGTGTGCGATGTTATTAGCGAAAGAGTGCGTTCGATGTCTTTATATCTTTTTCCGTAATGTTGCGGAGAGGTTTGATGTATTTGTGGCGTATTACCTGCCACTCTGCTGGTTGTGCAGTTTGCTGGTGCTAATTTCTCTTGGATGTTTTTTGATCATCCGCCAAGACATCAAGATGTCTTGCTCTCACAAATTAATCTACAACGAACTATTATAGTCCCAGTACTCTTTACTTCAGTGCAGGAAGTGATCCGGCAGTGTCTAAGTGATGAGTAACGCTGCCCTACATTCTTCCATCTTATCATCCATACTCTGAGGATGATATTCAAGCAACCTTAGTCCATCACACCATGGCACTAAAGTCTAAAAAAAAAACTGGGTGTTGTGTATGTGCCCACCAACTACTACTGAAATTCAATTTCTTTCACTTTTGAATTCTCTTGAGCAGCTCGCTCAGTTCGTTCAGATTTACTAGGTAGGAAATACAATACAAACTCGTTTAGCGCGCCTGTAAATCATTTCTCTTGATGGGATGTAAGCAAAATGATGAATGAATGATTGAGAACTTGTACATTGTGAAGAAAGTCATGGTATCGCGATATGAGCGTACATAAATGGCGGTAGTATTGCGTGCACTAGGTATAAAACGGCAGTGCATTGGAGGAGTTGTCATTTGGAGTTAGGTAATTCATATGGAAAGGTTTCCGACGTGATTTATGGTCGCTCGACGGGAATTGACAGACTTTGATCGCGATATGGTAGTTGGAGGTAGACACATGGGACATTCCATTTCGGAAATCGTTAAGGAATGCAACATTCTGAGATTCACAGTGTCAAGAGTATGCCGAGAATACCAGATTACAGGCATTACCTTTCACCATGGATAACTCAGTGGCCGGCGGCCTTCGTTGATGACCGAGAGCAGCAGCGTAGAATTGTCAGTACTGACACACAAGGAACATTGCGTGAAATGCCCATGGAAGTCAGTGTGGAACGTACGACAAACGTGTCCGTGCGAAATTTGGAGTTAGTAGACTATGGCAGCAGACGACCGACGCGAGTGCCTTTGCTAATAGCACGACGTCGCCTGCAGCGCCTCTCCTGGGTTCGTGCCCATGTGGGTTGGACCTTAAACAACTAAAATCCCGATTTCAGCTGGTAGAAGCTGATGGTAGGGTTCGAATGTGGCGCAGACCCCACGAAACCGTCGACCCAACTTGTCTATAAAGCACTGTGCAAGCTGGTGGTGGCTCCACAATGGTGTGGGTTGTGATTACATGGAATAGACTGGGTGCGCTGGTTCAACTGACATGATCATTGTCCGCAAATGGTTAGGTTCTGCTGTGTGGAGACATTTGCAGCCATTCATGGACTTCATGTTCCCGAACAGCGATGGAATTTTTTTGACGACAATGCGCCGTATCACCGGGCCACAACTGATCGCGATTAGTTGGGACATCCATATCGCCCGACATGAATCCAGTCAAACATTTATTGGACATAATCGAGAGTTTGGTTCGTGCACAAAATCCTTCACCAGCAACACTTCCGCAATTATGGAAGGCTATGGAGGCAGCATGGCTGAATATTTCTGCAGGGGCTTCCGACGTTTTGTTGAGTCCATACCACGTAGTGTTGCTGCACAACGCCGGACAAAAGGAGGTCCGACACGATATTAGGAGGTATTCCGTGACTTTTCTCACTTCAGTGTTAAGTATGTTATTAGGTCGGCAGAGAGTTCAAGCACAGAGCAGACACGTTTGTGCAAGAGCTCCACTTGAAAATAGCTACACAGCAAAACTTCGTAGTTGTAATGATTGCAAAATAAAAGGGAATTGCCGGCCGCTGTGGCCGTGCGGTTCTAGGCGCTACAGTCTGAAACCGCATGACCGCTACGGTCGCTGGTTCGAATACTGCCTCGGCCATGGATGTGTGTGATGTCCTTAGGTTGGTTAGATTTAAGTAGTTCTAAGTTCTAGGGGACTGATGACCTTAGAAATTAAGTCCCATAGTACCCAGAGCCATTGGAACCATTTTTAAAAAGGGAATTGCAATCACACCAGTGCTGCCACGGAGGCAGACTGTTATTATACAGGCTGTATTTACGCATGGGAAAGTATGTCAGGAATATTGATGAATTTAAACTGGCAAGTACCGCAAGAAAGACAAGAAGCTTCAAATCCAGTTGCAGTGGAGGAACCTTTTAAATACTCTTTCGTCTTATTAATACTCTATATCAGGAACCAACAAGATAAACAAATCGCACATATTCCTTTGAATATTAATTCTTCCCATCCTCCATTTGTAAATCGAACGGAAACGATCCGTTATAACAGGACAGCACAAAATATATTTTCTGACGCATACTGCAGAGTGATTATCAACGTACCTATGTGGCTCTAATTACAGATTGAGTAAATTGTGGGAGAAAACTAAATGGTACAAATGGCTCTGAGCACTATGGGACTTAACATCTGTGGTGATTAGTCCCCTAGAACTTAGAACTACTTAAACCTAACTAACCTAAGGACATCACACACATCCATGCCCGAGGCAGGATTCGAACCTGCGACCGTAGCAGTCGCTCAGTTCCCGACTGAGCGCCTAGGACCGCTCGGCCACCGCGGGCGGCGGAGAAAACTATTTAGCCACTCTGTGAACATCCCATAAGAATTTATGACAAGATGCTTTATATACGACGATTTAGATTATGTTGTGACACTCAACGTATCAAACAGACTTGGTAAGAAATGAGTAATGTCACAAAAATGAGGTATGTCAGCCTCTATGCGCAGCTTGGTACTGATTGCCTCTCCTAACCGCGCCTCAGAACCACACGCGGATTCGTCTGGTTCACACATTATTAGCAACACCGACTTTCTTGAGGATTGTTTTAGTGCAAGAGAAGATAAATTCTTAGCGATGAGATTTCATAGAGATACAGTATACAGCGGGATCCACAGCACGGAAAAAGTTTCCGAGGTCGTCAAGGGATACTTTTGAATACTTCGTTCCGCTTACTTTCGTTTCTACGTAAATACCTAAGACAGCAGTGAAAAAGACAGTAATATGCCATAAGCAAAACGTACAACGCAGACTGTACATTGAGCATTTACGCCGCTGTTCTAATGCATTCAGGGAACTCATACACGATGTGCATATCGGCCAGCTCTCTCAGTGAACCTATTCATTTTTCTGTGTATCGCTGTTAACGTACAGCTAACTCTGACGGAGAAACAACACGGGACATAAGTGAGCGGTTTTTAATGCAAACTTGAGAGCGAAGTGTAAAGTGGGTATTACCGCAATTCCGTGAGTGAAAGGGCCAAGCTCGAGAAAACAATTTTCAGTACATACCTCCAATATTTGCACTTAACAATCACTGAAATTTTGTAGGTGGCATGCGGAGTGACTGTGTAGACATATTTAAGAAGCATGTCTTACCTCGTCATCAGATGTGCTTAAATTAGGCTGTTCTTGTCGATGCCGGCCGACGCTAGTGGACCAAAATGACACACTGACGAAGATATGGAAAGAGCTGCCGGACGTCACTTAATAGATAGACAGCTGCCCGTTGATAGGCGCTGCATGTTTGGTATATCGCCTTTACAGTGTTGGACATTTACGGGCCTGCGTAGATACCCACACAGTATACCCATAATGGTTTTCGAGCCACGAAAAAACTCAAACTATTGCGCTGTGGATTAATCTGTATATGTGAAACGGGCTAGCTTTCTCGTGTAAAGAAGCACGCGCGGCGACACCGTCCCCGTCTGCTGCCATTGTTTTAGGTAGGTCCCACTCGCTTGTTCGCGTCCAGCACTAAGCAAGCAAACAGCTGTGTTAAGACCCTGCATACGCACCAACCGATCGACCGACAACTGACGAACTTTCCTTGTCGGAATATCGGTCTGGTAGGACCACTCTACAGCCGACCTCACTCCCCCACCCTCTCTCCGCCCAACAAATCATGCCGTGTGTAGTAGCGCTGTCCTGCCAACCGCCCGACGAAAGTTCGTCTTTTGTCGCTGTGCGCGGGGTTAAATGCTGACAGGGTAGCAGGCAGACGAAACTTTGAGGACAGCGTCTGTGCACAAATTTAAGGACTGCAGATGTTGCGGGACCCGTCGTGCGAGGAGTATGGCAATATAGATACAAGAAACGAAGCACTTTTTTTACAGGGGGATTTTTTTACAGTTCTAATAGTTGCTAACATTCACTTCTTTGTTATCTATCTGCTGTTGTATTTTTTAGATGATGCGCGCCACCACCATGTGTAATATTTCTTTTTCGAACCTGAAATCAGTTTCTTAACGGTACACGTCATCTTCTGTTCTATATAAATAAATATATTAATAACGTTTACGTAAACGCCTTTAATTAATTTTGTTTTACCATGATGTATTTCCTCAGTCAGTAATCAATTACGTTTTTGTTCCTCTGTAAAACCATGGGGTATCGTAGAAGATAAACGCAATGAACCACAAATAAATCACAACATGGCGGCACTGTAATCGCGGAGTGCAGACGGTCGGGACGAGTGTAGCCTGCCATGGAATTGGTCGATCTGTCAATGGGTCAGCCGATAAATTGGTGCGCGTGTAGAGATCTTTAGAGTTATTACCGGTTAACAACGGAAGCGTGCAACCAACGACTGTAGCAAGAATTTAAAATGTAACAGATGCCTGCCTCTCATCCAGAAATGTTCGTCTATTTACATTTTTTAAAACGAAACCCTATTCAACATTTTCCAGGAAGTGGTTCGTTTCCCCGTGAAATTAACGTCTGTATCCTCCCTCACCCAATTATACAGCTTTCCGAGAGAGGATATTTCTCTTTTAACACATTTCCTACATATTCCAAGAACCTTCTTTTCAGCAAACACTTACCAAAGTCGTCGAGGCCCTTCGTTGTCTTCCTCAGTCTGTTCTTCCTTGGTGTCAATTTTCTGAACGCTCAGTCTGGCTTTCTTAACATCGTTCACAACGTTATGCGCTGTCCTTACACTCTTGCCTACTGCGGCTGCTGCTCTCCGCGCTACAGTCTGGAACCGTGCGACCGCTACGGTCACAGGTTCGAATCCTGCCTCGGGCATGGATGTGTGTGATGTCCTTAGGTTAGTTAGGTTTACGTAATGGCTCAGAGCCATTTGAACCAATTTTTTTTTTTTTTTGCTCTCTCCAGTGCTCTATCTAACGATATTAGCGAACCTTTTCGTTTTTCTGCTCGACAGAACTGAACTACGTTATTAATTAAGACTTTTCCGTCTGAGAGTACTCTTCGATATATTTGCGCGATCACTCTCCATTTCAGCATATGGTAAGAATACACAGCAGTAGTAACGTACCGTGACAATAACGTGACTATACAAAGCCGAGCTACGTGCGTCATTCGTGTACTGTCGGGTATTGTCGGACGCCTACGGCCTCGGAAATATGTAAAGAAAGCTTACTTCTGCGTCCTGCCGTCGGCAATTATTAAATTAACAGGTAATAAACTCCTTTCATATGCATCCGCACTGTGTGTGTGGGGTGGGGGAGAGGGGTGAAGAGGAGCCATATGCCTACTCCTGGACTCTTATGAGTAGAATTTTTTTATTCATTACAGAATGCTCACAAATTTCTGTCAACAACTCAACTGAACAGCAAGTTTGACACTGCTGAGCGCGACGAGAAATACTGCGACTTTAGCAATCACCGTGTTTCTTGGATTTTATTGGTTGTATTGCTGTTCACGGAAAATTATGCTGATCGCTAGATGCGGCGGCGATTCTGGCGCTGTTATGCACTCAATAAACTTTTCAGACCGTGCTGAAATAGTGCCATTTATTCGCTGGCACTTCTGAAACAGCCCTTACCGAACTACAGATTGCACAACGTAATCGCATTACTAGGTGACCGTTTTCCGTTGACAAAGGAGATCCGTTCAAATGTGTGAATTCCTATGGGACCAAACTGCTGAGGTCATCGGTCCCTAGACTTACATACTACTTAAACTAACTAAAACTAAGAACAACACTCACACACACCTATGACCGAGGGAGGACTCGAACCTCCGGCGGGAGGAGATCCGTAATATATAGCGGAATATACAGCCAATTGTACACAAAGAAGCCACTGTAGTCCTATCTGAACAATATGGCCACGCTTACTGTCTATGTCCTCATTTACGGTTGGGAGCTAAATACACCAGCTGAAAAAAACACCATTTTGGCGATAGAAGAGAGGGAAAAATTCGATAGGAAGTCCTCTCCAGCCATTGCGAACTTCTCAACTTTACGGGTGCAACACAGCCTCTTATTCAGTCACAAAGCTACGAATTCTGCACTAAAGTAGGACAAAATGAATAGATGCCGGATGACTCATTCCAACTCTGAGCTGTTAAAAGTCGGTTCTACAGGCTAATTTCAGGGTCGTTTTGATAGATTTCCTACATTCATTAAGACGAATGCTGGCTCTGGTTTACACTTTTTCCAAATAACCCCCACAATGTAGCTTTCGGAACACATTTTATTCAACTTTAGTCATGCCAGTCGACATTAAAAATAGGAAGTGTGTAAGTAATGCAATAAAACCATTACTGTGGTCAGATGTCAAGTTTCGTAAGCAAACATGGTGCTATGGAAGTCATCAAAGTGCAATAAGCGTTTTTCAGTGTATTCCTTGTTTCTCCTCTCCGTGGAAAATTAAAAGCGTTAGTTTTTGTCAGTTACTTTTGTTGATACCCGTCAGGATTTTCTCAGTTGTTCTGAATTTTTGTATTTCAGATTTTTAATTTCAGTGTCAGCCTAATGTTAGGGGGACGTAATAATTTTTGCGAATACTTGCTACCTATATTTCATAATTCATTGTTTACCTCGGACGTAATTACATAATAATATAATATCAGAATGTTGAAGGAAAATAGTAGCATTCGTGATAATAATATCCAAAGACTGCATCCACTATTTTGGTATCAAAAGTAATATACCTCGTGGAAATCGGGATTTCTGCCGGATATCAGCGTCTTCCAAACACGATATTTGGACGTCATTACTTGACGTCTTCATCAGGTGTTCCCCGAGACTGGCTGCTTGCTGGACCGGGTCTCATATTTATGCCTGCCCGGTGCCCGGTGTTCTGTTTGCCGTTCCCTAGTCGGTCCGCGCCCGCGGGTCGCGCTATCCTGCCGCTCTAGGTGTTCTCTATTCCGTGCGCGCCCGCTCTGGCCGTCTCCGACTGCGGCTGAGGCTTCCTGGTGATCCCTTCTTGGTTCGTGCCTGCAGTGTGTCGATGTCTGAGGCTCGTTGTTGGTGTTGGAAACATGTTTTCTCCGGTATTGCTTCAGCAGTTCAATGCAGTGCTTAGCTGGTATCCTGCTTCCCGGTTAATCAGGTTTTGTGCCATCTTTATCTCTATAGATTCAGTGATGACGCTATCCCAGAACCTGGGTGTCTGGACCATGACCTTGGTGTTCTCATAATCCATGGAATGTTCCAACTCTAGGCAATGTTCTGCTATTGCTGATTTTGTGGCCTGCCTTAGCCTGGTATGTCGCTGGTGTTCCTTACATCTGATTTCCACCGTTCTAGTCGTTTGGCCGATGTAGGACATACCGCATTCACAAGGAATGTTGTAAATGCCAGGCTTCCTTAAGCCCAGGTCCAAGTAAAGCCCTGATTTTGCTAGGTAGGCGGAAGACACTCTTGATGTTATGTTTCATTAGTATTCTGCTTACCTTGGCAGAAACATGCCCGGCATACGGTAAAAATGCCAGCTTCTTGATTTCTTCTTCTTGCTCATTCTCCAGTGTATCCTGACGTCTGGCGGGATGTAGAGCTCTGAGGATGTCCCTGGATGAGACTCCGTTGTTAGCAAACACTTTTTGAAGATGTTCAAGTTCCCCTGCCAGGCTGTCAGTGTCAGACAGTGTCTGGGCTCGGTGTAAGAGTGTTCTAAGCACCCCAGTCTTTTGTGCTGGGTGGTGGCAGCTGTCGGCCTATAGGTATAAGCCTGTGTGTTGGCTTTCGGTACACACCGTGGCTGAAGGTGCCATCCGCCTTCTTCTTCACCAGGACATCCAGAAACGGAAGCTGACCGTCCTTTTCTAGCTCCATGGTGAATCTAATATTCGGATGCCTTGATTTCAGGTGGTCCAGGAAGTCTTCCAGATTTTCGCGACCGTGTGGCCAAATGACAAATGTGTCATCAACGTATCTCAGGAAGCATGTTGGCTAGTAAGTGGCAGTTGTAAGAGCCTCGCCCTCGAACTTCTCCATAAACAGGTTGGCCACTACTGGTGACAAGGGGCTACCCATCGCCACCCCTTCAGTCTGTTCATAGAATTGACCGCCACATAGGAAGTAAGTCGATGTTAGAATATGCTTAAACAGTTCCAGCACAGCTCCATCAAACTTCTTACTGATTAAGTCAAGTGTGTCCTTAAGGGGCCCTCTGGTGAACAGGGACACCACGTCAAAACTGACCATTAAGTCTGCATCTGAGAAACGTAGGTTTTTAAGACGTTCCACAAAGTCCCGTGAGTTGCAGATGTGGTGTGCACACTTCCCTACATATGGTGCCAACATTTTCTTGAGATATGTTGCAGCTGGGTAGGTGGATGCCCCAATATTGCTCACGGCGGGTCGTAGTGGTACACACTCTTTGTGGATTTTAGGTAGTTCATAAAGTCTGGGTAGTAGTGGTGCCTTGTATTTCAGTTGTTTGATAACTTCCTCAGGCCAGCCAGTTTCCTTCAGCAGAGACTTGGTTTTTCGGTCCACCCTGTCAGTTGGATCCTGCTCTAGTGGTTTGTAAGCCGGGTCCTCCAGAAGTCGCCGGATCTTCAGGTCATAGTCACCTTTCTGCAGTATGACTGTGGAGTTCCCTTTGTCATCAAATCGCCGGGAAAGTCTAAGAAATTACATCCCAATGAAATGATTCATTAAACACTTCTAAGAAACAATTTAAGAATTTGTCATAGTTTATGGATCTTGAACTATTGTAGTCTACAGGCCAGCTTATTATATGTTCCACATCATAACGGCTACCGTACCATGGGATTGATCAATAGAACACGCAAGCAACTAACTAATTTACTGCGCAATAAATCCATTTTACTTTTACTGAGATCCATTTTTATATACACTTCTGGAGTATTTAGGTTATTTGCTTTTGGGAGCTTAATAAGCAGATCTGAGTGATTCTGAAATACCATCTACGGTATATAAAATTTTGTCTCCTCTTGGAAAAATATCTGCAGACACCCATGACACATTTTTATTGATTTTGGATCAAAAATAGAAAGCACCTCCGCGCGCTTGTGTGTGTGTGTGTGTGTGTGTGTGTGTTAGTCAACAGGTCGTAACCATTCAGGATGTTCGTCAATGTATACTGCGAAGATACTCATTGAAGTTAAGCCCTTACCAGGATCGAAAGCGATTGAAGAATCATCATATGAGTGTTAGGAGTGGAAAAAGAGACAAGACTCGAAAGCTGTGCGGACAAGTTTCTACCCTGCCGCCTTAAGTCACACCTACATTGGACGTGTAATTCTCCCTATCCGATGTCAGGCGACCGTCGACCGACATCGGAAGGAAAGCAAACACCAAGGCTACAATGTATGCGTACAATGGAAGTTGAAGCCCGATGCGGCATCAGCAGTTGAAACCCGGTTATGGACCGACGAGCTGACATCCCAAAACATGTTTGTTTCCAATTCGATAACTCAACCCGATAGCACATAATGGCGGCGCAAGTTGACAGAGTGTTTGAGAATGATCTTGTGAGGAATGAGGGTCGGGTAAGGGACTAATACAACAAACACTACCATAACAGGGACAAGAGCCTGGTCTGTGGAGATATATTGGGGAGCAATTATTAATAACATGTAATTATCTATTGCAATATTTTTAATGCTGGGTTTCAAATTTCTGTACCTCCCGTGGAAAGTCTATCATCATTGGAGTGCGTTTTTTCCAGAAGAAGACAACGCAAATAATCATTCTCAGAGTCACTCTTGGTACCTCCAGAACTGCATTGCAACTTCCATTCGGACGTTAATTGAGGCCAATAAGTCACGCATGACCGACGACGTCGGACGACATCAGATCAGATAATCACTCTACGTCGGAAGGGAGAAACACGGATCCACTGTAGGCGTAGCCTTAGCCGGTAACGCCAACACCGCTGCTCTCGTTTCGTTACGTGATGAATAACTGTCAAAATGAGACAGGAACTGGCTGACATATACTGGCAGAACTTTCATCTTTGATATAATGTATTAATTATCTAGCTTGTTGTATGGAACTCAGATTGCAGTTTTATCTCTCTCTCGTTTGCTCTGTTATTTTATTATTCTAAACTAACGTGATACCACATAACGTTAATTCTGAATTTCCTTTCTCACTCGTTGTATTCTCTATTTATTATAAATGAAACACACAAAAGATTGGTGTAATATTCTACAGTATTTATTGTTTGTTATTTAGTTAACCAGAAGAGACAGTATTCAACCTACATACACAAATTAATTAACCTGTTAAGAGAAACTAAGGATTGAAATCGTATGTAGATGATTGTTAAGGTAGAGACCTAAATGTCAATAAAGCAATAAAAAATGGACGCCAGTAGCATTTTTCATCTTCAGTACTTCCGCGATTATGTTTAAACTCACTTCAAAAGCAAATGGTCTCCAATCACTCGAGTTTTGATCTGCCCTGCAATGAAGTCCTACAAATGAAAGTGTTTAGTCATAGCGGAAGACATGTATGTTTTCTATTCTGTAGGAGCTGCTCCAAAGACCACTTCAGACGGCGAATGCATCTACCGGGTGATCAAAAAGTCAGTATAAATTTGAAAACTGAATAAATCACGGAATTATGTAGATAGGGAGGTACAAATTGACACACATGCTTTGAATGACATGGGGTTTTATTAGAACCAAAAAAATTAAAAAGTTCAAAAAATGTCCGACAGATGGCGCTTCATCTAATCAGATTAGCAATAATTAGCATACCAAAGTAAGACAAAGCAAAGATGATGTTCTTTACAGGAAGTGCTCAATATGTCCACCATCATTCCTCAACAATAGCTGTAGTCGAGGAATAATGTTGTGAACAGCACTGTAAAGCATGTTCGGAGTTATGGTGAGGCATTGGCGTCGGATGTTGTCATTCAGCACCCCTAGAGATGTCGGTCGATCACGATACACTTCCGACTTCAGGTAACCCCAGAGCCAATAATCGCACGGACTGAGGTCTGGGGACCTGGGAGGCCAAGCATGACGTAAGTGGCGGCTTAGCACACGATCATCACCAAACGACGCGCGCGAGAGATCTTTCATGGGTCTAGCAATACTTCGTTTTTTTTTTTTTGTTTTTCTGTGTTTTTTTTGTTCTAATAAAACCCCATGCCATTCCAAGCATGTGTGTAAATTTTTACCTCTCTATCTACATTATTCCGTGGTTTCTTAAGTTTTCAAATTTATACTGACTTTTTGATCACCCGGTATTTCAGATTTTGTTTACATCCGCAACGAGAATCGCGCTTACCGACAACGATGGCCGAAGATAAAATAGCCCTCTACTTTATAGAAATTTCTCAGAAAGTTATAACCAAATAACTGTTGTAAAACAGACTTAATGTCACGTCAGAGTTTAGAGAAACAGTGTTCGAGATGACGGTTCAGATCTGACGTTGTTCATATCATGTTTGCTCAAAGGCTCCTTATATCTATCTCGTGTTACGCTAAGTGTTGCGCTCGTCAGTAGGTGGTCGTCCGTTTGGACATTCCCATAATTACAATGTAGTTCTCATCGAAGTAGCCCCATAGGACAGGATTATAATTGCAATTTGAGAGCCTAGTGGTGAACATGTTGAGAGCCTTCCAGTTAGAGAAGGATTTGTTACTTCCAGACGGAAGTTCTTCCTTCGGCTCCGGGATAGGAAGTTGCAAGTTTTTGGTAAGGACTTATGGGACCAAACTGTTGTCCCTAAGCTTACACGCTACTCAATCTAACTTAAACTAACGACAACACGCACACACCCATGCCTGAGGGAGGACTTGAACCTCCGAGCCGTCCGGGATAGGATTTGGTGTTTTCTTCCATAGCATAGTGAATACTACTGACATAATAGAACACAATCGCAGGTCATCATCAGTGGTACCTATTTTGCCGTACTTTGGTATTTAGATTATTCTGATAACCAGCTTTGACATCCTACTGTTACTGAATGGAATTTCTATCCAGACAATCCGGCGATCGCCAGAAAAAAATGAAAAAAATAGGATGAGTTCAGATAAAAGTACGCGCTAGCTTAAATTCTTTATATTTTATCAGAACCTTCACAGCTGTGGCCAATCCATTTTTACCACATGTGTAGCGATAGACTTAAGAGTTGCCCAGTACGAGAATAGAGGCGGGAGAACCAACAGTTGACTACCGGTAAATTTCACAAAAGCGTTGAGCCACTGCGCACTTCCTCGACGTGTAATGGCCCTAACGATAAGACAAGAGAGAAAGCAGTCAACGTAACCAGAACCCAGCTACGTTTGTTCTTTATGAGCGTCCGTGTTTTCCATATCGTCGTTTCACTTAGAACCGATCCGCATTAACCGCACCAGTCACTGTTAAGTATGCAGGGCGAATCCGAAATCTATCGACAGGGTTTTAGAGATCGATCAGGATTTCGTTGCTGAGATAAAGATTCCTTACATGCAAATACCTCAGCAGATTAACCTTATCAACTATGGAAGTGTACAGTAGCCTCACCCTGTACGTAATGAAGATTATTTTAGAAAACGACAGGAGGCAAAGTTTTTGATTACAGTCTATCGTGATTGCTGTCACTAGTTTTTAACAGAGCGAGAGATGAGCTAACCTTGTACCTATTCACCTGTAAGAACATATGGCGACATGAACTGCCGTGAATCTGTTGAATTGTAACGAAAATGCACTGATGATGGCTGTTTATAGCCGAAATCTAGATTGGCAAGCAAAATAAAAGCTAATGTGATTGCGACTCACTGTAGTGTGCCTGTCTTTCCTTACAAAAAAAAAAAAAAAAATGGTTCAAATGGCTCGGAGAACTATAGGACTCAACATCTTAGATCATAAGTCCCCTAGAACTTAGAACTACTTAAACCTAACTAACCTAAGGACATCACACACACCCATGCCCGAGGCAGGATTCGAACCTGCGACCGTAGCAGTCCCGCGGTTCCGGACTGCAGCGCCAGAACCGCACGGCCACCGCGGCCGGCCCTTCCTTGCAATCTACGCTCGCTGTGACAACGGTTCCTGATAAAATCAAAGTTGTTTAAAACTACGAATCTTATACAAAATTTTGGAGTGTTTAGAGGATATATAAAGAAATACTTTTTTATGGGACAAAAATTCGACAGGTGCCCGAACAACACCCAATGGATGCGGCCGAAAGTTGGTCGCCAACGCATTGGTTTTTGGCCTGTCATCCTCACCAAACCAAGGAGTTGATACCAAGAGATTCGGCCATATGGAATCCCAGTTGGTTCTGATAACTTGTCCAGGTTGCACCCATTTTGTCATTGTTGGTAAGTAGCGTTTTAATAACGTTGCAGCCGATGGGTCTCCATAGTAGCCACAGTGTCTCTTCCTTCGGACATGCATGCATATCTGAAGGAATACTACATCGCATTTGTGAGCAACACTTGCACCGCAGTATCGTATTTTAATAACAGTTCCACCGGCCTACATTATCAGGGAAGAAAAAGATTTAGTAGCCTTTGTACATGCAGAAATCTGAAGCTAATCTTCAGAAAAAGAAGAAGAAACGACGCTGGTGGACTATCTCTCTTTTAAAAAGTAGTGAGAAGTGTGATGAGGCGTGTAATATCTGACCTTAAGGCCGAATTGGAATAGAGGCTATTTTATAATTTTTTGCGAGTGAGAGCTGCAGATTTCGAATTTTAATCAATTGCATAAGCCCCTAACTTTCTAAAGGTGACAGCTTTTGGGAATGATGCACGTTCATTAAAAAGTTATCCATAAAGACTCCATTTTCTTTTTCAGGTTGTGCACGTTACTTTTTAACAAATGGTTCAAATGGCTCTGAGCACTATGGGACGTAACTTCTGAGGTCATCAGTCCCCTGTAACTTAGAACTACTTAAACCTAACTAACCTAAGGACAACACACACATTCATGACCGCGGCAGGATTCGAACCTGCGACCGCATCAGTCGCGCGGTTCCAGACTGTACCGCCTAGAACCTCTCGGCCACTCTGGCCGGCTTACTTTTTAAACAGCTTACTTATTTCCTTCCAAGCGCCCAGTATTTCCAATGTGTTTGTGCTCTTGGAGTTCGCAGTGTCCAATAAACATTCCCGTTCACCAAAAAACTGTCAAATTTAATATAGTCTCTCTATTCCATTGAGCACTCCAAAATTTTTAGACACGGTAAGTACATGCCAATTCACCATACAGCAAATCGCTACGGAACCAACGAACATTCGTCCCGGCATCCACAGTAGTAGGTGGGATCCAAGCCCAATTCACCGCCAGTGCTTTGATCTTACCGTCGGTAATCCGAGCAGCAGCCAAGGCCAACGGCTTCATTGGGTCCGATTTGCCGCCCGTACACACTATGCAAATTTTGGTCGTTGGCCTTAGTTGGTGTGGCGTGTACCTGCCATGTTAGACAATCATTAGCACGCTAATACCAGAGGTGCAGTAATATGGACGGTTGGTTGGTTTGTGGGATTAAAGGGACCAGACTGCTTTGGTCATCGGTCCCTAAAATGAACGGACGACGTTTTCAGTTAAATCTCTGCAACAAAATTTAGTAAATGGCCGTCTGGAAACCGCCTCTGAACATCACTAGCGTCAAAACATTCTCGGAAACCGTATGCTTCTGACGGTTTTGACACATAAGGAGTTTTTTTCTATTTCCTCTGAACTCTCTAAAATATTATATACGTAATTATATCAAGGCTAGTTCTGTTTATTATTACGCATTTCGCTGACATACAGTGGTTTTTCCTCACTCTACTAGGCCAGTTCTCATTGTAGCACATCACATCATCATAGAAAGAGTAAAGAAATAAAAGGTAGTATGTACCCATCAGGGGATGGTAGTTTGTCGCACTAAACTGCAGTGAAGTCTTCATATCTGGCTACATCCCTTAAGCAGAAACGCCCTTTATTTAATAAACAAAGCAGTCTGGATCACTTTTATACAGGCAGCTTCGGTCATCTTAGCTCATCCTCAAATTTAAGACTAAAACACAAGACTGTTGCTACCACTGGCGTGAGCTGGTGAGCGTTGGTAGGCATGCAAATCAGCTGAGGCTGGTGGTAGCAGTAGTGACGTAGTTTAATCTTAAATCTGAGGATGAACTAATTTGGCGGAAACCTGCCGTGTTTGGTTAATATAATCGTGATGTATGCTGTTTTGTTCAATAAATAATAAAACAAGATCACTGACCTCTCCTGCAACAAAATGCCGCCGATCTGAATCGTTCTTTTGGTTGATCCACTTTTCGTAGCCAGGACGCACACAATAAACACGATGCAGGAAGTCTCTCTGTCCACACTGACCACGTGCATCGTGTCGCAGAGCATTCATTTACTGTCTATTCAGTGACCAGTTGACCTCAATCTCTGTCGAATAACACGCAGCATGAACTGCAGATAGCCTTTCTCGGCGTGTACCCGCGGCCGTCAATGCAAAGAGGCAGCAACAGAAACCATCGACAAAAGTATAGCCATTGGTGGCGTCAGGCAATACAATACTTTTAAAGTCTAGTTAAGAAGCAGTTTTCGGGAAGTAGAGACATTTATTTATTTGGTTATTATCGAATGCTTGGTTACGGAATTATTGTGCAATTAATAATTCAATAACTATGTCAAAAAGGAAAAATTCGAAAATATGCCAAATCATGCCGACAACTGAGAATAGTCAACGCTTAAATCTGTTAGCCAGAGACGTAATACGTCGCTAAAAATTTCAAGTAAAACTGTAAAGTATCATCGTTGAACGAATTCCTCCAGGAAATTCTTCGTATCAGAAATTTCAATGCTACACTAATGGCCCAAAGAGGATAAGAACCGTACAAGTAATTTTTAATATCCATAAACAATACAGTCGTCTGAGAGTATATTATTGATGCACGACGCTCCCAAATCATAGTCCGATTAAAATGACTTGGTGTCTAACACATCATGCGTTGGAGCTGGTTTACTCCAATCAGCGCTCAGCATCACGCCCGAACCGTTCGCCTTTGCCAAACTGCCACACTAGTTGGTCAGTTCACATGTAGTTCCTTGTCCGGCTTTCTTTCGGATATAGACTGGGAGACTCAGACGTTCATAACGGGTGGCAGGGACAAAGAATCTAGTGAAATATTTTTAAGTGCTTTATCTGAAAACTACCTTGAGCAGTTAAACAGAAAACCGACTCGTGGCGATAACATATTAGACCTTCGGGTGACAAACAGACCCGAACTATTTGAATCAGTTAATGCAGAACAGGGAATCAGCGATCATAAAGCGGTTACTGCATCGATGATTTCAGCCGTAAATAGAAATATTAAAAAAGGTAGGAAGATTTTTCTGCTTAGCAAAAGTGACAAAAAGCAGATTTCAGAGTACTTGGTGGCTCAACACAAAAGTTTTGTCTCAAGTACAGACAGTGTTGAGGATCAGTGGACAAAGTTCAAAACCATGGTACAATATGCGTTAGATGAGTATGTGCCAAGCAGGATCGTAAGAGATGGGAAAGAGCCACCGTGGTACAACAACCGAGTTAGAAAACTGCTGCGGAAGCAAAGGGAACTTCACAGCAAACATAAACATAGCCAAAGCCTTGCAGACAAACAAAAATTACGCGAAGCGAAATGCAGTGTGAGGAGGGCTATGCGAGAGGCTTTCAATGAATTCGAAAGTAAAGTTCTATGTACTGACTTGGCAGAAAATCCTAAGAAATTTTGGTCCTATGTCAAAGCGGTAGGTGGATCAAAACAAAATGTCCAGACACTCTGTGACCAAAATGGTACTGAAACAGAGGATGACAGACTAAAGGCCGAATTACTAAATGTCTTCTTCCAAAGCTGTTTCACAGAGGAAGACTGCACTGTAGTTCCTTCTCTAGATTGTCGCACAGTTGACAAAATGGTAGATATCGAAATAGACGACAGAGGGATAGAGAAACAATTAAAATCGCTCAAAAGAGGAAAGGCCGCTGGTCCTGATGGAATACCAGTTCGATTTTACA
The DNA here is from genome assembly GCF_023897955.1 of Schistocerca gregaria. NCBI lineage: Eukaryota > Metazoa > Arthropoda > Insecta > Orthoptera > Acrididae > Schistocerca > Schistocerca gregaria. The sequence goes on from NC_064921.1 coordinate 434,367,968, forward strand.
CAGAGTACGCGAAGGAACTTGCCCCCCTTCTTGCAGCGGTGTACCGTAGGTCTCTAGAAGAGCGAAGCGTTCCAAAGGATTGGAAAAGGGCACAGGTCATCCCCGTTTTCAAGAAGGGACGTCAAACAGATGTGCAGAACTATAGACCTATATCTCTAACGTCGATCAGTTGTAGAATTTTGGAACACGTATTATGTTCGAGTATAATGTCTTTTCTGAAGACTAGAAATCTACTCTGTAGGAATCAGCATGGGTTTCGAAAAAGACGGTCGTGTGAAACCCAGCTCTCGCTATTCGTCCACGAGACTCAGAGGGCCTTAGACACGGGTTCACAGGTAGATGCCGTGTTTCTTGACTTCCGCAAGGCGTTTGACACAGTTCCCCACAGTCGTTTAATGAACAAAGTAAGAGCATACGGACTATCAGATCAATTGTGTGACTGGATTGAGGAGTTCCTAGATAACAGAACGCAGCATGTCATTCTCAATGGAGAGAAGTCTTCCGAAGTAAGAGTGATTTCAGGTGTGCCGCAGGGGAGTGTCATAGGACCATTGCTATTCACAATATACATAAATGACCTGGTGGATGACATCGGAAGTTCACTGAGGCTTTTTGCAGATGATGCTGTGGTGTATCGAGAGGTTGCAACAATGGAAAATTGTACTGAAATGCAGGAGGATCTGCAGCGAATTGACGCATGGTGCACGGAATGGCAATTGAATCTCAATGTAGACAAGTGTAATGTGATGCGAATACATAGAAAGATAGGTCCCTTATCATTTAGCTACAAAATAGCAGGTCAGCAACTGGAAGTAGTTAATTCCATAAATTATCTGGGAGTACTCATTAGGAGTGATTTAAAATGGAATGATCATATAAAGTTGATCGTCGGTAAAGCAGATGCCAGACTGAGATTCATTGGAAGAATCTTAAGGAAATGCAATCCGACAACAAAGGAAGTAGGTTACAGTACGCTTGTTCGCCCAATGCTTGAATACTGCTCAGCAGTGTGGGATCCGCACCAGGTAGGGTTGATAGAAGAGATAGAGAAGATCCAACGGAGAGCAGCGCGCTTCGTTACAGGATCATTTAGTAATTGCGAAAGCGTTACGGAGATGATAGATAAACTCCAGTGGAAGACTCTGCAGGAGAGACGCTCAGTAGCTCGGTACGGGCTTTTGTTAAAGTTTCGAGAACATACCTTCACCGAAGAGTCAAGCAGTATATTGCTCCCTCCTACGTATATCTCGCGAAGAGACCATGAGGATAAAATCAGAGAGATTAGAGCCCACACAGAAGCATACCGACAATCCTTCTTTCCACGTACAATACGAGACTGGAATAGAAGGGAGAACCGATAGAGGTTCTCAGGGTACCCTCCGCCACACACCGTCAGGTGGCTTGCGGAGTATGGATGTAGATGTAGATGTCTTCAGATCGCAAATCCTGGATGTAGCCGCTTTATTTCGGATTTTCATACGTGGTAACCACACTAAAAACAACACACACACACACACACACACACACACACACACACACACACACACAGGCGCGCGCGCGCGCTCGCACGTACGTTTCATGCACAGCGCTAACCAATCACTACTGGATCGTTACATACAAGAAGCGATATATCGTCACATATACAGTTATTATAATCACAGAGATCGACTTACATTAGATAAGCCTCGTACGACATGACGTGAAGCCGAATTTTTTAAGGCTGCAAGTCATCGTTGCGACTGCGACAGTAGAGTCATAAATATAGCAGCACAAATGTAGCCTATTGGCGAAGTGCAGTGATTAGCGTTTTGACCTGACGTGCAGAAGATCGTAGTTTCGGATCTCGTCAAATACTGCGAATTCTTTTTTAATTTCTAAGTTAATCAAAAGACTTTGATTATTATTTTTAGTCAGTTAATTAGTCTAAATGTATTATTTTTTATTTATACTAAGCTTCCTTTTCATCATTCTGCAGACTGTTTTATTTGCTATTATTTTTCTTCGTATCATTCTTTTTTCGTGTGTACTCTGTGTCTCCTATAATCTGCAACGAGGACTGCACTTCGGTTTACAAGGCGGCGGCTCGTGTAGCCAGTGTGAAGATAGTTTCAGGTAATCAGTGATAGCGGTAAATTAGTTTGCTTAAATTTTCTGTCTTGGGTTTGCTGGTAGAGGTTAGCTCTAATTGCTGTGAGCAAAGCGATCGTGATTTTAGTTCTGCCGCAGATTGTTGACTGCCGTTCTCTCGGACATATTGCACAAGGTGGTGAGTTTAGCACATGAATTTAAATTCAGGGCTACAAAACTCTTCATCTGCCGCAGTTCGGTCATTCGCCACTTAATATCCGTTGTCAACAGAGTATCTCGAATTTCCGTCATACCTCTTATCGGCCGCTTCCAACATTGCTCCACGGTACACATTAATAGCGTTTGTGAAATGATGCTACGTGTTTATGTGTCGCTTATAAACAAGCTGTAGCCAGCAGTCGATGTGGCGACGTTGTAGAGACAAGTGACACACGTTAGCTGCCAAGTAATTGTAATTGGGCTATACCTTATCATTGACGGGGAGTAGGGGCGACGGGTTACAAAACAAGAAAGCGGCCACTGAATATCGTTTGACGTGCCATCTACGTACAGTGGAAGCATAATCACTTATGTGTGAGGATTGGGATTGGAGTCAACTAAGTCTGCATGACTACATATTTGTGACTTCGTTGCTGTTCACACGTGCATGCATGGCTGATAGTTCATAGAAACAAAGCCAAACTATTTCTCGACCGTTCCACGAGGGAAAGATGAATTCACAAATCTTTCCGTGCGATATCCGAGTTCTCTTTTTTCTTTATTACGATGGTCATTTCTCCCTCCGTGGATGAGAGTCAAAAAATAATAATTTCGTAATCGGAGAGAAAAATTGGTGATTGAAATTTCGTGAAAGATGTCGCCGCAACCAAAACGTCCTTGTTTTAATTATTGCGAGTCCAACACCTGTGTGGTACACGAGACACACACTCCCCTATCTTGCGAAAATACAAGATAGCCGCTCTTTGAACTTCTACGATGTCGTCCATCAATTCTATCTGGTAAGAACCCCATACGCCTTTGCGGTATCCCAGAAGATGACGGACAAGTATAGGGTAGGCAGTCTCTTTAGTAGATGTGTTGCAGGTTCGGCTAATAAAGCGCAGTCTGGTTCGTCTTCGCCACAACATTTTCTGTGTGATGGTTCCAATTTAAGGTGTTCGTAATAGTAATCCATAGGATTGTCGAATTGATAACCTTTAAAATTGATGATTTTTTTGTGTAACCGAAATGTTGTGGTTTTTGTTAGTACTTTACTACCTTACATTTTTTATTATTTAGAGTTAGTTGCTTCTTTTCGCACTATACAGAAATCTTGTGTAAATAATTTTGCAGTTCGTTTTGATCTTCTGATGACTTTACTACACGATAAACGACAGAATCATCTGCAGATAATCTAAAAGGCTATTCTGTAGTCTCCTATATCATTTATATACTTATAGATTGAGAACTGCAGAGGCCTTGTAACACTTCCTCGGGGAATCCCACATATCATTCTTGTATCACTAGATGACTTCCGTCAATTACTACGAACTGTGGCCTTTCTGAAAGGAAACCAGGAAAACAGTCCCATATTGAAACGATATTTCATAAGCACGCAGTTTGTTAAAAGCGTCTTGTGAGGAATATGTCAAAACATTTGGAAATCTAAAAATATTGGATTAACTACAGACTTGTCGATAACACTCATTACTTTTCCTGAAGAAAGAGCCAGTTGGCTTTTTTTTTTTTTTTTCCTCGAAGAAACTGTCACAACATTCGCCTTAACTGATTTGGTGGAGCGGTGGATGACAGGACGGTAACATAGCAATTTAAACCAAGCTCTTCCTGAATGCGACTGCTGTGGACTTGGTCCAATCAGATCTGGCCCAATGGAAAGCGTTGGGCCAACTAGGGGTAGATCTGTATCGGCTGCTATGGCTTATAATTTAACTTTCTTGGTAAAGATATGACGTTGTAGAAAATTTTGACGCCGATTTTTAATTTTAAGATCAAAAATTGTAGGTTAATCTGTTAGTCTGGTGTTTACAATAACTTAAAGAAAGAGTACATTTTATCAATGCTCGGTCTGTTACCCAGAAAGCCACGGCGGTGAAATTGTAATTGCGTAAATTAAGATGAAACAGCGATAACGTATCAGTATAGATCAGTATGCATTTTGAAAGCTCGCATCTCATTTCACGTGGATTTTAAATAGCAAGCAAACAGTTGTTTGTGTTACACATTACAACGCCCAAATCAAATATCATCCATACTGACATTAACATAATGCATTAGCAATATTGATAGAATGACATGCAAACGTTACGAACTTGCAAACTTTCAAATCTTAATGGCCTAAGAAATGATTCGAAATTGTATGTTGATGTGAAGAAAAAAATAACTAGTTCATATTTATTAACTTCTTAAATAAGTGGCTCTGTAACCGCAGCCTGTGCTGCACATTGTTGCCTTGGTGTACAGCAGTAAGTGGTTCGAAATGCACTGGCGCAGGAAATTTTTCATTACCTTTTTTTATTTTTTATTTTTATTTTTCTCACTGCAACAGGAGAGCAGGTGGTTCGTGATCAACAGACTGCCCTGAAGCAATTTCTTGCCTCCTTGGGGAGAGGCCGGATCGTAGTACCGCTAACAGTACCACTGCTCTGTGAATTTGAAGTCAGCCCTCAGATTGGTAACAGGTTTAATTAAATTTGACCACTGCATCGTAAATTCAGTTAGGGCCATCTAATCACTGAGATAGAGCTCCGAAACGCGGTGTGTATATAGTATGGTTAGAAACAGGCTGCAAGGTTTGTAAGGGTATTGGAGGGTGCGTTCTGCTGAGAAATAATTGTTAAGAAAAAATTCGATACGTTGCGTCGTTTCTGAGTTAATTAACACTGAAGTTAGCCCATCAGGCCGTTGCACGAGCAATTTCAAGCAGCCCGGCAAAGACAGTGTCCCCAAATGTGTTTCTAGTGTGGTTTCCTAAAGCCGCACAAGACACCTATACAAAAACTAGATGTGGGATAGCAGTAAGAATCCAATCCAAGCCAAATGGTGAGCATTCTCATGCGGTATCACCTACGCAGTGCCAACAACTGACACTTATGGTAACTGGTGGGCCGCTTCAATTAGCGCGCGCAACGGCCTCACTGGCTAACTTCAGTGCTAATTAAATCCTAAACGGGCCAACTTATCGAATTTTTTAATAGTTATTTCTCAGCACAACCTACTCTATGACACCCTTAAAAACTTTTGGACTGGTTCTAGCCACCCTGTATTTTCATGAACTGCAGACAGCGTTACACGCTTTTGCAAGTACTAAAAACAGCTTGCAAGCTGGGAATGAACCTAGCATTCCCCAATGACTGCAGAGACTCTTGTTCGGAAAGCTAGGTGCGTCGTATCATGAATCGTACACAGGTGGAGTCTGTCGTTCGTCCCCAGGACGCTAGGTGGGCTAGCGGCAGGAAGCGATTGTCTTTAATGGAAGTCGAACCACTGAATGCAGCGCGGCATTGGCCGTTCTCTTCCACAGCTGGGCGTCTGCGGCGCGCTCTTGAATGATCGAGCAGATCTGGAACGTGTCTGGCTTGCAGATAGCTTTCTCTGGGTAAGTGATCTTGTAGTTTACTTTTATTTAATTTATAGTTGATGTATATGAAGTTTGAAATTAAAGCACACAGAGAAGTATTGTTTTTTATAGCTAATTCCTTAATTCCTAGAGTACAACTTTATTTCGGTGTGGCAGAGGATAAGACATAACAAGCAATGTAAAATGAGGTTTGCTCGCAATCTCTACCTGCACAACGCCCCTGTACATTCAGTTTGTGCCAAGTTTTTGCATGCTGCTCAGCATCACATGAACGATGCGCCACATGACCCTATGTACTCCTGCATTAAGTGCATTTCAAAGTTGACCGAGGTACACCCATCAGTTCACATCCTCAGAAAGGCATTTACTTTTTCGGCAAAAAAGCACACGGTGGAAACTTGTTGTGCTGTACGAAATAGAAAATAATATAATCTGTGATTTTTAGCAAATAATATAATCTGTGATTTTCGGTTTCAATCAGAAGTGCACAAACAGCCCATATGTATAAATGCATAGGCTTCCACGACGATTGTCAATTTGAATAAAATCCTTTTGGGTGCAAGGCCTAGTCATTATGAAACGCTAAAACAGGTATCAACCCGAGGTTTCGATTATTTTTGAAGTTGTCCTCTTCAGCAGGTTAGTGCCTTCGAAGAAGGCCTTTACAAATACAGTAGAAACTTCGGTTTTATATTTGCTTTAGCGTTTCTCAATGACGCGGTCCAGTACCCATCCAGAAGGGTTTTACTCAAGCTGATATGTAATTGAAAGGGACGATAGAAGCATTCTCTCTAAAAACAGGTTCGCACGCTTAACATTGCGCGGACCTCCTGCCCGTTGCCCGTACCAGTTGATGAAGTCGATCATGCATTGTAGAATCCTAAACAGAAGAGCATATGCATAAGATTGTCTTCTTTCATATTCTGCCTGTTTATCGGCATGATGGTGCATATCAAAATTCTCAGTATTAGTGGTAATTTTACATTTAACATGATGCTCTACATGCGCACCTGTTATGTCGGTATCATCTGTCATGATTTCATATGTGGACGGCATCACTCACACGAATATTTGATAACCGGTGATTTTCTTAAGAGATGTCAGGAATTTCGTCTATTTTAACTCATTGCAGGCAACGATTTTCACTCGTTACTGCTAATCCTGCTGTTTATTCGAATTACTGTACGACGAAGGATTCATCAGAAATGAATGAAAGGTAGTTCACGTGCGAGAGGTGTTCAATAAGAAATGCAACGCGTTTCTTTCTCGGCCAATTTCGGTTAAAAAAACGCGCAATTTTTTGTGGAACATCCTGGTATATGGTTTCATGATGTTTCGATAGATGGCGCGGCATTGCAGAGCCCTTGAAATGGCGTCTGTAACGAAGGTGCGTTCCAAGCTGAGAGCTGTCATTGAGTTCCTTTTGGGGGAAAACCAGACCCCCCGCAAATATTCATAGGCGCTTGAAGAATGTCTATGGAAGCGTGGCAGGGAACAAAATCACGATGAGTCGTTGGAGGAGGCGTCTCCCATCATCGCAGCAAGATCGCGCGAACCTTCCAATCCGCTCCGTGCCTGCCAGCCGCACACCGCTGTGACTCCTGCAGTGTTGGTTGGAACGTGCGATCACTCCCATTCGAGGTCACCGACGAATCATAAGCAAACACCTCGCTGCTCAGTGAACGTCTCTGTTGTTGGAGCTGACATACTCGTCCACCAGTTGGGGTACTCAAAGGTGTTGCCCATTGAGTTAATCGCTGCCTGACAGAAGACCATAAAGAGCGACGAAGACAATTTGTGCGGAATTACTTGCGCGTTATATGGTTGATCGTGACAATTTTTTGTCGAACATCATTGCGGACGATGAAACGTTGGTTCATCACTTTGAACCAGAAACAAAATGGCACTCCATGGAGTGCCGCGACATCATTTCTCTTCCGAAGAGGAAGGTCAAAGCCGCACTTTTAGCCGGTAAAATCGCGGAGACGGTCTTCTAGAACTCTGAAGGGGTTATTATGTTTGATGTCTTCCCGCATGGTGCAATGATCAACTATGAAGAGTATTGCACTAACCTTAGGAAATTGAAGAAACGACTTCAGCGTATTCGTTGCCACAAAAAGGCAAACGAACTTCTCCTTCTCCATTACAACGCAAGGCCTCACAACACTGCCCAACCGAGAGAAGCTCACGAAACTTCACTGGACTGTTCTTCCTCTTGCACCTTCCGAATTCCACCTGTTTGCCCCTATGGGTGCACTCCTCGGGAACAGTACGTGGATGGTGGGGATGTTATTGTTGTAGCAGTACGTTGGCTCCGACGACGATCAGTAGAGCGGTACCGTGCAGGCATGCAGGCCGTCCAAGCAGTTGGCGTGGTGTCGTCACACTGAACGGAGATTATGTTGAAAAATACGATTTTTTGTAGACAGAAGAGTTGGGGTAATATGATGTTTTGGAATCGTGAATGTAACTAATCTGTTTTCATAAAATCAAGAAAACTTTGTGCCATTACTTTGAAAGTGAAGGTTAGGAATGATGTCCTATAGTACTGATGAAAGTAGAGATATCTTTTACCAGAATCTGAATGACAGGTCGACGAGCGTCGCGGAAGAGACCTTGCAGTATATCAACGAGCCTTACAGATGCAGATCTAATGTGAGGAGCACGAGGGTAACGACCCCAGAAAAGGATAATTTGGCAAAACCTTTTATACTTTTACGCCGAATTAGGAAAGTAGGGTAGTGAACATTGCAACGAATTGCACTTCTTCTGTCTTTCTCTGGGAGGTAACCCGCGTGAATGGGCTTTCAGGCTTACTACGGGCTACAGAGAACGTTCCAGCCAGCTAAAGGCGTCCATTCACAGCCTGAATATTCTTCCTGATACAAACATATTAGATATGTTCGCGACAAAAGAAGTTGAGTGAGGCAAAGCAGGAAGGGAAAGACCTCTCACTAAGGTAAAAAAAAAAAAACACCATAAAGACTAGTCGTTTTCAAACGCAGGCAGAGACTACAGAGACAGTGTTCCCCCATTCACACGTTCGAAAGCCATAATACGCAGACATATCTTAACAAACTTAGTGCTAAGTGAATTAGTGATAACGGCAAATGCACCCTTCGACTTTATATAGTGTAAATTATGACACTGTCTCTGATCACATCTTATAATTTGATCCTGCGGCATAAATCGGCACCAACGATGCGTTGTGCTTTCTCGTGCAGTATTGGTCGTCGACAGGCCAGGACACATGAAGGTCAATGCTCCTGTTAGGAGCTATACCATGCACAAATGGACATGGCTGTTAAAAGAGTGCGACTTTTAGCCTCGGAGCTACCTAATAGTTTGTATTTTTCTAGTGGTATCACCATATCTATGAATTCGCGCATTATACTGAGGTGACAAAAGTCTTTGGAAACGATGTGCACATATATACATGGCGGTAGTGTCGCGTACACGAGGTATAAATAGCAGTGCAGTGTCGGAGCTGTCATCTGTACACAGGTGATTCATGTGAAATGATTTCAGGCGTGATTATCGCCGCACGACGACAATTAACAGACTTTGAATGTGGAATTGCAGTTGGAGCGAGACACATGGGACACCCCATTTCGGAAATCGTAAGGGATTTCAGTATTCCGAGATCCACAACGTCAAGAGTGTGCCGAGAATACCATATTTCGGTCATTACCTGTCACCACGGACAACACAGTAACCGACGGCCTACAGTTATCGATGGATAGCGTCAGCGTTTGCGGAGATGTCAGTGCTACCAGACAAGCAACAGTCGTGAAATAGCCGCAAAAATCAATAGGAGAGGTACAACGAACGTAACCGTTTGGACAGTGCGGCGAAATTTGGCGATAATGGAACATGGGAGCAGACGACCGACATGAGTGCCTTTGCTAACAGGACGACATCGCATCTCCCGTGCTCATGATCATACCGATTGGACCCTAGACGACAGGAAAACAGTGGTCTGGTCACATGAATCCTGATTTCAGTTGGTAAGAGCTTTTGGTAGGGTTGAGTGTGGCACCGACCCTACGAGGCCATGAACCCAAGTTGTCAACAAGGCATTTAGTTCCATAATGTTGTGGGCTGCGTTTTCATCGAGTGGACTAGGTACTCTGCCGGCCGATATGGCCGAGCGGTTCTAGGCGCTTCAGTCTGGAACTGCGCGACCACTACGGTCGCAGGTTCAAATCCTGCCACGGGCATGGATGTGTGTGGTGTCCTTAGGTTAGTTGGGTTTAAGTAGTTCTAAGTTCTAGGGGACTGATGGCCTCCAAAGTTAAGTCCCATAGTGCTCAGAGCCCATTTGACTAGGTCCTCTGGTTATGTTCGGCTTCCTGAAGACCATTTTCAGCCATTCATCGACTTCATGTTGCCAAACAACGATGGAATTTTTATGGATGACAATGCACCATGTCTCTGAACCACTACAGTTCGCGCCGGTCGCGATGGTTTCGCGGTTCTAGGCGCGCAGTCCGGAACCGTGCGACTGCTACGGTCGCAGGTTCGAATCCTGCCTCGGGCATGGATGTGTGTGATGTCCTTAGGTTAGTTAGGTTTAGGTAGTTCTAAGTTCTAGGGGACTGATGACCTAAGCAGTTGAGTCCCATAGTGCTCAGAGCTATTTTTGAACTACTGTTCGCTATATGTTTGTAAACCATCCCATCGAACATTTATGAGACATAATCGATAGGTCAGTTCGTGTACAAAACCCTGTAATGGAAACACTTTCGCAATTATGGACGCCTATAGAGATGGCAGGGCTCAGTATTTCTGCACGGGCTTCCAACAACTGGTTGTGTCCATGTGACGAGTTGCTGCACTGCGCCGGGCAAAAGGAGGTGCGACACGTTATCAGGAGGTATCTCGTGATTTTGCCAACCAAAGGCTCACACACACAGGATCAACAGGAACACCACTTACTAAATTTCTGAGTTTGTTCAGGGACATTTGCTGACTATTTTGGTGTAAGGAACCTGTCCTCTCGGGTGGCACGTTACAGTATAATTCCATGTACATCCAGCACCCCACTATATCCACATTGTATCTATATTATATTTAAGAAAAAGTGTACAGCAGCACAGATGTTGACAGTATGCCGTGGTGTCTCGTGTTCGGAAACAAACTTAAACCATTCACTCGCTGAATAGGGTGTTTGAGAAAGAACTCCCTAATTTTAAGTATATTATTATTGGGGAAATTAATAAAAAATACATCAATGAGAGCGTATCACGAAAGAGAATTCCTTCAAGTTTTGTTTAATGTTAGTAGACGTCACCGTGGGATCCATTTGTTGCCTCTCACACGTTGAGACGATATTCCACTTCTCGCCACGTATTCACCAACATTTCAGGTGTAGCTGCTCCAACTGCCGCGACGATTCTTTCCCGTAAATGATTGATGTCTCTGATCTATTCACTGTACACAACATTTTTTATGTGGCCCAAAAGAAAAATTCCAGTGTGGTTAAGTCTGGGCTTCGTGGTGGCCAAGGTATTGGGCTCCAGCTCTGCCTATCCACCTGCCTGGAAAGCGAGTGACTCTTTGGAAAGCGTGTGTCAAAGAGTCAGACGCAGGTGGTTCACCACCACACAGACGTCTAAAATAATGTTACACTGTTATAAATGACTCAGTTTTCACAAGCTAAATGACACACTGCTCTTTCTGTTGCGAAATACTCATTGTTGCTGAGTTGCTCTGCACTTCACTGCACGCCCGCTGGACTGAACTGAGGCAACAGAGGAAAAAGATGCACTGGTGCTGTCTAAAGGTCAAGCAGACCTCCCATCTGCAGGGGAGCCACAAACTAGAATAGCTTATGTCACTTTGTACAGGTTCTAGGACACATTAAAGCTAGAGAGTTCTTTTTCAAACTCCCTGTATTTGCTGTAAACAACAGTACTGCCCACGCTGCTCTTCGCCCTCGAGTCTGCATTCAGTGCTACTTGGTTATTTCTCGGTTTTTCTTCCGACAGTGTTAGTTGTACATTGACAGTAAGACAAAGGAGTATGGATAGGCATACTGGTCAAAAGTTGGTTGACATGTATGTCGTGTCTGGTTTCACTGTATGCAATGATAGAGCGGCACAATGACAGTACACTGGGCTGTTTCAGCAGCAACGGCAAGAGATGCATTGCCACGTTGGATAAAGTGCTTGCACCATAAGTTTTATACATAAAACATTACTTGGTGACCAACACAGCTGTTTTCAATTGTTCTGATGACGGCCAATAGTGGCCAATACAGATTAAAGATATAAAACAATTCTGTGATTTTGTTAAATAAATGAACGATATTGTATTGTGAATCACCGTGCCTTGTCTCCTCGACTGATCGTCTGCGAATCTTCCTGATGTGGCTTGTAATCAAATTGTGTGTCTGTTTAGTATCACCACAGTTTTGCATTGAATTCATCATTTCGTCTGAAAATGGAGACAGTTTACAGTAATTGACGGGAAGTTAATTTAGTGAAATCCAAGTGACACCTGGGATACGCCGAGGAAGTATTGCAGTTCCTCTGCTGTTATTAACCTAGATAAACGACACTTGGAGACAATCTGAGCAACCCTGTAACATCGTTTGCAGATGGCGCTGTCGTTTACCTTCAACTAAAGTCCTCAAAATATCAAAACGGACAGCAAAATTATTTAGACAAGGTATCTGCTTTTTGCGGAAAGTAAAAAAAGTGAGGTCCTTTAAAAAACATTCCATTATATTTCTATTACACGGTGAACTGCACAAATTTAAAGGTTGTTGATTCAAGTAAATATGTAGGAGTTATAATTACAAACACGCGGGAATCTTCACATAGAAAACGTCGTAGAAAAGGCGGACCAAAAAGTGCCTTTTATGGACAGAACACTTACAAGATGCAAAAAACGTACTGAAGAGACTGGCCATACTACGTCTGCCCGTCCCGTTGTGGAGTATTGCTCCGCAGTGTGGGATCCTTACTGGATAGGACTGACGAGGATATCGAAAAAGTTAACAGATTGGCAGCTCGTCCTGTATTATCGCGAAGCACATGAGGGAGAGTCATAAATATGGTAAGCGAGTCGGGGTGATAATTATTAAAAACAACGGCACTTTTCTTTGTTTTTAGTCTTTTACCTAAGTTTCTCTTACCAAGTTTATGCTCCGAATGTTAAAATATGTTGTTGGTTGCTACCTACAAAGGGAAAAGTGACCACGAATTCATGGAAATCAGAGCTCGCACTGGAAGATTTAGGTGTTCCTTTCTCCCACGTGCTGTCAGAGAGTGGAACGGTCGAGAAATAGTCTGCCAAACAAATGTGAACTGCAGAGTTGTCATGTTGATTAGTTGTCAAATTCCACCACACCTGCCTCAAAACAGTATTCCACTGTAATGAACAGAATCCTCCGCGGATGGTCTCTGAGGTAGTATAATAAGTCAGACGTGGTCACCGTGGACAGTCCGACACTGACACTCGTCTGACAGGGCGACTCTCCGGCCGGAGAAGCAGCTTGGCAGGAGGAGACAGCGCGTGCGCGGCACTCACCAGCTCGACCGCCTTGAAGGCGACGCTCCTGTTGCAGGCCATGGCTGGCTCGCGACTGACGCCCGCCCGCGACGCCAGCTGTGGCTACCTAGGCAGGCTGGAGGTGGGAGACGCCCGCCGCCGTGCCTTCTGCACGCCACAAGTTGCAAAAGTACTCCTCCTCTCCCCTCCCCTCCCCTGACCTTCGCAGCTGCACCGGCTAGTCGCAGCTTAATTACACATTCGCGACAAAAAGTTACAAAATCATGTAGGAATCTTACCCCCTTAAGTAGGTATGTTTCGTGTGCGCTCCTCTGCATCAGCGGATAACTTTGCCCTGGGCTCACTCGTTAAAACATTTCTTAGTTGACTTACGTTTATGAACAAAAGCAACAGTGGATTAGGATCTAATAGAATGTAACAGACCACAGGCGTAATCCGTGAGTGGTGTTAACGTTACGTTAGAATGTATTACAGAAGAAAATGAAATTTTGTTTTCACGTAATTGTAAGTCGTTTTCTGTGTGAATTGCTTTAAAACATGGTGCTGCACAGCGAGGAACTTCACATTTGGCACGCCAGTAAGACGTCTCTCATTGTTAAAGCTGACAGTGGTTCAGAAAGGAGTTCAGTAGGTAGCAAGCCCAATAATTTAATTTTATGCATAAATACTGGTAGCCAGGAAAACAATAAATAAATAAAGAAATAATAAGTAAATAATAAAAATTGCACTCTATTTAAAACTAATGTGTCTTTACTATTTCTCATATAGAAACGTAACGACTATTCGTGGTACTGTAAAATCTCACTTTCTCTTACTAAATACCTTACGTCGGTATGTTGAATCAATTATGAATATGTGGACGGTCCACTTTATGTCAAACGCCCTGCTTATTTTTACTTTTACTATAAATTCATTAATTTTTCTGGACATCGTACATCGAGTCTCTTATTGGAATTTGATGACTATTAGTGGAGTACTGTTCTGCTTGTGGAACACGTTAGTAACACATCGAATTACTTTTATTTGTGTTGGCTCTGTGCCATTCATCAGTTCCCCTTACGGCATGCCTCAAAGGCGAACATTAATTAAGAGTTTGTAGATAAGCATTTTGTGCCAACGGCTCAGCCACAGTGGTAACATCTATTCCCGTCAGATCACCGAAGTTAAGCTCTGTTCGGCGTGGCTAGCACTTGGATTGGCGACCATTCGGGTGTGTGGAGAGCTGTTGGCAAGCAGGATGACCGTTTGTGGGATATTGAGGAGCTACTTCTTTAAGAAGTAGCGGCTCCGATCATGAAAACTGACAACGGCTGGGAGAGCGGTGTGGTGACCATATGCCCCTCCATATCCCCATGCAGCGACGCCTACCAGCTAAGGACGACACGGTGGTCGGTGGGTACCGTTGGGCCTCCCGAGGTCTATTCGGACGGAGCTCAAATGGCTCTGAGCACTATGGGACTTAACTGCTAAGGTCATCAGTCCCCTAGAACTTAGAACTACTTAAACCTAATTAACCTAAGGACATCACACACATCCATGCCCGAGGCAGGATTCGAACCTGCGACCGTAGCGGTAGAAGATGCAACAATATGTCACGTCACACCGTAACACCTGTACCACCCCGGCTCGGACGGAGTAGATGAGCATTTTGCAATTTACCCTCGCTCTTTACAAGTGTCTCTTCAGATTCCCTCCGGTGGATAATAGACGGGCATTTGCTGCACACACTTCAGTGATGTTGTGATTCTGTAGTTTCATATAATTTCGGACTGCTTCAAAATGTTGTAGCTCTGTGATTCAGAAGATAATAAATCACGGTTTACTTCATTTGCCACTACAGAAAAAGTAGTAGTTCGAGTTTCAAAGTCGGCACTCTTACGTACTGATTGCATTTATTGTGGCATTGAATACGCAGTTAAGAATCCCAGTTTCTCTCGCAACGACGAAAATCGCTAACATTGGTGTTCCCATTGCATACACTGGTGTGCGAAACTTAAAGACGATAGTAAGTTTTGTGTGATGTGACACTGGAATATACATATTGAGAATTGCTACGATATAGTACGAAAGGTAACTGAAAGAAATACGAAATGAGACGATCAGGGATGACACCTCTATTCGAAGTCAGTAATTACACTGATATCACGGCGATTCATGACGGTCCTGTGGACATTAGTGAAGGTGGGACATGGTTGGTAAGTTACAGTCGGTTGGTGGATGTGGACGTGCTGCAGTACGCCTCCACAACGTATCCCACACATGCTCGGGCAGGCAGAGAAACGGGCAGGCAAGTCCACTAGCAGAATATCTTCTCGTACCAGGAGCTTCTCCAACTGTGGTCACGCATTGTCATCCATAAAAATGAAGTCAGGGCCGAATGCACCCCTGAAAAGATGTTCAAAAATGGCTCTGAGCACTATGGGACTTAACTGCTAAGGTCATCAGTCCCCTAGAACTTAGAACTACTTAAACCTAACTAACCTAAGGACATACACACATCCATGCCCGAGGCAGGATTCGAACCTGCGGCCGCAGCGGCCGCGCGGTTCCAGACTGTAGCTCCTAGAACCGCTCGGCCCCCTTGGCCGGCCGAAAAGAGGCTCACGGGGATGGAGTACTGTCTCACAATAATGGTGACCGATGAGTGTGCCGTATTCAAAGATGTAGAGGTCAGTACACCCATGCAACAATATGTCACGTCACACCGTGACACCTGTACCACCATGTTCGACATCGTTCCTAGGTGCATTACGTGTTCCCACCTCTCTCACAGTGAGGTGATGCCTAATATTGTCGAATATGATGGATCTGGTGGCGCAGGTGTTATGTTGTGAGGAATCATAATGTTGCATTGGTGTACTGACCTCCAAATCTTTGAACAGAGTGCACTTACAGACCAACGTTATTGTAAAACTAATCTTTCGCTAACCGCGTCTTTTCAGGGGTACATTTGGCCCTGACTTCATTTTTATGAGTGTCAATGCGCGGCGGCAGCCAACTGTGCGGTTGGAGGACCTCCTGGAGCGAGAGAATATTCGATGAATGGACTGACCTGCCCGTTCCACCGACTTAAATCCACATCCACCAACAGCAATCCAGTAGCTGTGGAGGAATTGAACGCGCTACTACTGGAACTCCTTACCCTTCTTCTGGCCAGCACTGGAGCGTGTTACAGAGAATATTGCTGTCCGTGGTGATGGAACCCCTTGTTAAGAACCGTATGCCATCTTAAGTAACTTCTATGGGACCATCGTGAATTATTGCCCTTGAATAAAAGGATCTTTCCTGTTTGTCTCAATGCCTATTCTTTCAGTCATGTTTTGTACCATACTGCAACATTTCTTTGTATGTTTGGTCAAACTTTCATCAAGCTGTGTTACTTGGCGGTACTGGTCATGCGAAAGTTACTTTTGTCCTTAAGGTCTCCATGCCACTGTACACGCTCGTTGAGATTATTTTTAAATGCCAGCAGACGATTGAGCCTTACGCTCGTGTACTGCTACATACATCAACGTCTATTTTGATACTTCTATAGGAGCTTATGTGAACGTATATGGAAACATAACGAGTATTAGCTCAGCAGCTCGCTGTTATGAGGCACCCATTTTACTCTAAAAGCGTGTAACAGCTTGTAACAGTAACAGTCTGCACCGTCCCCGGCGGACCGCTTAGTCACAGAGCTGCTAAGAAGCGTCCAGCGCGTCATGAATCGTCTTCTTAGCATTGTAATGGTTTGTTCCGAGCGAGACTAGTGATCACCTGCTAAGACGTTCGGCGCCGACAGCCTGCTTTGACACGGGAACTGTGCAGCAGCTCGTCCACAACAGCCTGGCTGGGGCGATGCCTGTGTCGTAAGCCACGTGTATGGACGCACACGCACGCGCTATCACACGCGCTCCGTGACTTTCTCCTGCCGCTGCGATAGTGCGTGCCGCAACGCCATCGCGCGAGAACGTGCGCACCCGCCCGCAACTCAACGCAGATGTCACAGTATCGCCAATTTTCACAAATCTCGTTGTGCATCCACCGCCACTAGCAGCTGACGCTCCACTGGACATGGGGCCTATTGACAACTTAACACCAAATAGGTTCGTGTAGCTAAAGTATAACTGTTAACCAACCACTAAAATGATATTCACTCTTCAGCGGAGAGTGCGCTGATTCGAAACTTCTTGGCTGATTAAAACTTTGTGCCGGACCGGGATTCGAACCTTTGAGTTTTGACTTGGGAAGTAGGAGGAAACTACTGGTAGAAGTAAGGTTGTGAGAGCGGGTCGTGAGTGATGCTTGGACAGTCCAACCTGTACCTCAAAAATACTAGAAATATATACTTTCCGTGGCGCGGTGAGCCTGAAAGTTCAGTTTGTTCAAAAAATGGTTCAAATCGCTCTAAGCACTATGGGACTTAACATCTGAGGTCATTAGTCCCCTAGACTTAGAACTACTTAAACGTAACTAACCTAAGGACATCACCCACTACCAAGGCCGAGGCAGGATTCGAACCTGCGACCGTAGCAGCAGCGCGGTTCCGGACTAAAGCGCCTAAAACCGCTCGACAACAGCGGCCGGCGCTTCAGTTTGTTCATACTGCCTTTTCCCAACACTGCCGCCCCATCTATCAACAGCCAATTCGACCTGAGAGCTCCATGCTATCATTGTATGAAAATATTTTGAAAAGCTGCAACCAGAATACCACTAAAAGGTGCAAGTTGCATCGCAGAAAATAACTTCCAGATGTTTTGGCTTTCAGGTTTAAGGCTGCCATTTTACATCGATTATAAATATAAAACTTACTAATATGTCCGTATCTAGCTCCATAGGGGACGACATATTGAAGCAATCCTTAGCTAGAATCTATCGGCAATTAATCGAACGCGCTCGTAAGCGTTATATGATTACCAAAGAACCTCACACAAATTAGCCGCAAGTTTGAAGAAATGTGAAGGTAAAGATTTTACTTACAAATATTATCTATTTGGCTAAGAAATGCAAAATAAAACTGATTCTCTTAGCTTTATGCGAAGTGCGTAGTCAAATATGGCACCAGATATTTAGGCAAAAAGACCATTCTTTGGAACTTGGTGAGAAAAAACACTACTATTACGAGAACGCCCATAAACGCTATAAAAGTCGACCAAGCCTTGCTACCAGATGGAAATTTACCCTTCGCACTAAAGACAGTATCATTTTGTTTTGTCTTGTTGGACACGACTTTTTTTTTTCTCGCCAGACTCAAGGGCACTGATATACAAGAATTTATGGAGAATTTGTCAGTGCAAAATCTGGGTGTTAAATCTCATGTAGAAACCAGATAAAGACCGACGGTGGACAACTATATGCCGCGCGAGATTTGCCGAGCGGACTAAGGCGCTGCAGCCATGGAGTGTGCGGCTGGTCCCGGCGGAGGTTCGAGTCCTCTCTCGGGCACGGGGGTGTGTATTTGTCCTTAGGGTAAGTCAGGTAAAGTAGTGTGTAAGCTTAGGGACTGATGACCTTAGCAGTTAAGTCCCATAAGATTTCACACACACTTGAACATTTTTGAACAACTATGTGAGAGCGATTCTCGAGATGGGTTAAGAAAGAAAAATGACGATGAAGGGTTAGCATTCAAATCAGTAACGCAGTCACCTGATGGAATAAGACACTTGGGAAAAATCAGGTAAAGTTACAAAAAAATAGACTTAAATGCTAACTCTTTCAAGACTGCTTGAGTGTGCAGCAGTGACAAAGCATTGTTGAATGTAACTTATTGTTTTTGTAAATGTAAGAAAAGAAAATTAAGTTTTGCATATCACACCTAACTTCATTACAAATACAGGATAATTAACAGGAACTGAGCAAATCACTCTCATTACAAAACATGAAAAAATCATTCATATTATTACGTTAATATCGTATGGTCACTTTCTTGTAATACACGTGAAATTCTCATTTTAGGAAAAAAAAACTTAAATCTTATGGCTTTTATAGAAAAAAACAAAGATGGCGTAGTTGGTAGAACACTTCTCCGCGGAGGACAAAGATCCCAGGTTCAGTTCCCAGTCCAGTAAGCAGTTTTAATCAGCCCATAAGTTTCATTAACTACCCTTTTATCCATTTTAACCAAACAAGTCCAGTGGATATTATGCTACAAAATTCATTCTGGTGATTGTAACATCAGTCATAACATCATACGACCGGCAACAGCTAAATTGGAGGTGACTGCTGGGCTGGAGGGAGCACACTCCTTTCGTATGACGAATGGAACAGTTCGACGTGACACGTGACGGATCACTTCATACCTATCAAATCGGCGCGACTGACGAGCCAAAAGGGCCACGTCGCTCGTGTCCAGTGCGTGGATCACTAAATCTTCGAGGTGGTGCGATCATTTGACTCATCACGTGCCACAGTATCCCTGAATATCCCTGTTCCGGCAAGAGCGACGCCTCCAAAGACAACTGTTGCATACGACTTCCCAGATTTAGAGAATTGCAGCATCGAGTGAGTGGTCCACAAAGCAGCAAATCATTCGCAAATTAAAAATTGTGAAGAGTAACCGGTGAACAACTGCAAACGTCCCCATCACAGGATGCACAATCCATCACTCCACACCTGAAGTTCTGACATATTACGTGTGCATGAAAACTGTCATTTGACGAACTAAGCACTGGAAAAGATTACCTGGGACTCGTTGATACCAGCGGTTATGATAGTACTATCACATCGAAAACCTCATGAGGGGTTGCATTCTGCTTGCCAGCAGACCATTCATCTACCTCTACGTTTGCATATATTCTCCGCAAGCCACCGTACGGTGCAAACCGAAAGGTACCATGTTCCACAGCTACTCATTCCCTTTGCTGTTCCACTCGCAAATGCAGCGAGGGAAAAACGACCGTCTATATGCTCCCATTTTGAACCCTGATTCCTATTCTCTTGCCTCGCGGTCGTTGCGCGAAATGTATGAGGGCATGCTGAAAAGTAATGCCTCAGAATGTTTATGTAATATCTCTTAAACCTTTTTTAATAAAACAAGCGTTATTAACATTCCGTATGTTTATTCTTCGTGTGTACATTCCTATTCCACAACATAGTGACCCTAGCGAAAAACACACCCAACGAGAGACCAATTTGTTGATACTGTCGCTGTAGAATATTTGACTTTTTTGACGTAGCTACAACCCCGCATCTGCTTGCACCGCTTCTTCTCTGTCAAAGCCAAGACCTCGAAGACGTTCTTTGAGTTTCGGAAACAGATGAAAATCCGGATTGCACGGAGGGTGATCGATGATAATGAACTGAAGACGTTGGCTTGTTACAGATGTCACAGCGCTCCTGTGTGGTCTAGCGTTCTACATCTACATCTACATGACTACTCTGCAATTCACATTTAAGTGCTTGGCAGAGGGTTCATCGAACCACAATCATACTATCTCTCTACTATTCCACTCCCGAACAGCGAGCGGGAAAAACGAACACCTAAACCTTTCTGTTCGAGCTCTGATTTCTCTTATTTTATTTTGATGATCATTCCTACCTATGTAGGTTGGGCTCAACAAAATATTTTCGCATTCGGAAGAGAAAGTTGGTGACTGAAATTTCGTAAAAAGGTCTCGCCGCGACGAAAAACGTCTATGCTGTAATGACTTTCATCCCAACTCGTGTATCATATCTGCCACACTCTCTCCCCTATAACGTGATAATACAAAACGAGCTGCCCTTTTTTGCACCCTTTCGATGTCCTCCGTCAATCCCACCTGGTAAGGATCCCACACCGCGCAGCAATATTCTAACAGAGGACGAACGAGTGTAGTGTAAGCTGTCTCTTTAGTGGACTTGTTGCATCTTCTAAGTGTCCTGCCAATGAAACGCAACCTTTGGCTCGCCTTCCCGACAATATTATCTATGTGGTCCTTCCAACTGAAGTTGTTCGTAATTTTAACACCCAGGTACTTAGTTGAATTGACAGCCTTGAGAATTGTACTATTTATCGAGTAATCGAAATCCAACGGATTTCTTTTGGCACTCATGTGGATCATCTCACACTTTTCGTTATTTAGCGTCAACTGCCACCTGATACACCATACAGCAATCTTTTCTAAATCGCTTTGCAACTGATACTTGCTGAAGGAGAGCTTCGAATTCGTGCTTTGAGAAACTCGATTGTACCACGCTGTTTCTCACGCACCGGCATAGTTACGTTACAAACCGCCATGCAAATGGTACATTTCGGAGCCCTCTAGCAAAGGGGTGTAAATTGCGTCAGCGAAACAGGAAAGTCGCCCTAGTAATATGCATGACATGTAATACATCAACCGATACTGAGAACAAAATAAAAAATTCTGAGGCATTACTTTTCAGTACACCTTTAAATATTGGTGGTAGTAGATTCGTTCCGCAATCTGTCGCAAATGCTCGTTCTCTACATTTTATAATATAGCAAGTATCAGTGCTGACCGAGAAGTGAGCAACTATCACACGATCGGTAAGAAAAGTACCATAAAATTCTGTGTATGTAAACGTACGATAAACAATATTTTAAATTTGAAACTCTTGCCACACGATGCTGTTCTCTCAGTGGACCGCACCGTTCGTAAGACGCCGCTCGTGCTAACTTTTAAACCCCACAGTCTCGTTCTTGTAATCGGCCAATCCGTCATGCGTGCTGGTCTCTCACCTTGCAACTGCGAAACTGGACAGCCATAGACGTGTAATGAAATTAATTTATGGAAATACAAGGATTTGTATGTCTGTACAGTTGTGACACGGAATCTTTTTATCGTACTTCTGATCACTAAAAATTGGTAAAACATAGAAATATTCATGCAGATTGCAGTTACTGTAGATATTTGGTAACTGTAATTCTGTTATAAAACATGTTTAATGCGATATCATATCCATTGCCACAAATAAGGAGCATATTTGAACATGAACGTCTCGATAGTGGGGTGTCACGAAATCGTTTTACTATCATGTGCAATTCTACTATAGGTTGTGATCGGTACAAATCGCAATGCGGTAGTTCATGCAACACGTGATGCAGACGCTGCTTCCCTCGTCCTTCGCCGCTACGCAGCGGCCATCGCGCTCATTCTCGTCACAGCCACCCACAATAAAGTTCGTTATATCGTGATTGTACTGTACTGTCTGGTTGCAAAAATTTGATCCGTGTCTCATGTCAGCAGGTTGCCATAAAATTTTCCTACAGAATGCATAGAGTTGTGGTCTGATCCACTTAAAAGAAACCAGGAAACAACCAAGTGAAGTTTTCGGATACCGAAGTTTTATCTACAACGTTAAATTACTATCCACGCCTATACAGAGAACCTATTGAAATTTATAAACATCACGATAATTTTAATAGGGAAGAGGAGGCTAAGAAACTCAGCGATATATGGACAGTGGCTCTACAAAATTGCTAACAATTTTTATCTTGACAAGGTGGTAATCGATAGTCAACCTTATCTTTGCTATGGATTATCACTGCTCATCACGTGTCACCTGAACCACGCCCCCCTTTCTCACAATATATAAGTCGCTCTCAGACACCCGACCAGTCAGTCGGCAAGACTCAGCGGAGCAGCGCCTCTGAGGAAGTCCAGCGCAGTCCTGGACGAAACGTAAGGAGCAGAAAAGTTCTTGGACCACGAACTCACATCCAGGAAAGTATATCAACAGCCATGCTAAAGATGAATTTCCTCCGTGAAGAGCACAGACAGTTTCCTTTCTCATCATTATCCAGATTGGAGATGCGCTCTGTCTGTAATGCTCTTGTCGTTGGAGAGTCGTTAAAGTCGAAGCATCCTCTAATTTCATAATTCAGAACTACACAGATGCACACACGACAGTATACAGCGGAGAGGCGAGCGGGGCATTGTATTTTAGTACATCTCACGAACAGCCACGTAAATGCCTGAACTTGAAAGGTTAAGCCGTCATCTGAATGTGAGTCCATGATTGTCCCAACCACAGCGCCACCTCGCTCGGTGCCTGACATGATGGTGGTAGCGATGATGACGGTCAGGAGGAGGAGGGTGAGAGTGATGGCCATCAGCCCCTCAGCGCCTGACTGTGGGTCACAGCATTCGTGCTTCAACAATTCATTAGGCAGGAAGAAGTTGAATCTAAAGTTCCTATATCAGGAGACAGCATCCTATAACGTGGCCTCAGAGTATATTTAGTATTTACGCAATCGTGGGATTTGTTGAAATTATATCTTTGATTTCGGAAATACACCTGTTTAAGACGATTTGGTACTAGTTTAGTTATGAACTGTTTATTTAATTTCTGATAGCTGTGTTGAACTGTAACTTACCAGTGCGGCCAGCGGCTCGATATCTTCCTGTCTTGAAGGGAGTGAACAACTGTGAACTTCACAGCCTGGAAGAAGCCGAGCACTGCTTGCAGGCTTAATGCCTGCGACGTGCGAGTAGTAGTGGCCTGCTGGGCCGTACTTGATGCGGAGCGTGTCCGCCACGCACGACTAAACGTCTCCTGTAGGCGTCGAGTTTATTAGCTTCCTGTTAGAGTCTGCCGTACAGGTTATAATCAGACTTCATTAGAAAGTCTGCTCAACTCACTTTAGACTAAATGGCTGCAGCAAGTGCTCTATAAGCTTGATAAGCGCAATGACTGCTTGCTGTGCATTCGAAACTCCGATTTAGCGTTGTAGATGAAGAAATAATTGACCATTTTCTCCGCAGCATGAAAAAAGAGGAATCATACGTCAACCACATATTTCGTCATTCTAGCTACATTATTGGAACGTTAAAAATGAGTCGTCGTCGTCTCCCCCCCCCCCCCCTTTTTCCACTCAAGCAATAATCTTCCGAAACGAGTAGTATTCAATTATTGCAAAGACTGTAGACTGTGAGAATAATTACAAAGCCGTATACCCATGAACAGATCGACTTCGACAATATTAGTATGTTACATATACTATGTGATCAAAAGTATCCGAACACCCCCTCCCCCCCCCCCCAAAAAAAACAAACGTTTCTCGTGTTAGGTGCATTGTCCTGCCACCTACCGCCAGCTACTCCATATCAGCCTCAGTAGTCATTAGACATCGTGAGAGAGCAGAATGGGGCGCTCCGCGGAACTCACCGACTTCGAACGTGGTCAGGTGATTGGGTGTCACTTGCGCTATACGCCTGTACGCGAGATTCTCACACTCGTAAACATCCCTAGGACCATAGTTTCCGATATGATAGTGGAGTGGACACGTGAAGGGACACGTACAGCACAAAAGAGTGCTTACCGACCTCTAATTTTAAACTGCATCAGGATCCAGTGCAACTACGATGACAGGTAGGCGGGAGGTGAGGAAACTTGGGTTTAATGATCGAGCGGCTGCTCATAAGCCACACATCACTCTAGTAAATGTGAAACGACGCCTCGCTTGGTGTATGGAGCGTAAACATTGGACGTTTGAAGAGTGGAAAAACGTGTGTCGAGTGACGAATAACGGTACATAATGCAGCGATCCCATGGCATGGTGTGGGTATGGCGAATGCCCGATGAACGTCACCTGCCAGCGTGTGTAGTGCCAACAGTAAAATTCGGAGGCGGTGGTGTTCATGGTGTGGTCGTGTTTTTCATGGAGGGGGCTTGCACCCATTGTTGTTTTGCGTGGCACAGGCCGACATTGATGTTTTAAGCGCCTTTTTGCTTCCCACTGTTAAAGAGCAATTCGTGAATGGCGATTGCATCTTCCAACCCGATCGAGCACCTGTTCATAATGCACGGCCTGTGGCGGCGTGGTTACACGACAGTAACATACCTGTAATGGACTGGCCTGCGCAGAGTCCTGGCCTGAATCCTATAGAACACCTTTGGTATGTTTTGGAACGTCGACTTCGTGCCAGGCCCCACCGACCGACATCGATACCTCTCCTCAGAACTCCGTGAAGAATGGGCTGCCATTCCCCAAGAATCCTTCCAGTACCTGATTGAACATATGCCTGCGAGAGTGGAAGCTGTCATCAAAGCTAAGGGTAGGCCAACACCATATGGAATTCCAGCATTACCGGTGGACGGCGCCACCAACTTGTAAGACATTTTCAGCCAGGTGTCCGGATACTTTTGATCACAGAATGTATTTTCTACTGTCTTCTTTTCTACTGTCTTCGGTTTAGTTCTGCTATCGTGCGTGGAGGAAATAACGGATGATGTTCCTAGTAATTCATACCACTCTAGAAGCTACCTCGAATTTCATAAAACCTGTTCAGTCTGTGGTAGTCTGAGATTAAGTAATGTTCATTTGACAAATACTTTACTACTCATGAATATACATATGTAAATTCCCAGATCCACAGCTTTCGTGGAGGCCATTAACTTTAGGCTTTGCCGTGACTTTTATAAATATCGAATGAAAAGTTTCCTGTTTATTTATTTCCACAACGCGTTTCGAAAGTGTAAACCTCCGTCGTCAGGTCGATATATGTGGCATGTATGTGTCGTGTTACGACTTCAGAATAACCTGTGGCACTGTCTCCAGAGCTCACAGGCTCTTTTCTCAGTTAAGTGATTCTTATCTGTAGATCAGAAGAGTAATATTAAAAAAGGAAGAGCACGATATTGTCGTTATACATCACATATAAACCACCACATTTTAAAAATATCGGGTGAAGAAGAATATGTGATGTATTACAACAGAGAACAGAGCCTGTGAGCTCTGGAAACAGTGCCACAGGTTACCCCGAAGTCGTGACACAAGATATGCAGGCCATATTAATTCACACAAATCCACCTGGCGATGGAGGTTTCAACCTGCGGAACGTGTTGTTGCGGAAATAAAAAAAAAAAGGCTCTGAACACTATGGGACTTAACATCTGAGGTCAGCAGTCCCCTAGACTTAGAACTACTTAATCCAACCTAACCTAAGGACATCACACACATCCATGCTTGACTAACCTAAGGACATCACACACATCCATGCCTGAGGCAGGATTCTAACCAGCGACCGTAGTAGCAGGGCAATTCCGAACTGAAGCACCTAGAACCGCTCGGCCACAATGGCCGTCTTCCGGAAGTGAATGAATAGTGACTGGTAGCAGTAGACTTGTTTCATTCATTATTATTATTATTATTATTATTATTTTACTTCGCTTGTTTATTTGGAGGGTAAGGTCCACAGTTTCTTTTGATGGTCTAAGGCTATTTCGAAGATATGTTACCAATAAGTAAATACAAAAAAAAAAAAATCCGCTTGAAAAAGAAAAAAAGAAAAAGAACGAGTTTAAGCACTACTTAAAAACTTTTAAGGTGAGTGAATCTGTGAGTCTGTTGTTGCTACCACGAAATTATTTCAAATGATTCCACTAACACAACACAGGGAGTATCGACGTCCCCACAACGCTGACTATGACACCCTGCCCCCTTCAGCTACGGCAGCTTCTTTTGACATTGTTAACTCGTCGCCTCACAGATACAGCGTTACCAACCTGTTCGATGAGTCTCATAATTCGATTTAAATTTCACATATCGTTATTTTAGACTGAAGCCTCATATTTTGTGTTGACGAGCGGGTGGTAAACTGGGAGTCCCTCAGAGTACCAGTTCTCTATGCACGCAGAAATACGTTTATGATTTGTAGATTGGACTGGGTTCAAATGAGGTCAGATATTTAACTCAAAATTACCGTAATAAAAATAGAAATAATGTACGTGGAGGTATGTGCCGTGTTTGCAACTAAATGTTCCGCTTCTTTTATTTATGAAGCATCATCAGTGGCCTGTATTACTGTATAATAAATTCATTGTGTGGTTTTCTCATGTTATAGTCTCATTTATCAGGCTAGAAACACGCCGGAAATCGGCTATCTG
The DNA here is from genome assembly GCF_023897955.1 of Schistocerca gregaria. Lineage (NCBI taxonomy): Eukaryota > Metazoa > Arthropoda > Insecta > Orthoptera > Acrididae > Schistocerca > Schistocerca gregaria. The sequence continues at coordinate 434,394,960 of NC_064921.1, forward strand.
GAGTATGGGCATCGAGTAAACACATCTCCAGGACCCACATGGGCTAGAAACATTGGAAATTCTAAAATGATAATTTAACCTCACGAAATTCGTGCTGCAACAGTTGTTTCAAACTTGAAAAACAAGAGATAACTTGAGAAAACGTAACGTAGTAACACAGTTGTAAGCACTAGATAATGCAATTTTATGTATCCAATACAAAAAAAAACGTATTACAGACCACTAAAGATGCTTCTTAAATAAAAGAAGCGAAGGCATGTGGCAAAAAACTGCCGTTCATTTAGTTTCAAAGACGAAACACACTTCCATGAATGTTGAAGCAACTAAATAACCACGAAAAACGGAAAAAATTGACAATGAAAGAATGTTATTGATATACGTGTCAAAAAAATGGCTTAGATTTCGGGAGAATGGAATCAGATTTTGTTATGGAAATACATTCATGTTTCAATTATTTCATAGTAATTCAAATATCGTCTTTCATGAAAAATTACATGGCCGAATAGAATTATTTTGACTCCCTGTTTCGACTGGGATAGCTCAGTTGCTGCCAAGAGTTTAAAAAAAAGTCAAAAACAAATGGAGTGGTACTTTCCTACTTTCCTCAGACTTGAAAGAATTAGGTTGTGGAAGATATTTCTCGTAAAACATGTTGCCTCACTCCCATCAAAAGGTGGCTCTGAGATTTCAATACATTGTAGGTTAGACATAATTTTGAAAGACTAAAGTAAAAGCGAACACTTGAATCACATGATGACAACTCTAGGTGTAAATATGAATAAAATTACATGTATGAAAAGGGCAGTTTTGTGTTACAGTCGATAGTAAATGATATGTCGCATCAGATCTAACGTTTAATATATGAAAATTTGGCTTAAAGGATGAAAGAGTTTTCAGAAAATAGCAATCGATGACAACCTAAGTGCTTGCTACTTTATTAAATTTATTTATTTGGCTTTTATGTATTGAACCATACTGCGCAACTCATTACAAATATAAGATCACATATAGAGAGGAATACAGCTTGAACAACTGTTTGAAATTATTTTGCAATTTTCACAAAAGATCAGTACTTATAGCTAAGTAATACTGACATATCAACTATAGGCAAAATCAGATATGTAAAAAAGAACACTCAATAGAGTTTGGTAAGCATACACCTGCCGTATAAAATAAAAAAGACTGTATACTTGAGGATCTTCATGATACAATAAAACAGGATCCCTCGTTGGAAGAGATACCTTCAGTTCTGTAGCAAACGGTTTTTCTGTGCTTTTAAGGGACTAACAGTCGCAGTCCTTTTTGACTATCCGATATAAGTGTGGAGGAGCTGAGCTGTGGTCGGTTCGCGATTTAGAGTTGTTGTTGTTGTTGTTGTCATCAGTCCTGAGACTGGTTTGATGCAGCTCTCCATGCTACTCTATCCTGTGCAAGCTGCTTCATCTCCCAGTACCTACTGCAACCTACATCCTTCTGAATCTGCTTAGTGTACTCATCTCTCGGTCTCCCTCTACGATTTTTACCCTCCACGCTGCCCTCCAATGCTAAATTTGTGATCCCTTGATGCCTCAAAACATGTCCTACCAACCGATCCCTTCTTCTAGTCAAGTTGTGCCACAAACTTCTCTTCTCCCCAATCCTATTCAATACCTCCTCATTAGTTACGTGATCTATCCACCTTATCTTCAGTATTCTTCTGTAGCACCACATTTCGAAAGCTTCTATTCTCTTCTTGTCCAAACTAGTTATCGTCCATGTTTCACTTCCATACATAGCTACACTCCAAACAAATACTTTCAGAAACGACTTCCTGATACATAAATCTATATTCGATGTTAACAAATTTCTCTTCTTCAGAAACGCTTTCCTTGCCATTGCCAGTCTACATTTTATATCCTCTCTACTTCGACCATCATCAGTTATTTTACTTCCTAAATAGCAAAACTCCTTTACTACTTTAAGTGTCTCATTTCCTAATCTAATTCCCTCAGCATCACCCGATTTAATTTGACTACATTCCATTATCCTCGTTTTGCTTTTGTTAATGTTCATCTTATATCCTCCTTTCAAGACACTGTCCATTCCGTTCAACTGCTCTTCCAAGTCCTTTGCCGTCTCTGACAGAATTACAATGTCATCGGCGAACCTCAAAGTTTTTACTTCGTCTCCATGAATTTTAATACCTGCTCCAAATTTTTCTTTTGTTTCCTTTACTGCTTGCTCAATATACAGATTGAATAACATCGGGGAGAGGCTACAACCATGTCTCACTCCTTTCCCAACCACTGCTTCCCTTTCATGCCCCTCGACTCTTATTACTGCCATCTGGTTTCTGTACAAATTATAAATAGCCTTTCGCTCCCTGTATTTTACACCTGCCACCTTTAGAATTTGAAAAAGAGTATTCCAGTCAACATTGTCAAAAGCTTTCTCTAAGTCTACAAATGCTAGAAACGTAGGTTTGCCTTTTCTTAATCTTTCTTCTAAGATAAGTCGTAAGGTCAGTAATGCCTCACGTGTTCCAACATTTCGACGGAATCCAAACTGATCCTCCCCGAGGTCTGCATCTACCAGTTTTTCCATTCGTCTATAAAGAATTCGCGTTAGTATTTTGCAGCCGTGGCTTATTAAACTGATAGTTCGGTAATTTTCACATCTGTCAGCACCTGCTTTCTTTGGGATTGGAATTATTATATTCTTCTTGAAGTCTGAGGGTATTTCGCCTGTCTCATACATCTTGCTCACCAGCTGGTAGAGTTTTGTCATGACTGGCTCTCCCAAGGCCGTCAGTAGTTCTAATGGAATGTTGTCTACTCCGGGGGCCTTGTTTCGACTCAGGTCTTTCAGTGCTCTGTCAAACTCTTCACGCAGTATCGTATCTCCCATTTCGTCTTCATCTACATCCTCTTCTATTTCCATAATATTGTCCTCAAGTACATCGCCCTTGTATAAACCTTCTATATACTCCTTCCACCTTTCTGCCTTCCCTTCTTTGCTTAGAACTGGGCTGCCATCTGAGCTCTTGATATTCATACACGTGGTTCTCTTCTCTCCAAAGGTCTCTTTAATTTTCCTGTAGGCAGTATATATCTTACCCCTAGTGAGATAAGCTTCTACATCCTTACATTTGTCCTCTAGCCATCCCTGTTTAGCCACTTTGCACTTCCTGTCGATCGCATTTTTGAGACGTTTGTATTCCTTTTTGCCTGCTTCATTTACTGCATTTTTATATTTTCTCCTTTCATCAATTAAATTCAATATTTCTTCTGTTACCCAAGGATTTCTAGCAGCCCTCGTCTTTGTACCTACTTTATCCTCTGCTGCCTTCACTACTACATCCCTCAGAGCTACCCATTCTTCTTCTACTGTACTTCTTTCCCCTATTCCAGTCAATTGTTCCCTTATGCTCTCTCTGAAACTCTGTACAACCTCTGGTTCTTTCAGTTTATCCAGGTCCCATCTCCTTAATTTCCCACATTTTTGCAGTTTCTTCAGTTTTAATCTACAGGTCATAACCAATAGATTGTGGTCAGAGTCCACATCTGCCCCTGGAAATGTCTTACAACTTAAAACCTGGTTCCTAAATCTCTGTCTTACCATTATATAATCTATCTGATACCTTTTAGTATCTCCAGGGTTCTTCCACGTATACAACCTTCTTTCATGATTCTTAAACCAAGTGTTAGCTATGATTAAGTTGTGCTCCGTGCAAAATTCTACTAGGCGGCTTCCTCTTTCATTTCTTAGCCCCAATCCATATTCACCTACTATGTTTCCTTCTCTCCCTTTTCCTACACTCGAATTCCAGTCACCCATTACTAAATTTTCGTCTCCCTTCACTATCTGAATAATTTCTTTTATTTCATCGTACATTTCTTCAATTTCTTCATCATCTGCAGAGCTAGTTGGCATATAAACTTGTACTACTGTAGTAGGTGTGGGCTTCGTATCTATCTTGGCCACAATAATGCGTTCACTATGCTGTTTGTAGTAGCTTACCCGCATTCCTATTTTCCTATTCATTATTAAACCTACTCCTGCATTACCCCTATTTGATTTTGTGTTTATAACCCTGTAGTCACCTGACCAGAAGTCTTGTTCCTCCTGCCACCGAACTTCACTAATTCCCACTATATCTAACTTCAACCTATTCATTTCCCTTTTTAAATTTTCTAACCTACCTGCTCGATTAAGGGATCTGACATTCCACGCTCCGATCCGTAGAACGCCAGTTTTCTTTCTCCTGATAACGACATCCTCCTGAGTAGTCCCCGCCCGGAGATCCGAATGGGGGACTATTTTACCTCCGGAATATTTTACCCAAGAGGATGCCATCATCATTTAATCATACAGTAAAGCTGCATGTCCTCGGGAAAAATTACGGCTGTAGTTTCCCCTTGCTTTCAGCCGTTCGCAGTACCAGCACAGCAAGGCCGTTTTGGTTAATGTTGCAAGGCCAGATCAGTCAATCATCCAGACTGTTGCCCCTGCAACTACTGAAAAGGCTGCTGCCCCTCTTCAGGAACCACACGTTTGTCTGGCCTGTCAACAGATACCCCTCCGTTGTGGTTGCACCTACGGTACGGCCACTTGTATCGCTGAGGCACGCAAGCCTCCCCACCAACGGCAAGGTCCATGGTTCATGGGGGGGGGGGGGATTTAGAGTTATGAATACGAAAACTGGCTGAGGAAGAATTGGTAGAGGATTAATGCCTTTCAGTCTACCATAAAGGACAATACTACACTGCGATCTAAGTAGAAATTGGACGCTCTCCCTGCTATCGAATCAGGTAATTAAGTGATTACGAATGCGTGCCAGCCAAGGCGATTGAACGTATAGCAAAAATGAACGCATTATTGTGGCCAAGATAGACACTAAGCCCACACCTACTCCAGTAGTACAAGTTTATATGCCAACTAGCTCTGCAGATGACGAAGAAATTGATGAACTGTATGATGAGATAAAAGAAATTATTCAGGTAGTGAAGGGAGACGAAAATTTAATAGTCATGGGTGACTGGAATTCGAGAGTAGGAAAAGAGAGAGAAGGAAACATAGCAGGTGAACAAAACTTAATCATAGCTAATACTTGGTTCAAGAATCATGAAAGAAGGTTGTATACATGGAAGAACCCTGGAGATACTAAAAGGTATCAGATAGATTATATAATGGTAAGACAGAGATTGAGGAACCAGATTTTAAATTGTAAGACATTTCCAGGAGCAGATGTGGACTCTGACCGCAATCTATTGGTTATGAACTGTAAATTACAACGGAAGAAACTTCAAAAAGGTGGGAATTTAAGGAGATGGGACCTGGATAAACTGAAAGAACCAAAGGTGGTACAGTGTTTCAGGAAGAACATAAGGGAAGAATTGACAGGAATGGGGGAAAGAAATACAGTAGAAGAAGAATGGGTAGCTTTGAGGGATGAAATAGTGAAGGCAGCAGAGGATCATATAGGTAAAAAGACGAGGGCTAGTAGAAACCCTTGGGTAACGGAAGAAATATTGAATTTAATTGATGAAAGGAGAAAATATAAAAATGCAGTAAATGAAGCAGGCAAAAAGAAATACAAACGTCTCAAAAATGAGATCGACAGGACGTGCAAAATGGCTAAGCAGGGATGACTAGAGGACAAATGTAAGGGTGTAGAGGCTTATCTCACTAGGCGTGAGATAGATACTGTCTACAGGAAAATTAAAGAGACCTTTGGAGAAAAGAGAACTACTTCCATGAATATCAAGAGCTCAGATGGAAAACCAGTTCCAAGCAAAGAAGGGAAGCAGAAAGGTGGAAGGAGTATATAGAGGGTCTATACAAGGGCGATGTACTTGAGGCCAATATTATGGAAATGGAAGAGGATGTAGATGATGAAATGGGAGATATGATACTGCGTGAAGACTCTGACAGAGCACTGAAAGACCTAAGCCGAAACAAGGTCCCCGGAGTAGACAACATTCCATTAGAACTACTGACAGCCTTGGGAGAGCCAGTCGTGACAAAACTCTACCATCTGGTGAGCAAGATGCATGAGACAGGAGAAATACCCTCAGACTTCAAGAAGAATATAATAATTCCAACTCCAAAGAAAGCAGGTGTTGACTAATGTGAAAATTACCGAACTATCAGTTTAATAAGTCACAGCTGAAAATACTAACGCGAATTCTTTACAAACGAATGGAAAAACTGATAGAATCCGACCTCACGGAAGATCTGTTTGGATTCCGTGGAAATGTTGGAACACGTGAGGCAGTACTGACCTACGACTTATCTTAGAAGCTAGATTAAGGAAGGGCAAACCTACGTTTCTAGCATTTGTAGACTTAGAAAAAGCTTTTGACAGTGTTGACTCAAATACACTCTTTCAAATTCTGAAGGTGGCAGGGGTAAAATACAGGGAGCGAAAGGCTATTTACAATTTGTACAGAAACCAGATGGCAGTTATAAGAGTCGAGAGATATTAAAGGGAAGCAGTGGTTGAGAAGGGAGTGAGACAGGGTTGTAGCCTCTCCCCGACGTTATTCAATCTATATATTGAGCAAGCAGTGAAGGAAACAAAAGAAAAGTTCGGAGTAGGTATTAAAATCCATGGAGAAGAAATAAAAACTTATTCTGTCAGAGACAGCAAGGGACTTGGAGAAGCAGTTGAACGGAATGGACAGTGTCTTGAAAGGAGAGTATAAGATGAACATCAACAAAACCAAAACGAGGATAATGGAATGTAGTCGAATTAAGTCGGGTGATGCTGAGGGAATTAGATTAGGAAATGAGACACTTAAAGTAGTAAAGGAGTTCTGCTATTTGGGGAGCAAAATAACTGATGATGTTCGAAGTAGAGAGGATATAAAATGGAAGAATAATTTGTTAACATCGAGTATTGATTTAAATGTCGGGAAGTCGTTCCTGAAAGTATTTGTATGGAGTGTAGCCATGTATGGAAGTGAAACGTGGACGGTAAATAGTTTAGACAAGAAGAGAATAGAAGCTTTCGAAATGTGGTGCTACAGAAGAATGCTGAAGATTAGATGGGTAGATCACATAACTAAAGATGAAGTATTGACTAGGATTGGGGAGAAGAGAAGTTTGTGGCACAACTTGACCAGAAGAAGGGATCGGTTGGTAGGACATGTTCTGAGACATCGAGGGATCACAAATTTAGCATTGGAGAGCAGCGTGGAGGGTAAAAATCGTAGAGGGAGACCAAGAGATGAATACACTAAGTAGATTCAGAAGGATGTAGGCTGCAATAGGTACTGGGAGATGAAGAAGCTTGCACTGGATTGAGTTGCATGGAGAGCTGCATCAAACCAGTCTCAGGACTGAAGACCACAACAACAACAACAATAGGAGAAGTGAGTGTTTTGCCCTATTGAATAAGCAAAGGTCCCTGATGCGGTAGGAACAGCAACACAGTGGGCAGGATTTTGTTCTGGAGGTAGGGGAGACCGGGGCACATCTACACAGAGACTTTTCTCGGGAACCGTTCTTGCCAGAGTGCTACCGACAATGGAGGATAAGTACAGTCATTAACTGAGGGCCCCCACAAACTTCACATCAGTTGAATAAACGTTTTATTGCGAAGAACATACTCGCGTTTTCGTGCAAGGTGAGTCAGTTTTGTTATTCAAACATCGAAGCTCCTGGGGATCATACCTTTTAAAATTGAGAATACGTACATTAATACATATTCGTTTACAGAAGAGAATTCTACTTTACAAGGTACAGGGCGACAATTATTGAATAATATGAAATAAAATCGTCATAACTTCTGAAAGGTTTGCGTTAGGGCGTTCAAACTGCATGGTAGACCGCCGTGCATGATGGGAATTAGTACGGTTTGGTTTGGCGACGAAGTTAAGAATCCGCGTCTCGCAATCGAGAAGTCTCTTCACCCTCAATTACCGAAAAGTACGTGAAGGGTTTGGAAGACGATTTCATCCCCATTATCCAAAGTGACCCTGAATTCGAAAAATTGTGATTCATGCAAGACGGAGCTCGACCCCATCGAAACAGGAGATAGTTTGAGATCCTGGAGGAGCACTTTGGGGACTTCTTGTGGGGTATATTAAAGACAAGGTGCACAGCAATAACCCCAAAGCCATTGCTGAGCTAAAAACAACCATTCACGAGGTCCATCGTCAGCATCAATGTTCCGACGTTTAAGCGGGCCACGCAGAATTTCGCTATTCGTCAGCGCCCCATCCTCGCCAATGATGGCAGGAATATTGAATATGTCATAACCTAAATCCGAATATCTGTAGTGACGTGTACACGTTGAATAAAGTGTGTGCACATCGTTGTTTGTAACTAATTTAGGTTTTTTCCATATAGTTCAATAATTGTCCTGTACATTTGTCTAATTTGGAAGCCTGAATGTTACTACTGTAGTTTCGAAACTAATTCATACCTGGCGATGGAGCTCGTTTGTGCAGTTGTCTCCTCCTTAACCGCTGGAGTCATTTATCCCAAACTTGATAGAACTATCCTTCATTGTCTAGCAACAATCGCTGTTGGGGTACGACCTGCCTAACATAGGTTAAGCGGTGACGTCATAAACAATTGTATGCGTGAAAAACTGCCGCACCTTTCATAGAGTTTAAAAGTATTACAGCTGTACTATTAACTGTATTCGTAATAAATTTCCCAGGCGGCATCCACAAATACCGCCAAACGGACCTACAAAATTATATCATGGTACTAGAGAAAGTTCTGGAGATATAACGTCATAAGCTCCGAGGTGATTAAAATATTGCCACATTGTGCACGACGTTTAAATTTATTACTTGTTTACAAACTAATGCTATTCGCAGCACATTTTGCAGATAGTATCCACATATTCCGTTAAATGTACCTACAAAATGTATATCATTGTATAATACGTAGATGAGGAGATATGATGCCATAAACGCTGAGATCCGTGAAGAGCAGCCGCATCATGAACGACATTTGAATTGATTACTTCTTTGCTACTAACTTTATTGGTAACATATTTCGCAGACAGTATCCACATATGCCGCTGAATGTAAAATTGTATAGCACACAGTTCAAGAGGTATGAAGTCGTAAACACTGAGATGCGTAAAAAAAAAAAATGCTGCACCATGCGTGAAATTTTAATATATTTATTCTTTACTGCTCGTACCTTCGTTAACAGCCTGCAATGGTGCACCATGTCAAATGCTTTCCGGAAATCTACAAATATGGAATCTGCCTGTTGCCGATCATCCGTGGTTAGCAGTATATCAAGTGAGAAAAAGGCAAACTGAGTTTCACATGCGTGATTCTTTCTAAAACAATGCTGATTTGTGGGCATAGGGTCCTCAGTCTCAAGAAAATTTGTTGTATTGGAACTGAGAATATGCTCAAGGATTCTGCAGCAAATCGAAGTTAGTCATATTGAGCTGAGCATTTTATAAAATTATTTAAATTGCTATATTGGTCTGTAATTTTCGGCCCCGTTCGTTTACCCTTCTTATACACAGTAGTCCCCTGGGCTTTATTGCAGTCGCTGGGACTTTGTTCTGGGCGAGAAATTCACGATAAATGCAAGCTAGGTAAGTGGCAAATGCCGTTGAGTATTCTTCGTAAAACCGAATCGGGATTCCTTTTGATCTGGTGACTTATTTGCTTTCAAATCTTTCAGTTGTTTATCTACGCCAGGGGAGCTTGTTACTACTCCGGCCGACGGTCAGATAACGGTATGTTTACACGATTCTCCTGCACGGACGATTTCTTGAATGCGGAATTTAAAACTTAGGCTTTCGTTTGGTATTATCAACTGCCACACCAGACTTGTGAACAAAGATAGTGAATGGGAGCGTTGGACCTCCTTAGCGATTTTACATAGGACCAGAATTTTCTCGGATTCTTCGTGCTAGATCTTTTGCTTATGTATTACGGTGGTAGTTGTTGTATGCCACATAGATCTTTTCACAGACGCACGAATCTCTACTGAACTTTGCTTGTCGTCATTTGTGTGTTCTCTTTTAAACCGAGTGCAACAGCCTCTGCTTCCTTAGCATCTTCCGAATTTCGTTATTAAAGCACAGTGGGCCGTTTCTGTACTTTATTCACTTACAAGGCACATAACACCCCAGGCTACGATTTAAAATCTCCCTGACGTCAGTTCACTCTCTAACAACTGCTTATCTGCTGATTCTAGCAGAAGCATTCTCCTAGCCTTCTCGACTGATTTATTAACTTTCGTAACCATAGTTGCTATAATGACACCATGATAGCTAATTCTCGTTTTTATACAGACATTGTCGATAAGATCTGGTCTATTTGTAGCTACAAGGTCTAAGATATTTCCATTACGCGAGGGCTGCCAAACCAGCTGCTCAACACAGTTTTCAGAAAAATCTTCAAAAGTATTTCAAACGACTGTCTGTCTGTACCCCCCGCAACGAATCCATAGACATGACAGTCTATATTTGTATGTCGTCTCCAACTAATATTGCATGATCTGGGTATTTACGCGCTACTGATTGTGGACTTTTTGAATGATTCTGGACATACTGCAGAATCGGATGGCGGTAAAATCATTCAACAATTAATCTGGTTCAGCTACAGCTGTTACACGCGACCACTTTCGCACTCCACTTCGACCTCAATAAAGACGATATTTTTCTCAACCGCACTGAACACCCCACCTACTATGAGTCTCAACTTTACCTACGATAATGATGTTCCCCTTCTTCAGTCGTGGGTACTGCCGAGGCTTTCCGGTATTGGAATAGCGCACCAGCTTTTCTACATAATGGGGGAATCCTGCCTGTACCTCAGGCGTGGGCGATGTGTTGAGCTGACCATCTATCATTAAAGGCTTGTCTTCGAATTAGCAGTACTTAGAAAGCGGTACAAGAGACTTATGCTGTAATCAAAAGCAATAAGTGGCGTTCATTGACATCCATTGCTTTTATGTTGAATGTGTGAATTAAAGTCACAAGTTGATATCTATGTAAACTTTATCCGCAAACGACATGCACTATAAGGTTGCAGTAATTGTAAGAAATGTAATGTTTCGTATTCAGTTGCCCACGTTATTCGCTTCATGTGTTATAAGAAATGTAAGATTAATTTCATTGTCATTTCTCATCAATGTAACTATCTTAGAAAATAAAATTGCCACGAAAGGCGTTAATTAGCTACCGTGAGACGATACATCCCTATCACTTCTGTTTTAATTCAGTTAGTACAAAACTTACAATATTGGAATATTCATCTCATTCGGTTTGCATCGATTTACATTTTTTTTTTTTTTTCCTAAGCGTGCGTCAGACGATGCGCGCTGGCGAGACGATTGAGTTGATTCTTGAGGCGCTGAAGAAGATGCGGTGAGCGGTGGCATCATATTGTTGGGCAGGCAGCGGCTGTCAGTTGAGATTTAAAAAACGGCCAGCCTAAAACGGCTAAAGCGCGCCGTGGACGTGCAGTGAGCAGTGAGACCGGCATGTGGCAGCTACAGCAGCAGCGGGACGACCGCGAAGGGGACGCAGATCTGCACGAGCGCCTGCTGCAGCTCATGGCCACTTCGGGATACCCTATCGTACAGGTGATGCACGCTCTGCGATACGCTGCCCTTAAATCGAAGTTAAGAGCAGTGCGTTCCGGTTCATTTGGCGCACTGCGTTCGCGCTAGGGCGTATTCGGCAAATAGTCAGAGACTCGTCCTTCAGCCGTAGAAACTTCACATTCGGTCTGAGTTTGCGTATGAGTCGCGGCACTGGGAAAAATAATTAGTCGCATTTCTTTCACTGCTGTTTCATAAGATGATCATCTCGCTCGTTCAACCTTGGCAACAATTTTTTTAAATAAAACGTGTTTTGCCTAATCGCTGTACGCAACATCAGTGGTCCACACTAGAAACATTTAGTTTCTTGCTGTAATTATTTTATTTTATTTTGAGTCAATTTCGATAACTAGCGTTTCGTAACGTCGCTAAAGTACGTAGTTTACTCGCTTATTTCTGTATCTCCTATCTGCCAAACATGTCCATTGGCTATTTTGTTTGGCATGCTGGAACCAAAGCTGTGACTATTCTGGAACAAGAATAAGAAGGTTCTTTCTATGTACGGATGAACTCCAATGCGTTACAACACTCTTTTAAGTTCCGTGAAGTGTGGTGAAATGTGTAAACCGTAAAACGTAGTTCTGTGGTTTTGGGTCCGTAATTGAGGTCTAGCAGATACGAAAAATAAACTCATCGTATAATGTTTTCCTTTCAACGATCCAATTAAATTTATTTTTTCTGCCAAGTAATACTAAATAGTTAATTAGACAACTCGAAACAAAGTAATTATAGCAATAAAATAATTGTACTAATATTTCTGTAGCAAATAACAGATGACAGAGCATGTTTTTTTTAGAAACTGATAAGAATGGCCGGAAGCATTAATAATAGAGAAAGGTTTTTTGTTGTTGCTCTTTCTGTAATATTGTTCTTATTTTTCGTTTTCTCCCCTCGAAAACGTTTGCCATCACGATTAAAGGTAGCCACTTCATGGAGAGGTCATTGATTCTGAGAATAGTTCTCCACCGACTTTTCCAGTTTTGAAATTCTCTTTCATCATATACATTTCACTTGAAAGGCATGCATGCTGCACGTAAAACAACTGGAGAGAAATAATTATGTACAACAGTGATATCGTTCGTTAGAATATTTTCACAAAATGCTTAAAATATGTATTAGTAGCTGAGAATTACACGACAGATTATAAATTCTAATTGAATTGACCATAGATTGAGAAATAAATTTGTCTCCAATTGCCTATATGTTAATGAGTGATACACACGGTTCTTAGTTATCGCTGAACTTAAAAAGGAAAAACATAGTAATGAATTCTGTTCTCACTCCCTGGAAGAACAATATCACTAGTATTAAAATTATTGCCTTTAAAACTAAAATACATAATGCGCATGTATATCGTAAGTTACAGTAATATAGGTTTTGTTCTCGCACACTTTCTCTACAAACTAACTTATTCGTTCGTCCTCTTTCATGTATTTAATACAGGGCGTAAAGCTGGCGTTACGTATCTATGTAATTGCTATAGCTCCACTGTCAAAGATGAAATAAAAAGTCATTTTTATACTGAAACGTAACTGCAAGCGACTACTAATGATACGATGCATCCACCCTCGTACACTATAGAAAACAACTAGGTACACTTTGCAATTTGTTTTCCGCATAGCATTCGATTGCAGTATCTGTTTTTCTAAAGTGCGTTTAATTGAATGTGTTGGTCTTTGGCGACTGTAGCTAGTCGTATGATATCGAAAACCGAATACTGCGTAGCAAAGCATACGAGAGCAAAACTGAAACTTCTAAGAATATCAAACAAGGACTTGTTTTTTTTTTTTTTAAATAAATGATCTTGTTGTTTTTCAAAATATTTCCCTTTAACATCAATACCTTTTTGCATTATATTTAACTACTTCTTCACTCTTCCTGAGGCACTTGAGAAACCAGGTTTTTATTATGTCCTATTGCTTCATGTGATGAAAAAGTGATTCCACGTATTTTATCTTTAATTTTTGGAAATAGAAAGAAATCACAAGGTGCTGGGACTGGACTGCTGGAAGGACCATGGTTTTAACTTTTAGGGCAACCCAATTCTCAATTGGTAGTTTTACTTAACGCAAGACTGTATCATTGTTCGCAAAATTATTTTCCTATTTCAACGTTTTTCGTGGCCTTTTTAAAATTTTGCGGTAAACGGATATTTGTGTACCAATCGGCAGTAACGACACGTCTACTCTCTAATGCTGTATTAGCAATATTTTATACATATATTTAGTAAAAAAACGCAACCACATTCTCACTAGCACTGCGAATTCGCCGGTCTTTTGTAGTCATGGTTTCTGATCTTTATTTTCAGGACCATAACAATAAATTCTAGATTCATCACCAGTAATGATATTCCAAACTAAATCTGATGTAACGCCCTGGAATTTTTTCAGTGTTTTTCCGCGTTAATCAGACGTTGTTATTCTTGATTGGGATTCAGCTTATGTGGAATCCATCGACAACAATCTGTTAACGTAAGATATAAACAGAAGTAAACTGCTTCTAAAGAATTTCTCTACGAATTCAGCGTTCCTTCTAGATATTTTGGATTATAGAATTCCGTATTTCTTGTGTTGGATAAATCTTTTTCTATAGAAAAAAGTATACCAAAACACGTGAAGTGTGGTCTATTTTGAGGCCTTGTCTTATACTCGTAAGAGCTGAGAGATGAAGAATTTCATGTGTTCATCCACTTTAATCAAAGATAATTACGGTTCTGGTTATTGTTGCAGCAAATTTACAATAAGATGTTACTTTTTCGTTATTGTACTCGTTATCTAATACTGTCTGAGATTAAGTCTCTTTGTTTCGTTTTAACCATGACATCACTGTCGTGGCCGGGTAACGCCTTTTATCATATTCTATACCTGTCGTCATGTACTAGCGTTTCAGTTGTATTCTTCGCAAATTGCAATGCTGCTAACGTTTTTGATCTGCCGTGTTCATGAATTCAGATAAGACAGAATACTATGCTGAAATATCTAGAGGTATAGCCGACACGTAGCACTTCTTGTTGAAGCACTATTATTATTATTACTATATGTATGTTAAGGGAAGCGTTCCTATTTTACACCCGGCTTAGACTGTTATAAGCATAGTTGAATTTCAGAATGTTTTGATCCCCATTCATGGTGTTCTTCCGTTAGAAAAAGGCTTGTAGCATCGATTTCAGGTCGCGTCTTGTCATGCTGGGGAATTTTTTCCGTGCATTCTTCAGCATGATGAAGAAAGTATCTGAAACAACAAGTACCTGCAAACAGCAGTGTCAAAGAGCCATGAAACTAACTGTATGTTGTCTTATACTGGAAAGTAAAAGAAACAAAGCAGTTGAAACAAATCATATAGGTAGTGTGTTTCAATTCTAGGATATAGTTCGTCTGCAAATAAAATAGCCGGAGATTTAGTAGCGGCCAAGCTGTGAGAAGTGCGCATGCATGAGCTTCAGTTATTCATTGTAGAAGAAATGAAGATATTCTCCAGAAAAATGAGTTTTATGATATCAGTTTCATTACTTTTAATATTCTTCGCTATAAGTAAAATGGAAAAGTGTAGACGACGAGTAATCTGGCGATAAAACTTGTATTTCTGATATGGAAGCACATTATAACAAAGAGAAAATAAATTAAAAGTTGTTGCCACTTTTGTTGATTATGAGAACTATATATTCATCCATTAACGTATCATTTTAATGTTGTTATTAACGTCCGTCTCATCACACTTCACATCGATTTTAAAGTATCAGGCTGGAGTTATTGTTATTTTGTTAATAATTAACCAAGGTTTTTTCACATACATCTTTCTTTTCTTGCAATCTATTTACAGTACTGCCAAACCAGTACATAAAAAAGGGCGTTGTACTATTCATAACTGGTGCAAACTTACGTAGTTATTGACGCTGGAGAGAATATCTCCCATACTCACTTGTTCGAATTTTTTGGGCAAGTGTGTTTCAATTGGGCGTGGCAATACCGTAAGTGAGAGAAATTATATGATTGTGTCTCCATTTACAAACTGTCGTAGGATTTCCAGAAGCCACTAGGGTGGTTTCACACCCTGCTTGAAGCTATTCATAGTCAAAAATAATAGTTACGCGCTCTGAATCGGTACTACGATATAGTAGTAACTTCTGAAATCATTGGCACAGAAACTAAATGTTTAATGCCGTCAATTTGAAAATCATCTCAGATAGAAAATTTTTACTACCGCCTCCAAACAGAAATTATTCTATGTCCTGAGTTTTACAGCGGTACTTTTAAGTGTTTTATGCAACAACCAGAACTTTCACCAGAAACCTAACATCCGAAAGGTAAGTTGCCATTATTTGCATAAAACAGTTTTCGTTTAGGAATGTACGGATGACACAAATATTGCTCAGTATTTGTCTCTCCTCTTCCCTTCCGGGTGTAAGTCACAACTACGGACAACTGTGTGTCTGGGAGCCGCAGGGCTTCCGTTCCGCACAAAATTCTCTCCTACGGCAGTGACTAAAGCACAACTGTTCTAGTAATTAACTTTCCGTACGACAGAGAAAATACATATTGAAAGTTGATTCGCATATCAGTTTAAGCAGAGTTGATATCAGGTTGAAGGGGTCCTATAATGACTGTGAATTATTACAATTTGAATTTAAGAATTTATAGCTCACGCCATCAACAAGGAGCAGAATAAAATAAACACCATTTTTTTCAACGAGAGTAAATTTAGTGACTATGCCCCAGGGCCAGTGTTCAGTTTGATCTGCCACGGCAACCGAAATTAATCGAAGCGAGAGAAGTCTTTTGCGATTAGAAGAATTTTAGTAATGAGTTTTACCTGGAAGTAGGAAAAAGATCCAAAGCCTTATAAAGAATCTACGACAGTTTATTTGAAATTAAAAGAAAATGCGAAATGTGCCGTTTTCACGAAGACTGGTCCAATTACACTGCGATCGTTCCCCAAAACTTAAATAGAAGTCGCGTTGCAAGTAGTAGGGCCTAAATGCTTTCTCTGAAAAAAATTAAAAAAAAACGAACGAAGGGAGAGGAAGATTAGTGTTTAACACCCTGTCGAGGTTCATGATAAACCTCAGTGTATTTCTAGGGCTCTTGGTTTCTTTAAAAACAACAAGTGGCTAATTTTAAAAAAGAAATGCAAATAAAAACATAGTTCCTTCAGTATTCTGGAAGGAGAAGTCAATGTTTGAAGATAATTCTTTTGGTGGCACATCATGTTCATAAATTCTTCTTCTTTCTCCTTCATCTCGTGATAAGCATACTGTGGTGTCTATTTATTATTTATGGCGTTTATTTTCTTCTTCTTTTTCTGTCTTTTTTCTTTCTCCGTTCCCTTGAATGAGGTGTAGAACTTTGACTATTGTCTTTTGTACACAAGTCAGTCACCAGTTTTGTTCTGGAGTACCGTACTCAATTTTTTATACTTTGTGCTTGAATTTCTGTCCTGATTTCTACATTTTTTCCCGTAACTTATCGTGTAACCTGCCATTTATTCAGATCTCTAGTTTTTGCTATCTGTTATCCTTGTTTCTCTCGTTTTAGTATCATTACACTCGATTGTTTGGTACACGTTCCTCATACTCCCCCCCCCCCCCCCCCCCCCCCCCACACACACCTCTATCTTCTTATTTTATACTGCTTAAGTCCTGTGAGATATGAGACTAGTTTAATTCAAGTTTTTTTTCGTTCCTGTGATGAATTCTTCTTGAAATGATAATACCTATCCTAGAAAGTTGAATGAATTTACCCTTTCCATTTGTCGATTTATGTTTACCTTTCTTCACACATAACAAAACATTATTGTTTCCTGAATGTCACGGTAGTACGAGAATAAAGATTGTGGTCTGCTGATATCAAGTGGAGTGGCAACTGTTACCTGTTCGTCATAAACGAATGTAGTAAAAATACAATACATTTATATCACATAAGTTGCACCGAAACGGCCGACACATTACATGCCCACATAACGCCTTTAAAAAAGAGAAAGAGAAGAGAAGAGTTAGAAGAAACCTCTAGTGGGACTGGTCATAAGCATATACTTTTTTATTTTCATATAAATTAAGAAAGATGGAAACAAGGAGATATGTTGAACAGTTTGTAACAATTACTGGATAGGGAACAGGAAATTGGTTAGCATGGATGTACAAATTTTTTTGTAAGCGTACGTTAGACGACGCGCGCTGGCGAGGCGACAGACTTGATTCTTGAGGCGCTAAAGAAGATGCAGCGAGCTGTGGCATTATATTGTTGGGCAGGCAGCGGCCGCCAGTTGAGATTTAAAAAGCGGCCAGCCTAAAACGGCCAAAGCGCGCCGTAGCCGTGCAGTGGGCAGCGAGACGGCGGCATGTGGCAGCCACGGCAACAGCGGGACGAAGGCGAGGGCGGCGCGGATCCGCACGAGCGCCTTGTGGCGCTCATTGCCGCCTCGGGGTACCCCATCGTACAGGTGACGCACGCTTTTTTGGTTTAATCTTTTTGAAAAAAGTAAAGATCGGAGAGTGTCTACTCCCACACTAGCATGGTAACCGTCCAAAAAATTTCTGCTGTTACCTCTGCGAAACAGTATTTCAATCGACGAGTCACAGTTTATGGGTATGTGATGTTGTCCGTACACCTGGGTGAGATCTCCCACTAATACGGGCCCACAGGGAGACACTAGACGGAAACATTTGAAGAAATAGCGGATTTAAGGGCAGAGGGATAAAAGTGTCATGGGAAAAAAACCTCTGCAGCAGTCACGACGGGTAGCAAGGGCATTTGGCGGCCTTGCTTGCCATCTGCGACAGATCATTCAAGGGTGGGGTTATATCAGTGACTGGTATCATGCAGCTGCTCGATACCATTGTCATTACTCAGGGTCGGCATAAATATTTCAGTTGCGTTGCATAGCCTTTATATTGCCGACATTCTCATTCTGGTTTAATCACTGTACTTGTAGTCGCGAGCAACGCTTTCCAGTTCATTTGACGCAGAGCGGTCGCGTTCTGAAATGTTCCGGTAGTAGTCAAAGGCTCATCCACCGGTAGTAACTGCTTCAAATTAGGCCTATTTGAGCCTTTGACTCGCAATTCTGTGACAGGGACCCGGAGTCCCGCTTATCGCGAGCGGTCGCCTTACTTTTCTTTCTTTTTTTTCGATATAGTTCGTTGCGTTTGGTCTGGGCGGGCGTTACAAGACATCAGTTGATCGTTGATTTCTTGACTTTTTTTTACAGAGAGCACGCAGCCCTCCGACCGAACACGCTGAGCTACCGTGCCGGCTGACCGGCTGACTATTTGGCTATCCTACCACGACTCGCGGCCACACGACACATCGAAGTTTGTGTGTCTGGCTGTGAGTCGTGGTCGGATAGCCAATTGTAAGGCAATCACTCGCGATAAGTGGGACTCTGGATTGGAGTCCGGTCCGGCACAAATTTTCACTGTCGTCAGTCCATTATACCGCTGATAGTAGTCCATATTCGCAACTGCGAGTAAATTTCATGTATTTAATGACAGCTGTAGTCACTGTAGTACCTGTTCCTTCGCACATGAATGCACTTGTTCATGGCGGTGCTCATCGTGTGAAATGTACAGGTTTCTTGCTTCACTCACTTCCATTACAATTTATGGCAATTTGGCAATAAAATAACAAAACTGGAAGTAGTAATTAATAAATACAAGTCCCCAATTTGTGTGCTTTACACTCTGCAAATGATATTTCTCTGTCACAAAACGACATCAGGAGCTATTAATCCAATAGCTATTTCAGTTTTGATACAAAACAAATGTCTGAAAATTTGACAGTTAAAAAAAAATCGTGTTGAAACGAATGAAAAAGTTGCTTTGCTAGATTTTTCGTGAGTGCCGTCTTCATAAATAAAAATCCACTTCAGGGGTAATAGATTTTTCCCACTCTGTGATAGAACAATTTAATATCAATGGTGAAAAGCACACGGATCGCAATGGTTCCACTACTATTTGTTTAATGGGAATCGCTTTGCAGCTTCTTATGCCTTTTCATAATAACAACTTACGTTAACTATAGGACTAGCCACGTTACAACTAAACTTTGACACTTGTAGATAAAAGCTTTCTATGTGAAATTTTCCGCTTACTGTTGTGGGCCGAAATATATTACACTTGTACAGCTGTGTCTTCTTGAGGACTAGTCTTTTTTGCGTGAAGAAGGTCTCGTAAACAGCCAACCAGTAGATATAAATCATTCCGAACATCACAAACTCAGTATGTTTATGGTACATTATTAAAAAAGACTGGCGTATATGTAGTTGTCAGCTATCTATCAGAGGCTCATGTCGGTAATTTGCAGTATTTAATGGTGCGACTGCTACGGTCGCAGGTTCGAATCCTGCCTCGGGAATGGATGTGTGTGATGTCCTTAGGTTAGTTAGGTTTAAGTAGTTCTAAGTTCTAGGGGACTGATGACCACAGCTGTTAAGTCCCATAGTGCTCAGAGCCATTTGAACCATTTTGCAGTATTTAATGGATCTGTGTGTATAAGTCGTGTGTGACATCCGGAGTTTCTTAATCTCCATTTGGCTAATTTTTTATACTTTTTAGTGTATTTAAACGTTGGTCATCTTGTGGTAATTTTTGTAACTGAGTTGCCGAATTGAACAGAAATAGACTCAACGAACATTAAGCTTCCTCACAGTGTGAGGGCCATATCAAACAGTCGATGGCAAGACGGGAAAGAAGTCAAGGAAAACTTCGTAACATTAGGCGGAGTTTACAATTAGAGATCATTCATCTGTTATCTTGCGATTTTAACTATTGCTGACAACTTGCGCCACTTATTGCTGTTTTACACATCAGTCCATT
The DNA here is from genome assembly GCF_023897955.1 of Schistocerca gregaria. Lineage (NCBI taxonomy): Eukaryota > Metazoa > Arthropoda > Insecta > Orthoptera > Acrididae > Schistocerca > Schistocerca gregaria. Next base: position 434,415,343 of record NC_064921.1, read on the forward strand.
ATTGCTATTAATCGAACTGGCAGAACAGGGATTTTTTAATTTGCTGGTAGCAATTAATGTTTTCATTAATCGATTCCTTTCCTTCTTGTGAACCGTCTACAGCGTGCCATATAAAGACATGCAACTAACTGTTTAGTCCTTTTCAAAAAATTCCTTTATGGCGTAGACGGAATTATTAAGGAAAAACAACTTTACATTTGAAAACCCGTCTGTTTCATTTCTGTTAGCAGAGTGTCAAAGATTTTATATAGCTGTGTATTCCAGTTATCCCCCCTAAAATTCACTAGCGGGAAGTGCAGCTCAATTTTCCTTCTAATATTGTGTTTACGAATGTATCTAGTACTCTAAAACTGCAATGGGTTGTCTCAAACAATTTTCATCAGAGAATAAATGTACTGGGATGCTGTGGGTAATATTCCCAGTTGCTTAAGCAAATGCCTGCGAGATGTGTGCATATATGTATGTAAACCACACATTTAATCCAATTACTTTCTATTGTGCAATGAATATTTTTTGCCTAAGTGAGGAGGTACCCTACATTATCATGCTGCAGGACGTCGGTGAAAGCAAATATGCACAGTAATTTTAACATACTCGTTTCTGTGTTCTCCATCTTTTCCATTATACTTACGCCGAAAGATAAGTAGCCGAACGGTAACGCTTCAGCAGGCCTATGACATAACTTTTCCAGTTTTTCCGCCAATATATACACCCGAGAGCTTACAACTTCCTACTATGTTAAAGATTTCTTGTTGATTTTATACACTAATGGGAAGTTGGGTATTTTTGAAGTTACAGAACTGGAAGGCCAACATTTTTTTAATATATAATAAATCCATTTGTGCAAAACCTGTTACTAACTTCAACAAAAAATATAATTTGCTATTTTCACTGAAGATGGTTGTTGACTTGAGAATAATGCTAGTATCACACGCAAACAATACCATTTATGTCTCCTAAATCAAATAAAATGGTAGACGATTAACGCAGAGCAAGAACATTACTGTAATGAGCTCATGATCAAACTCTGCTGACACCTGAGTTATCGGAGTTAATGTGCAACTCTATAATCGTTTCATTCGTGTGCTATCAGGTACTAACTTAATGGTGCAAAGATTGTTTCATTCGTTCGTGTTCTTATTAGTTTGTATTTTTCGCAAATGTTCGTGTATTTAACAAAAATGTGGAACACGTACTTTTCAAATTCTTCAAGGAGTGGCGCTGGCTCAGAATAGAATGTTCTAAATACTCTTGACGTCAAGAGAAGTTCGATACTGCCAATTTTTTTTCGTTATATGCATTAGAGGCAGAGAACTACTTACCACTTAGTTAAAGACTTTACAATGATCTATCATCAAAATCATTATTTGAAAAAATTCAATTCATTCCTGAAACGGATAGAAGATGTCTTACGGAGTCAGTTACGGGCAAAAGCTCAAAATTCAAATGGCTCTAAGCACTATGGACTTAACATCTGAGGCCGTCAGTCCCCTAGACTTATAACTACTTAAACCTAACTAACCTAAGGACATCACAAACATCCATGCCCGAGGCAGGGTCCGAACCTGCGACCGTAGCAGCAGCGCTGTTCCGGACTGAAGTTCCTAGAACCGCGAGGCCACATGTCACCGGCTGGTAAAAGCTCAAACGATAATAATGTTAGAAAATCTGGAACAGGGTCCCTTCACAATTCATGACCTCATAATAGATTGACCTAACGACCTTAGAGCTATTTAATAACGATTCAGTGCCGTACTATACCCGGTAACCCGTAGTTTGGTACCTGACAAAACACGAATCCACAACAAATAACATAGCATTATAATGGCGTCCAGGACTTCATGATGCCTATGCAATTCTCCTTGGTTTCCTTTCTGTGACTCCATGCTTTTGAATTTATCTGTCGTGAGGTGGCATTTGGGTTTCATATTTTATTCATAAGCACTGAGGCCAATGATTATTAAACTTTATGCACGCTAATAGTTCGTTAAATCGATATGTCAGATCCTGCGATTAAAGTTAACACAACGGTCTTTTACACAATAGTCCATGTCTGCAACGTTTCTGCTGTGGCAACAGATGCGCGGTTACCTTTTTTTACGAATCCTAGAAAACGGCCAGTTTTTGGTCACCAATTGGATGTATCCGAGACAGAAAGACCCATTAAATTCTGTGCTAAATTAAAAAAGAAAAGAAATTCCTTGTAAACCCAAGGGATGTACAGCAGCTACCGACAAGGACGCACTCATTCTTATCATAAAGAAGATCATGATAACTCATTTGTTTTGCAGTTACTTCTGCGCTCCTCTCTCACTCTCACTAGTTGTAATTAAACCTGGTGCAATTTTACGACAATTATTTCTTTTAGAAACAGTTGAAATTATCTTCTTCTGCCTAAGATTTTCACATATTCTTCCTACATCGAGGACAGACTCAGTGGTTCACGGCCTTGTAGTAAAAGATCAGAAAGTGCTCTTCTTCTTCTTCTCTTTTTTTTTTTTTCCTTAATAGCTCCGCGTTCGTATAATGTACCTCGTTCAGTGCTTTTCCAGTCAGAACATTAGAACAAACATATCCGATTCTGGAAGGCGTGAAAAATATTATTTGCGATGACTTTGTTATTGACTCAGGGCAAAGACAGACATTTCAAACAACGCCGCAGCCAGTGAGTCATGGTATCACCCGGCACCGAGTCTTTCTGTACTTTCCATGAAGTCGTCACCTGCTAGCGATCGCACGGTACCCAAGGCCATTGAGTCAGTGCCATTACATCGGCTTGGACTGTGTGTCTTATTTGTCATGATCCGTCCATCACGAGACAGACTAACAGTAGTGTTATGAAGGGTTACTGTTATAATTTTTTTGAACGCCGCAGTATTGTTACTGCTTCCTACCAGCGCATACTGTAAGTGTTTGACGCGATCGCAAGTTGGATAAGCAGCAGTTGAAATGAAAACGCGCATAAGGAAAAAAGTAAGTAAATTATTTGTTATTTCAGAAGTAATCGACGTAACTGTTAATACATGTATCCCACTTTGAGACAAGACGGTCAGTGCCGTCATGGAAAAAGTTTGCTGTCGTATACAGTACCATGGTTCCACCCATGCGTGCATCTCTTCTTCCAAAGCTAATGGAGAGCAATGAATGTCTGTCTTCAGGGCTCGAAAACATGGAAATCGCTTGGGGATATATAAGATGTGTAAGGGCTTCCCAGGGAAACTTATGCACTGTACCCAAAACAACCTTGGCAACATGTAGATCCGCCCGTACTCATCTTCCATACTGTCCTGATTTCTCTCCAAGCGATTTCCATATTTTTAAAGCATTGAAGAAAGACTTTCGTGGCCATTGATTTGCATCGACGAACAGATGCACGCCTCGGTATATTCATGGTTCCGTAGGCAACCGCAAACATTTTTCAATGAGGGCATAGACCGTTTTGTCACACAGTGGGATAAATGTTTCAACAAATATGGCTAACGTTTTTTCCATGAGGGCATTGACCATTTTGTCATACAGTGGGATAAATGTATTAATAAATATGGCGATTACTTTCGAAGTAATAAATAGTTTATTTACTTATTTTCCATCTGTCTCTTTTTCATTTGACTGTCTCGTATACAGGGTGATCAGAAGCAGTGTGAAGAGCTTGTAAGGATGTTACAGAGTAGGGTGTACTGAAAAACAATTGTTAAGAAAAAAATTCCATACGTTGTGCCGTTTCCGAGTTAATTACATTGAAGTCAGTCAATCAAGCTGTTGCGCCGCGACTCCAACAGCTCCCAGATACCATTAGTGTCAGTTGTTCTCATATCACAGATGATAGCGTACGAGATTGCTCAGTCTTTGACTCGGTTTTGATGCTTACTACCGCCCTATGACCAATTTTTGTATCGGTCTCTTGTTTGGTTTTAGGAAACTAAACGAAGGACATGTCTGTGGCGCGCCGCTTGAATTTGCGCGCGCAACGGCCTGACTGGCTCAGTTTATTGCTAATTAACTCGGAAACGGCGCAGCGTATCGAATTTTTTTATGTTAGCGCTTATTTCTCAGCACACCTTACCATACAACACCCTTACGAGCTTTTCAGTCTGTCTCTGACCACCCTGTATATGCTAATGTAACTAATCTACCCGACTTTGTGACTTGAACAAGGATACGTCTCTTCTTTCATGTGTGGCTTTGGTGGCTAGTACTGTCCTTAAGTTTAAATTATGTATCTGGAAGCATGACAGATGCTAGTAGATGTGTTCCGACGCCACAGCCATTAAAGATCCATGGCCTTAATTTTCATTAGGCACAGAACATTTTATTAAAAAGATACAGGTCCAGAATGACCATGAATATTAAAAGTGGTGCACACTCTTAGAATGAAGAATATCGTAAATCACAAGCATTGCATTACGAAACATGCGGCTGACATTGGACGGAAATCGTTTGTCGCTGCTGTCGTCTCCAGTCTGGAGCCTGGTTTGCTGCAGCTCTCCACGCTATCATACCTCTTCATCACTGCATAACTACAGCAGCCCACTCGTACATTCACATGAAAGTGCTTATTGTGTTCAAGCCTTTGTCTCCTTCAGCAGTATTCCCCTACCCGTACTTTCCTCCACTACTAGTCTGACGATCCTTAATGCCTCAGGATGTGTTTAGTCAGCCGCTCCCCTCTTTTACTCGTATTATCCACTTTTGCCTCAGTACCTCATCATTAGTTATCGAATGTACACTTGTTTAGTTAGCATTCTTCAGTAGTACCACTGAAGCTTATATTCCATCTTATTCCTTTTTTTCAGAACTGCTTTTTTTGCTGTTGGTAGTCTACATTTTTTATCCGCCATGCTTTGGTCATCAATTATTTTCCTGTCCAAATAGCAAAACTTTTAATGTTCTATTTCCAACTCTAACTCTCTCAGCACTGCCTGATGTAATTCTACTACAGTCCAATACCCTTGTTTTATTTTTGTTGATGGTCATCTTATAACCTCGTTTGAAGACACACCTCGTCCTACTGCTGCTTCAGGCGCTTTGTAGTCTGTGATGGAAATTCCATGTCATCGGCAAACCTAGAAGACTTTATTTCTTCTTCGTGAACTTTCTCTTTCAAACTGTCTTGCTAGCTTCCTTCACTTATTGCGCAGTGTGCGTATTGAGTAACAATGCCTCTCGCCTCTTAATTACTGCTTCCCTTTCTCCACGACGTGGGCGTTGTTATATGAGTGTTGCCAATCAGTGTTCGTGACAGTCGGTTGCCGGATGCCACTCCCAACGGAATCTGTGTAGGCCATCCGTCTCCGCCTAGAGTAAATCTCCTGTTCAAGAGCGAGAGTGTTTTCTAAATGTCTGCGTAGCGTGTATCTGAGGCGGGCGTAGATCCCAGAACGGTATTTATGTAGGTGGATGTGGGAAACCGACTAAAAACCACATCCAGGCGGGCCGGCTCACTATCCTCGCTTGTCGTTCATCCGCGAGCGGACTCGATCCGGGACAGTCTCTCCTCTCCGAATCCCGGAAGAGGCGCATTAACGCGCTTGGCAATCCGGGCGAGCCAGAGTTTTGATGAGTGTGTTCTGTCAGAAACTTTCTGCCAATCTCCATGTGCTATAATTGTAGGTTTGCCTTTTTTCCGTCTATCTTGTAAGATGAGTCGTAGGGTCAGTACTGCTTCGCGTGTTCGTACATTCCTCCAGAATTCAAACTGATCTTCCCCGATGACAGCGTCTACCAATTTTATATTCTTATGTAAATAATTCAGGTCGCTATTTTGTGACCGTGACTGATGGCTCGGTGTTATTCATGCCGTCAGCAACTGCTTTCTTTGGAATAGGACTGTTAAAGTGACTGTTCCGGTGGTTTACAGTAAAATATTTTATACATTGTAAATGAAAAACACACATTTGTGTAAGAGTCTACAATATTCATTATTTAACTATTCGGTGTTCAGCTGTTAGGCCATCATCAGGTTAGTTTTATTAAACTGTGTAACAGCGTAATATCTGATCAGACACCAACATTCTCATCAACATGAATCCTATAGCTTCCAGCCTCTGTGATCTACTTAAACTCCATAAATACTACATCCCAGTCAGTCCTGTACTAATTTCACTCTTGTCCTCGTGTTACAAATTAGCCAGAGACTTATATCAGTGGATCAAAATTAAAACCAATAAAAGCTGCGCCTTGTGGCTTAATGTCACTGGTAAAAGGAAATTTCGGTTAGTTTTCCTGACCAGTAGAATACGTGGACAGCCTGTGCCTATTTTTGGCTGTAGAGCTTTATTGTAATTAAGGATTTTATGCATCTGACTTAAGAAAACTGTCTCTGTAAAAGCTCATAGATTTATAGTTCTAACTCTCATTACAGTCTATTCAAAGAAAAGACAACCAACTTTCACCACGTGAAGTGGATGTTTTACTCGTGACTAATAGTAACGCACGACGTTTCCCTTATTCAGAAAAGTATTGGACATGAGTGCTAGCGGTTCCGTAAGTGCGTTGGTCGAAACTAAAGTGAGTCAGTTAACTTAGCCCTAGCAAAGGAGAACGTGAGATTCGTCGTACTACCATTTGAAAACGGACCTTGTTGATTTCTTTGATTACCACGAAAAACATATACTGGGGTCTTGAAGGCAATTTGGTATCATATAAACACGTAATTATCTCGGTACTCAAGTCTGTTTTGAAACAATTTAACACGTTTGAGGGGAGTAACAATTGTCTTAGTAGCGTGGCGTCTCCGCAATGGCGAAGGAAACGTAACAGGAAAGGGATCATGGAATCCGATCATTTGTGACTAAATAGTAACGCTATTAATCAACAAGAGAAAGAAGTTACCATTATGGAATCATCATTAATAAAGAATAAACAGAGGAAAACAGCGGTCAAGACTAGTTAAATGGCAAAGTGACCTCCCAATCGTAAATTATGGAAGTCTCAATAAAATCCATCACATGGTTCTTCGTTTGAGAAATAAAGATTACACCACTGCAAGTGCAAGCAATAGGTACGAGATTAATTTAACATAAGGCAACCACTCGCCACGTGGCCGCGTGCTGTAACACAAAGAAGCACGGGCCTATGTCACAAAAACTATCTTTCATATAATATTAATTTCACACGCATATTAGATAAAATTCATAGAAAAATGACGCTGCAGGCGATATAGTAACCTTAAGAGCGCATAGTTTTTCTCAGACGTGAACAACGACTGGTTTCGCTCATTCGAATTACTTACCGGGCAAATGTCTAGGCAAGTCAAGAACAACTTTAAAATCCCTGAATTTACGATGAAGAGTTGCAAAGAAAACAAAAAATACTAATGCTTGCTCACTAACGAACTCCATAATACTCTAAATGCATCACAACTAAACGAATTTGGTGTTCAACGAGAACACGCATGCTTACCACTCTAAGGTGTGCAGCATCTCACTTCAACAGTCTGGTGAAGTTTGCACCCGACTATCTAGAAATATACATTTTTTCAGAGTTCTTGGTAGATTGCTATAGTTTTAGAATCCTCTGTACAAAATTTGAATAGTTTCTCTGTCTCCATCCATGCGGGGACTCATTTCACTTACGCAATAAAAAGAAACACCAGCAGTCGTTTTGATGTTATTTTATTATATTGCAACCAGTTTCGGTGACTCAGTAGATCTTCAGGCCTTAACTGACGCTGGGGGATTAACTCCAATCGTATCACGATCCATAAGCGGCCAACATCTCTGAACTGGCTTCCGCAGAATACTGTAAAAGCGATATTGTGTCTGCAATCATCAACTAGTTGGTGTTTACACGTTAAGTGTAATTTCAGGGTATCCCCACATTTAGTATTAAATGAGCCAAATCAGTTCAATTTTTCATCCTTTTAGACAATATTATAACCTCTACTTAGGAGGAGAACTTTGCTGCCTTAATTCGTAAATAGATAATGATATAAATACCCGTTCGTTTACAAAAAAAACTCTACTCCAATGTAAAAAAAGGCGCCACGGCGCGAAGGGATTATCACAATAGGACAGAAATAGGTAGATTTGATTTATATTTACAGACAAACAAACGATTACAATTCCAGAAAAATTTGGTGGTTTATTCAAGAGTAATAGCTTCACAAATTGACAAATCAATAACGGATTGGTCCACCTCTTAACGTTACGCTAACAGTCCCCGATACGCCTTCGATCTGGAATCTCATTGACTGGAGTAGAATTGTCTTCAGTGATGAGTCCCGATTCGAAATGAGCCTCGACGACCATCGAAGGCATGTCTGGAGATGCGACGGACAGCGGTCGGATCAACTTGATTCTCGCCCACCATACGGACCGAAAACCAGGGTCTGGAGTGCGATTTCTTTTCATAGAAGGGCCGCTTTGGTTGTCATCCGCGGCACCCTTATAGCACAGCTGTACATCGAAGATATTCTAACCCTGTTTTGTTGCCCTTCATAGTATGCCATCCTGGGGTAACATTTCAACAAGATAATTTTGATTAAAACAAGAGTTGAGATTGCAATAACATTTGTTTATTATGACCGGTTTCGGCTATCCTCAGGTTTTTTGGGCCCCCTATGGCTAGTGGTGGCGGCCCCTCGGTCCTTCACGTGATACCACGATCGTACGCTGGCATTAAATGAAGAACATAGGAGCCCCCACCACTAGCCACAGGGGGCCCAAAGAAACCTGAGGTTAGCCGAAACCGGTCATAATAAACAAATGTTATTGCAATCTCAACTCTTGTTTTAATCAAAGTTAGCACCAGATCGCTGCGCCTCATAGACAATATTGTGTAATCCACAGAATTTCGGGCGTGCAGCCGCGTGAATTCAGCTTCCTCTTCTAATATTTTGGATGAATACCGTCAGCCATCTTCAGAGTGAGCCGAAATGACTAACGCTCCAGCACTTGCTCCGTCCTTTTACACCCGAGGACCACAGCGTATGCGGCCAAAAGATACACAAGGCGCCAGAGACGTTGATGGGCGGAAAAGAAGTGTAACATATGCAAGGAAATTAAATCTATGGCTGCGCAGTCGTTGCACGCCCGAAATTTTATGTAACTGTCTTAACGCCGTGAAAACATGAAGATGCTCAATGTTGTCCAAATTTATCAAAAGATAACGCGTTCGCACACGGCAAGAGTTTCAACTGCTTCTCTTCGTGGTTGTCAAACCCCATCTCGGCCAGCAAGGTCGCCGAACCTCTCCCCTATTGAGAACGTTTGGATCATTATGGTCAACGCCCTCTAACCAGCTCGGGATTTTGACTATTTAACGCATCAATTGGACCGCATGTGGCACGATATCCCTCAGGAGCACATCCAACGACTCTGCCAATCAGTGCCAAGCCGAGTATCTACTTGCATAAGGGCCAGAATTGTACCAACGCGTTATTGACTGGTTCAGTTTCTGAAACTCTTTCTCTTGAATAAAACATCCAGTGTCATCAATTTGTTTGTCTGTACATATAAATCGTCCTAATGAGTGTGGCAGGATACAGATGTAACTGAGCAAAATTGTCCACAAAGATTTTAAGTCAAGAATTGATAGATTAAGAAATTGACATGTATTTATCTCTACTTGGTCGCCGTGTTTGAACTAGTTGTGTACTACAAAATATGCTTATAACCCCGAAATCTATGTCGTACATTAATGATAAAGTTTCGCGAAATAAGGCAAAAAAATGTTTCGTTTCACTGACATGAAATTAAAACATTTGGCTATTTGCCCAAACGTGAATAATCAGACACAGTTCCCTTACTCAGCACTTCAAACTGCAGACACTGCCAAATAATACCATGCAGACAGCTTGATGAATTACCCGTTCTACTTATATGCCCCATATTTTACTTTATTTCAGTTACTGGTGTTCCACCTGCCCTACTGTATACTACGCATAATTTCAGTTGTTTCAGTTACCATTTAAGTTTCATCATGCGTTTAACTAGTAACATGATACTTTCTTTTCTCAGAAAAGTTCTTGTAATGAATGATGTTCTTCATTGGCTCAGTGTGACAATCAATTTATCAGAGCTAAATAGCTTTTACTTAACATTTTTATAATTCTCGATTTAGACTTCAGTTCAACAACTTCCGGGCTGAGAGGCCGTGGTCAATGTATAAAATTTCCACCCAATTTTCCTCTCCATCTGCGAGAGACATCTTCTGAGGTCGTTCGGCTACTGGAGTAGCAAACTAGTAGACGTTGTGTTTCATAACACTCCATTTGCAACAGCACTGTTTTTGAATGTGAGACTTGTCATCGATGTTAATGAAGTTAAAATTCGAATTTACGACTGTTATTTAGTGCTTACGAGAACCTTACGTCACAAATACGTATTGCTTATTATTTCTCCTCTGCTTTTTGTTTAACTAGAGAGAGCATACCTACTGACAGCTGTTGTCTGACTGCATTTGAAAATTAAGAAAAAAGTAAGTATATGAAGAAAAGACCTTGTTAAAAGGTTTACGACAACTGTTGTTTTTCGTCGTTCTTCGACCTATTACACGAAGAATTAGTGAAGGAAGAGAATGGAAATTTGATAAATGGAAGAAAAGAATAGGGGAATAGACACCAGTTCTGGCAGGCGACATGGCCCTCATGCCTGAAAGTAAGACTTAGACGATTTCTGTAATGGAAAGAACAAGCGGCTAAGCACGTAATTTGAGTTGAGGATAAACATAGCGAAAACGAAAGAGATATAGCGCAGCAGAAGACGAATATCAGCATTAAAAGAGGAAAATAGTTGATTAACTCTGCTAGAGAAATGTGATGAGTGGACTAATAAATGAGAGGTACTAAGTGTCTGCAAAACGGTCACTGGAAGAAGGAATAGTTTCTTTGGGTACGTGTTAAAACAATACAGAATAGACAGACAACTACTGAAAGGAGAAATACAGCAGCAAACCTGTAAAGATAGTCAAAGAACATAATATTCAAAACAGATCATCGATGCTTTCAGTTGCAGTTGATATGAACTGTCAAAAGATTAATGTATGGTAGGAAGAGATAATTTCTAAACCAATGGATGACTCATGACTAAAAAAAGCCAACTGCAACATGCCATCGTTGGTAGATCACATAAAGTTCGTGTGTAGGTTTATATTACTCTCGTTAGCAATTTACAAGCGTAAGATGTGAAACTTTTCTTTTATACTCCTCACAGTTATGCCTCCCGTGTTCTCTGTGGTCTCCATCGGCTGTTACTCGTATTCGAGTGTTCATATTTTCCATGTCTCTCAAATTGTCTTCTGTACATGTTTCATATGGTTACAAAGGTCGACTTAGATATGTAACCTGTAGTCACATAAGGCGCGCTCTCGATTTAGTGTCAGTTTATTTTCTACAAACTATGAACTTATGTCATGAACTGCACTATTTGAAACAGAGCCATTGTTGCGCACAACATCCTTTACTACCTAACTAATGTCATCAGCAAACAGAAATATGTTAGAATTACCCGTAATACTAGAGTGCGTATCATTTATATAAATAAGGAACAAGAGTGGCCCCAGAACTGATCCCTGCCCCCCCCCCCCCCCCCATTTGATGGCTCAAATGGCTGTGAGCACTATGGGACTTAACTACTGTGGTCATCAGTCCCCTAGAACTTAGAACTACTTAAACCTAACTAACCTAAGGACATCACACACATCCATGCCGGAGGCAGGATTCGAACCTGCGACCGTAGCAGTCGCGCGCCTGGAACCGCTAGACCACCGCGGCCGCCCCCCCCCCCCCCCCCCCATTTGACTGTGCCCCAGTCAGATCCCACAACACAGCCATTCTCAACACTGAATTGTGACTTTTTGCTGTCTGTTGCTGAAATAAGAGGTGAACCAGTTGTGAGCTACTCCCCGTATTTCATAACAGTCTAACTCCTGGAGCAATAATTTCTGATCAACACAATCAAACGCCTTAAATAAATAAAAAAAAGATGCCAAGCGTTCGAAACGTTTTGTTTGATCCACCCACTGCTTCACAGAGAAAAGAGAGTACAGCATTTTCAGTTGTTATACCACTACTAAAGCCAAACTGTATATTTGATTGCAAATTATGTGATATAAAATGATCAATTATCCTCACATACACAGTCTTTTCAATAACTCTTAGCAAACATAGAGACAGGTCTAAAATTGTCTACATTACCTCTTTTTCCCTTTTTATAAAGCGGCTTTGCTACTGAGAACTTGAATGGTTCAGGAATTTGACCATTCTTAAAAGAGAAATTACAAATATTGCTAAGTACAGGGCTTGCATGTGCAGCACAGTACTTTAATATTCTGCTAGGCACTCCAGCGCATCCATGAGAATCCGTGGTCTTTACTGATTTAATTATTGACTCAGTATCAATCTCGGAAAGGTATTGTCCAAGAGAATGATATAATGTTCTGTAGAAACTAAGTTTTTTATTTTTGCGTACAGCAGTGCCCAGAAAATGATTGTTGAATACTGTACATATAGCTAACTTACCAGTAACACAGATATTTTTACTATGAACTGACTTTCTATCGTCGGCCTTGTGCTGCTGATAATATATATTCTTTGCCTTCCTAATGAGATTTTTAAGCACTTTACAATACTGTTTGTAATGGGCTACTGTAGCTTGGTTGTGACCACTTTTAGCATTTTGATATAATTCCCACTTTGTTCTACATGATATCCTTATCCCACTAGTCAACCACCCAGGCTGCCTTTTATTGCTAGTGCCCTGTTTAGAAAGTTGTAATGGAAAGCAACTTTCAAAGTGCATGAGAAATGTGTTAAGGAAAGCGTTTGCCATCTATGTTATCGGCACTATGATCATCCTGTCACTCTTGTTCCTTAACGAGGTTTAAAAAATTCTCTTTTGCCGTTCGATTAGCTTTTCTACATACACTCCTGGAAATGGAAAAAAGAACACATTGACACCGTTGTGTCAGACCCACCATACTTGCTCCGGACACTGCGAGAGGGCTGTACAAGCAATGATCACACGCACGGCACAGCGGACACACCAGGAACCGCGGTGTTGGCCGTCGAATGGCGCTAGCTGCCCAGCGTTTGTGCACCGCCGCCGTCAGTGTCAGCCAGTTTGCCGTGGCATACGGAGCTCCATCGCAGTCTTTAACACTGGTAGCATGCCGCGACAGCGTGGACGTGAACCGTATGTGCAGTTGACGGACTTTGAGCGAGGGCGTATAGTGGGCATGCGGGAGGCCTGGTGAACGTACCGCCGAATTGCTCAACACGTGGGGCGTGAGGTCTCCACAGTACATCGATGTTGTCGCCAGTGGTCGGCGGAAGGTGCACGTGCCCGTCGACCTGGGACCGGACCGCAGCGACGCACTGATGCACGGCAAGACCGTAGGATCCTACGCAGTGCCGTAGGGGACCGCACCGCCACTTCCCAGCAAATTAGGGACACTGTTGCTCCTGGGGTATCGGCGAGGACCATTCGCAACCGTCTCCATGAAGCTGGGCTACGGTCCCGCACACCGTTAGGCCGTCTTCCGCTCACGCCCCAACATCGTGCAGCCCACTTCCAGTGGTGTCGCGACAGGCGTGAATGGAGGGACGAATGGAGACGTGTCGTCTTCAGCGATGAGAGTCGCTTCTGCCTTGGTGCCAATGATGGTCGTATGCGTGTTTGGCGCCGTGCAGGTGAGCGCCACAATCAGGACTGCATACGACCGAGGCACACAGGGCCAACACCCGGCATCATGGTGTGGGGAGCGATCTCCTACACTGGCCGTACACCTCTGGTGATCGTCGAGGGGACACTGAATAGTGCACGGTACATCCAAACCGTCATCGAACCCATCGTTCTACCATTCCTAGACCGGCAAGGGAACTTGCTGTTCCAACAGGACAATGCACGTCCGCATGTATCCCGTGCCATCCAACGTGCTCTAGAAGGTGTAAGTCAACTACCCTAGCCAGCAAGATCTCCGGATCTGTCCCCCATTGAGCATGTTTGGGACTGGATGAAGCGTCGTCTCACGCGGTCTGCACGTCCAGCACGAACGCTGGTCCAACTGAGGCGCCAGGTGGAAATGGCATGGCAAGCCGTTCCACAGGACTACATCCAGCATCTCTACGATCGTCTCCATGGGAGAATAGCAGCCTGCATTGCTGCGAAAGGTGGATATACACTGTACTAGTGCCGACATTGTGCATGCTCTGTTGCCTGTGTCTACGTGCCTGTGGTTCTGTCAGTGTGATCGTGTGATGTATCTGACCCCAGGAATGTGTCAATAAAGTTTCCCCTTCCTGGGACAATGAATTCACGGTGTTCTTATTTCAATTTCCAGGAGTGTAGTTTGTAATTATTTATAACATTTGCTGGAGTACTAAAGCCCTTTACTGTTAAAATTTGTGCGTCGTGTCTGAAAGGACATTTACCCCTTTACTAACAGAATGCTCATATAGTAATGAAGAATGAATAAAAATATTGTCTATGGCTGTGCTACTGATCCCCTGCACTCTGGGTGGAAAAAACACAAGCTGTATCAGATCATATGAGTTTAGGAGGTCTTCCAAGATCCTTTTTCCTGCACGATCACATACAAAATTAATATTGAAGTCACCACATACAGCTAATTTTTGGCACTTCCTATAAAGTGAACTAAGAACCCTCTCTTGATTGAGCAGAAATGATCTGAAGTCAGATTTAGGGGACCTATAAACAACAACAATCAGAAATTTAGTTTCACAAATTCAGCTGCCCTTGCGCAGCATTCAAATGCCCGTTCAGTGGAGTGCAATGATACGTCTATGTACTCAAATGGAATACTGTTTTTTTTCACGTACATGACTACTCCCCCCAATCTGCAAAGAACTCCTTGAAAAACAGCCAGCTAATTTGTATCCTGATAAATTATTTAGGTGGTGCTCCGATATACCAATAATGTCAGAGTCAACATCTGTAAGCAATTCACTAACTTTATCTTTGATGCCTCTTATATACTGATGAAATATGCTAATTCCTTCTCTACTTGGATACCTGATCTCTGAAGCTGATTCCTTTGTTGGAGGGACTTCCTTTAAGCAGGTATACGTATCAGCTTACTTCACTCTAAAAATGGTGCAGCTCTAACACCAACTACTACAGGAATTTGTCCATGAGTGTTCCCACCACGACCTACTACACTGTCACCTATGAGCTTTGCCAGCATCCCCTTCCCATACGTATTGAGGTGCAGGCCATGCCAAATGAAACCCTATCTATTGACAGACTCAGCTGGCAACACTGCAATGTGAACCATGCCCTCCGCCATCAGTGCCTTCTCCAGCCCCATTAGCTATCTTCACCAGGTCATCACATACATCATATTCCCGTCCCTATCAAGACAGTTCCATGCTCCACCCACAATCTTTATCTGATCCTCTTTCATGTAATTCCTACATAACTCCCCTATGCTGTCAGTCACCTGAGCCAACCCTGCTCTAGCGTCACAGTGCTGGTGTCTTGGTACTCACTCCCCAAAACTGCTGACCCTCGCCTCTGCCGTGCGTACTGCCTCGCAGCAGAACCTCCTCCTTTCCGTTAGAATTTGCAGCTGACTTAGGCTTCATAACTGCTGAGGACTGCTGTGTGTTTCCTACAACTGCAGTGACAAGAGGCTTCTCTCCACTCAACTCTGACAGTTCGTCAAACCTATTGCTTATACGCAAAGCGCTACTGCGTGAATATCTCCTCCCCCTAGCTGCTTTCTTACGAACTGCCAGTTCCCATTTCCCAGCACCCTTCACCCTCCTCAACCTGTCTAGTTCCTCCTTCGCGTCTTGTAACTGTATCTGAAACGCACAGATCTTACGCAGCTGCTCCTCTGTCAGCTTGTTTCTTCTACAAATTCTGCATTTCCAGAAGAGGATCTCGCTAGAACTTTCACTGGCTTCATCACTGCATTCCACCCCCCCCCCCCCCCCCCCCACGAAAATACTCACCTACGACGAAGCACACACTTCTCACTCATGGTAAAGTTATAATAGTTACTGAGAAACTAAACGTCTAGGTTAACTAAGTTCAGTTACAACTTTAGAATTATTTAAAGAACTAACAACAGTGGTCTCGAAACTCTCTCTTTACTAAGAAAGCAACTAATTTTATTAACACCAGTAAACCACAACTAATACCAGTACCACCAAAACTCCACACAATTTCTAAGCTATAACAAAAAATTCAAGCGGGCACTGGAACACTCAACGAAATTAATACAGTTAATGAAAATTTTACTGATACATTTCACTAGAAATAATAAGGTACGTCAGCCGAAAACTACCGCACGAAATTTACTAAACGACTTCGACGCACAAACAACTCTAGAACACACAGTGGCCGAAAGTTTATTAAACCGTTCTTTCGCCAGAAACAGCAGGAGGCACCGTTGAAAACTACTGAATTTAGTAACTGAAAAATAGTGCACAAACAACTTTGTCAGAACTTAACTTGGGAACCGCTACAACAGCAGCCGCATGTCGCGAAATGAAAACACACTGCTGAAGCCTGAAACTTGGGTGATGACGTAAGCACACCACTCGAATCAACAGCACTGAAAGAAAGAGTGATATGAATGAAAATCCACTGGTAAGTTACTTTTACAGCAAATATTAACACAAATAAATTTTAAAATAAGTATCTGAAGTCGAAAACTTTATAAAGTATTGGCGAGCAATTCGAACAGCAGTCAAGCAGACGTGACGTCACACCAAAGATCTCTTAATGCTTTATACGTACCAACAATACGGGCTTCCTACGTCATTGTAGCTGCGCTCGCATAGTAACACATATTTTCTCGCGCTCTTAGCAAGTCCTGAAACGAACCTATTTCTAACAGTCGCGAGAAAATATTGCGAATGTTGTTTTGAAAAGCGTTACTTTGAGAGTAAATTTCCTTTTACGCAAGATGAATTATGTTACATGTGAGAATGTGCGATGACTTTCTTAAGCCACAGAGCGTTTGACTCTCATTTAAAATTTAACGCTTGGGAGACTAGCCGCTTAGTAGAATTTCGAGCGTAGAAGATCAGTCATTTATGTCATTATTTAAAATGTTATTGGCACATTTGCGTGATGTATGTTAAAGTGTAACACACGCAAAAAGACCAATATTACATGTGAAATCTTAGCTTTTCTTGTAGGTGCACTGTGTATATTAATTTAAACGATTAACTTTTTCCGTTTGTGTGTTCGCACCTTTTAACAGTGGTGTTACTGTTGGATGCCTACATCACGTGTCCTATGCTGTGAATATGTGGTGTCATCGGCTGGCGAGATTACGTGACAGCCATGATTGGCTTACAGAACGCATGCAATCTCGATTTCAATGCTTCGGAAACTAACGTGTTCTGTTTGGTGTAATTCGAATCTATAATAACGTAATACGAAGATACGCAGCGTATCATAATACGAAAACATGTTTCTGGATATCAAAGATCTTACCAAAACGCGTTCTTATTTTCTCTGAAGTGTCGCGACGTTTTACGTCGGTGTATAAAACTTTAATCTTTCAAAGAACTGGTAAGTTTACGGTTCCGAGAGAAAGCACACTGTCGCTTAACCGGGGAAAGAATATATTTATGAACTGGAAAATCCCGGAAAAGTAAATTTTTTTCTTGGCCGCGTATACACCCTGTTAATTCCTCATAACTGCGGAATTAACATCTCATTTTTGCCGGGAGTGTAGTGTTCATTTCAAGTTATTAAATCAGTGCCCTTGTTCGAAGTGGTCACCATTAATGTCCACGCAGACAGGCGATAATGCAGAACTGCTGCACGAACTAACCAAACTGCAAAGTGTCGAGTTGCGTATCTGCACAGGAATGTTTGACGCATTTTTGAAGTTAATCCAGTGTGCGGCGTAGTTTTTGATAAACGACGTCCTTTAGTGTTCCCAATGAGTAAAAGTATAGAGGCTTTTTTTTATTTTTTTAGTGCCATCGAAGAAGAATGGCCCATTGAAATTCTGATGGGAAAACCTACAATCACACATTCACTAGCGGTAAATTCACACCTTTGTCCATGGACGTGGGAATTTGCGGCGACCAAGTAAGACGCCATTGTGGCGATTTGTTATAGCATTGAGTTTTAAATTGTGTGGTATGAGATCACGCAATCATCTCTCCAAACTTTTCATTATTGTGCACGATTCCATTAACCACTCGCAGTACTTGATACTACGATCTGGGTCATCCTCGGTCATTACGTGTAGCAATCTTAGGATTAACACTTAAACTTCTCTGTCTTCAAAATTCGCTGAAGACTTGAGTGACTAACCTTGGTTTCATAGCCGCACTCTTTTAAGACTTCTGTTTGGTTACGATTTAACATTGATCTTCAAACAAGCAAGTGTTTCTCATTTTTTAGTGTAAACGAGGTATTCCGTCAGAGTAGCAGTATTCTCAGAGCGTTGCGTCAGAGGAAAAGTTTCGGAGCACCTGCCCTAGTGCAGAGAGTGGTGGCTTATCGGTGCTGAGCGGCCCCTGGAACCGTTCGCAGGAGAACGGGCAGCGGCGGTACGGGCCGCCGCCAGGCTGGAGGGGCCCGGCGCCGGGCACGGAGTGCGAGGTGTTCGTGGGGCGGCTGCCGCGCAGCTGCTACGAGGACGTGCTGGTGCCGCTGCTCAGCGCCGCGGGCCGCCTCTACCAGCTGCGCCTCATGATGGACTTCAGCGGCCGCAACCGCGGCTACGCCTTCGCCATGTACACCAGTCCCGAGGTACGTGCTCCCTGCTCGCGCCACCGCTGCTTCTCTTGCTGGATATAGCGGCAGCGGAGGTACGGGCCAACTGTTTTGCCGCTGCTGGAAAGGACCGGATTATTAACTGACTTACTGCGGCAACGGAGACAGAGTACTCCAAATTATATTTGTAAATTGACTGTCTATAACATCTTGTGAGCACCGCTACTGTGTACCACCAGACAATGACGCGTCAAAATAGTGGGACAACAATGGCTTTGTAACATATAATTCTTGGCCGCGCCTTGGGCTCGTTCTTGCAGCTATTGTGGACGACGCCAAAGCTGTCTTCCGGTATGAGCTTTGTCCATCTGGGACGTGACGCCGGCCGGAGTGGCCGAGCGGTTCTAGGCGCTACAGTCTCGAACCGCGCGACCGCGACCGCTACGGGCGCAAGTTCGAATCCTGCCTCGGGCATGGATGTGTGTGATGTCTTTAGGTTAGTTAGAACTACTTGTTCTAAGTTCTAGGGGACTGATGACCTCAGAAGTTAAGTCGCATAGTGCTCAGAGCCATTTTTTTGGGACGTGACGGGTCACACTTTCCTTAATCTTAGTGGTTTGTGATGGAAGCCTCATACGCTGGCGTAAGAGCGACAGACGTCCTCGTGAAACTACGTATTTACCAGTAAGTGCTGGAAATAAACCTGTGAGAACTCCCAGAATAACAATTATAAGACCGGATCCAATTCTATTAACATTCCTCCCGGTAGCATATTGCCGTTTTGAGTACGGATTTCTTCTCCTGTGAGAGTTCACTCGTGCTGTTTTTGTGTCATATGACTATCACTACATGGCACAGTTTACCTTCTTTGCGTACTTCATGTGGACGGGGACTTGTTCTCTTACAGATGACGACACCCATAAAGCACGAAATGCTTACAGTCCGATTAAAATTACTTGACAGTTGACGTCTATTACTTGCTCCTACAGTGTTTCCACGTAGGCTACCGCTTGGTTAAAGGCGACATGCAAACACGACGGCTCCGTTGCCAAAGCGCTGAAGTGCTGCTTTTTTAACTCGGAGCAATATTGGAAACGGTTACCGTCAGGTTTGGTGGGAATGCGAGATTCTATGTTTACAGCCGACTTTTACCAATGACTGAACTGCGACAAATGACGCCTTTAGTAGCGCTGAATTTACACTAGTGTCCTAACCAAACCACAACCTCTTGAATTGCAATGTATTCGAGAAAACGGCACTCAGGAACATGGGACAAAGCTATCTACCATATTCGATTTGTTCACGGCAATTGAAGCCGACATCTACAAGCAAACTCAAGACAGAAAAATTGTTTCAGCTTTTAAAGCGATTTGTAACTTATCGTTTTCATCGTTTATCCGCCACTCGGTTACAGTTAAAGGCGACACAGGACAGATTTCAAACGGAACAAGAATGCTAGGAAAAAATAAGATCAAATAAAAAAGTCAAAATGATGTTGAAAATGATGAGATTAAAAATAAAAATTGCATTCAAACCAATTAATTGAAAGTAAAAATAGTCGTTTTGATTTATTTTAAAAGAAACTGTCATTTGACTAGATTCGAACCCAGGACCTTCAGGGCGGCAGATTATAACTTGACCACTGCGCTAAATATGGACAATATAACCTCAGGTGTCAAGTAATTTTAATCAGACTATAGTAAAGTTATTTTCTCTGGTTCATACAATGTTAATGGAAGAAATCGATCTTCAAACTGGGTTTAATAAACCACTCTGACCATATGCTAATTTCAAGCACGAATAACAAATGTATTTTTGTGTGGCGCAAATTCTAATAACATCAAATTGACAACATTATTTAAGAAATTTACAGTATAAATTTTTGTGGAAGTTGCAGTAATTAGTCATTTGCTCTATTGCTCCATATTTTGTAAGTCCCTGATGGTATGTGCGTCAGTACGTGCTTAATTGCTTACAAATTATATTTCAGGCGTCAAAGACAGTTTCCACGTGACGTACTCTTATGACAGTCATAACATGATAATATCTGAATAATGCAAGTCGCTTTTAGATACAATGCCATTAAAAGAAAGTTCTCCACTTACTTTAGTGAGTGCTCATTGGTGCAAAGATGAAATCGAAATTTTGTAAACATGACTTCTAGTACAGTCACGCTTGTATTCCTGCAATTCTAAACAATTTATGGGTTTCTCAATATCCTGGGACGTATGTGGCTCCAACCCCTGGGTAAATACTGACCTGTGGCCTCACCAAATGTTACAATTCAGCGTTTCTGCTGGTCGCAAATGGCTGTGTTGCTAATAGGCGAATTGTGAATGCCATTGCCATTGGTTGGCAATCGGCGAAAATGCAGTAGGGCCATAAAACAAGAATTCTAAGAGGCAGTTAAAAAGTTTGAGGGCGTAGCTGCAGTGCTCCGCGCTTAGTGACTGCACGGTTTGAGCGCCGTGTCACAGACTGCGCGTTCCCTCACGCCGGAGGTTCGAGTCTTCCCTCGGGCATGTGTGTGTGTGTGTGTGTGTGTGTGTGTGTGTGTGTGTGTGTGTGTTGTTCTTCACATAAGTTGGTTTAAGTAGTGTGTAACCTCAGGAGTTTAGTCCCTTAGGAACTCACACACGTTTGAATATTTTTGACGTATTGCAACTCCGGTGCGGCTATATAAGCACCGTCGTGTAGGTAAGGGATTAACGTGCCATTCGTGTCTTTCCGACGTGCGTGCGGTAAGTGCGAGACCTTGAACCATGGTGATGCTATTACCAAATGCTTCTAAAATCGACCGACGTGCTAGTATTCTTTTCTTGCGTGCCGAAGGACAAATACCGGTAGACAAGGATCGGAGACTGAAGAAAGTATGGGGGGCAGCATGTCTGTCGAAAACCCTCGATGTGGAATGGCGCAGCAAGGAATGCTGCTACTTTACGATGACGCACTTTCTCACATCTCAAATGTCCTAGTACTGAAATCACTCCAACTTGAGTGGGAGAAACTACGGCATCTGCTTATAGTCTGCCTTGTGCTATTATCACGCATTCTATCCCTTAAAAAAACCCGTGATGGGTCGACGATTCCAGTCGGACAAGGATGTGTAGGAGACATTTTCAGACTTCTTCGTGCTGCAGGACACGGTATGTTACCAAACGTATATCAGGAACCAGTGCGTCTGTAGGATGAATGCCTCAATGGCTCTGAGCACTATGGGACTTAACATCTGAGGTCATCAGTCCCCTAGACGTGGAACTACTTAAACCTAACTAACCTAAGGACATCACACACATCCATGCCCGAGGCAGGATTCGAACCTGCGACCGTAGCGGTCGCGCGGTTCCAGACTGAAGCGCCTAGAACGCTCGGCCACCAACGTCCGACGAATGCCTCAATGCTCACGGCGATTTTCTGTGATTAGCATTCCGATTCTGGACTGTACGGCGTTCAAACGGAATCTTTTTGATCGCCACTTATAGATGCATAGTGCCAAACACCGTTTAAAGTTTTGTTTGAGTGTCTCCTACTCATAGTGTAGTGACAAAACATCTGTTTTACTCCTCACAGCTGTTGTAATTGTGTAACTTTTAAGTTATTCTGTTCTGTGGCTCGTTTTGTTATATTTTCAAAATATGTTTTGTGCTCCTATTCGTTTCTTAAATTCTTGGTTACTTTAGTATTCTTGCTGTTCTTTTTATTTCCAGTTTTTATAACTACTAATATGTTATTTATTACGATCATTATGTCTGCCTCCTGCGCTTACACAACATCAGCAAAAACATCAACAACGAATGGAGACCAGCTAACTGTTATCAGACTGGGTGCACATGAGCGACACGTGCTAGTTGTCCAGTTCCAGTCTCACGCAATAAATCTACGCTGTTTTAGTTTCGCAACATCTTCATTAATGCCGGCCGCGGTGGCCGAGCGGTTCTAGCAGTCCGGAACCATGCAGTTGCTACTGTCGCAGGTTCGATGCTGCCTCGGGCATGGATGTCTGTCATGTCCTTAGGTTAGTTATGTTTACTTAGTTCTAAGTCTAGGGGTCTGATGACCTCAGATGTTAAGTCCCATAGTGCTTAGAGCCCCCATCTTCATTACTGCTAAAGTTGTTGGAAAAATTATCAGTGTGTTAACCGGATGGTCACTCGTTCTCTGCAATACTGACACAAACGGAGGACTGTTTTACGTTGAGGGCGGTACACGCAGACTGCAGCAATTGGCTGTCCACTGCAGGAGGCGGAGCGCGCAACGCGGCTGCTACACGGGCGGGAGGTGCGGCCCGGCCGGCGCGTCGCCGTGCTGCCCGCCGCCGACAACAGCCGCCTGGTGGTGACGTCGCAGCCAGCGCCGGGCACCACCAGCGTGCCGCAGCTCTCGCGCGATCTCCTCGCAGAGGTCAGTGCAGTACCTCTGCATTAGCATCTTGCTTGTGCCAACAGTTTGAATTTTCTCATTTTGAGAGAACTGAAGGATCTGTTTAATGGTTTAAAACCATTCCACAGCCAATATGGCAGAAATTATTTCTTTAAGATAACCGCTTTCAACAGACTATGCTGTCATCTTCAGGCCTTAAGTCTTTTCGTTGTAAAACATGTTCGTTTTACACTGACGTCAGGCACAAGATGTATAGTGGATAAAAATCCACTTCGGGCGGTGCGCTTGTGCACCTATCGCGTTTGCGGCCACAAGCACACCGCCGAGGGCGGGAGGGAGGCACCGCGAAATAATGTGCTATTTCCATCCACTTAACATCTTGTGAATGAGGTCAGCGGAAAATCAACATATATTGCAACAAAAAAGATTTTAAGACCTGAAGATGACAGCATACTCTGTTGAAACCAGCTGTCTTAAAGAAATATTTTGTGCGATCTTGGCTGTTGGATGGTTTTTAAGAACAGTTCATGTACAGCTGAAAATACAGACGGATTACAATTAGTAGTATAGAACTTTTTTTCTGTCTCGACTTCAAAGTGACCGGTTTCACTACCTCTTGTGCAGAGAACAAATCTAAAATAATATAGTTTAGTCTGTCAGCTTATGTTACAAATAAATCTAGTAACACTCGTATGTTGTGAACATCTGTGCAATTGGATATCTGACGATGGAAATAAACCCGAAACGCATCAGTTGAGCAGTTTGAATAATTAAGCCATTTTCATTCACTATATGACATTTTTGAAGCAGCCTCTTCAGCTCCGATATGGTACGACGTTATACTGTTGTTGTGTAAGTTTTTTTACACAACAGTAAAGAGAGGTGGGCTACAGAGTGATCCGATAACTGTCGTCGTAGGAAAGCTGGACAGGACCTAAAACGATTAGCGAACAAGTTAACACAGTAAACTGAATGTTTTCTTAACTTCTATTTCTCCAAGTGTGTGAACACACATTACAAATAATGCAGCAAGAAATGGGGTCCAGCTCTCCATGTCAACAACGGCAATACTCTCTGAATTAAGCACGAATAACGACGTCGTAGCGAAGCGGCTCCAAGTGCAAGTGGGGCTGGCTGCTACCGCCAGCCATCCTGTATCGCGGCGGCAGAGGGCGCCCGTAGTCTGCATCCGCTGGAGGCGTGGCTCAACGGGCGTGGGCCAGTTCCACTGCCAATCTGAAGATTCCGGTAGGGAGGTATCGATACAAGATACTACAAATGTCAGATATAAAATGCTTGGCTACAAATAGCATATCAATGTGATTCAGCCATAAGCAACAGAAAAATTACCTGACCGATTTTATAATGCTTTATTTTCACCAAAACTGAATATAAATACATGCCAGTCATTTTTTAGAGATATCACAGTTTCTTCTTTAACTCCTCTACGTACAAGTGCTTCAGGCTACATACACCACCAGTGGGTTTTTTTCATTGGCTTAAATGTAAAAGATAACTCAGTATACACAAGTTTTGCTTGCAAGGAACAGAACAATCATTTTAGTTACAGTAGAGAACTGAGCATTGTAATTAACGTACAGAACACACCCACAAGTCGTGTGTTATCTGATTTATTACGGCTTTTTACGCTTGTCAAATACGAGCGTCCTCAGACATTCACTTCCATACTGGCAATACGTTATAAGAAATCTGAGAAACCTCATGTCTGACAACTGAAACTGGTCACAATAAATAAGATAATACGCATCATGTGGCCATGTTGTCTATATTAATGCTAAAGATCATATCACAGAAAAACAATATTTACAGGTCAGGTTGTAGTCATTAGTTTCACCAATACTCTCTAAATACCCTAACTCATCATCATCATTTAAGACTGATTATGCCTTTCAGCGTTCAGTCTGGAGCATAGCCCCCCTTATAAAATTCCTGCATGATCCCCTATTCAGTGCTAACATTGGTGCCTCTTCTGATGTTAAACCTATTACTCCAAAATCATTCTTAACCGAATCCAGGTACCTTCTCCTTGGTCTGCCCCGACTCCTCCTACCCTCTGCTGCTGAACCCATGAGTCTCTTGGGTAACCTTGCTTCTCCCATGCGTGTAACATGACCCCACCATCTAAGCCTGTTCGCCCTGACTGCTACATCTATAAAGTTCATTCCCAGATTTTCTTTGATTTCCTCATTGTGGACACCCTGCTGCCATTGTTCCCATCTACTAGTACCTGCAATCATCCTAGCTACCTTCATATCCGTAACCTTAACCTTGTTGATAAGGTAACCTGAATTCACCCAGCTTTCGCTCCCATACAACAAAGTTGGTCGAAAGATTGAACGGTGCACAGATAACTTAGTCTTGGCACTGACTTCCTTCTTGCAGAAGAGAGTAGATCGTAGCTGAGCACTCACTGCATTGGCTTTGCTACACCTTGCTTCCAGTTCTTTCACTATGTTTCCATCCTGTGAGAATATGCATCCTAAGTACTTGAAACCGTCCACCTGTTCTAACTTTGTTCCTCCTATTTGACACTCAATCCGTTTATATCTCTTTCCCACTGACATTACTTTCGTTTTGGAAATGCTAATCTTCATACCATAGTCCTTACATTTCTGATCTAGCTCTGAAATATTACTTTGCAAACTTTCAATCGAACCTGCCATCACAACTAAATCATCTGCATATACAAGACTGCTTATTTTGCGTTCACATATCTTAATCTCACCCAGCCAGTCTATTGTTTTCAACATATGATCCATAAATAATGCGAACAACAGTGGAGACAGGTTGCAGACTTGTCTTACCCCTGAAACTACTCTGAACCATGAACTCAATTTACCGTCAAATCTAACTACTGCCTGACTATCCATGTAAAGACCTTTAATTGCTTGCAAAAGTTTGCCTCCTATTCCATAATCTCGTAGAACTTTAGAGATCGGCCTCCCGGCTCGTGATCTGCAGCTGGCGTTGCGCCATAAGGTGCTTGGGATGTGGCATGACGAGTGGCGTAGCCTGACTTCTCCGAATAAACTGCGGACTGTTAAGGAGACGACCGATGTGTGGCGGTCCTCCCTGCGGGCTTCTCGCAGGGACTCTGTCATCCTGTGTCGGCTCCGCACCTGACGCACGGACATCTTTTGCGTCAGGAGGATCCCCCCCTGTGTCAGTGTGGGTCCCGGTTGACGGTCGCCCACATTTTGTTGGAGTGTCCCCGACTGCGCACCCTCCGGCAGTCTTTTAATCTCCCGGGCACGTTGCCTTTGGTTTTAAGCGACGATGTCTCCATGGCTGACGACGTTTTAAATTTTATCCGTGGTAGTCCTTTTTATGGTTCCATTTAGGGGAGTCCTGCCCCTTTCTCTTTCTGTGTCTCTCGTCCTCGAGTCTCTCATTGGTTGCAGATTTTAGTGTGTATTCGGATGGTTGACTCTTTCCCTTTTTTTGTTCTCATGGTCAGTCAACCAGTCTCCGGCCCTCTTCTTTTCTTCCGTTTCTTTCTGTCCGGTGTTCGTCTGTACTCTTCTTGTCTCTAGTGTTCTCTGCCACATTGGTGTTCTTTCAGTGACTGGGAGGAGGGGCGTCTCCTCCCCCCTTGGGGTTTTACCTGCTCCGTAAATTTTCGTCTCGCCTGTTTTTGGAATGGGGGACTGATGACCTTAGCTGTTTAGTCCCCCTTAAACATCCCAACAACCACCACCATCTCGTAGAAGAGACAATAACTTCCTCCTAGGAACCCGGTCATATGCCTTTTCTAGATCTATAAAGCATAAATACAGTTCCCTGTTCCACTCATAACACTTCTCCATTATTTGCCGTAAGCTAAAGATCTGGTCCTGACAACCTCCAAGAGGCTTAAACCCACACTGATTTTCATCCAATTGGTCCTCAACGAATACTCGCACTTTCCTTTCAACAATGCCTGAGAAGATTTTACCCACAACGCTGATTAAAGAGATACCTCTGTAGTTGCTACAATCTTTTCTGTTTCCATGTTTAAAGATTGATGTGATTACTGCTTTTGTCCAGGCTGATGGAACTTGTCCCGACTCCCATGTCATTTCAGTTATCCTGTGTAGCCATTTGAGATCTGACATTCCACTGTATTTGATGAGTTCCGACTTAATTTCATCCACTCCAGCTGCTTTATTGCACTGTAATCTATTGACCATTTTCTCCACTTCCTATTTCCATCATCATTCCTATCCCATTCTACCTCGAAATCTGAAATATTACTGATCGTATTTTCACCTACATTGAGCAACTCTTCAAAATATTCCCTCCATCTGCCCAAGGCATCCACAGGATTCACCAGCAGTTTTCTTGACCTGTCCAAAATACTTGTCATTTCCTTCTTACATCCCTTTCGAATACTGCTAATTACACCCCATAATGGTTTTCCTGCAGCTTGACCCATAGTCTCCAACCTGTTTCCGAAGTCTACCCTCACTGACAAAAAAAAAAAAAAAAAAAAAAAAAAAAAATGAATGGCCCAAATGAGCAGGAGGAAGTCAAATGAAACTTCGCAGATTGAGAGCGTGTGTGACATTATTGCAGTGATTAAAAAGTCGAGTCAAATTAACGAAGAAAATGGCAGTAAGAACCCCTGGCCCGGATACATGCACTGATTCCGTTGGACACTTTGCCATTAAGTCAGTGTAACTGGTCATTGATAACCGGGATACTGGGATTTTGAAGGAGTTGATGTTCGGGCTCGTCCCACTCATGTTCAAACGGGGACATGTCGGGGGATCTTGCTGGCCAAGGAAGTTCTTCAACGGCACGAAGACAGTTCAGAAAGACACATGCCGTGTGTGAGTTAGCTTTGTCCCGTTGAAAATGGCACCAACATACTGTGATGCCCCAGTCGCCGTCATACTCACTGACAGTGGTCATCTTGTGTAGGGCAGAACCGGGATCAATCGTTGAAACACAAGGCGACGCCCTTCATCAGCAGTCCCTACTTGCTGGTCACAGCACCACTTCAAGCGCAGCGGTTTCTGTTGTGGTGTTAAGGGCAGTCTACACGTGGGACGGTGATTTCCTAGTCCAGCTGGTGCTAGTCTCCGACCAATGACGCGGGGTTACTCAAAATGTTGCTTGGAGTCCATTATTTGTTCTCAGATGGCACTCGTATATGCGAAGAGGCTAAAACGTGCTGGGTGATAAGACGTAGTCGCCCGAAACCTTGATGTGCATGCTTGCTGTCATGTTTTCATGCCACCCAACATAAGGCCATTGTCACATCCTAAAGCCCCACAAACCAGAATATTGCACGATCCGATGAGCCAGTCAAATGGAGACTCATAATGAGGATCCTTTGAAACTCTGTCCAGTGTCTCATGTGAGTACGCGGCTTCTCCGTGTCCATCACAGTGATCACTCAACATCTGGTATACTCTAGCAAGACTGGTAACAACATTAAACACGGGCAACAATAACGTACTCTTGTCGAACATGTCTTGTAAGTGCTTCACCGTTTTTGGCCAGGCAGTGTATTTGCAGTTAACAGTTAAGTATGTGGCTTTCGAAAGCAGCGAATAATGGCTGAACATCTTTTACGGAAATGATCTCTACTCCTGAACGGCATTAACCTAACAATTCTGTGGTTAAATTATCACAGTTTCACGTACGTTAATGAACAGATATAGTAAACACATATAAATCAATGAGTAAATTCACGTTTCGCCGCTAAATTTCAACTGGAGTTATGTATCAGTGGTTCAGTTGTTATTCATTGTACTTCATATCATAAAAGACTGTTAGAAAAATGGTTGCATTCTGAACTAAAGAATCAAAGGACTGGGGTTCGATTCCATGTCAGTCCTAATTTTTTTTTTCACTTTTCATTTCCTTCGCATCTGGCAGTGGCAATATTTGTAGATGGGCAAAATACCAAGCTACATCGTAGTTCGGAGTCCGCGTTAAACTGAAGGTGCCGGTATATGAAGGGCTTATTTCAATAGTGGTACAACTCCAGAACTTCCACTTTTCTGTCTATAATGCTTCTGAAAGTAATGATCCAAAGAAACATTAAGAAATGTTCATCTCTACGAAGAAGCCATATGCTTGAATATATCTGGTATATCAACTGCAGATTTTTCAGCGCTCATTCAATTTTAGGACGGTACCCCAAAGTGAAAAAAATGGACTTGTACCACTACTGAAATAAGCCCTTCCTACCTGAATGAGTAAGCCTGTTCAAACATCTGAAGAAGGAAGGGTACACCACCTCCAAAAGGACCCACCCCAGTAAACCGCTGTGGTGGTCAAACCAACCTTTGGCTTGATAACAACTCTATGTAAGCAGACGGTGCAAGTTTATATCTCTGCAACTGTCTGAGTGTTTATACATATACCCGTTTCACAAACTCTAACTTCCACTACGTTGTATCACACGTTAATGCTAGTATTTCAAAACAAACATATACAGATACTACATTCTTACGAAACAATGGTAACAGGGACAATATTTTAAAAATAATTTAGTTTCGTGACTGAAACACAGTTCCTCGGGCATTGATGTGTGTGATGTCCTTAGGTTACTTAGGTTTAAGTAGTTCTGAGTTCTAGGGGACTGATGACCATAGATGTTAAGTTCCATAGTACTCAGAGCCATTTGAACCATTTTGCTACAAACGCGAAATTTAACCGACAGGAAGAGGCTGCTTCGGTATGTAAATGACTAGCTTTTTAGAACATTCACACAAAGATGGCGCCGGTGGCGATACCTACAACGTGCTGACATGAGGAAAGGTTCCAGCCGATTCTCATACAGAAACAGCAGTTGACCGGCGTTGCCTGGTGAAACGTTGTTGTGATGCCTCGTGTAAGGAGGAGAAATGCGTACCATCACGTCTCCGACTTTGATAAAGGTCGCATTGTAGCCTATCGCGATTGCGGTTTATCGTATCGCCACATTGCTGCTCGCGTTGGTCGAGATCCAATGACTGTTAGCAGAATATGGAATCGGTGGGTTCACGAGGGTAACACGGAGCGCCGTGCTGGATCCCAACGGCCTCGTATCACTAATAGTCGAGATGACAGGCATCTTATCCGCATGGCTGTAACGGATCGTGCAGCCACGTCTCGATCCCTGAGTCAACAGATGGGGACGTTTGCAAGACAACAACCATCAGCACGAACAGTTCGACGACGTTTGCAGCAGCATGGACTATCAGCTCGGAGACCATGGCTGCGGTTCTCCTTGATGCTGCATGATAGACAGGAGCGCCTGCGGTGGTGTACTCGACGACGAACCTGGGTGCACGAATGGCAACACGTTATTTTTTCGGGTGAATCCAGGTTCTGTTTACAGCATCATGATGGTCACATCCGTGTTTGGCGACATCCCGGTGAACGCACGTTGGAAGCGTGTATTCGTCATCGCCATATTGGCGTATCACCCGGCGTGATGGTATGTGGTGCCATTGGTTACACGTCTCGGTCACCTCTTGTTCCCATTGACGGCACTTTGAACAGTAGACGTTACATTTCAGATGTGTTACGACCTGTGGCTCTACCCTTCATTCCATACTTGCGAAACCCTACATTTTAGCAGGATAGTGCACGACCGCATGTTGCAGGTCCTGTACGGGCCTGTGTGCATACAGAAAATGTTTGACTGGTGCCCTGACCAGCACATTCTCCAGATCTCTCTACAATTGAAAACGTCTGGTCAATGGTGGCCGAGCAACTGGCTCGTCACAGTACGCTATATCACTACTCTTGATGAAGTGTGGTATCGTGTTGAAGCTGAATGGGCAGCTGTACCTGTACACGCCATCCAAACTCTGTTTGACTCAATGCCCAGGCGTATGAAGGCCATTATTACGGCCAGAGGTGGTTGTTCTGGGTACTGATTTCTCAGGATCTATGCACCCAAATAGCGTGAAAATGTAATCGCACGTCAGTTCGAGTATAATATATTTGTCCAATGAATACCCGTTTATCATCTGCATTTCTTCGTGGTGTAGCAATTTTAATGGCCAGTCGTGTAGAATACCACCTCACAAAAAGATACGTAACGATCTGACCGATACCGTTTGGCGAAAGAATGAAAAGATTCGATCCCCAACTAAACGGAATCCAACAGTGAGGCGATATGTACGGCAGATGGCAGGGTCTGAACAGTGTTCCTGGTGGCAGGAGCTGCAGCAGATGACGGACGGCGTGGTGGGCGTGGAGCCGCGCGGCGCGTCGCTGGTGGTGCAGTACGACAGCCACCGGAGAGCGGCGCTGGCGCGGCGCCGGCTCGCCGCCTGCGTGGGGCTGCGCGTCGACTGGCTGCCCGCGGGGCCCGCCGCCGCCGCCGCCGCCGGACACAGCCACGACGCCTCGCCGCCGGGGGACGCACAGTGAGTAGCGCTGCCTCCTTCTTCTTTCCTCTCTTTCTGCCTTGTACTCTCCCCCTACGGGGTCTGCATTGTTGTATGGGCCGAGGCAGTGTTAAAGTGCGCTTCATATATGACGGCGGCCGAGTTTAGGTTCGTTCTGCGCATCTGACGTCACAAAATACGTCAGTCAATGAACAGAGAACGAGGTTGCCAGAGATCGACTGCAGTGCAGAGCACGGACGAGTGTCTTAAGCCGGCCGCGGTGGTCTAGCGGTTCTAGGCGCTCAGTCCGGAACCGCGCTACTGCTACGGTCGCAGGTTCGAATTCTGCCTCGTGCATGTGATGTCCTTAGGTTAGTTAGGTTTAAGTAGTTCTAAGTTCTAGGGGACTGATGACCTCAGCAGTTAAGTCCCATAGTGCTCAGAGCCAGCCAGTGTCTTCAGTTTTAGAAACGTTCTTTCGTAAATAAAGTAACTGAACAAAAGCTATGTCTTGATAGCACACTTTCTTTTATAGAAAGATTGGAAAAAGCATTCTTTATACGAATTGCTTCATATTCTATTAATTAATTAAACCAGACAAGCAGTAAACCTCCTAATTCACGCGATAGCAAGGAAAGGTGTTTCTATCATTCTCACTAACCGCTTTTTCGCAATAAAGAACAGCGGTAATTGTTTATTTCCTATTGTACTTCGACGAAACGTGAGTAATTCATAATCATATCAACAGTGTTTGGTATTTTGCGTGCTATTTTAAATTCCTCTGGGAGACATATTGAACGACGATCTCGGTCAGAAGGGTTGCGTATCCTCTGTAATAAAAAAAAACTCAGTTAGTCGATCATCAACTAACTTAATCGGGTGTCTTACGAGTTCCGCCCCAAGCAGATACAACGAAGAAGAGCGAACAAAATGAGATTTAAAAAAAAGGCTGCGTTAGCGTAATGGTTAAAGTGTATGGCTGCTAAGGAAAAGGTTCTGGGTTCAAACCTTGATCGGTGCTTAATATTTTCTTTATTTGAAAACAATATCGAAACGCCTTACTTCAAGAATTTTATTCGTTTGAATGTAATTTTTTGAAATTTCTAGTGGCAACTAAAATCGACCATACAGAAAGTATACGCTATGGACTTTTACCTCTGCAAACTCTTCAAAATTTCGTGCAATGGCTTACTACATCTAATGCTGTACAATAACTGCGTTGAACATCGAAACAAAATTAAGTCGTTTATGGGGCGAAGGTGGGTATCAGTCAAGAAGGTGTGTAAAAATCAAATTTTTGGGCCAAATAATTTTTGTGAAATCGAATGATGAAGTGTGTCAAAGCATGTGTCTGCACACGCGAGCAGTGCAGTGATGACAAAATCGCGCACATCGCGGAATGCGGGGAGCACGTCTCTGTAGCAACGAAAGGGTTAACGCGGCAGTGGTGGCGTTACTTCATAAAGAAAATAAAAAAAAAAAAAACTGCTGTCGCCTCTGCTTTTTATCTTGTATGCTAGTATCTAAAAAGAATTGCACTGAAAAAGCAACAAAAGCAGCGATTTATTTTCGCTGGCTTTTTAACCGCTTGTAACTTTCGGAGAAACCCCATGAATGGCAAATCTTGAGTAAATAAATAAATACCGTGTGTCCAGGGGCTCCCATCGGGTAGACCATTCGCCTGGTGCAAGTCTTTCGAGTTGATGCCACTTCCGCGACTTGCTTGTCGATGGGGATGAAATGATGATGATTAGGACAACACAACACCCAGTCCCTGAGCGGAGAGCCGGCCGCGGTGACCGAGCGGTTCTAGGCGCTTCAGTCCGGAACCGCCCGACTGCTACGGTCGCAGGTGTGAATCCTGCCTCGGGCATGGATTGTGTGGTGTCCTTAGGTTAGTTAGGTTTCAGTAGTTCTAAGTTCTAGGGGACTGATGACCTCAGATGTTAAGTGCCATAGCGCTCAGAGCCATTTGAACCCTGAGCGGAGAAAATCTCCGACCCAGCCGGGAATCGAACCCGGGCCGTTAGGTATGACGTTCCTTCGCGCTGACAACTCAGCTACCAGGAGCGAACAAATTTTGAGTAAAAGTACATCTTTCTTATTGCTGTGTTAAAATTTGCTTCTTTTATCAAAACATAACAGAGTTTACCCAATGTCACCTCAACAACATCTTGTGCAGATGCAGTTGCGAGAGAATTCTGAAACAGTGATTTATTAAGTTTATTATGTGAAGGATTGAGGAAAAATAAGGTCAATAGCTAATGAAGAAGCACATCCTCAGTACAAAAATATATGTATAATGTTTTCCCTTGTGTTGTTCCAAAACCCCCACCATTTCTCGTTTCACCAGCTATGGAATGGTCTTAAAAATTAAAAATTCGTAGTTTGCTGAATAACACGGCAGATAATAAAGTGTAACAGAAATATGAAGAATGCTGTGGATATTTCCTTCTCGTTTATCGCTGGCGCGCGCCATTGCAAATGAGTGTGCTACATCAGATCAGTTGTCTCGAGATTGGTGACAGAGGCCTCCATCCAAGTCTAATGAAAAATTCAGTATCTTAGCTAAATTACATACACAGCAATATATTATACAATATGCACCAAATGCAAAATCATAGCGACCTCTATTTCTCATTGCAATCTTTTTTAAATTTCGAGCAGTGTCTTACTTAAATGGAAAATTCACAATAACTTTTAACCATTAACGAAATAAAGGGCATGTCGTCATAAATATGACGTAAAAGCTGTACGTGAACCAAAAATGAATTTTTTTACCGAATAGTTCCTGTAAAATCCTTTCAGAAAGATTTCAGGGCGTCCGCCTCAATTCTGTCATCGCTTGCTCGACACTACACTGAGCGCGCTGCTGTGTTGAGAGAGGAGGCATTGTCTTCAGGAGTGCCTTCTATTGGTTGCTGCAGATTGCAGCGAGCCCTCGCTAATGTCTGTGGTAGCAATTCGCGTTGCCGATTTTGTTATGACATCGCATCTCTTTACGACAGCCATCTTCAAACAATTACAAAAAACATTAAAGGCCGCCCAGGAAAACAGTTATTTTCCTTTAAACATGTAGAATGCGAACATTAAATTAAATACAATTCCTTTGTGGAACCCAACGACTCGTACCAGCTAAAAAATAATGCCCAATCCGGCCTGCTAGATGGCAGTAGACGTTCCCAAACTGGTTAATTGCAATACATAGTGAATCACACTCTTCAGTAGTGTAAAACACTTGTAAAAAGACAAAAAAATGGCTCTGAGCACTATGGGACTTAACATCTATGGTCATCAGTCCCCTAGAACTTAGAACTACTTAAACCTAAGTAACCTAAGGACAGCACACAACACCCAGCCATCACGAGGCAGAGAAAATCCCTGACCCCGCCGGGAATCGAACCTGGAAACCCGGGCGTGGGAAGCGAGAACGCTACCGCACGACCACGAGATGCGGGCTGTAAAAAGACACTTACAACAGATGTCTTATAATGAAATAGGCCACTATGTGCTTTACATTCCAAAGGAACGAGAAACTTCGTTGCGTAATGTGATCTGAAAACTAAGTAACGGGACTAAAGCAAATCTTAAAATCTGGGGCTCCATTGACTAAAATACAACTCTTAACTATGAATTAAATAACAAGTTTTACCAATGCTTAAAAGAAATATCAGACATTAAAAGATTAAAATAACTTTACTAGAACCTGATTTCAAAAGGACCTTGTTTGCCATGAATTGCAGTGTAGCTAAAATCGCTCTCTCTCTCTCTCTCTCTCTCTCTCTCTCTCTCTCTCTCTCTCTATCAGAGTCATACACTGAAGCGCCAAAGTAACTGGTATAGACATGCGTATTCAAATAGACATATGTAAACAGGCAGAATATGGCACTGCGGTCGGCTGCGCCTATATAAGAAAACAAGTGTCTGGCGCAGATCGCTTACTGCTGCTACAGTGGCAGGTTATCAAGGTTTAAGTGAGTTTGAACGTGGTGTTATAGTGGCGCACGAGCGATGGGACAGCATCTCTGAGCTAGCGATGAAATGGTGGTTTTTTTTGTACGTTCGGTTCAAGAGTGTACCGTGAATATCAGGAATACGGTAAAATATCAAATCTTCGACATCGCTGCGGGCGTAGAAAAATCCTACAAGAATGGGACCAACGACGACTGAAGAGAATCGTTCAACGTGACAGAAATGCAACCCTTGCGCAAATTTCAGCAGATTTCAGTGATGGGCAATCAGCAAGTGTCAGCGTGCGAACCATTCAACGAAACAGTATAGAGATCGACTTTCGGAGCCGAAGACTCACTCGTGTACCTTTGATGACTGCACGACAGAAAGCTTTACGCCTCGCTTGGGTCCGTCAATACCGACATTGGACTGTTGATGACTTGGAACATGTTGCCTGGTCTGACGATTCTCGTGTCAAATTGTATACAGCTGATGGACTCGTACGGGTATGGAGAGAACCTCATCAATCCATGAACATATTCAGGAGTCCACTACACGCAACAAGCGGCTACACGGGTAGCAGGGGTTGTGTGGCGTGGGCTGGGCGGTTTTTTAGGTTAGATGGCCTCGGGCAAGTACAGAAAGGGCAACAGCCTCAAAGGGTGCGGGGCAAAGTCAGGACATGCTGGGACCAAGCAGCAATCGGTATTGTAATTGTAAACTGTCGAAGCTGCCTTGATAAAGTAACGGAACTTCAAGCGCTGATAGCACCGAAGCTGAAATCGTTATAGGTACAGAAAGCTACCGAAATTTTGACAAAGGTACAGACGGTGTTTAGAAAGGATAGATTGCATGCAACCAGTGGTGGAGTGTTCGTCGCTGTTAGCAGTAGTTTATCCTGTAGTGAAGTAGAAGTGGATAGTTCCTGTGAATTATTATGGGTGGAGGTTACACGCAACAACCGAGCTAGGTTAATAATTGGCTCCTTTTACCGACCTCCCGACTCAGCAGCATTAGTGACAGAACAACTGAGAGAAAATTTGGAATACATTTCACATAAATTTTCTCAGCATGTTATAGTCTTAGGTGGAGATTTCAATTTACCAGATATAGACTGGGACACTCAGATGTTTAGGACGGGTGGTAGGGACAGAGCATCGAGTGACATTATACTGAGTGCACTATCCGAAAATTACCTTGAGCAATTAGAGAACCGACTCATGGAGATAACATCTTGGACCTACTGATAACAAACAAACCCGAACTTTCCGACTCTGTATGTGCAGAACAGGGAATCAGTGATCATAAGGCCGTTGCAGCACCCTGAATATGGAAGTTAATAAAAATATAAAAAAAGGGATGAAGGTTTATCTGTTTAGCAAGAGTAATAGAAGGCAGATTTCAGACTACCTAACAGATCAAAACGAAAATTTCTGTTCCGACAGTGACAATGTTGAGTGTTTATGGAAAAAGTTCAAGGCAATCGTAAAATGCGTTTTAGGCAGGTACGTGCCGAGTAAAACTGTGAAGGACGGGAAAAACCGACCGTGGTACAACAACAAAGTTAGGGCTATGCTTGAAGCGTTCAGTGAATTCGAAAGTAAAATTCTATGTACCGACTTGACAGAAAATCCGAGGAAGTTCTGGTCTTACGTTAAATCAGTAAGTGGCTCGAAACAGCATATCCAGACACTCCGGGATGATGATGATATTGAAACAGAGGATGACAAGCGTAAAGCTGAAATACTAAACACCTTTTTCCAAAGCCGTTTCACAGAGGAAGACCGCACTGCAGTTCCTTCTCTAAATCCTCGCCCAACGAAAAAATGGCTGACATCGAAATAAGTGTCCAAGGAATAGAAAAGCAACTGGAATCACTCAACAGAGGAAAGTCCACTGAACCGGACGTGATACCAATTCGATTCTACATAGAGTACGCGAAAGAACTTGCCCCCCTCTAACAGCCGTGTACCGCAAGTCTCTAGAGGAACGGAAGGTTCCAAATGATTGGAAAAGAGCACAGGTAGTCCCAGTCTTCAAGAAGGGTCGTCGAGCAGATGCGCAAAACTATAGACCTATATCTCTGACATCGATCTGTTGTAGAATTTTAGATCATGTTTTTTGCTCGAGTATCATGTCGTTTTTGGAAACCCAGAATCTACTCTGTAGGAATCAACATGGATTCCGTAAACAGCGATCGTGTGAGACCCAACTCGCTTTATTTGTTCATGAGATCCAGAAAATATTAGATACAGGCTCCCAGGTAGATGCTATTTTTCTTGACTTCGGAAGGCGTTCGATGCAGTTCCGCACTGTCGCCTGATAAACAAAGTATGAGCCTACGGAATATCAGACCAGCTGTGTGGCTCGATTGAAGAGTTTTTAGCAAACAGAACACAGCATGTTGTTATCAATGGAGAGACGTCTACAGACGTTAAAGTAACTTCTGGCGTGCCACATGGGAGTGTTATGATACAATTGCTTTTCACAATATATATAAATGACCTAGTAGATAGTGTCGGAAGTTCCGTGCGGCTTTTCGCGGATGATGCTTTATTATAGTTGCAGCATTAGAAAACTGCGGCGAATAGCAGGAAGATCTGCAGCGGATAGGCACTTGGTGCAGGGAGTGGCAACTGACCATTAACATAGACAAATGTAATGTATTGCGAATACATAGAAAGAAGGATCCTTTATTGTATGATTATATGATAGCGGAACAAATACTGGTAGCAGTTACTTCTGTAAAATATCTGGGAGTATGCGTGCGGAACGATTTGAAGTGGAATGATCATATAAAATTAATTGTTGGTAAGGCGGGTACGAGGTTGAGATTCATTGGGAGAGTTCTTAGAAAATGTAGTCCATCAACAAAGGAGGTGGCTTACAAAACACTCGTTCGACCTATACTTGAGTATTGCTCATCAGTGTGGGATCCGTACCAGATCAGGAGATAGAGAAGATCCAAAGAAGAGCGGCGCGTTTCGTCACAGGGTTATTTGGTAACCGTGATAGCGTTACGGAGATGTTTAACAAATTCAAGTGGCAGGCTCTGCAAAAGAGGCGCTCTGCATCGCGGTGTAACTTGTTCGCCAGGTTTCGAGAGGGTGCGTTTCTGGATGAGGTATCGAATATACGAGTATTGCTTCCCCCTACTTATACCTCCCGAGGAGATCACGAATGTAAAATTAGAGAGATTAGAGCGCGCACGGAGGCTTTCAGACAGTCGTTCTTCCCGCGAACCATACGCGACTGGAACAGGAAAGGAAGGTAATTACAGTGGCACGTAAAGTGCCCAACGCCACACACCGTTGGGTGGCTTGCGGAGTATAAATGTAGATGTGGATGTAGAACCCTGCTTGTTAGCAGGGGATTGTTCAAAGTGCTGGAGGCTCTGTAATGGTGTGGGGCGTGTGCAGTTGTATGGAACCCCTGATACTTCTAGATACGACTCTGAAAGTGACACGTACGTCAGCATCGTGTCTGATCGCTTGCATCCATTCGTGCCCTTTATGCATTCCGACGGATTTGGGCAGTTCCAGCAAGACAACCGAGCGAGGTGGCGCAGTGGTTAGCACACTGGACTCGCATTCCGGAGGACGATGGTTCAATCCCGTCTCCGGCCATCCTGATTTAGGTTTTCGTGATTTCCCTAAATCGTTTCAGGCAAATGCCGGGATGGTTCCTTTGAAAGGGCACGACCGATTTCCTTCCAAATCCTTCCCTAACCCGAGCTTGCACTCCGTCTCTAATGACCTCGTTGTCGACGGGACGTTAAACACTAACCACCACCACCAGCAGCAAGACAATGCCGACACCCCACACGCCCAGAATTGCTACAGAGTGATTCCAGGAACGCTGTTCTGAGTTTAAACACTTCTGTTGGCCCCAAACTCCTCAGAAACGAGCATTATTGAGCATACCTGGAATGTTTTGCAACGTGCTGTTCAGAAGAGATCTCCACCCCTCGTACTCTTACGGATTTATGGAAAACCCTGCAGGATTAATGGTGTCAGTTCCCTTCAGCAATGCTTCAGACATTAGTCGAGTCTATGCCTCGTGTTACGGCACTTCTGTGTGGTTCGGGGGCCCTACACGATATTAGACAGGTGTACCAGTTTCTTTGGCTCTTCAGTGTATATGTTTATTTTTTTACAATGTCTGGACCAATAAACATCAACATTAGTACACAAAACAATGTCTAGACCATTAAACATCAACATTAGTACACAAAACTTAACAGCGCGATGCCAAAATCGTGGAATCGTCTAAGCTTAGAGTGTATATTCAAAGCACAGACTTGAACAGCGTGTTATCAAACACCGTGAAACCGTTAAACAAGATTAATCTATTAATGTACACCATTAATAGCAAAGCTGATTAGTGTTTGCGTATCAACTGTAATGCTCACCACTTATTCGTTTGCTATGTTCTTCCCTTGCCACGATAAAAATTCGTAAGCAGTTCGGTGACATTCGGCCAAATTACCAGATGAAACGAGCTGTACACATTGCGCCTGTTGACGTTTAACAAAGGGGAGCCCATTCAAGAGCGCGCACACTTGTAATCTCGACTGTGAATTAGCCAGGCGGCAAGCGTAACACATTCCTGTCAGTGCCCAGTTGTAACTCCAGGTATAACTCCAACTCCACTTCACACGCACATGGCGTGAACGTCTACTATAAATGCTGCTGCCGAACTTCCGTCCAAGGTAACACTGTGCCAGTCCCGCGTCGTCAACTCCCCTACGGTTCCACAAGACTCAGTCGCTCTCACATTCGCCAGAGGCGACACCAAGTGCCGATGGGCGTACAGTGCTTTAAAGCCCCATCGGATTCCATGCCCGTATCCTGGAAGCGGCACGTTAATGCGCTGCGCTATCCCGTCGATTTACCGTCGGTATAACTACATTTACTGCTCTATTCTGCATACGGAAGGTACTTCGTTTGTCACCGTCACCTGTCCGTAAGCCTCCCTGTGAGTTCACCTCTTTTATTTTCACTGTCATCGTCTTTTGGTGAGAGATGCGCAGGGTAAGCCAAAAGTTCGTCGACTTCTAGAAACGTTCGCTCGAGGAATCTCAACAGTAAACCACATTGTAATGCACAACGCCATGAACCCGTATAAAACCGGAAACGGCTTTTTGTATTTGAGTATCTTCATGGTACGATAAAAGAGGAGCAAAAGGGGAAATTTTACAAGGTTTTGCACTATACGGTTTTGCTGTGCTTTGAAGAACGTGCAGGAAACCGGTGTCCGCGTGTGGCTGTGCCTTCCATTAGAACTGCCGTCTCCGCTTGTAGTGGTCCACATTAGTCAGCCGAGGTCTTCCAACAATGCGAGGAAACCTGTCGAGCAACATGCGCTCCTTGCGCCCGTTATTTCAGCGTTGCTTTTGCGGAAAAAGTGATGTTCAAAACTACATGGAGGAGTTAATCTGATACAGGGTTACATTTATTAAATAACTAACTCTAGTAACGGATAACGCATACTTTTATTTAAATAAATGTGTTGCTACAGTATCGGGAAAAAACTATCCAGAGCGCAGGGCAGTTCGCTATCCTGCTAATATTTCGTCTTGTTTTTGTCCAAATTTTTAAGTAATCCTCGTAAGAATGAAAGTTTTATAAGTTACTTTCTTTGTCGGTGGACTGACGTCTTGTGAATTCTTCCCTTTAATATGGTATATGTCTCGTATCCCCCTCTCCTACATTTACCTTTATGCGATCGTTCCACATGCAATCGCTACGTTCAAATTTTCCGAGATATTTAACTGATGCAACAGTCTCCACTGAAAGTGAAATCGCCGGCCGGAGTGGCCGTGCACGTTCTAGGCGCTTCAGTCTGGAGCCGAGCGACCGCTACGATCGTAGGTTCGAATCCTGCCTCGGGCATGGGTGTGTGTGATATCCTTAGGTTAGTTAGGTTTAATTAGTTCTAAGTTCTAGGCGACTGACGATCTCAGAAGTTAAGTCGCATAGTGCACAGAGCCATTTGAACCATTTGAAAGTGAAATCAGATAGTAACTGATGTTTCCGCCTATTTATGAGTAATACTTTACTTTTATGTATGTCGAGGGTCAACTGGCGATTTCTGCAACTAGCATCGATCCTTTGCGAGTCTTCCTGCTTTCTTTACAATTTCCTAGCGATGCCATTTCACTGTATACAAAAAAATGGCACTGAGCACTGTGGGACTTAACTTCTCAGGTCATCAGTCCCCTAGAACTTAGAACTAGTTAAACATAACTAACCTAAGGACATCACACACATCCATGCCCGAGGCAGGATTCGAACCTGTGACCATAGCGGTCACGCGGTTCCAGACTGTAGCGCCTAGAACCGCTCGGCCACTCTGGCCGGCTCACTGTATACAACAGCATCGTTCGCGAAGAGCGTCATTGAGCTTCGACATTTATCACTGCTTCATTTAATCAGAGTATCTGATTCATGTTCACCAACCCAGATAACTTTTTGTCCAGAAGTAAAATAAATGTATCAAGAAAATGTTGTTTAATCCTCAGGGGGATAATAAGCCACATGGTTGACATTCTTGTAACTTTTTTCGTTGCGTTAAATCGCTCCCTATATATTTTCTTCGGTAATCGACTTCCTCTCTTCAGAACTGTTCAAAAACAAGTACTGTGTACCATTCACATAATCATGACGTTTATAAAAATGTAACTCAAAATTGAGTTTGGCTCATTATCGCAGGCCAAGTAACTTTTATTGAATATTGCACTATACTTTAAGGGACACAGATACTTGACAATATATAACAAAGTAGTCACCAAGTGCCTGTAAACAGCAATCAAATCATTGTACTAATGATTCGCCGGCCGAGGTGGTCTAGCGGTTCAGGCGCTCAGTCCGGAATCGCGGGACTGCTACGGTCGCAGGTTCGAATCCTGCCTCGGGCATGGATGTGTGTGATGTCCTTAGGTTAGTTAGGTTTAAGTAGTTCTAAGTTCTAGGGGACTGATGACCACAGATGTTAAGACCCATAGTGCTCAGAACCATTTGAACTAATGATTCAGTTCCTCGACAATAGATATCCTCTCGCTGTTCACGAAGCCATTCGAGAACCGCTCTATGAACGTCCTGATGGCAAGAAAATCTCTTTGGCCCCAGATGTTATTTCAACTTGGAGAAAAAAATGGAAATCACGTGGTCCAAGATCAGCATCACGTACGTCTTTGCGACCTTGTTTAATTGTTGGCATAATTTTACTACGACTGGATGCAATATTGCATTTGGTCCAAATACCTCCAGAATTTCACGGTGAATCTGTGT
This sequence comes from Schistocerca gregaria, assembly GCF_023897955.1. Classification (NCBI taxonomy): domain Eukaryota; kingdom Metazoa; phylum Arthropoda; class Insecta; order Orthoptera; family Acrididae; genus Schistocerca; species Schistocerca gregaria. Next base: position 434,457,952 of record NC_064921.1, read on the forward strand.
GCAATTTAGACGTTTTACCCAAAAGAATCGTAGTGTCCTGCGTACTTCAAAGTTGGAGTGCATTTCCATTGGTTGCGCCATTTCAGTTGCATAGTGTGATGCACCCTGCTGACCGTACCCCAACAGAACAATATCCACAGGAAAAACAGGTCATGTAGTCTCATTTGACAATGCACCACTCCTTTTGCACAATGTCTTAGCCTGGGACGAGATGTTCGACTAAACCTTTTGAAGTCCCTACCTACCTGAATCCCGCTCCGTTCAGCATCGTGTGCCACCATCCGTGATTTGCGCAGCACTAGCTGACTAGCTTGAACATTTTGCTAGCACGGTCCGTTACCTTTTTGTATCAGCACTATGACTCATTTTTACCTTTCGTCGTCAGTAATTTCAATCACGTTATCGCCTTCAGTGGCAGCACAGCGAGGTAACAACGTGCGCTGTTCTGTATTTACGCCGTCGGCGCGCGGACCGTGCATTCGATCGTTGAGCGTGCCGAGTTTCCGACGCCATAGCGTGGAACAGCACGTTGGGAAGTCTTTCAGAACGTGCAGAGCAATATCTAGTATTTCAGATATTCTGAACGTGAGGTTGAACGTTGACCAGCGAGAAGGCACCGAGCGAGGTGGCGCTGTGGTTAGCACACTGGACTCGCATTCGGAAGGATGACGGTTCAATCCCGCGTGCGGCCATCCTGATTTAGGCTTTCCGTGATTTCCCTACATCACTTCAGGCAAATGCCGGGATGGTTCCTTTGAAAGCGCACGGCCGAGTTCCTTCCCCGTCCTTCCCTAATCCGAGCTTGTGCTCCGTCTTTAATGACCTCGTTGTCGACGGGACGTTAAACACTAATCTCCTCCTCCTCCTCCTCCGAGTGAGAAGGCAGAACCCAACCTATGTCACATGCATGCCATCTCCCTTCGGTGGAGAGTTGTGCGGCGCCCCATATTGGCTTCCAGTTGAAACCCATATTTACATATGCCGTTCCTGAGTGCCAGAAGACTGAGGAGCTATCGAAAACCCTTCGTTAATTGTATGATTCGTTGTAATAAAATGACGAGAAACGTCATATTCGTGGGAAAAGAGATACTATAACGTGTGTATTATGAGAGTATACCATTTGAAATCAATGGCATTTAGAGGATCCATTAAAGACGCATTGTTATTGGTACAATTTGTTATAATTAAATTTCAGTTAGTAATACAGCTCCAATTAATACTTTCAGGACATGGTAACAAGCCATATACGCTCTTACAACGGTGGCGGTGGTCATGGTGGCGTAAGTGGTAGTGTCACAATCTTGCAGCGAAATTTTGAAGTGTTGGTGGTTCACGTCCCCCCGCACCCCAAAATTATTTTTTATAAACTTCGCTTTTTTAGTAGCTTCTGATACCTTCTTATAAGTTTAAAATAAATATGTACTGTAGTATTCGATGATATGTAAATATAAGGACACTGTTTTGGAAGGGTGAGTTTGTTCGATTGGTTTAATCTACAGGACAGCTTGCAGTACATGTAGTAAGATACTTTGCCCTTTTTTAATTTTAAGTTTTGTGATTCACATGTGGAGATTTTACTTCTGAGTAGGAACAGTGATCAAGTAAGAATTACCTTAGGGTTTTATTAAAAAGTGAGAATGATGAAATCATTTTTATCTTACGTGGAGAACTATTGTAAATTTGTATTGCACTATTTGTAATGGAATTCTTATAAGTCGGTGTCCTTACTGACTGGACATGTTACATTCCTTTTTGCCTTACAATATTTTCAGGGATACTGAAGTGTGTATTTATGTGTACTACAAGCAGAACAACCTGACTAGCATATGGGCGAGGGAGAAAAGTACGTCTTAATAGAGATAATATGGAAGTTTTACGCCCGTCCATTTCGCAAACAGGGTGATTTACAAGTCAGGTGCAATCGACAACTGCCGATGGAGCGCAGTGCGATCGCATATACGAGGTTGGGGCCTACGTACCGTAAGCATAAGCAGCATCGTTTCTGAGCGTTCAGCACGCCGAACTCGGCACGCTCAACGTTGGAGTTCGATAGCACGGTCCGCGCGCCGACGGCTTTAGTCACGTGACTGGGTTACTTCCAATTTTGATTGCACAAGGAACTGTTGCGCACAGTGACCGTACACTATAAGATAGAAAAGGCACACAGCAATCAGTCTGAATACCGTTAGTTTTTATTACTCAGTTTCCTTCTGCGTCTGAATATACACCAGTAAGATCTTGTGGTGACATGTAATGGCGCGAGTTCGTTGTTTTGTAACTCAAATCCGCTGAAGACGGTTGTTTGTAGTCGAAATCTAGATAGACAAGAGTAATAAAAACTAATAGCAGGGTCTCCAAACTTTTTAGGTCGCGGGCCACATTGACTGCCCCACGAAGTCATAAGGGCCAAGATCTACCTAGTGGGATTAAAGCACCCTAGCACTCCATGATCACCGTAATGTAAGGCTAAAGGAAAGATGAAAGCGCGAAAATCTAAGGATGTGGGAATAGCTAGTACTGAAACGAACTATGATTTTCATTTAATTACATAATTTTGATTGGTGGACGTACCTGACCGAAATTCTGGTGTATTTTATTCTGGCAAATTTCACCGACAAAAAAGTATGTCAGTGCACATTCTTCACGAAAGCGTCCTGCAAAGTTAACGGAATCTCAAAATCATTGTTAGCAACGCTATTGCAAGACGTAACAGAGGTAGAGTATGTCAATGCATTGTTATTTCAAGCGGCGGAACAATAAGTATAGTTACGTAGTCTTGTAGCGAGCAGCAGAGCCAATGTAGCGGTGTATTGGTCGCTATAGGCCTCGAAACTTAGTTGTTGGCAGTGTAGGTACCACCTCAAATATTGGGCGGGCCGGATACCACGGATGTCCGGCCAGCTAACGCGGGCCGGTTTGCTGGCCCTCGCCGACCGGTTCCGGCCCGCGTGCCGTAGTTTGGAGACCCCTGACTAATAGGATTGCGACTGATTGCTGTGTGCCTCTGCTTGCGAGTTACTTATGGGTACGATCTGGTCTGCGGTTCGCTTTGTCGAATATTAAAGATCGCTGACAGTGGTGTGTGCGTTGCGGTTGCAGGCCGGAGGCGCCCAAGGGAGGCCGGCGCACGCTGAGAGCGGTGACGGGCGCCGGCGCCGGCGGCAGGCTCCCCAAAGCGCAGCCGCCACTGCCCTCGGCAACTTCTGCAGGCCGCCGCGCCGCTCCACCGCCTCCGCTGCAGGTACATACTCAGTGTATAACGCTCCAGGCTGCGGCACTAGCTTCGCTTTGCTTAAATTCCTTTGTTTCTTGTACTAGGAACGTTCAGTAAGTAATGAAACACTTTTTTCTGAAAGCAGGATTGGTTTTTTTAGAATTCCGGTACACCGTGTTTTTCCCGGCTCTTTTGCAACAGAACCCCATTTTTCAACATAATCTCCGTCCAATGCGATGGCTTTGCACCACCTTACTGGGAGGGCTTATATGCCCGTATGTTACCACTCTACTGGTCGACGACGGATCCGACGTCTTGCTGCGTAAGTAACCTCGGCATCCTCCATTTATTGCTTCCCACACTCGGAAGGTGCAAAATCCGGTCTGCAGAGTGGATGAGGAAGAATGTTTTGTGAGCTCCTCTGGATTGCGCAGATGTGTGTGACGCCAAGTCACAGTCAGCCTTGTAACGCGCAAGCTATTCCACACGTATGATGCTTCGTTGCTTTTTGCGTGGTCTTCGGTTAGGTGACGAGGAACTCGGCAGGCACACACCTCTGAGTACCCCAGCTGGTGCCCGAGTGTGTCAGCACTACCAGCAGAGACGTCCAATTGAGCAGCGAAGTATTTGTGATCCGTCGAAGATTTCGAATAAGAGTGTCCGCCGGCCGGTGTGGCCGAGCGGTTCTAGGCGCTTCAGTCTGGAACCGCGCGACCGCTACGGTCGCAGGCATGGATGTGTGTGATGTCCTTAGGTTAGTTAGGTTTAAGTAGTTCTAAGTTATAGGGGACTGATGACCTCAGATGTTAAGTCCCATGGTGCTCAGAGCCTTTTGAACAATTTGAGAGTGTCCGCACGTTCCATCCTAGCAGGGGTCACAGCAGTGTGCGGCCGGCCGACACGCGGGTGGTCGGACAGGTTTGCGCGGCCTCGATGCGATGATGACAAACGCCTGGCCCAACGACTCACCATGCGATTGTTCAGTGCCAGGTCTCTGTAGACATTGCGCAAGCTCCTCTGAAACTCAGTGACGGCTCTCTGCCATTCTGAAGGCTACGTATAGCGCAGCCACGTATCGGAATTTCATGTAACTAAAGAGGCTGAAGCGGGAATATTGCATGGTGTCCCACAACACATTCCGCATTTTTCCAACTGAAACTGAAGGAGGAAAAAAGTTTTGCATTATTTATTGAAGTCCCCCGTAGCTAGTATCGAAAAGATAAGTGCTCTGCTGAGACTTAAACTGAAATACCATGCCTCTGGCGTTTATCATGGAATGAAGCTCATGTTTGCAGCGTGCGTATATAAAAAATAAATAAATAAAATAAACTTGATGAGAAAAATGTGTTTGTAATTGTTAGTAGTTTCGGTTTTAACGAATACATCGTGACAAATGAAAGTTTCTTCTGCACGAGCATTCGAGCCCTGATCTCTTACTTATCGTCAGCAATTACCTTACTTGCCCAGTGAAGTAGTAGATATGTCTAGTGAAAGGTGGAGGTAAAAGAATTTTTCTTTTTTAACTCGTTCGTATGGTTGGAAATGTTGTGGTTGGCAGGAGAGCCAATCGTGTTAGTAAAGGAGGTTGAAATGCACGCGTTTTAGTTCACGCAGGCTGGCGTGAGGTCTGGAACATGACAAGGGAATTAGCTGGTGGAATACTTAACTTTAATCCATTAACGGAGAGCGTCGCTCTTTATGGTACATGATTCACAATATCAATAGTACGGATACTGGCGCCTTGCTAGGTCGTAGCAAATAACGTAGCTGAAGGCTATGCTAACTATCGTCTCGGCAAATGAGAGCGTAGGAGTCAGTGAACCGTCGCCAGCAAAGTCGGCTGTACAACTGGGACGAGTGCTAGGAAGTCTCTCTAGACCTGCCGTGTGGCGGCGCTCGGTCTGCAATCATTGATAGTGGCGACACGCGGGTCCGACGTATACTACCGGATCGTGGCCGATTTAAAGGCTACCACCTAGCAAGCGTGGTGTCTGGCGGTGACACCACAGGAAAGATTGGAAAACTAAGTTTTGACAAAAAAATGTATAATGGTTAAACTTGCTATAGTCAGAAACTTCGAAAATTTCAGGCTTCTCTCATTTTTTTAAAAAAAAATCAGTTCTAGCCCTTTGATATCCGCTTTACTTTTCAAGCACCACGAAATTCTTTACAAATTTGATTACTAAAGGCTTTTTTTGTACTCTGTGCAAAAAAAAATTAAATTTTCAGCAAAATGGCAAAATACCTAGATTTTGAGCGATTTTATTTCAGTTTCTGTTCATATAGTAGAAATATGTTTGTTTTGTGTAATATATTGGAATTGGACTTCTCACTTTGCGCTTGTCGAAGTTAAGATCCTGGGCATATCAGCCCTGACTCACGCACTTTTTACTCATTATGTTATGCACTGAGATGATGAAAGTCGTGTGATAGTGAAGTGCACATATACAGATTGCGGTAGTATCGCGTACACAAGGTATAAAAAGTCAGTTCATTGATGGAACTGTCAATTGTACTCAGGAGATCCATTTGAAAATGTTTCCTACGTGAGTATGGGCGGACGATTGGAATTAGCAGACTTTGAATGCGGATTGGCAGTTGGAGCTAGACGCATGGGACATTCCATTTCGGAAAGCGTTAGGGAAGTAAACATTCCTAGACCACAGTGTCAAGAGTGTGCCGAAAATACCAAATTTCAGGCGTTACCTGTCACCACGAACAACGCAGTGGCTGACGCCCCTCACTTAACCACCGACAGCAGCGGCTTTTCGGTAGGGTTGTCAGGGCTAACAGACAAGCAACACAGCGTGGTATAACCCCTGAAATCAATGTGGGACGTGGTCGTTAGGGCAGTGCGGCGAAATTTGGCGTTAATGGACTATGGTAGCGGACGGCAGACGCGAGTGCCTTTGCTAACAGCACGACATCGCCTAGAACGCTTCTCCTGGGCTCGTGCCCATGTCGGTTGGACGCTACACGACTGGAAAACCGTGGCCTCTTCAGATGACTCCCGATTTCAGTTGGTAAGAGCTGATGGGCTGATGGCAGGGTTGAAGTGTGGTGCAGACCCCACGAAGCCAAGTTGTCAACAAGGCACTGTGCAAGCTAGTGGTGGCTCTATAATGGTGTGGGCTGTGTTTACATGAAATCGACTGGATCCTTTGCTCCGACAGAACCGATCCTTGACTGAAAATGGTCATGTTTGGCTACTTTGAGAACATTTGCAGTTATTCGTGGACTTCATGTTCTCAAACAGCGATGGAATTTTTATTGGTGCCAATGAGCCATGTCACCTGGCCGCAATTGTTCGCCGTTGGTTTGAAGAACATTATTATGAGCTGAAATAGTCAGACCAAAATAGGTAGCTAATTATACTTATGTAAAGAAACCATGTAATACAAATGAAACATAGGTGTCTTTATTATAATTGAAAAGGCATTAACCTATACTAACAGTTATTAATATCACTTCTGGATGTGTAACACTTATGACAGTGTATGTCACCCACTGGTGCACTTGAGGTTTCTCGGTATCAGCAGAAATTCCTTGAGGAGAATAAGAATAAGTAAATCAAGCAAGTGTCCTAGATGGACGTGCTCTTCCAACAATAAGTCAGCCTCAAAGGTTCGTTGATTTCGATGCCTATTTCCTCAATAACTTCCGTAAAATCTAATTCTTGTTCACTTTCTTCCTATAAAAATCTGGCACGTTTTCACAGTTGACTACACTGCAGATGTTTCAAATGAAAGAAATTTTAAACCTACTTTTCTGCAGAGCACTTCCCGTCCCATGTCAAGTTAGCACGAAACGAGGTAAAGAACTGACTGAGGGGTCGGATCTCGCCTCATTACAACAGGCCTCGTACCGTGGTTGCTTTGTCCAGCCTCGTTCTTCAGGACGTTTCCAATTTCCCATAAAACTTTGGTAACTCCGTAACAAAGGATGTTGCGCGGCATCTTTTGTGGGTGGCGATCTTGCAAAATTGTTTGCTTTTGTGGAAAACTTGGCGAATATCTGGTACCACAAATCGTCTGTAGTCTTGAAACGACTTACATCTCAACTATACAATGCGATAATACACTGTCCTCCAGCTATTATTATTTCTTCACGGATAGCGTCTGGTTTCTTGAACGTGCCAAGTGCTGAGATTGTATGTTCATTATATTAATTATATTTCCTTGACCAATTGACCAAAAAAAAAGCGGTTGTCGTACCACATCCACTAACTGAGTGAGTGCACAGAATGATACAGTCGAACTTGTAGCATGCAGTGCAAAACCACTTGTATTCCGCTCTTCCTCCTCCTGGCTTAAAAAAAAATGAGGGTTCATTGCCTTGTCCTGAAATATTCATGAGCACATGAAGGTCAATATCTTCTCCCACTGTGACTAATCTTTCAAAATCGTCGGTTCTTGTAATGGCAGATGTTACAATCATACCGTCAAGCATCTTCTTGTGTCTGGTCCTCTTCCATACTACACTTGCGAAATTCTTTTTCGAGAAGTGTGATCAAGCGATTCTTGTTTCGTTCATCGTACAAAACCTTGTCCAGAGACACTTGGTTTAGCCTCTTTGATTCATCTATAACTTCAACCGAAGAACGTTTTCCAGATCCACGAGTTCTCTCAGCACTCTTTGTTTCACATTTCTCTCCCTCGCATGGGTACCCATCAAATACAGCAGCAAATTTCATCACTCATCACGTTTTTGTTCCTACAAATGAAATACAAATTCATATTAGATGCACTCATTTTCAGCATCACAATATCACGAAAACATTCTGCATGGATACTGACCTTGTTCTGTGGTAATAGCTGTGAGCGCGTTGTGGGAAGTCACCAAAGAAAATATCGCTCCGCCGCCTTGGAATACAAGCTGTGTAATCCACTTTAGTAACAATTTCTACACACTTTTTCTCATAACTGATCATTAACGTCTTCCAACAATAAAACATGTACGGCATACAAGCTTCACATAATCTGACCTGACACTGTTAGTAGCTAGTAAATGTAATGTAAGCACATTGTGTATGTGCTAGCCATACTGTAAAGTGAGATGTTCAGTTGCAGTGTATAACATAATATATTTCCGCTATGTAAATAGAAACTTGGTATTTTCCCATTTAGCAAAAAGTTTTAAAAAATAGTTATTTTTTGACGAACTTTGTACAATAAAAAGTGGTATAATCAGATTTGTAGAGAATTTTGTGCTCTTTTAAAAGGGAAATAGACGCCACAGCCCTAAGAGCACAAGAAACTGAGATTGTTTGAAAAACTAAAGACAGAATGAAATTTTCAAACGTTTTTCACTACAGAAATTTCTGTTGTCATAAATTTTGTTGGCAAAACTTGGTTTCCGATATTTCACAACCGTATGAACGATTTAAAAAGCTTAAATATTCTGCCGCATCTTTATCATTGTGCTTTTTGGTCACGTCGTCACACCTAACTCAGATTTTCACTGACACCGATGTTTCCTCCTGTTATTACCGAACGCCACGATCAAGGGTTCTCCCATAAGCTTTGTGGTAATAATACCACTACCTTAGGTTCATACATCAATTGTTTGGAAGTAATGGTACCGAAACAACAGTGCAAATTAAAGGTTAAGTCAGAATTGGAGGCATCTTCACATAGTTTGATGGTAAATGTGACTCGAAGTATCAGATTCAGGATCGGATCCATGTCTAACACGAATTTTCATTCGTCCCCGATATTCATTACCCTGCAGGTTCTGCACTTCTAAGAGGAAGATTATTTCATGTTGTTATACTTATTGATTTGATACCATTAATTTCATTTCAGCTAATTCAGTTCAGTTAGTACATGCTTTCTTTTTATACACTCCTGGAAATTGAAATAAGAACACTTTGAATTCATTGTCCCAGGAAGGGGAAACTTTATTGACACATTCCTGGGGTCAGATACATCACATGATCACACTGACAGAACCACAGGCACATAGACACAGGCAACAGAGCATGCACAATGTCGGCACTAGTACAGTGTATATCCACCTTTCGCAGCAATGCAGGCTGCTATTCTCCCATGGAGACGATCGTAGAGATGCTGGATGTAGTCCTGTGGAACGGCTTGCCATGCCATTTCCACCTGGCGCCTCAGTTGGACCAGCGTTCGTGCTGGACGTGCAGACCGCGTGAGACGACGCTTCATCCAGTCCCAAACATGCTCAATGGGGGACAGATCCGGAGATCTTGCTGGCCAGGGTAGTTGACTTACACCTTCTAGAGCACGTTGGGTGGCACGGGATACATGCGGACGTGCATTGTCCTGTTGGAACAGAAAGTTCCCTTGCCGGTCTAGGAATGGTAGAACGATGGGTTCGATGACGGTTTGGATGTACCGTGCACTATTCAGTGTCCCCTCGACGATCACCAGAGGTGTACGGCCAGTGTAGGAGATCGCTCCCCACACCATGATGCCGGGTGTTGGCCCTGTGTGCCTCGGTCGTATGCAGTCCTGATTGTGGCGCTCACCTGCACGGCGCCAAACACGCATACGACCATCATTGGCACCAAGGCAGAAGCGGCTCTCATCGCTGAAGACGACACATCTCCATTCGTCCCTCCATTCACGCCTGTCACGACACCACTGGTGGCGGGCTGCACGATGTTGGGGCGTGAGCGGAAGACGGCCTAACGGTGTGCGGGACCGTAGCCCAGCTTCATGTAGACGGTTGCGAATGGTCCTCGCCGATACCCCAGGAGCAACAGTGTCCCTAATTTGCTGGGAAGTGGCGGTGCGGTCCCCTACGGCACTGCGTAGGATCCTACGGTCTTGGTGTGCATCCGTGCGTCGCTGCGGTCCGGTCCCAGGTCGACGGGTACGTGCACCTTCCGCCGACCACTGGCGACAACATCGATGTACTGTGGAGACCTCACGCCCCACGTGTTGAGCAATTCGGCGGTACGTCCACCCGGCCTCCCGCATGCCCACTATACGCCCTCGCTCAAAGTCCGTCAAATGCACATACGGTTCACGTCCACGCTGTCGCGACATGCTACCAGTGTTAAAGACTGCGATGGAGCTCCGTATGCCACGGCAAACTGTCTGACACTTGACGGCGGCGGTGCACAAATGCTGCGCAGCTAGCGCCATTCGACGGCCAACACCGCGGTTCCTGGTGTGTCCGCTGTGCCGTGCGTGTGATCATTGCTTGTAGAGCCCTCTCGCAGTGTCCGGAGCAAATATGGTGGGTCTGACACACCGGTGTCAATGTGTTCTTTTTTCCATTTCCAGGAGTGTATTATGTTCACCGACACGAGAGGTTTAATTATAGTGTTAGCAAATGGCGTTTCCACAAGAAAACATTCCTTACCACTGTTAAATATCTACTTAGAAAGGATACTTACTTTAATACTTACTTTACGTTTCCCCAACACCCACGACTTATACAAACTGTCAGCAAACGTCTGCGACAAATCAGAGTAATAACACGAGACCTAATGCACTGTGATTTTGGCTTGTAGAATAGTTGGAATGTATCCCAGTCACAAGTCTCAATCAAATCCCGAGCAGCTTCCGGCTGTGTTACATTCTGCTCGTGTATATGTCGGTATGAAATTTGGCATGTCTCTCATGCTTACCCAGATCTTCGCGAATAATCGTGTTAACACAGCCCCTGTTTATCCGCCAATTCCCGGATATCAGTTTTAGAGATAGTCGCTGATCTTGTGCTAGCATCTGTCTCACTAGCTTAATGGTGTGTAGTATAACGCGTGATCACGGTCGAATTTTAACACTTTCTTTCCTGTCCCGTGAGAACGTGAACCGGTTGCTAACACATTTTCTGCTCACGGCTTTAGTGCCATACCAGTGAATCCCCAAACACTCATTCTTTAAAAAGTCGAACTCCCATGTATGAATTGTTACCTCTCCCGAGCTGTGTGTAGTACAATGATATAATTTTGCAGGTAGATTCAGTGGTATATACAGTTACTATCTGCAAAACGCATTGCAACTCGAGTTAGTACTGAAAAAATAATCAATTATAATGTCATACCCGATGCTGCACTTCAGGTGCATGAAGAGCGAAAATGTAGTAAGTGATAAACTTTCTTCCTTTCATCATTTTGTGTGGAATGACGGCGAGGAAAGGGTTCTTAAAGGTTTGAAATTATGGGTAAAAATTGTTGAAAGTTGCTAAGAGCTCTCATTCTCAAATACGCGATAAATATTGCCTGGTTAACGTGCACACTGTGAGTTACGCTGCCTCAAAAGGTGCACAGAGTTTCTAACTGTAGTACTTGTTTTACTGTATTCTTGCTCCAACTAAAGGTTATAATTTCTAGTGAGCAGATTATTACAGCGTATTAAATTGTTATATTCTGTCAGTAAGTATATCAAAAATTGAAATTCAAACATGCAAACGAGCTTGAATTGTGTTGTACGGGAGTCGGATGTCAGTTTGTGGGATGGGGTTCCATGCCTGTTCCACTCGGTCGGTCAATGCAGGAACAGTTAATGATGTTTGTGGATGACGTTGGAGTTGTCGTTCCGTAATATCCAATATGTGCTCGATTGGAGACAGATCTGGTGATCGATGAAGCCAAGGCAACATATCGGTACCTTGTAGAGCATGGTTGGTTGTAACAGCGGTTATTGGGTGAGCGTAATCCTGTTGAAAAACTTCACCTGGAATGTTGTTCATGAATGGCAGCACAACAAATAGAAATCGTACCGCAGACCATAAATCCAGGTGTAGGTCCCGTGTGTCCAGCACGCAGACAGGGTGGTCGCAGGCCCTCAACTGGTCTCCTTCGTACCAACACACAGCCACCGCTGACACAGAGGCAGGGCCAGCTTTCTCAGAAGGCATAACAACCCTCTGCCCTGCTCTTCAATGAGCTCTCGCTTGACACCACTGATGTCGCAAATGGCGGTGCTGTTTCTGTGCAATGCGCGCTACAGGCATCTGGCTGGGAGCTGTCCTCGAACTTACCGATTTGTACAGTTCGTTGCGTCGTTGTGGTGTCACCCGCTCCTCACATTACTACTGTAGAGCCAGTACGATGCGTCACAGCGATATGCCCAATACAATGGTCTTCCCCCACGGTAGTGCCACGTGGTCGTACGGAGCCCGATCTTCTTGCGGCTGCACATTCTCGTTACCACCGTTGCCAGCAGTCAAGTAAAATGGCTACTTTCCTGCTAAGTCTTTCTGCAATATCACAGATGGATCAGGCACCTTCTCGTAGCCATATTACACAACCTTGTTCAAACTCAGTGAGGTGGGCGCCGAGCGGTCTAAGGCTCTGCAGTCGTAGACTGTGCGGCTGGTCCCGCCGGAGGTTCGAGTCCTCCCTCGGGCATGGGTGTGTGTGTTTGTCCTTAGGATAATTTAGGTTAAGTAGTGTGTAAGCTTAGGGACTGATAACCTTAGCAGTTAAGTCCCATAAGATTTCACACGCATTTTTTCACTGAGGTGTTGACAATACATCTTTGTTGACGTAAAGGCATTCTTGACTAACGTCAACTCATCATGTGTGAAGTCTCAGAGGTAACTAGCGCTCATGACCGTCACACTCGTTGTTTAAAGCAAACGTGATTTGCATCCTCATTGTGGCACTACTGGGGCCACTCTTCTGCGACTGAGCCTACCAGCTATGCCGCACAACCCCTCCTGCGAATGCGATTTTTTCCATCAGTGTATGGAACACGTTGTCATAATAACGTCGTGAGTAAACTAATAGATATGTAACCTTAGATGAAATCCAGTTTGTAAATTAGTTATGTGAGAAACTCGTAGCAGTTTTCAAGTGGTGACTAAGCCATTGTCTGGGGTGTTTTTCAGAAGTGACTGTGTTCCTTCGCTCATCAAATCACGTCATGATTTTCTTACCTTCTCTGCCATTTTCGTGCCATCACTACCGCCTTTCCTCTCAAGTTATGAACCTCCACACGGAAACTGTCAAACTACTACTGTCGTTCCAGCGCGGTCCTCCTCTGCAAACACGCTTGCCGCTGCCCTCTGTGTCCAAGTGCTCATCTTACGTGTCCTCTTTATATAACTCTCATGTTCGCCAATATCAAGCAAGCTCTGCGTCCTTGTTGCCTTTCGAATTTCACTTCACCCACCTGTCCTTCCCCCAAGACTTATTTCGCTTCCAAACAACACTACTCCGGCTTCGAGCATTCATACAACATTTTTGGAGCTTATTATGCAGTTTGGGATGAGCACCTTCATTTACACCGATGGACGAAGGATGTCCATGGTACAGGATGCGCCTCTGACGTCGGCAAAGACGTTTACAGATATCGCCTTTTAGCACAGTTCTCAAATTCTCTTTTATGAGGCCACCATGTACTTACGGTGACAAGGCTTCTCTAAATCTGTTGTACGCTCTTATTCCCTCACTCGTCGTCAGAGCTTCTGTGCACCGTGTATGTAGCACCGTTTACCACAACAGATCTAAAAGTGATTTCACTCGTCCACTGACGCTGGCTCCAGCGTGTCATTCGTTTGGGTTCTTCGACATGTCGACGTCTCGGAGAATGAGGCACCCCTACTACCCTATATAGAGGGTTTATACAAGGGCGATGTACTTGAGGACAATATTATGGAAATGGAAGAGGATGTAGATGAAGATGAAATGGGAGATACGATACTGCGTGAAGAGTTTGACAGAGCACTGAAAGACCTCAGTCGAAACAAGGACCCCGGAGTAGACAACATTCCATTGGAAATACTGACGGACTTGGGAGAGCCAGTCCTGACAAAACTCTACCATCTGGTGAGCAAGATGTATGAAACAGGCGAAATACCCTCAGACTTCAAGAAGGATATAATAATTCCAATCCCAAAGAAAGCAGGTGTTGACAGATGTGAAAATTACCGAACTATCAGTTTAATAAGTCACAGCTGCAAAATTCTTTACAGACGAATGGAAAAACTAGTAGAATCCGACCTCACGGAAGATCAGTTTGGATTCCGTGGAAATGTTGGAACACGTGAGGCAATACTGACCTACGACTTACCTTAGAAGCTAGATTAAGGAAGGGCAAACCTACGTTTCTAGCATTTGTAGACTTAGAGAAAGCTTTTGACAGTGTTGACTCAAATACACTCTTTCAAATTCTGAAGGTGGCAGGGGTAAAATACAGGGAGCGAAAGGCTATTTACAATTTGTACAGAAACCAGATGGCAGTTATAAGAGTCGAGAGATATTAAAGGGAAGCAGTGGTTGAGAAGGGAGTGAGACGCGGTTGTAGCCTCTCCCCGACGTTATTCAATCTGTATATTGAGCAAGCAGTGAAGGAAACAAAAGAAAAGTTCGGAGTAAGTATTAAAATCCATGGAGATTTTGTAGGTGTAACTTGCTCAGTGGCGGCGTAAATTCTTGCTCTAAGTTCAGGTACAGAAGCCGGCACAGGAGTTACAAACATGATATCCTTGATGAATCCCCATTTTAAAAAACCGAGTGCTGTCAGGTCTAGGGACGTGGGGGCCATGTAATTGGCGCATCACGTCATATCCATTGATCTGAAAAGTGGTCACAGAGAAAAACAGGGATGTTAGCCAGATAGTGGGGTGGTCTTCCATCTTGTATGAAGTAAAAAGTTTCGTTCTTGGTCATTCTCATCGAACTGTGGTATCAAAAATTGTTTTAACATATCCAGGTATACTATCCCGTTGATGGTTCTCTCTTGGGGAAATAGGGGTCGTACTCTTTGTTCTTGCTCAATGCACAAAAAATGTTCCGTTTAGGGCTATCACGAAATTTTGCTATGTTTGATGTCGATTTTCAATGCCCCAAATCCTTCTGTTATTTGTGTTATAACCTTGCCAGTTAAGTGAAAAGTCGAGTCGCCAGATGAGATGATTTTGTCCGAGAAATCTTCAACTTCATGTAATCGATTTAACATATCCGCACAGAAGTTCTTGCGACCAATTTTATCAGTGTTATATTGCTTGCACGATCGGCGGTCTGTACGGTTTCAAATGCAAACGGTTTCTCAACACACGCCAAACAGTCGTATGTGCGATTTGCAATTCGCGACATGCACGCTGGGTCGATTTCGTAGGGCTGTTGACAGAACGTTATGCCACTCGCGCGACGACGTCGTCAGATGTGCTTGGACGCCCTCATGACTTCCCACATCGTACGGAGTACACTGTCTGCCCCGATAGCTGAGTGGCCAGCGTGACGGATTGGCGTCCTACGGGCCCGGCTTCGATTCCCGGCTGGGTCGGGGATTTTCTCCGGTCAGGGACTGGGTGTTGTGCTGTCTTCGTCATTATTTCATCCTCATCTGGCCCGCAGGTCGCCCAATGTGGCGTCGAATGTAACAAGACCTGCACCAAGGCGGCCGGACCTGTCCCGTAAGGGGCCTCCCGGCTAATGACGCCAAACGCTCATTTCAATTTTACCGAGCACCCTGTTTCTACGAAACATTTATGCCACTCATAAATTGTAGGCCTACTAGGAGGGTCTCTAGCGTTCTTTGTACGGAAATTAAGCTGAACTGTTGTCTCCGACTTTGATGCTTCAAACCAAAACACACAGCTAGCACATTAGGGTCCAGTGAAGACAGTCATCTTTAATGCAACTGCCATTAGCGCTCCTTACCACGTGAGACAAAATTTGATGTATTTCCCTACAAATTGACACTACAATTACCTCTGTTGGTACTACGAATTAATTTGTATGATTTTTCAAAGTTTTAAAATCCTTTTTGAAACACCCTGTATTTTGAACCAACACACGACAGTCACTGGCACCGAGGTAGATCCAGCTTTCATTAAAAAGTACAACAGATCTCCACCCTGCCCTCCAGTGAGCTTGACATCACTAAAGTCGAAAATGGCGGTGGTTTAGTGTCATGCGGGGCCAAGGAGATATACGGACCCTGCAACGAACTTGTGGCGTCACACTGGTTGGCTTGTCCACCAGATTTCTTGAACATTCGGCTCCGTGCAGGGCTCACGGGACATCAATATTTAAGTGAAAGGGTACCCACTAAATGTCTTAATTTTGTCGTGTGTTATCAAAACGTGCATGCATTTAAACACGTAGTTGAGAATTGTTAAACTCTTCTGAAATAGTTGCTCGCTGCTCGTCAGAGACGGTTGCTAGCTCTCGTAAGACCTGTTGTGTCACGTGCTGTGACGTACGCGCCACAGACTGTTATTCTCGCAGGCCACGCGTGTCTCTGTAATGCACGTTGCAGGGCGTCTGGCTCGGAGCTGTCCTTGAAGTATCCGAGTTGTGTTACTGTTACTGTGTTACTGTTACTGTGGCGCCAACAATTGCACAAATTGCTGCTGCAGATTCAGTACGATGCGTCAGAGGCACACGCCGAGAACGATGGTCTTCCCCCTCAGTACTACCACGTGGCCTTCCAGAGCCCGGCCTTGTTGTGAACGAAGATTTTCGTAACAACGTTGCCAGCACTCATGTCCAGTGGCTGAATTCCTGCCAAGACCTTCTGCAATGTCGCGGAAGGAGCATTCAGCTTTTAGTAGCTCTATTTACACGACCCCGTTCACACTCAGTGAGGTGTTGTAAGACATCTTTGTCGACTTAAGGAATTCTTTACAAACCTTTATCTCACGAGGTGTGGTCTCTTAGTGCGCGCCAGAATTTTCTAAGTCGCTCTCTCATGTCAGTTATGGTCGAAGAGTTTTATACATTACCTGCCCTCTTTTAATCACCAGCCCTACAAATTGCGTTATCGCCTTATTTGAGTATTGCTGACATGTGTTGTTGAAATGTGATGGGGTCTCCTAGACTGCACCTAGTGAACTACGCGCCTGTTTTCGTCAGCTCAGTACAAAATGTGTTTGCAAGAATGTGACAATTTCGATAAAATTTTTAGTCAGTGGTTGGAGAATGATGTCAGTGACATAGAACAAGAAGTAGACAAAGAATGTAACGATTTTTCGATAGCCAGTGATCAGAATTGTGCTAGCGAACAAGAGGACCATTCAGAGAAATAACTTGAGGACAGTGGTGATGAGCACTTTTCTGTTTCTCCAAAAAGATTCCTTAAAGTGTTGATTAAGATTAAATGCGTTCTGAGTGGTGGTAAAGAAAAATGTAGATCTGAGCACTGAATGTTAATTTTGCAGCCTTTCTTTTCCTGGCTATTGAGTTCATTTTTCTTACGCAAGTTTCAACACGGTAAATTAGTTTTATGTGAAAATTTGCTTTCTACAGAGATACTATAATTTTTCAATACATAAAATTCAGTCCTCTAACAGTTTGTATATGTGTACTTTTGAAAAATCTTCACAGAAGTATGTGATTTTTGTGTGATACTAAAATGAAATACTGTTGGCTTTATTTAGTGCAATAAAATCGACAAGGAGTATTTTAACAACACTTATATAGTTGCAACCATAAATGTTATACAACATAGACTAAATTTTCAAATGATTTACAGCTTGAAATTTGGTTTAAAGATAGGGGGTTCAGAGACCA
The DNA here is from genome assembly GCF_023897955.1 of Schistocerca gregaria. Taxonomy (NCBI): domain Eukaryota; kingdom Metazoa; phylum Arthropoda; class Insecta; order Orthoptera; family Acrididae; genus Schistocerca; species Schistocerca gregaria. Next base: position 434,475,609 of record NC_064921.1, read on the forward strand.
CATCTTGTAGTATACTTTACAGAAAAGTCACCACGTGAATGAAGGGCCAACATAAACTCACCACGTTCTATCTCAAAGATCAGTAACGCTCACGACGGCTACAGGACGGCTACAGTCGTTATTTAAAGCAAAAGTGATTTGCATTCTCATACTGGTGCTGCGAGAGCCACTCTTATGCTATTGGAGCGAAATCTGAATAGATGTCATCTTTCATATGTAGAAACACGCCTGTCATCTTTCGTTCATGTCAGACAACTCCTTTTTGATGTTGAGATTCTTTTCCGTCAGTGTATATTCGCTAATGAAATTCGTTGATTGGAGAAAAACAGTGGTGTCCATACCTACAACACTACAGGAAAAAATGAGCCTTATTATCCATTGTTAAAGCTATCAGTGGCTTAGAAAGGAGTTCAATATGCAGCAACAAAACTTTTTTGTGATTTACCAAATAACATAAAATCTCTGACAAGTAGCAAAGCAAGTTTTAAATCCAATTTAAAATCATTTCTCTTGAACAACTCCTTATATTCCATTGACGAATTTCTATTTAGAAACTGCTATGGAGTAAAAAATAATAGTGTAGTTGCAGAAGTATGACTAAAATAATAATATGTTCGTTCATGTTGACCATTAAACTGATTCGTTGCGAATCATTTCGATAAAAGAATCGTTCAGATGATCAATGGAACATGTAGCGAAGTTGCGACCTTACCCCACTTTTTTTTCAAGCAACGAACCATTGGCGGTGCGCTACTTTCTAATAGTGTCAATTTCTTAACCGCTGTCCCTTTAATGTGTGTTCGCCATCTGAGTTATCCGAAGTTTTAGCAGATACAGCGTGCAGTGAAATGTGCACTGCCCTTTACTCGCCGTATCAACATGACAAAGGAGATTTTTTTTCGTGGACGTAAGATCTCCTACAACTCTCATCGAACGGCCCCTTAAGGTAGGGAGGTTGTTGTAATGGTTCATTTTATCCTTCAGCATTTTAACTATCGTCCCAGGCTCACTATCACTATTCATTGTAGTTTTACCCACTAATCAAGTCATATAGGCTCCTATGTGTCGACTAAATTCAAAAACCACGAAGTGCTTACTCTAGAAAACGGTCCGTTTCAGGTCAAAATGTGGGTGCTTATGACCTCAGCTGTTTTGTGTCCCAAAGCCTCAACAAACAAGCAAACCGCCCTTCCTTTACAACTTCCCTTCCGTTATACTGGTTGCTGTCAAATGCCGTTCTTCCTCGTGTTGTTTGTTTTTTTCCACTGGAGTACTCTGCAGCGAAAGGGCGTTTGAAAAATCAAACTCGTCAAAGCATTGTGTACCGTCCCGGAAAGGCACAAGGCTGTCTTTCTAGTGATACCGCGTTATCAGAAGAGCGCAGCGGCGTAGCAATAGACGAGAAATCACACGCTGCCGCAACACAGTAACGGCTGTTTAACGCGATCTTGTTGCATAACAATAAAACAACATGCCTGAAAGCAGACTGCTCTGTAAAATATCCCACATACACTGTTCCCCTTCAGGGAAAGATAAGTACACCAGATGCTTTTGAACAGAGAGTTGGTATCCCTTTGAGAATTTAGTTAAAGTAACCACAGATCTTACTCTTTTGCTCATATTATTCTTGCGTTTCAGCAGTACAAGTACAATTTTTTTACTTCACATTATAATTACCGACGCGCTGCATTCAGGGATGATTCGCTGTCGAATAAGTCAATTGGAAAAAATAATGTCCGTATAAGACAAAGGGGCGAACAGCTGCTGGTGATGTAAAGAAAACTTATATCGAGAAACTGTCTAGTATTCTCTCCAGTCCCACAATTTTGTTCGTAACTGCAGAATACGAAAAACAATATAAATATAGCTTTTTGTGAACATTCTAGGTTGTATGGTCGTGGTACATGGATCTTTTTGGTACCATACGTTTCGACCAGAGCTGGGTTGGACATCTTCAGAGTGCTCATGGTACCACGAGTCTTACAAGACCAACATAAATACTTTGAAAAAGGGACGTGGTAGAAGTTTATGCGTGATAAGCAGAGATAATCCTTGTTAGAGATGCGCTTTTACTGTCGAACTAGAATCAAAGATAAAAACTTACGATTGTGAAAAATTGCCTGTCCATATATAACTGAGTTTGATGGCTTCTTCTTTTCTGTTAAAATTACTCCCGTCTCTTTATATTTCGATGACTGCTCTGTACTGCTGTAAATAATCATTCACCACTGGAGATGAATTTTTGGTTTCTGTTATTGGCAAGAATCTTTGGCACGTGCTGAGAAATCAAGGCATAAGGGAAGATAAATTATAGGAAAAAGCAGCAGTCACAATAGGTAATACGAAACACTATACAAGTATTTTGAAACACATGACGTGTTTTCAATTATTGCAACCTGCAGAGCACCACTTGTTCGAGACGTTATGTCGTATGTCTTAGTCATTCTTGTACTATGTTTACAAAACTAGCTGGATAATTTTTAGACTTCCATCGTTCGCTGCTCAGCGAACTTCTTGCTAGTAAAGACACAACAGGAAGAAGTCTCATATACCTAAGAGTGAAAAGCGAGCAATATGATGGCCGCTGCGTAACCTACAGTCCTTTCTACGGTGACGGGTATCACGCTTCACCGTTGCAAAATTAGCTGATGGTGTACACGTGTGTGAACAGCACCTCTTACGCTGCATTCATCTACTGTTGCAGCGAGCTTCAGCGCACTAAGCATTGCCACTGATAACGTCCGTAGCCTCATGAGGTTGGCTGCAGGCGATGCACTTGTTTACAGAAATTTGTTACAGAATGCATAGAGACATACAGATGATCAGTGCCTTGTGCAACGACGCAAATATAGGCAATGTACTCTGGACATAATTGAATGTGAGGTAATATGCGTAAATGGACGAAAAGGTTGCTACGATTCGACTACGCGATCGGAGACCAGTGACTGGAATTGGTCGTACGTAGCCACCAGGTATTTGATAATATCTGTCTGAAACGATGTAAGATGGTACAACCACATACGATGCGAGGGCGTGCTGAAAAAAAAAATGCCTCTGAATATTTTACGTGAAAACTCGTAACGCTTTTTAAATAAAACAATCGTATTAACATTCTATACCATTACTCGTGATACACTATGCGATCAAAAGTATCCGGACACCTGGCTGAAAATGACTTACAAGTACTTGACGCCCTAAATCGGTAATGATGTAATTCAGTATGGTGTTGGCACACCCTTGGCGTTGATGACAGCTTCCATTCTCGCAAGCATACGTTCAGTCAGATGCTGGAAGGTTTCTTGTGGAATGGCAGCCCTTTCTTCACGGAGTGCTGCACTGAGGAGAGGAACTGATGTCGGTCGGTGAGGCCAGGCACGAAGCTGGCGTTCCAAAACATCCCAAAGGTGTTCTATAGGATCCAGGTCAGGACTCTGTGCAGGCCAGTCCATTACAGGGATGTAATTGTCGTGTAACCACTCCGCCACAGTCCATCCAATATGCACAGGTGCTTGATCCTGTTGAAAGATGCAATCGCCATCCCCGAATTGCCCTTCAACAGTGGGAAGCAAGAAGGTGCTTAAAACATCAATGTAGGCCTGTGTTGTGGTAGTGCCACGCAAAACAACAAAGGATGCAAGCCCCCTCCATGAAAAACACGACCACACCATAACACCGCTGCCTCCGAATTTTACTGTTGGCACTACACACGCTGGCAGATACCGTCAACCGGGCATTCGCCATACCGACACCCTGCCATCGGATCGCCACATTATGTACCGTGATTCGTCACTCCACACAACGTTTTTCCACTGTTCAATCGTCCAATGTTTACACTCCTTACTCCAAGCGAGGCGTCGTTTGGCATTTACCGGAGTGATGTATGACTTATGAGCAGCCGCTCGACCATGAAATCCAAGTTTTCTCACCTCCCGCCTAACTGTCATAGTACTTGCAGTGGATCGTGATGCTGTTTGGAATTCCTGTGTGATGGTCTGGATAGATATCTGCCTTTTACACATTACTACCCTTTTCAACTGTCGGTGGTCTCTGTCAGTCAACAGACGTGGCCGACCTTTACAATTTTGCGCTGTACGTGTCCCCTCACGTTTCCACTTCACTATCATGGAAACAGTGGACCTAAGTTTGCTTAGGAGTGTGGAAATCTCGCGTACAGACGTAAGACACAAGTGACACACGCCTGACCACGTTCGAAGTCCGTGAGTTTCGCGGAACGTCCCATTCTGCTCTCTTACGATGTCTAATGACTACTGAGGTCGCTGATATGGCAGTAGGTGGCAGCACAATGCATCTACTGTCAAAAACGTATGTTTTTGGGGTGTCCGGATACTTTTGATAACATAGTGTATTTATATATTTATTTCTCAACATGGTGACCCTGGCGAAGAACAAATTTCTCCCAGCGAGTGACCAGTTTGTTGATACGGGTACCATCACTGTAGAACGTCTGTCACCTCTGCTTGCACCGCCTCATCGCTGTCAAAGTGAAGTTCTCGAAGGCGTTCTCTAAGTTTTTTATTTTTTTTATTTTATTTTATTTATCTTTGCGCTCGTTTGTGGTCCGGCATTGTCATGCTGAAAGTCAGTGCGCTATATATGTGGACGAACCCTTCGCGTTCGAAACTCGATTACAGCACTATGTCTCTCACGCACTGACGTAACCCACCACCAAGTTACACGCTACAATTCGGAGTCCTCTAGAGGCAAGGGCAGAGGTCAGACTCGGCTTTGGTCAGAAGAATTTGAAGGAAGGATGATTGTCACACGAAAGAAATTGGATACAAAATCGTCGTTCTACCAATTCCAGACCATTCTTCGTCAATCTGTGATTCTTGCAAAGCTGGATAAACGGAAGAAACAGAATATATCCAGAGGTGTTCGAATCGTCACGCATTTGATTTGTCAGAGTAAGATTGTCTCAGAAATACTCAAACTGCCATTACAGTATATACGCCTTTGCATGTCTTCGAATCAGTTCTACATCTACATCCATACTCCGCAAGCCATCTGACGGTGTGTAGCGGGGGGTTCTGGAAACATGTTTCCAATATGTTGTCGGTATCTCGGAAGCACTCGGCAGCTTCTCGATGTGTTGGAAACCGCTATCCACGCACTTCTGTTCTACATAAATGAACAAAAAATGTCTTAGCGATAAAGTGAATATGGTCTGTGAGTTTTTCTCCGTCAAATAATCAACTGTTTGATGTCCTGTAGGACAGCTGGCATTGTCATGATGAAAACTGATGCACCGTTTTCTGTTTTTTGCATGCTGATTTTATTGATGACTAGTGTCAAACAAAATATTGTATATGATCTTCATTAACTGTTCTTTTATCCTGTCATGCAGTGATCGCGAGGTGTCCAGTGTAACCAAAGAACAACATTTCCCTGGAATTGCTTCACCAATGAACCACTTTTGTTACTTTCGGCTCATTTTGTAACACCGAAACAGCTAATTGCTTGATTGGTGCCTGATTTCAGGCTCGTACGAATCATCGTTAACACTCCATCTTTCATAGTTGAAAGTTGGTGACCCATCACATCACACGATCCTTGTAACAATCTGTCTCCTGCATATCGGAGTACCTCGCCGAATGTTCGGTCTGTCTTTTCCTTTGTCTACTCCGTCCATCGTCTCGGCGATCTTCCCTGCAATATTTTTGCCTTGGATGATCATAATTCCAAGTAATCCTCCTGTCTTCGAACTATGCACGATTTGTTAGAAACAAATACTGGACAACCTCTTCTCTTGAAGGATTGATTTGTTGGGTCATTTGTCTGTCCATGATATACGCAGCAACCTTCCACATGTCCACATCTCAAAAGCATCGATTCTTTTGCGATCCCCTTTAGTTATTGTCAAAGTTTCACCCCCATAAAGAACAACTGGAAACAGTACCGATTTCAGCACCCCCAGTTTAGTAAGTCCGGTTATGGCTCGGTCTTTCCATAGCAAAGTCAGCTTCGATGCAGCATCCCTGCACAGAACAATTCTACCGTATGGTCTGTGTAGAACCACTCTCCTTATGAACCACTGAGTCCAGGTGAACAAAGTCATCAACTTCATCTTCTGATAGTACATCAGTTGTTGGTAGTGACGACTCACCTCTGTCAATTATCAAGGTCTAAGGCATTTTCTTATTCACGCACAGCACACGTTTCTATCTTAACTTTTATCTGGTAGTTTCTTGATCATGAGCACTCATTTCTACTAACTAGCACATCCCACAGATCTTTCCATCAAACGCAGTCGAAAGCCTTGCTGTAGTCCAAGAATAGTTTATCAGAAACGTCCATTTCTGTAAGCACATTCCACAATTCTTTCCCTCTAACACACTCGAAATGCTTGCTGAAGGCCAAGAAATAAAGAATTAAAGGGGTATTGAGTTGTCTGCATTTCTCGATTAGTTGTCTGACATTGGAAATCTGCTCTCGTGTTCCTTTATTATGCACAAATCCTTGGTGGTTATTCTTCATCTAAGTGTGCTATGAAGTGTTCATGGATGACATTTAGCAAAATTTTACTGGCATGTGAAATCAATGAATTAGTTCCGTAGTTCACATAATGCTATGCGTTCTATTTCTTGTGAAAAGAAATCATTACCGACATGGTCTTGTCTTCTGCCCATGATACGTTATGTATCTACCTCTATACTCGTATTACTAAAAGGGCTAAAACGGTGCGAGGTCTCAGTTGCATGATGTCTTCCCAAGTATTCCAGAGGCAACAACGAGTTGCTTTTCAATATTTCACATAATTATTGAACGAATTTATAATGCTGTCATAATCTAATTATTGAGACATATAACCCTATATTAAAGATTTAAAACAAAGTATTGAAGTTGGAAACTGTGCACATGTCTTGAGACAGCGTAACTCAAGGCTCGCAAATTACCCAGACTATATTCGTCCAGTGATTGAGGGTGAGAGCGCTTAGCGGCTTCGACACACTTTTCAAATAATTACAAACCGTTTCAAAACTTTTTTCTCGCTGGCAGCCTCCACAAAATAATGAAAGGAAACAAATTTTATAGCTTACTACAGTTTCGCTACTTATGGAGTAAAATTTCAGTCTCGATCATGACGTTTTAATTTATTACATCTTTACTGCCAACTCCATTCGCAACATATTTGCAGACAGTATCAACATATACCACTGACGTTACGTGCAAAATTATTTCATTGTGCCATGTAGAGTTCAGGTAACGTCATACACGTTACGTCATAAACATTGAGGTGCATAAAAAAATTAGCGTTTCTTAACACGGAGTGCGATTCTGTAAACAAACGGTGGTGGCGGTGGCGTATTTTGCATTTCCTCGCTCAAATTTCTTAAGCATTTCCATATTCTAGTCGATGCAAACCTGTTTATGAACTACAGTCAAATTGTGCGGAATCCCTGGGGAACAAATTTTATAAAACATGTAAGAGTCACTCTAATATAAAATTACACTTTTTTTCCCAGTTTCACTCACAGTCACATGCGCAATCAAACTATCTCACATTCTTTAATGTAGCGTTAGTATGCTCAGATGTTATAAAACTTTCTATTACGTCACAAATAATACAAGAGGAAAGCTAGACGAATTACAAAGTGATATGTGCCAGGTTGACCACTTACAAAGAAACAAAGACAAAACCAGCCATCCTGATTTAAAAAAAAATAAAAAAAGTGGTTCAAATGGCTCAGAGCGCTATGGGACTTAACTTCTGAGGTCATCAGGCCCCTAGAACTTCCAACTACTTAAACCTAACTAACCTAAGGACATCACACATATCCATGCCCAAGGCAGGATTCGAACCTGCGACCGTAGTGGTCGCGCGGTTCCAGACTGTAGCACCGAAAACCGCTCGGCCACCCCGGCCAGCCATCCTGATAACACATTAAAAGCTTCTTCTTAAAATTTTAGAGAACAAGTCGGACGTTTTACAGCACCCTAAAAGTCGTACCACAATGGTGTTACTGTCAGTTAAACAGAGGGCAAATCTGTCGGTACATTAGCTGCTGCCCACTTGTCTGATTATAAAACACAGTCAACTAAAATGTGGTGCACTGTGAACCGTACGCCACAAGTACCACACATTGGAGGGTTCTCTCGCTCGAGCAAGAAACCTTGCGTTATACGCCGTGTCTTGGGCGAAGACTTTACTAGCTGCGGCCTATTATTTGTCGCTTCCAGCCAGTTTTCTTCCCATGTACCTCAACAGCATGTAGGGTGATGGTGCGCTGGCCGATCTCATAATCGCGACACGCCTCCTTGGCTACTATGTCCTCCATTTTGTTTTGTTAATATCCCTGTGTTCAGCATAAATCAGTTCCACATTAACGAATTAACATATCTACAAAGTTTCACTGCCATACGATGATTTCATCCCTCACTGAACTTCCACGAGCAGCTGCAGAAAGCCACCTTCTCCCCAGCCTTTGAAAGTGGAGAAGGGCGTCGTGGATACTGTGTACTTCTTTATCTGCTGGATATAAGTGTTGTAAAGAGTTAAGGTCACTCAGTTGAGAGTTGGAACCGAGGAGGAATTTAGTAGGCGCAGAATCCCTCATCTGCTCTAGTGTTCCCAGAATCGCGTACAATCCTGCATGGAACACATTGAATTCTCGAGGTAACCGGGTCTTGAGGACACGATCGGGAAAAACAGAACAACGAAAGGAGTACCCCTGTTTAGAACCATCCGTGAATACGGCTAAATACCAGATCGTTGTAATTAAAGTGGAGCCACTCACAGAGATCTACCGTAAAGTAGGCTGTAATTATTGTTTGGCAGGTAAACTTGGTAGATACTCTAACGCGTTAATGCGGAACTGATTTATTCTGGAAAAAAATTAGTTGCCAATTTGGCTGCCAAGTGCAAATTTAGCGCTATGAATGCAAGAAAGATGTATAGAAATATTTCCATGTACAGGGCGAACATTATCAAGCCGACAAACTGGCGGGGACAGATTTCTTGACTGGAAGTGGAGAAAAGAAGATACCGTGAACATGTGTCCGGATATGGACGGCGTGCATGCAACGACAAAAATGGTCTCGGAACACATTACGGTGCTGCATCGCATTCACGTCACAGCAGATCTTCTAAGTGGCCTCCATGGGATTACGTGTGATGGGTACAGTAGCGGTTGTCGTGCAGGATACACATAATCGTACTTTGGCATGCATCATGTTGGCGGGCCCTTGGCTGGTGTTCGTAACAGGATTCTTCTCGATACCCTGTAGAACCTTGTCCTTCAATTTTTGTGTACGCACGCAGTCCGCCGCCTCCCTGCGCGTTCGTCTGTCTCAAAGGGCCCAAGGTCACACACACACACGCTCACAAAGGGCTTGAAATGTTGTGTGACGTGGTTGGTGTCTGTGAGGGTACTTGTTTTGATATAGCCATGCTGCCTCTCGACCGTTTCCATCTGCCTGACCGTACACGCACACCATTTCGCCTGTTTCCCGACATGAATTCCGGTCGATACTGCTGCTTACACTATGTTGCGTCTATCACACAGCCTGCAACACACTAGCAAAACGCAGCACGCATTAGAGGAAGTCATACGCATACGCAATCGCCATCTACCGTAGCAATGATGCTTTTCTGGACACATGTTCATAGGACCTTTTTCCGTCCATTTCCACTCAGGAATCAGTTCCAGCAGTTTGTCGGTGTTATTATTTTCACCCTGTCCCTGTATAATGAATTAAGGACGGGACGTGGGCAAAAAAACGTCAAACAAGTGAGAACTGCGTCGTGGGGCCATAATCACGTCGGGCCAAATCCAGAATAACTTGCGGACCCCGTGAAGGTACGGGATAAGGCCGTGAAAAATAAGACAGTTTATTCACAGTTACGCAGCGTGGTTTCTTATGAAATGGATATCTCTGGGACTTGCAAAGAACTACGATTTAATGAAGTGATTTAACATTAACAAATATTATCGAATTATAGAGATAATTTTAACTATAAAATAACACAAAACGGTACTTTTAATAATCTATATGAATATCACTCTTCAAAGGTGTAGAAGGAATTGTCCGTCAAGAGCTTTTCCACCACGTTTCACATAGTACGATATTTAGTAGTCTCTGGCAAGTTGTTGACTGTATGTTCAGTACTTAACCATCTATTGGATTCCTTTCTGTACTAATGTTATGCCTCTAGGTCTTCGTAGAGATTGTTTTTGGCCTTAGTATTATATTTATGCATATGCATTTTTTGAGAAAGGATAAAAATTGATAACGACGAAGGAAGTTAATGAACACAAGTATTGTAAAGCAGATGTCAAAATAACAGGAGCATATAATAACAGGAAGCAACAAATAATCTTTATATGCCAGAAAAAGGCATTGGCGCAAACAGGCATCGGATCTTGCGCTAGACGACTCTTCAGCCAGGAAGATCCCCACAGGTTGTAAAGAAATATTTGTATTGAGGAGAAATCAACCACTCTAATATTCATAATTTTTTTCTGTTTCGTTTTGTTCTTTGTGATACCTTCATTGCCGATTGATCCATAGTATTTAATTTGTAGTTTTGGATATTACATAGATTACAAGTTCCGATTTCATAATTCGTTGCCTTGAGTTTTATAGCAACTTATCACTTGACATTTGAACCGGGACCCCCTCCGTGAATTATGTAACTTAGTATTGATACCAAATGTTGTAAGCTTCTGTTAAGTCTAGAGGTGGGAACAGACCTTCAGTTGCTTAGTAACTTTGACAGAAATTGCGGATTAAGAACTGTGCATCTTCTCGCGCTCGGTTTTGAAATTTCGTAATTGTCGTCTGCTGTGGGTGTCGTCTTGGCAACACGGTCGCTCAGCAACATTGGTTACGGCGCGCGTCGTTAGTCAGTTGTTAATGCCCGCACGTGTTTGAGCTTAGTGCGCGAAAGTTATTCGTCTTGATTCTGTGAGTTAAGTTTTGTCACCGAAATGGATGAAGGGTACAAGGAAAACAGCGAGTTCTGCAACTATCGGTCTCCGCTGTCTACTCGGTATGCCTCGAAAGAAATGCAGTATAACTTCAGTGACATGAAGAAATTTTCTACCTGGAGGAAACTGTGGATATACCTCGCCAAGGCGGAGAAGGTATGTAACACTGCATTTGGTACATTCACTGTGAGTTCTTATTTGCCGTTCAGCATTGCCAGACATTGGATATGCACCGGTAATTTTAGGTTAGGTGTTACCGATGTGAATAATGGATTTTGCGCAGTGCGTGTGAGTTGGATAAGCTTTTGTTTCTGAGAACTTAACATTTATATGTATCTCTGCAAGGCTCAGATACAGGGAGTATTTACTAGTAGGCTACTGCTACTGCTATTGGTACATGTCATAATTCTAGTGTTTCACTTAGCTCCATCATTTGTCATGTATTTATTGTTGAAACTGAAAAAAACACTGGTATCATAAAATTTGTGTTGTAGTTTCTTACAGTTACTCGCTAGTTGCTACATAATATCAGTCTGTCAAGAACAAGGAATAAGTTGCGGAAATGATTCATTTTATTTTAAACGTTTGAAGCAGTAGCGAGTTTTGTACACATACACATACACATTTGTATACAGTTCACTCACTTCCCTTCTTCATTTGCATGGTATATTTTAGCAGCTTGCTGCACATTTGGATTCATAAAAACAATGAGAGAGAAAAATAGCGGCAGAAATATTTCTAATGTCAAAGCACATAATGTACTGTATATTCATTTGCCTATGTATATTCTGTGATACAAGAGTATATTGTTTGGAAGGAATGGTTGCCACTTTATAAATTTGCTTCTTCTTGTAGATGAAGAGAACAATAAGCTTAAGTACATACTCTTTCTTATTAAGTATAGTTTTCTTTCACATATATGAAGAGTCAGCATAGGACCTATTTAGTTCTCTGAATCTCTCTCCACAGGAATGCTCTGGGGCCAAGTATATAATGCACCTGGTTTCTCCTGCCTGTAATTTCTCTAACTTCAGTGTGTTTAGAGGGCCTGTGTATCCCATTATTATTTATTTGTACTTTATTGATCTCCTGTCTTCAGTTTTGTGGAAGGTACAATTTGATATAGGACTGTGATCTACATTCCATAGCATATGTGGTGGAAGATACATGCTGTAGCTAATGGAATTGTTTTTCAGCTTTTGTATTGGTTACTGTTGTTAGTACAGGTCTGTGTGTATCTGGACATCTCTAATTTTGCACACATTCAAATGTGAGTTCATTGAGTTTGGAGAGTGCGAAGCTCTATGCAATGCATATGATCTTTCTTGAACTTTAAAGCTAAGTGATTTCTTCTGGATTTCTGTGACGCCCTTGCATTGACTTGCAGAACAAGGTGGCACTGTTGTTAAGCCACTGTACTTGAATTTGGGAGGAATAAGTTTTTAGTATTCATATGGCCATCATGGGTTAGATTTTCTGTGGATTCCTTGTACTGGTGTATGGAAAGGACTTTGAAAAAACTCTTCCCCATCTTTACCCTATCCAGTCTTGTGGCCTTGAAGAAAAATGTACGGAGTTCTTTTACTCGAAAAATATGTAGTCCCTTGCATACCTTATTATTTGCATCTTCTTCCAAACATATTTGTTGTGGAATTATATGGTCTGTTAATGGAAATGCATTATTTTGTTGCCCCTCTCAAATGTCTAGTTACAAGAGTACTAGTAATTTTCTGGCACTTGTCACATTGTTTAATTATGTTTGAGTGGCACTAAGATGCAGTATGGAATGGGATGACCACGTGTATGCAGTTGCAAGGAAAGTAAATGCAAGCATTAATTAAACTGCATTAATACAGTTTGTCAGCAATGGATGCAATATACGTGTGTGACAAATTCTACAGTATTTGTTTGCCATTTGAAGACCTGATCTAGTAGGCATGTCACTAGACATCAAATAAATTCAAACACATCCTTCTAAGCTTTAGTTGGTTGCTTTAGGCCCTCCAAAAGAGTATTGAAAGTACTCAGCAAACATAAATGAGAATCTTTAGCATAAAGAATAAATAAACATATTGTCATGAAAATTTAGAGAACTAGGATTCAAGGAATACTGTGTGACAGTTGTACTGCATCTATCATTCGTCTTATTTACATGTCATGAGAGTAAGGTAAGAGATATATGGAGGCATACCAAGAAATGTAAATAGCAAAGTTCATCCTCCTCTCATAAATGAATGAAATTTGACAGAAGATCTCCGGTATTGATACGAAGTACCCTACGGTAAATAATTTTGAACAGTTTTGCTTATTGACAAAGCTGTGTAATGTGCTTGGAAGCTCAGTTGCTATGTATTCCTAAATTTTAATTTCATTGGACTCCATATAATCCTGTTGTGGTTACCAATTGTTGAATACAAACAGTGGAGGAAAGGATTAGTTGCAAAATCTGTCATTTTATTACAGCAGATCTAGATTTCAACTATTAGGCCTACTTGCTCATCTTCAGTGCATATAGCAGGTGATGTTAGTCCAAAGTGTTACATTGTAAACAATATTGTTTATGTTTACTACTTGATAGTTTGTACAAATGTCACCTGTTGTTATATACACTGAAGGTGACTATGTAATAGCTGAAATCCAGATCTGCTATAATAAAACAATGGATTTCACGACTGATTGCTGTCCTTTTCTCCACTGTCTATTCCTAAATTTGGCTGTATTCATTCTGTGTATTCTGTAGATCTTACCACGAAGTAGAATGTTCAGGTACTTGAAATAAGTCATGTTGTGCACTAGCAATAGATAGAAGCTTTATGAGGTTTGATCCCAATGAGAAGCAGGTTTGTCCAGTGACTCTACTTTACTTTATTTCATGTAGTAATGTTGCTGCTTGAAGTAGAAGGAACTGTTTGAAACTAATTGTCAACACTGTACTTTCAGAATATTGAGATTCAAACTGCACAAGAAGTTGTTGCTTCACCAGCTGTATTGAATAGTTGCTGCTTATTTCCTAGAGCTAACCAGAATTTACAAGACTACATTGATAGTTATCAAGGAATAACATTTATCTAGATAATGTAAGAATAAGGGCCTACTTACAGAGTAGGTAACATGTATCGTGACTCCTTGACTGTAGATAACCAGATAATTTCCAGGAATGCCTAATGAGGTGTGTTTTTAATTTTATTTTAAATTTATATGGCTGATTACAGATTGTTCCTAGTAGGATTCCTTCTGACAATTAGATTGCTATCACCTCAGATAGCGTTTGAGAAGTCCTGCATCATACCATAATCCAGATTTCATATTAAGTTACATTTATCATCATATCTAGTTGAGTGATAGCCAGCAACTTGAAATGCAAAGAAAAAATTGGTTTAATTTATAATTAATCCTTCATTGGGTTTCAAAATTTATGTATTATTCGGTTTCTAGGAACTCTGATGAAATTAAAGTGTGTGATAGGACTGTCCCTGTGTACATATAGTGAAATGTTGGTGTTGAAGATTAATGAAAGGGAGAAAACTTTGTCTGGTCAACTTATTGTAGGCAACGCTCTAACATTATCAGCTTGACCTTTTATGTCATTCATCTTCAGTCTGTATTGAAGTATCATCAGTTTAATCGCACCCTCTTACAAGTTTTTTAGATGTTATCTCCCTAAATTTCAATTTCCAATTTTCTGCTTTCTGCCATCATGAAAATGTATGCACACAGAAGTTGGCTTCTCTTCACAAAATTTTCTTTACTGCTAGGTCTACTGCCCAGACACTTTTGTTCAGCTTTTGGATACTGTGAGAAAAGTGCCCAAAATTAACTCATTACTTACTGTATTTTTATTGCTGCCCATGTACAATTACAGGTGATGTAACAAAGTGTTTACTTTTGTAGAGAGTTCACTATTGTTACAAAATTTCTGTAACTGTCAAAGACTGAGGAATTCGTAAATTTGACAGAGTTCAGAGCCTGTAGAAACAACCAGGAGATGGTCACACTAACAGCATTAAAACATTATTAAAACAGAGGTTGACATACAAGTAGGATCTCCATAAGAATAGGATGTTTTTGTTGGGGATGTTCTTATTATTGATACATATGAATGTGTTAAAAACTTGAAAATACCTGACTACAGTGTGAGTGTGTGAATTTCATGGGGGCATAAATGTCTTTAGGGAGCACGCAACATACAGAAACTGACAACCAATCCTGCCCTTTTCCAACTTAACAAAACCTCAAGATACACTGCAGATTAATCTGGCAGAAGTACAGACACCCATGACATCCACTAGATCTATGTAGGTTCAGTACAGAACATGATCAAAGCTATTGTTACTCAGTGGGTTGTAATCTCCACTAGACAGTGTATTTGCTTAGCAAAAACATGAGCCAAATGACTACCCACAAGAAGTAAATGGCATACTTTTAACGAAATACACAAATGACATCCACAGCTGAAATGTACAAATAAAAATATTGGTGATACCATTTATGTAGTATTGTACACTTCAAAGAATATACCCATGGCTTGCATTGTTCAGTAGATTTTATATGTGTTGCAAGAACTCTTAATGTGCCTTCAACTTTGAGATACGTCCTCCATTCTTTTCAATCGCATACTATGCTCAGTATTCTTACATACCTACTGAGCCAAGTCCTCATATTACACAGGGGAGGAGTGGGATTCAAATTCCTGTCCAGCCATCCAGGTTAAGGTCTCCCTAGATTATTTTAGGTGAATGCTACAATTGTTTCTTTTAATTGTTCTATAGCTAAATCCTCATTGCATTCTCCTCAAATAGTCCTGCTGTTTATGAGATGTAAAAAGTTACTTCTTTCATATTACAGTGTGTAGTGTTTGTCTTCAACTGCTACTTACTGTTAGTACTATCTGATGCACTGTATATAAGACACAGAAGGACATGAAATATAATTATTTTCTTCCTGAAGGTTCTATGAAGTTCTGTGTATTCCTGAAAACTTCGTAAGCTGGGTCTTTTTTTTTTATTATTAGAGTGAACTTTAATTCAGATATAATGGGCATTGTTAGCAAACAGTGTAACAACCCAAAATTATGTTTTTTAAAAAGTACTTGTGGTGCATGTAACAATACCAAATAATCAATGACATTGTATTTAAATTATCAGTTTGTTGTTCATGAATTCTCCCTACCCAGTAGTACCATTTCAATATCAGATTAATGTTTAGCTCCTATTTCAGTTGACCTGTAATGTTGTCTTTAATCCATTGTAGCTTTTCATTCCCATGTAGTGGGGAGGCTGGACATATATGGTAATTCTAATCAATGAACCAATATCATAAAATTATCATCATTCATTGTAGGTTCCAGCTTTTTAAATAATTAATAGAATGATTCCTAAGGAACTGATGATGTACAAAAGTTTCTACTGACTTGTTTCTGAACTGTTGGTATATGTAAAACGTTATTAGCTCTTCCTCATAAAATTGCCATACCTTATTATGATTTAGAATAAATGTGGTATGCACATTTTCTTGTGTCCATGTCACTGGCACTAAATGTAACACCTACAAGCAGAACTAATGAGAGTTGACATTGATGGACAAATTACAAAGCCCCGAGGGAAACGGTGTGTCACTGTTCTTTATTTTCAACCATAATTTGCTGCATTGGAGAAGATAATAACTCTCCATTTTTGTGTTACATAAATATGCAGTAACCCACTGTAAATGTGCTGCCCCTAATGCAATTCTTACCAAGTTTTTTAATTACAAGGTGTGATTTATTAAGTTAAAGACTCTGGAGTGTCACAGAAGATTCCTACCATTTTATTATTCTTGTTTAATCAGCTGCTAGTCTTCTCAACAAAGTTATTTGTACACATATAGCATATTCTTCTTGTTGGAAACCAAACTAGTTGTTCACAATAAACTCCTGTTTTTCAGTAACATTTCTTACATATTTTTGACAAGGTAGAAAGCTAAATATAGGCTGTTAATTACCTGTATCTTCCTTTGACCCTTTATTGAAGAATGATACTATTTTTGCTGTTTTAGTCTCTCTCTCTCTCTCTCTCTCTCTCTCTCTCTCTCTCTCTCTCTCTCTCTCTCTCTCTCTCCCCACCCCCCCCCCTCTTCCTCCCCCTCCCCCTTTCATAATTCAAACCTGGATTGTTTTATGTAATTTTGCATGCTAAATAATATTTTTCACCACCAATTGTGTCTTTCACATTGTTCGTTTGTGTCTTGGTTGTGTTTATTTCTGACGTCCCTTAGTATCGTTGGTTTTTATTTGCTTGATCTTAAGTTAGCTACTTGAATGGTACAGTATCTAGATTCTGCTGCTTATTAGTTATTAGTTTTCCATGGTTTTACCAGAAGAAACAATAACATTGACAAAGTTCGGTATTTTTATAGACTACGTACATTCTTTTGTATTTCTTTCTTACTTTAATCAGGACCTCCCTATTCTCATGCTATTCCTTTTCCCCTCCATTGTGGAACATTTCTGGAATAGTTTTGGGAATGTGTTCTTAATTTTCCGTAGCCTGACATCAGAATGTGTCTTAATTTTCAGTAGGCTGACATCAGAACAATCCCTCCACTGCTTTTTCTTTTTTTCTTCGTTCTATATCTCCTATTCTTCCTCCACTGCTGCATTTGAGGTTCCTCTTTGTTCCTGTGCGCTCCTGAAGGCTGGCCCACATGTTTGCGGCATAAAAGGTGACTGGATAATGCGTAATTTCTAGCCCTTTGCTGACAAGTGGGGTTCTCACGTATTCCCTGGTACAGGTCAGGCCCTGGGAGGGGTGATTGCCTGAGCTGTTACATTCCCAAATTGTCAGTTGGTCCATCTGTTAGGAGTTTGGGCGGAGTGATCAGAGGTGTGAAAAGTCACCTAAGGTGGGTGATGAACCCACCTCTGAGGGAGATGCTGCCAATCATGGGGGATTTTCTCACCAGGAGCCAATCACCACCTACTTAGTCTACATCTGCTAATTGCAAGCAGAACAAGGCTAAAGACTCCAGTACTCTTCAAACTGCATCTCGATTCCTCGTGGTATCATGTACTGAAGGAGGTCAGTCCTTTGCTATGTTTAATCCATTTATTATTCATAAAGATCTTCATGCAATTGCTGGCCCTATGAAATGCTGCTCTTGTTTATGCAATGGCACTTTGCTTTTGGACACTATTGTGATTCTCAGGTGCAACAATTGCTTGCAACTTCACTCTTCCACAGCTATCTTGTTCATGTCAAGGCCCATCAAATGCTGAATTCTTCGCTTGGTGCTATTTTCACTAGGCTGTTCAATGGTCTGACAGAGGGAGAAATCCAAACTTGCCTCTCTGAACAGGGCGGTACTGCAGTCCATCGGGTGACGAAAAAAATTGATGCATTCTTCGTGCTTATGCGCACTCTTTTTCTCGTTTTCGATAAAGTAGTGCTTCTGTCAAAGATCAGAGCCATCCTTGAAGTCACCATGGTCAAACCATACGTTCTAAATGCAATGTGCTGCTACCTATGTCAACATTACAGCAACTCTCAAAACCCAGCCAAATGGATTACTTGTGATAGGGATGCTCATGAGGGCGATTGCTCACCTCCACCCGTCCATTGTATCAGTTGGAATGTGACCATGCAGCCTCATCCCGAGAATGTCCCATGTATCTTGATGAGCAGGCCATCCAGGAGATATGGGGGAAGGAAAGCAAAGGTGGTGAAGGGTTCACTCCCATCGGGAAAGTGGCAGGTAGCATGAAGTAAGTTGCTGGAGCAATAGCCAAAAGTGAGCTCCAGGAGGTAAGGACACTACTCCAGTTTCTATCTATCAGTGTAAGTTTATCGACCTTAGCGTGGAACTTAGCAATAGTACCTTTCTGTACACTGATGGCTCTTGAACTGACCGTAGTGTTGGGTTTGCCTTCATCATTGGCACTGACCATTTTGGTATCGCCTTCCGGAACACTGCTCAGTTTTTACAGCAGGGCTCTGCACCCTGTATCAGGCGACACAGTACATCCAGCGATACAGGCTTTTCAATTGTGTCATCTGCTCAGATTCTGTTAGTGCCCTTCAGAGCCTCTGTGTGTTGTACACAGTCCATCCCTTAGTGCAATGGGTCCAAGAAAGCTTCCATGTGTTCACTCGTGAGGGAGCCACTGTGATGTTTATGTGAGTCCTTGATCACATCTGTCTGATTGGAAACAAGGCTGCAGTAGTCCTACTTCGACCTTCTAGTTCTTCCATTTCTTCTGATGATTTCCGAGTTGCCATCTGTCAGCAGATGATGTCACTTCGGCATCATTTTAACTAGGTTGCGTATTGGGCACTATCTTCTTAGCCCATTTTATAGCCATTTGCATTTTCCTGTATGTTTGCAGTGTTCGTTTAGTGTCAGTAGAAGCATTACCTATTAGAAAGGATGGTATGCAGAATTGAGATGTTTAGTTACTATATATACATTTTATATTTATTGAACTTTGTTTGTAGATTGAAGAAATACTGTTACTAGTGAACAAACTATTTTTCATAACTGGACAAACAGGGAAATAGATCTGTTAGGAGTCAATCTATCATGATACTTGGAAACCACTCTAATATTCAGTACCTTGCACCACAAATCACAGTAAGAGATGTCTTCCGTGTGAAGCATAGGAGAACTTCAGGGAAATTCATTATTCTGTCATTCAACAACTGATTATTAAGCACAGTTCATTAACAATTTGAACATCAAGAAATAATGTGACCTTTCTCAGTGAGTATTCCTTAACCACACTGCGCACAGAAGTTTCATTCTGGGTCATTGGTAGTATCCATATGTTGTATACTTTCTTTGGGGCCATCATGAACTGTTTGTGTTAACACTAAGAAGGTGAGTGCAGTTTACGTATGTCACGTGCATCACGTTCACATTGTAAACCTGAGACATTTCCACAATGTAGAAAACACACGGGGAGAGGCCTCAGTGACCGTATAGACCAGTCCCTTAAAAATGAAGCATACTTAATTGCTTAATAAGAGGTTATAATCATAGATTAATACAGAGGACTAGATTACAAATCCAGTGGTGCTAATCTCAGGCCAATTGCGTGATTAATCAACAAGTTGGAAAACCTAATTAGCACATTTGTATTACCAGTTTTCCTTAGTGTTTTTGACCTACTGATGTGTTGCCTAAGTACAGGACTATCAGGTGATAGCGCAGATTAAGATTATCAGCTGGTAGTTAATTTAAGAAAACCACAAAATGGTGTAAGTCAGCAAAAGACAGGACTGTTACACTATAATACTGGCCCCAGACATGGCAATGTGGAAAGAGACTTTTTTCTCACAGAAGTGCTCTTTTGTTGCCATCACATGGTGACCAATCTAATTGCCAGTGTGTCTCTCATCCTCCCCCCTCCCCCTCAAAAAGAGCCGCAGTAGCAACCAATGCTGCACCACCTCCCTGCTAAGGTTGGCTACAGGAACTACTATTCCTCAGAATAGGGACCCTGTTGTGTTTTCTTGGAGGCCAAAAAACCACAGGGTGATGCTCCCCAGCTCTCATTTGATTGCAGATCTTGTACGGTGCTCATTCGTGTGCAGATTCACAGAGGTATTGCTGAATAGATGGTGTGGAAGTTACTGTCATGTTACTTAACATGATTTGGTTTCTATTAGTTTAGAACCAGTTGTGTCTAAAGTCTCGCCAATAGCATTTCTGTCAAGCTGCATGAGTACACACTTACCTACTTTGTCCAGAATAATTTTGCGAGAGCACAGCATGCATCACGAGCTGCCTGCTCAATGTAATTAGTGATGCTGATTGGCTAAGAATTGTTATGCTTTATACCCTTTGGGTTTGCATCTCATATTCCTCACACCAAGCATGGACTCACTTGTGTGTTACTTCTGATAGTTTGTCACATCTACCTACATAAGGCTCTATATGGACTAGACTACTAATTATTTCATGTTCAGTTGTTTTTTTATGATAGTTGTATTTCTTGACAGACAGTCTTGCCAATGAGCAGTGTGCCCCTACCCCCACCCTGCCATACTCACTGCATTCATTTACTGCCTGTCTGTAGCCTCCCCCTTTCTCTCAATTATTCCTCCCCGTGGTCCAGAGACAGACGGTTTGCAAACAAGACTTACTTTCACTGCTACTTAGGAAGCAGTAGTGGACTGGACAGTTCATTCGCTCATTAACCCATTTAAAAATAATTCAAGGTGACGAAGTCGTAGCCCAGGACCTAAATGACAGGTGATCAATCTCTGTGTGAAAGCAGCTCCACCTCCTGCAGTACCCTGCATGATATTGTACCATTTAAGGCTAAATATATTAAAAGTTGCAGGTTGCCTAAAAATTATTCTATGAGAGAATAGGAAGTGTGTTAGAAACAACAACCTATTTTTGGAATGTGTCGTAAATCCACATCAGTTACACAGACTAGGTCCTAATTCATCTTTGTCTTTGTGGTTCTTGGCACAAAATGTACATTGATGGCAGTAGAATCGTTCTGTGGTCAGCTTCAAATGCTGGTTCTCAGAGTTTTCTCCATAATTTTTCATGAAAAGAACATTATCTTCCCTCCAGGGATTCCCATTTGAGTTCACATAGCAGTCTCCATAATACTGCTGCAACAAATCTCAGCATACCTCTGAATTACTTC
The DNA here is from genome assembly GCF_023897955.1 of Schistocerca gregaria. Lineage (NCBI taxonomy): Eukaryota > Metazoa > Arthropoda > Insecta > Orthoptera > Acrididae > Schistocerca > Schistocerca gregaria. The sequence continues at coordinate 434,497,194 of NC_064921.1, forward strand.
AGTATCTTCCTTTAATTTGACTCAGTAGGGATCACAGACATTTGCGCAGTACTCAAAAATGGGTTACACAAATGTTCTGTATGCAGTCTGTTTTTAGCTATACTTTCCTAAAATTCCTTCAGAATACCAAAGACTACCATTTACCTGTGCTACTACTTGTCTTACATGCTCATTCCATTTCATATTGCTTTGCAATGTTACATCTAGATATTTCCTGAATGTGTCAAACAGAACACCACCAGTCTGTATTTAAATATTAGAGGGTTATTTCTTGTTCTCATCTGCATTTAATTGCACTTCTACATTTATAGCAAGTTGCCATTAATCACATCAAATAGAAATTCTGTATAACCGTATTATGGAAAAGGATGGTTGCTACTCACCATATAGCGAAGATGCTGAGTCGTAGGTTGGCACAACAAAAAGACTGTCAGAAAGTGAACTTCCAGCTAACAAGGTGTGTGCATGCGCGCGCGCGCACACACACACACACACACACACACACACACACACACACACACACACACGTGTGTGTGTGTGTGTGTGTGTGTGTGTGTGTGTGTGTGTGTGTGTGTGTGTGTGTGTGTGTGTGTGAGTGCGCGTGCGCGCATGCACACACCTTGTTAGCTGCAAGTTCACTTTCTGACAGTCTTTTTGTTAGGCCTATCTGCGACTCAACATCTTTGCTGTATGGTGAGTAGCAACAATTTTTTTTTAATATTGTTAAACTCCATCCTGGATTTTCCATTGCAGAAATTCTATCAAAATAATTTTGTATCCTGCTACAGTCATGTAATGATGACACTTGAAGCACGAGTCTTAAGTAGCACTTTGTGGATGAGAATGAGTCGTTTTAGTCCCTAATTTCTCAGCTCGCTGCAATCTGTTTTTTGTGTTGATTATAGCTGCTATAAAGAATTGAGTAAAATTCTTCGTAGGTGCATGATCTTTCCTGTTTATGTGGTATTGAAATAAACTGCAGATTAATCCAAGCTGCTTTGTTTCATTCTTATATCTCTTGTAAACCATAACTAGAGCTGTGCTTGGTGTTCGTCTTCATTGATTGCACAAAATAAACTGAAATCAAAAAGATATCGTTCTGTAAGTGACCTACATTTTTTTACCTGCTGATGATAATTTGTAGGTTAGCATCAATACTGGAGCATTAGGAATTATTGTACACTTTCTCTATCAGTCCATCATCATAAGTTACATGCTAGTTTGCCACAAAGAACCAGTGGTAATAGTATGTAACAGTATTTTACATGTCAACGAAGTTCTGAAAGGTTCAAGCAGTTGTGTTTAGAGATGAATGTCATTTATAGGCAAGATCAGATTGAATTAGTTTCAGTTTTCGTTGCATGGGCCCAAAAAAATGAGATGATCCTTGTGGATGTGGAACATGTTAGAAAGTATAATATAAAAACATAAAACATTTGAATATAATACTTACTAACCTGATAGTTTATCAGGAGATTGTGGAAACAGGTGAATGCAATGCGGTAAACTGGAACTGCTAATATTTACAGAATTAACATGCTGTCAGAATCAAACACTGTTATGGACTATTAATAAATTTATCATTAAAAAATTTTAATCTTGACTGTTGTGACCAAGTGCTGTCAGAACTGAAACCTAACAGATATTTTTACTTAAGCTGGCTTAACAGTCTGTTACGATATTCATCTATGGAGTAGAAGGAGTTGCCTGTCAAAAAATCTTTCAAACTCTGTTGAAACTGTGCTTTATCTGAAACCAAGTTTTTGATGGTTGTTGGCAATTTATTGAAAATGTGTGTTCCTCAATATTAGACCCCTTTTTGGACCAAGATAAGTTATTTTAGGCCTGTATGTAGATTGTTCTTATTCCTAATACTGACACTATGTATTGAGCTATTGGTTGGAAATAGTTGTATTACTTGCAACAAATTTCATTAAGGAATAAATATACTGAGAAGCAGTGGTTACAGCACAAAGTTCCTTGAACAGGTTTCTACATGATGTTCTTGAATTTACACCACAAATGATTTTTATCACATGCTTTTTCACCCTAAAAACTTTTGCTCAGTTTGGTGAGTTGCCTCAGAATATAATCCCATATGGCATAATAGATGAAAGTATGCAAGTTTTCTTTATGTTTATATCTCCTGCATCTGACATAATTCTCACGGCAAATACAGACTTGTTTAGCCGCTTAAGCAAATTCTGTAGTATGCTCTTCCCAATTGACTATATTATCAGGTTGTATCCTAGAAATTTAGCACTGTGGACCTATTCGATCTGGGTGTCTTCGTATGCTATACTAATGCTGGAAGAAAATCTCTTACAGGTTCTGAACTGCATATAGTGGGTCTTCTCAAAGTATAATGACAGTGAATTAGCTTTAAACCACTTATTAATGTCTGTGAAAATTTGATTAGCAGCTGTTTCTAAATCTGTACTTGACTTGCTACTTATTGCAATGTTTGTATCATCTGCAAACTAAACAAACTTAGCATCTGGCAATGTAAAATGATACATCATTAATGTACACAAGAAAGGGCAGTGGACCCAAAATGAAACCTTGAGGAACACCACATGTCATTAATTCCCAGTCAGATGAAGACTGAATGCTTACTGCACAGGTATTTCGCAATAACTGATCAATAGTTTGATTCTACCTCTTTATCCCCCTTCTTGCAAAGAGGCTTAACTTCAACATACTTTAGTCAGTCTGGAAATGTTCTGTTCATAAGAGATTGATTACACAAATAACTTACGATAGAGCTCAGCTCACATGAGCACTCATTGATTAACTTCGTTGATATGTTATCATACCCACTGGAATGCTTAGATTTTAAGGATTTTGTGATGGATGCTACTTCTTTGGGAGACATGTCATATCCATTTTACTGAGGTTATTTTTAAAGACGGGTCTCAGATACTCCGTTGCACTGTTCACTGAAGGTGATAATCCCAAGCTGTCAGTAACAGAAATGAAGTACTTGTTTAAGAGGTTTGCAACATTACATTTACTTTTTATTACCAAAGTCTCATTTATTTTTAGACCTATCTGTTCCTCTTCCTTTCTGGCCCCACATGTCTGTGTTTTCACTATATCCCATACAGTTTTTATTTTGTTGCTTGATGTCATAATCTTTTCTTATAATAAAGCTGATTCATTTTATGGGTTACTTGCTTCAATATTTTACTGTATTATTTGTAATCCGTTACAATTATAACATCAGAGCTGTTCCTAGATAGTAGACAATGTCTCCCTTTTGTCCCACATGATACCTTTATTCCTTGTGTAATCCACAGTTTATTTTTTGACTAGTGTGTGGTTCTAGTTACCTATAGGGGAAAACAATTTTCAAAAGTGGAGGTAACTTTATTAATGAATGCTTTGTATTTTCCATTTGAGTCAGAAGTATTGTAAACGGCTATCAAGTTCATGCCTTTAAGCAGTTTCCTGAATTTCTCAATTGTTGACTTATTTATTACCCTCCTGTACTCAGATTTAATAGATTTTTTATCCTGACAAGTTTCAACATTTAACACAAGATGCTGCTTGTCATGATCAGATAGCTTGTTCACTAATGCTTTTGCGATGTGTCTTTTTTCCCTCGATTTGTGTACAAAGATATTATCAATGCCAGTCTCTGAGCATTTACATATCCTAGTAGCAAAGTTCACAGTAGGAACTAAGTTGAATGATAGTGCTACTGACTGCAATAATTGTTCACTGACATAGCTTTTCAATAATTTCACATTAAAATCACCAGCAACCACTGTTTTCTTGTTTTTTACCATGAGATAGGACAGCAGAGTGTCCAGATTTTTTATGAAGAGGTTAAAATTTCCTGAAGGTGATCTGTGTATACCTACTATTATAAAGGACTTCTTATGAAATACTATTTCTGGTGCACAAGCTTCCAAGTGCTGCTCCGAGCAAAATTTATTAATATCAACATTCTTCGAATCAAAACAGTTTCTGATAAATATGACAGCTTCTCCTTTCTCCACATTTTCTCTACAGAAATAAGAAGCTAACTTGAATCTTGTAACATTTAACATAAGTTTACCAGAGGTCACATGATGTTCAGAGAGGCAGATTATATCAACTGGTTTGCTCAACTCAATTCTTCAACACAAATAAGCAACTCATCAAGCTTACCCCACAGTTCTCAGAAATTCGGATGCAATAACGATAACTGATTTTGTGCACTGGTTGAATTACAACATGATGAACCTAATTTTCCTGCCAATTTTTGAGTATCTCAACTTTCAATCAGAGGCCGTCTGCATGAATTGTGTACATTAAAATTTGCTTTCTGGCTGCCTGTTTTATCAATGTGAATGTCATTTTCAGCCTGTCTCTGAATATCTTTTGTTTCTGACCTCCCTCCTTTAAAAAAACTGTTGATCTGTCACTTGTAACCACTGATACTTTACCACTTGCGACAGTGCCCCCCCCCCCCCCCCCCCCTTAAATTATTTGCTATTAGACCAGACAGTTTTCTCTTCACTTTCCTGTTGAGGTGAAGGTCATGCCTAGTATAGTTCCAGAGTCAACAGGAACCACACTGATATGAGTCAACAGGAACCACACTGATATGAGTCAACAGGAACCACACTGATATGAGACCCCATATCTGATCCAAGCAGCCGTTCCACTTCTAAATTAACTTTCCTAACAGAAGAGTTTAAATGAGGCCGTTCATGGCGCCTCAGAACAGACGCAAGCCCAACACCAGTATGTCTCATTGCTGAAGCTGTTGTTACCAGGTCACTTTCAATTGAATAATCAGGATTCCTATCTATGCACTTGCTTACCCCACTCACTGTTACCATGGTGTCTTCCTTTGTGAACCTACAATCTCTATCACATGACCCAGACTTACAATAGGTTTTAAAAAGTGTGATCTGGTAACCTGGCTCTAGTTCATCTTGTAATAGTTGGCCAACACCTCTATCATGTGAACTAACTAACAACAAAACTTTCTTCTACAGCTTTTTCTGACTTTGTACTTTTCAAACACTTTTTGAAGGTTTGTTGTGTCCTCTCTACTCATACATCTATTTGTGGCTCATCAGTTTCCAGCTGTGACAACAGATCAAACCCTTTTTCCACATTCACAACCACACTGTCTGGGAAAGTCCTATTCCTACTTCTTCTATAACCTGTTGTCACTTCGCACCTCTCTTTTCCCCTCTCCCCCCTTAACTTTTCCAGATCTTGTTTCATTGTATCTAGTTTCGCCTGAAGGGCAATAATCTTCTCCTCGTGTTCCTCTATCTTCCTATCCCTACAGCAAATCCTACACAACCAATGAGCCTTATTTATTTCCCCAATTCCCACACCGCTACAGTCACCCACATTAAAGAAACTGCAACAATCCTCACACCACACCCCAGAACTAACAATCCTACGGCAAGTCATACACTTCTCACTCATGGCAAACAGATTTTAGCTTTAGTCTTAGTTAAAACATGAATAACTTTGTACATTACTGAATTAATATATTAAATTTCTTAGAAAGTTTAGGCCTAAAGTTAGGATACTAATTCAAAACAAAAACTATATAACCTGTATTCCTTATGTGACGAAACAAAATGTAAACAAAGAACTGAGCCTATGCTATATATACTTTCCACTTATTTCGGAACTTTTCACTTCGGTTACTTACTAGAGAATCAAATGGATAGCATATGAGAGTACTTTAACAACACAAACTTTACTTTATTGAAATAATCACATAACTTACAGTATATCACAGCATAAACAAATTGTAGTCCAAATTCGCACCTATGAAATGTTTTCTTATTTTAGAAAATGTGCAAAAAAATGTGAAACCTTCAATTGCTAGTTTACAATATGTATTAATTTACTTAATTATGATGTAATATTACCTCAATTAATTGTTATTATTCAATTAAACACTTATCTTAATGAGAGCTGTGAATGAATGTGCATGACTCACCATATCTCATCTTCAGATCATTTCGTTTGCTTAACAGGGTAACTAGTCATAACAGAACTTTTAGTTTCACTGTTGTGACCAGTTTTGATAGAGGTGATAGCCTGTATAAACTAAAGTTGCCTACCATTGAGAACCTTACAACTTTTGTCACTGTATGTCAGCTACACAACAGTGCATATAAATTAGAAGTAGTAGTCATTTTTCCACAAATATAGCTTACTAAGGAACTACTTGCATCACTAATAATACAAGCAGGTCTTTTGTAACCACAGTACTCAGAAAAATCAAGATTTTTTTTTCCAGCTTATATCGTGCACTGCACACATGAAAAACAAAGTAGTTATATACTTAGGAAATTGAGTGCAGGGGAACAGATGTGGGGCTCGTGCATCATTACTTGTGGCAAGGTCATAGTGGAGTTGGTATCCATTGCCTTCCTCCTACCTGTTACAGAGTGTCAAGTGTGTAAAAATATCATGTGGTGTTGGATTTTGTGTTGTTACGGGTGAAGAGAGGAGGGATGGTGAAACCTGGTGTGACAGTTGGACTACCCAAATGCTGAGCATGCTGCACAGTGTGATTTTTTTTTTTTTTCTCCATACTCGCAAGCCACCTGATGGTGTGTGGCGGAGGGTACCCTGAGTACCTCTATCGGTTCTCCCTTCTATTCCAGTCTCGTATTGTACGTGGAAAGAAGGATTGTCGGTATGCTTCTGTGTGGGCTCTAATCTCTCTGATTTTATCCTCATGGTCTCTTCGCGAGATATACGTAGGAGGGAGCAATATACTGCTTGACTCTTCGGTGAAGGTATGTTCTCGAAACTTTAACAAAAGCCCGTACCGAGCTACTGAGCGTCTCTCCTGCAGAGTCTTCCACTGGAGTTTATCTATCATCTCCGTAACGCTTTCGCAATTACTAAATGATCCTGTAACGAAGCGTGCTGCTCTCCGTTGGATCTTTTCTATCTCTTCTATCAACCCTACCTGGTGCGGATCCCACACTGCTGAGCAGTATTCAAGCATTGGGCGAACAAGCGTACTGTAACCTACTTCCTTTGTTGTCGGATTGCATTTCCTTCTTCCAATGAATCTCAGTCTGGCATCTGCTTTACCGACGATCAACTTTATATGATCATTCCATTTTGAATCACTCCTAATGAGTACTCCCAGATAATTTATGGAATTAACTGCTTCCAGTTGCTGACCTGCTATTTTGTAGCTAAATGAAAAGGGACCTATCTTTCTATGTATTCGCATCACATTACACTTGTCTACATTGAGATTCAATTGCCATTCCGTGCACCATGCGTCAATTCGCTGCAGATCCTCCTGCATTTCAGTACAATTTTCCATTGTTGCAACCTCTTGATACACCACAGCATCATCTGCAAAAAGCCTCAGTGAGCTTCCGATGTCATCCACCAGGTCATTTATGTATATTGTGAATAGCAACGGTCCTATGACACTACCCTGCGGCACACCTGAAATCACTCTTACTTCGGAAGACTTCTCTCCATTGAGAATGACATGCTGCGTTCTGTTATCTAGGAACTCCTGCTTGACTTAAATGTCTACTTCGCAGCCTGTGCCATCTCAGTTCTCCCCATCAGTAGATTTTTCTGAATTGCATAGGTGGGAGCTCTCCTCTGTTCTCACAATCCCTCTGGCATCAACTTTCACTAGTCCCTTCTTCCATCTGACTAACCTCTCCTAGCTTCCAGTCTAGCCCCGTACATGCCTTTTATTCTGCCAGTGTGCCTGTATAGCCCTTGCCAGCATCCACTAGCAGTACTAGCATCTTTCCCCACCTGTACCTCACAGAATCCCACCCCACTATAACTCTTCCGTACACCCACTACCCACTCCAGCTAGGTTGTTGTCACTTCAGTTGCAGTCAGGCCTTAGTGCGCAGAGATGATGGTCTGCAACACAGCATCTCTTCTATGTGGTAAGTAGCTATCAATCCTTATATATAAAACTTTTTTCAGTGAAACTTAGATGTTGTGCTAAAGTTGAACTGTTACGGTTTATGGAATGTCGTCAAGAATACTGCTTAGCATACCCCGCGCAGTTTGATTAAAAGACCTTTTCTATAAGAAAAACTGCCACTGGGCTTGGGATTTAGGTGTGTGTGTGTGTGTGTGTGTGTGTGTGTGTGTGTGTGTGTGTGTGTGTGTGTGTGTGTGTAGATGAAATAAGAGTAATAGCTAAAAGAAATGCTGAAACAATGACAACAGCAGATTAATGAGGTTTCAGTTGTGTGCAGGTATCCAGAGTTTGGATTCTTGTCATTAATTGCTGGAGGTAAATGCTGGGATGGTTTCTTAAACAAGATTGTTGTTGATTTCTTTCCTTCATCATTATCAAAATGAACATCTCAATCTCTAAATATTCTGTTGGAGTCTGTTGTTTTAAATAATAGAGAACTTGAAATGAACACAGTGTTCAAGATTAGCTTCGTCATACCATCAGGAAAAGTATTGACTGAGCTGTGGAAGAACTGAGATGGGGGCAGTTGTAGAGTTATACCCATAAAAATTCTATGAGGTTGTGTATCATGGAGATAGTAAATCATGATATAATCTTCTGGCAAGTTAATAACATTGCTCTTTACATGACAAGTCTAAATACACACTGAAACCAAGCATTGTATGTCAAACCTTTAGAATTGCGCGCACACTTGTTTGTTTGTGTGTGTGTGTGTGTGTGTGTGTGTGTGTGAGAGAGAGAGAGAGAGAGAGAGAGAGAGAGAGAGAGAATATTTATTGCTATCATGCATGTGCAGAATTCATTTGAGTTGAGGTTATTGTCCGACTTTGTCGAAACCTAATTCTCAAAATTTTAATAGGTAGATGTTCATTCTGCACATTATTGGCCATACTATGTTCTCTTCAGGTATGAAGTACTTTTTCTCATTACTTAAAAATGATAAATTCTTGAGTGTAAGTTCTGTGATATACTTGACAGTACTTTAATCACATTTTGTGAGTTGACCATTTCATGTCAAATCAATTTTAAATATCTAACCTACTGTTACTACATGCCTAAGCAGCATGATTGACTTTACTGCCCTTTCTGACTTCAACTAGTGATACCATTCGATTAGTACTTTTTTTTTTTTTTTTTTTTCACTACATTTTTAAGAGTTCTTTGTGTTGTTGCTGTATACCTGTATTTTTGTCATTCATATACATTTATATGGCTACTCTGCAATTCACAATTAAGTGCCTATTGTTGCTATTCATTTGTTCATTTTTATTGGACCCTGCTATCATGAAACATGTTCAAAATGTGGGCTACTCCATGGTGACAATACTAGCTGGCTTAAACAGTTGTGCAGAATGTTGAATGGTAGCTTTCTTACCATGTTTATTAATCTACATCAGTGATATTTAACAAATTAAATTACATTTCTTTGGAATGGTATTGTGTCAATACTGAAGAAAAATGTCATCTCAATTCCATTTTATTAATATTCATGTGTGTTTATTATATACTAAAATTGTATTTTTGCTATTGTCATGGTTAGTTTTATGCACGAAATACAGGTAAATCTCATTATACATGGTAGTTATGTATGCAAAATTGTTGTACATACAAAATTTGCGAAAATTGTGATTTCTTTTATATGTAAAATATTTGCTTAGGTTCTCTGTTACTCAGGTATTAGTTTAAAATGGCCAAGTTTCTTACATCATTGTCAATGTATTTCAGTGGAAATTCTATACACTTACAATTTAACACTGAGAGACACAATAATGCACTAAAAATATTTTCCTCAAGTCTCTCTGTATCATAAATAGCCTCAGGATAATCTACTTAAGAAGAATCTGATGATGCTATTGTCAGTTCACTTTCCATGACAAATATCCTCACATGGAAATGCTTTGCAGCTGAAGTGCTCGCTAGGTACCTGTCATTTATTAGAAGTTCCCACTGCTCTGCAAAGAAATGTTTAATTGTCAACAATTTTGAAAGATTTTTTATAACAGTAGGTCTTCGGATTTCTATTCATTTCATTAACAAAATAGTCACTGAAAATAGCAGAAGTCATCCAACCATTTTTTATCATATGCAGTGAAGTCCCAGCCTGTTCTCACCACAAAGCTTTAATTCACTAAGATCTTCAGAGTGATAGATGGTTTTAATTTGCAATCACTGCAGCATTTACTCTGCAAAGAAGGGTGCATTATTCCTTGCCAGCCTTAAATCTTGATGCTGTTCCTTCTTCAACAAAAATGGGTGTGTGTTAGGCATCCATTTCTAAAATAAGCCTTCTTTGCAGTATAGTCTTTTTCTGCCACAGTTAATTTATACCTCTTTTGAAAATTCATCTGTTCCAACTTCATTTACTGCAGCTGCCTCTCCTGTCGTTATAATATTGTGAAAGCCAAAACAGTGCTTGATGGGATCAGACCAACCTGACATTGCTGAGAAAGGTGTTGGATCATACTCTTCTTTTGTTTAATCTGCATACAAGATTTTGGCTTTAGCTTAAACAACAGCTCCAGAGGGAGGCACAGGCTGTTGGTTGTGGTATTCAGTCTAACGGCTTAGCATTTTTTCCATTGTTTCCATTGGCTCTGAGCAAGGTTTTTTTCAACCTAGTCACACTTAACTCAGTTGAAGATTGATTCCTCATCATCGTGCCTAGTTCTCACAATAGGTCCCAAAGTACACTGAATGTCAACAAAACGCCCATCTTTCTTACAATGATCCAGAACTTCTAACTTTGTTTCTAATGAATACTGTCTTGGTACATACTCCTTTCCCTCAACAATCACACATTCGTTCCTTGTACACAACATTTGAAATACAGACCCTCTCCAGTCCAAATTCACAGCTCTGCTGATCTGAACTGATGATTCATGTATCGACAACCACAACAGAAAATTTGTTGAGCTGTAGTAATACATTACTGCTTCTGCTTACCCATTGACAGGTGCTAGCACTGGACTTAAAAATAAAATCGTGTATATGAGAAAATGTGGATAGCAAATCTACATATTGTCACGTAGAGGAAGGTGTAACTAGATGAATGACAAACATTAACTTCACTTAACGAAGGTTTATTCAGCACTTGCACATACAAGAGTGCAGAGCGAACTGCGTCTGGCCAGAACACATTTGATATATATACAGCTACAGAACATTCCAGTACAATGCTTCTTGCCATTTGTGGATACTTCTAGAATGTACTCAGACCGAATACAGAAATCAAAATTTTTCAGTTGAGGTGAGTTTCGAACTCACAACCCTCCGTGCAGCGACTGCGCTACTCAGCTTTTTCTGCAACAATATAATGGGATCTACCTGTATGTCTTTTGTGCTAGATGTTTACCTAGAAACATTTTAACAGCATGCAACTGTTGGAAACTCAGCTGTCTTCCATCCTGGTGTTGCTGAAGTGACGCAGCTGCCATTTCAGCCAACCATGATTGCTGCGAGGCCTGTACGGGGCCAAGGAACCAGTTTGTCAGCACATGCTTTGGAACCTTGGCATCACACTGGCAATGGTGGAAGCAGTTCCTTCAGTTCAGACACATCGGATCACAAGTCTTCTTCTTCTTCTTCTTTAGTGGCGTTTACACCCTTAACAAACATTCCAATGCCTTGTTTTGTTTTGATGCTTCCTCAGCAGTCACAGTAATACTTTGCATACCCATTCTGCGTAAAGCATTGTAGGCCTATTGAAACAATGTTTCTCTGTCACTGTTATCCATTCTGTTTCTTCTATTACTAAATTTACCTCATTTCAGCTGTCTAGTCAAATAACTATCGGCCCTGATTCTCATTCAGGTAGCTGTTTATGTGAACAGTCTTGTTTGCATGTTTTTTTTTTTGTGTGTATTGTGTTCAATGAATGTCCATTTGTTCTGTGTGTGTACTGTAATTAGAAGGTAGTTGATTTTTGTTTTGTACTCACTACGGAACTACAAGTTGTACATGTACAGGTTTTAATGTTTCACTATGGAATCAATGAAGAATGTTGCACAATAATTTTTTTGCAAAAATGTGACAAATGATTACAAGAATTTGACTTCTTATAGTATGATACGAATTCAAAAATTGTGAAAATATTGAAGTAAAACATTAATCAGACCTCTCAACATCATGAGTATAGTTTTTCACAGTATTTTTCTGCTGGGAAATTCTCTTCACATAGTCCGGATGATGAAAGAATGTGTGTGTGTGTGTGTGTGTGTGTGTGTGTGTGTGTGTGTAGGTAAAGTATGTGCAAATGGTTGTATGTACCTTTTGTCAGGTAGCAAAGCTCAGCAGTGTATAATAGCACTGTATGCTTTTAATGAGATATATGTGATCTGCAAGAGATCATTACATTATTAGTTCTTCAGTATACATGTAACTGAAACTCTGCAGGACCTGGAATCAAAATAGTTTAATTGATTGCAGTATTTTGTTCAGTAATCACATCTGCTTGAAGCGTTATGCATTTCCTTGTAGTAAGATGCAAAGTAGTGCAATCTCTGACAAAACAAATGTACAGTTTTATTAGTTTTCCTGTAGTTATGGGTACTTTGTAGGCATAAATGTTGGGCATTGTTTTATCCTCCATGACTTTGTTTGCTCTATAAATGTCAGTCAGTGGTTGAATCAGTTAGTGTGCTCATGTAGAGGGTGACGGCAGTCATGTGAGTTCACCATTAGAAAATAATATTAACCTTGGAAAGTTTTAGCGTTTTATTATCATTTGTTGGTAGTTGGGTTTTTATTGTTGTGAGGCATGAATAACTAAAAATTAGTGCATCATAAGAATAAGAGAAGTCTTACATATTAACACTGAAGAAGATGGTTAAGGCTCTGTCAAAAGTTCTGATCATCTTAATGACCTGATAATTGAATGATGATAAACAGCAGAAGACGGTGATAAATGAGTGATACGTGCTGAAAAACATTGTGAGAAGTTTCTTGACCCTTCTTTTTATCATTTTAAAATCCATTATCACCACTCTTGTACCGAAAATAATCATATAAGAAGATCCTGAACTTTAGTTTCCTGTTGATTACAAACTAGTGAACTGAATTAATCATTGCATACACTATCATGCATTCCAGTAGTACCAGTTATTTCTTATACTAAGTATATATGCCCAATGACAGACAAAGAATTGTTGTGAAAGAATTGTTATTCAGTCACATTAATCTGTTTATTATTATGTTCAGTAAGATTTAATTTGTAGTTTAAGAAATCCTTGTAATTTCTCTTTGTTAGTAAATAATTTAGAGAAGTGCTTTAGCTCATATTTATTGTGCATGGTATCTTAAGTAACAACTTAAAAAAGGAAAGTAGTTATTTATGATTAAATATTTGTACTTTTGAGTAAAACATATGTTTCTGGATTTTTTGTAGTGGGGTGTCTCCATTTTTACACTTTTCAGAATTGGTAAAGACATACATTTAGAGAGCTTATTTCACAATGCTTCTCTGTGATAAACCTACTAAGAATTTTCACACAATCATAAATTATTTTCCTTGTTAGTGAAGAATGAATTATCATGTTCTGAGGAATTGTAATGATCCCAGACAATTTTTGATTCCATACCATTGTGAATTAAGATGGCTCTCATGCAGTGCAGAAAAGTGAAATATAGAGTTTAGTGTTTGTAACATATAGGGCTTCATTTTAATGGCATTTGATCTGAGTTTAAGTGTGGCAACTAAACAGATTTTTAAAAAATAAGCTGTTCTTTTGATATTGTAGTCGTTATTTGATTAAAACTTAACATGTTTTATATTTTATTCCTTTGTAGCATTCTAATCACTATTATTCTGAATAAAAGTTTCTTTAACATGTAATATCTGATGCTATAAATCTTCTTTTCTGAGACTTAAATAAAGAATGAAGATTGAACATGGTTATCAAAAAGTAATTGTTGTTGCTCATCAAGAATGTATCTTCAGTCATTTTGAGTGTAGTGTGAGTTGGTGCATTTATCATCATCTTGTGTTATAATGACTGATTTAGATATACACTTCGGTTCTCATGAAAAAAGTGTTCCATTGGCTAAAACATGTCTTCATTCTATAATGCAATTTTAAAATAAAGAATTCTTGATTTATTATTTAAGTGTGAACACAGTATTGTTGCTGATTTCTGTAGTGTGTGTCTCAACCACAAATGTTGTTAAGTGGAATGTATTTTACATTGGAAAGAAAGATAAATTTATTCTGAATAAATCTGCATTGTCATATTATTTTATTTTATTAAAAAACATTATAAGATGTGATGAAACAAGAATAAAATTGTTGAGATATCACAACTAAAAAAAGTTGTATGAAAATATTGTCACACACACAATAATCAGTGTACATTCTTATGAAATAACTAGATTGTTAGTACTGCGGGTAAGGTGCAATGTCCTTATAGACAATAATAGCATCAGCAAGGAAAACAAAGGAGTTAATCACTGCAGTAGCACCACATGCCATTGTTACTTGCAGGTGATCATCAACCCTATTTTCAGCTATCAGAATTCCACCAGATGCCCAGTTCAGGACCACTCCCACCAGAGAGAATGATACATCCTGCAACAAATTTCACTAGTTACGCGTATGCTATCATAGTATAGTTGTGTCGTATTGTGCTATTCATGCTGTTCATAAAAAAAAAATGAAATTATATGTGTACACTCAATTACATTTTAATGAAGACGTAAACACGAAGAAGGAAATTGAGTATAATGAGAAGTAGCCAACTCTGACTTTAAATAACGTGTACAAGAATGTGAAAAGCAGATTGTACAATGGACACCTATATTTTGTATCATATGCAGTTACTATGTCACAAACACAGGCTACACAAAGGTTCTTTTAACAACTGAGATTCCTGTCACAAATATTAAGTCGTCATCAACATACTGATTTCCTTCTGTGACATCATGAGAACTGCAGCATGTTGCTTCCAGACATTCATGAATCTGTCAGTAAACTGGAATGCAACTCGGAGAGCACAACATAGTAATTTTGGTTTAAGGTCATGTGAACCTATACAGATCCATCACTTTGCAGGGTTGAGTGGGATACTCAGTCATTTGGGGTAAAGACAAGTTGGACAAGTTGTTTCTTTCTGTTGGAAAAACTGCTTGTTTGAATTTTGTGGGCCCAAATGCTGTCTAAAGTGATACTGTCGAGAACTAGCCTTGCTGATGTGTTATTAGGTGAAAGTGGATATACGTGGTTTCTTTAAAACCTGGATATGAGATACCGCTGTGCTCGAATGACTTTTTGTCATTGTTAAGCCCATTTTAAATTGTCTCATATACTGTCTTAACACAGGAGGACCAAATTGTGTTCTTGTAGTGTGTCATGTTATGTAGCAGATGCACTTGACAAGAAGTATTACGGGCTTTATCAGTTCTGTACGCCCTGTATGAGAATAAAATCTTCAGAAGTATACGTATGAGTGCCAAATATCACAGTCAAAATGGGAATGGTTCCACCTCTTACTGTCAAGATTCCCTCATTACTTCTGTCCTAAGGCATCTCTTGGTTTACGTTGACTAATAATTTGTCCACTTAATATGAGTCAGTTTAAAATTTGTTTTAGTTTCCCTGACAAATAACTGGGAATCCAGAATCCTCATGGTTGTCTAATTATTTCATTTCTGTCATGTGCACTGCAACAGTGGCTAGTATATCTATAGTAATATACACAATTTTTTGCACTAAGGCATAACAAAGAAAGGAATACTATCAGTTGAGAAATGAATTATTGCCTGTTATAAAAACTTAAGAAAACATATGCCCCAAGGAAAAGGGGGTGAGTTGATTGTTTCCATTCTGCAGAGTCTTCAGTGCAATAAACTATTGTGCTGGTAAAACATTTGGTGGGGTGTAGAACAGACAGTGGACATTAATTAGGAGACGTGGCAACCAATGAGTGAGACTTGCGTGACGATACTGCTGCACAGTGTGCAGTCTTACTGCATGTGGTGAAGTGACTGCTGCGGTATGGGTTGATACATCAGTAGGAGGATGAGTAGATGCACGCAATCTTTTAAAATTAATTGAATGGAAATTCAAGAACTGGAGATGATTATAAATTTTGTTTGATATCGAGTACTTTAGTCCAGTCATTGATCTTTTGAGGATGGAAATGTAATGATAAATGCTTGCTTAAAAGTAAATGCAGAGGCTAGCCAAGCCTGCAGGTGACGTCATTGTATTTGATCGCAAACAGCACTAGCAATGCCCTCAAGATGTTGCAAGTGTCAGTTGTGGTCAGAAGAGTGTTCTCTGTGGCTGTGAGTGAATTTCACAATGCGCCCACAGCCACAGAGTAACTGAATTTTTTGTCAGGGAAACCGCAACAAGTTATAAACTGACTCATATTAAGTGGACAAATTATTAGTCAAATGTCAACCAAGAGATACCTTACTCACTCCTGGTCAAACGTAATGAGGGAATCTTGGCAGTAAGAGCAGGAACCATTCCCATTTTGACTGTGGTACTTAGCACTCATACGTATACTTCTGAAGATTTTATTGTCATACAGGGTGTACAGAACTGATAAAGTCCATAATGTGGGCAAATTGTTGGTGCTCATATGGTGGGTGCTTCTGTAACAATGTAGCCAAAGTGTTTGGTGTTTCGTTAGGTACTGTATATCAGAGAGTTATACCACAGACAGGGAAAGTGGAGAAACATCATTTACTAATTCACAATGCTGACAAAATTGTGTGCTGAGTGGCCATGATGGCTGTTGTTGGAGGGAATCAAGACGACAAATAAGAGAATGATAGCTGCAAAAGTCACTGCATAACTGACTGCTGCACTCACGAACCCTGTCAGCACCAAACCGACATAAAGGGAGCTTCATTAACTGGGAATTGCAGGGCGAACTGGAATTCCAAAACCACATATCAGTGATGGAAATGGCCGTAACAAAAAACCATGTAGCCAATGCCATAAAACCTGTATTATGGAACTATGGAAGAAAGTTTTTTGCAGAGCTGAGTCTTGTTTCATGCTGTCCACAACTGCAGGCTGAGTTTGTCGGGCATATACAATCCCAAGCCTACAATGCAGATTGCTTGCTGCCAAGAGTGAAACATAATGATGATTTTGGTAATGATATAGACAGCCATATCGTGGCATTCCAAGGTCCCCATGGTGACTACAAGGTAGCATTACTGCCAAGTACAGTGTGACGGTTTTGGCTGATCATGATTATCCAGTGGTACAACATTTGTTCCCCAATGCTGATGCTGTGTCCCAAACCAAAAGCCCTGTTTACATGCCTCATATTGTCCAGGACTGGTTTTGTGATCATGAGGATGAATTGTTACATCTCCCCTGACAACCACAATCACCAGATCACACATCTTTCTCTCCAAAGTAGGCCACAAAGGCTTGATAGTATTGGGATTGTTATCCACCTCCATCATCATCGCCTGAGCTTGCCACTATTTTTCAAGAAAAATGGTATAAGATTCCCTGAAAACCACAAGACACCTGTATTTGTCCATTCTGAGAACTTGAAGCTGCTTAGAATATCAATGGTTTTTCTACACTGTATTAAGCATTGTAATGCATTGTGTTTGTGGTGTTTCCATATTTTTGTTCACCCCATGTATACACTGTTATGTGTGAAAGCACTGCAAAGATGTGTAAATGGGTAAGATTTCAGATGGATCAGTAGGTACAGAAGGTTGAATTCTCAGTTCATCCTTGGATTTTTTTGGAGTTACTTATTATTTCTTTCATCTCTGCCAACAATTTGTATAAGGGAAAAATGGCCGTTCGCAATGTGGTTTGAAGTTAATGTGAAACTGTTGGTCCTGCTATAACTGACTAATATGCCCATTCAGAAGTCAAAGCAAGACAAGGAAGGAAGATCAGGGTTTAATGTCATGTCGACAATGAGGTGATTCACAGAAAGATAAGGGCACGCCACTTCCAACAGGGCCATTCCTAACAATTCACCATGGTGTTACACTTTATCCTCTTGTTGATGAGAATTTTAGTCATAAAATAGAAAATTTCTGCATCTGGCAATAAAGGTGAAAAATTATTTTCTATTTTCCCCTTTTTGGTCAATTAATTTTGTCTGAAGTATTTCAAATGATTGAATTCCATCCATGATGTAAGATTCAGGAAGATCTGTAAAGCACCCATCGACAATTGCCTTAACCACTTCATTGTGATGGAAACTTTTTCCTTGCACAAACTTCTTTATATGTTAGAGTAATTCACACGTAAGATCCCATAGCTTTCCTGTTGCATGCACCCAGACTTGCACAGTATAGTTTGTAGCAGGGCATGGTGGACTTTCAGTTTCATCCACAGTACCAAATCAGCACAAAATAATTTCATTGGATTCTTTGTAAAACAGTCCAAATTTTTGCTAGTAAATTTGTATTTGTATTTTCCTTTGGGACACCCTTAGCGAATGCAGCATCTGTATCAAGTGAAGACTTTTTTATAGTCAGTGGTGTGTTTCTTGTTATTCTGCTAAGCTGGTATTTCCATTTTGTGCACAATATGTGGAAGAACGACCCAGTCATCTTATTCAAGTGTTGTTGTTGTTGTTGTTGTTGTTGTTGTTGTTGTGGTTGTCTTCAGTCCTGAGACTGGTTTGATGCAGCTCTCCATGCTACTCTATCCTGTGCAAGCTTCTTCATCTCCCAGTAACTACTGCAACCTACATCCTTCTGAATCTGCTTAGTGTATTGATCTCTTGGTCTCCCTCTACGATTTTTACCCACCATGCTGCCCTGCAATAGTAAATTGATGCCTCAGAACATGTCCTACCAACCGATTCCTTCTTCCAGTCAAGTTGTGCCACAAACTCCTCTTCTCCCCAGTCCTATTCAATACCTCCTCATTAGTTATGTGATCTACCCATCTAATCTACAGCATTCTTCTGTAGCACCACATTTCATATCTTCTACTCTCTTCTTGTCCAAACGGTTTATTGTCCATGTTTCACTTCCATACATGGCTGCACGCCACACAAATGACTTCCTGACACTTAAATCTATACTCGATATTAACAAATTTCTCTTCTTCAGAAACGCTTTCCTTGCCATTGCCAGTCTACATTTTATATCCTCTCTACTTCGACCATCATCAGTTATTTTGCTCCCCAAATAGCAAAACTCCTTTACTACTTTAAGTGTCTCATTTCCTAATCTAATACCATCAGCATCAACCGACTTAATTCGACTTCATTCCATTATCCTCATTTTGCTTTTGTTGATCATTTTATATCCTCCTTTCAAGACACTATCCATTCCTTTGAACTGCTCTTCCAAGTCCTTTGCTGTCTCTGACAGAATTACAATGTCATCAGCAAACCTCAAAGTTTTTATTTCTTCTCCATGGATTTTAATACCTATTCCGAATTTTTCTTTTGTTTCCTTCACTGCTTGCTCAATATATATACTGAATAACATTGGGGAGAGGCTACAACCCTGTCTCACTCCCTTCCCAACCGCTGCTTCCCTTTCGTGTCCCTCAACCCTTATAACTGCCATCTGCTTTCTGTACAAATCGTAAATAGCCTTTCGCTCCCTGTATTTTACCCCAGCCACCTTCAGAATTTGAAAGAGAGTATTCTAGTCAACATTGTCAAAAGCTTTCTCTAAGTCTATAAATGCTAGAAACATAGGTTTGCCTTTCCTTAATATAGCTTCTAACATAAGTCGTAGGGTGAGTATTGCCTCACATGTTCCAATATTTCTACGGAATCCGAACTGATCTTCCCCGAGGTCGGCTTCTACTAGTTTCTCCATTTGTCTGTAAAGAATTCGTGCTAGTACTTTGCAGCCGTGTCTTATTAAACTGATAGTTCGGTAATTTTCACATCTGTCAACACCTGCTTTCTTTGGGATTGGAATTATTATATTCTTCTTGAAGTCTGAGGGTATTTCGCCTGTCTCATATATCTTGCTCACCAGATGGTAGAGTTTTGTCAGGACTGGCTCTCCCAAGGCTGTCAGTAGTTCTAATGGAATATTGTCTACTACTGGGGCCTTGTTTCGACTCAGGTCTTTTAGTGCTCTGTCAAATTCTTCACGCAGTATCATATCTCCCATTTCATCCTCATCTACATCCTCTTCCATTTCCATATTATTGTCCTCAAGTGCATTGCCCTTGTATAGACCCTCTATATACTCCTCCCACCTTTCTGCTTTCCCTTCTTTGCTTAGAACTGGATTTCCATCTGAGCTCTTGATGTTCATACAAGTGGTTCTCTTACCTCCAAAGGTCTCTTTAATTTTCCTGTAGGCTGTATCTATCTGACCCCTAGTGAGATAAGCCTCTACATCATTACATTTGTCCTCAGCCATGCCTGCTTAGCCATTTTTCATTTAGGTGCTAAGAGTATTTTTTATTATTTGTACTTCCTAATCATTATGTTGGGTGGCTATGGGAGGACCTGTAAAGTCTTGTTCCTGGTTACGAAATGGCACCTTGTTGTTAGAAACAGATAGTGCCCTCCAGGCACAAAAATTGCTTCAAACTACAGTTACGCATCTTCCCTGGTCAGGTGGAAGTGCACCGTACTTAAAACTCGTCACGCGGTATGGTTTATACAAGATCACTTGACGGATTTCCAATGAAGACATTCAAAATTAGCTGTCTGATCAGGGAGTAACAGCTGTACATCGAGTAATAAAAAGGTTTGAAAAGGAATTGGTACTGACTCACAGTCTCTTCTTGATGTTTGACAGAATGCAACTTCCATCAAACATTAAAGCGGCATATGAGATCATTTCAGTTCGCCCTTACATCCCCAACCCAACGCATTACTATCGGTGTCAGAGGTTTAATCGTACCAGCCAGTCGTGTTCCAGTATGCCAAATGCGCTAACTGTGGCAGGGATGCCTATGAGGATGATGGTCCACCACCATCCTCTCGTTGCATCAAGTATAAGGGCAACCATGCTGCTTCCTTTAGCAGTTGACCAGTTTTTAAAGATGAAAAAGTTATTCAGGAAATCCAAGTGAAAGAAAAGGTGTCTTCACCCACTCACGAAGGAGAACTTCCCTGAAGTTTGGAAAGTGACATAGAGGGACTGATAGAAAATCATTGCTATAAAAACGGAGCATGAGTTGTGCCTGGATACCTCAGGCGATATGGGTATTACTTCTTAAACTCGAGTTTCCAGGTTAGAGTCTGGGTCCAGCACATAGTATTAATTTCCTTCTGGGAGAAAGATTGTGACAACATGGCTACTTTGAAAAGCCTCATGGAGGAAAATGTAACACACATCAAATGAATATTTGATTATGTTACTGTGCTACATGTGCCAACATATTCTGAGTAATTTTGGCCCTGCTGTAAAATATCCTTTCCAGTTTAGTCAGGAAATACCAGCAGTGCATCAAATACTTACACATATTTTTGGCATTAATGCTCGCCGTACAACGCCAACGATGGAGACTGCACAGATGATGATGTAGCCACCAAAAGTGGTGAAGAACAGAGCAGGTTCTGCCGGCTGCTGTGGCGACAGCACCATTCCCACAAAGCAGCCCAATGACAGCATCTGCGGCATTGCGAACCACACAACTAATGTGTTACAGACCCGTTACAAATCTCATTTTACTGAGTGTATTAATTATGAATATTAAGTGAGATAGTTATAAGGTTACATCTTCCTTCAGTAACTTTCGTAAATTGTGCGCAGCTGTTATCTGTGCAAGATAACGGGTCAATGTTAGAAGCACCTGTGAAAAGCTAATAATCATTCGTACTAATGTTGTTATTATTTATCTTCCGCAAGTGTCGATTCATTCAAATTGGAAAAAAGTTACGTAAACAGGAACTGAATAATGTAAACCACTTGTGTTATTTTTAGTGGCAACTTTCTCCAGTTCCACGTTCATGTTAAGCACTTTGTGACTTAGAGAACAAAGCACCCGAGGGGCTATGGTTCAATCTTAAATTGCTCCTTGGAATTTATCGGTTACTTACCACTTCTTTCACTTCTGGTGACGATTTGTTAAAGTAAAAAATTTCAAATTATATCATTGTTTGGGATTCACGTTGACATGGAACACCCACCCCCTTCCTCTGAACAACTGACAGGGTAAGTCAATTCAGTCAGAGGAAGTGAAGAGCATACCACCTCCAGTAGGACCATTCATACCAAAGTACTATGGGTGTTCAGATCAACCTATAGGTTGAGGTCTGAGGACAGCTTTAGTTTGTAACGAAGCAACCATTGTGTTATTGGAGCCGACATGATCGTAGTTACGGTAACACACAGAACCAGTTAATGATACTTGCCACACACTGTTATTCTAATTATCAGATGGTTCGATGTCAACATGTGAAGTAGCTACTCAGATGTTGTAATAAATCTATGTTGTGTTTTTTTTTTTTTTTTTTTTTTTTTTTAAGTCTATACAACTGAGCACATGGTACTGGACAAAGTGTGTTCGCAAAATTGAAAGGAGCCCCAATGTTCTCCAAGGAAGCATAATGGGGCTGTCAATGTTGTTGTTATACACTAACAGAAAGAAATGTGATACTAAGGGGGACTTGTGCAACATAAACAAAAGTTGATAGGCATGTTTCTTCATCTGAAAGATGATGTCTATTCAAATTTCGCGTAAGAGTGGCGCTTGTAGCGCCAACATGATGATGCAAATCAGGTTTGCTTTAAATACATGGTGTAACAGTTGTGAGTGTTAGTTACGTATGAGATCGGACGTAGAGAATTGAGGTTCGTCAAGAATGCCTTTAAGGCGACGAAGATGTTATCAGCATGTCACTCAGTTTCAAGGGCTACGAGAAGCTGAAGGTTCCTCCTGTGATATTGCACAATGGCTTGGCAGGAATGTAGCCACAGTACACGATTGTTGGCAGCGGTGGTCACGAGAATGTGCGGTTGCAAGATGACTGGGCTCTGGTTGGCCACGTGGCACTAGTGAGAGGGAAGATCATAGTGTTTGGCATGTGGATGTGGCACATCGTACTACATCTGCTGCAGCAATGTGAGCAGCAGTTGGCACCTGTCTGCATGCTAGACACACTGGACCTACACCTGGAGCTACGGTGTGGGGTGCAATTTCTTATGGCAGCAGGAGCACTTCCGTGGCTATTCCACATACCCCGACTGAAAACTTGTATGTCAGTCTGGTGATTTGGCCTGGTGTGCTGTCATTCATGAAGAGCATTCCAGGGGTCTTTTCTAACAGGATATAACTTGACCACGTACTGCTTTTGTAACCCAATATGCTCTACAGGTTCCCAATATGTTGCCTGGCCTGCTCGATCAGGACATCATCGGACGACAATTGCCTTATCATCCACAACCAGCATTAACTGTCATATATTGACCAACTAAGTGCAACAAGCTTGGAACTCAATCCCACAAACTGACACCCTGCACCTGTATGACACAATGCATGCACTTTCGCATGGTTGCTTTCAATATTTTCGTGGTTACACCAGTTATTAATGTTTCAGCATTTCACATTTGCATTGGCTTACCTTGCACTTAAGTTAACGTGTCATCTTTCAATGTTAATCACTTAAATATGTTACCTAGACAAATGTATTCCGATTGCTTGTAAATTGACATGTGATAGTGGTTCCAAATAAAGTGGTCTTCCGCGCAAATACCGCAACATTGAATATAGACCCTGATAGTGGGGTGTGTATTAATAGCCCAAAAGTGCAGGTGCATGTTGCCAGTGGTGTAAGCTCGTAATAAAATCATTATTCTCACCCAATTCAGAAAGTGATTCAGCTAAGGAACATGGTATGAAGTCGATAGTTCCAACCCTCTCATGCCACTGCTAGATATTCCCACATTAACAAACAGTATTTGTATCACATTCTATCTTGATACCATGTATTCTATGTAATAGAGGTTAAGCGTTATATCCATGGGGCTATAGGTGAGGGAGTAGAGTTGATTGAGAATGACTACATACAGTAGATGGTATGCTATGTAAGGAATCATTTAAAAAATGCAATGCTAGATTGAAGTCTTAAGAAATGTACAAAATACTATAACGAATACATTGGCTTTCCAGAGCTACAGTGTTACGCTTTTTGGTATAAATTCTAACCACACTCTTGCATTGAATCCTATAGAGATCTGTTTTAATGATTACAGCCACTGGTGAAACATATTTCTGGCACTCTCACATCTCATAACGAGTCACCATAATTAAACCTGTGTGCTGAGAACACCATACAGCAAAACTCCAATGTGGTTTTAGACAGTCCTTCTGCATCTTGTAATTATTCTTCAGTCATGCCTCACCCTTCTTGCAGCTTTGTCTGTGTGATTGCTCCAGTTTTTCGGAACTGAGCCACTATATCTATCACCCTCTACATCCCATGGAAAAACAGGACAAGCTGACTTAATGCAACAGGGACGTCTTTTGACCTCTCTGTGGAAATGGGAACATGTTTTGGCTCTGCCAACCAATTTCAGTATGTAGAGCCAGTGGCAAAAAGAGCTTTCTACTGCAATACTAGGTAGTACAAAACACAATATGAGCAGCTATTCTGCTGTTTAATGGGAAAATTAGCAAGCCTTCACATCATACGGGTACTGGAAAGAGGAAGAGGATTTTGCTACTGCATTGTGGTGCATTTCCAAACTACATACAGGTACAGTTTATAAATAAATAGTATATGCTTTGCAGTGTAATTGACATTGATTTGAATTTCGTCATGAGATCCTTCCTCTCCAGCACAGACTGAGTCCTTTTCCTGCGAGTTTCCAGATGGGGAATGAGAGAGGGATCTGTGGCATTTCCCAGAGGGGTGGAATTTAATTAATTAGATACCAAAAGTGTGCTTGTATTGGCGAGGGACTTTCCCAGCGGGCTGGAGGAGGGTGAGGTGGGTTTCTCAGGACAGGATTATCCCTAGGGAATCATAAATAAATTAATAGATCAGTAGGTTAAAGGGGTCATAAATCAATCAAGTTTGCCCCTGAATGTACGCTTGCCCCTGAATGTATGCAAGCGACACTAACAAAATGTGCTGACACCCGTGATGCCCTACTACTTACATGACTTTTAAAATGGTTTAAATGGTTCTGAGTACTATGGGACTTAACTTCTGAGGTCATCAGTCCCCTAGAACTTAGAACTACTTAAACCTAACTATCCTAAGGACATCACACACACATCTATGCCCGAGGCAGGATTCGAACTTGCGACTGTAGCGGTCGTGCGGTTCCAGACTGTAGCGCCTAGAACCGCTCGGCCACCTGTGGCCGGCTTACGTGACTTTTGTTATAAAAGTAATTTATAATAAATCATTCCAAGAATGATTTGTTTTTATAAATATCCGATATGTGTGAATGACGTCTTGTGAGAGGCCTGTATCAAACACTAACGAAAATCTATAGGAGTTGCTACCGACCTCGCTATTGTGCGTGACGTCCGTGGCCTAAGATAAATACATGCCTAAGTGCACGCTGTGTGACGTCAGCAATGGAGCATTCGTGGGCAACGATTAATACTTATCAAAGCCCATTGGTTAAATCTTTGACAGTGTAGTAGGGAAGCTTTTAGCCAGAATCTTTGATAAAAGCGAAAGCCAGGGCCTAACCCAATTTGCCGTCGTACACATGTAACTTTGCTTCCTTTAGTTCATTTAAGCTATAAAATGATGAAGTATATTTGGTGCATGGCTACCACCAGGGTGATGATTGGAAAGTATGAAGAATGCGAAATTCGCCATAACACAAAGCACACTAACTGCAGAAACCATAATAAGCGGTTGGAATAGCTGTTGGCGACACTGTGGATGATAAGCTTACATTAACAAAAAAGTAAGAAACGATGTGGAAGGAAATGGAGTGTTTTCAGAGCGTACATAAGCTAAATAAATGTTTTTATTTGTACTCTAAATAATCTATCGTAACCTTAATAAATTCCTCTTTAGCTGATTTACATATTGATTCACATGTTTCTGGAATAATACGTAAAATGGTAACTGTGGGATTCGACTGCTACGAGCATATTGCAAACAGAAATAACATTCATTATCTAAATAATGAAATACAGCACCAGACGTACTTTTTCACAATGGTTTGCGACAATTTATTCTCATGATCTCAAATACAAGTACTGACATACATATTGTTTTTGATGGTTCTAAAAATCTGACAAAATAAATCTTTCCGACTGCAGTGAACCATAAAAAGGGAACTGTAGGGCAAGAGAGGCAAAACAACACGCAATAAAACACCTCATAAAATATCATGTGAAATAACCACGTAAATATATCCTCTCTATAATGAAAATAAATTCTCGAAACGAGTTCATTGAGCATGAAAAAAGACCTTACTAGTGTAATGTTTCATTATTTAAATCGTGAATATCAGTTGCAGGCTTTCAAAAAACATCGATTACGATTAACTGAAAGTAAGAAATGGCATGTCGGGAATGAGTACCATGTATGTGGATATGAGAGGCCACCTTCGTGAGGGCAAACTGAAGTGTCTCTTCGCCCATAATAACTAAATTTAGTTGTTTTTGCCCTCGCACTGTAGTCACAAAGCAAATTCTGGTGAACACTTCGAGGTTCTCTTCTCGCTATCCACGGTTTCACACGCCATCATTTCCATCCCTTTTCGTTTTCAAGCAATACTGCCGCTACCAATATATGCTGTTGTATAGGCGATTAATTGTTGGGTGTCCATTCCCAAAGAATTACGACGAAATATATGATCTTGTAATAACTCCATTGAAGTAGTCTGGTCGAAGAGGTTTAACGAAAGCTTTGAGAAAGATCACTATCAAAGGTCGTTTACAGTGTAATACGGCCCTCAGGCTTTTGTACGTCGGTCGACAGTAACACAAAATTGCTGACGCCAAACTGGCGTGTGCTTAGGCCTGTACCTTAGACCTCAGTGACGTCAAATTGACTTCGTACCCCGTGGCAAGGCCCCCCACCTCCACTGCTCGCAGAGAAAAAAAAATAGTGTAGTGAGGTGATTTTCTTTCAAGAAAACGATATAAAACCCGGTATTAGGATGGGTATTAACGGGATCGGACCTGGAACTTTATCATGGCTTCATGCAATTCGCCATTCGTCTTCCAAAATTAAAAATACTCTGTAGCCTTATGTGTAGTTCCCGCCCGCCCCTTTCCCCTCCCCTCCTTTACAAACTTACATATGGGCGCCGATGTTTGTACATATTCTGAATTTTTAAACCCTTCAATTGTATAGACTCAAAGGTCGCAATGTGACAAATTAAACACCTATTTTACTTCTAATTTGAACGTTAAACCTTGTAGAATGTATCGAAAAATTATCATTAAATCGAGCGTTAGCGTTTAAATATAAAAGTGTTACATCCTCGTGGGTTGTATTGACTCGAAGACAACAGCGGGGTCAAATGATAATGCCAGAAATGGACTAGAACCAACTAAGAATCTAACCCGTAGTGACCGCGAAGACAGACATTACAGCGCGCAGTCGTTTTTTACACGCTCATCTATGAACTTTCACCTACCCTTGATGAATTTCCGTTGGCGATTTTTTTGGCTGCTCTGCATCCAAGTTAATTCATTAATTTACGAAACACGAACAACACCCCTACTTATAAAACCATGTCACAGAGTAGAGCAAAACTCAGCTGAAATTCTTGTACCAAAATTTAGTAAGCATGCACGAAGTCTGCCGCATTGAAACCAAGTAAACAGATGTGACGAAGCCATAGGCGAACGTACCTACAAGTAAACGGTTGTTAGGTCTACTGTAAAAGGGATATATAATGAGCAATAGTAAGAGAAAAGGCCACACAGGAAAGTAACTGAGCGATTCTCATGAAGCGACTGATAGCATTACACGAGAAAAATGAGTTTTCCGATTTTCTTGCTGTAAACAGTAAAAGCTCGTTGTTGTTGTTGTTGTTGTTGTTGTTGTGGTCTTCAGTCCTGAGACTGGTTTGATGCAGCTCTCCATGCTACTCTATCCTGTGCAAGCTTCTTCATCTCCCAGTACCTACTGCAACCTACATCCTTCTGAATCTGCTTAGTGTAGTCATATCTTGGTCTCCCTCTACGATTTTTACCCTCCACGCTGCCCTCCAATACGAAATTGGTGATCCTTTGATGCCTCAGAACATGTCCTACCAATCGATCCCTTCTTCTGGTCAAGTTGTGCCACAAACTTCTCCCCAATCCGATTCAATACTTCCTCATTAGTTATGTGATCTACTCATCTAATCTTCAGCATTCTTCTGTAGCACCACATTTCGAAAGTTTCAAATCTGTAGATAATGTTGTATGTTAATGAAACAAAGCTACGTCAACTCCTGTGGTTGGTTTTTCGGAAGAGGTTCTCCCTTTCCTTTAAAAAAATTAAAAATACTTGTTTCCCATTCGCGCGGTGTGTTCACTGCTAAATGTATCACCCCTCATTCGATCCCGAGAAAAAGACTTGGCATGTAAAATTGATTTGTTTCGCCTCTTACATTTTATACCACTGCCTGTTGATGAACTGTTCAGTTTTTCGTTGTGGGTCATAGTTACTGTGACACTTAATTTCCAAGTAATGTGTTTCACAAAATTTGGAAGGTTTGCTGTGAAAAATGTGTTCGCTGCCTCATTGACATTCGATTCATTTTTAGTTCACGTTGCTGTATACTGAATGTAGCTAACATGTAATTGTTTCTAAAGTTGGAAGAAAAACCAATCTCAATCAGTATGGAGAAAATAGAAGTTGAAATATTTTATCTGAGTGTTCCACGCACAAGTAGACTGCGGCTCACAAGGAGAGTGCGCTTACTCATCATCACCGATTTCGTCGGGGTTTGTGATGTATGCAGGGCTTGGTCAGAAATAAACGGGACACAAGTGGGAACGGCAGGTGGCCAAGGGTTTAAAAGGAAATAGTGTTCTTGGCGCGGCTCAGGTGAGGGATGCATGGGATAGTGGAAGGAGTGTGGGACGGTAAGCTGAGTGTTGATGGTTCGAGTCCGTCTGTGGAAACTATTGTACCTTTTCTATTCACAATTTTTACGTTACTTACACTGCAAAATAAACAGAAACAATGTTTAATATATTGTATTTATCAATACTTTCATAAAAAGCATGAAAGAGAAAGGCCAAAAAGATTGAATTACATATAATTTTCCAGGAAGCAAGTTTAAGCTGGACACTAGAACTTCGTATATAAAATTAGAAGCTTTCGTTATTTTATAGCTGATGATTTACACTTGCTCGGGCCATACTCATTGTGAAAACACTAGTGAACAGCTCGTGGAAGTAAACGCACGTTTCTCAAACTAGTGAGAGATCTATTGTAGTACGTATTACTGGAACAACATGATGAAAAAGAAGACTCTACACCAACAGTTAGTAGCTGAACACATATTTAGAACAATGTTGGAGACAAAAATTTTCTTACGACAGCTATCAATCGTCATTTATTAAAGGAATATGATTCATATTACGCAGTATGTTAGTGAATTCAAAACGTGTGTAAATTAAATGTAAATCAATCTATTGGCTTCGTTTAAACTAATGCCTATGCGTTACTTTCCGGTTGAAAACACAAATGAAAATTCCAGCACTGATGCATACCCTGAAATTCTTGCAGAATGTTCAATAACAGCTATTTCTGTTGGAAGTGAAGCTAGTTCATAGTCCCAGAAAAGAAAAGAAAAATTAAGGTATAAAATAAAATTACTGCAAGGAAAGAACCGATATTTACAAAACTAAGTAGCTTCATTGTCGTCTGAAGCTAAAAGCAGTGGCAGCTCACAGAGTGTACAAGTGAACAGTTGTTAATTTAGGTCATGTGCTAAGTTTTTAATAGGAGTTTATCACACTATGTTTCGTTAGCGTTTCCTTTCGAAAGAGTTTTTATTTAGTCGGTTAGATTAGTTCTGTTTCGTAATAATGTCCATTTTGTGCCTTAGTAGTCAGAAGCAGCTGTCGTTTCATGTTTACTATGTTTCAATATGGCGACGAGCGCAACGCTTCTTACAAATCGAAGGAGCCGTCCTCAGCTCTGTGTCCATGTAATCGAAAGTTTTTTTCACGCCCCTCTCTGCCACGTGACTAGCAGTAGTATACCAATCTCATAAGCACAAAATTACATTTACATCAACACCGAGATTCTTTAACTTCTCATAAACAAGTTGGCAAACCAAAGTAGAATGTAGCGAAGAGTAGCACAGAACAGCGATATGGTGGAACTTATGTGGGGGCTGGATTTGTAAGTTTGTTGCTCACCAGTTGGCAGGTCTTCAGGCCAAGTTTAATGTTGCGTGAGGCCAGCTCACGGCAAACGCTGGTGTGCTGCATCATGGTGTGCCGGGCCAGACTGCGGGAGGCCCGGATACTGGCCGTCGGCGGGCGGGAAGTGGCGGTTGGCCGATACCTGGAAGGGAAGTGAGCTCGCGCCCGATTTCCGGTTGCGTCCGCATTTAGAAGATCAACATACGGTGGGTCCTCCTTTATGAAAATGCGACGAAAATAATTTCTCTTTAGACACTAAACTGTTAAAAATAACATGGAGTTTTCCCAGTGAGATGGCGCTAGTATCGTAAGCTAAAGGTCGGATATTCAGTACTTACAGGAACTCCGTCCGAACAGCCCTTGGAAGGCCAAACGGTACCGACCGGCCGCCGTGTCATCCCCAACCTCAGGTATCACTCCATGCGGATATGGAGGGGCGAGAGGTCAGCACACCGCTCTCCCGGCCGTATGTCAGTTTACGAGACCGGAGCAACTTCTTCTCAATCAAGCAGCTCCTCAGTTTGCCTCACAAGGGCTGAGAACACCCCGCTTGCCAACAGCGCTCGGCAGACTGGATGGTCACCCATCTAAGTGCTAGCCCAGCTCAACAGCCCTTAAGTTCGGTGATCTGACGGGAACCGGTGTTACCACTGCGGCAAGGCCACTGGCCACACTTACAGGGAGGTACTTTTTAAAATCCGTACAAAACGATTGTGGTCTTCATTTATTCGTTAAATTCGGTTTTAAATGTAATCATTTTTTAAATTTATGATCCTTGAAGATCTCATTTCAATCAAATTATTAACTTTATTATTTTGCACAAATTTAATGAAGTGATGTAGCAGTCAGGGCGAACAGGCTCAGATGGTGGGGTCATGTTACATGCATGGGAGAAGCAAGGTTACCCAAGAGACTCATGGGTTCAGCAGTAGAGGGTAGGAGGAGTCGGGGCAGACCAAGGAGAAGGTACCTGGATTCGGTTAAGAATGATTTTGAAGTAACAGGTTTAACATCAGAAGAGGCATCAATGTTAGCACTGAATAGGGTTTTATGGAGGAATTTTATAGGGGGGGGGGGGGGGGGCGTTTATGCTCCAGACTGAACGCCTCAGTCTTAGATGATGATTAATGAAGTGAATTATGTAAAAATGTGATTGCAGTAAGGTAGCGTTTATAGTTTCTAGTGATGCGAAAAGGATGTGCTTTAAATGTTTGCATGACAATAATCAAACAAGAAAATTAACATAGCGGTTTGGCACTAATGCAGGGCAAATATACAGTCTCTAAAACTTTTAGTGAGCCTGGCCGTCCTAGTTCCGTTCGGTAAATGTCGGAAGAATTCTATAGACTGCTGTCACTTCTCACTGTTACCAGTCCTTATGTTGTTGAATTGTACACATGTTCGAATTTATTTCATATTAATCATTAGAAATAAGTACCACATGTGAAAGTGAGCCTGTTGATAATGGAGTCCCACGAAAGTTTTATGTGGCATTTCCATCACCGCAGATGATCATCACAAAATACGTTGCCTGCCTCACCCATTACCCCACAGAAGTGTATGCACATCTCCTCTCCCTACATACCCCTCCAGGCAAGGCTTCGTAAAACTTTTACAGACTGTAAATAGAATTATTCGCCCGCGAAGTATAATCGATATGTCATGGTATTCGTAATACTAAAAATACCGCATTTATAATGACGCAAGCGAAGATTTCAAAAGAAAAATGAATAAAAAGAAGAAAAAGGCAAAATAAAATAAATTACTTGGCCAAGGATTCGAAATTTAAAAAAATGAAATCCAAATTACACGGATAAAAATAAAGATGACAGAAATTTCGATTAAGATAATTAAAAATACAAGCACGCAACTGGAACAGTACCCATAACCTGCTGTTTGCGATCCTAGAGCTTTCGTCACTTTTTAATGTGAAACTTTTTGGTGCATGTGTAATATTTCATGGTCATGACTTTTGCCCCACACGCGTTACAGACGAGGTGACATAGCTATGTACTCCTATACTGTCACGGACTGTCATGTAGATGACAATTCAATATATAATTTAGTGCCTTGGGGAGTACAGCAAATAAGCTGTGTCGATGTAAGGGAATGAATTAGGAGAAAATTTTCCCGCGTGTTTAGTATTTTACTATATGCTGGCTAAACCTTAGCCAATAACATCAAAATGTCATACTCAAATGTAGATCGCAAAAATATGGCTGTAAAATACCGCCGTAGCACATGTTCATCTCATACGGTTACCGTTAGTTTAAATACATAGCTATTTGGCTTTTAGAGAGGATTGTGAACTTTGTTGTATCCAGAATGAGATTTTCACTCTGCATCGGAGTGTTCGCTGATATGAATCTTTCTGGCAGATTAAAACTGTGTGCCGGACCGAGACTCGAACTCGGGACCTTTGCCTTTCGCGGGCAAGTGCTCAACTATCTGAGCTACCGAAGCACGACTCACGCCCGGTACTCACAGCTTTACTTCTGCCAGTTTCAACTTTGTTGTAGCTATCCTCAAAAGTCATAGTTTTGACTTAAGTCCCTTTGACACTGCACCAAAGATATGTGCTTGTACGTTACATCAACGCCACGCATATGAGCATTGTATTCTGCAATGAGATGTGGCATTATAATTGATAATTCTTTTTTCTTTGCCTCCTGGGTATCTGTTAGCACAGCTCAAAGGAGTAATGGTACTGTAATTTGTGGAGACACATTGCTTCCTAATATGATGTGTCAACACTGCTGAAAAAGTTGTCAAAGAAAAGCTCGTGCTTCGGATACTGTGATTGTGAAATCATGCAGATTAGTTCATTTATTACCGATGCACGTAAAGGCTCGTATTTGTTGTCTGTCTCTTATCACAGTAAACTATTAAGAAAACCATTGGAACGCGTAAGAAATCAAATTTTATATCCAAATCTGCTTTCCCCTCAGAAACTTTATTACTGAATGCATAATAACGGACCATCAGTTCACCAATTGAGAGTTCTGAATGGAATACACCAAATTCCTTCAGTGTTTCAAAATACAACCTCAATTTGTGTTATTCTGTTAACACAATTTGTGAACTGTGGCTGTAATACTATAAGACTTATCGGCTGATGGTTGTAACTGGTTTCGTTATTTTCTAGCTGGCTCCTCATTTTGTGTCCATTATTAGTTTGCTGCACTAGGATAGACAACGTTTTGGTCGCTATTTGGTAAAGTTCGTGAGGGACTTAGTTCTTATGACCTGTATAGCAGCATTTATGAAAACGTTTTCAAGTTATTAATATGTGAAATGTGGTGAACATTTTCGTGCTGTGTGAAGAAATCGCTCGTGTTTATGTTGTGAATTTTAGAATTACGTACGCACAGAAGCGCAGTAGGAGCAGAAACCTGTTGTACGTGGCAGTGTCACTGCACGCGCTATCTGCAGGCAAGTTTCCTGTGTTTTTTGGGCGGCCTAGTGGATTGGAATCCGATGGCCAGCAGATACTGCTTGAAGGCAGACGCGGTCACACGAATGACGGCACACAATAAGACTACGCGGAAAGAAAGGGTGAAATCTGTTTTGTAAATTTTTTGGGAGAGAAATTTTATAGTTCAAAACTTTATAGTTTCAGTGTTCGTTAAAATATGCTTTTACATTTTCACCGTGCACTTGATGACCAATATTTTCTACTCTTTGAAAGTGTTATTTTTAAAAATTGAATACTATGTATCGATTGGTCTGAATGTCTGTTTTTCAGTTTCTTAGTATAATCCTCAATTCACATGAAGGAAGTATGAATCTAATGTGGTATTGGAATCATATTTCACTCTATAACCTCAGTGCAATTCCACCGACAAAATTATTTTCATGTCTGAGTCCAGTCATCTGTCATACTGGTGTTCATGACTAATTGTGTTTTAATTATAATATGGCTTATCAATTTTCTGTATTTGTTTTGAGTGAACGTGAGTGAATTATAATACTTAATAAATCATTGTGATACTTTAGTGTCTCAACTTTTTTATCGTTATTCATCACCTTGTAGACTAGATAACTCCCAATAATCGTTCTGTCAGTTGTTACAACACATACAATAAAATATAGTTCATGGAACAAAAGTTCATTTATTAAGCATGAATCACGGTTTTTATGTACTGCAGTGTACATCTTTTACTTTTGCTTATACAAAACACACAATACGAAATGAGCTTGATAAAGCAGCAAATTCACTGCCGGAAAGGGGTGTTTGTAAAGTATTGTTAGGCCTCTGCATTACAGAGCATGTTCAGTGTCTCACGATATGGGTATCAATCCTGAAACATTGGACATGTGCTTTCATATTAGACTTGTATCTCTACACGTTTATTGTTATAAAACAGGAACTGCTGTTTCAGACAGTGATACGATATAGTTTAATGAAATTACTCGTGACTAAGCTGTGTAACAGCTTACCTCCCATGAGGATGGGAACAAGCAAGTTCTGATTCGTCTACCTTTTGTCCAGCTGGAACACTGAAAAATTATATGATCCATAGTCTATTGTGTCACGATGTGTAATAAGCCTTGGATGATGACCTGCCTCCAACTTCAAAATAATTCGAGATAGAAATGGCTGCCCACTCACGTATCATTGAGCCATGAACATTAACAAAGTTAAGAGGAATGGGTTTCGCACGTGAATATTTACATATTTATGTCCATCCAGAGCTTCAGAGGCTCAACTTTTGTTATACGTTTGAAGAGGCCCATGTCTTCACCACCTTACAGGCGCTCTAACTGGGAATGTAATACCAATTGATTCAAAATGCTTTGAATGATGAATGAGATACTGGATAAAAATGAAAAGGGTGTAGGTTTTGTTTTTGAACCCCACATTTTTAGCCTGTAGATCCAGAATCGTTGTTGTGACATAATGATGCAGGGAAGAAACTACTTCATTTAAATCTTTCTTCCCAATGGTTTCAGGATAAACATGAAATACTGCATTACTGTCTGAGAGCGGATCTATGTGAAATAGATATAGAGAAAGCTGGCGCTAATAATAGACAATATTAGCGGTGATGTTTGAGCATGAAAAATGGAAATCCACACACGTCGATTCAGTGTTTCACGCTGGAAGAATACATAAGCTTTTCGGAAGTGTAGTTCATAACACAGGGTGCCTGTGAAGTAAAGTATCCATTTTCATTTTCCAGATGTGCTGCAACAAAGTAAACATTATATTTAGAGAGAGTAGCTAATACTGTTCAACATGTCCACCTTCATTTACAACACACTGTTCCCATCGCCTTGTGGTTGCGCGGAACGCGCGCTGCAACATTTGAGGGGTTATTAGCAAGCATGCCTCCCGTATTGCCCGTTTCAGTTCATTCAGATGTGGATCCCTTGTAGCATAAACTCGGCTCTTGATGAAATCCCACCCAAGAAAGTCGAGGGGAGTGAGGTCGGAGGAGCGAGCAGACCACATGTGACCTGCAGCTCTTCATATCCACCTGTGAGGAAAGGTCCCGTTCAGGTAGTCGCGGACAATGTTTGCATAGTGGGGTGGCGCCCCATCTCGTTGATACATAACAGGAGCAAGGATACCATCTTGCTGCAACTGTGGCTCCAAGAACAACTGCAGCATGTCCAGGTAGGTTGCTACGGTAGTTGTCTTTTCAGCAAATATAAACGGCCATAGATCCTATCTTTCATGAGACCAAGCCACACATTGACCTTGGGAGAGTCCCTTTGCCACTCAGTGCATTCATGGGGTTGCTCCTCTTCCCAGGTCCGGCAATTGTGTTTGGTGACGACGCCGCAGACATGAAATGTCGACTCGTCGCTGAACATAACTTGATTCATCAGGTCCTCCTCGGCTACAGCCTCCAACACATCATGACAGATGGCTGCTCGTGCTGCATTGTCTTCGTCATCTAACTGGTGAAGCACCTGGGTATGATATGTCTTCATTTTAAGGTTGTAGTGAAGGACTTTCCACACTGTGGATTTCGGCATGGATAGTTCACTACTCAGCCAGCGGGTAGATGCTGTTGGACTTCTTTCGATAGGCTCCCTCACACGCTATACAGATTGTGGGCTGACCGGTGGTCGCCCAGCACGTCTCTCATCAGGTACTGTACGCCGGAATTTGTTACCGACTTCCGAATGGCAAGTCCTGCAGGGGCATCCTTCCGATACTTTCTCTCAAACAGCTTCTGGACCTCAGCACACGTAAACGAAGTTCCAGAATTGTGATTCTTCCGCAGTTGTTAGCATTGTGATGTCCCTTCACGGTACCTGTAACAGAAATAATCCACACATACGTTTTCCGCAAGATGGATACTTACTTTATCGGCACCCTATATAATATTCTCTCTCTCGGTATTACGATGGTTATTCGGAAAGTAAGGAACGATCTGTCGCGAAATGGAAACCACAGTGAAAATCCGATGAAGTTTTGCACAGGTGTGTTGGGCATTGTCTCCAGTATACCCGTCGATCGCGTTACGCCGTTCTTTTTA
Source organism: Schistocerca gregaria (assembly GCF_023897955.1). Taxonomy (NCBI): domain Eukaryota; kingdom Metazoa; phylum Arthropoda; class Insecta; order Orthoptera; family Acrididae; genus Schistocerca; species Schistocerca gregaria. The sequence continues at coordinate 434,533,849 of NC_064921.1, forward strand.
GTTGTGAGCACACAGGGAGCACATAAAGATATCTAGAACAATATTGTCTCCGCCAAGTAAGAGGGCCTGGTGAGAAATTTCGCCTGAAGCTACGCAGCCAACACTATATAACTGTTGTGCGTTTTCTTCTTCAAGACAATTCTGGCCGCATTCTGCAGGGGTAATGAAGATGCTCCTGCATCGTTTGCAATTGGAAATGTTTGATTACCCACAATACAGTCCCTAATTGTCTCCCTCTGAGTTTAACCTCTGCTCACATGAACCGCTGGATTTGAAGACAAAATTTTGGCCCAGACAACGAGCTGTAGGCCAGCGTAGAAAATTGGCGGAAAGCATTGGTTGCTGCCTTCTATAACGGGGGTATTGGAAAGCTGGTGCAACGCTACGACAAACGTGTTAAGTCGGAACGGCGACTATGGAGATAAGTAGCTGGAAGTTGTATCTAACTGTTGCAAATAAAACAGTTTTGATTTTTACTGTGGTTTCGCAACCTATCGTTCCTTACTTTCCGAATAGCCCCCGTATTTTGAACGTCTAATCTTCGGTGTTCATCTGTTGCATGTACGAGTTGCGCCTCTAAAACTTTGAAATGTCCAGAAAACTACTCTGCGAGTACTGCATGTATCACTTCGAGGGAAACCGGGCAAGATACTAATTTGTTTTAATTATTTTACTACAGATTTCGTATGAAGCTGAATAGGTAGAATGTGTCTCTTGAAACACATCTTATTGATGGTTAGTTCTTCAGGCAGATACTCTTTCTGTGTTTTACTTATGCTATATTGGCTGGAACTACCTTTAAGTCACATTACGTGAATGAACATATTTTGCCCTGTTTCTACTGAAGGTTTATGAGCTTGGTTTCCGTGCTTCACTCGTTAGTCAACTGGAGACAGGCTTTCATTTTATAAAGAATTCCAAATAGTTTCTAATCTTTTCTTTGAAATCCCATGCTGTGATATAAAGGCCTTTTGATAAACAGTTAATTCTGTTATAGTATTATCTCTCATTATTCTTACCTTGCATGGAAAATTATAATCACACAAAGCACCTGCTGTCTCGTACTTTCGAGGCTTTACATGTGACAAATTTACTCATTCCAGTCCTTTATTAGACTGAAGTTAGATTGTAGTTCAGGGTTTTATGCATGTGACATTGTTCTTAGTTTTTTAGGTACTTCAGATTGTCTGCCATAACTTTAATTTTTTTTCTAGACTTAACACTGCTGCTTGATTCTGGATATTCCATTTCTCAAAAAACAGACCGCAGTTGGATGTCACACGAAATTCAATTCCACAATAACACAAAGTAAAGAATCGAATCTCGAGTCTGCTCTGAGTTAGCAGAAATCGCGAACTTCTACAATACAAGGAAACCAATAATGACATGACATTTAACAATATAAACAATAAAACTCTCATAAAACCAGACCAAAAATCAATACAGATCAGCAATCCACACCTGCAGGACTTCACTGTATCCGTTCGTGTTTAGGATGGACTTGACCCGTATTCTTGGTGTATACCATGTTTTTATCTGAATGTAACTCTGAGAATAAACGCATTACTTTCAGCTAAGGAGACCCATCTGAATGATGAACTACATAATGATGCCAATAAATCATTTTTGTCAAAATTGTCCTCAACCCCTTTTGGTCTTCAATTTTTCTGTTGAGCGGGACGGTTAGAAGAGCAGTCGGAATCATTATTTAAATAAAATGTTTGGAAACCGCACATTGAATCCTTTCCAGCAATGGCAACTGACAGAGTCACTGGGGATCACAGTAATGTTAGAACACAGAATGCAAATGTCGCAAGTCCTCTTCAGACGTAAACTTCGCTGTGGCTTCATGGGGCTCACCAACACTCCTTCTCGTTGCTTGCCTGTAAATCATGATAACGTCTGCTATTATTGTAATATGCTGTAAAATTCTTGCTTCCCAATTGTTGAAGAGCAATTCGGAGGTGGCGATTGCATCTTCCAACACGATCGAGCACTTGCTCATAATGCGCGGCTTATGGCGGGGTAATTATACGACAATAACATCCCTGTAATGGACTGGTCAGCACAGACTCCTGATCTGAATCCGATAGAACACCTTTGGGATGTTTTTGAACGCCGACTTCGTGCCAGGCCTCACCGATCGACATCTATACCTTCCCTCAGTGCAGCACTCCGTGAAGAATGGGCTACCACTCCCCAAGAAACCTTCCAGCACCTGACTGACCGTATGCCTGCGAGAGTGGAAGCTCTCGTCAAGGCTAAGGGTGGGTCAACGCCATATTGAATTGCAGCATTACCGAAGGAGGGCGCCACGAACTTGTAAGTCATTTTCAGTCATGTGTCCGGATACTTTTTATCACATAGTGTATGCTTCTAGGTCCTTACATTTGTCCTCAGCCATTCCCATTAAATTCAATATCTCTTCTGTTACCCAAGAATTTTTACTAGTCCCCGTCTTTTTACCTACTTGATCCTCTGCTGCCTTCAATGTTTCGTCTCTCAAAACCATCCGTTCTTCGTGTGCTGTATTCCCTTCCCCTTTTATTGTCAATCGTTTCTGCAGTTTTAATCTAGAGTTCATAACCAATAAATTGTGGTCAGATTCCACATCTGCCCATGGAAATCTCTTTAAAATTTAAAACCTGTTTCCTAAATCTCTGTCTTGTCATTATATAATCTATTTGAAACATTCCAGTGTCTCCAGGCCTCTTTCACGTATACAACCTTCTTTCATGATTCTTAAACCAAATGCTAGTTATGGTTAAATTATGCTCTGTGGAAAATTTTACCAGGCGGCTTCCTTTTTCACTCCTTACCACCAGTCCATATTCACCTACTACTTTTCCTTCTCTTCCGCTTCCTACTATCGAATTCCAATCCTCCATGGCTATTGACACAATTACTAACTACAATAATGCGTTCACTATGCTGTTCTGAGTAGTTTATCTGCGTTCCTCTTTTTTTATTCATTACTAAACCTACTCCTGCATCACCCCTATTTGATTTTGTATTTATAATCCGGTATTCACCTGACCAGAAGTCCTGTTCCTCTTGCTCCGAACTTCACTAGTTCCCACTATATCCAACTTTAACCTATCCATTTCCCTTATTAAATTTTCTAAGCGCTCTGACATTTCACGCTCGCATCTGTAGAATTCCAGTTCCATTTGTCCTGATAACGAAGTCCTTCTGAGTAGTCCCCACCCGGAGATCCGAATTGGGATCTATTTTACCTCCATAATATTTTACCCAAGAGGACGCTATCATTTAACCATACAGTAATGGTGGATGCCCGCGGGGATAATTACTGTTGTAGTTTCCCCTAACTTTCAGTCGTTCGCAGTACCAGCACAACAATACGGTTTTGGTTGATGTTACAAGGCGAATTTAATAAATCATCCAGACTGTAGCTCCTGCAACTACAAAAAGGCTCCAGTCCCTCTTCAGGAACCACACGTTTGTCTTGTTCTCTCAACAGATACCCCTCCATTGTCGTTCCACCTACAGCTTTACACGGAGTGCCTTCACTAAATTCAGAGAAAAGTAATCTTATAAAAGAATGAGGTACAGCGAAAAACATTTCTATAAACCATGGGTACACAGCCAACAGTATGTGATAAATCATATCAACAAATACACAGAAACAACAGAACAAGAATACAAATTGTAGTATAGGAAACGGGGAGAAAATATGTGATAGCATCGCATTTCTAGTTCGTATTTCATAAGAAAATTGGTAACTTGATTATAAAAATATCACAAGCGTATTGTCCACCAATTATAGGATGCGATATAATTATTAATTTTATTACTCCACAACGTAAAATCAACCAAAAAATGAGCAACAGTGGCGTATATAAAACATCGTAATTAAGAGGGTCATTCAATAATTAGAGATAAGTTGATCTGGAGAAAAAAGGGTTTACTTTTATAAAACGATACGTTTTCTCCTTTTTAAAATAATCCCCTTGAACATTTCTGAACTTGTTCCAAAGGGCTACAAGCTTTTGTATTCTGGCTGAAAAGAACACTTTATCGCAATGTTTGAACCAATTTCCTACAAACTTTTTCACGTCCTCGTTGCCCCACGTAATGACTCCTTCAGTGCACTAAACAAATGGAAATCAGTAGGTGCTAAATCGGGACTGTAAGGGGGATGAGGCAGTACTTCTCAGCCCATTTTTGTCGATGGTTTCACGAGTTAATTGAGCAATATGAGGACGTGTGCTGTCTAGCTGGAGAATCACACCTCTCCTCTGAGATCCACGACGTCTCTCTCTCATGGCTGGCTTCACCTTGTTTAAAAGCAAAGCCGAGTAGTATTGGTTGTTCATTGTACGCTGCTCTAATCACAAAAAAGTGGACCTTCAACATCCCAAAACACCGTTAAAATGACTTTCCCTGCTGATGCTTGGGTTTGAATTCACATGAGCTGGTGTGCTTCCACTCCATGCTTTGTTTTTCAGATTCTGAGTCATAAGAGTGAACCCAAGTTTCATCACAAGTTAAAATTTTGTTGAGGAAATGCTTACCTTCTCTTGAATAACGTTTCTGTAGCTCTGTGCACATTCTCAACCTTGTTCCCTTGTGTAGCCGCGTCAATTCCTTTGGCTTGCACATGTTTTGCGGTACTTCAACTTCTTACAGTTAGTGTTATGAACTGTACCGGTACGAACTTGAACCTTACCAACTACAACGTCCACTCCTACACGGCGGTCGGCACGAATAGTGTCATCAGTTCGTCTTTCGACTGAGGTAGTTGAAACTGCAACTAGTCAGCTGGCACGGTGTTTGTCAATCACGGAGAGGCGAGCATTTTTGAACTACTCTACCCACTCGTAAAAATTTGAAGGATTCATACAACCTTCACCAAAAACTTTAGACATTCTACAGTATATGTTCACAGGTTTCTCGCTTTCAGCAAGTAAACAACGAGTAACAGAACGTTGTTCAACTAATGTGGACGTTTCGAGTGGACTCGCCATCTTGAAATGTATTTTTAAGGCTATAAACAAAACAATGTTGATACACCAGGTGATCAGGGCTCATCCCAGTGATGAGAAAGTAAAGCCGTGAAAGTACCAAATTTGCCCTATTAACAGGTTTTTTTTCCAGACCAGTTTGTGTCCCTACTTATTGAATGACACTTGTAGCTTGTCTAGGGAGAAACTTAAAAACCCGATGCCAACAGCGTATGACTGTCTTCAGCTTGAATGACTTCAAAACATCAGACATTGCACATCACTTGCTCGACAATGGTCAAATTAACTAAGTTTGTGACCGTGGACCAGTTTTTCTTTCATTTGGGGTCAGACTGACTCAACCATACCAAGTATTCTACTGACGAAGTATTTTCTGGTGTAGTAGACTGAATGAAGTTTCTTTTTCGTAATATAATGTCAGTAAGCGATCTTAACCACGATGAATGGGTGCGGTCAGTCCTTGATGAAGTAGCGATTGAATTGAACCGCAACAATTACCGACATCTTGATGCCCACTATAAAAGTAAACATGAAACCGATTCAGAATTAGGAGAGGGAGAGGAAAATGAAAATGAGGTTTGAACTGTAGAGGTTTTAGAGGCAACTAGATTAAAATCGAGAAAACAAAATGGTTGCTGTATTAATTGTAGGTCACCAATACCAAGTAACTGTGCATAAAGTGTTTGTTGAGGGCTGTGCGTGAAACTCGTATGATTTGGTTTGAAGTACTGGTTGAAGTACTGTTGCAGTCCGTTAATAATTTTTGAATGTCAACAACTTTGAAATGGTAAAACACACCAATCCTGTGTACACTGTACTTTTGTTACTTGATAATATTTATTTAACAAGAAAATAATTACAACCATTATATTTTTACGTTGTAAACATGTTCACCTTAAAATATTCATTAGAGTCGGTTTTATTTTCATTCCCCTAATTCTGAAATGAAAAACTGTCTAATTACCCCACGACATTAGCAGTGCTAGAAAAATTTCACCGTATTAGTTACGGGTTAAACAACATTGAATGTTCTCCCGCTTTCTGGTACGTTAGTAAGTTTCTTGTCTAAGCCTCATTTTCTTTAGTTTTTTGTGATTCGCAATTTTCAGTGTTCAGCACCTAAACTTTTTGGGCAGACACGTGCATTTCTATGAGCTCGCCAGACCATGAGATGTGATGTAAGACTCAAATTTCATCAGCTGATTGACTCACAGGGACCGAAATGCACTGTCCAACGTTTTTTTAAACTACAAAAATTTTGACAGGAGGGGTCGGTTTGATGCTCCTCACGTATTCGGTAAAACCACGTTCGCAGCTCTGATTTAAGAATAAAATTAGAGTACGTAGTAACTGTGTTGCTTCTGCATAGTTAATTTGCGTTGTGTATGCTTCGGGTGTTGATGGGCAGGAATAAGCGACACCTTAACTCGCTGTCTGTCGCGCTGGTGTCCAAAACAGTCCATCCACAGCGGGCCTGAAGCCTACGATGCGACGGCCCTCCTCACACAGTTGCCCTTTTCCTCCAGCAGTGCCTTGTTTTGCTCCTGCTGGACCGACTCTGCGGCTGCTTTTTCTTCCTCACAGGTAGTCTCTCCCGGGGGCGGCTCGAGCATCCATTCGGGGATGGGGTGGTTGAGGAAGAAGACTGTCTGGTCGAAGAGGAAGATGAACGCGGCGATGAAGCCGAGGCCAGCTCGGTCTAGGTCCTCCTTGCACTCCACCACTTGCACCCAGCCGCTCACCGTGTACAGCACCATGCCCGTGCGCGTCCACACCAGGTCCTGCGAGCGACACACACTATTAGCAGTCTACTACTCGTGTACACACACACACACACACACACACACACACACACACACACACACACACTTTCTCCTTCTTGATTGACCTTCGGCTCTGTCGTCATTGTAAACTGCTCGGAAACCATTTAGGCGGGTGAGTAGTTACAACTGAAAAAATATACTTTATGAAACTGAAACAGTAAGTTAATTACCCGACAAAGCGAACTGAAGACCTGGCTGGGTGGTAGCACCCGACAAACTGGAAGGTGAGACAGCTGTGGCATACATTACGGTAGCACTGTCACAACGGGACCAAGTCTTCACGCGCCACTGAATGAAATGCCCATTTAGAACAAGAACAAGAACAAGAACAGGACGCACAATAGAGCTTGCCCATGACCGCTTATTGCGCTCAACCGGCAATTATGGAACCATTGCTTTTCACAATATATATAAATGACCTAGCAGATAGTGTCGGAAGTTCCATGCGGCTTTTCGCGGATGGTGCTTTATTATACGGAGAAGTTGCAGCATTAGAGAATTGCAGCGAAATGCAGGAAGATCTGCAGCGGATAGACACTTGGTGCAGGGAGTGGCAACTGAACCTTAACATAGACAAATGTAATGTATTGCGAATACAGAGAAAGAAGGATCCTTTATTGTATGATTATATGATAGCGGAACAAACACTGGTAGCAGTTACTTCTGTAAAATATCTGGGAGTGTGCGTACAGAACGATCTGAAGTGGAATTATCATATAAAATTAATTGTTGGTAAGGCGGGTACCAGGTTGAGATTCGTTGGGAGAGTCCTTAGAAAATGTAGTCCATCAACAAAGGAGGTGGCTTACAAAACACTCGTTCGATCTATACTTGAGTATTGCTCATCAGTGTGGGATCCATATATGGTCGGGTTGATGGAGGAGATAGAGAAGATCCAAAGAAGAGCGGCGCGTTTCGTCACAGGGTTATTTGGTAAGCGTGATAGCGTTACGGAGATGTTTAGCAAACTCAAGTGGCAGACTCTGCAAGAGAGGCGCTCTGCATCGCGGTGTAGCTTGCTGTCCAGGTTTCTAGGGGGTGCGTTTCTGGATCAGGTATCGAATATATTGCTTCCCCCTACTTATACCTCCCGAGGAGATCACGAATGTAAAATTAGAGAGATTCGAGCGCGCACGGAGGCTTTCCATCAGTCGTTCTCCCCGCGAACCATACGCGACTGCAACAGGAAAGGGAGGTAATGACAGTGGCACGTAAAGTGCCCTCCGCCACACACCGTTGGGTGGCTTGCGGAGTATAAATGCAGATGTATGCGTAAAACTGACTTTCTTCTGATGTAGCTGCTTTCCTCAGCTGTGTCTCATGATTCATGGTCTGCTGGCGCAGTCGCAGACAACAATGCCGATTCTCTGTTCGAATCGATGCCGGCTGCTTTTATAATTCAGGCTAACTATAACTGATTCAGTCGTTTTCAGATATCTGTATTTCTTGAGGCATTATATCTACAAATATGACTCCTGCATAATAGAACTGCAAACTCAGCAAGTTTGCGTTTTGCAGTCTGCAGTTGTTCAAGGAGTGCCTCTCGTTGTGTAGCAGCGGTCTTGTCATTAGTCATCACAGCAACGCTGATGCGGTCTCTGAGCTGTTCCAGTATTCTTGGCAGTGGGGGTACATAAAGACGGTCCTTAATGTATCCCCACTGGAGAAAGTCACAAATTGGAACGGAAGAAACTGACCGATTAAAACCGATATCGGTATTTTCGTTCTCAATGACCGGTATTGTTTGGTCTAGGTTTTTAACATGAGTTTTTTTATTTTTATTAATAACCGGTTAAAAAACCGAAATAGCTTTTAGTCATAGCAACAGTGCTAAACATTATGTAAACCTTTTGAAAAACGAGTAATTTTTGTTCTTAAAATTTCCATTGTTTTGTAATTTTTCGTTACTAATGAAAGTGGCTGAAGCGATCAGTACTGTTTTAATAAAAATGTCGACAGAAACGAGCAAGAAGCACAGTGCATAAAGATTGGTACAGCATTGCTGATACAGTAATGTACCTACTGTCATACGGTGTGTCGTGAGACGGCACGTGTGCGAGACTTGCCCCATCTGGTCTATAATACAGCGTTATTCTAAGTGATGGACCCATTTTCAAAAGTTCGTATGTATTGATGTACAAGCTTTATACCAATGAAAAGAGGAAGATTCAAAGTTTTTGGCGGGCGGGCGGTGATGGTTTCAGAAGCGGCTGGCAGAGTTCACGCGGCAATAGGGCCGTCATTCCGTATCACTGTGGGTTGAGTGAGAGAGATGGCGACTGTGGAACACAAGGCTCTCTGCGTTATTGAGCTCGCGAAAAGTGAGTCGCAAATTGCAGTGCAGCGAACATTTCGTACCAAATTCGGTATTCAACCACAAACTCGCCAAAGCATTAGCAGTTGGTTTAAGCTATCTAAACAGACTGGGAATGCGTGCAAAGCAAGCAAACAGGCCAACCGTGTGTGTCAGAGAATGATGTCCTACGGATTCAAATTGATACCAAACATTATGAAAAAACTTTGAAACTTCCTCTTTTTATTGGTATAAAGTTTGTTCACTTTGGATTTGTACTTTAATAAAGACGAGGTTTTGAAAACGGGTCCATCACTTAGAATAATCCTTTATATGATAGTTTCACGCTCTCGTCGTTGGACATCAGTTGTATTACAGAATGACGCCGCCCGTAGTCTGGAAGTATTTTACGAAACGTGGTATCAATGAAGTGTAATGCTCCATTTGCAATAAATGGTTAAAAACTAGAAAAGGCACAATAAATTTGCGACATCATTTAAAACTTAAAAAATAATTCATAATTGACAATAAAAGTACAAAGTAGCTCATCTGCTGCCTGTGTCTACATAATGTCTGTATCTGCTTGTCAGCCGTGCGGTTCTAGGCACTTCAGTCCGGAATCGCGTGACTGCTACGGTCGCAGGTTCGAATCCTGCCTCGGTCATGGATGTGTGTGATGTCCTTAGGTTAGTTAGGTTTAAGTAGTTCTAAGTTATAGGGGACTGATGACCTGAGCAGTTAAGTCCCATAGTGCTCAGAGCCATTTGAATCATTTTATCTGCTTGTCGCCTGGAAAATGGACAAATTAACACGAAAAAATGGGATTCTTCAACTTCAGTTTTTAGTTATTTGTAATGTGCAAACAGTGATATGATCTTTAGCAGAGTTTCAAATAGTTCGGATAAATAGGAGAATACTGGTGATTTTTTTGTAGTAGTCAAGCGTTTACCACTTTTCGAGAAAAGCAGCGAACGGCGGACGAACTTAGTTTTCTCTTATTTGCCTATAAGGAAAGCGTTTCTGAAGAAGAGAGAGTTGTTAACATTGAATATAGATTTATGTATCAGGAAGTCGTTTCTGATAGTATTTGTTTGGAGTGTAGCCATGTATGGAAGTGAAACATGGACAATAAATACTTTAGACAAGAAGAGAATAGAAGCTTTCGAAATGTGGTGCTACAGAAGAATGCTGAAGATAAGGTGGATAGATCACGTAACTAATGAGGAGGTATTGAATAGGATTCGGGAGAAGAGAAGTTTGTGGCACAACTTGACTAGAAGAAGGGATCAGTTGGTAGGACAAGTTTTGAGGCATCAAGGAATCACAAATTTGGCATTGGAGGGCAGCGTGGAAGGTAAAAATCGTAGAGGGAGACCAAGAGATGAATACACTAAGCAGATTCAGAAGGATGTAGGTTGCAGTAGGTACTGGGAGATGAAGAAGCTTGCACAGGATAGAGTAGCATGGAGAGCTGCATCAAACCAGTCTCAGGACTGAAGACAACAACAACAACATGTAATGTTGTAATTATATGTATTTTGAAAATGAGAAAGCCAAAATTTTTGATCATTGTACGATTTCTAAGTTTATTACAACAAATAATGGTAATAAAAACGGAAAATCAGTTATTTCTGAAACCGATTACCTTGAGCGGTTTTAACACACCGGTTGAACTGATGTGAAAAAAATGTAAATAACCGCCATCCCTAGCCACAAAGCGTTAGGTCAGGTGGCCAGTGGAGACATTTCATCTTCACCACTGTGCCCAATCCAGTGATGCGGAAGTTCGTCGTTTAGATAGCGACGAACATCAATGCTCCAATGAGGGGTTGCCCCCACTTGTTTGGAGATAAAATCCTCGGGATAAGCTGTCAGTTGTGGAAACAACAGCAACTACAACAAATGGTTCAAATGGCTCTGAGCACTATGCGACTTGACTTCTGAGGTCATCAGTCGCCTAGAACTTAGAACTACTTAAACCTAACTAACCTAAGGACATCACACACATCCATGCCCGAGGCAGGATTCGAACCTGCGTCCGTAGCGGTCGTTCGGTTCTAGACTGTAGCGCCCAGAACCGCACGGTCACTCAGGCAACTACAACATATCAAGTTAACAGATGCTCTCCCAGTCTTCTCACAGAAGAAAAACGACCCATACAGCTCCTTCTTTCACGATGCACATGGAACATTAACTTTCGGCAAATCTCCTTCATCCGCCAAGAATTCATGAGGATGTTCAGTGATTCACACTATCACATTGTAGCGATTAACCTTTCCAGATAAATGGAAGGTTGCTTCGTCGCTTCTTAATGTAATACTGGCCGTGTTCGCCGTATGCTACCTATAATCAGCACTACAGTGACTGAGTACCTTCGCCAAACCTAAACTAACGTGAAAATCAACACTAAATGTTGTACGCGCACCTCGAAGCTCGCGCTAGAGGGTAACCTACGGTTCACAAGACTCCGTGCTAACGTGACGTCATTTTGACGTTACGGTACGGAGATCGCAGTAACTGCTATCGACATTCGTTAGTGTTCGATACTTGATGCTTAGGAGATACCATATTGGATTCCGAAGTTGGTTTTCGTATCGTACCTTGCGCATCATGAGAGTATGCCGTTTCAAGACAACGGCACGTTGGAGATTTATAAAAACACGTCGTTTTTGGTGCGATTTGTTATAATTAAACGTCACATAATGACATACCGGCGGTTAAAACTTACATGAGATTAATTTACATTACATAAGTCGGCCTTCGAAAATGCTGCGTGGTGTAGTGGTAATAAGCATGGAGTTATAAAGTAGCGAACTGACAGGTTCGCATCTTGCCATGGGTAAATATTAGTATTATTGTTATTGTCTTCGCGTTTCTAAAACGTAAACCACCATGACGGCCAAGGCTTACCGTACATTGGTGGTAGACTGCATACACTCTTTCATTACGGTCAAGTTTCCCGACGGCAGAGGCATTTTTCAACAAGATGATGCGTCATGTCACAAGGCCAGGGGTTTGATTAGGGGGGGGGGGGGGGGATCTGCATCCTATAGAACATATCTGGAATGTGATCGAACATGGCGTCAGATCTCATCGCCCCTCGTCCCCGACTTTACGGGAGTTAGGTGACTTGTGTGTGTGCAGATGTGGTGCCTGCTCCCTCCAGTGATTTACCAAGGTCTCATTGCTTCCATGCCACGAAGTGTCGCCGTGTTATCCGTGCCAAAGGTGGACATACCGGCTATTAGGTAGGTGGTCATGATGTTCTGGCTGATCAGTGTAAGCACGTTCTGTAAATTTCGACGTTACTTACAAATGAGTGCTATTGTCAATAGTTTATAAATTAAGCATGAAATCGCAAATATGAATGAATATTCAAAAGACGTTGATCATCTGGTAAAGAAAAACTACCACACATAATAAAAAGCATAGCAAAAGTTTTGAAAGTTAACTTAACCTCAGCCATCTACAAGCACGAGTATAAAGGAAAATTTACGAGCTAGTTCTTTCAGGAAACTTTTTTTCCAAAGAAAGATCTTCAATTACAGCACATGTTTTATCACGAGTATTACGTTTTTTGTCATTTAATTACAACAAATTATACGATACCGACGCGTTTTCGAGAGACAGGTATTTACTCATAGGACATTAGATAAATTAACTGCTGCTTCAATTCGTCTGGTCCAATTGAAGCAGCCCAACCTTTCAAATTAAAGATTAACTCCTGAAACTAGGTTTCAGACTTAACGTTATTCATACACCTTAATGAACACTGTTCAAAGTATACATTATTACTGGCTGGCTTCAGATTATTGTTTGTCAGTAAACTAGCAAGGTGTCCCACTTTTGGGGGTGGAAAAATAGTTAGTTCAATGTTTTCAGCAAGTATCGGACTTAGTTCTTGCAGACACTTTTATCCCTCCCTTATCTGCTGCCAGTCCATATGATTGCAAAACTTTACAGATTTTATAAACAACGTAACTTCGAAACTAACGTACCCTGCAGTAAAGAAAAAGCATAACCGCCGGTTCTCTGTATTTGAAGTGAATGTTGTTGTTTCGAAAGTCATGTTCGCCCCACGTGTTGTGAACGAACGATCATGAAAGTCGATAGATAGCTCTTTTTCGTCTTCAATACAGCGTGTGACGTCAAAATGACGTCAACGTTTGCACAAAGTCTTGTGAACTATAGGTTACCACACGCTGCAGTCAATCACGGCGGAAAGACGGCATTGGCTGGAGCGTCACGGGGTACACTGCTCCTTCCAACTGCTACTACGCACGTTCTTAATTATTCGTACATGGGGGAGGGTCAGATACAAATAATGTAAAATGGTGTTCACTTCTGGAAAAGAAATGTTATACACAACTGTGACACGAAAATGATGAGCACTGTCCACAATCTGGACGATTACAGCACGTGCATACTTTTAAGTTTTTGGGAGATATAGAGCAACATTTTCTAGTTTCCAGCGTATTTCTACCCGATACTGTTTGTTCCTCTTTTTTTTATGAAGAATCTTCCTGATTGATGATCTCATTTTCTGGCGAATATGAATATTATGTAATCTCCTCTCTATCTCATCAGTAACTAGTTGTTTCGCAAGCTTTTTCGTTAACTGAGGCCTAGCTTCTTGAGATTTTTCAGGTGCAGCCTGAGAAGAATAAATGCATTGACTGCACTGATGTCCAGAATGCGAAATATGATGCCATGGGCCATCTTCTTGTCCTACGACTAGTACTGTGTATCACACATTTTTCACCGCCAACGTCAGCTCCAGATTTTGTACGCTTGTAGAAACTAACAATTTCTGGAGTTTTCACTTCTTTATCTTGACCTTGAGAAGCATGTATAGATTATATAAGTTGTAGAGCTCTGCCCCTCTTTTGTACATCTGATAGCATGTTATATCCTTTGAGGAACCGTTCTGATCTATATTAATGACATAGGAGACAAAATCAGTAGCCGTCTTAGATTGTTTGCAGATGATGCTGTCATTTACCGTCTTGTAAAGTCATCAGATGACTGAAACGATGAAGTTACTCACATGAGTACTAAAATAAATCCGCTAAATTTCGGTTACGCGATAAGTCACACAAATCTGAAGGCTGTAAATTCAACTAAATACTTAGTGATTACAGTTACAACTACCCTGTCACGTAGATAATGTTGTGGGTAGAGACAACCAGAGACTACGATTCATTGGCAGAACACTTAGAAGTGCAACATGTCTACTAAAGATACTGCTTACACCACTCTTGTCCGCCCTATTTTGGAATATTGTTGTTCGGTGTGGGATCCGCATCAGGTAGGACTGATGGATGACATCGAAACAAAGAAGGGCGGCTCGTTTTATATTGTCTTGAAATAGGGGAGATAGTGCCACAGACATGATACGTGAATTGTAGTGGCAATCATTAAAACGAAGGCGTTTTTCGTTGCGAGAGGATCTTCTCATGACATTTCAATCACCAGTTTTCTCCTCCGATTTGCGAAAACATTCTGTTGGCACCCAACTACATAGGGAGAAATGATAATCACGATAAAATAAGAGAAATCAGGGCTCGCACAGAAAAATTTATGTGCTCATTTTTCCCGCGTGCCGTTCGAGAGTGGAACGGTAGAGAGACAGCTTGAAGGTGGTTCATTGAACCCTCTGCGAGGCACTTTATTGTGTGAATAGCAGAGTAATCACTTAAATGTAGATGTAGCAGTCAAAATGGCGTCTGTAATGGAGCTGCGTTCCGATCAGACTGCTGTCATTGAGTTTCTTTTCGCGGAAAACCAGAGCATTGCATTCATAGGCGCTTGCAGAATGTGGACGTAGACCTGGCTGTAAACAAAAGCACTTAACTCGTTGGGTGACGCGTCGTCTGTCATCATCGCAACGAGGTCAAATGGGGGGGGGGGGGGGGGGCGGATGGTCTAGCGGTTCCAGGCGCGCAGTCCGGAACCGCGCGACTACTACGGTCGCAAATTCGAATCCTGCCTCGGTCATGGATGTGTGAGATGTCCTTAGGTTAGTTAGGTTTAAGTAGTTCTAAGTCTAGGGGACTGATGACCTCTGAAGTTAAGTCCCATAGTGCCCAGAGCCATTTCTCTCTCTCTCGAGTTTTTATTGACAATAATTCATAAATTAAGCCTGAAATACGCAAATATGAATGAATATTCAAAAGACGTTGATCATCTGGTAAAAAAAGAAACTACCACAGATAATAAAAAGCATAGCAAAATTTTTGAAGGTTAACTTAACCTCAGCGACAGTGTGAAATCGCTGAGCATTATTAGTGTGGTGTGGTGTCAACTTGACTCCAGTCTGTAGTGAAGGGTTAATTCCATCGCTTCCAAAGGTGCTACTCTTAGTATCGTCACTTGAAATGACTAGCCCAGTCTTGCGTCCACTCCCTGTGTGCTACAGCCCATTGTGTACGTTTCTTGCTCCGCATTTTGTTCACATAAGGGTTCTCTCTTGGAGTCCTTTCTCGCAAAACACTTTCACAAAGTTCTTGTCTGGCCATTCGGTAAGAAACTTCAAATGCAGAAATTTCCAAGATGACATTTACATACGCCGACATTCTTGCAGAGGTAGACGGGAGATTCTGTGACAGTCTTGATCAGTCAGTATTTGTTTTCTGTCACTCCTTGGAAGTTGTGGTTGACCCAGTTTCTTCAGACCGCCTGCAGGCAGACTTTCCTAACACGCAAATCTGTAGCTTCTGCAACCAACGTTTTTGCTATTTGTGCGTAAATATAACCTCCATCATGGAACTTTATACTCCTAGTCCTCTCGCGCGATGACCAGTCAGAAACTTTCGATACAGAAGACGTTGTTTTCAATACTGTCTTCCGGCTCAACTCAGCTCGCCTTAAGTCAGTCTCACGTAAACAACAGCAACTGTGTGTTGCTGACTACTGCAGTTACAACATTGCTCGGAATGTTTTTTTCTCTGTGCTTAAAGCAGTAATAATAGTCTACGCATTTATTATTTGGTTTGTCCGAACAAACAAATGAGAAAGTGCACAGCCGGCCGCGGTGGTCTAGTGGTTCTAGGCGCTCAGTCTGGAACCGCGCGACTGCTACGGTCGCAGGTTCGAATCCTGCCTCGGGCATGGATGTGTGTGTAGTCCTTAGGTTAGTTAGGTTTAATTAGTTCTAAGTTCTAGGCGACTGATGACCTCAGAAGTTAAGTCGCATAGTGCTCAGAGCCATTTGAACCATTTAGAAAGTGCACTATCTTGTAAAATATTGAACTTATCAGTTAAGTCTATTTATTTTTAATAAAAGTATAATTTAAGTTAATTGATTGATTTAGCATAACACAACCGACATACATCTCGTGGTGTTAACAAGAATGAACTTTTCAATAAAGGATCTAGAATAAACGTCACAACTGTAGTTCAAATTTTCCGCTATGTGTATTCGCTGGTTCTTTTTACATCTTTCCTACACGTTCGTAACATGGATGTCGGTAATGAGAACAAACGATTGATACGAACAAGGAGGACTGTATGTTGTAAATAATGTTTTGCTCTTTTTGTTTCATAACGTATGTTGTCCAATACTTATCTGTAAGGCTATTCGCAAATTACCATTAATTATACCTTACTAGTGACCTACTCTTTGTAACACACAACTTGAACAGATGTTATATACTCATTTGTTTCTTGTCATGTTGCGAGGTTTTTATTGCCTGCCTGGAAAATGTTTTGTCCCGTTATTCTCATGTTCTGTTAGTTATACGGAATGTTATATAGTCGGGTCTAAGGACATCGAGTTGGATCGCCACAAAATAAAAAAATGAGAAAAAGGAAGATTATCATACGAGTGTTAAAGCTATCACGGTTGTCACAGTGTGAGTTGGCACTTACGATGTCATCTGGCACAAATTCTAGGAAGAAAGCGCAGATGAGCCTGGCGGCCTGGATGATAGTGAAGCTGCCGTACGTGACGACCTCTGTGACGCCGAAGTACTGGTACTTGCGTTGGAAGCCCGCCTCCATGCAGAGCAGAACGATGCCGAAAACCTGGAACAGTCATTGGCCGTCAGCTGTCACTCTAGAAGGAGCAGGAGCGCTCATTAACGCTGCACATGTTCACAGGCTCGCTCTCCGGATCATGTCCATGACATCATAAGTGTAAGAAGTTACAGGAACGTCGATTTTCTCGATAAAATGTCTGATATACCTTCCAGACCCTCGATCAGTCATTTTTTTTTTTTTTTTAATGATCTGTAATCTTGCCGTTCTGTGTCGCCGCTTGCAAATTAACTAACATGCTATACAACATTACGTCCCTGTTATGAAAGGGTAATTTTATGAAGAACTAACTATACGGTTAGAGAATAAAAGAAAAGTGGATAAGAGTACGAATTTAATTTCAGTAGAATTGGCAGTACTTGTGTTGCTTAAGAAAGAAACCACCTGCTGCTTTTGACCAAACGCGCACAATGCCGAATGTCGCGAATTCGCTTCATACCAATGCTGTGGTAATAAATGGAAGATTACCTGGTTTTCAGTGCCAGTGCTGGTAGATGCTGTCTCTACACGAAGCTACCAACGCTTCTGACGTGTGCTGCATTCTCCTCAGTGTTTCGGGTTCCTTTAAAACGTCACGATTTTAATTTTTGCCCTTCATCTAGAAATTTACTTTGGTGTTACAGGGCTAACAGAATACGCACCAATCATGGCTGAAGCATGACTCTTCTCATAGCTGGGGCAAGGCTCCAACTCCAAATTGCGATTGTGGCGCAGCCACGCAAACAATTCGTCACATAGTTACAGAATATCCCAAAAGGGCATATCGTGGTGCTTTCGATGATTTCCTGATGGAAACGAATAACGCAGCTGATTGTATTAAAAATTTAGAGGTCTGTTTGTAAATTACATGTATTATTGTTTCTATTGTATTTAATGTTCTATTTAAAAACCGTACCATAAATAAATACAGTAGAATTGAACATCTACGGCCCACTTCTCACTTTGGCTTTTATCTCAAATGAGACAACGAAATACGGTCGTGGTATGGCTCAACACACAGACACCAGTCTTTGTAGACGGTATTGGAATGCTGGAACACAGCTAAAAGTTTCGCAACCGACGTGCTGATGATTATACAGGCCGGTCCATTGATCGTGACCGGGCCAAATATCTCACGAAATAAGCATCAAACGAAAAAATTACAAAGAACGAAACTCGTCTAGCTTGAAGGGGGAAACCAGATGGCGCTGCCATAGGTCAAACGGATATTAAATGTGGTTTTTTTTTAAACAGGAACACCCATTTTTATTACATATTCGTGTAGAACGTAAAGAAATACGAATGTTTTTGTTGGACCACTTTTTTCGCTTTGTGATAGATGGCGCTGTAATGGTCACCAACATATGGCTCACAATTTTACACGAACAGTTGATAACAGGTAGGTTTTTTAAATTAAAATACAGAACGTAGGTACGTTTGAACGTTTTTTTTTCGGTTGTACCAATGTCATACATGTACCTTTGTGAACTTATCATTTCTGAGAACGCATGCTGTTACAGCGTGATTACCTGTGAATACCACATTAATGCAATAAATGCTCAAAATGATGCCCGTCAACCTCAATGCATTTGGCAATACGTGTAACGACATATCTCTCAACAGCGAGTATTTCGCCTTCGATAATTATCGTACATGCATTGACAATGCGCTGACACATGTTGTCAGGCGTTGTCGGTGGATCACGATGGTAAATATCCTTCAAATTTCCCCACAGAAAGAAATGCGGGGACGTCAGATCCGGTGAACGTGCTTCGACGACCAATCCACCTGTCATGAAATATGCTATTCAATACCGCTTCAACCGCACGCGAGCTGTGTGCCGGACATCCATCTTGTTGGAAGTACATCGCCATTCTGTCATGCAGTGAAACATCTTGTAGTAACATCGGTAGAACATTATGCAGGAAATCAGCATACATTGCACCATTTAGATTGCCATCGATAAAATGGGGGTCAATTACCCTTCCCCCCCCCCCCATAATGCCGCACCATACATTAACCCGCCAAGGTCGCTAATGTTCCACTTGTCGCAGCCATCGTGGATTTTCCGTTGCCCAGTAGTGCATATTGTGCCGGTTTACGTTTATCGCTGTTGGTGAATGACGCTTCGTCGCTAAATAGAACGGGTGTAAAAAATCTGTCATCGTCCCGTAATTTCTCTTCTGCCCAGTGGCAGAACTGTACGAGACGTTCGAAGTCGTCGCCATGCGGTTCCTGGTGCATAGAAATTTGGTACGGGTGCAGTCGATGTTGATGTAGAATTCTCAACACCGATGTTTTTGAGAGTCCCGATTCTCGCGCAATTTGTCTGCTACTGATGTGCGGATTAGCCGCGACAGCAGCTAAAACACCTACTTGGGCATCATGATTTGTTGCAGGTCGTGGTTGACGTTTCACATATCGCTGAACACTTCCTGTTTCCTTAAATAACGTATCTATCCGGCGAACGGTCCGCACACTTCGATGATGTCGTCCAGGATACCGAGCAGCATACATAGCACACACCCATTGGGCACTTTGATCACAATAGTTATACATCAACACGATATCGACCTTTTCCGCAGTGATACCACGTACTTCTACGTTTGTTTCTATTACAGCGCCGTCTATCACAAAGCGAAAAAAGTGGTGTAACTAAAAGATTCATATTTCTTTACGTACTACACGAATATGTAATAAAAAAAATGGGGATTCCTATTTTTAAAAAAACGCAGTTGATATCCGTTTGACCTATGGCAGTTCCATCTAGCGGGCCAACCATAGCGCGATCTGGTTTCCCCCTTCGTTCTTTGTAGTTTTTTTTCGTTTGATGCTTATTTCGTGAGATATTTGGCCCTGTCACTATCAATGGACCATCCTGTATAAAGAAAGCAGTACATATATACATACATACACGTTACGAATACAACCCAGAGAAACACCTGTATTTTTGATGGCGGATAAACGGGGAATGATTCTGCGTCAATTACACCACACTGAAAAGCAATTCCATTTATTTTAAATCATTTCGTTTATATTGTGCCTTAATATTGCGATATTTACTAATATATTCAACCAGACTGTATGACAGTCTACGCTTTTGTAGAACGCTCGGGATGCAATAAATATTGCAACTGGGAAAACTGTCAGTCTCTGTGTAGCGTGATCAATTGGTTGAACTCCGCTTCGCTGAATATTTTGTTGACGATGCATTGCTGCGATTTAATCACTTTTTTCCATGCGTCAAGGATTTTTGGAATAAGTTTGATTGCCCCGCCAGACTACGTGAACGGAAAAGCTGTGCCAGTGCATAAATTTCTCAGTGTTAAGGTAGCAACTACCACTCGAACCGTGCACGTCTGTGCTGGGGCGTGAGTGGAAGAGAGGCCAGCGATGTGCATGCCCATATCCCACTCCTGATAACCGATTCGCAAAAGTTCATCGTGTGGGCTCTGTACTGCGGTAGGTGAACCACCTACCATTGGTGCCCTCACTATACGACGATCCTGCAGGGCGTCCTTGCTGCATGGACGTCTAGAACTTCGTCTTCGGGTGTGAGAATACTCCCGTGACCACTGATATCAGCATCGTTGCACGACTAACGCAGCGCGTCCAACTTGTGTGGCAGTTCTCCGAAAGGGCAATTCCGCCAGTCTGAAGGCCATGATTTGACCCCATTCAAACTCGCCCATTCCGTTGTAGAAAGTACGAGTGCATCTCAGTGGCATGGTTACCTGCTTGTTTTGTATGTTTGCACCACACCGAGCCTTCTGGCTATGAGCATTCCCTATTATGCAGACACAGATGGCGCTCTGGTAGCTATGCCACTACGCTGCTCTCTCTTGGCAGACGTTCCATTTGATAATGGTACAACTGCTATCCCCCTTGTGGCATACGCCGTCATCGGAACGAAATCCACGTCGTCTTTCGAGGTGTACATTTTTTTTTTTCGACAGTGTATTTATTACTGTTTCCGAGGTGGCATCATCATGGGTAAAATAGTATTCCCGAGGTAACATAGTCGCCGATTCGGATCTCTGGGCAGAGACTAGTGAGGAGGGTGTCATGATGATGATGAACAAAACTGGCGTTGCCCAGGTCGGAGCGTGGAGTGTTATATACCTTAAAAGGACAGATAGATTAGAAAATTTAAAAAGATAAATGGAAAGGTTGAAGTTGGATACTGTAGTAATTAGTTCGGCAACAGGAGGAACAGGACTGCTGGTCAGTTAAATACTAGATTATAAATACAAAATCAGACGCACCTTTAATACTCAATAAGAAAATAGGAATGCGGGTAAGCTATTATGAACAGCGTAGTGAACGCAATATCGTAGCCAAAAATAGATACTAAGCCCACAACCGCTACAATAATACAATTTTATATGCCAACTAACTCCGCAAATGAAGAAGAGATCGAGGAAATGTGCGATAAGTTAACATAAATTATTCGTATACTTAAGACAGACAAAAATTTAATTGTGGTGTGGGACTGGAATTCGATGATACTGAAACGAAGAGAAGAAAAAATACTAAATGATTATAGACTCGTAAAGGAATGGAAGAGGAACCGTCCTGTTAGAATTTTGCACAGAGCATAATTGAATAATCAGTAACTCTTGGTTTAAGGATCAGGAAAGGCGGTTGTATACTTGAAAAAGACCTGGATACAGTGTTAAGTTCGAGATTGATTACATAATGATAAGACAGAGCTTTCGGAATCAGATTATAGTTCGTAAGACATGTCCAATGTCGGTTGTGGACTCTGATCACAATTTATTGGTTGTGAACTGTGGATTATAACTGACGAAATTGCAGAAAGCTAGGAAAGTAAGGATATGGGACCAGAATTAGTTGAAAGAACAGGAAATTAATGAGAGTTTCAGAGGGAGCCTTAGCAACAACTGGTTAGGACGCGGGAAAGGAATATAACAGAAGACGAATGGGTAGGTTTAAGAGATTAAATAGTGAAAGCAGAAGAGCATCAAATACGCAAAGAAATCCTTGGATAGTAGAAATAGTTGGATATTTCAGAAGATATAGAATGTAATTAATAAAAGGAGAAAATACAAAAATGCAGTAAATGAAGCAGGCGAAAGGGAATACAAACGTCTCAAAAATGAGATCGATAGGAAGTGCAAAATGGCTAAACAGGAAGAGTAAAAGGACAAATGTAAGGATGTAGAAATATATATCACTAGGGGAAAGATAGAGGTCGACTACAGGAAAATTAGAGACCTTTGGAGAAAAGAGAACCACATGTATGAATATCAAGAGCTCAGCTGTAAAACCAGTTCTAAGTAAAGAAGGGAAAACAAAGGTGGAAGGAGTATGTTGAGTGTCTATGCAACGGAAATGAATTTGAAGGCAGTGTAATAGTATGAGTAGAGCACGTCGATGAAGATGAGGTGGGAGATAAGATACTCTGAGAAAGATTTGGTAGAGCACTGAAAGACCTAACTGGAAACAAGACATCTGGAGTAGACGACATTCCCTCAGAACTACTGATAGTCTTGGGACAACCAGCCACAACAAAATTATTTCATCTGGTGTGCACGATATATGAGCTAGGCGAAAAACCTTAAGACTTCAAGAAGAATATAAAAATTACAATTTCTAAGAAAGCAAGTGCTGACAGGTATAGTTGTTACCGAATTGTTGGTTTAATGAGTTATGGTTGCAAAATAATAAAACTGACTATTTTTTTAAAGAAGAGTGGAAATCAGGTAGAAGCCAACCTCGAGGAAGTCAGTATTGGTTTCGAAGAACTGTAGCAACACGTGAGGCAATACTGACACTACGACTTACCTTAGAAGATAGGCTAATTAAAGGTAAACCAGCATTTGTAGACTTACAGAAAGCTTTTGACAAAGTTGACTGGAATAATCTTTGTGAAATTCTGAGGCTACCAGGTGTAAAATACAGAGAGCGAGAGACCATGTACAACTTGTATAGAAACTTGATGGCAGTGGTAAGAGTCAATGGGCATGAAAGGCAAGCAATGGTTGAGTAGGGAGTGAGGCATGGTTATAGCGTACCCCGATGTTATTCAATCAGCACACTGAACAAGCAGGAAAGGGAACCAACGAAAATTTGGTATGGGAGTTAAATATAAGGGAGAAAAAATTAAAACTTTGAGGTTTGCCGATGACATTGTAATTCCGTCAGGGACAGCAAAGGACTTATAAGACCAGTTGAATGGAATGGACAACGTCTTAAAAGGAAGATATTAGATGAACACTAACAAAAGCAAAACAAAGATACTGGAATGAAGTCGAATTGAGTCACATGATACTGAGGGAATTAGATGAGGACACGAGACAAAGTAGTAGATTTGCTTTGCTGATTGGGTAGCCAAATAACTGATGATGGTCGAATTAGAGAGGATATAAAATGTAGAGAGGCAATGGCAAGAAAAGCATTTCTGAGAAGAGAAATTTGTTAACATGGAATATAGACTTACGTGTTAGGAAGCCATTTCTGAAGGTATTTGCCTGGAGTGTAGCCATGTATGGAAGTGAAACATAGGCGATGAACAGTTCAGACAAGAAGAGAATAGAAGGTCTTGAAATGTGGTGCTAGAGAATAATGATCGAGATTGGATGGGTAGATTATGTAATTAATTAGGAGGTACTGAATAGAATCGGGGAGAAGAGAAATTTGTGGCACAACTTGACTAGAAGAAGGGATCGATTGGTAGGACATATTCTGAGGCATCAAGGGATCACCAATTTAGTATTAAGGGAAATGTGAGGGTTAAAAATAGTGGAGGGAGACCAAGAGATGAATACAGTAAGCAGATTCAGAAGAATGTAGGCTGCAGTAGTTATTCAGAGATGAAGAGGCTTGTACAGGATAAAGTAGCTTGGAGAGCTGCATCAAATCATGCCTCCGACTGAAAACAGCTGCATCTATACTCCACAGACTGCCTTCTTGTTTCTGATTCGAAATGGTGAAATCTATTTTCACGATTGGGCCAAGAAATGTATTTGTACTAAGGTGATACTGTACCAATAATTGTAAACATTGAGCGATTCAATTTTTTGCGGGCATTAATGAGACCTCTAGAAATCTTCAGACGCTTCCTTCTGCGACACCTAGTTCAATTTTTTTCCATCTCACATATTCCACCAAAATGACATTGTGATCTTATTGACATTCCAGGCTTAAACTCTCAGCCTACTGTCAAGTGCGTGCTTTATTCTTGGCAGAGAATAAATATATTTATTTATTTATTTATTTACACCTTAAGTTCCTTAGGACCAAATTGAGGAGCAAATCTATAAGGTCATGGAACATGTCAGTACATGATATTAAAACATAAAAGTAATAACAGAAATGTTTATGAACCCGAAAATAGTGAGGCCATAAGATTAAGTACACGCAGTCAACAATACAACAAGGATCAGCTTTCTTTTTCAAAGAACTCCTCAACAGAATATAAGGAGTGATCCATTAGGGAACTTTTCATTTTCGATTTGAAAGCGCTTGAACTACTGCTAAGATTTTTGAGTTCTAGTGGTAACTTACTGAAAATGGATGCAGCAATGTACTGCACACCTTTTTGCACAAGTGTTCAGGAATTCCGATCCAAATGCAGATTTTATTTCTGCCGATTATTAACTGAGTGAAAGCTGCTGATTCTTGGGAATAAACTAATATTGTTAACAAGAAATCACAGTAAGGAATAAGAGGTTCGTGAACTTACACCACTTATTGCCCGAACAGCCCGTTTCTGAGCCAAAAAGAGTTACCCCAAAATATAATACCATACGAAATAAGCGAATTAAATTAAGCAAAGTAGGCTAATTTTCGTGTCGAATGAACACTAACTTTAGATACCGTTCGAATCGTAAAAATGGTAGCATTAAATCTTTGAACAAGATCCTGAACGTGGGCTTTCCACTACTGTTTACTATACTATTTGACCCCCCAGAAATCTGAACTGTGCAGTTTCATTAACCATATACCCATTCAGTGAAATTAAAACGTCAGTTTTTGTTGAATTGTGTATTAGAAACTGTAAAAACTGAGTCTTACTGTGGTTTAGCGTTAGTTCATTTTTTTAGAAGCCATGAACTTAGGTCATGAACTGCACTATTTGAAAGCGAGCCAATGTTGCACACAAAATCCTTTACTATCAAGCTAGTGTCATCAGCAAACAGAAATATTTTAGTTACCCATAATACTAGAGGGCATATCATTTATATACATGATAACAGAAGTGACCCCAACACTGATCCCTGGCGTACCCCCCCTCCCCTCCCCCCACTTGACCGTACTCCACTCAGACCCCACATCACAGCCATACTCAACACTGTGAATAATAACCTCTTGTTGTCTGTTGCTAAAGTAAGAGGTGAACCAATTGTGAGCTATTCCCTGTATACTGTAATGGTCCAACTACTGGAGCAATATTTTGGGATCAACACAATCAAACGCCTTAGTTAAATAAAAAAAAATATGCCTAGTGTTTGAAACTTTTTGTTTAACCCATCCAGTATCTCACAGAGAAAAGAGAATAAAGCATTTTCAGTTGTTAAACGATTCCTAAAGCCGAACTGTTCATTTGATAGCAAATCGTGTGATATAAAATGATCAATTATCCTTACACACACACAGCCTTTTCAATAACTTTAGCAAACACTGATGTCACAGAAATAGGTCTACATTATCCCTTTCTTCCTTTTTATAAAGCGGTTTTACTATTGAGTACTTTAATCGTTCAGGAAACTGACCATTCCTAAAGGAAAACTTAAAAATATGGCTAAATACAGGGCTGACAAGTGCAGCACAGTACTTTAATATTCTGCTAGGCACTTCATCGTATCCATTAGAGTCCTTAGTCTGCAGTGATTTAATTATTGACTAAATTTCCCTCTTGTCTGTGTCACAGAAGAATATTTCTGACATCAATCTCGGAAATGCATTTGCCATAATAGCTCTTTATAGCAGGGTGTTTTCCCTGATAGACTGAAATATGCCATTGTAAAACCATTGCATAAAAAGGGGGATACGTCGGATGTCAACAACTACCGCCCAATCTCTCTTCTGACAGCTCTATCAAAAGTTTTTGAGAAAGTAATGTATTCAAGAGTAGCCTCCCATATTTGTAAAAATAAAGTACTAACAAAATGTCAGTTTGGTTTTCAGAAAGGCTTTTCAACAGAAAATGCTATATATGCTTTCACTGATCAAATATTAAATGCTCTGAATAACCGGACATCACCCATTGGTATTTTTTGTGATCTCTCAAAGGCCTTTGATTGTGTAAATCATGGAATTCTTTTAGATAAGCTAAATCATTATGGTTTGAGTGGGGCAGTGCACAAATGGTTTAATTCCTACTTAACTGGAAGAATGCAGAAAGTTGAAATAAGTGGTTCGTGTAATGTTAAAACAACAGCTGATTCCTCAAACTGGGGTGCTATCAAGCACGGGGTCCCAGAGGGTTCGGTCTTAGGTCCTTTACTGTTCTTGATATACATTAATGACTTGCAATTCCACATTGATGAAGATGCAAAGTTAGTTCTTTTTGCTGATGATACAAGTATAGTAATAACATCCAAAAACCAAGAACTAAGTGATGTAATGGTAAATGATGTTTTTCACAAAATTATTAAGTGGTTCTCAGCAAACGGACTCTCTTTAAATTTTGATAAAACACAGTATATACAGTTCCGTACAGTAAATGGCACAACTCCAGTAATAAATATAGAATTTGAACAGAAGTCTGTAGCTAAGGTAGAATTTTCAAAATTTTTAGGTGTGTCCATTGATGAGAGGTTAAACTGGAAGCAACACATTGATGGTCTGCTGAAACGTCTGAGTTCAGCTACGTATGCTATTAGGGTTATTGCAAATTTTGGTGATAAGAATCTCAGTAAATTAGCTTACTATGCCTACTTTCATTCACTGCTTTCGTATGGCATCATATTCTGGGGTAATTCATCGTTGAGTAGAAAAGTATTCATTGCACAAAAACGTGTAATCAGAATAATTGCTGGAGCCCACCCACGGTCATCCTGCAGACATCTATTTAAGGATCTAGGGATCCTCACAGTAACCTCACAGTATATATATTCCCTTATGAAATTTGTTGATAATAATCCAACCCAATTCAAAAGTAATAGCAGTGTACATACCTATAACACCAGGAGAAAGGATGATCTTCACTATGCAGGGTTAAATCTGACTTTGGCACAGAAAGGGGTAAATTATGCTGCCACAAAAGTCTTTGGGCACCTACCAAACAGCTTCAAAAGCCTGACAGATAGCCAACTAACATTTAAAAATAAATTAAAAGAATTTCTAGATGACAACTCCTTCTAATCATTGGCTGAATTTTTAGATATAAACTAAGTATATAAAAAAAAACTTAATCGTTAGTGTCATGCAATATTTTGTGTAATGTAATTTCTTGTACAGACATCTTTTATTAACCTGACACGTTCCACATCATTACGAAGTGTCGTATTCATGATCTATGGAACAAGTATTAATCTAATCTAATCTAATCCAAGAGAGTTATATGATTCCCTGTAGAAACTAAATTTTTATTTAATTCACCATCAATGCTCAGAAAATGATTGTTAAATACTGGAAATATATCTGATTTATGAGTAACAGAAATATTTTTACTACGAACTGACTTTATATCGTCGATATTGTAGTGCTGAGCAGACACTTCCTTCACAACTGACCATATGGTTTTATTTTTATCCTGTGAAGTAGCTATCCTATTTGTGTACCACATCCTCTTTACCTTCCTAATAACACTCTCAAGCACCTTATACTACTGTTTGTAATGGGCTACTGCAGCTTGATTGTGACTACTTCAAAAATTTTGATATAATTCCAGTTTTGTTCTACAAGATATCTTTATCCCACTAGTCATCCACCCAGGCTGGCTATTACTGCTAGTACCCCATTCAGAACGTTCTAATGGAAAGCAACTCTCAAAGAGCATGAGAAGTGTGTTAAGGAAAGCATTATATTCGTCATCTATGTTATAGGCACCATAAACATTCTGCCACTCTTGTTCCTTGATGAGGTTTAAAAAACACTCTGTTGCTGTTGGATTAACTTTCCTACATAGTTTGTACTTATATGTGACATTTGAGTACAAGAGCCTTTTAGTGTTAAAATTTGTGCATTATGGTCTGAAAGGCCATCCACCCTTGTACTAACAGAATGCCCATCTAGTAATTAAGAATGATTAAAAACATTTTGTATGGCTGTGCTACTGTTCCCCCGCAACCTAGTTGGAGAAGACGCAGTCAGCATCAGATCATATGCCCATCTAGTAATTAAGAATGAATAAAAACATTTTGAATGGCTGTGCTACTGTTCCCCTGCAACCTAGTTGGAGAAAACGCAGTCAGCCTCAGATCATATGAATCTAAATCTACCAACATCCTTTTTCTTGCACCAGCATACACAAAATTAATACTGAAGTCACCACATATAACTACTTTCTGGTACTTCCTATAAAGTGAATCAAGAACCCTCTCCAGCTTGAGTGGGTGGTGGAGGTTTCAGCTTGTGAAAGGAATGAATGATCCTCATCTTCACACATCCACCCACTATGCAGACACTTTGCACTTTTTACAGTGCCTCCATAAAAGTAAAGGTGAGACACACGTCTAACGCATATGCTTAAATATGTCATGAAAATGAATTTTCCGAGTCGTAGGTAGTTCCTACAATGCTTTATTATTCACATCGCAACACATAAACTTACTAATTGACAGCGCAGCACAACAGTAACTATGTAATGGCTACTAAACTGCTGTTATTATTATTATTATTATTGTTATTGTTATTATTATTAGTAGTAGTAGTAGTGGTGGTGGTGGTGGTGGTGGTGGTGGTGGTGGTGGTGGTGTTGCAGCAGCAATGGCCTGAAAAAAAACCACTGGCAGGCTGTCTTACAATTTCTGCCAGATCAGAAGTAAGGAGTCCAGCAGTCAAGTGATTTACAAACAGTTAAGTATAGTGCACACAATTTAACTTGGTTAATTTTAAATGAGTACAGTGTGTGGCCGAAGCAAGTGTCTCTAGGGAGAGGAATTTTGCGGAGGAAGCACGTTTTGCAACAAGTGTCTTCCCTAGTGTGGGTAGTCAGCTTTCATTTCTTAAAGGAGTTGCAGGTAGCACTCGTGATGCACTAAGAAATTAATCATCATGCTATAAAAAAGTTTGTTAGAAACAAGCAGTACCATATGTCTCACAGACTCATTAGTTCATGGTTTAACAAAACATCCACAAAAACAAAGTATCATTTATGTTTCGCGGTTTAAAAAATAAATATGTTTAAAGAAAATTCTTTCTCATTATAAAATTTACTTGGGGGTGATGTTGATGTGGTGGGCGCCGAGGGGAGTGGGGCGGGGCGAGAATAAGTGGGTACTGGCTAATTACTGATCACACTCGGGGGTAATGGTTTCAGAACGACTGTAAACCACTGCTTTAGGGCATGTAGTAGTTCCGCAGCGTAAAAACGAGTAAAATTGCTTGCGCTTTCTTTATCCACGTTGCAAGATTCGAGTAATATTGCGACAGAAGTGAAATGAACGGCCATCTTTAAATTATTGGGAAGAATTTTTCATGAATGTAGTAGCAGTGCAATCGAAACTGAGGCTTAAATGTCAGCGCGCGTTGATAATAAATCACCTGGACACATGTCAAAAATTAGACATTCTCAGTCTTTTGTACAAACAGTAACGTATATAAATTTCAAACACTGCTCTACGGGAAGACAGATTCTCAAACTTTAACAGCATTTAAACAGAAACATCTTCGGATCTATGAGAGACCGCGAAACTCGTGAGTAGGAAACAGGCACACTTTGAAACAGATCGTACAGTACTGACACTGTGAATAAAATGAAAGTGAAAGCTCAGCTGCCCAGGTCTCACAATGTGGATGCAAGAAGGCATAATGTAAAAGAGTAGTCTGTGATAGCGTTAGGCGAGAAATGCCGTGCATAATGTGAGTAGACAATTACACTGAAGAGATTGGACTGAGGAAAACTGAAGGATAGTAGCGTCAACCGACCGACATACGTAGAAGTTCACAGCAAGCATGTGTCTAGGCCGAAGCGACCAACGAAGGACGATGGCTTAAGTAGGATAAGCCACTGATTTGGGGAGAGGGTAGGTGAGAGGTGGTCTCAGTTGGCACGTACCAGTTCGATGGCGCAGAGCCCCAGCCTAAACTTGACGAGTTTCTTCATGGCGGCGATGGCTGCTGCTACGTTACAATGCACACTGGCTGTAGGCGGCAAAGTGAACTGTTACCGAGCAGTGCTACACTAGGATGTGTGCGGTCGCCAAACCGCCAGTAACATCCTACTTCCTTAACCTCTCGCAAATCGCCCACATCGCCACTGGCACTTCTCTGACGCTGTGAAACTCTGATAACAGAGCAAAATACTTGGGCAACTACGCCCGAGCGCGGTAATACGTCTAGCAGCACCGGCGTCTACATGTGACACTGATATTAAACTGTTGCGTCCAAACAGCAGCGTAGAGCGTGTGTCGCATCTAGTGTCTTTATGCTTCCATCTCTGATGCCTTTCTTGTCCTTGTGTCGTGACCTCCTCCTTTCCTTCGTTACATCATTTTTGCCTCTGTCATGTTGGGAAATTGGCTTCAATAACTGTTTGCTCCTTGCGGCGATACTTTTCAGTGTAGTGTATTCTTTCTTCAGTCTTCTCAACACTCCTGTGCTAGTTACTGCCGTGTCCCCTCTGTCTTCACCATTCCTTGCAGTTGCATCTTTAAAGCCATTTTTTCTGTAGTTCTAACGCCCAATTTACTGAACCTTAGGTGTCTACTTTGCATGTGACTGCTGAGGTAACGCTGATATTCAGGGAAATTCTCTTATATATAGTCATTGTTCGGTTCTTTACAATTCATTATTTCGCCTGGTTTATGTCTATTTACCCTGCTGTAACACAGTCCGTAGTGAAAGTATAGTGCGTAGGTGGATGATCCTTGGTATACGCAAATCAACCTCCAATGGTCTCTAATTACTGATTGCAGTTCTTGTCACTTCAAGATTCTGGATGGACATTAAGTTAAAATATTCCTGAAAGTTCATCAAACGAACACCGGAAATTCTTCGCCATAAGGAAGTTCAGTATGCTGCTGGCAGAACCAATCGAGTTCCGTGGGAAGTGAATAAATGCTCTGTAAAAAAAAAAACTGCTAATACGAGGGATGCCCAGAAAGTAATGAATCGCATTTGTTTTCTCAGCGGAAAACAATGCTACGAATGCGAAACGTTACGTGATTACTTGAAGTCTCCCGAGTGAGCGCGGCATGTTCCCTTCACTTTCGACAGATAGCGTAGCTGCGGGACAATTTCAAAATGGCGTCTGTAAGTGATATAAGTTACAAGCAACGTGCCGTCATTGAGTATCTCACTGCAGAGAAAGAAACTGTAGGGAACGTTCGCAAACACTTGTGCATGGTTTATGGAACGCCTGCTGTCGACGGAAGTCCAATTAGTCGCTGGGCACTGAGCGTCAGGTCATCAGAAGGCGATTCGGCGGAGTTCCACGATTTGCAGCGGTCGGGGAGACCATCCATGGCTGTCACACCTGACATGTTGCATGGAGCTGCTGATGTCATTCGCGATGATAGGAAATATTCAAATGTTTGTGAAATCTTATGTCAATCAGCAAAGGAAGTGTGGATGCAATTACCCGCACACTTGGATATCCAAAAGTGTGTGCAAGATGAGTCCCGCGGTGTCTTATAGTGGATCGCAAATCGCACAGAAAAAACATCTGTCTCGATTTTGATGCAACGTTTTGAAACTGAAGGGAAGGCCTTCTTGTCCCAGATTGTAACAGTTGATGAAACCTGGATCCACCATCTTGAAGTCGAAACAAAACGACAGTTGATGAAACGGCGCCATTCCTTCTCCTCACAGAAGAAAAATTCAAAGCAACTGCTTCCGCCAGTAAGGTCATGAACATCGTGTTCTGGGACTGAAGTTGTGATTCTCATTGATTCGATGCCAAGAGGCGGTACCAAAACTCAAAACGCGCTTCCGGCGATTTCGGCGCCACAGCAACCCAGGTGAACACGATAACGCTCGGCTCCACACAAGTCTGAGGACTGCTGAACACATCGCAGAACAGGGTTGGACACTGTTAACTCCATCCACCCTACAGCCCTGGCCTAGCCCTCTCGGACTTCCACTTGTTCAGCCCATTGAAGGATGCCACTCGTGGAAGACATTTTGAGGACGATGAAGAGGTGATTAACACAGTGAAGCACTTGCTCCGCCACCAGGACACGGATTGGTACCGACAGGGCATACACGCCCTTGTTTCGCGCTGGAGGAAGGCATAGAACGGGATGGAGATCACGTGGAAAAATAGTGTGTGTAGATAAAACACCATTCTTTCGTGTGTGTATTTCTCATTATTTCAATAAAGAGTTGTCGAAAAAAAATATGCGTCGCATTACTTCTGGGCAATCCTCGTAATATGGCGTTTTTTCTTTCGTCATTTTTACGATACTAATTATTTTTTAAAATTTTATTATGTTGTCTGTGTTATTAGTTATGATTGAAAAAGTGAAGTAAGCGCTGAATTATACAAGATTTTCTCGTCTTTCAAAATTTTGCTTATCTTCCGAATAAACAAAGTGTTCCATCAAAGTACGAGGATTCTCAAAGTGTTCTGTCAGAGGAAAAGTTGTGGTCTACGGGGTACATTATTGTCCAGAATTGTCTTTGGCATAATGGCCGTAACTAAATGACGTCTTAGTAAGTTCAGCGCCGCCAATGCATGCCATGAAACAACCACTGCAGACGTGTATATAACCTCTACCGGAGTGACCGAGTGATGTGTCGCAATGGACTCGAATTTGGGAGGATGGCGGTTCAAATTGCAGTCTGGTCATCCAGATTGATTTTTTCCTTGATTTCCCTAAATGAGCCTACACAAATGCGGAGACGGTTCCTTTGAAAAGAGACAGCCGATTTCCTTCCCCGTCCTTCCATAATCGGAGCTTGAGCGCAGCCTCTAGTGACCTCTCTATTGTTGAGACATTAAATTCTAACCTTGTTTCCTTCCTACCACCGGAGCGCACACGGACTTGATCACAACAGGGTTTCCATGCATCTTAGCCGAATGTAAAAATCAACTAACAATTAACTGTTTCCTAATTTACTCGAAAAAGTCAATGTTAAATTATAGTGTCACGTTACTAAAAGCATTGGTAGCATGTTTGGCTCATTTGGAAACCAGTGCTTAGCTTGCTTACCACTGCTTCAGTCCTTGTTGCCATGTGCTGCATAGCTAGTTTCTACAGGAAGGGAGCAAGTAACGGACAAGAATATGTGCTTCCGCACATCGGTGACTCGGCACATGTCTTATGTTTCCGCTGTGGACACCCATCTCATTTCTCTTGCCAGTGCAGACCATTGTAAACCTGGTTTTTCACGGATCTTCTTTCATCACCGTATTGGTAAGACTGTCATTTTGCATCGATTGCTTCACTGGAAAAAATCAAGATTAAAAAGTAGAGGTCTGGCACCGTAGTCCACGCTGGAAATTTCCACTCACAAGGACAAGGGCAAGTCATAGTAGAAACCATAAATTACACACAGAGCTTAGTAGAGAGTAACAGCAATAGACTTGGATCATAATTAGATCAAAATGCCCAGCCTTTTCAGGTACTTTGAACATCGTGGACATTAACCTGCAGTTACTTGTGTAATTTTGTTAACCGACGTTCATTTCCATCCTGAGGTCGGTTCATTAAAATCGAAGAATTCTTGCTCTGGGCGAACAGTTTACTACAGGTGCGTTCCTGTGCTCCACTTGTCAATGTCATGTACTATGACCTATTCAAGATAAATGGGACTGATGCAGAGAATTTGTGTACTTACCAAATATGTTCAGTTGGTGGTTGTGGTGATGGCCTTCAGACTAGGGTTCATTTGAGTCCATATAAGTTAGTATTCGTTCCTTAAATTACTCAACATTTGTGGGTATTGTGGCGACTCTTTCCATCGCCTCCACCTGCAGCAGCAGACGACAAGCTGCGCAGACTGGAAATCAGCCCCCAGCACCCTCGCTGGTCACTTCCACCGGAGGGAGAGCTTAGCTACGCTTTCCAGATGCCACGCACGCCACACCGTCGCTCGGCCAGTCTCTTGTTCCGCTCCGACGAGGTAACATGTCATGGCTGTGTTTTCGGTAGCTCGCCCACGCAACGCCTCGTGGCTCACTTCGTCGTCTGCCATACTTCGCTGGCGTGTGAGCGAACAGCAGTATCTTCAGCCCGCTGTAAGTGTCAGTCTTGCGTCACAATTCGTTTAACAAGAGGAGTGCTACCGCTTTTTTTCCGCACCAACTTCCCCTAGGTGCTTCTAGTGACTACGGCTGTACAAAACCTGATGCCGAACGCTTGTTTCGTTCTTCCAGTATCAGCACTTGGAATACGGCGGGGGCAGAGTGGTTTAAGTAGTGCAGTGAAGTGCAATTTGCGCCAGCAGTACCAGGCGGGTTTATTACCATTCTATCCCCGTCCGTTTTGGCACCTTCTTTGCTACAAGTGCGCCACTGAAGCAGGTTTTCCCGCATCGCCAGACTTGACCGAACAAGGGCTGTAAGGCATTCATTGTCCATCCTGTTTAGAGAGACTCCACCCCGAGCGAGGGTGCTCCTTGATTAAGAGGTATTAACTCGTCGCATTTTACTGTAGTCGTTATCTCTTAGAAATAATGTCTCAGAACCAACTCGTAGGGCTCTTCCCATCAACATTTACGCGAAATATTTTCCCGCCGTCAGAAAGCTGGAATGGTCATCAACATGGCCAAATGCGTTTCTGGGGCGAGCTAGTTCGAACTCTTGGACACTTAGTCCCTGATGCCAGCTCCTACCCCATCCCTGAGACAATACAGGCAGTAGCGAACATTCTACGTCCTTCAAAGGTCTTCTCTGTTTCATTGGCTTGGTCATCTTTTTCCGTCGCCATTTTAAGGTCACCGCTGCCAACCGAGAGCAAAAGCAAAAAGCTGTTCTTTTCGAGTCAGGCCATGATCGAGAGCTTCGAAAAAACAAAACAGGACCTCGCCTTATTGGCCCACCACCGCCCTAGCGCCCCCTCGCTATAGTGACGGTCGTGAGCCAGACGGCTATCAGGGCCATGCTACAACAATAGGGTGATAACGGCTGGCATTCGCTCTCCTTCTTTTCGTCCAAGTTCTCTGTTGCACAACGCCCCTGGAGTGCATATGATTGCAAGTTGCTTGCAGTCCACGAAGTCACCTGCTGTTCCGATCTTCAGTCTAGGGATGCGTTTTTACGATCCTCACAGACCACCGCCTCCTCACTTGTGGTTTTTTCAGGAAATACATAGGCCAGATCTCATCTCGAAAGTTTAGCCTGCAGGAATATATTGAACAATTCATGTTGCTAGCATCGATAACATTGTGGCAGATTGCCTTATCTGCTCCTGTGCCATCACTCAAGCCTTAGGACTACAGGGTCCTAGCCACTGCTCAAGAGGGGTCCAGGACCTACCCACGCCTTTCAGAATGCGATCTCTGGCCTCAACCTCCAGCTGAAATCCATACTTGGCTCCAGCCATAAGATCTGGTGTGACACCACTGCGCCCGGATCCTTCACAACTTGACAGTCCCAAAGGTAGCCTCTGCCCCTTCCTCTCTCCCATCTTTCGAAAACCGGCATTTGACCGCGCCCACGTCCTCACACACCCAGGCATCCACGCTTTCGCCACCCTCATGAAACAATGCTTTGTGTGGCCGGGCATCCAAGGTGACTGCAGCAAACGGGCCCAGTCCTGCGTTCTGTGCCAGTGGGCCTAGGTCAGATGGCATGTTCAAAGCTCTGCAATCACCTTTGCCCCCACACAACACCAGTTCACTCATGTTCACCTCCACAATGTCAGCCCATTACCCTCCTCCAATGGATGTCGATATCTGTTGACAGTTATTGACAGATTTACTCGCTGCCGAGAAGCCACCCCTGTCCCTGACATTAGACCCAAAACTGTGGCTACAGTCTTTGTTCGGACCTTGGTGTCCCACTTTGGGTGCCCACTCAACATCACTACAGATCGTGGGCACCAGTTCACCTAGGCCCTCTTCCGATCTCTGACAGCCATGTGCAGCTAAAAATTTGCAGCATACCACCAGGTACCACCCTGCAGCTAGTGCCTTGGTGGTGCGGTTCCTCTGCACACTTTAGATCGTCGACATATGTTACTCTTATGAATGATCTGCTGACCTATCGCTAGTACTTTTAAGCCAGTGGATTGTACACAAAACCGATCTGGAAACTCCTGATGCCAAGCTGGTATATGTACAGCCACTCGCCATTCCTAGCGATTTTTTGGGAGCGACCTTGCTGCCTTCTGACAACACCATTCTAGGTTTCAAGCAGTAGCTCCAGGCCTTCATGATTGAGCTGCGACCAACACATCCGCAACATAATGGTGAGCATCGTACTTCGTTCACCATGACCTCACAGTATGCACACGTCATGCTTTGAGTGGATGCATACCGTAGGGTGCTGTTCTGCCCCCAGTATTCGGGCCCATATGTGGTGTTGTGACACGAGGACAAGAAGTTCTCCATTTGTCTCAACGACGTCACAACAGCTGTCTCCACAGAAAGGCTCAAATTGGCCTACGTTTTACAGCCCCCTCCAGCTAATGAGCACAGCGCAGTCAAAGTGAAGCTGCCCCCACGTGCCACCAGTAGTAGCACCACTAGCGCTGCGCCCGATACGATGCAGGCCAACACCGTCCCCTCCACTGTCCCTGACGTGCCATCGGCCGACATGGCATCCGACACACCACCAAACGACGCTGCTTCTAATCCACCATCAACCGACTACAAGACTGCCCTGCCCCCCCCTCCCCCCTCCCTTCTCAGTGCCTGCGACCCTTACGTCGCCACCGCACTACGCTTTTTGCAGCCTCTGTCTGATGCATACTGATCCGCGCCCCCACAGACGCCCGGCACTCCCTAGAAAGTGTCGTCACCGCTGCCGCTAGCACCATTGGAGAAACGGCAATGTTTCACACGCTCCCAACGCTGCGCACAGGAGCTGTCCACGCGCCTCCTTTCAACAGAAACTACAGCACGAGCACAGCAGCGACAACACTTGCTCGGCACCCAGCAAGTATCCTCAGTCAGCTTCAGAGATCCCTGTGCTTAGTGGCGCCAGCATTTTCCTCTCGAAACGGGGCAGCAATGTGGCGACTCCTTTTATCACCTCCACCGGTAGCAACAGACGACGGCTGTGCAGAACGGAAACCAGCCCCCCCCACACACACACACACATGCTGATCATTTCCGCCAGAGGGTGAATTTAGACGGCCACGCTTTCTGGACGCTACACACGCCATGCCGTCATTCAGTCAGTCTCTTCTCTTGTCCCACTCCAATGAGGCAACACCTTTTAGCCATACTTTCGGCAGCTCACCTGTACGACGCCACGTACACTATGTGACCAAAAGTATCCGGACACCCCCAAAAACTTAGGTTTTTCATATTAGCTTTCATTGTGCTGCCATCCACTGCCAGGTACTCCATACCAGCGACCTCAGTAGTCATTAGACGTTGTGAAAGAGCAGGATGGGACGCTCTGAGGAACTCAGGGACTTCAAACGTGTTCAGGTGATTGGCTGTCACTTGTGTCATACGTCTGTACGCGAGATTTCCACACTCCTAAACATCCATAGGTCCATTGTTTCTGATGTGGCAGTGCAGTGGAAACGTGCAGGGATACGTACAGCACAAAAGTGTACAGGCCGACCTCGTCTGTTGACTGACAGACTGCCGACAGTTGAAGAGGGTGGTAATGTGCAATAGGCAGACATCTATCCAGACCATCACACAGGAATTCCAAACTGCTTCAGGATCCACTGCAAGTACTATGACAAGCGGAAGGTGAGAATACTTGGATTTCATGGTCGAGCGGCTGCTCGTAAGCCACACATCACACCAGTAAATGCCAAACGACGCCTCGCTTTGTGTAAGGAGCTTAAACATTGGACGATTGAACAGTGGAAAAACGTTGTATGGACTGACGAATTACAGTACACATTGTGGCGATCCGATCGTGGGTGTGGGTATGGCGAACGGCGAGTGAAAGTCATCTGTCACTGGGTGTAGGTCCAACAGTGAAATTCGGAGGCGGTGGTCTTATGGTGTGGTCGTGTTTTTCATGGAGTGGTCTTGCACCCCTTGTTCTTCTGCGTGGCACTATCACAGCACAGACCTACAATGATGTTTTAAGCACCTTCTTGTTTCTCACTGTTTAAGAGCAATTCGGGGATGGCGATTGCATCTTTCAACACGATCGAGCACCTGTTCATTATGCACTGCCTGTAGCCGAGTGGTTACACGTCAATATCATCCCTATAATGGACTGGTCTGCACAGAGTCCTGACCTGAATCGTATAGAACACGTTCGGGGTGTTTTGGAACGCCGCATTCCTGCCAGGCCTCACCGACCAATGTCGATCCCCGTCCTCAGTGCAGCAGTTCGTGAAGAATGGGCTGCCCTTCCCCAAGAAACCTTCCAGCACCTGATTGAACGTATGCCTCCGAGACTGGAAGCTGTCATCAAGGTTAAAGGTGGGCCAACATCATTTTGGATTCCAGCCTTACCTATGGAGGGCTCACGAACTCGTAGGTCATTTTCAACCAGGTGTCCGGATACTTTTGACCACATAGTCTGGCGCTCTTCGCTGAGGTTTGCGCTAACAGCATAATTCTTACCCCGCGTTCAGTGTTAGTGTTGTGTCGTGGTTCGTTTAATAAGAGGAGTGCTACCGGTTTTTTCCGCGCTGCCTTCCCGAGCTGCGTCTCTGCTTCTAGTGACTACGGGTGTACAAAGCCTGAAGCCGGACGCCTGGTTCGTTCTTCTCGTATCAGCACGTGGATTACAGCGTGCAGCGTGGTGTAAATAGTGAAATGGAGTGCAGTTCACGCCAGGAGTACCATGCAGGTTTTATTACCATTCTATCCCTGTCCGTTTTGGCTCACACTTTGTCGCCAAGCGCGCCACTGAAGCGGGTTTTCCCGCTCCGCCAGAGGAAGCCGGACGAAGACTGTAAGCCACTCAATCCGCCCTGTCCAGAGACTACATCCCGAGCGAGAGTTCTCCTTGATTAAGATATATAAACTCATTGAGTTTTACTGTGGCCGGTAACTGTTAGGAATAATATCTCAGAAGCAACTCGCGCGGCTCTTCTATCACGCCACGTTATTTTGTTGTCATCTTTCTTAATTAGCGCCTCTGTTAGGCATTCATGCCCCTTAGGAGTACAGAAGAGAATCTGAATCGTTTCTGCAATTTTTTTGCACTTGAGGGCAATTTTTGTCTAGCAGTGGAGCGGAAACACTTCTTTAATGTGTTACCTATTCACAGTAATACTCCAATGCGTACGATCAATGATTTATAATATATTTAGGTGGTTGAAATTGAAATTACTATTCCTTCATTTAACTTTTCCTTCATTTAACTTTTCCTTCATTTAACTTTTCCTTCATTTAACTTTTCCTTCATTTAACTTTTCCTTCATTTAACTTTTCCTTCATTTAACTTTTCCTTCATTTAACTTTTCCTTCATTTAACTTTTCCTATAAAACAAGTATTTAGAACACAGCTATTCAGGCTCTCTAACCTCATCCTCATGTTTTACCCTCCGGGAGAGAACTACGAAGCACTACTGTAGTGTTTTATCCATGAAACAGAATGCTTTAGCCTGAGCAGTAATTATTGGCGTCAGTTCAGTTGGCACACACTACCAGTGGACCTGCCGGTATTGTGGAAAGGGGCGAATTTGGCGGTGCCGATGTTCTTCTCCGGGGCTGCATCAAGTTAGGACCATACAGATCACAGGCTCGTACTAGAACAGCTGCGGTGTATGAGCTTGACATCCTACACGGCTAGAATGGTGAGTCCGTTCCGATTGAACAAGCACAGAGAGCACTAAGGTGGGGTGCTGCCTTAATTTGCTGTTTGATAGCTACAGACGATAACGTACTTCTTCTAACCATGATGCGTACGCGTGAAACTGGTGCAGTATTTACATCTACGTCTACATCTGTACTCTGCAAAAATGGTTCAAATGGCTCTGAGCACTATGGGACTTAACATCTGAGGTCATCAGTCCACTAGAACTTAGAACTAGTTAAACCTAACTAGTCTAAGGACATCACACACATCCATAGCCGAGGCAGGATTCGAACCTGCGACCGTAGCGGTCGCGCGGTTCCAGACTGAAGCGCCTAGAACCGCTCGGTCACCACTGCCGGCTTATGTACCACCTGAAGCATTTATTCCATCAAATGTATTCGACACCTCAAAACACCACCTCCAAATCCTTTGACATTTATTCTGTAATAATGTTGTTAGGACGTATATTCTTTGTACTTTGTGATGTTTTCTCTTCTGCTATACGATCCGTGCTCCTAGTCGTTTCCGACGCCATATTTGTTTACAAAATATGACACTATAGATGTGATGAGTTCCGACAG
The DNA here is from genome assembly GCF_023897955.1 of Schistocerca gregaria. Lineage (NCBI taxonomy): Eukaryota > Metazoa > Arthropoda > Insecta > Orthoptera > Acrididae > Schistocerca > Schistocerca gregaria. The sequence continues at coordinate 434,574,513 of NC_064921.1, forward strand.
TGAAAGGAACCTGTGACCACTGTGCGTACTTAGTTTACTTATTTTATGGTTACCGTTAGATAAACGTTCAATTTTTTTCAAAATAAACCCAAAACCATACTCTGAAATAGTGTTTTGTTTCTCCACTAGACAGTGCCACAAGTTCCTCCAAAAACTCGTAACACAACACACAAATTTCATACTAACAAATGTAAATCCACCTGATCATGGAGGTTTAAACCTTTGAAACGCGTCGTAGAGATAAATAAACAGTGACTGGTAACAGTAAACTTGTTGTTTCATTTAATTTGGAATTTAATCCACTACATTGATGCAAAGGCTGCTGATTAGAAACTTTCCGTCACAACCTCTCCCGCCCTTGGCAGCGTAATCTTGTCAGTGAAAATTTGCCGTCGCGAGGATTCGAAGCGGCTTACCTCTCGAGTAGAGCACCACTACACAGGCGTGCGTCAGCGACCTCGGCTACGGAAGCGGACACTGATTAGCCATGACTTGCAATTTGATGTTCCGTGCTATGTTTCCTTCGAGCCCACCTCACAAAATGATCTTGCCTTATTTACTTAGGCATTTATCTTCCTCTTCGACACGCTTTCTTCACTGTGCTTAGCGGAAAGGGGATAGTGTTTCTGTACTCCGTAGGCGAACACTTCCTTTAATGGCATGCATTATAGTGTTGTGATTTGTGCTTGCACTGTCGCACTGAAAGGCATAGTCGTAAATTCGGGAGCCGTTTCCACGCGTAGATAAATCATTGGACGCGCATCCGTGATGAAACACTATTGCACAAAGCCGACAGTTTCTCCAGTGCGCCCAGGGTGAATGAAGACAACTTGTCATGGGGAACGCGTCTTCAGACACACTAGCTCTGCTCTCCTGGGTCAATGTTGCATGTCACTGAGGACGTAGTGGGAGACATTCTTGGAAGCAGTTTCAGGAAGAAGATTCCTGTTAACGTATTCTCGACTACGATCGGGATAGCTCTTTGCACCGCATAAGGTGTCACGAATTTGACACTATCAATGTCGCACTCCACAGCGATATCGTGGTAGCAGCATCTGACGCGTTCTCTTTGTGCTGGAAAGGCAGTTTTATCAAGCGTCACACTTCCCCATCCGGTGAACTCATGTGTCGATAAGACAAATGATGATACAGCACTGTTCTTGCTGCAGGGACGTAGGGTCTGGAGGTATGTAGATTCTGAAGTGGGAGCCTAGTAGCTGCACCAACATTCGAATCCAAACGTTCAGTATATCGCCACTGCAACACACAGTTCTGAGCTCGATATCTTCTCCTTCTTTTCGTCATGGATTAGGGTTGGAGCCGTGTCTGTCTTCACATTTTATCTTTATTTCACTTTCTGGTCTTTCTACACTATCTGACACTTTAGCGGACGTTTATACGGGGCGTGCCCACCCCTCGCCTTTATGACGGCTTCAACTCTGCTGGGGACGCTTCCACTGAGGTGTCTCAATGTCTGCGAAGCAACGGCAGCCGATTCTTCCCAAAGAGCCGAAACCAGACAAAATAGTAAAGTTGACTTTTAGCTCATCCCAGAGGTATTCCGTTGACCTAATGTTTGCGACTCTGGGTAGCCAAGTCAGTCCATTTCAGGAAAGTAAATGCCCACAAACCATTGCCTCCAAGATGCTACTTTATGACATGGTGCTTTGTGATGCTCATACGAACAGGGATGGTCATAGAACTATTCCTCTAGTGTGCGCAGGACCCAGTGTTGTAAAATATGTTCGTATCCTTCTGCATTTAGCGTTTCCGTAACCGCAATAACAGGGCCACCCGCTAACCACGAAAAACACCCCCACACCGTAACACAAGGACTTCAAAGACCAGCTGAATGGAATGGACACTGCCTTGAAAATAGAATATAAGATGACCATCAACAAAAGCAAAACGAGGATAATGGAATGCAGTCGAACTAAATCGGGCGATGCTGAGGGAATTAGATTAGGAAATGAGACATTTAAAGTGATAGATGAGTTTTGCTATTTGTGCAGCAGAGTAACTGATGATGGCTGACGTAGAGACGATATAAAATGTAAACTGGCAATGGCAAGAAAAGCATTACTGAAGAAGATAAACTTATTAATATAGAGTATAGATTTAAGTTTTTAAAAGTCTTTTCTGATAGTATTTTTTACGGAGTGTAACCGTGTATCGAAGTGAAAAATGGGCCATAAACAGCTTAGATAAGAAGAGAATAGAAGTTTTTGGAACGTGGTGCTATAGAAGAATGATGAAGATTAGATGGCTAGATCACGTTTAGGACACATCCTGAGACAACAACTGGTCACCAGTCTAGTGCCGAAGGCAGGGGAGATAAAAATCGTAGAGGGAGATCAAGAGATAAATGCAGTAAGCAGATTCAGAAGGATGTAGGCTGCAGTAGTTACTCGGAGATGAAGAGGCTTGCACAGGATAGAGTAACTTGGAGTGCTGCATCAAACCGTTCTTCGGACTGAAGACCACAACAATCGTAACACAACCTTCTTCATACTTCGCTGTCGGCAGTACACATGGTGGCAGGTAACGTTCTTAATGCATTTGCCAAACCCAAAATCTTCCTTTGGATTGCCATAGGATATAGGATGGTTCGTCCGCTGCCCATCGCTCTTTACACCACCTCAAGCGTCGCTTATCATTGATGATAAAAATGTTTGGCTTTTGAGCATCTCTTCGACCATTCTGTACCAATCTTTTTAACGCACTACGCAGTGTTATTTTGCTAGCTGGGCTGGTGATAGTACTTTGAAACACTGCAACTGATTTCTTCCGCTGATTTCACGCATTTTTTTACAACCACCCTCCGCAATGTTTGACAGTTCCTGTCCGACACTACATGAGTTCTGCCAGTCTTGGTGTAGCTGAGTTCGTTCCTTCGCGTTTACACTTCAGTGTCGCATCACCAACAGCCGACTTGGACTGCTTCAGAAGGAATGAAATGTCCGTGATGTTGTTTTTACTTAGTTGATATTTAATGACTAGTCCACGTTCGAAGTTACTGATCCCTCCTCACCGACCCATTCTGCTGTTACTGGTTCTCTACTGCCAACACAGTACTCACCGCCTCCTTTTATTCTGACGGGTCCACTTCTTGTGACATCTAGTAGTCCGCACTACATAGGGGTTTTGATCAGATAGTGTAGCTTTCTTCTTCCAATTGATTTATAATTTAACGTCTGTTTCGGGAACCTTTTATGGGTCTACGTTCAATTTTTTCCACTTTGAATATTTGACGCACAGAAGCGTTTCTTATGTGATTTGCTTTAGAGAAACGTCTTTTTCTTCTCGAGAATTTCGTTTCGGGGCTCTTTTTGTTTGATCTGTACGCAGGCTACTATGCTAGATTCCTGGGAGAGCTGTAATTGCATGAATTCTCTTCTTGTGCCCTACCTGGTCATACAGTTTAACTTAACAATGGATATAAAAAATAGTTACTCATATTTTTCCCAACTTTGCTAGTTTCGAGTCATTATATTATTTGAAGAAAAGAAGAAGAAAGAAGACTGGAGATACTGACAGGTTTCAGATAGATTATGTAATGGTAAGACAGAGATTTGGGAACCAGGTTTTAAATTGGCTAATGTGGACTCTGACCACAATCTATTGGTTATTAACTATAGATTAAAACTGAAGAAACTGCAAAAAAATGGGAATTTAAGGAGATATGGGACCTGGATAATCTGACAGAACCAGAAGTTGTAGAGAGTTTCAGGGAGAGCACTAGGAAACTATTGACAAGAATGGGGGAAAAAAATACAGTAGAAGAAGAATGGATAGCTTTGAGAGATGAAATAGTGAAGGCAGCAGAGGATCAAGTAGGTAAAAAGACGAGGGCTAATAGAAATCCTGTGGTAACAGTAGAGATATTGAATTTGTTTGACGAAAGGAGAACATACAAAAATGCAGAAGCACGCAAAAAGGAATACAAACGTCTAAAAAATGAGATCGACAGGAAGTGCAAAATGGCTAAGCAGGAATGGCTAGAGGACAAATGTAAGAATGTAGAGGCTTATCACACACACAATGGCTTAATTTGTGGAAATCTTGAAAAAATCTTCTAATGGAAGACCGTGGCCCGCAGCAGACACTTCGACCTCTCGTGAAACTAGATTTCCAGTACACACTTCATTAACCGATGTTGTGGAAAGCCGTGCTGAAAGAGCTAGCTGTTTAGTTTAAATCGTGGACAGCTTGTTTAATTGTTTCTGCGACTTAAGGCAGAAGCTATTCCGCTCACCACTTGACCCTGAATGTTCTTTGAAAGCCGAAAGCAATACATTCATACCCTCCCAACTGTCGATTAGAGCGTGTAGCAGTGTTCCTAACAGACATTTTTACGAACTTTGGAGGACGGCTTCTTGTGTTAGAAGATCCATTTTACTTTGTGAAATGATTAAAACATCTTAGTAATGAAGTCTAGTTACATCGTGTATCAATTACATTCTCAAAGCATCTGCATAAGTTCTGAGTAATTGTCTGCACTACGAGGCATGGAGTACCATGTGTTTCCGCGACTGTGTGAACGGAACTCTCAAAATCGTAACTTATTCGCTTTAATATGTCCTTGGTGACTCGAGAAAAATTGTTGCACCAAACTACTGGAGATGCCTCTTTGCGAAATTTCTTTATGCTAACTGCTTAACACCGGGTGCAAAAATGGTAGGAGCTACCTCAGGTCTTAACCACACTGCAATTTCTGAACGTCTACACGTATATAGAAACGAATTGTCAGTTATCCACTGACACACTAAACAGTTTCGTATAAAAAAAAAAAAAAACAGTACGTCAAGAACTGATAGTGGGGTTTGAAAGAAAAATAATTACTAATCACAAAAAGCATGTTAAAAACAAGGTTTCGAATTTGATGTGACATTATAAAAAAATGAAGAGACATAGGAAGGCCAAAAAGGAAATGAAAATCTATTTTATAGTGAAGGAACAAACTCAAAGGCTAATCCCTGCAGAGTAGAAGAAAGGAATAAGTTGGTCATACTACACTCGTTAGCCATAAACACGAGAATTCCTGCTATATTTAGCACTAAACGGGACAAAAAAGAATTTCTGTCCCTCGGTGAATAGTCTATGAGTAATATTGGACTAACAGAAAATTGGAGCAGCACTCACAGCTACAAAAATATAAAAAGCTCGTCCAGAAAAAATCCGTATTGTTGATTACAGCGATGTTGCCCTGCATGGCATATTACTATTCTAGTAAGATTTTTACTTCCGTTTTTACAGTTTTTAGTAGTTGGCTGTTCGTAGGAATATCTACAGATACATATAATAAATAAAAATTATCAAATCAGAAAATAAAACTGCAGGTACGCCCATTTTAACAATAATCAGTGCAAACTATTTGCCAGTAAATAAATTATAAGGGTGTTGATTACGAACTGAGGTTTTATTAAAATAGTATACTCCAGATACCGAAATGTCACAAAAATAACTTAGCATTCAGCTTGCCATCACTGTCGAAACTGAGCTACAAAAGCCAAATGTGATTGTTGTTAGAAAACAAACTAGATTCGGCGAAGATGGGTAGTAAGAACAACGTAGAACTAGATTTAAATGGGAGATGCTTTGTGTAGTCATTTGATCATGTAAAAAAAATACTATCAGGCGTAGAATTCTCCAAGTAACAGTGTGTCGCCGACTCCTGTGCATTTCGTCCGCTCTGGTGATAATTGTTTTTGTGTTATGGTGCAAGGTGGGGGTGGGCCTATATGAAATAATTGATGGAACACCGAAGAGTGTTTAAAAACCATCCACTTGGAATTTTTATTTCTGAAAGCTTACTTTGGCGCCGCTGCACTACGCAATGTCGACGCTTAATTTGTCTACAATTAAAGATAATATTTAAAAAATCTACGCTAGTCTATTTCAGCTGTACTACTTAATTCGATACGATAAAAAACCAAGGGCTTGTGTACTTGTTGGGATATACGTTGCTGGCTTCGCATTTTAGAATGACGTAAAACTTATCACGGCTAATTTAATGACATCAGCTGCCACCCGAAAACTCAGTAGCTCGCGAGCTCGTTTAGTGTGTTGTACCAAACAGGTGACTTTGATTCCGTCCTGACAAAATGAGTGCGTCAAGTATCAGCGGCAGTAACTACATATACACACATAGAAACAGCGCGAAACTCTTGTTCATTAGTTCAACAATTATACATACAATGTCAGATTTCTCAGTCGTACCAAGTTTTGTCATAAAATAATATTAATGTTTGAGAGTGACTATTTATGTTTCGTTGTGTAGACTTGTGTTGAACCTTTGCTGCTAGTCCCACCAGATGGCAGCAGCCACCTTCTGTACCTCGCGTAATCTCCAACCGCGGCCAGCAGATGTCTCCTCTTACGCTACGCTCACACCGATATTCTCGCATTAACACAAAGACCTCATACATTTTTTAAACACTTAACCTTTAGAACAGACAGAGTTAACACGCCATTGTGATCGACTTTTTGTGTGCTGTAAATGGTTGCACAAAATAACTACTTAGACCCTACTATCAAAACCGTGTCGCCAAAACTTCACGCGTACCTCCGGAAGAGAAGTTGATGACCCATCAACTTCTCTGTATTTTTCTTTTTTCTTCTCTAGTGTTGATTTGATGTGGCGAACTTCAGTTTTTGTGGCACACACACACACACACACACACACACACACACACACTTTCTGTAGCTTGACAAATCCTACGAACGTGTCTTTACTGCTCTTAAGTCTTCCTTGCATTATCAAGCTCAGTGTCATAACTGCCTCTCTGATGGATGTACCTATGAAATGTTAACCCTTCTGCGCGATAGCAGTCGCACACGGCCGTTCATGCTAGCTTTGGGATTCATTGAATGATATTTTTCCAAAAGTCTGCTGGCACTTCTTCAGATGAATAGATTCTAAAAACCAACTTGAATAGTCGTTTGGTTGCCACAACCCCCGATGATTTTACGAATTTCGAAGGGAAGTTTTCTGTGCCTTCCGCCTTGTTGGCCGCAATTCTTCTTTGCCTTGCTTAACTCTAACACTGGATCCTTCACGTCTTCCATATCGACTCCCATTTTTTCTTCTATGTTTTTGTCGGACAGTTGCCCTTTCTCTTAGATGTCTTCAGTCCTCTCTTTCTACCTGTCCCCTCTCTTTTCAGCATAAACAGCGGCATTCCTCTTGCACTCATAATATATGTGTATATGCCCATATGTCTTTATTAGCAAATCAACTAACCTGCACGACAGTGCTAGAAACGTTAACGATTTCCATTAGAGTTCGCATCCTGCCTTTATTTCTTGTCTAATGAAAATTGTTACTGGGTACTGACTCAAAACGTGGGCCACAGCAACAAATTATAAAGATACCCCTTTTTTTGTTTTACCAGTTAAGGGACTGCTGTTATGTATGAAGTTTTGTGGTAATCTTTTCCTCGGCTTCAGATAACCACAATACTTTTTCTGGCCTACTGGAATCTCCAATTTCTTAATGTTCTGCTAGAAGTCGCTTTTGTGTTTGTGTTATAGTTGTATGAATGTCTGCGTTGGTTCATGCTGGTTGGCATATAATTTCTGTCGTCGTAGACCACTTTTTCTAAAGCTTCGATCATAGTTACCGTGCAATCTTCGCTTCTTATTGAGGTGGATGTGGGAGGTTATCCATGTCTATATTATGTCGATTCACATTTAGAATTTTACTAGAAGTTATACACACTGAATCTATGTATAAATGCGCTTAATTGTGAGGTCGTCGATAGTAGTGTAAACACTTGCTAAAAGTCCTGGTCGCGTACGATGCTCACAATTCCGCTTTCGGAACAATAGAAATTAATATAGAGTGTGACAATGAAAACTTAGGTGAGATGTTCAGTTGTCAGCTACAAACCTGTGTCCTTAACTGTCTCCAATGGTACCACTACCTGAGGATACATTGAATGAAGCGCATTTAATTTGTCTTACAGTCGCTGAAAATTGTACGAGATTTCACCTTCTGTCTGTTCAGTTTATTGTATACTGTAAAGCAAATAACCTGTTCATAAGCTGTGTCATAAAAACCTGCACTTTTTTGTTTTAGGTATGTGATTCACGTCTGTTCACTTGTTCGGAATTGCAGCATATGCGTAAGTAGTTCACATTTTAGATTTTTCTTGTTCAAGATATTAAAAGAAATATACTACGTCGTGTAATTGTCTTTCATACGATCTCAAACAAAGTACAGAGTTAAAATTCTGTCGAGTTATGTTAAAATATCAGTAACATAATGAGCAGCTGTTTAAACCGTAACAATGCTGAGTATGTACTCCAAATAATCATAATTATCATCATCATCATCATCATCATCATCATCAATAGAGTTAGTAACCACGTCAGGCAGGGATATTGTCTTGCCTTTATTTGTCATAGAATATGCACCAAGTGCTGATGACTGCGTGTGCGATAGACTTTCGTCTCTTACAGAATCGTGTACTTTTTTCATTTCCGTTCACGACCCTTGGAATGGGCTTTCATGTGTGCGCTGTCGTAGTCAAGTTAGATTGCAGCTCGTCTTGTTTGCAAATGTTCCCACTTTCGGCTTTTACGCGTCATTTGGATTATTTACGTCTATGACTTTTTATTACCTTAATTTGTTAGAACGTAGAGTTTATTCATTTACAGAAACTGATATACCAGTAGCGTGTTTCGAAAGGCCCTTGTGTTTCATAAGCAACGTTTGAAGGAGTAATTCATGAAGTGTCAGATATCGTCTCTAACTTAACCATGTCGCTGTGACAGAACAGCAGCATCAGTTGGAAAGAAAATAGCTATTTCATGGCATTTCCTGCGTTCGTGAATTTATTACAGCTGTGCTGAGGAGTCTGGGCGATTTGCGTTGCGTATTTATGTCATAAATAAGTCACCAGCGAGAAAGTATTGTAACACATCTCTTCCAAACCGGGAAGGTCCTCTTGTCGGAAAAGTAAGTATACGATCAATATTTCAATTGAGAGAGTAGTTTTACGGGCGTTACTTGCAGTGCGAGATACCGTCGAAGAGCGAGAGCTAGCTTGCTGATAGTTTTAGGGGCATGTAGGGGATTTCCATCGAATCCGGCGGTTGTGTGATACTTGGGAGGATTTCGATGAACAGTGAAAATTATGCTAAAATTTTGGGGGTTCATGGTCGGCCTTTTATTGAGAGTGTTTCTTGTGGTGTCTCAAAAACTATTATGATTACCAATTTGCAAAATAAGGCAAAGAGAATTTCTACCAGGTGGCAACACCATGCGGAGAGTAGATTTTACCAGTAGATGAGCGAAATCATTGTGCAGCCACAGCTCGCAAGTGGTCAGCAGTTTTTAGAGTTATCCTGAACTCGCAAACTCATGGATGTGGTCTTCGACCTTAGTGGAATGAAGAAGCATCAGCAAAAGTTTCGCGTTATCTCGATGTGGTGTGCAGGTGTGTTGTTATTGTGGCTGTACCTGTACAATCGTAAGGCTACCCGTGACGTTTACTAGCATACGCACAGTCACCATGGGCCCTGCCAACGTGCAGAATGCCACACGCGAATGGATTGCAGCATTGCAGTTTAATGTACAGCACCAGTAGTGACGCATTAGACACGTCTGCGGAATAGTAGAGTGAACATCAGTCATGCCACTGAGTGATCGGGTCCACATCACCACCTTGGGCACAGAAGGCCTGTCAACAAGGAAAGTCAACAAGGAGAGTTGCTCGGCGTGTGCACCACGGTCAACGTGATGCGGTGCGGACATGGAATCAGCTCCAAATGATTGGTAGTGTTGAGGACTTACACCGTACGTGGTGTACGCATATGATATTTGAACAGGATATCTACGACTTTTTAGTCAATGGGACCGTCGGCTAAGTGTTCCAGAACTGAATTCTGCGTTCTAAGAGGCTACAGGAAGTCATGTATTGCGGCAAACAGTTAAGAGACGATTCATGATGAAATGTTCATTGCCGAGGACCATGGAGAGCACCACGCCGGACATCACTCGAGCGAGATACCTTGTGGGATGGACGCTCCAGGGCTGGGGTGATGTTTTCGGACGGAACTCGGATCTGTTTATACCCTGACAGTGGCAGAAAGCGTCTACGGAGACAACGTGGCAATACTGAACACCTCCAACAGTGTGTCGTACATGTGCAGCAAGGTGGTGATAGAGTGATTTTTTGCAGTGGCATTACATGGGGCCACCGTACACCTCTCGTGGTTGTTGAGGGCAGTCGCACTGAATCTACTGTACAGCAACGAAATTCTACAACCAATAATGGGTCTGTACCACTATCATTTTGGTAATGATTTCATCTTCATATCTGGATAATTCGCGTGCTCATCCTGCTGTTTTCATGCTGCGTTCCCTCAACATGCTAGGATCATCAGAACAGAGTGGCCTTCCTTTTCGCCCGACATGAACGCAATCGAACATGTGTGGGATCGATTGAAACGATCTCTTTTTGGACGTCGACAACGATTCGTACACCGCGCGATTTACATTTTAAGTGCGGGACAATTTGGACCAGTGGGAATCATGATTTCATTGGTGCTATGTCACGACGGATTCGAGGCTGCATCCGGGCAAGGGGACATTCCACCACTCATTGACGTTGCTCAGGAGCGCTGTGAGAAACCCCCCGTTGGAACCAGACGATTTTATCGTTACACAAATGTTTGTTCGTTTGGTTTGGTGAACCTTGGCACATAACAAATGAATATATGCGGATAGTTTGATAAGTCTGGTAAAAAAGCAATAAAACTCTTTGTTTCGCAAACAACTTACCTTACTTATCGACGTAGAATTGTTTGAGGTATATACAAATGGTGCAGAGATCCTCCAGCTATTTCATCGCATCAGAAAAATAGGTTCTCTCTGACTCTGCAAAATACTCATTGACTGCAACTATCACTTACTAACCGGCCGCGGTGGTCTCGCGGTTCTAGGCGCGCAGTCCGGAACCGTGCGACTGCTACAGTAGCAGGTTCGAATCCTGCCTCGGGCATGGATGTGTGTGATGTCCTTAGGTTAGTTAGGTTTAAGTAATTCTAAGTTCTAGGGGCTGATGACCACAGCAGTTGAGTCCCATCGTACTCAGAGCCATCACTTGCTCATTTGCTGAAAATTTCTTCTGAGCAAGCCACAATTTCAAGTTAAGGAACAGGGAGGAAGCGCTTGGTGCTATATCTGGTAAATAAAGTGGATGAGGAACCATTTCAAAGCGCAATTCATGCACTTTCGTCATTGTTATCACTGATGCGTGGGATGTGGCATTGTCCTGGTGAAAGAACACTTTTTGTGTGCCAACTTTGGTCTTTCTTCAGCAACCGCGTTTCAAGCTATCCAAAAGTAGGATCCAGTTATGATGCTGCCTTTCTGCAAGTAATCTATGAGAATTATTCTTTCGTAGTTTGGAAAAACAGTAGCCATCAACTTAGCAATTGATAAAATGGTGTTGCTTTCCTCAGTGCGCTTTCTGCAGCCTTTGTCCATTATTTTGACTGCCGTTTTGATTATGTTGTGTAACGATGGATCCAGGTTTCATCAAAAGTCACAGATCTTCGGAAAAAGTCGTGCGGATTGCGATTAAACATCACCAGACGGTGTGCCGGGTGTTTTTTGGTCGCCTGTGAGCAATCTCAGCACCCACATCGCCCACAGCTTCTTCAAAGCCAATTCTCCATGCAGGATATTGTGCACATGCTCAGTTGAGATGCCTACCGTCTCAGCAATCGGATGAATATTAGTTCGGAGGTCTTGCTTTACCATATCATGGATTCTGTCAACGGTTTCTTTGTGATGACCGTAATTGCACGGTCGGAGAGCTCTTCGACTCCCGTGCTTGTCCGCCCACGTTTAAATTCATTAATCCAAAAGTGACTTGTCTTCACTGATTGTGCAGAGCCCGCGTGAATTTCATCCAGTTCTGCTTTGATTTGAGCGGCAGTCCAAACCTACAAATGAAAATGTTTAATAACAGCTCGGAACTTGCTTTTTGCCATTTTCAGTGACATCTATACAAGGACCAATTCAGATGGCTGTCAACTATGAAGTGTACACTGTACATTGTTGAACTTCTTTATACGATCGTTGGAACAATCAAGCATTACCAACCATGAAGGCTCAACAAAAATGTCCCGTTCTTTCCTGGAAATTTACCAGACTCATCAAACGACTCTCGTACACGCATCACTCGGAGGCAATTTTGTGTTTTCTGTGCCACGAATTTCGAAATAATGGGGTGATTCAAAGCTTTTGTTACACACTCCATGTTTAGGCAGGCAGGACCTGTTCAAGGAATGCTACCTGCAGTTACCGCCCTTGGAAGCCGTACGCCGTCCTCCCGGCTCCGGCAAAAGCACACGTGATTTCATGTCTGCAGCTTTTGTGGAGCGGTAGTATTAAAGAAGAAAGTTGAGAGTATAGTGATTTAGCTGAAGCGAGTGTTACTGTTTGACAGCAGTCTTTTATTGTGTCCAGGTACTAGTAGCCCCTCACTTCTACTATGGGGATGTTGCTTATCACCTGTAGTTGACACACCACCTCACCTACAGTGATAAGCCCGGTCGTACTAAAAGTTCGCGTTATCTATATTCTGAAGGAAAAAGTGGTGCACTGATGGCAGAACAAGAGAATACGACTGACAAATTACGAACTACTATACCGTGAAAGGGAGCAATTTTTTGACTAAGGTATTACTTTGCGACAACAGCACATCCTAGCTTTTTATTTTCAGATGTTGTACCTCTTGTTATCATGCAACGGGTAGCTCTGTGGCAGTGTGCTGTTGCATGGTATTGCCGTTAGTGATGGAAATAAACAGTTACGTGAGTTAGTCACAAAGCTGTATTGCTTTTAGGTGGAAAAACGTGTTTGTGGATTTCTTGAAAACTTTCTTGTACTGCCTATAACATTGAAGAGCTGACTAACCTAAGGTGCATCGATATGAGTAAGTTACATGTGCTGACCATTCTGTAAAAGAGTTAAATATTAGTAAAATTTTCTTCAGCCGTTGGAATGTGAAAAAAGTTATGTCTGTAGATTGTAAACGTAACTTTGTGACGACGCATACCTGCAGAAACAAATGCAACATTTGAAACTGTAGAAAAAACAAGTCTTATTAATGAAATTAGAGACATTTACGAATGGTTTACTGAAAAAGTCTATGTTTTTATTTCCCACTACAGCTCTGTTCGTAAATAAAGCATACATTTGCTCAAGATATTATATGAAATGTATCATGGTTTTGTTTTATCTCACACCACTAAGCTTCAAAGTAACTGTCTGACAATTTGTTCTAATTATCTTTCTTAGAAGATGATGTGTTAAATATAAGTGACGTGACATCCCTTGTTTCTCAAACATTTGAGCTGAACAGATGCGTAAATATTGTGTAACAGTTTTGTTAAACTATCTTCCTTAACTCAGGTCAGTTATTTTTTCAATCTTATCTTGTTTCAATGAGTGCGGGCCTACAATCAATTGCATTGTAATAAAAATTAGAAAAATAAATCTCACCAAGTTGACAAACTTTGTGACAAATGTTTTTCTGTATGTGGGTAAAACAGAACTTACGAAACTGAGCAAATTCCTAACCAAGTTATCACTGTGTGTCGTAAAGAAACACTAGGTCAGCTCAGCTGTGTGACAGGTTAATTTAACTTTATTTTACCTGCCTTAGGCTTCTTGCGAACGCGTTGCCCTAAGCTGTTGGAGAAATTAATTAATATTAAAATTCCATTTTCCGAGTAACTCTCTGCACAGAAAACCTTATTACTATCAAAGTTAAAGGATAATATCTAAAATTAAATGCATGTGGTAATTAAACGTCAGTGCAGTTTTACAAGGGTACGTTACAAAAACGGTTCAAAGTGTCACAAAGTTGTCAACTTTTACAGTAAGTGAAATGGAGTCAGGCTCTGACACACCATCTTGCAGCCTCACATGTAACGTAACACGTTTCTCACTATGCTGCGTACAATGTCGCTTATCACATGGATATCTGTTACGCCATGATAATGAACCGCAGCGCAGAACGACAAGAGTGTGACGCATAGTATAGTGTATCGAAACATTCTGCGGTGCAACTGTAGAATTAAGGCAGCCCTGAGTTTGGTTGGTACTCAAAAAATTCGGTTGTGGGGCACGATTGAACGAGTGTTAAGGGAGCATAATATTCTGCATAATGGCAATACTCCTCTGCGTTAACGGGAGGAAACATTGATGGGCCATCCAACGTGCCATACCTAAATCAGCCAGAATTAATTGAGGTTTTTTTCCCTCTCTAGTCTGTTCATTATGTGTACCTAAACATCCATACGACGATTATATGTATAGTTTATTTGAGAGACTCAGCAGGCAGATTTTTAAAATGGTTGTCTTTCCAGTTTCTAAAAATAAATCATTGTATATTACACTTAACAAGGAAGTGTGATTCTGCCTTGAAGAACCACAATTTTTCTTGTTTTACTGCCCACACGTGTTTTGGAGAAGCTGCTTCATCTTCAGCGGGTTTTTGTCCGAAACATGTATGAGAAGTAAAACAAGAAAAATTATTGTTGCTCAAGGAAGAACCACATTTGCTTATTACGTATTAGGTAGCAAACGCGGCGAAGGAAAGTGCTTTGACCACTGCATATTATCTTTCGTAGACAACTAAAAATTGAAGTATTGGAGGTCCGATTCATATTATTACTGCGCTGATGGTTTAATATATTAAACAATTTTAGATACCATGTGAATGTTGCCAGTGTCCAAACATTTAAAGTTTATTCTTTGTACATTTTAATGTAAATAACAGAACAATTTGTAAACTGTGTATTTGTTTTCGTATGTTGTAAATCAAAACATGTGGTGTACATTGAAAATTCGTTTAGTAGCCGAACGAAAGTGGTTTACAATGTAGTGCAACCTTCGTGATTGTGAAAATACAAACATCCTTGAGAATGTACTTCATTGCAAGAAATCGACAGATGGACATTGCACGGCAACCTACACGAAAATAATGTCTAATTTTTTTTGATGAAAGCATGAAAGTGTGATGCTGAAATGTGAAAAACTCGAAACCGATAACGGTACTTTTTAAATAAAGTAACATAAAACCAATTTGTGGCTGGTTGCTATACAACATCAACAATTTATTTCATACAACAACCACGGTCTCCAACCATGTTTTTATTTGACAAAATCGCATAAAATAACAGCATG
The DNA here is from genome assembly GCF_023897955.1 of Schistocerca gregaria. Lineage (NCBI taxonomy): Eukaryota > Metazoa > Arthropoda > Insecta > Orthoptera > Acrididae > Schistocerca > Schistocerca gregaria. The sequence goes on from NC_064921.1 coordinate 434,589,724, forward strand.
TTCTTCTTTATGTGTGGGTTTTGAATGTAAGAGTACAAAATCGAAAAGTTTCTTGAGAATCAGCTTGTGCACTAGTCATAAAATTTTGTATGGAGTATTGGAGAGTAAATCAGGGGACAGTAATTTTGCGGTACATTGCAAGAGATTATCATTTCTTTATTGTATATTTGCAACAACATAGATGGAGGTTTGTAACATAGTCACTAGTTAAGAAGGGGTGAGGAGGAGAGGGGTTTGGGGGGGGGGGGGGGGGGAGAGGAAGCTCGCGCGCTCAGTGTGGGCTATACTCGTTGACATCGCGGAACCAAGCGAGCGCGTCTGCGGCGAAGAAGAAGCCGTTGACGATGGCAAGGGCGCCGCAGGTGTTGGACAGGCTCTCGGGCTTGTAGTAGTCAGGCTTGAAGGTGGTGCCGTGGACGCGCAGGCTGCCCGAAACCACGAACAGCACGCCGCCCACGGCCGTTAGCAGCAGGTCCTGAGGCACACAGCAGCCGCTCACAACCGCACTAGCGCAGTAGTCAACACTGGCACAGTGCTGACCAAAAAAAATGCACTATCAAACAAGTCACGGTAAAACAGGTGAAGCGCCAGCGGATCTCAAAACGACAAAAAATTGAAAAAAAACAGTAATTCGTAAAGTTTGCCAGAAGCGAGACGAGGATTCCACAGACGGACTAAGAAGGATTTTCGTTGATTAAAAAAGCAAAAAAAAAAAGTTTTCCGCATATCCGCAAGAGGTGGCGATTCATAAACCCATCGTTTGTACAGTGAGGTTATAATTTTTGTACACATGTTGTTTACACTTCCATCGACCGAAACATGCCCGTTATCCATTAACATGACATTTAACAGCGAATCCGCATTATTTTCTGTTCGTGCCGCTCATCTGCATCTAATATGATTGTTGAGAGTGATGATACGCTATTGCAGGCTTGCCAGGTCTATCATGGATCTTGACATCCATAGTGACGATGCCACAACGTGGGTGCACGCTCTCGTAAGTTGGCACTACGAGAGAAGACTAACTGCGCTGACCAGAGCGCCCTCTGGCCGACGCTGTGGAGCTTAGGGAATGCCGTCTCTATTTCGCCACATTTTCATCAAGAGCAGACGGCCTGGAAATATCGCTTCTACTACCGAGTGGGCTAGCTTGCTGTTGAGACTTGGTATTAGTTACGTTCAGTTAAAAGTTTGGACAGCAACGAGTATGTGTTAGTTTTGAGATTATACAGAACAGTCATCCTAACAGCACGCTCTCCTCACTTCTAACGGTCCCACTTCAGCATAGCAGAAGCACGTGGCCAGTCCTACCGTTGCTGATGTTCAGGAACAAAAATCCCGTTTATATTTGATCCCCCCTCATAACTGAATCACCAAAGCCAATCCGTGACTCACAGCGAAAATATCCATGTTAATCAACTGCCCATAGTTTGCCTGAAATGTCTCGTAACGTATCAAACAAGCAATTTGGTTTCATCTGAACTGTAAATACGGTTCTGAAAATGTCACTCAGGAGAATTCCGCACTGCAGCTAACGATGGATTCATATACATCTACATGGCTACTTGAAAATCACTCTTAAGTGGCTGACGGAGGATTCATCGAACCACCTTCACAATAATTCTCTCTTATTCTACTCTCGAAAAGAGCCCGGAAAAGAAGAAACCCCTATATCTTACCGTGCGAGCTTTGATTTCCCATATTTTATTATGATAATCGTTTCTTCCTATATAGCTCGGCGTCAACAAAATATTTTCACATTCGGAGGAGAAAGTTGGTGATAGAGATTTCATGAGAAGATCCCACCGCAACGAAAAACGCCTTTACTTAAATGAGTTCCATCCCAAATCCTGTATCATGTTCGTGATACTTTCTCCCTTATTTCTCGGTAGTACAAAAGATACTGTTCTTCTTTGAATTTTCTCGATGTTCTCTGTTAATCGTATCTGGTAAGGATCCAACACGGCGCAGCAACACTCCAAAAGAGGATGGACAAGCATAGTGTAGGCAATTTCTTTAGTAATTATTCTGCGAATAAAATGCAGTCTTTGGTTTGCCTTCCCCACAACATTTTCAGTGCGTCCTTTCCAGTTTGAGATGTTCGTAATTGTAGTTCCTGTATATTCAGTTGAATTTACGGCCTTTAGATTTGGCTGATTTATCATATAACCGAAGTTTAACAGATTCCTTGCAGCATCATATGGATGACGTCACAGTTTTCCATTACGTACGGTCAGTTGAAAATTTTTACACCATCTTATCTAAATCGTTTTGCAGTTGGTTTTGATCTTCTGACAATTTTACTAGACGATAAACGATAGCATCACGTGCAAACAACCTAAGACGGCTGCTCAGATTGTCTCGTAAATCATGTACATAGATACGGAACAGCAGAGGGCCTATAATACGCATCGTTACGGAGAGACGTAATTCGAAATCGTTCTAATTCCCATTCAAAAAGACTGCTAAATACGAGGTGCATTCAAGTTCTAAGGCCTCCGATTTTTTTTCTAATTAACTACTCATCCGAAATCGATGAAACTGGCGTTACTTCTCGACATAATCGCCCTGCAGGCGTACACATTTTTCACAACGCTTACGCCATGATTCCATGGCAGCGGCGAAGGCTTCTTTAGGAGTCTGTTTTGACCACTGGAAAATCGCTGAGGCAATAGCAGCACGGCTGGTGAATGTGCGGCCACTGAGAGTGTATTTCATTGTTGGAAAAGCCAAAAGTCACTAGGAGCCAGGTCAGGTGAGTAGGGAGCATGAGGAATCACTTCAAAGTTTTTATCACGAAGGAACTGTTGCGTAACGTTAGCTCGATGTGCGGGTGCGTTGTCTTGGTGAAACAGCACACGCGCAGCCCTTCCCGGACGTTTTTGTTGCAGTGCAGGAAGGAATTTGTTCTTCAAAACATTTTCGTAGGATGCACCTGTTACCGTAGTGCCCTTCGGAACGCAATGGGTAAGGATTACGCCCTCGCTGTTCCAGAACATGGATACCATCATTTTTTCAGCACTGGCGGTTACCCGAAATTTTTTTGGTGGCGGTGAATCTCCGTGCTTCCACTGAGCTGACTGGCGCTTTGTTTCTGGATTGAAAAATGGCATCCACGTCTCATTCATTGTCACAACTGACGAAAAGAAAGTCCCATTCATGCTGTCGTTGCGCGTCAACATTGCTTGGCAACATGCCACACGGGCAGCCATGTGGTCGTCCGTCAGCATTCGTAGCACCCACCTGGATGACACTTTTCGCATTTTCAGGTCGTCATGCAGGATTGTGTGCACAGAACCCACAGAAATGCCAACTCTGGAGGCGATCTGTTCAACAGTCATTCGGCGATCCCCCAAAACAATTCTCTCCACTTTCTCGATCATGTCGTCAGACCGACTTGTGCGAGCCCGAGGTTGTTTCGGTTTGTTGCCACACGATGTTCTGCCTTCATTAAACTGTCGCACCAACGAACACACTTTCGACACATCCATAACTCCATCACCACATGTCTCCTTCAACTGTCGATGTATTTCAATTGGTTTCACACCACGCAAATTCAGAAAACGAATGATTGCACGCTGTTCAAGTAAAGAAAACGTCGCCATTTTAAGTATTTAAAACAGTTCTCATTCTCGCCTCTGGCGGTAAAATTCCATCTGCCGTACGGTGCTTCCATCTCTGGGACGTATTGACAATGAACGCGGCCTCATTTCAAAACAATGCGCATGTTTCTATCTCTTTCCAGTCCGGAGAAAAAAAATTGGAGGCCTTAGAACTTGAATGCACCTCGTAGGTCACGGAGCAGCGATTGCTCGCTGCGACAGCTCTTCTCCACACCCCAGCAAATTCTCTTTCAAACTTATACTGCTTCACTTCTTCATGGATAGAGCGACAAAACTTGATGGGGGTACATTGACCAACCTCCAGACTGCTTGGCGTAGCAGCAGCACTAGGACACAGAGCGACCAACCATGTGGCGTCACGCTTGGAGACGCGCGGCCGCTTCTGGTGGCACGGAGTCGCGCCGACTTGACGCCACCGGAAAAGGCTTCGAAAATAATGTTCAGCCACCTGACGAGGATGCTACCGCAAAGCTAAACCGAGAGCCTCCACCTGAGTTTGACGAGTTGCGTACAATTGTTATTACGATCACATTCATTCCAAGTGAACAAGCATCCATGCTTGGGACAAGTGGTAAAACGCCCATGTTGTTCTGGCTGTCAGTTGTAATTGGCCCTAGAGCTTTAAGGAGGGAAAATACTACACTGCCATTAAAGCACCGCAAATCTGACTATTCCAACTTTTATACGAAAGAACTCACAAGCCGGCCGCGGTGGCCGAGCGGTTCTAGGCCCTTCAGTCCGGAACCGCGCGACTGCTGCGGTCGCAGGTTCGAATCCTGCCTCGGGCATGGATGTGTGTGATGTCTTTGGGTTCGTTCGGTTTAACTAGGGGACTGATGACTTCAGATGTTAAGTCCCATAGTGCTCAGAGCCATTTGAATTTGGAACTCACAATTTATAAGTCATGAACTAGTTATTATTATTATATTATTATTATCTCCAGTGGTATGTTAGGTACAAAATAAGTACATAATATCCATGCGTTTACTTTATTGCTTAGAATGTTATCGGTAAAGAAGTCATTATTTATGTCATGCACTATTTACAAATAATTATAACTCCAAAAGTACTTTGTGCACAAAGTGACAGAGTCTTTTCTGCTTTAGACACTATCTGATCGCGACCTAGCTCGGTCATCCCGGTCACCCAAGTTTGCTTTTTCAGATTCCTCGTTTTCGTCATTGCTGCTTCAGGGTCTGGCTCTGCGTCACTGTCGTCTGTACACTCAACATTACCTTCTTCTTCACTAAATTATCCATTGTCTGTAGTTATATCAGCTTCTTCAAGCAAATCATGCATTATGTTAGTGTCTAAATCAAAACCAGCACCATTCGTATTGTGCTGATTTCAGTAGCAAAACACGAGATTAACACTGCAGAGGGACGATGTGATACAAACTAACTCGCTTCTATGTGACTGATTGATATTTCACCAAAAATGTCACACAAAGATAAAATCTAAGGGATAAAAGGAACATGCCGACTATTAGAAAACAGGCACACCATTAGTAGACATTCGTAGTATTTATGACGAGAACACAGCTGCCAGCAAACCACTGTAACCTGGCAATAAATAGTTCAGTCACTGTTAACAACAATGTTTGCCATGAAGATACTCAAGAACACGTGGCGCTCATGTGTACAGATACCAACTACTATCGTAAATTTTACTAGGATTTAGTAATCCAATGTTAATGTGAGAATAAAGACACAGAAATTCAGGTTCCCAGCGCCATTTTCGTCCCTGGCATGGAAAATATGAGGATGAAAAATACTAGCTAATGCAGGCGGACGAAAAGATACTCTTCCGAAATTGAGAAGGCAAACCCACCAAAATTATATGGGTGACGGATTGACTGATGCCTTTAAGTACTTCAGATTCATTGCTTAAATATTCTCTTCAATCAATATGAAATGAAAGTTTTTGGTATGTTTCAGAATATGCATCACAAGCTGGGACGAAAGGTGTACGCTTGTGTAAAGCAATTTTGTACATGAATTATTAGGATGAACAACCTTTTCAAGTTGTTGAAAAAGAAGGCTTTTTAGGTTTGCTGAAAGTCATTGTACGTTCGTCCAAAGTGCCGTCAAGACATTCTTGCAAGAGGATGCTGGAAAACAAGTTTGAAGTTAATTGGAACTATTTCTAAAATAAAATTCAGGACGTGGACAATTTAACACTCTTCACAGATATTTTGATAGACACAACAGAACGTAGAAATGTTCTGGGCATTGGTGTTGTTGTTGTGGTCTTAAGTCCTGAGACTGGTTTGATGCAGCTCTCCATGCTACTCTATCCTGTGCAAGCTCCTTCATCTCCCAGTACTTACTGCAACCTACATCCTTCTGCATCTGCTTAGTGTATTCATCTCTTGGTCTCCCTCTACGATTTTTACCCTCCACCCTGCTCTCCAGTACTAAATTAGTGATCCCTTGATGCCTCAGAACATGTCCTACCAACCGATCCCTTCTTTTAGTCAAGTTGTACCACAAACTCCTCTTCTCCCCAATTCTGTTCAATACCTCCTCATTAGTTATGTGATCTACCCATCTAATCTTCAGCATTCTTCTGTTGCGCCGCATTTCGAAAGCTTCTACTCTCTTCTTGTCTAAACTATTTATCGTCCATGTTTCACTTCCATACATGGCACACTCCATACAAATACTTTCAGAAAGGCCTTCCAGACACTTAAATCTATACTTGATGTTAACAAACTTCTCTTCTTCAGAAACGCTTTTCTTGCCATTGCCAGTCTACATTTTATATCCTCTCTACTTCGACCATCATTAGTTATTTTGCTCCCCAAATAGCAAAACTCCTTTACTACTTTAAGTGTCTCATTTCCTAATCTAATTCCCTCAGCATCACCCGACTTAATTCGACTACATTCCATTATTCTCGTTTTGCTTTTGTTGATGTTCATCTTATATCCTCCTTTCAAGACACTGTTTATTCCATTCAACTGATCTTCCAAGTCCTTTGCTGTCTCTGACAGAATTACAATGTCATCGGCGAACCTCAAAATTTTTATTTCTTCTCCATGGATTTTAATACCTTCTCCGATTTTTTCTCTTGTTTCCTTTACAGCTTACTCAATGTATAGATTGAATAACATCGGGGAGAGGCTACAACCCTGTCTCACTCTCTTCCCAACCAGTGCTTCCCTTTCATACCCCTCTACTCTTATTACTGCCATCTGGTTTCTGTACAAATTGTAAATAGCCTTTCGCTCCCAGTATTTTACCCCTGCCACCTTCAGAATTTGAAAGAGAGTATTCCAGTCAAATTTGGCAAAAGGTTTCTCTAAGTCTACAAATGCTAGAAATGTAGGTTTGCCTTTCCTCAACCTTTCTTCTAAGATTAGTCGTGGGATCTGTATTGCCTCACGTGTTCCAACATTTCTCCGGAATCCCAAATGATCTTCCCCGAGGTCGACTTCTGGGCATTACCGTTCATTATTTTGAAAGCAATAAAAGGGAAACGACTACTCTTGATATCTAAGAATTAACAGAGTGACAGATTATGTTTTGAATATGTGATTACAGATTTGTAATGAAGGGGGTGGGGCTTCAGTAGCAGGAAATATGGGTAGTGGTTAGTGATTCAGGAGCAGTTATGGTTAAACGAGTAGAATCAGCGTTTGAAAGAAGTCGAATATCATGTTTTGCGGGTAGGAAAAGCTTGACCAACTGTCTGTATTGATTATTGCTGTAAAAATGATTGTAGTGTGATGTGATGAAAGAGTAGTGAGCTGTGAAGAGACTCAGACTTCACACTAACTCAACTACTATCGATTAGATCAGGCGTGGCCAACATTTGAGCTCCAGGACCGCGTTCCCACTCCTCCAGAGCAGTCGGGTCTTGCTGAGCGGTCCGGCTGCCCTCACCACTGTGTTGTTCTGGGCAGCTGTGAGTGGGACAGCCGTGTGTTGAAGCCTACACACGTGGGCTGCTTAAGACGACGTGTCTGCAACACAATGCAGCTACTTCTAACAGACGAATATTGCATCGTAATAAGCAAGCATTTGCCAGCTGTTTCTATCTTCAACTTTTTTGTTTCTGCCAAAGCTATTACTTTCATTATTCGATAAATAAATGTATTAATAGCGCTAATGTGGTGAGCAGAACTACAGAAATTTAACGGGGCGTTGTGATGTTTTCTAAATTACTACACATTTTGATTTTAGAATATGTGATAATTGTGGAACTATGGTTCTTGATGCAGTCGAACACATTGAGTTACGCGGATTGCAAATGTTCACCCCGAATGATAGAAGCGGGGCTTCGTCAGTTTCATAAGAGAAGAAAAAACGTTCACACTCATAGTTGAACCAAACACTGATATAACTGTAGTGGCTTCTCTGTGCAATCGAGGATGTTGCTCTTGGGGTAACATTTTATAAGAGTCCTGTAAATTCCCGGCTTGGACAAAGTGGTTGTTAAGCTGGGCACTCCACCGCACATCTATCACACCGTGTCAGAAATAACGTGGAGGCCGAGCGGATGCTACGGTCACAGGTCCGAATCCAGCCTCAGGCACGGATGTGTGTGATGTCCTTAGGTTAGTTAGGTTTAAGAAGTTCTAGGGAACAGATGACTTCAGAAGTAAAGTCCCATAGTGCTTAGAGCCATTTGAACCATTTGAAAAAGCTAGGTACATCAGTATCGAAAAGCGAAAGTGGTCTGACAAATAAATCGAAATCCACCTTCAATCGTGCAATGTCTTGCAGTTTCTTTGAGAACTTGTCATGAGATGTTCCAATTACTGAAACTTGTTCAGTCATATCTGGTCCACAAATGACTGCCTTGAGTTATGGAAAATGATTCATGTTTGAATTTCAAGATGAGTTTTCCACAGGATTAATTTTTGTTTGTGGCATCAGTCTTGTCCGGCACATCTGTTATCAAATGATTCTACCTTTGCATTAAGACACTTAACGAATTCAAATAATTTGTTATGTCAGAAATAAAAGATTTTATCCCCTCTCTCCTTACGCTTAATTCAGTTTTATTCCCTTCAGTTCAGCCAGCGTTCAATCTTCGTCAGGGTAAAAATCTGCATTGTATCGTCTTTGTGGCTGATGTGTAATGACGTTCCAGTAGATGTTTTTCCAGCTCATAACAGTGGGATGGCATATCAAGCCCTTTGCTTACCCTCTAAACAATACGAAAAGTAAGGTAATTCCCATTCGGCACTGAACGAGTGGCTTCTCTACTTTTTTTGGACAGGTGCGTGGACGCCATAGTTCTAATGCAGAACATAAATCTAATTTAACGTGTGTAGTGTGTGTGTGTGTGTGTGTGTGTGTGTGTGTGTGTGTGTGTGTGTGTATGTGTTGAACCGGGAACCTAAAAACGACGGAGAGGCTTCGTCCCCGCCATAGCCGTCAGTGGTTCACAACCCAACAATAGGCTACAGCAGTCCACTCTCCCCACCGCCGCCCCACACCGAATTCCATTGATCTCAAAACCTTTACCAGCAACTTTTTTTTTTTTGGGGGGGGGGGGGAGGGGGAGAGGTGGAAGTCAGTAGACGCCAAATCTGGCGAGTGATGTCAATTTTCCAGCATCTCGTATTTCACATGACACTGTTTTCCAACTACTGACTCGCTTTTGATGTGCAGCTGTGTTGTCATGATGAAATAAGAGCCTTTTCCTTTTGCAATTCTCGCCTCTTATCACTATTTTTTCATCCAGTTGCTCCAAATAATTAGCGCAGTAAGTTACTGTTGTACCCTTTGCTACGTGATCTGCGTATTATAAGTATCCTTTGTGCATCCCGGAAGATGAAATCGACTGATGGTGAGGACTATCGGTTTCAACATACTGCAATATTGTTTCTTGCGTTTAGCGTTTGTTAGCTCCACTACTCATACACAGCAGTTCCACCCTAGGAAAATTGCGCATACGTTGTCTCCGTTATTCTGCTGCCGATCACTTAACTGTTAAAAATACAGGAGCAGTCTCACTGCAGGCGAATCTCAACACTGAGAAACATTGCGTTGGGTCTAAACTGGCCAAATAAAATCATTTTTAAGACGGTAAGATATTGTAGTTCGATTTGCGTGTGACGTACACAAAACGATATATCTAAAAGTCGCGCAACGAGAAGTACTCCGCAAATCAAGTTGAAATTTGACTTGCGTTATTGTGCTGCATGTAACAACATAACAGAAACGAAATTCCATTAATATCAAAACTACTGTTGCACCAGGTTGACAAAATTTCACCTTGTCCGAGTATTATCGCAGTAACTTTTAAGCTAGTGAAATATTAATGCATCTAATTCTTAAATCAATATTTCTTCCTCGTTTAAGCAAAATCGCCGTAGCCACGAGAAAGTCTTATTCAGTTCCGCAGGACATACTGATAAGTGATCACAGCTTTCTCGTTATCAGACAGTTCATGATAACGGCAAATGAAAAACTTCGCGGTTACAAGGCCATTTCCGTTGTGATACTGGCTACCACAGTTGGTGGCTGTTTCTGTTGCTTGATAGCGAGTGATAAACCACTGTGAGACCAGAAAGAGATCCTCACAATTCTTACACATCGACGCTTTTCTATGCTGTCCCAATATAGGAGAGGTCGCTCTGTAACATCGGCCGACAACTTGGTCGCAGTGCGTTCGTTCATCTTCGTCAGTTTTTAAGGGGGAATTAGAGGTTACGAATCTGTCTCGAAAAGAACTTGGCGAGTACTGTATACTCATTCCTCAATTATTAGAATAACCAGACAAACAAACAAGAGGTGATTCGTTGTGACACGGGAAAGCAAGATTACAAACTTTCTGCTGTTTCAGATAAACTCGCCAAAACAGACATACGTAATTTAACTTTCATTGGCTGTAATTTAGGATATGTGCGAGAAACAAATATAAATTTTAGAATAAAATTTTCTGAATACACAAAGCACTGAAAAGGGGAAAAACAAAAACACACACCGTCACAGTAGTAGAATCTCTACCTAATGATCTAAAAACGCAACTAAGCAGTAATAACAACTCGTAGACAGTTAATGCCCACTTGCCATAACCGAAATAAGATCCTCTGTGAGATTATAATCTAGGCCTAAAATTTCCGATACTAGCTTTGCCTGCATGGCATGCCTCGTTTTAAGTACAGACATGTGGCTGAAATGGATAAACAGCCACAGAACGTGCACTATGTAATATAAGGTAACGTTAAATAAATTATTAAATTTTTAAGTTGTTCCAAACGTGTGGTTTCCAATAAAGCAGCGATTTCAGAGCATAGGTTCCGAGATAAGTCGCTGTTAATTCCATCTCCCATCCTCAGGATCCCACAAACTCATCATTTCTTGTAACAAATTTAAAATATCTGATAGTCCATGTTTTGCGTGTGGGAACGTCAGCCGATTTGATCGGAGACAACATATTTGAATTTCACCGACCGTCGTTCCAAGTGTGTGTGATCGGGCGATGACAAGGGCTGCAGTGTGACCAGACACGTACCGCTGTACACGTCTTTATTTTCAAACACATTACACGGCACTGTCGCTGTCATCCTTTCAAAGATGTACTCTGGCTGCGCTCCTTTCAAAGATGTAGTCTAGCTGAAACACCTGCGGGAGACTATACTGGATTTCGTCAAGCTTGTATTTGAAGTGTTTCATATTATAACCATATTATAACTTACGTTTTACAAATGAATGCTGTTTCAAAACACTAGCATATTGAGGATCTCTCGTATAAGGTACAATTTATTGATATGAAATGTTTTATAATGAGTTATTGGCGTTCGAAGTTTTCAAGAGACGATTGGCACAGAACTAAATAGTAAGTTGGATATCATCACTCTGGTGTAGTGTGTAAACTCTCCGGTTTGGGGGAAAGAGGTGGTATTGGAAAAGGAAAGCTAAGATTTGCGCCCTGCCATCGGTAAAGATTTTATCAATCAGATTCACGTTTCTGAGAGCTTTGGGGGGACTTGTTACTCTCAAATATTTACAAATTAAGTATAAGAGACGGAAATGTGAGTGAATATTCAAAAAACGTTCATCATCCGTTAAAAAGAAACTACTATTTAAAAAAAAGCACATAGACAAGACTGACACAAGGGAGAAAGAATTAAAAGGTGACTTAGTCTCACGATAAGCCACCGATAAGTATAAAAGAAAATTTCCGAGATAACTATTTTAGGAAACTTATTGTCAAACAAAAACATCAAATAAAGCATGTATGCAGACGAAATATATTCTGGTGTTGGCACTGGCATATTTCTGGTGGTGTTTTCCCTCGTTGATTTCAGTTACTTTAAACAACAAAGCAAGAAGTTCACTTTTATGGCAGTGAACTATAATTTTTCGCACAAATTAGAACATACGTCACACATCCAGCACATTTATTTTTAACAGCGGGGCAGCTTCTCCTTATGTGCTTTCCGTAACACATGCCGCTGTGTAAATAACGAGTATGAAGTGGACAGGTTTTCACTTCCGAAGAAGAAAAGACATATTTGCAGTGAATAAATCAACCGAATATATTACGAGTTGCTACTTTAATTCGTCTGCTAGAATGGCTGCCGGAGTCACGACGCTAGATTGTGACGATACCTTGACAGCAGAAACATCTATCGGTGCCTTCGAGAAAACCAAAGTATATCTTTGACAGGAACAGAGCTACAGTACCACTCGTAACGTATATATAAATGAAGGCACGTACTGGTGTACTAATTTAGAAGACTGGCCGTCTTCGGCCGATGTCGATCGGCGGCGGAATCTGTCGATGTACGTGCCACTGTGACCGCAGACTAAGGTGACTGAAGCTGTCCGACGGAAAGGGTCCTGAACGTACGGTAAAATGCTAGTAACTTAGCTTACTTATCAGTTTCAGTAAACCTTGCCTCGTGTATACTGAACAATTTTTGAAATATCAAGACGCCCCCGTTGCGTTGACATCCCCGCATGAGGACTCACCATCTTGGGAGGTATGCGCTCGCCGGTCATGTAGCCGATGAGGAAGCCGCTCATGATGATGACGTAGCCGCTGTAGGTGGTGATCTCCAGTATGTACACGTCCAGCACCGTGTGTAGCTGAGTTTCGGTGAATGTGCCAATGCACGCGCACGCCAGCGCCTGCAACATGCAGCACACGAAACCTGTACATCGATAATAGAAACAAATATAGCGGTACCTTCCGAGAGTGTCAGAAAATCCTCGTGAAACAGTATGCGGGTATCATCTTCAGAACAGCGAGGGATGCCTATCTTTCAGCTTTGCAGTTGAGTATAGCAACTACACTACATCTTACTCAACCAGATGTTACGTCAGCATGAACTATAAACAGTGACAGATTATAATGGTTTGTAGTAAAGCGAAAGGCAGTACACTGGGCGGTTATAATTAAAGTGCAGCTACTCACAGAGCTCCACTGTGGGCTATAATTACCGTATGGCAGCGAATTTCGTCAGATATTCCAATGCATTAATGTGGAACCGATTTACGCTGGAAGAAAGCGAGTTCCAGTTTTTGGCCACCAGGTGCATATCTGACGTCGTGAATGCAAGAAAGGCGTACAGAAATGTTCCCATATATAATTTTTGAGGGAATTTCTCTTGGAGTACAACGGTCTGGCAAAAAAATACTTTAGAAATGAACACAAACAGTGTCGACCGCAAAAAAAACTTTATTTCATGGTTACCGGTTTCGATGAGTTTTTTACCATCTTTAGATTATCATATGTGAGACCTGAAGATGATCAGAAACTGACCGAAACCGGTTACCAAAAAATATAGGTTTTTTGTGGCCGAGACTGTTAGTCTTCATTTTTAAATTTTCCATATGTAATGGCTTAGAAACTGGGCTTTGGCAGAAAAGATCAGGCAAGTGAGAAAGGCATAATGTTGATTTTATTATTTATCTCCGCTTACACATTTAGTTCAATATGAACACCGAAGAAGCCGACGAGATGCTGTACAGCCCAAGATTTGCACCCGATGGCCCAAATTAGAACAAACTTTTTCCGCGTAAATAGGTTCTACATTAATGCATCAGCATATCTATCAAGTGTCGCTGCCATATGATAATTACAGCACATTGGACCTCCGTCAGTAGCTTCCGTACAATTTAATTACAACCACCCGGTACTTACTGCTGCAGGAAAATTCACACATTTAGAGATAGCTTTCGTGCAAACCCTCTCTCAGAATGCAGTCATTTATAAAATGTAAGTTAATTATTCGTCGATCTGTTCTGCGACTGTCTTCAATCATTTGTGTACAAACATTCCTGTGTCTCAGAATGCTCTAAGATCATTGTAATATTTTTTTTAAAGAATCATACATTTTCAAGAAATTAGACAATCAAACATCTAGGGAATTAGTAAAGATAACCTGACATACCTTGGCGCGAATGTCGAGTTCGGCGCGGATGGGATCACAGTATTACTACAGGAGGGATTAGGCCTTTAATCTTCACAGCCATGCGAATACACGTAGTGCAGTGTCTCTCTGCAACGTGATTTACTCCACTTTTAAAAATCGTAAACTATTCCAAAAAAAAAAAATAATAATAATTTCGTCCACTTGCGAACTCCGTTCCAGTCTTCCTACCAAGGGAAAACTATTAATAGTAGCGGATTGTAACCCGGATGTTAAAAACTGACCTCTTGGTATTGGAGGCGTACATCACATTCTAATAAACCTGAGTGATGTGATTGTTACCAATGCCGTATTGCCACATAGTAAAGACATTTCCCGAAGGTTAACAGCCAAGAACTCCAGGGAGCATTGTTGCCCCTCACACTCACATAACGCAGTCTTGCAAATACATTTAGATCATCTATGACGGTCCTGTGTTTCACAGGTATGTGTGATGTGTTTGCCAACAACAACCGACATTTCAGGACGACGTTTCGAAAGACGTGCGCCAAGAAAAAGGCAGAGCTGAAACAGGAAGGAAGGCGCGGTTTCCTGCCATATGCCCTCCCCCCCCCCCCCTCTCCTGCTCCCTCCCATGAATAGAAGCAAGTTCTTTATTTTGCACCACTGGGCTGGACATTTCTAGCTCTGCAAAGGAATATGTAGTCCTCTTGTCCAACACGCCAGATCACATCACAACCAGAATTATTTATGTTGATTTTTGCTGTTCAGCAGAAGTAATGATAATGTGAAAGATTATTTTCTATTGTTCAGATAGTTGAAATTGTAGTATGAATAACTAATAATGAAACATACATAAATACTCGGACATGTGTATTTTATATACCCCAGGTTTGAGAAATTAGACAGTTGGAGATTTCTCATTATTTATAGAGAGCAACTTGTTGCCATTATTGGTGCTAAAGAACACGGTGATGTCATATTTTTGTGAACAAATTAGCTATACTATATGAAATGTAACCTAGAAATGGTATTGTAGCATATTTTTTAACAGCAAGGTCGTTTTAATTGACTGTAGAGGAATTTTCTGGTTTTATTTTTGTAAAATATTTACATGAGTCTTGCTTGATTTCCGTTTTTGATCGCTACACGCATAAAATTACTAACTTCTGTAGCAATGTTGGAACGAATAAGGGTCACCTCAATAATATGGTCGATCATAGCGTGAAAAAACGCCAATTTGTGCTTAAAGGGGTAACAATAATAGCCATGTATGAAATTCTCTGTTGTGTTCGGTTACCTGTAAAAGTCAAGGTTAATTTTATCATGTACTAAACGTAGTCTCAGGTCCAGAAATTCATTATGTTATTTTCTGTTTCATATATAAATTTAATTTTAGCAGTTTCACGTACTCCACACCTGTCGTTAATACAATAATGGTGTTATCGACATATCATCTGTAGAAATAAATGTTATTTGCTAAAGTGGTGTTGGAATTTAAAAAATGCTTTTCAGAGACGTTAATGGAAATGTCAGCTAGAAATCCAGCAGGGCAGTTCCCCATAGAAAGGCTGTCCACTTGTTGATATAGCTGCCCGTTGAAACTGAAGTAGTTGTACTTTCAACGATTCTCAAAAAAATCATATAAATTCTTTAATTTGATTTGAATTTAGTTTCTTTTACTTAGTGAAATTGTCTTCAGTAATAATATAGTTTCATCTATACGGATGTTAGTGCAGAGATTTTAATATGAAAAGGTGCGAATATATGGCTTGTAGCAAAAGGGAAATTTTTTAGGTTAATAATCCCTTTTCTTCACAGAGAATGATGATGTGTATGTATAGTATTTCTCGAAAAGAACCAGTAATTTCTTGGACATGAAGTATCCAGGGCTAACAATTCCGTTAACGACTAGACAAACAGGCCAGTTTTTTATGAATCTTAACTTGTGACCATAAGGGTTGTGTTTTAGGACTGATGCTTAGTAATTAGCAGGGTCTTTGGGAGAGCTGAGGGAATTACTGGAATCAAAGGCCTCTTTAGTAATGGTACGAATGTTATCAGTTGCTTAAGATTACAGCTATGAATAAAATATCTTATTTATATTCTACATCTTTATTCTTGATGTCTACATATTTATTTCTCAACATAGTCATTCTGGTTATGAACACATTTCTTCCGACGAAACAGCAGGTTATTGATACCGTCAGTGTAGGAAGTTTGACTTTGTTGACGGAGCCACAACCCCACCTCTGCTTGCACTTATTTGTCACTATCAAAGTGAAGCCCTTGTAGATGAAAATCGGATAGGGCCAAGTCGAGGCTGTAAGGAGGATGATGAATGACTGAACCCAAGGTGTAGTATTGTTGCAGACGTCGCAGCGCTTGGATGTGGTCTGACACTGCCTTGCTGAAGGAGTGGGTACTCCATGTGTGGACGAACTCTTTGATTTCGAAACTCGATTACAGCACGCTGTTTCTCACGCACCTACATAGTTACATTACACACCGCCATGTTACACGCTACAACTCACAGCCCTCTAGCGGCAGAGGGCTCTAAACATGTAGACATGAAAAATAAAGATGTGGAATGTTAATATTGTTTGTTTACACTTAAAAAGCTATAAGAGTTTTCACATAAAAATTCGGGAACATTAGTTTTCAGCACACCCGTGTAAATTTTCCATTTTTTTCTACTATAACAGTACTAAAATTATTACGCCAAATACTGTTAAACTACCAGGTTCGTAATTTTCCCCTACGATGAGTTAGGCTTCACTATCATGTATGCTTTTTTGTTGCAGACACGAGCCAGGCATTTCTAACGTACAGCTACGTTCCATTATCAGTTACAATCTTCGGTCCTCACCCTACAACTTCTGCTGTTTGAACAAGAAATACCGCACTTTTCATTATAATCGCGTCTGCTGTGTAGCACATATCACCACAAATAGATGCGCTTGTAATGCAACGTGCTTGTATAGCTGAACGCGCAATATGTTTGCATGTGACACAGTGAGGTGAGCCGGTCCCGGTTCGAATCAGCGCGGCGGTTTAGTGACCGTTGGTCCTGCGCACCGGTTTCAGCCTCACAGTGTTTTTAGGCGGTTTTCCACGTTCGTCGAAGAAAATGCTGGGATAGTTTTCGGTCCCCCCCTCTGTTACAATACAATGACGCACAGAAAAAAAATTACATGTTCCAAAGACATATGCGATTCCAGTTCATTAGGTTAACTGATGACATGAATGATTTTTTTTTCAATGTCAATTAACTTCAGCAACAGCCGTATATTTTAAGATATTTTATTTTATTCTGAAAGCAACCAGTTACGGCCATTCATTTTGCCATCTTCAGGCCCCAAACACTTTTATCCAAATAAACGAACATACACTTTTATCAAAATAAACGAACCTATCATATGGGCCATAAAACACTGGATATCGTGAGTTCCAGTCGTTAGACACATGCTTCATACGAAGACGTGACAGCTCCATTTTCAAGGTGTGGCGCCAACGACGTCACACCAGGAAACTTAGCTGACGACACAATGGTCATTTCCCGCTCGCAAGGGGAAGGCTTCAGGCACAGTCAACCGATTCAGTTCGTATTTGGCAGGTCGCCTGTGTACAACGGAAAATGAGCGACCAAGATATTTTGACCCAACACCTCACCCTTTTCGACAAAACTGCCTCTAAAGTTAATGACGCGTAATCTACACCAAACTGACAGGATTGATGGATAATTGAAAACAGAGCATTTTTCAAAAACATGAATGTATCCGCAAATCGAAGAAGGAAAGACAGTCGACTGCCGCTTATGTACCCTTAAGGCAAGAATTTTTCAACGATAGCGCCATTGGTGTACCGATCAACGTATGTGGCTGCGGAGCGGAGACTATGTTCGAATTTCAATTGCATTCTACAGGTTTTTTATTTATATTTTTTCTGTTTCGGGATTGCTAGGCGTTGGAGAGTTGGTAAGGTGAGTAAATCAATACGGAGCAATAAAAAGGCTGGCAAATAAATTTCCCAGGCGACTTGGACTATGGAAAAATTAAAAAATTTATTCCTTGCCGCTTTACAATGACTCTTTCATCACTCTGTTACATGTCCTCAGTTTCCTTCAAACAACTAGACAGATCGTATTTGTAATGTAAATACTCGAAGCAAATTTACTCGTGGCACCAAGAACATCAAATAACGGACACAATCTTCGCGTAACTACGTTGTTCCTTCCCAAGGTTCGGAGGAAAACAAACTTGTCTTACAGTTTAAAATATTTCTTTTCGGGAATTAATTTTGATACATACCACGCATACGATAACATTGTCTAAAAAATCGGTGTTGAAAGTTGTCAATGAAATATGCTGTGAATCGTTATTGCTTCTGCTGGGTGGCCAGAAGCTTACTGTATTTTGAAACCTCGAAGTGAAGTTTTTAACTTGGTCATAAAAATGAAAAGTGTGACTAATACTGGTTCCATTCCATCATTGGCTGTGTGGTGTAGCAACTGGCTGTAATATGGCTAGCATACAGGTATGCAGTTTGACAGTATTATTCCTACCGTACAGGTAGCTTGACACTCGCCTTTTATAAACATGCTATCATATGATGGCGTTCGTATGTTCACCTCAGGACTCCAATATCAGACAAAACTTGTTACCAGAAACATTTGGTTTTAAAATGTTCTCAAGATACGTTTCATAAATTCAAGTAAAGTCAATTCTCCAATTTCCCGGATTTGGAGCAATTGAAGTTAGCATTTTTTAACGAGTCGTTTGAACGGTTGACGTCTTCTATATGGCGAGGACCAAATTAATCATTAGTTCCTTTATAGGCACGGAAGACTTTAGCAGTAGCTTTCCAGAAACTATGGCGGAATATTGCACCGTCTACAACTGCGACAAGGATTCGTGTTCTCCCTTTTGCCATAACGTGCGTCGAATACTTGTTTTCGCAGCAGTCGTACTCTAAATTGTTTTCATACGACGAGGCTTAATATTTTAATTCATTGCTAATCCTAGTCACTTGTGAAATTTACTTGCCTGTGCTGTTATTATTGCTTGTGGCTTTACCTACGTTAACCCTCTATTCCTACCAGTTTCGACGCGGAAAAAATACAAGGAAAAAAACTGCAGAATGCATCTGGTAATCAGACACAGGTTCAAAAAAAATTTTTTTCATCGGCTTGTTGGAAAATGTGCGTTTGCAGACCCATATATGTCGATGAGAAATGCACAGTTTTCAATAATCTACCAATACCATCAACTCTCAGTCGACTGTGCATCCTAAACTTTAGGGGTAGTTTTCTCAGAAAGGGGGAGGCGTTGAGCCAAAATAACGCAGTCTGTAATGTTAGGTTGTACACTTAGTAAATATGAGCCGAATCGATTGGCCTATTACCGTTGTCAGAGATAGTAAACAGCTTCATGTGCGAGGCTTCCAATGGACGGGACATGTTAACACGGAATGGTGTACGTGAATAGTAGTCTCTTTATAGCAATGCAGTGGGTAGATGTAAAGGAGTTGTTAGAATTTGGTTGTTTTTAGTTAATTAAGTATAGGCATTGAGGACCAGATGACGAGTTACATCTGGAATTACAGATTGTAATTGCTACATAATACGGCTCGTAGAGGACTAGAGCTGTGGGTTCTTAAACCGTTGGCACACGGGACGAGTTAACTGACGTCGACGTAGCGCTCTACGATTTTTATGACGTCATGACGTTGAGGGGCCGTCTCGTCACGTGAAGCGTGAAATACACTCCTGGAAATGGAAAAAAGAACACATTGACACCGGTGTGTCAGACCCACCATACTTGCTCCGGACACTGCGAGAGGGCTGTACAAGCAATGATCACACGCAGGGCACAGCGGACACACCAGGAACCGCGGTGTTGGCCGTCGAATGGCGCTAGCTGCGCAGCATTTGTGCACCGCCGCCGTCAGTGTCAGCCAGTTTGCCGTGGCATACGGAGCTCCATCGCAGTCTTTAACACTGGTAGCATGCCGCGACAGCGTGGACGTGAACCGTATGTGCAGTTGACGGACTTTGAGCGAGGGCGTATAGTGGGCATGCGGGAGGCCGGGTGGACGTACCGCCGAATTGCTCAACACGTGGGGCGTGAGGTCTCCACAGTACATCGATGTTGTCGCCAGTGGTCGGCGGAAGGTGCACGTACCCGTCGACCTGGGACCGACCGCAGCGACGCACGGATGCACGCCAGTACCGTAGGATCCTACGCAGTGCCGTAGGGGACCGCACCGCCACTTCCCAGCAAATTAGGGACACTGTTGCTCCTGGGGTATCGGCGAGGACCATTCGCAACCGTCTCCATGAAGCTGGGCTACGGTCCCGCACACCGTTAAGCCGTCTTCCGCTCACGCCCCAACATCGTGCAGCCCACTTCCAGTGGTGTCGCGACAGGCGTGAATGGAGGGACGAATGGAGACGTGTCGTCTTCAGCGATGAGAGTCGCTTCTGCCTTGGTGCCAATGATGGTCGTATGCGTGTTTGGCGCCGTGCAGGTGAGCGCCACAATCAGGACTGCATACGACCGAGGCACACAGGACCAACACCCGGCATCATGGTGTGGGGAGCGATCTCCTACACTGACCGTACACCTCTGGTGATCGTCGAGGGGACACTGAATAGTGCTCGGTACATCCAAACCGTCATCGAACCCATCGTTCTACCATTCCTAGACCGGCAAGGGAACTTGCTGTTCGAACAGGACAATGCACGTCCGCATGTACCCGTGCCACCCAGCGTGCTCTAGAAGGTGTAAGTCAACTACCCTGGCCAGCAAGATCTCCGGATCTGTCCCCCATTGAGCATGTTTGCGACTGGATGAAGCGTCGTCTCACGCGGTCTGCACGTCCAGCACGAACGCTGGTCCAACTGAGGCGCCAGGTGGAAATGGCATGGCAAGCCGTTATATACACTGTACTAGTGCCGACATTGTGCCTGCTCTGTTGCCTGTGTCTATGTGCCTGTGGTTCTGTCAGTGTGATCATGTGATGTATCTGACCCCAGGAATGTGTCAATAAAGTTTCCCCTTCCTGGGACAATGAATTCACGGTGTTCTTATTTCAATTTCCAGGAGTGTAGGTTCTGCGATATTTCGGCGGCGTGTCGCGTGAAGTATAATAAACAGGAAGGGAGAACGCTCCCTACGTCACAAGCAGGAAGCTTGTGATGCGCAGAAAGCGAGACACCATATTGTCCTTGTCTCGTTCAATAGAAGCCCATCTTTGGTACGTTTTATGTGATACATTACACCCCATGAAGGCGGCCGTTGAGGCCGAGAGGTTCTAGGTGCTTCAGTCCGGAACCGCGCTGCTGCTCCGGTCGCAGATTCGAATCCTGCCTCGAGCATGTATGTGTGTGATACCCTTAGGTCAGTTAGGTTTAAGTAGTTCTAAGTTCTAGGAGACTGATGACCTCAGATGGTAAGTCCCATAGTGCTCAGAGCCATTTCAAACATTTGAGCACCCCCTGAATGTACGCTATTTCTAAGCACCAGGATACTGAATGTCTGAAAAAAGTCGTTATTGGTAAGATTTGTTGTAATAAAAGTATTTAGTTTTTTTTAGTTCTGCTCATTACATTCCTGCTCCATAAGACTGAGTTAAGCATCCCAATGACCCTCCGTCCTCTAGTAATTGTTTTAT
Source organism: Schistocerca gregaria (assembly GCF_023897955.1). Lineage (NCBI taxonomy): Eukaryota > Metazoa > Arthropoda > Insecta > Orthoptera > Acrididae > Schistocerca > Schistocerca gregaria. Next base: position 434,611,360 of record NC_064921.1, read on the forward strand.
TGATTTCTGACTGATTTTCCCTCGATTTCTAAAATGGATCCCAAATAACAGAAAGTGTGTATCTTTTTGATTTTCCTTCCTTGAATGTATAGCTCATCTGAATCATTAGTCAAGTATTCTCTTTTTTGGTAATTACAAGTATTCTCTTTTTTGGTAATTAATCTTCAAACCCCAAGTTTTATATGCTACTGCTAGCTGATCGCACATACAGTTAGCATCTTCCCCATCTTGTGCTACGACTACTTGATCATCAGCAAATAATAAATGGTGTAGGTAAACTCCATCTCTTATTTCTAATGCCATAGTATTACATTTCCAAGACCATGTTCTAAGGCTAATATGTATATAGATATTAAATGATGGTGGTGACATGGGACAGCCCTAGAACTAGAACTAAAGAAATAAAAAATTAATATACAAATCCATATTAGAGAGAGTGGTTCTGTATGGAACGGAGACCTGGACAATTAACATGAAGCACATTAAAAAATTACAAGCTCTAGACATGGACTTCTGGAGAAGATCGGCAAGAATCTCCAGGAAAGAAAAGATAAGGAACACCGAAATAATAAGGAGAATGGAAATAAAAGAAAGAATGTATGACGTAATGGATAGGAAGAAATTACAGCAGAATACCAAAATTGATACTGGAGTGGGAACCGGAGGGGAGAAGACCTATGACCATCTGGCTCCAAAATGTACAGCACACAATGATGAGAATGGGCGTAGAGGAAGAGGACACACAAGATCGAAACACATGGAGGAATATTTTGAAAATATAGTTTAAGAACGTTTATTTTTTGTAACTTAATTTCCAAGTAAATTATGTTGGAGATAAGGCTCTGTAATGAGGAAAAGCTCAAAATAATAATACTATAATAGAAGTATTGAGTAAATGTTGCGCTGTAAGTCGCTTGTTATCAGACTAAGCCGTTTTAAGGCGACGGCACGTTAAAGATTCATGAGAAATGTGTCGTTCTTGTTAGGATTTGTTATATTTAAATGTAAATTAATAACATATCGGCGATTAAAGCTTGTAGGAGACTATATGATAAAACCCAAAGCGTCTTGTAATGTAGCTACAACCATGGATAGTGTTTAGACACGCCATCTTACATTTCAGAGATTAGGTCCGTATAAGGTTGGAGTCCTGTTGTATGTAATTTTTTTCTTCATCTTCATGTTTTCCAAAAAGTTGTGGAACTTTCTTCCGAAATTCATAGGAATAGCATCTGCAATTTTTAATGTTATATAAATATATGTGCGTTCTCTGTCAGGAGGGGGTTTGTTCGATTTGTTGAGCTTTTACAAGCTGATGTCCTCACTGAAGCGGACACAAGGGAGGAAATGTACTTTTTAATAGAGCCAAATTCGGAATTTTACGCGCGTCCATTTTCTTGGCCGGCCGGTGTGGCCGAGTGGTTGTAGGCGCTTCGGTCTGGAACCGCGCGACCTCTACGGTTGCAGGTTCGAATCCTGCCTCGGGCATGTATGTTTGTGATGTCCTTAGGTTAGTTAGGTTTAAGTAGTTCTAAGTTGTAAGGGACTGATGACCTCAGAAGTTAAGTCACATAGTGCCCAGAGCCATGTGAACCATTTTCTTGAGCAAACTATATTGTTAGCGAGCCAAATAAGGCTGACAACTCCGCTGCAGAGCGCTGAGCGCACAAAATCACGTGAACCAGCTTGTGCCGTGTGCCGACGGCGCCGCGTCTCGGGACGTTAGACATCTCGTCTGCGCGCAGGTAAACGTTACAGCTGCCTCGTCCCGTGTGCCGACGATTTTAAGACAGATTATTTTCGCTGTAACCTGTATATTCAACACTGTGTTATTATTTTATGAACGCGTCGTTTTCAGTGCTTGCGACAATCAGAGATTGTGTTATACAATCTGCATTAGCTAACAAGATTGCGGGTTTAATTTCTAACAGCGAGTAATAAATTCCCATTCTGATTCAGTTATTGCGCTAAATTTCTTCAGGAAAATTCTGGCATGGTTCCTTGAACTTTGCAACGGTGAATTCCTTCCCCCAAACTTACCCGACTGACCTCGTAGCCCTGTTAATGACGACACCGGGATGTCGCGCTCTACATTGCCCTCGTTTCTACCTAGAAACGTTTTAGGTGACAATCTGTTCCTATCGAGCACCATCCACATTTAAATTTAACGCTTTCAGACTATGCCAGAAGAAGGATGTTTGCTTTTTTTTCGGTTGCCCCTGACGGCAGCAGTTGTCGTTGATAGAATGGCCCGGATGTTGGTTTCCTGTTGTCACCTCGCGTGGCTGCGATGTTGCGCCAAATCAAATGTGATGTCGAAACGTATCTTCCTTTTGCTGTCACTGTCTTCGCAGAAAAGAACGCGCTCTAGAACGGGAACCGCAGTGATTCATTACAAGGCATTATACCGTGCGCGTCATACAGAACCACGTAGTGGGTGGGAACGGGAAGACCATAGTTCCTTTTCCGAAGACACTGTGAGAATCAACAAATCTGATGACGTACAAGTACTATCAGCGTGACATGTAAACTGTTTGCAGAAAAATTGTTCCTACTCACAATACGCATTAAGCAGCCAGATACAAATAGCCGCGTGCAGCTCTCGAAACAGGCTAATTTCATTACGAGAGATACGACTGCATATAGAAAATTAAGGTAATACATAATTGCATTCCAGCTCGAGGTATGACGTGACATAATGAAATGAAAATAATCCTTTCTCCGGTGTTCCTTTCATGTAGTTGATTAACAATCTATTTCCTTTCAGAGACTTGAATGTTGCTGGTATGCTTATAGTAATTAGTTGTTTATTGTGCAGTAGGAGTTCTAAAGGATTTTAATGATAGGCTGATTGCTTCGATTGGAAAATAGATCTTAGAAAGTATAAGATTTTTCTGTTTAATATGAAATTATACCGTCAGGTAGGTTTGTTTGTTGGTTGGTTTGGGGGAAGGGTCCAAACAGCAATGTCGTCGGTCCCATCAAATTAGGGAAGGATGAGGAAGGAAGTCGGCCGTGCCCTGTCAAAGGGCCATAAATTAGCCATCATCCGTCGTCTCGCTACCTGCACGCTACTTGTCCAGAGTAAGCATCCGTCCTCTCCCTCCCCGAAACAAACACACACACACACACACACACACACCCACACACACACACACACACAAGCGCGCATCCATTGCTGTTCTTCAGTACATCGTATAATTCTGAACTACCTCACCTTTATTGACATGGAGTATGAAGTCAGCTCCTTAGTTAAAGTGCAAGCCGTTCCACGTAACGTCGATACTAGCCACACTTTGATTATACCTACGTTTCACAAAAGCGAAACAATGTTTCAGCCAACTCACAGCATCTCAAGCGGTGAATATTTCGCTGTAAAATAATGCTCTCCAGTTTTCACCTGCTGAGATATGAAGACCATAATAAAGTGCATTTAACACCCCTGGGAAGGGCGCTAAAATTACACTCCTGGAAATTGAAATAAGAACACCGTGAATCCATTGTCCCAGGAAGGGGAAACTTTATTGACACATTCCTGGGGTCAGATACATCACATGATCACACTGACAGAACCACAGGCACATAGACACAGGCAACAGAGCATGCACAATGTCGGCACTAGTACAGTGTATATCCACCTTTCGCAGCAATGCAGGCTGCTATTCTCCCATGGAGACGATCGTAGAGATGCTGGATGTAGTCCTGTGGAACGGCTTGCCATGCCATTTCCACCTGGCGCCTCAGTTGGACCAGCGTTCGTGCTGAACGTGCAGACCGCGTGAGACGACGCTTCATCCAGTCCCAAACATGCTCAATGGGGGACAGATCCGGAGATCTTGCTGGCCAGGGTAGTTGACTTACACCTTCTAGAGCACGTTGGGTGGCACGGGATACATGCGGACGTGCATTGTCCTGTTGGAACATCAAGTTCCCTTGCCGGTCTAGGAATGGTAGAACGATGGGTTCGATGACGTTTTGGATGTACCGTGCACTATTCAGTGTCCCCTCGACGATCACCAGAGGTGTCCGGCCAGTGCAGGAGATCGCTCCCCACACCATGATGCCGGGTGTTGGCCCTGTGTGCCTCGGTCGTATGCAGTCCTGATTGTGGCGCTCAAATGCACGGCGCCAAACACGCATACGACCATCATTGGCACCAAGGCAGAAGCGACTCTCATCGCTGAAGACGACACGTCTCCATTCGTCCCTCCATTCACGCCTGTCGCGACACCACTGGAAGTGGGCTGCACGATGTTGGGGCGTGAGCGGAAGACGGCTTAAGGGTGTGCGGGACCGTAGCCCAGCTTCATGGAGACGGTTGCGAATGGTCCTCGCCCATACCCCAGGAGCAACAGTGTCCCTAATTTGCTGGGAAGTGGCGGTGCGGTCCCCTACGGCACTGCGTAGGATCCTACGGTCTTGGCGTGCATCCGTGCGTCGCTGCGGTCCGGTCCCAGGTCGACGGGCACGTGCACCTTCCGCCGACCACTGGCGACAACATCGATGTACTGTGGAGACCTCACGCCCCACGTGTTGAGCAATTCGGCGGTACGTCCACCCGGCCTCCCGCATGCTCACTATACGCCCTCGCTCAAAGCCCGTCAACTGCACATACGGTTCACGTCCACGCTGTCGCGGCATGCTACCAGTGTTAAAGACTGCGATGGAGCTCCGTATGCCACGGCAAACTGGCTGCCACTGACGGCGGCGGTGCACAAATGCTGCGCAGCTAGCGCCATTCGACGGCCAACACCGCGGTTCCTGGTGTGTCCGCTGTACCGTGCGTGTGATCATTGCTTGTACAGCCCTCTCGCAGTGTCCGGAGCAAGTATGGTGGGTCTGACACACCGGTGTCAATGTGTTCTTTTTTCCATTTCCAGGAGTGTATTTATACAGGGTGTAACGGGTATAAGTGCACATATTTCTACTAGCGACTGAGGACAGTGTGCTGAACAACATGACAACTAGAGCTATTAAAAGTCCTTTACATTTAGGTTGGGTAGTACGTCCAAGTACATGTGGCAAGAGCAAGTCGATAATGCTTATTTTCCCTTGGGCTCCAGGTAAGGTGTGCAGTGTGGATGGGTGGGCGCGAAACGGTTAGTCTATACGGACAGGCGTAGTCCACTTAGTGGTGTAGTTACGACCGTGCAGAGAACATCAGGCCGTAAAGCTTGTGACGTGTTTGCGGGAAAACTGCTCGATACATAGAAGAAACAAGCAACACCCTGATGTGTGTGCATATTAAGGTGTACCACACATAAAATTATCTGCCTCAGTGCCTGCAGTGAAACGTGGGCGAGAAGTGTGGTGAATTATAAAATCAAAGTAGCCCGCTCAGTGCGATTTTCGCCCATTTTTCAATTTTTACGTCACAGTTAAAGCGAAACTGCTCTCTCCTCTTTTGGTTGACTCCCCTCTTCTCATCGTCACAGCTATTTTTCTGCCCGAAGGTTATCAGTGTCATTAAAATTACAAACTTGGTTCAGCATCTTTCCAGAAATTAAGCTTGTCGTCTATTCCCTGACTAATTAGTCAGCGTGTCATGCTAGCTATTGTCTTACAATAGCATTCTTCCAAAACAAAGTTGGTTGTCAACCGTCAGTTGCATACCACACACAACAAACATATTTATACATTTTATTATTGGCAGAAAAGTAGTTTACACCACACAATGGCGAAGGCTGATGTTCGAAGCAAAAAAAATCTTTGATCATTTAACCAGTAATCCGAATGGTTTTAACAGGTTAATAAAAATAATTTTAAAAAACAAATTAAACTAGTATGCACCTAATAACTAATTTGATTGTGGACAAACTGATACTATTGCTCTTAAAGCGCAACACGCAGCGCCCTTCCACATGAGGTATCGAGATGCGCCGAACCAGGACCGAATCCTGGCGGTTTATTAACCACCGCTGCTAATGCACTGACGAGGCTAAATCTGGTTTTCAGGTGGTTTCTCCCGGCCTTTTAAGCAAATTCTGGGCTCTTCCTCAACATCCTTCTCAAAAAATAGTATACACGGATCAATGCACACGACTTCCTTCCCGTAGGTAGCTGACGGCTGCAGCGATAGAACTAGCAACCGGCCGCAAAATGTAGATGCAACTGAACATCGAAGTCTTGAATACTGCGGACCTCGTACGAGAAGGGAGGAGGAGGCAGAAGAAGAAGAAGAAGAAGAAGAAGTAGCAGCATCCTATACTATATTTGGGAGAGCCCGAACTTCACCGAATATACACACATCAAAAAACGTTTTGCATCATTCCGGTTCCCAGAACTCCTCAAGATAGACGTTGACCGTGGATACTGTATCATGGACACAGTTGTTTTGGCTGTTCAGAGATGTCACTAAACCCGCCCAAAGATCTAAACAACCATGCACGGGCAGCGCCTATTAGACGGAGGGGGTCCGACAGCCGATCAGTTCCAGACATTCCACCAGGAAGAACGTACACGGCTCGTGTTGTCTCTAATTCAGCCATGCCTAGACGGTCAATAAAGCGGCTCGATCGCGTCCGCATTGTTACTTTGTGCCAGGAAGGGCTCTCAACAAGGGAAGTGTCCAGGCATCTCGAAGTGAACCAAAGCGATGTTGTTCGGACATGGAGGAGATAGAGAGAGACAGTTACTGTCGATGACATGCCTCGCTCAGGCCGCCCTTGGGCTACTATGGATTATGGCTCCGAGGAACACTGACAGCAACGACACCATGTTGAATAATGCTTTTCGTACAGCCACAGGACGTCGTCTTACGACTCAAACAGTGAGCAATAGGCTGCATGATGCGCAACTTCACTCCCTATGTCCACGGCGAGGTCCATCTTTGCAACCACGACACCGTGCAGCGCAGTACAGATCGGCCCAACAGTATGTCGAATGGACCGCTTAGGATTGGCATCACGTTCTCTTCAGCGACGTGTGTCGCATATGCCTTCAACCACACAATCGTCGGAGACGTGTTTCGAGGCAACCCGGTCAGGCTGAACGCATTAGACAGACTGTCCAGCGATTGCAGCAAGGTGGAGGTTCCCTGCTGTTTTGGGGTGGCATTATGTGGGGCCGACGTAAGTCGCTCGTGGTCATGGAAGCCGCCGTAACGGCTGTATGATACGTGAATGCATCCTCCGACCGATAGTGCAACTATATCGGCAGCATAGTGGCGAGGCATTCGTCTTCATGGACGACAATTCGCGCCCCCGTCGTGCACATATTTGAATGACTTCCTTGAGGGTTATGACATCGCTCGACTAGAGTGACCAGCATGTTCTACAGACATGAACCCTATCGAACATGCATGGAACAAATTTAAAAGGGTTGTTTACGGACAACGTGACCCACGAACCACTCTGAAGGATCTACACCGATTCGCTGTTGAGGAGTGGGACAATCTGGATTAACACCGCCTTGATAAACTTGTGGATAGTATGACACGACGAATACAGGCATGCATCAATGCAAGAGGACGTGCTGCTGGGTATTAGAGGTACCGGTGTGTACAGCAATCTGGACCCACCACCTCTGAAGGTCTCGCTGTCTGGTGGTACAGTATGCAATGTGTGGTTTTCATGAGCAATAAAAAGGGCGGAAATGATGTTTATGTTGATCTCTATTCCACTTTTCTGTACAGGTTCCGGAACTCTCGGAACCGAGGTGATGCAAAACTTTTTTTGATGTGTCTACTTCCACACATTGTTCAGGGGTAGTTTCACAGTATTTTGTTATAAGGGCCCGTAATCGGCTGTGGCTGGTTCCAGAACAATTGTATTTCGTTTGATTTTTTACTCACATTTTTCGTTGTATTTGTATTGGATCGTAAGTATCTGCAGAACAGAGTAAATACCGATAGCATGCGTTGTGTGTCTTGTTGGGATACTATCTGATTCCATTCACTCACGGTACTTACTAGTGACAGCAATGAGACCTACTCTACCCTTTCCCGTCAAGGTCGCATTCACTACTACTTGTTACTGACTCGCATTTGTTTTCCGTGGAGCATCCAGAATGAATTTTCACTCTACAGCCTGGAAACTTCGTGGCCAATTGAAACTGTATGCCGGATAGGGAGGGAAGAACCGACCGGTTAAAACCGATACCAGTGTTTTAGTTTTGAATAGCCGGTATTTTTCGATATTTGGTCTCGGTTATAACACTTTTTTTAATTTTTCTAATAACCGGGTAAAAACCTAAATATCAATCAGCCATAGAAGTGCTATAATATTTGGTTTTTGAGTAAACCTTCTTTTAAAATAAACGAGTTATTTTTAATCATAAAATTTCCTCTGCTTTAAAATATTGCGTTTTTATAGAAAATAGGAAAAGTGATAAGTGTTATTTTAATAGCAATGCCGACAGAGACGTACAACAGACACATGATATAAGAATTGGTAGAGCATTGCTGAGACAGTAATGTACCTATTACTGCGTGGCGTGGCATGGCCTGCTACTGGATGGTATGCGTATACAAGTAGTTTGCGGGACTTTCCCTGTCTGGTCTATGTGATACCTCCAAGCTATCGTCGTCGGGTATTAGTTGTAACACAAAACAGCACCAGCTCTATACTCTATTGATCATAAGAATAAACTTCATGTAAACATTACACTATGTATTCTTCCGCGTTTGCTTGAATCTCATTGGATTTTGTTTCACGTGGGGTGAAAGCCAAGCCGTGTCCAGCACAGTCTAGTACGATCATAAGGATACGTTTTATGCTGTGTTACACGCACGTACACTGAGCTATAATGCGGGATAAAAAGTTTTAGCAGCGCGTTAAACTTGGACAGTACTGGCCAACTATCCTGCAATGATGTGAGCAGATGCAATTCAGGCGTAATAAGAGAAGAGCAGAGAAGCAATATAGCTTCGAAATGTCATTTAATTTTTAAAGAGAATGAAATAATATTCGGCAAAACTCCAGTACTACCGCACGCTTCTTAGCTGACCAGACGGAAAGCATAACATGTTATCTTTCTCACCTTACATAGTACTCTAATTACAAACAAGAGTGATGCAAATTGCTAACTTAAACGCAGAATAATTTATCTGAGAGAGCTATGTGTGATGCAAAAGCGTACTGCAGGGGTTTCGCCGTATTGTTGAATACTGAAGCCTGCGAAGGTATGAAATTACAGTCAGTCGTCTGGTAATCTCTTAGCCTCTTCCCTATCCGAAAACGAGAAATACATTTCAGTTTTGGAACTGCCGTATACTACGTTGATAAAGAATCGATCAACAACAGAATCCACGAAGCCACCCAGGCACCGCATTTTCTCCTCTTTTGTTATGACTAGCCGTTCTATACCCCGCCAGCGTCCTGCAGTGACATGTGAAAAATCTGCGTCTTGTTATTTCTCGGGCCAGATTCCTTAACTTGGCTGCAAATCAGTTCTGTTGAGTTCATATTGTAATGTTACAGTAGCAAAAGTAAAAATGCAGCATTGGTGTGGTTTGCTCGATGCTGTGAAAAAGAATGTTTTTCATGTTTCTGCGACGCTTATCACTCTGGTTCATGTGACACTACGTCTGCAGTACACAATAATGGACCTAGTCCAAATAAAGAGTATTTGGTTTTTTATTTTTGTCCAAAAAATTGAACTGTTATGTTTTCTTAATTTAAGCAATCTTTGTTAACAATCTTTCATAAGATGTCGATAATTAAGGATTTATATTTGAAATTAAAACATTAATTTCGCGTGCAATAAGTAATTAGAAACTAGAGGGCGTGCATTAATTATAAAAAATAATGATGAATCTTACAATTACGAGAAGTAGGTATTACAAATGGAAAGAAACAAAAGACCAAGGTGAGACTCGATCCAGCGATTTATGAACTGCATCCGATTATGAATCTACTACGCTGCCAATTCCGGTATATATCCAACGTGCATTTGTGTCTCAACTGTACTAACTAAAGTGCGTAAAAAAACTTCAGAGACTTTTTTTCCCGTAAATTTATGAAAAACATAAAGAACAACCTATTTCTCAGCATCTTTTAACCGTGTTCCACACGCGTGTGTCACTACGAAGCAGGAAGCAGCCTTAGCCGTTTTCATACTGCGTATTATCAGCGCGATAATCAGAGCACAACGGTACAGAGACAGTGACTGCACACGATTTTTTAAATAACAACTCAGTAGCTAAAGCGTGATTAAGAGAAACTTTGATGGATGTTAATATATTAGAATATCTCAAAGTTTCATTTAACACAACTAATTTATAGGTATCTAATACGTAAGTAGGACCTACTCCCAAGAGCGTAGCAACACCAGTATGCGTGTTCTACGGCTTCTGACCAACCATCGGGTTTGTTTTGGTTTACGTCAGGTTTATTCTTCTGATGAACAGAGTATAGTCTGGAAATATCAAGGAAATACAGCGCTCGATTTCCTTTAAGGGGGGTAGGACGTCAAACGGGCAGTTTTGGAGCAGGAGAGGCATCACAGGACAATTAAATTTTCCACTGTCTACACCTTTACACATAAATTCATAAAACTCCGTCAGCGTGACCAGGAAGGATTCAGGATTCACACTTATAGCAGTGGAAGTTCAAAAACATAACAAAATAAATGTTTTGTACATGTGAAATTTCATCATTGTTTACTTACTATTGGCTGCATTAATTGCTAAATTTTGTATTTATTTAACTTATGAAAAAATGAATGAGCTGTTATATTTTAAACTTCAAGTTTATAAAAATCTCAAATTTTATAGATAATTATCTTAATTTTTACCACAGATTTTAATAGATATGCGGAGCCAATAGTAAGTGAAAAAAGTGATATTTCACGTGTGAAAAAATTAATTTTGTTGTGTTTTTGAACTTCCACTGCTATGTTTTTGAATCCTGAAGCCTTCCTGGTCATGCTGACAAAGTTTTATGAATTTATTTATAAAGGTATAGACAGTGGAAATTGAAATGTCCTGTGGTGCCTCTCCTGCTCCAAGTGGGCCCGTTTGACGTTCTACCCCCACCCCTCTTTAAGAGATTAAGAACAGGAGGAGCCTTGCAGAACTAGCACTCCTGAAAGAAAGTTTCCGCAATATCCTTTCTTTCAGGAGTGCTACTTCTGCAAGGTTCGCAGGAGAGCTTCTGTTAAGTTTGGAAGGTAGGAGACGAGGTAATGGCAGAAGTAAAGCTGTGAGGACGGGGCGTGAGTCGTGCTTGCTAGCTCTCAATTGGCTGAGCACTTTCCCGCGAAAGTCAAAGGTCCCGAGTTCGAGTCTCGGTCCAGCACACAGTTCTAATCTGCCAGGAAATTTTACATCAGCGCACACTCCGCTGCAGAGTGAAAATCTCGTTCTAAAAATTTGTTGTTTTAGCGATAAACGCCATCCCTAGTGTCGGACTGGGAGTCGATCCTTGGACCTTTGCCTTTCACGAGCGTATGCTTTGCCGTCTGAGCTCTCCAAGCAAGATGGCGGCTCGCCCTAACAGTTTTACTTCAACCAGTACCACATATCCTAGCCATATTCACGTAAGGACTATAATGTAAATGACCAGCATGTAGCCGTATCTAAATTAACTTACTGACACGTACTACTCAATAGCATCTGGTTCGTGTAGCAAGTAGCTACAACAGCAACAACAACTAAAGTAACCACTGTGTCAAGTGGACACGCCAGATCGGGCAGCCAGCGACGTGTACTTACTAGCTCGAAGAGCTTGAGGCCGATCCTCAGCTTGGAGACCAGACCCATGGCGAGATGTGAGTTGTGTGTGAGTTGCGTACGGCAGCTGTGCGAGTGTGCGAGTGGCAGCGCCTGTACCCAAGCTGTAGCTGAGACTGACTGGTGACTGGTCGCCGTACGCGTGCAGGCGGCGATAGCCGGACCGCTTCCGCCATGTCGCCAGCCCAGCGTCAACCAGGATGCGGCGTAGCCGGCACCGCGCCATTCGTCCAATCGCGATTCCTGTCCAGCTCCAGGTACCACCTGAGGAGGTCGCGCACTCTCGAAACACTGGACTCGTATTCGGGAGGACATCTATTCAAAAACACGCTCGGCCATGCAAATTTAGATTTCTCGTGGTTTCCGTAAATCCTTATCGCATATCCCATTCACCTACCTCTTCCTTATTTTTCTATTCCGAAGATGCCCTCTGGCAGCGTAGCTTGCCGATCCACGTAGCTGACAGTGCTGCTGGGAAAGTTGCTTCTGCTGTACGATTGTGCCTTCTTCGGATTCCTTTTGGCTGTGCTTCGGAGCTTCCGTTACGTCGCTGGAAGTTTCGCTTGTTGCGATTGCCAGAAGTGCCGCACTTTTATTCGCACTGATAAACCAAACATAATGACCGCCTGCTTAATGCCTGTTTGGCGAACGCTGACGCATCCTATCATACGTCACTGGTCCACTAAATCATCCAATTCATGCGACATTGCAGCCCCCGTGTTGTTAAGAAGTACGATCAGTGTTCTTTGCCTGTCCAAAGGAACATTTCATCGTACTTCTTAACAACGCGGGCACTGCAATATCGTATTTATCCGACGGTACCAGGCAGATGGTTCAAATGGCTCTAAGCACTATGGGAACATCTGAGTTCATCAGTCCTCTAAACTTAGAACTACTTAAACCTAACCAACCTATGGACATCACACACATCCATGCCCGAGGCAGGATTCGAACCTGCGACCGTAACAGCACCGCGGTTCAGGCCTGAAGCGCCTAGAACCGCTCGGCCACATCGGACGGCTACCAGGCCGAGACTTAAAATTAAAATGCCTTCCCCCTGTACGGAATCACAAAATGTATGCGAGGGCAGGTTCCCACGCATGAACAAGGACATAGAAAGTTTGGTTGTGGCTATGAGTCGCGTACGGATAGCCAAAGCGCGTAAGGCGACCGCTCGCCGTAAAGCGAGAAATACAGGTTCGAGCCCCTTTCCGGCACCAATTTTGACTGCGCTCATTCAGTTATACAGCACATGGATTTCATGTCATCCAATTCAGTCCCAAAGAAAATGTCTAGGAGTATTTGAAACAACAGGTGAAACGCAGCACTTAACAACTCCGCAACTTGGTGGGTCTGTGGCATCTAATAATCAATCAGCGGCTTCAGCTGGATATGGTATACCTGCAGAAACTTGTTGAGTCCTTTCTTCATCCAGCTGAGGCTAGAGGCGGAGTTACAAAATGTTAGCGCGACTTCCATAGAGAGGAATTAATTTTTTTCCATTTGCGCACTACGAAATGCCTTAATTACTCCGCCGTACGCAGTTTCGGCTGAGGCCTTCATCGTAGCTGAGAGCATACTCTTTCGGACGCAACCTGCTAAATTATCTATACGTATTGACAAAACGACTCAAATGCATGATGAAGTGATGAACGTATTATTGAGAAAGTTAATTTTCCTTCTGGTCTCCATACCACCCCCCCCCCCCCCCTCCGCATCTCACCGTGACGTCATGTTTCTCAGTACCTTCACAGAAAAAAAGCGCTGCTCCATCCACCTCTTCACAAACAAGTGATTAAGTGCAAACTGCATCCTTTAAAATCTCAGATGTCAGAAGCACAGAAGCAGTCTTCTTGCGGTGTATGTGGAACGCGTACATCTTTGTGTCACACAGTGAGTGAGTGTGTTTTACATTAATTAGAAATTGAATCACATACGCGTATCTAATAGCGTGTAGCTTCCCCTTTCAGCCCTGTTGCCTGTAGCAACTCCTAGTTGTATGGACTTTATCAGACAACGAAAGCGTTGCAGAGTCATCTTTATCGATCAGAGTTAAAACGCCAGCCTCAACTCACGGGCATTTATGAGAACTTTGTGCAACAACTAACATGTAACTCACGTCAGTGGTGCCCCAAATTCTCTCAACTTCTTAATATTTGGGTGACTTCTCTCAGGTAGCTGGAGGACAATAGAATACTGGGGTCCAAGGAGACGTCGTCTGGCCATTCAGATACAGTTCGAAAGCTGTCTGGCGGAGCTTTGCCATGTTGGAGGTACATGTCGCCAGGGGATGGTGTCTGAGGAGAGGCGCATTGTTCCTGTTCCGTTCGACCTTATGTTGGGCTGTATTTTATATTACGTAGATGCACGGGAATACCTTCATTACCTGAATGAACTGAATACTCCGTTGGCAAGAGAAATGCATCACTTCATATTCTTTCCATATGACTGCAGTTGCTGCTACAAGGATCAGACCTTTTTTGATCAGTCTTTTCGTAGAGGCATATACATTCTAAGTTGATTAATGCGCATTGAGGCTAGAATTTTTAGGATAATTAATTCCTATAGAATTAGTTCATGCTTAACGGGTTCACTTAATTCAATTACCTGAACGCTAGGCAAGTTGTTATAAGCCAATTAAAAGGCGCTATGGTGTGCATAGAACCCGGAACAGGATGCTAGCAGGAAAGTAAATGGAATTGTATTTGACAGCGAATCATTTACGCTCACAAGCACTATTGCAAATAAAAGTAAACAGCACGGCAAAATCTTCTACACTGAGGGAGTCGCTGAGAGGAAATACACTACTGGCCATTAAAATTGTTCCACCACGAAGATGACATGCTACAGACGCAAAAAATAACCGACAGGAAGAAGATGCTGTGATATGCAAATGATTAGCTGTTCAGAGCATTCACAGAAGTTAGGCCCTGGTGGCGAGACCTACAACGTGCTGACACGAGGAAAGTTTCCAAACGATTTCTCATATACAAATAGCAGTTGACCGGCGTTGCCTGTTGTAATGTTGTTGTGATGCCTCGTTAAGGAGGAGAAATGCGTACCATCACGTTAACGACTTTGATAAAGGTCGGGTTGTAGCCTATCGCGATTGCCGTCTATCGTATCGCGACATTGCTGTTGGCGTTGGTCGAGATCCAATGACTGTTGGCAGAATATGGAATTGGTGGGTTCAGAGGGTGATACGGAACGCCGTGCTGGATCCAGACGGCCTCGTATCACTAGCAATCTAGATGACAGGAATCTTATACGCATGTCTGTAACGGATCGTGCAGCCACGTCTCGATCCCTGAGTCAACAGATGGGAACGTTTGCAAGACAACAACCATCTGCACGAACAGTTCGACGACGTTTGCAGCAGCATGGACTATCAGCTCGGAATCATGGCTGCGGTTACTCTTGACGCTACATCACAGACAGGAGCGCCTGCGATGGTGTACTCAACGACGAACCTGGGTGCACGAATGGCAAAACGTCATTTTCCGGATGAATCCAGGTTCTGTTTACAGCATCATGATGGTCGCATCTGTGTTTGGCGACATCGTGGTGAACGCATATTGGAAGCGTGTATCCGTCATAACCATACTAGGGTATCACCCGGCGTGATGGTATGGGGTGCCATTGGTTACACGTCTCGGTCACCTCTTGTTCTCATTGACGGCACTTTGAACAGTGGACATTACATTTCAGATGTGTTACGACCCGTGGCTCTACCCTTCATTCGATCCCTGCGAAACCGTGCATTTCAGCAGGACAATGCACGGCCGCATGTTGCAGGTCCTGTACGGGCCTTTCTGGATACAGAAAATGTCCAATTGCTGCCCTGGCCAGCACATTCTCCAAATCTCTCACCAGTTGAAAACTTTTGGTCAGTGGTGGCCGAGCAACTGGCTCGTCACAGTACTCCAGTCACTTCCCTTGGCGTACTGTGGTATCGTGTTGAAACTGCATGGGCAGCTGTTTCGGTACACGCCATGCAAGCTCTGTTTGACTCAATGCCCAGGCGTATCAAGGCCGTTATTACGGCCAGAGGTGGTTGTTCTGGGTACTGATGTCTCAGGATCTATGCATCCAAATTGCGTGAAAATGTAATCACATGTCAGTTCTAGTTTAATATATTTGCCCAATGAATACCCATTAATCATCTGCATTTCTTCTTGGTGTAGCAATTTTAATGGCCAGTAGTGTATATATTGACCGATTCCTCGGATAGTTCTCCTAGAGCAGTTGGTCCGAACCTGGGGTTGTATGAAGTTTATCTTTTTTGCACCAGGTTCACCTTTGCGAAGGCAAAGTCTGGAGTCAGACTGTAGCCTGTATGGCAGACATTTTGTTAAAAATCAATAGGTTACATTTATTACTTCAGGGACCAAACAGAAACCTGTGTAATGTGCAGACAGTATCGAACCCTTTATTAAGAATCGTAGAGTCCGCGATATCTGTTTAAATTCCAGTCAGATTGTGCTTCAGTACCCTTCACGATTTCCTAGCAGAAATTCATCTCACTTCGGACGAAAATGTCACGAACATAATTAAGGGACGTTTGGAGGCATTGGAAAAGTTTTCAAAGACTGTTTCACTGTTCTGTCTGGTAAGAACAATTGGATTCGCAATCGCTTGGAAAAGACAATTATATTGGAATCCACATGAAGTGTAAATTTTACGAGCAGCTACTCGAAACTTCCAGTGACTTTAAATTACAGAAAATAAATCTTTGTCACCGGTAACTTTCTGGTTAAGCTTAAAGACAGAGTTTCCGATGGTGTCAAATAAAGCGGTAAAAATTTATTATCTGTCTTGTCCATGTATTTGTGCGAAAAGACTTTTCATTCTTACACGCATATGCAAAATAACAAACTTCTCGCCGAAAGTAATCAGACACTGTCGTCAACTTCCGAGGTTTCTGACTTCAAAGTTATGTGCCATGCTAAGCAAGCGGGTTCACTTCACTGAATTCCAAAGAAGGCTTGAGTCAGTTAATTCCACAATCAAAACCTGTAGGTTAACAGAAAAGTGTAAAATAATTCAATATTGCATACCACAGCCATCCAAAGTGAAAAAGCCTTCATCAGCCCTTTTAATATGGTACGTTTGAAACGCAAAACATTACAAAAGCTTTACGGCTGTTAAATCATTTGCTTGGAATTCAGTTACTTCTTTGGTACAGTAAGTACCTTTTTCTTTTGTAAGGCGAGAGTTCAACATATCAGATTTTTATGAAATGAAGTCAACATGTCGAAAAAGTTTAGAAAGCACTATTCTCTGATGTATGCAAAAATATCTACATGACACCACACTCGTACGACACGGCAACAATTTTGTCTGTTGGGTACAAATATATTTGTTGAAATTAAAAGCAAAATAATGAAGGAACACAAACTGCGGACAAGAAGTCATCTCGTAACGCTGTAACGACCTCTTGCATCTGTTTATACCTCCAACAAGCAGTTGTGGTGCTAGAGCTTTATGATAACGAAAAGAGGATATTGTGCAAATGTATTTGAACCTTACAATGGTATTGCAATGGTCGTCGGGACACACTGAGATGAGAGTGTAGAAATGACTTAAAATTTATTTAATATTATTACTTTTTATTTACAACACTATTACATGCAATCTGTTGCGGCAGAAGTAGTTGGTACATCATATTTTTTGTATGATTTCACCTTTTTCAACAAGTATTTATTTGCTTTTTACATATTTATGAAATTCCTTGCAATCAGCTCACAATTAAACTGGCACTGTAACGTTGATTCACAGTCCCTGGCAGCAATCAATTTCTTTCATCAAAACACTGTGCCAATGTCAGCGAAAGTACTGTTTCCACCGTGGCGTTGGGTGCGGGAATTTCAATAAATACTCACATAATTTTAGCAGTTGGCTTTTGCGTTCAACATTTTCGGCTTCCTTAAGAAAGTAAATCCACCTTTCTTCCAAGGAGTGTTTAGACTTCCATTCTTCCGAGTCACGCTTATTTTCTTAAAAGTTCTTCAGATACATACATTCCTGAAAACAATTGCCGCCTGCAATCTTCACACAATTTTTAGTTGTGTATATAATAGTATTTTCAATCATCACCGAATCTGTGGTTTCAGATAGCGTCATCCAGTCATATACTCCATATTAAAAGAAATAGCCGATTTCTCTAAGTAATCAAATACTATGGTATAGAACGCCGTTCTCTCTTCCTCAAATTTCTAAATCAAATTAATTATTTCTGGCTTAGTGTTTTCATTCTTTAATTTGTTCAGATTCATCCTTGGATTGCATGCAAATAACATTGGCCGTCTTCCTTTGCTTCAGACGTCTTTGAGTGTCGATTACTATATTTATTATTTCAAGTCGCGAAACTTTATTCTTCTCCATGCATGGTATATTTTTTTCAACAGAGATTGACTGAAGAAACATGAAGTAAATTTCAGTGATTAGACTATTGAAAATATCTTACATTGTTTTAGGTGACCTTTCTTCGACGTCAAAAAATTGTCTTAATGGAATCCAAAGCTTAAGATGTGTCTCAACAGAGGGCATTAATGACAGCCATCTTGTTTTTGAGTGAGGTAGAAGAGTGTGATGATTGACGTCAACGTTTAAGCAGAACTCTTTCAGCTTCTCTGCCCTTACCCTGTATTGAAAAATAATTAAATTTTTTTCGTCACGAGTATTTCAATGCCGACAGTTAAGACTCGACCAGCGCTTGATAAAGTATAATGGAGAATATGAGTAGGGCATCCAATTCCTTTTACATTTTTTCCTAGTTCTTCTATGATTTGGTGAAACACATTCCGTTGGCCGCGTCGATGAAGGCCTCCGAAGTTGGTATTAGTATTGTCTCCACAAAACGCAATTAATTTATCTAATGGAATTTGTAGATGTCTTAAAGTGTCCAGACAAAATTTTGTAGTTGTCTCCTACGTTTCGTTATTCAGCGAATCAAACTTCAACAGCTTCTGTTGGATTCTGTCAGTTTCATTAAAGTAATGAAAAGCTAAAGGAAACATCTTTTCAGTCTTTGTAGTTCGTAGCGTCGTTGCCTATGCCTTTGAAAACAGAGTGTGGTGCGAGAATATTTTAAAAATCGCTGTAGCTTTGGTCCTCGCTGTGGACTAATTTACGGCGACTTTGGAGACAGGAAACATTGCAGTATTCAGGTTAACGGTACAGCCGAGAGAACTGAAGGACTGATAATGCTTGACAACTTAACAAGGTTGGTTGGTTGTTTTGGGGGCAGGGAACCAAACAACGAGGTCATTGGTCCCATCGGATTCACTTAATATGTCGTTGTTAGTTCTACAACATCAAAAAGTAATTTTTCCTGGGTATCTTCTTTAATTATGAATGTAGAAATAGGCTTTGATGTCTATGCTACCGCCAATCATTTTGTTTGATTATTCGCAGAAATGTGATGCCTCACATCTACCTTACTTCCGTGAGTTACTGAGATAAAACATTTACAAATCTCTTACAGCACTTCCTCATCCGTACGTCCTTTCTTGACAAAAGACCACTCTTAAGTGTAATCATCCGAAAAGTGACACTCCTTTTTCCATCGTTAGGCATTTTCATAAGCTGTGATAAATTAATTAGGCGGTCAACGATCGACAATAACACTTCAGTCAGCGACGTACTGGTCATTACATACTTCAGGCCCTATATAACCGCAGTAAACACTTCAAACATTACTAACTAGCAATTGTTGTTCGTATTACGTTTACAAGGAATCGTATTACTAGATCGCTATTCAAATGGAAACTGCCATATTCTTCCACGTGAGGCTGCTTCAATAGTTCCAGCTCCATTCTACTGGAGACGTCTAGTATTTTCTCGAGTGATGTCGCTGGATCTACAAGGTGCTTGCACATCGATACAGGATACGCAACACGCAACGCCATCTGTGAGACGACCTTGTCAACGTAAGCTTGTTGATATAAATAAAAACAACTGAGACCGCGTTTACTTGTTGCGTTAACAGAGGGTGTTACGTCAGTACTTGAACCAAGTTCGTAACAGTGTTTTGCAAAATCGTGACAAAATTGGGCCTTGTTGGTATGCCGGGACAAGAAGATCCATATAACGGTGACGGTTCCAATAGATCGGAACGGATGGCAATCCTGCTGCCGCCTTTTCAGAAGTGACTGTCGCTCATCTGGTTTTCATTCGACATTGAGTACGTCAGGGCGTTTATTTCTCATACCTGCATAACATCGCATTTACCTTGACGTGGAGCGCATCTGAAACAAGTTGCGGCATAAACAAACTGTCTCACTGTTATCGAGAATTGCTTTAGATGCCGTATCTGTGGTTTAGGACTAATGAAGGCAAATGCACTGCCTTTATTTCCGTTTTTCTGTTAAGAGATTTCGAGCGCTTATTTCCAGCAGTGTTGTTTCCCTCAAATACTTGACAATATTGAGGCACGCCGTCTCCTTTAAGTACAATCTGTTATTCAGTTCTGGGTGTTTAAAATATTTAACCAAAATATAAATTTTATTTGCTTATAGAAGCGCCGTTTTACATATATGGAAGTTCTTACCGTCACGCCCACCGCATTCTCAACACGGTGTTCCTGTAGCTGGTACGCCAGTGGCACAACTGCGGCACTGGACTGCCGTCAACTTCCATAGCGCCCGTGGCCTGTTGAAATGATTCGAGAAACTGGATTAATTTGTCAGCTACCGCGTAATACCAGTTACGAAAGAAGTGTACTTTTGGCGAATTCACGTGAAACTACTGCAATTTGTTTCAGCATACACACAAAAGGTAGGGTTAAAGTCGGCGTTTAACGTCCCGTCGACATAGAGATCATTAGAGACGGAGCACAAGCTCGAATTGTGTCAAGGATAGGGAAGGAAATC
Organism: Schistocerca gregaria; assembly: GCF_023897955.1. NCBI lineage: Eukaryota > Metazoa > Arthropoda > Insecta > Orthoptera > Acrididae > Schistocerca > Schistocerca gregaria. The sequence goes on from NC_064921.1 coordinate 434,631,904, forward strand.
GGCCGTACCCTGTCGAAGGAACCATCCCGACATTTGCCTGGAGCGATTTAGGGAAATGACGGAAATCCTAAATTGGATGGCCAGACGTGGGGTTGAACCGTCGTCCTCCCGAATGCGAGTCCAGTGTGCTAACCACTGCACCACCTCTCTCGGTAACATGACCCACAAAGTATTCCACCGAGTCTCGACGTGCTGCTTTACAGTAAACTACAACCTTGAGTTTTTCGCATGATTACTCCCTTTTAGATAACTTACGGCATTTTGGGTGTGGCGTAGAACAGTGCTGAAGGAGTGGTTGTTGTACGGCAGGCGACAATGGCTCTCTGCTGCTTTTTCCACATTTGCTCCCTGATCGTTAACGAACGTAACCCTCAGCTCAGGTCAATTTCAGTTTCGTCCCGTATATTTCTAGCACTTTTCTCCACATCAGATGGGAACTCTACAAAAAACTGTTTTTGTGTTGCAACTCTCGCGAGATTTGAATGCGTAGTAAGAATCAAATATTGCTTTTAGAGTACGTGTGTGTCCACATGTCAGATGCACATGCGCACGCACGCACCATCCTCCATATCGTGTAACATTTGGGGGTCACATCCACACGGTATTCAACTGCTTTTTCTTTTTAATTGTGAGAAATTGTTGACAGGTAGGGAAGCACGTTTCTTGCACTTGCAGTGGATACTGTACTCCAATTTCTGGCAGTGTCTGTGCAAGATGTACAAAGCCTTCTCCTGCTACTTCGCTGGGCGGCCGCAGATCTCTTCCGCGCATTGTTACGCTCTTCTCCGGGACAGTGGATTTTCCTGGCGCCGGAAGGGAGCCACTACTATTAATCTGACTATTAGGAGAAGCCTTGCTGGTATTCTGGTGTCGCAACAGGGTGCTGGTACTGTCGTCACGGAAAACTGATAACCTTCGACTCCCACTACACACTGCAAAACCTACAGATTATCTAGAGTCTGTGTAAAATTATGCCATGCCATGCTATCTCCTGAATGCGTCAGGCGAGTGTAGTTTCCCTCCTCCAGTATCAGGGAAATTTCTTGTTATATCCCCCCTAGTCGTCCAATATGGGGTGTCTAGGAAACCTGCTTTCTCAGATCGCTAGACAACATTCATACAAACAAAAGTGGTTCAAAGGGCTCTGAGCACTATGGGACTTAACGTCTGAGGTCATCAGTCCCCTAGAACTTAGAAGTACTTAAACCTAACTAACCTAAGGACATCACACACATCCATGCCTGAGGCAGGATTCGAACCAGCGACCGTAGCGGTCGCGCGATTCCAGACTGTAGCGCCTAGAACCGCTCGGACACTCCAGCCGGGTTCATGCAATCGCATTAATGAATTTTATTACAAAATGAAACGATTACAATACTTAACTCTGATTTACACAGATGTGTCGCAAACAAAGAGCGACCTACAAAATAAACAAGCTTCTTCAGTGTATACGGTTCCTAACAAGCTGCTATACAAGTGAAGTAATAGATTTGACTCTTCTATTCAGTTCCGTAGTCTTAACCGGCCGATGTGGCCGCGCGGTTCTAGGCGCTTCAGTCCGGAACCGCGCTGCTGCTACGGTCGCAGGTTCGAATCCTGCCTCGGGCATGGATGTGTGTGATGTCCTTAGGTTGGTTAGTTTTAAGTAGTTCTAAGTCTAGGGGACTGATGACCTCACATGCTAAGTCCCATAGTGCTTAGAGCAATTTGTACCATTTTTTTCGCTAGTCTTGAATGTTCTCTTCGACGCGGCCCGACCAATCCGGCGCGGCGCATGTCCTGTTCACATAGAGGCCGCTGCTGTCGCGTTGTCGTCCTAGAGAGGGGTCGGTCAGCGTGCAGTTGGCCGACATTTTGTCACTCCCTCTCTGCTCAGTAGTTCTCTACCGACGTGCCGGCGCTTGACTTAGCGCCGTAACATTAATTTTTTTTCTGTTCTACACATTTTCCGATGCTTGGACGTTGGAATGGTCTTTGCTGTTCGGTATGTACTTCTGACGTAATAATATAAATAGGGCAACGGAAAAGGGGCTGGTCATAGCGTCTTGCGCTAAACTGTGTGCCTAGCGCTTCTTTAGCCGGTCGAACACTAGGGGATATTAAGGACGGGCCACGGATATTTTCGACTGATTCTTGAACACTTGCAATCTTCGTCTGTGCGTTAGTGGGGACACGACCTTGACGCCGTCGACTGCAGTTCACGGAACAGTCGATCGGGCCTCATTAGCTGAGCGCACACGTGCGGGTCTCTGCAGCAACGGGCCACGTTAAGGAAGGCCACGAGTTTTTCAGCGGCTTTCGCGTGACAGCAAGTTCTAGTTTCTTGCAGTGTGGCGAAGGAGTGGACCACTGACCACATCGAAAAACTTATAAAACTATACTACAAAAGATCTTATTTGTAAATACTTACCTTGTAACTAAAACTGCCTTTTCCTGCTGCTAGTTACTTTATTTGTAAATACTTACCTTGCAACTAAAACTGCCTTTTCCTGCTGCTAGTTACTTTATTTATCCCATACGCGTTTCGCCTTCTCCTGTTCTGAGGCATCGTCAGTGGGATCTAAAACGATACAGGTTTGTTAGTTTTAGATTACTAAACTGTTCACTCCGCAATTTTTTCGTAAAAAAAGTAATTACTTGCGATTTGTTGATCTGCGTTTCCTCACATCTGCTCCGGAGGTAGCACTACCGCTTTCATCACTGCCGTATAATCACATCTTTGTGCTCTCGCTTTCCGCACACTGTTCACCATGTTTGTCACTCTTTTTTGTGGTGGACTCTTGTTCTTCTGTCATTCGACACAACTATTTCATAGTAAACTGTTTTGCACAACGTAAATATTGCGACTCCATTACGTGTTTTATCTTCTTTGGTATGTTTACCTATTTGTTGCCAAACTTACGAATTATATGTTCAAGACTAACTTCTATTCGTGTTGTTCATACCGTGTGCGTATATGAGTGAGAGAGAGGGGGGAACCTTACTTGTGTACGAAGAGATTGTGGAAACATTTTTAAACGATACTCCAGTTGTGGACCGAAGAGCAATAAAAACGTAGATACAGAATTTGAGATAAAGTTTCATAAGAGAGGGTCAGAAATTTGGAGGCTTTAGAAAGAAGCGGAAAAATGAAACGAGGAATTGTTTAAAACAGTAAGAAGTTGCTTGTACAATGTTCATTATTGTATTGCGTATTACCGTGTTACACCCATTATTTTCCATTGCGAGTTATTTTTCTTTACAAAGGATCAAACCTTCACGATTCTCAGTTCCCGAAGGAGTGCAGAGAGTTCAGAGATCAATTCCGCTAGTGTGCAGCTTGCCCCCGCTGTCTGTTCCCCCACGGCGCATCGCGCACTCTGCCCCCGGTACGGCTGAGCTCGGCTGCCCGCTGTGCGAGCAACAAGCAGAACGGATCTGTCGGTCGCGTCGCGGAAGGGCTCGGGCGGTTAAATGTGGCGCGACGCACGGCTTTGCTGAAGAGTCTACAAAGACGTGTCCCAGTTGATCGCAAAAAGCCAACCATGAACGATTCCACGTGGAAAGTATAACTGTAGTCAATTTACTTTTTGCTGCTGTTTTAGCGCAGTGAATGACTCATATGGTGGAACCCAAAGAAAACTGGAAGAAAATATTATGGTGGATTGGGGAGTCGATTCTAGAAGGGGTAGGAGATCAGTACCATTCGTTAACATGGTTCATACTCCTAGAAAACTTGGCTCACGTTATAACGTCACGCCCGCTACGAATGCGTCTTAACACTAGATATACAGCACGTACAAGATTAAAAGTTTTGGCCTATAGAGAGGCAAGGATTACGAAAAAGTTGAGACGACGTGGTGAGCAGAGGGGCAGACAGTGGAAAGCTCTGGTACAGAAGTATATCAAAACTACAGAGTTATACCGTCGGCAGGGACGTCAGAATCATGTTTCACTTGATGTGACAGACCACATATTTATTTTGAATATTTTGATGTTTTGCATTATGACTTGCAGAATGCAGTTTCAAGGAAACTAGGTATTGATGATGATCCCAAACGCGCCACTCTTATAATTAAATGTCATTTAATGACGCATCAACTACCCATCATAAAATACAACCATAACCCATACGAAAGACGAAAATTACATGTTTCCGGCGTAGCGTAATGGATAAAGATGTGAATTAGAGAGTAGAAGCAAGTAGGTTCACGTCCCACTAGATGCTAATTTTCTTTATCTTACCATTTTTAACACTTTCTGGGACTCCCTTATATATATATATATATATATATATATATATATATATATATATATATATATATATATATATATATATACTCCTGGAAATTGAAATAAGAGCACCGTGAATTCATTGTCCCAGGAAGGGGAAACTTTATTGACACATTCCTGGGGTCAGATACATCACATGATCACACTGACAGAACCACAGGCACATAGACACAGGCAACAGAGCAGGCACAATGTCGGCACTAGTACAGTGTATATCCACCTTTCGCAGCAATGCAGGCTGCTGTTCTCCCATGGAGACGGTCGTAGAGATGCTGGATGTAGTCCTGTGGAACGGCTTGCCATGCCATTTCCACCTGGCGCCTCAGTTGGACCAGCGTTCGTGCTGGACGTGCAGACCGCGTGAGACGACGCTTCATCCAGTCGCAGACATGCTCAATGGGGGACAGATTCGGAGATCTTGCTGGCCAGGGTAGTTGACTTACACCTTCTAGAGCACGTTGGGTGGCACAGGATACATGCGGACGTGCATTGTCCTGTTGGAACAGCAAGTTCCCTTGCCGGTCTAGGAATGGTAGAACGATGGGTTCGATGACGGTTTGGGTGTACCATGCACTATTCAGTGTCCCCTCGACGATCACCAGAGGTGTACGGCCAGTGTAGGAGATCGCTCCCCACACCATGATGCCGGGTGTTGGCCCTGTGTGCCTCGGTCGTATGCAGTCCTGATTGTGGCGCTCACCTGCGCGGCGCCAAACACGCATACGACCATCATTGGCACCAAGGCAGAAGCGACTCTCCTCGCTGAAGACGACACGTCTCCATTCGTCCCTCCATTCACGCCTGTCGCGACACCACTGGAGGCGGGCTGCACGATGTTGGGGCGTGAACGGAAGACGGCCTAACGGTGTGCGGGACCGTAGCCCAGCTTCATGGAGACGGTTGCGAATGGTCCTCGCCGATACCCCAGGAGCAACAGTGTCCCTAATTTGCTGGGAAGTGCCGGTGCGGTCCCCTACGGCACTGCGTAGGATCCTACGGTCTTGGCGTGCATCCGTGCGTCGCTGCGGTCCGGTCCCAGGTCGACGGGCACGTGCACCTTCCGCCGACCACTGGCGACAACATCGATGTACTGTGGAGACCTCACGCCCCACGTGTTGAGCAATTCGGCGGTACGTCCACCCGGCCTCCCGCATGCCCACTATACGCCCTCGCTCAAAGTCCGTCAGCTGCACATACGGTTCACGTCCACGCTGTCGCGGCATGCTACCAGTGCTAAAGACTGCGATGGAGCTCCGTATGCCACGGCAAACTGGCTGACACTGACGGCGGGGTGCACAAATGCTGCGCAGCTAGCGCCATTCGACGGCCAACACCGCGGTTCCTGGTGTGTCCGCTGTGCCGTGCGTGTGATCATTGTTTGTACAGCCCTCTCGCAGTGTCCGGAGCAAGTATGGTGGGTCTGACGCACGGGGTCAATGTGTTCTTTTTTCCATTTCCAGGAGTGTATGTGTGTGTGTGTGTGTGTGTGTGTGTGTGTGTGTGATAAGAAAACTAAGGATGAAATAAATTTGAAGTGCGATCAAAAAGTAACTTTTTTTTATTTCGCGGGGTTTGTTCAACCGATTTTCAAATATTTTATATGTTGTTGGTATACATTTTTCCCGACTATGTTCCATTTTCAGCTGTTTAGACTAGTTTATTGTTGACAGTCGAAAAGGTTATATGTGTTTTCGCGTGCTCGGCGAGTTTTTACTTTCGAAAAAGACGAGTCACAGGATTTGCATTAAATTTTACTTGAAAAATGGAATAAAGTGCAGCACAGCATTAAAAATGTTGACTCTGGTTTTTGATGAACTACTATGCACAGGAGTGTACGAGTGGTATAAACGTTTGAAGACGGCGACCGTCCTAGGCACCCTGACGGGATATTCTTTGGTTCAGGCTGAGCCATCTTCGGAGCATGAAATGTGAAACAGAAAAGTTTGTTCGGAATTTCGACCAGAAATGACGACACTTAGCCTTCGCTCAGGAATTTCTGAATGACGTCTACAGGTGACGAAACACGGATATACGGTTGTGACGAAACCGAGGCCTAACCGTCCTAATGGAAACTGCCTGAAGAGCCAAAACCGGGAAAAATTCGACAAGTTCGATCACATTTGAGGGTTGTTCTTACTGTTTTCTTCGGTTACAGTGAGATAGTGCATAACGAGTTCCTCCCTAATGGCCGTACGGTCAATAAGGAACACCACCTCTAAGCTATGCGCCGTGAAACAATGCGAGGAAAACGACCAGAATTGTGACAAAACCACCTCAAGCTCGTGATTTCTTGCAAAAAAATAAAACCGTTACGTTGCCTCGGCCATCATATCCGCCAGACTTGGTCCTCTCCGACTTCTTTTGTTCCCGAGGCTGAAGAGAACGATGAAAGTACGTCGTTTCGCTACTATCTATGAGATAAGAACAGAACCGCTTAAGCACCTGAACGCCATAACGAAAAGTGAGTTCCTGAAAAAGTTCCATGATTGAAAAAAGCTCTGGCACAAGTGTATTATGTATCGGTATTACCTTGAAGGGGACAAAGTTGATGTTGATGAATAACTAAAGGTTCTTTAATAAAAACAATTTCCATTACTTCTTGATCACACCTCGTATTTGGTTGTATATTTCAGATATGTGGTGATTTCAGAGTGTGTGGTTAGGCAGGAACCTAAGAATTGTTGGCTGTGAAAGAAGCAGCAATGAAATTCATTATTTTCCTTGTCACAAATATTTGGCTGTTTATTTCCTAGCGTACGCGAAGATCATAAAGGGACAGATACGTCATATGTTAACAACGAATGGCACTCGCGGCTAGCCTAATCCCCACAAGCAATTTGCCATCGAAAATTTCCATTCATACAATGTAGGCTTTCACGGCCGGTGTTGTCTTCAGTTGAAACTTCCGGGCTGAGAGGCCGTGGTCGATGTATAAAATTTCCGGCTGCTGGAGCCTCAGTGGCAGTAGCCGGATGACCTTAGAAGATGTCTCCCGCAGATGGAGACGAAACGTTAGGTGGAAATTTTATACATCGACCACGGCCTCTCAGCCCAGGAGTTTCAACTCAAGAAAATTTCCAAGTTTATTGGTCGTGTTCATCTGTTCTTGGAAGAGTTCCTGCTTTGACTGCCAGGTTGCCTTCGACTCGCTGTTCTCTAATGCCATCTTTGGTATATTACACACACACACACACACACACACACACACACACACACACACACAGATGTGTCCTATCGACCGATCCCGTATGATATTCAAGTTGTGTCATTTCTTTTCCCCAATTCAAATCAGTACATCCTCATTTCCATGTTGATTTTTGCGAAGAAGAAAACGGCAGTCAGCCACTACTGTCGATTCTATTTATTTATAAAAAGCGCCGTTACTGGTTACGAACCAACAGGTTCATTTTCATACGCTGTATGCGTCTTGATACACAGTGGTTTTATTATTAAATCAGTTTACTGTTCTTTATTCCCTCTTGTGATGAAAGTTCCTTGGGGTACAATATTGTTTGCTTGTGTTGACGAAATACTGAGGAGTACATGAAGCACTTGTTTGATATTTATACGTCACCATCCGCCATCCATGAACCGTGAACCTAGCCGATGGTGGGATTGCTTGTGTGACTCGGCGACACAGATAGCCGTACCGCAAGTGCAACCACAATGTGTTGTGAGGCCAGACAAACGTGCGCTTCCTGAAGAGGGGCTGCAGCCTTTTCAGAAGTGGCAGAGGCAACAGTCTGGGTGATTTACTAATCTGGCCTTCTGACATCAACGAAAACGTCCTTACTGCGCTGGTACTGCGAACAGCTGAGAACAAAGGGAAACTACCGCTGCAATTTACCCGAGCACATGTAGCTGTGCTGTATAGTTGAATGATGGTGGCATCCTCTTGGTCAAAATATTGCTGTTCAGATCTCCGCACGGGGACTGCTCAGGAGGATGTCGTCATCAGGAGAAACAAAACTGCCGTTCTAAGGATCGGTGCGTGGGTTGTCAGATCCCCTAATCGCGCAGGAAGGTCAGAAAATTATTAGAAAGAGAAATAGATAAGTTGAAGTTAGATACAGTGGGAATTAGCGAAGTTCAGTGGCGGCAGGAACGTCGGCCGGTGTGGCAGAGATGTTCTACTAGGCGCTTCGGTCTGGAACTGCGTGACCGCTACGGTTGCAGGTTCGAATCCTGCCTCGGGCATGGGTGTGTGTGATGTCCTTAGGTTAGTTAGGTTTCAGTAGTTCTAAGTTGTAGGGGACTGATGACCTCAGATGTTAAGTCCCACAGTGCTCAGAGCCATTTGAACCATTTTGGGCTGCAGGAACAAGACTTACGGTCAGGTGAGGGCTAGAGGACAAATGTAAGAATTTAGAAGCATATTTCATTAGGGGAAAGATACATATCCCCTATAGGTAAATTAAAGAGATCAGACGGAAAACCAGTCCCAAGTAAAGAAGGGAAAGCTGAAAGGAGTATACAGAGGTGTATACAAGGGAGATGAAGTTGAAGAAAAAAAAAAAAGGTTCAAATGGCTCTGAGCACTATGGGAATTAACATCTGTGGTCATCAGTCCGCTAGAACTTAGAACTACTTAAACCTAACTAACCTAAGGACATCACACACATTCATGCCCGAGGCAGGATTCGAGCCTGCGACCGCAGCAGCAGCGGACTGAAGCGCCTAGAACCGCTAGACCACCGCGGCCGGCAAGTTGGAGACAGTATCGCGGAGGACGTAAATGATTATGATATGGGAGATACTATACTGGAGAAGAATTTAACTGAGCACTGATAGACCTAAGTCGAAACAGTCAACTGGGTTTTGGAAACATCGTTGTTGTGTAACACAACTGCCTCTTCATTCGCATGAAGTGTTGAGTGCTATTGACAAGGAATCTGAGATCGATTCCGTATTTCTGGATTTTGGGAAGGCTTTGGACACAGAACCACACAAGCGGCTTGTAATGAAATTGCGTGCTCGTGGAATATCGTCTCAGTTACGTGATTGGATTTGCGATTTCCTGTCAGAGAGGTCACAGTTCGTAGTAATTGACCGAAAGTCATAGAGTAAAACGGAAGTGATTTCTGGCGTTCCCCAAGGTAGTGTTATAGGCCCTTCGCTCTTCCTTGCCTATATAAATGATGTGGGAGACAATCTGAGCAGCCGTCTTAGGTTATTTGCAGATGATGCTGTCATTTATCGACTAATAAAGTCATCAGAAGATAAAAAGAATTCCAATACGATTTAGAAAAGATAACTGAATGTTGCGAAAAGTGGCAGTTGACCCTATACAACGAAAAGGGTGAGGTCATCCACATGAGTGCTAAAAGGAACTCGTTAAACTTCGGTTACACGATAAATCAGCCTAATCTAAAGACCATAAATTCAACTAAATACGTAGGAATTTGCAGTTACGAACAACTTAAATTGGAAGGAAGACATAGAAAAAGGCGTGGGGAAGGCTAACCAAAGACTGCGTTTCATTGGCAGGACACTTAGAAAAGACAACAGATCTACTAAGGGAGCTGCCTACGCTACGCTTGTCCGTCCTCTTTTAGAATACTGGTGCGCAGTGTGGGATCCTTACCAGATAGGACTGACGGAGCACATCGAAAAAGTTCAAAGAAGGGCAGCAGGTTTTGTATTATCGCAAAATATGGGAAAGAGTGTCATTGAAATGATACAGGATTTGGGCTGGAGATCATTAAATGAAAGGCGTTTTACGTTGTGACGGAATCTTCTGACCAAAATCCAATCACCAACTTTCTCCTCCGAATGCGAAAACATTTAGTTGACACCGACCTACATAGGGAGAAACCATCACCATGATAAAATAAGGGAAATCAAAGCTCGTACGGATAGATATAAGTGTTCGTTCTTTCCGCGCTCTCTACGAGATTGTAATAATAGAGAATTGTGAAGGTGGTTCGATGAACCGTCTGCCAGGCACTTAAATGTGATTTGCAGAGTGTCCGTGTAGATGTAGATGGAATGGCCCATGGGTCTTGCTCATACGACCATTCCGTGTTCGAAGTCTTTTAATTCGCGTCGTGCGGCCACAATCACGTGGGAACATTTTCACATGAATCACCTGAGTACAAATGACAGCTCCGCCAATGCACTGTCCTTTTATGCCTTGTTTACCTGATACTACCGCCATCTGTGTATGTACATACCACTTTGCATGACTTTTGTCAACTCATTGTATCTTTACGCCTTGCATGTGCCAATCATATGAATGAAGAGGCTTTGCCATGTTACATCAGTGGCTTGAATTCCAAGGTAAGTGAACTAATAAGCTGATGTAGCAGGATTCAGGGAGTGGCAGTACCCTAACGTGTTTGGAGAGCCTTTTGTAGTAGTACGTGCAAAAATCCTGGAAAAGTTAGTTATGGGTTGTTTTAGAAACTTCGGACGTAACTGGCGTAATCACCTTGACCTACGCCCGGAACATGCACTTCATTACTTTGCCAGCGGACCTGCGCGAGTAACCGGTCGAACAACTTGCCTGACACGAGACACGGTCGCTCCCCGCCAAACCGGCCGTCGTGACTCATCGACAGGCCGGGCACAAGGCGTCCAACAGACGAAAACGGTCGTTGGTTCTTCTTGGGGAACCTCCTGCTGGGTAGCCACTGACTGGTCTCATGTACAAAATAACTGACAGCTCTCCGGCTGTACAGAAGAGTCGCCTGTGCAAGTGACCAGGGCCTGATTCAGTGTGTGTGTGTGTGGGGGGGGGGGGGGGGGGGGGGTTATAGGCTAGAGGAAAAAATGTTGTCTCCCTCAGTTTCAAGATACTTAATATAAAAATGCTAAACCAAATTGAAAACTTAATCCATCAACCATACTACCAAAGTTCACCAGTGTTCACTAATTGATTCTAATTTTTTTGTAACTCTGCTCGAGAAAGGTTTCGTAATTGTTAATTTGTCCGTTTTAAGGGCTTCCAAGCAGAAACATTACATGGAACACAAGCGACAGATCAGCTATTTTCTCTTTTTATTGTAAACTATGAATGAACTGTTAAATTACAAGTTTTCTCCATGTTTGATGTCGCAAGTTCTTTGTGGTTCTCCCGTTCTTAATCTCTTAAAGGAACTGGAGCATAGTATTTCACTGGTACCGCACTTACTTCCAGACTAGGAATGTTGCCATTCTGTCTAAACAACTAATGTCCAACGACGAGAGCGTGAAAGTATCAGAGACACCAGATGGGCCAAGTCTCACACGCTCCGTATACACGCCTACCATCGTCCAATAGGCTGCGCTGTACCAATTCTTATGCCATGTATTTGTCGCTCGTATCTGTTGGCATTACTATTAAAAGAGCACTAACCGCTTTTCCCATTTTCTTAAATCACGCAGTACTTCAAAGTAATGGAAATTTAACGATTAAAAATTACTCATATTTTTTAAAAGGTTTATTTAAAAACAAAAAATTTTAGCCCTGCTGCTGTGGCTAATTGACATTTTGGTTTTCTACCCAGCTATTAGTAAAAAAAAAGCACTTGTTGTAACCGAGATAAAACTAATATCGAAAAATACCGGTTATTCAGAACTAATATATCGGTATCGGTTTTAACCAGCCGGTTTTCCCCATCCGCGCTGTTAGACGCGGTGGCCTCCTGGTGGACGGAGGGGGGCTTCCATTCTAATCAAAATGTTAAATGACTGTTAAAAAATTCGCAGTCCTACGACAGTGGAACTAACATCACTGGTAATAATAGGGATTTAAGTGCAAAGATTAAAGACTAACCTCGAGGCCCGGAACAGTGCATAAGAATCCTTAGTCAGCTGATTTGTTCAAGTTTTGCAAGAGCTAAATGGCTTTTTTTGTAGCTTCTACCCGTCGATGGCACATTCTTGTGAAGAATAATTGACGACTCAAGACATGGTCCGATACCAGATGTTCGTGACGTGAGGAAGCAGTATCAGCTGTTCAAGATAATTTCGGTGGCGTTTACGTGTCACTTGAAGGCCTGCAACAAAGAAGTAAAACGGCAGAGGCAGGAAATGAGGCAGAATCGCTTCGTAACAAGTTAAAAAAAATTGAGAAAGCTATATTACTTGTTTTATGGAGTGGCCTGTTTTCTGATATGGACAGAACTAACAAATATTTGCAACAGCCTGGACTGGACTGAATTAACGGGTGTCAAGAGTGGCAATCATTGACTCTGTTTTTGAGCAACGTTGGAGAAAATTTTGAAGGATTTGAAATCTCAGCTAGGAGTTTTAAGTGAGCATGCGTATCAAGAATCGAGCGACGTGTGGAAACGCAAAACAAGAAAAAAATTCCCTGACGGAGAAAAATTAGGAGCTGGGTGAGCGTCATAAATTTCGTGTGATAGGTATTATTGTTGTTGACGAACTAAAAGCACAACCAAAAAAGCGAGAAAAACGTATTGCGGAGAAGTCGATCTTTTCCGACTTTTAACTAACAGATTAAACAGGAAACTACAGAAATCTTCATGGAAACGTGAATCATTTGTGAAAAATACCAAGGTGATACCGATGCAGAAAGTTTGCGTTCTGAAGTTATTCAATTTAGTGAATATTCGAAGTGTTCTCTTAACGAAAAGGTTGCCAACATTTCACCAGTCAAATTATGTGAATTAATGTTTCAAAATGACATTGGTGATGTTTTTCCACATGTAATGATTGCTTCCCAGATTTTCCGCTCGATACCAATCGCGAATTGTAGAGCTGAGAAAGGGTCCTCCCAACTAACCCATATCGAGAACGAATTACGTGATACACTGCGGAACGGATTTACCCTCTCGCTACCAGCTGAACATGAAGTGCTCAGTTCTCTTGACATTCCGGACGTAATAGAGAACTTTGTTATCACCAAAGGTAGGAAAAGAAATTTGTTAGGTACTAGTTTTTCTTATTTATTACATTTGTATAATAGGGTAACTTTGTGTGTGTTTCTGTGTATTTATAAAGTTCCATTGTATTTATCATCTAATGCACGGCCTAGTTGATGTCGTAGAAATATTTGTTCTCCCATAACTTTCGTACTGCAATTTGACAGAAATGTATTGGGCCTACATGAAGTCAGCAGAGCCCACACATTTTCTCCGTCCTCGGGCCTCCACACGAGTTAAACCGGCCCTGTGTACGACTGACCATTTCTCTCTTTATGTGGCGCCTGGTCGCCATTCCATTTAATTTATATGTTGGAAACCAGTTGAATAAATACTGGCCACTGGTTGAGGTCGTTAACTCTAGAGTGGGGGGACAACATCATACTTGCTGAGTAAGGCCGTGTCCTACGTGAGTGACAGAAGCGAGCGACAGCTTCAGGCGACAAGACACAACCGCAGGTGTAGTTAACGGAAGTGTTCTGCGTGACCGACATCTGTGTCGCTGCCTGTCCCCCGCTGCAACTGGCGACGTTTGAATTCAAACGTGTTCGAATCTTGTCGCAGCAGCACGTGTGACACAGAGTGATAACCGCGTGTCTTCTTGGCAAAGCAGTGGAGCGGACGCGACGGCAGCTATGAATTACTTAACATCCAATTTTAAGAAAACTATTCGGTGAAAAAATTTGATTCTTTCGATACCTATACCTTGATATCTTAAAACGATAAAGTCCTGCTTTTATTTTCGTTATTCGTCATAGTTAGTGTGCTGCACGAAATTTTTAATAATTTGCAGAGGTAAAATCACACTGTGTACACTTTTCGTAAAGTTCATTCAAGGCCATACATTATTGGGTATTAAATGTAACTAATATATCTAAATTGTATTTAAAGTTGTGGCCGGAATGACATATCTTTTCATTCTTGAGATATTGGTTGTTATATCCGCGTCGTATCTCGTAAAAGGTTCAAGATATCGAAATGACGAATTTTGGTAATGACAGCACGCAGGAAGGATTACACTACTGGCCATTATAATTCCTACACCAAGAAGAAATGCAGATGGTAACGGGTATTCTACATCTACATCTACATCTACATGACTACTCTGCAATTCACATTTAAGTGCTTGGCAGAGGGTTCATCGAACCACAATCATACTATCTCTCTACTATTCCACTCCCGAACAGCGAGCGGGAAAAACGAACACCTAAACCTTTCTGTTCGAGCTCTGATTTCTCTTATTTTATTTTGATGATCATTCCTACCTATGTAGGTTGGGCTCAACAAAATATTTTCGCATTCGGAAGAGAAAGTTGGTGACTGAAATTTCGTAAAAAGGTCTCGCCGCGACGAAAAACGTCTATGCTGTAATGACTTCCATCCCAACTCGTGTATCATATCTGCCACACTCTCTCCCCTATAACGTGATAATACAAAACGAGCTGCCCTTTTTTGCACTCTTTCGATGTCCTCCGTCAATCCCACCTGGTAAGGATCCCACACCGCGCAGCAATATTCTAACAGAGGACGAACGAGTGTAGTGTAAGCTGTCTCTTTAGTGGACTTGTTGCATCTTCTAAGTGTCCTGCCAATGAAACGCAACGTAATTTTAACACCCAGGTACTTAGTTGAATTGACAGCCTTGAGAATTGTACTATTTATCGAGTAATCGAATTCCAACGGATTTCTTTTGGAACTCATGTGGATCATCTCACACTTTTCGTTATTTAGCGTCAACTGCCACCTGACACAGCATACAGCAATCTTTTCTAAATCGCTTTGCAACTGATACTGGTCTTCGGATGACCTTACTAGACGGTAAATTACAGCATCATCTGCGAACAATCTAAGAGAACTGCTCAGATTGTCACCCAGGTCATTTATATAGATCAGGAACAGTAGAGGTCCCAGGACACTTCCCTGGGGAACACCGGATATCACTTCAGTTTTACTCGATGATTTGCCGTCTATTACTACGAACTGCGACCTTCCTGACAGGAAATCACGAATCCAGTCGCACAACTGAGACGATACCCCATAGCTCCGCAGCTTCATTAGAAGTCGCTTGTGAGGAACGGTGTCAAAAGCTTTCCGGAAATCTAGAAATACGGAATCAACTTGAGATCCCCTGTCGATAGCGGCCATTACTTCGTGCGAATAAAGAGCTAGCTGCGTTGCACAAGAGCGATGTTTTCTGAAGCCATGCTGATTACGTGTCAATAGATCGTTCCCTTCGAGGTGATTCATAATGTTTGAATACAGTATATGCTCCAAAACCCTACTGCAAACCGACGTCAATGATATAGGTCTGTAGTTAAATGGATTACTCCTACTACCCTTCTTGAACACTGGTGCGACCTGCGCAATTTTCCAATTTGTAGGTACAGATCTATCGGTGAGCGAGCGGTTGTATATGAGTGCTAAGTAGGGAGCTATAGTATCAGCGTAATCTGAAAGGAACCTAATCGGTATACAATCTGGACCTGAATACTTGCCCGTATCTAGCAATTTGAATTGCTTCGCAACCCCTAAGGTATCTACTTCTAAGAAACTCATGCTAGCAGATGTTCGTGTTTCAAATTCTGGAATATTCCATTCGTCTTCCCTGGTGAAGGAATTTCGGAAAACTGCGTTCAATAACTCTGCTTTAGCGGCACAGTCGTCGATAACAGTACCATCGGCACTGCGCAGCGAAGGTATTGACTGCATCTTGCCGCTTGTGTACTTTATTTACATACGACCAGAATTTCTTCGGATTTTCTACCAAATTTCGAGACAATGTTTCGTTGTGGAACCTATTAAAGGCATCTCGCATCGAAGTACGTGCCAAATTTCGCGCGTCTGTAGATTTTAGCACATCTTCGGGATTTCGCGTTCTTCTGAACTTCGCATGCTTTTTCCGTTGCCTCTGCAACAGCGTTCGGACCTTTTTTTGTGTACCACGGGGGATCCGTTCCATCTCTTACCAATTTATGAGGTATGAATATCTCAATTGCTGCTGCTACTATATCTTTGAATTTGAGCCACATCTCGTCTACATTCGCATAGTCAGTTCGGAAGGAATGGAAGTTGTCTTTTAGGAAGGCTTCTAGTGGCACTTTATCTGCTTTTTTAAATAAAATTATTTTGCGTTTGTTTCTGATGGATTTGGAAGAAATGGTATTGAGCCTAGCTACAATGACCTTGTGATCACTAATCCCTGTATCAGTCATGATGCTCTCTATCAGCTCTGGATTGTTTGTGGCTAAGAGGTCAAGTGTGTTTTCGCAACCATTTACAATTCGCGTGGGTTCGTGGACTAACTGCTCGAAATAATTTTCGGAGAAAGCATTTAGGACAATCTCGGAAGACGTTTTCTGCCTACCACCGGTTTTGAACAAGTATTTTTGCCAACATACCGAGGGTAGGTTGAAGTCCCCACCAACTATAACCGTATGAGTGGGGTATTTATTTGTTACGAGACTCAAACTTTCTCTGAACTGTTCCGCAACTGTATCATCGGAGTCTGGGGGTCGGTAGAAGGAGCCAATTATTAACTTAATTCGGCTGTTAAGTATAACCTCCACCCATACCAATTCGCACGGAGTATTTACTTCGACTTCACTACAAGATAAACCACTACTGACAGACACAAACACTCCACCACCAATTCTGCCTAATCTATCTTTCCTGAACACCGCCTGAGACTTCGTAAAAATTTCTGCAGAACTTATTTCAGGCTTTAGCCAGCTTTCTGTACCTATAACGATATCAGCTTCTGTGCCTTCTATTAGCGTTGAAGCTCAGGGACTTTTCCAGCGCAACTACAACAATTTACAACTATAATTCCGACTGTTCCTTGATCCAAGCACGTCCTGTAATTGCCAAGCACCCTTTGACATTGCAGCCCATCCCGCACTTTCCCGAGGCCTTCTAACCTAAAAAACCGCCCAGTCCACGCCACACAGCCTCCGCTACCCGTGTAGCCGCCAGCTGAGTGTAGTGAACTCCTGACTTATTCAGCGGAACCCGAAACCCCACCACCCTATGGCGCAAGTCAAGGAATCTGCAGCCAATACGGTCGCAAAACCGTCTGAGCCTCTGATTCAGACCCTCCACCCGGCTCTGCACCAAAGGTCCGCAGTCGGTTCTGTCAACGATGCTGCAGATGGTGAGCTCTGCCTTCATCTCGTAAGCAAGACCGGCAGCCTTCACCAAATCAGATAGCCGCTGGAATCCAGAGAGAATTTCCTCAGATCCAAAGCGACACACGTCATTAATGCCGACATGTGCCACCACCTGCAGCTGGCTGCACCCTGTGCTCTTCATGGCATCCGGAAGGACCCTTTCCACATCAGGAATGACTCCTCCCGGAATGCACACGGAGTGCACACTGGATTTCTTCCCCTCCTTAGCCGCCGTATCCCTAAGGGGCCCCATTACGCGCCTAACATTGGAGCTCCCAACTATATTAAACTAGAACTGGCATATGATTACATTTTCACGCAATTTGGGTGCATACACCCTGAGAAATCAGTATCCAGAACAACCACCTCTGGCCGTAATAATGGCCTTCATACACCTCGGCATTGAGTCAAACAGACCTTGGATGGCGTGTACAGGTACAGCTGTCCATGCAGCTTCAACACGATACCACAGTTCATCAAGAGTAGTGACTGGCGTATTGTGACGAGCCAGTTGCTCGGTCACCATTGACCAGACGTTTTCAATTGGTGAGAGATCTGGAGAATGTGCTGGCCAGGGCAGCAGTCGAACATTTTCTGTATCAAGAAAGGCCCGTACAGGACCTGCAACATGCGGTCAGGCATTATCCTGCTGAAATGTAGGGTTTCGCAGGGATCGAATGAAGGGTAGAGCCAAGAGTCGTCACACATCTGAAATGTTACGTCCACTGTTCAAAGTGCCGTCAATGCGAACAAGAGGTGACCGAGACGTGTAACCAATGGCACCGCATACCATCAAGCTGGGTGACACGCCAGTATGGCGATGAAGAATACACGCTTCCAATGGGCATTCACCGCGATGTCGCCAAACACGGAAGCGACCATCATGATGCTGTAAACAGAACCTGGATTCATCCGAAAAATGACGTTTTGCCATTCGTGCACCCAGGTTCGTCGTTGAGTACACCATCGCAGGCGCTCCTGTCTGTGATGCAGCGTCAAGGGTAACCGCAGCCATGATTCCAAGCTGATAGTCCATGCTGCTGCAAACGTCGTCGAACTGTTCGTGCAGATGGTTGTTGTCTTGCAAACGTTCCCATCTGTTGACTCAGGGATCGAGACGTAGCTGCACGATCCGTTACAGCCATGCGGATAAGATGTCTGTCTTCTCGACTGCTAGTGATAGGAGGCCGTTTTGATCCAGCACGGCGTTCCGTACTACCCTCCTGAACGCACCAATTCCATATTCTGCTAACAGTCATTGGATCTCTACCAGCCGGCCAGAGTGGCCGGGCGGTTCTAGGCGCTACAGTCTGGAACCGAGCGACCGCTACGGTCGCAGGTTCGAATCCTGCTTCGGGCATGGATGTGTGTGATGTCCTTAGATTAGTTAGGTTTAATTAGTTCTAAGTTCTAGGCGACTGGTGACCTCATAAATTAAATCCCACAGAGCTCAGAGCCATTTTGATCTCGACCAATGCCAACAGCAATGTCGCGATACGATAAACCGCAATCGCGAAAGGCTACAATCCGACCTTTATCAAAGTCGGAAACGTGATGATACGCATTTCTCCTCCTTACACGAGGCATCACAACAACGTTTCACCAGGCAACGCCGCTCAGCTGCTGTTCGTGTATGAGAAATCGGTTGGAAACTTTCCTCGTGCCAGCATGTTGTAGGTTTCGCTACCCGTGCCAACCTTGAGTGAATGCTCTGAGAAGCTAATCATTTGCATATCACAGCATCTTCTTCCTGTCGGTTAAATTTCGTGTCTGTAGCACGTCATCTTCGTGGTGTAGCAATTTTAATGGCCAGTAGTGGTTTTTATTATATGATTAACACTCGGTACGTTTTTGTAAACGGGTGAGCAGAGCGAAACCAAGACTCCCTATAACTTACGCGATGAGGTTTTGTCCAAATTTTCATAGCCAAACAAAGGGAGAGGAACAGGTAAACGGGGTATCAAAGTGACCTTCATGAGGTCTGGTTCGGCATGATAATATTTAACTGCTTGAAAGTAATCAGGGTAATTAAAGAAAACTTAATTAATAAGCTGAGGAAAAATTGTAATATTTCACGAAAAGTGAAGTGTCAAAAATTTAATCTGTTCAAGACCTAGTTGTTTTGCACAAAAAAAGATACATTGGTGCGGTATTGAAATGTCAAAAAGCCTTCCTTCGAATCAAGTGCGTTAGGAGGGCAAACGAGGAGTCAGTAAGATCATGCTTTCTGAATAAAACTTGAAATTAAAAAATGAAAGAAATCAGTTAAATATTTTATGAAATAAGTTGTGTAAAAGAAATAAGTAGATCAGAGACACGTTCTGTGTGCCTCTGAATGATGCTCGAAATCATGAACAGGAAATGAGGTGCATCAAACGTTTCCCTAATATTTTTTATTTCATACGTTTAGACAAAGCATTACACAAAACTTTAGAGTTTCTTTTCAAAAATTTTGTAAGCCTTACCTTTACAGACTATTTAGAATAATTGAAACGCTTGGCCTTAACACAGACTGCTGATGAATTACATTCGCAACATCAAATATATGTAAAATTTCGTGGTTCATTGTAATTTATTAGGAATTAAATGTGTGTGATATACTGGGATAGATGTGAAGATTAGGTTCTTTGGAAAGACCTTAAAAATATACTTAGCGATGCAGTGTAAACATTATACAGAAGACTTAGTATATAGAATTGTAACTGAGTCAGTAAAAATATAAGAACGATCCAGATTCGAACTTAGGACCTTCTCCTCACAGGTAATCACGGACTGTGTACACTACCCCTGCCACACACCTAGCTCTTGTTCAGTACGATCAATATGTGTACTTATTTCCAGAATGAGATTTTCACTCTACAGCGGAGTGTGCGCTGATAATGAAACTTCCTGGCAGATTAAATTTGTGTGCCGGACCGAGACTCGAACTCGGGACCTTTGCCTTTCGCGAGCAAGTGCTCTACCATCTGAGCTACCGAAGCACGACTCACGCCCCGTCCTCACAGTATTATTCTGCCAGTATCTCGTCTCCGGCCGGTCGGAGTGGCCGAGCGGTTCTAGGCGCTACAGTCTCACAGGCTCGAATCCTACCTCGGGCATGGATGTGTGTGATGTCCTTAGGTTAGTAAAGTTTAAGTAGTTCTAGGGGACTGATGACCTCAGATGTTAAGTCCCATAGTGCTCAGAGCCATTTGAACCAATCTCGTCTCCGACCTTCCAAACTTTACAGAAGCTGTCCTGTGAACCTTACAGAACTAGCACTCCTGAAAGAAAGGATATTGCGGAAACATGGCTTAGCCGCAGCCTGGGGGATGTTTCCAGAATGAGTTTTCACTCTGCAAGGTTCGCAGGAGAGCTTCTGTGAAGTTTGGAAGCTGGGAGACGAGATTCTGGCAGAAGTAATGCTCCGAGGACGGGGAGTGAGTCGTGCTTGTGTAGCTCAGGTGGTAGAGCACTTGCCCACGAAAGGCAAAGGTCCCGTGTTCAAGTCTCGGTCCGGCACACAGTTTAATGTTTGTATTTAGCGTAGTTAGTCATGTAGTAGTCATTCCTCCGCATTTATTGGCCATTAAAAGTTCTTGATCACGGAAAAAAAATTCGTATTTCATTCATTGATGAGATAGTCAAATGCTCCTCTGCTCATTCACGTGTATTCGAAGAATTTGTCTAGTGATCTTCTTAGTCGATGATTTTTATGAAATTCTCCATGGAGATTCCTCCCTTTGTAAATTTCATGTTCAGCATTCCTTTTAGCTTTATTTTCTTAAGTAAACGTAATTCTACAGGTTAGGAATGCCGTTTTATAGAAACAGCTGGTTGGCTCTAAGCAGCCATCTTGTAGCGCGACATGGTCGCTCGCACGCAGGAGACCCAAGATTTTCGCCCGATGGTGCTGCTTGTCGCCGGAGTGTCGCGCATCCACAAGTCGCTCGCTTCTGTCGCTCACGTAAGACACGGCCTAAGGCGATTAGGTATATTGGATGTACTTAATGTTTTACTTTTTTTGTTCACATTTTCACTGCTGTGCTGCCATTTGTCACTTAATCTGTTACGCCACACGCACAATGACCGATTGACTGATATTATTCAAGCTGGTCAAGAGTGAGTTCTTCGCGTCGATTCTGCCTTATGGACATTGGCTGGCTCGCGAACACGATAAAGTCATCGCAGCGTTTGAAATTATTCTGCGTCCGTTATCTGTGACTTTTGCTCTCAGACGCTGTTACTTGTTCACCGACATGTCTCGCAGTCGTGTGCATCGTGTCTCGTTGGCGTCCAACTGTTTACAAGACTTTTATTGATGTGGAGACTGATTATAATATGAATATATAGATGTTCTGCATGGCCTGGTTGTTGTTCTTGGTGGCGGCGTTGATTTTGTAGTGACTGATGTTGATATTCAAGCTCATCCACCGAACTGGAAAAAGGTATCATTTGTTTGATTACCGCAAAGCCAGTAAATATCGTGTCCTACTCTTGTTTGTGTACGGTAAAGAAAGGAAGTTTAATGTTTAGCGTCTCAACATAAGAAAATACTTAAGACTGACCATTAACTTATTTTGACTTGGAAGAGGGGGACAGGCAGTTGATATTCGCCTAAAGTGATGTAGAGAAACCACGCAAAACTTAATCTGAGTCACTGGACTGCTATTTGTACATCGCTCCTTGCGAACATGAGTGCAGTGTCTTAACCACTGTTCGTCACTGCCCAATTTTATATCTGCGATGTTTGTGTCCACACCGTAGAAAATAGGATGGACTTCAGAACCTACTAAATTACTTGACTTACCATTGCCAAGTATAAGGCCGCTCACACACTGACGATTTCATCGCACAATTTGCCCGCGTGGCAGAGAAGCGTTCTTCATTTAACAGGCAGTTGTCATAAGACATTTCGACTAACCGAAAAGCCATTAGCAGACAGACAATGTGTGGTACTCGTTAACGGGGCACTACCCATCCCCTTCTCCCCCCCCCCCACCCCACCCCATCCCCCGCCGCGCCCCGCCCAAGCATGTGTGGCGAAGGGAGGAATAGTCTCTTCACTTCTGTATTCACTATGTAGCACAGACGTCCCCGAGGCAACCCAATGCAAAGAAAACGTACAACTGTACACATACGATACCGCCTACTGGTGCTCGGGAGTAACTACTACTACCAAATCGAGACACAGAATGGATGGAGAAGTGGAGAATCGAACCAAATACTGACAAAACACTCAGACACAAAAAGTAAAAACAAAAACAAAACCTGGCTGACATCAGATTATGCCTGTAGGATAAACAACTCATCCTGTCTGAAGAAATTAAATACCTCGGTGTTCATATTGATAAGTACCTAAATTTCAATTCCCGTGTAACCCAATTAATAGACAAAACCAGAAAAAGAAAAAAAAAAAAACATTATCAGGTGAGTCCAGGAAAAGTTCCGTCGATGTAATAACAAGACAGGAAATACACACATAGATAATATTCATCTACCCTATAGTGGAATAAGCCCCTGCCCTCCTCGCAGGAACGCACAAGCCGAATATAGGAACACTGACTATATAGGACTGAACGACGACGGATGAGAAGTATACTAAAACTATACTACTGAGGCAGCCAACATAACACCAGTACAGACTAGGCTCGTCAAACTAAGAGCAAACTACAGCAGACAAATAGTAATAGACAGAGCAGACATGGCACACCTATTATCAACACAACCCCAATACAACAGAATACGAAGAACTTATCAACAAAGAACACAACAAAGGTGACGTACTCACAATGATATGTAACACCTACCCCTCCAAGTCCTATCGATAAAAACCTTCACCCAAATACCTGACAATAACAAAGACACAAACAATAAAGCCTAAACAAACAAAAAGAGAAAAAGAAGTACCGCCAAACCACCATACTACAAGAAAATGTATTATATTGTATATTACAGACGTAACAACGTAATAATGTAGAATTAACAAAAATGTATTATTTATCGTAGACATAACAACACATCAACGTAAAAATCAGAGAAATGTAAAATAGACATAATAGTAGATGTAAGTTAGTTCTGTAAACATATAGGTCAAGAAACAAAACAAATTCTAATTAGCTGCAGTTAACAAAAGTAGGAAAACTGTAAACAAAAGAAAAAGACAAGACAGATTGTAGTTAAGTGTCATTAGAAGTGAGCTAGAAGTAAGTTGGAATAAGAACCTGATCAAATTAAGGAAATAAATAAAAGAAAATGTAAGCACTGGCCCAACAGAGCCCAAATCTCTCAGCGGTCCGCCCAATCCCTTCAAGGCTGAGAGTGAAAATGGTAAAAAAAGATAAGCCTTACGCACTGGCGATTTGACGGCTCAACCCGCGACGTTTGAGCCTTTCACACGTGGCTGCAGAGGGCGGGAGTAAACACTTGCTGCCTCGCCTCGTTGTGCTATATTTGTCGTTCGTTAGCCGTGCCCTCTTCACGGATTTTCTTTTCTGCCGCAAAAATGACTTCAGACCTGGAACTTTTTATCACCGAATTACAATGTCGTCTTATAATTTGGGATTTAGGGAAGAAGTACCACAGCAATAAGATGGAAAAACGCAACGCTTGGAAAGAAATATGTAAAAGGTTTGTTCCTGGCTTCGAAAATAAAACTGTATTGGAGAAAAACGAATGTAGTATGTGTTATTTTGTTTTTTACTAATTAGAATACGTTTCACATCTTGTTAATTTTGCCAAGGAACAGGATGTTCATTGTTAACAGAAAAAAATGGTTCAAATGGCTCTGAGCACTATGGGACTAAACTGCTGTGGTCATCAGCCCCCTAGAACTTAGAACTACTTAAACCTAACTAACCTAAGGACATCACACACATCCATGCCCGAGGCAGGATTCGAACATGCGACCGTAGCAGTCGCACGGTTCCGGACTGAGCGCCTAGAACCGCGAGACCACCGCGGCCGGCTGTTAACAGAATAATCTGCGATCTTGTCTCGTACATTCGCAGCATAGCGGGCGGCTTCTTACAGGCGTGGCGCTCTTTACGTCTTCTAAACCAGTTATTTTAAAGTTTCATCCAGCTTGAGTCCATCTCATTTGCGAACATAGCTGTTCAGAAGCCAAGGTGCTCGAATTATTACTGTACGCAAGATCTCTTTCACATATAAAGGGGCTGAAGTATCGGCCATTTGTTGGATTACCCCAAACGTACCCTCTCTTTAGCGCGGGGCCCTAGATAACATGTAATTATAAACTTTCCTATTCTCTGTCAAATATTTTTCACTGTACGGACGTTGCATGTTGGCTAAAAGAGCAAATGCTTCATCTCCGACAAAGCAAAATGGCTTACCTGAATTAGACAAAGGTCGAGGCTTTGGCAGATTTAAATTATTATTTTTCATTCTTTTGTGAAAGTCACAATTTTGATAAATTTATGAGTCTCCCCTTTTGCCATATGAATCTACATCTACATCTACGTTTATACTCCGCAAGCCACCCAACAGTGTGTGGCGGAGGGCACTTTACGTGCCACTGAATTACCTCCCTTTTCTGTTCCAGTCGCCTATGGTTCTCGGGAAGAACGACTGTCTGAAAGCCTCCGTGCGCGCTCGAATCTCTACAATTTTACATCTTGATCTCCTCGGGAGGTATAAGTAGGGGGAAGCAATATATTCGATATCTCATCCAGAAACGCACTCTCTCGAAACCTGGCGAGCAAGCTACACCGCGATGCAGAGCGCCTCTCTTGCAGAGCCTGCCACTTGAGTTTGCTAAACATATCCGTAACGCTATCACGGTTACCAAATAACCCTGTGACGAAACGCGCCGCTCTTCTTTGGATCTTCTCTATCTCCTCCGTCAACCCGATCTGGTACGGATCCCACACTCATGAGCAATACTCAAGTATAGGTCGAACGAGTGTTTTGTACGCCACCTCCTATGTTGATGGACTACATTTTCTAAGGACTCTCCCAATGAATCTCAAACTGGTACCCGCCTTACCAACAATTAATTATATATGATCACTCCACTTCAAATCGTTCCGCACGCATACTCCCAGATATTTTACAGAAGTAACTGCTACCAGTGTTTGTTCCGCTATCATATAATCATACAATAAAGGATCCTTCTTTCTATGTATTCGCAATACATTACATTTGTCTATGTTAAGGGTCAGTTGCCACTCCCTGCACCAAGTGCCTATCCGCTGCAGATCTTCCTGCATTTCGCTACAATTTTCTAATGCTGCAAGTTCTCTGTATACTACAGCATCATCCGCTAAAAGCCGCATGGAACTTCCGACACTATCTACTAGGTCATTTATATATATTGTGAAAAGCAGTGGACCCATAACACTCCCCTGTGGCACACCAGAGGTTACTTTAACGTCTGTAGACGTCTCTTCATTGAGAAGAACATGCTGTGTTCTGTTTGATAAAAACTCTTCAATCCAGCCACGCAGCTGGTCTGATACTCCGTAGGCTCTTACTTTGTTTATCAGGAGACGGTGCGGAATTGTCTCTAACGCCTTCCGAAAGTCAAGGAAAATAGCATCTACCTGGGAGCCTGTATCTAATATTTTCTGGGTCTCATGAACAAATAAAGCGAGTTGGGTCTGGTTCAAATGGCTCTGAGCACTATGGGACTCAACTGCTGTGGTTATTAGTCCCCTAGAACTTATAACTACTTAAACCTAACTAACCTAAGGACATCACACACATCCATGCCCAAGGCAGGATTTGAACCTGCGACCGTAGCAGTCGCACGGTTCCGGACTGCGCGCCTAGAACCGCGAGACCACCGCGGCCTGCC
Source organism: Schistocerca gregaria (assembly GCF_023897955.1). NCBI lineage: Eukaryota > Metazoa > Arthropoda > Insecta > Orthoptera > Acrididae > Schistocerca > Schistocerca gregaria. The sequence goes on from NC_064921.1 coordinate 434,658,003, forward strand.
GCGAGTTGGGTCTCACACGATCGCTGCTTCCGGAATCCATGTTGATTCCTACAGAGTGGATTCTGGGTTTCCAAAAACGGCATGATACTCGAGCAGAAAACATGATCTAAAATTCTACAACAGATCGACGTCAGAGATATAGGTCTATAGTTTTGCGCATCTGCTCGACGACCCTTCTTGAAGACTGGGACTACCTGTGCTCTTTTCCAATCATTTGGAACCTTCCGTTCCTCTGGAGACTTGCGGTACACGGCTGTTAGAAAGGGGGCAAGTTCCTTCACGTACTCTGTGTAGAATCGAATTGGTATCTACGTCTCTGAATGGAAAGTAATAGCGTCACAAGCTACTAGATACACCATTGAAAAAAATGTTTGTACCTGTGTTATAAAGACTCACTGTGTACAGTTTTAACACCTCTTAAATGCCTCCCGTTAATTGCACCAAGGCAGTTCATAAAATCAACGTGCTTCTTAAACTTTCCTGCTATGTTACTCCAGCCTTTTAGCTATGCAGGTGACATGCATATGGTTTGTAGCTCTTTCCACATTTCCTAAGAAGTGCCTCACACGATCGTGGATATCGTGGAAGTACCACATTTGATGGAATATTGCAGCTCTGTAAATTTACAGCCTATAGCTGGGTACCTGAAATGCAAGACTTTTGTGTTATTATAGTCACACAGTTACACAACAAGTGGAAGAATACTCGTTACTGTTACACAACAGAACTCAACAAAAGGAAAGCCTCAAAAACTGGTTTTGCTGCAGAATCAAACAAAAATAAAGTGTATTTTGATATGCTGATTTTCCTATCAGCTGTAATTGCCATTAAACCAGGAGAATCGGAAGAAGGTGTTACTCATACTGGTGCAGCGAATGATCCGATGTCCAGGATGGAGTTGCCTCCAAACCTCGTAAGAGACAAAGGATGAAACAAGAGGAGACACTATTTCAGGTACTTGCAGCAAAGATGAAGAAAATAAATTCATGAAAGACTGAAGCAGATGACACTGATAAGCATTTTCTGCCACTATTATTAGATAATTCGAAATCTGTGCCACAGCGTTTGAAGAGGGGCGCTAAATTGGAAATAATTTCAGTTTTGAGGTAGTGCAGCAAGTCTTACAGTTCACGAGAAAACTGTGATTTTTCAGATCACTTTATACATACCAGTACCTGTATATACTGTATGCAGTCTATGTCCAAGCTCGTCAAATCGCGATGCCACACTTCCACCTAGATCATCTGTTCATTAGTGATCAATGATTTATTCTCTGGATAGCGTAAATATTAAAAAGTGGGTTTATTGTATTTCATTATTATATATTGCAACAAATTACTTTAAAGCTACCTTAAAAAATAAGTGTATATGTAAAATAAGCATTTCATTTACCTTAAAGTAATCATTCGTCTTTCTTCTAGAGATAAACTGTACCTTATTTGCTTACATTCCTTTGTTAGATCAGCCCTCAGCACACCACAGGACTCCTCAAAAGGTCACAGGCGTTCTGAACTCATTACAGAATTTTGCAAGTGTGGTCTCTCATTTCCTTATAAATTGAAAAAGAAATGTTCGTGTTTCCGTAGAGTAGTTAACATATGACCAGTATAGTACTTTCCTCGACGTCGGTGGCGGCTATATATCGTCACAGAGCTTCTGCCGCACGGTTCAGTCGCGATCTTCAGACACGCGATAGGCGCACATTGCAGTGATTGAACCGCGCAGCTGACTCGCCACAGTGTGAGAGCAGCCTCACCTCAGCAGAGGCGCAGGGTAGGCACCTGGCACTTTCCGAGCAGCACAGTGTTCCTATGCTCCAGTCGCACTTGTCGTAGGCGGCCAGCAGTTTCGTCAGACTGCGCTTTGCACGTACTGAGCCTACAGCAGCGAGGTGCGCGTCTGCGGCCACTGTTTACGTAAGGTGATCAGATACAAAATAAAGTCCAGGAACACTTTCAATTATTTATTGTACAAGAACTAAACATCGTACAGATGTCATAAATATTGCATTTTGAAGAGAAACTCTGAAAGTTTTTTTTGCAAAAAATCGATATGCGAACTATGAGTGACCCGGCAGACGTAAATACGGTAATTGAATTCTTGCCATACCCGTCCCAGAATGGCATCGTCGACTGTGGCAGCCGCTTCCCGTATTCTCTCCCTGAGCTCTGCTACATCACTTGGTAGAGGCAGTACATGCACCAGATCTTTAATGTGTCCCTCACAGAAAAGAGTCACACGGAGTGAGATCTTGGTGATCGGGGAGGCCATTTCATGAAACAGCTGTCCCCTACTGTAGCGCGGCCGATCCATCGAAGCGGCAGCTCCGTATTTTCAAGATGAAAATGGGGTGAAGCCCCATCCTGCTGAAAGATGAACGGAGAGTCCGATTCCATTTTGGCACGTTCAGACTCACTTAAATCTCGATAACCTGCCACAATGCAGCACTAAGCGATCTAAAAACTGAACCAGACACTTGTCTTGTATAGGCGTTGGCTGCATGTTTATATATCTCTGTATTTGAATTCGCATGGCTATACCAGTTTCTTTGGCGCGTCAGTGTTTTTTCACATTCAGAGGAGAAAGCTGGCGATTGAAATTTCATGAGAAGATCCCGCCAGAACGAAAAACGCCTTTGTTCTGATGATTGCCATCCCAAATCATGTATCCTCGCACCCCTATTCCGTGTTAATACAAAATGAGCTGCCTTTTTGGAAATTTCCTATGTCCTCTGTCAAGCCTACCTGTCCGGTAAGGAACGCATGCCGCACAGCTATAGTCTAGCAGACGACGAACATGTGTAGTGCTGGCAGTCTCTTTAGCAGACCTGTTGCATTTTCCAGGTGTTGTGCCAATAAATCGCCATTCTGGTTTACCTTCCCGCGCAACCTCTTGTATGTCATCGTTCCAGTTTAAATTGCTCGTTATTGTAATTCCTAGGTACTGACTTGAACGACGTCCTTTAATGTTGTGGGATTTATCGTGCGCCCAGAATTAACTCTTTTTTTTTTTTCGTACTCACGTGGTGACCTCAAAGTTTCCTTATTCAGAGACAGTTGCCACTTTATCGCACCATACAGATACCCTGTGTAAATAATTTCGCAATTCGTTTTGCTCTTTTACTAGACGATAAATGACAGAAACATCTGCGAACAAACTAACGGGCTGCTGAGATTGAGGGCCTATAACACTACTTGAGGAATGTCAGGTATCACTTATGCTCAACTCGAAGATTTTCCGTCGATTATTATATACTATGACTTTTCTGACAGCAAATAACGAATCCAGTTGCAGGACTGAGACAATACTTCCGAGAGACAGCAATTTGATTAAACGTCTCTTTTGATGAACCGTGTCAAAAGCCTTCTGTAAAACGAGAAATATGGATTTAATTTGAGAGCCCTCGTCGATAGCACTCGTTACCTCCTGTGAATAAAGAGCTACTTATGTTTGACAAGAACTATATTTTCTGAAGCCGTGCTGACTGTGTCTATAGACCATTACCTTCAATGTACTTCATAGCCCTCGCACAAAATTCTTTTGCAAATCGATGTCATTGGCACGGATCTGTAATTCAGCGGTTTACTCCTATTGCCCTTCTCGACTATTTGCGTGACCTGTGCAACTTTCCAGTCTTTTGGTACGGATCTTCCATCGAACGAGCGGTTGTATACGATTGCCAAGTATGGGGCTATTCTATCAGTGTTCTGTGAAAGAAGCTATAGGGGTATGCGTTGTGTACCGTAAGACTTGGTTCTGTTAAGTGCTTTAAGCTGCTTCGCTACAACGAGGATATCTAATTCTAAGTTAGTCATGTTCGCAGGTGGTGTTGATTCGAATTCTCGAATAATATAAGTATTAGTTATTGTAACCTCAGTGCGCCCATGGATACCAAAACCAGGTGGCATTTTTGATACAAAAAATGACAGACAGCAACGAATACGATGGTAGATGATTATAGTACAATGATCATTACAAATGATGACATGAGAACGCAATCGCGAGAGCAGAATGTAATGAAATACTGGAGGAACCGGAGAAGACGTTACCGCAGAAGAATGAAAAAGGCAGACGTCAGCAACACAGCATAAATAGTTTTCTAGAGAGAGCTAATAATAAAGACATTTTACGTGCAAATGCAATTCACCAACAAAAAACGCTTTGCATCCGTTCTTTATGTATCTTTCAATCAAGATAGTTCCAGAAACAGAAGAGAAAACATTATGTGAATTAATCATACCACATCAGTCATAATTATGATCATCATAATCATCATCATCTGACGAATCGCGTGTTCAGGGATCATTCTATTCTGCGTATCCATCTACATCTATCACATCTGCATATACTCGGAATGTTATTGTAGTGATATGAATTTGGACAACCTGCACAACATCTGTGGTTAGTCAGCTGTATACGATTGCTGTGAATCCTTGAATAATACTGACTAAATTTGATTTGATCACATACCTTAAATGTGTTTTGCTAAATTTCTTTAGTAATTTTGGGTCTCGCAAGTTTCTTTCCCATTTCAGTCTTCCTGTATCAGTGTGTGAATCTCTTCGAACTGTCATCTCTTTACTCGGAATCTTTGCTTTACTGATTGATAAGGAGCTTCCATAGACAATACAGTTCGGCATGTGTCATTTGCTTTTGCTGGTTACTGCTCGTGTAGGCACTGTACAATCAGACTCAGAATCGAGCTCTTAACTGCACCGAGAAGTTTACAGTGGAGACTGAGGCACGTGCTATGCGCAGTGTGCGGAACTGCACATGTCTTGCTGTTCTACTGTGCCTCTGCTCTCTCTCTGCCGTGTGCGGCGAGTCTTACAGTGAGACGACCTACACAGGCACCACGAGTAAATGCGAACAGTGAATCGGACGAACCCAAACGTTTGGACCAGCTGCTTAATGAAGTGTTGGTCTACATGTGGAACGCAGTACAGCAACCGTTCTGCGTGCCACGGATTCGACAAGTACCTCCCGAGCGAGGTGGCGCACCGGCTAGCAGCTTGAGGTCGCATTCGGGAGGACAACGGTTGAGATCCTCATTCTGCCATCTAGAGTTAGATTTTCCGTGCTTTTCCCAATTCATTCCAGCTAAATGCTGGGGTGGTTCCTTTGAAAAAGGCACGGCCACATTTCCTTTCCCATCATTTGATAATTAGAACTTCTGTTGCATCTCTAATGACGGCGTTGTCGACGGGACTTAAAACTCTCATCTTCCTTTCTGCCTTTTCGGCAAGTGATTGATAGGTTTTCGGAGGTGTGGGTCAGGAGATGTCTTCGCCCATGTCGCGCAGTTCCCGTAAATAGCTGGCCAGTGACATGTGGGTACAGAGCTGGCGTGCAGTAGTTTCAGATGTGTTCCGTCGAGTCCACATCAGGCGAATTTAGGGGGCGAAGACATCAACGTGAGTCCACTATCACGTCTCTGAAACCACGATTATGGCCATTTGACACGGACAGTTATCTTGCTGGAAGGCAGGAATGAATATGGGTAGTATCTCACAATTGATTGCCCTCTTATTTTAACAACAGACAACAAAAGGTCATTATTTACAGTGCTGGAAATGGCTGTGATGTGGGGTCTGAGTGGGGCACAGTCAAAAGTGGGGTTGCCCCAGGGGTCAGTGCTGGGGCCACTCTTGTTCCTTATTTATTTAAATGATATGTCCTCCAGTATTATAGGTGACTCTAAAGTATTTCTGTTGGCTGATGACACTGACTGGGTAATAAAGGATATTTTATGCAACATTGGCTCGGTTTCGAATACTGCAGTTCGTGATATAAGTTCATGGCTTTTAGAAAATAAACTAACGCTAAATCACAGCAAGACTGTTTTTACAGTTTCTCACAAACAGTTCAACAAAACCCTACGTTTTAATTTCACAGGATGGAAATATAAGTAGTGAAACGGAACAGTTCAAATTTCTAGTCGTTCAGATAGATAGTAAACTGTCGTGGAAAGCCGACATTGAGGATCATGTTCAAAGACTTAATGCTGCCATTTTTACTATACGAACGGTATCTGAAGAAAGTGATCGGTCGACACGAAAATTAGTCAACTTTGCGTATTTTCATTCGCTTATGTCGAATGGTATTATATTTTGGCGTAACTCTTCCCATTTTAAAAGGATATTTTTGGCTCAAAAACTGGCAGTTCGGTCAGTAAGTGGTGTAACCTTGCGGACCTCTTGTCGACCCCTGTTCGCTAGTCTGGTTATTCTGACTTTGACCTCTCAATATGTATATTGCTTACTATCGTTTTTTTGCTAATAATGTCAGCTTATTCCCCACAATTAGCAGCTTTCACTCAGTTAATTCTAGACATAAATCCAATCTGTATTTGGATCGCACTTCCTTGACTCTTGTGCAAAATGGTGTGCAGTATACTGCTGCATCCATTTTCAGAAAGCTGCCACAAGAATTAAAAAATCTTAGTAGTAATCCACGAGCTTTCTAATATAAATTGAAGAGTTTCCTCCTGGGTCACTCCTTCTGTTCTGTCGAGGAGTTCCTTGAAAAATTAAGCTGATTCCTGTGTTATATTGTTGATTGCATTAACATATACTTATGGCTTGCCTTTTTCTGTGTTCATAAACATTTTATTTTATATGTTATTACTATTATGTTGTAATTTCATGTACTGACCTGTTCCATGACCTTCGAGATGTGCTCCTCAATTTGGTCCTACGGCACTAAACGTGTAAAATAAATAAATAAATAAAAAATCAAGCGTGAACAGATGTAGGTGGACCACAACAACGTTCACGTAGTCTATGGCCTTCCGTTGTTATCAGAGGTCCCGTAGAAGCCCAAGAAAATGTCCTCCATAGCATAATACTGCCCCCACCGGCCTGCTCGCGTGACACGGTGCGTATTTCAACAGTCGCTCGCCTGGACGGCGGCGTACACCTTATCCGGACGCGACAGGCAATCTGGTGTGACAATAACCGTGATTCATCGGACCAGGTGACACTTTTACATTGGTCCACGGTCCAGCGTCGATGATCCCGTGGCCTCTGTCGCTGTCCCAACGTGAGAATATACAGCCGAGTCCCGTGTTTAACAACGTGCGCTGAACGGTGTGTCCCGCAACACTGAAGCCTGTACCAGCACTGTACTCTGTCGCCATATTTGCCACAGATCGCGCCTATCCTGCTGTACAGAGCGGACAAGGCTCTCCACGTTCTCTCACCTTGTCGCCTACACTCGGCTTCACTGTCGTACAACTTACCACAGATGCTCACGACAGAACACGCAAACAGCGGACTAGGTTCATAGTTTCGAAGATGTATGTTCTCAGACGACATGCGCAACAGTCTGTTTCGTTGGTGCATTTCGCCGTTCGCGGTCCATAAAGTTGCTATAATATCGCCCATTCTTCTTTGCTCTGCGCAGATATTTCATTTGTCGCGCCACATACCCACAGCGCGTGCTGGCGACATTCAGTGTCGCTGCGGTTCGTCACTGTGTGTTGTTTCGCAGTTCAAAACAGAACGCGCAAATGACGTCAGGAAGAATTTAATAGAAATTCGTGCACCTGTAAAAAGATCGATGCGCAAAACGTATCATAACTGCCACCTTCATACCTTAGTAAAAGATCTGGCTGAGAACCCGAGAAAATTCTTGTCTTATGTAAAATTCCTAAACGGGTCTAAGGCGTCAGTCCACTCCCTACTTGACCAGTCTCATGTGCAGTTGAACACAACAAAACGAAAACCAAAGTTTTAAATTCTGCGTATAGGAAATCGTTCACACAGGAAAATCGTACAACCCTACCGTCGTTTGACCAGCATATAGACTCCCGTGTGGATGACAAATAGGCATCGCTGGTTTAGAGAAACAACCGAAAGAGTTGAAAGCAGATAATTCACCAGGTCCTGACGGAATCCCAGTTCGGTTTTACAAAGACTACTCTACAGCATTAGTTTCTTACTTAGCTTGCATTTATCCAGTTCCAAGCGACTGGAACAAAGGTAAGTGACTTCTGTATATAAGAAGGGTAAAAGTACGGACCCGCAAAACTGCAGACCAATATCTCTGACATCGCTTTGCTGCGGAATTCTCGAACATATCCTCAGTTCGAATATAATAAATTTCCACCGAGAGGGAAAAGATTGCCGCGCGGATTGGCTTCGCTGTTTGAGGCGCCGTGTCACGGACTGCGCGGCCCTTCCCTCGGGTATGGGTCCGTGTACTGTCCTTAGCGTAAGTTGGGTTAAGTTAGTTTAAGTAATGGTAAGTGTAGGGATCGATGAGCTCAACAGCTTGGTCCCTTAGGAATTCACACACGTTTGAACATTTGGAAAAGCTTCTGTCCACAGATCAGCAGGTTTTTACAAATCATCGCTGGTGCGAAACTCAGCTTGCTTTTTTCTCTCATGAGACCCTGCGAAGGGCAACAGGTGGATTCCATATTACAAAATCTCCGTAAACCATTGGGCACGGTGCCACACTGCTGACTTTAACGAAGGTACTAGCATACGGAATAGGTTTCCAGGTATGTGAGTTGCTCAGAGACAAGGGTACCGTCAGCGAAGTGTGATAGGACTGCTGTACTCAAATGATCTAGCAGAGAGGGGAAGCACGAGTCGGCAGCTGTGCACTGATGATGTTGAGGTGAATGTAGTGTACGGTAACGTGTTGAAGCTGAGTGACTAAAAGAATACGAGATGAATTGGACAAAATTTATAGCTTGTGTCACGAATCCCAGCTAGCTCTAAATATAGAAAAATAGAAGTAAATGCAGGTGAGCAGGAATAACAAACCCATAATGTTCGAATACACTGTTAGTTGTGTACTACTTGACTCAGTCACGTGTATTAAACATCTAGGTGTAACGTTGCAAAGCTATAAGAAATGGAATGAGCACGTAAGGACTGTACTACAGGAAACGAATGGTCAGTTTCGATTAATTGGTAGATTTTTAGGAAGGTATGGTTCATTTGTAAAGTAGACCGTGTATAGGGCACTAGTACGGCTTATTGTTGAGTACCGGCCCAGCTTTTGGCATCCGCACCGTATCGAATAAAAGGAAGACCCCGAAGCAATTCAGAGGCGTGCTTCTAGGTCTGTTCCTGGCAGGCTCGAGCAGTACGCAGTTATTACAGAGATGCCTCGGGAACTCCAATTGGCCGGCCGCGGTGGTCTAGCGGCTCTAGGCGCTCAGTCCGGAACCGCGCGACTGCTACGGTCGCAGGTTCGAATCCTGCCTCGGGCATGGATGTGTGTGATGTCCTTAGGTTAGTTAGGTTTAAGTAGTTCTAAGTTTTAGGGGACTGGTGTCCACAGATGTTAAGTTCCATAGTGCTCAGAGCCATTTGAACCATTTTTTTAAACTCAAATTGGAAATACTGGAGTTAAGGCGACGTTCTTTTCGAGGAGCACTATTGAAAAAATTTAGAGCGGAATTTGAGGCAGACTGCAGAACAATTTTCTGCCGCCATCGTACGTTTAACGTAGGGACCATGAAGAAAAGATTGAGAGACATTAGGGCATATAGATAGTAGTTTTTGCGTCACTATATTTGCTAGTGGTAGTGGTACAAGGTGGCATCAGCGACGCTCCATACGGTGGCTTGCGAAGTCTGTATGTAGATGTACATGAACGTAGCAGTCTTAAGCAATGGACTAGTATTACAGATATTAGGGATTCAATTCACCGTTCTGCCATCCGGATTGTAATTAGCATCTTGATTCCCCCTATCATTTCAAGATAAGACCAGGAGTTTTTTTTATCTTACGTAGAGCCAATCACTCGTGTCATCGGTCTTACCCGTAATCAGCTGAATATAGCTATGATGAACGCTGTTCGCGGAAGAGCTTGCTTGCGATTGCCGCTGTTGAGCTGGCGTATCCGGCTGAAGGAAAGATCTGCGCCTGTTTAGAATACATGACACTCTTGGAAACTGCAATAACTGAAGCCATTGGTCTATGTTTATGACGCTTAAGAGCTTCCTTTTTTTTATCGCAGTGCGTCAGAGACCCTTCTTCAGTATGCTGTCTACCTGTAAGGGATCACTGCAGCTTTACACAATGAAAAGACGGAGGCTGAGAATTATTTTGCCTTTCGCAGAAAAAGCACTGAAGATCTACATAGCGAAAAATACAGAAGTAAGGTAATTTGTGTCCCCCTACATGGTGAAAGATTAGTAGGTGGCATGCATAGAATAGTTGGTAGTGCAAACATACTCGTATGCAAGCTATGTTAATGGAAATAGTAACACTGTTGCAAAAAAGACTCAGCCTTTATAACAACACTACCAGAACCTGTCTTGAAGCTGAACTTCCGTTATTGAGACTCAGTAATTGTGATAACATTGCAGAACGATGACAGAAAGAGAATTGCAATAGCTAAACGTTTGAATGTAAAGATGTCAATCACATGAATCAATAAGTAAGGAATGGAAGAAACAGTCTTTCATTTGGAGAGTGCCATTTTACGAGTCACGAACCTTCAGACTGGTTTGATGCCGCCAGCCATGAATTCCTCTCCTGTGCCAACTTCGTCATTTCAGAACAGCAATTACAGCCTACTTCCTCAGTTATTTGCTGGATGTATTCCAACCTCCGTCTTCCTCCACAGTTTTTACTCCGAACAGCCCCGTAGAAGTTATTCCCTGATGTTTTAACAAATGTCCTATCATTCTGTACCTTCTTCTTGTCAATATTTTCCATATAACCATTTCCTCACCGATTCTGCAGAGTGCCTCAGATCTTTCTATTCTCTATTTCCTCACTCCATGTTTCACTACCATATAATGCTGTGCACCATACATCTCAGAAATTTCTTCCTCAAATTCAGTCCTGTGTTTGGTGCTAGTAGACTTTTGTTGGCCAGGAATGCCCTCCTTTCCAGCGCTAGTGTGCTTTTTATGTTGTCCTTATTCCGTGCGTCATCGGTTATTTTGCTGCCTGGATAGCAGAATTCCTTGACTTTGTCTACTACGTGATCCTCAATTTTGCTGTTAAGTTTGTCGCTGTTCTCATTTCTGCTACTTCTCATTACTTTCGTCTCTCTGCGATTTACTCTCAATCCAAATTCTCTACTCATTAGATTGTTCATTTCATTCAATAGATCCTGTGATTCTTCGTCACTTTCACTGAGGATAAGCAGTGTCATCAACGAATATTACAATTGGTATTCTTTTACTGAGAATTTTATTCCCGCTCTTGAACATTTCTTTTATCTCCGTCGTTGCTTCTTCGATGTATAAATTGAACAGTAGGAGAGAAATACCGCGTCCTTGTCTTACACCGTTCTCGGTCCGAGCACTTCGTTCTTCTAAAAGGAAATCTACTACAACACACGGAAGTTTGCATTGAAAACTTATGTACAACACGAACAATTACGGCAGTGGGCAATGGGCGAGATCAAAGACGAAATTAAGATACGTACCGCAAGGGCTCAAATAATGTTATCAGCTGACCCTGGTATTTATATGCGCCTACAGAACATCTCAACTGCGAAAGAAGCTTGGGATAAATTAAAACAAATTTATGAAGACTCAGGACTTTATCGAAGAATAGCTTTCTTGAGAACACTTAACTATAGTAGTGAAGAAACGTTTGTCTGTGAAAGAGTATGAATGGAGAAAAATTACAACGTCAACCAAATCAAATGGTCTTAACTTTGAAGTTCAAGACAAAATGGTAGGATGTTTACCGCTAGTTAGGCTGCCTAACTCGTACAAATCAATGACAGTGGGTTTAGAGAATTCCAGTAGCCGATAACGGGTGATGCCATTAAAAACAAATTACTTCAGGAAGTGAAGGATGACAAGTGCGGCAATTCAGATTTTAATGACGCAGCTCTTCAAGCAAATAAAAAGGACAACCGCAACCCACATTACAGTCCGAGATGTTGCAATTGCAACAAATATGGGCACACAGCGAAGAACTGTTGCAATGAAAACAAGGCAAGCGTAAAATCTGCGGTGAAAGCTACTGATGCTTAGAAATTCTTAACAATGTCAGCGTCTGCTAAAGCTATACAAAGAAACTGGTACGTGGATTCTGCTGAATTAGCACATGTGTCAAAACACCCATGTGAATTTGACTTTTAACAGCGTCAGCGCCCAATTCAGAAGTGGTCGTGGTTAACGACGAAAATTTACCCGTTAAAGGAACAGGATGCACGCATATTGAAGCACAAGCGTGCAGAGAGACGACAAACATAGGGGGACAGATGTGCTCTATGTTCCTCAACTGAGTTCAAATTTTCTTTCCGACAGCAAAATAACAAAGCAGTACCGCCCGATCATTTTTGATGATACAACCTGTCGAATTCGTGTTACGTAGAAGAAATTGAGATCACAACCTCGTTAATCAGCGGAATGTATAAGACTATATCAACCAAGTGATCACAATGTTGAAGCAAAGTGCGCTTCCTTGTCTAGTGATGCAGGTCTATGGCACAGAGGATTAGGACATCTACACTCAGACGCGATGGAAGAATTACGAAAAGGTTTGCTTAATGGCATCGCATAGAAAGGAGCCATCGACACTCCGTATACTATGTGCCTAGAAGGTTGGCAAACTAGAGTTTCCTTCCCTAGAGCTAAAAGGATTTTGGAGTTGGCTCATTCAGATTTGTTTGATCCAATGCAAACTACGTCAAATGGGGGAGCTAAATGTTTTCTAACTCTGATTGATGATTTTTCGAGAAAGAGTTTTTGCACACTGTCCGTAATAAACGCCACGTATCTGATATTACTCACAATTTTAAGAAATTTGTAGAAAATCAGAGGTGCAATACTATGTATATTACGAACTGATTACGGAAAGGAATATGTAAACGAAAGACTGACGAAATTCTTAAGGGATGTGGGATTTAGACATCAAACAACAATTCCTCATAATCCAGAAAAAAATTTGTGTAGCAGAAAGAATCAACAGAACTATGGTGGAGAAGGCAAGATGTATGCTATTTGACGCGGAATTATGTACGAAATTTTGGGGAGAAGCAGTCTCCACCGCGGTTTATCTTATTAACAGATAATCAACAAAAGCTTCGAACAATATAACGACAGAGGAAGCTTTCTCACGGAAGAAACCTGACCTCCGACATCTGAAATTAATCGGGGATAATGCTTATGTCCACATACCGAAAACCAACAGGTACAAATGGGAAAAGAAATGTGTTCAGTGCATACTTACCGGATACAGCGAAGACAGTAAAGCATACCGCTTTTTCAGTCCTGTTCCTCAAAGAATTATAGAAGCAAGAGGTGTAGTTTTTAATGAACAAACAGATTAGAAGAGTAGTGACAAGACAAAAATATCTGATCATGATCATTTGAGGAACCAAACAAGATATTTATTCCCTTCACAAATGAGGCGCAAGACTATTGAAGGGACGCCACAGGAGAAAATGTCGTTTCAGGAGACCCACGCTCAGTCGAAATAAAGGAAGACTCTGAACCACCTCAACAGATACTCGGAAGATCTTCCCGAACAGACTGAAGAAGATGCGTGAATATACGTCCTATCATACTAAAGACGCACAAGGATCAGAACCATCAACTCTGTAACAAGCACTGCAATCTGGGGAATCGCAGGAATTGATTGAAGCAATTCAGGAAGAATTGAAGTCACAAGCAGAAAATCAAATTCGGGAATCGGCAATTCTGCCTCAAGGCAAAAAAGCTATCGATGTCAAGTGGGTCTTTAAGATAAAGAGATACTTACAAATAATCCTTCGCAAAGCTCATCCGGTAGTTCGGGGCTGTGCACAAATCAGAGGTTTGTTCTATGAAGGAATTTACGTGCCAGTGATACGACACAGTTCACAAAGATATTTTTTTATTTTTTATTCCAGCTGCGAAATAGGACTTGGACATTGCTCATTCTGATACAGTGACTTTTTCTTTTTGTAGGCCACTTAAAAGAAGGGATTTGTGTCAAAATGTCAAAATTCCCACAGTTAAGTACATGAAAAATACAATTAATGACGAAGGCATCAACAGGCCTTGAGAAATCAGTCTAAGGACTTAAACAGGGAAGTCGCTGTTGGAACATTTAACTTTAAAGCTCTACTAAGCCTGAGTGTCAGTAGATCCACAGCTGACACTTGTGTTTACGACAAAAATGAAGGAAGATATATAATCATTGTAGCATTTTCTGTAGATGACATGCTAATTTTTTACAACAATCTGCAAGAAAAAGATGGCATTAAAGGAACACTTAAAGCTGAAAAAACCTCCGAGATGTATCTCATTGTCTACGAATCCGAGTAACAAGATATCGCAAGCATGATCTTTAATAGTTGGACCAGACCTATTATATAAATCGGTTTTTACGAAAATATGACATGGAAGATTGCCATCCGCCATCCACACCACTGAATGACAGTCAAGTATTAGCTCGTGAAATGAGCCCAGAGAGAGAGAGAGAGAGAGAGAGAGAGAGAGAGAGAGAGAGAGAGAGAGAGAGAGAAAAGCCATGAAAAATGTCCCTTGCAGTGAAAGAACTTTCAGCATTGCAGTGAAGCTATAGGTAGCCTAACGCATTCTGAACTAGGTACTAGAACAGATGTATTTATTATGCAACTGGAGTGGTGAGTCGGTTTAATACTAACCCAGGAGTACCCCACTGGCAATCAGTAAAAAGAATCCTACAATTTCAAACAATAATTTTCTAAAGGTGAGGACCATGGCGTCATAGGATTCAGAATGTGCTGGCAGGGATGGGGACACTGCAGATAAAAAAATCGACCACCGCTTTCTTGTTTGTCACGATGTGGAGCAGTTTCATGGAACAGCAAAAAACAACTAACACTAGCTCTCTCGACGAAGAAAGCAGAGTACAGGGTATTAGCTTCTGTATGTCAGGAATCACTTTGGCTGCAACGGCTGCAAAGAGAAATATCCCCTTACCCAAAAGAAGGCCCGATTAAATTGTTTTGTGGCAACAAAGGTGTAGTTGATCTGTCAAAGCCAAGAGAATACAAAGACCGCACTAAACACATTGACACCAGACATCATATCATGAGGGAAAATAAATGATTCTGGAGAAATCACAGTGGACCAGATTTCAACGAGAGAAATGCCCGCAGACACTACGACGAAGCCACTGCCAAGAACTAGACATCATCAACTAATCTAAGGATTTGGACTTCGAAGCTGAAGTACTAAGAGGCATCGCTTCTAATGGGGGTGTTGGAAATTTCACTTACAATCAGTGCGTCTGCTAGAACATTCATCTTTGGCGGCGTCGCTATGGACGCTTTTGTGTATGTGCTGTTTTGCGTTTTTTTTCAATTTGAATCTAACCGTGTTGCTTTCGTTCAGTGAACTAATAAAAGTTCATATTTAGTTTCAGACCGAACGGCATTTTCATTTCAAGCTGAAATGACAACATTCAAGATGATTCAATTGGAAGAACGCGGCCACTCAGCAACAGGGATATTCGAGGCCGTGACTAAAGTCAAGCTTCAGTTTTGACCTAACAGACAGCTCTATATATGAGCATAGTACATTTGATTTTGTATACTCCTAAATTACTATATCATTGGTTCTTGTTTCCTCTGCTGGGTTTATGCCGTAATCTGTGTGCAGTCAGCTCTTCATTCTGACATGCTGTGCGGGTAAACTAGAAAAAAATTGTCAATTCTTTGACACTCGTTCTTTGTATGCTACAGAGACATTTCTTTCTACCTATTTCTACGAGTACCTTTCTAATTACTATCTTAGTTATTTAGTTTTTGAAACATACGCGTGACATCTGGTGCCCTCAATCCATTTGCTGTTCCAGCTTGTTTAATAACTCCAAATTCTCTTTACAGTTCGTGTTCCTGAGTGACAGTCGTAGCGCTCTGTTGCACAACGCATAAAAGTTTGCTTTCTTATGAGGGACTGGGTGGCACGAGGTCTCCTCTATAATATTGTCAGATTGTGAGCAAGTGTCTTTTCTGAAGATGCTGTAGGTATGCTTCTCTCTTCTCCCCCCCCCCCCCCCCCCCTGTTTTTGTTGTCAAATCTAAAAAGCTATTTCATTTTTCCTCCATTTAAAACAGAAAACACCTAATCATCAACATACCACTTGTAATAAGTCATTTCCCCCGAATTTTCTTTGTTCGCTGTCTTCTTTCTTCTCAATACATTTTGTTGTTGTTGTAATTTCACAGCTATAAACAACCTTCCTTCGTATTTTGCTTTTTTCTGGGTTTTGTTCTTTTCTAAGTTCTAAAAAGCAAAGCCTCAAAGCCTTCGCGTTCTGATAAACTTTCTTGTTCTATTATTGACGCTTTCAGGGTTGCCCTCACGCAGCTGAAGATTTTTCTGCAGCCATTTATTTTTGCTGCGGGTAATTCTGTAAGTGGCAGCACTGTGAGAGTCACCAGCAGTCACTTCCCTTCACCACTATGGCAGCTGGTCGAACTGATGATTGGAAAAAAAAATGTTTGACTTTTAAAATGATAAGGAGCAGTAGTCAGTCGTTGTTTCCGTTCTAGCTTTATTCAAGTAGATCCAGATTTAGGCTAGTAACCAGCAATTATCAGTGCTAAAAATACAAGAAATACGTAGACGGAGCATAGTGTAAAAAAATTACAATTCATACTACATATGTTATTTAATAAGTTATGTACTCTTTGCATTTTTTTAGCACTGATAATGGCTAGTTACTAGCAGAAATTTGGATCCGACATAATGAGGCTGGAACGGAAACGACGACTGATTGTCGCTCGCTATCATTTTGAAAATCATAACACAGTCGTTGAGCACATTTCACTTTCCTGATGGAAGGTTATTTGATGTTGTTGGAGAAATCATTGATCTTATTAGTCATGGCTTTTACACCACTCAAAGCATGGTGCTCCCTGTATACATTACTAACAGCAGCATATTGCGTGGTATCTTAACACGCCGTGGAAGCCGACCTTTGGTGTCTCTAGAATGAAGTACGATGGGTTTTCAGTGTGATAGTTCCATATAGACTCTCTAGTGCAGCTTTTAACGTCTTACACGATGGCAGTACATCAAGCAGTCTAATGCAGAAATTGTGTATCAATATTAACTTTCATTCATAATATTGAGTGAATATAGCAAAGATATAAAGTAAATATTAGTGCAGAGTTTATAGAATGGTACAGACAGTACGACGCCCTAGCCATACCGAAAACAAAGTATGTTTACAACGCTGATCATAGAAACGCGAAAGGAGGACTTACACTGTATTTGTTAGCTGGTCGTAATTCATCGATCAAGTACTGTAACCTAGGCTGGGTGGTGGTGATGTAAATTGAAGTGTCTTCCAGAGTTCACAGATTATATAGTCTACGTTTACTTAAGAGTTCCACTGTGGCCTTCAGATCAGAGAACTGTGCACGTGGTCTTCTGAGATATGGGTTGTGTTAGTGAACGAAAAGTGAGTAAAGGGGAAAATAATTGAACACAATCAAAGCTGCAGAAAACAAGTTTCAGGCTCTGCATGCCATAAAGTAACAAAAAAACTTTTTTGAGTGGATTAATATATATCCTGTTTTCATTAATCAAATAAAAAGGACTACCACCTTGCTACAGTGTTCATGAATTTAGTTAATCCATGTTCCTACCAAATTCATTGAAAGTAGTGCGTCAAACATTAATAATGACATTTTTATTTTTGTAAATGACATTGATAACAGGTACAAATAAGTTAATTATTTACTACAATCAGTCAGCAAAGTACAGGAACACATTAAGTACTCACTGATCAAAATCACAGAAAAGGGATTTCATCACAGGACGGTTTCGACAATTCCTTAACCTGAGGGATCATATGCCTTGTACAGTGTTGCCAAACACAAGCATATTTGTGTTTCTCAAATACTAAAAGCTGCTTACACAGTCTACACGTCATCAAATACGTAGAAATCACTGCACTGCTATCATCTTCACATCCTCAGCAAGGCGGGAACAACTTCACCTACACACTCTTCTGCAATAAAATGCTACGCCTGCCGAAAACGGCTTTTGGTATCTTGATGTTCCTGCTCAGCTTTGGAGAGGATTTTTTTTTCTGAATTTAAGTTAAGCTAAATACTGTGTTACACACTGTAATGTGTCTCATTTCCAGAATAACTGCCTGATACAGCGAGATGCTGCACGTACTGGGCTGGTGTTCTTTCTCATACTGATCCTTTTTCTGATTTCCAGTTCACAAGCACGTGTCACTGCGTCGTGTAAAGACGTCCTTCGAGGCGTCGTATACAGCTCAGTTTCTTTTTTATCGTCCTGTATAGGTAACTTAGGTTCCACTTAGTCCTCAACACATTCACCACCGGTCAGTATTGGTTCTCGGTCACGTCTTACCACTTGAGAAGTCCATTGCGTTTGCCACTGACCGTGCTTTCGAGTGTTACGCGCGTCACATCGGAAGGCGGCCCTGTTTTGAATTGTCCTCACAGCTTTACTTCCGCCAGTACCTCGTCTCCTACTTTCCAAACTTCATAGAAGCTCTCCTCCGAACCTCGCAGAACTAGCACTCCTGAAAGAATAAGGGGCGTGGGTCGTGCTTTGATAGCTCAGTTGGTAGAGTACTTGCCAGCGAAAGGCAAAGGTCCCGAGTTCGAGTCTCGGTCCGGCACACAGTGTTAATCTGCCAGGACGTTTTACCTCCATATGGCTCGCCCTGAACAACGACGGCGATAATGCGTTCCATAGTGTACTGGTGATATAGTTTTATCTCTGGTGTCCCCAACAACAGTTGCTCAAGCTTAGTTGGCTACATGGAAGGCTTTTGTCCTCCCTTTGGCTCGTGAGCTAATGACACTCTCCCCACCTTCTGCGCTGCCTGCGCCTTCCGACGTGATGTGGGCTATGAAGTCATTGTGAATGTGTTCCTGTGTAAACATCCGCAATAGCAGTGTTCTCTCTGTTGTGATTGACTCAGCGATGAGAATTTAGGGCACTAAGACATCTCAAATTTAAGCGTTTTCGACACAGATTGTGAGGAAATGTCACTGGACGCAAAATCAGTGCTTTCGTAACACAGACAGGTACATGTCACGTAACTCTGTACACAGCAGTCTCTCGTTTGGCAGTAGAACGCTGCGCAGCGTAAGCTCCGGAGATCCGGCAGCCGTAGCGTTGCGCGCAGCGTAATTGTTGAGGAGGAGAAGAAGCAGCGGAGGCTGTGACGTCGGCCTGCGGTCATCGCGTCGCGGGTGGGCAGCCGGGGCGGCTGGCGACGGCGACCGCGTAGGGGGGCGGCGGCGCGTCGTCGGCGGCTTCGGCGTCGGCGTCGTCGGCGGAGGCGGCGGAGCGCACGGAGCAGTACGGCGGGCCGGCGGCCGGCGGGTCGCGGTCGAGCGCGCGCGCGCCGCCGTAGGAGGCGGCCACGTCGGCCATGAGCAGCAGCGCCGCCAGCAGCGCCAGCACGGCCGCCGCCAGCTCGCGGTCCTCCCAGCGGCCGCCGCGCCACGCGCCGTCCACGCCCAGCGCGCCCGACACCGAGAACAGCGCCACGCCGGCCATCACGTGCAGCCGCTCCTGCGACAACAACGCAACAGCTCGAAAAAAGTATAAGAAACAAAACAGATTACACAATCGTGTGCAGTAGCTGAGATGCTCATGCATAAGTGACGTAAGAACGTCACTGAGTAAATTTCATCAGACATGCTCTAGTACCCTTTAAAATTCTGAGATTCTATGTTGCTTCACATTTGCTAAGGCAGGACTTCCCAACCTTTTCAGCTGGCGGACCCCTTCTTCAGTCGAAAATCCATGACGGACCCCTAGTCAGTCAAGAGCACAGTAACTTCAAATTTCAGAGCGAAACCCGTCTGAACTGAAACCTTCTTAATGCAGGTGCCATGTTTCCAATGACGATCTCTCCCTCCCCTCCTCCCCCCCCCCCAAAGTATCAATAGTCTTTGGTTTAGAGATGAATGAAAACCACTTGAAATTAATGATCCAATTTGAATTCCCATTGTATCCAGACACTTACTAGTGGATTTACTCCCTTTGTTCAACCTCTCGTTCGCATTGACGGCACTTTGAACGATGGACGTTACATTTCAGATGTGTTACGACCCGTGGCTCTACCCTCCGTTCGATCCCTGCGAAACCCTACATTTCAGCAGGATAATGCACGACCGCATGTTGCAGGTCCTGTACGGGCTTTTCTGGATACAGAAAATGTTCGACTGCTGTCCTGGCCAGCACATTCTCCGGATCTCTCACCAACTGAAAACGTCTGGTCAATGGTGGCCGAGCAACTGGCTCGTCCCAATACGCCAGTCACTACTCTTGATGAACTGTGGTATCGTGTTGAAGCTGCATGGACAGCTGTACCTGTACACCCCATCCAAGCTCTGTTTGACTCAATGCTCAGGCTTATCAAGGCCGTTATGAAGGCCAGAGGTGGTTGTTCTGGGTATTCATTTCTCAGGATCTATGCACCCAAACTGTGTGAAAATGTAATCACATGTCAATTCTAGTATAATATATTTGTCCAATGAATACCCGTTTATCGTCTGTATTTCATCTTGGTGTAGCAATTTTAATGGCCAGTAGTGTATTTGTAACGAAAAATGGTGCGTTCTGTGGTGGACTGAGATACCACACAAGAAGAGTTTGCGACAGTTGGTACCAGAAGTACCATGGACGTCCTTTTGCAGCAGCAGCAGGAACATCGACGCGCGCAAACTAATCACGCTGTCCTCTGGAGCGGCAGCGCCATCAGGAACAAAGAGGAACGGTTGAGTAACCGTGCACGAGCAAAAGGTTTGAATAGCAAGTTGTAACTCAGTCTGAGTCTTGTTAGTGAGTGGCTGCAGAACGTTCTTCGAGTGAGACAGAAACAATCGCCGGTAGATAGACAGTGATTAGACTTAAGTAGAAACAGAACAGTGAGTAGAATGATCGTGTATGGACAGAGACCGCCTGCCTAAGTGTTTAACTGATTATTGTTAGTTTGGAACTGTTCTTCCATGAAGACAGAAGATTAGTTTTCTTTCGACTTTAGTTCAGAGGATATCATCTAGTTTGTGTTCATGGGACTGCAGTCAACGCAGGACAGATAGGCTAAACCTGCATTCCGCAGTTACTGTAACGAGCGTTGGCAAAGATGAGTAATATATTTTACTATCCACTATTCTCTGTTACTTGCATTGTGTTTGTGTGTCCTAGAAGCCACGCATCCGTCCTACCAGAACAGCTGTATTAATCATTTTCAGCAGCAGCAGCGAGATTTTTATCGAAGTGGACGCCCACAGTCCACAACACACTCGTGTTCGACTGAGGTCAAACTTCCAACGTAAACGTCGATATCGGATTACCAATAAGGTATATTCCCCTCTTGAACACTAACACACATGTTGTTCCTTTATTCATGCTGGTGGGTACCAAACTGTTGAGGAGTCCTTTGTGGTTATTGTATCCGTCCCCGAACCGTGCAGGACCTGAAAACACCGCAAATGTCGTAAGGCAGAAGTTAGCTCTGTGAGGTGGTGTACAGTGTGTAAAAAAACCTATTGCCACACTTGGGCCCGGGAACGTTTTATTTCCATTTCAGGACTCGTTTTCTACGACTCATCATAGTACGTTAATCTTGGGAAATACACAGGGACATAATGTTTAGTACCAGCAACCGATATGAAACTATTTTTGACATGAAGTGTTCAAAGAGCCCATTGTTAACACAGACAGGGGTTGTATTCAAACGGGGATGTTCCGATGCATCGCTGAGTATTTTGCTTGTTTTTGCTGCTTTACCAATGTGGGCATGTACCGGGGCTTGCGGGACGAAATTTTCAAACTATAGAGGGGTTGTCGGTGCATTCTGTTCCAATAGCTTTCCCATAGTTAAAGTACTTTGAAGAGTGTTGGTAATGCTTTCCAGCGTGAACATTGCTTCCGAACGCATACCTATGTAACATATTTTCGTCTTTTGTAGGCGCCAAATTTTATGTACGTTAGGGGATGCCTTATTGTTATACCTAGTATACTTAGTCATTCATCATGCGTCGCGAGTACACAGCCAGTTGCATTTGCTTTCCTCCAAAATGTGACGTGCCACGCTGCAGCTCTACTGGACAGACACATAGTCAAGGCACAAAAGATGTGGCTTCTTGTAAGCGCTTCACACTATAAGGACCTCAGCTCCAACAACTAAAACCGAATAAAAATTATTTCATAGACCGGTGACGTTGTGTTCTATCACCCTTCAAGGTCCTTTATTTATAATATTTTCCACTTGTGTACAGCAGTGATCATCAGATCCACAATAGCCATCCGTGAGGTATTACATGGAAAAGTCTAAACATTTCTTTTTTTTTTTTTTTTTTCTTCAACATAGCACACACAGTCCCTCCAAAAAGTTCAGGTAGTAATTTTATTCCTGGCATATGAACATCTTAACTACGTTGGCAACTTGAACTAACTACTGTAAACAATAGATGTGCATACGATGAGTCAGTTGTGGACAGGCAGTGTTATGTAATGGACGTGTGTGGCCTTAGTGCGTCAACGGTGTTGTGACACGAGTCACAGTGGAGCAATATATTTACATCACATATTCAGGACATTCTCCGGAGTGTTTTGAAGAAGAGAAAAGTGAATGCAAAGTATATACCGTACAATATGACCCAGGACAAAAAAGGAGTCGTGCTAATCGATTAAAATGCAAAACGCAGGCAATTCTGTTCTGGAAAAAATCATCACGGGCGACGAGATTCGGAGTTATCAATATGAAGCTAACACAAATCGACGAAGTGCAGAAAACCATAAGAAGGGTCAACGAATTGGACATAACCGATATTTAAGCTAATTTGACGCGCTAGTTGAACAACATCCCAAAAAAGGCTTTTCTGACGGTTTCACTTGGTTTTATGAACATGTTGTGGGAGATACGAAGCACTCCTGAATTATTGAAATCACGGGCTGTACGTTTCTCTGTTTTGTGTTAATCCAGTCTCCATACTTCTTGGACTTACGTGATACGTTAAGATGCGCAGCGCTTACAGAATAATAGTTCCCAACACAGAAGTTTCTGGGTTGTACGTTCTCCCATTATTCGTCAACGCAGTCCAGTATGGAGTTTCACTGAAGTTATTTAAACACATCGGGATGGAACGTATTTATACTTCCGTGGATCTGGTGCATAATTTTCTGTCCATCCGCATTGCGGCAGTCGAATATTACGCAGATAGTTGCTACGACTGCCATATTCCGCTATGTTTTTATCACTTCAATGAAACTCACTACATATATTGGTACATCGATTATGAATAAAGGACAACTTAAAACACAGCTCTTCTGTTTTTGGAAAAATGACTGTGTACTGTTTGTGTTAACATAGTTTCAAGCAAATATTTAGCTTCTTGCCAAATAGTACCCTCTGCTGCTCCTAACGAGTATAAACAAATTAAAAGACAATCTGAGCAGCTACTGAGATTGTTTGCTGCTGTCGCTTATCGCCTGTTAAAATTCCCGGAAAATCAAAACCAACTGAAAAATAATTTAGACATTGTATATGTAGGGCGCCAAAAGTGACAGGTAACTCTAAACAATAAAAATGTTGCCATTCGAGAGTGGAACGGTAGAGAAATAGTCTGAAGGCGGTTATGAAGACTTTGCCAAGCACTGAAGAGTGAATTACAGAGTAGTCATGTACTGCTAATTCAGCCTGTAGAGTCTAGATTCGATAACGTTCAAATGTCGATTTGCAGTTCCACACGCAAATGACCTTGATGAGTGGGAGAAAACACACACACACACACACACACACACACACACACACACACACACACACACACACACACACACCTATCTATCTCCATATTTTCAAACCATTTTATTCGGTTGTATCCTTTCTAGCCGTGGTGCTTGGCTTGTTAGTCATATTGTGCCCGTTGCGGAGAAAGGTAACGACGAAGGCAACAACTAGTGTAAAAATAACGTGGTGCTCATTACTGCGGAACTGTGTGGAAACTGGAGGCTCTACAGCTCCGTGGAAATGTTTAAGAATTGAGGTGTGCGTAGGATTTGTCCCGAGTCGGCAGTGCGATAAGGAAGCGGAAGTGGTGACTCGTGGCAGGCAGTGTGTGTACTCACAATCTTGGGCGGCATGAAATCGCGGTTGAGGTAGGAGATAAGGCGCGTCACGGCCGTGAAGGAGTACCAGCTGAACGCCGTCATCTGCACGACGCTCGTGCGCATGCGCCAGCACTCGTCCAGCATCGGCAGCAGCACCACTGCGCACGCGCACGATAGCACCTGCAACAGAAGTCAGCAACTAATCAACCTCTATCACCTGGAAGATTTCCCGGCTTCGTATTTCATGACCAGTCTAAATCCAGTATCTAGATTTCTGAGTCTGCTAGGAAGTGATAAGAAGCGAGACTATTTTCAACGAAAGGTTCTTCGTAGGTATCGTTCATTGCTAAGGTGCGTGAGAAGCAGTCACGTATCGTAAACAGGACTTGTTATTCGCAGACGTAGGTCACTATTCTCTTTGAAAAAAATACTCATGTTACCTAGTATATACGAGGGCATGCAGAAAAGTAATGCCTCCGATTTTTTTATTTGAAAACTATTACGCTTTTCAAATCAAACAAATGTTATTAACATTCTACACCTTCATTCATCGTGTTTACATACTTCTTCCTCAACTTAGACACCCTGGCGACGAACGCATGTCACCCAACGAGAGACCAGTTTGTTGATATGATCACTATTGAAAGTTTGACTTTGTTGAAGGAGCGACAACTTTACCTCTGCTTGCACCACTTTATCGCTCTCAAAGTGAAGTCCTCGAAGGTGTCCTTTAAGTTTTGGAAACAGATGAAAATCGGATGGGGCCACCTTGGAGCTGTATGTAGAACGATTGATGATAGTGAACGTAAGACGTCGAACTGTTTCAGATATCGCCGCGCTCGTGTGTTGTGCCTGGCATCGTCATGATGAAGGAGAGGTTGCTCCCTGTGTGTACGAAGCCTTCGAATACAAAACTCGATTACAGCACGCTGTTTCTCACACATCGACGTAGTTACGTTACACACCACCATATTACGCGCTACAATTCAGAGCTCTCTAGCGGCAGAGGGCTGCAGATATATACACACAAAAAATAAAGGTTTAGAATGTTAATAACATTCGTTTCATTTAAAAAATCTTTCAAGAGATTAACTTAAATTCGGAAACATTCCTTGTCAGCACGCCCTCGCATTAAGCCAAAACAACGGCTATTTTATATAACTCTGAAAGCAGCGACTTCCCATTCGAATATATTTTCTTATATTTCGCTGACAAACCCATTGTGTAGTATTACTGAGCGTAGTGATTGTTTGATATTAATAAAGTATACAGATGGTTTCTACTATTTGCTTGTCTTCTGTTAATGTACTCGTTGGGTATTTGCACACTCTTGAAGATAGTCCGCCGGCCGCGGTGGTCTCGCGGTTCTAGGCGCGCAGTCCGGAACCGTGCGACTGCTACGGTCGCAGGTTCGAATCCTGCCTAGGGCATGGATGTGTGTGATGTCCTTACGTTAGTTAGGTTTAAGTAGTTCTAAGTTCTAGGGGACTAATGACCACAGCAGTTGAGTCCCATAGTGCTCAGAGCCATTTGAACCATTTTTGAACCTCCATCTTCAACTGTCGGCAGCCTCTGTCAGTCAACAGACAAGGTCAGCCTGAAAGCGTTTGTGCTGCACGAGTCCCTTCACGTTCCCACTGTATTATCACATCGGAAACAGTGAACCTAGGGATGTTTAAGAGTGTCAATCTCACGCACAGACATATGACGCAAGTGACACCCAATCACCTGACCACGTTCGAAGTCCGTGAGTTCCGCAGTGCGCCCCATTCTGCTCTCTCACGATATGTAATGACTGCAGATGTCGCTGATATGGAATACCTGTCAGCGGGTGGAAGTACAATGCACCTAGTATGAAAGACGTATGTTTTCCGGATACTTTTGTTCACATAGGTTCAAAATGGCTCGGAGCACTATGGGACATCTGAGGTCATCAGTCCCCTAGAACTTAAAACTACTTAAACCTAACTAACCTAAGGACATCACACACATCCATGCCCGATGCAGGATTCGAACCTGCGACCGTAGCGATCGTTCTGTTCCACGCTAAAGTGCCTAGAACCGCTCGGCCACTCCGGCCGGCTGATCACATAGTGTAGGTAGATGTGATGTACATATACAAACAAACAAATTATAACATTTTTAAAAAAGGCTGATTTGTTATAGGAAGTAGCCAAGCCAACCTGTGCTTCAGCAAGATAATGCCCGCCTGAACACGGCGAAAGTTACTACTGCTTGCCTTCTTACTTGGGAAACCCTGCCTTAGCCAGCAAGTTTGCTGGATCTCTCCCCAGAGTACTCCAACCAACCAGCTCGGGACGGTGTGATGCGCCAGTTGGACAGAACGTGGCACGATATGCCTCAGGCAGACACCAGCTACTTTTATCAGTCAGTGCCAAGCCAAGTAACTGCTTGCCTAAGGGCCAGGCGTGGTCCAACGCGTCACTGTCTTGCTTATTGCGAAGCTCTTTCTCTTGAATAAATCACTCAATTTTTCTGACACTGTAAGCGTTTGTTTAACTGTACATGTACGTCACATCTACCGATTTTCTTCCCATTCGGATAATTTCTTAACTGTGCGTAGTTTTTCTTTGTCTTACAATGTATACCCGCCTATACTACAGCACTTTTTGGAATGGATACGGCAGTGTGTACATGCAATTCTAGAATACGCTTCCACAAGGCACCTGACAGCTCTCGTATTACCTGTCTAAAAGCAATTTTTTGGCCGAAGACAAGTTGTTAATATCGGAGTCCAGAATACTAAATGAGTGTTTTTTTTTGCCATTTAGACAGAAAACAAACAAAAAAAAATATTTTAGACTTAGCATAGTATGTCCAAACGTGAAAAGTGGTTGACAAAGGTTATAATGGTCTTTCGTTTTCAAACGTTGGATCGTTGGTGTCAGATTGAGGGCAAAACTTACAACATTCCCGAAACCGAAGCTTGACGCTCCACAGGAGTACATGGGTATTTTGGTGGAATGCACTTTCAATGTCTGTGTGCTCTTCTTGAATTACATCTCTATCATCCATGGCTGTTACTGTCCCCTGTCCTTGCTCAGTCGAAATAATACTTCACTACAAGTGATGTCTACGTTGGCAGCACGTTTAACTCTACTTCTCAAGTAAAAGCTTTTAAAACACTGAAAATATTATTTATTGATGTACCCTGAAATAGCTTCAGTCTTTTAACATATAATAGAATGAATTGTTCAAGGGAACTTCTCTTTGCCGGCCTTTTACTTTTAATTTAAATCAAGGTTGCTACGAAATACGTTCCCTAAATAACGGTATGCGTTTTTGAAAAATTTTAGGTCTTTTTGCTGCAGTACTTATGTGGCAGAGGGCCGACATTTGCAGATATACACCTAATTAAGTCTCCCTAGCAAAAGTTACTGACACTGCAGCTCAGTTTTACTTGTTTCATTATGGTGTTTGCAATAAACATACTGAAAATCAAGCACCTAAGAAATCATTTATATGACATGGGATTAATACAATTTAGTGATTAATACAATTTTGAAGCTCTTCCCGTGTGTTACATAAATCTGAAAGTACGTAACAGGTCTCAGGTTTTCTGTGTAAACTTCGTTTAGTATTTGTTTTTCATAACTAATATACTGTTTTTAGTTTACAAACAGCTACCGTAATATTCGAAGACTTTGTGCGTAAGCGCACATTCAGGTATTTTTTTTTTTTTTTTTTTTTTTTTTTTTTTTTTTTTTTTTTTTTTTTTTTTTTTTTTTTGAAATGCCTGTGCATGTATTTCCTTCGACGTATATCACCAGCCAAGTATCGAAAGACAGAGACGTATATACAAGGTGTTATAAAAGGGTTCCATATTTTGAGACGTGATAGTGTGGACCAAAACAAGAAAAAGGTCGAGTAAGCATGGGTTCTAAAATGCCTTCCTTAAGAGCTATGAACACTTTCTTTATCTTCGCTACTGTGAAATACATTCGTTATACTGCAAACTCCTTGCTATGGAACGACCTGCAGAATGTTGTAAACGAATGAGGTCACGTGCCTGTTATTGTCCATGGATAGAGCACGCTGTAAACAGTTATTAGTTTTGGTACTGTAAACCGTGTTCGCAGTTCTGAGTAAGTGCAGGGTATACATTAGCGATAATAGAACCAGTTTGTGTTTTGCTAAGTTTGTGAAATGCTTTTACAGGCAGTTTTATATTTACACTTACCAAAACTTGTCGTAGCACATATTGGTTCCATTAGGACTAATGTATGCGCTGCACTTATTTAAAAACTGTGAATACGATTGACAATAACAGCAGTAACAGGTTTTCACTGCATGCTGTATCCATGGACAGTAATAGAGGAATGTGTTATTCATTTACTGCGTCCTGTAAGTCGTTCGTAACGCAAAGAAGCTTGCAGTTGAAGAGATGTGTTCACAGTAGCGAAGATGAAGCAATGCTTAAAGGTCTCAAGGTATGCATCTTAGAGCCTAAGTTTACTGAACATTTTCGCCTTGTTTTGTTTGGTCCATACTTACCTTTCAAAATATGAAATACTTTTTTGAACACCTGTTGAACACTACTTACAATTTGTAAACACGAAAATTGCGGTGGCTAACCATTGTAGTAGAGATTTGGCTTGCGGAATTGCATTGCTGAGATGCGCAGTGCCAAGTTCTGTGCACCTGAGTCCCGGCAAACTAAATGTGAGCTGCTTCCTTCGTTTGCACACCTGGAGAATGGGAATCACGACGATGGATAAGCAGGAGAAGAAAGGGCTGCGCGCAGTGCCCGAGGTCTTTTCGCGTCGCTTAGGCCGACGCTCTGGGCTCGGCTTATATTCATCGTTCAGCCATCCCGATTTAGATTGTCCAGAATTAGCGGCGGCAAATGCTGCGAACGTTCTTCAAACTCTGCTCCGTTTTCCCTTGCAGTTTCTTTGTGCGAGAAAGCACTTAAAGGAGGAAGGAAGAGTTTGCGGTGTACGTCGTGCCCATCATCGTGTCGCTCCAAGTACACTTTACATTTCGATCAAGTCTCTGACTGTACACTGTATACTCACGAACAACTACACTTTCAAATGTACTAGACTTTCATTTTTTTCCGAGTCATTCGTCCCAGAATTAAATTATAAACAGCTTCCATCCTCCGGCTCTGAGCAATACTCCCGGGAGGTTTCCCTTGGTTGTAAGACAAGCGCCGTAACTGGAAATTCCATCCAAAATATTTCCTATTCAGATTCCTTCTGCTCCACTACGAGTCAGGTTGGTATTTGGCTGACCCACTCTACCTTTAGGGATAGAGGATGAAAAGTAATGAAAGGATCTTGTGTACATATGAGCCGAGTTGCCTTCGTGCCATGTTGCTCCAAAGCAGATTCTTCTGTGTGAAATACTTGTCATACCGTCCAGATTTAGCCTTAAAGTAACACTGGTAAACAGAGCGAGGTGGCGCAGTGGTTAGCACACAGGCTCTCATTCGGGAGGACGACGGTTCGAACCCGCGTCCGGCCATTCTGATTTAAGTAAGTTCTTTGAATCGCTTCAGGCAAATGCTGGGGTGGTTCCTTTGAATCGGCACAGCCGAGTTCCTTCTCCTCATTCCCTAATCCGATGGGACCGATGACAACGCTGTTTGGTCCTCTCCCCCCAACCAACCAACTAACATTGGTAAATAATTATATACGGCTGGTAAAAAAACTGGATTTCTCAAGTACATAATCGTTTTTCTTGTGATTGACTGGTATGGCCGGCCGCGATGGCCGAGCAGTTCTAGGCGCATCAGCCCGAAACCGCGCGACTGCTGCAGTCGCAGGTTCGAATCCTGCCTCGGGCATGGATGTGTGTGCTGTCCTTAGGTTAATTATGTTTAAGTAGTTCTAAGTTCTAGAGTACTGATGACCTCAGATGTTAAGTCCCATAGTGCTCAGAGCCATTTGAACCATTGATTGGTATGAATATTTACAACTCCATATCTCAAGGTAGAGTTAAAAACACGTAGTAGGTTTGGCGGTTTTATTCACTGCTGTTGTCTGTCGCAGTAGCTGATGTTCAGCGCGGCTGACTGACATGCGGAGGAACCGGGTTCGTTTCCAAGCACTGCCAGGGATTTTTATTTTTTGGTGGAAGGAGTGGTACAGGATACACACAGCCTCGTGAGACCAATTGAGGAGCTGTTCTACCGATTAGTAGCGGTTCGAAGGTCAAGAAGGGCGACAACGACTGAGAGGGCGATGTGCTGACCCATGTGCCTCCATACCGCATACAAATGACGGCATGTGCATAAGATGGCATGAAGGTCATTCGGGCCCGACTGGCTCGTCTAGGGCCAGAACGCGGAACTTTATATTATCTTACCTGTTGATTGTTGTTCCCCAGAGACTACATACTGACATGTGTTTAGTGTTACGTTGGGAAAAAAAGTCACTCAAATGGTTAATTACATCGTTAGCCTGAATCATTTCATACTGAGGCCAGGATGGTTTCGCTGGGCGAGGTGGGTCATTAGTTAAGACGTTGGAGTCGTATCCGGGGTGAACGAGGTTGAAATCCCCACCTGAGCATTGTTATTTCCTTCATAATACGAGCTCGTGGGCAGTCTCTAATGAGCAACGACCTCGACATAGACGGTATGATAAACGCCAAAGTCCTTCTGTTACATCCGGAACAACATTTATTAAAAATACCCATTTTCTGATATAAGCGTAACAGGTAAAAATAGCCGCACCTGACTGAAATACTATCGGTTCGCACTACGTGCAAGGTTTTTGCACTTGTTCGGTTTCAGCCACGTCAGACACAGAGAAAACGTAGTTTTATCTCAACAGGATTTGATAACATATAACTGCGGCTTAAAATAAAATTCCTGGAATTCGTCGATTGGCGCAGAAGTACCACACCGAAGGTGCAGGATAAGGTAGACAACAATCTGCTGTGCGCTAATGGACGCACAGATAAACTATCCGACAGGCAGGCATTATTCAGAGCGATAATGATGATCTCTGTTGTCATAATACTTTTGAAACCACCAAA
The DNA here is from genome assembly GCF_023897955.1 of Schistocerca gregaria. NCBI lineage: Eukaryota > Metazoa > Arthropoda > Insecta > Orthoptera > Acrididae > Schistocerca > Schistocerca gregaria. The sequence continues at coordinate 434,689,036 of NC_064921.1, forward strand.
TCATAATAATAATAATAATAATAATAATAATAATAATAATAAAAGGTCTCCAATTGTTACTAACTACTGTAAATAGACGCATTTTTCCGTCGATCAAGAAGGTACTGTTATCTAATGTTACAAGGGAATTAGACGATAGCTGATCTGATGTAAGTGGGCACTTTCAGCAAAATTCAACGAATAAGTAGATTATAAATCATGCGGCAGAGAAATATTCGCTGTCGTAGATTCAACGGGTAACGACAATCCTCCAGTCCAGACACAAAAAAATCAACAAGGATCCCCTCAAGTGAGCGTACAGCGCCTCCTAAAACGGGTAACGCCCGACCGTGTGGAGAGAGTGACTGGCCGGAAGCCCAGTCATAGCCACGCGGCAAGACACGAGCGACTCAGCGAGTTCCCCAGCATGACCAGGTACGGCTGCGGTGGGCCGTGCGTCATCAGTGCGAAGAAAAAGCGTATTAGCTGTTCCTAACGTTCGACGTTTATATGCTGGTTGTCACATCCTAAACAATAGGTGTACTCGACCGGAAAGCAGTTGATACGAACATCTACAACCTGTTACCACGCTTATACGACTGTCACTCCTCTTCCCGGGCGCTATATTAGCAGCTTAGTACAAATATTGGGAAATAAATATCAGCTGGACCGTAATACGACTATTCTTGCGAGAAACGCAGTATTCTTTATTTTTTTAATCCTGCATCAGGTATCATCAGTTTGTGATGAACTCAAGCATTTTAATTAAAATAAGTCGTTTCAGATGTGACAGGAACCCAACTTTGAAAAAAGGCAACACCGTGCATAAAGTTAAGAAACTGGACTTCCGTTCGGGAGAACGGAAGTTCCAGTTAGGGTTGCCAGGTCCAAAAATAGAGAAGCCGCGCTCGACGCTGTATTTAGCAGGACGTTTTCTCCTAAAAACCGGACTATATATTTTGAATAGCAATTGTCAGTTAGGTATTTTCAGTCTTTTATTAATCCTCCTAATATTCATTCATCGTGCTTACGTCATTAGCTGGTCTTCATTGCTGAAAACCCTAACAAAAGCCGGACAGGTTTGCCTTTTATATATTTCATCGGACACGACTGTATAAAGCCGGACATGTCCTGCTAAAGCAAAACAAATGTGTGTGAAATCTTATGAGACTCAACTGCTAAGGTCATCAGTCCCTAAGCTTACACATTACTTAACCTAAATTATCCTAAGGACAAACAAACACCCATTCCTGAGGGAGGACTCGAACCTCCGCCGGGACCAGCCGCACAGTCCATGACTTCAGCGCCTGAGACCGCTCGGCTATTCACGCGCGGCTGTCCTGCTAAGTCGGACGCCTGGCAATCCTAACACAATCAATTTACTGTCGCATGCAGAGCCCCGGGAATGCCCACTTACCGGCTCTTGCTATTATTGACTGTACGAAAGATACCCGTTTCGATTTTAGCCTTCTCGCTTTTACTGTTACGAAACTGTCGGCTACAACAGAAAACGTTCTCGATGGACGTCTACTTCCCGGTGCACTATTCTTGGAATGAGAGACTGATGTCCTCGTTGTTTGATCCTTTCCCACATTCAACCAACCAACCAACGAACCAACCTTCCTTCTCTCATTCTCCATCAAGCCGAGCTTGCGTCCCGTCTCTAATGACATCGTCGATGAGGAGCAGAAAAATAACCTTCCTTCCTTCCTTCCTTCCTTCGGCAAATCTCCCGTGGTGGTCCTTCAGCAATCACTGCTCACGCTATTGCGTCGAACTGGGGAGAAAAGAGCTTTATGGCAATACGTGACTAAATGAAGGGACGGGTTGTATGGACACATCTTCAGACATGAATGAATGGTTAATGTACTAATGGAGGGAAGAGTGACTGTGTATGTGGCGGAGGGGGGTAGGTAAAAACTATACAGGGAGGCTAAGATTTGCCAAGCAGGTTCAAGTGGATATAGGTTGCGGTAGTTACGCAGAGATGAAAGGAGATGTAAGTGCAGGATACGATAGTAAGAAGAGCTGCACCAAACCACTCTTCAGACAGAAAACCAACAGTTATTTATGTATTGTCATGTCTGTCTGTTGTATAAATTTCCATTTAGTCATGTGCAACTTCGATAAGCTTAGTTTAAATAGTTGTCATAAGCTGTCAATGTTTGCTGTTGTTGCCATACGATAAATAAAATAAATAAGTGTTACTCACTGAGGCGTAGTTATACTTTACACATTCATCTCTTGCTCTTCTTCTACGATTATTACCACCCCCACCCCACGCCCCAAACACACGTCTCTCTCTCTCTCTCTCTCTCTCTCTCTCTCTCTCTCTCTCTCTCTCTCTCTCTCCCCCTCCCTCCCTCCCTCTCTCTCCCTCCCCCTCCCCCTCCCCTCCGGTGCCACATTGGTGATCCCTTAGTGCTTCAGAATGTGTCCTACCAACGGATCCCTTCTTCGAGTCAGGCAGTGCCACAAATTTCTTTTTTCCCCGTTTCTATTCAGTTCCTCCTCATTAGTCACTTTACCTACCCACCTGACCTTCAACAATCTTCTGTAGCACAACATTTCATAACGTTCTATTCTCTTCTTATCTAAGCTGTTTACCGACGACGTTTCACTTCCACACATAGCTAAACTCCATACAAATACTTTAAGAAAAGGTTTCCTTCCACTGAAATCTATACTCGATGTTAACAAATTTTTGTTCTTCAGAAAAGCTTTTCTTGCCGTTGCCAATCTACATTTTATATCATCTCTACCTCGTGCATCATCAGTTATTTTGCTGCTCAGATAGCAAAACTCATCTACAACTCTGTCTCATTTCGTGATCTAATGGTATTTGCATCACCTGATTCCATTCTACTACAGGCTTTTGTTGTGTTCATCTTACAGCCTCCTTTGAAGCCACTGTCCACTTCGTTCAAATGTTCTTCCAAGTCCTTTGCCGTCTCTGACAAAATTACAATGTCATCGGCGAACCTCAAGGTTTTCATTTCTTTTCTCTCAACCTTAACTCCTACTCAAAATTTTTCTTTGGTTTTCTTTACTGCTTGTTCGATGTGCATATAGAATAACATCGAGTATAGGCTACAACCATGTCTCACTCTCTTCTCAACCACTGCTTCCCTTTCGCGCCCCCCTCGACTCTTATAACTGCCATATGATTTCTGTACAAGTTGTAAATAGTCTTTCGCTCCCTGTATTTTACTCCTGCTACCCTCATATTTCAAAGATATCATTCCAGCCAACATTGTCAAAAGCTTTCTCTACGTTTACAAATGCTATAGCCGAATGTTTGACTTTCCTTCACCTATCTTTTAAGGTAACTCGTAGTGTTAGTATTGCCTCGCGTGTTCCTACATTTCTCCGCAATCCAAACTGAGCTTCCCCGAGGTCGGCTTCTACCAGTTTTCCATCCTTCTGTACAGAATTCGGTGTAGTATTTTGCAACAAAGGCTTGCTAAACTGATAGGTAAGTAAGTATTAGCCGCTATATGGAATCCGAGAATGGGTAACGCAAGAATTAGGAATAAAAAAATGTGAAAAATCTTTCTAAAGACGTAAGCAAATTCCCACCATGGCTTTACAGTTTACTCAAGGCTGGTTTTAAAAAGATTTCAATGTGACTGACTTCATTCAACATGCTTCCTATGTACATTTTATTGTATTTCAAATGAAAGCAGCAATCTTCGGTAATGTACCTTGATTACGAAAGACAGGAAAGTTTTCTTATCCGTTCAGACGTGTTTATAGGATTTGCTGTTTGATTTCCACGCTGTCCCGAATGCTCAATCACACGAGAAACAACTGTGATTCAATTCCTTCGTATTCCTCCAGTTCCGTCAATACATTTATTTCCGTTGAACACAAGTGTATGACACTACAGTAAGTCTCTTCAACATTTGCAGATAAGGGAAAGTATTGTTGTGCTTAATGGCCGAAACCACGATCACGTGCTAAACGATGTGTAAGCCGAGGAAGCCTGCAGCGACAAGTAAGGACATACGCTGCCACACCTCGCTTTTGATTGTGCAGCAGATGGTCCTGTGATAGAGTGAGGTTAAATGGGTGCAAGTGAAGAAGGGCAATCTGTTATGGTTTGTAGAGAAACAGGCGGGCCCTATCACACCTTGTAGAGCACTGGTGGTCAAACTTTTTTGCTAAAGAAACCAGTACTGACACTGCCGGGGCGGCAGCTCGGGCAGTATATGTTCCGGTCCTGTTATTCAACTGGTAGCCTATGTAAATTAGTATGTTATGAACCCCCGATACTCTAGCCGCAGTAAGGGCGCGATAGTTGGTCGCCAGCCCCCAAGTACTGATCGTTAGAAGTCGGCACCATTTGGAACACATTTCGTCTACTGTTCCAGGTTCCTGCCACCCTCAGCGACCCAGAAGTAGTGACACTGTAATTGCTAACGAAGTGGTGTTGTGGTGTCTGTGTGAGCGGATGATTAATTGATTCATAGCAATAATTGTACTTATATTTAAATGCATTATGCAATGTGAGACACGATTACAAATGTTTACTAGATGTTTTGAATTCTGTTTTTCTTCTACTAATTTTACTGTACCACAACAGCCTTAATTTAATTTCATGTTCCTTTTCATAAATCCGTACCGCATTCGAAGATGAGCGTCTCTGTAATGCGTCTACTCGCATCCATGTTATATTTGTGTCAAAATTTATAGTCCTACCAAAGAAGCTCACTGGTACAGATCGTGCACGCCCATGAGTTGTCAGTACCGGAAAACGAACAGTAAAACATCCCCCTCCTGCAGTGGTGGCGCTACTTAACCTCTCTGCCGTTAATATAAGCGACCAACTTAGCTCACAGCCGAATTCACCAACATCAATTGACATTGAGCACATGATAAAATATTACTATCTCTGTAAGTATTTTTGTTTGTTACTGAGTAGGTAAACAACCCCCTTAAGAAATCTTCAACGTTAGTTGATGTTTTTAGATTCAGTTATTAGTTGCTAGATGCATATCAACAACAAAATATGTCTCAGAAGAACGGGACGCACGAATCCGTTAATAGGATCTTGTTACTTCGCCCAGACGAAGTATTTCTGGTGCACTTCAATAAAGGTGATAGTCTCATGTTCCGTCACTTCAAACTCCATCGAAACTACGAAGTGCGTATGAAACACTGGTCTCAAATTGTCGCATTACGGCCGAATAATGTTTATATCTTGAAAATAGGGCAGTTACAGGATTATCTGGTGGTAAACCTGCCGTCGAGAGAAGTATTCTGACAACTGACCGAAAGCAGTGGTCACCCCCAATTGCTACAGCAATGTTGCATTGCCAGGGAAATGTAAACAAAATCACGTTGCCGTATTGGTCATGACAAACGCATGAAGCAGACGTCCTAAGCTCTCTCAAGCCGTCACTGAGCTTCTCTGCATGACAGTTAATCTGCCAACGAGACATATATGGTACACAGTATATACATTCGGTACGCTGTCAAGCCTGCTCTTCAAAGCGCTATCTGGCCTGTAGAGTGGTACGCTTATCTATGTGTAAAGCTAGAGGCAGCCGCTTAGCGCTCTCTCTCTCTCTCTCTCTCTCTCTCTCTCTGTGTGTGAGTGTGTGTGTGTGTGTGTGTGTGTGTGTGTGTGTGTGTGTGTGTGTGTGTGTAGGAGAGCGATCTTTTTAAGATCGATTTATCATAAAGTTATAACAAAGGTCATTCTATTTCCATACAGCTCCCAGCAGTGGAGTTTTTAGCTATGCGTATCTACGCTGCTACTGAATGTTTACTAATGTCAAATAGGTTGCGTCTATGTCTTATGTTCTGGAATTCAGCAAACGGTTTTCTTAATTCATCAAGAATTTATGAATGCATTCGACCCCCCCTCCCCCCCTCCCCCTCCGTCGGAGGTTCGAGTGCTCTCTCGGGTAAGCTTAAGCTTAGGAACTGATGACTTCAGCACTTTGGTCCTAAAAGACCTTACTACAAATTTCCAAATTTTTCCAAGGGATGATTTGGCCTTGAGGAGTTCTGGATCTTGAATATCACACGCTATCTCCTGAATATTGTTAATCAGCAGTGCCTTTGGTCGCAACTCAATAACCACGAAACAAATTTTGCTGCCACCTCTTTAAACATGAGGCAAATGAAATGGCAGCAACCACTTTGATAATGGTTCGGCGATTACCAATGATCCTATTTACATTTTTGATGATGTCGTAGGTTAGTGGTAAGATTATTGATCTTTCGACGCCCTCACGGCCATCTTGGACGTTTATGTCGCTTGCACATGTTTTGTTTTTGTACATACAGGATGATTCACGAAGATATGCAAACATTTTAATATGTTATTCTACAACTAAAACTAAAGAAAAAACTTTACATAAATATACATCCGCAAATGTTTAGTTAGGGAGTTACGGCTAATAAAAGATTTTGCCTAAAATTTAGCAACTTCGCTAATATGAAGCCATCGCAGAACTGTACGACGTCAGAGTAAAGCATGATTTCAATTTATTTTTTTGTTATTGGTGTGGTGAGTCTAATAAAACATGTCCCAGGCGTGTATCTGCAGTAGTTTTCTAGAACATCCAGAGAAGCAAAGAAATAATTTCGTAACTTTTTAATTTATTAACTACTTAGCCCAATTTGTTTTTTTTTAAATTCCAGACAATTGCACGAAGTTTTCAACAGAAGTTGTAGAGAATTTAATTTTGGAAAAATGATGGTAATAACGTTAAACTGAAAGTGTATGAATGCGTCACATATTATGCTTTTATTAAAACCATAGCACACGTGAAAACTAAAGCAGACAGACGTCTGGGACATATTTTATTAGATTCACCAGACCAACAATATCAAATTAAATGGAAATCGAGCTTTACTTTAACCTCATACAGTTTTGCGATGACTTCATATTAACGAAGTTGCTAAGTTTCATTCAAATTCTTATTAGCCGTAACTCCGTAACCAAACTTATGCGGGCCTATGTTTATATGAACTTTTTTTAGTTTTACTTGCAGTATGACATATTAAAATATTTGCATATCTTCGTGAATCACGCTATAGAGGATATACCAAAAGCAGCGTTCAGCCTTCCCAACAGACTGTTGCAATTCATTCCCTTGTTAAACCAAATTTAATTCAAATCTTCGTACCAGACGTTAAAAAGTCGGATCACACTAAAAGAAAGTGTATTCTTCTACACAGTTAACAATACAGTAAGCATCTAGTACTGCTCGCAATTTCAAAATAAACCAACGGAAAAAAATGCAAGCCCTTCAAGGAGTGTGTTCAGTGACACTAGTGCAGAATACGTGCACTCTGAGGGGTTGCAGTACTAGTCATTCATTTCTCACTGTCAACGGCGAACCGATGGCGCTCAGGAGCCTGTCTCTGCACCCTCTGTTTTGGCTCTACAGGCAGTACCTGTACAGATTTTAGAGGTGAACAGTGTTGCAACATTCATTTTAAGGTACAACCATGTCCCTCTGACGGGTACATACTCCTGTTGAACAGCTTCAGCCGTTTGAACAAGGTCACTTTGTGGGCCTGTGGGAAGCTGGATGGATGTATTGACGTATTGCTGCAGATTTTGGGCACAGTGTGTCGGTGGAGTGTTGCTGCTTTCAACAGTGATCTGTGTAACACACACTCCAGCTGCAGACCAGGTTCTGGACGTAGTACAGACGCGCACCAAGATCGACGTATTGTGCCAGCAACGGTGGCCAACCGATCATCATGCAGGGGCGAAATCAAGGCACATGTTCCAGCTGCTGTGTCGTCTGTGGGCCATTGGTAACCGTCTGCATGCAGCATGCTTAAGATCACGTGTGGCTCTGGCGAGGCCGCCCTGACACCACGACACCGCCAAGCCTGGGTACTCTGGTGTGAAAGAGTTGACTGGAGAGGTGGAATGGCGATCTGTTGTCTTCAGTGACGAGAGTATCTTCTGTAGTATGCGAGTGAAGGTGTATGGCTTAGGTCTGGTGAGCCGCCTATTCCAGAGTGCAGTCGCCCACGTCATCCAAGCCCTATCCCAGGCTTCATCGTGTGGAGCGCCATCAGTTACAACTCGCAGTCACATTCGGTGTTCCTGCAGGATCAAGTAATCAGTGCCCACTACACTGCACAGGCTGTTACGCCGTTTCTTCGACAGGAAGGTGATGTGCTTTTTCAGCAAGACAATCCACGTCCACATATGGCTGCATCGACGCAACGTGTTCCTCGCGTTGTAAAACAACTGGCCATGGCCAGCAAGATCACCAGATCTCCCACCAATTGAACACGTGTGTGGCGTTAAGAAGCGGGAACTTAGTTGTTCTCCAAGGCGTGCAAGAACCGTTGCCGAATTGCAACGAAAGGAGCAATTTTGTTGGGAGAATCTGTCACAGAATGTCATTCGGCTCCTTTACGATCGTTTGCCATCCGAATACACACGTGCATTGCCACCAGAGGGCGGTTCCGTATGTACTAATGCCACTGTTCGTGCAACCATTACTGTGACATGTTCACTTGTTACTACCTGTCACTTGTCAATAAAAGGACCATGTCCTTAAGGGCGTTGCTTTTTCTCCTGGCAGTGTATGCCAGGGCCAGGTACCCTGCTACCACAATTACGACAGCACTCGTGTACAGCACACGAAGTTGAACAGTTGTGCATATCCTATTGGTCAAACCTTGTGTATACTGAGCCCTGTGCGATAGAAGCGCAGGATGCTCAGACGTCATAAGACACATCCGTGGTAACAGAAGTAACTCATCCGTTGTACATCGACAGTTACATTGCAAAAAGATGTGAGTTTCAGTGGACAATCGATCGTCATATAGTTAGGATTTATAGAGTTTTTCCCTTGAATTGTGGACTAATAAGTTTCTGTGGAGGATTTGATATTTAAAAAGTGAAGGAGAACAAAGTGTTCCAAGATATCTGGTGTGTGTTATTGCATATCATCCGACTTTTCCTCCAAATATTGTGTTTGCCGACACTGATAACGCGAAATATGAAGCGTAGAATTACTGCGTAGATAGAAAGTTACATAACGAGGTATCTTTATGGCCAGCTGCTAATCTTCTTTACGCGTTGTTTTAGGGATAACCTGCAGCCGAGGAGCGAAACGCAGGGCTATCCTTAGCCAGCAACTTTTGCTAACTCTTGTACTCCACCCATTCATGGAATTCGAGAGTGTTACCTTTCTACAGTGTTTTAGAAGTGAAACAATCAGAGTCAGCTTTACTCAGTAACTCTTCCAAAAGTCTCGGCAGTTACTTTGACCGAAAATTGACTCGCGCATTTTGTTTTCAGCAATTTTTCCACTCGCAACATCAGGGGGTGGGAGGGGGTATTTTGTGCGCACGTTGTGAAAATATCGTACTCGATGCATGAAAATTAGAGAGACTACAAAATGAACGTAGTTGTATCCTTCTACAATAAAATGTTTTTGTGCTTAGTCTAACAGAACCAGAAAAGTCAAACTAGGAAATGAGAAGAGATTTCGGCATAAACGGTAATTATTGATTATAGCCAGTCACCTAGTAGCTGTAGTCAACTAGAAATTTTCATCACGGAAGTAAATACATGTTAGTAACAACATGGCAGTATAAAATCTAGTTTATTCAAAATAGCAAAATACCATGAGAATAGAAAATAATGCTTCATACATTTCAGAATGTCGATTATCTACCTCATCCCCCCAATTATTTCTTTTTCTTTTGAAGGCAAGACCTGTAGATTTTCTTCAAACATTGTGCACAAACATGCTCTTCCCCTCCGACACATTTATTAACTGTCTTCCTGCGCTGGAGGCAAAGATGACTTTTCTCCAGCGTATCATACATTGGAATGGTTGAGGCACAAATCTAGATCTTTATTATTTTACGTTTCCAAGATTTGACATCGTTATTCACTGCAGGGTTTGCTAGCCTTGCTCTCATGTGTGGTTCCACGAGCTGAGTCCCGAGGGTTTCGATAAAATTGAACCTTCGTGCTATAGGGTTCGCAACAAAAATTTTGTGAACAGTGTAGCTGTTTGCCATAACAATGTTTAGTATTCCGCTAAATACACAAAGAGACCGTCTCTCATCCTTCCGTTGTGTTGAGTAGACAGCGCATTTGTGATCCAATGTGTCAACGCATACGTTGGTAGCATTGTAAAAAAGGTTAATTCCAGATTTACCATTTTCATCCGTTCCTTCCCAGTGTTTCACAGAGAGTACAATATTCATAACCTCGTGCTTTTCACCCATGAAGAGAATAAGGTACTTTTATCAGCTATGGAGAATCCACAGAGTGAATCATTGAGGCGTTTTCGGTGGTGGGGAACTAAGGGTACAATCCCTTTGCCGGCCGCGGTGGTCTCGCGGTTCTAGGCGCTCAGTCCGGAACCGCGCGACTGCTACGGTCGTACGTTCGAATCCTGCCTCGGGCATGGATATGTGTGATGTCCTTAGGTTAGTTAGCTTTAAGTAGTTCTAAGCTCTAGGGGACTGATGACCACAGCTGTTAAGTCCCATAGTTCTCAGAGCCATTTGAACCATTTTTACAATCCTTTTAATTTCTCCACATGGTGCCTACATAGGTCAAGCCTCTTTTACCAAGGTCATTCACAGCCTCCGTTGAGCTAAAGCAGTTGTCAGCTGTCACATTTCGGTTGCTGCCCTGAAATGGGGCTGTTACCGTGAGCAATGCTTGAGTTGGGACCCGTAATTTTTTCAGCTTTTGTAACAGTTTTGCATCCGATCCTTTTCCATTGTACGTATAGGAACTGAACATGTAGCTGGTATGAGCATCAGCTAAGTTCATCAACTTTATGCCGTACTTTCCTGGCTTGTTTGGCTTACGTACACGGAATCTGCATAACCTCTTGAAGGAAGTAGAATTTCATCCACATCGTCTGGCAGTGTGCCAGAAACTTCGAGTAAGATTCCGAAATTGGAGCAACAGGGTTGCTTTTACGTGTCTACTTTCTTGTAGCAGCGTCATCAAACCCAAGTGCTTCTTTCATGGCCACAACGCGGCGAAAACACATGGCATCTCGAAAAATAGGATGCCCTTTACAACCGTGGGAAAAGAGAGACTGACTGTTTTCATGGTTGGATTTGTTTATTGAGGTCACTACCAATAGCCGAATGAACGCGTCCAATTCATCATTTGTTATATCCTAGTGGTTCCTTATGATGGACAAACTGACGCGTGACTTCCATTATCTCACCATCAGTGAAGTTTCCACGCATCCGACGCAGAAGTTTCATCGCCCAAGCTTTGCGCTGCATACCTACTGAGACCTGGTAAGTTACATCTCAAAATATTGTGAGCAGGAGGTTTCCCTCTCCTTTCTGGATCTGTGGCTTTCCATTCTATTCCAATTTTAGCTACACAGATTTTGTGGCGAAACACATTACCATAAGTAGCTGATTCATTATCCGATTCCTTTTCGTTTGTGATATAATCGGGATCCTCATCTGCCTGTCTATGTCCGAATCTAAAAATGCCGTTGCAGCAGGAGGCCATTGACTTTCGTTGTCCTTTTTATAAAACATACTTGTATCATTTTCTGTCACCCAGGGGTGTACTGGGCATTGCCAAAATGCGTTCGCCAGTCACGCAGGGGTGTACTGAGCATTGTCAAAATGAGTTGGCCAGAATCTGGTTCATTAACTACCGTGTTTTCCGCGTTGGACAGGTTTTAGATGTACTGTGTTGATCCACCTGCACAAAATACAATAACTCAAGGTGACAACATGTGTAAATTTATTTGGTGACACGTAGGTCAGATTAACCGAGATGACAAGTGGGTAGCAATGTCCCATAGCATTACTTTGAAATAGCTGAGGAAACATCCACTACACCAGCCTCTCAACAACTAACTGAAACGTTTTTGCATTGGCGCTCCGGGCCCTCGTGACCTCCAGTGTTGACAACAACCCCTGTAACTTCCTACGTGGCCCACAAAGGGATGCGTGTCATGGAAACGGTTAATGATTTCTTAATTCACATTCCGTAACTGTTTTAATTTTTCCAGCCACGCTTAACCCAAACATTTAAGTCTTAACAGTGAATGTAACTTTTCGCAACAAATGTCGTGTCTTAAGATTCAGGACCCGTCTTACACATCTAAGTAACTTTAAAAGTATGTTGTGAATGAAAATCAAAGACAGGTAACGAAATATGTATTTTGTTTAAATATTTTGTGGAGGTCATAAAGTACCGGTTTACTCGGTGTAAACATCACGAAAAATGCTTTTGTGTTGCTAAGGTTTTGCAAGATGTTTTCCGGTTCTGTACCCTACTTATACATCAGTGCGAAGTATCTTGTTAATAAAAGTTAAAGACATTTAACGTAGGTTTTTTTTGTTGTGACCACAATTAACCCCCCACCCCTCCCTCTTGGTATTAAGAGTTATGAAAAATGCATTAATATTGCTAGGGTCAAGTCACTGTGATGGCAGCAGCTCAGTTCTCACGAACGTAAAAGAACGCCCGTCCTTTATCACTGACGCATGTAGTGGTACGTGTCTGTTCGACCTGCCATACATAAAAAACGTTTCGAAGTACCAGAGTGCTTGTTTTTGTTGGAGAGTTGCCATGTGGATATTTCTCTAATTACAATTTCAGTTACGCTGTTCATTCTCTAGAAGGCAGCAGAAACCGGTGAAGTAAAGTATGTACTGACAACGTAATTTGGTACATTAGTTACAAATGTATATTAAATCACTATAAATGCAGTGAATGGTTTATTAAGAACAGCTAGCCTCGTCTTTGTGTTAAAGCCTCTCACTGCGTCGTAGCTTCTGTTCACCAGTTCATGAATTGATGTAACGCTACAAGTGTAATAATTAAAACAGTTCAGTTCCGAAACTTTATCGTTAATACGTCTTTCGGACGCAGATGCCTGGTAAAAAGCGTTGACCACTGGAAGGGGAAATACTGATAATGTATGCGTCGTGGGAGGCCGTAATCTGTGTTAGTAAACAAAGGAATGCCTGTTTACTCCTGCCGAAAGGTGAATCTCCACTGTTTACTGCGCAGTGAAGGCGTCAAGCTGAGCGGTAAACATGATAACAAGACGAACTGTTGACTCGAAACTAATTCGCAAACCGTTAACTACCTTCTTTATTGGTTTGCCAGAGGCCCTCGTGTCACCTCCAGATGATGTCTACGGAATGGATTAAAGCGTTGTTTCCTTTCATCTGAAATTTTACGAAATATTTCTTTTACGTGATTTAACGTCCAGAAGTACAGCGACCAATGTTTTATACTCTGTTACCAATTTTATTAAAGTAAAAAAAGAGGTACTATAAGATAGCTAAATCGTTGGATCAGTTCACGCAGAAAGCTCTTGGTCACAACCAAAACTTCGTTTGAGCTAATAAGAGCAATGGTTAAAGACTGAGGACTTCCGTTCAGGAGGAGAAACGATCGAATCCCCGTGAGGGCAATCGGGTTTAAGATTTCTGTGGTTCTTCTAATTATCTCTGGCAAATGCCAGAATGGTTCGTAATATAAGCCCACAGACAATTCCTGCTCCTAGTTCTCTCTTACCAAGATTGTTCCCGTCTCCGATGACTTTCATGTAGGACCTTACTGTACCGCTTTTGTTTCAAAATCCTTTTCAGTTGTGATTCAGTTATATTCAGTGTAATTACGCAGCAGGGCTTATGCAGCAACTACTTCTACACGTGATGCTTCCTTACATTTTCCCATCTCAAATTTCAGTTTACTTTTCCGGAACTTGTTCCGCGGGTATCACTAGATCGGAGACGAAGAACCCTCGCCTCCCCAGTCAGCTTCAGTCAAGTGCAGCGTATAATAGATGAGGGTCTTATCCCTGGGTGTTTGACAGTTCCTCGAGAGGAACGCGTACTTTGTGGCGCATCACCAACGGCAAAAGATAGGGAACGGATGTGTTCACCGTTCAGATGACTAAGATTAGTAAGTATTTCCAAGATAGTTGTGGGTACAGTACCGAAGCACAAGTAGATACAGACATGTGTCAGACTTTCAGCAGGCATACAAGTTGTCATATGAAGCCTTAAACGTATGAATCTGGTGTCTATGTAAAACAAGAGCGAAGTTTCAAGTCTTCCGTCTGCTTTATATAAGCATTTCAAACTCATCATTACAGATGCTGAGTGTGCCGACATATTTCTTTACGCCTTTTCCAGTGGAATTGCTTTAGCTGCTTGTGAAGTATGCCGTTGATTGTTTCCTTAACAGCATGATACAAAATTCCACAAAGCTCACTCATTTTCAAGACAATTCCTGAAACTACTGCGCTTTCCAATACCCATAACTTCACGAGGAAGTTACTGAACTCGGATTTGGAGAAACTGAATTCAAATCCCCCTTCAAGCATACAATTTCGGTTTTCGTAAATAGCTTAGGGGTCTTTCCTTTGAAAAGGCTACGGTCGATTTCCTCCTGTCTGTCCCTATCAGCCCGTACTCCGTCTTTAACGACCTTTACGTCAACGGGATTTTGAACACCAATATTCCTTCCTTCATTAATGTGCAATTGAAAAATTATGAGCCCAGTACAAGCAAAACGTCACGTTATCGTCTGACAGCCGCATGAAAAATTTCAACACGGACATAATCTACGACATAGCTTGCAAATGTCTCGTCTACATGGCTTGTATCCTTTTCATCACCAGCCGGGCATGCACCGAATTCGAATTGCTTATCGCGGAATAATTTCATTCACATTCCTTTAGTTATTTATTTTTACGACGCAGTCACGTGAGCATTTCACGATGCCGTAATTGCTTTCGACCAACCAGTGGTCAATTTCAGACTAACGGCACATACTGTAAGCTATTTCCGCCGCTTTGTCAATAGTATACAATAAAATTACGAGAAAATTATGAGAAAGGACAAGTTTACCACCGTCAAACGTAATAGTATTGTTGACAATACAATGGAAACTGCTTACAGCAAGCGCCTTTTGTCTGAAGATTATCACAGGTCAGTCGAAATCGGTTACGGCGTAGTGAAATGCTCATGTGATCTTGTTGTAAAAAGTACATAAAATAAAAGCACATAATTATTTAATCTCCAGGGGCAGTACGTAATTTTTCCAAAATTTTATTCGTATTAATCACCGATGGAGCTACGCTATATGGTATCAACAACATCCGTAACTTATCGCGTAACGGAACTCCATTTCCGTGGAGACACATTTCCAGCATAACTTCATTCAAACGTGTGCTGTGGCGTGGAACCATCAACAGTTGGTAACTGCACATAATGTTGTTGACAGAGATTCCTTTTGTTTACAAGATAACATTTTCCTTCTCTCTTCAAAACGACGGAGGCCCCCTGCACATTCTACGCCTCAGATAAAGCCAAGACATCGCCTCTACCGAGCAATGTGGCGCAGTGGACTCGCATTCGGGAGGGCGACGATTCAATCCCGCGTCCGGCCATCATGATTTAGATTTTCCGTGATATCCCTAAAATCGATCCAGCCAAATGCTGGGATGACTCTTTTGTAAGGGCACGGCCGACTTCCTTCCTCGTCCTTCCCTAATTGGATAAGACCAATGACCTCGCTATTTGGTCTCTTTCCCCAAAACAACCCAACACAACATCGCGTCCGACGAATCGATCGCTCTGGTAGAGTTCATTGACAAAGACCTTACTCAGCTGTAATTTTGTCTGTCCTGTTGGATGACAAGTCGGTAGAGAAAAATCAAACGTAAATAGAGTCAAATACTCGGTTTACAAACTATGCTGCCTCGTTTAAGTAGCCGGCTGGTGTGACCGAGCGGTTCTTAGTAGGCGCTTTAGTCTGGAACCGCGCGACCGCTGCGGTCGCAGGTTCGAATCCTACCTCGGGCATGGATGTTTGCGATGTCCTTAGGTTAGTTAGGTTTAAGTAATTCTAAGTACTAGTGGACTGATGACCTCAGAAGTTAAGTCCCATAGTGCTCAGAGCCAATTGAACCACCGTTTGAGTAAATGCTGGAATCCTCTACAGAACTACTCGTTATGTCGTTAAGTAATCAAGAAAGTTGAAAAAATTGTGTTACAGACACTGCCGGTATAGTTGAAAATTTAAGGTGCTGTAGAATATTAGTAAGTAAATTATTGATGTGGAAAGCCACTAAATATCTCTCTGCTTTTTATAATTTAATAAAATTGCATACATATATACAATGAGATGAGGTGACAAACGTTGTGAGATCTCCACCCCCCCCCCCCCCCAAAAAAAAGAAGAAAGAAAACATGTCGGACCTCCTTTTGCTCGGCATATTGTAGCAACTAGATGTGGCATGGACTCAACAAGTCGTTGGAACTACTCTGCAAAATTATTGAGCCATGCTGCCTCCATAGCCGTCCATAATTGTGAAAGTGCTGCGCATGCAGTCTTTTTTGCACAAAATGACGTCTCGATTATGGCCCACAAATGTTCGATGGGATTCATGCCGGGCGATCTGGGTAGTCAAATTATTCTCTCTAATCGTCCAGAATGTTCATCAAAGCGATCGCAAACAATTGTGACATGGCGCATTGTCATCCATGAAAAAATCCATCGTTGTTTCGCTGCAAGTGGTCTCCAAGTAGCCGAACACAACCATTTCCAGTCAATGATCGGTTCATCGGACGAGAGGCCCCAGTCCATTCCATGTAAACACAGCCCACATCACTTGCACAGTGCCTTGTTAACAGTTTGGGTACATGGCTTCGTGGAGCCTGTGCCACACTTGAACCCTGTCATCAGCTTTTACCAACTGAAAACGGGACTCATCTCACGAGGCCACGGTTTTTCAATCGCCTTGGGTCCGATTGATATGGTCACGAGCCCAGGAGAGGCGCTGCAGGCGATGTCGCCTAATTTCGCTCCACGGCGGTTATTTCACACATTGTATCTTGTCTATTAGCACTGACAACTTTGCGCAAACACTGTTGCTCTTGGTCGTTAAGTGAAAGCCGCCGGGCAAATGCGTTGCCCATGGTGAGAGGTAATGATTGAAACCTGGTATTCTTGGCACTCTCTTTTTCGCTGTCGATCTCGGCATACTGAATTCCCAAACGATTTCCGACACTGAATGTCCCGTGCCTCCAGCTCCAAGAACAATTCCGCGTTCAAAATCTATTAATTCCCGACGCGCGACCATAATCAACGTCGGAATCCTTTTCACATGGTTCACCTGTGTAGAAATGATAGCTCGGCCAATGCACAGCCCTTTTATACCTTGTTTACGCGATACCAATGCATATCGTTCTCCCATGACTTTTGTCACCTCAGTGTAACTGCCATACTTCTAACCCCCACTTTCACTGAAAAGAGGGCATTGTTAATGCGAACATTTTGATTTGAAGCAGTCTGTAGTTTGACTTTGGGGATGCTTTTCCCATTCGTCCTGAAACCTCTTGATTATATACGAGACAACAACGGAGCATTACTCTTGCACTTACTATTAGCGCTCTTTCTAACTGGGTAGAGATTCTGTTGACAGTCGAAGTACAGAGCTAAGGGAAATAGCAAAGAATGAGAATATTAAACCTGCACACGGACTTTGTCCGTAGAAAATACAAAGTAAATAAATAACCAAAGGAACAGTGCTTGAAGGTAGGAAGTAGCAAAATACATTAAATTTAGGTGTGAACGTAAATTATTGAAGCGGACACACAATCAGAACCAATGTCAAAAAGAGAGTTATTAGGAAGGAACGATAGTATTTCGGATAATGTTTGGAGAGGGTTTTGCAGAGAAGCAGAGGTCTACTACATCGGAATATGCCCACAGGATGTTTCCAAATCACTCATCAGATTACATTTAACAGGTAAACAGTTGCAATGAGAGCACCGCTGACAGCAAACTAAACGGTATGTTCACTGGCGCTAGCCACTCCCGACCATTTGCCACCGCTCATTCACCTTCATACACTGTGCAATACTGTCTTAACTGCCTATTTTGAAACATATGTACAAATGTCGGTCTAAAATTAATGCACAAGTAGTTCAATAATGTTGAGAGGTGCTAAATGAAACTTAGTAAGTAGAAACATTTATCTTCTATTGCACAAGTGGTACATAACTTTCGTTTCCTATTATTTCAGGTAAGCTAACACGGACGATCAACGTTTTGCCGTTCTACGCCAACGATTACTGGTTATATTCCTGCACAGAAGTGAAAATATCTCAGGAACATCCATTCATAGTAAGCTGTTATCGGATCAACTCAGTAAATTAGAGAAATGTGCTTCAGAGACTTCATCATAGTGAAACCAACCATATTCAGTTATGCCAAAAACCATCACGAATTTGAACGATGTTACTCTTCGACTCGGGCAATGATGCACGATGTGTTAAGATCAAAGAAATCACACAGACAATGAGCGCTGGACCACCGTAAGGCAATACCGCACGCTGCACACACGTCGGTTAAGGAGGCTGGCCAATTGGGATGAACCGATATCCCACAAATGTGGCATCATCGTCTTGATTCTATCTCTTGAATGCGTGCTATAGAGCATTAATTTTTGCCTAACTTTAGTAAACAGTAAAGACGTTTCTATGTCAAGCAGGGTTCCACAGACAATCCCGTAAGATGGTACTCAAAAAACAAAAGAATAGATTAGTCACAGCAGTACGATGTAGGTTTTCTGCACTGCTGCCGTCACATTTTTGTATGCGACCAGTGGCTAGAAAGTGGGTTTTTTTTATACTTTGCCCACATTTCACTGTATGCATACGGCATTATTTTCTGTGTTGCGTTATTCTTTCTTGATTTACAGAAGAGTTAAAGGTTTGAAACGAAAAACTGAAAGCAGAATAAAACAGCAATGCTCAACAGTTGATATTTACGATGTTAAGAATCATAAAGGTATGACAAAAAGATTTAATTCAACAGATATGAAACATGTTTTTCTTTTTGTGATACTGCAGGTGTGTGTGTGGTATTAGATGTTTCAGATTTACAGAAGTATATGATAAATGAGAGTAGTCGTGATGAGTAGAAGCAAACTTCCTCACTTTTGTAGTCAAAAATGGGAGATATTAATTTTTTCTGATGTTCTATTCCTTGCGTTATCTGTGAAAGCTTTGCTTCAGTACAGCTATGTGAATTACTGCGGTTTCGCTATGTAATCAGTCACGCGTGGTTGCTGATGGCCTCGTTTTTCTGTAGAAAATACAGCGATCAGTCATTTAGGAATAGCAAGGCGATTCACATTGGGAACAAACAAACTCCTTGTCCCCTTCGAAGGCCCAAGGGATGTCGACCGACCGTCGTGACATCCTCTCCCTTGAGGTGTCCCGCAGACGCGGTATGAGGGGAGGCAGGGCTGTGGCTGTCGTCAACACGCCACTGTCCCGACCATTTTGCGGACTTTCCAGCCGTGGAGCCGCTGGTTCTCATTCTAGTAGCTCCAGGGTTGGCATCACGAGTGCATTCCGTACCAGTCCTCCCAGCGAGGACAAATCCTTGGCGGTACCGGGAATTGAAGGCCGGTACCCCGCATGGTTGTCATCCAAACTGGCCACTCAGCTACGAAGGCGGACACTGAGAATGTTAGGTCCGCCTTTTATGAACGTCAAGAGCCGAGGTAGAACGCTGTGATGTGGTGGAGCTCGGTCACGGAGATTAGCGATTCGAATTGTCGCGATAAAAGGAATTTAACCGCAACAGTTCATTGGCAGATGGAGGCGACGTAGCGGTGCTCGGTTCCTGATCATCTGGTGTTCTATGGTGGTAAGTGGTCTGACTGACTAAAGGCGTAAGAAGCTAGTGGTGATCAGTCCATTGACTGGGTGCAAGAGGCTCGGCAGTTTTCTCTACGCTTTTCCAGCTGTACTGGGCTTCACTGCCTGTTAATCTTTGGTCCAATATCGGGAGAAACAACAAGGTAAAGACTAACCACAGCCGTATGTACGCTTCAGCTGCGCATCGGCTGCATTTTCTACATAATGGAAATGGCAATACTAGAGCACATGCACTACGACATTAGTAATAAACCAATCCTTGATCCGTGTTGCCCTATTAGTTGGCGATTTACCTTGGAGTAGTAGTAGTAGTAGTAGTAGTAGTAGTAGTAGTTGTTGTTGTTGTTGTCTTCAGTCCTAAGACTGGTTTGATGAAGCTCTCCATGCTGCTCTATCCTGTGCAAGCTTCTTCATCTCCCAGTACCTACTGCAGCCTACATCCTTCTGAATCTGCTTAGTGTATTCATCTCTTGGTCTCCCTCTACGATTTTTACCCTCCACGTTGCCCTCCAATACTAAATTGGCGATCCCTTGATGCCTCAGATCATGTCCTACCAATCGGCCCCTTCTTCTAGTCAAGATGAGCCACAAACTTCTCTTCTCCCCAATTCTATTCAATACCTCCTAATTAGTTACGTGATCTACCCATCTAACTTCAGCATTCTTCTGTAGCACCACATTTCGAAAGCTTCTAGCCTCTTCTTGTCTAAACTATTTATCGTCCACGTTTCACTTCCATACATGGTTACACTCCATACAAATACTTTCAGAAACGACTTCCTGACATTTAAATCTATACTCTATGTTAATTTTTTCTTTTTCAGAAACGCTTTCCTTGCCATTGCCATCATCAGTTATTTTGCTCCCCAAATAGCAAAACTCCTTTACTACGTTAAGTGTATCATTTCCTAATCTAATTCCTCTTAGCATCACCCGACTTAATTCGACTACATTCCATTATCCTCGTTTTGCTTTTGTTGATGTTCATCTTATACCCTCCTTTCAAGACACTACCGTAGAGTAAGCGCCCAAAAGAAACAAAGATAATCTCTACCACAAATTTAAAAAAAAATAACGTAAGAAATGTCTAATAATTAATGGGAGTCTAGTGACTGTACCATCACTTCTAATAGTGAAAGACTTGTGGAGAAGACCAGTGGGCAGTTTTTAAAGAGACTACATAATGCACGGTCTAGCCCAAGACCTGGTGCCGGACAACTGCACCACAAGGAAGCGCTGCTTCTCTTGGTGCAATTAAGAGGAGAATTTAATCGAAGAACGGAAGCCGTAAGCACAGGAAAAGTGGTCAGCATACCGCCAAGCCTGCAACGCCATTTCCGCCAGCAATTACAATTGACGGTAATGACATGAAATCATCGTATGGCATTATTGGTCGGTTGACCCTCGTCTGAGGTAATCCGACCGCCTTGTGCAAGTCTGGCCAACGCCTACGTTCCATGCCGTCGTGCAACACACGGTCACAGATGACAGGTGGCAACACTAGCGGTGGAGAGTATGTAAAGCTTGTCAGGAGAGGGGTGGGCGCAGAGGGGGGGGTGGGGGGGGGAGGAGATTGTTCGGATTATGTAATGCGGAAACGGAGCGATATATCTGACGTCCAAAAGGGTATGATCATTGGCTTTGAGGTCAAGGGTGGAAGCATACCTGAAACCTCTAGGCACGTAAACTGATCGCGTCCAACTGTGGCTGAGTATAGCTACATGGAAAAAATGGCCAGGAAACAACCCGGGGACCCTGCGATCCAGAGGTCGCTACACTAACCCCTAGACCACGAGCTGCGGACCTTGCAAGTTATAGTGTACCTATTTACATTACCTGTCTCAAAGTGCATGTAGAAGTTTTCCTAAAAGTGCATCAATGGGTGATTCCCTGGGTGAGAGACCCTGTAAAAGCAGGTGGAGAAACATCCCCCATACAAAAATCCCAGCACGACAACTAGCCCAGAGACGCGGAACGCACATAAGACAGTATGCGAGAAAAATAAGGTAATTGAGAATACTGGAAAGTCATCTCACGAATATACTCTGTAATTTCTTGCGTCTGTTTTACAGTAAAAACATTAACATCTGGAAGCTACAGAATGAATGAGTGGTGAATCTGTGAGAAATGTACTGTCGAGGACAATCGTGTTTTTTGTGGACCAGGACAGAAAGATTGCGTGCAGTCATACCTTCTGGGAGACAGTATTAGCGAACATCTTACAGCTCGCACTGGGCGAATTACCACCAGAGAGTAATGTTATTCTTATACACTGATCAGCCAGAGCATTGTGACCTTAGACTTACTATCGATGTAATCCCTTTGGGGCGATAGCAGCGTCATGTGACAAAAAATGACTGCTAGTCATCCACACGCACGGTTCATGTATTGTCTGTGAACGTGCTGTCCGCGTGTAGAATGGGAAAGGCGCGCGATGTATCTCAGTCTGACGGGGAGCAGATTGCGATGGACAGGAGGATCGGGACGAGAGTTACGGAGACTGCACGACTTATCGTGTGTTCGAGGACTGCTGTGGTGAGTTTCTTCAACACGTGGCGACCCAAAGTGAAACCACGTCCAGATGTTAGGGTTTGTGAGGCCATCCCTCATGACAGGTGTGGGCAGTCTGGTAAAACAGGACATGCGGCGAACTGTGGCGGAACTAACTTCAGACTTTAGAAATGGGCAGGGTACAGGTTTGTCTGAACACACAGTGTACCGAACACTCCTAACGATGGACCTCCGCAACCGACGACCCATGCATGTGCCAAAATTAACACCACGACATGGGCAACTACGACAGAAATGGGCGCATGACCATCGGCACGGGGCGTTGGCGCAGTGGCAGAGCGTTGTTTGGTCTGATTAATCTCGATACTTTCTCCATCACGCCGATGGGAGGGCGCAAAACCGTTGTCTTCCAGGGGAACAGCTGCTTGACACCAGTACTGCAGGACGGAGACAAGCCTGTGGGGGCTCCATTATGCTCTGGGCAACATTCACGTGGCTATCCATGGGTCCAATGGAGCTCGGTGCAAGGCAACATGACGGCCAAGGGGTATCGTACACTGGTTGCAGACCACATACACTGCTTCATGACGATCATTTTTCACGAAGGCAGCGGCATTTTTCAAAAAGATAATGCGCCATGTCACAAGGCCATGAATGTGATGTAGCTGGTAAGGAACTCAATGGCGAGATCCAATTGATGTACCGGCTCCTCAGTTCGCCATATCTGGATCCGATGGAACACATCTGGGATGTGATCGAATATGGCGTCAGAGCCCATCGCTCCCCTCCCCAGAATTTACGGGAATTACGTGACTTGAGTGTACAGAAATGGTGCCAACTTCCAGCGACCTACCAAGGCCTTATTGCTTCCACGCCACGACGCGTTGCCGCTGTTATCCGTGCCAAAGGTGGGCATAAAGGCTGTTACGTAGATGGTCATAATGTTCTGACTGATCAGTGTACATCTGTCTGTGGTCTACTTCTTGAAACAATATTTCCAGAATGTCATTTACAAATTGATGTTGACTTGAGCCGGCCGGTGTGACCGAGCCGTTCTAGGCGCTTCATTCTGGAACCGCGCAACCACTACGGTCACAGGTTCGAATCCTGCCTCGGGCATGGATGTGTGTGATGTCCTTAGGTTAGGTACGTTTAAGTAGTTCTAAGTTCTATGGGACTGATGACCACCGATGCTACGTCCCATAGTGCTCAGAGCCATTTGAACCAATTTTTTGTTGTTGTTGACTTGACTAATGCACACATTATTACAGCGTGCGACGGACTGCTCGTTAAACCACTGCGCTTGGGCCTTACATTTCCACTGTCAGACCTTCAGCCTTCGTTAATAATCTGGGGCTCAACCTCGGTAGAAAGCTAACTTGTTCGACCTAAATAAACAAAGCACTCAAAGCCTGATAGTGCCATAAATACAATGTACATTCACCGCATTTTTCACCATCAGCCTACTAGCTTACGTAACTCCAGCTTTGACCTTAAGTACAGCTGGGTGTCCATTAAGGCAGTGAAGCTGCATTTGGTAGGAGAGGAGTTCAAATCAGGTTGCGTCAAAAACTGATTTACGTTTCTCTTAATTGCTTGAAGTGAATGATGGGATGGGTTCTTGAAAGAGCAGTGCTGATTTGCTTCCGTTGTTGGCTAATCCGAGCTAGTGCTCCACCTGTAACGAGGTCGCCGACGACGGAACTATATAGACTCGCTCTTTCTTTGTAAAATTTTTAGCAAGCTATTTTTGTGATTCCCTAGGACTGATAGTAATAACTGAAACACAGTAAGAAAAATAAGAACAAGTGCTAAGACTTCAGAGCACAGATTTTCATGTATATAGGTACGAAACGAAACTGTCATGCGGCAAACAAATTACATAAAATTTAGCAAAGGTACAGCTCATATTTTAAAGTACGGGATATCTTGATAACCCGATATAAACTGGACGTGAGTATATTCCATTGGAGGTGAATTTCCGAGTACTGGATCTTGCTATGCAAGTCTTCGACGTCGTATTTGTTTTTCTGGATGTTCCCCACAAAATCTTGTGGTGTGGTTTAGCTTTTTCTGTCCTTGAGCCCCTAACAACATACGTTAATTTAACGCAAAAACTTTTGAGTACGTAAAGTGCAACTGGTTGACTGATTCTTCTATTACTCAGATTAACAGGCCATATCCATGTCGGTGCCTTTGAGTAGCTCATTTGCATTCTTTACATCGTAAAAGCGCTTTGCACTTTAAAAAAAATTACAAGTAGTACCCAAAGCCGATCAAGTTAATAGTTTAATGTATATTTGTCAGACAGAGATAAGTGTCCTTCCCAAGAAGAGTCTGAGTTGAAGGCAAAGTTTCGCGGAACACAGTTATTGGGTTCGTGCTGAAATTTTGAGCTGTTATAAATCTGAGATACCCGCGATATGAAAATAAATCAATAACACATTTTCTCTTATTATGCCACGACTGTCTCGATGTTTGGGTATTTCCCTAGACCACGTCCAAACAAATCTGCTTCTTTAAAGTGCAACATGTAATGAAGCCGCGTTTGAGAAAACGTCCTCCATGTATAAGAAGTTACACTGGAAGATTTGTGAATACGGAACAAAGTGCGCCAGTTAGGCTGAGTGTGGGGAGGTGGGTGTGGAATCCCGTCTCGCGCAGCTCTTGTGCACTGGCGTTGCAGCACGACGTGAGGCAGTATTGTCGGTACTTTTGCGGAGCTTTACGGTCGCAGAGCGTCATTGTTGTCGGCGATAAATCTCAGAATTTATGGTTACGTTCCTGGGAAGCAATCCTTTGTACATGTCGCCTCCTTTATGACACAAGACCGTAACATCTAAAAACTATTGTTGGAGCTTCGTCAATCCTTTCTTTTCTTGAGATGTACCACTTTTCATCTCCGACGAAAACTCCGAACGAATACATGCGATGGATGTTACTCACGAGGTAGCGGATGACACGCAAGCAGATGCACGCTACTGATCATGTCTTCATTATTTATACATGTAATACTTGCTATACATAACTAGGATGTTAATCGCGCGGGAAGAATAACAGTTAAAACGCCTGTGTTAGGAAGATTTGCTTTTTAAATGTCTGTGTTCGCGCTGTAATTAATCTAATCTCGTCCTTCTGATCCCAGCAGGAACGACCACAGAAGATTGTAATATATGCCTAGATTTATTTAAAGCTACTTCTTGAAACTTTACAAGTAGGCTTTTTAGTGATGGTTTGCATCTGTCTTCAAGTGTGTGCCAGTTCAGTCTTTTCAGCATGTACGCGCCATTCTCTAGTGGATTAAACAAATCTGTGACCAGTCATGCCAGCCAGGGGAGTCATTTACTATGTGGCTATTAATTTTAGGATGGCACTCCTCTCGCAGAAGTTAAGAAGGTGAACAAAGGCGTATGCAGAAGATTTAGTTGAAGTCATGGACATAATTGATGAAATTACTCCGTCATTATTTAGTTCTAACTCAGATGACAATTTACCAGCGGAGTCTGCAAGTGAAAGAAATTCATGAACATGATCTTCCACCATTGGTGAAGACAGGAAGAAAAGTTCTATATAGACATTCAGCTAATGAGGCAGGCTACACAGGTGTAAAAACCAGTCAACAATGCACCTCCAGCCCTGTTATTGCAATAACTGACACAGATGTTTGATACTGCAGTGAAATACGTGTAACACCAGGAATCTCCGAAGATGAAAACCCTACAAAAAATGTTAATGATATTGTTTGGGGGTGGGGCTTTCAGTTGTGGGAAAAGACATGGAACATTATACTTTATACACACCAATTTTTGTGTAAAAACTTTTGTTATACTAAATCTCCAAGACTAGACATCCTTCCATTGCTTCAGATATTTTGTACTAACGATTTTTTAAAGTATGAGACGCAGCAATCTAACTTACACGTCAAACACGTCCTAGAAAATCATTCAGTCAGTGTCAATTCACCACTGAGAAAATGGACTGTTTTCACCAAAATTGAAGTTGGACGATATTTAGGAGGTGTGTATGTCACTGAATGTGAAGCCAAAGATTCCAAATTATTGGTCGAAAAATTTCCTACATCAAAACCCAATGTCACGAAATCATTTTGAATTGCTGTTATGTGAGTAGCATTTTCTCGATGACATAAAGTGCCCTCGAGGAGACAGTTTGTTACAACTTCAACCACTTATTGAGAAATTACTGAAAAATTTCAAAGTGCTGTGGTGCCAGGCAAAGAAGTTTGCATTGATGAAATATTTGTGCCGTTTCGAGGAGGAATAAGTTGTATTCAGTACGTAAAGAAGAAGCGCCATAATTTCGGAATAAAGTTATTAATTTCGAAATAAAGTTATTTAAACTCTGTCGCAAGGCTGTCTACACCTAGAATCAGAAAGAGTGCTGTTGTTATGAGCTTTATGAATAATTTACTGAAGGAAAGATTTCATGCACAGAATTTTTACACAAGTGTCCATCTAGCTCACCAACTTCTTGAACGATCAAAATATTTAGTTGGCATTCTTAGATCAAATAGAAAACTCAACCATCAAATGTTGTACAGGTGAATCTGAGGAAGCACGAACACGTAGCAAAAGAAAGTAGCATAGATGTAGCAGGGACATGGAAAGATAAGCGGGATGTGTTATGTCAAGTCTGTTCATGGCGCAGGAGAATAAGAGATCCAAATCAAAAGATACATAAAGAAAAAAAACAGCAATGATAATTGACTATGATCAGTCAAAGTCGTTTATAGATCTCTCTGACCAGATAAAGTCTACTCTGACTAAGTCGGGTTGCGAAATGGTACAGGAAACTACCAGTTGAATTGATGACAGGGTCAGCGCCGACAAACGCTGACGTCGTTTACCGATACACCAACAATAAGAACGTCTCAGTGACTGGATTCAAAGTGGAGACGACTTTGAAACTGCTGCGCACAGAAGATGCAGATGAGCTTGAGACATCTTTCATTAAAGCCATCGCATTGCCTTCAGATTTCGCACTTGAGAACGTGGGGACAGGCAGACGGTGTATATTGTGCTGTGTGCAGACGGTGTATATTGTGCTGTGTGAATGAGAGCCAAATATCAAGAAATGCAAACAAACTACACGGAAATGTATGAATTGTGACTCATTTTTTTGTGCAGAATGTATTTTCGTAAACCAAAGTGCAAATAAGTGCTACAGGTACAAAAGGGCCACTACACAAATATTATCAACTTAATTGTGGTCACAATTCCGGTTGGAGAATGTAAATAAAAACCGTGTGTAACTTATATTCTACGGTGTAAGATGTATGTAAAAGTAAATAATGAACAAATTATACAAAGAAAGTCCAAGATGACAAAGTCCATAAATTGTATGTAACTCACAGTTACAGGTGCCTATAACATTTCTTCATCTCTTGAAAACTGTAGGCCACGAACATGATTTGTGAGTTACCACGGAATTTTAAACGAAAATATGCCATTGAGTTGCATTTACTTCATGAGGCAGTCAGTGTGTAAAGCACCTTGTTATATTTAATGCACCGCAACGTTCGGCGTCAGAGGCGGAATGTTTGGGGAGCACCTGTCTGTGGCGAGTGACTGCCACGCCTGGGTGGTCTCAAGCTGGTTTCCACCAATGCGCTGTCACGCGTTTTTGAAGTTACGTGTATACAATTTGTCTAAGTAAGAGGTTAAGATAACTGACGCTCTGGTACGTACAGTTTTCATTTTCTCATCCCGTTTTAGTACTGCTGACTAATGACACTTCTTGGTATACCCTTCAGGGTCTACAGTTTTTAGTTGGTTTGGTTTTACCTCTTTTACCTATCTGACGTATGCTACTGTCACGCAGATTTTCAACCACAACAAAGTCACAGACCCTGAAGCTGAAAACTCTCCTTTTCTCGTTCCACATAGTTTACGTGAATTTGCATGGGAACGAGGGACTGATGACTCTTTAAAGTCATAAAAATCTTCTTCATATCTGGACCCAAAAATAAAAAATCACCATCCTAATTTTCACAAATCTAGAGTGAAACGGTGAAGTTAAATTTTATGCAGAAAAAGGGGCCGTTTTTCTGTGGATCTTCCATTCTTACTCAGTAAAAACATTACGTGATTTTCGAGAGTAACAACAGCTGCACATGATAGGAATATTATGTATAAAATTAGCATCCCTGTGCATATATAAGGGGGGGAGGGGGAGGGAGAGGGAGGGAGGGAGAGAGAGAGAGAGAGAGAGAGAGAGAGAGAGAGAGAGAGAGAGAGAGAGAGAGAGAGGAGAGAGAGAGGGGGGGGAGGGGGTGAAACTCTGCATCGATCGGTCAAGGACAAGAGAAGAAGGATATTAGTTAACCATTGTAAAATTTGAGATTGCAGTAGAGTATAAAAGTGGACAGTTCGTACTAAATTTGGTATGTAACTGACCATTAGGGAACTAATAAAAATAATCAACTAACACATAACATATAAATTATGACTTCTTCAGAATAAATTTTGGCGTAGTAAATTTGCCATGGTTTAGTAGCAGCACAAGATTCAAGGTTTTCCCCTATTTAGTGCTAGAGTGTTAACGAACCATTTCGATATTTGCTTACAATGGCATAGGATCGGAATTCCCAAAGGTTTCCTGCAACGGAACACTTTGAGAATCCTGGTGCTTTGATGGAACAATTTGTTTATTTTGAAGGTTAAAAGATTTTTAAAAAATTAGAAAAATTGGTTTTCTGTGATTATCTCTATTGTAAATCATAACTAGTAACGTAGAAAGCATAATAAAATTTTCACACAATAACTATTATCGTCAGAATGTCGGAAACACGCTATTTCATTAGCAGTTCTTGATGGAGCAGTTATTCACTTCTTGCGGAACACAGTCTGGGAAACCCTGATTTAGGAACACCATGGAAAAGGTCGATCAGAATGACTGTACGGAGCCATGCAACCCTTGAATACGCCCCCCTGTACAAGTGTTTCCGTGTTTCGTTGGTAAAAGGCCACAGTACGGATCCAAAGATCTTGAGTTTGATCTGCGGTCAGTTCTGGGATTTTTATCTCACTCTTCTTTCACGTCAGGCAATGTAAGTTAACGTGAAAAATGACGAGCTGCACCGTCGTTCGGTGCCCATGGTGAACTGTAAGTCGTCTGATAACTAACTGGCTGGGTAAGGTCTGAGGAAGGTGTCCGGATATAAACTGCATTACGGCCGTTCCAAGTGAAGTACTGAGGTGTTACAAAGAACTTTGAGGTGGATGAGAGCTATAACACGCAAGCACGCACGCTCAATCTCTCTCTCTCTCTCTCTCTCTCTCTCTCTCTCTCTCTCTCTCTCTCACCCACCCAATGCGCTGTGTCGAACACTCTCTTAAAAAGGCAAGAGAAAAAAAATACTATACGTAAAGACCACTGTCACCATTTAGTTACAGTCCACAACACATCACTGACCCAATGTCTTTGTTGGGCGTCGAAAAAAGAGTAGTGTGGAACACTGGACGGCAGAGCAGTGGCCGCACGCGCTGTCAGGACAAGCTCACCAGCTCGACGGCGATCATGACGATCCTGACGGACTGCAGGTGTCTGGTGGTGGTGGCGGGCCGCATCTCTACAGCAGCGACGCCAGTGGAGGGGAGCGATGCGTAGACGGCGCGTCCTGTCGGGCGACTGGCTGTTGAGGCACGGCCGCGGCCAGAGCCAGGAGCTGTGGCGGCGGCGGCGGCGGGCGGCGCGCGCATCGCTGCGAGGTGTTCCGCGAACTGGGTCAGCGCTCGCCGGCTCCTCCCGTCTGCGAGGCCGCGGGCCGCGCCAGCGCCAGCGCAGATTTTCCCGCGGATTGGTGTGCACACGGCGGGCGCTGAGTCACCTTGACCCGGCCCGCGCGCGCGCTCACGCAACGTCCGCGAAGAGCGACACCCGCGCACGTATGCCGTCTGCCTGTCGGAAGCAAATGCGAACCATGCGGCTCTGAACGCTAACGCAGCCGTACCCTACCACTACTACTGTAGAGCGGCGCCTCGTCAACGCTGCCGGCGTGTTCACAACTTGTGCTGATTTCCACTGAAGCGCCAAAGAAACTGGTATAGGCAAACATATTCAAACACAGAGACATGTAAACAGGCAGAATACGGCGCTGGGGTCGGCAACGTCTGTATAAGACAAGTGTCTGTCGTAGTTGCTAGATCGCTTACTCCTGCTACAATGACAGGTTATCAAGATTTAAGGTGGGAAACCACATTACGAGGCTGTTTGACACTGACTTTTTGGGATATGTTTTGGGGGGAAGAGTTAATTACAATTTAATCAAATTTGGACAGCGTTTCATTCATACATCGAACAGCTTTTGTGATTTTTTTAAAAACAATTTCAGCCAAAAATAACAAAGTTAACCTTTGGCGTCTGCTAAATGTTGAGAGTATAGTTCTCCAACTGCGTGCAGTGTAGCCATTCCGATTTTAATCTGAAATCAAAAAGATTTTCATTTTACATTAATAACTTATTTTCTAAGAATATGAACCTCGATGCAGGTGAAAATAATGAAAATTAAAAATATTGCTGGCTTTAAAACAATATACACTACTGACCATTAAAATTGCTACCCCAAGAAGAAATGCAGACGATAAACGGGTATTCATTGGATAAATATATTATACTAGAACTGACATTTGATTACATTTTCACGCAATTTCGGGGCATAGATCCTGAGAACTCAGTAGCCAGAGCAACCACCTCTGTTAACGGCCATGATACGCCTGGCAATTGAGTCAAACAGAGCTTGGATGGCGTGTACAGGTACAACTGCCCATGCAGCTTCAACGCGATACCACAGTTCATCAAGAGTAGTGACTGGCGTATTGTGAAGAGCCAGTTGCTCGGTCAACATTGACCAGACGTTTTCAATTGGTGAGAGATCTGGAGAATGTGCTGGCCAGGGCAGCAGTCGAACATCATCTGTATCAAGAAAGGTCCGTACAGGACAGGCAACATGCGGTCGTGCATTATCCTGCTGAAATGTAGGGTTTCGCAGGGATCGAATCAAGGGTAGAGCCACGGGTCGTAACACATCTGAAATGTAACGTCCACTGTTCAAAGTGCCGTCAATGCGAACAAGAGGTGACCAAGACGTGTAACCAATGGCACTCCATACCATCACGCCAGGTGATACGCCAGTATGGTGATGAAGAAAACACGCTTCCAATGTGCGTTCACCGCGATGCCGCCAAACACGGATGCGACGATCATGATACTGTAAACAGAACCTGGATTCATCCGACAAAATGACCTTAGCGGCCGTGCGGTTCCAGACTGTAGCGCCTAGAACCGCTCGGCCACTCCGGCCGGTGGCACGCATTTCTCAAGTTATTGTGATATAATTAAAAATGTTTGCCGTGCAAGATGTACAATTCATATTATTGTTCATGGCTCGATATTAATGTTTATCTGAGACGTGACGATTTTCGATCTCGTGTGTCATGTTGGGACGGTTACTGGAAGACAACGTGGACTGGATTGACTCTGATTGCAAGTTTCAAGTGAAAGAAAAATGTGTGGTTAACTGTGTGAATATCAGGAGCATAGTTACTTTCTAGTTTCGGATGTCGCACTTAGACCTTTCTAAACGTAAACGCCGATATTCGGTTACGCTGACGCTCGTGTAATGAATGAAGGAACTGCTTGTACCAGCTGGAAGGACTGTGGTGTTTGTCGACTTGTGCAGCACTTTTTGAATAGTGAACTTTATGTGTGTTGTGTCATGCACTTATCTGATTTGGATAATATTACTTCGACAATAACCTTAGTACGTCACAACGGATTGCGCGATCGTAAGGCAAGTAACTGACTACATCAGCTGTGGAGTGATGGTATTTGTGAACAGTGCAGTCCAACACTGTATGTGTGTTTAACAGAATGTACTGAATTCTACATTAAGTTGGTATTGTTTGTGTAAGTGCCTCCGCCCCCCTTTTAGATAGTAATTATTATAGGATACGTCGAAGCAGCCAGTGCAAAGAGAGAAGAGCAACGGCTGCGCGAAAATCAGGTAGGCGGGGTTGAGGCACGCGGTCGTTAAATATCCAACTGTGCAGATCAAATATACCGCATTTTCGCCGGACGCGTTACGTTATCTTGCGGACCACAATTCTCGTCCGCAGGTGACGTAACCCGCAGTTGAGGCAGCAGAGCTATAACTTACAGGGTCCGTACAAAAACACGAAAACACCGCGAGAAGCGCATCCGTGAACAAAAATACAAATGGTAGCCAAGCATGCAGGTTGCGCTGCTGTATTTGACGTGAGCGGCACCTGTGGACTGCCCTCAACACGTTGCTATTGTCACTCGTGGTCAGAACAGTGTTCTGTGTAGTTTTGAGGGCGTATGTCGGAGCTAAGTGAATTCGAACGTAAGCAAATTGTTGGTGCTTTCATAAATCACGTAGCCAATGTGTCTCGTGTTTCAAAAGGTACTTATCGTGGGTTTATACTGCCTACAGGGAAAACTGAAAAACATCACCCGCTAAATCACAGTGCGGACGAAGGCGTGTGTTGAGCGACCGTGACTGTCATTGACGATGATCGTCATGAAAAATAAAAGGACAGCTGCAGAAGACACTGCAGGACTGAATGTTACACTCGCGAACCTTGTCTGCTCCAAAACAACACGAAGGGAGTTCTACAACCAGTGAACTGCAGAAACAGCCATTCATCAGGGCTGCAAATACCCGCCGGCCGGTGTGGCCTAGCGGTTCTAGGCGCTACAGTCTGGAACCGCGCCACCGCTACGGTCGCAGTTTCGAATCCTGCCTCGGGCATGGATGTGTGTGATGTTCTTAGGTTAGCTAGGTTTAAGTAGTTCTAAGTTCTAGGGGACTGAAGACCTCTGCTGTTAAGTCCCATAGTGCTCAGAGGCATTTGAACTTTTTTTTTTTTTTTTTTGCAAGTACCCGTGGCAGGAAAAAGTGGTGCCGAAGCTGTAAAACCTGGGCAGTGAAGCAACGGAAGTGTCATTAGGTCGAATGAGTCTTGTTTCACACTCTGTTCGACTTGCGGCCCAATTTACTTCCTAAGAATGGAACATGGCGTTGGTTGGTTGGTTGGTTGATGATTTGGGTAGCCGTATCGTGGTATTCCATGGACTCCAGGGTTACTTCGCAAGGTCGCAACTACCAAGAATTATGTGATCATTTTCGTTCATCAGGCCCAATCGTCGGGACAATTTTTATTTTCCAGTGGTTATATGTTCGAATACGACAGGGTGCGTGTTCACATAGCTCGCATCTACAAGGACTGGTTTTGTCAGCAGGAAGGTGAATTTTCACGTCTCCCCTAACCGCTGCACACACACCAGATCTCAGTATTATTGAACTTTTGTGGTATATTTTGGGGAAAAGGGTGCATGATACTTATCCACCTACATCATCGTTTCCAGAACTTGCCACTATTTCGCAGCAACAGCGGTATAACATTATCTTGAAAACCTTACAGCCCCTGTATTTATCTATTCCGAGACGGCTGGAAGCAGTTTTCAATGCCAGCGGTTTCCATACACCGTACTTGGCATAATATCGTGTTGTGTTTTTGGTCTTTCATTTTTGTCCAATTCATGTATAACAACTGTGCACATGACAGAAGGTGCGTCCAAACTCTTGCTCTGATTGGTTAATGCTGTGCTAGCGGTGCTGTACAGAACTCGCTGTTAGTCACTTTTTTTATTTTGATCCACGTACAAAGAAGCAATTATGTTTAGTATACAAAAATGGACCAAGCACAAATTCTCACCACCTTTGTTCAGGTGGAGACCCACATCTACTATGTATTTTTTTTAAAATCCCCTTTCAGAACCACTAAGAGCTCGTAATAAATAAACTAATTACCAGTTTCAGTTATCTGATTATCCTGAGGTGTCATAATTATTTACAACGATGTGTGTGGCGAAGTTTTACTTTGGTGTCACAGACGTCACTAATAAAATTCTTCATAACACAGTCAACAAGAAAATGCATAGATGTCGTTTATTAATCTTCGTACACTGTCATAACGATGTTCTATCCTTCAGTGTGAAGTGCAACATTGCATTCTGCGCAAGTGTTTGGGACCCGGATCAAATAAGACTAACGCAGTACACTGAACGTTTGCGGAGAAGGGCATCACGAGTGGTCTTAGTTTTCTTTGGCCCATGGGGAAACGCCACAGAGATGCTGAAGAAAATTATTTGGCAGACGCTTGAAGATAGACGCAAACTATGCGCAGAAGGCCTACTTGCAAAGCTTCAAGAACCAGTTTTAAGTGATGAAACTAGGAATATACACATCCCCTATCGATCGTTCGTGTAGATGTCATGAGGTCAATGTTAGAGGCAATTAAGCAATTATTTTTCCCGCGGCCCATACATGAGTGAAATGACAAGAAGCCCTAAAAAATAACTGGTACAATTGGAAGTGCCGTCTGACATGCATTTCACAGTCGTTTGCAGATTGTGAGTATAGACTTAGATCACCAAAGTGTGCAGAGTGCACTCCCCACAGGGGGTCGCAACCTGATTATGGCAGTGTACGAAGATTGATAAGTTATGTCAGTGCGTTTCACTGTCGACTGTCTATACAGCATTTCATTGTTAAAGGTAGTGATCTTTTTTGTCGCACTCGACGTCACAAGAATGTTGAAAATTAGATGCACTGGTAAGGTAAGGAATGAGGAGGTACTCCGCAGAATCGGCGAGGAAAGGAATATGTAGCGAACACTGAAAAGAAGAAGGATCAGGATGGTAGGACGTCTGATAAGGCATCAGGGAACAACTTCCATGGTACTAGATGGAGCTGCACAAGAGAAAAATTGCGGAGGAAGATGGAGATTGGAATACATCCAGCAAATAACTGAGGACGTAGGTCGCAAGTGATATGGAGACATTGGCACAGGAGAGGAATTCGTAGCGGGCCGCATCAAACCAGTCAGAAGACTGACGACTCGAGAGAAAAATATGCAATGAGGGGACCACAACCTAACCAAAAGACCCTCATAACGTAAAATCACCTTCTCTGTTGGCACTGTAAGTAGGCTGTTAAGGTTTTTTTGTTGGTAACGCCACGTAGCGCTCTGTAGGAAAATCACTGGCTGTGCTGTGTGCAGTCTGTGGCTGGTTTTTATTGTTGTCTGCCATTGTTGGGCAGCGGCAGCTGGATGTGAACAGCGCGCAGCGTTGCGCAGTTGGAGGTGAGCCGCCAGCAGTGGTGGATGTGGGGAGAGAGATGGCGGAGTTTTGAAATTTGTAAGACTGGATGTCATGAACTGCTATATACATTATGACTTTGTTCCACTAGTAAGGTAAATACATTGATTGTTCTCTATTAAAATCTTTCATTTGCTAACTATGCCTATCAGTACTTAGTGCCTTCCGTAGTTCGAATCTTTTATTTAGCTGGCAGTAGTGGAACTCGCTGTATTGCAGTAGTTGGAGTAACCAAGATTTTTGTGAGGTAAGTGATTTGTGAAACGTATAGGTTAATGTTAGTCAGGGCCATTCTTTTGTAGGGATTTTTGAAAGTCAGAATTAGTTGCGCTAAAAATATTGTGTGTCAGTTGAAGCACAGTCTTGTATAATTTTTCTAAGGGGACGTTTCAGCACTGTACTTGATGACAGGCAGGTATCATTCTCCATGAATTCGCCAAAACCAAACCATTCCGTCGGATCGTTACCGGCCATAGCGTATTTGTAGGAATGTGCGTTTGGAGCACAACATAGTACGGGAGTGAAACATGGACTGTGGGAAACCCGGAACAGAAGAGAATTGAAGCATTTGAGATGTGGTGCTACAGAATAATGGTGACAGTTAAGCGTGCCGATAAAGATATGCAATGAGGAGGTTCTCTGCAGAATCTGCGAGGAAAGGAATATATGGAATACACTGGCAAGAAGAAGGGACAGGATTGTAGGACACGCGCTAAGACATCACGGAATAACTTCCATGGTACTAGAGGGAACTGTAGAAGGTAAAAGCTATAGAGGAAGACAGAGACTGGAATAAAAAAATGGCTCTGAGCACTATGGGACTTAACTTCTGAGGTCATCTGTCCCCTAGAACTTAGAACTACTTAAACTTAACTAACCTAAGGACATCACACAACACCCAGCCACCACGAGGAAGAGAAAATCCCTGACCCCGCCGGGAATCGAACTCGGGCGTGGGAAGCGAGAACGCTACCGCACGACCACGAGATGCGGGCGAGACTGGAATACACCCAGCATATAATTGAGAACGTAGGTCGGAAGTGCTAATCTGAGATGAAGCGGTTGGCACAGCAGATGAATTTGTGGCAGACCACATCCAACCAGTCAGTTAATTTGCATGATCGTAAAGGTTGCTTCCCTTCTCTGTAGGTCGCCAGAGATAGGAGTATAGAACCTAGGGTTTTGCCGAACAGCACAACCGACACCGCATACGGCATAATAGCACTTTGCCCGCAAGTAGCAGACATAAATACCTGATGCATCAAATACTGACCTTTGTAAATTTATACATATGTAAAATAACTTTATATATGACTTCTAAAGTAATTTTGTCGATTGTTTCCGTGTTACTTCCGTAATTGTATTAATTTCGTAAGAAAAGAAGCCATCAGTCACAAATTGTGACGTCTTTCAGTACATAATGAGTGTCGAGGCTTAGGGGCTCATATTCAGGTGCTAAACGAAATTTACTTAAATCTTTCCAGCAGCAGTTACATAATTTTTAGGCAAAATATAAGTAGATATATGGATGTAGGTCTACATGTAAGTATTTTCACTTTCATAGAAAATTTCGCAAACAAATTTCAGACAAGTTAAAGAAAATCTAAATGTAAAGATGTTACAATTCCACATGTATAGACGTTGCTGTTTAGAAGATGATAAAAGCTGTTGCATTATTATATATACACAGATGTCATTCGCGAAAAAGTTTTTCTTCTGCAAATACCAGATGCGGCTGAGTGTTGTAAAATGCTTAAAATTATTAAATTCTGGCTTCTTCAGCAAAAAGTAAACGTTTCACGTTGCTGAAAAAGCTGTGGCCTGATGGGGTGGCTGGATGCCCTTCCTGGTGCCATTCCGTTACCCCTCGAACGGAATATGTGTACCCCAATTACTTGCGTGTAGTGTCACTCGTATGAAAGTGACCGAAAGGTTTCTAAATGTTTGTGAATCGTGTAACTGAGGCAGAACTTAGGTAACAGCCCGGTATTCACGTAGTGGGATGTGGGAAACCACCTAAAAAGCAGATCCAGGATGGCCGCCACACCGACCCCCGTCGTTGTTTGCCGGGCGGATTGGATCCGAGGCCGGCACGTGTCCTCGTCCCGGAAGCGGCGCTCTAAGTCACACGGGCGGGTCCAGAAACTTCTTCGCTGTGTAAGATCATTTCTATTTGTTCTAGAAGATCAAGTTTTCTACCGTTACTTTGTATATGGAGTCCAGTTAGGCGGTAGTGCTTGACATTTACTGTATGTCTATTCTAGTTCATATGGTTAGCTACTGAATATCTGTCGTAGTAGTTGATTCTGAAGGCATCAGTGTGTTCTTTGTAGCGTGTATGAACAGTTCGTGCTGCTTTGGTTACATAAAATGCACGGCAACTGTTAAACAGCAACATTTACACGACCACCACCATAGAAAAAGTTTCATACTAAATTAAGGCGAAACGGAAATGGCAAAACATAAATTGCATCTTTATTCGCTTATTAACTTCAGAATGAATAATACGGTAGCCTGTAACTATTCGCGCTGCACTATACTGTATGCCATAGACGTCCCTTTGTAACCTGTTATAGAATACGGACAGTTGAGTAGTATTTGGGTATAAGCTTACAAATGCTCTGTAGTTACAGTCTTTCGCTGAAAAAATGCATTTATGGATTAATTTAAAATATTTTCTGTTGGTTGTGGTGTGCAGCTGTGATACTTTGGGAATAACTTCATGTAACACCGTAAGCTGGTGTTAAAAGTATTCTTCAGTCGAAGACAATTTTCTAGCACCTGTAGTACAAATGCCATTGATGTAAATTGGCACTGCACACATAATGCCGGATACGACCGAGCCCATACGGGGAGTACGATGTGACACTCCCCGTAAACTTCCCAACAGCACTGCACACTACAGCCGTGCAGCAATGTGACTGCCAAAGCTCATGTTGTTGTTGTTGTTGTTGTTGTTGTTGTTGTTGTTGTGGTCTTCAGTCTTGAGACTGGTTTGATGCAGCTCTCCATGCTACTCTATCCTGTGCTAGCTTCTTCATCTCCCAGTACCTACTGCAACCTACATCCTTCTGAATCTGCCTAGTGTATTCATCTCTTGGTCTCCCTCAACGATTTTTACCCTCCACGCTGCCCTCCAATACTAAATTGGTGATCCCTTGATGCCTCAGAACATGTCCTACCAACCGATCCCTACTTCTGGTCAAGTTGTGCCGCAAACTTCTCTTCTCCCCAATCCTATTCAATACCTCCTCATTAGTTATGTGATCTACCCATATAATCTTCAGCATTCTTCCGTAGCACCATAAGCAACTTAAAATCCCAAAGATACATCAACGTCGACCATGCAGCAGTAGCCGCATGGCTGAACTTGTTGTATCTGTTTATCCGCTCGACCATGTTTGGTATGTATGGAGCGGCAGTCTGAACGTACAAGCCTCTAAAAACCGAGCGAGGTGGCGCTGTTGTTAGCACACTGGAATCGCATTTGCAAGGCAGACGGTTCAATCCCGCATCCGGCCATCCTGATTTAGGTTTTCCGTGATTTCCCTAAATCGCCGGCAAATGCCGGGATGGTTCCTTTGAAAGGGCACGGCCGACTTCCTTCCCCATCTCTCCCTAACCCGAGAGAACGATGACCTCGTTGTGTGGTCTGTTCAATCAAATCAATCGTAAGTCTCTAAAACGCGGGAATCGTTCATTTATGTTATCATTTGCCTATGCTGTACCATAAGCATTTGTATTCCCTTATAGGTAATGTGAAATGGTTAATTATTCCACATTTCATATTTGTATGTACAATGTTGTGGCTGCTTGTTTTTGTTTCCTGTCTATCTTCCAGATCTGTTTCTGACCTTGTGTTCCTTTTGCAACTCTTGGCGTTAACGGAAGCTATAAGTATTTCTTGTATTTCTGCTACAATATTGAATAACACTTTTCAGCTACATTCTCCGTGTTCATGAGGTTAGTACTAAAGATGCCGTAAAATGGTCTTCGACCGGAAGCGGTGGCATATTAAGGAACGAATGTAACAAGAGCTTTCGATGTTACAGAATACAATTTTTAAAGTATGTTTTTATAAAAATCAGGAGCTCTGCATTCAGGCTGACTGGGTCGCAATGGTAGAAGTCAATCATGAGGCAAGGAATCACTTTATTGCTCATGTGCTACGTTTCGGAATTTACCCATCATCAGGTATCCAGGAGAGATTTCTGCACATAGTTATAACGCTTCCAGTTGTATGTGAAACGAGCTAGACTAATTTGCGAATGTTTGTTTCACATCCAACGCTACACCTACGTGCAGCAATCGCTCCTGGATATCTGATGATGAATACATTCCAAAACGCATCACATGAACAATAAAGGCATTCCTTTCCCGATGCCTGACTTTTACCATTAGACCCAGTCGGCCTGAATGCAGAACTATTGATCATCATTATAATGGGCACCTGCCTCCTGCTTCACTTCGTGTCACATCTATATTTATTTTAGCAGTAAACTGAAGCTTGCCCGTTAGTTTATTTAGAAATGACCCTATGTGTTGGTTCCATTTCTAATCCCCACATTTTGTTTTGCCTTGGCATCCGTACGATAGAAGGTTTTGCAGTTGTGCTTCGTTAATCGTGAGAGACTAGTACTTAAGAGTTAGGCTAGGTTTTAGTTTATGGACTCTGAAGTAGACGTCACGGGTGTCAGAGGTGACGAGGCAGCCTGTGTGGCGGTATCTCGCACGCGGTGGCCCTGTGGGCGGCGGAGGCGCTGGCGTGTAGCGTGCCGTCCTTACGGCTCGGCAGGGCTGCGCTGCGAGGCTCCAGAAGCGGACCAAGGCCAACCAGGTCGGCGGCCGCGAGCGCCACAGCCTTGTGCAGCCGCGCGCTCACGACCGCCACGGGTTCGACTCCCGCTGCGGTCACTTCCAGCTAGTCTTCCTTACATGACACTACGGGGCTGCTTCCTACAGTCGGGCCAATAGTTAATCCTCCTCCGATATTGGTCCTACTGTGTTGTTTCTCCATTCCAACTGGAAGTCAACATTTGTTCTTTCTTTCTCGCTTGTACCAAGCGAGGTGGACTCACATTCGGGAGGACGACGGTTCAAATTTGCGGTCGGCCATCCAGATTGAGTTTTCCGTGGTTTCCCTTTGGTACATACCGTGCTTGTGCTCGCCTCTGATGACCTGTGTGTCGACGGGACGTAAACCCTAATCTTCCTCCCTTCTCCCTTACTTCTCTTTGAGCGTGGGATGCGTAGCGGCTTGCAGAGCACTCCCGTTTCGCAAATCTTCTTTCAGCCATCCTGACGGATTCTTCCTGGTTCCTGTGTGTCGCAGGAGACGAATGCTGGAGTGACCCGTTAAGCAGGTGACGGCGAAATCCAACCAAATCCTTCTCCCACTAATTTGGTGCGCCGAGTCTCATCGTCCCGATGTCTAACCTGCCACACTCCTCGGACACCGTCCTTACTGAGATCGTTTGTCTGCACACTCTGAGCAACTTTGGGCGTCAAGGGAGTCACCATTGTCTGAAAGTTTAATACAGTACTTAAGCACGCAAATGTTGCTTCCATTAGATACTTTCGTTCTGCTGCGGTTCAGTCTCTGTAAGGGTTTTCAGCGATGACTAGTGAAGTTAACTCTAATTTTGACAATATCTTTCCAGAACGAGCTCTTTTTATTAGGCACGGATGTTTATCATGCGACAAATGCACTAGAACGAAACAATTGTTTTTACACTATCATTTGACACTAGTGCTTCTAAATAAAATAGCTCGACCATCTTCCGTAACGCCTGAGACGACATTCTTACGTTCTATTCTTGTCAGCATGTTGCTGTGTGCTACTCTTGCGACAGGGCGATAAACTTCGATTTATAACGGAAATGTCCGAATAAGCCAATAACTTCCGGCGTTCGTTACATTTCAGTCCGAAACCACAACGGTTAATGGATTTGCAACTTATTTTCCATTCTGTGTGGTATTAAATGGTTTTATCAGAGTTTAAATAATTTTTGCAGTTGACTCACACTATTTATTGCAGTGCCTGTGTTTGTAAATGTATTCAGGGATGCATGCATGTCTGAAGGAACAGGCAGCTGGCTGACAATCTTTAGTCCAGTAATGGAAAAAGCATTTCGAGCGGACACATTTTAATACACAGCTGAATAATGTTCGCGAAGGATATTGGATTTTAGATCTTTCATCATCGTTTTGTAACTCCACAGGAGAGGTTGAAAACATGTTCCCGTAAAGGAAGCCGCTTACAGAATTTGTGTAAAAGTGTTCTAAAGCTCACGTTTGCAAGATGAAATACGTTATCAACCCTTCGGAAACTAATAGCTTTACGCAGAGCACACTTTCTAAAATACATAAAAGATAGTGATGGAGTTATACAGCGTTTAGCGGTGTGCACTATCAGGACTCTACACTGAGGTGACGGAAGCCTTAAGATATCTCCTAGTATCGCGTCCGACCGTAGTGCACCAACTCGACGTACCATGGACTCAACAAGTCGTTGGAAGTCCCTCGTAGAAATACTGAGCCACGCAGTCTCTATAACCGTCCGTAACTGCGAAAGTGTTGCCGGTGCAGGATTTTGTTTACGAACTGACCTCTCGATTATGTCTCACAAATGTTCGATGGGATCCATGTCAGACGATCTGGGTGGCCAGATCATTCGGTCGAATTGTCCAGAATGTTTTTCAAACCAATTGCGAACACAATTGTGACCTGGTGACATGACGCATTGTTATTCATAAAAATTACGCCGTTGTTTTGGAACATGAATCCCATGAGTGGCTGAAAATGGTATCCAAGTAGTCGAACGTGACCATTTCCAGTCAATCATTGTTCATGTGGGACCGGTAAACAGCCCACACCAGTATGGAGCCACCACCTCCTCGCACACTGCCTTGTTGACAACT
This sequence comes from Schistocerca gregaria, assembly GCF_023897955.1. NCBI lineage: Eukaryota > Metazoa > Arthropoda > Insecta > Orthoptera > Acrididae > Schistocerca > Schistocerca gregaria. Next base: position 434,731,341 of record NC_064921.1, read on the forward strand.
TTCGTCCACGGCTTTGTGGGGTCTGCGCCACACTCGAACCCAATCATCAGTTCTTCTTACCAACTGAAATCGGTTCTCATCTGACAAGGCCACCGTTTTCCAGTCGTGTAGCGTCCAACGGATATGGTCACGAGTTCAGGAGAGGCGCTGCAGGCGATGTCGTGCTGTTAGCAAAGGCAGTCGCATCGGTCGTCTGCTGCCGTAGCAGATTGACCCCAAATTTCGCCGCGCTGCCCTAACGCATACGTACCTCTTATGTCCCACATTGATTTCTGCGGTTACTTCACACTGTGTTCGTAGTCTGTTAATGCTGTCAACTCAACGGAAATGCCGCTGCCATCTATCGTTAAATGAAGGCCGTCGGTCACTGCGTTGTCCGTGGTGAGAGACAATGCCTGAATTTGGTATTCTTGGCACACTTTTGACACTGTGGATCTCGAAGTATTGAATTCCGTAAGGATTGACGAAATCTAACATCCCATGCGTCTAGCTCCAACAACCATTCCGCGTTCACAATCTGTTAATTCTCGTCGTGCGGCCATAATCACGTGGGAAACCTTTCACTTGAATTACCTGAGTGCAAATGACAGCTCCGCCATTGCACTGTCTTTTTATACCCTGCGTGAGCGATACTACCGCTATCAATATATATGTGCATACCGCTATCCCATCACCCTTTTTAACGTCAGTATGATGTCACCTTTACCAACAAATATTAAAACTCTTTTAGCAACAAAAGACATAGAAGTATAGCACCTCCTATACTATTTTATAACAGAGCGTCAAATAAGAATGCAAATAAAATTATTTACGGTCAGTATAAATGGTTGTGATAGATAATTGTTTTTTATGGTTCTAGGGGGGGGGGGCTGTATGCGTGATACCCAAAAGCCATTAATAACTTTTTTAAAAAAAAACTCGCCTGCCGAATCCTAGGTGCTAATCTAAGGCCAGCAACTGCCAGCTGTTTGTATACAGTACGTCGTTGACGTGAACGACTAGCGAAGGGACTGGCAGCTGATACTCGAAAGTAAATACAAGCAACGTATTGCGCATAAGGGGGCACAGAGAGAGAGAGAGAGAGAGAGAGAGAGAGAGAGACCTGTTGCTGTCCCGTTACACTACTGGGCGATAGATCACTGGAAACACTAACAACAGTAAAATGCCAAGGAGTAACCATCCGGGACGACGTAGAATGGAACGACCGCAAAGAGATTGTTGTAGGAAAAGCAGATTCTCGGTTAAGGTTCATTGGAGGAATACTAAAGAAATTTGATTCATCCACGAAAGAAATGGCTTTTGGAACGTTCTTTCGGCCGATTATTGAGTAGTGCTTGCAGTCTGTCGCTTCCCGGGTTAGATGAACACTATGCCGTCCAGCGACACCACAGTGGGGTCGTGCGTGAAATAGCGGTCAATGGCCAGCGACACCACAGTGGTGTCGTCTCCATAGTATCGCGCAGTAGCCGGCGACAACACGTTAGTATCTTTTGCATTCTGTTGGCGTTCTGTTTAGGTACAATACGTTACACACGTCAACACGTGTTTTGTTTTTATAAGTACTTGTGCCCTTTCATCATGGCGGACGAAAGAGACAATACGATTATTTACGATGAATGCGCGGACGTCTTGTCTGACGTTCCGGACGACTTGGCCGATTGGGAAGAAGACATTCGATATCAAAGATATGAAAGTGAAGCAAAATCGTAGGCAGATAGTCAAATTCCAAGAAGAATTCGGCGAACACTACGGTTGCCAACTGATTCGGCTGAATCAGACGAAGAAGACAGCGCATAGTGGTCAGACTTTGATTTACCGAGGACCAATAATAAATCTGAAGGATCCCCAGGTCCAAACATATTTCCCTAAGATACACAGAGCGTCGAGGATATCGTACAATTGTGTATTGGGAACGATCTATTTGAATATATTAGCAACTAAACCAAAAAGTACTACAGTCAAAATTGCAACAGAAGAAAACTGGATTAAAAAAAATGCCAAGTTTGTCGACATTACGGGACCCGAACTTAGAAAATGGTTTGGGCTTGCTATCCTTATGAGAGTTATAAGAAAAGCAAGAATCAACGAATCCGTTGATAGACACACATATATTTCGCAAAATGATGTCCCCCAACCGATTCAGACAAATATTATCATTTTTACATTTTTCCGACAGCAACAATAAACTGGACAATGCCGACCGGCTTGTCAAAGTGCAATTCGTAATTGATTATTTTTCAAAAAGTTTAAAGAAACGTTTAATCTAAGTCAAAACATGTCGATTGATAAAGGAATGATACCATGGCCTGGACGGTTAAATTTTAAAGTTTACAATACGTCGAAAATTACGAAATACGGCATACTCATTCGGATGCTGTGAGATTCGAGTACGGCATACATTTCCTCATTCAAGATATATTCCGGCGCCGGACAGCCTTTAGCAAAAACAGTTATGGAACTACTGACACCTTCTGATGGAAAGTGGCATAACCTCTGCATGGATAATTATTATAACAGTGTAGAACTTGTAGAGAAGTTACTTGAAAAGAAAATTCGAGTTTGTGGAACGATACGGCAAAAAAAGAGGATTTCCGGAAAATTAAAGCGCGCAAAAGTCAGTGTGTTTGAAGCTTGTCATCAACGGAAAGGTGACAAGCGGCCGTCGACAAGCCAAGTAATCCGAATTAGCGCTGCCGGCGCCAAGCGAATAAATTTGTTCGAGACGTGCGGACGGCAAAGTGTTAATGTAAGTTTCCGCAAGGAGCGAATCGTTGCGTTACGAGTTCATTTAAGAAGAGCGGGAGCTTTTAATAAGAGCTCATCAAATTACAGTGACAGATGCCACAGAGGAGGCGTTGTGCATCACGGAGAGGTTTGGTGCTGAAATTCCATGAGAGTGCGTGTCAAATAGAATCGGCCATGGACGTCTAGCGAAATGACATTGAAGAGAAAATTAGAGAAGTTAAAGAGCAGTCAGAGGCTTACCAACAGTCATTCTTCACTCGCACCATTCGCGAATGCAACAGGAAAGGGGAAGTGGTGGGGAGAGGGATTAGTAGTGGTACCAGAATTAATCGCTCAACACATCGTACGGTGGATTGCAGAGTACACAAAGTGATTTAAAATTCGTGACCCATAAACAAATGGAGTGAATCAGAACTCCATCGAAAAACTTTCGGAAGTCGTAGTATGGACCAAAACAATAATAAAAACAAAAAAGTCTAGTGGGCTCTAAAATGCCTACCTGAAGAGCTATGAGCACACGTTCATTCTCGTCACTGTGAAACATCTCGTCTACTGAACAAATGCTCGTACCTCTTGTTGTCACTTTATAGACCTTTGTTTAATGGACATTTTTGTCTTGTTTTGGTCCATACTACCACCTCTGAAAGATTGTCGGTGGAGTTCTGGCCCACCCTGTTTGTATGACCTTTGAGTCACCTTGCATATGTAGATTCAGATGTAGACGGGTCTTCTCCTCATTTGTAACTGTAACTTCTCTCAAATGTAGAGTGAATGTACAAACAGCTTTCAGTATAAACTTAACTGTTACTTCATTTACGTTATTTTCGCCGCAATGCCATTATTTTCGAAGGGGGTCCATATCATCGAGGCCGAAAACTGCAGTCATTTTGCTGTCTTCAAAGCGGTGCAGATAGCTGCTACCGAAAACTGCAGTCATTTCACTTTTGCTCCGTTCGCCGAAGTGTGATAAAAACGGCGCGATAGTAGCAGACCAACCAAGTGCGTTGGCCAGCGCTTTGTGCCGTACTACTGTGATAGTTCGTCATTGAAGAACTGGTCCCGTTTAAGGCTCGACCGCCTTGTGTTGCCAGCATTTCCTTGTACAACGAGCCAGACGTCCAGAGAATGGTAAATGCAGACGCCCTTCCGCAACTACGTGCGTGAGTTGAACCTGCGAGACGATAAATCACTGTAACACGTTTTTCCTTCTTGTGTGAATACTTCGCTGCCAGTTTCGTCATTTACTACGCTCTCGTTGCTTCCCCATGTTACTGATGGCAAAAATAGAAACGGTTTCTTACACGCGTTCATTGTTATTTCTTGTTCGATTCTTGAGTTTTGAGTCGGTGCCCCTTTGCTAAGATTCACTGCTGATGAGATGATGCACCAGAATCTCAGTAAATTTGCTTACTATGCCTACTTTCATTCACTGCTTTCGTATGGCATCATATTCTGGGGGTAATTCATCGTTGAGTAGAAAAGTATTCATTGCACAAAAACGTGTAATCAGAATAATTGCTGGAGCCGACCCACGGTCATCCTGCAGACATCTATTTAAGGATCTAGGGATCCTCACAGTAACCTCACAGTATATATATGCCCTTATGAAATTTGTTGATAATAATCCAACCCAATTCAAAAGTAATAGCAGTGTGCATACCTATAACACCAGGAGAAAGGATGATCTTCACGATGCAGGGTTAAATCTGACTTTGGCACAGAAAGGGGTAAATTATGCTGCCACAAAAGTCTTTGGGCACCTACCAAACAGCATCAAAAGCCTGACCGATAGCCAACTAACATTTAAAAATAAATTAAAAGAATTTCTAGATGACAACTCCTTCTACTCATTGGCTGAATTTTTAGATATAAACTAAGTAAAACTAAGTAAAAACTAAGTAAAAAAAAAACTTAATCATTAGTGTCATGCAATATTTTGTGTAATGTAATTTCTTGTACATACATCTTTTATTAACCTGACACGTTCCACATCATTACGAAGTGTCGTATTCATGATCTATGAAACAAGTATTAATCTAATCTAATCTAATCTAGTCTGTCTTGAACTATGAACAACTGTTAAGTTGCTAGGAATGTTAATTAATTCCATCGTCTTTAGTTTTACCGAATATCCTAATGGGATTCTTTATACAAATATGGGACCGTCTGAGACACTTATATGTTGTTATCGACCGAATAAGTACATGCATATTTCGCATGGTGCTGATTAACAAACAAAAAATTTCAAATTATATATGCAAATACAGTGAGACGTTACGAACTATTGCGAAAATGACATTAAAGAACTCAAGGAATGTGTCGTTACGACATTTTACAACATAAATTTGAAGTATCTCAGATTACCATCCATATTTTTTACTGTTCCATTCATCAATCGGTAAAAAACGAAACCCTTACAAAGGGTCACTGTGTTGTCCGTTCATCCGTCTGTCTATCCAGCTGTGAGAAACTCATTTTCTCATGAACGGTAAACGATATTTTCCAAAGAGCTATGAAGTGATTCTCTGAAGATACTCTCCCTAAATTTTGAATAAGCACATTACATTCAGTTCTGTACAACAAATAGTCATACCAACACCTGATGTAGCACATGATCATGGGTCAGTAAATAGGGCGAATTCTCCAAATTTTTGGGTTTACATGCTGATGAAAATTTTAACAGGAGGGAGCGTATTACTGAGCTTCTCAAACAATTAAGTTCAGCTACTTTTGCTCTACGCATTAGTGCTAGTCTTGGAAACAAACGAATCAGTCTTCTGACATATTTTCCATATTCCCAGAAGGAACTGTCGTACGAAATAATTTTCTGAGGTAACTCATCACTTAGAAGGAAAGTATTTATTGCACAAAAGCGAGCAGTAAAAATAATGTGCGTTATTCACACACGGACGTCACGCATGTACCTCTTCAAGGAGCTGGGAATTTGAACTGCGCCGTTACACTACTTATAATCGCTAACGAAATTCGTCATTAATAATCCATAACAATTTGAGAAGAAGAGTGATATCCACACGTACAACACTAAGAGGGAAAAAATGACCGTTAACATCTATCAAAGTGTCAGTGGCTCAGAAAGGAGTTCAATATGCAGCAACAAAAATCTTTGATCATTTGCCCAATAACATAAAATGTCTGACAAATAGCGAAGCCAGTTTTAAATCTAATTTAAAATCATTTCTCCAGGACAACTCCTTCTATTCCACTGAAGAATTTTCACTTAAAAACTGGCAGCCAGTTTATATACAGGGTGTTACAAAAAGGTACGGCCAAACTTCCACTAAGCATTCCTCACACACAAAGAAAGAAAATATGTTATGTGGACACGTATCCGAAAACGGTTACTTTCCATGTTAGAGCTCATTTTATTACTTCTCTGCTACGGTCGCAGGTTCGAATCCTGACTCGGGCATGGATGTGTGTGATGTCCTTAGGTTAGTTAGGTTTAAGTAGTTCTAAGTTCTAGGGGACTGATGACCGCAGCAGTTGAGTCCCATAGTGCTCAGAGCCATTATTACTTATCTTCAAATCACATTAATCACGGAATGGAAACACACAGCAACAGAACGTACCAGCGTGCCTTCAAACACTTTCTTACAGGAAATGTTCAAAATGTCCTCCGTTGGCGAGGATACATGCATCCACCCTCCGTCGCATGGAATCCCTGATGCGCTGGTGCAGCCCTGGAGAATGGCGTATTGTATCACAGCCGTCCAAATATGAGCACGAAGAGTCTCTACATTTGGTACCGGGGTTGCGTAGACAAGAGCTTTCAAATGCCCCCATAAATGAAAGTCAAGAGGGTTGAGGTCAGGAGAGCGTGGAGCCCATGGAATTGGTCCGCCTCTACCAATCCATCACTCACCGAATCTGTTGTTGAGAAGCATACGAACACTTCGACTGAAATATGCAGGAGCTCCATCGTGCATGAACCACATGTTATGTCGTACTTCTAAAGGCACATGTTCTTGCAGCACAGGTAGAGTATCCCGTATGAAATCATGATAACGTGCTCCATTGAGCGTAGGTGGAAGAACATGGGGCCCAATCAAGACATCACCAACAATGCCTGCCCAAACGTTCACAGAAAATCTGTGTTGTTGACGTGATTGCACAATTGCGTGCGGATTCTTGTCAGCCCACTCATGTTGATTGTGAAAATTTACAATTTGATCATGTTGGAATGAAGCCTCATTCGTAAAGAGAACATTTGCACTGAAATGAGGATTGACACATTGTTGGATGAACCATTCGCAGAAGTGTACGCGTGGAGGCCAATCACCTGCTGATAGTGCCTGCACACGCTGTACATTGTACGGAAACAACTGGTTCTACATTTTACGGAAACACCTGGTTCTCCCGTAGCACTCTCCATACAGTGACGTGGTCAACGTTACCTTGTACAGCAGCAACTTCTCTGACGCTGACATTAGGGTTATCGTCAACTGCACGAAGAATTGCCTCGTCCATTGCAGGTGTCCTCGTCGTTCTTGGTCTTCCCCAGTCGCAAGTCATAGGCTGGAATGTTCCGTGCTCCCTAAGACGCCGATCAATTGCTTCGAACGTCTTCCTATCGGGACACCTTCGTTCTGGAAATCTGTCTCGATACAAACGTACCGCGCCACGGCTATTGCTCCGTGCTAATCCATACATCAAATGGGCATCTGCCAACTCCGCATTTGTAAACATTGCACTGACTGCAAAACCACGTTCATGATGAACACTAACCTGTTGATGCTACGTACTGATGTGCTTGATGCTAGTACGGTAGAGCAATGAGTCGCATGTCAACACAAGCACCGAAGTCAACATTATCTTCCTTCAATTGGGCCAACTGGCGGTGAATCGAGGAAGTACAGTACATACTGACGAAACTAAAATGAGCTCTAACATGAAAATTAAGCGTTTCCGGACACATGTCCACATAACATCTTTTCTTTATTTGTGTGTGAGGAATGTTTCCTGAAAGTTTGGCTTTACATTTTTGTAATACCCTGTATATATATTCATACCCGTGCAACTATGCTTTATATAGAAAGTTTAGTTGCATGGGTAGGACTAAAAATAATGTCGTCAGTAATGTTAACAGCAATTATGTATACACATCCTATAAACTGACACTTTCTACATGATTTTGTTAAAACAATCGTTCAAATGATTTGTGGAACATGTAACTAACTGGTATACGTATCAAGTTGAAATTTATGTCATATACCAAGGTCAACAGTTCCTTCGCGTCGTCGTATTTTGAGCCTTTAAATCAGTGCAACCAAAAGATACCGCCATTTGATTGACATTTTTGAGACTCGCAAACTCACTCATCAAAACTTATAGGGTACTTCTGGTTGATCCAGAAGCATGAAATTTGGCAAGAAGCAAGATTTCACAGTACAACTAAAGAAAAAAATAGGAGAAATGTTAATTTGTAATTATATCATACGAAAAAACTTCTTTTGTCATTTCTTATCCAAGTGTCTGCATATCTCACCATCTTTTAAGCACCTCTTTTGCTCGGGAACGGGTATATGTATCAAGTTCGAAATTTATGTCACATACTGGGTCTATAGATCCTTGGCGGTCTCATAAATATAAGCTTCTAAATCAATGCAATGTAAAGATACGGCCTTTTATGTCACATATTTTGAAACTCTCCCGTTCTCATCAAAACGTGTAGAACGAAGTCTTTCGCGAGGGCACTGTAAAATAGAACTTACTCGGACTTCCTGCCACGTCAGTTGAAGATGAAACCTCGAGCGTTAGACAGTTACATCCATCATCTTCGTCAGGAGCAACGGACTGTGGAAACTGCTGCTGTGGTGTCAACATCTGCGCTGGTAGTGCATCCGCTCCCACCGAAGAGTAATCATTGCGACGAATATCTGTGGCTCTTCTTTGGATCGAGAGTTCGCTTCCATGCACCGTAAGACTACAGTAATGGAAATAAGTATTCATACATCAGAGCGTGGAAAAGTAAACTGGCTTTATTGACAATACGAAACCAAAAACACTAATTAGATATGCACTATACACGTTGGCCAGTCGCCAGTGCAGCTGTGCTGGTATATAGAACGAGAATGAACAAGCCTTTACAAAACAAAATAGTCTGCCAAGTTCTCTACTGCGCTGGGAATTAAGTATTCATACACCAACAGAAAATGACACTTCTAACAAAGCCAAAACAAGTTTAATATTTCGTATGCATATCCTTCCAATGTATTACTTCTCGCAACCTCCGTGGCATGGAATGGACCAATTTTCCTGTAGTTTCCGACGTGATGCCTTCCCATTCTCGAAGGAAGGCTTCTTTCAAAGAGGCCGTACTACGGATGTCGTGTTTTCTCACTCGTGTTTGAGCTCACTCCACAAGTGTTCGATGGGATTCAGGTCCGGACTCTGAGCTGGTGTTTTAAGAGTGTGTGGAGTGTTGTACAGTAACCACAGCCGGAAAAATAGCGCCATATGTTTGGGATCATTGTCCTGCTGGAAGTAATAATTTCTAGGATGACCCAAGGCGTCAACACTCTGTTGTAAGTTCTGTTTGAGAATGTTCATATACACAAATCTGTCCATGGTACCTTCCACAAACACTAATTTTCCGACACCGGAGGCTGACATACAGCCCCATACCATCACTCCACCACCACCGTGCTTCACCGTGGGTTGAATGTTGTTTCGGTCGAGGTCTGTATTCGGTCTTCTCCAGACCAAGATCCTACCATAATTGTGCACGATATTAAATTTGCTTTCATCACTAATCAATACAGTATCCCAGAAGTTTGCTGTCTTGGATACATGCTGTTTCGCGAATTTCATCCACCACTTCCTGTTCTTTTTGCTGATGTAGGGCTTTCGTCTCGGGACCCTGGCTCTGTAACCCGAGCGATTGAGAATGGTACGAACTGCCCTTGGAGTGACGTCCTTTCGTAAGTGGTCATGTACATATGCGGATAGTGCCGACGCTGTCGTTTTCGGGTTTTTATTGATGGTTCTTAGTAGCATTCTGGCTTCTATTGTTATAAGGTTCTGTGGACGACCGAGTCGTTCACTGTTTATTACTACATGTCTGTCCTTATATCGCTTAATGATAGATTGCACAGTCGCTCGGCTTCGTCCTGTGATGTTCACAATTTCGGCATACGACTTGTGTTGGAGATACTGGGCGACAACGATGTTTCGTTCCTCTATGGTCGTTTCCTTCCCCTTGCGGCCCATTCTGCTGTTCCACGGTACCCACGTCGGACGTGCAGCTGCTTCACGGCCGCCACGCGACTACACAAGTGTGGCATGCAGTCCGGGGCTGCGACAGCCGATTGTTTGGTTGAAAGTAGTCCTCTGTACGAATACATTTTGTCCTGTCCTAGACCGTGCGGAGTGTAACATATTTTCCCAGAATAGATTTATGGGAAGCTTCATTACCAAGAACATGGTTATCCGACGCTACATCATCGTACTTATTCGTATCGGCGCTGTGGTTGATTTACTATCCCAACACACCATCGTAGCTTGTCACCACCCACTGTATGAATACTTATTTCCATGACTGTATATCCGCTGTCACGGTTGAAGATTTTCCCACAGTTCTGATTTCTAGAGCCTCTTTTATTACGCAGTCCCAGTACGTGGGAGCCTGGGAAAAAACTTTAGTTTCATCGAATAGTATTTTATATTTGTAAATCTGTGTCCTGCATTGAAGATTTCTCCAGCTGACAATTTTTAAGATGCCATTCTGCACAGCAGCCGGTCTATAGGATACTTGCTGTTGGCCGACAACCACGAAGTTTGACAAGAAGCGAGGTGTAACAGACAAGTATTATATATCAAGAAAAAATATTTGTCATTTGTTATCCGTCTTCAGACTTAATTTAAAACTAAAACTTTCTCAAAATTCTTGGAATTTCCGAGACCGATGTCTTGCCAGGCAAAAATCGTAGAGATTCTAGATTCCTGGAATTGATGAACTGTATATACATACACACGCACTATCTGTATAATCAAGTTTCTACGGAAGCGTGACAGCCCGAGTCCTACTCGCACCTCGCCAGTTTTTCACGTTTCTGTTGGAAGTCGCAGGCCGGTATGGCCGAGCGGTTCTAGGCGCTTCTGTCTGGAACCGCGCGACCGCTACGATCGCATGTGGGAATCCTGCCTCGGGCATGGATGTGCGTGGTGTCCTTAGGTTAGTCAGGTTTAAGTAGTTCTAAGTTCGAGGGGACTGATGACCTCAGCTGTTAAGTTCCATAGTGCTCAGAGCCATTTGAGCCATTTTTTGTTGGAAGTCTATTGACTCTCTCTCTTGAAACGCAGGGCTTAAACATTGGAATACCTCAGGAGCGAGCTCTAGTTCTTCCGTAACGTCTGTCACTGGAGTTCGATGAGAACCTCTTTAGAGATGAAGATATTGTTCTCAGCCTGTTACGTTTTGAAACCGTCACCCGGACTTGCTGCTGTGACAGAAAATCCGTGTCAAAACGCGTTATCCGCGGAATCAGACTTGCGCGTGCTGATTACGTGTTTCCCTACATGACGAGGCCGCCATTCCACTATCGCTTCGTAGTGCTTGGCTTCCAGTAACGTGCTAGTCACAGCCTGCTTCCGTTCCCCGTCCGTAATGGGGACATCGCTGACCGCACTCTTCCTGAGCCGCGCCGCTGCCCACCTGGTGCGACGTACATAGCCCAGTAGCCTCTGCTGCGTCACCCTTGAGTCCGGCCTGTAGACACTTGTTCTCTGTATCTGACCGCATTCTAGACGTATTACTCGTCATCAACAAAATGTGACGCGAATGTTTTCTGATTCGTGAATCAGCTGCTTTACTCTCAGCTAATATCACAGGTCTTCCCACTATTATTAGTCCCAGTGCAGAATTATTGCTTTTGCATGAAAGTTCAAAGGTACTTAATAAACCTCTGAAGCGTAGAAATTGTTAGTGCCAAGTGCTTAGAGTCATGATACGTTCGAGGCACATTCAAACCACTACTTCGCGAAGGAAATGTTCAAATGAATGAGAAGAAAGTAATACTTTCCATTCTGCGATGAACCTACGCTTCGATATCTGCTAATCCAGTACAGGGATTAGACCAAAGTATGGAAACACTGCGAGAAATGCATGCACGAACATAAATACAGAAGCTCAGCAAGCCTGCGAGTTGCTCTGCTGTATTTGACAAAGAACGGCACGTGTGCAGTGACCTCAGTATCTGGGGCAAGGTATAGTTGCACGTATGGCGACGAGGTCCACGAGAAAGACACGCCGTGGCGCTGACGTCGCATCACGTGACACCACAGGTCTTGCGAGTGCCACTAGCCGCCTCCGGCGAGGAGCGAGTAACTATTTCAGACGAGTTCAGTGATTCTTAGCTGCGTGTTTAAATGCATACAAACTCTCGATAGTACATGACAAAAGAGTGATGACCTACAGTGAGTACCTTTTCACCCCGTGGGCTCTGCCCGGAGCTGAGCGTTCGGGAAGTATGGCGGGCAAGGCGACTTAAGTCCGATCCGCGAACGGTGGCGTTTAGCGCAAATCGAAACAAGGACAGGGATTGCATTGCTGCCGTTTCCAAGTGACAGTTGCGGTACGTGCTTTGCGCTTGATCAAAGCATGTATCTTGTAAATTATGTCTCGGGCTCGCTTGTGTAGAATTTGTCGCGTACCACCACCATCAACCCTGACATCTCACAACAAGTACAATAAAAATTCACCAAATAACTCTCTGCGATCACATATAATGCTCACCTTTCATAGAACACTCGCAGCAGTGCCCTCAGAGCACTACTGGCCGCTCACAGGCTGTCGAAGAACGCGTGACGTAGGTGCGCAGAGCAAGTCTGAGCTCGACCGCCACCGTTCGTGACTCCAATTTTAATGTGACGTCACAAGTTCGTTGCAAACCCTGTATTTCTTGTAAGCCCCGTGTAGTTGGTGCTTACGTAACCAAACGGGGCAAAGTGTTTAGTGTTTAAAGACGCACTGTATCGAAGCTTTGTACCGCACACAAGAAAGCTGAAAAATGTCATCCGCTACCTCACAGTGCGGACGAAAGTGGGTGTCGCGTGATCGTGACCGACGATAAATGAAGAGGATTGTGACGAAAAATTAAGAGGACAGCAGCTGCAAAAGTCATTGCAGAAGTGAGTGACGCATTAAGCCTGTCAGTGCCAGAACAACACGAAGGGGAGCTCCATAAGCAGGGAATTGTTGGGCTAACTGGAACTCCAAAACCACTCACCAGTGATTCAAATACCCGTAACTGTAAAATGTGATGCCGAAGCCATAAAACCTGGACTGTGGAGGAATGGAAGAGTGTCATTTGGTCGAATGAGTCTTGTTTCACACTGTTTCCAGCTTCTGGCCGAGTTTACGTCCCAACATTGCAACACTGCGGAGGTTCGGTGATGATTTGGGCAGCCATATCTTGGTATTCCATGGGCACCATAGGTACTCTGCGAGATCGTATTACTGGCTATGATAAATGTTTCTCCCCAACGGTGATGCTGTGTTTCAAGACGTCACAGCCCCTGTTCAGACGGCTTGCATCGTCCAGGACTGGCTTTGTGACCACCAGGATGAACTGTTGCTTCTTTCCTGGCCACTAAAGTCAACAGATCTGAATGTTATTGAACCTTTGCGGTCTGCTTTGGGGAGAAACGCTCGTGATCGCTATCCACCTCTACCATCCTTACCTTAACTTACTTTCCCTATTTACCGTTTCCTAAACGATTCGAAGCTGTTTTGAATGCCAACGATTTTCCTACGACGTTTTTGGTGTTCCCATATTTTTACCCACCCCCTGCATGTCGTGTGTGACGTAACCTTTTTTTTTTTTACAATGAAACTTTCTATTAATATCAATTTCAGTTGTAAGTAGGCTGTTTAGGTTTTTATATTGGTAACGCCATGTAGCGCTCTGTATGAAAATCACTGGCTGTGCTGTGTGCAGTCTGTGGCTGGGTGGCATTGTTGTAATGTTCGCTATTGTAGTGTTGGGCTGCTGGCTGTTAACAGCACGTAGCGTTCCGCAGTTGGAGGTTTCCCGCAAGCAGTGGTGGATGTGGGGAAGTGAGATAGCGGATTTTTGAGAGCGGATGATCTGGCCGTGTGTCCATCAGAAACAGTACATTTGTAAGAATGGATGTCATGAACTGCTATACATGGTTGGTTGGTTGTTTGGGGGAAGAGGCCAAACTGCGAGGTCATCGGTCTCGTCGGATTAGGGAAGGATGGGGAAGGAAGTCAGCCGCGCCCTTTCAAAGGAACCATCCCGGCAATTGCCTGGAGCGATTTAGGGAAATCACGGAAAACCTAAATCAGGATGGCCGGACGCGGGATTGAACCGTCGTTCTGCCGAATGCGAGTCCAGTGTGCTAACCACTGCGCCACCTCGCTCGGTCTCTGCTATAATATACACTCCTGGAAATTGAAATAAGAACACCGTGAATTCATTGTCCCAGGAAGGGGAAACTTTATTGACACATTCCTGGGGTCAGATACGTCACATGATCACACTGACAGAACCACAGGCACATAGACACAGGCAACAGAGCATGCACAATGTCGGCACTAGTACAGTGTATATCCACCTTTCGCAGCAATGCAGGCTGCTATTATCCCATGGAGACGATTAGAGATGCTGGATGTAGTCCTGTGGAACGGCTTGCCATGCCATTTCCACCTGGCGCCTCAGTTGGACCAGCGTTCGTGCTGGACGTGCAGACCGCGTGAGACGACGCTTCATCCAGTCCCAAACATGCTCAATGGGGGACAGATCCGGAGATCTTGCTGGCCAGGGTAGTTGACTTACAGCTTCTAGACCACGTTGGGTGGCACGGGATACATGCGGACGTGCATTGTCCTGTTGGAACAGCAAGTTCCCTTGCCGGTCTAGGAATGGTAGAACGATGGTTTCGATGACGGTTTGGATGTACCGTGCACTATTCAGTGTCCCCTCAACGATCACCAGAGGTGTACGACCAGTGTAGGAGATCGCTCCCCACACCATGATGCCGGGTGTTGGCCCTGTGTGCCTCGGTCGTATGCAGTCCTGATTGTGGCGCTCACCTGCACGGCGCCAAACACGCATACGACCATCATTGGCACCAAGGCAGAAGCGACTCTCATCGCTGAAGACGACACGTCTCCATTCGTCCCTCCATTCACGCCTGTAGCGACACCACTGGAGGCGGGCTGCACGATGTTGGGGCGTGAGCGGAAGACGGCCTAACGGTGTGCAGGACCGTAGCCCAGCTTCATGGAGACGGTTGCGAATGGTCCTTGCCGATACCCCAGGACCAACAGTGTCCCTAATATGCTGGGAAGTGGCGGTGCGGTCCCCTACGGCACTGCGTAGGATCCTACGGTCTTGGCGTGCATCCGTGCGTCGTTGCGGTCCGGTCCCAGGTCGACGGATACGTGCACCTTCCGCCGACCACTGGCGACAACATCGATGTACTGTGGAGACCTCACGCCCCACGTGTTAAGCAATTCGGCGGTACGTCCACCCGGCCTCCCGCATGCCCACTATACGCCCTCGCTCAAAGTCGGTCAACTGCACATACGGTTCACGTCCACGCTGTCGCGGCATGCTACCAGTGTTAAAGACTGCGATGGAGCTCCGTATGCCACGGCAAACTGGCTGACACTGACGGCGGCGGTGCACAAATGCTGCGCAGCTAGCGCCATTCGACGGCCAACACGGCGGTTCCTGGTGTGTCCGCTGTGCCGTGCGTGTGATCATTGCTTGTACAGCCCTCTCGCAGTGTCCGGAGCAAGTATGGTGGGTCCGACACACCGGTGTCAATGTGTTCTTTTTTCCATTTCCAGGAGTGTATTATGACTTTTGAACACTATTAAGGTAACTACATTGTTTGTTCTCTACAAAATCTTTCATTTGCTAACTAAGCCTATCAGTAGTTAGTGCCTTCAGTAGTTTGTATATTTTATTTAGCTGGCAGTAGTGGCGCTCGCTGTATTGCAGTAGTTCGAGTAACGAAGATTTTTGTGAGGTAAGTGATTTGTGAAAGGTATAGGGTTAATGTTAGTCAGGGCCATTCTTTTGTAGGAATTATTGAAAGTCATATTGCGTTGCGCTAAAAAATATTGTTTGTTAGTTTAGTGTTGATCAGAATAGGTAAAGAGCGAAATGTCTGAGTACGTTCAGTTTTGCAAAGGTGTTTGAAAATCAAATAATGTGAGAGATTTATCAGCACAGTAATTCACTAATTTTTCTAAGGGGACGTTTCATACAGTGAACATTAAAACACGCCAACAGCTCGTTACAAAACGTTTTAATCCCTCATCTTAGCTAAGATCATAACCGTAGCTGTTACAGAGGTTGGACTAAAAATAGCCCAGCATAGGAAAAATGGAAAATGGGTGCAACGGCACTCTGCTGTTACTGAAACGTAAAAAAGAATTTCTGAGTAAGCGTAGCCACGAGAAAGACAGGCCGTGAAGCTTACGTCACAGCGCGTGCCACTACAGGTCTTTACGAGTGCCAGCAGCCGTCCGCGAAGCGGAGCAGGTAACTATTTCAACTAATTTAGAAATTCTTGACAGCGCGTTTAAATGCTTCTAAGTTCTCGTGTTGTTGTTCTTGTGGTCTTCAGTCCAGAGACTGGTTTGATGCAGGGCTCCATGCTACTCCATCCTGTGCAAGACTCATTTCCCAGTACCTACTGCAACCTACATCCTTCTGAATCTGTTTAGTGTATTCATCTCTTGGTCTCCCTCTACGATTTTTACCCTCCACGCTGCCCTCCAATACTAAATTGGTGATCCCTTGATGCCTCAGAATATGTCCTATCAAACGATCCTTTCTTCTAGTCAAGTTGTGCCACAAATTTCTCTTCTCCCCAATTCTATTCAATACCTCCTCATTAGTTACGTGACCTACCCATCTGATCTTCAGCATTCTTCTGTAGCATCACACTTCGAAAGCTTCTATTCTCTTCTTGTCTGCACTACTTATCGTCCATGTTTCACTTCCATACATGGCTACACTCCATACAAATACTTTCAGAAATGTCTTCCTGACACTTAAATCTATACTCGATGTTAACAAATTTCTCTTCTTCAGAAACGCTTTCCTTGCCATCGCCAGTCTACATTTTATATCCTCTCTACTTCGACCATCATCAGTTATTTTGCTCCCCAAATAGCAAAACTCCTTTACAACTTTGAGTGTCTCATTTCCCAATCTAATACCCTCAACATCACCCGACTTAATTCTACTAGATTGCATTATCCTCGTTTTGCTTTTGTTGATGTTCATCTTATGTCCTCCTTTCAAGACACTATCCATTCCGTTCAACCGGTCTTCCAAGTCCTTTGCTGTCTCTGACAGAATTACAATGTCATCGGCGAACCTCAAAGTTGTTATTTCTTCTCCATGGACTTTAATACCTACACCAAATTTTTCTTTTGTTTCCTTCACTGCTTGAGCATATATACAGATTGAATAACATCGGGGAGAGACTACAGCCCTGTCTCACTCCCTTCCCAACCACTGCTTCCCTTTCATGTCCCTCGGCTCTTATAACTACCATCTGGTTACTGTACAAATTGTAAATAGCCTTTCGCTCCCTGTATTTTACCCCTTGCACCTTCAGAATTTGAAAGAGAGTACTCCAGGCAACATTGTCAAAAGCTTTCTCTAAGTCTACAAATGCTAGAAACGTAGGTTTGCCTTTCCTTAATCTATCTTCTAAGATTAGTCTTAGGGTCAGTATTGCCTCACGTGTTCCAACATTTCGACGGAATCCAAACTGATCTTCCCCGAGGTCCGCATCTACCAGTTTTTCCATTCGTCTGTAAAGAATTCGCGTTAGTATTTTGCAGCTGTGGCTTATTAAACTGATAGTTCGGTAATTTTCACATCTGTCAGCACCTGCTTTCTTTGGGATTGGAATTATGATATTCTTCTTGAAGTCTGAGGGTATTTCGCCTGTCTCATACATCTTGCTCGCCTGATGGTAGAGTTTTGTCAGGACAGGCTCTCCCAAGGCTGTCAGTAGTTCCAATGGAATGTCGTCTACTCCCCGGGCCTTGTGTCGACTCGGGTCTTCCAGTGCTCTGTCAAACTCTTCACGCCAGTAGAAGGTGCCGATCGGCCAGCCGATGCCAGTCGGCCCCACCTCGCCACGCTCGCGGTCTGCCCTTAACCGCGTTGTGTTGTGGCTCGCAAGTGCCTAATGAAGATTTTTTTCGGGATTATCGACACTGGCAGAATATTTCTTTTTCATAAACGCTCAATGGACAAAGGAACACGATTACGTGCAAACCGACGCAGTTACAAAAGTGCTGTTGTATAATGTAAAATTATACTGGCGAGAGTTTCGCGACGTGATTTCCAAGAAAAATAACTTTCTTCATAAAGTGGGTTCAAACCAGAAATACTGATATTTAAGTACAGATTATTAATTTCTTTATAAGTCTAATTGAAATCACCAAAGTTGTTGTCTAGCTTTCAATATTCCCTTTCAGAAGAGTAGATAATTCTTATTGTGATTAATGAAGGACTCTTACTTGAGTTTGATACAAGATTATTTTGCGAAGAAGACAGCAATTAAGAAGGGAGAGCAACTAGTCACTGTAGAAGTTTCCAAACTATAAAGCTGTTTGCAGTTGTTATAAGCACTCTTAAGGTTGAGCACGCAAAAATCCGACAGTAACGGATTATTAATAAACAACTAAAAATACCCAACTGATTCTATTTTAGGGCAAAAATTCGTCTAAATATAGCGCTGAGTCCGGCTTTTCTATGTCGTAGCCCTGTCAATCCTAGCACCA
Source organism: Schistocerca gregaria (assembly GCF_023897955.1). Taxonomy (NCBI): domain Eukaryota; kingdom Metazoa; phylum Arthropoda; class Insecta; order Orthoptera; family Acrididae; genus Schistocerca; species Schistocerca gregaria. The sequence continues at coordinate 434,749,891 of NC_064921.1, forward strand.
GATGCAGACAGTAGTTTCATTTACGTAGACGTCCGATAGTTTTATTTTAAACACAGCTCCTGTCAGTACGTCTGTATCCAGAACAGGCATCCACAACCATGCGAAGCTGCCAGAAAACGACTGATTTCATAAATAAAATTTACTGCATCTCTACATAAATTCACGGACCTACTGCGACGAAGCATCTCCTTACGTCCATTTGTAACCTACTGGTATCGATTGTATCGGCCTGTTATGAAATTGGTACCGTGACTCAGTTCTTTACATCCGAGCTTCGGGGTTCTCAAAAATGTGAGAATAGTTTCTACGAATCTTGTGCGTGGTCTTCTTTTCTGACTTTCTACGCATTCCCGTAATTCGCTCAACATGCAGAAGTCTTACGTTTTCTGTGCCTAGTATGTTTATAGTCTTATCAGCCACGACATGTTTGTGAGTTGTTTCACCAGTGGTGATGTTCTCATTCTTAGAACTCAGAACAAACACTTTTGTCTCTGATGCGCACAAACAGTACTTGGCCTATTCAAGACTGAAGTTTGAGTGGGACAGATAAGCATGAAGAGAACTGCAGTCTAAGGCTCTTACGGGACGATAATTACAACATACGCTGAAATATATGTAAATACACATTTGGTGACTAACGAAAGTGTTCCGCGATAAAAAGCAACCCTTGGAAACGGAATCAGTGGTTTCATGAAGTGAAACTGCGCTGGTATCGTGGAAATGGCAGTTTCAAGCTATATCGGGTCACGGTAGAATCAATGGTTTCATGAAGTGAAATAGCGGTGGTATCGTGTAAATGCCAGTTTCAAGCTATATCGGGTCACGGTAGAAAAGAGCTACATTCAGCTATCCGTAAATCGAGTAATAAACAACTAAAATGATCCGTGTCTCTCGGCACTGCAGAAAAATCATGCCACCACTTAAATATTTGTGAACCAGTTCGAGCTATTGCAACATAAGAAACCAATGATCGGTTCATCGAACTGACGTAGCAGTCATAGTGATGTGGGGTGACGCATACGGCAAACGGGAACGTCGCAGATCAGTCGCATAATGAACACCTGGTCCTAAAAGCAACACCAGACGTAGAGAAGACTGGCCTATTCATCGGCGTTCGGCAGCAGACAAAGACAACATACCGAGAGAAAGCGTGCAGGTGTTACAGCTCTCGTACATGTTTCTGAATGACAGTAAGGAAGGTCAGGGTTCAACGACTCGCCGAACAGTGCGATCATACTGACGGGACACTAGCTCAGGCAGAGTAGGATGGAGAAAGACATCGGCCGTGAACTAGTTGAAGAAGTCATTTAGTCATTATCGCTGATTAATTTATGACGATTAGTGTTTTAGGATAATGGGTGTTAAATTATCAGCACTTAAGAGGGGAGGCCACGGTATTGATATCACAGATTTACCTCAAACCGTTTACACCTTCAGCAGGGCACCAAAACAACGTAATAGGCCAGTAGTGATGTACACTACTCTAACAATTCTGAGAAAATCATAAGTTTAACGCGTTTATTACGTAACTGACGTATCGGTGCGTAGGTGCTTGGATGTTAATGGTGGTCAAGTGGTCAGCGTTCTAACTACGGAAGACGATCGTATAAGAGGCAATGGCCCGACTCCCCCGAAAACTTAATTTTTAATCTATTTTTCATCCCTGGTCATATTTAATTTATATTACATCTGGTAGGAAATATAATTTAGAAAATCACATGTACACTACTGGCCATTAAAATTGGTGCACCAAGAAGAAAGGCAGGTGATAAACGGGTATTCATTGGACAAATATATTATACTAGAAATTACATGTGATTACATTTTCACATAATTTGGGTGCATAGATCCTGAGAAATCAGTACCCAGAACAACCACTTATAGCCGTAATAACGGCCTTGATACGCCTGGGCATTGAGTCAAACAGAGTATGGATGGCGTGTACAGGTACAGCTGCCCATACAGCTTCAACATGATACCACAGTTCATCAAGAGTAGTGACTGGCATGTTTTGACGAGCCAGTTGCTCGGCCACCACTGACCAGACGTTTTCAATTGGTGAGAGATCTGGAGAATGTGCTGGCCAGGGCAGCAGTCGAACATTTACTGTATCCAGAAAGGCCCGTACAGGATCTGCAACATGCGGTCGTGCATTATCCTGCTGAAATGTAGGGTTCCACAGGGATCGAATGAAGGGTAGAGCCACGGGTCGTAACACATCTGAAATGTAACGTCCACTGTTCAAAACGCCGTCAATGCGAACAAGAGGTGACCGATTCTTGTAACCAATGGCACCCCATACCCTCAGGCCGGGTGATACGCCAGTATGGCGATGACGAATACACGCTTCCAATGTGCGTTCACCGCAATGTCGCCAAACACGGATGCGACCATCATAATACTGTAAACAGAACCTGGATTCATCCAAAAAAATGACGTTTTTTCATTCGTGCACCTAGGTTTGTCGTTGAGTACACCATCGCAGGCGCTCCTGTCTGTGATGCAGCGTCAAGGGTAGCCGCAGCCATGGCCTCCAAGCTGATAGTCCATGCTGCTGCAAACGCCGTCGACCTGTTCGTGCAGATGGTTGTTGTCTTGCAAACGTCCCCATCTCGATCTCTGAGACGTGCCTGCACTATCCGTTACATCCATGCGGAAAAGATGCCTATCATCTCGACTGCTAGTGATACGAGGCCTTCGGGATTCAGCACGGCGTTCCGTATTACCCTCTTGAACCCACCGATTCCATATTCTGCTAACAGTCATTGGATCTCGAGCAACGCGAGCAGCTGTGTCGCGATACGATAAACCGCAATCGCGATAGGCTACAATCCGACCTTTATCATTGTCGGAAACCTGATGGTACGCATTTCTCCTCCTTACACGAGGCATCACAATAAGGTTCACCAGGCAACGCCGGTCAACTGCTGTTTGCGTATCAGAAATCGGTTGGAAACTTTCCTCGTGTCAGCACGTTGTAGGTGTCACCACCGACGCCAACCTTCTGTGAATGCTCTGAAAAGCTAATGATTTGCATATCACAGCATCTTCTTCCTGTCGGTTAAATTTCGCGTCTGTAGCACGTCACTTCGTGGTAAAGCAATTTTAATGGCCAGTAGTGTATTTGCATGAAGTGGATTTCATGTTATTTGGTTACTTACTATTTTTAATTAAATTTAGTTATTGGAACAAACATATTTATTGCTATCGACAATAAAATAAAAAAAACCGTTTGGAGTCTTCCTGAAAATGTATGCCTGTCGTGATTTACGAAATACGTAGCACATGCAATCTGGTAAGGTACGCAGAAATACTTTGCATCTCGACGCTTGGAGCTGTAGACATAGAGGCAGACCCCATTTGGCAGTTAACCTGCATAGCCGTGAGACGTTGATCATGTAGTAAGAACTAATAGTGTAGGGGCTATTTTTTTTTAATATCACAGAATTTACCCTTGTAGTACAAAAATGAAGGTTCGATGGGCAGTCTTACGAAGCTCCAACGCGAACCACTTGACCACCGTGAACTCTTAACTTCTGGTTTCTACGCACTCACAAATATAAATCATCACCATTCGAAGATCAGGGAAATAAGAGCTCGTACTGAGGCGTTCAGACAGTCGATTTTCCCTCGCGCGATCCGCGAGTGGAGCGGAGGGTAGGGTGGGAGGGGGGGGGGAGGAGAATATGACTTTGTCGCGAATTGTGCCCTCCGCCACACACACAGCGCTTGGTGGCTATCGGAGTATATATGTAGCTGTAGATATAGAAATACATCAATTACGTAATAGCCGCGTAAAACTTCCCTTGCGATTTTCTCGGAATTGCCAGAGTAGTGTACTTTACTACTTGCACATTATGTGGTTTCAATGGCCTACTAAAGGTGTACTAAGTTTGAAGTAAATCCGTGATCCGAACGTTGCGGCCTCCCCTTGTTCGTCAATTAGTTTAAGAAAAACAAGAAAATTGTATATGAGAACGACTTTTGAGTAAGTGTTCACTGTCTTCAACAACTCGTTCGAGGCCTCTGAATGTGGCCGGTCTACGCATAGGACGTTCTCGCACTTTTTTCGCATTTGTACCCAAGTGGGCTGCTTCCGGCTTTTCTCTCTGCAGTTGTGTAACTTGGAGAGAGTGAGTAAGTCAGACTGTACAATTATGGCCTTTAAATCAGTTGTGCAACGTTTGCCAGGAGCCACGAAAGCATTAGCGTGGAGTGGAACGATTCAGAGATTACACCGTGACCTTTAAGGATGTAATGGAACATCCATGAAACTTCACAGCACGGAATGCATTACATTATTGTACATCTTCGCCAACATACTGTTAGGTAGTTGCCTGAGAATGAAGGTCTTTTTCTTTCTTTCATTGTGGCACTTCCGTGGATTATATAACCCGGATCGATCCTGTTGTCGTTTCGCCACGACTGAGGAAATTTCTTCCTTCTCATCATCAGCCAATGATAGCGAGATAAAGGATGAATAATTCGTAAATGTAGAAGTATTTTCTTATCCTCTCTTGGCTGTTCTCCCTTGGCCGACCGGTTTTCGGCGCTTCAATCCGGAACCGTGCTGCTGCTATGGTCTCAGGTTCGAATCCTGTCTCGGGCATGGGTGTGTGTGATATCCTTAAGTTGCTTAGTTTTAAATAGTTCCAAGTTTAGGGGACTGATGACCTCAGACGTCAAGTCCCATAGTGCTAGGAGCCGTTTGAACCATTTTCGGCTGTTATCCGACTGAGTTTTCCGTTACGTCATTTGTAGTGGACACACACAGTTGATGCACACTGGATGAAGAGGGTTGCAACAGGTGCTCACGTTCTGTGCGGCTATTTCAAGCAAAGAGAGTGCTCCCGGCTGCGGAGCCGACAACGAGCGCAGAGCCTTTGTGGAAAGTGAGGAGCAGCAAATTGCACGTGCTGTTCCGTTGCTTTGTTCTGCGTCAGGGTAGCGGGCTCGTAGTGGAGCAGTAACTGTTTCTGGGAGGACGCGCCGCGTTGCACGCACAAGTGGAGACAGTGGGAGACAGCGGGGCTGCAAACGCCACGGTCGCCGATGGCTAAAAAGCCAGGGAGAAAAGAAGATTCCTAGCAGTGACCCTTTGTCTTTCTGAATTGCAGGCAGGTCACCATTGCAGGTACCGGAACACCTAAACGGTTGTGGCGTAATAAACGTACCTGAAATACAGCTGTGGTGGTTTTAATTGGCGTTTACATTATTCAGCTATGGAGCACGAAGTGATGCAGATTTTTATTCTCTGAAAGAATTACAATGCCATCGGCAAGCCGTTAAAGTTCGTATTTCGTCTCCTTGCACTATTTAATTGATTTAGGAGACAATGCGAACAGTCCTATTAGATTAGTTACAGATGTTGCTGTCGTTTACCTCTAGTAATGTCATCAGTAAATCAATACGAATTACAATACCTTTTAGGTAAGAGATCTGTGTGGTGCGAAAAGCGGCAATTGATTCTGGGCAATAAAAAAAGGCGAGGTCTTCCTCATGAGTATTAAAAAGAAACATTTAAATTTGTTACACGATAAATCACACAAATTTAAATGTCTCGAATCAACTTAAATTGGAAGCGACACATAGAACATGTTGTGGAATAGGTGAACCAAAGACTGAGTTTTATTGGCAGTACCCTTAGAAGATGCAACAAATCTTTTAAGGAGACTGCCTAAACTACGCTTGACCGTCCTCTTTAATTGTGCTGCGCGGTATGACACCGTTAACGCATAAGGTTGACGGAGAACAAAGTTCGAAAGGAGGGCACCTAATTTCGTATTATCGCGAAATAGTGAAGAGAGTGTTACGGATATGATACCTGGGATGGCGGTTATCGCTGAAAAAACTGATTTTCGGTTACACGGGGTAAACTGAGTGCCACAATTGCTCAAAATAACCGGGTTTCGGTTTATTGTTATGTTTCAGTAATAAACATAGACTTCAAACACATTGAAAAATTCTTTTGGATGTGATGGAGAAAGAGGTCACGATCGATGTGGGCTGAGGCTGCAGCAGAAATCAGTTGCCATTGTCTCCAGCAAAAATAGTGAAAGTGAAGGAGACGGGCGCCGCGGCAGCGAGAACGAAAGGCCCCGAAAGTTGATGGTTTCCCTTCATCGTCACTTTTGAATGTTATCAGTTTTTCATCCTGAAGTAACCAAAAAGATTAGAGAGTTCAGTTATTATCCCACGTTTATAGCACATTCTACTCGTCTTTTGGATTTGCAGCTCTTGTATTTTTCCGTGTTTGCAGTTAAAATTATTGGATGTAGGGTCCGCCTTTTATGCAAAATACTGTTTTTTCTTGTTACCAAAACATGTTTCGGCACTTCTGTGCCATCATCGGTGGGTTTTGTTTCTTAAAAAAACTGTAAAAATTAAATACATTTTAGGTTGTAGCTGATCTAACTAAATGAGGCCTAAAGACAGTTTCTGTTCATTTTTGTCCTTATGTCGATTTTGCATTATACGGTTTTGTCGGACCGTCTGTATGATGTCCTGCACTGGCAGCTTGTCCTCCGCAAACCAGATGTGATCTATGTCTCCCAGTTGACACTTCCCTTGATTTTTAAAAGCTTGATTTTGGCGTGACAAAATGTTTTGCGTGTATGTTTATAATTACTGACGTGTCGTGACAGAGCCCCCCTTCGTTCGCGTTTTGAGATGACTGAACATACACATATTGAATGTACTTAGCATATTTTTCGCTTAACAAACGCCTTTTCACTTCGCAAAATGCGATGTAAACGATGTTGATGTGTGTTGTAATTACGTCCGCGTTCATTTGTTCCCGGCGCTGACGGAGTTAGGACACAACATCGTTGACACTGCGTTTTGCGAAGTGAAAAGGCGTTTGTTAAACCAAACTTACACGAAGTACATTCAATATGTGTGTGTCAGTCCTCTCAGAACTCGAAAGGAGGAGGATCTGTCACGACAAAACGTGAGTATTTACAAATATACACGCAAAACAGTTTGCCACACCAAAATCACGTTTTTAAAAATCAAGGTAGATGTTAACTGGCTGATAAAGTTCACATTTACGTCGTTTGGTTTGCAAATGACAAGCTGTAAGTGCAGGGCACGCTGCAGATGGTCCTGCAAAACCGTATAACGTAAAATCAAGGTAAGAACTCAAACCAACAAACAAAAACTGTCTTTAGGCCTCATTTGTTAGCTCAGTTACAACATAAAATACGTTCACTTTTTTCACGTTTTCAATATACAACCCACTGGTAATGGCACAGAGGTGCCGAAACATGTAAGTAGCCTGTTTGTATGTTGGCAACGCTATAGATTCTGTTAATATAGCTGACAGCGTTCTGCGCCCTCGGCAAGAGATTCTATGGTTGGACGGACTAGAAATCAGCGAGTGCATAGGGAAGTGCATGGACACGATATTCTTGTAGCACATGCATTGTAAAGTGAGATCAAATGATGTTTTGCTAAGAAAATACGCAAGCAAATATACGATGATGGATGTTTGGTTGGTAATGTTTGTGCAGTGGAATTGTTGACAACTATAAAATTTTTGGAAGTGGATGTCTCATGAAAAAGGTAAAATTTTCTAAATGCATTGTTTGCTCTTTAACAAAATCTTTCTTTCGTTAACCATATGCCTCCTAGTAGTTAGAATCTTTTCATTTAGCTGGTTGTAGTTGCTACTTGCCGTAATTGCTGCAGTTCGTGTTATGAAGATTTTCTGTGAGGTAAGTGACTTATGAAAAAGAATGGGGTTTGCACTGTTGGGATTATTGATTGAAATGAGTTTCGGCAATTAACAGAGTTGGGTGTAGTTTCATATTTCTTTAATATAATATATTTTTTTGATTTGTATTTATGTTAGGATTTCTTGGCCATTCTTTTGTGTTGATTATTGGAAGTCATGTTGTCAATGTATACCAGTCAGATTGCGTTGGGTTTCTATGTTGTGGGTAATAAATGAATAGGTTAAGTTTGAGTTGTCTTCGTCAGCGAAAAGTCTGTAGGCCAGTGTTCAATAAAAATAATTTAAGAGTTAGTTTCATTGTCTGGGCAACAAGAAAAAAGTTTTGCACAAAAGGCGGGACCTATATCCAACAATTTTAGAACACGTCTTTGAAATTATGGGTATATCAACCAAATTTGTCTTCTCCTCCAAGGAAATTGGGGATGTTTTCTCCTGATAATTATGATACCTCCAGATTTTGTGCCTCCTCCCGCTTTTAATCTTTTAAAGTAAATGAAACATTGTATTTCACTGCTGCCGCACTTCGCAAAATACTTCCGAACTAGGGATGGTGTAATTCTGCAACACTACTGATTCCCGATGACGATAGGGAAAAACTACCGTGTAGACCGGGTGGGGGGAGAGCGGCAAATCCTGCAGACTGCACGTACACACATGCCGTAGAGCAGGCGACGCCACACGGCAGCGGTTACATTATTTTCTCTGCTATCTGAAGCAATTCTTATGTCATGTATTTGTTGCTAGTGTCAAACTGCAGGCGTTTTTTATGAAAATAATAGTGATCGCTTTTCCCAGTTTCTATAATAATCCAATATTTCAAAACAATGGAAATTTTACGGATAAATATTACTAATTTTTTTAAAAAAGTGTTGTTTAGTAACCAAACATTTTGGCAGTTCTGCGATGTCAGATTGGTATTTCGGTTCTGTTTCCGGTAATTAGTAAAAATAAAAGAAACTTGTTACAACCGAGAGCTGATACCGAAAAATATCGGTTGTTCAGAACGAAAATACCGGCATCGCTTATAAACGTTCTGTTTTCCCCCTTCCTATATGATACCCGAGTTGGACGGCAGTGATAAAAAGAAAGACACTTTCCATTGCGACGGGACCTGTCCATGAAATTTCAGTCGCCTACTTTCTCCGCCGAATGCGAAAACAATTTGTTGATCTCACGTAATAAAATAAGGAAAATCAGAGCTCGTTTTTCCCACGAGCTACTCGAAAGTGGATCGGTCGAGAAATAGCCTAAAATGTACTGTGAATCCTTTGCCAAGCACTTAATTACGAATTGCAGATTATTGACGTAGATGTAGATGATGTAGATATTTTCCCTTTCCAAATTCCTACAGTATAATACCTATTGTGGGAAATCGTAATGACATGCAGCACGCTAGTATGTCAAATTAGGAAGTGCTGTCCAAGTGTTTGGAGTCCTTATCAACTAGGCTTTGCAACAGACGTCGAAGGAATTCAGAGGTCCATATCTAGGGTCCTGACTGGTCGGAAAAATGTAATAGAAACCCTTGTGGAACTTACATAGTACTGCTCAGGAAAAAATGGCCCGGTTCTAACGAAGAGCTGTCGGCTAAATTTCTTGAACCTGTATTCGAAGAGGACTGCGACCGTATTGCTGCCACTACGGTATGTCTGGCATAAAGACCATGAGAACAAAATAACAGACACTAACGCGCGTACACAGGCTCAGTACGCGAATGGAACAGGAAAGAGAATCCGGTGATATTGGTATGACTTACCCTCCGCCATGCATTGTTGAGTGGATTACAGTGTGTATATGTAGAGGCATAAATGTATAGGACAGGGAGAAAGGCTGTGCGTGATGCTCTCAGCAAGACCAGGGAGAAGATCGACTAATGGTGTGCCGCGTGGACGGCCGATGTGGTTGTCAGTTGGCGATCGTGCTTTGTGAGGTACCTTGCGTCCTTGGAGCCAGTAGTGGGCTCTTCTGCGGAGAGAGTGTTCCGTTAATGATGGACCCAGGGGAGGACGACTCGTGGGCGAGAAAACCTCTAGCAGGGCCGGCGGAGGGAGCCCTGGGCGGAAAAGTACCCCAAGGACAGTCGGCTGCCGCCCCAGGACTCCCCTCCACGTCAGCGCCCCCATCACCTCTTGCCGCCGGCTTCAGACCCTTTTACGACTACTCCTGGTAAGTTAAGTTTACAGCAGCGTCCCTGGCGTTTCATTCTTGTACTGGTTGTCGCTAGTCACGAGTGACCATTTTCATTTACACATCAGCGACAATATAGCGTGCGAGCTTTCTGCTGTCCAGTTTGACACCTGAACGGCGAAAGTGAGTTTGCGAGAGGCCGTGCTCTCTACAGAAGTTGGGAATATAGTTACTGAGTGTAGGGACAAGCAATGACAATGATCAAAGTGAGATTCATAATAGATGCTCTTGCCATATTTCGTATGGTAAACTGAAAACCAAGCCGCGTGGGATTAGCCGAGCGGTCTAGGGCGCTGCAGTCACGGACTGTACGGCTGGTCCCGGCGGAGGTTCGAGTCCTCCATCGGGCATGGGTGTGTGTGTTTGTCCTTAGGATAATTTAGGTTAAGTAGTGTGTAAGCTTAGAGACTGATGACCTTGGAAGTTAAGTCACATAGGATTTCACACACACTGAAAACAAAAAACAAAAAATAAAAAATAATAGGGGAAGTGTCTTCCAAACATTTCACAACATCCTCACTTATTTGCTCGTGAGAATATATACGTAGAGATGCATCAAAAACTGCGTAGAAGGCAGTAAGTAATGTCTCTTTACTTTATTCTCTGTACCTTCTTTTCTAAGTGCTAGTCCGCCTGCTTAGCTGAGTCGTAACGTGTTTGCCTACCATGCGGAGGGTCCGGGTTCGATTCCCGGTGGGCTGCGTGTTGTGTTGTCCTCATCATCATTCATCATCACCGACACACAAGTCGTCCAGTGTGGAGTCGCCTGAAAAAAGACTTGCCACTCGGCGGCCGAACTTACCCTGATGGGGCCTCCCGGCCAAACAATACCACACGATCGTGTCATTGTTTCTAAGCGCTACAAAAACATAGCTATTATTTTTCTTGTTAAATAGTTGGGACTTCCTTACTGTTGACAGTTTTCATTAACAATCGTCTGTTTTTCTCTCCTATTTACGCATCGTGTAGTGTTTTTCTGTGTCTCGAGCATATCTACAGAAACAATTGATAATCAGAGAGAACATGGCCGAAGCAACTGAAAACATCTGAAAAGCAGTGCTTCGAAAATGAAATGGACAGCAAATATATGAAACGAGGAGTTGCTTAAAAACAACGGACGAGAGGGAAAAATCTATGGAGAACATTTACTTTAAGGGGAGACGGGATTGCTTGTCGGCTATATTGTCAGGCCCGCAGCTGTAGTGAAATTAGTACTTGGAAGTAGGTTTGGGAAAAACCGACTCGTTAAAACCCATACCGGAATTTCAGTTCTGAATAATCGATTTTTTCTGTATTTATTTGGTCTTGATTATAACAAGTTTTTTTTATTTTTTAATTAAAACCGAGTATCAACCAGCCATAGCAGAAATGCTAAATTTTTCGTTTTTAAATAAAACTTAAAATAACCAGTAATTTTATACGTAAAATTTACATTGTTATGAAACATTGCGTTTTTACACAATATGGGAAAAGCGATTGGTCCTGTTTTAATAACAATGCCGAGAGATACACATAACAATCATATGGCATAAAAACTGGTACAGCATTGTTGAGACTATAATGTCCCTGTCGCCATGAGCCGTGGCTAAAGGTACGCGTGTGCGTGCAGTGTGCAAGACTTGCCCCCACCTGGTCTACATGGTAGTTCCTCACTGTCGTCGCTGGATATCCGTTGTATTGCAGAATGGCACCAACCCTAGTCTGAAAACATGCTTATGAAGTGATGTAACAGCGAAGTACAATGCTTCATCTGCTTTAAAAGTTTAAAAACGTGTCGTGCCACTCGTATGAAATAATAAAAGCGGAAGGAAATTGTGGTAACATGAATAAATGAAAAACTTAAAAATTCATTCTTAGTTTACAATAAAAATAGATAGTACGTGATCTGCTGCCTGTGTCTACATGATATGCCTTTATCTGCTTGTTGCCATTAACACGAAAAATTCAGTTCTTTTAACCTCAGTGTGAATCCTTTAGCACTGACTATTCGTAACGCCCAAATAGTGGTTTGATACAGGATTACTACATGATCTTTGAGGAGAGTTTCAAAAAAATTAGATATTTTAGGAGAATACTGGTGATATTTTGTAGTATGCAGTTACTTATCTCATTTCGAGGAAAGCAGCGAAAGGTGGACGGACTGCGTTCTCTTTTATTTGCTTAATTTAATATTTTGATTCTATGTATCTTGAAACTGATTTTTCCATCTTTCTACGTTTATTACATGAAATAATAGGAATAAAAAACGGAAAATCACTTATTTTAGAAACCGATTATTTTAACCGGCTTTTAATAGTCATGTTAAAGTGGCCTGGAAAGCACTGACACAACATAAAGTAGGTTGTTTCAGCGACATCCACCGTCCCTATTTGGAAGTAGCAGTCGATGAGGGAATGGAATAAGAATTTGAAGTCGAGATTTTCAGAGATTTTGCCGTAATGCTGTAACATACTGAGCTGAAAGGACTGTTACAGAACAACAAAAGGTGACGGCCGCATCAAACATTTTTAAGTCTGAAGATGGTCTTGCGGAATATAAGAAAATACCTAATATTTTATTAACGACTCGAGCTCTTGAAACAATATTTACCGCAAATGATAGTAAGCGAAAGAACAAAATATTTTCGTCTATGGTTATGAATACCTGCAATTTTTTAATATATGTCGATTAAAAAAAAAACTATATTTTTCAAGAAATGTGAAACGCAGTTAACAGATTACAGTGTCAAATCAGTAATTAATGTTTACAAACGTACTTTCACCAAAAGTAGTAAAGCACTGTGCTCAGCGAGAATGCTAAACTGACGGCACAGCACCGTTACAAATGCTTGGCAATGGAGTCTGGCACAGGAGTAGGAGGGACCACTAGATAACACCACAGGCGCTCCGCAACATGCAGCCCTACATTCCTCCCGTGTGCACTCGTCACGGGAGCATTACCAAGTACAAAATGAATTTTTGCATTTCTCGTGCAATATATGACAAGTTAGCGCGTAACGGTGATTGAGGTGGACAGTGATCACGCATTTACTCTCCAAAACAGACCACAAAGGCTCAATAAGATTGAGATATGTTGACTGGCGGCCGAGGGAAGACGCAACAGTGCGTCCTCGTGCTCACAGAATCGGTGTTGGACAACACTAGGTGTGTGAGAAGGGGCTCTGTCGTCTCGGAACGCAGCATCACCATTGGGGAGAGACCTGTCAAGTCAAAATGGTCACACAATCCTTGGCAGTAATGCGACCTTGCAGAGTCTCGGAGCGGACTTCAGTGCGAGATGCCTATCTATAAAAGTTTCCACAACAAAACTTTGTCTCGAAACCTGACAGAAAATCTGAAGAGATTCTGGTAGTGTGTGAAGTATGTTAGCGGCAAGAAACAATCAATGCCTTCTCTGCACGTTAGCAATGGAGATACTATCGAAGACAGGGCTGCCAAAGCAGATTTACTAAACACAGCCTTCCGAAATGCCTTCACAAAAGAAGACGAAGTAGATATTCCAGAATTCGAATCGAGAACAGCTGTCAACATGAGTAACGTAGAAGTAAATATCCTCGGAATAGTGAAGCAACTCAAATCACTTAATAAAGGCAAGTCTTCTGGCCCAGAGTTTATACCAATTAGGTTCCTTTCGGAGTACGCTGATGCATTAGCTCCATACTTAACAATCATATACAACCGTTCGCTCGACGAAAGATCCGTATCCAAAGACGGGAAAGTTGCACAGGTCACACCAATATTCAAGGAAGGTAATAGGAGTAACCCACTAAATTACAGGCCCATATCGTTAACGTCGATATGCAGCAGGATTTTAAAACATATATTGTGTTCGAACGTTGTGAATTACCTCGAAGGAAGCGGTCTATTGACACACACTCAACATGGGTTTAGAAAACATCGTTTCTGTGAAACACAACTCGCTCTTTATTGACATGAAGTGCTCAGTGCTATTGACAAGGGATTTTCAGATCGATTCCGTATTCCTGGATTTCCGGAAGGCTTTACACACTGTACCACACAAGCGGCTCGTAGTAAAATTGCGTGCTTATGGAATATCGTCTCAGTTATGTGACTGGATTTGCGATTTTCAGTCAGAGAGGTCACAGTTCGTAGTAATTCACGGAAAGTCATCGAGTAAAACAGAAGGTACTGTTATAGGTCCTTTGCTGTTCCTTCTCTATATAAACGATTTTGGAGACAATCTGAGCAGCTTTAGTATGTGTGCCGTCGTGTTTGTGCCTCAGTGTTTTTCGCCACCCACGCTCCATCGTTCACGTGTCGTCTCCGTCATCAGTGTCCGTGTGCAAAGCCGACAGTTTATCTAGGTGTCTTCGCATGTGAACGGCTGCGTATTATTTGTTTCTGTGTCTACTGTTTTTTGCCCTCCACTTTGTTCTGTATATTCTGTTTCTCCATTGTATTTTCTCTGTAAAACTTGTGGCTGAAGAGCAGCGTAGTGTGCTGCTGCCAGCCCACCTTATTGTAAGGTGTCAAATAACAATAAAGGAAAAACAATCTGAGCAGTCGTCTTCGGTTGTTTGCAGATGACACTGCCGTTTATCGACTAATAAAGTTATCAGAAGATCAAAACAAACTGCAAAACGATGTAGAAGAAATATCTGACTGGTGCGGAAACTAGCAGTTCACACTAAATAACGAATAGTGTGAGGCCATCCACATGAGTGCTAAAAGGAATTCTTTAAACTTCGGTTACACGCTAAATCCGTCTAATCTAAAAGCCGTAAATTCAACTACATACCTAGGTATTACAATTACGAACAACTTAAACTGGAAGGGACACACAGAAAATGTTGTGGGGAAGGCTAACCAAAGACTGCGTTTTATTGGCAGGGCATTTAGAAAATGTAACAAACCTACTATGGAGACTGCCTACACTACGCTTGTCCGCCCTCTTTTAGAATACTACTGCGCGGTGTGGCATCCTTAACAGATAAGACTGACGGAGTACACCGAAAAAGTTCAAAGAAAGGCGGCGCGTTTCGTATTATCGCGAAATATGGGAGAGTGTGTCACAGAAATTATACAGGATTTGTGCTGGATATCATTAAAAGAAAGGCGTTTTTCGTTGTGACGGAATCTAAATTCCAATCACCAACTTTCTCCTCCGAATGCGAAAATATTTTGTTGACACCGACCTACATAGGGCGGAACCATCACCACGATAAAATAAGGAAATCAGAGCTCGTACGGAAAGATACAGGTGTTCATTCTTTCCGCGCGCTATACGAGATTGGAATAATAGAGAATTGTGAAGGTGGTTCAATGACCCCTCTGCCAGGCACTTAAATGTGATTTGCAGAGTATCCATTTAGATGTACACTCCTGGAAATGGAAAAAAGAACACATTGACACCGGTGTGTCAGACCCACCATATTTGCTCCGGACACTGCGAGAGGGCTGTACAAGCAATGATCACACGCACGGCACAGCGGACACACCAGGAACCGCGGTGTTGGCCGTCGAATGGCGCTAGCTGCGCAGCATTTGTGCACCGCCGCCGTCAGTGTCAGCCAGTTTGCCGTGGCATACGGAGCTCCATCGCAGTCTTTAACACTGGTAGCATGCCGCGATAGCGTGGACGTGAACCGTATGTGCAGTTGACGGACTTTGAGCGAGGGCGTATAGTGGGCATGCGGGAGGCCGGGTGGACGTACCGCCGAATTGCTCAACACGTGGGGCGTGAGGTCTCCACAGTACATCGATGTTGTCGCCAGTGGTCGGCGGAAGGTGCACGTGCCCGTCGACCTGGAACCGGACCGCAGCGACACACGGATGCACGCCAAGACCGTAGGATCCTACGCAGTGCCGTACGGGACCGCACCGCCACTTCCCAGCAAATTAGGGACACTGTTGCTCCTGTGGTATCGGCGAGGACCATTCGCAACCGTCTCCATGAAGCTGGGCTACGGTCCCGCACCCCGTTAGGCCGTCTTCCGCTCACGTCCCAACATCGTGCAGCCCGCCCCCAGTGGTGTCGCGACAGGCGTGAATGGAGGGACGAATGGAGACGTGTCGTCTTCAGCGATGAGAGTCGCTTCTGCCTTGGTGCCAATGATGGTCGTATGCGTGTTTGGCGCCGTGCATTTGAGCGCCACAATCAGGACTGCATACGACCGAGGCACACAGGGCCAACACCCGGCATCATGGTGTGGGGAGCGATCTCCTACACTGGCCGTACACCTCTGGTGATCGTCGAGGGGACACTGAATAGTGCACGGTACATCCAAACCGTCATCGAACCCATCGTTCTACCATTCCTAGACCGGCAAGGGAACTTGCTGTTCCAACAGGACAATGCACGTCCGCATGTATCCCGTGCCACCCAACGTGCTCTAGAAGGTGTAAGTCAACTACCCTGGCCAGCAAGATCTCCGGATCTGTCCCCCATTGAGCATGTTTGGGACTGGATGAAGCGTCGTCTCACGCGGTCTGCACGTCCAGCACGAACGCTGGTCCAACTGAGGCGCCAGGTGGAAATGGCATGGCAAGCCGTTCCACAGGACTACATCCAGCATCTCTACGATCGTCTCCATGGGAGAATAGCAGCCTGCATTGCTGCGAAAGGTGGATATACACTGTACTAGTGCCGACATTGTGCTCTGTTGCCTGTGTCTATGTGCCTGTGGTTCTGTCAGTGTGATCATGTGATGTATCTGACCCCAGGAATGTGTCAATAAAGTTTCCCCTTCCTGGGACAATGAATTCACGGTGTTCTTATTTCAATTTCCAGGAGTGTAGTTTCCATGGGGCCCATGAAATATCACGAAACTGCTGTCCCTTGGGACGTAAACTCAGGCATAAGTTGGAAACAGTGTATAATAAGATTCTTCCGACAAACGACATTCTTCGATTGCTCCATGGCTACAGCACCACGTGTTCCTGTCACGGTCATTCACGTCACTGGTCTTGAGGAAGAGTGGGCTACGATGCAGACAGACACCTCGCCAGAAGTTTTCACAGCAGAGTTCAACCCTTCATAATGATGAAGGATAAACACACCCCATATTAATGTCCACCAACAGGTGTTCGGATACTTTTGATCTGATAGTGTATACTACTCGCTTTCACGTTTTTATTCACTTATCACGGCTTTGTGTTTGGCGTTCTGCTGGAACAGTAACAGTGACGGGAATTTAAGTAAGTTCGGGTGGGCATCATAAGTACTTAAAAGCATCTGCTTGATTTGTCGGTAGTACGATGAATGTCGTGGTAACGAGAGTATACAGCGACTCTGTGCCCTGCCTTTTTTTTTTTTTTTTTTTTTTTTTTTTTTTTTTACAAACGACATTCTTCGATTGCTCCATGGCTACAGCACCACGTGTTCCTGTCACGGTCATTCACGTCACTGGTCTTGAGGAAGAGTGGGCTACGATGCAGACAGACACCTCGCCAGAAGTTTTCACAGCAGAGTTCAACCCTTCATAATGATGAAGGATAAACACACCCCATATTAATGTCCACCAACAGGTGTTCGGATACTTTTGATCTGATAGTGTATACTACTCGCTTTCACGTTTTTATTCACTTATCACGGCTTTGTGTTTGGCGTTCTGCTGGAACAGTAACAGTGACGGGAATTTAAGTAAGTTCGGGTGGGCATCATAAGTACTTAAAAGCATCTGCTTGATTTGTCGGTAGTACGATGAATGTCGTGATAACGAGAGTATACAGCGACTCTGTGCCCTGCCTTTTTTTTTTTTTTTTTTTTTTTTTTTTTTAGTGCCTGGTGGACCTTCCTGCCATTCCGCCTAAGGTTAATTTCCCACAACCTATTCGTGTGCGCCGGAATAATTCGTTTTCTGAATCAAATACCCATCCAGTACACAGAGCAGAGCGCTGAGGCAAACCGAGGACGTGCGGCCGGGAGAGCGATGTGCTGACCACATGTCCCTCGATATCCGCATCCAGTGACGCCTGTAGTCAGAGGATGACACGGCGGCCGGTCAGAACCGTTGGGCCTTAATGGCCCTTTCGGGCGGAGTTTAGTATGAATCAAATAACAGAACACACAACAGGGCGGGAAACAACTTGCATGAACATTACTATTGCTTCTCCAGGTTTATGGTCATATACGTCACTAACAGCACAAAGTCGCGTTAACTAACAGATCGTTACGCTCTACCAAAACTACGGTTCAGTAGGTCTGATAGTAGGGAAAGAAACATTAATGAATGTGTAGGGGAGAAAATGGGAGACGACGACTTTCCTTTGTTGTTTGTTTGTTTGGTTGGTTGGTTGTTTTGCACATCATTAGAACCTCATATCATTCGATGTTAGTTCATTGCGTATTTTATATCCTAACAGAATATAAACTGCGTTTTATAAGAAATAAAAATTACTTGATCGTGTAACTTTTGCGATTTTATGTAACCAAAGGAATTACTTTTAATGCAAGTACAATTTAGATGTATAAACATAAATATGTACAACTGTTGTTTCGTAGTCAGTAGAACGTTCTTCACCATGACCAAAGGCAAGAGTATGCTATTCTTATTATTTAAGTTCGATGAAGGATTGAAACGATGTTTGATATTTTTTGTTTGTTTTTAAATGTTCTTGTTGGGGACATTGCGCCTTCTAGCGTCGTATGATAAATCTTGGTTGTTTTCCTTATTTTTACTACAACATCCCTCTGTTTCACTTTGCAAATCAATAATTTTCAAACAAAACCTGAATTAAACATTGACATTTTCACTTTAGCTATAAACACTGTTTATTCTTAAGTTACAGACAGAAGGATAACTATGTAGAACAAAAATGTTACGTACGTTACCTGTCCCTTTATATATCCTCATTCAGTTTCTAGATGCTCCACCTCTTCCGGTTTCCTGATCGCGTGTGGAAAGAAAGCGATTGCTGTGAGCTAACGCCCGATAGGTATGCAACATACCCAACGTACAGGTAACGCGGGTACGGCCATAACCGATCAAAGCTACTAGAAAAACCACCGTAGTCCTCGGTTGCTTACGGTAGCTTACGGAAGCCTACGGTAGTTTCACAACTCCAGTCACAGAAGATAAGCGAGCAGAGGCGGTTTCCCTGCGACGCCGCCTGGGGTGAGCAGCGAGCAGGCGTGCGCCGGCCTCTGCTCCGGCTATCAGGAGGCGCCCAGAGATAAGAAAGCACCAGCCGCGCGGGCCTTCCCTCTTTCCTGTGTACGGCTAGCACGACAGCAGCCGCGCTATCGCCAAACTACGGTCTCCTCCGCGATTCTTCCTCGTACATATTACGTAGTTTTATCAAACGGGGAATGTGTGATTAGCTATGAACGTTCTCTCTGAAGAATTACGACCGTGGAAATCCCGATTGGCAGCAGAAACAGCTTTTAGTCTTGGGGCTTCACTTTCCTCCAACTATTTCCTGGTCCTCGTCTTATGTTCCTACCAATATAGAAGCGATTTGAAATATACTATATCGCGTCTGTTGGATGGGGACGTTAAGCTCAGCAATAACCTTGGTCGATAAGTAGCAAGGTATGTGGCAGCACATGGTTTCCTCCTCTCCCTTCCCTCACCATCATCATCATCATCATTAAAACAAAGCAAATACGACACTACACTTACTCTCATTGAAGCTTTGGAGGTACACATCTGACATCTCAGACATGTTAGCAGCTGAAACACAGCCCAGTGGAAAGATTTCATCCGGAAAGAAGCCACTACCAGTATTAAAAGTGCATTGGAGAGATTGACAGTAGGTGTACCTGAAGGATTCCGTGTGTTTAAATCACAAATGTTCCGCTTACTTGCACAGTACTTTTTATTTTCATGCAGACGACCTCCAGATTCACTGAGGTCCTAATACCTGGAAACTCAATTGAATAAACTATCTGTGGTTTCAAAGGTACATACATCATGTGTCATCGTCAGAGGCGTGTTTTATATTAAAGTCAGTCAAAAGAGATAATGAGTGGTCTGAAAAGGAACATGACTGTCGGGAATTGTAAGTTTAGTTGGAGTGATGGCATGTGACCACTTTAATGTCACTGTGAGTGGAAGCATTGTGGAAAACGCTAAACGCAATTATCGTTCTTACAGGCCTAATAAATTAACTGATAGGGACTGCTGAACTATAAAAGGTACCATACGAGCCATCATCAAATGGCATTGTCGACTGTTGCGCATATTTCATCTGCAGCTACGTTAAACAGTACAGTGATAGTCATCTTTGCCGAATGTCGATTGATGCTGTGCAAACAAACGTCGTTTTTTGCTGTGAAGCAGAGGAAAATTTCATGAAGTGGTAAAGCCATTATATTTGATCTGGTACTCACATATCATGGTTATGGCATACGTCAAGTCAAAGACTTTCGCTCGTTTCTGACTTTGTTGGGCAGTAGATAAATCCAGAGTAACTGGCGCTATGGTGCGACACTATTCTCCCTGTTTTGGGCTCGGTCCACTGGTTTCGAACGATGCAAACCAAACACATATTTAAGAAATCGTTTGTCATTGCTATGCTTTCAACATTGTATCAGCAGTTTGCAGTTGGTTTTTGTCCACGTCAGTATTAATATGTTCTTGTCTACAAAGGCCGAGCGATCTGAGGCAGTGATACACTTTGCACCCTCATCCAGGAGAATAGCGGTTCAAATCCCCGTCCGCCATCCAAATTTATTATTTTTCTAAATAGCTTAAAGCAAATGCTAGGGTAGTTCGTTAAAAAGGCACACGGTTGGTCTTCTTCCCCAACGTATTCAGAATGAGAACTTGTGCTCCATCTTTAACGGTCTGGGTATCAACGGGACGCTCAACCCTGAGTGTGCCAATCTCATCCAGAGGTCACAGATACGTTACTTCAACTAAAAGTCTTCAGGAACGGAAGAGTACGATTGTCAGTTTAATTTCAAGAGAATGGGGCGAGCTGCTTATGTGAGCGACGTTGACAATGGGGTAAATGTCACGCAAAGGCTCACACACGTCGCGTATTCAAGTGTTACAGTTATTATCTACCCAAAAGTGGAACCGACACATTGTAGCCGAAAACGCATAAAACGAACGTGTTGCAAAAGCTCAATGTACTTTGGATATCGTTTACAAAAGAGATGAGGCAACAGAAAAGCATACTCTATGCCCCTGTAGACGCAAGCCTTTTAGCGGAGGCATGGACGTCTTGACTGGGGCAACCAACAGTAGAGTCGAGTTATCCAGTAAGATGTTCACAATGTGTATTACATCGCAACTAAGTTGCCTCTGAATGCGCTGTTCACTTGTCCCCCACATACACTTTGTGGTCACGTGCCAATACCGAAGAGATGGCACAAAAGTTAAGACTGGATATGCATTCGGTATGAGGGGGATTGATGGCTGTACGGCTGTTTTGATTTAGGTCTACCGTTGCTTCCCTGAATCACTTTCACCAAACGCCACGACAGATGCTTCCAAAAGCTCTTTATCTGTAAAAACAAATCATTGTGGTACGCGGAAGCCATTGCGTAGAGGAGATATGTCACATTGTGCACAACTTGTGCACGGAGTAGTATGATGGTCGTACCGTTTCCCGAATGATATTGACGGCCATATGTATTGTTTTTCGTTTTCGTGCTACGAGAAATTAATCCTTTGTTTCTGTTTACATCTTTTGCTAACTGAAGTTAAGGAAACATAAACCAAAAACTATAATAGTGCCAAAACGATACTGTCCAAGTGTGATTAATGGCTGTATGTCCATGACCAAATATTGAAAAGAAAGATAGTGATCGATGTATTTTAAAGCCCTGCTTTTGTTCAAGGTAAATTGGTACAATGAGCTTCTTCAGTTATATTTTGGATTAACAGTGGTACACGTGTCTACTAGTTAGGTGCTCTCGTCAATGTTTTAGACAGTTTCAGCGGGACGTCGGTGTTGGTTACAGTGTGTACAAAGGGAATCTTCACTCCACCGATAAAATTTCGAGGTTTTTTTCAGGGATATTTTCAAAGTATTTGGCTTTTTCACTGTATTTGGCTTTTTCACTGTTGTTAAGTCATTACAGAAACGAAGGAATTGTGCTAACAAATGGAACTGAACATAAACGAGCCACCAAATACCAAATACTCAGAAAATATCACTGAGTAACTTCCGAAATTTTGTCCGTGGAGTCCGGATTATGATGCTCCGCACTGTCTTCCGGGACACATACAGTATGCACAATGGCGGCCTCATCACCAAATAGTCGCAACAACGTGTCAGCGTCTAGTAAATACTGAAAAATAAATAAGAAAACCTAACACTTTTCAGTCGATCGGTAGCCAGATGCTAGGTCTCCTGACCCATATACACTACATGCCAAAATACAGCTTTGCATAAGCTTTTATTGTTACGCAGTATTGCGCCGTTAACTTACGATGCAGCTCGTTGACAGTTCTAGGCGAGGCTGCTGACTGGTCGTTACGTGCGAAGCCTCACGTAAGACAGCCAAGCGCGACGATATGATGCGACGCTCGGCGCGAAGCGAAACCTACGTGCTGCAGCACCGGGCCAGTTCCGTGTACCGGGCAGGCAGCCACAGCTGGAAGACGGCGCTACGTCACTGGAGGCAGGGCGACCAGCGCGCAACAGGCGGCGGCTTAGGGTGGGGGGAAAGCAACAGCTGCGGCCCTAACCCGGGCCCAGGTAGCCGTGTTGTCTAAGGCTAGCGTGGGCGCCTGTGGAACGCGGCCGCCAGCTGCCTCATTCCCAGCACCTGACGGCTCAGCTGTGCTTCTGTTTTGTTTGGGTCGAGCGTTGCAGGAAGCGCCGTAACGGGCGAAATGGGAACACAGCGGTGTCGCACAGCACGTGTCTGCCACAGCGTTGTTAGCCCAGTGCCCTTGCTGCCATCCAAGTGTCAAACCTGCCTATTATTGTAAAGCGATGTGTCATAACACACTGTCTAAAAAAAAAAGTGTTATCAGGTAAAGAGAAAAACCGGAAAGATGAAAGAGCAATCACGGTAAAGGTTTGAGGTGCCTTGTCACGATTCACGGGGCTCTCCCCGTCGGAGGTTCGAGTCCTTCCTCGGGCATTGGTGTGTCTGTTGTTCTTAGCGTAAATTAGTTCAAGTTAGACTAAGTAGTGTGTAAGCTTAGGGACCGATGACGTCAGCAACTTGTCGTATCGAACTTACCACAAATTTCCAAAGATTTCAAAGGTTAAATAAAAGCTTTGGATTGGTCCTGTGATGTCCCAGTCGTGTTTACAATTCCTTGTGAGCAGGGTGTAGTCTCTTGGTAAAGGTTGCAACATGATTCCACAAAGGCGCCGTTGGATTTTCTATCGTTGTTCTTGTTGTCTTCAGTATAAAGACTGGTTTGTTACATGTATGCACGCTAGGCTGTTCTGTGAAAGCCTCTATTAATATTTGCGTAACTACTGCAACCTACATCCATTTGAACTTGCTTGCTGCATTCAAGCCTCTTGTCGTTATCAAAATGGCAGTTCCTTGATGCCGTAGAATTTTTCTTATCAACTGCTTCCTTCCTTTTGTCAAGTTGTCCCATAAATGTTTTTTCTCCCCAATTAGATTCAGTGCCTCCTCATTAGTTATTCATCTACACATCTCATTTTTACCATTCTTCTGCAGCATCACATTTCAGAAGCTTCGAGTTTGTAACGCAACCTCCGTCTACTATCTTACAGTGTTTATTACTTTTCCGTATTTATCACTCAGCATAAATAAGCACGAATATGTTCACATGCCAAAATGGTCGGAAAATTTTTTAAAGGTGGTGAGGAAGGAATAATGAGACAGCTGGTATCCCGCTTTTCAGATTCTTTTAAATAAATGGGAACATAGAAGCATTTCTTGTACTCCAATAGGAGCACATTTCTCTGCTGCAGTAGGCCATGTTACTCATATGAAAATAAATGTATTGTTCAGCATAATTTAGGAAGTTTATTTACGTAAAACTGAAATAACGCAAAAGTAATTTTACACCTCAGACCGGAAATTACGTACAGAAAACTGTACATGTGCTACAGTGCAATATGGGGTTCCCAGATGTTAACGGAGACGCTTTACAACATATTCCTCCTTGCTATGCCACTTTATAAATTACGTTTTTGCCTTACATAGGATTTTACGTGAGCATTTTATGTGTACAAGTCGGGTAATTTTGAACCTCTATATCTCGCAAACGGATAAACATACGGAGAAAATGTTCAAGTTTGTTCGAGATCGGGATCTTAAGAGTATGTCGTAAAAGTTGCAGCCATTTGGTGTGCACAGCGTCTTGGAATCATCGGCTGGGTTTTGGTTCGCTGGAACGTTGAAAATATAGTACAAAATCGTTTTGTGTTTTTTTTTTCAAGGAAACACTCATTGAAATAGGGTTCCTCCCGTAAGTCCCATCAAGCCCAGCGTAGACCACATCAAATGGACAAAGAACCAACGGATTTCCTCCATTTCCCTAAACAGGAAGAACTGGGTGTACAAATGGTCCCTAGCCCAAGGGATATCCAAAACACTTGACGCAAACTTTTACCACCACTAGAACCCGAGTAATGGGCATCAGAGAATTACGTTTATATGCGCGGCGATTTGGAACATAGAGTGATGGGGAAAAAAATTACAACACCAAAAATGGATTGTGATAAACGAAAGTTGGTAGGCGTGTTTCTATAAATGAATGTTGATGTCTTTTCTAATTTCGCGCCAGCCGCGTAAGAGTGGCGGTGGTAGCACTATGGGGATGCAAATCAGGTACGCTGTAACTGTAGTGAGCCATAGTTGCCCTTGAGATTGGACGTCGTGAGCTGATGTTGGGCAAGAACGCGCTTAAGGCGACAAAGACGCCATTATCACCACCTCTGAGGTTGTACGAAACCGTGTAATAGAGCTACGAGAAGCTGGATGTTCCTTCTGCAATTCTGCAGAACGACTTGGCAGGAATGTAGCATCTGTGCACGATTGCTGGCAGCGGTAGTCACGAGAATGTACGGTCGCAAGAAGACCGGGCTCCCGACGATCACGTAGCACTGCCGAGAGGGAAGACCGTTGTTTTCTGCGTACGGCTCTTTCGCATCGTACTGCATCTGCAGCAGAAACAATAGTTTGTACCACATTGATGCAAGGAATTGTCACATTTCGTTAACTTCAAGGATAGGTCCGAGTCGGACGCCCTGTGGCGTGCGTTGCACTGAACCCAAATCACCGCCAGTTGCGACGTCATTGGTGTCAAGCGAGAGGAGGGCAAGGTGGAGGTCTGTTGTGTTTTCCGATGAAAGCTGGTTCTTGCTCGGTGCCTGTGATGGCCGTGTGTTGGTTACGAGGAGGCCAGTTCAGGGCCTGTAAACAACCTGTCTGCGTGCTAGACAAACTGGTGTTATGGTCGTGGGTACGATTCCTTATGACAGTATGGGCACTCTCGCTGTTATCCCGCTCACCCTGCTGCAAATTTGTAAGTCGTTGTGGTGTTTCGACTTGTGCTGCCACTCATGAACAGTATTCCAGGGGGTGTTTCCCAACAGGATAAAGCTAGCCCACTTACCGCTGTTGTAATCCAACGTGTTCTACAGAGTGTTGACATGTTGCCTTGGCAAGGTCGCTCGCCAGATTTGAACCAAAAGCAGCACCTATGAGCACCCCCGGACAACTCGAGCGTCGTCCACAAACAGCATTAACCGTTCCTGTATTGCCCGGCCAAATGCAACAGACGTGGAACTCCGTCCTACTAACTGAATCCTGTACAACATAATGCAAGCAAGTTTGCATGCTTGGATTGAACATTATGGTGGTTACATCGGTTATTAATGTACCTACATTTCACATTTGCAATGGCTTATCTCTCGCTTACATTAAACTGTAAAGTTGCAATGCTATCACTTAAATGTGTTTCCTAGATAAACGTATTCCGGAAATTTCATTAACCATATTAATTATTTTTTGTTACCATTTCTTCCGTCAGTGTATTAGGCCCGCATGCGATAACATGCATACCGATATTTTCGCTACTCTTGCGAGGCGTTGGAAGTGTTGGCGGTAGGTGTGTGCAACATTGACCAGTAGTAACAACTCTACAATAGGGCCAATACCTAGCCTTAACAGCA
This sequence comes from Schistocerca gregaria, assembly GCF_023897955.1. Classification (NCBI taxonomy): domain Eukaryota; kingdom Metazoa; phylum Arthropoda; class Insecta; order Orthoptera; family Acrididae; genus Schistocerca; species Schistocerca gregaria. The sequence goes on from NC_064921.1 coordinate 434,775,841, forward strand.
CGACGAATTCCAATAATGTCAGTAAGATAAGCTGCCTGAAGAGTTTGTTTCTCGACAAATGTTGTTGTGAATCTAAAAAGTACATTTATAATTTATGTCTGCTTCTGACTTCAGCTCCTGCCTTAACAAGAAATGGGCTGCAAGCTTTAGATTTTGTGATATTGTTTTTCCATTCTAGTGTGGAATAAACTTCAAATCTTATACGTTCGGTAAAAAAAATAGAAATTGCAACTGCTGTCTGTCTGTCATATGTCACGAGTATTCAGAGTCTCAGCAGAAACTACTGATATTTTAAAGAACTTATACTAAATTAAACGCCTTCCGAACAGGCGAAGAAGGCCCAACGATACCGGCCGGCCCTTGTGTGATCCTCAGCCCATAGGCGTCACTGGATGCTGGTATGGAGGGGGCATGTGGTCAGCACACCGCTCTCCCGGCCGTATGTCAGTTTCCGAGACCGGAGCCGCTACTTCTCAATCAAGTGTGCCTTACAGGAGCTGAGTGCACCCCGCTTGCCAACAGCGCCCGACAGACCGGATGGTCACCCATCCAAGTGCTAGCCCAGTCCGATAGCGCTCAACGATGGTGATCTGACGGGAACCGGTGTTCACTACTGCGGCAAGGTCGTTGGCTTAAAGAACATATAGTAAAACTTATTTCTACATTAAATAAAATGTACTCATATACCCATGAGGAAGTGCAAATCTTACACGAAGAATTACAGAAGCTGATAAATAACAGCAATTCCACAACAAGATGATGATAATGACTGATTTTCATGTGAAAATAGGATGAAAAGTAAACACTGACTTTCGCTAGGAATCTCCGGTTACAATACCACAAAAGATCATTCGTCGATACTAGTTGCCCAGAACACCATACGTCCTGAGCACATTCTACGCGAGAAAAAGAAAACAAGTAGAAAATAGACACGACAAGAACAAAAACGAACTTAGTACTTTTAATGAAACAATAAGCAATTGTACAGGTTGTGGCGGCTCATGAAGTCATAAGATGTAGAATACAGGTACAAAGCTTGAAAGAATCGATCTTATCAGGCAGGAAATCAACAAAGTGTATTATAACAATTTATTTAAGAGAGAGTGTAATAAATTAAATTAACCATAAGATTCAGCGTCTTAAAATACACTCCTGGAAATTGAAATTAGAACACCGTGAATTCATTGTCCCAGGAAGGGGAAACTTTATTGACACATTCCTGGGGTCAGATACATCACATGATCACACTGGCAGAACCACAGGTACATAGACACAAGCAACAGAGCATGCACAATGTCGGCACTAGTACAGTGTATATCCACCTTTCGCAACAATGCGGGCTGCTATTCTCCCATGGAGACGATCGTAGAGATGCTGGATGTAGTCCTGTGGAACGGCTTGCCATGCCATTTCCACCTGGCGCCTCAGTTGGACCAGCGTTCGTGCTGGACGTGCAGACCGCGTGAGACGACCCTTCATCCAGTCCCAAACATGCTCAATGGGGGACAGATCCGGAGATCTTGCTGGCAAGGGTATTTGACTTACACCTTCTAGAGCACGTTGGGTGGCACGGTATACATGCGGACGTGCATTGTCCTGTTGGAACAGCAAGTTCCCTTGCCGGTCTAGGAATGGTAGAACGATGGGTTCGATGACGGTTTGGATGTACCGTGCACTATTCAGTGTCCCCTCGACGATCACCAGAGGTGTACGGCCAGTGTAGGAGATCGCTCCCCACACCATGATGCCGGGTGTTGGCCCTGTGTGCCTCGGTCGTATGCAGTCCTGATTGTGGCGCTCACCTGCACGGCGCCAAACACACATACGACCATCATTGGCACCAAGGCAGAAGCGACTCTCATCGCTGAAGACGACACGTCTCCATTCGTCCCTCCATTCACGCCTGTCGCGACACCACTGGAGGCGGGCTGCACGATGTTGGGGCGTGAGCGGAAGACGGCCTAACGGTGTGCGGGACCGTAGCCCAGCTTCATGGAGACGGTTGCGAATGGTCCTCGCCGATACCCCAGGAGCAACAGTGTCCTAATTTGCTGGGAAGTGGCGGTGCGGTCCCCTAGGGCACTGCGTAGGATCCTACGGTCTTGGCGTGCATCCGTGCGTCGCTGCGGTCCGGTCCCAGGTCGACGGGCACGTGCACCTTCCGCCGACCACTGGCGACAACATCGATGTACTGTGGAGACCTCACGCCCCACGTGTTGAGCAATTCGGCGGTACGTCCACCCGGCCTCCCGCATGCCCACTATACGCCCTCGCTCAAAGTCCGTCAACTGCACATACGGTTCACGTCCACGCTGTCGCGGCATGCTACCAGTGTTAAAGACTGCGATGGAGCTCCGTATGCCACGGCAAACTGGCTGACACTGACGGCGGCGGTGGACAAATGCTGCGCAGCTAGCCCCATTCGACGGCCAACACCGCGGTTCCTGGTGTGTCCGCTGTGCCGTGCGTGTGATCATTGCTTTACAGCCCTCTCGCAGTGTCCGGAGCAAGTATGGTGGGTCTGACACACCGGTGTCAACGTGTTCTTTTTTCCATTTCCAGGAGTGTAGATTATGCGGGCACAGATGAAAGGGACTGTCATTTGATAAAAGTATTGACGGTAAAGGAGGAAGATGTTAAAGATAGAAAATAAATCAGTAGTAAAGATAATCTAACGCTGGAACCAGGGGCGATTCTAGAAGTCGGTCAAAGGGGGAGGGGGTATGGAATATGGCTTAACAAAAGGTGATGGTGTCCTCTACCGACAAACTGGTAAAATTTAGTGTTGCTTGAAGTAGTTTTTGGTAATTGTTTTGGCATTCAAGGTAAAAAATGTGTATTAATAAATAATAAGACGCCTATTCCCAGTTAAATGATGTTTATTGGTTTAGGTAGTAAGCTATTTGCCGCTCTTATTCTTTTGTTAAAATGTGTTTGGGATACGTTGCTACCTATGTTGCTACATAATTATATATAAAAAAAGATTGAATCTGTTGGACTAATATATTCGCTTATTTCTGAAATCATTTTATCCAGTGTAATATGATGCTCCATGGGGGGGCTATAGCCCCCCCCCCTTTGCCACCACGCCTGATTGGAGCTATTAACGTGAAGGTGATCGATTCGAACAAACGTTTAAGTGAACGTTTAGAAAATACTGACTTAATATTGTTGGGAAATTTGATCGACAGGACGGCCGAAGATGAAACAAATGAAGATAATAAGAATTTGGAGGAAAATGAAACAAAATTGCGTGCAATAGACACAATTTTTTCATCAGACTGTTGACACATTAAATATACGGAGGAAATCATACAAGCATTTGACAACGTTCAAATGGTTAAAATGGCTCTGAGCACTACGGGAGTTAACATCTATGGTCATCAGTCCCCTAGAACATAGAACTATTTAAACCTAACTAACCTAAGGACATCACACAACACCCAGCCATCACGAGGCAGAGAAAATCCCTGACCCCGCCGGGAATCGAACCCGGGAACCCGGGCGTGGGAAGCGAGAACGCTACCGCACTTTGACAACGTCTTTAAATGTCTATGTAGTTCAAAAAGCTAGATAGTTAGCTAAAATAACTGTCAGAAATAATGCCAGGTGAGGTGCATGAAGCAATTCTAGTTGGGAAGGGAGGAAAGGCACCTGGAGCAAAAAAATCAAAAGAATCTTGCAAAATTATTAATAGAATGTCTGTGCACAAAGACTCTTCCCCAAGAATAGAGCAATTTTGTAACTAATGTATTTCACAAGAAAGACAGGTAAGACGTTAAAAACCTTTAAAATCTGTTAGCCCCATAATAATGGTACTAATATTGGCACCAACAGCGTAGAAAAAAGTAGATTTCAAATGGGCAAACTAACAAGCCAGTAGATCACTTGCAAGTTGTGAACAAAATAATAAAACGTAACAATGCATGTGAATTATCGTTTTGTCTGGGAACAATGTTTTGAGAAAGCTTTTAACGTGGTTTCAACGGCATCTTTGCAGCGGTACTCAAACAAGGATTGCTTCAACCTATGTGATCGTACTGAAGAATGTATACGTTGTTGTTACAGCTTGATGCGTTATTCCCCTATCTCTCTGTATAAGTTAATTATAGCTTTCTTTGAGCGTAAGGTTATCAAGAGCGGAGATCAGTTTAATTTAATGGAAACTGACAGTACTGGAATTTTTTAGCAAAAAGTCAACCATCGCCAGAGACAGTAACATCAGTTAGATGGCGGGAATATGGCCTTAATATCGCACCGCTCAGTAAAATTACAGATATATTACTAACAAATACTTGAGGTAGTTTTCGTCAATCATCAGTCAGTATTATTTAGTGAGGCATGTATCTGACGGGATCGAATCCCACCAGCATCGTTCATCAGAGACGAATGATGAATTTATTCGCAATAATTTCTTCCACGTATTAAGCTCAAGACACATTAAAATGTTCGGCATCTAATCTCAGAACCGCGATTTGCAATGAGCAGTGACAAATTAAGGACTGAACAGAATGCGCGTTCCGCCATTACTTCTTTTCACAATGATCTTCCGACTTCCCTGTCTCAGCCAAAGCGATCAGAAACAGTTTATTTCTTCATGAGACCTAGAAAATATTATATACAGGCTCCCAGGTAGATGCCATTTTACTTGACTTCCGCCGGCCGCGGTGGTCTCGCGGTTCTAGGCGCGCAGTCCGGAACCGTGTGACTGCTACGGTCGCAGGTTCGAATCCTGCCTCGGGCATGGATGTGTGTGATGTCCTTAGGTTAGTTAGGTTTAAGTAGTTCTAAGTTCTAGGGGACTAATGACCACAGCAGTTGAGTCACATAGTGCTCAGAGCTATTTGAACCAACTTGACTTCCGGAAGGTGTTCGATACAGTTCCGCACTGTCGCCTGATAAACAAAGTAAGAGCCTACGGAATTTCAGACGAGCTGTGTGGCTGGATTGAAGAGTTTTTAGCAAACAGAACACAGCATGTTCTTCTCAATGGAGAGACGTCTACAGATGTTAAAGTAACCTCTGGCGTGCCAAAGGGGAGTGTTATGGGACCATTGCTTTTCACAATATATATAAATGATCTAGTGGATAGTGTCGGAAGTTCCATGCGGCTTTTCGCGGTGATGCTGTAGTATACAGAGAAGTTGCAGCATTAGAAAATTGCAGCAAAATGCAGGAAGATCTGCAGGGGATAGGCAGTTGGTGCAGGGAGTGGCAACTTACCCTTAACATAGACAAATGTAATGTATTGCCAATACACAGAAAGAAGGATCCTTTATTGTATGGTTATATGATAGCGGAACAGACACTGGTAGCAGTTACATCTGTAAAATATCTGGGAGTGTGAATGCGGAACAATTTGAAGTGGAATGATCATATAAAATTAATTGTTGGTAAGGCGGGTGCCAGGTTGAGATTCATTGGGAGAGTTCTTAGAGAAAGTAGTCCATCAACAAAGGAGGTGGCTTACAAAACACTCATTCGACCTATACTTGAGTATTGCTCATCAATGTGGGATCCGTACCAGGTCGGGTTGACAAAGGAGATAGAGAAGATCCAAAGAAGAACGGCGCGTTTCGTCACAGGCTTATTTGGTAAGCGTGATAGCGTTACGGAGATATTTAGAAAACTCAAGTGGACTCTGCAAGAGAGGCGCTTTGCATCGCGGTGTAGCTTGCTGTCCAGGTTTCGAGAGGGTGCGTTTCTGGATGAGGTATCGAACATATTACTTCCCCTTACTTATACCTCCCGAGGAGATCACGAATGTAAAATTAGAGAGATTCTAGCGCGCACGGAGGCTTTCTGGCAGTCGTTCTTCCCCTGAACCATAAGAGACTGGAACAGGAAAGGGAGGTAATGACAGTGGCACGTAAAGTTCCCTCCGCCACACACCGTTGGGTGGCTTGCGGAGTATAAATGTAGGTGGACCTTGCCATTGGTGGGGTGGCTTGCGTGCCTCAGCGATACAGATAGCCGTACCGTAGATACAACCACAACGGAGGGGTATCTGCTGAGAGGCCAGACAAACGTGTGGTTCCTGAAGAGGGGCAGCAACCTTTTCAGTAGTTGCAAGGGCAACAGTCGGGATGATTGACTGATCTGGCCTTGTAACAATAACCAAAACGGCCTTGCTGTGCTGGTACTGCGAACGGCTGAAAGCAAGGGGAAACTACGGCCGTAATTTTTCCCAAGGGCATGCAGCTTTACTGTATGATTAAATGATGATGGCATCCTCTTGGGTAAAATATTCCGGAGGTAAAATAGTCCCCCCATTCGGATCTCCGGGCGGGGACTACTCAAGAGGATGTCGTTATCAGGAGAAAGAAAACTGGCATTCTATGGATCGGAGCGTGGAATGTCAGATCCCTTAATCGGGCAAGTAGGTTAGAAAATTTAAAAAGGGAAATGGATAGGTTAAAGTTAGATATAGTGGGAATTAGTGAAATCCGGTGGCAGGAGGAACAAGACCTCTGGTCAGGTGACTACAGGGTTATAAACACAAAATCAAATAGGGGTAATGCAGGTGTAGGTTTAATAATGAATAGGAAAATAGGAATGCGGGTAAGCTACTACAAACAGCATAGTGAACGCATTACTGTGGCCAAGATAGATACGAAGCCCACACCTACTACAGTAGTACAAGTTTATATGCCAACTAGCTCTGCAGATGACGAAGAAATTGAAGAAATGTATGATGAAATAAAAGAAATTATTCAGATAGTGAAGGAAGATGAAAATTTAATAGTCATGGGTGACTGGAATTCGAGTGTAGGAAAAGGGAGAGAAGGAAACGTAGTAGATGGATATGGATTGGGGATAAGAAATGAAAGAGGAAGCCGCCTTGTAGAATTTTGCACAGAGCACAACTTAGTCATAGCTAACACTTGGTTTAAGAATCATGAAAGAAGGTTGTATACATGGAAGAACCCTGGAGATACTAAAAGGTATCAGATAGATTATATAATGGTAAGACAGTTAGGAACCAGGTTTTAAATTGTAAGACATTTCCAGGGGCAGATGTGGACTCTGACCACAATCTATTGGTTATGACCTGTAGATTAAAACTGAAGAAACTCCAAAAAGGTGGGAATTTAAGGAGATGGAACCTGGATAAACTGAAAGAACCAGAGGTTGTACATAGTTTCAGGGAGAGCATAAGGGAACTATTGTTAGGAACGGGGGAAATAAATACAGTAGAAGAAGAATGGGTAGTTTTGAGGGACGAGGTAGTGAAGGCAGCAGAGGATCAAGTAGGTAAAAAGACGAGGGCTGCTAGAAATCCTTGGGTAACAGAAGAAATATTGAATTTAATTGATGAAAGGAGAAAATATAAAAATGCAATAAATGAAGCAGGCAAAAAGGAATACTAACGTCTCAAAAATGAAATCGACTGGAAGTGCAAAATGGCTAAGGAGGGATGGCTAGAGGACAAATGTAAGGCTGTAGAGGCTTATCTCTCTAGGGGTAAGATAGATACTGCCTACAGGAAAATTAAAGAGACCTTTGGAGAAAAGAGAGACACTTGTATGAATATCAAGAGCTCAGATGGAAACCCAGTTGTAAGCAAAGAAGGGAAAGCAGAAAGGTGGAAGGAGTATATAGAGGGTCTATACAAGGGCGATGTACTTGTGGACAATATTATGGAAATGGAAGAGAATGTAGATGAAGATGAAATGGGAGATATGATACTGCGTGAAGAGTTTGACAGAAGACTGAAAGAACTGAGTCGAAACGAGGCCCCCGGAGTAGACAACATTCCATTGGAAATACTGACGGCTTTGGGAGAGCCAGTCCTGACAAAACTCTACCACCTGGTGAACAAGATGTATGAAACAGGCGAAATACCCTCAGACTTCGAGAAGAAAATAATAATTCCAATCCCAAAGAAACCAGGTGTAGACAGATGTGAAAATTATCGAACAATCTTTTTAATAAGCCATAGCTGCAAAATACTAACACGGATTCTTTACAGACGAATGGAAAAACTAGTAGAAGCCGATCTCGGGGAAGATCAGTTTGGATTCCATAGAAATACTGGAACACGTGAGGCAATACTGACCTTACGACTTATCTTAGAAGAAAGATTAAGGAAAGGCAAACCTATGTTTCTAGCATTTGTAGACTTAGAGAAAGCTTTTGACAATGTTGACTGGAATACTCTCTTTCAAATTCTAAAGGTGGCGGGGGTAAAATACAGGGAGCGAAAGGCTATTTACAATTTGTACAGAAACCAGATGACAATTATAAGAGTCGAGGGGCACGGAAGGGAAGCAGTAGTTGGGAAGGGAGTAAGACAGGGTTGTAACCTCTCCCCGATGTTATTCAATCTGTATATTGAGGAAGCAGTAAAGGAAACAAAAGAAAAATTCGGAGTAGTTATTAAAATCCATGGAGAAGAAATAAAAACTTTGAGGTTCGCCGATGACATTGTAATTCTGTCAGAGACAGCAAGGGACTTGAAAGAGCAGTTGAATGGAATGGACAGTGTCTTGAGAGGAGGATATAAGATGAACATCAATAAAAGCAAAACGAGGATAATGGAATGTAGTCGAATTGCCATTTGAGGAGCAAAATAACTGATGATGGTCGAAGTAGAGAGGATATAAAATGCATACTGGCAATGGCAAGGAAAGCGTTTCTGAAGAAGAGAAATTTGTTAACATCGAGTATAGATTTAAGTGTGAGGAAGTCTTTTCTGAAAGTATTTGTATGGAGTGTAGCCATGTATGGAAGTGAAACATGGACGATAAATAGTTTGGACAAAAAGAGAATAGAAGCTTTTGAAATGTGGTGCTACAGAAGAATGCTGAAGATTAGATGGGTAGGTCACATAACTAATGAGGAAGTATTGAATAGGATTGGGGAGGAGAGAAGATTGTGGCAAAACTTGACAAGAAGAAGGGATCGGTTGGTAGGACATGTTCTGAGGTATCAAGGGATCACCAATTTAAGGGCAGCGTGGAGGGTAAAAGTCGTAGAGGGAGACCAAGAGATGAATACACTAAACAGATTGAGAAGGATGTAGGTTGCAGTAGGTACTGGGAGATGAAGCAACTTGCACAGGATAGAGTAGCATGGAGAGCTGCATCAAACGAGTCTCAGGACTGAAGACCACAACAACAACAGATGTAATTAATGCACAAAAATGTAAATATGCAAACTATAAGAACTTATGATAAGAATAATTACAAGAGCATTTTTAGAGTTGTTTCCTATTTAATTCTAAGAACAAAACTAGCAAACATCTATACACTTATAATATGCAACTGCTCACTAAGGTAGACCGAGTAAGACGACATATGAAAAAATATACAGAGATATGCTCTTACAAAAGACTAGAGAAAACCAGCCTGATATATGTGCTTTGTTTCAGCCACATGCTGATTTTATATCGCTGATTTCCTAGGATATACTACTGCTATTATATTTACATTGGGTGGTTCTTGACTTAAAAAGATTTACGTAAAACTTTCATGTATTCAAAGAAAACACGTTCGTGAAACAGGTCCATACGGGAAGTTAAACTAAAGATAAACCTATTACAGAAGCTAATACTTCAAGCTTCCATTTTATTTCATCAAAACAGTGAGAAATTCTCCAGGCAAGGAGAATCCATGTAACAAAAAAAAATTCTCAGCCTTTTCAAGGAGTACGCGTTATTGTGATGTACCTGAACAACCACCTTTTCGATGAGGACCTTGTATCTTTCTTTTAGTGCAGATAAGATTAAACAATGAATGAAGGAACTGAACAGAGCGAGTTTGAAAGTAGATTCGAATATCAGTTGCAATAAGACTAACATTACTCGTATGTTCAATGAATACATCAAAAATAAAACTGTACAATGTAATCGTAGAACTTGTTGACGAGTATTTGGTTTTAGGGCGTTTGAAGACAACGATTGGATAGATAGGAAAATAAATATGCATAAAAAAGTGGGTGGGACGATATTATAACTAAGCTATCGATGAATCTAAAAAGTTCTGGCTTGTACCAGTGACTGTGGGCCATCAAAAAGTAGGTGATCCACAGTGAGCAGTAAACAGATAACAATTGGGAAATAATAGGAGAGATAGAAAGCAAAGTAAAAGACATAATGACTGAAATGAAAAATAATGGATGTGAAAAGGGGGGAGGAGACTAGGTGAATGTGCGATAGACAGACTAGGAAGTTCTCTGGTGGAATCTACATCTACATCGATACTCCGCAAGCCACCGTACGATTCGTGGCGGAAGGTACCCTGTTCCACTACTTGTCATTTTCTTTGCTATTCCACTCGCAAAAAGAGCGGGACCAAAACGACCGTCTGTCTGACTTCGTATGAGCCGTAATTTCTCGTATCTGGTCTTTGTGGTCCTTACGGGCAGTCTATGTTGGCGGCAGTAGAATCTTTTCTAAATTTTCTCAGTAGTGTTCCTTGAACAGAACGTCGCCTTCCCTCCAGGGATTCCCATTTGAGTTCCCAAAGCATCGCCGGCCGGTGTAGCTGAGCGGTTCCAGGCGCTTCAGTCTGGAACAGCGCGACCGCTACGGTCGCAGGTTCGAATCCTGCCTCGGGCGTGGATGTGTGTGATGTCCTTAGGTTAGTTAGGTTTAAGTAGTTCTAAGTTCTAGGGGACTGATGACCTAAGAAGTTAGTTCCCATAGTGCTCAGAATCATTTGAACCCAAAGCATCTCCGTAATATTTACGTTTTGTTCGAACCTACCGGTAACAAATCTAGAAGTCCTCCTTTGAACTGCTTCGATGTCTTCCTTCAATGCGACCTGGTACGGATCCCAAACACTCGAGCAATAATCAAGAATAAATCGCACCAGCGTCCAAAAAAATGTGTGTGAAATCTTATGGGACTTAACTGCTAAATTCATCAGTCCCTAAGCTTACACACTACTTAACCTAAATCATCCTAAGGACAAACACACACACACCCATGCCCAAGGGAGGACTCGAACCACCAGCGTCCAATATGCGATGTTCTTTACAGGGCATCTAATCTTCCCTAAAATTCTCCCAATAAACCGGACCACTCGCCTTCCTATAGCACAGTTCTCACATGCTCGTTCCACCTCGTATCGCTTTGCAATGCTACATCCAGATATTTAAACGACTTGATTGTGTCAAGTAGGACATTAGTAATACTTTAACCGAACATTACAGGTTTGACCTTCCTATTCATCCGCATTTACTTACATTTTTCCACATTTAGGGATAGCTGGCGTTCATCACACCAACTGGAAATCTCGTCTATGTCGTTTTGTATTTTCCTGCAATCACTCATCGTCGACACATTACCGTATATCACGGCATCATTAGCCAACAACCGCAGTTTGCTGCCCACCTTGTCACCCAAATCAATTTTGTATACAGAGAACAATAGCATTCCTATCACACTTCCCTGGGGCACTCTTTTCGATACCGTTGTCTCTGATGAACAGTCGCTGTCGAGGACAACATTCTGACTTCTATTATTCAATAAGTCTTCGAACAATTCACAAATCTGAGAACTTATTCCATGTGTTAGTACCCTTGTTAACAATCTGTAATGGGGCACCGTGTCAAATGCTTTCTGGAAATCTAGAAATATACGAGGGTCACTCGAAAAGAAATGCACACTATTTTTTTAAAATCCTTCTTTTATTCTACATGTTTGAAAGTGTTATAGTGTGTAGATATATCCTTTAGGAACAGTATTTTCATTTCTCCACATAATTTCATCCCTCTCAACTGCCTTACGCCATCTTGGAACCAGCGCCTGTATACCCGCACGGTAAAATTCTGGACCAACCTGTTGGAGCCACTGTTTGGCAGCGTGCACAAGGGAGTCATCATCTTCAAACCTTCTTCCACGAAGAGAGTCTTTCGTTTGACGAAGAGATGATAATCACATGGAGCCTGGTCAGGACTGTAAGGCGGGTGTTCCAGTGTTATCCATGCGAGTTTTGTGATCGCGTCCATCGTTGATCGCGTCCATGGTTTTTTGACTGACTTGTGGCCGTGCATTGTCGTGCAACAGCAAAACATTGTGCTTTTGCCGATGTGGTCGAACACGACTCAGGACTTAACATCTGAGGTCATCAGTCAGTTTCTTCAGTGTCGTCACATATACATCAGAATTTATGGTGGTTCCACTTGGGATGATGTCCACAAGCAAGAGTCCTTCGGACTCGAAAAACACCGTAGCCATAACTTTTCCAGCAGAAGGTGGTGTTTTGATTTTTTTTTTTTTTTTTTGTGGGTTTGCATGATGTCACTCTATTGATTGCTTCTTCGTCTCTGGTGAAAAATGATGGAGCCATGTTTCGTCACCTGTCACAATACTTCCAAGAAATTCATCTCCACCATTCTCGTACTGTTCCAAAAGTTCGCTGCATACCGTTTTTCTTGTTTCATTGTGAGCCACTGTCAACATCCTGGGAACCCACCTGGCACAAACCTTTTTTAACGCCAACACTTTCAGTATTCTGCAAATACTTCCTTCCCCTATCCCAACGTAATGTGACAGTTCGTTCAGTGTGATGCGTCTGTCAGTAGTCACCAGTTCGTTAACTCTCTGCACATTGTCTGGAGTGTGTGCAGTACGAGGCCTGCCGCTGCGAGGACAATCCTCAATACTGCCGTGCCCACTTTCACGACGTAACCTGCTTGTCCACCGACTAACTGTACTGCGATCGACAGCAGCATCTCCATACACCTTTTTCAACCTCTTGTGGATGTTTCCCACTGTCTCGTTTTCACAGCCCAGGAATTCTATAGTAGCACGCTGCTTCTGATGAACGTAAAGTGTAGCAGCCATCTTGAAGGCATGTTGTGGCGGCGCCACTCACGGGAACAAGTTAAACTAAGTTTGAAAACAAGCCGGAAGGATGTATCTACACACTGTAAAACTTTCACACATGCAGAATGAAACTGCATTTTTACAAAAATAGTGTGCATTTCTTTTGGAGTGACCCTCGTAGAATTTGCTTATTACCCTACATCCATAGTTCTCAGTATATCATGTGAGAAAAGGGGAAGCCGAGTTTCGCACGAGCGATGCTTACTAAAACCATGCTGATTCGTGCACATAAGCTCCTCAGTCTCAAGAAAGTTTATTATTTTTGAACTGAGAATATGTTCAAGGATTCTGCAGCAGACAGAAGTTAGGGACATTGAGCTGTATTTCTGCGGGTCCGCTCTTTTACCTTTCTTGTATACTGTAGTTACCTGCGCTTCTTTCCAGTCACTTAGGACTTCGCGCTGGGCGAGAGATTCACGATAAATACAAGCTAGGTAAGGAGCCAATGCTGTAGAGTACTCTTTGTAAAATCGAACTGGGATTCCATCCGGACCTGGTGATTTATTTGCTTTCATATCTTTCAGTTATTTCTCTACGCCAGGTACAGTTATTACTATGTCGTCCACACGGTAGTCTGTCCGATGGCCAAATGACGGTATGTTTGTACGATTCTCCTGTGTGAGCGAATTCTTGAACGTTAAGGTTAAAACTTCAGCTTTCGTTTTGCCATCTTAAACTGACTGAAGATAACGACCTCATGGAAAGGGAAAATTAAATCAGAAAATCCACAGGAGCTACATGAATGCGTGGAGCTGAGGATCGAAATGCATGGAAAGGTCTAGACAAGGCCTTGATCCATCAGTGTATGTTAGATGGATGATGATTATGATGGCTCGAGTACCCAAGTATTTTGGCTTTTAATGGTTACTGTTCACTTTGAGAGATTACTTTTAGCCTGTTTATTGTTATTCTTCTAATCAACTAGCTAATAAGATAACAAGTCGAATGCTTACCAGAGTTCTTATTGCCTAACTAGGCGCGGATCATCACTGGAAGATTTAATGAGCAATGTGATATGTGAATATCATTCCTAACTTTGGGTCCGGAACCACAATAATGTATTTTCTTTATACGCACTGAAAGAGACAGAATGGAATCTTTTTTTAATGTTGGTTCGTGGATTACCGAAAACCGTCATATGTTGTATAGGTTTCCACGATATATGTCTGAAGTTTGTTGTTGTTGTTGAGAATATTATTGACAAATCTTTTCTTTCACATTTACGAGACTGAGCACCTGTCGTTTTGGGCTAAATTCATCAAAGACTATCGTTGTTACAGATATTGGTATAAATGGCATATGGAAACTCTAAAACACAACGTCAGCACATCTGAACGGTATTCTACTAATGTAAGAGTCAATTGCTAGAAACGCGATGCAATCTCTCCCTGTCACAACGTTTTCAGTGAGATACATTAGCATCAGTAAATTTTAATTCATCATGCTCCAGAGACAAGGTAACACCTTTGATCACAGTATATGTAATGGCTACATCTTTCAACGTCTTAAGTGTATCTGATTGCAAATGTTCTTAAATAAAACGGCGGTGTAATTTGGGTTTCTAGGCAAGATAGGTGGCTTTACTGGTTTACCTAAACTTCGGGACTGATGCTAACAGCTGGAAAGAGATTCCTGTATGTGTTCTACCGACTGTTGCCATTTTCCTTATTGACGTTTTGCCAAGTCGAGCTATCTCTTCGTTGCGTAGGTATGAGTAAGTGGCACGTTTTTCCTTAAGGATACCATTCAGCTTCAGCATGGAAATAAATGACAAGGAAGACGTGCACTAAATTTTTGCCTGTGCGACAAATAGGAAAATATGAAGTTTCAAGAAAAATTTATAGACATAGACATCAGCTTGCCAAGCTTCTTCTCTGCGATTAAGAGAGAACTTCAACCGTGAGCAACCGGTACTGAACCATGTGAGCTGCCCTTATTCTGTGATTCGAGTTGCACCTGTCTTGCTCTGATGTTGAGAAATGTATCCCGTTTTTGTCGTGAGAATGAAAGTACATAGGTAACAGCGAAGTATAAAACATAAGAGAGCTGATGGAGAGCGAAGTCTGGATATTTCCAAACTTCATTGAAGCCATTCCGATGCTTATTTGGCACTGGAGATGGATGATGTAACAAATGTATCTTGCAAAAAAATACCCTTCAGTATTGCTCAAATAAATATCAGACTGTTTGACGTACTTTGTTAATTAAGAAGCACGGCAGTCGACGCTCTCAGGTTCAGCATCCTTGAACTTCATAATTGACGCGAATATGAAGGTAAGCCATGCATGCAGATACTGCACTCGTGTCTTACATTTCCTGAAGAGCGGTTTAGAACGGGGAGTGAAAATCGGCTTAGCATGAATCTGTATCGAGGAGATGCATTTTCTGTAAATGTATTTTTTTTGTATTGTTTGAAATAATTGCCGCTCGAGTGCGCTTACCTAGTGACCTTCATACCATCGACTCTTATCTACTCAGATTATTCATATTTGTTCTTAGGTATCGCTAACAATTGCGTTCAAAATAATGTTACGTATGCGAAGTTTGCTGGCAGAAACATTAAGACACGTTAAATGTACGAATCATGCGGCCGTGGCAGAGTCATGTTGTAACATGAATAGGAATTATGCGTTCTTCGATTCTGCTTCTTCATAATCTCTATCGGATTACTGTGTGATGTTTTTGTACAAGCCTTGTTCGCCCAATTTCATTTAATTAGTTTTTTCCTGTATTCGTTCGTAACGCTGAAATACCTCACCCTTGATTCTTGCATTGTTTTTACTTCTTTACCTAACTGTAGACATTTTTTATCCTTGACTTCTACTTTTTTAGTGGGCAAGTTTTTGTGGGTACAACGTATTTCGTAGTAGGGTTTGCCTCTTACTCTTGTGCATTTCATTCATCGGATGCATTAGGCTGAATCAGGGCTACACTTGATTAGCGCTACTACAGGGAATTAGTGTATACTCTCATGTGCATGGTTACAAGGTATGGGGTCATGTTTCGTTACTCGGTCCCATACCTTTCTTGGACACACGAAGAAACTAATCCGCCACGAAAACATTTATTTGTATGCACTGCACAGTTGTCACTGTACCCTTTCATGAGAAAGTGTTGGTTTGCTGCAACATACAGTTATAATGTATACCTTTTTGCTTTGATTTGCGGCGTACGGCATATTATCTATGAGTGTCTTTTGCTTGTCTACCTGGATTCAGTTGTGTTCTGTTGTGCATTGTGAGCCGCTGGTCTGTGTAGTTCGGATTTTAATTTATTTACAGCCACACATGTGGGAAAACCTCAGCTAACCCTCCCCCATTCCAAATAAATCGTCAGGTGTCTTAACTACTTCGTTAAGTTAAATAGCAGTTTCTTACTTTGCTTGTCGAGAGAGATGGCTCCCGCCGTACCGTCTGATTCATAACTTAGCCCTTGGCACTAATTCCCAATTATTAAACGACGCATTATAGTTCGTGACAGAATATGGTAAACACGTTGGGTAAAGTGTTTGGCCGACAACAGTGATCGAAGCTGTTCATTAAGAAGCCAATAGATAACTCTCGTGTATACATTGGGATTGAAGGCGACATTAGCACTTACGGTGATGCAACTGTTTTCGCGTGTGTCGTATCCTGCGCTCTCGTCACTACCACAGGTAACGGGAGACAGCGAACGAGCGACTGCCACCTAAATGAAGTATCCAGTTGCATCAGCCTGATCTAGTTTTGCGGAAAGGCACTGGGTGTATCTTTCCTGCACGCATGGAGAAAGAATTCATGTACTTATATACTGATGTTATTCTTCTATTTGCCACTCGGGACGAAAAAATGAAATGTAAGAGCTTGCGTATGTAATAAGGCTTCGTTCTTATCAAAATCGTACTAACTCCAAAGATCTCACGACTGTTTCAGTCGATGACCATTTTCAAAATGACAGGATCGCGGCGCTGAAACTCCTACCTAAGTTGCTTTCGGGCTGGATTTGACTTAATTATTAAATCAAAATTTCATTTGATTCAATGTAATTACATTCATTGCTATCGTTTTATGCATTTATTCCTGGGACGTCACTTTTCTCCATTATAGGCCGGCAATTCACGGAGCTCTCATATCATGCCCGCTCAGGAATTTGTTCTCACGAGCTTCACTAAGATCTCTGTCTCATGTTGAATATACTCGTTGTCCCTTAGCGTCGTTCTCCACATGCAAATAAAACAATAAATTCGTGCAGTAGTTAAGCTCTCCTATGTAGTAACTCGAATTGTAGTTTCTCGTTCGCAAGTGTCATTCGTCGATAAGAAAAATGCGTAGGGATATACAATACTTTTCCCGTGTAGTATGCAACACCACGCCTGTTAGGTTACACACAGACAAAATAATATATCCACTGCTGATTCTCTAAAGTTACTCAGTAGAATGCTGTCAGTATATTTTTTTCCAAACTGAAGCATCCTACGCCTATATACATCACTCTTATCCTTGTGATGCTATCATACACCGCTGTTGTGTCTGAATTCATTCGAATTCTGCTTTGGGTTGAGACACTGAGTATCACAGTAGCACAAGCAATAACAAAGAGTTACTTGCATGAGAATCGCGTGTGCGCCATCGTTTGCACATAGACTGCATTCTCTCGGAAAGTTTACGGTAAGTTTGCCTTCCCTTCACCCTCTCTACAACCTAATAGACGTGGTATCTCCACTTCATACCGATTCGTAATGAAAACCTAGACCTTTCATGGTTTCCCAGCGAAACTTAAGTAGCGTAATCGAAAATAACAGACACGCCAGCCCCGGGAAAGTGTTGGAGACCTTTTTCTTTGATTGCAAGGGTCCGTCGCTCATTGACTTTCTGGAACACGGCGCCACAATTAACGCACAGCGGTACGTGGACACTTCGCAAAAATTGAAGCGCGCGCCATCAAGTTCAAACGCCCATAATGTTGACGGATGCCATAGTTCTGTTGCCAGATAGTGCGCTCTCACATGTTGCCAAGGTTGTTTCTACTGCACTGCAGAAGTTTCACTGGGAAGCCCTTACACATCCTCCACACAGTCCACATCTCTTCCCATGAGACTTTCGTACGTTTGGAGCCATGTAGGAAGACATTAGTTGTCGTCGATTTGTTTCGAACGTAGAGGCGCACTTCTCGGCACAATCAACATTCCGTAAGCAACCGCAAACATTGACCATCTAGTCTCACATTTAGATAAATGTATTAACAGTTATGGCGATTGTTTTTGAAGTAATACCTTTTTCCCATCTGCAACTGATATTATAGGTCAATTCGCCGGATAACAGCCAGAGTTGCGTGTTTAAATTTTATTTACTTGATGGCTAGTTACGGGTCAGCAGGACCCACTTTCAAATCATCCTACAGGACAGAAAACCAAAATTACAGTCATGTACAATACAGCTGTTACCAAATTATTAAGCGCACTTCGAACATACGGAACGTGTCGTTTCAAGATGTACGTACCAGCAAAATGGTTTTCCCAAAACATAAGAACTGTACCAAGATAACAAGCATATACGTATAAAAAAGTGCAAATGAACAGTTACAGAACATACAGATGCCTCTGTCTCCTTCTCCCGCTGCCGTAAGGAAACCCCGGGAAGAGAGCGCCTGTAATATTTCTGGCTTGGCAGCCACCATATTCTCGGTACAAGCTCTTCTTAGAGCAGTTGAGTAGGCAGAAGTGGCAAGATGACTAATGTGGTGCAAGGTACCAATGACAGGTGGTGTGTTCGGTCGGGTATCATGAGAAAAACCGCCTAAATTGTGATACTGCAATTGTGTGTACGGCAATTTGGACCACGACCTCTGAAGGTCTCGTTGTATGATGGTACAACATGCAATGTTTGGTTTTCATGAGCAGTGAAAAGGGCGGAAATGATGTTAATGTTGATCTCTATTCCAATTTTCTGTACAGGTTCCGAAACTCTCGGAACCGAGGTGATGCAAAACTTTTTTTATGTGTGACTGTGGCATGGTGATCTTGCGATCCAAGATGGTGCACACGCTGTAAGTGGTACGGATGAAGTTACTACCCGAGTAGGCTGTATCATGCAAGTATGATGTTTATGCATTCAGCTCCTATAATCCTTGCACACCTGTTTCAGGATCATCTCCTCCTCGTCACAACACACCCGTATAGATCCAACACGCGAACTCTGCGATGTCTACCACAATCCCTTATCACTGTTGCGAAAGACTTCGTGTGTGTAAGCATATGGAAAAAAACTGCTGTGTTAGGGATGTTCGGTGTACGTGACATATGCTTGTCGAATCCGCATTTAGTTGAACCATAGTAGAATAATATGTCTGCCATTTTCCGCAGCAAACAATACGACTCCATTTCACACCAAACGGAATCAGCTAGTTCTGATAACGACACAACCTCAAAACGATGAATTCGGATGGTTGATTTAGGAGATATTATTAAGTTGTACATCTGACAGAAGCTTCACGAAGCACAGAGAGAACCACAAGACTGAGAAACGAGCAATGAACGTCTAAAGCAAGATGGCGTACACCACTGGATTCTGATCTTTCTCGACAAAAATAAAATAGTTCATAGCTCAACAAGTGTTAGTTTCTGGCGATAATTTATAGGATTTTTTTTTCTGTTTATGACTAAAACTCTCTCCTGTAAGAATATGGAGCACCTTTTTCCTACCCCAGTATAATGTTAACCAGATAAAATTCATTTGGTTGTACTATATGTTTATTTCCGAATGTTGTGGTTGGAGAGTTACTAATGTGGTATGTTCATTGTTTACTGAGGGATGAGGACTTCTCCCGAAGCCACATCGCCGGTGAACAACGCCGTGGTGCAGCCGTGGTAAATCACTACTGGTGAGTAGTGATTTACCACCGGAAGGAGGCTCTTGCTCATTGGTCTGAAGATGACCACAGCTGTGGTAGAAACCGATCTCCAGAATAAATAATTTGTGATCAAGACTGTTTTTGATAGTAAATATTAGTAATAACTCTGATCACTGGTTGCTTCCACAATGTATTCAAAAGTAATTGAGATGACTGTGTTTCAAACATTCGCCGAGACTGAGAATGTCTGAAAAATTCCAGAATGGAGTAATTTTTATAGACATTACAGCAACAAAGCTTGTTAAACACTGAAAAGTAATCCTGAGGCTACTCGAAAATTTCGTACCGAAGGCAACAATGGGAGATAGCAGCAGGGTAAGGCATACGACACAAACAACCAAGATTTTTCTTCTCAGCTTCAGTCCCCGAGGCAGATTTGTATATGCTTACAGGATTACTTAAAGAAACACACATGCGCCGTGCTACGCTGAAAGCATAGTCGAACCCACTACCCACTCTGCTGTTGGTGTTTCGCAAGATGGCCACTGCGGTTCGCTTCTCATTTGTTCCATTATTGTCTAGAGTGACAGACACGGTTCGTGTCTTGGTTTGACAAACAGGAAAATTAAGATAAGCATAGTCATTGTTCTATCCTGGAATCAACTCGTACGCTCTCTTTACACCACCATATACTGCTATTTTATTTTTTTAGGGATGCTTGTTAATTCAGCAGTGTGTGCTCCAAGCCTTCTTTGGAGTGAAAACGTTGACTGCGAAAGACATACTGTAGGTCCGGGTGCGACGGTCCGTTTAAGTGTGTTTGTAGAAAGCTCACCTTCAGTTAATGCCAACTGCTGATTCAGCGTGCAGTGTTCCGCCATGTCTCCGTCTTTACGTAAGTTTATCACTCATGGAAATATTTACTCATTGAGTTCTCAGAGATTTTGTGGATACGTGAGTGGAACTGGTGGCTTCGTGCAATGAACTTCTGCGAGAAGAAATCTGCAATTCGTTATGAATGTCCAGGGAGAACAGAGATCTTTCCTTATGCTGACTCAAAGAACGTCTTATTGCTGCGCTCTCCTTTCCTGTGATGTTTTTGATGTTTGTAACAAAAGAACACTTATCAGCGTTCAGTAAAACGTTCACGACTTTTATCGAGACATTGTCTTCAGTGTACAAGGTAAATAATGGACGCAGGCATGGGGCAATTAAACCACGTAAGGACCTTAGAAGCAAGACTATCGGTTCCAAGTACTACCGAAGCGAAATGTGGAAACATTTACAGCCCTACTACCGAGAATGACAGTAAAAACTCATCCAACTAGGTCAGTGTTTTTGATGTGGAATTGTTAATGAGTAAAAAGATTAGTTGGTAATAATTCTCAGCACTGGGGGAATAATTTAGGTGACTGAAATGAACTTCGATAATTTTCAGATAATACGGTCGCCAATTCAGCTGCAAAACCATTTGATTGTGGCAGTGGCGCACGGTATTTACAACTGTGTGTCAAACTCGATTATTTAATTTTGTATCGCGCCTACTGATGCAAATGTCGTTGACATTACGAATTTAGACTGCCCGCTCTTAACAGGACTCAGGCAGACGTTTGCGCTGCCTGATACCCTCCCTGCCCTTTTATGTGATGACGTTGGTATGGCGGACCTCGTGTTGAGTTTTATTCGGGCAGGGGTTTTTTATCGTATGATTTGAGTGTTTGTCCTTTTATTTCCTGTATTGACTTGGGCCTTTGGCCTGTGGTTTTAAACTGTGGGTTTTAATGTCATTTGGTGGTTGGCTTTTCCTTATTTTCATGGTCGGCCAACCACCTTCACACTCGGTGTGATTTTAGTTCCGTTTGTCTGGTGTTTGTCTGTCTTTCTTGTATTGTGTCGTCCCTTGTCTCAGTTCTCCGTTTTTAACGACTGACAGTTTTTATTTCGTGTGATTTTATCGTGGAACAAGGGGCCGATGACCTTAGCAGTCTGGTCCCTTCAATCCCACACCCAACCAACCAACCAACCAACGAATTTAGAATGCCTGACTCACTCTGATCAATAATTTTGACGGAATATTCTTTGTGTTATTTATTTTATTATACTATTATTGGCATTTGGTTCCATAATCATACAGCCGAACATACTTTTCAAATACCAGTAACAACTGTCAATTTTGGCTGTTATGTATGTACACATTTAAATCCATTTATAGCCTAGATGTTTAATTTTTATAGAACTGGTATGTATACGCAACGATTCTCTATGAACAAAAATTAAATTAAAGTCGATTGCGACAGTTGGTGTATTATTTGTAACTTAAAAAATGGTTCAAATGCACTTCACTTTGTGTCCGATTTGTTGTCTCATGTGTATGGTAATTGGGGTCCGTTCTCCAGGGAATGCGTCGTAACCGCAGGGTCTAGGTTTTGACGTGGCTGATTGATTATACAAGGTGATTTTTTTCCACTGTGTTCAAACTCTTGGAGTTGGTCGGTTACAGGATACGGAACGAAAAAGGTCTAATGAGCTTATGTCCGGAAATGCATGGTTCCCATGCTAGAGACCATTTACTCAATCATACTTTGTTACAGAGTCTGGGTCTTATACGTGCACTACCATGCAGCCACAGTTACAGTCTGCACTGTTTCCTCCCAGACTCAAGAGGGTGGTACTGTTCCTCATACGTCATACTGTAGCGCCCTCTCGTGCCATAGTAATTGGCAATGTTCTGTTCGATTCACTTTTCTTGCTGACTGAGCATGTACTGATGTGCTACAGCGTTGTGCACTATGGTTCTGCTGTATTCGAATGTGAGAGCTTGCCGACATCGTGTTTACTTACGGAAAGGCAAATGGCGGCGGGCGCGCGTAGTTCAATGTTTTCAACAGTGTTTCGCCGTTTGTCTGAGACAGCGTCGTTTCAGGAAGCAGAACATCATGAAGGACATACCCGAAATGTTCGGACGCAAGACTTACAGGAAGAAGTTATTGACACTGTGGAAAGAGACCGCCATGTCAGTACCAGGCAGGTGGCCTGCCAGTACAGGGAAAAACAGGCGACCGTTTGCAACATTCTCCATGACAACTGTTACAACCCTTGTCTGTGCAGGGCTTACTAGCGACAGACTTTTCGCATCGGGAGCGGTTTTGTCACTGGTTTCTTCACCAGGCAGCCACTATTCCCGAATTTGTGTCGTCTGTCCTATTCACAGATGAGGCTGCCTTTGCGCGTATTGATATCTTCATCTTTTATAATAACAGTCACCTGTGGGATAGTATGCAGAACACCTCATGGCATGGTAAGATGACAGCAAATCAGCAGCATCGGTGCAGCCGGAATGTGTGGGCCGGGGTAATTGATGACTGTATTTTGGGACCAGTCTCCCTTCTACGTCGCCTAACGGGCCGGAACTATCGGCTTTTCTTGCGGCTGACTTTGCCACCGTTGCGGTAACAGGTGCCATTGATGATTCGGAGTGTTATGTGGCTGCAACATAATGGTGGTCCAGCCCACTTCGCCGTTAACCTCCCCTTCCCTGGTCGGTGGATCGGACGAGGAGGGTCCAGTTACATGGCCTGCTCGTCCACCGGATCTCAACCCGTGCGAATTCTGGTTATGGGGCCGTCTCAAACGTATCCGGTATGCAAAGCCCATTCCAGATAGGGAACACTGGAGCAGCGTATTTGACACTGTTCGGATGCAGCCTGGCCGATGTGAACGTGTGAGACAGAATATGCTACGGCGCGTACACAGATGCGTCGAACTGTTAACTGTGGTTGCGTGTTACAGCGCGTATTAGATCGCAGTCTCTGTAACATTGTATGGTTGATTACATGGTTCCTAGCATGGAAACCATGCATTTCCAGACATAAGTTCATTAGACCTTTTTTGTTCCGTATTCTCTCATCGAACAATCCTTAGAGTTTGTACAAGATGGAAAAAGTCATTCTATATAGTCACTCGTAATTCCTTGGAGTACTCTTGATAACTGTAACACTGAAATGTCCTTGAACATGACAAGACATACACTCAGAGCAGACTAACATTTAACGTCTCGAATTTATTTCTAGTTGAATTAAACAAAAGAGAAAAATAAAACTTCGAAACCACTGTAAATCTCTGTGAAATATAAACTGTTGAAATAACGGTGAAATACTGCACAGCTGGCGACGAACACAAAATTTGGAAGCAAAATAAAATTTCTTTTAGTATTTAACTTAGTTTAGTGCTTGTTTCATATTCAGTTAAATTACTGGCTTCAAATGAAAGATTACTAGCTTGAAGGCTTAATTTAGATTTACTCGCGAATCTTTCAAAGGAACAGAGTTTGGTGTAATTGTATTAAATTGCGTTACAAATTTATGATAATCGGTCATGTAAATAAGAATGTTGGAATCAGGAACCTATCCCAAGTAATAATGATCTAGATCAATAATGTTGTCAGGGGCGATCAGTTAGTTACGCAACACCGTTTCTGTCTGAAAGTAGTTTGGTTTTATCGAAGATTATAAATAAAACTATGTTATTCCCTACTCTGTTTCCGTTAATTGAGACGGCCTTAAGCCACCTTACTGGGAGGGCCTGTACCCCCGCATGGTACCACTCCACTGGTCGACGTTGTAGCCAACGTCCTGCTGCATAAGTAACATCCTCATCATCCATGTACTACTTGCCGTGGAGTGTGTCCTTCATTGGACCAAACAGATGGAAGTCCAAATGTGCGAGATCTGGGCTGTAGGGTGAATTAGAAAGAACAGTCCAATGAAGTTTTTGTTAGCACTACCAACAGAGACGTCCAGTTGATTAGCGAGGCGCTTGATTGTGACCCATCCCCTCGAATGAGAGTGTCCGCACGTTCCGACATTGTAGGAGTGACAGCTGTGTGCGGCCGCCCAGCACGCAGGAGATCGGACAGGTTTGCGCGACCTTGTTGCGATGATGAAGGACTCCTCGCCAAAAGACTCACCGTGCTTTTGTTCAGTGCCAGGTCTCCATAGAAGTTCAGCGAGAGCCTATGAATATTTGCGACGCTCTGATTTCTACCAAAAGAAATTCAGTAACAGCTCTCTGCTTGGAACGGACGTCCGTTGCAGACGCCATTTTGGAAGATACGTATAGCGCCGCCATCTGTCCGTACTACATGAAACTACATTCCACCATATTACACAGAATGGGCATTTTTTCAACCGAAATTAGCCGAAAAAAATCTGTGTTGCATTACATATTGAACGCCCCTCATACATTGATACCAAGATGTGTATTATAGGAAAAATACTGTTTTCAAAAGAGTCGCAGGGATTTACAATTTAAATCGTTGATCATTCAAAGCGGCAATCTTACAGTCTCGTGGTGCTGGCGTCGTCGAATGTCGTAATCTTGTGGTGAGGTTAGTCGGCAGCGACAGTAGCGCAGAACTGCTTCATAGCGACGGCTGCGACAGTCCATTTATGTCGTGCATTGACATAAACCATTGTTAGGTTTTCTTCCCTGCCCATTGCTAGCCGCCAGTGGCACGTTTGCAAGAAACTAGGCATGTTGTTAAGTCGCACGTTACAACAGGACGTGAGCGCAGTCGGCCCTTTACGAGCTGCTCCTGCCAACGACGCGCACAGCGTCCGAACGCTTCTTCACTCACCAGCATGCAGTCGCGCACGCCAAGTTTAAAATCATTGTTACGAAGACGTACCAGTCCTAAACTTCACAACTCCCTCTCCGCTATAGTGTCCCACTGATTACAGCTTATGCGTTATATGCATTGAATTTTTTAATTAAAGTGCGCTTATCCTACAAGTCACAGGAAACGAGAAAATGACCACGATATTTTATATTTGGGACAAAAAAATATAACTAACGCTGTGTTGGAGGGCGTTACAGCCGCTGTGCTATTTAGCCTTACAGGACTGCCTCAAATCCTTGGGATAAAAATTACACTCAAGATATAGGGTCCTAAAACTCAGTATTTTTAAATAGTGAAATGTTTTGAGTAGTGAAAGACCAAATTGTCGGGAAGTTACACACATCAAAAAAGGTTTTGCATCACCTCGGTTCCTGTACAGATAATTGGAATAGAGATCAACATAAAAATCATATCCGCCCTTTTTATTGCTCATGAAAACCACATATGCGTGCTGTACCACTTTACAGCGAGACCTTCAGAGGTCGTGGTCCAGATTGCTGTACACATCGGTACCTCTAATACCCAGTAGCACGTCCTCTTGCATTGATGCATGCCTGTATTCGTCGTGGCATACTATCCAAAAGTTCATCAAGGCATTTTTGGTCCAGATTGTCCCACTCCTCAACGGCGATTCGGCATAGATCCCTCTGAGTGGTTGGTGGGTTACGCCGTCCATAAGAAGCACATTTCAATCCATCCCAGGCATTTTCGATAGGGTTCATGTCTGGAGAACATGCTGGTCACTCTCGTCGAGTGATGTCGTTATCCTGAAGGAAGTCATTCACAAGATGTGCACGATGGGGGCGCGAATTTTCGCCCATGCAGACGAATGCCTCGCCAATATGTTGCCGATATGAATACTCTATCGGTCGGAGGATGGCATTTATGTATCGTACAGCCGTTATGGCGCCTTCCATGACCACCAGCCGCGTACGCGCGTACATCAGCCCCACATAATGCCACCACAAAACAGCAGGGAACCTCCAGCTAACACTCGCTGGACAGTGTGTGTAAGGCCTTCATCCCGAGCGGGTTGCCTCCAAACAAGTCTCCGACGATTGTCTGGTTGAAGGCGTATGCGACACTCGTCGGTGAAGACAACGTGATGCCAATCCTGAGCGGAGCATTCAGCATGTTGCTGGGCCCAGCTGTACCGCGCTGCATGGTGTCCTGGTTGCAAAGATGGACCTCGCCATGGACGTCGGGAGTGAAGTTGCGCATTATGCAGGTTATTGCGCACAGTTTGAGTCGTAACACGACGTCCTGCGACTGCACGAAAAGCATTATTCAACATGATGGCGTTGCTGAAAGGGTTTCTCCTAACCATAATCCGTATATAGCGGTCATCCACTGCACAGTAGCCCTTAGGCGGCCTGAACGAGGCATGTAATCGACAGCTCCTGTCTCTCTGTATCTCCTCCATGTCCGAACAACATCGCTGTGGTTCACTCCGAGACGCCTGGACACTTCCTTTATTGAGAGCCCTTCCTGGCACAAAGTAACAATGCGGACGCGATCGAACCCCCGTATTGACCGTCTAGGCATGGTTGAACTACAGACAACACGACCCGTGTACCTCCTTCATGGTTGAATGAATGGGACTGATCGGCTGTCGGACGCCCTCCGTCTAATAGGCGCTACTGATGCATTGTTGTTTACATCTTTGGATGGGTTTAGTGACATATCTGAACAGTGAAAGGGACATTGTCTGTGATACAATATCCACAGTCAATGTTTGTCTTCAGGAGTTCTGGGCACCGAAGTAATGCAAAAGGGAACCGAAGTGATGCAAAACTTTTTTTTGATGTGTGTATATTTCAGGCGATACAAGGTCTTGAATGAGCTGCGAGTGTGATGGAAATATTTGTAAACTGCTTATGTTTGATAATTAATGTCGTCCTCTCGGCTACGTATTAGTAAAACTATCTTATACATCACTAAAAAAAAATAGTCTGTGGTGTTTCCACGTTGGCTCGTTATAGGATTTTCCAGACGCTCATTTAATTCTTGATACAAGCCACAGAGATCTTAGCAAGGTTCTCGGCGATGAAATTGAGGAGGTGGTGATAAGGAGAAGACTGATCAATAAGCAGCGCTCAACTTACCTGTGAAATGCGCATTTCGAAAATTACGGTGTGAACTACTGGCGGAGTAGCAATACGTTCCCATCATAGATAATACGTGCATCGATTAAGAATTCACATTGTGGTGAAATTTTTTGCGCCGATGCACTGAGTTTGCCGATTGTGAAATTGAACCGTTCTTTCCATAAGGTGTAAAACTTTCTCTGTCGATCAATATTAAATACTAATTTCCGCTCCCTTTGTCCCTTACCTCAAAGTAGTGAGTTTATGGTCATCTGACATCTGCGATGAGTAACTCCTAATATCCTGTCGGGCCTCCTTTTACCGGGCGTTGCGCAGCAGCTCGAAATAGAATGGAGTCCCCTGAGAAAAACTGAGCCAAGCTGCCTCAGTAGCGGCACAAAGTTGCGAAAGTGTTGCCGGTGCATGATTTTGCGCACGAACTGACTTCTCGGTTATGTCCCATAAATTTCCGGTGGCATTCATGTCGGGCAATCTGTGTGCCCAACCACTCGTTCGAATTGTGCAGAATTCCATCGTTGTTTGGGAACATGGCGTCCATGAATGGCTGCTAGTGGTCTCCAAACGGCCGAACATAACAGTTCCGTCAATCATCAGCACAGTTGGACGAGAAGACGCAGTCCATTCCATTTAAATATAGCCCCCGTAATTATGGTGCCATTACCAACTTGAACAATGCCTTGTTTACAACTGAGGCCCATGGCTTCGTGGGGTCTGCCCCACACTCAATCCCTACTATCAGGTTTTGCCAACTGAAATCTGGACTCATCTGACCAGGGCACAGTTTTACAG
This sequence comes from Schistocerca gregaria, assembly GCF_023897955.1. Taxonomy (NCBI): domain Eukaryota; kingdom Metazoa; phylum Arthropoda; class Insecta; order Orthoptera; family Acrididae; genus Schistocerca; species Schistocerca gregaria. Next base: position 434,804,078 of record NC_064921.1, read on the forward strand.
TAGTCCAGTATTCCGCCTCACCCACTCACGTCGTACCTCCCACGTTGATTTCAAAGGCAGTTTCATGCCGTGTTGCTTGTCTGTTAGCACAGACAACTCTACGCAAACGTCGCTGCTCTCGGTCGTTAAGCGAAGCCCGTCGGTCACTGCGTTGTCCGTGGCGAGAGGTAATGCCTGAAGTTTGGTATTCTCGGCACACTGTTAACACTGTGGATCTCGGAATATCGAATTTCCTAACGATTTCCGAATGTGCCACACGTCTAGCTCCAACTACCATTCCGCGTTCGTGCGGCCGTAAATACGTCGGAAACCTTTCCACATAGTTGGTTGGTTTGGGGTATAAAGGAACCAAACTACAGGATCACCAGTCCCTTTTCCACATGAATCACTGAGCACAACTAACAGCTCCGCCAATGCACCGCTATTTCATACCTTGTATGCGCGATACTACCGCTATCTGTATACGTGCATATTGCTATCTCGTGACTTTTGTCGCCTCGTTGTATGTTGTTTTCACCCTAAAGGTTTGGGACAAATTGCATATTACCTTGTGTCGCTATTTTTGTTTAGCAGTGACCCACATCCATTTGTCATAAGATTATGTTCTTATGACAAACAGATGTGGTGGGTTTGTTGTCTTTTAACGAAGCTTTTATTTTTACAGGTATGTTCCAGGTTGCTGCTTTTCTGGACTCGATTTCAGTATGTTGGTAAGTGTGGTAGTATTTGTAGTAATACTTTGAAAAACTGTGCGTAGCTGATTGCAGTCTTCAGTATCTGTAGATCGTTCTGCAATAATATAATTAGTGTAGTTGAACAGGGTAGTGCTTCTGTATATAGATTACAGTGCAATACAATATCTCACCCCAAAGTAGTAAAAACAAATTGAGCAGTTTGTTTTCGCCAACATACCAGTAGCAAATTTGGAACAGGAAGCGTAAGTTTAAGCCACGTAATATGCGCATATCATGCAGCAACAGTAATAGAACGTTGTAACCAACTCGCAGATGCTGGCAGGAAAACTGAGCTACCAAGCAGCCGTGAAGTGCTGCCACGTGCGTCCAGCAGTGTCAAAAAAACGATAAAAGTATCGGACAAACACAGCCACAACATTGACACAAGATATGCATTTTGTGGATCCGCACCAACTCTGATAAGAGCGGTTGTACGTACTACTATCACATCACAGAGAGATCATAAGTGCTACTGGCATAATGGCACCAAGCAGCAGCATCTGTCACTAATCCTCACACCCGGAAGGGGCTGGCTGGCGGATCGCTGGGGGCAAGTACAGTGCAACCTTGCATAGCGACCGTAATTTGGTACAGAATCTTACACGTAATGCGGAACACTCGTTAAGCGGAACAGTTTATCCTATATAAATTAATGCAAAATACAATAATGGGGTTCATGTAGAAAAAGTACTAAAAGTTTTATCTCATTCGTGCCATTTATTCAAATAAAATTATACATACAGTGTTATGTAGTTTATTATTCACGGTACATAACTAATTCTTTTTTACTAGAAAGCTATCTATAGTTATTTATTTCTGCTGACGCTTCAACACTTGGCGAAAATACGACACACCATTATTGTCAAATAAATTTGTACCGCACGTAGCCTTGCATAATTGGGGTGATGATTTTCAATGTACGTTGCAACCATTCCCATGCTTTCAGCACTTCTCCTATTGCGCCAGAAGATTCTTGCTTTGCTGTTGCTACCTCCTCCTCCTTTGAACAACTCCATTCCACAACTTCCTGCTGTGAAACACACTGCAACTCCTTGAGCTCTTCAGTGGTGATTTCTTGGCTGCTGTCTTCCACAAGCTTACCGATATTATTGGTATCCACTTCTAGTCCCATTCTCTTGGCCAAAGACACAGTCTCGCTGACTTCAGGTTCCACAAGTACTGACTCAAATGCCTCTAGAGTCACATTCGACAACGCATTGCGGCCATAACTTCTTCCAAGCAGAGGTGAGAGTTCTCTTGGTAACGCTTCCCACGCCTTCTCGATCATCTTGACGCAGGCAACGATGTTGAAGTGGTATTTCCAAAACTCTTGGAGAGTGAGACTGGTACCTTCAGTCAAATCGAAGCAATGCTCCAAGAATGGTTTAGTGTAGAGCTTCTTAAAGCTAGAAATAATGTACTGTCCATAGGCTGAAGTGGTGTCGGGAGGCAGCAAATTGCATCTTGATGAATTCAGATTCTTCAAGGGAGTATGTGATAGTTAAGTATGGAGCCATTGCATCAGCATACTCTGACAGGAATGTAACTGGTGCACATCTGGACCGGAAGATTTGCTTTTATTAAGAGATTAAAGTTGCCTCACTACTCTGAGGATATCTGGTACTGAGGTGCTCATGTTGGCAGCTGTTTTTGATTCTAATTCTGGAATATTTACTTCGTCTTGGAGGCTGTGTTTAGTAACTTTTCTTTAGCAGCGCTGTCTTCGATAGTGTTTCCATTGCTATCGCGCAGAGAAGGCATTTATTGTCTTGCCGCTAGCATACTTTGCTTACGATCATAATATCTTTGGATTTTCTGCTAGGTTCCGAGACAAAGTTTTGCTGTGGAAACTGTTATAAGCATCTCGCATTGAAGTCCGCGCTAAATTTCGGGATTCTGTAAAATGTAGCCAGTCGTCAGGATTTGGGTTCGTTTTAATTTGGCATGATTTTTTCTTTGTTGAAGGAAAGTTGCTACTCACCATATAGCGGAGTTGCTGAGTCACAGAGAGGCACAACTGGTTTCAGTTGACAGTGACTGCAGTCGTGTGTGTGTGTGTGTGTGTGTGTGTGTGTGTGTGTGTGTTGACAAAGGCCATAATGGCCGAAAGTTATAATTGTAAGAATCTTTTTGTTGTGCCTATCTGCAGCGTATATTGTGTGAGGTGTGCATGTCATTTTGATTTTTGTGAGTTTTCGATGTGCACGTCAGAGAGAAAGCACGTTATGTTGCTGTTAAACAATCTTTGGTCTTGTTGTGGTACAGTCTTCCGCTCTGCGTTGTCTGATTCATTCTTTGTTGAAGTGGAAGTGGTGCCTTGACTTCTGATTATGTCTGTTAGATGAAAACAGATTTATTTTAAAGGACAGCGTGGATTAATGTGGTATATGTACTGCAAGGCGAGAAGAATGTAAGTAAAATAGAAGTAGTTTAAGGTAAGACTGCAGCACTGCGCAGCTAGTTTGTCGGAGTGATTATTGTCAGCTAGTTAACTTCGTTCACTTGCTCAGAGCTGAGAGAAAGACCACCCCAGTGGCCCCACCTTCCCGAGTCATGCATTAACATATCAATTGATTAAGCGTTTTGGTTTTTATAGAATTTTTCTGTTAAGTCTGTACCCTTTTAAAATAATTGTTCACTTTGTTACGCATAGTAATGTTCAGACCAATGTTATGTTCGAAGATCACGTGAACGTTTACTCTTAGTGAATACATACTTCATTCTAAAATTGTTGTTGTGGAATATCATGTCATAGGAATAGATACACTCCCCATGCCACTGTTTTAATACACTGCACCATGTGGTATGCAACAGTTTGAACAGTATTAGGAAATTTTACGAGGGCTGCTATATATATTTCTGGCCTAATAATGAAAATACGAATATTTATCAACGAAAATGGTTTATTGTTTTTCAAAATATTCTCCATCAAGATTTATACACTTTTGCATGCGCTCAAACCAATTTTCGAAGCACTTTTTCCACTCCGATTGAGACACCTCCAAAACATGGTTTTTGAATGCTGCAACAGCATCTTCTGGCGACGAAAATCGTTGACCACGCATTTTTTTCTTGATGTGTGGGAATAAAAAGAAGTCATTGGGTGCCAAGTCAGGGCTGTACGGCGGATGACCCATCACTTCGACGTTTTGGCCGGTCAAAAAGGCGCTGGTTTGAGCCGATGTGTGACAGCTCGCATTGTCATGGTGCACAATGATTCGTCTTCTCTTGTTCATTTTTCGAATTTCTCCGAAGACTTCAGGCAAACAAATGGTGGTGTACCACTCAGAATTGACCGTCCTACGTTGCTCAAGCGGAACAGTCGCCACATGACCAGTTTTGCCGAAGAAACAGGCGACCATTTGCTTCGAAGTGCTTCTTCCACGAACAACTTTCGTTGGATTTGGCTCGTCTTGGAAGACCCACACGGTCGATTGCTGTTTTGTTTCGGGCTCATACGCATAGATCCATGATTCGTCACCTGTGACGATCTTATTAACGTCTTTTGAAGCACCGCGATCGTATTTTTTCAGCATTTCTTTACACCAATCCACACGAGCGTTCTTTTGAGCGATTGTCAAATTGTGCGGGATCCAACGAGAACAAACCTTTTTTACGGCCAGGTGTTCATGCAATATCGAATGTATGCTGGTGGGAGAAATGCCTAGGCATGCCTCTATCTCACGGTATGTCACATGACGGTCTTGCATTATCAGTTCACGTACGGCATCGATGTTTTCTGGCACAACGGCTGTTTTTGGACGACCTTCACGGAATTCGTCTTTGAGCGAGCGTCGGCCACGATTGAATTCGTTGTACCAGTTTTTCACAGTGCTATAGGATGGTGCTTCGTCGCCATACAAAGATTTAAGTTCATCGATGCACTCTTGTCGTGATAATCCACGTCGAAAGTTGTGAAAAATGATCGCACGAAAATGTTCACGAGTTAATTCCATTTTTGTGCCAAATTGATTTCTTCAAGTCCCTGTAAAAGAAAAAAAAATTGTCGTAAGTCAAAAAGTTCTCAGTACATTTATGCTAAAAAATGTCAAACTTTCCAATGGAAATGTCAGATTGCACCTGGCAACACTTAGTGTTGCCTAGGCCAGAAATATATATAGCAGCCCTCGTATTTGAAAGAAGAAACCTAACTTAGCCGCTGCGTGCTTGCTGTTTGCTGATGTGCTTTCGAGGAATCTGCAACAATGTTGTCAAGACGCTAGGTTTATGTAAATTTTGACTAGGACCAGATAATTTTTTTACTTCAGTTCCGCATTACATGTAAAGACAAGTTATATTCAGATTAGTAACAGTTCGATTAAGATTAGATTATGTTTAGTTAAAGGTTAGCAACGAGTGTAAGTTGGATAACAGTTTGTGGGTACATAGTTACTTTTTGTAGAGTGGGACGTAAATTTGGGCTAATTTTTATACAGAAACACATAGTGTGGAACTTACAATTGTGAAGTTGGAATGAGGGGAGATTGTGTTTGAGGAAGGCATCAAGCGAATTTGTATCTGCTTTTTTTAAATAGATGTATTTTTTTGTTTATTTTGGTTGGTTTGGTAGTTACAGTGTTGTCACTGTGACAACCCTGTATTCACTAATCCCTGAATCAGTTTTGATTCTCATCATTGACTCAGGATTCAGCAGCTTGTGGCGCAGTTGGTCGTCAGCCTCTCCCGTTGCTAAATCGTTGGCTACACATTGCTCTTCCCTTTGTTGTTTACTTCCTGTCACATTTTTTTCCAGCAATATCCAACTCCTGGTCGCCATAGTTGTAATCTACAATGAAGCAGTATTCATAGTCATGTTGCGTTGACACACTGAACTTTATGAAAAAAAGTTCAGGTCAGTGGAATTAACGCCAAAGAAGAAATCTGCTGCACTTGCTTAAGCGGGAGTTGTACTGGAAGGTTGTAAACAGTGTAAAAATGAAATGAAATGATCGTGTGGCATTGTTGGCCGGGAGGCCCCATGCGGGGAAGTTCGGCCTCCGTATTGCAAGTCCTTTTTAGCTGACGCCACTTCGGCGACTTGCGAGTCAATGATGATGATGAACTCACAACACCTAGTCATCAGGAGGCAGAGAAAATCCCTGACCCCGCCGGGAATCGGACCCGGGACCTCGTGCGCGGGAAGCGAGAACGCTACCGCAAGACGACAGTGTACAATTTCGAAGTTACTCAAAAATTATACAGAGAAAGGGAATGGTGGTCGTGAGAAAAGATTATGTCAAAAAAGGGCGTCTACTGTAAGACGAGGTGGGGTGTTGGAGAGAGTTTATCTATGGAGCGTCGCCTGTCATCAGACGAACCAAAGCGGGACTGGGAAGAAAATTCTGACGCCTCAGTAACCATAAGAAATGTTAGAAACAGACTTCTGGAAGCTGGACTCGCTGCCCGGCGACCTAGATAAAAGCCTTTACTGACAATAACGATGCGACAGCGGTGGCTAAAATTGGCAAAAGCACATGTGACATGGACGCCGGCGATGTGGAACAGGGTAATCTTTTCAGATAAGCCAAAATGTAATCTACAAGGCTCCGATGGTAACGTGTTCGCGCGTCGTAGAGTAGATGAAGAATTTTGTCTCGGTATATAACACAAACAGTCAAACATGCATCAGGACAGACGGTATGTGGATGTATTTCTACCCACAGAGTAAGTCGTTTGGACTTCACATCAACTCTCTCGAAAGGAAGCTTATAACCACAATACGAGACTAGTTTGGAGATATTTCTAGTTGTACTTCCCAGGATGATTCTGCTCCTTGCCACAGAGCTTGGAGAAAATGGAGTTCAAACATTAGAATGGCCGGGAAATAACACCGATCTCAGCCCTACTGAGGGCTGTTGGAAGGTTGTGGGAAATGTAAAATAAATAAATAAATGATCGACAAGAACTGTTGGAGAGCCTCGTGTGCTTGTGGTTTCATGAACTGAGCGAGTAATACATTAAAAGGTTAATCCTCTCAATGTATACCCGATGCAAAGCGGTGGTTAAGGCATCTAGAGGACCGACCAAATATTAATTGGCAACAGTGGATTCAGATGAGTTACCTGCGTGTTTACAAACACTAAAAATTATCAATTTTATGTCGCAAAATTAACATTGAGAGTTTCTTCTGTGAGGAACCCTGATAGCCCAGAAGAAGAAGGATACTCTGCAGCAGTATAAGAAAAAGCAGATCATATAACATATAAACAAATCACAACTCATTTTTACATAAATAAATCAAGAGTATAAAATTGATAAGCATTACAGTGTATATTTGCTTTGTATAGAAATAGAGGGTAATCAAGCCAGTTTACCGTAAGATATTCAACGATCATAACAAAAGTATTCAATTATAGGAGGGGAGGTAATAAATAATTCCACTGATGTAGTGTGGCATTCTAGTCTTTCCAAAGTGCGTGCGGTAAATGCAGCAGTGTGAACTATAGCGACTGTATTACGAAATGTGTGTAAACAGGGCCTACGTCCTGTTATTTTCTTGTCTGCTGAAGGACAAGGGCTGGAGAATGAAGAATGTGTGTGGGGCGGCATATCTGTCGAAAACCACCATTGTGGATGGTGCACCAAGTTCCGTGCTGGTCGTGGTTTGACACTAATGTCGGTCGATGTGGAAGGACAAGTGGGAGACACTCCAGCACTCGCCCTATAGTCCTAATCTCTCCCCATGCGATTATCGCATTTTCGTTTCCTTAAAAAGATTTTGAAGGGTCGATGATTCCAGTCGGACGGGGACGTGCAGCAAGCAGTTACGGATTTCTTCCCGCAGCAGGCCACGGTGTTTTACCGAATGGGTATCTTGAACCAGGTGCGTTAGTGGAATGATTAACTCAGTGCTCAGGGTGATTTTGCCTGTTTGGCATACCGGTTTTGGACTGTACGGTCTTTGAATAATAAAAAAATCAAATGTGTGTGAAATCTTATGGGACTTAACTGCTAAGGTCATCAGTCCCTAAGCTTGGACACTACTTAACCTAAAGTATCCTACGGACAAACTCACACACCCATGCCCGAGGGAGCACTCGAACCTCCGCCGGGACCAGCCGCACGGTCTTTGAATAGAAACTTTTTGATCGCCCCTTCTACAGTGAAATAATTTTTCATGCTCGTGCGGGTGTGTGTATTGTGGGGGAGGGGGGTATCCTTAACTGATTTGCTAAGAAAACATCTTCGCTAATTTTGGATACTGGCGATCTAAGCATATTGGACAAAAAGTTCTTCAGTTATGCCATACCCAGCTCGAGCCATTTATTAACGATTCGATGCGTAGAACTGCCGTCCTGCTGGGATGTAGATTTCTGCGTTTGATCTGCTGTCTCAAATAGCCCCAGACTGTTTCTGTGGGGTTAAGACTGTGTGGTTAAGCGGCGAAAGGGTATTTTGATTATTCATATCCTTGTAGACTTGTGTTCACGGCTGTTGTCTTCTTTGAAGACGGAAGTGTTCACAGCACATACTCTGTGAAAATGTAGAAGGAAGCGCTAGACATGGCCACCGATAATGTTGAAATACACATCCTTGTTAATGTTCACGGTAACGCCAAAGAGTGGGCGCAAGTCACGGTACGAAAAACACCCCGAAAACATCACAGAACCACCTCCGGTCGGAGAATTCTGTTCTCCACACATTCCGGGCTTAACTCCTCATTGCTGGTCAGTGCAATAAATGCCTTATGTCATTTGGAAGAAGGAAAAACTACGACTCGTCGTGCCACATTAAACGCTACGAGGCCGCTGCTGCCCAGTTTTTGTATAGCTCGGCCCACTGAAGACGTGCCGCTGTGAGCAAGACCATTTAGTAGAGTATCAGACTCCAGATACCCATTACACGCAGTTCCCTTCGGAAGAATGCTTCGAAACTGGTTCAGATGGACCTACATTCATTAATAGGAGCAATTCCTGTCGGGTGTGTAACCTATTGTCATTGGCAACGTGCTGTACTCGTCTCCAGTCTTGGTCGGGATCGTTTTTACGATCACTGTTTTTACATGGTTGCCAGTGGTATATTATTACCTGTATAGGCGCTGAACAATCCGTGTTGATACGCCAACTAATCGCGAAAATTGCTACACGAAGTGGTCAAGGAGATGTCCGACACAATAGTTTATTTCTGCCATTGCATCACGTCTCCACGTCGCCCCATCGTACTGCACTGATTCCGTACAACGGACAGACATACACATCACAACATTGCCGTGACATGCACCAGCTGTGGAGGGTCATATGGCCGGCCGCCTGGTGGCACTTCCACAGCAGTGGTCGTCAAAATGTTTGGCTGAAGAGCCAATACTGAGATTGTAGAATGACACTACGGGCCGCGTATGTATCGATCTTGTTACTAATTGATAACTTACATAAATTAGTATTTTATGAGCCCTCGATGGACCAGCTGCAGTTAAGGGTGCGGTCAGTTGGCCGCCAGCCCCTTAGTGCTGATCGTTAAAAATTGGCACCATTCCGAACACTTACAGTCGTCTGTTACCTGCTACGTGCCTGTATTAGTGCCACCATCGAGAAACCCGAAAGTTGTGACACTGACGAAGTGTTGTGCTGTCTGTGTGAGCGTACGATTAATTGATCAAGAACGCTAACTGTTCTATGTTTAAATGCCATATGCAATATGAAACACGACCGCAAATGTTTGCTAAACATTTTAAATGGCATTTTTCGTGAACTCAGTGCATTGTGTTGTAACAGCCCTAATTTAATTTCATTTGCCGTGCTACAAATATGAACCGCATTTGAAGGTGATCGTCTCTGTAATGTGTATTCATGAATCTATGTTGCTTCCATGTCAAAATTTATATCGTAGCAGCTGCGTGATACGTTCGTGCACGCCCATTAGTTGTATGTTCTGGAAGAGGAAACAACAAAACATTTCCTCTCTCTCACCCTCTATCTCTGTAAGAGCTGTGGTTCTCATCCCGCTACTCCGAGCTAAGCAGCCAACTTTACTCAGTTCACGGCCGAATGAAGCAAAGTTAATTAAAATTGTGCACATCTTGAAACATTACTGCTTCTGTAAGTATATTTGTCTGTTCTCTGTTACTGAGCATGAAAACTACGCTCTTAAGTACTTCTCAACGTTAGTTGACGTTTTTCGATTCGGCTGTTATTTGCTAGATGCATGCTGTTATAAAATACGGCTGAGAGTCGCGGGCCGCACGAATAACTCGATTCCGACCGTAGTTTGATGACAACAATCTACATCTCTCAAAGCGACAATGTTGATGCTGCGTAAGTGTGTAAGGAAACCAAACAGCGGAGGTCATCAGTCTGCTATTCACCAACCCCCCAGTCTCCAACTATGTTTGGTTTTCGCATTGAAGTTAACATCTACTGTTTTGTTCATTTTAAATCGGTCGCAAGAATTCTAAATATTTTGCGCAAACTACCTTCCTCTCGGTGATGAATAAAGTCTATCTACATGGCGATGTGTGCAAACGTGAGAACAGTGCTCTAAATGTTTTTATATCGTGTATGTGAGGCGGATGTTGGAAACCACCTCAAAAGTACAACTGAGCTGGCTCTCACACCAACCCCTCATATTTGACCCCCAGGGCGGATTCGATCCGGGGCTGGCATACGTCCCTGTCGGTCCCGTTAACCCGCGCGGCTACCCGTGCGGGGCTCAAATAAAGGAGTGTGCACTTGTAACCTCTTCAGTTCTCATGTACCGTACACGTTAAAACCAGTTGTTATTTTTCCTAAACTCAGCTACTAAGCTAAACTCACCGTGCCTGATTGTAGCGTATACTTCGTGCTATGTACCTTATGTGCATCACTTGTCTGCTTGAAGAAAGTTGTTTATCGCAGTGTCAGTATGTTTTCAAGAAATAAAGCAAATTTCTGATTCTTTTTTTTTCATTTAGGACTAGAATGTGTTTATAACGTGGTGTTACATGCTAATATACTCTACTTTATCGAAAATGTGATTGTTTATTTCATCACAACAATACAGCCGTATATTTCTTTTGATGTAGCACGTAGTCTGATTTCAGCAACGACCTATTCTTTCGCATTTCAGTGGTACTGTTTTCATAATCTTCTGGCATTTCGCGTTGAGTTTTCTAACTAATGCACAAAGGTTAGTTATTTTCTAACATAGTTTCGACTTTGAAAATGTCTTAAAATTTTCGAGAATAACACTTTTTTTTTATTTAGTATCTTAGTCTTATTTTTGGCGCAGAATGATACATTGACCACCAATATAAACTTTTCATTCATAAAATCTAAGGCCAGGACTGAGGAGGTTAAGGAGATGAGTAACATTTTATTGGCTAAGCTCATTTTCGTTCCATCTGTCTTCGTCAGTTGACTCACAGTGTGACATTTAATGTTCATCAGTGGTCTGCACCCATCATTCTGAGGAACATCCAGAAATAGTGTTAAAATTAATTGTTCTTATTTTGACAATTGAAATGAAAATAGTAAATTAAACTGTCAGTTTTGCGCCATCAGTATAGGTGAAACAGTTGTATTAAATTTTGCGTGTCATGCAAGCAGCTTAGGCAGTCTCCAACTATTTTTGGTTCTCGCATTGAAGTTAACATCCACTGTTTCGTTCATTTTAAATCGACCGCGAGGATTCTAAATATTTTGCGCAAACTACCTTCCTCTCGGTGATGAATCCGATTATTGCAATATATTTTGTCATTATGGAGACTATTCCGCATTAAATTTGTTAACATAACAAACTAGCTTAATTTTAAAGTTAAACTATGAAAACTGACCGTATCACTTTTTTTCTTTGATAGGTCTTAACTTGTAGGGGTAAATTTATGATTGTCATCAACTAGTTACGAATTGAATTCTTGAGTGTAAAACTCAGTAGGTTTATTTGAGGGCAAATTACGAGCCAGTCTGTCGTTTTTTCTACGTTAATGGAGTTCCTCAAGATCTGATCCCAGTACCATCGTTATTAGGGACATTATTTAGGGGTCGGGAAGGGGGAGGCACGTGCTCCCGTGTAGTCGTTTTTAACGGTGTGTGGACATTTGCCACGCCGGACATTTGCCACCCCTCTCTCTGTCTTCGTGTTTCACTGTTCAGACATGGGCGCCTATGACCCTAGTTGTTTTTGCGTCCTAAAGAAAAGGAAACAAAACGTGCTCCCGTGCCCTCCACTGAATCCGCCCTTGAATATTTGTTTATGACTTATCAGTTGTGATTGGAATACTGCTACGGAATCTGAATAGTTCGAAAACTTTGTAATCTTACCGATTCACAGACTAAAACTATGAAAGTACTGTCATTGAAAATATTATCCTTACAGATCGAGCAGTTGAAGGTATCTGTTGTACCTCTATACCAATGGTCCCAATTAATTTAATCATTCATTTTAAGCGATTTCCATTCCCAGTCAAGGTTTCGTTCACAATAACAATAATCAAGGCTCGTGGTCAGAGAGGGGATAAGAGATGATGGATAGAGAGGGGACAGGAAATGAACATAGAAGGGGGAAGGAGTCAGATAAAGGAGGGAGAAAGAGGTGGACAGAGAGAGAGGGGAGGAGTCGATGCAGAGAGAGAGAGAGAGAGAGAGAGAGAGAGAGAGAGAGAGAGAGAGAGTGCGTGCGAAAGGGAGGGGGGAGGAGGAGGCGGAGGAGGAGGAGGAGGAGATGGGCGGAGAGAGTTGGAGGAGATGGACAGAGAGAGGGGGGAAGGCGTTTAGGATGTATATGCGATTCCTATACAAATTTAACAGTTGTGGAGCATTGCGTGCATTGCCGGGTTCGCTAGGATGCGTATAGAAACAGATTAGCTGCTAGCTTCTCCTCGAGAAAGATGTCCGCAGCGACATCAGGTGTCAGAACGAAGAACTGCTGACCGTAAGAGATGTAGGCGGGGGCCATGAGATGGCTCTAGCGTCAGCGCCGTAGCATTGTGTTATCGTAACTGCCATGTAGTTAGCGGTTGTCAGTTGGAAATCGTATTGATATATTTTTACTGTTTTTCTAAAACAGTAAAAATATATCAATACGTAGCAATATATCAATACGTAGCAAATATATCAAGACGTAGCAAAGTAAGATGCGAAAGCTTTAATCAAATCTTACCGAGAATTGGCATGAAGCAGTTCCGTCTCTGCTAATTACCCAAAGAAAAATGCTATTGGAGGGAAGCTTAATCGTCTAGTAGTTAACTTACGTGATTACGAGGGAAGTCTGAGTTTGCGTCATGCAAGAAACGCGTAATTCTTTGCAGTGATGTGTAGGCTAAAGTATGATCGGGGGATCCTGCGTTACCAAATATCTTCGTAGTACACAACGACATCATTGCGACATAGCGACAATAATACAAAAAAGAATTTTTTTAAAAAAAGACAGGAATTGAACCACAGTCGTCTTAGATTATCAAAAATTCGGTAATCGTAAATTTGATTTAGTGCGCGTGCAAGTTTTTCAACGTATCATTGGATTAGATTCTTTTACGTTCTACGAAATAATCCATTCTATTGATTGAATCCCTGATCTCAGATCAACGCGAAAGTTCCAGGGAATAGTGTCTACACAATTCCAGACATGAAAATGCCTGTCCATATCCCCTTTTTTTTTTTTAAAAAAAATTACTAATTGCGACGCATGTTTTGAGAAAAAGTTTTGTTCACATTTTTGTGAAGGATACTAGTTTATTTGATGATATACACATTGCATGAACAATCTAGCGCACATTTGCAGATTGTGTGATCTTCAGTTACGAAGAGCTTTTTATTAAAATGCTGTGTGACGAGCTGGCGTATCCTACTGGAACATCCTTCAAGGTCTTTAGGCTACTTCTGTGGCGACGTTTGAGCTTACGAAGTCACAAATAAATTGTGTCAAAACCAATACAGAGAGCACATTAATGTAATGAGTCGGAATCTATGCAGCTGTCGAATTCGTCAAATGAAAATTTTCAATAACCGGCCGAAACTCTTTTTTTTTCTCCACCTTCAGTTCCACGTGTCACCGTAACATTATCAAGTGGCTGCCAGTTAAGAAAGGCGCATCGTAATCATTTGAACATATGGAGGCAAGCTTTAGCAGAGTAGTGATTTACAGCACTAACATGGTTTGACGACCTTTTATGACCTTGCATATAAGTTTATGTGGTTTTTACGGACAGCGAGTAGCCGAAAATGTCTTAAGCAATGCTGCAGTTTTCTTACGTGAGGGCCTCTCTTTCGTAACGCTGCTGAAGATCAAATCCTGGAAACGCGTTAGTCAAAATGAGAGCAGCATTTAATTGTGAAGTGGAGCATCTATGTTATGTATATTATCAATGATTATGTATACTGCCCAGCTCACTGTGAAACGCATGGTGGAGAGTAATTCTGATTTTGCCATACGTCATATTAAATGGTCTTCGTGTTGCATTTACAGATGAAATACGCAAGTAATTACAGCAGAGTTCCTTGCTAGCTGTAGTTTAAGTATAGTTCCTGCGGGATCATTGGTGTGTAGTCGCGTGATACGTGCGGATTTGTACTATCGAAATAATAGTAGCAGATTTTCCTGAAGTATCAGCATGAATGTCTATCGAAACAGGGTCCAGTGGACATACTTTCCAAATCAAATGATTCCTTCTTCGTACGCGTTTGATATCCATGTGAGCCAAATATAAAAGAGAGGACTTTTTGGATTAATACTTCTTTGATGGTCTCATTGATCTCTTATAGCTAGTCCATTCTTAGACGATGTCAAGTAGCCCTATACCCTACAAGTCGTCCACTTAGGTTGTCACTAGTCAAGCTTTTAGCGAAATCCATTGCTTTACATGTATCTACATTTAAAATAAGTTTCTTGGTGCTACACTAGGCTTTCTGCATATATGTGCAGTTTTCTTCTGATTTGTTTCCTGTTCACTTTGACCTAAAGCCATATTTTTCTATGTTATATCTTCGTAGTCAACCTGATGACAGTGGGTTTTATATTACAGTTTTCATCTTACCACGAATCTAAATAGGTGTGTCGACATTGTTTTATTCCCAGTTGTATTGAAGTCATTACATTACAATACTGACATTGATTATTAATCCGTGTAAGGCTACCGTAAATCTTGGAGTATGTTTTTAGCCCAGCAGTCCGAGTAAAAGAACTTAAATGGGCCTATAAAGGACCTCACGAAATTCGCTATTTGCAGTGAATAGTTCGCTTGCTTCTTCATGCATGAGCGTTTACGAGTGACATGGAGTTTCAATTATCGCCTGGAAAGACAAAATTACCTAATTAATTTTTAGGTTGCTTAGTGGTACATGTCTGTTGTCCTGATAAACTTTCATACCCCGCGCGCCACATTGCTGTAGCACGCCGCGAGAGGGCCCAAAACAAAATGGCGCTAAAGTGCAATATCGAGCCGTAATTCGTTTTCTGCATTTGAAAGGAAGAACGCGGCAGCAAATATGCTGAGTTGGCGGAAGTGTATCACAACAAGCACTGTCAAGTGAGGACAACGGTGACTCATTATTCACTTTCGTTTATTAGTATGGTTTTTAGAAATTAATTCCACGATCACCTCTTCGGATATTTTGCATCATCACTTAACAGTTCGCCAGTGGAACCAAGCTACTTTCGCACTTTAATGTCAAACGATATCCTCTGCTGTAAATCAGTTAGACTTCTTACATAAATTATACTATACTCCTGGATAATGCTAACCACATCGTATCAGTATCATTATCCAGAGCCAAAAGCCGCATATCATTAACGGTCTTTTTTCTATTGGCTCTATAGGTAACAGTGATTCAGTATTTTTTTTTTCAGCATTTGCTCACGTAGACTGTCCATTTTGACCAACGTAGTCACAGTTGTCGCGCTGTGCAGTTTTCGCTTGTTACTGATAAGATTACAACCATAGGTAATAATAAGATCCGGTGGCATATATGATTACGTGGATAGTGATCCAGATCCTTGTATCTGTGTCTAGAGACAAAAACAGGTATTTCTAAGCAGCTAATAAATTGATTAGAGATTCAAAAGGTTGCTGTTATAGTATTTTCGACTACTCCTTTTGCATTAAAGAATCAAAAGCCTGCTTACGCCATTAGAGACGCAAAATTGGTATATTTACATTCATACCTCGTGGGACTGATGATTAGTCCGTAGACTGAGAGAATGACATCAGCATATACTAATGACTTAGTGACGCGAATGACTCTTAGGAGTGTATTAGACGCCAGAGTGAACATTCACACGTCTCCGTTTTCATTTTTACAGTATCCATAGTTATAGTCGTGTAACTGAACGAAGGGATCAACAAGGAACTTCAACGGATGTCATGCGACGTCCGTTACGACCAATTACAACGAACGATAACGGAAAAAAAAGCGCAACGGACATGGTAACTTGCTGGGAAGCGGATAATCTGTAGAGCACTTGCTGGCGAAAGGCAAAGGTCCCGAGTTCGAGTCTCGGTCCAGCACACAGTTTTAATCTGCCAGGAAGTTTCATAACAGCGCACACTCTTCCGCAGAGCGAAAATTTCATTCGTGTGTTAGCCTATTATAATTTCTTTGAACTGCCTTAGCGGATATGACGTAATAATGATGTCACGAGTTTTAGGATTTTACTTGATAATGGCGTAAAAGCCGAAACCGAGATAGAACAGAAGGTAAATACAGTAACACACGGTCAGATGGCGGTTTACTCCTTTTTTTTAATTGAGTAACTAGATATCTCTTGCAATAAGCGGTAATCTAAGAAAGCTTCATAAAATATAATAAAATTGAGTATTACGGACTACATTAAGTAAGAAACGGTGTTAAACTAAAGGTTACACGATGAGAACCGTTACTACTGACAAGGGAACCTCCCCCTCGCACCCCCCTCATAGTTCCACACAACTTTTTCCTGTTTTCTCGATTGATCAGTGTTCAGTTTTTCAAGGCGTATCCACTGTGCCACCTTATAACTAAATCTGAGGGGAGTGCGATGGGGAGGTTCCCTTGTCAGAGAAAGTAGATGCTTGTCGAGAGTGGTGTTAGTATTAGAGATAAAAACAAACTCCACACCATATAAAAGCTCTGCTTTACACCGCCACAAAAGTTGTTTGCACTGCCTGGTCCCGCCACACGCGGCTCCGGCATGTAAACGCCTGGAGGCGACACTCTGTTCGGTGGTCATCACATCAACCTGCACGCCCACGCCAGTTGTGAGCCTGCACGTAGACTGAGAATGGTCTTCTTACTGATAAACAGAGTGAACGGAGTCAAAGGACGTAAAAATCCGCGCGCGCGGTATAGAAGACGGCTCATACGAAGGACGTTTGAAAAGTCCGTGCAAAGTCCGAGAGATGGCAAAACTGGCGCGTATCGAGGTCATGTTTAGTTAGTAGCATCTTTGGAAAGAACGCACACCAAGTGTCAGCCATATTGGTCTATTTGTATTTGGCATTCATGTGGGTTAAGGAAGTCGAGTGTGCCGGCCGGTGTGGCCGTGCGGTTCTAGGCGCTACAGTCCGGAACCGGGCTACCGCTACGGTCGAGGTTTCGAATCCTGCCTCGGGCATGGATGTGTGTGATGTCCTTAGGTTAGTTAGGTTTAATTAATTCTAAGTTCTAGGCGACTGATGACCTCAGAAGATAAGTCGCATAGTGCTCAGAGCCATTTTGAAGTCGAGTGATTGTCAAAAAATGGACGACAATTAATTCCGTGTGGTGATTAAACATTACTTTATGAAAGGCAAAATCGCCTCAGGAGATGAAAGAGGTGCTTGATAAACATTACGGTGACTCTGCACCTTCGATTGGAACAGTTTATAAGTGGTTTAAAAAATTTCGGAGTGGTCATACGGGCACAAGTGATGCTGAACGTTCTGGACGCCCTGTGGAGGTTACGACTCCAGAAATCATTGATAAAATCTATGGTATGGTGATGGATGACAGAAGAGTTAAGGTGTGTGAGATTGCTAGTGCTGTGGGCATCTCGAATGAACGGGTACATAACATTTTGCATAAACATTTGGACATGAGAAAGCCATCCGCAAGATGGGTTCCGCGATTGCTCACGCTTTACCAAAAACGGAATCGTGTGAAGTGTTGCAAGGATTGTTTGCATGCGGATTCAGGAAGAAACGTCACTGTGGATGAAACATGGATACATTACTATACTCCTGAGACCAAACAACAATCTAAACAATGGGTTACCAAGGGAGAATCTGCACCAAAACAGGCGGAGACCATTCCTTCGGCCAGAAAAGTTATGGCGACTGTGTTTTGGGATTCGCAAGGGATAATCCTCATCGACTATCTGGAAAAGGGTAAAACTATTACAGGTGCATATTAATCATCGTTATTGGACCGTTTGAAAACCGAGCTGCAAGAAAAACGCTGGCGATTGGGCCGCAAAAAAGTTCTTTTCCATCACGACAATGCACCAGCACACACCTCAGGAGTTGTCGTCGCAAAATTAATGGAAATAGAATTCCAACTCGTTTTACTTCCCCCCTATTCTCGAGACTTGGCTTCCTCGGGCTACTGTTTGTTCCCCAATTTGAAGAAATGGCTGGCAGGACAAAGATTTTATTCAAACGAGAAGGTGATTGCATCAACTAATAGCAGTTTTGCAGACTTGGACAATTCCTACTATTCGCAAGGAATCAACAAAGTAGAACAGCGTTGGACGAAGTGTATAAGTCTAACAGGAGCCTATGTCGAAAAATAAGAAAGGTTTACCTCAAACAGTAAGTAGTTTTTATTCTTGCACGGACTTTTCAAACGCCCCTCGTATTGAATCAGCAGGCTTACAACGCGCCCTGAGAGTGTATAACCCCCGATCGAACGCGCTGGTCCTCTAAAACAGCTCATCACGTGGCCTCGGTGAAAAAAAGTCTCAAGTTTGAAATCAAGTTCAGAAAAGACCAGGAAAACATAATGTACATAACTCTGTGGAATCATCATGTCTAGATAGTTTGGTATATATTCACCGCTGTATCGTCACCGTTCTGTGGCGTCGAAACAATAGCCAAAAGAAATTTGCAACACAGTTGCACTGGGCACGATTCCAAAGTGTTATCAATTCGTAGACCCATTCAGCCAGAGCGTTTAGATTCCATTTAAGGCTGACACTCCCAGTTTCTTTCAGTTCCCTACACGTAGTAATGGTACTGGAACGGAGAGCGTGTTTGCCAAACTTCTTGTCGTGAAAGTTCTTATCAAGTATCTTCTGGTCTTGGATAACACTAATCCTGCGTATCAAGCTGCGTGCGTGGCTCAGCTAAATATGGGAATAGTTCGTCGAATTGAATCAACTGACTACGTCGTATTACTTCAGGAGTAATCAATGTTGCAATGCGCTGTCAAACAACAGCTGTTGAAGGCACTCTGGAGTTCAAAGTCTCATCGATGCAGAGGTCATTAAAAAACGGTAACTGCCTCAAGCTGATAAGGATCAGTCAAGAAATAGATTATGACTTTGTTGAAGGATCTATCGTGCCTTTTTTACGACGGAATTTAGGGAAACCATGGAGCCCAGAATTTTGATGGCCACTCCAAGGTTTGAACGTTCGTTTTTCGCGAACATGGTTTCAGTGTCTTTACCACTGACCCATCAATGCGGTTTTCTCTTTCGAATTATGTTGTAGCGACACCACAGCAGCCGTACCCAATGCCATCGTAGAACTCTCCCAAGTAGTTCCTTGCATAATGCACTTCTCATATTTGGCGTCAAACAATACATATAATATAATAACTATTATCTTTCATTTGAAAACTGATATGATAGAATAGCAACGTCACCCACCGAATTTGTTTCTTCAAACGCTGAGTCTAAACGTTCTCCATGCTAGAGGAAAATGTCTAGTAGCAGGAAGCAGGTGGTCCGGGTGTCATGTAAGACAACAGTTTTTAACAATTTTTCCCCGTCCTTCGGTTTTAGTTTTTAAGAATTTCGTCTACAGCATTTTTAATCTTTTTCTCTTGCACGGATGTTATGGGTAGCTGCAAAGATAATGTGTCCAATGTGAAGATGATGCTGTACCTTGAAATACTGTTTTCATGTAACATAGCGAGGAGAGAGAGCAATCCTGATTACTGTAAATTACCCCGCATAAATGATGGTTTCCTATACAAAACAATGTCTCCTCTACCCTTTTGCAGCCGGCCGAGTGGCCGTGCGGTTCTAGGCGCTACAGTCTGGAACCGAGCGTCCGCTACGGTCGCAGGTTCGAATCCTGCCTCGGCCATGGATGTGTGTGGTGTCCTTAGGTTAGTTAGGTTTAATTAGTTCTAAGTTCTAGGCGACTGATGACCTCAGAAGTTAAGTCGCATAGTGCTCAGAGCCATTTGAACCTACTCTTTTGTAAGAGTGTGCGCTGTATGCCTGTTGACACCTCATGGCAGTGTGATGTTGAATCTCTTATTCCTTCTGTGCTGTTTCCTACTTCTCCAGATTTCATTGTTTTCTCTGTAGGGTAGACTTAGGACAGTATGCGTTGATTTCTTAATACTGTCTCTCGTATCCCCGCCAGACGCTACAATTGATACCGGTAACGTCTGCGAGCTACAGCAGTCTAGATGTTACATCGACTCGACTGTTCGCCTGGTTTTTCTTTCTGTTCATATCAGTGATATGTGTGCGGCATGCGAATTCTTGAGAATGGTGCTCCGTACGGTGCTTTGGCCACTGACGCAGTCCGCCTAAGAGTCCGGTGTTTACGTTTGGTATGTTCTTAACTCCTACTGCCCATTTTCTCCAAAAATATCGATATTTGTAGACGTTAAAATTATTCTCGATATGGCAATACCTAGTGCCGTTATTTTATTTCATATTTTTTCGTAGTTTTCTGTAAATATTTGAAATTGTACTAGAACATACCTTTGCTTTAACCGGGTGAAGGAGTTTCACTACCTCTTCAGCTTGAAGTCCATTGTTTCTCTTTGACTGTGTGAAGCAAGTATAGGCGGCACAAACAGTGCACTGGGGAGCGGCGGTGTGAATGGAATAGCAAGATTTCCGATGTGAAGAAATCGCAAATCAGGTGCGTTAAAAAAAAAAAAAAACGCAAGTCCTGTGCTGTTTTTTGACGTGGGCAATCTTGAAGCTGAAAATCTTGAACAAAAATCTAAATGGTAAGATTCGTCTTTGCGGTGGGCGGAGACATGCGAAGGGAAATGTTGACGTAATTGGCGCTTGGCAACGTTTAACTTCACCACGCTATTTTGACACTACACTGCTAGGTGGCTGACGTTTGCAGAAATAAATTAAAAAAAAAACAAAGAAAACGAGAAATCGACATGAAGCATTCCGGACAAATCCGTTTTCTGACGAAGCCGGACGACAAACCATCGGACACCTTTTATTGTCCCACTTCCAAGCATTTACCATTGTTAGCAAAGTGGTTATCGCTAAGCGTGACCGTGCATTGTTTTTCTTTAATTTTTGTTCTAAGGGGGGATAGGCAGGCTGGTATCTTATTCATATAAAGAACATCTAATAATAAATCAATACTTAACATACACAGCTTTAAGACCGGCAGTATATTTACAATGCGCAGCGGATATATTTATAGGTCGGTATATCGATATTATGTACGGCGGTGTATCGATGCTCTTTTAGATATACCGAGAGCCGATAACGATATTTTTTAAATATCGATGTATCGGATTCCCGATATTTTAAAAACATCAACAGTCCTAGGCGTGAGCAGATGAATTTGTAGGAGTTATGGTCGTCTGCGGTTAAAATAGATAAAGTAGCGTTGAACAGTAACAGTCGTTGTGAGAAAGGATAACGGAGTTGTCTTACCACGCAGACTTGACAAAGAAACGTGCCTATCTGGAAAGGACTGCTTTATAGAATTTTTTGCTAGATAAGTCTGTTCGGAAACCAGAAAATACATCTGTTGCACGAGCAGTGGTATTCAGTAAACTGATATACTGACAGTAACAGTAAAGGTAACTTGCTATTAAGCATTGAAAATAATCGTGCATTTTTCAGAAATTTTTACTTGCTGTCAACGATTTTTTTTGGAGATTCTCCATTCCTTAGTCTGAACTGTCCATTAAACAACTCTATATCTTTGTTTTAAGATGATATTCCTAACAGTTTCAAGGTTTATGCAGTAATTTCACAGAAAATTACCTTATCCCATTCTGCTCTGTGGGTGGGGTAAAACGGGAAATGTGCACGCATTTCTTTGAAAAACTATAAAAAAATAGTATTTCACTGAAAAAATACAGCAACCAGCCACTTTTTAATGCGTTTTTTATTTTTATTTACGCGTAAATAAAAAACGCATTAAAAAGTGGCTGGTTGCTGTATTTTTTCAGTGAAATACTATTATCCACGGCCACGGAGCTCAACAGTCCAAATAAAATGGACAAATTGTTATAAAAAAATACATACAGTTCTAAGTAATTTTCAAGTAAATTACATTACTTTATACTACAAGGTGGTTTCTTGTGTTCCCTTATTTTACAAAAATTGTTAAACATTAAGTATCCTATCCCGCCCCGGGTTCTTCTATTCGTGCTTTAATAGTGTAGGAAAGGGGAGGGAGTCGAAGTAAGAAACTTGCACAAACCTGTAGTGTACATTTTGAAGCAGTAACATAGAGGAACAGAGAATAGCAACTAAAGCTGTCGTTGACTTTAGAAATAATAAATACTGTCTTTTGAGCTCGACAATTATGAGGAAAGACTAATTATCAGTCAAAAGAAATGTGCCCCCTGAAAGCGGCCAGAGTAAACTGGCGCCGATCACAAGAATTCAGCCTCAATTTAACCAGTGTAGGCATTACCTGTGCTTTGAAAATCTTAAAACAGATTGCATTTGGTGAACTCCAGTAGATTTCTCGCAGAAGCTGGACGTATGGATAACATGTTTGTTTCAGAGAAAACTTATCTCTTGTGTGCTTTAGACTCAGGATACAAAATAAATTCCGCAGCCGTGTTCTGAGTTGTCCACACTGTTGTTTCACACATGGTAGGCTGCCTGTCGAGGTCAATCAATGTAGTACACTTACAATATCGCCCTCGGACGGCGGCGACAGCCAGTTTCAATGTGTTGTTATGGACCAGTTTCCGTAAACAACACCAGTTAAATGTTTTATCAAACGTAAGCCCTTTTTCCTTGAGAGTGTCACTGCTAAGTGCTAGGAGCAAACTCGTAACAGAATTTGAAGTGCACAGAGGATGCCGCACCGGAGGGTGCAGCGCATCCGCCCGCTAAGGCTGAGCGCTCCATCCATCAGCAAGCTAGTTATTAATTTTTACTCAAAGCTGCTGTATTGCTAGTTTATAAAAAGGTAAA
This sequence comes from Schistocerca gregaria, assembly GCF_023897955.1. NCBI lineage: Eukaryota > Metazoa > Arthropoda > Insecta > Orthoptera > Acrididae > Schistocerca > Schistocerca gregaria. The sequence goes on from NC_064921.1 coordinate 434,827,054, forward strand.
TTCAGGCAACAGATGCGTCTTATATGAGAGACAGGATTCTAAATTACGCTTGTGATTCACCTGTTTGATAGGACTCTCCTATCGGGTGAATTGAAATTAATGACATTGCATAATAAATTAAGATTCTACACTGAGTGGCCTTGTGTAAAAAAAAAACATAATAAATATACCAATACAGTGTTAAATGCTACGGCTGAATTATAGTAAAATAGTAAATCAACTAGTGTCGTCAAGGTAGTGTTCACACCCCAGCGACGGATAGGCTACAGTAAAATAACCATGAAAGTTAGTCTCGTAAATGAAGATGTTGGGTGGGTGCCTTTGCTGTCAGACATGGTCCCTCAGTCCTTGAGGATCTCTTCCTACAACGCAGCAAGTACCCTCCGTAGCTAGGTGCCCCGTTGAGACAGGAAGGGGAAAAAGAGACTTACCCTCGGGCCTCGAGACCTAATACCGATGGGCTCGGAAAAAAAGCAAGACTTGGCAAAGGGAAGCCGATAGGAAAGATTCTCCAACATTTCAAGGTAGCTGAAGATGACAGTTTATAAAACCAGTTGTTGTGTATGGCTTCTGAACGTGCACTATAGCAGAGCAGGTTAGACATGCGTTGGACGAATGGTTCAAATGGCTCTGAGCACTATGGGACTTAACATCTGAGTCCCCTAGAACATAGAACTACTTAAACCTAACTAACCGAAGGAGATCACACACATCCATGCCCGAGGCAGGATTCAAGCCTGCGACCGTAGCAGTCGCGCGTTTCCGGGTACTTCGGACGCTTGCGAACGCATAGTACTGGGCAAGATATTTGGGGCACTCTGTGAAAATGGTGCTCGGAGAATTGTATGAACTCTATAAAAATCAGCCAATCGCCATGGGTGCAAAGGCAGAAAGATTACAGTGGTTGGGGCATGTGCAGAGATTGGAAGAACAGCGAGTGCCAAGGAGGGTACTAATTGCGAAGCAGTGGGGAGTCAGAAATTGCGATGCTGGATGATGCTTAGGAGTACAGAACTGGAAAAGGGTGGCGAAGTCAAGAGAGGATTCGAGGAGACAGGTAGTTGACAAGGCCCGAGCTCTTCCTGGGCTGTAGTGCCGGAAAAGAAGAAGAAGAAATCAATAAAGATCTATACATAATTTATATCAATAAGTAATCATCTTACTTTCAGCAGTGCTAACGTGTTTTATCTCACAAGGGAACCTCCCCATCGCACCTCCCTCAGATTTAGTTATAAGTTGGCGCAGTGGATAGGCCTTGAAAAACTGAACAAAGATCAATCGAGAAAACAGGAAGAAGTTGTGTGGAACTATGAAAAAATAAGCAAAATATACAGACTGTGTAGTCCATGTGCAACATATGCAACATCAAGGAGAGCGTATAAAGCAGTATCGCCGTGGTTAGCGTGAGCAGCTACGGAGCGAGAGGTCCTTGGTTCAAGTCTTCCCTCGAGTGAAAAGTTTACTTTCTTTATTTTCGCAAAGTTATGATCTGTCCGTTCGTTTGTTGACGTCACTGTTCACCGTAATAAGTTTAGTGTCTGTGTTTTACGACCGCACCGCAAAACCGTGCGATTAGTAGACGAAAGGACGCGCCTCTCCGATGGGAACCGAAAACATTTGATCACAAGGTCATAGGTCAACCGATTCCTCCACATAAAAACACGTCTGATATATTCTGTACGACACTGGTGACGGCATGTGCGTCACATGACAGGAATTTGTCGACCCACCTAACTTGGACACTTGGCGAATGGGTAAAAAGATCCTTCTACCTTGCCCGATTTAGGTTTTCTTGTGGATGTGATAATCACTCCCAAAAAACTGGTGAAAACGTAATAGTTTGTCACATAAACTGAAAATAAAAAATCAAACTTTTCACTCGAGGGAAGACTTGAACCAAGGACTTCTTGTTCCGCAGCTGCTCACGCTAACCACGGGACCACGACGCTCTGGTGCTTATATTATCCTTGATGTGGCCTATCTTGCGCATGGACTACTCAGTGTGTATATTTTGCTCATTTTTTCATAGTTCCACACAACTTCTTCCTGTTTTCTCGATTGATGTGTATTCAGTTTTTCAAGGCCTATCCACTGTGCTAACTACACTCCTGGAAATTGAAATAAGAACACTGTGAATTCATTGTCCCAGGAAGGGGAAACTTTATTGACACATTCCTGGGGTCAGATACATCACATGATCACACTGACAGAACCACAGGCACATAGACACAGGCAACAGAGCATGCACAATGTCGGCACTAGTACAGTGTATATCCACCTTTCGCAGCAATGCAGGCTGCTATTCTCCCATGGAGACGATCGTAGAGATGCTGGATGTAGTCCTGTGGAACGGCTTGCCATGCCATTTCCACCTGGCGCCTCAGTTGGACCAGCGTTCGTGCTGGACGTGCAGACCGCGTGAGACGACGCTTCATCCAGTCCCAAACATGCTCAATGGGGGCAGATCCGGAGATCTTGCTGGCCAGGGTAGTTGACTTACACCTTCTAGAGCACGTTGGGTGGCACGGGATACATGCGGACATGCATTGTCCTGTTGGAACAGCAAGTTCCCTTGCCGGTCTAGGAATGGTAGAACGATGGCTTCGATGACGGTTTGGATGTACAGTGCAGTATTCAGTGTCCCCTCGACGATCACCAGAGGTGTACGGCCAGTGTAGGAGATCGCTCCCCACACCATGATGCCGGGTGTTGGCCCTGTGTGCCTCGGTCGTACGCAGTCCTGATTGTGGCGCTCACCTGCACGGCGCCAAACACGCATACGACCACCATTGGCACCAAGGCAGAAGCGACTCTCATCGCTGAAGACGACACGTCTCCATTCGTCCCTCCATTCACGCCTGTCGCGACACCACTGGAGGCGGGCTGCACGATGTTGGGGCGTGAGTGGAAGACTGCCTAACGGTGTGCGGGACAGTAGCCCAGCTTCATGGAGACGGTTGCGAATGGTCCTCGCCGATACCCCAGGAGCAACAGTGTCCTAATTTGCTGGGAAGTGGCGGTGCGGTCCCCTACGGCACTGCGTAGGATCCTACGGTCTTGGCGTGCATCCGTGCGTCGCTGCGGTCCGGTCCCAGGTCGACGGGCACGTGCACCTTCCGCCGACCACTGGCGACAACATCGATGTACTGTGGAGACCTCACGCCCCACGTGTTGAGCAATTCGGCGCTACGTCCACCCGGCCTCCCGCATGCCCACTATACGCCCTCGCTCAAAGTCCGTCAACTGCAGATACGGTTCACGTCCACGCTGTCGCGGCATGCTACCAGTGTTAAAGACTGCGATGGAGCTCCGTATGCCACGGCAAACTGGCTGACACTGACGGCGGCGGTGCACAAATGCTGCGCAGCTAGCGCCATTCGACGGCCAACACCGCGGTTCCTGGTGTGTCCGCTGTGCCGCGCGTGTGATCATTGCTTGTACAGCCCTCTCGCAGTGTCCGGAGCAAGTATGGTGGGTCTGACACACCGGTGTCAATGTGTTCTTTTTTCCATTTCCAGGAGTGTATTAACTAAATCTGGGGGGGTGCGCTGGGGAGGTTTCCTTGTCAGTAGTTTATAATTTTAAAAACGTAAGTACAAGGGTTGGAACTTAAATAGTGGCAACTACTTATTCACAATCGATACAAATGAGATACATGTTTGCACCTGTTACTGTTCATCAAAGTAGTCACCAGCGTTGTGTAGAACAAGTTGCCAGCGATGTTGAAGGCGTAGTATACCGTTAGCAGAGTCTGTTCTCCTGATGGTGCAAATGGAACGGTCTAGAGTTATGGCGACTCTCGTGTACCTCTGTGATGGTGTTACCCTAACGCATTACATTCCTCCACGGTAGACCGTCAATGCAAAGTATTACTGGTCGTTTTTGGAGCATCATTTGCGACCAGCTTTGCGAAAGAAGCGGCGACAGTTTCTGCGCAACCCAACCATCATTATGCACAATGAGCGGGCGCATCAGCGCAAGCTGTGGCTGCTCTGTTCTGTCGATGGGACTGGGAAGTACTGTACCATCCACCATACTCCCCGGACTTAATTCCTTATGACTTTGATTTGATTCGGAAGATGAAGGAACCACTTCGTGGCATTCGCTTCAGAACTATTCCATTGATTCGACAGGCAGTAGACCGATCCATTCGCACCATCAACAGAGCAGGCTCTGCTAACGATATACTACGCCTTCCACATCGCTGGAAACGGGTTCTACACAACGCTGGTGACTACTTTGAAGGACAGTAACAGGTGCAACATGTAATTCTTTTGTATCGGTTGTGAATAAATAGTTGCCACTATGTAAGTTCCAACCCTCGTATTTGTTTTCCTTCTTACCTTCTTCCAAAAAGCTTCCTCTCTTCGTCCTTACGGAAACAGTAATTTGTTGTTGTGGAATATTAGGTGCTGCAGGTGAGAAAGCAAAAATTGTTCATACTTCTAAGTTATGGACTTTTTTACAAAATTTGTGTAGTCGCGGGTGTTCACATGAAACTCGAGAAAATGAAATACGAAACTTTACAAGTGAAAAGAAAAATGTGTAAAAATACTCACGAAATTGATGGAATCAACCTTGATAAATATTGTACGGTGGTAAATGTGTGACTGTTGTACTGTACGATGCTAAAATTACCGTCTGTGTTGTACAAAATTCTGAAGTTGTGTTTCGAAGTTAGTATATTCTTGAATATTTTTAGGGAGATGCGTAGGAACATTAACAGAATAGATGAGCCATCTCATTTAAATACCACTGCGGCTGCTTGTCGCGTAACCATAGTTCACAGTTACGTGTACCGAGGCTGGAAGGCGCTGCCGTATTCTCAACGAGTGGAAGCGCGTGCGCGTTGAATACAAGAAACAAGAGTTAGATGTCTGCAATAGTGCTAAATACGCGACGTGTGTTCTGTAGTGTGTCCCTGAGTAAAACCACAAGCTGTAACTAACTGCGCCATACGGAGTGTTTCTCCTAAGAGTCGTGAGGCGCATTTTCTCTGGTGTTTCGTCAGGTATTTACAATTTCGGTTTTGCATCATGTAGCTGGAGTCAGCCCACGTGTTACATGCGATGCCCAGTGTTGATGGAAAGCGACAGTTTCCTTCCCATTACAGACAAAATTATCGTTAAAGTGACTTTTACGTGTCCGTTCGATAGAGCGGTCACATATTAGTCTAGTGCGATATTTGTTTTATCGACATGTATTGACAGGGACAATAAAAGACGAAGAAAAAGCACAAATCCAGCAGCGACTCGATAGCACCGCATGCTTGGCGGTAGCTGTCGGCATTGGCCAGGGCAGTGCTGTCGCTGCCGGAGTACTGGTCTTTCTTCGTATTTTACTGTCCCTGTCAATACATGTCGATAAAACAAATACCGCACTAGACTAATATGTGACCGCTCTGTCGAACGGACACGTAAAATTCCGCTATGAAAATTATTTTGCTTCTAACGGGAAACAGACACTAGATTGTTGTATAAAAACACGGGAGATCTGCCGGATGTCAGTAACGTCCTGCCACGATATTTCGGCGCAGAGTCTTCTGGCCATCTTCAAGGGAGTATCACTGTAGTAGAACTGGCGCGTACCCGTTGAGCTCTGCTATTTAAAGCCGTACCGAGGTGACATTGCGCATGCGCTGCTCAGCGTGCGCGTTCAAAACAACTTCGTGGGCTGCGCCTCGCGCCCTCCACGGTGAAAGCTTGGCGTATCGATATCAGGTCGATTTTCATCTTTATGCAGATAACTACGTCGACTACGAAGTTTCTCTACAACAGGATTCCAAGCAGAGTTTAGCTGATAACCGCTATCTCGATTGATGAGAGTCTCGTTGTCAGACAATCTTATTTCCACAGATTTATTGATGATCGAGCTCCAAAAGTTTGATGTTTGGGCCAGAACTTTTGTGTCGTTGTAATTCATGGAATGATCTGAGGAAATACAATTTTCGGCGATTGCGGACTTGGTGGATTGGAGAAGGCGAATATGCCGTTGGTGTTCCACAGTGCATTCCTGCACTGCTCGTGTTGTTTCCCCTACGTATGATTTGCCGCATTCACACGGAATTTTGTAAACACCTGATCTACGCAGGCCCAGGTCGTCCTTAACGGATCCCACCAGCGATGAAATTTTGGAAGGAGGGTGAAAGATTCTCTTGATACTTTCTCAATATTCTGCCTATCTGTGAAGAAATATTCCCAATAAATGGTAGATAAGCAGTCGACCTGAAGGCCTCTTCCTCTTGCTTGTTCCGTCGTTTGTAGGTCTGCATCACTCTGTTCACTTGCCTAGTTGATAAGCCATTCTTCAGAAATACTTTTTGCAGGTTTCCACTTCACCCGGTGTACAGAAAGCCCACTCATACAGACCTGTACCTACAAGCTACTAGTTGTCACCATCCAGCACAAACAATGTGCGTTCTCAAAACGTTGATCCACCGTGCCCATACCATCTCTGACGCAGACAGTCTTCAAGCGGGACTGAAATTATAGAGTAACATATACTTAATTTCATGTGTTGAAAACCGCACCAATGACGAACAGGAGGCAGAAATAGAATCACTGTAGGGAGCTCTGTGTTTTGTTCCTAGAAGGTGCGACAAAATTCTGGAAGTTTTAGGCGGGGTGGCAAACAAGTAGTGAATAGACACACCTCTGTTTTGCATAAATGACTACAGACTGAGTTGGAATTCTGAAATATTCGCGTGATCTAAAACTGTTGGTACAGGATTCTGAGCTTAACAACTGAGCACCGTTTTCACAATACTCAACAACTGCAGAGTTTGCAAAAAGAGTTACACTGGTACTCATGTACTTATAAATGAGACACTTGCATCGCAGTACACAGATTTTTATGAAAACTTACTATTTGCATGTTCAGTCCTGCACACAAAACTGTGAAATTTTTCTAGACTCTACATCTACAAAAGATGTGAATATGTACTGCTTGTTAGTTTTCGATAAAGCAGCCACCTACTTACCAGTTAGCGGCCACAGGTTCTGCCCCTCTGATAGGGTATTTGATAGCATTAAAAAGAAATTGAGAAAGCGTCAAACCATAATCTTACCACCATTCTATCATGAGGTTCTCAGTCACCACGTTACCTATATGGTTCTTGGCATGGACTGGCACGTGTACGTTTTTCAGACTATTGCTGAAAGAGCAATAAAAGAGAAGCTACCATTCAAAATGTATCAAATCTTTAAAAAAAAGGTAGTGCCATCTGCAAAGTCGAAACAGCATACTTATCTGCTGGGGATACTGGCAAAACGATCAGGCTTGGAACTGTGGCGGAACTAACATCAGACTTCAGTGCTGTTCAGAGTACAAGTGTACCTGAAGACACAACAGTGCACCGAAAACTCCTAACCATGGGGATTCTCTGTTGACGACACATGCATGTCACAGTGTTAACACTACGACAGCGGCAATTACGACTGAAGAGAGAACGTGACTATCGGCACTGAATGTTGGCCCAGTGACAGAGCGTTGCATGGGTGTGATGAATCGCGATACCTTCTTCAACATGCCGACGGGAGGGCGCGAATCGGTCGTATTGACAGGAGCAGCTGGCTGACACCTGTACTGCGGGACGGAGACAAGCTGGTGGTTCCAGTGAAGCTCGTGCAGGGCACCATGACGTCCGAGGGGTATCGTACACTGGTTATAGACCGCACACACCCCTTCATGACGAAGACGTTTGCCGACGGCTTTGACATTTTGCAATAAGATAATGCGCCATGTCGCTGGGCCAAGAGTGTGAAGGAGTGGTTTGAGGAACACAATGGCGAGTTTCAGTTGATGTGCTGGTCCCCCAAATCGCTAGGTCTGAACCCGATCGAACATACCTGGGATGTGACTGAACGTGGCGTCAGGTCTCGTCCCCTTCCAGGAATTTGCGGGAATTCGACGGCTTGTGTGTACAGATGAGGTGCCAGCTCCCTCCAGCGATCTAGTAGGGCATCATTGCTTCCTTGTCACGACGCATCGCCGTTGTTATCCGTGCCATAGGTGGACATGCCGGCTATTAGCTGGGTGGTCATAATGTTCTGGCCGGTAGTGCATATTTGCAATTGAAAGGTGATGGAAATGTTTTTCTAATATCGTATTATGTATCTAGAGTTTATTTGTGAAATAAAATTTTGTAAGGCATCAGCTGTACGCTGCATACTGCTAAAGTAATTCAGCAAAAGATTCCTGAAAATCTGGTTTTTTGTAGATGCTGATATTTGTGAAACCGATCCTCAATTTAGGACACGAATAAATAAACAAATCTAAAAAAAAAGTGGTGACTAAGATATTTCATTTCCATATTCTGTTTGGCAAGTGGTGTCATTTGTCGTTAGAACATGAAATAGTGTCTGACCAACAGTTGTGAGACACACAAAGAATGAGGTGCTACGTTTCTAGGCGCTGAAGAACAGTGAGTGACGCTCTGTTTGAAATAAGCCGCCATCTCGGAGAATCCGCGAGGAGTTTCTGGCTGGCCGGAAGTGCACAGCAGACAGTGGCACCGGCTCAGTCGTCCTCGTCGTCGTAGTCGTTGAGGCTGCAGAAGCCGATGACGAAGTCGAGCAGGAAGAAGAAGGCGCTGAAGATGGCGAGGGAGCCGCAGGCGAGTCCGCACTGGCGGCCGTTGTAGAAGGCGGCGGGCCACACCCCTCGCAGCCGCGTCGAGTTGATGAGCGCGCTGCCCGCGGCCAGCTGCAGCACGGCGCCCATCCCGCAGAACAGCATATCCTACGGCACGCCCACTCTGTAAGGGGCCCGCGCTTCGGTCCAGCAACAAGCAACAAGGCGGGTGCGTCATCCACTGTGCACGAGAGGTGCGGGCACCTGCAATTTGCTCTCTCCTTCTTCCCTCACACTGTTAGTTGACTACAGTGATAATTGGCAATTTTGGGGTAAACACCACATTTAGACCTTGTTTCTGCGGAGGACGACGGTTCAAATCCCCGTACCATCGTTTCCCTAAGGGGGTAGGGGGTTGGACGTCAAACGGGCCGACTTGGAGCAGGAGAGGCACCACAGGACATTTTAATTTCCACTGTCCATACTTTTACAAATAAATTATGAAACTTTGTCAGTATAACTAGGAAGGATTCAGGATTCACACTCATAGCAGTGGAAGTTAAAAAACATTACAAAATAAATGTTTATACGTATGAAATTTCATCATTTTTTTCACTTACTATTGGCTGCATTTGTTGCTGTAGATACACTTTTCTTCATAAGTAAGAGAGATTCTTCGATGAATTTTACACAGCATACAAACCATACTTCCACGTGTTTGAAACAACGCCATATTGGCCTTCAAGAGACACCTAAGCTACAGCGCTTGCGTGCCGTGATTCTGAATATCTTCTCTCGCTATTAACCAGCTTACTCGGCCAGACTTTAAAATTTGTATTTCGTTAACACTGGCGATTTAAGCTTTTGTGAAGTTGGTAAAATTGTGCTGTCACGGATCGATACCACACTCCTGCGTCTTACAACTGGCAACGGAAACGAACGTTTCCGATAGACGACGACAGCGGGCGCGTGGGGACCCGCCGCATCCAGTGATGCGCGCCCGCTGAGCCACACCTTCACCAGCTCCACCTACAAGTGCGCCTTCTGTCCGCCGCCATGTACTTACATGACGGCCAGCCAGTGTTTTGCAGTCTTCAGTCTTGGTTAGCCTTCGACAGTTGGCTTGCGTACTAGTAGTACCGGAGCCTAATGCTGCACGATACATTTACTTTTCTTCCTGTAATAGCTGTATTGCATTACTGTTCGTTCTTCTGTAAAATTTCTTCGAAACCTTCGGAGGAAGCTGTAAGTTAAGTTATACTGTTGTATACACAGCTGGCCGTAGTGGCCATGCGGTTCTAGGCGCTCAGTCCGGAACCGCGTGACTGCTACGGTCGCAGGTTCGAATCCTTCCTCGGACATGGATGTGTGTGATGTCCTTAGGTTAGTTAGGTTTAAGTAGCTCTAAGTACAGGGAACTAATGACCACAGATGTTAAGTCCCATAGTGCTCAGAGCCATTTGAACCTGTTGTTTACAAAACAGTACACAGCAAGAAGGAAACAGACTTACGTAATCGTTATGCATAAATTACCTCTACAATTGGATCTAAACGCTGACAAGCTAAGTAGGCTCATAGCAAGAAGGCACTGTTAATTTTACGCCGCTAATGTTCACAAAATTTTGTGGTAAAGTTTACAGAAACGTCAATTTCATAATTTGTAACTGCAACAATAAGCTGTGTTTAAAATTCAAGTACTATTTTAGTTGGTCGGGACTGACTAAGCGTGTGGCTTAAGAACGCCGATAGGATACTGAAAATAAAGTGCGGCTCGCATGCGCTGTATCGTTGGGGGCGTTTGCAGGCCAGTTTGAGGTTATTTCCCTGGCTGACAGACCATATGTGTTCTGTATCAAATTGTTCGTCTTGACTTACCCCACGCTACGTAGTACATTGTAAACAGTTATAGGTGATGCCTTGTAGGATTTCAATATGGTTATTGCGTCTGCACGCAGCACAGACCACATCAATGCCCAGGCATTAACTGCACGAACAGTACGTTGTTTCTGCACGGCTGTCTTAAACAAGGTCCTATTAGAATCATTTGCTGTTGCGGTCTGTCCTGTAATGTGATAATGTGAACTAATGCAGAACAGTGTTCGTATTCTTATGCATGCACATTTTTTCGAATGGTTCAAATGGCTCTGAGCACTATGGGACTTATCATCTGAGGTCATCAGTCCCCCAGAAATTAGAACTACTTAAACCTAACTAACCTAAGGACATCACACACATCCATGCCTGAGACAGGATTCGAACCTGCTACCGTAGTGGTCGCGCGGTTCCTGACTGAAGCGCCTAGAACCGCTCGACCTCTCCGGCCGGCCATTTTTTTCCGCTTCGTGTTTCTGCACCTACACCGCTAGACTTTTTTCCCTTTTTAAGAAGAATTTTAAGACTATTTTGTTGAGATTGAAGACTGGAACTCATGCCGCAGTGGCCCAGAAGTTGCGCCGTGTCATTGCTTCTTCTGTATTACTGCTTATGGGTGTGTTTGATTGCCATCATACTACAGAATGAAATTTTCACTGTGCAGCAGTGTGTGCGCTGATATGAATCTTCCAAGCAGATTAAAACTGTATGGCGGACCGAGAGTCAAACTCGCGACCTTTGCCTTTAGAAAGCAAGTGCTCTAGCGACTGAGCTACCCAAGCACGACATAGCCTCACAACTTTACTTCCGCCAGTACCTCATCTGCTACCTTCCACACTTTACGAAAGCTCTGCTGTGAAACTTGCTAGACTAGCACTCCTGGAAGAAAGGATACTGCCAGACATGGCTTAGTCACAAGCAAAGGGATAAGATTTTCACTCTGCAGCGGATTGGCGAGTTCACTTCAGTCAGGAGTTAAGTATAGATTTAGATTTCTTAAACAAGATTTCTTTTTCTTTGGATTCAAACACTTTGCGCTTTACTACCAAAGAGGTTAAGAAAAATCTTCAGGTGGCAGACTGTTCGACGGAACGTGGAGTTACTGTAAGAATTCAGTGGAGTATTACAGCCAAAAGCAGTCAAATGCGCATGTAAGGTATAGTAAACAACACCTAGTGACATGACGCAGCTTCCCCCCTGCTGCGACATGGCTTCCTCGTCTTCAGTTTCAACAAAATAGTTCTTAACACTCTTCTTAAAACAAAAGAAAGTAATTGGGGGTATGCGTTAAGAAACGCGAAATTCGAAAAACTGCGGACCACCCTGATGAACATAGCATGAAAGGACTGAAGAGATTAAAATGTAACGGCGTCACATAGCCTGATAGTCTGGAATAGCACGATAGACAACGCTGGCCTTACCGCCCCATGTGATGGACGGATCTTCATAAGAAATTACAGAGATATTTGGAATTTAGACCAGCATTGGACCAGCAAGGTCTAGCGATTACGAACTTTAAGCTGCCTCTTTCCTTCTCCATGAAAGCCAAATAGGGCGCGTTGAAGAAGAACGTTTGCCACGTCGTCGGTATTCGTATTGGCTTACTCAGGCTCGAGTGCCACTACACAAGTTTACATTAGCGACCTCAACAATGGAGACAGGGGTTCAGTGGTTCATACTCTGACAGCTGGCTTTCGTTGCTGATGACGCGAACGAGTGTTAGTCGCGGGTTCTCGACACGAATGTTGCTAGTTCGCATCCTGATCACGGAATACATTTTAAGTACCATTGCTCGGCCAGCAAAGTATGGAGAAGTGATAATGTCCAGTCCTTGACCAGCAGATTATCTTCCACTGCCTGTGGTTACGTTGCATGCATCTGCAGTGTCTTATGGAGTAAAAACATGTTCAGTACATGGCCAGGAATGTAGGGGAAGTGCTGACTTACATTTCTTCATCAGACTGTGTGCAAGCCTCTTGATTTAAATCCCAGGCATAATATGTAGTGTCTGATGGAGTGAGGGCATGTGACCTGCCCGTCAGTCAGATGACTAAGCTTGGCCCCGGTCAGAGTCAGAGAGTAAATTCAGAATAGAAATTACATTAAAAACTAGTATAGAAATTTGAAGAGACCTCCCTAATGAATTTTGTTTCATATTTTTGGCGGTTCCGACTAGCCTTTTAAGACAAGTACCCATTCCACTCGCTTAGTTTCTGTTTTCTTGGAGAAGTCTTGGAAAAATTTATGATGTATGTCATTCGTTCCCTGTAAACAGCAACGTACATGTCTCAAGCCAAACCTTGTGCTGCTCCGCCACAGAAAATACCTCTTCACTACGAATTACGCGAACAGATTCCTAATGCCAGAGAAGGAAAGCAGTGTGTCAGCAGACAGCTTCCTAGTCATAAGCCACCTAACGATACCTCGCTCGGCTCATAGAATGCAATAAGTGTCGTCATTTCTGAGTAGTGGCACCTACAGCAGTTGTCCATCACTCCCAGCCCCCTGTCCCCCCTCCGACACGTGACCATGTGCCACAACTGGGAGAGAACGTCTGCAGCTACATCATTAAACTTACAGCCCTTTTTGACCTCTGCCAGTTCGGTGCCCCGCAATTCCAACGTTCGCCGCTACTCAAAAAAACACCTCTTTCCCTAGTTTTTATAGAGGAGAAGGGAGTTCTAGATGGTCTGGACTTTTTTAGCCTCTCGGCACTTGCTACGGCTGGACTGAAGTGTACTCAGATTATCGAAGACACTACTGTGCAATAACACAAATACAAGGGACAATCAAAACGTTTGCGTTCGAAGGCCACACAAACTCCTTGACTAAAGTTTGGTGTGTACATACCGCATCGGGGTCGCGCTTGGTTGCATATAAGTTGCCTCAGCATCCTCAGACGGAAACTTTTTCATCGCTTCTTAAATAATAATGTACTGCACAAGAACTTATCACATAACAAGTATACACATGTGACGTACTTTGTTTAGAAAATGAGAGGAAGTTCCTGCGTTAGTCCAGTTTATTCCAAAAAGAGCTAATAAAATGGACCACATCATTCTTTCACATTAACAGCTAGGCTCTTGTGGTTATAGTGGCATTTTATTCTATGACAGTACTATGTTTACGTTCAACATAATTATGAAACGGTACGTAACGCCTGAAAACTTTCCGCAGGGAGGTATAACGAGGCTCCAAAGACTTCTGCTCTTCCTCCTCTTCCTTACGTTGATCAGTAATTAAACTTACACAGTTTCAGTTCTGCTTCTGTCTGGCCCACCATCAGTTTAATCTGACATAATTTCTGATTTCTCCTAGTTGGTAACTGAGTATTCCTTGAAATAGTCTTTATTTTGATGCCCTTTATACTTGGTTTCTGTACTCTACAGTAATTTCTTATAAGCTCTGGATGTTCGATACTTTACAACAAATCCTACTCCCACGTTTAGACAAAAATGCTTATATAACGACTATTAATTAGTACTAATACGATACTACAGTGTACATTTGCTAGGACGTCGTGTTTTGTTACTTTCTGCATCAGCCTCGTAATAATAAAGGAAGTGATTGGGCCTTGGTGTTAAAGGGATCAAGTAGCTGCACATGAAATTCCAGATTGTTTCGTATCGCCTCAACCGGTTATTGTTGAATGATCTGGATGAAGTCGGGAAAAACAAAAACATATACGGATAATTTATCGCTGAAGCAGAGTGGCATGGCTTGTGCTATGAGACTCGTTTACACGCTGCATGTATCTCGTCAACCAATCATGTTTTTGAAGCATGTAGCTAAAACTTTTAATCAGAAAATGGATGACAATTGATGCCTATCAAGAATACGTATGAGTAGTTTCTTCATTCCGTAAAGATGTAGAAACTGTATTAAGCCTCTGGCGTCATATAGTGCATGTACACTGTAACAAAAAATTACTACTGCTTACTTGCCGTTATCAGGTAAACGACTTTCAAATCCTATAACATGAGATTTTGAATGCAAAAGAACTGACTTCTCGAAGCTGTGGGGCCAAATCAGTTGTGTTACAGTGAGAACGACGGAAAACGAGTTCTCTTTTCCCTTACAATGGCTTCGAGCTGGAACAAAAACATAGGCAGCGGGGTGTTTGGAAATGTCTTTGTTATGGCAGTATTATGAAAAAAATGTTAATTTAAAAGTGAATACACTAAAAGAAGAGCTATCAATTTAGTAGAAGTGTGTAGCATATCGGAAGTACACAATGGAAAAGTAAAGAATACATAAGTCTGAAGTTGAGGTTCAAGCTGATGGTTTTCTGTAACAGACGTGCTTTAATGAAGAATAGCGGAGTTTCTTTACCATGGAAGGAAGGAATCTAAAACCTTTCATTTTCTGGCTTGTGAGTGGGCAGCGTAGGAACACTGTGGTCAACAGAATCACTGAAAGAGTACGCAACTGCTAAACCACATGTTTGTCAAAGTGAATAATCGTGTGGCAGTGAAATGGTAATTTGTTGTGCTTTGTAGCGAATACAAGTGGCGATTTCAAGAAGCATTCGATGTCAGCCACTTGTACATTTTGGCGTGTACCACCATGAAGAGGACCGCAGGAAGTCGATTGAAACGACGACAATTTAGCTGTTTAAATAGTTACGATGACGTGGCCCAAAACCCGAAATTATTTTATCCAAAATGACACCGGCCGTGGAAGCCTTTGAACTTCTATCAGTTGCACATTTGCTTGTACTTCGATGAAAGTAAGGGTAGCAACATGCTCACCGATTAACGTATTCATGTTTTACCTCACCCACACAAAATTGCCTTCCTTCAGCTACATCGGGCCTAATTTCAGTTACTTAATGTAGAACAAACAAGCAATTTCTAGCGCATGGTATCATTGTGGAACACCTGTTATATTACTACACTTTCTGTACATCTATAAAAACTTCCTTGTAACTATCAGATATTTTCTTTCCTATGTGTCGTCTGCAACGTGTTGTGTTAGGTTGCAGCGTTAGTGGCTTCCCTGATTCGGCATCATCCTATCTTATATAACTACAGTTACATTTTTCTGGTGTGGAAGATCTACCTTACTGTGAGACTTCTACAATTTTAAATAAACTAAAATCATTATTAGAAAATCGTAACTTAAGTTTCTACTAACGATATATGAAGCGGTATGGCTTAATTTTATAATTTACTGGCTTGAGTACCTGGCATTGCCTAAGTGTGTATTTATCACATTCTTCCATTCATCTATTAGACCATCTCTCTCTCTCTCTCTCTCTCTCTCTCTCTCTCTCTCTCTCTCTCTCTGACTTTCACTCCCACTCTCACTCACCATCACCTTCTCTCTATTCATCTTGTCTGTCATCCTCTCTTTGTCCATCTCCTTCTCTCTGCCCATCTCCTCCTCTCCCGCTATCTCTTCAATCTGCTCCTACCCCTCTGTCCATTTGCTCCTTCCCGTGTTCATCTCCTCCGGCCCCCTCTAATTCCACTTCCTTATCTCCTCTCTTTGTCAGTCTCCCACTCCTTCTCTCCCTCTGTCTATCTCCTCCTCCCCCTCTCTCTGTCTACCTTGTTCTCCTCCTCTGCCTGTTCATCTTCACTCCTTTCCTCTCTGTTCCTATCTCCTCTTCTACCGTCTTTCAGTCCATGTCCTCGTCTTTCCTTTTTCTGTTCATTTCCTCCTGTGCCTCTGTCTGTTGATCACCTTCTCTCCTTGTCCCTGTTCATCTCCTCTTCTTTCCTTTCTCCAGCCAACTCCTCTCTCTCTCTCTCTCTCTCTCTCTCTCTCTCTCTCTCTCCCTCCCCCCTCCCCCTCCCTCCCTCCACATCCATTTCTCGCTTACCTTATTCTGCCCATTTCCCCTTCCCCTATTTCTGTCCATCTCCTTCTCATCCTATCTGTGCCTATTGCCTCCTTCCCCCACACTGTCTGTCCATCTCCTCCTCCCCTTGTCGTTCCACTGTAACACGTTCCAATCAACAGGAGGCTGTTGGCTCTTACCCCTACAGTGTTTCTTTCCAGAATGTAATTAATATGTGCACCAAATTTGACTGAAATCGTGTGCTTTTTAGCCATGGCTTTGGCCACATAAGTACATTGTTCCTAACTTAACTAATCACAAACAGCAAACTCATAATGCGATAGTCGGTACATATTTATCGATGTTTAACGAAACCTTACCGATGGCCACAAGTGTTACTAACAACATGAGTGATAAAATGTAGGACAAAGTAGAAGTAACAAACAGGGTGGTAGGTACAGTCAGGAGTCGACTTGGCCCATCAGAATAAGTACTTATTACAATATTTCCAGTTACCGCAGGATTTGACTGTGCATACCCATCAGTTAAAAGATTACTTGTAAGTGAAGCGTTTCTGCAAGTGACTTACATCAACACTACATTTACGCTGGTGTTTTAGCAAGAGTGGACAGCATTCTGAAAGTAAGTATACTTCAGATCTCCAGCGCGCGCAGTCAGTTGAGTTATACCCACGTTCACTACATTTACTTCATGAGAGACAAATGGTGCCTCAGTTGTCCAGGTGTTGTCACTTAGAATACGGAGAAAAATTAGCTTTACATTCTTATCAAGTTTGCATGAGTAATGGTTTTCTCAACTGGGAAAGTTAACAGTGTTGATATTGAAGTGTGGAATTCTTTGGCTAAAAAATGATGTCTACCAAAGCACAGTCGCCGCGGAAGATGTTGGAGGCGCTGGTATTTAAAGCGATAGTATGACTGAGGGCGAACAGCTGCAGCAGACACCGCTACACCTCCGATTACAAAGCAAGGCATTCGCATGTTTGCATCAGGGGACGTAGCAAGGTGAACTGCTACCACTGTCATCTCCCATGTTATTAAAATATCTCAAACAGGGGTGTGGACTACTTGTGCAATATTTTACTTCATAATTTTACTGTAACCCAATCATTTTTCGAACATAAAATATAATTTGGGTGCAGAAATTAATGCTCGCCTTCAAAGTTTACACTGCACGTTTTGATGCGGAATGAAAAAAATTTAGGAATGTATGTAAATAAACCACCGACGTGTTGCCTCGTTTCTGGAGTAGGAATACACTTCATGGGGAGGTGATGTAGATGTGTGACCTGAGAAACTAAAATTATTGGTGCAAATCTTTTAGGCAACTACATTAAGGTTTTTCACCTGAGAAAATTGTGTGTTTACTCCTTAGGTACCAGAAAGTTTACGCCCGAATGAGGAGCAAGGAGGTGATGGTAGGGAATTGACGGACGATAACTTATTTGGATTTAATCAAATGACGTGCTTTTTGTAGAGATGGTTTGAACGGCCTACAAACTACACTGAAGTGACAAAAGTCATGGGACACCTCCTAATATCGTACCGGACCTCCTTTTTCGCGGCGTAGTGCGGCAGATCGATGTGGCATGGACCGAACAAGTGTTTTGAGGCCCCCTGCAGACACATTCAGTCACGCTGCCTCTATAGCCGACAGTAATTGTAAAAATGTTGCCGGTGCAGATGTTGAGCACGAACTGACCTCTCCATTATGTCCCATAAGTGTTCCATGGGATGTATGTCGGGTGATCTGGGTGGCCAAATCATTCGCTCGAATTGTCGAGAACGTTTTTGAAACCTATCGCGAACAATTGTAGCTTGGTGACATGGTGCATTGTAGTGGATAAAAATTCCATCGTTTTTGGAATATCAAGTCCATGAAAGGCTACAAATTGTCTCCAGGTAGTCGAACATAACGGGAGGACTCAGTCCATTTCACGTAAACACAGCCCACGACATTATGGAGCAACCACCAGTTTTCACAGTGCCTTGTTGACAACTTGGGTCCACGACTTCGTGGGGTGAGCGCCACACTCGAACTTTGCCATCAAGCTCTTACCAGCTGAAATCGTGACTCACCTGACCAGGCCACAGTTTTCCAGTCGCCTAGGGTCCACCGATATGGTGCAGGAAAGGCAGGCGATGTCGTGCTGTTAACAAAGGCACTCGCGTCGGTCGTCTGCTGCCATAGTGCATTAACTGTAAATTTCGCTGCTCTGGCCTAACGGATACGTTCGCCGTACGCCCCACATTGATTTCTGCGGTTAATTCCCGCAGTGTTGTTTGTTAGCACTGACAACTATGCGCAAACGCCGCTGTTCTCGGTCGTTGAATGAAGGCCATCGGCCACTGCGCTGCCCGTCTGTACAGGTACTGCCTGAAATTTGGTGTTCTCGGCACTCTCTTCACACTCTGTATTTCAGAATACTGAATTCCCTAACGATTTTCGGAATGGAATTTTTCATGCGTATAGCTCCAACGACCATTCCGCGTTCAGAGTATGTTAATTCCCATCGTGCGGCGCCAACCACATCGAAAACTTTTTCACACCAATCACCTGAATACAAATGACAAGTCCGCCACTGCACTGCCGTTTTATACCTTGTCTACGCGATACTACCGCCATCTTTATATGTACATATAACTATCCCATGTCTTTTTCACCTCAGTGTATTTGACAATCGTGACTGGATCGTGAGTTTCACGAGATCTTACCTTAGGAATGTCCCTTCTGTGGAATATTTTCAGCAAAAAATAGGGATTTACTTGTACAGTTTTACACATCGAGGTTTATTTTATAGTACAACAAAATTTAATTTATTTTAAAAATGAAGTATAATACTGTTGTTAGTAGCTGATAAGGAATGACAATACACTAGTAACTATTTGGTAGGAAATGACGTGTACAAGCGAACACATAATTTTAGTGACCAGTAACATGAAACTTTTACTGAATCAAAACGTCGTATAACAACGATTTTTATTTTCACATTAATACTGAGCAGTATTCAGTGAGGTAGCTTCAGCACCTTGAAATTTCTTCTGTTGCTGGCACAATATATTCTACACGAGATCGGAAATCGAAGCAAGATCTGTCGAAGTAAATACGACGTCGCGAAAGTGCCACGATGAGAACTCGGCTTTGTCGCGAACAATAAATTTCCTCGCATTCGATTTCCGGTCCAGTTCACAACTGTGATACAGAGTACTTGTACGCCTGGTCTTCAAGGAACACGCAAATGTCTGATGCAGTCATTTCCACGGGAAAGAAGAGACAAAGAGACAAGAAGCCGCCTGGCTTCGTAAGACAGAGTAGTGAAGCAAGTGCCGGAGTGCGGCGGAGGCGGACCGGCCTAGCCGCGCTGCGAGGCGACGCGGTACTCCTCGTCCTCGAAGACGGCGAGCACGGCGTCCAGCAGGAAGAAGCCGGCGTTGATGATGGCGAGCGAGCCGCACGCGTAGCTGACGTCGCGCCCGTTGGAGTAGTGCGCCGGCCACGAGGAGCGGCGGCGCGCGTGGTGGATGCAGCAGCTGCCCGCCGCCACTTGCAGCACCACCGCCGTCAGCAGGAACACCAGCTCCTGCGGCCGCCACACCACAGCACACCGTAATACAATACACAAGGCGGCCACCACATGGCAAAAGCATCACCTGCTCTCCGTTCAGCATATTCTTCCCGAGGGGTGTATACTTGTGACGGTTTTACGTCTCGTACCTACTTACAACTAAGTACTGATGAAGCTATCCGACAATACGATGTGACACAGCGTCGGGGAGGTCAGGTTTTCATTTGAAAGAAATTTTCGTCGATTTGCTTGCGCATCATTTAGTGCTACATCTCTTGTGAGGAGGTGTAGGATGGGGGATGAGAAAAGAGAGAGGGTAAAGGGTGAAGCATTAGAATGGAATGTGATGAACACCAGGAGCTACAGAGAAAGATGACCAGAGAGAAAAGCTGATTTAGAAAGAGATTGGGAACAATGTTTAGAAGCAAAAGGAAGTCAAGAAAGAGAAAGACAAAGTGAGGGAAATTAAGAATGATGGGTAGGGAGGTTGTGGGAGAGGGAGAGAGGGACACGGACAGGGAAGTTTGAGGAGAGTAAGAGAGAACAGGGTAGGAGAAGTTGAGGGAGAGGAAGTGACAGGGATAGGAAGGTTGAGGGAGAGGGAGAGAGAGATGGAGAGGTTAAGGGAGAGGAAGAGGGGAGGACTGGGAGGTTGTCAGAGAAGAAGATAAAGTGATGAAGAGGTTGAGGTAGAGTGGGGTGAGGGTTTAAGAGGGAGGAATGGAGCTGGAGGCTGAAGCAAAAGGGAAAGCAAGGTTGAGGAAGAGAATAGTAAGTATTCTTATTGGAGGTGGTATACCCTCTTCTTCCTCTGAAATTTGAACTGATTAACCTGGCTAATTCTAGGGGGACCTACGGTTTCATGTGTATTCTGGATTGCAGTTTGGCAGTTTTCACTTATTTAGATCATTCCTAGGTGTGAAGCATACATTAAGTGACAATATAAATCGTAGAACGAGGGAAAATTGTTTCCCAAACATTTCAATCTGTAGTTCGTCCCTAGTCACTTAATCATGCTGGTAAATATGTGTTGAGCTAAATGGGCATAGAAAAAGTGAACTGTCGGGAAACATGTCCTCTAGTTCTACCTGGACAAAATATATTTTACTTCGTGACAAACGAATCAATACAGGTCACGCTCCTCGATATCACGCCCCATGCAATAGGAAACAGTTCTGCTGATTTCAGTGTCGAATGTCAAAAGGCCTTGAAAGATTGTATCGTGGTAACTAGCACTTGAAAACAAATGTCTGAGAAGTGCGTTTAGGATATATTAACGTATTGTTACTGACCAAACCATTCAATATGCTTCTCTTTTACTTCACCTACAACTAATGCATCTATGGTAGAAGTTAGTGACAATGTGCTTGATGCTTCTTTGGAACCCACTAGCTGTGCAATCAGTGTTGTCACAATTTTGTTCCGACTGAGAATGTGCAGTTTTGTGACCAATACCTTACATGCTGGGCACTGTTAATTGCTGTGTTATTACGTTTTAAGGGCTCTATTTTCGTTTGTCTTATCCGCGTCACACTCCGTACTAGTCGGCTGGGTCGTAAATGCTGGAATTGTAATCCAGAGATGCCAGATTCAAGCCCCGATCCAGCTATTCCGATTTCAGTTCGTGGGTAATTTATTGAGATCATAGGTGGCAGTTTTGTTAGCGCTGTCAGAAGCGATCTTGTTTCCACCTTCGTCAAAACTGAGCCAGTGTTGGCAAGAAGAAAAGCTGCAAAGAAAAAGCTACCAAGGAGCGTCGTGCTGCTGTGACTGCTGGAATACAGTCAGCAGTCAAACGATCCTCGCCTTTATTCATTAATGTTATTCTTTAGCTTTGATGGTACAGTTTTGGTAGGAAGATCCCAACAAATTGTGCTATTGACCAAGAAAAAGTCTTGTTACTCAAGTAATGGATTCTCTGCAGAACAGTACAGTGCCATAAACGAGCATTTTGCGTAACCACAACGACCTGCACGGAAAACTTTCGTACTGCGGCACAGAATTACATAAACAAGCGCCTGTTCCCGATATAAAAACTGCAATGGACGTCTCATTTCTTTTGTATTCTATTCTGGCGTTCACGTAAGGGTTACCGGCTGCCCCTTATGTGAGATGTTTTCATCCGAGGACGTCTTTGGCATACGAAAAAGCCAAGAATAGGGCTTTATCTACCAGTGCTACGGACATGACTTACGCCATCTTTAGCAACATGTGAGTGCACTGCCTCGTTGTGGATCACGCAACCAGAATATACCGCAGGAAGTGTGAAATTTAAGCTTGTAAACCTTTCCCCAGGTAGCGAATAGTGTTGGTAACATCCCCAGTTTTTAACAGCTGTGGTCGCCGACGGTAACCAATGAGAACTAGTATCATCGTCCCTGGCGTGTTAGTCTTTGTGTCCAAAACACGTTCTGGAACGTGATGCTGTCTGCATACAACATGGCGCCAACCACGCTCCACTCTCTACAGGATGCCGAAAAACATGTTTTACAAACTATGATACAGTTCACGAACACAAACGACTTATATAAAATGCGTCGATCGGGAACGCTTAGTTATTTCTGTGGGCGTCATACATGTTGGAAATTAGTACCATCGAAAGCACCTGGTTCCTCAACAAAGATCTATTTTTTCTGGGTTCAGGTGTAGAACTAGGAGTATTCCAAACGTGTGGAGACAGCTAAAGATGCCGTAGATAGCACATCATATGTTTCCAGTATCATCAGCTAAATAGCAGGAGTAGTCAATGTGAAACTTCCTTCCCAACAGGTACCCTTTCCGTTTGGGAAGTCGTGCTATTACTGTTGTAACAGCGTGTCAGCTTTGAAAAGTGTTAAAAATTTAACAGGTATTGTTACTGTTAACTTTTGCTACCACCTTGACATTTCGGTCACTACATAAAAAAGTTGCAGTATACAACTCTTACCATTTTTTGTGAAAGTGGTTTGTTTACATGTGCTCCACAGTGTTTTTTAAAAGTAGTTTCTGCAGACCATATGCATTCATATGCTGGTTACAGCTTTAAGAATGGACGGTCCGTCGTCATTTTCCAACATAGGATTTTCAGGATTTTACTGGGCTGATTCAGGGTATGCGAGTAAAGCGCGAAATAATTGTATCACGGAAGATTTATGCTATGAAGAATTGCGGTCACAGCTGACATCAGTCCCTTCCTCAGTATATCGGTAGACGCGCATGTAGCGGTCTTTCTTAGGTGCATTGTTAAAAAAAAAGTAAGTGCTTCATTGCTACACAACAACCGTATGCTGCAGATACCACATGGTACTAGTAGATATCAGGTCCTCCCTGCCGTCACCATTCGCAAGGTATGCGTCTGTTCGAAAAATAAACTCATAGTGTCCTATAGCAACGAACCTCCGCGATGTGTAGACTTCCATCGAATCTGTGTGCTGAACGATATCCCACACCATATTCAGCACCTCCCATGCTTCAATATCATGACGTTTAGAAATTTCTATAGGTCGTGATACTCGGAAAGTTGATGCTAATTTTGCTTTAATAATTTGAGTTTACCAGCATGGAACTTCTTTATTTTACATAAATAATTTCCCGCGCTATTCTGATACTGTATTATTATTATTATTATTATTATTGGTAATGAGCAGTATAGTACTCATAACAGCGCGGCAGCACTGTTCGTAACGTAATATTCTTAATTAGTAGAATCACACAAGCCTGCAATCAAGTGTTGCAGTTTATTACTCGATTGTTCGATGTTTATCTGCAGACATGTTCTTCAAACCACTGAAAAGTGCACGGCGGAGGGGTACATTGTATGAATGTTAGCTAAAGTTTGTCTTATTCCATTATCGTAAGAAGGTAGAAAAACATGGCTGCATGTATGTTTCAGTACGAGTTCTAATCTTTCTCACGTTATCTTCGTAATCCCTTCGCGACATGTATGATTGAGGCTGTAGGCATGTAGTATAAGGAGTGTTCAAATGATAAGATAAGAAACTTCGTAACAACGAGACCGGTTGAAATTTGCATATGCCGCTTTGGGATAACGAATTGATGCAGCTAGGGACGCGAATGTAGTGTCGGTCACCTTCCCCTAAAAAAAAATTCGAAGCTGTGCCCTCAGCAGGCAAGGTGATGTTCAGCGTATTTTTCGGCGTACGATGTCCGATAACCATCGAATTCTTCGAGCGTGAAAACCAATAACATTGACGTGTACTGTGAGACACTCCGAAGCCCGAGCTGGTCCACCGAGACCAAACAGTCTGGGCTGCTCACGGTGGGACTGATTCTGCTCCACGGTAACTTGCGTGCGCTCTTGGCTGTAGTCAGACGAGGTGTAATGGCCGCGTCCAGAAGGGACCAGCTAGAGCGTCCGCCCTGCAACGCGGACACGTCGCTCTGCGACTTCCATGTTTTTCAAAAAAAAAAAGTCTCAAAGGGAAGCGCGTCCACTCGGATGACGAACTGAAGGACGTAGTGGAGGACTGGCTCCTGTCACAGCTTCAGCAATTCTGGCAACAAGGAATCCTTCGGCTCGTGGAACAGTTGGATAAACGTGCTCAGGTCTCTGGTGATTGCGTTTGAATAAAGACTTTTTGAATAAATACCTACACTTTCGTGCCTTTTCTTTTGAACACCTCTCCTATTTTCTCTCGGACACGGATTCTATAAATTTACCCAACAGCGTTTCAGGAGTCCAACGTAGTCTTTCTTTGAAGGATCCTAGTTAGAGTCCCTTGAACGTGTCTGTTGCTGCTATGTCGCCCGAACAAGACACAAGGGCAAAAGCGCCACTGGCGCAAACAGTTGAGCTGCTGGCACTGTTATGGAGACTCGCCACTTACGCAGGATCCACCAGCCTCACGGGCAGCGCTGACGATGAAGATATCGACTTCGCCTCGGCCAATTGCCACCTGTGTACACTCCGCGAATGACCAGACGACAACGGATAGAAGCCTACTCGGAAGACAGAAGAGCAGCTCTCGCCCACTTCGTTGTACAGCATCGTCCAGGGCTGACTTAGAGAGGGAACGTCGTTTAGTGAACTCTCAGAAGTGAACAGACAGCTACTGTAAAATGTATTTGGTAGCTACTGTGAAGTTTACCTACGATTATTTGCACTTAACCGTTGAGAGCCTTTTTGTGTTATATTGCAAGCAGTGCTGTAGTCTTCATTATTCGACAAGTCACAAAGATAAGTAAACCTGTTAAACTCATTTTTGTGACTTTGTTACTATTTAGTTGGAGTGTCGTAGAACCTTCGTTATCCTATCCTGTTACCTGGCACTGAGGAATAGCTGTGTAATAGTGGCAGGGAGAAATTGTCTTGCCGGTGTACCGCACCAGAAACCGTTTCACGAACTCACAGAGTCGACCTACCGTAAAAACAGCGGCAACTCGGCCTCCACAGCAGTAGCGAAGAGGCCATTACAAAACTGGTGACGAGAGTTTACAAAAGTTACACTTCTGCATAAGATGTACCAGCCTGTTAAGAGCATGGCTTAGAATTCCGTCAACATAATCGTTAGTGCTACCTACTTTGGACCCGAATAAACTGAGACAGTACTTCTACAATGCGGAACCCGTTTGCAGCAGTGTACGTGGCATCCACTGTTGTTTGCAAACATTACCTGGACAGTTCAGGAAGTCGCCGTGACGTTCATTGGAGAATTATCAGCTGCTTCTGCAAGGAAGTTAAGAAATTTTTGGTTTCAGATGCTGTATTTAAATACTGGAGAGCCCACAACATTCTGTAGCTGAATTTGTGTGCATGCTCTTTGCCGTGTCGTGACCGCCAACATTGATAGACACAAAGAACATCATTTTACTTTGCAGTAATTGTTGCTGCATTATTCATTTGAACAGATGTATAAAGTTTCGCACCAGTCAGATGCGATTTTTATTCACCGTGGTAAAACATGTGCAAAGTAATAAAGGTTTTCAACAACATGCAGTTTAATAAATGTTTTGTTAGT
This sequence comes from Schistocerca gregaria, assembly GCF_023897955.1. Classification (NCBI taxonomy): domain Eukaryota; kingdom Metazoa; phylum Arthropoda; class Insecta; order Orthoptera; family Acrididae; genus Schistocerca; species Schistocerca gregaria. The sequence goes on from NC_064921.1 coordinate 434,852,825, forward strand.
CATGCTTTCATGCAATAGCTTGTGCATTACAGTTGTGAACAATTCCTTGAGTGTCTCAAATTAATTTCTTACAGTTTCGGTGTTACATGCGTATATGATGCGCAGAGTATAATGCTTTTGCTGGAAGCGTAATACAAAGCAAGCGGTCATTCAGGCGTCCTCTTGCTGACTGGGTAAACTCCCCATCGCAACCGCTCAGATTTAGTGGTAAGAGGGCCCAGTGGACAGCACGTTAAAAATGAACACAGATGAAGCACGAAAACAGGAAGAAGGGGTACTGAACTGTGGAAGAAAAAAGCGAAATAGAAGCAGTGAACGGTACAATCACAAGAAGTGCAACATAGGGCATGTACAAGAGCCACATCGTCGTGGTTCAGTGGTTGCGGTGTTGGACACAAAGCAGGAGAGCTGCGTTCAAAGCTCCCTTGTACCAATGTTTTTTTTTTTTTTTTCTCGCTGTATTCAGTTTTGTGCCTGTGTCATGGTGTAACTTACGTTTACAACAGCGAGGTGTAATGGAGCCGGCTGGAGTGGCCGTGCGGTTCTAGGCGCTACAGTTTGGAACCGGGCTACTGCTACGGTCGCAGGTTCGATCCTGCCTCGGGCAGGGATGTGTGTGATGTCCTTAGGTTAGTTAGGTTTAATTAGTTCTAAGTTCTAGGGGATTTATGATCACAGAAGTTAAGTAACACAGTGCTCGGAGCCGTTTGAACCTTTTTTTTTTTTGTAATCAAGGGACCTGTAATGAAATTTGATTCCTCACAACAACTCTATTAGCAGCCGGAAGTAAGTGGCTTTTGAATGAGAACGGCAAACATTTGATGACTTGGCGACAATTCAACCGAGTCCCCCACCGGAAAACACGTCAATTGTGTCAGCCGCGGCATTAGTTCAAAAATGTTCAAATGGCTCTGAGCACTATGGGATTTAACATTTCAGGTCATCAGTCCCCTAGAACTTAGAACTACTTAAATCTAACTAGCCTAAGGACATCACACACATCCATGCCCGAGGCAGAATTCGAACCTGCGATCTTAGAACCGCGTGGTTCCGGACTGAAGCGCCTAGAACCGCTCGCCACAGCGGCTGGCCATATGATAGGAATCTCTTATGGAAACACGTAACTTGTACGCCTGGTAAGTGAATGGGATATGCCTTCTTGCCCTATTCGTGTGACTGTGAATGTGATCACTTTCGAAGAAATAGTGAAAACGTAGTAGTTTGTCACATACGCTACAAAAAATGAATGCAACAGTCTCACAATCACATGGTTTTCCATGTGCTCCATCAAAATATATGCTTAACGTTTTTAACTTTGCGTTGCGTTTTGGAAGTTTTGACTCTTGAATTCCTTTATTGTAACATAGTTCACACCCATTTATTTGTTGTTTTCATTGCTGTGGGACATCTACGTGGTATCTCGCCTTTTCTCACTATTCATGAAGTTTCCTTGCAGTGGTAATGAATTCGTACCACGTGACTCACATTCTATAATCAGTGATAGTATGTCAACTGCCAAGACTCCCGGAAGACAACAAGCATTTCAGTGAGCGGATAGACAGTTCATAATTTTGTGAAAAATAAAACAAAGGTCACGAGGGAGTGTTGAACACGGCTCGTCCGCTTTGCCGTCCAACACCGTGACCACTTATCCTCTACGCTGTGGCTCTGCCGCTTCACTCAACCTTACATTTGTTAATCTTCCTATTTTCTACTTTGCTTTTTTTAACAGTCCAGTACAACATCTTCCTGTTTTAATGGTTGATATGTGTTCTGTTTTTGATGGAGTTTCCACTGGGCCACCCTACCATTAAATCTGAGGGGTATATGAGGGGAAGATTCCTTTGTGAGCATCGTTGTCAGGAATTCGACGGGCAATACTTAAAAATGGAGCTGTACGTGTTTGAATTTGGATGAAAGAGGTAATGTGTCATTACTGGACTTCAGACGTTGAACGGCGACCGTCAGGTACATGCATCTCAAAGGAAAAAGCTTAATTAAGGACTATTGTGGAATGCAAGGTAAGAGGCAACACGTGGTTCAGAAGTAAGTGGTACTTACTTCTTTATTTGCTATACACGTATTTAGAAGAAAAAATTGTCGTGTCTTCGTCGTTTACTGAGAACTCGGCGGGTGTCGAATAACGTGGGCAATGGTACGATCTGAGAAGGCAGTTAGCTCAGACGGATATATGAAGTGACAAGAGAATCAGCTAAGAACTACTTCTGGAAAACTCTGAGGACTGAGGTTCGGCGTAACTGGGCGAGTGTCGTTAATTGACCGAACGATAGTTTAGTTGTGACTTCTGAAATTTTCCCGGCGTATTTGTTCTTCTAATAATTTCCGGGTATGCAGCCGGATCCCGTCGACATTCTGCCACGATATTTCGGCCCAGAGACGTCCGGCCATCATCAGGTGAGTACACAACTACTGAAGAGCCCAGGTGCAGTCGCGGTATTTATACCGATTCTCGCGCACGTGTTGACATGCGCGGCATAGCCGAGTTGTACGTGCTGCCCTCGGTAGTGAAAGTAAAAGATCATCTAGTCATTGAGTATCGAATGACGCTGTCTATTCCGCTGTGAATGTATAATTTTAATGACAGGATTCCAAGTTTTATCCAGTTGAAAGCCGTTGTCACGATTTATAAGATTATCGGCAAGACGTATTTCCACTGATTCCTTGATTACGGAATCCCAAAATCCGGAAACCGGAGCTAAAATTTTTGTTCCATTGTATTCCATTGAATGTCCCAATGAAATACAGTGCTCTGCTACTGCCGATTTTGACGGTTGCCGCAGACGGGTGTATCTTTCATGTTCTGTACATCGTTCATGGACAGTTCTTGTCGTCTGGCCAATATATGCAGAGCCACATTCACAGGGAATTTTGTAGACGCCTGCTTTCTTCAGTTGTAAATCGTCTTTAACGGATCCAACCAGGGCCCGGTTCTTTGCTGGTGGACGGAAGATAACCTTGATTTTATTCTTCTTTAGTAATCGGCCTATTTTCGACGACACATTCCCGGCGTATGGAAGAAACGCAGTTGATTTAAAGTCGTCATCAGCGTCCCCAGTGCGCTGCTTCTTGTTATGACAGTTGCGCATGGCCTTTCTTATTTGGCGTGAAGTGTAGCCATTCTCTTTAAAAACCTTCTCCAAGTTTTCTAATTCTGCGTGGAGGTTTTCATCGTCCGATATTATATGCGCTCGATGTATTAAGGTACTGAGAACACCGGCTGTTTGTGCTGGGTGGTGGCAGCTTGACGCCTGGAGATACAGATCTGTGTGAGTCGGTTTCCTGTACACAGAACGTCCTAATGACCCATCATTTTTACGGCATACTAGCACGTCTAGAAATGGTAAAGTGCCATCTTTTTCAATCTCCATCGTGAATTTGATGTTCTCATGTAAAGAGTTTAAATGATGAAGGAATTTCTCCAGTTCCTGTCTGCCATGAGGCCATACAACAAAAGTATCATCTACGTACCGCCAGAAGACCGTAGGCTTTAAGACAGCAGACTCAAGTGCTTTCTCCTCAAAGTCCTCCATAAAGAGATTAGCTACCACAGGGGACAAAGGGCTCCCCATGGCGACGCCGTCTGTTTGTTCAAAGAATTCGTCATTGAATAGAAAGTACGTTGAGGAGAGTATATGTTCAAACAAGGCCGTCATTTCTGCACTGAATAAGTTACCAATAAGATGTAACGATTCCATTAAAGGCACTTTGGTAAATAGTGAGACCACATCAAAGCTGACTAATAAATCCGAGCTGTTAAGCTTAACTTCCTTCAAGCGACTGACAAAATCCTCGGAATTACGTATATGGTGGCAACACTTACCCACATACGGCTTTAGTAGTGAGGCCAGATATTTTGCTGTAGAATAGGTGGCAGCACCAATATTACTCACTATTAATCGTAGTGGGGCACCATCCTTGTGTATCTTGGGAAGACCGTAGAGTCTTGGTGGTACTGCATTGTGTGGTCTCAATCTCTTGATAATTTGTTCAGGTAGAGAACAGTCGTTCAGAAGGGTAGCAGTTTTCCTTGATATTCGGCTTGTTGGGTCCTTTTCAATTCTGCGGTACGTGGAATCATTTAGCTGACAATATATCTTCTCGTTGTAGGCTTCCCTTGTCAGAAGAACTGTGGCGTTACCCTTGTCCGCAGGCAGTACGACTGTGCTAGTATCTTCTCTGAGGCTGCGGAGAGCAGCTCTTTCAGCTGGCGAGATGTTACTCCGTTGTGGCGCACATTTCAACAATGTTCGGCAAGATTCACGTCGAATTTCGTCTGCATTATCCGCAGGGAGACGTCTAATAGCTTCCTCAATGGAACTGATGAAATCCGTTAAAGGCAGTGAAACAGGAGTAGGGGCGAAGTTTAAACCTTTCGCAAGCACTGATATCGTCGCATCGTCAAACGATTTCTCCGTTAGGTTCACCACGGATCGTCCAGAGATAGCTTCTTGCGGCTTTCGTGTTACGAGTTAGCCAACTCGCCCCTACTCCTGTTTCACTGCCTTTAACGGATTTCATCAGTTCGACGTGAATCTTGCCGAACATTGTTGAAATGTGCGCCACAACGGAGTAACATCTCGCCAGCTGAAAGAGCTGCTCTCCGCAGCCTCAGAGAAGATACTAGCACAGTCGTACTGCCTGCGGACAAGGGTAACGCCACAGTTCTTCTGACAAGGGAAGCCTACAACGAGAAGATATATTGTCAGCTAAATGATTCCACGTACCGCAGAATTGAAAAGGACCCAACAAGCCGAATATCAAGGAAAACTGCTACCCTTCTGAACGACTGTTCTCTACCTGAACAAATTATCAAGAGATTGAGACCACACAATGCAGTACCACCAAGACTCTACGGTCTTCCCAAGATACACAAGGATGGTGCCCCACTACGATTAATAGTGAGTAATATTGGTGCTGCCACCTATTCTACAGCAAAATATCTGGCCTCACTACTAAAGCCGTATGTGGGTAAGTGTTGCCACCATATACGTAATTCCGAGGATTTTGTCAGTCGCTTGAAGGAAGTTAAGCTTAACAGCTCGGATTTATTAGTCAGCTTTGATGTGGTCTCACTATTTACCAAAGTGCCTTTAATGGAATCGTTACATCTTATTGGTAACTTATTCAGTGCAGAAATGACGGCCTTGTTTGAACATATACTCTCCTCAACGTACTTTCTATTCAATGACGAATTCTTTGAACAAACAGACGGCGTCGCCATGGGGAGCCCTTTGTCCCCTGTGGTAGCTAATCTCTTTATGGAGGACTTTGAGGAGAAAGCACTTGAGTCTGCTGTCTTAAAGCCTACGGTCTTCTGGCGGTACGTAGATGATACTTTTGTTGTATGGCCTCATGGCAGACAGGAACTGGAGAAATTCCTTCATCATTTAAACTCTTTACATGAGAACATCAAATTCACGATGGAGATTGAAAAAGATGGCACTTTACCATTTCTAGACGTGCTAGTATGCCGTAAAAATGATGGGTCATTAGGACGTTCTGTGTACAGGAAACCGACTCACACAGATCTGTATCTCCAGGCGTCAAGCTGCCACCACCCAGCACAAACAGCCGGTGTTCTCAGTACCTTAATACATCGAGCGAATATAATATCGGACGATGAAAACCTCCACGCAGAATTAGAAAACTTGGAGAAGGTTTTTAAAGAGAATGGCTACACTTCACGCCAAATAAGAAAGGCCATGCGCAACTGTCATAACAAGAAGCAGCGCACTGAGGACGCTGATGACGACTTTAAATCAACTGCGTTTCTTCCATACGCCGGGAATGTGTCGTCGAAAATAGGCCGATTACTAAAGAAGAATAAAATCAAGGTTATCTTCCGTCCACCAGCAAAGAACCGGGCCCTGGTTGGATCCGTTAAAGACGATTTACAACTGAAGAAAGCAGGCGTCTACAAAATTCCCTGTGAATGTGGCTCTGCATATATTGGCCAGACGACAAGAACTGTCCATGAACGATGTACAGAACATGAAAGATACACCCGTCTGCGGCAACCGTCAAAATCGGCAGTAGCAGAGCACTGTATTTCATTGGGACATTCAATGGAATACAATGGAACAAAAATTTTAGCTCCGGTTTCCGGATTTTGGGATTCCGTAATCAAGGAATCAGTGGAAATACGTCTTGCCGATAATCTTATAAATCGTGACAACGGCTTTCAACTGGATAAAACTTGGAATCCTGTTATTAAAATTATACATTCACAGCGGAATAGACAGCGTCATTCGATACTCAATGACTAGATGATCTTTTACTTTCACTACCGAGGGCAGCACGTACAACTCGGCTATGCCGCGCATGTCAACACGTGCGCGAGAATCGGTATAAATACCGCGACTGCACCTGGGCTCTTCAGTAGTTGTGTACTCACCTGATGATGGCCGGACGTCTCTGGGCCGAAATATCGTGGCAGAATGTCGACGGGATCCGGCTGCATACCCGGAAATTATTAGAAGATAGTTTAGTTATTTATAGAATGACATAAAATGTGTTACTAATGCTGCAGCGGTTCATTGGAATCAGGCGTCTTCACTCACCTCAGTTATTATTCACGCACGCATATTTCAGTCACGTATAATTATCCTATGAAGCATAATGTACTCATCCTTTAAATAATCGTATCTTCAACATCAGTTTTGCTTAGGTATTTTGAAAGAATGGCGTTTAGGGCGAATGAATTGTTTGTCAAGTGTAAGATGTGTGTGTAACACAGATGTGAACAGCAGGGAAACATGGAACGCGAGAGAAACTTCACAACCGAGCAGAGATCTGGGTATTTCGTCGGAGTCTTTCGCGGCTTGTCTGAATAAACTCTTCTCGGTTTTCAAGTCGCGTCAATTCGAAAATACACCGCAACACTTCGCCGATCACATGAGCGGTGCCCATGGCAACATTAAATGTACCATCGAGATGGAGAAGGATGGCGAGCTACCGTTCTTGGACGCTTTAGTTGAGCACGCATATTGACCGATACTTTAACGCTGATAGGTTTCACCACCTGTCCACAAGACAGCGGTCCTGAATACGTTAATACACAGAGCAGACGTTATTTCTGACGACTCCAACCTACAGTCTGATTGCCGCTGTCGAGACAGGTGCTCAGAGAGAATGGCTATAGCAAGTTAGGACTTGTACTGCAGAGACATAGACTGAAATCAGTGTTTAGGCCTGCCCTCAAGATACGAGATACGCTGCGTCCTGTTAAAGACGACGCAGTTCTTCGTGTGCCCTGTGTGTATGGTGTCCCTTGCGAGTGCGGCATCATCTATAGATGTCAGACAATTCGCACAATTGCAGAGCGTTGTGCGGAGCACAAGGGACACATTAAACAAAGGATCGTTGACAAGTCGGCCATAGTTGAGCATTGCCTGGAAACAGGACACAAAGTACAGTTTCAAAACACGAGAGTCTTGCCTCATGCATTAATAGATTGGGATTCCTTTATAAAGGAGTCGGCTGTGGTTAGAATGAGCTACAGCAATTTTAACAGAGGCCAGGGGTACACACTGAGTAGGTCGTGGGGGCTACCTTTTGATGTCGAAAGGAAGCAACGACAGATGCTTAAGCCTCTTAGTTAGGCGGGAGCGGCAGTTTCATACGTGGCGCCGGCAACTCGCGTCACCTGACGTCACCCGGTCCTGCGGTGGAGCGGAGCTGCCCAGCTCACCTTCTGCGCACGCGTCGTTTCGACCCTCTCTGATTGATAAAAGCGGCCTTAATCGTGGCTATTTGAGCGGAAAATCGTGTCATCCCCTGCATACGACCACCAGTATCAGTACCTATGTAGTTGTGGTACCTGTAGCCTGCTACCTTGAACTTACACCATCGGAGGGTGGTTTGGGACTTCAAGCCCCACAGCCACACCTTCAACGTGCACTCCAGTGATGTCATTGGAATGACATCATGGTAGGATAGAACGAATCTACCGACATCCATCGGTGACGCTGTACTTCAACATTTACTCCTGACAACGAAGACGGAGATAGCCGTCGAAAGCTCGAATTTTATTGGAATTGGCGCGACTTGAAAACCGAGAAATTTTTATTCATATCTGTTTCTTGCTAGCTATCCAACATGCATGACGCAGTTCTTTTCGTAAATTATAGTACCGTTGATTATTAGTGGGACTTATAATTTACTTGTGACACCGCCTGGAATGTGTACAACTATAAAAATAGCACAGCTAACGTGTGTGTATTGTTTGTTCTCTCCGACTGATAAATATGTGCTATTTACGCTTAGTTTTTACGCCACTACAGGTAGAGCAGTTTCAGATACACTGTTTTTAATCTATAACATTCACGTCTAACTCAAAGCTCTCTATACGGGAAAGTAATGGCAATTATATTTTACCATAATATAAATTTCCTTTGGTTCAAATGGCTCTGAGCACTATGGGACTCAACTGCTGTGGTCATTAGTCCCCTAGAACTTAGAACTACTTAAACCTAACTAACCTAAGGACATCACACACATCCATGCCCGAGGCAGGATTCGAACCTGCGACCGTAGCAGTCGCACGGTTCCGGACTGCGCGCCTAGAACCGCGAGACCACCGCAGCCGGATTTTTCCTTTGGTTACATTACTCTCAAATGTAATGTAAGAGAAAAATGAGGATGATGGCGCCACATACGTATTCCGTACTCTCGTGGCGGGACTGGATGCAGAGGGTGTCCAGCGAAGGAGTTCTTCATTTCAAGGTAAAATATGTCGAAAACTAGGATGGATACACGAGTACAAAGGACGGTATGTTTGTCATGAAAGTTGTAAGAATTTTATACAGAAGTTTCGAAATAATTCGAAAAGCGGTTAACAGACGCGCTGTAATCGCAATACGTGGTACCTATAAACAGTGCGCTACAGCTTAGAGCGATCAGCTCCACCGTTGAAACGTGAAAGGAGGTCACCGAACCGAAGGAAGAGGTTGAAATCATGTATTTCACTGAACAACATGTTTTTCTGGTACTGGAACACTCACAGTCCTACGGCAACAAGGCGCGGATCTAAAACACGATTTATTGTTCCAAAAGGACCCGATGCGAAAATCATTTACGAGCTCTACGCCAAATTCCAACGGACAGGCAGCGTGGCTGATGATCTAGCGGTGAATGTGAGCTCCAGGAAAACTATAATTAACCCTGAAAATGTCGCCACGTTTTATAGGAATTTTAAAGCGAAATTCAAGGTAATAAGTCCAAGGAATTACAGCATAGACTGGTTTGAAGCGTTACAGCACGCAAAATATACTGAGAAAGAGCCTACACTTCAAAATCCAGAGCTGTGCAAGTGTGGGCAGACTTTGGGGACCAGATTCTCACCGTGAAGGATTTGATGTTGGTTGCATTTGGTTCACGGATGAAGCACACCTCCATCTGAATGGAGTCGTTAATAAACAAAACTGGCGATTCTGGCGTTCCGGTAAAATCCCCATTTGTGTGAAGCACACTCACTGTGTTCTCCTTAAATTACTGTTTGGGCTGCGGTATGCAATAGAGGTATTATTGGCCCTTTGACATGCGAGAAATGATCACCAGTAATTATTACGTTGCAATTTTGGAACAGCTTATCGCTACAGAGTGAGCATTGGATGATAGACCAGGCACCGACTGGTTCGTGCAAGATGGGTCAACACCACACCGAACAGGTGTTTCGCTTTCTTGATGAATACTTCGGGAACAGAGTCACTGTATTGAATTGTAGCAAATTTAATGGCGCAGGGATGGATTGGCCTCCATATTCGCCCGATCTAATTTGTTTTTACCAACTTTGGTGGGGCACATGGAAAGATCCTGCCTACGGGAACCATGTCACCACCCTGGACGAGCTTTAATCGGCGGTCTGTGTAGCATCTGAACCCATTTACATTGAGACGCTAATGGCAAATTTCATTGTTCATTAGCGCCATGAGGTACTGTGAGTGGTGGACATTAAGAAAAGACTGTGATGTGACTGCAGCGGCATCTCTTAGCAGCTTTTCGAACAATTTCGAAACTTCTGTGTGGTATATGTATAAAATTCTCACAGATTTCACAATAAACACACCTTTTGTTGCACTCGTCTGTAGGTCATACGTTTCGAGACACTTAGTCTTGAAATCAGGGACTCCTTCATTCGACGGACATACCGTGTGAGATGGTGAGGGTTCAGAGGAGTTCTGCTGTTCGCGTCTAAGCTTCCACTGTAACTGCCATTGTAACTATGTCAGACACATCAATAAGAGAAACGATATAGTTCTTCTCATTGCCGCTCCCGAGCACGTATCGTTGACTAAATAAATTCAAATTTACAATGCCTCCTCTCTCTTGATGCTGCAGGTAAGGCGAATACTAGGCTGCACCCATTAAGCCGAACTATACAATGGAAGCACTGAAAATAAATTAGTGTGCTGTTATTCTTCGATTAGATACGTGATGCGTGGTTCAGTGAAACGGAAAGGCTCGCAGCTTGAAATTACCATGAGTCATAGTCCATTATTCACCTGTTATGACAAACCAAACTCAAGTTGTCCCCCTTTGTAGGACATTATTATAAGTATAAAAATCAACAGAGGGTTGTAGCGCACTCCTCTAATCAGTGCAGTGTTAGTTTGCTAGTAAGGTAACCGTAAAGAAATATCTTACTGTGTGGTGCGTGTGAAATGTCACATACGAATTTGCAGTGAGTGTCGAGACTGTCCCTACCCTCAGGCTATCGAATCGTGCGATAATAATGAGAGAAATGTAATTCCTTGTTAGTCGGGAGAAAACATTCCCTAAGAACAGTTGCCGGTAATTGCGGTTAATGATTACCGAAAAATGAAGGATTAATTACTTAAAAATTATTTCAAGTGCTCCATGCATTTGTTAGACCACCAGCAAAAATGTTACCAGCTGGACCTTCATTGGTGTTAAAGTACACGAAATATTTCATGCAGACATGCCAGCTAAGAGTATCTAGTAACAAAAGCCTTATCCAGTACCTTAAGTTAACCCCTTCCCTACCCCTCCCCCTTCCCCCCCCCCCCTCCCCGCCTCTCAAAGAATACAGCAGAGTGAGCGCTGCAGGGAGGTACGGCATTGCTCAGACACTTGGCGTCGGGTGGCAGCACTCACCACTTTCTTTGGTATGGGGTCCCTGGTGGCGAGGCCGACGATGGCACCGATGACGATGATGATGTAGCCGCCGTACGTGATGTATTGCAGCACCGACTCTGAGAAGTTGCCCGGGATCGTGTAGACCACCAGCGCGATGCAGACGCAGCACAGCATCTAGAACAGCGGAGCAGGGCTAACTTTGAGGCGTAGGAGGATTTCTGTGACGTGTGAAAAAATCAGGAAAAAGGAGGATGTATTTTGGATCAGCTGCTGTTCTCACGTAAAGTGACTTTCAGTACCACTACTGTTATCCAGTATGTTCGTGATAAAACGCATCTTTCTACATAGTTGCCGCGGGGGAGGGGGGACGGTGGGGGGTCGAAAAGCAAGCTAATTGTTGTCGTGGAACTGGTATTTTGTCATAAATACATTGACGGAAAATAAAATCGGAACACTAAGAAATAATTAATGTAGATTAATGAAATTAGGGGAACATATTTGTCTTGGTAACATTTTTAAGTGATTAACATTGCAAGATCAAAGGTTAATAGTGTAAGCGCAAGATAAGCCATTGCATATGTGAAATGGTGACAAATTAATAACCGGTGTAACCGCCAGAGTGCTGAACGCTAGCAGGCAAAAGTGCATGCACTGTGTTGAACAGGTGCCTGATGTCACTTTGTGGGATGGAACACCATGCCTGTTGCACTTGGTCAGTTAATGCTGGTTGTGGATGACGCTGCAGTTGTCTTCCTATGATGTGCCATATGTGCTTGATTCGAGACAGATCTGGTGATGGAGCGGGCCAAGGCAACATGCCGACGCTCTGTAGAGCATGTTGGGCTACAACAGCGGGATGTGAGCGTTCGTTATCCTGTTGGAAAACACCCCCTGGAATGCTGTTCGTGAATGGAAGCACAATAGGTCGAATAACCAGACTGACGTACAAATTTGCGATTAGGGTGCGTGGGATAACCATGAGAGTGCGCCTGCTGTCACACAAAATCGCACCCCAGACCATAACTCCAGGTATAGGTCCAGTGCGTCCGGCACGCAGACAGCTTTTTTGCAAGCTGTCAGCTGGTCTCTTTCTAACCAACACACTGATTTCCGCAGGAGTTTATGTCTGGGAGTGTTTCGGCTAAAGCTCCAGCAAAGTCTCCGTTGTAAAACTTAGTAGCAGAAAAGGCGCGAAACGGATTCCGTTGCCAGGAAAAACCATAACCATCCGAAAATAGTTCGAACGCCAGTAAACATTAATCGAGTGTAGGAAACCTTGGAATAGAGTGCGACGAAATGTCTACGCCGTTCACCTATGCAAATAAGAATTAAAGAGATCGTCCCTTCGACAACGCGATAATTGGAGCACAGGCTCGGATTACGAAAGGATGGGGAAGGAAATCCGCCGTTTATTTTCGGAGGAAACATCCCGGCATTTGCCTCGAGGGATTTAGGGAAGTCTCGGCAAACCGAAAACTGGATGAACGCGAGCCCAGTTTGCTAACAACGTCATCTGGCTAGGTTTAGCGAGGAGGAAGGACATAATTACACTAGGTGTTAGTACTCCACCGTTGGTTGTAGCTGTCTGAGTTGCGTATTTCGAGTACTCAGTAGGAAAATTTGTGCAGTTTCTACATGGGTTAACCTCATTCAGAGAACTGTAAGATTAACTTTTTTCGTCTGCGTTCGTGTAAAAACCCACAATAAATTACGAAGATCCTTTTCATGAATCGGTAGTTATTTGTCTGCGTTGTTTTACGAGTCTGCACTAAAATATACCAGACTTTTGATTGCACATTCTACACTTGTACGAAATGGATAAATGTTGAAAAACAGCGGTAGAAATTTTCGATTTTGATGAAATGGCTCTGAGCGCTATGGGACTTAACATCTATGGTCATCAGTCCCCTAGAACTTAGAACTACTTAAACCTAACTAACCTAAGGACATCACACAACTCCCAGTCATCACGAGGCAGAGAAAATCCCTGACCCCGCCTGGAATCGAACCCGGGAACCCGGGCGCGGGAAGCGAGAACGCTACCGCACGACCACGAGCTGCGGACATTTTGATGAAAACCGAAGGGCAGTTGCAACAGTAATCCTCTTAGTCAAACCGTAATTACAACTTCATTTAGTTTTTTGGCGCAAGTGTGAAAGTGACTGCTAGACATCGTACAAACATTTACAATAGTTTGGTTGCACATTCACTTAACCGAATTGTTAACGCGCCTCCATAGCCGAAGTCGCACATTCACTTAACCGAATTGTTAACGCGCCTCCATAGCCGAAGTCGCGAACGCATGCCTGCGTGGAGGCACTAGACTCTGAGGTAAGCCGATTCGAATGCTCGTGGTGTAAGAAATTTTCGTCGTCAGTGTTTGGCCAGCAAGAGGAAGGAGAGAAGGCAGTATAAAATTTCATCACCGGTCTTTGCACCTTTTCCATGGATTAAATTCCAAATCTCCCCATACTGACTTATGACTGAGGACACGTGACCTTTTGATGGTGATCCGTTCGTAGCATGGGGACGTGAAAACTCTGCGGTTCCTCTGAGTCCTGTCCGAGAGGAGTAGGATACGTGCCGGCACCGGAGCTCACCCTCTCCTTTCTCTCATCTTAATCATGCAACACTGACATAGCACTAAACTATATAAGCATCCATTACACTTAACTAAAGTCTGAAATACACATGCCACACAACTTCCACATATCCGCAACGAAAAGGGCTGATACGCGCGGCGGAAGAATACTCTTTCCAACAGGCGCTGAACCCACCACGTGGGATATCCCACGCAACAGTGCCACACAACATTTAGCTTTTTCTCGAATTGTTTCATTCTTAAACTTACTTGAAGCAAGTGTATGATTAAAAACAAATAAATATGGCTGTTGATGAACGAGAATGGCATACTCAGTATATTTCTTGGGAAAATGGAAGTGCCCAAGGACGTTGTTGTTAGCTGTCAGGGGTGTACTCGTTATATATTCGTTTGAGTGAATTCTTTTACCGTAGCAGTACGACGTGCTGTTTATATCTGCAAAAAGGAGGTGGAAGAACATCTGTCAACAGGTCGCCTGTGCTGGAAAACGACTCGGGAGATAACAGTATCAACAGCCTTTTTTTTTACCGTTTTGGGCAAGGGCGATATTCCGGTATGGACTCTGTCAAAACACATTGTGTTTCTCGACAGCTGTCACCGGAAATGGTAGCAAAAACGGCGACTGGGCTGGGTTTGTGTTATTAAAGAGGCGGCGACTAGAAGTCACATATGGCGAGCGTAACGCACGTAATCCTTGTGACGCACTCGCGTGGTTGTCCGAATGAGTAGGCGCGCTTTTAGTTTCTATAAACTTACACACTGTTTACCAGACTGTCTGTTTTGTCCCGAGTTTTGTTGTATCCACATTTCTACTTAGCATTTGAGCCATGCTGGCTTCACAGACGCCACGACTGCTTCTGCAAGATGCCCGTGCTAAAAGCGACGTTGTTTCTGGGAGTCAGTACGATAACTTGTCATTTTACTTTGTCACGATGAATGTATCTCGAGGAGCAGCCAAACGACAGTCAGAGATTCTCTAGATGCCGTCAATATGAGACTAGGTGATGATTAGTATAAGTTTTCGAGTACATTAATGTAAAGGCTGTGACGTAACAACACCGACAAACTTGCAGACGTTCTAGAGGGCAGAAACCAATCGACGTAGAGCGGCAAAAATTTGGGGGCACACCCTTTCGGCAGCAAACTTATATTTGTACACCGACGGACCGCAAGAGCAACTTTTCGCCGTGGGCCTGACAGTGCTGGGAATATTAGATGACGTCGGTTGCGTCCACCATTTTCACAACAACAATGTAGAGAACGCTAAACGCGCTGGAGGCAGGGGAGGAAACGGACCAAGTCGTGTTGTCTGCTGGAGGGGTTTTCTAATGGTGACAGACCTCAGTCCCTCTAACTCCAAGGGCTTTATGTGTGGTCGATAGTACGCCTCAAGAGACTTCTGCAGGCGTCATTAGTTCCTGGGCGGTTCTTGAGAAAAATCGAAAAATGGTTTTTGCGTACAAAAAGCCACTCACGAATTCCAAGATGCTTCTGTACAGCAAATAGCTGAAATTTTTACTGTATATTTATAAGATTCCGACTTCGAACAGCCTTGAAAATTTTCTTGATACCTTTCCTCGTTTACGAAATGCAGAGATTCAAAGGTACCCTACTTGTTCACTTAATCTGGTGAAAGGCGAAATCTACATAATACACACATAAAAAAAAGTGTTGCTTCACCCAGGTTCCCAGAATTCCAGAAGGTAGACGTTGACTGTGGATATTGTATCACAGACACAGTCCTTGTGACTGTTCAGAGTTGTCACTAAACCCGCCCAAAGATGTAAACAATGTCTGTTAGACGGAGGTGGTCCGGCAGCCGATCAGTTCCAGTCACTCCACCAGGAAGGAGGTACACGGCTCGTTCTATCTGTAGTTCAACCATGCGTAGACGGCCAACACCGCGGTTCGACCACGTCCGCGTTGTTACTTTGTGCGAGTAAGGGCTCTCAACAAGGAAGTGTCCAGACGTCTCGGAGTGAACCAAAGCGATGTTGTTCGGACAGGGAGGAGATACAGAGAGATAGGAACTGTCGGTGACATGCCTCACCAAGGCTGCCTAAGGGCTACTACTGCAGTGGATGACCGCTACCTACGGATTATGTCTCAGAGGAACCCTGACAGCAACACCACCATGTTGAATAATGCTTTTCGTGCAGCCACAGGACGTCGTGTTACTACTCAAACTGTGCGCAAGCGCAACTTCACTTCCGACGTCCATGGCAAGGTCTATCTTTGCAACCACGACACCATGCAGCGCAGTACAGCTGGGCCCAATAACATGTCGAATGGATCGCTCAGGATTGGCATCACGGTCTCTTCACCGATGAGTGTCGCATATGCCTTCAACCAGACGATCTTCGGAGACATGTTTGGAGGCAACCCAGTCAGTCTGAACGTCTTAGACACATTGTCGAGCGAGTGCAGCAAGGCGGAGGTTCCCTGCTGTTTCGGGGTGGCATTATGTGGGGCCGACTTACGCCGCTGGTGGTCATGTAAGACGCGGTAACGGTTGTCCGACCGATAGTGCAACCACATCGGCAGCATAGTGGCGAGGCATTCGTCTTCATAGACGACAGTTCCCACCCCCATCGTGCACATATTGTGAATGACTTCCTTCAGGATAACGACATCGCTCGGCTAGAGTAGTCAGCATGTTCTCCAGACATGAACCCTATCGAACATGCCTGGGATAGACTGAAAAGGGCTATTTATGGACGACGTGAGTCAACAACCCTCTGAGGGATCTACGCTGAATCGCCACTGACGAGTGGAACAATCTGGACCAACAGTTCCTCGATGGACTTATGGATAGTGTCACGACAAATACAGGCATGCATCAATGCAAGAGGACGTACTACTGGGTATTAGAGGTACCGGTGTGTACAGCAATATGGACCACGACCTCTGAAGGTCTCGCTGTATGGTGGTACAACATGCAATGTGTGGTTTTCATGAGAAATAAAAAGGGCGAACATCATGTTTGTGTTGATCTCTATTCCAATTTTCTGTACAGGTTCCGGAACTCTTGGAACCGAGGTGATGCATAACTTTTTTTTTGATGCGTGTATATAACTGGAGCAAACTGCTCAAATTTTAACTGTATATTCTCTAGGCTTTTATCTAGAAGTTCCATCTTCACGTTTCCAAAAATATTTATTCGTTATCGAGAAACACCCATAGTTTTTGGGTACCAAAACCGAACCACTGTTTCAATGACTGCCATGCACAACAAATGGCTGTAATTTTTTCAAGATATTCCTAAGATCTAGATGTTGGACAATCTTGAACATTTTCTTGATGTCTTTTTCTGTTTTCGGAATACCGTGTTTCAAATTTAACCTACTTGTACACTTAAAATATGCACGTAGTAACTGGTGTGAGGCGAAAACAAAGTTTATAAAGTGACGTAGCACCGAAAAATATGCTGCAAATTGTTTCCGTTATAAGAAGGTTTCTGGAAACCCCATTTTGTAGCACTGAAGCATATATTAAATTTTTGTGCACGTCAAATCCGGTCTGCAGTGTAAAACTAGTTTTGCAATGTTTCAGTTGCAGATAAATAAACTATCAAACTTTTAGTGACCCATAAAGTTATTTTCCTACGAGTGAAATGCCTTGCTGTAGCAGGGAGACGAAGGGAATCAGCAGGAAATTACACGTATCTGAGTACAAAAGGAAAGGATTGCACCAGCTTTAAAAGATTACGAAATCTGAGGTACCAGATGTCTCATTGTATCTTCCTCAAAACCTTTAAAATTTTTCTCAAAAATTTTGATTGCGAACATATTCGTGCTTTTCTATGCTGAGAGAGAAAAAGATAAAGGCAGTGGGAAAGAGACGGAGAAGTAATAAATACTGGAAGGTAGTAGACAGTATTTGTGGTAGAGAGAGAGAGAGAGAGAGAGAGAGAGAGGGGGGGGGGGGGGGGGGGAAGGGACAAAGTGACAGTGGAACATAGTTCAAAATGACAGAATAGTGACTGAAAGACTGAATGAGGTAGTGCTAGTAGGAGAGGAATAAAGAGAAGAAGAATGGAATTGGGTGAATACCAGTCATAATGACAGACAATCTATGAAATTGACAACGATAAAGAGAGATGTAATGACAGTGAGAAGAATCAACAGCAGTGTGAAGGAATGAGTGAGATATTAGCAATAAGAGAGAGCAAGCGTGAGACAGGGACAGTAACAGTGATAGCGAGAGGAGACACTAGAAGTGTCACAGAACGAAGGAGAGTGTGGCTGTGAGATAAGAGACAGTGACAGTTATAGAGACACAAAGATGTGATGACAATGAATGAGTGAGTGAGAATGGGCAACTGGGAGTACTTTAGACACATTTTCAAACCTATTGTAACTTTTTTGTCGTTTGCATGTTTAACGTCAAAATTTAACACATTAATTAGTTTGCAAGTTTATCTCGGTTATTATTTCTCCTGTAGATACTCATAAGTTTTTGAAAGAAATAACAAATTTTAAGGGGACTGATGACCTCAGAAGTTAAGTCCCATAGTGCTCAGAGCCATTTGAACCGTTTTGAACAAATTTTAATTAACTTTCATTAAGCACCGTAAAAATATAGTTTTTCTTATTTCATATCGAGTACCGTGCGCCCAACGGTGGTTGCCTCCAAATAGACTGGATGGCATCGTAGACATTGGTATGAAACGTTACTACACACGTCGGTTTACATAATTAGGATGTAGTAGGACGTGTATCTCCGAGAAAGCGTAATTGAATATAGAAAACGGTGTGTGATATGTCAAAGCTATCTTCAAATGTTATGTTCAAAAACTGTCTGTAGTATTTCGTGTTTTTCATGGTCAGAAGTATAAATGTGTTTTGGTACTGATTTGTTATACTTTTTTCCATAATTTGCCATCATAATGAAATCGGACTGAAATTAAAAAATAACTCTGAAAATCATTCATGTGAAAACTTGACTAGTTAGGTTCGTGAGACACATGTGTACTACTTCACTGGTTTTGAAAATCGACCAGTTTAAAAGTTTATTGGAGCTGAAAGTGTGTTATTTATCAGAAAACGAGACAGTGTCTGACGTTTTACTTTCCAAATCTAAGTAAAAGAAATTCTCGCCATGAAAGGGTTAAAATAATAACCTTCTACGGTGTTCCTTTTCAGATCAACTCAAAGCTGGAATACGGGTGGGAGAGGGAGGGGTGGGGGGAGACAGAGCCGCGCTGTTCGTTTCCCTCGTGGTGGTCGTAAGCGCAGGCCAGGCTATAAACGGCCCGCGAGGACATCATGATGTCGGCTTCTGAGTGAAGTCCGTTGTGACGGCGTTTGGGCGTTGGATGTGACATCAGTTATATTGCGGAATCAGGAAATGGCACGCGTTACGACAGCGCCTACACACCGCCGCCGCTCTGGAATTCTCGGTTGGCTAGTGCGCCTTAAGGAGGGCACTCACCAACAACAGCTGGGACCAAGCAGCGACGGTCTCTCTGTTCTTCTAAGCATGTGCCTAAGCAGATGCAGACGCCTAAGCCAAACTTTGAGGACAAGTGAATGGAAAGATATTTTTACTTCTAAAATCGCTCTAGCAAGGCATTCTAATACTTCTAGTGTAAACGGGGCCGTAGTAAGGAAAAAAGACAGGAGTGTCCCTTCGACGACGAGGTCATTGGAGACGGATTAGGAGGTCAGAACGGGCAAGGATATAAAAAGAGATCGGTTTTATCCTTTCCACAAGAACATCCTGGCATTGGTCAAAAATGACTACGGTAAACGTAACCCGAAATGGCAGATAGCGGTTTGAACGCTGCTGTTTCCGATTGCGATCTCAGTGCCTTAATCCAATAACCTGCAACCATGTGTGAGACTCGTGGTCCGTTATTCGGCCCAAACGTGATTATCACGAGCGCGGCCTGTGGTAAGTTGGTCGGGCGAAATGTAAACGTCGCGGGAGTGGGTCGTGGTACATCGGTCGCGACTTGGGATGCGTCCACCACGCACACCGCAGACTAGGCTCGTGATATATTCTTCTCTCTTTGTATCACACTCAGTTACACGTCATTCTTGGCCACGTTCGCACGTCGAAATGTATGTTCTTATATATTAGGGGCGTTTCCCCACAAAATGTTTCAAAACGCAAATGAAGTGGTTACATTGAGCGCTATGTTGATATTTCTGCTGCCGACAGTGACAATAATGACATCATACGTCCTGCACGACAAAAATGCAAGCGATTAGTTATTGACAATGATGCAGCTGACGGAGATCAGCTACGTAGAGCCTGGATGTGGAAAGAAATAAGTAGTAGTCAAAAGATTTGGAACTGTGCAGTGATTACTGACGTGAAAGGGGCAACCGTGCGTCAAGCAGGAGTAAATAAAAGACAACTAGATATATTTAACATAGGATTTGATAACATGTTCGGGGAGAATATTGTAAACGAGACTAACCGGTACGCAGAACAAATACGAACCAATGCAAACAGAATATGAAGAATCGACAATAGGTTTCCTGTGGATTGTAATGAAATTAAAAGATACTTAGCATTATCGATAATAATGCCGCAGGTGAAAAAACCAAAATTCAACTAAATTGGTCGAAGGGAGTTATTAAAGAAACGCCCATATTTAGCAAAACAATGGCGCTAAAAATATATCTACAAATTACAAGATATTTGCACTTAGACGTCATTGGCACCCTGCCAATCTGGTTGCCAATACAGACAAACTGAGCAAAATAAGACCTGTGACCAGGTTCTATATTTGAATTAGAAAGTCAAAGAAATGTATACAATGAAACTGGACATTACTATCGATGAATAGCTCATGAAATAGAAGGAATGCATATCTTACAAACAGTTCAATCCACCAAAAAAAGGCACGATTCGGTATTACATACATTTTACAAATTGTGAGAGTCAGATTCAGGTCATTGCTGTGTCGTCACAACATATACAGCCATGATAAGATAAAGTGTGGTGACACCAAAAGACTATCACACTCGGTGTTGTGCTCAGGACAAACATTATACCTAGGTAATTAGCAATCTAGGCCAAAATTATCTATGACACTTTCACACAATTGTAAAACAAATGCTATTCGATTAGAAACAATACACCAAAAGAGTTCTGTAAAATAAAGTTACGGAAGAGGGAGTACAGAATGAGGAGCTGCAATCGAATACTCGCTTATAATGGAAAAATAGCGTGATGCTCATAGAAATGGTTACACAAGGATCTAATCGTACTTCTAAAACAAGTTGTGTCATTGGGTCCAATAAGAGAATGACTGTTATTGATCGACAAGACCAAGTACCAGTATGCTTCCCAAACATGAGAAAATATATGAAAGGATGTCGAAAAATTTTATCTGTTCGATGTCGATCTTCTCAATTTGTACACATATTGCAGTAAAATAAAAAAAAAAAACGGGAAAAACAGAGTTACATTGATTATAGGATTGAAATAGTCGTAACATTACTGAAGAATACAACAAAACCAGATTATATATAAAGGACGGGGACGAGTATCGTGCGGAGATTTATCAGAGAGACTACATGCGGAGCATTGGCTCTGTTTTCCTGTGCATATTGACCCAAGAGCATCAGAATCAAGATCATGAAAACTGTAAAGTTTGCACCAGAAATAAAAAAAAATATTGAAACAATGTGAGAGTGCAAAGTTCCATTAGATTTACCCACATGTTTCGAACGATACCACTCCCTTGAAGATCGCTGATTTGTGTTTTACTTTTTGTAAAAGTGTTAATTACTTGAACTACGAATGTATTCAGAAACTTAAGATAAATGGTATTGGTTTATATTGTACTGTACTGATTGATATTAAATTCTTTGTTGTATCTCTTGCACAGTTATTATTTGAGGCTGTAATCACTTATCAAATATGAAACTTCCTGGCAGATTAAAACTGTGTGCCGGACCGAGACTCGAACTCGGGACCTTTGCCTTTCGCGGGCAAGCGCTCTACCGACTGAGCTACCCAAACACGACTCACGCCCCGTCCTCACTGCTTTACTTCTGCCAGTACCTCGTCTCCTACCTTCCAAACTTTACAGAAGCTCTCCTGCGAACCATGCAGAACTAGCACTCCTGAAAGAAAGGATATTGCGGAGACATGGCTTAGCCACAGCCTGGGGGTTGTTTCTAGAATGAGATTTACACTCTACTGCGGAGTGTACGCTGATATGAAACTTCCTGGCAGATTAAAACTGTGTGCCGGACCGAGACTCGAACTCGGGACCTTTGCCTTTCGCGGGCAAGCGCTCTACCGACTGAGCTACCCAAACACGACTCACGCCCCGTCCTCACTGCTTTACTTCTGCCAGTACCTCGTCTCCTACCTTCCAAACTTTACAGAAGCTCTCCTGCGAACCATGCAGAACTAGCACTCCTGAAAGAAAGGATATTGCGGAGACATGGCTTAGCCACAGCCTGGGGGTTGTTTCTAGAATGAGATTTACACTCTACTGCGGAGTGTACGCTGATATGAAACTTCCTGGCAGATTAAAACTGTGTGCCGGACCGAGACTCGAACTCGGGACAATTAAACCAGTTGGATATTACACATGTACTTATTCCGTAAGTCGTGCTCGATTGGTGCAACATCGGACCGATTTGCTGTACCGTGGGATGGCTCGGAGGTTGGGCAGTCGTGTGAAAATTTTTTGTCAAGGCCGTTGGAACTTAAATCGTAGATTATGGGGTTAACCACTGTGCCACGAAGGTCTGTTTGGTAAGAGAGGAAATAGTAGCACGAACTCATAGGGCGGATGAACACGACTCCTGTTGGATTCGCTGTGGTCCTGTCTGCGTCCGATCAAAGACCAGCTCACTCGGGCTCTTACAAGCTGTACGATTTTACGTGAAATGTTGTAAACATTGGAACCTGACATAGTTCACGTCCACAAAGCTCGACACCATTGTCTCCAACACGCACAGTCTTAAGCGAGAGAAATGGAAGGTAAAATTTTGTAAATAGCAGTAAACGTGAACAGGATGAACCTCATTGATTCTATTTTTCAGCAGCAAAACTATTAAAGATGAAAGAACTAAATTCAAATAACACTCAGTAAAATACAAGAATAAGGGAAGCATCTCACCAGCTTCGGATCATTTACCTTGGAATGAGTAATATTTTTTAGAATTGCCTGCTCACAATACAGTATCGCGTAGAGCGACATTTCTGTATGACAGAGTGTCTTTTTGTACTTACAAGTGCGCATGTTGACGCTGCCCGACATCCTAAGCTATCCTCTTGCCACTGACGGATCGTCACCAAGTATTTCATATGCAGACTTACTGGGGTGATGTTTATCCAGCAACATTATGGAATAGTCTGATATTCTGGAACTGTACACCACCTACTGGACACCACTGCCAACGAAGTATTGTTTACCATAACGTGTTCTATCACGGCTACGCAGTAGGGTATTTAGAAGACGAGATTTTAAATATGTTCCGTATTAGTTTCCTTTACACGCTGTACGATATTTATCTGCAAATTTCGTGCCCCTGTAGGTGTTCCTTACGAATGAGGCAATACGAAATGTTGCCATCTGTCTGAACATGATTTGTTCGGCGCTTATTTACCGTAGATCATAGTGTTCTGATCTTGTAGAAGAACTCAAATAATATACGAAGCGAAAGTTTGGGGGACTAATAAATACAAGGAACAAAATCTCTCGTATTTGGCATGAGTAGCTGCATTCGCAACTGTTCCGTTGCTTTTGAAAATACGACTTGTTGGCATATTTAAAACCAGTTGGAGTCTTGGAATTAATGGAATTACACGGGGCATATACACTGAGAGCGAAACAAACCGGTACACCTGTTTAATATCGTGTAGGGCTCCCGCGAGCACGACGTGGCATGGACTCCACTAATGTCTGAAGTAGTGATGGAGAGAACTGGCTCCCTGAATCCTCAGGGCTGTCCATAAATCCGTAAGAGTACGAGGGCGTGGAGATCTCTTCTGAACAGAGTGTTGCAAGGCATCCCAAATAAGCTCAATAATGTTCATGTCTGGGGAGTTTGGTGGCCAGCGGAAGTGTTTAAACTCAGAAGAGTATTTCTGAAGCCACACTGTAGCAGTTCTGGACGTGTAGGGTGTCGCATTGTCCTGTTGCAATTGCCCAAGTCCGTCGGAATGTACAAAGCACTTGAATGGATTCAGGTGATCAGACAGGATGCTGAAGTGGGTGTCACCTGCCAGAGCCATATCTAGACCTATCAGGGATCCCACACCATACACAGCATCCACCACATTGAAGAGTCCCCTGCTGACATGCAGGCTCCATGGATTCATGAGATTGTCTCCATACCCATAAACGTCTATCCGCTCGATACAATTTGAAACGAGACTCGTCCGGCCAGGCAGCATGTTTCGAGTCATGAACAGTCCAGTGTCGGTATTGACGGGTCCAGGCTAGGCGTAAAGTTTTTTATCGTGCAGTCATCAAGGGTACACGAGTGGGCCTTCGGTTCCGAAAGCCCATATCGATGATGTTTCTTTGAATGGTTCGCACGCTGACACTTGTTGAAGGCCCAGCATTGAAATGTACAGCAATTTGCAGAAGAGTTGAACTTTTGTCACGTTGAACGATTCTCTTCAGTCGTCGTTGGACCCGTTCTCGCAGGATCATTTTCCGGCCGCAGCTATGTCGGAGATTTGATGTTTTACCGGATTCCTGATCTTCACTCGTGAAATGGTCGTACGGGAAAATACCCAGTTCATCGCTACCTCAGAGATGCTGTGTCCCATCGCTCGCGCCCCAACTGCACCACGTTCAAACTCATTTAAATGTTGATAACCTGCAATTGTAGCAGCAGTAACCGATCTAACATCTGCGCGAGACACTTGTCTTACATACGCAATGCCGACCACAACGCCGTATTCTGCCTGTTTTCATATATCGGTATTTGAATACGCATGCCTATACCAGTTTCTTTGGCGCGAATATGACACCTAGCGGAATGCTGGAAATTACGCGGTACAAGACAGGAGCAAATGAAATAATCACATTATCGGTGAGAAATGCAGGCATACATCGGCTCTGGGAAGAAGGAAAGGGGAGGGGATAGATTCGAAAGGGGATTGGAATTTGAAGACGATTCGTGAGATATCAGGGACCGTCTAAAAGCTTTGTCGTTGCTGGAGAAGCACTGCAAATAGCTGCTGAGTCGACCGGAACATGTGCCATTAGATGCGAGCACGCGAGGAATAGAAATATGAGTGCGTCATCGGTGGAGTGGCGTTGGCTGGCGCGGTGTTATACAGGTGATTCAACATGGCGGGAACCGTGCTGGGGCGGGCACTGCTCCACCGCCGACGCTTTGTGCAACCTGTTTTGTCCCTTCGCTAATTGCTCTAACTGAAAACAAGGCCCTGCTCACTTAGCTCGTTGTTCCACAACAGCCTCACATGCTCCGCTTTCTTGACGTTTTCAGGTGACTCTCTCCTGCAGCCTCTGACGCGGTAAACTAATAACGATTCGGTACGGTGCTTACGTCATCAGCAATTGTAGTCATGCTGGTGACATTTTATTGTACAGAAAGATGGTGCACGGGAGACGAATGTTAATACGCGTTACAAGCTTCCTCTTACTGCAACCTCAGCCTTGCAAGCATGGTGTGCCAAGAGGAATGGTCAGTTTTCAGAGGTGTCACAGACATGATGCTTCGAAGCAAAAAAGTCCAGTAAGCATGGACTATAAAATGCATACCTTAAGAGATATGAGCTCATTGTTCAATGGAGGAGATGTGTTTCACAGTAGCGAAGATGAGCAAGTGCTCACAGTGCTGAAGGTATGCCTTTTAGTACCCGTGTTTACTGGACGTTTTCCTGTTTCCACACCGCTACCTCTCAAAATGTGGAAAGCAAAGAACTTCCAGCAGAAGAGTTCTAATCTGCAGTATCGAAGACGAAAAGATTGCTGACAGATGTTAAGGTATGCACTGTAGAATCCACATTGACCAGACTACTTTGCTTTGAATCTTCGTTCCTGTCATGTCCCTGAGTATTGACCATTCCTCATGCGATTACCTGTATATTAATGCTAACTGAGTAAGTCGAGTACTGGAACTATATGATCCGGCTATATTTACCTGCTAAGCAAAAGAAACGTACTTAGTATGACTGCTATGTATTTTCAATTGATCTTCTTCTCTAAATACCGACTATCGTTGTTTAAGAGCAGTTATACGATATTATCACCTTACATCGTTATTGACCACATGCTGTGCTGGCTTTTGTTCGACTTACTATGCTCTGCAGATTTCTAAATGTCACCTTTATGTCGAGTCCTGTGCTGATTCAAGTTTAACTCTCATGTCAGATTGATGTGGCTGCGAATCCACTCATATTAGAAAAATTGATGTACGTATGTGCCAGACTTGGCACTCACATCTCCTAACGGCAGGTAACAATCGCTGTAAGCGTAAAAGCCACCTACCTATCGTAGTTCAGGAGATATAACGTTATAAATAAATGAGATGACCGAAAAAATGAATCATGCATGAAGTTCTAATACCAGAATGAGATTTTCACTCTGCAGCGGAGTGTGCGCTGATATGATATGTTTCCTTTCTTTCAGGAGTCCTAGTTGTGCTAGGTTCGCAGGAGACCTTCTGTAAAGTTTGGAAGGTAGGAGACGAGATACTGGCAGAAGTACAGCTGTGAGATCCGGGCGTGAGTCGTGCTTGGGTAGCTCAGTCGGTAGAGCACTTTCCCGCGAAAGGCAAAGGTCCCCTAGTTCGAGTCTCGGTCGAGCACACAGTTTTAATCTGTCAGGAAGTTTCAATTTCAAATACATTTATTCTTTGCAACTAAGACACTCCTACAATAGAGTCAACTTCAGGAAATCCATAATGCCTTGCAGGGCTTTTTGACAGCTTTCAACCGCGAAGCGTAAACGGATGTAGGCTGAAACAATACCCCTCTATAGAGCTTTGATGAGGCGCTGCCGTAGAGACGTTTACAAAATCAAATGGTTAAAATGGCTCTCAGTACTATGGGACTTAACATCTGAGGTCATCAGTCCCCTAGAACTTAGAACTACTTAAACATAACTAACCTAAAGACTTCACACACTTCCATGCCAGAGGCAGGATTCGAACCAGCGACCGTAGCAGCCGCGTGGTTTCGAATTGAAGCGCCTAGAACCGCTCGATCACAGCGGCCGGCCGAAGAGGTGCGTCGTGATGGGAACCAACGCTGAGGCAGTTCGGCACTGAGGCAATCACGAATGTCTGACAGTAAATGTGGTCGAGCGCCATCTTGTTGCAAAACGAAATTTCTACTGTCTGCTGTAATTTTGGCATAAAAGATTGCTAAAATATGTCCAGCTACACGAAATCAGTCGCAGATTTATGGGTAAAGAAAATTGGTCCGTACTTTTGAAGAGCATTGGCGCAGAAGATGTTAACTTTAGCTGAACCACGAATGCGTTTGACAATCTGGTGTGCGTGTTCTATGTCCCAAAGACGCAGATTATGACAATTCATCTTTCCGGACACGTGATACATGGCTTCACAACTAAAAACCAGCTTTTGTGAAGAGCCGTCTTCTCGCAGTAACTGCCGCGGGTCATTGCAAAAACTCATGATAGTGTCCCAAGTAGTCAGCACATCTAACAACGTCAGCCGGTATGGTTTACATGCAGACGTCTGTGTACAATGCACCTACGTTTGACTGCGGTATCTAGAGTTTCTGTTCGCAAGTGTGTAACGTAGCAAGTTATTACGAAATAACATTCGATGCAGTAAGGCACGTAGCCGTGTAGCAGGGTGGTTTCAGGATGGCTTCGTTTTTTCTTCGCTCTGACTCACAGCGCAGCTGACGCTACCAGCCGTGAGAACGGTCTTAAGTAACATTGTCGGTATGCAAATTCATACCCCCTACGAATCTAAATAAACCATAGTAAACATCATCCGATCTTGTTCAAACTTGGTACACAATCTTTTGTTATTAAGGAAAGGAACCTGTCAGAATCTCAGATTTTATCTATCATAGTTACAGAGATAGGGAAAATCACTTAAATATCCTAAAAGCGATTCTTATGTTTCAAAACTCAGTTAGGAACAATAACCAAATGTCTTTTATTATCATCTGAAGTCATAACAAATCTCACAGTATCTAAAATATCTAAATTGGAATTTTCTTTTCAAAACTT
Source organism: Schistocerca gregaria (assembly GCF_023897955.1). Lineage (NCBI taxonomy): Eukaryota > Metazoa > Arthropoda > Insecta > Orthoptera > Acrididae > Schistocerca > Schistocerca gregaria. The sequence continues at coordinate 434,880,709 of NC_064921.1, forward strand.
TAATCACTCTACGTTACGTAGTATAAAAATCATTATTTGTTTATAATTTTTTGTTGTGTGAGTACGTGGAAATGAATCAGAGAATGTATGTGGGAAATACGTTAAAACTTGATGTCATTTTGTGTAAAACCTTATAAAATTGAACCGTGGGAAAATTGTGTTGCAACCGTGATGCTGTTGACGTATGTCGATGTGTGCTTGCTTTTGTAAGAGAGTAGCCAGAATAAAAGTCTGAAGCGGAAAAGGTTTCTATATTAATTTAAAGAATATTTTGCATTTCGTTCTATTTTATTAAACAGTATATTAGAAATTGAAATTTTAATGACGTAAATGACTATTTGATTAGTGATTGGCTAAGGAAAGTTTTGTCGCGAGAATGATCTTGGAGAATCATTATGCTAGTCATTCAGATCAATCAATAGCCAATCAGAATTAGGCAGTTCCCGCACGCAGAGAGGTGGATGGGCAGAGAGGAGAGGAGTATCGATGAGAGTTGCTCGCTAGCCTGCTTCGGGGTGACACCATGCTAGGTATCTCCGTGAAAATAATATGTAAAATGAACTAGTGAGTTAACTGCGTTTAAAACGTGTCTTGACTAAGGCGGCGTAATTTACGAAAATTTTGAGGAAAGTTTGATGTTTCTGAAAAAAATAGTTGAAGTTTTATAAGCGTGTGATCTTTTGGTCGTAGAGACAATTTCGCGTGGCATATTCCGTGTTCATTATGGAATACTTTGGTGAGCACTTCTGATATAGAAGGCCACTGAAACCACCGGATGATCAACTCGCTAATAGTGATGGGTCAGTGACTATTAGGTTAGGTTAGGGTAGGTTGTTGGGGGAGGAGACCAGACAGCGAGGACCATCGGTCTCATCGGATTAGGGAATTAGGGAAGGACGGGGAAGGAAGTCGGCCGTGCCCTGTCAAAGGAACCATCCCGGCATTTGCCTGGAGCGATTTAGGGAAATCACGGAGCACACAAATCAGGATGGCCGGACGCGGGACTGGACCGTCGTCCTCCCGAATCCGAGTCCAGTGTGCTATCCACTGCGCCACCTCGCTCGGTTTCGGCTAATTAAATGACACAAAATGCAAGCATCGCTCCATTATATACCATGATCTAACACTTGTGTGCGATGCCACGGCGCATAGTACGAATTGAAACTGGAGACATGCTCTGACCACTGGTATGTGTGTCTACTTGTTTTATGTCGTCCTGTTTTAGTGCAGTTGTCTTCTGAAACCGCAGAGGTATTTGAGAATAACCTTGCATTATTATTATTATTATTATTATTATTATTACTATTATTGTAGCACTAATTCTGCCGTTCAGTGAGTCTTAGATAAATAAAGATTTTCGTGAATTGTGGCATAAAACAATCTTTAGAAGAACTGCATTAAGTATCCCAAAATAATTTACAGTAATTTGCCGAGCCGCGGCACGTAAGTGCTTTTGTTCGATTCCCCTTCATGTCCAGGCGTCCGTAGAGCGTGTGGCTTGAGTGTTCTGTCACGGTCAGACCCGACCCAGTTTCTCGGGTGGTCCATTCAGTCGCTAGCGTGAGCAGCGTTTTACGGCGTGTTAGGCCGCTGCTGCAAAATAACACCCACTTCCTGTACGCCACCACCGTGGCCCACAGCCCGGGCCAGACGCGTACATTGTTTTTCTTTCTGCGTACTTGTGTCCGTATGTCGAAAAATTAAGACGAGGACACGGATGATGAACCGAACATTTAAGAAAGTGGAGGCTACAACTAGGGGCCGGGACGTTAAAAAAGAGGACTCCTTAACCGTGCAAGTTCATTTAGCGCGAACACTATTTGAGCTGACATTAGGGAGAACCGTTTTCCTTTTCTTTAGGGGAGCTGTTGAAGACAAACAGCTTCTGAATCCCTCGCTTGCCGACTAAACTCCTCCGCAGCCTGACATCCTAAGAAACGTCGGCACCAGACCTAGATGGAGTCATGTCGAATCCGGATGAAGGAAGAAATTTTCTCTACCAGCATTTTGGTGTGCAAGAGTTAAAGAGCTGCTATTGTACTGTTCCTGATTTTCAGATTGTGCAGAATCGTCCAAATTAAAACCCAAACCTTTCCCCAAAGTAATGTCGAGTGAGAGTATTTGACACTGCTGTCCATTTACCGGGACTGAGCAACGCGGCAGGACAGTAAAGATACTGAGTTCGAATTCGGCAGTGTGGGCATTCTAATCCTCGTTCAGCCGTCCACATTTCGGACTTAACCAACTGACTGAAGCCAATCACTGTATATTTTCAGACCAGAACAGATTTCGTGTCTGATCCTTACGCATTGCGTATTTTCGCTTCAACTGTCTTAGTTGTCGACGGAACGTTAGGCACCAATCTTTCCGCTTTCCGTTAGTTCGAAATGTAGATTTAACTCAGGTGTCCCTTCCCAGAAATTAGGCAGGAGGGGTCGTGCGCAGTGACTGGGCTCCACCCTCTCGTCGTCGTTTCAGTTCCACCATTATCCATAACAAGAAAACCGTATGAGGTGGTTAATATGTTTGACTCGAATTCGGCGGGACCTGGGTTAAAAATCCCAGTCCAGACCCCCTGATTTAGGCTTTTCGTGATATTTACTTAAAGAAAATACTGAGTCTGTTGTTTTTAAAAGGCCACTACTGACTTCCTTTCCCAGCCTTGCCCTTTCAGTGCTTGTCCTCCAATGACATAATCGTCGACGGGACCGTAAAACCTAGACTTTCATAACAACGAAAACAAAGCAAGGACTGTAATTCCCGAGAAGCCACCATGTGGTGCAAACGAGATAGGCACATGTTTAGCACACTACACCGAGGGAAGTGTGGTCGTGATGGTATAGTGGGTAGGAGCAGTAGAACCCGGCTCTGGAAGCGCAAGTTAAGTTTCGAATACGAGCGTGGATTTTTTCCTCTTTTAAACCGTTCCAGACGGACCTAGGTTCACTCTGTGTATTAAATGACACTGGTGTTGTTTCCCCGGTGTAAAAGGCGGCTGGGGGTACGAGACCACCACCCTCGCTCTCCTAGTCCTACGGCAGAGAAAGGCTGCACTCTACCTGCCAGATGACATTCTAAGCTATAGTGACTAAGTAAAAGAGAACTCCCCATTTGTTGCTATTGTAGAAAATAAATAAGGCGAGAAACAAGGTAGTGAAATCTTGGTACTTTTCGAGTCCTCGTGCTTCTAAGATACATAAATTTCTACTAAGAAATGGATATTTCCATCGTTGTTTCTGAACAAAGTTTTGTCGGTTATTTTCCGAACGCGTTTAACTAAAAAGGAACAGCAGCAAAATGAGCTGCAGTTTCTATGTGGTCTGGAACAAGTTTCAGTTGGGTCTGAGATGTGTATAACCGGATGAGTTCATTCTAGGTTAGAAATCAGAGCCGTTCGACTTAGAAGCTGAATACAACGGTTATGGTTGGAGCTACGTCGCCTGTAGCCTGCCGTGCATCACGAACTGCGGAGTGAGCTGGAGTCGCGGTGATCAAGAAATTCCAGAAGAACGCACAGCAGCTGTTGCTCCGGCGGCAGTCTGACTCATACTCGTAAAACTGTGAAAACAAACGCTCTTGCTCTCGAGCTCATGTCCCGCCGCGAGGCCAGTAGAGGAGATGTACACGTTCACTCCTCAAGGCAGTGTTGTGATGGACTCTGAAGCCTAAGTTGTTAGCCTAAGTTAGGCTCTTGCCAACATAGGGGTACTCATACATGTGAGCAGTTGCGAAATAGAAAACTGTTTCAAGAGATACCTGAGAAGTGCGCGAAGATGTGTCACAAAGCTTACATGACCGCTTTTTAACTAACGGGAAAACAGTATGGCCAACGGCAAACAGCAAGTCAAGGGACAAGTATTGCGTTCAGGAGGACCAAGGTTCAAATCTACTAGTGGCTGACCATCAGTTCAATGAATAGCAGGATGATTCATTTTATGAGGCCAAGGGGAGTTTCTTTCCGCACCCTTGTGCAAGTGAACTAGTACAATCATCTCAAATGCAACACGTGTTAACACTAATACTGCGTTGATACGGCGAGTAGTTGTTTACCAGTGGCCAAATTTTTTGAAGGCGAAGATCAAAGAAACTTAAATGCACTGTAGCTTTACACGAGTTGTTAAATACCTCACATTGGGTGTCGCGGCAAGCTTGTCGTCATTAGAATAAAATATAAGTATAGAGACGACAAGCGTTCGACCGCTTTAATTTTATAAAGGGGCATTTATTCACTAAGAGACATAGTGAATTTTGGCCGGCTAAAAGTAATAAAGACAAAATAACTCTACTCCAATGACAAAATTAAATTTAACGAAAAATTTGTTTCAACAGTAATCTTTAAGCACGGAAATTTGAGAGGTGATACTTTTCTTCCAGGAGAAGGCATGAAAAGAGAAAAATCGTAGAGAGACAAGTAGATACCACATCCTGAGACACAAAAAAATCTTAATCATCTACCAAATGCTACAAAATATGTTTCTGAGACGGATTCAGGGGTTCAAATTCGTGGCAAATAAAATCCCTCTCGGTGTTGTAGCCACTTCAGCATTTTTCGTAAGCTATAAATTTTGCTGGGTATAACTTGCAAAACGCGGTTAGAAACGAGTGCGGCAATAAGGAAGAAAATAAATTCCATCATTTTTTCCCAGTGACGTACAGTGCAAATACCCAAAATATCGTTCCTAGACATAATGGAAGCCCTAGAGATTGTTGATGTGACACTCAGTGACAACTGATGGAGGAAATTATTATAAATGCTGCTGACTTCAGCAGTAAAAATGGGTTATAGAAATATCGGCAATATTTGGAACATTCGCTGTAATTTTGAATATGTTTTGTAACTAAAATACATATTTAGAAACACAAGACTGAGTCAGTGCACTACAGCGGCCAGACCAGGATGTCCATATACCAGCGAGTACTTTACACTGTACAGTATATAGTCGTAGTGTATCCAGAACTTGAAACATCAGAAAGAAGCGCTGCAAGAGACGTAATGGGTGCAATAGAGACGGAAGACGGCGGGGGAAGTATAAGTAATCAGAAAATTTAGTTAAGCATACAGAAAAATAGGACATAATGAAGATGGACAATTTTTCGCTATCGTTGTAGACTGTGCGAGGAGACAGCAACGAAACAAGTAGTTGACTGTATTTATAAAAAATGAAATAGTATCTTGGTTAAGAGCAGAAAGAAAGAAGTAACCGAATTGAAAAGATATTCTAAAATCGAAATTGAGAAATAATGTTTCAAGAATCAAGTATTAGATGACAACAAAAAATGGTTCAAATGGCTCTGAGCACTATGGGACTCAACTGCTGTGGTCATCAGTCCCCTAGAACTTAGAACTACTTAAACCTAACTAACCTAAGGACATCACACACATCCATGCCCGAGGCAGGATTCGAACCTGCGACCGTAGCAGTCGCACGGCTCCGGACTGCGCGCCTAGAACCGCGAGACCACCGCGGCCGGCAGATGACAACAGAAAGAAAACGGTAAAGCTAGAAGAAGGTGAAATAATAGTGGGAAAGCAGAAAACAGGAAGATGGGGTAATGAAATTAGGTTATGATTGTTGTCGGTTAGTGCGAAACGAATAAATAAATACACATCCTATACCTAGCAAGAGGCTGTCAGGACATGGGAATGAGGACGTGTGACACTTCCTCGGTGACGGCTCGCTCTTTGCACAGTGGTTAACAGATCCAGTGCGCCACACACGGATGCAGCAACGCCCTTCTCAGCAGGCGGCGATGGATTCGGGGAGAATGAACTCGTCGCGTACTCACCAGCTGCATCACCTTGATGGAGACGCGGAAGGCGGTGTTGAGAGACATGGTCGCCGCGGTGCCGTCGCCACAGAGCCCAGAGCCGAACTGCGGCAGGGGCGTGCGTCGGCGGCCATAAAAGAGCGCTCGGCGGCGCGTCCTTGCCGCCGCCGGCGCGTCCCGCCAGGGGGGCGTCGCTTACTCACCGCGGCCGCCAGAGGCGCGGCGTGCTTTTCCAGCGCTTTTTGGCAGAAATCCGCTAAACGCCACCCAAAGACCCCTCATAGCTACTCGCCACAATTGGACGACTGTCAGGAGCAGCGAACTTTCCGTAAACGCAGTCACTGTTTGGGGTCGCCGTCGCACTCCCGCACCGTACTCGACACTTGGCGGGCTCAATTTGTCTTTTATCGTCACATGCTAGGGTAGAATCCAAGTCCACCGACAAATTTTCCTGCGCTTTGAAACTTCTAGGCAGATTGATAGTGTGTGCCTGGCCGGGGACTCGAACCTGGGGTCTTTACTTTTCGCAGGCTGACGTAGGCAAGCACCACTCACTACGCTATTGTTGTGGTCTTTAGTACGAAGAGCACTTTGATACACCTCTCCACCCCTGTATAACCTGTGCAAGCCTCTTCATCTTCGAATAACTTGGTCTTTCTCTAGATTTTTTATCCCATCTTTTCCCCCTCTTATAATGCATGTCGGTAACAGTTATGTTCTTATGAGCCAAAAGTTACGTCCTCGCTGATAATGATAAATACATCGAAGACGAATGAATGAATGCAGAATGTGTGTGAAATCTTATAGGACTTAACTGCTTAGGTCGTCAGTCCCTAAGCTTACACACTACTTAACCGAAATTATCCTAAGGACAAACACACACACCCATGCCCAAGGGAGGGCTCGAACCTCCGCCGGGACCAGCCGCCCAGTATACGACTGCAGCGCCTAAGACCGCTCGGCTAATCCCGCGTGGCATCGAAGACGAGAAAAGGGATTTGTTGCCTTAGGAATTTGGCCAGGTAAGAGAAGGATTAACTGATACAAGTACAGTCGGTTGGGGTGGCCGAGCGGTTCTAGGCGCTACAGTGTGGAACCGCGCGACCGCTACAGTCGCAGGTTCGAATCCTGCCTCGGGCATGGCTGTATGTGATGTCCTTAGGTTAGTTAGGTTTAAGTAGTTCTAAGTTCTAGGGGACTAATGACCTCAGATGTTGAGTCCCATAGTGCTCAGAGTCATTTGAATTTTCGTTTCCCTTTCCAAATTTCACTTTGGTTTCCTTAGCATCTTGCTCAATACACAGACTGACTGCGGATGGGCAATAACCCGGTCTTACTACCTTCTCAAATACTGCTTCCCTTTCATGTTATCCACTGTTAGAATTGCTGGACTCGCATTCAAGAGGACGACGGTTCAAACCCGTGTCCGGTCATCCTGTTTTAGGTTTTCCGTGATTTCCCTAAATCGCTTCAGGTAAATGCCGCGATGGTTCCTCTGACAGGGCACGGCCGACTTCCTTCCCCATCCTTCCTCAATCCGAGTTTTTGCTCCGTCTCTAATGACCTCGATGTCGACGGAACGTTACACACAAATCTCCTCCTACCCCTCCACTGTTAGAATTGCTGACTGATTTCTGTAAATGTTGTAAATAAAGTTTTGCTCCGTATATTTTATTCCAGAATTTCAAAGTGTGTGTCAACATCGTCAAATATCTTTCTCTAAATCCCTACTTGCTATAAACATAGGTTTGGGTTTCTTCGACATTACTTCGAAGGTAAGACGCGTGTCATCGAGGGACTTCCACTGAAATACATATTATGGTATGTAAATTCATCTTCAGAAGTATCCATTTGCTTTTGTCTATCACCCCTTTTTAAATTTCTTTTATTAAGACATCAGTAGTTCTACTAGTGCAGTGCTGCTCAGCGTTTCCTTAGATCTTGCACCGAAATTTTTGCTTTTACGTATCTTGTAAACTTACCAGTTTCGACAACCTGTATTATGTATGAAGACCACATAGGAAAAAACAATAGTGCGTTTTGTCATTCATTGTTTGTCTGATTGTATACCTTTCGCTACGTGTATTTCAGTGCTCAAATGCATTATTGATCAAAGATGTTACAAAAATATTGACTGTGTTAATATAATTGAACAGGAGAGAAAGGAGGGGGTCCAGCTCTCTCTAGGGGGAGAACAGGCACGTCCGTAAACTACGCTCTGCATAGTACTAACAGTTTTTTTTTTAAATTTTAGTTGGCCGACGTGCTCTTATTTGTTATACAGACACCTGTTTTGTTTTTTCCTCTTGCGTCGTATCCTTAACCAGACGTTCAGTTTCATTTGTTTATTATTTTGCGAACCGTCCTGATCCGTGCAGACGACCATGAATAACTTCCCAAATGCCAACAAAACAGGAAAGAAGGTTTGCAGATGAAGAGGACAAAACACACCAAGAATAATAATTTCGGATCTGCGCTGTAACTTTAGAAAGTAATGCGGAAAGCAGAATGAAAGCCTAACAGTTTAAGCGCCATTACCGTATCAGTAATTTATTCTCTTCACTACCACATAGTGCTTCCTGTATTAAGAGGTAGAAAATACAGGGTATATCAAGAAGAATCATCAGATTTTACATGTCTGTATATCTGAAACTAATGAACATATACAGTGAATTTTGTTTTTGATGAACAAGAAACACAAAAAGTTTTTTTTCATACGTTTTCATAGGCGTTTAGTATGCCCCCTTTCAGATGCACGGCATATGTCAATGCGGTATTCAGATTGTTCCCACACTGCAGCGAGCATGTCTTGAGTTACAGCTTCCACAGCTGCTGTTACGCGATGCCTCAGTTCACTCATTGTTGTTGGCAACGGAGGCACATAAACAAGAGTCTTTTTTTTTTATTATTAAGCCCCACGAGAAAGAATCACATACAGATAGGTGCAGCGACCTTGGAGGCCAGTAATGTAAAGGTGAATCAGTGCGACCGATCCATCGTTCAGTAATCCTTGGATTTAAAAATTTCCTCACTTCCAGATGCCAGTGTGGCGCTGCCCCATCCTTTTGGTAAATGAAATCGTTCGAATCAGTCTCCAAATGTGGGAAAAGAAATTTCTCAAGCATATCGAGATACGTGCTTCCTGTAACAATGTTCTCGCAAAGGAAGATTGACCGTACACCTTTCCCCGTGAAACTGCACAAAACACATTAAATTTTGGAGAGTCCCTCTAATGTTGTACAACTTCATGTGGTTGTCCCGTACTTCATATTATCATATTATGACGGTTCACCTTCCCATTTAAATGGAATGTTGCCTCGCCACTAAACACTAAACGTGGAAGAAAACTGTCATCCTGTCTCGCCAAGAACGAAATTACAGAACTCCGCACGTTGTTGTTTGTCACCTTCACGAAGAGCTTGCAGTAGCTGAATTTCTTGTGTAAACGTGGACGCAACAAAGGCTATACGGACATCGGGGGCATGCTGAGCTGTCGAGCTGCACGACGAACGGATTTTTGCGGAGTCCTTGTGAAACTATGGCGGATGCGTTCGACGTCTGTGTCAGACTCTCGGGGACGGCCCGGCGATTTGCCTTTACGCAGACAATACGCTTGTCGGAATTGATCGACATCGTCTAATGCTCTGTGCTGTAGGAGGATCGACAACATACGTAGTACGAAAGCCACGCCGAGCAGTTATTTCTGACCCGCACTGCGCTTTCTGTTGTCCCGACATCATTTTGTACTAGAACTGAAGTGGTCGCACATTGCTGCTACCGAGCAGGAACCATGTAAAACTCGAGAGTTTGCTCTTTCCAACAGTACGTTGTTCACGCACGTATCTCAAATAACATAATAGTTACGATTTTTTAAAAATAGGATGATTCTTTTCAATACACCATGTATAATGTTGAGTGAATTTCCAATAAGCAAGGAAGTGAATTCTATGCATATTTTTGCAAATATATAAAAACCTAGAACGAACTGAGTGTGTTTTTGTACATATGATTTGGTATTACCTCGTTCTCCCGTGAGCAGAATAATGTTACAATGTGTTTTATATTTATTATAAAAAGTGCTCGTATAACTAATAGAAGGTGTCCTATTACCTCCCCCCCCCCTCCAGATATATACTACTAAGAATTAAATATAGTTCGAGGGTCTGAATTTGAATAATGTTTGAAGTATTACTGTTTCATTTTTCCACATTGCTCTCTGAACAATTTACTCGCGTGGACTTACCTCCAGTTTCCCCTGTAGTCTTCAGAATCTGATGCACGTTTTTTGTTCTCCGCTCCTCATTACAATATGAGTATGGCTGAACGTCCGCTGCATGTGGATAAATCTCCGTCAGTATATGAATTTCATTAGTTGCAATGAAATGAAATGAATTGATTGGTGGGGGTGGAATCAATGACTATGCAATGACATAAAATGACAGCAGGGAAAACCATTAGGGTATGCTGAACGTGCAGTGTAATGAATATATTATGAAAAGTGAAATTTTGTGCGAACTTGGAACTCGAACCCGGATTTGCTGCTTATCTTAATCACTCGCCTTAATCAATATATAATCTGCGTACGCCTCCAGGTCTGGCTCAAACTTTCGTTTCACTGACGGTTTCAATTCCACCTATAATTTCCAGACAGCACTAGCAGCTTCATCCGTTACATTTCAGTACATTTAATTAATCTCATATATATGATGCAGTGTAAGTCGCTGAATCCAGGTTCAAGTCCCGGTGCAAATTCAGTTGTCACTACATATTCGCCACCGTAAACTGTGTGATGTATGGTGCATGATGTAACAATACTATTTCCTTCTCCTGTTCCATTCGCGAGCGTTGCAGGGAAATAACGGTCGTTGGCACTTCTCTTAGTGAGCCGTATATTCTCTAATTTTGCTATCACGGTTATAATGTGAATTGTGTGGGGATAGTAGACTGTTTCTTGACACTCCTTGGAACATATGCTTTCAGAATTCGAAATATAAGCTTTTTTGTAACAGGTAACACCTTGTTATTAGGTCGCATTTTTCGCGCCTTTTTATGACACACTCACGCTATCAGCAAGAACCAACCGCGTGTTGCGCAGCTCCTTTTGAATCTTCTCCCTCCCTCCCTCCCTCTCCCCCTCCCCCTCCCCCTCCCTCCTTCCCTCTGTGTGTGTAATCCATTTGGTCTGATACTAACGAACAATACTGTAGAGGGTCTTTTTCCTGTACGCATTACACTTATTTAGTATACCTCCACAGAAACCAAGTCTGACATCTACTTTCCTCACAAACGAGCCGTAACTTCAAGAATGCCTTGGGGAAGTTTGTTGGGATTGTTGCTATTTTTGTTGCATATTAATGCCCGGACACACAATACAGGGTGTTTCAAAATGAATATACGGGCCTTAAGGCTTCGTAGCATTTATTACATTCAACTTACAATCATAAATAATACATCAAATCAAAGAGTACCTCAAACAGTTTTGTTTGTGTGCACCTGTGCGCAAAGGGGAGAGTATGGAACGACCAAGAGTGACTGAATAATGTGTTGAACGAATGAGAGTCTTTCATGCGCAGCCCCAAGAAATAAATTCAGTAGACTAGTCTTTAACAGTTCCAGAACAAACACCACGCATATCCAGCAGCTGTGAAACACTATACGTAAATTGAAGGGGAATCACTGCTATCAACTGCAGCGGGACATTAAGCGGTATCAGCGGCGACGAGCCAAAATTTGTGCCGGACCAGGATTCGAGCCCGGGATCTCCTGCTTACTAGGCACTTTTTTTAAAAAAATCTCATTTTGTTCGCTTTTGTTCGTTGCATCTGCTCGGGGCGGACGTCGTAAGACATCCATTGAAGTTCGTTGTTGATCGATGAGCTCAGTTTTTTTTGTATTTCAGAGGGCACGTAACCCTCTGACCGAACACGCTGAGCTACCGTGCCGGCATACGTCCGTTGACCACTGCGCCACGCGGGACACAGCGTTATCGCAACTGCACAGACTGTTCTCGGTACGCCTCACGGCCGATCCACACTGTCATCGAGCGCCATCTATCCGCAGTCCTTGTCCATTACAGTCCTGTTTGCTACTTACAGACTGCCACAGCCGGTCGGACGCTTTTGTGCATTCGCAGCCGGCCGCGGTGGTCTAGCGGTTCTAGGCGCTCAGTCCGGAACCGCGCGGCTGCTACGGTCGCAGTTTCGAATCCTGCCTCGGGCATGGATGCGTGTGGTGTCCTTAGGTTCGTTAGGTTTAAGTAGTTCTAAGTTCTAGGGGACTGATGACCACAGATGTTAAGACCCATAGTGCTCAGAGCCATTTGAACCTTTTTTTTTTTTTTTTTTTTTGCATTCGCACGTCCTTATCGTGTACAGTTGTTACAAGCTTTAAAATCTACAAATTACGGGTTACGTGCCGAAGTTGCAAACGAAATGTTGCAGCATGACGATGAAGATTTTCTGGGCCTCGTCGTCTTCAGTGATGAATCGACATTTCAACTAAGTGGGAAGGCGATCACACATGATGTGCTCATATGGGTGCCAGGAAATCGCTGCGAGATGGTTCAGGTGCAACGAGGCTCGACAAAACTGAATGTCTTTTTTCTTGTGCCATACCCCGGCGGAAAATATGTGGGCTTTTGTTTGTCGCTGAAGCAACTGTAACTAGTGTTTCTTACCGTGATGCGCTACACGATGGGCCCTTTCTAAGTTGGTGAAACCTGAACCGCAGAACAGGACTGTATATGGCAGCAAGATGATGCGCCCCCTCACTGGCACGACTCAGTACGCGATTGCGAAAACGACGTTGTACCCGACAGCTGGACTGGTTGTTTTGCGTGACCTCCATGTTCACACACGATCTGAAGCCATACAATTTTTATCTTCGGGAGTATACAAGGGGTAATGATTTATATGTGCCCCCGCTACCGGCTGGTCTACTCAGTTTTAGAAGCAGCATTGTTGCAACGATTACTCCTGACAAACTGACCAAAGTTTTGAAGAAATCGATGCCTGACGGTGATGATGACATTGGACACTTCTTCGAAAAACTGTTTGAGTTGCTCTTTCATTTGATGGAGTATTTGTAATAGTAATTTGAATCTGGTAATTGCCAAAAAGCCATAAAACCAGTATATTCAATTTTAAACAATCTGTATATGACGTCCGCAGTTCGTGGTCTTGGGGTAGCGTTCTCGCTTCTCGCGCACGGGGTCCTGGGTTCGATTCTCGGCGGGGTGTTGTTGTGTCGTCTTCATCATTATTTATTACCATTACGGTCGGAGGAAGGCAATGGCGTTGCCTAGTACAGCGGTGCGGGTCTCCGATCGTTCCCTACGCTACTCCGAGTATGGTTCAAGTGGCTCTGAGCACTATGGTACTTAACTTCTAAAGTCATCAGTCCCCTAGAACTTAGAATTACTTAAACCTAACTAACCTAAGGACATCACACACATCCATGCCCGAGGCAGGATTCGAACCTGCGGCCGTAGCGCTCGCGCGGTTCCAGACTGTAGCGCCTAGAACTGCTCGGTCAGCACGGCCGGCTAGGTGCTTGAAGACAGACGCAAACTATTCCTTGAAAACGTACTCATAGAGTTTCAGGAGCTAGCTTTAAGAGAGGGAGCTAGGAATATACTACAGCTCCCTACTTTTCGCTCTCGTAAGCGTCGCAAAGACACAGATAGCAAAGAGGCATTTTTGCGAAAATTCTTCCCGCGCTCCATATGCAAATAGAATGGGGAAAAAATCCTTATAAGTGGTGTAATGGAAAGTACTGTCTGCCAGACACTTCACAGTGGTATGAAGGCTGTAGATGTAGATGTAGCTTTGTACCATCGTTAGACACTATATAATTGCGAATGGATTACAGCGGCAATCACTTGCAGTAATAACATCTCGTTCGTGTCACTTTTCCGAACATCTTCGAGTAAGCGGTCTATATGTTTCATCGACAATATATAGGAGTAGAAATAGATTTTCTGCATATTCTATTTTTGTTTTTATGCGTGTCGCTGTACAGTCAGTCAATTTTCCTACTTAGATGATTGTAAGGGACTTCGCTGGGTGTCTGCGATCGTAGAATTGAATCTTACCTTCGGTGTGATTATCTTGTTTTGATGGTATATGCACGTGATTTTAATTTCGTTTTCCGACCTGACCTTCGAAACAGATTTGGATCTCAATGTTGATCAGAAACAATCAGTATGTGTCTTTAAAAAGATGACTGTCGGTGATCAGCTGTTGGGAGATCCATGTGTAGGATGGCGAAAGTAGCTGCATCGCAGTAGAATAGCCTCTGTGTTAATTTTTTTTTCGAAACTGAGAATCCAACACAAACATAACCTTACGAAATTCACAAATGGTGCTGTCTGCGTCGCTACCGAACAGAAATGCGTAGAACTGCTTCTTAATTTTTCCCTTTTAGGAAGTGTACATTTATTGTTTTCGCGTAATCGGTGGTAATGGTTTCTTCTTTGCAGTTTTCTTTGGAGTACTTTATTTCTTGTTCAATGTTTTTTTTTCATCATCATCATCATTTAAGACTGATTATGCCTTTCAGCTTTCAGTCTGGAGCATATACCACTTATAAAATTCCTCCATGATCCCCTATTCCGTGCTAACATAGGTGCCTCTTCTGATGTTAAGCCTATTACTTCAAAACCATTCTTAACCGAGTCCAGGTACCTTCTCCTTGGTCTGCCCCGACTCCTCCTACCCTGTACTGCTGAACCCATGAGTCTCTTGGGTAATCTTGCTTCTCCCACGCATGTAACATGACCCCACCATCTAAGCCTATTCGCTCTGACTGCTATATCTATAGAGTTCATTCTCAGTTTTCCTTTGATTTCCTCATTGTAGACACCCTCCTGCCATTGTTCCCATCTACTAGTACCTGCAATCATCCTAGCTACTTTCATATCCGTAACTTCAACCTTGTTGATAAGGTACCCTGAATCCACCCAGCTTTCGCTCCCATACAACAAAGTTGATCGAAAGGTTGAACGGTGCACAGATAACTTAGTCTTGGTACTGACTTCCTTCTTGCAGAAGCGAGTAGATCGTAGCTTAGCACTCACTACATTAGCTTTGCTACACCTCGTTTCCAGTTCTTTCGCTATGTTTCCATCCTGTGAGAATATGCATCCTAAGTACTTGGAACTTTCCACCTGTTCTAACTTTGTTCCCCCTATTTGGCACTCAATCCCTTTATATCTCTTTCCCACTGACATTACTTTCGTTTTGGAGATGCTAATCTTCATACCATAGTCCTTACAATGTTTTTTTAAAAATATTTTTTTTTACAGTTTAGCGAGTCTTATCAAAACATGAATTAACTGCTGGTGCAAATGAAATCATACGTCGATGCACTGTTGCTGCCAATGGCGCCACTCGTGTAAAGTACCTATTTGGAAGACAGTCGTACTGTGAAGCGGAAAATTGTTCGTGGAAATGTTAGTTTTCATCTTTTTTCCTTGTAGGCTTGAATTCTTTGCGGTACCAACACAAACTGAGAAGAGAGCGCCGTTGTCAGTTCGTGTTGTAATTATGACGTCACATGCTTTTTTCGTCCGATTACAACGGCTACGAGAAGCTGGTACGTTCGCAATTACTATGAGGGTTGACGGCGGTGCTCCACGGACGCACCTCATTCTCGTCTTTGAAGAGGGTGACCTTCGTCACGACGATTGTTCCAAACACTGCCCATGCCAAGGGATATTGTAGAGAACACAGGTCAGAGCTCTTTGTTTCCTCTGTGTGCTTATCCTGAAGCGCGAGATTTAAAAGTGATCCCATCTTCAGACTAGTTTTACATCCAAACGGTACGTATTCGCAGATGCGTTCCTCATCAATACTTTATCACCTAAGTCCCTTCTACACGACCAAGAACCATGTAACAGAAATTGTGAAACATCGGGTATAAGAGGAGCAGAAACGATTAGGCAATCATAGAATTTTGGACAACATGGTTGTGGAGATGAAGCAGCGATTCGTATTAATCAATTATTCAAAATCAGTCTTAATCGCATTTATTATTATTGTTATACCGCCAACCGGTTTCAACCCGACGTAGGGGTTATCTTCTGGGCGTTTAAACCATTGGCCGACTGATGGTGGTGTCACTCATGTCTACATAGTATCCTGCCGTTATGTAGACAGGAGTGACACCGCCAGCAGTCGATCAACGGTGTAAACGGCCAGAAGATGACCCCTACGTCGGGCTGAAACCGGTTGGTTGTATAATAATAATAATAATAATAATAATAATTGCGATTAAGACTGTTTTTGAATAATAGGTTTGGCATTTGTTCTGGTGGCGAGCAAGTGGCATAAGCGGCTCTGACAAAGAGCAGATATTCATTGCCAGACGCTCGGGACAGAGAAAGTCGGGAATGGCGAAGCTGGTTGGCTTTTCGCGTCGTCGTGAGAATCTATGGAAAGTTGTTGGAGGCTGGTGAAACTACGAGTAGATGACAAAGTGTTCGATATCCACGACTCTTCACAAAACGTGGTCGGAGGCCTGCTCGTTGTCAGTAGCAGGATAGCCCGCGGTCTGTGGCAGATGTCACGACAGAGAACAATGCTGGTTCAGGCTCAGGTGTTCTGCACCTCAAAGTTGAAGTTCCCATTGTTAAAGACGGTGCTCCGCAGTGGGCGACCCCTACGTGTTCCCGTGTTGACCCAGCGATAACGGCAATTACCATTGCTGTGTGCACTGAATCATCGAGACTGGACCGTGGATCAGTGGACACGTGCGCCCTGGTCGGATGAATCACGTTTCTTGTTGACACGTGTTCAGTAGCTGTGCCCGGATATGCCGCCATCCATCTGAACAGCTGCTCGAACATGGAACACGCCACGGAAGCAAGCCGGAGGTGACGGTATTATACTTGAGATTTCATCTTGGTTTCCGTGAGAAATGAGCCGTTAATCGAAGGTACCACGACAGCTGTGGACTACGTGAATGTTATTGCGGGCCACGGTCGCGTCCCTTCATCCTTAATGTCTTTCCTCAACGGCGATGGCATCTTTCAGCAGGACAATTATCCATGTCACAAGACTGGAATCGTACTATAGTGCTTTGAGAAGTACGATGCTGACGTCTTGACGTCTTTCCCGTCAAATTCAACTCACCACAAAACACGCTACGTGACCTTTACTTCACGGTAATTCCATTACCTGTGCGTAGACATCTGGTGCCACGCATGTCCTGAACTCTACCAAGGAATTCATACCACGCAGAATAGGTGGTGTATTACTATCCGAGTTGGACCAACACGCTGTTAAGAGGTGGTCACAATGTTTTGCCTGATTAGTCTACATAATTATGCTGTCGAATATAGGTGTTGTGCTAAATGCATATGTTTCTATCCTGCTTCCTGTGTCATTCCTCAAGTCACTCCCTTTGAAATTATCTGACATTCGATTATGTTAGACATTTGATTCTCCATCATCAGTCTCTTTCCCGTAGTCACACATGTAATTACTGTTTTTCTTTTTAAATTTTATTTCATTTTTTTATGAATAACTCATGATCATATCGTACCTGCATGGGAAGCATGGACTACAGTCATAGGTATAGGTTATGAGAAAAGGCAAAGGTCCCGAGTTCGAGTCTCGGTGCAGCACGTAGTCTTCATCTGCCAGGAAGTTTCAGGTTCGTTCTGATTCGCTGTTTATTCATAATAATGACAAGGTGGTGTTAAACTTTAACCTTCCATACTTTATAAGAAGGAATAGTTTGATGATGCTCTTTTCCTTCTTTCGTCACACATTTTCGAAAGTGACGAACTAACTGCTGATGCTCAAATTAGCGTGTGTGACGATGCCACTTAACGAGAAGAGAGGCCCGTTTGCGTCAGCAAAGTTAATTACATTACCAGAGGAAACGGGCATGGAAGATGTAGGCGAGTCGTCCTTTAGTCAGATCTGCGTCCACTCGCGTTATTAATGCAAACTTCACACTTCTGCCAGAGCCAGCTATATAGATTCACAGCATTTTGTGATCGTCCTACAGCATTCATATTAGTGCACGTCACCATCGTCCTAAAATCTCTTCACGTCTTTTTAATGTGAGGTGTGAGACACTATCGCTTCACACCTCGAGAAATAGTGCAATGTTATCTGACAGTATAGTATCCAATTAAAGTGTGTCCTACAGTGGCGTCGAAAAAACTATGTAGAAGCTTTCGCGACTTCGGCAAAGCATGTTGTCCAGCTCCGTTTAACAATGTTCTACGTATGCGGTCTAGGCACGACAGATGCTAAACTATTTTGCGTTTCCTACAGGTGTTCGCTATTTACGCCACTCACCCAGTGCAATGCTTTTAAAGTCGCCGTTGGTTGGTTTGTTTGGTGGGAGGGGACCAAACAGCGAGGTCATCAGCTCCATGTGATCACGGAAGAATGGGGAATGAAGTCGGCCGTGTCCTTTAAAAGGAACCATCCCGGCAATTGCCTGAAGCAAAGCGTGAAGCGTTACGCAGATGTTTAGCAAACTCAAGTGACAGACTCTGCAAGAGAGGCGCTCTGCATCGCGGTGTACCTTGCTGTCCAGGTTTCGAGAGGATTCGTTTCTGGATGAGGTATCGAATATATTGCTTCACCCTACTTACACCTCCAGAGGAAATCACGAATGTAAAATTAGAGAGATTCGAGCGCGCACGGAGGGTTTCCGGCAGTCGTTCTTCCCGCGAACCATACGCGATTGGAACAGGAAAAGCAGGTAATGACAGTGGCCACCATTGGGCGGCTTGCGGAGTATAAATGTAAATGTAGATGTAGAAGCTATTTAGGGAAATCACAGGAAACGTAAATCAGGATGGCCGGACGCGGTTTTGATACTCCCGAATGAGAGTCCAGTGTGTTGAACACTGCGCCACCTCGCTCGGTTTGAAGTCGTGCGCATAGCTAAAACGCTACGGAGCGAGATGGTGCGGCGGCAATACACTGGATTCGTATTACAGAAGACTGTGGTTCAAAATCTCCGTCCGGCCATTGCCCTAAATCGGGTAAGGTGACTGCCAAATTGGATCTTTCGAAAGACATGGCTGATTTGCTCGCCCAATCCGAATTTATGCTGTCTCTATTGTCTTCGGCGTCGATGGGACGTTAACCACTGATCTTTCTTCTTTTCTGAACATCACCTCCGCGTTATAAAATAATAAACTGGCTAGCGGTCGCTTTCGTGGGCCCCTCTCGTCGCTGCGTGAGTCGTCGCACGTTTTCGTATGTGTTAGTTCGCCGATTTTGTCGGACAGTATGCATTTCGAAGTACAGTGATGGTCTCCGATACGATTGCAGTTAAGGAAACATAAACGAACAAGTGAAACTTGACATGTGAGACTAAGGAGGATATTATTTTACTACAATCAGAGAATGTACCGTTGACCATCTCCGAAAGATTAAAACACGGGTGTTTAATTTTCCACAGTATCCATGACGATTGAAAGACTACGTAACTAGTTCGCGATAAAGACCATTGTTCCTTGAGGTTAAGGAAATGCCTGCAAGTAACTGGAGTGTATGCTGTTTTCAAACTTCCTGATAGATTAAAACTGCGTTCTGGACTCGAATCGAACGCAGGCGGAAATGGTCTTACCGTCTGAGCTGTGCAGCTATGACTCGTGGTCCCTATTTTAACGGATCAAATTCTGCCAGTATCTCAGTGCTACTTTCGAAACTTCACATAGGCTGCCCTAACGGTCGAGCACAAATTGAAGAAATGGATTCGCCAAGAAATGACGTGGGCCGGCTAGGTCAGAATAACACAGTGACTGACAGCTTGTTATTTACAGAATAGCTACCATAGAAACAACCAATCACAGCACAAGTTGGGTCACACCTTCTGCCCTGTGCACCGTTCTCGTGTCTTTCTTCTGCCTCAGCTGCAGGTTACCAGACAGCATTGGACGACAGTTGCCCTCCGTGACATAATTGTTCTGACTTGTATGCTTTGTTTCTCTTTGCAGTACGGTTATTTGATAGAATGTGTGAAACTGCTTATGAAAGTGATACGACAACAAGCGACCCGTCCCAGCTTTGCACGCGTAGCACCAACTACACTGACTGTAAAAAAATTGCAGTGTTTCTACATCAGAAAGATGACGTCTATTCCCATTTTCTCGCCAGTCCCTTAAGAGTTGCCCCAGTAGCGCCACTATGAGGATGCAAATCAGGTTTGTTTTAAACACACGCTGTAATGATCGTCAATGTTAGTTACCTGTGAGATAGGACATAGTGAGTTGGTGTTAGTCACGGAGGCATTTAAGGCGGCAGACACGCCATTATCGACACACCACTGAGTTTGAACGTTAACGATGATATTTTGTTTATGGGGGCTCCAACTGCTTGGTTATCAGCGCCCGTACCAAGTCCCTATCTTTTCACTCTCCAATCGCACCACTTTCCCTAATGATGATGAAATGATGAGGACAACACAAACACCCAGTCCCCGGGCGGAGAAAATCTCCGACCCTGCCGGGAATCGAACCTACGACCCCGTGATCCAGAGGCAGCAACGACAACCACTGTACCACGAGATGTACATGACTGCTGGCAGCGCTGGTGACGAAAATGTACGGTCGCAAGAATACCGTGTCTGGATGGTTACATGGCACTACCGAAAGGGAAGACCATCGTGTTCGACTTGGGGATCTGGAGCATCGTACAGTATCTCCAGCAGCAACTTGAGCAGCGGTTGGCACCACGGTGACACAACGAACTGTTGCAAATACGTTACTGTAGTACAGCTCCGATCCAGGTGTCCTATAGCTTCCACTTACATCACACCACCGCCATTTGCAACTTCGGTGGTGTCAGGCGAGAAATCATTGGAGGGCGGGATGGAGGTCTGTTGGTGCCAGTGATGGCCGTATGTTTGTTAGGAGGAGGCAGGTTGAGATGTGCAACCAACATGTAGGCATGCTAAACGCACTAGACCTACACATGCAGTTATGGTGTGGGGTCGGTGTCGTACGACAATACGAGCACGGTGTCGTGGTTATTCCATGCACCCTGACTGCAAATTTACATCAGTCTCGTTTCGACATGTTGTGCTGTCTTTCCTGAACAGCATTCCAGGGGGTATTTTCCAAGAGGATAACGCTTACCGACATGCCGCTGTTGGAACGCAACAGGCCTTAAAGAGTGTCGACATGTTGCCTTGGCTTGCTCGATCACCACATCTGTCTCCAATCGAGCACATATGTGACATCATCAGACGACAACTCAAGCGTCATGCACAACCAGCATTAACTGTCCCTGTATTGACCGACCAAGTGCAGCAGGCATGGAATTCCATCCCACAAACGAACATCCGGCACCTGTACAACAGAATGCATGAACGTTTTCACCTTTGCATTCAAGGTTCTGCCGATTTTTCTGCTTATTAATGTACCAGCATTTCGCAATTCCAGTTGCTTATCTCACTCTTACAGTAACCTGTGATCTTGCAGTGTTAATCATTTAAAAATTTCCTAGATAAATGTATTCGCGAAATTTCGTCACTCTACATTAATTTTTTTTTTTGGTGTTGCGTTTTTTTTTTCACAGTGTATTTGCGGCCGGACGACGTGTCTGGCATAGCTGTAGTTTTGTTTACGCACTGCTATGTAGGGCTGTGATTAAAATTCAGAGAACAGTTTATGTAACTGAAATTAACTCCAAACTTTAGTATAAGTTAAAAGATTTATGTAGTGCACGCCAAGAAAGTTGTCAGGTGGCACAAATTAATCAGAAAAAAATCTTCAGCTTTCAGCGAATATTCACGAAATATTTACAAATTATATAAATAAACTCCTCTCGTGAATGAGTCCGTTAATGTCTTTTTGTATTAGTGAAAACCGTAACACAATCGCTAGTATAGTTCCTGAGATTAGCCTTCACATACAGACAGAGAAAAGCAAAGGGGACTTTATAATACGTACAGGTTAGGATCTTACAAAGCGAACTCTACATTGTACGTTAACGGGGAAGGTATGAACGTACTCTGTGCTTATGTGCGCAGCCGCTGCTGCTGTTGTTGGAAGTATATAGTGATTGCATGTGACGGCGAACCGCCAACGTGCCTTCTTTTGCATACTCATCTACCAATCACTTGGTTATTCTGATCAAGGTACAGGTAATAACATTAAGGCTTATCCATCCCAAAATAATTAAAATAATTCTGCAGTACGTTTTCCGTAACGTCTACTCTGTTATGTTGCCCATTTATTCTATTTTCGATCTTCCTAGGCAAGTTACATTGCTAAGTATCGACCTTTATCTACTGTACTGAAACTCTGTCTCCCTCCGAAAACGCCTCGGAAGGCCCAACGGTACCGAGCGACCGTCATGTCATTCTCAGTCATTGGATGCGGATATGCAGGGGCATCGCCCCTTGACAACAGCACTTGACAGACCAGGACGGTCACCCATCCAAGTGCTAGCCAAGCCCGACAGCGTTCAACTTACGGGATCTGACGGGAACCGTTGGCTATTGTACCTAGATCTTTTCCACTACAGACTATCTATTGTTGCCAGGCTGCAATTTACTCTCTACTACAAACACGGGAGCTACTTGCCTCGCCTGTTTGTACCAGCCTCTACATGCTGTGATATGTTATCTCGGCTTTTCTTCATTTTGATACCAGTGTCTACGATAACTAATGATTATTATTTTAAGAATACTTAGGTGCTATTCACAAGCGGAAAAACAAGTCTGCGTTCCCTCCTAGTAAACTGTTGTGTGACGGGCTACCCAGGAACTGAATGACTCCGTTTGCTAAACCGAGAACTTTTCAACCTCGCGTTTTCTGTTTTATTTCAGTATATAGATGCCCCGTTTCGGATTTCATAGGACTTTTGGACGTGAACAATTCTAATGCTCTCATGTACGAAAGCGCTATGTTTGAACATTTGTAGATATAAAAAGTACACATGCTCAGTAAGGCAGTGTAGATATCGCCGTTAACTTACGTGATTTGGTCATTATACTTGCAAAGCTGCAGCCGATTTTTGTTATTAAGCAGTATCCATTATACGAGAATGTGGTAATATACGGTAGTATGTCGGTAACTCTTACAACTTTTGGAAGACTTTGCACATATTCTGAGTACGTTGAGTTGTAACGAATAGAAGCAGTAATACACAATAATTTGTTGATAATACTTTTTACTCACATTACGTCCATGTAAATCAAGTACATTTACCGTTTCACATGGTAAGCAGGGATGGCTAGAGGACAAATGTAAGGATGTAGAGGCGCATATCACTAGGGGTAAGACAGATTCTGACTACAGGAAGATTAAAGAGACCTTTGGAGGAAAGAGAACCACTTCCATGAATATCAAGATTTCAGATGGAAACCCAGTTATAAGCAAAGAAGGGAAAGCAGAAAGATGGAAGGAGTAGGCCCATATAGAGGGGTCTATACAAAGCCGATGTACTTGAGGACAATATAATGGATATGGAAGAGAAGGTAGATGAAGATGAAATAGGAGATAATGATACTGCCTGCAGAATTTGACAGAGCACTGAAAGACGTAAGTCGAAACAAGGCCCCGGGAGTGGACAACATTCCATTAGAACTACTAATAGCCTTGGGAGAGGCATCCCTGACAAAACTCTACCATCTTGAGCAAGCAGTAAAGGGAACAAAAGAAAAATTCGGAGTAGGAATTAAAATCCATGGAGAAGAAATAAAAACTTTGAGGTTCGCAAGAAGAGCAGCTGAACGAAATGAAGGAGGATATAAGATGAACATTGACAGAAGCAGGACGAGCATAATGGAATGGAGTCGAATTAAATCGGGTGATGCTGCGGGAATTAGATTAGGAAGTGAGACGCTTAAAGTAGTAAATGAATTTTGCTATTTGGGGAGCAAAATTACTGATGATGGTCGAAGTAGAGAGGATATAAAATAAAGACTGGCAATGGTAAGGAAAGTGTTTCTGAAGAAGAGGAATTTGTTAACATGGAGTGTATTGATTTAAGTGTCAGGAAGCCGTCTCTGAAAGTATTTGTATGGAGCGTAGTCATGTATGGAAGCGAAACGTGGACGATAAGTAGTTTAGACAAGAAGAGAATAGAAGCTTTCGAAATGTGGTGCTGCAGAAGACTGCTGAAGATTAGATGGGTAGATCACGTAACTAATGAGGAGGTACTGAATAGAATTGGGGAGAAGAGGAGTTTGTGGCACAACTTGACCAGAAGAAGGGATCGGTTGGTAGGACATATTTTGAGGCATCAAGGAATCACCAATTTAGTATTGGAGGGCAGCGTGGAGGGTAAAAATCGTAGAGGGAGACCGAGAGGTGAATAAACTAAACAGATTCAGAAGGCTGTAGGTTGCACTAGGTGCTGGGAGATGAAGAAGCTTGGCAGGCTAGAGTAGCATGGAGAGCTGCATCAAACCAGTCTCTGGACTGAAGACAACAACATGGTAAGCTTATGTAGTTTATTGTGCGAACTCCTTTTCGCTAGCAGTACTTCGTGATCTTCTTGAGGTAATCCAGTATACATTACTTTTACTGGCTACGGGTGTGTTTACAATTCGTAATACAGCATGCAGCGTTTACAGTCTGACCAATCGCATTGCGTGCGTTGAACACTGGTGCGTTTAGGAACAATTTAAGATTCACTATGTCTAGGACGTCTTCGGTTCTTGTTGTGTTATTGTAGACTGGGTTGTTTCAGCCCTCTAGGTTAGTCTATCGTGTGTACGTCCTTTCTTCACTGCATAACTACTGCAACCAGCATGTGTCTGACCCTGTTTGCTGTCTAAGTTTGGTGCCCTATCATCTTAGTCATTCTTTAAACGCTGTTGTGCGTCGGAGCTGGTATGTTATCCTGATCGTCATCTTTCTATTAATCAAGCTGTGCCACACTATGTGGATCTCGCTATTTTATATTCCATCCTCTAGATGAAGAACAATGAGGAATATAAAATGCTGTATTCAATACTGCGGATTTTATTGGGCTGAGTAGATGAACAGCTCGCCTTGTTATTCTTCGAAGCAATACATGCGACGCAGCTGATTTCATTCTCAGGCACAAACATTGTGCGGTCAGGGTGCGAGGTTATACTGTGCAAATACCAACAATGAAAGAAAATACGTAGTGCTGACTTCTTGTTCTCGCGGCAATTGGGCAGGCAGTCAGAACAGTGAAAGACGCTGCTGTTTTATCGGGCTGTGTGTTCCCCTCAATTGATTTAAACTTGACCTTATTTGGTGGGTATCCGTGTTACGGCGCGGATTCGGCCGGATTCGCCTCTTGGGCAGAACGACATATCACGACGAATGACAGTTACGGTGCTTGAGGAATGCGACACAGTTGTAAGCAGGGGCAAGGCTTGGGCATTTGGCGCTGTTCTCTAGTATCACGGGATGTTGAGCGGAGCAGGAAATTCGAGATGATTTAGTAAAGGGTCATACCAACGGTAACCCTCCTTCATATACCTTAAGTGCCCTTTATGAAGTCTGCGGTTACAAAAGTGTGATACAAAAAGGCTCAAGATACAAGGAGAATTTCATCGCTCGACGGCTGTTGTAACTGAGGCCAGGTGACAGAGATCCGAAAGCGGATTAGTTGCTCTCCTAGTTACCAGCAGTGGACCGGTCTTTGTGGTGCAACTATAGCCCGAAATTCGGTTCTAAACAGGCAGGCAGGGTCACAACAGTGTTGAAAATATTTTTTTTGATAAATGTAAGAATTAGTTAACGAAAAAGAAAAATTAAGAACTATTTAGACGAGTCTTCCACCACCCAGTTTAATATTTTTCTTCTGTTGTGAATGAAATTGGTACACTGAAGCTCAAATCTCAGTGTAAATACACTAGCTGGAAAGTGCAATTTGCTGTGCAGTGAGTGACTTTTTTATTTCAAAATCTCAGTACAAATTATAGCAACAGGTGGACATTGTAAAAAAAAACCATGCCCAATGTTTGTTACCCCTTTTGTATTTCATTAGCAACTTAGTTATGAGTATTCCATCGTGTTGGAGAGACCTTTTGTGTTGTACTTTATATGAACAACATTTAATTGTTCTTAAATTAAAGAATAGACATGTACGTTTAGTCTATGGTTAACCGTTCACGCTTCTCAATACATTTTGCAGGTGAAGAGGGGAAACTTTTGAACGGTCAACGAATATACTCAGCCTGAATCGTGTCATGCATTGCTTCGAGCTTTCAGACAAGTGAGACAGTGGACTTTTTGGGGCTGTAACGATATTTCGGACAGACATCTCGTATTAAGGCTGTTGTTCTTGTTTATTCTACTGTCAGTTGTCAAGACGATTCCTTTTTATCTGTGGCGGCACCTCCTACCTCTATTGGGTGAGATGGTCCAGTTACTGAGTGATACATGTTGCTGGGATGCCAGGTTTCTCCGTATCTAGCGTTGTTTCAGGGAACCTTGGAAACAAAATACGAGCTGGCATAATAACAGCACTGATACAGGATAATATTGAAGGCTACTTAGCAAAAAGAGCAACTTACAAGTTTCTCAATGGGGAAACACCGTCGGTCGCGAAGTTAGAGTGCGGCTTACCCCAGTGCTGTGTGACAGTAGCCGGTAGACAACATACGTAGCACTGTGTCCGCGGATTGCGCATTTATGCACGGGGAAAGAGCGTCATCACAAACGGATTGCGAAATGCAGGTATGAAGATGATCAGTGTGTGGTGGAAAAGCTGTCCGCTGGCCTTCGGCGAAACAGAACATAATTTAATGCGCGAACACACCGGATCATGTTTAACTACAACATCGCAAATCGATTAATGCATGCAGTTACAATCCTAAAATATGTAGGAATATCCAGCCCAGCAGATTAAAAGTGGAGCTCTCTCACATATCGTTAATGTTGAGGGAAGGCAGATCACAAATTGTGATTTATTAAAAGAATCCAAAGGAAATGTATTTCGACCTTGAAGGTTGAAAAAACGATTTTTTTTTAATTCAGAAAGAAAGAACGACAAAATTACTGATGTCAAAACATGCAGCTATGGGATAGAAAAGCAGGCGAAATTGCTCAACAGAAGGAAGGCCACTGGACATCATGGGATGCTAGTTCGAGTGTACATAGAGTATGGGAAACAGCTTTCTCGCCTTCTAGCAGCTCTGCACAGTGCAGAGGAGAGCACAGGTCATCCCGTTTTCAATAGCAGTCGTCGAAAAGACGCATAAAACTATAGGGCTATATCTGAGACTTCCGTCAGTTGTAGAATTTTTGAACATGTTTTATGGTCCCATATTACATATTTCTGGAGACCGGAAATCTCCTGAGTAGGATGGGTTCCGGAAACAGCGATCGTGTGGAAATTAGCTTGCTCTGTTCGTCCACGAGATAAAGAATGCAACTTGTACAAGCACTCATGTAAATCCCGCATTCCTCGACTTCCGTAAGTCATTCGATGCAATTCTGCACTGACACACAAGGAAGGTACGAGCGCAAGTATTATAATACCAACTGTGTGATGGATTGTAGAGTTTCTAGCAGCCGGCCGCAGTGGTCGTGCGGTTCTAGGCGCTTCGGTTCTTAACCACGCGGCTGCTACGGTCGCAGGTTCGAATCCTGCGTGGGGCACGGATGTGTGTGATATTCTTAGGTTAGTTAGGTTTAAATATTTCTAAGTCTAGGGAACTGATGACCTCAGATGTTAAATCCCGTAGTGCTTAGAGCCATTTGAACCACTTTAAGTTTCTAGCAAACCGAACACAGCATGTGATTGCCAGTGGACGTAAAAGTGACATCGGGCGTATCCCGAGGGAGTGTACTTTCCGCAATATATAAAAATGAGATTGTAGGCAGCGTCGGAAGTTGAACGAGGATTTTAACGGATGATGCTGTTGTATACGAAGGAGCCCAAATGCTAGAAGACTGTAGAGAATTCTCAGGAAGAGGTGCAGAGGATCGACGCTTGGTGCTGGGAGTGGCAATTGACCCTCCACAAAAGCAAGGGTAACATAATGCATGTAGACAGACAGAAAGACACTTTATTGTGCGATTAGACGATTGCAGAACAGTTACTGAAAGCAGTTAGTTCCATAGAATATCTAGGAGCAAGCGTACGAAGGTATTTGAAGGGGAACGGCCACATAAAATTAATCGTTGGGAAGGAAGGTCCAGGACTGAGATTCATTGGAAGAATCCTCAGGAAATGTTGTCGACCAACAAAGGAGGTAGCATACAAAACAGTCGTTTGGCCAATACTTGAATATTGCTCGTCAGTATGGTATCCGTTCCAGGTAGGATTGATATAGGAAAAAGAGAAGATCCAAAGAAAGCAACTCGCTTGGTTACAGATTTATTTAGTAAGCAGCACAAAAGTGTCACAGAGATGCTCAGCCATCTCCAATGGCAGACGCTGCAAGAGAGGAATCATGTATTGTGGTGTGGCTTACTGTTAAAATTCCGAGAGCTTACGTTTCTAGAAGAGTGAACCAACGTACACTACTAGCCATTAAAATTGATACACCACGAAGATGACATGCTACAGACGCGAAATTTAACCGACAGGAAGAAGATTCTGTGATATGCAAATGATTAGCTTTTCAGAGCATTCACACAAGGTTGGCGCCAGTGGCGACACCTACAACGTGCTGACATGAGAAAAGTTTCCAACCGATTTCTCATACACAACCAAAGTTGACCGGCGTTGCATCGTGAAACGTTGTTGTGATGCCTCGGGTGAGGAGGAGAAATGCGTACCATCACGTTTCCGACTTTGATAAAGGTCGGATTGTAGCCTATCGCGATTGCGGTTTATCGTATCGCGACACTGCTGCTCGCGTTGGTCGAGATCCAATGACTGTTAGAAGAATATGGAATCGGTGGGTTCAGGAGGGTAATACGGAACGCCGTGCTGGATCCCAACGGCCTCGTATCACTAGCAGTCGAGATGACAGGCATCTTATCCGCATGGCTGTAACGGATCGTGCAGCCACGGCTCGATCCCAGAGTCAACAGATGGGGACATTTGCAAGACAACAACCATCTGCACGAACAGTTCGACGACGTTTGCAGCAGCATGGACTATCAGCTCGGAGACCGTGGCTGCGGTTGCCTTTGACGCTGCATCACAGACAGGAGCGCCTGCGATGGTGTGCTCAACGAAGAACCTGGGTGCACGAATGGCAAAACGTCATTTTTTCGGATGAATCCAGGTTCTGTTTACAGCATCATGATGGTCGCATCCGTGTTTGGCGACATCGCGGAGAACGCACATTGGAGACGTGTATTCGTCATCGCCATACTGGCGTATCACCTGTCGTGATGGTATGGGGTGCCATTGGTTACACGTCTCGGTCACCTCTTGTTCGCATTGACGGCACTTTGAACAGTGGATGTTACATATGTGTTTTGACCCGTGGCTCCACCCTTCGTACGGGCCTTAATGGATACAGAAAATGTTCGGCTGTTGCCCTGGCCAGCACATTCTCCAGATCTCTCACCAACTGAAAACGTCTGGTCAATGGTGGCCGAGCAACTGGCTCGTCACGGTACGCCAGTCACTACTCTTGATGAACTGTGGTATCGCGTTGAAGCTGCATGGGCAGCTGTACCTGTACACGCCATCCAAGCTCTGTTTGACTCAATGCTCAGGCGTATCAAGGCCGTTATTAAGGCCAGAGGTGGTTGTTCTGGGTATTGATTTCTCAGGATCTGTGCACCCAAATTGCGTGAAAATGTAATCAGATGTCAGTTCTAGTATAATATATATGTCCAATAAATACCCGTTTTCATCTGCATTTCTTCTTGGTGTAGCAATTTTAATGGCCAGTAGTGTATTTCTGCCTCTAGGGAAAACGCAATGTAGATAAAATCAGAGAGAGGTTAGAGTTCACTCGGAGTCTTACCGGCAGGCGTCCTGCCCGCGAACCGTTCGCGACTGGAAAAGGTACGAGGGGAACTGACAGTGGTACACAAAGTACTCTGCGCCACACACTGCAAGGTGGCTTGCTGAGTCTAGATGGAGATGTAGATGATAACGTCACTTTCTCCGTTCAGCCGTGAGCTACGCGACCTGACGCTGTAGTGACGTTGCGCCTGGTGTGTACACACCTTCATTTGACGGTGACGTTCCTTTCCCTTGCGTCTAGTGTAAATCGACCTTAACGTGACGCCGCTAGTGCGCGCGGACCGCTGCCGTGAGGTGTGGCGTGAGATTTGCTCTGTCCGCACGGGACGGAAAGGGCCGGGACGTCATCTCCTCGGTTGGGGCGGTGAGCGCAGAGCAGTAAAGCAGGCGGCTGAAAACAGCGGCGTGGGAGCTCACAAGCGCGCCGGCCACTCGACGCGACGCGACAGGCCTCGCCTAGCCGCGGGATGGGATGGGGCAGCGGCAGCGTGTTTGCTGACTGTGTGGCGCCGCCGCCCTCGTCGTTAGCTGCCCGCTAACTGCTCTCTCTCTCTCTCTCTAGGACAATAATGTCTGGCTGGTCTGCTCTCCTCACGCATACCAAACCCCCTCACTGTTGGACACGAAAACAACACCACGAAGGCGGCTCGCACCCACCCAGATCGCCGAGTTCCTTAACGCGCCGCTTCTGGGAGTCAAGGAGGAGACCCTGTCCCAGATGGTGTATACAGACACCATTCCCGGTGAAGTCGTGGCGTCACGTAGGGCATCCGGCCGTCCACGAGCGCTATCATTGGCAAAACCCTTACAACAATGTCGACACCATAGAATACGAGAAAAGGTAAGGAAGAAGGAAAAGAAGAAGAGAAGACGGCTCGTAAGAAACGTCAAATAGACATGATGTGTACTGCGTGATTCGATAAGCCATTGAATAGCATTTCAGCGCATTCTGTATACAACGAAAGATTATGCAGCGGGTTTGTAATTTAGAAAACGCATGTGAAAACTTCGTTCTTTATGAGAAGATCGTGTCTGTGTGGTGTGTAACAACGAGAAAGGTCGATTAACCTGTGTCGAAATTCAATAGTGGTGGCCTACTGACACTGCTGTTTATCTTTGTCCGCTGTTGCTGGCCCCATTGATCATGACTGTCATATGGAACTGACTGGTTCAGGAGGGCTATGCTGAAGGATATCCAGAGTCTTAGAAACCCCATGCGACTAGCGCCCTATAGGACAGAGACATTGCTCAGTTGTGCAGGATGGTACAGCCACATCACGTACAGGAGTCGGGAAATAGTTTTGTTCGATGGAAGAAAAGTATCCAGGCAGAAAATGCGACGAAATTTGGAGCACCACAAACTGTCGGACCAGTGTTACGACTTCGCTTGATGTGGAAACAGAGTGAGCCACACAGACAGCGGTCAGCGGAATGACGTCACTGGACTCAGGAATGGAAGATGAGTTTCATTTCTACATACAGCATTGTGATGGAAGTATCTGTGTGTGGAGGCTCTGAAGAGAACGAGCAGTGCCAGTTTACATGTGTCATTGTCATCTGAGCACCTGGTGTGATGGTGTGGGGAGCCTTTCGGTGCACAACGCAATCACATCTGGTTCTTGCGGTCTGGAATGTGGACAGCAGGCGTCACATTTTCGTCATGTTAACACCAGTGGCTGCTGTACCCTATTTTCTATAACTATATAACGGAAAACCACATAATGCTAGTGCTGACCTGTCCTACCTAAATACAGAGGGTGTTCGACTGTTGTCCTGGCCAGCATGTTCTCCAGATCTTTCACCCATTGGAAACATCTAATCATGGGTCCCACACTAATACTCGCCAGCCCCTACTATTGATGAAGTATGGCAAAGAGTTGAACCAGCATGGAAAGACCTGCCGGTACCTATCATCGAAGTTCATTTCGCCTCCATACCTACAGCTTTATCCATTCAGTTATCTTCAGTCGCAACTGTTGTATGCCCATCATGACTTTCCCTGCCAATCGCCTACAGTGCCAGCCAAGCAGACAGTAGTTCACTGTCTTACAAATTATTTCTGACACTCGAGGCGTGAGTGTTCAGGGAAGCAATTAATCGATTCTCATTGTAACTGAGCTGTAGTTTTATCTTTATCAAAGTCTCTTCTAATACTGATCGACTCGCTATACAGAGTGACTCAGCTGCCCCCGCCGACACAGATTTTTGTAACCTGCTCTGTGTCTGTATCAGTAACGGTATCCATATAGGCGACAGCCGCCTAATCGATGTAACTTTTCTCTCAGAGCTTTGGTCAGCTGTTAGCAAACGCAATCATACTGTAAAAAATAAAAGTGGGGATTGGCCAAGAGCTACACGGATCTTTTGGACCAAGATATGACTTATTTCTTTCATACTTATCCAAATGTCTCCAGTCTTGTTTTATGTAATTAACGGTGTAGTCATACACTTTTTGGATGTCTGTGTCAGTTAATTCCGTTAATAGTGCCTAATTTTCGTAAATGTTTCAGAAACTTTGTGTGTTACGTAGTTGTGTGTTTATAGTGTTTATCACCATCGGAAACAACGAAATGAACAGGAGATATCAAAACAGGAAGTGTGGAAGTAAGGACTTTTCTGTATATAACCCAGTGAAAATATTAATATAGAGCGTGGCTCAGTTGCTCCTAGCCACGTTTTTTATGCAACCCAGATACATATGAGGGGGCGAGCGTCACGCGCGCCAGCTCCCACTTGCGGGGCCGCCCGCATTGCCAATTTGGAAATTTGTGGTAAGATCGTATGGGACCAAACTGCTGAGGTCATCGCTCCCTAAGCTTACACACTACTTAAACTAACTTGCGCTAAGGACAATACACACACTCATGCCCGAAGGAGCACTCGAACTTCCGATGGGGGGGGGGGGGGGGGGGGGGGGGAGCCGCGCGAACCGTGACAAGACGCCGTAGGCCCGTTGCACACTTACGCGGATAGACCGCGCCCCGCGCGCGGTCGAATAGGGCACCACACGGTTACGTTGACGGTCCGCAAGCGGCGGAGCCGTCCGCGCAGCCCTTGCGCGCCTTGGACCGTCCGCGTCAGTTGAATGCGCAGAAACAAGTTGGTGCGTGCACAGCCCTGCGGGTACCGCGCGCACAGTACAAGCAGAGTACCTCATTTCAGCCGTAGCACTCGACTAGTGTGGTAAATACGGGTGTGATTTAAGAAGTTTCCAGAAAGTCTTGTGAAATCGATACAGACATGTTAATTGCCGAAGTTGAAGGAAGGCCTCACATATGGGATCCATCGCATGGGGACTACAAGAACCGTGAAATGCGATTGAACGCGTGGCTACACGTCTCTGCAAATATAATACTTGGCTTTGAAGGTCTGAACGAGGCAGACCAGAAAAAGTGTGTTAAGTAGACGCATATTTTCCTTGTGTTCTTATTGTAGTTCTATACAAAGTACAATGATTTACAATTATAGACATTCACAGGTTCAGTTTATGCACAATACAAACATTGATTATGTAGAAAAAATGTACACAAGCGCAAATGTCTGTCATTGAGATAAGTGGCCTGTGTTCAGTGAATTTTTGATTCCTGCCAGGACACAGCTCCTCTACCGACAAAATATTCCGCAAATTTATCTCTTACAGTATTACCCGATTTACTGACAGGTGTAGTTTCTGCCACATCTTCGAAGCCGGTAACAGACAGGGTATCTTCAAAGTTGTATCCGACTCTTACTCGAACAAAATTATGCAAAATGCAGTACGTTTTGACAATAGACACTGCTAGATCAAGATTGACATTCAGGGGGCGGTGAAAAACCCTCCACTTGCGGCTTAATATTCCAAAAGTACATTCAATAAACCTTCGGGCTCGGGTAAGTCGGTAATTGAAAATCTTCTTTTTGTGAGTCATGTTTTTTCGCGCATACGGCCTTAACACATGTCGTGTTAATGCGAAGCCTTCGTCTGCCACAAGAACATATGGCACTGGAGAGTCGTGTGTACCTGCCAGTGGCTTTGGTGGTGGTAACGCTAATTTTCCTTTTTCCATTTTCCTCCAAAAGACGCTGTTTTTAAAAATATTTGAATCACATTTCCTTCCGTATCCTCCTAAATCAATGAACGTGAAACAATAGTTAGTGTCACAGATGGCCATAAGAATAATGGATAAATAATTCTTGTAATTGAAGAAAAGTGATCCACTTTTGATAGGTTTTACTAGACGAATATGTTTTCCATCCAGGGCTCCGATGCAATGAGGAAAATTAGCGACATTTTGGAAACCATGGCTAATTTCGTTCCATTTCTCTGTTGAGGGCTCAGGCATGCATTCTTCTCTTAACGTAGTCCAAATAGTGGCGCTCGCCTGCCTTGTAATCCGTCGAATTGTTGATGCACTCATTAAATAAGAGTAATGCAGATCTGTAAATGTGTTTCCGCTTCCAAGATACCTGTAACGTGTAAAGCATATATTTGATACTTATGTACATTCACAGAGGAAAGTAGAATTAATTCTAGGTATTACGTCGGCTACGCTGACATAAAACCTTAGATGTATTCCTTCTTAAAATAATATATGTACGCGTCCTCAGTAATAAAAGACTTATCGGCCTTGTTATTTCAGTTGACAAGGTCCAGACGAGACGGAAAACTGCACGGGATGCCTATTTTAAAAGCCTCACTAGAATAAAGCAAACTAGGTCCGGATCAGCAGCAACTAAGAGACCAAAAATCATCTACCATGAGCAGTTACACTTTCTTCACCGTCTCCGAGTTGCACCAACAGAGAGTAACTTTGACTCAGTATCAGTCGTGCAAGATAATCTGTATAACAACAATGCACTCGCAGGAAACAGTCGAGACGAACCCTCTAAAGAACAAACCGATGATATCCGACTGAATGTCAACACCGAAAAACAATCCTTCAAGAGGAAGAGGCCTATCAAGAACACAACATTTGAAGATAATTTACGTACATTATTAAAAGATGGTTAGGAAAAAGAGGAAGACGACGACCGAGCATTCTTTGTTTCGCTGTTGCCCTCTGCGAAGACATTAAATGTTGACCAGAAGCTATTATTTCGTACTCAGGTACTTCACTGCTTATGTCGATTAAGCACACAAATCAGGCTAAATTAAACATACACCCCCCAGCTCCCATCAGCTCTTTCCACTATCCACCGATCTCTTTTACCTACGCCCCACCTTCAATATCCCAACAGCATCCTAACCAATCAATGCAGTACCGCGAGGATCCGTCCGTACAGACACAAGTTGCGACTCTCCATCCCTCTCCAGCCCAATCAACGTCATCATCATCTTGGGAGATGTTATAAAAATAATTGGAATTCAGTAGTAATACAATACAAATGTAAAATTGTCTATTGCCAAACGAATGTAATACATAGCTGTAGCAAAGCTTTGAATGATTAAATATATTATTAAAGTAATCGTCATCCGTATACATATTCATATTCTTAACTCAAGGTTACTGCTACTCGTTTTGTCGGAGTAATAGGTATCCTTCTGAGACTTTCAAGTGTCAGGTTGTCTTGTATTTTGCCGACAAGCTCGTCAAAGCAACGAATAGACATACGAAAATATGTATTAAATTTGTCTTCGTCTTTGCGCAATTGTGAATGCAATGTGACGAACGCTCCTTTCGTACATCTTTGTTCCACCATAGGATGCACCCAAAACCGTCTCTCGCGCGTGGAATTTCTCTTTTTGTGTATCATATAGGCTGAAATGACTTTTATTTGCAGCGAGCTCACCTCTATACATCCGGTCAAACAGAACGACGTGTTACACCACAGATGGGATCCAGCACAGTGCAGGTAAGACCGCGTTCACTCGACTGCACACAACCGCGCGTTCCGCTCGACTGTGTGGACCATGACACGGATCCGCCAACCGCGCACGGAACGCGGAGCGCGGACCATCCGCGTAAGTGTGCAGCGGGCCTTAGACCGCATTGCCACCCGGGCCGCCAGGCACATAGAATTCATTTAGGGAAAAGAACCGCAAGTCTAAATAAAAATTTCTTAAAATGTGCTTGTGACTTGATTATTTTTTATTACGGTAAAAGTAAAGGTAGCTCAAGATGTGTTCAGCGTCTCCTCCTTGAGGTTTGTCTGTATCCTTCCCTGATGCAACCCCACGTGACAAAATAATGTTGCTGCCCAGTTCGCTCTTTGGGTGTGAGCCACATTGTCAAAATGTCGCGGAATAATTGCTAAAGTATACAAATACATCTTCGACCTGTTGTAAAAATTTTGCTTATGAAGCTACGAGTACTTGAGCACACTAAGGCAGCGAATCATACACCAATCTTTTCGTAGGGTTATATATTGGAGAGTTGTTACTTCCACACTTTCCATTTTGATATCTCGTGTTAATTTCAATGTTTCCGATGTTGAAATTCACTTTATAAGGCAACGTTTCTGAACCATTTATGGGAGATTAAGTGCTATAAATGGAGTATGACTACACTGCTAGTTACTCAAAGAAAAACTGAAGACACTTAGATAAGGAGGGCAGAAGTACGGGATATTGTGGTCCATAAATACCTTGTAACTCATGACCAATCCTCGCTCGTATTTTTTATAGTACGATGCCGTTTGCTAAAACAGTCGCTCAAAACTCTGAGGGAGATCGATTACGTGCCCGTCGCCTGTCTGGATACCGTTGTTTATACATACTTTGTGCGGGTTACATAAACCGACATCGCTAGGGGCGACTGAGTTACCCGTTATGTTCTCTGGTGTCAGCGAAGAAAGAAATGGCATCCGATGCTATGAGAGGCGTTTCCAGACGTTACTGGTTCCCTTTTGTCAGCTGAATGTGCTTTAGGGGGCAAACACAGTACAAGCTTGATGTTGAGGTTGAAGCCTAATACACGTGTTAGGGTTGGGGTCGTTCTATTGGCTTTCTGATGTCAGGTATTTTGCCAGTATCATTAACTGGAGAGCAATGCTGCGAGAGGCCCTGGGAGGAACTAAACCTTGCAGAACTGTGTTACTTACCGTCATCTTCTCGCCTTCATTACCTCGAAAACGTTAACATTGACTCATGATTTCATACAATCTATAGTTGTTACTTCTTCTCCAAGCATTCGTATTTCCTCATCAAAATTTTTCGCACAAACGTAACGATACATCGTCCTCTGTCTTTTTGGTAGTCAAGGTATCACCACCATGTAGTGTCACTGGAATTGTTATCGCGCATTTATTTTAATTTTGATATAGTGCGTGTGGTTATAACCTCATTAGGCCTATATTGAAGGACGTTCTGGACGATGTATCGTTGTCTGATTTCCAGTTTTAAATCCTTTTGTTCATTGAAGGGGGTGCCCATATACCTAAAGTTCTGTATTCCTCAAGTGCCTACATATAACTTGCAATGGGGCACTCATCTGGATACCGCCACCGTTTCTGTTTTCTCAGTACTTGTTATCAAGCGTAATTTGCAATTTTTGGACTTCACTGTCTCTGCCACCTCACCTTCCGAATCTGTTTACGGCTTTGATGTAATTTTTATCACTGACGTGTGAATTTTCCCATTTAGGTCCTTACTTCTTCCCATTTCTGTTCACGAGTCGGGCACTATCTTAGTACCGTTGAACTAGCATTGTCTTAAACTTCTACGAAGGAAATATTGCCGTATGGAATAAGTATTGTTACTTCGAAGTATGGGTTGAAGTTTCGTCGTGAACTGGCGTATTGAAGCTGAGCTGTGTACTGCAGAAAGCAAGACAGGTCTTCTGTATTGGTAGTTCAGTATTTGGCTATTGCACGGTTGTTTTTGTTAATGTACGTTATTTGAAGATTACATTGATTACAAGAAGGGGTTCTTTGACATTTAGTTTGGACATAGATTGTGTGACTCTAGTGCATTTGAGTTTCATAGTTTACTTGTTGAGAAGGTTATAATTTCTGTAGATGATATTATTAGCGCGCGCCTTTCACATTTCGCTACTATTGCTTATTTGAAACATAAAATTCTCGAATTTGCAGTAGTCGTCTAATTGAAGACACAGGAAAGACTACAAAATTTACACATCATAACGGAAATATAAGTGAGTTTCAGATAACTCATCGTGACCTTATGTTGCGCACCATGAAAGTATTCGAGATCCCCTTTGAAATTTGACGTAAGTCAGTATTTGAGTGAATAGGGACGAGTAATTTCTATTTAGGCTGATTTCCCTTGCCTGTTCTCTATGGAATTAGTCAAGTTAAGATTGATTTATTGAAACACGTTCCGTCATTCATAAATGTATCGGGTTACCGTGCGTTAGTTATCTACGACGGACTCTCGAGGATGCGTGCAACAACTCCACTTACACCCAAAGCTCCACCTGTCAGACAGTCCGACCAGTACCAATCGCTGTACGTCGACAGAATATCAACCAAAACTCTGATATAGTTTGTGGTATGTACTGTCCTCTAGGAGAGCGTGCATAAACAAAACACGGCGGACGGAGTACAGGAAAAGCATAACTGCGATCGTATTTCGTGTAGAGCTCACGTGGGGAAGTCGTTAGATTGTTAGTTTGTTGTACCAAGGGACTCGGGTTCGAGCCATAGTCATGCCGGTTTCTGTACTGTAGTACGGTTGAAACTGTTATATGAGAAAGCTTGTTCCTGGCAAGTAAGAGGACGGTTCGGGTTTATAGCATTGTTCTATTGGCAGTCCGCTTTGTCTATTTATGTTTATATTCCGAAAAAAACACTCGGGTCAGAAGAATAAAGAAACAACTACATCACTCATGCGGAAGAATTAATAGTAATATAGAGGTTGGATGCACAAATATAGGATTCATCAAATGTGCTTGGTTTACGACAGTGATTTGCTTCACACACTTCCTTGTACGCAACTACTTTGGAACCTTCGTTCCTGAAGGAATGACACTGTGCGTTTATGGTGTTGTTTGTATTGACTCCTGAACATTATGTGCTTCCTATTACTCTTATTATGTTTATTATTATTGTTACTATTGCTATTAATATTTCGCCACAGGTGATGCAATTGTTTCTTTACTGTTCCGCACCGATTGTTTATGATTATTCTGTGAAAATATGAATGTGCTCTATAGGTTTATTACTTTCAAATTATCGGAGCGAAAGTGGACTGGCTGTAGAACATTGCTATAAACCCGTTTTAGATGTCAGGAACATGTTGTCCCATATAGCAGTTCCTCACGTACTAAAGTATAAAAAGTGACATGAGCAGGGCTCGAACTCTGGGCCGTTTGTACAACAAAATAATGCTCTATCGACTTCCCCACCGGAGCTTTACACGACAGACGCTCACAGGTACGCTTTTTCCGTGCTGCGTAGGTGTTACTTTAGGCACGTTCTCCAGGACGACGGCGCGTAAGCACAAATTATATTGGAGATTTGGTGAATTCTCCGTCGATATGCAACGTTTGGCACAGATGTGACTGGCTGACACCTGGAGGTTTGTGTGCGAGCGTATGAGATGGCGGCGCGTGGCCCAGCTTCCGCCCAGGGACGCGGTCGACCGCCCGGCGCTGTCATCATGCCGCTGACGTACGCGGGCGCGGCCGGCGAGGCAACGCAGCCACGCCTGTGACGACAGACAATATGCCGGAAACGGAAGGCGACAACGTCTCACAGAGTGTAAACATAGAAATGAGCACTGAGTCAGGACATGAAGGGAAAAAAAAGAAAAATAAAAGAAAGTTCAAATATGTGTGAAATCTTATGGGACTTAACTGCTAAGGCCATCAGTCCCTAAGCTTACACACTACTTAACCTAAATTATCCTAAGGACAAACACACACACCCACGCCCGAGGGAGGACTCGAACCTCCGCCGGGACATGGACATACCGATTATAGCCGACGGAAAGTGGAACCCACAGAAACCACATAAAACTGCGTTGTTCTCGTACCAAAATCCTTACCAGATGACATTAATAACGTGGATATGTGAAGTAATGCAGTTTTAGATAATGTAGAAACAACATTTCAGAATAAGAAAAGAACAATGGCTCATACAGCAGTCGAAACTGATGCTTCAAAAACAAGTGACATACCACGTCAAATCAAGTTGAAGGACAGAAAACAAACTCTCGACTTATCAGGGGAAAAAAAAAACATCTTCGATAATTCCAAAACCAGCGAGGACGAGGAAGACAACGGAAGCCACCCTTCTCCCAGCCCAGGAAAAAGAGCAAACATGGGAGAAGGCCCGGCAACCAACGATATCACTCCAAATAGGACATCTGAAGGAAGAAATAAGGATAAAATGATAGGTACAGTGCGATGGATCACTGATATGGAAGCCGAGAAGGAATATCGGGCATCGACAACTAACGGATCACTTCAAATGTTGTTTGATGCAGGAAGTGCTGAAAGCTTCATGCAATAAATTCTTGGTCATTGCAGTAAACAGTGGAAATCAGTGGTATTGCTGTATTACTGGACGAAATGATCCCAGTTTTTTTTTTTAGGTGCTATGATTTAATGAAATTTTAAATATGGCTGTCGGTAACATTGACAGCTATGTAATCAACAAAATAGGACTGAAATTATTGCGGAATACAAAAATAATTAATATTATAATGGATTTTAATTTTATGAAGATCATAAGAAAAAAATTGCCAATACGTTAAAAATAATATTGATAGGCAATGAATAGGTTAATAATGTAATAAAACTGAAACACGACATGAAATCTGCCACTGAAAATATTGAACGAAGCTGAATATTAAGTACTAACTACTTTATTGTTTGTCATCTGTATAAATAATGTCACCAAAATTCATGAACTGTTTAAATTACTTTAAGTAGGTGAATTGACACTTACGTAATTCATGTCTGTTCAACAGCATATATAAAGGCTATCAAAGGCAGAATTTATTTCTGTATATTTTCTTTATTTTTTTGTCCCAGAGTCATAATGGTATAATTAAAAATCCAGTATGTTATTCTTTACTGTCTGAGTGCCTGGGTTTGTGTTCCAATCCTGTTAGTCCATTTCCTCCTGCCTCCTCTGTCCATCTTCTCATCCCACCTCTCTTTGTCCATCTCTTCCTCCTTACACTCTCCGTCCATCTTCTCCTCCACTCTTCTCGTACTCTTTCGCTTTTCTGTCCATTTACTCTTCCTCCTCCCTTTGTGCATCTCCTCCTGGGTCCGCCCCCTTTTCGATACTGCTGAGAAATTCGTTGCGAATTAAGTTAGCAATAAAGACGTAAAAATTAAAAGGTCATGCATGCTGCGGTATTTTTTAACACATCTCAGTGTTCATGACGTCATACCTCTTGAACTATGTGTCTTACAGCTATAATCTCCAGGTGTATGTGGGTACTGTAGGCAAAATATGTTGTGAACAGAGTTACTAGCAGAGAAGCAATAAATTTAAACGTTATGCATGTTGCGACAGTTTTTTGCACATCTCATTGTTTATCACGTCGTTCCTCTTTAACTATGATAGGCAAGTGGTCCTTACCCTCACAGAAATTGTTGCCTGACCGTCTGGGATATGTATTCCAAGTTTGGTTGAAATTTCTCCGGCGGTTTAGGATCACACACCCATTCACACACACATACAAACATGCATTTCATAATATCTATGGATTTTATTGTCTTTTTAAAGAACACAATCTAATTATTTTATAGAGAATAATTTAATCATGTCATTTATTTAATTAAAGAAACAATTGTTTTGTTTATCAAGAAGCATTTACATTGTTATGAAGAAGCAAAAATTCATTTTTATTGTATTCCACAGGTGCGTAAGTTCGTAGCGTTTTTCCATAAATTTAATAAACACAACAAATACACATAACAGATACTTTAATTATAAATAATACATAATTTTTCACTATTTACAACTGTCTGCGAACGCTGGGTTAACTTTTTGATTCCGTCAATATGGAAATCACGTAGTTTTGAGGTGAAGAAGTTGTCAAGCCACGTTCGCTGCGCATTTTCACGCGGAAAGGAAGTTACTCGAAGGTCGTCCTATAGAGTGGTAGAGGTGAAAATCTGAGAGCTCAAGACCAGATGAACAAGGTGGTTGTGGACGACTTGCCAGTCCAACTCCTGTATATGTGTTTTTTTATCAGTCTAGCACAATGCAGGCGGGCGTTGTGAAGTAGCGTCACCTCACGCAGTCTTCTTGGTCGTTATTCTTGGACTGCGCCTGCAAGACATATCAGTTATTGACAATAAATGACAGGAGAAGTGATGGTTACACCTCGGGGAAGCAAAACAAAGTACACCAAACCGTCGCTGTTCCGCCAGATGCGTAACATTTAAAAAAAAAAAAAAAGGTTCAAATGGCTCTGAGCACTATGGGACTCAACTGCTGTGATCATCAGTCCCCTAGAACTTAGAACTACTTAAACCGAACTAACCTAAGGACATCACACACATCCATGCCCGAGGCAGGATTTGAACCTGCGACCGTAGCAGCCGCACGGTTCTGGACTGCGCGCCTAGAACCGCGAAACCACCGCGTAACATTATATTTTGTGAATGTGCACATGTTTTTGTACGGAGAATTGCTGCCTTTTTTGGGCTCAGCCATTCCTTTCTTTTCCTCATGTTAGCTTAAAGACATTATTCCCCGCTACCAGTGACGATACGGGATTGGAATGTGTTAACGAGCCAATTGATGACGAGCAAGCAAAGATGCACAAACGGAAACAAGCTGATTTTTGTGATTTTGGCTTAGAGCATGCATTATTAGGACACCCGATTTTTGAATTTTCACCATTGCACGCAAATGCCGCACGATGGTGGAATGATCACAGTTCATCTTATTTGCCAGTTCTCGAGTACACGGGTGTGGATTATTGTGGATTAATGCATTTAAATGATTTCCATCAAACTCAAAAAGTTTTCATGAACGTGGAGGGTTGCCAATGTCAGAACGATTCTCCTTAAAACAAATAAACGATTTTCTTACAGCGTTCTGTCCAGTGGATTTTTCCCCGTTTATGCCGCAAATGTTTCTGGTTGCCTCCGCTGCTGTCACGCCTCTATTGAACTCAAACAGAAGAATATGTCGGAAATTTTCCAGTTCTTCTTGTTGGCATTCAAATTTGTAGCGTCCACAGCTTCACTCGCTGTCTCCAGACATCAAAATAACAACATAGAAACTCAAACTGCAACAGTGAACCACAAATAAAAAATGACAATCGACAAGTAAACCCATGAACACCAGCATGGAAAACGAAAACGATGTGAACTTAATCATCAACCCTATAATCTCCTTGCTTGATAACCAAGAAGAAACCAATCTATGTTCTTCTGGAAGAGAAAATTTTGTTTAATGGTGCGTGAAGCCATGCCGAGGCGGCAAACAAAGCCATGCCGAGGCGGCAAACATTAGTGAGGGTAAGGAAGGGCCGAAGTGCACGAAGGAGGCTCAATAAAAAAAAAGGGAAAAAGGGGGGTTTGGGGTGGGTTCTAACATGGAAAAGTGTCAGTCGAGAAATGAACAGAAATAGAGAAAGCTGCCAACCTCAGTAGTATTCCCGGTGAACAACTCAGATTTTTATGTGACTATAAGATCTGGAACGTGCTCCAGTCGAATCGAAAGGTTTTTCTTATTTTATCTGAAGACAGGTATCGAGGGGGGGGGGGGGCAAAGGAAATATTCCTTTTATTTATTGACCGAGTTTCTTATCATGGGAATATTAGGGTCGTATGACCATATCCTAGATCTCTTTCGTATTTTATCATTATACTCTGACGCACTAATTCCAGCAGGTCTTACATTTGTAATGTCACAGTTAGAAATAGTGTTGACGGAAATAATAAAAATACTATAAATGTAACAGGAAAACAACTTTTATTTGTTTTTGAAGAGTAGTATAATGGAAGCAATGTACAAGCGGGTAGATTTAAGACTGTGGCTGGAATGGCTCTGAGAAAAGAGAGAGAGAGAGAGAGAGGGGGGGGGGGGGAGACAGGGGGGTGGAAGGGAGAAATAAAGATAGGTAACAAGCAATGAAGAGTTATATATAAATAATTTTGTGTGAATGATTGATGATTGACGAACGAAAAGGCGAAGGGGCATAACTGGAAGAAGTAGTTACAGTTTTCTTCTCCCTGGAGAGAGAAATGGCCACACTTGTTAATTGTTAGGGAAGAATTATTAGGCTAACATAGGGATGTGCTTCCTTACGTGAAGAGAACAGAAAACATACTAGTGCGTGCTGCAATGTCGAAATTTACTGTCGCAGGTGCGTTTAGCCCTTCATGCGAAAGACATCGTTAGTAGGTATTACCAGATATTACCCAGCATTCTGATCTATTCTGCAGTTTGTGGTTTCATTCTTATTAATTATAATTTAAAACTGCACTTGCACTTAATTTTAAATGCCGTGTCAATTTCCGTGTTTTCTGTCTGTGCGGTAGAGGTTGGAAGACGTACCTGCATTTCGGTTGCAAGTCTTTTCGGCATATTCGTTTCGAAACTGTTCGTTTGTATATTGTCCTGTTCATTTCTGTATGCACCCTGTGATCTAAGCACTTAACTCATGATCTGGCTACCAGCCAGTACTCTTAACACGATAAGTGCTACAATTTTGAATGCTGTTTGTTTGCCAGGCTTCCGTAGTCTTCTTTGTGTGTGGAAGTGTTGCCTAATCTTTGTCATCAGTAGTTCCTGCAAAGCAGTCTTCGGGAAAAACAAATAGGATCATGAAAACGGTAGTTTCAACGGGAATATGGTGAAAGTGTTCGCAACTTAAGTGAAAGTGCGATTTTTGACCTGTGACCACATGCAGGAAAAACGCAGAAATCGTCTCAACAAGT
The DNA here is from genome assembly GCF_023897955.1 of Schistocerca gregaria. NCBI lineage: Eukaryota > Metazoa > Arthropoda > Insecta > Orthoptera > Acrididae > Schistocerca > Schistocerca gregaria. The sequence continues at coordinate 434,925,113 of NC_064921.1, forward strand.
AAAATTAACTGTTAGTACCATTTTAATTGTGTATAAAAAGCGGGTTGTGATCTGTTTTAAATCTATAACTAAGGTGAGTGAAACAAGAACTGCTGGGTATTTCGGGAAACTCATTGAAGATGCCTTTACATGAAAGGCGTAATACTTTTGAAGTTCTAATTTTAATATTACACGCCATGTTAGGCGTTTTCTTTATTTAAATGAACGTTTATATAATTGTTGCGGGTAGTGGGTAGGTCAGCAAAAATTACCGCGTGCATTCGCCTCAGGGTCGGCTACGCAGGAACAGGGTTGTACGAAATACTGACAGGTTACCTTCAAGGCTTTAGCGGTGTTCTACATGTACATCTACATGGATACTCTGCAAATCACATTTAAGTGCCTGGCAGAGAGTTCATCGAATCACCTTCACAATTCTCTATTATTCCAATCGCCTATAGCGCGCGTAAAGACTGAATACCTATATATTTCCTTACGAGCTCTGATTTCCCTTATGTTATCGTGGTGATCGTTCCTCCCTATATAGGTCGGTGTCAACAAAATATTTTCGCATTCGGAGGAGGAAGTTGGTGATTGGAATTTCGTGAGAAGATTCCATCGCAACGAAAAACGCCTTTCTTTTAATGATGTCCAGCCCAAATCCTGTATCATTTCAGTGACAGTCTCTCCCATATTTTGTGATATTACAAAACCTGCTGCCTTTCTTTGAACTTTTTCGATGTACTCCGTCAATCCTGTCTGGTAAGGATCCCACACCACGCAGCAATAATCTAAAAGAGGACGGACAAGCGTAGTGTAGGCGGTCTTCTTAGGAGAGTGTTGAGTGAGTGATCCGTAATTTCACCTTCATATATGAGAACGCCAGCCTGTACACAACCACCCGTGTGATTGAGAAATCAGAGGTGAGGAACGTGCGTAATCGCAGGACCCGACTCTCATAGAGAGAGATGGCCGCCCTGCGGAGACGTGTCGCGAATTGTGCACTAGGACATTGAACTGGTGCAAGTTGTACTGAGGAAGGAACGGGTTAACGTAAATAAATGAATTATTTGTAGTCTCGTGTATAGTATTCCAAAGAGCCGGAGACCGAAAACAGCCATCCCAGTCCGGCATCTTCGATACTGATCAGTTCGCGTAATAGACCCACTGTTAGCTATTTAACCATTAATGTCAGGAAGCAAGCATCCCCCTAGCCATACCACCAGTTTGAACTTGTGAGAACGTCAAGTGATACAAACCGTCCGGTGCTTGGCTTAGAATCATTTTACAATGGCCTTTTCCTGCAGGCAGATATTTGTCAGCAGATGGGAAACACTGAAGCGCAATAACCTTATAGAGTATTATACATAATTTTTAATCTTTTTCCAGCGTAGACGGATGAATAGACTCGCTAAAATCTGTACGTGATGTTACTGATGAACGAAATATAGCGGGCTGGCCGGTGTGGCTTAGCTGTTCTAGGCGCTTCAGTCTGGAACCGCGCGACCGCTACGGTCGCAGGTTCGCATCCTGCGACGGGCATGGATGTGTGTGATGCCCTTAGTTAGGTTTAAGTAGTTCTAAGATCTAGGGGACTGATGACCTCAGACGTTAAGTCCCATAGTGCTCAGAGACATTTTTTGAATATAGCGGGCAGAAGAACTGTACGCTCAGTGGTACCTAGTGAATTCTCCTTCGGCAAAATTCGGTTGACGCTTCGTCGCTTAAAACTGTGCTGTGCTAGCTATAGGAAGATTCTTCTATTTGTTCTGGACCATTTGATTATTAAGGCAGTTGTTTCGTATTAATTATTAGGCACACCCAACGAATATAGATACTCGAGCAGGATACTGACAATGTGGGAATGAAATTTCGCTCTTACAGCGAAATGCAAGTGGAGATGGCTTGCTGTCCATATACAATGGGCAGCTGTTACCGTGCGAGCGAATGTGACGAGCACTTGCACTTTGCATAAATTGTTACGCTCGTCCGTGTTCCAGTGGCTAGCGTTGCTAACTTCTGGGTCAGAGATTTTTCCATTTGAAGAAGAACACTATTAAGTTCCAAGAAGTACTTGCTCCTGTAATCTTTGACGGCCCAGCTGGCTACAAACACTGGTTGAAATTAAGTATAAACTTCCTATGAATTTACATTTTTGCAGTGCCATACATGAATTGCAAGCCTTCTTGTTTATAAACCATCTATTTTTCAGCATAAGGGTGTTACAAAGAAGATTTATCAAAAATTGTGATACTCTGCTGTATTGTGAAAGTGACGTATACTTTGATACTGTACTTGCCTTGAACCATATTTGAAGGTTACAACGACGAAAAAATGTTCACTTCCTTGGCTCTGCGCACTATGCGACTTAACACCTGAGGTCATCAGTCCTTAGTTTTTGTACGGTGGAAACGTCTCAAAAGGGGGTCCACTCGGCATTACGATGTCAAATGAGAAACTGCTTGATAAATGAAGCAACGAAACTCACATAGGAGCCGGTGGAATGACGTTAAATCGAAGGCTTTATACTTGACTGGGGGCCATATGTTTTTTTATGATAGTTAATGTGAGAAGGAGAGCAAAAGCCAGATTTGGCACTTAGCCTGCTCCTCTCGAATAGAATAGAAATTTGTTAACATCGAATATAGATTTATGTATCAGGAAGTCGTTTCTGAAAGTATTTGTTTGGAGTGTAGCCATGTATGGAAGTGAAACATGGACGATAACTAGTTTGGACAAGAAGAGAATAGAAGCTTTCGAAATGTGGTGCTACAGAAGAATACTGAAGATAAGGTGGATAGAGCACGTAACTAATGAGGAGGTATTGAATAGGATTGGGGAGAAGAGAAGTTTGTGGCACAACTTGACTAGAAGAAGGGATCGGTTGGTAGGACATGTTTTGAGGCATCAAGGGATCACAAATTTAGCATTGGAGGGCAGCGTGGAGGGTAAAAATCGTAGAGGGAGACCGAGAGATGAGTACACTAAGCAGATTCAGAAGGATGTAGGTTGCAGTAGGTACTGGGAGATGAAGCAGCTTGCACAGGATAGAGTAGCATGGAGAGCTGCATCAAACCAGTCTCAGGACTGAAGACAACAACAACACTCGAATAGTATAACTGGACCAGTACCAGAATCGTCAGCTGCCCCAACTCCAGGAGGCACTGCTGCGACGTGGAATACTGTCGTGCAAGGCCAGTTAATCGTAAACCACACACAACTACCTCTCCTCCCTCCCCCTAAAAGACAAAGTCTTATGTTGGTTTCTTTTTACAACTAGGATTCGAACAGGCTACCTCCAGGTCAGACGACACTTCGTTGCCTCACTTAACAGAGCGTCGCTGGTGAAGCAGGTTACTGTTTTTTCATGGGCTTCGAACCGTGTGAACCGAAACCAGGCCGGTGAACAGTACTGAATTCTTCAGCACTCACTTAGCAGAGTCCTGTGAAATGTGGAGACGGCCGCTTAAACGAGAAAAATGTCGCAGCGCCATACTTGACTGGACAACAGTGGTCTTTCGTGCATACGCTGCAAGACATCAACAACCGCTCTCTACTCCAACTGAAAATGTAGCCACATTACTTTTATGTATGGGAATCGACGTTGAAAGGCTACATTTCGTCGTCAAAATGCGTGACAGTCGCGAAGAAATTAACAGTGCGATCGTTGTGTCACAAATCCGTGACATGTCGTAGTCATTCCACATACTCCGTAACTTCGGCACGGTACGATGCGCCATGGTCACGCACCTTAGTGTAAGAGTTTAAACAGTAGAATCTATTTTCTCGTTGCGCTTGCTCTTAATCGGTTCGTTAAACGTAACACTACTAGCATAGCTGTCAGCTGCGCGAGGTGACGTGCTGTTACGTACATCCGGTTTTATTCTAATTTTACGTTAATTCCGAAACAGACATCCTGGACATCTACGCTGGTCAACATATTCAAGTGTCACCAAAGTTACAAAAGAAAGCATAGCATAACATACTAATCAGCATTGTAAGGAAACGCCATTCCTCTTGTGTAACACGTTGTTTGTACAGTGCAATTTGTAGTGCCGAAACATTACGGAGCGAAGGGATCTCGCAATGTGTCATATGTGTTACTTGTTGGGAACTTTCGTGTGTCGATCCATCAACATATATACTCCACAAATACAGTGGGAAACGGAGAGTGCTTCGTACCAGTACCATAGATTTTCTGCCCTATTCCATTCACATATTGAGGGAGGGAAACACAACTGTCTATATACCTGAGCACGCGCGCTTATCTCTCTTATCTTATTCTTATAATCCCTGCGGAAGATACATGCCGATGCCAGTAAATCTGTCGTGCAATACCAGATCACAAAATTTATCCAGCGATTCGTGAGAAAAATGTAGTCAGGAGGTTTGAAATATTTCTTTCGAAGATAATCTGTCAGACTAGTTGTTTGAGGTAGTTTTCACTGTTTCTCATTACCATCGATAACGCATAATTATCAACTTCAGTTTTAATTTTGTTGAATTTTCTTCGGTTTGTCCACAATTCTTTGCCTTCTATGCATATAGAAACTTACAAGCAACGCATGTATGTAGTACTAAGAGAGATAAACACATAGATAGGTAGATACAGAGAGAGAGAGAGAGAGAGAGAGAGAGAGAGAGAGAGAGAGAGAGATCCCGTGATTTAGAAGGATTCTGGCATACAGATTTTTTGTTCAGTATTATGCACCGTAATATTTATATTGAAATAAAAACGACTTATCATGAGAATTAAAAATTATTGTAGAGTTAATAAAAAATTACTGTCTTTATAATGCATTTACAGTCATCATATGTACAACTAAAATACAGCAATGCAGAAATAACTTGTTGTATATATTTGTTTACAGAAAACTATCCTGCATTTGTTCTGTCAGATCGTAATGAATCATGTTAGTGCCGTGGCCGGCCGAGGTGACCGAGCGGTTCTAGGCGCTACATTCTGGAACCGCGCGACCTCTACGCTCGCAGGCTCGAATCCTGTCTCGGGCATGGATGTGTGTGATGTCCTTAGGTTAGTTAGGTTTAAGTAGTTCTAAGTTAGGGGACTGATGACAGCCTTTACATATTGTTGTGCAGCGCAAGTCAGCCTTCACACATTTGCATTCTCTCCCGTAACTTTGTGTGTAGCTGCATGAACTCATAAGTCATGTCTTGCATGGAGCTGGTGGTTGTTTCATATGAATTGGAGAGAGTGATGAGTCGGATTCTCTCCAGCCCCATTTCTGGACTCCACGCTGTTCGCCAACTGTAGCTGAACTTGTAGACATACTCGGGAGGAGTGGAGGCATACTGCGTAAAAAGTGGGTGGCAAACAAGAGTATTACAAAAATTTTTTCCTAACCCAGAAATATATTGAAATTTTAAAAGCTGTTATCATTTAAAGCGTCATCACCAGGCCTATTTCCTATTTTTGAAAGTAGAGAGAGAGAGAGAGAGAGAGAGAGAGAGAGAGAGAGAGAGAGAGAGAGAGAGAGAGGACATATGAATTTTTCTCCTGCTTTTTCAATGGCCTCGGGAGACGAAGCTGACGTGTTGAATATTCGTGGAATTTTATGAAGTGGCGGGGATCGGTCGAATAAATGGAAAGCCTGTAACAGGCTTTACCAAACAGGGCTGAAGTGCTGTCGCAACCACTCATTGGCTGAAGATATTGGTTGACTCCTTGCTGTCGTGGATGAGTGAGGAGCCACGTATATCTTTAGAGCTGCAACACCTCGTTCTGACACTGCCTTTTTCTTCCTTCATCATGATAATGCCTTTGCCGTCTGGAGCAAGAGCTAGAACTAGCACGAGAAGATCAACATCCTGACCGATAATAATAAGTACTTGCTGACACTTATCAAAGTTTCCAACCCCTCTGTAACTTTTGATGTATCTCCTTCCGAAACAGATTTGCCGCAAATTAAACAGGTCGAAGCGGTCTAACCATTGGTCTTCTCACAGCCCACAGAAAGGAAAACAGAGTAAGAAGAAACACTGCGTAGCACAACAAACTGAACTGTCCCGCATACCTTTAATATCTTCGCAACATGAAGTCCATTAAACTGGGATGTGTGTGTCAGCGAAAGTGGTAGGGGAATGGTGAGTGTACGGGAAGAGAAACTTCCCGGTTTTATTGTTAGGCATCTAATTCCAATTTCAAAAATTTTGAACACACAAAAAATTCCATCATGTTGAAAATATACAAAATATTTCCATATACTTAATTACCCTTTTCAGTTACATAACTGACTAAGCAACAAAAATGTGCGACAATAATGCGCAACAGAATCCTGTTCCAATTCTTATATCAGTAAAACTATTCGTCCGATCGTTTTTGTGCAGAATTCTTAGAGGAATATGTTTTTTAATTACAGTGCTATTCTAAAACTGAACAATTTTGAGCATAACTTCAAGAAATGGAAGAAATTGAAATTTGGTGGAAAGGGAGGAGGAGGGAACTTTTCTGTTTCTTACTACTGCGCCCAGTATGAGTATATTCACTACTGCACCCCGTACGAGTATTTTTCCGAAGTTTCAAAACATTATAAATTATTTACCCCCTTTACAGTTTTTGACTAATTTCCGTGGGACAATTATGGTTTCCCAAGTCGATACTGGGAACGTTAGTCATAACCTGTTGCACGTTTGGAGTATTTCCGTGTTATCGAGTGATCTTTGAGTGATTCGACGACCGATGTGTGTGGAGCTGGTAGCCAATGAGAACATCTGATTATTGATATAATTTTGGATCTCGCTCACCCTAATGTTAAAACCTGTGCTATAAACACTGTTCCTCCTGGGAAGTCTGATGTTGTCCAGCGTCGCCGTCAACTTTGTGGAGATGTTATCTGTGTATATGAACTATGGTTTGTATCGCGTTCGTCCCAAGACACCGATGTACTTCAGACGTTAGCCGGTGGCAAACAGTGGACGAGACGACAATAAATTGAAGAATTTTTATTTTTAGACGAATCGTGATTCTGGGTCGGACCACTCGTTTGAACATTTTCGTTTGCAGGGGGCACAAGGAAACGATTCTGTATTTTTAAACCTGATCATATTGTGGTTTCGGACTGATTGCATGAACAGAATCAGCACTGGATGATGTCGGGAGTCCCTGTCGGATGTAACGGCTCTCTGAAACGTAAAGCGGCAGTGCAGAAGTTATCCTCATGCTTATCTTTCCTCTGTGAGAATTCTTTATTTTTAAGCTCTACAATATGTATCAACGCAAAGATCGTTGCGGAATTGTGAATTGCCGTGGCCAATTTCCGCTGAGTGTGAATCCAAATTGCTTGCACTCACTTTGCAGCCGAGAGCAGAGATTTCATCACTAAGTGCGATTTTTGACTCGTATGCTGATAACTGATTTAATTTAGAGTGACATAAGGAGTTCGGTATATTGTCTGCATTAGACGTTTTACCCAAAAAAGTGTCAGTGGCGAAAAAAATATAAATGAAAATAAAGCAAGTCATATCCGCTGTATGTAGGAATCTCCCGTACTTTGATAACTTTTCCTTAATATTTGGCCCCCCAGAGGCTCTCACCTATTCTGTGAGAACGTGCTTGGCCATCACGGGGCCCAACCTTTGCAACATTACTTTCCTCTCTGTGCTCTGAGCCCATTCCTCTACTGTTCTTGTTCTCTGTCTTTCCATTAGACGGACTTCTTGGCGCCGAACGCGATTTTGGACATTCCATTTTTTTCTCTTCTGACATTTTACACACCTAGATTTGTCAGAAATGCGCATCGTGAAGGGAAGGTCGCCCAATGCAATGTATATCCCATCTTTGCGCATTTCTCTCTTTGCATCCGTGTATCTGGCAAGCCCAAAATCCAGCACGGTAGCCATTCCGTTGTGAGCTGGGGCGGGGTCGCAATATTCCTGCTTGATCTGGAAACTCGGCACATGCGCCAAGGAGTATATACCCATCGTGGTGAAGTAGCTGTTGCTGTGGCTGGGTGGCGGCCGTGGGGAGAGTCCCTATTCAGAGTCGGTGGCACCATGGCAGATGACTCGCTTGTGAAACAGATTAATCTTTTGTCGACTGGTGGCCACACGGCCTCGACAATTTCTTTTGAAGCAGAAGGTTGTTACAGTGCAGAGACATATGACCCCAAAATGTTCCCTTCTGTGTCTTCGCCATGGGAGAAACGTAAGGCTAAGGGACAAGGGGAGGTGTATTCCACCCAGTACTTCGTTTGTTCTCGGACCGATGGGGATTCCTTTTTGGCCACAAAGCCATTATTCTTTGTTGAACACCTTGAGAACAGGTAGGGAGAATGGCAGCAATCTCGAAAATGAAGAGTGATTCGATTGTGATTCAAACTGCATCCCCTACCCCGTCACGAGTGCCGCTGGGTTACATTTTTGTAACTATACCCCTTGTAAAGTCTCAGTATGTTACAGGGAATCATCTTCCACTGCAACCTTCTTTTATGTACTGTTTAACGAGTTACATGCCATTGTGGAGCAGTGGGGTGTGCATTTGTCCATTGTGTCCAGTGGGGACTAAAGGACTGTTGGGTTTCTGCTGGAGCCTTCATCTTGGACTCTGAAGACTTACTGTTGCTTGAAAAGGTCAAGGCGATGGTATATCGATGTTATGTGGAGCCATATGTACCCTTTCACATGTTGTGCTTCAAATGCATGGGATTTGGGCACATTTCTTTGTGTTGTAAAGATAGCTCCAACTGTAGGAGTTATGGATGTCAGCTCCACGCAAATGTTTCTTAAGCCCCTCCCCTTGTCTGTGTCAGCTTTGGAGAGCACTATTCCTCCTGTTCCCAAGACTGCACCATCTTCCAACGGAAAAAGAAAAACCAGCCAAGTGACTTATCTAGAGGCCAAGAAGAGGTATTATGATTTGCGCCTACAGTTATGGCGACAATGTATGGTATGGCTATGACAGTGTCATACTGCCTATCTGCAATCCCCTTACCATTTGTGCTTTGTAAGTCTGACCCTTGGGGCTGCTCAACTACACCTGCTCCCTTGTTGGTCGGAGGTCCTCCTCCTATTGCATGCACCACACCCTACCTGTTGGGGATGTCGATCCTCAACCGTCATCTGGAGAAGCATCTCTGTCCTCCATCGTATCTCACCAGGAAGGGGTCCCTTAGGATGCTCCCATGTCTTTGCTGTCCCACAACTGAATGCCAGCGTGTGGGTGAAGGATGCTGGTTGTAGGACTTCACATTCCTCCTCTGTCCCTGAAACTAAGGCAGACAAGTCCTTGCAGACATAGAATTCATCTAAGGGAAGAAAGACAAGGAACAGTCCTCCAAGAAGACAGCGATGTTACGGCCTCTATGCTACTGGACCTGGAATGTTCCACCTCTGTATCTGGGGCAGATTTTCTGGTGCCCCCTGTGGCTCCAGACAATACCCATCCCCACCTCTTCTGCACAACCTGATTTAGAAAATATGTGTACTGGTGCAATATTCTTGCAGAAAGTGGCAGCAGGTGATCCTGGGGCACGACCTGATTCCTTGGTCCCTTAACACTTGCACAGGATACCAATATTGTGATTCTCCTGTGGAACTGTAGCGTTTTTCCCTGAGCTGTGATGTTTCTTATGCATTTCCTCTACTTTCTGCATTGTTCTCCAGAAAGCTTGCTTCATAGAAATGGGTATCCCAACTCTTTGTGGCTGTTGGGTCCATTTTAAGAATAATGTTGACGGAGAAAGAGTGCCAGAGAGTGTGTGCATGTATGCTCTGAACTCGGTCTACAGTGAACACGGCCTCACATGATACATTTTAGGAGACTGTGATTGTAAATGTGAGGATATCTCCATATTTTATCGTTGGTAATGTGTGTCTTCTTTCCTATGGTAGTCACAGAATGCGTTGTTTGCACTGTGTTCTCTGCTCCCCCCACCCTTCCTGATTCTGAGTGACTTCAGTGACCATAACCATTGCAGTAGGGAATGATGATCACTGGCCACAGGAAAGTTATTGTAAAATTTGTTTGCATAGTTTGATCTCTTTCTATTAATGGTGCATCCCCCCCGCCCCTCACACACACACTTCAGCATGGCATTGGCTCTTATTCGGTTGTTGGTCTTTCCATTCGCAGCCCTGCTCTTCTCTCCACCGTTCACTGGAGAGTCCATGATGACCTGTGTGATAGTGATTACTTCACAATCATCCTGTCGCTCTCTCAGCATCACTCACCTGGACATCCACCTAGATGGGCTCTCAACAGTGCTGTCTGGGACACCTTCACCTCTGCCATCATCTTTAGCATGTTGCAGGTATCGATGTGGCTGTCCAAAGCACAGTTGCAGCCTTTCTATCAGCAGCCAACTTCGTGATCCCCTATTCCTCAGGATCCTACTGTCAGTAGTCAGTACCGTGGTGGATCTCTGAAACTGCAGTGGCCATCAGGGATTGCAGATGAGCTCTCAAATACCATAAGCGATATCCATTGATGGAGCACCTCATTTTGTTTAAGTGGCTCTGTGCTCTGGTCTACCACCTAAAAAACAATACAAACAAGAATACTGGGAACTGTGTGGTATTACCATTGGACTTCACACCCTTCCTTCTCAGGGATGGGCAAAGATCTGCTACCACTATGGACACTAGTCCCCCACAAGTGTACCTGGTACCTAGCTGAATGATGTTGTCTCTACTGGTCCAGACACTTTCACTGAACATTTTGGTCTGCATTATCCCTGAGCCTGTGCATCTGAGAATTATCAGTCTTCATTTCGTATCCTCAAACAACAGGTGGAGCAAATTCACTTGTCTTTCATTACATGTCACCTGGAGCTGTACAATTCTCCCTGCAGTGAGTGGGAACTCCTCAGTGCTCTAGCCCTCTGCCCTGACATGGCTCCATGGTCAGACAGCATCCATAGCCGAATGCTCAAACACCTGGTGGTGGTGGATTGCCAAAATCAAGTCCGAGTCATTTTCAACTCTGCTTGGAGTGAGGTTGATTTCCCATCTCAATGACGAGAAAATGTGATCGTCCCAGTACTGAAACTGGGTAAACACACACTTGAAACGGACAGCTATTGCCCAGTAGTCTAACTAACGTTCTCTGCAAGTTGCTCAAACATGTGGTGGGCCAGCAGTTGTGTGGGTACCTTTAGTCACAGGGCTCTTTTAACCAAGTGATGTGGCACATTGGTTAGCACATTTTGGAGAATGACAGTTCAAACATCCAGATTAAGGTTTCAATTATTTCTCTAAATCGCTTAAGGCGTGTAATGGGATAGTTCCTTTGAAAGGGCTCGACCAATTTCCTTCACACAATCCGAGCTTGTACTCCGTCTCTACTGACCTCGAGGTCGACAGGACGCTATATAGTCTTCCTTGCTTTCAGTCAGGCCCTTCTGGCTCTGTCCAAGAGCGGTTTTCGCCAAGGCTGTTCCATCCCTGATAATTTGGTCTGCCTGGAATCTGCTATCTGGATGGCTTTTGCGCGCCAACAACACATTATTGGTGACTTCTGCGTCTGGTCCTGGCGGAGGCGAGTCCTCCCTTGGGCATGGGTGTGTGTGTTTGTCATTAGGATAATTTAGGTTAAGTAGTGTGTAAGCTTAGGGACTGGTGACCTTTGCAGTTAAGTCTCATAAGATTTCACACATTTGAACATTTGATGACTTCTGTGGCTTTAAATGGTCTTATGACACTACATGTCGTCAACACATCTTCGTTGCCTTAGATGAAGGGAGTTTCTGGGGCCCGTCCTGATTTTTGTCTGGAACTGCTTATCACACCGTACTTCAAGGGTTCAAGTTGGTCCTTCCTGCAGTACCCTCATATGCACGAAAATGTGGTCCCATTGGGTTTTGTATTGAGTGTGCCCCTTTTTCGAGTGGTTATCAGTGGTCTAGCTACAACTGTGGCGTTTACAATGTTACTTTCCTTCTGTGTTGACGATTTTTGCTTTTAATACTGCTGCTCAACTGTGGGTGTCGCTGAATGTCGACTGCAACGTGACTTATGAAAGGTACAGTCCTGGGCTCTCACCCATGGCTTTGGATTTTGGATGCCAAGAGGCGTGTCATGCACTCCTGTCGTCGTTGTACTGCCCACATACAACCAGAACTCTACCTTGAGGATCAGTTGCTGCATATGGTGGAATCTTATCTTTTTTTGGTACTGCTCTTTGATGTCCAGTTGATGTGTTTTCCTCATCTTCACCAGCTTAAGCCAAAAGTGCTGGTCACTTCTTAATACTCATCGCTGCCTCCGTAACTTCACCGAGGGTACAGATCGCTCGGTGATTCTGTGGCTTTACAAAGCTCTGATCCTGTCCCATTTTGATTATGTGAGGTGGTATATGGCTCGGCATTGCCTTCAGCATTGCTGATGCTAAACGTGACACGCTATTGAGGGGCCCAACTTGCGATGGGTGCCTTTTGGTCTATCCCTATGACAATACAACGTGTGGAGTCTGGGGTACACACCGCAGATCTGGCACCAACAATTACTGCTCAGTTCTGCAATATGCATTTCCTGCTTTCCTGAGCATGCGAACTACCATGTCGTCGTCCCCCCCCCCCCCATCCCCTCCCCCCCCCCCCCCTGGTGGAGAGTTCCACTACCTGTCAGCGTTAATTGTGGTCCCAGCGATTCAGCTCCGACGACGAGATGAAGGATGAGGTTCATAACTTTCTGAGCAGCATGGCGGCAGGCCGGTATGACATGGGCATACCAAAAGTGCCACAGCAGAAATGGTGATTATGTCGAAAAATAGCTAAATGTTCAAGCTGTAAACAGAAGTAAACCATTGTGAAAATAAGAAGGTCTTTGTAATTATAAAAAAGTAGGAGACCTTACTTTTGGGAATACCCTCATAATCACGTGAATAATAAACATCTAATAGCAGAAAAACGGTAGCTATGACGATGAATGTGTGGAGGTAGCAACTCTTCTAAAGTAGCAGCATTTTTGCTAATCTAAACTTAGGTGGCATAACCACGAATAGTGACAACTTACGGTTAATACAGTATGCAGATTATACCAAATTATTCATTTGTTTGCGTCGCTGGTATTTTAGTTACTGGAAAAAGAGAGAGCCATTCTATTTTTTAGGTCTTCCGCAACAATTTATAGTATTGCCAAGTATCTCAGAAGTTAAGTCGTATAGTGCTCAGAGCCATTTGAACCATTTGAAGTGTCTCGGGAAGAATTGGACTGCAGCTATGACATGCAGCAAATTAGCGACGTATGAAACATTGAAGTTATTTCGGGGCTGAAATTTTTCCGTTTTTACTTTCTGGTTTATTATGTTTAGTATTCGTTCATCTGTAGGGGAGCAGAAATACGAGGGTGTGCTGAAAAGTAATGCCTCCGAATTTTCTAAGTGAAAACCTTTGAAACTTTTTAAATAAAACAAACGTTATTAACATTCCACATCTTTATTCTTCTTGTCTACGTGTTTATTTCTCAACGTGTTCATCCTTCCGGCAAACACTTCTCTCCCAAGTGGAGAACAGGTTTTTGATGCCGTCACTGTAGAGTGTCTGACTTCGTTGATGAGGCCACAACCCCGTCTCTGCGTGCACCACTTCATTACTATCAAACTGAAGTCCTCGAGGGTGTTGGGGCCAAGTTGGTATTGTATGAAGGATGACCGACGAGAATGAACCCTAGGCGTCAGATTGTTACATCTGTCGCAGCGCTCGTGTGGGGTCTGACATTGACATGCCGAAGAGAGGGTGCTCCGCGTGTGGATCACTTCGAATTCGAAACTCTGTTACAACACTCTGTTTCTCACGCACCGACAAAGTTGCGTTACGCACCGCCATGTTACACGCTAGAATCCGGAGCTATGTAGCGGCAGGAAACTGCTAATATCTAGATACGGGGAATAAAGATATAGATTTTTAATATACGAGGGTGAGTCAAATGAAAACCTTAAATTTTTTAAAAATTATTTATTGTGCAGAAGTGGTACAAAGCTGTATCACTTTTCAACATAATCTCCCCCACGCTCAATCCAAGTTGGTTGGTTGGTTGGTTTGGGGAAGGAGACAAGACAGTGAGGTCATCGGTCTCATCGGATTGGGGAAGGACGGGGAAGGAAGACGGCCGTGCCCTTTTAAAGGAACCATCCCGGCATTTGCCTGTAGCGATTTAGGGAAATCACGGAAAACCTAAATCAGGAGGGCCGGACGCGGGATTGAACCGTCGTCCTCCCAAATGCGAGTCCAGTCTCAATCCAAGTCCTCCAGCGCTTACAAAGTGCATAAATTCCTTTAGAAAAAATTCTTTTGGTAGTCCGCGCAACCACTCATGCACCGCGTGGCGTACCTCTTCATCAGAACGGAACTTTTTTCTTCTTATTGCGTCTTTGAGTGGTTCAAACATATGGAAATCACTTGGGGCAAGGTCTGGTGAGTATGGTGGATGAGGAAGACACTCAAGATGCAGGTTTTTGATTGTTGCAACTGTTGTACGGTCAGTGTGAGGGCTTGCATAGTCATGTTGCAAAAGGACACCTGCTGACAGCAATACACGTCGCTTTTGATTTCATTGCAGGCCGCAGATGATTTTTTAGATCTGTGTACGATGCACTGTTGAAAGTGGTCCCGCTAGGCATGTAATGCTCCAAAATGACGCCTTTTTCGTCCCAGAAGAGACTCAGCATAATCTTCCCTGCTGAAGGTTCTGTTCGAAACTTCTTTGATTTTGGTGCTGAGGAATGGCGCCATTCCTTGCTCGCTCTCTTCGTTTCCGGTTGGTGGAAGTGATCCCAGGTTTCGCCCCAGTAACGATTCTTGCAAGGAAGTCCACACCTTATCGTTCAAAGCGCCGAAGAAGTTCTTCACAAGCAGGAACACGTCGACTCTCATTTCAGGAGTCAGCTGCCGTGGCACCCATCTTGCAGACACTTTGTGAAACTGGAGCACACCATGCACAATGTGGTGTGCTGACCCATGACTAATCTGTAAACATGCTGCAATGTCATTCAATGTAACTCGGCGGTTTTCCTTCACTATGGCTTCACCTGCTGCAGTGTTCCGTGGAGTCACAACTCGTTGGGCCTGACTTGGACGAGGAGCATCTTCCACTGAAGTCACACCATTTCACCTCCAATCATAGACTTGCTGCTGCGACAAACATGCATCGCTGTACTTAACTTTCATTCGTCGATGAATATCAATAGGTTCCACACCTCCACTACGCAAAAACCGAATAACATAACGCTGTTTTTCCCTGGTGCAAGTCGCAAGTGGGGCGGCCGTATTTATACTGATACTGCGATAGTACGTGTGCATCTGCTCTATGCTGCCACCTACAGGCCATTCTGCGCGCTGTTTGTAGCACGCTTACCAACTTACAGTATAACGACGCGAAATTTCGATTTGTTATTACAAATTTAAGGTTTTCATTTGACTCACCCTCATAAATTTTATTTAAAAAAATTTAAGAGTTTCAAATAGAAAATTCGGAAGCATTACTTTTAAGCAAGTCCAAGTATTAAACACATACTCATTCTCCTTGTCGTAGTGCAGTTTCGCAGTATGTCTACTTTAAAATAAGCATGGTGGCTTGTATAATTCGGAGGTAATGACTCAGAATTTCATGTATAAATTTTAATTACAGCTGAACAACGCTCGAAATGTGTTTGTACAGTCAACGGACTGACTAGCTCCACACTCCCACTGTACGGAATTTATCTATCACGTGTCTCATAAATATATGGCCATACAGTCACAAAAATTGCACCTGCAGTACTACCACTTTATTACGTTGTATCTTGACGCTTTTCAATACATAAAGCGTTTCTTACTAGTGTGATAATTATAATTAGACTGCTATGGTGCGTATCTATCGGAAGTAACTGCACCTCCTTTTGACATATTTCAATTTGCATCCATAGCAGCAACAGCATTCGTGGTTGTTGTTGCTTATATGTAAATGTGTAGGTTCAGAGCAGATAAGTTCAGTATTAAATGTCAGTCTTACAGTTAACGCTAAGTGTAAACAAACTGCGTTATGCTCAAGTCATCTGACAGTTACGGTTTGATGTTGGTGACTCGCGCAGTACGCTATGCTTACTCCATAGGCATTCCTGCTTTGTGTTGGGTGCAATAACTGGAGCTAAAGATGAATTTTAGCTAGTGTAACGTAATACTTATGGCTGAATGAAGTGTTAACTTACCTGTGAAAAGGTGTTCCATGTAAAGTGACACTTTGATTAATTCTTTACTGTTCTCCATTTCTGCGTTTCAGGGAATAATGACGTATCTTAGTATTTCGTAAAAGTTTACCTTTTGGAATTAGAACTCAAAGAATTGTGTTTGTTACTCGTTAGCATGATATGCTGTTGCCATCTGATATCACCTTCTACGTACTCTGTGCAAACTTACACACGTTTCTTTCTTCATTAGACGTTCCACATTTATTTAATGTTGGTCTGGCCACAAGTTACTTACACCGAATGCCAATGGAATTGAAATAAAAAGAGTAAATCTTTCCAGAACGACTATCAAGTGGGATAGCCCGGTAAACTGTATTAGTCAGAGGTACTGATGAGCTCAACGAAATCGAAACTGGCTTTACAAGAAGGGCGTTGAGGAACGTTGGGTTAAATGTTATTTTAATCCGAAGTTATTGCTTGGACCTAGTCAAAGACTATACAATTACTCACCACATTCATGTACGTATCTGATAAACTTAGAGGGGAAAGATGCATTTGGCCGCCTACAGCACTCGCTTTATCCACATCTCCAACCATGAGTGGAAAGGGAACGAGGCAGATACGAGAGGTAACAGGTCTCCTCTACCCAAACCGTATTGTAGTCTCCTGATTAAGAACGTATATGTAATCAGAATGCTGGTTTCTTGATTCTATGACATGAAAAGATAAACCTATTTTAAGACCAGGAGGAGCTACCACGTTATTGTCTCAAAGCTGAAAGCCTATATTTATTAGTAACAGTGCACCTACGAGTGAATATAATGTTGCTGTGATCTGTAAGAATGCGGCGTACATGTTACTTTTTGTGAGAGAGGAACAGATGGTAATGAAAATGTATGCGTTTTCAGAAAACCTCCACCAGTGACGTTTTTCGGAATAAAAAAAGCGTAAGTGCATGCTACAGATAAACATCGAAAATTTCGGGATATAAACACTGTGAATTATTAAATCTTAACATTATTCAGAAGGACTGTTGTTGGGTTTCAAGGTTGGTCATCTCCTGAATTTCCCTGTACCTGTGCCTAGTGCGTTCTCGGCCGTGTATTCTACTATCAGAACATTTCAGCAAAATTAGCTGTTAGATTCGCGCTTTTCTTAATATTTCTGTCAAGTAGTGGGCGGTAGTTTGGGTTCTCCGCCCCGATAAAATACAGTACAACTACAATGTTACGTTCACAGACAGACATCCGTACGACTCTACAAGAAAGTACGTCATACTGTTTGCTATGCCCGTGGTGAGTGCTGGTCATAAAAGTTCTATAAAGTGTAAAGTCGTTTATTCTATCTATAATTTTTCAATATAAGTGGATAGATCTTCTGTAAACTGAAATCACCACTAAAATGAAGCTACAATCGAGGTCAGTGAATTACTGCTGCTTAATTTATATTTTTTAATTGAATTTACAGAACCAACAATAACGTTCAGATAACAATGCAAATTTCTTAGTCAAATATTATCAGTTCATTAACACATTCGAAACAGATCACTTTTGACTTATAATGAAATGTGTGTAAAAAGGCCTGCGAGAAGAGAAAAAAAACAGTTTTTTAAAGTTATTATGACGGGAGTGTTGAGTAGCACGGTAGACCGTCGAATTCGACACGTAAAGACTTCCGGAATTTAGTACGAGAATTTTTTTTTACTCTTCTGCTAAATGATAATCATATTTGATGGGCTATTGTTGCGCTTTTTTGTAAAACGAGTGGCGTTATTTTATGTTATGCTTGAAAGACCGACGAGAAGTAAAAAAACTATTTTTCTTGCCAGAACAGTGATTCGCAGCCTGTGTTTTGAAACAGCACCCTCACGTAAATGGAACCGTTCAGAGAAGACGGAAGGTGGTCTAACATCAACGCGCATATGAAATTTGTCGTTGGACTGAAACGCGCTTTAGTCAGCATTGTTTGAGCCTAGAAACTCATTCGTGAAACTGCTTTCCTGCGAGTGTGTCCGTCTACAACGAGAAGGATGCGCCTACGCCATCATGTTTGGAGCTGTCTCTGCGTTAATTTTTTATCAACAATGATAGCTGTGTTAGCTACGCAAATCATGTAAGTTGTCAATTATCTTCTGCTTCCACTTCTTTTCTTTTTATCTTTAACTATAAGTAGTGTTTTGATTTTAATTTCTGCATTTAGGAATTCACCAAGCGATGCTACATGTTAACCATGTGTGATTCCAATTTTTTTGTCGAGAAAGACCTGTTTCATTCGAGGAAGTGTTCCTGCAATAGCTCTGTAAACCGACGCAGGGTAATAAAACACATTTTCGCTTGGTAATCTTTGACTGTTGTATACTTTGAGCTTAACACTAGATGTTCCAGTTGAGTTGGCAGTTTGCCACGATAACCGCACGGGCGCCGAGGCCGGAATGGCGCGCATCTGGCCGTTCACTTGAGAGCGACCAGCCGCTGCTCAGTAGTAGTAGTCGTCCTCGTCGTCATCCAGGTCGAAGAAGGGGATGATGAAGTCGATCAGGAAGAAGGCGGAGTTGATGATGGCGAGCGACCCGCAGGCGAGCCCGCAGGCGCGGCCGTTGTAGTACAGCGGCGGCCAGCTGTGGATCCTGCGCACCTTGTCGATCAGGTTGCTGCCCGCGGCCATCTGCAGCGTGGCGCCAGTCAGCGAGTAGACCATGTCCTGCAGGCAGCAGAGGGCAAGTCAGCACGTGACAGTGTCCAGCCAGCTGTCGGAAACGCTATAATGACACCAACCGTCATAAGCAGCAAGTCCCATAGTTTTGAATACACAACTGGTCAAAAGTGTGCGGACAATCATTCGTGGACATTAATATGGGGTGTCTCTATCCTTCGCCTACACAGGGTGATTCAGCTGCCCCTAGCAATGGGTTTTATGCAGTTCGCAACGCCTTCAAAAAGTACGCGAGAAGCTCATATTCTCTCGCTAGCTACGTGGAAGCTGTTAGCCTTACAGAAACAATGAACACCATCTTTTTATATGGAATTTAATGTAGTTAAATTTTGAGCTGTGATACGTTTTCTCTGGCGGCTACAGTTTTCAAATTATTGAAAAAAATTGTTCAAATGGCTCTAAGCAGTATGGGACTTAACATCTGAGGTCATCAGTTCCCTAGACTTAAAGCTACTTCAACCTAACTAACCTAAGGACATCACAGACATCCATGCCCGAGGCAGGATTCGAACCTGCGACCGCAGAAGCAGCGCTGTTCCGGACTGAAGCACTTAGAGCCGCTCGGCCACAGCGACCGGCGAGTTATTGGAGAAAAACTCTTTTGGAGGTCACTTTTGTAAGTTTTCTTGAATAACTCGAAAACTGTAGCCTCAGGTGGAAACGTGTCACTGTACAGTATTTAACTACATTAAATTACAAAACGACCCTCTTCAATTTTTATGTAGGACTAATATTCTGCACTTCACGAGCTAGAGAATATGAATGTCTCGCGTGTGGTTTCTGGAGGGGCAGCTAAATCACCCTGTGTAAAGGCTTAAAACTATGCTGGGGATTCTGTCAGTGATGTGTCTGAACGTATGGAAGGGAACAGCTGCCCAGTCTCCTTAAGTCATGGAAGGTAGTGATGTTGGAGACTGAGGTTTGGAGCGAAGTCGACTCATCCCAAAGCTGTTCCATTGGGTTCATGTCAGGACGCTGGGTAGGGCAGTCCGTTTCAGGTATGTTATTATTAACCATAAACCATTGCCACATATATGATGATGTTCACAGGGCACATTACAGTGCTGATACACTCAATCATTGTCTCCTAGTTCTTCGCTACTGTATTCAGTACACAATGCAGTAAACTGTGTTCGTGTACTTCAGCATTTGGCGCAATAATGGGATCTGTCCCTAACCACGAAAAACACCGCCGAACCGTAACAGTACCTCCTTTGCACTTCACTGTTGGCATCACACATGATAGCAGCCACGTTCGCCAGGCATTCGTTTCTCCAGACTCTTCTGTCGGATTGCCACAGGATATAGCGTGATTCATCAGCCCAAAGTACTCGTGTCCAGGCATTCACTACCAAGAGACGTCTCTCTTTACACCACCTCATGCTTCATTTAGCACTGACCACAGAAATGTTTGGCTTATGAGGAGCTGCTCGACCACGGTTCTTTTTAACTTCCTACGCAATCATCTTTCTAGCTGGACTGTTGGCAACGCTTTGGAACTCATGACTGATTCCTTCCTCTTGTCTTATGCGATTTTTTACCATCGCCCTCCGCAATGCTTTACGGTCCCTGTCCTTCAGCACATGAGGTCTGCCTGGTCTTGTTTAACTGTGGCTGTTCCTTCCCCTTTTCGCTTCACGCTCACATCACCCACTGTTGACTTGGGCAGCTCTGGAAGGTTTAAAGGTGCATGATGGGTTTGTTACTGTCGTGATCAATCCACGTTCGAAAGTCTCCTGACCGATCCTTTCTGTTCGTACTGAGTGTGTACTGACAATACATTACTTCCCGCCTCCTTTTATACTGGCGAGTGCGCCTAGAGTTGAAATCTACTGGCCAATTCCGCATTATCTAGGGGTGCCGGGATAATGTTGGACTGGTATTGTTGGTCAGATAGTGTAAGTCGCTTCTGAGATCGGAGGAATAAGGCTTGCAATATCAGTATGATCGATAAAACACTATTCTGTTGAAACGAACATTGAGGTCGAGGGCAGTTTCACTGACTTACTTAATAATCATTGTTATTACGAGGGTAGCCCTGGAAGCAACAGCCAATTGTCCGTTTTCGCTGTGCAGGTTGATATAAGGCTTCGGTAGAAGGCTAAATAGTTCCCTCGGCATCGGATCTTAAGAGTGCCAATTAAAAATGTCCATTTTTGAATTCTTGGAAGTCAGCCACCTACAGTGTATGGTGCAGCAGCTATGAACGGAAGGGTTATGAGCAAGTTTCAACAATGGATTCATTCATCACAGAAGATTGAAAAATCACGTGTAGAACTGAACACTGCAAGAAAGACGCATAAACCTAGACGAGATACACATTTTTCTAACCAAAATGTTTCTAGTTCTTCTTGTTGGTGAAACTGTTTCCGAATATTTTGGCTATATCAAAACTGGTGGTCTATGGGATCCCAGCAACTGAGTGATCAACATGTGAAACAGATATTGACTACAGCACTGGTATTTTTTACGCTCTATCACTAGATGAAAAAATGAAACAATCGTGTGGCATTATTGGCGGAATTTCTCGGTCGCCTGGTGCAGGACATTCCATTTGACGGCCTTCAGCGACATGTGCGTTGAGGTTGAATGTAGTATCTCCGAATGAAGACGATCTCCGACCCGAACAGGAACTCAGCTAGTGAAAACACTTTCCTCGATCATATTGTTGCTAGTGTTGAGCAGTAGGTGTCTCGTTTCACCCCGAGTCTAACCGCCAATCACTCAGATTTCGTGCACTCTCACCACCTAGAAAACCACTAAAATGCGAACAATCACGCTTAACACGAACAGTCGTGCCAACGTTCTTTTTGTTTTTATTTATTATCTTTTTATAGTAAGGGTTTTCTCGGGGTGGATTTCTTGCCAAAGGGCATTACTCTCAGCGCAGATCGACACTGTGACTCCCTTAGAAAACTACAACGATCGTAGGCGTGGCGTGCCTTCCCGAAGTACTGTGCACAATGCCCGTCCTTACATCACTGCTCGGTGAATGCGAAAAGAAAACTGTTGACCACTAACCCTACGGCTAGAACACTGCTTCTACAATTTTTTTCCTTCTTACGAAGATCCATGAGTGAGAGACGTTTTGGAAACGATGCGAGGTGAAGAACGCAGTGACCATCTTGCTTAATGGATAGCCGCCGACAGCTGACTATGACACTAGAATTGTAAAGCTCTTGGACATACGCGACAAATGTTTAAGTAACGGAGATGGTTACGCAGAGAAATAAATTGAGGTTCAATTTTGTATCCGATATGTTTTATATCAATAAAATAATGTATCTCTTGAATTTACTAAGAGCAAACAGTTGGTACTTCCTGTTGTATTACCGTAACTTCGTACAGAAATGGTAGTCGATGAAAAGAGCAATAATAATGGTAATTTTAACCACGAAGAAGTACAGAGGAAACTTCCAAGAATGATTTTCTGAACCTTTTCAGATCAGGACAGAAATATTACTAGGAATATATTCTCAACACTCATCTATAGTTGCATGGCGAATGATATTCAGGAGTGGCGTACGATATTGAAGATGGCTCTGGTCAGTCTGTTGAAGATTGGGCCGTAGAAGAACAAATGTAAATAGGGTGCCTAAGGGATGATATATCCTTGATGATGGGGAATCTGTAATTGCTTCAGAGGAACGTAATGTGTTCATGGAAGTGACGAAATAAACAAGCGTGTAAACACTCTTTGAAAACACAAAAGTAACTTCAACAGTCAATGGCAACACAACCTATACAAGAATCAAACTCGGAATAATAAACGGCGTGGCTAAAATTGAATGCCCTAGCGAATGGAACAAGTCACATATTCGCTCCAAACGGAAAAAGACAGTTTTCCAGTATGTTAATGTCAAGAGAGATAAATGATAAGATCCACGACACTTTCCAAGATGTCTCTCTTCTTTCAATGAAGCAGAAATTGTTCCGAATAAATGATTGCATTTAGCAACATTATTACCCCGTATTGTCACGCTTCTAAACATCTAACATTGGTTTTGATCACTAGGATGAAATAACACAACCTATTAAAATTTGTAAGGGGAAAAAATCTAGGCTCCAGCTACCTCCCTCCAGTGTGGCTCAAGGACTTTGGACAGAAATGGTATAAACTCCTGTTGACCACTATTTAAAAGTTTTGTACGTACATCTTAGGGGGATAACGCTGTTGTGAAAGGCCAAGACAGCCATACAACAAATATTTCAGGGAATGACATAGTTTTATCCTAGTCCTTTTCTGCAGGCCACGTAAGTGTGTATAATCGTTAATACGCCCATTTTAAACGATATTTTTCTTTGGCTGTTATTTAGACATCAGAAATAAAATTCTCTTTTCTTATTAGATGTTATAACTACGAATACTTTCCGGACTCTGCTTCAAATGCTTCAGATTAATCTACTGTTAGTAACTGTATTCTGATGACCGATGGGACCGTTTCTCCTTGTCCCTGTCTTAGAAAATTAGTTTGTATGGACGAGGCTGTAGTTGTATCCACGAAAGGTGATTGCAAACGTCGTAGTGTGAGGTAGGGAGCGTACTGTAGGTATTATCAGTGCAAACGGTTTTGATACAGGGAATGGTGAACTCGCCGTATAAACTAAGCAGCGCGGTCCATAGTAATAGTTTGAGAATTTTTTACCCCAAAATTTAAACACCAATAGATTTTGAAAATCGAAGTTACAACAAGCTAGACGGCAACTAATAAGGCTGGTTAGAGCATTGGTACATTCCACGTATTTTCCTTAAAGTTTTGGGGATGTCCATTGCTTAGTTCTTCATCTCACTACCTGTTTTTACTTCTTCAGGCGAAAGCTGAAGAAAAACTTTCTCTCGTCGTTGGGCAACATCTGCGACGTAAAATCGCATATTCTACAATATCTTGAGAACAATGAGAACGGCATTTCTCGAAAAAGTGATGGATGGCTTCCCAAAGCGACTGCAACAGAGTAACCGATACAATGAGTTCATTTGCAAGATCTTTTTTTTTTTTTCAACGACATAACCGACGCCGTGATTTGTAAAGGAATATGTCGGTTATATTCAAAGAAGTTACGTGCTCTAAAATTTATTTTGTTTAGAATAATTAATACGATCAACGAGAACTCTTCACACTGTTCTTAAGACTTTAAATAAAATACAAGTTAGTGTATGAGGTGACGTGCTGGTGCGTGCGCGGGCACTCACGATTTTGCGCGGTATGCGCTCGTTGGTGGAGAGTCCGATGAGGGTGACGGTGACGATGATGATGTAGCCGCCGTACGTGATGTGCTGCAGCACGCCCGTCGACATGTTCCCCGGCAGCGTGTGCACCGCCAGCGCCTGGCACACCATGCTCAGCACCTGCACACAAACACGAGAGTTGTCCAATACAAACCTGTCATTGAAGTCCAGCACCAGGCTCGGACTTTTTTTTTTTAGCTTTACCTCCAACGGTGTTCTGCTTTTGCATGGTATTACGTAACAGGCCATACAAGGACAATAAATATGGGCCCGAATACATATACTCTGTGAGGGCCTAACGTGACATCCGTCCATGGCATTGCATCCCTCTGCCTTTCGGCTTAAGAAATCACTCACTCTTTAAACTACAACTGTTGCCCATGACGTACGGCCCAGACAAAAAGGGAAGACTCGCCCCCTTTCTCTGCTTCTAATCGTCGTGCACTACTTCCAGGATCTTCCACTGATTGCAGCTCACGCACCTTCATCTCAGACGTGCGAAGTTACGTCAGTGCCGGCCGGGGCGGCCGAGCGGTTCTAGGCGCTACAGTCTGGAACCGGGCGACAGCTACGGTCGCAGGTTCGAATCCTGCCTCGGGCATGGGTGTGTGTGATGTCCTTAGGTTAGTTAGGTTTAAGTAGTTCTAAGTTCTAGGGGACT
Source organism: Schistocerca gregaria (assembly GCF_023897955.1). Lineage (NCBI taxonomy): Eukaryota > Metazoa > Arthropoda > Insecta > Orthoptera > Acrididae > Schistocerca > Schistocerca gregaria. The sequence goes on from NC_064921.1 coordinate 434,949,812, forward strand.
GATAACCTCAGAAGTTAAGTCCCATAGTGCTCAGAGCCATTTGAACCGTTTGAAGTAATGTCAGTAGTTGTGTTTATCTTCAGTAAACGTATTTCCACTGTAATGTTTCCGCGAGTTTCCGTGGGCCGTATGGAGGAGGCTTTCCTGAAGACCCAACAGCTGCTTCCCCTGGCCTGGTATAGGTTTATAGATGACATCTTTGTGGTCTGGACTCATGGTGAAGAAACTTTAATTTCCTCCATAACCTCAGCTCCTTTTCGAATCTGAATTTCACCTGGTCCTTCTCCAAAACCCAAGCCACCTTCCTGGATGTTGACCTTCATCTTGTTGAAGCTCACATCCACACCTCTGTCCATATCAAACCCACAAACAAACAACAGTACCTTCACTTTGATAGCTGCCATCCATTCCACATCAAACGCTCCCTTCCCTACAGTCTAGGTATTCGTGGCAAACGTATCTGCTCCAGTGACGAATCCCTCAACAATTACACCAATAACCTGACCAGTGCTTTCCTCTCCCGCAACTATCCTGCAGACCTTGTCCACAAACAAATCTCCCGAGCAATACATTCCTCCCCGTCCAACAACAATGTTCTTACCCTCAGACCACATAGAAGCATCCCCCTTGTCACCCAATATTATCCTCGCCTCGAATACATCAATAAATTACTCCGCCAGGGATATGACTTTCTCAAGTCAACGCCTGAAATGAGATCATCCCTTGACAAAATTCTCCCCACACCACCCAGAGTTGCCTTTCATCGCCCCCCTAACCTCCGTAACATCCTTGTTAAACCCTACAATATTCCCAGACTACCTTCTCTACCCAGCGGTTCCTACCCCTGTAACCGAACCCGCTGCAAAACCTGCCCCCTGCATCCCCCCCACAACCACCTACTCCAGCCCCGCTACTGGTAAAACATACACAATTCAAGGCAGGGCCACGTGTGAAACTACACATGTCATTTATCAGCTGACATGCCTGCACTGCACAGCCTTTTACATTGGTATGGCAACAACTAAACTGGCTGAGCGCATGAACGGACACAGACGAACTGTCCGCCTAGGAGATGTCCAATACCCAGTAGCGGAGCATGCCCTCCAGCATAATTCTAGGGACCTAGGAACCTGCTACACCGTATGTGCCATTTGGCTTCTCCCACCCAACACCAGTCCCTCTGAACTGCGGAGATGGGAACTTGAACTCCAGCATATTCTTTCATCCCGCCATCCCCCTGGACTGAACCTACGTTAAACAACCCCACTCCCATTTACTCTTCAGTCTTCTCCTTTTTCCCTTTCCTCTGTAGCCATTCATGCATCTTTTCATCCTACATCTTTATACTATATACCTCTTTACTTCTGTATGCATCCTCTTTGGTTTGAAGCTGGCACAGCACTTGCAGTAGAATATCTTTGGCTTCCCTCTGACAACCATGTCTCCATCCTTGCTACCCTCCCTATTTTGCTTTCCCTGTTGCTTCATAACCTGGGTTGTGAGTAACTAAATCCACTCTCCCTTCTTTCCTTTCTTTCCGCTCTCTCCTCCCTGATGAAGGAACATTTATTCCGAAAGCTAGGAACGTAAATTTTCGGTTGTTGTTTGTGTATCTATCGGCTGTACTGAGCTGAGGTAAGTACTGGCCATCCCCTCTATCTCTTTGTTAGTATTTGTTTCACATCGTTATAAGAGATTTTCCATTAATTATTTGGATGTTGTAGATAGACGGTCCAAGATCTCTGTATTACTCTTGCTGAAGTTATTGCACATGATAGGGAGTGTTGTTATTGTACGCCTCACATTGGATGGCGGCCCAGTTCTGAACTATTCTGCGCATCCGGCACTACTGGCTTCAGACAGCCAGCGACATTCAGTCTTCCTCGGAACACCTTGACGTCAGTAACGCTGGACAGCGATAAATGCTTTCCCACAGACTGCCATGTGCCCGTACAAGAAAGGCGAAGAATTCTTTGTTGTTGCAGAAACACTTTGTAAAGCTTGAAGCTTGGCGACATGGGAAATGTTTGCTACCTCTGTGCCACAATAAAGTAAGCAAACCTCAGCCACACAATACTTCCCCCGCCTCCTCCCTCCCTGCATCCCCCCCCCCCTCTCTCTCGCTCTGCACATCTGCACCGAGGCGCCATACGCGCACTATAGAAAGTGTAAACGTAATTACGATTGCGGAGGAGTGAGGGAAAGCATGGAATGAAATTAAAGTCTCTTTGGACATTGACGCAAACGTCAGCAACTTCTCCAAGTGGATAGAACTTTCTTTGTGGCTTTGGTTTAGGCGACCAATCTTGGGGATGTAGCTAATATCTTCAAACTAAGCATCGATAGCGCGAATGGCTAGACCTTTCTTTATCCCATGTTAAATAAGTATGAAGGATCATTCTTCGTGGATTCTTTGTTATTGATTAGACAACTTATAAGAGTAGTTCTAAGGCGATCGCGGGAAAACAGGCAGCTAAATAGAAGAGGCGCTCGAAGAACTGGATTTCCTGCCATAAAACGATGTAGGACGTAAGTCACGACCAGTTTAATTGGAGGTAGCATGACTGATTTTGTGTGAGGAGAGAGTAAGACACACACACACACACACACACACACACACACAGAGAGAGAGAGAGAGAGAGAGAGAGAGAGAGAGAGAGAGAGAGAGAGAGAACACCTTTCACCACGGCAAATTATGTTGTTTTAGATCCTCATGAATGTTATACAATTCACTCATAAGTGTTTGGCAGAGGGTTCATAGGAATACTTTTAGACTACCGTTCTACTCTCGATGAGCACGTTGGGAAAATGAACATGTAATTTATTCCGTGCGAGATCTGATTCATTTTATCATGATGAACATTTATTCCTATGTTGATGGAAGCACCGATATTTGATCGGGCTAGCAAAATCGATTGAGGTATAACATGCCGGTGTGGTCGAGCGGTTCTAGGCGCTTCTGTCTGGAAGCGCGCGACCGCTACGGTCGCAGGTTCGAATCCTGCCTCGTGCATTGATGTGTGTGATGTCCTTACGTTAGTTAGGTTTAAGTAGTTCTAAGTTCTAGGGAACTGATGATCGCAGCTGTTAAGTCCCATAGTGCTCAGAGCCACTTGAACCATTTTTTTGAGCGATTGTATTTTGCCACGGGCCCCAACCATTTTCGATGTTCGAAAGAAGGTGACGGGACGTGGTTTCGCCACCACCGTCTGAGCGAAAAGGGTAGTGTCACACGAGCAGCTCAGCTGCTCATAAGTGTGTATCGCACGAGGTTTTCTTCTAAACCAAACGTTTTGCACATACTTTTCTCATAAAATTATCCTCATGCGTTACGTTTCTCCTTCCAAGAGTGAAAATCTAGTTTACAGGGGGAAAATTTTGACTCTTTTTTTGGGAAATGCAAGAAGAAACATAATGAAGAAGGGCTATTGCGCTTTGAGTGGGGCGATTGGGCGTCTTCTGAAAGTAACAATGGTGAATTACAGCGAGGTAATACCAGCGGAAAAATGCTCCTAGCATGAATATGTTCCTTTGTAATACGATAATATGCTCGCATTTTTCAACATGCACCTTACCTCAAATTCCCAGAAGCTCCCGTAACTGTAACTCACTCTCACCATCTAGTCCATCGCTCATACCTGTCCACTTGCAATTGCTCTTTCTCACTCACTCATTTCGCGAAACTCACTCTTATCACCTCAGAGTGGCTCTCTATCATTGTCTACCGTGTCACAGCCACAGTTCACTTCGTTTTATCCCAGTACTACAGTGTCATCTGACTGTGACTGTCTCCCTCTTGCTCTCTCTTATAGCTAATGTCTCATCCATTCATTCCTTCCTCTCTTCTCACCGTCGCCAACTCACTCTTCCTCGTTGACATTGTCTTACACTCTGCTAAAAGAACTAAGCAGTTTGCCCAAATTTGCCAAGCAGGAGGAAGTGTGTAATTCCATAATTTGACCCTGTACTGTAGGATAGTGACACTAAAAGGATACTTCTGTTGGGTATACAGATGGTCCCTAGCTAAGGGGCTATCCAGACCCTGCTTTTTTGTCACCTGTAGAAACCGAGGTACGAGTATTAACACCTGAAAACTCTGTTTTTATGCACGGGGTTTTGTAATGTATTAAGTGCGCATGGTGTCGCATGCCTACTGATTAATACTCTTGGGGGAAGTTTTAGTCGTTACCTCGTTACTGTAGACAACGGCGCCTCACAGGGGAGTCGGGGAGGGGATGTCGCGGCCACGCCACCGTTGCCGGGCGTTGTCTGTGGCCCGCTGCCGCCGCCCTTGTTTGTGTGCCGGTAATGAGCTGAGCTGTCGCTAAACAGAGGCAAGGCCTCTACCACGCGCTGATTAGACCCTGCCTCCGACACAATCGCACCGGCGCGACTCCCTGAATGCCGTACACTTCCAGTTTTACTCAGTTTTTCCGAAAGCTGTGCGATCGGTTTGTGGCTCTAACTTCCTGTCTGACAGTCTAGTGTATCTGCAAAGAATTTTATTTCGAAGTAGTCACAACTCTTCAGACAGTTACGTGTGTTAAAGTCAGGACTTGCATCATCGAACTAAGTTTTGAGAATGCGTTAGTGAAAATTTGCAAGAGAGATTCGATACGGTATTCTGCTGTCGTTTAGGGTACTTACAAACACGTGAAAGACCAGTTCACTGTTGAGATACGTGTGAAACGAGACCAACGCTGTAGACATCGAAAATAACTGTCTTGTCGTTTCAGCTTTAACGTGCTGATGTATTTGCGGAAGACTGCGTTGGGCAAATTCCTTTGTGAGGAAATGTTGGACTACCGCAGTATAGATTCACTTGCGGACAACAAATATAGGAGTCTGTGGCTTGTTGAAAAGTATGCGAAAGAGTGCGTTATTACATGTTTTCCTGTGCAACTTCTCTTGCTTATAATCACTGGAATTTTGAACTCACTGTAGATCCTTCATGTAAGAGCACCGGTCTCTGTGGGAAGAGCGAGGTAGCAGTGTGGCGGTGCTACGGCTGGGGCGCTGAACCCTCTAATGTTCTTCCCATCCTTTCTGGGGTAAAGAATTTAATTGCTATCATTTTGACATTTTTACACACAATTCCCGCAGAGTCTGCGTTTTTTACCCAATCTAGCCGAGAAGATGCTTGTCACACGGAAGAGAGAGTTTTTAAAGACCTACTCTCGCACGTACTATACACACTGTGGTAGAAACGGTTTCGCTACGAAGTAAAACGCTTCAAATGAGAATTTCCACGCCGTTGGTAAACCATGTGATGTAAATATATACGTAAGTGTAACTTGTTCTGTTGGCGACGACCTACGGAGCTCTAAAAATAGCACAGTGTACAATTTTTCATTCGGTTATTAAATTAAGAAAGGTTCGATGTTGATCACGGAATCGACGAAGGTTTAAAATGTAATTTGGTGGACATTCGCTATAATAAATCTCCGTTTAACTTTCGCTAAAGATGTTACTGATAGACATTCGGGATGAATACCGACAAACTACTGCTTTTCTGCCTCTTACGAAGAGCAAGTCCAGTTGACAAGAAGTCACTTCATATGTTTTTCACGACAAGGAATTGTGAAGGAAGCTGCAGTCTATAACGGAAATACTGTGAAAAGGATTATTTAAATACTCCAAACACGAAATCAGGTCTTACTTGCCGATCCACAAAGAGTTACTTTGAAAATGTTCAAATGTGTGTGGAATCTTATGGGACTTAACTGCTAAGGCCATCAGTCCCTAAGCTTACACACTACTTAACCTAAATTATCCTAAGTACAAACACACACACACCCATGCCCGAGGGAGGACTCGAACCTCCGCCGGGACCAGCCACGCTGTCCATGACTGCAGAGTTAGTTTCTGCCGTAGACCTGAATAACATTTATGGTAAGCTTCTAAAGCGGTATTGAGCATTTGAGCTTGCGCTTATGTGCAGCAAAATGTTGAGATAATTGCTTGCAGTGATTTGCGAGTTTTGCTTCGGCGTCTAATTTTGACACATTTGCCGAGCTGAACTGCAGGTAGTGTGCATAGTCTCAGTAGCCACGAAATGTACGTTTCGCTGAGTTTTTAAGTGTTGTCGTCACAAGAAGCTGCTCACATCGCGTGCTGTGAGCGCACGGTACTCGACGTGAGCGGCCGCTTGTAGGCAGAGCAGCGCAGCGTGGTGCCGCGGGCGAGCACTCACCAGCTGCAGCACCTTGAGGCCGATGCGCACGGACGTGGTGAACGACATGGCCGGCAGGCGTGCGGCGACTGCTGCCGCCAGATGCGGGACCGCTGCTCCGTCACCGGAGCTGCCGGCAGGTGGCAGGGGCCACACGTGGCGGTCAGCCACTACTGTGCAAACACCGCCACACTGCCTGCACCACTGGCCACACTCGCGGAACAGTCGCCTTCCGATCCATAGTGCCCGGACACATGTTAGTGCACACTAGGCCAACGAACGACAAGACACTGGATTCTGTTGCAGTGGCGTTCGGCTTCACATACTCACCAAACGAGCGATTCAAAGCCAACGGATTCGGCCATATGGAAACGCAGTCGGCTCTGATAACTTGCCGACGTTGCCCCCGTTTTGTTATTGTTATAAAGTAACGGTTTAATTACAATTTCACGAGCCCACATTATGAGAGGAGAAGTGAATTTAGCAGCCGTCGCATGTGCAGCGTTTGTTTTACAGCAAGAATCTGAACATCGGAAAAGAACAAGAAGAAACGATGTTGGTGATGGACATCACTTCTAAAACGTAGAGGTGTGGAACAACAAAATTAGTGTCGCCTTCAAGCTGAACTGGAATACGAGCTACTTCATTACTTTTTCCCGATTGAAAGGTTCGGATTTTGAGCTGTTACTGAATTGTGTAGGTCCTAAAATTTCCGAAGATGACACCCCTTTTTCGCAGAGCTGTACCTGCAGCAGGAAGATTACTGCTCACTCCAACTTTTGTTCGTTTTTCTTTGTCGTTAATGGCGAAAAATTTAAATAAAGACTCAATTTTCTTTTTCACACCCTACACATTTCTTTCAAATGGCTCATTTATTTCTCTCAAAGCCTCTAATCTTTTCAATTTGTATTTATAATTGCAGTTCTTAGGGGCCCATTAACATAACCATTCACAATAACACTCCGTCAGCTTTTCTCTCTCCATATTCCAGTCCATACGCAGTAAATCATACCGTTAAGGAGGGCGAGCAAACAAGCAAGGGAAACACCTACTTTCAACTCAAATTCTTCAGGATAACTACAAGTCGAACTAAACACATTTTATTGGCCGGTCTCGCTCCTTAATTTAACAGTTAACCGCTGTACGTTAAAATATAAATTCCAGATTATTTGATGGTTCTCTTGTTAAATTAAGGAGCGAAACTGGTCAATCAGATATACTAACTGCGCCTTGTGGTGGTTCTAAACAAGTTAAATGCGAACTCGTTTTACAGACACAGTAAATCGCGACCGAGCGAGCGAACATTCGACCTGGTGTCCACACTAGCAGAGGGGTCCCAAGGCCAAGCAGCCGGTAACACTTCGATGTTACCAAAAATAGCTCTGAGTACTATGGGACTCAACATCTGAGGTCATCAGTCCCCTAGACTCAGAACTACTTAAACCTAACTAACCTAAGGACGTCAGACATATCCATGCCCGAGGTAGGATTCAAACCTGCAACCGTAGCAGCCGAGTGGTTTCGGACTGAAGCGCCTAGAACCACTGTCACAGCGGCCGGCCCGATGTTACCGCCAGCAGACCAAACCACAACCAAGACCAACCGCTTTGTTTGCTGCGATTTCGTCCCGTACACACCAAGCAAATATCAGCCAACGAAGCGCTTGCCTGTCGTTCGTTGGCGTAGTGTGTACGCGTTATGTCCCCTTGACTTTTATGAAGGTGTGAACTCTCCTCGAAAGACTTTCAATCAGGTGTGTGAATATCTGTGCGGGAATGGCAGCCCATTGTTCTACAAGAGCCGAAACCAGATGAGGCTGTGATGTTGGACACTTACTGCTATCTGGTGCGGAGTCGACGTTCTAACTCAACCTCAAAGTACTCCACTGCGTTCAGGTTGGGACTCTGAGCAGGCACTCTCTGTTGCAGGAATATCATTGTTCACAAACCATTGACTCGCAGATGCTGCTTTATCATGCTGATTCAAAGAAATATCGTCTGCGAACTGTTCCTCTGTTGTGCACAGTACACAATGTTGTAAAATGTGCTGATATCCTTTCACATTTGCCGTTTTCTTAAGCGTAATGACGGGAATACATCCTAACCACGAAACACATCGTCATACCGCAACACCACTTCCTCTGTACCTCACTGTTGGCGGTATACGAGTACATAATGGCAAGCAAGGTTCTCCACGCATTTGCCAAACCGAAACTATTCCATCGGATTGGCACAGGATAGAGCATGAGTCATCACTCAAATCACTCGTTTCCAGTCATCTACTGTCCAGTGGCGTCGCTGTTTACACCACCTGCGGAATCGCGTAGCAATGACTACAGAGATGTGTGGTTTATGAGAAGCTACTCGACCATTTTTACCCATTCTTTTCAATCCCTTATACATAGTCATTATGCTAGCTGGACAGAGCGTAGCGCGTTGGAATTAACGATGGATTCCTTCCGCTGATTTCATGCGATTTTTTTACAGGCGCCCTCCGGTATTTTAGATGATACCTGTCCATCAGTACATGAGGTCTACCTGATCTTGGTTAACTTGTGGTTGTTTTTCGTCTTTCCAAAAATTGTTCAAATGGCTCTGAGCACTGTGGGACTTAACATCTGAGGTCTTCAGATCCCTAGACGTAGAACTACTTAAACCTGACTAACCTAAGCACATCACATACATCCATGCCCGAGGCAGGATTCGAATCCGCGACCGTAGCAGCAGCGCGGATCCGGACGGGAGCGCCTAGAACCGCTCGGCCACAGCGGCCGGCTCACCTTTCCACTTCACAGTCATGTCACCCACTGTTGACTCGGGGAACTTTCGCAGGGTTGAAATGTCCCTGATGAGCTTGTTACCCTGGGGGTATCCAGTGACAGGTCCAAGTTCGAAAGCTCTCCTGACCGACCCATTGGGCTGTCACTGCTTCTCTACTGACAACCCAATACTTCTCGCTTTCTGTTATACTGGCAGATCCGCCTCTCGTGACATTTGGTGCTCAATTTCACATAGCGGTGTCCGGATACTTTTGATCAGAGGGACACTGGTGTCTGGAGCGAAATCGACGTTCTGACTGATTCCCAAGGTGTTCCACTGCATTGAGGTCTATCGGAATTCCTTGCTCTTCTTCATTTCATGCATTAGACTTTCAAGTGTGCTTCGTCGTCAAAAAATCCTACCATCTTTTCTTAGATCTTTCGAGGCTTCGTCTCCCATATTATTTGTAATCTGAAGCTTATTTTTGGAAGTTGTTTTATCATTCATTCTTTATGCGTGTTCATAACAGTTGTTATGGGACTTGTTCATTTTCTCCTGGAATGTCTCAGCGCCTAGTTTTTGTCTTCCTATTTCTTTCGTAATACGTAGGCACTTCAGAAAGTAAGCAACTCATGTCATCCAACGCTAAGACCATTGCACGAGAGCAGGCCGCCATGGCCGAGTGATTCTAGGCGCCTCAGTCTGGAACCGCGCTGCTACTACGGCCATATGTTCGAATCCTGCCTCGGGCATGGATGTGTGCGATGTCCTTAGGTTAGTTAGGTGTAAGTAGTTCTAAGTCTAGGGGTCTGATGACCTCAGATGTTAAGTCCCACAGTGCTTAGAGCGATTTGAACCATTGCACCAGAAAAGCGGCGCATTGTCAGGAAAGATCACATCTTCCGGGTTTCCTACAGACACATGACTTCTGCGGCACGGATAATATAGGATAACAGTGCGGTAGTGAATATCCGCGTGAACTGGAAACGCATTCCAAAGTTATACTATGCTAGATAGTACGATTCTGGTATTCAAAATGTCTACATTGTACACAGATTCACAGTGAAATTCTGATGGTAAACGATGCAAATACGAAATCGCGTCCAGACGTGGCGAATAAAGCGCTCACAATTTGACTAAGGCCGTACGGACGTGGGGTGATGTTGATGGGGAAGGAAGGCCATCGATATCGACCAGAGACGACAATGTCTAGGCAGTCTTTTAGAAAAGCTAAAATGACATTCGTGTGCGTGCGTGCGTGCGTGCTTGTGTGTGTGTGTGTGTGTGTGTGTGTGTGTGCGTGTGTGTGTGTGTGTGTGTGTGTCTGTGTGTGTGTGTGTGTGTGCGTGCGCGGAGCGGGTGGGCGGAGTTACGAGGAGAGATTTTCTTATGATGAGGATGTTCACACAGCTGTTCTCGAATGGCTCCTTGACCAAGGAGCGGATTTCTGTCGACAAAACTTGGACGACAGGTAGAATGTTCCAACCATTGTTTACAAAAGCATGGTGACTATGCTGAAGAATAGTGTAATCGACCTTTGTTTGTATACTGCGGCATTCAATAAAAGTTATTTGGCCTGCCACCATAATGTGTAACCAACTTTCTGAAGTCGCCTCTTATATTGTGTTCTAGCGTAACCTCTTGTTCTTCTTAGAAATTTTATTTCCGCACAATGTATTAGACTTACTGCTCCCTTTTTTCCCCAACGCAGCTTTCGCCCCCATATAAAAGTAGTGAAAGGGTCACAACTTCATGCAACGTTATTTTTGTATCTTGCTGCATTTTGTCCTTCAACGCGTTATAAATGATGCCACTACGACCACTGCCCATCTCGGAACCGAATGGAGGCGCTTCGGGCACGTGACACGGTAAGGAAAGTGCATAAGCGAAGCAGAAACAAAAGGGGAAGCATTGTACCGTTGCTACGGACCGCAAATTGGGTAATCCGCTGACGTAGACGAGTTTGACAAGTGGCAAATTTTTATGGCCAGCATCTATGGAAAGTGGTTGAACGCCGGTGAAACGTTGGACAGGCGAAAGCGTGTTTGACGTTCTCGCCTCATCACAAAACGTGGAGGTCGGAGGCTTGACCGCTCTGTACAGCAGGATAGACGGCGATCTGTGCAATGCTGGTGAAGCCACAGGTGTTCCAGAGCACACTGATCACTGCACATTGTTGAAGAAGAACCCCGCAGCAGACGGTCCCTTGGCGTTCCCGTGTTAACCGAAAGATATCGTCAGTTACGGCTGGTGTGGGCACAGGGTCATCTAATTTGCATTGCGGATAGGATTGCCATACGTCGCGGATTTCGCGGACAGTCCGCGATTTTATGCTCGAAGACGGGTGTCGTGGACAAAGAGCAAAATGTGCGCGAAAAAAGTGGCTAGTAAGTAAAAAAAAAAACAAAAAAAAACGCAAATTTTGCCACTGGCCACCGGTCAAGTGTTTCATAACTCCTGCAAACTTGACGATAGCCGTTGAAATCTGTGCTGATATTTCGTGACACTTCAGAATCGCTCGGCTGTTTCCAGAACAGACTGTGGAAGCAGTGCAATAATCGATTCTTTCGATTGTTTCAGTTTTCAGTTGTTGGTTTACAACGTCTCTGCTGTCGGTATCTGATATTCTTTGGTCGTGTAAAGTTAACATTCAGCTGTGCGAAGTGTACTTCTGTGTTGTTATTGCACAAAATTTGAAATTTAAGATGTCCAAACGAAAAGTATATTTTCTAGAAGAATATATTTATGCGTTTCCAAGTATTAAATGTCGAAGAAACGAACATGAGGCTATTTGCAAAGTGTGTGGGTAAGTACAATGCATTGTAGGTACGTAACAGTAAACAATGCCAATCATTTGTAGAAATCATACAAATGAGTATTATAATTGATCAGATTACACAACTGTATGTGTTTAGAAACCAAGTCTTCCGCAATTTTATTTTCTGGCGATAGTGTCCAGTTATTGAAAAAAATATTTTCACCGTGCAATCAGATTTAGTTTTCAGGGTGACCATAGAATGAAACAGCAGCCAAAAACGTGTATTTTGAGGCGTAAAAATTTAGTCGTTGTGACACTTCGAAACGTAGCGCAATAGATTGTGCACATTTACGCAATACCGGAGATAAACTAAAATGTTAATTCTCGTGCTTTTGGTTAAATGGCAAGTAATCCTAAATTATTTCATTACAGTTGCTACATTTCAATCGCCAATGGAGGGAAACGAGCTCTCAGTGACCGTATTAACAAGCAAGAAACACATAAGAGCTGTGAGTTCTGCTTCAACTTTCAAACAGTTGACTAGTTTTTTTAGCGCTAATCAGACAGAATATAAAAAGGTTGCTGCAGCAGAGGCAACATTCGCGTTTCGCACTGTGAAACGCCACCATTCATATAATTCGTCTTGTACATAAAAAATCAAGTTATTTAATGTCGATTGCAATTAATTTTCTTCATCGTTGACCACTCCTTTAAAGACACCATGAATGCTTGGATTACTTTTCCTTGTTAATTACAACTTCTTTCCTGACAAAATTACTGTTTGAATTATAGTAATTATGAAGATTTGGCTGACGTGCAGAAAGGCGAAAGGACATTGTGTGATTCCAGGTTTCAACCACATCTTCATAATTACTACTGTAAAGTAATGATGAAGATTCAACTGAAATGCAAATCAATGGTCACCTGCACAACATATCGGTTCGTGTTTCAACCACATCTTTATAATCACCGAATTTTGCCCTTGATTTTCGTCCTTGGATTATGGCAACCCTAATTGCGGATCAGCTGAAACCGGTCCCGTGGTCGAATGAGTCGTATTTCTTCATATGCCAGGTCGATGATCTAGTCGGGATACGGTGTCTTCCAGATGAACGGCTGCTCGAAACATGCTCCGCGTCACGGACACAGGCCGGTGGAGCAGTATGATGCTACGTGGGACATTCCCCTGGGCTTCAGTGATTCATGTGGTAGTAGTCGAAGGCACCATGACAGGTGTCCCCAATGGCGATGGCATCTCCCGGCAGAGTAATTGTCAGTGTCACAAAGAACAGTTACATGGTGCGGTGAGGAGCTTGATGGTCAATTCTCGATGTGCTGCCCACCACATTCGCCGGATCTGAACCCGACATAACAGATCTAGGACGCATTGGAGCATCAGGTCCTCGCCCACAATCTACCGGCCCCTAATTTCGTGACCTGCACGTAGACTTTTTTTTTGTCAAATGCCTCCAGAAACGCGTGAAGGACCTGTCGAACGCATGCTACACAGAATCGCTGCTGTACAACGTTCGAAAGGTGGACCAACAGGCTAGTAAGCACGTGGCCATTTATGTTTTGGCTCCTCAGTGGATGTTCAACTCTGACCAGCTTTGTTTTAAGATATTATTATCATGTCCAATGTAACAATCTAAATATCTGAATGATGGTACCTGCTCTAATATTATGTCATCCAAAACAATTTTTACTTGCGCCTGGATATCTGTCTTGGTTACTTAAATGATTGATTGGACGCTGTAGACCGTCTTCTGATTCTTGAAGTAGTAAGGCATAGTCTACAGGTGGTAAAATATTTTTAACATTCTGTTTTGATACTTCGATGTAATTTATTATACTAATTGAGGTACGTAGGCGATTCCGTTAATTATTACCTTTCTCGAGTGGTGCCGTTGCGTTGTAACATTGATTGACGTTCTTTGACTCAGTTCACCTTCAGCAGAGGGGAAAGGAAAGAAGCCGCCGACGAGGTCATATGAGACGGAGCACAAGTTCGACTTTGGGAAGCAAATCACTCGCCACCTTTTTAAAGGAATCATCCCGACGATTGCCTTTCGCTGTGTAGGTAACCATGCAAATACCAGTTCTAGATGACCAGACGGGGAATTAAACTTCGGTCTTCCCGAAAGTGAGACCAATGACATGACCCCTATGCTACTTGGATGTATTCGTAGAAAAACACTCCGAATAATGCAGAATGTGTTTCTTAGTTTGCTCTTCGCTGTCGTCTCACTTGATGCACGTAGGATAGATGTATCTCCATCTCACTAAATTGTCTTTGAACATATCCTGTCTTGCCTACAGCCTGTTCAAAAATTTCTATACGGCTTAGTAAGGCAACGAGGCGAGAACTGCGTGGGATGTTGGGGAAGGTTTTTTTTCTCACGATTCACCTCTTTCCGTTTCAAATGACCTGGTTATTTTCCGTGATGTTTACATGAAGTGTTTACTGTATAGGAGTCTCTGGCTTGCGTGTTTTGCAACAGAACGTTGGAGTGGATCGATGTTCGTGTACAGATCGTCCGTTGTTGAGTCCTCCACTGCGATCTAGCTACTTTCCTCCAAAAGGTGGTTTGTGCGGAGCCCCAGTATTGCAATTTATGCAGTGCTTCTTAAAAGAAAGCTGAATGGCAAATATTACTCCCATATATCCTGCTATGCCACAGGTCTGTACTTGGGTATTAGGTAGCTTCTGCTGTTCCCATGTACCTCGTAGGAGAACCTCTTGATAAAATGTACAGAAGTAATTGGAGGAAACACCAGTGGCAGTGAACCTATGAATCAGGCCTGGGGTTGTGTTGAGACAGCCAAATGGCGATCAAGAGGCGACGCAGGTTCGAGTCCCATTGTGATACAAATCTTTATTTTTTGTGACAAATTCATAACATTTTAGGTTCCATACCTCTGAACGGTTTTCACTGATATAATTTCACGTAATGCTATCTTCACAGAGTCTAGCCCTACTGACTCCATTTTATTTAGCGAATTTAAGTCAAAGACGTGCGACGGGTTTCATGTCGGATCTTTGAGCGGATAATTCTGTGACCCGAATTTAAGAGAAATGTAACATGTATCCCCCACATTAGTTGACAGGTTAGTCTGATGATAGCTCGTTATATGAGTTTTAAAATTCGGCGGCGTATATCCTTAACTTCTTATGCATGTTACAGAGATGTTGAACTAATTAGATATCACGCTATTCTTTCTGTCATTTCGTGTTGAGAGGAAATTTCTCTGCCGTACTGACTCGTTTTGTCTGCATTCTCTGATGTCACATAGGATGTGGGGCATTCTGAGTCTTATTTATTATCTGCGATGAATTATCCTGAAATATTGAGACTAATTTTTTCCATAGATGTTCATTATTCTGCTTGTACAGAGTGGACAAAATAAGACCGGCCTGGAAAACATTTCATGTACCCTAGGATAGACCGCGTACATCTTCCCCTCTCACGGCTGATGTAAGCTGGGTTGTCTCAAAGCGCATTAAATATTTTCATGCTCAGTTTTATTTTGTCCACTCTATGTGTAAAATATTATCTTTTTCAAAGCAGGCCATACGTCTACTCTTTGCTTTTCGCTGAAAATGCTTTTACGGGCCCGCATGTGATTCAGTGCCCATTGTGATTCACCCAGTTTCCTCATCAAGTTTGTTAAACTTTGTTTGTTAAAACTTAGTTCCAGAACTCCTTCCTAATCGAGCAATGCTCAAAGTTTTCAAATCCCATTACACTTTGCCCTATCTTTGGTTAAGGAGACAGAAAAAAGGTTTACAGGGCATGAGAAAAGGTCTGTTAAAGCGTATATCATCCTAAAGATCCCATAACCAGAGCAAAATTTGCAGAGTATTCTGCTTTTTGTGTGCTGTTCTCTGTCGACAATTTCTTTTGTTTTACTTTTATTTATTTACTTTTTTTGATTCATCAGTCTTCTGTCAGGTTATATGCAGCCCATCATGAGTTCCTCTCCCGTGCCAACCTCCTCACCTCAGAGTAGCACTTGCAACATTAATCTTCAATTATTTTCTGGGTGTATACCAGCCCCCGTCTTCCTGTACAGTTTTTAATCTCTACAGCACCTTCTAGTATCATTGAAGTTGTTCCTTGATGCCTAACACATATTCTACTTGTACCCTCTATAGCACCCTCTAATACTACGTAAGTTATTCCCTTTGTCTTAACATATATTCTATCATTCTGTCTCTCCTTCTTGTCAGTATTTTCCATTATGTCTCTTTCTTCATGGATTCTTAGGAGGACCACCTCATTCCTTACCTTATCATGTTATTTCAGTTTCTCGTGCTGTCAGTTTGTGTGTGATAGCGAGAGACTGCGCGTCAAGAATATATCATATTTTCTCTTGTTGTAAATATGCTGTGAATCTGCCTTGCAAATTTTACTTGCGTCAGTCTGATTTCAAGCAGGCAGAAATGCGAATTGAAGTTTTCGTTGTTCTTATTGAACAGTTGATATAGTTCATGTTCATTATGAGAAAGAAACAATGAATGCTTTAGAAAGAGGTGAAAACGCCCAAGAATGATGCTCCTTTGTTCACTTAGTTTCAGTTACCATTGTATGGTTTATTTTGCATTTATCTTTAGTCATGTAGACAGTAATTTCCAAGTATCCTGGAAGTACCCAAATTGATATGAGAGGAAGCGGAAGACATTATTCTAGATGACTGATGGCGGATTAGAAACGTTTTGTCTTATAGCTTCAGGATTTTCCTTTATGGGCTAGAGAAGAACTATTTTCTTATTTCTTCCTGGATAGCCTACGTTGTCAAAGCCGACTGTCACTAACATTGCTACTGTGTTGTTGTTCTGATAATACAGTGAGCTGTTTTCTATTACGCATCGAAGCCTTCGTATTTTGAAAATTGTAGCCTATTTGTTGCTTTTTCGATTTTAATTGCTGAAGTTTTGGAAGAAGTGAAACACTCATTTTTTAGTTACACACTAATGATTAAAACATCCTCGGTTTCTAAGAGCAACACATAATGTGCGAGATTATTCAGCATATTGAAAAAGATAGGGTTCACCGTCCTGTATTTCCTTACGTAGCTATTCAGCATGTGGTTGAACTATACTGACAAACCTGCAGAGGGGATTTAGGATTGTTTGTTAAATAATTTGATGTCAGGTGTCCTCGGTCTGCAAATGCACGTTGTCAAATGTTAATATTTCCCGATCGCTGATAATCCGTAAGCGTTCGGAGTTTTAATATTAAGGGGTTCCGTCAAATTCCGCAGGCGATGTTGAGGCCCATCTTGAAGTGCATGGCATTATGAAGTCCATGAAACATTTAAAAAAATTGGTGTAAGTAAATGGCTAAAAATAACGTAAGAAATGATGAATTATGTGAAAGATAAACTCTCACTTTTTTTGCTCCGGCAAATCTGGGAAATCGCGAACGGGGGCGGCATCGACAGTAGTTGCTGAAAATGAGGGCGAACCAGGCAGAGACAGTGTTTTGTGTGTTGGAATTTGTACATTCCGATCGGTCGTGAGTGTGCAAAGAGCTTCCCGAAACACGTTTAACAGTACCAGTTAATAACAGTATAGTCAATTGGGAAAAGAAATTCGAGGGAATGCGATGCCAACTGTCCGGGCCTACCAAGTGTGCCAGAACAAACAGTGGACCCCGTGAGGACACAAGATGTTGCCAAGTCCCGCATCGTCTACCTGTCGACCTTAGTGCGGAAGTGAACATCCCTGTGCCAGAAGTGTGGGGAAACCTTCGTAAGCCACTAAAAGGGAAGCCGTACAAATTGCAACAAACATTGCGCCTTCTGCAGTTCTGCGTTGACGTACAGAACCATCGGGAAAATGACGACTTGTAAGCAAAGTAATCTTCAGTGATGAAGCAATTTTTCATCCGTCGGGAAAAGTCAGCCGACAAAAGACAGCCATATCGAGGACAGAGATTCCATGTGCAACTGTCGAACACGTCCGTTATTCTGAGACAGTTAACGTGTTCTGTTCCATGTCCAACAAGACCGTCTGTGGAACCATCTTCTTCGCTGAAGGAAGTGTCAATGATATCACCTATCTCTACATACTGCAGTTGTGCCTCATGCCACAATTTGAAATTGATAGCAGGGATTTCATCTTTCAACAATATGGCGCCATTCCACAACAGTACACGAGATTACCTGAATGAAATGTCGCCGGATAGCCCGTGTTGCTTGGCCCGGCCAGCCATTCGAATGGCCTCCACGGACGCCGTACTGTATCATTTGTTACATTCTTCTTGGCCATTTATTTACACCGATTTCTGGAAGTATTTAATGAACTCTGTATTCCCTATACATTTTCGAGTACGGTAGTTAGTCATGATAGACGTTCTCTGTGACCAGCTCTGTCTTCAGATATGTCGCCGTTAGGCGACGCTCACTTGAACGTTTCTGCTAGGAATGTTGCAACAGCGCAACAAACTGCTGGAATGGTAAAGCATCTAATGCGTTACTGTTTAGTTCGTCGTTGTATCATGAACAACTTCTTTACAATACTACTTACGTGCCGTTTCGAAAAAGATATCCAGTAATACTGTAATGGGAATGTATGGTATTGTGTGGCTACTATTCGTGTAACACGTTTTGTAAATTTTAGTTCTCTCTTTCTGTACACATGGGATAACGCCCGCATCTCGTGGTCGCGCGGTAGCGTTCTCGCTTCCCGCGCCCGTGTTCCCGTGTTCGATTCCCGGCGGGGTCAGGGATTTTCTCTGCCTCGTGATGGCTGGGTGATGTGTGTTGTCCTTAGGTTAGTTAGGTTTAAGTAGTTCTAAGTTCTAGGAGACTGATGACCATAGATTTTAAGTCCCATAAGTGCTCAGAGCCATTTGAACCATTTGAACCATGGGATAACTGTTTTCACGGCGGAGTGAATTGTAGATTATTTGCAATGTCAAAACCTGTCTTCAGAACCACTGTCTACAATTTGAACATCAGGCTATTTCGTTATGAGCTGTTGGAGACGATTAGTTCCTTATATGAAAGCATTTAGCATACTCACCTAAGAAATCTCCCATACTTCATTGGCGAGGCTCGTATTTGCTCTATAAACGACAAAAAAAGTCGTTCACACCATATGTTTGCGTTTAACCTGATGTTCCTATCAAGTGACCCTTTCAAGTAATACAGTGGTCCATCTGTGTATGTTGTAACAATATAATCAAATAAATTTCCTTAACTTGAGGGTGATCGAAATGACACGTTGCTTGTTGCAAGCGGAATGCGAGGGTTCCATTACTAGTGAAAAAGTGTTCTGCCGACGTAAAATGGATGGTCGCTAATGAATATTGGTTCTATGAAATCTTAGTGATAACATTCATCTACTTTGTGTGTTTACCAATAACGGTTTCCACTGTGAGTTTTACGGCACTGCACTAATCAGTAAGTAGCATGCACTTATTTGGTTTATGAATACGCATAGATTTATGAAGTAACTGGTGTTCTGGGCGATGTTGGAGTACGTGCCGGCAACATGGTCATTCTCGTTTACAGTCAACATTTTTGCGACATAGTTTCGCCCCTGCCGTCGGCGTAGCTGTTACGAGGCCAAGATTTTGAAATGATCATAAAGCTGTCGTTCGGTACGCTGGACGGACGTAAGAACAGAGAAAGTGATGACCCCAAGGCATGTGCGCCGTGTGACCGTCGACAAACGTGGCATATCATCCTCAGACCGCTGGTCGCTACTACTGGTCGTGAAGTCGTACCGTCAGTTGTTTTTCGAAGGCACAGTAGACGTCCAGCGTTGGTGTTCAGCGAAGAGGTACGAAATATATAACGCGGGGCTTCGTAGCGAGTCTAATTACACCGCCCGGCCCGGATGGCCGAGCTGTTCTAGGCGCTTCAGTCTGGAACCGCGCGACCGCTACGGTCGCAGGTTCGGATCCTGCCTCGGGCATGGATGTGAGTGATGTCCTTAGGTTAGTTAGGTTTAAGTAGTTCTAAGTTCTAGGGGACTGATGACCTCAGCAGTTAAGTCCCATAGTGCTCAGAGCCATTTGAGCCATTTTCTAATTACACTGTACATTTGCCATTAGTAAATGGTCAGAAATGTCTTTGCTTAGCAGAGTCATTTGGGACATGTGTGGTAATCATACTGTCAACTATCAAGGAATTTATGTAGGTCCATCATTTTCTTGGGAAAGGCGTGCACTAGAAGTGCTTATGAAAGCAAAATTCCACTGACGTACTTGGCTAGCGTCCACACAACAAATAGTCTTACAGCAGATGTGGAGTGTTCTTATTACACTCGTGATACATACTGCAGATGAAACTGCACTGCGCAGTTCGTGTGGACGTTACCCAAATGCGAGTATGTCAGTGGAATTTTGCTTTGACAAGCACTTCCCATGCAGATCTAGTTTGAAAAAGAAGTGCTACGTTCGAAACTACTCATCAGTTAATTTATACGCGCATCAGTGACAGAAATTTAAATAAAAAATTATGAAATAATTGTCTAGATTCTTCTCTTTATGCGTTAGGATCCGTCTTGTCCATACACCGCAGTTTTTCTTATTGACTGGAACGTATGCACGTAGTTTTATCTGCCTAGCAACATGTATGAATAAAATTTTGTGTGTAAATGTACTCCAGGTAGGATAATAGTGTATGATATAAAATATAAAGTAGCATTTTTTAAGGAAAACATTGTGTAGACAACGGATGAAGAAGTCAATCGCCACTGTAGTCTATGGATTACTATTACTTGTTAGCATGAAAACTGAAAAAAAAAAAAGAAAAAGCTCTGGCCGTAAAGTGATAAAACATACTGCGCTTGTAAGCAATAAAAAATAAATTCTGCTTGTAAACAGTCAAAATGTTATTTTGAGAAGGCAGGTAAGCACTAATTACGCAACCATACTCCTAGTTCGAATAGCGGGAAAAAAAAAAAAAAAAAATCAGGCCGCTGGACGCGCTGATTCAGGCAGCGGACGGATACAACTAGTATCTGTAGCGAACGGGACGCAGCCTTTGGCTATGGTTCGATGCTTACTACAGTCACTTGTCCAATTTTTGCATCGCTCTCTTGTTCGGTTTTGGGAAACCAAACGAAGCACATGCTTGGCGATACCATATTTTGTCGGGATGCTTGAATTTTGGCGCGCAACGACCTGATTGGCTAACTTATCGTATAGAATTTTTTTGGTAACAATTATTTTTCAGCATAACCTACCGTGTAACACCCTTACAAGCTTTTCAGACTGTTTCTGACCGCCCTGTAGGTAGTTCTTCTGTAGATTTTAACCAGTGATTGGCAAGTACCAAAATACGTCACATAAATGGCCGTATCCTTTGACTGCATTGACGTAGAAGCTTAAATTTTGTACACTGCCAATGGACCGAAGACCTAGTTCTTGACATAAATTTCAAGTTGTACCTCTACCCGTATCTGAGAAAAAGGGGTCTTAAGAGACGGGCAACAGAGTGATTCCGTAAGGAGCCCTAAAAATATTTATAGTTTAAATGGTATTTTATCTATGTGAACTCCGCCGCCGTTAATGAGGTTGCTGAGTAACACGATCTGATGGCTGCGTTATTCGCCAACGTAGCTTACTCAGTTCTGTTCTTTACGTATGTTCAGAAATACTCCCTTGTGCAAGGGATGCAATAGAAATTGCCTTTAAATGCCCTGTTACAGTTGTGGGATATCTTCAAAACAGAAATGATGATCAACCTTCCTATAATTCACAGTTCACCCTGTGATGCAGGGTATTCATGAGTTAAAATTTCTCTAAAGGCTAGGCCTTGTCGCTCTAAAAAATTGTCTATGCTAAAAGCTGTCGCTTTCGTGATTTTCCATAATACCAAATGTAGGGCGTTTCAGAGCTTGTTCGACGAAAGGTCAGTCACAAAGGAAGGTCTACATTTGTTGAACGAACACATTATTTTAATTACTTCTTCTGTGCAACAGCTGAAAACGCGTATTTATTTTATCATTCCCCTAACTGAACTAGCTTACGTAATGGTTACGTTTTTACAGACACCATGGATGCAGAAATGTTTTAAGCATGTTATTTGTGAGTTATATACATATTAAAGCTTGTAAATTTCTGAGAGTGGATAATAAAAAATACACACAACCATAGCTTTCATTAAAGGCGTGTCTGGCTAGACTTTCAACAGGCTTTGAAACTTTATGGCCTGAGCGTCATTACGTGCTTCATAGCTTCGCAACAGCGATCCTTCATCTGTCAAGCATGGCAGAATGCCGTGAAAGCTGTAATTAATTCGGCCAATGACTGTATTCTCATACAGTTGGAATAATGTTTTATCTGAGGTTTTCCCGGCGTACAGAAATCTTGAAAGTTTTCAAGTTGGAACAATGTGGAATAATGTTCGCAACCTCTTGACATGCCTTCAATGAAAGAAAATCGTTAGACGTCGGACGGGTGAAAGTGTGGAACACGCAACAAGCGTCGCTGGACCTATCCATTGTCAGTGAACTGAAACGATTTGTGGCCCTTACATGATCCAGATTCTCATACCTAAACGACTGATGTGTTATAGCGAAGACTTAGAAACAGGATAATTGCATCTGATGGCCTCGAAGCACTGCGTACCGTGACCAATTTTTCTCGCATGTGTCCACAACTCAAGAACGTCAGGTCGCAAAATACCAGGTGGTTACAACTAAAGTGCGGCTGTTCACGGAGGCTCTAATTTTTGCATGGCAGCGAAACTTGGTGCGTCCACTGATGAGCCAAAACATTATGATCACCTGGGTAAGAGCTTGTTTGTCAAATGGTTCAACTGCCTCTAAGCACTATGGGACTTTACATCTGATGTCATCAGTCCCCTAGATTTAGAACTACTTAAACCTAACTAACCTAAGGAGATCACACTCATCCGTGCCCGGGGCAGGATTCGAACCTGCGACTGTAGCAGCAGCGCGGTTCCGGACTGAAGCGGCTAGAACCGCTCAGCCAAATCGGCCGGAGCTTGTTTGTCCTTCCTTGGAACGAAACACATCACTGATTCTGCGTATCAGGGATCGGACTGTTTTTGGTATATTTATGGAAGTATGTGGCATTAGATGTCTACTCACAGGTCATGTAATTCGCGTAAATGTCGGGCCGCTGATTTGGGAAGGCGGTTTTGGCGTCCGATAGAGTCTCAGATGGCTTCCATAGGATTTACATCAGGCGAATTTAGTCGCCGAGTCACCAACGGTTCACTATAATGCTTCTTATACCACTGTAACAAGGTTCGGTCTCCGAGACAATTATACTGCTGAAAGACGACATCGCTGCCGGGGAAGACATCAAGCTTGGACGGATGCAGGTGGTTCGTAGGCTCGGCGTGACTCCGTTTACTACATACAAGCGCTGGAGAATGCCTCCCTGTCTCCCATAGCATAATACTGCTTCCGGCAGGCCGCGTCCGTAGCGCGCTGCCCGTTTCGAGTCGCCATTCACCCCGATGACGGCGTTTGTAGACACGACCAGCGACCAAGCGCAGAAAAAATATGTTTCACCCGAAGAGCCGACACGTTTCTATTGATTGACGATCGAAACCTGATGATCCTATGCCCGCTGCAATTGTAACTGACGATGTCGTTGGGTCAACATGTGAACACGTAGGGGTGGTCTGCTGCGGAGCTGCATGTTCTACAATGTACGGTGAACGGCGTGCTGCGAAACATTTGTGCGTACACCAGCATTGCGCTCTTTCGGCCGAGATGCCACGGATCACGGTCTATCGTACTTTACAGAGCAGACAAGCTTCCGAACCACACGTTCTGTGAAGAGTTGTGGATGTGCAATCGTTTACCGCCTATTGGTCAGTTGTCAACTACTTCTTTTCGTAGACGCTCAAGACAACTGCACGTCAACATTCAACCAACTGCGCCGTTTTTGAGATAATCGTTTACAAACTCTGTGTGATAATTTGTCGAAGTCGCTTATCTCAATGGATTTTCTCATTTGCGGCCATATCTTCGCTAGATTCATCCTCCATATCTGCTCCGTTTACATACTTTTGTTACCGCGTCACGCGCCTGCAACGCGGTGGACAGTGATCATAATGTTTTGGCTTATCAGTGTAGATGACGCACTAATGCGGAACCGATTTACGCTGGAAAAAATAGTTCCAGTTGTGGCCACCTGGTGCAAATTTGGCACTGCACTGTTTGTGTGACAGTATGACATCGTATGCTGTCATCTGACAAGCCACAACGTGCGTGAGCAGTGTGGCTTTCGAGAAGCTGTTAGTGAAACTGTTTTATGTGAACGGCACTGAATCGCTGGAACTGCTGTGAACAAATGTTAGTCAATGTCGTTTTACGGATACAGGATCTCGTCGACGTCTCATATTGAACAAATTGTTTGAGAGGGGTTTAATAATAAAATCGACATTTTACCTTTCTCATTTATTTGACCTTTCTTTCCCACGTCTTGTTCCTAATCGGTTACGTACGGCGACATTTCTATACATCTTTCTGACATTGACAGCCCGAGATTTCTACCTGGTGGGCAAAATTGGAACTAATTTTTTCCATCACAAATCGGTTTCGCATTAACACATTAGAATATCTACCAATTTTCGCAGCAATACGATAGTTATAGCCCACTCGGTGTATGTTCCTTAATAAGAAGTACGTGTAGTTCTTTGTGTATGACAAGTCATCTCTCAAATTTGTCTGTGAACTCATTATTTCGTCTGTGTCCCAGAAATGCAGCCTTCGAAATGTCCTGAATAAAATAGTTGAATTATTTGATCTCTGAATCATCTTTGTTTTTCATTGACGTTGTGACTTGCGATTTTTCTTTTCTCCTTCTTCCCTTCCATGCAGGTGATTTTGAAAAATTGTTTCCATTCAGAAATTTCGTAGTCGTTAACTGTTTTGTTTGCAGTTTTTAAAAAAAATAGTGGATTGATGTCTGCACGGAAGTCACAGCACAAATGCAGATATCTAGGGGTCGATTGTTGATCCTGGAATTTTTCTTGGTGTTCACCTGACGTTCTCGTCTGCGAGTGCTTTGTGTTCGTGAAGAGATCTAGAAATCCCGCGTTTCATATACCACATTAAACTGTGCCACCCGTAAGAACCGGTAATGTTGTATCGATCTCACGTCAAATGTAAACAAGTTGTAATAGGTAAATAGAAGTGATTAATATTTCTGGACAACACCATACGTCATGACACGATGTGAATGTGTCGATAAATTATTTACATTCTTGTGTGTGGTTTTAAGTGTATGTCTTATCTGCCTCAGACTGCCGCAAAAAAATGGCTGTGAGCACTAAGGGACTTAACATCAATGGTCATAAGTCCCCTAGAACTTAGAACTACTTAAACCTAACTAACCTAAGGACATCACACAACACCCAGCCATCACGAGGCAGAGAAAATCCCTGACCCCGCCGGTCAGACTGCCGCATTTAAGAATATTGCAATTGTTTTGAACTTATTTGTTACACTGATACAGCTACCAGTAGTGGGCTAATGAAGGAAATGGGATGCAGAAAAGGATTTCAGCCAACATAATGCAGTCCTACGAGAAGCAACTGCAGAGTTTCGGAAAGTGTCTGTTTGGAAAAATCTATGCATGAACAATGGCGTTACGTAGAGTTGTAAGACTACCATTGGCTGCTGTAAACTACCATAAGTAAGCTTAGAGTACGATAGCTTTCCTAGTATCTTTGGCCAGTTAAGATTGTGAACTCGCATTCGGGACGACGACGGTTCAACCCCACGTCCGGCCATCCTGATTTAGGTTTTCCGTGATTTCCCTAAGATCTCCCTGTTTGGTCCCTTCCCCTAAACCAACCAACCAATTAGTTAAGATTGTTCCCACGTTACCTGTAAGTTGGATGTGTTGCATACCTGTCGGACGTTACCTCATAACGGTAGCTTTCATTACGCATGCGTTCAGTGTCTTATTAGATTTCCCTAAAAACCGGAAGAGTTGAACCGTCTAGAAACAGAGTGAGGATATAGAAGGGGCGGGGTAACGTAAGTAACATTCTTGTTCGAAATTATTATCCTCTTATCTGTTACTTGAGAATAAACAAACTGAAATTATCAATGTTTAATTCAGGTTTTCTTCGAGAATTGTTGATTTGTAATGTGAAACAAAGGTATGTTCTAGCAGAAATAAAGAAAATAATGTAGATTCGACATATAGCTCTAGAAAATGCAATTTCCTCAACAAAAAGGTAAAATAATCAAAAGAAAACAAACCAGGACAAAGATATATCAAACATTGCCTCAATACTTCATGGAATTTATATAAAACATGTTTCTAGTGTTCGTAAACAACTTCCTCATTTATTAATACTAACAGCAACTCTTGAAAAAAAAATGGTTCAAGTGACTCTGAGCACTATGGGACTTAACTTCTCAGGTCATCAGTCCCCTAGAACTTAGAACTACTTAAACGTAACTAACCTAAGGACATCACACACATCCATGCCCGACGCAGGATTCGAACCTGAGACCGTAGCGGTCGCGCGGTTCCAGACTGTAGCGCCTAGAACCGCTCGGCGGCAACTCTTGATTCTGATCATGATGACGGACGTTCTATTGAGTATAAAATAACAACGATAATTCTGTGTATTTTGTATGTTTGCGTATGTGAACTGTACGTGTATCAGAAAATAACTGCTTTGTTGCACGAAAGCACAGAAGTTAGCAATCAACTAATTTTTATTACCTTATATTCTGTAGGGATATCAAATACGCAATGGGCTAACATTGAATGATGCGTAGTTCTAATTAGGGTACAGCGGGGCCACTCTGCTCGCGAGGCTAACCCGGCTGAAATATGAAATGTGGCAACAAAAAAATGGTTCAAATGGCTCTGAGCACTATGGGACTTAACATCTGAGGGCATCAGTCTCTTAGAAATTAGAACTACTTAAACCTAACTAACCTAAGGACATCACACACATCCATGCCCGAGGCAGGATTTGAACCTGCGACCGTAGCGGTCGCGCGGTTCCAAACTGAAGCGCCTGGAACCGCTCGGTGTCAACGGCCGGCACATGTGGCAACAGTACGTTAGTTCCTCACAGGGGAAGTTTGTGCTAATATCTCCGTGTCGCCGCATGTGATTATTAAATTATTGACAGGACAGAAGAACAACTTCTTGAAGTAAACTAATTGTGATGGGTTTTTGCCACAATTAAAGGATACAACCTAACAAATTAAGGCGTACCGCCGACAGTAACGTGAAAATTTAAACTCTTATTGTTAACTTGTATAAAAACACAGGTTATGTAGTGTGTATGTGTTGGGGGGGGGGGGGGGTGTCGTGTCAGCAAATATTGGCGGCTTTTTCCACAAAGGTCTGATTTGTTGCGTCTTTCGAAATGTCTGTTCATGGGGCTATTTTGTATTTTGCCCGGTACACGGGGTGGGGGGGGGGGGGGGGTGGGGGTGTATTTCCGCTCAGTCAGATTGGTTTAAATGATGTTCTACTGTGAAATTCTACAGAACAAGTTTTCTTGGTTTATTTTCAGGTGGTCCGCGTACGCAAAGGGAAAGCTAAGAACATCATGGTCCGTGGAAGACATCAAACAAGCAGTAACAAAGGCTGCAGGCAGCTGCTCCTGGATAACGTGCCAGCAATCTGCTACATGGTTTCACGAAGTGTATGTGGGTGCAAAAGGACGAAAAATGTTTACTTGTGACAAATGTATGCGATTTTGGCACTGGAATACGCTGGGCGGAATAGCCTCGTGACGAATGGAAGTGCTCCAGCATACCGTGGTGTCTAACTTCTTTGGATGTTTGTTTAATACTTTGTCCGTGTAAGGGAATTTCGATCTTTCATATGCAGGAATATGTTCACAATTAACATGACATATTATCTAGGGCTTATAGTCGACATGAGCGGAATAGCCCCGCTGTTCCCTACATGAAAAACAAAGAGAAATCGGAGGCTCCCATTTTCTCTCTTACAGATTCATTTGTTTCTTTGCCTACCAGCTCTACCAATACTTTCGGTAGTCAAACCATTTAGTACGTCATTTTGTACTGTACCAATGCTACCGAACCTCAGTTTTGATAGAGCGCAATTCTAGCGTTAAGTAAGCAGGTGAATTCATCGAAGTGCGTACTGCGATTGATAACAGTTTGATCTGAACTGTTTCACGAATTCCAAAAACTGGATCAACATTCGTATCAACTGATTTAGGAAGGTTCTAATTAACACGTACGTAAACGTGCAGTAGTATATGCTGCTTATCACTAAACACCATTCAGACAAAAAAAGACACATATTTTGCAGCTACCGATGTCTATATTATTTGCGTAGAGGTGTTTTGTACTTAACAGTGCTCGGAAATGCTCAGTGGCGTTATTGTGAGGTTTCTTTTCCTTTTTTAACTATGAAGAAAATCGAAGAACGTAAATACAAAGCAATATCTATAAATAGGAAACGAAGAGGACAATAACGTGATGCAGTTGATGATGCAGATAACAGCGGGACAGTGTGTTTAATGTCTGACAAAATCACTTACGAGTCACTGTGCTACTCTGCCGAGGCGACCTTATGCTCTGGCAATCTTCTAGTTTTTCACACTTCTGATATTTGAAGCTCTGTTCCCAGGCACCAATTTCCTTAAGTAGTTCGACACAGTTATTACAAAACCTCCAACAAATTGCAAGATTTCCCAACGTTATTAAATATAAAATATTTCAACAGTTAATGCTGTAGTCGTCGGTGGGTGATGGAATATCCCCAAAAGTTGAAACTCATTTAACTAGGATTAAGCTGTAAATCTTAAAAGCTTACGAAGCGTTTCCAAAATTGAGATAAAAATTTTCCCCGGAATATAAGTGAAAATAGGTATTAAACTGGTAAGTACAAAATATTGAAAGATGTCGTCTCATATGACCCGTAAATATGCCTGGAATTACAGAAAATGCCAAGTCCGAGCAAATATCTCTTCGAAAGAGTTCCAAAACGAGTAAGAAGTCCAGGGGCAAGTGAATGCGAGAGCTACGTGAGCGTCGAAAAGGAAATGAAGAAAACTACGCAAAACGATTACGCAGCTGACTCATCGGGCTGTCAGCAACAATCCAGACTCGTGATTTAACTGGTCTGTAACCACTATACTAATCCACAAAGTCATTACACTAAAGAGATTGAAGCAGTTTTACGCCGCGCGGTATGTGATGCCCCCTGGTTGCTGCGTAGTTCACTCGATAACAGAGTAGTGAATGTGTTTTCCGACACAGCCTTTGCAGCAACAGCGACGATAATTGTCGAGAAACCACATTCTTCTGAATCTCAGCAACCATAAGGACCACCATCTGTTAGCCACAGCCGGCCGATGTGGCCAAGCGGTTCTAGGCGCTTCAGTCTGGAACCGCGGGACCGCAACGGCCGCAGGTTCGAATCCTGCATCGGGCATGGATGTGTGTGATGTCCTTAGGTTAGTTAGGTTTAAGTAGTTCTAACTTCTAAGAGACTGATGACCTCAGATGTTAAGTCCCATAGTGCTCAGAGCCATTTGAACCATTTTTTTGAACTTACTCAAACAATTGAATATTGTCACTCAAGCACTCGCTTTTTCACTAAATGACCTTATTGATGAGTAGTACTAATACGTCATACATTACACAGAAAGAAAACATTTTGTATAAGTTCCATGCTTTATTTGCTGTATAAAACAGACTGAAATTTATGTAAATTGTTTTGTGGTTGTATGTAGCAGACGTGTTTGTTGTGTGCTACAGACCTGTAAAACGTTTATATTTACATTGAACTTCTTCGAAACAGTAAAAATGATTCATAACAACAATACGATAACTGCTTTCGTACACTGTACGAGAGGCGTTCAGTAAGTAGTGCAACACATTTTGTTTCTCGACCAGTTTCGCTTGAAAAAATGCGATATTTGCTGTGGGACATCGTGGAATATTCCTGCTGTAGCCCTTATAGTTCAGTGAAATTCCGATACGCAACGGCGTTATAAGTAGCCTTTAAAATGGTGTCTGAAGCGAAGATGTGTTCCAAGCAGAAAGCTGTCACCGAATTTCTTTTCACGGAAAAGCGCGGCATCGCAGATATTCATAGGCGCTTGCAGTCTGTCTGTGGAGACTTGGCAGTGAACAACAGCGAGATAAGACGTTGGCGAGGCGTCTGTCATCATTGGAGTGCCCTCTCTTATCCACTCTACAGCAAGGTTCTTGCACATAACGGCTTCTATGCACTCCGCTGGTTGCAGTACGTCAATGAAGGGGAGGTTATTGACGCAACAAGGCGTTGGCTCTGACGCCGACTAGCAGAGTGCTACCACGAGAACACACAGACCCTCCCAGTAAAGTGGCGCAAGGCTGTCACACTGAACGGAGATTATGTTGAAAAATAGGTTTTTCTAGACAAAAGAGTGGGGAATAATATGGTGTATTGGGATCCTGAATACAAGCAGAAGAAAAGTGCTGCACTGCTTATTGAACGCCCATCGTACTACGCAGAGAGCACGTGTGGACTGAATAATTAATGCGTTTGCACTTTAATTTCCTCTAAGAACACAAAGGCGTTAGCCATTTAAGTTTTTGCGTCTCTACCGACGCAGAATGCCCCGTCCTGTTAGCGCTGTGCAAGATCCCTGCTCCCAGGAAAACCCGGCTTCAGCGCGTTCTTCTTTTCAGTAGTTAAGCGACTAGTGCGCGTTTGTTGCAACAGCTGTTATGAGAGGTGACTGAAAGTTCCCATCACAGCGATCGCCTCCCCAGTCTGTCTGCGATGTTGTGAGCGGCCACGAGGCGGCGGCCTGTGTTGCCCCGCGAGTGCCGGCCAGACGTCAGGTCAGAGGTCGCGCAGCGTCCTGGCGAGCGAGGCGGCGACGTCGGCGAGGTGCGTGGCGGCGAGCAGGCCGGCGACGGCGAGGTGGGCGGCGAGGAAGGCGCGCCGCGGGCCCGCGCCCTTCACCTCCTCGTCCAGCTGCTCGGGGTTGGACTGCTCGTCCTCGATGTACTCCGACCACTTGGGCCACGCCGTCACGCAGTAGCGCAGCACCGCGCCCTCCGCCGTCAGCATCATCACCGCCGCCATCGTGCCCAGCACACGCATCTGTCCGGCACGCGAAGCAGACACTCACCACACTGCGACAAGCTACCCGCTGTACCTCCCAATTACCAGCCTCAGAGTCCAGAAATCTGGCTACACTGACGACAAGAACCTCCAAGCCAAGGCTGACATTACTGAATTTCATCATTGTATCACAGTGAGGATCGTTCACAACCCAGCAGGAAACAGTGTAAATCTGTAACAGTCATATTTACAGGAAAAGAGGCGGGAAGAAAGACGTTTATCGATTCTACGGATTGTAGTGGCCAAGGAATGCGGGTAAAGTTTAGGCTCCTGGCTTGTTCCTTTGTTAGGTTGTGGCTTTCCTTGAAGAGATGAATTACTACGCACATGGAATATTTCGTTAATTGATCACTCTGTCTGTCACAAAGGGCTCCACTCTTTTCCTGGGTACCAGACCAGCGGAATAATACAGATACTGATCAAATTTATCACGAAGACATACAATTCTGCGATTTAGAACCATCTACCAGTGATCAAAAGCATTTGTAACACCAGTAAAGCCGGCCGCGGTGGTCTCGCGGTTCTAGGCGCGCAGTCCGGAACCGTGCGGCTGCTACGGTCGCAGGTTCGAATCCTGCCTCGGGCATGGATGTGTGTGATGTCCTTAGGTTAGATAGGTTTAAGTAGTTCTAAGTTCTAGGGGACTAATGACCACAGCAGTTGAGTCCCATAGTGCTCAGAGCCATTTGAACCATTTTGAACACCAGCAAAAATTAATTTTAAGAGAATGGAAAAAAAAATTGTGCAGGTGCTGCCTCAAAGCTCCTAAATTTTCGAGTATGTCATTTTTATTTGTAAAAGGAAGAGCTTCTAATGAACAGGCATTTATCTGCTTCCAATTTGTCTAGCTGACCATCATCAGCAACATGTCCGCCCGCGGTAGCTTAGTGGTCACCGCGACGGAATGTCAGTACTAAGGGCCCGGGTTCGATTCCCGGCTGGGTTGGAGATTTTCTCCGTTCAGGGACTGGGTGTTGTCGTGTCCTAATCATCATTATTGCATCCCCATCGATGTGCAAGTCGCCGAAGTGGCGTCAAATCGAAAAACTTGCACCCGGCGAACGGTCTACCCGACGGGAGGCCCTAGTCACACGACATTTACATTTATCAGCAACATAAAAATGGCAACATGGCATAATCCGCCACCTCTGTAGCTGAGTGGCCAGCGTGGTTAATTGCCGTGTGCAGGACTTGTGTGCAGTTTCCAGTACTGCTAGTGATTTTTCCTTGTTGGGAGGGCTGGACAACCATCCACTCAGCCTCGTGATGCCAGTTGAAGAGCTACTTGATTCAGAAGTATCGCTTCGAAGAGCTGGGAACGACCGGGACTCCTGACCCCCTCCCCGTCATACTGCATCCCCATGTCGCCATAGGCAGAGGATGACACGGCGGACAATCGGTGCCGATTGGCCCACGAGGTCCAGATGAAGTTACCATGTGGCATCACTACTGCTACCGGTTGGCTGGTTGATTCGTGGGAGGCGACCAAACAGCGAGGTCATCGGTCCCATTGGATTAGGGAAGGATGGGAAGGAAGTCGGCCATGCCCTTTCAAAGTAACCATTCCGGCATTTTCCTGAAGCGACTTTGGAAATTCACGGAAAACATAAAGCAGGATGGCCGGACGCGGATGTAGCATCACTACTGCAGTGAAGTCAACAATATAATTAAACTATAAAATACCATTGAGTCACTATCGTTGGAAGGATGAAATTCATTTGCATAGTCGTAAAATGGTACTACAATATAAGCTTTAATATTCTCTGCTGCTCTATGGAGTGCACTCAGCACGTAGACGGAATGGACGGCTGCTGTCCACATATTTGAAAGTGGACATCCTTTTGACGACAATGACCAATAATGGTTTCTTATGAATTTTGTTTTTATTGTTAGCACCACTACAGTAGTTATGTCACATAGGCTGCAGTTGTAATTTTTATTTTGTTGCTCATGATCAGCTAGATTGAACCAGCAGCAAATAAAGGTTTGTCTATTAGCAGCTCAAGGCAGTACATGTCTATACTAAAACTGTAAAACCGACGTGTTTGTCTGAACATGCTACTCTGTAAAATTACTAAACGCATTTCCATGGGATTTTCACTGATAAATAGTGCGTAGCTTGGAGTAACGTTTAAGCTTTATTTCATCAAAATCGGATCACGAAAAAAAATCATGATTTAATAATTTAAAGTTTTGTCTTCTGTTTAGTAGTTCACATATATAACCATCATAGCGTAATACGCTGAGTAATCAGTAAACAGCGCTGTTAGTTTTGTAGTACACCAAAGAACTAAGTACATGGCGTTGTTAGTTTTTTAACTCTGCGACATATGTATTTTTGGAAGCTTACTTCATTGACAGAATAAGCACCGTTATCTTACCTTTAGGAATACAATCTAAGAGCATATTTATTTAGTTAGGCTGTACATGTTTCACTGATTACGCTTTGTTTATTAAAAACCTAATGACATTCTTTTGCGTCTTTTAACACGCTTCGTTTATATTTTTTCCTACGAAAAACGAATTTATTTAAGATTTCTGTGTGATGTAGGTGTCTACTCATTACATTTTGATTTTGTCTTATGTACAAATAAATTTGCATTGAAAATGGTAGAGTCCTTCTGAATACATCAGCTGAAAGCGTGAGGACTATGTCATCTCAAGAATCCGATGAATATCATGAGGCAAGGTTTGGTGAAGCTCAGGGAGATGAAGCGTCTACTCGCTCTTTGGAAGCCCCTTCCGAAAGCGAGGTGCGACGTAACTCTGATCCGGGGAGTCACGAATTATCTCGCTTCTCAAAACCCTTCACCAAAGAGGCTTAAAGTTATTTCTCTCCAAAGTAACGTCATAGAAGCGGAAATTTTGACGGTAAGTGGTGGAGGCGAGCGCGTTTTCATACCTAACTGTTCACCATTTCGCTTTAAATGTTTGCAGTTCACGAGCTCTACGAGAGTCTCTCCCGTGTTAGTAACCTATTTAACCCCTTCGTTCATGACTCTAATCGTACTACTTCAAACGTTGTATACAAAGAAGTTTTGTAAGTCACAAATCAATTTCGCGCATACGAAGTCTCGGGCACAGTGATAAATATGTACTCAGGCAACGTCGAGTTAGTATATAAATAACTTACTTGAAATGTAGAACAACATCAATGCAATAGACATTTTTGCTTAGTTTAGACAGTGGGTCCTTCAGTATCAAGTAGCTCTTGTGAGTGTGCTGTCTGACAAGAGTATTGATGATTGCCTGTAATGAATTGTGAGCCCCATTTGCTTTGCGTCCGACGGCATGTCTTGTCAGGTTTACAGGCGGAGTGGGTGCGTGCTAGGCAGTACAGTAGCTTATTGCGCTAGTCTTGCATCAGCGCTACTGAATTTCAGTGTCTCCATGTATTTTAGTTGCGGTAGGTTGCAGAGCTAAAACAACTTCCTGAATGACAACAGTCTGTCGCACTGGCTGTCGTTAGTCGTAGCAACATGTAGTCTTTTTTTGGATTCTCCACTGCTGCACAGTTTCAGTTGTGTAGACATTTTCACGTGGTGCATTACTAACCCGCTAGCAGGCATTTTTGAGTTACAGTCAGTGCCTCACCTTTGGCTAGCCCCACACTGTTACAATGCTGTGAGTCGGATGGACTAAAAATTAACGACATGACACCAAATGTCTGCTGAGTTGTTACAGTCACCTGCACCCTTACCTAGGACTGGAATGTCTGATACCTGTCACGCAGGTGTAATGAACTTCCAAACCTACTACATATCAAGTGAGCAGATACATGATTTGATTAGCAGTCGCTTTGTATGTAATTATAACAGATGCGACAGTAGCACAAAAGAATTTTATTGCCTGGTATCATCGTATTAATAACGAGGCACTATTTTCTAATCGTGAACGAAGACAGGGTGAACTCACGAGCAGCTCCTGCATCTTGATGCGCAGCAGGTAGCTGGTGACGACGATCCCGCTGACGATGATGAAAGTGTTGTAGACGACGTGCGGGAAGATGAACGTGCGGAAGTTGTCCGTGATGAGCGCGTCGCCCGCCGCGTACAGGCCTTCTGCCACCAGCGTCAGCACCTGCAACACGCACGTCAGCCACTGCTCATGTGTTCATGTGGCTCAGCGTTTCGTCTACGATTGTTGACGAGAACATGTCCACAGGTTGTCAAGAATGTCGCCCGGTATAGGTTGTTTAAGATGTATTCCTACCCAGCCAGCGACGTATATCTATCTGTATCTGTCCGTGAACATCAGCCATGGTGACTTTACTCTATGCTTACTTGTTAGAGCGTCCAGTAGCCCTGTACCTATGCCCACAATGATCCCTGTAACCTATGGCATGCAGTGAGTATAGATGCACCCGTGTCGGACGTTGGCTTCTGTACCCCTTAGCGCAGTGATGGTCCTGAATAGTATGCCAGCTCTGCGGTCGTTGTTATTATCCAACGCTGAACTGGCCCGTGGCGTGTCTATTCATTTTTACAATCAGCCCCTGTCATTCACACTTCGTTGCTCGCGGTGCTTGATCCTGACGCGCGATTCTTGACCTGGCGAGCTGAACAACTATTTTATGGGTCACGGTTCAGGAAGTGGTGTCTTTCCAGTGTAATACCTAGGAATTACAATTAGAAGGAACACACAGAAAATATTGTGGGGAAGGCTAACGAAAGAATGCGTTCTATTGGAAGACGCTTAGAAAATGTAACAGATCTCCTAAGGAGACCGCCTAGACTACGCTTGTCCTTCCTCTTTTAGAATACTGCTGTGCGGTGTGCGATTCTTACCAGACAGGAACAGGATTGACGGAGTACATCGAAAAGTTCAAAGAAGGGCAGCACGTTTTGTATGATCGCGAAATAGGGGAGAGAGTGTCACTGAGATGATACAGGATTTTTGGGATGGACATAATTAAAACAAAGGCCTGTTTTGTTACGGAGGAATCTTCTGATGAAAATCCAATCACCAGCTTCCTCCTCCGAATGGTTCAGATGGTTCAGATGGCTCTGAGCACTATGGGACTTAACATCTTAGGTCATTAGTCCCCTAGAACTTAGAACTGCTTAAACCTGACTAACCTAAGGACATCATACACATCCATACCCGAGCAGGATTCGAACCCGCGACCGTAGCAGTCGCCCGGTTCCGGACTGAAGCGCGTAGAACCGCTCGGTCATCGCGGCCGGCCTCCTCCGAATACGAAAATATTTTGTTGACTCTAACCTTCATGAGGAGACACGATCACCACGTTAAAATAAGGGAAATTAGACCTCTTACCGAAAGATATAGGTGTTCGTTCTTTCCGCGTGCTATACGAGATTGGAATAATAGAGACTTGCGAAGCTGGTTCGATGAACCCTCAGCCAGGCACTTAAATGTGGTTTGCAGAGTATCCATGTAGATGTAGCAGTTACATGCAACTGATTTGCCCATTAGTCTATATCAACGCGTGATTTTCGTGTTTTGAATCAATCTCAGAACCGTAAGGTGCGGGGTGAATGTTCCCCTTGCAAGTGGGACAAGTAAACTTCGAATCTGTTTCTAAGTTCTAGGGGACTAATGATCTCAGATGTTAAATCCCGTAGCCACTTGAACCATTTGTATCAATCCACTGAGACAAAGCCCAAAAAGACAGCTAAATTGGTAAAACTATATACAACGGGAAGGAAACCATCAGCTCATCTCAGTGTCGTTTATATTCTCGTAAACCCATCTGTAGTTGCAGTGCTTCAACAGGACAAGGAAGACTGCGATAACATTCTCCACTGACCTACCCTCTCTTTTTTTGTTGCAGGTAAGACCAGCTGCTGGGTGTCTTTGCTGCTTCGTGTAACACCGCCAGGCGCGCCTTATATGAGTAAGTTACTCTCGTTTGTAGTTGTATGAACATACTCCGAGAGTGTATCCATGCCGGTCATTGGTGCTATGGGACCGGGTGCACCCGGCTACCGAAGGATATGGTACGAAGCTCGTCAGGTGCGACTGAAGACATTTCATTCCTACTATTCGTTGAGGTTTAGTAAGCATCAACAGAGAAACAGCTTGTTTCAATTAGCGCATGCTAAACCAGACCAACGACTAGGAGATAATGTAACACTACCTACAGCGCCCCTCCGCTTATTAGCGAAGCCAGGGAAACTGCTCTGCTATCGATAAGGTGAATCGAACTTTGATCTTACGTCCGGAGTTAAATAGTCTCAGTTATTAATAGAAATGACCGAATATTCACTAGCTGGTTAAGGATACAGGGTACGTATAAATCGTGGAAAAATAGAAATTTTTTTATGACTTTATTAAATTCTATAGTCTTTCCTGATTAGATTGATATATAAATTACAGGGTTTCAAATGAAAAATGACCTATATACACTCCTGGAAATTGAAATAAGAACACCGTGAATTCATTGTCCCAGGAAGGGGAAACTTTATTGACACATTCCTGGGGTCAGATACATCACATGATCACACTGACAGAACCACAGGCACATAGACACAGGCAACAAATCATGCACAATGTCGGCACTAGTACAGTGTATATCCATCTTTCGCAGCAATGCTGGCTGCTATTCTCCCATGGAGACGATCGTAGAGATGCTGGATGTAGTCCTGTGGAACGGCTTGCCATGCCATTTCCACCTGGCGCCTCAGTTGGACCAGCGTTCGTGCTGGACGTGCAGACCGCGTGAGACGACGCTTCATCCAGTCCCAAACATGCTCAATGAGGGACAGATCCGGAGATCTTGCTGGCCAGGGTAGTTGACTTACACCTTCTAGAGCACGTTGGGTGGCACGGGATACATGCGGACGTGCATTGTCCTGTTGGAACAGCAAGTTCCCTTGCCGGTCTAGGAATGGTAGAACGATGGGTTCGATGACGGTTTGGATGTACCGTGCACTATTCAGTGTCCCCTCGACGATCACCAGAGGTGTACGGCCAGTGTAGGAGATCGCTCCCCACACCATGATGCCGGGTGTTGGCCCTGTGTGCCTCGGTCATATGCAGTCCTGATTGTGGCGCTCACCTGCACGGCGCCAAACACGCATACGACCATCATTGGCACAAAAGGCAGAAGCGACTCTCATCACTGAAGACGACACGTCTCCATTCGTCCCTCCATTCACGCCTGTCGCGACACCACTGGAGGCGGGCTGCACGATGTTGGGGCGTGAGCGGAAGACGGCCTAACGGTGTGCGGGACCGTAGCCCAGCTTCATGGAGACGGTTGCGAATGGTCCTCGCCGATACCCCAGGAGCAACAGTGTCCCTAATTTACGGGGAAGTGGCGGTGCGGTCCCCTACGGCACTGCGTAAGATCCTACGGTCTTGGCGTGCATCCGTGTGTCGCTGCGGTCCGGTCCCAGGTCGACGGGCACGTGCACCTTCCGCCGACCACTGGCGACAACATCGATGTACTGTGGAGACCTCACGCCCCACGTGTTGAGCAATTCGGCGGTACGTCCACCAGGCCTCCCGCATGCCAACTATAAGCCCTCGCTCAAAGTCCGTCAACTGCACATACGGTTCACGTCCACGTTGTCGCGGCATGCTACCAGTGTTAATGACTGCGATGGAGCTCCGTATGCCACGGCAAACTGGCTGACACTGACGGCGGCGGTGCACAAATGCTGCGCAGCTAGCGCCATTCGACGGCCAACACCGCGGTTCCTGGTGTGGCAGCTGTGCCGTGCGTGTGATCATTGCTTGTACAGCCCTCTCGCAGTGTCCGGAGCAAGTATGGTGGGTCTGACACACCGGTGTCAATGTGTTCTTTTTTCCATTTCCAGGAGTGTATATCAAATTTTAAAGTTACGGTCATGTATGCCGCCACGCCCCCTTCATTTCTGTCACAGAAACCAGAATTATTTCGAAAAGAACTGTGAACTTTCTGCTTCCAGCGATTATACGTATGATACATTGTTTGTGTTGGTAACAGTGCAGGTTTCTAGTGTCTGTAAATGATTATCTTTGCTAGTATTTACTTTTGTTTCGCTGGAGCAGTTTGTTCACGTGTTATTGAATGTTTGTTACCCAAGTGCTACATGTACCGTTTAGTGTGCAGTAAAAACGAACTATGCCACGCATCAAGAACCCGAAAAAAAGGAAATTCCGTGGTAACCAGTTCACAAACAAAGCAAGTCACGCTGTTGAAAGTAACCTATGTATCAGTTCTTCAGGGAAGAAACTCCTACATGGCACACCTCCTGGTGATTCAAATTTTTGTGTTAACAATGTCGGTTTTTGTAGAGGATTTGTTGTTGTTGTTGTGGGCATCTTATCTTCTTTCATAAAGGAAGTGATAAAATGTAAAGAATGTGATGGTGTAGGCTGTCTGGAAATAACTGAACAATAAGGTAGCAGGAAGGTTGTCAAAATTAGTTGTTCTGTGTAGATCCTGCGATAAATCTACCTCAAAAATGACTTCAAACATTGTGCCTAATT
This sequence comes from Schistocerca gregaria, assembly GCF_023897955.1. Lineage (NCBI taxonomy): Eukaryota > Metazoa > Arthropoda > Insecta > Orthoptera > Acrididae > Schistocerca > Schistocerca gregaria. The sequence goes on from NC_064921.1 coordinate 434,989,016, forward strand.
CATATGACGTGAATTTGAAGTTAATGTGTACAATACGTGCAACAGTAAAAGGAAAGAAAGGCTGCTCAAACTTTTTTTGGTTTGATGGACCTTCCTCCTCCTCCCAGTAGGTTCAGCAAGTACATAAAAATACTTTTAGGTGCCTTGACGGTTGTGTCTAAAGCTTCTATGAAACTTGCAGTAGAAGAAGCCGTAAATATTAGTAGAACCAGGGACACTGCTGTTACACTTGATGGGACGCGGCAACGTCGAGGAAATCGTTTCTTGAATGTTGTTGTATGTGCTACTTCTCTGGAGAATGGAAAATCTGTTGATGTTGATTGCTTATCTAAGTACTGCTACACTTGCCATGGTAACACTGAAGGACATATGGAACGTCAGTGTTCTAAGAATTATAATGGTTACAGTGGAGGTATGGAGTGTGATGGTCCTCTAAAAATATTTCGGAGGTCGGTGCCCGTTCATAACGTTAGATGTACGAAGTACCTAGACGATGTGGACTCTAAAGCTTTCAATAAAAGTAATGAGTTCAATGTTTATGGCGATACTTTGGTAACAAAACTGAAGTGTTGTGGACATGTGAAAAAGAGGATTTGTGCTAGATTAAGGAAGCTACGAAGAGAAATGAAAGGAAATTTGCTATCTGATGGAAATTCTCTGTCTTGGGAGGATGATGGACAGAAACTAAACTAGACCTTCTTCACAGTCATTATGGACTGGCCATTAGACGAACTGCACCTCTGAATGACGTTATAGCAATGAGAAAAGCTGTATGGGCCACCCAATTTCATAAGCTGTCCACGATGGTTTTAATGAGTCTCCTAAATTTCCATGAAACAATGGAACATTTTTGTTGCGCCTCCATGGTAGGTAAGCTTGATTATTCCAAGGGTTGTGTAAAGAATTTCCACAATACACAGCGTGCAGTTTATTATAGGCAGCCGTCTGAATTGGTCAGCGTGTCCACTGCGACTGTGCTGTTGTTAAACATTTTCATATGAAGGTGTGGACAGCCGCAGAAATCAAAACAGAATTCGATGGATTTCACACGCACTCTGCACCGCTATTTGAGACCATTTATTTTTATGTTAATGGTCGGACAAGTTGAAGAAGAAGTGCGCACCGGCTGTCCAATTGAGGTCAGCACAAAGGAAACCTCTGACAAAGTCGATGATTGGGCAATGCAAGACGGCTGAATGAACATACATGAGATTGGTGAGACTGTCGGTATCAAAACTGAGCGAGAGCATAATATCCTGCACGGAGAATTGGCTATGAAGGAGTTGCATGCGATGTGGGTGCCACTATTGCTTACAGTCGTTCAAAAGCACATCTTGCACGACATTTCAGCACAATGCTTGGCGTTGTTTAATCGCAATACACAAGACCTTCTGCGGCGATTTGTGACTATTGATGAAACTTGCATCCATCATTACACACCGAGGCAAAACGGCACTCAAAACAATGGAAAAAGACCGATTAAAGTGCACCGAAGAAGCCAAAGACCATTTTGTCAGCTGGTACAGTGATGACCACTTTTTTATATACATTATATACATGGATCACTTGAAGAAAAGAAGAATCATAATGGCACCTTATTATGTTTTCATTGTTGAATCGTTTGAAACTTGAGTTGGCTGAAAAAAGACCAATGTTGGCACACAATAAAGTGCTCTTTCTGCCATCTCACACATCAGAGATAAAAGTGTCGAATGTGCGTGAATTGGGCATTGAAATCTTTCCTCGTCCACCCTCTTCACCAGACTTCTTCCTTCTTCTTTCACTTAAAACTTCCGGGCTGATAGGCCGTGGTCGAAGTATAAAACTCTTCCCCGACGTTTCGTCTCTCGCAGTCGGAGACGAAACGTCAGGGGAGAGTTTTATACTTCGACCACGACCTATCAGCCCGGGGGTTTTAAGTGAAGACAATACCGGCCGTGAAGGCTTACATTGTATGACTTCTTCCTGTTCCCCAACTTGAAAGTATAACTTGCCATTATTTTGCGGGGTTTGACACAATGTGTTGTTGCGATGGAATGAAAAAGCTGGATGTTCGCTGGAGCAAGTGTATATCCCTCAAAGGAGACTATGTCGAGAAGTGGGTTGAGCTGTGACGAAACAAATATTTTTTGTTGCAAAAATGGTTCAAATGGCTCTGAGCACCTATGGGACTTAACATCTGAGGTCATCAGTCCCCTAGAGCTTAAAACTACTTAAACCTAACTAACCTAAGAACATCACACACATCCATGCCCGAGGCAGGATTCGAACCTGCGATCGTAGCAGTCTCACGGTTCCGGACTGAAGCGCCTAGAACCGCACGGCCACCGCGGCCGGCTTTTTGTTGCATTTTACCATTCGTACCAAACCACCCTCGTACCCAGTATCTGCATGTTCTTCATTACTGTAGGTGTGTGACATTTTAGCCAGCGTATGTACAAACACAGTTAACGTATGCTTCTCTCTGATACCCTCTCAATTCGTCGCAGTACTTCACTCACAGCACACCACGAAGAACTCCACGTTCACTGGGCTGATTTAATGGCAGAAAGCCATCCCGAGCAAAGTGGCTGAAAGCTACGAGTTAGGTTGGACTGGAATAAAACGTGAAAGAGGTTGGGTGCGCAAAAGACGTGCGTGCACGGCACTAGTCCATAAATAATACACTTGAAATGTGTTCTACCTCGGATACCATTCGGAATAGCGCATAGGTGCACAAGCAGATTTTTGCTTCAAATGATTGTTCCTGTCATATTCCTGAATATTGACAGCTCCTCCAGGGACAAGCTTTATTTGCGTGCGTGTTAGTGAACTCTGCAGAGGTACCCTGAAGCAGCTGTTTCTGCCTCTTGATGTACGCCTGGGTTCGTGGATCTCTTTCACGACGGGATGTATGGGACGCGATGTGCGAGCGAGTGAGACCCACCAGCTCGAACAGCTTGGCGGCGAAGCTGAGCGAGAGCACGGGCGGCGCGGCGCCCTTGAGGTCTTCGTCGCCGGCGCCGGTGGCAGGCGGCAGGTCGACGTACACGTAGGCCGACGAGGACGAGCTGCCGCAGATGCTGGCGCGGCCGCCCTCCGCCGTCTGCCAGAAGCTCACCTTGGGGTCCATGCTGCAACACGTCCACACACAGCGCCCTCAGCACTCCAGCACCCCTGTACAGCGGCAGGCTGCTCACTATTATAATGTAGAGTTACACAGCGAAACCTTGTTACGGTTTTGACGATAAATATGGAGCTCCGAAATGCTGTAGCGTGCATTCCACTGACCTCAAACCGTTTCCGACTTCAGCAGTGTCAAGTGAGAGATCAGTGGAGGGCAGGGTGAAGATCTGTTGTGTTTACTGATGGAAACTCGGCCTACTCGGGCTCCAGTGATGGCAGTGTGTTGATTAGAAGGAGGTTAACTGAGTGCCTGCAATTAACCTCTGTGCGTGCTAGACACCGTGGACCTACATCTGGAGCTAAGGTTTGGGTGCGATTTCGTGTGGAAGCAGCAGCATTCTCGTAGTTATGCCTCACACCCTGACTGCAAATTTGTTCATCAGCCTGGTGATTCGACCTGTTGTGCTGCTACTCATGAACAGCATTCCAGGGGGTATTTTCTAACAAGACAGTGCTTGCCCACATATCGTTGTTGTAACCCATCATGCTGTACAGTGCGTCGACATGTTGCCTTGGCCTGCATCGACCATCAGGTCAGTTTCGAATCGAGCATATATGGGACATCATCGGATGACAACTGCAGCGTCATTCACAAACAGCGTTAACCGTCCCTGTATTGACCGACCAAGTACAGCAGGCATCAAACTCCATCCCACAAACTGGCATCCGACATCTGTACCACAAAATGCATGCCTGTTTGCATGCTTTGATTCAACATTCTGGCGGTTACATCGGTTATTAATGTACCAGCATTTCACATTTGCAATGGCTTATCTCGCGCTTACAGTATCCTATGATCTTGCTGTGTTAATCACTTAAATATGTTACCTAAACAAATGTATTCCAGAAGTTTCAATACTCTACATTAATTATTTTTGGGTGATGTGGTTTTATTTTCCGTCAGTGTATTTAACGTTAGCATGTCCTACCTGGAGCAGTCACATGCTCCCTGTTTTACAAATGGTTATGAAATATAAACATTGGAAAACATCGTGGACACATCGCGGACGATTGTGTATTAGTTTTCACGGTACCATTCTGAATTTTGTTTTATATTTTTTTATGTGTCGTGTAGATTATGTGAAGAAATTTGGTTTATTTTATATGCACTGTGTAAAAAAAAGTTACAGTTTAAGCATTTATTTACAATATTACTATAATGAGTTTGTAGCATAATATTGTTGTTGTTGTCTTCAGTCCTGAGACTGGTTTGATGCAGCTCTCCATGCTACTCTATCCTGTGCAAGCTGCTTCATCTCCCAGTACCTACTACAACCTTCTGAATCTGCTTAGTGTACTCATCTCTCGGTCTCCCTCTACGATTTTTACCCTCCACACTGCCCTCCAATGCTAAATTTGTGATCCCTTGATGCCTCAAAACATGTCCTACCAACCGATCCCTTCTTCTAGTCAAGTTGTGCCACAAACTTCTCTTCTCCCCAATCCTATTCAATACCTCCTCATTAGTTACGTGATCTATCCACCTTATCTTCAGTATTCTTCTGTAGCACCACATTTCGAAAGCTTCTATTCTCTTCTTGTCCAAACTAGTTATCGTCCATGTTTCACTTCCATACATGGCTACACTCCAAACAAATACTTTCAGAAACGACTTCCTGATACATAAATCTATATTCGATGTTAACAAATTTCTCTTCTTGAGAAACGCTTTCCTTGCCATTGCCAGTCTACATTTTATATCCTCTCTACTTCGACCATCATCAGTTATTTTACTTCCTAAATAGCATAACTCCTTTACTACTTTAAGTGTCTCATTTCCTAGTCTAATTCCCTCAGCATCACCCGATTTAATTTGACTACATTCCATTATCCTCGTTTTGCTTTTGTTGATTTTCATCTTATATCCTCCTTTCAAGACACTGTCCATTCCGTTCAACTGCTCTTCCAAGTCCTTTGCCGTCTCTGACAGAATTACAATGTCATCGGCGAACCTCAAAGTTTTTATTTCTTCCCCATGAATTTTAATACCTACTCCAAATTTTTCTTTTGTTTCCCTTACTGCTTGCTCAATATACAGATTGAATAACATCGGGGAGAGGCTACAACCCTGTCTCACTCCTTTCCCAACCACTGCTTCCCTTTCCTGCCCCTCGACTCTTATGACTGCCATCTGGTTTCTGTACAAATTGTAAATAGCCTTTCGCTCCCTGTATTTTACCCCTTCTACCTTTAGAATTTGAAAAAGAGTATTCCAGTCAACATTGTCAAAAGCTTTCTCTAAGTCTACAAATGCTAGAAACGTAGGTTTGCCTTTTCTTAATCTTTCTTCTAAGATAAGTCGTAAGGTCAGTATTGCCTCACGTGTTCCAACATTTCGACGGAATCCAAACTGATCCTCCCCGAGGTCCGCATCTACCAGTTTTTCCATTCGTCTGTAAAGAATTCGCGTTAGTATTTTGCAGCTGTGACTTATTAAACTGATAGTTCGGTAATTTTCACATCTGTCAGCACCTGCTTTCTTTGGGATTGGAATTATTATATTCTTCTTGAAGTCTGAGGGTATTTCGCCTGTCTCATACATCTTGCTCACCAGCTGGTAGAGTTTTGTCACGACTGGCTCTCCCAAGGCCGTCAGTAGTTCTAATGGAATGTTGTCTACTCCGGGGGCCTTGTTTCGACTCAGGTCTTTCAGTGCTCTGTCAAACTCTTCACGCAGTATCGTATCTCCCATTTCGTCTTCATCTACATCCTCTTCCATTTCCGTAATATTGTCCTCAAGTACATCGCCCTTGTATAAACCTTCTATATACTCCTTCCACCTTTCTGCCTTCCCTTCTTTGCTTAGAACTGGGTTGCCATCTGAGCTGGTTCAAATGGCTCTGAGCACTATGGGACTCAACTGCTGTGGTCATCAGTCCCCTAGAACTTAGAACTAATTAAACCTAACTAACCTAAGGACATCACACATATCCATGCCCGAGGCAGGATTCGAACCTGCGACCGCAGCAGTCTCACGGTTCCGGACTGCGCGCCTAGAACCGCGAGACCACCGCGGCCGGCCCATCTGAGCTCTTGATATTCATACACGTGGTTCTCTTTTCTCCAAAGGTCTCTTTAATTTTCCTGTAGGCAGTATCTATCTTACCCCTAGTGAGATAAGCTTCTACATCCTTACATTTGTCCTCTAGCCATCCCTGTTTAGCCATTTTGCACTTCCTGTCGATCTCATTTTTGAGACGTCTGTATTCCTTTTTTGCCTGCTTCATTTACTGCATTTTTATATTTTCTCGTTTCATCAATTAAATTCAATATTTCTTCTGTTACCCAATGATTTCTAGCAGCCCTCGTCTTTTTACCTACTTTATCCTCTGCTGCCTTCACTACTTCATCGCTCAGAGCTACCCATTCTTCTTCTACTGTATTTCTTTCCCGTATTCCTGTCAATTGTTCCCTTATGCTCTTCCTGAAACTCTCTACAACCTCTGGTTCTTTCAGTTTATCCAGGTCCCATCTCCTTAATTTCCCACATTTTTGCAGTTTCTTCAGTTTTAATCTACAGGTCATAACCAATAGATTGTGGTCAGAGTCCACATCTGCCCCTGGAAATGTCTTACAACTTAAAACCTGGTTCCTAAATCTCTGTCTTACCATTATATAATGTATCTGATACCTTTTAGTATCTCCAGGGTTCATCCACGTATACAACTTTCGTAGCATAATAATGAGTTACTTATTGTTTCACATTAACAAAAAACACATACGTGAAAGAGTACACTAAAAAGACAAGCAACATGAATTTAAAACGTAATATTTAAAACATAAAACAATAATAAGGAAAAGAAATAATTAGAATAACAATAAATGTTTAGATATTTTGATTAGGTGTGTTGAAAATACTCCGAGAGAACATTGTGTACAGCTTATTTTCCAAAATGGTGTTTCAGAAACCTGCTTTATTACACATGGCTGGATGTACCGTGAAAAAAATTCTTTAATTTGCGTTGTAACAAAAGCTTTCATTATTCAGAATTAGTTGATTGTGGTGAGGTATTTTGCAAAATTTCAGTTTGTTATAAAATTTGATTATAGAGTTTTCAAGAATGTTAATTGCATTTCAGGATTTATTTAATGCACTTTTTTTATACATCAATTTTTCGAAGTTATTTTCTCTAAACCTAATATGCCAAATAACATTTTGCCCTGTGTTTTATCCCTTAAAAATGAAATTGAGGAAAAACTAACAAATAAATATTGCGTTCTTTTGATCGCTCTACATAGCCGCCAAGTTTCATGAAAGTCGCTTAACACCTGGTAATGTTCTCTTACCAGTTACGTTGCCCAAAGTCGCTTTCAACTTATGTGTAAAAGCTTCCTCTGGTGGCTGTCTGGCATTTCAGAATGAATTTTCGCCGCAGGGGGTTGTGTGCTTACTCAGAGCTTCCAGGGAGGTTAAAACTGTGTACAGGACCGGCACTTGAACCCGGGATCTTTCGTCTTTCACAGGCAAGTGCTCTGCTGTCTGAGCTGTCAAGCATGACTCACGACCACCGCTCACGACTTTACTTCCGGCCATACCTCTTCTCCTACCTTCCATATTTCACAGCTGTTCTCCCGCATACCTCGCGGGACTGAAAGATTAGATTTGAAAGAAACCAGACTAAGCGAGTGGTCATGTGCAAACAAGAAGCCATAGTTTCTAAAAGTGATACTAAAGCTTTTGATAAATTAAAGCAAAAGAACTAAACCGCGCAATGGTTTATTCAGAAGGGATTTCGATACGCACACGTTACTCTGTGAGTAAATGTGTCCAAGGTGATAATGTTCGAGGAGTATTGTCAAAGAAAAGTGCCACCCAGTGTTTAAATGTTGTGCTATACAAGACAGTCGCATATCGACGTATAACGTATGGCAGCGCTCCATTGTGAACAGTATTGTACTCTACGCAGTTAGTAACTCCCTTCATGTCTATCTGACATAATCACGACGGTGCTGCCACTCTGGCCAGATCTTCAGTTTTCCTTGCCAGTAATACCTGCCCGGAGGAAAGTAATATAACCTTGTATGTGTAACGTCGTTAAGCGCTGCGGTTAGGGGGGGGCGCGTGTTGTGAGTGTGTGGGCGGACTGACCTGTATGAAGTTCTGCTTGGCGCCTGCGGTGGCGTGCGGGCGGTCGCCTTCACGTCCATGGCTGGCTGCTGTGCTGTGCTGAGCTGAGCTGAGCTGAGCTGCACACTGACCGCACACACTTGTCTGCCAGCCTGACACGCATACCCACGCCGCGTGCCCAGTGGCTTCCTCTTCCTGCGCTGTCCGACCACCGCATCCTCCCTCCGCGTTCTGATAAGCTGCCACTGTGTCATCTGGGACAGGGCCCACTGGTGTACGTGTCAGGAATAGAAAGCCGCTTTCCACAGTCGGTACCGTACCCATCTACAGGGTTAACCATAAAGGATGAACGGTTTTCAAATGAACAATACATCGTTAGGAGTGCTTCAAAAAATTTTAATTACAGAATAACAAGGAATTAATATTGCCATTTAACAAAATTAATGCTTGAATACAACATCTCCCAGGTGACGGCCGTTTTGAGCGATGCACTTCTCAAGGTGCTCTCGGAAGTTGGCTTCAACTCCCTGCAAGATGCCACTGTCTATTTGGACGATTTCCACACGAACAGCTTCCTTCAATTCTTCAAGTGTACGTGGTTTATGCAGATACACACGTGATTTGAGGTAACCCCACAAAAAGTTGTCACACATGGACAGGTCAGGAGAACGAGGAGGCCGATGAATGTCCCCGAACCGGGAAATAACTCTACCACGAATAAGAGTCTTAATTGCTTCCATAGTCAATTTTGCCGTGTGAGCTGTAGCTCCATCTCGCTGAAACCACACTCGCCGGATAGTAATCTGAGGTAGGAAGAATTCAGTGATCATCTCTCTATATGAAACTTCCTGGCAGATTAAAACTGTGTGCCGGACCGAGACTCGAACTCGGGACCTTTGCCTGCGAACCAGGAGAGCTTCTGCAAAGTTTGGAAGGTAGGAAACTAGGTACTGGCAGAAGTAAAGCTGTGAGGACGGGGCGTTAGTCGTGCTTGGGTAGCTCAGTTCGCAGAGCTTGCCCGCGAAAGGCAAAGGTCCCGAGTTCGAGTCTCGGTCCAGCACACAGTTTTAATCTGCCAGGAAGTTTCATATCAGCGCACACTCCGCTGCAGAGTGAAAATCTCATTCTGGATCTCTCTATATCGTTGAGAGGTCGTTCTCATCATGGAAAATTATGGACCAATAACATCTCTAACTGTCACAGCACACCAAACAAGTCACCTTCAGATTATGTAATGGTTTCTGATGCAGTAGTTTTGGGTTTTCACTGGCCCATTAACGACAGTTGTGCTGATTTACCATTCCATTAAATGGAAATGAGCTTCATCACTGACATGCAAAATAATGTTGTAATTTTGCTCATATATGGCCTCCATTTCTCGGGCAAAATTTAGCCGCTGTTCATAATCTCTTGGGTTAATTTTTCCACAATGGCCATTTTGTAGGGATGAAATTTTAGGTTAGTGTGCAAAATACGCCTTACCGAGCGATTACTGAGGCGCAGCTCAGCCGAGTGTCTTCTAGCAGATCGACCAGGACTGCGGTGTATGGCTTGCCGAACTCTTTCCACATTTCCTTCTCTGTTGGGAGGCGTCACGAGTCAGCATGAAGAGAGAGAGTGATGCGGAGGAAAAACCTTAAAAGCTTTTATCCAACTGGCCCGGCTGGTATAAAAAGAAACAGCCACTAACATCCAAAAATATAAATGTTGGGACCTAAAGATGATTGATGAAGAACGATGTTTCCTGCACAGCTGAGAGGAAGACGAAGATCAAACGATTAGAAGCGTTTGAAATGTGATGTCACGGGAGGCTGTTGAAGATAAGATAGTTCGATCGAGTATGAGCTGAAGAAGTCCTGCAACAACTAAAGGAAAAAGTATTTCTCATAATAAAGTAATGCAACAAAAAGAATAGTTGATTATATACACTGAGGTGTCAGAGGTCATTGGATAGCGATATGCACAATCACAGATGGCGGTAGTATCGTGTACACAGGGTATAAAAGGACAGTGTCATTTGTACTCAGGTGATTTATGTGGAAATGGCCGCACAACGGGAATTAACATACTTTGAACGCGGAATGGCAGTTGGAGTAAGACATGTGGGACAATCCATTTCCGAAATCGGTAGATAATTCAGTATTCCGAGTGTCAAGAGCGTGCTGAGAATACCAAACTTCAGGCATTACTTCTCTTCACGGGCATCGCAGTAGTCGACGGTCTCCAGTTTAACGACAGAGAGCAGTGGCGTTTGCGTAGAGTAGCCAGTGCCAACACATAAGTAACACTGCTTGAAATAATCGCAGAAATCGTACGGCGAACGTATTCGTTAGGACAGTGCGGCATAAGTTGTCGTTAATGGGCAATGGCAGCAAACGACGAAATCGCCTGTAGCACCTCTCCTGGGACTCGTGACCATATCGATTGGACTCTAGACGACTGGAAAACTGTGGCCCAGTTAGATGAGTTTCGTTTTCAGTTGGTAAGAGCTGATGGTAGGGTTCGCCTGTGGCTCAGACCCCACGAAGCCATGGACGTATGTTTTCAACAACTGGTGGTGGCTCCATAATGCTGTGGGCTGTTTTTACTCATCTAATGGACAGGTTCTCTGGTCTAACTGAATCGATCATTGACTGAAAATATTTATGTTGGACTACATGGAGACCACTAGCAGCCATTCTTGGACTTCATGTTCCCAAAAAAACGTTGTAATTAATGGATGACAATACCCCATGTCATAGATCCACAGTTGTTCACCATTGGTTCGAAGAATATTCTGGACTCTAGACAGTTCGAGCGAATGATTCAGCCATCCAGATCGCCCGTCATGAATCCCATCGAACATCGTCGAGTTGCTGCACTACGCTGCGCAAAAGGAGTCCTGACACAATATTAGAGGAGGTATCTCATGACTTTTGTCACTTCAGTGTATTGCGGCATTAGGCGTGCTGAAAACAGTAGTTGAAGGGAAGGTAGAGCAAGATCATATTACGTATTTGTATGTAGGGCAGATGTCGATGACGTGCAGTGTAGCTGTTACGCTGATATGAAAAGGATAGCTAGCAACCAATGGCAATAGGGAGCGAATCAAACAGATCTTGGGTTAATGACCAAAACAACAAAAATACCAATACTCCGAACATTACTTCTGGATGTTTCTGAAAAAACAAGCGTGGAAATTAAGAATTTAAAATCGATTTGATGGTGATTTCATGGGAGAGGTAGCGCTAGTTCGAAAAGGACAAGCCTGGAGCAAGAAATCATAGTCATTTTGGAATAACTGCCCTGGCTTTCGCGTTAAGGAGCCTAGGGAAACAAACGATGCCCTAGGTCTGTATGTGATTTGACGAGGCGCTCAATTCCATACTTTCCTAATATGAATGCCTTGTCCGATGCTCTGCGTGTATAATGTTACGCAGTTTCAGGTTTTTTTTTTTTTTTTGCCATAGATTTGCCTCTAAGCACTATGGGACTTAAAATCTTACGTCATTAGTCCCCTAGACTTAGAACTACTTACACCTAACTAACCTAAGGACATCACACACATTCATGTTCGAGGCAGGATTCGAAACTAAGACCGTAGCACCAGCGCGGTTCCGGACTGAAGCGCCTATAACCGCTCGTTCACATCGGCCGGCTGTCATAGATTTCCAGTACACAAATTTGTGTTATTCTCTGATACGTGCCGGCCGATGTGGCCGAGCGGTTCTAGGCGCTTCAGTCTGGAACCACGCGACCGCTACGGTCGCAGGTTCGAATCCTGCCTCGGGCATGGTTGTGTCTCATGTCCTTAGGTTAGTTAGGTTTAAGTAGTTCTAAATTCTAGGGGACTGATGACCTCAGAAGTTAAATCCCATAGTGCTCAGAGCCATTTAGAGTACTCTTGATGCGTAGAGTAAAATAACTAACGTTTCAGCGATTTGAGTCGGATGGGCCAGGTGCAAGACACTTGCAGCCCTTTCTCGAGAGCCATGTGTGCGCTGTGTTGTTTGCTTTGTACGAGGTGCACTCTGAGACTGTCAAAATGTGGATGCTTATACGATACTCACTCCCGCCCACGGTCCACTGCAGTGTGTAAATTACAAAGCCATTTACCCGATCTATAGGTGTGTCTTTGGCGTACCATCAGTTCATACCAATCGTAATCGTCCACTATAATCTACATCGATCTCGAAATATTGAGAGTTGTGTACTTAGCATTTTTAAGGTAGATCAGAGTACGCAGTTCGTAGACCATTAGTGAGAGAGGACTTGCGTTCCTGCTGCAGATAAAGATGAGGTCACTGTTCGTTTGTTGTTGGTGACCCTTCCCTCACAGCTCCGAGTGTCATTGGCTTTGGTTACGCAGCTTCAGGGTGTTCAAAATGGCTCTGAGCACTATGGGACTCAACTGCTGCGGTCATTAGTCCCCTAGAACTTAGAACTACTTAAACCTAACTAACCTAAGGACATCACACACATCCATGCCCGAGGCAGGATTCGAACCTGCGACCGTAGCAGTCGCACGGTTCCGGACTGCGCGCCTAGAACCGCGAGACCACCGCGGCCGGCTTCAGGGTGTTACCAATGGGGATCACTGTGGGGTACCAGACAGGGCGATCTGAGGGACGTCTACCATAAACCATGTGTCCGCCAATCGGTCCTCTATAGTGGCTATTCCAGGTAGTGCCCGCACTGAGGTTGATCCCCTCGAGTGGGAGGTCGTTTCAGAGTGTGGCCGGCAGCGCAAGACTTCCCAGTGGGACGATGGGAGGGCTTACTCGGTTCGTCTGACACACAAGCTTGGGCGCTATGTGTGGCTCACAAAGTCCCTGTGCCAAATGAATTCCCTCGCACTCGGTGCCATTCGCAGAGGGTGCAACTAGTAGTAGTTGGGACTTCGAACGTTAGATGCTTAGTAGGACCTCTCAGGGATATAACTGCAAAAGGGGGGGGGGGGGGGGGGGAATCCAGTGTGCACTCTGTGTGCATACTTGGAGAGTCATTCCAGATGTGGAACGGGTGCTTCCAGATGCCATGAAGTGCACAGGGTGCAGCCAGCTGCAGGTGGTGGCTGATGCTGATATCAACGATGTCTGCCGCTTTGGATCGGAAGAGATTCTCTCTGGTTCCGGGCGGGTAGCTGAAGTAGTAAAGACTGTCAGTCTTGCTTGCGAGATGAACACGAAGCTCACCTTCGGTAATGTCGACAGAACCGACTGTGGTCCTTTGGTACAGAGCCGAGTGGAGGGTCTGAATCAGAGGTTCAGACGGTTCTGCTGCCATGTAGGTTGCGGATTCCTCGACTTGAGCCATAGGGTGGTTGGTTTCCGGGTTCTGCTAAGTAGATCACCGGTCCACTACATGCAGGAAGCATCTACACAGGTAACGGGGGCGGTGTGGAGAGAACTGGGTGGGTAATAGATAATAGAGTCACTGGAACGTGCAGAAATGACTTCAGTTCCAAAGGATGCTGGGCGCACACAGGAAGAGGGTAGACATTTGAACAATAAATATTATAGTTTCAAACTGTCGTAGCTGTGTTCAAAAAAACCAGAGCTCCAAGCGCTAATAAGAGCACTGACTCTCGAATCGTTATGGGTATGGAAAGCTGGCCAAAGCTGGAAAGAAGTTAAGCAGAAATTTTTACAAAGGACCTAACCATGTTCAGAAAGGTTAGATTAAATACAGGTAGTTAGTGGTGGAGTGTTTATTGCTGTCAGAAATAGTTTACCTTGTAGTGAAATAGAAGTAGGAAGTTCCTATGAGTTAGTATTGGTAGACGTTATTACTTGACTGCCGGAATAACTGGTTCCTTTTACCGACCCCACGACTCAGATGATGCAGTTCCTACAGTTTAAAGAAAAATTTAGTCTCATTTCAATAGGTATCCCAATCATACAACTATCGTTGGTGGTGACCTCAGTCTACCCTTTTTTTTGTTGCCGCGCGTGGTGGTCTTGGCACCTTGCCACGGTTGGCGCAGCTCTCCTCGTCGGCGGTTCGAGTCCTCCCTCGGGCGTGCGTGTGTGTTGCCCTTAGCGTAAGTTGGTTTAAGTTAGATTAAGTTGTGTTAAGCCAAGGGACCGATGACCATAGCAGTTTGGTCCCATAGGAACTTACCACAAATTTTCAAAAAACTTTATTTGTTGGCGAAAACACATGTTTAAAGTCGGTGGTAGGCATAAAACGTTACCCGAAATCGTATTGAAAGCCATCTCAGAAAATTATGTTGAACAACTAGTTCAGGAGCCAAGTCAAAATGTAAATTGTTGCGAAAACATACTTGACGTCTTAGCAATAAATAATCCTGATCAAAGAAAGAGCATCATGACTAATACAGCGATTAGTGACCACAAGGTTGTTGTAGCTAGATTGAATACTGTAAAATCTAAATCCGTTAAAAGTAAACGCAAAATACGTCTATTTACAAAAGCAGATAAAAATTCGTGTGACACATTCCTAAAAGATAGTCTGCACTCCTTCCAGTCTGACTATGTAAGCGTAGATCAGATTTGGTTTAAATCCAGTGAAATACTATCGACGGCAATCGAGAGATATGTACCAAATAAATTAATGAGATGTGGTTCTGATCCCTCATTAGAGCAAAACAGGTCAGGACAATATTGCAGAAGCAACGAAAAAAGCATGCCATATTTAAAAGAATGCAGAATACCCAAGATTGGGAAAGTTTAACAGGAGCCCGAAATGTAGTGCGAACTTCAATACGAGATGCTTTTAATAGTTTCCACAACGATAATCTGTCTCAAACCGACTCAGAAAATTCACAGAGGACAAAGGACTACCCCCGACTATACAGGCAGGATTCCGACCCAATCACTCGACGAACGACCCTCTCTTCAAACTCACCAACAGCATCACCAAAGGCTTCAACAACGGTCGATGCACGCTCGCTGTCTTTTTAGACATCGAGCGTGCATTTGATAAGATGTGGCACCAGGGACTACTACTCAAACTCGGCCGCCTAGGAATCCCCACAAAATTTGTAAAACTCATCCAAGCGTACTTGAAC
This sequence comes from Schistocerca gregaria, assembly GCF_023897955.1. NCBI lineage: Eukaryota > Metazoa > Arthropoda > Insecta > Orthoptera > Acrididae > Schistocerca > Schistocerca gregaria. Next base: position 435,004,261 of record NC_064921.1, read on the forward strand.
AATAGAACGTGCAGGGTCCATGTAGAAAACCACTACTCAGAATCATTCATACCCCAAGCGGGCGTTACACAAGGAGGCATCCTATCACCGACACTGTACGCGCTGTACACGGCAGACATTCCCACCACGACGACACCAGACGAGACAGTTGCACTATATGCGGATGACACCGCATATTGGTGCACTGCAACCAACACCAGAACTATACAGCGGAAAACGACGGCTTACTTCCAGAAACTACAGGACTGGATGACTAAGTGGCGCATCCGACCCAACCCGACTAAAACACAAACCATACTCTTCCGACACAGACACAAATCCAGAAACCAAAACCAAAATATAGCAGACGTACGGCTGACCCTATGGAACACACCACTGACGCTCACTGACTCCGCAAAGTACCTAGGCGTGTTCCTAGACAAGCACTTAAACTGGCAGACATATCAACTACCTTCTCAACAGAACTCGAAAACGACAAGGACTTATACGACAGGTGCAGGGGCGCCTCCATGGCTGCCGCCTGGAGACGGCCCTGCATACCTACAAGACCTTCATCAGGCCGGTCCTGGAATATGCAGCAGCACCACTGGCCGGTCTGGCGAAGAGCCAGGCCGACAGACTCTACAGGACAGAAAGACGACTACTCCGTAGTATCACAAGACTCCCCCTTCAGACACCGAGCAATGACGTGTATGACATCACAAACATTGAACCACTACAAACACGACTGACAAAATTACGCGCCAACTATGGTAGATATATACTGACGAAACGACCAGATATGGAGGACCTTCTGACCACAACGATCCGGGTAAAGAGGCGCCCGAAATTCAAATATACGCATCCAGCGCGTACAGTGGCGCAAAACACGTCCTCCCACTTCCCTGACCTCGCTCGCACGCACGCACACACACACACACACACACACACACACACACACACACACACACAACATAGAAAACACAGACACACAAACATGTAACACATACCGCCAACACCACACCACAATCGAAGGCCCAACAGCCCATGAACCTACCTATTGCAATCTCTCGAAATCTACTCCAAAGACTATACCCTTGATGAGCCATCTGGTAATTGCAACCCAAACAGCAAAAATAACACAATAACACTGAACAACATAACACTAAACTACTAAGTATTAAACTCCTAGACTTAAACTCCCTTAGACTTTAATATATGTTTTCCTATGTGCCTGTCCCTACCAATCTCCCGATACCCTACCAAAAATAAGTCGAAAATATACCAAGGTCAAAATGTGCCAAAACTTGTAACTCAAGCGAGACTATAAATGCCACCACAAAAATAATGTATAACCCATTGGCAATTGGCAAACATAACGTAGTAATAATAACTAGCATAGTACCATCCCCCTTAGAAATAAGCCCCTTAGGTTAAATCCAACCTCTCCTAACACTATGCCCTTCCTAATCTTACACCCCCCAACACTGCTAACCACGAAATTCTATATAATGTTAAAATCAACTAAGAATTTCTATATAATGTTAAAACCAAATAATATAATATCTTATCTTATATCTTATGCCTCTCCTTATTATTAACTACTAAAATCTGTAAAATGTTAAAATCAAAATAATGTAATAAATTTTTGCATTATCAAAATGATATTGTTTAGCACTATTGCAAGCAAACTAAATAAAGAATCAAAAAAATGTAATATACCCAACTGGCCGAAAAAGAGCAGGAAGCAAGCTTTAGTAAGGCCCGCCTTCCCCCTAAGGGAAGGAATGAAAAAAAAAAAGAATCTGTCTCGAAATCTGGCAGAAAACGCAAAGAGATTCTGAGCGTATGTAAGGTACATCAGTGGCAAGACGCAATCACTACCTTTACTGCGCGATTACCGTGGTGATGTTATTGGTGACAGCGCCGCTGAAGTGCAGTTACTAAACACGGTTTTTCGAAATTTCTTCCCAAAAGAACGCTAAGAAAGTGTTCCAGAATAGAAGTAGATATCCACGGTGTAGCAAAGCAGATTAAAACACTTAAAAAGGTAAGGCTTCCGGTCCAGACTGTATACCATTAATTTCCTTTCAGAATATGCTGACACAATATCTCTTGCCACTTACAGTTGTCCCACTTGTATCTGTTTAGTCACCAGCAAATTTTTTTTTGTATTTATACAATGATTTCCAGCAATATAAACATGTACATTACTGTATAAACACCTGAGGATGGGCGTAGTCTCGAAACCGGTCGTGTGACAAATAAATAATCTTTTATTGTGATTTGTAGCGTAAATTTTTCTACACCTTATAAAGGAACAGTCACGGAGTTCAGCAGTATCCACTATGGATAAAATTCATCTCCATACTTAACAAACATACACAACCGCTCACTCGTAGAAAGATCCGTACCCAAAGAGTGGAAATTTGCGCAAGTCACACCAGTACCCAAGAAAGGAAATAGTACCCATATCACTAACGTCGATTTGCAGTAGGATTTGGAACATACGCGCTCGAACATTATCGATCACCTCGAACAAAACGATTTATTGACAAATAGGCAACACGCATTCAGAAAATGTCGTTCTTATGAAACACAACTAGCTCTTTATACTAACGAAGTAATGAGTGCTGTCGACTGGGGACGTCAAATTGATTCCACATTTTTAGATTTCCAGATGGTTTTTCAAACCGTTCCTCACAAGCGACTTTTAACTAAATTGCGTCCCCATTGAGTATCATCTCATTGTCAGTTGTGTGACTGGATTCATGATATCCTGTCAGCAAGGTCACAGTCTATAATGATTGACGGAAAGTTATCGAGTAAAACGGAAGTAATATCTGTAATGAGCCGCATATCAAAAAATTCACTTTGCTCCTTGGAGCGTAGAATGAAAAAAAAAAAACGCTGGTGAGATCACCGTAAGGAACACTGATAAATTAAAAACACAATATTTGCATGAGTCGGTGATAAGAGTGCAGTAAACACAGTACTCGAAAGAGTCGTCCTTCGGATCGAGTAACTACCACCTGCTGAACCCATAAAAACTGTTTGAGGCTTGCTGAAGAGCAGTTTCTGATTTCGTATATTTTTGTAGGATAGCAGAGATTGTACACATGACAAGTCGGTGTCGCCAAATACATTTCGTACAGTTAATTGAATTCCAGCGAGTTCGTATTCGTGGTTTCTTGGATGGATATTCATACCAAAGAATTACCGAACCCCTAACTTGAGGTTAGTTGGTGATAATATTGGTGCCGGTGGTGCAACGCAGTGCCCATATTCATCGTCCTGGTTCCGGGTGGCAGCGGCGTACAGATTCTTGCTTCGATTGTCGCATTCGGCTTGCAGTCATTGCATATCGAACGGCGGCCGCAGCAAGAATTCGGACCAATAGTGCATCTTGAGCAGCTGGCGTCTCAACGACAGAAGGCCGCTTTTATGATGAATTGATGAATACCACCAGACAACAGTGTCTGAGACATCTACTAAGATAGTATGGTGGCATTTTTACATTTGTGTATTTGCCTTGGCGTAACTAGATTGTACTCTGTTCGGGAGTGTGCTGAAAAGTAATGTCCCGAATTTTTTATGTGAAAACTCTAAAACATTTTTAAATAAAACAAACGTTATTAATATTCTATATCTTTTTCTTCGTGTCTACATATTTACTTCCCAACAAAACCACCGTGGGGACGAAGACATTTCTCGCAACGAGAAACCCGTTTGTTGACGCCGTCGCTGTAGATTGTTTGTCTTTGTCGACGGAACCACAACGCATCTCTGCTCGCACTGCTTCATCATTATCAAACCGAAGTCCTCGAAGGTGTTCTTTAAGTTTTGGAAACGGATGAAAATCTGGTGGGGCCATGTTGAGACCGTGTGGAGGATGACAGTGAACTCAAGGTGTCAGATTGTAGCAGATGTCCCAGCGTTCGTGTGTGGTCTGGAATTGTCACGCTGAAGGACAGAGTGCTCCGTGTGTGGACGAACTCTTCAAATTCATGCTTTGTGTCCTGGAAGTCAGAGGGTGCCAGATCCGATGAATGCTGTGGATGTTCCAAGAATTCGTAGTTCAAATCTCTCAGTTTTCCGGTTGTCAAATCACCTTTCTTGGGCAGTTGACGTGCCCCTTTTTTCCCTTTTGCAGTGTAGACCAGTTCTCAGGTGGTTTTTAATACAATTCCTGGCATAATGTTTGTCAAGCATTCTTTTACCACTTTACCGGGTAAAGAGAAAGAAGAATCCCTTTTACGTTGCATAATACTCACTGGCCATTAGCATCCGGCAGATGATGTTGACGTCACATTTATTTTTGCAAGGCCGCAATCTCTTACCCACTAGTGTGAATGCTTTAAGGTCACAACCTTTTATCCACTCCTGTAAATGCTTTTTCATTTATCGCGTGAATTGGTGGACCCACGTCTCGTCCACACGAACAAAATGGCACAATATCAATTCGATTGTTTCGAAAGAAGAAAGGAAGATCAAAGTCGATGATCATTACAGCAGTACCACATACTTGGATAGCACAATTATGGAAAAGGAAATTGACCGTGTTCTTCATAGTACAACCGTGTTGGCATTCGCATTAATCAATTTATGAATACTACGGAAACACTAATTCTTGATGACCTGACTGGAATTTTATGTCAGCGTCTTCCAAAAGGGAGTTCAGTATCTTAATCATTGCGTCAGCTGGCTGTGTGGACTCTTTTTGAAACTGGCCATACATTGTTCAGAATTCGAGTTCGCATTTGTGTTTGATCAGAATTCAACAAATACAGCAACGTCTTGGCAAATGCTTTGTTATAACTAACTCTTAGCGTAAAATCTACCTTATTCTTTCTTCTGATACGCCACTTGGTTCAAATGGCTCTGAGCACTATGGAACTTGACATCTGTGGTCATCAGTCCCCTAGAACTTAGAACTACTTAAATCTAACTAACCTAAGGACATCACACACATCCATGCCCGAGGCAGGATTCGAACCTGCCACCGTAGCGGTCACGTGGGTCCAGACTGAAGCGCCTAGAACCGCACGGTCACACCGGCCGGGATACGCCTCTTGCTTCAGCTTTTTGGTACACCTTTAATCACTTTCTGGCGTTTGTGGTTGCAACTCTTGGATATCTTCCACCGAGATCAGCTTCAAGAAATGTACGACGAAGTTTGAGTCCAGTCTCCTATTTATTAACTGTTGAAAATTTAAAACTAGATTGCTTGTTAAACTTCAGCTTCATTTTATTGCTTTACATTGACGACAAACCGACAAAACTAAAAGTTTTTGTGACTGGAGAGTGTTCTTATTGGTCTGTTTGACTTCACAGCAAGACTAAAACCGTTAGAATGGCGCATTCTCAGACGAGAGTACATGTTCCGGGTTTCCTGCAGACACAGTTCTGCTGCGATACGGGCAATAGGTGCATCGCAGCGTGCAGTTTACTCCAAAGCTCAAGTACTTGGGACAGGACAGTTCTACAGAACAGAACGTCTAGGGGGGCTTATGGGCGCTCAACATCGAGGTCATCAGCGAACAGAACGTCTAAACTGCGCACACATTCACCGTGAAATTCTGGCTATATGAAATGATAAGCAATGTTGCGTCCTGCCGTAGTGAAATGTTGTCGATAATTTGACCAAGGACGCTCATCTGCCACGAAGTCCAGACCTCGCACCATCTTTCGGCAATCTGCAAGAACATCTGAGAGGAAAGAGATTTTTCCAAAGATGAATACATCCACATAGCTGTTCTCGAACGACTTCTCGAACAAGAAGTGGATTTCTGTTGTCGGGAATGGAACGATTGGTAGATCGTTCCGACTGTTGTTAACAGAGACCTGGTGACTATGTTGAAAAGTAGTGTCATGTATTTGCGTAACTTCGCAATGTAGATCAGCATTAAGCAGAGGCTGCTTGCCCTGCTGAGATAATGTGTAGCTTACCCCTCGTAAGAAGCGTAATTAACAGAGGACTATTCTGCAAATCAACTGGAACTTGACTTACTTTACTGCGCAACTTCTGTCGACATAACGAAAAAAAAAAAAAAAAAAAAAAAAACAAGGAAACACTGGTATCAACGATATTTCTATGTAAGGCCGAGACTATGTATTCTTGCCCTCGTAAGGCAGGTAAAGCTCTAGGTTCCGGAGAGAAATCGTGGTATGTTTTTTATTTGGGAGACTAGTTAGCCACAGTAATGGTTACATCGATGCAGCCTCATTTAGCTGCCACAATACGCAGTACTGGATACTGGTCGTGAGGTCACCGAATTGGAGCCGTTAATACTTCTTGTAGCAGTAGAGCGTCTTAAAGCGGGATTAACGCTGTATGTGCCGATGATGTTTTGAGTGTGCGCGATACGAAAGACTGGGAGCAGGCTTAGTGCAGTGATGTCAGCGCACGCACACGCAATCTCCGCGCGTCACATCCTCTCGGCTGCACCGGCCACACACAGCCTACACAAACCACGCTAGGAAGAAGCCGCGTTGTGTTGCAGAGTAATTTGGACGGGTTGTTTGAAAGTCTTTTGACAAACATCAGGGGTTGGTAGATCACGTCACGACGAACAACTTTTGTTAAGGACAAAAATGTTAACTTGTGTTTCCCAATGGGGCTAGACGTCTTTTTATTGGATTCGCCGGCCCTAGGTCGACGTGAGTTCACCGGGTTAGCGAGGTATACTAAGCAGGTGTGCTGTATCTGCATATTACCTACCCTAATAAACTGATAGAATGACTTTCTACAAGAAAACCTTAAGAGTGAGTGTCTCTAGGGAGAGAGAGAGATATTTTAGAGGAATATCATCACCTCTGCCTGTTCTCTTTCAGGCAGACCAGGTGACTGATTATAAGCAACACACATTGCATGCTCACGCCACAGTGTGCCTACGCCCTGCCGCCTCTCAGTGGCATAAGACACCTAGTGTCGTCGAGAAGCGTCAGCGCACACTCTGCCTGTAACAAAAGTTGTTTCCCATGGCGCAGTCTACCACTACACTTTGAAACAGCCAGTATGTCGACGTCTTCATAATCGCGCCAGCTAGTACCGAAGGATATTGCTGCTTGTCTGTCCTTTGAGTGTCTTCAATTTTTGACGTGAAACGTATGTGATTTCGCACTAAGGGCTATAGACTGGAAGCTCGGTTGAGTAGAAATGCCGTCTTGGTAGACAAGGTGAAGTGGACTGGTAACTCCGTCCTCAATCCCGCCCTGTGGCAGCATGTTTCTGTATCTCGAATGATTTTAAGCACAACGAGCGACGGAATCGTAAGACAATGGGTTACAGCGTTCAAAGATGGACATGCTACTTCTCTAATTTCGCGCCACCTCTTCGGGGTGGAGGCAGCCTCGGAGAATGTCGACGAAGTGATCTTCGTGGCACATAGGGAATGGCGGCAAAGTTACCTGTGTGACAGATAGTTCTCCTTTCGGCCGCTGCCACTCCAGGGGTCGCGTCAAACATGTCTCATGCGGATGGCCAGTAGCCGGGTACTGGAAATAAATACATGACGTAGTAATCGTATTTCTTTACCGGTACTTAAGCCTTCGTTTGCCGATTGGAAATATGACTATTACATCGTCTTCGGGCGTGGCTATTGATTGTAACTGTTATAGTGTGTTGTATAAGACGATTCTTGTTTTGTTGATTGGCCTCACATTATTTACAGGCGTGACTTTCTCTGTCTGTTGCGTTTCGGTCATTAACTTAGTGTCGATCTTAGTTTCCACACGCTATAAACGTGTTTCGTGGGAGTAACCTACTTAGTTTATGCTAGATTACAAACACAGAATTAATGGTTACGATGAAGTCCGAAGTGCGCAACCATCTGTCATCACTGAAGACGAAGTGCACAAAGATGATGCAAAATTTCAGTACCACCTAAATGGAAACAACAGTCCCTGAAATAGAGGCATTGAACGTAATCAAAGACAGTGAAGTGTAAACAAACAATTTCAGTCCGAAAATTGATGTTCACTGTTTCCTAAGTTAAGCAGCGGTCCTTGTTACTAGATTTTAGCAGAATTAATTCATATTGTGAGGCCTTATGTAAGAGGAAACTGCGCCGAGCAATTCAAAGGAAAAGGCGTGGAGAGCTCAGATTTGTTCAAATGCCTCTGAGCACTATGGGACTTAACATCTGATGTCATGAGCACCATAGACTTAGAACTACCTAAACCTAACTAACCTAAGGACATCACACACATCCGTGCCCGAGGCAGGACTCGAACCTGCGACCGTAGCAGCAGAGTGGGTCTGGACTGAAGCGCCTAGAACCGCTCGTCCACCACGGCCGGCGGAGAGCTCAGTAAAATAGTTTTTGTTCCTCATGAAAAGTCCGTCCACGTACGACTGAGTGTAATCCTTGATCTAGAAAATCTGGCGGGAGAGTTTCTTGAGGCTGCAAGTTATATGTTGGCTGTACGTTATAATAAACGTCTGAATACTGCTGGGAATTATTTTAAAAAGTGGCTTAAGATGTTACTTCCAGGTAACTTTTAAAAATGAGAGGCCTTAAATAAGTGATGCAACACATCTTTTTTTTTTTGCTCGGCCCATTTAGGAATTTGCTGTGAGACATCGCGGAATATTCCCGCTTCAGCCCCTATGCTTCATGAAGTTCCAATAGGGGGCGCCGCTACACGCAGCCTTCAAAATGGCGTCTGTAACGGAGGTGCGTTCCAGACAGAGAGTTGTGTTTGAGTTTCTCTTGGCGGAAAACCAGAGCGATTGCAGAATGCCAAGGGGGCCTGGCACTGAACAAAAGCACGGTAAGCAGTTAAGCGAAGCGTGTATCATCATGGCAACAAGGTCTTGCAAACCTGTACGATCTCCCGCGAGCTGTCTGCCCGCACACAGGTGTAACTTTTTGAAATGTGGCTTGTGCGGACACTCTCATTCGAGGCGATCGACGGATCACAATCAAACCTCCGCTGGTGAACTAGACATCTCTGTTGATAGCTCTGACACACTCGTCCACTAGTTGGGCTACTCAAAGGCGTGTGCCCTTTAGGTTCCTTGACGTCTAACACAAGGCCATAAAGTGCAACGAACGACCATCTGTGTGGAATTGCTTGCGGATTTCGAGGGGTTAATCGCGATAATTTTTCGCCGAACGTCGTCACAGGCGATGAAACTAAGGTGCATCGACTGAAACCGGAAACAAACCGGGAATCCATGGAGTGGCACCACACCGCCTTTCCACTAAAAGAAAAAGTTCATCGTAGCAACCTCAGCCGATGAAGTCATGGCGAGGGACTTCTGGGAGTCTGAAGGGTTTATTCTGTTCGATGTCCTCCCTCATGGTGCAGCGATCGACACTGAAGTGTAATGTACTACCCTCAGGAAGTTGAAACAAAGACTTCAACGTGTCTGTCGCCACAAAACTGAAATCTAACTTCTCCATGACAACGGAAGGCCTCACACAGTCCTCACGCCCAATAGGATCTCACGAAGCTTCACCCTGCAACCCGAATCTTGCACATTCCGACTTTCATCTGGTTGGCCCAATGAGGGATGCGCTCCGTGGAAAGCAGTACGTAGTTGACGGGGATGTTACTTATGCAGCAAGGCGTGGGCTCCGACGTCGATCAGTGAAGTGGTAAAGTACCATTCGGCCTTACAGACTTTCTCAGTAAGGTAGCGTAAGGCCGTCGCATTCAACGCTTTCTTCGCTGACTAGGCCAGGATTTCTCTGCCCACCTGATGATCATCACAGAAGACTGTCGAGACGGCCAAACACAAATGCGTTTGAGGAATGTAGCCCCACGGCTTCAGAACAAGGGAGAGTGATCAGGTTTTGGTCGGACATCATGTATACGCGTTTTACAGGTTATTTTTTTTTTTTTTTTACAGCTGTGCGTTATTGGGACAGGATTGTCCAACCTATTGCGCAGTCCTGGTTGGTTCGTTCCAGCACACTGTCCTTAGGTACGTGCTGATATGAACCTGACTCAGTGCGCTTTAAGCCGGTTGAAAATTGAGGAGCTTCGTCACAAGTACCCTCGTCACACAATGGGTGACCTCAGTAGGGCCGCCGTTGAAACGTGGGAGACGCCTGACCAGCAACCTTGTGGCCTGCACAACGAGGTGCATACAGTTATAACGCCTATGAGGGGGCGACTCGGCACTTCCTTTTTACGTCACAGTACGGTTTTTTTAGTCTTATTCTTTCATTTGCTGCTCACCTGAATCCAAGCCCCCACACATTCGTAGCTATGCAGATATGCTTTTTTTTTTAAACTAATAATCTGTGCTATGATTACATTATCTGGATTGATAAGAATCACGGAAATGTCCCTACAAGTTTCAAAACTGAAGTACATTGACAAAAAATAATCGCAACACCAAAAATTATTAATGTAGAGTAATGAAATTTCCGGGAGACATTTTTATAGGTAACATATGAAGGGCTTATTTCAGTAGTGGTACAAGTCCATTTTTGTTCATTGTGAGGTACAGAGTCCTAAAGTTAAATGAGCGCTGAAAAATCTGCAGTTGAGATATCAGAAATACTCAAGTATATATACTTGAATACTTCTGGTATCTCAACTGGAGATTTTTCAGCGCTCACTTAACTTTAAGATTAATGAACAAAAATGGACTTGTATCACTATTGAAATAAGCCCTTCATATGTAGAGATTAACATTCCAAGATTACAGGTTAATGTAATGTAAAATACTGGTACATTAATAACCGGTATAACCGCCAGAACGTTGAATACAAACGTGAACGCATTATGTTATACGGGTGCTGGATGTCGGCCAGCCAGGTTCTATTGTAGATTTCGCCTTGCCCACATTCTTCGCGGAACACAGTATTAGAGGACTTGCGCTGTTGCCGATGATAAACGCCCAGATGCCACGATAGCGTTTGGGTGGTAGAATGCGGTCGCTGTTACATAGCCAGTTCGGCGGGCTGACAATCCTTTTTCTATAAAGTGAGAATGCATGCGCAGTCTGAATTTGATGTGACACTTGACTGCTTCCTGATTAACACTACAGTCTACAACAGCCGCTTTGTCCCGTTCACGATTGGAGACACCGCGAAGTTTATTTGAACATCCATTCGAGAGGTGGCAGTGGGTAGCGATTTCTAAGGTGGAAAGGCTACTGAGAACGCTGTTTCCAATATTTTAAGAAAATACACGCTGTAGATGTCTTGAGGCTAATTCAAAACCTTTTTGAGAAATTTATGAAGCGAAATGCATACAATACCCCGTCAGTCCATTAAGTTTTAAAAATGTATTAATAAAAAATTCAGGTTAAGATCGTGGTTTTAATGTTTACAGGAGATGTTCAACGTGGTGTCCATTCATGACAAAGCACCACTGTGCCTTCCAGCGTTCGGAATGACGAAGGCGTACCCATTGAAGTATATGCGCCGGCCGCAGTGGCCGTGCGGTCTAGGCGCTGCAGTCTGGAACCGAGCGACCGCTACGGTCGCAGATTCGAATCCTGCCTCGGGCATGGATGTGCGTGATGTCCTTAGGTTAGTTAGGTTTTATTAGTTCTAAGTTCTAGGCGACTGCTGAACTCAGAAGTTAAGTCGCATAGTGCTCAGAGCCATTTGAACCATTTTGAAGTATATGTAGTAGTTGTTGTACCTGCAAGCACGCATTGAAGAGGCGACTCTGTAGTTTCCGCACAACGTTGATTGGCATGGCGTACACCAATTCCTTCAAGTGTCCCAATACGGAAGAGTCTATGGGATTGAGGTCTGGGGAACGAGCAGACCAAGGTGCCGGGCACCCCCGACCAATGCAGTGATACTGAAATCTGCGTCAGATGATCGCGCACAGTGTGCCGAAAGTGTGCTGGTGCGCCATCATGTATGAACCACATTTTTATTCACTGCTGCAATGGCACAGCCTCCAGAAAGGCAGGCAATGCATTAATGACAAAGTCCAGATAATGCTCCCCGTTTAATATTTGTGGTAGGACGTACGGCCCTATTAATCTGTCGCCAAGTACGCCTGTTTATATGTGACTCAGAATCGGTGTAGATACCCTCTTTCTTGAATTGCTTGTGGATTAACATCTGCCCATGCATGCTATTTATGGATTTCACAGCACCGTCTCTTGTGGACCATACCTCATCGGTAATAAAATCTTGTGAACAGTGGATCTGCGACACACTTCTGCAACAGCCATTGGGAGAACCGCCGTCTGTCATGATAATCCTGTGGCCTTAGGATCTGAATGCGCTGTAGATGGTACGGGTACAACAATTTCTCATGAAATACCGCCTCCCCCCCATATACGAGAGTGAGACACGCCTTCTGCTGCTCCTAACCGTCGCACACAGCCGCTTCTTCCAGGGGTTTCTTCCACAGGACGTAGTACACGCTCTCCCGTGTCAGGCATGCGGACTGTGCGAGGCCTTCCACTGCTAGTCTTCCCAGGTGCAAGGATACCTTTCGCTGGAAAAGTCTACCGAATAGCTCATCAGAGGGCAGTCTGCGCTGTGGATATTTTTTCACCGTAGAGGGCACGGGCTCGCGGGTTTCGTCCATTTGCTAAACCATGGCAGAATAATATATCAGCCACTTCACTTGTCGAGTAGTAGGCCTCCATTGCTAAGAAGTGGTGGAAGAGAGAAACACGACGGTGGTTTGAAAAGTTCTCTGAACGGAATAGAAAAAAAAAGCGCCTCGAAAATGAGTTTCCTCCAGACCTGCAACATAGTTGTCAACTCCGGCTATCAATTCTTCGTTTGAAGCGAATCATCGTGTACCAAGAAAAATTTTCAGTTTTGGGAAGAGATGGAAGTCTGACGGAGCCATATCAGGTGAACAAGGCGGGTGTGGCAACAATTCATACCTTAATTCATGTAATTTTGTCATGGCGACGGCATGCATTTTTGATCCAGCGTCAAGAGTCGCGGCACCCGTCTTACAGATAATTTTTTCCTATCTGATTCTCAGTTACAATGTGATAGACCCTTTCAGATGACAACTGACGAGCGTGAGCAGTTTCACACACTTTCAATCGGCGATCCTCCATGACCATTTTGTGCACTTTTGCAACAATTTCTGGAGTAGTGACGCATCTTGGCCAACCACTGCGCGGATCATTATCTAAGCTCCCCCGACCAATTTGAAATTCATTTGTCCACTTGGCAACAGTGGAATATGAAGGAGCAGAGTCCCCTACTGTATTCTGGAAATCGGCATCAATATCCTTTGCTTTCATACCTTCCTTTACAAAGTACGTAATCACTGCCCGAATCTCGGTGTTTTCCATCTTCGAAAATCGCTACGCGGGAACAACAACAGAGCCACGTTACCGCTACAGCTATCTTCCAAGAGCAATGACGTGGCACATGTTCACAGGCAACATTCCGTTGAATACCACGTGAACAACTCGTTGCGCTACCGCTGACCTCTCGTGGTGATTCCGAGAACTTTTCAAACCAACCTCGTATACCATTTGCGCGTACAAACAGCGAAATAACAGTAAACACAGCCGGCAGGAGTGGCCGAGCGGTTCTAGGCACTACAGTCTGAAACCGCGCGACCGCAGAGGTCGCAGGTTCGAGTCCAGCCTCGGGCATGGATGTGTGTGATGTCCTTAGGTTAGTTAGGTTTAAGTAGTTCTAAGTTCTAGGGGACTGATGACCTAAGAAGTTAAGTCCCATAGTGCTCAGAGCCAGCCAACAGTAAACACAAAAGTAAATCCGCGTTTGGAAGCAGATAAAACGCCATGGTACATACCCAGGGTTGACAATGCTGTACAATAAGGCAGACAAACACGACGAAAGCTAACGTAGCCCACTACACGACTCGTCTGAAGACCACCTAATGGTAGGTAGAGTACTGTAACACGTCATAATACCCTGCCGACACATTTGACTGAGCGCCAGTGCGACGATTGTGCTAATATTCGCAGCCAAGCACGATGCAGCCCTTTCCTATGAACACGTGTTTATCTCGGAAATTATGCTTTCCCGGGCCCATGTATATTTGGGAGTCAAGGCCTGTGGGACAAACATTGTACACAGTTTTGCTGCCACCGTAGTTACTGCGCTGATGTCGCTTATACACCAGAAATAAAATAGCCTCAAAATTTTTTGGAAGGACGGTGTATACCTTCTTGTCAGTCAATAAATGCGCTAATTTAATTTTTTTGTGTTTTTTATAAAACAGTGGCTCTTAAACTAAGGGGGACAACAGTTATAATTATTGTCATACCTAGGTGTATTTACACTTAACGACACTCGGAATCACAAGTGAAACTGTTAAAATGTCCAAAGATAGTGTCGCTCATACACTATGCCTGCACTTCAGTCTGTTTTCGTCGGTGCGGCTTCAGAGGGAGGCGGCGCGCCGGTAGGAGAGGGTGATGGAGGTGGCGAGGTCTGCGGCCTGGACGGCAGCGGCGGCGAGCGCCATGAGCGCCTCCAGCACCCACAGCCACCTGCCCAGGTGCAGGCTCCCCTCCGACCACTGCTCCCAGTTGGGCCGCAGCTCCGCGCCTGCGCACACCGCCGCCGACACGTGCATCACGATGCCCACAGCCAGCACCAGGCGGATCTGCAACACCACACCTCTCGTTCCCCACCACGCAGCACAGCTACAAGTACATACTGTCACGCAGCAGTCGACATACATTGAGGTGGCAAAAGTCACGGGATACCGATACTAACATTTACAAATGCCAGTAATATCGCATACACATGGCATAAAAAGACAGTGCATTGCCGGAGTTGTCATTTGTACTCAACCTATTCATGTGAAAAAGTGTCCTACGTCATTATGGTCGCACTATGGGAATTAACATACTTTGAATGTCGAATGTTGGTTGGAGCAAGACACATCAGACATTCTACACTCCTGGAAATGGAAAAAAGAACACATTGACACCGGTGTGTCAGACCCACCATACTTGCTCCGGACACTGCGAGAGGGCTGTACAAGCAATGATCACACGCACGGCACAGCGGACACACCAAGAACCGCGGTGTTGGCCGTCGAATGGCGCTAGCTGCGCAGCATTTGTGCACCGCCGCCGTCAGTGTCAGCCAGTTTGCCGTGGCATACGGAGCTCCATCGCAGTCTTTAACACTGGTAGCATGCCGCGAAAGCGTGGACGTGAGCCGTATGTGCAGTTGACGGACTTTGAGCAAGAGCGTATAGTGGGCATGCGGGAGGCCGGGTGGACGTACCGCCGAATTGCTCAACACGTGGGGCGTGAGGTCTCCACAGTACATCGATGTTGTCGCCAGTGGTCGGCGGAAGGTGCACGTGCCCGTCGACCTGGGACCGGACCGCAGCGACGCACGGATGCACGCCAAGACCGTAGGATCCTACGCAGTGCCGTAGGGGACCGCACCGCCACTTCCCAGCAAATTAGGGACACTGTTGCTCCTGGGGTATCGGCGAAGACCATTCGCAACCGTCTCCATGAAGCTGGGCTACGGTCCCGCACACCGTTAGGCCGTCTTCCGCTCACGTCCCAACATCGTGCAGCCCGCCTCCAGTGGTGTCGCGACAGGCGTGAATGGAGGGACGAATGGAGACGTGTCGTCTTCAGCGATGAGAGTCGCTTCTGCCTTGGTGCCAATGATGGTCGTATGCGTGTTTGGCGCCGTGCAGGTGACCGCCACAATCAGGACTACATACGACCGAAGCACACAGGGCCAACACCCGGCATCATGGTGTGGGGAGCGATCTCCTACACTGGCCGTACACCTCTGGTGATCGTCGAGGGGACACTGAATAGTGCACGGTACATCCAAACCGTCATCGAACCCATCGTTCTACCATTCCTAGACCGGCAAGAGAACTTGCTGTTCCAACAGGACAATGCACGTCCGCATCTATCCCGTGTCACCCAACGTGCTCTAGAAGGTGTAAGTCAACTACCCTGGCCAGCAAGATCTCCGGATCTGTCCCCCATTGAGCATGTTTGGGACTGGATGAAGCGTCGTCTCACGCGGTCTGCAGGTCCAGCACGAACGCTGGTCCAACTGAGGCGCCAGGTGGAAATGGCATGGCAAGCCGTTCCACAGGACTACATCCAGCATCTCTACGATCGTCCCCATGGGAGAATAGCAGCCTGCATTGCTGCGAAAGGTGGATATAAACTGTACTAGTGCCGACATTGTGCATGCTCTGTTGCCTGTGTCTATGTGCCTGTGGTTCTGTCAGTGTGATCATGTGATGTATCTGACCCCAGGAATGTGTCAATAAAGTTATCCCTTCCTGGGACAATGAATTCACGGTGTTCTTATTTCAATTTCCAGGAGTGTATTTCGGAATCTGGTTGGGAATTCAGTATTCCGAGACCCACAGTCTCAAGAATGTGCCGAGATTGCCAAATTTCAGGTATTTCCTCTCAGCACGAACAACCCAATGTCCGACAGCCTTCACTTAACGACCGAGCGCAGCGGCATTCGTGTAGAGTTGCCAGTGCCGACAGACGGGCAACACTGCGTGAAAAAACCACAGAAATTAATGCTGGATGTACGATCAACATACCCGTTAGGACAGTGCGGAGAAATTTGGCGTTACAGAGCTATGACAGGAGGCCTTAATGCCTTTGCGAACAGCACATCATCACCTGCAGTGCCTCTTGTGGATTCGTGACCATATTTGTTCGACCCTAGACGACTGGAAAACAGTTGCCTGATCAGAGTAGTCCCGATTTTAGTTGATAAGGGCTGCTGGTAGGGTTCGAGTGTGGTGCAGACTCCACGAAGCCATGGACACAAGATGTCAACAAGGCACTATCCAAACTGGTCTTGGCTCCATGATGGTGCTGGCTGTGTTTACGTGGGCTGGACTGGGTCCTTTGGTCCATTGGAACCGATCATTAACTGGAAGTGGTCATGTTCGGCTACTTGGGGACCATTCGCAGCCATTCATGGACGTCATGCTCCCAAACAACGATGAAATTTGTATGGATGAGAATGCT
This sequence comes from Schistocerca gregaria, assembly GCF_023897955.1. NCBI lineage: Eukaryota > Metazoa > Arthropoda > Insecta > Orthoptera > Acrididae > Schistocerca > Schistocerca gregaria. Next base: position 435,021,161 of record NC_064921.1, read on the forward strand.
CCATATCACAATTGTTCGCGATTGGCTTGCATAACATTCTGGAAAATTGGAGCGAGTGATTTGGCCATCCAAATCCTCATAACATGAATCCCATCCGTAATTTATGGGACATAATCAACAGTCATGCCACTTCGAGTTGCTGCACTACGTGGGCAAAAAGAGGTCTGACACGATATTTGGAGGTATCCCATGACTTTTGTCACCTCAGTGTATTTTGTCCTCTACAGCACTTTGTATAACTTTGGAAGTTACTCCCTGATGTGTTACCGAGCGAGGTGGCGCAGTGGTTAGCGCACTGGACACGCATTCGGGAGGACGACGGTTCAATCCCGTCTCCAGCCATCCTGATTTAGGTTTTCCGTGATTTCCCTAAATCGTTTCAGGCAAATGCCGGGATGGTTCCTTTGAAAGGGCTTGTGCTCCGTCTCTAATGGCCTCGTTGTCGACGGGACGTTAAACAACAATAGCCTAACCTGATGTGTTATCACATGTGGTATCATCCTAACTCTTCTTCTAGACAGTGTTTTCCGTATGTTCCCTTCTTTGCCGATTCCGCTGAGGGCTTCTCCGTTCTTTATCAGTCCATCTAATTTTCAGCATTCTTCTGTAGCACTGTATCTCAAACACTTCGATTCTCTTCTTTTCCGATATTCCCGGAGTCGATAATTCACAACTATACAATGCCGTGCTCCAAAAGTACATTCTCAGAAATTTCTTTGTGTGATTAAGGCCTATGTTTCGTATTAATAGACTTCCCTTGACCAGGAACGTCCCCATTGTCTGTGTCAGCCTGCTTTGTCCTCGTTGCTTCCTCCGTCATGCGTTATTTTGCTTCCAAGCCAACAGGTGTCCTTACCTTCGTCTCCTTCGTGGTCATTAATTCTGACATTAATCTTATTGCTAATGTTATTTTTGCTGCTGTTCATTGCTTTCATCTTTCTTCAGTTTCCCCTCAGTCCATATTCTGTACCTGTTACACTGTTACACTGTTTATTCCAGACAAGAGGTCTCGTGAATCTTTCTCAAATTCACTGACAACACCAGTGTCATCAGCGAATCTTATCATTGATATGCTTTTATCCTGAATTTCAGTCCAGCTCCTGAAGCTTTCTTTCAGTTACGTTAGTGTTTCATTGATGTACGTGTTGAAGAGCAGGGGAGAGAGACTGCATCCATGCCTGATATTCTTTTTAATCCAAACGTTTTTGTCTTTGTTTATCACACTCATTATTCCCTTTTGGTTTTCATACGTATTGCGTATTACCCATCTTTCCCTATAGCTTACAGTTACAACTGCGACAAGTTGCGCTCCTTTTTAAATCATGGAAGGCTTTTTCTAGATCGGCAAGGCTTGTGAAAGATTTTTCCTTAGCGGACATAATAGCTGCACATTAAGATTGTATCAAAACGTTCGAAGCATTTTCACTGCCAGGAAGATATGCGTAGCTATAGACTTGCGTCACTGACGTGAATTTATTGTATAATAAAAGAAAATTTTGATGGTCCTTGTGTAAACAGCGATACAGTGTAGATCAGGTCGCTCTCTTCGCCCATGCTCTCAGAAGGCAGAAGGTATTGGCACCCATTTTAATGCTGTGTTCCTTGGATTGTGAAGACTCTCGAGACAGTTCCGTCCTGTTGGCTAGCGATAAAAATATGAGCTCAAGGAATATCTGACCATCTTTGAGACTCGATTCAGGACCAAATAGCTGGTATACACTCTAAACATACAGAAATTTAAAAAAATGCACCACGCAGAAATTATCCAAATGGGACGGAAGTAGGTAGCTATGATGTACATGTACAAACTGCATTCAGATAATTCCTTGACTCTTTTTTTTTTTTTCTTTTAGCCTAGAGCGTATTTTCATCACTGTAGAATTACTGTAGCCTACGTACTTTTTTTCTTACTGTTTTCAACCTAAGGTGTTCCTCCCTAATTTTTACCCCACACATTTCTCTCCATTACCAAAGAAGTATCCCTTGATTTGTCAGAATGAGTCCTATCTAACTGTGACATCCGTTAGTCAAGTTATTCCATGAATCTCTTTCCTCCGTATCTTGCTGCTGCACCTTTTTAGCAATTAACCAAACACAGCATGGCATCCGTAGATTAAAATGAAACCTCATCTCTACATTGGCCCCCTTTCGCCAGCGACGAACCATTCTGCTGTATCGGAACCGTCGTCAAAGCTTACACAAGTCCATTGCACATTCATTGATGCTGAAAATCAGGTCTGTCTTCGGTCTATCAGACGGCCAAGAACTGCATCCGATGAGTCTATCTGCAGAACAAGTCTGAATAGCTCCTTCGTGGCACTAAATTACCAACTTCACCAAGGGACTAGACACTTCTTTCTCATACACGCATCACAGTTTCCACAGGTGGGAAAACTTCTAATGCAGTTTACAGCGAGGCTCACATTTGATGTTTGCATTTTATTCTTTACCCGATTAAACATCAATCTTGGGCACCAGAATCTTTTCGGTTAACAGATTTCGAACTGAGCACATGTTGAAATCTAGTCAGTTACTTCATATTTTAAAATACTGAAAAATATGTATTGTTTTTAATAAGTTCCTCTACCAGAGTGCATGTATCTTTTGAAGTTAAACGTAACTCAAAAATTTAAACATCAGTTGTAAGTGTATGTTCCCCAGTGAACGTGGTTTTCAGTATTTCCAGGTTCAGGACCTTACTTAGATATCAGTATCTTCTTCAGAATTATGTTGGGAGTAAAAGTCAACAACAATGCACGAAATTTGCATTTTTAATTTTTTTGTGGTGGTCATAAAGTGGGCCGTAAACGTTATTGAAACTGCGTTGATATCACTAAGAGAGTGCTAAATGATATTTTCAGGTTCTGAATTCTACTTACACATCAGTACTTATTTAAAAATATGATACGAGGGTGAGTCAAATGAAAACCTTATTACAAAGCTGTATCACTTTCCAACATAATCTCGCCAACGCTCAATGCAAGTCCTCTAGCGTTGACAAAATGCTTACATTCCTTTAGAAAAAAGTTCTTTTGGTAGTCCGCGCAACCACTCTTGCACCGCGTGGCGTACCTCCTCATCAGAACGGAACTTCTTTCCCCGCATTGCGTCTTTGAGTGGTCCAAACATATGGAAATCATTTGGGGCAAGGTCTCGTGTAAGTATGCTGGATGAGGAAGACACTCAAAATGCAAGTCTGTGATTGTTGCAACTGTTGTAGGGGCAGTGTGTTGCCTTGCATTGTCATGTTGCAAAAGGACACCTGCTGACAGCAATCCACGTCGCTTTGATTTGATTGCAGGCCGCAGATTATTTTTTTGGGAGATCTGTGAATGATGCACTGGTGACAGTGGTCCCTTTAGGCATGTAATGCTCCAAAATGACGCCTTTTTCGTCCCAAAATAGTCAGCATAAGCTTCCCTGCTGATGGTTCTGTTAGGAAATTCTTTGGTTTTGGTGATGAAGAATGGCGCCATTGCTTGCTCGCTCTCTTTTTTCCGGTTGGTGGAAGTGAACACAGTTTCGTCCCCAGTAACGATTCTTGCAAGGAAGCCATCACCTTTTCGTTTAAAGCGCCGAAAAAGTTCTTCACAAGCATCAACACGTCGTTCTCTCATTTCAGGAGTCAGCTGCTGTGGCACCCATCTTGCATACACTCCGTGAAACTGGAGCACATCATGCACAAAGTGGTGTGCTGATCCATGACTAATTTGTAAACGTGCTGCAATGTCATTCAGTGTCAGTCGGCGGTTTTCCTTCACTATGGCTTCAAAGTGCTGCAATGTTCTGTGTGTCTGACCTGGACGAGGAGCATCTTCCACTGAAGTCACACCATTTGCGAACCTCCTCCTCCATTCGTAGACTTGCTGCTGTGACAGACATGCATCACCGTACTGAACCTTCATTCGTCGATGAATTTCAATAGGGTTGACACCTCCACTACGCAAAAAACCGAATAACAGAACGCAAGTCGCAAGCGGGGCGGCCATCTTTATACTGATACTGCCACCGTATGTGTGCATCTGCACTATGCTGCCACCTACAGGCCGTTCTGCACGCTCTTTTTAGCAGGCTTACCAACTTAAAGGATAATGGCGCGAAATTTGAATTTGTTATTACAAATTTAATGTTTTCATTTGACTCACCCTCATATTACTGTAATTCAACAACTGTTGTTGTTGTTGTTGTTGTTGTTGTTGTTGTGGTCTTCAGTTCTGAGACTGGTTTGATGCAGCTCTCCATGCTACTCTATCCTGTGCAAGTTCCTTCATCTCCCAGTACTTACTGCAACCTACGTCCTTCTGAATCTGGTTAGTGTATTCATCTCTTGGTCTCCCTCTACGATTTTCACCCTCCACGCTGCCCTCCAATGCTAGATTTGTGATCTCTTGATGCCTCAGAACATGTCCTACCAACCGGTCCCTTCTTCTTCTCAAGTTGTGTCACAAGCTCCTCTTCTCCCCAATTTTATTCAATACCTCCTCATTAGTTACGTGATCTATTCACCTTATCTTCAGCATTCTTCTGTAGCACCACATTTCGAAAGCTTCTATTCTCTTCTTGTCCAAACTAGTTATCGTCCATGTTTCACTTCCATACATGGCTACACCCCATACAAATACTTTCAGAAACGACTTCCTGATACATAAATCTATACTCGATGTTAACAAATTTCTCTTCTTCAGAAACGCTTTCCTTGCCATTGCCAGTCTACATTTTATATCCTCTCTACTTCAACCATCATCTGTTATTTTACTTCCTAAATAGCAAAACTCCTTTACTACCTTAAGTGTCTCATTTCCTAGTCTAATTCCCTCAGCATCACCCGATTTAATTTGTCTACATTCCATTATCCTCGTTTTGCTTTTGCTGATGTTCATCTTATATCCTCCTTTCAAGGCACTGTCCATTCCGATCAACTGCTCTTCCAAGTCCTTTGCTGTCTCTGACAGAATTATAGTGTCATCGGCGAACTTCAAAGTTTTTATTTCTTCTCAACAACTGTTAATGAATTAAAAAAAAAATAGCAAGGTGGGGTATTTTATGGCCACTCTAATTTTTTTTAAATTCAACAACTGTTAATGAATTTAAAAAAAATAGAGTGGGCATAAAATACACCTCCTTGCTAATGCGGGCTATGAATAATATTTTTTTAATGCTAAGCTTGGAGGAGGTGGTACAAACGTAGTCTGCTGATAAGGTGGTAGAGCTGAGACTAGCTGTTAAAGCGGGGTAGCTTTGCAGCGGCTGAGCCGTGGTACTGACCAGCATCTCGTGCATCTTCTGTCCGAGCAGGTAGCTGAGCACGATGACGCTGGGTATCACGATGTAGGCGGTGTAGGTGACGTGCGGGAAGATGAGCTTGGGGCTGGCGGGCACGTGCAACAGCCCGTTGCCCTCGGCCAGCAGCGCCGCCGCCGCAGTCGTCAGCACCTGTCGCCAGAGCACACGCGTCACCTCTTCACCCCTCCACTTCCTTACCTGCTCTTCAGGCTGTTTACTGGCCTTTTAGGTAGAGCAACAAACCGCTAAAACTGTAGTTAGCAGCAGTGGGCTCTGACTTTCGGGCTCCTGTATATGCTGTCTTCAAATTATCTTTTTCATACACGTAATTGCCGGCCCTTGTGACCGACCGGTTCCAGGTGCTTCAGTCCGGAACCGCGCTGCTACTACGGTCATAGTTACGAATCCTGCCTCGGGCATGGATGTGTGTGATGTCCTTAGCTCAGTTAGGTTTAAGTAGTTCTAAGTCTAGGGGACTGATAACCTCAGATGTTAAGTCCCATTGTACTTAGAGCCATTTCAACCAGTTTTTCATACACGTAATTCATTGGGCGACAACGGATTTTAAGAATTATTCGCCGGATAATTGTCAGATACGATCAGTTTTGGCTTTAGGAAATGTAAAGACATTAGAGTAATAATTTTGACGTTGCGATTAATAATGGAGGCAAGACTAAAGAAAAATCAAGAGACATTCATAGGATCTGTCGACCTGGAAAAAGCGTTCGACGGTATCAAATGGTGTAAGATTTTCGAAATTCTGAGATAAATAGGAGTAAGCTGTAGGGAAAGATGAGTAATATACAATAGGTACAAGAACCAGGAAAGAACAATAAGAGTGGAAGACCAAGAACGAAGTGCTCTGATAAAATAGGGTGTTAGACAGGAATGTAGTCTTTCGCACCTTCTATTCAATCTATACATCGAAGAAGCGATGATGGAAATTAAAGAAAGGTTCAAGAGTCTATTTAAAATACAAGGTGGAAGGATATCAGTGATAAGATTCGCTTTTGAGATCTGCTATACCTGACCTCTTTTCAGTCAAGAGTCGTGAAATACACATTGTGATCGGTACGCAACGTTGGTAAAGCTGTTTCAAGGTTACTATTCCCCCTCTTTGGACAAATCACTATTTTAAATCCTACCGTGACCCAGACTGAGCTTTCAAACTCACTGAATTAATCTCAAACCTACACAACTTCGTTTTACAATAACAGTAACGTAACTAAGATATTATTATTCAGTAGTAAAAGTACTATCAAACCTTGAGTGCAAAGTGGTGTGTAATTCAATCCCTTGCAAGCACTTTGAAATGTATGTTTGGTCTGTTATGCAGAGCTTTGGCAATTGGATTCTCGGAACATAGGAAAAGCCGTGCGTATAAAAGACAGATTTTACCGATCCTGATGTTAAGTTTCTAGCTGTTCTCATTTCTGCTACATCTCATTACTTTCGTCTTTCTTCGATTTACCCTCAACCTAGTCTCTGTACTCATTACACTGTTCATTCCATTCAGCAGATGCGGTAATTCTCAGTTTCACTGAGGATAGTAATGTTATGAGCCGGCATCTGTGACCGAGCGGTTCAAGGCGTTACGTTCGCAGGTTCGAATCCTGCCTCAGGCATGGATGTGTGTGATGTCCTTAGGGTTGTTAGGTTTAAGTAGTTATAAGCTCTTGGGGACTGATGACCTCAGATATTAAGTCCGGTAGTGCTCAGAGCCATTTGAACCATTTTTATTTTGGGGAATATTTTTTAAGAGTAAAGCGTCCGTATTTTGTACAGTACGATGTTCTACTCTACATACTATTAAGAAAAACAGTAAGATGACACCACTGGAAGCACTTGAAATAAATAATCCTTATGACAGAATGTGCTGGGGCTTTGGGTCCACAGTCACAATAAAGCTTTTGAAGGACATAACCTTTTCGCCCTTGACTATAGTTTTTTGATATAGAATTTCGTCACTTAGGCCATTTTAAAGTGCTTTAAACAGCACGTTTACATAATTAAAAATATCTGGGCGTTATGAAAACTTCGAGATATGTGAGGCCTTTGCCACGAAAGCCAAAGTGACATCATAATTTGAACTTAAATGAAAATGCTGTCAAACAAGTTTCTCTCTCTGTCATCAGCACAGCATCAGAAAATAAAATACACAATTCGGCGGGAACAGTGCCGAAATTGCAATACTCTATTGAAAAATAAAACTTTACAGCCAACGGCCGAAAACTTATATTTTTCAAAAAATTTCATTAATGTGTATGTGATTGAACTAGGTTATTATTCATTTAAGAAATGTAACGATATTCTTTATGCTTTTTACTGTACTGCGTTCCTTTGCAAGACCTCCTGCGTTTCGCTAATTTCTCTGTAAGTCGCACATTTTGTCTTGGATTGTGACATTCAGTTGACACATGATGATTCCTCAAGAAGCTTAAAGGCGGATTGAGAGTAAATAAATAATACTTGCAGAATATCAAGAAAGTCTTTATTTTTCTTGTTACTGTGACATTCTACCAAACACCGACCGAGAATGAAGTAGTTGTTTAAAAAATATATGACCTATGTCCGTTCGACTGTTCAGCAGAATATGGTGTAAAAATTTGAAGTAAGTCGGCCGGGAACTTGTCGAAGTTTTTGCTAATAACGTTTCCTATTTATATATTAGTATAGATAATAGGGCCAAAGATTTATTTAGTGGCTGGGAAGGGGTGGTGGACTGAGATGAAATTACACGTGTCTCTTGGCAACCTCTACATATGAATATTGTGGAACTGTTGTTGTCAATTGCTGACAAGTAATTAAATGTCCATTTTCGGTATCCAGTGCCTCTCAAGGAATTTGACAGTATTTGTTGTTATAGTTAAACTTCCCCTATTTAGCACGCTATAACACGGAAACTAATTACTGTACGAATACCAAACTTGGTAGCATTAATGTCAAGGACAGCGGGAAGAGGGATGATGCAGAATCAATTCAATTCAGACACTTTCAATGCGCTGCTACGGCACATCATACCATTACGTACAGGTGCCATTGGTACTACAAAAGGGACTCAATATGGCGCCCATCAGTGTCCAGAAGAATCTGAAAGAGCACAGGATTGCATTCTGTACAGCACAACGATGCATGTCCGCAGGTATGCTGCCTACCTCTCATAATATGCTGCGCTTCAGATCAGCACATGTGTGAATGTTCCCCTGGTAAACCTTGTCCTTCAGGTAGCTCCACAACCAGAAATCACAGGGAGTAAGACCACGTGATCGTGCCGGAAAACGGTCAGCTGATTACTCGATCGTTTCCAAATGTCTTTCTGAGAAGTAGATGAACTTCACGAGCGATGTGCAGTGGGGCCCTATCTTGCATGAAAACTGCTGAGTTTAATGCGTCTCTCTCCTGTAGGGCGGGTATGACATGTTGACGAAGCATATCGCAGTAACGCTGGCCAGTCACACTGCAAGTCTTTGGTCCTTGAGCGCCAACCTGTTCAAAAAAGAATGGGTCAAGGATGAACGTAGCCGTGAAGCCACACCATACGGTGACACGTTCACCATACAGAGGAACGGTAACTGGGGTTGAAGATCCCCACACACGGCAATTCTCTGTGTTCACCTCACCCGTCAGAGAAACATGAGCTTCGTCTGTCCATAGGAGGTCCAGAGTCAGCCCTCCTTGCGAGAAAGTGGAGAGCGAAGTCAAAACGTTTCTGTGTCCTATGGAGCAGGCTGCTGTACGCTATGGATTTTGAACAGATACCATTTGAGAATGGATCGAAGCAACTTCCGTACTGTGGACCACGCTATGTTCAACTGTCGTGACACAGCACGCGCTGCCTGAGGATTGGAAATTGCACGCAGCGTTGTCTGCCATAGTAACAAAGATTTCATCAACCACTTGTGGTGCAACTGGTCGATGGCCTCTTCCCTGAGCGACGCCCAGTTCTCCAGTTGATTCGAACTTCATCATGCCCCGCACATCAGGTGGAGAAAGAAAAGCCATCCGTGATCCTTTCAGCCGGCGATATTCTTGAAGTACAGCTGCAACAGTACTGTGTTTTGATAATAGAGCTTTTTTCAAATGGCTCTGAGCACTATGGGACTTAACTTCTGAGGTCATCAGTCCCCTAGAACTTAGAACTACTTAGAACTACTTAAACTTAACTAACCTAAGGACATCACACACATTTATGCCCGAGGCAGGATTCCAACCTGCGACCGTAGTGGTCGCGTGGTACCATACTGTAGCTCGAACCGCTCGACCACCCCGGCCGGCAATAGAGCTTCACCACTAATGCCGTGCTGCTTTTGTCCAAGGTCACGGTGCACGTCACTAAGTGCACTTCGACTGGTGAGGTATCCAGATGACTGATCACGGCACGTGGTGGCGATAGTTGGAGCCGGACGGTGGCGCTGTGGCACGTGGAAATTATGTACCCCGTACTCAGGACATTAATGTTACGAAGTTTGGTACTGGTACGGTAATTAATTCCCTTGTTATAACGTGTTGAATAGGGAAAGTTTAAGCACAACCACCCGCAATTTTTATTATTTATTTCCAGCTGTGCAAGGAAACGTAAATAATTCATTAACTGCCAGCCAGATTTTATATTTGTTGAGCCGCAGGGTGATTCAGGTTGGTTTTGAAAACCAGTGTATTAGGTGAGCCTTGATACCGTTTTTATGATATCGTCCAGAGATCACAGTGCCAGAACAATGCTGGCAACGCGAAGCGAAAGTACCAGCATTAGCGAGGGCTCGCAGCAATCCGCCTGTCAGATCTTAAAGCGACCTCATGCCGAGGCCAGTGAAGTGCTGAGCATGCCAGAGCTCGCCCAGTTTGAGACCTCAGCTACAGCAGTCAGCATCATCTAGTAGGACAGTGATAGTTAAAGTTTCAGATGGCTATATACTTTTGTCAATGTTGGACATTGTACCTCAAGAAACTAGTTTGTTACTTAGTGCGTGAAGTGATGCTTTTCTATTTCGTGGTAGTTGTAAATTATGCACTACTCATGTGGCAAACAAGCGTGTCAGAGGTGAGGTAATTTTTTTTATTGATTGATGTAATAAATTGAACTAGTACTTCATGCGTTCTAATATGATGAGCGTTCTACCAGAGCAATCAAAGTCGGGGCGAGACGAAAATAGTTTCGTCTAATCGCAACTATTTTGTCGAACAACAGGCCGACAGAGACTATTGTTGCAGCGCAGTGAGCATTGTGTACGCGATATTTGTTCCATTCCATACTGGCCGCCTGGTACAGCAACCGGTTATGATTTTCTTGAAATGAAACAGTTCTCTGTCGCAGAATGTATTTTATTTGCCGGAAATACCACGTTTCACCCTTTTGGGGTATCACCAGACTGGCTTAGGGGTAAAAAAAATGTCAATAGTGAGGCAGGTGTAGATTAAAATGGGGAAATGAAAAACGTAAATAAAAAAAGTCTCCGCACCCGAGACTGTTTTATTTCAAGATTTTGTATGCGCGTTAGCTGTGCGAGGAGGTTACCAGCTGCAGCAGCTTGAGCAGGAAGGCGGCCGAGCAGAGGCTGGTGGCGTACTTGGGCGGCGGGTCTGCTCGGTGTAGGGCCGTGGAGATGGAGACGCGGCGGTAGCCGGTGGCGTACGGCGACTCGCTCGTCGGCTCGTCACTGCAACACACACGGCGCCGGTACACGCTGTAACATCGCAGCATTCATGTGTGCAAACAAACGCTGTCCTTAAATCCTGCAACCGTCCCGTCGGTTCTCTCCTATAGATATTAGATTAGATGTACTGTTCGTTCCTATTGGTCCATAGTTAGGAGATATCCGGGAGGTAGAACATGTCAGAAGAACAAGAATACATAATAAATAGACTGAAGAGCCAAAGAAATTGGTACACCTGCTTAATATCATGTAGGACCCCCGCCAGCACGCAGAAGTGCCGCAACACGACGCGACATGGACTCGAATAATGTCTGAAGTAGCGCTGGAGGGAATTGATACCATGAATCCTTCAGGGCTGTCCATAAATCCGTAAGAGTACGAGAGGGTGGAGATCCCTTCTGAACAGCACGTTGCAAGGCATCCCAGATATGGTCAATAATGTTCAAGTCTGGGGGGGGGGGGGGGGGTTCGTGGCCAGCGGAAGCGTTTAAACTCAAAAGAGTGTGCCTGAAGCCACTCTGTAGCAATTCTGGACATCTGGGGTGTCGTATTGTCCTGCTGGAATTGCCCGCGTCCGTCACAATGCACAATGGACGTGAGTGGATGCAGGTGATCAGACAGGATGCTCACGCCCTGTACCATTACAGAGCCTCCAGCAGCTTGAACAGTCTGATGCCGACATAGAGGGGCCATTGATTCATGAGTTTGTCTCCATATCCGTACACTGAAACGAGACTAGCCTGACCAGGCAACATGTTTCCAGTCATCAACAGTCCAATGTCGGTACTGACAGGTCCAGGCGAGCATAAACCTTTGTGTCGTGTAGGCATCAAGGGTACACGACTGGGTCTTTGTCTCCGAAAGCCCATATCGATGACTTTTTGTCGAATGGTTCACATGCTGACATTTGTTTATGACCCAGCACTGAAATCTACAGCAGTTTGCGGAAGGATTGCACTTTTATCACGTTGAACGATTCTCTTCAGTGGTCACTGGTCCCGTTCTTGAAGGATCTTTTTCCGGCCGCAGCGATGTCGGAGATATGATGTTTTACCGAATTCCTGATATTCACATACACTCGTGAAATGGTCGTATGCGAAAATCCACACTTCATCTCTACCTCGGAGATCCTATGTCCCATCGCTCGTGCACTGACTGTGACACCATTCAAACTCAGATAATTCTTTATAACCTGAAATGGTAGCAACAGTAACCGCTCTGACAACTGCGCCAGGCACTTGTCGTCTTATATAGGCGTTGCCGGCCACAGCACCATAATCTGCCTGTTTATGTATCTCTGTATTTCAATACGCCGGCCGCGGTGGCCGAGCGGTTCTAGGCCCTTCAGTCCGGAACCGCGCGACTGTTCACATGTTGTGAATTACCGGATTATGTTTTTCCGCTTTTCCTGTACGCGGTACAGATCTTGGATACGCTTCCCATAGAAACGCCAAACACTTCTGTTACCTTGGTTACGAAAGTACCCACCATACGAGCACCGACAATTGGTCCATGTTCGCAATTACTTAGCTCCGACTCTCACAACCACGCAGAACACTCTTCTGACCACGACTGACAGTTTCAGCATATTGAGGAAATTGCTCAGGGGCCTTCGTCGTCAAACACAACAGCGCAACCCACTAACTCGGCTAGTATCTGCATTTATGTTCGGGCATACATTTCTCGTGTATTTTCGTATTTTTGTCCAACCGCTGTGTATACCCTTGCTGATTGCTGTTTCTATGTTAATATGACCTATAACCTTCTGCTGGCAGTAATCAGACGTGCGTAAATCGTTACAATGCGGAAGCGCTGCAAAAAATGTCTGAAAAGCACGCGCGCAGAATCGCAGTTTTGGGGAGAGGGGTTTGGTGCTCGGTTCCTATTTAAGCTGGGAACACGGTGTAAAAAGTTATTGGTTTAGTCCGGCCAAGCTGCCATATACATAGAAGCGCCAAAGAAACTGGTAGAGCAAAGGTGGAAAAATGGTCCTCTGCTGGTATTATGGGCCCCCTACATATTTGGGAGTACAGGCCACGAATTCTAGTGGGGAGCACATGAACTACTAGAACTAGTTGCCAAACTTCACTGTAGAGTGCGCAGACGTAGTAGCTGTCATGGTTTGTGAGTAGTTGTGCTGTGAATTTTTTCGCTGTCATCAAAAGTTTGAAAGTTTAGTGTTTATTTGAATAAAACTCAAATTTCTAACATGTTATTACTAAAACTAAGGTAAGGCATGTGTTTGGCTTGTTGTTGGGATGCCGTTTTACGTTAATGAACGTTGGTTGCGAACCAAACTAACCGTAGGCAAAATCGTTTTTTCCAAGATGTCGAGGGTGGATATATGGGCCCCTTTTGCTGCTGGTATTACGGGCCCCATAAAATCAATCATATTTTATGGGACCATTTACAAATATTGCTATTCTTTATGTTTCAGATGCCTCGAAGACATCTTGTACCAACAAAAAAATCGAAACGGCAATCGTGGGACAAAGCAAATATGTCAAATGCTATTGTAGCTATTAAAGAGCAAAAAATGGGGTTGAAAATTCGGTTAAAGTGTACTCTGTCGCTCATTCTACGCTCCAAAGGCTTCCACGAATCGATAAATCGGTCGAAGAAATAGTTAATATTGAACTGGGCCGTCCACCGGTTTTACCACAGGGACTTGACGACGAACTGGTTAAATATTTTCTCATTATGGAATCCAAATTCTACAGCCTTACGAGAAATGACGTCTGGCGCATGGCCTACCAGCTTTTCACAAGAAATAAAATCCCTCATCCATTTGTAAAGGGCGAAGTTTCTGGTCGAACTTGGTTTGACCATTTTATGTCACGGCACAAAAATATTCTGTCTACACTCCTGGAAATTGAAACAAGAACACCGTGAATTCATTGTCCCAGGAAGGGGAAACTTTATTGACACATTCCTGGGGTCAGATACATCACATGATCACACTGACAGAACCACAGGCACATAGACACAATGTCGGCATTAGTACAGCGTATATCCACCTTTCGCAGCAAAGCAGGCTGCTATTCTCCCATGGAGACGATCGTAGAGATGCTGGATGTAGTCCTGTGGAACGGCTTGCCATGCTATTTCCACCTGGCGCCTCAGTTGGACCAGCGTTCGTGCTGGACATGCAGACCGCGTGAGACGACGCTTCATCCAGTCCCAAACATGTTCAATGGGGGACAGATCCGGAGATCTTGCTGGCCAGGGTAGTTGACTTACACCTTCTAGAGCACGTTGGGTGGCACGGGATACATGCGGACGTGCATTGTCCTGTTGGAACAGCAAGTTCCCTTGCCGGTCTAGGAATGGTAGAACGATGGGTTCGATGACGGATTGGATGTACCGTGCACTATTCAGTGCCCCCTCGACGATCACCAGAGGTGTACGGCCAGTGTAGGAGATCGCACCCCACACCATGATGCCGGGTGTTGGCCCTGTGTGCCTCGGTCGTATGCAGTCCTGATTGTGGCGCTCACCTGCACGGCGCCAAACACGCATACGACCATCATTGGCACCAAGGCAGAAGCGACTCTCATCGCTGAAGACGACACGTCTCCATTCGTCCCTCCATTCACGCCTGTCGCGACACCACTGGAGGCGGGCTGCACGATGTTGGGGCGTGAGCGGAAGACGGCCTAACGGTGTGCGGGACCGTAGCCCAGCTTCATGGAGACGGTTGCGAATGGTCCTCGCCGATACCCCAGGAGCAACAGTGTCCCTAATTTGCTGGGAAGTGGCGGTGCGGTCCCCTACGGCACTGCGTAGGATCCTACGGTCTTGGCGTGCATCCGTGCGTCGCTGCGGTCCGGTCCCAGGTCGACGGGCACGTGCACCTTCCGCCGACCACTGGCGACAACATCGATGTACTGTGGAGACCTCACGCCCCACGTGTTGAGCAATTCGGCGGTACGTCCACCCGGCCTCCCGCATGCCCACTATACGCTCTTGCTCAAAGTCCGTCAACTGCACGTACGGTTCACGTCCACGCTGTCGCGGCATGCTACCAGTGTTAAAGACTGCGATGGAGCTCCGTATGCCACGGCAAACTGGCTGACACTGACGGCGGCGGTGCACAAATGCTGCGCAGCTAGCGCCATTCGACGGCCAACACCGCGGTTCCTGGTGTGTCCGCTGTGCGGTGCGTGTGATCATTGTTTGTACAGCCCTCTTGCAGTGTCCGGAGCAAGTATGGTGAGTCTGACACACCGGTGTCAATGTGTTCTTTTTTCCATTTCCAGGAGTGTATTTTGAAGCCATCTACAACTTCGATTTCACTTGCTAATGGGTTTAATAAACAAGCTGTCGACAATTTCTTCAGTTTACTTGATGCTGCGTTCACTAACTACAAATATCCTGCGGGCAGAGTTTTTAATGTAGACGAGTCAAAAAAGGGCTCTGGGCACTATGGGACTTAACATCTGAGGTCATCAATCCCCTAGAACGTAGAACTACTTAAAGCTAACTAACCTAAGGACATCACACACATACATGCCCGAGGCAGGATTCGAACCGTAGCTGTCGTGCGGTTCCAGACTGTAGCGCCTAGAACCGCTCGACCACGGCGGCCGACAGACGAGTCAGGTCTTAGTTTCGTGTCATCGGCCTGAGGGGAAAAAAGGTAAGTTGGTGCATTATCTGCAGCTGAAAGAGGATCACTTGTAACGTGTAAAAAGATGCTTAAGTGTGTGACTATTGTGAATAGACTAGACATAGGCTGTGAAAATCAACCCACCAGTAGACTAATTAACAATGTTCAGAGTGAATCTTTCTTTCATTATACACAAAAATTAAATAAAATTATTTTTGATTTTTTTTTTTTTTTTTTTTTTTTTTGTATTTCAAACTACCTTGGGGCCCATATTACCATCACAACAAATGACTCAACAAAATGCAGACTATCAGTAAAAATAAAATTTTGTTTTAAATATTAAAAAGTTGAATCAAAACATGTCGTAGCTATTTGCAGGACATACTAGAGAAATGTTTTATGTTAATTTCAGGTGATTATACTAAAAATAAAAGGTGGTGTATAAAAAAAAACAAAATGGGGCCCCATTTATCCGTCTTTACCTCTGTAGGCATACGTATTAAAATACAGAGATATGTAAACAGGCAGAATACGGTGTTGCGGTCGGCAATGCCCATGAAGAAGTATTTGGCGTAAGTGTTAGATCGGTTACTGCTGCTACAGTGGCAAGTTATCAGTGAGTGAGTTTGAACGTGGTGTTATAGTCGGCGCACGAGCGATGGGACACCGTCTTCGAGGTAGCTATGAAGTGGGGATTTTGGCGTACGACCAGACAATTTCACGAGTGTACCATGAATATTAGGAATCCAGTAAAACATCAAACCTCCGACATCGCTCCGGCCGGAAATAGATCCTACTAGAACGGGACCAACGGTTCAATGTGACAGAAGTGTAGCCCTTCCGTAAATTGCTGCAGATTTCAATGCTGGGTCATAAACAAGTGTCAGCGTGCGAACCACTCAACGAAATATTAACGATATAGGCCTTCCGAGCTTTCTGCGGGAAGCAGTACGTGGATGATGGGAAGATTATTGGCGCAACAAGACGCTGGCTCCGACGTCGACCTGTACAGTGGTACTACCTGGGCAGACAGGCCCTTCCAGTAAGGTGGCGTAAGGCCGTCGCATTGAACTGATATTATGTCGAAAAATACCGTTTTGTAGCTTAAAGAATGGGCAATAATATGGTGTAGTGTAATCCTGAATAAAACCAATATGCGTTCAGAAAAAAATGTTTTTCATTACTTATCGAACACCCATCGCTACACGTTTGATTGAATTATTTGTTTGAAGATTGTTTTTAATGAAACTTGAAACGACTTTGGTTCTTTCAGTTTGGAAGCATCTCGGCTAAAAAACCGGTAATATCACTTAAATGCGTTAGCGACCCAGACCAATTCTACTAAATCAGTGGGAGCGTGACATGTGAGAGCCAGAAAAGTCATACTACTTCAGTAATGCAGACAGCCCACCACCATTATTTTGAGGTGAAGTTAAGTTTACTGCAGTTCTTGTCTTTCAAATTTGCGTGGCTGGACCAATAAAAGTGGGCGTTAAGTCCCGTTTGCTATCCATATGATTTCGATGGAGACGGCTAGTCATGTACATGTTTGCGATCTCTGCACAGTACATGCTACTCACAAAGGTCTGTCATGAAAAAAGAGATTGAAAATCACATACCCCATCATCACGTCTGCTATCCGCGCAGTTCCGCATGGAGATGACCTGCCTGTACCGAATCCGCCAGGGGATTTCAGACTGGAGGTAGATGTCGATGAAACCAAAACGGGAGAGCCTCTTTGATCAAATATACTTTGCTTCCACATCACAGAATCTTGATTTTGCAGCTGAACAAATAGCTGAAGGTGATTTTATTTCATTCGAGACCTAGGCCTTCCAAAAAAGAAAACTGAATTTCTTAGTTCTGCGCTAAAACAATGTTATCTCCTACGAAGGAAACCACATACTAATTTGTCATCTATAGCACGTGGGAGAAAGATTTCATTCAATTTTAAAAAAGGAGACTAACTGAAATGTATGCTGCGACGTGAATAATTTGATGACAGTTATGAATGTGGTGCGTGGACGAGATGAATGAGGTTGCTCGTAGATGCATCAGAGCTTATTTTGAAAGCTGTGTTACTACATAACAGGAATTGTAGGCCTTCAGTTCCTGTAGGTATGCTATCCATATAAAGGAACCATATGCCAATGTGAATTTTTCTTCTGGAACAAACTAGTAGAAAAGCCACAACTGACAGATATGTGGAGACGTCGGAGTGACTGCAGTATTGGGGGGCATACAGGTGGGATGCACAAAATACTGCTGTTTGCTATGTGAGTGGGAAAGTCGGAATCGATTTGCAGACTACGACGGAAAACTCTGCGACCCGGTTATAAGAACGTCCAGCACAGTCCGCTGGTAGATTGAAATAAAATTATTCTGCCGCCCTTACACGTCAAACTCGACCCCAAGAAGAACTTTGCAAAGAGAATGAACGAGGATGGAGACTCTTCTAAGTGAGTGAGAGACAAATTTCCACAGCTGAGTGAGGTGAAATGGAAGGAAGGAATCTACATTGTTCCGGAAATTTGGAAAATTCTTATGGATCAAAACATTGCCTTAGTCCCCCATGGCAATGAGAAACAAGCTTGAGAAGCCTTGAAAGTTGTTGTGCATGATGTATTGGGTAACATGTGGGCTGCAAATTATGTTAAACTGGTTAACAACTTGTGGACAAGTATCGTCGCTAACGCTGCAACATGTCACTCAAAATGCACTTTCTCCTCTGGCATTTAGACTCTTGTCGGGAAAATTACGGTGTAATGACTGGAGAGCACGATGAACGGTTCCAAGGAGACATATTAATAGTACAACGAAGGTACACTATGTGATCAGAAGTATCAGGACACCTGGCTGAAAATGACTTACAGGTTCGTGGTGCCCTTATCGGTAATGCTGGAATTCAATATGGTGTTCGCCCACCTTTAGCCATGATAATTGCTTCCACTCTCGCAGGCATACAGTCAGGCGCTCGAAGGTTTCTTGGCGAATGACAGCCCATTCTTCACGGATTGCTGCACTGAGGAGAGTTATCGATGTCAGTCCGTGAGGCCTGACAGGAAGTCGGCTTTCCAAAACATCCCAAAGGTGTTCTATAGAATTCAGGTCAGGACTCTGTGCAGGCCAGTCCATTACATGTATGTTATTGTCGTGTAACCACTCCGCCACAGGCTGTGCATTATGAACAGGTGCTCGATCGTATTCAAAGATGCAGTCGCCATCCCCAATTGCTCTTCAACAGTGAGAAGCAAGAAGGTGCTTAAAATATCGGCGTAGGCCTGTGCTGTGATAGTGCCACGCAAACCTCCCTCCACGAAAAACACAACCGCAAAATAACACCACCGCCGGTCGCTGTGGCCGAGCGGTTCTAGGTGCTTCAGTCCGGAACCGCGAGACCGCTGCGGTCGCAGGTTCGAATCCTGCCTTGGGCATGGATGTGTGTGATGTCCTTAGATTAGTTAGGTTTACGTAGTTCTAAGTTCTAGGGGATTGATGACCTCAGATGTTAAGTCCCATAGTGCTCAGAGCCATTTGAACCATAACACCACCGCCTCCGAATTTTACTGTTGGCACTACACACGCTGGCAGATGAAATTCGCCGGGCTTTCGCCAACCCACACCATGCCGTCGGATCGAGTGATTAGTCACTCCAAACAACGTTTTTCCACCGTTAAATCGTCCAGTGTTTTCGCTCCTTACACCAAGGGAGGCATCGTTTGGAATTTACCGGAGTGATGTGTGGCTTATGAGCAGCCGCTCGACCATGAAATCCAAGTTTTATCACCTCCCAGAACTATCATAGTACTTGCAGTTGATCCTGATGCAATTTGGAATTCCTGTGTGATGGTCTGGATAGATGTCTGCCTATTACACATTACGACCCTCTTCATGTGGCGGCGGTGTCTGTCAGTCAACAGACGAGTTCGGCCTGTACGCCTTTGTGCTGTACGTGTCCCTTCACGTTTCCACTTCACTATCACATCGGAAACAGTGGACCTAGGGATGTTTAGGAGTGTGGCAATCTCGCGTACAGACGTGTGCCACAAGTGACACCCAGTCATCTGACCAAGTTGGAAGTCCGTGAGTTCGGCGGAGCGCCGCATTCTGCTCTCTCACGATGTGTAATGACTACTAAGGTCGCTGATATGGAGTACCTGGCAGTAGGTGGCAGCACAGTGCACGTAATATGAAAAACGTATGTTTTTGAGGGTGTCCGGATACTTTTGATCACATAGTGTATCAATGTCGGTGGATTTGTTTTCTGATTACATGTTGCGGTTGAGTATTGTTTGGAGATGTACAAGAACAGGGTCACAGTAGACAAGCATAGACTCAGCGTCCTCTCCTACAGGAGCACACGTCTGTGTTTGATGTGTTGTTTTGTATTCATGTACAGGGTGGTTATAATTAAAGTGCAGCTATTCATGAAAGTCCATATGGGCTGTAATTAAATCGTATGGCAGCCAAACTTGGTAATATGTTAATGCGTTACTGCGGAACCGATTTACGCTAGTTTCAATTGTGGCCAACATGTGCAAATCTGTCTCTGTGAATGCAAGAACAACATACATAAATGTTCCGATATCTAACGTATTAGGAACGAGACGTCGGCAGAAAAGGTAAAGCAAGTAAGTAACGCATACTGTTAATTTTATCATTAATTGCGGCTTACAGAATTTGTTCAGTATGAGCATCGGAGACGTCGACGATATGCTGCATCCGTGGAACTACGTGATTAACTGTTTCCTGCGGAACTTCCTCTGGATCTGAGCAACGTGTTCCTGTACACTGCCCAACAGATCAGGTAGAGACCGAACGTTTCCGTAGTAAACGCGTTATTTTAGATATCCCAAAAGCCGAATGTCACATGGATTGAGATCAGGTGATTTCGTTGGACCTGTATTTGGAAACGTTCTGGAGATAAGACGTTCGTGGAAGCAGATCGTTCACTGGGCGAGCGACGTTTGGTGCTGCCTTATCTTGCGCGAAAACAGTCGCTTTCACATACGTGCGCTCTTCCAGAGCAGGAATCATACACTTATGGGAGGAAGCCTCGATAACGTGAAAACGTCACAGTACACTTGACAGGATCTCTCGATGTGTTCTCTTCAAAGAAGATCGGACAGAGAATAAAAATGTTTGTGAAGCCGCACGACACAGTCATATACGGTGAATGTAATGGCTCTTCGTGCGCAACATACGGTTTAACAGTACCGTAAATTCGGTGGTACTATGTTTTGTGTTAGCAGAAGAGCCAACACCGTGTTACGACTGGAGGCCGAAATGCAGCGTTTTATCTCACGCAGGCTGGCGTGAGGAGGGAAGAAGTATACTGGCGTGAGGTCTGGAACATGACAAGGAATGAGAATTCAGAAACTGGACGTAATTAGAGTGATACTTAACTGCAATCACTGATAGTGGCGACACGCGGGTCCGACGTATACTAACGGACCGCGGCCAATTTAAATTCTACCACCTAGCAAGTGTGGTGTCTGGCGGTGACGCCACACTATGTATTCACTACGCCCTGTACTGTAAAATATGCCTCGTCACTCCATAGGTCGCTGTCCGGCCACATGCCATCAACTTAGATCCATGGCAGGAACCGAAGAGCAAACCCAGAACGTTGCTGCGGATCTTGTGAGGGTACCAGTGTAAAATAGACGGAAAACTTTCGGTTTTGCTGCCTGTGTAATTGACAGTTCTAGCACTACTCGGGGACGTGCTGCATGGTCAGTTATATAACATCAAGCTCAACCTTGTTTTCTAATTTCATCATCATTATTTAAACCAGTTAAAACTATTTAAAGACACTGGGCGTCTTCTCAGAAATTTTAGTCGGCGATACTCTCTGCCTTCCCGATGTTTACTCACGTTATGGCTTCTCAAATGAAAGCGTCAGCGTTATACCGTCATACATATTGAGTGCAGCGCCGCATTTGCATCTGGTGGCCAGAAGTGGAACTTTTTTGTTCAGAGTAAATAGGTTCCGCAGTAATGCATTAGAATATATACGAAGTTCCGCTGCCGTATGATAATTACAGCCCACACTGGCCCTCTGTGAGCAGCAAGTTACGTTCAGACACTTTGTACTAGTTTCATATGATACTGTTAAATGTTGCGTCTCACTGACACTCTCTTATTGTGTATCCCCAAGACGGGAGCTGATAAATAGTTAGTAGAAGATTCTTATTGTACAGCTCTAAATTAGTCGAGTTCTACACCTTTCATTCAGGTAACATAAAAAACTCCGTAATTAGCAAGGAGCACAGCACAGTGAGCTCGTGTCGGACGTAAAACCGTTGGGAGTTGAGGTGAGAGGGCGCGCTGCGGGTCGGTGTGGCCGAGTACCTGATGGAGCGCATGAGCATGCGGTAGGGCGAGCGCGCCGCGGCCGCCGCCGCTGCAGAGCCGGCGCAGTCCTCCTCGGCGACCGCCGGCAGCGACATCCCGGACGCCACTGGCCGGGCAGGGCACCGGCGGCTTCCTGCAGCCGGCGCGCCGCTTCCTGCCAGCGCTCTGGGAAACTCCCGTCAGCGGCTCTGCGCGTCATACCCGTGTCGTCCTGCTCTAACGATCGTCGGAACGTCTCAAGATCTCCACCTATCATTCACTCGCTATCTTCGTGCAACAACGTGAAGCTGCTGCTATTCACCGAAACTTACGTACTGAACAGTACTGGTAGCAAAAGTGTTGGTTTGGGCATGGCTTCAAAATGTGAGATCAACCGAGTGGTAGCTATTGAAAACCCCACGATACGAGGGAGTTTGGCAACTGATGCAACACATTCTTTTTTCTGAAAGTACGTTGGTTTTACTAAGGATTCCAAAACACCGTATTGTTCCCGACTCTTTTGGTTACAAAACACAATTTTTCAAAACAATCCCTGTACAATGCAACAGCCTTACGCCTCTTTACTGAAAGGGCCTGCATGCCCGCATAGTACCACGCTACTGGTTGACGTCGGAGCCAAGGTCTTGCTGCACGAAAAACCTCCCCATCATCTTCGCACTGTTTCCGCGGAATGCGTCCATCATTGAGCCAACGAGATGGAAGACGGAATGTGCGAGTTCTGGGCTGTAAGGGGGACGCGGAATCCAGCGGGCATGCCCTTTTGTGTACAGCAACTGTTCGACGAGTTGTGTCAGCACTGCCAACAGAGACGTCCTGTTGTTTAAGGGGACCACTCCGTGGTTCATCATATTTCGATAGATTAAGATTTTATTTAAGTTATGTGCCGCGCCCACTTTTCTGCATATATTTTAGATCTTTATATCCCCTACATTGCACGTTGGGGATTTTTTTTTACTCCCGAGTGTGTTGGCTATCCTTGCAATGCAACGGTCGGTATTCTTTTGTTTCTGCTCTTTGTAAACAACACGCTTTCAAGCACGCGGTTACTTTTGCTCAAGTGTGACTGCGAGTGGTTGTTGTACTTACGTTTGCAGTGCTTGTTTACGTGTGTTTTGTTGTGTTTATTGAAGATGACAAAACGTAAAGGTATTTTCAAGAAACGACAATTTAGAGCTTACAAGTTTAGAAAGCTTTCTGTACAAGAGGTTATGTCGCCTGGCAACGCTGCAGGGAGAACATTTTGTTCAGTGATGAACTTACATCAACCACCAAATAAATTTGAAAAACTGAATGCAATATTAGAGAAAGCCGTATGTGAGGTCAGTGAGGAAAGCATGAAACTGGCTGCTAGGGAAGCAGTGGAAGGAAATGATGGATGTTCGGACATTGCAGTTGCACTTGATGGAAGTTGGCAGGAAAGAGGACATACTTCTCTGAATGGAGTAGTGACTACCACGAGTGTAGACACCAGTAAAGTGTTAGATGTGAAGGTAATGTCTAAATATTGCAAATGTTGTAAAGTCAATGAACATAAAGAACACGACTGTGTGGCTAATTTTAGAGGAACAAGTGGTGGTATGGAAGTTCATGGAGTACAACAAATATTTCATCGCTCCGTAGAAACAAGAGGCATACGGTACACCATATATTTGGGTGATGTCGACAGTAAGGCATACAACAATGTAGTGAACTCTAAGCCATATGGAGATGCCATTATTAGCAAAATAGATTGTGTAGGACATATTCAAAAACGTTTGTAAACAAGGCTGAGAAGACTAACTGTTGATATGAGAGGAAAAAAATTAGAAGATGGAAAACTGTTGACCAGACAGGGTCGGCTAACTAAAACTGAAATAGAAAACTTGCAGGTATACTATGGTCAGGCAATTAGGAGAAATAAAGAAAATCTGGAGGCAATGAAGAGAGATGTTTGGGGCATATTCTTCCACAAGTACTCTACTGATGATAAACCATGTCATGAATTGTATCCCTCAGGAGAAAATTCGTGGTGGAAATACAACAGGGCTCAGGCAACTGGAGAATCTTATTTTCACCAGCAATCTCTTCCTGCTGCTGTTATTACAGCAATTAAACTTATTTTCAGAGACTTGGCGCATCCTGATCTTCTAAGGAAATGTCTACATGGGCAGACACAGAACCCAAATGAACGTTTCAACAGCATAATTTGGAACCGCCTTCCTAAAACTGTATTTGTTGGCATGCATACAATGAAACCAGGAGTTCATGATGCTGTTATTACATTCAGTTGTGGTAATATTGGAAAGTGTTGTGTACTGAAAAAGCTGGGAATTAATCCTGGTGAAAATATGATCACTGGGCTGCAACAAAGCGATAAAATGAGGATAGCATCTAATGAGGATGCATCTAATATGGCCAAGAAAACAAGACAAACATCCAGGAAGGTGAAACAGAAGCTGGAAGACCTGCCAGAGGCCAAAGAAGGGCCATCACATGCAGCAGGACAGTTTTAATTAACTGCAAGTAACAAATTTAAAAAGTTTTCTCTAAAGTCAATTTTCTGCAAACTAAAATTTTCAGTACATATGCCCCATTATATCAGAAACTATCATAGATAAATGAATGAAATTTACAGAGACCCTGCATAAAATAAAAAGCCACCTCTGGTACTACATTCATTAATACCCCCCCCCCCCCCCCCCAATTAGGAAGTTCACAAATAAATATTTTCTGCAGAAAAAAAACTTAATATTTTTCGTTAATAAATTAAAAAAAGTATTTCTTAAAAACTATAAAATGGATAAAGTATATTTTAGTACAATTGACTCTGTTAGCATCATGAAACATATAGTAAAAATACTAAGTTCCTGGCCGGCCGCTGTGGCAGAGCGGTTCTAGGCGCTTCAGTCTGGAACCGCGCGACTGCAGTGGTCGCAGGTTCGAATCCTGCCTCGGGCATGGATGTGTGTGATGTCCTTAGGTTAGTTAGGTTTAAGTAGTTCTAAGTGCTAGGGGACTGATGACCTCAGTTGTTAAGTGCCATAGTGCTCAGAGTCATTTGAATCATTTTTGAACTAAGGTCCTGCATCAAATTTTTTTTTTTCAGAAATGGGTCAAATATTTGCCTAAATTAACATGGGTTAGATAGGCAGGGTATGGTCCCTTCAACGGGGCGGTAGATTGTGATCCGCCGATCGCCTCGAATGAGAGTGTCCGCACGTTCCAGCTTTGCAAGAGTCGCAGCTGAGTGCCTGAGTGCGGCCCGCTGGCACACAGGATACCGGACAAGTTTGCACGACCTTATTGCAATGATGGCAGATGTCTCGCCCAACGACTCATTGTGCTTTCGTTCACTGCCAGCTCTCCGTAGACATTCTGCAAGCGCCTATGAATATGTGCGATGCTCTGGTATTCCTCCAAAAAAATGACAGCTCTCTGCTTGTAACACATCTCCTTTACAGATGCCGTTTTGAAGGCTATGTATAGCGCCGCCACACAAAGGGACTTTATGAAACTAAAGGGCTGAATCGGGAATATTCCACGATGTCCCACAATAAATTACACTTTTTTTTAACCGAAATTAGCCGAGAAAAAAATGTTGCATTACTCATTCAACACCCCTAGTACTATGGTAAGAAAGTTGCGTTATCTGCCTACTGCTGGAATCGTTTACATGGTATATCGGCCGGAATCGCTGCAATGTTTATTAGTGACTTTAAATCCCCTGCAGTGTTACTGGACGAGATACAGTAAGCAGGGGTGAGTTTTCTAGAACTACGGATAATATCCGAATTAAATATACTGAAGATGCCTTTATGTAAAAGGAAAAGCAAATAAACGACTTTGCAGCAAGGAAACCCTGCCGCCGTTGGATAAGCAGCCGCTGCAGCAAGTCGTATAACCCTAGCTTACTTATTTGTTAGATAGTTTAATTAATTTCTTTGCGTGTTTTTGGGTACTTGCATTGTTTAATTCATATATTTCGGGCGTATTATAGTATTTGAGGGTTGTAGCATCGCGCCTTAGTACCTGAATAGTGCAAATTCGCGTAGTCGTCTGTCTTCTGTTTTTGTTGTGAACGGCCAGTGTCGGTTGGCCAGTCAGTGTGCTCCCTGCCGCCGTTGGATAAGCAGCCGCTGCAGCAAGTCGTATAACCCTAGCTTACTTATTTGTTAGATAGTTTAATTAATTTCTTTGCGTGTTTTTGGGTACTTGCATTGTTTAATTCATATATTTCTGGCGTATTATAGTATTTGAGGGTTGTAGCATCGCGCCTTAGTACCTGAATAGTGCAAATTCGCGTAGTCGTCTGTCTTCTGTTTTTGTTGTGAACGGCCAGTGTCGGTTGGCCATCAGTGTGCTCCCTGCCGCCGTTGGATAAGCAGCCGCTGCAGCAAGTCGTATAACCCTAGCTTACTTATTTGTTAGATAGTTTAATTAATTTCTTTGCGTGTTTTTGGGTACTTGCATTGTTTAATTCGTATATTTCGGGCGTATTATAGTATTTGACAGTTGTAGCATCGCGCTTTAGTGTTTACTTCGTAGATTCTTATTTAAATTGCGTGTGAGTTTCGTATAGGAGGTGCAATTTCGAGTTTTATTTACTGTAATCGTAAATTCAGCAGATTGTAGCGCAGTCGTTAGGCATTTGTACAGGTTAGTTGATACATTCTTGGTGTGTTCCGCTTGCGTTATCTAGGCACGGACTCGTGTTTCAGTAACTGTTGTTAAACATCAATTAGAATGGACAGGGACTGCGATTGCTGTGTTCGGATGAGGGCTGACTTGGCATCCCTTCGCTCACAGCTGCAATCGGCGCTGACTTCGGTCGCGCAGCTTGAGGCTGTTGCCAATGGGCACCACTGTGGGGAGCCGGACTCGGGTATCACGGGGATGTCAACCTCATCCCGTCTGTCCCCAGATCGGTCTGCCGCTGTGGTTGCCCCGGTTGCTGCCCGCAGTGGGGCTGAGCCCTCGCCTGTGGTTGATTGGGAGGTCGTTCCAAGGCGTGGCAGGCAGCGAAAGGCGTCCCCGGAGGCTGATCAGAAAGCCTCCCCAGTGCGTCTGACAAACCGGTTTCAGGCACTGTCTCTGGCTGAGCCAGATGCAGCCGCCTGCCCTGTTTCAGAGGATCATTCTCAGCCTTCAAGGTCCGGGCAATCGCAGAGGGTGGGCTTACTGGTAGTTGGGAGCTCCAATGTTAGGCGCGTAATGGGGCCCCTTAGGGATATGGCAGCTAAGGAGGGGAAGAAATCCAGTGTGCACTCCGTGTGCATTCCTGGAGGAGTCATTCCTGATGTGGAAAGGGTCCTTCCGGATGCCATGAAGAGCACAGGGTGCAGCCAGCTGCAGGTGGTGGCACATGTCGGCACTAATGACGTGTGTCGCTTTGGATCTGAGGAAATTCTCTCTGGATTCCAGCGGCTATCTGATTTGGTGAAGGCTGCCGGTCTTGCTTACGAGATGAAGGCAGAGCTCACCATCTGCAGCATCGTTGACAGAACCGACTACGGACCTTTGGTGCAGAGCCGGGTGGAGGGTCTGAATCAGAGGCTCAGACGGTTTTGCGACCGTATTGGCTGCAGATTCCTTGACTTGCGCCATAGGGTGGTGGGGTTTCGGGTTCCGCTGAATAGGTCAGGAGTTCACTACACTCAGCTGGCTGCTACACGGGTAGCGGAGGCTGTGTGGCATGGACTGCGCGGTTTTTTAGGTTAGAAGGCCTCGGGAAAGTGCGGGATGGGCTGCAATGTCAAAGGGTGCTTGGCAATTACAGGACGTGCTTGGATCAAGGAACAGTCGGAATTATAGTTGTAAACTGTTGTAGTTGCGCTGGAAAAGTCCCTGAGCTTCAAGCGCTAATAGAAAGCACAGAAGCTGATATCGTTATAGGTACAGAAAGCTGGCTAAAGCCTGAAATAAGTTCTGCAGAAATTTTTACGAAGTCTCAGACGGTGTTCAGGAAAGATAGATTAGGCAGAATTGGTGGTGGAGTGTTGGTGTCTGTCAGTAGTGGTTTATCTTGTAGTGAAGTCGAAGTAGATACTCCGTGCGAATTGGTGTGGGTGGAGGTTATACTTAACAGCCGAATTAAGTTAATAATTGGCTCCTTCTACCGACCCCCAGACTCCGATGATACAGATGCGGAACAGTTCAGAGAAAGTTTGAGTCTCGTAACAAATAAATACCCCACTCATACGGTTATAGTTGATGGGGACTTCAACCTACCCTCGGTATGTTGGCAAAAATACTTGTTCAAAACCGGTGGTAGGCAGAAAACGTCTTCCGAGATTGTCCTAAATGCATTCTCCGAAAATTATTTAGAGCAGTTAGTCCACGAACCCACGCGAATTGTAAATGGTTGCGGAAACACACTTGACCTCTTAGCCACAAACAATCCAGAGCTGATAGAGAGCATCATGACTGATACAGGGATTAGTGATCACAAGGTCATTGTAGCTAGGCTCAATACCATTTCTTCCAAATCCATCAGAAACAAACGCAAAATATTTTTATTTAAAAAAGCGGATAAAGTGCCACTAGAAGCCTTCCTAAAAGACAATTTCCATTCCTTCCGAACTGACTATGCGAATGTAGACGAGATGTGGCTCAAATTCAAAGATATAGTAGCAACAGCAATTGAGATATTCATACCTCATAAATTGGTTAGAGATGGAACGGATCCCCCGTGGTACACAAAAAAGGTCCGAACGCTGTTGCAGAGGCAACGGAAAAAGCATGCGAAATTCAGAAGAACGCGAAATCCTGAAGATGGGCTAAAATTTACAGACGCGCGAAATTTCTCACGTACTTCGATGCGAGATGCCTTTAATAGGTTCCACAACGAAACATTGTCTCGAAATTTGGTAGAAAATCCGAAGAAATTCTGGTCGTATGTAAAGTACACAAGCGGCAAGACGCAGTCAATACCTTCGCTGCGCAGTGCCGATGGTACTGTTATCGACGACTGCGCCGCTAAAGCGGCGTTATTGAACGCAGTTTTCCGGAATTCCTTCACCATGGAAGACGAAGGGAATATTCCAGAATTTGAAACACGAACATCTGCTAGCATGAGTTTCTTAGAAGTAGATACCTTAGGGGTTGCGAAGCAACTCAAATCGCTTGATACGGGCAAGTCTTCAGGTCCAGATTGTATACCGATTAGGTTCCTTTCAGATTACGCTGATACTATAGCTCCCTACTTAGCACTCATATACAACCGCTCGCTCACCGATAGATCTGTACCTACAGATTGGAAAATTGCGCAGGTCGCACCAGTGTTCAAGAAGGGTAGTAGGAGTAATCCATTTAACTACAGACCTATATCATTGACGTCGGTTTGCAGTAGGGTTTTGGAGCATATACTGTATTCAAACATTATGAATCACCTCGATGAGAACGATCTATTGACACGTAATCAGCATGGCTTCAGAAAACATCGCTCTTGTGCAACGCAGCTAGCTCTTTATTCGCACGAAGTAATGGCCGCTATCGACAGGGGATCTCAAGTTGATTCCGTATTTCTAGATTTCCGGAAAGCTTTTGACACCGTTCCTCACAAGCGACTTCTAATCAAGCTGCGGAGCTATGGGGTATCGTCTCAGTTGTGCGACTGGATTCGTGATTTCCTGTCAGGAAGGTCGCAGTTCGTAGTAATAGACGGCAAATCATCGAGTAAAACTGAAGTGATATCAGGTGTTCCCCAGGGAAGCGTCCTGGGACCTCTACTGTTCCTGATCTATATAAATGACCTGGGTGACAATCTGAGCAGTTCTCTTAGACTGTTCGCAGATGATGCTGTAATTTACCGTCTAGTAAGGTCATCCGAAGACCAGTATCAGCTGCAAAGCGATTTAGAAAAGATTGCTGTATGGTGTGTCAGGTGGCAGTTGACGCTAAATAACGAAAAGTGTGAGATGATCCACATGAGTTCCAAAAGAACTCCGTTGGAATTCGATTACTCGATAAATAGTACAATTCTCAAGGCTGTCAATTCAACTAAGTACCTGGGTGTTAAAATTACGAACAACTTCAGTTGGAAGGACCACATAGATAATATTGTCGGGAAGGCGAGCCAAAGGTTGCGTTTCATTGGCAGGACACTTAGAAGATGCAACAAGTCCACTAAAGAGACAGCTTACACTACACTCGTTCGTCCTCTGTTAGAATATTGCTGCGCGGTGTGGGATCCTTACCAGATGGGATTGACGGAGGACATCGAGAGGGTGCAAAGAAGGGCAGCTCGTTTTGTATTATCGCGTTATAGAGGAGAGAGTGTGGCAGATATGATACACGAGTTCGGATGGAAGTCATTACAGCATAGACGTTTTTCGTCGCGGCGAGAGCTTTTTACGAAATTTCAGTCACCAACTTTCTCTTCCGAATGCGAAAATATTTTGTTGAGCCCAACCTACATAGGTAGGAATGATCATCAAAATAAAATAAGAGAAATCAGAGCTCGAACAGAAAGGTTTAGGTGTTCGTTTTTCCCGCTCGCTGTTCGGGAGTGGAATAGTAGAGAGATAGTATGATTGTGGTTCGATGAACCCTCTGCCAAGCACTTAAATGTGAATTGCAGAGTAGTCATGTAGATGTAGAAACACGTTGAAATCAATAAAACGAACATAAACGTGGCTGTTGAGTTCCTGGTCGCACATTTGTCCCCAGTTGCCATAAGAACTCCCCATCCACCACCTCCACCTCACCGTGCCCCCGTCCCATCGTTACTGCACAGCGTAACCAAATTAGTAATTCCCGTTTCACATGTGCGAGGAAAAAAATGGTCAAGTAACTGTGATGTCTAGATGGGACTGTATCCAGTTTTGCATGACAGAGAAATTTTTGTAAACACTGCTCTTTTGTACTGTAGTTGGGCTCATCTGTGTGGACTCAAATGTAATAGTTAGAAAGAAAAAATAAATATTTTCTGCTCTAGAAAATTCATAAATTTTAGTGTCGCAGAAATAGTCTGCTTCAGAAGTAGGTATCTTCTCGAATTCTTTGGAGTGGAACACAGTGGGGTATCCTGTCATACAGTTACGAATTGTGCAACCCAGTTGCAATGGCTGCAAGGATGTGTGGCAGATTGAAGTGGCAAGAACCGTCTTGGTTCCATTCTGTTCAATTTTTAGAGTAGTTTTGGGAATTTCCTACATTCATATAGTTGAATAGCGCTGAAAATTTTATAAATGAATTAGTTTTATGTTGTTCTGACTTGTCGCGTTGAAAGTATGGGAAAGGAGCCATACCTCTCTAAATATTGGTTTGCGTGAAATATCGGAAAAAACTTTTCGTTTACTTTTACCATTATCTGAACGTCGTTTCAGTTTCTGTACACATCGAAAAGTCGCCCTGTATCATTCTGTGTGTGTGTGTGTGTGTGTGTGTGTGTGTGTGTGTGTGTGTGTGTGTGTTTTGGGACCCTTGCTGTTCATCTTGTATATTAATGATCTTGAAGACAATATTACTAGCACAGCAGGCTTTTTGCAGATGATGTAGTTGTCTGTAATGAAGTACTATCTGAAAGAAGCTGCATAAATATTCAGTCATATCATGATAATATTTCAAAGTGGTGCAAATATTGGTAACTTGCTTTAAATCTACATACATGTAAAATTTTGCACTTCACAAAACGAAGAAATGTAATGTCCTATGACTATAATATCAATGAGTCACTGCTGGATTCGGCCAGCGTGTACAAATACCTGGTGTAAAACTTTGTAGGGATATCGCTGACACACATGATCGTGAGGATAATAATGATTACTACATGCACAGAGGCATTCAAACAATCATTCTTTCCGCGCTTCATACGTGAGTGGAACGAGAAGAAACCTTAATAACTGGTTCAATGGGACGTACCCTCTGCCACGCACCTCACGCTAGTTTGCTGAGTATAGATGTAAATGTGTATGTTCTCCTAATCGCGATTCAATAAAAAGAGGTAAAGTTTTGACATAGAGAAGAGTCTTTCAGTGTCAAACCAAAAAGGTTTCATCGTATTTTCATGTTCTGCGCGTGTCACAGTGCAGTTGCCGTAAGATTAATGAATATGACCTTAACGTTTGATCACTACGATTTACTAAGATCATGACATTTGGAGAAAGAAAGATTGTAGCGGTACAAATCCCAAATTTAACCACCTTCTTTGTATATTAGAGGTACTGGCGAACAATAAAAAGTTTTAAAAACAAATTGAAATTATTTCTGCTTACTAACTTATTTTGCTCTAAAGATTACTTTCTAAATAGATAATATCTGTGTGTGACTGGGACAAAATAATTACACTTCTTTGTAGAGTAAAATTAAATTACAAATTCACTTATGTAAAAACGGGCAGTATGTAGTCATAGTGTCACTGAGAACAGTGTTTGATGTGTAACCCTACTGACAAGTTCCATATCGTAAGAAGTTATCCCGTTTATTATCTACGAATGAAGTAAACAGCTAACAGAGGTCCGCGTATCATTGCCACCGATTTGATAACTCTGTTTAGTTTACCAAAAGCCCCCAGGCCATTTTGGCTCTTCTACTTCTATTTTTATTTCCATGCTATCGAAGTTTTTGATTGGTCCAAATACAAAAATTCATGAGCTGGTTGTATCACATTCTTGTTAACTGATGCATAGGTTCTTTAGTGTGCTAACATTGACTGAATCAGTGCCTTTGTTTCTCAATTATTGTTAAAGCAGATATTGACGAAATTGCGTCAAAATTTTTTTTCTCGAAGTCTGTGAATCTATGAATTCGTTCTGTAATGTCATTTACGAGTTACAGTGGTCTAGTACGCTGTACCACTTTTAATGCAAACTTGTTACTACACTTCATTACATCTATTCTTTGTTCTGTGTGGCTACTAACGATTTAAGTGACTGTCTTGTACATTAACGAAAAGAAGCCAATGAGTCTACAGATTTTTATCCATTGTTTGTCTCCTTTCTTACTTAGGAGAACAGTTAAAACTATCGTTCCAGTTTTGGGCAAGTGACATAATTGGATAGCGTTTCGTATGTAATATTGCGGTATGGCGATTCAAAAGTAGTGCTTGGAATCAGATTTAGAAATAGATGCACACAAGAGAGTCATTCTGAGTGGTTAGTCGACCGAACGTCTCCAACACTGGCAGCCCGCTTTGCTACCATGTGTGCAAATGAAATCCTTCGCAGCAGTGGACGTCATACTATCGAACCTCGCCACATCATCGGTAGGCAGCCTCCTCTCATGCGATACACGGGATTTTTTGAAACACATCGTTTCCTCACACCTTTTAGCACCTTGGAAAGAGTTAGCGAGTGATAAACGATAGTTGACTGACAGGGCACAGCATATATGCCGAGGTAGCGATACAGCTGCACGTTGCATGAATCACAGACAACACAGTACAATGACCAGAATGAAGTAGCCTGCGTTGTAGCCGTACCAGTATCGTCGCCTGACGGCCAGTCTTGACACTGGCGCTACTAACAACGCAAATCCTGCAGCACACAGTCTTAACATCATTCCTATGAAGTTGGGTAGCCATACACTAAATAGTTTTCCGTCTACACTGGCTCATGTACAGAAAGTTTAATTATTATCATCGTGTACTTGAGGACGATGATTCTCTCTCTTAGGAGCGAAATGCACACTTTCTTACTGTGTCTCCTTCCTTGCTTCATAGTGTTTTACATAGTTACTCATCCAGGCCTACTTTTTTTTTCAGGTAAGCGGATGGGAAAGAAGATGAGAAGAAATAAACGTGATGTAGGGGGCACCTTTAACTAACACCAGCCGCTGCCTTTAAAAAGGGGTAAGAATAAGCAATCCAAGTACGACAATTTGTACGCCGTTCTTAAAACAGCCGATTTACACTTCTTTCGTATTGACGCTGCACTTCGTACCTCGGCACTGAGCACCCATAAGCTCCTTCTTCTTACGAGATTGTTAAGCTACACTATCATTTTGAAATGAACAGCTTAACAGCTGGGTTTATCTGCCCATTTTGGGTGTTTCTAGCAGCAGATTGACTTATTTTCCGGGTTCATGAGCCACACTTTCTATAGAAACGTCAGCTACACATTTTTTCAGGCGTTTTATTGGCTTTAATGAGCAGCGTGTCGGGCCTGGTAGTCTACCGGTAAAGCGGATTTCTGGAAACGGAAAGACTACGTGATCGTATCCAGGGCGGACTACGGATTTTTCAGTCCCCTCTTTAACATAGCATTTAAGTGGAGATTCGCCAAAAACGACACATGTTTCGGATGCCACCTTAGACTCTAGGTTCCCTTTCCGAGTAGGATTACTGAGCTAGGGTAGGTACATGCAAGTCGCTGACGTGGCGTCCGATTGAAAGACTTGCACAACGAAATTATTATTATTATTATTATTATTATTATTATCATTATTATTATTGTTATCACAGAATCCTCACCGATCTTCCAGATCTAAATTTAATTTATTTTTGAACCCTAGACATATGTCACGGAGAAGCCAGAAGAAGAAGGAGAAGAAAGGAAGAATAGCCTTTAAATTCCCATCGACATCGAGGTTATTAGACACGAAGCAGAACCTACAATTATTTCAAGGGTACGGAAGGAAATCGGCCGTGTCCTTTCAAAGGAACTATCCCGGCATTTCTCGGGAGCGATTTAAGGAAATCACTGAAAACCTAAATCTGGATCGTCGGACACGAATAAGAAGGAGAATAAGACGTGAAAGTGAAAACTGTTATAAGCGGTGGATAGTTTACGAAACACAAATGGCCGTTTTTAACTGTCGTTCGTCCTTGCTGGTGGTAAAAGTCGTTATGTGTCCATTTGTGAAAGTTCAGAAGTCTAACAATCCGAAGAGAACGATTGAATTGAAATATGTGATAACGTTTGAGTCTTAGCGTGACGCAGGTAACTGGAAATTGGTATGTTGCTAGAAGATATGAAAAATTGGCCAACAGCAGTTAACGACTGATGGCGATAAGCGGAAAGAACGAGCGTATTTTCCACGAACTGCCCGCTCCTAGCGTTGCTGCGGACATTCATATAATGTTGGCAACGTGTTCATTTTTGCTAGCGTTCCAAGAACTGTACGCTCTGCAGTTTACTTGTGCTGCATACATTTCTAGTTATTATCGTTGCTGATATTCCGTCCTGGCTTACGCTCGGAGCCCGACATATTGCTTTCACGACCTGTGACTGAGGTTACGTTCAGGGTCGTAACTGAGTAATAATTGTATAACAACTGTTTTACTTTAAAGATGTCAACAGTATATTCAATCAGTGCTGAATCGAATACAACAAAGCTCTCAAAAAAAAAAAAAAAAAAAAAAAAAAAAGGTGGAGGTTTTATTATATGTGCAGTTGTGGGGAAAGCAGTATCCTCGCACCGTTTTCATTCCAGATAACTTTGATAATCTTATTTGTGTGTATAACAGTTGTGTTGTAAAGTGCATTTGCACTGATTTTACGCCATGCAGGATTCTCTGATCCCACACCACCCCATAATAGACACTCGTCTCTATCAACGGCGTGGCTGATACTCCAATTATCTCTCTGCACTAAGAAGTTCCTCACCGTGAGGTCGGCACAAATGAATCGATCAAATCGTTTTAAAGGTTTGGCATAATAGCTAATACTTCTCCTGATACTGTGCTACTACCAGCCGATGAGCGAGCTATTTGCGTTTCAGTAGTGGGCGATTTATCATTGGGCACTATTTTTACTTTGGCTTCAACACATTCCATTCTTTACCTAGTGGTTTACGAGAAATTTGCTTGGAAACTTTTGTGAAGAGCGTTGAATATTTTACCTCTGCAAACTTTATACTCCTTAGCCAAAAATAACCTCAGTAGGAATGTTTCTACACAAACTAATGTCCCTGCACACGATCTGAATTGTTCTTCCACAGTGTAAAATTCTTACTATCTGATAAAAATGGGAAACTGCCATCTATCACTACAGTGTCATGTTCTCACTACACATGGCGTATGGTTTAATAAACAAATGCGCCTGATGCGGAACCTACACATAAACAAAACAGTGCACATTATCTACTGTAGTGTTTTTGGCCGGGCACAGCTGGAAGTTTATGATTCGCTAGAAAACAGTAAAATTATATTTGATGGCCTCCGCGAAGCAGGCATGGGACAGGTACTTATCGAAGGACAACCTACATCGAAATTACTGCTTACCAATTGATAAACCAGACAGAAAATGCGGAACCTACCCGGAACATGGCGTATGGTTTAATAAACAACTCTCCTGAAGTCTCGTTTGATGCACCTCCACGAGATAAGAGATTGAATGTATGATTCTGTGTATTATTAATGATAAGCCTTTTTTTGCCGAAAGTGAACTTACTATTCGACGTAGTCCAGCACATTTAGATGCATGCACTTTCCAACATTTTTGCAGTGATTAATTTGAAGAGTGACTGCAAAATACCCATTTACGGCAAAACGTAGCTGGAAGTGGAAGTGAGAAGGGCTGAATCTGATGAACAGGGTTCCAAGCACTCGTACTGCATATAGCTCAGATAAATTATAGTCAGTGGGTTTTATATGAAGATATATTTACATTGGCAAAAAAAATGTTAATCGTAACGCTTTGTCTGCTAACAGTATTTTTTTTATCTCAGTTATGTACATTTTAACGAAAGAGTTTCGGGAGTGACAGTAATTTTGATATTGTAGAATCAAATTATGTTGAGCGTAGGTGCGTGCGAATCACCCTTTTGCAAGCCAGGGCTTTTCTCAAGTATTTTTTCATTTTTTGTTTTTGTTTTTCAGTAGTTACTTTTGTACTTCGGAAAACAGTGTAAACCGCAAACATCATATTTGCTGGTGTCCGGTTTCTGCCCAAGGGCAGACCATATTCAGACCGTATTTCAAAGTTGATGTGGAAAGACGGAGCCACGGAGGAAGCAGTGCAGAAACTTCCGAATGCACTCAACTGCAGACTGTTTTTCTAAGTGAAGTTTTGAGAATCTATTGCTGGTTTTCCCAAAATGTTTTTGAAAGTACTAGTTATTTTGTTAGCATTTGCAAGATAATCTGTAAAATGAATTTTTTACATCCTTGAAAATACTGGTTCTACCCTTTCCGGCAGACAGGCCGACTACCTTTTTGCCATTGGCTTTTTCGTATTGCTCGGTTATTGTTTCATCTGACATGTAGTGGTGGATCTGTATTCGCTTACACATAAACAAAACAGTGCACATTATCTACGGTAGTGGTTTGGGCCGGACACAGACACTGCTGAGAAATTCGTTTTAGCATTTTTGCTTGCCGGCGTCATTCAACAAACGCGGCGCTCATCTTTCACAAATGTATTGTGCACTTTCTAGACGTTTTCTTCGTGGTGCGGTTTTAGGACGTCCAGTTTATTCATCTGAACGGAACACACACAGAACGACTACCTTGAAAAGCAGTATTACCAACTTTATTCCGAACGTCGATTAATACTTGACTTATGTTGTTGCACAACAAAAGTATTATCGATATTGGTGATGTCTTTGTCAGTGCTAGACATTTTCTTACTTCCTCGGGTGTTCGTTCTCTTCCCTGTACATAACTACTTCTTTTCTACGCCTGACATCTGTGCCATCTGTAAAGGTAAGCCACACGGAGTGGCCGCGCGGTTTGAGGGGGCCCCTCCCGTCGGAACTTCGAGTCCTCCCTCGAGTGTGTGTGTGTGTGTGTGTGTGTGTGTGTGTGTGTGTGTTGTTGTTGTTAGTTTAAGTGGTGTGTAAGTTTAGGGACCAATGACTCAGCAGTTTGGTCCCGTAGGAATTCACACACACACACACACACACACACTTTTTTTTTTTTGTAAAGGTGAACAAATGAATTGATGCGCTTTCGGGTTCTAGTTCGACTCTATCAGTTTTAGAGATATAGAGTGCTGTTGTCGCTAACCTAAACCTGCGGATCTTGGCGCTGAGTTTCGTCACCCTGTCTGCGGTATAATCCTCAAAATGCCCGGCCTCCCCCTTCGTGACAACTGATAACAAAGAGTGGGCCATTTCATGCATGTAAAACTTAGTGCCTGTCTAACCTCGTACTGCATCCACATCGGGGTCAGTAACTACCAACGTGAATGTTTTGTTAAGGCCCTGTACACAAGGCCTCACAGCAATAACTGGTAAGAGTCCGCGAGGACGCATTGAAACCATTACGAGAACGAAGGAAAAAATTCAGTATTAAAAGTTTTAGGCGAATATAGAGGTTGCAGGTTTGAGTCTCAATCAGAGACGATGTTTTAACTCGCTACAAAAATGTTAATCGTTGCATATATCCGGTAAGAGTTGTTATCTCAGCTGTGTATTTATTAACGCATATTAGTGAAAGAGTTACGGTAGTCGCTGTAGTATTGGTGACTTACCAAATTCAGTGGAGCTTAGATTGATGCATTATATTTTACTCTTTGTATATGGTGAAATCATTCATATTATACGCTGTAAAAGTATTGTACAAATAAATGTTTTATTATCAAAAACATACACTGGTACAGCTACACATTATAGTCTCGTATGTATCCTCAATTAGATTCTGTCTTACACCAAAAAAAAAAAAAATCGTTATATTAGCAATCAGCATATTGTTCCTTAACATATATTGTAATGGAGAAATTTATTACGAATGTCAGTAGATTTCCTAAGAAATCTGATCTATATACTGTATCTACTGGTGTGTCATGTTTTTACCACTCTGAATTGTTACAGCTTTTATTTATCTGAGTGCAGTCTGAAATATTCGAGAATACGAGCTGTTCATTTCATGTTAGTCCAGACTACGAGCTGTTCATTTGATGTTTCGTATGCTAGATCACAACAATACTTCGTACTTATTGCCAGCTCTGAGAATTAAAAAATCAATTAAGATAGTGAAGTGATTATGTGTGGATTTTCGAAACAACTAGATAAGAATTCCTTGTCTCGTTTTCATGTGAGGGCACCGTCCTAAAGTTGTAGATCGACAACAGTTTGAGGTGATACTCGGAAATATTGTTTCTCACATGTATAAATAAATGTTTTATTATCAAAAACATACACTGGTACAGCTACATGTTACACACAAAAAGTTTTTTCTTGTTATATTAGCAGTCATCATATAGTTTCTTAACATATATTGTGATGGAGAAATTTATTACGAATGTTAGTAGATTTCCTAAGAAATCTGGACCTATATACTGTATCTACTGGTGTGTCATGTTCTTACCACTCTGAATTGTTGGAAGTGTACAGTTTTTATTTATCTGAGTGCAGGCTGAAATATTCGAGACTACGAGCTGTTCATTTGATGTTTCGTATGTTAGATCACAACAATACTTCGTACATGGAGTAGTGTACTTATTGCGAGCTCTGAGAATTTAAAAATCAATTAAGATAGTGAAGTGATTATGTGTGGATTTTCGTAACAACTACATAAAAATTCCTTGCCTTGTTTACATGTGAGGGCACCGTCTTAAAGTTGGAGATCGACAACAGTTGGAGGCGATACTCGGAAATATTGTTTGTCACATGTGACAGCGCTTGTTACTCTACCAGTTTCACTGTGTTTATGAACTACGTGTTTTCTAACACGTACTACAGTAATGAATTCTATGTTAAACTGTGCAAAATCTCCAACCACTGGTATTTGTTGCATTTAGTATGTTTCTAATCTAATCTAATGCTAATGAAATGAAATGTCTGGACACACACACACACACACACACACACACACACACACACACACACACACACACACACACACACACACGTGTTAGAGAAAGCGCAACAGAGTTGCCTGCATTTGTCTGACACAGTATGCTTGTTAGCAGTCAGTAAGCAGTCGCAGTACGTATTTGTGCACAGTGGACTGTCTGTGGGAGGCTTTGGCTGGAGTCTGTGCAGCAGCTACATCTCCTTGAAGTAGACGTAGGACTCGATGCCGGTGTCGAGCAGGTAGCCGACGCCGTTGAAGACGCAGAGCGCGCCCAGCGCGATGCCCACCTTCTTCTCGGCGCTGACCTCCAGGAACTGGTACTGGTATTCGCTCTGGTAGCGCACCCAGTAGTGCAGCGCCGTCGCGCCCACCGCCACCCACAGGAACGTGCCCGCGAAGTTGAGCAGCGCGTCCTGCAACACACACACACGCACATGCGTGTCCCTAGTCTGGTTTCAATCGGCTGCGGTCTGACGTTTAAGGTCCGACGTCGTCGCCACAAATAGTCTGCAGCCAGCCACCGCATCGCGGTGCCCGCAGCGGTGACAGAAAATCGCTCTCCCGGGGCGTGAGTCGTGCTTGGGTAGCTCAGTTGGTAGAGCACTTGCCCGCGAAAGGCAAAGGTCCCGAGTTCGAGTCTCGGTCCGGCACACAGTTTTAATCTGCCAGGAAGTTTCAGTCTCTAAGTTATTTGTTTGTTCCGTACCTCAATCGGTTAAAACGGAATCTTTATAAGAATCGATTTGTTGCCCGCTTGTCCGTCCATCCGTTCGTCTGTTTAGACCTCTTTTTCTCACGTCAGGTATTAACGAGGAGAGCTCCCCATCGTACTATCGTCAAATTTGGTTGGTTGGTTGTTCGATTTGGGGAAGGGGCCAAACAGCGAGGTCATCGATGCTATCGGATAAGGGAAGGATTGGGAAGGAAGTCGGCCGTGCACTTTCAAAGGAACCATCCCGGCATTCGCCTCAAGCGATTGAGGGAAATCACGGAAAACCTAAATCAGGATGGCCGGACGCGATTTTGAACCCTCGACCTCCAGAATGCGAGTCCAATGCTCAGTGCGCTACCTGGCTCTGTTGTGGTTTAATGGTAAGCTGGCGCACTGGATAGCCTGTCAAAAACTCAACACAGATCAAGCATGAAAACAGGAAGTATGTGTACTGTGTGTGTGGAAAAAGAAGCCGTATAGAAACACTGACCGGTCCAAGTTTAAAATGTGCAGTATTGAACGACTTCGAATGGCGTCGTGGTCATGTGGTCATAGTGTTCGACTGCGAAGGGGGAGATCCATTCTTCTTTTTTTTTTCACAAAATTATGAACTGCCCTTCCCGTCATAGATGTGTCTGTTCGCTGTATTCAAATTTGTGTCTGTATCGTGGTGTAACGTCCTTTCGCAGCAGTGACGTGTAACGAAGGGAACTCCAGACGTACGTACCTCCTATTTGTTCTGCACAAGTACCGCATTTAATGTCTCTTGCGTTCCGTTTTGGAAGTTTTGACTCT
This sequence comes from Schistocerca gregaria, assembly GCF_023897955.1. Lineage (NCBI taxonomy): Eukaryota > Metazoa > Arthropoda > Insecta > Orthoptera > Acrididae > Schistocerca > Schistocerca gregaria. The sequence continues at coordinate 435,062,224 of NC_064921.1, forward strand.
TGAACTGCTTCGTTGTAACACATTTGACAACCTTTATTTGTTGTACATTCATTCTCTGTTGATCCATCATCGACAGTGAACATGAGCTGGTTAAGTAATTATCAGTATCAATGAAATTTTCCAACAACTGTGCAACTGAGATGTTATTTTATTCTATTTTGACGACAACCAGTTTCGGCATTCGACTATGCCATCTTCAGATCCCATAAGCATCTCTGAAAATAAACGATAATGCCATACAGTGCCATATATCCCCGGATTTCGTGAATTCAAACCGTTTCACAAGTGCTTCATTGCTACCAAGTCTTCGAATGAAGTACGTGTGAAACGGTTTGAATTCACGAAATCCACTTATATATGGCACTGTATGGCATTATCGTTTATTTTGAGAGATGCTTATGGCGCCTGTAGATAGCATAGGGGATTGCCGGAACTGGTTGGCATCAAAACAAAATAAAGTGACATGTTAGTTGCACAGCTGATGGAGAATTTCACTGATATTGACAATTTGTTTATTGTTTTCATTTCTGTGATAGCTCTATGGGGCACCTCGCCTGCTCTCAATATTCATCACATTTACTTGCGACCGTAATATATTCAGACCATATGGCTCATATTCTATAACTTATGTATAGTACGGCTATTATCAAAATCACAGAAGGAGAACAGACACGTCAGTGACAGGACGGACAGTTCATAAATATATGAGAAAAAAAGGGCACAGGGGAAGTTTGAACACGGGTGCCTGCTTTGCAGTCGAACGCTGTGTCCACACAACCACGACGTGGTGGTTTTTGCGAGTCGCTGTATGTTGCACATGTTGAGCTTGGAACGCTCGCTGTTTCTACTTTGCTTTTTTTTTTTTTCCACAGTTCAGTGCCACTTCTTCCTGCTTTCATGCTGATCTGTGTCCACTATTTGACGGGCTATACACTGGGCCATCTTAACACTAAAACTCGGGTGGCGAGGGGGGGGGGGGGGGGTGCGATGGGGGAGTTTCCCTTGTTAGTATTAACTGGCCGCTGTTGCGTCTGTTGCGCACGCCAAGGAGGTGGATAGGACGAACCCCATGACGCCTCAGATATCCCTATTAACGTTAGGGGTCCGTTAACTGTTCTTGTTTCTCTCGACAGTCGTTGAAACAAAGTTTAATTAGCTCTACTGAGCAGTCTGTAAATTTTATGAAAAAAATCTACTCGTGTTAATACGAACAGAGGGCTGCAGCTTCGCCGGCCGCGGTGGTCTAGCGGTTCTAGGCGCTCAGTCCGGAACCGCGCGACTACTATGGTCGCACGTTCGAATCCTGCCTCGGGCATGGATGTGTGTGATGTCCTTAGGTTGGTTAGGTTTAAGTAGTTCTAAGTTCTAGGGGACTGATGACCACAGATGTTAAGTCCCATAGTGCTCACAGCCATTTGAACCATTGGACTGTAACTTTTTACATGCGAACAAAACAAATCGAAATTGAGATCGCGTTTATATACTGATCTACGAATTAGCTGTTTTTTCTTGAAACTGATTGATGTTATGAGTAATAGTCTAAGAGGAGGAAACATTATAATAGAATTATGAGCTGTTTCGTATTTATTGCGATGAAAGCAGCGTTTTTGCAACTGTTTTTCCTGAAATAACTGCAACCAGTCGCCTTTGGTTTTGTTCTTCAATTTTTATTACACCATTGCCGGTTTCGAACCGCCTAGCGATTCATCATCAGATGGTACATATTGTACATATTTATTGGTTGTTCACAAGTGTGGGAGTTATGTACAGTTATTGGTTTCCGTTGGCTGGTTGCTGGTGCACACAGTATTCTGGAAAACATAATAAATGTTTTCCAGTGAATCTTAATTTTACTGCACTTTACACACTTAGCCACAGACAACATGTTACATATGCTTTACAAAACACTACGAATAAAAATAGCCTCCACTGTTTACAACTTAAAGTTACTTTCGGACAAGAAGGAGCAAAGAATTCAATCATAAAAATATTTGACCAGAATTCTTGTGAATTAATGGCGCTTTCAGATAAAGGAACATTGCTCTTTGTGTGAACATTTTTTTCGACGATGCAACTGTAGAAAAGGAACTGGCCACTTGGCTCCGAAGGCAGCCGAAAGATGCTGGTTATTCTCGCCTGCTCTTTCATTACTTGACAAATGTCACAATGTAAAGGAAGATTCTGTTGAGCGGTAAAAATGTTTCAGGTCAGTAAGATTATCTAAATTCTATATAGTGAAGTAACTTACTTATTCACCCGCGGTATCGTACGACTGGACAAAATAATGCAGCTCAGCGACGGATAAAATAAGAGCAGTTTCGATTGAGGGCATATGTGAATAACTGGAATACAATTAAATCACTGAAATATCAGTTCAGTCAAATCAATGTCACGAAATCAGATTCTGATGCTACCGTGACTTGGATCAACTAGGAGATCACGATTTCATCCCGAATATTCAGTATGTCTGAATGTGCATGTGTGTGTGTTTGTGTGCGTGTATATGTATGTTGCCGGCAACCACTCTGCTACGAATTAGGCTCACATTTGATTGTTACGAGTAGTGGCGAGTAGTGGAGAACAAGTCTGTTAGTCTTTCTGACTAACCACAAACTACGTATGTCCAGTTTGTGGCATTTTGGGTCAAGAACAAGAGATACCTGGTATGTGAAACCAGGTTATGACTTGGAGTTTTGGTAATTAATGGTGGCCCTGATTGTCGACTGAAACTTACTGTAAGAGCTGCTGTCGTTCATCTCGCAAGCATTGATTAAACACAGGGGGACGCGGAAATAGGACTTCGGTATGGACTACTCTCGGTGTTTAAGACAGGACTAGTGACGTGCTGCTGACGAGTTAAACATGGAAAATGGAAGAAGCAAAACTGACAGGGAAAGCATACATCCCACGGGCCAGGTCACGGATTTTTCTCATATTTCGCATGGTTGTGGTACATACTTAGATGCAACAAACGCTGCTCTAGTATCATGCTCTTTGCCAGCCTTTTCGAGAAATTATTATTCGCAGTTTTCCTAATTAGTTGAACAGTATGCGAGAGCGGTAGACGTCCAGCAGCGGCGTTAGCGCAAGCCTGATAGGACTGCAGGAAGCAAGTCTGCCCTTTCTCGTAATTTTCTTTTCTTTTTTTTTCCTAGTCTTTCACCAAACACTCGTATTGCTAGAACGTATCACGTTTCTTTCAAAACGGCCATTGTGGTAATTTCATGACAATGTATAATCGAGGTACAGTGAGGAATTATGATGAAAGGGATAGTTATTGGCACGTATCGATGGTACATTCATGCACATATCTTTGACCCGTTGAGTGTATGCTTCGCTGATAACAAAAGAAGTACATGACAAAGTTGTGGATTTTTACGTGAAGGGATACTTTTTCGACACAGACCGTGGTCCCACCTGAGGGGGAGTCTGCTAGTACTGTGTGCATTTGCTCACCGTGAGCGTCCTCCTCTGGCCGAGGCAGCTGGCGACGAGCGCGGAGAAGGTGTAGATGAAGAAGCCCACCATCACCCCAGAGGCGACCATCTCGGCGTCAGGGTCCTTCTCGTCGTTGATGTTCCAGCTGCCGCCCACGCCCAGGAAGTCGCCGTTGTTGCCCGAGCGGTACAGGATCAGCGCCACAATGTTCAGCGCCTGCAAACCACGGATGTGAGGTCAGTGCTATCCATGACTGAGTTCACTCAACTGACCTCCTGGTCCGTTAATCTAAAAATGACACTGGCAGTGTTTACGGTTCATGATAAGTGTCTGCTACGAAGAGGTGGCACTAAAATATTTGGGGCTGAAACCTGCGTTCTGTGGCCTTGGTTTTCTCGCCAACACTGAAGGCTAATGCAGATTGATGTGGCTACTCTTACACAGCTGAGCGGAAGTCAGTCTCCAGCGACCACGACGTCGACAAGCCTTCCTTTCAGTTGTTCCTACGCTTCAGGAGTCTCGTGTGAGTTTTACTCTCTTTTCATCAAAACGTATTTCATGAGCATTAGCAGAATTATACACTACTGGCCATTAAAATTCCTACACCACGAACATGACGTGCTACAGATGCGAAATTTAACCGACAGGAAGAAGATGATGTGATATGCAAATGATTAGCTTTCCAGAGCATTCACAATAGGTTGGCGCCGGTGGCGACACCTACAACGTGCTGACGTGAGGAAAGTTTCCAACCGGTTTCTCTTACACAAATAGCAGTGGACGGGCGTTGCCTGGTGAAACGTTGTTATGATTCCTCGTGTAAAGAGGAGAAATATGTACCATCGCCGCGCGGGATTAGCCGAGCGGTCTCAGGCGCTGCAGTCATGGCCTGTGCGGCTGGTCCCTGCGGAGGTTCGAGTCCTCGCTCGGGCATGGGTGTGTGTGTTTGTAGCCGGCCGCGGTGGTCCAGCGGTTCTAGGCACTCAGTCCGGAACCGTGCGACTGCTACGGTCGCAGGTTCGAATCCTGTCTCGGGCATGGATGTGCGTGATGTCCTTAGGTTGGTTAGGTTTAAGTAGTTCTAAGTTCTAGGGGACTGATGACCGCAGATGTTAAGTCCCATAATGCTCAGAGCCATTTGAACCATTTTTTGTGTTTGTTTGTCCTTAGGATAATTTAAGGTAAGTAGTGTGTAAGCTTAGGGACTGATAACATTCGCAGTTAAGTCCCATAGGATTTCACTCACATTTTTTGCGTATCATCACGTTTCCGACTTTGATAAAGGTCAGATTGTAGACTATCGCGTTTGCGGTTTATCGTTTAGCGACATTGCTGCTCGCATTGGTCGAGATCCAATGACTGTTAGCAGAATATGGAATCGGTGGGTTCAGGAGGGTAATACGGAACGCCGTGCTGGATCCCAACGGCCTCGTATCACTAGCAGTCGAGATGACAGGCATCTTATCGGCATGGCTGTCACGGATCGTGCAGCCACGTCTCGATCCATGAGTCAACATATGGGGACGTTTGCAAGACTACCACCATCTGCGCGAACAGTTCGACGAAAATGGTTGCGGTTATCCTTGACGCTGCATCACAGACAGGATGACCTGCGATGGTGTACTCTACGACCAACCTGCGTGCACGAATGGGAAAACGTCATTTTTTCGGATGAATCCAGATTCGGTTCTGTTTACAGAATCATGATGGTCGAATCCGTGTCTGACGACATCGCTGTGAACGCTCACTGGAAGCGTGTATTCGTCATCGCCCGGCGTGATGGTATGGGGTGCCATTGGTTACTCGTCTCGGTCACCTCTTGTTCGCATTGACGGCACTTTGAACAGTGGACGTTGATCCGTGGCTCTACCCGTCATTCGATCCCTGCGAAACCCTATATTTCAGCAGGATAATGGACGACCGCATGTTGCAGGTCCTGTACGGGCCTTTCTGGATACATGAAATGTTCGACTGCTGCCCTGACCAGTACAGTCTCCAGATCTCTCACCAATTGAAAACGTCTGGTCAATGGTGGCCGAGCAACTGGCTCGTCACAATACGCCAGTCACTACTCTTGATGAACTGTGGTATCGTATTGAAGCTGCATGGGCAGCTGTACCTGTACACGCCATCCAAGCTCTGTTTGACTCAACGCCCAGGCGTATCAAGGTCGTTATTACGGCCAGACGTGGTTGTTCTGGGTACTGATATCTCAGGATCTATGCACCCAAATTGCGTGAAAATGTAATCACATGTCAGTTCTAGTATAATATATTCGTTCAATGAATACCTGTTTATTATCTGCATTTCTTCTTGGTGTAGCAATTTTAATCGCCAGTAGTGTAGTTTGGGTGACTAATATATTATAATTGAATTTTTCTATTTCAGGACCCAATCACGTATGATGTGACAGCTATGTCTTAAAATATTTTGTACATCATTAAAAGCAGAGCTACGCCATGAGTACAGGTAGAGCGGTAGAAGTGAATGAATTTTGCAACTTTATACACCGAAGCTGTCTTCTCGTACGCCAATACTTTGGCCTCAGTCAGCACTATTCGTGAAGAGTTTCCTGTTAGACGACTGCGTTTGTGAATCTGTCTCCCACTAAAGACTTAATCTTAAGGAGACAAAATCAAATGAGTAGAGAGGATATTGGCTATCGATTTTTACTCAAACATTTGATTTCAGATTTTTTTATGTCATCTACACACATCTATTTTGGTGGTAGCATATTTGCACTTTTCAGCCACTATTTATTGTAATTAATGGCTAATTTTTTCCGAATCCGCATTCTTCTTGCGTTAATAACCCTAGTCCAACGGAGTCGGCGACAAACGCTCCACCTTCCCACACAACTACTTGCGCTGAATGCTGCCGTGTTACGCCTTTCTATAATACCATGTGTACTCTACGAATTTAAAATATCTCCAAAAGCGACGAAGATAACCTGTGTCAAAACAACGTAGAACTTCCCTTTCTTCTCTCTGAGAAGGACAGCGTTTAACCGTAAATTGTGAATAACAGGCCCTTAAAAATTTTCAACTACGGAAGAAAGAATTTTGTCATCTCTTCCAAATAACACTGTTTACCTCAATCAGATTTCAATGACGCAAGTATCTTTTCGTTCAAGTACACATCCACGTCTTCATATGGTTGTGAAGGAAAAAATATTTTATGCAACGGTTCCATTTTTTGGATCGTATGTACAATTGCTTCTTCTCTTGAAATTAGGAAATTTGAGAAACGTAATTATTGAGAAATGACTGACTAGAGGGCAAAAATATTAATAAAAAAGTATTTGCCATGCTTATATACCTCGGCGTGGGTGACATTCATCAACATTCAAGATACCAGTACAACAAGGAAATCAAACTAAAATTTCTTGATTTGAAAGTTCTTATGAGCTACTTCATAATAATTTCGGTATTTCGCGTAACTTCAGTAGCTTAACTAAACATACTCTCTATTTAAAATTACTGAGCGATTACGTAAGAGAGCAGAAATGCTGTAAACTGATTATCGTTCTGTGAAATAAAATTGTACGAAATTATCTGCCTCTTTTTTTCAAACACTAATTAAAAAAAATCGTTAGGGAGAGTTTCTTCTCCTTCACCGTGAAAATCTGAAACGACGCTATAGTAGAAGAAATACTGAAAAAATTTGATGCCATTACTGTGCCAGAAATTTGTCATCGTCTTCTTGGAACGTCTTTTTCAAAATTGGTGTGAAATGGTTGAGAGAAACCGTAGGCACTCGAGCTGAAGTTGTCACGTGCAACCTTCTGCGGCACGGAAATAATTTGTGTTTCGGCAGAATTTGACTGACATTCCGCGTTTCCCGGTGAACTGTGCTTATCAGCTATCGGAGACATCCAAGCAGCACAGTTTATCTAATCTGTAGTTTATTGCGCTTATCTCGTGTGGCTGTCGAAACAAAAGTGAGTCACGCGACATCGATGCACAGCCAAAGATAGTGACGCTTACACCGTATTGTACAAAACACAGTCAAAATGTGTTTCTGTGTATTTCTTTAGCTTGTTTAGTCTTTCCGTACTGAACAATCTCGAAAAAAATGTTGTTAGTGGTTCATAAGTTTCAAGTAACCAGCAGTCGTGATGATGATTCAGTTTCATGTAACTTCTCAGTGATATGTTGTTAATTTCAAAGAAGAAAGAAGGAAGGAAGATTGGCGTTTAATGTCTCGTCTGCGATGAGATCATTAGAGACGGAGGACGCGTGCGGGTAGAAGAAGGATGCGGAGGAACTATCCCGGAATTGGCATTAAGCGGTTTACGGAAGCCATGAAAACGTAAATCTAAATGGCCGGATCGAGATCTGAACAGTCGTCCTCCCAAGTGAGAGTCCAGTGCCTTACTACAGCGTCGCCTCGCTTAGGCTTTGCTGCGTGTGAAAGAGTATTATCCTTGTAATTAAACTATAAGATTAATTTAATTATAAGAGCTATACGATCACATGTAATACAGGACTTTCCCAATACGTCCAACATGGGGTGATTTTCCAGTGTCGGAGAGCCCTGGCAATGTGACGCTTTAACGCGTCTCACTATGGCAGGACAATTAGAGAAATAAAGAGTTCCCACAGACGCTCACCGGCAGTCCTTCCTGAAAACCGTTTAGGAATGGAAGAGGAAAAGGGGAGTGGGCGATAGTGATTTTCGAAATACATTACGCTCAACACCGTGAGATAGCTTGCCGAGTACGCGGTTATAGAAAACTAAAACGTCTAATGAAATGAGGCGAAAGAGCACTGAAGATGCATAGTATTAAAGGGTGAGGGAGAGAAGTCTGCCCATTTTTTTCTACGAATTATTTACAAGAGATTCGTGCCCCTCGTTTATCCCGCAGAAAGAAAGATTATTGTTAGTAATGGTTTTAAATGCTAAGGAAAGGTCGTCTGTTTCAGAGATAAAAGTGTAAAGTGCCTTTTTCACGTGTAGCCTTAACACACGACAGTCATTTCCAGGAAAGCATTTTGTTACATTGCCGACAGTAAGAGCTCCATGAAGAAATTGCAGAACTAAGCATTGGGAAAATAAAGAAGGGGTTGACCTAAAAGAGAGAGTCTAATAATGTAGGTTGTCTGAATTACAATTGATGCCACACCGTTACCGGATGTTTCACATTTACTCCTACAGTTCTACTGGTCACCCGTGAAATAAAGGCAGATAACACAGAAGCAGCAGCACTAATATTTTATCGCGGAAGGCGTGCAGACCCCCAATATTGTTGCCAATTTCAAGAACAGGCTATTCAGCGCCTTTGAGATTAGAAGGAAGACTTGCACGCGTACGTGACATCAGTTGCGGCAATACCAGAAAAGTCTGTAAAAAGGTTGTCGATGTGCAATAAATGGACGTTTAGATGGAGGTGTGAAGATCGTTGTAGACAGCGGAAACACGGATCGGATATGGATAGTGAAGGAAGTGAGCCGTGTACTTTTCGAAAGAAACATCCCGGTATTTTAGAGAATTCGCGGAAAACCCAGATCTGGACGCCAGACAGGGATGTGAAACTACGGTCCTCCCACATACGAGTCTAATACCATACCCGCTGCACTATCTCGCTCGGTACGGAATCGAGGCGAATTGGTAGTAGAAGAGACATCGACTGAGCAAAATCGCGTAGGCAGGTGTGTTGATACTTGAGTGAAAAACTGCTTGTAGCTGAAACTTTTCATATACTGGACGCTCCGTAACCAGTCGCAAAACTTATGTGTTTCAGTCACGGCGCCTTTCGAAGACTTAGCTTCATCTACAGTTAGCAATCGTGGACTTCAGGTCGTCAGCGTAGCTTCCATTCACACGTCGGCGAAAGATATCCCAATGAAAAACGTGGAATAACAATAAATTAATAATAGGCTTCTTTTGGATACTTGCTGCCGAAATATCTGAAGTTTTGTCCCATTTATGTAGTGTGTTATCGTGATGAAATTAGCAGGTATCTGTAGCAGATGAGCTCAGTTAGAAGTCAAACACTGTTACCTCAAGAGGGCGTTAAGTCTTCGAAGGGGGTCAGGTGCAATAAATGTAAATTTTACCGACTGGTTGCGAAGTGTATTTGTTACGTATAATTTTGTAAGCCGCTATACTGGCACTACATCTCGTTACTTGTTAAGACGCTCGTATACGATACTGCTTCATGTTATTGCTCAGATGAGTGTGTGAAGGTGAAAGATTTGACCCAGTGGTAGCCCAGTCTGTCATCCAAAAGAACACAAACACTATGTCAGTTGTCGGCGGGCATCTCATAATACTTGAAAATGATAATTTAACAATAAAACAAGTTACGCTTTGTGATTATGTAGACTGAGGCACCACTTATAAATTAATACTAACTTACGTAAGTAGAGAGCGGGAACAAATCAGGATTATAAGTTATAAAATCATTAGTATATTTTATAGGAGTTATAAACGGGATTACAATTAGACAAAAACAGAGCTATATTTGTGCGTAATTGTTTGCCAGAGGCATTATCATGGTGAGAAAGAAAACACTTAATCGCAAATTCTTAGCTCATTGTTCGAAGCGCGCTATTACTAACACGGTTTCGACACCACCTTCAGCTACCCAACCGTCCAAAACTAACAATGAGATCGCTAACTTGGAAAAGTAGCCCCAGACACTCGCAGAATGCCAAACAAATTTCACTGCCGCAATTTCACACTCAGGTAAAGATCGCTGTTGAAGAATCCGCCACACTCTCTCTCTCTCTCTCTCTCTCTCTCTCCATCTACATCTACAATCTACATTTATACTCCGCAATACACCCAACGGTGTGTTGCGGAGGGCACTTTACGTGCCACTGTCATTACCTCCCTTTCCTGTTCCAGTCGCGTATGGTTCGCGGGAATAACGACTGCCGAAAAGCCTCCGTGCACGCTCGAATCTCTCTAATTTTACATTCGTGATCTCCTTGGGAGGTATAAGTAGGGGCAAACAATATAATCGATACCTCATCCAGAAACGCACCCTCTCTAAACCTGGACAGCAAGCTACACCGCGATGCAGAGCGCCTCTTTTGCAGAGTCTGACACCTGAGTTTGCTAAACATCTCTGTAACGCTACCACGCTTACTAAATAACCCTGTGACGAAACGCGCCGCTCGGCTTTAGATCTTCTCTATCTCCTCTGTCAATCCGACCTGGTACGGATCCCACGCTGATGAGCAATACTCAAGTATAGGTCGAATGAGTGTTTTGTAAGCCACCTCCTTTGTTGATGGACTAAATTTTCTAAGAACTCTCCCAATGAATCTCAACCTGGCACCCGCCTTACCAACAATTAATTATATATGATCATTCCACTTCAAATCGTTCCGTACGCATACTCCCAGATATTTTACAAAAGTAACTGCTACCAGTGTTTGTTCCGCCATCATATAATCATACAATAGAGGCTCCTTCTTCCTATGTATTCGCAATACATTACATTTGCTATGTTAAGGGTCAGTTGCCACTCCCTGCGCCAAGTGCCTATACGCTGCAGATCTTCCTGCATTTCGCTGTAATTTTCTAATGCTGTAACTTCTCTGTATACTACAGGATCATCCGCGAAAAGCCGCATGGAATTTCCGACACTATCTAATAGGTCATATATATATATATTGTGAAAAGCAATGGTCCCATAACACTCCCCTGTGTCACGCCAGAGGTTACTTTAACGTCTATAGACGTCTCTCCATTGAGAACAACATGCTGTGTTCTGTTTGCTAAAAACTCTTCAATCCGGCCACACAGCTCGTCTGATATTCCGTAGGCTCTTACTTTGTTTGTCAGGCGACAGTGCGGAACTGTATCGAACGCCTTCCGGAAGTCAAGGAAAATGGTATCTACCGAGGAGCCTGTATCTAATATTTTCGTTCTCTCTCTCTCTCTCTCTCCCTCCCTCCCTCCCTCCCTCCCTCCCTCCCTCCCTCCCTCCCTCTCCCGTTGCCACATCCATCATCCCCACATACATATGACAGCTATGTCATAAATCGTCACTCATCTTTCTGTAAAATTTTCTTGCACTGCGCCATCGATCAATGACGTGTATATGGGCAGTGAGCTCTAGGGGACAACATGACTATGAAAACCGAACCATATTGAATCTCCGTGATCATTCAGTCATTGACCTATGAACTGCACGTGCAACGTAAGTCCTCGGCAGCAGCTGCCAATTTTAGCGGTCCGTGTTAACTGTTGTCTTGAGCGGTCAGCAACATATTTGAGGTTATTTTTATACTTCACAACAACTTACACCTTTGGAAAGCAATAAAGCAGCGATTCGTGAAGTCTTGGTAGGTTTCCGGAGGTATGTGGCATCAGATATCTAAGCACACGTCACACAATTCCCATAAATTATGATCGGGAGATCAGTGGGCGTGGAGATGGCGCCTAATAGCATCCGAGATAAGTTCAGTTGGTTTCATATTTGACACATTTGTTGGCCAAGACGCCAACGTGGGTCCGCTATCATGCTTCTCAAGCGACTGTATCACGATGCTGGCCTTGTGCTACGGGCAGTGCTGCTGGAAGATGCCGTTGCCGTTCGGAAGGACATCAAGCATATATGGATGCATGTAGTCCACAGTGACGTTCACGTAGTCCACAGATGTCTGGTGCCTTCTGTTACTACTGCAGATCCCGTGGAAGCCCAGGTGAATATCCTGCATAGCATGATCTGCCCCCACTGGACTGCGACCATGACACTGTGCATGATACGGGCAGCCGTTCACTTGTAGGGCGGAATATTTGTACACGAAGATCAGTCTGGTGTAACAAGAAACGTGGTTCATTCGACAGGGCGACACGTTACCACTGATTCACGGTTCGATCTCTATGATCCAGTGCTCACTGCAATCGTAGTTGACAGCTGTCGTAGTGCTTTCATTAGCGAAAACACCAGCTAGCGATAAACACGAGCACACGTGTCTTCTGTGACTGTGTCTGAAAATACGTTTATGAGAAACTATTTTGTTATATACAAATTAAGAAATCCCTGACGAATTGTGAAATATATAAAAAAGAAAAATTATTAGCCCTGTACCGCATTATGATATCCTAAGAGATACACAGTGCTGTATATGGCCTTAGAAGAAAAAAATTAAGATAATCAGGGAACTGATAGAACAAAAAACGCGTGGTACCAAAACCTAAGGAACTGGTTCGGCAAGCGTGCCAGAGTGCCGTATTGTGGGGCTTTCAACAGCGAAAGCACCAGACTGGTCACCCACGTCTATTAAGTGAATCCAGCACGAGGAGTTAATAACAAGGAAAAACAGTAATTAGAAGAAAGTGGAGGACTAAGTCTGTCTGTACTGTGTAGTAGGAGAACGTGCACTCACTTTTATAATTACTGCTGCACAGTTGCTAAAAAACAATCTTACGTCGTGTAGTGTTTCCTGTAACTTCGGCACTGGGACTTCGAAAGACCCTGTAAACACCACGAAAATATGCCAACTTGTAGCAGAAGTTCCTTTTTGTGTATAGCTGAAAGAGTCCATCAGACAGTAGCTGCTCTCGACTAATAGCATACGATGTCAAGAATTGTCTTTATCTCACCGGTAAGAGGCATACGTACCACAGATAATAATTTGTCATCAACAGGTGTTCGAGACCGTATCACTGAGGCTGTCCAGAAGATAGGCAGAGCTCAATATATCTCTCGAGAGGGTGGTTTGGAATTTTGGTTCATCGAATCTTCAGGTGTCTCCGCACCTCCCCCCCCCCCCCCCCTTCCTCCCAGCCCCCGATCTTCGCTCTTCTCTTCCTCGCTCTTGTATGTCAGTAACGCGTAAGGTTTTCCGCGGGGATAAGTTGACGCACACTACTTAATGTACTAGCCAAAAGTCAACCATATCCTTCCACCATCTCGTTGAGCACTGTTACCGTGTGAGTGTTCCTCTTCGAGATATGTGGAGTGTATTCTTGCGTTATTGAACTGCGTGCAATATAAGAACTTCGTCCTACAGGCTGCTGCTGGTCACAACATCAGAATACAACAAATCATTGCGATCTGTCACTTTGGTGGATGTAAGTCAGTGGGAGTCACAACAGCTGTCTCTGGTTATACAGTGTATCACTGTGCAGACGACGTGAGAAAGCGCGTGAAATAACACCAGAATTTGAAGCAAAATCTGCAGAATACGCTGTTATCTTTCTTTCCATTATTTAGATTATTACCTGCTTATTGTTCATCTTTCTCTGTATGCGGGTGTGCATGAAGAGCTGATCCACCAGTAACAGCGGCTAGACTCAATTGCGAGACTGCGCTTTTACCTTTGCATTCAACTTTCAACGTTTGAGACTTTTTATCAAATCAAGGTTCTTACTTAAGATTCAGCTGACGCTTTTTAGGCAGCCTACAACCTGATCAATCACCATGCGGAAGCGTATCGCTATAAAATTGTTTCCAGCAGGAAGCTGAATTGGTAATATCACGGAGCGCTGTAACTTGATGCAAACACATCAGTCCAGTGCCACGAACGAGGTGTAAATATTGTCGCTAATTTACAAAATTGTTCTCAAGTGGCTCAGTTCCCGTTAAGCCTGGTTTGCGCTGTAGCGAACTGGCAGAGAGCGCCAGCGAATTGCATTTGATCGTGTTTGGTTGATTTGGTTATCGGTTCCTTCGGATTAGGGAAGGAGGGGGAAGGAAGTAGGCCGTGCCCTTTCGAAGGAACCATCCTGCTCTGAAGTGATTTATGGAAATGACGGAAAACTAAATCAGCATGGCTGGACTCGGATTTGAACCGTTGTCCTCCCGAATGCGAGTCCAGTGCGCTAACCACGGCGCCACCTTGCTGGCTATTCGCTAGCGCCTCCTCGTATTCCGCAAGCTGGTTTTTTAACGAACCATCAGAGCAAGTTCTCGTCCTCTACGCTTGGCCGCTGGCAGCACAGAATGCTTTTGTGCGCTGTTTTGCTTGGGAACTACTTTTGTTTCATGAGCGATGGAGTGGCCTGGAGAAAATCTAATGTTTGGAAATATAAGGATATAGATGTCATAGGCTGGGATCCAAGAGATCCGCAGCACAAATTCCGAAGAACAGAAATATGCTTGGTAGAAAACTGCTGAAGCACTCAAAGTTCCAACTGAGGCGTGAGAAAGACGATAAATTCATTAGATGCTTGTATCAGGTGGGAGCGTCTTGAACAAGCACAAGCTTTGATTTATTTTTATTGAAAAAAAGCACAGTATTTTTACATGAAAATAAATAGACGCAAATATGGTTCTGTGATCCTGTTTAAAATTAAAAATATATTAAAGATGTGGTCATTGCCGTTGTTTACTTTCGTTGTAGTTACAGTTACGTGGATTATGTGTATCACTGTCACGTTAGAGATTCTTGATGATACATGAAAATCGTTCAACAGTGTTCGCCCTTTCTGCCGAATAACAAACTACGTACCAGATTTTATCAAATAGCCTGTGTGACAGGTTGCATGTATATTTAACATTTCATTAATCATACTTTTACTGACATTATCTTCCTTATACGTACTTTAATAAAATCCTCGAATTACTTGCCATATGTCACTGGAGATATCAGAAGCTGTTGGAGTTAGAGCGGCTGTTGAAATGCGAACGTAAACATCCCCAGTTGTTAATAACCGAACAGTGAATGATAGCCTTTCTTCGGATTATTTTTAGTCGTCGTTAATTAATGTTCTGCATTTAAATTTCATCTTCAATTGTACTGAGAAGCCAGCAAAAAGTGTCAACTAACACACGTGCCAAGTTTTGCAGTGATGCTAAAAAAAGCTGGAGTTGCATTTTAGTGTGAAGTGCACCATTTTCAAACATTTCGAGCTTACATAGGTTAACACCTCTTATATTGGACCCCTTCGTAAATTGAACTGATCAGTAAAAACGGAGTACGAATAGTAATGGAACCCTCTAGTGCCGTTAAACCGAAGCTTGCACTCTCTTCGTTACGAGGAGGACGTTCCGCAGTATTATACGCGTATGCTGTGCTGTTTCCTTGCTTTTCTTTTAAGTAGCTGCGGTATATAGACTTTCGTCCTTACTTCTAAGCCAACAGATGTGTATACTTCAGATTGGGTAAATTGTACTGTACGCTTTGTAAAAAGTGCGTAGTAGTGACAGCAGTGCCGTATTTCTCATTGTGACTGCTCTCTTTGTTATCCGTGCGTCCTTGATGGAAATAAAAATCGCCTGTTGTCTTATACGGGTATTTTCCTATATTTGGCTGCTTATTTGGAGTGATCCAGCTTAGGAAAATAAATTCAAACCAAACTTGGCGATTTCTAAATAGTACTGAAATCACTTATTACTATGAGTATTGGAACTATACTTCAATTTCGTAATCAATGAAGCTGCTACTAGTCATTATCTTTCTTGTTTTGTAGATAATGTCTAAACCTGGTTAATACGGGATCTGGGCGGAAAGGAATGATGGAAAGAGCCTTGGATGCCTACAGAAATGGTGTGTGGGGTAGAATTGTACAATTCGCTCTTGCATTGCTCCGAAAGCCGCTTTGAAAAGGCGTATTGACGGTGTTAATATTGACGCGGTAGAAAATAGTCTTTTGGAAGAAGTGTTGATCTTCCTGAAAAAGAAGAGAGAGACTTGGTAATTCACCTGTTAACGTTGGAAGAAAGATTTTTTTTTTTGGTCTAACGAGGCGTGATCTTCTACGCCAAGTACCTGAAACAACGGAAGTGAACAACTTACCCCATGGATTCAACCGGGAGTTGAAGATGGATGGTGGCAAGTGGTATTACGAATTTATCTCCCGTCGCCCTGGAATATCACAACGCCAGCCGGTGTTGATAGAAACCTCATAAAATATTGGCACGTAAGGGAAAACATCAAGTTGGTGGGATCACAAGTGGCGAAAGAGGAAGCAACACTACGGCAGTTTGTTGCATGAGTATTGTCTGGATGTTTGTGCCACCCATGTTTGTGTTTCAGAGGCTCCGGTTTAAATTTGAGCTATCTGCAAGAGCTCCTCCAGAAACTTAATTTACATGCTCACAAAGTGGCTAGATCTCAAGTGAAATTTTTGAGCAAGGGTTCGAACGCTTTATAACACTGTTAAACCGACCAAACACATTAAAAGTTTTGCTTTTGGATAGGCACACTTCACAGACTAACCGCAGACTTTCCGCAGCAACTTGGCAAGAGATCACTGGATCATTACGCTGTCACTTCCTGCTCATACTATCCAACGCCTGCAACGTTTGGATGTCGCCTTTTTTAAGCTCTCTGTGTATCAATCTTGTGATACTTGGATGAGAGAAAATGTCCTACGTAGTGTGTTAAGCAATTCCAGATAAATGAAATGCTCGACAATTGATATGGGTTAGCTGCAATAGTTTGCTGTAAACGGGTTCGAAAGGACAGGAGTTAAGCGTGTTAAAAGCAGTGTTTTGGATGATAACGACTTTGCAGCAGCAGCAGAAACTTCAGCCGCGGATTCAACAGAAGATTCTACAGGAATTACAGTAGCTGCGGTTTTTGATGCCACTTCTCATCAATATGGAAAGCTCTCCAAAATCTAAAACCTGCATAAAGGCGAAGCATACATCTCCGTTGTCGAGAAGCAAAGGAGTAAGCAAGAGGAATTGCGTAATGTACTGTTTTACTTCGACTCTATATGAAAACAAGGTGAATAACAAGGGGACGAAGAAGGACTTCGCTGCCTAGGTGATGTCGAAGAATGGCATAGTCACCTGGTTCTGTAAGCTATGTCGGGACGATGAACAAAGGCACACGGTTGAATGTATGAACTTTCGGGAGTGGACACATCAAGACGGTGCTAGAGTGGCACCAAAGAAGAAGAAATATTATTGTGATGAATGTAGTGATATATTTCTTCATCATGGTTCAGTGTACGAAACTGAAGGTCTGTGTAAGACAGTGTATCCAGAAATTGGACTGCTGTAGATTTAAACCAAATACTTTTTTTGAAACTTTATAAATTGTAAATTTAATTAATGTGTTCGCATTGTGTTTCACAATAAATGTGGTTCTAAGTATACATGTTTTCATAATTTGTCACTGTTCAAATTTTTCGTTTAAAATCGCATTGTCCATAGATGGTCAATATAGGCTGCTTTACGCTAGAAATTCAGACATCTAAATTCTTCTTTTCCTACGCCGTTTTGCTTACTTCGTCAAAATCAGTGGCTCACCATGAAAAATATCTGAATATAACAAAAAATGATTCAAATAGATCTGAGCTCTACGGGACTTAACATCTGAGGTCATCAGTCCCATAGCACTTAGAACTACTTAAACCTAACTAACCTAAGGACATCACACACATCCTTGCCCGAGGCAGGATTCGAAACTGCGACCGTAGCGGTCGCGCGGTTCCAGACTGAAGCGCCTAGAACCGCACGGCCACCTCGGCCGGCCTTAATATCACAATTTTGTATTATGGCGGTAACGATTATTAGCTTCAAAACAATAAAGCAACATCAACAGGGTTTCCTCCTGTTGCCTTCCGTTTGCTCCAGGATAAATGCTTGTTCCCAGGTACAAGCTAATGATTCTGAACACTGACGAATCGTCTGCGGATGCTCATTCATTTGTGTTCGTTCTCATTCGGTTCGGTGTATACGCCGCTGGCTGGTGCCTGGCACCTCAGAGTAACGCGGGTTGCCTGCCCTCCACTGTAGGACCCATTGGTCGCTGCGTCGTAACAGCGTTATGCATTACGTGCTAAATAATTTGAGAGGGGACTTTACGGGTCATGTCATCACATTCTTCCGACCTGAAGAGGCAACTTGTAGGATGCAGTATACGTCTGCAATCATTTTCCGTTATGTGCTGGCAAGCACTGCGGATGTATAAGATTTATTTGGTTGCGTAACTTGATTGGGATGAAAGTTGTGACGTATATTAGATCTGTTTACTTGCACGGGACCATTCTTTCTGTGTACGTATAACAGCTTGACTGCTGGTGGCAGTCGACCATTGTCAACTTGTTTGGAGCGTTGGAAGAGATTCTTTGAAGTGTATACACCTATTGTTGGGAATTATTTTTGTTAAATGCATTGGAATTAGAGCAGGCTCATTCTGGCCAAGGCTGTTACATTAATTTCGCTACATTTTTTCTTGCAGGGGCCGTGTTTTAATTTACTAGCTGTCTTTATTGCATGTTTTTCTCCTTCATATGCACCGAGGTGGATTTGGAATCACAGTTTGTCTTCCCTCTGCTCCATTCACTGATGTACGACAAAAATGTTATACATTTCCTCAAGAAATGACGCACTAGATTTCGTACTCGAAAATAAATTACTATAAGAGGAGATAACACATTTATAATCACTGTAACCTAAAAGAAGTATTCAACAGTTCGAATACTTTATGGAAAGTTTCGTCGGCACTTGCAGGCGTGTTTTGCACTGTACCAAATCGTCTGTTCTCATTTCATGACAACTAATCATTTTATTGTTACTAAATGTGAGTATAGTGAGCCAATGTGACTACTGGTTGTTATTTTGAAAATTAGGTAAATTAATTAGGGAAACTAAATAGGGAAGCTTACAGATAAAAGAACAAAGTAAAGCTTTTAATACTTAAAAGATGTTCTCCCTTAAAAGCGTACTCATGCGCAACTACCCTGACCGCACTGCAAATGGAAGAACTTATTCTTCAGATTCATTACACTTTATTTTCTAATCATTCTTAGCGTAGACGCTGTAAACATTTTCGAATAAAGCGAAACACCTCTGTTGAAAGTGTTTCGCAGTTTGCAGTTCGTTTAAGACGGATGAAGGTGAAGTAAAATTATTTATAACGGCTGCTGTGGAAAGTTGTTTTTAACGGCTGAACCGTTAAAAGATATTTAAGGCAGCCCACATGAAATAACGGCAGATAACAATCGCAGCAAAATGTTAGCGGTCTTGGCTAGACTTGGCTACGATGTGAAGACGAACAGATACTCAGTTACTGGTTTCATTGATTTTAGTATGTATCAGCAAAGTATGGAGCGGTGGGATGCGGGGGTACGGCATGTACTGGCCGTCTGCAGGCTACGGTTCTGTAGCAGCGTCCAGTGCTGTGATGACTTTGTTCCAGAAGTTGAATACATTATTTCACCTTGTTTCTCTGCTACTACTGAAATTTCGAGAGAGTGCTTTCCAGGAAAAGTCGGTCAACACATTACTTCGTCCCACATACGTCTCATGGGATGACCGCGACGAGAAAATTAGAGAAATTAGCGCGAATGCAGAGGCTTACGAACAATCATTCTTACCGCGCGCCATTCGCGAATGGATCAGGGAAAGGGGAGATGAGTAAATACACTCCTGGAAATGGAAAAAAGAACACATTGACACCGGTGTGTCAGACCCACCATACTTGCTCCGGACACTGCGAGAGGGCTGTACAAGCAATGATCACACGCACGGTACAGCGGACACACCAGGAACCGCGGTGTTGGACGTCGAATGGCGCTAGCTGCGCAGCATTTGTGCACCGCCGCCGTCAGTGTCAGCCAGTTTGCCGTGGCATACGGACCTCCATCGCAGTCTTTAACACTGGTAGCATGCCGCGACAGCGTGAACGTGAACCGTATGTGCAGTTGACGGACTTTGAGCGAGGACGTATAGTGGGCATGCGGGAGGCCGGGTGGACGTACCGCCGAATTGCTCAACACGTGGGGCGTGAGGTCTCCACAGTACATCGATGATGTCGCCAGTGGTCGGCGGAAGGTGCACGTGCCCGTCGACCTGGGACCGGACCGCAGCGACGCACGGATGCACGCCAAGACCGTAGGATCCTACGCAGTGCCGTAGGGGACCGCACCGCCACTTCCCAGCAAATTAGGGACACTGTTGCTCCTGGGGTATCGGCGAGGACCATTCGCAAACGTCTCCATGAAGCTGGGCTACGGTCCCGCTCACGCTCCAACATCGTTCAGCCCGCCTCCAGTGGTGTCGCGACAGGCGTGAATGGAGGGACGAATGGAGACGTGTCGTCTTCAGCGATGAGAGTCGCTTCTGCCTTGGTGCCAATGACGGTCGTATGCGTGTTTGGCGCCGTGCAGGTGAGCGCCACAATCAGGACTGCATACGACCGAGGCACACAGGGCCAACACCTGGCATCATGGTGTGTGGAGCGATCTCCTACACTGGCCGTACACCTCTGGTGATCGTCGAGGGGACACTGAATAGTGCACGGTACATCCAAACCGTCATCGAACCCATCGTTCTACCATTCCTAGACCGGCAAGGGAACTTGCTGTTCCAACATGACAATGCACGTCCGCATGTATCCCGTGCCACCCAACGTGCTCTAGAAGGTGTAAGTCAACTACCCTGGCCAGCAAGATCTCCGGATCTGTCCCCCATTGAGCATGTTTGGGACTGGATGAAGCGTCGTCTCACGCGGTCTGCACGTCCAGCACGAACGCTGGTCCAACTGAGGTGCCAGGTGGAAATGGCATGGCAAGCCGTTCCACAGGACTACATCCAGCATCTCTACGATCGTCTCCATGGGAGAATAGCAGCCTGCATTGCTGCGAAAGGTGGATATGCACTGTACTAGTGCCGACATTGTGCATGCTCTGTTGCCTGTGTCTATGTGCCTGTGGTTCTGTCAGTGTGATCATGTGATGTATCTGACCCCAGGAATGTGTCAATAAAGTTTCCCCTTCCTGGGACAATGAATTCACGGTGTTCTTATTTCAATTTCCACGAGTGTAGTACCAGTTCCGCCTTACATTGCCAGTTGGTTTCCGGAGTATTGAGTAGATGTTATCCACAAATCATGATACGCGTCAGACGTGGCAAATGGCGGTTTTTTAATTATCACTTGCGTATCCTCCGCCAGCCATGAATTTTACGATTGTCTTTCTCCTGGCGCTCTTTCAAGTTTAATCAACGAGCGATTTGGCGCTGTGTTTAAGGTAGTGCAGATGCATTCGAGATTCAGACCCCTGTCTGACCATGAACAAAATGATCAATCTAGCCAGTTGCGATTGTAAACTAGCAGTGCTGACAACAAGAGACAATAAGACCATATCATACGCTATCCTAAGCGCGGTCATGGGATACTGCGCGAGTGTTAGGGCAGACTGACTCCTACTCGTAACACCAGCACGGGTAGTCAACACGGCGCAACGAGGAATACTCCTTCGGCTGACGGAAGCTTTTGGTTCTGCGTCTGCTGAGGCGTTGGAATGTCCATTCGATCTCCAGATACAGGAAAAAAGCTGCTCTATACTGACTTAAGAAAGAGCAATATTGTGAACTGCTGAATGTAATTGGAATATGGGCTACAAGCAAGCAGTAAATTCGTGACCAGATCTTCCACCTGTGTCAAGAACGACTAGTTGATGGCCAAACAGCGAGGCGCACCCATGGTTTTCCCCTAAATATAAAACAGACTGGGAATGAGGCCCCTGAATCCATTAAGAGGTCTTCACATTTCTTGATGGGTTACGGGCATTACGCCACCAGCTGGCATCGAACTGGTCGAAGGAATACCTCCGAAAGTACCTGTGGTGAAGGCTCTCCGGAACATACTATATCGGCACGTCTGCTGTATGCCGATGTTGCAGATCGGCAGGAACTGAATCCGAACGGAAGACTGGACATCTACAAGATACCGCGATGTAATACAGAATATCAGATCCTGGACAATACTGCCGAAACTATTTCAAGGAAGGTTTGGGTAGCGTGTTACGTCGAGACGCAGCGAAGACAGCCGTAATCAACAGTTGCCAAAGGCGAACAGCCAACAGCACATGCACGGCGATAGTACCACCACCACTACCACCACCACCACCACCACCACTACCACCACAGTGTATACGCAGCTGTGGGCCGTGTCTCGCCATCTGAGGAATACAACCGCGTTGCCTGGGCCGGCATGTGGCTGCACTTTCACCTGCAGCAGCCATGCTCCCTCGGAACAGGTGAGTCGCACCCTGCAACCAGGAAGCCGATAGACAACGATAAGGGGCAGATGCAATCTCAACGTTTTCTGCAGTCCCAAGGAGCCGTCTACAAGTCGTCAGACGCGTCTTCCTTAATTTCTTCTTCAGTAAACGGAGAACCTTAAAGAAATTATTATCAATTCTGAGAAATTTTTGAATAGGATTTCAAAACCGGGTAGACTTGCTGATGAATAAGTCTTTATTAACTACCTGTTTCGTACATCTAATCCTCATCAGGTATTATAAAAGTACTTAGAGCAGTGGGTATCGCAACGTTCTTACTGTGACGTCGCCGGCCGTGGTGGTCTCGCGGTTCTAGGCGCTCAGTCCGGAACCGCGCGACTGCTACGGTCGCAGGTTCGAATCCTGCCTCGGGCATGGATGTGTGTGTTGTCCTTAGGTTAGTTAGGTTTAAGTAGTTCTAAGTTCTAGGGGACTGATGACCACAGACGTTAAGTCCCATAGTGCTCAGAGCCATTTGAACCATTTACTGTGACGTCAGATTAAGTACAGACGACCATGTCTCACTACCGACAGTAGTAAAATGCAATACACAGTGCAGAGTGCACACCACTCAGAAGTGAGAAATCTTATTATGACTGTTTTCGTTGACTAATTAAGTATACCTGTAGTACCGTAGTGCATTTTACTGTTGACTGTATAAAACATTTTGATACTGGCTGCAGTGACGCAAGGTAGGCTTTATTTTGTTTGATGCAACAGTACGAAATCTGAAATGCTGTAAATAATTTTATGATGTCTGAGTATGGTCGAAACAAGCAAGTTCATAAAGAATTATTTTATCTGCAGGCCTTGACGGGTCTGGTTCGGGAATACGACTTTCTTTGAAATGTCTACGGGCTGTGGGGCACCACCTGCACTATATATTCTCACGATGTCGGAAACCAGTCGATGTAAGGTACTTACGCAACCATTCCAGTGTCTAAGATACTCTTATGACAATTTATTAGCGACGCGCTTAGAGTCACTAGTGCTCAGCGTCAGGCATGAAGGGTCGCAAACAACTTAAATATTAGAAGTTCATAACCACTTAAATATTAGAAGTTCATAGGTTTTCGCGGCCAGTGTCAACGCCGACGTTTCGGCTGAATTTACAGGACGCTTCTTCAGAACAACTAACTGGTTGATTCTGATAAAGCTGCCGATTCACTGTTGCTTACGCACCAACTGCCAGAGTAGCATGGGCAATATCATGTAGTACAGCCTTCCCTCCTCACAAATCTTTACTTCGAACTGCCCAATCGCATCCCAGAATGTGACGTCGTTAGCCATCTGGCAACCATGTACCATCAGAGCCCAGCAGCTAGTCGCTGTGAAGAGGACCGCTGTGAAGTTAGTCGATACTCTGGCATTTTAATTATTTGAGGTTTTCATAATGACGCGGCATTTTATTCAAGGTCACTTAAACATTATTTGTACTACTTATAGCAATAACTAGACTGACGCTATTTCTTGAGTTGTTAGGGTCTTTATTATGTCCATGGCATATGCCTTCCGCATGCATGTCCGTTGGTTGCTGCCGTGGTGTATCAGGCCTCGTTTGTGTAGCCCTATTTTTTTTTAAATTTTGCGGTCGCTTTTAACTTTCCACATTGTTTTTTTTTTAAGTGAGTGTAACACAAAACATTGTGCTGATATTTAACAACGACATATATATGTTTCCCTTATATACGATTAACACGTTATATTTGCACAAGTATCACATTATGAAGAAGTGGTTCAGATGGCTCTGAGCACTATGGGACTAAACATCTGAGGTCGTCAGTCCCCTAGAACTTGGAACTACTTAAACCTAACTAACCTAAGGACATCACTCACATCCATGCCCGAGTCAGCATTCGAATCTGCGATCGTAGCAGTCGCGCGGTTCCGCACTGAAGCGCCTAGAACCGCTCGGCCGCCACGGGCGGCACATTATGAAGACAAGATGACCGCAGTGCCTGATGATGAACACTAATGGCTGGAAACGCGTAGCCGATAAATTAATTTCGTAACATTAATAATCTTAAACATTTAGACTGGTTGTGATACATGCATGTATCTTTTATTATAACTCAGACACAGAAAAGTTATTTACCAACATGGTTAATGGTTACACAAGGAACTTTCTGCAATCGGAAAACGGTTTGATCGTTAAAGAAATAAGTTCGGTCGACTAGGTGGAATAAAATAAGACTACGTGCCGGGTGCTGGAGAGACTATAAGTGTTCTCTAGAAACAGCAGAGGTGCCGGAGACGGCAAGTGAGACAGGAGGCGCGTGCGGCGTGCTCGGTGTGGCGCGAACACTCACCAGCTTGAGCACCTTGATGACCACCGACACAATGAAGAAGAGGTCCATGGCTGCGTCCGCGGCTGCCTCGGCTCACAATGGCGACACCTGGCACCTGCCGGCCGCGCCCGCTGCTCGCCTCGTCTGATAGCGCCGATAACGGACGGGCGGCCTGATAGCGGACTCCTCTAGCGCAGCCGGCCCGCGATTCGGAAGTGCGCCTCGTAAACTCACCGACGGGCGTATCAGGGGACCGTCCCTCTGCTTGTTAGCACCACATACAAGCTGAAGCCGTAGCGTGCTGCCACGTTAACGCGAGAAAGAAAAATGGTTAGGAAATTTAGCAAGTGCAGGCATCGTCTCCACAGCTGTATGGGACACAACGGCCGATCTAAACCGACGGGGAAAAAATCACAGCACCAACAATGAGTTGTGCGACATAAACGAAAGTTGGTAGGCGTGTTTCTACAGCTGAAAGATGATGCCTACTCAAATTTTGCGCCAGTCGCATAAGAGTGGTGCTAGTACTGTCGCAATGAGAATGCAAATCAGGTTTGCTTTAAATACGCGCTGTAACGGTCGTTAGCGTTGGTTACCTTTTGATTGGACATGGTGAGCTGACGTTAGTCAAGTATGCCTTTAAGGAGACAAAGACGCCATTATCAACACTTCACTGAGTTTGAACGAGGTTGCGTAGCAGAGCTACGAGAAGATGGATGTTTCTTTTTTGACATTGCAGAAAGACTTGGCAGGAATGCAGACACCGTAAATGATTGCTGACAGCTGTAGAGAGAAAATTTCACTCTAGAAACAACCCCAAGGCTGTGGCTAAGACATGTCTCCGCAATATCCTTTCTTCCAGGAGTGCTAGTTCTGCAAGGTTCGCAGGAGAGCTTCTGTGAAGTTTGGAAGGTAGTAGAGGAGATCCTGGCGGAATTAAAGTTGTGAGGACGGGGCGTGAGTCGTGCTTGGGTATCTCAGTTGGTAGAGCACTTGCCCGCGAAAGGCATAGGTCCCGAGTTCGAGACTCGGTCCGGCACACAGTTTTAATCCTCCAGGAAGCTTCAAGAGAATGTACTGTTGCAAGAAGATCAGGCTCCGGACGCCCACGTGGCACTACTGAGAGGGAAGATCACGTGGTCGGCGTAGTGCCCTGGCGTTGCGTACTGCATCTGCAGTAGCAATTCGGCACCACGGTGACACAACAAACTGTGACAAATTCGGTTACTTCAAGCAAAGTTCCGAACCATATGGCCTGTACGAGCGTTCCATTGACTGCAACCCACCGCCATTTGCGACTCGGTTGTCTCAATCGAGAGCTCTTTGGAGGGTGTCGTGCAGATCTCTTGTGGTTTCTGATAAAAGCTAGTTCCGTTCTGTGCCACTGATGGCCGTGTGTTGGTTAGATGGAGGCCAAGGAAGGGCCTGCAACCAACCTGTCTGCTTGCTAGACACACTGGACCTACACCTGGAGTTACGTCTGGGGTGCGATTTCGTATGATGGCAGGAGCTCTCTTGTGGTTATCCCACGCGCCGTAACGGCAAATTTGTACGTCAGTCTGGTGATTCGAGCTGTTGTGCTGCCATTAATAACAACATTCCAGGGGTGTTTTCCAACAGGATAACGCTCGCCCTTATACCGTTGTAATAAACCAAAATGCTCTACAGAGTGTCGACATCTTGCCTTGGCCTGCTCGAACACCGGACCTGTCTCCATTCGTGCACGTATTGAACATCGTCGGAGGACAACTGCAGCATTAACCATCTCTGTATTGGCCGACCAAGTGCAACAGGCATGGAACTCTATCCTACAAACTGACGTCCGGCACCTGTACAGCGCAGTATATGCACGTTTGCATGCTTGCATTCAACATTCTGCCGGTTATATACACTCCTGGAAATGGAAAAAAGAACACATTGACACCGGTGTGTCAGACCCACCATACTTGCTCCGGACACTGCGAGAGGGCTGTACAAGCAATGATCACACGCACTGCACAGCGGACACACCAGGAACCGCGGTGCTGGCTGTCGAATGGCCCTAGCTGCGCAGCATTTGTGCACCGCCGCCGTCAGTGTCAGCCAGTTTGCCGTGGCATACGGAGCTCCATCGCAGTCTTTAACACTGGTAGCATGCCGCGACAGCGTGAACGTGAACCGTATGTGCAGTTGACGGACTTTGAGCGAGGGCGTATAGTGGGCATGCGGAAGGCCGGGTGGACGTACCACCGAATTGCTCAACACGTGGGGCGTGAGATCTCCACAGTACATCGATGTTGTAGCCAGTGGTCGGCGGAAGGTGCACGTTCCCGTCGACCTGGGACCAGACCTCAGCGACGCACGGTTGCACGCCAAGACCGTAGGATCCTACGCAGTGCCGTAGGGGACCGCACCGCCACTTCCCAGCAAATGAGGGACACTGTTGCTCCTGGGGTATCGGCGAGGACCATTCGCAACCGTCTCCATGAAGCTGGGCTACGGTCCCGCACACCGTTAGGCCGTCTTCCGCTCACGCCCCAACATTGTGCATTCCGCCTCCAGTGGTGTCGCGACAGGCGTGAATGGAGGGACGAATGGAGACGTGTCGTCTTCAGCGATGAGAGTCGCTTCTGCCTTGGTGCCAATGATGGTCGTATGCGTGTTTGGCGCCGTGCAGGTGAGCGCCACAATCAGGACTGCATACGACCGAGGCACACAGGGCCAACACCCGGCATCAGGGTGTGGGGAGAGATCTCCTACACTGGCCGTACACCTCTGGTGATCGTCGAGGGGACACTGAATAGTGCACGGTACATCCAAACCGTCATCGAACCCATCGTTCTACCATTCCTAGACCGGCAAGGGAACTTGCTGTTCCAACAGGACAGTGCACATCCGCATGTATCCCGTGCCACCCAACGTGCTCTAGAAGGTGTAAGTCAACTACCCTGGCCAGCAAGATCTCCGGATCTGTCCCCCATTGAGCATGTTTGGGACTGGATGAAGCGTCGTCTCACGCGGTCTGCACGTCCAGCACGAACGCTGGTCCAACTGAGGCGCCAGGTGGAAATGGCATGGCAAGCCGTTCCACAGGACTACATCCAGCATCTCTACGATCGTCTCCATGGGAGAATAGCAGCCTGCATTGCTGCGAAAGGTGGATATACACTGTACTAGTTCCGACATTGAGCATGCTCTGTTCCCTGTGTCTATGTGCCTGTGGTTCTGTCAGTGTGATCATGTGATGTATCTGACCCCAGGAATGTGTCAATAAAGTTTCCCCTTCCTGGGACAATGAATTCACGGTGTTCTTATTTCAATTCCCAGGAGTGTAGTTTATTAGTGTATCAGCACCTGTGGTCTTGCGGTGTTAATCACTCAAATATCGTACCTAGACAAATGTATTCCCGAAATTTCATTAGTATACATTTGGTGTTGCGACTTCTTTCTGTCAGGGTATTTATTGTACAGATAAAGCGCCACAGGTCGCTTGTTTTATTCGAATAGTCCAGTTTGTTGGACGGGAGGGCAGTCACAGATATTCATAACCATTGTGGCTATGCAATAGCCGTATTTTTTTTTTTTTGATTCGTCATTTTTAAATTGTTTTTTTTTTTCTTCTTAAATTTATGTGTTCCGTGTCATACAGGGTGCGAGAAAGCAATTTGACCTGAAGTGTTGGGCAGAAAGACAACATCAAACTTAGGAATATGAGTATAGGAACTTTGGGTCGCAGCTCGCATTTACGACGCTGCGTCAGCATCAACTCCGGTTGTGTGACGCTCGTCCAGTCTGCAACTTCTTTTAGTTTGGCAGTCGTAAACAAACTGCACACTACTCGCTGTCGCTAGGTGGGACTCGAGGGCATTGCAGGACGTTGGTTGTAAATGCCCTTTCATAGTATTCGGTAGGTACAGTAGTCCGACTAGAGCAAGTACAAATGAGTGAGTGAGTGTTGCGAAGCAGCAACATAGAATGTGGTTTCACATGGAATACGGTCAGTGGCATGCACTTGGCCTATGGCGCTGCTGACGACAATGCAGGCCGCCTCAGAAAAAATGCGTTTGTGTCTATTGACAGACGTATGAAAGCGGCAGGATCTTTGCAGGCTAATATGCATGATATGGGAAAGAGGCACTCTGTTCGTACCGTTGATTTTGACGAAGATGTGTTACATCACATAGAGCCAGGTCCAGTGGCAGGTAGTCGCTCACGACGTCTGGAATGTCGCTCATGAGATTGGTCTACATGATTTCCAGCGGGAAAAGGTCCGGAAGGCTTCCACGCTCGTCTGGAATTTGTTGACAGGTTCCTGCAACGAGTAGGACGACAGTCGCTTTTTCCTGAACGTGTGTTGTTTACAGACGTGAAGGCATTTAAAATTCACACAGCAGACACGTTTGGGCCGTACAGAATCCACTTGCAGCGTACGCCCAAGGTCATCAAGGGCGATTAGCTGTGAACATGTGGGCGGGAGTTGTGAGTGACACGCTCAGATGTACTTCGTTTTTTTGCTGCGTGTATTGCCTGCATTCCTGGAGGATGTACCGCTTGTAGTTAGGCAGACCTTTGCTTCCAACGTGACGGCGTAGTTCTACATTTTGCACGTGCTGTCCAAGATCACCTAGACAGGATATTTGGCGACAGATGGATCGGACACGGTGGACCAACTCGGAGACTTTCAAGTTCGTCAGACTTCACATCGCTGTTTTTTTTTTTTTTCCTCTGGGGTACCATGCAAGCCAGCGTGTATGAAACAACAGTTGAGGATGAACAGAACGTTGTGGCTCGCATCATGACAGCAGCAGAAGTGATTCAGTCTACTTACTACCGGTGAATTTCAGAGAACCTCCCAATCCCTCCAATTCCTGCATCGCCGTTATGTTCTGTGATACAGTGATCAGTTTGAACATTTGCTACGACGTACTCATTTTAATTAAATGGTGGCAAGTCTGTGTATAAGAGCATAATCGTTTTTCTTTACTTCGACTTTCTTAGGAAATGCGATTGTTTTCATTTCTGACAATGTGCTGTTTGGTACGTCAGCTGAATGCGATACACTATATGTAACGCTTTGTGTTTTTCTTGTACTCTTAATGACTATTAGTTAGTCCGGAAAACTTTTTTATGTATGCATTTTCTGTGAATTACTTTTCATTTTGAGTAATGTCAGATTTAAATTACGTTCATATACCGGCGAAAATACGCAACTGCGACTTCTAGTTTCTATACTGAAATTCCTTCGTTTGATGCTGTCTTTCTGCAATATGATTTTGGTCACATTGTTTTTCCGCACCCTGTGTATCGTACCTATGCTAATGTATACACTGCCTGGCAAAGATAATGAAGCACCCGAAACGGGAGGAGGAAACACAATGGATCTTCGGTGATTAAGAGGGTATGTGGAGCTATTTCATTGATTACAGAATTCAGTCAAATTTACAAAGAACTTGGCAGTTTGAGCCCATTTACCAGAACGCCATTGCACCACTTCTATCCTGGATGAAGGCACTGATTCGGTCGGGAAGAGTGTCGTAAAGCTGTTGCATCATGTCCTGACGCAACACAAGTGCTGTAACTGGCCCTTGATACACTGCACACTGGCTCTGGGAAGGAATTGACGACGTCTGAGCTAGTTCTAAACATGTTCTGTGAGGGGCTGATCTGGGACTCTCCTTCGCCACGGGGATACCTCAGTATAACACAGACAGTTCATAGACACACGTGCCACATGTGGACAAGCTTTGTCTTACTGAAAAGAAGCCGCCATTATGTTGGTGCGTGAGAGGCAACACACGAGGACGCAGGATGTCCGTGACGTAACGTTGTGCCGTCAGAGTCCCTCCAGTCACTACCAGCCGTGACTTGAAGTCATACCTCTCGGGTCCCCAGTGGGTACCCACATCATGACGCCAGCAGTAACACTGATGTGCCTCTTCAGACGATGGAAGAATGGGACCTCTCCCCAGATTCCTCCATACTCGCAGACGACGGTCATCCAGGAAAGTGCAGAGCCGCAGTTCATTACTGAACACATTGCGATACCAGTCATCGGCAGTCCACGCTTCCCTGTCACGGCATCATGCCAAACGCAGCCGTTTGTGTTGTGCTGTTAACCCCAGCGTGCGCCTGGGACGGTGATTCCCTAGTCCGGCTGCTGTTTGTCTCCGACCAGTCGCACGGGATAACACAGAACGTTGCAGGGAGCCCGTTACAGGTTCTCGGATGGCAGGCGCAGATGTTAAGGGGTTTACTGTGTGTTTATTGCACAATAGGTACTATTCACTTACGGAAGGTCAGACTTGGTTGACCGCAACCTTCACGACTAGTATGCCTGTTTTCACGTTCCTATGCTGTCGGAACATCGGACCAGTATCACCTGCGAATTCCCCATAAATTTTTACGATTCGACTAGCGGGCCAATGGGTGTCCACATTGAAGTGCCCGCCGATTTTGTCTACATGTACGTAGTTGCAGTAGCATGTGGCCATGTCCTCTGGGTTCTTCGTATTTTATCTGTCTTTATTGTACACACAAATATTCTATTGTGTAAGTACTATGTCCAGAAAAATGAAAATGAATATAAAATCAGAGGAATGTGGAGGAGAAGATGGTTGAAAGAGAGCCGAAAAGAGAGAGTAATGGAGTTTGTCAGCCTGGTTTGTGGCAGGATGTGCAAAAGGCTCGAAAATTTATAGCAAAGGGCATCGTTAATCAACCACCGGTGTGGAATGTGGATTTAAGGGAAGGCAGGGCTTGAGTTGCAGGGTTTAGAGGTGACTGATGCAGATCGGGATTAAGGAGTGCTCCACTCATTCAGAGAAGCGTCCTTCACATAAATAATGCTCTGAAGGGGTGAATGTACGAGGTAATTTCGTGATGATGTTTTAAACTTTCAGGGATGATGGAGAAGGGAAAATGTATGAATTTGAGGTAACAGAGCCTGGTCCGGAAATGACCGAGTCGAAAACTATAAGCGAAAATCATTCTGAAACCTCTGACAGTCGTATAAACGTACCGGTACTGTTGTTACTAACGTTAAGGTAGGCAGCTTTCAGAGGTGGTAGTATGGACCAGAAGAAGAAAAAATGTCTATTAAACAAGGGCTCTAAAACAGCATACCTCACGAGCTATGAGCACTTGTTCAATAGAAGAGATGCGTTTCACAGTAGAGAAGTTGAACAAGTGCTCATAGCTCTTTACGTATGCACTTTAGAGCCTTTTTACTAGGAAATTTTTCTTGTTTAGACCATACGAGCGTACTACATCTGAAAGTTGTCTACCCGTCCCCGAACCATTATACCTGAAAATTTCTACCATCATCACGGAATCGCCCTGTATAGTGACATATTGAGGGCGTAGTACATCTACACTCCTGGAAATTGAAATAAGAACACCGTGAATTCATTGTCCCAGGAAGGGGAGACTTTATTGACACATTCCTGGGGTCAGATACATCACATGATCACACTCACAGAACCACAGGCACATAGACACAGGCAACAGAGCATGCACAATGTCGGCACTAGTACAGTGTATATCCACCTTTCGCAGCAATGCAGGCTGCTATTCTCCCATGGAGACGATCGTAGAGATGCTGGATGTAGTCCTGTGGAACGGCTTGCCATGCCATTTCCACCTGGCACCTCAGTTGGACCAGCGTTCGTGCTGGACGTGCAGACCGCGTGAGACGACGCTTCATTCAGTCCCAAACATGCTCAAAGGGGGACAGATCCGGAGATCTTGCTGGCCAGGGTAGTTGACTTACACCTTCTAGAGCACGTTGGGTGGCACGGGATACATGCGGACGTGCATTGTCCTGTTGGAACAGCAAGTGTCTTGCCGGTCTAGGAATGGTAGAACGATGGGTTCGATGACGGTTTGGATGTACCGTGCACTATTCAGTGTCCCCTCGACGATCACCAGAGGTGTACGGCCAGTGTAGGAGATCGCTCCCCACACCATGATGCCGGGTGTTGGCCCTGTGTGCCTCGGTCGTATGCAGTCCTGATTGTGGCGCTCACCTGCACGGCGCAAAACACGCATACGACCATCATTGGCACCAAGGCAGAAGCGACTCTCATCGCTGAAGACGACACGTCTCCATTCGTCCCTCCATTCACGCCTGTCGCGACACCACTGGAGGCGGGCTGCACGATGTTGGGGCGTGAGATGAAGACGGCCTAACGGTGTGCGGGACCGTAGCCCAGCTTCATGGAGACGGTTGCGAATGGTCCTCGCCGATACCCCAGGAGCAACAGTGTGTCCCTCATTTGCTGGGAAGTGGCGGTGCGGTCCCCTACGGCACTGCGTAGGATCCTACGGTCTTGGCGTGCATCCGTGTGTCGCTGCGGTCCGGTCCCAGGTCGACGGGCACGTGCACCTTCCGCCGACCACTGGTGACAACATCCATGTACTGTGGAAACCTCACGCCCCACGTGTTGAGCGATTCGGCGGTACGTCCACCCGGCCTCCCGCATGCCCACTATACGCCCTCACTCAAAGTCCGTCAACTGCACATACGGTTCACGTCCATGCTGTCGCGGCATGCTACCAGTGTTAAAGACTGCGATGGAGCTCCGTATGCCACGGCAAACTGGCTGACACTGACGGCGGCGGTGCACAAATGCTGCGCAACTAGCGCCATTCGACGTCCAACACCGCGGTTCCTGGTATGTCCGCTGTGCCGTGCGTGTGATCATTGCTTGTACAGCCCTCTCGCAGTGTCCGGAGCAAGTATGGTGGGTCTGACACACCGGTGTCAATGTGTTCTTTTTTCCATTTCCAGGAGTGTAATTCGTTTTGGTTACTAATTAGTAAGAGGCCGATAAATTTTTCAAATAAAATTTGAGGGTGCTTTCGTATATGAGTGAAAGTGGTATCTGTGAGCATTTACTTTACACCCCATCAGAACATCGCACCATAGTCTATTCCTCATATAATGGGTTTCCAGAAATGGTTATATTCCACCAATCCGCCAGTCATTTACCCACCTCAATAATACTGACGACAAATCACGTAATATTTCGAAAGAGGAGTACACCGTACTAGCTACAAATTCAGAAATTGCACCATCACTCGCTGTCTTCATGCGACATGACGTAGGCACAACTTATTGACTTACATATTTGACCACAGAAAAAAATAACATTTGAAAAGAACCGAAAATAAACTAAATCACTTTTACATTCAAAGTGTAAAAGAAAAATATTTATGTAGAAGCGTTCTCGCTGGCGAAGCAACCAGAGGACATAGCCGTGTGTCAACGTACGTGTCCATACTGTCGGCTCGTATTTGAACGATTACATTTGCAGTTCTCTGTGACAAGTGAACGCCCACCAGACAGCGTTATTACTGTTCGTGTTTAGTGCCAGGCCAGGTGGAGTATATGCGGAGCAGTAACAATATCAGATGTTACACTATCACTGTGTAGGACACGGAGATGCCGTGTACTCGTGTGAGACAGCGTTTGAAAGGAGACTCCGTTTGGCCAGCAGGTCGAGTCGTGTAGTATCCAGGTTTGTGAGGCATATGGAGAAGACAAGGGCCCGATGTTCTACCACGTGGGAACGCGAAGGCAGGCATATTTGTCGAGGCTCCGGTCGACCACGTGTAACCATCACAAGGAGGGTTCGCCGTATTGTGCACCAAGTTCATCGTAGCCCTTTCATGTCTGTCCCTCCCATCCGAGATGCAGCAATGGACTCCCTGCAACATTGTGTGTCATCCTGCGTCATTGGTCGGAGACGGGCAGCAACCGGGCTAGAAAATCATCGTCTCATACATAGGCTGCCGTTATCACAACAACACAAACGGCTGCGTCTGAAGAGTTGCTGTGTCCGAGAAGCATGTATTGCTGATAAATCACCTCGCATTCGGCTATGAATCGCGGTTTTGCTGTACCAAGAATCACCATTGATAGCGATCAGGGGGAGGGGGGAGTTCCCATTCTTCCACTGGTTGGGATAGGCACGGAAAGCCGGCCGCGGTGGTCTAGCGGTTCTAGGCGCTCAGTCCGGAACCGAGCGACTGTTAAGGTCGCAGTTTCGAATCCTGCCTCGTGCATCGATGTGTGTGATGTCCTTAGGTTAGTTAGGTTTACGTAGTTCTAAGCTCTAGGGGACTGATGACCACAGACGTTAAGTCCTATAGTGCTCAGAGCCATTTGAACCATTTGAAGGCACGGAAATGTTACTACATCGGACATGGAGTGGGGAGCCATCGGGTATGACTACAGGTCACAGTTGGTAGTTCTTGAGGGAACGAGCTCTGATGGCACACCGACACGTCAGGACTGATGCGACAGTATCGTGGCGCTATTTTTCAACACGACAATGCTCGTTCACACACGGCATGTGGCTCTATGAACTGGTTCAAATGGCTCTGAGCACTATGCGACTTAACTTCTGAGGTCATCAGTCGCCTAGAACTTAGAACTAATTAAACCTAACTAACCTAAGGACATCACACACATCCATGCCCGAGGCAGGATTCGAATCTGCGTCCGGAGCGGTCGCTCGGCTCCAGACTGTAGCGCCTAGAACCGCACGGTCACTATGGCCGGCTGGCTCTATGAACTGCGTGCGAAATGTAGAGCTACTCCCTTGGCCAGCTAGATCTACAGGTGTGTTCTCGACAGAAAACGTGAGGAATCAGCTCTGTCCCTGGCCCGTTACCCAAGATGTCAAGGACCAGTTAAAATAGGCCAGCCTGCCTCAGGAGAGGATACAATGGTTCTATGAAACCCTTACCAACCCGAATCACTTTATGTATCCTGACCACGAGTAGTGTAACGTCGTAGTGATACGTGGGCTCATACTGTTAGCGTCACTGCAAATGCGATTCAGGTTTGTAATCACTGAAATAAAATAAGCTCTCAGTCCGTAACGTTTCCTCTTTTTGCTCTTGGAGTTGACTTTTTTATCACATTTATATGAATTTTAGGTTAATATCTTTTGACTTGTTGATGTGTGATATGGCTGCCTTCGTTTTGAAGAAGAATCCTTAGGAATGGTAGCAGTCGGCAAATGGAACATGGGTAAGGCTGTTTACATTCCTCATAAGTTACCAGAAGGAAGAAGTCAAGTAAACTGAGACACGTGCTGCTGTGTAGGCAGTCTACCGGTGTAGCCCATAAGAATGTGTTACGGAATTGCACTGTGAGCTGTAAGGGAAGATATCCAAAGAAAAGCGACCGGTCTCCTACAGAAAGCTTGACGTACGGTGGCCATATTAAAAGTAATGGGCAACCGTGTTTAAAATTTTTAATTTTAATTTTTTAGACAAATGAAGCACATCATCTTAATCTACATACTTTCTGTCACTTTTTATCATAGTCTCCATGCCTTTGCACACATTTTCCCCACCGATAGTGACGCACTGCTTGTCAAACGCCCTCCATGGTCTTGTAGTCCTGGCGTCGCATCTCTTCTTTACTACTGTAATTTCGAAAGTTTGTCCGCCTGAAAATGTACTGTTGTCCCAAGCATATTGCAACAAACGGTGTATTTCTATCGCTGCTCGTTTAGTTTTTATTGCCGTTCAAATATACTGGTCATTTTTGAAACACCCTGTACTTTTTATATGTGTTTGATTAAACCAACAACTAATGGGTCAATGAGACCATTTTTACTGCTTGCTATATCAAGCGTACTTTTACACAATGATGAATCAATTTTCAGCGCAGAGAAGAAAACTACGTGCAGTGAGAGTAGACAGTTGTTACGAAACATGATTCCTTTGCAGAATTCCACTTCCTAGCGACACTTACTTCACGCACACGCTCTACTTTTGTTTAACATCAACCGAGTTAAAAAGTGCTTACTATAATTATTGTTCGTAAATCATTTGATTCCTGCTCTCCTTGCTTCTGAACTGGCAAAAACTAGAAGACTTCAGTCAGCCGGTGCTTTTCCTATGATTATTACCACCACCACCACCACCACCACCACCACCACTACTACTACTACTACTACTAATAATAATAATATAATACAGGGTATTTCAAAATGAGTATACGAGTTTTAAGACTTTGTTGCATTCAACTTACTGTTTTTCCTACGAGTGTTCAATGGGAGCACCATTCCTCACACATCGAATCGACTGACGAATTCTTCCCAAACTTTGATCAGTGTCTCTGGAGTAATTGTTGCGACAAAGCTGTTTCTAAAGTCTGGTAGTTCACCTGGTAGCGGAAGCACATACACGTGATTCTTTATAAACACCCAAACTTAAAAATCGCTTGACGTCAGAGAGTGCGTGAACGTGGAAGTCATGATAAACTAGCTCTTGACGTCCGGCCCCTTGCCCCAGTCCAGCGGTCTGGTACAACGTCCTTTGACCAATCGCTTACTGAGTTACGTCAGTGAGGCGGTGCACCATCTTGCTGACAAATGAAGTTCTGTGGTTCACCTTGTTCCAGCTGAGAAGGACCCTTAGTTCTAGCGCATGAAGATAGAAACACCACTTAAAGTTACTACACCGAAAAAGTAACGCCGGTAAGCTTTCCGCCTGAATATGAGACAAAAAACATTCAATTTAGGGGTCTCTCTTGCAAATGTGCCATCTAGTTGGTTCTTCTGCTTTCTTGAGTGAAATTAAACGAACCGACCCCCAGATGCGCACATTGTGTGTGTTCACACTTCCACTTAAGTGAAATGTCGATTCATCCCTGAAGACGACACTATCCAGAAAATCTTCGTCGTCATACAGCAACATTCGTTTGCAAAATTGACGTGTAAACCGGAGTCTGTAGGTTTTAGAACTTGTAACAGCTGTAAACAATAAGGATGTAGTTGTAAGCATCCCCTTAAAAGTATCCACACAGAAGTCACTGTAACTGCTAATTCACCACTAACCTTCCGAACTGATTTCTTGGGTTTACGCGCGAAAGACTCAGTTATTCCACATGTTCTTCAGTCACCTTTCGTCGTTCCACACTCTTGCA
Organism: Schistocerca gregaria; assembly: GCF_023897955.1. Lineage (NCBI taxonomy): Eukaryota > Metazoa > Arthropoda > Insecta > Orthoptera > Acrididae > Schistocerca > Schistocerca gregaria. Next base: position 435,099,799 of record NC_064921.1, read on the forward strand.
TTTGCGAACAGGTATAGGAACAAAATTGTTCGGGTTGCTCTTTCATTTGATATATTGTTTAATATTGTAAGTTGAATGTAATAAATGCTACAGAGCCTTAAAACACGCATGTTCGTATTGAAACACCCTGTACTTTGCAGGCCCTACGGCAATGTAGTAGCGATGACATAGTTATTATTATGTTGTGCTGACGATTAGTTCGTGTATCTACTGCGAAGTGAATACGGAATAAATGTCTGGTTCTTTGTGGGGACTATCTACAACTCGGAAAAGGCATTTACATGAACTATTTACATTTACATGTCTTAGTTTCATTGTCATAGATGTATGAGGCAATGTATTAAGTATGTGTATAGTTGGTGGATTATGCGAGTAACAAGATACTCATACATTCGTTGCATAAGCTGTAATTTCCATCACAGTGGGTGTGATGTACACGTGTTGACTGTATTTGAAAAAAAAATGTTAACTTACGTAATCCATATTAAAATCTTACAAAATAATGATAATAGTAATGACCTTTAAAAAATGCTTTAGTTTAGTGACTAAAACACAGTCGAATCTTTTGTTTTTACCCCTCAGAAAATTTCATTTTGCGTCTTCGGGATTAGTTACCCATTTTGGAACCACTACCTTAGAACGATAGTATAGAGAAGAAAACAAGGCTCAAAGGTAGCATGAAACACGGTAATAAGAATAAGTCTTGACCGGCGGAAATCATGTAAAGGCTGCATTTGTAATTCTCTTAACTGTCTCCTGCAGATTGCAAAGAGACGAGAACTCGAAGTGCAACAGCTGTCGTCTTTGAACTCAGAAAAGTATTGCTGGATAAAAATTACCTGGTAACCGACCTCTTGTGCAGCGCATTAGCACTAACGATAACACAACGTTAAACTGAGACGGTTCACAAAAGCTTACTCGTTTACCTTTTGTTCGAGCCAGCCATGCACGTAGCTTCGTGTACCTTCTTGCAATGCAAGTTTCACTTTGATGAATAACTAACTTCTGTATGTGAAGCTTCAGCTATGAAGCAACGAAACCGTGCCCGTAAACTGTTGAAATATACTGGATTTTCAGGCCAGTGATTTCGTATTAAACATGAACGATCTTGTCTTCAGAAATGTTTCGTTTTTTGGACACTCGTCGTATGCTGAGTACTCGCAAAGAAATGTCAGTAGGCGTGTTGGTTTCGAGTTACCATTGCCATATTTAAGCGCCAATGACGGCGCTAAGTCAGTAACTGTCTCTAAATAACCTGACGACAGAGATGATTAGTATGTTTTAAACATGTTGTCCTGTTAAGATTAATTTTTCGATATCTGGGATTGGTGTTGTTTGTTTTTCATGATAAAACTCAATTAAATTACTTTCTGTGTTGGGCTTAGTTAAGAGCATACTATTTTTTTTTACATTTATTGAAGAAAGTAAGCTACTGTTCAACCCCAGTAGCAACAGCTACATGAGAGGCGTTCTGCATCAGGATATGGTCTACTGTTAAAATTCCTACCAGCGTCAACCAATATACTGCGTGCTTCTATAGGGTGTATCGAAAATGACCGGTATATTTGAAACGGCAATAAAAACTAAACGAGCAGCAATAGAAATACACCGTTTGTTGCAATATGCTTGGAACAACAGTACATTTTCAGGCGGACAAACTTTCGATATTACAGTAGCTCCAATTTTCAACAACAGTTGGCGCTGCAAGTGATGTGAAAGATATAGAAGACAACGCAGTCTGTGGGTGCGTCATTCTGTACGTCATCTTTCTGCTGTAAGCGTGTGCTGTTCACAACGTGCAAGTGTGCTGTGGACAACATGGTTTATTCCTTAGAACAGAGGATTTTTCTGGTGTTGGGATTCCACCGCCTAGAACACAGTGTTGTTGCAACAAGACGAAGTTTTCAACGGAGGTTTAATGTAAGCAAAGGACCGAAAAGCGATACAATAAAGGATCTGTTTGAAAAATTTCAACGGACTGGGAACGTGACGGATGAACGTGCTGGAAAGGTAGGGCGACCGCGTACGGCAACCACAGAGGGCAACGCGCACCTAGTGCAGCAGGTGATCCAACAGCGGCCTCGGGTTTCCGTTCGCCGTGTTGCAGCTGCGGTCCAAATGACGCCAACGTCCACGTATCGTCTCATGCGCCAGAGTTTACACCTCTGTCCATACAAAATTGAAACGCGGCAACCCCTCAGTGGTGCCACCATTGCTGCACGAGGGACATTCGCTAACGATATAGTGCACAGGATTGATGACGGCGATATGCATGTGGGCAGCATTTGGTTTCCTGACGAAGCTTATTTTTACCTGGACGGCTTCCTCAATAAACAGAACTGGCGCATATGGGGAACCGAAAAGCCCCATGTTGCAGTCCCATCGTCCCTGCATCCTCAAAAAGTACTGGTCTGGGACGCCATTTCTTCCAAAGGAATCATTGGCCCATTTTTCAGATCCGAAACGATTACTGCATCACGCTATCTGGACATTCTTCGTGAATTTGTGGCGGTACAAACTGCCTCAGACGACACTGCGAAAACCTCGTGGTTTATGCAAGATGGTGCCCGGCCACATCGCACGGCCGACGTCTTTAATTTCCTGAATGAATATTTCGATGATCGTGTGATTGCTTTGGGCTATCTGAAACATACAGGAGGCGGCGTGGATTGGCCTCCCTATTCGGCAGACATGAACCCCTGTGACTTCTTTCTGTGGGGACAATTGAAAGACCAGGTGTACCGCCAGAATCCATAAACAATTGAACAGATGAAGCAGTACATCTCATCTGCATGTGAAGCCATTCCGCCAGACACGTTGTCAAAAGGTTTCGGGTAATTTCATTCAGAGACTACGCCATATTATTGTTACGCATGGTGGATATGTGGAAAATATCGTACTATAGAGTTTCCCAGACCGCAGCGCCATCTGTTGTAGACAATTGTAACTACTGTTTAATTTCGAAAGTTCGTCTGCCTGAAAATGTACTGTTGTCCCAAGCATATTGCAACAAACGGTGTATTTCTATCGCTGCTCGTTTACTTTGTATTGCCGTTTCAAATATACCGGTCATTTTTGAAACACCTTATATATTCGTATATTGCGGAAAGTAATGGTCCTGTAACACTCCCTTCGTGTACGCCCGAAGCTATTTTTAAGTCTCAACTCCTCACTCCCTTGAGAACGCCATGCTTTATTGTGTTGCTAAAACTCTTCAATCTAATCACGTCGTTGGTCTGATGTTCTGCACCCTCATATTTTGTTCACTGGACAGCAGTGGGGAACTATATCGGATGCCTCCCAGAAATCAGGGAAAACGGCAACCACCTGCGCGCCTTTACTGACTACTGTCTGGGTCTCGCGTATGAACAGAGACACCTGAGTTTCATACCATCGTTGTTTTCGGAACTCGCAATGATTCCCACAAAGGAGATTTTCGGTATCCACAAATGTCATAATACGCGACTGTAAAAAATGTTCCAATATTCTACAAGAGACCAACATCAGATATAAGGGCCTGTAGTTTTGTGCGTCTGTTAGACGACCTTATGCGTGGCCATTTAGTGACATAATCAACCCCAAGATTTTATGCCTTAATTGCACTGTGCCTCGCTATGAATCACCACATAAAAGTCTCTTATTAGTGTGATTATTGACGTCAGAGCTTTGTGGGATTTGCCGAAAGTAACTTTTTCTACTTTGATGAATTACGAATTTTACTGTAGCACCAACAATTCAGCACTGTTTCTGCCAGTTATAAATAAATGTATAAAAAGAAATTGAACATGTGGAATAAAAAGTTTACGTCTTCGAGCAAAATGTAAAAACAGTTTTATACCAGCATCTTGTGACTGCTTCTGTTTTATGTTCGCGACATGAGCAGTAGCCTACGCTCACTCCTCGGTTTAGATATTCCTACTGTATAGTATGTTTTGTAAATGTTTTCAAACAACAGTTACAGATGGACATCTATCTTTTTATGAAGCTTGGCAGAAAGACTTCAAAGATGTATTTTCTTTTTTAGGATGGAGCTTGCGACAATCAGCTGCTCATATGGAATTACACATTTCCTTTTTTGTTTACCAGTCATTATGTCTTTGCGTGATGATTGCTAAAGGTTCAATGTGTATCTGCAAATTATGTTCCCTCCTGGTCTTTTCATTTCCTCGAAGTGCCGCAAGTTTACATTCTACGCTGTTAGAAAAGTTTTCGAGTGTTAAGCGCACTATAACTAGAGTGTGATCTTTTGTGTTCTTGTTTGCTGTAGTTCGTAAATAGGATTTCGTTATAACTACTCGTTTGAAATGTCTGGAAGTGCTGATTCACGGCAGTAGTGTAATGGTTTAACTGCACAAACTGATGCTACTGTTGCGTTGTATTCTCCATTTTATTTTTGGGGCCATTGGACTAGGCTATAGGGACAGCTGATGTATTAATTTCAGACGACATTAAAGCATGTCGTTAGATATAGGTAAACTATCAAGATGGAGCGTGATTACACACACACACACACACACACACACACACACACACACACACACAGTGCACAACTGCAGTTGGCTCGACTTGTCTTTTGTCTCTGCTGGGATGACTTCCATTGCTGCCAACCGGACAATGTGCCTGACATGTGTTTACCAATCCACCCGCTGTATCTTTTGTCTCTGCTCGGATGACTTCCATTGCTGCCAACCGGACAATGTGTCTGACATGTGTTTACCAATCCACCCGCTGTAGTGCTACGATTCAGACATCACCGTCGAAGTATCTGTGTCAGTTACAGCAATTAGAACAAAATAGTAATCATCTCGTACTACGGCCAAACTACTTAGTCCTCTACCAGACCTTCCCTCTGTACAACCTCCTTGCATCCACTGGTTCCGCAGAAGCATTATGTAACATTATTCCCACAGATTGTGCCTGTGCCGTCCGAGATATATTAGTCCTTACTGTCGAATTTTCATATAGACTGATGGCTGTTCACTGACTACGCTTGACTTAATCACTGACCTTGTTTTGAGCAGGGAATGGAACAGATGCAGGGTTGCTTTGACTCGAATATGCTCTACTTTGAAGGGGAACACAGGTACCAGAACAAATTTGCAGCATCAGTTTTGATTCTATTATACGAGACCTCATACCCAACGTTTTGCATCGGAGCGCAATTATACGACTGTAAGATAGTCGATTTTCATTACCCTCGTCACGTTGTAACAGTTGTAGATCAAAAAACACTCGCGCACTACTGAGCTACGGTTAATAGTCTATTAGCGAACTCGGTTACTTGGAGAATGGTGCCTTTCAGAGTTCCTTAGGTGCACCTTCAGAATGTGCCTCTCTATTGAAGACGGTGCACTCAGCACGCCGTCGCTTGTCCTGTGCGTAGAAAAACTGCCTGCCAAAGTAAAACACACACACACGAATGTTATTGCTGAACAGTTGTGTAAGCCGTAACGGAAACAGCTTGGTTAGAAAAATTCGTGGAACAAACTGGGGAGCAATGTAGACACACTACGTGAAGATGAGTCACGTTTGGTGATTATACGTGTGAGTAATTTCTTTTCCCACCCTTCACCACTCTCTGTCTAGGACGACTATGATCAACTTTTTTTTCAGATGAATCCCGAAAATCCGTATGAACAGCTCACTGCTGCTTAATTTCCTTTGTGGTGTTACGGAGTGGGAGTGTCGAGGTGGAAATAATGCCAGAGATATTTTGGGGTAGCTTTCATTGGCTACCACGGAAATGACCGATTTCTACATGGCAGCATAAAGGCTGCAAAAAATTGTGCAAACGAAAAGTAGAGTAATCTTCAGTATCTTTCGACACACCTGAAAGATCTGCTTATTGCAGATCAGGATAGCCAGCAAGTAATTAAAATTTTGAAGGTATGTCACTTTATTTATAAAATGTTCTGGTATTTTACTTTACACATACTATATCTACATAACATTTACATTTCTACATAAAGATGACACAAAGAAGCAGGTATCAGTAATGCTAAAAAAATTGAAATTGCGCTTTTGTGGAAGATGAAATGGCTTGTATAAGTTATTTCTGTCTTGAAGAGATGAGCGATTGAATTCTCTGAGTTCTTATTGTAAACCGTACTAACTGTGCTTGCCAGCCAAGATGGTAAACGAGCGTCAGTCGCGTGAGCGATGATCACAGGATATTTCTCTTTATTGTAACACCCGAGCTCGCAGAAGAAACCCGAGAGCTTATTAACTCCCACGACGAACTCAGCAGTGATGGTGCTGAGCGTGTGAGGAAGTAGACAGGCAGGCTCAGTACTTGTTCTTCGCGGCGGCGTAGGAGAGGAAGGACACGACGGTGTCGAGCAGGTAGGCGGTGCCCGAGAGCACGCAGAGCGCGCCCACCGCCAGCCCCTTCTGCTTCTCGGTGCTCATGTGGATGTACTTGTACTCGCTCTGGTAGCCCATCCAGTAGTGGATCGCGATCGCGCCCACCGCCATCCACACGAAAAGCCCGATGAAATTCATAATCACGTCCTGTCGGAACAGACACAACTGTGGCTTAGCGCCTCAACTGCTCGAGCATTGGACAGGGTGAGTCAGCTGCCTTTAACGGTCGCTTTCAGACAACCCGCAATACCTTCAAAAACTACATGTGAGTTTTTCATACTCTCTCCCACGCTATGCCGCAGATTATTTTTCCTACAGAAAAAATGTCCATGAGTTTTTTGTGGGAAATTTAATGTAGTTAAATCTTGTACTGGGATACGTTTTCGCTGGACATCATCGTGTTCAAGTTTGAAGTTCACTTTTGTACGTTTTTCTTGAATAATTCCGTAACTACAGCCTCTACTGAAAACGCACCCCAGTACAAAATTTAACTACATTAAATTTCCTAAAAAAAGAGTCCTGTTATTTTTTTCTGTAGCACTAATAGTTTGTGCACAGCAAGTGAGAGAATTGTAAATCTTGGATGTGGTATTAGCATGTGTTGCAGGTTGCATATAACCCAGGTGTGGGGGCAGGTGAATCACTTTGTATGTGTACATAGCTGAGCATTAAAACTACAATGCAAGGATAGATAGCAAATACATTTATCTATTCTGCATATAAATTACAGGTTTATTCAAAAGTATCTGTAGCGTTTCATAAGCTGACTGTACAGAAATTACAAGATAAGCAGAAAAATGGCAGGTGTTAGTCCATAGAGCGTCTCTCCAAGTTTTGATTCGTAGTAAGTGCCATGCCAACATTGGACCACGGGGGCTGGTGTGTCAGAAAACATGCTCTGTATTACAACCAAATGAGCAGATTTGCAAAGCAGACTGTTGACGTACCATCCCACACAATCCGTGTGAAAGAATTCCACATGTGTGTCGACATTTGCTGCATCTCAAACGGTTACCATACTGAGCACTTGTAATGAGAGTTAAAAACTTTGAGATATGCCCCTGTCACTGAAGTATGTGTTTTGTGTAAGTCTTGTCGTTTTTGCACTGTTCTGAAACCCGAGACGTGCGAATAGCCCTGTATAGTAGGATGAATGCTTGGTTAAATTTGTAGGCGACAATGACTGTCAGATAATCATTGACACAGACTAAACTAGGGCGACAGATGCGGCTACGTCATTCCATGCTGATTGAACTCTTTGCAAGAGTTCACCACTGAATTGGCGAGTGGTGTCGAACCAGTCTCTTGGTGAACACAGGATAAGTTGTTTTCAGTGAGTGGGAGGTCAACAGAACGTTCTGGAAAGGTAATAGTCGAATACCTCTGTATTGAGGTACGTCAGAACAGCATGGACGAAATGCGGTCTTGCATTATCTTGTTGAAATATAACATCATAGAGATTTCGAAGTCAGCGCAAGTCACTGTCGTTAAAACGTCAGAAATGTAACTCCTGTTGTCCAAATTACCAGGTATGTGAACCAGATGAATGTGTCGTCTACCCAATGGTACCTGTACCATGTCATCAGGTGCTGCATCTACATGGTGATAAAGAATACGATCTGGAGATATTTGTTCTCGATGCAGGGTTGTGTACATCATAACGCTGTATGTAGAACCAGGATTTGTCTGAAAAGCCGCTGTTCTGACAGTCCATGGTGTTTCAGACATCGTCACAATGTCATGGTATGTCACGTGCCTGTACAATCTCGGGCAGTCGAGTCAACAGTGTGTGTGTCCTATTGGGCGCTAGTCGTGTGGGACCGTGACGTTCAGTGCGGCGCATCTGAACCCATCGATTCCATTTTCGGATGACTCGTGGCATCTGGACCAACCTGAGTAGCAATGTCATGGGACAATAAACAGCTGTCTCGATAGGCCACGACACTGCCTGCAACTGTCGAATTCCAACACATACTGATAGACGTTTGTCGTCCTTACACGAGGCATAGTACGATCTTCTCATTTCCAGCCAACTATCAGACACAATTTCACAATGAGATAACTCCATGCCCATTGTACAGTTTGAACAATTTGTCGTAGTCCATTTAGTGCGCCTATGTGAATGCAAAAAGAGCTGTGCAATTATATGAAGAAACGACTCATGGATTAATGGATGCAGTAATGGCCTGGTACTTCATACAGTTGAAAATTTCAAATTTTTTTTGTACATTGTACGGCATAATCTTCATTGTTCAGAACGAGTTTCATTCTTTTCTTTTCGCTTAGCACCTATTCACATGCACATTAGTCAACTTCGTTCTTTTAAGATTTGTCCTGAGGCTATTACAGTTATGATACTTATGGTCACAGATGTTTTTGTAATATCTTAGTCTTTCCCGGCGATTCATTGCCATGTCGTTGAGATCGTGTGTTCCGCCGGTGGTCCGCGTCTCCACAACAGGATATTTCGACGCCTTAACTTGACGTCTTCATCAGGTGTTTTGTTTTGACTCGTAATTCACACAAATAAACTCCGCCGGAAGAGGCCACGAAGGTCCAACGGTACCAACCGGCCGCCGTGTCATACTCAGCCCACAGGCGTCACTGGATGCGGATAATGGAGGGGCATGTGGTCAGCACACCGCTCTCCCAGACGTATGCCAGTTTACGAGGTCGGAGCCGCAACTTCTCAATCAAGTAGCTCCTCAGTTTGCCTCACAAGGACTGAGTGCACCCCGCTTGCCAACACCGCTGCGCAGACCATATGGTCACCCATCGAAGTGCTAGCCCAGCCCGACAGTGCTTTACTTCGGTGATTTGACGGGAATCGGTGTTACCACTGCGGTAAGGCCGTAATTCAGGCTGGAGAGGCAGAAATGTCTTACCTTGGTGTGGCAGGCTGATTGACGGAATTGTGGCAGTCGTGCAAAGTATAAGTATATACTGCAGATGTAGAAATTTGTATGTATACTCTTTCAACTAGATTTGGATACTGAAAGCCACCTTACTGTGTGTAGCACGGGCTATTTCTGGTACCACCGTTATGTGCCATTTCCGAGTAATGCTCGGGACGAACGACTGTCGTAAACCTTGATATGAACTCCAGTTTCTCTGATTTTCTGCATTTCATTAGGTACATGTGGGACGAGGTAATATATTTCGATACTCTTTTTCGAACCTCGCAATTTCATCATCTTTAACGCACTACGTCTGTCCTATAGCCACTGGATTTTGACGAACATCTCCGTTATGTTCTCACGCTTACTAAAAGAACCCGTGAAAAAATTCACTGCTCTTCTTTGGAGATTCTCTATCTCCTCTATTAATATTTCTCTGTAAAGCGCTCAAATTACGGAGCAACACTTAAGAATCGGTCAGTAGTGTATTTTGTAAGTTGTGGCTTTGATGGATGAACTCTATTGCCGTACCATCCTTCCAGAGAATTTCTTTGTGGCATCTGCATTTCCTACAATATGTTTTGTTGGTTGTTCCACTCTAGGTTGTTCCAGACGTATACTCCTAAATGTCTACGATTTTTTACTGTTTGTAGTGATCTCATTATTCATGTAATCGAACAATAATTTATATGTTCGCTTTTTTGTGGCCTACATTGTATCTATATATGATGGTGGTAAACTGACAGTCCTTGGCTTGAGCGTTGATGCTCTCCAAGTCTCCCGGATTATATAAGATTGTCTTCCGTTGCGACTTTCCTACACGTAACAGCGTCATTGGCAAGCACTTCCACAATTTCTCGACGTTGTTCATCAAACCAGTTTATACGTATACATCGTTAACAGTAAAAGACCAATAACAGTCTTCTGGGTATCCCCGAAGCTACCGTTAAAGAACGACGTACGGGCATATACCCCTTAAAAAAGGTACATGCACTGACAAACAAATGATAACGATTTCAGAAAAACTGGCAAATTCATTCAAGAGGAAAAGCTTCACAAATTGAGCAAGTCAGTAACGCGCTCCTCCTCGTCTGGCCCTTATGCAAGCAGCTATTCGGCTTGGCTTTGATTGATAGAGTAGTTGGATGGCCCCCTGAGAGATATTGTGGCCTTTACAGTCCAGTTGGAGCGTTTAGATCGCAAACATCCCGTGTAGATCGCAAAAATCTCGACATGGTTGGAGAACCCTGCCCACAATACTCTCCAAACGTTCTCAATTGGGGAGAGATTCGGCGACTGTGCTGGCCAAGGCAGAGTTTGGAAAGCACGATAACAAGCAGTAGAAACTCTCACCGTGTGCGCACGGGCATTTTGTTGTTGAAGTGTAATCCCAGGATGGGTTGCCATAAAGGGCAACAAAATGAAGCGTAGAAGATGGTGCGCTTACCGCTGTTGTTTAAGGGTGCCATGGATGTCAACCAAAGGGGTCTTGCTGTGAAATGACATGGCATCCCAGACCATCACTCGTGATATGGCGGACGCCGGTCAGGTCGGTATCGCACCACCGTCCAGGGCGTCTCGAAACACGTCTGCAGCCTGTAATCTCATTGAATGGAGTAGAATTGTCTTCTGTGATCAGTCCCGCTTCTAACTGAACCCTGAGCATCAGAGAAGACTTGGTTGGAGACGTTCTGGACAGTGCTGGCATATCAGCATGACTTTGCCCACCATTTGACTCGACAACCAAGATTGATGATCTGGGGTGCCATTTGATTTTACAGTAAGATCCATTTGATTATCATCCGTGGTACAGCAGTACATCGACGATATTATAAATTTTGTTTTATTGTCCTTCGTGATAAGGCATCCTGGGTAGTCCACCCATCTCGACATTTTGGCCGTCTAACGCGCCAATTGGACACAATTAGGCACCCTCTCTCGCAGGAGGACATTATCAACGCTGTCAATCAATATAATGGAGGACCAATACGTTATTGACTTGCTTGATTTGTGAAGCTTTTTCCCTTGAATAGAGCATACAGTTTTTCTGACATTTTCATCATTTGTTTGTCTGTGCATGTACATCACACCTCTTGATTTCCGCCCTATTCAGATTATTCTTTCATGGCGCCGCCTTTTTTTTTTTTTTAGAATGTATATCAGCTATTAGGTCCTGAATCGTGTCACAAAGCTGGTCAAATATTCACTGAGCTCGTACTTTGTTCATTAGGCAACAGGCCAGAACTGTGTCGAACGTCTACGGAAGTCAATGAATACGGCATTAACATGGCTGAGTTCTAAGCTTATGGGCGAACAGAGTGAGCTGATTTTCACACTATCGCTGTTTGCGCAGTCGACATGAGCAAAAAAAATTCCATTAATCTACAATAAATTGACGTCAATGATGTAAGCCAGTAGTTACACGTCTCCTTGTCAGTGAAAAAGATTCGAACATTTTGATGCAATCTTAATGCCGTGGATCCAGTTTACAGCGCAGCTGTTGTGTCTGCTGAGGACAAATCCTTCACAGGGTATGTCGACCTAGGAAAAGCCTCCCGTGGCATAAAAGGGTGAAAAATGTTTGAATTTGTCACAAAAGTAGCTATAAGCTGTAGAGAAAGACTGATAATATGCAATATGTATGAGAACCAAAAGGGAACGTTGAGAATGATAAACCAAGGCACAAATGTTTGGATTCAAAAGGAGATCAGGCAGGGATGCAATCTTTCTCCCCTGCTCTTCCACATGTACATAAAAGAAACAATGACAAAATGAGAGAAAAGTTCAGGAGTGGGACTAAAAATTAGAATGAAAGCATATCAATGATAAGATTCGGTGATGACATTCGTGGCCTCAGTGGATTTGAGAAAGAATTAAGAGACCTCTTGAACGGAATGAACACTCTAGCAGGTACAGAATATGAATTTTGGAGAAACTGAAGGAAGATGAAAGCAATCAGCAGAAACAAAAATGAGATTAGGAAAAAACTTAACTTCAAAATTGGTGACCACGAAGTAGACGAGGTTAAGGACACCTGCTGGCTTGGAAGCAAAGTAACCGTGACGGAGGAAGCATCGAGGACAAAGCAGACTCACACAGACAATGGCGGCGTTCCTAGCCAGGAGAAGTCTACTGGCCTTAATCTGAGGAAGAAATTGCCTAGAATGTTTGTTTGTAATTCAGCATTGTGTAGTAGTAATCGTGAATTCTGGGAATGCCGCCAATGAAGAGAATCGAAGCGTTTGAGATATGATGCTATAGAAGAATGTTGAAAATGAGATGGACTGATAACGAACGAGGCGGCTCTTCGTAGAATCGACGAAGAAGGTAATGTATGGAAAACACTGTCTACAAGAAGAGTTAGGGTGTTAGTAAAATGGTTCTTAATCGAGAGGACGACGGTTCAATCGCGCGTCCGGCCATCCTGATTTAGGTTTTCCGTGATTTCCCTAAATCACTCCAGGCAAATGCCGGGATGGTTCCTTTGAAAGGTCACGGCCGACTTCCTTCCCCGTCCTTCCCTAATCCGATATGACCGATGACCTCGCTGTTTGATCTCTTCCCCCACACGCTGGCCGAAGTGGTCGTGCGGCTCTAGGCGCTACAGTCTGGAAGCGGGCGACCGCTACGGTCGCAGTTTCGAATCCTGCCTTGGGCATGGATGTGTGTGATGTCCTTAGGTTAGTTAGGTTTAAGTAGTTCTAAGTTCTAGGCGACTGATGACCTCAGAAGTTAAGTCGCATAGTGCTCAGAGCCATTTGAACCAGCCATTTCTTCCCCCAAACATTCCAATCTAAAATGGTTCTAATGGCTCTAAGCACTATGGGACTTAACATCTGAGGTCATCAGTCCCCTAGACTTAGAACTACTTAAACCTAACTAACCTCAAGACATCACACACATCCATGCCCGAGACGGGATACGGACCTGCGACCGTAGCAGCAGCGCGGTTCCGGACTGAAGTGCCTAGAACCGCTTGACCACAACGGCCAGCTAGGGTGTTAGTACATCAGGAATAAGTTCCATAGTAACAGAAAGGGGCGTAGAGGACAAAGTATGTAGGGAAGCACAGAGACTGGCATATATTCGAGAACATCGGGTGCAGTACTCTGAGAGCAAGATATTAGCAGAGGAGAGCTAATCGTTGTGCGTCGCGTCAGGATTGGTGAAGAGAGAGAGAGAGAGAGAGAGAGAGAGAGAGAGAGGTGCACAGCGAAGTTTTTGCATTTACAGCGATTAGTTAACAATGCTGTGACTTTGCGTACTGTGATGGTCTTGGGCTGGTGGAGGCACATGCCGACGAGCGAGATGCACGTGTAGACGAGGTAGCCCACCATGATGCCGGAGGCGAACACCTCGGCGCTGGGGTCTTTGTTCTCGTTGATGTTCCACGTGCCGCCGACTCCCAGGAACATGCCGTCGTAGCCCAGCCGGTACAGCAGCAGCGCGATGAAGTTCAGCACCTGCCGGCAGTCGCCAAAGCTCACCAAACAGGCACACAAAGCTACATGTTTGTAATATGTTTTACCAAACTCGTATCGCATAGTACTTGAATTTTAATATGGTATAGTGCATTTTTATTTCATTTTTTTCATCGGTAAAAAAAGACACTCTCATTAAACTGTGAGGCTTTTCCGGATCTACAAGGGATACGCTTGATCGCCTCCGCACTACGGCAGTCCAAGAAGTGACCAGTTGTGGCAAAGTTACTACAGTCGCGTCAGGAGTTGTACGCTGTTGGAGGGGCGCGCTAAGACCCGAACGCCCTGGTGCATGCTCAACAGGAGTAGGAAGTCCAGCAGCAAACGTTGGCCCTCTCGTTGTTTGGTGGTAGGTGGGCCAGTGTTGTAGCATCGGCACCAGCTGACAAGCCTACAAGAGTCTGTGACTTTTCCTAGAGCGCGTGTAGTGCCGGGTGATTCAAAAAGAAAGAAAAGATTCCACTTATTACAGACAACCTGTAAAAGACACAAACACTGCGCATGTCACTGGATAGAGAAAGGTTAAAAGTTTTGACACAGTAGCGCTCTTATTTGTTTGTAACAACACGGCAACTACACCACAATAGAAATCATTTCGTTTGTTGGAATGTGTGTCAAGTCAATCCATTGTTCAAATGCAAAGTGAATTCCGCCGTCGGTTGAGAAGCCGCCTCTGTACAAGCACATTTGTTACTAGCATACAAAATTCTTTGAAGTTGGTTGCATATGCAAAGGGAAGAGCACTAATGGGAAACGCACTTCTGATGAAAATGTTGACCGCATCCGAAATGCGTTCACATGGAGTCCTCGGAAGTCTACAAGACGGCAGACCAGGAACTTCAACTTCCTCAACAACGGTGCGGCGTGTTCTGAAACGACTCCTTCTTGTGAAGCCATACGAGTTGCAGTTACTGCAGCAACTTGGTCCCGGCGACCGTAACAGAAGATGGAAATTTTGCATTTCACTTCTCCAGGATATGGCAGAGGACACTTTTTCCGAACGACTCATCTTTTCTGGCGAATCGACGTTTCATCTATCGGGTAAAATAAACCGCCGCAATGTAACAATTTGTAGGTCACAGAATCCTAGCGTCGTCGTCGAACATGAAAGAGACTCACCGTAACTAAATCTGTTTTGTGCCATTTCTGTTAACAGAGTTTGTGGATCTTTCTTTTTTGCAGAAGAAACTGTGACAGGAATGTCATACGTGGACATGCTGCAATACTGATTGTTTCCTCAACTCCACGAAGATTCCAATGATTTCATTTTCACGTATAACGGTGCCCTTCCTCACTTTCACCCTGATGTGCGGCGTTATCTTAACACTATCCCAAAATGTTGTATTGGAGGAGGTGGGCAACAGCATCTTGATCATTGCTTTTGGTCTCTCATGTCACCAGACCACACAACTTGCGATTTCTTTCCGTGGGGGTACATAGAAGACAGAGCCATCGTGCCACCTATGGCAGCTGCTCCGGCGACTTGCGTGGCCTTGACCTATCCAACTTATTCAAACGGGACCTACGATTTAACGTGCAGCCCGAACCACGTGTTGTTTCTGGCGACGGCTCACATTCGTTGAGAGATGAACGGTACGTTACAACGGAGACTCAAAACTTTGTGGTCCCATCGAGAGTTGATTCTGCGACCTCTGGGCATCCAGTAACGTGCTTTACAGCTATCCCACCAGACTCGACATGTGTGTAAGTAGTTCATACATGGGTTTTGTTGAGTGAGTTTGCAGGTATCAAAATATATGAGATATATGGCCGCGTCTTTGCTTCCATTGACTTACAAGCTAAAATTCTTCGCAGGGGTTCGTACAGCTGAGTATATGATATAAATTTGAACTCCATACCTCGACCCTTTCCTGACAAAAAGGGTTACGAACAGTCGGACGGACAGACACAGACAGGCAGCAATGTGATCGTATAAGCGTTCCGTTTATACCGATTGAGGTACGGAAACCGTAACTGTTTATTACTTCAAAAGTAATCGCCGTAGCTCTTATACATTTATCCCACTGTGAGACCACACGGCCACCGAGTGATGTGGTGCAGTGGTTAGCATACTAGACTCGCATTCTGGAGGAAGACGGTTCCAACCCGCGTCCGACCATCCTGATTTAGGTTTTTCCTGATTTCCCTAAATCGCTTCAGGCCAATGCTTCCTTTGAAAGGGCACGGCCGACTTCCTTCCCCATCTTTCCGAAATGGGACTGATGACCTCGCTGTTAGGTCCCCATCCACCACATCAACCAAGCTACCAACCAACCAAAACGGCCAGTGCCTTCATAGAAAAATGTGGACCTGCCCACATGTTGCCAAGGTTGTTCTGACTACGCTGCAGAAGTTTAGTTGCGACTCCCTTCCATATACTCCTTACTGTCCCGATATCTCCCCATGTGATTTACATATTTTTGTATCTCTGAAGAATGAAATTCGTGGCCGTGCATTTACTTCGGATGAACAGGTGCTCTCCTGGGCGCAATGATGGTTCTCTAGGTGGTGTCAAATATTTTTTCATGAAGTCACTGAACGTTTTGTCTCGCAGTGGGATAAATGTATTAGCACTTGTGGAGATTACTTTTGAAACAATAACCAGTTTACTTATTTTTTTCCGTCTGTACCGTTTTCATTTTATTGCCCCTTATATTAGGTTGGTGAATAAGTTCGTAAGAGTTTTTGTTTTGTACGATGGTATTCCGGTTGCATGGGTTTATTTCTCAATTATTATTTTTTATTTGTAGTTCAGTGTTGCTATTTCATTAAAATTAAAAGGAAGGTCAGCGTTGGCCGTAATATAGATGTTTTATTGACAGCAAAATCGATTTTCAATCACATAGTGATCATCTTCAGTGCTGTGGTGTACAAATTAAACTCAAAGACGCTGGTACCAAGTTATCAGTAAACAAAACTGAGAAGCGATCACAATAACTGAAACTATGTAATTAAAAATCGATTTTACTATCAATAAACCATCAATATTACGGCTAACGCTGACCTTCCTTTTAACTTAACATATATGGTCGTTGTGCACACAGCACTCCATGGAGTCGCCAATCAATAAAGTTGCTATTTCAGTTCAGATTTTGTCATTTGGAGATAGTGAATCGAGCTGTGGACGCTACAAAATGGAGTGCCAAGTGGGGAAATTGGAACATTTCCGACTTATTCTGAGTTCAGTAGAGGGGGGAGAGCTGCGGAGACAGCCAGAAACATTTGTGCTGTGTATGGGGATAATGCCATCAGGCAGAGCACGGCAATAAAATTGTTTTCTCGTTTTAAAGAGGATAGTTTTGACATTGGTGACCCTCCACATTCAGGAAGATGTTCGGGGTTTGATACAGATCGTTTAAACGCGTTAATCCACAATGATCCACGTCATTGTACTCGGGAACTATCAAATGTGATGAACAGTAGTCATTCAATCATCGTACATTTTCATTCAATGGGGATGGTTCAAAAATTGAATGTATGGGTACCGCGTGCTCTAAGCCAAAATTACAAAAATCAGCGGGTGGCCAATATGTGCATCTCTGCTTGCTCGTCATCAATTGGCTCGTGAACAACACCGACTGTTCCTATTCTGCATCGTTACTGGTGATGAGAAATGCTATCGTTATGCTGACATAAGGAAAAGAAATGAATGGTTGAGCCCAATCAAAGCAGCAACTCCTCGTACAAAGACCTGTGTGAAACCACAAAAGATAACGTTAAATATCTGGTGGAACGGCGACGGCGTAGGGTACTACGAATTTCTTCCCCGAGGTGTAACCGCCACTGCTGACATTTAATGTCAAAAACTGAGGCGTCTTGCAGACGCAACCCAGGAATAACGACCAGGAGGCCAGCGTGTAGTGATGCTACTCCACGATAACGCCCACCGACATTTTGCTAGATTGGCGAATAACCCTATACAGTAGTTGGGATAGGAAGTCATTCTCCACCCACCTTACTCACGTGATCTTGCGCCGTCAGACTTTCGCATTTTCCGCTTTCTATCCAAGAACCTCCAAGGAACTTCCTTTCCAGATGAAAATACACTGCGAACATGGCTCGACGAGTTGTTAGCCTTAAAACCACGTGGCTTATACGAGTACAGTAGCGGAATCGAAAAGTGACCCCAGCGTTGGCACACTGTTGTAAATAGTGGAGGAGAATATATTATTGATGGCTAAAGTCTCTGTTGTGTGTATGCGTTGTGTTTATTAAACTTACGGTAAAAAGCTACGAACTTAATGCGCCACCCTAATACACACGTGAAGCTGATGGGACATTAATAGAACACGTTAGAGAACGTAAACACCAAACATATTTAGAATATAGTATGAAATTTGCTATAACAGAACAAAGAAATGGTTCAAATGGCTCTGAGCACTATGGGACTTAACATCTATGGTCATCAGTCCCCTAGAACTTAGAACTACTTAAACCGAGCACACAGCACCCAGTCATCACGAGGCAGAGAAAATCCCTGACCCCGCCGGGAATCGAACCCGGGAACTCGGGCGCGGGAAGCGAGAACGCTACCGCACGACCACGAGCTGCGGACTATAACAGAACATCAGGAGTATTGTCGTCAGGATATAGGTTTCAATAACATGGTAGTATTAGCTAAAGAATGTAATAGATGCAGAAAGAAAGTCCAGGAAGCAGTTGAAATCTCCAATAATGAGTGCAATTTCATTAGAGATGACGACTGTACGTTTCCCGCTTCGTACAGTCTTGCTATCGATTAGGTAAGTACGATGCCACGACTCGCAAAGAATATAAACAAATATCAGGACACATCGTGGCACCTCTGTGTGGCAGACCTTGATTAGAACCAGGAATTCTTCCTTCCACGATCACTGCTCTGTGAAAAGTAGAAGAGAGTCACTGGCCGAAGTGAAGCGGTGGTAGCGGGTCATGAGTCGTGCGTTGATGGTCCAGCAGGTAAGGGCAAGTCGCGTGAAAGGCAATGTTCCGGCATACACTTTTAATATGCCAGTAAGTTTAATAAACTTCATACTCTGCAGAGTGAATGAGTCGTCGTAGAAACAGTAACAGAAGGCTACGTCATTTCTCTGCAATATCCTGTCTTCCGGGGATACTAGTCCAGCATAGTATGCAGGAGGGCTTCTGGAAAGCTTGGGAAGTGTGAGGGGCGATACTACCCAAAGTAAAGCTGTGGGGGCGAGTAAACGGGTCGTACCTGAATAGCTGACTCGTTAAGAGCATTTCCCGTGAAGGGCGGTGTTTGCGTGTTCGAGTCCCAGTTCGCTATAGAGTTTTAATCTACCAGGAAACTGAAAAGCAGGGGAACCTTCAGCCTGAAAATTGTCGGAAAACCACGTGTGTGGCACAACAACTACAACATTTTGTTGACTTTCTACCTCTCTTTGCAATATGTTATCTTTACATTAACAGCAGCAACGAATAACCAACAAGAGCGCAGAAAAGCCTCGGGAAACATTTTGTAACTAGTTTTCGCCAATGTTAGGTCACTCGGAAACATCGGAGAACTCCAAAAGTAAAGTTTACAAAATAAATGATGGGTATACCACAAGATTCTGTTTTGGAGCCGCTCCTTTTTAATTTGTATAGATACTATCCTTCAGAAACAAAGTCCAGAAAATTTTATTTACACTAATAACATTGATTAATGGCTCAGGATCAAAGCTTTAGGGAAGCTAACGCAACGCTAATACCTGCTGGATAAATACTCAAACAGTTCTCTCTGACAGAATCCTCAGAAGTCCACTGTATCACCTTTTCCAGCCTAGAGTCCCACTGCAACATTCCTAAGGTCATCGGCTCTAACTCTTTCATATTCAGTCGCAGAATACTGCTATTTCACCTGGCTAAACAGTGTGCACACTAAAATAGTTGACACACGGCTCAATCAAGCTACGTGCCTCATCACAGAGTGCATTCGCCCCAGAAACACGCACTGGCCATTGATACTTAGTAATATCCCACAAGCATTCACAAGAAGATCACATGCATTGCTGAACGTGTGGACAAGAAGAAAAAATTCCAGCGATTAAGTTCTAGAAAATCATCGTAGAACACATCAGTCAGTTTGCAGAACAATCATTTCAACGTGGAGCATGCCTGGAACAGACAGTGACAGGAGCAAACTTCCTTGCTGCATCACCAACTAATCAAAACTCCTTGGGAGCGACCAGCAGATTTTCGATTACGCCCTACAACACATAGTGTGTACTGCGTCAGATCAGAATTGACGGGGCAATTGTAGAGCACTTCTGAACCATTGGAGCTGCAAGCCTCTCCTCAAGCGAACATACATCATATAACAGCTGAATGTTCCCTCAGAGGATTCAAAGGGACAATGAGGCACCTCCACAATTGGTTTGCAGAAGCTTATGATTGGATTTCATATCCGGACTTAGGCGATAAATTCATTATGAACTTGAGATTGTTTGCATCTGTTTAGAAATATATACTTATCTTTATGGAAATAGTTGTGTTGTATTTTTTCCTGTCGTCATACGTTAAATAAGTAAATCAGAAGACTTCTGAGGAAGATCTCACTAGAAGAATCGAAACGTCGAGGGATACTACGTGGCATAATGACGCACATGATTTTACCTTAAGTGTGGGAGTTCTTGTATTTATTTTATGTAATGAAACGAAATATATTCTTGTATTTATGGTCAATTATCCTTGTATTCTACTGAAACAGGAAGCTTCTAGGCCACTTTCTAATGTAATGCAGTCTTCTTAAAGAGAAAGTTTGGACTGTGAAGTTGCATATACGCATTGCGTCACCTGTCTTCCTCATTAATTCAGTAATGTTGCATTATGACAATTAGTAATTTAACGTATCATGTAAGTACATTTCTTCATTGTTATTCTATACCTGTGAAGGTAGATCTTCAAAATGCTATGCCAGCCTGTAAATAACAAAACGCTTGCCATGTTGAAGAAGAGCTGACGTGCTTTTCCATCGACGCGTCAGGGTCTGCTTCGTACTAAATACCGCGATAATCGGTGGACGATAACCCTTATCAGTGAGATTAGATTACACTCATCCGGCTGGAGAATATCGACTTGCGCTCGAAGACTTCCATTTTTGAGGCAGAACCAATATAGCATTATTTTTGTCTCTGTAAATGTTCCTGGTGAAACGATACGTCATTATTGGACTATGGGCACGACGCGTATCTTCGTTGACTGCTGCAAGGTCATTGTACACTCTTTCTACCCGGCAGCTTCTCTTGTAGTGAGATTACAGTTAACAGCTGGTTGTGTTCGGGCGTAATGTGCGTCTCGTTTAAGATGAACAGTCGGTGTGGTGCACTCCTACAGTTCCGCCGCTTGCGTGACGTATCCTGACTTCAGCATAACTGCTGTATCCCGCATCATCAATAGTCTGTCTTACGTACTCCAGTCCCTACCACTAAGGTTCCTTTCTTCCACCACCACTTCAGCTACAGCTTGTAGCGGTGACTGTCGCAATATATCCTCAACCATTTATTGCTACTCCCTGTCCCTCTGTAACTAAAGCCTTTGCCAACAGGAAGATTGGTGTGAAAATAGCAGTGCATTACTCTATACTAAGGTCCTAGTGAACGCGTTATGGAGTTGTCTTCTTCTCATCTTTGAAATGTCTTCTCAGCCAGTTACATGGGGACTAATAGTTTAAAGTGGAACCTGAACCACATAGCAGCAACACGTTTCTAGCATACAGCAATTACTATCAGACGTTATTGAAGCGATAAGTGACAAAATACACTGTATAATTAAAAAAAAATGAAGCACACATAAGACATGGTCGGATGCCAATATAACCTAGCACACGTACACGCGGTCGGCTGGTATGTAAATGGTTGGAGCTGAAATTTTCTATGGGAGGTAGAACGGCCACCAGAGTGTATCGGCATAGTTCATGTTTAGTTTTTTTCACCAGGCATTGTAATGTATTGTAATGCATTGTAATGGCCCGTTGTTGGACTGCATGGGGACGCGAGGGCATGCGTACTTGTCGTCTGTGTCCCAGTCGATATGTTCTGACCGCTTCTACAGAGGGAAGCCTTATTATGCACCATGCGTATCGTAAGCCTTTAACACCTGTGTCTGCCATCCGAGAGCATGTAATGGATTCCCTGCAACATTCTACGTCATCCCGCTTCATTGATCGGAGAGTAGCAGCAGGAGCCCAGGAACGGTTGCATTTGGAGTGGCACCGTCACCAGGAAGCATGTACTACCGTTCGATAGCATCGCATGATGTTCAACCATGAACTGCAATTTGCCATTATCCTGGTAAGACCATCGTTGGTTAGTATGGCGTCTATCTGGGGAGATATCCCATTATTGTAGTGTTTTGGAGCGGCATTGCGATGTTACCCGTGGCTCATGGTGTGGCAAACCATTGGCTTTGACTTCAGGTCACCGCCAGTGGTGATTGAGGGAACCGCGACGCCCAAATGTACGTCACGGATGTCCTGAGCCCACGTGTGGTACCTCTTTTGCGTCAGCGAAACTGTCGTGTTTCATTTTTCAACAGGCCATTGCTCGTCCACACATGGCACATATCTCTATGAACTGTCTACGTGAAGCTGAGGTACTCCCTCGGCCAGCAATATCCCCATATTTGGCACCGATAGAACATTGTGGGATCAGAGCGGACGTCAACTCAGTCCTGGTGCCAGTATCCAGGTCATCAAGATCCAGTTACGACAGTTGTGGGGCAGCTTCCCTCATGAGAGGATGCAACAGCTGTACGACATCCTTCCCAACCGAATCGGGGCATGCATCAAGATTACAATGGGGACAACGTCATGCTGATAAGTGGGTTCATACTGCCAAGTCGTTTGTGAATTGACTGCATTTTGTAACCATCGATACACACCCTCTCAAGGCATGAAGTTACGATTTGTTTCTTTTTCCCTTTTCGGTTGCTTCGCGTTTTTGGTCATACCGTGTAATAATAATAATAATAATAATTGGGAGAGCAGAGCTTTCGATATGTGGCCTGACACCTGCTCACGTAGTCGTTTTTTTGAAATAACTGAATGCTAGCAATGACATATGTAGAATAATAAAAAAAATCTCCACCCCTGTGGCTGAGCTGCAGGCATAGTTATCCGACTGCCACACGGAGGACATAAGTTCGATCTGCTGCTATACCTTCAGGGAGAGACGGTAAGAGGTCCACGCAGCTTTGTAGTGGCAACCGAGGAGTTACGGAAGAAGAAATAGCGAATCACGTTTCGAAAGACCGCGTTAACGGCTGGGAGCGTGTTGTGCTAACCACATAAGCATGCAGTTCTGCTGATCAGTGGCTCCATAGTCAGAACATGAAGAACAATTGGTTCGAAGATCAGTATCGTATCGGCAGCGCGAAGTAATTTTCACAAGTGCAAAAAGAAGTTATCAATAAATGGCTATTTGAACTGAAAATAGTGAACACCGAACATATAATGGGACGAAACGAGCTGATCATAGCTTCACCAACTAAAAGCGAAGATCATTAACTGAACTCTGTGTTTTATGCAGCACTTCAGGGGTTTAAGGCAGAGGAAACCACTAAATGCGGTCGGTCGAACAACAGACCATTCTTAGTGTAGCAGGGGCTTTTGTGGTGACTGCTGAGTAACGAAAGTCGTTATAAGAAGCGGTGAAATTGAGTATTTTGGGAAAGGTAAATACATTTGCAATTATTCGGGTACTTAATTTTAAAAAAATAAACCTGCACTAATGTAAATAAAATATTACTAGTTGCAACTGAGATTCTGCATATGTTAACTCACGGGTTGAAATCTCGAAAGCATTGGAATGAGTACTAGAGAGAGAGAGACCTGTGATTTAGTAAAATAAGGAGAGGTGATGAATAGTTTATGGTATGTGGATTGTTAAGCATAATTTCTGTTTGTGAGAACGATCTAAGTGTTTGTCTCAAACAGATCGGTATACAATCAGAGCTAATTTATAACTGGACTTTCATTTCCGTTTACTTGTACAATTTGACTTCTGTTTAGCGTTATCTCTATGGTAACATAAAAATATCAACATTAACTTATGGAGCATCTCTCTAGCATATGCGGAACATCTCGCAAGGAAGGAAATGAGAACAAAACAATGTTATTTCGCCCATGTTATATAGGATAACAATTTATTGTGGAAAAAAGCTGAAAATTCTGCCAGTTGGAGTGCTCGAAATCTGTGTAAATGCGTTTAAAGATGTTTAGTGTGGACTATTTTGTGACTATAAGGAGTTTGTCTTAATTGTAAACACGCTATCCATATCGAACACTTCGAAGAAGTCGCGTGTTTAGTTTACGTTACAGTGCGTTACAGTGCGTAGGGTACTTCGTGTACTACTGTGCCTTCCCCCCTTTTCTGTTCCAGTCGCGAATGGTTCACATGTCTTGGTAAGCCTCCCTATGAACTCGAATTTCTCTAATTTATCTTCATGGTGTTTTCGCGAGATACACTCAAGAGCCAAAGAAACGGGCACGCCTGCCTAATAGCGTGTAGAGCCTCTGCGAACAAGCAGAAGGGCCGCAATACGACGTGGTATGGACTCGACTAACGTCTAAAATAGTGCTGGAGGGAATTGACACCGTGAAGCCTGCAGGGTTGTCCATAAATCCATAAGAGGACGAGGGGATGGAGGTCTCTTCTGAACAGGACGTTGCAAGGGATGCCATGTGTGTTTAAACTAAGAAGAATGTTCCTGGAGCCACTCTGTAGCAATTCTGGACGTGTAGGCTGTCGCATTATCCTGCTGGAATTTCCCAAGTCCGTAGGAATGCACGATGGACTTGAGTGAATGCAGGTGATCACCTATCACCTGTCAGAGTCGTGTCTAGACGAATCACGGTCCCACATCACTCCAACTACTCACGCCCCACACTATTACAGGGTCACCACCAGCTTGAACAGTTTCCTGCTGAAATACAGGGTCCATGGGTTCATGGGGTTGTCTCCATACCCCTACACGTCCATCCGCTCGATACAATATGAAACGAGACTCGTCAGACCAGGCAACATGTTTCCATTCAGCAACCGTCCAATGTCGGTGTTTAACGACCCAGGCCAGGCATAAAGCTTTGTGTCGTGCAGTCATCAAAGGTACACGAGTGGGCTTTCGGCTCCGGAGGCCCATATCAACAATGTTTCGTTGAATAGTTCGCGCGCTGACACTTGCTGACGGCCCAGCATTGAAATCTGCAGTAATTTGCGCAAGTGGTGCACTTTTGTCGCGTTGAACTATTATCTTCAGTCGTCGTTGGTCCCTTTCTTGCAGGATCTTTTTCCGGCCGCAGCGATGTCTGAGATTTGATATTTTACCGGATTCATGATATTCACGGCACACTTGTGAAATGGTCGTACTGAAAATCCCCACTTCATTGCTACCTCGGCGATGCTGTGCCCATCGCTCGTGCGCCGACTATAACACCACGTTCAAACCCTTCTTAAATCTTGATAACCTGCCATTGTGTAGTTTCAGTAACCGATCTAGCAACCGCGCCAGACACTTGTCTTATATAGACGTTGCCAACCACAGCGCCATATTCTACCTGTATACATACCTCTGTATTTAAGTACGCATATCTATACCAGTTTCTTTGGCGCTTCAGTGTATATGTGAGAGAATGCAGTATATTGGTTGATTCTTCTAGGAGTGTGCTGTCTCAGAATTTTAAAATCAAACCACACCGTGATCCAGAACGCTCTCTCGTAGCGTCTGCCTGCAGCTGGCTGAACATCTCCGTGGCGCTTTCCTGTTGCTTACTAAATGAACCAGTAGCGAAACGCACTGCTCTTCTCTATCGGTCCTATCTGGTACGGATCGCAGACTGACGAACAATATTCAAAAGTGATCAGAAGTATCTGGACACCTGGCTGAAAATGAATTAAAATTTCGTGGCGCCCTCCATCGGTAATGCTGAAATGCAATAGTGTTCGCTGGAGTCGTCACCCTGCCTGTGCACGGTTGGTAGTTAGCAGCGCGCGACCAAATGGTGTAAATTGCCCTGAAGTTGACCCCATCGCGGGTTAAAACCGGTTGGCGGCAAAATAATGCGATTGTGACTGTCATTTTGAATAATTGATTATAAGTAAATGAATCGCTGTTATTTCCACACAACTATGTTGTCTAAAAATTTATCCCAAGGATGTGCTATAGGATTCAGGTCAGGACTCTGTGCAGGCCAGCCCATTACAGGGATATTATTGTCGTGTAACAACTCCGCCACAGGCCGTGCATTATGAACAGGTGCTCGATCGTGTTGAAAGATGCAATCGCCATCCCCGAATTGCTCTTCAACAACGGGAAACAGGGAGGTGCTTAAAACATCAATGTAGGCCTGTGCTGTGATAGTGTCACGCAAAACAACAAGCTCAGAAGTCGAAACAGCAGACACTGCTGTCCAGACAGAGGCATTCATGGTAGACAAAGGACAGCAAACTGAATTTCCCATGCCACTCATAGCTCCCTCCCCTCGAAGCCGGGGATCTGAGCCGAAAACAGACCATCCACGGCAAGGGCATCCTGTGGTAGTGGCAACCCCCAAGGAGAAAATTGAAAAACCATCCATACAGGAAAATATAGTCACAAGTTCGAGTGTGGGTTGCACCACTGATACATCAATTGTCAGGCTTCCGCCTGTCGATCCGGTGAGGGTGTACCCAAACCTCGAATTTACGATGCAGCTGGCAAGACTGGAGCAGCCGGCAACCCTGACCACTGCCTTGAGACATGTGGTCCGAATTGGACATGAGAACGGCAGAAAGGTAACCTTCTCGGTGATGGAGGCTGTAGATAGAATACAGCTAAAGTCGGTGAATCTCCCCACGGACTTCGGAGCCCTGCGTGACCTGCTAAAGAAACTGTTTGAAAGACGAGGAGAGAAATTTGACTTAGAGGATATATACGTCCAATCAGTGTTGGCAAACGGAAGAATAACTTTCGATCCGAACAAGACCTGGCCATATGACCGAGTACACACATATTATCCATGACGACTAGGACATCTGTCGGCCAACTAAATACGCACAACAGTCGACTTGTGATGCAGGAACTCCGTAGGGAAGTGGAGGAGAGGAGACTGGATGTACTCTGTTTGCAGGAGCCTTACTCTCTGGCTGGCAAAATTGCTTTTGTGGCCACCACATGGCAAGTCATCAGCTGTGGGGATGCCCCCAAAGCAGCTGTGGTAATCACCAACAAAAAACTGCAGGCAACCTTACTTTCGCAGTACTCAAACAGTCACTGCAACGTCATAGAACTGCAATCTCCAGCAGGCACTATAACACTCATTAACATGTATTTTCAATATGTAGATGATATCGACATACATTTAGACCACCTAACAAGAGTGGCTATGGCGTTGCAGGGACGAAGAGTTGTCATAACTGCGGATATAAATGCGAAGTCCCCCCTATGGTACAGTGGCACAAGGGACGAAAATGGTGGAAAGGTGGAAGAAGTGATTATGTCGTTGCAGCTTGTGGTGGCAAACAAACCGGGAAACTCTCCCACCTATGCGGCGGGAGGGGGGCAAGGCACGAACATCGACGTGACCTTGGTCACGCCAAATGCGGCAAACCTAATACAGAACTGGAAGGTGATAGACAGTGCCACCACAAGTGATCACAACCTTATCACTTTTACCTTAGGAAGCAGGGAGTGCCACTGGGCCATGGGGTGGGAGGTGCAGTTGAACTTCAGGAAAGCCAACTGGGAACGCTTAGCCAGAGAGTGTGACATTCCTCCGTTACCGGATGGTGAAAGACAAATTGACATCGACAACAGAGCTGAGGAACTGGTGTGTGCAGTGACTAGAGCGATGAAGGCGGCCGTGCCAACTAGGAGGAGGGCCATGGCGGCCTCGCCGACACCATGGTCTCCTGAGCTGCAGGAGCTGCGTCAGTCTGTCAGAAGGCTGCGGAGGCACTACCAGCGCAGTGTCGTCTGGTGGGAGAAGCAGAGATGGTTACTGCTATACCGGGAGGCAAAGGAAAGATTTCAAAAAGAATTAAAAGCGGTCCGAGTTAGAAGCTGGGAGACATTCGTGACCAATCAGCTGGCCTTGGATCCATGGGGGATTCCGTATAAACTAGTAAGAGAAAAGATCCGCTCCCCTATGATGCTGTCCACAGTCAGGCATGGGGATGGGATGACGGACTCATGGCAGGAGACTGCTGAGGTCCTACTCCGATCCCTGTTGCCTGACGACGACAGAACAGAGGATACTGAGGAACAGCGACGGTTGCGGGATTTAGATCTGGGCGACTATACAAATGATGAGGCAGTCCTCCCCTTCTCGGAGGAAGAGGTCGCTGCCCTCATAAAGACAATAAAGAGAGGGAAAGCCCCCGGGCCAGACGGCATTGTGGCGGAGGTGGTGCAGTTCTTGGCCCCACAACTGGTCGCTCCTTTGACCCAGCTGTACAACGAGTGCCTTCGGCAAGGCAAATTCCCGAGGATCTGGAAGGCAGCAAACGTTGTAATCATTAAAAAAGGCCCCGATAAAGATCCAGCTGAGGCAAAGTCTTACAGACCCATCTGCCTTCTGGATGTGCTCGGGAAAATCCTTGAAAAGCTGCTTGCTGATAGGCTGACTGCCCACCGAGTGCTGCACGGGATGAGCGACAGACAGTTTGGCTTCAGGCCTGGGCGTTCCGCATCTGATGCGATCGCCCTGGCGGCCGAGGTCTGTGGTTCGGCCCCGTGCAAGTACATCGTCGGCATCATGGTGGACATTAGTGGCGCCTTTGACAACCTGTGGTGGCCTTCGCTCTTCTCCTGCTTGCGGGAGAAAGAGTGCCCAGGGCCGCTATACGGTTGCCTTAGGAGCTATTGTGTAGATCGGGAGGTCTGGCTATCATCCCCTAGCGGGAGGATTGGAAAACCCATAACAAAGGGATGTCCCCAGGGTTCCGTCTTAGGTCCCCTATTTTGGGATATCCACATGGAGCCACTCTTAAATGCATTGCAACAAAATGAAGATGTGCTAGAGGTGATAGCCTACGCTGATGACCTCCTTCTACTGGTTGGCGGCCGAAGTCGCGAGGATATTGAACCAAAAATAGATAGAGCCATGACGCAACTACTATCATGGTGCCGTAATACCAAGATGACCATCTCACCGACTAAATCAACCTATCTATTACTAAAGGGACAGTTAATAAGAAACCCGACTGTAAGAATTGAGGGCACACCAGTACTCCGACGACGAGAGGGACGTTACTTAGGGATCATCATCGATGAAAGGTGGAACCTCGGAAAGCACATTGAAACCGTGACACAAAGAGCTCTGCAAATTCTCAATAACCTCATCACCATAGGTCATAAAAGATTTCATCTCCCCCCTCACCTTATCAAATTGTATCATAATAGCATACTAACATCAATAGTGGGTTACGGCGCGGGAGTCTGGGCACACAGGCTCACGAGGGTTGTGCCCGCCATGTCGGTGAGAAGGGTTCAAAGGAACATGATATTAAGATCTGTGGGGGCATACAGAACATCTCCGGGAGGGGCCCTATTAGTAATAATGGGGCTTTGTCCTCTGGATATCAAAATCAGGGAACAGGGTGCTTGGTATTGGGCAAAGAAAGGGGACATAGAAAAAGTAGAAGACATCTTGAGAGTTAGGGTTAGGGATAAGGGCGAGATACGGAAGAGGGGTGAAGAGCTATGGCAAGAAGTTTGGGAGGCAGAGGAATCCGGCAGAAGAACTTTCAGCTTCCTGCCGAATGTGAGGGAAAGAATGAGCATGGGTTATTTTGAACCAACTAGGGGTTTGTTCCACTTTCTCACTGGACATGGGCCTTACCCGACGTATCTATGTCGGTTTGGGAAGAGGGCAACGCCTACGTGTGACTGTGGTGCATCGGAGGGAACTCCCGACCATGTGGTCTACGAGTGCCCCCTTTTCGATGATGTAGCAACTACACTTAGACAGCAACTA
Organism: Schistocerca gregaria; assembly: GCF_023897955.1. Taxonomy (NCBI): domain Eukaryota; kingdom Metazoa; phylum Arthropoda; class Insecta; order Orthoptera; family Acrididae; genus Schistocerca; species Schistocerca gregaria. Next base: position 435,129,474 of record NC_064921.1, read on the forward strand.
CCCAACTATGACACTTATATGTTATTAAGACAGGACGAGACCTTTCGACTGCTAAATCAGTTGGCAAATGAGGTATCACGAAAGGTCCTAACTCAATATCTGAGAGAGCTTTAAGACTTAAAAATTAACATACTAGGTCAATGCCCCAATCCCGTACCGCCTGTGCGTGGACTGGTCGACTGGTAAAGTTGGAATCCGCCACGTGCAGGATAGGGGGAGAGGGGCGACCATACCGGATTTGACAACGCACCGATTCTGACTTAGAATAGTTCATTAGGTTAGGAAATTAGAATAGGAATTAAAATAGAAACCTGCAGCGAATAAAAGTATTGGCCTGCCCTGTGCCAGGGCGCGTTCACCGGGGTTAGCTCGGTGAGCAAGGCACACAAGTAGGATTGTATATTTATTGGCATGTTTGTAACGCTGCAGGCAGTAGAGACTAGTGTAAGTAGTAATATTAGGAGTAGCAGATTTGTTAATTAGTAGGTCTGCCCATTCAACTAACACACTGTCTGTAGATTATAATTAGAAATGTATAAGCTGTACCTAAGTAATGTATTATATCATGACCCACTAATTAATAAGGTGGTGGGTTTTATTGTATAAAATATTTTGTAAGAAATAAAGATTTTTTTTTTAAAAAAATAAAAAAAAAAACAACAAGGGGTGGAAAATGTTCAAATGTGTGTGAAATCTTATTCGACTTAACTGCTAAGGTCATCAGTCCCTAAGCTTACACTTTACTTAACCTAAACTATCCTAAGGCCAAACACACACACCCATGCCGGAGGGAGGAATCGAACCTCCGCCGGGACCAGCCGCACAGTCCATGACTGCAGCGGCCTAGACCGCTCGGCTAATCCCGCGCGGCCAAGGGGTGGAAGCCCCCTCCATAAAAACACGACCACACCATAACACCACCGCCCCCGAATTTTACTGTTGACACTACACACGCTGGGAGATGACGTTCACCGGGGATTGCCATCGGATCGCCACATTGTGTACCGTGATTCTTCGCTTCACAAAACGTTTTTTTTACTGTTCAATCGTCCAATGTTTACGCTCCTTACACCAAGCGAGGCGTCGTTTGCATTTACCGGCGTGATGTGTGGATTATGAGCAGCCGCTTGACCATGAAATCCAAGTTTCCTCACATCCCGCTTAACTGTCATAGTACGCACAGTGGATCATGATGCAGTTTGGTATCCCTGTGTGATGGTCTGGATAGATGTCTGCCTATTACACTTTATGACCCTGTTCAACTGTCGGCGGCCTCTGTAAGTCAACAGACGAGGTCGGCCTGTGCTCTTTTGTGCTTACGTGTCCCTTCAAAAATGGTTCAAATAGCTCTGAGCACTATGCGACTTAACTTCTGAGGTCATCAGTCGCCTAGAACTTAGAACTAATTAAACCTAACTAACCTAAGGACATTACATACATCCATGCCCGAGGCAGGATTCGAACCTGCGACCGTAGCGGTCACGCTGTTCCAGACTGAAGCGCCTAGAACCGCACGGTGTCCCTTCACTTTTCCGCTTCACTGTCACATCGGAAACAGTGGCCTAGGGATGTTTAGGAGTGTGGAAATCTCTCGTACAGACACAAGTGACATCCAATCACCTGACCATGTTCAAAGTCCGTGAGTTCCGCGGAGTGCCCCATTCTGCTCTCTCACGATGTCTAATAACTACTGAGGTCGCTGATGTGGAGTATCTAGCAGTAGGTGGCAGCACAATGCGCCAAATATGAGAAACGTATTTTTTTAGAGTGTCCGATACTTTTGATCACATAGTGTACCTACTTAGTTGATGGACTACATATTCGTGTGATTCTTCTAATGAATCTCTCAGTCTGGCATCTTCATTTCCTGCTTTTAGTTCTATCTGGTCGTTCCACTTCAAACTGCAGTGTAGACATACCCTTGTGTATTTCATGGAGGTGACTGCTTCCACCGATCGTTCTGCAATCGTGAATTGGTAAAGTAATGGGTCTTTGTGCCTATTTGTACACAGTACGTTAGATTTGTTTATGTTCAGGTTCGACTGCCGATCACTGCTCCAAGCGTCGGTCCTCTGCAGGTCTTCTTGCATTTCTCTATAGTTTTCCTGTGTTCGCAGCATCATCCACGAAAGGTCTAATGGAACTTCCGAGATGATACACCAGCTTATTTTTATATATTCTGAAAATCAGTGGTCCTGTAATACTCCCTAGTGTTACGCCTGATGTTTCTACGTCTTCGTCTACGTGATTATGCTGCAGTTCAGAATTAAATGCCTGTCAGAGAGTTCATCGAACCACCTTTAAGTTACTTCTCTACCGTTCCACTCTCGAACAGCGCGCGGGAGAGGCAACACTTAACTCTTTCCGCGCGAGCTCTGATTTTTGATATTTTATTATGAAGATCGTTTCACCATATTTCCGCGGGCAACAACAAAATATTTTTACGTTCTGAGGAAAAAATAACAACTGAAATTTCATGAGAAGGTCCGGGCGCAGCGAGAAACGCTATATTTTTTAATGACTGCCACCCTAGTTCGCGTATCATACTTTTACGTCTGAAGATTTCTCTTCATTGCGAATGACGTGCTGTGTTCTGTTTGCCAGAAATTCTTCATTGTTTTCACACAGCTGTCCTGACCATCCGTACGCTCGAATTCTGTTCGGTAGACGACAGTGAGGAACACGGAAGGGACACGGCAGCTATCTGTGCGCATGTATCTGCTGACTTTGCGTTAAGTATTCTCACGCTACTCACATATCGTTTACACCGGTTAGTGTATTCTGAAACAGATCACCACTCAGGACTGACTGGTCTGTTGTTGCAGTTCTAACACATGCGTGTTGCAATCATCTTTTGAGTCATACGCACGAATGACGTATCATCCTTAGTCTGACCATTGGTGAGTCACTGGCGCGACACTCACTCGTTTTATGGCTTAGGCGCAATCGTTTTCTGTCGCAAGATGAAGATAACATCGAGGAGGCGTGGGTGCGTAGCGTTAAAGAGCAAAGGAAGGAAGACGAGAAACAAAAATGTTGTTGACAAAGTGGTAACACTACCTCGCAGACTTGATCAGCGGATCCGGTTAAACGGCGAGTATATTAGAGCTTACGGCTAGTGCTCTCCCTCCGGTTACTTACAGTGCTTTCAGAAGGAGGCTACGCGGAAACAGATGAGGCCGTCATTTGACGAAAAACGATGAGCGCACATTGACGCTGTCTGTTCTAATACATATAAGATTTTTTTAAAAAAATGTGTCATATGTTTCTACAGGAGGCAGTATTGGTCAAAGGTAGAAGTAAAGTTCCTATAATGACGTTTGTAAATCAGTGCCTGTTGAGATATAGGCCAATGTGCCCTCTCGTTCCCATCCCTCTGTTACGTACGAGTAGCGTCTGTTACGAAAGCAGTGCTGCATGTGATTACCACGCATCCTTGACATGTCCTTCGACCCTTCTTCCCGGCGAATCACGCATACTTTCAAATACATCTGGCTCCATTCGGACTGCGTCACATGAATTGGTCACACACTGCTGTGACGTTTACACATTGTCTGTAAGTTGGGCATACAGAAATGGCTTCAGATGATCTCAGAGCTAGAAATCCATCGGATTCGTGTCTGGTAACGGTGGAGACCATGCTGCTTGACGTCCTTGGCCAGTCCATCGCCCATCAAATGTTCCGATGAGGTACTGTGGCACGATCCGTAGAAAATGGGGTGATATTCCGTCATGTGTAAACCTATAGTTGTTCTCTTCCTGCAAGGGAAACCTTTCCCAGTAGCTCCGGTACTTCATCGCGCAGGAATCTGTGATACAGAGAACCTGTTAGCCTGTTCGGTGAAGTGTATGGTCCTATGTGTCTGTCACCGACAGCCCCTGCTCATACATTGATGCTGATGCGGTTGTCATGTCACATCGCCATGATTTCGTGAGATTTTCATCTGCACACATGTGCATACTGTGGTGATTTACAACACGATCTCGTGTGACAGCCTACAGCAGAGAGTACTACACATTACTCGTCACAAGTAAAACGACCCATGTCTCAACAAGTATTGGTTTCCAGGCATATCATTATAGAAACTTTTCTTCTGGTTTTCATCAATGCTATTTCCTATAGGGGCTGGCCGGCCGGAGTGGCCGAGCGGTTCTAGGCGCTTCAGTCTGGAATCGCGTGACCGCTACGGTCGCAGGTTCGAATCCTGCCTCGGGCATGGATGTGTGTGATGTCCTTAGGTTAGTTAGGTTTAAGTAGTTCTAAGTTCTAGGGGACTGATGACCTCAGATGTTAAGTCCCATAGTGCTCAGAGCCATTTTGAACCTGTAGGGGTTGGTGACACTTTTTATCACACTGTACTTAACATCTCATACAGAGGAGTAGGTACGCTTAAATTTATATAAATTCACGGATTCTACTTGCATAAGTGCATTGTATGAAAATCGGTCAGTGCACGACAGTACACGATACCAGTATGTTCCAATAAACGAGTGTGAAGATGTGATTTTTTTGGGAGGTCATATCTCGGGTTCTATTGGTCACAGAGGTAAGGAATTAAGTTTTTGGAGTAGGCCTAGCCACATTTCCATACCTGTCGGAGAAACGGGCATACTGTATGTATTCTTCTGTATAGGGTCAAAATTTAAATATTACACTCTACCTCTAACCCAGGCGAATGGACTACGTCGGTTCGTTCTATTACATTAGGTGTGGTCTAGGATGGACATTAGGAGGCTTATGAAAGCACCGTGGACGGTTCCTGAGAAAACCCTGCAAATCATAATTTTTGGGTACGAAATGTACCTCTTTTGGGGATGACCGCTTTTATAATTAATATTCATGGCAGATCGTCTAAATTTTTAGCATATGTTCTGAAGATAATGTTCTCGGGGAACTTCTAAACTTTTTTCGATATCAGTGTCGGTCACCCAGATCCATACCATAGGTATGAGCGTAAAATATGCACATAATATCCGGTCTGAGGCGTAAATTTCGGCTGACTTTGTGGACATATGGCCAGGGTTATAGAGTCGTCACAAGGGTTCTGAGCTCACCAACCTATGTTTTTAGTCAACATTTTTTCACCAATAAAACTTTATGACGCTCTCTCTCTGTGTAATGGGTGCTTCGCACCTATACAGATATGACCATAGTGGTAATGGAGTGGCAGAAAATTGGTTAAAAAGGATCTTAACTTGCCTGACTGCCAAAACAGTGGAAAACTATAAAGACTTCAAATTCAGTAAAAAATCTTTAATAACATTGTTACTCTTTTGAGATACAAATCATTAACCGAACGTTTTAGATGAAATCCGATCAATGAGCAAAGCATACAGCAAAAATTTAAAGCGAACGATTTTGAGTTAACTTTATATTTCGCGTACTTCTTTGTTATTTGTACGTGTCAGGGTGTATAAATGTGCCGAATCATATACATAAACTCTCAAAACTTTACCGACCTGTTGAATTCGTTTTATACAGTGCGATTCAGCTGCCCCTACCGATGTCGTTTTATGCAATCTGGCCTTCAAAAACTACGCATGAGATTTTCGTATTCTCTCACTCGCTACGCACAAACTATTAGTCCTACAGCAAATATGAACAGATACTTTTTCTACGAAATGTAATTAAATTTTGTACACGGATACGTTTCTGCTTGAGACCACAATTTTCGATTTACTCAAGGAAAACTTAGAGAAATGACCTGCAAAGGCACCTCCGCCCCCACAGTCATCTCTTACGGGTCAGAATTTCTAGTGTATTGTTCGTGGCACTCTTTCATACCATGGTACAAAAATTTCCGACTACACTAATGATTCCCGATATTCGATCGTTTTTAGTCTCTATGGATTGAGCTATTACACTACCGGAATAGTCGGTTATTTTTCTAATATTATTAATGTAAGTGTGCACGTGAGGACAATGAAAGAAAAACGAATTTTGGAAACGTTATACTAAAACTAATTATGTTGATAATGCGATCCAAACTTAAGCTTTACAAGCACAGTAGTTTCGTAGTTAGAAGCACAGTAGATTCTTAGTCACAAAATTGTTACGTAAAATATACACAGGCCAGTCAGTGAAGACCAGAAATGGACGAATGTGGGGAATAATTCGTGCAATCGCAAATTCTGATACAGTGGTAGGAGGAGGGAGTGCCATGAATAACATACTAGAAATCCTGAATGGTGGGGGTTGAGTGTGGGTGCGTATGAAGCTCACTTTTGTACGTTTTTCTCGAATAGCTCGAAAACTAAGGCCTCTAGCGGAAACGTATCCGAATACAAAATTTAACTACAATAAATTTTCTAGAAAAACGTCCTGTTAATTTTTTTTCTGTAGGACTAATAGTTTACGCTTAGTGTGGGAGAGAATATGAAAATCTTGCGCATGATTTTTTGGACAGACGTGACATTGCGGGTTGCAGTAAACGACATTTGTAGGGGCAGCTGAACCACCTTGCTATTGAAGGGCTGAAGGGAACGAGCGGAAAAATGCTCCTGTCATAACACAAAAAAGGCGAATACATTCCTCTTTAAAAGACTGACAGAAAAGTGGGCTACCAGTTACTTCAATCCTCAGTCAATCTTTTGCACCAAAAATTTGGCGTGCGAACATATTTACCTTTTTTGTGATGAAAGAGAGGAGCATAGAGACAGTGACAGAGGAAGAGGGAGCAGAGTGTGTGTGTGGGAAAGAGAGAGAGAGAGAGAGAGAGAGAGAGAGAGAGAGAGAGAGAGAGAGAGAGAGAGAGAGAGAAATGGTGATGGTCGGAGAGAAAAAATGGCAGTGAGAGAGATCGATTAAGACAACACCAGTGGGAGCCAAAGAGAGAGGAGATATTGATCGTCAGTGAGATACAGTGGCAGAGAAAGGGAGATGGATGGAGATAGCAGCAGTGGGAGCAAAAGAGATACGAGACAGTGGAAATGAAAAGCACAGATGAGAGGAGACCCTAAAAAGGCTTGGGAGGTCTGGACCCTCCTAAACTAGCGAATTGCAGCATGTAGGTATAGGGGAGGGCGTATCTTGGACTGAAATTTTAAACACTTGGGTACAGGGGAAAAGTAAATTGGACCTCCCCAGAAGATTTGGGCTGCTTGGGTATTGCATAGAAATGTTTGTAACATTAGGTTTTCCCTACGTTCGTATAGTGGGTTGTACTGCACCCAGAATTTTGTGCTTCTTTTGGCAATAAAACGCTCCCCCGAGACAGGAGAGACGCGGTTAATTGTGTATTGCCCTTCTGTGGATTTGATTGAAACACAGTGGAATCAAAGACTGCATAGATCAGGTGTATTGGGATGTAAAAGTTAATGTAACCTATGCTACTTGTGATGTAAGAGTGGCGTTCAATGAGTAATGCAACATATTGTTTTTATGAAAGCAGGTTGGTTTTATTGAAGATTCCAATACACCATATTATTCCCCAGTCTTTTGTCTACAAAATCCTATTTCTCAGCATAATATCTGTTCAATGCGACGGGCTTACGCCACCTTATTGGGGGAGTTTGTATGCCCGTATGGTACCACTCTTCTGTGGACGTCAGACCCAAATTTCGCTGCATCAATAACCTCTCCATCGTCCACATACTGCTTCCTGCGCCGGCCGGTGTGGCCCAGCGGTTCTAGGCGCTTCAGTCTGGAACTGCGCGACCGCTACGGTGCAGATTCGAATCCTGCCTCGGGCATGGATGTGTGTGATGTCCTGAGGTTAGTTATGTTTAAGTAGTTCTAAGTTCTGGGGAACTGATGACCACAGATGTTAAGTTCCATGGTGCTCCGAGCCATTTGAACCATTTGAACCATTTGAACTGCTTCCCGCCGAGTGCATTCTTCGTTGGGAGAAACAGATACAATTCGGAAGGTGCGGAATCTAAGCTGTGGGATGGGTGAGAAAGAATTGCGTCGTGTTTTGTGAGCTGCTCTGAGATGCGCAGACTTGTATGAGGTCTTGTGTTGTCATGGAGAAGTTCGTTTGCATCTTCGTGGCGACGAACATGCTAAAGTCTGCGATTGCAGTCTTTCTCGGCGTATTCTACTGATGAATTCTTCTCGGGTTATTAGCCGAGTGGTGGCGTCGTCTTGTCGCAACGTTTCAATGAGTTTCGTACCCATCATCTTCTGGCGACGGACACGATGCATTGACAACTACAAAGAACGCTGTTCTCGCAGTGACTGACCCTTACCACGTATTGACGACATTGCGTAGGTGGCGTTAAAAGTCAAATACAGTAGGTGAAACTTGCAGGCTTGGCTAGCATTTGCATGCAGTTCTCGCACTGTTCTCATATTTTTGTCCATCCCCTGTACGTGCTTTGCGGTAAACTAAATTGTGTTCTGTGTGATTCATGCTGAGTTATAACGGTGAAGACAGCATCGGCGAACCAGTTGTTTGGGATGAAAATTGATCTAACGACGAGTATTTTCCATCACTTTCGGAGTCATCTAGTGGTGATCAGCTTTTTTTTGTTTTCGTGTTATCTTAAAAAGAGAAAAAAACATTTTTCATCTGAGCATTGACGCAAGGAGTGGAACAGTGTGCGCAAAATACATCTTGGATACATTCCAGATTTTGTCGTAGTAGATTTACCCAGGCCATAAAGAAAGTACAACTTACAGAGCCTCCAGGTGAAGGCAAGAAAGTTCCTGATAACAAAACTCCAGAACAAGAAATACTGGTTGTTTGTGATCACATAGCATCATTCCCCTCTTGCCAATCCCACTATACAAGATCCACAATCCGAATAGAAGATATTTACTAGAAAAATCGAATGTTCTAGTGTTTTATATAAGGAACGTGGTGAAAGTAAAGGAAAAAAGCCAGTTCCAGAAATCATTTTTGGCGGAACTTTTAATGACGAGTTCAACCTGCATTTTCGCGCGCACCACAACGACTACTTGTGTGTAACGTGATTCGTTTCATACTAAACTCAACCCTTCAGCAGATGAACAAGAGACTGCACAGCTTCAACAAGTCCACGAATAGCGCTTCCGTAAGGCTGTAAAGGCTCAGGAGTTCATGAAAGTGGGCACTGAATGATCAGCTTATGGTAGGTCCTACTATGCCTTTTCTTTTGATTTGGAAAAGGCCCTAGACCGACAAGTTGCTTATTACAAATGTTAATTTACATATTTACAGTTTGGACTGCCACAAAGCCTCATGAAAATTAGGATTCATAAAACGGCTGTGATGCAGTGAATGGCTCTCGAGGTTCCCTGGAAACTGGTGCCCTTTCGGCCAAACACACTGAAGCGACAGCACTGTCCACAAAACATGATGTCATGTATAGTGTTAGTTCAACAGAACAGGACATGGACAGTAGTCCTGACGTTAATGAAACTGGTTCAGACTGACACTGAAGTCGTTCCCAAAAATTCCTGAGAAGTGGCGATTCCTATTTCCCCAATGATGGTGGTTTTGCCTCAGTAGAAAACGGCAGCAAGACACAAGAAACATTTTGTCCTATTGATTAGTACAATATGACCGCCAAGTCAGGGAAATGAAAATCTGTTTCATGTCACTGTAATGACAGACAATGACTTCTTACTGAAGTCAGTCACAAAAGAAAGGACTGACACTGGAGAACTTGCCGTGTCATGGCTGAAGATGCAGTGGATTCGATGAAATAAAAGCGATCCATTCACAGTCTCTTTCCAGGAAACACCTTCGACGGTCATGGAATTTCAAAAGCTGGCCTGGCTGACATGCATCAGGGAAAGTTTTACGCAGGACCCTAGCTTTTACAATAGAGAAGAAGAAAGGTAGGAAAGAACGTTTCCTCTTCATTTGGTCCGTTCATCACGACTTGTTCTAGCGTTTTCGTTCTTCTAACAATGCCAAAGACGTTGAGCCACTGCATGGAAATGGTAGTATTGGCGACGACTAACAAAGGTTAAATAAAGTAATATAAATACAATGTTGTTGACTTATATGTACACTTTTATGGTAAATAAAATCCTTTACCTGTTTGTATCCTTAATTTCTAGAAATTGCTAATCTGAGTTATAAATTTAAAAAAAAGCATATGATTCGAACGTAACACAAAAAGTACTGTTCAATTTTGTATAACAGTACTAGTAAAGCATTAAAAATCTCAAAACAAGAATTATGTGAAATAATCCACTTGCGCTCTAAGAGGCTCTGTGTCTTTGTCAGCTTACGCCAACGGTCGTCTCCAAGTTTAATACTAACAGTAGTTGTTGTATTAGATCTCTCCTGCTTTACCGTGTCACCTTACCGTTTCTTTTAATGCCGAATGTACGTACGTGTACCCCACCAAACTCCTCTGTTCGTTCACGAGATGCAAAGGATAGTAAATAATGGCTCAGTACGGCAAACTTTACAATACAGCTGCAGTGCTTAGGATCATCAACCTGTGACACTGAGCCGAGCGGTCTTAGGCGCTGCAGTCATGGACTGTGCGGTGGTCCCGGCGGAGGTTCGAGTCCTTCCTCGGGCATGGGCATGTGTGTTTGTCCTTAGGATAATTTAGGTTAAGTAGTGTGTAAGTCACCTTAGCAGTTAAGCCCCATAAGATTTCACACACATTTGAACATTTTTGTGACACTGACGGAAGACGTCGGCTTATTGTCAGGCTTCCTACTTTTCTGTATAGCATGTACTCAAATGTAACACAGATGCTTCAGGAGATTAAATGAGAATCTTTTGAAGAGATAAAGCGCGTGTCTAGCGAAACCCTGTTCGGAAAATTTGGAGGTCCTGTATTTGAACGAGATTACGCAACAATTCAGCTGCCCAGTGTATACCTGCATCTAGTCCAGAATCCATAAGAGAAATGGAAGAGAGATTGGGGCATGCGTAGAGGTATAAAGAACAATTATCTCTCGTATCTTATACGAATGGGGTGATTAAGACTAGCCAGTTTGTGGTGCAAAGTCCCCGCGACATACAATGTATAACATGTTGCGGATGTAGAAGTACATATAGGGGCAAGAGGGAGTATGACGCGTCCAGAGGCATACAGCCAGATATTTTCCCCCCTTCAGTCCATATTCGAATGTAGAGAGAAACGGAGCAGATGAAAATGGCGCGAAGCACTCTGCTCCGTACATTCTGCAGAATACGCAGAGCGTTCCTAATATTTTACCAATAACTAAAACTGCTGAGCTGCGCTTTCGGTCAAGAAACAGTATGCAGTGGGGCAGTATACCAAGATACTGTTGCGTTTGAGATTGTTTTTAAAAATGAACTCTGTTTCTTGTTAACATCATTCTATATCTTTTGGACAGAAGGATGCAACGATCTTCCTCTGGGTAATACTTGCAGTCCAAAGTTGGTTTACGCAGAATACGTTTTTCGCCAATAATTGTGCTGGAAAATGTTATTTGAAATGTTTCAGTCACTTCAGCTCACTTTCTCTAACTGTGTCACAATAGAAGACTCAAAATTGCTGCTCGTACATCAGTTTTTTTAAAAAAAGGAACTGATCAGGCCGTGCGAAAATCTTTTGCAGTGATATGTAGGTGTGGCAATATTGGATTACCCTGAAGAAGAAATGGTATCGATGTGATAGTTTCGGCATACAAATAAAAAACAGAGGGGAAAATGTTTTAGTAGTGGTTTGTCATTAACAAGCTGAGTAAACATTACATCAAAGATGAGATTCGACAGCTTTAGTAATAGACGTGATAACAATGTTTCAAATTCATGTGACTGTTGTGAATTGTGATACCACTAAACTATTCTGTTTCCAATAGGGAAACAATGAGCAAACTTCACAGTAACTGTGTGTACATCTGCTACTGCGAGATGTCCTCATTACTTGTCTTCTTAAAGATGCCCCTATAGTCTGCCTAGCAATAAGTTTACCATTCGTACCACTGTTACGTTGGCATCTTCCGTTTGTTGTAAATAATTGAGTATTTCAGTTGCTAATACCTTTAAAACTATGAACTAAAGTGGTGAACAAACTCACTAGCTGGGGACGATGCTCGAAGAAAATACCAAAGTGAAGGCCGAGAGAGAGAGAGAGAGAGAGAGAGAGAGAGAGAGAGAGAGAGAGAGAGAGCCGGCCGCGGTGGTCTAGCGGTTCAGGCGCTCAGTCCGGAACCGCGTGACTACTACGGTCGGAGGTTCGAATCCTGCCTCGGGCAAGGATGTGTGTGATGTCCTTATGTTAGTTAGGTTTAAGTAGTTCTAAGTTCTAGGGGACTGATGACCACAGATGTTAAGTCCCATAGTGCTCAGAGCCATTTGAACCATGTTTTAGAGAGAGAGAGAGAGATTGGATAGGTACACAACGTTGAGTCAGAAATGATGTACAAATTCCAGAAGCAGAGCTACTGGGATCACATAATGAGTCACAGATAGGCTTAACTATAAAAATTCCAGAAGTAGATAAGTTCAAGCTAATATGTGAGCATAGCGGCTGTTATTCATTCCAACGCACGATCCAGTAACAGGATATAAAAGAGGTAAAATCCAAAGTTACGATGGCTACACCTACATGTGAATGATCAAGAGAAGTAAACGAACAGAATATAACAATTAAACCCCACAAAATACCATGTTGAGATTTCATTTGGCTTCGGCTTGATTGTATACTAATTCACTTCCATACTAAACAGTCCTTTTAGTTTATCAGGCTGAGAAGATTACTTAGCTGCGACTTAAATATGTTGTTGTTTCGTATTACAGAAAGTTTAGTTCTTAGATTGATCACAGTATGCATTAACGAAACCACAGTGGTCGCTACTGGCAACTGGACACACGCACATATATGTTTTTTCTAGTTGGAGATATTAACGAGGAAGAGAGTTGTGGGTGGCGTTACCACCAGAGAAAGAGCTCTATTCTGATGGTAACATGCTGGTGGAGGTGCCGGCACTGCCGAAGCAAATGTCGTACACAGAATGCTTTCGTTGCAATCTTCCGTTAGTGTGGCATTGCCATTGGCTGCAAACCGCACCACATTTAGAAAGAACCAGTAAATCCGGATTCCTTAAAGAATCGAACTCCAGTACATAAAACAGCTTTACTCGTGTGATTACTTTACAAATGAGAAAAAGTGTCAAATATTTGACGTTGAGCATGTGAGCAAGAAAAAAGTTTATAAAAGGTTTGAAATTACATTTAAGTTTGTTGGAAGTCGCTAAGTTCTCTCATTAAGAAGCGCTAGATGAATATAGTGTGGATAATTTGCGCTATGTTTTAAGCAAGAGCAAGTTCTTCACACATCTCGATGTTAAGGACGTCATATATTCAGGATTATGCTTCGTACAATGATAATATAATTCTTCCGGTGCGTTCATCGATATATGTAGACAGAAACAATTTACAAACTGTGTCGCAAAGTGAGTTGCGAATTGAGTTAGCAGTGAAGAAGTAATAAATTAAAACTTTGTGTCTGATGCTGAAGTATTACTGCATGAGTACTAAAAACGTAGAAAGCGATAAGCTTTTTTTCCTTTCATCATTTTGTTGGGGGGGGGGGGGGGAGGGGGGGTGTCAGCACCGAAAAGTTTCGTAAAGTTTGAAGTCATGTGTAAAGTTTATTGGAAGTCGTTAGGTGCTTTAATTCTCAAATGCTGGATGAATAACGTTCGGGTATTTGCGCGCTGCCTCAAACTAACACACAATTTCGAACTATAATACTTATCTTTTTGTGTTAAACTTGTAACATAAGATTATACTTCTTAATGAGTAGATATGACAAAATTTAAAAATTTTAAGTTCGCTCAACAATAATGTGAAGCATTGAAAATGAAAATTTCGTTGCCCCTCTAACGTGTTACATTGGCACCTGCAGCTGGTATTGGATTCCGTGATACTAACGTATTAATATAGAACTCTTTTTGCGCTATACTTTTCTTGTGTTTATTCTATTAAAGCTTTAAGTAGTAGAGAACGTGTCAGTACGAATCAGTGGTTGATCTCTTGTTTTAGACTGTATTTCACAGCTTCACTCACTATTTTTGTGCTATAAATAAGACCTATCAGTTATTTGTACTATCATACTACTTAATTCTCAGTTACGTCCTATAGATATTTATTGCAGGAAGTGCAAAACGTGTGACTGTAGTCCATAATTATATCTGACTGAAACGTTTCGTGCATTATCCCTATTTTTCATTTTCTAAAAATAAATACTGAATTAAAAATGTACGCTTGGTTCAAAGGGCTCTGGGGAAATGGCTCTGAGCACTATGGGACTTAACATCTTAAGTCATCAGTCCCCTAGTACTTAGAACTACTTGAACCTAACTAACCTATGGACATCACACAACACCCAGCCATCACGAGGCAGAGAAAATCCCTGACCCCGCCGGGAATCGAACTCGGCAACCCGGGCGTGGAAAGCGAGAAAGCTACCGCACGACCACGAGATGCGGGCGGCTCTGAGGTGTATGGGACTTACAATCTGTGGTCACCATTCCCCAAGAACTAAGAACTACTTAAACCTAACTAACCTAAGGACATCATACACATCCATTCCCGAGGCAGGATTCGAACCTGCGACCGTAGTGGTCACGCGGTTCCAGACTGAAGAATGTACGCTTGTTTTGGTTAGTTATTTACGTATTCTGTCCATCTTATTCATATTAGAAAAGTAGATTTTCAGAAATACAGAAATTTTTATGCTTTTTGTTCCTAGATATCAAAGTGAGACACTGCCTGACTGATTTAGGCATCTACACTACTGGCCATTAAAATTGCTACACCACTAAGATGACATGCTGCGGACACGAAATTTAATCAACAGGAAGAAGATGCTGTGATATGCAAATAATTAGCTTTCAGAGGATTCGCACAAGGTTGGCGCCGGTGGCGACACCTACAACGTGCTGATATGAGGAAAGTTTCCAACCTATTTCTTATACACAAACTGCAGTTGACCGGCGTTGCCTGGTGAAACGTTGTTGTGACGCCCCGTATAAGGAGGCGTCACGTTTACGACTTTCATGAAGGTCGGATTGTAGCCTATCGCGATTGCGGTTTATCGTATCGCCACATTGATGCTCGCTGTGGTCGAGGTCCAATGACTGTTAGCAGAATATGGAATCGGTGGGTTCAGGAGGGAAATACGGAATGCCGTGCTGGATCCCAGCGACCTCGTATCATAAGTAATCGAGATGACAGGCATCTTATCTGCATGGCTGTAACGGATCGTGCAGCCACGTCTCGATTCCTGAGTCAACAGATGGGGACGTTTGCAAGACAACAACCGTCTGCACGAACAGTTCGACGACATTTGCAGCAGCATGGACTTTCAGCACGGAGACCATGGTTGCCCTTGACACTGCATCACAGACAGGAGCGCCTGCGATGGTGCACCCAACGACGAACATGGGTGCACGAATGGCAAAAAGTTATTTTTTCGGATTAATCCAGTTTCTGTATACAGCATCATGATGGTAGCATCCGTGTTTGGCGACATCGCGGTGAACGCACATTGGAAGCGTTTATTCGTCATCGCCATACTGGCATATGACCCGGCGTGATGGTATGGGGTGCCGTTGGTTACACGTCTGTCACCTCTTGTTCGCATTGACTGCACTTTGAACAGTGGACGCTACATTTCAGATGTGTTACGACCCGTGGCTCTACCCTTCATTCGATCCTTGCGAAACCCTACATTTCAGTAGGATAATGCACGACCGCATGTTGCAGGTCCTGTACGGGTCTTTCTGGGTACAGAAAATGTTCGACTGCTGCCCTGGCCAGCACATTCTCCAGATCTCTCACCAATTGAAAACGTCTGGTCAATGGTGGCCGAGCTACTGGCTGGTCACAATACGCCAGTGACTACTCTTGATGAACTGTGGTATCGTGTTGAAGCGGCATGGGCAGCTGTACCTGTACACGCCATCCAAGCTCTGTTTGACTCAATGCCCAGGCGTATCAAGGCCGTTATTGCGGCCCGAGGTGGTGGTTCTGGGTACTGATTTCTCAGGATCTATGCACCCAAATTGCGTGAAAATGTAATCACATGTCAGTTCTAGTGTAATATATTTGTCCAATGAATACCCGTTTATCATCTTCATTTCTTCTTGGTGTAACAATTTTAATGGCCAGTAGTGTAGAAGACGATGCGACGGTATTTCATAACTTTGTGAGGTGACGCCGACTTGAGCATAAAGTTATCTTAGTAGCATTGCAGTCTTAAGCAATCATCAACACACACTGACGGGTGATCGATATGCACGTATGCGGATGGCGCTATTTGACGTACACAGGGTATAAAAGGGCAGTGTATTGGCAGAGCAGTGATTGGTACTCAGGTGATTCATGTGAAAGGTTTCCCACGTGATAGTGGCTACACGACGAGAATTAACAGACTGTGAACGTGGAATGGTAATTTCGCGACCCACAGTGTTAAGAATGTGTCGAGAATACCACATTTTAGGCACTACCTCTTAGCACGGACCGACGGCCTTCACATAATGGGATATGGCGGCAGACGAGCGACGCGAGTGCCATCGCTAACAGCACGCTATCGCCTGCAGGCCTCTCCAGAGATTATGGCCATATCAGTTGGACCCTAGACGACTGGAAACCCGTGACCTGGTCAGATGAATCCAGAATTTAGTTGGTAAAAGCTGATGATAGGGTTGGAGTGTGGCGTAGGCCCGACGAAGCCATGGACCCAAGTTGTCCACAACACACTCTGCGAGATGGTAGTGGTTTCATAATGGTGTGAGCTGTGTTTACATGGAATGAACTGGGTGCTTTGCCCCAACTGAACCTACCATTGACTGAAAATGTTTATGTTCGGGTACTTGGAGACCATTAGCAGCCATTCACGGACTTCATATCCTCAAACAACGATGGAATTTTTATGATTGGCAATGTGTCGTGTCACTGGCCTACAGTTGTTTCCGATTGGTTTGAAGAACTTTGTGGGCAATAAAGCGAATAAATTGGCCACCAAGATCGCCCGCCATGAATCCCATTGAACATTTGTGGGACATATTCGAGGAGTCAGTTCGTGCACAAATTCGTGCGTCGACAACACTCTCGTAATTATGGACGGCTATAGGAGCAGCATGGCTCAGTATTTCTGTAGGGACTTCCAACGACTTGTTAAGTCCATTCCACGTCGAGCTACTTTCCGGCGCGCATGTCGCCCAATGTGGCGTCGAATGTAATAAGACCTGCACCAAGGCGGCCGGACCTGCCCCGTAAGGGGCCTCACGGCCAATGACGCCAAACTCTCATTTCATTTCATGTACTCTGTTACACCGGGAAAAAGGATGTCCGACGCGATATTATGACGAATCTCATGATTCTTGTCACCTCTTTGTAGGTGATTTCAAATTCCATTGTAGACATAGTGAAACAGTGAAATAAATGGACAATTTAACACATTTCGTAACATTTTTATTGCGCCTTCCACAATTCGGAGTGACAGCTTCACAATCTGCCTTTCGTTTGTTATTGCAGAACTTACATTACAATATCAACACGCCAGAAACGCGTAGCTGTGAAATTCGTTGATTTCTATTGTGTACGTCAAATTAATGAAGCAACTTGCATGTGCTCTCCGTAGAGCTTTTAATTATGATATTGGCATAATGAAAATGCTACAAAGGCAGTAGACGGAATTCATTACTAACTTTTATAAGTGTGTGTGTGTGTGTGTGTCTTTTTTTTATGTACAAAACGGAAGTACAATCATTTAGCCTATCTTCAGACACCCAAACTGTTATGAACTCCTTCACATTAATATCGTCATTTTATGGCATACACCAATTTAAAAAAAGCCCTCGGGTATAATTACAACATGTGTCTTCCATCAATATACGAGGGTTGCTCAGAAAGCAATGCACCGTTTTTTTTTCTCAGCCGAAAACAACGCTACGAATGCTAAAGATTCCGTATGTGTTATTTGAAGTCTCCTGTGTGAGCGCGCCAAGTGTTCTTCACTTCCGACGGAGGGCGTAGCTGCAGGACAGTTTCAAAATGGCGTCTGTAGGTAATGTACGTCACAAGCAACGTGCCGTCATTGAATTTCTCACTGCGGAAACAGAAACTGTGGGGAATATTCACAAACGCTTGTGCAAAGTCTGTTGAGCATCTGCTGTCGACAGAAGTACAGTTAGTCTCTGGGCACGGAGGGTGAAGTCATCAGAAGGCGGTTCGCGGAGTTCCACGATTTGCAGCGGTCGGGGAGACCGTCCATGGCTGTCACACCTGACAAGTTGCAGAGAGCTGATGTCTTCATTCTCGAGGACAGGCGCATTACGACTCGGCAGTTGGCGCTGCATCTGTTAATGAGCAAAGGAAGTGTGGATGCAATTATCCGCACTCTTGAATATTCGCCGGCCGGTGTTGCCGAGCAGTTCTAGGCGCTTCAGTCTTGAACCGCGCGACCGCTACGGTCGCAGGTTCGAATCCTGCCTCGGGAATGGATGTGTGTGATGTCCTCAGGTTGGTTAGGTTTAAGTAGTTCTAAGTTCTAGGATACTGATGACCTCAGATGTTAAGTCCCATAGTGCTCAGAGGCATTTGAACCATTTTTTTTCTTGGATACTCAAAAGTTTGTGCAAAATAGGTCCCGCGGTGTCTAACGAAGGGTCACAAATCGCACAGAAAAAACATTTGTCTTTATTTGTTGCAATGTTTTGAAGCTGATGGGAAGGCCTTCTTATCTGGAATCGTGACAGCTGATGAAGCATGGGTTCGCCGTTTTCAACCCGAAACAAAACGACAATCGACAGAATGGCGCCACTCCTCGCAGAAGGAGAAATTCAAACTAACTGCTTCCGCCGGTAAGATCATGATCACAGTGTTCTGGGACTGTGAAGGTGTGATTCTCATTAATGTGATGCCATTAGGCGGTACCATTAATTCAGAAGCATATGTCAACACATTAACGAAACTCAAGGCGCGCTTCCGGCGACTTCCGAGCCACAGCGACCCAGGAGATGTTTTGCTGCAACACGATAACTCTCGGCCCCAAACAAGTCTGTGGACTGCTGGACACGTCACAAAACAGGGTTGGACAGTGCTACCCCATCCACCGTACAGCCCTGAACTAGCCCCCTCGGATTTCCAGTTGTTTGGGCCATTGAAAGATACCGTTCGTGAAAGACATTTTGAGGACTATGAGGAAGTGATTCACACAGTGAAGCAATGGCTCCGCCACCAGGGCAAGCATTGGTACCGACAGTGGATACACGCCCATGTTTCGCGCTGGAGGAACGCCATAGAACAGAATGGAGATTACGTGAAAAAAAGTGTGTTTGTTGATAAAACACCATTCTTTCGCGTGTGTAATTCTCATTACGTTCAGTAAACAATTGTTGAAGAAAAAATTACGGTGCAATACTTTCTGGGTAATACTTGTATCTAAATCGATAACAAGGTAAAGTACACTACATTTGAATCACAAAATATTATTCTTGCTGCATCTAAGAACTATGAAAAGGTTATGATATAAAAATAATAGTTTACAAGGTGGATAAACATTTATAATTTACAGCAGAAGAGATATAATTAGTAATAAAGATACTAGAAAAGAATTAAATATCTTCAGCATGAATGAAAAATGTCAGAAGTATCGTGAAAATTGGAGACAATACGCATGAAAAGGAGTTGTCGTAGAATTTCCCAGAAGATCCTGAACTACAAGCCGAATGGGAAAAAGAGATACTGTAAGACCTCGGAAAAACATGGTTATGATTTTTTTTTGCGACTTCAGATCATGCAATGTCCTAATCCTTGAAAGGAAGACGATGACGATGACGACGACGACGACGACGACAGGTCATTTATAACAACATAAAAGAAAACAGACTGAGATTAGTCGCAGCGAAACGTTTACCAACGATCTTAGAAAAACAGGGCAGATGTATGAATGATTCGTCAAAGGCTTCCGTCGTGCGATATCGTGACGCGAATCACCTGCTGTCCTGCGGCTGTGATCGCTTCCACGACTGTGCTGGTTAATTAATGGTCTGTTACACTGAGATACCCCGGATCGCTGGAACTAGAATGGCAGACAAGAACACAATTTAACGAATATTTACCCCACCGTGTCGAAGAATAGGAACCTCGCACCTACCGAACACGAGTCTATTTCTCATCCATTCCTCTACTTCGCGTCAAGTATTTTCTTTCTGTCGTCATGGACTGGGTTGGTGCCTTAATATTGTTACCGGAAATCACTGAGAAACTAAAATTTACTAAACATATAATCTGATTTGTTTTTCGAAACCCGTTTCCAAGATTTGCGGTCCAAAACCTCCTGCAGCCATATAGGTGTAAGAGTGCAGTTTTCACGATGTTTTGGCTTTGTCACAGAGAAGTGCTTCAATTGAAAAGGGTCTGTAGCAGCCTGTAAATGTGGTAAACTAACTCCTTAGTGTAGCTCGGAAACGTCACTGGGCTTACTACAGGGTTCTGAGGCATACTCCAGGTACCTTTGTGTCTGTCTACATTTTCAGCATTTAGTTTAAGGCCTTGTGTTTTGTTTCGCATGAGCAACCAGTCCAAGCGCAAACATTGCTTAATGCTCAGGAGTAAGTGTTAAATCATTTTGCAAACAATGGCAGAGGGAATCAGATTATTTTCTGTAACACATGTGCGCTCAGATTTATCCATACGTGTAAAAAACTAATCCATGAATAGCTTCACTTTGGTCGCACTCAATAAAAACTATTGAAATCCGTCCACTACTCTGGGAAAGACCGTTCTGTATGTTTTGCTCTTGACTTTGGAATGCTGAAAGTGTCGGTTTAGTCCTCCTATAATATTGTATATTTATGTTCATTCGCAAACGTCTGACTTGTGCTGTCATGATTGTGGGCGATAATTTTTCTGAGCAAACACTTGCCTATATGTGTCTGTCAAAAATGTATTGATGAAGTCGTACTCCGGAATAAAGCAGAATAGGTGTTAATTCAGTTGACCATCCTGCTTCACATATTAGGAGTTTGAATTTCTGCGTCTTCCACTATACGCTCATACCACAGATAACTTAAATTTATCCGTATTATAATGTGAATGTTTGAGATCTGTGGGAGTAGTATGAAATTTACTATACTTCACGCGTGCTGACGCTAAGTAAATACTGTATGTAAGTTAGTTTTTGTTTGTTCGTATTAATATCTGTTATTACAAGCTGATATGAGTAATAACGTGATACGAGAAAGAACTGATTCATCCCGCTACTTTATTGAAACTTTAGGATAAACAGCGATTGGATATCACACACACACACACACACACACACACACACACACACACACACAGGCGCGCGCTCTATCCACCAAGAAAGGATTTCAACGCCTCGCTTCTCTTATTAGCACTATCGCATAAGTCATCTGCAGTAAACAGATACGTGTAAGAGTAATAAGCATAATAACCGCAGAGGTAAGTTAACGTTTTAGCGATGGGGGTTTTTGTGATTGAAGAGCTAGCCAACAATGCGCATTGCATTGTGGCCGGCTTCTTATTAGCCGTTACAGTTTTAAATGCTCATAACTGTCTGGTCGACGTCCACATAGGGAATGCGAGGGGCACCACAAATGTAACTCTTTAACCATATCCCAATTGGAAAGTGAGTTGGAATTTCTGAATTTAAAGTTAAAATATTGTTTGTTTATAATTACATTGTAAGCCCATAAGAAAGATTAAGTTGCGCGTTTCAAAAAGAAAAAAAAGTAACTCTTCACGCGTATTTAAACCGAAGTAAAGATGCAGGTAAAAGCGCCGAAGTTCCACAACGACAGCGTTTACAATGAAATAGCATGATCTCCACCAGTATCATCGGAACACTACATTGAAAATCTCTCCATTATTGGAAGATGAGAGGCCGCTGCTCGCTGCTAGACCAGAAAGTATGGCATGAAAGAACAGTTCACTCTTCCACAACCACCACATTTTTCAGCTAGCGATGTCAGTAAATGCCACGGTATGTTCATCAGTGCTCGTAAGATCCCTTTCCTTGTTCGCGGCGGACGAACTACCTGAGAGTGTGTCACGAATCCAGTGAAGCCTCCATTGAGCGCCTCGAGAAATGTGTCACTGTGTAATGAAAGTCCGCACGGTGTTAAGCCGCTGCTACAGCTGCGCGGAGGTACAGCTGCTTGTGGCGTGACGCGTGCAGAGAGCGCCGGGCGCCGTGCACTTACTCACCAGCTTGAGCAGCTTGATGAAGATGGAGGCGATGCTGAGGATCTTGGCGGACATGGTGGTGCCGCGCGCGTCACGTCTCAGCCGACAATGGCGGGTCCTGGCGTGGCTGCAGCTGTGGCCTGCCCGGCAGATAACTCGCGCCACCCGATAACGCCGACGCACCTGTCGGGAGCTCCCTCTGTGACGCCGCGGATCACAGCGCCGCCATATCTGGGCTGCCACACTGCGGCATGCCCACTGGGCTGCCAGGGACCGCGCTCGTTGACAATGACACCGCTACGCGATATCGCTCCATCTCAACAGTTTGCTGAACTTTGCTGTCTCCCACAACAATTGAAACAACACGTCACTTCTATAGTGGTGTCTTTGCAGTATTTTATTTCGATAATGAGGTCGTGACAGAGCCAAAACATCACTTCTCCCTCTTGACAGCGGACTTCTGTTGCCTACATCTACATAAATACTCCGCGATCCACCATACGGTGTGTGGCGGAGGGTACCTTGTACCACAACTAGCATCTTCTCACCCTGTTCCACTCCCAAACAGAACGAGGGAAAAATGACTGCCTATATGCTCCTGTACGAGCCCTAATCTCTCTTATCTTATCTTTGTGGACTTTCCACGAAATATAAGTTGGCGGCAGTAAAATTGTACTGCAGTCAGCCTCAAATGCTGGTTCTCTAAATTTCCTCAGTAGCGATTCACGTAAAGAACACCTCCTTTCCTCTAGAGACTCCCACCCGAGTTCCTGAAGCATTTCCGTAATACTCGCGTGATGATCAGACCTACCAGTAACAAATCTAGCAGCCCGCCTCTGAATTGCTTCTATCTCCTCCCTCAATCCAACCTGATAGGGATCGCAAACGCTCGAGCAGTACTCAAGAATAGGTCGTATTAGTGTTTTATAAGTGGTCTCCTTTACAGATGAACCAAAATTCTACCAATGAACCGAAGACGACTATCCGCCTTCCCCACAACTGCCATTACGTGCTTGTCCCACTTCATATCGCTCTGCAATGTTACGCCCAAATATTTAATCGACGTGACTGTCTCAAGCGCTACACTACTAATGGAGTATTCAAACATTAGGGGATTCTTTTTCCTATTCATCTGCATTAATTTACATCTATATTTAGAGTTAGCTGCCATTCTTTACACCAATCACAAATCCTGTCCAAGTCATCTTGTATCCTCCTACAGTCACTCAAAGACGACACCTTCCGTACACCACAGCATCATCAGCAAACAGCCGCACATTGTTGTCCACCCTATCCAAAAGATCATTTATGTAGATAGAAAACAACAGCGGACCTACCACAGCTCCCTGGGGCACTCCAGATGATACCCTCACCTCCGATGAACACTCACCATCGAGGACAACGTCTGTTGCCTTTCTGCCGTTGTATTGTATCAAACGCAAATACACTGCCTGCCAAAAAAGTGAAGCACTCAAAGGATATGGTCGCATGTCAGAACAAGTACAAACCATCGGCTGTTATGTAAATGATCAGAGTTGCAGTTCTCTGTCTCACGTAGAATGGCCAGCAGAGTACACTACTGTTGTCCTTGTTTAGAGATGTTACCAAGTGTTGTAGGGTATGTAAGAAGTCCTCAACGATGTTGAGTGATTACTTCCAAGGACACGGTGGTGCTGCGTATTCGTGTGAGACGATTATAAGGAACTGAAAGAGTTTGGGATGTGCGTCATTGTGGGTCTCGATGTGGCCAGCTGCTCAAGTCGTGCAATATCCAGACTTGTTGGGCATTCGAGTGCGATAGTGGCTCAATGTTGGATTGGGGCATTCGAATATGGCAACGGCCTGATCTTGGATTGCTTGGACGCTTGAGGGCAGACATACTCGTCGTCGAGGTTGCAGTCGACCACGTGTGCACCAAGCACGTCGTAATCCTGTAACATTTCCGACTGCCGTCTGAAAACAAGTAATGGACACCTCGCAACATTCTGTGTCATCCCCCACCTTCGATCGGAGGCTAGGAACAGGCGGACGAGGGAATTACAGTTCATCTACATCTACATATATACTCCGCTAGAACACATGCAGGACCAATATGGACGTGAACAGCTGAAAACCGTTTTAGAGGAGATATTTAAAGCGTAGTGGATTTCAAATGACAGGTGGTAGTAAAGTGCTGTTTTCTTTATGTGTGACCAAAGCGCTTAGACAGAGGAACAATATTTACAACTGGAGACAGCCTGGAACGCTACAGAGCTCCACACTATTGTGCGAAACCTGTCAGTGTCGTGTTGACGGACTCGTGGCGTTTTACGTTTAGTGTTCCTTCCGCGACTTCACTGCGTTTGATGTGGTGCGCTCGCAGTTTCCCTTCTTACCGCTCATACAGTGTAGCGTGCTACTGGAAATGTGCACTCAGGCGAGAGAGGTTTGCAAGCGTGCGAGAGCGCGCCACTACCTGAAAAAATGTTTGGAAGTCTGGACCTCTGCTAAAAAAATCTTATTAAAGAAAAGACACAAAGTTCCTGATTATGACAAAGTACATCATAAGACATAATTATGACCAAATGAAAATGAAATGGAAATGGTCGGGACATGTAACCAGGCAAAAGCGTTGGACTGAGGAAGTACTTTGCTGGGTTCCAAGGGATAAAAAAAATTCAAGATTATAACCTAATAAAAGGTGCGTACCAGTAGTTAATATTAGAACACATGCAGGGTCAATATGGACGTGTACAGCTGAAAACCGTTTTAGAGGAAGTATTTATAGCGTATTGGATTGCAAATGACAGGTAGTAGCACACTGCTGTTTTCTTTATGTGTGACCAACGCTCTTAGACAGAGGAACAGCATTTACATCTGGAGACAGCCTAGAACGCTAAAGAGCTCCACACTGTTGTGCGAAACCTGTCAGTGTCGTATTGACGTACTTGTGCAGCGAATACGATGCATATTTGGTGGTCGTGTGAACCCCTACATTATCAAAATAAAAATAGTATTTGAAATCTTGAAGATTTTCGGAACGGATCCTCTGTTTGCCTGTGGAGCCTTGCTGACACATTGGCGAGTCTCTTGTTGTTTGCTCTGTTGGTAATTCCTTTAGAAGAAGGGCTCGGCCGACTTCTTTCCCCTCCTTTCCTAATCCGATAGACCGGTGACCTCGCTGTTTGGTTTCTTCCCCCAAAATCAACCCAACCCATCGCCTTTAGAAGACTTGCTGTAAATAGGTCAGTACCTCCCTCGATTCTCCCATTGAGAGGTGTTTTTCATCTTGAGGACGGACGTGAAATGTCCCCTAGTAACTTACTATAACCTGACTGAATCCATTTTTATTACTTTCGAAGCTGTGTCTGCCGTTTACGATAACCGTGCACCCTATTAGGCACCGATAAATATTATTGTTTCTTCTGGTTATGAGGTACTGTGTTGGTGGAAAAAAACCGCTCATTTCTTAAGTCATATAGGTGAGAGTTAGAGAGCAATTATGCCATTATACAATATTTCGATATGGTATTCTCAACCTGCAAATATATTCTTCTATGTGTAACCTTTTACCAAAAACGTGGGGAATGAATTGCAGCCGTGTGTTTCACTTGGTGCTATTGGCCTTGAGTCAGTTATTTCTCATTGTCGAAGCATTATGGGTGACCAGACGTGAAGTTTGTGTTCAAATGGCTCTGAGCACTATGGGACTCAACATCTGAGGTCATCAGTCCCCTAGATCTTAGAACTACTTAAACCTAACTAACCTAAGGACAGCACACAACACCCAGTCATCACGAGGCAGAGAAAATCCCTGACCCCGCCGGGAATCGAACCCGGGAACCCGGGCGTGGGAAGCGAGAATGCTACCGCACGACCACGAGCTGTGGACTTGTGAAGTTTGTGTGTGCGCGTTGTCGAACGATGGTGTACCGCTATACTGTTAAGGGTAATATGGAGTGGAATGGATTCAGTGACGTTATAGTAAGTTACTAAGGGGAATTTCACGTCCGTCCTCAAGATGGAAAACACCTCGCAAGGGAAGAATCGATGGAGGTACTGGCCTATTTACAGCAAGTCTTCTAAAGGCAATGGATTGGGTTGATTTGGGAGGAAGAGACCAAACAGCGAGGTCATCGGTCTCGTCGGATTAGGGGAAGGAAGTCGGCAGTGCCCTTCTTCTAAAGGAATCACCAACACAGCGAAAAACAAGAGACTCGCCAATGTGTCAGCAAGGCTCCACAGACAAATAGAGGATTCGTTCCGAAAACCTTTAAGGTTTCAAATAACTATTTTTATTCAGAAAATTTAGGGGTCCACACGACCACCAAAGATGCATCATACTCGCCGCACGAACGTGAATTTTGACTTCATACTTGAGACAATGGCTGGAGGATGTTACGAAATGCTGCACAAGGCGTACGGAAAACCTTGTTTCTAAAAAGTGTGTATACATGCGCTTCCATGATGCTTTAGACAGCGTGAAAGATGTGCAACAGGTCCATGATGATGTACACCGGTGACATCATCAAGAAAATTCGTCAGCTTTGTCTGGAGGTCGTTTATGGAAGGTTCCAATGTTAGAGGAGCACGTGGGAGTGTCGTACGAGAGTGCTTATACAGCTGTAACCGCGAAGTTGCAAGAGCGAACGATGTTCACGGGCAGTACATCACGACAAGAATGCAAACAGGAACAGGGCAGGATGGAGGCTTGCGGGGATCTTACCGACATGGCGGGTAGTAATGCCACCTTTCCTGGTCTGATCGCTACGGGAGACTAGTCGTGGTTCCTTAGGTAAGATCCAGAATAGAAGAGGCGAAAAGCATGGAAATCCAAATTGGTTAGGTGCAAGAAATACCTGCATTGACGGCCGCTGTGGCCGAGTGGTTGTAGGCGCTTCCGTCTGGAACCGCGCTGCAGCTACGTTGCAGGTTCGAATCCTGCTTCGCGCATGGCTGTGTGTGATGTCCTTTGGTTAGTTAGGTTTAAGTAGTTCTAAGTTCTAGGGGACTGATGACCACAGATTTTAAGTCCATAGTGTTTAGAGCTATTTGAACCATTTGGAGAACCTGCCTTAACACGTGACATTAACTGCAGGCGCATATGTGAATGTCTCAGATTGGTACCTGGGGAGGATCCGACAAGTACGACCACGCAGTACAGCGAATGGATCCTCGTGTCCGGTGTACGGAAATACACGGCCCCTAACCACCACAACCATTCAGCAGTTCCATCATACGTAAAGAAATTTGCAGTGATGAATTCTGTTAACGACACATTGGGCGCTAATCGTTGTTGGTTATGGTTATTAATAATAAAATAATTGCAGCTGAGTTGGATTTTGCAGTTATTATCAAGTAAAAGGTTTAGGTGCACGAGCTGCAAAAATACAAATGGAATTCACCACAAAAATTTTATTTCTGCAAAATATGACTGTTTCGACCAAACGGAGACTTGATTGCAGTTACCTTTATGAAAATTTATTACTAGAAAATCAGTATCTTTCCATTACACACTTCAATTTTAAAAAATGAAAACATAGATAATATGCTCATTATATTAACGAAAATAAAAGAGTAGCTTTCCTGGGTTTTAGTGCATGTCATTACCAGGCACTGCTTGGCTATGAGATGGTATCATGAGATTCATGCAAAGAAATATGTTGGGTGAACGTGGCGATAAAGCCGAAGGCATGTGTTTGGAACTACAGGCCGATTTTACTTAATCGGGACAGATTCTAGGCAAGCAATCCCTGAGAGGGGTTCAAATGGCTCTGAGCACTATGGGACCCAACATCTGAGGTCATCAGTCCCCTAGAACTTAGAACTACTTAAATCTAACTAACCTAAGGACATCGCACACATCCATGGCCGAGGCAGGATTCGAACCTGCGACGTAGCGGTCGCGCGGTTCCAGACTGTAGCGCCTAGAACCTCTCGGCCACTCCGGCCGGCCCTGGGAGGGGAAGGAGCAAAAGACTTCATACGGCCGGAAATGCGTTCCATGGGAGGTACACCCACTTGAATGTGGAGATGGATCTTTGACAGTGTTGGTTTCAACGATGAAAGCACTTATAAAAGCGCACCAGGCAAGTGAGCATGTTTTGTGTGTACTAGTTTTCTAGCTCCGAACTCAATAGGGCAGTGAGCTGTAGTACGGCCGTGTGGCAGCAGCGCTACCCTTCGTGCCAGCAAATTCACGCCTTCTGGCAGAGGAAGCAGGGCGACCCGCAGGAAGTGCAGATATGACTCGCTTGTGAGGCGGCGTGGAAGGATGGCTGGTCACGCGAGGAGGTCGCCAGTAATCCCCGTCCGCAGGTTGAGGCCAAACCGGCTCTGGTGGTTTGCTGCCACCATACGTCATGGGGATTTTGTAAATAGGATGGATGATCAAAATCCCAGCACCGTGGTGACCTCTGGACGAACCAGCGACAAAACGACCACCACGGAGAGAAATGCATAGGTAATAAGGGCTGCACGTATTATAAGGGATAAGGATAGTGGCAGTCGCCGTGGAGAACGTTCCACGCCGTCATCTGGCTTACTCCGTGCTGGCGCGCCGCCTACCTGGTGCTGGTACCAGTGTCACTATCAAAGATCTTTGATCTCCACCTTCAAGTGTGTGTAACTTCATAGAACGCTTTTCCAGCCATACGTCTGTATGTCGTTTTTTGCTCCTTCGCCTCCCTTGGATCGTTTCGTGCAATTTGTGCCCATGTAGCAACATCACCTGTGTATGCGTAAGTAGCTGGCTATAACTTGCTGATGGTCAGTGCTTCCGCACGCCGGCGAAGACTTGCCTCAATTACCAGCAAATATTCAGATGCTTAACGTGAGTCCTGGTAGCAGCATGCTTCTTACAAAGCCTAGCAGTGAAGCTTTCCTCAATAGAAGCGTCTCCCCCCCCCCCCCTCTCTCTCTCTCCTAACAGTTATCCGGCAATATGCACTGATCAGCCAGATCACAAACGAACTATTATCGATATAAAACCGCCCAGGCGACGATAGCAGCGTCACCTGGCGAGGAATGACTTCTAGTCAGACACGCGCACCGTGCATGTAGTATCAGTGAGCGTGCTATTCGTATGTAAAATAGGGAAGGCATCCGACCTATCTGAGTTTGACCGGGGGCAGGTTGTGATGGCCTGGAGGCTCGTCACGAGCTTGTCGGAAACGCACCACTTGTCAGACGCTCAAAGAGTGAGTATCTTCAACACGTGGCGAAACCAAGGTGAACCCACATCCGGACGTCATGGGGTGGGAAGCCACCTGTCATTACAAATGTCGGACGTTGTAGGCTGAACAGACTGGTAAAATATGGCGGAACTAACATCAGACTTTAGTGCTTGACACAGTAAAAGTGTGTGTGAACACACAGTGCTCCGGAAACTCCTGACGATGGGCCTTCGCAGCCGGCGACCCATGCATGTGGCAATGTTATCACCACGACATCGGCAACTACGATTTAAATGAGCACATGACCATCGGCACAGGACGTTGGTGTAGTGGCAGAACGTTGTATGCTCTGATGAATCCTGATACCTTCTTCATTATGTTAATGGGAGGGCGCGAATCCATCGTCTTATAGGGGAACAGCTCCTTGACACCTGTACTATGGGAGGCAGACAAGCTGGCGGCGGCCCCGTTATGCTCCGGGGAACATTCACGTCGGCATCCATGGGCCCAGTGCAATTCGTACAAGTCATTTTGATAGCCAAGGAGTGTCGTACAGTGGCTGCAGACCACATGCACCTCTTCATGATGAGCATGTTTCCCCAAGACAGTGGCATGTTTCACCAAGATAATGCACCATGTCACAAGACCAGGAGTGTGATGGAGTGGTTCGAGGAACACAGATGTGTGTTCCATTTGATGTTCTAGC
This sequence comes from Schistocerca gregaria, assembly GCF_023897955.1. Lineage (NCBI taxonomy): Eukaryota > Metazoa > Arthropoda > Insecta > Orthoptera > Acrididae > Schistocerca > Schistocerca gregaria. The sequence goes on from NC_064921.1 coordinate 435,159,419, forward strand.
ATTCCACCGTCCAACACATCCCATTTGATGTGCTGGCACCCTAACTCGCCGAATCTGAACCTGGTCCAAGACATCTGGGATATGAATGAACATGGTGTTAGAGCTCATCTTCCCCCCCTCTCCGTAATTCACGGGAAATAGATGACTTGAGTGTGCAGATTTTGTGCCAGCTCCCTCTGTTGACCTACCAAGGCCCCATTGATTCCATGCCACGGCGCGTCTTCGCTGTTAACAGCGCCAGAGGTGGACATACCGGCTATTACGTAGGTTATCATAGTGTTCTGGCTGATCAGTATTGGGTCCATAGCTTTTCATGATTTCACAAATTTATTTTTCATTTAATTTAGTGGCTTGATGCCCTTCTTGATGCCAAAGTCATCAAATAAACTTAGGACCTGACTCATCTGTGCTATCTGTATGTGAATCGTGTAAACAGTGTTCTGTTTGTCGTCATACTTTCACTGTTTGTAAACTTGTTTTCTGAGGCGAAGATTGGGGACCAACCTAGTATTCGCCTAATCGAGGGTGGAAAACCATAAAAAACCCAACAGGCGAACTAGAAGAATCTCCCCTCCCCCAGCGCTCTGCAAAGTTTAATATGGACTTAACCATCTGATTACCCATTTCAGGTTCTTCTTCTCTCTAATCGAATTTTTTGGTACCAAGTGTTGTTACAAATGCTTAGCACTGCCTTTTCCCATACTAAAAGGAACACACACTAACTATGAATTATCGTCTCTACAGGCATCCCTGCTTTATTTCGAGTACGTGTTCGTTTCTGCAATGTTTGGAAAACTTCTCTGGTCTGTTGAGCTCTCAGTCTGTCAGCTCCGTTTGACATTCGTCGTTACAATGTTATCTCGTACAAATAGGACAGCAACCCTTAGTTTGTGTCCCTCAAACCAGACCTGTATTGTCTCTCGAGAAGAAGCTTACAGTCCTAGTGTTTTAACTAGCTCTAAGTTCAAGACGGCCACTATCCCATGTACAATCGTAGCCTTCCCCCAGGTAATAAATAGTATGGGGAGCTGTGTGATGTTGACTAATCTCGGCGGCGCTCATCCGTGCGTGTCAAAAGCGACTGGTGTCAATGTTCGGATGTTTATCTGCTGCGGAACAACTACCAGCGCGGACCACGTCATTCATTTGATGCAACAGTGCCTTATGTATCTGCGGTTTTTACAAGTCCGACACAGACGCTTGCAAGGCGCAGCACAGGTAATGAAGAATTGATTTGTTATGGTACCCAAAAGCAAGTACGGACGTCAAAAGCTGAAAATCAAAGGAAATTTTTAAAAAATGCGTTTCACCATTTGACGATATTGCAGTTCTTGTGTTGTTCAGAAGTAAGACGCAGTGTCCCTATGCTCATGCATGCATGCATGTGCGAAGGAACAGGCAATGCGGCAACTACAGCTGTTATGAAATGCACGAAATATATGTGCAGTTGCGAGTATCGACAATAATCAGTTGTACAATGGAATGACGACATTGAAAATTCGTGCAGGACCAGGACTCGAGCCCAGATTTCCCGCCTATCGCGAGCCGTCGCCTTGTTGCGCTATCCGAGCACGCTTCAGGGCGTGACTCAAACTTCCCTGTCGTCAACTATGTGTCGACACTCTGTACTCATACGTTCGTAACGTTTATTCCCCTATCGTATTTATCCGCCGAGCCGGGCAAGCGGGTTTTAGTTAAAATGCCTCTCCTGTACGGGAAGATACAAAGGAACGTACGAGTGCACGTCCTAGACGCATGGTGAGGACATACGGAAGGTTAGTTGTGGCCATGAAGCGTGGTCGGATAGTCTAATGGCAAGGCTGCTACTCGCGATAAGCGGGAAATCCGAGTTCGAGTACCGGTCCGGCACAAATTTTCACTGTCGTCATTCCATTGTCGATATTCGCAACTGCGCAACTTCTATTACATTTAATGTATATCAGCGTTTTGTTTATGCGGTAGTAAGGTTCAATGTTTCTGGGCGTGCGGCCCGTTTGCTATAGTAACACTATTTCCACACAATGTCTTTGGCTTGGAAAATATCAAAGAAATGAAGGTAGCTATTCTGCGATTTGGTGTGCTTTGTCCCGTGATCCACGAAAGTGACGTTGCAACAGAAAACGTATTTGTGTGTATGAGCTCTGTGCCATTCTCCTTCGGTGAAAACACATGTTTTGAGTGGTGGTAGCATGGATCGAAACAAGAAACAAATGTCCAGAAAACATAGGCCACAAAATGCGGACCTTAAGAGCTATGAGCACTTCACTACTATGTAACTGCTGTCTTGTACCGAACAAAGGTTCATAGCTCGTAAAGCATTCATTTTAGAGCCTGTATTTACTCGACATTTTTGCCTTGTTTTGGTCCGTACTACAATCTCTTAAAATACGAAATACTTTTTTTAAAGTCCTGTATTCAGTCAAATGGATGTTTTCACTGTTATTTACAGCTATTGTTGAAATTTGTTTTCTTGTCTCAGCGTCATCACAACATGTCTTACTCATAAGAGAGAGGCCTGATTCGTCTAGGGGCCTTTCTTTCGGCTCGTGTTGAGTTGTGCACAGAAAGACGACGGCGCAAATCCTCCCGAGATATTTTTGACGAGTAGAGATGGTTCGAATGTAGTGATGACAGCATCGTCTGAAGTTTGGTGTCTCATCGCTCACTGCATCAGTTACATACCATCAGTGCAGACGAGACAAAAGGAACCATTTATGCACTTCTTCGATGTTCTGTCATGGATTGAGAATATTCGACTGATTGTAAGTTTCATAATGTAAACTTTTAGAAACGACGACAAGCAGTTCTCATTATCTATGGTAACAGTTTCAACCACCTATTTGCAAAGATATGGCTTGTATGTGTCTTCTACCCAATTAACTATGATGTAGTTACATAAAAGGTGCGAGAAACCACCTTCACTCCTCTCCACCCCCACCCTCCACCCCTCACCCACCCACCCACCCACCCACACACACACACACACACACACACACACACACACACACACGAAGATTTTGTCTCGACAATACTAAGCTGCCTCTTTCGCCTGTCATCCTTACAATTAAGTTACTGTGAACGGGAACGCGTTATGCAGACCTTGGTGCCTCTCGCGTCCACCTAGAAAAGATAACCTGACGAGGCCTAAATAAGGCGAAACGCGTCGTTGAAAAATAAAAAAATAAAATTGCGACCAAGACTGTTTTTAATCAATACTGTTAAGCATTGGTTTGCTGTATGATACATATGCACTCGAAGAATTTCTATAGTTATTGTTGCTTAGGCCACAAGCTCAGTTAAAAATAATTGGGACAGATGTTTTCTGAGTTAGCAAATGGAAATAAAATATAGAAATAGTACTCGTTTACTTAAATTATTACATAATTAATTAAACACCGCTGCGGTCCGGCGCTTTCAGCCCCCTGAATTGAGGAGCACGTCAGGAGTGAGCTGGCGAATAAATCTACGTAATGGTAATAGGCAGTAGTCGCAGGTGATGTGTTAGTTCACTGGATAGTCTTTTCTTTCGTGCTGCGGAAAGAAATAATGATTCAGCGAATAAAACCAAACTTCCATTTTTCCTCGATCCAGTATGTAAATAAATCACATCAGAACTTTCCATTTAGATTCCGTCCTTTCGTGCACTCAGGCTCTGACACTAAAAGTAATTGCCTAAACCTTCCCTTTGAGAGATTCGCTGAGTGTTCCACCAGATGATACAAGATGTATTTATGACCCTCCTTAGAAAGTCGTAATATGAGAAACGGACGCTAAAGACGCAGGCGTCAGCATTCGCGAAGGAAACTGCTGGTGAGGCCGGCGGAGCCAGCCAGTTATCACGCCGATGCTAAGGCTGCCCTAATTACGTCCGCGTTAACTCATCTTACCGCAGACACTTAGCGCAACTGCCAATGGCAAACCACGTGTCAGATTTCATGGCGAGCAACGCCTCAGTAACCCATTAGCTCCAAACTGATTCATTTGGTATCTCTGGACATCCATTTCCTAGTTTTTGCAGGTCATCACCATGGAAAAATATTGGTCAAATGTGTGCAACCCATACCAGATACGGCTTAAATAGGACATTAAGCGTATACAAACAAGAGCAGCTCCAATAGTCACAGCTTTGTTTGCCACGGGAGATCATTGCAGAAATATTGTCAAAGCGTGCTCACAAAGTCTCCATAGCAGTGTTAAGTGAAGAAATCTAGAAATTTGCTTGAACTCCACTACGCACCGCTCTCTCAGAAATTGCGAACACAACATCTCACTAGTTTACAGCGCACACAATGGTACTGAAGCAGTCACTCTTCTCGCTCTCTGTTGACGAATAGAAACGTCCTACAGTGCTAATGGTGACTTGATATCGTTGTATTGAGGAACATAAAGTCCATGAATGGCTGCAGATGGTCTCCAAGTACCCAAACATAACCAATTACAGTCAATAATCGGTTCAGTTGGACCGGATGATCCAGTCAATGCCGTGTAAACACAGCTCACACCGTTATCGAGACACCACCAGCTTGCGCAGTGTCTTGACGACAACTTTCGTCCATGGCTTCGTAGGGTCTGCGCCACACTCGAACCCTACCATCAGATCTTACCAACTAAAATCAGCACTCAGCAGACCAGGCCACGGTTTTGCTGTCGTCCAGGATCCAACCGATATGGTCACAAGGCCAGGAGAGGCGCCGTAGGCGATGTCGTGCTGTTAGCAAAAGGTGCTCGCGTCGGACGTCTGCTGCCATAGCCCGTTAACACCAAAATTCTCCTCACTATCCTAACGGATACGTTCATTGTACGTCCCACATTGATTTCTGCGGCTATTTCTCGCATTGTTGCCTAAAATGTGTTATTCTCGGTACACTCTTGACGCTATGGATCTCAGAATGTTAGAATTCCTTAACGATTTCCAAAATGGTATGTCCCATGCGTCTAGTTCCAACTACTGTTCTACGTTCAATGTCTGTTAATTCCCATCGTGCGGCCATAATCACGTCGAAAACTTTTTCACTTGAATCACCTGAGTACAAATGACAGCTCCGTCAATGTACAGCTCTGTTATACATTTTGTACGCCATACTACCGCCGTCTGTATATAAGCCCGACTAAGGGGGCGTGGGGCGGAATCCTCGATGCTCAGGCGTCGTGGGGGCCCGAGTTTGTCAAGGGTTCGGATCCCTCAGCTTGCTCAGTTGGCAAAAATCATACTACTTTTCCAAAGTAATTTTTGTATCAAATTATAAATGAAAGAACATTGCACCCAGCACCGGCATAACAAGCCTTAGTTTCCAGCCAGCCGCTGTGGCCGAGCGGTTCTAGGCGCTTCAGTCCGGACCGCGCTCCTGTTACGGTCGCAGGTTCGAATCCTGCCTCTGTTATGGATGTGTGCGACGTCCTTAGATTAGTTAGGTTTAACTAGTTCTAAGTCTAGGGGACTGATGACCTCAGATGTTAAGTCCCATAGAGCTTGGAGCCATTTGAACCCTTTTTGAATCTTCGTTTCCACTTCAGTTTTAAGAATCATACAGGCCAGCTGCATACAGTCCTATTTCGTGTTTAATCTTGAATGCGTAATATTTTCTTTAGACGTAGTGCACTAAAACCACCTTGTGATGGATTAGAAAATGTGCTTCCTTTAAATGTTGTAGGAAATCCTCCCAAAACATTTCCCCAGCAAATGTACTCGATAACATCTATGAAACGTAGTTTTAATGAGGTATGTTTACCAACAAGATTAAAAAACAAGGGACTTCAGATTCGGATCTTACGCGAAAAATTAATATACAGAAATTATTTTGCGTTAAAGAGTAAACACAACGTAAAACGTTTCTATTGATGTACAGTTGTCCTGGAAGAGCCATAAAAATGAAGAAATCAAATGACTTGAAATATGTACGTTGGCCAGAAGTAAAGAGTTAATCTTATTTTATTCGCCCGTAGAATACCAGCGCATATGGTACTCTTACATGATCTTTGTTTCAATTACGCTGATTTCATGTGGCGCGCCACGAATTCCTCTTCTGTGCCAACATTTTCATCTGCGCTGAATGTATTCTAATCTCTGTCTTCCTCTACGGTTTTTACCCTCTATAGCTCCACTCTAGTACCAAAGAAAATTATTCCCTGATTTCTTAACATAGGTCCTGTCAGCCTGTCCCTCCTTCTCGTTGTTTTCCTCATACTCCTTTCCTCTCTTTTCTTTGCAGAACATCCTCAGTTTTTACCTTTTAAGTCTACCGAATTTTCAGCGTTCTTCTGTAGCACCACATCTCAAATACTTCGATTTTCTTCTCTTCCACTTTTTCCATGGTCTGTGACTCACCACCAATGCTGTGATCAAAACATACATTCTCCGAAATTTCTTCCTTAAATTAAGTTCTTTGTTTGATACTTGTAGGCTGCTCTTGAAAGGAATGCCATTTTTACCTTTTTGCCAATGATACTCTCTACTTTTTATGGCCGCTTTGCTCCTTCCAGCATGGGCTATTTTGTTGTCTAGGTACAAAATTCCTTAACTTTATCTACTCCGTGACCCCCAGTTATATTGTTGTTACACGCTGTTCTCATTTCTTTTACTTCTCATTATTTTCGTCTTCCTTCGGTTTACTCTCAGTCCATATTATGTACTCATTATGCTGTTCATTCCGTTCGACAGCCCCTGTAATTCTTTTTCATTTTCACTGAGGATAGCAATAGCACGAGCGAATCGTGTCATGGATATCCTTTCACGCTGAATTTTAATTCCACTCTTGAACCTTTCTTTTATTTTCGTCACTGATTCTTCGATGAACAGATTGAACAGGAGCAGCTCTTCGTTCGTCGTGTTCCATTCTTATTATTCCCTCTCGGTTCTTATTATCCGTCTTTCCTGTAGCTTACCCCTATTTTTCTCAGAATTTCGAACATCGTGCTCCATTTGGCACTACCGAACGCTTTTACCAGGTTGACAAATCCTATTAACGTGTCTTTATATTTCTTCAGTCTTGCTCCCATTATCAACCGCAACGTCAGAACAGCCTCTCTGCTGCCCTTACTTTTCCTAAAACCAAACTGATCGCCGCCTAATTGATCCTGACTTGCATGTATGAGTTGTTAACCTGATTGTGCGGTAATTCTCGCACTGGTCGGCTCTCGGTGTCTGCGGAATTGTGTGGATGGCGTTTTTCCGAAAGTCTGATGGTATTTCACCAGTCTCGTACATTGTACACGCCAACGTGAGTAGTCGTTTTGTTGCCACTTCCCCCAATGATTTTAGAAATTCTGATGGAATGTTATCTATCTCTTCTGTCGTATTTGATCATAAGTCGTCCAAAGCTCTTTCAGATTCTGATTCTGATGCTCGATCCCCAATCTCATCCTTGCTGACTCTCGTTTCGTCCTTTATCACGACATCAGACGAGTCCTCCACCTCATAGAGGCCTTCAGTGAACTCTTTCCACATATCCGCTTTCTCCCTGCATTTAACAGTGGAATTCCCATTCCACTCTTAATGTTACCATTCCTGCTTTTAATTTCACCAAAGGTTGTTTTGTCTTTCATGTAGGCTGAGTCAGTTCTTCCGACAGTAATTTCTTTTTTCGATTTCTTCACATTTTTCATACGACCATTTCGTCTTATCTTCCCTGCATTTCCTGTTTATTTCATTCCAAAGGAACTAGTATTTCTGTATTCCAGAATTTCTCTGGCCATTTTTGTACTTCATTTTTTCGTCGATTAGCTGAAGAATTTATTCTGTTATTCATGGTTTCTTCGCAGTTGCCTTCCTTGTACCTACGTTTTTTTCTCTGCTCCTGTGATTGCCCTTTTTAGAGGCGTCTATTCCTCTTTAATTGAACTGCCTGCTGAGCTGCTCATTATCGCAGTATCCATAGCCTCAGAGAACTTCAACTTATCTCTTCATTCCTTAGAACTTCCGTATCCCAATCATTTGCACGTTGATTCTTCCCGACTAGTCTCTTTAAACATCAGCCTACTCTTCATCATTACTAAGTTGTGATCTGAGTCTATATCTGCTCTTGGGTGTGCCTTACAATCCAATATCTGATTTCGGATTCTCTGCCTGACAATGATGAAATCTAACTGGACTCTTCCTGTATCACGCAGCCCTTCCCAAGTACACCTCTTCCTCTTGTGGTTCTCGAACAAAATATTCACTATTACTAGCTGAAATTTATTGCAAAACTCAGTTAGTCTTTCTCGTCTTTCATTCCTAGTACCAAACCCATATCCTCGTGTAAACCTTTCTTGTACTCCTCCTACAACCACGTTCCAGTCCTCCATGACTGTTAGATTTTCCTCTTATTTTACGTGCTGAATTACCCGTTCAGTATTCTCATATACTGTCTCTATTTCTTCATCTTCTGCTTAGACGTCGGCATGTACACCTGAACTATTGTTTTAGTGTTGGTTTGCTGTCTATTCTGATGAGGACAACCCTATCACTGAACTGTTCACAGTAACTCACTCTCTGCCCTACCTTCCTATTCATAGCGAATCCTACTAACGTTATACAATTTTCTGCTGCTGTTGATATTACCCTATAGTCATCTGACCAGAAATCCTCATCTTCTTTCCATTTCACATCACTGGCCCCCACTACATCTGGAATCTTTTGCCAATGAAGAGACCGCCAGTACGCTTTTTTTCAGATTCGGTCCACTTGTACTGTGGATACACATTAAGTGTCTTTCTTGCAGCAGTTTCCATTGCCATTTGCATCCTCGTTTCGTTGATCATTGCTGAATATTCCGCGTTTTAGGGGTAGTTTACCATCGCAAGCATAAGAGAGTGCACTTAACCTCTGTCCGCTCCTCCGCCCTCTTTGACAAGGTCGTGGACAGAATGAGGGTGACTTCTTATGCTGGACATTTTCGGCCGCCATGACTTGTGATTTTTATTCAGAATTTAAGCAGTGTCGCTGTTCAAACCTGGCACTGAGGACGTTTCGATGACTAGTCAAAGACGCTGCCCATATACTTGATGTGACATAATGTCTTGATCAGCCAGGCTTGGTCTTAAGAGATTCAGCTCAGAAAACTGGAGATTTTTTAGGCCTGTTAAGATACCTTATAGCTCATTTTTTGTTACTTCAGTACCACTTTGCGCATATCTGTTTAAGCGTAAAGTTCCCGTTTTACAGAGACAATGCGTCATAAAGTTTTATTGGTAAAAAAATGCTGAAGAAAAAGTTTGGTGACCTCAGAACCCTTGCGGTGACACTAGAATTCTTGCCATGTGCCCACAACGTCGCCTCAGACCGGATATTAAATGCATATGTTCCTGGATAATTAAGGCAAATTTGAACCTCTGGATCTTGGTAACGGATACCGATGTCGAAAAAAGTTTCCAAACATATCATCTTAAGGAAGTATGGTAAAATTTTTAACGATTTGCTATGAATAGAAATTATAGAAGAGATCATCCCCACAACCGGTACTTTTCGTACCCAAACATCGCGGTTTTCTCAAAAATCATCCGTTAACAAATGATGATTATATAAGCTACCTAAGGTCCACCTAATGCAAAAGAGTCAACGTATTTTCTTAATTTCTCTGACTGGAGGAAGTGTGTAACGTTTAAATTTTGACCCTGTACTGGTTAGCCACAAAATGCCTATTCTTCCGATAGGCATACAAATAGTCGCTAGACCGAGGCCATCCAGAACAGTTGACCCCTTATCACTGTGACCAATAGAACCCGAGGCTTTTTGGAACATATTAGTACCGATTGCATATGTGAACATATGCTTAGTGTTTAACAAGAAATTGTGTTAATTCTATTTCGCTCTAATGAGTATTTCTATGCATTTCCAACATCCCCGAGTTACATTGTTTTCAAATCATATCAAACCTTTTTTAAAAAATAACAACAGGATTGGGCTGGTGTATTTGAAGAAGGGGCCCAACCACAGGTCTTGCCCCGGCCCCAGTCGTGGTGCTCAGCGACCCGTCTGTGCGCGTGTCGTGCGGGGGAAACTCCTTTGCTGTTGCTACTGAATACAGGAAAATTAGAGAGGCCTTTCGAGAAAAGAGAGCCACTCGTATGAATATCAAGAGGTCAGATGGAAACCCAGTTCTAAGAAAAGAAGGGAAAGCAGAAAGGTGGAAGGAGTATATAGAGGGTCTATACACGGGCGATGTTCTTGAGGGCAATATCATGGAAATGGAAAAGAATGTAGATGAAGATGGAATGGGAGATACGATACTGCGTGAAGAGTTTGACGGAGCACTGAGGGACCTGAGTCGAAGCAAGGCCCCGAGAGTAGACAACATTCCATTAGAGCTACTGACGGCCTTGGGAGAGCCAGTCATGACAAAACTCTACCATCTGGTGAGCAAGATGTATGAGACAGGCGAAATACCCTCAGACTTCAAGAAGAATATAATAATTCCAATCCCAAAGAAAGCAGGTGTAGACAGATGTGAAAATTACCGAACTATCAGTTTAATAAGTCACAGCTGCAAAATACTAACGCGAATTCTTTACAGACGAATGGAAAAACTTGTAGAAGCCGACCTCGGGGAAGATCAGTTTGGATTCCGTAGAAATGTTGGAACACGTGAGGCAATACTGACCCTACGACTTATCTTAGAATAAAGATTAAGAAAAGGCAAACCTACGTTTCTAGCATTTGTAGACTTAGAGAAAGCTTTTCACAATGTTGACTGGAATACTCTCTTTCAAATTCTGAAAGTGGCAGGGGTAAAACACAGGGAGCGAAAGGCTATTTACAATTTGTACAGAAACCAGATGGCAGTTATAAGAGTCGAGGGACATGAAAGGGAAGCAGTGGTTGGGAAGGGAGTGAGACAGGGTTGTAGCCTCTCCCCGATGTTATTCAATCTGTATATTGAGCAAGCAGTGAAGCAAACAAAAGAAAAATTCGGAGTATGTATTGAAATTCATGGAGAAGAAATAAAAACTTGGAGGTTCGCCGACGACATCGTAATTCTGTCAGAGACGGCAAAGGACTTGGAAGAGCAGTTGAACGGAATGATCAGTGTCTTGAAAGGAGGATATAAGATGAACATCAACAAAAGCAAAACGGGATAATGGAGTGTAGTCGAATTAAATCAGGTGATGCTGAGGGAATTAGATTAGAAAATGAGACACTTAAAGCAGTAAAGGAGTTTTGCTATTTGGGGAGCAAAATAACTGATGATGGTCGAAGTAGAGAGGATATAAAATGTAGACTGGCAATGGCGAGGAAAGCGTTTCTGAAGAAGAGAAATTTGTTAACATCGAATATAGATTTAAGTGTCAGGAAGTCGTTTATGAAAGTATTTGTATGGAGTGTAGCCATGTATGGAAGTGAATCATGGACGATAAATAGTTTGGACAAGAAGAGAATAGAAGCTTTCGAAATCTGGTGATACAGAAGAATGTTGAAGATTAAGTGGATAGATTACATAACTAATGAGCAGGTATTGAATAGGATTGGGGAGAAGTTTGTGGCACAACTTGACTAGAAGAAGGGACCGGTTGGTAGGAGATGTTCTGAGGCATCAAGGGATCACAAATTTAGCATTGGAGGGCAGCGTAGATGGTAAAAATCGTAGAGGGAGACCAAGAGATGACTACACTAAGCAGATTCAGAAGGATGTAGGCTGCAGTAGGTACTGGGAGATGAAGAAGCTTGCACAGGATAGAGTATCATGGAGAGCTGCATCAAACCACTCTCAGGACTGAAGATCACAACAACAACAACAACAACAATGCCATAAGAATAGTTTCGTGCATTTTGATGATCTCGAAGCACCTATTTGGAGGTGAGACAGCTTGTCCAGAAACAGACACTTGAGGAAGTGGACCAGTGGTGTGTGAGAACGTTGCATTGTTGCAGGCGCTGGGGCTGCCGGTGACGGAGGAGCAGTTGGCCGAGCTGGAGGCGCACGTGTACCAGGTGGACCTGGCGGCAGCCGCTGCCGAGGAGAAGCTGACGCGCCATGACGTCATGGCGCACGTGCACGTGCTGGCCCAGCAGTGCCCCCTGGCGGCGCCCATTATACACCTGGGCGCCACCTCCTGCTACGTGGGCGATAACACGGTCGGTCTCGTTCTCAACGCCTTTGGCTGCTGCTGACCAAGTGTCTGTACGAGGGGTAGCCATAAAGTTTTAAAAGTCACCCGCAAAAAAAGTTACGTAATTAATTTTTTGTCTGATTACATGTACATGTCTGCTGTCCTGGTACACATCGAAATCCCCGCCCTATAGCACAGAATCATGTCGCTAGAGTGGCCAAATCGGATTGACACAGCCCCTTGACAAAGAGTAGTATTATGCGGTAAATCGTTGTCGTTTGAAGTGGAATGTTGCTGTTGTCAGGCCTATCTAGATGAATTCTTAAGCTATCTGGACTAGCCTAACACAGCATCAGCATATCCGCTACAACTGTAAACTGCACGTTACTACCTCTTATCAATGGCCTGCGCCATTTTCATTTGGCTACTGTACAAACGTGGATGGTTACTATGGGGAGGGGATTTCAGTGTGTACAGTCATGTACATGACTCAAACAAAAAAATGTGTTAATTTACTTTTCTACGTTGATAATTAAAGCTTTGTCTACCCCTCGTGAAAGATGAATATTACTCCTAACTAACTATTTCTTCCATAGATAACGTCGATTTCTTACAAAGATAACGTCGATGAAAGTAATGTCATGTACGACCTCCTCTGTTAATACTACAGTCTTTGTTCGTCAGGGGTTCTAGCTTATTGGAGTTAGAAATTCTTTTCACTTGCTTGAAACACAGTAAATACTATTTCCGTGTTTTGGGGCAAACTGATGTGGCACACAGGTAATTTTCTACTTCGTACGAGAAACGTTCAGTGGGTTTGGACAATCCTTTACTGAACCACAACACAGTTTAACGGGCCTTGTGGACAATAGCACCGTCTTGCTGAAACAGAAAAGGGCCGTCTCCAAAATGTTGTATCAGTGTCTACAGTATAGTGTTGCCTAAAGTGTTTTCATTAACAAAAGTGTTCATTATTCTGCTGACCAAAACAAATAATCCCACTCAAAACCAGGAGAAAAAAAACCAGATCATTGCACAGTTTCCATTAAACTTCACTCTCGCCACAACACATTTGCATAAATACCTTTTGTCAATATAAACGCATCAAACTGAGTGACACATCATTAATAAATACCTGGCATTCCACAATCAATCCTTTCATGGCTCTACGAACAGTGTTGTTTGTTTCACTAATAGTGACATCACGTCCTTGTTCTTGTTCTTAGCGTGAATACAGCTGTGAAAATTCTGTTCTATGTAAGTATTTGCATGAATATGCCTGAAAGAAAAAGAAATTTTTCTGTGGCCTGTTGAACTGGAAACAAAAATAAAGATTGTAAATATTCAGGATGGAGTTCCTTCAAATTATTTACTTTCTATCCTGATATATTATTAAAAGAGATTTTTAAGTGCCTGGATCAACACTGTTCTTCTCCATACACTACATATTTTATTTTAGTCCAGCAAGTTTCTGGTTCCTCCTGATTTCTGTAATTGCCACAGTCATTGTTTACTTAATGCCTGCCCCGCTATGTTCAGGTCTGATGCACAAGACATTTCTCTGTTCCTTGACATTAACAATGAATATTTTAGGCACCTGAAGACAATTCCTGAGAACCTGTCTGAAAATCAGGTAGGCAACAGTGCTGGATGTCACTGGCAGTAACAATAGTAACATGAAGTACTGTCACATTCAGGGGAGTGGTACACAAACTTGGAAATAGGGTGACCTGGAAGTCCTTTGTCTGAAGTCTGTTCACTCTTGTGGGGCAAACGTGCTTTATATTTCTGTGGAGGGCAGTGCTTTTTGGAACCTGAAGTTAATCTGCTTCAATTTGAAATTAAACAATGGAAAGTCCAGGTTGGAATATCAACAATTATGAAAAGGATAGATTGCTGCTCACTATAAGACAATACGTTGAGTTGCGGACGGCTCGATGAAAAGGCTGTTACATACTGGATTTCAGCCAAAGCCTTCTTCAGAAAAGAAAAGAAAACACACGCACATTCATACAACTAGCGCGCGCGCTCACACACACACACACACACACACACACACACACACACACACACCACTATCTCCAGCCACTCTGGTCAGAATGCTTGGCAGTGTGTAACAGTCTTTTTTTCATTTTGCCTCTCTGTCACTCAACGTGTCATCTTCATGGTGAGTAGCAATCTACCTTTCCGTGATTATTTATTTCAAAATCACCATTTGTTTTACCAATTTTATTCTTCAGGTATGGTAAACAAGTTAATCTTTTGCAAGAAAGATTAGATATAAAAATTCTACAGATTTATCGTACTTCAGGACAGTGGCCCCATTTTGAGCTCTACCTTATTAAAAACACGATATAAAAAATTAAAATCTGTACACATAATTCTGATTGATGGCAGTCTAAAACGACCTTTTCCAGTCTCCTGATAACCAACTGTAACTTACATGCTGTGGTTGCAACTAGACAAATACAACAAACTTGCAGTATTACCTATGAATGGTGAACTGGAGTGAGATGGTGCATTGGTAACGATAATAGACTCCTCTCTTAGAATAGTTGGATTCAAGTTTCCACTAGATTGATTTACATTTTATGTTGTATATCTAGACCTTAAGGGTAGTGCTTGGATGGTGTGTTAACCTAGTTCCTTAGCCAAAACTTGTCTCCCTGAAGTAGATGACCGGTATATTTGAAACGGCAATACAAACTAAACGAGCAGCGATAGGAATACACCGTTTGTTGCAATATGCTTGGGACAACAGTACATTTTCAGGCAGACGAACTTTCGAAATTACAGTAGTTACAATTGTCTACAACAGATGGCGCTGCGGTCTGGGAAACTCTATAGTACGATATTTTCCACATATCCACCATGCGTAGCAATAATATGGCGTAGTCTCTGAATGAAATTACCCGAAACCTTTGACAATGTGTCTGGCGGAATGGCTTCACATGCAGATGAGATGTACTGCTTCAGCTGTTCAATTGTTTCTGGATTCTGGCGGTACACCTGGTCTTTCACGTGTCCCCACAGAAAGAAGTCACAGGGGCGAATAGGGAGGCCAATCCACGTCGCCTCCTGTATGTTTAGGATAGCCCAAAGCAATCACACGATCATCGAAATATTCATTCAGGGAATTAAAGACGTCGGCCGTGCGATGTGGCCGGGCACCATCTTGCATAAACCACGAGGTGTTCGCAGTGTCGTCTAAGGCAGTTTGTACCGCCACAAATTCACGAAGAATGTCCAGATAGCGTGACGCAGTAATCGTTTCGGATCTGAAAAATGGGCCAATGATTCCTTTGGAAGAAATGGCGGCCCAGACCAGTACTTTTTGAGGATGCAGGGCCGATGGGACTGCAACATGGGGCTTTTCGGTTCCCCATATGCGCCAGTTCTGTTTATTTACGAAGCCGTCCAGGTAAAAATAAGCTTCGTCAGTAAACCAAATGCTGCCCACATGCATATCGCCGTCATCAATCCTGTGTACTATATCGTCAGCGAATGTCTCTCGTGCAGCAATGGTAGCGGCGCTGAGGGGTTGCCGCGTTTGAATTTTGTATGGATAGAGGTGTAAACTCTGGCGCATGAGACGATACGTGGACGTTGGCGTCATTTGGACCGGAGCTGCAACACGGCGAACGGAAACCCGAGGCCGCTGTTGGATCACCTGCTGCACTAGGTGCGCGTTGCCCTCTGTGGTTGTCGTACGCGGTCGCTCTACCTATCCAGCCCGTTTATCCGTCACGTTCCCAGTCCGTTGAAATTTTTCAAACAGATCCATTATTGTATCGCCTTTCGGTCCTTTGGTTACATTAAACCTCCGTTGAAAACTTCGTCTTGTTGCAACAGCACGTTGTGAACAGCACTCGCTTACAGCAGAAAGACGACGTACAGAATGGCGCACCCACAGACTGCATTGTCTTCTGTATCTTTCACATCACTTGCAGCGCCATCTGTTGTTGAAAATTGTAATTACTGTAATTTCGAAAGTTTGTCCGCCTGAAAATGTCCCAAGCATATTGCAACAAACGGTGTATTTCTATCGCTGCTCGTTTAGTTTTTATTGCCGTTTCAAATATACCGGTCATTTTTGAAACACCCTGTAAATGTGGTGGATTGACTGCATCAAAATAGAAATGAGAACAAAGCAAACTTCTTAGAATCACTAGACTGTGGAAGCACTCTGTATAATTTACAATTTCTATTTCACCATTGCTACTGTTGTCTACAAGAACTGTTCTACAAGATCCAATCATGAGTCCACTACTCTTCTCGCTATATGTAAATAATTCTTTATTTGGAAGAGAACCAAAATTTGTTTTACTGGGGATTATACTTTTGTCAGAATAAATAAAGAAAGATCAACAGAGGTAATGAGAAATTGTGTTTTTGCAAAACTCATTAGCAACTGTAGTATGGAAACGTGGGGTAGAAAATTCTACTTGTTTGTGGTACATATTGATTGGAAATAAAGTTGACGCTACATACTATACACCTGCTAAAATGATTAAATTTGGTTTCTTTAATCTTAAGGTTAAACTGCTAACTTTTGTGGGTAAGGTTAGTTAACATATTTCAAACATTGACATTTGATGATTACCTACAGGAAAATATTGTGGTAAACATTATTCATTGCACTAAGTGAGGTAATCAGAATTACACTAAAGTGACAAGAGTCGTGGGATACTCCTAATATCATGCTGGACCTCCTTTTGCTCGCCATAGTGCAGCAAGTTGATGTACTGTGGTTTCAACAAGTGGTTGGAAGTCCCCTGCAGAAATGTTGAGCCATACTGCCTCTGTAGCTGTGCATAATTGTGAAAGTGATGCTGGTTCAGGATTTTTTGCACAAAAAGATCTCTCTATTATGTCCCATAAATATTCAGTGGGATTCATGTTGGGCAATCTGGGTGGACAAATCATTCACTGAAATTGTACACAATGTTCTGACACAGTCCATTATCATCCATAAACATTCAATCATTGTTTGGGACCATGAAGTTCAGGAATGCATGTAATCAGATATAACAATTTCCAGTCAATTATAGGTACACTTGGACCACATGACCCAATCCATTCTATGTAAACACAGCCCGCACCATTATGGAGCCACTACCAGCTTGCACAGTGCCTTTGTGAAAGCTTGGGTCCACAGCTTCATGAGTTTTGTGCCACACTCAAACCCTACCATCAGTCTTCCCAACTGAAATTGGGACTCATCTGACGAGGCCACAGTTGTATAGTCATCCATGGTCTATCTGATGTGATCATCTACATCTACATCCATACTCCGCAAGCCACCTGGTGGTGTGTGGCAGAGGGTACTTTGAGTACCTCTATCGGTTCTCCCTTCTATTCCAGTCTCGTATTGTTCGTGGAAAGAAAGATTGTCGGTATGCCTCTGTGTGGGCTCCAATATCTCTGATTTTATCCTCATGGTCTCTTCTCAAGATATATGTAGGAGGGAGCAGTATACTTCCTGACTCTTCGGTGAAGGTGTGTTCTCGAAACTTCAACAAAAGCCCATACCGAGCTACTGAGTGTCTCTCTTGCAGAGTCTTCCACTGGAGTTTATCTATCATCTCCGTAACGCTTTCAAGATTACTAAATGATCCTGTAATGAAGCGCTCTGCTCTTCGTTGGATCTTCTCTACCTCTTCTATCAACCCTATTTGGTACAGATCCCACACAGGTGAGCAATATTCAAGCAGTGGGCGAACAAGTGTACTGTAACTTACTTCCTTTGTTTTCGGATTGCATTTCCTTAGAATTCTTCCAATGAATCTCAGACTGGCATCTGCTTTACCGACGATCAACTTTATATGATCATTCCATTTTAAATCACTCCTATTGCCTACTCCCAGATAATTTATGGAATTAACTGCTTCCAGTTGCTGACCTGCTACATTGTAGCTAAATGATAAAGGATCTTCCTTTGTATGAATTCGCAGCTCATTAAACTTGACTACATTGAGATTCAATTGCCGTTCCCTGCACCATGCGTCAATTCGTTTCAGATCCTCCTGCATTTCAGTACAATTTTCCATTGTTACAACCTCTTGATATACTACATCATCATCCGAAAAAAGCCTCATTGAACTTCCGATGTTATCCACAAGGCCATTTACGTATATTGTGAATAGCAACGGTTCTGCGACACTCCCCTGCGGCACACCTGAAATCACTCTTACTTTGGAAGACTTCTCTCCATTGAGAATGACATGCTGCGTTCCGATATCTAGGAACTCTTCAATCCAATCACACAATTGGTTTGATATTCCATATGCTCTTACTTTGTTCATTAAACGACTGGGGGGGGGGGGGGGGGGGGTACTGTATCGAACACCTTGCGGAAGTCAAGAAATACGGCATCTACTTGCGAACCCGTGTCTATGGCCCTCTGAGTCTCGTGGACGAATAGTGCTAGCTGGTTTTCACACGATCGTCTTTTTCGAAACCCATGCTGATTCCTTCAGAGTAGATTTCTAGTCTCCAGAAAAATCATTATACTCCAATATAATACGTGTTCCAAAATTCTACAACTGATCGACGTTAGAGATATAGGTCTATAGTTCTGCACATCTGTTTGACATCCCTTCTTGAGCCCAGGAGCGGCACTGCAGGTACTATTGTGCTATTATCAAAGGCACTCACTTTGGTTGTATGCTGGCATAGCCCAGTAATGACAAATTTTTCCACTCTGCCCTAAATGATACATTTACTGCACATTTGACTTTAATATCTGTGATTATTTACTGCACTGTTGCTTGTCTGTTAGCATAGACAACTCCGTGCAAACGCCACTGTTCTCAATCATTAAGTGAAAGCTGTCAGCCACTGCACTGTCCATGGTGAGAGCTAATGCCTGAAAATTGATATTGGTGGCACACTCTTGACACTGTGGACTTTGGAGTATTGAATTCCCCAATGATTTCCAAAATGGAATGTCCTGTGCCTCTAACTCCTACTACCATTCTGTTCAAAGTCTGTTAATTTCCTTCGTTTGGCCATAATCATGTCGAAAATCATTTCACAAGAGTCATCTGAGTGCGAATGACAGCTACAACCTTGCCCTGCCCTTTTGTATCTTGTGTAGGTGACAATACTGCCACCTGTATATGTGCATATTGCTATGTAGCCTCACAGTTCCTGTATAGTCTTCTATATTAATTTATTTATGCCATTATTTAGTAACTTGACTATTCAGCCACTACATTTGTACAAAATGGGGAACATTTTTTTTTTAAGAAATACTGAATTTAATAACAATTGTAAATGCAAATTAACCATCATATACCATCATTTACAAATTTCAGATTAACACTATTTTAAACAAGTATAAAAAATTTCCTTGCAACAAGTATAAGATGATAACCATCTCCAACATTTTCTGAACTCTCAATTACAATGGACTCAACTTTCATAATTGTAACAATATTC
Organism: Schistocerca gregaria; assembly: GCF_023897955.1. Taxonomy (NCBI): domain Eukaryota; kingdom Metazoa; phylum Arthropoda; class Insecta; order Orthoptera; family Acrididae; genus Schistocerca; species Schistocerca gregaria. Next base: position 435,178,886 of record NC_064921.1, read on the forward strand.
ATGAAAATAATATGAGAAGGAAAAAAAAATGATGTGCACTGCCCTCTCATTGACTCAGAATATTCGGGATAAGTTACCATAATACTTTGATAATCTACCTACAAAAATAAAATTTGTGACAGAATAAATATATTTAAATGTGGGAGAAAGTAGTTTCTTCTTGATCATTCCATCTGTACTGTATTCCAACTCACCATTGCTCAGGCAATGTTGAAGTTTCTGTTGATAACATTTTGTACTCATTGTAAAACACACTCTACCATGAAATCACAAAAAGTTAAGGGCTAATGATTTACATTAACTTTGCATACATATTAATCACTACAGTAAAATTGTTATAGTAGTATGCTTAAAAAAATAATGTATGCTTGATTTTACTTCTGCAGGACTTGATTATAATTCGCGATGGTTTCAACATTCTCCTGCCTAAATTGGCTAACTGCATTGATAAACTTTCCAAGTTTGCTGCCGCATACAAGGATATGCCTACACTTGGATTTACACACATGCAGTGAGTATCAAGTGAAGATAACACTGTACAGTTCTGTAGTGTTACATAGCTCAATGGTGCCTTGAAATGAATGCTTGTTTATCAAGAAATATCCTTTTTACCCCGTAATCTCCATTATTATATATATTTTTAAATCATCTGTGAAACTGTCATGTTTAATTGTCGTAAGAAAATAAATAACATTTTTCCAGATGAAATCATTTTGAGATTGTACAAGGGGTAGGTTCTAAAGGTTTATCTAACAGAACTAGAAAATAAAAATTGGTTTGTAATGAAGCTGCACATTTTTATATCAGTTAGTGTACATTCTCTGATTGCTACTTTGTGTAGTTGATAAAGATATATTTTCCTATGTTCCTACAGATAAATTTTTTTAAACCTGTGGAGCTCTTTGGCTATGAATGGATGAATGACTGTATGAAAGAATATGCTAGTAAATTGGCTAATTTTACTCGCATTTCCCTTCATTTTCAATGATAATGTGTCAACAAAAAACTTTTGCCTGCCTTTCATATATTTTTGGTGTGATTGCATAACTATTTTAATAGACTCTCTTTGTTTGCTTTTCAGTCTCTGACATATGCAATGTCCCAATAATTTTTTCTTTTATTATTTGTAACTTGGTGGCTTCAGTAATTTAAACAGAATGTTTATTGCTGAATATTGTTGTTATGAGATACTGTAGTGAGTGTCAGTTTACACATCTATTCATTGAATGGCCACTAGTTAACAAGTGATTGAAAAACTCATAAATTCTTGAAATCTTCATATCCTAAGTCCAGGAATGATTTTGTTTCATATGCATACTCACCTTTGAGTACAAAACATACAAATATTTTGAGTATAGCAGAATACCTGTTATTTTTGTGAAGCAAGGTTTTTCACAGCCTTTTTTTGTGCTTCTAGTTCATAGTGTGTCACACTCTGCACTGATGTCTTGAAATTTTATACAGAAAATGGGAAACAAATCTTTACTGCACTGAAAATTTTTGTTTTTATCACAGGGCAAAAACTGAGCATCATTAGTGTTAACTTGTGCTTGTATGTAGTACTGGAGATAGAAACTAATTTAAAAGATGTAACATATTACAAAAATTGAACAGCATTTTGGGGGGGGGGGGGGGGAGGGAAGTTATAGTACATATGACAAATGTTTTATATTAATTTTTATTGTAAATTTGTACTGTCTTGCTAGGTCTTCTTGACCTCCTGGATAAATTTATTACTTAGATGGTTAATAACACTGATTTCTTCACCCGTTCATTTCTTTTGCCAAATAAAGAGTTGTCAGTTTCAGACCCAGATTTTGTTGCATTCTGTTCTTGTTTATTGCATGCACATAAACAACGGAAGGCTGCTGTTAAATTATTTTCTTTAATAATAATAATAATTTTGGCAGACCGGCGCAGTTAACAACTGTGGGGAAGCGAGCATGCCTCTGGCTGCAGGACCTGCTAATGGATGAACGAGCTCTTTCCCGAGCCAGAGATGACCTTCGCTTTCGTGGAGTCAAAGGCACAACTGGTACACAGGCTTCCTTCTTGCAGCTGTTCAATGGTACATTATTCCATAGAAAGTGATTTTTTTCTGATCTCTTTCTTCATTGTGAGAATGCTCCTCTCCTACCCATCTGTCCTATCCTCTCACCTTCTCTCAAGTGTTCTTTTATGTTCCTTCATTTCTCCTAGATTTGCTGTTTATAAGGGCTTTGTGAGTGCATTTTGTCTTTGGTAATTGCATGTTTGCTTCTTCAACAACACAGGTTTTGTTGGACATTAATTAAGTACAAATAAATGATAGAAAATAACAGAGCCTAACTCTTCTTGAACCAAACAGAAAACAAAGGCTCTTGACAATTTAAGTACTCTACACAATGCCACACACATAATACAATACAATTGATAATTTAAAAGAAACAACAGGCTGGTTTTTAACATTAAGTTTTATGTTACAGTTGGTAAATTCTTTTACATCATACAATGGGTTGCCTACTAACCAGTCATACAGTGTTTGTTTGAATGCTTGATCTGGTAAATCGTTTACAGTTTGTGGAAGCTTATTAAATAATTTGTGCCCCATGAGTTCATAGCTGTTAAGTGATTTTGAGTTATATAAAAAATAAAAATAATTGACAATTGAATGATAACCAATTCTGTGATCATAATGTTTAGTAAGAATATAAGGGAAACTGTGTGAAGATATTTACAAATGTTTGTGTTAGTATGGGCTGGATACTGAAATAATTTGTTATATAGTGAATGATTACTCCCTCGCAGAGGTAACAAATAGTGCAGCTGCTAATCAACAAATACAAATGTGTTAAATTTACCCTGAGATAACAACATGTTAAGTGCAGTGCACATGTTGGAGGAATAGTGCCCAACAGCAGATTTTCATCATCACCATCATCATCATCATTCATGACAGTGGCTTGATTGGCCTGTGTAAAAAAATTGGACTGTGAAAAAATTGGGACTTTGCACGGGCACTGATGGCTCTGAGCACTATGCGGCTTAACTTCTGAGGTCATCAGTCTCCTAGAACTTAGAACTAATTAAACCTAACTAACCTAAGGACATCACACACATCCACCCCTGAGGCAGTATTCGAAACTGCTACCGTAGCGGTTGCTCGGTTCCAGACTGTAGTGCCTAGAACCACACGGCCACTCCGGCTGGCTGCAGTTCAGCACCCCGCCAACCAATCATCATCATCATCATCATCATCATCATCATCATCATCATCATCATCATCATCATCATCATCATCATCATCATCATCATCATCATCATCATCATCATCATCATCATCATCATCATCATCATCATCATCATCATCATCATCATCATCATCATCATCATCATCATCATCATCATCATCATCATCATCATCATCATCATCATCATCATCATCATCATCATCATCATCATCATCATCATCATCATCATCATCATCATCATCATCATCATCATCATCATCATCATCATCATCATCATCATCATCATCATCATCATCATCATCATCATCGTTAACAGAAGATTTTGATTTGTCTGGCTTTATTTTGGTTATGTTTATTCATTTATTCCTTGCTACTCTACATGTCCACTGATATGAAGATGCTGCAAAACAGTTTTTTAGTGATCAAATATGATCGAAGCAGACTAAATCAATTAAAATTTGTGCCGCGGCCGGGACTCGAACCCGGGTCTTCTTGCTTACTAGGCAGATATGCTACCACTACACCACCGAGGCAGTATAGCAGACATAGCTGCACGAACTACCTAGGTCGAGTTCCCTCCCCAACACAAACTTTAATTCATTTTCCCTTAATATCGTCACTATTGCCAGGGCTCGCCGGTATTGGCGAGCTACCCAGCATTGTACGTGGCGGGACGTCTGCTGTACCATATGATGATCTTCTCAGATCTTATAATTAAATGTGTTTTTTAGTGGTTTTGATATCTTTAGTTGTTGATAAGTAGTGGTTTACTCATACAGATAACAACCAGTAATAAGTACACAAGGAACGTAAGGTAAAGTTAAAGACCTGAATCCTGGACCTAAGGAGCCAAACAGACCTGGCTGATCAACATTTCATTCTCTGCCATTGGCATCATGGGATGTGGTATGGGGTTCTTGTGGTCAGAACGCTAGCCTCCCAGTTGTTGTCAGGTTTCTTGACCTCTGAACTGCTACTAATTGGTCAAGTAGGTCCTTAGTTGGCCTCATGAGGCTGAGTACACCCCATACCAGTTCTACCACCAAGGAAAACTCCCTGGTATTACCAGGATTCATATGCGGGTCTACCACAAGACAGTCACACTGACCACTCGGCAACAGAGGCGGACTAGCAGCTATTTTTCCAAAGTAGCAACTTTGTTAGGAAGCTAATTATTAGAAAGCTAAGCCGAGTGAGCATAAATACAAGGATGATTCAAACAAAAACCTTAAAAGTGCTATAATGTTTCTAAGTATAACAATGAACAACAAACTTACATGTCATTTTGTGATATAGTCTCCCTAATGTTGAGTGCAATATTTCTTTGTTTTAGGAGTGCGTAGATACCATGATGAAAGAATTATTTTGATCATTTGTGTAGCCAGTCATGCACTGTTGTTTTCACCTCTTTGTCATTTCTGAAATGCCTGCCTTCCATTGCTTTTTTTCAGTGCACCAGACAGATGCAAGTCACTAGGATTGAGGTCTAGTGAATGAGGCATTCAAATTTATGTTCCTGAACGGCCTCAACTGTCTCACGGGCTGTATGAGGTCGGGTGTTGTCATACTATAGCAATACTCCTGAAGTTAGAAGTCTTCATTGTTTACTCCTGATTGCAGAGCAGAATTTACTTTTCAGCATGTCTGAATAAAGCCACTATTGCCACCTACCAACTCCAACACGCAACTTTTCAAAATTTATTGGAACTTTCATTTGAATCACCCTCATAGTTTATAGTTGCATATGAATAGTTAATTATTAGTGTAATTTTAAATTACTCATCATGAAATCAATTACATGCAAATGGTTAAAGAGGAATTAATAAATAAATAAAAAGAAACAAACCTGTGCTTATCCTTACTAATGTGTGCTTTGAGTTGGGCCACATTCCTGTAGGTTTTCTTTTCCTGTAGAGTGTAAAAAACACGCAATTGAATGATTGAATTAATAAATGAACTTTATTCATAGCTGATAATTTTGCATGACTACTAAACGATCTTACCCAAAATTTCAGGTGACAGCAGAAAGGTCAAAGAACTTGACAAACTAGTAACTGAGATGGCAGGATTCTCCAGATCATTCATAATTTGTGGTCAGACATACACAAGGAAGATGGACACTGAGTGTGTAGCAACGCTGAGCAGCCTTGGTGCCTCTGTACATAAGGTGACTCATTGTAATAATATCTGTTCTTCTATGTGCTTTAAGTTTTTTTTTTTTTTTTTTTTTTTTTTTTTTTTTTTTTTTTTTATTCAGTTTGTAGGATGTTCCAATAAACCACTCTGTAAGAATATTCATCAGTGCTGTGAATTCAAACAGTTTAGTTTCGTTATTGTGAAGCAGTTAGTTGGCACTGTGAAATACTTACCTTCCAAAAAAAGTGTGAAATAATTATACATTTAGTTGACTGTAGTATTCTGGAATGTACTCATATAAATACCTCTAGTATTATTATTAAGTAATGATCTTTCCTGAAGATGAAGATGATAAGAGATGTCTTTTGATTATTTTTTGAATAATGTCACTTTTTAAAATATCTCGTTGCCTACATGATATACAGTACCCAAAAACCCATTGTAAGTACTTGGCAGAAAAACAGTTTTTTTTAAAAAAATAAAATTATCCATTATATGGTTGTCATGCACTTTTTGATAGAGCTCCACAAGAAGAAAAGTGTACTTAAATTTAATTGATACTTACATAATTTTGTTTTTTTAGATTTGCACTGACATACGCTTGTTGGCAAATATGAAAGAACTGGAAGAGCCTTTTGAGCAGACACAAATTGGTTCAAGTGCTATGCCATACAAACGCAATCCGATGCGTAGTGAACGTAGTTGCTCCATAGCTCGCCACCTTATGGCACTGTGCAATAACACTCTCCAAACTGCTGCCACCCAGTGGATGGAGAGGACACTTGATGACTCAGCTAACAGGTAAAGTAAACTGAAAAGAATTCTTATGCAATCTACTAGTCAACCACTTTCTTAGTTTTATCTCTACATTTTTCAGCTGGGTTTTGCCTTGGTGTATCTAACAAAACAAAAAAAAAAAAAAAAAAAACTTTTTCAGTGATATCATTGTGAATTTTTTTAATACATTCATTACCTTGAGGGCATCTTAGGTTAGCAAATGAAAGATTTTTAACTGTCAGGAATATGCATAATTCTGTAATTTGCATGTGCGCGCACACCTGCCTGCCTGCCAGTGTGTGTGTGTGTGTGTGTGTGTGTGTGTGTGTGTGTGTGTGTGTGTGTGTGTGTGTGTGTGTGTGTTAGAGAGAGAGAGAGAGAGAGAGAGAGAGAGAATGTGTACAAACAAAGAAACTGAATCGAGCCTTTTGCTGTTTTCAGCTAAGTTATGAAATCGGCTATTGAGTGAAAGTTGTAGCATTAATTAAAACTTTTCCGGTTCCAGGATTGCATTTTGTTATGGAAATAACAAGAGTTTGCAGAATGTGAAATGTTCACCAATATGCAGTAATCCTCTAAGAAACCTATGGTATTGAATAGTAGGATGATATTCTACTTTCTGTTGTGGTATTCAAATGATCAGTTAAATGATTGGATTTTTTTTTCTGTGTAGCGTATTTCACTTATACATTATACTGATTGTTTCATGGTGAAATGAACAATTTCTGTTTTTGCAAAGTTTAATTTCAAATTATTGTTTTTTACCCATGCCTCCACGTCCCAAAGTGTCTGCACAATACAGTGGATTGCAGATTAAGACTTCATTGGTTTTGCAGAAGACTATTGTTGCTGAATCATCTGCATAGATGATGATATCTGACTCAACCTGGCATGGCATGTCATTGATGTAATACAGAAAAAGCAGTGGCCCTAATGTTGAGCTTTGTGGGACACCTAATTGTATGTGTTTCCAGTCAGAAATGAATTTATTGCTTCTGTTATTAACAAGTACTCTTTGTTTTCTGTTTGTCAAGATTTTCCCTGAAAACCAGAGGTAGTCAGTTTTTGAAGAAGCCAGTCATGATTTACAGTGTTGAAGGGTTTGGTAGGATTGCAAAAGATGTCTGACCCATACATTTTATTATTGAGACAAGTGCTAACTTTTGTGACCAATTCAGTTATTGCATGGGGTGTGCTGGAGCCTTTCCTGAAACCATACTGATTGTATAAAATAATATTGTGGGATGAATTATAATTTTCTATCTGGTCACATGCAGCTCTTTCAAATATGTTTTGAAAGAAATTGGTAACAGTGAGATAGGCCTATAGTGTCTATTTTCATCTTGTTTGTCCCTTTTATGAATTGGCAGCACTTGAGCATATTTTAACTGATACTGATTGTACAAGGGGCATTCAAAAAGAAATGAGCTGGAGGCATAAATACCTGTATGTTACACTTGTCGCACTGTGACACAAGGTAGTGAATGGCTGGCTCATAAAATTCCAGGGGCTGCGATGTTAACCAGTTCTGCGCATACAGCTGGATGTCGTTGTCCGTGGTGAATCGTTTGTTCCTCAGAGCCTTTTGAAGGGGACCAAAAATGGCCCCCATCTGATTCAGTTCGTGCAGCATGGGACAACAATGTATGCCCAGCATTACTCGCAAACCTTGACCACCCTTTGCCAAGTGATCAAATCAAACGACCATGCAATCTCACCCATGGGGTCATTCTGCTCCACAACAATGCAAAGCGTCATTCCAGCCAACATAGTCGCGACACTCTTGCAGAAATTCAGATGGGAGGTTCTGGGCCACCCACCCTCCATATAGTCTGGATCTCTCTTCCTGTTATTACTCTATTTTTGGTCCCCTTAAAAAGGCTCTGAGGGGCAAATGATTCACCTCGGATGACGACTTCCAGCTGTACGTGCGGAACTTGTTAACATCACAGCCCTGGGAATTTTAAGAGACAGCCATTCACTGCCTTGTGTTACAGTGGGACAACTGTCTCAACAGCCAGGGTCAGTATTTCTAACATACAGCTACTGGTTTCTGTAATTATGCCTCCAGCTTGTTTCTTTTTAACGCCCCTGATATTATTCTAATGGGAAGATCACCCCAACCCACTGAGTTTAAATGTTTTAGAGATATTATGATTTTAGACATCAGATCTTGAAACATGTGAGAACTTAAAGTCTGACTGATTTCTCTCTGCCATACTGGGAACTTTACTTGGTGGTGAGGAGTAACCAATTTTGTTATGACTAATGAAGAAATTATTGAAGGATTCACATATGCCACTGGAATCTGTTTCTGTCGTACCATTTATAATTAGTTTAGAGGGACATTTTTTCACGTTTCACTGCCAGCCTCACTTCTTATAACAGACCAAACAGCTGTGGATATGTTTTTTGCATTTAAAATGAATGTATTGTTTTCAATATGATTTGCTAGTTTAATTAATTTGTCAAATGTTTTTTGAATGTGCTAACATATTTAAGAAATTCAGAATTTTGATTGGCTTTTGCCTTCATATCCAGTTTCCTCTTTGTGATGCTAGACACACTAATTTCTTTTGTTACCCATGATCTATTTTTATGAGACTCAGTCCATACTGTTACAAAAGGGAAGCATTCATTGAATATGCTTGTGAATTTGGTTGAAACCTTCTTGTAGTTTACATTTGTTGAAGTGTGTTTGCTGGCTGACCTTACAGTGAGGCTTGGTTTTTAATAAATACCTCCACATTTTCTTGGCTGAAGTCCCTACATCTATTTGTTGTGTAGCCTTAATTTAATTTTTGAAATACAATCTCCTTTAATGCTGTAATTGTAACTGCTTATAATATTATCAATAAATGTTGAAGTAGTTGCAGTAACTCTTGTGCATTGGCCAAAAATTAGATATAGCCCATTTGTGGCTATCAGATTCTTTAAATGTGAAGCAAATTTTACATCAGTTCTTACGTCTATGTTGAAGTCAGCACATATAATTAGTTTCTTATGCAGTTCTTCTGTTTTTAATTTATGTAAAAGAGTATCAAATTTCTCTAAGAATACAGAGCTTACATGGTACTCAGGGTTGTAATACACGACAATACTATTTTGTACTGTTCAAGTTCTGTGCAACAACTTTCAAAAGTAATTTCTTAATTTTTGGTTAAAATTATCTCTCATTTCATAGTATAATGAGGAATGGACTAATATGCATGAGCCTCCATACCGTTTAGTTCTACAAAAGCTGTTGGCCAGTGTGTAATTTGGAAGTTTGTTGAGTATATTGATATTTCCACTTTTAAGCCAGTGTCCATTCAGACATATATTTACTGACTGTTTCATACTTTCTAACAGAATTTGCCTATCGTAAAGCTTTCCAATCATTCCTCCAGACTGACTTCCAATGTTCAAAGTAGATGGTTAACTTTAACTGAGTGTGGATTTTACTGAGGGAGACGGAGGTACACATTGGTGATTGTTTAGCAATTGTGATAGATTCTTTGCCAAAATAACCATAAATGATACATAGGAGATGGTTTAAGGATTATCTGAGCTGATAGCTTTAAACATTCCAGCAGTTCGATTGATATATTTGGATAGCACATGTTTTCAATGGCAGATGTATCATTCTGGCATTTTATGGCTGCAGAAAGAGTGACTTTTTAACATTAAAAAGGTGCCAGATGTTATAAGAGGGGCATTTCATATGATTGCTGTGTCTGATATAGACAGTTATTTTGAAGGAATCATCAGAAAGGTGAAGATCTACACCCAGAAGGAAAACTCCTTGGTGAGTGGGTTTTGGGGCAGGTGCTGAAGTTCTGGCAAGAAGAGCAGAGGATATCCTTCCCATGGATTCAAATCACAGAGAGGTCATCAGTGAGATGTTCCATTTTATAAAATTGCTTCACTACCATTTGGACATACAATTAACCTTGTGTCCATTGCGTAGTGTGGGCAGTCAAATGTATGAATACTCAAGTAGGAAGAATATCTAAAAACTAAACTGCATTGGCATATTCAACTCTTCAGGTAAATTATACTGTTCATTGTGAATCACCGATTAATTAGTTCTTGATTAGGTAGGTCACACAAGTATTTGAAATATCCTGCACACTGTCTGTTTTATACAGCAAAGGAAAATACCAGTCAAACAAATGCAGCTTTTAAGAAACGGAAATCCTTATCATATTGCCAACTTCTGGCAGCATGTTATCATGTTAAAGCATCTAAAGTTTTGTGTAACTGTGAAGAAATAATTTTATTTTTGCAGGTAGCTTCAGCTTTTAGATTTAGAATGAGCTTAGTGTGCTCACTCTTATTTAGAGGAGGAGGTGTTCCTTTTTTTCCTTTCAGGTGCCAATGGGCTGGGATAGCAGACCCTATATAAAATAATAAAAATAATTTTCATTCTTACTTTTTGTAGTTGAGCAAATGACATGAAAGTCTTTGTTTCTTGATGTTGCACGTAAGAGTTGAATAGCAGCTTTGTTTTTTTGTGGTGATAAAAATTTGTTCACCATGAAAAGCTATTCAAAAATTTCAGTGTGGGCACTCATTTGCTAATCAAATGTCTTTCAGGAGAATTACATTGGCTGAGGCTTTCCTGTCTGCTGATAGTGTGCTGGTGACACTGCAAAATGTTTTTGAAGGCCTGGTAGTGTATCCAAAAGTTATAGAAAGGCACATTCGGCAAGAACTTCCTTTCATGTGTGCAGAAAACATCATTATGGCTATGGTAAAAGCTGGCGGTGATAGGCAGGTGAGTACCAAAGTATATCTTGATCAAGTAACATGTAAATGGGACAATGAATGTAGGATAATTGTAAGGCTAGTTGTATGAAGAATTATTGTTCAAATGATAAGATTATTGTGGAATATATTATCATGATGTCTAGCCATTTGCTGGAAAACATTTCATACATACTGGAAGAATGTGAAGAATCATGGAATCCAAGTTTCTCAGTATAGCACATAGTCATACTACATTACTTTCTGCGCAATTGATCATACTTAATCGTGAGCTAGGGACCTGTTCCAGAGACACTGTTTTGTTAAATTAACAAGTTGTTCAGCCAAAATGACAACACTGATGCTGTAACATTCATAAAATTTTTGAAATGATATAAAAGTTGATTATTTTTGTCATAAGAAGCTGCCGTAGAAATAATAAATACTTAGAAATTTTAGTACATTTGCAGCCATAGGTGTATGAGCATGTGTGTGTTTGCAGCAATTGTCACATACTGTTAATGCAAAGGGCACAAAATTAAGCATTTTGGTAATAGTAGTCAGTACTTTGTAAAGAGACATTGCAACATAAACTAATTAATTGCATTACATTATTTTAATTCACTTTTTTGTGCCCTATATACTTGTATAGCAAATGCAGATTAACCTAATCTCAGTCTCTGTTGTATTGCCAGCTAAATCACCTATGGCAAACATCAGCTTCCACTAAAGAATGTTTAGTAACCTGGTATTTTTCAGTGTGGACAAATGTGGAAACCACCACAGAGTAATGAGAAGCAGTTAACAGTGTGAAGACTCCCTGTGTTTTTACATACAAGATTCCTTGAAGCAATAAGCTGGCTTTTGACACTGTAGTAGTTGCATTTATTGTGTCACGATTATGGAAAAGTAGTTGATTCTAGGACTTGAAACTGACGTGACTGTAGCACAGGTAGAGTTAGAACATTTAGCAGCAGGAATAGTTAGCAGGGAGTTAAGAATAGTGTAAATAACTGAACTGTGGTCAGACCTAATATATCAGGCAAGAGGTTTAACAGATGCTGCGAGTCTACTTGGATTAGTCTCCTACAGGATCAGTGCTATGAAGACTATTGACAGAACTGCGCAGACATCTTCCAAGGGTTCAGGAAAACTGACAAGGCAAGGAAAATTGTGCAATCTGATGCTACATGTAGCCAAAGGGTTACAAAGACCAAGAAAGTCCTCCTGCCATGTTATGAGAGAGGAATTTATCAACTATACAGAACTCCTTCAGTAGTGAATATCAAATAACTAGCATTTTTAAGCCAGGTGCAGCTCTCACCAGTGTCATGTCAGATGTAGACTTCTTTGGAAAATTTGTAGATTAAAAGATCATGTAAATGATTGTAGGCACAGGTCATGAAGGGGGAACAGATAGTTTGGGAGACCATAAGCGTGCCTATGCAGTACATACATACATACATACATACATAAATCCTTGTTCCATAGATCATGGATATGACATTTCTTAATGATGTGGAATGTGTCACTTTAACATAAGATTTCTTTACACAAAATAAGTATTTTTTTTTTTTTAAAGTTAGTACTTCATACCTAAGAATTTGTCGATTGTGTAGGAGTCGTCATTCAGAAATTCTTTTAATTTGCTTTTAAATGTTGGTTGGATATCTGTCAACTTTTAATACTATATGGCAAATGACCAAAGATTTTTGTGGCAGCATAATTCACCCCTTTCTGTGCCAGAGTGAGATTTAATCCAGAATAGAGAATATCATCCTTTCTTCTAGTGTTGTAGCTATGCACTTCACTGTTATTTTTGAACTGGGATGGGTTATTAATGAATATATGTATTGTGAATATCCCAAGTTCCTTGCATAAATGCCTGCAAGGTGATCTTGGGTGGGCTCCAGCTATTATTCTGATTACACGCTTTTGTGCAATGAATACTTTCTCTCTTAATGGCGAATTGCCCCAAAGTATGATGCCATATGAAAGCAGTGAATGAAAATTGGCGTAGTAGACTGACTTACTGATATGTTTGTCACCAAAATTTACAATAACCGTAATAGCAGAACCATTTCAGCAGGTCATCAATGTGTTTTTCCAATTCAATTTCTCATCAATGCACACACCCAGAAATTTTGAGTATTCTGCCTTAGCAACAGACTACTGTTCATAGCTTATATTTATTAATAGTGTTATGCCATTTACTGTACAGAATTGTATAAACGGTGTTTTCTCAAAATTTAGTGAGAGTCCATTTGCAGGGAACTACTTAATAATTTTCTGAAAGACTGTATTTGCAATTTCCTCAGCTGATTCTTGGTTCTTGGGTGTGATTACTATATTTGTATCATCATCAAAAAGAACTAGCTTTGCATCTTCATGAATATAGAGTGGTACATTGTTACTATATATTAAGAACAATAAGGAACCCAAGAATGAACTCTGAGGGACACCATTCTTGATACCTCCCCAATTTGAGGACTCTGCTGGTTTTTGCAGGCTATCTGTACTATAATTTCAACCTTCTGCATTCTTCCAGTTAAGTATGAATTAACCTATTTGTGTACTGTCCCACTCATACCACAATACTTAAGCTTATCGAGAAGAATTTCATGATTCACACAATCAAAAGCCTTTGAGAGGTCACAAAATATGTTGATTGTAACATTAGACACATTGCTGGGAATGCGATGTAAAGTTTTCGCCAGTCTGTGAGCAATATGAAAAGGTCTGGATAATGCTTTCTGCCAAATATGTAAATAAAGAGCTTGCAGGGTTGATCAACATGGTGGGGCAATTACACATGGGCGTGACTGATGGATCACCCATCACAAAGGCACACCACACACAGGATGCTTCCAGGAAAAGGTTACGTGCTCAACTAATATTCAGAGCACACCTGGGTAACAAGACCAGTAATTATATGTGAATATAGGCTTTCCTGGTGTACACTGCTGCGTCGAATGTCCGCAATGTTTCGGTGAGTGTCATTCTTATCATCTTCACCAGAAGATGATGAGAATTTTTCATTTTGTTATTGTATTCATCAGCACACTTGAGCACATCATCAGGAAATTGTCATTCTCATCATCTTCGCCAGAAGATGATGAGAATGACACTCATCGAAACGTTGCGGATTTAGACGCAGCTACCCGGATGGAAGCCCGAGAAGATTTCATCAGACCAGTAATTGTCACTGAGCCTTTCCTAGGGTAATCCTGAAACATTTTGCTGCTAAATTGCCAGTTGTATTGATTAGTGGGAAGCCAAAAACTGCAGTATAAACACACACACACACACACACACACACACACACACACACACACACACACACAACAATAATTTGAGTGCCCGTACTGCTGCACCATTCACCTATCCTCTCCACACCAATATCTAACTACACTGCTACAGTATACAATTCCCATAATCTGTCAGTTCGTGTAGCAGCAACATAAAGTGCAGTGTAGAGTACGGTTGTAACAGCAAAGAAAAGTGCAGTTTTTAATCATGACAGCATCCTTCTGGATGTTACTGCTCAGAGCTGCAGGTTCATCCAGATGAAAAACTACTTGAAACATGAAATGTGCCACGGGTGCTGGCCTGTGGTGGCAGTGTTATATTATAGGGGACATTCACTTAGGCTTTCATGCGACTAGTAGTAGTAATCAAAAGATGTGGACTATGATAACATTATTGCAGATCACCTGAATCCATTCAGGCTTGATGGTTCCTGATGGTGATGACATCTTCAAACAATATAACTGTCCCTGTAACAAGTCCAGAAGCTTTCTAGAGTGGTCTGCAGAGCACTGTAATAACTCAATTTGATGTATGGGCCTCCAAATTCTCTTGATATGAATTCTGAAGAACAGATCTGGGATATTATTGGGCATCAGTTCTGTACCCATAAACCTCACGTATGTAATTTACAGGAATTGTGTGACCCGTGCAAAAACATTTGTTCCCACATACCTCCAAAAACCTACCAAGAACTTGTCAGATCCATGCCATACAGAATCACTCATGTTGTGCTCCAAAGCTGGACCAGCACGCTATTAAATAGGTAGTCATAATGTTTGGGCCCATATGTTTATATTCTCCTATACAATTATCAGCAATAAAATTATCACCACCAATCCAATGCCAATATAAACCTGTCCAGGTAATTGTAGCATCACTTGGCAAGGAATGACTGTAGAAGACACACACACACACACACACACACACACACACACACACACACACACACACACACACACACACAGAGAGAGAGAGAGAGAGAGAGAGAGAGAGAGAGAGAGAGAGAGAGAGAGAGAGAGAGCATGTAGTATCTGTGAGCATGCTGTCCCTGTGTAGAATTGGGAAGGCGTGTGACCAACCTGAGTGTGACTGAGGGCAGATTGTGATGGCGCAGAGGCTCAGCATGAACATTTCGAAAATTGCAGAACTTGTTGAAGGAGTGCTGTGGTAAGTGTCTTCAACCCATGGAAAAACCAAGGTTAAACCACATGCACGTGTCGTGGGGTTGGGCAGCCACCCCTCATTACAGATGTTAGACGATGTAGACAGGGTAGACTGATAAAACAGGACAGGCAGAGCAATCTGTGGTGAAAGTAACATCAGTATTTAATGCTGGGCCAATACAAGTGTGTCTGAACATGCAGTACACTGAACACTCCTAACGATGGGCCTCATCAGCCAACGACCCATGCGTATGCCAATGTTAACACCAATACATTGGCCACTATGACTGAAATGGTCATGCAATGTTGGCACTGGATGTTGGTGTAGTGGCAGAGCATTGCATGATATAATGAATCCTGTTACTTTCTCCATCATGCTTATGGGAAAGCACGAATCCATTGTCTTTCAGGGGAACAGCTTCTTGACAACTGTACTACAGGATGGAGACAAACTGGAGGTGGCTACATTGTGTTCTGGGGAACATTCATATGGGCATCTGTGGGTCTAGTGGAGCTCATGCAAGGCACAATGATAGCCAAGGAATATTGTACAATGGTTGAAGACCATGTACACACCTTCACGATCATGTTTCTTGATGGCAGTGGTATTTTTCAACATGATAATGCACCATGTCACAAGGCCAAGAGTTGGTGGAGTGGTTTGAGGAGCACAGTGTGGAGTTCCAATTCATGTGCTGCCCCAGAGCTCATCAGATCTGAACCCGATTGCACACATCTGGGATGTAATTGAACATGGCATCACAGCTCATTACCCCTTCCCTGGAATTTACGGGGATTAGGCGACTTGTGTGTGCAGATGTGGTGCCAGTTCCCTCTGGTGACCTACCATGGTCTCATTGCTTGCACACTGTGCCATGTCACTGCTGGTGTCTGTGCTATTAGATAAGTGGTCATGATGTTCTGGCTGATCAGTGCATGTGATTGACACATTCAGTATCACTGTGAGATATTGCAGATATCATCCCTGAAATATCAAAATAACTTAAGAAAACTAACCTGTAATAGCAGTTTATAGAATATTTTTTAATAGCTTACTAAGCTTGCCATGAGTAGGGAGTAAGGGGTGAGTTTGCTGTGTGCATGTGTTTGTTGGTTAGGATAGAGAGCATAACAAGAGTAGCTGAAATTAGGAATCCTAAATATATGTAAGATGAATGTGTATTACAAGCAGCTTTTCTCTTAAAAATACACTCTTTCAACTGACTTTCCAGTCTTCTTTCTTTCTTCCTTCCTTCCTTCTTAATATGTTTTTAAATCTGCAGTCTCTCTCTCTCTCTCTCTCTCTCTCTCTCTCTCTCTCTCTCTCTCTCTCTGTGTGTGTGTGTGTGTGTGTGTGTGTGTGTGTGTGTGTGTGTGTGTGTGTTTAGAGAAAGGGAAAGTTGCGAGTTGTGGCACTGTGTAATGTTTAAGCCATATTTCTTTCAGGTATATGTTGCTGTGAATTGAAGTCTGTGTTACATAGTCACAGCTACATAATCATCATTTAACCATGCATTTAGTAATCTGAATTTAATTTGTGGATATTTGATTTATAGGTGTGCCATGAAAAAATTCGTGTTCTCTCACATGAAGCTGGAGCACAAGTGAAACAAAAGGGTCTTGACAATGATTTGCTGGAGAGAATACGTCGTGACCCATACTTTTCTCCAATTTTGTCTCAGCTGGATGATCTCCTAAACCCATCAACTTTCATTGGAAGAGCTCCAGAACAGGTATAAAGCTTTACTTTACTGTTAGTAAACCAAACACCTTGTTTGTCTCTAATGGATTCAATTCTATATTTACTTCCACAGAAATAGTAAAAATGATTTTAGAACAATAATTTACTTGTTATTTACGGTTGCTTATAAAGAATGGCAAGTCACAGCACAGTTACGCTACTGAAGGTGATACAACTTCAGTGTATACAGATAATGAAATATCTTCTAAGAACTTCACAATGTTCTGTACATCTGTTCCAAACCCAACTTTTTATTTTGAAAATATTAATGTATTCATCAGCACACTTCAGCACATTATCAGGAAATTGTTATTGATGGAACTTTGAAGTATTGTCTTCCCTTCTTTCACAGGAAGATGACATACTTGTTTCAGAGGTTTGTTTTAGAATATGACATTCAAAGAAAAATAGTTGTATACAGTTTGTCATGTTAATGACATATCAATTAGGAAGACTGAATTTAATATCTTATATTGTGAGGTAATGGCCAATGACAAAAATGCTACGAGTTTTGGAGATAATATCAGCTGAAACAGGTATAACACTGGCAATAACAAACGGAGAGCCAGATGGCAGTTGAATAAGATGAGCATTTTGTTTTTTGAGTACACAGCTGGTTCATTTACAAATGGAAGGGGGTAATAGAGAAGCAGTGGGGTAATCAGTTACAGGCATTTGTGTACCAAGAATGAACTGCAACCAATAATCCCTTCCACCCTGGCTTGTGTGTTCATGTGGGTTTTGTTTTGAATTTGCCATCGCTCAACCACATCATTTTTCTCCAAAATGCAATGATTCTGTGAGTTCCTGGCATGCATTTGGCATCTGTTTTGTTTCATACTGTGACCACCAGAGTAGAACAGATCATTTCAAAGAATAAGAAGACAAACCCACACATATTGGAGATGCACTATACAGTATATTTTCCCCCATTTTCTTAGTTTAATTCCTGTATTATTTTAGGCTGGGAATGTATCATTCAGTGTTTATTACGTGTTTAGACAAGTTTGCAGAAGAGCTTCTGTGAAGTTTGGATTGTAGGAGACGAGGTACTGGCAGAATTGAAGCTGTGGGGATGGGTCGTTGGTCGTGCTTGGGTAGCTCAAATGGTAGAGCACATACCCGCGAAAGGCAAAGGTCTCGAGTTCAAGTCTTGGTCTGGCACAAGTAGCTTTAAGAGTGTTGTGATTATAAATTAAATTATCTCTATCAAATTTTGATACTACATTTGTTAGTACAATAATGAGGCCCATCTCTTCTATAGATTTCCTATAATTTTCTCTTTTATAATGAACCAGATGGTCAATTGTTGTTGTTGTGGTCTTCAGTCATGAGACTGGTTTGATGCAGCTCTCGATGCTAATCTATCCTGTGCAAGCTTCTTCATCTCCCAGTACCTACTGCAACCTACATCCTTCTGAATCTGCTTAGTGTATTCATCTCTTGGTCTCCCTCTACGATTTTTACCCTCCACGCTGACCTCCAATGATAAATTTGTGATCCCTTGATGCCTCAGGACATGTCCTACCAACCGTTCCCTTCTTCTAGTCAGGTTGTGCCACAAACTTCTCCCCAATCCTATTCAATACCTGCTTATTAGTTATGTAATCTATCCACTTAATCTTCAACATTCTTCTGTATCACCACATTTCAAAAGCTTCTATTCTCTTCTTGTCCAAACTATTTACCATCCATGTTTCACTTCCATACATGGCTACACTCCATACAAATACTTTCAGAAATGACTTCCTGACACTTAAATCTGTATTCGATGTTAACAAATTTCTCTTCTTCAGAAACGCTTTCCTTGCCTTTGCCAGTCTACGTTTTATATCCTCTCTACTTCGACCATCATCAGTTATTTTGCTCCCCAAATAGCAAAACTCCCTTACTACTTTAAGTTTCTCATTTCCTAATCTAATTCCCTCAGCATCACCTGACTTAATTCGACTACATTCCATTATCCTCGTTTTGCTTTTGTTGATGTTCTTCTTATATCCTCCTTTCAAGACACTGTCTATTCCGTTCAACTGCTCTTCCAAGTCCTTTGCTGTCTCTGACAGAATTACAGCGTCATCGGCGACCCTCAAAGTTTTTATTTCTTCTCCATGGATTTTAATACCTACTCCGAATTTTTTTTTTGTTTCCTTCACTGCTTGCTCAATATACAGATTGAATAACATTGGGGAGAGACTACAACCCTGTCTCACTCCCTTCCCAACCACTGCTCCCCTTTCATGTCACTCGACTCTTACAACTGCCATCTGGTTTCTGTACAAATTGTAAATAGCCTTTCGCTCCCTATATTTTACCCCTGCCACCTTCAGAATTGGAAAGAGAGTATTCCAGTCAACATTGTGAAAAGCTTTCTCTAAGCCTACAAATGCTAGGAACGTAGGTTTGCCTTTCCTTAAACTAGCTTCTAAGATAAGTCGTAAGGACAGTATTGCCTCACATGTTCCAACATTTCTACGGAATCCAAACTGAAATTCCCCGAGGTCGGCTTCTACCAGTTTTTCCATTCGTCTAAAGAATTCACGTTAGTATTTTGTAGCTGTAACTTATTAAACTAATAATTCGGTAATTTTCACATCTGTCAACACCTGCTTTCTTTGGGATTGGAATTATTAATATTCTTCTTGATGTCTGAGGGTATTTCACCTGTCTCGTACATCTTGCTCACCAGCTGGTAGAGTTTTGTCAGGACTGGCTCTCCCGAGGCCGTCAGTAGTTCTAATGGAATGTTGTCTACTCCCGGGGCCTTGTTTCGACTCAGGTCTTTCAGTGCTCTGTTAAACTCTTCACGCAGTATCGTATCTCCCATTTCATCTTCATCTATATCCTCTTCCATTTCCATAATATTGTCCTCAAGTACGTTGCCCTTGTATAAACCCTCTATGTACTCCTTCCACCTTTCTGCTTTCCCCTCTTTGCTTAGAACTGGGTTCCCATCTGAGCTCTTGATATTCATGCAAGTGGCTCTCTTTTCTCCAAAGGTCTCTTTAATTTTCCTGTAGGCTGTATCTATCTTACCCCTAGTGAGATAAACCTCTCCATCGTTACATTTGTCCTCTAGCCATGCCTGCTTAGCCATTTTGCACTTCCTGTTGATCTCATTTTTGAGACGTTTGTATTCCTTTCTGCCTGCTTCATTTACTGCATTTTTATATTTTCTCTTTTCATCAATTAAATTCAATATTTCTTCTGTTACCCAAGGATTTCTACTAGCCCTCATCTTTTTACCTACTTGATCCTCTGCTGCCTTCACTACTTCATCCCTCAGAGCTACCCATTCTTCTTCTACTGTATTTCTTCCCCCATTCCTGTCAATTGTTCCCTTATGCTCTCCCTGAAACTCTGTACAACCTCTGGTTTAGTCAGTTTATCCAGGTCCCATCTCCTTAAATTCTCACCTTTTTGCTATTTCTTCAGTTCTAATCTACAATTCATAACCAATAGATTGTGGTCAGAGTCCACATCTGCCCCTGGAAATGTCCTACAATTTAAAACCTGTTTTCTAAATCTCTGTCTTACCATTATATAATCTATCTGATACCTTTTAGTATCTCCAGGATTCTTCCATGTATACATCCTTCTGTTATGATTCTTGAACCAAGTGTTAGCTATGATTAAGTTATGCTCTGTGCAAAATTCTACCAGATGGCTTCCTCTTTCATTTCTTAGCCCAAATCCATATTCACCTACTATGTTTCCTTCTCTCCCTTTTCCTACACTCGAATTCCAGTCACCCATTACTATTAAATTTTCGTCTCCCTTCACTATCTGAACAATTTCTTTTATTTCATTGTACTTTTCTTCAATTTCTTCATCATCTGCAGAGATAGTTGGCATATAAACTTGTACTACTGTAGTAGGTGTGGGCTTCGTATCTATCTTGGCCACAATAATGCGTTCACTACGCTGTTTGTAGTAGCTTACCCGCATTGCTATTTTCCTATTCATTATTAAACCTACACCTGCATTACCCCTATTTGATTTTGTGTTTATAACCCTGTAATCACCTGTACCAGAAGTTTTGTTCCTCCTGCCACCGAACTTCACTATTTCCCACTATTTCTAACTTTAATCTATCCATTTTCCTTCTTAAATTTTCTAACCTACCTGCTTGATTAAGGGATCTGACATTCCTCGCTCCGATCCGTAGAATGCCAGTTTTCTTTCTCGTGATAATGATGTCCTCCTGAGTAGTCCCCGCCCGGAGATCTGAATGGGGGACTATTTTACCTCCGGAATATTTTACCCAAGAGGACGCCATAGTTATTTAACCATACAGTAAAGCTGCATGCCCTCGGGAAAAATTACGGCTGTTCGCAGTACCACAACTGCAAGGCTGTTTTGTCTAGTGTTACAAGGCCAGATCAGTCAATCATCCAGACTATTGCCCCTGCAACTACTGAAAAGGCTGCTGCCCCTCTTCAGGAACCATATGTTTGTCTGGACTCTCAACAGATACCCCTCCGTTGTGGTTGCACCTACGGTACGGCTGTCTGTATCGTTGAGGCACGCGAGCCTCCCCATCAACGGCAAGGTCCATGGTTCATGCTCAGTTATTACAGAGAATATCTTAGTAGCGCGACACTGCACTGTAGTATTTTGCGTGAAATACATTCAAAACCGGTTTTCATTACCAAGAAATGTATGATTCATGTGATTTTTTAAAGTTATTATTCGTGACTAACAGAATGATTCTGCAACGGCTTGCAGGTAATAAAATGCCTTTCTTGTAAAAAGTAAGCTTGCCTTGTCTCTTACCTTTAAGTAAGGTGGTTAAAAGCAAACAAGAAAGAACAACTCTCTTAGTCCCTTACTTGGATTACCACCTTTCTGATGATCTTTTCTACATGAAACAGTGGGAAATCCTGGATGGAATGTAACAATATCAGAGAGGGAAAGTTGCTACTCACCACATAGCAGAGATGCTGAGTCGCGATAAGTACAACAAAAAGATTCACACAATTAAAGCTTTTGGCCATTAAGGCCGTTGTCAGCAGTAGACACACACACAAGCGCGCGCCCACACACACACACACACACACACACACACACACACACACACACACACACACAAACGCAACTTGCACACTCGTCTGCAGTCTCAGAGAGCTGAAACCACACTGCGAACTGCAGCACAAGTGCATGTTGGGAGTGGCGACTGGGTCATGGTAAGGAGGAGGCTGGGGCGGGGAGGGGTAGGATAGTATGGTGGGAGTGGCAGACAGTAAAGTGCTGCAGTTTAGATGGAGGGCAGGAGAGAAGGTGTGAATGGGGGAGGGGTTACATAGCGGAAAGGAGAGAAATAAAAAGAAATAAAAATAAAGGACTTAAAAGACTGGGTGTGGTGGTGAAATGATGGCACACCGTTGGGTGGCTTGCAGAGTATAAATGTTCCTACTTGATAAGGACTCCAAGCAATGGAGGAGGTCACTGTGATTGATCTCATTATTGCTTTGAATGCAGTTTCATTTACAGACTCACTGTAATCTCCCAGAACCCTCCTAACAAGCCTCTGATAATCTCCCTACTACTGATTATACATATTTATCCCATTTTGTATTGTTGTTTGGTATTTAAATGATATTTAAATGATGTGATTTGCTCCAGAGTTTTATGATTAACTGTTTAATGAGATGATAATAATAATAATAATAATAATAATAATAATGTTTGTTTGTCCATGTTAACTTTACAGTCTTGGACATCATCATTTTTTGTACAATTATGTCAATGTGGGAAATTAAGCAGATGGGACCTGGATAAACTGAAAGAACCAGAGGTTGTACAGAGTTTCAGAGAGAGCATAAGGGAACAATTGACTGGAATAGGGGAAAGAAGTACAGTAGAAGAAGAATGGGTAGCTCTGAGGGATGTAGTAGTGAAGGCAGCAGAGGATAAAGTAGGTACAAAGACGAGGGCTGCTAGAAATCCATGGGTAACAGAAGAAATATTGAATTTAATTGATGAAAGGAGAAAATATAAAAATGCAGTAAATGAAGCAGGCAAAAAGGAATACAAACGTCTCAAAAATGCGATCGACAGGAAGTGCAAAGTGGCTAAACAGGGATGGCTAGAGGACAAATGTAAGGATGTAGAAGCTTATCTCACTAGGGGTAAGATAGATACTGCCTACAGGAAAATTAAAGAGACCTTTGGAGAGAAGAGAACCACGTGTATGAATATCAAGAGCTCAGATGGCAGCCCAGTTCTAAGCAAAGAAGGGAAGGCAGAAAGGTGGAAGGAGTATATAGAAGGTTTATACAAGGGCGATGTACTTGAGGACAATATTATGGAAATAGAAGAGGATGTAGATGAAGACGAAATGGGAGATACGATACTGCGTGAAGAGTTTGACAGAGCACTGAAAGACCTGAGTCGAAACAAGGCCCCCGGAGTAGACAACATTCCATTAGAACTACTGACGGCCTTGGGAGAGCCAGTCATGACAAAACTCTACCAGCTGGTGAGCAATATGTATGAGACAGGCGAAATACCCTCAGACTTCAAGAAGAATATATTAATTCCAATCCCAAAGAAAGCAGGTGCTGACAGATGTGAAAATTACCGAACTATCAGTTTAATAAGCCACGGCTGCAAAATACTAACACGAATTCTTTACAGACGAATGGAAAAACTGGTAGATGCAGACCTCGGGGAGGATCAGTTTGGATTCCGTCGAAATGTTGGAACACGTGAGGCAATACTGACCTTACGACTTATCTTACAAGAAAGATTAAGAAAAGGCAAACCTACGTTTCCAGCATTTGTAGGCTTAGAGAAAGCTTTTGACAATGTTGACTGGAATACTCTTTTTCAAATTCTAAAGGTGGCAGGGGTAAAATACAGGGAGCAAAAGGCTATTTATAATTTGTACAGAAACCAGATGGCAGTAATAAGAGTCGAGGGGCATGAAAGGGAAGCAGTGGTTGGGAAAGGAGTGAGACAGGGTTGTAGCCTCTCCCCGATGTTATTCAATCTGTATATTGAGCAAGCAGTAAAGGAAACAAAAGAAAAATTTGGAGTAGGTATTAAAATTCATGGAGACGAAGTAAAAACTTTGAGGTTCGCCGATGACATTGTAATTCTG
This sequence comes from Schistocerca gregaria, assembly GCF_023897955.1. Lineage (NCBI taxonomy): Eukaryota > Metazoa > Arthropoda > Insecta > Orthoptera > Acrididae > Schistocerca > Schistocerca gregaria. The sequence goes on from NC_064921.1 coordinate 435,203,072, forward strand.
TCAGAGACGGCAAAGGACTTGGAAGAGCAGTTGAACGGAATGGACAGTGTCTTGAAAGGAGGATATAAGATGAACATTAACAAAAGCAAAACTAGGATAATGGAATGTAGTCAAATTAAATCGGGTGATGCTGAGGGAATTAGATTAGGAAATGAGACACTTCAAGTAGTAAAGGAGTTTTGCTATTTAGGAAGTAAAATAACTGATGATGGTTGAAGTAGAGAGGATATAAAATGTAGACTGTCAATGGCAAGGAAAGCGTTTCTGAAGAAGAGAAATTTGTTAACATCGAATATAGATTTATGTATCAGGAAGTCGTTTCTGAAAGTATTTGTTTGGAGTGTAGCCATGTATGGAAGTGAAACATGGACGATAACTAGTTTGGACAAGAAGAGAATAGAAGCTTTCGAAATGTGGTGCTACAGAAGAATACTGAAGATAAGGTGGATAGATCACGTAACTAATGAGGAGGTATTGAATAGGATTGGGGAGAAGAGAAGTTTGTGGCACAACTTGACTAGAAGAAGGGATCGGTTGGTAGGACATGTTTTGAGGCATCAAGGGATCACAAATTTAGCATTGGAGGGCAGCGTGGAGGGTAAAAATCGTAGAGGGAGACCGAGAGATGAGTACACTAAGCAGATTCAGAAGGATGTAGGTTGCAGTAGGTACTGGGAGATGAAGCAGCTTGCACAGGATAGAGTAGCATGGAGAGCTGCATCAAACCAGTCTCAGGACTGATGACAACAACAACAACATGTCAATATCATGTCATTACAAGATTGAGTATATACATCAAGTAGCACATTGTACATCATTACATGCAATAATGTTATAAACACATTAGCACATTATATATCACTCCATACATATAATGATTATATACATCAATTAGCCAATTATAACAATACCACCACTAATATACAGCAGTATGTAAAAGAATAAACTAACAGTACTGCAATTCAGAATTCTTTTAATGAGTATAAACATCTTTCTATTAACAAATTTTTCGACTTGCCCTTGAAAAGATTGCGTTGGAGTTCGCTTATATTTTTTGGCAACTTATTATAGAATTGTCTCCCAGTTACATATGGACTGTGGTCTATAGCTTTCTTGTTAGTCCATATCCTATGATAGTTACTTTTGGCTCGAGTATTGTAATTATGGGTGTCACTGTTCTTTACACTGTTTTCCTCATTCTCTTTTACAAACGTTATGGCCTTAAATACATACAATGAGTACACAGCCAGTAATTTATAATTTTTGAAGTAGTTCCTACAGGACTGGCATTTGCTTTTATCACCAATTATTTCTACTGCTCTCTTTTGAAGCCTGAAAATGTGATCCATATAGACAGTGGGTGCCCAACCCCAGACCTCAATCCCATATTGCAGATGTGAGTGTTTAAGGAGAAGTGGAGCTATTATATTTGCAAGACATTTTAGTAAGTCAATATTACTAGAAATCTTATTACAGGTGGAGCCGATATCCTCTTTCCAAGTGAGATATTCATCAATCAATATGCATAAAAACTTATGTTTGTCAGATGTTTCAACTGTAGAAAGTGATTGGATATGAGTATTATTAAAATGTAGCAAGAACTTTATTACTACAGTCTTGCCCTTATTCAGTGTAAGCTTATTCACTGTTAGATATTCTGTGATCATTTCAAAGTTCTCTTTCTTGCTTTGGACTACTGCCTGCTCTGTACAGCCCCAGCTAATAAAAGCTGTATCATCAGCATGTTTGAAGTTTTGTGGCTGTGTTATATCATTAATATATACTATAAACAAGAATAGTCCAAGTATACTTCCTTGGTGAACTCCACAATTTAGAGTTCTGTATGCTGACTTTACTGATTCGATCTTACTTTCATTCTTATAAATTAGTTTTGTGCACTGTCTTCTATCATGGAGATTCTTTCTGCAGTATGCACTCACAATTTTGAAATTGTTTAACTTAAAACTACGAGCCTCTTCAGACTTGCATTCATTCACAATATATATGTGTGGTTTACGTTCTCCTAGAATTTCGTCAATTTGCTCTATTTCGTTAGTAATGTACTGGACATTCTGAAACATTATCTTATATTTTTCTTCTTTCTTGATGCAGTCAGTAAAGCTTTCATCTTTGTGTGTGAACACTGAAGGCCAATTTGCACTAAAAAAGGAATGTCAGTTTCATTCGAAAGCAAACTATTTTTATACATGCGGCTACTGAGTTCTATCTTTTCAGTGATCAATATGCTTACTTTTTCACAAAGAAAATGCTTATCCTCATAGTTCAGATGCAGTCCGTGTTTAGTATGCATGCCATTATCTATTGTGCTTATGTCTAGAACTAAACATTTTTTGTAACTTGAACACAATAATTTAATCCTGGCATTTGTTTTTATAATCTCTTTGTTTACACAAGAGTTGTGCATTAAGTCGTGTCAGTGCGGGATGGTAACAACAATAGTGTTTTTCGATTTGTTTCATTCCAGAAATTTAGACTAACTTCCCAATAGACGAATTAGCTTCATTACAAGCCACATCATTTGAACCTGCTATACATGCAACATAGTCATTGTCGTGCGACGTTTTGCTGTTTAAATATGTGTTTATTACAATGTTATTTGTTTTCGCACCTGGCTTCACCACACTGCTTACTTGGATATTTTGATTAACACTTTGTAGAATCTCAGCCAGCTTTCTTCCATGACTATCAGCAAGCAAGATACTATACAACTTCCCATCTAGTCTCTTTCTGAACGTGTGAGGAATTTTAAAATGGTGCAGGCTTCTGAATCAGCAGTATTGCCCAGTGAGGTAACTGTATGAAACAGCTCAAGCTGTTTCAAATTATTGAATGAATGAACATGTGATCTGATTTTTTTGTGTACTTTGAAATCAAATTCACTGATTGATTGTGCTTCTTTGATTTTCAGCCTGATTTAATTTGTGGGAGTAAATTGCAGTGAACTGTCATGGCCACTCTCATTCACAATAAATTTTATTTTGACAAGTTGTGAAGCTCCAGGCTTCAGTTTCCCCACTCATTGTGATAACTACTGTATAATGGATTGTCTAGTTAATCCAAGGACAGTCCTTTCTTCCATACATTCCTGTATGTGGACTCTAAGAATCTCATACACCTTTTACATCCAGTGGACTCTCCAATAAAAGAGACGTGTTTGTAAGAGGTTTGATCAAAAGTAATTTTTTTTCTCCCCTCCGAAGAATCTTTATTTGTTCAATATCATCTTTGGCCCCTTCAATGTAATCCCTGTCAGATATATTAAATATGTGCCAGCACTGTTTCCAATCTTGGAAGCACTTATGGAGCTAACTTTTCATTATGATGTTCAGCTCTTTCAGTGATTCTGTTCTTATCTCATCAGTGGTGGCAAAATGACAACCTTTCATGGGTATTTTAAGCCTCAGGAATAGAAGGAAGTCACAGGACGCCATGTACAGACAATATGGTGGCTGAGGCCATGTAACAGTTTTGTTTTTCTGCCAGAAAAACACGAGCAAACATTGAGATATGAGCAGGAGCATTATCGTGGTGCAGTTTTCACGAGTGGTTTTGCCACAATTCTGGTTATTTTCTTCAGATTGTTTCACATGAATAGTGCATAACTTTCAGATAGTATTACTTGTTGACTGTATGACCAGATGGCAAGAACTCAAGATGCACTATCCCATTGTAATTGAAGTAAACAGTGAGAAGAATGTTTAAATTTGATGAACCTGTTGAATTGTTTTTAGTTTGGCTCTTCAGGCAGTTTCCATTGGGAGATTTGGGCTTGATTTTGACATCATACTTAATACCCATATTTCATCACCTGTTGTAACCTTCTTTAGAAGTTCTGGATCGTTGTTGACTTCATTCAGCAACTCCTGAGTGATGTTTGCGAGGCTTTGTTTTTGGTCAAAATTTGACAATTTCAGAACAAACTTTGCTGCTACATGTTTCATACCCAAACCATCCAAAAAAAAGTGCTTGGTGTGAGCCAAAGGATACGCTGACATCATTGGCAATATCTCAGACGGTGATTAGGTGTCTTTCCAGAACCACTTTTCTTTACTTCATGCATGTTGTTGTCAGTCTGTTTATTCCACTTGTAAATTTCTGTCTTCCTCATAGTAGAGTCACCAAAAGTCACAGTCAATATTTTAAATGTACTACTACACTTTATTACATTTTTCAAGCAAAATTTGATGCAAATTCTTTGATCCATCTTTTTTGAAAGTAAAAATCTGCTGAATACTCAAAATCACTTGTAAGCTTTTTGACTGTAAAGAATAAACAACATATTCAGAACAGCCGAAAATGGAAACATATGTCAGGAACATGTGTACCAACAAGATAAAAGAAATTGAAAATCTGAAGTATAAAACCCACAAAATTAAAAAATTCCTGTTACTTTTTTATCACACCTCATGTGATACATCCAAATAATTGCTAGTTCCTTGTTGTGTGCAGAAGCAGTTTTTGCAAAAAAACATATAATGTTTGTGGAGAAAATAATGTTATCCTTGCTTATGTACTACAATGCCTCAGTTCCTGGAGACAGTGGCTGTGTGTGTGTGTGTGTGTGTGTGTGTGTGTGTGTGTGTGTGTGTGTGTGTTTTGTGTTGTGTGAATGTGTTTTGTAGTTGGAAGAAGGACTTTGTCCAAAAGCTTCAATATTTTAGCAGTCTTTCTCCTTGTGCCTGCCTGTGACTCAGCACATCGTCTATGTGGTGGATAGCAGTGTATCCTTTATCTGTTGGTGTTATTCCATCCTGGACTTCCAGTTGTTTGATACTGATCAGAAACACTCTGCTAGAGATATTGCATAATGCCACAGCTCATGGCTTTAACAACATATGTTTCAATTTGAACATTTACATAGTAGCTGTAGTCATGTGTCATGTTTGTCTTGCCATGTCAAATCATCTATTTAAAAACACTCTTACTACTTATGCTGTTGTTATCCATATCTTAAATGTTATTTATAATATATACTCCTTTTTCGTTTGACAATACTATCTTGTTTGTTTCAGGTTACTGAGTTTCTTGAGGAGGAAGTTCAACCAGTTCTTGAAAAATATAAAGGGAAACTAGGAAAAGCAGCAGTCCTGGAAATATAGTGAATCATGAACTGCAGATTTCTTTAAAAAAAAAAAAAAAGACTTACAAAAGTTTGCTGATATCATTTTATTTTGAAGATTCTGTAGTAATACAATTTGTAAACAAATGCATTATTGTTCACCTACAGATGTATTGAGTCTTCGACAAGTAATGCCATAATAAAGTGCTTTACTTTAAATTCATGTAAGTCAATTGAATTTGGAAGTCAAAAGCAAATTAATATTTAACAAAAACAACTCTGTTAAAAGTCTTGTTGAAGATCCAGTTGCAATATTTGTTTCGTGCTTCCAGCAGCACATCGTATTCTAATGCTGCTGCTGGTGTGTCCTGCCCTAGGAAAGGAAAGTCCACTTACGAAGGTAGCTATGTGATAATTAACTTTACTGCTGCCACCTATGTTTGATAACTATGGTACAACTGTCCACAAAAATGATTGATCACCACCAGACTGTGGCCAAGGACATGCTTAACAACACAGTTACAGAGTGTGATATCAGCAGGGTATGTTCAACATCAACAGCTGCTTGTAATATGTGTCAGCTGTATGCACATGTTTGCCAAATCCTGAATTGCACAGACTGGATCTGCATTGCCAATAAAGCTTTTGATCCCATGTCCCTCATGGTTTCAATCTAAAATAGTTCCTGTGCTCCACCTACTTCTGCCTGCTTCCCAGTTTCCTTTCTATTCTTCTTGTCCCTCCCTGTTTTTCTGTCTTTTGCTCATACCCCCTCCCTTGTCCATCAGCTCCATATTTTTCCCTGTTCCATATTCTATATTTGTAGTCTCAGTGTAGACATATGTCCTTTTTACATTCTTCTAATGTGTTTCTTCTACCCACTTCCATGCTGATGTGTCTCAAAACAGTTCCCATAGTTTCCCTAACTTATTTCCAATGAATATAATATTAATTCCTTAAAAATACCAAAGTTATTTCTTTCCCTTATCCTTGGAGATTTGATGTAGTGCTCCATCTGTAAGAATATAAATTGTTAATTTGATTTTATACCTAACTTATTTTTTAATTTTAATAGCTTGTACCTATACCCATCCCCAACTGTGTCCCAAGAGCAACATGTCATGCTCCTTCCTTTATCATTTCCATGTCTGTCTTGTCCCCTCTACCTCAGCGAATACTCACAAAAACAGTCAATTATTGACAAAATTATTTATCTGGATAGATAAAAAAATCTACTCACCAAGTGGCATCAGAACACACATATAAAAGATGGTTGCAATTGGCAAGCTTTCAGAAGCAGTGTTTCCTTCTTCAGGCAGAAGGGTTGAAGGGGAAGGAAGAGGGGTGAAGGAAAAGGACTGGAGACGCCTAGGAAAAGGGGTAGATTTTGGGACAGTGATCCAGAACTGCAGATCAGGGGAGACTTACAATATGGGATGAGAGGGAAAGAAAGCAGGGTGTATACGACCTGCGACAACTGGGAGATCTGGGAAAAACCCAGGAATTTTTTCATCTGGGAGAAAACTGGTAAAAACCCGGGAAATTTCATTGTTTTATTTTCCTGTTAAATTTTTGTAATTTTGTCTGGGAAGAACTGATACTCTGACTAAAGATATTACTATATATCACTACTGCAGAATAATACTTAAACAATAAAACATAAACGACAGAAAAAAACAAAAATAACTTGAATTGCAAGGGAAACATGCTGTATACAACAATGACACACACTGCTCATGCAAGTATCTGCCAGCAGCAAAATGTGTCAAAGGCTTTAGGAAGACTATGTAATGCTTCATAACAACAAATTGCATCTGATGAGTGTGAAATCACAACTGTTTGCATTAGATTCGTTTGAGCGGTTACAAGTGGCTCATGTGCATGCGCAGTTGAGTCACATTTGAGTAGTAGATTCTCCTGATTCTGGTTACAGGAATGTGGCTGTTAGCTGTGCATGCAGTCGCAGGAAGCAGCTAGATGCTACCGGGAAAGGGGGCACCAAATTCATATTCTTGAGGAAAAGAAACTTGTTTCACAAAGCGCCTAGCATCCAGCGCACGTTGGTCTATCAATTATTCATATGATTTTGAAAATCATCCCTGTTGGTTTTTGAACTTTTTTGAACACCTTTTAAGTTGATTTTTGAATGAATCATAAGTTGATTTTTGAATGTGCTGTCTCTGTCAGGAGAATCCTCGTTGCATCTAGAAATAAACTTTCCACAGAGAAAAGGGGACGGGGCTATACGAGCTGAGTGGAGTAAAGCTGAACGGATGAATGCCATTCGCTGTCTCATTATGTGGTTGATTGGGTTTGCAAATGATCAGTGTTGTTATAATTACTAGTAAAATACATAGAGTCAGACTACCATAATGGAAATAAACAACTAACAGGAATAACAGGTGAGTAAGATTACGTATTATCTTCTTGGTGTATTCAAGAAAATGGCATTTTGACAGTAAATTTTAGGCCAGATCACTATACTAGTAAGGACCAGTTGTACAGTCCTCAGCTAGCAGCTGCTCAATTTCTGTTCTGGAAGTAATGCGGAAAATGTGTTGTATGATCATGTAATGTTAGAACGAGACAGGAGAAGAAACGGAGACATCACACAAATTATGGAAGAGTAAGACGAATCCAAATTTATATAAAAATTTCGTAATGCTACTTTTCGATCTCGTGCTTGAGAAACTAGTGCATAAAAATGAAATGTGAAACTATTTTCTAACATAAAGCTTTTTGCTTGTAGTAGGCCTTATAGGCATTTGATATTGGTACCTCATGAATTATATTCTGTCGCGTTATAAAAATGACCATTTGTGCCTAAACAGTCTTATTTATTTCATCTACATTTACATCTACATTTATACTCTGCAAGCCACCCAACGGAGTGTGGCGGAGGGCACTTTACGTGCCACTGTCATTACCTCCCTTTCCTGTTCAACTCACGTATGATTCACGGGAAGAACGACTGCCAGTGTGTGTTACAAAACTGCTGCAATATTAGAAAGGCCTATTTTGTTTTATCTAGCAGACAGTGATGAAATGGACATAATCAGATCAAGAAATCACACCAGTCTTGGGTATTATTTGTATTAACAGCTTTTTCAGTGTTGGATAACGACATTTTGATTTTTCATGTAGCAAAACATTTGACGAACTTTGATGAGGTAATAGATTCTTTTACAGAAAGGAAAGCATGCCATGTAAAGCTGTAGCAAGATTAGAGAGAAAAAAAATGCTAGGAGCTAAGGATTGAAGAAATGTTTACTTTCTTGCTTGTTTCTTGTCTTTATTGGTTTTATGTATCCTATATTTAATTTTATGTCACACAAAACAGCAAGTTATTAGCTAATAGGAAATAAAGAGTGTAAACTTTCTGAAGAGTTCTTGTTCTCCCGATTACAAATAATCCCATCCGCTAATAATTGCGAGATATTTTTTAAGAGGGGCAGGCTGTCAAACCAGCTGACTGGGAGCAGGAGAGGCACCACAGGACATTTCAATTTCCACTGTCCTGAATATTGTTTGATTGCATCCATTACAAAATATACACATTTCAATTCCACAAAGCGAAATAGAGTGATGTGCGATAGAAGAATGCTGTATGAAGATGTGTGGCTCTGCCCTTTGGCACACTTAAGACCCCAGTTAGCAAATATTGTAGATCCGGGGCCATGTTTACATTTAGTGATTTTGCTGTTTCCTCTTCATTTACTCTCACGTCAAATGAAAGCAAAATGTATATCTGTGGCCAGAAGCTATCAAGTGAATTAAAATACATTCACATAATTATGGGGGGCTAAAATATGTTATTAGTTTCAGATTTTATTTTTATTTCCACCTTTCTGACAGTCAAGCATTCATCACCTTGCAGAACAATGAAGTTATTTTTGTCTGTTTGCTAAAGAAATTTGACATTTATTAACCTTTTCTGCAGAGGCAGTCAATGTATTTGAAACAAAATGGTTAATTCCACAGTACTGGCTAATTTCAACTGTTTGCTGCATTTCAGGTGCATATTTTCATCTTCTAGAGCGTATGGCATTATGCCATAATAAAGAACCAAACATGATGTAATACATCACTGGTGCTCCAGGAAAATTTACATCCCGAAAACCACACCGAAAAGCTTAATATCAGGTTGAGGTCTACTTCGTTGGGGATGTGCACTTTAAATGTGCACATTTTAGTACGGTTCATGAAATTCTGATGCTCTTGGAATATCATCTGATGTCTTGTCTCTTTTATGACATAATGTATGATTTTTCAATGTTTTACAAGTATGTACATACAGGCTTCCTACATCATGGTAGCTTGCGCAAGCGCAGTGTTGCCTGTTATCTGTGCTCTCTGGCAACTGCTGAAACGAACCTGTTTCTAACAAGTCGCAGGAATATATTGCGAATGGTAGTTTGAAAAGCATTACTTTCAAAGTAGATATCCTTTTACCTAAGTTGAACTATGTGTGAGTATCTACCATGTATTTCTTAAATTACAGAGTGTTTGACTCTCATTCAAAAATCAACTCTTTAATGACAAGCCATTCAGAAGAATTTTGAACCCTGAAGATCAGACATTTATGCCATTATTAAAAATTTTACTCACATATTTGTGTGATATATTATAAAGTGTAACACACGTAGAAAAGATCAACATTGTATGTGAAAGCTTAGCTTCTCTTGCAGCCTATTAACCTTAGAGTCTAAAATTATATGTGAAAGTCTTGCTTTTCTTGTAGCAACACTATATATACTAATTCAAACTATTATCTTTCCCTGTTTGTGTGTTTGTGCTACTTAACAGTGATGTTGCTTATGGATGACTACATCACGTGTCCTCTGCTCTGAATATCTGCTGTCATCAGCTGGCGAGATCACATGACATGAGCTATGACTGGCTTACAAAAGCACATCGCAATCTCGATTTCAATGTTATGTTTGGTGGAATTCCAATGTATACTTTCATAATATGCAAATAGGCAGTGTACGTGTTGCTGCACATTAAAGATATTTCCAAACATGTCTTTTTCTCTAAGTTTCGTTTTCTAAAGTGCCGGAAAATTCTATGCCTGTGTATAAAACCATAACTATTCAAAGGATTGGTAAGTTTTGCAATTTCGAGGGAAAATACACTGTCACTTGACATGGAAAAAGTGTGTTTTCACCCAGGAGAAAGTGTATTCTTAACCGGGAAATACGATAATTTTTTTTCCTTGTCCACGTATACACCCTGGAAAGGAAAGTTCTTTCTTTCTCATCCCATATGGTAAGTCTCCCCCGACCCCTGGTTCTGGGTGACTTTCCCAAAATCTACCCCTCTCCCTAGACTTCTCCAGTCCTTTTCCTTCACCCCTCTTCCTTCCCCTTCAACCCTTTTGCCTGAAGAAGGACCCACTAGTTCTGAAAGCTTGGCAATTACAACTGTCTTTTGCATGTGTGTTCGGCCACTGCTTGGTGAGTAGATTTTTTATCTATTCAATCAGGTAATACTCAGATAGTTTGTTGTGCCCTGGAATGATACTCCAGGTGACTATTAAAACTTTGTTCCCTGGCAAGACCAGAGGCAGAGCAGAATTGGTCAATGGCCATGCAGAATGGCAACTAAAGAGAAACGCTGATGGAATAGTAGCAAACGCAGAAGTTGCAAAAGCCTGGACAGGCTGAGTGCTCAAACAAGCACCGTAACAAAATGACATCTTGGTGAAAGAGGGATGTCATCCTAACAATGACTGTGCAAAGTGTCACAAAAAAAACTCAGAGCAGATGCAAGAGTAACTATTCAGTTATGGAGACAGTAGAAAAAAATGCATGAAAAGCATAGTTGTGACATCCTGAAGTGACCAAGAACACTGATGAGCTCTGGAAACTAGGGTAAATTCGGTCATCCCCACAGAAGGGTAATGTCACTAGTTTAGCCTGACAATCACATATATCCTAATTGCCACAGCTTAGATCTCAGTTGTAGCTCAGTGTTGCAGCTAAGTAGTACCAAGGTGGTCTACTGAGATGACTATGATCTAAGATGAAACTGCCAACTAGATCTGATGGACAATGCTGCTGAGAGCTGCTGCTGCCTCATCTTTGTCTGTTGATAGGGAGACCATGATGCATTCTGACACCAGGCCTCTGCAGACCATACTGATGTTCTTGGGTTGACTTATTAATCACCATTTTTCTGGGATCACTGTAATTTAAGCCCCAATTTGCAGCCACGTGCAGAGTCCAGAGTTTTGAGCCAGTGTTTCACAGAGAGACTGTGACATAATTCTCCACAACTATGGCCACCTATGGCAGAGCAGTTGGTTTTCTTTTCAGGGCACTGTCTACAATGCCAACAAGTGTCCCCAGTATTCCACTGGGCATTCTGCCAGATGCTGAGGCAGCACAGACATAATGTCATGCTGTCCATGGCTGTAACATGAGGCACCAAGTATGCACCTTCTTCACTGTGGCAGTTGACACTTTGAGATGTGCTGGTGTTGGTGCATACTGGGATGGTTAGTGCCCTTCTACTTGCTGCACTACAGATAGCCAAAAAGAAAGAGAACTCTGTACCTTTGATAAATAGATGTGTATTCTCGTAACAATGTGTAATTAGTGCCTTTGGGCATTTGACAGATCCTCACGATCACATTCTACATGATGCTATCCTGATGGTTGTAGTGGCCATGGTCCTGGCCCTCTATGCATTTCATATTAACTGCTCAAGCATTACTTTTACACCCTACCTAACATCCGTTGCAAAATCGCTTGTATCATGTACATCTTACATTGCTACGACCTTTTGCAGATGCTACATCTAATAAATTGGCGAAGCAAACATTAAGGGAAAAAACGTGAATAGGAAATAAAGTATAGAATGTAATGGACACTCTTTTTTAGCTTCAGACATTTTTAAGTACTATATAAAAAAAATTGAAATCACTGTTCTCCTGCATACGATGGAGCTCACTGCAGGATGTCTTACTCTCATACAGTACAAAACACACTTGCCCTTGAACCTTCTCTTCTGCTTTTTGTTGCTGTTTTAACTTCTTCATCATCACCTGAGAACAGTTTTCCAGATCATTATTTTTTCAGTCATGATATTTTTCCACCTACCTTGAGTAAGAAGTTTTCTGTGTGGAAATTTGTTCTTATGTTTTTAACTTCTGCTATTTCTTCATCAAAATACAATGCTGCATAAGTTGTCATCCTGTCTTTGTGGTAAAATGTTTAAATCTAAAATTAGTTAGTCATGATATAACTTGTTTTGGAGGAGACATATTATTCCTGTTTTACAAAGTTTTGTCACCACAGAGTTTAAAAAAACATATCACACTATGATTTAGTGATTGTATCACAGACTTTATAGTTGATCCCCACTCCTTGAAATGCAGAAATGCAATTGCAACTCAACGTCAATGAAGCTTGGGAGAAATGTATGACCCTACAATAAATTTGGCTCATTTCACACTATTACAATTACTTCATCAAAGTTGCCTACCAGACAAAGTATTAGTCAACACCTTGAAAGAATGCATTTATGGCTTTGGAATGCCATAGGTGGTACAGAACTAGTACCAGCTAGTCATGTGACGCACCTCAGCTGATGTTAGTCATGATAGTTAAGTGTTGTGTATGTCCAATCATTTGTATGGAATGATTGCAGTAAGATGAACTGATGTGGAAACATGGCAGAATGACAGGAGGAGTTATCTTGATTCTTGTAACCATGATCACACTGTAAGTCAGGTCAGCCATGACTTGGCAAACTTAATGAGGTTCCAGGTATGTGGGCCAAAACTTGGCCTTTCTGGGCCTGCTTGTTTCTTGCCAGAAGTATTGGTATAGTACAGCATGTCATTTACTATCACTGTGTGGCACTTTTCAGTTGGCAGAACTCTCTTCATTTCAGCAGGATTGTGGTACCAGCACTATGTATCTTTGCTATTTATTTGTGGTATGAAGGACATTCACAGGTCCTGAACTTATTATTATTTTATTTGACTACCAGATTTGGCACCATCTTTATCCACCTTTTTATAAATCAACAAACTCCATCCTACAATAGACAACAAATCTGACATACGATAGCAGTTATCATTATTTAAAATAAATTAACCATACATATACACTAGTAAAAAATATAATAAGAGAGATCAAAGATACCAAGATGTTGAACTAAAATGTGTGACATACAAAAACTGGTCACGGGACTGTCGTGTACCTACCAGCTGTATTAATAAAAACAACATACAGTACGATGTTAACATAATATTGTGAAATAAATTAAGACTTATCGTATTGTATCAGAAATGCCTTCATTAAAAGCATATGCTGAGTCATGTGAGACAAACAGTGGTATCATATACAATGGTCATACTGTAATGAAACATCCTGAAGACAGGATCTATCTCAATACATAAATACTGAAAAATAAGCAACAAAAATAATGAATACATAAACATAATTCAGGAATAAGGCAAAGGTAATCCTAGCAGTGAAAATAGAATGTGACCGAATGCAATAATCATTAAAAAGACTCGAAAACAAGAAGTGAATCCTGCATTTAGGTCAAAGTAAGAAACTAAGAGCGAAAAAGTTTTTATTTATTTTTCACTTTATGTAACAACAATTTACATATCCTGTTACACATACTTCATATTGACCAAAAAACCAAATTTTAAAAATAACAAAAGGTATAAAACACAAGAAAATACAACACCAGAAGTCATATACAAAGTAACTTTCAAGCTGTATATGTTGGTATAGAGACATGGAAAAAATAAATTCTGAAACTCAGACAAGCCTTACAGTAGCCACCATGGCATTATGTAATATGAGAATTATTGTAATGAAAACCTTTTCAGTCTTTATAAACAGTAATAGCATAGAATAAAATAGTTTATGAAGAAAGCTCATATGTTAAAATAATGAGAACAGATTTTCAATAAAATATGAGTGTATGAATAAAGGACCAACAGAGGCTGAAAAATAAAAATAAGACAGGATTTGGACGAATATCCATCAAACCGTAGAAATGCAATACATGTACTGGAGAGGAGACAATAATGAGCACATTAAATACATGTTGTTGTTGTGGTCTTCAGTCCTGAGACTGGTTTGATGCAGCTCTCCATGCTACTCTATCCTGTGCAAGCTTCTTCATCTCCCAGTACCTACTGCAACCTACATCCTTCTCAATCTGCTTAGTGTAGTCATCTCTTGGTCTCCCTCTATGATTTTTACCCTCCACGCTGCCCTCCAATACTAAATTTGTGATCCCTTGATGCCTCAGAACATGTCCTACCAATCGATCCCTTCTTCTGATCAAGTTGTGCCACAAACTTCTCTTCTCTCCAATCCTATTCAATGCTTCCTCATTAGTTATGTGATCTACCCACCTAATCTTCAGCATTCTTCTGTAGCACCACATTTCAAAAGCTTCTATTCTCTTCTTGTCCAAACTAGTTATCGTCCTAGTTTCACTTCCATACATGGCTACACTCCATACAAATACTTTCAGAAATGACTTCCAGACATTTAAATCTATACTCGATATTAACAAATTTCTCTTCTTCAGAAACGCTTTCCTTGCCATTGCCAGTCTACATTTTATATCCTCTCTACTTCGACCATCATCAGTTATTTTGCTCCCCAAATAGCAAAACTCCTTTACTTCTTTAAGTTTCTCACTTCCTAATCTAATTCCCTCAGCATCACCCGACTTAATTTGACTACATTCCATTATCCTCGTTTTGCTTTTGTTGATGGTCATCTTATATCCTCCTTTCAAGACACTATCCATTACGTTCAACTGCTCTTCCAAGTCCTTTGCTGTCTCTGACAGAATTACGATGTCATCGGCGAACCTCAACATTATTATTTCTTCTCCATGGATTTTAATACCTACTCCGAATTTTTCTTTTGTTTCCTTTACTGCTTGCTCAATATACAGATTGAATAACATTGGGGAGAGGCTGCAACCCTGTCTCACTCCCTTCCCAACCACTGGTTCCCTTTCATGCCCCTCGACTCTTATAACTGCCACCTGGTTTCTGTACAAATTGTAAATAGCCTTTCGCTCCCTGTATTTTACCCCTGCTACCTTCAGAATTTTGAAGAGAGTATTCCAATCAACATTGTCAAAAGCTTTCTCTAAGTCTACAAATGCTAGAAACATAGGTTTGCCCTTCCTTAATCTAGCTTCTAAGATAAGTCGTAGGGACAGTATTGCCTCACGTGTTCCAACATTTCTACGGAATCCAAACTGATCTTCCCCGAAGTTGGCTTCTACTAGTTTTTCCATTTGTCTGTAAAGAATTCGCGTTAGTATTTTGCAGCTGTGACTTATTAAACTGACAGTTCGGTAATTTTCACATCTGTCAACACCTGCTTTCTTTTGCATTGGAATTATTATATTCTTCTTGAAGTCTGAGGGTATTTCACCTGTCTCATACATCTTGCTCACCAGATGGTAGAGTTTTGTCAGGACTGGCTGTCCCAAGGCCGTCAGTAGTTCCAATGGAATGATGTCTACTCCGGGGGCCTTGTTTCGACTCAGGTCTTTCATTGCTCTGTCAAACTCTTCACGCAGTATCGTATCTCCCATTTCATCTTCATCTACATCCTCTTCCATTTCCATCATATTGTCCTCAAGTACATCGCCCTTGTATAGACCCTCTATATACTCCTTCCACTTTTCTGCTTTCCCTTCTTTGCTTAGGACTGGGTTTCCATCTGAGCTCTTGATGTTCACACAAGTGGTTCTCTTATCACCAAAGGTCTCTTTAATTTTCCTGTAGGCAGTATCTATCTTACTCCTAGTGAGATAAGCCTCTACATCCTTACATTTGTCCTCTAGCCATGCCTGCTTAGCTATTTTGCACTTCCTGTCGATCTCATTTTTGAGACGTTTGTATTCCTTTTTGCCTGCTTCATTTACTGCATTTTTATATTTTCTTCTTTCATCAATTAAATTCAATATTTCTTCATCAATTAAATTCAATATTTCTTCTGTTACCCAAGGATTTCTACTAGCCTTCATCTTTTTACCTACTTGATCCTCTGCTGCTTTCACTACTTCATCCCTCAAAGCTACCCATTCTTCTTCTACCGTATTTCTTTCCCCCCATTCCTGTCAATTGCTCCCCTTATGCTCTCCCTGAAACTCTGTACAACCTCTGGTTCTTTTAGTTTATCCAGGTCCAATCTCCTTAAATTCCCACCTTTTTGCAGTTTCTTTAGTTTTAATCTACAGGTCATAACCAATGGTCAGAATCCACATCTGCCCCTGGAAATGTCTTACAATTTAAAACCTGGTTCCTAAATCTTTGTCTTACCATTATATAATCTGTCTGAAACCTGTCAGTATCTCCAGGCTTCTTCCATGTATACAGCCTTCTTTTATGGTTCTTGAACCAAGTGTTAGCTATGATTAAGTTGTGCTCTGTGCAAAATTCTACCAGGCGGCTTCCTCTTTCATTTCTTTGTCCCAGTCCATATTCACCTGCTACATTTCCTTCTCTCTCTTTTTCCTACCACCGAATTCCAGTCACCCATGACTATTAAATTTTTGTCACCCTTCACCATCTGAATAATTTCTTTTATTTGATCATACATTTCTTCAATTTGTTCGTCATCTGCAGAGCTAGTTGGCATATAAACTTGTACTACTGTAGTAGGTGTGGGCTTCGTATCTATCTTGGCCACAATAATGCGTTCTCTATGCTGTTTGTAGTAGCTTAGCCACATTCCTATTTTCCTATTCATTATTAAACCTACTCCTGCATTACCCCTATTTGATTTTGTGTTTATAACCCTGTAGTCACCTGACCAAAAGTCTTGTTCCTCCTGCCACCACACTTCACTAATTCCCACTATATCTAACTTTAACCTATCCATTTCCCTTTTTAAATTTTCTAACCTACCTGCCCGATTAAGGGATCTGACATTCCACGCTCCGATCCGTAGAACGCCAGTTTTCTTTCTCCTGATAATGACATCCTCTTGAGTAGTCCCCGCCCGGAGATACGAATGGGGGACTATTTTACCTCCAGAATATTTTACCCAAGAGGACACCACCACTTTTTTATCATACAGTAAAGCTGCATGCCCTCGGGAAAGATTACGGCCGTAGTTTCCCCTTGCTTTCAGCCATTCCGCAGCACCAGCACAGCATGGCCATTTTGGTTATCGTTACAAGGCTAGATCCGTCAATCATCCAGACTGTTGGCCCTGCAACTACTGATAAGGCTGCTGCCCCTCTTCAGGAACCACACGTTTGTCTGGCCTCTCTACAGATACCCCTCTATTGTGGTTGCACCTATGGTATGGCTATCTGTATCGCTGATGCACGCAAGCCTCCCCGGCTAGAAAAATGGGTAGTGTTCGAAAGTAGTGAGTATCCTGGGAAGACAACTAAAACCATAGCAAGCAATAAGTTCAAAAAGTTACATAAATGTTAATGATGAGCATATACCTATAACACAGTGAAAAAAAGGTTGAAAAACAAAACAAATTTTTAAATATGAATTGAAGTAACACTGATGGCACACCCGAACCAAGAAATCCATTGAGAAGTTGAACAAAACTTGATGATTGACATGTCTGTTAGCAAAGGAACTTGTTGTCCTCAGGTTGCTACACTATGTAAATAAATAAATAAGAAATAAAAGTAAGGCATGATGCTTAAAAAGCTACTATCATCACATTGCAACAGTTATCACCATAACTACAAACCATAATGGCAAAAATGTCGGTATTGGAATCAAACTGTATTGCAGATGCAAAATTAGTGATCTACATTAGGCTAAAATGGAAACAATGCATCTGCTATAGTGGATAATATGTAGTATCTTAATTTTGAGTAAGCAGGACTGTATTACACAAAAAATGCCAAAATAAAACGTAGAATACAAAAAGTTGTCTTAGGGTTCCAGTGTAATGTTAAATAACATCAGTAAAATTATGGTAATATGAAGCAACGTTGTGTTGAGACTGTCTCATGTCAGTGAAGCCAAAATGCGAACCGATGAGTTCAAATTTGGAAGCTATGTTGAATGAAGGAGGGCAAGTGAAGGAGACCATCAAACAAGGAAAGGCTACAAGAAGGAATGACATATTCAATCACATACACAAATAACACCCAATCATCAACTGCCACATACAAAAAAAAAGTGTTCGGAGGTGAGAGATAGCCACCATTGGTTTTCTGACACCATAACTATGCCCATACTACATTTACTTGTTGTGTGGCAATGTGTGTAAATGCCAGAGCATAGTATATTGATAACCCAGCACCCTCAAATTAAGATAGTAGTTAATGATGAGGGAGACAATAGGAGGATCTTTAATTTGAAATGTAGTGATTATTGTTCATATATGTGAAAGCATATATGAGGACAGATCAGAAAGCTGGAAGAGGTTACCAAAAATATATAAACAAATAAAGTAACTCACAAATGGCATGCAACCAGCATCACTAGATCTGCTGAATAGCTAAATGAAACTTGAAGAAAGACGTGAGAAGGAAAGTTGCTACTCACCATATAGTGGAGGTGCTGTGTCCCAGATAGGCACAACAAAAAGATTTTCACACTTAAAGCTTCGTTGTGCCTATCTGTGACTCAGAATCTCCACTATATGGTGAGTAGCAAATTTCCTTCTCAGAATATTGTTCATTCGATCCTGGATTTTCCATTGTTTGATTTGAAGAAAGACCTGTAAGTTAAAGGCAAGGGAACTTACTGTCCTCTGACTGCTATGCTATATATATAAATAAAAGTAAGGCATTCTGTTGAAAATAAAACAAGTAAGTGTACACCAACGTGATAGGTAATGCCACAACTGCAGTACAAAGACAAATGTAGACAAGGTGGAACTTCAGAAATTTCACAGGTTCAGTGCCTATTTACACAAATAGAGGCAATCTAGTGATCTATTGTCAGACAGCTTTAAAAGTGTATGGGAATGACAGAAGAGAGGGATGAGAATTCTCAATATATATATTATGCAGACATGTAAGCGACATGTACTGCAAAATTATTATAAAACAATGTTACAATACTGTGCAGAGAGAATTTAAAGATTTAGCTCACAATGATCGAGCAAAAAATACAATGATGGACAGACAGGATCATTGTTCTGTGCATCATGCAACACATGAGGAAATTGGTGGTCAGAAAAGTAAAATTTCTGGAGTCACTTTGCATTATTAAACTGTCAGTTGCAACAGTTTTTGATGGAATCAAATGAAGAGTATAGGGACTGGATATATTACTGCAAAGTCAAATTTGGAATGATTTTTCAGTTTGAAACACATTATTGTTGAATTTATGAAGGAAGAAGGAGTGCAAGAATGAAAATTAGAACTTCTGGAATGGATTGCAGACCTTGGGATTTGACTGTGCACTGCCCACTGTAAGCCACAGCAAGATAATAGACAACTTCTTTCTGATTAGATTGAGATCCATTTAAAAAGAAAATTGTGCTATAGAAGGGACGCGTTCTGAGAAACACAGTCCAGTTCATTGTGGTCATGAAAGAATTACAGGAATAGTTTCCTAAATGTGCTGAGGACACTGTCAGTCTAGCATCAGTTTCCAAGCTGTTTTTGAGACGTGTTGCCATTTCAGTTGGTAGCACCCCTGTGTGTGTGTGTGTGTGTGTGTGTGTGTGTGTGTGTGTGTGTGTGTGTGTGTGTGCGCGCGCGCAAATGTAACTAACTGATCTGCAAGGTAATTCCTGTTTGAGTGACAAATCCTTTTATGTTAAAACTATCCATGATGTCTATGTTGCTTTCCTTATGTATAGTTTCCACATCTCCATAATGAGCTTGCAAAAGTGTTACAATATTTTGATTGACTTTTGTGTGAAAGACTTTTTTTTTTTATTATGAAACTAAATGTGTGACAATCACTTGGCAATCTGAGTGTGAGAAATCTGTGATACTGTCTGCATTTTCTGTATGCAAACAATATGTACCAGATAAAAATTATAATTTTTCTGCACCTTGTTGATAATTAAATAATACTGAAATATTGTTTTGTTTGTGATCGATGTTGTTGCTAAATGTGAAACATGAAACCAACGTGTATGCAGTGCGACGACACTGCCATTTGACTGCAGCTTGTTCGCAATTTCCCCCTCTCCTCCCTCCTCGCACTCAAACTGTGTGCCATGGTGGTGGGTAGATGTTCAGTGAGGTGGAGCACTATATCACTTGGGACAGGGCACATATTGTGAGCCAAATTCCTATCTGTGTCTATTTTAAATGAAACTGCCTGATTTATTGGTGTATCAGTGCAACTTGTTCAATGTGTCTGCTAGGACTAGTGTACCACCCACAGCCATGTAAAATGTGTCTCAGTACACACCTCATGCCACAGAGGAAGATCATGCACACAAATGCACTCATGAGCTGAGGGGGCATGGCAACTAATGTGCGCTGGGCAGAGCCAGCTGTCAGACTTCAGAGGTGAGGAAGTAGCTCACTGCTTGGGCTGCAGATGATAGGTACTTGTCATATGCCTGCCCGAAGCATTCTGCTGAAGGATGTGTTTACTGATGTAGGAGGCCACAAATTTGACTGAAAACATGCCAGTTGGTGCATGGTCCTATGTGTCTACTGTAAAACCATGTGGTCACCTAATGGAAAATTGAAGTCACAGTGGGAAATATATGAAGTGCTATAGCTGTGAAAAACTTCTACTGTACTGCTACAGAATATAATTCCATAAGACAAGAGGCAGTGAAAATATGTAAAATAATCCACCACTCTCGTCTTTAGATTAACAGAATGAAAGTTGCACTTAAGAACATAACACACCAGAGGTTCTTCATTAGTTTATGTATATGTTGACTACATTTTAATTTGTTGTCCAGCTCCATGCCAAGAAGTTTTATTGTGTCTGTTTGTTCATTGTATGGCCTTTAGTGCCTACTTCTGGTGCTGACAGGGCATTTGTTCCAAATCCCTGAAGTTTCTCCTTCTTGATTGGATCCGTGGAACACTATGAATGAGTGAATGAATTTTTGCTAACGTGAAATTACATAACACGAGTCTTTATAATGTAACTGGATAGATAAAAAACTCCTTATCAAGGGACAGCAGAACAACCGCATAAAAGAAGATTATAACAACATAGAATAAAAACTGGTTCAAAATATGTAAAGTAAGTTACAGAGCAGACTGTCTGTTCCATAAATTGTTATCACTATCATGACTGTCTTTTACATTTACTTATTTATTTCACATTAACAAGCTAGGATCAAGACACAGATCTGTTAAATGCACTAAATTGGAAAACTATCAACACATATTCACTAAATGAAAGTGTAGGACAGCAATACAGGGTTACTTTTACCACATACATCAGAAAATATCCTTTTGTTTCAGGTTCATTAATGAAGACCTCAGGTTAGTAATTTTAAAACATCATAAGATGATAAGGCTATATGCACCTGACAGTGATGGCAGCTGTTTGTGGTAATAAGTGGGGTGGTTTAGCATGGAGACTGAAGATGAGGACACACCCAAATTAGAAACAAGTTGGAGTGAACTGGTTAGCACTTTTATGAGGTGTGAAGTTGTGTTGTAGTGCTGGTTTAGTTGCATTGTAGTGCTGGTTTCTGTAGATGATGTAATGAGGCCCCACAGTGCATAATGAAATGTATTTTGTTAAACAGTAATAATGGAAATCTACTTATACATCTACATCATACTTCCTAAGCTACCTAAAACAGTGGTGGTGGTGGATACTTTAAATACGACTAATGGAGCCCTCCAACCCTGTTCCACCCATAAATGGTGTGTGGGCAGAATAATTGTTGGTAAGCCTTTGTATTGGCTCTAATTTCTAGAATTTTGTCTTTGTGGTCATTATGCAACACCTGTGTGGGTAGATCATGACACAGTAATATGTTGTTTGATTCTTTCTGGAAAGTGCCCTTTCAGAATTTCAATAGTAAATCTCTGCACGATGCACACGGCCTCTCTTGTAATGTCTGCCAATGGAATTTGTTGTTGAGAATCTCATATTGCTCTCGTGCTGGCCAACAATCTCATGATGCAACATGCCATTCTTCACTGGATCTTCTCTATCTCTTCTATCGGTCCTACCTGGTAATGATCCCAGATAGATGAACAATACTCAAGAATCGGTCAACCAATGCCTTATAAGCCACTTCCTTCACAAATGAGTTATATTTCCTTAAGATTCTTCCTATGAATCAGAGTCTAGCATATGCTTTTCACACAATTTGTTTTAAGTGGTCATTCCACTTGAGGTCACTCTGAATAGTTACTCTTAGATATTTTACAGTAGATACTGTTTTCAGTGGTTTATAATCAACAGTGTAGCTGTACAGTAGTGAATTTCTTTTCCTATGCATGTTGATGTGTTTCATATATTTATCTTCAGAGTAAACTACTAGAGCCTACACCATTCATCAGTTCTCTGGAGGTCATTCTGCAAGTCGTTACTATCTTATGGTGTTGCTACTTTGTTACAGACAACTGCATCTGTGAACAGCCCTATATACTGTAAACAGTAACGGTCCTATCACTCTTCCTTGGGGTCTCTGATTACTATTACATCTGTTGATCTTGTTCTGTTAAGAGTGGCATGTTGAGTTCTGTCTGCAAGGAAGTATTATTTTTAATAGCCACTACACAGGGGACATTGAAAGTATATTTTTAATGGATCAAAATCACAATTTATTCAATTTTTTCAGAAACTGTAAGGTTGCAGGCATGATATATATATAAGTAAAGTTTCCCAATCTTTATGGTTTTAACTGTCCAACTTGGTCCAAAACAGACACGTCAGGATCTTTGAGCTAGACTGGATTCAAAACTGGAAGTGTGTTGACGTACACATCTCCACCAGATTTCATTTTAGGGGATCTCCATGTAATGAGCAGAAACTATTGAAATTACAGCTTCTCCCTGTTATTAATTTGGACATCTTAAGTTTGTAATTGCTTTACGACAATTGAATATGTTGTACTGGAGATGAGCAATTTTGAAAACACTATGTTCCTCAACTGAGCACTTGCTTACCTGTGATTAATATCTATTGAAAAGTTGATTGTATGGTATTTAGTGTTAACTGTTACATGCCTCAAAGAAGCAATTACGTTGATTTCCATATGTATTTTAAAGTAGTTTGTGATTTTAAGTGCAGCGTGAAGTAGTCTCAAAACATTTGGAGAACAGACTTGTGTCCTATATTTATAGCCATCCCCCCCCCCCCCCCTCTCTCTCTCTCTCTCTCTCTCTCTCTCTCTCTCTCTCTCTCTCTCTCTCTCTCTCTCTCTCTCTCTCTGTACTCAAGATATTTGAATGTGAAGGACAAGTATATTAGCCTTGTAGTTGTAGGGATCTGGGGAATGAAAATAACTTTCCCTTTGGGACACATTCTTAAAATGGAGGCTTAAATGATTTTATCAACAGACTTCATCCATTAACAATGTGGTTTACTTCTAGTATCACTGGAATTCTTATTTTCAAACTGGATAGATCTAATGTTTTGATGACTAAGAGTGTGTGAAGTGTATGTGCAAACTTCCCACTTCTCTTATATGAGTTGATTTACTTAGTGTACACAGCTGATCTTCTTCTCTGGATATCCGGCTTCTGGAATCTCTATAAACTTCTTCTCTGATGAATGATGCTAGTTACAGGAACCATAAGGTGACTTGTGAAATAACTAGGTACTCGAAGAATACTTTTCAACAACTATCGGTATACTTGAGCTTCATAAAGAACAAAATTCACACTTCGTACATAAACATTAGACTTCTTGTAAGTCACTCATCTTGTCTCACATTAGAAACAGATTTAAGTACATTTAGCAAAGAGTTGGCTTAACAACCATAACTCTATTACAAACAAATGGTAAAATATGTCTTTCCTCCAGCAAGCCCTAGATAAGAGTTTTTTTTCAATTGTTCTCGTTATCTTAACAATGGTTACTGATATGACTAGTGGAGAATAGAAGTTCCACTGTTCTTCCATATAGAACTTCCATGGATCGCCTGACAAGTACTTGTTGATGCCGTTTGTTCACTGTGTCTACCTTCTGCTCGTGACTGATTTCACACCTGCATGCACAAACATGTGACACCCAGTAGGTAGGATTCTAGCGTCCCACTTACACTTCTAAAATATCATGTGGTCAAGATGGTAGAAGGCCGAGTGGTTCTAGAATTTACGCATAAATTCTCGAAACACTACGCATCCCCCCCCCCCCCCCCCCCCCCTCAGATCGAACACGCAATGTTTTTTACATAATCATTATGTAAATAATATCACCCATAACAACATTACATATCATAACCATATACTTTTCTTCTACATGTTTATATACATTTTTTTCTACTACAATTTTTTGTACTCTCTTAAACAGGCTTCTGCTTACAGTCTTTCTACTGCTTTCTTACTCTACTTTCTTTAGACATGAGCATTTATGTGAGGTTTTACTCAACTTTTCTAATATTTAGGAATTATGAGGACTCCTCCTCTCCAATTGTGAACTCAAGGTGTTTGCGACACATGAGTCATCTACTTTCTGTTCTCATCTATTGTACTACCTTTCCTTAGTATGTACTGTTTTTGCTGTTCTTCATAGTTCGGAGGAACTCCTGGCAAAATGAAAGTGTTCTCTAGACACTCATAAACTTCCATGAAACATATTAATGCTCGTTGTGCATAGAATTCAAACTTTCCAGAACAATCACTACAAAATTTTGTGACTTTTGTCATGATACTCTCCCTTTCCCCTAGGATCAGTACCTATACCTTGCTCGTGGGTTGACCTTATGAGAGCACTTCCTCTTTCCATTCTGGCAGGTATGCTCCTTTATAAAACATTCCTAGTTTTTAGGCCACAGGCCGTCCTATCTCCTCGTAGGTATGCCTGTCCTATATACGTAGCAAATGCTGGGTACGCCCCCCTTATCCTTTCTGAGTGGGCCTCATGGTTCATTACCCCTATGTATACTATAATTGAATATTTTCTGGTAAAGCTACAAATCTACTCTACACTTCGCATATACTTCTTAATACTTCATTTAATCCCTAGAGTCCTCCTCTACTTCTCAACTTCTATACTCTTAGTAGATACTATGTCTACCTATAATTCAAGTCCTACTATCCTACAATTCATCAGAGTATTTATTAAACTGATATTCCTTAATGTTTATCACAATTAATTCCTCTTTGGCTTGTGTTCTCTTTCATTACTCACGCCTCCTTCTTATTTATACTCGATGTGAAATTGTCACTGTTTTTATGCATATATACTTATGTATATGTATGGTAGTTATATATATTTATATATGCAATGTGTGTGCGTTTTATTTTCTTATGTGTACACATTCTTTCCCGTACAACACCTGGCGGTTCTCCATCTAGTCTGTAATTTCAATGTTTGTGTATAAGGGTATTCTTGTGTGTACGCAGTTGTGTGTTCATGTAATCTGATTCTTTGGCCTTCTTATCTAAAGATAAGATGTAGGTTATTAGGAACCTTGGAAATTAGGAAGGACTTCTGCAATAGACGTATGTGCATATGGAAAAAGGGAAAAATGTATAGGTCCTCGAATGAGAAGGAAAAAAAAAAAAGATATGGTTGCAAAGATCTAAGAAGAGAAAGAAGATAGCCCCAAAGACAGGAAATCCTTACCATCCCCCTTCCCCAGGATCCCTACCTCTCAAGTACTTGAGTGAGATGCCGGAGGAGGTTTGGTGTTAAATTGTCTCCTACAGAATGGACATTCATACCTTCACCCTTGAGGTCCCCAAAGGAAACCTTAGCAACCCTATGCAAATGGAAAATGATGAAGAATCAGGCACACTTGTTTGCGAGGGTTGTCTGAAAGGCGTGATGTGTGTTTTGTATTAGCCATGGTTTATTGGCTCTTGTAAACCATGCTTTTATCTACAACACCCACCCCTTTCAAACTTAATACAAACCCTTCAATTTATATCACATCTCACAAAAGGTATAAAATATTTTATACAAAATAGAAAATCTATATACTATGGTATTAGTTGTTCAACTAGTCACACAATATTATATTTTCTACAGACATAATATTCCATTCAGTTCAGTTTATCTAAATATCACTTTTTACCTGTGATTCTCTAGGATTGTTTTTTATTTGACTGTCATATCAGGTTTTCTAAGATCTAACAGGATGGTTTAAGATTTTAGGAATAGATGACAGAATAGTTTAAGATTTTGAACGGATTCGGTGCAGGAAAACCAAAAAGAACTCGGGATCTGACGGTCGTTACTCCGCCTGTTATCTCAGAATGTTAACATCTCTGGGGGATATATGACTCTGCCTGGGTCCCATGGATCTGATATTAACTTTTCTTATGCACTGGCAGACCAGTATTTCTCTTTAAACTTCTTTTGGAAGTCTCCCCACTGCAAATCAGTCACCACTTCACTAGTTAACACAACATTAGGTGAAGATACTCTTTTTTTCTACTTTGTCTTGAATAAGCTTGAATTTTTCCACAGGTCATCTGTATCCTTCTTGGTATTACTATGTTCAGAAGATAGAACAGGAGATATGTTTCTGGATGTTACTTTCTCGGAAACTTTCTGATCTATAAGTTCTTCCACCTGTCCCTCCAACCTATTTATATTTATGATATCAGAGTTCGCTAATTTCTCTTTGTAGTTCATTTCCACATTATCCACTCATGTACTTCCACCTGTAATTTGCGATTGAATCACAGGCATTAACTCGCTCTACTTATCTACACTTTCTTTTAAAGTACTCAGTCCCTGCTTTACAGCATTAAATTTAACGTTACACACATTTTCAAAAGATCCTAATTTTTCATTGATTTCTGATTCTACATGATTGTATCTGTCCTCAATCTCAAATTCTAACTTTTTTGATAACTCCTGGAAACTATCATTCTGTTTACTACTGAGGTCAGTGAACATTTTATTTACATGAATGTGCAGGGAACTAGTCAATTCATTCTTTAAATCTATTTTAAAATTCTCTACTTTAGTATTTAAAGCGTCAAATTCAGTCTTCCGATTTCCCATGCCTTCATATGATTACTAAACTCTTTACTTTATGAATCTATCTTGGCACTTAACAAACCTAAAGTTCCATTCTTAACACCCAATTTAGCATTTAAAGTTCCACTCTGAGCATCTAATTTAGCATTTAAAGTTGTACTCTGTTCATCTAATTTAGCATTTAAAGTTGTACTCTGTGCATCTAATTTAGCATTTAGCTGCAGACTCTGAGCATATAAGGATTCCTTTAATTGAGTTTTGATTACTTTTTCCAACTCAGACCAGTCTGGCCCTTCTTTACTAATTTTCATAACCATGACTGGTTCAGAAGTTTCCCCAACTTGCTGTTCGCTATCTATATTTTTACTAGCTTTAGACCTTGTGAGCATTTAAAACTTAACTTTAAGTATAATAACTACTCTAATAAAGTTCTCTGAATAGTTTGCATCACTTCTTCCTATGGTACTAAAGTTTTGTTTTGCACTCACTCGGTGTAGAATTCTTTCTCACATTGTAGGTGAGCTGATGTGATGGCAGGTTGGCACCGGTGAACAGCAGCTGGTGTTGGTGATGTGGGATGTAGGCTAGTTTCCACATCTGCATCTCCATGATGCGTGTGAGATTAGTCGTATCAGTCTAGGCGTATCTCTTCTTAGTCTAATACGTCAAGATCTTCTCTCCAGTTTTTAACATTGTGCCTTTCTTATGTCTTCTCCTTTTTTACATTCACAAATTTTCTCCATCTGATACTTTGGGCTTTATTTGATTTCTTCGAATGATTTTTTTGTCTCATTATGCTCAGATGCTATGGCAACACATGATATCTTCTTATCTCATTTTTGCCTCAAATTTCCTGTTTTCTTCTGTCCTTTCACACTGGTCGCCATGTTCTACTTTTTAATGACTAAGGGTGTGTGAAGTGTATGTGCAAATTACCCGCTTCTCTTATACGAGTCGACTTACTTGGTGTACACAGCTAGTCTCCTTCTCTGGATAATCGGCTTCTGGAATCTCAATGAACTTCTTCTCCAAAGAATGATGCTAGTTACAGGAATCTTAAAGACTTTTTCACTACTTGCGAAATAATCAGGTAATCAAAGAATACTTTTCATTAACTATTGGTATATTTGAGTTTCATAAAGAACAAAATTCACACTTTGCACATAAACGTTAGACTTCTTATAGGTCACTTGTATCGTCTCACATTAGAAACAGATTTAAGTACATTTAGCAAAGAGTTAGCTTAACAACTATAGCTCTATTACAAGCAAATCGTAGTAAAATACATCTTGCCTCCAGCAAGCCTAAGATAAACATTTTCTTTTATTTTCTTTTCTTTCTTTTTTTTTTGCTTCAGAATCTCAATTGTGCTTGTTATTTATAACAATGGTCACTGATATGATTAGTACAGAATAACCTAGAGGTTCCATGGTTCTTCCACATACTTTCACTAGAACTTCTGTGGATCACTTGACAAGTACTTGTTGGTGTCGTTTGTTCACTGCGTCTACCTTCTGCTCATGACTGATTTCACACCTGCACACACAAACATGTTACCCACAGTAGGTGGGATTCTCACATCTAAAATATCATGTGTTTGAGACAGTAGGAGGCCGAGTGGTTCTATAATTTACCCAGAAATTCTTGAAACACTACAGAGACTTTCAGATAGTTCAGATACTTTCCTGTCTGCTCCTCTTTGAAAACAACACCAGTGGACACAAAAGAGGTCTTCAGTTGTAAGTGTATTTGTGACTTTAACTTTACTGTTGTTCACAGTGTCATTTTTGGAGCAAGGATAACTCTGTTGCTCAGCCAGTCAACAGAATGGTAGTTATCTACCAAACTGTGGAAGACTTATTTGCAAAAAGCAAGCAGAAATGGAATTTTCCATTGTCTGTCTACAGTGATGAATTCCTTGGTGATTTTCAACAAATTAAATGGGAATTCACAGTTACTTCAGTAATTACAGAGATGAATTCTAATATTCTGAGTAAAATGTAAATTCTCGGCATAATTGCGCAACAGTGAGATTTTCAAACAAGTGATGTTTTTGTCAGGAGATATAACTTACCAAATGACAGGAACTGTTTCTCGGAAATCACGTGCTAATCAGACAACCAAATCTCCCCTCTAATCTTATCTTATTATGAACATGTCTAAAAGTAAGATTTAAGGTTTTAAACACACACTTGCTGGATTAGTGCTAGCATGCCATTTTATTTGCTTTAGCTCACAACTGTACTTTTACTTGTGGACCATTAGCAGAATTTAGGACTATAGTGTGATTAGTATTATCACCTAATCACACGTGGTGCATGCCGCAAACTTCAGAAATACTTTGACATGGCATTATATTCATGCCAGTTTCTTGTCCTACAGTGGTGGTACAGTTCAATATTTTATTTTGTATATAATGAAATGGCTTATATTAGGTTGGTGCATAAGTTTGTAGTGATTTTCCATAAGTTTAATAAACACAACCGATACATGTAACAGATACTTAAGTCATCAAGAATATACAGTCTCCGTCACTATTTACAACTGTCTGCCAATGCTGTGGTAACTGATTCTGCAATTGTAGAAATCATGTGATTTTGAGACAAAGAACTTCTTGAAGAGCAAAAAATTTGAAAATCTGAGGGTACAAGATCAGGCAAACAACGTGAGTGCAGAATGACTTCCCAACTGAACTCCATTGTAGTGTTTTTTGTCACCCTAGCAGAATGCAGGATGGCATTATCATGGTGTTGCATCCCTTCATGCAGTCCTCCTGGTCATTGTTCTTGGACTGCATCTGCAAGGCATATCAATTGACAGAGAGAATGAACTTTACTGTTTATCTGTAACTAAGCTGCTATACAATGAGAAAGTGTGAATGACAGTAAATAAACAGAGAAAACATAGCAAGTACATGGCAAAACATAAAGAATAAACAAGTCTGACAATGATGGCAACTACAGTGCACCTGGTGGCTGGCACAGGAACTGATTGATAACATGAAATCAAACACTTGTGGCACAACACATGCATCAAACACTCACTCACTGCACTTCACAGAACTGCACAGGTGAGGACACGGTTGCTACAACAGCTCCCTTTGTGGAAGTGAAGCCCCAGCCAGAAAGCACACCAAGAAGAGAACACGTCAACCAGATCTCATGGCCCATTTTTTTCCTGGAGCTAGGAAATCTGTACGGTCACACAATGAGCACAGCATGGGAGGTGCAGAAGGATGGACGGCCTATGCAGATGAAATTTGCAGAGGCACAAAATTGCGATTCAGTACTGAGTGACAGGGCGGAACCATGGCAGGTGCATCGTCTGAGGTGTACATGGGGTGGCTGAATGAATAGGCATATACGTGTCCTGGCGTGGTTGATGGGAGTGCCCTTTGACCAGTGCAGAGGGGGACATGGTAAATGATGGACCACTTTGAGGAGAGAGCAGCCACGTGTGTGGAGCCCGAAACTTGACAGTCACGTGATGCTTTTTGGAGTACGGTTGAAATTCGGGGTGAGGGGAATCTGGAATCTTGTGTTGGAGAAGCATCCTGTTGAGTGTATAATGCCATATATGGGACCTGGATAAACTGAAAGAACCAGAGGTTGTACAGAGTTTCAGAGAGAGCATAAGGGAACAATTGACAGGAATAGGGGAAAGAAATACAGTAGAAGAAGAATGGGTAGCTCTGAGGGATGTAGTAGTGAAGGCAGCAGAGGATAAAGTAGGTACAAAGACGATGGCTGCTAGAAATCCTTGGGTAACAGAAGAAATATTGAATTTAATTGATGAAAGGAGAAAATATAAAAATGCAGTAAATGAAGCAGGCGAAAAGGAATACAAACGTCTCAAAAATGAGATCGACAGGAACTGCAAAATGGCTAAACAGGGATGGCTAGAGGACAAATGTAAGGATGTAGAAGCTTATCTCACTAGGGGTAAGATAGATACTGCTTACAGGAAAATTAAAGAGACCTTTGGAGAGAAGCGAACCACGTGTATGAATATCAAGAGCTCAGATGGCAGCCCAGTTCTAAGCAAAGAAGGGAAGGCAGAAAGGTGGAAGGAGTATATAGAAGGCTTATACAAGGGCGATGTACTTGAGGACAATATGATGGAAATGGAAGAGGATGTAGATGAAGACGAAATGGGAGATACGATACTGCGTGAAGAGTTTGACAGAGCACTGAAAGACCTGAGTCGAAACAAGGCCCCCGGAGTAGACAACATTCCATTAGAACTACTGACGGCCTTGGGAGAGCCAGTCATGACAAAACTCTACCAGCTGGTGAGCAAGATGTATGAGACAGGCGAAATACCCTCAGACTTCAAGAAGAATATAATAATTCCAATCCCAAAGAAAGCAGGTGCTGACAGATGTGAAAATTACCGAACTATCAGTTTAATAAGCCACGGCTGCAAAATACTAACGCGAATTCTTTACAGACGAATGGAAAAACTGGTAGATGCAGACCTCGGGGAGGATCAGTTTGGATTCCGTCGAAATGTTGGAACACGTGAGGCAATACTGACCTTACGACTTATCTTAGAAGAAAGATTAAGAAAAGGCAAACCTACATTTCTAGCATTTGTAGACTTAGAGAAAGCTTTTGACAATGTTGACTGGAATACTCTTTTTCAAATTCTAAAGGTGGCAGGGGTAAAATACAGGGAGCGAAAGGCTATTTATAATTTGTACAGAAACCAGATGGCAGTAATAAGAGTCGAGGGGCATGAAAGGGAAGCAGTGGTTGGGAAAGGAGTGAGACAGGGTTGTAGCCTCTCCCCGATGTTATTCAATCTGTATATTGAGCAAGCAGTAAAGGAAACAAAAGAAAAATTTGGAGTAGGTATTAAAATTCATGGAGACGAAGTAAAAACTTTGAGGTTCGCCGATGACATTGTAATTCTGTCAGAGACGGCAAAGGACTTGGAAGAGCAGTTGAACGGAATGGACAGTGTCTTGAAAGGAGGATATAAGATGAACATTAACAAAAGCAAAACGAGGATAATGGGATGTAGTCAAATTAAATCGGGTGATGCTGAGGGAATTAGATTAGGAAATGAGACACTTAAAGTAGTAAAGGAGTTTTGCTATTTAGGAAGTAAAATAACTGATGATGGTCGAAGTAGACAGGATATAAAATGTAGACTGGTAATGGCAAGGAAAGCGTTTCTGAAGAAGAGAAATTTGTTAACATCGAATATAGATTTATGTATCAGGAAGTCATTTCTGAAAGTATTTGTTTGGAGTGTAGCCATGTATGGAAGTGAAACATGGACGATAACTAGTTTGGACAAGAAGAGAATAGAAGCTTTCGAAATGTGGTGCTACAGAAGAATACTGAAGATAAGCTGGATAGATCACGTAACTAATGAGGAGGTATTGAATAGGATTGGGGAGAAGAGAAGTTTGTGGCACAACTTGACTAGAAGAAGGGATCGGTTGGTAGGACATGTTTTGAGGCATCAAGGGATCACAAATTTAGCATTGGAGGGCAGCGTGGAGGGTAAAAATCGTAGAGGGAGACCGAGAGATGAGTACACTAAGCAGATTCAGAAGGATTTAGGTTGCAGTAGGTACTGGGAGATGAAGCAGCTTGCACAGGATAGAGTAGCATGGAGAGCTGCATCAAACCAGTCTCAGGATTGAAGACAACAACAAACAAAACAACAAGGTGTCCGCACCAATGTGTACAGCACCCAGTGTGGTGGCCTATCGAAGAAAACGATGGAGACACAAACATTCCCAGTTTATTAGTAGCACATGGGATAAAGCATTGCGATGTATGGTCGAAGGTCCATTCCTGCACTGCCAGAAAAACTGGAGGTTGTGACATTGTTTATTGGAGCAAAACTGTTGATACACAGTGAGTGAATGTAACACATTTTCACAACTCTGGATCACCTTGGTTGTGTGTTCATATCGCATCAGGGTCACAAATGTGGGTTTTCTAGATATATAGACTGGCCATGCACAGAAAACTCCAACTGATTACAATTGAGCATTGTTATTACAGCTCAGGTAATTACACCAGACACTGGAAAAAGCATTACAGACAATAACAATTTAAACAATCTACACCAGATATATCAGTATATGAAGGTGATATCTGTTCTTTCAGACATGTCCAAAAGAACAGATACCATTGGTGATCTTGCAGTACTTGAAGAATGAAAGTACAATGAAATCCAGATCTTTAGTTGCTTACAGGCATTGATACATTTTCAACTGTTCCTGTTGATATTTATCAATGCCTGTAAGCAGCTAAAGGTCTGGATTTCATTGTAATTTCATATACACCAGAGTCCTAAAGCACACACCATACAAAGACCACTGAGTCCAAAGACAGTTTATTCTGCACTTGGCAGGCAGCAGTTACTGATGGTTGATGGTCGCCACAAACCATTTGTTGAAGGACGAACTGTGACAGAGATGAAGGAGGCGATAAAAAGACTGAAAACTGGAAATGCCCCAGGAATAGACATGATATCAGCAGAGCTCATCAAAGAAGGGGGAGACAAGTCATATGAATGGTTAGCCAAACTGATAAAAGAGTTGTGGAGGAAATAAGTAAAGCTGGAGGAATGGAAAACTGCTGCTGAGTATCCCATGTACAAGAAGGGGGACAAAATGTTGACACAGAACTGTAGCGGGATATGAACAAGTATTTTTGCCAACATATCAAGGGAAGGTTGAAGTCCCCACCAACTATAACCGTATGAGTGGGGTATTTTTTTGTTACGAGACTCAAATTTTCTCTGAACTGTTCCACAACTATATCATCGGAGTCTGGGGGTCGGTAGAAGGAGCCAATTATTAACTTAGTTCGGCTGTTAGGTATAACCTCCACCCATACCAATTTGCACGGAGTATCTACTTCTACTTCACTACAAGATAAACCACTACTGACAGACACAAACACTCCACCACCAATTCTGCCTAATCTATCTTTCCTGAACACCGTCTGAGACTCCGTAAAAATTTCTGCAGAACTTATTTCAGGCTTTAGTTAGCTTTCTGTACCTATAACGATTTCAGCTTCTGTGCTTTCTACTAGTGCCTGAACCTCAGGGACTTTCCCAGCAGAACTACAACAATTTACAACTACAATTCCGACTGTTCCTTGATCCAAGCACGTCCTGTATTTACCATGCACCCTTTGAGAAAAGCAGCCCACCCCGTACTTTCCCGAGGTCTTCTAACCTAAAAAATCTGACCAGTCCACACCACACAGCCTCCGCTACCCGTGTAGCCGCCAGCTGAGTGTAGTGAACTCCTGACCTATTCAGCGGAACCCGAAACCCCACCACCCTATGGCGCAAGTCAAGGAATCTGCAGCCAACACGATTGCAAAACCGTCTGAGCCTCTGATTCAGACCCTCCACCCGGATCTGCACCAAAGGTCTGCAGTCGGTTCTGTCGACGATGCTGCAGATGGTGAGCTCTGCCTTCATCTTGTAAGCAAGACCGGCAGCCTTCACCAAATCAGATAGCCGCTGGAATCCAGAGAGATTTTCCTCAGATCCAAAGCGACACACGTCATTAGTGCCAACATGTGACACCACCTACAGCTGGCTGCACCTTATGCTCTTCATGGCATCCGGAAGGATCCTTTCCGCATCAGGAATGACTCCTCCCGGAATGCACACAGAGTGCATGCTGGATTTCTTCCCCTCCTTAGCCGCCATATCCCTAAGGGGCCCCATTACGTGCCTAACATTGGAGCTTCCAACTGCCAATAAGCCCACCCTCTGCGATTGCCCTGACCTTGAAGGCTGAGAATGATCCTCTGAAACAG
Organism: Schistocerca gregaria; assembly: GCF_023897955.1. NCBI lineage: Eukaryota > Metazoa > Arthropoda > Insecta > Orthoptera > Acrididae > Schistocerca > Schistocerca gregaria. The sequence continues at coordinate 435,237,996 of NC_064921.1, forward strand.
GGCAGGCAGCTGCATCTGGCTCAGCCAAAGACAGTGCGTGAAACCTGTTTGTCAGACACACCGGGGAGGCTTTCTGATCAGCCTCTGGGGACTTCTAATAATTTCCGGGTATGCAGCCGGATCCCGTCGACATTCTGCCACGATATTTCGGCCCAGAGACGTCCGGCCATCATCAGGTGAGTACACAACTACTGAAGAGCCCAGGTGCAGCCGCGGTATTTATACCGATTCTCGTGCACGTGTTGACATGCGCGGCATATGGGCCAAAATATCGTGGCAGAATGTCGACGGGATCTGGCTGCATACCCGGAAATTATTAGAAGAACAAATACGCCGGGAAAATTTCAGAAGTCACATCAGCCTCTGGGGACGTCTTTCGCTGCCTGCCACGCCTTGGAATGACCTCCCAATCAACCACAGGCGAGGGCTCAGCCCCACTGCGGGCAGCAACCGGGGCAACCACAGTGGCAAACTGGTCTGGGGACAGACGGGATGAGGTTGATATCCCTGTGATACCCAAGTCTGGCTCCCCACAGTGGTGCCCATTGGCAACAGCCTCCGTCTGCGCGACCAAAGTCAGTGCTGCTTGCAGCTGTGAGCGAAGGGATGCCAACTCAGCCCTCATCCGAACACAGCAATTGCAGTCCCTGTCCATTCTAATCGATGTTGAACAACAGTTACTGAAACACGAGTCTGTGCCTAGATAACGCAAGTGAAATACGCAAAGAATGTATTAACTAACCTGTACAAATGCCTAACGACTGTGCTACAATCTGTCTGAATTTACGATTACACTAACTAAAACTCAAAATTACACCTCCTATTCGAAACTCACATGCAATTTAAGTAAGAATCTATGAAGTAAACACTAAATCGTGATGCTACAACTCTCAAATACTAAAATACGCCCGAAATTTATGAATTAAACAATGCAAGTACCAAAAACATGCAAAGAAATTAAGAATTAAACTATGTAACAAATAAGTAAGCTAAGGGTATACGACTTGCTGCTGCAGCTGCTTATCCAACGGCGGTAGGGAACACACTGGCTGTTAGAAGGGGTGGGGGGGCAAGTCCTTTTGCGTACTCTGTGTAGAATCGTATTGGTATCCCGTCAAGTCCAATAGACTTTCCTCTGTTGAGTGATTTCAGTTGCTTTTCTATACCTTGGACACTTATTTCGATGTCAGCCATTTTTTCGTTCGTGCGAGGATTTAGAGAAGGAACTGCAGTACGGTCTTCCTCTGTGAAACAGCTTTGGTAAAAGGTGTATAGTACTTCAGCTTTATGCGTGTCATCCTCTTTTTCAATGCTATCATCATCCCAGAGTGTCTGGGTTTGCTGTTTCGATCCAATTACTGATTTAATGTAAGACCAGAACTTCCTAGGATTTTCTGTCAAGTCCGTACAAAGAATTTTGCTTTCGGATTCACTGAACGCTTCACTCTAACTTTGACATTATTTAGCTTATGTTTGTGTGAGAGTTTTTTGGGTGCATTTAAAAATGCAGTGAAGCTCTCTTTGCTTTCGCAGTAGTTTCCTATCTTTGCTGTTGAACCATGGTGGGTTTTTCCCATCCCTCACAGTTTTACTCGGCACGTAGCTGTCTAAAACACATTTTACGATTGCCTTGAACTTTTTCCTTAAACACTCAACATTGTCAGTATCAGAACAGAAATTTTTGTTTTGATTTGTTAGATAGTCTGAAATCTGCCTCCTATTACTCTTGCTAAACAGATAAACCTTCCTCCCTTTTTTATATTTCTATTTACTTCCATATTCAGGGATGCTGCAACAGCCTTATTATCACTGATTCCCTGTTCTGCGCTTACAGAATCGAAAAGTTTGGGTCTATTTGTTATCAGTAGGTCCAAGATGTTATCTCCACAAATTGGTTTTCTGTTTAATTGCTTCAGGTAATTTTCAGATGGGAGACATGCAGATACTGAGTCTGGGAGATGAAGGTTCAGGAAGGTGTGGAAGGCTGGACTGAGTGAAGCCAAGAACCGGTTGCAGTTTGAGTGGCCAGTATAAATAAGTAAAGATAATAGCTATGAATAAACAGGCTTTCAACAGACTTTCATTTTCACATGGTACACATTAAGAGTATGAAATGATACAGCAGTGTAGGAATATTGTATTCGCAGTGTCAACACGTTGTTGATACCTCACTTTTTTATAACGTTTATGTTGTTACAAAAGGAACTACTAAGATGGTGGAGAATTGCAGTGATTAGTGAGTAGTAAGTATCAGCTTATGCCTGGAGTATTACAGCAACAGCAAACAGGTAATTGAAGAACATTGTGTGTTCCTTCTGTATCTCATTCAGGCCTCCAGACAAAATCTGCAGTACTGGATGCCCACTAAAACATATTCACTTTGACACTGAAGTGAAGGAAAAGTCCTTTGTAATTCTATGAGCATGCAGAAGAATGGAGCACTTTGGTGGTAGTAGGAACCATGTTCTAGTAATGAATATACAGAATTAATTCCATATTTTATTATATTTATTATAATTTCATAGAGTGTGCAATATAAATTACTTCCCCATCAGATTGTGTTGAGAGCCTTTCTGTCACTGTATTGATAACAAATACGACTATTTGAGGGACATTATTTTATTGAATGAGCAGAATTGTAAACTATTATTTGGAATTAATTTTTTTATGTTTTACTTCGGGTGGTTTTTATTAGCTTTCCATATGATGGAGTTTTTTCTACCACAACCTGTACTTGTAAATCACTGACCATGGTTGGTAGTAGAAATGTAAATATGTTTATGGAAACTGCTCCCCTCCCCCTGATAGTTACCTCACTGCAGAGAGTAAAAAAATCTTAATTGTTTCATCTTTTTTCTGCTTAGGAAAAGACACAAAGTAAGAATACACAATAAAAACAAAGATCGAAAGTAAAAAATTACTGGTGCAACTGTAGGTTTGAAGGAATGGCTTCTGCCTTGTGTTATGATTGTGAATATCACAGTTAGGTTGGAAATGATTTTTCTTGATATATAGATTATAGATATCGTCAATGAATAGATGTACTGCTTAGGAGTTGATATCCCAAGTGTCTTGAATAGGTCGCTACAGTATGTCTGGTTTGAAACACCATAAATCAACCTCACAGCTCGTTTTTATATTTTGAAAACCTTTCCACTTTTGCATCATTTCCCCAGAATATTTTACCATAAAAGATCAGAGAGAGGAAATATGCAGAATATGAGAGGAAAAAATAGCTATTCATGCAAAACATGGTGAACTTAGTTTCTTGAGCAGGTAATCAATATGTTCATTCCATCTTAATTTAGTATCCATTTGTATTCCTGTAAATGTTATATGTGGAGTTTCATTATTTTCTGACAACTGATATCTATTTCAAGGGCTTGAACCTTGTTATTTGCTCTCTAAAACTGCACTGAATTTGTTTTTGAGTGGTTTAATGATATTTACTAGAACCATTTGTATACTTGTTGCATTATTGTTTCAGTTGTAACCTGCAGTGAGCATTTCACATCATTTGTCAAGATACTGGTATCATCAGCAAACATTACTGTATTTGCAGTGCTATTTACATATGCTGATAGGTCATTAATGTACACTAAGATCAGTTGTCCATGAACCGAGCATTGGGGAACACCACATATAGCAGTTTCCCACTCTGATTTTATTGTGAATTACAGTATTGAAAAGTAAACACAGTACAGTGCCTCCAGTTTTTTAGGACATAACTAACAAAATGCAGTTTCTAACAAATGACTAAGAACCAAATTACTCACCCTTCCTACCATTCCCTGTTACCACCAACAATAATGTTACAATGTCTTACTCACTTACAGCTGTTCCTCCTTTACAGGATAAGGTATTGAATCCTTGTTTGGAAAGAGAGAGACTCAATTCCTCATCTGGTCTTCCCAGTTCTGTTTTTCCATGGTTTCTCCAAAAGCTAGTGATGAGCTAAGTAAAGAGTTAGATCTTTCTTATAGTAACTGAACAGTGAGGCCCATTTCTGTTCGAGTTTGAAAATTACTTTTCTTCGCATTTCTATAAAGCTCACTCCAGAAATCAAATTTAGTTTCTTTCTTTTCCTGAAATGTATAAATGATCTACCCATTGTCACCGACAGCCATTGCAATAGCTGTGTGCAATCACTGATAATTTTAATTGCCTCTGAATACTGTGAAGCTTCTTGGAAGTGTATGTTCTTGAATCTAGGATTGAACAATATTGGTATTAGGTCTTAAACAAGACTCATTAGAAGTATGGACTCACATTTTTGTACTTGCCTACACACAGCTAAAAAAAACAAAAAAAACTGAACTTTAGTATTTAATGTGTGAATGAGGGTTTCCCGGTGAATGAGTTAATAAAATTGTCTTGGGCTTCCAGCTGCATCAGGTGGTTAAAATACCACTTTATTTTGACCAAGATCTCCTCAGCCATTGTCAAGTGGTAAATGACTACCATGTCACCATGGCCCCACCATTATATAGCCCTGCTGCTGGCTGTGACATCACTGGTGCTCTCTTCCTCATCAAATATGGTACCGTTTTCATCCCATGTCTGTTGTGACCACTTCAACCTCATGATGGTTTGGTCCCAAGCTGTGCTGAGCTACAAACTGCCATCCTTATTGATGTTGTTTTCAGGTATTTTTATTTCTAAGCTTCTTTTATAAGCATATTAAGGAGATGCTGAGTCACAGACAGGCACAACAAAAAGATTTTCACACTTAAATATTTCAGCCAATGGTATTTGTCAACAATAGACACACATGTGAGTGTGTGTTAGTGGGTATGTGTGTGTATTGTTGACAAATGCCAGTGGCCGAAAGCTTTAGCTGCGAAAATCTTTTTGTTGTGCCTATCTGTGACTCGGCATGTCTGCTATATGGTGACTGGCAACTTTCCTTCTCATAAGATTGTTACATTCCATCCTGGATTTTCCATGGTTTGCTTCTTTTACAGCACTATCCATAAATCCCTCCATCCTCATAATGACAGGTGTTTCATCAAACAGAATTCGGTGTTCATTTTCTAAAGCATGTTGTGCCACAGCTGAATTTTCAGGACAACATAAAAACCTCTCATGTACCATCTAGCATTGCTCCTCAGTGTGTACTGTTTGGCTGACATAGCAGCAGCCACACTGACATGGTATTCTGTACAATCCAGGCATTCTATGCTCCAGATTGTCCCACACAGGCCTCATGAGCTGTCATATTTTTGCTTCGGGGTTGAACACCCACATGTGGTGCAAGGAGACTGGCCAGATATTTTGTCAGTCTATAAGTTGGTGACCAAATGGTGTTCACAGTGGGGAAAAGAGGAGAATCTGTGTTGTGGATCTTTGGTAGCCTATAAAGCACAGGTGGTCTCAGCACCTGAGGGAAGAGCTTCTTAATAATGGCCTCTTCCAGTGATGACTATTTTAGGAACTCTGGCACCTTTCTCATTGTTGTTGACATCTGGACCCGTGGCAGCTTCCAATAGGTATCTTCCTCAAGAATTATCTGATCTGTACAGCCACACTGTCAGCTTCTGAAAGACTGTTCTCAAATGCAGGATATGCACTGTCTGCTTGTGTCTGCTTGTGTCTGTGTATGTATGGTATGTATGGATGGATATGTGTGTGTGTGTGTGTGTGTGTGTGTGTGTGTGTGTGTGTGTGTGTGTGTGTGTGTGTGCGCGCGAGTATATACCTATCCTTTTTTCCCCCTAAGGTAAGTCTTTCCGCTCCCGGGATTGAAATGACTCCTTACCCTCTCCCTTAAAACCCACATCCTTTCATCTTTGCTTTTCCTTCCCTCTTTCCTGACGAAGCAGCCGCCGGTTGCGAAAGCTCAAAATTCTGTGTGTGTGTTTTATTCATTGTGCCTATCTACCAGCGCTTTCCCACTTGGTAAGTCTTGGAATATTTGTTTTTAATATAAAATCCATATTCAAATACTTATATTTTGATATGGCACTATCCCTGGAGTACTAGTTAGAGACAACAGGATTGACTGTTGTTATTGAGAGTAATTTGTCTTTCAACTTCAGGCCAGGCTGTGTGACACTAATATTTGTGAAATGGAAGAGAGATGATGTTGATTGCTCCAATTTGAAGAAAGCTTGTGCATAAAGAAAGGTTTGTACAAAGGAACTAAAAGTCACCCTTGTCATGAACCCAGGTACATTTCAAATGGAAATTCAGATCACTAAGATGAAGATGGACATAAATTTTTGCCATAGTATTTGAGACAATGTAAGTGCAATATTGAGTGGAGAGAGAAAAGTAGCCAAAATAGAGTACAAAATGGTACCAACTGATATTCAAGAAATGAAAATGTAGTGTTTATGTAAGGTAACAGACTCATTAATTAATTCATCCATTTTTTAATTAATGCACCGTGTTTCATAAATCCTATCAGAAGTAAAGCCATCAGGTATGCAGAGCAAGTCGTGTTGTATATTAAGAAAACAAGCAGCCACTGCAGACAACTTCTGTAATGTATACTAACAACAGATTATGACTAGTGCAAGTCTGTTTTCACTGATAATCATGGGAATTACATGTAGACCATTTTATAAAACTATGAAAGTAACTAGAGAAAAGAAAAGTAAGTGTGCAGTGGAGATAGTTTCACATGAATGGCCTAGGGAAGAAAATTGTAGCACAAAAAGTATTGGATGAAATAAAAAGGCACCATCAACGACAGTAACACTAACACCACAAAAATCAATAACAGCAAGTTCATCACAAGTAGCAACAAAAACAGAAGCAACAGCAACAACAAAACCATCACCATTAGCAGCAGTAAAATAACCACAAATGATCAAACCACAATCAGTAACTGCAACTAAACCTTCAGCAGAAACAACAGCAAAACCAACAGATACTACAACAACAGATCTACCATCAACAGAAATAGTGCCAATAAAAGAATCAAAGGCAGCAACAGCACGAAGAATCCTGTCAGCACCACAACCACTACCACCACCACCACCATCTCCGGCCACAGAAACAGCAGCAGCAACAACAGCAGCAGCAACAGAACCAACAACAACAGTAGCATCAGCAACAAAATCATCAACAACAGTTGCAGCAACACAACACTGCCTAAGGAGGAGTCAAAGACAAGGTACATCGACATCATTAAAAAAGGATTTTTTATGGCTTCAGACAAAGGAAAGGAAAAGGTTGTGACAAATCAGCAAGAAAATTTGCAGATAAGTCACAACTACTATGGAAAAAGCAGCACATTACCAGGTAATGATAAAAGAAAAAATAGTTGCAAAACAGTCAGGATAATGTGTCAGAATATTCAATGCCTCAGAAACAAAGTACTAGATCTAGAAGTAGCTTTAAATAATCTTGCTGATGTCTCTTGTATTTGTTTATCTGAACACTGGTGCAAGGCTAGTGAATTAAGTCTCATAAATATAAGCAAGTTTAATTTAGCATCACATTATTGCCGAAGTGTTTTTAAAAATGGTGGGGTATGCATTTACTCTAGAGTAGGACTGCAGTTCAAAGTGAAAACAGAATTGGACCATCCAAATATAGAAAAACATTTTGAATCATGTGCCATAGAGTTAAAAACTGAGGAGAAGAGTGAAAAACTGGTTGTCATTACAATATATAGATCTCCACTGGGTGCCAAAAACATATTCTTCATAAAAATAGAAGCAGCATTAAACACTTTTTACAGTAATAAAGTGAAATTATTTTTATGTGGAGATTTTAATATTAAACTGTTAATTGAAACTGATGAAAAAAGACAGCTTTTGAGTATACTCAGCAGCTTCCACATGAAACCACTCTTTACATATGCCACCAGAATAACAGAACTGTCATCTTCTCTTTTAGACAATATTTTCACAAATATGGAGAATGGTATCACTGAGCCACTAAACGTAAACTTAGGTCTTTCGGATCACAATACACTATTAACATACATAAATTACTCTATCCACAAGGCAGTAAAATATAAGTGGGGATACAAAAGGCACTTCTATACAGAAAAAGTGAATACTTTCATCCAGTTGTTAGCTAATAAAACCTGGGAAGATGTCTTTGCACGAACAACAACCGAGGAATCTTTCAATGCTTTTTCTAGTACATTCATGTCCGTATTTGAGATGTGTTTCCCAAAAAAGCTCACAACGATCAATGTCATGCCTAGGAACACAAGCCAGTGGATAACACCTGCTATTAGAGCATATAGTCAAACACTAAAACATATCAGTCAACTCAAAAAAGATAGCAGAAATGAACACTTCACAGATTATGTTAAGACATGCAAGAAAATTTACAGGAAGGTGATCAAAAAAGCCAAGACAATGTACAATGACAGTGTAATTGCTGGGTCAGCAAACAAATCGAAAGCTATATGGAATGTAGTAAAAAAAAGAAATAGGCTCAAGCAAAAATGTTAGAAATCCAGATGACTTTGTTTTAAAAGATGATCAAGGTGTACTAGTCAGAAATCTTACTTTAGCAAATTACATTAATGACTACTTCATAAATAGTCCAATCAATCTCAGTAAAAATTGTTCTAAGATTAGTAGAACATCAATCCCAGAAGAACAAAGTGTTAATTCATTATTGCTACCTCCCACGAACAAACTGGAAGTTAATCGAATAATAAAATCAATGAAGAACAAAATGTCCTCAGGGATTGACAAGATACCTTGCTCAGTCATGTTGAGATGTGCTAGTGTCATATCAGACCCACTCTCACACATCATAAACATATCATTTTCAGAAGGTGTCTTTCCACAACGATCAAAAATTGCAAAAGTAAATCATTGTATAAAAAGGGCAATATACATGAAGTAGGAAACTATAGATCAATAGCTTTATTATCGGTATTTTCAAAAGTAATAGAGACAGTCATGAAAAACAGAATTACAAATTACCTTGAGAAATTCAATCTATTGTCTGTAAACCAACATGGATTTCGCAAAGGAATGAGTACAGAGTCAGCCATCACCCAATTCCTTGAAAATATTGTAACGGGGCTAGATAAGAACAACAGTACAATAGGAATTAATTTGGACCTCTCAAAGGCATTTGATACTGTCCAACATGATATCCTGCGAGACAAATTAGAATATGTCGGTATACGAGGAGTAGCTAAAAAGTGGTTTCAGTCATATCTCCATAATAGGAAACAGGTAGTAGAAATTGCAACAACAAACAGTAAAAACCAAAGTATTGTTTACAGATCAGATATTCAGACTGTGCCAGGTGGGGTACCACAGGGGAGTGTTCTAGGACCTCTCCTATTTCTTCTTTACATAAATGATATCAAGATTCCACTAAATGGTACTCATATAACCCTGTTTGCAGATGACACAAACATTGTAGTAACTGACATAAACTGGGTATTGCCAATATCTGCAACCAGAGTTATAGAATATTTGCAAAATTGGTTTGAAGTGAACAAATTAACCATAAATATCTCTAAAACTAATTATATCCATTACAGGAAAGCAAAGTCACACTCTGATCTAGATCTCAGAATACAAAATAAAGAAATTGTGAGAGTTGCTACCACAAAATTCTTAGGTGTACATCTAGACGAAAATTTAGACTGGAAATCCCATATCCTGTATCTCTTGCATCAGTTAAGCTCTGCTTGCTGTGCTTTCGTGTTATTAGCTTTGTATTTAGTAGGGAATGTAGCAGAACTGTTTACTTTGCTTAAATACATTCTGCAATAACCTATGGCCTCGCCTTCTGGGGTCGTAGTAAGAAAAATCTCAAAACCATCTTCACTCTACAAAAACGAGGTGTTAGAATAATTACCAACAGTTCAAGGCTAACTCCTTCAAAGCAATTATTTAAACAGCTGAATAATCTACCCCTACCGTGACTCTATATTCAGAAAAGTATAATTAAGGTAAGAAGAAATATTAACAATTTCCAATCCAACTTGGATCTACATACTTACAACACAAGAAAGTGCAATGACATTCATATGAGAAGAGTTAACAAGACTTTGGTGCAGAAACAAACAAACATACAAGGAAGCAGATTGTATAACAAATTACTGGTAAAGATAAAAGAAATAAAAAAATTGTCTTCATTTAAAGAAGCAGTATTCAAATTTTTAATGACCAACTGCTATTATAGTGTAAAAGAATACCTGGAATAGCTTCATACTAAACAATTATATTTATGTACTCTGTGCCAATAGTAATTTTTATCTGACTGTTGCTGTGATCTAAATAAATAATATGTACAAAAGTGCTATAATAATATGTGTTATATCTAAATATCAACTGTGTATTCTATGTAAAAAGTCTTTCTCATATATCAATGTAAAAAATCAAAGTTGTACATGCTATTTCAATGTGGTCTGATGTTATGTAGTCTACTATGCACATCTGTATTTTGTATAGTATTGTTCACCCTATATGTGTGTATCCTCCCCCCATGAACCATGGACCTTGCCGTTGGTGGGGAGGCTTGCGTGCCTCAGCGATACAGATGGCCGTACCGTAGGTGCAACCACAACGGAGGGGTATCTGTTGAGAGGCTAGACAAACGTGTGGTTCCTGAAGAGGGGCAGCAGCCTTTTCAGTAGTTGCAGGGGCAACAGTCTGGATGATTGACTGATCTGGCCTTGCAACATTAACCAAAACGGCCTTGCTGTGCTGGTACTGCGAACGGCTGAAAGCAAGGGGAAACTACAGCCGTAATTTTTCCCGAGGACATGCAGCTTTACTGTATGATTAAATGATGATGGCATCCTCTTGGGTAAAATATTCCGGAGGTAAAATAGTCCCCCATTTGGATCTCCGGGCGGGGACTACTCAGGAGGATGTCGTTATCAGGAGAAAGAAAACTGGCATTCTACGGATCGGAGCGTGGAATGTCAGATCCCTTAATCGGGCAGGTAGGTTAGAAAATTTAAAAAGGGAAATGGATAGGTTAAAGTTAGATATAGTGGGAATTAGTGAGGTTCGGTGGCAGGAGGAACAAGACTTCTGGTCAGGTGACTACAGGGTTATAAACACAAAATCAAATAGGGGTAATGCACGAGTAGGTTTAATAATGAATAGGAAAATAGGAATGTGGGTAAGCTACTACAAACAGCATAGTGAACGCATTATTGTGGCCAAGATAGATACGAAGCCCACACCTACTACAGTAGTACAAGTTTATATGCCAACTAGCCCTGCAGATGATGAAGAAATTGAAGAAATGTACGATGAAATAAAAGAAGTTATTCAGATAGTGAAGGGAGACGAAAATTTAATAGTAATGGGTGACTGGAATTCGAGTGTAGGAAAAGGGAGAGAAGGAAACATAGTAGGTGAATATGGATTGGGGCTAAGAAATGAAAGAGGAAGCCGCCTAGTAGAATTTTGCACAGAGCACAACTTAATCATAGCTAACACTTGGTTTAAGAATCATGAAAGAAGGTTGTATACGTGGAAGAACCCTGGAGATACTAAAAGGTATCAGATAGATTATATAATGGTAAGACAGAGATTTAGGAACCAGGTTTTAAGTTGTAAGACATTTCCAGGGGCAGATGTGGACTCTGACCACAATCTATTGGTTATGACCTGTAGATTAAAACTGAAGAAACTGCAAAAATGTGATAAATTAAGGAGATGGGACCAGGATAAACTGAAAGAACCAGAGGTTGTACAGAGTTTCAGAGAGAGCATAAGGGAACAATTGACAGGAATAGGGGAAAGAAATACAGTAGAAGAAGAATGGGTAGCTCTGAGGGATGTAGTAGTGAAGGCAGCAGAGGATAAAGTAGGTACAAAGACGATGGCTGCTAGAAATCCTTGGGTAACAGAAGAAATATTGAATTTAATTGATGAAAGGAGAAAATATAAAAATGCAGTAAATGAAGCAGGCGAAAAGGAATACAAACGTCTCAAAAATGAGATCGACAGGAAGTGCAAAATGGCTAAACAGGGATGGCTAGAGGACAAATGTATGGATGTAGAAGCTTATCTCACTAGGGGTAAGATAGATACTGCTTACAGGAAAATTAAAGAGACCTTTGGAGAGAAGCGAACCACGTGTATGAATATCAAGAGCTCAGATGGCAGCCCAGTTCTAAGCAAAGAAGGGAAGGCAGAAAGGTGGAAGGAGTATATAGAAGGCTTATACAAGGGCGATGTACTTGAGGACAATATGATGGAAATGGAAGAGGATGTAGATGAAGACGAAATGGGAGATACGATACTGCGTGAAGAGTTTGACAGAGCACTGAAAGACCTGAGTCGAAACAAGGCCCCCGGAGTAGACAACATTCCATTAGAACTACTGACGGCCTTGGGAGAGCCAGTCATGACAAAACTCTACCAGCTGGTGAGCAAGATGTATGAGACAGGCGAAATACCCTCAGACTTCAAGAAGAATATAATAATTCCAATCCCAAAGAAAGCAGGTGCTGACAGATATGAAAATTACCGAACTATCAGCTTAATAAGCCACGGCTGCAAAATACTAACGCGAATTCTTTACAGACGAATGGAAAAACTGGTAGATGCAGACCTCGGGGAGGATCAGTTTGGATTCCGTCGAAATGTTGGAACACGTGACCTTACGACTTTTCTTAGAAGAAAGATTAAGAAAAGGCAAACCTATGTTTCTAGCATTTGTAGACTTAGAGAAAGCTTTTGACAATGTTGACTGGAATACTCTTTTTCAAATTCTAAAGGTGGCAGGGGTAAAATACAGGGAGCGAAAGGCTATTTATAATTTGTACAGAAACCAGATGGCAGTAATAAGAGTCGAGGGGCATGAAAGGGAAGCAGTGGTTGGGAAAGGAGTGAGACAGGGTTGTAGCCTCTCCCCGATGTTATTCAATCTGTATATTGAGCAAGCAGTAAAGGAAACAAAAGAAAAATTTGGAGTAGGTATTAAAATTCATGGAGACGAAGTAAAAACTTTGAGGTTCGCCGATGACATTGTAATTCTGTCAGAGACGGCAAAGGACTTGGAAGAGCAGTTGAACGGAATGGACAGTGTCTTGAAAGGAGGATATAAGATGAACATTAACAAAAGCAAAATGAGGATAATGGAATGTAGTCAAATTAAATCGGGTGATGCTGAGGGAATTAGATTAGGAAATGAGACACTTAAAGTAGTAAAGGAGTTTTGCTATTTGGGGAGCAAAATAACTGATGATGGTCGAAGTAGAGAGGATATAAAATGTAGACTGGCAATGGCAAGGAAAGCGTTTCTGAAGAAGAGAAATTTGTTAACATCGAATATAGATTTATGTATCAGGAAGTCATTTCTGAAAGTATTTGTTTGGAGTGTAGCCATGTATGGAAGTGAAACATGGACGATAACTAGTTTGGACAAGAAGAGAATAGAAGCTTTCGAAATGTGGTGCTACAGAAGAATACTGAAGATAAGGTGGATAGATCACGTAACTAATGAGGAGGTATTGAATAGGATTGGGGAGAAGAGAAGTTTGTGGCACAACTTGACTAGAAGAAGGGATCGGTTGATAGGACATGTTTTGAGGCATCAAGGGATCACAAATTTAGCATTGGAGGGCAGCGTGGAGGGTAAAAATCGTAGAGGGAGACCGAGAGATGAGTACACTAAGCAGATTCAGAAGGATGTAGGTTGCAGTAGGTACTGGGAGATGAAGCAGCTTGCACAGGATAGAGTAGCATGGAGAGCTGCATCAAACCAGTCTCAGGACTGAAGACAACAACAACAACATATGTGTGTATACATATACTATGTATTGTTTGACGAAATCCATGCAATGTTCTCTCTGGATGAATAAACTACTACTACTACTACTACTACTACTACTACTACTACTTGATATGATTTTAACTATTTTATATAAAATTTCACTTTTCTGGTTTTTTAGCTCCTGATGTTGACACACAGTGGCCTTACTCCGGTACAAGTGCAATATTCATGCAACTTAGTGTGAAGGTAAATATTTGTTAATAAAACGAAGTCTCAAATTTTCCTCTTCACTTTACTGCGTCTAAATAGTGAAGATGAGTATGAACTGCTGCACTGGGATAATAAGCTGAATTATGAAATAAAAGTAAACATTATTTTATTTGCACAAACAGTTAAAAATAATTCTTAAATGAAGATAAGTAAACATCATTCATGTATAAAAATATCATTGTTAAATATTTGGTTGGTATTCTTATATGCTTTCCTAGTAAGATACACTTTTTAAACATATATATTTCACTCATATTAACTTGGTGACATTGGAATAATAAGTAAAATTAAATAGAATACTTGATGGCAGTAGGTTTGATTACAAACAAATCACTCTACAATTTTCAGATTAAAACAGACAGATAGTTATAAAAAATATGTGTAATGAACCACAAAAATCCATAAAAATATACACAGAAGTGTCTCTGATACAGAGCAGAAAAAGACCTTATTGTATAAGAAAATACTGTAGCATTTGACATATTCACAATTCTATTTACTTCTTTTTAATGCAAAGTATTCTGTCATATGAAATACATACAATTTTCTTGAGCAAGAAACCTGAAATACTCTTTAAGGCACAGGGAACTGTGTATTCTGGCCCATCATACATATATTTATTTGTCATGTTCCTCAGGGTCTCAGTACCGATCTCCTGTATTCCTTTCTTTTGGCGGAGAAGGCTATGGAATCAATTACTTCCATGACAATACACAGTAACTAGCTATTATCAGAGTTACATTGGTAAAATTTCATTACCAACATCTAATGGTTATCCAAGATACTTAAACTAATATCTTTGTCTAGTGACAATTTCAAATAACAAAATGTAAAAGTAATATAGATACAAATTTAAAATTAGTATTTGAAAATATACTCTCTATTTCAATAAACATACTAAAAATTCATCTTTTAACTTAGCAAATTTTTACTGTGATTAGTTTGTACAGCTGTCTATCAATTACAAAGAAAAGTATGGCAGTGATTTAACTTAATTTTTTATTTAAGTCATAAGGAAAGTATGTTAAAGATCAGTCTTCAGCAAAGAATTAAATAAAATTCATAAATATTTTCCATTTTGTAAAAAAAACTTGGAAAACTTCATATATGTGGAAAAATCACCTGAATTTCTAAATCTGTATACATCTGGCTTAACAAAGCTATTACTTAACAAATTAAATTGTCTGTTTTAAATGTGAGGATCAAGTCAGGATTGCAGCAGTTGCCGTCAGGTAATGTAATTACCATAACCTAAATGATGTTTAGTAAATACAGTTACAGAATTTACATTATGAAAAAATCAATTTAAAAAAGTTAAAACTTTGAATGACAGAAATTTGAAAGGGTAGAAAAAGTGCAAAAACAATAGCGAACATTTGAAACAGTTAAATAAAGGTTTAAAGTTTTCAGAAAGATATGTTCTCTCTTTAGGCATAACTAATAAACAGGAGAGAGAAAAATTTTAAAAATTTTCAGAGAATAAAATGAGCTCTCTTAAGTAATTCATTATCAGATGTGTAAGTACTTAGCTTGACATTCATAGACAGGTATAATTAGCATCACAAGTTTGACATACCAGAATGTTTTTGAGAATGCTATAATGTTTGCCATGAAGCTGCCTTTCTTTTCATGAAACTGTTAGCAAAATCATTATGTATACATTTTAATTTTTCAACACTATAAAAAACTCTTTCATAATTAAAGGTTTGGCAGCTTCTGACTACTTTCTATGACTTCTCCTATCTTCTTCTGTTCCTCCCTAAAACTGTCAAAAAAGGAAATTTTATACTGAAAACTCAGGATATATATTTAACTGTTTTATGTTTCCTTCAGTGTTGCTCATACTTCCATCGCCAATGAGTGCCTATCTGGAAACAGACTATGGAATATGTCAATAGGTTTTAAGGAATGAACAAGGTCCAAAATTAATTCTCACTGATATAATCTATTGCACAACTTTTTTCATCAGTTCATCAACCAGATTATCACTGATATATCATTAGATCACTCATTAATCTAATTACTGGAATATTTGTATGTAAGAAATATGTAATATTTTACATTACTTTACAAAATGTCTAATCATTCTTGTTATTGTAGGGGATGTCTGTTAACAATTAGTAACAATTATTGATGTGCATCAGTAGCACAACAAAAATGTCCTGTGCTTACACTGTTGCATCCATTTTCTGCCAAATGCACACTGTTGACTAAATAAGAAAATATTTATAAGGAGCTCAATTCATCTCAAACCAAACATAATGTATGTGAAGTTCATGTGTAAATCTCTGTCAGCATCAGTTGTGTTACATGATGAAATTTAAAGATTAGTTTGGATGTCACTAATGCTTTTTGTGACTCAAGAGAATGATGGAGGGAATTGTCTGCTTGTATTATTTCACTGTATTAAACTACCAGGCAGTTTTGGACAAGATCTAGTGAAAAGATTGGATTAGCGATATTTTTCCAACACTCTGCAATTACTTTAAGATAACCTTTCTGAAGGAGAGTTTTGTTTCAAGATGTTCAATAACAATCCAGAATCGATACTGAATATAAAAAAATATGATAAAACATAAGCAAAACCTATTCAGATTGTAATTCACTAAGAAAGAAAATTATTCAATTTGATGGATAAAAAATCTACTCACCAAGTGGTGGGAGAACACAAACAGATTAGATTAGAGATTAGATTAATACTTGTTCGATAGATCATGAATACGACACTTTGTAATGATGTGGAACGTGTCAGGTTAATGAAAGATGTCTATACAAGATATTACATTACACAAAATATTGCATGACACTAATGCTTAAGTTAGTTTTTTTCCCTCCCTTAATTTATATCTAAAAATTCAGCCAATGAGTAGAAGGAGTTGTCATCTAGAAATCCTTTTAATTTATTTTTAAATGTTGGTTGACTATCTGTCAGGCTTTTGATGCTGTTTGGTAGGTGACCAAAGACTTTTGTGGCAGCATAATTTACCCCCTTCTGTGCCAAAGTCAGATTTAACCCTGCATAGTGAAGATCATCCTTTCTCCTGGTATTATAGCTATGCACACTGCTATTACTTTTGAACTGGGCTGGATTATTAACAACAAATTTCATAAGTGAATATATATACTGTGAGGATCCCTAGATCCTTAAATAGATGTCTGCAAGATGACAGTCGGTGGGCTCCAGCAATTATTCTGATTACACGTTTTTGAGCAATGAATACTTTTCTACTCAACGATGAATTACCCCAGAATATGATACCATACGAAAGCAGTGAATGAAAGTAGGCATAGTAAGCTAATTTACTGAGATTCTTATCACCAAAATTTGCAATAACCCTAATAGCATACGTAGCCGAACTCAGACGTTTCAGCAGACCATCAATGTGTTGCTTCCAGTTTAACCTCTCATCAATGGACACACCAAAAAATTTTGAAAATTCTACCTTAGCTACAGACTTCTGTTCAAAGTCTATATTTATTACTGGAGTTGTGCCATTTACTGTACGGAACTGTATATACTGTGTTTCATCAAAATTTAAAGAGAGTCCGTTTGCTGAGAACCACTTAATAATTTTGTGAAAAACATCATTTACCATTACATCACTTAGTTCTTGGTTTTGGATGTTATTACTATACTTGTATCATCAGCAAAAAGAACTAACTGTGCATCCTCATCAATATGGAATGGTAAGTCATTAATGTATATCAAGAACAGTAAAGGACCTAAGACCAAACCCTGTGGGACCCCGTGCTTGATAGCCCCCCCAGTTTGAGGAATCAGCTGTTGTATTAACATTACATGAACCACTTATTTCAACTTTCTGCATTCTTCCAGTTAAGTATGAATTAAACCATTTGTGCACTGCCCCCCTCAAACCATAATGATTTAGCTTATCTAAAAGAATTCCATGATTTACACAGTCAAAGGCCTTTGAGAGATCACAAAAAATACCAATGGGTGATGTCCAGTTATTCAGAGCATTTAATATTTGATCAGTGAAAGCATATATAGCATTTTCTGTTGAAAAGCCTTTCTGAAAACCAAACTTACATTTTGTTAGTACTTTATTTTTACATATATGGGAGGCTACTCTTGAATACATTACTTTCTCAAAAATTTTTGATAGAGCTGTCAGAAGAGAGATTGGGCAATAGTTGTTGACATCCGACGTATCCCCCTTTTTATGCAATGGTTTTACAATGGCATATTTCAGTCTATCGGGGAAAACACCCTGCTCCAAAGAGGTATTACATATGTGGCTGAGAATCCTACTTATCTTTGGGGAACAAGCTTTAAGTATCTTGCTGGAAATGCCACTGTTGTGATTGGCAAGCTTTTGGAGCCAGTGGCTCCTTCTTCAGGCAGAATGGTTGAAGGGGAAGGAAGAGGGGTGAAAAAAGGGAGTGGAGAAATCTAGGAAAAGGGGTGGATTTCGGGAAAGACTTATTGTATGGGATGAGAATGAAAGACTGGTTGCTGGGGACTGCATTGGATCAGATTTGAAATCCTGAGAACTTAAAGGAGGAAGACAGGGTAATTTGCAAGACAGAGATTACTACTAAAACATCGTGCATGAGATGATAAGAGTGAAAAGATAAGTGTATTGTACAGAACAGAGGTGGGAGGAGAGTGGTGAAAAATAGACAGGAAAGACAATGAAAGATGTAGAAAACTAAAATGGAGTGAAGCAAAGAGTAGTTACAGTGAAGAAAAGCCATTGTTAATCTAGTCCTCACTGATTGCTAGATATACAGCTTTGGCCACATTAAAGCTACCAACAAACAACAGTATTTACATTTTGTCAGTTGCCATCCTTTCCATGTCAAACATTCCCTCCCATACAGCCTTGGCATCCAAGGCAAACGTATTTGTTTGGATGCAGACTCTTTACAGCAATATACTACTGTTCTCACCTCAGCCTTCACTCACATATTTACCCCACCATCCTAGTTAAAAAGCAAATTTACTGGGTCATCACATCCAATCCTGGTACTGCTGATCCTTCCACAAAACAGCTTCAGAGCATTCCATTGGTGACTCAGTATTATTCTGGTCTGGAATGTGTTAATCAGCTACTTCAACAGGCCCGTGTCTTCCTAAAATCATGACCTGAAACGAGATCCATTCTGTCTGAAATTATTCCCACCACACCTAGAATAGCTTTCCATTGCCCTTCCAGTCTCTGCAGTATTCTTTCAGACCCTACGCTCCTTCTGCATCCATCTCCCTACCCTAAGGCCCCCACCCCTGTGATCATCCCCACCGCACCTGCAAAATGACACATGTCATATACCAGCTATTATGTAAACACTGTTGAGCCTTCTACATCAGCATGACTAGCACCAAATTATTTATTAGGATGAATGGGCATAGGCAGAGGGTTTATACTGGCCACTTGCAATATCCTGTTGCAGAGCATGCTCTACAACATGACATTCGTGACCTCAATGCCTGTTTCACCACACATGCCATCTGGATTCTTCATCCAGACACCAGTTTCTCAGAACTCCAAAGGTGTGAACTAGCACTACAACATGTCCTTGGTTCTTGCCACCCACCTGGCCTTAATTTATGTTAATTTTGTGCGTCTCGGCTTTTCTTCACTGTACTACTCTTTGTTTCACTCCGCTTTAGTTTTCTACATCTTTCATTGTCTTTCCCATCTCTTTTTCAATGACCCCTCCCACCTCTTTTACATACAATGCACTTAGCTTTTCGCTCTTATTAACTCATCCACAATGTTTTAGTAGTAATCTCTGTCTTGCATATTACCCTGTCTTCCACCTTTAAGCTCTTTGGATTTTAAATCTCATATGGCTCAGTCTCCAACAAACAGTCTTTCCTTCTCATCCTGTGCAGTAAGTCTCCCCTAATGCAAGGTTCTGCATGACTTTCCTGAAATCTATCCGTTTTCATAGACTTCTCCAGTCCTTTTCCTTCACCCTTCTTCCTTCCCCTTCAACCATTCTGTCTGAAGAAGGAGCTGCTGGCTTCAAAAGCTTGCCAGTGTCAACAGTCTTTCATGTGTATGTCCTGCCGTGACTTGGTGAGTTGATTTTTTATCTGTCCAATCAAATAATTTTATCAACAAAGAAAGAAACATCTTATGCAGTAATGAACAAAAGAGAGATTAAAGCTATTATCTATCTCTCACACATAACTGTTTTAAATTTATTTTTTACTTCATAAATAGTCACAGTTTCCTAACAACCATCCAAAATTAATGAAACAAGCTTATGTTTAATGTAAAAATCAGATCCACCCAGAAAATTTTATGAAAATTGTAGGTAGCAGGTATAATCATCAGATATTATCAACCTCAATAGAAAGTGTAATAATCACTTTGACAGAGGACTTATGGCCAGTTGTGAATGAAAGCCAAACAACATGCATGCACAGAGTGATTGGAAGAAACTGTGGAAAACCTGCCTTTATGGCTGAAAGGGATTTAAATTCCATAATTTCTCAGTAATTAATGATAGTGCTCACATCAAAGAGGTAACTAAATATTACAAAATGCATTGCTTTCTTTGTTGATTGTTGTTCATGATAGGTGTACACCCATAATATTTCATTATAACAGAAGAAAATGTTTAAACATCATATGGACGTGTGTACCTGAGGGAAAGATAACGAAAGGTTTTTTCTTTAAGGGGATCGTGAAACCTGCTTGTATGCCTTCTTTATCATGAAGACATACCATATACAGAACAAAGCTTATATACAACTGTATTCACACTGTTCCACCTAATTAGTGAATCATACTGTATTGTGACTATCATAAGTCTTGTGTACTTTGGGCCATCATTGCTACAACCATCAGCTGTAGCATTCAGTCAGTCAAAACACAAATGCAAGTGAGAGCATATTGAGCTGATTGGAATTAAATGCTTGAAACATGTAAACTTGGGATGAATTTTATCAATGGTAAAGGAAAAAATGAAAGGGCATGTTTCCAGAGAACTTTTCAATTTTCAAATATCTGTGATGTATGTATGCAGACGGAAGTCATGAATGAAAATTTTTTACTGACATCGGTATTCAAACCTGGGTTTTCTGTTCACTAGGCAGATGTGGTAACCACTATGTCATCCTGGCACAACCGCAAAGACTACCCTAGCACACCTCCCTCATGAATCCAAATTCCCATTCATGCCTCAACCCACTTGGTATTCTCGCTGAACTCAAACAGCAATTCAGAGGCTCTCCATCTGTACTGCTCAGCATCACATGAAAGGGGAGATTCTCTCTGAAACCCAGAAATAGATACTTTAATAAAATGGAACTGTATGCTTTCAGAGACTGTTTCAAGTCTCAAACATCAATGTCTTCCATCTGCATATGTGCACCAAAGTTGTCTGAGATTAAAGCACTTATACCTGGATTTCAGGCAGGATCCCCTGTTACATTTGATGGTGAGGTGCTATTCCAATATAGCTGGATAGCCTTTGCAAAGATTTGAGATTAGGGTGAATATCAAATGGTGTGAGGTTTGAATGGGAATTTGGATTGGGGAGACAGGCACGTTAGGGCAGTCTGTGCAGTTAAACAAAGCCACTGTGCCAGGGTGGCATAGCAGTTAACTTATTTACCAAGTGAGCAAGAGACCAGGCTCAAATCCTGGCCTTCATAAGATGTTCATTTGTTACTTCAATCTGCGTACATGGATTGTAAATGAAGAAGTAACTAAACAATTATGAACTGAAGTGTAACTGCACTTATTACATTTTAAACTGTCTGGACTTCTCCTGAAATTATTTACCCTATTTCTCATTTCAACACCTTTTCTTGTTAATCAGGTAGATCCTTCAACTGACACATCAAATATAATCAAGAATTCCACAGTGGATACAAAATCAACATATTAAAGCAGCATTTTATAATCTGAAGTAATGTTACTTCAAGTGTAGAACTCGAAAGGAGAACACAACAAAAAAATTACTTGGAGATTTAAATTTATGTCTGATAATTTCTAAAAATGATGAATGGTATGTAGGTGTCGATGTAGTAATTCAGTACTGAATTGAGCTCCCATATTTAGTGCTTGGTTTCATTTTCTTTCTTTTTATCTGAATATATCACAATATCAGTTTCTATAAAACATTCAAAGAGAGAGAGATAGGTATAAAAATTGAAGAAAAGTGAAAAAGAAGAAATTTGAGGGTATATAGACATATTCCATGAACTTTTAACTGAAATATGTAATTTAGTACAACACGGTTTGTTTTTTGTTCTTTTCCAGAGGACAAAGCCTTTTGTTGTCTTTTTTGCTGAGTTTGTTATTAAGCCCTCAGATGTTCTTCTTCACTATCTTAAAATAAAATCATCTTTTCTCATTGGTGATTATGACAAAAATCAGTGCACATGTTATGTAAACTGTGATCTTAATTATAAGAACTTTATCATTGTTTGTTTAACTCATAGAAATTTACCCACTGAAACCTGTTGCCAGTGAATCCAGAAAAACAGCCTTGATTGGAAAGGAATTACTAGTTACCAAAATGGTTCAAATGGCTCTGGGCACTATGCAACTTAACTTCTGAGGTCATCAGTCCTCTAGAACTTAGAACTATGTAAACCTAACTAACCTAAGGACACCACACACATCCATGCCCGAGACAGGATTCGAACCTGCCACCATAGCGGTCGTGTGATTCCAGACTGTAGTGTCTAGAACCGCTCGGCCACTCTGACCAGCACTAGTTACCAAATATTGCATGCATTTTTATAATTGCGCTATTCAGGCAAACATGTGAAAAATGTTTAGATGCAAATATGATGTATCCATCTACATCTATGGCATCTAAATAGTTGGCAACTTGGAATAAAAATATGCAAGTGCTTCTGTTGTGGAATATTTGTAAGGATAAACATAGCATGCTGCAGATTGACACACATAGTCCAAAATAGATGTTTTAGTAGTACACCATAACTTCCAAGAAAAGGACTGATAGGAAACTACAAACTCAAGAACTTTAGGTTGTAAAATCATTTTGAAGCAGCTGCAGTCCACTTAAAGGCATGCATCTTGTATATGGAATGCTTGTATATAATTCTACAAAAGTTTTTATTCCTGTCACTGTGAGGGTGATTTTTAAAGAACATTATTTACTAGTTTGTCAGTCCCACTGCTTATCACATTGGTTGTTTTAAATTCTTGGCCTGGAGAGCTGATGAGGTCCTCTATTATGGAGAAGTACATAATCAGGTTATGAATTCCTCGATGCCATTGAGAACTCAAGATTGGTGACATGTGATATGATTCCAACATGTTCATATAAAAACCAATAATGTTTTTCTGAAGGTACCCACATGAAGAACACAAGTTTCAAAAAATAAACGCTACTACTTGTGTGCAAATATGAACTATCATTTTCATGCATGTAACTTGAATCAAGATCTTTCATGGAAACTATAACTAATATTCTTTGGTAAATCTGAGAAATAAAGGCTCATGTTGTAACATGATGCAGGACTGAAATCTATCCTCCATGTGTCAATCTAATGCCTTAACATAGGTTCAGAGCAGCTTTATTGAAAAGCCCTAATACATTTGTGGTTTTTGTTAGAAAACAGGGCCTGTTCATTCACAATGTCTCTGGGACTGGCAAACACACTAGAAGCTTCATTTATAGCCTAAACAAGGGCAGCAGGCAATTGTTTTGCTGGAGGCATAACTGCTTGCAAAAGAAGGCTTAAAAAATTTGCCAGTTGCAGTTTTTTCATTCAAGCAATAACCCACAGGCACTTGAAAATGAGGAACTGTCTAATTTCTTCTATATTCAAGCACAAGGCAATTTCAAACATAATATGTAAGCTCAGCATCCAAAGACAATTCTGCAGAATTTTATCATTTGTAGAGAATTTATGCATATTGATTTAATAGCAAAATAACCCACAGACTCAAACAAGAAACAATGACACTGCCATCTTTATTTGTCAGCAATAATGTGCTACATTTAAAATATATAAAAATGTTTGAAGTATCTGAAGATATGTAATGGAATACGGAACAAAGGAAGGAAAAACAAATTGTTTTCACATGCTTTATTTATGATTGTTTAAAATTTTTAAGCAATATTGTGTTCCATCATGCTCTAACAACAGCTAAAACTCTTTTCAAACTAATGATGGGAAATGAAGCATATTTTGAAGAGAGAGGCAATTTAAATCAAAGGTTATATTGTAAATGATACTGAGTAATGTACAAAACAGTTCTTTCTCTACATGAATTTGTTTCATATCAGTATTTCTAGGGCCACATGCACTTGATAACCTTCTGATTAATCAAGAGATGAAAAAAATATTACAAGCACATAAAATGAATATAAAAGACAGTCTTCTTTTCTTTCTCTTATTGTTTCACAGAATTACTGAACAAACTGAGCATTGATGTAAGTATTACAGCTTAGTACAAATTCACATAATAATTTTTGCACTGTCATTGGTTTTATAGCATTGGTTTCATAGTACTCTGGAACTACAATATTTGATATGAAGAAGGAAACAATGAAAATCTGTTATCACTAGGAAAATTGTATGTAAGTTAATGAAGTGAAACAAAGGAAAGTCATCTGTGGTGAATATCCATGTAAAAATAGACATTCAAATTTGTGCAAATGAGCAAAAAGAGATAATAAGTTAACTGTTTAAACTTGATACAGAAGTGGAAGAAAAAATATAAAAAATCTGAAAAACCTAAAGTTCATTGAGGGGAAAAAGCCTGCACAAGTGAAAAAATGGCATACCTAATGACAATCATCCATTTTGTCCATATAAGGAGACAGATGGGTTGTTCATCATAATATTGCAGTCCCTCATAAAACAGAATTAAGACCTCTTCTCAACACCCAAAAGCGCATCAGTAATGTACAGCATAGTATCAGTATAAGTACATCACAGATGAAACTGGTCACTGTAAAACTAAAACAAGTGATTGTCATCAAGTATAATAAAAAGGAAAAGAAAGGGCTGTTTTTCAGTCATGGTCATCATCAAGTCAACAGTTACACCATTTTTTACAAAGCAGTGAGAAATCACAATAATGTGCAGAGAGGTGAAACAGAAGTAGATGACAGTGAATAGTGTCTTACAAACATGGGTAGGGTTTAGTTAAGATAAATGAGAAATTGTCAGGATATTGCAACTGTGTAAATAAGTGGCAGGAGTAGAAAGCAAATTGAGAAAGGGAGACGTTTTTCATGGGAAACAAACACGTGAGCATGTATAGAGACAATCATACATCTTCAGTGAAAAGGAGGTGGTAAGAAACAAGAGGGTTTGCTTTACGATTTAAAAGAAAAAAATCATCTCTGTGAATCAATAAAAGATCTGTCATAAAAGATGTTAAAAATGATTGAAAAGCAACTTTTTGCATTATATGACAAGCTTTGAATATTAAATGAAAGCAATGGTACAGAAATTAGTATTGCAAGATAGGAAACATTGATCCAGACCTCTCGCTTGGTACTATGATACACTTGTGTGTAATGGTGTATGATTTAGGCTGACCAAGATCACTACCATCATCATTTTGATGTATTTGGAAATTCGCAGTGCACATGTACCTGTAATAACCTAATTTCTAAATTTAACACAGTTTGTTCTTGAAATTCTTGTGGTAGACATTCTAATATTTCAGGAGACATAACTGATCCTTGCAACTGATTGCATAAATTTTCCACATTGACTAGAACATTTGTTAGAAACTCCAGAAATTTTATTCAGATTCCCTCTTCATATACAGTCTATACTCATAAATATTTGAGAAAAACAACATAAGTAGAAACTAAGACTGCTATAATATATGAGGCTTAGAGAAAGAAGCAGAAAAGTCAGGACACAAGATAATAGTATATAGTATATAGCTGTATATATTATTTCATGTTAGTGGGTAAAAGAGAAATGGAAACAAAGTAAACTTAATATGGAGATCCTGTGGTATGAAGAATATAGAACCTACTATCAAATTTACCAGGCAGCCAATTTTCATGTTAATAAAATAATAATAGTTATGACAGTAAGGAAGCCAGCAACCTGGCAAAACGGTGTGTACAAAATCATATACAAAGAAACTTGATATTGCAATAAAAATGTTGAATAACAGATTAAGCCAGAATACAGATGAACAAAAAACCAGTGCATTGAATAAGATTATAGTAGCAAAGCAGAAAAACAGTTGTAGAGGATAATGTGTGGAAGAACAACACTATGAATTTGATTAATACAGAACAGTGAGCTATATAGAACTGATTGTATCAAAGTAAAGGTTCACTAGAGAAAACTTTGTGTGTGTTTGTCACCAGTACTAAAAATTTCACTTTCTGAAAATTGCAATCAGTTCTGTCTCATAAACTAATATATAATTCATTATGACCTAGTTCTGACAAAAATAGTATATAATAAAAGTTATGAAGAATAAAATAAGAAGGTAATATCTGTTCAACTTCCAGATTTGTTCAGATTTGTTTCCTTAACATGTACACATTAAAGATTAACAGTAGAATAGAATGTAACAGACTGAAATAAAATAGCTCTGTCTTCTCAAAAGCTTTGTTAAAGAATAGTTTTAAATGTTTACTTCAGCTCAGTTTCTCAATTTTTCTGTAAAGGAGGGGGAAAAAGTTCACTGTCAAAATACAGTGACTATTTTTGCTCTCTTTCTATAATTCATAACTTCAAATGGAACTGCTATTTATCACAACAGTTTTGACTTTTGTTTGAGTGACAGTAGTTAAATGTCTTGAATTCAAAGTATAGATCTCATTTTTAACTTTCACAATTATTATTTAATAATCATTAACAGAAATGAACCTGGAGTGACAGTTATGAAAATTAAAATGAAATTTTTTGAACATTATTCTGGTGCTACATGAGATCCTGAAGTTTCGTGAAGGCACAGTGAATCAGACAAAGAAAAGAATTGTAACAACAAATAAAAGTATGGTAGAAGTGTCAAGTGAGGACAAGTGAGGAAAGGATAATAGTGTAAATGGAAAACGTTCTCATACAGACAGAAAGAATGAAGTATGCAAATAAGACTACAGTGAGAAAATGAAATGAGCTAAATAAAGAAGGTAAGCAATGTGTAAAACAACTGACAGAAACAACATGACAGAAGAAAAGTTGGGAAAAAGTATGCAAGACTGCAAAGATGTGTAGGATATGGAGGAATATTGTAAAAAAGAGAAAATATTGAATATGTGAAGAAATTCTGTAGCACTAGAATAAACAGAAGAAAAATGGAAAGAAGGAGGAAAAAAACAACAGACTAGATAAAAAAGAAAAGAAAACAATGAGGGGCACAAAAAGTGAACCGCAGAACTATCACCAGAAAGAATGATTAAAAACTAAGAAAGTTCAGAAATGTGGCCAGAGATGCAGTCCAATCTAGCTGGCACTGCATAACTCTGCTGACACTATTACAAAAACATCAGAGACAGACTGACAGAGAGAGAGAGAGAGAGAGAGAGAGAGAGAGAGAGAGAGAGAGAGAGAGAGAGAGAGAGAATAAAAACAGTAGCAGGTGAGGGCGAAGGATGTTAGAAAGTATAAAGGAATAAGTGTCAAGATAAATGATAAGTATTTACAGTGACATTAAGAAAGGAGAATATCAAATGGAAAGACCGGAGTAATGGAAGGAGCTGATGTAATACCCTAAATACACTTTAAATGATTGGACATATAGAACTAATTAAGATGAGAACAAAGATATATGGAGAATATAGAGAGAAAAATCAACATAAACATAGGAAAGACAATAATAAAAGAAAGACTAAAGGCTTTGGAAAGATCTTATGCTGGAAGATGGAAAGGAATAATTGTAACAGAACAGGAAATTAAAGGGGCATGGAGAGTACAAACTAATACCATAGGACATTCCAGAAAATGAAAACCAATAAATGTGGAAATTATAAAGGGATGTAACATTGGAGACAAGAGGAGCAGGTAAGGAAAATTGATAGGAGAAAATAAAGATGACATGTCTAATGAAGATTTGTAAATAAGGTAATATTGGATGTGAAAGATATGTCTAAAAGAAGGGTAAAGTGTGTATAAAGCACAATAGTGTGAATTATTTATAAATTAGCCCATTTAGTGAGATGCTGCACAGGTAACACACATGCTTTCAGATAGTAAGTCAAATGACGTATTTGACAAGAGAAAAATGAGTAAAAATTAAAAATAAATCTGTCAAAATAGGGACACTATGAAACAAGCAAAGTAATAGCTAAACAACAGAAAATCCAGTACAGAATAACAACAGTATGGAAAGGACAGATTGCTACTCACCACACAGAGGAGGCATTGAGCTACAGGTAGGCACAATAAAGAATAAAGCAGTTGGACCTCAGCACCCAGAGATGGCAGTGGCCATGTGTGTATGTGAGTTGTGTTTGTGTGACTGCATGTGTTTTTTCTAGATCCGATGAAGGATTTAGTCTGATAGCTGAATATCTAGCCTTCTGTTACATTGAGGCTGTCAGCAACTCATTGGCTCTATGTGGTGAGTTAAGTTATAAATAAACAAAGTAAGAAAAAAAGGAGTAGTTTGAAATAGACAATAGTAGAGTACATAAACCAAAGCTGAAAAGCTAAAGAAGCAATATAAAAAGTAACATTTGAGAATACAGAAAAATATTTGTACAGAGAAATGAGATATAATGAAAAAATTGAATAATAGTGAAAGCAAAGTGATCTGTAGGACAACAGGAGTGGCGTATTTATTAAATGTGGAACGGCGCAACAAGTGTTGATTAAACTTACTGTCAGCTGACACTTCACACCTTGGAAGTTCCTCAAAACAGGTCTTTCAGCATCATATAAGAACTGTCCGATTTTGGTAGTGTGCCGTGATGGAAAGTCAGTTCACTTTCTGTTTTTGAGTAGTGCAATATACATACATAACCCACCAAGAGGAACAGCCAGCAGCCCATTGAACTGTCTTCAGCCACAGTGGAAAAACCACATTCTGTCTGTGTTAGCAGTTCTTTCACCATTTCCTGAACCTTAACCTTAACAAAGTTGCAGCTGATGACTGAGAAGGCAAGTCTGTAGTGTCACACAACATATGGCAAACAACAAGTAGTTTCAACAGATACTTGTGAAGAGCCCCATTGAAATATTTTAAAGCAAAGAATTTGTAAAAAAAAAAATGGATTAAAACCAAACAAATATAAATAAAGAAAGGGGGAAAGAACACTTTATGTGTGATTAATAAAGAGAGATTAGTGATCAAGCTTAAAACAGAGTAAAAACATCAGGAAAATGATACTTGGATTATGGAATAAAATTGAAAGTATATCTGTAGAAAATAAAACTGATACCAGAGATAAGGACACAAGATTTGAGATGAATGTGGAAACTTGTGATGCTTTTGTATGAGAGATATACAGAAAGGAGCTAAAGAGAATGGCAATACTAAGAAGCTAAGTTAATGTCTCAAAAATAAATAGCAGACACATAAAGCTGTAGATACAAGCAGTAGACTCCTCATTCTTTCATTCAGACATTTAAATCATTCGAAGAATACAGTTATGTATGGGGAATGAGAGTTAATGAAACTTAAGAGAAAAGGGAACAGCAGAGTTTTAGCAACTAAAATTGATTAAAATGTTATAATATGTAACATTTAATTTAAATTCTAATAGCAAATTCAGAAGAAAATGCTGCTAAAATGATGGTTTTGTTTATTTGTATCATTATATCAATATTTCATTGATAAATGATAAACATAATTTGTGAGTGGAATGCAGAGAAAACCTCGCTTATACAAATATTTTGAAAAGGTAATATATGAAAAAAAAAAGAAAAGGGGGAATAAAGTATGAAGATAACATATGTGAAATTAATAGAGTTCTTTATAGTATGATATTATACGTGGGAAGAAGGAGATAGAATTATGGATATGAGAGCATATACACAATGAAAAATGATTAAAAGTAAAATATTTGAGAAAAGCAAACAATAGTTTAGCACTTATCACTAAAAACAAATAAAAAGGAAAAATTTAGTAGCATAAATAAAGAAAAATACAGTAAAAATAGAACATGTAGAATCAGAGAAATTATTAAATGACAGTGACAGAAATAATGGACAATTAACAGAAAATAGGACCTCAGATAAATAATGGAGCTAAATCTGAAAGGGTAGCAGAAGAGGAAAAGGGGAAAAAGAAACTGAAATGCATAGAAAAGGAGAAATAAAATATTTTGGGAAAGAGAAATAATGATTTCTTACAGGGGCAAATAAAATACAATTGGCATGTAATTGGGAACAAAGAGATCATTTCCTCATAGTCTATTTTTAAATGGAAAGTAATGATACATGCATTTCTGTTATATTCCTCATTTCATCTTGTAGAGTAAAGAGTTAGGAAACAATATGCACCTTCAAGCAATTGTATTGTCGTAATATGCCAATCTATTAGAGAATGACTTTAATATTCCTTGAGAAATTGCAATTTACAGCAAATAATACTTACTTTTCTTGTAATGAAAAGAGCTAGGTAAGGATAGAAGGTAGAAGAAGTTTCTTAAAAGGAGTACAGAATAAAAATGCAATATGATACAAAGAAAACTGATAAAAACAATGAAGAATGGACAAGAAATAACACTATGTTTCATAGAGACATATGTGCCAAAACTATTAAATTGAATGAAACAGAAGAGAGTATGTCATGGATTATTAAATGAAAGAGAGAGAAAAATGTAACTAGAAAAGAAAACTGCAAATATGGAAACTTGATTGATATATATGAAGTTGAAACATATTTGAAGAACAGTCTCAGAGAAAAGAGTGAGTTATACTGTGGATGGCAGCAGACGAGACAAAACACTTGAAAATTTTAAAATTTTTCCAAATCTGTGCAGAACTTGAGAAATCATAATGGTGGAAAAAAGTAAAGGAGATATAGAATGAAAAATATAACAGATACATAAAAATAATTGCAGATAACTTGAAGTTAGTAAGAGATGAAAGAAATACTTAAAAAATGAAAGAGAGACTGCGGTAATTAAGACAACTTGATTGTATAAAGGAAGATAGAATTACAAGGGGACAGCATGCTTAACAAGGGAAGAAGATAAGACAGTAAAATTTGAGTACCTGATGCTAGCAATTAAATGATTGCAAGCATGAATGGAAGAGTTGGGAAGGTGTGACAAGAATGTAGCAATTATCATCAAATGGAAAATAAGAGGAAAAATAAAAATAGAATAAATAATATTTTTATATTAAAGAAAAATCAGTATGATCTGCTTTTTGCAACATGCTTAGAGAATTATAAATATAAGACTGGTAGAAAAATTCTAAATTATAAAAGAATGTTGAATACAAGAGCAATAAACAATGGAAGACAAAATTTTACATTTAATGATGACAAAGTGTCCTGTGCATGATTTTCAAAGAGTATTTTGCAGATGGGTGTACATTCACTTTAGAAGTTGTATGCATTTTCTAGTAAATCAAGATGAAACATAGAATAACATTTGTTCAAAACCAGTAAAAAAAGAAAGAAGAAACATACCACAGAGACATGGTCTGCCAGACAATATGAAATAAAAAGAAATGATAGTGTCTGCAAACTTTGCTTTTCTTCTTTGCATTAGAACACAGTAATTCAACAGTAGTACCCTAAAATAATTTATCTGCATCAGTAAAGTCAGTATTTGTACTTGCCGTTATTTGGACCTGTGTAATAAGGCACATTTCCAATCTATTGCTCTTGAATACTTCCTACCCTCAAAGGATGCACTTTGTTGATTGTACTTATGAACTAAAATACAAATCTGTGATGCTGTGTGTCATTGTTCATAAACATGAGAAAAAAAAAAAAAAATAAACAGAATTTCAATTGAGATAGTGAGTGGACAGCACAATAGTTATACAAGTATATGATCATCAAGATTGACAGCCAAATACACCAAGTTACAGAAATCATGATACACAGTTAGAAAAGAAAATCATAGTGTGTAGAGAAAGTAAAGTGTGAAGTCAGCAATCTAGCAAGCTGCAGAATATGCAGTAAGATGTAAATAACTGCACTATGACATGCAGACCAGATGTGATCTGTACAGAATACAAATTAAAAAACAACAGATGTGGCACATGAAAAGAGGCTTAAATACTTTGCTCTACAATATGGGAAAAACATAACAAGCTACAGGTAACACAATTTTAATGTGTAAAAGAATAATGCTTGTAACTGGAGCAGAAGGAAAGTTGCTATCAGGAAAAAAAAGATGTAGACACATATCTACTGAGCAAAATCATAGCACAAGAAGGCACTATATGGACAAAACCAAGTAAAGGACACTGAAAACAGTAGGAACAGTAAATATAAGAACAACAACTGTTCAAGCATATCCTGTGCATGAAGAAAGGGGAGAGAAAGGACCAAAAATAAGAGAATACTGACGTGATGAAAGCACCACTAGTAGTGGAGAATCCAGAAGAAGGGAAGGAGAACAGAAAAATTAGAAATAATGTGTAGCACCTAACCACAAAATGGTAAATACAACAAACATAAGCAACTATTAAAATAAGGAACCCAGTAACACACAAAAGTGAGAAAATGAAGACGAGATGAAGTCGGGAAGGATTAAGGGTCATTTCAGTTAAGAATAAATAATAAAAATGAGCAGAAAAAGTTGAAACTATGAAAAAGAATATAAATAGAATAAAACTGTGACCTATCTCAAAGAAAAAAGTTTATTGACTAATAATCGACTAATAACCAACTTGGAGTCAGAAAGTATCGTTCTTGTGAAACACAACTAGTTTTTTATTCTGACAAAGTGATGAGTGCTATTGAAAGGGGACCTGCAATTGATTCCATGTTTCTAGATCTCCAGAAGGTTTTTGGCACTGTTCTTCACAAGTGACTTCTAATCAGATTGTGAGACTGGATTTGAGGTTTTCTGTCAGAAAGATCACAGTTAGTAGTAATTGACTGCAAGTCATCAAATGGAACAGAAGTAACATCTGGCATTCTTCACAAGTGACTTCTAATCAGATTGTGTGACTGGATTTGAGGTTTTCTGTCAGAAAGATCACAGTTAGTAGTAATTGACTGCAAGTCATCAAATGGAACAGAAGTAACATCTGGCATTCTTCACAAGTGACTTCTAATCAGATTGTGTGACTGGATTTGAGGTTTTCTGTCAGAAAGATCACAGTTAGTAGTAATTGACTGCAAGTCATCAAATGGAACAGAAGTAACATCTGGCATTCCCTAAGGAAGTGTTCCAGGCCTTCTGTTATTCCTGATCTTCATAAATGATTCAGGAGACAATATCAGCAGCCCTTTTAGATTGTTTACAGGTGATGCTGTCATTGAGCATATTGTAGAGTCATCAGATGATAAAAACCAATTGCAAAATGGTTTAGACAGTTTACCTGTATGGTGCAAACAAAGACAATTGACTCTAAATTGTGAAAAGTGTGAAGTTGTCCACATGAAAAGAAATCTGCTAAATTTTGGATACAATAATAAATCAACATATCTAAAGGCTGTAAATCCAACCAACTCCTTAGAGATTACAGTTGTGAATAAATTAAACTGGAGTGACATAAGTAATGTTGTGGGAAAAAGAAAACCAAACACTGTGATTTATTGGCATGACACTTAGGAGACGCAACAGGTCTACTAGAGTGCTTACACTATGCTTATCTGCTTTTTTTTCTGGAGAATTTTGCAATGTAGGATTCACTTGAGGTAGGATTGACAGGGGACACTGAAAAAGTTCTAAGAAGGTGTCTCATTTTGTATCATCATGAAGTAGAGGAGGGAGTGCAACAGACATGATGCATGATTTTGGTTGGGAATCATTAAAGCAAAGGTATCTTCATTGTGGCAGGGTCTTCTCATGAAAGATCAGTCCCAACTTCCTCCTCAGAGGATGAAAATATTTTTTGGTGCCCACCTACATAGTGAGAAATGTTCATCATAATGAAATAAGAGAAATCAGAGATTGCACAGAAAGCTTAAATTGTTCATTTTTTCTTTGCACTGTTCAAGAGTGGAACACTATAGAAATAGCTCAAAGGTGGTTCGATGAACACACTGCCAGGCACTTAATTGGGAATTGCAGAGTAATCATGTAGATGTAGACAAGATGAAGTGGGTGAATGTTGAAGCAAGAAACAAGCAATTATGAAGGAATGCATATTTTCTATTGCACAGAAGAAGTTAAGCAGTAGACAGCAGAATAGGAACACGTAAAAAACAAGAGTGAACTCATGTGAGAGTCTTGTGAAATAGAAAGGGGAAGATAAATTTTGAAAAGAAAAAGAAAAGCAACAATGTAACCAAAGATTAAGCAATAAACTAATTGTATTAGTGAAATTGAACATGGATTATGAGATAAAAAGAGATGTTCAATTCAGAGACAGAGTTTTGGAAAAAAAGTAAAAAAAGGATCATCCATGACTGTATTTTGTTGAGTACAAAGAAAAAAAATGTGAGTTTTATAGCCAGATATAAAATCATATGGATCAAAGAGAAAAACTAAAAGAAAAAAAAGAGAAGAGAGAATAAAATATTTGTAAAACAGACCACTACAGGAGACAGAATTGTAACCAGAAAGGCAGTAAGAAAATGCACGAAGGCACTGTTATTGCATAATAAAGTTTAAGGTGAAGAACCAAGAAGTACAGGAGACAGAGTACAGATAGTGATTAAATTGTACACTATGAGTGATAGTAAGTAGTTGTTGCAATTTTTTTAGTTTATGATTAGGACTACTTGCAGTTAAAACCATCATTATATTTATTGCTATCAATACAATGTTAACAAAAACATGTTTGAATAAATTACATGACATGCTTCAAACGTCAGTCTCGTTTCACGTATGGACATGAACTATGTAATTGGCAGGAATATGAGGATAAAATGCATGGAAAAAATAAAACAACACAGAAAGTAGAAAAGAAATTAGAAACTTCCTGAAAAAAGAGAGAGAACACAGAACAATTCAAACCACTTGAAAGAATAAAGACATATCGCACAATAAAATTTGAGTAACTATAGTTCATGGGAAAGAAGAGATCAGCGGCCATGGTGTAGCTTCTATTTTATAAGAGAGAACAGAGATTAGAAAAAAAATACATTAGAAGCTAGACAGCAGACTGAAGAGTAAAGAACAACATACAAAATAAAGTTAAAAATAATATAGTAAGTGATCGGAACAGTGAGGAATAGAGGGAATTATACATTTCTGAGATCTGAAAGGCACAAAATGAGTGTGAGAGATGAATAGCAGATAAGAAAGGATGGGATAGAACACGGAAGAGAGGGAAATAAGAACCATAAAATTTTCAAATGTGTGTGAAATCTTATGGGACTTAACTGCTAAGGTCATCGGTCCCTAAGCTTACACACTACTTAACCTAAATTATCCTAAGGACAAACACACACATCCATGCCTGAGGGGGGACTCAAACCTCCAGCGGGACCATCCACACAGTCCATGACTGCAGCGCCTTAGACCGCTCGGAAGAACCATCAGTGAAGAGAAATCAATGAATAAGTTTCTCAGGTAGCAGATACTCACTGGTGGTAGAAAATAGAAAAGTAAATAAAACTAATTTTATGATTGGTAAACAGAACGTTATTGATGAGTATAATACCACAAAAAGAACACAAGACATATTGGTAAATGAAATAATGCACAAGAGGTGGAAAGGTAAGGAAATGAAGAGAAGGGGAAGAATAGAAAAGGACTATTATAAGTTGAAATGGTAGGAAATTGAAAGGGTGTAAGAAAATATGGAGTTCATCATAAAATAAAATAAATGAAATAAATAAAAGTAATGTAGACTAATAGACAGTAAGAAAAAGGGAGGTGAAAAGACTAAAGCATGAAAGAGGGTGTTTCGTGAGAAGAATGATTCAAAGAAAAATGTTTGAAAATGAAAGAAATAAACAAGTCAGTGGTGAATAGATTATAGAATCAAGAAATAATGATGCAATAAATTGTAACAAATCTAGAAAGCAGAGACAAAGATACATGGAAAGGGAATTATAGAGATGAGAGACAATAATACAGATACAAGCACTATAGAAGAGAAACTTATATTGAGCAGATGAAATTATGAAACACTGTAGAAAAAATAATTGTAAAAATAAAGAATTATGCAGAGTAGGAAGAGCAGAAAAGGCAAGAAACTACACGAAACCTTAAAGAGCACAAATCCCTATCTGCAAAAGATGAAGCAAACAGGTGAGATGACAGATCTAGGAAAATTTGTGTACTGTAGAGATTGTGACAGGCAGCATATTTGAGAGTAAAATAAAGATCACACAGGAAAATAATGAGAGAGAGTAGACAAGAAAGCAAATGTGTGCTAAATTAATTGGTGAAGATAGTGTGGAAATAAAACATACCACTTCTATAAGTTGCAATTAGGGTCGGGAGATAAAGCTCAGTGAACTGGAAAAACAGTTTGGTAACAGAAAACAGAAAGTTTAGAAGATAATAAATACTGCAAGGGTGGCAGAAGTACAGGAAATACAATACACAGTCAACATTAAAGTAATAAATGTACATAGATATGGAGTGGTTAGTGTATAATGTACCAAAGGAAAGAAGATGTGCAGGATAAAAGATGTCAAAACATGAAGACATGTGCCACATCATAACTTACAAACCACACATGCATTTGTGAATATGTAGAATGCAAAAAAATCAAAGAGCAAATAAGGTTAATGTTGTCTCAATATGAGAACAGAATCAGCATAATAGTTCAAACGACAGAAACATTAAGAATGGACAGGTAAGTGTAGAGTATAAAGTGCTACCTGACAGAAAGCTGAGTAGAAAGCACAAAGAAAATAAATCATAGCAATAAAGGAGAAAGGTTTGGACAGAAGAGGAAGTGTAGAAAAACCAATACTATAAACTGTATAAATAACTGTAGAGGATTGACAATAGGCTAAAGAATGGGGAGTCCAGGAGTTGATATCACCTAAAAGACAAGGAAAATAGCAGATTAGTACCCATATTTGACACATGAATGGAAAGAATGAAAGGAATGGAAGAAAATAACACAAAAATTAACAAAGGAATGGAATGCAAGTCAGTTCTAGTCTAAAACAAATGCAACAATTATGACAAAGAATAAATAAAATGAGACTGAAATTTATCTAGTAGGAATGATGCAAAAATAAAAGCACATCATGGAAAAAATTTTTTAAAGTACAGAAAAAGTAGAAATTATTCAGAACAATTGAATATAGGAAGTCTCTTGTGAAGAAGAGCTGAGGGAGTGTGTTTCACCTCTTAGACAAGGAATATTACTAGGACAATCTGTTTGCCAATTACAGAGCAAGCAGCACTTGTGATGGGGATGAGACCTTTCCAGGAGGAATGCTAAAACTGCCATGCATAGCAACTAAGAATCAATTTCCTACCAACTAGCATGGTGAAGCATTCAGTGACTTATGTAGATTACTTTTATGTGCCTTTCTTATGTTAATTATCAATTTCTATACTTAGTCCACTGTAGTGGAAAATAAATACTTCTTGTCCATGTCTGTGCACTGCAGTGTCACTGATTTAAGAGGCACACTATGGAATGATGAGTACTTCCTTGTGAAGTAGCCTATAGACACTCCTTGTGTTGCAGTAGATAAGATGGATAGGGCTCACCTGATCACCCTTCAGTTTGCAGACAAATTATATGTAGAAAAGTGTAAAATTTTTGAAAGAAAGAAGAAAGGTTCACATTGCAGACTGCAGGCAGACAAATGAACAAATAGCAGTACTGAGTAAAATAAAAATGGTATAAACTTGGCTGTACCCATAGCACTACAACAGACAAAATTCAGCCATATATGCAGTTTCTAGATAGGCTGAGAAACTAAAATAGGTCAGCAGATAGAGAAGTTACTGAACATTTTACAGGCACTTATGGAACAAGGAGGACTGTATCATGAATATGAGAGGTTAAGAAGACAACAGTCTCTTGCAGCTGAAGCCACATCAAGAGCAACAGCAGCAGTAGTGCTTGATGGTAGTGTCAGTTGGGTAGGGGTAAGAAGGAGGCTGGGGCAGGGAGGAGCAGGGATAGCAGGATAGGGATGGGGGACACTGAAGTGCTGCTGGGGAGTGTTCAGGTACGAGGTGGAGAGAGTGTAGGGCAGCTAGGTGAAGTTGGGAAGTTAGACGGTGGACAGGGGAGAGGTTTTGGTGGTGGTGGGGGGGGGGGGGGGGATAGTGGTAAAGAAGAGAAGTAAAAGGATGGAGTGCTTTGGTGGAATGAGGGCTGTATAGTGCTGGAATGGGAACAGGGAAGGTGCTGGGTGGGTGAGGACAATAACTAACAAAGGTTGAGGCCAGGAGGGTTACGGGAACATCAGACATATTGCAGGGAGAGTCCCCACCTTTGTAATTCAGAAAAAGTGATGTTGGTGGGAGGGATCTATATGGCACAGGCTGTGAACTGTCACTGAAATGAAGGATGTTGTGTTGGGCACCATGCCCAGCAACAGGGTGGTCCACTTGTTTCTTGGCCACAGTTTGCCGGTGGCCATTCATGCGGACAAACAGCTTGTTGGTTGTCATGCCCCACATACAATGCAGGACAGTGGTTACAACTTAGCTTGTAAATCACATGAATGATTTCACATGTAGCCCTGCCTTTGATGGGGAAGGTGATACTTGTGACTGGGATGGAGTAGGTGGTGGTAGGAGGATGTATGGGACAGGTCTTGCATCTAAGTCTATTACAAGGATACGAGCCATGAGGTAAGGGGTTGGGAGCAGGGGTTGTGAAGCGATGGACAATTATATTGTGTGGGTTGAGTGGATGGCAGAATACTACTGTGGAAGGATAGTGGACAGGACAGTTCCCATTTCAGGGCATGATGAGAGGCGGTCAAAACCCTGATGGAGACTGTAATTCAGAGATTGAGGAAAATGACTATTGCTCAGAAGAGAGAAAATCATGGATAAAAGAACAACAGACACACTAATTTAGGTAGCAAACAAACTGGTTAGGATACCACGTGAAAGACAACAGAACAGTATACAGTAATGAATGAATAGAATGAAAATGATGTTTACATGAACTGTATATAAAATAATGTGATTAGATCAGTGAAGCTCAGAATGCTAGAAATAGAAGGAAGAATGTGCATCAGTAATTAAGTGTGGGCAATGTATGGCTCAGACAGAAGTAACTGGTAGTGTTACGATCCAAGATGAAAAAGAGAATAGAAAATACCTTGAAATCATAAGGCCAGATGAGAAAGAAAAAAAGAAGGTGAAAAAGATGAAATGGAAAGATAACAATAAATGTGAAGAACACATAAAATTATAGAATTATGGCAGAAGACTAAATAGTGCTTAAGTTGTAAGAAAAGAGGAAAGTATAGAGCTGAAAAGAGGAGGAAGGTAAGACCAAAGGTAAAAGGACAAGAAGAAGCCAAAGTTGCTATACTAGGTAACAGTACATTAAAAGATGATTCAGTACAGCACATAGAAGCAAATAGAAAGGCTGTAAAAGTGCAAAAGAAAAACAAGTGCTCAGAAGAAATGAAAGGGTGAAGGGTAATATTGTCTAAAGAAGGGAGAATATTGCAGATTGGTAAAGGCCAAGAGGGAAGTTAACATAATTTAGCATGAAAGGGAAAAACAAAAACTATGCTTAAGATACATATGAATCCAGGCTACTTGTAGTCAGTTAATGGTATTAAAACACAAAGTTTATGCAAAACTACACAATACACCAAGAAACACTTATCAGCAAAAACATAAAGAGGTAATACAGTTATACATGGACTGATCCTTGTTCAAAAAGTGTTGTAATGTGGATAGCATCTAGAATCACAAGTGAAGTATATGGAGGATTAAAAATGTAAAAAAACTTTGAAAAACAGTAAAACACAAGAATTAAATAGACAGGAAGAAATGAAGGGAAAAAATGTAACACTGAGAAAGTCAGGAGGAGGTAATAAGTATCATAACCCACTTGGAGAATAAAGACAAAAGAGAAAAAGTTAAATACCTTTAAGTCTATGAGAATCAATAGCAGATGAGAGAGGTGAGGGCAGGTGAAAGAACCTGTGGAGAAACAGATGTGTCTAAAAGAATAATTGTGGATAATACATAAACTGATATGGAAAGACAGTGCACTGTGCTACACTTGCAGTTATAGATTAAGCATGACTTTCAGGGTTAAGTCAAACTAGTGTTCTTCTTTTACTTCTCAGTACTAAGTCAGGGAGACATTCAAGTGTACATTGGGACTTAATATACACAGTCAGTTTCCTGTTGGGGTTCCCAGCAAGTTCTTGGAGGCTCAATCAAGTGCTAAGTACATGGAGAATACTTAAATGAAATATTATTGCTTGTGTAGAGTATGCTGTCTGTCGCTGTGAGATATTTTATCCATTTTTGCTTTGCAAAAGACAGGCTCAATTTTTTTTGACAGAAGCACCGTTAGTTTGAAACTGAACATGAGCTCAGGGTGAAAGTGAAGGAATGTGATGCACCCAATCTTAATCTAAACATTAATCAGTCATC
This sequence comes from Schistocerca gregaria, assembly GCF_023897955.1. Lineage (NCBI taxonomy): Eukaryota > Metazoa > Arthropoda > Insecta > Orthoptera > Acrididae > Schistocerca > Schistocerca gregaria. Next base: position 435,278,469 of record NC_064921.1, read on the forward strand.
AGAATAGTGCAATTTCAGTGGAGTAATGTAGGGTACCATGTTTATTTACTTATATCTCATTTCCTGACACTTTATCACAACAAAATGTACAAATAGTAACATTATTTGGAGGTCAATGTGGTGCATCACTTGCACTACATATAGGCAAGTGTAAAAATGAAAACCAGCAAATACAGCATTTGGAAATGCACAGAGCCTATGACATCATGGAGCATCACTGTTTCATCATCTGAGTTCATAAATGTCTTGCACTGAAGAACATTAAATATCTCAAGTTGAAAACTGAAAACATGAAGAACATTGAGCATGCAGTCAAGTTAATATAAGACAAACATCGTTTCAGTACTGTTTGTGGAGATAAAGTGTAGGGAAATGTGATGTTGGTCGCTAAATGTACTACCTATAGATTTTAGCTTGGAGTTAGCTTTTGATGTTACTTAGTAGTTGTTTATGACAAGGAAAGAAGATAAAGTGGGCAAGATTTTTAAAGAGCTTTGGCACCATAGTTCTGATTGGTAAATGTCATAGTCTTACCCAATATGAAAACCCTGAGTGAATGTGATATAGGCCATATAGTTTATCAGAACATAATCATTTGAAGTCAGAGACAAACTTTGGGCATGCAGGAGAAACAAAGATTGCCGATAGAAACTAAAGGTAAAATAGCAGTAACAAAGATATGCTAATTATATAAGATGGTAAGTGAGGATTAAAATAAGTTCACAAGCACAAGAAATCAGAAAGAAAGCAAGATGGGACACAGAAACAAATGTTTTATAGAAGAGAGCACAGGTATTGTGAAAGGAAAGGTTGGATTAGAGTGAATTTTGGAAAATGAAACAGACACGAATCAAGGTGCATCAAATGAGTCAGAATTATAGAGAAAAGTAAAAAGGGCAGTTAAGGGTTATGAAAAAAGAGTAAAAAAATGAGTGTGCCTGTGGAGAACATGCAAGGTAATGGGAAATACAAAATAGAGGGATTGCATGGAAACATACATATGATAAACACAGTAATAATTGTCAAAGAACTTAAGGTACAGAAAATCAGGTGGAAGATAACATGTGCCATTGCTTCACTTATGAAATAACAAGTAAATCTGATGATAGGGAAATCAAGAAAAAGTACAAGGCAATTAATATTTGACAGTGAAGTCAAAACGATAGGAAAATAAATAAAAAAACAAGATAATAGTTCTAGGAAGAATATTTACCAATTGCTTCACAGATAATGCATCATGTGCATTGTTAGGAAATAAAGACAGCACATAGAGAAAACAGAAGCAGAAGAATTAAATAATATGAGAATTATGAAAGAAATTGATAATGAACTGTGATGGCTATTAAAGAAAATAAAAAAAGTGACAACATAAAGATCATATTGTAGGAGGGATATGGCAAATTACAGTAAGTTACCAAATGAAACAAGACACATGAAGAGACACACATTAGATTGTACTAAACTGATAGTCTATATTGAGAGGAATGAATGACTGAATGAAAAATAATAACATACTGTTTGTTGAAATTTATCAGGGAGTACAAAACATGCAAGAGAGATTGAACATAATAGAACAGAAAACAAAAGGTCATTCATTACTTTTTAAAATTAAGTACCAGACCAGGACTCAAACTCAGAATGCTGACTTTCATGGCCTGTATCCTTTCAGTTTAGCCAGTTGAATATGCCTCAAAAGTTGTGTCACACTTTCAGTAGGTGAGTAACTCTTTTCTGTGAATAAAATGTTGCAATAAAAAGTGGTGCACAATAGCACAGGTAAAGCAGAACGTACAATATTTCTGGGAGCATAATTTTTGAAGGTGATGTTCTCTTCAATAAAATTTTCTCAATTGAAGTATAGATTTATGTTTGACAATTCAGAAACTAGTTCCATACTTTGACCTACCATTATTCAATCATTTAGGAAATTGCTGTAAACAGGATGTGTACCATCCACTTTTATTGGAGCAGCAGCATTCTTAGCATGCATGGAAGTGGACGCTCAGTGTTGAGGGCCCATGGAGAGAGGCACTCAGCAGCTTAGTTTTCAAAAGAGTACAGTACAACTGACATTTGGCTGAAATCAGTCAATTTGGTTGATGTAACATAGTGATGTGTAACATATCCCACAGTCTAAGTTAGGTTGTAAGGTGATGAACTGGTTTTGAGTTGTCAAAGCAAATGAATATGAATGCCAAATAAAGGTTGTGGCAACACCATATTTAATTAATCAGTTTCAGCTAAACACCAGTTGTCCATACTCATTTGGTTGCTCATCAAAAGAGAAGGAAGTGCTGTTAATTTGTAACTTTTGGAAACATTATCATCATCACTGGTAGGTTATGCAAAATCCTTGACTTCTCCCTGAGGTCGTCCTGATGGAATACTATATAAATAAATAAATAAATAAATAACCCATTCAGTATCAATAAAGATTCACCTGCTGTTGTTGTTGTTGATGATGATGATGATGATGATGATGATGAATATGACTGAAAGCTTAATTTCTTACTGAAACCTGATACAGCAAGAAAACTAATAAAACTTTTTCCACAAAGTGTTGCTGTTCACAGTGGAGCAGCCAAAAACGTTAACCAGTACAGTACCCAGAGTCTGAGAAACCCAAACAGTATATAAGCAGTAAAAAAACTAGTGATACACTGTTATGGTAACGAAATAGGCCACTGAAGAAGTGGTGCAAAAATAAATAATCAAAGGAAGAAAACAAAATATGAAGTTTGCTGCTCAATCATGAGAGAACAAAGAAAGATACATGAATGTGAAGGTGTGGAGAAGATTCATAACATGAGGAAAAGATGTATTGCTGGAAATAAATAGAATGAGAGAGTGTGTGTTATAAAGCACATAAGGTAGAAATAAAAGAAATGATATCAGTGACACAAAGGAGACTAGAAAAAGAAGAGATACTGATAACTGAAGTAGATGGTAAACAAGGCACAAAATAACAGTAAAGGCTGTAGCATGAAATATGACAGTTGAATGCTGTTGCTACTGTTGAGACTGTTGAAGGGTACACTGGAAAGAGAATAATGATAATGGAAAAGATCATAGTGCACACAAATTAGAAAAAAGAGAATGGATATTATGCAGATGCAAAGGAGAGATGTAAGACAAAATAAAAAAATAAAAATAAATGAGACAGACAAACATAGGAGGAGGGTGGATGTAGAAGAGATAAAAAGAGGTGTGTGTGTGTGTGTGTGTGTGTGTGTGTGTGTGTGTGTGTGTGAGAGAGAGAGAGAGAGAGAGAGAGAGAGAGAGAGAGAGAGCGAGAGAGAGAGAGAGTGTGAGCAAGTGAGTGGAGACATAATGACAAAGAGATAAAAAATGTTGCAAACCAAATAGGAGAACGAGAGAGAGAGAGAGAAAGAGAGAGAGAGAGAGAGAGAGAGAGAGAGAGAGAGAGAGAGAGAGATAGAGAGAGTGTGTGAGTGAGTGAGTGAGTGGAGACATAATGACAAAGAGGTAAAAAACATGGCAAACCAAATAGGAGAACAAGGAACAGCAGAAAGCAAATAAGAACACACACACACACACACACACACACACACACACACACACACACACACACACACACACATATCATTTTAAGACTGATACATCATGCCAAACAGAAAAAAAAAACATAGTGCCAGAATAACAGATCACACAAATCCATGGGCAAATTCCCAAAATTGAATTATTTATTTAACTGAAACAATTAAAAGAAATCATAGCTAAATGAGAAGCTACAGGGAACAATAAAATACAATTGGTATACAGCAACAGAACATACAATGGTAGGGAAGTACTGTGTAAAGAGTAGCCAAGAGCATAACATGTAGATACATAGGAGAGGATACAACAGAAAGAAATTTATAGTTACATGTGAGGGTGGTAGATAATATAAAGGCACACAGTAAGTGATTACAGAAGATTAGACATTTAATTATATGCAATGAAACGAACTATAAATGAGGAAATGGCACTCCAGAAAATAAACACTAACTTATGTGACAGAACCAGCAGTGATATATTAGGCAAGGAGAAAATAACTAAAACAACTCAGAGTTCACAACATTCAGGGCAATATGAATAAAAAAATTAGATAACTCAGAACTGAAATCAAGGAACAAGGTAGAAAATTGGAAAAGGACAATCTAGAAAGTGTAGAAGGTTGAAGAAGGAAGTGACGATTAAAGGGAGAAGTCTACAGCAGATAACAGCAGGTAGTATCACTCATTGACAGTGGAAATCACAAAAATGTGGGACAGTTGAACTGTAGTTAGAATTAGAATTTGTAGCACAGGGAGAGAAGTCAACAAATTAAGACAACAACATGAAATAGGTTTCAGTTAGTACTGGACTGAATGTACACAAGTAAAGTAGAAGATAAGGCAAAGGCACAGGAAAAAAAAATTGGAGCAGAAATGGGAATTTATATAAACAAGATAGTTGTTATAATTTAGATAATGTGTGAGAAGATATAAAATAGTGGATTGATAAAAATAAATGTTCATTTGTATCTCAACAACATAGTCCAATGTTAAGAAAAAAAGATAGAATACATATGAGAACCAGTGATTTATTTGATTCCAGAGCACTAAAAAGCATGACAACATGAAAAATAAGGGAGAGTGTTCATAAACATGGAATAAACATAACTGGAGCTGGAGATAGTGCTTTTGTCTGGTAAGTGGAAGTACAGTTCAGTGCATTTTAGCTAGTGAAAAGTCAAGTAACGGAAAGTTCATTGTAGATCAAAAGATGAAAGCCACACACACACACACACACACACACACACACACACACACACACACACACACACACACAGCTGCACAGGTAGGTGTGTGCATTATGCATATGTTCGCACAATCTAGATTATTAATGGTTTTGTCCTTAAGTTAGAAAAGTTTGCTCTCTATTTTCTGTTCCTGTCAATTACTCCAGACTTCCACTATTCACTAAACTCATAAACTATTTACATTCTGCTAAAATGTTATTTATCACATTTAAATTTAAAGATGGAAGTGCAGGTCATTCAGTGAAAGAGAAAACTTTCTGTTTTTGAATGCAGTAAGTAAGAATTTTCAGGCAAGGAAAGCAATGTAGACCTCTGTATTTTTATAATATAGATCCTGTTAAATAACATCAACTGGGCAGAAGAATAAAATGAACAGATGAAAGAATAGAATACCAAGAGTACAAACCAAGGTAGACAGCATTGGACATACAGTAAATGGGAAACTATGGAAGACACAGTAATGGATGGTAAGAGACCAATAAGAAATTACTGGTGGCTCCTGGGAAAGTATAGGAAGTATGAAAGAAATGGTAGAATGTACAGCTGTGGAATTAAAAACAGGAGTTTTAAACAAGTAGAAATATGTAGTGAATACTGACTTCAACAGATAATGCAAGTAAACACAGCAGTTTCTAACAGATATATAAAGAATATTTAATTCTATTAAACATAAGCAAACGATCTGGCAATGCAAGACTGATAAGCTAATCAAACAGAAGAATAAGATGCAAGACAATAATAGGTACAGGAGAAAGTATATAAAGAGTGACACACAGATAGGGAACTAAGAAAACATCAAAGTAATGGATGTTATGCAAATATAGGATAGAAGATATATATGAAAAATGAGCCATAAAAGGAGGAAAAGATAATGCATAATGCATGGTATTATGAAGTTCACATAAATGGTAACCAGCATATGAGACAAGGTGATGGAGAGAAAACTCAAAAGTTAGTTAATTAGCAACTAGCAGAATACAAAACACAGCATGACAGAAAGCATAACAGATATGTATACATCAGTTATACTGAACACAGTGTGACATAATTCAGAATGTGTACTGTATTAAAGTTTACTGAAGGCAAAAGGCAAAAACTATTAGTGATGACCTACACTAAATATGTAGCTGAAGAAGTTGGCGAGAAAAGAAGTGGAGTGGGGAAGAAGAGGTAGTGTGCATAGGAAGAAAAAGAGAAAGAGAAACAGGAAACACAAGAATAAATGTGTATAATGAGCAAAAGTAAAAATAAGAAAGAAAAGAAAAGTGGTAGTAGTAGTAGTAGTAGTAGTACAAGTAGATAAAGAAGAAGAAGAAAAGAAATAGAAAGAATGAGACAAAGAAAAGAATGAACATAAGAATGCTTGAAAAAGAAAGGAAGAATGCAGGAAGACTACACAAAACTTGAAAGAAATAATGCACAAAGGAAGACAAAAAGAAGAAATTAAAAGGAAGAGAGAGAAAAGGAGAAAGGAAGGAAAGAATTGAGAAAGAACAAACAAGTTAGAAGGATAGAGAAAAACAAAGAAAGTAGTAGGTACAATGAAAGAAATAAAGTAAATTCTAAGCATGAAGAAAAGAAGACAGAAAAAAGGCTCATAGCAAAAGAGGATGGAACCAAGCAGCTCCAAAAAAAGCAAAATGGAAAGACAAAAAGAAGAAGCAGTAGAAGAATATGAATTAGTCATGGGTATGTAAGAGAAGACAAGATAAATTGAGAGTTTGCAAGCAAAAAAGAAAAGTAAGAAATCAAGTGACATATGTAACTAAGGTGATAAAGATAAGAACAGAAATTAAAAGACAGAAAAAAGGACGTGGGGAAGAATGCAAAGTGTTCACAAGTATGAAACAGTGGACAAAAACAAAGAAAAGGGGGTGGTCAAAGATGTGAGAATTAGAGATGAAACAGATATTGGGAGAAAAAGAAGACTGAAGAGGAAGGTAAAAAAGGAAAAAAAGAATGAATAAAACATGAAAGAAATTTAGAGGGAACTAGAGAACCAATGAAAATAAAAGAGATTAAAACGAAGAAACTGTCATAAAGAACAAATACTGAAAACATTAGGAATATGTTGTAGGTGCTCATAAGATTGTTTTTTTGAATGAAATCTCAGTTATACAATAGTTTGGATGGACCAATAAATAAAGATGGGGAAAAATCGCGGTCTGGAATGAGTTAGGTGCACAAAAATTTGAAGGTCAACAGAGTATGCAATCTTGAAAGAAGAGAGATTCACATCTGTAGATATCATGAAAGGTAAATGTACATGAGTATATAAGATTTTACTTGCAAATACAACACAAGATAAATAAATGCAGAACAAATTATAGAACATGGAAGGATTAAGAGAATACAACATCCAGAGCATATCATGATAGAAAAAGTTTAACATGCCAAGGAATGCAATGGTATTGAGGAAATGTTTTAATATTTTCCACATAGTAAAGAACAGTCTTGGAAAGTACACCATATACAGTGCAGGACATGCAGTAGATGGGTCAGTGTACAATGTTAATTGAGAAATCAGAATCTCAGGGGCTGAAGTAAGTAAGTTGGCAGAAGATAAGCAGAAATTGAATGAGGTATAGTAATCCAAGAAATGTTTGCTGTTAGGTCTTCAATCAGATAATGGGAAGATGATAGAAGTGATTAGAATGTTGCGAGGAATGCAACAAGTACAAAAAGTTCAACAATTAACAAGAGAAAGTAAAACAAAATAAATAAATAAATGATGATGGAAAGTAAATGTTAGTAAAAGAAAGTACGACAAAGTGGAAAGAGTATCAAATCAACTTGGCACAAAAAGGGGTAAAAGAGACAGTGAAATGGACAATAGTGTAATAACTCTAAAATATAACATAATAATAATAATAATAATAATAATAATAATTTCATTTAGCTCATTGGCTGTGTGAAAGTCTTTCAACTGGACATCACTTCAGCGATTTGTGTGACCCTAAATCTACTCCAGATATCTAGCTGGTGAAAGAGGACCTGCTGTTTAACATTGGATCTAAACTATGTGTCGTTTCTGGTGACTCCTGATATCATTTAGAGGTGAAGGTTAGGCTAAAAAGTAGACTGAATAATTCAAGTTCCAACTGGAACTCCATCCCATGACCTCTTGGTTTTCAGTAACACTTTACCACTATACCACCAGACTGACTAGAAATCTAGGCAGCAGATAGTGAGAAAAACTGATATATTAAGTAACACGCTGAAGTCAGTGTAGTTGGAGATAGATAAGACAGAACAGGATACAGCTGAGAACAAATCACTTGTCATAGAGAAATATATAACTTTTCAGCTATTCAGATTATATTGCTAGCAGAAACTGAGAATGCTCATTTTACAGAAAAGACAAAATGACAGAAGGTACAGTTATGTCAAATAAAGATAAGCAAGGACAGTACCACACATAGACTGTGGGATAATTGAGAAGAAAGCAATCAGAATAATGGCAAGACCAGAGAGCAGAACTCATTGCAAATCTTTGATCTCTAAGTATAAGATTTTTACCATAATTAATTTATGTATTCTATAGACTGTTAATTAAGTACACAATGAACTACCAAATTTAAGTATAACAAATCAAAGACATGATTAAAATACAAGAATTAGTACTAATCTGCTCCTACCACAAAATAGACTAGCAAACATAAATAATAGTCATACCTACATGGCAATCAAAATATATGACAAATCATGTGAACAAATCACAAGCATGGAAATCAAATCATGTAAGGAAAAACTGCACAGCTAATTGCTACCTAACCCATTTCATTCTTTATAAGAATTTTTATAAATGCCAAATAAAATACTGCAAATAATGTAAAAATGTATTTTGTAACATTAATAAGTAAATGTACTGATGAAGGCTATTGCATGTACAAATGCTGAATGACTATGAAAGAATCTGAATCTGAATAGCAACAGACAAGAAATACAAAGTGACCAATGGATAACTGAACAGAACATTCATTACAGAGGGGAGATATCACAACTAAAACTTTAGAACAAGTTTTTGCCTGTAAAAAAGTAAGGTGTACATAGGATAACAGAACATTAAGAGCAGAAATACAAATACTTAGCAAGTGAAGAAGTGAGAAATTAAGAAAAGCACAGAACACATAATAATATACAGAAAAGTGCTTGCCAATGTATTTTGCACAAGTACTATTAATCTTCTAAAATATCAGAAGTTGTGTGATAGAATAGAGTCATAAAAATAGGGAAAAAGGATGTGATAAAATATTTTTAAAATGCATGATATTATCCAATACATAACTCCTTACTTTGCTCACAGGTAATAATGCACATGCAAGAGTAAATAAGAGTATTACTAACACTTGTGAGAGCTTTTAGGTAAAGGATCATACTATTGGAGTGAGTAGAAGAGAGCAAAACAGCCATACACAATTTTTGTAGAGCACAAAAGATAGAGAGAGCATGTAAAGGTAGAATATCAGCTTTATAAATAAGAAAAAGGAAGAAGAACAGAATACAGAACCAACACAAATATGTATGCAACTGAACTGTCACAGATGCTTTACAAGTGTTATTAATGCAGAAAGACACTGGCTGTTACAAGTACATAGGTGTTACAGGACAAATTAAACAGCATGTGACAAAAATAGAGAGAAAGAGTTGAGGAACATAATGCTAATCACTACTGGAGGCAAATAGAAGATAAACACGGAAGAAAGTAATAAAAAAGTTAAAATACAATTATGAAGTTGAAAAACTAGTAAACAGGTAGAAGATGGAAAGAACAGCTGTTTATATGGTGAAAAGACAGGGAGAAGAATACAATAAGCTATGGTAATAGTAGAGGTTGGAGATAGAAACAGAATAAAGGTGTGAAGGAAAAGATGCTAACTTGGGAGAAGAGATGAGAAGACGTAAGAAGATTCTGTCAGAAGATGAGCATTCTCAAGGAACTAAAACAATGAGTATGTTGAAAACAAGAGCACTGAGTAACACAGAAAAATTGTTGTCTTGACATGGAGACAGACAGTGTAGTGAAAAGGAAGAGAAGAGGAAACAAGAAAAAATAAGTCTGCTGAGAGACAAGGATATGATCAAAGGAATGTTAAAAATGAAGATTATACATGTCAAACAAGAACACAGAAATTGCTGGTAATGATGCAATGGAATCATGATATATACACAGACGTTAGTTAAGGGAAAAAATAAGGAGAGGCAATACAGGAAGAGGAGAATCTATTACAATATAGAGACATGCTGCAAGGGAAGGTGCACAACTTTATTATATAACAGGAGATATGTATCAGTCAAGAATGTAGAGATTATGGTAAATAATACATAAGGACCTAGATATTGGCACACAGATAGAGGAGAAGCAGAAACAAAAAGAAGAGGAGAAAAGGAGAAAACAACTTGTTAAAATACAATTGAATTCCCAGGAGCAACAATATATGATAATATAATACAAGGCACATGTAAAACAAGTACATAAAGATTAGAGGCATTAATAAACAAGAAAATTGCATAGAGGTAAAAAAATGGGCAATAATCAATAAGGAAAATATGTTAAAAGATCAAGATATGCTCAAGGAAAAGAAGGAAAATGAGTGATGACAAAGAAGAACAAATAAATCATAACATAAAGATTACATTTCACTATACATGATGATATAAGTGCTAATACATGAATAATCAAATGGGGAAATCAAAAGGGAACTATAGTCAAGGGAGAAGAATCTATCAAAAGATCAGAATCAGTTGACAGGAATGCAACAAAAATTTGTTAACAATAAAGCAGAAGCACAACAATAAGGATGATGCTCTAGGTTTCAGCACAGAGACAGATAGAAGGCTGACAGAAATAAGAACTGGGAAGCAGAGAAAATTGTGTCAGATAAAAAGCTCATGCTCCAGAGTAACAACACACAACAGTAGAATAGAAGGCACATATTGAGCAAGAATGTAGAACTTGAATCACGGTACATAGGAAAATTCACATTAAAACTGCAGATAAAAGGGTGAAAGAGGAAAGAAAATGTGAAAGAGAAGAGAGAAATCTACAAAAAGAGAAAAGAAGAAAAAAATGGGGTGGGGGCAGGCTTGGTAGAAAGAGGAGAAATATTTTGAGAATGAAAAAGTCAAATGAGAACATAAGGATGACTCACAATAATGCAAATATCTTGATATTGAGATAGACGGGTAAAATAAAATGGAATTACAGATAAGAAGATAATAGTCTGCCAAAGAAAAGCGTATGCCACAGGGGAAACAATTTCTGACAACATAAAATGAGGCATATGTAAAAAACATAATTCACAATTTATATGCCACATAGAGTTTGATACAAATAGTAGCAGAGAAGTAAAAGAGATTTGAAAGAGGACTAGAGACATGAAAAAGAAGTAGCTGCCAATAGAAGTATATGAAAACACAGCAGAAGGTATACATTCAAAAAGCCAAAAGGACAACACGTAAGTAATATAACATACTGTTGGTGGGGTGATGTATTAATATACATATGGGAAAGAAAAACGAGGAACTGAGCGGAGGAGAATTGTATTAAAAGACAAGGATATGCTGAAAAGGACACAGAAACAATTTGACAGCAAAGGAGAAGCTATATGTCATATCAGAACAAGGAGATTGCATCACACATTTCAGGGATAAATAGATCTTGATATAGAGATAGATGCCTGAAATGGGTGACATGAGAAGAGAAGAGAACAGAACAGAACAGAACAGAATAGAACAAAGAACAGAAACAGAGAACAGAACAGAGACAGAGAACAGAACAGAACAGAAAACAACACAACACATAGGCAGAATAAATAGTGACAGAGAAAAGAGAATGAAATAAGGAGAGAGAAATCTTTCAAAAGACAAGGGCATGCTCAAGGGAAGGGGAGAAAACATTTGATAATACAGTTCACATGCTCTAATACATGGTGAGTTAGATCTTGGCACAGAATAGTCATATGACTGAAAGGAAAAAGAATAGAAGATAAGAAGAAAACTATAAGAGCAAAGCAAGAACATACTCAAGAGTAACAACATATTACAGCAGAACTAAAGGCATATATATCAAACCAGAATGTAGGGATTAGATAATCCTGTACAGACAGATTGAAGTGTCTACACTGATGTCAACAGAAACTAGAATGTAGATGTCTGATTATGGGAGAATCTTGGTGATATGGGGATAGTAAGAGGTAGAGAAAGGAGTAAAATAAAAGAAAAACAAAGAAGAGAAGGGACAGATCTGGCAAATAAGAGTGCATGCTCAAGTAACAGATACAACCATTTGACATTAAAAAGAAGGTATGTATCAAACAGTGCCCTAGATATCATATGCCATAATGCAGGATGATCTATGTTTTGAGAAGGAAATAGGTGCATGAGTGGAACAGATGAAAAAGGGAGACAAGAAGAAAACAGTTTGTGAAGGACAGCTGTATATTCAAGAGTAACAGCATGTATAAATGGAAAAAATGATACAAACAAAGCAAGAACACAAAGATTTAATGCCATAGTATAGAATGCTCTATGTGCAGGAATGTAGTGATTATGACACTGATCATAACACATTATGATCCAGATGAAAGCAACCAAAGAGAAAGACAAAAGAGTGGAAGGAGAGAATGCAAATAGTACAAATAGAGACAAAGGAAAGAAAGAATAAAGAAGGATATATGAGGAGAGAATAATTTATTAATACATAATAACATTATCAAAGGAACATGGAACATCAATGTGACAAAAACAAGGTATATGTCAAACCAAAACATAAACATTACATAAGGATAATCTATTTATAGAGAGACAGAAAAATGACTGAAAAGGAAGAGATAAGAAGAGAAGGATCAATCCAGGGACAAGTGCGTATTCACAGTAACAATGTATAATTATAAAAGAGAAGCACGCAACAAGCAAGTACAGAAAGATCTTATAGCTTGTTTCAGGACAGAGAGAGATGCATGCATGCAAGAGAAGAGTAGCCAAGAATGAAGGGGCCGCCAACTGGTGAGAGCATGCTCAAGACCAATAATAAATGATATTACAGCAGAAGACATACATCAAACAAGGAAGTAAAGATTAGACATCTATATTTTGGAGATAGCCTGGGGTTAGTAAGACATAGATAAAGGGATAACAGAGAAAAAACATAAAGAGGAGAAGAGAGAAACAAGTACACATCACATGCAATAATATAGGCTCATATGGATCTCATAATGGAAACAGGCAGATGGATGAAACAGAACAGAATAGATGACTGGAAGAGAAAAATCTGTTCAAGAGTAATTACAACGGAAAAGAAAATATTTATCAAACAAGATGCCGTAATAAAAAACAAATCAGATGTTAGTAAAGAGGTAGAAACCAGGGTAAAGCAAATAGAAGCTTAGATGGGAAGAGGCAAGCCTGTCAAATATCAGTACACAAAGGAAAGGGCAGTGACAAATTGACAACAAAGAACAAAGTATATATCAACCAGGATATATAGAGGGCTTGGGAACATTAAGTAACTGTATCTGTCTAAAGGCAATGGCATGCTTAGGAGTATATGAAAAGAGACGAACATATGTTCTACGTCTATATCATGATGTGCATTTCTGCAAAATGTATGATTCAGAGGATCAAAATAAATAAATAAATAAATAAATCTAACAAAAATGTAAAGATTAGTTATAAGAATTTAGGAGATCATCACTATAAGTGACAGTCTTCAGCCAGTATGTGTTTTTATGTATCATCGGCTTGAAAGAAAACCAAGGAGTCTTCAGCATGAGGTAAGATATACACAATCACAATACCCATAACAAGAGGAGCATTGAAATACCCAGGTGTCGACTGACAGGAATGCAAGACAACTTTCCAGTGGTTGCCCTAAAGATGTTCAACTCACTGTCTCAAGAAGTGCAATCCCTGCCACTATGAACATTCAGAAGGAGAGTAGTGCAGGACCTGAAAGAATGCCCATTGTACTCCGTTTGTGAATTCTTTAATAATGACCAAAGTGAATGGACAAACAAATATTGTTTCTATTAAGTATAAATGTCTTAATTTTTGTGAATATTTTTTAAATGTATATATGTAATTAATCTTGATGCAGTCTGTCTACTCATGACTGGTAAACAAAACAGATCTGGTAATAAAGTAAAGTAATAATATAGTCAAAGGCATGTAAAAAATAGTAGATTGGAAGAGTGACATTTATTAGAAGATCATGCCATTCTCAAAGTAGAGGAGGGATATAAATTTGTGACAAAGAAGGCATGTGTGAAACCAGAACACAGGGAATATGTGCCACAAAGCAGAGAGCAATACGAATTTGGTAACAATGAAGGTATATATCGAATTAGAACATAAGGAATATGTACCACAATTAATGATGATATAGGTCTGTTCACAGACAGACATGTTACTGAAAGGGACTAGTCAAGGGCATCCTCAAGGGTAGCTGTGCATGTGATAATGAAACAGAAGGATACCTACACAAAAAAGAAAAAACAAATATAAAAGGTAGATGCCACTACATAAGATAATACAGGTTTTCAGACAGAAAGAAAGATAAGTGGGTGAAGGAGTAAAGAAGAGAAGGTAGGAGTGAAGTATCTGTTAAATAGTAATGGCATTCTCAATAAGTGGCATTGTAGCAGAAGGCATACATTACAAGAAAGAAGAGATTAGATATCTGTAAATGGGATAATCATAGGATTAGCAGAAAATAGATAGAGGGGTAAAAGAGGAAAAAAACAGAGAAACAAAGAGAGAACTCTTTCATAAGACAAGTGCATGCTCAAGGAAATGGGAGTAATCAGTAGATATAAAAAGAGTTATTTATTGTGCAATACTGTAGAGATCAGATGTCAAAATGTTGGGTAATATAGATTTGGACATGGAAGCATGCAGGTGTATATTTAAGAGCAACAATATACAAAAATGGAAAGAAAACATATAACAAATATGACAAAAAGATTTCACGCCATAGTAAAGATGGGACCAGGTGCAAAAATGCTGATTATGGTACATATCAGGAAAGAGGATGAACCAGGTTTTTGCCACAAGGAGAATAAGAAGTGAAAAGCTAGAAGATTGGAAACATAAACAGAAATATTGGTCTAAAGACAAGGGTATATTGAAGAGTAAGAACATATAGAAGTTGAACCGAAAGTATATACTGTATCTAACTAGGATGTAAACTTTTTTTAGAAATATGTAGGAGTACAGCATGTTGACATACATATAGACAAAGGTAAGAGCAGAATAAGAGAGAAGATCAAATGAGTGGAATTTGTTAAAGATAAGGAAATTTTAAAAGGAAAAAAGAATATAAATGTAGTAACAAAGAAGGTATATGTCAAGGAGCAAAAAGATTTATGTGGTATAACTGACAATTATACAGGTTTAGACACAGAGGCAGACAATATCCAAAAAGGAAAGAATCTGGAGACAATGAGGGAAGAATCAATAGATGACAAGGGCATGCTCAAGAGTAGTAATATTGGCAATAAAAGAGAAGGAATACTGGTATATAAAATACCAACATAGAGTCTATATTGACATATGTAGGATGACCCAGATTTAAGGACATAAAGAGAATGAGTGAGTAAGTGAGAGAGGGAGAGGGAGAGGGAGAGGGAGAGGGAGAGAGAGAGAGAGAGAGAGAGAGAGAGAGAGAGAGAGAGAGAGAGAGAGAGAGAGAGAGAGAGAGAGAGAGGTGAAACAGTATAGGAAATAGAAATAGAGTATCAGTCAAATGGTAAGTGCATTCTCAGGAGGAAGAATAAATGATGTGGTAGATGAAGGTATGCATCACAAAAGAAGGGATTAGATGTTTATATGTTGGAGAATACTAGGGTTAGCAATATATAGATATAGTGGTAAAAGAGAAGAAATACAAAGAGAAGAAGAGAAAATTCTGTCAAAAGACAATTGCATGCTGAAGGAAATGGCAATAACTCTTTTACATAAAAAGAAATTGTGTATTGTGAAAGAACAAAGAAATGACTTGCCATGATGCTGGATGATTAATATTTGGACATGGAAATAGACAGAAGGGTGAAATGGGAAGAGCAGGATACAAGAAAAAAAGAATCTTTGAAGGATAAAGGCATGCTCAAGAGTACATCATATAACAGCAGAGAAGTTGGCATGCATTAGACAAGATCACAAAGATATAAAGAAATGTTAGAGGTGTTAGGAAAAAGCCAGAAAAAGAGAGAAAAGAGGAAGAGAAAAAAGTGATTCTCTTAAAAGATCTGGATAGCCTCAGGTTGAAAGGGGTGTAACAGTTTGACATCAATCAAGATAAATTGCATTAAACAAAAATATAGAGATTATATGTCATAATATGAAATGTTACCAAAGAGGCAGAGAAGTTGGTGAATGGGAAGAGGATTGGAAATATGAAGAACAGTAGTAGTCTAAAGATAAAGAGACAGCAAAGAGTAACAATACATGAAAGGAATATAGAAAGTATATACTGTACTGCTATCGAACAAGAATGCATTTATTAGCAATAAGAATTAGGAGGAAGAGGTGTCAGCACAAAGATACACTAAGGAGAGAAAGATCAAAGAAGAAGATAAGTAGAGGAGAATTTGCTTTATGATAAGAAAATTATGAAAAGAAAGGGGTCAACAATTTGACAAAAAACAAGGTATGTGTAAAAAAAAGTTTAGATATTATATACCATAATTTAGGATGATCTAGGTATAGACACATACACAGATAATGGAAAAAGGTGAGAACCATAGATCAGAAGTGAAGGATCAGTCAGGGACTAGAGCAAGTTAAAGTAGTCCATAGCAATATCCGATAATAGAACAGAAGGTGTGCACTAAAGGGAAACAAGAGAATTAGATGCCATAAGATATGTGGTGTCTAGGTTTCAAGATTGAAGAAACACAAGTGTAAGGAAAGGTAAGAGGAGACAATAATTATCAATCCATCAAATGATCATGGCATCATCGGTAATAAAAAATGAAATTTTAGTAGAAGACATACATCAAATAAGAAATTACAGAGTAGATGTCTATACATGGGAGAATCCTGGGGTTATTGGGAGAGGGACGAAAGAGTAAAAGAGAAGAGGAGGAAAGCAAAGGGCATAAAAGATACTTCAACAAAAGACAAGTGCATGCTCAAGAGAGTGGCATCAATCATTTGACACAAAATGAGGTATGTATCTTGCAAGAAGGTAGAGATCACATGTCCTAATGCTTGATGATTTAGATTTGAATGTGTGCATATTATAAGTAGTACCATACAAAAATGGGAAAGGAGGTCATATAACAAACAAGAAAAAAAAAGGTATCACGCACTAGTAAAGAACGTACCAGGTACAAGAACACAGGGATTTGGCACATGTCATAAAACAGGATGATCCAGATTTTAGGCGTGAGAGAAATAAAGAGAGAAAAGGGAGAGAACTGTAAACTTAGAGAGAGGAGGGGGGGAGAGAGAGAGAGAGAGAGAGAGAGAGAGAGAGAGAGAGAGAGAGAGACAGTCAGAGAGAGAGAGAGAGAGAGAGAGAGAGAGAGAGAGAGAGAGAGGGGGGGGGGAAGTAGAGCTGAAGCTATATGGTGTATCTAACAAGAATGTAATCTTTTTAGAAATATGTAGGAGAACATACATATATACAAAGACAAGAAAGTAATAAAACAGTAGGTCAGATGAGTGGAAATTGTCAAAAAATAAGGAAACTTTCAAAGGAAAGAGGACTATCAGTTAGGTGGGAAAGAAAGTACAACTCAGGTCTGAACGTAAAGATATAGGTGGAATAATTAATAATTATCTGGCCTTAGACATATAGACAGAAAGTGTACAGTCTGGAAGGAAACTGGAGACAATATGGTAAGAATCAAGGGCATGTACAAGAGTAGGAATATACAGCAGTAAACAAGAAGGAATACTGGTACAGAGAAAAGGACATAGAGTCTATAAAAAGAATGTATATGTCATGCAAGAACATAGACTAAGTATCATAATGCTAGATGATCTAGGTTTAAACATAGAAGTAGACAGTAGGATGGAAAAGAAGAGAATAGGAGATTACAGGTAATGGAATGAAGAGCAGTGTTTAACATTCTGTTAACAGTGGAGTAAATAGAGACAGAAGACAAAATGAAAAGTATCTGTCAAGTATAGGGGTATGCTTAAGAGTACATTGTACAGGTAATTTAAATATGAGTGTGCAAAAATGTAACAGGACATAGAGAATGCTCCATTGAACAATTTGAGGTAGGAAACCTGGGGTTGGGGAAGCCAGCTTAAGGAGATATGGAAATGAACTTGTCTACTGCTTTGTCTAGTTTTACTGTTTTTCAGCTTCTTTGAAACTACTATGTGTAAAAGTTTACATGTACTGTGCTGTTTATTTACATGTACATTACCTATTTCCTGCAAGGAAAACAAGGAATTGCCATTGATGTAGGTGCCTACTATATTTTTCAGGGTGCATCTGAATCTTGCTTGCATTGAGGTTGATGGCAGTCAGTTTCACCACATTTTGTAAGATGGTTCATTCATTGTGTCAGTAATGGCATTTCCAGTTAACTGGAACTAATGTAAATAAAAAAGTTCACATTAATGTGATTTTATTCCTGTTATCTTCTTGAGCTGCATTCTCCAATCCCAGGTTCCCTACTTAAGATTGTTCAGAGGAGCATTCTCAATGTCCTGTTAAATTTTTTGCACACTCTGATGGAAACACCTTTTATAAGAGTGGGGAAATGGAAATGTATCAAACAAGAGCCCTCTTGTAGTATAGAATGTTTGAAGATGTCGTAGTACAAGATAACCCATGTGTTATAAATTGGGAGCGACATTAGCAAAAGGGATAGGGCTTGGTTTTGTGAAGCAAAGTATCAGTTTAAAGCTGAACTGAAGCAGAAGGGTAAAAATACATGAATTTAAGGAAGAAGACATATACTGTAGTGGTATATAACAAGAATATAATTATTAAAACCAAAAATTAAGAGAAAGAAGTGTCAGCAGAGAGGTACATGAAAGGGATTAAGGCGAAAGAAATAGAAATAAGTAGAGGATAATTTTATGCAGGTTAAAAGTATTTTCAAAGAAAAAGAGTCAACAATTTGATTAAAAATAAGACAGATTTAAAAACAAATGCATTAATTGAGGTTGGTTTAGGGATAGGCCCATAGATATACAGATAACTGAAACAGAGGAGAACTGTAGACAAGAAGGGAAAGATCAATCTGGGAATAGAATAAATTCAAGTACAACAATGTCTGATAATAAAACAGAAGGCATCCATTGAAGAAGTAAATGAAGATAATGTACAGGGTGGTAGTGGAAGTGGGGGGGGGGGGGGGGGAGGAGAATTCTAAGACTTTCATAAATAACTTAAAGCATTTATTAATGACTCTTTCAATAGTTGCAGTACTTATATTAGGTGACTAATTTCAAATCTTAAGGTTCATTTTCAAGCGTAGCATATTGAGGCTCCAAAGACAGTGCCTGATCTTAATAATATACATCAAAGTGGCAACATATGCTTTATGAATGTTAGCAGAATGAGTCTCACAATCACACTTACCTCTTACCAAGTCAAAAGTGACTTGGTAGGAGTCATTTTGCTGATTACCCATCAACAAAATGCTGAAACTGAAAAACTGCATAAATGAGTTTCATGTTTTGAGACCTGTCATGCTATAAGAAATAAATTTTATTGATGGCACTAAAAAATTTATCTCAGTAAATCATTGTTTATGTGCCAAATTTAAGAATAAAAATTCTGGACTTCATATTGCAACAAAGGTGAAATACCTATGGCCATATTGCAGGTGGGTCAAGGTTTCAGAACTGAAAAACCACATGCATGAAAAAAATGATAAGAGCAAACAGGAATCAAGAATCTGTCAAATGATTAAGTCATGCCCAATGGTAATAAATAAGTAATATTACAGCAGAAGACACACATTAAACAAGAAATTGTAGATTATATATGTGTGTATGGAAGAATCCTGAGGGAGAGAAAGTGATACAATAAAGGACTAAAAGATAAGAAATGTGGAGAGGAGAGAAATTTGGTTGAATGAGATTAGACCATTTTGACCCATAGAAGAAGAAACTTGTCGAACAAAAACATTATTGTCACATGCCATAATGACGTATGATCTAGATAAAAGATTAGACAGAAAGTTGGAAGCCAGTAGGAAACAAGAATAAAATAGTGTATCTAAGGACACATACATGTTCAAGTTCAACACCATTCAAAAATGGACAAATAACATAGTAAACATGAACCCTGTTTATTTGCAATCCTCTGCCAATGCAGCTGCTCATTTTTCCCTACTCCTCTCCTTTTTTGTTCCCTTTTCCCCAACCTCCCTGTCCTAAGACCTCCTGACACTGTGCCTGTCAGCCATCTAGTCCCTTCCTTCCCCACCCCTTCCAGATGGCTGCTTGCATCCCACGTGAAGATGTATTCTGGTCCAAGGTGCTGGAGTTCGCAGTTGTGTGAATTGTGGTTGTTTGTATGTGTGTGTGAGTGTGTGTGGGTGTGTGTGTGTGTGTGTGTGGTGTGTGTGTGTGTGTGTGTATGTATGTGTGTGTGTGTGTGTGTGTGTGTGTGAGAATGGTGTGCCTGTGTCCTTCTTACTGACAAAGACTGTAGCTGAAGGCTATAAGTGATTGTCTTTTAATTGTGCCTGTCTGCAACTTGAAGTTTCATTTTTACAGTAAGTAGCAATGTATCTTTTCCTACATTGTTGATGTTACGACCTGGAGTTTCCACTGTTTCATTTTAGCTGAATACATACTTCATACAAGAAATTAGAGATCATATGTCTGTATATGGGAGAATCATAATGTTAGCAGGATAAAAATAGAGGAATAAACGAGAAGAGAATATTCTTTCAAAGGACAAGTGAATGCACAAGGAAATGGCAGTAAACATTTTACATAAAAATAAATTATGTATCATGCAGGAATATAAAGATCACATGCCAGAATACCAGATGATCAAGATCTGTATATGGGAACAGACAGAATGGTGGAAAAGACGTGAATAGAAGACAAGAGAAGAAGAATCTGTTAAGGATAAGAGCATGCTCAAGAGTAATAACAAATGGCAATAAATGAGGAGAGATATTAGTACACACAAAGAAAACACAAAGACTGGATAACTTACGCAAGATTATCAAGATTTTAGGACAGATAGAGTGAGTGAATGAGTGAGGAGTGTGTGTGTGTGTGTGTGTGTGTGTGTGTGTGTGTGTGTGTGTGTGTGTGTGTGTGAGTGTGTGTGTGAGAGAGAGAGAGAGAGAGAAAGAGAGAGAGAGAGAGAGAGAGAGAGAGAGAGAGAGAGAGAGAGAGAGAGAGAGACGAGAGAGAGAGTGTGAGGGGGGGAGGGGAGGGGGAGAGTGTAAAGTAGGCGCTAGGAATGGAATATCTGTCAAATGACAAGTGCATTCTCAAATGTAAGAATCAAAGGTATTACAGCTGAAGACATGAGTATATGTCTGTATATGGGAGATTCCTAGTGTTAGCAAGATAGACAGAGGGATAACAGAGAAGATAAAAAAAGAAAATATTCTTTCAAAAGACAAATGCATGCTCAAAGAAATAGCAGAACCATTTTACATAGAGGTCACATGCCATAAAGCAAGAGGATCAAGATTTGCGCACAGAAATAGACAGAAAGGTGAAAAGGCCCACTTGGTTAGCTGTGGGGTCTAACGCATTGCTTTCCAGGCAGGAAGGCTTCCAATATCTGGGAAGAATCCGCCTGGTGGATTAGTGTCAAGGTCAGGTTGTGCCAACCAATCAGTGCATAGTTTTTAAGATGGTTTTCCATTTGCCTCAGCGAATGTAGGCTGGTTCCCCTTAATCCGCCCCAGTTACACTATGTCGGTGATTAGTGCACAAACACTTTCTCCATGTACGCATACACCATAATTACTCCCACAAGCAAACTTTGGGGTTACACTCATCTGGTGTGACACCTTCCTGGGGCAGGGGGGTAGCAGGGTGGAGGGTCACTGGGGGCCGAATAGCACAATAACCCTGTGTTCGGTGTGGGGCGGTGGTCGGGTGAGGGGTGAGTGGACTGCTGAAGCCTGTTGTGGGGTGTTGTACACCACTGCGGGCTACAGCAGGAATGAAAACTCTCCATCATTTCTAAGTCCCCAGTTCCATACAATAAACTACAAGGTGAAAGAGCAGATAACAGTGACAAGAGAAGTAGAATCTGTGAAGGATAAGGGTAGGTTCAAAAGTAAACCATGTAGCAACAGAGAATCTGAATGCATCAAACAAGGTCACAAAGATTACATAATGTAGTAAAGGAAGGTTAAAAGTATAAGGAAAATGGTAGACAGGCATCTTATCAAAAGTGGAGGAAATAGGAGCCAATAAAGGAAGATTCAGTAGGGGACAAGAACATGCTCAAAGTAGAAATATATGGCAATCAAAGAGAAGGGGTACTGGTATATAGAAGGACTAAAGGCATATGTAATTTTAGGTCAGACAGAAAAGGAATAGAGAGACAGAAGAGAGAGAAGAGAGAGAGAGAGAGAGAGAGAGAGAGAGAGAGAGAGAGAGAGAGAGTTAGGGAGGGGGGTGAAAGAGAAAGATAGAGAACGGGGGACTGTTGAAAATGCAAAGAAGAAGGAACAGATATGAAGTATTTGTCAAATGGAGTGGATTCTCAATGGTAAGAATAACTTGCTTCACAGTTGTAGGCATGAATCATACACGAAAGTTGGGAGAAACCTAGGGTTAGCAAGATAGAGATAGAGATAGGTGTAAAAGGGAAGAGAGAAGAAAGAAAATTCTGTCAAGAGCTAAGTGCATGCTCAAGGAAATGGCAGAAACCATTTTACATGAAAATAAATTAATTACCATGCAAGAATGTAGATCACATGCAATAATACTAGGTGATCAAGATCTGTACATGTAAATAGACAGAATGGTGGAAAAGACATGAATAGAAGACTAGAGAAGAAGAATCAGTGAAGGATAAGGGCATGCGCAAGAGTAATAACAAATGGCAATAAAGGAAAGAGATATTAGTGCACAGAAAGAGAACTCAAAGACTGGATGACTTACACAAGATTATCAAGATTTTAGAACAGATAGAGAGAGTAAATGAGAGAGATGTATGGTATGGGTGTGTGTGTGTGTGTGTGTGTGTGTGTGTGTGTGTGTGTGTGTGTGTGTGTGTGTGTATGTGTGAGGGAGAGATGGAAGAGAGAGAGAGAGAGAGAGAGAGAGAGAGAGAGAGAGAGAGAGAGAGAGAGAGTGAGAGAGAGAGTGTGAGAGGGAGGGACAGAAAGCAAGGAGGAGAGTGAGTGAGAGAGAGAGAGAGAGTGCATACGAGCTATGAATGGTGTGTCTGTCAAAAGATAAGTGCATTCTCAAGGGTAATAATAAAAGGTATTACGGCTGAAGACATACTTTGTACGTACAAGACAGTAGGGATTAAATGTCTGTATAAGATAGAAACCTAGTGTTAACAAGGTCAAGAGAGAGGGAGAACAGAGAAGGTAGAAAAAGAAAATATTCTTTCAAAAGACAAATGCATGTTCAAGGAAATGGCAGAACCATTTTACATAAAAAGAAATTATGTATCATGCAAGAAGGTGGAGATCACATGCCATAATGCAAGAGGATCTAGATCTGCATACAGAAATAGACAAAAATGTGAAAGAGCCCACCTGGTTAGCCGTGGGGCCTAACACATTGCTTTCTGGGCAGAAAGTGATGCCAGTCTGTGCCAGCCAGTCTGTGGATGGTTTTTAAGGTGGTTTTCCATCTGCCTCAGCGAATGTGGACTGGTTCCCCTTATTCCGCCTCAGTTGCACTATGTCAATGATTATTGCACTAGCAGTTTCTGCATTGTATGCATATACCATAATTACTCCACCATGCATACACTGGAGTTACACTCATCTGATGTGAGACCTTCCTGGGGCAGGGGGTGGGGGGGAGGGGCGTCACTGGGGGCCGAACAGCACAATAACGCAGTGTTCTGAGTGGAGTGGCAGTGGGGTGTGGGCCGAGAGACTGCTGAAGCCTGCTGTGAGGTGGTGTACACCACTGCAGGCTACAGCAGGGATGAAACCTCTCCATCATTTCTAGGTCCCCAGTTCCATACAATAAACTACAAGGTAAAAGAGCAGATAATGGTGACAAGAGAAGTAGAATCTGTGAAGGATAAGGGTAGGTGGGTAGGTTCAAGGGTAAACTATTTAGCAGCAGAGAAGTTATCATGCATCAAACAAGATCACTAAGATTACATAGTGTAGAAGAGGAAAGTTAAAAGCATTAAGAAAATTGTAGACAGGCAGTTTACCAGAAGGGGAGGAAATAGGAGCCAATAAGGAAAAACCAGTAGGGGACAAGAGCATTCTCAAAGTAGCAATATATGGCAATCATAGAGAAGGGGTACTGGTATATAGAAGGACTAGAATGCATAGGTAGATTTTAGGTCAGTCAGAAAATAAAGAGAGAGAGAGAGAGTGAGTTATGTGTGTGTGTGAGTGTGTGTGTGTGTGTGTGTGTGTGTGTGTGTGTGTGTGTGAGAGAGAGAGAGAGAGAGAGAGAGAGAGAGAGAGAGAGAGAGTTAGGGGGGTGGGGAGGGGCTGAGAGAGGAAGATAGAGAGAGAACGGGGGAGGGTTGGAAATGCAAAGAAGAGAGAACAGATATGAAGTATTTGTCATATGGTAAGTGGATTATGGAAAGTTGGGAGAAACTTAGGGTTAGCTGGGTATAGATAGAAGTGTAAAAGGGAAGAGAGAAGAAACAAAATTCTGTCAAAAGAGAAGTGCATGCTCAAGGAAATGGCAGTAACCATTATACATGAAAAGAAATTAAATACCATGCAAGAATGTAGAGATCACATGCCATAATACTAGGTGTTCAAGATCTGTACATGGAAATAGATAGAATGGTGGAAAAGACATGAATAGAAGACAAGAGAAGGAAAATCTGTGAAGGATTAGGGCATGCTCAAAAGTAATAGCAAATGGCTATAAAAGATATCAGATATTAGTGCACAGAAAGAGAACTCAAAGACTGGATGACTTGTGCAATATTATCAAGATTTTAGGACAAGTAGAGAGACTGAATGAGTGAGGTGTGTGTGTGTGCGTGTGTGTGTGTGTGTGTGTGTGTGTGTTGGAGGGGGAGAGGGAGAGAGAGAGAGAGAGAGAGAGAGAGAGAGAGAGAGAGAGAGAGAGAGAGAGAGAGAGAGAGAGAGAGAGAAAGAGGAAAAGAGAGAGAAGGAGAGAGAGAGGAGAGAGAGAATGTATACGAGCTAGGAATGGTGTATCTATCAAATGATAAGTGCATTCTCAAGGGTAAAACTGAATGGTGTTACAGCTGAAGACATAGTTTGTACAAGAAAGTAGAGATTATATGTCTGTATATGATAGAATCCTAGCAAGGTAATGACAGAGGGATAATAGGGAAGATAGAAAAAGGCAAATGTATGCTCAAGGAAATGGCAGAACCATTTTACATGACAGGAAATAATGTATCATGCAAGAACATAGAGATCACATGCCATAATGCTAGAGGATCAAGATCTGCATACAGAAATACACAGAAACGTGAAAGAGCTGCCCTGGTTAGCCATGGGGGGAGGAAGAAATGCTGGTCCCTGTGAAAAATCCGCCCGGTGGATTAGTGTCAAGGTCAGGTGTCCCAGCCAGCCTGTGGATGGTTTTTAAGGTGGTTTTCCATCTACTTCTGCAAATCCGTTCTGGTTTCCCTTATTCTACCTCAGTCTCACTATGTTGGTGATTACCGCGCAAACACTTTTTCCATGTATGCATACACCATAATTACTCCACAACGCAAACACTGGGGTTACACTCCTATGATGTGAGACGTTTCAGGGGGGTCCACAGGGTACTGTACTGCACAATAAACCTGGGTTCAGGGTGGGGCGATGGTGAGGTGAGGGGTGAATGGACTGCTGTAGCCTGTTGTGGGTTTTTGTACCACTGCAGGATACCATGGGGATGAATCCTCTCCATTGTTTCTATGTCCCCAATTCCATACAATACAACACAAGGTGAAAGAGCAGATAATGGTGACAAGAGAAGTAGAATCTGTGAAGTATAAGGGTTGGTTCAAGAGTAAACCAAGTAGCAGCAGAGAAGTTGAAATGCATCAAACAAGAAGAGAGAGAGAGAGAGAGAGAGAGAGAGAGAGAGAGAGAGAGAGAGAGAGAGACAGAGAGTGTGAGAGTGTTTTGTTGAGGGGTGTGTAAGAGAAACATAGAGAGAGAAGGAGGGAGGGGTGAAAATGCAAAGAAGACAGAACATATATGAAGTACTTGTGAAATGATAAGTGGATTCTCAATGGTAACAATAACTTGCTTCACAGCTGTAGGCATAAATCATACACGAAAGTTGGGAGAAACTAAGGGTTAACTAGATAGAGATAGAGGTGTAAAAGGGAAGGGAGAAGAAAGAAAATTCTGTCCAAAGAGAAGTGCATGCTCAAGGAAATGGAAGTAATCATTTTACTTAAAAATAAATTAATTACCATGCAAGAATGTAGATCACATGCCATAATACTAGGCAATCAAGATCTGTACATGTAAATAGACAGAATGGTGGAAAAGACATGAATAGAATACTAGAGAAGAAGAATCTGTGAAGCATAAGGGCATGCACAAGAGTAATAACAAATGGCAATAAAGGAAAGAATTATTAGTGCACAGAAAGAGAACTCAAAGACTGGATGACTTACACAAGATTACCAAGATTTTAGGACAGATAGATTGAGTGAATGAGTGAGGGGGGGGGGGGGGGGGAGAGAAAGAGAGAGAGAGAGAGACAGAGTGAGAGAGATAGAGAGAGAGAGAGAGAGAGAGAGAGAGAGAGAGAGAGAGAGTGTATACGAGCTAGGAATGTTGTGTGAGGAATGGTGAACGAGTGTGTGTGTGTGTGTGTGTGTGTGTGTGTGTGTGTGTGAGTGTGTGTGTAAGGGAGAGACAGAAAGAGAGGGAGAGAGAGAGAGAGAGAGTGAGTGAGTGAAAGAGAGAGAGACAGAGAGAGAGAGAGAGAGAGAGAGAGAGAGAAAGAAAGAGAGTGTATACAACCTATGAATGGTGTATCTGTCTAATGATAAGTGCATTCTCAAGGGTGATAATAAAAGGTATTACGGATGAAGACATACTTTGTACATACAAGAAAGGAGAGATTATATGTCTGCATATGATAGAATCCTAGTGTTAGCAAGGTAAAGAGAGGTGGATAACAGAGAAGGTAGAAAAAGAAAATATTCTTTCAAAAGACAAATGCATGTTCAAGGAAATGGCAGAACCATTTTACATAAAAAGAAATTATGTATCATGCAAGAAGGTGGAGATCACATGCCATAATGCAAGAGGATCAAGATCTGCATACAGAAATAGACAAAAATGTGAAAGAGCCCAACTGGTTAGCTGTGGGGCCTAACACATTGCTTTCTGGGCAGGAAGTGATGCCAGTCTGTGCCAGCCAGTCTGTGGATGGTTTTTAAGATGGTTTTCCATCTGCCTCAGCGAATGTGGACTGGTTCCCCTTATTCCACCTCAGTTGCACTATGTCAATGATTATTGCACTAGCAGTTTCTACATTGTATGCATATACCATAATTACTCCACCATGCATACACTGGGGTTACACTCATCTGATGTGAGACCTTCCTGGGGCAGGGGGGGGGGGGGGGAGGGGGGGTCACTGGGGGCCGAACAGCACAATAACGCAGTGTTCTGAGTGGAGCGGAGGTGGGGTGTGGGCCGAGAGACTGCTGAAGCCTGTTGTGAGGTGGTGTACACCATTGCGGGCTACAGCAGGGATGAAACCTCTCCATCTTTTCTAGGTCCCCAGTTCCATACAATAAACAACAAGGTGAAAGAGCAGATAACAGTGACAAGAGAAGTAGAATCTGTGAAGGATAAGGGTAGGTTCAAAAGTAAACCATGTAGCAACAGAGAATTTGAATGCATCAAACAAGGTCACAAAGATTACATAGTGTAGTAAAGGAAGGTTAAAAGTATAAGGAAAATGGTAGACAGGCATCTTATCAAAAGATCAAAAGTGGAGGAAATGGGAGCCAATAAAAGAAGATTCAGTAGGGGACAAGAACATGCTCAAAGTAGAAATATATGGCAATCAAAGAGAAGGGGTACTGGTATATAGAAGGACTAAAGGCATATGTAATTTTAGGTCAGACAGAAAAGGAATAGAGAGACAGAAGAGAGAGAAGAGAGAGAGAAAGAGAAGAGAGAGAGAGAGAGAGAGAGAGAGAGAGAGTTAGGGAGGGGGGTGAAAGAGAAAGATAGAGAACGGGGGACTGGTGAATATGCAAAGAAGAAGGAACAGATATGAAGTATTTGTCAAATGGAGTGGATTCTCAATGGTAAGAATAACTTGCTTCACAGCTGTAGGCATGAATCATACACGAAAGTTGGGAGAAACCTAGGGTTAGCAAGATAGAGATAGAGATAGGTGTAAAAGGGAAGAGAGAAGAAAGAAAATTCTGTCAAGAGCTAAGTGCATGCTCAAGGAAATGGCAGAAACCATTTTACATGAAAATAAATTAATTACCATGCAAGAATGTAGATCACATGCAATAATACTAGGTGATCAAGATCTGTACATGTAAATAGACAGAATGGTGGAAAAGACATGAATAGAAGACTAGAGAAGAAGAATCAGTGAAGGATAAGGGCATGCGCAAGAGTAATAACAAATGGCAATAAAGGAAAGAGATATTAGTGCACAGAAAGAGAACTCAAAGACTGGATGACTTACACAAGATTATCAAGATTTTAGAACAGATAGAGAGAGTAAATGAGAGAGATGTATGGTATGGGTGTGTGTGTGTGTCTGTGTGTGTGTGTGTGTGTGTGTGTGTGTGTTTGTATGTGTGAGGGAGAGATGGAAAGAGAGAGAGAGAGAGAGAGAGAGAGAGAGAGAGAGAGAGAGAGAGAGAGAGAGAGTATACGAGCTAGGAATGGTGTATCTGTCAAATGATAAGTGCATTGTCAAGGGTAATAATGAAGGGTGTTGGAGGGAGGGAGGGGGAGGGTGGGAGGTAGTGGGAGAGAGAGAAAGGGAGAGAGAGAGAGAGAGAGAGAGAGAGAGAGAGAGAGAGAGAGAGAGAGAGAGAGAGAGAGAGAGAGGAGAGAGAGTGTATATGAGCTAGGAATGGTGTATCTGTCAAATGATAAGTGCATTCTCAAGGGTAATAATGAATAGTGTTACAGCTGAAGATATAGTTTGTACAAGAATGTAGAGACTATATGTCTGTATATGATAGAATCCTAGTGTTAGCAAGGTAAAGACAGAGGGATAACAGAGAAGATAGAAAAAGACAATTGTATGCTCAAGGAAATGGCAGAACCATTTTTCATAAAAGGAAATAATGTATCATGCAAGAACATAGAGATCACATGCCATAATGCTAGAGGTTCAAGATCAGCATACAGAAATACACAGAAAGGTGAAACAGCCCCCCTGGTTAGCCATGGATTAGTGTCAAGGTCAGGCGTGCCAGCCAGTCTGTGGATGGTTTTTAAGGTGGTTTTCCATCTGCTTCAGCGAATGTGTTCTGGTACCCCTTATTCTATCTCAGTTACACTATGTTGGTGATTACTGCACAAACACTATGTCCATGTATGCATACACCATAATTACTCCACCACGCAAACACTGGGGTTACATGCGTATGGTGTGAGACGTTTCAGGGGGGGTCCACTGGGTGCTGTACTGCACAATAACCCTGGGATCGGGGTGGGACGGTGGTGGGGTGAGGGGTGAGTGAACTGCTGTAGCTTGTTGTGGATTTGTGTACCAATGCAGGATACCGTGGGATGAATCCTCTCCATTGTTTCTATGTCCCCAGTTCCATACAATACAACACAAGGTGAAAGAGCAGATAATGGTGACAAGAGAAATAGAATCTGTGAAGTATAAGGGTAGGTTCAAGAGTAAACCACGTAGCAGCAGAGAAGTTGAAATGCATCAAACAAGAAGAGAGAGAGAGAGAGAGAGAGAGAGAGAGAGAGAGAGAGAGAGAGAGAGAGAGAGAGAGAGTGTTTTGTGTAGGGGGTGAAAGAGAAACATAGAGAGAGAGTGAGGGAGGGGTGAAAATGCAAAGAAGAGTGAAATGATGAGTGGATTCTCAATGGTAAGAATATCTTGCTTCACAGCTGTAGGCTTAAATCATACACGAAAGTTGGGAGAAACCTAGGGTTAGCAAGATAGAGATAGAGGTGTAAAAGGGAAGAGAGAAGAAACAAAATTCTGTCAAGAGGGAAGGGCATGCTCAAGGAAATGGCAGAAACCATTTTACATAAAAATAAATTAATTACCATGCAAGAATGTAGATCACATGCCATAATACTAGGTGATCAAGACATGTACATGTAAATAGACTGAATGGTGGAAAAGACATGAATAGAAGACTAGAGAAGAAGAATCTGAAGGATAAGGGCACGCTCAAGAGTAATAACAAATGGCAATAAAAGATAAGAGATATTAGTGCATAGAAAGAGAACTCAAAGACTGGGTGACATACGCAAGATCATCAAGATTTTAGAACAGATAGAGAGAGTAAATGAGAGAGATGTGTGGTATGGGTGTATGTGTGTGTGTGTGTGTGTGTGTGTGTGTGTGAGAGAGAGAGAGAGAGAGAGAGAGAGAGATTGGTGTGTGTGTGTGTGTGTGTGTGTGTGTGTGTGAGAGAGAGAGAGAGAGAGAGAGAGAGAGAGAGAGAGAGAGAGAGAGAGAGAGAGAGAGAGAGAGAGAGAGGGAGAATGAGAGATTGGGTATACAAGTTAAGAATGGTGTATCTGTCAAATGACAAGTGCATTCTCAAGGGTAATAATAAAAAGTATTACAACTGAAGACATAGTTTGTACAAGAAAGTACAGATTATATGTCTGTATATGATAGAATCCTAGTGTTAGCAAGGAAAATACAGAGGGATAACAGAGAAGATAGAAAAAGAAAATGTTCTTTCAAAAGACAAATGCTTGCTCAAGGAAACGGCAGAACCATTTTACAAAAAAAGAAATTATGCATCATGCCATAATGCTATAGGATCGAGATCTGCATATGAAAATACACAGAAATGTGAAAGTTCCTGCCTGGTATGCCATGCTGTCTAAAACATTGCTTTCCAGGCAGGAAGTAATGCTGGTCCCTGGCACAAAAATGTGCCTGGTGTATTAGTGTCAAGGTTAGGTATGCCAGCCAGTCTGTGGATGGTTTTTAAGGTGGTTTTCCATCAGCCTCAGCGAATACGGGCTTTTTCCTCTTTTTCTGCCTCAGTTACACTATGTTGGTGATCAATGCGCAAACACTTTCTCATGTACGCATACACCATAATTACTCCACCACGCAAACATAGGGTTTACACTTGTATGGTGTAAAACATTCCAGAGGGGGTCAACTGGGTGCTGAACTGCACAATAACGCTGGATTTGGTGTGGGGCGGCAGCAGGGTGAGGGGTGAGTGGACTGCTGAAGCCTGTTGTGGGTTTGTGTATGACTGTGGGCTACAGCGGGGATGAATCCTTGCCATTTTTTCTATGTCCCCAATTCCATACTTTACAATACAAGGTGAAAGAGCAGATAATGGTGACAAGAGAAGTAGAATCTGTGAAGGATAAGAGTAGGTTCAAGAGTAATCCAAGTAGCAGCAGAGAAGTTGAAATGCATCAAACAAGATTCCAAAGATTACATAGTGTAGTAAAGGAAGGTTAAAAGTGTAAGGAAAATGGTAGACAGGCACCTTATCAAAAGGGGAGGAAATGGGAGCCAATAAGAGAAGATTCAGTAGGGGACTAGGGAAAGCTCAAAGTAGCAATATGTGACATTCAAAGAGAAGGGGTACTGGTATATAGAAGGACTAGAGGGCATATGCAGATTTTAGGTCAGATATTAAAAGGATAGAGAGAGAGAGAGAGAGAGAGAGAGAGAGAGAGAGAGAGAGAGAGAGAGAGAGAGAGAGAACACATGAGTTAGGAATGGAGTATATGGGTATAGGAGCTAGGAATGGTGTATTTACCAGTTGATAATTGCATTATCAGGGGTAAGAATAAAAGGTATTACAGCTGAAGACACATGTCATACAGGACGGTAGAGATTATATGTCTGTATATGGGAGAGTCCTAGAGTTAGCAAGGTAAAGAGATAACAGAGAAGTGAGAAAAAGAGAATATTCTTTCAAAAGTTAAATGCATGCTTAAGGAAATGGCAGAACCATTTTACATAAAAAGAAATTATGTGTCATGCCAGAACATAGAGATCTCATTCCATAGTGCTAGACCATCAAGATCTGTACACGGAAATGGACAGAATGGTGGAAGAGCAGATAATAGGTGAACAGGGTAGTAGAATGTGTGGAGGATAAGGGTAGGTTCAATAGGTAACCGTGTAGCAACAGAGAAGATGACATGCATCAAACAAGATCCCAAAGTCTAGGTGATGTACGAAAGAAAAGTTAAAGGTGTCAGGAAAAAGGTAGGCAGACCATTTGCCAAAAGGGGAGGAAATGGGAGACAGTTAGAGAAGAATCAGTAAAGGACTAGTGGATGCTCAAAGTAGCAATATATGGAAATGAAGGAGAACTAGATAGCATATGTAGATTTTAGGTGAGACAGAAAGAGAGAGACAGTGGGAGGAGGAGAGGGGTATAGAGTGAGAGCAGATAGAGAGAGAGAGTCAGAGAGAAAGAGAGAGAGAGAGAGAGAGAGAGAGAGAGAGAGAGAGAGAGAGAGAGAGGGAAAATGTAGAGAATACAGAACAGGAATGAATTATTTGTCAAATGATTCTCAATGGTAAGAATAACTGACTTAACAGCTAAAAGCAGAAATCATACAAGAAAGCAGAGACTTGATGTCTGTATATGGGTTATCTAGATATAGATGGAGGTGTAAGTGGGAAGAGAGAATAAGATAAAATTTTTCCAAAGGCAAGTGGATGCTCAAGATAATGGCAGCAACCATTTTCCATGAAAAGAAATTATGTATTGTGCAAGAACATAAAGATCACGCGCCATAATGCTTGATGGCCAGAGCTATACATGGAATTAGACATAGAGATGGAAAAGAGGAGAATAGGGCCCAAGAGAAGAAGAATCTGTGAAGGATAAGGGCATGCTCAAGACTAGATCATATGTCACTGGAGAAGCTGACATGCATCAAACAAGATCAGAAAGATTACATGGTGTAATAAAGAAAAGTTAAATGTGTTAGGAAGTGGTATACAAAACTGTGAAAAGAAGAGGAGAATGTAGTTAATCTCTTAAAATGTAAGAACACTCTCATGTTGAAATAGTTGTAACAGTTTGACATCAATAAACAACAATTACATTAACTGAAAGTATGAAGGTTATATGTCATAATACAAAATGACCCAGGTTTTAATGAAGATGAGAGAGGTTGACAAAAGGCAAGAGGACTCGAAAAATGATAAATAATATCAGTTTAAAGATAACTAGAAGCTAAAGAGTAACAATATGTGGAAGGAATGTATATGGCATACATTGTACTGGTATCTAACAAGATTGCATTTTTGAATATTAAGAATAAGGGGGAAGAGGTGTCAGCCCAGAGTTACGCAAAGGGAATAAAAGTTGAAGAAGGGGAGATAGCTAGAGTAGAATCTGAATCAAAATAAGAACATTTTCAAAAGAAAGAGGGCAATAATTTTACAGAAAAACAAGGTAGATATAAAAACAAAATATAGATATTATATGCCATAGCTGAGGATGATCTAGGTATAGACACACAGAGAGATAATTGAAAGTGAAGAGAACTGTAGACGAGAAGGACTAGAACAATTAGGTTCTAGGGAAGATTAATGTATTCCATACCAGTATCTGATTATAAAACATAAGGTATGCTTTAAAGAAGAACATGAGATTTAGGTACCATAAGATAGGTGGGGTCCAGGTTTGAAGACTGAAGAAACATGACTATGAAAGGAAACATAAGAGGAGACAAGAATGAAGGATCTGTCAAATGCTAAGATAATTCTCTAAGGTAATAATGAATGACATTATAGCTGAATGCACATATCAACCAATAAATTATGAAGTACATGTCTGTAATGGGAGAATTTAACAGTTAGCAGGAGACACACAAAGGGGTAAAAGAGAAGAGAAGTAATGCACAGGACAAACGAGAATAACCTGATAAAAGACAAGTGCATTCTCAAGGGAATGGCAGCAACTGTTGACACAAAAAAGAAGACATCTATCATGGAACAACATAGAGATCACATGCCATAATGCTTGATGATCTAGATTTGGATGTGGCAGCAGACAGGTGCATATTAAGATTAGAAACATACAATGAGAAAGAAGGTCATACAAGAAACAAGGAAAAGTATTTCATGTAGTAGTAAAGAATGTACCAGCTGCAGGAACGTAGGGAGTATGGCATGTGTCACAAAACAGGGTGATCCAGATCTTAGACATGAAAGGAAATCAAGAGTTAAAGAAAGAGGAATGGAAACTTAACAGAAGCATCTGTCTAAAGACAAGAGGCAATAAGAGCAGACAAAAAGTAAGAATGTGTCAAATCATGCCAAATAACAATAAAAAATAACATTATAGAAGGAGGCACACATCAAACAAGCAATTAGCAATTAGATATGTGTATATGGGAAAATACTGGGGTTAGCAAAAGGTAGATAAAAGAGTAAAAGAAAAAGCAGAGGGCAGGGGAGTGAAATAGGGAAGGACATCTATATGCTCAAGGAGATGGTAATGATAGTCTGACACAAAGAAGAAGGCATGTGTCAAACAAAAACATGGATATCGCTTGCCATACTGAAGTATGATCTAGCTTTGGGTATAGGATTAGACAGAAGGTTGGAAAAGTAGAGAATATGAAACAAGGAGAAAACCATGAGTCAAAGTACTAGTTTATGCTTAACATACTAAAATGGAAAAGAAACATACTAAACAAGAACACAAATATTTGACTGTTTGTTAAAGGATGGTCCAAATACAACAACTTAGGCATAATACCATCTGCCATAATACAGGGTAATCCAGGTTTTAGTCAATAGTGAGACAAGGAGTAAAAGCCAAGAGTACTGGAAACAAAAGCAGAAGTATATGACTAAAGACAAGGATATGCTCAAGAATAACAACACAGATGTATAGAAGTAGAGCTGAAGGTATATACTGGACCTAATAAGAATTTAATCAATAGTTAAAAATATGTAGATCAATATGTTCCTGCATGTACAGGTAAAGCTACAAAAGAAATAAAAAAAGGTACATTAAAAGAGTGGAATTTGTTAAAGGAAAGAGGAACATCAATATGGTAAAAATGAAGGTAGATGTGAAACATAACATAGAAAATATATGACATAATTCATAAGTTCTAGGTTTAGACACACAAACAGACAGTTTACTAAAAGGGAAAGGAATGGGAGACAATGAGAAAAGAAGCATTAGAAGTCAAGTGCATGTTTAAGAATAGCAATGTATGGCAATAAAAGAAAAGTGATACTGGTACATAACAAAAAAACTAGATAGTATATATAGATTTTACATGAGACAGAAAGAGAGAGAGAGGAGGGAGGGGGGGAGGGGAGAGGGATGGGAGCCAAGGGAGAGAGAGATACGTAGAGAGAGGGAGAGATGAAAATGTAGAGAAGGTGGAACAGAAATGAAGTATTTGTCAGATGATAAGTGGGTTCTTAACAGTACAAATAACAGGCTTTGTAGTTGAAGGCATAAATCTTTCAATAAAGTCAAGATTAAATGTCTGTATATGGAAGAAACCTAGGTTTAGCAGATACAGATAGAGGTGTAAAAGGGAAGAGAGAAGAAGAGAAAATACTATCAATAGGCAAGTGCATGCTCAAGGAAAGGGCAGTAACCATTTTAAATGAAAAGAAATTACGTATCATGCAGGAACATAGATATCACATGCCATGATGCTAGGTGGTCAAGAACTGTACATGGAAATAGACAGAAGGGTAGAAAAGAGGTGAATAAGACCAAGATAAGAAGAATCTGTGAAGGATAAAGGCATGTTCAAGGATACATCATACAACAGTGGAAAAGGTGTCATGCATCAAACAATATCACAAAGACTAAATGGTGTTGTAAAGAAAGGTTAAAGGTTTTGGGCAAAAGGTAGGCAAAAAAAGTAAAATGAAGAAAAGAAAGAAGTGAATTTCTTAGAAGATCTGCATAGCCTCAGAAACAGTTTGACATCATTCAAGACAAATTATATTAATCATCAATATAGAGACTGCATGTCACATTACAAAATTATCCAGCTGTTACCAAAAGGGGAGAGATGGTGGTTAAAGGGAAGAGGGTTGGGAACATGCATAAAAGTATCAATCAAAAGATAAATAGAAGTTGAAGAGTATGAATGTATGAAAGGAAGATAGAAGGCATACAGTGTATTGATATTTAACAAGAACACACTTACCAGAAATAAGAATTAGAAGGAAGATGTGTCAGCACAAAGGTACACAAGGGGTATAAATAACAAAGAACAGGAGATAAGTAGGGTAGAATTTCTTGCAAGATAAGAACATTTTCAAAAGACAGGGACTACAATCTGACAAAAAACAAGGTAGCCTTTGTGGAAAAACAAAATATTTATATAACATTTCATAAGGTATGGTCTGGGTGTAGACACATGGACAGATAACTGAAAAATGGAAAGAATTGTAGACAAGAAGTGGAGGATCAATCAGGGACTAGAGCTAGTTAAAGTAACCCATAACAATATCTGATAATAAAATGGAAGGTATGGATTAAAGAACAACATGGAGATTATATGACATAACATAATTGGGCTCCACATTTCAAGACTAAAGGAACAGAGGTGTGAAAGAGAATTAAAAGGAGACAAGAATTAGGATTCGGTCAAATGATGTAGGCATACTCAGTGGTATTAATAAATAACATTATAACAGAAGGCACACATCAATCTAGAAATTATATATTAGATGTATATATTTGGGTGTATACTGGGATTATCAGGAGGCAGATAAAGGGGTAACAGAAAAGAAAAGGAAAAAAGGGAAAAACTGAAATGCAGGCTCAAGGGGGTGGGTGCAACTATTTGACACAAGAAAGAAGGCAAGTAGGAAGTGAAAGATATTATGCACATGCCATAATGAACCATGATATCACCCTCAACATGGGATTTGATTGATGGTTGGAAAAAGGGAAAATGGGAAACAAGAAGAAACATATCTATCAAGACCACGTGCATATTCAAAAGCAATACCATACAGCAAGGTAAAAGAAGACATAAGTCAAACAAGAAAACAAAGATCTGATGGTACATTAAAGAATGAAGCAGGTGCAAGAACTTAGGAATTTTGGCACTTTTCAGAATGCAAGATGATCCAGGTTTTAGCCAAATGGCACACAAAGGAGAGAAAAGCAAGAGGATTGGAAACATAAGCAGAAGTATGTGTCCTCATATAAGGGCTTTCTCACTCACTCACTTACTCACTCGTTGGTCATACTGGACTTGAGAGTCCACTACTGCTGCAAAGTATTTTCGCCATCTGTCCCTGTCTTGGGCCATTTCCTTCAATTCACCTTCAATACCTAGGCTCCTCAAATCAGCCTTCACATTGCCCTCCCATCTATGCCTCGATCTCGCCACAGAACATTTTCCCTCTAAGTGCCCTACCAGTACTCTGTGCGCTTACCTGCCCTCATCCATTCGAGCTACGTGACCTGCCCATTGCAGCCTACATGATTTAATAATACTGATTATGTCAGGGCTTGAATAGAGTTTGTGAACCTCTTCATTATAAAGTTTTCACTACTCTCTGCTAATGTCATCCCTTTTTGCTCCAAAAGTTTTCCTCAAAATTTTGTTTTCAAACACTGAAATGGCTTTTCTGCACAGTGAGAGACAAAGTTTCACAACCATACAGCGTAACTGGTAGAATAATAGTTTTATATATTCTAATCTTTAAATCCCTACACAATATCCGTGATGAAGGTAATCTATTCAGTGAGAAGTAGCACACATTTCCTGCCCAGAATCTCTTCTTCAGTTCAGATTCAATCTCATATCTCAAAGTGATACTTAAATGTGTTCACTTTTTTGAACAGCATGTCTCCAACTCCTAACATTTCCTGATCTACTGCTGTTGGCTTTCTAGTAGTAACCAGTATTTAGTTTTGTCTTCACTTATCCTTAGACCTACATCTTCACTAGCCTCGATTAATGCATTTGCATTTGCTGTTACAGATTCTTTCCTAGCACTTAAGATTTTTAGATCAGCTCAGGGCAACAATATATGAATTTAGACCTAAATATAGTTACTGTATCTAACAAGAATGTAATCATTTTAGAAGTGTGTAGGAGAACAGCTTGTTAGCACAGATATAGATGAAGGCAAGGGTGAAATATGAAGAATAGATTGGAGGGGTGAAATTTCTTAATAAACAGAAATGTTCTCAAAGGAATGAGACATTACAAGTTTCATAACAATACAGTGTATGTCAAAATAAAACATTGGCATTACATGCATATTTGTTGCTGATCTAGCATTATACACAGAGATATATAACTGCAGAAGAAGAGAACAGAAGACAAGAAGAGACAGATTCTAATAAGGACAGGAGCATGCTCAAGAATAAGAATATATGATAATAAAACAGAGTACTCCATCAAATAAGTACATACAAATCACACCCTGTAATGT
Source organism: Schistocerca gregaria (assembly GCF_023897955.1). Lineage (NCBI taxonomy): Eukaryota > Metazoa > Arthropoda > Insecta > Orthoptera > Acrididae > Schistocerca > Schistocerca gregaria. Next base: position 435,316,951 of record NC_064921.1, read on the forward strand.
AGGGTGTTTCCAGGTTTCAGGACAGAGATAGAGAGAGAGAGAAATAGAGAGAGAGAGAGAGAGAGAGAGAGAGAGAGAGAGAGAGAGAGACAGACAGAGAGAGAGAGAGAGGAGACAATAATTAATAATGACAGATCCTTCAAATGATGAAGGCATGCTCAAAGGAAATAATATATAATATTTGATATTTTTGTAGAAGTGATTTATCAAACAAAAAAGAGATATGAGCTGACTGTATATGGGAGAATCCTGGATTAGTTAGAAGTGGATAAAGGAATGACAGGGGAAGAAGAGAGAACAGGTACATAGACATCACATGTAGTACACTAGATGATACTAGTCCCGATGTGGAAAAAGTTTGACAGATGTGAGAGAACAGAATAGGAGACAAGAAGAGAAGGATTGGCTAAGGGCAAGTGCATGTTCAAGAGGAGCATGAATATAACAATGGATATAAAACATTTATCTAACATGAACACAAAGATTTGTTGCTGTGATAAATAATGGCCCAGATGTTAGTAAAGGGGTAGACTGAAGGTCAAAACAAAGAAAGAGAGCATTAGATGAGAAAAAACGAATCTACTTGGATCAGAACATACTCAAATTTAAGGGGCAGCAGCAGCCTTGCAACCAGGAACCAGGTATGTAAGATTCATGCACAGAACAGGATGATCTAGGTGTTATTAAGGAGAAAAGCAGTGTATACAAGGTACAAGAACTAGAGACAATAAAATATGGATCTACCAAAAGAGGACATACTCAAGAGTATCAAAATATGCAAGTAGAACAGAAGGTATATATTTAACTGTATATTAGATGCTAAGTAGCTTAATTCAGCTGGTATAAGGAATCAACACAGAGATAGGCAAAGAGGTGAAAGAAGAATAGGAAATTTTAGTAAAAATTAAGGATATTCTTGAAGAGAATGGGGGCAAGAATGTGACAATATAGAAGAAAGTAAATACCAATAAAAAGCAGACATTGGTTGCCTTAATACAAGGGCATTCAGGGGTTTGCAATGAGGGGTCAGAGAAGAGAAGAAGAGAGGATAAAAAACATGAGCATAGGCTATTTCATTCTCAAGCATGATAATTGAGTAGGAAGCATACATAAAATGCATATAGATATGAAGGGTAATGTCATGCTACTACTATGATATAGTGTTATTTAAATAAAAGGAAACTATTAATGAAATATAACTGGAATTGGTACGAAACATAAAATTGAGAGCAAAAGGGTGACAATAAGAAACAGGGAAGAGAGCAATGAAATTAATGAATAATAGCTAATAACAAATGGGAGACACAATAAAGTAAACAGAATGCAACTAAAAAAGATGCTTGTCAGTTAAAATTAAAGAAAGCTGTAGGATGGTGATAACTTGTCAGAATAAATATTCAGCATGCAAGGAAAGGAAGGATGACTGGATTTTAACACTAGGGAACGTCAAAGAATGTAACTCATAGTATAGTGGACAATAAATACATATGTCTCTAATGAAAAAGGTGGAACATGGAGCAGAGAGGCTGTGTGAAATTACCCACAAAACAAACTGTGAACTAAGATTTAACTGGACTGTGAAAAAAATATGAAACATAAAAAAACAGTAATGTTGAACTCTACATTGTGGTCAAAATGGTATGGCATAAAAAAGACATTTAGCCAATGGAGTATGTTATTTAGCATTCCGGAAGATTAAGCTGCGGTACTAAATACAGGGAAATAGTGAGTATGGAACTCACAGGGGATAGCAGAAATGAGAGAGTGGCAAATGAAGCATAATCCATCCACAATAGCGTATTGAGAACAGGCATAAAAAAGTATAGAATAAATTTCTGGGTCTGAAGTTGGAATAGCGTTTGAACAGACAAAATATAAAGTTTTGGATGAAGGATTTTCGGAAAGGAAGTAGGTAAATAATGTAGGTAATGCAAATTTTTGCAGAAATTTGTGGAACAATTACAAAGGGAAGTGATGTATGTTTTATGCTGGATCTCATATTCAATAGGAGAAAATAACTTTTACAATATAGCTTTCAGCACAATAGAAAAAGAAAGCAAAGAAGATAGTTATGACAAGTGGGCATACAGGAAGCAAAACAATGTGATGGACATCATAAAAAATGCAAAACAAAAAAGTATCAACAAGGAGGTAAAATAAGTCACATGCAAGAAATTAAATAATGAAATAAATTATGAACATCATGGACAATAATTAAAACTCATTACATTGTGGCCAAGAAAGCAAACATAGTAGTTACAGAAGAGGAAGAAATAATCTAAAAAACACAGGAAAAGTCTTGGAACAGAGAGGTCTAGAGTTTTGACTATATTCAGAAAATAAGATTTGAAAAAATCTGCAAGGGGCACATTCTGTCAGCAGAGGAAATGAGAAATGAGCTATATAACAGGTATCAGTGAAGATTAGTGAAAAATCCTTTGAAATAAGTGATCATATGAGATACTGGAGATTTAAAAACCAGCAGCAGTTTGAGGATGTGTGTTGCTTTGTACACTACTTTCACAGAGAATAGTGTATTCAAAGTACGTGTTAAATTCTGAACATTGAACTAAATACAATTACTAATGGATTTTTAGCATTTAAGTTATGTAGGGGACATATTTCAAAATGCACAAGATGACACTTGTGTAAGGCAATTTGCAAACAAGTGACTTGTTTTATTAATGGATATACCTACTTTATTATTGTATCATTTGACCATTCATCATGCCTATAGGTTCTCCTTTGCAGTGGTATCTCAAAATACTAAGCTTTCATGTGTAAAAGTAAGACATATATACGTTTTTTATGCTCAAATTTATAATCCTCTAGGGCTATTAACCAGGGGCAAACCACGTAACTTTGCACATTAAGGTGAAAAATGTTGTATCAGAAGCCTGACAGCAAATTGGTGTCATTAATTGTTATGCTGTGGTTTTAACTATAAGTTTATACATAGTGAGTCTCAGTGAGCTAGTGGGTAGGCAAGGCCAAATTGCAGCATTTCAGTGACATGTTAGTATTCAATGTGACAACAAATGTGGCTATTCTTTCTTTTTTTCTGTAGGGTTAGCTATAGTAGCCTGCAGTACATCTTGCTTCCCTGCAAAATAGCTGCTACAGAATACATGTACAGACAGTTTGCATGCATGCTTTCGTCATCAGAGGCATAAAAGTGTAAGGAAGTAGAAAAGAAAATGCAGACAAGAGAGAGATGGGTATATTGCAGAGATATGAAAAATAAATGAGTGAGAATCATTGTGTGACTTGTAAGATAGCTTTTCAGTGTAAGATAATCTAGAACACAGAAGAAATAAGATGATGGTGTGGAAGCCAAAACACAGGGTGAACAGAAAAAACAGAGAAGAAGGACTAGAAAATGGAGAACAAGCAGTGTAGGAAATGAACTAGTAAAAATAAGAGGTACTCTTGGGAAACATTGAGGAGTAATCATATTATAACAAACATCAGAGAAGAAATGGAAAACGAACTACCATACAGATAAAGTTTGGGGATGAATAAAAGAGAGAAATGAACAAAATGAAAATATGATAATGAAGGAAAGACAAAAGAATTAGATATGAGCGTGCCTAAAAGAAATAGACATTGTAATATGGAAGAATGAAAGTTGATTCTAGATGAGCAGTAAAAGGGAAATTAAATGAGAACAGTTTTGGTTTCATTCTACATTGAAATAGAACGATAACCACAAAATTACACATAGCAAAAAAGTATGTATTGTGTCACTGTTCACTAATTAATAGAAAGCTATTCTTGTGGAAGATCATATGTGAAAAATAAGGGCCTCAGGGAGGAGGAACTAAAAATTTAAAACAACTTAAAGCTCACTGTATTATTTTGGGGAGAAATCATATTAATCATGGTAGGAAATGATGATTACTAATCCTGATCAAGGTACTGAAGAAGGTACTGATATACATTAATAAAACAACTGACAACTGCACTCAATTTACTTTCACTGCACAATCTGAATCTCTGCCATATGCACATAATACCAAAAATGTATAAGAGGGTAGTAGCAGAATGATTAACAACTTAGTATCACAGACATTTGTCACAATGAAGGGTGAAAGAAAAGAAAGTGGGTTATTAGTTGTGAGAATGGTGATAATCATAACACAGGGAGGTATCAACATAACTAATAAGGTTGTTGTATCACAGAAGATATTTGCAAGGATCTAAAGAAACAGTTAAAGTAACACGCATTAAACCTAATACAAATTAGAAAGACCAATGGTAATGACAATACAGCTTGTTGCTCCATGATAATACCATAAAATCATAAGGTAGCTAACATTAAGCAGCAAATATTGATTATGTGGCTAGTAATCTCATATTAAAAAAAGCAGGTACGATCATTGACAATATAAAGAAAAAAAAACATATCAGTCAGACAGAAGAACTGTAAAACATAACTAGGTCTATTAAAATATGTAAGCTGCAATGATGGAACACATTTTATACCTTTTGTTAACAGATACAGACTGAAATTAGAACAAAAAGATTCCATACACCATATGCAGTGCCCAGTTTTGCTGGCTGTTGAATAACAGCAACAACAAGAGCAAATAGGACAAGAGGACAAGAGCAATACATCAGATTTACATTAAACAAGAAACAGGAACACTGAATGTAATATTAATGATGTAGTGTATAAAGAAGACGAAGGTGATTTCAGAATATAAAGAATCTAGTCTAACTTTCATTTTCATCAGTAAACAGGAACAGAAATTGTGCAGATGCATTATTGTTGCATACAGAAATTTAGCAGTAACCGATATATACCATTTCCAAATTATAGCATTCCTCAAAACTTTCTGTTATCTTATCCTATATAAATTCTGTCCAAATAAATTTACTTTTAATGATATGTATAAAATGTAATAATTTTTGGGTAACAGAGGTTCTGTTAAGACCACTTCCATGGAAATTTGCCTGTTGCTCTAACATGTTTGGAAATGAATGAACATAGCAGACGTGCCAGCATATGAGTGCTTACACAAGGGAAAACCGATCATGTCCAATTTTCATTTCATTTGTTTGTGTTACTGTTCCTTGATACAGAAATATAAATTAAACTACAGTGTCAGAGTTGGTAACAAATTCATATCACAGAAAGTAGTGCTTGTAACAAACTGAAAGTAAACAGTGACATAGAACTGGAACCCCAGCAAATTTTCATTTTTCTGAAAATGTTTCTGTTATACTGAATCACTTAAACCTTTACTTGCTTTCTTAGACTTTCTTGGAATAGCTGATTGATGCTACATTTTCAGGTTTCCAGTTGAGTTAGAAGTTCCAATTTTACACATAATATTTCAACAATTAAATTTATTGTCTTCTTTGAGTACTGTGAAGGATGATCTCATGTAAGTATCATGGAATAAAAGCTTGTATGCAGAAAAAATTCTTATGAAAGAGAATTTTGGATACAGTCTCAAATGTGGCAGAAAACAGAGGTGCAACAGCAACAATACCTCATGGTCTGCTTGGAAAACAGGTTATAAGTGCATGTAAGATCACTGCTAGCAGCACCTAAAGAAGACAATGAAATTGTAGCAAAAACTGATTTAATATCTTCCCAACAAAACTCAAAAATATATTATCAAAACTTGTTATTTTCTCCTTGAAAAACGCAGAGTTCAGAACTTAGATGTCATGTGAAACTGAAAGTAATGGACTATGTGGACTATAGACACACTGTTTCTTCTTCACACACCTACTAGCTTTAAATATAAACATTTTCTGTTCAAGCAGATTTTGTGTTATTCAATTGTCACTAAAAATAATTTGATTCTGATACCCTACTACTAATAACTACCTATTACTATAAAAATAAATCATTTATATTGAACAATAAGGAACTTTCTCTGAGTATTATAAAGGTCACTTGACTGCAAAAGGATATGAGTAGGCCTAATTGATGGAAGTATCATTTCAGTCACTGAACTCACTTAATTACTTTTATATCTGCACACTACTGATTATTTAAAAACTTATGAAAAATTATTCAGATAGTACAGTACAGAAAATATAGGAACTTAAGCAGAGAGATAGAAACTATGCTAATATATTTGTGTAAAAGAAAATTATGCTACTACATACTGCAAACTGTAGTGGAAAATCTTTTTGGAGCTACAGAGCTAAAGAAAGGAGCAACAATTGAACAGTCTATTGTAAATGTAACATATTGTCATGCAACCTATAAACACAGCAAGGAAATTTCTAATTGTTTCATGAAACGTGTTCCACTGTCACATTTTTTCTGTCTATTCACACAGGTTGAAAAAGCTTGAAACATAAATGACTGAAGTACAAACTAATGACTCTATGATAACTGACAAAACCATTCTAAAAAGTATACTTGTATGCTACTTCTTGAAGCAGTGTAACAGAAAAAAGGTTATCCATATGCAGTGAACATTAGTACAAGTATTTTGGTTAAAACACAAATAATAACAAATTTGTGTTAGATACAGAAACAAAAAGAAGTTAAATTAGTAGTTGAGTGTTGTCTGGACTGATGAAATCCACTCGTGACACAATGAAACAAGACAACATTAAGAAAAAATTTTTGAACACTTACAACACCACAATACCCTGGTTTCCCATTGGAAAAAAAGTAACAAGGAATTGAAAGATAAGGAACAGAAAGAATACACATACAGTACAGCATTACAACTTACCATCTAAAGTATGCTCCAATCACAAGAAGGAAGAAAGAAGGGTGCACAAGCTTCTTCCTCTACATAATGTTAAAAAAAAGGAAAACTTTATCTACAGAAGCTATAAGAACAGAACCCAGGAAAATAATATCTACAAATCAGTTATGTTAGTGATAGAATTATGTACAATGAAAAAGATAATGATATGGTAATTTGAATTTGAAATAAAAAAATTTATACAACTCATAGAACCAAGAGCTTTATTTGTACTTGAAGGTAAAAAAAAGAAAAAATCAAAATACAGGAGACAGAAGAAAGAAATTACACCAGAAGGTAAATGTTAACAAAACACAACACATTCATGTGATAGTACATCCCGTGTTGCCAAAACAGTGTCCTTTTGACGATACGTGTAGTCCACCACAGAGCCGACAGTGAAAGTAGTATTAGCAGGGACATGCGTAGTGTGAGGTTGTGATAAGTTGAAGTGCATTCCATGCAGTCAGCTGAAGGCCCAGGAGGTGGAGACCCGACTAGAATTTTGTAGTCTATTGAATTCTCTCTCTCTTTCTCTTAGTACAACGTATTTGACACTATCACAGATTAGGAACAATATTTGATCTCATCAGAGGGTTTCCAGCTAAGTATTTAGTACAAAATATTTTAATGACATTTAGCTTTCACTTACAGTTGAAATGAGTGGATTCACCCTTTAAACTGTGAGTGAGAGTTTTAGAAGCCTCTAGTTTTGTGCAGTAAGCACAGGACAGATTGATGTGGCAGTGATAATGTACAATATTTCTGCCAAACAGGAAACGGAATGTGGCACAGGATGGGAAGAAACGTATGACAGTTCTGTTCATAAAAGCATTGAGCAGATTGGGCAGATATAATAATCTGTGCAACTGCTGTATTAAATTTGCCTAGTCAACATTCCCTCAATAGTTGCTTGGGATCAATTTTTAACAATAACAATGACAGAGATTTAACTGACGCCAATATATTGTGACCTTGTTTAACTGGCTGGCACAAAAATAAGCAAGAATAAAATGGAATATGGTAACTAGGGCCTGAGATTTTTATCCTGTGTGTGTAGTTAGTAGATTATATCACATGTCAAATAAGAAGAATGGACAGAGATGTAGATTTTTATAAAAGAATTTAGCGCATTCTTCGAAGGATTGCCTTTGCCAGAAGTTTTCAATCATTCGATTTTATCTGATAAATATACTAAAGCACACAAAGAAGTAGTGACGTGAGTGAAGTGAAATGTGGGCTTGCCGACCAGTGCCACTTTCCGTTTCCCTAGAACGGCCACTTGCCGTTCCTATTTCTTGGCAAGCCTGAAGGCAGAGAAACTGACGGTGTTGGGCAGCAGTTCCCCAGAGTCCCGCCAGAGAGAAGCGCAGTCACCAACGTTCATCTCGAGCAGCAGTGTGTGTGCACCGCCGCCAGGGCCTGTATGGACCACGTCATCCCAGGATCCGCCCCCAGACTGACGCCTCTTCAGCGACAACCTGGACAGCCAGACAGAAAACCAGCCACTCAGCAGGGCCGTAGTACCACCAGCAAGCTTAACCAACGTCTGAACCCTTACTGATTAAGTAATACGAAAGTTTCCAATACTACTGAAGACCATAGTGAACTTCTGTAGCTCTTGACATGAAACTTCATTCATAGCATGCGAAAACTTCACTTGAGGAGGCTTCACTAAAGTGTTCGCTAAACCGATGAAAAGATCTCTCAGATGCTAGATGAGATCCAACAGAAAACGTGAAGGACACTATCTGATCAAAAGTATCTGGACAGCTGTTCGTGGTGCGTCCACCTTTCGCCTTAATGATGGTTGGAACTCTGCTGGAGACTCTTTCAGTGTGTCTGAATGTTTGTGGACGAGTAGCAGCTCATTCTTCCTCTAGATACGAAGCCAGAAAGTAGTGATACTGTGTTCTGCTGCAAAGTCAACAGTTAACTGATCCCATACTGATTCATCGGCTTCAGATTGGGCCCCTGGGCAGACAGTCCCTTTCAGGAATGTTATCGTTGACAAACCATTGTCTCATAGATGCTGCTGTATGACAGGGTGGATACAAACAGCCATAGTCTGGGATCTGATCCTCTACTGTATTAAGCACAGTACGAGAAACACCCTCATACAGTAACAACAGCTTCACTGTAATTCACTGTTGGTGTCACACGTGATCCCATGTAAAATTCCACAGGCGCTCGTCAAACCCAAAGCCTGATATTGGAAGGCCACAGAGTGTAACGTGATTCAGCACTCCAGATCACTTGTTTCCTGTCATCCACTGTCCACTGGCGTCGCTTTTACATCACCTCAAGGGACGCTTGGAATGGACTACAGAAACGTGTGGCTTATGAGGAGCCGCTCGACTATTCTACACCATTCTTTTTAACTTCACAAGCACAGTCATTGTGCAAGCTGAATTGCAGTTACCACTTTGGAACTCACAAGTGATTCCTTCCTCAGAACTAATGCAATTCATTACAGCCACCCTCCTCACTCCCTGTCCGTCAGTATATGAGGTCTACCTGATCTTGGTTTAACTGCTGTTGCTCTTTCACCTCGCTTCACAGTTACATCACCGGCGATCGACATGGGCAGCTGTGGAAGGGCTGAAACGTCCCTGATGTTTTTTTTTTTCTTTAGTCGGGTGCATCCAGTGACTAGTTCACGTTCGAATCAACTGAGTTATCCTAACCGAACAATTCTGATGACTACGCAATGCTCCCTGCATCCTTTTATACTGGTTCGTCTGCCTCTTGGACAATCTAGTGTTCAATGCTGCAGTACATAAAGTGTCTGGACACTTTTGATCAGACAGTATACAGCACGAAGAGGATTCATAAACATTCGTACATGATTCATAAACTTTGCTACACATTGTTTTAATATATGTCTCCATTTCTTATAAATTTAATGGAAATCGTTTGCCTAAAATTCCTCCATTCCTTGTAATCACAACCAGTTAAAGAACGTTAGAGTTTTATAGGATGTAGCAGGAGTGAAGCGTCAGGTGCACTCGTTAAAGTGTGGTTCATCAGTGACGTCTTAAAATTGAGAAGTATACCATGGTCCTCCATTAACGTACTCTGATGGTCACTTGATGTTGATCTGAGGCTCGATATTTATAGCGACAAGTTAAAAATAGAAATTAAGGGCAAGTCGCATAAATCAATGGAAATTTCCGGTTTGGTCATGGCAATATAAGACCCTGATTTTTTTCATACAGGCACACACGTTATCTGTTACTTAGCATGGCAGATCTACCCGTTTCCGTGGTTTATCGTAAGCGCGCGTGTTGTTGTGTGTATGTGTGTGATTTAGTGAGTAGATGGGTGGGTGGGTGAGGTGATGGCGCTGACGAATTACCGTTCCTCTGACCACATGCCGTGTGTTCCATGTGCGTTGCAGCACGGCTACACCAAAACAAGTGCCCTCATAGACACCAGTCACATCACACAACATTTGAAGCCCTTTTTGGGCGTTTAGGTGAACATGGATTGTTTCGGACAGATGAACGTGAAGAGAGACGGCGGACTAGGCATACACCAGATTTGGAGGACTGAGTTCTACAGAATGTTGAGACGAACACTGGTACAAGCTCCAGGCAAGCGGCCCGCTAACATCTTGTAAACCAAAGTAAGGTTATGTGGAAGCTCCAGGCAAGTGGTCTGCTGACAGGGTGTAAGCCAAAGTAGGATTATGGTATCCTGCATGAAAACCGCTACTATCCCTATCACCTGGAGTGAGTGCAAGCAGTGGGTTTCTCTTCAGGAGAAGGATTTTGTCTCGATGGTTTTTCCACCAGGCCATCACAAATATGGGATTACAATCATCGGTCCTCTTTACCGACGAAGCAAATTTATCAGAACTGGCATCATCAGTCTGCATAATCACCACCTGCGGGCTACAGACAATCCTCAGGGAATGGGTGAGGGGTCTTATCGACATCGGCTCAGCATCAATGTGTGGGCAGGGATTCTTGGCGGCCATATGCTTGGATCAGTTACTACTGCACAATGCCTCGATGGAGGAACGTACCTGGAATTCCCGCAAAATGCTCTGCACGGACTGGTTGAGAATGTGCCTCTGGCAGCATGACAGATTATGTGGTTTCTGCATGATGGAGCACCACTCAACTTTGATACACAGATCGCTGATTCAAATGGTTCAAATGGCTCTGATCACTATGGGACTTAACATCTTAGGTCATCAGTCCCCTATAACTTAGAACTACTTAAACCTAACCAACCTAAGGACATCACGCAACACCCAGCCATCACGAGGCAGAAAAAATCCCTGACCCCGCCGGGAATCGAACTCGGGAACCCGGGCGTGGGAAGCGAGAACGCTACCGCACGACCACGAGATGCGGGCACAGATCGCTGACACCTCAACAACATCTTCCCCAGATGTAGGATGCGGAGGCCCTGTGGCATGGCCTGCTATACCTCTGGACTTGAACCCCCTGGATTTTTCCCTCTGGGAGCATTTGAAAAGCGTTGTATACGCTAAACCAGTTTCTGATGTGCGGACCCTCCAACAGCATGTTCACAACGTCTGTGATGCTGTAGTAAGAGAGTCTGGAACATGCGAAAGAGTGTGGCAATCCTTGACGCTAGGTGTGAACGCGTGCATTGCATCCCAGTGAAGCCATTTTGAACATCTTTTGTGACATGGATGCTTTGTAGTTCTATACAGTGTCCAGGACGCACACTGTTCATTTTCGGAAACATGTTCATAAGATCCTTTTTCCTCCATATCCAGTCAGGAATACGTCCCTGCAGTTTGTTGGTTTCATTAATGTTCGCACTGTAAGTTTTTTTCTAGAGAGCATGAGAAGGAGAAACGGTGACCAAATCACTACGTTATCATGGGACACAACTTACAGAAGGCAAAACTGAATTTCGTTAACAAGTTTTTCGCTGTCGTGTTTACAAATTAAGGCACGAATGGGGCTTTCTAAACCTGTCAAACATCGGTTTTCCAATCGCCAGCTGTTTTACGCAAATGCCATCTCGAAAACAGTTGTTCTAGTTTCTCATTTAGTCGGCACAATGGGTGTTTCTCTTCAGTTAAATATTAGAAGTAGATGGCTCCATGTTCAATCTAATGTTTCTTCTTCTCCTCCACTGCACAAAAGGCACTCCATGCAGATAAGTAGAAAAATTTGAAAATTTGTGGAAACAAGATGTAAGCGAACAACTCAAGCATGCTTCAGGAACGGCTGTGCGTTTATACAGGAGCGATAATTTACTGTTGTAGTGGAAATCGGGCATCCTGAATCAGGTTTTCAGAATCGATTTCGGAGTGTTTACATGACCAACGAACCAGAAACGAATTTGGAAGTCTGGTCTATGAAATTCGGTTTTGGGAGCCCCATGTAAACACGGTAAATGTGGTGTTATCCCCAAAGTTACCAGTGTCTGTGCAGGCAATAACTGGAGCGAGTGGTGTGTCACAGAGGGAGGGAGAGTACAGTGGCACACCACAGAGTACACAGCACCACAAGGGAATTACCCGAAGGGACCGGAATCTGTCATGTGATGTACATGCATAGAGAGAGAGAAAAGAAAACACGATTACAGTTTCTAAAAAAAAAAAAAAAAAAAAATTATTCTCTTGAGAAATGGAGCAAGTCGATAATGCCTTGTTCCACCTCTGGTCCTTATGGAGACAGTTATTCTTCTTAGCCTTGATTGACAGAATTGTTGGATGTCTTCCTAAGGAACAATGTGCCAAACTCTGTCCAATTGGTGCTTTAGACCATCAAAATTCCAAGCTGGTTAGAGAGCCCTAATGCTCAAAACGTTCTCAATTGGGGAAAGATATGGCCACGTTGGTGGTCAAGGCAGAGTTTGGCAAACACGAAGGCAAATAGTAGAAACGTTCGCTGCGTGCGGGCGGACGTTATCTTGTTGAAATGTAAGCCAAGGATGGCTCTTAGGAAGGGCATCAAAAAGGAGCGTACAACATCGTCGGCATACCGCTATGGTGTAATTGTGCCTCGGATGACAACCAATGGGTTCTGCTGTTACAAGAAATGGCACCCCAGAACACCATCACTCCTGGTCGTCAGGCCGTATGGCGGGCAACAGTCGGGTTGGTGTCCAACTGCTATCTGGGGAATCTCCAGACGAGTCTTTGCCAGTCATCGGGGTTCAGTTCGATGCACGACTCATCACTGAAGATAATTCTACTCCAGTCAGTGACATTCCCAGGCCAGAACGTGCCTCGAGACGCCCGAGACAGTCGTGGGTTACCAACCGGCCTTTGCTTCGCGCCCGGCTCAACAATCAGGAGCGATGGTCTGGGCCGCAATTTGTTTTCATATCAGGGCCCCTTTGGGTGTCATCTGCGGCACCCTTACAACACAGCGATACGTCGACGATTTTGTGCACCCTGTTTTGTTGTCCTTCGTGGCAAACCATCCAGGGCTTACATTTCAGCAATATAATGCCCTCCTGCACACGGATAGAGTTTCTAACGCTTGCCTTCTTGCTTGACAAACTCTACCTTGGCCAGTAAGGTTGCCAGACCTCTCACCAATTGAGAACGTTTGGAGCATTATGGGCAGGTCCTGCAACCAGTTCCGAGTTTTGACGATTTAACGCCCCATATAGATGGAGTTTGGCAGGATATCCTTCAAGAGGACATCCAACAACTCTGTCGATCAATACTAAGTCGAATAACTGCTTGCATGAGGGCTAGAAGTGGACCAAGGCATTATTGACTTGCTCAATTTGTGAAGCTTTTTCTCTTGAATTAATCAGCCAATTTTTCTGAAATTGTAATCATTTGCTTGTCTGTACATGTACAACAGATCTACCGATTTTCGTCCAATTCGGGTTATTCCTTTGTGGTGCGACGTTTCTTTTTGTCTTACATTGTATTATCCACGTGTCTGTGCACAGAACCCACCACACACCAGTTTCTCACTGGCACGCGTAGCAGTATAAGAGGCGAACTCACTGAGCACCGGCGCCGGAGAAGGCTATCTGGTAGACGCCGGGGCAGAAGCAGGTGAACTCGCCAGTGTGGCGGCTCCAGCCCAAGCCGCGCCGGTCGGAGAGGTCCGCCTGGAAGGTGAGTGGCCCGCTGGAGCTGGAGTTGGCGAGGTGGCCGACGCTGGAGAAGCCCAGCACGCCGGAGCAGTCTAGCGCCGCGGCCAGGTTGCGGGCGCCCACCAGGCCGGGCGAGGGCGGCTCGCCGGACACGGCCGCCGCCGCCGCCCACGCCGCCCACAGCGACGCCCACACGACGCACGCGCGCACCGCTCTGCAAAGGCACGCGCCGCCTGCTGTCCAGTACGTCTCTCTGCTGACGCGCGCTCCTCACTCGCCTACCACTAACGAGGAGGGAAGCTCACACATAACGGGTGTGATAATCTTTCGTACGACTGAAGCAACGGAAGATGGGATAAAGTGGCCATGACGGGAAACCTGGCAGTTACATATTTTTTGCCCTGTACGGAGCTGCTGCCCGCTGAACAGTGGTCAAACTAGTGCTAAAATTAAATTTCTGTCACTCCATTGCGCCATCCGTTACAGCAGCTGTATGTAGAATATTTGAATTCAGAACAGTTTTGGTTGCAACTTATTTCTTTATTAACAAGGAAGTACGCCTTCGATGGGAGTCTTCGCATTATCTTAAAAACTTCCTTTTACAACATTTTAAAACCGTAAAACGGCTCTGTGCTAGACTGAAGCACGCATTGAATCAGATGAACCCACGGAGAAAAAAGAAAAGGTCTCTGCGGGTTCATGTGATTCGACGCGCGCTTCAGTCTAGCACAGAGTCCTTTGATGTATTTTCAAACACTGTAAAAGGAAAATTTTAAGACAGCCTGAAGATTCCCCACGAAGGCCAAACTCGTTGTTAGTAAAAGAATAAACTGTAAACAAGACTATTTTTAATTCAAATTGTGCTAATGTACATTGTTGTCAGTGAGTTTGGCAGAGGAACCTTGTCCCCTTATTTTCTGATAAAATCTTTTCAGAGTTTCAGCCGTCTGGTATAAAGTAAATTATTTAACTATTATTGTTGTTGCCGCACTTATTCGTAGAGTAATACCTCTTTAAAATATCAATGTTTAACCCCCGCACTACCAAGAAGGAGGTAAGGGGGGTACTTTATGCCCATTTTTTAAAAAAATATTGCAACATAGTTTTTTTTTATATTTTAAAAATTTGAAAAAAACTATTTATTGCTTTTAATGATTTCTGCTACCAGGTTCCATACATGTTTTAAAATTTTCCGTTAAACCTAACCGAAAAACTCAGATCTTTGTAGTAGATGCCACTTTTCCCAATTAATGTCATTCTCAATATTTTCATGTTCAGGACTTACTTATACATCAGTATTTCTGTAAAATGTATGTTTTGAATTAAAGTCAATAACAATTAAAGGAATTTGAAATTAAAAGAAGATTTGTGGTGGTCATAGTACAGTTGGTAGTACACATCATCGAATGTGTCTTGATATTGTTATCAGTGTGCAAAAGATATTTTCAGTTTGTGGATGCTACCTGCACATCAAAAAATGGTTCAAATGACTCTAAGCACTATGGAACGTAACATTTGAGGTCACCAGTCCCCTAGACTTAGAACTACTTAAACCTAACTAACCTAATGACATCACACACCTCCATGCCCGAGACAGGATTAGAATCTGGGGCCGTAGCAGCAGCGCGGTTCCGGACTGAAGCGCCTGGAACCGCTCGGCCACCGCTGCCGGCCCTGCACATCAGCACTTTTTTTTTTTAAGTATGTTGTTAACGTAAAGTAATGCGTGTTATGG
This sequence comes from Schistocerca gregaria, assembly GCF_023897955.1. NCBI lineage: Eukaryota > Metazoa > Arthropoda > Insecta > Orthoptera > Acrididae > Schistocerca > Schistocerca gregaria. Next base: position 435,332,461 of record NC_064921.1, read on the forward strand.
AAAATGCGTTGATATTCGTTGTGTCAAACAATATGCTTTGGCCTAAAAATGTGGTTCCTTGTTGTTTCTGTGGTTTGATAGTATCATGTGCGAACCACTAATGCACACATGTCGCCTGATCGGGAGATATAACCACGCTACTCATCGGGAAATGTAGCCATAGTGTTTACTCAATAAGATTTAGTTACTTTCAGATTCATGTGTAATACTATATATTAGACTGACTGCTAGACAGTTTTGCGTGTACACAGCTATTGTGTATTATTATATTCTTTTATTAAGATTTTATTTAATTCCGATTCCATTCTGTTATAGTTTGCCCAACAAAAAAGTCCGACTGAACAGGGTCCGCTGCAGCCACCTAGTATAGTTTCAGATACTAAAGCATCAAGGTGCCTAGAACACGCGTCCGAAAGTCAAAAGAACGAAGGTGAGTTCCTGTTACAATGACACTGACTGCGTCACGCCCTTTGATAGCGAAAAGTGATCACCCTATGTAAGCTTTCAGAAAAATGCATATAGTTTATATAAATTACCATCTTTTTCACTTAAAATATGTAGTGTGATACCTTATAATACTGTATGTAGATTGAAAATTTGTACACGAAAAACTTCCGTCAATAACCACGGTTTGATGAAAATTCAGTTTCCTTTAAAGTGGTACTTCACACCATCTTCCCGTACATACCTAGATCTAACCAATGCCAGTCTAGTAAAGTGTACGTTTCAAGCGTTTTCCAGAAGCTGAGTTTAAAAGCTTTACACGCCTGTACAGTAACGCGACAGCCTTCGAGGAGCGGTGCTGGCGCAACCGCACAAAGGCGCACACCAGGAGTCTCGCCGTATTGCATTCTAGCCTCGTTCTTTTTTTTTCCTAGCCTTTCACAAAACATCTATATCTGTATCGCTACGAGGGGCCCTATTTCTTCTGGAAGGAACAGTAATTATTATTGTAGTCATAGTAGCACAATTGTGGAGAGGCGCAGAGAATATCCTTTTAATAATATTCGAGGGCGTGCTGTGAAGTAATGCCTCCGAATCTCTTATTCTGTTTTCATTACAGGTTGAAGGATCACACTTAGTGTGTGTTACTCGGCCGACTTTCCCGCTTCGCTGATGCAGACTGCAACCCCTGCCGCTAGAGGGCTCTGAATTGTAGTGTGTTACGTGGCGGTGTGTAACTTAACTATGCCGTAGCGTGAGAGACCTTCGGAAAACTGAAAGCACGAATTTGAAGAGTTCGTACCCACATGGAGCACCCACTCCTCCAGCGTGAAAGCGCCAGACCACACAAGACCGCTGCGGCATCTGCAACGATCCGGCGTTTTGGGTTAACTGTCATCGATCATCCTCTACTCAGTATCGACTTGACCACATCCGATTTTCATTATTTCCAGAACATATTGGTGTTTGCAGTGTGTTGTTTAAGAAAACCATCCAGGATTTCACTTTGGTAGTGAGGAAGCGGTGCAGGCAGAGGTGAGGTTGTGGCTCCGCCAGTAAGTCGAACTTTCTACAGTGATGGTATCAACAAACTGGTCTCTCGTTGGGACAATTGTGTTCGCCACCAGGGTAAGTATGTTGAGAAATAAATATGTAAACATGAAGAATATAAATGTAGAATGTTAGCAAAGTTTGTTTTATTTCAAAATCTTTTAGAGTTTTTACATGAAAAATCGGAGACATTACTTTTCAGCACGCCATTGTACATTGTATTTCTATTGCTTTTGGAGCATCAATAGAACGGAACTGCAGCCAATATTCGTGAAATGGGCCGGGATTGCCTACAACCTTACCTGCTGTCTGCAGGCAGCGTCATTTCGATACCAGAAACCATAGCGCTCTCAGTCAACAGTTTCTAATCGCTAAGGAAGCTCGTTCGCTGCTGTTACCAGGGTTTTCAACGGTGGTTGTACGATGAACATACGAGTGTCTGGTGAAAGATTAGAAAAAAAAGTTGTGAGACCCGGACTCAACACGGGCAGCCTTGTAGTGAGCTGCATTAGCCAATTACGTTAATTACACTCATCGGTAGCTGACCCTCTCATACGGTATTCAACAGGCTCGTCAAAGCCTGTGACTCGGTTTCCAGAAAACACTTTACAACTTCATCCTGTTGGAGTAGACTTAGTTACATGTAAGTATGTGCTGTAACCGTGCGAGAAATGGGCACAATCGGTACTCGTTGTATGTATGGATCCTTTGTAAGTCGAGTTATGACGTTTTAAGACGGACATAGATAAAAGTAAAACAAGCGTAATTGATAGAAGTCGAATTGGAGTTGGCATTTTAATAGTGACAGAATCAAATGTAGCGCACTGCGTATAAGCAAGCGGAAAGACCATTATTGTTCGATTGTTCAAGTACAAAGCAAACACTGCTCGCAGTCATATTCATTAAAAATCTGGGAGCGCGTATGGAACGATTTAAGGGGGAACGACCAGTTAAAACTAATTGTAGGAGAGGCTAAGGCCAGACTGTCATGCTTCTTAAGAATCCTCAAACACAATAATCCGTGCGTGAAGTAGGTAACTTACAAAACACTGGCTTGACCGATACTTGATTATTGCTCCTTACTCTGATATCTTTAACTAGTAGGTTTTACAGGGAAAACACAGGCGATCCAAATGAGACTGGTGCGTTTTTATAAGAACGAAATATTCACAGAGATGCTCAATTATTTCCAGCGGCACTACAACAGAGACAATTTTTTATTGTCTGTCTTGGTTGCATCTATTAGCGCTTTTGGTTCAACACGAACGACCTTCAGGTCTGTATCATTTACGAGGATAACCCATCTAACAGCAAAATTTACGTACTACGAAAGTGGTACTTTTATAAAATTAATGAAATCAGGACGGACAACGGAAAATAGTGGATTTCCTCTAGGACATTATGTCACCTTTTACAACAAAGGTGTCATAGAAGAGGAGATTAGTGTTTAAGGTCCCGTCGACAAGGTGGTCATTAGAGACGGAGCTAAGCTCGGATTAGGGAAGGAAGGGGAAGGAAGTCGCCGTGCCCTTCCAAAGGAACCATTCCAGTATTTGCCTGAAGCCATCTAGGGAAATCAGGGAAAGCCTAAATCCGGATGACTAGAGGCGGGTTTGATCCGTCGTCCTCCCGAATACGAAGGTCAGTTCACAAGAAGTAACGAGGAAAATGCTCGGCTGCACACTGCAGCTGCAAAAAAGACGCTACTGCAGTTTTTCCGATAGGAAGTGTCTGCTCACCCACTGCCTTGGTTCCCTTTGAGTTTCAACTCCCTGCTCACATGAACTATGAGGACAGCATTTTGGTAAAGACAACGACCTGCAGACCAGCATAGAGAATTAGCGGAAATCAAAGGCGGCTGCCTTCTAGGACGAGGGTATTGGAAAGTTGGTACAAAAAGCTACGAGAAAAGTGTAAGTCGGAGAGGCAACTGTGTAGAGCAGTAGCTGGAAGGTGTAGCAAACTGTTGCAAATAAAACATTTGTTTGAGAAAATGTGAACTTCTTAGCCAAGATTGCTTATGAGAAATCTTTATTATCGTTTACTAGTCCCGGTAAGCGTGGTTGGTATCTTCAGATCTCCGTAAAAGGTTATTACATGTCTCTTATACCAGCTGTACAGGAACTCTTTCTAAAACATTACCAGGTATCTGAGGGACAAGAAAAACGCTGTATCGGGAAGTCAAGGTTAAAAGCGCAATATACAGTGTACTTCGCCAAGACAGGTAGACAGCGGTGCCCTGGCTGCAATAAAGTACGCTGTAGTGTGTGATATAGGACACATTTGGCGAATTACTCTGTATATTGTGTGTTCCAACCTTGAGTTGCCACTGCATCTATTTTCTCAAATAGCTGGCAATATTTTAGGAAGAGTTCTGTGTAGCTGATATAGGAGTCATGTAATAACATTTTATCGAGAGATGAAGATGGTTGCCACGCTTACCAAAACCAGCAATCGACAATAAAGATTGCTAACAAGCGATCGTCATTATTACAGGTCGCCCATTACCACTCAAGATGAGTAAACTAATGAAAAACATTTGTGTTTTTTGACTGTGGTTTCTATTTCGCTACCGATTGGGCATCAGAAAAAGAGTCCTTATTTTTGTCTGAAGCGTAGCCTGATGCGGGACTGAAGCGTCGACAGTAAACAGTAAAGACGAGAAGAGCACAGAAGATTTTGAAATGTAGTCATACAGAAGAATGCCGAAAACTAGGTAGATATATCGGCTAACTAGTAGAGAGGTACTGAATCGAACGGGAGGGAAAAGACCTTTAAGGCACAACCTGACTAAAAGAAAGGGTGGAGGTAAGCACTGAGGAATGCCGGGGGAGGGGGGCTGGGGGAGATATATGTTCAAATAGTTGGGTTAGCTAGGTAGATATAAGAAAATATGCAAGAACAGACTTGTGTGGAGTGTTACATCAAACGAGATTGATGACTACAACATCAATAAGCCGGTCTTCTCGTAGGTTAGTTGGATTTTTTTTTTCTGGGGGGGGGGGGGGGGGGGGACCAAACAGCGAGGTCATCAATCAATCCCATCGGATTAGGCAACAATGGGGAAGGAAATCGGCAGTGCCCTTTCAAAGCAACCATCCCGGCATTTGCCTGAAGCAATTTAGGGAAATCACGGTAAACCTGAATCAGGATGGCGGGAAGCGGATTTGAACCGTCTCATAGGAGACTAAAATATAAGCTTCCGTGTCGATTTTTACATCACCACCTCGCAAGGCAAGCTTACGTACGGCATGTGGCTGTGTTACCAGTACGTCTCGCCCCTCCCCAGTCGCTCCATTCACGAATGACGTGCGGGAAGAACTATCGCTGGTAGGCCGCTGTACAAGCTCGTTTCTTTCGTTTTGTAGACTCAATCAGTTCTTGAGTTATATGAGTGTGTGGAGGGAGGGGCGGGGGGGGGGGGAGAAACAATCTGCTGTTTAAGTCTTCTTGTTGTACGACTGCTCGCAACTTTGTCTCCGTTATCTGCCTGCCTCTCTGGTAGTGTCTGGAGCAGCCTGACCAAGCCATTCCCTCACGCTGTCTAAACACATCCATTCCGGAACTCGCAGCTCGTATCACAATTTTTTCTACCTGTTCTGTTACCGAATCCAGTACGAGGATCAGAACTCGAAAACTGGTTGAATGACGGAATTCCAATTCCTTAGGATTTCTATAAAAATATTTGTTTGGGAACCACTTTCCTTGTAGTTCTTGATCGGCCCACAAGAAATCCCTCCCAACACACACTTCTGTTCACATTAGGATCTAGACTGTTTCTACTGATTAATACCGGTATTTTCCTACGGTTTTATTACGTTTTCCTCTCTTCCGGTTTTCCCACAGTTCATGACTCAGTTACATACAGTGCTTCCACATTTGACGATTGCTCCCTGTTGAGTTACGTTTGCTGAGATGTATTCAGCCTAATCGCACAAGTAGTCCGATATTAGGTAAGCTCGTATTTGGTCACTAGCGGGCAGCGTGGAATCTTACGCAATGCCTTACGGAAATAGAGCAACACGGAGTCACCCTGGGCCCTGCAATGTATAATTTTGTGGATCTCAAGGACGAACAGATAGCTTTTTGTGGATTGCATTGATACCTGCACAGCAGCATTTAGGTTGCAAAGAAGTGTGATCCATACATCAGTAATAGACCGATGTCTATGCCTGAGCCACAAGTAAGGCGTTTCATACAGACGACAGTTGTTGAAAATGGGAACACTTCTGACATTTTTCCAGACGCTTGGAACGTTTAGTTCGTTCAGCGACTTACTAAAACTGTTTAAGGAAGGGCATCTTCTACGATGCACCTCACAGCGGTCTGCAAAGTACGGTTCTAGATATCCATCTTAACAATCGATCGCCAGTTGCACGTCCGCAGCAGAGTAAAATAAAAGTTGGTGCAAAACGATTCAGATTGCCTAAAAAGTCCTTTATTACAAACTTCATTTATACTTGTGATGATGAAGACATGGGCGGGAAAGTGTTACCAATATGTTACCAAGTTAGCCGAAGGCTTTGGTGTTTCAAAAAGCACCATATCGAAGATTTATACCGCATACACTGGAAGCGGAAGAACGTCATCCGCTAAGTCACAACGGAGACGAAAGTGGTGGTGACGAGCGGTCGTTAAAAAGGATTGTGATAAAAAATATGAGGACAGAAGATGCAAAATTCGCTACAGGAGTGAATGTCGCTATCGCGAACCCTGTTACCACGAAAACAATACAGGTGGAGTGACAAAAGCAGGGAACTGCATGGCGAGTTGGAATTCCGAAACCATTCATCAGCGATGCAAATTCCCGTAAGAGGAAGACGTGCAATAAAACGTCGACTGTGGAGCAGTGGGAGAATGTCATTTAGTCGGATGAGGTTTGTTTCACACTGTTTACAGTGTTTACGTCCCAAGAATAACAAAAAGGCGGTTATATCGTGGTATTCCATGCATCCGATGGTTACTCTCTAAGGTGACATTACTATCTAGGATTACGCGAGGGATTTGGCTGATGAGGTCCATCCCACGATACAATGTTTGCACCCCACTGGTGACGCTGTGTTGCAACACGGCAGACCCCCTGTTCACACAGCTCTCATCGTCAAGGACTGGTTTTGTGAGCACGAAGAGGAATTATCGAATCTCCACTGGTCAGCGCAGTTACCAGAGCTGAAAGTTATTTAGCATAAATGACGTACTTTGGAGAGCAAGGTGCGTGATTGCTGTCCAACCACATCACCGTTACTCGAACGTACCACTATTTTGCTGGTAGAATAGTATAAGATTGCCTTAAAAGCTTACAGGACGATAGGAAGTTGTTTTGAATGCTAACAGTTTTCGTCCACCACGTTAAGCATGCTGATGTTTTGTGTTTGTCGTGTTTCCATATTTTTGTCCACCCCCGAGAGCAAACCTTGCGACTTGGCACCATTCAGTTGACTTCAGTATCGGTGTGCAGCTCATTTGTCGAAGTACCTTCCGTGTAATCTGAATGAACCTCGCTCCCCACCTTCCTATGAGAGAAAAATTTGTTTGGTCACGGAGAGGACAGATCCCGGAACGTTCTCGTCAGGGGCCACCATCAACTCATAGCCCAGGTGACTTGCAGAAAGCGATTAGAGTTACTTCACACAGGCAGCTGGTCTACAATGCGTCCTAGTTTACTATGCAACTGACCGAACGCGGAGACCAAGGACCATATGGGGAGTCAGCCAGCCTTTCCTTGTTGCGGTGCAGAGCGTAAGGCTCGGCGCCACGCCTGCGGTAGTGAAAGCACCGCGAGGAGTCCATAAATTCAGCGCGCGTGCGGCACCGCCTCCTATCTCGACCGCCGCTTAACGGAAAGTGAAAGGAACGTGTCGTGCTGCCCTTCTCGGCGTAGCCTAGTGCAGCCGTTCTTCCAGAACCAAACACACTGCGCCGCAGCAACTACGTCAGGAGCAACTTCCTGGTAGTGAAGCAAACGTTAGTTACCGGGTGTCATCAACAGAGATGCAGACATTGCTTTCTGTGCACCTATTATACGTGTGACAGCTGTATTACGTTTTCAAAACTTAAGAAAAATGAAATTTTTAAGTGCAGCTGTCGTTATTTCTTTCTTCTTTTTCTTGTGCCTCTGTCCTGCCTCTAAGCGGGATCGGCATGTTTACTACTGTACTTAGCATGGTTAATTTAAGTGGTGGACGGATGCTACACCGTTAACCCCCCCCCCCCCCCCCCCCCCCGCACCCCTCCCCGGGACGGATTATGTATATCCCAACTGTCCGCATGTGAATGAGTGCGAGCAACTTCTAAAGGTTTGCGAATCTTGTAACTGAGGCGGGTCTCGGGTACCAGCCCAATATTCGCCTTGTCGGCTGTGGGAAACAGCCTAAAAGCCACATGCAGGCTAACCAGCAGGCGGACTCTCGTCGTTAATCCACAGGGCGCACTGGATCCAGAGACGTTATTTGCATAGCGCAGGAAAGCGTTCTAGGGTAGTCCGCGCAGCTGTGCAAAGCCATTGTGCCGAAGTGGCGTAGTCGTTAGCTTATCTGCCTACTGAGCAAGAGACCCGGAACCGAATCCTGGCCTTGGTACAAATAGTCACCCGTCTTGTCAGTCTGCATATATGCAATTAAGGATTAATTTTAGAAAAATATACATTCGAAACACAGTTTCATCAACAGTGGCTCAGTTTCTTGTCTGTTGTTCACATAATAATCTCCTAACAGTACGTCGGCCTAGACACATTACTGTTTATAAGTTGACATATATTCGGGACCAATAAAATGGGATCTACAATATGAAGCAACAAGATTTATGAACTAAGAAGGTGACTCGACCAATTTGTTGTACTTGAGGTAATTATACGGAAACAGTCCGCTTCCTTAGATAAGTGATCAGCGCGTCAGACTGCCGTGCAGTAGGCCCGGGTTCAAAAATGGTTCAAATGACTCTGAACACTATGGGACTTAACATATGAGGTCATCAGTGCCCTAGAACTTAGAACTACTTAAACCTAACTAACCTAAGGACATCACACAATCCATACCAGAGGCAGGATTCGAACCTGCGACCGTAGCAGTCGCGCGGTTTCGGAATGAAGCGCCTAGAACCGGGTCGGAGAGTTTCTCTGCTTGGAACTGTGTGTTGTGTTGCCCTCATCATCCTTTCATCATCATCGACACGCAAGTCGCGCAATGTTGCGTAAGCTGAAAAGACTTACAACTCGGCGGCCAAACTATCCCAAGAGGGGTCTCCCTGCCATCAATATCATACGACAATTTCATTCCATTTTATGTTTGCAGAAACGAGGTTCCCTGGAGAAATCACAGATGGGTAACATGTCTGCCCCTACAGTGTGTGTTATCCCCCGGTTTGTGGCATACCGAACGCCAGTGAAGGAGGCGATGGTTCCGCACGGCAATACGCAGTACACATCACCTCCTTACACTCTCCATCATTCCATCCACAATGACATGCGGAAGTGCCCTCTGGAAGGCAGTAACATTCCGTAATAGCGGAATTTGGGGTCAAATCTTTCGACTGATAGACTTCCTGAGTGGATCTGTGGAATGGACGTGCACGGCCAAGAACCTAAGTGTCTTTCGTCACAGGCGTCTAACTTGGTGCCACGCCTCGAAGAAATGAGGGAAAAAACGGTGGTGACCGGAAGGTTGCCAGTTCTACACGCTGCTGAACCCGAGTCTACTCTCCTGCGGGAGGTCGGAGTTACTCTGTACAAGACACTACTGGATGTGGTTCTCCTGTGCGTAGCTGTTGGTTGGGGAAATGCGACACCTATATATGGGTTCAGAGGGTGCAAAATCGAACTCTGAAACTCGCTTTGTACCTACGTCTGTATTTGCTGACGGCGGTACTCCACTAGGCAGTCGGAATACGTTACTTTCTAGTGAGGTTTAGGCGAATGGCCAGTGATTTCTACTAGAAATGTAGAACATCTTAGAACCGACAGATCCGCAACCTGGGGAGAGTGAGTAGCGCGAGCATGCCACCAGGTAGCCACGCATGCTGCCGAAATACCATGTTCTAATGGTGCAGCTTTTTCCGTGTGTTTGAGTCCGACTATAGCAAGGACAGCCAAGAAGAAAAGAAACTAGCTGTGGTACAACGACCGTCTGGAAGAACAAGCTTCACTGAAGGTCGGAAGAAGACGATTTCCCGTTAAAACGATCAATAAAGCACTTGGGCGTAGGGTACTTATGCTTGCTCAGTCAAAGCGAACATGCTGACCCTCCCGTTACAGGCATATACACTACTGGCCATTAAAATTACTACAGAACGAAGTTGACGTGCTACAGATGCGAAATTTAACCGACAGGAAGAAGATGCTGTGATATGCAAATGATTAGCTTTTCAGAGCATTCACCCAAGGTTGGCGCCGGTGACGACATCTACAACGTGCTGACACGAGGAAGGTTTCCAACCGATTTCTCATACACAAACAGCAGTTGACCAGCGTTGCGTGGTGAAACATTGTTGTGATGCCTCGTGTAAGGAGGAGAAATGCGTACCATCACGTTTCCGACTTTGATAAAGGTCGGATTGTAGCCTATCGCGATTGCGGTTTATCGTATCGGGACATTGTTGCTCGCGTTGGTCGATATCCAATGACTGTTAGCAGAATACGGAATCGGTCTGTTCAGGAGGGTAATACGGAACGCCGTGCTGGATCCCAACGGCCACATATCACTAGCAGTCAAGGTGACAGGCATCTTCTGTAACCAATCGTGCAGCCACGTCTCGATCCCTGAGTCAACAGTTGGGGACGTTTGCAAGACAACAATCATCTGCACGAACAGTTCGACGAGGTTTGCAGCAGCATGGACTATCAGCTTGGAGACCATGGCTGCGGTTACCCTTGATGCTGCATCACAGACAGGAGCGCCTGCGATGGTGTACTCATCGACGAACCTGGGTGCACGAATGGCAAAACGTCATTTTTTCGGATGAATCCAGGTTTTGTTTACAGCATCATGATGGTGGCATCAGTGTTTGGCGACATCGCGATGAACGCACATTGGAAGCGTGTATTCGTCATCGCCATATTGGCGTATCACCCGGCTTGATGGTATGGGGTGCCATTGGTTACACGTCACGGTCACCTCTTGTTCGCATTGACGGCACTTTGAACAGTGGACGTTACATTTCAGTTGTGTTACAACCCGTGGCTCTACCCTTCATTTGATCCCTGCGAAACCCTACATTTCAGCAGGATAATACACTATTGCATGTTACAGGTCCTGTACGGGCCTTTCTGGATACAGAAAATGTTCGACTGCTGCCCCGGCCAGCACATTCTTCAGATCTCTCACCAATTGAAAACGTCTGGTCAATGGTGGCCGAGCAACTGGCTCGTCACAATACGCCAGTCACTACTCTTGATGAACAGTGGTGTCGTGTTGAAGCTCCATGGGCAGCTGTACCTGTACACGCCATTCAAGCTCTGTTTGACTCAATGCCCAGGCGTATCAAGGCCGTTATTAAGGCCAGAGGTGGTTGTTCTGGGTACTGATTTCTCAGGATGTATGCACCCAAACTGCTTGAAAATGTAATCACATGTCAGTTCTAGCATAATATATTTGTCGAGTGAATACCCGTTTATCATCTGCATTTCGTCTTGGTGTAGCAATTTTAATGACCAGTAGTGTATATTCGTGGCCTGTCTTGCGTGTTACGAAGTTATCAGTCATCAGATGTAAGACAGGTCAGTGTGGACCAAGAAAAAGGCGTACACGCTGTTGCAGAGCGTTATGCACATAGGGTGCAGCAGTGAGAGTACCTAAAGGAAACGCAAGTAGTGGCATCCGTGTTCCTAACACGACACAGTCTCAGGCGAGAACAGCAACGCCACCTGAACGGTCTCTTCCTACCATATTGGCAGAGTTGTAAGGCGTCCCAGAAAGAGGACGTATGGAAAGCCTAACACAAGTACATTGCGTATTTTTCTGCAACATCCGTGAACGGGACACTACCTCACTGTTACTGTGTCTAATCACAGTTGCTCACACAACATTTTGCGAGACACGTGGTACCTTTGTGCGGAGGAATGCATGTGACAGACTGACAAGGATACGTAACACAGTTTCGAAGCCGATGACACAGAGTCTGACGGGAAATATATAACCCTGAGACAGGCGCGAATTCTCTTTTCAGGGAAAGCGATGTGTTCGTTGAAGTATTCGGGTACATAAGGCAAGATAACGATCCTGGCGCTGGATTACAGCGCGTGGACGACCTCTCTCGTACTGCTGTCTGATATTTTTCTGCCATATGGAATCTTCTCCAGAACAGTTCTTTATGACTATAATTACCACGGTTCCATAGCAATGGTGAATAAATACTTGTAGCTGTATTGCACTTCATACGGTTTCCTTGCATTTTCCGCTTAGCTTTATTTCAGGAGGAGGGAGCTCTTACAGAATGTGTCGTGAAGTATGAAAACTGAGTATCACTCCATGGCATACAGTACGAACGTACAGAAATCTATGCTTGTTACGATATCGTGTGGAGTCGATACCAAACAGAACTAAAGGGGATATTGAACGGATTCAAACCATCACGAATGGTCACAGGTTCGTTCGACCCACGGGAAAGCGTCAAAAAGGTGCTGAGAGATCTGAGGTGGCGGACGCTCGAATATAGACGCTAACTATACCGTGAAACTTAGTGATGAATCTAGGGACATGTTACACACCCCTGCATATTGCTCCAATACGAATCGGAGAATAGGGTTAGATTAATTACGGCACACACAGCATTAAAGCAATCATTCTTCTCGCGATCCGTACGTGAATGGAACGGGAGGAACCCCTAAGTATTGATACAATGGGACGTACCCTCTGCCATGCACGTCACAGTTGTTTGCAGAATACAGATGTTGATGTAGATGCAGATCGTACTCCTCTTGTCACGAAGGGTTACGCAGCTCAGGGCAAGTATGGTACGGAGTTCCTGCAGTGGGTGTTCATCTATAGAACAAGTGGCAAATTGTAAAGCTTACGTAATGTCAGGCAGAAGCCGCTATCGATTATATAAGATTACTATGAACAACACGTTAGAGTCCAGTAAGGTGGTACAAAACAAACATTGAATTAAATCAGAACAGCAAATCTCCATTCGCATATAGTTTTGAAGATACAATACGGCCAACTTGCTAGAAAAAGTTAGCGGTAACGAGAGAATCGTAGATGGTGACTCCGCAATTTTTTGGTGAATAAAATCACTTGTACTTTTCTTGTGGAGGAAATAGTCTGATGCTTCTTATAAACGAGAGACACACTAACTGCATTATATTTGGAGCCGGTATTTACAGGTTGCTTTCATCTTTTGCGAAGCGTTCAATCTAGAGTCTTCAAGAAAATACGAATGCGCGTGAGATCTGGGTTACGGAACTGAGGACCATACCGTGCCACTTTGTCATTCTCTGCCATAAGGCATCATTCAGGTGTGGTACAGAGTGTGTGGCGTCGGGATCAACGCTCTGTCGGTCATTGTCAGTTTTCTAGAGTGTGGGGACGATAATTCGTATTCAAATATCTCCTCATTTGTGGTCCGATGGTTGTGAGCAATCCGTTCCAGTCCTTCCGTAGAGGGAAAATCTCTGGAAGTACGAGAAATTAAAGCTGAATGCTCACGATGAGAATAGGGCATGTTGACCACTCACATACAGAAGCTGACACTTTTTTTCCAGAAGAGGGAGATGTTTTTTTGGGACTCTACCTGGACGCAAAGCTACTTCCTTAAAAGCTATGATTATTGCCTGACACGTAATTATTACATGGCAGGCACTGAATGTGTTGCACATATCGACTGTTAAGCAACTGACGTATCCAATGGCACCACGGACGACCAGGTTCTCTTGAGGATCATTCTTTGGTGGGAGGACCGGTATGGAGCTCAGTCAACCTTTTGGGGACAGCTAAGGAGTTATCTGCAGGAGAAGTGGCGCCTCCGGTGGAAGTTGACACTAACAATCGGAAGAGCAATGTGCTAAGCACACGCTCCTTCAGTGCGAGCGTTCAGTGACATCTTTGTCCATGGATCTCGCTGTGGAGCTAAGGAACCGAATGTGTCAGCCGTCTTTAAGGTACGGTGGTTATAGTGTTCGCTTTTCAGTTTTTTCAGTTACAAGCATGAAGAGTGTTCAGCAAGTAGAGAAACACTAGGTGCGCAATGAACAAAAAATATGCAATACGTGTAATCTGTGTTTTTATCTCTACTTTGTTCTTATTATAGTTTCTTCACGTTCATGTGTGCTTACTCTACTTGGATTTTTTGCAGTTGCATGGACCTGGAGATTGGTTCGGCCATCTGCAGAACTGCCGAACAGTTCTCTAGTCAATGAGGCGTGAGCTAACGGTTCTATTGGAGTGTCAATGGAAGCTATTATGCCTACTTAAGATCTCATCAGATAACGTTTGACAATAAAGCATGTTCTGTTAACTCAGTTTCAGCAGAATGTTTTCGTTCTGCGCATATATCTGTGTTTTCTGAGCGCCCCTCCGTTTGTCAGGAAGCCAGACTGGGCAAGTTTTTTTGTCTCTGATGTGGAAAGAAAGCGCACGAGGAAGCAGTGAGGCGTGAGGCCGAATCTGGAACGACAGTCACGCAGTATGGGGCAGGGCGAGGGGAGAAAGCGGCCGATCTTTTTACTCTCTGTCCACAGAACATACCGCCTTGTTTTCTGGCCGGTTCACTGTCCCCCCTCCCTCCCCCCCCCCCCTCCTCCCCGACCCCCGTCATCTGAGACTGGCACCAGTAGCTTACAGAAAGTGAAAACGCAACGGGCTATAACTCACGTATTACGCCGCATGTGATCTATTTATGAAGAGCCTATATGAGTCCGTGAATGAGTTAATATGTGTGGGTCTCGGTAAATGGAAGACAGAGGGGTGGCAAAGTCGTTGAAGCCCTGAACTCGAACCTAGAGAATCAAGGGATCGTATCCTAGTCTGGCTTTCCTTGACTAAATTTCTTGTTTTTCCCTAAGTCATTTGAGTTCGAGTCTCATGCTTCGATGATTCATCGACAAGGACTGCGGATAATTTGTGGCAACGTTCTTGTCTGGTAGTCTATCGGAGCCTCAACAGCAATGGGCCTTTAATCTCGAAGCTTGCTGCAGACGGTAACATTATTTGATTCGTGAGGAAAGATGTTGGACACTTTTAAAAGTCTTATTGCATTTCGACCCTCAGTATTGTTTTTTTCTTTCTAATCCTTGTGTCGGCTCGTTGTCATACTACCTGTCGCGAAGCTGTTTTCCTCCTTATTTTAATTTTCACGGAGGACTGGCTTGGCTAAATGTTGTATTTATGTTGTTGCTTCACCAGTCGCTAAGATAAATTTTGATGTTGGTAACTTCACTGGTATACAAAAAACACAAATTAGGCGCCGACGTATGAGTCAAGCACATGCGGCTGCATCAACAATGAAGTTTACAGATGGAACGGAATCAGTGAAGAAAGGAAAAGATATGGCACTGGAAAAACGAGACATTGACCTTGACACGTTACCTGTGAGGAAGTTCAGTAAATGAAGGGACTGATATGTGTCTGATATGAATCGAATATTCTTTTATTTAGTCACGCAGATGGGAACTGCAGAGAAAGGAAATCACAAACGACCAAAGTACATCACTATTTTATTTTCATTCTTAATGCACAACCGATGTTGATAGGCTCTCTGGTTATGTGGAAATGGTTTATCAGGAACTGATAATATGAAATTGGACAAAAATATTGCTTTCTGAGGTAGTAAACGATTTTTTGATATCAGTAATTCAAGACAATTTATTTGAAACCTAAAATTTTACTTAGTTAATTGAAGTATAACGATATTTTGTCTTTGGTAATAGAATACTATAAGAGGGAGCATTTAGGATAAAAGCAACGGTTATGTTTGCTAAATTGCGGGTATTTTTTTCAGCCATGTGGGTACCAGTAGTGGCCGCATGCATAAGCAAATACTTGCGAGCAGAATTAGTATATGTCTGACGACCAATAGCTTTAGGACAGGAAAGAGAATTGAAACTTCCTGGCAGATTAAAACTGTGTGCCAGGAAGTTTCATATCAGCGCACACTCCGCTGCAGAGTGAAAATCTCATTCTGGAAACATCCCCCAGGCTGTGGCTAAGCCATGTCTCCGCAATATCCTTTCTTTCAGGAGTGCTAGTTCTGCTAGTTTCGCAGAAGAGCTTCTGTGAAGTTTGGAAGGTAGGAGACGAGGTACTGGCAGAAGTAAAGCTGTGAGTACCGGACGTGAGTCGTGCTTCGGTAGCTCTGTTGGTAGAGCACTTGCCCGCGAAAGGCAAAGGTCCTGAGTTCGAGTCTCGGTCGGGCACACAGTTTTAATCTGCCAGGAAGTTTCATATCAGGGCACACTCCGCTGCAGAGTGAAAATCTCATTCAGGAAAGAGAATTACAAACCTGACACGACCATCGGGACGGTGCAGTGGCAAGGACGTGTTGTACCAGGGTTGGAACTTAAATAGTGGCAACTGTTTACTCACAAACGATACAACTGATACAAAAGAGTTGCATGTTTGCACCTATTAGTGTCCTTCGAAGTAGTCGCCAGCGTTGTGTAGAACCAGTCGCCTGTGATGTCGAAGGCGTAGTACACCGTTAGCAGAGCCTGTTCTGTTGATGGTGCGAATGGAGCGGTCTCTTACTGCCTGTCGAATCTCTGGAAGGGTTCTAAAGCGACTGCCACGAAATGGTTCCTTCATCTTCGGACTCATACAGCGCTAGCTGTGGCTGCTCTGTTCGGTCGATGATGGGTCTGTGACGTACTGTACCAACCACTATACTACCCGGAGTGAAGTCCTTGTGACATTGATTTGACTCGGAAGATGAAGGAACCACTTCGTGTTATTCACTTCAGAACTGTCCCAGAGATTCGACAGGCAGTAGACCGCTCCATTCGCACCATCAACAGAACAGGCTCTGCTCACGGAATACTACGCCTTCAACATCGCTGGCAACGGGTTCTGCAAAACGCTGGTCACTACTTTGAAGGACAGTAACAGGTGCAAACTGTAACTCTTTTGTATCGGTTGTGAATAAATAGTTGCTATTTACGTTCTAACCCTCCTATATCCCTATGCGGATTTAGATTTTGCGTTATTTCCCTAAATCGTTCGAGGCGCCTTCATGGATGGTTGATAAACAAAAAGTAAGGCCTGTTTCCTTCCACAACTTTGCCCATTCCAATGCCATAATTCGGGGTCTCGTTGTTGACGGGATGTCAAACTCTAACCTCGCCGCCTAGCGTGACATTGAAATACGTGCTCAAAGTCTACAAAGATACTATTTTCGACGACCTAATTATGTTGAAAGACTTCTTGCAATATACCTTCCACTATTTCCTGGCGGCCCAATAAATTATTTCTTTAATAGACGGACGACAAGTTCTTGCTAATCTTCAGCTCACACGTTGTGAGACTGATTTTACTGTAACAGTGAATTATGGGGTCTGCAGTTGTTAAGACCAATAGGGACATGCGCTATCTTGTAGTGAAGGACCAAACTGAAAGCGAGGTGGTGCAGTCGCAAGGTATCACACTCAATCAAGAGGCCGACGGTCGAAACCTCCGTCAGCCCATCCATATTTAGGTTTAGTCTGGTGTCCTTAAACCATTTAAGGCAAATGATAGTGTGGTTCCTATGTAAAAGACACAGCGGACACTCTTCTGATCCAAACATGCGGCCGCGCGGGGTAGCAAAAAAATGGTTCAAATGGCTCTGAGCACTATGTGACTCAACTGCTGTGGTCATCAGTCCCCTAGAACTACTTAAACCTAACTAACCTAAGGACATCACACACATCCATGCCCGAGGCAGGATTCGAACCTGCGACCGTAGCAGTCGCACGGTTCCAGACTGCGCGCCTAGAACCGCGAGACCACCGCGGCCGGCTAAGCGCGCGAGGTAACCGTGCGGTCTTGGGCGTCTTGCCACGGTTCACGCGACTCCTCCCGTCGGAGGTTCGAGTCTTCCCTTGGGCATGGGTGTGTGTGTTGTCCTTAGTGTAAGTTAATTTCAGTTAGATTAAGTAGTGTGTAAGCCTAGGGACCGTGACCTCAGCAGTTTGGTCCCATAGAACTTACCACAGATTTCCATATTTCCAAACTTACAACCGGCCGGTGTGGCCGAGCGGTTCGAGGTACTTCAGTCTAGAACCGCGCGACCGTTACGGTCGCAGGTTCGAATCCTGCCTTGGGCATGGATGTGTGTGATGTCCTTCGGTTAGTTAAGTTTAAGTGGTTCTAAGTTATAGGGGATTGATGACCTCAGATGTTAGGTCCCATAGTGCTCAGAGCCATTTGAAACCGAACTTGCACGCCATCTTCACTTGGTTGCTGATTGAGTGTTAAGCACTAATTTTCCTTCCTTTCCTTATCTGAAGGAAAAAAGAGGAAGGTTGAAACGTCCCCTTAGAAAAATTCATACAAGACTGTGCTTAAACTGACACACAATATTTTTAGCGCAAAGCAGTCTGACTTTCAATAATCCCTACAAAAGAATGGCCCTGACTAACATTAACCTATACCTTTCACAAAACACTTACCTCACCAAAAATCTTCGTTACTCGAACTACTGCAATACAGCGAGCGCCAATACTGCCAGCTGAATAAAAGATTCAAACTACGGAAGTCACTTACTACTGATAGGCACAGTTAGCAAATGAAAGATTTTAATAGAGAACAAACAATGTATTTACCTTAATAGTTATATATATCAGTTCATGACATCCATTCTCACAAATTTCAAAACTCCGCCATCTCTCTCCCCACGTCCACCACTGCTGGCGGCTCACCTCCAACTGCGCAACGCTACGCGCTGTTCCAGCTGCGGCTGCCCAACACTACAATGGCGAGTATTACAACAATGCCAACCAGCCACAGACTGCGCACAGCACAGCCAGTGATTTTTCATACAGAGCGCTACGTGGCGTTACCAATAAAAAACCTAAACAGCCTACTTACAAGGTTCTGAGGAAGAAGAGAGGAAAGAGTAACTGGTTCGCTGTCGTAATATCGAGATGAATTTCGTAATCGGAAGGAAGGAACGAAAGTATGAGGTCGTATGATTTCAAATCAGAGAAACGCAGACATAAAAAGTCAGCCATGGATGTATCAAAGAAACCTGGGTAAGATGTTCAGTGAAAGCATCTGGAAAGTAAATCAGGATACCGATGCTGAAAGGGCCTCAACGAGTACGCCGGTTCGCTCGGTGACTGGTCGGAGCAGCGCCCAACCACAGCTTGGACAGTACACCTGTTTGTGTTTCCTCTCAGTCACTGGACAGTTGTCGCTGGTTTCCTACTTCCTATTCTCAAAACAGACCACCCCGTGTTAGTCGTTACCGCTGGAGCGCGTTGTGGTAGCGAAAATTGTGCTCCTAGTCTCATCTGGAGCGTGACTGTGGACTTCACTCTGTTACGTTCTTTTTGTAGCTGATCACCTGTGTTGTCTTCCGGCAGCGGCTATGAGCAATGCCGACCTTGTAACACCAAAGGGAAGCTTGATGTCGCGCGACAACTCGTGTTCTGCGGAGATTCTCAAGTACCTAGCGGG
This sequence comes from Schistocerca gregaria, assembly GCF_023897955.1. Lineage (NCBI taxonomy): Eukaryota > Metazoa > Arthropoda > Insecta > Orthoptera > Acrididae > Schistocerca > Schistocerca gregaria. The sequence continues at coordinate 435,351,537 of NC_064921.1, forward strand.
GAAAGGTGAAACCCTGTGAAATCTAAGCTATGTTATACGATGGATATTCGGAAAGTAGGGAACTATCCGTCGCGAAATGGAAGCCACAGTGAAAATCAAAACTGTTTTATTTGCAACAGTTATCTACACCTTCCAGCTACTTCGCTGCATAGTCGCCTCTCTGACTTAGGCATCTGTGTTACCGTTGTAACAGCTTTCCAGTAACCTCGTGATAGACGGCAGCCTCCCGTGCCTTCGGAAAAATTTCTCCGCTGGACTGCAACTTAATGCCGGCCGCTGTGGCCGAGCGGTTCTAGGCGCTTCAGTCCGGAACCGTGCGACTCCTACGGTCGCAGGTTTGAATCCTGCCTCGGGCATGGATGTGTGTGATACTCTTACGTTAGTTAGGTCTAAGTAATTCTAGTTTCTAGCGGACTGATGACCTGAGATGTTAAATCCTACAGTGCTCAGAATCATTTGAACCATTTTTGGAAGTTAATGTTGTCTTTATAGCCAGCACTTCATTTGAGCACAGATGAAAATCGTAGGGAGCCAACTGTGGGCTGTATGGTGGGTGATCAAACACTTAACACCGAAAACGCTGCAGGAATGTCCTCATTGCACTTGCAGTGTGCGGCTGAAAACTGTGATAAAGAAGGACATGCTTAACATTTACATTATGTGGAGTTCCGTGCAATCAGGCGAAATCTCTTGTCAGGCACTCAATCTTAGCGGGAGACGCTATTTTCTAGGTATCTTTAAGCACTGACTGTGCTCCCAGAACTAAGAAGAGTTAGGTGACTCTGTCTATCAGCATATTAGACTGCCCAACACATCTGTGCAAAGCTTCATCGGATTTTCACTGTGGCTTCCATTTCGCGACCGATCGTTCCTTACTTTCCGGATAGCCATCGTACAAAAAGCTTCGTATCGTCTTTTAAAAGCACTCATGTGGCTAAATAATAATTAAAAGGACTGTAAAACAGCAGTTAAAAGTGGGCAGGTAAACTTGGCGTGGCAGCTATATGTCGAGAACAAATATAATACTTCTAATATTAATTCAGGAAAATTCTTCAGAGAATTCATCGCGGTGGACAGTTCCATTCTTCCTCGACTGAGCTCTTTATCCTCCTCTGTTGCTGCGAGTGATGGTCTTAGATGAATTTGCTTGCTAGATACTAACTAGTTTATGGCCAGAGACCATGTAACAGCACTTACCGAAGATGAGCATGTCAGTCGTTGAAAAATGGAAAGTAAAACAATGAAAAGCTACTCGATTCCAAAGGGATGTAGTATCAGCTTCATTTGACGAGTGTCACACTGATTTCACAGAACAAGCCCAGCAAAATTTGCACAGTTTGGATGGGAAACAAAGCTAGATGCACCAGACAGGATAAGCTGTGTGAGAGCAAAGCGTACTTACCCGGGTAGGCGCATGCCCGCGGTCCCAGGAACAGTCTGGCCGGAGCGCCGCGCCAGACTGCGGGGTCCAGGGCTGCAGCCCGGAGAGGTCGTGTGGCGCCGCCGGGAGGGGAGGGGACGGAGGGGAGGGGAGGGGAGGTCCCACCCCCCACCAGCAGGGGGCCGCCGAGACGCGCCGTGGCGAAATCTCTGCGGCCCGCGAGACCTGCGTAACGCCCGCTACCGCTCACCTCTCACCGCTTGCCGCGGCGGCTTTATCGACTACGCTCACTGCCGCAGATCGCAGCTGGCGCGTGCCTCCGATAGCACGTGACGAGAATGAGCGGCTCGCTTCCTCATCTCGCGGTGTCGAGGAAATCAATAGACTAGAGACCGACACACTGAGAAACGGATGAGGTCGTTGGAAGGTGATGCGTCCTGAGAGGGTTATGTGACATATCCGAAAGAACAGATACCGTTTCGATCCAGCAGCCACTATGAATTACGAAGGAATTACAGACATTGCCTGCGAGTGGACATTGATAGAAAATGAGATTTTCACTCTGCAGCGAAGTGTGCGCTGATATGAAACTTCCTGGCAGATTAAAACTGTGTGCCGGACAGAAACTCCACCTCGAGACCTTTGGCCTTCACGGGCAAGTGCTCTACCATCTGAGCTACCCAAGCACGACTGACGTCCTGTCCTCACAGCTTTACTTCTGCCAGTACCTCGTTCCTACCTTCCAAACTTGCCCGCAAGGCAAAGGTTCCGAGTCCGAGTCTCGGTGCAGCACACAGTTTTAATCTGCCAGGAAGTTTCATTGATGGGGAAGTTTGAAAATTTATGCTGGACCCAGATTGGAATCCTGGTCTCCTGCTTACTATGCAGATTCGCTGAATAATGCGCCATCCGGACACAGTGGTCATCGCAACAGCGCAGACTATCCCAGAACGTCTCCCGTCAGACCCAAATTCTCAACCATATACTACGGCTGAGGTGCACTTCTCCGATTCCGGTAAGAGTTGGAGCCTCGTCTATAGAGATCGTTGGCCGTTCTCGCCTTCCACCAATTGCACCATATCGTCCTACACCGTCGCCGTTTCATAATTATTCGACACACAGTTAACCTTTAACGATTCAGTCAATAACATTCTTCTAGGTATTTAACCGCATTTCCAATGTGAAAAATCCTCCGACGTCTGAGCCACTGTTGCAAATAGCCTTCCTCACGTGCTTTTTCTCAGTAGCAAAAACAACCTGAGGAAGGCCATTTGCAACAGAGGCTAAGATGTTGGAGAATCTTACACACTGAAAGTGCGGTCACATAGCCAAAAGAACTGTATTGACTGTGACAACGGCCACGGAAGACTACGCTTACATTCAGCGATATTTTTATTGGCAGCTTGCTCTAGCGACAGTCCTTTGGAGAATTCGAGCCATATTTAGCCTGAAGTTTCTCTACTATCCTCTACGAGAAGGTCGTATCAGCAAAGGACTTGAACAAAATTATATACGTACCTTGGTATAAACTATTCCTTTGTGAAGCTTGTTTCCCCCCATTTTGTACTATATCATCTCTAAGTATTCTGAACATGTGGTACGTCTGTGACCGTTGCGGATTTGTTTTGATTCGTTTCTCATGTCGGATCTAGCACGCTTCCAAGGAAGGTAAGAAATCTACTAGAGGTCCCTAGACTTACTGTGTCCAGATTTGATGGAAAAACTTCATCTGCTAAGTGCATTACTTGCGATGAATTAAAATTACTGACAGACATAGGGCAGCTACAGCAATTACTTTCGTTGCAGTGATCTTCTTAACAAAAGACCATTACATAAAAAGAAACTACTGAGATTAAAATACCGCTAAATAACATAGGCCTTTTGTGATAGAGCTTCCATTACTCAAACCTTTCGAAAATAAGCTAAACAGAAAAATCAGGAAGTTCTTTTATGCAAGAACCAAAGAAGCGGTTTGAATCGACGGGTCTCGTTTTACACTGGCCCCTCTCACGATCCAGATTGGCTTCTACCAATTACTACAATGTTGGAGATGTACAAAATGGTTCAAAAATGGTTCAAATGGCTCTGAGCACTATGGGACTTAACATCTGAGGTCATCAGACCCCTAGACTTAGAACTACTTAAACCTAACTAACCTAAGGAAATCATACACATCCATGCCCGAGGCGGGATTCGATCCTGCGACCGTAGCAGGCGCGCGGTTCCGGACTGAAGCGCCTAGAACCTCTCGGCCAGACGGCCGGCAGCGTTCTAAGGAAATAACGGAAAACCTATACCTGCATGGAGAGATGTGGTATTGTATACCGATCCTCTTGAATCCGTGTCTATTATTACCACTGAACAGCTCTATCTAGAGGTCTCACACTGGGGACTGCAGAGCATCTACGGTACGCTCTTCCACTGTCTGAACAGATCCACCACGAAATGTGCAGCTCTGAATTGTCTCACTACCTTTCAATAATCCTGAATTGACGATCGTTTCATAAACCGAGCCTTTGGTCCGTCTTTAATGAACTTGCTGCCGACGGGACGTTAAACTCTGATCTTCCTTCCTAAACTGATGACCAGTACTCTATCGGCACCGCGTTACTTCATACATTATCACAGGAAATATCTGAATTTCAGGCAGCAATATAGTCTCAGTAAGGTTTCCGACATATGCGTGTGCTGGTCGGCGAAACGGAATAACCCTTTCAACGAGAAACTTGGTCATAATATTTATTTTGACTTCCACTTGTGCAAATTCGAATGTTGTTGACGTATTATACACATCCTTCTACTTTTGGCACAATCAGAGAAAATCATTGTTATCACTGCTGATCTCGGCTTCGCATTTACCATCTTCAGAATTCAGAATATGGTTACAATCATTACCTGTTTCAGCCAAGAATCCATGTTGTGAAGTTAAACGATGTACTGTCGAAACCGACACTGTGATAATTTTCCCTGATTGTGTCTACACAGCTGGCCGTAGGCGGCATGAGTTGTACTACATGCTTGGTTCTGAAAATGACAGGAATTTCAGTGCAGCCACACAGAGTAGCTAGGAAAAACAGAATGTTTATGTATGTGAGGAAAGATTACGCAACGAGTTTGTATTCAGACATCGGATTTGGACGTTGCTTGTTAGTAGAACACATTGTTATATCTCGAGTGAAAGGGAGAACCGTCTATAATTTCGTGTTGCAATTTGACAGAGTATAGGCCGAAGCATATCGGGACTGCGGTTTATTGTTCTACATCTACATTTATACTCCGCAAGCCACCCGACGGTGTGTGGAGGAGGGCACTTTACGTGCCACTGTTATTACCTCCCTTTCCTCTTCCAGTCGCGTATGGTTCGCGGGAAGAACGATTGCCGAAAGCCTCCGTGCGCCCTCGAATCTCTCTAATTTTACATTCGTGATATCTTCGGGAGGTATAAGTAGAGGGACGCAATATATTCGATACCTCATCCAGAAACGCACCCTCTCGAAACCTGGACAGCAAGCTACACCGCGATGTATAGTGCCTCTCTTGCAGAGTCTTCCACTTGAGTTTGCTAAAAATCTCTGTAACGCTATCACGCTTAACAAATAACCCTGTGACGAAACTCGCCGATCTTCTTTGGATCTTCACTATCTCCTCTGCCAACCCGACCTGGTACGGATCGCATACTGATGTGCAATACTCAATAATAGGTCGAACGAGTGTTTTGTAAGCCACCTCCTTCGTTGATGGGCTACATTTCCTAAGGACTCTCCCAATGATTCTCAACTTGGCACCCGCCTTACCAAGAATTAATTTTTTTTGATCATCCCACTTGAAATCGTTCCGTACGCATACTCCCAGATATTTTACAAAAGTAACTGCTACCAGTGTTCCGCTATCGTATAACCATACAATAAAGGATCTTTCTTTATATGTATTCGCAATACATTACATTTGTCTATGTGAAGGATCAGTTGCCACTCCCTGCACCAAGTGCCTATCCGCTGCAGATCTTCCTGCATTTCGCTGCAATTTTCTAATGCTGCAACTTCTCTGTATACTACAGCATCATCAGCGCAAAGCCGCATGGAACTTCCGACACTATCTACTAGGTCATTTATATATATTGTGAAAAGCAATGGTCCCATAACACTTCCCTGTGGCACGGCAGAGGTTACTTTAACGGCTGTAGATGTCTCTCCACTGAGAACAACATGCTGTGTTCTGTTTGCTAAAAACTCTTCAATCCAGCCACACATCTGGTCTGATATTCCGTAGGCTCTTACTTTGTTTATCAGGCGATATGGCTGCCCGCGATAGTCAGGGTCCCACTACTGTGATGCGACTATCGATTGGATGGGTCCGGAAGGGCCATACTCAACGAAATGCGGAACCTCGGCGAGCGCACGTAACTTATGGTCGAGAGGACGCGCTTGTTTTCTGCTCATTCGCACAGTATCGTACGAAGGACGTTCAATAAGTAATGCTACACATGTCATTCTCGACAAATTGCGCTTGAAAAAATGTATTTGTTGTGGGACTTGGCGGAATATTTCCGCTTTAACCACTATAGTCTCATGAAGTTCCACTAGGTGGAGGCGCTGTATGTAGCTTTCAAAAAGGCGACTGTAACGTGGTTGCGTTCCAAGCAGAGAGCTTTCTCTGAGTTTCTTTTGGCGAAAAATAAGTGCATCGCAGATATTCATAGGCTCTTACAGAATGTCTACGGAGACTTGGCAGCGAACAACAATGAGTCGTTGGGCGCCGCGTGTGCCACCATCGGAACAAGGTCGCGGAAACCTGTCTGATCTCCCTCTTGCCGGCTGGCCACACACAGCTGTAACTCCCGCAGTGTTGGGACGTGCGGACACTCTCGTTCGAGGTGACAGACGGATTACAGTCGAACACCTCACTGCACAGCTGGACGTCTCTGTTGGCAGTGCTGACACACTCTGACACCAGTGTGGGTACGCAAAGGTGTGTGGCCGTTGGATTCCTCGCCACCTAACAGAAGACCATAAAGACTTCCAGCTGTTTGGCCCAATGAAGATGCAGTCCGCGCGAAGGTTACAGATTCAGCAAGACGTTGGCTCCGACGTCGACCAGTAGAGTGGTACCCTTCGGGCATACGGTCCCTCCCTGTAAGGTGGCGAAAGGCCGTCGCATTGAACGAAGGTTTGTTGTTAAATGCGGTTTTGTAGCCATAAGAATGTACAATAATATGATGTATTCTGTATAAAACCAACCTGAGTTCAGAAAAAAAGAGTTGTTGCATTAGTTATTGAACGACCCTCGTACAGCCGCGGTATGTATGTTGAGTCAGAAAATAGGCTTGTTTGCAACAAGTGTCTACACTGGTAATGCGATGACTTCCGGAGCTTTAAGGAGTGTCAGTATGACGAGCATTGTTATGTTATGCCACGGTGGGACTGAAGAGAGAGGCCCACAAAGGGTGGTGCGCCAACGACTACACTGGACGCAGGAGTCGCACCCCATAGTCTATTCAGACGAGTCTCGGTTCGGCGTACATCATGATTACGGAAGTATCCTTGTGTGAACGCTCGATGATAGATTGCATCCGTCATTGTTATACAGGTCGAGCACCTGGAACGACGGCACGGGTCGCCATTGGGCACACAATGCGCTCACCTCTGGTTGACATGGGAGGTAACTTGGACTAGAGGTGTTACATCTATGACGTGTTCAGGCCAGTGGCTCTGCCCCACATTTGATGTCTCTTGTATCAATAAGATCATGCAAGATAGCACGCTGCCCGTACATTCCTGACCAATCTGGATACGAAGGGTGCTGGTCTGCTGTCGTGGCCGGCATGTTCTTCCAGATCACTCACGCAATAAGGACATCCGTCACCACTCGCCAGCCTGTGTGATTGAAGAAATTGCACATGCAGCTGAAGATGTGTGAAACGACGTATCCGTAACTGTCGTCCAAAATCAGTTCACCTCCTTGAGCACTTGGGCAAGAGCCACTGTTGCTACCAGGCGAGGCAGTAAACATTTTAATAATGTATTGTTGCTACTATGCTAAATACAGGGAGTGAGACAGGGTTGCAGTCTCTCCCCGATGCTATTCAATCTGTATATTGAACAAGCAGTAAAGGAAACAAAAGAAAAGTTAGGAGTAGGTATTAAAATCCATGGAGAAGAAATAAACACTTTGAGATTTGGCGATGAAATTGTAATTCTGTCCGAGACAGCAAAGGACTTGGAAGAGCAGTTGAACGGAATGGATAGTGTCTTGAAGGGAGGGTATAAGATGAACATCAACAAAAGCAAAACTTGGAGAATGGAATGCAATCGAATTAAATCGGGTGATGCTGAGGGAATTAGATTAGGAAATGAGACACTTAAAAAAGTAAAGGAGTTTTGCTATTTGGGGAACAAAATAACTGATGATGGTCGAAGTAGAGAGGATATAAAATGTAGAGTGGCAATGGCAAAGAAAGCGTTTCTGAAGAAGAGAAATTTGTTAACATCGAGTATAGATTTAAGTGTCAGGAAGTCGTTTCTGAAAGTATTTGTATGGAGTGTAGCCATGTATAGAAGTGAAAGGTGGACGATAAATAGTTTAGACAAGAAGAGAATAGAAGCTTTCGAAATGTGGTGCTACAGAAGAATGCTGAAGATTAGATGGGTAGATCACATAAAATATGAGGAAGTATTGAGAAGAGGAGTTTGTAGCTCAACTTGACTAGAGGAAGGGATCGGTTGGTAGGACATGTTCTGAGTTATCAAGGGATCACCAATTTAGTACTGGAGGGCAGCGTGGAGGGTAAAAATCGTAGAGAGAGACCAAGAGATGAATACACTAAGGAGATTCAGAAGTACTGGGGGATGAAGTAGTTTGCACAGGACAGAGTAGCATGGAGAGCTGCATCAAGCCAGTCTCAGCACTGAAGACCACAACAACAACAACAAGTAAAATTTCGTTATTTGCTGTCCTTAGTGATGACGTTAATTGAATGGCCAACAGAGTAAAATAGAAAAAAGGGTGTGAGAAGTGGGGTGATTGGTGGATACAGCAGTGTGTGCTCTGGCCAGTGTCCGGGGCTGGAAGCAGATGCTGCGGCAGTCGGCAGCCGGCAGCCCACGACGCGTCTTGCGCGGATCAATGCTGGCCTGCGGGAACGCAGCCCCGCGCTCTGCTGCATCGCGCTGCGCTGCGCTGCGGGCTGCCGCACTGCGGGCGCTCACACACACACACACACACACACACACACACACACAGAGAGAGAGAGAGAGAGAGAGAGAGAGAGAGAGAGAAGGAGGGAGAGAGAAGAGAGGGAGGGTGGGAGAGAGAGAGATGGAGGGGAGAGGCAGGGAGGGAGAGAGAGAGACAGAATTTGGAAACAACGTCATGAGTGGAACAGAGACGGAAACTGTCATAGAAGAGGAAGAGGTTAACGAAGAGTAGAAAACCGATACGTGTGTAATCAGGGCAAAAGGAGATGAACTACAGGCTAACGACTGGCCTTTTACTAACTATTAGAATACTCTACACCGAAACATTCTGCCAGGCTGTGGCTAAGACATGTCTCCGCATTATCCTCCCTTCCTGGAGTGCTAATCGTGCAGTTTGGCAGGAGAACTTAACTGAAGTTTGTCAGGTAGGAAAAGATTTACTGGCGGTCGTAGGCCTGTGAGTACGGGTTGTGAGTCGTGCTTGGATATCTCAGTCGGTAGAGCACTTGCCCGTGAAAGTCAAAGATCCCGAGTTCGAGTCTCGGTCCAGCACACAGTTTTGATTTTCCAGGATATTAGAGAAGACTATCGTCGGAATTCTGAAGTTATCTATCATCTGTACTAAAATGAGTCGGATGTTCTGACGGACTACACAGATACAGACATAGATATATACACAGCAATAAGAGACGAACAACAATGGGCACAATTAAACGCACTGACAAACAGTATTTCAAAAATCAACACACTAAGAGTACATGCGGACACGACATTACAGATATGCCTATGTGCATCGTAACAACACTCTCTAGAGGTTCGAAAAAAATGGTTCAAATGGCTCTGAGCACTATGGGACTTAACATCTGAGGTCATCAGTCCCCTAGAACTAACTAACTAACTAACTAACCTAAGGACATCACACACATCCATGCCCGAGGCAGGATTCGAACCTGCGACCGTAGCTGTCGCGCGGTTCCGGACTGAAGCGCCTAGAACTGCTCGGCTACCGCGGCCGGCTCCAGAGGGTGGACAGCGATACCTATAGTGACAGCGAAAATGGTGACAATGAGGTACAGGAAGAGGAAGCTGAGATGTAACAATAAATAAGCATAAGGTGCTGGCGATCTAGTCAAGAAATCACCAAATGCTGTACATGGATGGGCACCTAAAGTAGTTAATACATGGGATTAGTAATAAATAGGATTAGGAATATTATTTCTCTACTAATAACCATTTATGTGTGTGTGTGTGTGTGTGTGTGTGTGTGTGTGTGTGTGTGTGTGTGTGTTTGTGTGACTGACGGTCAAAGGCTCGAAGAAACCCTTCCGAGGTATTCACCGTCAGTCACATTCGGTGATGGTACTAACAAATCTCTCCTCTGTCCTATCATTTTTTTATATTCTTCTTACAAAAATATCAAAATTTTATTTACATCTCAACCTTAAATTATTGTTATTTTGAAAAGTATCATTCTTTGTAAATGTTGTAGATAAAACAAAAGAAAAGAAAACTGTAAAAACATGAAAAACGAAAATTGTGAGATGTACGACCTGTTTTAAACATCAGGTGACAGGGCTATAAGTTGGCAATAAATAAATAATAAATGTTCTAAGAGGCGATGGACGAGCGCAGGAGACCGTAATTGATGTAGTAAAAAGTGAAACGCTGTTGTTGCATCGCCGCGCGGGATTAGCCGAGCGATCTAGGGCGCTGTCGTCATGTCCTGTGCGGCTGGTAACGGCGGAGGTTCGAGTCCTCCCTCGGGCATGGCTGTGTGTGTTTGTCCTTAGGATAATTTAGGTTAAGTAGTGTGTAAGCTTAGGGACTGATGACCTTAGCAGTTAAGTCCCATAAGATTTCACACACATTTGAATTTGATGTTGCATCTCCCCCACGTTATTCAACGTGTACATTCAGGAAGCATTAAAGGAAACAAAGGGAAGAAATAACAAAATTTGAGGTTTTCTGTTGACGTTATAGTTCTCTCAGGGACGACGAAGGAATTGCAAAATGATTTGAATGGGTAGCTGGGCCATAAGAGGCTACAACATGGTCACCAATAAAGGTAGAACAATAGTACGAGTAATGGAATGTAGTCGGATTGAAACAGGTGATGCTGAGAGATTTAGATCAAGTAATGAGGCACTTAAAGTAGTACATGGGTTTTGACATTGGGGCAGCAAAAAACTGACAATATCACAAGCAAAGAGAATACAATGTGGAGACTGGTAAAAAAAAGCCTTCTCAACAGAATTAAAAGAGCATTTTTTCGTGACCTGGTAATTGCCTGCCATTAAGACGCATAACTTTGAAATTTGGCTCAATGGTCGGATGTCCTCTGTATTGGTACAAAAGCGTGACTCCCTGGTATATCAGCCTCCGCCCCAACAACGCTTCAAACAGCAAGGTGTCGACACATATGGAAAAAAAGTGGAGCTCAGAACACGTACGGTGTAAGATGGGTTAATGATGACACATTGGCGCTAAAGTTCAGCACAATTCTGCCCAACGCCCGTTGACGAGTCACAGCTGCGTAGGTAGTTACAGCCCCTTTTACCCACATTCCACCCCTTGTTTTGACGCCTCCGCGATGGAGGTCAGAACCGCATCACGCAGCGTTGAAATCACGAGGCTTTCTTATGAGTGGCCGACGAAAGCATTTCAGACACACCGCCGCTCAGAACTGACACTGAAAGGCCTCACAGGGTGGCATGAAGGGCGTCCATGAAACCAGCCATTTCCTTAGCTCGTTGATTCTGTAAGTAGGCTGTTTAGGTTTTTATGTTGGTAACGTCACGTAGCGCTCTGTACGAAAATCACTGGCTGTGCTGTGTGCAGTCTGTGGATGGTTGGCATTGTTTGAATATTGTAGTGTTGGGCAGTTGGATGTGAACAGCGCGTAGCGTTGCGCAGTTGGAGGTGAGCCGCCAGCAGTGGTGGATGTGGGAAGAGAGATGGTACAATTTTGAGAGCGGACGATCTGGACGTGTGTCCATCAGAAAGAGTAAATTTGTAATACTGGATTTTATGAACTGATATATATATGGTGATTTGAGAACTTTATTAAGGTAAATACATTGTTTGTTCTCTATCAAAATCTTTCATTTGATAACTATGCCCATCAGTAGTTAGTGCCTTCAGTAGTTAGAATCCTTTATTTAGGTGGCAGTATTGGCGCTCGCTGTATTACAGTAGTTTGAGTAACGAAGATTTTTGTGAGGTAAGTGATTGCTGAAAGGTATAGGTTAATGTTAGTCACGGCCATTCTTTTGTAGGGATTGTTGAAAGTCAGATTGCGTTGTCCTAAAAATATTGTGATGATCAGAATAAGTAAAGAGAGAAATGTCTGAGTACGTTCAGTTTTGCTCAGCTGTTTGAAAATCAAATAATGTAAGGCGTTTACCAGCACAGTAATTCATAAGTTTTTCTAAGGGGTGGTATCAATTCCCACACATTTCGCGATCGAAAACGACAGTTTGGAGTGCCGTGGGCAACAGGAAAATATAGTAGGCAATTTTTGATACTTCTGACATCTCCCTGACGGCGGAGGTGTGTCACATGTTTACCTACCTGCACGCGTCTATGGTTACTTCACAGGTTTTCTGTGTAATTCTCGACAAATGTGGGCGAGTGCCACCGAGATAGTGTCGAAATAGGGTCTTAGAGGGATCCTTTGCCGTTGTATTCACGCATGTCTCAATGTCACACCCATCTGTGATCAGGCCACAGGAAGGTGTGAAAGAGTAGCATTAAAAAGGTTTAAGGACGCCTTATTGCTTCGAATGACGTTCATATTTCGAAGAATGATTTTGAACGGACCCTAGTGGTTCCACATTGTACACCAGAGAACAAATCGAGGTCGCACTACTCTCCAAAGGGGAGAGATCACGTTTACGGTGGTTACCAGGTCACAATGTTCTTAGAGAAGGGTAGAAGCGTCGCGGAGGTGTCATCACTACTAAAGATCGTTAAAAATGTCTTCTTATTGCTCATCGCACTGCAAACTACCGTTTTAAATCGCGAAATGTGTGGCAAATAACGCCCCAAGGAAAGGGCTGGTTTCATTGACACGCTATATGCAACCCGGTAAGACCTTTTCGTGTCTATTCTGAGCGTCCGTGTCTCTGAAATGTTTTCCTCGACCACTCATAAGAAAATTGCAGGCTTTCAACGCTTGAAGTCGTGGTTATGACCTCCATCGTAGAGGCGACAAAACATGGGAGGAAATGTGGGTAAAAGGGGCTGTGATGAAGTGCCCATGGTGTGACACGTTCACGGCTGCTTTGGGCAGAGTCGTCAAGCTTTTGTACCTTTACAGAGGAAGGCTGTAGGCACCTATGAGCTACAATTCAAATTTATCCGTCTCACTGGGAGATAATTACGGGGTTTCGAAAAAGTGATCCTTTAATTCTGTTGTGCAGTCTATTTCTCTATGAATATAACTATGTTCAAATATGGCTCTGAGCACTATGGGACTTCACATCGGAGGCCATCTGTCCCCCTAGAACTTAGAACTAATTAAACCTAACTAACTTAAGAACATCACCCACATCCATGCCTGAGACAGGATGCGAACCTGTGACAGTAGAAGCCGTGCGGTTCCGGACTGAAGCGCCTAGAACCGCTCGGCCACCGAGGCCGGCTATGACTAAGTATTAGAAAGTCTTCCCTAAAGGTATTTGTAGAGTTCTTACGTGTGGAAGTGGAACGTAGGCAATAAACAATACAGAAAAACGAGCATACATTTGTACATACAGAAGAATGCTGAACAGCAGATGGGTAATCAACTAACTACTAAAGAGGTAATGATTGAAATCCCGAAGATAAGAAGTTTATGTGTCAACCTTAGTAAAAGAAGGAGTAAGTTAATAGTACACAGGCTGAGGCACCAAGGAATTGTTGATTTGGTAATGGAGGGAAGCGCGGGGAGGGGTGGGGTAAAAGTTGTAGAGGGAGAGGCCGCGCTTGGTAGCCGCGTGGTCTAAGGCGTCTTGTCACGGTCCGTGCGGAATCCTCCGTGGGAGGTTCGAGTCCTCCCTCGGGCATGAGTGTGTGTGTCGTCCATAGCGTAAGTTAATTTAAGTTAGATCAAGTAGTTTGTTAGCTTAGGGACCGATGACCTCAGCAGTTTGGTCCCATAAGACCTTACCACAAATTTCCAATTATAGAGGAAGACCAAGACCTAAAGCTGTACCCACGTGCGAAAGTATGCAGCGAGCAGTACTCATGTGGCTGTGGAAAGACTAGCGGCTATAACATCAACAGTGTAATCAGTTACATACCCGTCCTTTTCTTTCATATTAATAGAAACTAATTACTTGCTCCGTTACGGAGTCAATTGCAGAACTACACTCCTGGAAATTGAAATAAGAACACCGTGAATTCATTGTCCCAGGAAGGGGAAACTTTATTGACACATTCCTGGGGTCAGATACATCACATGATCACACTGACAGAAACACAGGCACATAGACACAGGCAACAGAGCATGCACAATGTCGGCACTAGTACAGTGTATATCCACCTTTCGCAGCAATGCAGGCTGCTATTCTCCCATGGAGACGATCGTAGAGATGCTGGATGTAGTCCTGTGGAACGACTTGCCATGCCATTTCCACCTGGCACCTCAGTTGGACCAGCGTTCGTGCTGGACGTGCAGACCGCGTGAGACGACGCTTCATTCAATCCCAAACATGCTCAATGGGGGACAGATCCGGAGATCTTGCTGGCCAGGGTAGTTGACTTACACCTTCTAGAGCACGTTGGGTGGCACAGGATACATGCGGACGTGCATTGTCCTGTTGGAACAGCATGTTCCCTTGCCGGTCTAGGAATGGTAGAACGATGGGTTCGATGACGGTTTGGATGTACCGCGCACTATTCAGTGTCTCCTCGACGATCACCAGAGGTGTACGGCCAGTGTAGGAGATCGCTCCCCACACCATGATACCGGGTGCTGGTCCTGTGTGCCTCGGTCGTATGCAGTCCTGATTGTGGCGCTCACCTGCACGGCGCCAAACACGCATACGACCATCATTGGTACCAAGGCAGAAGCGACTCTCATCGCTGAAGACGACACGTCTCCATTCGTCCCTCCATTCACGCCTGTCGCGACACCACTGGAGGCGGGCTGCACGATGTTGGTCCTCGCCGATACCCCAGGAGCAACAGTGTCCCTAATTTGCTGGGAAGTGGCGGTGCGGTCCCCTACGGCACTGCGTAGGATCCTACGGTCTTGGCGTGCATCCGTGCGTCGCTGCGGTCCGGTCCCAGGTCGACGGGCACGTGCACCTTCCGCCGACCAATGGCGACAACATCGATGTACTGTGGAGACCTCACGCCCCACGTGTTGAGCAATTCGGCGGTACGTCCACCCGGCCTCCCGCATGCCCACTATACGCCCTCGCTGAGTGTCCGTCAACTGCACATACGGTTCACGTCCACGCTGACGCGGCATGCTACCAGTTTTAAAGACTGCGATGGAGCTCCGTATGCCGCGGCAAACTGGCTGACACTGACGGCGGCGGTGCACAAACGCTGCGCAGCTAGCGCCATTCGACGGCCAACACCGTGGTTCCTGGTGTGACCGCTGTGCCGTGCGTGTGATCATTGCTTGTACAGCCCTCTCGCAGTGTCCGGAACAAGTATGGTGGGTCTGACACACCGGTGTCAATGTGTTCTTTTTTCCATTTTCAGGAGTGTATAATCGCCTCTACTACATATAAAAAACGAACATAGGAGTGAAATTAATGATGTACAAGGTGATGCGACTGAAGTAATATAGACCTTGGCATAGTGTTCTTGAATGTGCCAGTTGATAGAGTGTATCCAAGATGAACAACACTGCTTTTGTTTAGTGTTACAACAATACACCCAGAAGCAACTACAACGAAATTAAGTAGTTTTGCACCCATAACCAGCCCTTTCAGTAGTTGCATGGGCAACGGTCTGGATGATTGACTGATCTGGCCTTGTAACAATAATCAAAACGGCCTTGCTGTGCTGGTACTGCGAACGGCTGAAAGCAAGGGGAAACTACAGCCGTAATTTTTCCCGAGGTCATGCAGCTTTACTGTGTGATTAAATGATGAAGGCTTCCTCTTGGGTAAAATATTTCGGAGGTAAAATAGTCCTCCATTCGGATCTCCGGACGGGGGCTACTCACGAGGATGTCATTAATAGGAGAAAGAAAACTGGAGTTCTAAGGATCGGAGCGTGGAATGTCAAATCCGTTAATCGGGCAGGTAGGTTAGAAAATTTAAAAAGGGAAATGGATGGTTTAAAGTTAGATATAGTGGGAATTAGTGAAGTTCGGTGGCAGGAGGAACAAGACTTCTCGTCAGGTGACTACAGGGCTATAAACACAAAATCAAATGGGGGTAATGCAGGAGTAGGTTTAATTATTAATAAAAAAAATAGGCGTGCGGGTAAGCTACTACAAACAGCATAGTGAACGCATTATTGTTGCCAAGATAGACACGAAGCCCACGCCTACTACAGTAGTACAAGTTTATATGCCAACTAGCTCTGCAGATGATGAAGAAATTGATGAAATGTATGATGAGATAGAAGAAATTATTCAGATAGTGAAGGGAGACGAAAATTTAATAGTCATGGGTGACTGGAATTCGAGTGTAGGAAAAGGGAGAGAAGGTGAATATGGATTGCGGGAAAGAAATGAAAGAGGAAGCCGACTGGTAGAATTTTGCACAGAGCACAACTTAATCATAGCTAACACTTGGTTCAAGAATCATAAAAGATGGTTGTATACATGGAAGAATCCCAGAGATACTAAAAGGTATCAGATAGATTATATAATAGTAAGACAGATTTAGGAACCAGGTCTTAAATTGTAAGACATTTCCAGGGGCAGATGTGGACTCTTACCACAATCTATTGGTTATGAACTGCAGATTAAAATTGAAGATACTGCAAAAAGTTGGGAATTTAAGGAGATGGGACCTGGATAAACTGACTAAACCAGAGGTTGTACAGAGTTTCAGGGAGAGCATAAAGGAACAATTCACAGGAATGGGGGAAAGAAGTACAGTAGAAGAACAATGGGTAGCTCTGAGGGATGAAGTAGTGAAGGCAGCACAGGATCAAGTAGGTAAAATGACGAGGGCAAGTAGAAATCCTTGGGTAACAGAAGAAATTTTGAATTTAATTGATGAAAGGAGAAAATATAAAAATGCAATAAATGAAACAGGCAAAAAGGAATACAAACGTCTCAAAAATGAGATCTACAGGAAATGCAAAATGGCTAAGCAGGAATGACTAGAGGACAAATGTAAGGATGTAGAGGCTTATCTCACTAGGGGTAAGATAGATACTGCCTACAGGAAAATTAAATAGACCTTTGGAGAAAAGAGAACCACTTATATGAATATCAAGAGTTCAGATGGAAACCCAGTTCTAACCAAAGAGGGGAAAGCAGAAAGATGGAAGGAATATAGAGGGTCTATACAGGGGCGATGTATTATTATAGAAATGGAAGACAATGTAGATGAAGATGAAATGGGAGATACTATACTGCGTGAAGAGTTTGACAGAGCACTGAAAGACCTGAGTCGAAACAAGGACCCGGAGTAGACAACATTCCATTAGAACTACTGACGGCCTTGGGAGAGCCAGTCATGACAAAACTCTACCATCTGGTAAGCAAGATGTATGAGACAGGCGAAGTACCCTCAGACTTCAAGAAGTATAATAGTTCCAATCCCAAAGAAAGCAGGTGTTGACAGATGTGAAAATTACCGAACAATCAGTTTAATAAGCCACAGCTGCAAAATACTAACTCGAATTCTTTACAGACGAATGGAGAAACTGGTAGAAGCCGACCTCGGGGAAGATCAGTTTGGATTACGTAGAAATATTGGAACACGTGAGGCAATACTGACCTTACGACTTATCTTAGAAGAAAGATGAAGGAAAGGCAAACGTACGTTTCTAGCATTTGTAGACTTTGAGAAAGCTTTTGATAATGTTGACTGGAATACTCTTTGCCAAATTCTAAATGAGGTAAGGGTAAAATACAGGGAGCGAAAGGCTATTTACAATTTGTACAGAAACCAGATGGCAGTTATAAGAATCGAGGGGCATGAAAGGGAAGCAGTGGTTGTGAAGGGAGCGAGACAGGGTTGTAGCCTATCCCCAATGTTATTCAGCATAGAAACAAAAGAAAAATTCGGAGTAGGTATTAAAATCCATGGAGAAGAAATAAAAACTTTGAGGTTCGCCGATGACGTTGTAATTCTGTCAGAGACAGCAAAGGACTTGGAAGGGCAGTTAAATGGAATGAATAGTGTCTTGAAAGGAGGATATAAGTTGAACATCAACAAAAGCAAAATGAGGATCATGGAATGTAGTCGAATTAAATCGGGTGATGCTGAGGGAATTTAGATTAGGAAATGAGACACTTAAAGTAGTAAAGGAGTTTTGCTATTTGGGGAGCAAAAAATCTGCCAGGAAGTTTCATTTCAGCGCACACTCCGCTGCAGAGTGAAAATCTCATTCTGGAAGCATCCCCCAGGCTGTGGCTAAGCCATGTCTCCACAGTATCCTTTCTTTCAGGAGTGTTAGTTCTGCATGTTACGCAGAAGAGCTTCTGTAAAGTTTGGAAGGTAGGAGACGGATACTGGCAGAAGTAAAGCTGTGAGTACCGGTCGTGAGTCGTGCTTCGGTAGCTCAGTTGGTAGAGCACTTGCCCGCGAAAGGCAAAGGTCCCGAGTTCGAGTCTCGGTCGGGCACACAGTTTTAATCTGCCAGGAAGTTTCAAAATAACTGATGATGGTCGAAGTAGAGAAGATATAAGATGTAGACTGGCAATGGCAAGGAAAGCGTTTCCGAAGAAGAGAAATTTGTTAACGTCGAGTATAGATTTAAGTGTCAGGAACTCGTTTCTGAAAGTATTTGTACGGAGTGTAGCCATGTATGGAAGTGAAACATGGACGATAAATAGTTTGGACAAGAAGAGAATTTAAGCTTTCGAAATGTGGTGCTACAGAAGAATGCTGAAGATTAGATGGGTAGATCACATAACTAATGAGGAGGTATTGAATAGAATTGGGGAGAAGAGGAATTTGTGGCACAAATTGACTAGAAGAAGGGACCGGTTGGTAGGACATGTTCTGAGGCATCAAGGGATCACAAACTTAGCATTGGAGGGCAGCGTGGAGGGTAAAAATCGTAGAGGGGGACCAAGAGGTGAATACACTAAGCAGATTCAGAAGGATGTAGGTTGCAGTAGTTCCTGGGAGATGAAGAAACTTGTACAGGATAGGGTGGCATGGAGAGCTGCATCAAACCAGTCTGAGGACAGAAGACCACAATAACAACAACTAGTTCCAGAATTGAACCCATCTATTGACGGTGGGAAATATTCCTCTCGTGTGACTTACACATTTTTTTCTCCTATATTACGTACAAATTACAATGATTTAACACACTTGTCTGTGGCTTCATAACTTGTTCAAAAAAAGGCAGAAACAACCCATAATCTTAAATAGTAATGAGTACCCAATTCATTCCTCTGGTGGGACTGTACTTCGCTGGAATATTTTTATCCTCATTACACGTGAACCACATTTGCGTGTACTTTACCGTTCTGTAGAAATCAAGCTGACGAAGCGACTGTACACGAGCGCCCAAGGTGAGATCAACCAATTGCCAGTATTTTTGTGGAAAGTGTCTTCGTAGTATTCTTCTAGAATGGTTTAAGAAAGCGACAAGAATCCTGAACTACTGTAGCCAAGTGGAGATTTAAACTTTACGTTTCCGTACTTGAGTAGTCCATTATCTGGGCTATGAAGAGTTTTCTTCGGATATGGCTTCCTCTTTACTCGCCTCTGGATCACGTGCTCCCAGGTTCGATTCTCATCCGGTCGGGGATTTTCTCCACCCTTGGACTGCGAGTTCGTGTTGTCGTCATCATTTCATCATCATTCGGGAAAGTGGCGGGACTGGACATTTCAAAGACTGGGAATTTGCAGGGCGCTGGTAGCAGCGCAGAGTAGTGTCCCATAAACCAAATATCATCATCGTCATCTTCACTCGCTTGTGTTGTTCATGCTTATCTGCTCATTGACTGGGTGTGTTTTTTTAAGTCCATAGCTCGATTTTTTTTACTGAAATTTATTGTGTCTTTCACCTGATCTTCGGAGGGTTTCCACGATCAACTGAGACAAGTACTTACTGAGCACCGTCAAGCAAGATAATTTTTTATTGCTTGATTTTTCATTATTGTTTCCCTAGTAAGACTGATACCATATAGGCTGCTTAACAATTTTGTGTTGCCTCATGATGTCCATTTCGATCGAAACTGATAGCAGCTAAAGATTGACACAGAGCTGGCGTAGGCCTGAGGGAGACACAGGAACCATCTTGAAAACTATTTTTCCTTTCCGTTTGTATTAGCGGATCACATCTGTAGGTAGACATCATTTAACTTGATTCTAGTATCACATGGTGATGACTTGTTAAGAAGTCAGAGACTCAGAAAACTATAAAAGAAAACTTAAAAAGGATTTGTTTTATGAGCACCTCTTGGTGGTAGATAGATATGATTTTCTTTAAGACACCACTGTAATAAAACATCTTTGTTTGAAGCTATTATTCCTCAGATATTGTTTCAATACTGTTTGATTTGCAGATAAGAACAACTACTATTCTTCTGATGCAGCAGAGTGTTAATTATCCTTATCCACAAGATAAACAGCACTAAAATAAATAGTCTCAATTATGAGCCAACATTTATTTCCTTTTTTGTGATAATGTTGCAGTTGTAGCAGCAAACAGATTTTTGAATGTATTAGCCATTGCACTACATACTCTCCATGAGATTCTTATAAGTCGTCCGTTTTGATGTTTGTTGATACGGTTTCTGTAATGGCTCGATTGATTTTGGGTGTTATGAGATCGGGAGACTCAGGCTGGGAAACGTACAGCGCATAAAAGTACGCACCTAACTAAACCGACTTTGTTATTTGTTGGAACGAGATGTACTGTGTACGCTGCATTGCCAGATATGCATTGGGATGACTAACAGAAACTCTGAGAGAAGATACGAAGATCGTTTGAGACCACTTGAATACAAATCTGGGGACTCGAAACTCGTGGAACACCTCGAAGAAAACCATCAACACGGTTCTGAAAATACTCTGCACCGACAACAACGAACATTATAACAAAGTTGATGAATGCCGAGGGTACAAAAAATAATAGGTAAGATCACGAACAAAAAACAAATGTTAATAATCGAAACATATTTTTAATGTAGTCAAATGAAAACGAGACGGATGGAAATAAGTACGTAAAACACTCATTACTCAAAGAGAGAGAGAGAAAGAGAGAGAGAGAGAGAGAGAGAGAGAGAGAGAGAGAGAGAGAGATGGATAGATAGATAGATAGATAGATAGATAGAGAGAGAGAGAGAGAGAGAGCGCCGTAACTCAGAAATTCATGTGACGTGATTGACGTGCTAATGACGTCACGCTGGCACCAAATTTCGTCACAATTCTTCCCAACGCCACCGTGGACGTGTCATACGATGGGGAAGTCGTCGCAGCCCGTCTTACTCACGTCCTTCTTTTGATGCCTCTGCAATGGAAATCAGAACCACCTTGGGGTGTTCATTCCCACGAATTTAGCGGTCGAAAGCCACAGTTCGCAGTAGGATGGGCAACAGAACGGCGTTGCTGACAACATTAGACACTGCTGTCAAACCCCGACGATTCAACCCTTTTCTAAGGGCGTAGTGGGACTGCCACTGTACGTGATCTGACTCCTTTGGAGTGTAGCGCGACCACAGTCTTTGCTCTACCAGAGCAAAGGTGAAATCTCTAGGGACCATTAGAAACGATTCAACGAAATCTGAAAGTAATCTGAGGTAGCAAATGGTTCTAATGTTTATCCAGCCCTCCTGATTCGTGTCCTTCCGTCGTGTCATCACGGGTGGGTGTGACACTGGCAAATGCGAGAATAAAACGGCAAGAATGCTCTAAGGCCACCTCCTCCCCTCTCCCTCCTCTCCTCCTCTCCCCAGCTAAACCCTCGTGTCATCCGCCTATCTTTACTGAGAATTTTATAAATGAACGTGCATAGAGAGGCAATCTGTAAAGTAGTCCGAAGAACTTTCAGGTAGGCAACTCCGTACACAGGGAAGTCAAGGGGTTGCCTACGTGCAGGCGCCACAGAATACATCAGAGGCTGTCTCTGTATACCTTCTTGCTTAAGGCAACCACACCCTGCCTATCTAACCGATGTTAATTTAGTCAAGTATTTGATCAATTTCTGAAAAAAACTATTTGATGCAGGACCTTAATATTTTTTACTATATGTTAAATTATGCTAATAGAGTCAACTGTACTAAAATCTACTTTATCCATTTTCTAGTTTTTAAGAAATACTTTTATAAATTTATTAACAAAAAGTAATAAGTTTTTTCAGCAGTAAATATTTTTTTGTGAATTTCCTAATGAGGGAATATTAATGAATTTAGTTCCAGAGGTGGCTTTTTATGTTATGCAGAGTCTGTGAAAATTTCATTCATTTATCTATGATAGTTTCTGATGTAAATGGGCATATGTACTGAAAATTTTAGTATGTGGGAAATTGACTTCAGAGAAAAAAACTTTTGAAATTTGTTACTTACAGTTAATTAAAACTGTCCTGCTACATATGATGGCCCTTCTTTGTCCTCTAGCAGGTCTTCCAGCTACTTTTTCACCTTCTGGAGGTTTGTCTTGCTTTATTGGCCATATTAGATGCAGCCCTGTCTGCATCGGCTATCGTCATTTTATCGCAATATTGAGCCCAGGGATCATATTTTAATCATGGTTAATTCCTAGCTTTTTCAGTACCCAACACTTTCCAGTATTACCACAACTGAATGTAACAGCAGCATCATGAACTCCTAGTTTCATTGTATGCATGCCTACAAATACAGTTTTAGGAAGGCGGTTCCAAATTATGCTGTTGAAACATTCATTTGGGTTCTGTGTCTGCCCATGCAGACATTTCCTTAGAAGGTCAGG
Organism: Schistocerca gregaria; assembly: GCF_023897955.1. Taxonomy (NCBI): domain Eukaryota; kingdom Metazoa; phylum Arthropoda; class Insecta; order Orthoptera; family Acrididae; genus Schistocerca; species Schistocerca gregaria. The sequence continues at coordinate 435,374,144 of NC_064921.1, forward strand.
ATGAGCCAACTCCCTGAAACTAGGTTTAATTGCTGTAATAACAGCAGCAGGAAGAGAATGCTGCTGAGAATAAGATTCTCGAGTTGCCTGAGCCCTATTGTATTTGCACCAGGAATTTCCTCCTGATGGTCACAATCCATGACATTGCTTATCATGAGTAGAGGACTTATGGAAGATTATGGCCCAAACATCTCTCTTCATTGCCTTCCTTGCATCTCTATATTGCCTGGAGTAGGCAGTGGGTGGGTTGACAGTGGGTGACAGAAAAGTGGGCGTGGCACTTGACACACGTGGTAGGAAAATGCCCTTTAAAGTACTTAAATAAAACCTTAATCTATCGAAATATGATGAAAATCGAAAATAGATTTTTTCGACCTGAACCACGGTGTGGTCACCTTAAAATTCTTATAAAGGTTTGCGGGTGCCACGGAAAGTTATGCCGAAATGGTGGTACTTAGACGGACCCTTTGCTATTTTATCCATGTATGGCTGAATGTCACATCTCCCCCTCATCATGCCGCAGGAGGATGCGAAATAAGAGGGCTGATAAAGCATAAACACCATTTTCTGCTTCCGATCGCGGTTTATTTCATCGATCTGTTTTGAACATTCACTCCAAAAGGGTGCATCGCGTTCAGTGCCCCACAGTATTAGCAGAGAAGGTTTGAAACGTCCGAGGGTGCCAGCGGCGTCAAATGTAGTGAAGTATGTCTTCCCGTTGCTCATCGCATTGCGAAGAGTCGTTTCTGACCGCGAAATCTGTGGAAATCAACGACTCATGGAAAAGGGTGGTGTAGATGATACGCTTTATGCTACCCTCTGCGCCCTTTTCGCATCGATTATGAGCGGTGATGCGTCTGAAGTGTTTTCATCGGCCCCTCATGATGAAACCGAATGATTTTAACACTGGGCGTCGCAGTTTTGACCGCCATTGGAGAGGTGTCGAGAAAAAGGTAAAATGTGGGTAAAAGGGGCTGTGACTACCTTCCCACCGTATGAAACGTCCACAGTGGCGTTGTGTAGATTTGTGGTGGAATTTGGTGCCAACCTGTCGCCATTAATTCACCTCACATGGCACATAAACTTCTGAGTTGAGGCCTTTTTTCACGTGCGTCAACACTTTGTTCGGTTGAAGCGTGATCGATACCGACGGTGATGTCTCAGTGAACTATGCTTTTGCACCGTTGCACAGAAAGGTTTGAGGCACAATTTGGCCGAATTTCCAAATTATGCGGTACAATGGGACGCAATTACGAGGTTTCCGAAAAAGTGATGCTTCAATTCTGCTGCACAGTGTACATTTGTCCCATTTGCAAGAGAAGACGATCAACGACTTCATTTGGTTACGGAGCCATGATTCTAAGAAGGCGTGCACCCCTTCATTCGAAGCAAACTGACGCCCACAAATGTCTTTCTTCAGGGCACCAAAAATATAGCAATGCTATGGGGAGAGATCGGGGCTGTATGAAGGGCGTGTAAGAGCTTATCAACGAAACTTCTGCAGCTTAGTTGAAAGGCCCACGTGTTGGCGTAACTGTTTCGACTACGCTGCGCATGTTCCGTATGGAAGCTCTTACACATCCTCCACTCAATATCCATCTTTCCCCACGCGATTTCTCTAATTTTGGAGCCTGAAGACAGACATTCGCGGTCGTCAATTTGCTTCGGATAAAGAGGCCCAAACCTGGCTACAGTCATGGCCCCACAGGCAACCGCAAATACACTACTGGCCGTTAAAATTGCTACGCCACAAAGAAGACGTGCTACAGATGCGAAATTTAACTGACAGGAAGAAGATGCTGTGATATGCAAATGATTAGATTTTCAGAGCATTCACACAAGGATGGCACCGGTGGCGACACCTACAACGTGCTGACATGAGGAAAGTTTCCAAACGGTTTCTCATACACAAACAGCAGTTGACCGGCGTTGCCTGGGAAACGTTGTTGTGACGCCTCATGTAAGAAGGAGAAATATGTACCATCACGTTTCCGACTTTGATAAATGTCGGAATGTAGCCTGTCGCGATTGCGGTTTATCGTATAGCGACAATGCTGCTCGCGTTGGTCGAGATCCAATGACTGTTAGCAGAATATGGAATCGGCGGGTTCATGAGGGTAATACGGAACGCCGTGCTGGATCCCAACGGCCTCGTATCATTAGCAGTCGAGATGACAGGCATCTTATCCGCATGACTGTAACGGATCGTGCAGCCACGTCTCGATCCCTGAGTCAACAGATGGGGACGTAAGCAAGAGAGCAACCATCTTCACGAACAGTTCGACGACGTTTGCAGCAGCACGGACTGTCAGCTCGGAGACCATGGCTGCGGTTACCCTTGACGCTGCATCACAGACAGGAGCGCCTGCCATGGTCTACTCAACGACGAACCTGGGTGCACGAACGGCAAAACGTTATTTTTTGGATGAATCCACGTTCTGTTTACAGCATCATGATGGTCGCATCCGCGTTTGGCGACATCGCGGTGAACGCACATTGGAAGCGTGAATTCGTCATCGCCATACTTGCGTATCACCCTGCGTGATGATATGGGGTGCCATTGGTTACGCGTCTCGGTCACCTCTTGCTCGCACTGACGACACTTTGAACGGTGGACGTTACATTTTAGGTGTGTTACGACCCGTGGCTCTACCCTTCATTCGATCCCTGCGAAACTCTACATTTCAGCAGGATAATGCACGATTGCATGTTGCAGGTCCTGTACGGGCCTTTCTGGATACAGAAAATGTTCGACTACTGCCCCGGCCAGCACATTCTTCAGATCTCTCACCAATTGAAAAAATCTGGTCGATGGTGGCTGAGCAACTGGCTCGTCACAATACGCCAGTCACTACTCTTGATGAACTGTGGTATCGTGTTGAAGCTGCATGGGCAGCTGTACCTGTACACGCCATCCAAGCTCTGTTTGACTCAATGGCCAGGCGTATCAAGGCCGTTATTACGGCCAGAGGTGGTTGTTCTGGGTACTAATTTCTCAGGATCTATGCACCCAAATTGCGTGAAAATGTAATCACATGTCAGTTCTAGTATAATATATTTGTCGAGTGAATACCCGTTTATCATCTGCATTTCTTCTTGGTGTAGCTATTTTAGTGGTGAGTAGTCTATTTTCCACGAAGGCGTTGACCACCTTGTCTCACAGTGATTACAAAATATTAACAGTTTTGGCGATTACTTGTGAAATAATATGTAGCTTACTTATTTTTTCCCATTTGTTTCGTTTTTATTTGTCAGCCCCTTAAACGTTTACTACGCTAGTTAACATTTGAACTTTGTAATGGGTAAAACTTAAAAACATTTGTTCATAATTTAGGATAAGTACTTCTGCTGACTGTACAGGCCCTTTCTTTTCCTCATTTTATTTCGACTTCTCGTCCCAAGGCGGAGAGGATAGGTCGGCAGCCGAACAATACTCCGCTCTTCAGGCAGAAGAGTTTAAAACATCCAAAGATGAAACAGAATTCTTAATAGGGCTAATTATATACAAATGTATTTATAGATGTTGTAGGAAGATCAGCGGAGAAATCACTATGCATCTGATGGAGAAGTTGAGAGAACTGTGAGAGGCTGGTTACGATTTCTACCACTGGTGCTTCAGAAGACTTGGAATATGTCCAGTCTTTTGGTGATTATATGCTTAAGTTAACAGCAGTAATTAAGAGCATTTTCTAAGGATTACCTTTTAAAATATCAGACTTGTTAGAGAGACGGAGAAACTTGAAGTCTGGAAGCAGAAGTGTGTCAGTAAGGAAGACGCGCGAGGAGCAGAGCAGAGCAGAGGCTGCCAATTACCCGTCCTCGACTTTCTCCTAACAACCCGCGCGGCGCCCACGGCTCAACGGCGCGCTGTGCCAAGCACGAAAGTGCAAGGTGAGGCGCGGAGGCCCCCTCGCCGCCCCTACTCGCCTGCCGGATAGGCTGCACGTAATGCGTCGCTACTTTTCAAGTTTCCGCAGAGTAAGTCCAGCACTTTTACAGCAGAGCCGTCACTTCGGAACAAGAGGGTGACCTTGCGCGGAAATGTTACGCGAGTATTCAGGAAGTCAGGTTTGAGGATCCAACACGTTCCTTTTCCTCTGCCACGGCTTTACGCCTTGTGACGGTGTAATTAGTTCAGGGCAATGGTGTATGTAAATTACATAAAAGCTTTGTCCTATTGTGGCTGGTTCTCTGAGCTCAACAAGGAGTGCCTGTGCGCATTTCATCGGAAAAAAGAGGAACGGTAGTATGGAGAAGCCTTGAGTCGGCCGGAAAGACGACTTTGGATGACCATTTACTGTTCCAGTCCATTGATCCCACAACTCCAAGAATAACGTATCTTTGCATAATGATACTGACTACCAACTACACTAACCGATGCCCGCCCGGCTATCCGCGCGGTATAACACGCTGCTTCCCGAGCGTTAAGGCATTCCAGTCCCCGGCACGAATCCGCCCGGCGGATTAGTGTCTAAGTCCGGTGTGCCGGCCTGCCTTTGGATAGTTTTTAAGGCAGTTTTCCATCTGCCTCGGCGAATGCGGGCTGCTTCCCCTTATTCCACCTCAGTTACACTATTTAGAATGACATTAATACCTTCAGCTGCTAACAGGCGTTGATATATATCAACGGGGACAGGTAAGAATGTGTGCCCCGACCGGAACTCGAACCCGGGATCTCCAACTTACATGGCAGACGCTCTATTCATCTGAGCCACCGAGGGCACAGAGGATAGTGCAACTGCAGGGACTATCTCGCGCACGCCTCCCGCAAGACCCACATTCTCACCTTGTATGTCCACACCGTAGGTACAACCACAACATAGGGGTATCTGTTGAGAGGCCAGACAAACGTTTGGTTCCTGAAGAGGGGCAGCAGCCTTTTCAGTAGTTGCAAGGGCAACAGTCTGGATGATTGACTGATCTGGCCTTGTAACAATAACCAAAATGGCCTTGCTGTGCTGATACTACGGCCGTAATTTTTCCTGAGGGCATGCAGCTTTACTGTATGATTAAATGATGATGACATCCTCTTGGGTAAAATATTCCGGAGGTAAAATGGTCCCCCATTCGGATTTCCGGGCGGGGACTACTCAAGAGGATGTCGTTATCAGTAGAAAGAAAACTGGTGTTCTACGGATCGGAGCGTGGAATGTCAGATCCCTTACTCGGGCAGGTAGGTTAGAAAATTTAAAAATGGAAATGGATGGGTAAAAGTTAGATATAGTGGGAATTAGTGAAGTTCGGTGGCAGGAGGAACAAGACTTCTGGTCAGGTGCCTACAGGGTTATAAACACAAAATCAAATAGGGGTAATGCAGGAGTAGGTTTAATAATAGGAATGCGGGTAAGCTACTACAAACAGCATGGTGAACGCATTATTGTGGCCAATATAGATACGAGGCCTACACCTACTCCAGTAGTACAAGTTTATATGCCAACTAGCTCTGCAGATGCCGAAGAAATTGAAGAAATGTATGATGAAATAAAAGAAATTATTCAGATAGTGAATGGAGATGAAAATTTAATAGTCAGGGGTGACTGGAATTCGAGTGTAGGAAAAGGGAGAGAAGGAAACGTAGTAGGTGGATATGGATTGGGGCTAAGAAATGAAAGAGGATGCCGCTTGGTAGAATTTTGCACAGAGCACAACTTAATCATAGCTAACACTTGGTTTAAGAATCATGAAAGAAGGTTGTATACATGGAAGAACCCTGGAGATACTAAAAGGTATCAGGTAGATTATATAATGGTGAGACAGAGATTTAGAAACCAGGTTTTAAATTGTAAGATATTTCCAGGGGCAGATGTGGACTCTGACCACAATCTATTGGTTATGAACTGTAGATTAAACTGAAGAAACTACAAAAAGGTGAGAATTTAAGGAGATGGGACCTGGATAAACTGAAAGATCCAGAGGTTGTACAGAGTTTCAGGGAGAGCATAAGGGAACAGTTGACAGGAATGGGGGAAAGAAATACAGTAGAAGGACAATGGGTAGCTTTGAGGGATGAAGTAGTGAAGGCAGCAGAGGATCAAGTAGATAAAAAGACGAGGGCTAGTAGAAATCCTTGGGTAACAGAAGAAATACTGAATTTAATTGATGAAAGGAGAAATATAAAAATGCAATAAATGAAACAGGCAAAAAGGAATACAAACGTCTCAAAGACGAGATCGACAGGAAGTGCAAAATGGCTAAGTAGGGATGGATAGAGGACACATGTAAGGATGTAGAGGCTTATCTCTCTACGGGTAAGATAGATACTGCCTACAGGAAAATTAAAGAGACCTTTGGAGATAAGAGAACCACTTGTGTGAACATCAAGAGCTCAGATGGAAACCCAGTTCTAAGCAAAGAAGGGAAAGCAGAAAAGTGGAAGGAGTATATAGAGGGTCTACACAAGGGCGATGTACTTGAGAACAATATTATGGAAATGGAAGAGGATGTAGATGAAGATGAAATGGGAGATATGATACTGCGTGAAGAGTTTGACACAGCACTGAAAGACCTGAGTCGAAATAAGGCCCTCGGTGTAGACAACATTCCATTGGAACTATTGACGGCCTTGGGAGAGCCAGTCCTGACAAAACATTACCATCTGGTGAGCAAGATGTATGAATCAGGCGAAATACCCTCAGACTTCAAGGAGAATATCATAATTCCAATCCCAAAGAAGGCAGGAGTTGACAGATGTGAAAATTACCTAACAATCAGTTTAATAAGCCACAGCTACAAAATACTAACACGAATTCTTTACAGACGAATGGAAAAACTAGTAGAAGCCTACCTCGGGGAAGATCAGTTTGGATTAAGTAGAAATACTGGAACACGTGAGGCAATACTGACCTTACGACTTATCTTAGAAGAAAGATTAAGGAAAGGCAAACGTACGTTTCTAGCATTTGTAGACTTAGAGAAATCTTTTGACAATGTTGACTGGAATACTCTCTTTCAAATTCTAAAGGTGGCAGGGGTAAAATACAGGGAGCGAAAGGCTATTTACAATTTGTACAGAAACCAGATGGCAGTTATAAGAGTCGAGGGACATGAAAGGGAAGCAGTGGTTGGGAAGGGAGTAAGACAGGTTTGTAGCCTCTCCCCGATGTTATTCAATCTGTATATTGAGCAAGCAGTAAAGGAAACAAAAGAAAAATTCGGAGTAGGTATTAAAATCCATGGAGAAGAAATAAAAACTTTGAGGTTGGCTGATGACATTGTAATTCTGTCAGAGACAGCAAAGGACTTGGAAGAGAAGTTGAATGGAATGGACAGTGTCTTGAGAGGAGTATATAAGATGAGCATCAACAAAAGCAAAACGAGGATAATGGAATGTAGTAGAATCAAGTCGGGTAATGCTGAGTGAATTAGATTAGGAAATGAGACACTTGAAGTAGTAAAGGAGTTTTACTATTTGGGGAGCAAAATAACTGATGATGTTCGAAGTAGAGAGGATATAAAATGGAAGAATAATTTGTTAACATCGAGTATTGATTTAAATGTCGGGAAGTCGTTCCTGAAAGTATTTGTATGGAGTGTAGCCATGTATAGAAGTGAAACGTGGACGGTAAATAGTTTAGACAAGAAGAGAATAGAAGCTTTCGAAATGTGGTGCTACAGAAGTATGCTGAAGATTAGGTGGGTAGATCACATAACTAATGAGGAGGTATTGAATATGATTGGAGAGAAGACTAGAGGGAGGGGTCGGTTGGTAGGACATATTCTGAGGCATCAAGGGATCACCAATTTAGTATTGGAGGGCAGCGTGGAGGGTAAAAATCGTAGAGGGGTACCAAGAGATGAATACATCAAGCAGATTCAGAAGGATGTAGGTTGCAGTAGGTACTGGGAGATGCAGAAGCTTGCACAGGATAGAGTAGCATGGAGAGCTGCATCAAACCAGTCTCAGGACTGAAGACCACAACAGTAACAACAAAAATGTCCACACACTACATTCGTAGTGTCCCACCCCAACACACTCCTTACTCATGGAAGGCAGTTTTACCAAGTCCGGTAAGAGTTCAGGTAGTATGTGTGCATCCGCACAGAAGAAGAGGGTCATGGCTGGTGTTGCCTGAACTATATACTTATATGGATATTGTGTCTGTTCTGTCGGACATGTCCGAAAGAACAGATACCATATCCATATATCAGTTACAATATGTCGGCGTCTGCTGCGCAGACACTGTCTCCACGTATGGGACATCATAATTACTCTACCAAGCAAACATCTGGGACTACACTCGTCTGGTATGAGACGTTCTGTGGGGTCGGTGAGGGGAGGGGGGGAGGGTTCCACTGAAGGCCGAACCCCACAATAACCCTGGATTCGGTGTGGGGCAACGGTGGGGTGGGTGTACTGCTGTGGCCTGTTGTGGGGTTGTGAACCACTGAGGGCTACGGCGGGACGAAGCCTCTCCGTCGTTTCTAGGTCCCCCGTTCAATACACAGTACAATATGCAATACACACTAACTGATGAAAAATATCGAGATACCTCTGCATAGTGTGGTGTTGGTCACTAGATGTCACAAGAGGCGGATCTATCACAATAAAAAATGGATGGGTTTGGCGAATGCGTAACATTATTTGCAGTGCCAGTATTTAAGTACTGAGATGGTGGTATTACGGTATGAGGTCTTTTCAGTAGTTAGAGCGTGCTCCTTCAATGCGCTCAAGAAAATACAGACGGTTATAAACACATTGTTTTGGATTGTGAACTGTTAGGAAACGATGACTGTAGGTATCAGCATGACAACGGACATTGCCATAAAGCAACATCTTTGAGATAATGGTTTGTCGACAAGAGTGTTCCTGAAATGCACTGGCATGTCCAGACTACCGAGCTGAACCTAGTGGAAAATGTCAGGGATCAGTTAGAACTTAGCTCAAGATTCCAGTGTCCAGCCTCACTACGTTATCTGGTTTCGGCTCCTGAGGGAGAATGGGCTGCCAGTCTTTCACAGACATTCGGACACCTCATTGAAATTGTCACCAGCAGAATTTAAGCCATCATAAAGTCGACGCGTGTACACTAGTATGTCTCGGCAAACTTTTGGTCAGGTAGTGTACTTTGCAGGAGGAAAATGTGAGGGTGCACGTATATAGGTAGTGTATCACGGAAATCCTTTATCTATTTCTATCCATCAACACTTTCGTGGCAATGAATTTCAAAATGCAGTTTTCTGAATAGTGTCTACGGAAACGACAAACTGAGGTGGCGGTTTTATGCAATGTTTTGTTCGTGGTAGAAGCATCATTTACAAAGCATGTGCCAGCAGACATCAGCAGTATTCACTAATAGTCCGAGGAAAATCCACGCCCGGGTTCCCGGGTACGATTGCCGGCGGGGTCAGGGATTTTCTCTGCCTCGTGATGGCTGGGTGTTGTATAATGTAGTTAGGTTTAAGTAGTTCTAAGTTCTAGGGGACTGATGACCATAGATGTTAAGTCCCATAGTGCTCAGAGCCATTTGAACCATTTTTTTTTTTTAAGTCCACGGTGGCTGAGAGAAGTGCATAAACAACGACCTCGGTCCGACTACGTGAAGAGTGGGAGTTTCAAGAATCTCGCAATTGTTTTATTGATGGGGCTCTAAGTAGCCACAAGTAATTATACTTCCTTACAGACGTACTGCCGCCGTTATTGCAAGACATAGGAGATCCTCTTAGCGTAACATTTACAGTCATTGGATTTGTCGTTTGGAAACCATAAAACGGACTGCAGGCTCACCAAACTTAACGCCTCTGAACATTTTGTGCCTCGGGAAATCATAAACAAGAATTCTATAAGGAAAACACCGACGACTGCTCTATGCATGAAATGCCGTGTAGTAAGGCTAGCTGCTATGTCCAGATGAAGTGCAACGTGCAGTTCTGTCTGTGCGGAATTGCTTTATAGCATTTATCAACATTAAATTTCAACATTCTGAGCACTTGATATGACAGTTATAATAACACACACACGAACCCCACCTCGGCTTGTGTTAGCTTGCATTTGGACTTGAGGAGGACTTTCTGGGACCTCTTCTCCTGACGTTGGGACAACGGTTTGCGGCAATGTTGTCTTGTTACACGCTGGTTAGTGTTCTTCGAAGGCTCATTCCAATATCAAAGAAAATATCATATAGTTTCTTTAGAAGAAAAACTCTGGATTAGTTCCAGTAGGACTCTGGTACCTAGGATTCAGCGCAAAGTATAGAGGTAGTACACCTGTCCAAGGAGAATAGTGAATTTCGACGATTTTAGCTTGTTATCGATAACGATACTGGTAAACACCAGTGACCCAAATGACCGTATCTTTTGAATGCATTAACGTAGAAGCATAAATATTTTACACAGACAAGGGACCGTGGACTTTAGAATGCGACATAAATTTTAACTTGATAAGTCTACTCGTTCCTGAGGAAAAGGAGTCTTGACAGACAGACAGGCAGTCGGATAGCAAACGATCAACACAAAAAATAATTTTTTCGTGTGATGTAATTAAAATTGACAATGTTTTGATTTTTTTCCTTTACTTTTACTGTGGATCCTTGCTTCGTGCCAAATTTCATGATTCAAGCTCAGTCGGATGTACGCTAAAAATTTTGATCAGTGAGTTTACGAGTTTCAAAATATGTGACATAAATGACCACATCTTTTGATCGCTTTGACGTAGAAGCTTAAATGTTTTGCACCACCAAGAGACGCATAATTTAGTATGTGATATAAATTTCAGCTTCATACGTCTCCTGTTTCCTGAGAAAAAGGGTTGTTAACAATCGGACTGAGAGACAGACATGCGGACAATCCTGTAAGGATTACATTCTTCCGTTTGGGGTACGGAACCCTAAAAACATTCAGCGTTATAATTATGTAGCAGTAAACTTTAAAAATTGCTGCTTAAGTCAGAAAGTTAGCCATATTGCCCGGTATAACTCAGTGATTGGATATATTTACTCGTTATGGATATACGAGGGATATTCGGAAAGTAAGTTCCGATCGGTCAAGAAATGGAAACCACCGTGAAAGTCTAATAAAGCGTAGCACATATGTTTTCGACAGTGTCTCTAGTATCCCTGTCGGTTGCATTACTTCGATCGTTTCAGTTCTGAGCGCTTAGTGAGCACATAAAAATGCGTATAAAATAGAGTCTCCCGCCAAGTGTGAGGTCCTGGTGAGAGATTTCGCCTGATGTTTGCAGTCCACTTTACAGAACTGTCATAAGGTTCCTATTTCGTGACAATTCTCGGTCGCAATCTGCAGGGGCAATGCAAATGCTGACAGTAAATACTGGGTATGAAGACAACATTTTCGCGCAAACAACAAGCTATAGATAAGCGCAGAGAGTTGGTGGGAAGCACAGGCGGCTGCCTTCTATGACGGGGTTTTTGGAAAGTTGGTATAACGATGCGAAAGATGACGTAGCTGTAGCGGCGACTATGTAGAGAAGCAGCTAGAGAGTGGGGACAACTGTCCCAAATAAAACGTTTCTGATTTTCAATGCTCGGTGTGCCGGCCGGTCTGGATGTGGTTTAAAAGTGGTTTCCCACCCCCCAGTAGGTGAATACCAGGGAATACCTACGCCACGCCTCAGTTACACGATTCGCAAACAGTCAGAAATTGTTCGCATATTTTCACATGTGACATGTGTTAACTCTAGACGCGGACAGATGAGGTACACAAATTCCCTTCGGGGGAGGAAGGGCTGGTGACGAGGAGGGAATCCTCCCACCCTCTACCACTAACATTGGCAAATACAATAATTAACATGCCCACCCCGTGTAGATATGGGATGGAAGGCAGGAAAAATTTAGAAGATGGATGTATTTGAAGTGGCCTATCTTGGATGAAAAGGGACTCCCTCTCCACTAATTTTATCTTTACCGCATTCTCTATCCACGTTGTGAAGTACAGTGTGCAATCCCGTTTATCGAAGTGGTACAAATGCCAAGAAAAATCCTGCGAGTACAAGACGAAAACGGTGCCTTCGAACTGCCAACCCTTACGCAAGGTAAGACCATAAGGGGATTCTGCGAGAATCTACTCGCAGAAGCCGACCAGCTGAGTGAGAGACAGGGGTGACGCGGTGGTAACACACAGGACGCTTATTCTGGAGGAAGGAGCCTGAAACCCCTGTCCGGATACCCGGATATTACCGGATATACCCGGATATTACCGTGTTTCTCTAAACGGCTGAACATAAATGATTCATTTAAAGGGCACAGCCGATATAGTTCCCCATCCTTTACAGCCACGAGAGCTAGCGAGCTGTCCAGTTTTCAAGAACCTCCCCTGTCATAGACCACCGTCACACCGTAGTGTTCATACCGCTCGCCACCCGGTAATGTCACACAGTCCGCGAGCTGAGTAAACGGCCATTGATTGCGACGCAAATATTCAGTCGACAGGCACAAACGGAAGCGGCTTCAGTACACACTGGAAGCGCTAATATACAAACACACACGGTACTATACCAATAAAGTGGCTGTTTGCACGCTGCTGAGTCTGGCAGCATTTCCATCAACAATGTTAGTAAGGATTTGTCCTAAGTGCACGATAATGAATAATAACATGAGCTTGCTTATCTGTTTCTTTGCCAAAATTATGGGGTGGAGCGAGAAGGACGTGTTTTTCGTTAAAGTAAGCTGTTCTGGGTTAAAAGGCCTCCTCATGCAGGGCAACTGTATAAATATCTTGTCAGCTACTAATCGCAGTCTCTCAGTATCAGGTTCTGTCTCACTGTCTGTCTGTCTGTCTCCCTCTTCCTCTCTTTCTCTCTGTCTAGCACTCTCAGGGGAAATCTCTCGTCCGTTATCTACTTTTACAACTATCAAGACAATTTTTGCGTGGAAGAATATGAGTTATATCTGTGACTGACTCAGTGGCCAGATTTCCCACAGCTGACGTATTGAGACTTCTTTGTAACGTCTTCCACATCCAAGTTCTCTTTCCGTATTTGTACTGACTGCGCTAAAAGAAATTCTGTTACTGCTTGATCTTTCGTCGTCTCTGCAACTTGGCTGGGAATAATCCCTGACTGAAAGTGCATTAGCAACCTTTCCAAGTTCATCCTACAACAAAAATAGGTATGCAGAGGAAGAGAAATTTAAAAAAAGTGGCCTTATGATTTTATGATACTGTTTTACTCTTTCGTGGGATGATATACGCAACAAATCAATCTCACAGCGATGGGTGACCATGTGTAAGGGTTATACAAGAATGTTTGTGGACTACGTATGACCTACTACGCTTGCATAACACTGTACGTCGATACATCAATTTCTTGCTGTGCGCGACTTCGTTGTGAGTGTAGTGCTCGCCAAATGCTGCTGCATGTGCTGAGAGACGGCCAATATGAAACACTTTTCATCCGATTGTGAGAAAACTGTTCGCTGAATAAAATTCATTTTTGCTCATCCTACAGTCTGATATCTTCACTCTACAAATGACTGAATTTTTATTCATTATTCGTTACAGTTGTTTCGCTGTATGAAATTAAGTAAAACATCGCGCGCTATTTTAAACAGTTTGTAGAGGTAAAAACGCACTGCTTAAAGTTTGTGTATAGTTGAGTTTAGCTCATACATTTCGGTATATTAAATGAGATAAGATATCGGAATGTTATTTAAAATAAAGAGCCGAATGATATCTCAGTTCGTTCTTGAATTATTAAGTTTTGTGCCCGATAGGCTTTCGCATGCAGCGCGACAATTTCCGTTCCGGCTTATCGGGAATTATGTGCTCATAACAACTGTCAGATTTCATAAATGGATCAAAACATCGAAGCGAGGTTTTTTGCAAATGATTGCATGCAAAGAGGTACATATGTTGGATGATAAATACTCAAATCTTTTTTGCTCAACGGGATATGCAGGTAATTCATCAACAGCAAAAACCCAAGTCCTCAGTACCTGGAGAACGACGGAGCAGGACTTGTATACATGTCTACAGCAGTGAAAGGGTTGACACTAAGTAATATTAGCGTGCATGAATTTGCATACAATATGCCTCTTTAAAGGTTGAGTCTATGTAAATAATTTGATTCCCTTTTCATACCCGGGTCTGATGATTCGCGTTTGTCTTTCCTGTGCAACGTAATATTTCCATCCTGTTAACACAATCGTTCAGTTAAAATGTGGATTATGTCAGGGTGGAGTGCGGTTCGCGTGAAGGCGTCTGACATTCACAGTCTTTGCTGTTGCAATAATCTTCCGATCTCGCCTCTTGGGCCCACCCAGTAATTCAACTTGATGCTATTTCCCCCTTTGCCTGTCGTTCTGCAAAAAGAGTGTCGTCGCTGTCCCACAGTACCACTCATGTCAGAAAATTTTGCTGTAGTTCATGGGCATTACCAGACTTTTGAACTACGGAAGGGGAAGAAAATAGCTGTAGCCTTCAAGCCTACTTCTTGTAATTAGTGTGACTGTAGAAAACATCGGAAATGAGACCGATTTTGTAACCTGAGACAATAATCGTAACAGGAACTAGAGTGGGAGGGAGAATGTGAGCAGCATAGGGGAATGGGTTTTGTATAAAGTCTTTCGTGTGGCTGGAGGCATTCGTGGTCGCTGCCGATGTATACAGTTCCTTTATGCGTTATAAACTTGTATTGTTGATTAATTGCAGATTCATCAGAATTCACGCCCTCACTCCCTGAAGGCAATTTTGTTGCCCACTCCATTCTGTTCGACGCCAACTACAGACACGCCAGAGTGGGCAGGATGCAGATAACTGAGTACTGGTATATACTGGTATCTTTCAATGCTTTGTTCATAATTATTTGATTTTATAGCAGATGTATGACATCTTAGTGTTAGAAACTTTGATGGGAGTTAAATGTGACGCGCAACTGACATGCGCGTGTTTTAAGCACTGATCAAAGCTCCTTCGCCGTGCTCTAGTGAGAGCCCGTGGGAAGCGCTTCAGGTCTGCGCCTGCTGTTGCGCCACACAGTGTCAACACTAGTGACGTGCCACGGCGTGCAACACACGCCATTCGTTGATGTTGCAGACTTGTGTGAACAATATTATGCTGGTACCTAAGTTGCATTCCAGGGTGTAGCTTCGGGTATTTTCCAGCAGAACAATGTACTGATGTACACAACAAGTGTATCACGAAATTCCACCGTAACACCGACGCCTATCTGGGGTTAGCCGATCTTCAGTACACCTTCTCAATAGTGCAGATGTGGGTCATTTTAGAAACATTGTAGTCTACACGTTATACTGATCCAGTAGTAGGGAAAAACACTGTTTCCACGTCCTGGCGTTTTTTGTGGTATTGTAATGGCTTGGTTATGCACACCGTGAACGATATCAGTTTATCAAAATATCCACGGGTGTACTGCCGGTCTATAGTGTCCAACGGGCACAATATTTCGGCGATCAAACATGTCGCCATCATCAGGTGAACTGACGGACTGAGCTCCTGTGAACGCGCCGGCACGGAGATCCGTACGCTATGGCTGCTCAGGGGGAACTGGGTTCGGTCGCGGCGGCGGCCGATTTAAATACCCTCCGCCCGCGGCGCGCTCCCTCTGCCGTCCGCGCCCCGCGCCACGGTAGCGCGGTGGAACAGATTGCGACGGCGTCTGAGATGACGTCGGTGTGATGGCTCTGTCCGCCGTGGTCGTCACAACTATGCGTTTGCTCGATTTACTCTTGATTAACCCAATCGCTGGTTCCCAAGCCTTGCTAAGATTATAGCCACAGTCACGGTTTATGAGGTCGTCATTGGTGCGAATTTCGATAGCCTCTCTAACAACGCAGTCCCAGTTTGTTTCAATTTTTGTGTCTGATGTGTGTGTGTGTGTGTATGTGTGTGTGTGTGTGTGTGTGTGTGTGTGTGTGTGTGAAACGGTAAGGGGTGACACGTTATACGAGGGGCGACAGTTAAATAATGAGACTGATGTGAAAAAAATGTTGCTTACCGTTTTAGTCAAGTTTAGTGTTGTCTCCTTCAAAGTAGTTCCCTTCTGATTGCACGCACTTTATCCAGCGCTTCTGCCATTGATGGTAACATTTATGGAACTCATCTTCTGTAATATCCTCCAAGACCATCATCACAGCTTTTTGGACATTTTGTGTGGTGTCCCTTGACCGCCGTTTTGACTCTTGGAAGCAGAAAAAAGTCGCACGGAGCGATATCTGGTAAATAAGGTGGCTGTGGTAGTACTGAAATCTGTTTTGAGGTTAAGAATTGCTTTACTGACAGAGCAGTATGGGATGGCGCATTATCGTGACGCAGAATCCAATTATCACCAATGTTGGCACGGACACGAAGAACTCTTTTACGAAGTCTTTCTAAAATTTCTTTGTAGTGATATTGGTTAGCTATTTGTCCAGGAGGCACCCACTCTTTATGAACAATTCCATTGGAATCAAAGAAGCACACAAGCATGCATTTCACGATTGACTTCGACATGCGAGCTTTTTTTGGTCTGGGTGATCTCTTTGAGCACCACTGCGTACTTTGGCGTTTAGTCTGGATCGTACTGAAAAAACCAACTCTTATCACCAGTGACAACACAGCTCAACAATTCTGGATTGATTTCCGTTTGCTCTAACAGATCGGGTGCCACATTTTTCCGTGTTTCTCGCTGTTGTGGTGTGAGATTTTTGGGAACTATTTTTGCACAAATCTTTATAATTCCAAGATCTTCAGTTATTATATTATGAAACGTTTCTCGACTGATGTTTAGTTCTTCTGCAATCATCAACATTCGTTCTGTCTTCACTATACATTTTATGCCAACGAAAAACTTGAGCTCTTGACGTAACCTCCTCTCCAAAAGTCTTCTGAAGCTTACTGCAAGTTGTCGCGTTTCCACCCAATTTAACGCAAAAAGAACTGACATACCGTTGCGCAATATTATGCTGTTCCATTTCCGTGATGAGAGACACAAACACGTGTTAACTTATTACAGCACAACTCACGACAGAGCAGTTGCATCGATGTGCAGCTTGGACTAGAAGCAGCTTATAGACCAAGGTCAAAGATATTGTGCCCACGCAAGCCTGCAGGGTTGCCACATCTTGCAAAGAAAATCAGCCTCGTTACTTTATTATCGCACCTCGTATGCGCGCGTGGCTAGAGTGCTTAACAACATGCCCAGTGTTGAAACAATCCTTCCCTTGGATAATTTTAAAGACGACAATAACTTTTGTGATGTAAGTGACCATGTGTCGCTTTAGCATTACCTCTTGCCTGATTGTTCTACTGCTTTAAACTTCTTTGTTACGAAGTTAAATGTGAGGAGGAAGAACCAAAAATAAATCATACGTTCACGTCCTTGCT
Source organism: Schistocerca gregaria (assembly GCF_023897955.1). Classification (NCBI taxonomy): domain Eukaryota; kingdom Metazoa; phylum Arthropoda; class Insecta; order Orthoptera; family Acrididae; genus Schistocerca; species Schistocerca gregaria. Next base: position 435,391,415 of record NC_064921.1, read on the forward strand.
GACTACATAACGGAATGAGTCAAGATGGAACGCAAACTCGATTTTAAGAGTATAGGTGACAGAAATGGAAATGTAAACTAATAAATATTTCACTCAAGAATGTCTCCTAAGGCTGTAATGTGGTTCTATTACATCGTATGCATTGTGGAGACACATTTAGACAAAGCACTGGTATGGATTAAGGTGGCGTTTAGCTGTCTGCATTCTTCAGAGACTGTCTTTAGTGTTTGATTCCTGCCAGATTCACTCTGTTTCAAGAACCGGATAGGTGTAAATTAGTTCACCGGCCAAATATTGGCAACCCGACACAGGAGAACAGAGGTCGCTTCAGAACGTTGCAGTTGATGTAAAACTGTACCAGGTGATTATATGATCATCCACAGCTAACGTAATCCTTGGGAGTGAAGTGGTGCGCACTTGATACACCGTTGTGTGGAACACAAGCGAATGCAGTAAGATCGGCCGACGTGGAGAAGTGATAGAAAGCAACTACTGTGTTTGGAAAACCCTTGATAACCCCTTTAAAACGAAGTAGCCCAATCTGTTGGTGTAAGACTTCCAAACGGATTTACTAGGAATAGCTCACTATACAGGTGTGCAACACTTCAGAAGGAAACTAACTTGTGCATGTTGTCTCGCTGCCAAGTAACATATCTCGATGAAACTTGAGCCATACATAGAAGGAACTGCCAAACTATAGTAGAGATGTTAACTGAAAGAAATACACAACGAGACGAAGAGAGGTGACATTTTTATAGAAGTCAGCGAGATCTATGATTGTCCCCTGAACATTACAAACGGCGGTACATAGTTATTAATAGGGTGTGTGATCACCGCAGAAGGCTGTTTCTACGCTGACCACAAGGTCGGTTAGGCGTTGTTGAGATAGAAAAAAACGGCTCTGAGCACTATGGGACTTAACATCTATGGTCATCAGTCCCCTAGAACTTAGAACTACTTAAACCTAACTAACCTAAGGACACCACACAACACCCAGCCATCACGAGGCAGAGAAATGTTGAAGTAGAGCTTTCCATTCCTCCACCTGCTCGGTTGACAATTCCATGATGGTCGTTGGTGAATGTGACGTTCTACAAAGCGTCTTCCCAACGCTTTCCATATTGCACGATGGGGCTTAAGTTGGGGGAACTGGCAGGTCAGTACATTCGCCGAATTTCCTCTCGTTGAAACATCTCCTTCACACGCACTTTGTAATCAATAGAAATGAAATCAAGGAGCCTGCCGCTGTGGCCGAGCGGCTCTAGGCACTTCAGTTCGGAACCGCGCTGCTGCTACGGTCGCAAGTTCGAATCCTGCCTCGGGCATGGATGTGTGTGATGTCCTTAGGTTAGTTAGGTTTAAGTAGTTCTAAGTCTAGGGGACTGATGTCATCATATGTTAAGTCCCATAGTGCTTAGAGCCATTTGAACCATTTGAAGTCAGGGCCGACTGCACAACTGAAAGACGCACATGGGAATGAAATACGGAGTCACAATTACGTTCACCGGCGAATGTACCGCGTTCAAAGATTTGCGATGGTGCCAAACCCATCGAGACTGGACCAACAAGCAGTGGGATCATGTGCTGTTCTCGGACGAGAGCAGACTCAGTCTGCGCAGTGATTCTCGACGTACCCTCATATAGCGAGAGATGGGAGCACGTAATGTACTCAGGATGATTATGGAACATTATCGTTTTGGTCGTACAGGCATGAAGTTGCATCTGCGTACTGACTTACAAATCTTTGGACACTATAAACTCACCGGCCTGGGTCATTGTGAGACTATACTGCTTCCGCATGTGCGTCTTTTCAGGGTGGCATTCATCCCCGATTTCATTTTTATGGAGACAATTTGCGACCGCATTGAACAGCGCAGGTGGAGGAACTCTTGGAACGACAGGATGTTCGACGAACAGACTGTCCTGTCCCTTCACCCAGTTTAAATCCCGTCGCGAACGTGTACGTTGCATTAGGGGGACGTATTGCAGCACGACCACGTGTACCAACGACCATCCTGCAATTGTCAACTGCTTTCGTTGGTGGAATAGGACGACCTACCACAAGAACTCCTTAGCAACCTTATCGCCAGCACTGGGGAAAGTTGAAGAGTATGCAGGGCCTTCCGTGGTGATAACACACCCTATTAAGAACCATGTCCCGTCTTTTGTAATGTCCAGAAGGCCATCCTAAATCTCGGTGACTTTATTATAATTTTTGTCTTCAAATTTCTGTTCGTCCAATAGCGTGTCTCTTTTACTTACAGTTTGTTCTATAATATAGTAATTTTTTCTACATGTAATCCAAGTTTCAGGGAGGTATGTCACTTGGCAGTGTGAACGTTGCTTTCGTCCTGATGTTTTGCACAGCAGTGTAGTAGTATCCATGTCAGACCGTGTAGGAACTGTGGTCCTAAAATGATTGTGAGTGACAGGGACTGGAGACTAATGTAACGGCTAAGTAATGATAAACGGCTTTCTACTCGACATGAATTGCTGCTTTCGTGAATGCAAGTCCACATCACTCAGTTTCGCCGGCCGCTGTAGCCGAGCGGCTCTAGGCGCTTCAGTGTGGAATCGCGCGACCGCTACGGTCGCAGGTTCGAATCCTGTTTCGGGCGTGGATGTGTGTGATGTCCGTAGTTTAATTAGGTTTAAGTAGTTCTAAGCTCTAGGGGATTGAGGACCTCAGATGTTACGTCCCATAGTGCTCAGAGCCACCTGAGCCACTCAGTTTAAGAGATTTATAATCAAGATTCTCATAAAAGGAAATTACTCAGTGATGCACACAAAACTGTGCGTCTTCAGTGGGGCAAATAATACAAAGAACTGGACAGTAGTTAAGTGGAGGGGTGTAATGCAGTCCGACGATTCGCGATTTTGCCTCTTTGAAATGTTGGAAAGCGTCGAGTGTACCGACTGCCCAAAGAGGCGTTAAACCCTCAGTCTGTGGTCGCTGAAGATCAGTCCGCAGTTGATTCTGCGACGTTTTTAGGGTGTATTTCGTTTGGTGACTTGGGCCCACTCTTTTGGGTTACCGTCAACGTGAACTAGAATATTTATTTCCACATTATCGGTGACCAAGATTTGCCTCATGAGTGCTCTGTGGACACCCCCGAATTCCAAGATGACAATGGACTGTTCACAGGGTAGCACGCACATGTGGCTGATGCGTCTTATCGTTACTTGAAAGTACTCTGAATCATTCGACCTCAATCCCATATGACATCCTGGAACTATGTGGAAAAGCGGGTGAAGCACTGCAAACGAAATCCCGGCAATTTGGTGTCATTACGGGATATAGTCATCAATGAGTGGCTTCAAGTGGCTGTGGCATACTTGAAGAAACCTGGCAACTCTCTTCGTCACCGAAATCTCGCCGTTTACAGGGCTAGTGGCGGTGTTAAGCGTCATCAGTGCGATGTCTCCAAGGGTGACTAATTTTTAGCATGGTGTGATGACAAGTTTATTTGAGAGTTGGTAAACTTAAGACAAAGGTCAGAGTATAGCATTGATACCTCCTTACGCAAGACGGCTAAGAGGAAGTTGGATATCAGTGAATGCGGACATAAAGGAGTTCCATTGCACCGTTACCTGATAACATCGAATGGATAGTAAAATGTTGACAAAATAAAACTTCTTTCGGCATTTCGTGACAACGCTGTCGCATCTACGAAGGAATCATTAGAAAGTGCAACAGGTACAACTGGTCCGTTAGCTAGTGTAACTTATCTGTAGTAGGTTTATGAGAGCTTTGTATTCATCACCCTGTTTTAGTTGCTCACATAAATACGTAAGTACAAATGTTCTGCTTTCTGATTATAATTGCCTGGGAACGATCTGATTAGGAGGCAAAGGAAGACGGAAACAAAAAAGGTTCGATTTACTTCCCCATCGACGGCGAAATGATTGGAGGACGCTGGTGGGAGGTAGGGTGAATGACCGTGCACCAGTCGTTGATTCTTTGAAAGAATTGTCTTAATACGCTCTGTGAGCAAAAGAATCAAAGTTCCACTATTCCTTGTACTTCGAATTTTCAATGAGACGAAAATCAGAAAATTTAGTTGTGCACTTTATTTTAGCAGAACTGTTATACTGGGAAAGAATAAGAAAATAACAAACAGTTAGACGTCGAGCAATAGACGACTGCCCACTATAACTTCAAAAATTTATTTCGGTTTTTAAGTTCAGCTCAAAACAATCAAGAATTGCTACTCCTTTATAGGTCGATGGTAAACTACAGGAAAGACAGAGAGCGAGAGAAAGAGAAAGAGAGAGAGAGAGAGAGAGAGAGAGAGAGAGAGAGAGAGAGAGAGAGAGAGGGGGAGAGAGAGAAGGAGAGGTAGGAAGCGAGAGAGATAGAGAGAGATTGAGATAGGGAGGAAAATCTGACATAGATATTTGGACCACTATAAGTAAATCAGATTATGAGCCCGAGCGGTTATCCGCGCGGTCTAACGCGCTGCTTCCCGAACGGGAAAGCATGCTGGTCCCGGGCACGAATTCGCCTGGTGGATCAGTGTCGAGGTCCGGTGTGACGGCCAGCCTGTGGATGTTTTTAAGGCGGTTTTCCATCTACCTCGGCGAATGCGGGCTGGTTCCCCTTATTCCACCTCAGTTACATTGTGTCGCCGACTGCTGCACGAACACGATTTCCACGTACGTCAACACCATAAATATTCTACCATGCATGGGATTACACTCATCTAGGGGGGTTCACTCGCGGGTAGCCGAACCGCACAATAACCCTGGGTTCGGTGTGGGGCGGCGGCGGGGCGAGTGGACTGCTGTGGCGTGTTGTGGGATTGTGAACTACTGAGGGCTACGGCGGAATGAAGCCTCTCCGTCGTTCCGAGGTCGCCGGTTTAATAAAATACAATACAGATCAGATTTTACTTTTGGACCTAAAAAAGGCTACAACCTCATTATGGAACTAAATGGCGATGCTCATTATATCAGTCAAATATTTAGAAATGGTGAAACAGGATATAGCATTGCTTTCTACATAAATATAGTAAGACAGATATTCCTAATGAGCTACGATACACGTAATTTAACATGGATCCCAAGTCTGGGAAGGAGTTAATGTTGCATTACTGACAGTCGAATAATTTTTTAATGTTTTTTAATTTGTCAGACTGGCTCGTGTCACGACGCCCAACGTCAGCAGTTTCTCAATTCTCTTGTTATGTGGAAATATGTAACAACAATATGTAGCGCTATCCTCGCGTCAAAATGACATCGAAACGTCACAGGCGTTCGACATTCCGTACCGCTACCATGCGTTTTCAACTACAATGCAAAAGTAGCGCGGTTAGCTACAAACGGTTGGTGTCGCCTCTGAAGACGGTTTGGCTCTCTGTAGTTACCTGTAAGTTGGTGTCCACGTTGCTTTATCTAATCTAGAGGCAGTAGAAAAGTTCTATGACCAGTTACGGACAACAGAAAGAGCTAGGAAGAAGCGTCTCACTTAACTACGTGAGACGAAGCACCGCTGGTCCCTGGCAGCTCGGTACGCCCCTTCACGCTAGACTGCCCCGCAAGGCAGTACACGCAGTGCAAGGTCGCTAGCGCCGGCTCTCGGCCTGCGGTACTCACCGTGTGCTGGCGGCACGGCTGCAGTGCGGAGGTGCGGGCGCGCCGGTCGCCGGGAGCCGAGTGGCGGATGGCTGCTGGCGGGTGGCGGCTGGCGGTTGGCAAATCGATGGGGCGGCCTGGACGGCAACAGCTGGCGACGGCGCCAGACGCTGCGCCCGCTGTGCCCTACCGTGCCTGTCGCCTCCGCATACCTCCCGTTACCGACGTGGACCCTTTTACAACAATGTTCCGCTTCACCCGCGTTCCACGGCGTACTTTGGTAACGCGGTGATGGGGGAGGGAGGAAGTTCCGCTGTGCTAGAGAGTTTAATCCATACACAGCGAGAACAGACAAGGCCAATGCATTGCACAAGCAGTCGGGATTCATTTGCCTACTTGCAGGAGAGGTCTGCGTCCCGCGCTTTTGATTACAATGTGCAAGTGACAGTGTCTAGCTTCCTTCCACAGTTAGTCAACGCAGAGAAGTCTTTTTCACAAGAGAAAAAAGAAAACGAGTTTATTGAAGCACTTAGCATTGAGATTACAGTAGAAATAGGCCTTCTAGCACTGTGTTCATTGCATTGTCTGCGCCTGTTAAGGAGTCTGCAAATTCAGATACTGGCCTCTAAACATACAAGTAGAGGCGTTCCACATAAAATGCAACACATTCTTTTCCCGGCCAGTTTCGCTTGAAAAAATGATGAATTTTTTGTGGGGCATGAGACAATATCCCCTGTTGTTTCGTGAAAGTCTGATAGGTGGCGGCGCTAAACGCAGCCTTCAAAATGTCTGTAACGGAAGTTGTTCCAAGCAGAGAGCTGTCATTGAGTTTATTTTGATGGAACATCAGAACATTGGAGATATTCAGAGGCACTTGAAGAAAGACTAGGGAGACCCGGCAGTTAACAAAAGCACGGTGAGTCGTTGGGTGAGCCCTTTGTCATCATCGCAACAAGGCCGCGCAAACCAGTCCGATCTACGCGTGCTGGCCGGCCGCATACAGCTGACTCCTGCCTTCCGACTACCGAATGTTAGACCCAATGAAGAATGCTTTCGACGAGAAGCAATATGTGGTTGATGGGCAGGTTATCGATACGACAAGACGTTGGCTCCGACGTCGACCAGTAGTGTGGTACTATGCGGGCATACAGGGCCTTCCAGTAAGGTGGTATAACACCGTTGAATTGATTATGTTGAAAAATAGGGTTTTGTAACAAAATAATTAAGAACAATATGGTGCATTGGAATCCTGAATAAAACCAACCTGCTTTGGGAAAAAAAAGTGTTACAGCACTAACAGGGGTTGCCAAGATTTCGGCTCGCGGGTCCTACTCAGGTACGAATGCCAAAGCATTCAGCTACGTTGCACATTTCCCCCATCGCCACGCAACGCTGTCTGTGTACGAGGAAAAAACTGCGGATGTGTCGCATTTAAATAGCAGTGGTTTATGTTTCACATTTTTAGACGGCGTAGATCACAAACATGACAAAAGCTCACTATTGTTTTGACACGCTGAAGACATAATTTTTCTCTGGTACAAACTGTCAGCAGACAGACAGACGCACATAGTGTAGGGTTCAAGTTGCCACGTAATCGTGACTTATTTTGTAATGTTTCACACAAATAAGCTGATCTAAATATTGTAGCACTCCATTGTGCAGACATGGAAACTCCACCTGAGGAAAGCAATGTAGACGTTCCGGACAGTTTTAACGCAAAAACATTTGTCATTATAACTGGAATCACCTTGCAGATCAATCAGTTACATCTGTACGTACACAGGGGCACCTGAAACTTAAACAATGAGAGAAAGCGCTGTCGAAACCTTTATAACACTATCCTTGTAATTTTTTGAAGGTCACAGCGAGTTCTTCAGGCCTCACGTTTTCTTTAAAGCCAGCGAGCTTAGGGAACTGGACTGTTTTTGACAGAAAATGTTTCTTCGACGACGGGATTTTCTATTAAAATGGATTCCCATCAAATCAACAAGAAGTTACCTTGCAGTGTCTTACTTTGGGCGGTGTGAACTCAAGTCCACTCAACATACGAAGGCTGCATCTATTCCAGATGTTCTAATTTTCTTTCCAGAATTTCTTTTTCCTTCATCAATTCAACAATATAGAGTTTTAAATTGAAAACTCGTTCCAGGCATGACGCTTGACTCAATCAATGTACTTTGCAGTAATACACTATGTAATCGAAAGTATCCGGATACCTGGCTGAAAATGATTTACAAGTTAGTGGCGCCCTCCATCGATAATACTGGAATACAGTACGGTGTTGGCCCGCCCGTAGCCTTGATGACAGCTTCCACTCTCGCGGGAATACGTTCAATCAGGTGCTAGAAGATTTCTTGGGGAATAGAAGCCAATTCTCCACGGAGTGTGCACTGAGGAGAGGGATCGATGTCGGTTGGTGAGGCCTGGCACCAACTCGGCGTTCCAAAACATCCCAAAGGTGTTCTACAGGATTCAGGTCAAGACTCTGTGCAGGTCAGTCCATTAAAGTGATGGTATTGTCGTGTAACCACTCCGACATAGGCCGTGCATTATGAACAGGTGCTCGATCGTGTTGAAAGATGCAAGAGCCATCCCCGAGTTGCTCTTCAACAGTGAGAAACAAGAAGGTGCTTAAAACATCAATGTAGGCCTGTGCTGTGATAGTGCTACGCAAAACAACAAGGGGTGCAAGCCCGCTCCATGAAAAACGCGACCACACCACAACACCACAGCCTCCGAATTTTACTGTTGGCACTACATACGCGGGCATATGACGTTCACCGGGCACTCGCCATACCCACACCCTGCCATCGGATCGCCACATCGTGCACCGTGATTCAATCGTCCAATGTTTACGCCCCTTACACCAAGCGACGCGTCGTTTGCCATCTAATGGCGTGGTGTGTGGCTTATCAGCAGAAGCTCGATCATGAAATCCAAATTTTCTCACTTCTCGCCTAACTGTGATAGTACTTGCAGCGGATCCTGATGCAGTTTGGAATTCCTGCCGGTGGATGTTCGAGTCCTCCCTCAGGCATGGGTGTGTGTGTTTGTCCTTAGGTTAATTTAGGTTAAGTAGTGTGTAAGCTTAGGGACTGATGACCTTGGAAGTGAAGTCCCATAAGAGTTCACACACATTTGAACCTTTTTTTTTGGAATTCCTGTGTGATGGTCTCGATAGATGACTGCGTATTACACATTAGGACTCTCTTCACCAGTCGGCGGTCTGTGTCAGTCAACAGACGAGGTCGTCCAGTAGGCTTTTGTGCTGTACGAGTCCCTTCACGTTTCCACTTCACTATCACATCGGAAACGGTGGACCTAGGGACGTTTAGGTGTGTGGAAATCTTGCCTAGAGGCGTATGACATAAGTGACACCTAATCACCTGACCACTTTCGAGTCCCGCGGAGCGCCCCATTCTGCTCTCTCACGATGTCTAGTGACTACTGAGGTCGCTGATACGGAGTACCTGGCAGCAGGTGGCAGCACAATGTACTTAATAAGGAATACGTATGTTTTTGGGGGTGTCCGGATATTTTTGATCACATAGTGTATATGAAGTCTCCATACGCTTCGATAAGTTCCACTGAAAACTACTGCAGCCGACAATGGAAGAACGCGTGCAACTTCATGAATTTTACTATTCGCACCATCAATTTTTTCACGTGCTCCATGCCTGTAAATTTTAGCAAAAAGTGTTTCTTGATGTATAGATGGATGAATCGTTTTTGCTCTTTCATTGTAACTAAATCTTTAAATTCTTTCTGCATGGTATTGTAACGTCTCATAGCAAATACATCTACATCTACATCTACATCTACATGACTACTCTGCAATTCACATTTAAGTGCTTGGCAGAGGGTTCATCGAACCACAATCATACTATCTCTCTACTATTCCACTCCCGAACAGCGAGCGGGAAAAACGAACACCTAAACCTTTCTGTTCGAGCTCTGATTTCTCTTATTTTATTTTGATGATCATTCCTACCTATGTAGGTTGGGCTCAATAAAATATTTTCGCATTCGGAAGAGAAAGTTGGTGACTGAAATTTCGTAAAAAGCTCTCGCCGCGACGAAAAACGTCTATGCTGTAATGACTTCCATCCCAACTCGTGTATCATATCTGCCACACTCTCTCCTCTATAACGCGATAATACAAAACGAGCTGCCCTTCTTTGCACCCTCTCGATGTCCTCCGTCAATCCCACCTGGTAAGGATCCCACACCGCGCAGCAATATTCTAACAGAGGACGAACGAGTGTAGTGTAAGCTGTCTCTTTAGTGGACTTGTTGCATCTTCTAAGTGTCCTGCCAATGAAACGCAACCTTTGGCTCGCCTTCCCGACAATATTATCTATGTGGTCCTTCCAACTGAAGTTGTTCGTAATTTTAACACCCAGGTACTTAGTTGAATTGACAGCCTTGAGAATTGTACTATTTATCGAGTAATCGAATTCCAACGGAGTTCTTTTGGAACTCATGTGGATCATCTCACACTTTTCGTTATTTAGCGTCAACTGCCACCTGCCACATCATACAGCAATCTTTTCTAAATCGCTTTGCAGCTGATACTGGTCTTCGGATGACCTTACTAGACGGTAAATTACAGCATCATCTGCGAACAGTCTAAGAGAACTGCTCAGATTGTCACCCAGGTCATTTATATAGATCAGGAACAGTAGAGGTCCCAGGACGCTTCCCTGGGGAACACCTGATATCACTTCAGTTTTACTCGATGATTTGCTGTCTATTACTACGAACTGCGACCTTCCTGACAGGAAATCACGAATCCAGTCGCACAACTGAGACGATACCCCATAGCTCCGCAGCTTGATTAGAAGTCGCTTGTGAGGAACGGTGTCAAAAGCTTTCCGGAAATCTAGAAATACGGAATCAACTTGAGATCCCCTGTCGATAGCGGCCATTACTTCGTGCGAATAAAGAGCTAGCTGCGTTGCACAAGAGCGATGTTTTCTGAAGCCATGCTGATTACGTGTCAATAGATCTCTTCGAGGTGATTCATAATGTTTGAATACAGTATATGCTCCAAAACCCTACTGCAAACCGACGTCAATGATATAGGTCTGTAGTTAAATGGATTACTCCTACTACCCTTCTTGAACACTGGTGCGACCTGCGCAATTTTCCAATCTGTAGGTACAGATCTATCGGTGAGCGAGCGGTTGTATATGAGTGCTAAGTAGGGAGCTATAGTATCAGCGTAATCTGAAAGGAACCTAATCGGTATACAATCTGGACCTGAAGACTTGCCCGTATCAAGCGACTTGAGTTGCTTCGCAACCCCTAAGGTATCTACTTCTGAGAAACTCATGCTAGCAGATGTTTGTGTTTCAAATTCTGGAATATTCCATTCGTCTTCCCTGGTGAAGGAATTTCGGAAAACTGCGTTCAATAACTCCGCTTTAGCGGCACAGTCGTCGATAACGGTACCATCGGCACTGCGCAGCGAAGGTATTGACTGCGTCTTGCCGCTTGTGTACTTTACATACGACCAGAATTTCTTCGGATATTCTACCAAATTTCGAGACAATGTTTCGTTGTGGAACCTATTAAAGGCATCTCGCATCGAAGTACGTGCCAAATTTCGCGCGTCTGTAAATTTTAGCCCATCTTCAGGATTTCGCGTTCTTCTGAACTTCGCATGCTTTTTCCGTTGCCTCTGCAACAGCGTTCGGACCTTTTTTGTGTACCACGGGGGATCCGTTCCATCTCTTACCAATTTATGAGGTATGAATATCTCAATTGCTGTTGCTACTATATCTTTGAATTTGAGCCACATCTCGTCTACATTCGCATAGTCAGTTCGGAAGGAATGGAAATTGTCTTTTAGGAAGGCTTCTAGTGGCACTTTATCCGCTTTTTTAAATAAAATTATTTTGCGTTTGTTTCTGATGGATTTGGAAGAAATGGTATTGAGCCTAGCTACAATGACCTTGTGATCACTAATCCCTGTATCAGTCATGATGCTCTCTATCAGCTCTGGATTGTTTGTGGCCAAGAGGTCAAGTGTGTTTTCGCAACCATTTACAATTCGCGTGGGTTCGTGGACTAACTGCTCGAAATAATTTTCGGAGAATGCATTTAGGACAATCTCGGAAGACGTTTTCTGCCTACCACCGGTTTTGAACAAGTATTTTTGCCAACATACCGAGGGTAGGTTGAAGTCCCCACCAACTATAACCGTATGAGTGGGGTATTTATTTGTTACGAGACTCAAACTTTCTCTGAACTGTTCCGCAACTGTATCATCGGAGTCTGGGGGTCGGTAGAAGGAGCCAATTATTAACTTAATTCGGCTGTTAAGTATAACTTCCACCCACACCAATTCGCACGGAGTATCTACTTCGACTTCACTACAAGATAAACCACTACTGACAGACACCAACACTCCACCACCAATTCTGCCTAATCTATCTTTCCTGAACACCGTCTGAGACTTCGTAAAAATTTCTGCAGAACTTATTTCAGGCTTTAGCCAGCTTTCTGTACCTATAACGATATCAGCTTCTGTGCTTTCTATTAGCGCTTGAAGCTCAGGGACTTTTCCAGCGCAACTACAACAGTTTACAACTATAATTCCGACTGTTCCTTGATCCAAGCACGTCCTGTAATTGCCAAGCACCCTTTGACATTGCAGCCCATCCCGCACTTTCCCGAGGCCTTCTAACCTAAAAAACCGCCCAGTCCACGCCACACAGCCTCCGCTACCCGTGTAGCCGCCAGCTGAGTGTAGTGAACTCCTGACCTATTCAGCGGAACCCGAAACCCCACCACCCTATGGCGCAAGTCAAGGAATCTGCAGCCAATACGGTCGCAAAACCGTCTGAGCCTCTGATTCAGACCCTCCACCCGGCTCTGCACCAAAGGTCCGCAGTCGGTTCTGTCAACGATGCTGCAGATGGTGAGCTCTGCCTTCATCTCGTAAGCAAGACCGGCAGCCTTCACCAAATCAGATAGCCGCTGGAATCCAGAGAGAATTTCCTCAGATCCAAAGCGACACACGTCATTAGTGCCGACATGTGCCACCACCTGCAGCTGGCTGCACCCTGTGCTCTTCATGGCATCCGGAAGGACCCTTTCCACATCAGGAATGACTCCTCCCTGAATGCACACGGAGTGCACACTGGATTTCTTCCCCTCCTTAGCCGCCATATCCCTAAGGGGCCCCATTACGCGCCTAACATTGGAGCTCCCAACTACCAGTAAGCCCACCCTCTGCGATTGCCCGGACCTTGAAGGCTGAGAATGATCCTCTGAAACAGGGCAGGCGGCTGCATCTGGCTCAGCCAGAGACAGTGCCTGAAACCGGTTTGTCAGACGCACCGGGGAGGCTTTCTGATCAGCCTCCGGGGACGCCTTTCGCTGCCTGCCACGCCTTGGAACGACCTCCCAATCAACCACAGGCGAGGGCTCAGCCCCACTGCGGGCAGCAACCGGGGCAACCACAGCGGCAGACCGATCTGGGGACAGACGGGATGAGGTTGACATCCCCGTGATACCCGAGTCCGGCTCCCCACAGTGGTGCCCATTGGCAACAGCCTCAAGCTGCGCGACCGAAGTCAGCGCCGATTGCAGCTGTGAGCGAAGGGATGCCAAGTCAGCCCTCATCCGAACACAGCAATCGCAGTCCCTGTCCATTCTAATTGATGTTTAACAACAGTTACTGAAACACGAGTCCGTGCCTAGATAACGCAAGCGGAACACACAAAGAATGTATCAACTAACCTGTACAAATGCCTAACGACTGCGCTACAATCTGCTGAATTTACGATTACAGTAACTAAAACTCGAAATTGCACCTCCTATACGAAACTCACACGCAATTTAAATAAGAATCTACGAAGTAAACACTAAAGCGCGATGCTACAACTGTCAAATACTATAATACGCCCGAAATATATGAATTAAACAATGCAAGTACCCAAAAACACGCAAAGAAATTAATTAAACGATCTAACAAATAAGTAAGCTAGGGTTATACGACTTGCTGCAGCGGCTGCTTATCCAACGGCGGCAGGGAGCATACTGACTGGCCAACCGACACTGGCCGTTCACAACAAAAACAGAAGACAGACGACTACGCGAATTTGCACTATTCAGGTACTAAGGCGCGATGCTACAACCCTCAAATACTATAATACGCCCGAAATATATGAATTAAACAATGCAAGTACCCAAAAACACACAAAGAAATTAATTAAACTATCTAACAAATAAGTAAGCTAGGGTTATACGACTTGCTGCAGCGGCTGCTTATCCGCTTATGCGAATTAACGATTCTCATCCCACTGTTCTGTCTTTACCATTCATTTTATAGGATTCGATAGATCGTTAGATTGCCTCTTTTCGAGCGAACAGACAGATCTGGCAAAGTCCTTCATACCAGTAACAATTAGCTAAAGTAACCAGCGCTGACACAACGATTCTGCCGAACTCTGAGTGTTGTGCCGACCGAAAAATGCCGCACTTGAATGCTAAATGACATGTCGCGCTGTTCCGAGTACTTCCGAAAAGGACCGAGAATAGTCGAGGGACAAGCCGGGGCTTGGCCTGCACACACCACTCGCGTTGCACGTGTGAAGTTTGGCACGTTGTTGCCAGCCATGCATTATTTATTGATATGAGTTTATTCCCTAGAATTAGCGGCTTTCACTCAGTTAATATTAGACCGAGACCCAGTCTGCATTTAGATCGTACCTCATTGACTCATGTGCATAAAGGCATGCAATTTTCAGCTGCATCCATTTTCAATGAGCTACCGCAAGAATTACAAAACTTTAGCAGTAATTCTTGCAATAAACTGAAGAATTTCCTTATTGGTCGTTTCTATTATATCGGGAAGTTCCTGAAAATACATTAACCTAATTCCGTGTTATAGTGTTAATTGTGGTAGTATACACTCGCAGCTTGTCATCCGCATAAGATTGTTTACTTTTATTTCATCTATGTTGCTTACATGTAGTGACTCGTTCCATGACCAAGGAGATTTTCTCCTCAGTTTGTTCTTACAAAACTTCGGAGAATGTGGTTGATCTCTCCGATCATTGCTTCCGAGGACTCCGCCGGGATAATTTTTGAGAGTGCTGATAGTAGTGAAACTTGCTTCTACTTTCTATACTTTCTGCAACTTCTTACTTTACTAAGGGTACAACTTCATGTACTCTCGAAAAACATCCGAACAAAAGGACTAATTTGTTTTGTCCGTTAATGAGGCTTATAAGGGTCTGTGCAAGCGTTCGGAACAGATTGGAACTTAGTATATATCTGCTGACTACGTATTTTTTAATTTCTGTGTTGTCTTCCTGACTTCCAGTTCTGTTGTGGAAACAGTATGCTTGAAAGATAATTCATTGTGGGTGCTACATATGTTTTAGTAAGTTTTGTTGTAACTTCTCCACATGTCAAAGAAAGAGTCTTTTATAAGATTTGTCAGTTCCTGGAAATTCTGTATCTTTAATTTTTCTGCACTATATATTATTTTGTGCCTGAACGGTTTCTTGCAGCAAGCAGTACTGTCTGGTATATCTTTTAGTAGCAAATTCGGTACTGCGGGTTGGTGTAGTGCCTTAGCAAAGAACAAAGAAGTTTGTGTGTCTGGGAGGCTCTGTGGTACTCGTAGTTATACGTTTATTTTCCTTAGCTGCTGCTGTTGATGTGGCTACTTTTGGAAATACTTTCTCAAAAATGGCCAAAATTTGTAAACATTCGTGCTTACATTGTTTTCAGTACACTCTATACCCCAGGTTTATTTTGTAATACCGTAGAAAAGGTATGTAATTAACCTTCCGAGACGATCAAGGTGTGTTGTTTTTTCCTTGTTCATATCTGTAAGTACATGGTCTAAGACTGATGCTAAAGTTTCTGATACCCTGTGACTGTGACTACATCTACATCCACACAGATACTTCGCAAGCCACCGCACGGTGCGTGGCGGAGGGTATCCTCTACCACTACTAGTCTTTTCCTTTCCTGTTCCACTAGTAAATAGAATGAGGGGAAGACGACTGTCTGTATGACTCCGCATGAGTCCGCATGAGACCTAATTTCACGCGTCTTATCCTAGTTGTCCCTACGCGTAATGTATGTTTGTTGCCGGTAGGATCGTTCGGCAGTCAGCTTCAAACGCCGGTTTTCTAAATTTTCACAACAGTGTTTCACGAAAAGAACGTCGCCTTCCCTCCAGGGGTTCCCATTTGAGTTACCGAATCATTTTCACAACACTTAAGTGTTCTTCGATCTTACCGGTAACAAATCTAGCAACCCACCTCGATGTCTTCCGTCAATTTGACCTAGTATGGATCCCAAACACTCGAACAGCACTCCAGAATTTGTCGCAACGGTGTCCTATATATTGTCTCCTTTACAGGTGAACCACTCTTTTTTTTTAAATTCTCCCAATAAACTGAAGACAACCATTTACAGTTCTCGCATGTTCGTTCCACTTCATATCGCTCTGCAACATTATGCCCAGATATTTAAACGTCTTGACTGTGTCAAGTATGACACTAGTAATACTGTATCCGAACACTACAGAATTCATCTTCTTACTCATAGGCATTAACTTACATTTTTCCTCGTTAGAGCTAACTGTCATTCATCGCAACAACTGAAAATTTTGCCTAAGCCGTCCTGTATCTTCCTACAGTCACTCAACTTCGACACCTTACCGTACACCACGGCATCATCAGCAAACAACCGCTGACTGCTGCCCACCCTGCTAGCCAAATCATTTATGTATAAAGAGAACAACAGCGGTCATATCACACTTCCCTAACGATACCCTTGTCCATGATGAACATCCGACGCCGAGGACAACATACTGGGTTCTATTATTTAAGAAGTCTTCGAGCTACTCACATATCTGTAAACTTATTCCATACGCTCGTATGTAAGTTAACAGCGTGCAATGAGGCACCATTTCAAATGCTTCCCAGAAATCTAAAAATATGGATTCCGCCTGTTGCCCTTCATCCATAGTTCTCAGTACTCATATGAGAAAAGGGTAAGCTGAGTTTCGCACGAGCGGTGCTTTCTAAAACCATGCTGATTCGTGCACATAAGCTTCTCAGTGTCAAGAAAGTTTATTATATTTGAACTGAGAATATGTTCAAGGATCCTACGGCAAACAGAAGTTAGGGATATTGGTCTGTAATTTTGTCGATCCGTTCCTTTACCTTTCGTACATACAGGAGTCATCTGCGTTCTTTTCCAGTCGCTTGGGACTTCATGCTGGACGAGAGAGTCGCGATAAATGCAAGCTATGTAAGAGGAAAACGCCATAGAGTACCCTTTGAAGAATCGAACTGGTGATTTGGTTGCTCTCAAATTTTTCACTTATTTCTCTACACATGGTAAGCTTATTATTACGTCGTACATACCGGAATCTGTCCTATTTTCAAATGACGGTATGTTTGTACGATTCTCCTGTGTGGATTTCTTGAACGTGAAATTTAAAATTTCAGCTTTTGTTTTACTGTCTTCAACTGCCACACCAGGCTCTTTCTGTGACTACAGTTGATTCGTTCAAGAAAGCGTTTATATGACCACTGAGACCTACACGTACACAATGCTTAATTTTTAATGCTTGTTGAGCTTTTCTTGTTCATCAGCAGCTAATTCAAATTTTTTACGTCCACTCGTTGGGTTCGGAGCTTCTCTAGCTTTAAAATATGTGACACCTCTGATACAAAAGCATGATTCTACACCTTTTAAGGTAGTCCTACGATAGCAAATTGCACATTTACATGATACAGGGTGTTTCAAAAATGACCGGTATATTTGAAACGGCAATACAAACTAAACGAGCAGCGATAGAAATACACCGTTTGTTGCAATATGCTTGGGACAACAGTACATGTTCAGGCGGACAAACTTTCGAAATTACAGTAGTTACAATTGTCAACAACAGATGGCGCTGCGGTCTGGGAAACTCTATAGTACGATATTTTCCACATATCCACCATGCGTAGAAATAATATGGCGTAATCTCTGAATGAAATTACGCGAAACCTTTGACAACGTGTCTTGCGGAATGGCTTCACATGCAGATGAGATGTACTGCTTCAGCTGTTCAATTGTTTCTGGATTCTGGCGGTAAACCTGGTCTTTCAAGTGTCCCCACAGAAAGAAGTCACAGGGGTTCATGTCTGACCAATAGGGAGGCCAATCCACGCCGCCTCCTGTATCTTTCGGATAGCCCAAAGAAATCACACGATCATCGAAATATTCATTCAGGATATTAAAGACGTCGGCCGTGCGATGTGGCCGGGCACCATCTTGCATAAACCACGAGGTGTTCGCAGTGTCGTCTAAGGCAGTTTGTACCGCCACAAATTCACGAAGAATGTCCAGATAGCGTGATGCAGTAATCGTTTCGGATCTGAAAAATAGGCCAATGATTCCTTTGGAAGAAATGGCGGCCCAGACCAGTACTTTTTGAGGATGCAGGGCCGATGGGATTGCAACATGGGGCTTTTCGGTTCCCCATATGCGCCAGTTCTGTTTATTGACGAAGTCGTCCAGATAAAAATAAGCTTCGTCAGTAAACCAAATGCTGCCCACATGCATATCGCCGTCATCAATCCTGTGCACTATATCGTTAGCGAATGTCTCTCGTGCAGCAATGGTAGCGGCGCTGAGGGGTTGCCGCGTTTGAATATTGTATGGATAGAGGTGTAAACTCTGGCGCATGAGACGATACGTGGACGTTGGCGTCATTTGGACCGCAGCTGCAACACGGCGAACGGAAACCCGAGGCCGGTGTTGGATCACCTGCTGCACTAGCTGCGCGTTGCCCTCTGTGGTTGCCGTACGCGGTCGCCCTACCTTTCCAGCACGTTCATCCGTCACGTTCCCAGTCCGTTGAAATTTTTCAAACAGATCCTTTATTGTATCGCTTTTCGGTCCTTTGGTTACATTAAACCTCCGTTGAAAACTTCGTCTTGTTGCAACAACACTGTGTTCTAGGCGGTGGAATTCCAACACCAGAAAAATCATCTGTTCTAAGGAATAAACCATGTTGTCCACAGCACACTTGCACGTTGTGAACAGCACACGCTTACAGCAGAAAGACGACGTACAGAATGGCGCACCCACAGACTGCGTTGTCTTCTGTATCTTTCACATCACTTGCAGCGCCATCTGTTGTTGAAAATTGTAACTAGTGTAATTTCGAAAGTTTGTCCGCCTGAAAATGTACTGATGTCCCAAGCATATTGCAACAAACGGTGTATTTCTATCGCTGCTCGTTTAGTTTTTATTTCCGTTTCAAATATACCGGTTATTTTTGAAACACCCTGTAATAGCACTACAAGCTGTATTTCTGCCACTCTGTATAAGTGCTTTGTAAATTCATAGAACTGTGCTTTTCAAAGATTGATTCAATTTCAAGCTGATGTACTTCATTTTATAGACTGAATATTTTGATGAAGAATAAATAATTGTATTGCTTTTCCTCAGTGGTGACTGGTGAGCATGAACTCCGGCGTGGTACGTTCAGTATTCCGTTTATAATTTGTAAGTTGGCCTGTCGTCACTTCTTATCCTAAAAAGACACTGCTAAGGTGTAGACCGTTCCTAGTGTAGAACTATCTCCCGATAGTGCTCACTCTACTAGTCTACTGTGTGTCCAGTCAGCAGTCATCAGCACCAACGTCGCACTTATTCTGAATAGGCCTCCCTGTTTATGGTTAAGAGTGGAATTACGTATTCTGATGGGAAGATATTCAACAAGCTCCTGTCCAACATAATGCAATGTATTGAGATTCCGCACCATTTCAAAAGAAAATCAAAAACGTACCTCATTAGCCAATAATTTTACGGATTTCTGAATATCTGCATCCAAGGACTGAAAAGTTCTTTTAACGGTATGACAAACAGTAGTGTTTGTTTTGGAGCTACAGGACAGAGAATAGTGTATTGTTAAACAGCTCTCGATACTTAACATCCGTAAGCTCATATCGTCTCACCACTACCTACACAAATCTACGTGCGTAACTTGCGGCCATGTGAGCCACAAACCTGCTTCCCACAGTCCGCTGCAGAAACTGGGGTTCCGACTTTGACGTGACGAAAGCCTGCGTTCTGGCACTGAAGAGAGCTCGATTACCACACGCTGGGCCCTCCCATTTGCTGCCAGGATAAATGCCACATCTTGACAGAGGGCACAGTCAACTCGTCCGCGTTGATAAGTCCCTTCCTTCCTGAATGAAAGACATAGAGTTAATTGCACCTTCGATTGATGTGTACTGTAGCGGTTAACCGACTATCCGCATGATAACACGGTTAACCATAGAGGGGCCTAAATATGGTACATTGTAGTGTCCAAATCGAGAATAAATAAAGCAAGACTCTGAGATACGGCTGAAAGATTTATTCATACTGAAATTTTAAAAAAATGGTCGGATGCTAGTAGTGCTCACGCACTGAGGGTTATGTACAAACTTAATTATGTATACAGACAGTTCATCCATTCCGGGAATGAGAATACTCTCAACTTTTGCCTGTTGTCGGCACTCATACCGGCGAGATATCGGTCCCAGGGATTTCAAGACTATCGACACTGTTTTAACTTCAAGTTTAAAGTCGGATGCAAAATGAGAAAAGAAACATTTTTTTTTCGTGCAATATAAGTACAAATTAAATGTGAACCCTAAGGTTCTGAGTAGTGGGTTGTAGAGTGTCAAAATATGTGACATAAATGGCCGTATATTTTGATTGAATTGACTTAGACGCTTAAAATTGTGTCAGCGCCAATAGACTATTGACCTTATTGTGTGACATAAATTTAAACTTGATACGCCGAACTTTTCCAGAGAAAATGGATCGTAACAGACGGACACACAAGCAGGCAGATAAAAAAATGAAAAAGTTTTCGTCTTATACGATTACAAATTAGCAATTTTCGGATTTATTCTTTATTAGTATTGTGAAATCTAGCTTCTCTCCAAATTTCATGATTCTAGGTCAACGGGAAGCACGCTATAGCTTTTGATCAGTGAGTTTTCGGGTGTCAAAATATGTAATATAAATATCGATCTTTGATTAAATTGACTTAGAAGCTTAAAAGCTTTACGCCGCCAGGGGACTATAGACGTTAGTATGTGACATAAATTTGAAACTGATACATATACTCGCTCCTGAGAAAAAGGATTCTTAACAGTCGGACAGACAGACACACAGACAGACACACAGACATTCATTTGGGAACCTCGTGTGTGTCAGGACATGTTTGCAAATTTGAGCAGCAGTTTTGTCACTCCGTAAATATTTTGAAAAAGGACGAAGTGCAGACATGTGTGTGGAAATGTGTACTGAGGACTTGGGGCCATTTAGTAGTAAAGGGGGTTTCTAAATTTTGGGTGAACGCTGACTGCAAGAGGGAAAAAATATGGCTCAGTGGATATTAAAAACCACATTCTGGTGGTATGCAACGTTGTGTGAAGAAAGTTTAATTTGAAAGAAAAGCTTCTCCTTCCAGTCATGTAGTCTTTAGGTTAACATAACACGAACAATGAACTTCGTGTTTGATAAAATGCATTTTATGAACAGATTCTGAGATGCAAAGGATCTCGACTTTTAGAGATGGGTCTTCTTGCTACAGAAAGCATGCATTAGAGCTGACCTGATGATTGTTCGCATTGCGAATAGTCGAAAGAGGGCAAAGTTGCCGAGAAAACCACTCCTAGCAAAATAAATAAGCCCGAAATACAACGAAAAGGAAAAAAAAAATTAAAATCCACCCTTTTTTGGTCAAGAATGATCCATAATTAATACATATTTCATTCAGTCTTGCCTTGTGATACTCTGGCTAAAAGTGATTTCTCATCAATTTCCTAACCTTACTCATATCACTACAGTGAAAGCGTACAGAATAAACCGATACATATCATAGTACAGCGGGAAGACAGGCAGTCAGGCAAGATTCCTTTAGGCTGCTTGTATTGGGCATAGCTTGGCTTGGATGGTTCTAAACAGCCTGCTCGTTCTACTGGAAACGTGCGGCAGGTTGCCTGCCTGGATAACAGGCAAACATGGGTAAGTTAAAAGCGGAATGTCTACACTTCTGGGAGTCGCCCACCTGATATTCTTCCGCCTAACAGCCACATTTGGTGATCTTTTTCTCGTACCCAGACTTTCCAATCAGCTTTCACACATTTATCTGATACACTATTGTTAACTTAAGTAAATGTGCCACTGCTGTAGCAATTAACGGGACGAAAGAAGTATTGAGCTTCATTTTACAATTATTTTGTTTAAGTGGCAGACTAAAGTATGCTAATCGGAATATAAACTCGTTTTAGTTAATTATTTCACTTGAAGCGATTTGTCGTAAGTTATCTATTCATTCCTGCTAATGGCAATGTTTTATTACTTCGTACATATACGTCATCTCTTTTTAAACAGAGGTGGGCAGCAGCTGTAGTCTGTCACCCGCTTTGAAAACGAAGTGCTACATACTTACTCAGTTTTATTCTGCAGCTAGGAGTTGTCGTTATTTGTAGGGCTAGGATAAGGTCAACTCAGCATCATGAGAAAAATGACGAGGTATTTGTAGGTTAGGCAGTTGGTGAGGCATCGAAAGTGGACCTTAGTGACTGGTTGAGTGGTGGACCTCGACTGCTATCCACTGTTTGGTTGCTGTCAGACGATGAATTTGAAATGCGATAACAGGACAGGGGGATCCGGGTGTGAAGGCCACCGTTTAGCAGCCTTTATTTGTCACTACATGCAGTCTGTACACGAAAGTGGTAAGTACACATAGCAATACCCACAAATAGTATGTACATATATAATAAGTCAGTAAAAATCTGTTGTTTTAGAGTTCCCTCTTTTAAAAAGAATACAATTTTAGGTAAAATTCAAAACCTTGAAAATTCTAAGACCTCTTTTTAAATAAAACACGATTTCCAGAGTTCTGAAACTTAAAAAAACAAGAACCACGCCCTTAAAAATATTCAAGAAAATTTCAAAAGGCAAAGACTTTTGTGAAATTCTTTGAAACAAATGCATCTTTAAGAAGGTTCTAAACTCTTAAAAAATTTTAAGAACCCTTTTACAAAAACACCAAAATCACAAAACATTACACGAGAAGAAACGGCATCGTCGCTGAATGAATGAATATTTCTTGGGCAAGGGAGTTTCAAAGAAAGTGAATCCAATTAAATAATTTCAGAAAAAGTAGTACTGGACATTCATCAGCCCGCCAACGGGCACACACAACCGGGATCCAGATGGCGTCACCTCACGCTAACACGAGTTCACTGTACTCGTACAAAGGGGCCGTAGTGCCTCAGGGCAAGACATGTAACGAGAGCAAAATACTAACTTTCTAAAACAGGGAAAAATCAATCAGTTTTAAGCTCATGGCAGGCTGAGAAAGCACAATATACAAGGAAGTACACTTTATAAAAGCGCCTTACCAAACAAACTTAGCTCACAGTTATTCAGTTCGTGGGTAAGTTGCTGCACAATTAAACTTGCTACGAGCAAAGCGCTGATCAACGGACGTCGGAACGGCAACAGCCTTTTTGGAGCCGCAGCAACAGCTTAGCACTGGTGTCTACTAGCGTTTGCCCATTACAGTCTTTACTTGACGCAGAGGCGGCAGACGTAGTATTCATATGACGGATCACAAACGTAAGTAATCGGTCACCACATGTTACAGTGTCCAAGAAACCCAAACAAAAAAATGGAACTTGGAGACTCGCCATTTTAAAACGGTTATAGCCGGGCAGTCGACGAGCACCAGGAAACAGACCTGGCGCCTCAATAACACTGGCTTACTCGCGCTACAGGAGGAAACACACTGTGCGATATCCTTCATCCCATTTGCTATCACGTGTTGCCAGCATACGGGCAGTGACAAGCTCTTCCGCCTGTCCTTCTGCCCATCCCTCGGCGCTTCCCTTGAGGAACTGTCTACCTCGGTCACGTTCGTCGCAGCTCTCTCTCTCTCTCTCTCTATCTCTCTCTCTCTCTCCACACTCACGCGGCAGCCTTTAAAGCCGTCGGAACACGGACCGTGCTGTCGAACGTCAACGTTGAGCGTGCCGAGTTCAACGCGCTGCTGAACGCTCAGGAACGATGCGACTTGTGCATACGGTACGTGGGCCCCAACGTGGTATACGCGATCGCAACGCACTCCAGCGGCAGTTGAGGGATGTTTCCAGTTCGTAAATCACACTGTTTACTCAACGGGCGCGCGTAAATTTCCCACGTTAGCTGTATTCAAATGCACATTTCCTTCATCGTCCACGAAAAGGAAAGTGCCATGTCCAGTCAATAAGGATACAGGCTTATAAAAGTTCCATTACAAACAGTGCGGTACAAACTTGGAATACTTCTCCGCATAAGAAAAACATTATTTCATCATTCCCACATTTTAGTAAAGCCCCAATGTCAGTCTTACTTGATCACTGTTCCTGCTCACTAGCAGAATGTTTGCAACATGTGAATTACGAAGCGAAAAAAAGGAGCAAAATATCTTTATACAAGTAGCACAAACTGTCCTGTGGATTAAGCCAATCGAACAAAGTCACCCCTCAAAAAAAAGGTGAGCTTATATTTACATAACATCAAATATTATAACATGTATTAAATTAATAATAAAGTATCAGAACCTAATAAAAACGCGAGTGTTGCGAAAACAAAAATTGGAAGTGTTAAGGCGTGAACCACCGCCCCAACAAAAACTCACTACTTAACAGAGACGCTACTCACTACTGTAAGCCACCAACACGCTCCTTCTTCTTAGCCATATTGTGTTACCGGTTGATAAAAAAGTTAACCGTAGATAATTATGTTACTAACTGAAATTTTATTATAACAAATTGTACCAAGAACAATGCGTTTTGGGTGGATCTTCAGTGTGCCGCTGCCTTCAAATAGCATACTCTCATAATACGCAAGTTACAATAATTCTTTTGCCACGAATGTGATGTTTATCATTATTTTATTGGAACGAATAACACAATTAACAACGGGTTTTCCAGTGATTCTCAATTTTCTGGTGCTCGGAAACGGCATATATACATATAAACTTGAAATGAATGCCAATATGGCGCCTCACAACTCTGTACTGAAGGAAGACGGCGTGCGTGTGACGTAGGTGGCGTTGTGCCATCACATTGGTCAACGGTCAGACGCACGGTCAGAATATCTGACATGCCAGATATTGCTCTGCACGTTCGGAAAGACTCCCGAACGTGCTATTCCACACTATGACGTCAGAAACTCGGCAAGCCCAACGCTCAACGTTCGGATGCACGGTCCGTGTGCCGACGGTTTTACCTCTCAAGAACGCCAGAGCTGGACTCTTGTTCCGAAAACAGGAACTCAGCACGGACGTTTCAGAACTTGTGCAGATATTTGACTTTATCCATAAAAAAAAATGCCAAAAGCAGTAACAGTGAAGGAGATATGGAGATGTGCCATGAGATGACGAGATATATGTCTGATTTTTCTGAATTTTGTTTTGCACTATAATACGAAATTTTCGCTGTGATCGACATGAAAGTCACTAATGAGTGAAACTGTAATAGTAGATTTTATAAATAAAAAAAATTTAATAGGGGAAAATCATGTCTTATTCAAAGTTTCATAAGACTACGACCCAAACCTACGGGCAGAAACACGTGTTTAACGACTTAATTTATATCTGTGTCAGGAAGTCAGAGGGTCTGACTCCCAGTTGTGAACATTTCCCCCAGCGCCTGTAATTCTCTGTTTGCGCTCGTGGGCAGTGCGTAGCGGCGCGGCGAAAGCCTTTGACAGTGAGGCGGGAACGTACGGCTGACCTTAGTCGATGCCAAAACTGGCGGTCGTCAACACGAGTGGGTAGCGGCAGACAGTGTGTGCACAGGCAGCGGCGAGCGTCGAGCCAGTGAAAGGACACTGAAAGTTGCCAGGCGCCACTTCACACTCCGCTCTCAACAGTCGCTTTCCTTATCCGTTTCGGTGAAGGTCTGGCTCACTCTCCTACACACGCCATGGAAATATTTGTTTTCCTATGCGCTGCGCAGCGATGTTTTGCTTTTTGTCATCTTTAAACTGCTTCCATCACGGAAATTACGTACCTACGGCAAACAAATAAGTGACTGGGTGTGTAAGTGGGAGAGGAGGCGGATGTGACAACATATCATTTTTATGGTTTTGCAATTCATAATCTGCTACAGAGTATCCTCCGCCATGCACTAAGGACTTGCCAAGAATACAAATCGAGTTCGAGTCTCAGTCTGGCACGCAGTTTTAATTGCCAGGAAGTGGCAAGGCAGCGAACACTTTGCTGCAGAGTGAAAATTTCGTTCTGGAAACATTACCCACGCTGTGGCTAAGCGATGTCCCCGCAATATCTTTTCTTCCAGGAGTGCTGGTTCTGCAAGGTTCGCAGAAGAGGTTCTGTAAAATTTGGAAGGTAGGAGACGAGGTACTGCCAAAATTGAAGCTGTGACGTGGGGCAGTGAGTCATGCTTGAGTAGCTCAGTCGGTAGAGCACTTGCCCGCGAAAAGCAAAGGTCCTGATTTCGAGTCTCGTTCCGGCACTCAGTTTTAAACTGCC
This sequence comes from Schistocerca gregaria, assembly GCF_023897955.1. NCBI lineage: Eukaryota > Metazoa > Arthropoda > Insecta > Orthoptera > Acrididae > Schistocerca > Schistocerca gregaria. The sequence goes on from NC_064921.1 coordinate 435,417,570, forward strand.
AGGAAGTTTCATGTCAGCGCACACTCCACTGCAGAGTGGAAATCTCATTCTCAGAACAGTGATCTTGATTTCTGTTTGCTGTCGCTCTCATCTTCAAAAATGTTTTCTTGCCTATCATTGGACTGCCAAGTGGGCACCCATGTTTCACACGGCCTTCGTCACTGTATTCGGCAGTCGGCATTCGTATTTTTACAATTGCATGTTTCTCTTGGTGATATCGGTACACAAACGCTAGTTTCCAACAAATACATTAAGATCTGACAAAATCCTTAGTTTCACAGTTTTGTTTTGAGCACCTGTCATTCTCCTCTCTCCGGCGTTATTGCTGGATGCTGAGGATAGAGACTCACACTGAGAGCGAAAGAGGTGATGGAGTTGTCTTTAGAAAATCAAAATTTATACCTAATAGTCTCAGGGCAAAGAGAACTCATTGAAGAAAAATCATTGCCTGTAGCCTCTAAAACTAAAACATAACATTTGGAAACTGACTTAAAAATGCACGATAATGATCATAAAACAAAAAATTGTCAGTGTCACACAGTTATAGCAACTTCGTTATAAGTAAATCAAGATAAACGGTTGTTTTGCTTTTGCGATGAAGGAGAGCCTTGAGTTATCAGGCCGTCTTACGAAACCAAACGCCACTTCATGCGTTTCAGTTTGTAGAATTACAATCTGCGACTTTTAAGCATCCTGTGAAGTCTCCTTCAGAGCTTCAAGTGCTATCTGCAAGTTATAGTACACACATCAACAAAATTTTCGCAGCAACCATGTTCGGAAATTCATGGTGTACAAAACAGAAACTGGCTCTCAGGAATGGGTATGTATTCATCGGCTCATCTGCAGTGATCCAGGTCAAAAAAAGAAAAAAAACAAAACAAAAAAACACCAATGCGATGCTTCCCGCGAGTGTTTTTTCACAACACTACTGAGCAACATCAGTACGTTGTGTAGCGTTCCCTTGCTCGGAGTCAACCTTGAGTCCGTCGTCACACATCACTGATGAGATCGGCAAGCCAACCCTGGTCCAAATTGTCCCACTCTGTAATAGCGATTCGTCGCAAGTCGCGCCGAGTACGTAGCGGTTGTCGATGTCCAAAAGCAGCTCATTTCAGTCGGTCCATATATGTTCGATTGGGTTCTTGTTCAAGGGACTGGCAGACACTCCATTCCGGTGATCGTAGTGCGCTGAAAGGACGTGTTCACGGTAGCAGCACTATGGGCACTTGATTTGTCATTCATCAAGACGTAATTGTCCAAATTGTTTTTTTCAATACAAATGTACTACTGTTTGCAGAATCTCGTCCCTGCACATATCGACAGTGAGACTGTCCTCAGAAGCCACGAGACGTGCTCGGCGACCCCACGTAATGCCAGCCCAGAACATCACCACCGCCTTATTGCTTATGTGTGACACAGTCTTGGAGGAGTTCGATGTTACCAGAGTGTCTCCATACACGTTGTCTCCCATTATAAGAGTACAAACGGATTCCAGTTTCAACTGTGAATAGCACCCGACATCAATCCTGGGGCGTCCTTTCTGATTGACATCGTGTCCATCTATAACGCAGTCCATGGCGTTGTGATATCCGACGTGGTGATCGGATTTAGTTGTCGGAACTGGAGGTTCGTATCATGCAATCGTCTCCTAACAATTTTCTGCAATACGTGACGTCCTGTAGCCTCTTCGAACGCCGAATTCAATTCTGGAGCACTCAGTCCAGGTTTCCTTTGGCTCAGAAACAATAGGTATTAATCATCCTGACCACTTGTTGAACGCTGGCCGCGTGTGCAGTTTAAGTTCTCAACCCTACCTGTCAATAGAAACCGAGTCAGTGCCCGCACCACCTCAGTGTGACTACGATGCATACGACAAGGAACTTTCCTGGTTGACAAGCCTTCTACACGTAATGTGATCATGTGGACCTCTTCATTGATCGCTATTGTCCTTCGTGGCACGATGACTGTTCCACAGGCGTCCTACCCACAGGTGGCGTTTTTGGGAGCTGTCTGTATGCTTGCAAACGACGTCAGGGGCGACCTTCCGATTTATACGGAAACAGCCACTATAACAACACACTTGCGCGAATGTAGGAGGGATGCAGCATTGTTTATGTGTGTAGTTATGTGAAAGTAGAGTTAATTATTTAAGGCGCTGCAGTCATGGACTGTGCGGCAGATCCAGGCGGAGGTTCTAGTCCTCCTTCGGGCATGGGTGTGTGTGTTTGTCCTTAGGATAATTTAGGCTAAATAGTGTGTATGCTTAGGGACTGATGACCTTAGCAGTTAAGTCCCATAAGATTTCACACTTTTTTTTATTAATTATTCTTTAGGTGCCCCTCAATGTGCTTTTGGTGGGTAAATTTGGAAATGTACGGGTTCCAGTTCAAATGACGTCCTGGAAGAACACACGCACTGATCGGTGGAAACAGAAATACCACCTGAATAACCTGTTGAATGACATTGGTAGATACATTGTAAGACAGAAAAAAGAAGGAAGAAAAGAGACAATGTACCGCGAAGAAATTATCCGAATGGGATGGAAATCGGTAGATGTAAATATACAGGCAAACAAATGATTACCATTTCAGAAAAATTTGATGAAAAGAGAAAAAGATTCCCAAATTGAGCAATGTCCATAATGCATTGTTCTACCTCTGGCCCAAATGCAAGCAGTTATTCTGTTTGGCATTGGCTGATGGACTTACTGGAAGTCCTCCTGAGAGATATAATGTCAAATTCTGTCAAATTAGCGCGTCAGATCATCAAAAACCCGAGCTGGTTGGAGGGCACTGTCCAGAATGCTCCGAAGATTCTCCAACTTGGGAGACATCCGGCGACGTTGCTGGTCAAGGTCAGGTTTGGCAAGGAGAAGAAAAGCGATACAAACTCTCACAGTGCGCGGGCGGTCATTAGCTTGGTGAAATGTAAGCCCAAGATGGCTTACCACGAAGGGTAACAAAACGGGTCGTAGAGTATCATCGACGTGCCGATGTGTTGTAAGGGTGCCACGGATAACAACCAAAGGGGGTCTTGGTATAAAATGAAATGGCGCCCCAGACCATCATTCCTGGTTGTTGAGCCGTATGGCGAGCGACAGTCAGGTTGGTGCCCCACCGCTGTCCAGTGCTTCTCCAGGCACGTCTTCGGTCTGGAATCTCAATGTCTGGAGTAGAATTGCTTTCAGTGATGAGTCCCGTTTCGAGTGGAGTCCAGATCTTGAGCGAAGATTTGTCTGAAGCGTGCCCGGGCAGCGGTGGGGTACCAACTTGACTATCGCTCGCCATACGGCCCAATGATCAGGAATGATGTTCTGAGTTACCATTTATTTTCATAGCAAGACCCCTTTGGTTGTCATCCGCGGAACTCTTACAGCAACGCTTTACGTCGACGATACTCTCCGTCCCGTTTTGTTACCCTTCATGGCAAGCCATCCTGGGATTACATTTCAGCATGATAATGCCCAACTACGTACGGCTAGAGTTTTTACTACTTGCCAAACCATATTTTGGCAGCAAGGTCGCCGGATCTCCCCCCAATTGAGAAAGTTTGGAGCATTGTGGGCATCGTCCTTCAATCAGCGGTGGATTTTGACGATCTAACGTGTCAGTTGTACAGAGTTTGGACGATATCATTCAGGAGGACATCCAACAAGTGTATCAATCTATGCCAAACCTAGTAACTGCTTGCATAATGGCCAGAGGTGCACCAACGCGTTACAGACTTGCTCAGTTTGTGAAGTTCTATCTCTTGAATAAATCATCTAATTTTTCTGAATTTGTAACCATTTCTTTGTCAGTATATTTACATCACATATTCTGATTTCAGTCCCATTCCGATAATTCCCTCGTGGTGCGTCGAATTTTTTTGTCTTAATATTTAAGTCCCCCGTCGCCTGTTTCTATCTGTAAGTGAAGGATAATCTCACGATTTACTGTTGGGATTTTGATTGTGTTTTCATTAACAGATAGACTGATTCAAGAAAAGCCAGCCGGTGTGACCGAGCGGTTCTAGGGGCTTCAGTCCGCAACCGCGCGACCGCTACGGTCGCGTGTTCTAATCCTGCCTCGGGCATAGATGTGTGTGATGTCTTTAGTTAGTTACGATTAAGTAGCTCTAAGTTATAGGGGCTGATGACCTCAGATGTTGAGTCCCATAGTGCTCAGAGCTATTTGAACCGTTTGATTCAAGAGAACAGGTGTGATTATACAACATATAAAACTTCCGTTCAAATTGGCTGTACAATAATGTATTTAAATCCCCGGCCGCATTTTTCTGTGCGTAAAAGGCAATCTCAGGAACTACTTTTCGTTTTTCGCCACGACATTCGTCAACATATAGAATGATTCACGTTGAAAGTTTGTGTGTATAATTTATTATCGGCTCTCTACACAAGTTGTTCGGCCGTAGATCCGCAGTCCCACCCGTGCGAAGCCGAGGTAGGGGTGAAAGTACAACCGAGGTTGCATGACGGTGCCCTTGACCATGGTCAACTCTCGCTCAGTCTGCTGTTGCCATCCATAAGATCGAGGCAAACGGTCTATTTGTCACGCCCCCAATTTTTATTTCTGTGTTCTGTAGGCCCCATTTTGTGTTTTGTCCACTCCAGCTTTTGTCAAAATCGAAATGAGAATGTGTAAAGCTTAAGTAATGTTTATATGATTTTTTTTAATTATTTCGCTACTTTGTGTTAAATAAGAGCCCATACCGAAGTGCATGTGAAATAACATCTCTGGATCCGCACAGAACACTGAAAGTGAGCAGCTGGAAAGGATAAATTATTGCCGACCATTGTGGCCGAGTGGTTCTAGGCGCTTCAGTCCGGAACCGCGCTGCTGCTACGGTCGCAGATTCGAATCCTTCCTCGGGCATGGATGCGTGTGATGTCCTTAGGTTAGTTAGGTTTAAGTAGTTCTAAGTTCTAGGGAACTGAAGACCTCAGATGTTAAGTCCCATAGTGCTCGAAGACATTTGAACCATTTGATAAATTATTTTTCCATGAAGACACATTACAATTGACTATCAAAAGACAGTTGTGTATGAAATAATGGCTGACATTATTGTAAGAGAAAAAGATCGTAGTTCCTTTGCTTATTTATTGAAACGAGGAGTCTTATTTTATCTATAGTTCACAACGCATGCATATCCAGAGGAGAGTAGCATATTGTCTAGCATATAGTCCGTGAAAGGGGAGCAGTGGTTGGGAAAGGAGTGAGACAGGGTTGTAGCCTCTCCCCGATGTTATTCAATCTGTATATTGTGCAAGCAGTAAAGGAAACAAAAGAAAAATACAGAGTAGGTATTAAAATCAATGGAGAAGAAATAAAAACTTTGAGGTACGCCGATGACATTGTAATTCTGTCAGAGTCAGCAAAAGAACGTGGAAGAGCAGTTGAACGGAATGGATAATGTCTTGAAAGGAGGATACAAGATGAACATCAACAAAAGCAAAACGAGGATAATGGTATGTAGTCGAATTAAATCGGGTGATGCTGCCGGGATTAGATTAGTAAATGAGACACTTAAAGTAGTAAAGGAGTTTTGCTACTTGAAGAGCAAAATAACTGATGATGGTCGAAGTAGAGAGGATATAAAATGTAGACTGGCAGTGGCAAGGAAAGCGTTTCTGAAGAAGAGAAATTTGTTAACATCGAGTTTAGATTTAAGTGTCAGGATGTTGTTTCTGAAAGTATTTGTATGGAGTGTAGCCATGTATGGAAGTGAAACGTGGACGATAAATAGTTGAGACAAGAAGAGAATAGAAGCTATCGAAATCTGGCGTTACAGTAGAATGCTGAAGATTAGATGGGTAGATCATATAACTAATGAGGAGGTATTGAATAGAATTGGAGAGAAGAGAAATTTGTGTCGCAACTTGCTTAGGAGAAGGGATCAATTGGTAGGGCATATTCTGAGGCATCAAGGGATCACCAATTTAGTATTGGAGGGCAGCGTGGAGGGTAAAAATTGTAGAGGGAGAGCAAGGGATGAGTACACTAAACAGGTTCAGAAGGATGTAGGTTGCAGTAGGTACTGGGAGATGAAGAAACTCGCACAGGATAGAGTAGCATGGAGAGCTGCATCAACCAGTCTCAGGACTGAAGACCACAACAACAACATAGTCATGAAGTCATGTTCACAGGAAAATAACATTTCGCCGGTATTGAGGTAATGTAAAACGATCAACAACGCTTCTTCTTCTCTCAGCTGTGTGGATAACTTCTGAATTATTTGATCATATAGTCCTGGGATGAGAACAAAGTAGCCAGCTCGCACGTGGAGTGAATCAGATTTCATTTTGTTTGTTAGGAAGGAAGGACACCTTCGAACATAAAATATTTTTTATTACTCTTTTGTAAAGAATCGTGGAGGATAACGTTGCAGAAAAGTAATGGGGTGTTACTTTTTGCTAGTAGGGAGCGCAGTGCGCTAATGCTATAGCGGTAAGCAACAATCGGCAGTAAATATTTTGTTTTAAAAGAAAACTAGTGAGCTGCCGTCGTAGTTTCACTCCCTTATAACCTGAATTGTGTGCGCTATTTAAGTAATACGTAAAAAATAAGTAATAAGGTAAAAAAAATCATTTAAGTTTTTCTTGAGAGATTTAAATATGAAGCAAAATAGTGACTGAAGTGTAATTTAACGTCACCTACAAATTGTTTGGAAAGAAAGAAAGTAACAAGAGAGTGTATCTTAAATATCCGTCATAGTATAATAAGTAAATGTTTATTTAATAATATAAAGTAATGTAATTCGCGTGAATTTCGCAACCAGACTAACTTCTAGGTGAGAAATCTCCTGTTAGGGGTCCTAACGGCAAAAGCATTTTCTATATTAATACAAGTTTAATCTTTCTTTATTTTAGTCGGAGGAATTATTTCCAGGTTCTGCGAGGTTCGCGTACTTTCTTTTTCAGGGATAGTTTGTTTACGGTTACGAGAATACTGAGTTTCTGAAACTCAGTGTTCTCGTTACACTTTCGTAGTTACTACCAGTTTTGCAGCAAATGTGTGCTACATTAGCCACAACAAATACCAGCAAAAATTAAATACTGACTAGCACTGAGATCCTTGAGTCTTTCCCTGGTAATTTTCAAAGCAATATTGGTGCGGTAGCGGTTTCTTGCCTTAACCTTATACGCACGTGTTTAGCGTTGTAAAACCACAATTCTTAGCCGCCATCCGAAAGTGGGAGGAACCCGACGTATCCCAGTGACATTTATTAACGTTGTCAATGAAAAGCAGTGTATAATCAGACTGCTCATTGCATCAATTTCGTTTTGTAATGAGTCTTGTATGCCGAACATGAGGAGGAGAGAGAGTTGTTATCTGACAGGACGAAGGCACGTTGAGCGCAATAGTGCACCTTTGTAAAGGGGAAAACAGATGGTGTGAGGTGACTGCCATGACGAATTGGGGGCAGGTCGACCCGGCAGGTAAAATGGACGCCTCTGCAGGACGATGGTCGTAATGTTAAGGACTCCAGTGGGTCTGGCCCCGGGCGCGAATAGTAAACTCCGACGCTAACCAGAAAAACGTCTACATCTACATGGTTACTCTGCAATTCACACTCAAGTTCCTGGCAGAGGGTTCATCGAACCATTTTCGTACTACTTCTCTAACACTCCACTCTTGAATGGTGCGTGGGGAAAAGGAATCTTTCCGTTCGAGCTCTGATTTCTCTTATTTTATTATGATGATCATTTATCTCAGCGTATGTGGGTGTCAACAAAATATTTTCGCATTCGGAAGAGAAAATTGGTGATTGAAATTTAGCAAACAGATCTCGCCGCAAAGAAAGCCGCCTTTGTTTCAGTGACTGCCATCCCAACACGCGTATCATATCAGTGACACTCTCACCCCTATTGCACGATGACTCGAAACTAGCTGGCCTTCTTCGCACTTTTCGATGGCTTCCGTCAATTTTACCTGGTAAGGATCCCACACCGCGCAGCAATATTCCAGCAGAGAACGGACAAGTTAATGTAGGCTGTCTCTTTAGTGGGTTTGTCGCATCTTCTAAGTATTCCGCCAACAAATCGCAGTCTTTGTTTCGCCTTCCCCACAATATCATCTATGTGGTCTTTCCAATTTAATTTGCTCGTAATTGTTGTTCCAAGGTATTTAGTCGAAATGACAGTCCTTAGATCTGTGCGATTTATCGTATATCCAAAATTTATCGGATTTCTTTTAGTACCCTTGTGGATGACCTCTCACTTTTCTTCGTTTAGTGCCAACTACCACTTTTCTCACCACACAGAAATTCTCTCTAGATCATTAGATCATTTTGTAATTGGAATTGATGAAAAAGGCTCTAAGCACTATGGTACTTAACATCTGAGGCCTTCGAACTACTTAAACCTAACTAACCTAAAGAAACCACACACATCCATCCTCGAGGCAGGATTCTAACCTGCGACCGTAGGAGCAGCGCGGTTCCGGACTGAAGCGCCTAGAACCGCTTTTTTATTATTATTATTAAATCTCATTTTGTTCGCTTTTATTCGTTGTGTCTGCTCGGGGCGGACGTCGTAAGACATCCGTTTAAGTTCGTTGATGATCGATTAACTCAGTTTTTTTTGATACAGAGGGCACATGACCCTCTGACCGAACAAAAATAGTTATCATTCTTACCCAGAATGGCCAGCACAAACGGCCAGCTGGAATTGATCGTCTGGTGATTTTACTAGACAGTAAATTACAGCGTCATCTGCAAGCAATCTAAGGGGGTGCTCAGATTATCACCTAGATCATTTATGTAAATCAACGAGCAGAAGAGGCCTATGATATTACCTTACGGAACATCAGATATCACTTCTGTTCTACTCGGTGATTTACTGTCTATCACTACGAACTCTGAGAGGAAATCACGAATCCAGTGACACAACTGAGATGATAAGCACGCAATTTGATTAATAGTCGCCTGTGAGGAAAGGTATCAAAAGCCTTCTGGAAATCTAGGAATATGGAATCGATCTGAGATCATTTGTCGACAGCACTCATTACTTCATGGGAATAAAGAGCTAGCTGTGTTGCACAAGATTGATATTTTCTGAATCCGTGTTGGTCATGTATCAATAAGTCATTTTCTTCAAGATGATTCGTACTGTTCGACTACAGTATATGCTCCAAAATCCCACTGCAAATTGAGGTTAGTGATTCAATGGTTACTCCTAATTCCTTTCTTGAATACTGGTGTGACCTGCGCTACTTTCCAGTCTTTAGGAACAGACCTTCCGTCAAGTGAGCGGTTGTATATGATTGCTAAGAAAGGCGCTATTGTGTCTGCATACTCTGAATGGAAACTGATTGGTATACCATCTGGGCCGGAAGACTTGCCTTTCGTAAGTGATTTGAGTTGTTTCGCAACACCTAAGATATCTACTGTTATGTCACTCATGCTAACAGCTGTTCTGGTTTCGAATTCTGTAATATTTACTTCGTCTTCTTTCGTGAAGGAATTACGGAAAACTGTATTTAGTAACTCCGCTTTAGTGGCACCATCATCGGAAACTTTTCCATCGCTATAGCGCAGTGACGGTATTGACTGTTTTTTGCCACTGGTGTACTTTACATACGAACAGAATCACTTTGGGTTTTCTACCATATTTTGAGAGAATGCTTTATTGTGGAAACTATTAAAAGCATCTCGCATTGACGTCCGCACTCAATTTCGAGCTTCCGTGATACTTAGCCAGTCTTGGAGATTTTGCGTCTTCTGAATTTGGCATGCTTTTTCGTTGCTTCTTCAACAGTGTTCTGACGCGTTTTGTGTACATCTACATCTACATCTACATCCGTACTCCGCAAGCCACCTGACGGTGTGTGGCGGAGGGTACCCTGAGTACCTCTATCGGTTCTCCCTTCTATTCCAGTCTCGTATTGTACGTGGAAAGAAGGATTGTCGGTATGCTTCTGTGTGGGCTCTAATCTCTCTGATTTTATCCTCATGGTCTCTTCGCGAGATATACGTAGGAGGGAGCAATATACTGCTTGACTCTTCGGTGAAGGTATGTTCTCGAAACTTCAACAAAAGCCCGTACCGAGCTACTGAGCGTCTCTCCTGCAGAGTCTTCCACTGGAGTTTATCTATCATCTCCGTAACGCTTTCGCAATTACTAAATGATCCTGTAACGAAGCGCGCTGCTCTCCGTTGGATCTTCTCTATCTCTTCTATCAACCCTACCTGGTGCGGATCCCACACTGCTGAGCAGTATTCAAGCATTGGGCGAACAAGCGTACTGTAACCTACTTCCTTTGTTGTGGATCAGTCCCGTCTCTTATTAACTTATACGGTATGAAACTATCTATTGCTTTCGATACTGTATCTTTGAATTTGAGCAACATCTAGTCTATACTTACATAATTAGCTTGTAAGGAATGGAGATTCTCTCTTAGGAAGGCATCAAGCAAATTTTTATCTGTTGTTTTAAATAGATATACTTTGCGTTTATTTTTAGTGGTTTTGGTTCATATGGTTTTGAGTATGGCTTGTGTTCACTATCCCTGTATCCGTCATGGCACTCTCTATTATATCAGGATTATTTGAGGCTAAGAGGTCATTTTCAATTCGTGTGGGCTCATGAACTAATTGTTCAAAGTAATTCTCAGAGAAAGCATTTAGTACAATTTCAGAAGATGTTTTCTGCCTACCACCGGCTTTGAACATGTATTTTCGCCAACGAATCGAGGGTAGATTGAAGTCTCCACCAATTATAACTATACGAGTGGGGTACTTATTTGTAATGAGATTCAAGTTTTCTTTGAATCGTTCAGCTATTATATAATCTGAGTCGGGGGTTCGGTATAAGGAGCCAATTATTATTTTGGTACAGCTGTTGAGTATATCCTCTGCCCATAGTGTATCAACTTCACTACAAGATAAACTACTACCAACAGCCACATACACACCACCACCTACTTTATTTCATCTACCATTTCTGAACACGGTTTGCACCTCTAAAATTTTCGGCATAATTTATCTCCGGCTTTAGCAAGCTTTCAGTTCCTATAACGATTTCAGCATCAGCGCTTTCTATCAGCGCTTGAAGCTCTGGTACTTTCCCAACACAGCTACGACAATTTACAGTTACAATACCGACTGTTGCTTGGTCGATTCTCGTTGTTTCTTTGCCCTGTACCCTCTGAGACTGGGGTCCTTTTTGATCTTTCGCGAGACTGTCCACCCTAAAAAACCACCCAGTCCACCCCACACAGCCCCTGCTACCCGTGTAGTCTCCTCCTGTGTGTAGTGGACACCTGACCTATTTAGCGGAACCCGAAATCCCACCACCCTTTGGCGCAAGTTGAGGATTCTGCAGCTTACACCGCCGCAGAACCGTCTGAGCCTCTGATTCAGACCCTAGGTCCGCAATCGGTCTTTTCGACGATGCTGCAGATGGTGAACTCTACCTTCATCTCGCTTTCAAGACTAGCAGTCTTCACCAACTCAGATAGCCGCCGGAAACCAGAGAGAATCTCTCCCGATCCATAGCGACACACGTCATTAATGCCGACATGAGCCACCACCTGCAGTTGGCTGCACCCTGTACCTTTCATGGCATCCGGAAGGTCCCTTTCCACATCTTGGATGTCTCCCCCCCCCCCCCCCCCCCCCGATATGCACACGGAATGCGCATTGGCTTTCTCCCCGTCCTCAGCTGCCATATTCGTAAGGGGCTCCGTCACCCACCTAACAGTGGAGCTCCCAATAACAAGTAATCCCACCCTCTGCGCTTGTCCAGACCTCTGAGGAAGACCGGCCGCTGCCGCAACAGGCGATGCCGTCCTTGCTGGCTCAGAATTACTTTCAGCAGTTGGCAGTATCTCAAACCTGTTACGGAGACGTAAGGGTACAGCCTTGCGGCCAGCACCAACTTTCGCCTTCCGCCCAGAGATTCGCGACCCCGCCACAGTTCACCAGTCACAGTCAGGCAAGTGTCGACCGGCAGGGACGCCCGAATCCGAGGGCGCAGTGGCATCAGAGATCCCAGGCGATGCTACGGGTTCCAGAGGCGCCAAAGCGCTCACCTCGGGTGTCCCAATGTACCGTGGCCCTGGGCAACAGCCTGGAGCCTGTCGACCACGGCCAACACAGTTCCCAGCTGTTTATGGACGGTGGTGGCCAATTCCCCCGGAATCCGTACACAACAGGCGCAGTCCCTATCCAATCCCTAATAATTTTTTTCCTCTCTTTTATCTCACATGCCGTTCAAAACAAACAGATGACTGACGACTACGCGAATTTACACTATACGTGTACTAAAACGGGATGCTACAACTCTCAAATACTACAGGGTGTTACAAAAAGGTACGGCCAAACTTTCAGGAAACATTCCTCACACACAAAGAAAGAAAATATGTTACGTGGACGTGTGTCCGGAAACGCTTACTTTCCAAGTTAGAGCTCATTTTATTACTTCTCTTCAAATCGCATTAATCACGGAATGGAAACACACAGCAACAGAACGTACCAGTGTGACTTCAAACACTTTGTTACAGGAAATGTTCAAAATGTCCTCCGTTAGCGAGGATACATGCATCCACCCTCCGTCGCATGGAATCCCTGATGCGCTGATGCAGCCCTGGAGAATAGCGTATTGTATCGCAGCCGTTCACAATACGAGCACGAAGCGTCTCTACATTTGGTAGGTACCGGGGTTGCGTAGACAAGAGCTTTCAAATGCCCCCATAAGAGAATTGAGATCAGGAGAGCGTGGAGGCCTTGGAATTGGTCCGCCTCTACCAATCCATCGGTCACCGAATCTGTTGTTGAAAAACATACGAACACTTCGACTGAAATGTGCAGGAGCTCCATCGTGCATGAACCACATGTTGTGTCGTACTTGTAAAGGCACATGTTCCAGAAGCACAGGTAGAGTATCCCGTATGAAATCATGATAACGTGCTCCATTGAGAGTAGATGGACGAAACTAAAATGAGCTCTAACATGGAAATTAAGCGTTTCCGGACACATGTCCACATAACATCTTTTCTTTATTTGTGTGTGAAGAATGTTTCCTGAAAGTTTGGCCGTACCTTTTTGTAACACCCTGTATAATACGCCCAAAAGTTGTGAATTTACTATGCAAGTACCCAAAACACGCAAAGAAATTAAGAATTAAATTATGAAACAAGTAAGTGAGCTAACAGTACGACTTGCTGCTGGCTGCTGCTTATCCAACGGCGGCAGGGAGCTCACGTATTCAGTCTAACGGTATGTCGCCGAATGAAAAGTTTGAAGAATTATTATAATCAATAATTTGTGTTGTCTGCTGCGCGGAGAGTTACAAAACTGCTATTTACACTCGCAGAACTCTTTACTGGAAGACGGTGAAAATGAGGAAAAAGCAGTTGTTTCATAGTTGTCTTCACATTTCCAGCCGCGCAATCGATTCAGTTTTGCGTAAAATATTTCGATAACAGATGTAGTTCCCCACATCGGATGTTACGAACTGCTGTCTTACATAGGCACAGGGTGCGGGCCGGCACCAGCCTTTTCTTCATGAAACATAAAGGAATTTGTTCCTTATGGGGATTGATTCTCTGATTATCTGGGTAGACTTGGAACATTCACGTTAATTTTTTACTACCTAATACATAGCTAGGCGGGAGAGTGGATAAACATCAAACTGCCAACCCAAAAGTCCAGGGTATGATCCCCAGCCGGTCATAGGATTTATTTTTGTCACATATCTGTTCTTTCACCTCTGAGAATGGTTTGTTGATGTGCAAAACGCCGAGTTGTGCGGTGGTTTTGACTCCACGTTGCACTGTAGTTCCCCCTGTGACTGCCTGGCTAAGCTCAGAGGGCTAAGGAAGGTAACGGCATACCACCTCCAGCACAGCCATTTCTGTTAACAATAGTGTGGTGTTCAAACCAGGCCTCATATTAGTGACAAATTTAGCTTATTTAAATATATGAAAATGATAAAGTTCGCCAATTGGAGGAACGGAAGCCGATACATTGCAATTAATTTTACATCCCACAAATCATTGACTTCACCCTCCAACTATTTTATTTTTAAATTATGGTTACATATTTTAGAATACCACCGTCGTACAAACACGTCTTTTACAACTATTAGAGCCCATAACGTTCTCATTGCAGTTCAGCACTTAGTAAAATCATTGGTAATTTTCTATTCATCTCATGGCTGATTTTCCAATGAATTAAATCTTTATGGCTTTGGGAAAACAGGTGACCATACGCCTTTACAGGTGCGCAGCGCATTTCATTACCAGGTGGTTACTGCAGCGCACTGGTATACGGGCGTCTCGCACAAGGCAGTCTCAGGCAGCCAACGGCAGCAGGCAGCTGGTGTGCGTCTGCTGGCGACCTGGACAACACTCAGCGGGTCCCATACAGTTCTGTCAGCAACGGGTGGTAGCTGTCAATGTTTTGAGCTAAGTCTCAAGCAGAAGAACTGAACCGAAAGTGTGAAACAGACGTGATTTAAAACTCCAGCAAACCTTGCTTGCACTGTTCGTCCAAAAACTTCCGCGACTAATTTTATTTCTGGGGTACATACATCAGCCGGTGGTGTCTTGAACTAATAATTGTAAGCAACAGAGGTGCATTTGACCAGGCAGTTGTGAGCAGGTAGTGTTAACGTAGTGGACGTGCCACCGAGTGTGTCTTCGTTGTTGTGTCACAAAACGCACTGGAGGAACATCTCTAAATATAGCGTTCAAGAGATTCCACAGAATGTTTTGAAGAAGAGGAAAGTGTACAGAAATTCACATGAAGCATCAAAGTTTTCTCGAAATAGGCGACGTTTAAGCTAATACGACGCTCGAGTTGAACAACATTCCAAAGACAGAACTTTTCTGGCAGGTTCACATGATTGCATTAAACGTTCTCTGCGTTTTATTGTAGCCTTTGTTTTTGTGTGGGTGTGGGGGGGGGGGGGGGTGAAGGGGGTTGTGGAGACTGGGGAGGGGGGGGGGAGACTATGCCTAAACCATTAAAACCACCATGTCAACGTTCCTCTGGTTTTTATGAACCCAGTTTCGAAATTGTTTGGGCTGAAGGGGTAGGATGTATCTCACATTCGAGTTTGCAACCTGAGTTTGTCGGCTCTTCCAAAGAAATTATTTTTCAAGGGCATAGATCACACAGGCAAAGCACATCTTTTCACTCTGTATTTGTTCATGAAACGTTCTCTTCTAAAGTTCTCCTGTGAGTGAAATTCGATGTCACCAATATCACTTCGCAAGCTGAAGACATTTTATCAACTCAGGAGTAGGTTTCGGAAACTTAGAATTATCAGCCTAAGCCGTTATGCTTTTTATCGCCTACAGTACTCGGTTTCCTACTGTAAGGTTCTCTATCTGGCATCCTGAGGCTCCTAAATGACGGAGACAGTTATTGCGAGGCGAGATGTTGCTCCCAAAGTTCCAAGCCTCGCCTCCTGTGTGTTGTAGTCCTTAAAGTAATCAATTACTAATGATGAGACCCGCATTGATTCCCAGAGGGAATTTTCTGTGTTCATAGGGTCTGGAACGAGATGAACTCTTCCAAATGGAAAAGAATGTCACTAAGTCACCAAAGTGGCATCAAATCTGTCCTGCATAGAGAATGAATGAGACTCCTCACACGAAAACATTATAGTTAAAATGAGTGGAGATGTGAAATGAAACCAATACATTTGTGTCACGAATGTAACACATGTCACGTTGTTGCGGATTAATAAGCTAATGTGTAACTGGCCGGTAAATACGGCAGAGTGTGGCTATTTGTGCTGTGCACTGCTGTCTTCGCAGTGAACGAAGCGAACCACGTCCATCACTTTCTCATGAAGGAAAATTGGTTTTCAGTTTTCTAAAGGCAATGCAGAAATAATAACAGAACAGTTTAACACTCAGAGGCAATAACATTACAAAAAATTCAACATGCTTGGGAACATTTTAAAATGGATACTTCGTCAACCTAGATCATAGCAATGGCACCCACCTTTGGGAAAAAATGAAGGCGGGTATGTGCAGGAGGACCAACACAACCATCATAGATTTCACTGAAACTTCCTCTAAGATTGTTTCTTTTATTACATTTTGACATTCTATTTTCTAACATCATCTAACGATACTGGTACGACATGTAGCACACCGTATAATTTTGGTATTAAGAAACTTAGAATTGTGGTCAACAAGGTTAGATTGATAACGATAGGAAACTTACAAATGAATTCTCTTTGTTAGGAAGACAACGACTAAGGCTATTACAGTGCTTTTCTAATACCTTCAATTGCCGGCCACAACTTCGTGTAACTTTGTGCAGCTCAAAAGCGCTTACAAAACTTTATTTAGGCGAATCCAGGTGGCCGACTGTTGTGGCCCAGCGGTTTCTAGGCCCTTCACTCAATTTAATCAAAGACCGCCACTTATATTACATGTTTTGACACCCGAAATCCGGCTGGTGTGGCCGAGCGGTTCAAGGCGCTTTCGTCTGGAACCGCGCTGCTGCTACGCAGGTTCGAATCCCGCCTCGGGCATGGATGTGTGTGCTGTTCTTAGGTTAGTTAGGTTTAACTAGTTCTAAGTTCTAGGGGACTGATGACCACGGATGTAAAGTTCCATAGTGCTAGAGCCATTTGAACCATTTGAATCCAGATGATTTCTTTAACTGGGTAATCAACATGGACGAGTGATGAGTGTATCACATCTTTGAGACAAAGGAGCAAAGCGAGTAGTGAGAACATGTTGACTGGCCAGCATCTTCAGGTAAGATGGTACTGAATGTCTTTTTTTTTTGGGACTCCTATGGTGTGGCGCTAACAGATTTTTCTCAAAAGTGGCGAATCGTTCCAAAAACGTACAACCGAAATCTCCTGACGAGCTGACAAGAGGCTGTTAATACGATTTGTCGCAGGAAGCTCTCGATGGCACTCCGGCTCATTCTACACAGGATGCAGTTATAATGCTGTTTCTTTGGGCTGTCATGTTTTGTTTAACACCTATATTGCCTTGGCACGGCGCCAGGACATCTTTCTCGTTCCTCGGATGACAAGCATCTCCAGAATGAGAAGAAGATGATTTTCGCAGTGAAACGTTTTATGAAGAGCTAAAATAGAGACTTCGACAACCTGGATCACCGAAAAGTCTGGAGACTAGAAATCTACTCTGTAAGAATCAGCATGGGTTTCGAAAAAGACGATCGTGTGAAACCCAGCTCGCGCTATTCGTGCACGAAACTCAGAGGGCCATAGACACGGGTTCCCAGGTAGGTGCCGTGTTTCTTGACTTCCGCAAGGCGTTCGTTACAGTTTCCCACAGTCATTTAATGAACAAAGTAAGAGCATATGGACTATCAGACCAATTGTGCGATTGCATTGAAGAGTTCCTAGATAACAGAACGCAGCGTGTCATTCTCAATGGAAAGAAGTCCTCCGAAGTAATAATGATTTCAGGTGTGCCGCAGGGGAGTGTCATAGGACTGTTGTTATTCACAATATACATAAATGACCTTGAGGATGACGTCGGAAGTTCACCGAGGCTTTTTGCGGATGATGCTGTGGTATATCGAGAGGTTGTAACAATGGAAAATTGTACTGAAATGCAGGAGGATGTGCAGCGAATTGACGCACGGTGCAGGGAATGGCTATTGAATCTCAATGTAGATAAGTGTAATGTTCGCCGGCCGGTGTGGCCGTGTGGTTCTAAGGGCTTGAGTCTGGAACAGCGTCACGGCTACGGTCGCAGGTTTTAATCGTGTCTCGGGCATGGATGTGTGCGATGTCCTTAGGTTAGTTAGGTTTAAGTAGCTTTAAGTTCTAGGGGACTGATGACCACAGATGTTAAGTCCCATAGTGTTCAGAGCCATTTGAACCATTTTTAGTGTAATGTGCTACCAATACATAGAAAGAAAGATCCATTATCATTTAGCTACAATATAGCAGGTCAGAAACCGGAAGCAGTTAATTCGATAAATTATCTGGGAGTACGCAGTAGGAGTGATTTAAAATGGAATGATCATATAAAGTTGATCGTCGGTAAAGCAGATGCCAGACTGAGATTCATTGGAGGAATCCTAAGGAAATGCAATCCGAAAACAAAGGAAGTAGGATACAGTACAGGAAATGCAATCCGAAAACAAAGGAAGTAGGATACAGTACGCTTGTTCGCCCACTGCTTGAATACTGCTCAGCAGTGTGGGATCCGCACCAGATAGTGTTGATAGAAGAGATAGAGAAGATACAACGGAGAGCAGCGCGCTTCGTTACAGGATCATTTAGTAATCGCGAAAGCGTTACGGAGAGGATAGATAAACTACAGTCGAAGACTCTGCAGAAGAGACGCTCAGTATCTCGGTACGGGCTTTTGTTGAAATTTCGAGAGGAGTCAAGCAGTATATTGCTCCCTCCTACGTATATCTCGCTAAGAGACCGAGCGATAAAATCAGAGAGGTTAGAACCCACACAATGGCATACCGACAATCTTTCTTTCCACGAACAATACGAGACTGGAACGGAAGGGAGAACCGATAGAGGTACTAAAAGTACCCTCCGCCACACACCGTCAGGTGGCTTGCGGAGTATGGATGTAGATGTAGATGTAGAATGGCACCCACTGCTGGGAAAAATGTGTCCCACTGGAAGGCGAGTATGTGCAGAAGGAACAACACAACCACCACCAAGTTTCACGGTCGCAGAGTTAGTTTTCGACCAGATAATTAAGTACTCTCTGTACTTACTGGTTTTCAGAAAACAGATTTACGTGTAGGTTGGCCTGCCAACTCTAGGCTGCTGCTCGTTTACAGAAAGGAGAGATTTCTTCCGTCGGCGCGCCACGGCCCACGAAGAGTCATCTCGGCAATGCGACCGTACAGGGGCGAGCTGAGCGGCCGAACGGCGCACACGTTGCCCCATCTGCGCGGAGGCGTCGCCGTTGGAGGCCGGCCGGCTTGTGGAGGCGACCCCGTATAAGGCCGCGGCCGCCGCGCTGGCCGCCCGCCCTCGTGACCTTGGCGGCTCACTCACACTCACCCGCCGCTCAAAGGCGGTGCTCGGCCGTTGACATGTTGATGTCCAGCAGCACCTGTCGTCCCCAGTCGTCACCATTCGTTTCTTCTTTCTTTTGTTCTAGGTTCTCGCTGGACGATTTATGTCTTCACGCTGCACTTTATTCCTTATGACACGTTGTCTGTTTTGCAAAAAAACAGACACAATGTCTGGTGGGATACTGCAATCACTGGTTATACAGTGTTACCTATAATCCGCCTTGATTGCAAAAAGTCCGCATCTCGTGGTCGTGCGGTAGCGTTCTCGTTTCCCACGCCCGGGTTCGATTCCTGGCGGGGCCAGGGATTTTCTCTGCCTCGTGATGACTAGGTGTTGTGTGGTGTCTTTAGGTTAGTCAGGTTTAAGTAGTGCTAAGTTCTAGGGGACTGATGACCATAGATGTTAAGTCCCATAGTGCTCAGAGCCATTTGAACCATTTGATTTCAAAAATGTTTATTCACATGACCGGTTTCGGTTCCTCTAGAACCATCTTCAGATGTGAAATGACAATGATACTAATTTACTATTTCACAAATGCACACCTATTTCATCCTATCCGATCAACATCAAAAATGGCTCTGAGCACTATGGGGCCCGCATCTCACGGTCGTGCGGTAGCGTTCTCGCTTCCCACGCCTGGGTTCCCGGGTTCGATTCCCGGCGGGGTCAGGGATTTTCTCTGCCTCGTGATGGCTGGGTGTTGTGTGATGTCCTTAGGTTAGTTAGGTTTAAGTAGTTCTAAGTTCTACAGGACTGATGACCATAGATGTTAAGTCTCATAGTGCTCAGAGCCATTTGAACCATTTTTGAGCACTATGGGACTCAACTTCTTAGGTCATCAGTCCCCTAGAACGTAGAACTAGTTAAACCTAACTAACCTAAGGACATCACACACATCCATGCCCGAGGCAGGATTCGAACCTGCGACCGTAGCGGTCCGATCAACATCAAATGTACCAGAACGACCTGCAATTTCGGTTACAGGAGTAACCCGTCCACACACATCAACCTTCACATGCTGCATCACATTAAACTGTTTTTTACTTTTTTTTCCTTTATTGGATTTAGATTTCCCCCCTGAGCGGGGCGGACTGGCAGCAGCTTAGTACGCTGCTCTTCAGCCTACAGAATTTTCAAAAACATGCGAAGATCTAAACAATAAAAGCATGCGATAAAACGGTGACGTAAATTGTAAAACGGCAAAAATTGCGGAAAGTTAAAACATAAACAAATGGTGGGCCATGATAATAAAATACACAGGAAGCAGACAGGGAAAACAGCAGACAGAAAATTAAAAAAATACGACGACAGTCTGGTTTCTGTTCGCAAAAGATATAAAAAATACACCTAGCGACAGTATGATGTCCGTTCGCAACACTTCAAATGGTTTAAATGGCTCTGAGCACTTTGGGACTTATCTTCTAAGGTCATTAATCCCCTAGAACTTAGAACTACTTAAACCTAACTAACCTAAGGACATGACACACATCCATGCCCAAGGCAGGATTCGAACCTGCGGTCGTAGCGGTGTCGCGGTTCCAGACTGTAGCGCAACACTTCGGAAAAGTTTAAATTGGTTGGCAGTCTGCACGTCATTTATATTAATTATAAACTCTTACCGACAAGTGGCGTCTTGTACATTTGTTACATTACATATGCACATACTCTATGAAGTAGATTTTTCTAATTTGCTTTTATCTATAAAAATACTTACGAGGGGACCTTCTTCGAGGTGCATCGAGTTATGAGGTCCCACTTCGCCTGGTTTATAGTGTGCGTAGGGACCTATCACGTCGTAAAATTGTACGTGCCAATACGAACACGTTTTTGAAATATTACCTGTTAAAGTTTGGGCAGTTCTTTATATACAGAAAAGTTTCACTATTGGGCAAGTGAGCGAGTAACCGAGTCACCTTATTTATGTCATTTCATTGTAGCCATTTTAGTTACTGCTTTTGTGGAATAAAAAAAGTGGTTAGCACGCGGGATTGCTACACGTAAAAAACAAAAAAAGAAAGTGGCAAGCGATCTAGACTCCCGTCCGGGAGACCGTGGTTCGAGACCCGTCTATGCTACTTTTGTTTCCTTCTTTTTAAAATGCCTGTTTTAATTTACAATTAATCAAGAACATTCCGCAAGGAATTGATTAAAAAGAATTACAAGCCTCTATAAATCAGAATTACAAATTGAATGTCGCATTTTGTTGCAATCTTTTGCGTTTTTTTAAATTTTAACAGGAAATTAACCGTAATGTAATTTCTGGAAATATTTTATTATTGTTCAATTTGTTTTCGTTGTATTTTTAATTTTGTTCCGTTGAGGTAAGGAATATTAAAAAAAAGAATGAGGGATTAAAATATGTCCCATTTAATGGAAAGTTAATCGATATTTCCTTTATTTTGAAGAGTGCATTCCGACGGATGATACTTGTTACAAAAACAATCAAAACATTTGTTCTTTCGAAGCCACGAACATTGTACGAATTTCACATTCATTTTCGTCGCAGTCGCATCTGTATTTTCTCAAGTCCGCAGGAAACGCCACTGCATTGACGTTATGGAATACTTCTTTTTGCAATGGATCTAGCGTCGCGAAAACAAAAGTTGCATTGACGGGTCTCGAACGAGGGTCGCCTAGACGGGAGTCTAGCTCGCTTTCCACTCGGCTATTCGCTCACTTGCACACTAATGAAACTTTTCTGTATATAAAGGTCTGCCCAAACTTTAACAGGAAATACTTGCAATATTTCAAAAATGAGGTCGCATTGGCACCTACAATTTTAGGGTGTAATAGGTGTCTACCCACTCTATAAGCAGACGAAGTGGGAGCTCATAATTCGACGCACCTCCCAGAAGGTTCCTCGTTAGTCAAAATCTATAGTTGTCAAGGTTAAAACCTGTACTTATCAAAATTAAAATACACTACAAAATTATCTTTTTTGTACGATCGAAAACAAAGGGCGATTTCTATATCCATGGCGGTAGTTTAGACTTGTTTTCCTCCATGGTCTGATTCCGTGGTTCCCGCTATTTCGGTGTTGTGCCGCGATCCGTTCAGTCGTCTCATGTCCATCGCCGTGGGTAAGAGGGCCGTGCAAGAGGGCCCCGACAACGACGATAAGCGCTGCACGCGTCTTCCAGCTGTTTCACCGTGCACCATCTCACATCCTCAGGCTTGGACGTCCGTACGCAACAGTGATCATTTCAGTAAGTCGTCATAAATACTATAATAGGCCTTATGATTGAACTCGCTTTGCTTGTTGAGGACTAAATCCGGGTATTTCTTTTTGTGGGTGCATATTTCAACTTCAGATTTTAACTAAGTATTTCTAGAGATAAAAGCAAATTAGAAAAATCTACTTAATACGAAATGTGCACATCTGATGTAACAAATATACCAGACGCCACCTGTCGGAAAGTGTTTTATAATTAATATAAATGATGTGCATTCTGCCAACCAATTTAATGTGAATTAGGTTGCTGTGTGTGGATGGGTAACCGAAATAACAGGGTCATTTGATGTTGATCGGGTAGGATGAAATAGGTTGGCATTTGTGACATAGTTAATTAGTATCATTGTCATTTCAAGTCTGAAGATGGTTCTATAGGAACCGAAACCGCTCTTGTGAATAAACATTTTTGCAATAAAGACAGATTATAAGTAACATTACACGTTGCGTGTGTCAAGAAACTTTTAAAACTACAACTGATAATTCACAAAGGTGCTATAACCACTCCGTTAATAAGACTCATCCAATAGTTGCTTTCTTTACGGTTTGGTATGGACGAAAATGTTTTCATTTCTTCTGAAGTTAACAGAGATTCGCGTGTCGAAGCTAACTATGTGTTCCAGGTGATTCCGGTACACTTGGCCTCCTCTGGCAGTTATCGGAAACACATGATGCGTACAGTAAACAAGCACAGTGGTGGCTAAAGAAAGCGCATCGCACTTTGAATGATTTCAAGACAGTTGTGCATATACTGTGAAGTGGTTCGTTGTGTCCTCGCGAAATATACCATAAAAACTCTCAATAAGCCAACTGAAATATTATTGTGGTCGGGTAATAGAGCGCGTAGTCGAACGTGTCTGTATTTGATTAAGGTGATGATGCTCATGATGATGATGGGGAACAATAACAGGGAGAAGAGAGAACGAGGCAAGAGAGAGTGAATCCAACTTCGTAGCATAACCTCTCGTACTCAGTATCATCAGCCACTAAAGGTATCGCTTTGTTGGTATGGCCATTCCTTGCTGTTTCTAACCAACTGTAGCACTATATTGTAAGAGCTCCATTCATTCAACTGATTACACATAGCGCTGCGGATCCTCTGGGCCTGCCTCTTGAATTTCTTGGTTAGATTGTAGTTTTAATACCAATCAATTAGCTTCTCTTTCCTCTATGATATTACCTACAACCGCTCTTCTTTTGGTACATGATCATTTCCCTACAATCTATAATATTTTTGTGACTCTCTTCCATACCTACATTTTTGCCGCCTCTGTTGTTTTCTTTTCGTGCTTCTCAACAACTGAAGCTTAAAACTTTATTGATGTCGTCCCTCCATACGCACAATCGAGTCCAGATGCCAAAGCAGAGTAGTCAGTGAAGAATAACACTTAGTTCTGAAGCATCCTCTCTCTGTCCAGTTCCTCTTCAACCCTCTGACCATCTCCTCGTCCCCTTCTCTCGAACCATTCTCTCTGCTCCTCTCTGTATGCACCTCCTCCTCTACCTCTGTGCATCTGCTCCTCCACCATCTGTCAACCTTGCCCTGCACCTATCTCTGGCCATTTCATCCTCCTCCTTTCTTTCTCTATGACTGTCTCATCCTCCACCATTTCTCTGCCCCTCCATTTCCTCCTCCTCGTCTCTCTGTGTCCATCTCCCCTGTCTCTCTCCTCTCTCCACCACCTCCTCCCCCTATCTTACTCTCACCATTCTCTCCATCTCCTTCTGCCGCCTCTCTCCTTATCCATCTCATTCTGCTGCCTCTCCTTATCCATCTCCTTCTCCCCTTTTCTGTTCCTCCTGTCTTTCCACTCTCCTCTGTCCACCTTCTGCTGCCTTCCTCGGACATTTTATCCCATCCTGCACTCCTCTCTCCCTATCCATAACTTCCTGTCCCCTCTCCCTGTCCGTCTGTGTCTCTGTCTTCCTCCAGCTGTGCCCATATACAACCAGGTTGATAAAGCAGGCTGACACTACTCACAACGTCCTATAGTGCAGGACAGCCTATACACCAGGGGTCTGAAAACCGTTTTATGCCCCAGACATATAGGCTGTTATGTAAAAGAGGTTGATAAGGCACACTGGTACTACTTCTATGCAACTCGACTTTCTTGTATGACAGCCTATACATCAAGAAGTGAAAAAAATACGGTTTCTATCCATGTCTCCACGCCTATGGGCCTAGGACATTCTAACCCCCTAGTGCTGATACATGAAGTGTGCTGTTTGTGTTCCAGATTTGGTGCAAATCGATCCAGGGATCTGGGAGGGTATCCTGGACATACATTCATACATACATACATATAGTCTACTTTCTTTATATACAGACAGATAAAGTGATTATTTTACAATAAATTAATTGTATTTCTGGAGGTTTCTTGGGTTTTTCTCTGAATGTCCATCTTTTCAGAGATGGTTGCCGGACTCGGATGTTGAGTACAGAATGTCAAATCAAACACCTTTTATCCATCTAATTTCCATTTTATTGGGCTATCAGTTTCGGAGAGCTATTACGCCATCTTCAGTCGGCAGATGATGCTTGAAGTAATCGCTGTATCAAGCAAAAATGTACAGATACCAGTCTTTGAATGCTGGCCCCTATTTTGACCAGAACCTAAGTTGGACTCATTCTACACGTTGGTCAGGGGGGCCTGAAGATGGGGTAATAAGTCATCGAAACTGGTAGTCCTCTAAAATAACAGCTTGGAAATTAAACGACTGAATTATGTTTGATTTGACATTCTGTCTTTGGTTATTGGATTCTTCTTTTAAGATTCATGAGGGTTCTGTTATCACCAGCCCTGAACTAGTCAAAAAGTGTAACCTGTGTACTCACTTTTTCTGTCTTAATCGCTCTTCCCTATCTCTCATCTTGTCATATAGGATCCACTGTTTTTACTATTTATTGCTGCAGTGAGCAATTGACTTAAGGGAAGTGAAGTAGTCCTTGAATTATTGCTTGTTGACTCTTTTCTTTTAGAAAGGAAGGTTAGAGTTAAACATCTTGTCAACGACAAATCAGTACATAGCTTGTTTTAAGTGATTTACGGAAATAATGACAACTTAAATCTGTAAGGCCAGATGAGGTTTGAACAACCATCCTGCTGAATGGAAAGACAGTGTCTTATTGCTATGCCAGGTTGCTCGGTTAGTCTTTCAATATGGTTAACTTGGTGTTGCTAGTTTTATAGATAACCTCAGCTGAGTTCAATGCTCATATTTCACTTCTGGAAAGATTAAAATACATCCGTTATAAATAATGTGTATAAAATTTCTCAAGTTCTTCATTGTCATGCTTCAGTCAAGATTAAATTAAACTCAACAATATTTCAATGTGGTGGCTGATTTGTTTAGCATAATCCTAAGATGCTACAAACCAGGTTTTAAATTGTAAGACATTTCCGGGAGCAGATGTCGACTCTGACCACAATCTGTTGGTTATGAACTATAGATTAAAACTGAAGAAACTGCAAAAAGGTGGGAATTTAAGGAGATGGGACCTGGATAAACTGACTAAACCAGAGGTTGTACAGAGTTTCAGGGAGAGCATAAGGGAACAATTTACAAGAATGGGGGCAAGAAATAAAGTAGAAGAAGAATGGGTAGCTTTGAGGGATGAAGTAGTGAAGGCAGCAGAGGATCAAGTAGGTAAAAAGACGAGGGCTAGTGGAAATCCTTGAGTGACAGAAGAAATATTAAATTTAATTGACGAAAGGAGAAAATATAAAAATGAAGTAAACGAAGGAGGCAAAAAGGAATACAAACGTCTAAAAAATGAGATCGACAGGAAGTGCAAAATAGCTAAACAGGCATCGCTAGAGGTCAAATGTAAGGATGTAGAGGCTTATCTCACTTGGGGTAAGATAGATACTGCCTACAGGAAAATTAAAGAGACCTTTGGAGAAAAGAGAACCACTTGCATGAATATCATGAAAAGAGCTCAGATGGAAACTCAGTTCTAAGCAAAGAAGGGAAAGCCGAAAGGAGAAAAGAATATATAGAGGGTCTATACAGGGGCGATGTTCATGAGGACAATATTATGGAAATGGAAGAGGATGTAGATGAAGATGAAATGGGAGATATGATAACTGCGTGAAGAGTGACAGAGCACTGAAACACCTAAGTCGAAACAATGCCCCAAGGGTAGAGAATATTCCATTAGAACTACTGACAGCCTTGGGAGAACCAGTCCTGACAAAACTCTACCATCTGGTGAGCAAAATGTATGAGACAGGCGAAATACCCTCAGACTGCAAGAAAAATATAATAATTCCAATCCCAAAGAAAGAAGGCGTTGACAGATGTGAAAATTACCGAACTATCAGTTTAATAAGTCAGGGCTGCAAAATACTAACGCAAATTCTTTACAGACGAATGTAAAAACTGGAAGAAGCCGCCCTTGGGGAAGATCAGTTTGGATTCCGTAGAAATGTTGGAACACGTGAGGCAATACTGACCCTACGACTTATTTTAGAAGCTAGATTAAGAAATGGCAAACCTACGTTTCTAGCATTTGTAGACTTAGAGAAAGCTTTTGACAAAGTTGGCTGGAATACTCTCTTTCAAATTCTGAAGGTGGCAGGGGTAAAATACAGGGAGCGAAAGGTTATTTACAATTTGTACAGAAGCCAGATGGCAGTTAAAGGAATCGAGGGGCATGAAAGGGAAGCAGAGGTTGGGAAGGGAGTGAGACAGGGTTGTAGTCTCTCCCCGATGTTGTTCAATCTGTATATTGAGCAAGCAACAAAGGAAACAAAAGAAAAATTTGGAGTAGGTACGAAAATTCATGGAGAAGAAATAAAAACTTTGAGGTTCGCCGATGACATTGTAATTCTGTCAGAGACAGCAAAGGACTTGGAAGAGCAGTTGAACGGAGTGGACAGTGTCTTGAAAGGAGGATATGAGATGAACATCAACAAAAGCAAAGCGAGGTTAATGGAATGTAGTAGTATAATTCGGGTGTTGCTCAGGGAATTGGATTAGGAAATGAGACGAAGTAGTAAAGGAGTTTTGCTATTTGGGGAGCAAAATAACTGATGATGGTCGAAGTAGAGAGGATATAAAATGTAGACTGGCAATGCTAAGGAAAGCGTTTCTGAAGAAGAGAAATTTGTTAACATCGAATATAGACTTAAATGTCAGGAAGTCGTTTCTGAAAGTATTTGTATGGAGTGTAGTCATGTATGGAAGTGAAACGTGGACGATAAATAGTTTAGACAATAAGAGAATGGAAGTTTCCGAAATGTGGTGCTACAGAAGGACGCTGAAGATTAGGTGGGTAGATTACATAACTAATGAGGTGGTACTGAATAAGACTAGGGAGAAGAGTGTGTGGCACAAACTGACTAGAAGAAGGGATCGGTTGGTAGGACATGTTCTGAGGCATCAAGGGATCACAAATTTATTATTGGAGGGCAGCGTGGAGGGTATAAATCGTAGAGGGAGACCAAGAGATGAATACACTAAGCAGGCTCAGAGGGATGTAGGCTGCAGTAGTTACTGGGAGATGAAGAAGCTTGCACAGGATAGAGTAGCGTGGAGAGGTGCCTCAAACCAGTCTCAGGACTGAAGACCACAACAACAAGAACAACAACAACAACAACGATTGTTAAATGAAAATCACTAGGGATGGCTCCAAGTAAAAAAAATGGTTCAAATGGCTCTGAGCACTATGAGATTTAACATCTGAGGTCATCAGCCCCCTAGAACGTAGAGCTAATTAAACCTAACTAACCTAAGGATATCAGACACATCCATGCCCGAGGCAGGATTCGAACGTGCGACCGTAGCGGTCGCGCGGTTCCGGACTGAAGCGCCTAGAACTGCTCTGCCACGTGGCTCCAAGTAAACATGGAAGTATGGATAAAAGTGTGGGTACCATATCTCATACGGACAGTTAATGAAGGGAAAGGTCCGACTATGAAACAAAACAAGCGGTTACTACAACAACCGGTTTATTGCCAAAAGACATCTAAAACATGATTTACCCATTGAATCAAGAACGATTTAGTAGGTGGATAAGGGATTACAACCTTCACGTGGATCAGTGGATACATAAAACTACAACATGAAACTGTCACAAACACAGCCAACAACTGAGGAAAAGGTTAGTGATTTAAATTAAGTAAAGTGTTAGTTAGGTTTAATTAGTTCTAATTTCTAGGCGACTGATGACTTCAGAAGTTATGTCGTACAGTGCTCAGAGCCATTTGAACCATTTAATTAAGTAAACATCCGAAACTAGGAACATATTTTTAGAAAAGGGCGATTTCGAAGTCTAAAGTGTCATCTTCAGGTGCCACCAAGAGGAGAAGCTGCTAGCGTACAAAAACTAAGGGACTGACACACCAAAGTGAAAGATAAAACTGTGAAAAGTGGTGTACTCACATATTGTGGAAACATAAGTGTGTGGAGGTTTGGGAGTCAGCTCTGAGGGGTCACACCCACGTCAAACAAACATACTGGCCTCGCACAAACACACTAACATAGTGGGAGGGAGCTGGATCTGGACAAAAATGATTCCATAATAAATGAATAAATAAGTAACTGCATTCCTGTGTAGGACCAGCAGCCGTGGCTCCCACCATGACAGCACGACACGAAGGTGACCAGCGTAGCCCAGCCAGGAAGTCAGCTGACCATAGGGGCGGAAGCGAGGGAGGTGGGGAACCGAAACAGATAGCCAAAAAAAGTACGGGAAACAAGGGCTTACTGGGTCATCCGCTTACATGTGTGTAGCTCATAAGACAGATACAAAATAGGACTACAAATAGAAGAATAAATATAATTGCATGTAAATATGAATGTTCGCCATGAATGCCTAAAAGATACAGAGAAACAGGATAAAAAGTAAAAATACAACAGAGGGTTTGGATTGTGTACAAAAGCAAATAAAAAAACTGAGGAGTGAGAGAATGACAGGTAGCTGTAGTTCTCTTTTGTGTCGATATTGTGAACCACACTTAAAGTATATGAACCAGTCAGTACCTGTTCCACAGGCTCCTAAATCAGTCACTTATGCCTCTGCGACCAGCTGCATTTCTGACAGAGTCGCATTAGTTACTTCCACGTCATGCTGTGAAGGCGAGTGCCATGGTTGCTGGTCCTGTGCATGAAAACAGTTATTTATTATCAAGTTAATTTTAGTCCAGATCGCTCCATTTACGTTAGAGTCTTTGTTACAGTCCTATGGATTTGTTTGATGTGGGTGTGGACCCTTAGGACTACAGCACATTTATGTTTCTGTAATTATGTGAGTACTCCACTTTTCATGGCCTTTTCTTTCATTTTGGTATGTCAGCTCCTTAGTACCTGTATGCTAGTAGGTGCTTCCCCGGTTCACAATTGATTGCGTCTGAAGATGAAGATTTGGGCTTCAAAACCAGCCGTGCAGTAAATAAGAAATTACTGGATTTTTTATTGTATAAAGATTTAAAGAAGGGTGCCGGAAAAGCATGAGCGAACACCAATGGTCTTGCCTAAATGCATGATAGGTAAGACATGCTGACTGTGAAAATCAGCTTCACAAATTAAAACTCTGATGCAAGTTAACTGACTTCACACACACTTCGTCTCTGCGGCTCAATGACGCTGCGTGTTTGCCACTGTTAAGCTGTCTGAATGTAGAAGGCAGTTGCAATAGTGGTTGAATATTCTAAGTTTAGCTCGACCTCTATTAACTGCTTTCAGCCAGCTCTCTGAAATGACATGAAGCAACTGTCAGCCTTAATCTCTTTGCAGTAAGCATGTTCTACGGGCGACTTACGGCAAAGCGCTCTGTTCGATCTCCTTGCAGCGAGCGTGTTCTTGATCTCAACCTAAGGCGAAGTGCCCTCTAACTTTATTCTACGAAACTTAGCTGGTTCTGCCAGCATTGGGTCTGCTGAGCAAGTGCAGCAGATCTTGCAAATTCTGATCAATGATAATTTTATAAAAAAGTTTAATAATTCCTTACTCTTGCAGATTTTGTCCTGTTTATGGTAACCAATAAGGCAGAAAATCTCCCCTACTACGTGACAGATTTTCAGTCTCAGCCAGCTAAAAGATCTCCATGTATGCAGTCATGGGAACTTGCCCCTACTATCGAAATAATTACTGTAAGCCGAAGTGTGAACCCCTTACTACGATGTGAACAAACATTCGAACAGACCAGACCAGGGTTTGGTGGCTGCTCTTATGCTATGAGTATTGTTTTCTCGTGGCCTTGAGATTCGTATGTTAGCTACAGAACGATTCCTTTTCACTTCTCACACAAAGCAGTTTTTATAGCGTGCCACAAGGCAACCTCGATGCTCCTGCTGGGCAGACATTTACTTTATTCTGCTGCCTTTTACTTGTACAGAGAATAACTGTCACTACCAAACATCTTTATGACCTTTACATTCCCCTAGGTTAACTTCCGTTTTGTGTGCCAGCCAAAAGTCACCAAGGCTGCCAAAATAACAAGGATTCCTTGCCCTATCGAGAGGAAAGGAGATGTAGAAGTAAATTATCAATGCAGTCATGGACAGTAATAATTTTGCTTGCAGTTTTCATGCAGTCTTAGTGATTTAATTGGCTCACTATTGGCATTGTCATACTAAATTACATAACACGTTACAGGACAGTTTGGGTATAAACTACCATGTAACATTATGTAGATTAGTTCTTAATTTTTCCATTGCTGTGATTTAGACAAGGTTAAATGAAATGTTGGGTTAAAAATATACTTAGTTAGGTGTGTTTTATTTATTATTTTTCGAATATGTGATCTTGTCACCTGATTCAGTGTAATTAATGGTGGATGTAAGAACAAAATTTAGTACTGGGATTATGTAATCATTGAACTGTCTTTTATAGTTACAAGTGTATTAGTAATTTCTGTGAATAATTTTTTGCCAGTTCCTCGATTATTTCGTTCAAATGGTTCAAATGGCTCTGAGCACTATGCGACTTAACATCCGTGGTCAACAGTCGCCTAGAACTTAGAACTACTTAAACCTAACTAACCTAAGGACATCACACACATCCATGCCCGAGGCAGGATTCGAACCTGCGACCGTAGCAGTCGCACGGTTCCGGACTGAGCGCCTAGAACCGCGAGACCACCGCGGCCGGCGATTATTTCGTCACACATTTCCTCTGAAGTTTCAAGAAAAAATTTTTCGGCCTTAGAAGTCTAGACTCTACACACTGCTAATATCACATGGTATGTGTCCTAGCTGCTATAATACCTTTACTTTGTAAACTCACTTGTTTTAGCATTCATGCTTGGATTAGGTTGCTAGCGAGTATCAGAACATTTATTACGCTTTAATTTTGTCCATTGCTCTCAGTGTTGCTGGCATATGTGTATTATTTTCTTAAAAATGAAAACAAACAAATTTTTATTCCAAACGTAATGCATTTTGAACCCTGGCGGCTCATCTACAGGTCCTTCAGTTTAGGCTGCTATTAGCGTTGTTATGAGTATGTAGTTATATTACAATATGACATTGTAACTACATCCTTTATAGAAAGAAGACAAAACCAAAAAAATTACTTAATGCCCCAGCAGTGGTTACGTGATTTTTAACATAAGTTCAAAAATGTTTCAAATGGCTCTGAGCACTACGCGACTTAACATCTGTGGTCATCAGTCGCCTAGAACCTAGAACTAATTAAACCTAACTAACCTAAGGACATCACACACATCCATGCCCGAGGTAGGATTCGAACCTGCGACCGTAGCAGTCGCGCGGTTCCGGACTGAGCGCCTAGAACCGCGAGACCACCGCGGCCGGCTTTTAACATAAGTAGACATATTTATGTACATCTACACGTTTTTAGTCGAACACTGCATTTGTGAATAACATTAGAACAAGTAAAAGAATGTCCAAATGCAAATGTGTTGCATTTCCACACATAAGGGGGTGTTGCTATTTCTCAGATGATGCAGAGATGTTACCAAAACTTACGGACGAAAGTAACCTTTGTGTGATGTCACTGCCAAGTAAAATAGCTCAAAGAAACTTGAACGATAAGTAGAAGAAACCACTACAATGTAGCACAGAATGCAAGTGAGAGAAAAACAGCCCACAATTGCAGTAAATTCTGTTTATTTTAATCCTTGACCATGGTTTCTGCTATAAAAATACAGCCTTCTTCAGAAGTCCTAAAAAAATGATCGAAATAACATCTAGATCAGTGATACAATCTACACATAAACTTCAAACTTAGGTAAGTGATAACATATTACTTACAAACACACTAGTAAATGAAAAATGTCTTAGCCCAGCGACTGCGTCCAGACCAATAAAATAACTTCAATAGACATAAGCCTGTTTGGAACATGAGTAAACTTACATATGGAAACGTATGTCCCCCGCCACTATCTCTGTTATACTGGGCGCACTGTCGTCGAATGTGGTGCATCCCGCGCACCATTGATGGCGCTCACCACAGTGAGCTACGTTGCACCGTTTATCTGGCAACTAGTCAGTATGTATGACAATAAATTAATAACAAGCCTACGTGTGCAAATGAGGAACCATACACTATTAATACGAATGTCGAACAGATAAAATATTGTTGCATACGATCATAAGAGTGGTAGAACGTTAACAATTTGATATAACAAAGTTTGTTGTATGACTATTTGATGCGTAATTCAGAAACGAGACTATCACATGCAAATATAACTTCACCTTACATTATACGCTCTAATGCCTTATAGGGCTAATTATACCAGCCCACCGTAGTCGTACTTAAACACAAAATGTCGCTGCCATGGTGAAA
The DNA here is from genome assembly GCF_023897955.1 of Schistocerca gregaria. Taxonomy (NCBI): domain Eukaryota; kingdom Metazoa; phylum Arthropoda; class Insecta; order Orthoptera; family Acrididae; genus Schistocerca; species Schistocerca gregaria. The sequence continues at coordinate 435,450,551 of NC_064921.1, forward strand.
ATAATGAAATACACGAGGAGACGAAAGGAAATGACACATTTAGTCAAAGACAATAATTACACTGAAGTCATTGCGATTCATAATAGTCCCCTGGACATTGCAGAAGCGGGACATGGTCCTTAATAGTGTGCCATCACAACGGGCGCCAGTGCATGCTCTGTGATGTGCTCCCCTACTGGTTAGAAAGTTGGTAACGAGTTCTTGAGGTAGGTCGTTTCATTTCTCCACCTGCGTCACTGACAACTTCTGGTTTATCGCTGGTGCATGTGGTTCCGTTGCAGCGCGTCTCCCGGACATATCGGAAATGACCTCGATGGGACTTACGTCAGGCGAACGGACAGGCCAGTCTGTTCACCGAATATCCTCTCGTCCCAAGAGCTTCTCTGCCCATGCTACACGTTGTGATCGCGCATTGTCATCAGTAAAAATAAAGTTAGAGCCGAATGCATCCCAAAAAAGCACACGTGGGGAGGAGTACAGCGTCACAGTACCGTTGGCCAGTGACTGTACGGTGTTCAAAGATTTGCAGCTCAGTAGGACGATGCAACATTATGCCTCTGCGTTCCATAAATCCTGGACTGCCAAAACTATCATGTTAGACAATATTCATCGGTTCATTACGTTTTCCCACCTCTCACCATACGATGATTATGGAGCATATACTGTACTCGAGCATTATGAATCACCTTGAAGAAAATGACTTAATGGTACATAACCAACACGGTTTCAGAAAATATAGTTCTTGTGCAACACAGCTAGCTCTTTATTCCCATGAGTGCTGTCGACAAGGGATCTCAGGTCGATTCCATTTTCCTAGAATTCCAGAAGGCTTTTGATACCGTTCCTCGCAAGCCACTATTAATCAAATTGCGTGCATATGGAGTATCGTCTCAGTTGTGTGACTGGATTCGTGATTTCCTCTCGGAGAGCTCACAGTTCGTAGTGATAGACGGTAAATCGTCGAGTAGAACAGAAGTGATATTTGGCGTTCCGAAAGGTAGTGTCATAGGCCCTCTGCTGTTCCTATTTATAGAAATGATCTAGGTGGTAATTTGAGCAGCCCCCTTAGATTGTTTGCAGATGACGCTGTAATTTACCGTCTAGTAAAATCATCAGACAGTCAATTTCAATTACAAAATGATCTAGAGAGAATTTCTTTATGGTGCCAAAAGTGGAAATTGGAACTAGAGGTCATCCACTTGGGTACTAAAAGAAGTCCGATGAATGTTGGGCATACTATAAATCCCGCAAATATAACGGCTGTCAATTCGACTAAATGCCTAGAAACTACAATTACGAGCAACTTAAAGTGGAAAGACCACATAGATAATATTGTGGGGAAGGCGAAACAAAGACTGCGCTTTGTTGGCATAACACTTAGATGATGCGCCAAACCCACTAAAGAGACAGCCTAAATTACAACTGTCCGTCCTCTGCAGGAATATTGCTGCCCGGTGTGGAATCCTTACCAGGTAGGATTGACGGAGGACAAAGAAAAATTGAAGAGAAGGGCAGCTCGTTTCGTGTTATCGCGCAACAGGGGTAAGAGTGTCACTGATACGATACGCGAGCTGGGGTAGCAGTGACTAAAAGAAAGGCGGTATTGTTTGCGGTGAGATCTGTTTACGAAATTTCAATCACCAACTTTCTCTTCCGAATGCGAAAATATTTTGTTGCCACCCACCTACGCAGGGAGAAATGATCATCATAATAAAATAAGAGAAATCAGAGCTCTAACGGAAAGATTTAGGTGTTGCTTTTCCCCACGCGAAAGTGGTTCGATGAACCCTCTGCCAGGCACTTAAGTGTGAATTTCAGGGTAATCATGTAGATGTAGAGGGTACGTCCAGCAACGCCAAAAAATGGTGGTTTTATTCGTCCAAGTGTTATGGTGCGGGGAGCCATAATGTTGCACCGGCCTACTGACCTTCACATCTTCGAACACGGTTCAGTCATCGGTCAACGTTATTGTGACACTTCTACACGCGTGTCTTTTCAGGGGTGCGTTCGGCCCTGACTTCATTTTTGTGGATGACAATGCGCGACCGCATCGAACAACGCAGGTGGAGCAGCTCTTTGAACGAGAGGATATTCGGTTAATGACTGGCCTGCCCGTTCTCCCGTTGGGAGCACGTTGCAGAAGTTGCAGTGCCGATCCTAGTGACTACACACCCTATCAAGAACCATGTCCCGCCGTTTGTAATGTCCATGGAACATCATGAATCGCCGCGTTCTCAGTGGTATTATTGTCTTTGAATATAAATGTCAAGTCTGTTCGTCTCATTGCGTATTTCATTCACTTACTTTCTGTAACACATTGTAGCAGTTCTTTTTATGTGTGGACGAAGTTTCATCCACTCGTGGTGGTTGGTAGCGATACATCATCCGAATGTTAATTTCGTCTTTAAGTTTTGCCTACCAATATATTATTTATACATAGACTTCATTGCAAAACGATTTTTTGTGCCTATATCAGATTTCACCTTACGTTATAAAATGGTTGCAACAATTAAATTATTTTTTTAGTACTTATTGAAACTTCTGAAAAAATTTGTGGCTGTTAGACGCTTTTCATTTATCTTGTTTTCAGATAATTTTTCTCTGTGTAACTGTATTTCTAAAATACGGTTGCCATGTGAGGTTTTATCGAGGTCTTTGAGCCTAAACGCACCAGTGTGCTCTTTGTAGCGTGTGTGGAACTTCTTCCTGCTTTGCCTATGTAGAACGCATGGCAACTGTTCTCTGTAGTTGGTATATTTCACTGTGTTCTCTTATGGTGGTGTTGATGTTTGTTGAGTGTGTCAAGTGCTGGACACATTTTACGCTTCTGGAGAAAGGCACAAGTTAGTAATTTTTTGTGATGACAAGTCTAAACATGGAATGTTTGGGAAAATTCAGATTGTATCAGTTATTTTTCGTGTAGCTTTTCTGTTTTCTATATTTTGTTGGACAAGTTGTCAACTGATTTTACTGAGTACCAATTTTTCGTTACAATTGATCTGATAGCATTTATTTCTTGTGTTATTGCATTCGGTTTTAAAGATAATGTCTGTGCTCTGTTTAACATTGACATAAAGGAGCATACAGTATTTACATTATGTCTACTACGATAAAAGGTGCTGTCCAGGTTTTACTGCGAAGTTTACGTCTTCATCGCCGTGTGTGTTGTAAGTAATATAGTCACATTTCGTTGCTAATCATCTCTAATAGTCAGTAAGGTAAGCCGCGTGTTATTTAACATAAAGACGTCTAATTTCACCACTGAGAGTCAGAGCCTTCCAAGTACATTCACTATCATAAATAAAATACACACATAAAAAAATTGCATAACCCCCGTTCCCAGAACTCCTGAAGATAGACGTCGACTGTGGATATTGTATCACAGACCGTCTCTTTGACTATTCAGAGTTGTCACTAAACCCGTCCAAAGAGGTAAACAACCATGCATGAGCAGCGCCTGTTTAGACGGAGGGGGTCCGAAAGCCGATCAATTCCAGTCATTCCATCAGGAAGGAGGTACACGGCTCGTGTTGTCTGTAGTTCAACCATGCCTAGACGGTCAGTGCCGAGGTTCGATGGCGTCTGCATTGTTGCTTTGTGCCAGGAAGGGCTCTCAACAAGGGAAGTATCCAGGCGTCTCAGAGTGAACCAAAGCGATGTTGTTCGGACATGGACGAGATATAGAGAGACAGGAACTGTCGATGACATCTCTCGCTCAGCCCACCCAAGGGCTACTACTGCAGAGGATGACCGCTACCTACGGATTATGTCTCGGGGAAATCCTGACAGCAACGTCACCATGTTGAATAATGCTTTTCGTGCAGCCACAGGACGACGCGTTACGACCCAAACTGAGCGTAATAGACTGCATGATGCGCAACGCCACTCCCGACGTCCATGGCGAGGTCCATATTTACAACCACGACACCATGCAGCGCGGTACAGATGGACCCAACAACATGCCGAATGGATCACTCAGGATTTGCATCACGTTCTCTTCACCGATGTGTGTTGTGTATGCCTTCAACCAGACAATCGTCGGAGACGTGTTTGGAGGCAACCATGTCAGTTTGAACGCCTTAGACGCACTGTAGAGCGAGTGCAGCAATGTGAAGGTTCCTTGCTGTTTTGGGGTGGCATTATGTCGCTGTTGGTCATGGATGGCGCCGTATCGGCTGTACGATACGTGAATGCCATGCTCCGACCGATTGTGCAACCACATCGGCAGCGTATTGACGAACCATTAGTCTTCATGGACGACATTTCGCGCCCCCATCGTGCACATATTGTAAATGGCCTCCTTCAGGATAACGATATCGCTCGATTAGAGTGCCCAGCATGTTCTCCAGACAAGAACCCTATCGCACACGAATGGGATGGATTGTAAAGGGCTGTTTATGGACGACGTGACCCACCAACCACTCAGAGGGATCTACGTCGAATTGCCGTTGAGGAGTGGGACAATCTGGACCAACAGTACCTTGATGAATCTGTGGATAATATGCCACGACGAATACAGGCATGCATCAATGCAAGAAGACGTGCTACTAGATATTAGAGGTACCGGTGTGTACAGCAATGTGGACCACCACCTCTGAAGGTCTCGCCGTATGGTGGTACAACATAAAATGTGTGGTTCTCATGAGCAATAAAAAGGGCGGAAATGATGTTTATGTTGATCTCTATTCCAATTTTCTGTACAGGTTCCGGGACTCTCGGGACCGAAGTGATGCAAAACTTTTTTGATCTTTGTATAAGAGGGAACTGAAGACTTGTTTCTTAATCCAGATGTTTAGAAAGAGTTTCGCTGTTTTGTTCCAGAAAATGTGGGGAGCATCTAGAAAGTAAAGGTACGAATTGCAGGGAATCTTTCTGGCATTATCTGTTTTTGTAATGTCCCAGTGTATGTTTAGGGCCAACCTACACTTCTGCCCATAATCACCATTGATTTCTATAGTTCTGTGAGCCTTTGTAGAAGCTTCTGTATACGGAAATTGCAGAAATTTCAAGCCCTTACTCTGAAATTATTTATTGACTTGGAAACCCAATGTTGAATGCGAAAGACTTTTTTTGAAAGTATTGTAGCGACCTAGGTGCCACGCTCTAACTAGAGTTAGGCGTCCAGGTGCGCCATTCATATTATGGGTATGAAAATCACCTTGCATTAAAAACCTTTTAGTTCAAGTGGCTCTGAGCACTAAGGGGCTTAACTTCTGAGGTCATCAGTCCGCTAGAACTTAAAACTACTTAAACCTAATTAACCTAAGGACATCACACACATCCATGCCCGAGGCAGGATTCGAACCTGCGACCGTAGCGGTCGCGCGGTTCCAGACTGAAGCGCCTAGAACCGCTCGGCCACACCTGCCGGCGAACGGGAAAGCGTCGTCACTGACTGTAGGAAGATCCAAGATAAAATTAGACTATTTGATGAGATGAATGGCAATTTGCTATAAATTTAGAGGGCAAATGAATTGTCAGCTTCAATTTATAGAGAGAATTCAAGGAAAATGTTGATCATCTGTGAAGGACTCCGCATGTGCAACACTAGTGTAGCTCATTCTAGAGTAATATTGGACTGCTTGGGGTCCCCATCAGGTCAGATTAAAGAAAGAAGGCATTTAAAACCGGGCTGCTAGACTTCTAACCGGTAGGTTTGTCAGTACACGAGTATTACAAGGTGCTTTGCGATGACAGACACGTGAAATTAGAACTCAAACGAGTAGGAGAGGAATATGTATGGCCAGCAGCCGTACAAGGTATCTACCACTATAAACTGTGTGATGGCTTCCAAAATATTTGTGCAAATGTAGATGTATGTCATCTGATGCGGAGATGTTGGCAGATGGCTTAAGGCGTGCTTTGTAAACAATACCGAAAATGTTTTGACGCAGATGTGTAATAAGGAACGGCAGACTATAGTGGGACAAAACATGTAAATAAAACTCCTGTGGCAATTTTTTAATACTTGAAATGTAATTTAATGAAGTAGAACTGCGACGACTGTGTTCTTGAAAAGTCGAAAAATACTCGATAATTTATCTCGATGGCTTACTACTACAAGCGCTTTAAAAAATTATACAGACATGCACACGTAATGCTAAACATTGTTATTATTATTATTATTATTGCATCCATTTCAAGTTTCCTGGGAAAAACTGGGCACTGTACCTGTGGAGCTCGTAGAACGTGTTACATGTGGTAGATCGACAAACCGCTTCTGACTCTCTCTTCGACGGAAAATCTGTCCTACATGTGGGCCTTTTACAGAAAAAATTGCTTGACATAGTTGGTCGACATGAAACTGTAGTTCATTTTCTCTTGACTGTACGTATGCATGTCGCCTTTAAAGTATTCTCAGGTGTATAATGAGCAGTCTTACGTTCAATCATTCCACCACTCGTCGCAGTTCAGTTGAGAAATTCGTTCAATTTTTGCAGCGCAGCAACGATCGTCGAAGACGGAGGAATCTGGATTGCATTAAAATGCTGAACGGCTGTTGATGCAATAATGAACTGCAGAGAATTGGCGCGAAAAAAAAAAAAAGATTTCCAGTGTCGACCAGTGCGATATAAGAATGCCCCCCTTTTTTTATTAGGCCTGTCTTTGTTTCCCTAAAGATACTATCATATAATGATTTTTTGTCTGTGCACTATTGCTGTGTGACACCATGACTGATCGTCAGGTGTAACGTTAAGTTCATTTCAGTGACGCGTGGCGGATTGGATAAAATCACGCAGACAATATAATCGGTGTCCTGTTTCCGCCTTGCAGGTCAAGGATGTATGGAGGAGTTGGTGTGTATGACGAATCCTGCAGCACGACGCTGCATCTGCGGTCAATAAAAAGTTCACTGTGTGAGCGTTATTGAGCCGTAATTCGTGTCGAGATTTCGCGATACTTAAATAACTGTGCTTATGTTACGAGTGGAAAAAAAGAATAAAGAGGAAAGATATGCTGCTTGCAGAGCGACTACTTTCACCAACGACAGTGTGGTCCGGTTTTGCGCAACTCTACAGCGGTGGTGGGGGAGGCTGCCCCGGCGGCCTTGAGCTAACGGAAACGAACCGCATTTGCTTTGGCAGCAGAGGTGCGCTGTTTACGTTTCGTCGTGCCCCGTAACTGCCTGCTTCCACGCGAGTTACGGTTAGAGATGTCCATAGCGGAGCTGACTAACGGCCACGGCATTCGGTAAGCGGTTTGCCCCCGTGCCTTCTTTTCTGCTCGTGGCCTTGTTTAGAAATTCGGCTGGCGCGCGCACGCGTGTCTGGAATAATTACAAGTTGTAGTAAGTAATGGAAATTTTCCCGTTGCTGGATGAATGGCAAATGCCTGAAAAAAAAAAAAAGCCAGATTTCCAATTTGTAGCTTCAGACAAAATAAGCTGTGAGTTAATGTAGATCGTCAGTTAGATTCCTATCACACTACCGTGTGACCCTTTTATTGACATACAGGTTTTCTGTGTGTATAGCCACAACATCGAGTAAAATTACTGCCATTCTATGAATAAAACCAATGTTTCGGCCAGAGTTGCAGGGGTGTGCTGAGGAAGGCCACCGCCCCTGGAAAACGTTGGTTTTATTGATAGCGTGACGCCGGCCGGTGTGGCCGAGCGGTTCTAAGCGCTTCAGTCTGGTACCGCGTGACCGCTACGGTCGGAGGTTCGAATCCTGCCTCGGGCATGGATGTGTGTGTTGTCCTTAGGTTAGTTAGGTTTAAGTAGTTCTATGTTCTAGGGGATTGATGACCTCAGATGTTAAGTCCCATAGTGCTCAGAGCCATTTGAACCATTTCATAGTGTGATGTTATTTTACAATATAATGTGATTCTACACACAGAAAATTTTTATGCTCATTGACCCAGTTTAGTTCACTCTTTTAGTGCTATGTGTTACGTCGTATGTAATAAGAAAAAGTGTGCTGATATATAATAACAGTAACTGATCATAAAATGAAGATATGGTAAGTGATCCAGCACGAACGAGGCCGTATTTAAACAGTATTATTGATCACTGCGGCGTTGCCCTGCTATTAAAAGGTTTTCTATTTATAAAGTCGCTACTTACACGAGCCTTCTAAACACAGTATATGGTCAACAGTATCGGGATACCCCTACGTAATGCGGAATTGACCACTAGATGGCACGAGAGGCAGACCCGCCGGTGTAAAATCGGAGGGGGGGGGGGGGGGGGGCTGAGTTGTTGGTAAAGACGCAGTATGAGCAGGATCGACCGGTTAGGAGAGCTCGTACTTGTCACTGAGTGTCAACTGAGTATCAGATTCATCAGGGATACTTCAGTCTTTCTGAAGTTGCGAGGTCAACTGTTGTTGATGTGATTGTGAAGTGGGAACGCGAATGAACCGCCACAGCTAAAGCGAGACCAGGCGGATGACCGACAGGGATCGATCAGTGCGGGAGCTGGTTGGATCTGAAGGAACGAGTCGTGAGTTTCAAAGGGCTGCCAGCAGTCCAGCTAGCACAATGACTGTGTAGGACGTTGAGTAGCATGAGATACAATAGTCTAGTAGTTCCTCATAAGTCACACGTTCTATTGTCAATGCTTTGTGACGCTTGAGATGATGTAATCTGTGACGTCACTGGACAGTGGATGATTAAACCAGTAATTTGCAGTGATGAATCACACTGCACCCTGTGACAATCCTTCGGAAGGGTTTGATTTTGGCGAATTTATGGAGAATGATAACGTCAGCATATGTAGTGCCAACAGAGAAGGTGATTTTAGGAGAGAAGGGTGATTTTCGTAGTTAGATTGTGATCCCCTTATTGCACATTTATTTTTATTTAGTTATTTTTGAGTCATCAGTCTTCTGACTGGTTGTCACTCTTTAGAGCTCTCATGTGCTCTTTGTTCATTGTTCGGAAATTTCTGTTTGTTTGTTTCTGCTTGACAACACAGTTCAACAGTGGATAAGAGCAGACACAAGAACCTCAGACAAATTCAGCAATAATGGAATATATCAAGTCACTTGTGACTCCTGTCAGGCCCAGTACACTGGAGAAACAAGCACAAAAGGTACACAGAGCACATGAGAGCTCTAAAGAGTTATAGCACACACTCACTTTCGCAGAACACCTCATGGACAAAAACCACGAACCCACTAATACCGAAAGTGATCTAGACATCCTGAAACACAGCAACAGTTTATACCAAAAACTAACAGGAGAAAATTATTACGTACAAAAGGCTATAGTGGAAGGGCAAACATAACAAAGGAACACAGAACACTTTGTAACAATACACTCTTTACCTGCTCTGAGAGAACTGACACAGGACACAGAACAGGGATGGACACACACACACACACACACACACACACACACACACAAGTAATCTTCTCGCAATATGCGATGCATTACTCGGAACACACGCGAACAGCAAGATGGCGTAATGTTTTGGATTACAAACAAGTGTCGAAAATTATGTTTTTCTGTGTATAAAAATAGCTGCAAACCGTCCAACAAGGTGAGTACGTGATAAACTACGTAACAAACTAGTACACACCGAAAATGTATCCACCACACTACCACAGTCCCAATTTTATAGCGAAGACATACAGAAGTTCATGTTTTTATATTTGTTTACTAACAGCCAATCATACAGCTGCAGATGACATGATGTTTGCCCAGAAGAACAGCAACAAAAAAACCCAGAAAATATCCTGCAAACAGCGGCAACAATCGTAAAACCGTCCTGTGACGATTTGGCCAGTAATGGGACACTTAATGCTTGCAAAAAACTACGTAGAAGATTTTGTCTTTTCATCTTGTGCGTACAGTTGAGAATAAGTTGACTCCAAGTTTTCGACCTTCAAAACCTTCGGGACAACATTTTATGTCCAAAAACCCAAGAAATTTAGGCACTTTTTTCAGATTTTCACCATTTACTGGGAAACAATGCATCCTATTGAAAAGTTTTTTAGCTACCAAAACGAAAGGGCATTAAATTTTTTGGTGAATGACCTACCTAAATGTCAAAATCGGTGCAGCCCTTTGGCTGCAATCAGTTGTAAAAGTTCTTTCATTTTTACGAACATGGCTAAAAAGTCGTCTCCAGCAACTCAAAATCGGCTACTTCAAATGAAAAATGTCAAGTTGTCCAAGTTTTAGAGCATAAAAATTCGTGTTAGAAGATCATCTAGTTTTTCAGTTTTAAGCACTATTAAGCGTTGTTATACTAGAAAGCCAAAGTAATTCCATGTTATTGTGTTTTTGTAAGTCAAAGTTATTAAATTAAATCGAATTTTCATATGGAAGAGTGTTCTCTAAGGAGCACATATGTGTTTTCTATGTGTATTTGTTCAACTTTCTTCATTCATGTGTGTTTGTTTTATCCACACCTTAACTGGTAAGAGTTGGTTACTAAAATGAAAACCAAGTACGTAGCAGTGACCAATGGGCATTTGTTTATGAGGAACATAAAAATTTGTACAAATGAATAAGTAAAAGAGCATGACAGTCTCAAAAAACACAATCTGAATATCAGAGGTTCACATTTTATCAATTTTCAATCCCATCGAGGTCGTTTCAGAGACCGTAGTAGGTCCCGGCCCAGCATCCGATTTTTCAGTGTCCATTGGGGCGCCTTCAATAACTCCCTCGCCCTGAACATCTCCAATCTCTCCCTCACCCTCTCGGAGCTCAGTTTCTGGGACATTCTCGCAAGATAAACCGGAACAGTTTCTGCACGTCGAGGAGCAGTTCTCTCCAGATTTGCGACATCAACATGCTAGTGTGCATCCTGTTTTGCATGCGCAGAAAACCATCCATAGTAGCCTGTGTGAAGCCGCATCTTTCGTCATCCCAATGGGATGATAAGTTTTTCTTCCAGCATAACTGGCAATGATCAATGGTCTTCCCCAGCCAAGATGGAGCTTGTTGGTAATATGACAATGAGCGCCACCTTGCTGCGTCCGATGTTGGCGGTATCCTTTCAAGTTGGAAAGAGTTTCTCGCAGCAGACTTTATAGAAAACCCGTATCTGAGCTGGTCCAAAGTCTCCTGCCTGTACTATTACGTCTTGAGGACCGACTGTTTAATAAATTCAACAGTTGGCACTTTGAGATGCGACTGTTGCTCCATATGGTTTAGCAACTTCCTTTTTGCTTGGCCAAAAAAAAGAGGATGTGGTATCACATTCCGTGAAGGCATGGTTGAAAGAAAAAATGCGGGATCGAAACTGAAAGAATTACTGGAGTACCACACTTCTGTGCCCTCCTAACTAGCCGCGCGGTCTAACGCGCTGTTTCCCTAGCGGGAAGGCGAGCCGGTCTCCGGCACGAATCCTCCCGGTGGATTAGTGTCGGGGACCGGTGTGCCGGCCAGCCTGTGGATCCACCTCGGCGAATGCGAACTGGTTCCTCTCAGTCCGCCTCAGTTACACTATGTCGGCGATTGCTGCACAAACGCTGTCTCCACGTGTGCGTACAGCATCATACATTTGGGGTTACATTTGTCTGGTATGAGACGTTCCCAGAAGAAGAGGGGGGGGGGGGGGGGGGGTCCACTGGGGGCTGAACTGGACAATAACCCTGGGTTCGATGTGGCGCGGATAGGCAAGTAAAGTTCCTCTCACGAAACCTATGATATTGAGCATCTTCAGAAAAATGGCCCTCATCATGGATACGTCCAATACTTCACGAGCCCAGTCATTAGGTTGCATCTCAGCTACCCCAATAACAATATCTCCTAATTCAAGTTTCATCACTTTATGAACAATATTTCACTTTGTAGAGGGAGGTCTGCTAAGTTTCTCTCAATTAGTACGAATTTCCAGTTATACGATGTGCTGAGATTTTCCTATCTTTACTGGATTGTAGTAGCGTTTCCAGACTTTTCTCTTTCGCTTTAACCACGTCACCATCTGCTACATTGCGGTCGCGTATAAAGCACACCTCCGTACAATCTGGAGCACTCATTTTAAATGCACTGACCGTAAAATGGAAGTAAACTCAAACAGAGCAACAAGACATTTGCAAGACACAAGGAGTTTTGAACGCTTCCTCGCACAACACTAGAAGACTGGGCGCGGTTACCAACAGAAAAAATGATAAAGGAACGGAGGGTATGGCAGCCTCGGATGTGCGACAGACTTATGTCTTCCCGTTGGAAGTTTCGTTTCACTGAATAACATTGACTTAAATCAGTGACTCCTTTGGGGCTGAGTGTATCAGTCTGGAGGTTTCTGTATGCGCCAGGTCCGCCTGCTTAGCTGAGTGGTAAAGTGTTTGCCTGCCACGCAGCGGGCCGGGTTTGATTTCCGGCCGGGTTGGAGATTTCTGCGCTTGTGGCCTGGGTGTTGTGTTGTCCTCATCATCATTTCATCACCGACACACAAGTCGTCCAATGTGGCGTCACCTGACATAAGACTTGTAACACGGCGGTCGAACTTCCCCGCATGGCGCCTCCAGGCCAACAATGCCACGTCATCATTTCGTTTATTTTCTTGTGAGCTAAGCTAGTGTTTTGCAATGCTAATCTTGTACTTCAAATCATGGTTTGCTCTTATTTCGTATTTGTGCTACTGATTATAATGTCTGTTTGTTGTAGACCTCATGGTCCTTCCTGAGGCGAGTTATTGGATTTTCCCTGTAACCAATGTTGTCTACCCTCAGCCTAAAGGCACTCACGTGTGGGTCATGTGTGAGTTCATGATTGTATTTGCACACTCTTTTACCCTGTGTTGAGGTGTCCTTCGGGTTATAGGGTACAGTTTAACCGGCCATCTGCCATTTGATGCGTATCTCAAATACAGTGTCCATTAGCTCCTAAGGGCCCCAAGTAAAGGTATGATGATTAAAAATCATGTTTGAACTATTACGTAATTGTTCTTTTAAATGAATTTGTACATGGGTTCTTGTTGTTGCTGTTATGAGCGAGCCGCACCAATTGTGACGTTTAATAACTTAATTTTTAATTGCCCAATTAAGTATTATTGTGTATGATAATTTTTATCAAACTTGTTTGCTGTTTGTTATTTGGCATATGTAGACAGCCTGGCAGCGGCTGGCGCGTTGCTGTTCTACTGGTGAGGGGCAGAGGCGGGTTCACTTTCTGCTTCGGCGGCTTTCCCCTCATTTCACGAGACCTAAGTATTGGTAGGTCACAGGCGATTCTGTGGATCTCGCGTTCTAGCCTCAAGATGAGTAGATTATTGTTATTGTTTTGGTATCATGCCATGGCGGGGGTGTCGCCGGATGGGGATGTAATTGACTCAGTATTTCTGTTATTATAAGGCTCTCGTAGACGTGTGATGAAAGCATTTGGGCAAAATGAGCACTGAATTTCTTGATTTCTTTAAAAACTTATGGGTTTAACTGCCATTATAATTTTAATTGTGTTTTAGGGGCCCGGTAGTTTATTTAAGTACTTAGCGTGATTTATGTGGAACAGGCTTGGGCCTTTCAGTGAAGTACTGCTGTTGCTTTAGTTTTACATGTGGGCAGCTTCGCCTTATCTTGGCTGCATGAGAGCAGAATAACCAGTGGACATGTATGCATTTTAGCATTTTATTTAATGTTTGTTGAAGTTATATTTAAGTCCTGATGTGGGGGCAGACCTAGTTGCGGTGAGAGAGTGAGATCGCGGGTTTATTTATTTAATTAATTAATTAACTGTTTGTAGTCGAGCCACCATTATGTTGCACAGTTGAGGTTTTTTTAATACTATTGATAATTTTATTTCTAATACAATCTCTTTATACATTTGAATGTAATTTAAAAATCTAAACTATTTTTATGTATTTCGCAAGAATCTTGGTAACTGTAAGTTGACTCAGATTGAATTGTTATTAAATAAAAATATTTACTTGGGCATGATAAATGACGCATTAAGTTGGGCCACCCGTCCACGTGTTTCCCTTAAATTAATCCTGATCCTTGTTCTTGGTGTCACAACCCATAGTCAATTATTGACATGTCTAGCGGACAAGCAGGTCAGCGAAGAAGCATAACTGTAAGTAATGTATTTTCTTTCCTTCTCCCCTCCTTCCTTAACCTGCAGACATGGGAACCCTTCGTAATACTACAACTCGGAGATATACATGTGTACATGGTGACTCCAAGCCACTGTTCATGGACGTCAACATACCGGGTTGTTATAATTAAAGTGCAGCTACTGATGGAGGTCCAGTGTGGAATGTAATCATCGCACGACAGCAAAACTTGGTAGGTGAGGTAATACGGAACCGATTTATGCTGGAAAAAAATTAGGTTCGAATCTGGCGCTGTACACTATTTCTACGACGGTATGACATCCACGCTGTCATTTGACAAGCCAAAACGTCAGTAAAGAGTATGGGTGTCGAGAAGAGAGGCCGTGAGCTGTCAGTGCAACTGTTTTACGTGAGAGCATCGCCAGCTTAAAGGTTTGAGGAGAGGCTCGATATCGTTTAATGGTCTGAAGAAGATGACAATGAAATTCTAAAACACGGCTGAGCTTGGTGTGGCTCCTGGAAGAGCAACGCGTCCTATCCCGGTGAGGCTTGTTGACGAGGTTGCTGTTGCTGTAACTGACCATGCAGCCCGTACACCAGGGTACTGCCAGTGCTCGTACCATGGTAAAAAAATACGGAAATTTTACGACCTATTTTACATTGGTTCCCATACAAGATCAAAACGCAAGATCTGCAGCAACGTTCTGAATTTGCTCTTCGGTTTCCGGCACGGATAAACATTGATGATATGTAACCGGGAAATATCCTGTGGAGTGACAAGGAACATTTTACACCACGCGAAACTGCCGGATTTGGGGAATTGTTCAACCGCTTATTGTGTACGAAGAGCCATTGCCGTCATGGTGTGGTGTGGATTCACAAGCACCTTTACTCTCGACCCGCTCGTCTTTGAAGAGAAAACACCCAGGGGGCCGTCAAGTGTAGCTCGACGTCTGCACTTTATCGAAAGCACTTTGTACAGCTTGTAATTGACGATTTGGAAGAGCACAACTGTGTGGATACCACTGTTTTCATGCAAGATGGATCAACTCCTCATGACGCTCGCGCAGTGGAAGATCTGCTTAACGCAACCTTCCATGAACGTACCATCTCCAGTGGGTCTGCACGGCACTTTCGACTCTGGGGATATCTAAAAGAACGTGTTTACCAGGGACACATTCGGCCACTACCAGATCTGAAGGCCAGTGTACAGGAACACATTGGTCAGATTCCACTGGAACTGCTGCGATCAACTGTTGATCATCTCATTTACGGGGGAATCATCTCGTCGAAGTCTCCGGTGCGTATACTGAACAAACTGTGTAAGCGGCGGTTAATAGTAAAATCAACATAATGCTTTCCTCACTTGTGTGAACTTTTCTGCCTACGTCTTGCTCTAAATCCATTAAATATGGAAACATTGACGACCTGCAGCTGTCTAGAACGAAATTAGAATTATATTAATACCTTTCTGCTGCTAACGGGTGTTGATATATATCAACGGGGACAGCTGAAAATATGTGCTCCGACCAGGACTCGAACGCGAGATCTCCTGCTTACATGGCAGACGCTCTATCCATCTAAGCCACCGAGGACACAGAGGATAGCGCGACTGCAGGGACTATCTCGCGCACGCCTCCCGCGAAACGCACATTCTCACCTACTACACTCGTAATGTTCCACTCCAACACACTCATTACTCGTGGAAGACATTCTTACCAAGTCCCGTAAGAATTTGGGGAATATGTGTGCATCTGCACAGAAGAAGGTCATGGCAGTTGTTTCCAGAACTATATACTTATATGGATATGGTGTCTGTTCTTTCGGAGATGTCCAAAAGAACAGACACCATATCAATATAAGTATATCTGTATGTGTTTCTTGCAACCACATTGCTAGATTTGCACTTGGTGGCCACAACTGGAACTTTTTTTTCCGTTGTATATTGGTTCCGCATTAACGCATTAGAATATCTACGAAATTTTTGCTGCCATACGATAATTACAGCCCACACTGGACGCCTGTGAGTAGCTGCACGTTAATTATAAGCACCTGGTACTTAACAGCTCATGTAAGGAAAGATTTCATTATTGTTGTACACTTACTGTATAATAATAATAATAATAATAATAATAATAATAATAATAATAATGAACTTGGATTACTCTTTCTTTCGTGAGATGATGTTTCTTCTCGTTTAAATGATAGTTTTCCATTATTCCCAGAGTTCAAGTCCACAAGCAAACACACAATAGAACATTTAGTAGCGTTGCCAACAGCGAGTACCATTTCTCAACGAAAATATTTTGTTCACATTACATTTTCTTATCCAGTGCCAGAATTTCTCCCACTTTCTCCCACTTCTCTAAACGTCCTTTCCCTCCAACCCATAACTGTATGACCGTGCTGAAGCACTCGTACTTTATTCTTTCTACCACCGCCATATCCCACATCTTATTACCATTTTCCGTAATTCAAGTACCATGTCTATTTGCTCCACTTTTCAGTCAGCTTATTGGCGTCATTCGTATTACTTCTGATCCATACAAATAATCCTTAGTGACAAAAGTATGCTTCACCAGCCCGATGCCTCTAAGTGTAATGAGATAAGTGGGTCTTTGGCCTGAGCGTTCGCATGTGTTAGGTACTCTGGTCGAGTGTCGCCAAGTTCCGTCTGGGCTGCGGGTTTCACAAGCCACAGGACCAGCCGCCTGTGTGAGTGCGGCCGCTAGAAAGCCGCTGCTCCCAGCAGGCTTACCGACCTCTTCTGGCCACGGAGTGCCACTGACACCATCTTCTCAGCTCAGCTGTTACTCAATACCCAGCCAGGCTGTCAGCTGCAAGCTCTCTGCTGTGTCACAGCTGGAAGTCAGCTGCACTCAATATTAAAGTAGAGCAATAACGTATCTGTTGTCGACGGTCTTTTCGGGTTCGTTCACAGGATTCGAGGTTTGATCACAGATTGATTTGGACTTTGTTCTTCACGTTGGAGCCTTACAAACAACAAAATTTGCATTCTTGGTTTCATACAGTGGATCGTAAAATTCTAAGGAGGATTATTCCATATTTACGAGAATCTCACGTAGTACAAGCGAGCGGAGATCTGGAATTGTACAGCTTACAGAGTATAAACGTAACAGCACTTCGTCCTGGACGTAGCGCAAGGAAAGACTGTGCAGTATATTTGATCTCTGGAAATCAGTACATACTGCAATGTCACATTTAATTTTTTTTTTAAAGCCAGGAGTTACTTTATTCTATAGCTTGCTTACTGGTTACCGGTTTCGGTAACTACTACCTTCAGCAGGCCATCTTTCGCTCAAATAATAACAATACATAGTTAAAATAATTCCTTAAGAAAGATACACAAAATATCTTTTCTCTGTGACAGATAATGCATTTTGGTATAAAGTTCTACCTTAAAATACAAGCAGCGCCGGACCCTAGAACTCGTCGAACTCGCTTCCCAAGTGGCTGTGCCAGGTTTTTTTTTTGGTCGTCAGTCTACTGACTGGTTTGATGCGGCCCGCCACGAATTCCTTTCCTGTGCTAACCTTTTCATCTCAGAGTAGCACTTGCAACCTACGTCCTCAATTATTTGCTTGACGTATTCCAATCTCTGTCTTCCTCTACAGTTTTTGCCCTCTACAGCTCCCTCTAGTACCATGGAAGTCATTCCCTCATGTCTTAGCAGATGTCCTATCATCCTGTTCCTTCTCCTTATCAGTGTTCTCCACATATTCCTTTCCTCTACGATTCTGCGAAGAACCTCCTCATTCCTTACCTTATCAGTCTACCTAATTTTCAACATTCGTCTATAGCACCACATCTCAAATCCTTCGATTCTCTTCTGTTCCGGTTTTCCCACAGTCCATGTTTCACTACCATACAATACTGTACTCCAGACGTACACCCTCAGAAATTTCTTCCTCAAATTAAGGCCGGTATTTGATATTAGTAGACTTCTCTTGGCCAGAAGTGCCTTTTTTTTGCCATAGCGAGTCTGCTTTTGATGTCCTCCTTGCTCCGTCCGTCATTGGTAATTTTACTGCCTAGGTAGCAAAATTCCTTAACTTCATTGACTTCGTGACCATCAATCCTGATGTTAAGTTTCTCGCTGTTCTCATTTCTACTACTTCTCATTACCTTCATCTTTCTCCGTTTTACTCGCAAACCATACTGTGTACTCATTAGACTGTTCATTCCGTTCAGCAGATCATTTAATTCTTCTTCACTTTCACTCAGGATAGCAATGTCATCAGCGAATCGTATCATTGATATCCTTTCACCTTGTATTTTAATTCCACTCCTGAACCTTTCTTTTACTTCCATCATTGCTTCCTCGATGCACAGATTGAAGAGTAGGGGCGAAAGGCTACAGCCTTGTCTTACTCCCTTTTTAATACGAGCACTTTGTTCTTGATTGTCCACTCTTAATATTCCCTCTTGGTTGTTGTACATACTGTATATGACCCGTCTCTCCCTATAGCTTACCCCTACCTTTTTCAGAATCTTGAACAGCTTGCACCGTTTTATATTGTCGAACGCTTTTTCCAGGTCGACAAATCCTATGAACGTGTCTTGGTTTTTCTTTAGCCTTGTTTCCATTATTAGCTGTAACGTCAGAATTGCCTCTCTCGTGCCTTTACTTTTCCTAAAGCCAAACTGATCATCACCTAGCACATTCTCAATTTTCTTTTCCATTCTTCTGTATATTATTCTTGTAAGCAGTTTCGGTACATGAGCTGTTAAGCTGATTGTGCGATAATTCTCGCACTTGTCAGCTCTTGCCGTCTTCGGAATTGTATGGATGATGCTTTTCCGAAAATCAGATGGTATGTCGCCAGACTCATAGATACTATACACCAATGTGAATAGTTGTTTTGTTGCCACTTCCCTTAATGATTTTAGAAATTCTGATGGAATGTTATCTATCCCTTCTGCCTTATTTGACCGTAAGTCCTCCAAAGCTCTTTTAAATTCCGATTCTAATACTGGATCCCCTATCTCTTCTAAATCGATTACTGTTTCTTCTTCTATCACATCAGACAAATCTTCACCCTCATAGAGGCTTTCCATGTATTCTTTCCACCTATCTGCTCTCTCCTCTGCATTTAACAGTGGAATTCCCGTTGCACTCTTAATGTTACCACCGTTGCTTTTAATGTTACCAAATGTTGTTTTGACTTTCCTGTATGCTGCGTCTGTCCTTCCGACAATCATATCTTTTTCGATGTCTTCACATTTTTCCTGCAGCCATTTCGTCTTAGCTTCCCTGCGCTTCCTATTTATTTCATTCCTCAGCGACTTGTATTTCTGTATTGCTGATTTTCCCGGAACATGTTTGTACTTCCTCCTTTCATCAATCAACTGAAGTATTTCTTCTGTCACCTATGGTTCCTTCGCAGCTACCTTCTTTGTACCTGTGTTTTCCTTCCCAACTTCTGTGATGGCCCTTTTTAGAGACGTCCATTCCTCTTCAACTGTGTTGCCTACTGCGCTATTCCTTATTGCTGCATCTATAGCGTTAGAGAACTTCAAACGTATCTCGTCATTCCTTAGAACTTCCGTATCCCACTTATTAGCGCATTGATTGTTCCTGACTAATGTCTTGAACTTCAGCCTACTCTTCATCACTACTATATTGTGATCTGAGTCTATATCTGCTCCTGGGTACGCCTTACAATCCAGTATATGATTTCGGAATCTCTGTCTGACCATGATGTAATCTAATTGAAATCTTCCCGTATCTCCCGGCCTTTTCCAAGTATACCTCCTCCTCTTGTGATTCTTGAACAGGGTATTCGCTATTACTAGCTGAAACTTGTTACAGAACTCAATTAGTCTTTCTCCTCTTTCATTCATTGTCCCCAGCCCATATTCTCCTGTACCTTTTCTTCTACTCCTTCCCCTACAACTGCATTCCAGTCGCCCATGACTATTAGATTTTCGTCCCCCTTTACATACTGCATTACCCTTTCAATATCCTCATACACTTTCTCTATCTGTTCACCTTCAGCTTGCGACTTCGGCATGTATACCTGAACTATCGTTGTCAGTGTTGGTCTGCTGTCGATTCTGATTAGAACAACCCGGTCACTGAACTGTTCACAGTAACACACCCTCTGCCCTACCTTCCTATTCATAACGAATCCTACACCTGTTATACCATTTTCTGCTGCTGTTGATATTACCCGATACTCATCTGACCAGAAATCCTTGTCTTCCTTCCACTTCACTTCACCGACCACTACTATATCTAGATTGAGCCTTTGCATTTCCCTTTTCAGATTTTCTAGTTTCCCTATCACGTTCAAGCTTCTGACATTCCACGCCCCGGCTCGTAGAACATTGTCCTTTCGATGATTATTCAATCTTTTTCTCACGGTAACCTCCCCCTTGGCAGTCCCCTCCCGGAGATCCGAATGGAAGACTATTCCGGAATCTTTTGCCAATGGAGAGATCATCATTACACTTCAAATTCAGACCACATGTCCTGTGGATACACGTTACGTGTCTTTAATGCAGTAGTTTCCATTGCCTTCTGCATCCTCATGCCGTTGATCATTGCTGATTCTTCCGCCTTCAGGGGCAATTTCCCACCCCTAGGACAAGAGCGTGCCCTGAACCTCTGTCCGCTCCTCCGCCCTCTTTGACAAGGCCGTTGGCAGAATGAGGCTGACTTCTTATGCCGGAAGTCTTCGGCCGCCAATGCTGAATATTTACCAAAATTTAGGCAGTGGCGGGGATCGAACCCGGGACCGAAGACGTTTCGATTATGAATCAAAGACGCTACCGCTTTTCTTTCCCTAGACCAGGTACTAAAAGTAAAGATTGGGCCAAGGTCCAAATAGACGTAAATTGTGGCCGTAAGTGCTAAGAGTGCCCCCTATATACAGAGTTTCTTTATTCTTCTAAAAAGGTTTGTGTGAAAGATACTACAAATTAAAAATACCATAAACACGAAATATAAGAAGATAAATAACGAAACAAAACTAACAATGTGCTATTAGGATGGCGTAACTACAGAAATGTTAAAAATGAGAAATGTTAAAAATGGAAAACTGAAACCATACCAAAGAACTGAAATGCGAATGCAAGTGATAGAGCAGACACCAAGAACTGCAGAGGCCAATTTCTCCTGTCAGTTATTTAAAAGGTCCTATTCAGAGCTCTATTAAACGGAGTTGAACAGTAAACAGATCATTGGATTGGTGAACGTCAAGTAAGTTTTAGGAAAGGCGTATCGCGTGCTGAGCAGATATGGTCTCTGAAGACAGTGTTAACGACACGTCGAACAATCAGTACATAGATCATCTTTGTGGAATTTAAGAAGATATATGACTCTGTTGACAGACAAGAAAAACCGTTTGGGACACTTTAGAAGAGTTCAGAGTAGACGGGACGAACAGAGAAGTAATCTGCCAGACACAAGTGAAGTTTCTTGGTGAAATAGCCCATCCTTTTGAAGCACATGCGGAAGTTCGACAAGGAAATAGCATCTGTCCGCTTCTGTTTAACATTATGTTAGACAAAGTCAGAGAATGGAGGAAATAAATCGAGGGTATAAATCAATCTGAACTGAAGATGAAGGTCTAGCTGTCTTCACTAAGATTAGTGAGAAGAGCAAGTACGCCACAGAGAAGTTAAACAAGAGAGCGTCAGAGAGAGACCTCAAAATACAACATGAGAATACTCATATGATGGAAAATTTACATAAAAAATCAGAAGATCGTCACTACAAAAGAAATATTGGACAATTTGATATGTTACTCTTTTAAATATCACTGAGGAGAAATTATAGGGCCATCTAGACTAAATAGTAGACTAAATAGTAAATCGTGTTTAGAAAGAGCCACCAAACTCCAGAAATCTTAGAGAATAATATGGAATCGCTACAATACATTAGTGAGATCGTGTAATGGGTAACTGCGCCATTACAAGACAATTGTCTTATCTGAAGCAATGTATGCCTCAGAAGCTACGATTTTTGCACGTGATTCAAAAACTGATGAAACTGAGAAGGAAGAGCGAAAAATTCTAAGACGCGTTTAAGCTTCTCACTAATATAAGTGACATATGACTTAAAAGAAAAACTACATATAGACACCAATATACAAGTACACTGATGCAAAACGTAGAAGACACTTGAAGTCTTATGGTCACATCTGCAGAATGGCTTACACTAGATTAACAAAATACAAACTTTCTTAACATAAAAAATTTACGGAAGGTGAAAGCATTTGGAATCCTAGTGCAAATCACGCAACCGCAGAAAATAATAAATAAAATAAACCCACCAGAAAACAGTGGACAGTGGAGTGCAAGAAATAACATAGCACATTCACGATGACTTTGGGAAGATATGAAGCAGAAACTGCCAGACCAAGCTGGCAAGTTCAAACGCGCTCTTTGACTGAGCTCAACGAAAATAGGAGAAGAAAACTGAGAATAAAACATTCCCCAAAGTAATAGAACATTAAAAGGAAATTAACAAATCTAGATTGCTAAGTTTCCATTCGCTATCTGCGTACGATGTGTAGCTACCATTGTAAAAGTTTGATCTGACAATGAATCTTTTAATGATGTGTGTGTCCAGAATAATAGCATTATGCTGTGTATTACAAAGAAAAATTATTTATATTGAAACAATGCCCACTGTCCAGAGGGAATGGTGCCACAATGCGGCTATGTATTACCCCTTAACAGTCAGCTGACGATCTTTGGCCGCCTTTCCAGAGGGGTGTTTATCGCAGCAGAGTGCGCATTTTTACACGGGGGCTCTCGGCGGCGCTGCATCGCGCTTCCTCCACGCCGTGTTGCCGCTGATCACCCTAACTGTAAGCAATCGACCTTCCCAGTTTATAGTCAGGTCCACATTTCCATTTTTAAATCTACGATGCGCTTGCCATTTATGACTTTTAATCGCCACTGTTAATAGCAGTACAAAGTTATCTATGAATGTGAGGTATTGCCAGGATTTTCTACCAACAGAGACCATATTTCAACAAGCAGTACACATCAGGAGAAATTTTTGACTGCTGGTTTCATTTTGAGTGACAGATATAGACAAATTAGCTACAACAGAACATCCCTCTACAAATAGGTGTGCAGTGTACGTGGGTACGGAAATAATGTCGCTACAGCTCTAATTATGGAGGTACTTTCCAGATAGTCTTCGCAAATAATTGTTACATTTGGTAAGTCATTGCACGATTTTGTACAAATCAAAAATTACGAAACGCAACAAAAACCGCCATACTTTGTTAGTCAACAGATGTTGTCGCATTAAACATAATAACCAACCATAAGAGTTTCCAGTAACTGGACAACTGAAGCTTTTAGCACTACACTATTTTCAAACTGCTGAGAATCAAGAAAAAACCGGTCAGTGGGTATGAGATGAAGTGTGTAAAATGGAGGATTAGGAAAGTTCCTAGAAGAGATTCCAGATCATATTGACTATGTCACAGCGTTTATTCTTGTAAATCAATCAGCCGGCCGCGTTGGCCGAGCGGTTCTATGCACTTCAGTCCGGAACCGAGCGACTGCTACGGTCGCAGGTTCGAATCCTGCCTCGGGCATGGATGTGTGTGATGTCCTCAGGTTAGTTAGGTTTAAGGAATTCTAAGTTCTAGGGGACTGATGACCTCAGATGTTAAGTCCGGTAGTGCTCAGAGCCATTTGAACCATTTTGTAAATCAATTTAAATACAGCTCGTAACAATTTGAATGACACGTTTTATTTTATTTTCTTCATTTCTTGAACTAGAAGCGCCACTAGGGACTTATTGTTCTGTTATGAACATGCAGCACCGCGTGAACTGAACAAAACAGAGGAAGCAAATGAGTGTTTAACGCCCGGTTGGTAACGAGATCTTTAGATATGGAGCACAAGCTTTAGCTGGACAAGAAAAGAAAGAGAATAAATAGTGTCCTTTCCGAAGGCACAATCCTGATGTTTGGTACTGCGGAAAATCTGTATCTTGACAGCCGGTCGAAGATTTGAACCACTCTTCTCGCTAATGCGAGTCTATTGCCTTAACCACGACTGAACAGATATCTATCGGGGAAGCGTCGATAAATGGTGAAGGACACAGACACAACAGTGCGGTGGTGAAATTGTGGGTCGGTTCAAGCGAGTGAGAAACTGCAGTAAATTCTAATAAAGCACATGTACTGAAAATAACTTGTAATAAACAAAAACATCTCATAATTAACGATAGAAAAGACTTCAAATGCATTGCTGGGAAAGCTCGTTTTTAATCAAAAAACTAATTACAATATGATATTCATTGAAAAATAAATTAAAATTTTTGTAGAATAAGTTGGTGATACCACGAAAAAACACTCACCACCAGTCACTGATATTTGTGTCCGCTATTACCCTTGTTTTCGCCATTGAGCAGTATAGTGGCGGTAGTTGTATCAGTAACGTGAGTTTTTCAAGCGGTCGCCCTCTCTTAGCAGTGATCCCCAGGAAATATTCTGTCTTCCGCATCAATATGTTTTTCAAGGGAAAAAATTCGAGTGTGTTCTATAATATTCTCGAGCTTCTACAAATATTCTCAGATGTATCGAAAGTTTTCGAATGTTCTAGAATGTTCTCGAATGTTTTAAAATACAACTTGGGAATGGCAGATATGTACATTGATCCGCACTCCGACAAAGTCGCCTTTTCTGTGGCTTGCGCTGCTTGGTAAAGACAGAGGAACAATAATTATCAAAAAAAAGTTTATCTGCTTGTACAGAGAAAATATTTAAACAAAGACTGGTTTTGTGAGCTAACAAGTTCAACATCTAAAACAAACAAATCAGCGAATACAGTGTATGATACTATATGGAGAGATAAAAAAAGATTTAAATCTGTTGATAGATGATAGCATACAACTTCCAAACAGAACTCCTACATCCATCATCAGTGCACACT
The DNA here is from genome assembly GCF_023897955.1 of Schistocerca gregaria. Classification (NCBI taxonomy): domain Eukaryota; kingdom Metazoa; phylum Arthropoda; class Insecta; order Orthoptera; family Acrididae; genus Schistocerca; species Schistocerca gregaria. Next base: position 435,475,431 of record NC_064921.1, read on the forward strand.
TTTATCTTGCACAGTCTAGATTTTGAAAGAATGTACACCTTGAATGGATATCTTCCACTGAAAGTATAAAGGTGCTTATCAACTTCAGTGTAAAGCCCCGGGACATAAGACGTAATGCATGCATCAATGAACATCTCAGACACAGTCACTATAGATTTAGCTTTTGATCCAGGATATGTTTTCTTTGTTCTCTTGTAAGTGTATCATAGAATTGGATGCACATCTGAATATTATAAAATCTTGATAAGCTCCTTGTGGCTCAAAAATGGATAAGTCACACTGATGTGATCGACATTCACTCAAAAGTTTCCAATGTGCCTTGTGCTATCAGGCTATTATTAGTAAACCAAAAAATGCCTGTAGTTCTGTATAGTCAAGTTCAATCCAGCGTTAGAGATATGAGAGTAGAATTTTACTGTCTTCTGTACGATTATTGGTATGCATTACTGTTACACTCTGCCTGCGATTGGTGATAAAACGTCTGAGGCAATATGCCCTTGTCTGTATTTATGGTCTACAGTGACATGTAATATGTGCTGTTTCATACATTGTACTCCTGGAATCCAGCTTGCACACATCGGGTGATTTTGTAGATTTTGAAGAAATGTACACCTTGAATGGACACCTTCCCCTGAAAGCATACAGGTGCTTATCAACTTTAATGTAAAGCCTAGGGATATAAGACGTAATGCAAGGTCATTTGTACACTTCTAGATACAAGAAAAGGTGTGCTAGTTCACTGAATAGCATTATTATTATTATTATGTAATATCTCTTTACATTCTACTAATTATCCCTGCACAATTCTGTGAGTGAATTACGTTTCCTACTTGACCATCTACACTCCTGGAAATTGAAATAAGAACACCGTGAATTCATTGTCCCAGGAAGGGGAAACTTTATTGACACATTTCTGGGGTCAGATACATCACATGATCACACTGACAGAACCACAGGCACATAGACACAGGCAACAGAGCATGCACAATGTCGGCACTAGTACAGTGTATATCCACATTTCGCAGCAATGCAGGCTGCTATTCTCCCATGGAGACGATCGTAGAGATGCTGGATGTAGTCCTGTGGAACGGCTTGCCATGCCATTTCCACCTGGCGCCTTAGTTGAACCAGCGTTCGTGCTGGACGTGCAGACCGCGTGAGACGACGCTTCATCCAGTCCCAAACATGCTCAATGGGGGACAGATCCGGAGATCTTGCTGGCCAGGGTAGTTGACTTACACCTTCTAGAGCACGTTGGGTGGTACGGGATACATGCGGACGTGCAATGTCCTGTTGGAACAGCAAGTTCCCTTGCCGGTCTAGGAATGGTAGAACGATGGGTTCGATGACGGTTTGAATGTACCGTGCACTCTTCAGTGTCCCCTCGACGATCACCAGAGGTGTACGGCCAGTGTAGGAGATCGCTCCCCACACCATGATGCCGGGTGTTGGCCCTGTGTGCCTCGGTCGTATGCAGTCCTGATTGAGGCGCTCACCTGCACGACGCCAAACACGCATACGACCATCATTGGCACCGAGGCAGAAGCGCCTCTCATCGCTGAAGACGACACGTCTCCATTCGTCTCTCCATTCACGCCTGTCGCGACACCACTGGAGGCGGGCTGCACGATGTTGGGGCGTGAGCGGATGACGGCCTAACGGTGTGCGGGACCGTAGCCCAGCTTCATGGAGACGGTTGCGAATGGTCCTCGCCGATACCCCAGGAGCAAGTGTCCCTAATTTGCTGGGAAGTGGCGGTGCGATCCCCTACGGCACTGCGTAGGATCCGACGGTCTTGGCGTGCATCCGTGCGTCGCTGCGGTCCGGTCCCAGGTCGACGGGCACGTGCACCTTCCGCCGACCACTGGCGACAACATCGATGTACTGTGGAGACCTCACGCCCCACGTGCTGAGCAATTCGGCGGTACGTCCACCCGGCCTCCCGCATGCCCACTATACGCCCTCGCTCAAAGTCCGTCAACTGCACATACGGTTCACGTCCACGCTGTCGCGGCATGCTACCAGTGTTAAAGACTGCGATGGAGCTCCGTATGCCACGGCAAACTGGCTGACACTGACGGCGGCGGTGCACAAATGCTGCGCAGCTAGCGCCATTCGACGGCCAACACCGCGGTTCCTGGTGTGTCCGCTGTGCCATGCATGTGATCATTGCTTGTACAGCCCTCTCGCAGTGTCCGGAGCAAGTATGGTGGGTCTGACACACCGGTGTCAATGTATTCTTTTTTCCATTTCCAGGAGTGTATATACTCGCAGAATCGATGCCCAAAGTAGTACAGTACTATTACTATTCCATGAGCGATAATTACTCTTTGTAATATTCTCTCTGGTTTGTTGAGAGGACTTCTAGGATCTTCTCGGTGCCGAATAGCTGCATTGGATAATTGTAATTTTGCTATCGAGATTACTGGAAAAAAGAGATTGTATGCTACTCAATAAAATATATACTGAGCATTTACATCGAAGGTGTGTAAGGAGTTTCATTATATATGTATTCTCTAATTGGAAATTTTGCACGGAGGTGTCGTTTCGTTGGTAATCAGAAGGGAATTTCCGATGAATTGGAAACGAACCTGCAATTATTAGATCCAAGAGCTCCATTATTTCATCGGATAATTAAACTCTATCAAAGCAAACTATCCGCTTGATCTGAGGTTTCCCGATTGACTACGCAACGCAAGAAAACCAAGACATTTTATTTACACAAGATTGCCGATCGCTCCTAATCATCGAGACTGCGCACAAGGAGAGTCATCGTCAGATACTGATTAAACAAGTAAAGCTTAATTATAACTTTGTTTAGCGACTGTGATGACTGTGATATGGCTGCTCAGGAATAAGATCATTAATGAAATACTAGCAACTAAATTTCCTCCTCACCAGCATCCAGTATAAACACAATATTGATTAAAATTATAATTATCGTATGCATAAATTACAGTAATACACATTTAGCAAAACAAATATATATATATATATATATATATATATATATATATATATATATATATATATATATATTCTTCACATTTAATTAAATCCACCTCATCTTCGACCGGTATATCTTTCTGTCACATCTATATTATCATCACTGTCATACCCATTTCCAAAAACTGATTCGTTATAACTATCACTGTAATGTATATCTGATAAATCCTGGTCAAGTCTGTAGCCTTTATCAAAGTATATATTACGATCCATTATGAATAAAGTATAATACCACACCTTAGTTCAGCAAAATGAAGTTCATAACTGTGAATTTATTCCAACCATGCACGTGTATGTATTGTTTTTATAAATGGTTAAAGCAAGGTACATACCATTGTCGCTTGAGACGGTGCATTCTTTTACTTTCGTATTAAAGTTGAAACATAACATTGAAAATAACATTATTATATACGTGGGGAATTTTCTAACCTCAATGGAAAAAATTCATATTATTGTTCTATGAATTGTGATATAACCATAAATATTTTACCCAATTATAATGACAAGTCTATAAAAAGCATATCTGGAGAATGAGAACCTTAATTCCATATTAAAACTCTTTCTTTGTAATTGAAAGAGACTTGACGGTTAAAAGGACTCCAGACACCAAGCAAGGGTTAAACTAAATGTGCTCCGAGCCGTGCATTGCGGACTGCATACATCGCAGTACGCTGAAACATCGTAGGTATGCGGTGCACTAGCGGAGTATGCTGAAAACTAGTAGTTCCACTTGCTGCCACCAGGTGAAAATATGACTCTGTAAGTTGTCAGAAGGTGAAAGATTTCTTGTTTTGACGTTAGTATGCTGTTTGTCGCTTGGCGACGCATGTTGGTTTCTTTTGGGAAATGAGTGTCGACGTAAAGCATTAATTAGGATGAAGTTTTCCGAACAAAACGAAATAGCGATTGAGAGGAAAGACCTTGTACTGTTGGTAAAGTTGTTTTATTAGAACGGCTCTGCATTTTGGGAATATTGCCGACAGTAAGTAGTCTAAAGAATATGATCGAAAGATTTGAAGAAACAGTTGAATTAGCCGGCGCAGCAGATAGAGAGGGGCGGCCATTCCCATGGCAGTTGTTGATGAAGTTGCTGTAGCCGACGGTGACGGATTGCCTCAAATTCTGCAGTTAGTGCCAGAGCTGTGTCACCGGAACTGTCTGTCCCTCGTCAACAGTGCAAAATATTTTGCGGCCGATTTTATACTGCCCTTAGTTTCTTGGGACAGATAGAAGTGGATGACATGTAGCCAGGGAATATTCTTTCGATGGACGAGGCACATTTTTTTTTCACAGTGCCATGAATGCACAGAACTGTCCCCACATGTGGTGCAGGAACATCCATTGCACTCAGCTTACCTGAGTGTGTGGTGTAGTTTCACAAGCTCCTACAGTCATGGCTACTATGATGTTGCATAGCCGCCGCAAGCGGAATAGTTGTTTTGTCAGTGCTCCACAATTTTTGCAATTCCGGCTGTGAGAAGCTGACGCTGCAGTTGTTATCTTCAGTACGCCAGTGCAGAAATTTTCCTTTGTGTGTGGCCACGTTTGTCAGATAGATCCTATCGAAATTAGAGATCATAACACTACTGGTGTCGTTTTTACCTAATAATTCATCGATTGTGTCAGTGCTCGTGTGTATCGTGATAAATTGCGTAATTTCGAACATTGCAATGGAAGTGCCGCATAAAATTCGCACCATATCGTCTACTGCAAACTTAACTGATGCAATTTAGAAGCTTTTGGTTGCAGTATACTCGTTAAAAACCAATCTCTCTTCTTTTTTGCCCATGGTGCACCACAGTCGCGACCGCTACGGTCGCAGGTTCGAATCCTGCCTCTGGCATGGATGTGTGCGATGTCCTTAGGTTAGTTAGGTTTAAGTAGTTATAAGTTCTAGGGGACTGATGACCTCAGCAGTGAAGTCCCATAGTGCTCTGAGCCATTTGAACCATGTGATAACTCTTATATTGTGCCACAATAGTTTATAACTTCTTGTACATTATGTATTAGTTTTGTAGTAAACTAATTACTTCGCAACTGTAATAGTCTTCATTCTGCTTTTTATTTGTCTAACAACAAAGTAAATGGTAACGAAACGGAATGCGACTTCAGTTGAAAGCGCACCGTCAATATGGATGTTACCTGGGTGCGACGGCAGGAACACGAAACAGATATTGCGACAGGCTTTGCATACGTCAATTGCGTCGTCGCCCTGGGACTTCCTGATGTCAGCTGGCGCTGATAGCATTTCCGTGTTCTGTTCACGAGCACTCAGTACTAGAAGCGACAGTACTTCGTGAATCGATCGTAACACCGTGACCAGCAGTAGCAGCTCACAAGCCTACGCAACGGCACTCCCATCAATTATTCACGGTCGACCCTAAAAGCCCCAGAGCTAATGCTCGCAGGAAATTCGTACGCGAGTTTAGTCGTCGCAGGTCGATTAATAAATTTGCCACCCTTACAATTCATCTGTCTAAATTTATTTACACAGAGCGTTCAATAAGTGATGCAACACCTTTTTTCTGAAAGCGGGTTGGTTGTATTCAGGATCCCAGTACACGATATTATTCCCAACTGTTTTGGCTAAAAAAACTCTATTTTTCATTGTAATCTCCGTTCAGTGCGACTACCTTACGCCGCCTTACTTGGAGGGCCTGTATACCCACATGGTACCACTGTACCGGCCGATGATGGAGCAAAAGCTGCATCAATAACGTACCCGTCATCCACGTACTGCTCCTCGCCGAGTGCATCCTTCATCGGGACGAACAGATGCAAGATGGCAGGTGCGAGATGCGGGCTGTAGGGCGTATGAGGAAGAAGAGTCCAAAGAAGTTTTTGGAGCTCCTATTGCGAGACGTTTGCATTTTTGTGGTGACGAAGACAATGTAGCTGTGTGTGGCCAGCCGGCAAGCGGCATGTCGGACAGGTCTACACGACTTTGTTGCGGTTACGACCAACACCTCGGTCAACCACTCACTATGCTTTTGTTTACTGTCAGTTGTCCGTGGGCATACTGCAAGCGCCTGTGAATGTCTGCGATGCCGCCACCTATTGAGACTTCGTGAAGCTATCGGGGCTGATGCGGTAATATTCTATGATGTCCCACAACAAATTCCGAATTTTTTCCAAATGAAATTCACCGAGAAAAATGTGTTGTATCACTTTTTGACCGCTCATCATAGTAACTGGGAGCCATAGAGAATATTCAGAGCATGCTTTGTTACGTAGAAAGTGTATGAGGCGACTAATAAAACGCAGCTCATGAGACAACAAACACAACAAAGAAACGTAAATAATAAACAACCAAAACACAACCACCAATTTTATCCACGTTTGATGAATCTCACAGACACACAACTAAACGATGAAGAAAAAGAGCTCCTAGAAAAGGGACTGAAATATAATGTGAATACAAAAGTAGATAAAGAATACATAGAAAACCCTACATTACAATCAGAAGCCATTCTAAAGCGAAAGGAGAAAAGTGAAAACAGCAATGTGTACACTGGGCTAACAAGAGAATTGATAAAAAAAGAAATACATGAAATTGTTACAGATACAAAAAAGCAGACTGACAGTAATAGTAGAAACACAGAATCCGAAACACTCAGAAAACACAGAAAGAAACTCCAAAATGAAAACATCATTATTACTAAAGTAGAAAAAGGAAATACAGTAGTTCTTATGCCTAAACAGCAATACATTGACAAAAGACAAGAATTTATTTCACAAGATAATATTAAAAAATTGAAATCCGACCCAAGAAACAGATTTCAGGCCAAGGTAAAGAATATGATAAAAATCTAGACTACACACTGGATGACAGAGAAATCGGTAAATTAACACACAACAATCCTACAGCACCCACCCTCCGATGCTAACCAAAAATCCATAAACCAAATATCACAGTAAGACCCATTGTAAACTTCAAAAAAGCTCCCACTTACAAACTTGCAGGACCCATGTTGAAATTACTAACAGAAACTTATAAAACAGAAGAAGACGGAACTATAAGGAAGACCTTACAGTTATTACAACTTATAAAAGATATAAAAATCCCAGACACAGCTACTCATCTCTCTTTTGACATAGAAAACATGTACTCTGCCATTCCAAAAGCAGAAACAATAAATATCATAGAACAAAACCTGAAGGACAACAGTCAGCTACCAGACGAACACATGAAAGAAATACACAAGTTGCTGGAACTGATAACTGAACAGAACTACTTTCATTTCAATAATGAATACTATTTACAGAAAGATGGGCTATACTTTTTTGTGTCAGGTACATGGATGACATCCTTTGTTTAATAGATGAACCTCATCAAAAATTGACAAGTTGCATACAGATATAAACACAATACACGAAAAGATAAGATTCACAATGGAAAAAGAACAGAAGAACCAATTAAACTTATTAGATATAATAATTAAAAAAAGAAGACAGTCAGCATAGCTTTGAAATCTACCGTAAATCTATAACAACAGACACAATCTTACATCAGACTTCTAATCACCCACAGTCACAGAAACAATCATCAATCATTTACATGCTTCGTAGACTCAACACAGTACCACTCAGCACAGAAAATTATCAGAACGAACTAGACATCATCATACAAAGAGCAACAAACAATGGGTACAATAGGGATCTAGTCACCAAATTAAATAAAAAATTAAAAAAACTAATAGTGAACACAGTACATAAATACCCACAAAGAACAGTACAACAAAACACTACACAAACAGGCACAAAAAGTGACAGAACAATAACTACACAAGGAATACAGGACAACAAGAAAGAAGATTCAAGATGGTATACAATGACATACAAGCACAAACTCTCACATAAAACAACAAACATTTTCAAAAGACAAGGGATAAACATAGCATTCAAAACAAACTATTCAATCGAAAGGCACATTCCAAAAATAACAAAAAACAGATATCTACCAAAAAGCAGGAATATACCAACTACAGTGCAACACATGTGATGGAAAGTATATAGGACAACAGCAGAACATTTGACAGCCGGTACAAAGAACATATCAGAGCATGAAAATATTGAACGAGCCACTCAACTTTTGCAGAACATTTGAGAGAAAATATCCGCAAACCTACCACAACAGAAAATATCAAAATAATTAGAATAAATAATGAAAGACATCTCCTAATATTACAGGAAATTATCATATATACAAAACAAAGTCTGAAAAGAAAAAACTACTAAATTACCAAGTAAGTATGACTAAAAACTCACTGTTTACAGTGACTGATCATATAATAGACAGAAATCCCAACAAATGATAACACATCTGATTCCTCTCATACGTATATACAGGAAAATGTAATAATAATTATTATTTTTTTTGAAAGTAAATAAATGAATAAAAATAGTAATAAAAATAAAATAAGTAATTTTTATTTTATCAAAAAAGTAAGAAATCTCTCCCCTTCTCAGAAAAACAAATGCGACTCTGTATTAAAAAGATGTACACCTGGTTGCCAGATGAAAAAAAAGCAGTTTGCTTCGATGCAATGAATTAGAAGTTACCTGTAAATACCTTTCCATTTCATAAAAAAACATTAACGAACTGTTTTTAAATCTATAACTTAGATGTGAAACCATTACCTACGTGTAAAAATGGACAAATCATGTAATATTTCAGGACACCCACTGAAGATGCCTTGTAAAAAAGGCGAAACGCGTCTGGGTGCATAAATAAAAATAAAAATTTCGATGTGCAGCATGCAAAAAAGGCATTTTCTTTGAAAAACTGCAATTTATATACAGCTGCTGCGAAAATTGCCACTACAAGAAACGTGTAATAAAATTACTTGCAAGGTTTCATAGGAGGTTGCTATAAAAGTAAAAATGAAAAGCTACATAGTTAACGTATAACAAAACATTAGCTATGAAATAAGTTTTCTTCACGAGTTCTAATGGTTTCAGCAGTATAATTCTGAGATTATTATTTTTTTTTTTGTGTATTAGTCTCTCACAGTTACGTTGTGTCAGAGGAAGGAACGCCGGCCGCGGTGACCGTGCGGTTCTGGCGCTGCAGTCCGGAGCCGCGGGGCTGCTACGGTCGCAGGTTCGAATCCTGCCTCAGGCATGGGTGTGTGTGATGTCCCTAGCTTAGTTAGGTTTAAGTAGTTCTAAGTTCTAGGGGACTTATGACCTAAGATGTTGAGTCCCATAGTGCTCAGAGCCATTTGAACCATTTTTTTTAGAGGAAGGAACTTCTTGTAAGAGGCGGATTACGTGGTTCATCTGCGAATATCGTGAGTGTGAGTCGAGTTACACTCACATGGCAGTTAAGACGAAAATGCGATGTGCTTGCTGACTTTGACCTAATATTGTCAAGATCGAGGTCGCTTATGCAAAAAGTTTAACTGCCAACCTTAAAAATCTTTGTAACCGCACTCACATTTCGGGCATTTCGGGGAGGACTCGAAAGCAGTTACAAAAGTACACCACTCCATTACAAACATTATTCTTTAAGACATCAGAAATAAAAAATACTGTCATTAACCTACATTAAAATACTTGCCTTTTAAAGTACTGTGACTTGCACGATACATTGCTTACATGTTTACGAAAAAACAAGACCGTTGATGTTACAACGGACACTTGTGTATTACCCTGATAGATTGTGCATAGAGGTACATATTTTTTCAGTTAATGTCGTAAATTTCGATTCTATCTTACTATTACTGATTTACTACATCCATCACTAAACATGCACACAACGATATACGTAAATTAATTAAATGCGTTTTTGGAAATCGTCGGAAGGTCAGTTTGTAAAAAAGTAGTTTAAAATGTTTTTTTAAAAATCATTAGACTTTTCCTACGTTGTTGAACGTATATCAGAATTTATTTTGTAGGTATGCATCTGGACCAAAGGATGAAGACACTTATTGCCCCAGACGCCTTAATTCTAAGACATTACCATTTGAAGATCTGCTACATATCATTTAGATTAATGACTAAAAATCTCGTCAAGAAGCGTGTTTTCTGTTACCAAACTAAGAAATTATGGCTATTTTGGACAGTGACGTCAATATGCGCAATTTGAGCATTACTGTTGTACTAACCTTGATGCCGAATGAACCATATAAAGCACAATCAATGGGAATATTTTTTTGCCTCATGAGAAAAGGGGTTGGGGAAGGAGACCAGACAGCGAGGTCATCGGTCTCATCGGATTAGGGAAGGAAGTTGGCAGTGCTCTTTTAAAGGAACCATCCCGGCATTTGCCTGGAGCGATTTAGGGAAATCACAGAAAACCTAAATCAGGATGGCCGGACGCGGGATTCAACCGTCGTTCTCCCGAATGCGAGTCCAGTCATGATAAGAGCTAATACGTATAGTCTGATCGTAAAAGTAGTACGAAGGACATGGCATGGTGAAGTTTATGAATTTACGCAATGCTCGATGTAAGTTAAGTGATGTTTGTGCTGAACAGGTGCTTTAAAACGCTAGGGTGAAATTAAACGTGGAAAGAACACGTTTCAGAAACATAAGTTGTCCTTAAAAGTTTAGATAATGGCCAGTAGCGTACTTCGTGCAGTAGATTTGTCAACGTTCGCCGTAATCCACGGGGTTTTTGTAATTAAAGTGCTGCTACTCATAGAGGTCCAGTGAGGGCTGTAATTATCGTATGCCAGAGAAAGTATGTAGATATTGTAATGCATTAATGCGGAACGGACTTACTCTGGACAAGAATTAGCAACATATTTTGGTCACCCGGTGCAAATCTAGCCCTGTGAATGTAAGAAAGTATTAGTTGATATTTCCATACGTAATGATTTAGGAACGTGACGTTGGTAGCAAGGATCAACAATCGAGATAGGCCTAATAGTGACGATATTACTGGCCGCAGCTTGTACAGTTTGTTCAATATGAGCACCAGAGGAGTCGAGGAGGTGCTGTGCAGTGTCACATTTGCACCTGGCGGCCGCAACTGGAACTAATATTTGCAGCGTAAAGCGGTTCCGCGTTAACACATTAGAATATCTACCAAGTTTCGGTGCCATACGATAATTACTGCCCACACTTGGCCCCTCAGTTTAATTGTAACCAACCGGAAACGATGGGAACGGAAGGGGTGTGTCAGCTGCTGGTTCGACGCAGCCAAGGAGAGTGCAGGTGGCAGACAACGTGCTTGAAAGCAAGAGAAGACGGAATGTTGTCACTTTTTGACGTCAGTGTAGATGCGAAGCTCAATGTGCAGTTGGAAAAAAATCAGCCTTGTTTTCACGTCCAACCCTAACCACTACCTCGGTAATCACATCGTATTCAGAAGAAACAAACACTCATTTGTGACAGTAGAGATTGTAAGTTTCGTTCCTGCTCCTCTCATTCGCAGCAGTTTAAGCTATGCTAATACGTCCTACCCTAACCACACCCTCGTAAATCACGATGTATTCCAAAGAAACAGCGGAGAATCGGTGGCAGACATTATAAATTTAGCTACTGCTCGACAAAAGACGTTGCTTCTTTCCTCGCCTCTCTTTGGTTAGGTGAAACTATCGTCCCATTGGTTGCGCCAACTGCCACATTGCCAACCTGTGAGCGTTTCAAGAATTCAGCTCAAGTTATTTTACCTCGAAATAAAGTATGAGTTATGTTTTTGTGCAGATTTCACTAATTTTCTTGGTTTTGTGCAGTCTCTCCTGTCTTTTGTGTCGTTATTTATCTCAAACGCTATACGTAAAAACAGCAATAAGAATTACATAAACCATCGCTGAGTTCATTCATTGGGTTTCTCCCCGCTAAGAAACAATCATATTTCCATTGACCGAATTATTCAGCACAACATTATGCGACATTTTTGTCAAATGCGACAGGAACTATTAATTTCATCTCCGCGTTCCTGGAGGCAGGAGACTAGAGACCGAGCTGCAGAAACTCATTCAGCTTCTTTGACAGACTGAGTCGCTGCCAGACAGCTGGAAGACAGCAGTCGTTTATTCAGTACACAAGAAAGGAAGCATGATGAGTTGCTCTAACTGCCGAGGAATCATTTTACTTCACGTGCATACAATGGCCTACTACAATTATTTTAGAAAAGCTAAAACTATGTACAGAAAATCTCATGGAAGAATATCAGACTGGATTCCGTCTAATCCGATCAGTTATTGACAATGTGTTTGCTCTTAGTCAATTTCTAAGAAATATTGGGAAAGAGTTAGAACAGTCCAGGTGTTCTTCATAGATTTCGAAGAACTTATGATAGCATTCACCAAGAAAACATCTATAAAATCCAGAAGGAATTTTGAAACCCAAAAAGCTCGCTGAAATGGTTATAGGATGTACGAGGGGATATCCAAAAGAAACCGAACTAATTCTCTGATGGGCAGAGCTTCTTTAGTACCGCGTTTTGCCGCTGGGAAAATATAACACGAACATTCCAGTCAGTAAGCCGAGTGCCGTCGCTGAAGAAGGTTAGGAGTGGCGCCGGCGGAGTTCATAGTGACAACTGTTTTGCGTGACTGTCGTTTTTGCAATGACCGATTTTCGTTAACAGCATGCGATGGTAAAACTATGCTTTTTATTCGTAAAAAGTGGAAAATAAACTTCTCGGATGTTACAAATGGCGTACAAGGTCGATGCTATGAAAAAAATGACGATAAACCTCGCTCTAGTCGTTCTTCCTCCCACGGTCCGAACTAAATGTTGAAAACATGCGTGCAGTCACCAACGAAGATCGACGGCGGGCCGGCTGCGGTAGTCTCGCGGTTCTAGGCGCGCAGTCCGGAGCCGTGCGACTGCTACGGTCGCAGGTTCGAACCCTGCCTCGGGCATGGATGTGTGGGATGTCCTTAGGTTAGTTAGGTTTAAGTAGTTCTAAGTTCTAGGGGAATGATGACCACAGCAGTTGAGTCCCATAGTGCTCAGAGCCATGACTGCGGACCACCGAAGAAATTGGAAGTTTGTGGTACGGTCTATGGGACCAAACTGCTGAGGTCACCGCTCCCTAGGCTTACACTCTACTTACACTATACACCGCGTGAATCGTGGCAAGGCGCCCTAGAGACTTGCAGAACCTGACCACCATTTTGCAGGGCAGTGCTCAAGCATGTACAGTGCAAGCTGTTACTGATTTGTTTGACTGATGGGGCTGCTAAGTGCTATGCCACCTACTGCTCACCCCTGACTTAATCCCTCTTCAGTTCAACTCGATTTTTAAACTGAAGGAAACACTTCACGGCATTCGCTTCAGAACTGATACAAATTCGTCGGGCAATAGACCGCTCCGCTCGAACTGTCAACACAAATGGCACTGCTAAGAGTATCCTACGACTTCCACATCGATGGCAACGAGTCATACACAGTGCTGAGGAGGTCAGTAAAACTTTGAAACATGTATCTATTTTGTACAAACTGTAAATAAATAGTTGCTACTATTAAAGTTCCAACCCTCGTATACAAATATGACCTTAAAATGACAAGACAATGTAGAGTCTCTGACCTTTCAGTTCCATGTTTACACTACATCTCACGTATGTCAAATGTTATCCAGATTTGTCACTGCCTAAGATTTAACGACAGTAACATACATGACAACCTGTATACTATGTCACAGGACAGATTTCAGATCTTGTTGTACCGCATAACCCGCATGTCACGGCTGTAGAGATACAAAATGTTAGTAGATTTATGTTACTGCTACAATCTATACATTCATCATTTTGTAGAAAACTATGTAAGTACTGGTGTTTGCTCCTCTGTATCAGACCCCACTGATGATGCTTTATAATCCTGAAAACTGGTATTGGCAAAAAAAAACATTTCCAGCGCAGCTCATGGTGTACGGAAGATGTCCTTTAATAAATCTGAAAGTAAGACAATGACTACAATCTCGGGACCGGTGAGAGACGGAGCTGCTTGGGGAGCCAGAAGGAATAAAGAAGCATATGAGGTCATGAACCAGACCAACGTTTAAAATATCATAAGAGCAGGTAACGCCAATGGGCAAGTCACGTAATCCGTATTCCGGAGACCCAATATCTTAAACAAGCTTTCATTGCCTACATTGCAACAAATGGGCGCCGTGGTAGGCCAAGAAACAGATTGGACGACGTAAAGGAAGATGCGGAAGCTTTTAATGTATTCAACTGGGAGAAAACAGTAACAGGTAGAATGCAGTGGAGACTGAATGTTGATGCAACGTATCATAGTGCCAGTAGTGTCAGTGTCGCCGTCGTAACTGCCGTCTGCTTCACGTCTGCTGTGCAGCGAGCTGCCTTAATTTAAGTTAACTGTATTTTTCTTACTTGTCACTTCTTCTTCCGTGTGTTTTTGTTTTTAGGAAGTTTTAATTGTCGAGTGCAAGTAATAGTGTTCCATAGATTTCGTGTTTGTTTTGAATACAGTCAGAGAGTCCCTTTAGTCAGCCATAGAGCCAGTAGTGCTAGTGTTTGTTTTGAATACAGTCCAGAGTCAGGTAGTGCTATTTTCATTGTTTTCTACAAGAAGTGGCTAGCAATCACAGTTTAGTCAATACTCAGCCGTCTTTAGTGAATTAGCAGTCTAGTTAAAAGTTGATTAAGTCTCTTCAGTAAATTGATTCCTTAGGATGGATAGGATGCGTGACTGCTGTGTACGGACGCAGGAGCAGCTGGCCACTGTTCGCGAACAGCTGAACGTGTTGATGGCCGCGGTCAGCCGTCTTCAGGGTGCAGCCTCGGAGTGTAGCGGCAGTGGCCACCTTCTCCCCAAGGGGAGTGGCGGGTTCAGCGGCGTTCGTGGCGCACGAGGCGGAGGGTCAATGTGGAGGCTGGCCGTGTGGCATCGCCCGCTCTGCCTGTGAGTGGACATGTGGCTGCTCCTTCAGCAACGTCCAAGCAGGCACACGGGGGGAGGGGTTTATTAGTTATTGGGAGCTCCAACTTTAGGCGGGTGATGGAGCCCCTTAGGGAAACAGCGGGAAGGTCGGGGAAGAAGGCCAGTGTTCACTCTGTCTGCTTGACGGCGGGTCTCATCCCAGATGTGGAGGAGGCCCTGCCGGCGGCGATAGAGAGTACTGGGTGCACCCGACTGCAAATTGTTGCTCATGTCGGCACCAATGACTCCTGCCGTCTGGGTTCAGAGGTCATCCTCAGTTCGTGCAGGCGGTTGGCGGAATTGGTGAAGGCGGAAAGCCTCGCACGCGGGGTGGAATCAGAGCTAACTATTTGTAGTATCGTTCCCAGAACCGATCGCGGTCTTCTGATTTGGAGCCGAGTGGAAGGCTTAAACCAGAGGCTCAGACGTTTCTGCGGAGATCTGGGGTGCAAATTTCTCGACCTCCGCTATCGGGTGGAGAAATGTAGGGTCCCCCTGAATAGGTCAGGCGTGCACTACACGCCGGAAGCGGCTACAAGGGTAACGGAGTACGTGTGGAGTGCACATGAGTGTTTTTTTAGGTTAGAGAATTCCCTCCCTAGGCCCGACAAGACGCCTCCTGAGACGTGGCAAGGTAGGAGTAGGCAAAATGCAACAGGGAATAACAATATTAATGTGCTAATAGTAAACTGCAGGAGCGTCTATAGAAAGGTTCCAGAACTGCTCTCATTAATAAACGACCACAACGCCCATATAGTACTAGAGCCAGAAAGTTGGCTGAAACCAGACGTAAACAGTAATAAAATCCTAAACTCAGATTGGAATGTATACCGCAGAGACAGGCTGGACAGTGAAGGGGGAGGCTTGTTTATAGCGATAAGAAGTGCAATAGTATCGAAGGAAATAGACGGAGATTCGAAATATGAAATAATTTGGGTGAAGGTCACGGTTAAAGCAGGCTGAGACATGGTAATTGGATGTCTCTATAGGCCTCCTGGCTCAGCAGCAGTTGTGGCTGAGCACCTGAAAGATAATTTGGAAAATATTTCGAGTAGATTTCCCCACCATGTTATAGTTATGGGTGCAGATTTTAAATTGCCAGATATAGACTGGGAGACTCAAACGTTCATAACGGGTGGCAGGGACAAAAGAATCCAGTGAAATTTTTTTAAGTGCTTTATCTGGAAACTACCTTGAGTAGTTAAACAGAGAACCGACTCGTGGCGATAACATATTAGACCTTTTGGTGACAAACAGACCCGAACTATTTGAATCAGTTAATGCAGAACAGGGAATCAGCGATCATAAAGCGGTTACTGCATCGATGATTTCAGCCGTAAATAGAAATATTAAAAAAAGGTAGGAAGATTTTTCTGTTTAGCAAAAGTGACGAAAAGCAGATTACAGATTACCTGACGGTTCAACACAAAAGTTTTGTCTCAAGTACAGATAGTGTTGAGGATCAGTGGACAAAGTTCAAAACCATCGTACAATATGCGTTAGATGAATGTATGCCAAGCAAGATCGTAAGAGATTGAAAAAAGCCACCAAGGTACAACAACCGAGTTAGAAAACTGCTGCGGAAGCAAAGGGAATTTCACAGCAACCATAAACATAGCCAAAGCCTCGCTGACAAACAAAACTACGCGAAGTGAAATGTAGTGTGAGGAGGGCTATGCGAGGGACGTTCAATGAATTCGAAAGTAAAGTTCTATGTACTGACTTGGCAGATAATGCTAAGAAATTTTGGTCTTATGTCAAAGCGGTAGGTGGATCAAAACAAAATGTGCAAACACTCTGTGACCAAATTGTACTGAAACAGTGGATGACAGACTAAAGGCCGAAATACTAAATGTCTTTTTCCAAAGCTGTTTCACAGAGGAAGACTGCACTGTAGTTCCTACTCTAGATTGACGCACAGATGACAAAATTGTAGATATCGAAATAGACGACACAGGGATAGAGAAACAATTAAAATCGTTCAAAAGAGGAAAGGCCGCTGGACCTGATGGGATGCGAGTTCAATTTTACACAGAGTGCGCGAAGGAACTTGCCCCCTTCTTGCAGCGGTGTACCGTAGGTCTCTAGAAGAGCGTAGCGTTCCAAAGGATTGGAAAAGGGCACAGGTCATCCCCGTTTTCAAGAAGGGACGTCGAACAGATGTGCAGAACTATAGACCTATATCTCATAACGTCGACCAGTTGTAGAATTTTTGGAACACGTATTATGTTCGAGTATAATGACTTTTCTGGAGACTAGAAATCTATGTAGGGATCAGCATGGGTTTCGAAAAAGACGATCGTGTGAAACTCAGCTCGTGCTATTCGTCCACAAGACTCAGAGGGCCATAGACACGGGTTCACAGGTAGATGCCGTGTTTCTTGACTTCCGCAAGGCGTTCGATACAGTTCCCCACAGTCGTTTAATGAACAAAGTAAGAGCATATGGACTATCAGATCAATTGTGGTGTCGGATTGAAGAGTTCCTAGATAACAGAACGCAGCATGTCATTCTCAATGGAGAGAAGTCTTCCGAAGTAAGAGTGATTTCAGGTGTGCCGCAGCTGAGTGTCATAGGACCGTTGCTATTCACAGTATACATAAATGACCTTGTGGATGACATCGGAAGTTCACTGAGGCTTTTTGCAGATGATGCTGTGGTGTATCGAGAGGTTGTAACAATGGAAAATTGTACTGAAATGCAGGAGGATCTGCAGCGAATTGACGCATGGTGCAGGGAATGGCAATTGAATCTCAATGTAGATAAGTGTAATGTGCTTAGCCACAAAATAGCAGGTCAGCAACTGGAAGCAGTTAATTCCATAAATTATCTGGGAGTAGGCATAAGGAGAGATTTAAAATGGAATGATCATATAAAGTTGATCATCGGTAAAGCAGATGCCAGACTGAGATTCATTGGAAGAATCCTAAGGAAATGCAATCCGAAAACAAAGGAAGTAGGTTACAGTACGCTTGTTCGCCCACTGCTTGAATACTGCTCAGCAGTGTGGGGTCCGTACCAGATAGGGTTGGTAGAAGAGATAGAGAAGATCCAACGGAGAGCAGCGCGATTCGTTACAGGATCATTTAGTAATCGCGAAAGCGCTACGGAGATGATAGATCAACTCCAGTGGAAGACTCTGCAGGAGAGATGCTCAGTAGCTCGGTACGGGCTTTTGTTGAAGTTTCGAGAACATACCTTCACCGAGGAGTCAAGCAGTATATTGCTCCTTCCTACGTATATCTCGCGAAGAGACCACGAGGATAAAATCAGAGAGATTAGAGCCCACACAGAAGCATACCGACAATCCTTCTTTCCACGAAGAATACGAGACTGGAATAGAAGGGAGAACCGATAGAGGTACTCAGGGTACCCTCCGCCACACACCGTCAGGTGGCTTGCGGAGTATGGATGTAGATGTAGATGTAGATGGTCGATAGCGCTGGTGACAGCTTGATAACTAACAAGGGAATTGTCCACTCTACATGTCGAAATATAACCTGAAATTTTTCATATAGAAAGAAGTCACCGAAAGAAACGCACTGTCAATTAGCTTTTAAGGCACACTGCAGTTTTTTTTTTTTAAAGTTAAGGTTATTCGTTCTTATCGTACAAAGAATCACTTATAACAGCAGTTTGTACAGGCCTTCGTGCCTGACGCGTGACTTGGTGAATAAGCAGACGCAGCAGTGAGAAGAGACCGTTTCGGGTGTTATACTGAAAATTATTCTCTTCCATTTTTCCAGATTTTGGTACGTCGATTACAAGATTTTTACAAATAAACTGCCCCTTTTTAAAATTTTTGGTTTTAATTTGTCTTGAGGTTTCTAAAAGGGAGGTGTAAATCCTCAGAAACAGTAATTCACTGATACTTGACAATGGACTCTTTTATACGAAAGTTCATACCGTTGTAAGAGCACACTTGCGACCTCGTCTTTCTTTAGGAATGATAAAGTGCGGTTTGCATGTGATTACTGCACGAAAAACAAGGCTGGTGGACATTATACGCTGCATTTTAGGGGATAGGTTCGTCCTTACATCAATTACGAATTTGTCTGTAGTATTAGCTGTTAATTACATCTCATCTAAGCGTTTAAATAAAGCAGAATTCGTAATTTTCGGACTTACTTTTCCGTATAATTCCATGTATGTATTTACCCAGGCGGCAGAAACATGGAAATCAGTAATGTTAGTCTCACTTTTAATTCTGAGGACCCAGTCAGGCAGATCTCCATCGGTAACGGTGCATTGCCTCTTACGTGCAGTTCTAAACCTATCGAATATTTTTTCTTTCACGATTTTTTCAAATTTAATTTGGTATGTACTTTGTATATATCTTTGTTCCATTTATGCAATTCAAGTTCAGATTTTACGGAACGAAACTGGCTGCTAAGAGTTTTCTCCCCCCTTCGCTTAATGAAAAAATTTACAGCCTTTCCTTTGACACTGATAGCTATTACAGAACGTGTTTTCTTTGGGCTAGGAAGGTATTGTGTGTTTATTCTGGACTTTAATTACGACAGAAATCATAGTTCTAACCACAAATGCCGGCCGCTGTGACCGAGCGGTTCCAGGCCCTTTAGCCTGGAATCTCGCTGCTGGTATGGTCGCACTGACAGAACCACAGGCACGTAGACACAGGCAACAGATCATGCACAATGTCGGCACTAGTACAGTGTATATCCACCTTTCTCGCATGGAGACGATCGTAGAGATGCTGGATGTAGTCCTGTGGAACGGCTTGCCATGCCATTTCCACCTGGCGCCTCAGTTGGACCAGCGTTCGTGCTGGACGTGCAGACCGCGTGAGACGACGCTTCATCCAGTCCCAAACATGCTCAATGGGGGACAGATCCGGAGATCTTGCTGGCCAGGGTAGTTGACTTACACCTTCTAGAGCACGTTGGGTGGCACGGGATACATACGGACGTGCATTGTCCTGTTGGAACAGCAAGTTCCCTTGCCGGTCTAGGAATGGTAGAACGATGGGTTCGATGACGGTTTGGATGTACCGTGCACTATTCAGTGTCCCCTCGACGATCACCAGAGGTGTACGGCCAGTGTAGGAGATCGCTCCCCACACCATGATGCCGGCTGTTGGCCCTGTGTGCCTCGGTCGTATGCAGTCCTGATTGTGGCGCTCACCTGCACGGCGCCAAACACGCATACGACCATCATTGGCACCAAGGCAGAAGCGACTCTCATCGCTGAAGACGACACGTCTCCATTCGTCCCTCCATTCACGCCTGTCGCGACACAACTGGAGGCGGGCTGCACGATGTTGGGGCGTGAGCGGAAGACGGCCTAACGGTGTGCGGGACCGTAGCCCAGCTTCATGGAGACGGTTGTGAATGGTCCTCGCCGATACCCCAGGAGCAACAGTGTCCCTAATTTGCTGGGAAGTGGCGGTGCGGTCCCCTACGGCACTGCGTAGGATCCTACGGTCTTGGCGTGAATCCGTGCGTCGCTGCGGTCCGGTCCCAGGTCGACGGGCACGTGCACCTTCCGCCGACCACTGGCGACAACATCGATGTAGTGTGGAGACCTCACGCCCCACGTGTTGAGCAATTCGGCGGTACGTCCACCCGGCCTCCCGCATGCCCACTATACGTCCTCGCTCAAAGTCCGTCAACTGCACAAACGGTTCACGTCTACGCTGTCGCGGCATGCTACCAGTGTTAAAGACTGCGATGGAGCTCCGTATGCCACGGCAAACTGGCTGACACTGACGGCGGCGGTGCACAAATGCTGCGCAGCTAGCGCCATTCGACGGCCAACACCGCGGTTCCTGGTGTGTCCGCTGTGCCGTGCGTGTGATCATTGCTTGTACAGCCCTCTCGCAGTGTCCGGAGGAAGTATGGTGGGTCTGACACACCGGTGTCAATGTGTTCTTTTTTCCATTTCCAGGAGTGTAGTTTCAACATAATATTAAACAGCCAGCCGGTTGCACATAAACGGTTGGTACGTTAACCTAGGTTTCGACACCTACTAGGTGTGTCTTCATTAGAATGAAATGTTTCCAAATCGTAAAATTACGCTGCTAAAAAAGCAATAGTCAGAATTTGGAGCAGCTAAGCTCAATTAGAAAGTAAAATGAAACGTGTGTGGCCAGCGGTGCATTTTTAGCAATATAATTTTAAGATTTAGCAACATTTCAAAAAATGTTAAAATGTGTGTGAAATCTTATGGGTTTTAACTGTAAAAGTTATCAGTCTCTAAGCTTACACACTACTTACCCTAAATTGTTCTAAGGACAAACACACAGACCCATGTCCGAGGGAGGACTCGAACCTCGGCCAGGACCAGCCGCTCAGTCCATGACTGCAGCGCCCCAGACCGCTCGGCTGATCCCGCGCAGCAGCAACATTTTATTTTGATGAAGACATCTTAGTAGGCGCCGAGACCTATGTCAGTGTACCTACCGTTTATGTGCAACCGTTTGGCTGTTTAATCCTATGTTGAAAAGATTGTAATTCCTAAAATTACATAGCAGAAAGTTGTGGATAGGTCGCAGACACTATTCGGCACTATTTTATTTTGCTCTGTTGAACTGGCTTTGGTATCACGGGCGACACTGAAAGTTTAGGGGTGGCGTGTGGAACGGGGCCATCTCTGGTACGAGGTCCGGAGACAGTAGGGAGGCAGGACAAGGCCAGGGAGGGCATGGCAGGAAGCACGGTGCAGAACTGCCCTTTGGGCAGGCAGCCGGCCCGTCCTTGCGCTGCTCTCGCGTGACTGGCCGCCACTTTCGCCATACGGCGTGGGCGGGCCTCCCCCCCCCCCCACCACTCCCCGCCTCCACGACAAACTGTTCCGTTATACCTGGCTGCGGTCTGGCTGCCTAGCCGGCCTGCTCTAGCCCGCTCTGGTCAAGGCGACGCGACGTCTCGTAACGCCCTGCTGTGTTACCACATCTCTGTAGCGGGCCCGCTGTTCCAAGTAGCAACACTGCGCTTCGCTCGAGACTGGGCTCTGAGCGTTCACTGCAACGAGTAGTCGGAGAGAGGGGGGGGGGGGGGGGGGGCGCCAGTGTGTGGGTGCAGTAATCAGTGGCACGCCGTTCTTTGTAATATTACTGCACGTGAAACTATTTTTAAACCGCTTCGCTTACATTGGAGGTAATATGAGAGGATGAGGATCGCTGATTCTTGGTAGCTTAATCGCGACTGCGCGACTTCTATACGAATAGATATCCATTAGGTTTACGAAAGTTGCGACTAGAAGATACGGGGTACGGAAATGACTGCCTTCTATGCCAGTTTATGGTAAGGTATCGTATTAGGTACCCTGATGGCCAGAAGTGCACGGCCACTGTTAATAAATGCTTATCTCATGCTTACAAATCAGTTGTTCCAGTGGCACATATATTAATTCTTTATGAAGCCATTTTGACTGTTTTCAGCCGTGACTGTCTCAAGAAATATGTAACGTTTTTTTTCTTTTTCTTTTTTTTTTTAATTACCGGTACCAGTCACAAACTTTGTGAACTACTGTATTCCTTATTTATTTAGCGACGTGTTTCGAGAGTTAAAACTCATCTTCAGGCTAAATGGCATTACAAAAACAACTTTACAATAAAGTCATGCTAATATTACATAGTCTTTTCGTAAATACTGTGGTCATGCTGTGGAAGAAGAGAAAACTTAGTCTATTAATCCAACTACCTCAGCTGTGGACATAGTCTGTCCTTTTAATAAATTATTTTTCATTATACCTATGGATTCTTTGATGGGTATGCTGCTATATTTTAAAACCCACTTTAAGGAATACATTGACTGTTTCAGGCTTGGCAAACTGAATAAATCAGCTACAGCGAAACATATAAATGAAACAGGACATAGTGTTACAATAGACAACGATCTCAAAGTACTACATAATTTAGAAAAGAGCTCCAAAATGGACATCTTGGAAGAAATCGAAATATTCATCCATGGCCACATGGGGAATAACAAGATCCTGAATGAAATGACAGGCTTCAAAAATTCACATTTCTTTTCTAATTTCCCTACAGTACTCCTAAAATAAAAGATACATAACATGAGAGACGTTTGACTCTAGCCCCAGCAATAGCTTAGAAATATGTAAAAATAAAGTTTATATCATGATGTGTTCAATAATATTGTAACAGGTGCCAGTTTGTAATGTATTTCGTCGACCTACACCTGCAATACGATAACAACACGTCCAGAAAAGATGTAAACGTCTGACACCACATAGATCGACAAATCGATAGTCAAATCGTAACCAGCTGTATATCGACCGCCATCTTGTCCACTGCACTGCAGAACTGTTTGTGATCGTGTTTCCAAGTTACTGCTATATTTGTGACAATTTGTGAACAGTGACCAAGAGAGACGCGGAAATGGATACACCGCAACACATCACAACGAGACTGCGACGCCAGAAGAACAAAGTGAGTGACCGTTCCACAACATTTTGGTCCAAACATCAGTCCAGCTTCCAAAGTGACATCGCCTCTTACTAAGTTTTCTCTTCTTTCACAGGATGACCACAGCATTTACGAAAAGACTATGTAATATCAGTATGACCTTATTGTAAAGTTGTTTTTGTAATGCCATTTAGCCTGAAGCAGAGGTTTAACCCTCGAAACATGTCGCTAAATAAATAAGTAATACAGTAGGCCTAATTGACAAAGTTTGTGACTGGTAGCGGTATATTTTTTTTAAACCTTTACATATTAATTCTAACTGCTTGTTGCTTGTTGCTTGATGTTTCTGTTACTGCCTTCTTTGGAAACCTATTCGGTATTGTGCTTTTTTTCGCAACCTGATCCAAGATATCCGGACATTCATTATAGACATTAATATAGGAGGTGTCGGTCCTTCGCCTTTATGAGGCTAGAACTCCTCTGGTGACACTTTCAAGGAGGTTTTTGAATGTCTTTGGAAGAATGGCGGCCCACTCCTTCATAAGAGCCGAAACCAGAGAAGTTGGTGATGTTAGATGCTCGTGTGAAGCGATGTCGACGTTCTAACTCAAGCCAAAAGTATTTGATTGGTTTCAGTTCGAAATTCTGGGCAGGCCAGTCCATTTCAGGGACGCTATTGTCCACATATCATTGCCGCGCAGATGGTGCTTTATAACACGGTGCAGTCTCATTCTGATACAATCCATTATCGTCTCCGAACTGTCCTTCTACTGCAGACAGTGCTGAATGCTGTAATGTATGTCCATGCACTTTCACGGTTAGTGTTTTGGTAAGTACAGTAAAGGAACCACATCTTAACTCCGAGAAACATCTCCATTCAGCAACAACACCGAGTCCGTACTTCAGTGTTGGTACTATACATGATGGAAAGTAACGGCCTCCATGCCTTCGCCAAGTCAGACCTTTCTATTGGATTACCACAGGGTACAGCGTGATTCATCAGTACAAATCACTAGTTTCCACTCGCATACCGTCCTGTGGCGTTGGTCTTTACACTACCTCAAGCGTCGCTTAACTGAAACGTGCCGCATCACCATATTGCCTATTTCTTTTGAACTCCGTACGCGCAGTCATTGTGCTGACAGGACTACTGGTAGCACTCTGCAACTCATGAGTGATCCTTCCCGCTCTTTAATGCGATTTTGTACCAGCACCCTCCGCGTTGTTCGTCAGTCCCTTTTCGTACGTACAGGAGGCCTATCTGTGGAGCTGTTACTCAGGTGACATCCAACGACTAGTACACATTCGAAGTCTCTGATCTCTTCTGATCGACTGATTCTACTGTCACTGCTTCCCTACTGACAACACAATACTGCCCGCTTCCTTTTATATTGTTGGGTCTGCCAGTCGTGACATCCAGTGCTCAATTTCACGTCTCATAGGGGCGTCCGGGTAATTTTGACTAAATAGTGCATGCTGTCGTTTGTCAGTGGTTCCTCTAGGAAAACTCATCGCGCTGTGTCACTAATTGCTCTTGGGATTCCCTTCAGCTTCCTACTTTTACGCTGTTGTTGCCTGAAAATTTTTTCGATTAAGACGGTGGAATCTCACTTGTAAGAAGCGTCTGGCGCGCAAATTATCAATTTCCATGGTTTCTCTAAACGTTTTTCGGCTAGTGCCTGGATGTAAAAGGCACACGGATGATTGCCTTCTCCGTTCTTTGTCAATATGGGTCCTCCGTCTCTACTGACCTCCACAATGACGAGGAGGCAATGTAAATTATACTCAAGCTCATAAATTAAGGATAATGCTGATACATGGTGAAACAACGCTCTGGTGGGCGATTTACGGGTTTAAATCACCCCATTGTATGACCATGCGGTGCATTTGACCTGCGAACGTCGCACGGTGGCGCTGGCAGCAGTCCACATACGCAGAAATGTGCTGGTGCATGTGAGATTAAGGTGCAGCGAGTAAGTGTTCAGACGTTTCAAGACGTGCTAATGGTGACTGTTTGTTGAGAATGGCTCAAAGAACACATATTGATGACGTTATGAGGGGTGGAATACTGGGGCGACTGGAGGCTGGTCAAACACAGCAGGTCGTAGCAGGGGCCCCCCGAGTGCCATAAAGTGTGATGTCAAGATTATGACAACAATTGCAGCAGACAGGAAACGTGTACTGACGCTATAGTACGGGACGTCCACAGTGTACAACACCACAAGAAGACCGATATCTCACCTTCAGTGCCCACAGACGGCCACGGAGAACTGCAGGTAGTCTTGCTCGGGACGTTACCGCAGCAACCGGAACAGTCGTCTCCAGAGACACAGTCTACAGACGACTGAACAGACATGGTTTATTCACCTGAAGACCTGTAGGTGTATTTCACTGACCCCTGGTTACAGGAGAGACTGTAAAGCCTGGTGTCAAGAAGACATTACATGGTCAGTGGAACAGTGGTCCCACGTTATGTTCACGGACGAGTCCAGGTATAGTCTGAACAGTGAATCTCGCCGGGTTTTCATCTGGCGTGAACCAGGACCCAGATACCAACCCCTGTATGGAGGTGGAGATTTGATGGTGTGGTGTGGGACTATGATTGGTGCACGTACACCCCTGCATGTCTTTGACAAAGGAACTGTAACAGGACAGGCTGTAACAGGTCAGGTGTATCGGGACGTTGATGGATGATAACGCACGGCCCCACCGAGCTGCCGTTGTAGAGGAGTACCTTGTAACAGAAGATATCAGGCGAATAGAGTGGCATGCCTGTTCTCCAGACCTCAACCTCATCGAGCACGTCTGGGATGCCCTCGGTCGACGTATCGCTGCACATCTTCAAACCCCTACGACACTTCAGGAGCTCCAACAGGTACTGGTGCAAGAATGGGAGGCTATACCCCAGCAGCTGCTCGACCACCTGATCCATGCCAACCCGTTGTGCGGCCTGTGTACAAGTGCATGGCGATCATATCCCATATTGATGTCGGGGTACATGAGAAGGAAACAGTGGCATTTTGTAGCACATGTGTTTCGGGGCGGTTTTCTCAACTTATCACCAATACCGTGGACTTATAGATCTGTGTCGTTTGTGTTCCCTATGTGGCTATGCTATTAGCGCCAGTTTTGTGTAGTCCCCCGTTGTGTGGCACCACATTTTGCAATTATCATTTATTTATGAGCATGAGTGTAGTTCTTATTCGTACTTTTGTGCTCCTGTTTGTTAAACAAAGGAAGAGTAACCACTACAGCTACTACAGATCAAAGAATACAGAACCTGCAGACATCGCAGCTGTTATTTCCAACCCACTGCCTGAGATATGCTAATTCGACGTCACAGCTTTCAGTGGACTCTACCGTGTCTTGTGTATGTCTACTGTAAACAGTGTTTCAACGGTAGTCTACTTCGTTAGCTACCCTTTCCTGACTAACCACAGACATCAAAGAAAGATACGCACACTGACGGAAATACAGAGGGTTACACCATGAACACCTTAACCGAACACCATGAACACCTTAACTGAATGCTACCAAATTTATGCTCCAGTATTTACGTGCCTGTGGGGTAGAATTTCATCCTTTTGTGAACATATTTTCAGTACAACCAACAGCCATTCCTTCGGATGAAGAATGGTGAGAGTACGTGATACCTGATGGGCGCCTCTAACGTTAATGTAACTTTTCAGGCGGAAATCGCGAAACAACATGCCCAGAGGACATGCACGTGAGTGACCCAATCACTGACATGAGACACACAGGTCCGTCACAGTGACAGATCGCACAGACAGTTGGCTTGAACGCAGTGAGGAGGTATTACGAGGTATTACGAGGTGCACTCACGACAAGGAGAGCACACACGAGTCTTTACGAAAAGACTACACCACGACAGGATCGTAGATTGCTCCACTGACTCTGAAAACCCGAAATCCATTCAGAGGTTACAAGCAGAGTGTCACCACGAACCGTCGGGAACTGATTACTGGAAGCTGCACGGAGATCTAGAGCTGACATGTGTCGTTTACGGCTGACACCGTTCAGTAGAAAACAGAGACTTTCATGGTGCAGTGCCAGGGTGAAATGGGACGCCGAGTTGCATTCTGTAGCATTCAACGATGAGCCTCGCTTCCTTCTGTGGCGGTCACATCGACGTCAAAGTATCCGTAAACGACCTGGGGAGAGGACACAGGAAGCAGCGATTATCGAGATCCAAACCACGCCCATCATGGTGTGGGAAGCTATTTGATTTGTCACAACCTTTATCACAAGGGTACCAAATGGCATATTCCAATGGGATAATACACTGGTGTCCAAAGCTAAAGCAACAAAAGGAAAATTTGCAAGGTTGCGTTTATTATGCCACCAAACAGTACAAACAGATGAGACTAAAGTATAAACAATGTAAAAGCTACAGAACAAAAAGAACTGCAACGGCAGACAAAAATGTTCTTAATTTTTTCCAACTCAGAGGATTTGCACACACATTCCGACAACTGGATAAAGTGCTCAGTATGGGGTGTGACTACTTCTGGCAGCAATACAAACAGACATCACAACGGCGGCGCATGCCGTGAATGATGTCATACGTCTCATTCTTCCCGCAGACCTGCTCGTGGTCTTGGACAGTGGTGCAACCCGTGTCCCTAGTGCATCCCAGACGTCCCTATGGGATTCAAACCGGGAGATCGAGCAGGCCACGCCGTGAGTGCAATATCCAGTAAAACATCAACCACCCGTGCACTACGAGGTTGAACATTATCGCCCAACAATACGACGTGTGGGCCCACAGCACTTCGCAAGAATGAGGTCCCAAGGTCTCGTCACGGTACCTGATGGCGGTTAAATCTTGCCGATTCACCCGTACAATTTCATTTAGAGGGTTTCGAGTGATAAACACAATCCCTGCCCACACCATTAGGGAGCGTCCTCGATCTCAGTCTCTTTCTGCAATGTTTGGGCCCCGAAATCGTGTTCCACGTTCCTTCCAGATGTGAATCCATAGTGAATCACTTTCCAGAATACATCGGGACTCATCTGTGAAAACAACATTGGCTCACTGTTCGACTGTCCAGGTGGCATGTTGATGACTCCACTCTATACGTTCCCTTCTATGAAGACGCGTCAGAGGTAGACATACAGCATGTGTGCGGCAACAAAGATCACTATGCCGAAGCCTTCTGCATACTGTTTGACTCAATACAACAAACGTTTGAAATAACACGTGGTCGTCCCTACACGGATCTTCGGGATACAGTCTCTATAAACTACCGCCACATCCGAGAAACAACAGAACGATTCACATTAACCCATCGGGGCAAATGAGTTTGCTACTGTACTGCTTATTTTCTTTCTATGGCCCTCAACCGCAGTGTGTCTGGTGGACATCTTCTCTATGCCACACTGCAGCGTCTATGAGTGTGTATGCAGCGTTTGTGGATGTGGGGCTACCCAGCAAACACTACCTCGTTTCGTAGGTGTTTTGACGTCATCGTTGGCACGGTTGTCCGTTGACCGGAGTGCCTTCTTCCGTGGAGAACACGATCGTACGGGCATCTGGTTGACAGTTTGAATGATTATATCGTGAATTAGACACAGGATGGGGAAACTGCGGTTTGTTGCTTTAATTTTGGAGACCAGTGTACAAGATCCCGCACAACAGTTCACACCACAGACGTCTTGATGAATGTACGCATCCTTGCCTGGTCCTCCCGGTACCGTGATTTGGAAGACGTATTTGACGCTAGCCTCCAATGAGCAATCTTCATGAAGTGGCAAAACACTTGTTTCAGCCATCAGGAGGATGCTGCTTCTATGTCCCAACAAACACAAGAATAGTTTGGTGCACGTTGGAGTCACGCCTGTTACTGACGTTGAAGACGGGCATAAGTTCCCAATGGAATGGAAATGTGATCGATTAATATCCGTTATGCGATTAACGGACAAAGTCTAATAAATATAGGAATGGCGTTTCACAGTATAAAACGTAACAGTTTCGACAGGGTGTTTGTAATATTTAGATATTCACAGAACGATTTCCAAGTGCTTAGAATGTTTACTCGAAAACAAAATTTAATCACTTGACAACGTTCCTATTGCCATAACTACATAACAGAATTGTAATACACCAGTGCCACAAGACATTAATATTGCAGATGCTTGGCCAGTAAATACATAATACTAGCAAAATAAAAACGAAAATTAACACCTCAATATGCAGGACCATTACAGTACTGGCAAATTTTAAAGCGGTGCAAGCTACATTTTTCCCAAGCTGCATTATGTATGCCGTTTTTCGTGTTGCCATGGATAATTTATTTTGCTTGCCCTACGCACCACTTGCCTTGTTTTCCAATATTGCTCTTGTATGAGCTGATATCACAACTCACAGATCGTCAGCATACGCAACGATCCCATCTGAAAGTTCATCTCCCTTGATTAAATTCAAGAGCGGTTCAATTCTGGTATGCCAGAAGATGCCCTGTGGACATCCTTTGGTAATCCTTTTTCAAGCTTTGCGGTTGTCATCTTGTCATTCAGCCACTCTCGAAGACTATTGTACAGGGATCCGAGTACCTGTAGTTCTCGAAATCGTCCGAAATTTCTGATCACGAAAGATTATCAAATGCGCCAGCAATATGAATAACAATCGCAACTACGTATTTCTGTAACGTCTGTTCTACAATTTGGAAAGCTCGATTAATTGCTTCTTCTTTAGATTTTCTCGGTCTAAAGCCGAAATGGTGCTAAGGCAATGGAGTTCCCTGTGAACTTGGAGGCGGTTGCATAGAAGCCTCTCATGGACCTTAGCCAATGTATTTAACAAACAAATTGTTCGGCACGATTTTCCTCCTGATGTATCACTATTTGCGTTTTTTAAAATGATTACTGTGTTGGCTTTTTCCAGACTAGAGACACCCATCCCAGCCTTAGGACATAATTTATGAAATATGTTAATTACTGGGTTATCTGTGGTGAGACCGGGACCAGTGTTTCGAATGGATATGGTCTCGTCCTGATGCTTTCTTGTTTTTCAAGCCAACAATTGCTAACGCGTTCTCCTCTCGCGCAAACAGCAGGTTGCGGTTTCTGTAGTGTGATACTCACGCATTGTCTCCCTAAGGTATGCGCGTGCTTGTTTATGTGTTTTTGGATTGTTATCGGGGACGAGATACGTTTGAAGTTCTCTAACGCTATAGATACAGCAATAAGGAAAAGCGCAGTAGGCAACGCAGTTGAAGAGGAATGGACGTCTCTAAAAAGGGCCATCACAGAAGTTGGGAAGGAAAACATAGGTACAAAGAAGGTAGCTGCGAAGAAACCGTGGGTAACAGAAGAAATACTTCAGTTCATTGATGAAAGGAGAAAGTACAAACATGTTCTGGGAAAATCAGGAATACAGAAATACAAGTCGCTGAGGAATGAAATAAATAGGAAGTGCAGGGAAGCTAAGGCGAAATGCCTGCAGGAAAAATGTGAAGACATCGGAAAAGATATTATTGTAGGAAGGACAGACTCAGCATACAGGAAAGTCAAAACAACCTTTGGTGACATTAAAAGCAATGGTGGTAACATTAAGAGTGCAACGGGAATTCCACTGTTAAATGCAGAGGAGAGAGCAGATAGGTGGAAAGAATACATTGAAAGCCTCTATGATGGAGAAGATTTGTCTGATGTGATAGAAGAAGAAACAGGAGTCGATTTAGAAGAAATAGGGGATCCAGTATTAGAATCGGAATTTAAAAGAGCTTTGGAGGTCTTACGGTCAAATAAGGCAGAAGGGATAGATAACATTCCATCAGAATTTCTAAAATCATTAGGGGAAGTGGCAACAAAACGACTATTCACTTTGGTGTGTAGAATATATGAGTCTGGCGACATACCATCTGACTTTCGGAAAAGCATCATCCACACAATTCCGAAGACGGCAAGAGCTGACAAGTGCGAGAATTATCGCACAATCAGCTTAACAGCTCATGCATCGAAGCTGCTTACAAGAATAATATACAGAAGAGTGGAAAAGAAAATTGAGAATGCGCCAGGTGACGATCAATTTGGCTTTAGGAAAAGTAAAGGCACGAGAGGGGCAATTCTGACGTTACGGCTAATAATGGAAGCAAGGCTAAAGAAAAATCAAGACACGTTCATAGGATTTGTCGACCTGGAAAAAGCGTTCGACAATATAAAATGGTGCAAGCTGTTCAAGATTCTGAAAAAGGTAGGGGTAAGCTATAGGGAGAGACGGGTCATACACAATATGTACAACAACCAAGAGGGAATAATAAGAGTGGACGATCAAGAACGAAGTGCTCGTATTAAGAAGGGAGTAAGACAAGGCTGTAGCCTTTCACCCCTGCTCTTGAATCTGTACATCGAGGAAGCAATGATGGAAGTAAAAGAAAGGTTCAGGAGTGGAATTAAAATACAAGGTGAAAGGATATCAATGATACGATTCGCTGATGACATTGCTATCCTGAGTGAAAGTGAAGAAGAATTAAATGATCTGCTGAACGGAATGAACAGTCTAATGAGTACACAGTATGGTTTGCGAGTAAATCGGAGAATGACGAAGGTAATGAGAAGTAGTAGAAATGAGAACAGCGAGAAACTTATCAGGGTTGATGGTCACGAAGTCAATGAAGTTATGGAATTCTGCTACCTAGGCAGTACAATAACCAATGACGGACGGAGCAAGGAGGACATCAAAAGCAGACTCGCTATGGCAAAAAAGGCATTTCTGGCCAAGAGAAGTCTACTAATATCAAATACCGGCCTTAATTTGAGGAAGAAATTTCTGAGGGTGTACGTCTGGAGTACAGCATTGTATGGCAGTGAAACATGGACTGTGGGAAAACCGGAAGAGAAGAGAATCGAAGCATTTGAGATGTGGTGCTATAGACGAATGTTGAAAATTAGGTAGACTGATAAGGTAAGGAATGAGGAGGTTCTACGCAGAATCGGAGAGGAAAGGAATATGTGGAGAACACTGATAAGGAGAAGGAGAGGATGATGGGACATCTGCTAAGACATGAGGGAATGACTTCCATGGTACTAGAGGGAGCTGTAGAGGGCAAAAACTGTAGAGGAACACATAGATTGGAATACGTCAAGCAAATAATTGAGGACGTAGGTTGCAAGTGCTACTCTGAGATGAAGAGGTTAGCACAGGAAAGGAATTCGTGGCGGGCCGCATCAAATCAGTCAGTAGAATGATGACAAAAAAAAAAAAAAAAACGGTGAAGAGTTTGTCGAGCACATATAGTGCTCTTTGTCTCCATCCCCGTGTCATAGTTCCGTCATCCTGTCTTAGCGTAGCCAGGACAAGAGGGGACTTAACTTTCTCAGTTATAAGTTTTATGGTATTCCCCGTGTTTTCTGCTGTGTATGTAATGTTCCTAGTGTTCTTGTCTAGTAGTGATTAGTACGGTTTTGAATGTAGTTTTTGCACCCCTGTATTCTTCTAGTCCAATCTGTCTGTTCAGATTGGAAATTGCCTTCTGGCAGAACTTTTTCTTGCATCTCATATCCTGTCTTAGTCTAGATAGCTCGGAGTTCCAGGGAGCATCTGTCTTACCCTGGTTGGTCAAAGTCGGTATGTCTTTCCGTTGGGCAGTTTGTAACATTTGCTATTCTACATGACCTTAGGTCCACAGTTTCATCTACGTTTCTCACAAGTTTATCTCTTACTTTGTTTTGAATCCCCTCTCAATTTGCGTGCTTGACATATATTTGTTTGATTATGGGGTATGATGTCGTGTAGTCTTTGTGTCAGTGATGACATCATTATGATCATTTGTCGTTACATTCAGATACACACGCCAATATATTTCTATATTTACGGCTACATGATTAACAACAGTTATGTCTATACTCTTACTGCTACCAGCGTGTCCTATATATGTAGGTGGTTGTGCTTCTTTATCGATAACGTACTAGTTGTTCGCACTTAGGATATCGTTGACGATCAGACCTCGGTCATCAGTGCGATCACAGTGCCGCATGGTGGATCTGGTGTTGGTGTCGGCTTCAACGATCCTCTTCTTGTCTAATGTGCTATCTGTTGAATCATGTCTGTGAATGGTTGAATTGTATGGAAGTACTGGGCATATAATGACACCAACGGGTATGTGTTGTACTCTTGGTGACCTCAACTGTTACAACATGTCTATTGCAGAACTGCGTGTTTTTTTTTTTTAATTTGGCTCTTGGTGTCCATATCACTATAGCAGCCATAGCCACTCTATCTCCTGTTTTCCAGTTCTACATTACGAACCTTGAATGCACATGACATCTTCTTTAAACTCTTAGACCAGCCTGGGGAATTCGGTACTAACACCTCTACTCCTTATAGCATTGGGCTGCAATATCTTCACGGCTGCCTTTTATAGACCCTTCTGCTCTGCGTCAAAGTACACTCTCCCGTGAGCCCTGACAAGGTCTTTGTACATTTTCTTAAAACTGCGATCTTCTGAAAGGCGTCTGCACACCCGTCTCAGGAGGTCAGCAAGCTCATTCACATCAGTGTAAAAGTTTTCCGTCCGAAGGATTATCGTACCGCTCTGTTCGGTTGCAGGTTATATAAATAATCTTTGTGTAGTTTGCAGGATATTTCTTTGCTCGAGTCTACTGTGTTTTAAGTTCAATTCAAACGCACTGTAGTTTGCTGGTTCTTGATTATGATTATGTACTTGTTCATCCTGTATTTTTTACAGTTCAGAGTTGATGTCATTAATTACTTCCTGCTTGTCATTACATGCTTGTGCGTCCTTAATGTGTTCACTGCTTGTTAATGCACCTCTACGTGTGTATCTCTTCGCATTCACTATTATGAGAGTTAACATTGTTTCTCCACTTCGTTTTTATGGCTTTATATTTTGTCATTAACTTGTGTGCCTTGCTGATCTTGACACTGCCTACAGAGGCTTTGCTTTTTTTCTCCTGATTTATGTTTGATGCGGTTGTCACTACTTCATCAGTGGGGGTTATTGGGATTGTCCTTACTTCATCATACGGCACATCTTTGCGAATTGGTGGTGGTGTCTCTACTTCATCATTTGCCACATTTCGCGGAAGGTGGAGGTTTCCCTCCTTCTTCACACGACACATCATTTAGGATTATTAGTGGTATCCCTACAGAATCACTCGCTGCATCATATTTACTTTTTTTTACGCGATACACTGTTGGTATTTCTCTGTTTTGTGGGTATTATTTTGGGTGAATGCGATGAGTTCTCATTGCTGGTAGAAGTGGTGTGAACTGTGTTGTAGTATCCTCCTGAGATAAACTTAACAGGTCTTGTGTGCTGTTTACATTTATTGTGTCATATATATCTGAATGTTTGAGATTTGTCTGATGTATAATTGATCGTTGTATGTTTTGTTGCTTTTAGTAGATTTTGTTGCGAGGTGCAATTTGACACACTGTATTCTGTGAGTGAACTGCTTGTGTATGTGTGATTGTTCGAGTCTCTCTTTCTCTCTCTCTCTCTATCAATTAGGTCATGTTTTACTTCTGCCACCCTTAAAATTAATGCAGTCAGAAACGTAGTCCTCGGCATGATTTAGAGTACGTGCAACTATCGGATCTACCTTACCTACATTCTACATTTGGTCCAGATAATCTGCTTCACCAAGACGTGTATCCTGGATGGCCTGCGTATATATTAATAATATTATTTAATTTTTACTGTATAATGTGTCCAGCTGCAATAAACCATGTTGCCATCGCCATTCTAAAGCGCTGAACCAGCTTCTACTTCTTGTACGTGAGATCGGTTTTTCATCCTAGGTGTAAAAATGTCCGATTCTGGATTTAGAAGGCACTGCGTGTAGAGCTGGAATTCGTATTACAGTTAGAGGCTATAGTCAGTCTTCTCAGATTGTCTGTTGTACAAAAGTCTATAAGTAAGACACTCAGTCATTCCATCTTTGGTGCACGTTTACCTCGTTTCTTACAGGGGACTCATCCTATTCTATGCTCCGGTCGTGGACATTCCGCTTTCTTATGTCCTTCCTCACCCAATGTTTCACAAATAATTTGATGCGCTCTGCAAGCCTTGACAGTGTATCTCATAATGCAGCACTTAAAACACTTTTACGATTACATTGCAATCTTTGACTCCTAGAGATTGGAAACCTACAAATTCTCTGTTTTGGCTCAATAATTTGTTTCCTACTCTGAAACTTACCTCTGCAATGTTATTTGCAAAACCTTTACCTCATGGCCGGTTTTAAATCTCAGTTTCACTTCATTTTCCGCTAAATTTAACTCGCATGGTTCATCCAGGAACTCATCATCGTTATAAATTGTTGCAGCTTATTGACATCGACTAGTGGTCTTCTCTGTTTTGATCTCACATTCAATTTCTGAAATGTTACTACTTTTCTCCAAAAATCTTTTACAGTCCTTTTGCGTCTGTGGTTCCACTTTGACAACGGATTGTGTTTTCCTGATTGATCTTATCCTCAACTTTTCTCGTTTTGGATCAATGCATGTAGTCAGGTTTTTTTTTAATAATTCTGACGATTTAATGAAGAGGTGGTATTCTGCTTCGCCTTGGCCTGTTCTACTTTAGTGTTAAAACTTGCCTTCCGTATTGGAACGGCCGCTACTGCAGCATAGATTAAAGGTGATTGTTTATTCTCTATCTTTTTGAGGCGTTCGTTTTCTAATCTCAACCTAATGTTCTCCTCTAGCAACTTCTCTATCTGTTCCCTCACGTTGGGAATATCATGAACCTCTAGGACTGTGATCTGGTACTTGAGTTTGTCGTTCTCTCTTTTTAGGATGTCAATCTGTCCCTCTTCTCGTGCTCGTCTTAGTGCATCCAAGAATTCAACCTCCTGTTGTGCTGTGGCCCCAATCTATACTATACCTCTGAATTTGCATGCCGTCAGACGTCCTCATTATTTAGTGCCCGAGTCCCCTTCCAGTTGTGATTGGGAGAGAGTGAATATGATACTGAGCACTTTTCTGCGATGTACATCTTGCTACAGTCGCAAGTGGTTGTGCCGATGACATTTCCGCCACCGGCGAAGTGCTGCTCGATCTGTCCCTAAGTGGAGCAGAAGACACAGCCACTGCCGGCCGGGACTGCGTTTGTTGCCACAAGTCTCACACGTAGGCGCGAGAGTGGGGCAGTACCCAGCCAAAGGTCATGCACCTGCGTCCCAGTTACTTTGTTATCGGAAGCAACGGGAGCCCAAGCAGACGGTAAGGCCTTACGGCGGCTACGCTAGTCCACAAGTTGTTTCTTGACGGAAGCTACAATATTATGACACGATCTTAGTCTGTTCCTTGTAACACAATTAAAATTCGCTGTTTATACCATGAACAACCTTCTATCAGTGTACCATTAAAGGTTAAGTCGCGATCCTTGTTCGTTCTCTGTACCACGACCGAAGTTCGTTCTATGAACCATTTTTTGGTGCGAACACAATCACAGCAAATTGTAGCCTGTATCTCAAAGAACTTGCGATAACTATGAATTACAGCTGCCTGCTTTAGCGCAACCCTGGCAACACTTTTGTGCAGAAAAGTCATCCAGCACAGAAGAAGAAGCAGAGATTGCAGGTTGTGGCGAACATTACACTCGCGAGAGATCGAAAGTGCAATCGACACACAATGTGTTTTCTAAGATGTGTCGATTAAACCATTACAAGATACACTAGTTCAAAATATCATTCAAGGTATCACTGTCAAAATCCCACACAACACTCGACTAAAGACAGAGCTGACACAACGACCGGCTGCCAGCGCCGCCATCTATTGAGTCAAAGTGTGGTGCGGCAGAACAGAAACATTTATGCGCTTAATTCTCAGAAACCGACACGACTTGCGGCCAGTGACAGTCTCGTCCCAAAAACCACATTGTCGCATTTCACATAAATGGTGTTCACTGAAGACGTTCGAACATGTGATGGTATATCGTAATACTGAATCAGATACAACTACTGGGCACACCAACTTGTACATTGTTTATCATCATCAGCGCACAGCTGAAATGTGAAGAGCGACGTAAATATGCCTTAAGCAAAGACAGCAGCAAGTAAGACAAAAATGGTTCCTACCGAGTGTAATACCAGCTCTTACGTTAGTGAATGTATCTGTTCAAAGAGATATATTCACACTAAGATAAGGGCCGTTTTGTGCTTCAATAATGTTCGGTATCTATATACTGCTTGTTATTCAAACTGCAAGCAATATTTCACCGTTTTAGTGTTTAAAAATGCATATTAAGCCAACAAAAATCACATAGTAATTGTAACTATATTACCTGTTACAGTTATCACGGCAAAAATCTTCGTATCATGTGATACCATATCATATCACTCACTGATTACTACCACGTGCTTAATAGCGCGTTAACTCGTGTTTGGAGGGCAATAAAACAGCAGTCATGTGTGACACAGTTTCAACAAATCCTTGGTAGCATTTTGGATGTATGTAGAACCAGATGTCTATGCACAGATCACACCCTTCCTGTAAACTGCGGACGGCTGGTTTGTGCAGTATCATAGACATGTTCAGCGGGTTCAGTTCAGATGAATTTGGAGGCCAAGGCGTCAACGTGAGTTCACTGTCATGCTCTTCAAAACACTGTAGAACGATTCTGGCCTTGTGACAAGGACAGTTATCCGACTGGAAGATGAATTATCGACGGCGAAGACATCAAGCATGAAGGGATACACATGGTTCTCAGTAATGTTCACGTATTCCGACCCGCTACGACCCGCGTAGCATAATACTGCCCTCCCCCCCCCCCCCTCACCCCCACACCCTGGCCTGCGCCAGTGGCTCAGAAGAAGTGTCGAGCAGTCGTTCGCCTGGATAATAGCGTATCCGGACTGTCGACTTGGTGCTGCAAGAAACGTGTTCCACCCGACCAGACGACACAGCTGGTATTTTTCATTGATCCACGGTTCAATCTGTATGATCGCGAGCATACTGAAATCGTAACCTGGCGACACACAGGAGTCCTCTGTTGGGTAGCTCAGTGTTCGCTTAACGGTGAGCTCCGAAAACTTGTGCCTTCACCATGATTGAACTCTGTCGTCAGAACTACCATTTATATTCCTGCCATTCTGCTTTACAGAATGAGGCGGCTTCAGATTTCCCCTTTCTTTGATGGGGTGTGGACGTCCAACACCTTGTTGCCTACTCGTGTTTTTACTGTTCGTCAACAACTTTCCATAGACGCTCACAGCAGCACACTATCAACCGACCAGCTTTATCATTTCCGAGATGCTATTTCCCAGGTGCTTAGCTTTAACAGTCGGCCTTTTATCATAGTCGCTTATGTCTACGGATACCCCTTTTCGGCTTGTATCATCGCTAGAATGATTATTCCAGTCGTCTCTGCTGTACATGTATACTTGCCTTACTGACTGACGTGCACGAATTGCCACCATACGGCAAGCAGTATATCTAAGTCTGCGCTAAGCAAATCGCTATAGAAATCATGATGGAAGGTTCTACAATGAGGGGACAAAAGTCATGGATAGCGATATACAGTTACACAGGTGGCTGTAGTATCGCGTACACACGTATTAAGTGGCAGTGTATTTGCGGAGCAGTCACTTGTACAGATATGATTCATGTGAAAAGGTTTCCGAAGTGATTATGGCTGCTAGACGGAATTTAACAGACTTTGAACACGAATTTGTCTTTGGTGCTGACGCATGCGACGTTCCATTTCGAAAATCGTTATCGGATTCAATATTCCGAGATCCAAGTGTCGAGAATACCAAATTTCAGGCATTATCTCTCAGAGCAGACAACGCAGCGGCTGACGCTGACGGCCTTCATTTAGTGACCGAGAGCAGCGGCGTTCCTATAGTTGTTAGTGCTAACAGACAACCAACTGCAGAAATCAATGTGCCACGTACGACGCACATATCCGTTATGACATGAAAGCAAAATTTGACGTTACTGGGCTACGGCAGCAGACGAACTACGCGAGTGCCTTTGCTAACAGCACCCAGTCGCCTGCTATGCCTCTCCTGAGCTCGTGACCATAAACGACTGGAAAACGGTGACCTGATAAGTTGAGTCCCGATTTCAGTTGATAAAGAGATGATGGTAGGGTTCGACTGTGGCGCAGATCGCACGAAGCCATGGTCCCAAGCTGTTAACAAGGAACTGTGCACCCTGGTGGTGATTCCATAATGAAGTGGGCTGTGTTTACATGAAATGGACTGGGTCATCTGGTTCAACGGAACAGACCATTGACTGGATATGGCTTATTTTCGGCTATTTGGAGATTATTAGCAACCAACAACGATCTAATTTTTATGGATGACTGTGCGCCATGTCGCCGGGCCACAATGGTTCGTGATTGGTTTGAAGAACATTCTAGACAATTCGAGCGAGTGATTTGGCCACCGAGATCGCCTGACATGAATCCCACCGAACATTTAATCTAGAGGTCAGTTCATGCACAATATCTTGCACCAGTAACACTTTCGAAATTATGCACGTCTATAAAGACAGCGTGGCTCAATATTTCTGCAAACGACTTGTTGAGTCCATGCCACGTCGAGTTGCTGCATGACGTGTGGCAAAAGGACCTCCTACACGATGCGCAGAACTGCTCGCGCGCTTGCTCTCTCTCTCTCTCTCTCTCTCTCTCTCTCTCTCTCTCTCTCACACACACACACACACACACACACACACACACACACACACACACAGACAGAGAGAGAGAGAGAGAGAGAGAGAGAGAGAGAGAGAGAGAGAGAGAGAGAGAGAGAGTGAGTGAGAGAGAGTGGGGATGGGGGAGAAGATAAGTAGAAGAAGTACATTCACTCAGTAAGGTTCACCCATTCGGAAATCAGCGAAATGCACATTTGGAATCCAGAAAACATGACTCATTGCACAGTCCCTCATCTCTGTACGACAGGAATCACAGGGGCAGCACTGTTATGGTTCCCGTCCTTCTTTTCGGTATCTTCAATCTTATTTTGCCTTATGAAGCTGAAGGGACCGGAAAAGAACGTTTGCCCTGGTCTGAGGATGACGTTCCTCAGCTTCCGCGTGACTCATCTGCCCGCAGCTTCCTGAAGAAAGTCGTGACTGGGTGTCGTGCCGTTACTCTTGCTGTCATGATGTACAGATCCAACCCTCTTATTTATTCGTCGGATTGTCGAGTTATTGAATTTTATATGGTGACAGTTTGTGTGTTCCACTTGTGCCACAGATAAATATTCTCTGAAGACGATTTTTTTTATCACAGACACTTATTTCCGATTCCGACATTTGTTTATTGACAACGTCCAGACTTTGCAGTTGCATACACGAATGTAACGAGAGAACAATGACTGTCAAACAGAGCGAGGGAGAAACGACGTCCTATAGGTTTCTCTATGGAGCGTGATTTCTTTCATATCTTTGTCTAGGTTTCCGCAGTTCTTATGCGAGATGTATGTTGGTGGGATTTGGATCGTTTTACTGTCTGTCGCTAGTATCACATTTCTAAAGTTCCTCAACAGCGTTTCGCGTAAAGAGCGTCTTCTTCCCTCTTGGGATTCCCTTTGAGTTCGCGTAACATTTGCGTAATACTCGAGTGCTGATCGAACCTACCGGTAACAAATGTAGCAGCATGCATCTGAACTGCTCCGATGACTTCCCTTGATTGGACCTGGTGGGTTCCTAAACATTCGAGCAGTACTCAAGAAAGGGCACGAGCAGGTTTTCGCTCGTGGTCTGCTTTACAAATGAAATATATTGACCATGTTGAGCACATAACTGACATTAACATTAATGATTAACGAAAATCACCTCAACTGTATGTTTGCACGTTTGTTGTGTTACGAGCGATTTCGTCTCTTTAAACATCGTCAGACTGCCGAGTTGTGCTGAAGTCAAGACGTGGATGATATGGTTGTCTTATGTAATCTGAAAGACAACATCCAACCACCTGGCAAAAGTGTCGCGTGCCGAAACGGCATATTGCACACAGTGAACTCCGTCCTCTTGCACGAACTTAAACACGATACTGTCCTGTACGCTACAACGTCATCAGAAGTCAGAGGCAGACTGTTGCTCACTCTATTCGTCAAATTATTTATGTACACATGGAACAGAAGCTATACTATCGCACTTCCCTGGGCTGTCGTCACGGTACCTTTGTCTCCAATAAACACTCCCCACCCAGGGCAACGTACAGAGTTCAGTTACTTAAAAAGTGTTATTCACTAAAGCATGTAATAACATATTCCATATGGTCGGTACCTTGTTAACAGTGTGAAATGGGAAACTGTGTCAGCCGCTTTCTGGAACTCTGTGAATTCGCATTGTGCCTGTTGCTCTTCAACCATGGTTCGCAGGATATCGGGCGAGTAAAGGAAATAAGAGTTTCGGATGAGAGATTCATCTTAAATCCTTATTGATTTGCGGGTAGACGCATTTCTCTCTCAAGGAAAACTGTTATATTCGAACTTAGAAAAACATTCTCAAGAATCTTAATAGGATGAAGATTCGTCAATTCCGCTCACAAAAATTGTTCTAGGCAATCAGTAATTTTCCACAAGATATTAGATGTTTATTAACGTCAATTTACTTTCGAACTTTCACCATTTTTGTGACCATATGAGCCTATTACCGTTCGAGATGTTTTTCTTTGTGTAAAGCGTCTATTCCCTGATAGTCCAAGTTCATATGGACCCAACGCTGTTGAGTAAAATTTCAGCCAGAGGAAAAATGCTCCATCAGAGCACAGACTTTGACTGAAAAGTGAGGTACCAGCTGCCTCATTGTATCTTCACCTTTAAAAATTTTCTCA
Source organism: Schistocerca gregaria (assembly GCF_023897955.1). Taxonomy (NCBI): domain Eukaryota; kingdom Metazoa; phylum Arthropoda; class Insecta; order Orthoptera; family Acrididae; genus Schistocerca; species Schistocerca gregaria. The sequence goes on from NC_064921.1 coordinate 435,517,449, forward strand.
AAAGTTTTGGCGTCCGAGCTAATTCCTGTTATTTTAACATGCAACTCACTTCAAACATTCACAAGCTCTGCTAACTGCAACTCAATTACATCCACTAGTCCATCGCTGTAAGTTGCTCATACCCATTCACTCCCAGTTGCTCTTCCTCACTCACTCATACAGCCCACCTCATTGTCGTTACCTCTTCGTGCCTCTGTAACTCTCACTGTTGCCTGTGTCACAGCCACAGTCCACTTCGTTATGTCCTCTTACTGCAGTCGCGTCTCCCTCTTGCTGTCTCTCACTGCTAACATCTCATCCCTTTCGTCCTACTTCTGCTGTCTGTTCTCATTCTCACCATGTCTTTCTTCCTCGTTGTTATTGTCCTATACTCAGTCTCTCATTATCACTGGGCCTCAGCCACTCCACTTTCTTTTCTTTTTATTTCTCCTCCCCCCTGGCATTGTCTACATCACTCTCTTTCTAGCACCGTTCTGTCACTGTCAACTAAGTTCCACTGGCACTCCACTGCCCCTCTCTTTCTCTCACAGTGCCATTGTCTCATTCGCTCTTTCTATATCACAACAGCTGTCTATTATCTTCCAATATTTATTTCCATCTCTTTGTCACTGCCACTGTCTTCTCTCTCAGCATCTTCACGTGCTAAAATGATTCGAAATTTTTTAAAAAGTTAATAAGGAAGAATACAGCAGCTCGTACCCCACTCTTTAGTCAGAATCTTTTTATAAAACAGGAGTATATTATCATTTTTCACTTTTCCACTGGTTTCCTTCTTTTCGCTGCTGTTACTAACTTCACACCTCACACCGGATTTTATGTGCAGAAACATTTTGCATTTCCTTTGCTACTACAGCCGGCCGGAGTGGCCGAGCGGTTCTAGGCGCTACAGTCTGGAACCGCGCAACCGCTACGGTCGTAGGTTTGAATTCTGCCTCGGGCATGTATGTGTGTGATGTCCTTAGGTTGGTTAGGTTTAAGTAGTTCTAAGTTCTAGGGGACTTATGACCTCAGAAGTTAAGTCCCATAGTGCTCAGAGCCATTTGAACAATTTGCTACTACAATACACGGTTCCCAGACGAGTACGGAGACACTTTACAGTACACTTCTCCGTCCTAGGTCACTCTATAAACTACGTTTTCGCGTAACACCGGATTTTACTTGCATATTTTACGGGTACAAGAAGGGTAACTATGAACATGTGTACCTCTAAAACGGATAAAGATATCAAGAAAACTTTAAAGCTTATTCGAGATCGGGACCTTAGAAATAAATCGTAAAAATTTCAACTATTTTCTGTGCACAGCCGGCTTGAAATCCTTGGCTCGATTTTGGTCCGCTATTGACGGCGAAAATATAGTAAAAATACCCTTTTGTGGTGGTTTTCCAAGGAAACGCCCATGAAGTAATGGAGCCAGTATAGGTCCTATCTACCCCACCGTGGATCAAATTAAATGCAAAAAGAACCAACAGATTTGCTCCATTTGCCTAAACAGGAGGAAGAGTGTAATATTCGCACTTTGACCCTGCATTGTAGGATGGTGATACTAAGACTATCCTTCTGTTGCTTATATAAATGGTCCCTAGCCCAAGGGGTATCTGAAATATTTCAGTCTGCCCTTTTATCCCCAACAGAAGCCGAGGTATGAGCTCCGGAAGTAGTCCGTTTTATACGTGACGATCTGGAGCATATTAGGTAGCGCATGCTGTACCATGCATACTGACGGATCAGAGCGAATTGGAACGATGCTGAAGAGTTTATTAGAGCCGCCCGCTGGCTGATGGAGGCTTTCGCTTCCGCGCCCGCTGCGGTAATGGATGCGGCGGCGGCGCGCGCCTGCCGTGTGGAGTTTCCCGTCCCGGTTCTCGTGCAGCCTCCTCTGCTCGCAGCCGTGCGAGGCGGCTGACCTTAAAACGTCGCGAAGACGCGCTCCTCCACTCTGCTCCATTCCACTGCGAAACTGTGGCGCAATCCGTGAGGGCCGGCGGCCGGGCAGCGAGCTTTACTCCGACTAGAAATGCTACACTCTCAACGTGTGTTCCATCACCAAACTGTTACGTCTTCCAGCAGGCTGGTCACTGGCGTAACGAAATAAATCGGTATCTTCCTCCAACCTGTGACTCAGTTGTCCACACTAATAAAAATCACACGTAGCGTATTCAGCGCAGTTTTATTTGCGTTTTGCCCTACCAAGATTATTTCCGGTTTTTCTGGATCTCTTTTAGACCTTTTGCGACAGTTCTCATTTCAGAGATCGTCAGCTTCTCAGATATATCACGAAATGTATTCGCAAAACGCGACTACGGTACCGCCACGGATATAAATTTTAGTGGAAACAAATGGAAATATAAGGCGAACCGATACTCGGACTCCGATTTCCAGTTCTACGAGAGCGGTCGCCTTAACCTTTGGACTATCCGAGCGTGTTTCACTGACAGATCCAAACTTTCATTTTTCCCAGTGTCTGCTAACCATACTGCACAATATTTGTTTCCCGCAAAGGGAAAGACTGGCTTTGGTTTTGCCGTCACATCTCCTTGCCTTTGGCATGAAATACTTTAGTACAGTGTCCGTATTTGACATTGTCTGTAACGAGGCCCACGAGAAATACGGGACCTACATAGAATTTGTGACGTCACTCTAGTCGGCTTGTCCACCACATTTCGCGAACGCTCCGCTTCTTGCCGGGCCCACGCGAAACTCTTATGTTATTGAAAAAGTACCCACTAAACGTCTTCGTGTGCGATCGAGAGACTGCATGAATTTAAACGCACAGTCAAATATCATTAAACTCGTCTCAAACAGTTACTCGCTCCACTCCAGAGACGGCTGCTGGCACTCGTAAAACCTGCAGTGTGACGTGACATGACGTATGCGCCACAGCCTGTCTTTCTCGTGGGCTTCGGTTGGGTTTTGGCCCGATGCAATGCTCCTTTGGACATGCATTATGTCCCTGAAGAGCTCTATGGGTAGCAGAAATTGGGACAAATGGAAGTTCTGGTTATTTATTTACACCTCACCTTCCGTGGGATCAAATTGAGGAGCAAATATCCAAGGTCATGGAACGTGTCAGTACATGAAATTACAACATAGAAGTATAACAGATAAAAATAGATATGTATGAACCAGAAAAAGTCAGTCCATTAGTTTAAGTAAACGCAATCAACAATACAATAAGAATCAGCTTAATTTTTCAAGGAACTCCTCGACAGAATAGGACTGACCCATGAGGAAACTCTTCAGTTTAGATTTGAAAGTGCGTGGATTAATGTTAAGATTTTTGAATTCGAGTGGTAGCTTATTCAAAATTGATACAGCAGTATATTGCACAACTTTTTGCACAAGAGTTAAGGAAGTCCGATCCAAATGCAGGTTTGATTTCTGCAGAGTATTAACCGAGTGAAAGCTGCTTATTTTTGGGAATAAGCTAATATTGTTAAGAAGAATTTACAGTAAGGAATATATACATTGAGAGGACAATGTCACAATACCCAGACTCGTGAACAGGGGTCAACAAGAGGTTCGTGAACTTACACCACTTATTGCCCGAAACGCCCGTTTCTAAGCCAAAAATATCCTTTTAGAATGGGAAGAGTTACCCCAAAATATAATACCATACGGCATAAGCGAATGAAAATAAGCAAAGCAGACTAATTTTAGTGTCGAACGATCACTCACTTCTGATACCGTTCGAATAGTAAATATAGCAGTATTTAGTCTTTGAAGAAGATTCTGAACGTGGGCTTTCCATGGCAGCTTACTATGTACCTCAACACCTAGAAATTTGAACTGTTCAGTTTCACTAATCATATGCCCATTCTGTAAAATTAAAACGTCTGGTTTTGTTGAATTGTGTGTTAGAAACTGAGTCTTACTGTGATTCAGCATTGGTTTATTTTCTACAAGCCATGAACTTAGGTCATGTACTGCACTATTTGAAACCGAGCCAGGGTTGAACTCAACATCCTTTACTACCAAGCTACTGTCATCAGCAGACAGAAATATTTTAGGGTAGCATATCATGTATATAAATGAGTCGCGCTTGGACGGCCAAAGCGGTTAAGGCGACTGCTGACATACAGCTGGATATCCATATTCGAGTCCCGGTCTGGCACAGATTTTCATTCTTTCCAGTAAACTGTATGTTTGTGATGATACCGTGTTTGCAGTTTGCGAATACATGTATGCATGTCCAAAGGACACTGTCAAATGTAAGCACTGCGCTAATGTATTCTCAGATATAACATGTGGTTGTTACTCCCTGCTATTACTAACAATATGGTTTAGCGTGAAATAAATTTTGCCGCTTTATGGTATGATAACTGTGAACATTCATTAGTATTGAGACATTACAATGAGCCGTGATGATAAACTGTAAGCGAAATGCAGCGTCCACTTAAGCCCTCTCCAGTGTCGCTTATGCTAACCTGTACCAACAAACTAATACCGTCTTTTCTTTTGGTATTTTGATGCGTTATTTCAGTAGAATGTAGGCTGCTGTAATACTTTCCGAAAGATCCTCCACTCGTAGAAACTTTTAGATATTCGTGAACGTCTCAGCTGTCTCTCCAAGTGATCTGTGTCAGTGGAAATCTGCATTTCACTTTGTAGAGAAAAATTGGTGTACTGTTAGAAACGTTTCGTCCGTTTCTCAGTTAAAATGCTTTGTGATAATGTTGCCTCTAATATTCCGTCCCGTGTGAACTTCCGGAGAAGAAATAATTACTTTCTTGGCCCGATTTGATAGCAGTGTAATTTTTCTAAGAGAGCTGTAAAAGAATTCATACTGTAAAATAAGGACAGAGTAGATAGCACACTTCAGGAGATAGTTATCGTATCCAACAAGATCAGGCAACTAGCCGCAGTAAAACGCAGATATGTTAACTGGTTTGTTGATTTATTTTAATTACGTCGCTAAAGGAAGCGTCTCCTTCAAATTACTGAAGTATGAGGTCTCTGAAACTATGGGCTAGTGCATTCTGCTAATAATTAAAGTTTAATCTTTCATTCAGCGGCTGGATTTAATAATAGGTAACTTTCCATTGAAAATGAATCTGAAAGTCAGCTCTATCTACAACTACAAGTAGGCTACACAGACAAAGCTTGATAGGAATCAGGGCACGTCGTCTACAGGTCAGGAGCAATGCTTCAAAATCGTAACGCACGCTTCTGTTCCTAATATGCAGGGTGGTCCATTGATCGTGACCGGGCCAAATATCTCACGAAACAAGCGTCAAACGAAAAAAACTACAAAGAATCAAACTTGTCTAACTTGAAGGGGGAAACCAGATGGCGCTATGGTTGGCCCGCTAGATGGCGCTGCCATAGGTCAAACGGATATTAACCGCGTTTTTTAAAATAGGAACCCCCATTTATTTATTACATATTCGTGTAGTAAAGAAATATGGATGTTTTAGTTGGACCACATTTTTCGCTTTGTTATAGATGGCGCTGTAATAGTCGCAAACATATGGCTCACAATTTTAGACGAACAGTAGGTAAGAGGTAGATTTTGTAAATTAAAATACAGAACGTAGGTACGTTTGAACATTTTATTTCGGTTGTTCCAATGTGATACATGTACCTTTGTGAACTTATCATTTCTGAGAAAGCATGCTGTTACAGCGTGATTACCTGTAAAAACCACGTTAATGCAATAAATGCTCAAAATGATGTCCGTAAACCTCAGTGCATTTGGCAATAAGCGTAGCGACATTCCTCTCAACAGATAGTATTTAGCCTTCCGTAATGTTCGCACATGCTTTGACAATGCTCTGACGCAAGTTTTCAGGCGTTGTCGGTTGATCACGATAGCAAATATCTTTCAACTTTCCCCACAGAAAGAAATCCGGGGACGTCAGATCCGGTGAACGTGCGGACCATGGTAGGGTGCTTTGACGACCAATCCACCTGTCATGAAAAATGCTATTCAATACCGCTTCAACCGCACGCGAGCTATGTGCCGGACATTCATCATGTTGGAAGTACATTGCCATTCTGTCATGCACTGAAACATCTTGTAGTACCATCGGTAGGAGATTAGGTAGGAAATCAGCATACATTGCACCATTTGGGTTGCCATCGATTAAATGGGAGCCAATTATCCTTCCTCCCATAATGCCGCACCATACATTAACCCGCCAACGTCGCTGATGTTCCACTTGTCGCAGCCATCGTGGATTTTCCTTGCCCAGTAGTGCATATAACGCCGGTTTACATAACCGCTGTTGGTGAATGAAGCTTCTTCGCTAAATAGAACGAGTGCAAAAAATCTGTCGTCGTCCCGTAATTACTCTTATGCCGAATGGCAGAACTGTGCACCACGTTCAAAGTCGTCGTCATGCAATTCCTGGTGCATATAAATATGGTACGGGTGCATTTTTTCTGCTACTGATGTGCGGATTAGCCGCGACAGTAGCTAAAACACCTACTTTTGCATCATCATTTGTTGCACGTTGTGGTCGACGTTTCACATGTGGCTGAACACTTCCTGTTTCCTTAAATAACGTAACTATCCGGCGAAAGGTCCGGACACTTGGATGATGTCGTCCAGGATACCGAGCAGCATACATAGCACACGCCCGTTGGGCATTTTGATCACAGTAGTCATACATCAACACGATATCGAGCTTTTCCGCAATTGGTAAACGGTCCATTTTAACACGGGTAATGTATGACGAAGCAAATACCGTCCGCACTGGCGGATTGTTACGTGGTACCACGTACTTATACGTTTGTGACTATTACAGTGCCATCTATCACAAAGCGAAAAAAGTGGTCCAACTAAATCATTCATCTTTACGTACTACATGAATATGTAATAAATAATGTGGGTTCCCATTAAAAAAAAAAAATGCAGTTGATATCGGTTTAACCTATGGCAGCGCCATCTAGCGGGCCAACCATAGAGCCATCTGGTTTCCCCCTACAAGCTAGACGAGTTTCGTTCATTGTAGTTTTTTCCTTTGATGCTTATTTCGTGTTACTGCCAATGGACCACTATGTATATAAATGATTTAAGAGATAATCTGAGCAACTCTCTTAGATTGTTTGCTTTCATTTGCCGTCTGGTAAAGTCATCACACGATCAGGACGAATCACCAAATAATTTGAAAAAAAAATAGCTATTGACCTTAAACAATAAAAAGTCAGGTTCTCCAAATGAGTACTAAAGTAATCTTCTGGCTTTCCCTGACAGGATGGATCATACGTATTTCACAGTTATTATTTCAACCAAATACATACGGATTGCAGGTATGAATAACTGACACTTGATCCACCACACACGAAATGTGGGGAATGGGAACCAGAGACCAGAGACAGCGTTTATTTGCGGAACACTTATAACATGGAACAGATCTAGTAAAGAGACTACACCTGTCCGTCCTCCTGTGCAGTATTGCTGAGCGCTATGGGATCCGTATGAGACAGGACTGACGGAGGACACCGAAAAGGTTCAAATAAGTGCAACTCTTTTTGTATTATCGCGAAACAGGAGAGAGAGAGAGAGTGACGTGTGTGATACATGAGTTGGGGTGGCAGTCATTAAAACGAAGTCGCTTTTCTTTACAGTGAAATCTTCTCACGAAGGTTCAATCAACTTTCTCCTCCTGATGCGAAAATACTCGTATGTTGTTGACACTCACCTACATAGTGTGATGTGACTACTGCAATACAATAAATAAGAAATCGATGGGAAAGGTTTATACTTTCGTTCTTTTATCATGCTATTCGAGAGTGGAATGGCCGACAAGAAGTTAGAAAGTGGTTGTGTGAACCAACTACTATACACTGATGTGTGAATTGCTGAGTAGTCATGCAGATGCAGATATAGGCATGTTCCTGTGAGCGTGACATGATGGGGAGAACTGGATGAGTAAGAGCGATGCATATTGTTGTGAGGGCCAAACAGTCGAGGCACTCTGTCCGCCACATCTCATCTCACGGGAGTTGCATGTGCCAAGGCTTGCTGCTAGCGATGTCATCCTACCCGCCTCCTTAGTCGAGGTCGATAAGTAACGATCGTTTGTGCGGTGTCGCTCGGCTTGGATACGGACGGATAAATACCTGTTTGTGGAGGAATCTACACAGCCAGTTTATGACATGCAAGGAGAGGAGAGGTGGTGGATTAAATTTCCTGACCGCCAACCTCTGATGTACTGGAAGAAATTAAAATACCTTTAATGGTGTGGGGGGCATTTTACAGAGTTGTTGGCGATTTGTCCTTCGGATGGGGGAGTTAAACTCTGCGCCCCACTTGATGCTGTTCCAGAGTAGGCTTCACCCTCTATCTCCTATCTGTCATCGTCATCAGGAACGACGCTAAAGATTCTCATATCGTCATCACATTCACCGACACACAAAACACGCACATCAAAAAAATTACCCGTTCCCAGAACTCCTGAAGATAGACGTCGACTGTGGATATTGTATCACAGACACAGTCTCTTTGACTGTTCATAGATGTCACCAAACCTGCCCAAAAATTTAAACAACCATGCATGAGCAGCGCCTATTAGACGGAGGGATCCGACAGCCGATCAAATGGTTCAAATGGCTCTGAGCACTATGGGACTTAACATATGAGGTCATCAGTCCCCTAGAACTTAGAACTACTTAAACCTAGCTAACCTAAGGACATCACGCACATCCATGGCCGAGGCAGGATTCGAACCTGCGACCGTAGCGGTCGCGCGGTTCCAGACTGAAGCGACTAGACACAGCCGATTAATTCCACTCATTCCATCAGGCAGGAGTTACACGGCTCGCGTTGCCTGCTCGATCGCGTCCGCATTGTTACTTGGTGCCAAGAACGGCTCTCAACAAGAGAAGTATCCAGGCGACTCGGAGTGAACCAAAGCGATGTTGTTCGGACATGGATGAGATACAAAGAGACAGGCACTTTCGATGACATGCCTCGATGAGGCCGCCCAAGGGCTGCTACTGCAGTGGATGACCGCTACCTACAGATTATGGCTCGGAGGAAACCCGGACAGCGAAGTGACCATGTTGAATAATGCTTTTAGTGCAGTCACAGAACGTCGTGTTACAACTCAAACTATGCACAACAGGCTGCATGATGCCCAACTTCACGTCCATGACGAGGTCCATCTTTTCAACCACGACACCATGCAGCACGGTACAGATGGGCCCAACAAAATGCCGAATGGACCGCTCAGAATTGGCATCACATTCTCTTCGCCGATGAGTGTCACATATGCCTTCAACCAGACAATTAGCCGGCCGTGGTGGTCTCGCGGTTCTAGGCGCGCAGTCCGGAACCGTGCGACTGCTACGGTCGCAGGTTCGAATTCTGCCTCGGGCATGGATGTGTGTGATGTCCTTAGGTTAGTTAGGTTTAAGTAGTTCTAAGTTCTAGGGGACTGATGACCTCAGCAGTTAAGTCCCATAGTGCTCAGAGCCTTTTTTTTATCAGCAGGGAACTGTTCAAGCTGGTGGAGGCTCTGTAATGATGTGGGGCGTGTGCAGTTGGAGTGATATTGGACCCATGATACGTCAAGATAGATCAATGACAGGTGACACGTACGTAAGCATCCCGTCTGATCATCTGCATCCATTCATGTCCATTGTGCATTCTGACGGGCAATTCGAGCAGGACAGTGCGACATCCCGAACTTCCAGAACTGCTACAGAGTTGCTCCAAGAATACTCTTCTACTCTTCTGAGTTTAAACACATCCTCTGGCCACCAAACTCCGCAGGCATGAATGTCGTTGAGCATATCTGGGATGCCTTGCAACGGGCTGTTCAGAAGAGATATACATCCCCTCGCACTCTTACGGATTTATAGACAGCCCTGTAGGATTCATGGCGTCAATTCTCTTCACAACTACTTCAGACATTAGTCGAGTCCATGCTACGTCGAGTTGCTGCACTTCTGCGTGCTCACGGGGGACCTGCACGATATTGCGCCGGTCTACCAGTTTCTTTGGCTCTTCAGCGTAGAATGACTACATTTGACCAGGCAGTGCACTGCAAATCAGTTCTGCCGTGTTCCGCTTATGGTAGGCGTTAATTATAATTTTACTGTTATTGATATCGCTTTCATAAATGTGAAAAGTGATTTTGTAGCCGTTATAATTGCAGACCAGAAGATGCATTTCGGCAGTTTGCGGTAGCTGCTGGCAGGCGTTTCCCAGAGCGCAGCTGGAGCGCCATTGGCGGTGTGGGCCGCCACTGCGCGAGCGACCCCTGACTTTCTGCTCCGCCGTCGCAGCCAGCTGCTCCTCTGAGGGTCAGGGGGGCAGCCGGACTTTCTAATGCAGCGGCCTGCACTCTGTTACGTAACGCGACACGCTGCAGTCTGAGAGCAAACTATTACCGACCGCTATTACCTCGGCCTCCAGTAACAACTGTAGTCCCTTCTAGACTCCGACCGGACAGCGGTTAGCGTTTCCACTCATCGCTTCCGCCTGATTCAGTCTCAGCCTCTCTGCTTGGACGTGGCGAACTGTTTGGTAGAGGCCCTTGTTGTGACTCTGGAAAGGGATGAAGCTTGTCCAGGATTATGATGAGGCGGTTGCTTCTTTATGCGAAAACTGTACACTTAACGTGTTTTTTAAAGAGGGAAATTCAAAAAGTAAAGGGATTCTCGTAATTCCTTGCCGTAGGGCTTGGTAACACTGCCATTATCCAGGGCAGACGTACAGGGTGTGATTTAAAGAAATCGTAACTATTATGTTATTTGAGATATGTGGGTGAACAGCGTACTGTTGGAAAGAGCAAACTCTCGAGTTTTACATGGTCCCTGATAGGTAACAGCAGTATGCGCCCACTTCAATTCGAGTAAAAATTGTGTCGGGGCAACAGAAAGCATTTTGTGTTCTGCGTTTCGCGCAGTGCGAGTCAGTAATAACCGTTCAGCGTGAGTTCCGTAGTAGGCATGGTGTGGGTCCTCTTCAGCTCAGAGCTTAGATGACGACATGTACAATTCCGAGAAACAAGCTGCTTGTGTAAAGGCAGATCGCCGGACCGTTCGCTAGTGTCTGACACAGACGTCGAATGTGTCCGTCGTAGTTTCACAAGAAGTCCGAAGAAATCCGTTCGCCGTGCAACTAGACAGCTCAACATGCCCCTGATGTCCGTCTAGCATGTGTTGCATCGACGTTTACACGAGAAACGATACAAAATTGAGGTACTGCATGCTCTTCGTGAAGGTGACAAACAACAAGGTTTGAAGTTCTGTAACTTCGTCCTTGGCAAGATGGAAGATGACAGTTTTCTCCCACTCTTAGTGTTTAGTGACGAGGCAACATTCCATTTAAATGGAAAGATGAACTGTCATAATGTGAGAACATGGGGTAAGGAGCAATCACATGAAGTTGTGCAGCATGAGAGGGACTCTCCAAAATTTAAAGTGTTTTGTGCAGTTTCACAGGAGAAAGTACACGAAAAAGAACTTTTTGAGTTCCTCGCTCATCAAAATACAAAATTGATTGTAGTTATTTATTAGTTTCAGAAATATAGACGTGCCAAATCGGATGATTTATTTCGATACACTCTGTATTGTTGTCAAAAATGGTTCAAATGGCTCTGAGCGCTATGGGACTTAGCATCTGAGGTCATCAGTCCCCTAGACTTAGAACTAGTTAAACCTAACTAATCTAAGGACATCATACACATCAATGCCCGAGGCACGATTCGAACCTGCGACCGTAGCAGCAGCGCGGTTCCGGACTGAAGCGCGTAAACCGCTCGGCACCAGCGGCCGGCCACGGTAACCCATTGCAGGCTGTTAACGAACGTACGAACAGTTGGAATAAGTTCACAGATATGAGAGTGGCTGGAAGAATTCTTAAATAATAGAACCCAGTATGTTGTCCTCGACGGCGAGTTTTCATCAGAGACGAGGGTATCGTCAGCGGCTCCTCAGGGAAGTGTGATGGGATGGCTGTTGTTCTCTAGATAAGGCGGACAGGGTGGGCAGCAGTCTGCGGTTGTTTGCTGACGAAGCCGTGGTGTATGGTGAGGTATCGAAGTTGACTGACTGTAGGAAGACAGAAGACGACAAGAGACAAAATTCCCAGTAGATGTGATGATTGGCAGGTATCCCTAAATGTGGAAAAATGGAAGTTAATGTGGATGAGTAGGAAGAACAAACCTGTAACGTTTGGATACAGTATTACTAGTGTCCATTTTGACACAGACAAGTCATTCAAATAGCTGGGCGTAGCGTTGCAAAGCGATATGAGGTGAAACGAGCATGTGAAAACTGGTAGGAAAGGCAATTGGTCGTCTTCGATTTATTGGCAGAATTTTAGGAAAGAGTGGTTCACCTGTGAAGGAGACAGCACATAGGACGCTGGTGCGACCTATTCTTGAGTACTGCTCGAGTGTTTGAGATCTGTAGGATGTCAGATTGAATGCACACATCGAAGCAATTCAGCGGAGGGCTGCTAGATTTGTTACCGGTAGGTTCGAACAAAACTTAAGTGTTACGGAGATGCTTCGTGAACTCAAGTAGGAATCCCTGTAGGGAAAGCGGCGTTCTTTTCGGGGAACCCTTTTAAGAACATTTAGAGAATTGACATTTGCAGCTGACGGCCGAATGATTCTTCTCCCGCCAACATACATCGCGCGTAAGGACGACGAAGATAGATACGAGAAATAAGGGCTCATACAGAGGCGTACAGACAGTCGTTTATCCCTCGCTCTACATGGGAGTGGAACAGGACGAGAAATGAAAAATAATGGTACAGGTTACCCTCCGCCACGCATCTTACGGTGGCTTCCGGAGTATCTATGCAGATGTAGATTTAGATATATATGTAAAGATCCAAAAATCTTGGGTTCGATACCAGGTCATCCATAGAACTTTTTATGCAATAATTTGTTGATGAAGAAAACGCTGAGTTTCGCCATACTGAGAAGTCTACTGCAGATCCCTTCATAAAATTTCTCAGTCTCTAATGACGTCGATGTCAACGGAACATTAAACCTTAACCTTCCTTCCTTTTTTTTTAAATTTCTGGAGACCGAACATCTTCTCTGTAGCAGTCGAAATAGATTCCGGAAATAGTGATCGTGTGAAATTCAGCTAGCTCTGATCGTCCACGGGACCCAGAATAGATACTGGCCCCCAAGTTGAGGCCATCATCCATGTCTCCAGGAAGGCTACCGATACAGTTCAACATTGTTATCTAATGAACAAAATAAGAGCGCACGGAATATCAGACCAGCTTGGTGAGTGAACCGAAGAATAGCTAACAAGCAGAACACATCAAGTCATTCTCAACGAAGAGAAATCGTCAGAGTTAAAAATAACTATCTGTGTGCCACAGTGGAGTGTTATCGGACCAAAACACTCAGAATATGTGTAAATGACTTTGTGGATAACTTCTAAGGTTACATGAGGCTTTTCGCGGATTATACTGTTAGATAAAGAAAAGTCGGAATGCTAGGAAAATGTAGCGAAGTACAGGAGCAGGTGCTGAAGGTCGACGCTTGGTGCAGAGACTGTCAGTTGAGTCTCTGCATAAAAAAATGTACGATGTTGCCTATAAACTGGCGGAAGATTACATACTGCAGGGGACTACGAGCATTCACATCTACTAATTCCCCCACCCTCCCCAACTACCACTCGGCTAGCCACTTGTGTTAATGCGTCCACTTCCAAGACAGGTATGTTATGGCGGCCTGGGATGAATCCCTCTGGCGGATTAACAGCGGGGGGTTGGCGTGTCTGCCAACCTGAATGTGACTTTTAAGTGGTTTCCCTCATCACCCTAGGTGAATACCGGGCTGGTTCCCTTGTCCCAGGTCAGATACATTCTTTGCAAACATGTAGAATGCAGAATTTACACTATACGCAGACAGATTGGATAGACTGCTTCTTTCAAGGAGGGCGAGTAGGCGACGGATGACCGTCAGTGTTCTGTCTCCCTTAATACTTACTCAGCATCGGCATCTATAAATCTAAGAATATATGTTTGGAGCGATGAGTAGTGAACCGACCGCGTAAAACTAATCGCAAGTAAGGCGTACGCCAGATAGATTCATTGGAAGAATACTGCGGAAGTATAGCTCACCCAAAAATGAGGTGGTTTACAAAATCCTCGTTCGATCAGTACTTGAGTATTGGTTATCAGTTTGGCATCGATACCAGTTAGTATTGATGGGGGAGGGGAGGGGGACAGAAGGTCCAAAGAAGAGCAGTGTGTTTCATGACAGTTTCATTTAGTAAGCGTACAAGCGTCACGGAAATGCTCAGCCAACTGCAGTGTCAGACGCTGCAACAAAGGAGTTCTCCTTCACTTTGTGATTTGCTGTTGAAATTTCGAGGGCATGCGTTTCTGGAAAAGTTAGCCAATATATTGCTTGCTGCTAAAACACCATGTAGATAAAATCGGAGAGACCAAAGCTCACATGGATACTTACCACTAATCGTTCTTCTCATGGCCCATTCACGACTGGAACCCTAAGGGGAGCAGTGACACTGATACACAAAGTAAAAATGCTCCTATTGGCGCCAAAAAGGCGAATATAATGTATAAGAGACTGTCCGAAAATTGCGGTACCAGCTGACTCCTTCTACCGTCTTCAGCAGCATTAAATGTGTCCCAAAAATGTTGGCTTGCGAACATATTCGTGCTTTTTTTTAACATGTAACTCACCTCACTCCCAAGGAGCTCTCCTAGCTGTAACTCGTTCACACCCACTAATCCATCTCTTGAAGTCGCTCCTACCCATCCACTCCCACTTACCCATTCTCACTCACTCATTCCACCCAGTTATTGTTTCTTCGTGTCTCTTTAACTTCTAGTGTCTCCTACCTCACAGCCAGAGTCTCTTCGTTCTATCTTACTACTACTACTACTACTACTACTACTACTGTCTCTTTTCACTGTCACAGTCTGGATCTTGTTCTCTCCTATTGCTTATATCTCGCTCATTCTTTCACATTGCTGCTATCTTTTCTGACAGTCACTATTCTATCTTTCTCTTTGCCATAAACTCACTCTCAGATTATCACTGACTCTCACCGAGTTCCACTGTCTCCTTCTCTTTCTTCTTGTCTCCTTCATTCTTTTCCTAGAATTGTTCTATGTCATCTATGTCACAGACTCTGTCTTTCATTATCACTGGTTCTCAAACTCTCTTTTGCTCTCACTTCCATTGCTCTTTCTATACTACAATCACTGTCTACTACCTCCCAGTATCTATTACTTCTACGTCTCTTTCCCATTGTTATTTCTCCTTCTCTCTCAGCACAGAAAAAGCGCGAATATGTTCGCAAGACAAAATTTAGAGGCACTAAGAAAGGTAGAATGAGGCGGCTGGTACAGCACTTTTTATTCAGAGCGTTTTAAACAGGAGCATATACATCTATTTTATGCTCCAACATGAACATCCCCCCCCCCCCCTCCCCTCCCGCTACAGCAAGACATGTCACTCACATGAAAAGAACTTTATGGATCAGTGTAATTCTGATAGTTTACTCACGTGAAACTGAAACAAAAATTTTGCGTATGCTTCATTACTGTAAGTACCAACGGCCTGGCCGCAGTGTTAACACTAGTTCCCGTCAGATCGCCGAAGTTAAGCGCTGTCGGGCTGGGCTAACAATTGGACGGGTGACCATCCCGTCTGCTGAGCGCTGTTGGCAACCGTGGCGCACTCAGCCCTTGTGAGGCAAACTGAGGAGCTACTTGATTGAGAAGAAGCGGAAACTGACATACGGCCGGGAGAGCGGTGTGCTGACCACGTGCCCCTCCATATCCGCATCCAGTGATGCCTGTGGGCTGAGGATGACACGGCGGCCAGTCAGAACCTTTAGGCCTTCATGACCTCTGCTGTAAGAGTTCATTACTATAACATGAAGTTCCCCAAACCCTTCTCTTGCTAACGGAGACACTTTACAGAATATTACTCTGCGGTGTGTCACTTTATAATCTACGACCGTTGACAGACAATTAATGCCTCCACCTTCATGACTCTTCAATAGTTGGCAGTATTGGTATGAGGCAGGTACTGGCTTGTTCAGTAGCCTCTTCTCTACAGCTCCAGTTGGCGGGAAGCCTTAGCATTGAACGGTTGTGTTGTTAACAGTGTCAAGTATGGAACCCTGCCCAGACGATCGGTCACTGCGATTTAAGCAACGTGCTGTCATTGAATTCTTGTGCCACCCCGAAGGAGATTCATCAGAGAATGAATGCAGTTTATGGTGATTGTGTTGACGTGAGTACTGGGCGTCGTTGGCCGAGTACGTTTAAAGATGTTTAGGAGGGAACATCTGGCCTGCATGACAAAGAAAGAGCTGGACATCGAGTGACAACAACCACCGAGTTCACAAGCAAAATGTTGGCAGATTGATTCAGGACGATCGTCGTATAACCCAGAGAGAAACTGCAAGCACAATCAGCATTTCACAAGAACGTGTGGGTCACATCATTGCTTTGCTTGGCTATCGGAAGATCTGTGAACGATGGGTGCCCCGGATGCTGACTCTTGAAATGAAAGCGCACAGACTTGAAATTTTCCAGGAACTCCTCTCGTCTTACGAGGATGAAAGTCACGCCTTTCCCCTTTCAATTGTCACAGGAGACGAAACGTGGGTATATCATTACGACTCCGAGATGAAACGTCAGTATATGGAGTATCGACACAAAGATTCGCCCCCAGAAAAAGAAATTTAAGACGCAGACCTCAGATCAAAAAATCATGGCCGCAGTGTTCTGGGAGGCAGATGGTCTTATCCATGTTGATTTCGTTGATCATGGATGAATAATAAATTCAGAGCGTTACAGCACAATGCTGCGAACTCTGAAACGATGGCTAACAAGAGTCCGAAAGGAAAAAGGTCCAAATGGTTCAAATGGCTCTGAGCACTATGGGACTTAACATCTGAGGTCATCAGTCCCCTAGAACTTAGAACTACTTAAACATAACTAACCTAAGGACATCACGCACATCCATGCCCGAGGCAGGATTGGAACCTGCGACCTTAGCAGTCGTGCGGTTCCAGACTGAAGCGCCTAAAACCGCTCGACCATCGCGGCCGGCAAAGGAAAAAGGAAATGTTTTCCTGCAACATGAGAATGCCAAACCACACACTTCACATGCCACCACAGCAGAACTTCAGAGACTGAATGTCACCAACGTACAGCATCCTCCAAACAGTCCTGATTTAGCACCGTCTGACTTTCATCTGTTCCTAATAATGAAAGACGATATGCGTGGACGTCGTTATGCTTCTGATGAAGACGTTGAGAGAACTGTGAGACTGTGGTTGCGGAAACAGTGTCGACTTCTGCCGTGTGTGTGTGTGTGTGTGTGTGTGTGTGTGTGTGTGTGTGTGTGTGTGTGTGTGTGTGCGTGTGTGGTTTTCGGGCGAATGGGTTCATAAAACGTGTTCATCGTTGGCAGAAATGTATCTAGTTGCCTGACGATTATGTGGAAAACTAAATATGGGTAATTAAAGATCACATTCTAAGGATTATTTCTGCGTTTGATTTATTGAAATATTACCGTCGAAACCCATTTAACGAAGGTGGAGGCATTACTTTGCATTCAACCCTCGTACGTTTTCACCTCACGGCGGTTTTTACATGCATATTTCACCTGTACAAGTGAACCTCTGTACCTCGAAAACGGATAAAGATGTCAAGAAAATTTTCAGTATTGTTCGAGACCGGGATCTTAGGAATATATCTTAAAATGTACATCCATTCGCTATGCGTAACCCTCTAGAATCCGTGCCTCGGTTGTGGAATCCAGAACCATGTTGGAGAGTTTCTCGACAACGGTTAAATATTTTTGAAAACGGGAAGATTGCACTTCTAGATAAATGCCTAGAGAATATACTGTTACAATTTGAACAATTTTTTGCTGTTAGTTATTTAGATATACGCCGCTGAGAGCGAAAAATGGTGAAAGACGCTTTTTTTACGTTTTCTCAGAAACCGCCCACTACTTGCTGTATATGGTGCCTCCATAGCCCCCATAAGGCACACCATAGACCATATCAAACGTAAAAATAACCTCCTGATTTGTTGCATTTCCCTCAGCTGGAGGGAGTATGTAATATTCATACTTTGACCCTATACTGTACGATAGTTACAGTAAGACGATCCTTCTCTTGGGTATACAAATGGTCCCAGGACAAGGGCTATCCAAAACACTTGACCCTACCTTTCAACCGGCCGCTGTGACCGAGCGGTTCTAGACACTTCAGACCGGTACCGCGCTGCTGCAACGGTCGCAGATTCGAATCCTGCCTCAGGCATGGATGTGTGTGATATCCTTAGGTTAGTTCTAAGTCATAGGGGACTGATGACCTCAGATGTTAACCCATAGTGCTTAGAGCCATTTGAACCTACCTTTCATCGGCAATAGAACGCTGTCGCATGCGTGCCAATTGGAAGAAGGCCATGCGTACCACTTCCAATAGAGCAGGCCTAGTAAAGCAATGGTGTTCAGAACAACCGTCGGGACGATGACAGCTGTATCCAAGCAGTACATCACGCACCCGGCCTCGTCTTCCAGCAGCTGGCGGCGAGAAAGCTGTGATGGATGACGGCTGCCCGCCCGGCGCCCGCTGGCCTGGAAAGGTCGCCGCCGGTGCCTGGCGCCTCTCGCCTCATATCGGAAAGCTCGCCTCCGGCCTGAGTCAGCGCCTCCACTTCCACTTTCACGTCGGAACTCTACAGACGGAGCGTCCGCTCTCCGCTCGCCGAATGTCGTCGGCAAACACCGCTCCGTGCAATCCGCTCATGAGATTATTCGTCATTAAACAGAGTACGACGCCGTAATCTGCAATGCGGATCGGACGAAGTTCGGCCGTAATCGCGCAGTGAGGCGGGCACTCCAGGGGGAATTATGCAGATCACTCTCGCGCTGCGGCGAGCTTACGCAACGGCAGAAGGCGGCCTCGTTCCGAACGCTGCCTCGGTCGACGCTTCAAACCGCTACTAACGGGCTGAAGTTTGTTACATTTCTCTCTCCTTCATGTGCATATCTTCTAACTGAAAGACGTCGCTTGCAACTGAAATTTAGTGCTTTACTTTTCCAAAAGTGTTTACCTTAGGTCGTATCGAGTAAACTCCTTCGGTGTTACAGTGAACAGAAACAACCGTTCTAAAATTATGAACTAATACTTTCATACAAAATTGTTAAGACTTTCGTGGCCACTTGTTGATAAACTGCTTATTTGCTTCTGTCTCGGGTTCTTCGGCCGACGTTCGTGTGATGATTTTGCTGACGTTTCGCCAGCACGAGTGGCTGGCATTGTCAAAGCTTCACCCTCCATTGCCGGAGGTGAACTGGAGACGGGCTCGCGGCCGCAGACTATATGTACCTTGCGCGCCAACGTCCGAGGGCTTCTCCGCGGTCATTTCCGCGGTCATTTCCGGTGCGTTTCTCCTCTTGCTACCTGCTACGGTCGTTCTCTGCAGTACGGGAAGCCAGGAGCCGTTTACCTTAAGGCTTTCTTCTTTCTTGTTGAAGCTGTTCCCGTGTTTGTGTATTTCTACAGCTTCTCTGTACAAGCGGGTGTGATAGCGCTTCTCTACAGCCAGAACTTCCGTGTCGGTGAATTCACCGACACGGAAGTTCTGGCTGTAGAGAAGCGCTATCACACCCGCTTGTACAGAGAAGCTGTAGAAATACACAAACACGGGAACAGCTTCAACAAGAAAGAAGAAAGCCTTAAGGTAAACGGCTCCTGGCTTCCCGTACTGCAGAGAACGACCGTAGCAGGTAGCAAGAGGAGAAACGCACCGGAAATGACCGCGGAAATGACCGCGGAAATGACCGCGGAAATGACCGCGGAGAAGCCCTCGGACGTTGGCGCGCAAGGTACATATAGTCTGCGGCCGCGAGCCCGTCTCCAGTTCACCTCCGGCAATGGAGGGTGAAGCTTTGACAATGCCAGCCACTCGTGCTGGCGAAACGTCAGCAAAATCATCACACGAACGTCGGCCGAAGAACCCGAGACAGAAGCAAATAAGCAGTTTGTAATACTTTCATGCTGTTATTAAGGCTGTGATGTTCTAGAGTAGCAAACTATTTAGACATGACGTTTAGCTCCTATCATCTTCATCAATGTACGTTTGCAGTGACTTAATGCGTCAACTAACGAATGTTCTGGCTCATGGATGTTCCTGCTTCATTATACCATACCGAACGAGATATCGCAGTGGTTAACATACTTGGTCAGACATTCCAGAGGACGACGCTTTAAATTCATGTCCGGCCATCGAGATCAATTTTTTCCGTGATTTCCATAAATCACTCCAGGAAAATGCCAGGATGGTTCATTTGGAAGGATACGGCCGGTTTCCACAGTTCGAACTGCAGCTCAGTCTATACTGACATGCACGTTAAACGTAAATCTTTTTTCCTTTCTTCCTTCTTTTACCGGATACTCTCCACTGCCCTGTTTCAACTACGAGTGTTTTGGTGTTTCCGGGAACCCTCCGGTGAGAAATATAGTGCATAGGGTGTTATTTCCAAAGTGAAATTGAACTGTGGATCTGAAGGCTATGGACTGTGTAAAGCAAATAGACTGAAGAGCCAAAGAAACTGGTACACCTTTCTAATATCACGTACGGCCCTCGCAAGCACGCACAAGTGCTGCAACACGACCTGGCAAGGACTTCACTAATGTCTGAAGTAGTGCTGGGGGGAACTGACACCATTAATCCTAAAGGGCTGTCCATAAACCGTAAGAGAACGAGAGGGTGAAGATCTCTTCTGAACATCACTTTGCAAGGCATCCCATATGCGCTCAATAATGTTTATTTCTGGGGAGTTTGGTGTCCAGAGAAAGTGTTTAAACTCAGAAGAGTGTTTCTGAAACCACTCTGTAGCAACTCTGGACGTGTGAGATGTCACACTGTCCTTCTGGACTTACCCAAGTCCGTCAGAATCCACAATGGACGTGAATGATTGCAGGTGATCAGACAAGATGCTTACGCACGTGTCACCTGTCAGAGTCGTATCTAGACGCATCAGGGGTCCCATATCACACCATTACAGAGCCTCCACGAGCTTGAGTAGTACCCTGTTGACATGCAGAGTCCATGGATTCATGGGATTGACTCCATACCCGGTCACGTACATCCGCTCGATACAATTTGCAACGAGACTCCTCCGACCAGGCAGCATGTTTCCAGTCATCAAGAGTCTAATGTCTTTCTTGACGGGCCCAGGCGAGGCATAAATCTTTGTGTCGTGCAGTCATCAGGGGTACACAAGTGGACCTTCGGCTCCGAAACCACATATCGATGATGTTTCGTTGAATGGTTCGCACCCTGACACTTGCTAATGGCCCAACATTAAATGTGCACCAATTTGCGGTAGGATTGCATTTCCGTCACGTTGAACGATTCGCCGGCCGCGGTGGCTGAGATGTTCTAGGCGCTTCAGTCCGGAACTGCGCGACTGCTACGGTCGCAGGTTCGAATCCTGCCTCGGACATGGATGTGTTTGACGTCCTTAGGTTACTTAGGTTTAAGTAGTTCTAACTTCTAGGGGACTGATGACCTCAGATGTTAAGTCCCATAGTGACCAGAGGCATTTGAACCAATTTGAACGATTCTCTTCAGTTGTCGTTGGTCCGGTTCTTGCAGGATCTTTTTCCGAGCGCACCGATGTCGGAGATTTGATGTTTTACCGTATTCCTAACATTGACGTTACACTCGTGAAATGGTCGTATGGGAAAATCCCAACTTCATCGGTACTTCGGAGATGCTGTGTGTCATCCCTCGTGGACCGACTATAACACCACGTTCAGACTCACTTAAATCTTGATAACATGCCATTGTAGCAGCAGTAACCGATCTAACAACTGCGCAGACGCTTGTTGTGTTATATAGTGGTTACCGACTACAGATGCGTATTCTGCCTGTTTACGTGTCTCTGTATTTGAATACGCATGGCTATGTCAGTTTCCATGGCGCTTCAGTGTTGTATTGACATCACCCTATTATAACTTCAACATTAGCTGAAAGCGGTTGCCTTAAATAAAGAAATAGTTTATGCGATCCTGGCTAGAGAATTGTTTTTAAGAATCAAAACAGACTGCCCTTCAGTACGCTCAAAATGAGAAAATTCAAACATCAAAATATGTTATATAAATGAACAACAAATGAATAAGATCTATGGCTCTATGTATCTGATCTCGGACATTAGTGGGGAAATAGAGCAACTAGTGTCGTCTGCCAATCACATGGAAACTTTCGTCTCTCGCGTGATTTAGGATGAACTGCTGCTAGAAGAGATGGCAGTTTTTTCGGATAATCCATACACAACTTACACAAGATGGGTCTTCAACTTTAGTGAATGAAACTGATATTGAAATAAAACATATGCACTCACGGGGAAAAATCCCAACACCAAGAAATAATTAACGTAGGGTAATGAAATTTCTGGAATACGTTTGTCTAGGTAACATATTTAAGTGATTAACGTTACAAATCAATTTCAGACGTAAAAGGCTGATACATTAATAGGAAGTCTACCGCCAGAATGTTGGGTGCAAGTATGCAAGTCTATGCATTGCGTCGTATATGTGTCGGATGTCAGTTTGTGAGAAGGAGTTCCATGTCTGTTGCACGTCGTCTGGAGTTGTCGTCCGACAATATCCCATACATACTTGACTTGAGACAGATCTCGTGATCGAGCCACCCAAGACAACATGTCGACACACTACTGCGGTGTGTGGGCGAGCATTATCCTGTTGGAAAAAACACCTTCGAATTTTGTTTATGAGTGGCAGCACAAAAGGTCGAATCACCTGACTGACCTACAAAGTTGTAGTCAGAGTGTGTAGGATAATCAAGAGGATGATTCTGCTGTCATACGAAATCACACCCAAGACCATAACTCCGGGTGTAGGTGCAGTTTGTGTATGTTGCAGTCAGACTGGTTGCAGGCGCTCATCTGGCCTCCTTTTAATCAAAACACGGAGATCATTAGCACCCAGGCAGAATCGACTTTCGCCAGAAAGCACAGCAGACCTCCACTCCGCCCTTCCCTCACCTCTCGCTGGACACCACTGAAGTCGCAAATGGCGGTGGTTTGGTGTCAGTGGATTGCACGCTACGGGGCTTCTGGCACGGAGCTGCCCTCGAAGTAACCGACTGTGACAGTTCGTTGTGTCATTTTAGTGTCAACCGCCCCTCAAACTGCTGCTGCAGACGCATTTCGATGCGCCATAGCCATACGCTGAACACGGTAGTCTTCCCTCTCGGTAGCGCCACGTGGCCAACCAGAGCCCGGTCTTCTTGCGACCTTACTTTCTCGAGACCACTGCTGCCGCAGCAATAATGTACAGTAGCTACATTTCTGCAAGTCTTTCTGCACTATCACAGAAGGAACATCCAGCTTCTCGTAGCCCTGTTATACGACCTCATTCAAATACGCTGGACTGTTGATAATAAGGTCTTCGTCGTGTTAAAGGCAGTCTTGACTGACATCAACTCACAACGTCCAACCTCAAAGATAACTAACGCCCACTACCATTACAGCGCGTACCTAAAGCAAACCTGATATGCATCATATAGTGGCGCTACAAGAGCCATTCTTATGTGACTGGTGCGAAATTTGAACGATCATCATCCTTCGGATGTAGAAACACGCCTACCAACTTTCGTTTATGTCGCACATCTCCTTCTTGGTGCTGCAATTTTCTGCGACACTATGTATCCCATAGCAATCACCCGTCCTGAGAAAATAAGATTTCACATAACTAGCAAGGTCTGCTAACTAGACTTGCAGCGTACAGAACGGATAGCGATTTTCAACAAGAAAACCATAAGGTTGAGTGTTTATAAACTGTGAAACATTTTAGAAGCGTGTCTGGAACTTTAATTGTTCTAGGCCTTTAATGTGAATGATACATAACACACATTGCAAACAAAATCGCAAAAAAGTGGAAGCGATGTGTTCTGTAACTAACTACAATACGAAATGTGGGCCGCGCGGGATTAGCCAAGCGGTCTTATGCGCTGCAGTCATTGATTGTGCGCCTGGTCCCGGCGGAGGTTCGAGTCCTCCCTCGGGCATGTGTGTGTGTGTGTGTGTGTGTGTGTGTGTGTGTGTGTGTGTGTGTGTGTGTGTGTGTGTCCTTAGGATAATTTAGGTTAAGTAGTGTGTAAGCTTAGGGACTTATGACCTTAGCAGTTAAGTCCCATAAGATTAACACACATTTGAACATTTTTATTTTTTGAGGAAATGTGGCCCATTGGCACTACAAAAGCAGTAAATGAACTACGTTCATAAACATTCCATATTAAGTACCACCGGATGGCACATTCAGGCAGTACAGTGTAAATTTCCACGAAGCAGGAGACTGTCAACTAAGACAGGAGCCTCTTACGCGCGTAATCTTAAGTTCAAGGCAAAATGCACAAGGCACAGGCACTGCCCGTGCACTCCGAGCACAAGAATTGCGCAGGCTCTAGGAACAACAAGGGCCGGTGTGCCGGTACTCTTCTCTGCAGACAGCACCACTATCTCTGTGTCGTGCTCCTCAAAGCCTCCCTCGTGCCACTGTACAGGTGTCCCGCTGCCCCGCTGCCACCGGAGGGACCTCACACGTAGCTGACTCGTGGACACTATAGTGGTCGTCACCAAAATGGAAAGGTCAGGGTCATACCCGCTGCCTGACGTTGTCCGCATCACAGTTTTGTTGCTACGTACAAAATGCAGCAGCAGTGGTGGTCAGCGCCAGCCAGTGTTCCCATGCGATATCCTCTGTGATTTCCTAGGAGTTAGGGACGACATTAGTGCATTTCACTGAGCTATACGTCAAGGAGGCGTTACAAACTTACAGATATAGATCACTGGCTTTTTTAGGGATTGCAATACAGGAGCTTAGACCTACACCTGACAGTGTGTGTAAAGGGCGACAAGACAGGCAAAAACAAACTAAAATTGTCTTATCGAACATATGAATTTTTTTCACTGATACGGCCAACAATGAAGAAGCCAGAAAACATATAATATCTAGATATGAGCATGTGCTTTTGTTTACCAAGAAAGGCATATAAACGGAAACGGAGAACTACAGAATCTGATGATTTTAATAGAAATTAGTTCGTAGAACTGTACTGGGTTACAACGACAGAGAAGAATATCCGGCGGCTATAAGAATACGGGGTGATCTCCGTCAAAAATTATTCTGCGTCAGAGATCTCTGTTCTTCGACTTCTCCGCTCACATGGTTTTCGATTTAGAAAGTGTAATAATAGACTGAAATTTTTCATGTATTTCAGAGACATTGCAACAATAATAGGGAAGTTTTAGTGTACAATGCAGTTACTGAGTACAATGGTCTGGTAGCACACTTCGATAAAACTTGGGTTTCACAAAACCTTTGCTCGACTTCAACGGAGTGTAGAGTAAGTCGGTGTCAGTGCCACGTTTCCCAAATTCCCACTCTGGAATATCGTCAGTCACGAGTCAATCAGGGCACACCTTCCCCCCTAGTTTGTCCAAGAAATTCCAGCCTGACGTCAGCCGTCAATAGGCGAATCAGAGCGTTGTTGAACACTTCTGAATTTCCCGAGGTCCCTGTTCTCACCGTGGTTTGCCCCAACATTCCAAGACTTGTTTATTTTCACCATAAATTGTGGTAACCCAGCAATCACTGGAACTGTTGCCTACGACCATTTAAGAGGCGAGTCGTGCCATAGGCCGCTAACACCGACTGGTGGGTTCCGTAACCTTCTGTCGGTGGCCAGTTGACACGCGCACACCAGCGCAAAGCGCCGAGTGTCCGCGGCCTAAGTGCCGCTTTCAGAGCAGTGTGCGAGCTGTGCATTTCTCACGTATTCACTGACTGGAACTATTAGCTCCTTTACCGAAGACCCGGAAAATTTTATAAAATACATTTCCTAGTAATACATCCACGTAATGAGACTTGAAGTAGATGCAAACAAGTGTGCTGCCTCTCGCCAGTCGTGACAAACGGAAGATAAATTTAGTATAAATGGAGGGAGGCAAGCCAGACGACTTGTAACCTTCCAACCCTCTATGGCATTTTATTTTTTATCTCGAAATACTTTTAAATTTTTAGATAAAATATGTCATTTGCGTGATGACTGGGTGTTGTCTGATGTCCTTAGGTTAGTTAGGTTTAAGTAGTTCTAAGTTCTAGGCGACTGATGACCATAGATGTTAAGTCCCATTGTGCTCTGAGCCATTTGAACCATTTTTTTATGTGTCATTTGTGTCTATAAACTTTGACGATCTTCATATTGTTTTCTCAATCCAAATATGTTAGTGTTCGTTTCCTTACACACTTTGAAGTAAAACAATATTTGTCTTTAAAATTTCTTGTAACGATAGTTTTTTTTAATGACTGGTAAGAATTTTCTTTTGCAGAGTCCTCCATCTTATTCTGGACAAAAAATGAAGATATATAATTCTTTTTCGGAATTTTCAGTTTCATTCGAAATTATTACTAACTAGCACCACTGCAAGAAGGTAAGATGAGCTTGAGCTGTCTGTTTCCATGACGGCCATTATAGTGGCGCTAACTCTGTCCACCTCTGATGTTTACAGTACCCTCTCACCAGCAATGAGGAAACCAGCTGCTGATTTGGCGCCACCTGCCGAGCGGGCCGCGACATCTACTGTGCTGCCATTATCACGGCACAGTGTTCACGCTTAGTACATTGGCAAGGTTCACCGCCAGACACCACACTTACTAGGTGGTAGCCTTTAAATCGGCCACGGTCCGATAGTATACGCCGGACCCGCCTGTCGCCACTATCAGTGATTGCAGACCGAGCACCGCCACACGGCAGGTCTCTTCTAGAGAGACTCCCTAGCACTCGCGCCAGTGGTACAGCCGACTTTGCTAGCGATGCTTCATTGACTACATACGCTCTCATTTGCAGAGACGACAGTAGCATAGCATTCAGCTACGTCATTTGCTACGACCTAGCAAGGCGTCATATTCAGTTACTATGTCTTCTGAACAGATAATATTGTGACTCATGTACCGTCAAGAGCGACGTTTATCATTAATGGATTAAAGTTAAGTATAAAAATAATTACGTCCGCTTTCTGAATTCTAATTCCTTGTCATGTTACAGACCTCACGTCAGTATAGTCCTTCCCTCCTCACGCCAGCCAGCGTGAGCTAAAGCGCGTGCATTTCGGCCCCCTCTAGTAACACGGTGTTGGCTCTTCTGTCAACACAACAGTTTCTAAGGGAAACATTTCAAACACCTTAGTCTTGTTGTAGTGTCCTTCAACTTTTGTACTCATGAGACAGCAAGATTAATGCTTGATCTCACTGACGGAGTAGGTATCGTCAAAAGACAAAAAATGTTCGTTTTCAATGGTGACTAGTTTCCCATGTCGTGAAAATTTAAGATGACGTATTGCTAGCTTGAGGTCTATTGAGGTAGCTACAGCTTTGCCCCAGTGGAAGAGCATTTCTTGCGTGGCAGTCTTGGTTATGGTTCATTCAAAGACTGTTCCAAACGATCTAGCACAGTAACGATCAATTATTACTCTGGCTACGAGACATTACGAGCGGCCAGCTCACTTGAAATTCTAGTAGTGATAAGTTTTATATGACGAGATGGTTGGCTGCCACTGGACTGGTAGAGGGCCATAGCGTGGAGCCTAAGCGGTCAGGTGGAGATGGATTAGACGGGAACTGTCTGGGTGGAGGGGGTAGCGCAGGAACAGCGAACGGTGTGCTCGCTAAGCGATCCAAGATGGTTGGGGTTTGGGTTGTTTGGGGAAGAAGACCAGACAGCGAGGTCATCGGTCCCATCGGATTAGGGAAGGACGGGAAGGAAGTCGGCCGTGTCCTTTCAGAGGAACCATCCCGGCATTTGCCTGGAGCGATTTAGGGCAATCGCGGAAAACCTAAATAAGGATGGCTGGACGCGGTATTGAACCGTCGTCCTCCCGAATGCGTGTCCAGCGTGCTAACCACTGCATCACCTGGCTCGGTCTCCAGAATGGTGGTCCCAGTAATATAGAATACAGAGACGAAAGAATGATATTTAGTGAAAACACATAAAATGCCTAATAGACTTAATAAGAGAAATCTAAATACAGCTTATGAATTGTGAGCTCATCGCAAACTAAACCTTATTTGCAAACACAATATTTAAAAATTGGAAATTTGTGGTAAGGTCTTATGGGACTAAACTGTTGAGGCCATCGGTCCCTAAACTTACCCACTACTTAATCTAACTTAAACTAAGGACAACACACACACCCTTGTCCGAGGGAGGACTCGAACCTCCGACGGGGAGAGCCGCGCGGACCGTGACAAGGCGCCTAAGACCGCGCTGCTACCCCGCGCAGCATGTAAAAAGTAATTAACATCTATAATTATTATAGTTTATAAAAATTATACGAACTCAGTCTATCACCCAATTTACACGTACAGTATGTTAAATGAAAGCTAATCATGTCATCAGTTACAACAACAAATTACTTTTACTACCAAACGAATGTTTTACTAATAATAATAATAATAATAATAATAATAATAATAATAATAATCAATTTATTTAGTTACAGAAAAACAAGTGTCATAATTACAAATTCATCTGCATCAACACACTATATAAAACTATCATGAGTAACTGCGTTCATTAAACGAGAACACACTTTTTTTCCTAAAATCCGGTTGGTTTTATTTAGGATTCCAATACACCATGTTGTTTCCCACTCTTTTGGCTACAAACCCCTATTTCTCAACATAATCTTCGTTCAATGTAACAGCCTTACGCCACGTTACTGGGAGGGCCTATATGCCCTCATGGTACCAGTCTAAAAGCAAAACCAATGCTATAACCTATTTAAATTTAACTGTGGAGTTGTTCGTTATTACAAAATTAAAGTACCGGTGATTTATCATGAGGTGGCAAGTAGAATAAGAGGATTTATTACGCAGTACTTTCAAATATTTATACGGTGTGAGTCCGTGATGATTTAACAAACTTTCATGGATGATAGAGAAGTTTAAATCTGAGGTTTGGGACCCTGGTCCGGAAACGACGGACTGACAGTTATAAGCGAAAATCATTCTGACACCTCTGATAGTGGAAATTGTGTTCCGGTACTGTGTTACTAAGATTGTTAGGTAGTACGTACTAAAAGAGAAAAAAAAATCAAGTAAACATGGATTCTAAAATGTATACCGAAGAACTATGAACATATGTTCGTGTTCGCCAATATGAATCATATCTCTTCCACTGAACAAGAGGCTCATTGCTCTTTAGGTATGCATTATGGAGGCCATGAACGATATTTTTTCTTGTTTTGGTCCATACTATCTCATTCGAGAATATGGAAAAAACAGCCCTTGTAGTAGAAGACGTTCACGGTCAGAGAACGATTTTTGGTTATAAGTTTCGACGCGGTCGTTTCATATCAGCGCACACTCCGCTGCAGAGTGAAAATCTCATTCTGGAAACATCCCCTAGGCTGTGGCTAAGACATGTCTCCGCAATATCCTTTCTTTCAGGAGTGCTAGTTCTGCAAGGTTGGCAGGAGAGCTTCTGTAAAGTTTGGAAGGTAGGAGACGAGGTACTGGCGAAAGTAAAGCTGTGAGGACGGGGCGTGAGTCGCGCTTGGGTAGCTCAGATGGTAGAGCACTTGCCCACGAAAGGCAAAGGTTCCGAGTTCGAGTCTCGGTCCGGCACACAGTTTTAATCTGCCAGGAAGTTTGGTCTCAAAAATGAGATCGGCAGGAAGTGCAAAATGGCTAAGCAGAGATGGCTAGAACACAAATGTAAGGATGTAGAGCCTTATCTCAATAGGGGTAAGATAGATACTGCCTACAGGAAAATTAAAGAGACCTTTGGAGAAAAGAGAGCCACTTGTATGAATATCAAGAGCTCAAATGGATTCCCAGTTCTAGGCAGAGAAGGAAAAGCAGAAAGATGGAAGGAGTGTATAGAGGGTCTATACAAGGGCGATGTACTTGAGGACAATATTATGGAAATGGAAGAGGATGTAGATGAAGATGATACGATACTGCGTGAAGAGTTTGACAGAGCATTGAAAGACCTGAGTCAAAACTAGGCCCCTGGAGTAGACAACATTCCATTAGAATTACTGACAGCCTTGGGAGAGCCAGTTCTGACAGAACTCTACCATTTGGTGAGCAAAATGTATGAGACAGGCGAAATACCCTCAGACTTCAAGAAGAATATAATAATTTCAATCCCAAAGAAAGCAGGTATTGACAGATGTGAAAATTACCGAACTATCAGGTTAATAAGTGACGGCTGCAAAATACTAACACGAATTCTTTACAGACGAATGGAAAAACTGGTAGAGTCCGACCTCGGGGAAGATCAGTTTGGATTCTGTAAAAATATTGGAACACGTTAGGCAATAGTGACCCTACGACTTATCTTAGAAGCTAGATTAAGGAAAGGCAAACCTACGTTTCTAGCATTTGAAGACTTAGAGAAAGCTTTTGACAATGTCGACTGGAATACTCTCTTTCAAATTGTAATGGTGGCATGGGTAGAATACAGGGAACGAAAGGCTATTTACAATTTGTACAGAAACCAGATGGCAGCTAAAAAAATCGAGGGGCATGAAAGCAGGGGTTGGGAAGGGAGTGAGACCGGGTTGTAGCCTCTCTCCGATGTTATTCAATCTGTATATTGAGCAAGCAGTAAAGGAAACAAAAAAAAAAAAAAAAATTCGGAGTAGGTATTAAAATCCATGGAGAAGAAATAAAGACTTTGAGGTTCACCGATGGCATTGTAATTCTGTGAGAGACAGCAAAGGACTTGAAAGAGCAGGTGAACGGAATGGATAGTGTATTGAAAGGAGTATATAAGATGAACATCAACAAAAGCAAAACGAGGATAACGGAATGTAGTAGAATTAAGTCGGGTGATGCTGAGAGAATTAGATTAGGAAATGAGACACTTAAAGTAGTAAAGGAGTTTTGGTATTTGGGGAGCAAAGTAACTGATGATAGTCGAAGTAGAGAGGATAGAAAATGTAGACTGGCAATGGCAAGGAAAGCGTTTCTGAAGAAGAGAAATTTGTTAACATCGAGTATAGATTTAAATGTCAGGAAGCCGTTTCCGAAAATATTTGTATGGAGTGTAGCCATGTATGGAAGTGAAACAAATAGTTTGTACAAGAAGAGAATAGAAGCTTTCGAAATGTGGTGCTACAGAAGAATTCTGAAGATTAGGTGGGTAGGTCACGTAAATAATGAGGAGGTATTGATTGGTTCAAATGGCTCTGAGCACTATAGGACTCAACGTCTTAGGACATAAGTCCCCTAGAACTTAGAACTACTTAAACCTAACTAACCTAATGACATCACACACACCCATGCCCGAGGCAGGATTCGAACCTACGACCGTAGCAGCCCCGCGGTTCCGGACTGCAGCGCCAGAACAGCACGGCCACCGCGGCCGGCGAGGAGATATTGAATAGAATTGGGGAGAAGAGGAGTTTGTGGCACAGCTTGACAAGAAGTAGTGACAGGTTGGTTGGACATATTCTGAGGCATCAAGGGATCACAAATTTAGCATTGGAGGGCAGCTTGGAGGGTAAAAATCGTAGAGGGAGACCAAGAGATGAATACACTAAGCAGATTCAGAAGGATGTAGGTTGCAGTAGGTACTGGGAGATGAAGAAACTTGCACAGGATAGAGTAGCATGGAGAGCTGCATCAAACCAGTCTCATGACTGAAGACCACAACAACAACAACATATATAGCAGTGCAGTGCAACATTAATTTAATCTAGTTTCCTTATGATTTGCACAATTGGTGACGTATAGTGTTACTCTACTTAATTAATATATTTGCATTAATTTGCATTCTCGGCCTAGAAAATTCATTGTTAAGCAGTCTTTTTATTTTACAAATACGACTCCTAGATCCTTCACGAAGAGAACAAAGTTAGATTGATAAAATTCATGGCAAACGATTAACATCATTTTTAATTAATGAGATTATTTCATCGATTCTGCATCTATAGGCATATTCCGCAAGATACCTTAAGATGTGTGACGGATATTTTTTCCGTCGCTGCCATTTCCCCTCTTTTCTGTTCCAGTCGCGAATGGTTCGCGGGAGGAACGGTTATTGGTAAGTCTCAATGGGAGTTCGAGTCTGTTACTTCTACCTTCATGGTCTTTCCGCACGATATGCGTTGGAGGAAACAATACATTGCTTCACTTTTCTAGGAACGTATGCTTGAACCATTACATGGACAGGATCACGGGGTCCCGGTTTCGATTCCCGGCTGGGTTGGAGGATTTTCTCTGCCCGGGACTGGGTGTTTCTGTTGTCGTCATCATTCCATCATCATTCATCAAAGTGGCTAGACTGGACTGTGTATAGATGGGGAGTGTGTACGCACGCTGATGATCGCGCAGTTGAGAGCCCCACAAGCAATGTATCACCATAATTACATGGACAAATCCACGAAATTTTATGTAAATTTAACATCACAAAAACGACGGAAGCCACAGAAATGTGTACTTACCTATTTATTTACTGTAAATAACTTCAAGTCTAAATAAATTATGTAAATAAATTTTGTGAATTGTAATTACTATTTCATAAATGATATTTCAAAGATATAGTGGCAGTCAACTTGCGGCTGATTGCGATCGATTGTGATACATTTTGCTTCAGAAAGTAAGTGAAGAGCGTTTCTGCTTGGATCTCTTTCGCTTGTCTGTTAGCCTTTACGCTGAAAGGACGCTCTATAGTTGCGTTCCTTTCGTATCTTTAATTAATCTTTCTTTTGTGTAGACAAATTCGATGTGTCATATATTAACTTTACAACCGTTTGCAGTTAAATTAATATAAATTAAGTCTCATGAGTTCTCATTTTAACAGTTCTCCTAATAGATGTATGATACATGAATGTTTCAATGCTTTGCTATTACAGCCGGCGACCAGTATGAGTTCAACTGATCGAGGCATGGAAACACAATGGCAGAATACAAATAGTATTCTGCCATTTATTCGTTTGCAACTTGCTACAGCGTCCCTGGGATTAATTGCCTATAATCACGGAGCGTTTTGGAAGCTTGAATGCAAGCACCTTAAATGACCTGACCACAGTCTACAAACTATGGCTCCGTTTCGCCTGTAAATAACATATATCGGACCTGCAAAATTGATACTGGTTTCTCTAAAGTTTATAGCATTCCTCTAGAAGTCAATTTGACACTAACGAAGATGCATCCACCATCGACAAAGCCCGTCTGCTCCAGTAAATTTTAACAATTTTCTTTCTAGTAATTAGTTTCAATTTCTATATAAAGTTGTCACACGTTTTAGTAAGGTTGCGTGAGCAGACGCGCCATGCTCTCAGAAATTCAACAGTAAACCTCACCGTGATGCACAAGCCCTCTCTTGCAGTGTCTGCCACTGGAATTAGCTGAGCATCTCCGTGAGTTTCACGCTTACTAAATGAACTTCTAACGAAACACGCTGCTCTTATTTCGATCTTCTCTGTTTTCGCCATAGGTCCTGTCAAGTACGGTGCATTGCCTCACCCTTTAGATACCACTAACGCCACCTTTGTACTGCGTTTCCCTTTAGATACCACTAACTCGTAGGAGATATTCTGTACGAACAGGCTATAACAGCACTGCAATACGTAGTTGGAAAGCAACGTCAGATAATGTAGCTCACTTTCGTAAAACTACACTACGTTGTCCTGACAAGACCTTGCCTACACTCAGCGACGTAATTCTTGTGACTTGTAATAACCGTCTGTACTAACAGAACGACGTCACGTAATATGTGATTTTCAGCTTCTCACGCTATAAATCACACTACATCTATGGCTTCACTATCTACGAATGGATGGAGACAATAACACTTTTCGTGGTATAATGGGAGCAGTGGTAGCTATCTGTATTTTAATAACAATGGCGTATCTATCAGGGTTTACTTGGTTCGAAAGATAAACTACCACCAAAGCTCGTATCAACCACCAGAAAGAAACTAAATGCGAGACTCTAAGGAGAGTAGGACTGACTTATTTACTTTAACAATAACAACAACGTACAGTAAGCTTGCTCTGTATACTCCATCACAACTAACCACTCTCCCCACAACGTAGGTACCAGAAACGATAATTTCGTATACAGTTGATGAACACTTCATATAGATCCGTTGCCTCTTGTAGTTGCTCCCCTCTTAAATCTTTCACTAATAATCGTATATAAACTCAGTGTGAACGTTATAAATTTTAACGTAAATCGGAGAATGCGCTCACAAAATAAAGATATAATTTTATATTGTTGATCTGTCGTTGCCCATCAATGATAATGTCCCTAAGCAGCGTCTTGCTACAACAATATCCTTGATTCTATTGAAATTTTATCGTAATAAACAATTTCATTAATGTTAACGTTTCAGACGTAAACGGAGTAACTTTTTGTTTTTAATTAATAACTTTTCAATAAGACGTAAACTAGCTTTTCCTATCTAAATAAAGATTAATTATCTTTATTTCCGTTGAAAGCTATTGTCTTAAAAATACTATTCCTTCTCTTTGAATTCTTGAACTTTTTTAACTAATATTTTAGTCTTTTACTTTGTTGGCGTTTGGAATTACCTTATCCCGAAAAGATATATTCAACACATTAGTCTGGTTTCAAATAATCCTTTGATTATTTGTTTTTTCTTGTAATAGTTTGGCGATAAAGGGACAAATTGGGTACCTACTTTTTCAGTTTAACACTATTTTCTTTATTTCCGGCAATTGAATCGTTTACAGGTTCAAGTCAGCGTTTTATTTTCGGAGTGATGATTCTCTATTCAAAACCCCACTAAGCGGAAATCTAATTAAAAATATAAGAAAAAACCTGATCGTCACCGCTAATTTTCAGCTATATGACCTTCAGATAATCAGACGAAGATCAACCACTTCAGGCGTTGACTTCCGCGATTCAAAACGCAAAACACAGCAATCGATTATCTCTTTCAGAGAGATTTAGCGTGTTCTCTTTCAAATGGTTCTTAATTTGTCGTTTAGGACCAAAGGGAGAAGCTAGCACCTTCTCAATAAACTTCCGACTGTTTCTCAATAAATAACTGCTATATAGGGAGACTGTTCTCTTTAATACAGACTACACATTCAGTGGATCCAACGAGATTTCCCGAATTTACTATATTGTGACGCTCACGCCGAAGTCACACATTAAATCATAACCAAATATCGCTAAGTCACTACCCCTCAGTGCTTGCATACACCTTCACAGCCATAATAGTGCAATGCAACACTACTATCCCTTAGTGCGTGCTTTAATCCTCAACCCCAAAATAACTAAACATACACCATCAAACGGAAAA
Source organism: Schistocerca gregaria (assembly GCF_023897955.1). Lineage (NCBI taxonomy): Eukaryota > Metazoa > Arthropoda > Insecta > Orthoptera > Acrididae > Schistocerca > Schistocerca gregaria. The sequence goes on from NC_064921.1 coordinate 435,552,749, forward strand.
TTTCAGAAAAATGATGGAACACGGTTCGCCTACAATCGCGTGACTATTAAGCAGCATAACGCACCATTAATCGCAACTAGAAGAAACTAATCTCTCATTTCAGTAAATCGGAGCTTTTCCTATAGCTGGTGAATCTACACTCTACCAAAATCGTCGTAACACTCATTTTCTACACAAGCCGACAATCTTCTAAAAATACCTTTCTAAATGACTTAGAACTGTTTTGAACGCATTTGAGTTCTATCCCCATTTCAGACTGGTTCATGTATCGTACGTGTAAGCCGATCTCATCACACTCTTGAGATAATCCCTCTCGAGGCGCTCAACCCTGCAGTACTCGGGTACTGTTAGTGATATTCTAAAAGGACAAGTCAAGCATACTCTTTGGGAACTATCATATCACGCTAATTCTCTCTTTACAATAAGTGTTTCTTCTTTGCAGTCGCCGGCAAACATTATAGTGGCCAGCTGCATCGTAGTTGTTATGTTTGCCGCGCGCCGCGCCGCGATTCAGCAGTGGGCTCGTAGTTGCAAATACGTTGACTTGACAGGACACAGCGTTTCTCAACCATCAGGTGGCACATACCTACAACATTTTAACAGGAAAATATGAGAAGACTACATGAACAACTTAATCTCTTCATTCTGCTAGCACATAAAAATCGATAGGAAGTTAAGGCGATACAGGCAAGTGATGCGCTTTTAACGGGCTTGAAGACTGTTTGGCGCATTACAACGGACTCCAAACTGACGACTATTTGAGTATTAGTGGAACGAAGGTATTATAATCTAGCTCCTTTGTGGATGGACAACACTTCCTGAGGAGTCTTCCAAAGATCCTCGGTCCGGCACACGCTTTCCGCGCGATTAATTTTACTTGGTTGTTCCATTCAAATCGATCCTTTTACACACTCCTATATACTTTATGGATGTGATTGCTTCTAATGATAGTGTAACCGTATAATAACGGAACTTTCTGCTTACTAATATGCACTCCGTTAGATTTGTTTATGTCTGACTCTGTACGAGGCGTCGATCTTCTTCAAGCGTTCCCGATATTCACTACAATTTTCTAGTGGTGCGACCTTTCTGTAAATACTATCGTCTTCGAAGACCTCATGGAACTTCCAAAGTTATCCGCCAGTTTATTTTAGACACTGCGACAAGTAGTGGTCATGTAACACTCCTTTGCGGCACACCGGTAATTACTTTTACGTGTGAATTTTTCTATCCGTTCAGAGAGACATACTGTGTTCTGCTTGTTGTAAACTCTTCAATGCAATCTCGCAGCTGATTTGCTATTTCGTAAGCTTTTATTTTGTTCATTAAATGGCAGTGCAGAAATGTTTTGAACACTTCTGAAAAGTAAGGAACACGATGTGCACTGGACTGATCATAGTTTTCGGAACCGAAGTTGATTCCTACAGAGGAGATTTTCGGTCTCCAGAAATGTCATTATTCGAGAGCATAAAAGACATTCCAAAATTCTACAACAGACTGACGTCAGAGATCTGAGTCTATAGTGTTGTGCGTCTGTTCGACAATGATTCTTGAAAACCCTGCCCTTTTTTCCAATGATTAGGTACGCTTCGCTCCCCCGCCAACCTACGGGGACTTTTTGGGGAAGATCCACGACAAATTCATGAAAAGTAATTGTATTATTAAATCGTCAGAAATAGAATAATGAACGGTAACTGGTTATCATATTAAGACGGAGTTTACTGGAGATTTCAGATGTACAAGTGTACATTTTGGTGATAGCATGCCGACTCACCTCAGAAGTTCAGAACATTTTTTTTTTTTTTTTTTTTTTTTTAGTCATCAGTGTTCTGACTGGTTTTATGTGTCCCGCCACGAGTTCCTCTCCGACACTTTTCATCTCGGAGTAGCACTTGCAACCTATTTCCTCATTTATTTGTTGGCTGTATTCAAATATGTCTTCCACCACAATTGTTACCCCCAACAGTTCCCTCCAGTACCATGGACGTTATTTGCCGTTGCCTTAACATTGTCCTATCATCCTGTTCCTTCTACTTCTCGGTGTTTCCCATATGTCTCTTCCTTCGCCAATTGTGCGGATAACCTCCTCATCCTACATCAGTCCACCTGATATTCCACATCTCAAACTATATTGTTTTCTTCTGTTCTGATTTTCCCATCGCCCGAGATGCAATACCATATATTGTTGTGTTCCAAAGGTACATGTTCAGAAACTTGTTCTATAAATTAAGGCCAATGCTTGGTACCATTAGACTTCTCTTGGCCAGGAATGCCCTCTTTGCTTGTGCTAGTCTGCTTTTTACGTCCCCTTTGCTTTGTTCATAATGAGTAATTTTGGTTCCGGGGTAGCAGTGTTCCTTAATTTCGTCTGCTTCGTGTTCCCCAATTTTGACGTTAAGTTTCTCTCGATTCTCGTTCTGCTACATATCCTTGATTTTTATCTTTTTAAAGTTTGCTGTCAGTCCGTATTCTGTACGCAGTAGACTGTTTATTGCATCCAACGCATCTAGTAATTCTTCACACTCACTGATGATAACAATGTCATCAGCTAATCTTATCATTGATACCTTATCTTCCTGAATATTAATCCCACTCAGTTACATTATGAACAGGAAGTAGGAACTTGGAGGTGTGACTCTAATGGTGGTGACCGCAAGTTAGTACGAAACTGTGTGAACGGGAGAGTTCAACGGCGTGCTGGGTGCCGCCTTGACGTCAACCGTAGAGATACTTAATAATTCGAGTCGATACCGGCAGACCGTTAAACAGGGTGTTGCGCGAGCCGTTAACTTTTCAAATGAAACTTTTTAATAATAGTGTGACACTCGATTCTCCTCAGCAACACCACACGCCAGACTGGTCGCGTTAAGATATCTAGTAGCAAATAAATGCACGTAGCCTCCTTTTGATACTCCCATCAATAGACATAAATTTGCTTGCTTACCGGTGAAAGGAAGTGTTAGAGAAGTTCGCCATTCAATGGATATTTAGTATAGCTATCATTTTATCATTGTAGGAGCCTTGTGAGTAACGGTGTCACAGACCAAGGAAAAGTGATAAGTATGCTCTCCAGTAAGTGATTTATTAGAATGTTTGTTCAGTCAGTATCTGTTTTAAAATTATTACACGTTTATTGTTAGTTAAAACGTTACTCTGAAACTTAGTCACTACAGACATTAAGCCCTTACGTTTGATTTGCTGCGACTACTTCGATGGAGGTAAAATATGCCTTAAAAGCAAGTTACATGAAAGACACCAATGTTGATACCATTGTTGAGATATTTACCAGGATTACAAAAAGGTTCTTGTGTTAAGAGTCTCGCGAATGAAGTCCAGCAGTTTATGCAGTTAGGATCATTCCGAAAATAAAAAGATCTCTATTAGGGAATGGACAACAGGTTGTACAGCAACAATTTTCTGAAGCTCGTGACTTCATAATAAAGTTACTTTTGGTTTACCACGCGGATGCCCAGTAATGACAGCGCATTTTGATCGGTTGAAGATGTGTTTCACTTTATAGATTTTATCAAGATATGTCACTCTCGCTATTGCGTAGTTTCATTCAGTGCGTTTTTACTTAAAAGCCCCAGAGCGTTCGAAATTATGGAGTGGGATTATTCAGTCTTCCACCTTTGGTCATTTCCTTTCTTTTTATGCACAACCATGGATAGATGAAGATAACTGGAAATGGTAAATGGTCCTGTTAGATAAAAAGTTAATGAATGAGACAAAATTGCTCACCTTCATTTTATACGGGATGGCGAACCCCACACATCCTTCAAATGAGGCAGCGACTGGTTAAATTATTGTTTTCCGGGACGATAGACTGAGACAACAGACCCATACACACATTACCGACTGCCCGCATCTCGTGGTCGTGCGGTAGCGTTCTCGCTTCCCACGCCCGGGTTCCCGGGTTCGATTCCCGGCGGGGTCAGGGATTTTCTCTGCCTCGTGATGGCTGGGTGTTGTGTGATGTCCTTAGGTTAGTTAGGTTTACGTAGTTCTAAGTTCTAGGGGACTGATGATCATAGATGTTAAGTCCCGTAGTGGTCAGAGCCATTTGAACCATTTGAACATTACCGACTCGCAGTTTCGAATATAACACCTGTAACCTCTCTAATAGTAGACTGATATTACAATTTACACTCCAAGGAAAAAAAACCGACCCTTCAAGAAGAAATTATCCGAATGGAATGGATATCGACAGCTGTACAAACAAACAAACTATTACAGTTTCAGAAAAATTACATGATTTATTCAAGGGAAGAGCTTCAAAAATTCAGAGGGTCAATAATGCGTTGATCCACCCTTGGCCCTTATGGAAGCAGTTCTTCGGCTCGGCAATGGATCGAGTTGTTGGTTGTCCCCCTGAGGGATATAGTGCCAAATTCTGTCCAACTGGTGAGTCAGATAATTCAGATCACAAGATTGTTGGAGGGCCCTGCCCATAATGCTTCAAATACTCTCCATTGGGCAGAGGTCCGGTGACTTTACTGGCCAAGGTATAGTTTAGGTAGCGCGAAGACAAGCAATAGAAACTCTCGCCGTTTGCAGACGGGAGTAAAATGTTTGCCCAGGATGACTTGCCACAAATGGCAACAAAACGGGGTATAGAATATCGTCGACGTACCGCTGCGCTGTAAGGGTGCCAAGGATGACAACCAAAAGGGCCCTGCCACGAAAACTGCTATGAAAATAAATGGGACCCCAGTCAAGCTGGTGTTCCACCGTTGCCCGGACCGTCTCCTGGCACATCGTCGGCCTGGAAACTGAGTGGAGCAGTGCTGTCCTCAGTTATAAGTCCCGTTTCCAATTAAGTTCCATTCCCACAGAAGACGAAGGTTTGACAGTCGGACTGTAGAATAAGTAACAGAGCACGTATTTGTTTTTAATAGTGACTGCGTCTCCTAACCCATTCGACCGTAGTTAAAGGAATTATTAGGAGTTCGTACTATTACAGGGTGGTTAACTACTGAATGATAATAGCATTTCAAGTCAAGCTTCACGATACTTTCAAATTTATTAAATAAATCAGTCGCGCTGATTTCTAGCTCTTAAGCACACACTGCTGAAATCACAATTCTACCTTTCATACTCTTAAGACCATTACCAGCGGTGATAATTACTGTGTGGCGTTGAAACTTCCTGGGAGATCAAAACTGTGTCGGACCGAGACTCGAACTCGGCACCTTTGCCTTTCGCGGGCAAGTGCTCTACCCACTGAGCTACCCAAGCACGACTCACGCCCCGTCCTCACAGCTTTACTTCTGCCAGTACCTCGTCTCCTACCTTCCAAACTTTACGGAAGCTCTCCTACGAACCTCGAAGAACTAGCACTTCTGAAAGAAAGGATAGAGCACTTGCCCGCGAACGGCAAAGGTCCTGAGTTCGAGTCTCGGTCCGACACACAGTTTTAATCTGCTAGGAAGTTTCGTATCAGCGCACACTCCGTTGCAGAGTGAAAATATCGTTCTGCAAACAGTATGGCGTTAATGGCCGGGAATCCCCACCTGGAGCAGTTTGGCTGCCGAAATGGAAGTCTTTTCGGTGGATGCCACGTGGGACGACTTCTTGTCGATGATGAAGAAATGATGATGACAACACCCAGTCACCGAGAGGAGAAAATTTCCGACCGGATCGGGAATCGAACGCGAGCCCACTGCATGGTAGTCAACCGTGCTAACCACTCTGTAAAAGGGGCGAACATGACCAGTGATAATCTTCCCGGTTACATAAAATAATCGATAGAAGATACATTCTGCGTAACCCACTCGTGATAGTGTTTCTCGTGTTACCTTTTAATTAACGCTTTTGTATCCGCCTTCATGAATTTAATACTTAGGCGACAGATTCGCCAGACTGCACACTGTGTTCACTCGTAAAGTACTTGTCTTTTGCACTAGCTGTGCAGCAGTTCAAAGAGAAATAACAGCGGAACGAAGGGCACACGGCGCTATCCAAGGTGAGCGATACACGTACGCATCCCGAGAGGTGCAAAGGAAGAGTTGTCTCCGATAGGAGACGAAAGCGTTAGATGGAGTGTGTGGGACACCACCCCTACGCTCACGAGCGTTCCTCGAGGCTTGTTGGCGGCAGCACCTGCAAACCCCTGCATTTGGCTACAAAATGCATTGGCAGTGCGGAGGATCACGAGAAACTGATGTAAAACAAACCCAGAACGTCGGTTGTGGGCGTTGACCAAGTTTTATTGCATTCATTTAAGTAAGGTAAAATGTTTCAGGGATTGAAAACAGGGAGTAAATTACGAAACAACCTGTAGGAGAGAAGTAATGTACGAAGGTGCGGAACGGCGTTCGGTGCCAGCCAGGTGCATGTGAGGTGCTGGCGGACTCCGCGGTCCCGGGGCAACGCGTGCCGCCGTGTCGCCCCCACACAGCAGCGCCGCGCCGCCCACAGGCGCAGGGTCGCAGACCCCGCCGCCCACCTCGACCATTCACCCCGGCCTCTGGCAACCAACGGTCTCCCCAGCAGCCACTTCCGAAACACGTCTCACAACACGAGCGACGACCTTGTCGCTGCTGCTCCACCACTGGGTGACTCTTCCTATTCTGTTTCTGTTACGGGGGTGTTACAGAAAATCGGCTGAACTCTTTCTTAATGGCTATGTTCCTTTATTTCTCCATTTTTTTTAGAATTTTGGCATTACCATACAGTCATTCACCATACAGGAATGGACCTAGTAGCGCCATTATAAGGATAAAAATCATGTTTGCTTTAAATACACGCTGTAACGGTTCTGAGCGTTAGTTGCCTTTGGTATTGGACGTAGTGAGCTGATATTAGTCTCGAATGCCTTTAAGGCTACAAAGACGTCATTATCAACACGTCAGTGAGTTTGAACGAGGTCCTATAATAAGGCTAGGAGGAGTTGGATGTTCCTTATGTGATTCTGCTGAAAGACTTGCCAGTATTGTAGGGACTGCACATGTTTACTGGCAGCGGTGGTCACGAGAACGTACGTCACAAGACCAGGCTCCGGGCGGTCACATGAAGCTATCGAGAGGGAAGACCATCGTGTTCGGTGTATGGCTCTGGCGCATGGTGCTGCATCTGAATCAGCAATTGGAGCACCATTTGATTCCACTGACCCAAATTCACCGCCATTTGCGACTTTGGTGATATCAAGCGAGAGCTCATCTGTTGTGTTTTCTCATGGAAGCCAGTTCTGTCTCGATGCTAGTGATGGACATGTGTTTGTTAGTAGGAGGCTAGTTGAGGGCATACGATCTACCTGCCTGAGTGCTAGACACAGTGGACCTATACCTGGGGTTATGGTGTGGGCTACGATTTCGTATGAAAGCTGCCTGACTGCGAATTTGTACGTCAGTCTCGTGATCCGACCTGTTGTGCTGACATTCATGAACAACATTCAGCGGGTGTTTCCAACAGGATAACGCTCACCTACATACCGCTGTTTTAACCCAACGTGCTCTACAGGGTGTCGACATGTTGCCTTGGCCTACTCGATCTCCAGATCTGTCTCCAGCCGAGTAAATATGCGATATCATCGGGCGACAACTCCAGCGTCATCCACAAACAACTTCAACCGTCACAGTACTGACCGCCGATGTGCATCGGGCATGGATCCCCCTCGCACAAACCGACATCCGGCATCTATACAACGCAACGCACGAACGTTTGCAAGCTTGCATTCGATATTCTGTGGGTTACACCTATTATTAGTGTACCCACATTTCACATTCACAGTGAGTTATCTCGCGCTTAGATTAATCTTAACGTTAGTCACTTAAGTATTTTATGCTTAAAAAATGGTTCAAATGGCTCTAAACACTATGGGACTTAACATCTATGGTCATCAGTCCCCTAGAACTTAGAACTACTTAAACCTAACTAACCTAAGGACATCACACACATCCATGCCCCAGGCAGGATTCGAACCTGCGACCGTAGCAGTCACGCAGTTCCGGACTGAGCGGCTAGAACCGCTCGGCCACCGCGGCCGGCTAAGTATTTTGCCTAGATAAATGAATTCCCGGAATTTCATTACTATACGCTAATTATTTTTTCCGCCAGTTATGTATTATAATGTAATCGTCATCATCATAAGCTCTTTTATATTCTCTGAAGAAAGACCGTTTCGGTGCACGGCGGCCTTCAGCAACGTGTTCCTATGTTGTTCCCACATATTATTTGATTCGTTTAGTTGTACCTACCTGTCTTGTGCCGTCTCGGTGTCATCACTTGGTATTCAGCAGAGAACTTCCTGGGTCGATCTGTCGTCCGTTTTCCTACCTACGTACCTCGAATACCTCACAGACAATGGTAATATAAACTGATTCTAACTTTTCCGTTTCAGTCGCAATGGACTCCTCGCTTTGTGGACATAAAAAAACATCCAGGTCATTTTTATCCATGTGTTTGATTTTTTTTGTTATCGCTTTTCTTTTGCTCTGATTTCTACTACATTTCATTACAGTATTATTTAATTAGTTATCTGATAAAAATGGCGAAGAAATTGGTCGTGGCCTATTCGGGAGAATCTTTCAGTCGTTTCCCTGGATTGAAACCTAATCTACCTGAATAAAACTCTGCTGCATTTACTGCGACCCATGGGTTGCATTACTTGCAACTAAGTCGATTTTCTGACTCACGTTGTGTGAGTAAGTAGTAGCTGGGAGGGAATGAATTCGTTTAGTAGGACGATATACATTCCACTTAAGAGTGTGAACTCGCATTAGTTTACTCAATAAAAAATAAAGTGCGAAGCCGTGCTGAAAAGTATTGTCTCCAAATTTCTTTTGTGAAAGTTCTTAAAGCTATTAAATATAACAAATTCTATTAACATTCCACATCTTTATTTTCTCAACATAATCACTCTGGCGACGAAAACATTTCTCCCAACGAGAGACCAGTTTGTTGATACTGTCATTGCACGATGTTTGACTTTGTTGACGGAGCTAAAACTTCAGCTCTACTTGCGCAGCCCACCACTGTCAAAGTGAAATCCTCGAAGGCGTTCTTTAAATTTTGGAAACAGTTGAAAATCGGAAGGGCCAAGTCCGGTCGGTATGGAGGATAATCGATGACAGTGAACACCGGGCGTCGGACTGTTGCAGATGTAGCAGCGCTTGAGCGTCGTCTGCCATTTCCACGCTGTAAGAGAGATTCGTCCATGTGTCGACGTTTAGAAACTCGATTATAGCGTGCAGATTCTCAAGTACTGACGTAATTACGTTACCGCCGTTTTACATTCTACAATCAGTCTTCTTGCGGCAATGAGCTGCAAATATGTACACCTGAGAAATAAGGATTATGAATGTTAATAACATTTGTTTTTTTTATTAAAAGTTTTAAGAGTTTTCACACAAAAATTATGAGGCATTACTTTTCAGCATGTCCTCGTAGAAGGGCTTATAATACGGTGTCTCCCTTACAAGACTTTGATCTTAAATTGAAACTCAAAACGCGAGGCAAAAGAAATACTAAAGAAAAAAGAGGAGAAAGAGGAAACGGAAGCATGGCGCTGCGTGTTCGAGTTTCATCAACAAAGTTGATACACCAAACTGTAGTGCATTTTACCTAGCTTACGTGTAAAGGATAGGGCTATCATTAATTGAAGAGATAAACTGTTTTCCTAAATTAATGAGAGTGTGTGTTTTCTGATGACACTGTACAGGTTATAATTGCAGTCGAGTGATTGCAACAGAAGAGAGCCTGAGGCAAAACATGGAAAGAACTTGAACTGAAATTATATTAATTTAGAACTTAAGAACCGGGTACCTTTGGGGTGTTGCTATGTAGGAGTTATTTACGGGTTGTGTTTCCGCCGAAATTAATGAAGCATTTCCAACAGTGTAATGGACAGACAAACCGGCTTCTTCGTATTTTATGGCGAATACCATGCTTCTTCGGCTATAAATGTATACTGACTGGACGCAGACTCTGTTCACAAACTGTAGCGGGTGATCATAGAATTTTTCTGTGCGGCTGGACAAAAGATATCCTAGGTTTCTCTCATCCTTTTATACCATAGCTACATACTGACGGAGTAGGTAAGTATTATGCCCATGAATCGTAAAGAATAACTTCCTGCAGAGTAGCGAATGACTATCGAGAGCGCTCGATTCGCTCCGAACACGAACATTGTGCCCCACATTCGTAATATCCATGGCACTGAAATACCGAGGCGTTTTCAGCTTCTTTCCTCCGTGTAGGAAGTCAGTTGCGTGTAGGGTCAATTTAGCACCTGTGCATACCTCAAAATATCAGATGCACTCGAGAAATTGGAAAATAAGAAAACAACCATGGTAAGATTTTAAGTTTGCGCATTTTCACACAAATTTTACCGTTATACTGTACTGTGTAGGCTATAACATTTTTGTATTGTTTGGTTCTGACAAAAATTAAATTCTTCGTGGGTGCATCGTGTATTACGCAAAGCTAGTGCTGGGCTAGGCGTTTTTATAACATATTAGTTCTGTTATTGTCGTCATTTTGGTCTTCTGTCCGAAGACTCGTTTAATGCAGCTGTCCCGTGGAGGCTCCTTCGTCTCTGCCTAATTACTGGAACCTGCCCACTGTAGCCGAGCTGTGGTCTACCTACACCGTTTTTATCCCGTACACCACCATTCGTTACCAAATCGACGGTTCATAACTTTAGATAACATGATTGGGAAACAACAATCCGTGGATTACGTAAAATCAGTAAAAAAAAAGTCTCGATCAAACAGTCATTTTTTAAAAATATGAGCACTTTCGACCTCTACTAGTAGGCCTCTTCAGATAATGCACCATCACGATGACCATGATGACACTTGGAACAGCCGTGCTAACCCTAGGAGCAATACTGCAGCAGGGGTCAACACAGTTGTTCCAAGTGTCATCACCGAGCGAGGTGGCGCAGTGGTTAGCACACTGGACTCGCATTCGGGAGGACGACGGTTCAATCCCGTCTCCAGCCATCCTGATTTAGGTTTTTCGTGATTTCCCTAAATCGTTTCAGGCAAATGCCGGGATGGTTCCTTTGAAAGGGCACGGCCAATTTCCTTCCCAATCCTTCCTTAGCCCGAGCTTGCGCTCCGTCTCTAATGACCTCGTTGTCGACGGGACGTTAAACACTAACCACCACCACCAAGTGTCATCATGGTCATCGTGATGGTGCATTATCTGAAGATGGCGTTCGCGGCTCATGGTCTTGCGGTAGCGTTCTCCCTTCCCGCGCACGGGCCCCGGGTTCAATTTCCGGCGGGGTCAGGGATTATCTCTGCCTCGAGATGACTGGGTGTTGTATGTCTTTCATCAACATTTCATCCTCATTCACTCGTAAGTCGCCGTAGTGGCGTTAAAGTACTTGTCGAGCAGCGGCCGAACCGCCGCGCGAGGGGTCTCCCGGCCACCAATGTCATACGCTCATTATTGTCTGAAGATGGTCTTCTCCTATAGGCCGAAACCGGTCATATTTTTAATAAATGACTGTGCAGTCGAGACTGTTTTTGCTAATATTAAAGTGGCGGTTCATTGGTGCGCCATGAAGTTTACTACCAACTGATCATCTTGTGTCATAAAATTCTTTTTTCCCCAAGTCGATTCACTACTTCACCTCCTTTCTAGTTATCCGATGTGCTCTCGTACGATGCATCACATTTCAAAAACGCGTCTCTTCTTGTCTGAACTGTTTCCCTTCAGAGTTCCATTTCCGTACAGAGCTACTCGTCAGACACCTTCAGAAAAGACTTCCTAACAAATTTACGGTAGATACTCACAAAGTTCTTTCTCAGAAATATTTTTGTTGCTGTTTTCAGTCTGTATTTTTATACCACCTGTATTTCGGCCATCACCACTTATTTTCCAAGATGCTACTCCTGGTGGGTGTAAAATGAATGTGCACAAGGGAGAGTAATAAACGCTAAAAGAAGATCTGGCCCTGTCTGACTACACCCTGAAGCAGATCTTAGGATGTCTAAATCTGTAAATTACAATCTAAACATAAATGAATGATGAAGGTAACTAATCCTACTAGATGATAAACGTTGTTCCTGTTTATATATTTATTTTGTTTTTTTAAAAAAAATCTTTATATTACAAAGTTTACATTTCCTAAGTAAAATTACTAAGCAATATATATTCATATATACGATGGACAACCTATCACATGATACCTAATTGTTTGCAGATCACGGCGAGGTACCGAGCGAGGTGGCGCAGTGGTTAGCACACTGGACTCGCATTCCGGAGGACGACGGTTCAATCCCGTCTCCGGCCATCCTGATTTAGGTTTTCCGTGATTTCCCTAAATCGCTTCAGGCAAATGCCGGGATGGTTCCTTTGAAAGGGCACGGCCGATTTCCTTCCCAATCCTTCCCTAACCCGAGCTTACGCTCCGTTTCTAATGACTTCGTTGTCGACGGGACGTTAAACACTAACCACCACCACGGCGAGGTATGTGGATGAGTTCTTGTGAGATGCGAAATTATACCAACCAATTTTTAGTCTGCTTTTAATCCAGCCTTTATGTCTCAATGATGCAGTGAGTCGCGAGTAACGATATGTGGTTCAGATGGCATGTTAAACAGCAGACCCTCTTTCCCCGTTTAGACGAGTAAATAAGAACTCACAAGTTTGCGGAAGTGGCATCCAACTGAGAGACTTGCATCCGGTCATTGAACGACACACAGTTACTGTTACACAGATTGGAATGGGTTCTGGGGTTTGGAAAATAACTGGTTCCGTTTACTAATTTGGTACCACTACCAGTTATTTTCACATCGCCCTCAGTTTTCTCTGCAGAGCTGCCCCTCCTCCCAACCTACTGCGGGCTATTTACAATTGGTTGCGAAATCTATGGTACTTAGTGTAATTTTTGTAAATATGACAACATTACTTGTTTGTAGGACAGTGAAGCCGACGGATTGGATGAACTTCAAAGCTGACGTTCCCTTATCCCCGCTGAAAAGAATGAGTGCGAGAGCTAAAAGAAAGTGCTTGTTGTGGAAGGTGATTGTTGTGAGTGATGTTCAAAATGAGAGGCAGGCAGTAGGTGAATAGCTGAGATACATTATGTTCCATATAGGTGGCCCCAAAGTCCGTTAGCATTTGAAAATTCAAAACTTCACTGAATAAGGAAGGCAGAGATAAGCGTGCTTGAAATGACATGGGCTTTTATTGAAACAAAAAAAAGTGCACAATGACCAACGACACAAAAACAATAACAATCACAACCATTGATTCTTACAAAAGTCGATGACCTTTATAACAAATGCTCTTCCAAGTCCTTTGCTGTCTCTGACAGAATTGCGATGTCATCGGCGAACCTCAACATGTTGATTTCTTCTCCATGGATTTTAATACCTACTCCTAATTTTTCTTTTGTTTCCTTCACTGCTTGCTCAATATACAGATTGAATAACATCGGGGAGACACTACAGCCCCGTCTCACTCCCTTCCCAACCACTGCTTCCCTTTCATGTCCCTCGACTCTTATAACTGCCATCTGGTTTCTGTACAAATTGCAAATAGCCTTTCGCTCCCTGTAGTTTACCCCTACTACCTTCAGAATTTGAAAGAGAGTATTCCAATCAACATTGTCAAAAGCTTTCTCTAGGTCTACAAATGCTAGAAACGTAGGTTTGCCCTTCCTTAATCTAGCTTCTAAGATAAGTCGTAGGGTCAGTATTGCCTCACGTGTTCCAACATTTCTACGGAATCCAAACTGATCTTCCCCGAGGTCGGCTTCTACTAGTTTTTCCATTCGTCTGTAAAGAATTCGCGTTAGTATTTTGCAGCTGATAGTTCGGTAATTTTCACATCTATCAACACCTGCTTTCTTTCGAATTGGAATTATTATATTCTTCTTGAAGTCTGAGGGTATTTCGCCTGTCTCATACATCTTGCTCACCAGATGGTAGAGTTTTGTCAGGACTGGCTCTCCCAGGGCCGTAAATAGTTCCAATGGAATGTTGTCTACTCCGGGGGCCTTGTTTCCACTCAGGTCTTTCAGCGCTCTGTCAAACTCTTCACGCAGTATCATATCTCCCATTTCATCTTCATCTACATCCTCTTCCATTTCCATAATATTGTTCTCAAGTACATCGCCCTTGTGTAGACCCTCTATATACTCCTTCCACTTTTCTGCTTTCCCTTCTTTGCTTAGAACTGGGTTTCCATCTGAGCTCTTGATGTTCACACAAGTGGTTCTCTTATCTCCAAAGGTCTCTTTAATTTTCCTGTAGGCAGTATCTATCTTACCCGTAGAGAGATAAGCCTCTACATCCTTACTTGTGTCCCTGCTTAGCCATTTTGCACTTCCTGTCGATCTCGTCTTTGAGACGTTTGTATTCCTTTTTGCCTGTTTCATTTATTGCATTTTTATATTTTCTCCTTTCATCAAATTCAGTATTTCTTCTGTTACCCAAGGATTTCTACTAGCCCTCGTCTTTTTATCTACTTGATCCTCTGCTGCCTTCACTACTTCATCCCTCAAAGCTACACATTCTTCTTCTACAGTATTTCTTTCCTCCATTCCTGTCAATTGCTCCCTTATGCTCTCCCTGAAACTCTGTACAACCTCTGGTTATTTTCGTTTATCCAGGACCCATCTCCTTAAATTCCCACCTTTTTGCAGTTTCTTTAGTTTTAATTTACAGGTCATAACCAATAGATTGTGGTCAGAGTCCACATCTGCCCCTTACAATTTAAAACCTGGTTCCTAAACCTCTGTCTTACCATTATATAATCTATCTGAAACCTGTCAGTATCTCCAGGCTTCTTCCATGTATACAGCCTTCTTTTAGGATTCTTGAACAAAGTGTTAGCTATGATTAAGTTGTGCTCTGTGCAAAATTCTACCAGGCGGCTTCCTCCTTTATTTCTTTGCCCCAGTCCATATTCACCTACTACGTTTCCTTCTCTCCGTTTTTGCTACTACCGAATTACAGTCACCCATGAGTATTAAATTTTCGTCACCCTTCACTATTTGAATAATTTCTTTTATTTGATCATACATTTCTTCAATTTCTTCGTCATCTGCAGAGCTAGTCGGCATATAAACTTGTACTACTGTAGTAGGTGTGAGCTTCGTATCTATCTTGGCCACAATAATGCGTTCACTATGCTGCTTGTAGTAGCTTACCCGCATTCCTATTTTCCTATTCATTATTAAATCTACTCCTGCATTACCCCTATTTGATTTTGTGTTTATAACCCTGTAGTCACCTGACCAGAAGTCTTGTTCCTCCTGCCACCGAACTTCACTAATTCCCACTATATCTAACTTTAACCTATCCATTTCCCTTTTTAAATTTTCTAACCTACTTGCCCGATTAAGGGATCTGACATTCCACGCTCCGATCCGTAGAATGCCAGTTTTCTTTCTCCTGATAACGACATCCTCTTGTGTAGTCCCCGCCCGGAGATCCGAATGGGGGACTATTTTACTTCCGGAATATTTTACCCAAGAGGACGTCATCATCATTTAATCATACAGTAAGGCTGCGTGCCCTCGGGAAAAATTACGGCCGTAATTTCCCCTTGCTTTCAGCTGTTCCCAGTACCAGCACAGCAAGGCCGTTTTGGTTATTGTTACAAGACCAGATCAGTCAATCATCCAGACTGTTGCCCCTGCAACTACTGAAAAGGCTGTTGCCCCTCTTCAGGAACCACACGTTTGTCTGGCCTCTCAACAGATACCCCTCCGTTGTGGTTGTACCTACGGTACGGCTATCTGTATCGCTGAGGCACGCAAACCTCCCCACCAACGGCAAGGTCCATGGTTCATGGGGGGAAGCGGACAGTATGATGTGTTTTCTCCACCAGTTCTCGTCCTTTCCGGCCAAATGCAGGTGACCCAAATTTTCTTTCTCCAGAATTTTTCTAACCGCCTCGTTACACGTCTGGTCTCATTTCAATCTCTTGCGTCAGATACTCGTCTTTTATGCCAAGGTGTGGTAGTACTTGCCACAAAAAGGATAAGTATTACTTGTGAATAGTAGAGAATGAGAGCGAATAATGAAACTCACACGGCCATTCGAACCTACGATTTTCAAGAAGGGGGACAACTTATTCAAGTTGGTCTAAAGGAATGTGGTCTTATAAATTTAATTTCTCTAATAACCCAAGTAGGCAAAACTCTTCTGCATAATTAGCAAACTTAATAATAGAGACGCTGCATTACTGCACCACCAGGGTGAGTCGATGTTTGTTGATAAACTGTACATTAAAAAAAATGGTTCAAATGGCTCTGAGCACTATGGGACTTAACAGCTATGGTCATCAGTCCTCTACAACTTAGAACTACTTAAACCTAACTAACCTAAGGACATCACACAACACCCAGCCATCACGAGGCAGAGAAAATCACTGACCCCGCCGGGAATCGAACCCGCGAACGGGAAGCGAGAACGCTACCGCACGACCACGAGATGCGGGCGCTGTACATCAAGACTTCCGCCAAGCTCAAGTGTCATATTACAGAGCTTTGTTGGAACGTTGCATTCAAAAGCACTCAGTTTGGGAAAAAAAGAGTGGTTTAAGTGTACGAAGTCTAATATTCGCGAGATTCTTCGATCTTAAGATTCATCCAGCATCTCTTGATATTAACAGACAATATAATGTCAAGGTTAACTGAAGATAATGTTCGCATTTAAGGAAAATTTATATTTTAAAACCAGTAAGACATGCATTAAAAACATGATCTACATCTACATCTACATGACTACTCTGCAATTCACATTTAAGTGCTTGGCAGAGGGTTCATCGAACCACAATCATACTATCTCTCTACTATTCCACTCCCGAACAGCGAGCGGGAAAAACGAACACCTAAACCTTTCTGTTCGAGCTCTGATTTCTCTTATTTTATTTTGATGATCATTCTTACCTATGTAGGTTGGGCTCAACAAAATATTTTCGCATTCGGAAGAGAAAGTTGGTGACTGAAATTTCGTAAAAAGGTCTCGCCGCGACGAAAAACGTCTATGCTGTAATGACTTCCATCCCAACTCGTGTATCATATCTGCCACACTCTCTCCCTTTAACTCGATAATACAAAACGAGCTGCCCTTTTTTGCACCCTTTCGATGTCCTCCGTCAATCCCACCTGGTAAGGATCCCACACCGCGCAGCAATATTCTAACAGAGGACGAACGAGTGTAGTGTAAGCTGTCTCTTTAGTGGACTTGTTGCATCTTCTAAGTGTCCTGCCATGAAACGCAACCTTTGGCTCGCCTTCCCCACAATATTATATATGTGGTCTTTCCAACTGAAGTTGTTTGTAATTTTAACATCTAGGTACTTAGTTGAATTGACAGCCTTGAGAATTGTACTATTTATCGAGTAATCGAATTCCAACGGATTTCTTTTGGAACTCATGTGCATCATCTCACACTTTTCGTTATTTAGCGTCAACTGCCACCTGACACACCATACAGCAATCTTTTCTAAATCGCTTTGCAGCTGATACTGGTCTTCGGATGACCTTACTAGACATGATACTGTATCTGATCGAGAAGTCTGAAGATGGGCTTTGCAGACTTATGCGATACGTTTCATACCAGTATGTTTCTCAGATTGATTTCAGAAATTTCTTGACGAAATTCGCTGTAACTCAGATTTTCGCATGTACGATACTATCAGTAAGCAATACGCTTGCATTGCGCATAACGGATAGTAACTTCAACCAACAGTGCACTTTGCAGCTATGTCAATAGCGAGCTTATCTTCCTGAATTTGTACATACAAAATATTCCGTGTTACTATTTGACCGTGACCGCCTCATGTTACACAGATGAAAATTATTTATGCCGACAAACTCTAGGACGCAACACGGGACAGCATAACAAATATTTTCCTCTATGTGATATTCTACTGTGACTATTTTTTTCGCTGGTAGAAGCAGTTTTCCTTGTGTGAAGACTAATTAAACCAGCAACCTCTGGGAGGCTTCATAGTACATTAAAAAGTTACTAATGTGTTTTCCTGTGAGGCACGGTTTTACGAGGACATCAGATGTTACTTAGAGCATGCAAAATGTAAAACTATTTTTTATTCTTAATTGCGAAGAGACAACAACATTAACAAAATTACTTCAAATATACCTCCATTGATTTGCAAACGAAGGTTACACCGGCGGGTAATGTTCGTCTAACACTATCAAAGACTGCAAGAATATCCTTAATTTCTCCTGCTGCTGCAGCTACTACTATCCGAGCAACCAGATCCTCTTCTGGTTCAATAGGAGTTTTGAAAAAAATGACAGCGAATCCATCCCAACACAAAAACGTACAGAGGGGACGAAGCAAAAATCGAGTAGGCCATGGTAAAGGACCACTTCTGCCAATCCATTTTTCTGTAAACCGTCGGTTCAGTAGACGAAACTCAGGACGACTGAAATTTGCTGGCGTCCTGACATGATGGAACAACATGCACTGTGTTGTAGCGAGTGGCACATCATCCAATTGTTATGACAACGCACTGGCAAGGAAACTGTAACAATACCCGCCACTTAATGGCCTAGGTAAGAGATATGTCCCAATTGAACAGTCGTCAACAAAACTTGCCCACAAATTCACGCAGAACCGCGCTTGATGAGCACGAGTAAATGTGGCAGGTGGATTAGACTCACTCCACGAAGATGGAGTGGCGATGTCGATGACCATCCACCTATACAGTAAGTACCAACCATATAAGTGTACTCAATGCAGGTGTATCCCTGAGTCAAGACGTACAAGTGAATGTGAATGTGAAACAGTTATTGCTGCTGAAGACGGAAGTATGCTCTCTACCGTTACAACAGGATCCATTACAACAAAAAATTACTCATTATGTCTGAAGAGTAAATACAGTTTCTCAAAAAAATGTTCAGATGTGTGTGAAATCTTATGGGACTTAACTGCTAAGGTCATCCATCCCTAAGCTTACACACTACTTAACCTAAATTATCCTAAGGACAAACACACACACCCATGCTCGAGGGAGGACATGAACCTCCGCCGGGGCCAGCCGCACACTCCATGAGTGCAGCGCCCTAGACCTCTAGACTAATCCCGCGCGGCTAAACACAGTCTCTGACGGATTAATGATACTCACAGGAAACTATGACATTGAGAAACATATTTGTTTTGACCGCTCGGAATTGGTCGACTTAAATAATTTTGACCCTGTATACGAACCTTTATCTACTTGACGATGAAGAACCAGACGGGGCAGTGAATAAGATTCTGGGCTCGTATTAGGCGATTGTTAGGATGAATCCGTAAACAGGCCACTACAGATCCCATCCTCATCCTCTTGCAACGTAGCCAATGCCCGACTCTGAAGACCTCGTCGTCGACGACACATTAAACCTTCACTTTCTGCTCTTTCGTCTTTGACCTTTTTGTTGTTAGTGCAGATTGCGAAGGATTTGCACATTCCAGTGCGACTTTTGTTTCTGGTTAAAGGCTAGAGGCATAACATAGAACTGGCGCCTTACACTGCCTTAGGGCCTGACATTTGCATGTAAATGGAAGCGAAGTCCCCGATGGAAATTGTTGCGTGCCAGAGGCTGGCGAGTTTAACCGAATATTGCATTTATAACGCGGCACTCAAGGCGAGATTTGGGCCAGATTAGTTAGCCGAGTCGTTAAGCTAAGGCGGCCGCGCAGCAGGCCTTGTAGACAAGTAGCGGCCGTGAAGCGAAACGAAGCGAAATCTGTCGGCCAACACTAAAATGAGAGGCCATTATGTTAAAGCGTCATCCCTTTTACGTATTTGAGGCATACTCGTTGAAATGATTCGGAAGTAAGTGACCGGATACATAGGGAGTTACGTAGTTGGACTCTTGTATGGAGAAAGATGAGGAGGAGTGTTTAACGTCCCGCCGATTGCATGGTCATCAGAGACGGAGCCCAAGTTCGGAATTAGGAAAGGATGGAGAAGAAAAGCGACCGTGTCTTTTCAAAGGAGCAATCCCGGCATTTGTTTTAAGCGATTTAAGAAAACCACGGAAACTTAAATCAGGATAGCCGGACGCGGGCTTGAACCGTCTTTCTCCCGAAAGCGAGTCCAGTGTGCTAATCATGCGCTACCGCGCTCGGTCTTGCTGGAAAAGGCACGTTTTCAACACTAGAAATGGTTACTTTTGTTACTGTTCTGCGAAACTCACCTCAGTCCGCCCAGAAAAATGTATGCCGTTGATCTTATAAGAATGGTATCTTCGGATAGCTATATTTTCATAATTAAGAGGGCCCATTGTTGGTGAAGTGTAGTCATGTGAGACAAGGACTTAAGACAAATGAATTATAGACAGCAGCTGTGAGCGCACATTGATTTAAATCAAAGGAGAAACTTGAAAGTGTGTGCCGGACCGAGATTCGAACCCGTGTCTCCGGTTTATCTGGTAGATGCTCTGATCACTGCGCCATCCTGACACAGTGTCAGCAGAACTGCGAGGACTGTCCTAGTACTCCTCCCCTCAGACTCAAAAACTCTCAACTTGTCCACACCCCTTGCACACTGTCCTCATTGCTAGCGGCATTTCGCTGATTCCCCTAAGAGTTCCAGCTTGCTGTGCATCCGCACTGAAGAGATTATTGGTCGTCCTCGCCCTAAATATGTGTATGTGGTGTCCTTTCTGACATGTGTAAAAGAACAGACACCACATATGCACAAGAACTTCAGACGCTAAGCTGAGGAAAATAAAAAAAATTCGTCGAGGGGACAGTAGTAAATAAGATTTTAAACATAAATTGCATACACCCAAACAGAACCCTTGAAATATATGTAAAGCGTAGTATTCTTTTAGTACCATTGCCCCCCCTCTCTCTCTGTTAAATAAAGTAACTGGAAATACAAGAGGCATGAAAGAGAAACCTGTACATTGTATTCACATCTACATCTATCTACATTTATACTCCGCAAGCCACCCAACGGTGTGTGGAGGAGAGAACTTTACGTGCCACTGTCATTACCTCACTTTCCTTTTCCAGTCGCGTATGGTTCGCTGGAAGAAGGACTGCCGAAAAGCCTCCGTGCGCGCTCGAATCTATCTGATTTCACTTTCGTGATTTCCTCGGGAGGTATAAGTAGGGGGAAGCAATAATTTCGATACCTTATCCAGAAACTCACCCTCTCGAAACCTGGACAGCAAGCTACACCGCGATGCAAAGTGCCTCTCTTGCAGTGTCTGCCACTTGAGTTTGCTAAACGTCTCCGTAACGCTATCACGCTTACCAAAAAACCATGTGACGAAACGCGCCGCTCTTCTTTGGGTCTTCTCTATCCCCTCCATCAACCCGATCTGGTACGGATCCCACACTGATGAGCAATACTCAAGTATAGGCCGAACGAGTGTTTTGTAAGCCACCTCCTTTGTTGATGGACTACATTTTCTAAGGACTCACCCAATGAATCTCAACCTGGCACCCGCCTTACCAACAATTAATTTTATATGATCATTCCACTTCAAATCGTTCCGCACGCATACTCCCAGATATTTTACAGAATACCAGTGTTTGTTCCGCTATCATACAATCATACAATAATTCTTTCTATGTATTCGCAATACATTACATTTGTCTATGTTAAGGGTCAGTTGCCACTCCCTACACCAAGTGCTATCCGCTGCAGATCTTCCTGCATTTCGCTACAATTTTCTAATGCTGCAACTTCTCTGTATACTATAGCATCATCCGCGAAAAGCCGCATGGAACTTTCGACACTATCTATTAGGTCATTTATATATAGTGTGAAAAGCAATGGTCCCATAACACTCCCGTGTGGCACGCCAAAGGTTACTTTAACGTCTGTAGACGTCTCTCCATTGATAACAAAATGCTGTGTTCTGTTTGCTAAAAAATCTTCAATCCAGCCACACAGCTGGTCTGATATTCCGTAGGCTCTTACATCGAAGCCATCATTCCTTATCCTACGTCTACGTCAATTTCATAAGCCACCTGACAGTGTGTGGCAGATGATACCTTTGGTACCATTAAATTATCACCCCTCCCCTGCTCCACTCACGAATGGGGTGTGGGAGGAATGATGGTCCATAAGCCGTTGTATTAGCTCTAATTTCTCGAATTTTTTCGTCATGGTCATTTCGTGAGGTATATGTGGCAGGAAGAAATATGTTGTGCTCTTCCCGGAAAGTACTCATTCGAAACTGTAATAGTAAACCTATCCGCGTTGCACAATGCCTCTTTTGCAGCGTCCGCCACTGACTTTGTTGACCAAACGCTCTGCCACTGACGAAACGATCACGTGAGAAAACGTGCCGCTCTTCGTCGGACCCTTTCTCTCTCTTTCTTTTCTATCAGTCCTAACTGATACTGGTCCCACACTGACGAACAATAAACGAGAATCGGTCGAACAAGTCCTTGTAAACGATGTCTTTCGTGGATGAGTTACACTTCTTCAAGATTATTTCTATGAAACTGTCTGGTATCTACTTTACATACTACTTGTTTTAAGTGGCCATTCCACTTAAGATCGCTCTGAATAGTCACGCCTGGAAATTTTACGGTGATTAATTTTTCCAGCAATAGTGCAGTTGCACAGTAGTGGATTGCTTTTCCTCTGTATGCACAACGTGTTACATTTACGTATCTGTAAAGAAGAAACTGAGATCGACGACCTAACCTACTTTCGCACAAAGAACATTGATTTTATCGATAAAACTGTATGAAATGAAAACTCACTCTCAATCGTGTTTATATTTGCTCACGATATGGTGCTGTCATTTTGCTTACGATTTATCGCCTCTGTCTTTATCCATTCCAGACTAATATCCGCGAACTTACTTAAAATATGCTGCGGAAGATTCTTACCACAAGTCGTCCTGATGTACGAATTCGTGTGTCTTGTCAGATGACTCAGCTGCTGACGCGTTGCTGAACTGTAGTAAAACAACAAACAGTTCTAGCGCCTCGCACACAGGAAAGCACGGTCCAGAGGATAGCCAGTCACTCGACTGGCCCGAGGTGTAGAATTTCGTCACAGCTTATTGCAGCGACGTTGCGTCAGGGACTGACGCCCGATTTCTCACAGCTGTTGCCAGATTCTGAGACTGCGAAAACGGTAAAGCGCTGCATCGTGTTACTAAACCTAACTTCACAACTCAGCATTGCAGAAGCGTGGCGATAAGCACACATGACCTTTCAAATCTAGTGCTAAGGCAGGCAAACAGATGTCCAATGGCCTCTAGAGGAGCCAAAATGAGGCCAACAAAACAGAAAAGTATGACTCAGAATCGACTATGTAATCAACCTAGGAAAGCTGCCTACACAGACTGCTGCAGTATGCTGTATAAGGACATATAAATAAAGGAGTACTAATAAACGTCGTGTATTTGACCAAGACAATAACCTGAGTGTGAAGGCTTATGTGCAATCTAATGCTCGTCGAGTCTCTGCGTTTGTATTTCACTTCCAGCCATCGTAAAACCCACAAGAGGTTCGTCATTAGAGATACAAAGCAAATACGAGCACATTTAGGTGCATCACACACATTCATTCAGACGGCAAAAGATCTGCCAAAATTACATCAACTGAAAGATGAAACTAGATAAATAAGAAAACGCTTTCAAACGAAATTAAGACCGAAGAAACGGTATAAATATCCACTGATAAGCCAAAACGTTATGACCACTGCCCACCGCGATCTTGCTTGTTGCCTGGTGGCACTGCAGGCATGTGATACGGTACCAAAGGGTATGTAAACGGAGCAGATACGGATGGGGGATCACCATAGCGAACATCTGGGCAGCAAATTTGGAAAGCGACTTTGACAAAGGGTAGATTATTACTATGCAGAGCCTGTGAACGAGTACCTCGAAAACGGTGAAGCTGGTCGAATATTCACGTGCTACTGTTGTGAGCATCTATGGAAACAAACAGAAGGTGAGTGAAAATCAGACTAGGCGCTAAATGGTTGGACGTCCACGACTTTTCACAGAACGTGGCGTTTGGAGGCTTGTCTGCTCTGTATAGTACGATAGATAGTGATCTGTGGCATCTCTGCCGAAAGAGCACAATGGTGGTGCACGCACAAGTGTTTCGGAGCACATTGTTCATCGTACATTGTTAAATAGGGAGAGGACCATCCCTGCGTATTCACGTGTTGATCCAATGACATCGTCGATTACGGTTGCAATGGGCAACAGACCATCGGAACTCGACCGTCGATCAATGGAAACTAGTCGGCTCTATGGGTGAATTACATTTTTCCTACACTAGGTCGATAGTCTTTTCCAAGACGGCTCCAAAAGTAAAGCGCGCCACGGTCGCAGGCTGGAGGGAGCAGAATTATGCTATGGCAGACATTCTCCCACGTTTGCTTGAGACATGTCGTACTACTCGAAGACACGCTGTCAGCTGCGAACACCTGCGTCCCTTTATGCTTGATGTCTTCACCGGCGGCGATATCATTTTTCAGTAGTATAATTGTCCGTGATTCGAAGCAGAATCTTGCTACAGTGGTCTGAGGAGCATTATACTGAGCTCTCGTGAATGTCTCCTAAATTCCTCTGATGTAAGTCCTATGGGTCCCACCTGCGTCGCTGCCGGGCGCCATCATCGTATATGCAAATAAGCGGCTGTTATTTAAGCGAATGACATGACCTATGCGTACACATCTAAATCCAAATACGTCCTGACAAGAAACTGCCGGATCATTTACAAATAGAATCAGTTATGTATTACGTTACAAAGACGGACTAACAAGCTATTAATCGTGTGGTCATTATGTTTTGACTCATCAGTGTACAGAAAATATATCCGTGAAAAAAAAAAAAATATGCACATGGTCTTTTATATGAAAGAAGTCTAATCGCCTCAAATCACTGGTACTGTTGTGGGATTAGAGGTTCGCTCACCAAGGTTAAATACGTACATTTCGACACAGATCACACGGTACACCTCGAACTTGGAGTTTTCTTTACCATAAGAGATATACAACTTTAATAAAATTTCATGAAGTTGCGATGCGCGAAATTATGTTACGTAAGTGAGCCGCTATCGGTTGTCTTATGCAATGAAACAGTAACTACTGGTCTGAGAGGTTCCGACACCTCCCTCGGGCATGGGTGTGAGTGTTGTCCTTAGCGTTAAGTTAGTTTAAGTAGTGTGTAAGGCTAGGGACCGATGACCTCAGCAGTTTGGTCCCTTAGGAATTCAGACATTTGAATAATTTTGAGAGGCTCCCGACTATATACATTTAGGAGTATATAAATTGTCGCTGTACTCGTTTCTCTAACAAAAAGTAACTTGAATTTTTTTGTTCTTTCCCATAACTATAACACAGTAATAAACAACGCATTTTGTCCACTGCTTTGTGCCATTATTCCAAAAAAACTTGCGTCGAGAAGATTGACACTATCCTCAGAAAATACACATCCAAAACATCTGCGACGCATTCATCGTTACGACACCGAAGCGTAGGTTGTAACACTGTGTCATCCTATAATAGCTCACTGAAGGTGCATTCTTTCTCACTTGCTGTATCATGCACAAGAGCAATTTTCAGTTATATATTTTTATTTT
This sequence comes from Schistocerca gregaria, assembly GCF_023897955.1. Classification (NCBI taxonomy): domain Eukaryota; kingdom Metazoa; phylum Arthropoda; class Insecta; order Orthoptera; family Acrididae; genus Schistocerca; species Schistocerca gregaria. The sequence continues at coordinate 435,578,245 of NC_064921.1, forward strand.
TTATGGTTTTCGTCTGTGGCCGGCCGCTGTGGCCGAGCGGTTCTAGGCGCTTCAGTACGGAACCACGCTGCTGCTACGGTCGCAGGTTCGAATCCTGCCTCGGGCATGAATGTGTGTGATGTCCTTAGGTTAGTTAGGTTTAAGTAGTTCTAAGTACAGGGGACTAATGACCACAGATGTTAAGTCCCATAGTGCTCAGAGCCATTTGAACCATTTTTTCGTCAGAGGGCGAAAATGCTGAGGCAAGCAAATTTTTGTTTGCATTTCAGTCTTTCATAAGCGTTTTGTAGTCATTAAGTGATCATATAGTAAAACTACGTGACAGTCAAGACAACAAATATTTACATACTACGTTCTTCCCGCAGCTTTTAGAGCACTGGCTTCATTCTACTTCCACGCACTATTCTCAGTGCGTATGGTAGTTATCTTATTCATAACAGACAGACTCACAGTTTGGTATAAATACGAGACAGTGAACTTGCTGTACAAGCTATATAGAGTGGAAGTATCTATGGAGTGGCCATAGTGTACTGCCCATGTCGCCAACGCAATGCTGGGATTTTCACGTCATTTAAGAATAACGCTGTTCGGTCACATTTTTCGCTAAGACCGAAACTTTCATATTAGCCTATTTGCCTTGTATTTACACATTTATTTATTGGTTACAGCAACGGTAAATTGTTGCACTGCTACCGGTAAAAGTCGCAGTATGTCAAAGAAGGAGGTTATTTATCATAGGAAAATACCACAAAAATTCGGTTATGCTCTCTATATTTACACACCTTATAACAAATCAGTAGGGCTAATTTATGTAACTACATGGCCAAATAGCTACAAGTTCTACACAATAACAATAATAATAATAATAATAATAATAATTATTATTATTATTATTATTTCAGGATACCCCAGTCAGAACTAGAAAACATCAAACAACAAGTACAACAAAACTGGAACAAAACTATGTGCAATCAGAAGAAGAAGAAAATACAGTAATGGACTCAAACATCCCAGAGAAAAACAAAGAACAACACGCATCAATTAAACAATCAGAGGAAAACGAAATCTTAAGACAGCCACTAGAACAAGCACAAATAGAACACGAAGTGACACACATGTTAGATATAGAAGATAAATTTCAGCTGACAAAATTCAGCAAAGACACAAATACAGACATTAGACCATTCTTGCATAGACCACTAAATAACCCACAAGTCCAAACAACAATAACAACTATCAACACAATAACACATAGTAAAATAACTGAAAATACAACTATGGAAGAGTTGCAACTACTAGTTTATATAGGAGCACTCACTACACTAAATATAAACACTGGGCAGAGATCAGAACCAACTAACACACAGAAGAAACCCACAAAACCAGTATGGCAACACAGGCTACAGATCAGAATAGAAAAACTGTGAAAAGACATCGGACAGCTAACACAATTCATAAGACATGAAATATCAGACAAAAAACCAGAAAGGTTAGGTAAAATCTCACAACAAGAAGCGATAGAACAATTAGATGAAAAGAAACAGAAATTACAAGCATTGGCCAAACGACTTAGAAGATACAAATAAAGTGAAAATAGAAGGAAAGAAAATCAAACATTCAACACAAACCAAAAGAAATTTTACCAAACAATAGATAACACATACATTAAAATAGACAATCCACCAAACATAACAGACATGGAACACTTCTGGAACAACATATAGTCCAACCCAGTACAACATAAGACATGCACGATGGATACAAGCAGAAATACACACACAAACTAGATGATACCACAATGCCTGAAGTGATAATTTTGCAGCATGATGTCACCCGAGCAATTAATTCTACTCACAATTGGAAAGCCCCTGGAAAAGATAAAATAGCGAATTTCTGGCTAAAGTAGTTCACCCAAACACATTTACATCTAACTAAATTATTTAACAGTTACATTGCAGACCCATAGGCAGTCCCTGATACACTTACACAAGGAATAAATTATCTGTAACCTAAAGGTCAAGCAGACACAGCAGACACAGCAAAGTAACGTCCCATAAAATGCCTACCAACAATATACAAAATATTAACTTCAGTCATTACACAGAAATTAATGACACACACAACACAGAACAAAATTGTAAATGAAGAACCAAAAGGCTGCTGCAAAGGAGCACAAGGATGTAAAGAGCAACTGATAATAGATGCAGAGGTGACATATCAAGCTAAAACTAAACAAAGGTCGCTACACTGTACATACATTGATTACCGAAAAGCTTTTGATAGTGTACCCAACTCATGGCTACTACAAATATTGGAAATATACAAAGTAGATCCTAAATTGATACAGTTCCTAAACATAGTAATGAAAAATTGGAAAACCACACTTAATATCCAAACAAATTCAAATAATATCACATCACAGCCAATACAGAGTAAGTGTGGAATATACCAAGGAGACTCATTAAGTCATTTCTGGTTCTGCCTTGCTCTGAACCCACTATCCAACATGCAAAATAATACAAATTATGTATATAGTATTACTGGAACATACCAACACAAAATCACACATTTGCTATACATGGATGATCTAAAACTACTGGCAGCAACAAATAAACAACTCAACCAATTACTAAAGATAACAGAAGTATTCAGCAATGATATAAATATGGCTTTTGGAACAGACAAATGTAAGAAAAATAACATAGTCAAGGGAAAACACACTAAACAAGAATATTGCATATTGGATAACCACAGCGACTGCATAGAAGTGATAGAAAAAACATATGGCTATAAATATCTACAGACAAAAATAGGAATAGATAATATAAATATTAAATAAGAACTACAAGAAAAATATAGAAATATACTAACAAAAATACTGAATACAGAATAACAGCAAGAAACAAGACAAAATCTATAAATACTTATGCTATACCATTATTGACCAACTGATTTGGAGTACTGAAATGGAGTAACACAGATCCAGAAGCACTAAATGCACTTACCCGATCACAATGCCACGAATATAGAATACACCACATACATTCAGCAACAGAAAGATTCACATTAAGCAGAAAGGAAGACAGGTAGACAATTTCAAAAAATTCTTTATAGAACGAGCAGAAACTAGCAAAATACACAAAGCAATCACTCATATAAATACATCGGCTACACCACTGCAATTTCATAATCACTTCTACAACCCTTTAGATCATATAACATCAACAGATACGAATAAAGTAAATTGGAAAAAGAAAACACTACATGGCAAGCACCCGCATCATCTAACACAGCCACACATCGATCAAAACGCATCCAACACATGGCTAAGAAAAGGCAATATATACAGTAAGACGGAAGGATTCATGATTGCAGTACAGGATCAAACAATAAACACCAGATATTACAGCAAGCATATTATTAAAGATCCCAATACCACAACAGATAAATGCAGACTTCGTAAACAACAAATAGAAACAGTAGATCACGTCACAAGCGGATGTACAATACTAGCAAATACAGAATACACCAGAAGACACAACAATGTAGCAAAAATAATACATCAACAACTTGCCATACAACATAAACTAATAAAACGACACGTTCCCACATACAAGTATGCACCACAAAATGTACTTGAGAATGATGAATACAAATTATACTGGAACATAACCATTACAATAGATAAAACAACACCACATAACAAACCTGACATCATACTCACTAATAAAAAGAAACAATTAACACAACTAATCGAAATAGCCATACCCAATACAACAAATATACAGAAGATAACAGGAGAAAAAATTGAAGAATACATCCAACTAGCTGAGGAAGTCAAGGATATGTGGCATCAGGATAAAGTAAACATTATACCAATTATACTATCAACTACAGGAGTCATACCTCACAGTATCCACCAGTACATCAACGCAATACAGCTACATCCAAACGTATATATAAAACTACAGAAATCTGTAATATTGATACATGTTCAATTACCCGAAAGTTCCTAAATGCAATGTAACATATACTGTACAGTTAAAAGGAAGTCACGCTTCATCAAGGTCCGCGTCGCTTTCCATTTTTAACCAGACATAACGTCTGAGAAAGGAAAGAAATAATAATAATAATAATAATAATAACAATAATAATGATTTCATGTGGCTCTGTGACCTCGTACAAGACTTTCAATTGAACGCAACGTCAACGACTGCAATGCCGTTCAACTACCCCAGTTATCCAACCGGGGAAGGGGGACGTGCTGTTTAACGTGGAATTTCAACCACGTGTAGTTCCTGGCGACTTCTCACAACGTTGAGACGTGAACACTACATTAAGGGCAGACTGAAAGACTCCGTGGTCCGAGTGGAATTCGATGCCGTGATTTTTCGGCTTCCGGATACAAGATTTACTGCTAAACCATCGCATTTTTTAATATTTCAGGTACAGAACATGGAGACAGAGACGGCAGGGGTCGCCGCCCGAGGCCTGTCCGCTGTGTCGCACTGATCACGGGTCAGTACCAGGCATCGAAGGGGGTGGTAATTTTTGTTTACTTCAAACTACATACCATAATACCTAGATAAAGAAAACTCTACAACAGCTGAGCATGTTGATTGTCCGGATCGTCTTCTCGTATGATGAGACGTACTTTCCCTATTTACACAGGCTGAAATCAATCTTGAATCGTGAACCATCGTCATCTCTCTTCTGGTGCATGGCCGAGGGTCCATTAACAACAAACGCAGATAATTGGCAAAACGGGACCTGTATTTCACCCGGCATTGTAAGTCCGTGCGTTTCTCCAGCAGTAAGAACCAATAATCGAACCCCTTCTTCGACACAGTCGTGGCAGAAACAGTGCAACGCCATTCCTTTAATCCAGGGGTCTCCAAACTACGGCCCGCGTGCCGAAACCGGCCCGCGAGGGCCAGCAAACCGGCCCGCGTTAGCTGGCCGGACATACCCGGTATCAGGTCCGCCAAATATTTGAGGTGGTACGTATACTGCCAACAATTGAGTTTCGAGGCCTATCGCGACCAATACACCGCGACATTGGCTGTGCTACTCGCTACAAGACTACATAACTAAACTTATTATTGCGCTGCTTGAAATAACAATGCGTTGACATACTCTACTTCTGTTAAGTCTTGCAGTAATAGTGTTGCTAACAATGATTTTGAGATTCCGTTAACTTTGCAGGACGCTTTCGTGAAGAATGTGCAGTCACATACTTTTTTGTCAGTGAAATTCGCCAGAATAAAATACGACAGAATTTCGGTCAGGTACGTCGACCAATCAAAATTATGTAGTTAAATAAAAATCGTAGTTCGTATCACTGCTAGCTATTCCCACAACCTTAGATTTTTGCGATTTCATCATTCCTTTAGCCTTAGTGCTAGGGTGCTTTAATCCCACTAGGTAGATCTTGGCCCTTATGACTTCGTGGAGGAGCCAATGTGGCCTGTGGACTAAAAAGTTTGGAGACGCCTGCTTAAATCCGATTGGCTGCATTTATCGTGGCGGGTGGGAAGTAAACGGCATCAGGGTGGAACAGAGCGTCAGAAACAATCGGCGAGGGCGACCGTGTTAAGAGTAGGCTAACATTCGTTATGTGAGTAGCCAACATGTAGCTGCCGTATCGCATGCCAACTGCTGTGCTTCAGAGTCAATTACTAAACAACGCGTACACAAATGTGCGCCGACCAGGTGAATGGAGTGCAATCGTTGGCGATTACACTATTTGTCATTCACTACCTCAGACCAGGAAGCTCGCGTTTACGCGGGGAGAAAGGGTAGATGGATCGCACTCACGCTTGTCACGCGTTATATGAATTCGGAAGTGTGGGTGTGTGCTGCTGGTCGTTCTGTTTGACGTACACACATTTCGAGAGGTATTCATCTAAAGAGAAAATTTATGTATGACAGTTTGAGTGATTTCCCCCGGGTTATACAGAAATTGAAGCCACTAACCTTGTTTTGAAGTATCAACGCTAGGAAACTGTATTATCAGTGCCTATAGTGTGGAGAATGGTTATGCACGACTAATTCAACCTTGGCCAAAAGCAAGGAGCACTTTAGAAATTTTCACGTGTGCGATGTAACTCTATCTATCGCTTGCGCCTTCGTCCCGCATTTTGCGTGGGTTTGGCGTGGTTAAATCGGATTTGGCACGTTAATTTGAAGGGGTGGCCGGATGCACTTTCTGCCGCCACCCCGTACCCCCTGGGATGGAACGGAATCAGAGTACCCCATTGGTCGGCGTCTAGTGTAAATAATGGAAAAATACGGATGTGTTTCAAATGTCTGTGAGTCGTGTAGCTGAGGCGGGACGTAGGGACCAGCCCGGTATTCACCTAGAGGGATGTGGAAAACCGCCTAAAAACAACATCCAGGCTGGCCGGCACACCGGTCCACGTCGTTAATCCGGCGGGCGGATGCGATCCGGGGCCGGTGTGCCTACCCGAGTCCACGAAGCAGCGAATTAGCGCTCTCGGCTAACCTGGCGGGTACGTGTGCGATATAAATAACAGTAAATAAATCCTTTGGTTAAAAAATGAGTTTGTTGGTATCGAAACAGGCCAAAAACAATGATCCATCTCAAAGCCACCAATAAAACATCTGGTGTAACGAAACTTGTTGTCTGAATGTCTTTCTGTGTACTAATCAATTCGCTATATTCGCCCGTTGTGGACACGTATCACTACTCTATGCTCTTTCCCTGTTTAGATCTATGACATCGTTGATACCGCTGCACTATGCTTACCAGAAACGAACTAAGTTTAGAAAAACGGGTGAAGACAGAGCTTTTGCATTAGCAAGGGAAATCGAAGGTGGAAGTTTCGAAAACTGAAATGTTCACGCCGATCTGTACATTATGCTATTGAGAAATACGTCATGGCCGGATCGCATGTTAATAGGCCCAGAACACGGGCCCAAGCGGATCACAGCAGACCGTGAGGACGGAATGATAGTAAGAGAGTCGTTAAAAAATAGGAAGAAAATCTCTTTAGACCTTGCTGCCGAGTTGTCTGAAAGTTTCAACAGAGCAATATCTGCTCGCAACCACTCGTAGACGACTTCAAGAAACTGATCTAAAAGGCTGTAAACCCAGAAAGAAGGAAGACAAGAAAATAAAGGCGCAGTAAGAGCTGAAGAAGATTGTGTTCTAGCAGTAGTGGACACCGGAAGATCCTGAAGAAGATCCCAGCAGAAGGGTTAAAACGTCGATTATTTTAGAGGAAATATGACGTGGCCTAGCAACGCAGAAGATTTCAACTTAAGTGACAACGGCCACAAAAGCCTGAGGACTTACATAAAACGCTTGTATGGGCACCATCATAAGCCCTGCAGATTTACATAAGATTGGTCAATATCGTGTGGTCTGACGAAGCAAACATTCTGGTAGGTTGGACGTCAGCTTCAAGTACATGACGTCATGACAGCTCCAGTCATTATACCTCCACGCCTAATCCATTACGTGTTGTTTCCGTTGCTATGCTGTGGGCTTTGTTACTCCTGATCAGCTGCTGTTATCACTGGGATGAAAATCATATAGGGACCTTCAGTAACACGACCTTTGTTCGCTGCCAGGCCACAAAGAGCGCTGCAACAAGTTTCTTATTTGGTTTCGTTCGAAACAGAAGCTGATTTCATAGGATTGCGTTCATGATTATGACTTCATATGTGTAATCCACTCCTAGAATTGCATTCTGAATACGTGAGTAAGTTATTTCATATTTGTTCTTTGTTTTTTGTTATTGTCTGTTTTCTTTTTTTCACGTAAAAGAGAAGCTGGTTCATCACACAGTACTCTGTAGAAATTTGTTCCTGACACGAATCCGTTTGCGAGCTGCTCGATTCGTATGCATTTTAAGTATATTGCTTGTATTCTGCTTTATTGTTGTTCACATACTGTTTTCATAGTTTCTCGCATTTAACGGAGAACTCTCCGTTGTCAGTTTTTGGAGGACATGATATTCAACATTGTTACGTCTTTTCACGGAATGAGTGTGTCATTCAGCTTTGAGTGGTGTTACTTCTTGCCACTGAGCGCCATGCACTTCACAGTGGTTTGTAGAATATGGCTGTAGGTGTAGATGATTATCCTTATATTGTTAGCGACTGAAGTATTCTTCCTTGCAAACGCTAAATATTCAATAGCAGCTACATAGACGTGTTCACGTGTTACTATCAGGTACTACAGACAATATATATTACCGGAAATTAGTGTACTAGAATTACCCTTCCACTCCAATGAAAGTCCAGGTTTCTCTGTTAAATGAAAGAAAGAACGAAAAAAGAAGCGAAACGAAATAAGGTGAAATACGACCAATATGCTTATAATGCGTTTAAATCGAATATTTCACACATGGATTCGTCAAATATACGTGATTACACAGAAGTCCCCGCAACAAAACCAGCTTCTGCTTTATGTGAAACAAAAACATATATGGAATCATTTACTCCACTCAGGACTACGGATGTGAGGGAAAATTAAGCAGAATGCGAGTAAGACAGTTACAGTCCAATTCAAAAAGTGTACTACACACAAGAATCGTAATGCGATGGAACCAGCATCTGGGTCATTTCACGTCAGATGATTTTTAAAGTTCTTTACATGTGCTGGAGCACAATTATTTTCATTTGATAATGGCCACACAGTTGAAATTGCAATATTGAGTTTTACAAAAAATGGTTCAAATGGCTCTGAGCACTATGGGACTTAACATCTATGGTCATCAGTCCCCTAGAACTTAGAACTACTTAAACCTAACTAAGAATAGCACACAACACCCAGCCATCACGAGGCAGAGAAAATCCCTGACTCCGCCGGGAATCGAACCCGGGAACCCGGGTGTGGGAAGCGAGAACGCTACCGCACGACCACGAGATGCGGGCGGAGTTTTACAAATAAATAAATTTACAGCCAAAAGGAGACCACGATCTCATGTACATAATTTTACATGACTTGCAAGATCACGCTCATGAGAATTGTAGGGGGGCAGAGCACCTCCAACTTCTCGCAGCACAATAAATAAGTTTCCAGCCAATTTACCATGCAGATTAACAGTTGGCATAATTGTATACGAATGCGTTAAGGCATTGATGTTAGTTGATCTTGATGTAACTCTCTTGGCGCCTCTAATTTCAAGGGCTCCTTTCATATGCATCTCCTCTTCAGATACCATTTGGTCGGAGTTGAAAACAAACTCATTACTGAACGATGGGATAAGTTTGTTTATCTCGTTACAAATTTTCTGACCGATTCATCATTTTGCTGTTCATCGTCAAGTTGACGCTTTCCTTGAAAGTTCATTATCTTACTTCTTCGTATTCTGTAGCAGTGTTTAAAGTTGTGCAACCATGAACTACTTCCCTTGAAATCACTCTAATCTGTGTCGCATGAAATTTAATGTCTATAAGGTAATAAATCACTTCATTCACATCCTGTACATTGTATCGAGTATCCTCTAAATGCGGAAACACTAGTTTTTGTGAAGTTCGCCTTGTTTTCCCTTGAATATCCGTAGTTTTTCTGGCGCACTGCACGGTCATATTGCTGCCGACTTTGTTGACATCTGTTCATAATTTTTTTTTGTTTTGCTGTGGATAATCTTATAAATTATAGATTGTAGCAATCAGTCATCTTTTTTTATATTTTATTAGGCAAATCCAGATCTCGGCTAGTAGCTAGCCATTCTCAGTGCACTATTTTCTATTCTCAATGCAATGCCTGTAAGTTCCTGTTGTTCGGGCGTCAGTCACAGTTCTATGAATACTTTGATGTAGTATTCAAAGGACTGTGATTGACGCCCGAACAACAGGGACTGATATGCATTGAGAATAGAAAATAGTGCACCGAGAATGGCTAGCTACTAGCCGAGATATGGATTTGCGTAATAAAATCTAGAAATGGACGACTGATTGCTGCACTCTATAATTTATAAGTCACATAACAGTCGCGGAGTGCACTCACTTTCCGAATGGAAGGTAACCAGATGTGAATAATCTTCCATGTACGCAATTATGTTTAGCACACGCTCCTTGGACAACGATTGTTCTTTACTACCTTTCACTGGAGACGGGATTTGTGGCTCCCTGTCTGACAAGAATGGTGAACTACATGGCCCGACACCAGTTTGTGTATCACTTTCACTTCTTAAGCATGTATTGTCATTATTTTACTCCTGATGTGCATTGTCCGCACAGTGGAGCATATACGACACCACACATTCCACTGATTCATCTTGCAGAAACGCTAACGTTTCGTCTGTAACTTCTTCCTCACCCTGCGAAATTCCTTGGGTTACTGGGAAACTGCTATTGCAGATATAATCCAGGACTTGCTTTGTTTTTCATCGCCATTGCTCTATTTTGTATCAGGACCACTAGCATTGTAGCACAGCTGTGAGTCACTCGTCGACTCAGCAGTTCAACTACGGTCCATAGCCTCAAGCTATGCTCACCTCTGGATACCGCCCACTGTTGCCATCAGCAACCAATATTATGGTGGCACGGTAGGCGTAGAATGTCATAAACATCATCGCCCTTCTGCAACCTCGCACTTAAGTTGTTCCTTGTCAGTCAACACCTTGCTCTAGGCGAAACCTAGGAAGAGAGCCTACAATATAGCTGTCGAGCTGCGGCATTGTTTTGGGCCCGTCATTAGAAGTTGGCCTGCGTTTGCGCAAGGTGAGTATGTGGACCAGACGTAGGCGGCGGTCGGTGGCCGCGTGATGAAACAGCGGTCGGCCAGGTCGCGGCTGAGGGCCCACGCTTCGCATTGCGCTGTCCGGCGCTGCCCACGGCCACGGATCACCGGCCACAGCAGCCGCTGGTACAGGGGGTAAGGGCGCCCGAGGTCAGCCACGCACTCCAGAACATTGACCTCCCGGCGCTCAGTGTCTTACACTGGCTAAAGAAAAGCGGTAATCGACCGTGAGCTTTACTTAAACGACACAGTGCTTTGGTAGGCATTCTTTCTTTTCCTATTGTCAGGTACTCGCCCTGACAGGTATGACAATCCCAGTGTGTGCCTTCTGTGATCCTGATAACTGTATCTAGCGTCACAGTTATTATAAAAAGCGTTAACCATGCTAAGCATTTTGAATGTAACATAATGGTATGTGTGATGATTAGTAAAAGTTTCTACTTGAATTACTACCGCAATTTCAAGTTATCCATCTTTTTGTATGTATCGACGAAATTCAATAAAATGTCCTTTGACAGAAAAATATAATAAAAACAACGCGCAAGAGAGTACCGTGTGTCTAACTGCTTCAAAAAGTTACACATTGTTACAGCAGAGCAAGTAACTTCAAAGTGACACAGATACACGACAATATTTTCCATCGTAGTCACAGAGTATCTGTAAACAACGGTCAGAACGATCTGTCAATCGTCCAGTTCCCCGACGATAAAGCAGTGTACTAGTATCAAACGCAGGCCTTAATTTTAAGAAGAAATTTATGGAAATGTGCGTTTGCAGCACAACATTATATGTTACTGAAACAGGGACTATGAATGTGTGAAGTCCATTTGTTCCATCAGCTTGTGCCATCTCTGTTTTCGTTCCTCGTTCAGTAGGTCGGTAAGAGCCTGGGCAATGCCCTCATCTTCTGTTCTGTTAAATTCTTCCAGTAGGTTGCTGCATTCTTCAAACCAGCATGGGATGTGGTATTTTCTGGCTCCTCGGGGTATATTTTTATGAGCTGCGTGGATGAGTAACTTACAGAAGCGTCCATAGTTTCCAGCAATACGTGATATTCTCATTGTCGTTTTCTCCATGCTTTCTCGATATGTTTCCCAGTTGGATTTTCTCAGATTCCAACGCGGGATGGTAGGGCTCGTTACAATTTGTAGCTGTAGGCCCATTTTTTTTATTAAGACTGGGCAGTGTTAGCTTCTAGGCAGGCGGTTTAATACTGTTCATGATGCTGGCATTGCTGCTCCTGTATTTGTGCTGGACACGAAACATAAGTCGGGAGCAATTTTGGTCTTCCATGCACTCGACTGAAAAGTGGGCTTATCTTTGGTATCGTACAGAAGGTGGTAGCTGTTGGTTTCTGCCCAGTCTGCCAGTCTCCTATGTATACAGAGTGGTGGAGTGTCACAGGGAGCATGGATGGAGACCAAGAGCTGGAGGGTGGCTTGTACACATTAAATATCGTCATGTCGTTCACCTTGATTCCCACAGTGAAGTCGTGGCTACTCTTTATTTTTGTTGTGTTGCTCAACAGGTAGTTCCTTACCAGGGTGGCTATGCCATGTGTTTCCATGGCTCCATAATCTTAATGTTACTGTGGAATTAATTGTCTCCAATTTATGAGATCTTTGTTCCATTTAATGTAATAATGTAGTTTCCATGACATAATTGAAATGTAATAACTGATATAATTTGTTTACACATTGTAAGTTCCAAAGTTTTATTGTGATTTATATTAATCGTATCTGTTCTTTGTAAAATGTATCTCGCAGATCGAACGATAAATAAATAAGGGACTGTGAGAAAAGCGGAAAAGAAGAGAATCGAAGCATTTGAGATGTAGTTCAACAGAAGATTGTTGCAAATTGGATGGAATGATAAGGTAAGGAATTAGGAGGTTCTCCGCAGAATCGGCGTGGAAAGGAATATACAGAAAACACTGACAAGAAGAAGGAACAGGATGGTAGGACATCGGTTAAGACATCAGGGAATAACTTCCATGGTACTAGAGGGGGCTGACACGGAGAGGCTGGCACAGAAGAGATACTCGTGGCGGGGATCATCAAACCAGTCAGAACACCGGTGACTCAAGAAAAAAAAATAGCAATTTAATCTTTGGTCGCGGAGCCAATCGAAAACAGCTCTCTGAGATGTCTCATCGTTGGAAAATCTCTATACCACTAGATGTTTTTCCACCTTGACGGAAAGAAGGAAACCCATGGTGCAAGGTTTGGATTTACTGATCAGTATCACCCCCGTCTGTATGGCTTTGGTCCAATTACTGCCAGTATTTCACTACGCTTGGACGCGACATTGCGTTTAGTCCATATACCGCCAGAAGTTCATGGTGAATCTATGTGAAACTTAGACGTTTTGTCCAGACGAATTGTACTAACCCACGTACTTCATCTCTGCAGCACGTTTTCACTTAGTGTGCCGCTTCACTCGCACTCTGTGACGCAACTATCACCAGTACCTCAGTAGATCTGAGCCTGCAGGAGACCCGGAACATGCACTCTCTTCTGACAATGCGCCACTCAACGTTGGATAACATGTCTATCTTACTTTCTGAAGTCCATACGTACAACTGATTAGTTCAGTGTCAACTTTTCTTCTATGTGCGTGGGATCGATCCTAACTGTAAGCAAGTTACGAAGCAACTGTCGCTTTCTCGCACTTCACAGCAAGCATTGTACTAAAAAGAAAACAATTTTTATTGTTAGCAGCCGTTTCTGGTTTCTCTTGGTCACTGCTGTTCTCGAACATTACCCTTGCCCGTTGCAGTGGTTGGCACACTGGACTTGCATTCGGGAGGACGTCGGTTCAATCCAACGTCCGGCCATCCTGATTTAAGTTTTCTGTGATTTCCCTAAATTGCTCCAGGCAAATGCCAGGATGGTTCCTTTGAAAGGGCACGGCCGACTCCCTTCCCTAATCCGATGAGACCGATGACCTCGCTGTTTGGTCTCTTCCCCCAAACAACCCAACCCCCTTTACCGTTATTAACAGGTGTACATCAATAATTAAATGAAAGATATAAAGGAAGCAGTATATAAAAGTTAGCGTGAGTATGGTGTACTCACACAGTGACAATGTTTGTAAAATCATTACTGGACTTATTTATCGGTATAAGACCCTAAGGTGGATGCACTGTTGTGTCCTTTTGGAAAGAAAGCTTTTGAACAAGTTATTTATGTGGCGAAGAACCGGTAGTTCTTTATTCCACTAGGGGACTCAGTATAAACAAATTACTTTTCTTAATTACAAATAGCGCCCTTTAGTTCAGTAAGTGGCAACCAGATACGTATATTGAAGTAATGTACTCGAGTGTAGGAATTTTTGTCAAGAAAATTAAAGGCTTAGTAGGACCTTCTGCAGGACTTAATTAATGTATATGATTGTTAAAACTTTCTGGCAGATTAAAAGTGTGTGTTGTATCGGGACCCGAACCTGGGAACTTTGCCTTTTGCGAACAAGTATTCTACTGACTCAGCTACCCAAGCACTACTCATGACGCTATCTCATACCTTTAATTCAGCATGTACCCTATCTCCAACCTCCCATACTTCACAGAATTTCTTCCACATGCCTTACAGGACTAGCACTCCTGCAAGAAAGGATACAGCAGGGAACCGGCTTAGCCAAATCCCAGGGCTATTACTATTATTTCCACATGAATTATCAATTTTGTGGCACAGTTAAAATTATGTTTTTATTGTTAGCAAAATTATTTACTACCTTGCCCTGCAATGATTAAACCTAAATAACTAATATCTTTCCATCACAAGACACGATTAAAAACAATAGTGCCACAAAGATATTAATAAATACATCATGTTTATTTACTCATCAATGAATCTGAGACAAATTACACATTGAAAGGTGGACTTAAGTATTTTACCAGAAGGCGATAGTAGGGGGGACAACGCGGGCATCAGCGCATTTGCTAGTGCGGGTTGCCTACATCAGTGATAGGTATACACTCTGGGGGAAACCTATTGTTCTCCTTTGATTGACAGGTACTTAACCTATTTTTCTCCTAAAAGGATCCTTCCTTTTGATTGACAGACACTTAACCTATTGTTCCCCCACCCTCTCCCCCTCCCCCAACCCCCCTCCACCGTCCACTGCTACAGGTACACTTACAGGTCTGAGTTATTGGAATAGCTCCTCTCATTCTTATCAATTTGATTGACTACTTAATTAAATTAATCATTTAATTAACCTATCACCCACTGGTAAACCCCTCCCATTCCCCCACCCCTCGCCTCCCCAGAAAATGGCGGGAAGTTCAAATTCCATCAGGACACCACAGCTACCTCTAGTACCGCAAGAAAATGACGGGAAAATAGGTCACTTGGGCTACCTCCATTACCCAAGTCATATGACGGCCATATCTTCTTAGGAATTTGTGGGAAAAGGACTCAGCCAGTGCTGGATGTAAGTCTTCATTTAGGATGCAGTCTTTATTTAAACAATTAGAGGCAGTACCACCATCAAGTATGTCTGTCACGAGGTCTGAGGTTCAACTGACCTAGTACACAGTACTGCCACGAGAGGGCCCCATTGTCCCTTTCGTGACCTAGTACAAGATGAAGGTCTAGGGTGGATGAAAATGGTGGGGAAAGGGCGTATGTCTTTATTTAGACAATTAGAGGCAGTACCACTATCAAGTGTGTTCGCCACGAGGTCTGGAGTCCAGCTGACCTAGTACACAGTACTGCCACTAGAGGGCGTTGTCGTCCCTTCGCTGACGTAATCCAAGATGGCGGTCTGGTAGTGCAGAGGAAGGATATCGTATTTATTGTTTATTTATAAAGAAATTTAGTTTGTGGAGGTTGGATTTCTCTTGCTCATCATTCTCTGCTGTTTGTAGCGTATAGACCTTATAAGAAGTAATTACATGTGGCAAACATGTTGCACAACCTAATGTTCAGCAGTGTACTCTGGGAGTCTTAACCTAATGTTTGTCCCTTTGTCAGCACTCAACATATTGTTCTGTTAAGTGATTTTCTACGCCACCTCCCGTTCCTTCAACTATTGTACCGTCTCTGAAACCAAATTCAGTAATTAGTTATCTCCTCCCACCATTTTCTGGTACATTTTTCGTATGTCACATGCTTCTGAACGTCATTTCTGGCGCATTCTTCTTTGCCACCCACCCCCTTAAAATATTGTACAGCATTTTACATAAAAATTATGCAAATAAGGTAGTGTTCTACACTTAACCTGGTGTTCTGGTCCATGTCACACATTCACACACACCCCTTAACTATTGTACCACTAACACCACCTTGATATAAAAAATTCATGCAAATTAATTAAATCGATATTCTTCACATTTATGGGATAGTTTGTTTTAATTTGCAGCATCCTACGTGACGGTGAAATCGATGGAATATAGTTTAAATAAAAGATCCCTAGTAAAAAACACATCCCACCACTCAACACCTGAGGCTGGCGCTGCCAACTCCTCACTCCTCCCTCAGGAGTCAGGATGCACCAGAGGTCCCTGCGATGTGATGACGCGGTCTTCAGCTGCCAAGTGATGCAAAGGTGTGAGTTCGGGTCCTGCACGGATGAGGTGGCGGAATCTCTTTCATAATAGACACCTGAGAAATTCCTGTCGAAATACGTGTTCACCTAGGCACTGTTGCTGGCGTGATGATGCACAGCTGCAGTGCGGGTCCAGCGCTGAGTGAAATGTTCGAATGCTCTTCAGAATAACACAGGGAGCTTTGTTCCTAGCGATCCTAAAAGGGACAGCCCGTTTGTCACTCTATTTAACCGTCAAACTGCTGCTGCATTAATTTTCCACTTAAAAATCTCTCTCATACCCTTGCAGTTATCAGTGCGCTGAATCTATATGTCCCTCATGATAGGATACACACTAATCTTCTCTGGTCATGCCACAACACCAGCCACATAACATTACACTACAAATATTAGCACATTTTCCAAAAACAGTGCAGTTATCTTTTGTATTTGTACAGCGACCAAAAAAATTATGATATGCCTACACCCACACAAACTATAAGACTCGATTCTCCTGAGTCTGTCACTATGTGTGATAATGAATACTGCACCCTCGTTACAGCTCCATCTCAGTCGATCACCCCACGCACTCTCTGTCATCCTTTAACGCAGATGCATGTAAGTTTAGAGGTGGATGGTTCTCTGTCTTCCTGAAAAGCATCAAATACAGTAGTTAACTCACGTGTATCACTGGTATCTCAAAAGACACATAGTATAATGCTACCTCAATGGAAAAAAAATTGACTGTTTCCTTGATTCCCTTCGCTACCATGTCGACGTTTTCTCAGATTCCTCTTGCTGCCTCATACTTGTTACCATGTACAAACTGTTGTGCGAAGACTAAAAGATACGTAGCTACATCCTCAATTTCCCCGCATTTCGGTGTATGTTCAGTTAATTTATATCTATTCCCCGTCATTTTTCGCAGTTCTGTCGATTTTATGTCAGTTCTATCCATGCGATCATTACATAACCTCTCGTTCTGTGTTCTAAAATTGCTTCTAAATGTAGCACAACTGCCAACACCTAGCCCAAATACACTGATCGGGGGCTGTATATGTCTGTGCGTTCTTAGCGTGCAGCGCAGGAGACCCGTGACGGAAATGATTCACGTTTGCCATTAACAGTAGGAGCCATCCAAATGGAGAGGCCTGTTGGAGCGTAGGAATATAGCTGACTTAACCGTGTTGTCCCCTAGATGACTGAGTAGCAAACTAATACTTGGTATGTGTTGAATAGCTTTCGTGATGGCATGTAATTTGAGAATATTCAATATGGGCTTGTGTTGCGCTGGACCATTATTCTCTTCCATGTAAATTGTCTGGTTGATTGCTTCTGCACATTTCGCATCTTTATTTAGTTGAGAGAATATCGATTACAGTGTGTGCATCTAGGAGGTGAAAGACACGTTTCCAGGTTCTCTAGATATGAGACATTGACACAGCATACAGTGGTATATTGCCAGGCTGGAGATCGGTTTCACTCTCAAATATCCAAGGCCCCGCCCTCAGTGGAAGAGCAGTGTAACTGAGTAAGAGTCTTTCCGTATTTGACGATCTATGGGCCACTTTGCACGAGATCCACCTCATTGGCACTCCTAAGTGTACCCTCTCATTTGTGTTGTTGTTCTATCGATAGTGATGTTGATTACAGTACACCAACCCACGTCGGTGATGACTTTCCAAACATTATGTCCATGGGTGCGGTATTCATTATCAGACATAGTGACGGACTCCTGTTCTCCATAACACTTATTTGAGAGAATCTTGGTAGGAAGAGGCACATTCCAGGAGCGTTGAAACGAAGGCTTTGTTGGATAATTTCCTAGCACTGAGGAGGATCGAGAGATATAGCCGATGTGGGTGTAAGCATATCATAATTGTTTTGGTCGCTGTACAGATATAAAAGATAACTACACTGCTTTTGTAAAATGTGCTAATATTTGCAGTGTAATGTTACTATGGCTTATGTTGTGGCATGACCAGAGAAGATGAGTGTGTGTCCTATCATGAGGGACCTATACCGTGAGGGTATGAGAGA
Organism: Schistocerca gregaria; assembly: GCF_023897955.1. Classification (NCBI taxonomy): domain Eukaryota; kingdom Metazoa; phylum Arthropoda; class Insecta; order Orthoptera; family Acrididae; genus Schistocerca; species Schistocerca gregaria. Next base: position 435,596,531 of record NC_064921.1, read on the forward strand.
GATTTTTACGTGCAAAATGAATGTGCTATAGATACTGAGATTCATTCCAGAACTACAGCCATGTGGTGTAGCGGAATGGTCTGAGGCTCCTTGTCATGGTCCACATAAATGCCTCCAGTGGAGGTGCGAGTTCTGCCTTGGGCATGGGTGTGTGTGTTGTCCTTAGTTAGTTTAAGTTAGATTAAGTAGTGTGTAATATCAGGTACTGATGACCTCAGCAATTTGGTCCCATAAGACCTTACCACAATTTCCAATTTCCAGAACCACAGCAATCAAGAGGAGACATTACCTGTACATCGATCGGTGTCAGACTGCAACAGCAATCGTAATATTTAATTGTAGTTACACGGGTAAATGCGTTCCTGGCTCCCAATATTCTTGAGAGTCTTGTATGTATTTGACGATCTGTAGACAACTTTTGCAGGTTTTAACCGTCAGTGCAATGTAGCGATCTGCACAAATAATATTGCTGCTGAAAGTCTCGTCTGAAGAAAACAATGGCCAACAGTGCTCCCACATTGGCAGCAGCAGCAGCAGTTTGACGGTTAAATTCTGTGACAAACGAGCTGTCCCTTTTAGGATCGCTAGGAACAAAGCTCCCTGTGCTATTCTGGAGAGCACTGGAACATCGATGCTGGACTCACACTGCAGCTCTGCATCATCACGCCAACAATGGTGCCTAGGTGAACACGTATTTTGACAGGAGTTCCCCAGGTGTCAATTATGAAAGAGGTGCCGCCACCTCATCCTAGTGGGACCCGAACTGACACCTATGCATCGCTTGGCAGCTGACGACTGCGTCATCATTTCAGTGAAGAGAACAGAAGGACTGATAGTGCATGACAACTTTATAAGCTGTTGTTATTTCTACGGGAGCAACGGACAGTTCTTCCAGGGTTTCTCCTTTAATCACGAATACAGAAATAGGATATGATGTCGATGCTACCGCAAATCTATTTGTATGATTCTTCGTAGAAATGTGATGCCTCACATCTACATTACTTCCCTGAGTTACTAAGATGAAACAGCTACAGTTCTCACACAAAACTTCCTGATCTGTACGTACTTTCTTGACAAAAGACCAGTCTTTTGGGTAATCATCCGAAGAGTGACACTTTCGGCATTTTCGTAAACAGTCGACAATAACACTTTAGTCGTCGAAGTACACGTGACTATACTCTTGATGCCCTATGTACCCGCAGTAAACACTTCAGACATTACTAACTTGCACTCGTTCCTTGTATTACATTTAAAAAAAATTGATTTATCAGACGGCTATTCAAATGGAAACCGCCCGATTCTTTTGCGTGGCACAGATGAAATAGTTCCAGTATCTTACTAATGAAGAAGTTTGGTGTTTTCCCGAATGGCGGCGTTAGATATGGAAGGTGCATGCATCGTCGATACAGCATACGCAACGTGCAACACCATCTGGGAGACGATCTTGTCAACATAAACTTGTTGACATAAATAAAAATAACTGAGGCTTCGTTTACATGTTGTGATAAAAGATAGCGCTACTGAAGTGCTTGAGTCAAGCCAGTAACAATATTCTGCGAAATCGGGACAAGACTGGGTCTCATTGGGATGTCGGAACAACAAGGTCCACAATGGTGACGGTTCCTTTACATCGGAGTGGATGGCAACCGTAATCAGACCAGACCAGACCAGACCAGACCAGACCAGACCAGAAGTCTTAAGCAGTGACTCTCAGTGGTCGTAATTCCTCATGCTTACAACCAAAATCATGAGTGACTTTATAGCTAAAGTAGAGATGTTTTCCCCTCCCCCCCCCCTCCCCCCCACCTCCACCCCCAACTCTCGCAAATTACGTTTTATTGACCGATCCAGGTTTCACGTTCCACAAATAGATTTTCGGGGGTAATGAGTAAAGATCTACACCAATAAATACGTCATATTTTCTATTGTTAGATAGTGTGACAGAGACATTAGATGTAGAAGTCTGCGTTTTGTCTTTTCAGGAACCGCTAGCTTCAAAAATCAATTAATTGCCATGGTAATCCATGTCATGCGATGGTTTCCTCATCCAAGAAAACATAGAAGTCAATGGAGGGCATATTAGGGTAAAAAGAGGGGTAAGGCAAAATTGGATACTCCTAAGAAGCAGCTTGTGTGTCTGTTCCGTGCGGAATGATTCAGGACGTTTTTGTGGAGCAATAATACCCCATTTGACAACTTCCCCCGTTGCTTCGTATAGATAGCATCCTGTAAACTCGTCAGGAGACTTCGGTAGAATGCTCCAGTGGCTGTTTGCAGATTATGGACATCATCTGTTAGCACCACATCCTAGCAATACCAAAAGTCACTTAGCATCACCTTGCTTGATGATGATTTGGTCTTAACCTTGTCGGCGGTGTTAATACTCTTGTTTCCACTTCTTGCGTGTAGTGATGCTCGCAGCTTTCGTCCACGGTGAGTACGCAGCTTAACAAGTCACGTGTATTGGCCTGCAAAGCTGCAATATTTCTGCTGCTGTTTTGGTTCTGTGGGCTTTGTGAGTGGAGCAGTGAGTAGAAACCAGCGAGGAGCTACCTTTGTCACTTTCAAAATGTCGTGCAAGATGCTGAAAAATATTCCATGATTGATTTAAAATATTTCCACTATCGCATCGAGATCAGTAGGCTGGCTGCGTGCTCAGTTTCTCTTGTGATTCCCGGTTCTTCACAAAGAGATGGTCTTGAACTTTGTTCTTCGTCATTCGCACTTCTTTGATGACACTGATAGCGATTGCATTACTCCAACTGCGCCATATGATGGTGCATTTTTGAGGTACCTCTCCACAGCTCAGCATGGACGTCTACAAACACAGGAAAAGAATTACCACGCGATACTGCACTTTAAGAATGGCCTGCACCATTCTGTTGTAGCTGCTCTGTCAGCTGTGCTACGAATTGCAACGAGGAGGTTTCAGTGTGTATGTGGATTGCAGACATGTACAGGGGGTGGACAAAAATTTGAAAACACCAAAGACGAAGCACGCAGCCATGTCTTATATGATGTAGGAAACCCCTTGGCATTCAGAACAGGCCGTGCGTGTTAGCCGTGCGGTCTGAGGCGCCTTGCCACGGATGTAGCTGTAGTAACGAGTCCTGGATGATGTGAGAACAAATTGTTCAAAATGGCTCTGAGCACTATGGGACTGAAATTCTGGGGTCACCAGTCCCCTAGAACGTAGAACTACTTAAACCTAACTAACCTAAGGACATCACAAACATCCATGCCCGAGGGAGAATTCGAACCTGCGATCGTAGCGGTCGCGCGGTTCCAGACTGTAGCGCCTAGAACCGCTCAGGTACCCCGACCGGCAAGCTCTGAGAACAGGGGCTCCATTGTCTGGAACAGAGCACCACCATTGGGAAACAAATGTTTTACCATTGGATGGACCTAATCAGCCAAAATAGCCAGCAATTCTTAGCAGTAATGCAAACTTGCAGAGTAACCATGGGGACCATGGAATACGACGACATGGCTGCCCAAATCATGACACAACACCACTACGTTTCACTCCTGAGACTTAAACTTGGTCGGAAGTTGGAAATAACGTGAAACAAGACTCATACAACCAAATGGCTTTGCTCCGTTGCTCTATAGCGCAGCGTTTATGGCTTTGGCGCCACATTTTCCCATTAAGGACATTAGCATCACTGATTAGTGGTTTTGGAATTCGATGTCGCCCTGCAATTCCCACATTATGGAGCTTTCTTTGTGTTATTTTGGAGATAACAGTGTTCGCAAATGTGACATTCAGTTTAGCATCTGTCGTCCTCTTATTTTTCGCCACGATTATTCACGATTATTCAAAGCACACTTCCATCCGCGTTGTGACTGAGGGGACGAGGATTTTTCCTGTTTTCATATGTGCGGTATAAATCTTCGATACGGCGTTTTTTGAAACACCGAACACGTTGACTACCTTGGTTACAGAATCACCCACCGTACGAGCACCAACGGTTTGCCGATGTTATAATTCACTTGGTTCCGCCATAGTGCACTCAACACTACACAGACACTATGCTGACAATGACTTACACGTGCAACGTATTGAGGAAGTCCCACCGGTGGCGTTCGTTGAATGCATTAGCACAACCTGCAGCTTTGGCTAGCGTCTGCATTTATGCTCATGAATGCATTTATCGTGGTTATTACCATGTCTTGTATATACTGATGGATACACCGTTATTTATTACTCAGGCAGTTAATTCACATGAATTACATTCATTAATTACAAATTGTGCCCTTAACACAAACATACTAAAGTAACCTACTTGCATGTGGCATTTAAAGTCAATTTCGTCTTCAATAACCCATTTTGAGCCACTGGTAAAATGATGGCTGTTGCTGTTACCGACATTATTTGGTGTCTTACTCTGAAATGTTTAAACCACACTACAAACTAGAATTAAAAAAATAGTGCTACAAATGTATTAATAAATATCTTTGCTCAGTTTTGTGGGTGTTTCTTAGTCGTAACTTTAACAGGCAATGAATGTTAACAGGCAGACATTGACAATGATGTTTTAGTGCGTATCATTGCCTTGTGGCGATCAATCTGTTGGTGGCCTCAGCAGTCGTTCACCCTCCAGCCTGAGTCTCAGTGAAAGCAACGTTTGCGTGGGGTGACTTTTATGTGTGCGTCTGTGATAGGGTCAAATCTGACCAAATGTTGTTCAACAGTGAACCTGAGTGGTTGTCATTGCTTATAAACACAACCGAATTCGTGAGTGACGTTCGACCAACAGTAAACTTGTCTTGAGTAAGTTCTATGAGCTGTGAACTGAATGTGAGTGTATCAAAGCTTCTTGTTTCCCCAGATCATCTCCAAATTTATCCTTTTCTTGAAAGAGAAGTACTTAACTAGGACAACTAGTAGTCCAACACGAAGATACCAAAGGAATCCTGAGACGGTCTTGTAAAACGTCATGCATACACACACACACACACACACACACACACACACACACACACACGTCAAAACAAGATAAAAGGAATGATGCAAAAGAATCCGAAAGCTTCAACATAAACAAGCATTTAAAAATTCACAAATATAACATCCCTGTCAGACCAGTTGTCGTAAACGGCAGAAAAGCGCCATCGTACTTACCAGGGAGACAGATGTATGCATTCCTACAGAAAACCTACACATACAAAAAAGTACAGAAGACTTAAAAACATAGGAGACTTGATAGAGAAAATTAACTATATCTGTATCCCCCACCAGCGAAACTTTTTTGACATTACATCCCCCTATATATACACTCCTGGAAATTGAAATAAGAACACCGTGAATTCATTGTCCCAGGAAGGGGACACTTTATTGACACATTCCTGGGGTCAGATACATCACATGATCACACTGACAGAACCACAGGCACATAGACACAGGCAACAGAGCATGCACAATGTCGGCACTAGTACAGTGTATATCCACCTTTCGCAGCAATGCAGGCTGCTATTCTCCCATGGAGACGATCGTAGAGATGCTGGATGTAGTCCTGTTGAACGGCTTGCCATGCCATTTCCACCTGGCGCCTCAGTTGGACCAGCGTTCGTGCTGGACGTGCAGACCGCGTGAGACGACGCTTCATCCAGTCCCAAACATGCTCAACGGGGGACAGATCCGGAGATCTTGCTGGCCAGGGTAGTTGACTTACACCTTCTAGAACACGTTGGGTGGCACGGGATACATGCGGACGTGCATTGTTCTGTTGGAACAGCAAGTTCTCTTGCCGGTCTAGGAATGGTAGAACGATGGGTTCGATGACGGTTTGGATGTACCGTGCACTATTCAGTGTCCCCTCGACGATCACCAGAGGTGTACGGCCAGTGTAGGAGATCGCTCCCCACACCATGATGCTGGGTGTTGGTCCTGTGTGCCTCGGTCGTATGCAGTCCTGATTGTGGCGCTCACCTGCACGGCGTCAAACACGCATACGACCATCATTGGCACCAAGGCAGAAGCGACTCTCATCGCTGAAGACGACACGTCTCCATTCGTCCCTCCATTCACGCCTGTCGCGACACCACTGGAGGCGGGCTGCACGATGTTGGGGCGTGAGCGGAAGACGGCTTAACGGTGTGCGGGACCGTAGCCCAGCTTCATGGAGACGGTTGCGAATGGTCCTCGCCGATACCCCAGAAGCAACAGTGACCCTTATTTGCTGGGAAGTGGCGGTGCGGTCCCCTACGGAACTGCGTAGGATCCTACAGTCTTGGCGTGCATCCGTGCATCGCTGCGGTCCGGTCCCAGGTCGACGGGCACGTGCACCTTCCGCCGACCACTGGCGACAACATCGACTTACTGTGGAGACCTCACGCCCCACGTGTTGAGCAATTCGGCGGTACGTCCACCCGGCCTCCCGCATGCCCACTATACGCCCTCGCTCAAAGTCCGTCAACTGCACATACAGTTCACGTCCACGCTGTCGCGGCATGCTACCAGTGTTAAAGACTGCGATGGAGCTCCGTATGCCACGACTAACTGGCTGACACTGACGGCGGCGGTGCACAAATGCTGCGCAGCTAGCGCCATTCGACGGCCAACACCGCGGTTCTTGGTGTGTCCGCTGTGCCGTGCGTGCGATCATTGCTTGTACAGCCCTCTCGCAGTGTCCGGAGCAAGTATGGTGGGTCTGACACACCGGTGTCAATGTGTTCTTTTTTCCATTTCCAGGAGTATATATATATATATATATATATATATATATATATATATATGTGTGTGTGTGTGTGTGTGTGTGCGCAGGAGAAGCTATAAGTATTGAAGAATAATGACTGAGATGTTAGAAAGTCCCAGACACACAAATAAATGAACTGTCATCCATCCTAAAGCTAATTACAGAACACAATGATTTTGATTTTAACAACTTCTATTTGTTGCAAGTGGGCGGCCTAAGGGTCTACCATCAGTAGAACCTTGCCCAACATTTTCTTTTCTCATATAGTAACATGATATTAAAGAACACTACGAAACTAGAAAGGTAGAAAATAATTGATTTTCGGATGTCACTTTGTCTCATAGATGAAATGCAGAGTAGGATAGAGGAGTTACGCAGTAACATCAACCAAGTACACCAACAAATATTCACAATAAAACTGAAGAAAACACGAACTTAATTTTCTAGATCTGACTATGACAGAATAACAATACAGCCAACAGCATTGTTACCGATATCACACCGAACGTTATAACAATATCCAAATATGTCAGATTCATACACGTGCTTCATTCGTTGAACACAATACCTCTCAAACGTCGAAACTACACACACACTATATACCATCAAACAAACTGCTGTTGAAAATGAATACAAAATAGATACCATAAACAAGCCCAACCACAAGATAAAATTGAAATGCAGTGCAGGTGGCCACTAACGCCAATGAGCAACTAATGACTCTGATAACACAGAATCAGATTACACAGAGAATGCAACAGACCACATCACGTCTGAAAAAGAAGCAAATGGTACACACTGACACATAATAACACAGTAAAACGTACATTTGGAAACATGATTGAGAAATGAGTGGTGCCAAAGCATAGAGCAAAAATATCACAACATATAAAACGCTAAGAGCATACAAGAGTCCCAGTCAAATGCGGAAATGACAGCTCACGTTACACATTTGTAGAACTCTTAATAAATGAAAACCACAACCCCAAAATCATCGAAACTGATCTACACAATCTGAAACACAGCAGCAGCTTACATCGTAAATTAACATTACAAGAGAAATACCAGAAGCAGAAGGCTCTAATGAAGGACTGTAACTGCCCTTTCTAATCGGCCTACCCGACTGCGTGATCGCGTCTGCCTAATGAAATTTTACAGTGGGTAAGGCTATTATTTTCTAACCGATTAACAGGGGGAAAGTATACGACAGACCCTTTTGAAGGAAGAATATATTCTAAATACTGAGGGTAAATTTGAAGTGAACTGAATAGTGTGATCGCTCACGAACCACACAGGGGGGTAATGGGTACCACGTTATATTTAATACAGTAAATACTGATAGTACAAAAAATACTGATTAGCTAAAAATGGAATTTTTAAACGGTCGCCAGTTCACTAGGGAAATGAATCTCCAGAACCATAAGAAAGGTAAAGGCAAAGAAATCTAAGCAAATATTCATTGGCGTGGCAACAGAAGGTTGTCACTCTTTTCCACAACACAACAGTTTGCGAGAAAGAATCAGAAAGCACTGAGTTTGCAGTTACTTATTCTATAATACAAATTTTGTCAAGTAAAATTAAATGAAGTCGCTGGTTAAATAGCTGAATCGTTGTTACTAAAAATTTATTATGTAAATAATGTCTTTCAGTAACAGCAGTGTAACGCAACGCAAAATATAGGAAAAGGCAATCAATTTACTGGATTGAATTTACTTTAAGCAAACGAGCAACTGATTTTACTTTTAATATAACAGCAATAAAAATATACCAAGCCTGCAGAAGTCACTCGTTAAGCATAATACAGACTAAATGAAATTGGGTACTCTTAAATTGTGCTGTATATTTAGTTATTAGTTTTGCCAGTGAAATTTTACGTTACTTTAAATGAAAGAAGTTAATACTTAAAATTGCAGTTAGTTAAACCTCTGTTATGCAATACAACAATGAACAGTTAATGAGGCAGAAAATTGAGACTGAAATTGGTAATTAGCAAACAAACAGAACTGGCAATAAATAGTTAATCAATTTTCATATTTTTACGAGACTCGGTGATTGCATGGAAAGGAATGGGACCCTGCTTGATAATAATATCTGAGGACAACGACAACACAGGTGCTCTACAAGTTTTAACTACTGCAATTAATTGTTCAGGTGTACATACTCTGTGAAAGAAATGTCACTGGGCAATGCCTCTACAATCATATTTATATTTTGTCACTTAACAGTCTTACGATGTTGTAGCTGTGCGGACAACGAAGAATGTAGCCGGCGACAATCCTGAGCTACTACTTTTGCTGCTGGTGGTTGAGAACGAGTCGTCTCCAGAGCCACGGATAATTATGGGACAGGCAACAGTTAGAACTTCAGTTTCCTCCACCTGGCCACTCCCACCGTGCTGTCAGTGCTCGCGGGTTAGCGAATTAGGCGCGCCTACACTGGCGCCAGCATAGCTACACACCACGTCTGAGGGAGCGCCCAACAAATACTTCCGCACCATTTCATGAGTCAAACTGCTCTGCCTCCTCTCTGCTTGCAGGGAGTCCATAGAGTTCGTAGAGAGAAGTGCCAACTGTTGACGAGCGTACGCAAAGATGAACAACGGCACAGCTACTTGCATTTCGTCGTTGCTATCGATACGTTAAAATAAATTTCCGTTGGCTATTACCCAGAATTTACAATATTTACATTATAATTACAATCAGTTATATACATTCAGAAATAAATACACCATTACATCCTTTACATTCTAAATATACACTCATGCTCATGAAATAAGGATAATACTGATACATGGTGAGACAGTGCTCTGGTGGGCGTTTTGGGGGTCTAAATCACCTCGGGGCTTGACCAATCGGAGCATTTGACCTGCAGTCGTCGCATGGTGGCGCTGGCAGCAGCCCACAAACGCAGAAGTGTGTTGGTGCATGTCAGAGTAAGGTGCAGAGAGTAAGTGCGCAGACGTTTTCAGACATGCTAATGGTGACTGTGTGTTGAAAATGGCTCAAACAACACATATTGATGACGTTGTGAGGGGTAGAACACTATGGCGACTGGAGACTGGTCAGACACAAAAGGTCGTAGCACAGGCCCCCCGAGTGCCACAAACTGTGATCTAAAGATTATGGTAACGATTCCAGAAGACAGGAAACGTGTCCAGGAGCTACAGTACAGGACGTCCACAATGCACAACATCGCAAGAGGACCGATATCTCACCATCAGTACCCGCAGACGGCCATGGAGTACTGCAGGTAGCCTTGCTCTGGACCTTAGCGCAACCACTGGAACAGTTCTCTCCAGACACACACTCTACAGACTACTGAAAAGACATGGTTTATTCGCCCAGAGACCTGCAAGGTGCATTACCTGCAAGGTGCAGAGCCCGTAAAGCCTGGTGTCAAGAACACAGTATATGGTCATTGGAACAGCCCAGGTATAGTCTGAACAGCGATTCTCACCGGGTTTTCATCTGGTGTGAACCAGGAACCAGATACCAACATCTTAATGTCTTTGAAAGGGACCTGTATGGAGGCCGTGGTTTGATAGTGTGGGGTGGGATTGTGATTAGTGCACGTACACCCCTGAATCTCTTTGACAGAGGAACTGTAACAGGTCAGGTGTATCGGGACGTCATTTTGCACCAGAATGTCTGCCTTTTCAGGGGTGCAGTGGGTCCCACCTTCCTCCTTATGGATGATAACGCACGACTCGACCGAGCTGCCATCGTGGAGGAGTACCTTGAAACAGAAGATATCAGGCGAATGGAGTAGTCTACCTGTTCTCCAGACCTAAACCTCATCAAGCACGTCTGGGATGCTCTCGGTCGACGTATCGCTGCACGTCTTCAAACCCCTACGACACTTCAGGAGCTCCGACAGGCACTGGTGGAAGAATAGGAAGCTGTACCCCAGCAGCTGCTCGACCACCTAATCCAGACTATGCCAACCCGTTGAGCTGCCTGTGTACGTGTGCACGGTGATCATGTCCCATATTGATGTCAGGGTATATGCGCAGGGAACAGTCGCTTTTTGTAGCACATGTGTTTCGGTACGGTTTTCTCAACTTATCACCAATACTGTGAAATTTCAAAAATGTGTCGTGTGTGTTCCCTATGTGCCTAAGCTATTAGCGCCAATTTTGTGCATTGCCACGTTGTGTGGCACCACATTCTGCAATTATCCTTAATTTATCAGCATGTGTGTAGTTTGTGTAATAAAGCCTTCAGGTCCAGAGTTAAAGTACAGTACAATTTATCAACGGACACTAACGGGTGAAAAATTTCGGTGTTACAAGTCCTGACACGAAAACTGAAGCACTCAGTATGGGAGCTGGAAACGAAATGATACTTCACAGGTTGAGAGACTATGTACAAAATTGATTCAAATGTACAAAGAACTTGATGATATGCACCCACTTCTCGCCACCAAGTTGCACCGTCTTTGGCCTGTATAAATGGGCTGATGCGACTGGGAAAGAAGTCATAAAGCTTTTGTCCTGAGGCAAGTTGGTCCACAACATTTCTAAGTTGTCCTTGATATTCTGGTTACTGGCTCTTGGAAGGGTTTGACGCCAGAGCTGGTCCCATATATGTTCTATAGGGGACAGATCTGGGGATCTTGCTGGTTGTGGGAGTATCTCATTATCACGCAGGGAGTTCATAGAGATAAGTGTCATGTGTAGACGAGCATTGTCCTGTTGAAAAATGGCGCCATGATTCCGTCTCATGGGAGTTAACATGAGGACACAGTATCTCTTTGATGTACTGATGTGCCGTCAGTCACTACTGGCTGGGACCTGAAGTCATACCTGATGGCTCCTCATATCATCACGCCGGGAATAACCCTATTGTACCTCTCCGAAACATTGGGAATAACGGAACCTTCCCTCAAATCGCCATCATACTCGCCAATGATGGTCATCTGAGGTAAATAAATGTCGTGTGACTAGGGCCTCCCGTCGGGAAGACCGTTCACCAGGTTAAGTCTTTCGATTTGACGCCACTTCGGTGACTTGGGCTTCGATAGGGATGAAATGATGATGATTAGGACAACACAACACCCAGTCCCTGAGCGGACAAAATCCCCGACCCAGCCGGGAATCGAACCCGGGCCCTTAGGATTGACATTCTGTCGCGCTGACTACTCAGCTACCGGGGGACCGAGGTTGCGGGGGGGGGGGGGGGGGGGGGGGCGCGGACGTCATCTGAGGTAGCGTAGAATCGTCTCTGAATGCAGTGCGACGCCATTCACCAGCGCTCAGTGCTTACTGGTCACAGAACAGCTCCATCGCAGCTGTAGGTGTTGTGGTTGTGGTGCTAACAGCAGCCTACTCGTGGGATGGTAACAGCCTAATCCAGCTGCTGCTGCTCTCTGACAAATGGTGCGGGCTGACATGGAAAGTCGCAGGGAGCGCGTTCCTTGTACTCGGATGGCAGCCACAAATGTGAAAGGATTATGACTTGGTTGGTGCGCAAAACGGCGTTTCTCTCTTGTGGCGGTCAGACGAGGTCGACTGGAACCTTGATGACGGGTGTGCCTGTGCTCAAGATCCCGTTCAGTTCAATATCGAGTCCTTACCACATTCGAAATGTCCACGGACATGAATATTGCGCGGTTCGACCAGCTGGCCACATGCAGACCGACAGTAAGGCTCCTTTTTAGACACTGCCAAATTCTTATAGCACAGTCTCACACGAGTACGTGGCATTTTCGAGTCCTTCACGGTGATTACTCGACGTTTAATACTGTTGATGGCCCTTATATACATTACAACACTTGGTTGTTGTTGTTGTTGTTGTCTTCAGTCCTGAGACTGGTTTGATGCAGCTCTCCATGCTACTCTATCCTGTGCAAGCTTCTTCATCTCCCAGTACCTACTGCAACCTACATCCTTCTGAATCTGCTTAGTGTATTCGTCTCTTGGTCTCCCTCTACGATTTTTACCTTCCACGCTGCCCTCCAATGCTAAATTTGTGATCCCTTGATGCCTTAAAACATGTCCTACCAACCGATCCCTTCTTCTAGTCAAGTTGTGCCACAAACTTCTGTTCTCCCCAATCCTATTCAATACCTCCTCACTAGTTACGTGATCTATCCACCTTATCTTCAGCATTCTTCTGTAGCACCACATTCCGAAAACTTCTATTCTCTTCTTGTCCAAACTAGTCATCGTCCATGTTTCACTTCCATACATGGCTACACTCCAAACAAATACTTTCAGAAACGACTTCCTGATACATAAATCTATATTCGATGTTAACAAATTTCTCTTTCCTTGCCATTGCCAGTCTACATTTTATATCCTCTCTACTTCGACCATCATCAGTTATTTTACTTCCTAAATAGCAAAACTCCTTTACTACTTTAAGTGTGTCATTTCCTAATCTAATTCCCTTAGCATCACCCGATTTAATTTGACTACATTCCATTATCCTCGTTTTGCTTTTGTTAATGTTCATCTTACATCCTCCTTTCAAGACACTGTCCATTCCGTTCAACTGCTCTTCCAAGTCCTTTGCTGTCTCTGACAGAATTACAATGTCATCGGCGAACCTCAAAGTTTTTACTTCTTCTCCATGAATTTTAATACCTACTCCAAGTTTTTCTTTTGTTTCCTTTACTGCTTGCTCAATATACAGATTGAATAACATCGGGGAGAGGCTACAACCCTGTCTCACTCCCTTCCCAACCACTGCTTCCCTTTCATGTCCCTCGACTCTTATAACTGCCATCTGGTTTCTGTACAAATGGTTAATAGCCTTTCGCTCCCTGTATTTTACCCCTGCCACCTTTAGAATTTGAAAGAGAGTATTCCAGTCAACATTGTCAAAAGCTTTCTCTAAGTCTACAAATGCTAGAAACGTAGGTTTGCCTTTTCTTAATCTTTCTTCTAAGATAAGTCGTAAGGTCAGTATTGCCTCACGTGTTCCAACATTTCTACGGAATCCAAACTGATCCTCTCCGAGGTCCGTATCTACCAGTTTTTCCATTCGTCTGTAAAGAATTCGCGTTAGTATTTTGCAGCTGTGAAAGCATTACAACACTTGGTAACAGCATTAAACGCAGACAATACTAAATTGAGTGGTCGTTCTGCCTGTCACAGAGAATTGTAGCTCCAATCATTTAGATAGCAGAGGATGGTGTTCACAAGTACGGAGTTACATGTGAGTGGCCGAAAATGTCTTCACGTTCCTCCTCTCTTGTTATCACACGGTAGAAATGAACACAGAATATCCTGCAACGACAAACTCTTAACTGCTTCAATAGAAATCACACATGATACAGAACAGAAATAACACACACACACACACACACACACACACACACACACACACACGATTACTCTTCCCTCCATACTGGCCCCAATGTGTAATGAACAGAACTCTTCAGAATTACAGCTGCAGCTTTCAAAATTCACTCGATGCGCAATACGTCCCGCGGCACCTGTCAACAGCATGATCGCACAATACCTGAAGTATTGCCAAAGCGAAAAGTTTGCTTTTCTACGATTTTTGGAGAAACTAAAGTTGGCCCAGCAAAATTGTCTCACTATAGGGCTTTTCACAGCTTGTATTTAAAGCAAACATTCTTTGTATCCTCATAGTTGCGATTTTAGCGCTACTCTTACGAGACTGGCACGAAATCTGAATAGACATCATCTTATAGATTTGAAAACACGTCTACCAACTTTCATTTATTAAGCACAACGCCTTCTTCCCGTCGGTGTGCATCTGGAACGAAACGGCACAACATACAATTAACTTTTCATTATGAAATGTAAATGTGTTAATTTTCCTCTTCTCGAATAAAGAAACCCCCTGAAGATAACGATACTTCGCTGAAACTTGTTTGGGAAAATAAAAATAAAAATTGTTCGCACCAAGACGGACGCGCAGTCTTACATTGTTTTACGCAGACACGAACCACCACAGTCAAAGATATTGATTTGGCATTACCCATCATGCGCCTAGCGTGGAGAACTAAATGGTGTGATTTATTTATTGTGCAGAAGGCGGCGGAGTGAGTGCAATTTTCTGCTACATCAAGGGTCAGATATAACCTCAGATATTACTGAACGTTCACAAATAATGTGAACAGCTGTTAACATCATGCGGAAAATGAAGAGATAAATAAGTAATTTGAAACAAACTTACATGAAGTATTATTTTATGGTACCCGCTTTGATGCTTTTAAGTCAGAGAGTTAATCCTTAAACAGGAAACATCGATGCTGGACGTTAGCTTTCAAGACTCGTTGCTTCCGTGTGAAACGCCTTTAACAATTCGCCCTAGCACCAGTGAACCGTTTCGCCCCCCATGCATATTTCAAGGCAGAGCAGTAATCATGCCAGACTCTGCAAGATAAAGAGGTACTCTCCGCCAGTAGCGGCTAATGTATGCTGGCATTCCTCGCTAATACCACGCTGCTCGAACAAAGACCACCGTAAGTTTGCAGTGAGGTATGCTGGCTGTTCTCTCATATGACAGATGAGGTCGACGGCCTTCGTGTTTGCGATTCGACAACGAAAGAGGCGCGAAGGTCGTTGCAAAGGGGCTTACTGCAATAAACCGTTGCAAACAGGCTTCCTGATTGCAATGTTGTCTCATGCAGATGCCTGCTTGTGTATGCATGAATCTGAAACAGAAAACACCACTGTATTTCCGTCTGAAGTTGTACTTGTTACATGTCTTTAACTTTACATACAATACACACGCTATGCAAGGACACTTTGAGGTGAGTTTGTGTAAACTATTAATGTGAGCATATAACAGGTTATAGGGAAGCATTTTGATCGAATTTCAGTTCGTAAACTGCCAACGTGAGAAATAATGATATCTGCTTCATTGTTAAACAGTTTTCAGGTTCTATTTTTTATACTCTAAGAAATCTCAGGAATGCCCCTGTTTAGTCGAAGATATTTACCTGAGGCCAAAAACACAACAGGTTTTTCATAATGCTTAGGCAATTTTCAAAAGCTTGAATTGTTTCTAGACTGACAAAACGTCATATCTGTTTCTTTGACGTATAATTGGGTGTGACAGTTACAGGGATGGAAAGAGATACATACTTTTTTGCATAGGAAGTTCCATCGTGATGATATTTCATATAGTGCGGACAATTTTCGACAGAAAAATCCTTTGTAGCACAAAATACATTAAATTTAATTGACAGAAGGAGAAAACAAAGCTATGGCCTGTAAAACAGGTAAACAGGTATACAAACGCCTAAAAATGGAAAAAAAGGAGTACCGTGACGTAGCTGTAATGGTTGAAAGAAAGGTACAGAGCTATAGAAGCTGGGTCTACATGAGGTGGACCGAGCGAGGTGGCGCAGTGGTTAGCACACTGGACTCACATTCGGGAGGACGACGGTTCAATCACGTCTCCGGCCATCCTGATTTAGGTTTTCCGTGATTTCCCTAAATCGTTTCAGGCAAATGCCGGGATGGTTCCTTTGAAAGGGCACGGCCGATTTCCTTCCCCATCCTTCCCTCATCCGAGCTTACGCTCCTTCTCTAATGACCTCGTTGTCGACGGGACGTTAAACACTAATCTCCTCCTCCTCCTAGATGAGGTGGTGGTCCGACACACCTAGATGGACTCTTAAAGAGTAGTGACAGAACTTCATAGAGATAGGCACCGGGAGTAGTCGCCTTGAGTTGCTGACTTTATACCCAGTTGTCCTTCTGCTGCTTACACTGTTTCATACCGAGCGAGCATGAAAGCAGACGTGCGCGGCTCGAGCCATGACTGCATCAAACTATTCTTTTTCAATAGAGCTGTGCATAGCCCCAGTACTTACAGTACGAGTAATTGCAGGT
The DNA here is from genome assembly GCF_023897955.1 of Schistocerca gregaria. Classification (NCBI taxonomy): domain Eukaryota; kingdom Metazoa; phylum Arthropoda; class Insecta; order Orthoptera; family Acrididae; genus Schistocerca; species Schistocerca gregaria. Next base: position 435,613,043 of record NC_064921.1, read on the forward strand.
AAAGGCGAAACTTGTTTGCTCGTACGGGATGCTGTTAGGCAGAGTAACTGCTCAGCAGTAACCGTTAGGTACAGTCGTGAACCGTGGATTTACTTTCAAAATCTTTTCTTAAAGAATTTACTTTATTTACTAGCGATTCACCAAGAACATTAACACATTTAATCACACTAGGTGAGCTTGGAAGTAGTTGCCAGGAAGTAGCTGATGGAAAATAAAATTACCTTTAACAAACGTGAATTTTATTCTAAAAGCCTTTTCAAAAACAGGTTTAAAATTAAAATCAGAAAGCACCCTCTAAATATCAAGTTACAATTATTCAGAGGCAGAATAACAAATTATTATTATATATTTTTTTTACAGTAGGAGTCTTCGGGCTGAGAAGCTTCCGCTCCCTTTCAACACGGCCGTAGTCACGACCACTCACAACGACCTCTGAAAAACTACACTGGTGCAAATCTGCAACACACCAGATTACTTTAAACTAAAAATTTTAAACGACTCACACAAACACATTAACTGTGGACCCCGTAAGAGGGATGGAAATGGTACAAACACTCAGACTAAGAAATTATTTGCCACCAAAAGTGCAATTTGTTTTTAAAAGGCCTCTTACGGTGGAAGGGGGACAACTTTATAAAAAATGACTACCTAAATAAAACCCATGAAATTCAGACTTACATAACGTGTACAACATTCTCTACATTACATATATACCTCCTCGCAAGATGATAGGCAAAATAAAAACATTTTCAGGAATTCATCCTTTACACTTCAAGGAATAAAATGGTTAACACCGAATGACAGAGGCAGCTATTGACGTACGGCAGACCGACAGACAGACAAACAGACTCTAACTTCCTAACAAATGGTTCAAATGGCTCTGAGTACTATGGGACTTAACTTCTGAGGTCATCAGTCCCATAGAACTTAGAACTGCTTAAACCTAATTAACCTAAGGACATCATACACATCCATGCCCGAGGCAGGATTCGAACCTGCGACCGTAGCGGCGCGCGGTTCCAGCGCCTAGAACCGCTCGGCCACTCCGGCCGGCGCCGACGCTCAAGAAGGACAATTCATTTTGTGTCCCAGTGCGCGACCGACCGACCAACCGATCGATCCAACCGCCAATGCCCATTGCCTGAACAAACTTGAGCTGACTGGCGGACTGTCACATACTCGCACTCCAAACGACAGACAGACACTGACTGCCACACACTGACCCGGATGACCAACTGACTGACCAATTCCGAGCTCATAGCGCTCCTTAAATGCACGTGAACAGGCAACCTTTTCCCTTTTCCACCAGAGGGAGACGCCAAAGCTGCGATTGCCACACCGGCGCCACCGCCAGGAACAGAGGACGACTCCTTCACGCTATGCGCTGCGGCGCAGTCTTCAAAACAGCACATTTTACCACGGCTCAAGTCGGAATGTGCTGTCTCCAGCTACGAAGCTTAAATTTTATCATCCCTTTGTGATATTTAGAATGAATTCCGGTCCAACAAATGGGACCGTTGTCCCTGTCCTTGCTAGCCTACCAGCTGGTGCATTACAAGCAATACCTGACATCCAGGGACTCACACCAGGTTTTCCTTGCTGCTTTTCCCTAGCCGGAGAGGGGGTTCATGGCACTCTGCGACCATCTTTAATCTCGTTGTAACTGCCTATAGAGGTTTCAGAGGTGTTTGGCTGTCGGAATGAATGCATCTGCTACGATCCTTGTGGCACCTACACTCCGACAGCGAAAATTTCCGCCTGGAATACCGTGGGTAGTGTCCCGAGAGAGACTGCGCCCTCTAGTCTAGGCTTTGCCTGAGCACCTCCGTCTCTTTTCAACCCGTCAGTAAACCAGATTGTGTCTCCTGAACGGTGACATGGTTCATGCTTCCACGGATAACTATTGACAATTGTTACAATGAAAGGTTTGTTGATGTAGCTGGAAGCTGTTATATAATCAGCCAGTGTTTCCCCGACCATTTCTGTGTCTACCACATTCATTGTATCAGTGTAGGAGTCTGGATATCATAATGATATCCAGCTCTTTCCAGTTTTCAACCAGTATGCCTGTTCGCTGTTCCGTTCTAACCAAAGATGTAATGTGGGGTAATGTCCAGCATGATCTGCATACCAACAGTGGATGTGCTGCTAATTCCGCCTTTTGTGGCTGGCAGGCCAGTCTCTGCATCTCTACAAGCTCATTAGCAGTCGCCTTCTACTTTCTTTCACCATACTGTAGCCCCATAAATTATCATAAGAGTTATTACAGAGGGGTATGTCCAACACTTACTCCTGCGACATAGATCCCTGTTTTCTCCGTTGTCCCTTCTAGTGCACATGAGTGCACCTTTTGCTTGGGCCGACCCTTAGATTTTGTTTGTTACAGCATTTCAAAGCGCATTTTGCCATTTTTCCAACGGTACTTGCAAATTTTTCAAGTATTACTACTACTAAATCGTCTACGTACCCCTGGTAAAAGTAACTTCTAACATTTAACTTCTTAATGAGCTCATTCACCACTTAGTTCTACAGTAGCAGGGACAAAACACCATTTTGCGGACACTCTCTGCTGGATCACCATTTTCATGTCCATAGTGGTGGCTTCTACTTTTCGTCTATTCATAATCTTCTTGATGCATCTGTATATAGTGATATTAATGCAATACTCTTATGCAGCTTTAACCATGATCTCGAATCTTTGCCCTTCCTAACAACAGAGACAGGGGCCCCTCAGTTCTGACCACGTACTACTCCAGGTTTGACACAAGTGACTGGTGACATGCCGGTATGAAACGAGTAACTAGGTAAGGAAACCAATATCAAAACCTTTGTACGAAGTCGCCCTCGATCAGTAGAGGAGTGACTAAAGGAAAAATGAGAGTAAAAGAATATAGGCTGGAGGTGCTACTGTAACGGTCTCCTCGAGATAAAATATGTTCTTTATGCACTCCGCTTTACTTGGGTCGTGTAAAGAACAACTATCCGTCAGTCCGACATGTCAGTAAGCATTCGTACAGAACACAAGATGGGCCATATTTCTCTTAGCAAGGAGCTAATCCTTTTCCACGGATAAATAAATGTGTGAGGAATAAAACTTCCTGCCACACTCATAGCTAATTTTCCCCTGTCCCAGCTTGTCACTGGACCGATCGTTTTTCTACCGTTTGTGGCAACTATTGTTCTTGGGTCTTGTACCGTTGTGACACCAGTTTCATCTGTACTGTAGACGTGATCCGATCCGACATGTAACCGGTTGCAGAAAACATTTCTTCCAAGCTTTGAAAATATTACTTCGCATCACCACGGCTGAATCCAGTGATTCTGTTAACGCTAATGGATTCAGGTTTTCTAATGCTCATGGTTGAATTTGCCATGGTTGGATTTGCCCCCCCCCCCCCCCCCCCCACAAAAAAAGAACCAAACCAATCTTTTCCTGCCAAACGCTCATTTTGAGAAAACCTGTACCCTGTGTTGTTTTTGAGCAAGCTCGAAGTTTAGTAAAGCTGTGAGGACGGGGCGTCAGTCGTTCTTGGTTAGCTCAGATGGTAGAGCACTTGCCCGCGAAAGTTTCAATCTGCCAGGAAGTTTCATATCAGCGAACACTCCGCTGCAGAGTGAAAATCTCATTCTTGGAGGTTATTCATCGTACTTCCTGTGCAGACAAATCTAAAAAACTGTCCAATAACAACTTTATTCTATTGATAAATACTTATTCTGTTCTTAGGTGAAAGTGGAGTTACTTGGCACATGAGGTTTAGTAGCATTACTTTTCTTCGTACGTCCTTGTAGAGTACTAAATGGTATACTGAACAATCTGCTTGCTGCACTAATGGAATTACCTTCAACAGTAAAATTCAATATATTTTTAAGGGCTTCTGCGGACCAACTTGCCATATTCATTGGGCTTTGCCATATTCTTAACATCTGCAACAGGGTCAATGCGGTTAGTTAAAATAGGGCACGTTTATTTTTCTATTGAACATAAATATTTAACTACATGTGGAGGAGTGCCAGTAGCCTAATGCCATTACCACGTTGCTATGCACCGTGGCTACCCATTTTGATAAGCTTGAAAACATCACCTTTAAAAGGTAGAAATTATTGTCTAAAACAGTTGCGTAACAGAGTAAACTAAACCTTATGAAATACTGGTATTCATGGAATGTGAAGTGGTGAAGAAGTTCTGAAAGAAGTGGAACTTACAGTGGCTATAAAATTGATGAAAACTGGAAGAGAAGGACATTGAAACATTTCCCATGAACAATTGCACAACAGCTTATCAGATTAGCCGGAAATGGTGTCACTGGAAAAGTTAGTCCAGCATACTGCTGCGAAGTGCGTAGCACCAACTAGAGCTCTTCCAGATGGAAATAACAGCTACCTACCGATGCTACCTCCCTACTGGAGACATCCCGTTCTCCCCTGATGTATTATATTGATTTATAAATACATGTGTGTGAAACTAATCTGTTCGTTTCGTAACTCCGACAGCTACGACTGGAAAGTACCTGAGCAGTTTTCTAAGACCACTGAAGCAACTTCCAATTCCATTTTGGGCTGACGCAGACGGCGACAGCCTGTAGCACTGTCGGCTGCTCTTGCGGAATCCAATTAGCGACGACCTGCTCCGCGCGCTAACGCTTTGCTACCCGCGAGCCCACGCGGAGCAACGGCCTCCACGGAACAATAACGTAACGGCCGCCTTATTAGGGGCCGCATCTGCGGGCCATGCGTTGACCCCCGTGGGCGGGCGCGCGCTTGGCACGCTTCCACGGAGACGCCTCGAAGATTACTGCCTGGCGCGCATTCCGTCAAAATACCAGGCGCGTACGTCACGCGTGGCTCTGATCGCAAGCTTCCGAGGCATATCCATCAGCTCTATCGATTGCAAAGGTTTAGAAAATGAGGTTCTTTTTGTGTCACGCGGTACGTTCATAAATGTTTTTCTTAATTACGAAGGTGAGCCATTGCTCAGTGATGGATTTCACATAAAGATTTATGAAAGAAAGCATTAGTTCGTATCAAAGTTTAGGTTGTTTTAAGTAAAACAAAATTTTGCTAACGAATTGTTTGAGAATGATACACTAAAGCTAAGAAGCTATACTGATACCGGGAAAACATGAATGGTCTTGTAATTAAGAACATTTTTTGTGCTTAAATAGTGGGAATTTAGTGGTAAAGATTCTTACAGACTGACGGAAAAAATCGCAACTCCAAATTACAATAAATGCGGAGTAATGAAATTCCGGGAATACGTTTGTCTAGGTAACATGTTGTTGTTATGGTCTTCAGTCCACAGACTGGTTTGATGCAGCTCTCCGATCTACTCACTCCTGTGCAAGATTCTTCATCTCCCAGTACCTACTGCAACCTACATCCTTCTGAATCTGTTTGGTGTTTTCATCTCTTGGTCTCCATCTACGATTTTTACCCTCCACGCTGCCCTTCAACACTAAATTGGTGATCCCTTGATGCCTCAAAACATGCCCTACCAAGCGATCCCTTCTTCTAGTCAAGTTGTGCCACAAATTTATCTTCTCTCCAATTCTATTCAATACCTCCTCATTAATTATGTGATCTATGCATCTAATCTTCAGCATTCTTCTGTAGCACCACATTTCGAAAGCTTTTATTCTCTTCTGCTCTAAACTATTTATCGTCGACGTTTCACTTCCATACATGGCTACACTCCACACAAATACTTTCAGAAACGATTTCCTGACGCTCAAATCTATACTCGATGAGAACAAATTTCTCTTTTTCAGAAATACTGTCCTTGCCATTGCCAATCTGCATTTCATATCCTCTCTATTTCTACTATTATCGGTTATTTTCCTCCCCAAATAGCAAAACTCATTTACGACTTTAAGCGTCTCATTTCCTAATCTAATTCCTGCAGCATCACCCGATTTAATTCGACTATGTAACATATTCAAGCGAGTAACATTGGAAGATAACAGGTTAATGTAAGCGTGAGATAAGCCGTTGAAAATTTGAAATGCTGGTACATTAATAAACGGTTGAATGCAGGGATGAAAACGTGTACGCATTGTATTCTATAGGTGCCGAATATCAGTTTGTGGGGTGGAGTTCGATGCCTGCTGCACTTGGTAGGTCAATACAGGGTCGGTAAATGCTTTAGTGCCGCTAGAGTTGTAGTCCGATGATGTCCCATATATCCTCGATTGGAAACAGATCTGATGATCGCGCAACATGTCTACGCTCTGCAGAGCATGTTGGGTTAAAGCAGCGCAATGTAAGCCAGCGTTATCCTGTTGGAACACAGTGTCTGGAATGCTGTTCATAAATGGCAGCATGACAAATCGAATGACCAGACTGATATACAGATTTGCAGTTAGGGTTCGTAAGATAGCTAAGAGAGTGCTCCTGCTGTCATACGAAATCGCACCCCAAACCATAACTCCAGGTGTAGGTCCAGAGTGCCTTAGCACGCCGACAGGTTGATCGCGGGCCCTCAACCCACCTTCTTCTAACCAACGAACGGCCATCACTGGCACCGGGAAAAAAAACAGCTTTCATCAGAAAACACAACAGACCAACATTTTCTCCAATGAGTTTTCTCCTGACACCAACGAAGTCGCAACTGGCAATGGTTTGAGGTCGGTGGAATGCGCGCTATAGGACGTTTGGATTGGAGCTGTCCCTGAAGTAACTGATTTGTAACAGTTCTTTGTGTCTCTACGGTGCAAACTGGTGCTCAGGTTGGTGCTGCAGATGTGTGCTATGCTCCAGAGCCATACGGCGAACACGTCGGCCTTCCCTCTCGGTAGCGCCACGTGGCCGTCCGGAGCCTGGTCTTCTTGTGACCGTACGTTCTTGTTGTCCACAACTGCCAGCTAGCATGTGCAGTAGCTACATTCATGCTAAGTGTTTCTGCAGTATCGCAGAAGGAATATCCATCTTCTCATAGTCCTGTTAACGACCTCGTTCAAACTCAGTGAGTGTTGATAATGGTGTCTTTGTCGCGTCAAAGATATTCGAGACGCCCTGCTAAACCCGCAGGACAGGACAAGTAGTAGGAATTGTGGAAGGGGGCCAGAATAAGCGGCTGTAAGTTACACTCCAAACACTTTATTAAGTTGACCGAACATTACAGCTTCTAAGCTTGACAATCGACAGAAAACGTCTTTAATTCTAAAACGGCTGAAGCCCCATGAATTAAATACAACCGCTGTAAATACATTTTTTTTGGAGACAGGATGCTCTAGGCTTTGCCTTAAATAGTATTTAAGGCCAAGCGATGTAATACTTAACTAGTCAGATAGATTAAGCTTTTTAAAAGCGGCTGAAGGCCGATGGATAAATTAAAAAAAAAACATAACCACAATAACGTTTCATTAGGCAGAAGGCCAAAGCTTTATGGCCGATAAGAAACCTTACTCCAAAACGGCTGAAGGCTTTTGTTAAAAAAAAAAAAAACTTCCACCAATTTTCCAAGGCAGAAGCCCCAAAGATTTTAACCTCTGAAAGTATTTAAGCCCAAGACTTGAAGGTTCATCATTTTACGAGCACTACAACTACTATAAATTTTCCACAGGCAGAAAGCCTACAGCTTTATCTTCCAAAAGGTAATGCTTAATAAATAAGATCCTTAAAACTTAAATCAGCTGAAGGCCGATGCTTAAAAACAATACAATAAATTTTCAATTGGCAGAAGGCCCAAGCTTTATTTTCAGACAATGTAAGACTTGCCCAATTTAGAAAAACGTACTTCTAAAACTGCTGAAAGCCTTTGATTTTAAAAATTACTTTTACAAGCATACAAATTCCAACCATCGGCTATGAGCCATTAAAAATATAGAGTTAAACGCCAACAAGAAAGGCAGTATAGGCAACGGCGCTCAGAAGTTTCCAGGGGGCTCGATCTGCCCTTGAAATCGTAGCATTCGCTTTGGTGAGACAAGAAGTCGGCCCAACTATACTTGATCCGGCTGCAACACAACCAAGAGGCAGTCAGGGACCCACCGACAAGACGACTTGCTAACCACCGACCAGTATACGAGAATTCCAAAGCCATAACGTTACAGACATAGCCGCGCACACCAAAAATACATTAATCTGTCAAAAACTATTCACCATGTTGGACAGCAACAGCAGGTGAGGAAAGGACACTGACTGAACTTACGTCAGCGACCAGGGCAGGTAACCGGAATACTAATGGCCACAGGGCAGAAAATTCCGCAGGTGCACTTCAATTTCAAACTGACAAATGTAGTTAAATCCACCACACGGCAGCTAAATCTTCACCAACTCGAACACTAGCTGTCGATTCCAGGAATACCGCCAACAGCGAACCACCAACCAAGGGGACAACGTGAACAGACTTTCATGTCCTGAGTCGGAACAGCGCCCACACACTGCGTAGAGACCGCCAGCGGGCCTGGCCCACTGCACCATGCAGAGATTTCCTGGCTGATCCACACCAACTCACTTCCAGACACACGACGGCAGAAATACTGGCTCGGACCCAACCATGCAGAGGAAACATGCCCACTGGCTAAGCGATATCCCTGCACCAGGAAAGGACCGACCCAAGTTCCGCAAGATGGTAATTGAAGGGGCCCAAAAGCGCTCAGAGAACCAGTTACAGGTCGACCGATTAGACGACCGACCTCTCAGAGCCAGTACGCCGACAACATTCAAAATAACTTGACAATCAAAATCACACAAACTACACACAGTTTCACGAACACTTGCATGAAGACTTGGACGACACTCAGCAGTGGCTGTGCAATCACGAAGACAAATCGGGAGTCTATACACACACACACACACACACACACACACACACACACACACAGCCAACCCACAAACGATCGGCGAGCCAACTCATGTCGTCCAGTAGTAGATCCACGAAGACTGTCCCTTGCTCAAGTGATGCGTGGCGGCAACGGTCAGGCGAGCCATGGACAACCAGGCCTCACTGCTACTCCAACCTGACAGAACTATTGCCGTGTTCCAACTCCACGACTAGCAGGTCCGAACTGCCCTCCTGGCGTGTTTCAACTGACTCCACGACAAACGACAACCGAGAAGTAATAGCAGTGCAGCAAATATAACACGTGAGGGCTATATCAATAGGCGCTGCTGCTGCCGCTGATGGACAGACAAAGCAGCAACTCAGTGACAACAGGAATTGAAACTAACATAACAAGGTGGCAACACGAGAAAGCTAATGTAAAATAAGAGATGGCACTAGCGTGAACCACGCACGGCTCAGTATTCTTGACTATCGTCAACTCACCACGCCGAGTCTCAAAGTTAACTAATGTGCACAACCGTTACAGCGTGTACTTAAAGCAAACTTGGTTTGTATTGCCGTAGCTGTGCTACTAACGCCACTTTTATGAGGCTGGAGCGAAATTTGGTTAGATAACTTTTGGTTGTAGAAACACCAAATTTTGTGACGCATGAACCTGTCTTGATGTTGCGGTTTTTTTTCTGTCACTCTACATCTGTCTAAAAAAGTATGTATGGGAATGTATTGAACGTAAATTTCAGTGCCTTTATTCTATTCACTACGTTAACGCTTTTAATTTTTTATATTTAAACTACAGTACCTAAATCTACATCCATACTCTACAAACCACTGCAAAGTCCAAGGCAGGGGTTACTCCGTTAGGGCATTTTTCCATTCCATTCACGTGTGGAGCAAGGAAAGAATAACTATTTAAATGGCTCTTTGCGCGTGGTAATTAATCTAAACTTTCCGTACGATTCCTACGGGAGCGATACGTGAGTGAGGACGAGCAGGGATATTGAACTTTCACGGAAAGGTGCAGCACACATGGTCACAGGTTTTCTTGACGGATGGGAGAGTCATGGAGGTGCTGAAAAAACTGAATTTCAAACTCATGAAGATAGAAGTAAGTTATCTTGCGAAGGTTTACTTACAAAGTTTCTAGAACCAGCTTTAAATGATGACTCTAGCAATATACCACAAGAAACTACCTACGGCTCCGGAGGTATCATGAGGACAAGATTGGATTAACTGCAACAGGCAGAGAGGCATTTAATTATGCTTCTAACACTCCATATGTGAATGGAAACTTATATACAGGGATGAACCCTTTACCATCCACTTCAGTGATTTTATGAGTATAGAAGTAGATGTAGATATCGTAAATTATGTAAAAATAAGTTTCTGTGTAACAGTTTTTTCACTGATGAACTACGGTACGAAGAAATGTTTCGACCTCTGCCTTAACAAGAATAAAAAGTAAAGACAAACAACGTAACAGGTGTACGTAATAAACATTTTTCGTCTGATTGTTTCGACACTGAAGCTACTGGTTTGTACAATTTTTTGGCTCCTCAGCGTATTTACTACTTAAGCGAAAAAAAAAAAAAACAAGAGAAAAGAAATCCACCTTATCTGAGAAATACGCAAGAAGTGCAGTGAAGTACTATACCATAAGCCACACTTTTATCGAAGTGATAGTAAAGCAAATAATTACTCATACATTTAATTCGCTTAGACGTATAGTTAATTCAGTCTAAAGTAAATTAACTGAAGCTTTGGTTAGTTTGTAAAAAAAATCTGCGAGAAGCACCAGAATCAACTGTTATTCGACATAATTAATAATCAGAATAGCAAAGCAACAATCTTCTGCTGCAGTTTGTGATCTACATAATTGTACGTGTAAATATTACAACTGTGACGCATTACAACAGTTTTCTCAATAACGTTTTTTTTCTATTAAGATTTTGTATTTCTTATGTTAATATTGTTTCAGTATCTGTACTGGATTCAGTGATGAATATAAAATGTATTTTTTAACTGGTTAATGGATAAAACTGAATGCCATTTCTGATAGCAATATAAACAGCAAATTTTTGCATGTTATTTTAAGGAAGCGTCTGAAATGGAGGTACTTGCACTTTTGATCTCAGACGTATCATATTTGCACGATAAGTGGGACAGTTCATCTCTGATGTCGAACAAGTAGCTAGCGAAACGAGAATTCAGAGTTACGCACGTGTGACAGAACAGGTGGCGAGCGGCACATGTTTCGGAATGTTAAGACCTCAAATTGCCAAACAAATAGATTTTATTCCGAAGCTTTAGAATAACCACTGAAGGATATCCATAGTATACTAGCTAGTATCCAGAGTCATAGCTGCTTGCAGCACACACACAGCAGTTATACATATTACTTGGAACTGTGATGACTGATCTCCCTGGATCTCAGTACCTGTCACATCCACATTTAGCAAATGCTATTTGGCGGATGGATCCCTTAGTGTACGCATTGAAGGTGGTCGTCCCAATGACATACAGTTGAGTTAGTATTCAGGGGTTTCGGAACAGGGAAATACTTGACTTTTTGAAGGTGACCTTCAAGTCATTTGCGAACGATGGTGGCCGCGTGTTGAGAGGCACCCATTATCTCGCTCAAACATTAAATTCTTCTTTGGGAATAGATTTGCTAATGAACAGTTTATGATCTCTTTCGAAGTACCTTAATGTTTTTATAGACTTCCAAAAAATCACTCTAGATCGTAATCTGGGTGTCATTGTGTGGTATCCTCGACTTTTTCTGAATACCATATGACCATATGGAACAGGGTTCGATGTCTGTGGTGGTCAACACCAGGCAGGTTGCTCGATAAGCACGTCTGTTGACATTCACGCGCTCTAGAAGTCGAAGTTCGCGTCAGACATTAATAACACGTAGTTTTTAGTGCTATTATTCACAATCGCATATACAGTCCAGTCAGGATCTACTTTCGTTAGACACACGTGCGAACGGAACTTCTATATCATTTCAGAAATACTTCCACCTTTCACACAAAAAAATTATGATTAGCTGCTTTCGAGAGAAGCATTCGGAATACCAGTCACCATATTCGGAATCGAGTAGGGACAAGGATGTAATTTCATTTGTGTCTGAAGCGCTACGCACTAGCAACGTCCCCTTGGATGTTTGGGACGCAAGAGCCGGCGATTTTCATCCAGCGGAATTTGACCTTGTCTGTGACCTTGGGATTGATGATAGAATTTTTCCTCAATCCTCACAGAGAGATCACAAATACTTTTCCTAGTGTCAATAACTTAAATCTTACAGGCTTCAGATTTTCTAATGTGTTTCCCCATTCAAGTTGAAAATAAACCTGCGAGTAGACCCCTCAGGAAGCAGCACTTTGCAGAGGATTATTACCAATGGGAGGAGGGGAGGGGCTGTTAGAATGTCTGTATTCTGCTCCTGAGGTTGACTGGTTGCTGGTTGACAGGCAGGAATGTTTAAAAGATTTCGACAGTTTGTGATAGCTTGCAAATTCTGGAAGTCGGGTGTCAGCCATCCCGGGTGTAGGAAGTAAGTCGCGGATCCTGTGAAGCGTAGGTAATGTTTAGTAGTATGGCACTTTTCAAGCCTGCAGTTAGAGTTTCAAATTCATAGATAGATTTCTGTGATAAGGAAGACCTATAAAAATTCGTACATGTATTCCAATGTGTGGGTGTGAAATTTCGATTACTAATTCCTAGTCTTATTTTACGTAATGAAACGAAACACTTGTAGCTGTCATTTTGATGTTGTTTTATTATATTGCAACCAGTTTCGTTGACTCAGTTCATCATGTTCAGGCCGTAATTGACGCTGAGGGGGTGAACTCCGAACGTTTACACGATCCCATTAGTGGCCAACATCTATGAAAAACTGGAACAGCAATGTTGTGTCTCATGGTTGCAGACACGACATCGATGTGAAAACCTCACATATAGAGCACTTTCCATTTCCGCAGTATTTGCGGTGCATGTTATAGGTGATTCCACCCTGTACGCTTTCCTTACTGCGTTACGTTCCGGCAACGCCATCGTGAAACATTCGGTGGGCACTGCTCACCATGTTTTGGCTCACTCACTGGTTGCCAAAAACAAGTTACATGTGCCTGCGACAAATGCAATAGCAGATGTGAAAAAAAAAGCGAAATCGTCAGCCGTCAAGAACTTTGTAACGATTCGTGACTTAAAGACTGAAGCAGCACTTCATCTCCATCTACATCTACATGACTACTCCGCAATTCACATTCAAGTGATTGGCGAACCACAATCATACTGTCTCTCTACCATTCCACACCCGAACAGCGCGCGGGAAAAACGAACACCTAAACCTTTCTGTTAGAGCTCTGATTTCGCTTATTTTATTTTCATGATCATTCCTACCTATGTAGGTTGGGCTCAACAAAATATTTTCGCATTCGGAAGAGAAAGTTGGTGACTGAAATTTCGTAAATAGATCTCGCCGCGACGAAAAACGTCTTTGCTTTAATGACTTCCATCCCAACTCGCGTATCATATCTGCCACACTCTCTCCCCTGTTACGTGATAACACAAAACGAGCTGGCCTTTTTTTGCACCCTTTCGATGTCCTCCATCAATCCTACCTGGTAAGGATCCCACACCGCGCAGCAATATTCTAACAGAGGACGAACGAGTGTAGTGTAAGCTGTCTATTTAGTGGACTTGTTGCATCTTCTAAGTGTCCTGCCAATGAAACGCAACCTTTGGTTCGCCTTCCCCACAGTATTATCTATGTGGTCTTTCCATCTGAAGTTGTTCGTAATTTTAACACCTAGGTACTTAGTTGAATTGACAGCCTTGAGAATTGTACTATTTATCGAGTAATCGAATTCCAACGGATTTCTTTTGGAACTCATGTGGACCACCTCAAACTTTTCGCTATTTGGGGTCAATTGTCACCTGCCACACCATACAGAAATCTTTTCTAAATCGCTTTGCAACTGATACTGGTCTTCTGATGACCTTACTAGACGGTAAATTACAGCATCACCTGCGAACAACCTAAGAGAACTGCTTAGATTGTCACCCAGGTCATTTATATAGATCCGGAACAGTAGAGGTCCCAGGACGCTTCCCTGGGGAACACCTGATATCACTTCAGTTTTACTCGATGATTTGCCGTCTATTACTACGAACTGCGACCTTCCTGACAGGAAATCACGAATCCAGTCGCACAACTGAGACGATACCCCATAGCTCCGCAGCTTGATTAGAAGTCGCTTGTGAGGAACGGTGTCAAAAGCTTTCCGGAAATCTAGAAAGACGGACTCAACTTGAGATCCCCTGTCGATAGCGGCCATTAATTTGTGCGAATAAAGAGCTACCTGCGTTGCACAAGAACGATGTTTCCTGAAACCATGCTGATAACGTATCAATAGATCGTTCCCTTCGAGGTGATTTATAATCGTAAAATAAAGAACAAACCGCCTTCGCGGACGAAACACTGCTAAACAATGTGATTTATAATGTTTGAATACAGTATATGCTCCAAAACCCTACTGCAAACCGACGTCAATTATATATGTCTGTATTTCGATGGATTACTCTTACTACCCTTCTTAAACACTGGAGTGACCTGCGCAATTTTCCAATCTGTAGGTACAGATCTATCGGTGAGCGAGCGGTTGTATATGATTGCTAAGTAGGGAGCTATTGTATCAGGGTAATCTGAAAGGAACCCAATCGGTATACAATCTGGACCTGAAGACTTGCCCGCGTCAAGCGATTTGAGTTGCTTCGTAACTCCTAAGGTATCTACTTCTAAGAAACTCATGCTAGCAGCTGTTCGTGTTTCAAATTCTGGAATATTCCATTCCTCTTCCCTGGTGAAGGAATTTCGGAAAACTGCGTTCAACAACTCCGCTTGAGCAATTGATGATCTTTCTAACGTTTGCGGACTATTTCAACCAAAATATTTGTGTTCCGTGTTTAAGTTTTTGGGTGCATGTTTCTGAGGCAGGGCTTGCACCATTCCGGAATTTGCTTGGGCAGGTATCTTAAAGCGCCTGAGAAACTGTCAGGTTGTTACATCTACTCGAACATAAATCCTGAATACACTTCACATATTCGATTCGGTTTTAGCTTGCTTCGTCTCGTAAGCTAACTCACAGTTTTGCACTACACCGACACTTCCGCAATGGCAACTATCAGTCACCATTAGACCGATTTTTTCAGCTCACACACGTGACGTATCTTGCTGTAGACGTGTGATAATTATGCGACGACGTCTCAGCCGCGCGGGATTAGCCGAGCGGTCTGAGGCATTGCAGTCGTGGTCTGTGCGGCTGGTCCGGGCGGAGGTTCGAGTCCTCCGTCGGGCATGGGTGTGTGTGTTTGTCCTTAGGATAATTTAGGTTAAGTATTGTGTAAACTTAGCAGTTAGGTCCCATAAGAATGCCGACACATTTGAACATTTTGACATCTCAGTTTACCTCTTAACGGCCAGCGCATAAGCACAACGGGTCTGTCTCTCTCAGAGAGGCGTGCTGATGCGCTTAGCTGCGGCTTTCATACCTATTCAGTCGCCTCATTACTACTCAGCACCGACGTTACCGCCCAGGATTCATTCTTACCGAATATCAAGTTTCGAAATTGTTCATCCAGTCAAAGCGTCAATCATCTGTGTAACAGGACAGGATCAGCAATGGAATATAAGAAACATTTTCTACACTGAAGAAGAAGAAGAAACTGGTATAGGCATGCGTATTCAAATGCAGAGATATGTAAACGGTCAGAATACGGCGCGGCTGTCGGCAACGCCTATACAAGGCAACAAGTGTCCGGTGCAGTTGTTACATCGGTTACTGCTGCTACAATGGCAGGTTATCAAGATTTAAGTGAATTTGAACGTGGTGTTATAGTCGGCGCACGAGCGATAGGATACATTATCTCCAGGGTAGCGATGAAGTGGAGATTTTCCCGTACGATCATTTCACGAGTGTACCGTGAATATCAGGAATCCGATAAAACATCAAATCCCCGACATTGCTGCGGCCGGAAAGATATCCCGCAAGAACGAGACTAACGACGACTGAAGAGAACCGTTCAACGTTACGAAGTGCAAAACATTCAACGAAACATCATCAACATAGGCTTTCAAAGCCGAAGTTCCACTCGTGTATCCTTGCTGACTGCACGAAACACAGCTTTATGCCTCGTCCGGGCTCGTTAACACCGACAGTGGACTGTTGGCGGCTGGAAATACGTTGCCCGGTGGGACAAGTCTCGTTTCAAATTGTATCGAGCTGATGGACGTGTACGGCTATGGAGACAAACTCATGAATCCATAGTTCATGCATTTTAGAAGGGAACTGTTCAAGGTGGTAGAGGCCTTTTAAAGGTATGGGGCGTGTGCAGTTGGAGTGATATGGGACCCCTTATACGTCTAGACACGACTCTGATGGGTGACACGTACGTAACCATCCTGCCTCAAACACAACATCCATTCATGTCCATGAACATTCCGACGGACTTGGGCAATTCCAACAGGACAATGTGACACTCCACTCGTTTAGAATTTCCACGGAGTGGCTCCAGGAACAATCTTTCGCCCACCAAACTCCCCAGATATGAACATTATTGAGCATATCTGGAATGCCTTGCGAAGTGCTGTTCAGAAGAGATCTCCACCCCCTCGCACTCTCACGCATTTATGGACAGCCCTGCACGATTCATGTTGTCAGTTCCCTCCAGTATTACTGCAGACAGTGGTCGAGTCCACGCCACGTCGCGCTGCATCACTTCTGCGTGCTCGCGGGGGCCCTACACGATATTAGGCAGGTGTACCAGTTTTTTTAGCTCCTCAGTGTATATCATTTCTATTCTATTTGTGCCTAGACTTAAGTAACATGTTGGTTGTAATTTTAAATAAAAAGTATACCGTCTTGTCACATACCTTGTTTCAAGTTACGAGTTATGGTGGACTGACGTTTGACACTTCGATACTTAACGGCATTTCAAATGGACATTCACTGTTGCTATAGGTAAAGCCCCTTTTTGCGTGTCAGAGGACTTCATGCCTTCTCAGAGAACTCATACAACCGGCGGGACCGCATCCAGAAACTCTCTCTTAAATTATATTGTCATGTCGTATCCACAATCAAGTCCAGATCCGAAAGCAGAGTCGTCAGTGACGCACAACACTCAGCACTGAATGCGAATCTGTTACAGACACCAACGTACAGGTAGGAGATAACTGTCTCGGAGATGGAGAGTGCTTCTACTGAATATTGCAGGATACGCATGAGCTACGACCCTGTGAAATTTTTGGGAACCTTCTAGATGTGATAAATACTAAAAAACAAATATTCGCGTGTGATCGGATATGAACTGGTGACCTCCGACACGCTAGGTAGCGTCGCTAACGACTTTTTCACACTGTATGTAGCAGAGTTTGTTCCTGTGTTATAAACCATTATTTATTTCAGATTAATCAATACTGATTTTATTTTAAACTAGTTATTTATTATAGTCACAACGAACGGCCAAACCGACACACTTCAGCAGCTATTCAAAGCTCTCTAGATCACACACAGAGAAAGCTCTTGCAACCAGATAATGGTTTCTGAACATACATAAACTCTGTTTTAGTATTCGAGCAATTAGAGTTCATAGTAGTTCGAATGGTTTTTAATGTTGACCTTGGTTTGTTTATGTAAGCTCCTCAAAAATTTTGTCACCTTGTAAAAGGACGCGATACCGAGTTTTTAGATTTCATAAGTTATTGACCATGTGCATTTATTGTTTAACATGTTAGTTCATATTTAAAATGTAATGTGTTTGGTTAAAAACATTTAACAAAAATTTTGTATTCTCTACGACGTACTTCCTCCTGCCCTCTCCCACCCTCCTCCCTCCTCGTCAACATCCCTTTTTCAGTATTTTAATATTTAGATAGACAAACACCAAGACTAGTTTATGTCTGACACTGTAACTAAGCTGTATATCCCAAAACATTGCGTATATGTAACGATTCAGTACAATGCCTCGGAGCTTCCAGTACATTTGACACTCTTTGTTGCATTTGGTTAGGTACACTTTATCGGTAAAATAACGTGAACGGTGGTAATAATGCGATGGTTGTGTTTGACTCTGCGTGTTCAGACGCTGCATGTTCGTTGCGGACTAGGCATCACTGCAGGTTGTAGTATGTAGTATGTAGTCCACACTTCATATTTGTATCCAGAGGCCAAGGTCGATGTGCAATGATAAATGTAAAATAGCTCCAAAGAGGGTAGATTATGGGAATCCGATTAACTGGATCATCAGTAACCAGGGCAGCCAACTTATTGAATGTTTCAAGAGCAACTGTTTCAACAGTCATGACAGCCTACACAAAAGATGGAAAGACGTCATCTTGTAAACATAATAATGGGCGCAAATCAAAACTAAATGACAGAGATTATCGTACACTAACAGGAATTGTGTCAGAACAACACAAAACTACGGCGTCTAAAGCGACTGCAGAGCCCAATAGCCCATCTTCGAGACCCCGTATCTATCGACGCTGTCCGCCGAGAATTCCATAAAGCGAATATTCATGGACGAGCTGCTATATCGAAACCATTAGTGACAACAAGCAATGAAAAGAAGCGTAAAGCATGTCAAGAGCATAACTCCTGGACGGTTGATCAGCGGAAACACGTCATGTGGCCCGGCGAGTCAACGTCTTCGTTATTTCCAACATCAGGCCGGGTTTAAGTCCGGAGACTGCCAAAGGAAGCCAACAATGCTGATTTCTTGATTCCAGTGGTTAAGCATGGGGGTGGAAGAGTGGTGCAGTGGGCAGCCATATCACGGTATTCTGCTGGTCCCATCATTGCTATCAAAAGCGGTGTTACAGCCAACGATTATGTGAACATTTTAGGTGATCAGGTGCACCCCATGATTCAAATGATGTTCCTCAACAAAGATGCAACATTTCAGGACTATAATGCACCAATTCACACAACCAGGACAGTACAATCGTGGTATGAGGAGCACGCAACTGAAGAAGAGTCCAGAAGAGTCCCCATACTTGAACATTGCCAGGCCCTTGTGGGCGCTATTGGAGCGCAGACTCCGGAACAGATTTCCACCTCCCTCGACACTACAGAAGTTGGAAAAGGTTCTGATCGAAGAGTGGCGTAAAATTCCACTGGAGACTATACAATCATTATACGCGAGTGTTCCAAAAACAATGGCAGCTGTATCACAGGTAAAAGGGGGTCCAGCCCCTTATTAATAGCCGGCCGCTGTGGCCGTGCGGTTCTAGGCGCTTCAGTCTGGAACCGCGTGACCGCTACGGTCGCAGGTTCGAATCCTGCCTCGGGCATGGATGTGTGTGATGTCCTTAGGTTAGTTAGGTTTAAGTAGTTCTAAGTTCTAGGGGACTGATGACCATAGATGTTAAGTCCCATAGTGCTCAGAGCCATTTCAATCATTTGAATCTTATTAATAAACCATTAGCAAGAAGTACAGATGTTTACGTTATATTGCCTATCCCCTGTTTTAAGACGGCTCAAAGCGACAGAAACTGGCAATCAGCCGCATTACGTTGCAACTGTGATTGCAATAAATAACCACTTATTGTTTGCTTTGTTTCCTTAAATATTTTCACTGCAGCCAGTTTTTAGATGTCTTCTTTCAGATTTTTGTTTATTAGTGTATTGAAACAGCTGTAGTTATAAATGGTTTCATCGATTTTGGCTTACTGGGTGAAGGCTCCACGTACCTACAACAACTATACTAATAACAAAACTCTAAAATCGTCGTGCCTGTCTGTCTGTCTGAACACGCTAATCACTGCAACTACTCGACGAATTTTCATGGGGCTTTCACAGGTAAGTCGAGCATAGCTCGTGGCGGCGTGTACGTTTCATTTTATCAAAAGCAGATCACATATTGAAAAGACATCGTGATTTATAGTTTTATCTAAAATCGTATGCTCAGCTTAGTAGTTTCGATGTTTAACAGTGAGAGCGCACTCCAACAAAGAACCAATAAATGGAGCCGTTAGTTTCGTAATGCACCAAAGAACTAATAGATGGCAATGTTGGTTTTTGAAACACAGTGACAGATGTGTTTGTGGAAGTTTATGTCAGTGACAGAATTAAACGCTGCAATATTATTACAACAACAAACTAACAGCGAATGTCCTTGGTTAGATGTTAGAATTTACTGATTTCGCTTTGGGTACTAAACATTTAACGACACAGTCTTGCTTCTTTCGATAAGTTTTACTTATACTCTCCGGTAGGAAAGACAAATTTATTAAGTTTTTTTTGTTATTTGCCTGCCTCATAACAATTTGATTTCGTTTTGTTTCCCAACAAAAATGACAAAAAACGGTAGAATCTTTCCGGATACATCAGAACGTCTAAACGACTGACAACAAAGCGATCTCAAAAATCCAATGAAGATCGTGAGACGAGACCTGCTGCACCTCGAGAACATCAGGTTTCAACTGACTCTTCGAAAACTCCTTCCGAGAGCAAGGCGCTATGTAACTTTGATCGAGAGCATCATGCGTTATCTGATCCTCAGGGCCTTTCACTCAAAGACGCTTAAAGCTACTTCTCTCCAAAGTAACGTCACAGAAGCATCAATTTCGATGGGACGTGACTCAGGCAATCGACATTTTATAGGCCGAATCCCGCTTATTCCTAACAATTTAACATTTCGCTTTAACACGTACAGTTCCCGGTGAGCTTATGCTATGCCATGACCATGAACGAAGCACACGGCCAGACACTGCATGTTGCAGGCATGGACCTTCGTGTCAGTTACTTTTCGCATGTCCAGCTGTACGGGGTTTTCTCCCGTATCAGTGATGCAAACAACCTATTCGTTCATGTCCCCGATGATACTACTTCAAACGTTGTGTGTAAAGAAGCATTATCAGTCAAAATAAATTCCACGCTTACAGATTCTCGGGCACAGCTATTAACAAATGCCCGGGCAACGAAGGAATTCTCAACTGGTGAAAATGGAAATAAACTGAGGTGACAAAAGTCATGGAATAGCGATACGCACGTATACAGATGGCTGTAGTATCACGTACACAAGGTATAAGAGAGCACCGCATTGGCGGAGTTGTCGTTTGTACTCACGCGAAAAAATTTCCGACTTGATTATGGCCGCGAGATGGGAATTATGACACTGAACACGTAATGGTAATTGAAGCTGGACGCATGGGACTTTCCATTTCGGAAATCGTTAGAGAAGTCAATATTCCGAGATCCGCAGCGTGAAGAGTGTGCCGAGAATACCAAATTTTAGGTATTTCCTCTCACCACGGATAACGCGTTTGCCGACGACTTTCAATTAACGACCGAGAGCAACGGCGTTTGCCTATAGTTGTTAATGCTAACAGACAAACAACATTGAGAAAATAACCGCAGAAATCAATGTGGGAGACGTACGAAGAACGTATCAGAGAGGACAGTGCGACGAAATTTCACGTTAGTGGATTATGGCAGCAGACGACCGACGCGAGCTCCTTTGCTAACAGCATGACATCGCCCGCAGCGTCGTTCCTGGGCTCGTGACCATGTTGGTTGAACCCTAGGCGGCTCGAAAACCGTCACCTGGTCAGATGAGTCTCGATTTCAGTTGGTAAGAGCTGATGGCACGGTTCGAGTGAGGTGCTGACAGTATTAAGCCATGTGCTCAAGTTGCCAACAAGGCACTGTGCAAGCTGGTTGTGGCTACATAATGATGTGGACTGCTTTTACGTGGAATGGACTGTATCCTCTCATCCAACTGAACCGATTATTGACTGAAAATGGTAATGTTCTGTTACTTGCAGACGATTTGCAGTTATTCATTGACTTCATGTTTCCGAACACCGTCACAATTTTTGTGGAAGACAAAGCGCCATGTAACTGGGCGACAGTTGTTCACTCTTAGTTTAAGGAACATTCTGGACAATTACAGGGAAATGATTTGACCGCCCAGAGCGCCCGTCATGAATCCCATCGAATACTTATGGGACATAACCGAGAGGTCAGGTCGAGTACAAAATCCCGCACCGGCAACACTTCCGGAACTCTGGACTGCTGCAGAGGCAGCATGGGTCAGTATCTCCGCAGGGGACTTCCACGCCCCGTCCAACTGCCGCACTATTCCGGGAAAAAGCGGGTCCGACACGATACTGGGAAGCATTTCATGACCTTTATAACTTCAGTGTAGTAATCTAAAAGTGTAAGCAGTTCGTATCCCCTTTGCCGGGACGACCGCGGGGAGCATGAGGGCAACATGCAGGCCCTGGCAACGTCCGCAGAAAGCGGCGACACGGTTTGTCTCCTTCAGCGCCCCTCTTCTTGCCGCTGTGGACGCTCCGTTGGCTGCGAGGACACCGTGAAACCGAGGACTCTGCATTGTTCACGTCTGAGCAACTCCAGACTTCTTTCTCTGCGCTATTCAGGGTGAAAATATGGCTCTACGCGCAGTAAAAGCAAACGGCACTATCGGTTTTCACGAAACGATCGGTTCACTAACCCGTTTTCTTCCATTAATTTGTAGAACGAAGGTGACGAAGTATTTTCACGAAACATTCTGGACTCGTTGTCCATTATTTTGCTCAATCACAGCGGCAGTCGATGCGTGACCATCACGACAGATTTAGGAGGACAAAGTGAGGTCAGGAATGTTAATGCATAACCTCTGACCAGAGGGCGGTGGTTTCTTTGCCACCGGATTTGCCCTCTATTTTGCAAGACGACGCAACGACTGTGATTAAGGTCTTACGGTTTTGTGTCCTGTCCAATCTGTTGCCTCGGATTTTAGGGAGAGGGTTTTAATGTGCTGCTGGGTGACTGGCTCACCCAGGTTTTAGGTAAGAGGTCCGCCAGTCACGATTACCTCCTTGTTTCCCTTCGGTATCTGTTCTCTTTTCCTTGTGTTTCCTTTCCTTTTTTAGTGTGTTTCTTCTCCTCTTGTTTTGCCTCTGTATGTGATCATTTGGAAATGTGTCAGGCCTGTGTCTTTTAGCCGTTCTCCTTGTTTGGTGTCCGTCTTCGTCCCTTCACCGCATGTGTTCCTGTTTCTATGCGTTTGGGCGCTGATGACCACGCTGTTTAGCGCCCGTAAACCTCAAACACACACACACACACACACACACACACACACACACACACACACACACAAAGTGAGGTAAATTGCTTCTTCATCCCGAAATTTAAAACGTATGGTGCAAAGAGTTGCACAACAATTACCGTATATGACTGATAACTGTACGTAACAGTAAATGAATCCTAGTGTTTACCATACAAAATGTCCTCGACATCAGAGAGGGGCAATAGAAACAGATATGTAAGAAGTTGAACTGGCGCCAAATCCTGAACTTGCCCGTAATATCTGGAACCATATTAAATTGAGATAGGCAAACGGAAATTCCCTTAAAATTTAGCACAGCATTAAATGATATTAATTTTTGTTTAATTTCCTCATACATCTTCATGTAACTTTGTTTATCGAAATTTCATTTCTGTAAGCGTTCATATAATTTTTGTTAAGGTTGAATGAAATGTGAACTGTTATTTGTTCTACTAATTTTTGCTTATTTCTAACTAGTTTTCCGCTTGTGGGTCCATCTTCAGGAAACAATTGACTGGCGTCCGCAAGGGACACTAGTTCTTAGGTATTCGAACAATACAAACAATTATAATTTTTCACTTATAAGCAAAGATACAATCCATTTGCTTAGAACGTTATGCACCGACTTGATTTTTAGCGTTGTACATTACCTTTGCTATACAACATTTTGTGCAAGTAGATTGATCTTCGCTTATAGTGTTTGGTTACCTAATAAATACTGTCCTCTGTGGACGCTACTCTAGCTCATTAAGCCGGAAACCAGTCAGAAATAAACAAAAATCACAAGAACAAATAACAGTTATTCAACCTTAAATATGGAGTTGCTCTACCAAGAAGTAACGGAAGAATCCATAAATAAACTTAATATAATTTCCAGTCTTCGTATTTCCGGATATGTTTCGCCACTTTTGTTTTTTTACACACCTTTGTTACTGAAACTCAACTTTACTGTATTAGGTATAGATGTATTACCTAAAGTGACGTATGAAAATTTATGTTGGACTAGGACTCCAGTTCTGATTTGCCGCTTAATACAAGCGTTTGCATTACCACTTAGGCTATTCCAGCACGCTCCTCGGTGTCACCCGCACTTTCGCATGTCACACAATCATCTATTTTTTCTCAGAGACGTGCTCGAATAACGTAAGTGGTAAGGCGAACGCTGCGATAAACGGGAAATCTAGGTTCGAGTCATGGTGCACCACAAATTTTCATATGTTGCTTTAGGTAGTTCAACTATACCTGCTGCAATTAAGTTGAATTTCAGGAACAAATTGCAATATTTAAAACTGTAGTTTGTCATCAAATGTAGATATTTGATTTGTGATGTTTTTCCGATTTAATTCACAGATAATCTCTTTTTTGGTGTCCAGCTGGCTTAAAAATTTCATTGCATGCACGACATTGTCTTCATACCATGGAAAAAAGTTAAATCATTTCCCTGCCTCGACATTCTATAACGTGTCTGCTATATATTTTATTCGAAAAATGTGTATTACAATTAGTGCTGATTCACACTTCTCCTTAGGCATATACTAGTACACATGAATATATTTGGGTAAACAACTAGAGAGAAGGAAGCGCTCGTTTTGAAGCTACGTAGCCACCAACTTTGCAGATTAAATTATAGGTATTCATCTACACTGCTTACCTCAACAGCTGTTATAAACGCCCAAACAAGTTCCAGCACCTTTGCGCCATCACCAATGGGTACTTTTCTTCTGTTCTGTGAAATACAAGCATGTTTTGGGTACTAATTAATCTTACGAAATTTAGACCCAAAACGGTTTGCTTGTTTACTTTGTTGTTAATTAAATTATTTTATACATTTATGTATTCTGTACGACTCTCTTTACCTTGTTGTTGTTGCTGTTGTTGTCGTCTTCAGTCCTGAGACTGGTTTGAAGGAGCTCTCCATGCTACTCTACCCTGTGGAAGCTTCTTCATCTCCCAGTACCTACTGCAACCCACATCCTTCTGAATCTGCTTAGTGTATTCATTTCTTGGTCTCCCTCTACGATATTTACCCTCCACGCTGCCCTCCAATACTAAATTGGTGATCCCTTGATGCCTCAGAACATGTCCTAACAACCGATCCCTTCTTCTGGTCAAGTTGTGCCAGAAACTTATCTTCTCCCCAATCCTATTCAATACCTCCTCATTAGTTATATGATCTACCCATCTGATCTTCAGCATTCTTCTGTAGCACAACATTTCGAAAGCTTCTATTCTCTTCTTGTCCAAACTAGTTATCGTCCACGTTTCACTTCCATACATGGCTACACTCCATACGAATACTTTCAGAAACGACTTCCTGACACTTAAATCTGTACTCGATGTTAACATGTTTCTCTTCTTCAGAAACGATTTCCTTGCCATTGCCAGTCTAGATTTTATATCCTCTCTACTTCGACCATCATCAGTTATTTTGCTCCCCAAATAGCAAAACTCCTTTACTACTTTAAGTGTCTCATTTCCTAATCTAACTCTCTCAGCATCACCAGACTTAATTCGACTACATTCCATTATCCTCGGTTTTCGTTTGTTGATGTTCATCTTATATCATCCGTTCAAGACACTATCCATTCCGTTCAACTCCTCTTCTAAGTCCTTTGCTGTCTCTGACAGAAATACAATGTCATCAGCAAACCTCAAATTTTATTTCTTGTCCGTGGATTTTAATACCTACTCCGAATTTTTCTCTTGTTTCCTTCACTGCTTACTCAATATACAGATTGAATAACATTGGGGATAGGCTACAACCCTGTCTCACTCCCTTCCCAACCACTGCTTTCTTTTCATACCCCTCGACTCTTATAACTGCCATCTGGTTTCTGTAAAAATTGTAAATAGCCTTTCGCTCCCTGTATTTTACCCCTGCCACCTTCAGAATTTGAAAGAGAGTATTCTAGTCAACGTTGTCAAAAGCTTTCTCTATGTCTACAAATGCTTTCTTTGGGATTGGAATTATTATAGTCTTCTTGAAGTCTGAGGGTATTTCGCCTGTCTCATACATCTTACTCACCAGATGGTAGAGGTTTGTCAGGGCTGGCTCTCCCAAGGCCATCAGTTGTTCTAATGGAATGTTGTCTACTCCCGGGGACTTGTTTCCACTTTCGGTGCTCTGTCAAACTCTTCACGCACTATCGTATCTCCCATTTCATCTTCATCTACATCCTCTTCCACTTCCATAATATTGTCCTCAAGAACATCGCCCCTGTATAGACCCTCTATATACTCCTTCCACCCTTCTGCTTTCCCTTCTTTGCTTAGAACTGGGCTTCCATCTGAGCTCTTGATATTCATACAAGTGGTTCTCTTTTCTCCAAAGGCCTCTTTAATTTTCCTGTAGCCAGTATCTATCTTACCCCTAGTGAGACAAGCCTCTACATCCTTACATTTGTCCTCTAGCCATGCCAGCTTAGCCATTTTGCACTTCCTGTCGATCTCATTTTTGAGACGTTTGTGTTCTTCTGTTACCCAAGGATTTCTACTAGCCCTCGTCTTTTTACCTGCTAGATCCTCTGCTGCCTTCACTACTTCATCTCCCAAAGCTACCCATTCGTCTTCTACTGTATTTCTTTCCCCCCATTCCTGTCAATTGTTCCCTTGCGATCTCCCTGAAACTCTGTGCAACCTCTCGTTTAGTCAGTTTATCCAGGTTCCTTCTCCTTAAATTCTCACCTTTTTTCAGTTTCTTCAGTTTTAATCTACAAGTCATAACCAATAGATTGTGGTCAGAGTCCACATCTGCCCCTGGAAATGTCTTACAATTTAAAACCTGGTTCCTAAACCTCTGTCTTACCATTATATAATCTATCTGAAACCTGGCAGTATCTCCAGGCTTCTTCCATGTATACAACCTTCTTTTATGATTCTTGAACTAAGTGTTAGCTATGATTAAGTTGTGCTCTGTGCAAAATTCTATCAGGCGGCTTCCTCTTTCATTTCTTAGCCCCAATCCATATTCACCAACTACGTTTCCTTTCAGTATGTTAATATCTTCTCGTTTGTAACTAAATGATGTGACTGAGTGTTTGGTTGGCGAGTTAACAAATCACCTATAAACGTAATTTTGCTGTGCAAAAATAATGCGCGAGTATATTTTGCGATAACTTACAGTTATTTTCGAAGTATTCGGCCTTTTCTACACGTACATTCGTAGTACAAATGTGCACAGAAACAAAATATATGTTTCTGACGAACTTCACTCACAAGTGACCCTTTTGAACTTACTAAGACACAATATTTATGTTGCCGCTGTGTCTTCTCCTTGTTAATTTTCACTTGTTTTTCGGTACACAAAGCAGGCAAAATGAAATCTTGAAACATGGTTGCGAAGCAGCAACTGTGTAAATCTGAGGAACCTGAAAAATCAGCCAACGAGTTATAAATCAAAGTTTATTTGACCTTGACCTAGGTTTCGATATTTGTAAAAATTTCTTCGGAAGCACTGGACTTACTTACATCTTCTTCAGAAATAGTGGGCCTTATTACATCATGTGATGTAATAAGATATTTTTGCAAATATCGAAACCTAGGTCAAGGGCTAATAAACCTTTATTTGCAACTAATGGGCAGATTTTTCAACCCCTTCAGGAACAATGAATTAACAATTGAATCATGACTCACTAAAGGGCTTAAATCCGTTGACTCTACATTTGAGAAAACTACAGAAAACTGTTTGCCATCTGGTTCAATCGTGTGACTTCAATTCAGACTACTGTAACTGCTTCTACGTTACTCTTGAACATGTTTATTACAACATTTTTCATTTCAGAAGCAATTTAGACTTATTTTAAGGTGTTTATAGTGAATGGACATTAGTCCAATTTATTTTTAAAAATATTCCAGAAAGCATACGAATATTTCGTATTGTTTTTCGTGCTGTTAATGTCAACTAGAATTATATTTCTTGATATGAAAGTATTATTGTTTTTAGCTCAATAGCAGCATAATAATTTCCATGAATGACCATTAATGTCTTGCAAAAGAGCTAATCTGTTACATTTTTGCAGGTTTTTAACAATATTTCCGAAGTTATATTGTTTAATATTCGAGACACATAATAAACAAAACATAACTGTGATCTTTTAGTCTTCTTCACTAACAACATTTGCTCCGACCTTGTTGTTCCAGTTAACAACTGCTTGGCAGAAAATCTTTTCTTCTCCTCCATGGGAAATACAGTATATGAGACTACTTGCTAATATCCACTGCTTTCTTGGTTTTGATGGGAACAGTGTGGCCTGGAAATGCTAAGGAGTTAGGGAAAGGTACATCATTATTATCATTAGGCGGTGAAAACTGAAATGTTTGACATGCAGAGGTGCGTACGTAAGGTGAAGTCATTACACATCCTTTCAGATCTAAAGAGTACTTACATTCCATATAGTCACAAGGCCTAAACGTAACTTGCTCAGGTCGGGGCACAGAAAGTTCCATTGTTCCATTGGTGTTGTTGTTTTCTTATATTATTGTGGCCACCAGGCATTAACATTCAATATATTACATGATTCGATCATTTTCACAATTTCTTCGAGCTGTTTATATACGCTTGTCCAGGTACACGAGCTTGTTCTGCCACGTTCCTTGAAAATTAGGTCATTCCTCACACGTTTCTTCTTTTTAACTTTTTTTGTTGTTTAATTAATAATATCATTTATGTCAAATATCTTAACATCCTAAAATAATCATGAATAATAAAAAACAATAGTCACAGCTTCTTCACTGTTATCTTTGTGGCCAGATATTAGTCTATTATTTCCATGTGTAATAACTTTCATTCAGTTCACACATAGAGTTTAGTGTTAAAAGACTTTAAATCCTGCTGACACTCTACGAAAAGATTGAAACCTTGGTGTTTGGTTAAGGACTGTTAAGAGTAAAGTCCTTTTAAGACTGACATATGTATTTATGCATTAAGATCCCACATGCTTTCCTGAAAACAGGTAAAACTGGACATAAGCTTTTGTACTAAGTCACGATTCAATAGCAGAACAGGAAAATAAATAGATTACAGCCCTTCATTAAAGTCTGAAACGTCAATAACGTACCGCAATATTTCCCTGTGCCATTAGTACTACCCAAATTGGTAGTCATGTCATATCGTGTTCAAATAACTCGGTCGTATTGGGATATGTCTATAGCTGCGTGTTATTACCCTTTTGTAACATACATCTTATCGTTAATGTGATAATTACTTAGCCCTAAACTCAAGCGCTCTCAATGTTAATCCAGTTTTCTATTTCGACTAAGAAGCGAAATAGAGGCGACTGTTCATAAATGGTTCTAAAGCAGCTAGTGACGTATTCCTTGAACAGGGTGTGACAAACTAACCTTTGACAGCTTTAAATGCACTGATGTGCCAAAAAATTATGACCACTGCCCACCGCGACATTGGATGCCGCCTGGTGACGTCGTGGGCTTGTGACGCGGTAAAAAAAGTATGTAAACTGGAGCAGACACGGAAAGGGGATGACCCTAGCAAACATATGGACTGCAAATGGGTAAATGCACTGAGATAAGCGACTTTGACAAAGGACAGATTTATTAGGTGGAGCCTGCGAAGCTGGTCTAATGTTCACGTGCTGCTGTCGTGAGCATCTACTGCAAGAGGCAGGATGACAATGGAGCAACTACTCTTCGCTAAATCGTTGGGTGTCTACGATTCTTCACAAAACGTGGTATTCGGAGGCTTGTCTGCTCTGTGAAGTAGGATAAATGGTGATATGTGACGTCTCTGCCGGAGGTGCACAGTGCTGGTGAACACACAAGTGTTTCGCAGCACTCCGTTATCGTACATTGTTGAACATGGAACTCCGCAGCGGACCAACACTACGTGTTCTCAAATTTGACCCAACGACATCGTCAATTACGATTTCAGTGGACACGAGACCACAGGAATTTGAACGTCGATCAATCGAAACGTGTCGGCTCTTCGGGTGAATCACACTTTTGCTACATTAGGCCGATAGTCGTCTCCACAAACGCCGTCATCAAGGTGAACGGTGGCTCGAAACGTCACAGACGCAGATTGATGGGTTCAGTATTATGCTATGGGAATCATTCTCTTACGTTTGCATGGGACCTGTGGTAGTAACCGAAGCCACGTTGACAGGTGCGAAAAACCTGCATCCCTTCATGCTTGATATCTTCCTCGACGGCGATGTCATCTTTCAGTAGTATAAGTGTCCGTGTCTCGGAGCTATAACCTTGCTACAGTGGCTTGAGGAGCATTTTATCTCGTAGACCCAATTCGTCTGATGTAAATCCTATGGAACCCATCTGGGTCGGTATCCTGCGCCGTAACCGCGTACGCAGATCAGCAAGGCCGATAGCTCTACATCCGCCTTACATTCGCTAATGAAAATCAGTCGCTGTCCTCAGTGCCTCAAAAGTTCCGTTATGAATAACGAAGCCCCAAAGCCCCGTACATAACTTTTGTTAGGAAGATAATAAGTTACCTTCGAGTCAACGGCCTCGTTAAGCAGTGTACGTGGACGGACGAGCACGGCGGCGCCAGGTCTGAGCAGGTGGCGGCGAACAATGAGCGCGTGTTTATGCCGCGGACTGCCTTCCCGGAATACATAAGCAGGCGGGCGTCTGCGGCGGAGACCACACCCTCGAAACTCTGCTTTTCTATCTGGCTCTGCATCAAACCATCTTAGATTTGGGTACAATATAGCCCGTCAGTTGCAATAGGAATTGATGTCGAAATCAGATGGAACGGGTTAATTGGAGAAAAACTAAAATGAGGAGTTGATTAGAATGTTGCGCGGGAGCAAATTTGAGTGGTCACAATACTGTTCACAAAACAACAAAGCGTTCTTCTGAATAAGACACCGAAGAATATTAAAGCATAAATCACGCACAACGTATGGGGTTTCATCAAGAAGCGAGGTCAATGGCAACATAATCAGAGCAACCACAGTAAACAGATTCATCAGACAGCGTTCTCTTTCGGCAGTTACTTTTTTTTTTGCATTTGTAGTGTCAACACAGCTCTCAGTTGTCTGCTGGGAAACTTGTGTAGTCTTTGTTGGTTGGTTGATTTCGAGGAAAAGACTAAACAGCGAGGTCATCGATCTCATCGGATTATGTAAGAAGGGGGAAGGAAGCCGGCCGTGCCCTGTCAAAGGAACCATCCCGGCATTTACCTGAAGCGATTTAGGGAAATCACGGAAAACCTAAATCAGGATGGCCGGACGCAGGATTGAACTTCGTCCATCCCAATGCGCTAACCACTGCGCCTCCTCGCTCGATCGTCTAGTCTTGTAATTATTCTGTACTGGACGAATGACTTGGGATCACTAGTTCTGACATTAAAACTTATTAGAACTACCTAATAGCACCTCCACCCCAGAGAACTCCGACCTATGTCATACACCGTGCATTGAGCCGCTTTCATACTGCATATAAATGATTTGTGCTCAGATAAACGTTCATCATTGTTTTGAAATGACTTATATCGAAGGACACACCCAAATATGTACTTAGATGGCCTCTGTCAGTAGTCCAACGCTCTGACGTAAGTAGTGCCCTCGTTCTTCTTGGCACGTCGGCCCCCGGATGTTTAACATGACTGCCCTGCACGGCATACGACCCGCTACATCTTGGAAGGAGTGTGGCGGCAGCTGGCGTAGACAGCAGGTCCGCTGCACTGCAGCATCACGTCCTCCAGGGTGGACCTACAGTGAGAGGCTGCTGCCCTGCCCCGCTCTGGAACCTATGGCTGCAGGTTGTAACACCTAGTCGTCTAGTGGTCTAGCGTAGACCTGGTGTTGTGGTAGTGCTTCTAAGCTCGAAATTCAGTTATTTATACTCTCTATTGCGCATTCGTTGCTCTACTGCTCGGCCGGCCGCGGTGGCCGTGCGGTTCTGGTGCTGCAGTCCGGAACCGCGGGACTGCTACGGTCGCAGGTTCGAATCCTGCCTCGGGCATGGATGTTTGTGATGTCCTTAGGTTAGTTAGGTTTAAGTAGTTCTAAGTTCTAGGGGACTTATGACCTAAGATGTTGAGTCCCATAGTGCTCAGAGCCATTTGAACCATTTCTACTGCTCGGCTGCGAGCCACATAGCTCATAACATAGTTCTAGCTCTGGTGCGGTGGCACTGTCCTGCCTGCTCCGCCTATTACCGCTGCGTGATGCAGGTTCTGCGGAGCATGAATAGCTCCGTTTGCAGACCTTCTGCGTAAGTATTGCTACAATCTACATGTCACCACAAAGCGCTTACTGGCCGTCGATAGCTAATGCAACAACACACGGCAGACTCTTATAAATGTAACCTATGAGTACGTTGTGGCGCTACGTATCTACACTAACGGAAAAAAAAATTACAACGCTAAGAAAGTTAATGTAGAGTAATGAAATTTCTGGCATGCTTTTTTCTAAGTAATATACACTGAAGCGCCAAAATAACTGGTATAGCTTGCGTACTCAGATAAAGAGAAATTTAAACAGGCAGAATACGGCGCCGTGGTCGACAATGCGTATATAAGACAACAAGTGTCTGGCGCAGTTGTTAGGTAGGTTACTGCTGATATAATGGCAGATTATCAAGATTTGAGTGAACTTGCACTTGGTGCTATAGTCGGCACACGAGCGATGGGACAGGGCATCTTCGAGATAGCGGTGAAGTGGAGATTTTCCCTTACGATCATTTCACGAGTGTGCCGTGAATATCAGGAATCCGGTAAATCATAGAATCTCCGACATCGTTGCGGCTGGAAAAAGATCCTGCAAGAACGGGACCAACGACGACTGAAGAGAATCGATCAACGTGACAGAAGTGCAACCCCTTACGCAAATTTCAGTTTTGGACCATCAACAAGTGTCAGCGTGCAAGCAATTCAACGAAACATCATCGGTAAGGGCTTTTGGAGCCGAAGGCCCACAAATGTACCACTGATAACTGCACGACACAAAGCTTTACGTCTCGCCTGGACCCGTCATAACCGACATTGGACCGTTGATGACTCGAAACATGTTGCCTGGTCGGACGAGACTTGTTTCAAATTTTACCGAGCGGATGGAAGTGTACGGTATGGAGACAACCTCAGGAATCCATGACCTTGCATGTCGGCAGGGGACTGTTCATGCTGATGGAGGCTCTGTAATGGTGTGGGGCGTGTGTAGTGGGAGTGATATGGGACCCCTGATGTGTCTAGATACCACTCTGACAGGTGACACGTACGTAAGCATCGTATCTGATCATATGCATGGATTCATGTCCATTGTGCATTTCGACGAATTTCGGCAATTCCAGTAGGACAATGCGACGCCCAACACGCCCAGAATTGATACAAAGTGGCTCCAGGAACACTCTTCTTAGTTTAAACACTTCCGTTGGTCACCAAACTTCCCAGACCTGAACATTGTTGAGTATATGTGTTTGCCTACCAATGCTCTGTTCAGAAGAGATCTATATCGCACGAACTTTAACAGTTCTTTGGACAGCCCTTAGGATTCATGCTGTCAGTTGCCTCCAGCACTACTTCAGACATTAACGAGTTCATGCCACAACACTTTGTGGCACGTCTGCGCTCTCGAGGGGACTCTACTCTATATTAGGCAGGTGTGCCACTTTCTTTGGCTCTTCTGTGTATTTAAGAGACTAACATCAAACGTCAAATAATTCATTGCAAATGACAAATTCTGGTACGTTAA
Source organism: Schistocerca gregaria (assembly GCF_023897955.1). NCBI lineage: Eukaryota > Metazoa > Arthropoda > Insecta > Orthoptera > Acrididae > Schistocerca > Schistocerca gregaria. The sequence goes on from NC_064921.1 coordinate 435,646,613, forward strand.
TAACTGGTGTAATCGCCAGAACGCTGAATGCAGACGCGCTAACGTGCATGCATTGTATTGTAGAGGTGCCGAATATCAGTTTGTGGAATGGAGTCACATGCTGTTACACTCTGTCGGTCAATAAAAGGACGATAAACGCTGTTTGTGGTTGACGCTGGAGTTGTTGTTCGATGATGTCCCATATTTCCTTGACTGGAAACAGATATGGCGATCGAGTAGACCTAAGCAACATGTCGACCTTCTGTAGGGAATGTTAGGTTACAAAATCCATATGTAGGCGAGCGTGATTCTGTTGGAAAACACCACATGGAAAGCTGTTCATGGCATTACAACTGGTCTCTCTCCAGCTTCACGTACAAATTTGCGGTCAGGATGTGTGGAACAACCACGACAGTGCTCCTGCTCTAATATGGAATCGCACCATAACTCCAGTACGTCTAGCACTCACTGGTTGGTTGCAGGCGCTCAACTGACCTCTTCTTAACCAACATACGGCCATCACTGACACCGAGGAAGAATCACCGTTCATCAGGAGACACAACACATCTCCACCATGTCCTCCAATGAGCTCTCGCTTGACGCCGCTACAGAGGTCGCAAATGGCTGTGGTTTGAGGTTAGTGGAATGCACGCTACAGGGTTTCTGGCTAGTAGCTGTCCTTGAGGTAACCTATTTGTAAGGACTCGTTGTGTCACTGTGATACAAACCATTGCTCAAATTGCTGCTACAGATGCAATACGACGTGACAGAATTATGTGCCAACCACGATGGTCTGCCCTCTCTGTAGAGCCACGTGGGCGTCCGGAGCGCGGTCTACTTGAGACTGTACACTCTCGTGACTATCGCTGCCAGCAACATTCTTACCAAGTGTTTTTGCAGTATCGTAGAAGGAACATCCAGCATATCGTAGCCTTATTACACGCCCTCGTTCATAATGGCGTCTTTGTCGCCTTAAAAGCGTTCTTGACTAAAATCAGCTCACCACCTCCAGTCTGAAAGCTAACTGACACGCACGACCTTACAGCTTTTACTTAAGGCAAACCTGATTTGGATCCTATTTTGCGGCTGGCGCGAAATTGGAGGAGACATCTTTCAGATGTAGAAATACACATATCAGCATTCGTGTATGTCGCACAGCTCCTTTATGGTGGTGTAATTTTCTTTCCGTCAGTGTACATCAGTCTAAAAAATTATGTGTGGAAATGTATTGCACGTTAATTTCATTACGCAGCTTACCCATGGGGCATACAGCGGCCGGCGTTGTCTACGGATCATGTGCAGGAGTGGTAAGAAGGCAATACAGAAAACACTTGTCGTGTGAACGTAGCATATTTTACGGATTATAGGACGCTACGGACTGTGACACGCACCTTAATTTATAAGCAATTGTTTAAGAAAAATTAAATATTTACCATTTTCATTATCAGATTACAAAAATAGACCCAAAAAATTCTTCCAGAACGAGATTTTCACTCTGCAGCGGAGTGGAAGGTAGGAGATGGATACTGGCAGAAGTAAAGCTGTGAGTACCGGACGTGAGTCGTGCTTCGGTAGCTCAGTTGGTAGAGCACTTGCCCGCGAAAGGTCCCGAGTTCGAGTCTCGGTCGCGCACACAGTTTTAATCTGCCAGGAAGTTTCAAAAAATTCTTGATTTTTAAACCAACGTTTAAAATTTCTACAAATCGTCATCTTCTAGTTTTGGCCAAGTTTGCATTCAGACTTCTGTGTGTACAATTAGTATTCCTCATTCTTTTCAGTTCTTCTTTACTGGCCCGCTAATGGCGAATGGTTTTTTCTGTTGATGAAGGGCCGAAACGCCCCTCAGCTGCTCTGTTTTCTTGTTCTTCTGCGTATGCTGTACTCTCAATTTAAAACCCGCCTTATATGAATATCTTTTATTTTTCCCGTCACGAGATTAGCTACTAACAAAAGTATTGTTCTGTTACCGATAACACAAATCACATGTAATTCAAGTTCACTAACACCACAGAGTGAAATGACGCATTATAGGCTGAACAGTGTATTGGGTTTGATGGCGGAGCGGGAGGGAGACGGTGTTAGCGAGCTTACGAATCTCCGGAACTCATATTCGCCGCATCAGTGCACTGCTGCCGCCAGTTGAATCCAATGTTGTCGGTTACAGTTACGTTTACCGAGGCATCGAATATATGGCCATTTTTAAGACTGATGGGAATTTTAAATCAAGCACTGGACATTTTAATATTAATTTCGAGTATAAGACGCACTTGAATTGTGGAAGCAATTTTTCGGAGAAAAAAATGTGTCTTGTAGTCCGTGAAATACGGTAGATACCAACGTGACGACGCCAGATGAGTATATATCGCCACCACTAAATATCGAGTTGTGAACCGACGCCACATGCGATAAACTTGGAGTTCAGCTACGAGGGGCGTTCACTAAGTACATAAACACCTTTGTCTCTGAAAGCAGTTTGGTTTCATTCATGATTACAGGCCTTGCGTTGGGATGGAGAAGGAAAAGTTTGTTTTATTTTTGTAATTACGAACACTCTGAAGTTGTTCATTCAATTTCCTGACTACAGCACAGTGCTCTTTTGAGATTATCATTGCACCAATAAGAAGAACGTGAAACAGAATAACGCCTTCACAGTTCCAGTAGGTTGTCGCCATGACTTTACAGATTAAATGTACGATTTGGAACTTTTTCTCCGGAGGAGAGGTGGCGTGGCGCCGCTCCATGGATTGCCGTTTTGTTTCTGGTTCGAAGCGATGAACACAAATTTCATCGCCTGTGACGATGTTCGACAAACAGTTGTCACAATCGGCCTCATAACACGCAAGCAATTCCACAAAGATCGTCCGTCATTTTTCTTAATGAGCTTATGTTATTTGTCGAGAAACCCAGCTGGCACACACTTTTAAGTGTGTCAGCACTACCAAGAGAGATGTCTAGCTGAGCAACGACGTGTTTGGTTGTGATCTTTAGCCTCGAATGAAAGTGTCTGCACGTTCTAATAGGAGGGCTATTCGAAAAGTAAGGAACGATAGGTCGCGAAATGGGAACCACAGTGAAAACCAAAACTGCTTTATTTGTAACTGTTAGCTACGCCTTCCAGCTACTTCTCTACACAGTCGTCGCTCAGACATCTGTTGTAGCGCTGTACCAACTTTTCAATTCCCTCGTTATAGAAGTCAGCCGCCAGTGCTTTTCGACAATTTTCTAGTCTGGACTGCAGCTCGTTGTCTGTGTCAAAATATTGTCTTCATAGCCAGCGGTTCATTTGAACAGAGATGAACCTCAGGGGCAGCCAATTACGGGCTGTATTGTGGGTGATCGAAAACGATGACAGTTATGTTATGTGGATTGCATAGTTTCAGGTGAAATCTTTCGCCAGGCCCTCATACTCGATGGGAGTCGCTAATTTCCAGCCATCTTTACGTTCTCACTCTGAGCTCAGAACTGAAAAGAACGACATGATGCGATCGATGGTCGTGCTAGACACAGTGCCCAATGCATCTGTGCAAAGCTTCATCAGATTTTCACTTATTTTCCATTTCGCAACCGACCGTTTCTTACTTTCCGCATAACCCTCGTCTTCTAGGAGTCACAGCTGCGTGCGGCACCCAGATCGGATAAGCTTGCGCGACATTATTGCGATGATGGCAGACACCTCGCCCAACGAATCACCGTGCTTTTTTTCACTGTCAGGTCTCAGTATACATTCTGCAAGCACCTAAGAATATCTCGAATGGTATGGTTTTTCGCCAAAAGAAACTTAATGACGGTTCTCTCCTTGGAAAGCACCTCTGTTACAGATGCTGTTTTGAAGGTTACGTATAGGGCTACCACCTGTAAGAACTTCATGAATTATAGGAGCTGAAGCTGGCATATTCCTCTATCTTTTCACTATTGTCTTTGAACTGTATTCACGTTGCGCCCTGTAGTGAACTGTCGGCATAGAACTCATTCCAGTCCTGTGGTCAGATATAGAAATTTTTCCAGAAAATAATTAGACAGCTGCAGAGTGTTTCATTGTAAAATAGTAAGTTGTGGCCAGCACAACTGTGTCTCGCGCGCCAAAGCGAGCCTGCCGACCCTTACTTAGACTGATCTGGCTTGTGTAGGATTGCAAAGACTCCATCTGGTCCCGCCAATAAACATTTACTATTGTAAGTGCGGAGCAATACTCTTACGTCACTTGTTTTGTGTTGCGCACTGCATATCACCACGTATTTTGTGTCGCTCACTGCTTATCGCAACGAGTACGTAGAATGACGTCGCTGTCGTAGATGTGACTTCGTGCGACGCCACTTTAATTTGAAGGCATAAAGAAAAGGAAAGTTTCAACGTGAAATGTAGCACGTATTTGAATTGAACCTATACAACTGCTGCAAAAACGAAACCGGAGACGTCTGTCGAAACATCAGGGAAAAGATGCCAGATGACTCTGAGGTTTGGCTCTCATTGAGACAGCGCAAAATGTGATAAGATACAGAATGCGACTCGAGATATGACGCAGGAGCAACCCGCATTGGTGGAGCGCGTTGAAACGTGGCTAAAGCTATCACATCGCCCTGTGCAATAGAGTGTGTTCGTTGTTCCACTGAACTATGTCGTCCGACATAAATTTGGAGTCATGTTGTTGTATGTAAATGAAGTAAAGCTACACCCGTCTCTCTACTGAGTCAAGGTCATACTTTTGGTGTAAACAGTCAAAACCACGGATTTTTGACACACATGTGTTTTCCTCTGTGCAGTCTTTCTCATTCGAAGGGAGCTAATCGTTAAAAGGAAAACGATGTTTTTTCTTATAGTTTTCTTATAGTCTCAATAAAAAAAAGTCTCCCGCATCGTTCCCTACGCTCCTCAGAGTATGGGACCTCATCATCATCACCAGTCCCAACCACGCTTGATGATGGAATGATTTTCGTTTCGTTGTTTCCCCTAATTATACTGAGAATTCACAAATAAGAAAACCAACGAGAGTATTTTGAAGAGTTTGCGTTGAAGAATGAAGTCGCTGACGACTGGTGCGGTTTAGGACACACATTGTTGGATACGAAGTGTAGCTAACGCGTCTGACTTGTTTTAAATAGTGGAAGGACAAAATACACGAGACGTACAAAGCTGCTTTAACTGATTCATTCGTTTTGAATGCTCTTTATTTACCGAAGTATTACATACACAAATATAATTGATGCATGAAGAGAATGATAAACTCACCTAGTTTGCATCTCTACAAACGTTTGCATCTCTAAAATGTTTGCATCTCTACGAATGTTATGGTAGTGGGACTCTGGTCGCATGACACACGTACAAGCGGTAGTCAAGTTCGTTTCATACTGTACCTTACGTAGCAGCGTCCTGTCAGTGGCCATCACAGCAGCACTGATGTGTTCCCTGAGCTCTTCCTGTGTTCTTGTCAGACGAGGTACGCGTAAACAGCCCTTAACTTAAAATAATAATAAAAGTAACAATAATAATAACTGTAGTTGCATGAGTACGGCTAAAAATAATAATGTATTCATTAATGTTAACACTAATTATGTACACATATCCTGTAAACTGACTCGTTACACATAATTTAAAAAAGAATCATTCAAATAATCTACGGAACATGTAACTAAGTAACTAACTAACTAAGTGAGTAAGTAACTAATCAACTGTACATTCAAAGGAAAAAGTCACAAGGTGCTAAATCAGGCACACTCAGGTTCAAGGGAGCAGAGCCACATTATCTTCACCACTACGCCCAATCCTGCAATGTTGAAGTTCGTCACTTAGGTAGCACCGAACATCGAAGGTCCAGCGGGAGGGTGCTCCGTCTTTCTGGAAGAATACGATCTCGGAACTAGCAGTCCGTTGTGGAAACAACCGCAACTGCAACATATCAAGATACGAGGTACCCGTCACAGTATTCTCACAGATGAAACGCGGCAAGTACAGCTTCGTCTGTGACATAGAACAGAAAATATTAACCGTTGGCGAATCTCATTCGTGCCCCACAAATTCGTGAGTATTTTCAGTGCCCAGCACTATCATTTTCTCGCGGCTAACATTTCCAAATAAAATTAAGGTTATTTCGTCACTGAATATTAGCTCGGAAGCTAAATGCTCACTCCCTTGTGTTGTGACCGTTCTGTCAAGGCTCTGCACTGGTAAAGCCAATTCGTGAACACTGTGTAAACATGGTGAGTTTACGGTTCTATTGATGCGTCATTCATATTTGTACTTGTAATACGTTGCAAAATACAAAACGTTGAAAAAGAATGAATCATTTATAGTAGCCTACCCCTGTACTGGAGGTTGTCTGTGACGAGGTTGGCAGCTACATACCACGCATGACGCTTTTTTCCCAAGAAAATTCCGAACGGACCAAACTGCTGAGGTCATCGGTCCCTACACCTACACACTACTTAAATTCACTTATGCTAAGAACAACACACACACCCCTACCCGAGGGAGGACTCGAACCTCCGGCGGGTTGAGCCCCGCAGTTCGTGAGATGGCGCCTCTACACGCGCGGTCTAAGCTTTTGTCCCCTGCTAAATTGCACGCTGCACGGAGTGTGATGCCACCTCGTGTTTCCCTTTTCGTATGTTGCCGATACTAGTCGAAACTGGAAATGACAAACTTACTGAAATGAAAAGACATTGCGAATTATCAGATGATGAAGCTGACTGGATGTTTTTTCAGTCGTTGTTCCCCCATTTCCGGAAACTTTGTGACAGGCGTAAAAGAGATTTGAAAGATAAACTTCTGTTACTTACGAATGAGCAGCTCGTCGAAGCCGAGAAGGACACGTTGGGATTTTGCATATCGTCATGGGCTGCCTACAATTCTTCAAACACATTGTCTACCCAGATGCCGAGTTCGGCACTCACTGCTACCCCATCGAGTGACTGATCTCGTTTGAAATCTAGCAACGTTTTTTCTGAATACTAATCAATGGGAGTCATATATTGCTTTGATAAATGGAACAACTATAGAATTACAACCTTCTCTTACGGTAATGTGTAGCTTCACATCAGGAGAAATGCTAAACGGTAAGTTTATCTTCTGAAGCGATCCGTGTCACACAAGAGTCAGTTACATCGCTAAAGCGCGCAATTGACTGCGAGAAAGCAGCATCATCGCTGACGTCCTCTCTGTTCCTTGAATTAAGCGAGCTTTAAGTCGATGTTAACTATTCTGAAAACATATAGTTTAGCTTCTGATCTTAATGATTATGGACAACAGTATTACGGCTTAAGAGAGAACGCATGGTTGGGAGACAGTCATCTTTAATTGAAAGGCTTTTTCTGATTTTGTGTGAGAAAAGTAAGCAAAATTCTCGGCAGCATAAACACGGTGTGTATTGCGTAAATTATTGTTCCTCTCATGGTTTCACATTTTCAAATAATTGAGCATGTCTACGTGTCATTTCTTTGGACTGTGGAAGCTCGAACCTGCAAACTCTATATGGTCATTAATTTAAAGACTTTTAAACAAATCCGTTCGGGCGGACAAGCTTCCAGAGAAGGGTGAATTAGACCGTAGTTAACGTAGACTAAGATTCCTACAGATTCAGCACGCAGTTCGACGACCGGAAGAGACATCGAGTACAGCTGACGGTCAGCGTGTAGCAGCAGATCTCTAGTCTACCATGCACAATCCCCTGTACATAAACGTCGTCTGGTGAGATCTATTTGGTTATTTATTCATTTCAAAGACCTAAACTCTTTTCTTAGAGAGACTGAATACTAACGAACTAGAATGAGATGTTCACTCTGAAGCGGAGTGTGCGCTGATATGAAACTTCCTGGCAGATTAAAACTGTGTTCCCGATCGAGACTCGAACTCGGGACCTTTGCCTTTCGCGGGCAAGTGCTCTACCAACTGAGCTACCGAAACACGACTCACGCCCGCTACACACAGCTTTACTTCTGCCAGTACCTCGACTCCTACCTTCCAAACTTTGCAGAAGCTCTCCTGCGAACCTTGCAGAACTAGCACTCCTGAAAGAAAGGATATTTCGGAGACATGGCTTAGCCACAGCCTGGGGGATGTTTCCAGAATGAGATTTTCACTCTGCAGCGGAGTGTGCGTTGATATGAAACTTCCTGGCAGATTAAAACTGTGTGCCCGACCGAGACTCGAACTCGGAACCTTTGCCATTCACGGGCAAGTGCTCTACCAACTGAGCTACCGAAGCACGACTCACGCCCGGTACTCACAGCTTTACTTCTGCCAGTACCTCGTCTCCTACCTTCCAATCTTTACAGAAGCTCTCCTGCGAACCTTGCAGAACTAGCACTCCTGAAAGAAAGGATATTGCGGAGACATGGCTTAGCCACAGCCTGGGGGAAGTAAAGCTGGCAGAAGTAAAGCTGTGAGTACCGGGCGTGAGTCGTGCTTCGGTAGCTCAGTTGGTAGAGCACTTGCCCGCGAAAGGCAAAGGTCCCGAGTTCGAGTCTCGGTCGAGCACACAGTTTTAATCTGCTAGGAAGTTTCATATCAGCGCACACTCCGCTGCAGAGTGAAAATCTCATTCTGGAAACATCCCATGAGGTACTGGCAGAAGTAAAGCTGTGAGTACCGGGCGTGAGTCGTGCTTCGGTAGCTCAGTTGGTAGAGCACTTGCCCGCGAAAGGCAAAGGTCCCGAGTTCGAGTCTCGGTCGGGCACACAGTTTTAATCTGCCAGGAAGTTTCATATCAGCGCACACTCCGCTGCATAGTGAAAATCTCATTCTGGAAACATCCCACGAGGTACTGGCAGAAGTAAAGCTGTGAGTAGTGGCCGTAAGTCGTGCTTCGGTAGCTCAGTTGGTAGAGCACTTGCCCGCGAAAGGCAAAGGTCCCGAGTTCGAGTCTCGGTCGGGCACACAGTTTTAATCTGCCAGGAAGTTTCATATCAGCGCACACTCCGCTGCATAGTGAAAATCTCATTCTGGAAACATACATATATACTGGCAGAAGTAAAGCTGTGAGTAGTGGCCGTGAGTCGTGCTTCGGTAGCTCCGTTGGTAGAGCACTTGCCCGCGAAAGGCAAAGGTCACGAGTTCGAGTCTCTGTCGGGCACACAGTTTTAATCTGCCAGGAAGTTTCATACTAACGAACTAATTCCTTGAATCAGTAAGAATAATAACAATTGAATCAAAGCTTTAATTAAATGAATAATAATAATAAGAGCAGTTCATCGAGGTTACTTTTTGTCTCTGAAAGGAAATTTTCAACATAGATCTCCATACAATAACTGGGTTCAGAGTGAAATAATGACTCCTCTTATGAATCATTCCAGCACAGTAAAATTATAACAACTGCTTTGTTAGAGTAGGTCCTACTAGTTGCTCCAAAAGATGGAAACCACAGCCGAAGTGTATTTAGGATTTATAGCATTGTACGAGTGCACCAAATACTCCCATTTCTTTTTCAGTTTACTGAGTTTAAATAATTACACGTCACGATAACGTTGTCTTGCTGCGACTGAAGCAGAAGAGAGATTCGTGCTGTCTTGTTGCTTGTTGTATCACAGCAGTGGGAACGTATAGCACCGATAAGGGTCGCGTCAAGCGACCTTGATTACAACGTCTCGTATCGCAAATACACTCCTGGAAATTGAAATAAGAACACCGTGAATTCAATGTCCCAGGAAGGGGAAACTTTATTGACACATTCCTGGGGTCAGATACATCACATGATCACACTGACAGAACCACAGGCACATAGAAACAGGCAACAGAGCATGCACAATGTCGGCACTAGTACAGTGTATATCCACCTTTCGCAGCAATGCAGGCTGCTATTCTCCCATGGAGACGATCGTAGAGATGCTGGATCTAGTCCTGTGGAACGGCTTGCCATGCCATTTCCACCTGGCGCCTCAGTTGGACCAGCGTTCGTGCAGGACGTGCAGACCGCGTGAGACGACGCTTCATCCAGTCCCAAACATGCTCAATGGCGGACAGATCCGGAGATCTTGCTGGCCAGGGTAGTTGACTTACACCTTCTAGAGCACGTTGGGTGGCACGGGATACATGCGGACGTGCATTGTCCTGTTGGAGCAGCAAGTTCCCTTGCCGGTCTAGGAATGGCAGAACGATGGGTTCGATGACGATTTGGATGTACCGTGCACTATTCAGTGTGCCCTCGACGATCACCAGAGGTGTACGGCCAGAGTAGGAGATCGCTCCCCACACCATGATGCCGGGTATTGGCCCTGTGTGCCTCGGTCGTATGCAGTCCTGATTGTGGCGCTCACCTGCACGGCGCCAAACACGCATACGACCATCATTGGCACCAAGTCAGAAGCGACTCTCATCGCTGAAGACGACACGTCTCCATTCGTCCCTCCATTCACGCCTGTCGCGACACCACTGGAGGCGGGCTGCACGATGTTGGGGCGTGAGCGGAAGACGGCCTAACGGTGTGCGGGACCGTAGCCCAGCTTCATGGAGACGGTTGCGAATGGTCCTCGCCGATACCCCAAGAGCAACAGCGTCCCTAATTTGCTGGGAAGTGGCGGTGCGGTCCCCTACGGCACTGCGTAGGATCCTACGGTCTTGGCGTGCATCCGTGCGTCGCTGCGATCCGGTCCCAGGTCGACGGGCACGTGCACCTTCCGCCGACCACTGGCGACAACATCGATGTACTGTGGAGACCTCACGCCCCACGTGTTGAGCCATTCGGCGGTACGTCCACCCGGCCTCCCGCATGCCCACTATACGCCCTCGCTCAAAGTCCGTCAACTGCACATACGGTTCACGTCCACGCTGTCGCGGCATGCTACCAGTGTTAAAGACTGCGATGGAGCTCCGTATGCCACGGCAAACTGGCTGACACTGACGGCGGCGGTGCACAAATGCTGAGCAGCTAGCGCCATTCGACGTCCAACACTGCGGTTCGTGGTGCGTCCGCTGTGCCGTGCGTGTGATCATTGCTTGTACAGCCCTCTCGCAGTGTCCGGAGCAAGTATGGTGGGTCTGACACACCGGTGTCAATGTGTTCTTTTTTCCATTTCCAGGAGTGTAGTTTCGTATCAGTGTGAACCGAAATTCATTAGAGATGCCTGTTATGTACAATATGACCGAAGGTTTATGGTTTCATAAAAATTTCTTAGCTGACGACACTACCTTGCCTATGCGTGATGATTAATAATGACTGGTTGCGTCACGCTTCCTGGTGCAGCCAGGGCCGGAGCCTCCGGCGCGAAGTACGGTAGTTGAGGGCTTCCGGTCGGTGCACGCCAGCGGCAAGAAGGCCGTCAGCAGCAGAAATAGCCGGCCTGCCCCGGGCACCTCCCTAATGGCCGGACAAGGGGCAGTCGAGCGCTCTGTGGCCTCTGCCGGCAGCGCGCACGAGGCCGCCACGCCTGTGGACGCGAGGAAGCTGCCTCCGAGGCCTTCCCGTGCGTCATGCACGTGTCTTCGTGTCAAAAGTACTCGCAGCTTCCAACATGCGACGTCCGAAGTTCGTTTATCGGCTGACCAAAACGTCATTCGTTTAAAAATGGCTTGACAGTCGTTCTGAAACAGGGAACGGAGGAAGTGACACTGGAATACAGGGTACCTTCTACCACAAACAATAAGTTTCTTACAAAGTATAGTGTAGTAGGTGCAAAAATAAGAAGGGTGCATATCAAACGTGCTTGGAACTGTATTACACTGTTGACCAAGAACTATTACAAAACTCATTTGGTCAAAACCTTTGCCACTTACTAGGTGTGCTTTTATAAAAGACTAGTTGAGCACCTGACGGTGGTTGTGTATGCATTTATTCCAGTCTTCTACTACTATATGTCTTTCTTCCCCCCGCTCTCCCTATTCGTGTCCTTCTTCCCTCTCTCTCTGCCCGTCTCCTCCTTCCCATCTGTCACTCTGCTCCTTCTCCGACTGTCCATCTTCCCCTCTGTCTCCTCCTCACACCCCCTAACTTCACCTTCTCCTCCTCCTCCCTCTGTCCATCTCTTCCCCAGCCGGCCGGAGCGGCCGTGTGGTTCTAGGCACTACAGTCTGGAGCCGAGCGACCGCTACAGTCGCAGGTTCGAATCCTGCCTCCGGCATGGATGTGTGTGATGTCCTTAGGTTAGTTAGGTTTAAGTAGTTCTTTGTTCTAGGCGACTAATGACCTCAGAAGTTAAGTCGCATAGTGCTCAGAGCCATTTGAACCATTTCTCCTCCCCCTTTTTCCTTTCTCTGTCCTTCTCCTCTCCCCTCCATCCATCGTCTCCTCTTCCTCTCTGCCAATCTCCTCTTCTTTCTTTTCTTTGTTCATTTCCTCCTGCCACTCTGTCCATCTCCTCCTCCCCTCTTTAGGTCCATCTCTTCCTCCTCTGTCTCTGTGTCAATTCTGTCCTCTCCTCCTTCTCTGTCTATTTACACCTCTTCCCTTTACGTCCAGTTCCCCTCGCTCTCTCCGTACATCTCCTCCCCCCCCCTATCTGTGTCCATCCTCCTCTCTGTCCATCTCCTCCTACCCCTTTCCTTCTTCACATTATCACCCCTGCCTTAGCAGGAGGTTGTTGGTTCTTATCCCCATAGTATTACCTTCGAGATAGTAAGCAATAGGTGTACCAAGTTTGATTGGAATCGATCCAGGGGCTGAGGAGGAGCTTTCCTGCCATGGCTTTGCTGGCACGCGCAGATGCAACATATACACTACTGGCCATTAAAATTGCTACACCAAGAAGAAACGCAGATGATAAACGGGTATTCATTGTACAAATATATTATACTAGAACTGACAAGTGGTTACATTTTCACGCAATTTGGGTGCATAGATATTGAGAAATCAGTACCCAGAACAACCACCTCTGGCGTAATAACGGCCTTGATAAGCGTGTGCATTGAGTCAATCAGAGCTTGGATGGCGTGTACAGGTACAGCTGCCCATGGAGCTTCAACACGACACCACTGTTCATCAAGAGTAGTTACTGGCGTATTGTGACAAGCCAGTTGCTCGGCTACCATTGACTATCGTTTTCAGTTGGTGAGAGATGTGGGGAATGTGACGGCCAGGGCAGCAGTCGAACATTTTCTGTATCCAGAAAGGCCCGTACAGGACCTGCAACATGCAGTCGTGCATTATCCTACTGAAAAGTAGGGTTTCGCAGGGATCGGATGAAGGGTGGAGCCACGGGTCGTAACACATCTGAGATGTAACATCCACTGTTCAAGGTGCCGTCAATGTGAACAATAGGTGACCGTGACGTGTAACCAATGGCACCCCATACCATTACGCCAGGTGATACGCCAGTATGGCGATGACGAATAAACGCTTCCAATGTGCGTTCACCGCGATGTCGCCAAACACGGATGCGACCATCATGATGCTGTAAACAGAGCCTGGATTCATCCGAAAAAATGACATTTTGCCATTCGTGCACCCAGGTTCGTCGTTGAGTACGCCATCGTAGGTTCTCCTGTCTGTGATGCAGCGTTAAGGGTAACCGCAGCCATGGTCTCCGGGCTGATAGTCCATGGTGCTGTAAACGTCGTCGAACTGTTCTTGCAAACGTCCCCATCTGTTGACTCAGGGATCGAGACTTGGCTGCACGATCCGTTACAGCCATGCGGATAAGATGCCTGCCATCTCGACTGTTAGTGATACGAGCCCGTTCGGATCCAACACGGCGTTCCGTGTTACTCTCCTGAACCCACCGATTCCATATGCTGCTAATAGTCATTGGATCTCGAGAAACGCGAGCACCAGTGTCGCGATACGATAAACCGCAATCGCGATAGGCTACAATCCGACATTTATCAAAGTCAGAAACGTGATGGTACGCATTTCTCCTTCTTACACGAGGCATCATAAGAACGTTTCACCAGGCAACGCCGGTCAACTGCTGTTTGCGTGTGAGTAACCGGTTGGAAACTTTCCTCGTGTCAGCATGTTGTGTGAATGCTCTGAAAAGTTAACCATTTGCATATCACAGCATCTTCTTCCTGTCGGTTAAATGTCGTGTCTGTAGCACGTCATCTTCGTGGAGTAGCAATTTTAAGGCCAGTAGTGTGTATTCTTACATACATTTAACGTATTTCACACGTATCTGTAGACATAGTTCACCTGTGTCTCTAGCGAATGTCGCCTTATAGAGTCGTTTTCATGCAGCTCGATGTTTATGGCATTATAACTCCTGAACTATGTGAAGTGCAACGTTATAATTTTGTAAGTACATGCAACGACATATGTGCATACTATCTGCGATATGTATTGTGAAAAGAGTTGGAAGCGGTAGTTTTACTGCACTAAGAACGAAAATGAAGTAAGTGGTAAACTGTTCATTTCATAATTTTCTGGGAGTTTGCAACGAGAAATGGTTTCATAAAGGCTAGAAATAATGTGTGAAGTTTTTGTAGGTGACAAAATGCTCTCATTCTCAAATACTGGATGAAAACTATCTGGCTTCTTGAATGTCATGTGCTACGCTACTATTTCACCCACCGAGTCTATCCCTTTCATAAGTGAGTTCTTGTTACCCCCACAGCGATTCTCTCCAGACAGTAAGTGATAGGTTTACCAAGTTTGGTTGAAATCGATCGTGTGGAACATACATATATCCGAACATCAAATTTTGTAATAAGTACGGACTTCTTTTATCAAAGATCTTAGATAATGGTTATAGTGCCTTTTATGAAAGTTCCTCTATGTTTAGGCCTACTTCTTGTTTCGCTTGCTTTAGTATTTTTAACCTATAAAATTGGCCAAGTACGTGTAGGACTCACGCATTTGAGGCTCAGTGCAAACTTAGTTATGTATACATGTAGTTCATCTATCTGGGAATCGAGAATTTCAACGATTTTGCCTGTTTTTGATGTAGATACTGGCAAGATATTGTGTCCGGGAATTCAAATATCTTGTCAAAGTGACTGCATTAGTTCCTCAGACAAGCCCGCATATACAAAATGAAGGAGCAGAGGGTTTCAGTTTACATATGTAGATATAGGAAATTTGATAAAATATTTTGTATTTACTTATTAAAACATGACTATAACTTAATTTTGTGTTTGCATGCGGTAACGTTCGTCTATTATGCTTTTCACGGATGATAAGTGCAATGTATGAACTCATGACAAAAAATACGTTTTATGTGATATAATTACAGTTAAACATTTTAGGATTTTTTACTTTACTTACGCTGTGAAACCTTGCTCCTCGCCAAATTTCACGCGTCTAGGTCAACGGAAATTACCCCATAGGTTTTAATGAGTGAGTTGGCGAATATCAAAATATCTGACATAAACTGCCGTATTTGCTGATTGCACTGCCTAAGAAGTTTAGATGTTTTACACGGCATAGGGATCTTAGACATTAGTATGTGGCATCAATTTGAACTTGACACGTCAACCCGATCCTGAGAAAAAGGGTTTTGGACAGTCGGACGCACAGACAGACACGCGCACAGGCTCTAAAAGCTGCACTAATCAGCTGCATTTGAAGAGGCTGCACTTTGGATGATGTAGGGAAGACATTAAATAGATTAAGATGTCAGTATTTGGTGGAAAACTTGATAGTAAGTATACAGAAATCCAATTACTCGTAAATATGTTTATTTTATGAAGTGAAAATACATTGTTTACATACATTCGTGTTAGTTTTCAGATCGCAAGATATGTCAAGAGTGGCGTGACGGCACAGAATTTTTAAAACAGAATATTTATTGGTACCATTAACGGGATTTTAATGAGCAACAAACACCGATGAGAGGCGTAGTAATCTTGATGTGCGTGTTGTGGCTTATAGGAGGTGAAGGAAGAGACTGATGAAAATTCATTAAATACGCCGTCATATTCTGCACGTACATCAATTGTTTCAAAAACGCCCAGACGGAAGGAAAAGGAAACTACTTTCTATGGTTGTACTGAAAAACAAGTGTTGTTAATAATGTGTACATTTGTGAAAGAAATTTATTTATTCGTTACTGTAAATTTATTGTATTTATCTCCAAAAATTCCTTATTAATTGATTTATATATTGCTTCACGCTTTTGTAGAACAATATGTGGAATGGTACGCTATGGGATGCGACTACCGTATTGCGAATTGGATTAACTTCACCTGTCGCTAAAAATCTTCATACAATCATGAGTTGCAAATACGAAGGGCTACTTTCAGAAGGACGAATTGAAATATTTGTTTTTCCATTCTTAAATAATTTTTGTAGGTGTTTATCTCCTTACCCTGTAACTCATGAAGCAAATTTTGGTAAACACTTGGAGTTTTTCTCCTCGCTGTCCAAGATTCCAACCACAATCGTTCCCATTTCTCCTTCTTTTTAAGTAATGTACTTGCCACCAGCATTTCATTATAAGCTGCTACACAGACGAGTAGCTGTCTGCATTCCTGCATAACTATGACGAAAAATTTTACGGTAGTGTATTTGCTCCTGTGGAGTAGTTGGTTTAAGAAGTGGGGCAGTCTATGAAAAGATCTTTCTCAAAGATTAAGAGTTCATCGGGGGGATGTACTTCATGAACGACGGTACTGCTGAGCAATTGATTACCGTCGTCACTGAACTGCTGGAGGTCGATTTATTCGCTGACTTCGAGGCTCATATGACTTAAATTAACTGCATTTCTTTCTCTTTGAGAACTTCAAGTTCCCGTTTCATGCAAAATCCATCAGTGACGAAGTCTCTCATGCTACGCGAGATGTGGTAGCCAGCAAGACAACACAGACATAGTCAGGAGCATTTGAGCGTTTTGGGAAGTCATTGCGACGAAGAGCAATTCGTCCCGTTAGATTTATCAATTTTAACCAATTTTTAGCAAATACGCTATCGTACAAACAGGTGGAAGAACATAAATTGTGGGCAGACGAAATATTTTGGGGATAGCTTGCAATCTTCGTCAGTCTTTTAGTACGAGTATATTGCATTCAAATCACTTTTCTTCAACGATTAAGTTATTCCGAATTTACAGCGTGCGGAAGGACGTGAATGCAAGACATCAGCAAACTAATATCCTGATGAGTCAGATAGCTAAATACACCAGATCCCGTACATTAAGGAAAAGTCACAAAAGTGACAGTGAATCCAAGAGTTCGATGGGGAATCAGAAAAAAAATTAGCCGCAGTGTTGAACAATTGAGACGCCATAAGGCAGTGCTAAAAATACAGTTTCTGAAAAAAGTACTATTCATTCGAACGAACAAGAAATTGGAGATGTGCAAAACTTAATTGTTTTATTTCTGTTGTCAAGCAATGTGCATACAGCATGTGGTCAGCTTGGGCGGAAATCCTCACAGCGACGAGTGGCCCTGTTTACGGGCGGCAGTAATTACCACAACACCATTACCAACTAATACAACATGAAGAAGGTGAAACAAGGACACTGATCGATCTAAGTGTTCGTGCCACTACACGAAAACAATCTCAATCAAATGCAACTTCGATTCTGGAAAGACCGCCAATTGGCCTCTATTCACCTTAAAAGATGATACAGTAGACTCAGTAAATTAGTGGTTATTAGCTCTGAGTATATTTTATGTTTTAACAGTGGCTGTTGACTCAGTGATCCATAACATTGTCATGAAAAATGAAAGCTCTTTGATATAATCGAAAACAATTCCGTATTCATCACATGACTGTGAATATCCTGAATTTAAAGCACTCAGTAATTTTGTACAAGTAGTTTCTTTCTGAAGTCCTTCATTTTTGTTAATATACAGGGCATGCAGGGTGAGCACAAAAGAGTTATTCACTTTCAAAAATTCGTACAGACCAAAAGGTACACCATATTGTCATCATATCTTAACCGGAGCATCTGTGGAAGATTTTTGTTTATTGTTTCCTTTTTATGTGGGTGCAATTCATTTGTTGTAGGCTGCTGCCCAAGGAGACTGATAGTTAAAAAGAATTGCAAATACACCACAACAGAAGAATTCATTTGTCCTTCAGTTATCAAGAAAGAAGTCCGCAACTGCTACTCAACGAGTACTTCGCACATTCACCGAGAGCCACGTAGAAGAGTCTCTGTTTATGCCTAGTATGATCAGTTTGAAGAGAAGGGCGGCACTGCAGAGGCTAAAGTCCTTGTCGACCTCCTGTGTCCGAGCGAAGTGATGACTGCATTCCAGCAGCATTCGATCGAGTCACATACAAATCGATACGTCGAATAAGTTGTAGGTTAAATGGCCCAGAAACAACGGCACCCAAAACCCCGTTTACACGTGAAAGCGTGCAGACAGTAGATACTCTAGGCAGTTACTCCTTCAGATTATGCTGGACGACCTTACTTTTGCACCGAGATATTGGCGAGGATGGACAATGTCAACGGAACTTCAAAGAGGACAATTTTCAGTGACAAAAAAAGGTTACACACTAATAGCAAAGTTAACTGTCACTTTCTTCGTTTTTGGAGAACAGGAAACGCCGATTTCTCGATCAAACAAGACCGAGATTCATCAAAGATCAATGTGCTCTGCACAATGTCGAGGGAGAAGACTCACGGCCCCTTTTTTTCTTGGAGAAATCTATCACAGGCATTTGCTACCTCGACGCGCTTCCCTAGTATCTTCTGCCGTAGTTGCAAGAGGACTTCAACAGCTTCATCTTGAAACAAAGTGGTGCACCTCCTCATTTCCACTTGTCTGTATGGCAACACCCAAACACACCACTGCCCGGACTACGGTTCGCTGCTGAGGATGACGTATGGTGCTTATGGCCACCGCCATCACCACACTTCATCCCTTGTGATTTTTTATGGTGTTATGGGAAAGACAAAGTGTTCGTCGCATCCCTGCCACACTGCTTGCTACAGCTACGGCAACGAATCGATACTCCGCTAGGAGAGTCCATTACTGCCGACATAGGAACAAACAATAAAATTTTATGTATTGCACAAGATTTGGCCAATAGTATGAATATCGTCTCGTCGTTACTTCATCAACACATAAAATTCGAGACGATTAAGATGTACCGTT
This sequence comes from Schistocerca gregaria, assembly GCF_023897955.1. Taxonomy (NCBI): domain Eukaryota; kingdom Metazoa; phylum Arthropoda; class Insecta; order Orthoptera; family Acrididae; genus Schistocerca; species Schistocerca gregaria. Next base: position 435,665,498 of record NC_064921.1, read on the forward strand.
TCGTTTTTATAAATTTTTGAAGATATAAAATTCTTTAGTGCTCACCCTGTGTATTGATTAGTTTCCAGATGTAAAGTTTGTCCTTTTTTGCAGTGCCTAAGAGGATGGAAATAAAAAGTACCAGTATTCTTTTTTATTGACATTTGGCCCGATAAGACTTCAGTCATTGTGTTATTAGTACTTCACAATGATATCTTACATGATCTGTGAGTTGCATAAAATACCTTAAGATCTACATATGAAATAATGATTCTTTAAAAGTACTAGGCAACATACACAACAAACAGGAAAACATTTTAATAAAACGTGTCTGGATGACCTCTCACGCGGACTTTAAGCATATATTAACATACACAGTATATCATTTATGTAGTATGACCACCTTTCGACGTAAACTCAGCAACATATTTCATGAACTTTATGACTGTCACAATTCGAGAGTGAGCTGGCGTTCTGTTAGAACTATGAATGGGGTGGTCTCACTTTTTACAGGAATTTGTCTTTGACAACCTTATGCATTTTCGTGCCAATGACCAAATCTTATTAAGTAAATCGTAATGATGATTTGGCCTGATAGGCTACAACCCACACAATAGGACTTCGATGGGATTTCTCACTGTTGTCGTGGGAACAAAATGCTTAGGGACTATCTGTCTTGCTTTGTGACTAGATTCAGGACTTACGAGCACTCAACACGTACTTCTTCGTCTTCTTCTTCTTAATTGACGCATTGGCCTGAGTTCTGAATATTCCACCACTAGTCATCTTTGTTCTTGGCTTTCGTGATCCAGTCTCCGATTCTCAGGACCATCGTCTCCGGATTACGGGTGATCACAACAGAGACATAAGTAGTACAGAACTGCATTAAGATGTGCCCAGAAAAAAATTATTTAAAATTGATATAATATTATACGAATTATAATACTTCCAGGTGGCTATAAGACAATATTCACTAACTGTACTGGAAATATTATGTTAATGTTTGAAATTTCTTACTTTTCATTTAAGTATGTCAACCATGTCGCCATAATGTAAAGATGACCGAAGGGACGTAGCAATTTTAAGATTCTCGAGAAGAAAACGCAGGTCCCGGTTTTTAATCCCTTGTACCTGTCATTAAAAAATACATATCTGTTAGTATACATCAGTGACGTTAGTTAATTAGAAATTTATTTTATTTGTCGTTTCATAATAAAACAGTACACGTAACTGCTATAATTTAAATCATATCGCAGTCATTTTCATTGGCAGTGGAGATTTTTTTTTTTTTGTCAAACCGAAGAAGAACTAACTAGAGTATTTTTCTTCTCCCTCTAAATCATCTGTCCTGTCATTTAATGGTTTCGCCTGTAAGTGGAAATCTTTTCCGACGCTAAAGCAGCAACCTCGTGATGTAGAGTGTGTGCAGACCTTCACACAGGGTTCAAGCCATTCCAGTATGTACTGACATCTTGTTTCAGAGATGATCTCATAGATTAAGCAAAGACCAAATTTTTCGTGTGCCGCAGAATGCATATTGCAGTGTTTATTGTTGGTGTGATACTCGGAGGAAAGTTTGGCTAAGTGCTGTGTGAATACAATGAGCCGCACAAAGACGCCGTTCGTTACTTTACAAAGCTTTTATTACACTGGCGCTGTGGTCGGAGACAAAAAAAATTACGCAACATTCCGGCGAAATGTTATAATCAGCCATACTTTCTTTTATTTCTCTTGTAATATTTACTCCCATCTTCTTAACGTCCAGCAAGTAAACTGTGAATAAAACATTATTCATAAGAGACCAATCCATTTTTAGGTATTGTGCTGTAAGCGTGAAATAATGACCTGATTTTGTGAATCTGTCCAGATATCACCTTTTGTGACACGTTTAATTAATAGCAGGACATCTGAAATGACGACTTCTCCATAATGTGCAGCTAGATCTTCTGGGCCCAGGTCTTTGAAACCTTCAGCAGAAAGCGTTAAAAGGTCTCATATCTTTGTCACACATTACAACAGCTTTTGATGTTATACTGTTTTCCATTACTGCCGGTATCCCTGAAGGAGCTATGTCTGTGCGCATTTCTTACAACAGTGTTTCTCTAAATGAGTGAAACGGACTGGAAATAATAATTTAGAGCGGTTTATGCATGATACGCAGACTCGCTGTCTACAACCAACAGAAACATATTATATATTTTCTGTATCTCCTAGTTCTTCAGTGCTTACATACTGGTTTCAAACTTACTGCACTGGCTTCCTCACGCTGCATGGTTACAAACAGGCCATCAACGAGAAGCCTATGCTGGCAGTAGTTGCGTACATATAAAGAGATGTTTAACGTCTTTGGAGTCAAGTCATTACGTAGGGTTCGGTCATGGTTTCTATGCTTGGCCACAATAACTAGTACGGGTGGCGTTAGACGCTGGACTCGCATTCGGAAGGACGGCCATCCTGATTTAGGTTTTCCGTGATTTCCCTAAATCACTCCAGGCAAATGCCGGGATGGTTCCTCTAAAAGGGCACGGCCGACATCCTTCCCCATCCTTCCCTACTCCGATAAGACCGATGACCACGCTGTCTGGTCTTCTTCCCAAAAACCAACCCTAGTACGGGTGGCCTATCCAGTTAGGCTGCGCTCGTCCCATCTTGCATTTTGTACTCGCTTACTGGCTCATGCAGGACTCTACTTCAGACCCATATAAGAGAACTACAAGGAAAGTTACATGCTGGTATAGTTCGATTTCGAAGCTTCTCGGAACTTTTATACTACACAGCACGTCTGTAAGCCAAAATATGCTCTATTTGCCTTTGCGATCGTTATCTTAATCTCAAATTCCATTCTATTTTCTCGCTGAAAATGTTAGAAAAATGTTTTAATATGTATATTCTTTAAACGTGACTTCATCGACTGTCAGTGGGGTATCATCATTTGGTGCCTTGCTCACGAACTTTAACGCAGTTTTCTCCTTATTAATTCGTAACCCTGCTTTCCTTGCAATGTTTCTACAAGAACTTGTCATGAGCTGCAAATCGTCTACGCACGATTTACTAGACTAACATCGTCTTCGTATGCAAGTCGATTGTGTTATTACCCAGTCTTATTTCAGCTGAGTTTAATGTTTTGTGTTCTCTGTCTATCTTTTCTAAAGATAATTAAAATGTATTGGAGATAATGAGCCCCCTTGTCTAAGACCGGTTCTGGCTTCAAAATGCTCTGACAATCCTGTAGTGATTTTTACTCTGCCTTAGGTGTCCCCTAAACACACCTGTACTAGGCGTATTAACTTTTGTGCAAACTGAAACTCTTTCAAGACATTGGTGATTCTACCCCTGTGTATGCCTTCGTAATGTTTCTTGAAGTCAACAAAAACCATGTGAAATCAGCGTTATATTCCCAACATTTCTTGGTTACCTGTCTAAGGGTTAAAATCTGATCTATAGTTGATTTGTACTTATGAAACCACATTGATAATTCCTTCTGCAACTGGGATTATTCTCTTCAGTAGACACTGAGACAGAATTTTGTAGCTTGCATTAAGTGGTTCAATCCCTCTTTTATTATTACAGAGAAGGGTTCAGCCTCTCCTATTCCCAAACGTTCTTTTAAAATTTTCGTAATTTTATAAGCAGTACCGGTCATTTCTTTCTTCATTATCTTTCCTGCAATATCATCAATTTTATTTTACCGGAGCCCAATTGCTTTTAGCTTTCTGATTGTATGCCGTATTTATTCTTCACTGAGGTCTCCATTTTGCTGTCTACGGTGTCTGATTCCTCACATGAACAGACTGAATTGGATCATCAGGGATTAGTAATTCGGCGAAGCACTGTTCCCATAGCCGTCCTACTTAAGTGTCATTCGTGAAGATCACCTCCTGGGTGACTTCTACTTTTATCTTAAGTTTCTGTGTTTCTTTCTTTACACTTTTTGGTCCTGTGATGAATACAGTCCTCTTCAGCTCCTTCTATTAGCTCTTTGTAGTATTTCCGTTTCTCCTGTTTTAGTATAGTTGCCGTTTCTTTCCTTAATCTGATATACTTGTGTTTTAACTACTGATCCTTCATATTTTCTAGCCACCTTTTCCTTGTCAGCCCTTTCTGTTCAATTTCTTGCCAGCACAATTGATGGATTACACCTTACCTGACCTCTTTCGTTTGCCTAGAAGTTTGGAGGCTCTCTCTCTCTGTGTTTACTGTTTGCGGTTGATATCACAGTCTCCTACCTTTTCCTCACATTTACTCAGGTGTCCTGCTACTGTTGAGCAGTATTTTTTCTTAGTCTCTGTCGCTTTAATTTATTTACACCAATAAAATGTAGTCTGCTTAGCTAGTCTATAAACTTTTTCAAGTTAAATGTTCATATTTCTTACCAGCAGGAAGATATCAGTGTCACACTTCTCTCCTCTATAGTTTCGCATATCTTTGTTTGGATACCACTTCTAGATACATATTTCGTCTATCGGATTTATGGTTGCCACATTTGGTATCAACCACATCTTTTTAATGATTCAAATAGCTCTGAGCACTATGGGACTTAACAACTGAGGTCATCAGTCCCCTAGAACTTAGAACTACTTAAACCTAACTAACCTAAGGACATCACACACATCCATGCCCGAGGCAGGATTCGAACCTGCGACCGATTGTAGCGCCGGTCACATCTTTTTATGTGTATTCTTATGTTGAAACAATGTCGTCATGATGCAGTTATTATTGTCAATTGCGAAACTCATCAAATGGGTGCTATTTTTACTGGTCTCCCGATGCAGACATGAATTACAGATCACCGGTTTATAAGTGCCTTTTTGACCCATTATGGCGTTAAAGTCATCCAATACTATTTTAATATATGGTTTGGCAACAAATTATACAAATAATTCAATTCCATGTAAAATTCTCCCTTTGGGAACTACTATTAAGTGGATCCGTTCAGTGCACTAGGACGCAAATTAATGAGTAAACAATATCGACCACATAAAAATCAGCATCATCTCATATACTACAAGCATTGGCAAAAAATAACAAAAAAATTAATTATTGAACAAAAAGTATTACAAATAGATTCCGATTGTTTTTCAAGTATTGCTCGATTTAAATCGATCATTTTCTGTTGGTAGCGATCATTGTTAACGGTTTCATCAGGCTTTAGCAGCACATAATAGATACACCCTTGTGATCCCATTAAACACAGAGCATTGTCTTCTTTCCAAAGCGATTCGATCTTTCTGTGGATGTCGATGGTTTATCTGGATTCACCCATGATTTACGACGCTGATAATTGTCAAAATATATCCAGTTTTCATCACTTGTCACTATTCGATAGAGAAACGACGTTCTTTTGTATCTGCCGACCAACATTTCGTAAGTGGTCTTTCGGAATGCTTACTGTTTTTCATGCCGTTCATGCGGAACCCGTTTCCTCATTTTCTGCACCTTTACCGTACCTTTTAACCGAAGATAAATGACAGATAGCCATATAGCATTTAAAAGGAAATTAAAAATATTTCTTAATGCCAACTCCTTGTACTCATTAGATGAATATAGTAAGTGGGTAATTTCCTCAACCACCACAAAAAAATTAAAAATATTAAGTGTCATGTAATATTTTGTTTAATGTAATATCTTGAATAGACACTTTCTATTAATCTGACACGTTCCACATAATTACGAAGTGTCGTTTTTAAGATCTATCGAACAAGTACTAATCTAATCTAATCTAATCTTATCTTATTTTAGTTCGCGTTGCAGTATGATAGACTGCTCAGGTTCTTAGGTGCAAAGGATCTCGATTTTCAGATATGGTTCTCATTACTACGGGAAACATGTATTAGAAGTGTAGAGGTGTTCTGTTGATGGTTTGAACTGGGAATAGACAGTACCAGGGGAAAGAGGGCGAAGTTGCTGAGAAAACCCTTTATACAGAAATAAATAAATAAACCTGAAGTGCACCGAAAAGAAAAAAAAGGGCAAATGAAGTTCATCATTTCGTGTACAACAATAACCCAGAATGAATGGTTCAAAAATGGTTCAAATGGCTCTGAGCACTATGGGACTCAACTGCTGTGGTCATTAGTCCCCTAGAACTTAGAAATACTTAAACCTAACTAACCTAGGGACATCACACATATCCATGCCCGAGGCAGGATTCGAACCTGCGACCGTAGCAGTCGCACGGTTCCGGACTGCGCGCCTAGAACCGCGAGACCACCCAGAATGAATATATATTTCATTGGGTCTCCTTCTGTGATATTCGAGTAAAAAAAAAAAAAAAGACTTTTCATCAACTTCTTAACCCTCCTCATAGCACTACAATGAAAGAGTGCAGAGTGAACTGCTACGTAGCAAAGCAAAGCAGAAAGACGGGCAGGCAAGCAAGACTCCTTTAGTCTGCTTGGGATTGGGCATAGCTAGGCTTGGATGGCAATAAAGCAGCCTTCCCGTTCTGCCAATAAAGTGCGACAGCTTGCCTGCCTGGCTAATAGGCAAGCATGGGCATGTAAAAAGCGGAAACTGTACACCAAATCGTGGCCCAAGGCGTCTGAAAGGGACGTGCAGACGCCCGGAGTCGAATCCAGGACTCTCGGCGCGTGGCTGGAGCACCAGGCGATGGCACACAATGGGTGGCCTCGTCTCTGCAGATCCTGTTCGAAGCCCAGAAACATCAGGGCTCGGTGTTCTCTCATAGACCAGAAATTTCACCTAGATGATAACGCTCCTCGATGAGGCTGTAGCTGCGTGGCCATACATTCGAGCGATGAGCGATGTGGTGGCTGCGCAGTTAGCGGGAATGATACGGTTTCCGCACGACGCTGATGGGATCTGACGTTACCGGCTGAGCTGGGAGTATATACAGGGTGAACCATCTAAGATAGGCCATCCCAAATGTATCCAGAATCAATAAATATACCGAGATGCGATTTTCGCCAAGTTATAGCGAACAATACGACGTATTTGCTTACGTTGGCAAGTACCTTCCGGCGGTGTCAGGGATTTTCTCTGCCTCGTGATGGCTGGGTGTTGTGTGCTGTCCTTAGGTTAGTTATGTTTAAGTAGTTCTAAGTTCTAGGGGACTGATGACCATAGATGTTAAGTCCCATAGTGCTCAGAGCCATTTGAAACAAGTACCTTCCGTCGTTCAAAACTTCCGTATTACCACCCAGTCTTTGTTTTTTTTCCAATGGAACTATACAAATATGCTTTTTTTGGGGCATTTCAAAGAAGCTTCTAAGAGAACTTAGACGACATGACATGTATGGGACGTGATCAAACACTATCGAGGTAGCAGCGCCTCAAAGCAATGTCTGCCATCAGTGCAAGAGGTTCCACCAGGAGACACGTATGGTGCTTGTGTTTAGCTGCGGACTTGAAGCCCATCAGTATATATTGTGATTTTGTAGCCATCGGATGACTTTCTCGTTACTGAGACATTCGCGATGTTTCCGATAGTCGAAAAAGTGAAAACCGTTTCTGTCGAATGTTGCCCAACTATTAGAGTAGCAGTGCGGTAGTGTGCTGAAGAGTATCCAGATTGTGTCAGGCAGTGACGATCTGTCTTCACAAATACTATAAACAAAATACTATAAAGTGGAGATATGGAGAATAAAATACGCCTATGAAAAAGAAGAGCAACTGATGAAAAAAAAGAAACTAACATTTTAGCAGCAATGAGAGACAATGAAAATGTCACTAAGAGTCATTTCGTAAGCACGAGAGTGATCAACGAAACGGGTCGCGCGGGATAACCACGCGGTCATGGGCGCCTAGCTACGGTTCACACGGCTCCCCCCGTCGGAGATTCGAGTCCTCCCTCGGGCATGGGTGTGTGTGTCGTCCTTAGCGTAAGTTAGTTTAAGTTAGATTAAGTGGTGTGTAAGCCTAGGGACCGACGACCTTGGCAGCTTGGTCGTATAGGAACTTACCACAAAATAAGCGAAACAGGTGTTCTGCGAAAACTGCATTCCATCGCATTTCATGCTCGTGATATTTCGCTTCATCTATAGCTTCATGACAGTGACTTCCAAAACAGCTTACGGTTCTTCGAACGTTATTTACAAAGAGTTCAAAGTAATGTGGCATATGTCTGCAACATTTTGATTAAGGAAGAAATATCGTTTGCAAACCAAAGGCAAGTCAGTCTTCATAATATGCACTAATCGCCAGTTGAAAATCCACGTTGACTTAATGAAATAGACAAAAACAGCGTTCTTGGGCTATCAACGTTTGGTGCGTGTGTTTCAAGGCCCGCATAATCTGTCTCTGTTTTACTGAAGGTAATCTGAATCCAGTGAAGTATTTTGAGTTGTTAAGTTATGCTGCTGTGCAGTTACCGGAAAACATCCCATTGAATGCTCGGTGTGGTACGAACACGACGGATGTCCCATTTCGCACATATACTGCTAGACCCTCTTACCGTGTTAAGAGAGTTTGGAGAGCGCTGGAACGGTCGTTCAGGAAATGCAAAATGGACTGCACACTCACAAACTTAACACATCTATATTTCTATTATAGCGAAAATTAAAACAAGAGTGCTATGAGGAAACACCGACGCGTCTCGAAGGAGTGTACTGCCTTACTACACGAGTCTGTGCTGCCGTAAGCTCCAAGAGAAGTTCAACGTGCAGCAGTGTTTCTACAGAATCACTTTATTGCGTGTAGCAATCTCAAGGTGAACATTTTGAGCGCTTAATGTGACACTCGTGATAAAAAACACACGAACCGTACCACAGTTACGTGTTGGCTTACATTTCATATAATAGGGCAGGCGTTCGTGGAAACTCTCTTCCTGTCGGCGGAACAGTTGAGTGCGGTATTGTTCGTTGAAGTTCTGTGTGTGTGTGTGTGTGTGTGTGTGTGTGTGTGTGTGTGCATGTGAAGTCTTAAGGGACCAAACTGCTCAGATCATCGGTCCCTAAGCTTACACACTACTTAATCTAACTTAAACTAACTTACGCTAAGCACAACACACACACACACCCATGCCCGAGGGAGGACTCGAACCTCCGACGGGGGCAGCCGCCCGGACCGTGGCATAGCGCCCTTGACCAGGCGGCTACCTCACGCGGCGTTGAAGTTTTCTTAGAAGCTTCTTTCAAATGCCGCAGAAACGGGAAAAGGAAAACATAGTGAGTGTCGTAAATCGACGAATATAAACGATAAAACTTACTACAGAACGTCAGGAAATTCACCATATTGTCCGCTGTAACATGGCGGAAACCGCACCTTGATGCATTTATTTGTTCGAATATATGTGGGGTGAAAAAAGGTGGGAATTTAAGGAGATGGGACCTGGATAAATTGAAAGAACCAGAGGTTGTACAGTGTTTCAGGGAGAGCATAAGGGAACAATTGACAAGAATGGGGGAAAGAAATACAGTAGAAGAAGAATGGGTAGCTTTGAGGGATGAAGTAGTGAAGGCAGCAGGGAATCAAGTAGGAAAAAAGACGAGGGCTAGTAGAAATCCTTGGGTAACAGAAGAAATATTGAATTTAATTGATGAAAGGAGAAAATATAAAAATACAGTATATGAAGCAGGCAAAAAGGAATACAAACGTCTCAAAAATGATATCGACAGGAAGTGCAAAATGGCTAAGCAGGGATGGCTAGAGGACAACTGTAAGGATGTAGAGGCTTATCTCCCTAGGGGTCACCTTTGGAGAAAAGAGAACCACTTGTATGAATATCAAGAGCTCAGACGGAAACACAGTTCTAAGCAAAGAAGGGACAGCAGAAAGGCGGAAGGAGTATGTAGAGGGTCTATACAGCGGCGATGTTCTTGAGGACAATATTGTGGAAATGGAAGAGGATGTAGATGAAGTTGAAGTGGGAGATACGATACTGCGTGAAGAGTTTGATAGAATACTGAAAGTCGAAACAAGGCCCCGGGAGTAAACATTCCATTGGAACTACTGACAGCCTTGGGAGAGCCAGGCCTGACAAAACTCTACCCTCAGACTTCAAGAAGAATATAATAATTCCAATCCCAAAGAAAGCAGGTGTTGATAGATGTGAAAACTACCGAACTATCAGTTTAATAAGTCACAGCTGCAAAATACTAACGCGAGTTCTTTACAGACAACTGGAAAAACTAGTAGAAGCCGACCTCGGGGATGATGAGTTTGGATTCCGTAGAAATATCGGAACACCTGAGGCAATACTGGCCCAACGACTTATCTTAGATGCTAGATTAAGGAAAGGCAAACCTACGTTTCTAGCATTTATAGAGTTAGAGAAATCTTTCGACAATGTTGACTGGAAAACTCTCTTTCAAATTTTGAAGGTGCCAGGGGTAAAATACAGAGAGCGAAAACAAGATGGCAGTTACAAGAGTCGAGGGACATGAAAGGGAAGCAGTGGTTGGAAAGGGAGTAAGACAGTGTTGTAGTCTCTCCCCGATGTTATTCAATCTGTATATTGAGCAAGCAGTGAAGGAAACAAAAGAAAAATTCGGAGTAGGTATTAAAATCCATGGAGAAGAAATAAAAGCCTTGAGGTTCGCAGATTACATTGAATTCTGTCAGAGACAGCAAAGGACTTGGAAGAGCAGTTGACGGAATGGACAGTGAAAGGAGGATATAAGATGAACATCAAGAAAAGCAAATGGGTTGTAGTCGAATTAAGTCAGGTGATGCTGAGGGAATTAGATTAGGAAATGAGACACATAAAGTAGTAAAGAAGTTTTGCTATTTGGGGAGCAAAATAACTGATGATGGTCGAAGTAGAGAGGATATAAAATGTAGACTGGCTATTGCAAGGAAAGCATTTCTGACAAAGAGCAATTTGAAACTTCCTGGCAGATTAAAACTGTGTGCCCCACCGAGACCCGAACTCGGGACCTTTGCCTTTTGCGAGCAAGTGTGGCAGAAGTAAAGATGTGAGTACCGGCCGTGAGTCGTGCTTCGGTAGCTCAGATGTAGAGCACTTGCCCGCGGTAGGCAAAGGTCTCGAGTTCGAGTCTCGGTCGGGCACACAGTTTTAATCTACCAGAAAGTTTCATATCAGCGCACAGTCCGCTGCAGAGTGAAAATCTCATTCTGGAAGAGAAATTTCTTAACATCGAGTATAGATTTAAGTGTCAGGAAGTCGTTTCTGAAAGTGTTTGTATGGAGTGTAGCCATATATGGAAGTGAAATATGGACGATAAGTGTTTTTGACAAGAGAAGAATAGAATCTTTCGAAATGTGGTGCTACAGAAAAATGCTGAAGATTAGATGGATAGATCACATAACTAATGAGGAAGTGTTGAATAGGAATGGGGAGAAGAGAAGTTTGTGGCACAACTTGACTAGAAGAAGGCATCGGTTGGTAGGACATGTTCTGAGGCATCAAGGGATCACCAGTTTAGTATTGGAGGGCAGAGTGGAGGGCAAAAATAGTAGAGGGAGACCAAGAGACGAATACACTAAGCAGATTCAGAGGGATGTAGGTTGTAGTTGGTACTGGGAGAAGAAGAAGCTTGCACAGGATAGAGTAGCATGGAGAGCTGCATCAAACCAGTCTCAGGACTGAACACCACAACAACATATGTGGGGTGGCCCTGTTTTACCACCTCATCTTGCACACTCTGGTCGGCTAGGTGTGTAATGAAAGGCAGTGGATCCCCTGCAGAATGCAGCACTTCCGTTACAGTTAAACACGAGGAATAAACAGAACACAGCAGAGACTGACTGAACAGCCCTTGTGCGTGGCGGTAGCAGGCAACGCGGGCGGGGGCTTTGCTGTCGTTGCTGGTGCAATGGTTATTCATCGTGTTTTACTATACCTGTTAATACACATCGATAAAACGAATATCGCACTAGACTAATTAGGGACCGCTCTGTCGCGCGGGCTCGTAAAATTCCATTTTAAAAATCAATTTGAAATGGTACAGTAGTTTCCGCTCTATAAGCAGCAGGTTTCGCTGCTCGCTCGCACGGGGAAATACAAAGAGAGGCGGCTCCACCGCAAATTTTACTGCACGAAGCGGCCGGCCGCGGGTGGAACTGAACTCATGTGGACGGGTGGAAAGAAATGTGTCAGGCTTCATAATACGTATTTATATGTGTTGTGTATTATGCATTTATTGTACGTGAATGTGAATCTGCATATGAACTTTCCTAATCCTCCTCACACCTTTTCGTAAAGCGTGGCCAAATCCTAGTTGGGAAGTAGTTCTGTAGTGTAGTAGTGCCAACCTCACTCCTGGGCAGGGGATCAGAGAGACAGCACAGGCAGGTAAAAGTCAAAGACGTTCCAGTGTCACAAGATTTGGGGTGGAGAGGTTGGTCACGGCAAAGTGGTTCGACCATCCCTTAGACCTGGGCCCAGGAAGTCCTCTGGGTGCCCGCCATATTCGGTGAGTGTTACAGAAGACGGGTAAGTGAGCAGACATGCCCTCAATGCGTCTGTTTCAATGTTCAAGCATGGAAGAGTGATATTTGAATATTTGTACCAATTTTTTTATTTCCAAATTCGGACTGTGTATGGAAATGAATGTTCTCGTTTAATTTGGAAAATTTGTCCCCTGTGTTAATGTATCTTACTTTGCCCGTTATCCTCCTCACATAGTGGATGTCCCATGTAAAATATTGGGAGACTTTCGTGGTACACATTTGGCCAACGCAATTCCGTCTTGCCCGCAGAAATGCGCGTGCAGATTAGTATATAATATACACGAGCTATAAGTTGTAAAATTGTAATATATGTAAACTGGAACAATTGCTGCAATCGCTGAGAAGTCGAGTGATTATGTTTAAAATAAATAGGTAATCAATTGTCATCAATCTTTAACATACCTTTCAAATCACAAAGAAAAGTTTAAGGAATTCATTAAAAATAAAATATACAGAGGTAATGGACCTACACGTCAGCGTGTGAGCCCTCCAGCCCCTTGCCTAGTGTCATACAGAAAGGGCACTCATTCTAGGTAGCGCTCTCAAGTTCCCCTCCCCAGTTATCCGTTGCGCAATTTTCATTCAGGGCTTGGCGACATCAACTTTCATCTGGCGTCCCTAGGCAAGGAGGTTTGACGGTAATCTTTCAAATTTGTTTGGAAAGGTAAACAAACCGAAGTTTCCTACCGTCACTGGGCGTCGCATGAAAGTATTTTGTTGCTAACATTGCAAAAACGACATTGCAGATATCCGCTTATTTATTTATTTGATCGTATGGCTAGGGGCCCCTGTCAGGCAGGCCGTTCGCCGGGTGTCAGTCTTTCAATCTTACTCCACTTCGGCGACCTGCAGTCGATGAGGATGATAGAATGATGATGAGAACAGCACAATACCCAGTCCCTGGGAGGTGAAAATTCCCCGACCCAGCCGGGAATCGAACCCGGGCCCAGAGGATTGACAATCCGTCACGCTGACCATTTTTTTATGTAAGTTTGTATAGTATGTGCATTACATATTGGGTGGTGGGAGAAGCGTGAGGTTCAGTATCAGCTGTCAAATGTGCACACCGAGTGCATCCGGCACATCCCAACTGCGTGGTGGGTCGAGGAAGACTGCCTGAAGATAGTTGGCAAAGGTTTTCCGATATTGTGACCATCTATGAACCTCATTGTGGGCTTGCTGCAAGAAATACCAAAAGTCAAGTGGCGACTTGGCAGCATCCCCATAGAGGTCCGCGACCGTCTAACCTATGGCCCAGATGATCGACTGTGATTTAGTCGCCGGAAAGTAGTCAATTTCCGGATGTAAGAAGGAAGCAGGTGTAGTATGTTGCGGGGTCACACGGAGGTAGCAAGCCACCATCTGTCTTCCTAGGAGCCAGACGTCCTCCACCGCGATACAAGTTAAGCGGTGATGGTCGTCATCCACTTGGCGACATTCCGGACATAGTGGAGTGCCCATTAGTCCAATTGCATGGAGCCGTTGGTTGGTGTTGAACTTGCCACAGGCGACAGAGAACCACAGTGCCCGAACGGAGGTAGGAAGGAATTTTTGGTGCACATGTCTCCAAACCTTCGGCCAATGCAACCTGGGGTGTTTGAGTTCAATGACATTGCGGCTTATCCGACGTAGCTGCCAAACATAAAAATCCTTCGCACATGGCGGTCTCGTGCGCGGAAGCTCAACTCTGATATATCTAAGTTCCACGATAAATGTTGATAGATGCGCAAAATGTGGCGTAATGGTGCTCACCACCACCGGAGGTGTGAGGGACGCTGGAACCAGGAGATCCAGTAGGCGGGATGTAAGGGAATCACCCCCGCTAAGCTATTGCTTGTACACCGTGGCTGGAAGGAGCGCCGTCGCTCGGCAGTTAACATTGGTAAGTCCGACTCCCCTTGTAGGATTGTAGGAAGCGTGAGCGTTGCGTATTGCACCTTGAGGGGCGATCCAATCATCACAAAATAGCCTAGTGCTGATTAAAGTCGACGTCCGAGCGTGAGTGGTAGGGGCAGGATCTGCGAAATAGGCACCATTCGAGAAACCACATAAGTGTTCAGATACTCGACTCGCTGCAAAGGACCAAGGCGCCGTGGGAGATGTTGCCGGACCATGTTACGTGTTGTCTGTAAAATACGTCGGTAGTTAACTGCCGCAGTATGTTTTACAGACGAGGTAAGGTCTATGCCGAGATAGCGGAATCTTTGCACATAAGGAAACGGACTGATTTCTTACGGCGTAAGGCCTCTTCCAACCTCCATTGCCTCCGATTTGTTCATGTTCACTGCACTACCCGCCGTCACACTGTGGCCCAACAACAGTCCAAGGACCGTCTTCACCTCTTCCTCAGAACGAACGAGCAGCAGGAGGTCGTCCGCATAGGCACGACATTTGAAGGTGTAGCCCCGCAGTTCCATCCCAGAAAGAGAATTTGTTAGCCACCCAATTAATGGTTCCAAAACTATCGCGAACAGCAGCACCGAAAGAGGGGAGCCCTGGCGAATGGATCGTCGAATTTGAATGGGCCCTGCTATTCGCCCATTAACCTGTACCAAGGATTGTGCGCCGGCATAAATCCTTCTAATGAGACCAGTAAAACGGTCTGGAAATCCCATTTGTTCCATTATAGCGTACGGATAATTGTGGCGCACCTTATCAAAAGCACTGTCAAAATCAACCGCCACCATCGCCGCTTTAAGCCGACACTCCTCCGCTAGCGCTGCCATTCAGCTACTGGGGGGCGGAGAAGTATCCACTGAAACACCAGAGAAAAAAAGACTTACGATTCTTAGGAGGACACTTTGTACAATCGCTTCGCCTAGGTGAGTTGTGAAAGCAACTAGCTTCCTTTCAGTTTAGTCCACTGCTGAAGGTTGAACTGCACGTTGCAGCAAGCTTCAGAATTGCGTATGTGGCTCGCCTACATACTCTTGGGCTGGTTGTTACGGCGTTACTGATGCCTAAGTCGCACAGTAAAGAGAATCGAAGCGTTTGAGATGCGCCGTTAGAGAGGAATACTGAAAATTTAGCGGAATTACGAGATAAGAAGTGAAATGTTCTCCCCAAAATTGACGTGGAAAATAGTATATGAAAAACGCTGACTACAAGGAAGGACAGTAAGATAAGTGATGTGTTAAGATTTCGGGGATTAACTTCCACGCTACAGGATGTTGCGTCAGGACCATACCGGAAAGGTGACGGTGGCGAGACAGACACCAGCCAAGGACACAGACGCGAGGGGGCCTCATAAACAGACTGAGAGAAAAAGAGAAGACAGCAATAGTTTAAGAATTAGCCGGGGGAGGAACGTGAGCTGTTGCACGTATTTTCTGGCTGCGAGAAGAAGCCTTTCCACGCGACCGTAAGGCACGCTGTTGTCATATCTGCAGTGTGATGTATTCTC
Organism: Schistocerca gregaria; assembly: GCF_023897955.1. Taxonomy (NCBI): domain Eukaryota; kingdom Metazoa; phylum Arthropoda; class Insecta; order Orthoptera; family Acrididae; genus Schistocerca; species Schistocerca gregaria. The sequence continues at coordinate 435,681,252 of NC_064921.1, forward strand.
TGCTGCATCGTAGAGAAAGAGTACTGCGGAAAAAACACGTATCGCTAACGTGGTTAATATGACAATACTGCTCTTCGTTCACGCAGCTCGCTTATATTCAGCAGTGGGGTAGGTGCTACTACTTCGCCACGGTACCGAAGGATCTGAAGGGCGGCTCGCTTCACCTGAAGCAAATACGTTACTTGACAAATGAATTGCGATATTTGCTAACTAAAGACTGGAGCGAGGCTCTTTCAAATAGAGTGCTTCTAAGTATTTGATGGAATAATATGTGAAATGGAAAACACATCTCACATATATCACACCATTTCGTCTGATTTTAATTGTTTGTGAGTAAACGCTTAAACGAAACCTTTCCATTTGATCTTGAAAAAATAACCAGCTGATTCTGGTACCACAGCAGAGATACTGATATAGCGCAGCTCAACTGCCTTCAGCCTCCAGGTGAAAGAGCTGATGAAGAACACTGACTTCGCTTCCCATTTGGATAATTTGAAGGTTTTCTTTTCAAAGTACATTATTCAAACATAGAAATAGATTTGAGGATAATTACGAAAGTGCCGTTGACTGCAGCATCTTGAGAACGCAATTTGAGCAAATTAAAAATAATAAATGTACTGAAGGTTGTGTTCTGGTGAAAGAAGATTGTCACATTTAACTATCTCGTCGACAGAATACGACAGAGCTACCTAACGTGACTTAAATGGCATAATGATTGAGTTTGCTTCGCTCAAAGTACGCAGTGTGAAGTAAAATTATATATAAAAGCAGTTCAGTAGGAGGAATACTATTTAAACTTTGAGTTAATTTCTAACTGATAATTTAGGTGCTATTAATAAAGTCTGAGGAGGAAATCAAATCAGTTGTAATACACCGTAGCTGCAACAAACAGTAAGATACTATTAGAAACATTCATACGAAGTATTTATGTTCAACAATAATATTTATTTTATTGTTTACTTTTATTTCCTAAGTTGTCTGACTATGAACCAGAAAGCCGAAGGCCAGTTTATAACGAACTATAAATAAATATTCCGGGACATCAAGACTCTGCATTTAAGGTTTAAATATGCCTATATTATTCCAAGTAATAACGGAATACTACGTAAAAGTAAAAGGTAAATTTTGTTTTGTTTTACTTTCAGTTTTTTATAAAGTTTAAACACTTTGTAATTTATTTACTATGATGATACGTTTAATTTGTGGTGCGTAATATTATACATCACTACAGTTCATTAAACCAATATTTTTCAAAAGTTCATTTTCATACATCGGGGTGCACTCAGCTTCGTGTTGCCAATTGAGGAGCTACTCGACAGAATAGTAGCGGCTCCGGTCAAAGCAAACCATCGTAACGACCGGGAGAGCGGTGTGCTAACCGCACGCCCCTCCTATCCGCATCCTCAGCTGAGGATGACACGGCGGTCAGATGGTGCCGATGGGCCACTTGTGGCCTGATGACGGAGTGCATTTTCATACAACTATCTACAAAATTATACTAAGGGGAAGCGACGGAGGAAAGGGAGGGGAGGGGAGGGGAGGGGAAGAAGTATGGCCCTTCTGCTAGAGGCTCAGGATAGACTCGCTTCGGTACGGCTCTTGGGAAGACACAGACTGAAATATATACAAAAAATAACCGATGACGCTGAGTGAAACTACTGCTGCGACGTGAAGAAGTTCGCACAGAAGAGGAATTCGTGGAAGTCTGCATCATATCGTTCAGAGGACTGATGGCAAAAAGAAAAAGAAAAAGAAAAAGAAAAAAAAAATAATACCACGACTGTGGTTCTGAGTGACAGAGTTTGGCGACTCCGAAATCGTTCGTATTTGAATATTATATAATCACCAACAACATAGCTCTTAGTCGGAAATAAATTTTGTGAATAAAGATAAGTAAATAACGTAAATCTTAGTCTCTAAAACAGATTTTTCAACGCAGTCCTGTATTAAAAACAAATTATTGTTACATCAGATTCAAAGAGAAGCATCATTCGGGGATTTCTACTGCAATGCTGGGGAATGTTGGACTTAACCTTACTGAGGACGGACCATTTTTTTCAGTTAGAGACGCATCACCAAAGTATTGGTTGAATCGTACTGAAATGAGTGTCTCTCGACGTATTATAACTCATATAGTGAACGTCAGTTATATAGACCGATTGGGACCTCAGATGCGCACCTCATCATAACACGTCCGGTCTCTACACCAATCCACACTTCGCTCGATTTGAATGCTTGATAGAGCAGAGAAATGGTCGTATGAAAGAGTAACCGCATTGTAAACTGCCCATCATCACAAGTACTTCAGATATATACGGCGGCAACGAGAATATGCTGAGGCATCTTTGTTGTAAATTCATGGGTTTTTGCTACCTTGCCCAGATTTTCCGTCAGTTCGGAGCAGCTGAAATTTAGTACTCGCTAACTGTAAGTCAGAAGGATTGTGTTCTTTGGTGTTGGTCAAGCCGCTTCAAAATTCATGTTAGTGAGCGTAAAAAAAATGAAAAATAATTTCTATGCATACAAAGAAAGTTCTTACAAAATGTGAAATGTGTGACAATGGTCATTTGGTCGGTAAGAATAAATCAAAAACCTAGTTTTCTCTCTTCGTTTTATCACTGCGTGAAGCTTGGCAGAAAGTTTAGTTTTCTTCGTTTGCATTTCCAGTTTTCCTCCAAGATGGGACAGTTCAGAACGGAGAGACAACATGAGGAACACCTGATCCGCTAACCCAGATGTCCTTGTGCGGAACAAGTTCTTCCGGCCCAAATGTTAAAGGGCAAGGCGCTATCTGGTTCCGCCGACCTCCCAGAGTGTCTCAAAAGTCATCACAAGATCGCTTATTAGTACTGACCTTCAGCACAACTTCACTGTATTTTAAACTATTAAGCTTGACCATCTGATGAAAGTGTTGATTTCTTGTTTATATTTCTTTGGATAATTTTTATGAAGATTCGAGACGCTGCATAAAATAGCGTATTTTTGCAAATTATCTCCGAACTATGTCATTTTCCTGCGGTAGTGCACGTATTGTAAGTTCTGATCGTCTTGTAGCTGATGATTGAGAGAGTTGCATACTGGCATTCGATGATCATTATGATCATGTTTGGTTTTTGGGGCGCTCAACTGCGCTGTCATCAGCGCCCGTACAAGTTCGCAACCTTTGCTCAGTCCAATATCGCCAGTTTCATGACTGATGATGAAATGATGAGGACAATATAAACACATTCGAGAGGACTGGAGTTCGAATGCCCGTCAGGTTGGTTGGTTGGTTGGTTGGTGAAGGAGACCAGACAGCGTGGTCATCGGTCTCATCGGATTAGGGAAGGATGGGGAAGGAAGTTGGCCGTGCCCTTTCAGAAGAACCATCCTGGAATTTGCCTGGAGTGATTTAGGGAAATCACGGAAAACCTAAATCAGGATGGCCGGACGCGGGATTGAACCGTCGTCCTCCCGAATGCGAGTCCAGTGTCTCTAACCACTGCGCCACCTCGCTCGGTGCCCGTCAGGTCATTCAGATGTATGTTTCTCATGGTTTCCCTAAACTACTTCAGGACGAACGGCGGGAGTACAAGACCAAACTTCTGCTCTATTGTTATCCAGTCAGCAACCATAATATGTGTCTAACAACCTAGTCATTGATTGGACCTTAAACCTTAACCAACATTTTTCCTTTTGGTAACTAGTTGTACATGGGCACTGGGAAATTTCAGTTGGGACTTTGTATCATTGGTCTTTAAACTTGACTCTGCTGTTCCAGAAGTGACGAATGTGACAATCTTGCCCTTCCTTTGCCGTTTTGAACTGAGGGCCTCCGTAAAATGTAGCTTTAGCGAACAGATGCTCAAATCCTGAAACAACTATTTTAAAATGGACTGCGTTCTTGGGGAAGATGGTCTGTGCCCTAATGAGATCGTCTTTGTTTTTTAAAATGGAAACGTAGACACAATTGCTTCATTTCAGTGTATATCTTCAGGAGAGGACTATCCTAACGCAGGCCTCACAACAGAATGTTTGAGTTGGAGACTGGATGATAACGTCGGTTGCTCACATGTCAATGGAACTTTTTCTCGCTGCAGTATTGCATTTGGTAGCAGGAGATTTTTATCCTGCGGAGACATCTCTTTTACCGCTCACATTCATTCGAATATTCCTTCAATTACGGTGAAAATTCCTTTGTGATAAGTATACGATTACGAATGCATCTTTCTCTAGACAGTCATTCACCTGACGGCATTCCTTCCCCATAACTTTCCTATCCCCGAATGAGTTGTTGCAGTGCTTAAGACTGTGGACGTCTATTCTGGAGAGTCGTGATTCAGATCCCGTTTCGCCATCCTGACTGATGTTTTTCGAGCTGTTTCCAATTCGTCTAAGATAAATTGCAGGATGGTTACTTCTAAAAGTACGCGGCTGATTTCCTTTCCTACCGGTATACCCTATTTTCTTCCTACTGTTGATGTTAATCAGAAAAAAGCTGAATCTTTGCTGAAAATTATGCCATGTAATATACTAACTTGAAGTCATGCACCTCAAAACTAAAGACAATGGAATGAATTTTAATTGAGGCGTTTAGAGCTCAGTACAAACGCTGTATTGATGCAACGATATACAATTTATATTTTTAATAATCAATTTGAAAAAAATGTTTTGAAACTGAATACCTGACGTTTATTATGGATAAGTAAAGCGGCCAACAACACGGAAATTTGTATCAATTTTACTGTAAATGTTGCTATTCGACTCGAAAGGTACTATCTCAGAACTCTGAATCACCATATTTAGAAAGTTGTGGGAAGGCTTGCAGTTTTTTCGCACAGCTGATGACTGCTGGTAAATGTAATTGTGGTGTGACTAGGGACTCCCGTCGGGAAGAACGTTCGCCGGTTGCAAGTCTTTCGATTTGACGCCACGTCAGCGACTTGCGCGTCGATGGGGATGAAATGATGATGGTTAGGACAACAACACCCAGTCCCTGAGCGGAGAAAATCTCCTACCTAAGCGGGAATCGTACCCGGGCCCTTTGGATTGACGTTCTGTCGCGGCTGGCAGTGACGTCACTTTCATCGCCACAAAATATCCTTTGAGAAATCTGACAAACAAACTAGGACTATTGTAAAACTGTCCTCGCTTTTAACGAAGTGTTGCAATAAAGCGCACATACGACAGCTAAATGACGCAAAACAAGGGTCACTAAAATAAAACAGTGCTGAATCTATCATTTCTCTCACCGGATGATACACGTGTGCTGCTACAGGACAGATGTTTCGCGCCAACCAACTGACATCGCGACTCACCTGACTATGCTACGGTCTTCCGGCCGCAGGGTCTAACGGTTATGGTCACGAGCCCAGGAGATGCGCTGCACTGGCGCTCGCGTCTGTAGTCCACTGCCACAGCCCACTGTCAACAAATTTCACCTCACTGTCCTACGCGTACGTCCGTCGTACGCCCCACATTGATTTCCGCTGTAATTTCACACAGCGTCGCTTGTCTGTTAGCACTGAAAACTCAACGCTAACGCGGCTCCTCTCGTCGCTGAGTGAAAGCCGTTGGCCATTGAGTTGTCCGTGGTGAGAGATATTGCCTGGAATTTGGTGTTCTCGACACAGTTTTGAGACTGTGGCTCCCGGAATACTGAATTCCCTAACGATTTCCGAAATGGAATATCCCATGGGTCTAGCGCCAACTACCATTCTGCGTTCAGTGTTTCTTACTTTCCGCCGTGGGGCCTTAAACACTTCGGCAACATTTTCACATGAATCGCCTGAGTACAACTGACTGCTCCGCCAATGCACTCGTATACCTGCTACTACTGTCATCTGTATATGTGCATATCGATATACCATGATTTTTGGCACCTCAGTGTAGGTAATTTCACTTGTGGAGAGTAGTGTGTAGTATTCATTGTTCTACCCTCTCCTTCTGTTCGTTAGAGATGGCATTTTCTACGGATCATGTGACAGTACCACATCGCAATGGACTTGTCGAGGAGGTTCAGTAACGTTAAGTCCGGTAGCATGAAGTCCGGTGAAACTGAATCAGCTGGATATCTCTCTATGGGGCCATTTAAAGGCACTGGTGTATCTCCAACCCACGTGCAGACTTTACAGGAGCTAGCGACCAATGGATGTGGTGCTTTAAGAAAGGAGCCAAGTGTATTTGAAACAATGCGTGACTGTCCGCGACGTGCCGCAGAAGGATGCGTCAGGATGCATTATAACCACATGCAGTAAACTGTCTGTAGTGTCTGCTTGTAAGTAACATACAGATGGAAATGAGAGGACAGGTTGTCCGCTATCTTAACAAGTACTGGTTTTACTCTAATTATAACCAGTACTACCTCCTTTAGGAATAGGAGGCGCTAGCTTTAAACATCCTAATATTTACATTTTTCTCTTCAATGATTCGTAGTTTGCCAAGAAGAGCCACATGCTAGTAAGTCAAACTGACCGCGCCGCGTTGCTGCGTGCAAAAGCTAACTAAAGTGTAATTTCGAGGATGGGTTTAATCAAGCACGAGCAAAGCCAGTCTTCCTGGCGCTCTAGCTTGCCCCACCGTCGCCCTATTCCCAGCAGGTGCGTGAGTGAGACGGCTATATCTGAAGGCTGTACACGCTGAAAAACGTAGGGAGACGTGTTCCCAACACATTGCGACTACTTCTAAGAGTCGATTACTGCAGCGTACTTTTATAATCAGCATTTTATCACTGGTGTTTATTTTCAACTATTTATATTTCTACAATAACAGTAAATTTAATGTTTACTTCAGTTAGTACATTAGAAAATGATAATATAGTGAGCAAAACGAGAAAATGTTTTACATATAGATATTTAACACTAAGTTTTGATGTTTTTACATTTATAGACATTCGATTTTAGAATGTTTTGTAACGTATCTGGAACAACGTGTTACAGCCAAAGACATGGAGTTACGAAGATTAAAATCTGTTAAGCTTGAACTTTGTCAGAAAAAAAACCGTTCGCACACATATATTGTACCAAACATTGAAATAAGTTTAGCAGTTTGTCTGTGCAATCGAGGATACTGCTCGTGGGAAAGTCTTGCAAGCTCCTTGATTGAACAAACAGGTCACTGAGCCGGGTGTGCAAGCGCTTGGAGAAAGCCTAAGAAAGATAAGAGAACGGGCCATCATAATTACAGACCAACATCTTAATATCGGTCTGCTGCAGAATTCTTGAACAAAATTTGAGTTAGAATATAATGAATTTCCTTGAGACAGAAAAGTTTCTATCCAGAAATCAGCAATTATTTGAAAAATACCGCTCATGCGATACCCAGCTTGGTGTTTTCTCGCACTGTAGTCCTCAAGCCATAAATGGAGGGCAACACGCAGATTCCATAGCCCTAGATTCCCGAAAAGCGTTTGACTTGGTGCCACACAGCAGAAAAATGTTCAAATGTGTATGAAATCTTATGGGACTTAACTGCTAAGGTCATCAGTCCCTAAGCTTACACACTACTTATGCTAAAGTATCCTAAGGACAAAAACACACACCCATGCCCGAGGGAGGACTCGAACCACACAGCAGACTGTTGCAAAAGTACGAGCATACGAATTACACGTAGTTTCCTAAATATGTGAGTGGCTCAAAGACTTTTTAAGGAATAGAACCCAGGACGTTGTTCTCGTCGGTGTGTGTTGATCAAAGAGAAGGATGTAGTCAGAAGTGCCCCAGAGAAATGTGATAGGAAAGGTCTTTATCTATTTGTATATAAATTCATCTCATGGATGGGGTGAACAACAATTGATGGCTATGTGCTGCTGATGCTGTGGTGTACGAGGAACTGTTGTCGTTGACGTAGACAGAATTCGTAGTTGGTGTGACGAACAACAGCTTGCTATAATTGTAAAAAAATCTAAGTTAATGCCGATGATTAGGAAAAAGAATCCTGTAACTTTCGAAAACAGCGTTAGTAGCATGCCGCTTACCACAGTCAAGTCGGTTAAATATCCGTGTGTAAAGGTACAAATCGAGCGCGTCATGTTGATAGCAGAGGAAGGCGAATGGTCGACTTCGTTTTATTGGGAGAATACTCGGAAAGTGTAGTTCACCTAAAGAAGACGGTGTAGAGCGCTAGTGAGACCCATTCTTGAGTACTGTTCGAGTAATTGGGATACCCACCAGGTCTGATTAGAGGAAGACAGGGAAGCAGTTCAAAGACGGGATGCTAGATTTGTTGTCGCTGGGTTAGATCAAGTATCACGGAGATGCTTCGTGAATTCAAATTGGAATCCCTGGAGGGAAGACGACGATCTTCGTGAGGCATTATTGCGGAAATTTAGAGAACCGGAATTTGGGCCTATCGCAGATCGATTCTACTGCCGTCGACGTACGTTTCGCGTGAAGACCACGGAGATAAAATGAGCCGGGTGCTGCTTGCAGACAGTCGTTTTTCCTCTTTCTCTTTGCGGCTGAAACAGGAAAGGAAATGACTAGTAATGGTACAAGGTTCCCTCCGCTTTCAACCGTATGGAGGCTTGCGGAGTATGCATGTAAATGAAATATTTCGGTTAATGAAACGTAGTCAGTCATAACGTGTCGACAAACGACTGCCCTGAGTTCCGGAAAACTTTGTATTTCATGGAACTGAAGTTGACGTTTTCAAAAGATTAATTTTTATTTGATAACAACAATTTTGTCCGCCATATCTACTAGCAATTGGTTCTCCCCTTGTAATAAGAGACTAAAGGAATTCAAATAACTGATTATGTCCACACAAAAAGTCACTGCTCTACTTACACTTAACTCAGTTTGTTCTCTGATGTTTCCCTTAAATTCAGCCAGTATTAACTTTCCTTCGTCAAAAGACCGTCTTTGCGTCTTGTGTTGTAATGATGATCCAATGAGTCTTTTTCCAACTCATAATAGTGAGATGGCTTATTAGTCACGCTCTATAGCCTTCAAACTGTAAGAAAAGTAAAGCAAATCCCATCCAGCATTAAACTATGTGGGTTTTCCACTTTTTTTGCATAAGGACGTCGTAGTATCGCTATTGCAGAACGTAAGTCTAATTTGACGCTAGTAGTGCTGTCAGCAAACTGCTTGGCGTCTTGGCTAGGTGACAGCTTTACCCTACCGGCGTCCGGTTGTAGCCTTCCTGTGCATTTACCTCCTCTGTCCACAGCACCACTCAACGCTGCTCCCTTATAGCGGCAAGCAGGAGCGCGGAAGCAGCGCTATTTGGTCAGGCCTGGGTTAAGTGTTACAGACGTGTAGGCAATATTTATAAAACTGGGATTCACCTATCTGCAGCCACTACAGTTTTTTACGGAAAACTTCTATTCGCGAGATACGTTAGTTAGACTAGGCTGGAAAATTAAGGAGCAGCCTCATTATGGCAGCAGCTGATCATGCCTATGCCTTCCAGCTAATCAGATGAACAGCCAGGAACAGTTAAGTATCATTTACGATTCGATCCTACATTAGAAGCATCACAACCGGACGTCAGAACGAACTGTTAACATCGTTTTATGAAGCATCGACACTGAATGCTGAAAGATCGTTACGAAAAAGTCAGCGACCCAGGTGCGGATACAGGGTTCTACTCGGCGTGGGGAGGGGGGGGGGGGAGGGGGTGGCGAGAATGAGGAGGGGGGGAGGCAGGAAGGGGATCACTAGTTCTTACTGTCTTCCGGATCTCACTCCCCGCTAATAAATTACAAAATAGGTGGTCACCTACGTGACTGGGTCGAAGAGCTTCTAGCAAACAGAACATAGACTGTCATTTTCATTGGAGAAAAATCTTGACAAGTAATTGTAACGTCGGACATACCCCAAGGAAGTCTTATAGGCCCATTTCTTTTCACAGTCTATAAAGACGATATAGTGCATAACGTCAGAAGTTCCTTCAGGCATACAGAGATGTCACAAAACCTGGGAAATTGCAGCTAAGTGACGGAAGACCTGTAGAGAATAGACATTTTGTGAAGAGACAGGAAACTGGCGCTATACATAAAGAAATGTACATTGAAGAGCCAAATAAACTGGTATAGGCATGCGTATTCAAATACAGAGATATGTAAACAGGCAGAATACGGCGCTGCGGTCGGAATGCCTACATAAGACAACAAGCGTCTGGCGCAGATGTTAGGTTGCTACTGCTACAATAGCAGGTTATCATGATTTAACATGGTGTTATAGTCGGAGCACGAGCGAAGGGACACATTTTCTCTGAGGTAGCGATGAAGTGGGGATTTTCCCGTACGACCATTTCACGAATGTACCGTGAATATCAGGGATCCGGTAAAACATCAAATTTCCGACATCTTTGCGACCGGAAAAAGATCCTGCCAAAACGGGACCAAAGACGACTGCAGAGAAGCGTTCCACGTGACAGAAGTGCAACCGTTCCGCAAATTGCTGTAGATTTCAATTCTGGGCCATCAACTGTATCAGCGAGCTAACCATTCAACGAAAGTTTATCGATATGGGCTGTCGCAGTCGAAGGCCCGCTCGTGTGCCCTTGATGACCACACGAAACGAAGATTAACGCCTCGCCTGGAACCGGCAACACCGACATTGGACTGTTGATGACTGGAAACATGTTGCCTGGTCGGAAGAGTCTCGTTTCAAATTGTATCGAGTGGATGGACATGTACGGGTACGGTGACAACCTCATGAATCAATGGACTCCGCGTGGCAGCAGCGGACTATTCAAGCTGATGGAGACTCTATAATGGTGTGGGGCGTGTACAGTTGGAGTGATATAGGACCTGTGATGCGTCTAGATACGACTAGTGACAGGTGACATGTAAGCATCCTGTCTGATCGCCTGCATCCATTCATGTCCATTACTCATTCCGACAGACTTGGGCAACTGCAGCAGGACAATGCGACACGTCCAAAATTACTACAGAGTGGCTCCAGGAACACTCTTCTGAGTTTAAACACTTCCGATGGCGACCAAACTCCGCAGACATGAACATTATTGAGTATATCTGGGATGCCTTGCAACGTGCTGTTCAGAAGAGATTTACATGCCCTTATACCCTGCAGGATTCATGGTGTAAATTCCCTCCAGCACTGTTTCAGACGTTAGGCGAATCCATGCCGCATTGTATTGCGGCACTTCTGCGTGCCCAAGCTGGCCGCTGTGACCGAGCGTTTCCAGGCGCTTCAGTCCGGAACCGCGCTGCTGCTACGGTCGCTACCTTAGGTTAGTTAGGTTTAAGTAGTTCTTGCGTGCCTGCAGGGGCCCTACACTACATTAAGCAGGTGTAACAGTTTCCTTGCCTCTTCAGTGTATCATATGTACATCGACAGAATGACGCAATACCGCATGGTTGCACGATTTCAAAACAATCCTTGGAAACAGTCACATCCATATAATATTTAGGAATGTACACTCGACAGCAAAAAAAGTGGGTCACCCCTGAATTCCAACGTGTAGGCTGCACCTGAATGTATGCAACCAACATAGCACATCTGTGTTGCACATAGTCGCAACCCTCCACAGTACAGTCGTTGTAAGATACACAATGGGTACCGCTAGAGACAACTAGAGAACACCGGTCTTTATGACAGTCTGTCCAGATGTAGCGTAACACCACGATAGTACAGAAGACTTCAGACAGTCATTACCGTTTGTAAACTAAACTTAATTACAATAAGTGACATTTCAAATGTTTGGGACAACTAGTTTTGTCACATAAATGGTTCAGTAATCCTTAGGCACAATTAAATATTTGAGACAGTATATGGATTTATAAAGTTGTATGGCAATTGGAAAAAAAGTTCTTTGCTGTCTAAAAGGTTTACCCAACACATGCTGAACGTCGTTCTACGTTCAATGGGGAGTGGTTTCGCATCAACGTTATGTAATAGTAAGCAGTTAAAAGAAAACGTGATTAACGGCGGCAACCACTCTACGGAAATCCCAACATTAACAGCGAATCACAAGTAACATCACTGTTCACATTATTCATCAACAGTTACTTGTACACGAAGTTGTACTTTAAATGACATGACCAACGTCTTTGTTTTGGATCTGGATGCAAACCCGGAACGTAAAGCTATTGTTAACCAAGCAAAGCTTTGTGCTTTATCGAGACTCGATCACTAGGCAGAAAGAGACGTCAAATATTGGCGTTTGCACCAGTATAAGTTATCAATTATTAACTTGAACGTAAATGACGATAATGTTTGTACGAAAGCGGGAACCCTAACATGATAATTACCTTCTTGGTAATTAACCTCGAAAGACGTTGTATAGTGTTGCATTGTCAAGGAATAAAGGATACACATGTTTAAAATTGAAATGCCATCTTGTAATGCTGGGGACAAGGATGCGAACCCAGCACCTAATCGGATTGTCGAATAAGTACGTAAAATCAAATCACAGTTTGTCACCAGTAGTGGGGTTGGAACCTTAAATGACGACTGAAGTTGTATTGCCTGACCGGGATTCGAACCTGGCGCCTACCGCCGTCGTTGTCTAACCAGGACCAGACGAGAAATGTCCAATGTTGGTCCACCATCAGCGAGACGTGCACATGTTTCACTAGGAATAAGGTGACGAAAACGTCTATGCTGGCTGAGAGTGGAACGCCGCACACGTGGTTATGAAGACACGTTAATAATCAACTTCATATTCAGTAGTAGCTAGGAATAGCATGTCCAGTTGCAAACCTTAAGGCCTTACTCATCCCTAGTAGCGTGTTGCCTAATATCTGCGATATCATGATGTTAATTTACAAGTGGATTGACTGCCGTAAAGAGCAATGTTCTCTAGTAGTCGTGTATCATTGAAATGTAAATGAAGTGCCTCAGAAGAAAGTAATTTTCGTCGTGCAGCACGTATTGTTTCAGAGACACCGAGTACATGTTATAAGTGCACAAAACGTGTATTATATACTAAGTATATACTATTATTTTGAGAAGCTGCCGCCAAACCTGTTTACTTTTACATTCCGCTTAGTTCAAAAACATGGTTCAAATGGCTCTGAGTACTATGCTGTCGCGATCAGTCCCCTAGAAATTAGAACTACTTAAACCTAACTAACCGTAGCGGTCGCGCGGTTCCAAACTGAAGCGCCTAGAACCGCTCGGCCACTCCGGCCGGCCGAGGTAGACTTATCGCTCTCATTGAGGAAGGAGGAGGTTCCATCAGAGAAGCTGGCAAACGGTATGGCGTACCACATACCACTGCAACGAGATGGTGGAGAATCTGCCTTGAAAGAGGCACCAGCAACAGGGGTCCTGCCTCAGGCAGGAAGAGAGTGATCTCACAGAAGGAAGACAGGGACCTAGTGTCTAGGAGCAGAGAAAATCCCTTTCTGAACGCGACGCAGTTGCGGCGGGAGACCAACTTCCCCGGCTCCAGTGACACGATTCGCCGAAGGCTGAGGGACGGTGGACTACATGCACGACTATCCGCCGTGAAACAAGAGCTCAGCGATGACAACGTTTTATACCGGCTAGCATTTGCGGAGCTCCATCTGAGGGCGTCGTGGGACAACGTCATTTTCACTGATCAGAAGGTGGTTTCCACCAATAACGACGGTCCACGAATCGTTTACAGGCCGCAAGGGACTCGCCATCGACGCGAGTATGTAACCACGACAAGAAGAAGTGGCTAGCTATCTGTTAACTGCTGGGGTTGGATTTCTGGGAGAGGAGCGAGAATTCTTCACAGGACAGAAAGAACTCTGGACAACGTGCAATATGCCCACATATTGGAAAATGTGATGCTTCCGTTACTGCGGATGCTGTACGCAGAAGGGGATGTCACATTGCAAGAGGACCATTCACCCATTCACAAGTCTGAATTTGTTCAGCAGCGGCTCTCCACGAATGGCGTCAACGTCATGGACTGGCCGCCACGGGCGGCTGATATGAACTCCTTGGAAAACACGTGGGCTGAGGTCGCCAGAACATTAACAGAGTACTGGCCACGAAACCAACCAACTGCTGCCGACGCTATTTGGGACTGCGTCCTGGAAGCCTGGGAGGAAGTTGCTTCTTCAGGCTGTTACGTCTGACGGCTTATGAATTCTAAGCAAGACGCGTGATAGAAGTACAAAATAATGAAGGATTCTGGATAAAATGTTTTGTTATGTCTTCTTTTTCGTCATTTTTCCTCATTGGGAGCTAGTGGAAAATCGCATGGCAACAGAAAAGATACTGTATGGGTTAGCTTTCCTTTGAGTTGCCCTTTTAATTCAAGTGGGTTTCTTTTGAAAATACAGTATTCTATTTTGATTTCATTTATACCCTGTCTACATGCTTACAAACTAATCAGCGTAGATGGACTCTGTCACAGTAGTTTTTGTTATTTCAAATACGTCTCTCTCTTCCCATCCATCCATGAATACACCCTCCGTCCTCCACACAATACACCAACGATTTCAATTATGTTTACTCGCCGCGCGGGACTAGCCGAGCGGTCGAAGGCGCTGCAGTCATGGACTGTGAGGCAGGTTCCGGCGGAGGTTCGAGACCTCCCTTGGGCATGGGTGCGTATGTTTGTCCTTAGGATAATTCAGGTTAAGTAGTGTGTAAGATTAGGGACTGATGACCATAGCAGTTAAGTCCCGTAAGATTTCACACACATTTGAACATTTATGTTTACTCGTTGTTAATACCTCTTCTACTCTATCTCATACTCTCTCTATCCCTCCCTCTATGACACTATCGCCGCAAGTGCCCTTCTATTACATTCCCCCAAAACTTTGCAAACATCTAGCGGTTTCCAATGACGCTACATTTCTCTTTTAATTGCTGCTGTCTTTACTCTCTGTCATTCCTCTCACCACCTATGAAACCGTATTCTTTGATCCCTCCCCTATAACCCACTCTTCGTTCTGAGAACAGTCCTTCCGTAACTCTCGGTCCTAAGATAAAACGAACTGTGGCACACATCTAAGTAAGAAATACTTTGCAAGCATTTCACGCTTATATTTTGCACTTCTGCATTTCTATCCATTCCCAGATCCCCGCCGTACTTCCTGTTACGCGTCCCTTGACATCTGCATCTACATCTAAATGAATACTCTGCAATTCATAATTATGTGCTTGGCAGGGGGTTCTGTGGTCTGGTGGACTAATCTTGTATTGATGTGTAAAACGTGTAGGTTTACATATCACATCAGGCGTAGATTTTTAACACACTCAAGTATCTCTCCTTCACCCCTAGTAACGCCAAGTGCAGAACGCCAGTAAGCTCCGCAGTAAAGGTAACATACCTTCGCTGCCGACTGGACATTCGTTTGAGCTGTGAGAGATGGAGAAACATCGTAAGGCAGAGATTCTGTCACCAGCAAGCAGTCGTAAACTAGAAAACGTATTTTATTTAATGAACCAATGGCCATGTAAGTTCACAAGGCTCTTACTTTATTTGAAACTGAGACGTTGAAAATTGGTGTGCTCGACTGGGATTCGAACTCGATATCACTGTGTTCCCAAAGATTGCAAACTCTTCTACGCGTCCTCGAAAGGCACCTATCTGGTTTCGAATCCTAATCAGCACAAAATATTCATTATTCCATTTCAAGCCCTAGCATGTGCACTAAGGGCTACTGGTGAAAAATACACTCCTGGAAATGGAAAAAAGAACACATTGACACCGGTGTGTCAGACCCACCATACTTGCTCCGGACACTGCGAGAGGGCTGTACAAGCAATGATCACACGCACGGCACAGCGGACACACCAGGAACCGCGGTGTTGGCCGTCGAATGGCGCTAGCTGCGCAGCATTTGTGCACCGCCGCCGTCAGTGTCAGCCAGTTTGCCGTGGCATACGGAGCTCCATCGCAGTCTTTAACACTGGTAGCATGCCGCGACAGCGTGGACGTGAACCGTATGTGCAGTTGACGGACTTTGAGCGAGGGCGTATAGTGGGCATGCGGGAGGCCGGGTGGACGTACCGCCGAATTGCTTAACACGTGGGGCGTGAGGTCTCCACAGTACATCGATTTTGTCGCCAGTGGTTGGCGGAAGGTGCACGTGCCCGTCGACCTGGGACCGGACCGCAGCGACGCACGGATGCACGCCAAGACCGTAGGATCCTACGCAGTGCCGTAGGGGACCGCACCGCCACTTCCCAGCAAATTAGGGACACTGTTGCTCCTGGGGTATCGGCGAGGACCATTCGCAACCGTCTCCATGTAGCTGGGCTACGGTCGCGCACACCGTTAGGCCGTCTTCCGCTCACGCCCCAACATCGTGCAGCCCGCCTCCAGTGGTGTCTCGACAGGCGTGAATGGAGGGACGAATGGAGACGTGTCGTCTTCAGCGATGAGAGTCGCCTCTGCCTTGGTGACAATGATGGTCGTATGCGTGTTTCGCGCCGTGCAGGTGAGCGCCACAATCAGGACTGCATACGACCGAGGCACACATGGCCAACACCCGGCATCATGGTGTGGGGAGCGATCTCCTACACTGGCCGTACACCTCTGGTGATCGTCGAGGGGACACTGAATAGTGCACGTTACATCCAAACCGTCATCGAACCCATCGTTCTACCATTCCTAGACCGGTAAGGGAACTTGCTGTTCCAACAGGACAATGCACGTCCGCGTGTATCCCGTGCCACCCAACGTGCCCTAGAAGGTGTAAGTCAACTACCCTGGCCAGCAAGATCTCCGGATCTGTCCCCCATTGAGCATGTTTGAGACTGGATGAAGCGTCGTCTCACGCGGTCTGCACGTCCAGCACGAACGCTGGTCCAACTGAGGCGCCAGGTGGAAATGGCATGGCAAGCCGTTCCACAGGACTACATCCAGCATCTCTACGATCGTCTCCATGGGAGAATAGCAACCTGCATTGCTGCGAAAGGTGGATATACACTGTAGTAGTGCCGACATTGTTCATGCTTTGTTGCCTGTGTCTATGTGCCTGTGGTTCTGTCAGTGTGATCATGTGATGTATCTGATCCCAGGAATGTGTCAATAAAGTTTCCCCTTCCTGGGACAATGAATTCACGGTGTTCTTATTTCAATTTCCAGGAGTGTAGTTAGTTGTCAGCTGTAAAGTGTTCGTTTCAACTCACACCCACATGGTGAGCTTTTTATGACAACTTCAAAGTTGTCAAACATTCAAACATTCCTCTCAATCCTACTGGTGAAAACGGATTTGGGTTTGACGTTGTGCTCGTTGTGATCACCAACGCCGACATGTTGTGGATTCAACCTCTAGCCACCATAGTATTTTCCATCATATAATTGAAAGTACAAACATGCCATTCCTAGCTATTATTGGAAAAGAATTTGATAGTTAAAGTTTCTTCATGACCACGTGTGCTGGGTTTGAATTTCATTCAGCACAGAACTTCTAGTCGCCTAATGTCTAGCTAAACATGCGCCCATATCGCTACTGGTCAACCAACAATAGTTGTTTATCGTCTGTTCCTGGCTAGAAAACGACGGTGCTAGATGCTGGGTTCGAATCCCAGTCAGGCAAAAACAATGCTATCGTCAATTAAGGTTCCAGCATTTCGCTATTGGTGAAAACATTTGATATTTAACTTCTGATTTTATGTACAGTCGTGCTCAAAAGTATCCG
Organism: Schistocerca gregaria; assembly: GCF_023897955.1. NCBI lineage: Eukaryota > Metazoa > Arthropoda > Insecta > Orthoptera > Acrididae > Schistocerca > Schistocerca gregaria. Next base: position 435,698,779 of record NC_064921.1, read on the forward strand.
AACGACTTGAATTGCATTTCACCTGATTCCCAAGTGACCTACATAAAGCAGCTGTCTAGCAGGTCCTCTAATCGCTCCTTAGTACAGTCGTTTGACTATTGAAAATGATTCCAACGAATCACCACTAGAAAACACTGCTCTGTATCGCAATAACTCAGGATGTAAAGTTATACCTAGATACTAAAAATAACGGGGAACACCTCATCACAGATAAGACTGTCCTTAAGGCTTGTAAGCTCGCATTTATTGCAATATCTGGCGTATCTGAAATGTTAGCACTCTCATTATTACGTCAGATAGGTATTGCACGTAGTAAGTTCGTCGTATTCGTTATTTCCTCTTCAAAGTAACGTACCATACTTGTTATTTAACACAAAATGTCATTAAAAATTTACTTTATTCACGAGCAGCTAGTTGAGAATATGTATGAACTTGAAATGATACGACGAACCGCCTCGTTCTGCATATGGATTCAAACCCAGGTCATGCAGGCTAGGCCGCGGTGGCCGTGCGGTTCTAGGCACTTCAGTCCGGTACCGCGTGAATCTTACGGTCGCAGGTTCGAATCCTGCCTCGGGCATGGATGTGTGTGATGTCCTTAGCTTAGTTAGGTTTAAATAGTTCTAGGTTCTAAGGGACTGATGACCTCAGATGTTGAGTCCCATAGTGCTCAGAGCCATGTGAACCAATCATGCAGGTTAAGATTTCGTGGCTGACGCAAATTAACAGTCATTCCTGACTAGGCATAAAGAGAGTGATATACCTCATTTTTGGAGAGTATCAGTTAGCAAATATCAACTTTAAATTACATAACGAAACATTTTTAATGGACGCGAATTCCTACCCGGCATCTATTGTCCCTGTTAACGAACTACGAGAGATGTTAAATATTGCTACTTCACAAGTAACTTAATTGAAATGCAGTGAGGTATAGCTTTGTGTTGGACAGGGATTCGAACCCAGAACTTAATCGGATTGTTATCGAAGCACAATCAACTTTGACATATCGGATTTTCTTGGCAGTAGCTAGATGTATTAAATGAAATGACGAGACGAAACATTAATTTTTCCTTCGCAGGACTCCAACCCGGCACGTATCGCTGTTTTATTCTAGAGAAAAGCAACGTTAAGTATGGGTTTGTTACACCAGCAGCGACATGTAAGCATGTTTGAACTAGAATTAATATGACGAAGTGTTCAGTGCTGACTGAGAATCAAAAAATAGTTCAAATGGCTCTGAGCGCTATGGGACTTAAACATCTGAGGTCATCAGTCCCCTAGAACTTAGAACTACTTAAACCTAACTAACCTAAGGACATCACACACATCCATGCCCCAGGCAGGATTCGATCCTGCGACCGCAGCGGTCGTGCGGTTCCAGACTGAAGCGCCTAGAACCGCTCTGCCACATCGGCCGGCGACTGAGAATCCAACCCCAAACATATCGTTGTTGACTACACACAAAGAGACGACACTTACCTTATTTTTCTCCACCAGCAGCTCGGAATAACATTCTTGACCATACAGTGATTTCTGTATTGTAAGAAATGAAATAAAACTACCCACGATAACCTTACGACGAAAGTATCTTAACAAAACTGAGTATCTGTACTCAAGCGTGCCTCTATCTGCAAGAATAAGTAAAATACTACTCACTTAGTTTTCGATTGGGTCTGTGTTTAAATGGTATGCTGTATCATATTCAACAGGTATGCAAATGTGGCATTTCATAAATAAAGTAACGTATTCCTAGAAACCCAAAATTTGCTTGTCAGCAGCAGAAAGAGGCGTTACCCGTTGTGCAGCTTTGTAAGTTTTTCACCATTGCACTTTGAGCTGCAATATTTTCTTACGATTTGCTTATCGATGTTTGATCCGACTGCTTGAAGCTCTTACACAGAAGGGATGAAAACGTTATACTCAGCGAGGCTGGAACCGCGAATCATTACAGTCGCTCTTCCACAGGTCAGCACGTCAACACTGAGCTAGCGGATAGACATGGTTTGTGTCTCCCTCTTACGAGGCCAATAGTAGCCAGAACTCCGCCATTTACAGGCCGAGACTAGTTGCGATTGCCACGTTCAACGACAATGACTTTGATGGGCAGAAATTCGTAAATTTACAATCTTCTATTACATCTCAAGCGATAACAACTCAGGTTATTCAATGGAAATGACACGAGAAATCAAGTGAACTTTGAGGCTTAATTCCGTGCACACCAGGAAGTAACTCGTCGATGACAGTGTTGCCAAACATACCTTGCCTTGTTGCCAAATCTCAGCTACAATACCAGCAGGAAGAAGACGAACCGATGTGATCCTACAGCGGGCTGGGTAGTGGCCATAGCTGGCGTCTCAAAGACGCGGCTGCTACGGCCTGGAATACGCAATGCGTCTGATTCGCATTTCTGTAACTAGGTTTAGGGACTGGAGCATAGTTACTAATAATACTCAGTACTTACTGCTACAAGCATCATAAATCAGTACCTCTCATAGTTGTTTTTATATTTCTTTCGTAACTGTGCTCAAAACTAAGAAACTCATTCACTTGACGTTTTTGTGCCTCGCCTATAGGCCTCCCCCCATGAACCATGGACTTTGCCGTTGGTGGGGAGGCTTGCGTGCCTCAGCGATACAGATAGCCGTACCGAAGGTACAACCACAACGGAGGGGTATCTGTTGACAGGACAGACAAACGTGTGGTTCCTGAAGAGGGGCAGCAGCCTTTTCAGTAGTTGCAAGGACAACAGTCTGGATGATTGACTGATCTAGCCTTGTAGCAATAACCAAAACGGCCTTGCTGTGCTGGTACTGCGAACGGCTGAAAGCAAGGGGAAACTACGGCCGTAATTTTTCCCGAGGGCATGCATCTTTCCTTTATGATTAAACGATGATGGCGTCCTCTTGGGTAAATTATTCCGGAGGTAAAATAGTCCCCCATTCGGATCTCCGGGAGCGGACTACTCAAGAGGATGTCGTTATCAGGAGAAAGAAAACTGGCGTTCTACGGATCGGAGCGTGGAATGTCAGATCCCTTAAACAGGCAGGAAGGTTAGAAAATTTAAAAAGGGAAATGGATAGGATAAAGTTAGATAGAGTGGGAATTAGTGGAGTTCGGTGGCAGGAGGAACAAGACTTCTGGTCAGGTGACTACATGGTTATAAACACAAAATCAAATAGTGGTAATGCAGGAGTAGGTTTAATAATGAATAGGAAAATAGGAATGCGGGTAAGCTACTACAAACAGCATAGTGAACGCATTATTGTGGCCAAGATAGATACGAAGCCCACACCTACTACAGTAGTAAAAGTTTATATGCCAACTAGCTCTCCAGATGACGAAGAAATTGAAGAAAGGTATGATGAGATAAAAGAAATTATTCAGATAGTGAAGGGAGACGAAAATTTAATAGTCATGGGTGACTGGAATTCGGTAGTAGGAAAAGGGAGAGAAAGAAACATAGTAGGTGAATATGGACTGGGGCAAAGAAATGAAAGAGGAAGCCGCCTGGTAGAATTTTGCACAGAGCACAACTTAATCATAGCTAACACTTGGTTTAAGAATCATGAAAGAAGGTTGTATACATGGAAGAACCCTGGAGATACTAAAAGGTATCAGATAGATTATATAATGGTAAGACAGAGATTTAGGAACCAGGTTTTAAACTGTAAGACATTTCCAGGGGCACATGTGGACTCTGACCACAATCTATTGGTTATGACTTGTAGATTATAACTGAAGAAACTGCAAAAAGGTGGGAATTTAAGGAGATAGGACCTGGATAAACTGAAAGAACCAGTGGTTGTACAGAGTTTCAGGGAGAGCATAAGGGAACAATTGACAGGAATGGGGGAAAGAAATACAGTAGAAGAAGAATGGGTAGCTTTGAGGGATGAAGTAGTGAAGGCAGCAGAGGATCAAGTAGGTAAAAAGACGAGGGCTGGTAGAAATCCTTGGGTAACAGAGGAAATATTGAACTTAATTGATGAGAGGAGAAAATATAAAATGCAGTAAATGAAGCAGGCAAAAAGGAATACAAACGTCTCAAAAATGAGATCGACAGTAGGTGCAAATTGGCTAAGCAGGGATGGCTAGAGGACAAATGTAAGGATATACAGGCTTATCTCACTAGGGGTAAGATAGATACTGCCTACAGGAAAATTAAAGTGACCTTTGGAGATAAGAGAACCACTTGTATGAACATCAAGAGCTCAGATGGAAACCCAGTTCTAAGCAAAGAAGGTAAAGCAGAAAGGTGGAAGGAGTATATAGAGGGTCTATACAAGGGCGATGTACTTGAGGACAATATTATGGAAATGGAAGAGGATGTAGATGAAGATGAAATGGGAGATATGATATTGCGTGAAGAGTTTGACAGAGCACTGAAAGACCTGACTCGAAACAAGGCCCCCCGGAGTAGACAACATTCCATTGGAACTACTGACGGCCTTGGGAGAGCCAGTCCTGACAAAACTGTACCATCTGGTGAGCAAGATGTATGAGACAGGCGAAATAAGCTCAGACTTCAAGAAGAATATAATAATTCCAATCCCAAAGAAGGCAGGTGTTGACAGATGTGAAAATTACCGAACTATCAGTTTAATAAGTCACAGCTGCAAAATACTAACGCGAATTCTTTACAGACGAATGGAAAAACTAGTAGAAACCGACCTCGGGGAAGATCAGTTTGGATTCCGTAGAAACACAGGAACACGTGAGGCAATACTGACCTTATGACTTATCTTAGAAGTAAGATTAAGGGAAGGCAAACCTACGTTTCTAGCATTTGTAGGCTTAGAGGAAGATTTTGACAATGTTGACTGGAATACTCTCTTTCAAATTCTAAAGGTAGCTGGGGTAAAATACAGGGAGCGAAAGGTTATTTACAATTTGTACAGAAAGCAGATGGCAGCTATAAGAGTCGAGGGAAGCAGTGGTTGGGAAGGGAGTAAGACAGGGTTGTAGCCTCTCCCCGATGTTATTCAATCTGTATATTGAGCAAGCAGTAAAGGAAGCAAAAGAAAAATTCGGAGTAGGTATTACAATCAATGGAGAAGAAATAAAAACTTTGAGGTTCGCCGCTGACATTGTAATTCTGTCAGAGACAGCAAAGGACTTGGAAGAGCAGTTGAATGGAATGGACAGTGTCTTGAAAGGAGGTTATAAGATGAACATCAACAAAAGCAAAACGAGGATAATGGAATGTAGTCGAATTAAGTCGGGTGATGCTGAGGGAATTTGATTAGTAAATGAGACACTTAAAGTAGTAAAGGAGTTTTGCTATTTGGGGAGCAAAATAACTGATGATGGTCGAAGTAGAGAGGATATAAAATGTAGACCGGTAATGGCAAGGAAAGCGTTTCTGAAGACGAGAAATTTGTTAACATCGAGTATAGGATTAAGTGTCAGGAAGTCATTTCTGTAAGTATTTGTATGGAGTGTAGCCATGTATGGAAGTGAAACATGGACGATAAATAGTTTGGACAAGAAGAGAACAGAAGCTTTCGAAATGTGGTGCTACAGAAGAATGCTGAAGATTAGATGGGTAGATCACATAACTAATGAGGAAGTATTTAATAGCATTGGGGAGAAGAGAAGTTTGTGGCACAACTTGACCAGAAGAAGGGATCGGTTGGTAGGACATGTTCTGAGGTATGAAGGGATCACCAATTTAGCATTGGAGGGCATTGTGGAGGGTAAAAATCGTAGAGGGAGACCAAGAGATGAATATACTAAGCAGATTCAGAAGGATGTAGGTTGCAGTAGGTACTGGGAGATGAAGAAGCTTGCACAGGATGGAGTAGCACGGAGAGCTGCAACAAACCAGTCTCACGACTGAAGACCACAACAACAACAACTATAGGCGTATTTGTAATATTGAAGCTAGACTAGGTATCCTTGTCTTCCTTGAGTGGGCATTGGAAGGCGTTTACACACACGTGTACGAGGGTAATCCCAAAGGTAAGGTCTCCTAAGGGACACGAAAGTGCCAACGCAGGCACAAACAAGAGATCCTTAATTTTAATGGCAATCAGAAACCACAGTGTTGGCTGCCTGGTGGCAAGGTGGCCTAGCCAGATTGAACAAAAGATCCTCCAGGTTGACTGGCGTCATGTAAGGCGCGCGGTTTTCGCCCGTTACCTTGACACGAATGTTCAATCTGTCTGGTACCTAACTGTCAATGGTAAGTAATTCAATCAATTTCGCCTTCATCATATCCACCTCGCCCAATCACCTCTCTGCTCCACGTGTGGAGTGCCAGACAATGATGAACATCGGTTTGTTTGCGGACCGGCGGCGGAGGTTTGGCACTTGATTCGTCGTATTGTCGCTTTTCTAACGCGGGACATTCCGGATCGGATTACTCCCCTTTCATTATTATTTCCGGAACGTGAATATTTTCCTCGGACATGTTGTGAATTGGATTCGCGGACATGCCATTCACTACCTATTTGGACAAACTGTAGACTCTGTACTCGATTTTTGGACATACCTCAATGACCGTCATTATGTCGTTGTCCGTCACCCAAAATACAGACAATTTTTCTCGAACTTCCTTGGGACTGCTTTCCTCGACACGCCTCGCAGCTGGAATGTGTTAAGCCAAGAGAGAAGAAGGTTTCCTGTTTGAACCAATGAACATTTCTGAACAATTGAACAGAACACATCAATTTTGAGAATACGTGACTCAACATATTACCAGCGGGGCGCAAAAGGCCTCTGATCAATTACACAAAAAAACTAAACAAAAACAAAAACATAATAATAACATAACAACAATTAAAATAAAATTCAGAATAAGGAAGATTTTGTTTTGTTTATAAGGATAGGCCAAACCTTGATTTCCCATATTTCCCCTGGTATATAGGTAATTCTCTGGAGTAGGTTTAATCAGGAGCCAACGCCTGAAGAGGACCAGATTTTTTTTGTTATAGGATGAAAAGTGGCGGTGGCACTTTTTTTAGTACCATTTCATAAAAGGGTTTTCAAAAAGCACAGAAAATGTCAAAAAAATAAAAAATAAAAAAAAAGATGGAAAAAAGTGTTTAAAAAAGTGATAAAGAGCAAGACTATGGTAACTAAGGTCTCAGGTTCGATCCCTCACCAGTCCCACGATTTTTATGTGCCATTTTACACATATTTCCCCTGGGACAGTGTTTGTTGATGTGAAAAATGCCGAGTTGCACTGTGGTCCGAAAGCTACGTAAAACTGTAGATTCCCCTATTAACTGGCTAGATAAGTCAGCTCAACGGTCGGATGAAAGCAACAGCATACCACTTCCAAGAAGACCGCGGCAAAATATCATTTCGATATCTCAAACCGTTTATGAAATATAAGCAATGTTCTGGGTATTTCGCTCTGGTTTCATCGCTGGCACGGCGCGATCGCTAATGAGTTTGCTACTTCAGGTCAATTTTCCCGGTATTGGTGAGATATCTCTACCAAAACCTAAAGAAAAATTGAGTATGTTAGCTAAACGTCATATACAACAACATTTTACGTGATATGCGACAAACGCAAAATCTTAGCGACCTCTATTTTCGTTACGCACTCTTCCGAATAGCAGTCAAGACATATAATTGAAATTATTTTTCAGTTAAAATATTCATTCCAGTCAGTACTTGCTGGCTAAATACATCAGCACAATGTCTATTTATTTACAGCATATAAGAAAAACGAAGTGCTTAAAACCGAGATTGGCTTAAGAAATTATAGTATTCGACGCTACAGTATCTCTTGCAGGGAAATGCGCTGATTTCGGTGAATCTATCAGTGACTTTGCTTTTAACTAATACGAGACTTATAAGTTACAAGCGATCAGTTGCGCACAGTCTTACTGTTCTCTTCAACATACCTGCCCGGGTTCCCGTGTGTGTTGATACGACCGCTTCACGGATGATGAAGCATGCCAGCCCCAAATGGAATCCACTCAGCTAATTAATGATGAGGGTTGGGTGTGCCAGGTAGACTGAGGCTAAGTTTTAGGCGGTTTCCCAGATCCACTAGTTGCTTACAGGGCTGGTTCCCATATTCCGCCTCATATACACAATACGCAAACATTACCAACAAACACTTACTCAGCATCATCATCTTTTACATGGAGTAGAAGAACCTGCAGTCAAATAAATATTAATCAAGACATATATTCACACTATACCAGTTACCCGAAATAAAAAGAAATCTATCCGTTGGTTTATGGCGCTGCTCTTGGGTATAGGATCATTCACGTCAAAAAGAAGTCCAGTTGCTAGGCATTATCCATTACGTAGTTGTCCGCACAGGGATATGTCAGTCGTGTGAAACACATTGAGCTGTGAGTAATCAGAAAAGACGAAGTCTTATGTTGTCGCCATACCCCTCTCTGCTGCCGTGTAAGGGACGCCGCAACATTGGTACCCGTGGGAACAGCACGCGCTATTCCAGATGTCGTCTTAATACCAGTATTTATTTACAGCGAAATATATATATATATATATATATATATAATAATAATAATAAAAAGGCCATTTCCTGACTTACGGGGCGTGATGTAACTGCACATTCATGCTCGAGCAAACAATATGTATATCCTCTTGGGCCGTAGTTTCGTGGTGCCACTGACAGCCTGCATGGCGTTGGCTATGGCCGTCCTTCTGGTCCCATCAATTTCATACTTACATAAGGCACGAGGCATACCCACAATGTGAGATGCAGTATTGTGGAACGATAATCCGTTCTCGATCTTCCGCGAACTTGTGACTGTCTACTTCCGACGTTTCTCCTGTTTACACATAACACAATCTTTTGAAAATTGAAGAACTGTCATGCACGATTCCTGAATAAAATTTAGATCTTAATCCTGCACTGAACGGCCAATCATTTGTAAGTGCAAGCATGTATAAGAGGCGATCATAAAGTTTCTGTCGGACTCCAACGTGTGTGCGATTAACGCGAAAATGTGCAAAAGGCGACGTTATTACTATGCGAGTCTAAACAGGACCAACGAGCTGTAAACATCCATCGGGCAACGAAGAATGTGTATGGGCAGAATAATGTCTGGCTAAAACCACCGTCGCGAAGTGGTACACCCAGTTCTGTGTTGGTCGCGATTCGAAACAAGACACGGGTCGTTCTGGAAGCCAGCCTCTACCGCTTTGTACCGAATCAAGTTGAAATACTGGAGCACCGGCGCTATAGCCATGACCTCTCCCCAAGCGAATATCACTCCTTCTGTCCTCTAAAAAAAATAGCATTGAAGGGTCGACGATCCCTGTTCGTTGGACGAGGTTTTGCAGCAATTAGTTACGGACTTCTTTAGGCAGCAGAACATTGTGTTTTACCAAACAGGTATCTCCAACCTGGTACATCGATCTGTTCAATACTCACAGCGATTTTACCTGATTGATATACCGATTCTGAACTGTACGGACTTCAAACGTAAACTTTTAGATCGCTCCTTATCGTATCATTCATCCTAATTTCTCATTTGGTCCATGCCACTTCCATGTTGCTGTAGTTTTAACAACTAGCACTCTTTTTATAGGTACCATATTGTAATCAGACTTGTAAAGAAACTTTGCCTTTATTTCGGTTTCGTTAAGTAGAAGAAATCTCTACGCAACCAGTAAGATTCGAACGAGACACTGTATTGGAAGTGTGACTGTATCGGAAATGGAGACACGTTTATGAAGTGAGTACCTAAGTGCGATAGTGGTATTTAGGGAGATAGCATATCTCCACTGCAAAAAAGCCAGGTTTACTGGTGTTTCCTACGGAACTTGCGTTCGCGTGTTAATCGACGTGCATCGGATTTCCCTTCTGCGGTTTTCAGCAACGGAAATGCACCAAGGTAGTGACAGAAGACGCAGCGGCCCGAAACATGATTCGGAGCGTAGCCGTTAGCGCGCAGTTTCGGCTGACCGGAGCTCGAAAGGAGGAACCCAGAGTGTCTTCCTGGTAGGCGTCATCAACATGTAACACGTCCGCTCTTGCCCATCGTCTGCATAAAATGAGCTCTGAAAAAACGAATAACTGTGCATGTTACAAACAGGTTGGAGAAAAAGAGCCTATTACAATGCCAGTGGCAGTGGAAACTGAACGGGCAATGTTTTCCTGTCTGGCGTGGACGGGAATGCAATGTATACGGTAATAAAACGACAGCCGATCACCGACGAGTGAGTAGCTGTGTTTGTATTTGAGCCGCCCTTGAAAGCCTCCTATCTTCGTTCTGAACTGAATATACGAAATATGTGACTTCAGTAAAATCCCAAAAAGTATACCCCTCATATATAAAATATTGACCTCACAATAATTACTAAAGCTATCTGACCACTGCTTAGCGGAAATATTCAAGACTAGGAGTTGCTTACATTACCCAACGTAAAAGATTCGGGTGCATAATCAAGTGTTGTAATGGATAAGATGACGATGATAGCATGACTAATAAGTGTAGATGTGACCTCCCTCATAGGCGTATCACGTGCAATGAAGATGTACTATAATACATTGTATGCTTAAAGTCTTTCTACAAAAAACAAAATTACTAGTTACGTCGCACAAAATCTTGAACTGAACGAAATCTCGTAGTCCTGGCAATGGCGACTTGCCTTTGAAACTGTAAAGGCATGTAAAGAATTCGAAATATTCCTTCTGATAGCAGTTCCTTCCATTTTCACTAATAATTATGCTGAAGGCAGATTCAATGAAAGTTCGCACTCAGATCAACTACAGTCGCAAAAATAAATACAATGTAATGCTGATTTTATAAATGAGTGTGGAAGAAAAATAAATCAAAAATGTTTCAGTGAAATTCCTGATTATTATTAGGAAAATCTATGAGCAATGAGCATGGTGTACCACGTGGTATTTAAGTCCACGATAATGAAAGAAGATTCCTGCTACACCAGAATATTTAAAGCAATATTAAGTTGCTTGGATTGAGACGAAGCCAGTACAGAAACCTCGGAGAGGGACAAGTGAAATATCGGTACTCTACCGCGATCATTGGACAATACTCATCTCATTGAACAAAGCAAGTTTAGTCTGAAGACGAGTGAAGGTATACGTATAAAAACCTTAAAACGATGCAAACAAGATATTACGGCAACGAGCTAAAATATGCCGCGATCTACCCTTGTCGTTGTAGACTGAAGCATAAAACGGCTATCAGAATGTAACCTCAATTCAAATACACATTTTTAATACTCCATTTTCAATAACTGCCGAGAAGTGGCACTAACACGCGACTCTTCCTATAGGCCAACTCACTCTAGCTCTAAATTTGTGCCTCAAGACACACCTTCATTTTATCAGCTAGACTGTTGTATGCTTAGAAACCGATAACCCGAGTACGGATTGTCTTTGCTGCCGCTCCGCGACTTAGAACTCACGTATATAAATAATTTGAAGGGAGACTATTTAATGTACGTCTTTCAATCTGTCACATACAATACTTGTTATTCTTGAGAGCGTAGTTAAATTAAATTAGCTGAAAATAGTGGCGGCAGATGAACAGTCAAATGTAGGCGAACCTTAAATTCCTGTCCTTGTCCTTAGACGCGAATTTTCTGTAATACTTACTGCGTATGGACTGACTATTGAATGAATTATGCTGAAGGTATCTTAATACCATTCAAGTTGGACGATAGTAAGCTATACTCAGAAACAGTGCTGAAGTAAAACATTTGATATGTGGTACTGTAACATGCATTATTACTAACAATAATGATCTGAAGAGCCTATGTTTCAAATTTTACTAATGTGCAAAGTGCATGAGAGAATAACTTTTATTCTGACAAGTAGAGTAATGCAGTAAGTGTTGTGACGGTGCACCCCTTCGGGCACCGAGCAAAATCACACATGCAATTGCCCCACTGAGAGGGCATGATCATGGTCACCCAGCACTAAAGGGCAAGTCCCAGACGTCAGAAGTGATAATGTAGCACACTGTTCAGCCTGAAGATGACAGTGTTTATCACGTGCCTGTCCAATGTGATTAAATGACATAAGTCTTTGTAGAGGTACGAGGGCTGTAGATATACGAGTTTGACCAAAAAGGCACAGTGGGTTCACAGTCCTTTACATTTGCTGTGAAAGCATGAGGCTGCCTAATGGACTTTTTGAAACCACATAAACAGAAAGTGCGATAACCATCATAGCTATTGTTACGTGACCGTTTTTCCCAAAAGTGTCCTGTATCTAATATAAAACCAGAGTTAAAAAGATCAGTCAAAGCTGATTAACTGATCCCCTAATAAATGCGATGTGTATCGGTACCAGTGATTTCCAGCGCTTAATCAACGTAGATTATATTTTCATAATAAATTACCTGGTTCACCTACGTAAGAGGTCTACAGGTCACGTTACCCAGCCGGGGGAGGCTGCTCCCCCCCCCCCCCCCCCCCCCTCCCAAGAGAATTCACAGAAGGATTCTCCACCAGCTACTGAGGTCAATGCCACTTGGCCAAATTGACCTTTGCTTTGAAGAAGAGCCTTTCCTGGGTGCTGCTCTCTAGGAATCACAATTCAGATACGATCTTCCATAGTGTCGGGCCACTAATAGAGTCTCTTGTAACAAGCGTCTTGTGGAAGGAAGAAATGTGCTGTTTTGGTGACTTCCAGAAGAATGCATTTGTGAGGAGAACGTAGCATGCAGAGCTTCTTCAGCGTACAATGGCCGTTGTAGACTACATCAGAAAGTAAAGCGCATCGCAGAGGTTACTGAGTGGTGCCGATGAAAGCCAGGTAGAAGAGAGCAGCCAAGCCACGGGCGGTCGTCCGACACGAATGTTGTCATCCAACCGACGGGATGTCGGCCTGCTGCTTGCAGTCGACGCTGACCCCAGTGAAGTACTCGGGTGTCTTCGCCCTGCGCAGGCCCTCCTTGCGCAGCTCGTGGCTTTGGCCGTTCGGACCTCGTGACCACCTCTGGTCCCGACGCTGCCGCCAATCCCCAAACTTCGTGCCTCCTCCTCAGGCCAGCGAACCCCGTATATATATCGGCAAGCACAGACCTCCTAAGGGCACAACCCACAGATACCAACACTTCCTCATAGATATTGGCAATGGGGGCGCAAGAGGGATAGTCGATACTACACCTGAGCCAGTGGCGCCAGACAGAACAGTCTACTAACTCAATGGCGCCACGGCTAAAGCCTTATATCACCGTAATTATCATTCAACATAACTAGTACCAAGCGCTATATCACTTTGGTTATTTTTCCAAGTACTGCTGAACGCAGTTATGAAAACTATGCGGTTCCACTAAAAAAAAACTATATTTGTTCAAAACCTCAGTTGATACCAGATTTCAGAGCATTATCACTACAAAACATTTTGTGCCCCTCAGTATACTATCAATTTCGTAAAACCGCGTTTCGATATCTGGAATCGTTCAGGAAATAAAAGGGGTGTTACGTCTCACGTGGCTCACAATACATATAAACTGACGAGCGAAAGATATTGGCACACATGCCTCGTATCGTGTACGTTATCCGCGAGTGAGCAGAAGTGCCGCAGTACGACGTGGCATGGACTCAACTAAGGTGTGAAGTAGTGCTGGAGGGAACTGACACCATGAATTCTGCAGCGCTGTCTATAAATCTGTAAGAGTACGAGGGGGCAGAGATGTTTTCTGAACAGCACGCTGCAAGGCATCCCAGATATGCCCAATAATGTTCACATCTGTGGAGTTTGGTGGCCAGCGGAAGTGTGTAAACTCAGAAGAGTGTTCTTCTGTAACTATTCTAGAAGTGTAGCGTGTTGCACTGTCCTGTTGGAATTGCCCAAGTCCATCACAATGGAGGCACAAAGCTTTGTGTCGTGCAGTCAGCAAGGGTACACGAGTGGCCCTTCAGCTCCGAAAGCCCATTTCGATGATGTTTCCTTGAATGGTTCGCACATTGACATTTGTTGATTTCCCAGCATTGAAATGGTTGGTTCAAATGGCTCTGAGCACTATGGGACTTAACAGCTGTGGTCATCAGTCCCCTAGAACTCAGAACTACTTAAACCTAACTAACCTAAGGACATCACACACATCCATGCCCGAGGCAGGATTCGAACCTGCGACCGTAGCAGTCACACGGTTCCGGACTGAGCGCCTTAACCGCGAGACCACCGCGGCCGGCCAGCATTGAAATCTGCAGCAATTTGCGGAAGGGTTGCACTCCTGCCACGTTGAACGATTCTTTTCAGTCGTCGTTGGTCCCGTTCTTGCAGGATCTTTGTCCGGCCGCAGCAATGTCAGAGATTTGATTTTTACCGGAGTGCTGATGTTCATGGTACATTGATGAAATGTTCAAATGTGTGTAAAATGCTATGGGACTTAAGTGCTAAGGTCATCAGTCCGTAAGTTTACACACTACTTAACCTAAATTATCCTAAGGACAAACACACACACACACACACACACACACACACCCATGCCCGAGGGAAGACTCGGACCTCCGCCGGGACCAGCCGCACAGTCCATGACTGCAGCGCCTGATGCAATGGTCGTACAGGAAAATCCCCATTTCACCGCTACCTCTGAGATGTTGTGTTCCATGGCTCGTGCGACGACTATAACACCACATTGAAACTCACTTAAATGTTGATAACCTGCCATGTTGCAGCAGTAACCGATTTAACAACTGCGCCAGACACTTGTTGTCTCATATGGGCGTTGCTGACCGCAGGGCCGAATTTTGCCTGTTTACATATCTGTTTATTTGAATGTGCATGCCTATACCACTTTCTTTGGCGCTTCAGTGTATATATTGCTTTTCTATTCGATAAAAGTCATTTATTGCTGCATATATACAGCGTGCGTGTTTATTAATACGTTCTCTGACGACGATGTCGGTGATCCCCTGTATTCTAACCGAGAGAAGGACAAACCGCTTCTCAGCGTGCGTATGCATTACGTCTATTACTGTGACCACAAACCACATTTTGCGGTGCAACGGTAGCCAAGTAAATTGTGGCATTACGCAGAGGCTACTCTGTAACACAATATGACCGCGCCGCGGCCGCCAAGGCTGGGAGCGCAGTGAAAGGGAAGCTGCTGGGCGGACCGCTAGCCGGCCAAGGCTGGCCTAGGCACGCCACGCCGCTTTGTCTACTAGGCCGGTCGCGTCCGCTCCCCTTACTTACCTGCCGTTGCGGCAGGCCGGCGTCAGCTGGCCGCTCCGCACATCCGTGTACCCTCCCCACCGATCTTCTGCCTCGCCGTGCTACTCTGCTCTCTCATCTCAATGCCACCAGCATCCCGACTGAACAAATTTGTATGACAGATATATTAGGCAATTAAAAGAAAAGTATAAATCTGAGGTAATGACTGTCTGGGGAGCAAGCTGGAAGAGTTTGTTCCTAAAAATCTGGGGGTTGATACGTGGGTCATTCCCTACGAAATTATGACTGAGAAAACAAGATACCCCCACTCTTCTGTGCAAAATCCAGACTGAAGTCTGGACGACAACGACCTGAAAGGAATCCTCTGAAGTTTTCTTTCGCATTCTTCTACAGACGACAACGAAAAGAATGACACTGAATTTCAACAAAAAAAACTGAAAAGCTTCTCGAAGAGCACTATGACAGTACATCTACTGTACACCCACGTACTGACACCGACGTGGCTGAAATCATCCACAAAACGAAGGTGAGTAGAGCTTCTAGCAACTTTTAAAGAAACTGACTAACTTACTAACAAGTTGGTGTCAACTTAGTTCAAAATGGCTCTGAGCTCTATGGGACTTAACATCTGAGCTCATCAGTCCCTTAGAACCTTAGAACTACTTAAACTTAACTAACCTAAGTACATCACACACATCCATGCCCGAGGCAGGATTCGAACCTGCCTCGCGCCTAGAACCGCTCTGCCACACCGGCCAGATTGTCAACTTAGTAAAGTTTAGAAGACTGACTGCTTAGTTTCATAACGTAAACCTCTACCACGTTGTAGAAACTTTACTTTGGAGTGTTTAATCCTCGTCCAGACAGTTGTGAGAATTCAGCATGCAAGGTTCTGGTGTTTTAAATAAAAGTCAACTCCAGGAAATCTTAGTTTTGACATTCGTATATTTTGCCGGCCGATGTGGCCGTGCGGTTCTAGGCGCTTCAGTCTGGAACCGCGTTACCGCTACGGTCGCAGGTTCGAATCCTGCCTCGGACATGGATGTGTGTGATGTCCTTACGTTAGTTAGGTTTAAGTACTTCTAAGTTCTAGGGGATTGATGACCTCACATGTTAAGTCCCATAGAGCTCAGGAAACGGCAGCAAACCAGGAACACTCTTTTTTCCAATACATGCTCTTTTGGTCTCTTCGTTTATAAAATAGATCTATCGAATTACAATTAGAAAATTTCTTTACGAAATATTCTGTCAAAACAGTTGAGAAGTAAACAAATGTTCCTTTATAAGGAATATAGTTTGAAGTATTGGATTTTAGGTTTTGAGACGAAAATAATGTGATGAAATGCGGTTAACAATGCTTGACGCAAAATTACAGATCTCTTATTAATTACTGAAAAACATTTTGTGCCAACATAAATTCGAGATCCTTACTGACTGCGGAATAACATTTCAAGGTTTACATCTTATACGAAAATATTGTTTTGTCTGACTCTCAAAAGATCATGTGTTTATATCGACAATTTCTATAAGGTAAAAATGAATTACAACCATTCTGATTCTGGTATCTTTAATAGCATGATTCCCTAAGATCATAAGTGAATTTAATTATACCGGCTGTCGTGAAACACTTCGAATTGTTCATTTGGCTTTACATGAAATAATCGAACTTAAGCGATTTATTTCCTAATTAGTTACAAGCCGAAATTTGAGGCTAAGATTATCATGACATCTTCAAGTATTGTTTTCAAAAGTTACACGATTAGTTTTCCCTTATTGTTACCAAATTACTGATGCTAAATAATGCGTTACTAGTAATTACAGATTCTGGCTAGTTGCTTTTACCTTGAAGGCTGGTAAGCTAATTAGTTATACTGAATCGTGTACATAATGTATGCTTAAAATCTGCTCATAAATTACGAAGCAAAAGATGTTGCATTCCATACTGTATTCTGTGTGGTGTGGCATACTGAAAAGCTATTTGGGCTGTAAGGAATAGTTCATAAAAAGTCCCTCAGTGTCCTAGGACAAGCTGCTGTTCCCAATGGCACACTAGAACACCTGGTATAACAATTAAGTCCCTCTGAGATTTCGTAGATAGGCAGACTGTTTAATCAATGCATGTAACGGGTTATTTTGTTATCAAAAAACTGGTATAATGTCTCGTTGTATAATCTCACGTTTTGTGAATCACAGTATAAGTTGTGTTAGGGAAGGGGCACTCAATCTATTTCACCTACTATACATTTTTGTAGCTTTGTTAGTAGTAAACTTGTCTAACCGGCGACGGCTTCAACAGTAATGATGTTTTGTAAAGTAGGAAGTAACTTTATAAAATTTATAAAGCATAGTTACACCAAGCTGCAGCGTACATTAATAATTACTTACCAAATACTGCATGACAAAATGTTATGACAGCCCAATGATAATGTTCTTAAAACCGTACCTA
This sequence comes from Schistocerca gregaria, assembly GCF_023897955.1. Lineage (NCBI taxonomy): Eukaryota > Metazoa > Arthropoda > Insecta > Orthoptera > Acrididae > Schistocerca > Schistocerca gregaria. The sequence goes on from NC_064921.1 coordinate 435,716,319, forward strand.
CCACCATGAAACCTGGAACGCCCAATTATTGGCGTTAGGGCCCATATTAACTACGGCTGTGTTAGAGAATCTCTTAAGTGCGCAGAGCCGTATTGTATTGCAAAAACTCTTTTGTTACGCTTGATCTAACCGAAAAGAGATAATTCGGCTTCCGCGCTATTCAACTGCAATTTGCTCGCTTAAATGTGTCGTGCTTTCCACTACAGACTATAAAAAATTGCTTACAATTAATTGGTCTCATGCTTTCCTACAATCATTGAACTTATCTCAGTACTTAATTACGAAACCAATCCTTTTATGATATTTTATGCACCTTGTATGGTTTCGATTTGTTTGCGGTGTCATGGTCAAGTGAGTGAGAACCTAAAATCTTTGTCCTTGTTTTGACTAATTTGAATTATAAATTAAAATTAAAATTGAACCGTCGTCCTCCCAAAAGCGAGTCCACTTATAACACTTCCGTCTGCTACTGCTGTACCATAACCTTAAAGCAGGTTGTGAAATAAAACAATCTTATTAAAGCAATTATGGTATCACGCAACAGAGCAGTGTTACCCTCTGAGAGGAATTTTGTTGTGTTGACCGTGCTGTACCTAACGGAGGTGGCTTATGGGAAGTGAAAGTCAGAATTACGGAAATATTTGAACAGTAACAAACAAAATTTTGCCTATCTGCACTGTTTAAAGGGTAAAGAAAACGGTCACCAGCCTAACTAGGCAAGAGAATGATTAACATTCTCGTTCAAGAAAATAGTTATTAGTAACTTTTATGGATAAACACAACCTATACTTTGTCACACGGGAGTTCAGTGAACTCTTGACACATACGTCTGTTTCAAGACTGAAGCTAACAACTGGAGCAGCACAAACTATTTGCAAAATTATAACAGACACCGAAATACACTATTACTTTCAGGGCTTACACAAACTGGATGGTATTTATAACGTTATTATTACTAATCGCTGCAGAATCATTAATTTGATATAGGTAGAGTCTCTCTCAGTTAAATACTTTACTATTTAAAATGAAAGTTAATTGGAATCCAATAACAGGTTGCTTCTCACTATCATTTCAATAAAGAAATTATGGTTTTCATAATTAATGGTCTTTCCGTTACTTGTTACCGAGCATTAACACAATAGACAAACTGTGGATCCTGGTATACTATTCATATGCACTTCTAATACACAAGAGAGACAAACACTTAGCAAACATGAGTATATAACATTTCATACTGCAGTTTTCCACTCTTACTACATTGAGAGACAAAATTAACATATATGTAAGATACTGACTCACCTTCTGTGATTTACAACAGGCAGTAATGAGATCATTTACGAAGCAAAACTTTATAAGCCTCAGTCTTACGAACTCTTAATTTGGAGTTGGCAACAATACATTAATAAGCAGTTTTATTAGGAAAATTACTATCATTAACTTTAACTTTCTTTTTTACTATGTTCAAGAGGCATTAATTAGCAAAAACACTGGTCTTTAACGTTCTTTCAGTAGGGACACTCGGAAATCATTTTAGTTCAAACGGAGAGGAACCTGACAGGTGTTACGATAAGGAAAAAATCAAGGTAGGTACATAAATTCAGTTGTAAGTTACCTTATATTTGAGCACACTAAAACATCTGATGAGCTGATCCTTCACTGTACATTGTTATAGCATTCCGATACAGTGATTGCGCAATGTGATGGCAACTGCATGTTGGTAGATGGATTTGCAGGTAGAATTGCGCGATGATAGATACAAATTCCAGAATAGTTCCATCTATTTATCCATCCATACGAGGCATTGGAAAGTAGCAGAAAAAGTCTCTCTCGGAACCAGCACAGTATGCAACATTTACATGGGAGTGCACAGTCTTCCAGCACTCAGAGGTAGCGGTGAAGTGGGGCTTTTCCTGTACAACCATTCCATCAGGGGCTGCGGTCGTGGAGTGTGCGACTGGTGCCGGCGGAGGTTCGAGTCCTCTTTCGAAGCATGGGTGTGTGTGTGTTTGTCCTTAGGATAATTTAGGTTAAGTAGTGTGTAAGCTTAAGGACTGATGACCTTAGCACTTAAGTCCCATAGCATTTTACACACATTTGAACATTTCATCAATGTACCATGAACATCAGCACTCCGGTAAAAATCAAATCTCTGACATCGCTGCGGCCGGAAAAAGATCCTGCAAGAACGGGACCAACGACGACTGAAAAGAATCGTTCAACGTGGCAGGAGTGCAACCCTTCCGCAAATTGTTGCAGATTTCAATGCTGGGAAATCAACAAATGTCAATGTGCGAACCATTCAAGGAAACATCATCGATAAGGGCTTTCGGAGCCGAAGGCCCACTCGTATACCCTTGATGACTGCACGACACAAAGCTTTGTGCCTCCATTCCGATGGACTTGGGCAATTCCAACAGGACAGTGCGACACGCTACACTTCCAGAATAGTTACAGAATAACACTCTTCTGAGTTTACACACTTCCGCTGGCCACCAAACTCCACAGATGTGAACATTGTTGGGCATATCTGGGATGCCTTGCAACGTGTTGTTCAGAAGAGATCTCAGCCCCCTCGTACTCTTACAGATTTATAGACAGCCCTGCAGAACTCATGGTGCCAATTCCCTCCAGCACTACTTCAGACATTAGTTGAGTCCATCGTCGTACTGCGGCACTTCTGCTCACTCACGGATACCGTACACGATACGAGGCATGTGTGCCAATATCTTTGGCTCTTCAGTTTATATGTATTGTGAGTCACGTGAGACGTAACACCCCTTTTATTTCCTGAATGATTCCAGATACCGAAACGCGGTTTTCTGAAATTGATAGTATACTGAGGGGCACATAATGTTTTGTAGTGATAATGCTCTGAAATCTGGTATCAACTGAGGTTTTGAACAACTATAGTTTTTTTTAGTGGAGCCGCATAATTTTCATAACTGCGTTCAGCAGTACTTGGAAAAATAACTAAAGTGATATAGCGCTTGGTACTACTTATGTTGAATGACAATTACGGTGATATAAGGCTTTAGCCGTGGCGCCATTGAGTTAGTAGACTGTTCTGTCTGGCGCCACTGGTCAGGTGTAGTATCCACTATCCCTCTTGCGCCCCCATTGCCAATATCTATGAGGAAGTGTTGGTATCTGTGGGTTGTGCCCTTAGAAGGTGTGTGCTTGCCGATATATATACGGGGTTCGCTGGCCTGAGGAGGAGGCACGAAGGGATTGGCGGCAGCGTCGGGACCAGAGGTGGTCACGAGGTCCGAACGGCCGAAGCCACGAGCTGCGCAAGGAGGGCCTGCGCAGGGCGAAGACACCCGAGTACTTCACTGGGGTCAGCGTCGACTGCAAGCAGCAGGCCGACATCCCGTCGGTTGGATGACAACATTCGTGTCGGACGACCGCCTCTGGCTTGGCTGCTCTCTTCTACCTGGCTTTCATCGGCACCACTCAGTAACCGCTGCGATACGCTTTACTTTCTGATGTAGTCTACAACGGCCATTGTACGCTGAAGAAGCTGTGCATGCTACGTTCTCCTCACAAATGCATTCTTCTGGAAGTCACCAAAACAGCACATTTCTTCCTTCCACAAGACGCTTGTTACAAGAGACTCTATTAGTGGCCCGACACTATGGAAGATCGTATCTGAATTGTGATTCCTAGAGAGCAGCACCCAGGAAAGGCTCTTCTTCAAAGCAAAGGTCAATCTGGCCAAGTGGCATTGACCTCAGTAGCTGGTGGAGAATCCTTCTGTGAATTCTCTTTTGGGGGGGCGGGGGGGAGGGTGAGCAGCCTCTCCCGGCTGGGTAACGTGACCTGTAGACCTCTTACGTAGATGAACCAGGTAATTTATTACGAAAATATAATCTACGCTGATTAAGCGCTGGAAATCACTGCTACTGATACACATCACATTTATTAGTGGGGATCAATTATTCAGCTTTGACTTATCTTTTTAACTCTGGTTTTATATTAGATACAGGACACTTTGGGAAAAAACGGTCATGTAACAATAGCTATGATGGTTATCGCACTTTCTGTTTATGTGGTTTAAAAAAGTCCATTAGGCAGCCTCATGCTTTCACAGCAATTATAAAGGACTATGAACCCACTGTGTCTTTTTGCTCAAACTCGGATATCTACAGCCCTCGTACCTCTACAAAGACTTATGTCATTTAATCACATTGGACAGGCACGTGATAAACACTGTCATCTTCAGGCTGAACAGTGTGCTACATTATCACTTCTGACGACTGGGACCTGCCCTTCAGCGCTGGGTGACCATGATCATGCCCTCTCAGTGGGGCAATTGCATGTGTGATATTGCTCGGTGCCCGAAGAGGTGCACCGTCACAACACTTACTGCATTACTGTACTTGTCAGAATAAAAGTTATTCTCTCATGCACTTTTCACATTAGTAAAATTTGAAACATAGGCTCTTCAGATCATTATTGTTAGTAATAGTGCATGTTACAGTACCACATGTCAAATGTTTTACTTCAGCACTGTTTCTGAGTATAGCTTACTATCGTCCAACATGAATGGTATTAAGATACCTTCAGCATAGTTCACTCAATAGTCAGTCCATACGCAGTAAGTATTACAGAAAATTCGCGTCTAAGGACGAGGACAGGACTTTAAGGTTCGCCTCCATTTGACTGTTCAGCTGCCGCCACTATTTTCAGCTAATTTAATTTAACTACGCTCTCAATTATAATAAGTATTGTATGTGACAGATTGAAAGACGTACATTAAATAGTCTCCCTTCAAATTATTCATTATACGTGAGTTCTGAGTCGCGGAGCGGCAGCAAAGACAATCCGTACTCGGGTTATCGATTTCTAAGCATACAACAGTCTAGGTGATAAAATGAAGGTTGTGTCTTGAAGCACAAATTTAGAGCTAGAGTGAGTTGGCCTATAGGAAGAGTCGCGTGTTAGTCCCTTTTCTCGGCAGTTATTGAAAATGGAGTATTAAAAATGTGTATTTGAATTGAGGTTACATTCTGATAGCCGTTTTCATGCTTCAGTCTACAACGACAAGGGTAGATCGCGGCATATTTTAGCTCGTTGCCGTAATATCTTGTTTGCATCGTTTTAAGGTTTTTATACGTATACCTTCACTCGTCTTCAGACTTAGCTTGCTTTGTTCAAAGAGATGAGTATTGTTCGATGATCGCGGTACAGTACCGATATTTCACTTGTCCCTCATAACTGACAATCACATTAACTATTTCGAATTCTTTACTTCCCTTTACAGTTTCAAAGGCAGATATGCTACCTCCCTAAATACCACTATCGCACTTAGGTACTCACTTCATAAACGTGTCTCCATTTCCGATACAGTCACACTTCCAATACAGTGTGTCGTTCGAATCTTACTGGTTGCGTAGAGATTTCTTCTACTTAACGAAACCGAAATAAAGGCAAAGTTTCTTTACAAGTCTCTTTACAATAAGGTACCTATAAAAAGAGTGCTAGTTGTTAAAACTACAGCAACATGAAAGTGGCATGGACCAAATGAGAAATTAGGATGAATGATACGATAAGGAGCGATCTAAAAGTTTACGTTTGAAGTCCGTACAATTCAGATTCGGTATATCAATCACGTAAAATCGCTGTGAGCATTGAACAGATCGATGTACCAGGTTGATGATACCTGTTTGGTAAAACATAACGTTCTGCTGCTTAAAGAAGTCCGTAACTAATTGCTGCAAAACCTCGTCCAACAAACAGGAATCGTCGACCCTTCAATGCTATTTTTTTTAGAGGACAGTAGGCGTGATATTCGCTTGGGGAGAGGTCATGGCTATAGCGCCGGTGCTCCAGTATTTCTACTTGATTTGGTACAAAGCGGTAGAGGGTGGCTTCCAGAACGACCCGTGTCTTGTTTCGAATCGCGACCAACATAGAACTTAGTGTACCACTCCGCAACGGTGGTTTTAACCAGACATTCTTCTGCCCATACACATTCTTCGTTGCCCGATGGAAGTTTACAGCTCGTTGGTCCTGTTTAGACTCGCATAGTAATAACGTCGCCATAGTGCACATTTTCGCGTTCATCGCACACACGTTGGAGTCCGACGGAAAATTTATGATCGCCTCTTATATATGCTTGCACTTACAAATGATTGTCAATTCAGTGCTGGATTAAGATCTACATTTTATTCAGGATTCGTGCATGACAGTTCTTCAATTTTCAAAAGATTGTGTTATGTGTAAACAGGAGAAACGTCGGAAGTAGACAGCCACAAGTTCGCTGAAGATCGAGAACGGATTATCGTTCCACAATCCTGCTTCTCGCATTGTGGTTATGCCTCGTGCCTTATGTAAGTATGAAATTGATGGGGTCAGAAGGACGGCCATAGCCAACGCCTTGCAGGATCTCAATGGCACCACGAAACTACCGCCCAAGAGGATATGCATATTGTTTGCTCGAGCTTGAACGTGCAGTTACATCACGCCCCGTAAGTCAGGAAATGGCCTTTTTATAATATATATATATATATATATATATATATATATATATATATATATACAGTGAAAGAATTTTTCCATATGGCATTAAGACGTCATCTGGAATAGCGCGTGCTGTTCCCACGGGTACCAATGTTACAGCGTCCCTTACACGGCAGCAGAGACGGGAATGGTGACAACATAAGACTTCGTCTTTTCTGATTACTCACAACTCTATGTGTATCATCACGACTGACATATCCCTGTGTGAACAACTACGTAATGGATAATGCCTAGCAACTGGACTTCTTTTTGACGTGAATGATCCTATACCCAAGAGCAGCGCCATAAACCAACGGATAGATTTCTTTTTATTTCGGTTAACTGGTATAGTGTGAATATATGTCTTGATTAATATTTATTGGTTACTTGCATTGTTTAATTCATATATTTCGGGCGTATTATAGTATTTGACAGTTGTAGCATCGCGCTTTAGTGTTTACTTCGTAGATTCTTATTTAAATTGCTTGTGAATTTCGTATACGAGGTGCAATTTCGAGTTTTAGTTACTGTAATCGTAAGTTCAGCAGATTGTAGCGCAGTCGTTAGGCATTTGTACAGGTTGGTTGATACATTCTTTGCGTGTTTCGCTTGCGTTATCTAGGCACGGACTCGTGTTTCAGTAACTGTTGTTCAACATCGATTAGAATGGACAGGGACTGCGATTGCTGTGTTCGGATGAGGGCTGACTTGGCATCCCTTCGCTCACAGCTGCAATCGGCGCTGACTTCGGTCGCGCAGCTTGAGGCTGTTGCCAATGGGCACCACTGTGGGGAGCCGGACTTGGGTATCACGGGGATGTCAACCTCGTCCCGTCTGTACCCAGATCGGTCTCCCGCTGTGGTTGCCCCGGTTGCTGCCCGCAGTGGGGCTGAGCACTCGCCTGTGGTTGATTGGGAGGTCGTTCCAAGGCGTGGCAGGCAGCGAAAGGCGTCCCCGGAAGCTGACCAGAAAGCCTCCCCGGTGCGTCTGACAAACCGGTTTCAGGCACTGTCTCTGGCTGAGCCAGATGCAGCTGCCTGCCCTGTTTCAGAGGATCATTCTCAGCCTTCAAGGTCCGGGCAATCGCAGAGGTTGGGCTTACTGGTAGTTGGGAGCTCCAATGTTAGGCGCGTAATGGGGCCCCTTAGGGATACGGCGGCTAAGGAGGGGAAGAAATCCAGTGTGCACTCCGTGTGCATTCCGGGAGGAGTCATTCCTGATGTGGAAAGGGTCCTTCCGGATGCCATGAAGAGCACAGGGTGCAGCCAGCTGCAGGTGGTGGCGCAAGTCGGCACTAATGACTTGTGTCGCTTTAGATCTGAGGAAATTCTCTCTGGATTCCAGCGGCTATCTGATTTGGTGAAGGCTGCCGGTCTTGCTTACGAGATGAAGGCAAAGCTCACCATCTGCAGCATCGTTGACAGAACCGACTGCGGACCTTTGGTGCAGAGCCGGGTGGAGGGTCTGAATCAGAGGCTCAGACGGTTTTGCGACCGTATTGGCTGCAGATTCCTTGACTTGCGCCATACGGTGGTGGGGTTTCGGGTTCCGCTGAATAGGTCAGGAGTTCACTACACTCAGCTGGTGGCTACACGGGTAGCGGAGGCTGTGTGGCGTGGACTGGGCGGTTTTTTAGGTTAGAAGGCCTCGGGAAAGTGCGGGATGGGCTGCAATGTCAAAGGGTGCTTGGCAATTACAGGACGTGCTTGGATCAAGGAACAGTCGGAATTATAGTTGTAAATTGTTGTAATTGCGCTGGAAAAGTCCCTGAGCTTCTAGCGCTAATAGAAAGCACAGAGGCTGATATCGTTATAGGTACAGAAAGCTGGCTAAAGCCTGAAATAAGTTCTGCAGAAATTTTTACGAAGTCTCAGACGGTGTTCAGGAAAGATAGATTAGGCAGAATTGGTGGTGGAGTGTTTGTCTGTCAGTAGTGGTTTATCTTGTAGTGAAGTCGAAGTAGATACTCCGTGCGAATTGGTATGGGTGGAGGTTATACTTAACAGCCGAATTAAGTTAATAATTGGCTCCTTCTACCGACCCCCAGACTCCGATGATACAGTTGCGGAACAGTTCAGAGAAAGTTTGAGTCTCGTAACAAATAAATACCCCACTCATACGGTTATAGTTGGTGGGGACTTCAACCTACCCTCGGTATGTTGGCAAAAATACTTGTTCAAAACCGGTGGTAGGCAGAAAACGTCTTCCGAGATTGTCCTAAATGCTTTCTCCGAAAATTATTTCGAGCAGTTAGTCCACGAACCCACGCGAATTGTAAATGGTTGCGAAAACACACTTGACCTCTTAGCCACAAACAATCCAGAGCTGATAGAGAGCATCATGACTGATACAGGGATTAGTGATCACAAGGTCATTGTAGCTAGGCTCAATACCATTTCTTCCAAATCCATCAGAAACAAACGCAAAATAATTTTATTTAAAAAAGCGGATAAAGTGCCACTAGAAGCCTTCCTAAAAGACAATTTCCATTCCTTCCGAACTGACTATGCGAATGTAGACGAGATGTGGCTCAAATTCAAAGATATAGTAGCAACAGCAATTGAGATATTCATACCTCATAAATTGGTAAGTGATGGAACGGATCCCCCGTGGTACACAAAAAAGGTCCGAACGCTGTTGCAGAGGCAACGGAAAAAGCATGCGAAGTTCAGAAGAACGCGAAATCCCGAAGATGGGCTAAAATTTACAGACGTGCGAAATTTGGCACGTACTTCGGTGCGAGATGCCTTTAATAGGTTCCACAACGAAACATTGTCTCGAAATTTGGTAGAAAATCCGAAGAAATTCTGGTCGTATGTAAAGTACACAAGCGGCAAGACGCAGTCAATACCTTCGCTGCGCAGTGCCGATGGTACTGTTATCGACGACTGTGCCGCTAAAGCGGAGTTATTGAACGCAGTTTTCCGAAATTCCTTCACCAGGGACGACGAATGGAATATTCCAGAATTTGAAACACGAACATCTGCTTGCATAAGTCTCTTAGAAGTAGATACCTTAGGGGTTGCGAAGCAACTCAAATCGCTTGATACGGGCAAGTCTTCAGGTCCAGATTGTATACCGATTAGGTTCCTTTCAGATTACGCTGATACTATAGCTCCCTACTTAGCACTCATATACTACCGCTCGCTCACCGATAGATCTGTACCTACAGATTGGAAAATAGCGCAGGTCGCACCAGTGTTCAAGAAGGGTAGTAGGAGTAATCCATTTAACTACAGACCTATATCATTGACGTCGGTTTGCAGTAGGGTTTTGGAGCATATACTGTATTCAAACATTATGAATCACCTCGAAGGGAACGATCTATTGACACGTAATCAGCATGGCTTCAGAAAACATCGCTCTTGTGCAACGCAGCTAGCTCTTTATTCGGACGAAGTAATGGCCGCTATCGACAGGGGATCTCAAGTTGATTCCGTATTTCTAGATTTAAGGAAAGCTTTTGACACCGTTCCTCACAAGCGACTTCTAATCAAGCTGCGGAGCTATGGGGTATCGTCTCAGTTGTGCGACTGGATTCGTGATTTCCTGTCAGGAAGGTCGCAGTTCGTAGTAATAGACGGCAAATCATCGAGTAAAACTGAAGTGATATCAGGTGTTCCCCAGGGAAGCGTCCTGGGACCTCTACTGTTCCTGATCTATATAAATGACCTGGGTGACAATCTGAGCAGTTCTCTTGGATTGTTCGCAGATGATGCTGTAATTTACCGTCTAGTAAGGTCATCCGAAGACCAGTATCAGTTGCAAAGCGATTTAGAAAAGATTGCTGTATGGTGTGTCAGGTGGCAGTTGACGCTAAATAACGAAAAGTGTTAGATGATCCACATGAGTTCCAAAAGAAATCCGTTGGAATTTGATTACTCGATAAATAGTACAATTCTCAAGGCTGTCAATTCAACTAAGTACCTGGGTGTTAAAATTACGAACAACTTCAGTTGGAAGGACCACATAGATAATATTGTGGGGAAGGCGAGCCAAAGGTTGCGTTTCATCGGCAGGACACTTAGAAGATGCAACAAGTCCACTAAAGAGACAGCTTACACTACACTCGTTCCTCCTCTGTTAGAATATTGCTGCGCGGTGTGGGATCCTTACCAGGTGGGTTTGACGGAGGACATCGAAAGGGTGCAAAAAAGGGCAGCTCGTTTTGTATTATCACGTTATAGGGGAGAGAGTGTGGCAGATATGATACACGAGTTGGGATGGAAGTCATTACAGCATAGACGTTTTTCGTCGCGGCGAGACCTTTTTACGAAATTTCAGTCACCAACTTTCTCTTCTGAATGCGAAAATATTTTGTTGAGCCCAACCTACATAGGTAGGAATGACCATGAAAATAAAATAAGAGAAATCAGAGCTCGAACAGAAAGGTTTATGTGTTCGTTTTTCCCGCTCGCTGTTCGGGAGTGGAATAGTAGAGAGATAGTATGATTGTGGTTCGATGAACCCTCTGCCAAGCACTTAAATGTGAATTGCAGAGTAGTCATGTAGATGTAGATGTAGATGTAGATGTAAAAGATGATGATGCTGAGTAAGTGTTTGTTGGTAATGTTTGCGTATTGTGTATATGAGGCGGAATATGGGAACCAGCCCTGTAAGTAGCTAGTGGATGTGGGAAACCGCCTAAAACTTAGCCTCAGTCTACCTGGCACACCCAACCCTCATCATTAATTAGCTGAGTGGATTCCATTTGGGGCTGGCATGCTTCATCATCCGCGAAGCGGTCGTATCAACACACACGGGAACCCGGGCAGGTATGTAGAAGAGAACAGTAAGACTGTGCGCAACTGATCGCTTGTAACTTATAAGTCTCGTATTAGTTAAAAGCAAAGTCACTGATAGATTCACCGAAATCAGCGCATTTCCCTGCAAGAGATACTGTAGCGTCGAATACTATCATTTCTTAAGCCAATCTCAATTTTAAGCACATCGATTTTCTTATATGCTGTAAATAAATAGACATTGTGCTGATATATTTAGCCAGCAAGTACTGAATGGACTGAATATTTTAACTGAAAAATAATTTCAATTATATTTCTTGACTGCTCTTCGGAAGAGTGCGTAACGAAAAATAGAGGTCGCTGAGATTTTGCGTTTGTTGCATATCACGTAAAATGTTGTTGTATATGACGTTTAGCTAACATACTCAATTTTTCTTTAGATTTTGGTAGAGGTATCTCACCAATACCGGGAAAATTGACCTGAAGTAGCAAACTCATTAGCGATCACGCCGTGCCAGCGATGAAACCAGAGCGAAATACCCAGAACATTGCTTATATTTCATAAACGGTTTGAGATATCGAAATGATATTTTGCCAAATGATAACATGCGAAGAGGAGAGTGTTTTTATTTGCTTCAGAACTGTGACACTAATTAAAACAGTAGACCACGTCCAAAATCAAACTCCAAAAGCAGCGTGTAAATACTCCGTCCAATGCTTAATACACAGTAGCCATGCTTTTTAACAAAATGCATATCACTTCACTATAATAACGTGCAACGAACTTCTTGATACTGCCACCGTTGTCTTTTCTTGGGCGCTGGCCGTCGGTTACTTCATTGCAGAAAACCCGAGCTGCCTCGTCTGTAATTAATAATCACGGAACCGCGTTGTTTATAAGTCGCGGGCTCCACCTGAAACAGAGAGAAGACATGTTTCTTTTCATAGTTTCACAAATATTTAATAATATACTTTCAAGTAAACTGGTTTTTATTTAATTGACGTCGCTAAGGTGCGAAATGTTTCAGTGTTGCAATGAATATTTCGAAACGCTAAACCTTTGGGTTCTGATCGATGTCGATAGAAAGAGCCTTAGACTATTGTAATGGTCAGTTCGTTCTTCAGATCTCTCATCCACTGTTTAACACCCGGTCATGGGATGGTGAGAGGCTGACCCTCTCGACTCCTCTTACTGCTCTATAAATGCACAATAAGTGAAATGTACTTAGTTGCTGTCGTTTCTGGTTTTATAAGTTTCATGAGTGGAACTAAAATTCAATGTGAAAGGATATCAGTGGTACGATTCGCTGAGCCGTTGCTATCCTCAGTGACAATGAAAAAGAACATGAACTAATGATTAAGAAAGATGGGTTGAGAGTAAATCGAAGAAGGACGAAAGTAATGAGAAGTATCAGAAAAGTGGACAACGAGAATCTTAACATCAGGATTGATGATCACGAAGTAGATGAAATTAAGGAATTCTGGTACTTAGACAGCAGCATAACCAATGATGGACGGAGCAAAGAGGACATCAAAAGCAGACTAGTACTGGAAAAAAGGGCATTCCCGGCCAAGAGAAGTCGACAAGCATCAAACATAGGCCTTAATTTGAGGAAGAAATTTCTGAGAATGTACGTCTGGAACACGGCATTGTATGATTGTGAAACATGGATTATGGGAAAATCGGAACAGAAGGGAATCGAAGAATCTGAGATGTGGTGCTACAGACGAATACCGGAAATTAGGTGGACTGTTAAGGTAAGAAATGAGGAAGTTCTGCGCAGAATCGGAGAGGAAAGGGATATTTGGAAATCACTGACAACAAGAAGGTACAGGGTAAAAAGACATCTGTTAAAAGATCAAGGAATAACTTCCATGGTACTAGAGGGAGCTGTAGACAGTAGTAACTGTAGAGAAAGAGACTGGAATACTTCCAACAAGTAATTGAGGACATAGGTTGCTAGTACTACTATGAGATGAAGAGTTTGGCACAGGAGAGGAATTCGTGGCGGGCTGCATCAGATCAGCCAGAAGACTAAAACAAAAAAAGAAAAAATGGCCAGCAGTATATATCCGTGACGTAACAAACTTTTAGGGTGGATGGAGAAGGGTAAAATGAAGAAAATGAGTTTAGGAAACTCCGCCCCTTAACGCTTATGACAATTAGTGTAGGGCAAAGTTTTTGTTGTCAGTCTAAGGAAATTTGTGGTACTTTTCAAGCAACCAGAACAGCGACATGCAGTGATGATAACATGTAGTGTTGTGTGAGGAACGGCTAAGCTACACTGTTCGTACCTACACCAAATAGTTAATCATTGGAGTCATTGATTCACTCATATATATCAATAATTAGATAATGAATCACTTAGCTAGATGTGTCAGAAGTTGTGAGATTAAAATTTTTATACAAAAAAATTTTTACAGCCTAGACGTCAATTTCATTAGACAATTAATCATGTTTTAACTGTCTTTAATAAATTGCTATTTAGGTTGTAAAACTTTTTTGTCCATTTTTTTTAATTTTAGTAAATTACGTTAAGACCGCTGTCTCCCTTCCTGATGATGTCACGCTTCACAAAGAACCTGTGTGGTTATAATGCCACTGGTGAGCCTCCTCCCCTAAAACCCCCTCCCCCCCACCCCTTCCCTTAACCCCAATCCCGTGTACTGCATACAGCGGCTTGTTGCTTCATCTGCCTCATACCATGCTGCTGGTCCATATAGGTTGCTGACGCTCGAAGTGGCTCAAAGCAGTGCTTGTTTGGGGACTCGTCTGATTCTCCATACCGTCTTTGTACAGTGACATCGGCTGTCATCGCTTGTTGCCCTCATACTGCAGATGACGTCCCTATGCAGGATTTTTCTGAAACTGAGTTTCTTCCAATTGATTTTAATGGTAGGTGCACAGGTTCCATGTGCTCGGAGGAGAAAATGAGGTACTAAAGTGAACAGAGAAAGTTTTCAACCTAAAGTGGTATGACGACATAAAACCAATTACTAGAAAATCTGATGTCAGGCTGACATTCATTGGAAGAACCACCCACGACAGAAGTAGATTAAGAAGAAACATTCGCTCATCCGATTCTTCAGTACTGCTGTTCAGTATGGGACTCTTGCTAGGTAGTATTAACGTTCACTGATAAGCCAAAACATAATGACTACTATAGGTTTGTTTATAAATAACTCATATCTTACCAGTCACGATTTTCTTTATTTTACTTTTCTCACGACGTGTTTCGGGAAATTATTCCCATTTTCAAGTGCGTTTTTCGTGTTTGTTATGCTCTTTCTATGTGATGTTGTCGATGTGTGAGTGTCTGCTACATTTCGTTGACTTTACTGCAATATATAAGAAAAAACGCGATTTTTAGTTGGTTGTCGATCTTTTTGTGAAGTTAGTGACGAAATTTAGAAGAATTTGTACTTAGTTTCCGTATAGTCCATTTGTGCAGAGTCTCTCACACACGCAGACACCTTGTACACTTTTAAACATCGAAAATATTTTAAAATGATGTGTGTGAGAGTCTGCACAAATTAACTATAATGAAACTGTAAGTACAAGTTCTTCTAAATTTCGCCACTAACTTCTCAGAAAGATCGACAACCAATTACAAATAGCGTTTTATTATATATATGGCAGTAAAGTTAACGAAATGAAGCAGACTCTCACACGTAGACATCATACATAGACGGCATAACATACACAAAAAACGGACTTGAAAATGGGAATAATTTCCCGAAACGTGTCATGCGAAAAAAAAGAATATAATGACTGGTAGCAGATGAGTTATTTATAAACAAAGCTATTGTTTTCACAGTCACAGGCTTTCAGCAAAATTTCTAATGGATCAAGTCAGATTATGACTACTGTCCACCGCGAGGATGGATCGCACATGGTGGCGTTGCGGGCGCGTGACGCGCCATGAGATGTGTGTAAGCGCAGCAGAAACGGACTGGAATCATCCTAGCGAAGATACGGGCTGCAAATGTAGAAATCCATTGAGATAAACGATTTTCATAAAGGGCAGATTATTATTACGCAGAACCTCTGAACCAGCATCCCGATAACGGCGAAGCTGGTCGAATGTTCACGTGGTACTGTCGTGAGCATAACTCAAAGAGGCAGAACAGTGAAACTACCACACTAGGCGCTAAATGGTTGGATCCTACGATTATTCACATAAATTGGGGTTTGAAGGCTTATTTGCTCTGTAAAGTATGATAGTGATCTGTGGTATCTCCGCCGAAAGACCACAATGCTGGTGCACCCACATTTGTTCCGGACCAGAGCGCACATCTTATATTGTTGAGCGTGGAGCTCCGCAGCAAACCACTCCTATGTGTTCATATGTTGAGAGCTAGGAACCACCTGCATCTCTTAATGCTTGATGTCTTCCCCTACGGCGATGTAATTTTTCAGCAGTATAATTGTCAGTGTCTCGGAGCCAGAATTTTGCTACAGTAGTTTCAGGAGCATTATAGTGAACTCACGTTGACGTCTCGGTGGCCAAATTCGCCTGGGACCCATCTGTACGCTATCAGGCGCCATCACCGCGTACGCTTATCAGCTGCCCGTTATTTATGCGAATTACATGACCTATACGCAGACATCTAATGCTACATACTTCCATAAACCGACCAACGAACTGTCGGATCCGTGCTGCGCACAATAAGTTATGTATTTCATTCCAAAGAAGGACAAAAAACCTATTAAGCAGGTGTTCCTAATATTTTGGCTCATCAGTGTAGAAGAGATGTACATTCCTGCACGGTTTCGTTCAACAGTTCAAATAAAACAATTATCTTCATCTGAGCGACCGACGCAGGTAATTTTTTCTTTGAACTTTTACTGTCACAGACAGTCGCAATTCCTTACAACAGTCCAGTATGGACGACACAATGTTACGGATTCGTTTAGGAAGCGTGACAGCGTTACGAAGAGCTCACCAAACTGCAAGAAAGGTATGGTGTATCACGGAGAGGATTATCGTTACAATTACAATAGAGTATTGTTCAAAAACAGTCAGTCATCATGTTACCTCCTTCCACCTACATCTCGCGAAATGGGACAAATCAGAGATATTAGACGTCATACAAGAACTTACCGGTGGTCGTTCGTCCTACACAGGATTCACGAATGGAACAGAACAGGGAGGAGTGGGGATAACTTACCAGAAGTTGCTATCACGACATTCGCAGTGCGGCTTGCGGAGTTTACACTGTGGAGGAAGCCATCCTCACTGTAAGGTGAGGGACATCGCGTTGTCCAAAATTGTCCTGATAGTCATGTGTCGGAAGTGTTCCGTTGTGGAGCTTCGGAAGTGGTTACGTTTAATCTAACTCGTTTCACCAAAGTTGTTAATTATATCAACTAAAGATAATAGTTTTCTCTGAGCAGTCGAAGCTAGGCAAATCTTAAATTCCTGTCCATGGCTCATTACGCTGGACGTGAACTTGTTCTGGTGTTTACTGGGCATAGCTTCAGCATTAAAATAACTACGCTAAAATGTACCGCAAAACCATTCATTTGTCAGGGCATTAAGCTGTACTGAAGAAACAGCACTGTAATAAGATAATTGACCTGCGATAGTGTAAGGTTATTAATAAAGAAATCTAAAGGCTTTATTTTTAAAGGTTTTCTTATGTTCAGAGAGCACGAACAGCAAACCCACGGTACAACGCAGCTGCATCTTAGGCAGACAAAACTGCAGTACCAGAGAGTGGGCGTCTGCAGAATTTTTTGCCAGAGGGGGCAGTTTTGCTGTACTTGCTTCGATGAGTTTCAACACGTGGCGTACCCCAAGAACTAAATTTGACAGCAAGTTCACAAACCTTATTATGTTGCTACTCACTTAGTATTTTTAAGGTAGATTACTTGGTGCAAAGATAAGTATACTTCAGTACTATATGAGAATTACACCTTTTCATGTTTAATATTAAAAAACAGTGATAGGTTACACAATGACCTTTGTTGCTAGTTTTTGAACCACTAAAGCACAATAGCCAATCGAGGACAGTCTTTTTAATATTAATCACAATACAAAGTTACTGTAGCATCGGGCCACAATGGATTGGAATAAACCTTTTTAAGTTATTAATATGTATGAGTGCCATTTTCTTGATTCAACGATCTGAAAATACCTCCTAATATGATTAAATCGACAGTCCCCAACGAGTCACGAAATAAAGCTAGAAAAGTTCGAAAAAATAATTTATTTATACTTCCATTTGTGAGTTTGACACTGAAAACTAAAAATTTGCAATAGGAAGAAAAGTCAGGATGGATGAGAAATTTCTGGTGGATGTAACCAAAAATGCCACATTAATACCCATCGAAATGGAGAAACGAAAGCAACTATTAAAATAGGCTTATTCGACACTGACACTATCTGCTATACTTTGGTTGCTTTTGAAGCTTCTGATCTGTTCACATAAATAGTTTTATTCCGCTACTTTTTCTCTACATTTTTTAGAGTTGATAGCCATAACTGAAGATGAACAAAATGTGTTCTGAAAGCTACAGTTTCTCTGGATGGTTAGGTAAAATGTATCTCAGGGACAATGTACCACTAGATGAATTTGGGAAACCTCCCAGAACCAACCTGAAATTGACCGGTAGAATCAGCTTTTAGCAGTCTAGAAATACACCGAGGTAGTCCTCGTCTCTCCAGTTTGTCACATTGCGGTACAGCCTGGCAGTTGGAACACAGGATGGGTTGCTTTGTGACTGCATGTGGCGCTGTGTTGTTCCTTTAGACTCTCCATTCCTGGAGAGCAAACAATGTCGACGATGAAATATCACAATTTCATGTCTGTCCTCTAGTGCAGAAAACTATTTTTTTTTCTGATTAAGTATAGACGTACACATCTACAGTACCTTTATAGCATGCCTTTGTTCTTCAGAGAGCATAACGACAGCTCTGTCGTGTAAACCTGAATGCAGAATCAGCGCGCTATCATGAGTTTACAAATTGTGTGCTTCTGCTGTGATCCTGTTATGCATCAGGTACAGCGGCTTCCTTGTGGGAACTGAGGACGGACGACTGGCACATACTCTGCTGCCATGGTTATGTGTTGGGTATCGGTCAAAGAATCCATGCACCGGGGTCTAAGACCGGTTTATTTCTGCAGTTTTGGAGGGTGTGAACGAGGAAGTGAAAGAAAAAGATTCAGGGTTCAAATGGTTCAAATGGCTCTAAGCACTATGGGACTTAACAGCTGTGGTCATCAGTCCCCTAGAACTTAGAACTACTTAAACCTAACTAACCTAAGGACATCACACACATCCATGCCCGAGGCAGGATTCGAACCTGCGGTCGTAGCAGTCGCGCGGTTCCGGACGGTGCGCCTAGAACCACGAGACCACCGCGGCCGGCAAAAGATTCAAGGCATTTCTTCGGCACAGTTCTGTAAAGCTTCGTATATATCTCGACTGCAGATAGGTTCCGAGACTGCTCCTGGGAATCGGCGCGATTTTCCATGAACGGAATGACAACTACGAAATCTCTAAAGATTTAGTGACTGCTGAAGCAGAGTATTTCTCGTCCTAATCGGCAACTTTTAATCGATTCGCAGGCAATTATTGCTGGAAATTCGAAAAAGTCTTTAATTAATAAAAAGTATGTACCCAGGTACCACAAGGGGTAAGAGGTCTTTCTTGCGCTCCCCCCCCCCCTTCCACCTACTCCTCCCCCCTTGTCGATGCCTATGCGTTGGACATAACCAAAATTGTTCGCTTACAGGAGAAAGCCCCGCGCACTAGCCTCTGATTGGTTATAGTTTTATGGCCATAGTATCACAACGGTGCGTTTCCGACCTGGGGTTGTCTGCAAGATTTTACTATATTCTGCGTCCTCAGCCCCACTCTGCCCTTATTGCCAGATTGTCTTTTTCCACTCTGTAGGAACAGATGATGAAGGCGACCATATAGATGTGGATGATTAAAATTGTTTAGGGTTTAGAGGCTAGTGGTAGGTAGCTGATGAAGGCTTCAGTAGATTAGTACTTTTCGGTTACATTTACCTTACTTATTCAGCAGTCACCGACCCAGTAGATCATGTCCTAAGACAGTAGTTAGTCTCCGCTGCATTTTGTCGTTGCTATTTCTTCCCAGTTCATTACATTCAATGCTTTCGCATCTTTCTTTACGTCATGTTTCCGTGTGTTGCTTGGCATAGCCAGGGGTCTGTTTCTTGTAATATGGGCAATGAAAGCTTGCTTAAGAAGTAGAGTCTCTGGCGTACAGATAACGTGACCTGCCTACTTGAATGAACTGTTCTTGTGATATTGCAAACCTCATCAATTTCATTATTCCTTCTTACCCTCCAAGTACTTACGTCTCTTAGCGGGCACCATATTCTGCTCATCATCTTTCTTTAAAATGTTATAAGCTTTTGCGTCTCGCTTTTGATGAGTGTCCAGCCTTCTGCGACATAGAGGTGAATGATGGATCCTAATTCTCGCAGCATGTGATATGGCTTTTGAGGTGAACGTATCTTTAAAAGTAGACAGACATCTGGAGCCAGCAGAAGTTCTTTCATTTACATCTATGTGTATTTGATGATAACAATACCAACTTAACAAGTACTTGAATTCATCAACGTACTTGAATTTGTCTCCGACGTCTGTGAACTGCTCTTGTGCGTATTTATTTCTGCCTACTTGCGAATGTTCTGGTTTTGTTTGTTGATAAGTAATCCTACTTTACTTGCTGTCACGGCGAATCCAATATGACGTTCTCCAGAGATATTTTTCTGCAAATGGTTTTTGCTTTTCTACAATCGTTGTAGAAAGGACCTTGTATGCCAAATTAAGTAGCTAAATTGATTCCTCAGAATTTCAAGCTGTCCACCTTGCTTCCTCTCTTGTATATTGTCAAATGACTTGTATCTTTTAGCTGTCTGCCAACATGCCAGTCTTAGAAATGAGCGAAAAGAGTTTACACAGCTCGATGTATAGTCTACTTATTCTATACTTCAACATTCCTTCACAGACTTATCCTCTCCTGGTGCTTCATTGCTTTTCACTTTCAGGATAACTTTCACTGTGTGTAGCTCTGTGAAGTCAGTCACTGTCTTGTTTGGTCCGCAGCTCGTTGGCGTGCGGTAGCGTTCTCGCTTCCCACGCTCGGCTTCCCGGGTTCGATTCCCGGCGTGGTCAGGGATTTTCTTTGCCTCGTGATGACTGGGTGTTGTGTGCTGTCCTCTGGTTAGTTAGGTTTAAGTAGTTCTACGTTCTAGAGGACTGATGACTATAGATGTTAAGTCCCATAGTGCTCAGAGCCATTTTTTTTGTCTTGTTTCCTTTTTGGTTGTAACCGAAACTTTGCTCTGGGTTAGGACAGTTCAGTAATTCGCTAAAAATTCTTTCTCTCACTCTAACTAATTCAACGTCCGTGATCATGCTTCGATTTTTGTCATTGACGTACTGACTTCTTGCGTTGGACCGTTTTCTTGCTTTTTTGAGATGTTGTAAACAGCAAATATTTACGTATCTGCTGCTTTAAGCTTTGCTCTGTACCTGTTGATCAGTAAGCATTTATTTTTAAGAAGCTTCCTAATATTGTCTGTACATCGCTTCTGCCATCGTTAATTTTCCTGCTAGCTACAATTTTCCTCCAGAACTTGGTCGACTGCTCAGTGATTGTGTCGCAGGCGTTAAGTTGCTAGACAGTTTTTACTTTGTTGGTGAAACATTTTGAGAAATGATTCCCCAGTGCTGATGTCAACACGTGTCCCACTACGTGCTTGGTGGCGCATTATTTGGGGTTCTCACAAACACTGTCAGAAATGGTTCATATGACTCTAAGCACTATGGGACTTAACATCTGAGGACACCAGTCCCCTAGACTTAGAACTACTTAAACTTAACTAACCTATGGACGTCACACACGTCCATGCCTGATGCAGGATTCGAACCTGCGACCGTAGCAGCCGCGTGGATCCGGACTGAACCGCCTAGAACGGCTCGACCCCAGCGGCCGGCCCAAAGACTGTCAATGGCTTCGCTGTGAAATCCGCGCCTCTTCAGGATTGTCGAGCAGGGCGCCCACCTGGTAGCGGCTTGTGGTGTCGGGTGTCGCACCCCGCCTGTACACCCAGTAACGGAGTCGGGTGTCACCAAGGAGAGCAGCAGCGGCAGGCGACGTGCCCGGGGCTCGCCTCGACCTTTGCAGCTCGCGGCCCAGAGCGACCACGCCCAGATCTGAAAGGCCACCAACTCGCAACGCGCTCACTCGCCGCAGTGCACAGAATGGCCTGGCGGACTGTTGCAAGGAAACCCAGCTGGCAGTTGACTCGATGTGGAGATTTCGCTACACCATAGACCGAACTGAGGTTGGAGATATTCCTTTTCCTCTGCTCGCCACGAAACGATCTTCCGCTACCGTCGTCCCCGCGGTCAAGGCGATGCTCAAAATGCATGTGGTGGCGAAAATATTACTCAGCTGTCGCGCTCCATTTCATGCCTTGGTAAGACCGTAAAATAATCTAAAATACGAGGTCTGTTCGGAAAGTAAGGTCCGATGGACCGCGAAATGGAGACAGCGAAAATCAGATGAAGCTTTGCACAGACGTGTTGGGCAGTGTCTGTAGTAAGTCTGTCTATCGCTTCACGTTCCTGTTTTGAGCGGATAAAGCTGTCTAGAACAATAGTATTTCCCGCCAAGTACGGGTGCCCGCTGCGCGGATTCGCTTGATTTCGTACAACCCAACAGAAAGTACCTCTTATAAATTACTCTTTTCGTGAAAATTCTCGGCCGCACAGTGCAGGTGCAATGACGCCGCCCCTACAGTGCAGGGGCAATGACGCCGCCCCTGCAGCGCTTTCTGTGTGGAGTATTTGATCACGCACCATACAGCTGTGGCTTGGCTCTCTGTGACATTCATTGCTGCTCACATGAACCACTGTCTATCAAGACAATATTTTGGCTCGGGCAGCGAACTGAAGACCAGCGTAGAAGTGGCGGAAAGCGCAGAGCATTGGAAAGTTGGTACGCCAAATGTCTCGATCGGAGCGACGACTGTGGAGAGAAGACTAGAAGTTTTCGCTAGTTATTGTGAATAAAACACTGGTTTCCATTTCACGCAGTATCGGACCTTACTTTCCGAATGGCCGTCGTAAGAGTAAAAAGGACATCACCTGCCACAGAACTTTACGTTAATAACCAATTTACGTACAATCAGTCCATCAGATTGAAAACAACAGCCTGTATACCTGAGTGCGTCAACACGTCGCTTCCGGGACACAGGGATGCTACTGTGCCCTGAATCAAATACGCCTCGCGGATTATCGACGAGGCTGGTTAGCCTGCCAGACTGGATGTTATTTTCAGGTGGTTTTCCAAGTTCAGCTACGTGTATACCGGAATGGTACACACGTGTGGCCTCAGGTACACGCTATACACACATTTGGAAAATATTCTCACACTTGGACATGAGGTCTCTTGTAGACGCAGACTGATGCCGTTCACAGTGGTGGCGTCCGGAAGGCACCCGGCCACCACCTGTCAGTAACAATGACTGGACCCCGTAGAGAGATGTGAAAAGGCACAAGGAGGAGAAGAGGAAGTCAGGTTGACGGCCTACACTGGTGAACATTAAAACGGGAACATCAACAAAGCGACATGCAAGAAACGTTAAACTAGCACGCTTGAGTTTGCAAATCTTCAAATTCAGCGTTACCTGTAAGAAGTACGTAACATTAACGCCACCTACAGTTTGAGCATTAACGCCGCCTACAGTCTGTATCCAACGTACGATTATGAAGAGGGTTTATCATTAAGAACTCTCTTTGAATAGTGTTTGTCTGTGAGAAGATAATGTATGCCACAGACTTGAACAGTGGCAGGATAATGGACAATCCGGACTGTGGTTTATTGTTCCAGGATATTTCTGACTGCGCCCATATGGATCCCATGACTACTGCCACGGGAATATGGAATCGATGGCCTCAGGAGACCCACAGTCAACTTCATGCGAAATCTGTACAGCACCGCACACTACGACCACCTCTGGTTCATGGAGCCGTTAATTGGGACATCCGGCGTTACATTTTTGTGATAAGACTAGAAGTTATGCCCTGTCTTCGAGGTTTTATCTTTCAACAGAATAAAGCAAAATCGTAGGTTGTCCATGGTGACCTCCCTTGGGATGGATTGTGTTCGAATGTTGCTCTGACCAGTAAGTTCTCCATGTATCTCCAACTGTATCACTCACTGAAATTGTCTACATCTACACAAAAACTCCACAAGCCACCATGTGGTGCGTGGCTTAGAATACTGTAAACCACTACTAGTCATTTCCTTTCCTGTTCCCCTCGCAAATAAAGCGAGCGCCTCTTATCTCCTTACGGGTAATGTATGTTGACGGCAGTGGTATCGTTCTGCACTCAGCTTCGAACGTCGCTTCTCTAAATTTTCTTAGTAGAGTTCCACGAAAGCAACGGCGTCTTCCCTCTAGGGATTCCCATTGGAGTTCACGAAGCATCTCCGTAATACTCGAGCATTGATCGAAGCTATCGGTAACAAATGAAATGCAGCAGCCTGCCTCTGAAGTGCTTCGAAGTCTTTCTTTAATCTGACCTCACAGA
This sequence comes from Schistocerca gregaria, assembly GCF_023897955.1. NCBI lineage: Eukaryota > Metazoa > Arthropoda > Insecta > Orthoptera > Acrididae > Schistocerca > Schistocerca gregaria. Next base: position 435,740,150 of record NC_064921.1, read on the forward strand.
GGAAGACTGCACTGTAATTCCTTCTCTAGATTGTCGCACAGATGACCAAATGGTAGATATCGAAATAGACGACAGATGGATAGAGAAAAAATTAAAATTGCTCAAAAGAGGAAAGGCCGCTGGACCTGATGGGATACCAGTTCGATTTTACACAGAGTACGCGAAGGAACTTGCCCCCCTTCTGGCAGCGGTGTACCGTAGGTCTCTAGAAGAGCGAAACGTTCCAAAGGATTGGAAAAGGGAACAGGTCATCCCCGTTTTCAAGAAGGGATGTCGAACAGATGTGCAGAACTATAGACCTATAACTCTAACGTCGATCGATTGTAGAATTTTGGAACACGTATTATGTTCGAGTAAAATGACTTTTCTGGAGACCAGAAATCTAGTCTTTAGGAATCAGCATGGGTTTCGAAAAGATGGTCGTGTGAAACCCAGCTCACGCTATTCGTCCACGAGACTTAGAGGGCCATAGACACGGGTTCGCAGGTAGATGCCGTGTTTCTTGACTTCCGCAAGGCGTTCGATACAGTTCCCCACAGTCGTTTAATGAACAAAGTAAGAGCATATGGACTATTAGTCCAATTGTGTGATTCGATTGAGGAGTTCCTAGATAACATAACGCAGCATGTCATTCTCAATGGAGAGAAGTTTTCCGAAGTAAGAGTGATTTCAGGTGTGCCGCAGGGGAGTGTCATAGGACCGTTGCTATTCACAATATACATAAATGACCTGGTGGATGACATCGGAAGTTCACTGAGGCTTTTTGCTGATGATGCTGTGGTGTATCGAGAGTTTGTAACAGTGGAAAAATGTACTGAAATGCAGGAGGAGCTGCAGCGAATTGACGCATGGTGCAGGGAATGGCAATTGAATCTCAATGTAGACAAGTGTAATGTGCTGCGAATACATAGAAAGATAGATCCCTTATCATTTAGCTACAAAATAGCAGGTCAGCAACTGGAAGCAGTTAATTCCATAAATTATCTGGGAGTACGCATTAGGAGTGCTTTAAAATGGAATGATCATATAAAGTTGATCGGCGGTAAAGCAGATGCCAGACTGAGATTCATTGGATGAATCCTAAGGAAATGCAATCCGAAAACAAAGGAAGTAGGTTACAGTACGCTTGTTCGCCCACTGCTTGAATACTGCTCATCAGTGTGGGATCCGTACCAGATAGGGTTGATAGAAGAGGTAGAGAAGATCCAACGGAGAGCAGCGCGCTTCGTTACAGGATCATTTAGTAATCGCGAAAGCGCTACGGAGATGATAGATAAACTCCAGTGGAAGACTCTGCAGGAGAGATGCTCAGTAGCTCGGTACGGGCTTCTGTTAAAGTTTCGAGAACATACCTTCACCGAAGAGTCAAGCAGTATATTGCTCCCTCCTACGTATATATCGCGAAGAGACCACGGGGATAAAATCAGAGAGATTAGAGCCCGCATAGAAGCATACCGACAATCCTTCTTTCCACGAACAATACGAGACTGGAATAGAAGGGAGAACCGATAGAGGTACTCAGGGTACCCTCCGCCACACACCGTCAGGTGGCTTGCGGAGTATGGATGTAGATGTAGATAATCACATGAGCAGTACTCAAGGATAAGTTGCACTAGCGTTCTGCATACCGTCCCCTTTATAGATGAGCTACACTTCAAAATTATTCCAATAAGACGAAGTCGATCATTCGCCTTCTCTACTACACTCCTTACGTGGTCGTTCCATTTCACACCGTTTTGTAATGTTACACCTGGATATTCAATCGACGTGCCTGTGTCACGCTACACATAACAAATGATGTACTCGAATATTACGGGATCGCTTTTCCTGCTCAACTACATCAACTTGCTGTTTTCTATATTTAAAAGAAGCTGAGATGCATCACATCAACAAGAAATTCTGTTTAAGTGACCTTGTATCCTCCTACAAGCGCTCAACGACGACACCTTCCCGTACGCCACAGCATTATCAGCAGATTGCTGTTCATCCTGAGTGTCACATCATTTATGTATATAGGAAACAAGAGAGGCCCCGCCACACTTACCTGGGGCACCCCTGATGATATCCTTGTCTCTGATGAGGACCCTCTCTCGAGGACAATGTACTGGGTTCTATTACTTAAGAAATCTTCTAGCCACTCATATATCTGGAAATCTATTCTGTATGCAAGTTCCTTCGTTAAGAGTTTGCAGTGGGACACCCTGTCAAACGCTCCTAGTAAATCTATAAATGTGCAGTCTGCCTGTTCCCCTCTGGCCATGATCTGATCATGGGTTGAGAGAGATTAGCTCTCCACCAGTCGCCAGGCACTACGATTGATGAACGGTACAGAGTTGAAGCAGCGTGGAATTATGTAGTCATATCTATCAATCGGCTGAAAGCCCAAATGAATTTTTGCGTTTGTTGCTGCCAGAGGTTCTGATGTGTGTACTGATTATGGCATCGTGTAATCCCAAAAACACTCACAAATCTAATCTTGTATTTCGCTTACTGCACTGAGTACGCACGATTCGCAAAATTTCGTCACTTGTTACCTTTCCTAGAGCTGCAATTATAATTACTAAAACGAATGGCAAAGGCTGATGGTGATAGTTGTTCAATCAAGATGATGTTCTGGAAATGCTGTACAATATCTATATTTCTCACCAAAACGTACATGTTCAAAGTTAACATTTCAGGCACTGGTCATGTGTGCATACAAGATTTTCGTAACTGGTTACTACCTTATTCTATTATAAAATATGGTATCTTCCAGAGATCAAAGTACCACTGCAAAGTCGGTAAAAAATATCGATATCACATACGTTTAGCAGGATCTCGCTACAATCTGTTTTGAGGGCAAAACTGGTTACTACCTTATTCTATTATGAAATAAGGTATCTTCCAGAGATCACAGTACCACAGCAAAGTCGGTAAAAAATATCGATGTCACATACGTTTAGCAGGATCTCGCTACAATCTGTTTTGAGGGCGCTCCTGAAGACGACGCCTCCCTTCTCAGCACAGCAGTACCTTGCACCAGGGGTCAATATGGAACTGAACACGGAAGTATTCTGTTCAGTTTCCCTTTACATTTGTTTCGTTTAACTTTAAACTCGTACAAGCTTAGATGATTGATTACAATTGTGTTGTTAACTGTGTGCAATTTCAACTGCGAATGATACCAAAAGCCTCCGAGAATACAGCATGGATTTGGCATTGTTTCATAAGTATTTCTAAAAGCGTGCAAACTAATTAAATCCTGAACTTTACTATTGATCTCATTAATCTAAGTGGCCCCTATGCGTTAATTATCTGCCTAATAAAGCAGTTCATGAAACGGACATCGTGCGTTGATAATTTTCTTAGGAAACTGGTCCTGAAATTAAAATAGCTTACATCGTAATGTAATTGCTTGGAGACGCGATGCTTGCTGCTCTCTGTGCGCCAGCTGCAGATTTGTAACTATAGTTGCTGAGAGTTTAGTGCAATGCTTCAACAATAAGTAAACTATTTTATACATACCACTGAGTGAAACACTCTTTAAATAAAAATGACTTGGATCGAGGATGTGAACTATGTTCTTAGGTGAAATATTTCTTTAACAAACTGTTATTAAATCATCTGGTAGATTATTGCTTGTATGAAATTCTTGTTACAACACTCATTAACATTGACAAAGGGCAGCATTGATACCAAAGTCTTACTCTCACAAATGTTAGACAGGCAATTAATAAATATGAGAAATACCTTACAGTGAAAATCACTCAGTATTTTTTTTTAATCTTAAGTTCCCTGATATGGATCTCTCATTCAGAAATGGTTCCACACTACGCGAGACTGCAATGCAACTAAATAAAAAATATTATCTTGATTCCTCTTCATGTGCTTCTCTGATCTCATCACACCTCATTTCATTCTAAATAACTAATTGAATCTTTCTCCCCTGTTTCACAATATTCAAACACAAATCGTTTTACTTAAACACAGCTACACCTACCTTTACGTCTACATTGCCACGAGTTCTGTGCTCGGCGTCTGTCTCACTACTCTCTTGACCATAGAATCCTCTCGCTCCTCGCTGTCAAACAGCGATGAAAACACAAGCACATCTTCTAGCGACACAGCTACTCTGACCAAAGACTGCGCACGAATAATAAGCAATTCAAAATTGTCGCTTAGCGTTTGAGACATCCAGAGTATGTACAAATTCCAGAAAAATAAATGACAAACTCCCAATAACCTGTTTCAATCTGAAGGAGTACAACATCACAGTGTAGGGCCAACGAGTTGTTAAGGTTTCTCATGAACTCGTACAGGGTTTTTTCACAATGTTTCGACGATTTCTAATTTGAATAACGTGCGCTAAGAACAAGATACAGCGGCGAAGGCGCCGCTTGTTAATAATACGGAGTGGCAAGTCTCATCCCATATACAGGTCAGTAAACACGTCGTATTGGTCGAAGCAATATAGTGCGTTCGAGGTTAAGTGCTATTTTCGCGACGGCGAATCTGCCGTGCATGTGAAACGTGCCTTTCATAACCATTTCAAGATTCAGCAGAAATATACAATTTCTGTTCGTGGAACGATGTTGAACTGGTTAACTTCCGCGCAACACCCAATGCATCAAATCAAAAGACAACCGGCCCTCGCTAAACCGTCCGAGCTCAAGACAAACATTGAACGTGTGCGTAGCAGTTTACAGGCAAGCCCTCGTCGTTCGTTAATCTAACATGGTTCCAACAAGACTGCGACATACCATACACCCAACAAGACGTTGCAAGTTCGCCGACCGGGGTGGCCGAGCCGTTCTAGACGCTACGGACGCAGGTTCGAATTCTGCCTCAGGCATGGATGTGTGTGATGTCCTTAGGTTAGTTAGGTTTAAGTAGTTCTAAGTTCTAGGGAACTGATGACCTTAGGAGCTACGTCCCATAGTGCTCAGAGCCATTTTTTGAACCTTGCAAGTTCTCCGCGAAGCGCTTCTGTCGAACGGGCGCCTCTCACGCCTGATATAACGTGCCAGACTCTTACCTATGGGGTTATTTGAAGGCGGTAGTGTACGCCGATGGGCCGAGAAGCTCTATAAATTCTAATTCGCGATGAAATTTCGAGAATTCCTTCAGCAGGTACGACAGATGTGTTAAAAACAGGGCGAAACACCTCGAGTACTGTATAGCTACGAATGGTCGTCATTTGTCTGATATAGTAATTCAAAAGTAAACTTGAATAAATGTTGTCCATGTGTAAAATTTTCAACTTTGTTTCGCGATTAGTTTCAATGTTATTGAAATTGAAATCGTCAAAATAGTGTGGAACACCTGCACCTTAGTGAATTGAACACTGCACCTCGAGAGAACAGTGTATTAAGTAGCGCATCAAGAGATGCTTTGCTTGCCAGTGGCAGCTGTAAATTATTCTATACTCTTGAACCAAGAAATATGTCAAAATTAAGTAAATCTTTCATTCATTTATGGAATAAAATAAACTAATATTTCATGAGTTCTAGTTTGATGAGCGTTCTGCCAGAGCTATCAAAGAACCAACAGTAGCTTCGACTGGACCCACCATACAAACCATAACTAGGAAGAATGGTCGTATGTTACTACACAGACCAGCTGATAACATATTCGCAAAAGAATACGGGAATTTTTGGTAGCTGGGATAAGGAGGGTTCCGAATGAGAAGAGTGACATTTAGGATCACGAATGGTATTTTGCTTGTTTGTCTATGTTTCAGCAAGATTCACCAAGAGGTTCGGTAGACTGTGCGTCACTAGCTACTACTAAAACGTTTCACACTGAAATTCTGGACTGCGTGCCTGCTTTTCCCGACGTGGACGCGCGACGCGGTTTCTGTCAAGTTCTGTTCAAATATAAACGAATTCACGAGAACGACAGTTTCCCACATCTGTACAGCTCCGCGGTTCACGCCCAAGCACTACAAGCGCGTGTAGCTCTAACACTGCTTTCCTGTTTCCCACTACTGGCTGTCTGCCATAGGCTGTTCTTGGTCATTCCACAGCCAGATAATTTATTACAGTACTGCTGTCCCGCACCTGTCTTCGACAGGAGCCACATTCCAAACAAAAATATAAGAAATTAAAAAATAAATAATATCAAATATCCGTTACACGACGTACCGTGTTATTATCCAAATGATGGTTTGAACAACTAAAGTACAGTTCATGCTATCAGCTTTGTAGATATGTGTGTCATTTATTGCAGTTAAGTATAGAATACTGTGACGCACATGCTAATACGCAAGACGTGTCGAAGGGAATATGTACTTGTTTGTTGTTAAACGACGTTTGCGCGAGTGCAGTGGTATTCGATGTGGAATTAACTAGTTCAGTTCTTAGTGGAGGAACACATTTTAATAATCAGGATTTGAATGGCAAAGAGGTAGTAACTTGGAGTCCCAGAATACTTGACTGCGCGCCAACAGCGTGGGGGGACATAACAAACTTCTTCATGCGTCACAGAAGAAGTACACGTGACTCTGTTAATGGTGACCAGTTCGTCGAATGTCCGGCAGCTCGCATACTGCTGTTCGATACACGTAGCACAATATTTTGGCACAGAGTTTCACGTTTGCCTTGATTCAGTTTCCGCAATTAGGCTACCGGGTCAAATGGAGCAGCGGATAGATCATTAGGCTTACATTCCGAAGGAGCGGGATTCAAACCGATGTTCGAAACTCCAGATTTAGGCTTTCCTAAATCACTTACGGTGAATGCCAGGAATTTTCATTTCAAAACGACACGACCGTCAACTTTCACGTGCATCACGTATCATTGCTTGCACTGCGAACCTAAAGACCTTGTCGTTGATGGGACATCAAACCCTGAAGTGTGTCAATTGTTCATAATCAGCTATGTAAATCAGCTACGACGTTACATCCTATAAACACTTGTCGTATCCACACTATACCAATCCTCTCTCACCTGAAACATCTCACTATTTCTTTGTGTGTAAAAAAATGTTCAAATGTGTGTGGAATCTTATGGGACTTAACTGCTAAGGTCATCAGTCCCTAAACTCACACACTCGTTATCCTAAATTATCCAAAGGACAAACGCACACATCCATGCCCGAGGGAGGACTCGAACCTCCGCTGGGACCAGCCGCACAGTCCATGACTGCTGCGCCTAAGACCGCTCGACTAATCCCGAGCGGCTCTTTGTGTGTATTTTGCTATCAGTGGCTCCAAGCTTTTCTTTGACCATTATTTCTGATCAACACCAGATGTTAGCCAGTACCCCGAACCAAAGTTTAGGACCTCAGTAAATTAGGGATTGGGAATATTAAAAGGACCGTTTGTAAAGTGACAAAAGATGAATAATATTTAGTTAATTTTTATTGTTTCTATACTCTTGTAGAGTGTTACACTAAATAGCACCAGAGTTTCAGAAGACGACTGCTCGAAAACTACAAGACACACAGAAAAATGACACATATCAATTGATAGGACATCACTTAATGTTTCCATTCCGCAACACTTGTCGCGGACGTAGTTGGCGCGGGCGTGTCAGAAGATGGCGACAACTCATCCGCTCCGTTCTGCCACATCGAGTATGTTCGCTCCTGCGTTTACGCAACCAAATAAACAGATTTCCAGAGCAGACTGATTCAGTTGCACCTTCCCAGGTGGCAGCAGCAGGGATTTCAGTGTATTGCAAGCGCGTATTGATGCTTTGTGCGTAACAAACGGGGCCCGTGTTGGTGACCTGTCATGTGAGTTAAAAACTTGGAGAGGTGTCCTGTCCACTGATATGAGTCTATTTTCTATATTTCTTGTAATTTTTGCACAGCTGTCTTCTAAATTCCCAAAGGTACTTGTGAATAACCCTGTGCTGTTTCGAACTTAGGCTGTTTTCTGTTTACCATCACAGATAGTTTTTGATTAAAACGCTAAAAAATGTGTCCAGATTCTTGAAAATTACCTAAGGCTGGTGTTGCACAATAATACGGAAATAAAAGAAAAATTAACAATTTGAAAGGTGCCAGTTACTCAATACTTTCATTTCCTCATAGTGTATTTCGCCATTTGTTTATTGCAAAGCTTATATTTGCTATAATCTATGACAGCTTGCTATAACCAACTTCGACATATTGAGACAAGTTCTTCAGCAGCGTCTTCGCTTGATCACTGCGACAAACTTACTTCGCTGAGTCTGTTTTGTTCTAGGACAATAATATTCATTGGATTGTATGGAACATGCGATTTTTACGTTTGAAAGTAGTTCACCATTACTCTTGGTCTCTTCTCGCCTCGGCTTGTCACGATAAAGTCGCTCTTTTGCGCAGTGTTTCTGGTGTTGAGAAGGAAGCTGCTTTTGCCTGGCTGAGGTTACGTTGTGGGGTAGACACTGCAATGCATAAGGAACCTAGCGAAACCATCTGGCCGGCCGTGGTGGCCGAGCGGTTCTAGGCGCTTCAGTTCGGAACTGCTCGACTGCTACGGTCGCAGATTCGAATCCCGCCTCGGGCATGGATGTGTGTGATGTACTTAGGTTAGTTAGTTTTAATTAGTTCTAAGTTCTAGGGGACTCAGATGTTGTCCTATAGTGCTCAGAGCCATTTGAACCATTTTTTGAAACCAGCTGAATTTATTTACGCATTCAAGATCGTTTTATGGAGAAAAGTTATTTTGGGATACTACGCTTTCAGTACTCCATGTGTAGATATCCAATCGTGTGTTTCCACAAAACTCAATACATACTCGAAGATTGCTACATGAAGTGGGTGGAAGCTGGTTACTGCGTCACTGACTGCCTCATGTAATACCGTGCTATTTTAATTTCAAACGTGTTACCTTTTCCTGAAGTGCAAGAATAATTTTACAAGGCACCAGAATCACGTATCTCAGCCGATGTTGTTATGGTATGTAAATTTTAATGTTGCTTGGAATATCTCTATGGAGATGTACAGTTATTTCTTAGCTTGCAAGACAATACAGATTGCTGGTTAAACTCACATCTTACGAATTCATTTGCTAGAACTATATAATTCTTTGTACATGATCTCTCTCAATGTGCCACGCTGTTGGGCCACCATCTCGTTATCTTACGAAAGTTAATTACGCGACTCACAGTTAGTCTGACTAATCACCAGTAACTCGATTCTAAGAATTCTACAAAATCTTGCAGGCTACGTGTCGTTTTGCGGAGTTAAAGTCATGCTCTAAATTTAATTATTGAGACTTGATATTTACTAGTATTAAGGAAACTGTGGAAGGGGGGACCCACCAATGTAACTTTCTTTTCACACAACCTGTTTAAACAACAACAATATATTAATCCAAAATTTTGTTTTTCTTTACAAAATTAACAAATTTGTGAAATGAATTAGCTTTTGCAAGAGAAATCAAAACAAGAACAACATGACAATAATTACCAGACGGCCGGACCTACATCCCGCCCGTTGTCGGGTGAAGCAGCGGTGTTCACTACCGCGCTGGACACAGTCAGCCTTATTAAATGCCCTTCTGTAACACATGGAAACTATACAAGCACCATTGATGACGAGAGTGACTCAATTACTCAAAACAGATGAGGTAATTTTTAATTTGGAAACTGTATGTCGGAAGGTTCGGGACGAAGATGCGCACCTATGCTCAAAGGTTAAACAAATCAGGAAACAATTATGACAAGGATAAAGCATGCTTCAAAGCGAGCAACCTTTTTATTTCAATCAGAAACCAAGGTGCGACTGGGTCCCAACCCGTCCCTTTTGACAATCTTACTCTGACTAAAGCCCTGGTGACAGTTGGAAAAAAGAACACATTGACACCGGTGTGTCAGATCCACCATACTTGCTCCGGACACTGCGAGAGGGCTGTACAAGCACTGATCACACGCATGGCACAGCGGACACACCAGGAAACGCGGTGTTGGCCGTCGAATGGCGCTAACTGCGCAGCATTTGTGCACCGCCGCCGTCAGTGTCAGCCAGTTTGCCGTGGCATACGGAGCTCCATCGCAGTCTTTAACACTGGTAGCATGCCGCGACAGCGTGGACGTGAACCGTATGTGCAGTTGACGGACTTTGAGCGAGGGCGTGTAGTGGGCATGCGGGAGGCCGGGTGGACGTACCGCCGAATTGCTCAACACGTGGGGCGTGAGGTCTCCACAGTACATCGATGTTGTCGCCAGTGGTCGGCGGAAGGTGCAAGTGCCCGTCGACCTGGGACCGGACCGCAGCGACGCACGGATGCACGCCAAGACCGTAGGATCCTACGCAGTGCCGTAGGGGACCGCACCGCCACTTCCCAGCAAATTAGGGATACTGTTGCTCCTGGGGTATCGGCGAGGACCATTCGCAACCGTATCCATGAAGCTGGGCTACGGTCCCGCACACCGTTAGGCCGTCTTCCGCTCACGCCCCAACATCGTGCAGCCCGCCTCCAGTGGTGTCGCGACAGGCGTGAATGGAGGGACGAATGGAGACGTGTCGTCTTCAGCGACGAGAGTCGCTTCTGCCTTGGTGCCAATGATGGTCGTATGAGTGTTTGTCGCCGTGCAGGTGAGCGCCACAATCAGGACTGCATACGACCGAGGCACACAGGGCCAACACCCGGCATCATGGTGTGGGGAGCGATCTCCTACACTGGCCGTACACCTCTGGTGATCGTCGAGGGGACACTGAATAGTGCACGTTACATCCAAACCGTCATCGAACCCATCGTTCTACCATTCCTAGATCGACAAGGGAACTTGCTGTTCCAACAGGACAATGCACGTCCGCATGTATCCCGTGCCACCCAACGTGCTCTAGAAGGTGTAAGTCAACTACCCTGGCCAGCAAGATCTCCGGATCTGTCCCCCATTGAGCATGTTTGGGACTGGATGAAGCGTCGTCTCACGCGGTCTGCACGTCCAGCATGAACGCTGGTCCAACTGAGGCGCCAGGTGGAAATGGCATGGTAAGCCGTTCCACAGGACTACATCCAGCATCTCTACGATCGTCTCCATGGGAGAATAGCAGCCTGCATTGCTGCGAAAGGTGGATATACACTGTACTAGTGCCGACATTGTGCATGCTCTGTTGCCTGTGTCTATGTGCCTGTGGTTCTGTCAGTGTGATCATGTGATGTATCTGACCCCAGGAATGTGTCAATAAAGTTTCCCCTTCCTGGGACAATGAATTCACGGTGTTCTTATTTCAATTTCCAGGAGTGTATTTCAGAAATTAAACTGATTGTCAGTTATGAAGGCCACTCTGAAGGAACCTTTTAAAACATTACGTATGAGCACTTATTACAAGAGAACTCGGTGGAATCACAAGATCCAGTTAAAAATACAACAATGATGACTCTGTCTTTCAAAGACAGCAACGCGCAGCTTAGTACAACAGATCGTTCAGATGATAACTAATGCAATTACAATCAAGGAATTGAACCGGTTAACATCTAAATCTAACCACAAGCCCCCTGTTTGTTTAACGGCAACCTATGCCTTGGTACAATTGTACGAACAGAAAGTGATTCATTAGAACATTAGTGACCGTGTATAAACCATAAAGGAAAGGAAATATAATACCGGAACAAATTTTCAAACGACAGCTAGTGTCTGGTACAATACTAAGGGCTAGGCCAAAGGGTAGATCGAGTTACTCTGAGGGTTGGGTACAAACCTGAAAATAATAAAGAGAGGGAATATAGTAACGAAACAAATTTTTCACCGAAAATCAGTATCTTAGACGAATACTACGGCCTATCTTTACGACCAGAAAGGCGATCGAGTAAAACTCTGATGGTCGGGTAGAAACCAGACAGTAATGAGGGCATGTAGACAATGACACAAATCACCACGAGCATTACAGAATGTTATTCCCCTTTATCAGCAAACAGTTCCATGGATCCACGGTACGTCGCAACGGTTAGTGAATGGTGCCGCTGACAGGCACGTAGAAGGGTCGTCCATCCATCCGACGGGATGTCGGCTTGCTGCTTGTAGCAGAAGATGAGCCCGGAGAACTACTCTGGTATCGTTACTCTGCGCAAGCCCTCCTTGCGCAGCTCGTAGCTTCGGCCGCTCGGACCTCATGATCGTCTCTGGTCGCGACGCTACCGCCAACCCCAAACATGGTGCCTCCTTCTCTCGGGCCAGAGAAACCGTATATATATATCGGCAAGCAAAGACATTCTAAGGACACAACCCACAGATACCAACTATTCCTCGTAGATATTGGCAACGGGGCCGCAAAAGCGATAGACGTTACTACACCTGAGCAAGTGGCGCCAGACAGAACAGTCTGCTAATTCAATGGAGTCATGGCTTACTTATTTCCTTGCGTTCGCAGCATTGCTACCATATCGGAAAATTTACTTTCACACATGCAAGTTGTGGCGAATGAAACTGGTATTTTTAAGTCCTTTACCGATAGTAATAGCTAACTCGACACCAAGCATTCCACAAAATGTTGCCAGCCAGTGTGTGGTCTTTATAAAGTTACATTAATTGCAGCCTGGTTTAGTTTTCACCACGTAGAATTCAAGCTCTAAATTTAGTTATTTCATTGCGTTCGTCACCATTCAGTGAAAATGATCTTACAACCTATGCAGTCCCATACGGAATTTGCAAATAGGGAAAAGCAGGTGGCAACAGAGTGAGTGGTAATGTAAAGTGGCGATTAGTAATACCGAATTTCCAACAAAGTTAGTTAACAGAAGCATAAAAATAGGCTGCACAGCTTTTGGGGGGGAAAACAGCATGGTTCCAAAACACAGCACCCAGTGTGCCCGAATCTGAAAGTTCACCATCAGTATGTATTGGCAATTCCATCTTGTGGCTGTGGGACATGACTTCACGTGAAGAAACCACTCAAAACTGAAGACTGATCAAAGAACAATGGGGAGACGTATGATGGCGGTTACTGGAACAGAAACTAAAACAAACAGCTGGACTAGAGAACACACTGGGTGGCTGCAGGAAGGGCACGTTCCCAAGGGGATGAGGAAAGCATGTTCTTTGCTGGATGTAAAAAGTTCTTACTGTGACGACGAGCTAGTGAAAAGCACATTAGGAAATATGCAGGAGCAACATACATGTGCGTCTATGGCAAAGTACTTTCCGAGTTATATGTTTCGTTGTTCTCCTTGTATAATTAACATTATAAATCGGAACTTCCATTTTCGATGTTCATGTGCTAATATAAGGGGCGATCAAAACACTTTAGCTTGTAGGGTGTTGCTGCAGTGTATATGCAACGTAACGCAACTCAGTCACGGGCACACAAGCATCGACACGTAGTCAAGGGGTTAATGTGGCATTCGCGTCTTTCCGACGTGCGTCCGGTAAATGCTGGAAAGTGAACTACGGCGGCGGTAATACCAAATGCGTCCATACAGGACCAACGTGTACTCACTCTTTTCTTGGCTGCCGCAGGACAAACACCGGTGGACATCTATCTGAAAATGAAGGATGTGTATGGGGTAGCATGTCTGTCGGGAAACACCCTTGTGGGATGGTGCGCCTAGGGATGCTGCTGCTTCATGATAACGCACGTCTTCGTATCAGAGACTCGTAACGCGTAAGGTACGCCAACTCAGGTGAGAGGCACTCGAGAACCCTCCCTATAGGATAGTCGCGCCTTCGGCCCTGAAGGGTCCACGATTTCTGTCACGAGGGTGTGCAACAGGTAGTTACGGACTTCTCCAGGCAGCAAGACATGGTGTTTTATCAGACGCGTATCTTCAACTTGGCCCATCGGTGGGATGATTGTGTCGATGTTCACGGCGACTGGTTATTCTACCGATTACGGATTGTACAGGGTTGGAGTGGACACTTTTTGATTGCCCCCTATATTACCATACGACTAACGATCGTAAAGTCAGAACTTCCTCTCTTGCGCCTCTCTTGCGCCTCTACCTGTCCTAAAGTGAAACTGATAGTCACGTAACATATCCCCAGTTATCTTCTTCATTCTTCTGTATATTGTTCTGGTCGGAAGCTATGATGAACTGGTTGTTAAGCAGATGTGTAACAATTGTGGTGTTTACCTTTCTCTGCTTTCGGAAGCTTGAATGATATTATTTCGAAATTCCGGTAGTATATCTCCATTGCTCGTGACTCTACACACTAATTGGAATAAACATTTGGCTGCCACTTGCCCCAATGAATGAATCTGCTCTTCTGCTCGAAAATATTACACGACGAAAGACTTCCCCCAAGTAAAGATATCTTCAACAGCAAACAAACTAGCACGTTTAATAGCCAGCAGAAGCGTCTGACATGACTGCCTTGTAGCTCTTTTGGATACTTCTTTGAGACCTGTTGATGCTTGTAGTAATGCCCTGAAGAACGGCATCCACAATATTTGGCGCTCATAGACACGACCATAGCCATCGTCAAATCTCGCTGTATAAGCTGACGTAGCCACGCTATCTTCTGACATTACTTATTGTGACTTATAGAATTGGTATACCGCTAACCCGTTCTAAAATAATGATTTAAGCAATTAAGTACTGAACCAGTTATGTTTTCCACGCGCGCGAATTTCAGAAATTTATTCCTGGAGTGCGTTAGCTGACTGTGTGTCTTTACGTCCTTCCTCTCTCCCTGCAGTCGTCTTTTCGTGGTATTACTGCAACTTCAGACTATTAAAATACAAATCATGGAATTTGCAATGCCCGTGTTATATAAACTACTTCTTGTACATCTGTTTCCTATTTCTGTACTTCCTCGTAATATTAGCATATAATGTACGAAGTCTTATATTCTCAAGTTTTCCGATTGCAGTAATACCCTAAAGTGACTACAGCAAGGAAACAGAAGAACAACAACGCATACTCAGACATCAAAGTAAACACGAATAGAAACCCTCAAAGCACTTGAAAGTATGAATAAATTTCTGAAACGTGACATGCTGCCCAACTGCTGCAGTATTTTATTATTTAAATCATTATATCTACAGTTACATATTTTGCAAAAAATAATTTATGAGCCGTGAATCTAAGATACAGACATCGTTTTTCAGGAACTGGTTTTTCACGTTTTCTACGCAGTGGTTCTGTTTGCATCATGACATTCCGATTTACTATTTTCGTAAAGAGCAATGTAGGTTAAAATACACTTACCGGAGAAAAGTTGCACCCAAAAGAGGAGCAGGAAAGAAAATGAAACTTAATAGGCAGAGAGATCAATCTGCATATTGAGCAAGCAGTGAAGGAAACAAAAGAAAAATTCGGAGTAGGTATTAAAATCCATGGAGAAGAAATAAGAACTTTGAGGTTCGCCGATGACATTGTGATTCTGTCAGAGACAGCAAAGGACTTGAAAGAGCAGTTGAACGGAATTGATAGGGTCTTGAAAGGAGGATATAAGATGAACATTAACAAAAGCAAAACGAGAATAATGGAATGTAGTCGAATTAAGTCCGGTGATGCTGAGGGAATTAGATTAGGAAATGAGACACTGAAAGTAGTAAAGGAGTTTTGCTATTTGGGGAGCAAAATAACTGATGGTGGAAGTAGAGAGGATATAAAATGTAGACTGGCAATGGCAAGGAAAGCGTTTCTTAAGAAGAGAAATTTGTTAACATCGAGTATAGATTTAAGTGTCAGGAAGTCATTTCTGAAAATATTTGTATCGAGTGTAGCCATGTATGGAAGTGAAACATGGACGATAATTAGTTTGGACAAGGAGAGAGTAGAAGCTTTCGAAATGTGGTGTTACAGAAGAATTCTGAAGATTAGATGGGTAGATCACATAACTAATGAGGAAGTGCTGAATAGGATTGGGGAGAAGAGAAGTTTGTGGCACAACTTGACTAGAAGAAGGGATCGGTTGGTAGGACATGTTCTGAGGCATCAAGGAATCACCAATTTAGTATTGGAGGGCAACGTGGGGGGTGAAAATCGTAGAGGGAGACCAAGAGATGAATACACTAAGCAGATTCAGAAGGATGTAGATTGCAGTAGCTACTAGGAGATGAAGAAGCTTGCACAGGATAAAGTAGCATGGAGAGGTGCATCAAATCAGTCTCAGGACTGAAGACCACAACAACAACAGACTGAGAGAGTACGGGACGTTACTTGTAGTTCAGTGATTTCAGGAATGGAGTCTTGCTTACAAAGAACTTGGGTAATATAAGTCCACATATAAATATGACAGTGCACCCCCTCTGCCCTGCATGCATGCATGCACTGGCTTGGTTGGGAAATGTACCGTAAGGCCGTAGCATCGTCTCCCCAGCCAAGCTGGGGCACAACTGCTGTAATCGGTCCTGGATATCGTGGATACTGGCACAGGTACGAACTGATCGCACACATATTCCATCGGGAACAGATAGGAGGATCTTGATGATCATCATGTACCTCCGCATCATGTAGACAGTTCATACAGATTCGTTATCATGTGCGAACGAGCATTGTCCTCTTGAAAAATGGCAACACTGTACTGTCGCATAGGAAGAAACACATGAGGATACAGGAGCTACGTGAAGTACCACTGTGGCATCAGAGTTCCCTTGAATACTACCAGCCGTAATCTGAAGTCATATCTGATGATCCCCCCCCCCACCACCCCCATTACGCCTGGAGTAACACCGCTGTACGTCTCCAAAGCTTTGGAAGAGTGAGATCTCTCACCAGGTGGCCGCAATTATCTTCATGATGGTCATTCAGGGTGACGCAGAACCACGATTCATTGCTGAACATGCCTCTCTTCAGCAGGCCGTCCGGTGCGGCCGAGCGGTTCTAGGCCCTTCAGTCTGGAACCGCGAAACCGCTACGGTCACAGGTTCGAATCCTGCCTCGGGAATCGATGTGTGTGCTGTCCTTAGGTTAGTTAGGCTTAAGCAGTTCTAAGTTCTAGGGGACTGTTGACCTCGGACCACAGTGCTCAGAGCCATTTGAACCAATCGTCAGCAGTCCATTCTTCCCAGTCTCGTCACCACTCGGAAAGCACTGAATGTGTTATGATGCTAACGGAATGATAACTATTTCTATGTAATTCTGTACTCTGACCACTGGTTCGGGATGACACGGAATGTTTCAGGAAGTCTTACTTGTTCTCGGCTGTGAATGGTAGGCGCAGGTGTGAAATAGTTACTTTGTGCTTGGTGCAAACGATGACGAACCTCTCTTGTAATGGTCAGACATGGTCGACCAGAATCTTGATGGCAAGTGAACCTGTCTTCACGTTACGATGGTATCCAATATCGGGCCATTGTTACATCCGAATGCTCCATAAATCTCAAAATTTTTTTATTCGACCAGCCGGCCAAATGCAGACCAATGGTGAGGCCCATTTCGAACCCCTCTGGTGCTGATAACGGCATCTCACACGAGTACACGACATCTTCGTCTCCTTCACAATGTTCCTCAAAATCTGATGATGTTCGGGCCCCTTACATTCCCCAACAGGTCTGCCAGCAACAATGAACAGAAATGACTCTACTGTACTCAGGTGACCGCTTTACCTGTCAAACAGAATTGCAGCTCTTAAGACTCATACACCAACCGACATTACAATGACATCCGACCATGTCTTTGGGCGCTTCACTTTATGTCAGGTAGTGTATTATCAGTCGATTCGAAGCTACAGCTAATAATTCAGCTTATCATGTGTGCAAGAAGCTACGGCATGACTGGGTGCTAGTTTATGTCTCGGAAACGGCTAAGAGACTGGATGCCGAGCAGACGATAGGCAAGATAAGTACTTGGATACACTCCAAGTATCGTCTAGACAGCCCCTTCCGTGGTAGCGCGTTGCACGTTTTGCTTTTCATTGCCGCTTAGAAAGGAAGCGTCGGAAAGAGATTGAGCGGGCAGGAAGGGGAGCCTATTATAACGCTCCGCGAAGGGCGGAGGTGTCGGACTCGATCAGTACCGTTAGTCCGTGTGGGATGCCCGACAGCGTGAGCTAACGGAGCGCAATGATTGCGTCAGGATCGCGTGCGCGGGCAGCGGTTGGAAGACTCGCTTGCAGTTTCGATGGAGGGACCTTTCAAAGCAAGGAAGCGACTCATTACTGCCGCTTCTAGAGTCACGATGATGGGAGGCAAAGAGCGCAACATAATTTCACTAGAGGCGGAACACAACAACGCAGCATTGTCGGCTGACTTTCACCGTACCATTACTCACACTCAAACATCCAAGAAAATTAAATAAAAATGTAATTTATTAGATGCGAAGAGATTAGTTTATAAATATATCAGGCTACGCCGACTAAAAAAAAGAGTTTAACCCACCTCAATGCATATTGTTTCACCTCTATTAAGCACAACACACCGCCGGTGCTCTGTGAGGAAGTGACGGGATCGAATCCTGGTGACAGAAGAAATTTTCACCGCCACCAAGTGTCTTGAAGTGGTAGCTGTAAAAGATCACGTTTAAATACCTCAACATCAGCCTGGTTAAATTACTAACTTCTATCAAGTAGTGATGGTACATGATACTATTGATGATCATCCGTTCCCGCCTAAGAGCAACGTTAATTTCGGCAGCATTATTGCGATATTCGAGAGGGTATGTTTCTGCAGACAAGTTTTACTGTCTTCATTGCCTGTCATCTTCATTATCAACAAGATCAACGACATAGTTCTGTATTCCCTCTCCACTGTCACTACAAAAACATTTACACCTAAAACAACGAACAAACAAGTCGCCGAAATGGCGGCATTCTCAAAAAGTCAGTTTTCATTTAATGTACTCAGGGAGCCACATAAAAAACAGCTCACGTAATACTGTATATAATGCTCGATGTCAGCGTATTTGGTTTTTATTATAAATAATATGTTTTCTAAATATTTGTTCAACCTCGAACTGCTCTGTTGGGCCTCTCGATTCAATGATATTTATTGACCAACATTGGAACACGAATGATACTCAGTATTTCTACCGGTGACTTCGTGCAACTGCTGTTCCACTTTACTCCACAATCTGATACCTTAGTAAAAAAAAGTACCTTTGCTGGAATCACAGAAATGACGCGAGGCGAATCTTCAGAAGACGCCGTGTCTATATACATGATCAGATGGTTAGTGAGCCCTTAGCTGGCGAAGAGCAGAAAAACAGGACAAAAATTGGAGAGCGCTAGAAGGCAGTAGGCTGATACAGTGTAATACCACATCTACCCTTGAGAATGACCACACTTCGGCGAGGGAGAGAGTTCAGAAATTTCTTCAGGTAAGCCACACAAAGTAGAAGCCAGCCATCCCATAGATCCCGTAGAACAACCAAATTGCGGGAATGTTCGTTGATACGTTTCACCCGTAATTTCAGATAGTCCCAGACTATTTCTACTGGACTGAATCGCATGAAAGGTCGAGGATCAAAAGTGTTCCTGAGTCTTCACCAAACCAGTAACATATACGTGCGAATCTCTGAACACGGCTCTTGTCATCTTGGAGACTGCAGTATCCATACCAAGTATAATGCGGATGTACCACGATCTAGTCACATCAACGTGACCACCGCCTATGTTCCACGTCTACGTGCAGTAACGACTCTCAAAAGGCAGATGGCGGCACCAGCAGTATTGGGTATATAAAGCGTGTCGTGGGAAGGCAGTACCTCGGTGTGACGCTGGACAGGCATCTCACCTGGCTGCCGCACATCCGCGACATCAGGGGGCGGGCGACTGGGCGTCTCTGGGCGCTCTACCCGCTGCTGAACCCCTCATCCACCCTCCCCCCTCGGCACGGCCTGACCGTGTACTTGGCCCTCATCCGGCCGGTACTCGAGTACGCCGCCGTTGTGTGGGGGAATGCCGCTCCATCGCACGTTGCGATGCTCCAGCGTGTCCAGAATCGGGCGCTGCGACTCGCTCTACGAAAGCCGCCTCGTTACTCCACAAGGCTCCTTCACGAGGAAGCTGGCGACCCGTTGCTGCGGGATCGCTTCAGGCAGTCCGCCAGGGTGTTCTATGCCTCTGCAGAACACTCTGGCAGTCGTCTTATACGCGGACTGGGACACCAAGTCCACCGCAGGCCGACCACGCGTTGGCCTGATGTGCTGCGGGAGTAGTTTCTTCCGCAGCCTCTCTGACGCATTTGACGCAGCGTCCGCCCCCACACGGCCGCTCCCATAGGCCAATCCTAGCCGTGAGGCCACATAATGTTTCTTGAGGTCCACACAGGAACAGCACCTTCGCTGCTTAGCCTGTCTCCCTCCTGATAGATGTAACCAGAGATTTGCAGCGCAGTGCAGTGCAGTGCAGGCAGTACTCAGTGCAGTCTTGTCGCAATGCGGACACGGTGCGATTCATCTGACCTCCAGAACGACGAGATCATTGGCTTTCTGGTCAAGTGTTGCGAAACGGCTAAGTTTGTAAACGGTTCGCATGTCCTGATTAGAACGTATCTTACACGGCAAAATGCCACTATCTAAAACCATCGCCGAGGTAGCTGTCGTGCCATAGATGACAGGAGTGAAAGTCGTTTGCGAAGATGTGTACGGGCGAAAAGACGTGCAACTGTTGAGCAACTGACCTCCCATATGATCCAAGGGGCTACTAACAGTGTCTCCTCAACGACCTTTCAGCGAACGTTGCCGCATATGGGCCACAGCAGCAGGAGCCCAGTTCGTGCACTAATGCTGACTGCTGCTCATCCGCGACGAAGACTGGGATTTGCAAGCCAATATTTCAACTGGACAGGTGACCTTTTTAATGAATCACTAGTGGTCTCCATTGGAAAGGTGACCGTTGGCGTGTACGGCATGAAGGGTCTGAAAGCAAGGCTCCATGCCAGAGTGGGGAGCGTTATGACCTAGGGATGTTCCACGCCCTACACAGCAACCGTCATCTGCCGAAGGAAATTAAACTTGATTCATATGAAAAGGTCACCTGTGGCCGGTCAGCGGACTTCCGGTTGCGGTACTGGGTTGTAGATTAATGTCTTCGTGACCTATGAACAGCATTCGTCTTGGGTGAATGAGTCAGGTGCCTACAGCGGAGGCCCATTTATAGCAACGTTCGCTGCACAGTCGTTGAGCAGACACTGTTCGTGCACCACAGTTGCCACGGTGCGTGTTTCGGGCAGCGCCGTTTAGTCATGCACGGTATACTTCAATCACAGCGGCGCACGAACAGTTTACAAACTTATATTTGTAAGTGGGCTGCTTCTGTGGTTCAAACGGCTCTGAGCGCTATGGGTCTCGACTGCTGTGGTCATCAGTCCCCTAGAAGTTAGAACTACTTAAACCTAACTAACCGAAGGACATCACACACATCCATGCCCGATTCAGGATTCGAACCTGCGACCGTAGCAGTCGCACGGTTCCGGACTGCGCGCCTGGAACCTCGAGACCACCGCAGCCGGCGCTGCTTCTGTGTTGGCAGCGCTGTGTAGCGCTTTGAATTGGATCTCTGACTGCGCTTTCTTTGTAAGAGACTCTGTGGCTGGTTGGACTCGTTGTTGGAAGTTAATCGCCAGCAGTGACTGAAGTACTCTTGGGGATTAGGAAGTTATCGCCAGTAGTGTTGGGCAGTTGAAAGTTAGTTCAAATGGTTTAAATGGCTCTGAGAACTATGGGACTTAACATCTGAGGTCATCAGTCACGTAGAACTTAAAACTACTTAAACCTGACTAACCTAAGGACATCACACCCATCCATGCCCGAGGCAGGATTCGAACCTGCGATCGTAGCGGTCGCGCGGTTCCAGACTGAAGCGCCTAGAACCACTCGGCCGCACCGGCCGGCTGGAAGCTACTCGCCAACAGGGATGGAAGTACTTTTGGGCAGTTGGAGGTGAATAGCCAACAGTGATGGATGTTAGATGTGAGAAGTTAGCATTGATGGAGATAGAGGTCTGAAGTGTTAACGTAGGCTAACGATCTGTACATGTTCGACTTGGAGAGTGAATATTATTCATGATTATGTACCTTTGTACGATTTATATTCGTGTTTGAACCGGATGTCACATTATTAAGGTAAAAAATAACATTATTTGGTTGGAAACTAAATCTTTCCTTTGCCAACCACATGCCTATTAGTAGTTAGTGGCTTTAGTAGTTAGAATCTTTTATTTAGCTGGCAGTATTGACACTCGCAGTATTGCACTAGTTGGCGTAATGAAGATTTTTGTGAGTTAAGTACTTAATGAAATGTATAGGTTATTATTAAGATTTGTTCTTAGTCAGGGCCATTCTTTTGAATTAATTATTTGAAGTCAGGTTGTAATGTTTTTAGCAGTCAGATTGCGTTGCGCTAGAATATTGTCGGTCAGTGTTGAAATGATAAGAAAAAGTAAAGAGAAAGTAGGCTCGGTACGTTCAGTTTTACTCAGCTGTTTCAGAATCAAAGAACGTAGAAGTTTCATCTTCTCAGTCATTCAGCAGTTTAAGTACGGAAACGCACATTTAAATAAAGAAGTTTCAGCTTATTCAGAAATGCTTCTGCCCTCGACCCCGAAAGCCAACGCTCATGCCCTATCCGACAAGCTTTATATCCACGCTACTGTTAGCGCTGCCACATGCCGTCTGCGAGTGTATGCTCTACGGTGATGTCAAATATGCGCGGTGGTCGCATTAATGTGACTGAACTATGTATAACGTTAGTCAGTTCACTTTTCCACCGTCCCGAACGCTGACTCGCAAAGATTCTACAACCTAATTCAGGTATGCTCCAACTCCAGGGCCCTAAAATAAATTACCTGGTATTGAGCAATGGTTACTACTTATTATGACCCCGACACAAATGGTCTCATATAAATGCGTGCAGTTTAAAGATAAAAATGCAATGATATCTCAACACAAACGGAGTTTCTAATTAGTCACCTCTAATTCACATACCTATTTCCAATTAAGTTAAGGATTTCACGGTACAAGTATCTTCAAACTGTGGATAACAGTTCCTTCCTATCCTCCACACTACTTAAGACTACGTAGAAGAATCACAAAAAGGTAAAATTCACTTAGAATATATTGTCCATAGAAACACACACACACACACACACACACACACACACACACACAGACAATACACCGTCGCTTTCCCTAAATAACGTCACTCATGTTCAGTTACATTCAGTATTAAGTACGGTATTGGCATGGCGCATCAATAGTTCCAGACTACAATTCAAATAAGAAAGGTACATATCAAATTAGATAAAATTTTCTGTAGCGGAGGCGGCTGGACGCTCTTTGACAGTCGGTAGGTTGTAGCCTTGCTATTGCGGCTCACGCTGTTGGGTGCCAGGTACCTTTCTCTCAGCCAACACAATCGACAACTGCGTGGCTTTATCCTTGTAAAGAACTCGTACAACACGATTCTTCCAAGCCGGCCTGTGTGGCCGAGCGGTTCTAGGCGCTTCAGTCTGGAACCTTGCGACCGCTACGGTCACAGCAGGTTCGCATCCTGCTTCGGGCATGGATGTGCGTGATGTCCTTAGGTTAGTTAGGTTCAAGTAGTTCTAAGTTCTAGGGGAGCATGCCACTCTTTCGAAGATCCTGACCAGATGTTTTCAGTGAGTGAGAAATCTGGAAAATGTGCTGGCCACAACAGGCGAACACTATCCGTATCGAGGTAGGTTAGGACACCTTCGATTTTGAATTATTTTGTTGAAAGATAACGTCAAGACTGCCGGACTTCACACCTCGTAAAATTAATGGCTGCTGTCCAAATTACCGGGAATGCGAACCGGAGGGATTCTGTTACGTATTCAGCGGCAACTGATACGAACGTAACTAGGTGCTGCGCCAGTATGAAGATGAAAAATGCAATATGATAAAGTCCAGAGACTTCGTAGCCTCCACTTACGGAGATGTCCTACCTGACACTGTTCATAGCACAGGGATTCGTCTGAAACGACGATGTGTTGACACTTGCGCGCAACATTATCGCTGGTTGCGCTTCTACTTTCCCACCACAGGCTGACACCATGGTAAGGGAAGCTGTGACAACCGTCGCTGTGCTGGCGGTCTGTGGCTCTCCAGATGTCACTGCCTGTTCGTTGGGTACTTATCTTGCTGCAATCAAACCAATTTCCTGGTTGACGGTACGAGACGTTGCTATACGATCGTGCACGGCTGACCGAACAAAATGTTTGTCCCCTCGGACAGTGGCCATTGAGGTCCTATGTAGCGTTGAGTCCCGTCCTCCAAAGCTTGTCGATTCCAAATTCGCATGACTTTCGTGATATAGCGGGCAACGCGGAACGATGAACCATGTTCTCTTAGACCAAGATCCTGCTGTCGTCGCTTTCCAACTTGTGCTTTTAGACATTTATCCTTTTTACACTTCCCATAACACAATCATCTCCCAAACAATGAACATTCAAATGCGATTTCTTAATGAGAAACTCGCTGTGTAATGTTTCCCTATAGACATAATGTAGATGCGTTTCCGCAGCTTATTTTATGTGATTACGATGAAATGCCAATCATGTCCACAGCCAAGAATGTGGTACGCTTCATGACAGTTTGTCGTTGGAAACGGTTTTCTAATTTCCAAGATAAACAGTTGTATGAAAATCATTTGGACTGGACTCACGACCAGTTTCGTGGCATTTCAACCACATCTTCAAGTGAACATATGTTGAGTGGGATAATGATATGCACATATACGGATGGCGGTTGTGTCGTGCACAAAAGGTACAAAAAAGCAGTGCATTGAAGGAGCTGTTTGCGGAGTGGCCTCGCGGTTAGAGGCACCTTGTCACGGATTGCACGGCCCCTCCCACCGGATGTTCGAGTCCTCCCTCCGGCATGGGTGTGTGCTGTTCTTAGCATAAGTCAGTTTAAGTTGTGTGTAAGTCTAGGGACAGATGACCTTAGCAGTTGGGACCCTTAGAAATTCACACACATTTGAACAATTTGATCATTATAATGTTACTTAAAAACAGTCTTGATTGCAAATGTTTTTATTCATATGACCTGTTTCGGTTCATTCAGAACCATCTTCAGATCTGATATTTCAGTTACAGGAGTAACCCGTCCAAATCCAGCAGTTTTCACATGCTACGTCACATAAAATGTGAAAACTGCTGGATTTGGACGGGTTACTCCTGTAACTGAAATATCAGATCTGAAGATGGTTCTGAATGAACCGAAACAGGTCATATGAATAAAAACATTTGCAATCAAGACGGTTTTTAAGTAACATTATAATTTCACTGATTGCTGTTGTCCCATAAGACATTATGTCTGTTTTTGCAAAATTTGATCATTGTCAGAGCTGTCATTTGTACTCAAATGATTCATGTGTAAAGGTTTCTGATGCAGGGCACTCGATTTCAGAATTCGTTAGAAAGTGCAGTATTCCGACATCCACAATGTCAAGACTGTGCCAAGAATTCCAAATTATTATCTCTCACTGAGGACAACGCAGCGGCCGACGGCC
The DNA here is from genome assembly GCF_023897955.1 of Schistocerca gregaria. Lineage (NCBI taxonomy): Eukaryota > Metazoa > Arthropoda > Insecta > Orthoptera > Acrididae > Schistocerca > Schistocerca gregaria. The sequence continues at coordinate 435,765,420 of NC_064921.1, forward strand.
TCCCATTAACGACGGAGAACAGCGGCGTTTGCGTAGAGATACCAGTGCTAACAGACAAGCAACACTGCAGGAACAAATGTGAAAAATACGTGGAAGGCATCCATCAGGACAGTGAGGCCTAATTTGGGAGATGGGAGCGACGACCGACGCGAATGCCTTTGCTAACAGCACGACATTGCCTGTAGCTCCTCTCCTGGGCTCGTGACCAAGACGGTTGGACGCTAGACGATCACGGCCTGGTCTGACTGCAAATTTCAGTTGGTAAGAGCTGATGGAAGGGTCTGAGTGTGGCGCAGACCCGAAGAAGCCATGGACAGGTCAACAAGGCGCAATGCAAGGTTATGGTGGCGGCTCCATACAGTGCGAGCTGTGTTTACGTAGGATGGACTGCGTCCTCTAGTCTAATTGAACGTATCATTGATTGTATATGGTTATGCTGTGCTACTTGGAGACCATTTGCAGCCATTCGCGGACTTTATGTTCCGAAACAACAATGGAATTTTTATGCCATGTCTCCGAGCCACAGTAGTACTCGGCTGGTTTGTAGAACATCCTGGACAGTTCGAGCGATTGATTGTGCTACCCAGATCGACAGACATGAATCCCATTGAACATACATGTGACATAATCGAGAGGTTTGTTCGCGCACAACGTCCCGAATCGACAACATTTTCGCAAATATGGACGGCTATATAGGCAACATGGTTAAATATTTCTGCAGGGAACTTCCAAACATTTGTTGAGTCCACGCGACGTCGAGTTGCTGCTCTACGCCGTGCAAAAGGAGGTCCGACTCGATTTTATGAGGTAACACCTGATATTCGTCGTCAATTTAGAATGAATACTGAACCGGTACGGAGGTGGTACGTCGACACTAAAACCTGCAACGTCCACACCCAATTCCCAATTAATTACCAGCACCGACTGGACCGTTACGTTGCACCTTTCATTTCCGACATACCTCTTCCTTAGCGGTTTAGTTTTCTTTTTGAATTGACGACGAATGTCGTTTTGGATATGTCACCATTATTGATCATCTTATGACCTAAAAGAAATGTTCAGTTGAAGATGTGGTTGTAATGGCACAAAATCCGTCATGTGTCCGATAAAAACGATTTTCATAAAGCTGAAGAGATTTTCTAATTTCCAAGATACATTTTTGCTGCTGTAGTTTCCCTGACTATGTAGTCTTTACATTGTCATTTATTGCTCAGATGTAATGCCCAGTAGCGTATACAACTACCGTGCGATATAGAAGAAGCTACTTTTAGGTCTGAAATCTCTCTGAGAAAAATCACATTTGTTAGGAACTCTTCAGGGCTTTCACAAAGGTGACCTTATATTCCTCATACTGGACAACGTCAGTGGGGAACTCCGTAGCACCTCCCCCTAACTTACGGAACGCCAAATCAGCATGACCACCAGTGTATCGTGCCGTTTGGCTCTGATGGCAGAACAGGATCACCTGGGTTTCAGACGATAATTGTTTGAGGAATACATGTAGATTTTTATAAAGAGTTTAGTTCTCCAGGTATGTTTCAATGCGTGAGCCAGAAACGCGTTCCAGAATTATACAACAGAATGACATCAGAGGTATAGGCCTATAGTTTTTTTGCTCCATTTCGACGACGCTTCTTGGTAATGGCTTTGACTTGCGTAATTTTCCAAGTATATTGAACGCTTCGGCCCTCCAGTGACATACAACAGACTATTTCCGGAGAAGAAGCAAATTTTTCGGTACATTGTCTATTGGGATAAGTAATTACACAATAGCCAGAAACTTATCAACGATTAGCCTTCAAAATGTGTAAAGATAATTTATTTACAATGATAAGAAAGCCGTCCAACTGCCCTTGCTTGGGACACTCTCAATCGACGCTTCAGTTTCCAATAACTTCCTATACAATACAATGTACTGTGATCTATGAGTGAGGAATTCTGTAGTTTACGCCATATTTTATCAGTATACGTTGCGGAATTCTGTCGGTCCCATGCTGAAATTGTAGAAGTAATTCTCGTTCGACTGCATCCATGGCAAGCTGGGAGAGCGAAAGCATACTCTCGCTAATGGAGGTGCAAGAAAGACTGCAGCTGTGCCGCTGGTCGCTGTAGGCTACGAGGCGCGGTAACGGAGTCCTCGCACCCAGGTGCCTGGTCAGAGCAGTGACCTGTAGAACTGGAGTTCCGCACGGCCATTCTGAGAAGAACTACCGGGGCGACCGCAGGAGGGATGATCAGGGCCGTGGGCGACGGAGGCCGTGGGCGACGGAGACCGTGCTGCGCGGTGCCGTGATTCACTTTGCAGGGCCCTGACCCCGAGCTGCGGAAGGCATCTTTCAGGACAGGGGCTTACTGCACGTGTCCGGCATTCGCTGCCGCCAGTGTGTTGCAGGCGTGCGCTTCTCCTCCAGTCTCATACTGGACGCTGGAATCGTCTCGGATCTGTCCAGCAAAGGCTACGCAAAAGACGGTTTACATACCGCGCGTTGTAATCTGCATCAGAAGTGGTGACACTATATCTTAGAAACATAACGATGGTTGTACGGTGTGACTATATTATTAAGGGTTTCACCTCTCAGATGCACTCTGGTGGTGACTAAGTTTATCATGTATCGTGTGTGCCCACGAAAGGCGATCCTCTAATCACAGTAAATACACTGGCGAGAAAAAAGAATGTACAAACTGAAGTAACGGTTACTTGTATCTAGCTGGTACACTATAAATGATACTACGAGAGCTGATCAACAGAGACTGAGACTGTTTTTTTTCAGAGATGTTTATTAATTCATTTAAATGTTTACATGATTTATTTCGATGTTCTCTCCTCCTACTTGAATACCCTTGCCATCCTCCGACCACTGAACTGACTTTTTCGGCCTTTAACATGGGATCCTAGAGATTGATATGGATTGTGAAACGTAACCTGGCATATTTCACAATCATTGCCAGAGGTGAATGGGCAAAAGTGACAGAAACAATCACAAGGACGGCAGGGTTGTATCCGAGACCCTGGACCACCAAACAGTGGATTATAATGGGTGACATCTGCTCTGTACGGAAAACCATCAGACGTACTATTAACGCTGAAAGGAAACGAAAAAATTCTGTTTTAGTTTTCACGAAAGCAATACTTACAGACCAGTCGCTACTTTCCTGTGGCTTATGAGTAAGTAATTAAAAGAACAATTCGAACGTAATATGATCTCATTATGAACATTTCATATATTTTCTTCGTATATACAATACACATTGCTTGCAAAATGCACGAACAATTTCTGCATCGAACGAAGCGAAAGAGGGTCATATAATGCAGACAGCAACTTCCTCCAGCTTTGGCTGACAGAGCTACTTGGCGAATGTTGTCGAAAAATGTGGTATACTTTTCCTTGTATGTATCCGCCACCTATTGCCAACACAATCCTGAAAGTCTCACTCGTGCGTGCTTCTCTTGGCATTCACACATGAATGCGTGATCCATTTTCAGGCTGTGTTTGAAAGTTGTTCATGTAACAAGACTCCGTGAAGTTGATTACTGACTAAACTGGAAAAAAAAACACTGGAGAGGAGTTTTCGTCTGAAAATTATCTTCAGTTTCTGCAGACGACTCTTCTGTGGGCATCGAAATGTCACCCAGCATGCACCTGGCCACTTTGCGCTTAACAAATATTACCTTACCTTGTACACAATCTTCTACCTATAAAGTAGTTTGCAATCCTGCACACAGAGCCATTTAGACTTGTCGGATGTCACATTACGACATAATTCCACCTTCTATCACAAATGAGCAAGGGACGTTGACTGGATCGGATGTCACACCCTGTCCCCTCCTCACAAATGCTCACTGAGGTAGTTTTAGTTTAGTTTTGATGAAAGCACACAGGGCAATGTTAAAAGTTTGTGCTACAGCATTGTCTTAAAAGAGAGTGGTTCTGTCGGAAGTTGCGGCAACGGTAATATTACGAAGTAAACGATAATTTGGACGTATCGTCCACTACTTCATACTCTTTCAACAGAAATCAGAGCTAAGCTCATACTAGGTTCTAGCTCCCCTCACCATGATATGTGGAGTTGATTCTGTGTCTGCAAGAGGTGGAAGTATAGGGTTTTCATAAAGTCCTTTTACAGCTTCAAAATTTTGTTACAATGGCAGTTGTTGAAATATTTTAACAAAATTTCTTTTATTTTAATCGCTGTTTACTTAAGTTTTTATATATACTAAAACTTTGTGTTTCAGATACTCTGTTGATGGAAGGAACTGAATCTCAATAAAATGCCAACTCCTAAAGAGAAGGCACAATATGTGTCCTGTATTATTGAGAAAAATCGGATTTTGAGACTCAACGAAACTTCAGAATGAAGTATGCAAGTGATCCATCATCACGCACTTCAATTCGAGCATGGCACAAAAAATTTATGGAGACAGGGACAGTGTTGGATAAAGGGAGGAGCGGGCGACCAACAACATCCGAGGAAAACATCGATCGCGTTTTAAGCTTCTTCACTCGTTCACTTACGAAGTCCATCCACACAGCTGCCAGACAGTTGCAACTACCACTTTCAACTGTGCATAAGGACCTCCAGAAGAACTTACGGTTGTGCGCTTACAAAGTGCAACTCTTACAAATACTTGAGCCAAATGACAACCCAAAACGCACAGAGTTTGCACTCAGCATGCTGGAACGCCTTTCGGGGGATGAAGCATTCCTCAAACAACTTTGTTTCAGTGACGAGGCAACTTTTCATGTTTCTGGGGCATTAAACAAACACAATGTGAGAATTTGGGGATCTGAACACCACCATGTAACTAGGGAGCTTCACCGGGATATTACAAAAGTGAATGTGGGATGTGGCATCATATGTAACCGAGAAAAGGTCCATTTTTCTTCAACCATTCAACAATTACTGCAGATGTTTACCTCGAACTTCTGACCGAATATGTATTGATTGACTTACAACCAATTATCATTTTCCAGCAAGATGGTGCACCACCACATCGGGGCGTCGGTTTCTCAATAAAACATTTGCAGACGGGTGGATTGGGAGGGATGGGCCAATTCCTTGGCCGCCACGTTCGCCATATATCACTCCCTTGGACTTTTTTGTGGGGGTATGTAAAAGATTTCGTTTACCAAACACAGATACGGGACACTGCTGACTTGAAGCAAAGGATTCGTAATGCCATTGCCACTATTAATGACACTATGCTACAACGAACATGGCAAGAAATCGAGTACCGTCTTGATGTGCTTCGTGAAACTAATGAAGCCCATATAAAGGTCTATTAAACACGGTCCAAAAAACTTTTATAAATCCTGAATACAATAAAAGAAATGTTAAAATATTTCAACAACTGCAGTTGTAATAAAATTTTGAAGTTGTAAAGGGACTTTATGGACACCCTGTATAATAAATCATTTTCTTGCAATGATTAAATATGACTTCCTCATGGTTATCTCTCTGCATGACTGCATTGGAGGTAGGGGATGTTACAAACGGTACTGAAACTACTGCTGAACATGATATGTCTGTTGCTATATGACACTGCAGTTACGCATATGTACAATGTACAATATGAATAACAAGTGAATAAAACTTCGTTACTACAGGACTGCTGCTTCTGGGCGTGTTTTTCATTATTATCCACTACTGTATTTACAGGATGAGTCAGAAGGAAAGGTACGTGCTTTGATGGGAGACAGTATTATTGATTCTGAACGAAAGCTTCGTATGGACATATGCCCCATTCCGAATGGTTTCTGAGATAGATGACATTTAATGTGAATTTTGTACTTTTTTTGAATAACTCGAAACCGCACCCTCCAGCGAAAATTTGTTATAGTACAAATTTAAATTACATCGAATTTCCTACAAAAAAAGGTAGTACTCGTTTTTTCTCTAGGAACAATGGTTTGCGCGTAGAGAGCGTGAGAATACTGAAAATCTCGCACGACGCCCATGCGCTGTAGCTTAGGTAGTTCTTGTAGGCCGATTTGAGGTAGTTTCCCGACGTGACAGACCACAATTGACTGTAACAAATTGTTCGTCTCAACTTTCTCTATACTACTGTGGTACGCCGTAGAGAGTGACAAATGTTTGAATAATCAGAAAATAAATAACAATGTACATTAAATGTGCTCTGTCTCGAGAAACCATACGCAGTAGGCTATATGCCAATATTAAGTTTTTTGTTCAGAAGCACTAACACTTTCACCCCTGAAAGCACGTACCTTACCTCCTGACTCACCGAGTACCTCATCACGTGTATGTGCTTTTTTTATTGACGCCAATCAAATATTTTATCGTATAGTGCTCACAGTATAAATTGCGTTAAGAAAACTATGTACAAGAACAGTTTATAACCACAATAGTAAACTTGAATCTCATGCATTTATATGTTACACATCTTACTAAACTGATCCCGAATTGTTCTTTATCTGTTGATATTTATAAACAGAAACTCAACAGCTCTTTGGAAAGTGGGAGACATCTACTAATTTAAATGTTAATATGATGTCTCTAATGAAAACATAAAAAAGTTAACAAAAAATTACTAGTATTGTGGCAAATTGTAATTAAAAACGTTATTTATCTTGGATAATGTGTTAATGTATTCAACAACTCTGGAATTTCTCTTTTGTGCAGTTTGTCTGACATTATGGGTAAATGAATAACCAAATTCTACTTTGGCTTCATGCGAAACATTCCATGCAGCACAATTCGCTAAATTACGTTACACAAATATTATTGCTGCGTTCCTTCACGTATGTTCCAGATAAAGTTATTGCTGTTATTTGCGTCGAGTACATGAATTAATATGCTAAAACAAAAACCAAGGTGGCGCAACATACCACACGTAAAATCAAAGTAGATGTTGCAACCATGCGAACAGAAAATGAGAGATAGACTTCGCAATGCAATACTAGAAGTAACATACAAATAAGAGACTTTGATACCTTGAAACTGTGGAGGGCAACAAAAGATAGCTAGAGACCGGGGCGTTGGAAATGGTGCTATTACCACTTTCAGTGACAAACAGGACAGTCAAAAGTGAAAGATTAGCAGATATTGCAAAAATGTAGCTTTATTCTCAAATTTGCTAGTACAAATAAGGGAGAGGGGACAGCAGGACACAGTGGACATTAGAGAAACTGTAATTATCAGCAACTTGTATTTCACGGGAAAATAGTGACAAATATTGATTTAAAATCGTCTTATCATACTGGTTAGCGGCAGCTTGTGTTTTCAATTTGAAGTTAGAATGTGAATTTGCGAGACGCTCCTCTTAAGGCGGTGTGTCTGCACAAGAGCTTTTGACGGATGCGGCCCGGGGTGACACTCTTACCTATGGATCATTTCTGGCCGACAATGAGATAGTAGCACGTCAGACTCCAAGTAAAAATAATACAAACATAAATAATATCACATAAAAATATTATGGTTCGCGGCCGATCAGCGTTTTATTTTTCTGTCGCGTATAATCACTGTAACGCTGTCACATATCCGCTGAATACGTCTATACATAAAATGGACAACAGTGAAATATATTTGTCCAAGGCCTCAATCCGCGAGGAAGGTCTTTATCTCCAAGACGGCCGAACCCCATTTAGATATCTCATAGTTTCTTCACAGTGTTTAAGCTGAATGCTGAGACAGTTTCTTAGAAAAGGACACGGTTAAGTTCCTCCCGCCATCCTCGTCCAACCCAAGTTTGTTCACATCGTGTAATGACCACGTCACCAATGTGGTACTAAATTTTAACGTCTCATATTTTTTAAGTACACTGGATAAATGAAAATTAATAATGTGTGTGCTTACTGCTCGCCATTTCACATGTACGGAAAAGGATTCAAATGATAATGGTACCAGAAGTATCCCACACCACACAGCATCACGTATGTTTCAGATTACAGATCAATCATGGCGCAACAACCAATATAAATAACGTAACTATAAACCAGACAGTGTATTATTTGGAATTATTATTCATATACAAGGCGAGGCAGCTAATACCGGCCACCCCAAGTATCCAGAATGAATAAATATGTCGAGGTACGGTTTTCGACGAATTACAACGGAAAACATGTCGAATTGTCAGACGTTCGCGACTAATTTTATTCTTCTATAGTCAGCGAATTACGACAGCGACTTTTTTTCCTAATGGAACAATATAATTTTTTCAGTGGTGGTTGAAAAAAGCTTCTAAGAGACGTTCAGCGTCACAACATGCATGGGACCTGATCAAACAGTATCAAGATACTGTCCTGCAGCCAGGAGAAGTATATCTACAAACGCCTACCTTATTACACCAATGCAACTAACCACATAACTCATGTACTGTTCCAGTATTTATTATCATGGCTGACAATGTTGACCTTGAGGACTGCTACACGCTATAAACCGATTCTGGATAAATAAAACTGCACATTGAATTTCATCCGGAGTTAATGGCAGCAAAGGCCCTTGTAAGGTATTTTATGCCTTCTGGAACCACCGGTGTTTTAATTTTCATAGCAAATAAAAGTGTAGAAGTGTTCGGTAAATAAGCAGACCACTTTGTGTTTCCTGAACAACCGTTCCAGTGCTATCCAAATGCTGTCATCACATCTGCGGAATGGGAGAGACATTTTGTCATGCTGGTTCCACACTGATTGCCCTATGTCGAGTATAATGTCTTCCAATAACTGCGGGACTGGCATACCTTAGGAACTCGAGATACTTTAGTGAATTTAGATTCCCATAATTAAAACAGGGACCAATAAGGCGGGTCTTGGAAAAACACGCATCAAACAATGATTGACCAAGAGCGTTGTTTTTATCCACATCTTTGATTCAGCGTGGATTTTAAACTGGCGATTAGTGCATTTTGTAAAGACTGATTTTTCCATGGTTTGTAAACGATGCTTCATCACTGAACAAAATTTTGCGTAGATCTACATCTACACTTATACTCAACAAGCCACCCAACGGTGTGTGGCGGAGGCACTTTACGTGCCACTGTCATTACCTCCCTTTTCTGTTCCAGTCACGTATGGTTCGTGGGAAGAACGACTGCCGGAAAGCCTCCGTGCGCGCTCGAATCTCTCTACATTCGTGATCTCCTCGGGAGGTATAAGTAGGGGGAAGCAATATATTCGATACCTCATCCAGAAACGCACCCTCTCGAAACCTGGAAGCAAGCTACACCGCGATGCAGAACGCCTCTCTCTCAGAGTCTGCCACTTGAGTTTGCTAAACATCTCCGTAACGCTATCACGGTAATCAAATAACCGTGTGACGAAACGCGCCGCTCTTCTTTGGATCTTCTCTATTTGCTCGTCAACCGAACCTGGTATGGATCCCACACTGATGAGCAATACTCAAGTATAGGTCGAACGAGTGTTTTGTAAGCCACCTCCTTTGTCGATGGACTACATTTTCTAAGGACCCTCCCAATGAATCTCAACCTGGTACCCCCCCTACCAACAATTAATTTTATATGATCATTCCACTTCAAATCGTTCCGCACACATACTCCCAGATATTTTACAGAAGTAACTGCTACCAGTGTTTGTTCCGCTATCATACAATCATACAATAAGGGATCCTTCTGTCTATGTATTCGCAATACATTACATTTGTCTATGTTAAGGGTCAGTTGCCACTCCCTGTACCAAGTGCCTATCCGCTGCAGATCTTCCTGCATTTCGCTGCAATTTTCTAATGCTGCAACTTTCTAATGCTGCAACTTCTCTGTATACTACAGTATCATTCGCGAAAAGCCGCATGGAACTTCCGACAATATCTACTAGGTCATTTATATATACTGTGAAAAGAAATGGTCCCGTAACACTTCCCTGTGGCACGCCAGAGGTTACTTTAACGTCTGTAGACGTCTCTCCATTGAGAACAACATGCTGTGTTCTGTTTACTAAAAACTCTTCAATCCAGCCACACAGCTGGTCTGATATTCCGTAGGCTCTTACTTTGTTTATCAGGCGACAGTGAGGAACTGTATCGAACGCTTTCTGGAAGTCAAGAAAAGTAGCATCTACCTGGGAGCCTGTATCTAATATTTTCTGGGTCTCATGAACAAATAAAGCGAGTTGGGTCTCACATGATCGCTGTTTCTGGAATCCATGTTGATTCCTACATAGTAGATTCTGGGTTTCCAGAAACGACATGATACTCGAGCCAAAAACATGTTCTAAAATTTTACAACAGATCGACGTCAGAGATAGTTTTGCGCATCTGCTCGGCGACCCTTCTTGAAGACTGGCAGTACGTGCGCTCTTTTCCAATCATTTAGAACCTTCCGTTCCTCTAGAGACATGCTTTTCTATTCCTTGGACACTTATTTCGATGTCAGCCATTTTTTCTTTTGTGCGAGGATTTAGAGAAGGAAATGCAGTGCGGTCTTCCTCTGTGAAACAGCTTTGGAAAAAGGTGTTTAGTATTTCAGCTTTACACGGGTCATGACAGACATCACTTTTCACTTTCCGTTGAAAACATTTAAAAACTGTAACTAATTTCGAAAGACATTGCCATGAAGCTGTATATGCTGCGAAACCTGAATAAGAGGAAATGCGATGGAATATGGTGTTCGCAAAACACTCGTTTAATTGATAACTATCGTACTTGCAAGGTGCTTCCTAGTGGCATTTCCTTTGGGCATTACTGCTGCTAAACTGTTAGTTTCTTTTCCTTCTTCAACTGTTCTTTTTTCATTAGTGTACTTTGTTCCTCATACTTCCAGTTTATAGAATGTTTTTATAACGTTTACGAAGAGAGACCGTGAGTATTTGGAACGATCTGTGTACTCTTCAGCCTACAACCCCACCGCCGCTCTAATAGTTTGGCTACATTCGCCATAAACGATACTCACTTTTTCGAATGTCTATACATTGTGAATGTCAGTGGTTTTACGAGCAAGTAATCTGATTGTTGTTATCTTGATACTATTTGATAGAGTCCCATACATGCTATGTCGTTGAAGTTCTCTTAGAAGCATCCTTCAGATGCCACAGGAAAATGTATGTCCTTCCTCTAGGGGAGAAAAAACTAAATCGGTGTCGTAATTTGGAGACCAAAGGACAAAAATTATATGCGAACGTCAGGAAATTCACCATATCATCATCTATAAGTTAGTGAAAAACGCACCTCAATATATTTATTCATTCTGGCTGTATTTTGGGTGCCCTGTTCTATCTGCCTCGCCTTGTGTAGTGTCTCAGATCTTTTATTATCGTTTTAGCTGATATTACCTGCGACTTCATCACACAAGCGCACCAGAATGTCGAAGTTTCAAAAGTGTTCAGTGATCGTTGTCATGTGCTCGTCCTTTCAAGTAGAAAACTGATTAGTTTTAAGGCGTTGGGGGGAAAAAAGTTTTTCTCAAATGCAGCGCCAGCACCTGAGAGCATGACTAGCGGCTGTACTGTAAGAAACAGGCTCCAACAGAGTAGACCCAAAGTGGAAATAAAATACGTTTATCTATCCCGTTTGATCAGAGAATGGGCTAGGGCGTGGCAGTATATTGTTTTCTGACCGTTACGAGATTATCTAAAAACAGGTAACGGCTCCACCGTTACCGATGCAATCGAAATACAACTCAGACTGCTTCCTGTTCCGACCTAACTTGTTCCATTGTTTAAGTAAGTGAAAGCTTTGCTGATTTCGTACAAAAAATAGTACGACAAACTAATTCCTGTAAGTACGAGGGCGTGTTGACAAGTAAGGCACCAGAATTTTTTGTGAAAACTCTTAAGGCTTTTTGAGTAAAAGAAGCGTTATTAGCATTCTACATCTTTATGCTTCGTATCTATGTAATTACATCCCTCTGCCGCTAGAGGGCTCCGAATTGCAGCGTAGAACGTGGCGGTGTGTAACATAACTACGTCGGTATGTATCAAACAGCGTGTTGCACTCGCGTTTCGAATTAGAAGAGTTGGCCTACACGTGGAGCATACTGTCCTTCAGCATGACAATGCTAGACCACACACCAGCTCTGGGCGGCTGCAGCAATCTTCAGTTCACTGTCGGCGATGATCCTCCACAGTCTTGACTTGTGTTTAGAAAACATCGTTCCTGTGAAACGCAACTAGCTCTTTATTCATATGAAGTGCTGAGTGCTATTGACAATGGATTTCAGATCGATTCCGTACTTCTGGACTTCCGGAAGGCTTTTCACACTGTACCATACAAGCGGCTCCTGGTGAAATTGCATGCTTATGGAATATCGTCTCAGTTATGTGACTGGATCTTTGATTTCCTGTCAGATAGGTCACAGTTCGTAGTAACTGACTGAAAGTCATCGAGTAAAAAGGAAGTGATTTTAGGCGTTCCCCGAGGCAGTGTTATAGGCCCTTTGCTGTTCCTTATCTATATAAACGATGTGGGAGATAATCTGAGCAGCCGTCTTCGATTGTTTGCAGCTGACGCGGTTGTTTTTCGACTAATAAAGTCATCAGAAGATCGAAAGAAACTGCAAAAAGGTTTTAAGAATGATATCTGAATGGTGTGAAAAGTTGCAGTTGACCCCAAATAACGAAAAGTGTGAGGTCATCCACATGAGTGCTGAAAGGAACTCTTTAAACATCGGTTACACGATAAATCAGTCTAATCTAAAAGCCGCAAATTCAACTCAATACCTAGGTATTACAATTACGAACAACTTAAATTGGAAGGAACACATAGAAAATGTTGTGGGGAAGGCTAACAAAAGCCGGCGTTTTATTGGCAGGACACTTAGAAAATGTGACAGACCTACTATGGAGATTGCCAACATTACGCTTGTCCGTCCTCTTTTAGAATACTGCTGCGCGGTGTGGGATCCTCACCAGATAGGACTGACGGAGAACATCGAAATAGTTCAAAGAAAGGCAGCACTTTTTGTACTATCGCGAATTATGGGAGAGAGAGTCACAGAAAGGATACAGGATTTGGGATGGACATCACTAAAAGAAAGACTTTTTCGTTGCGACGGAATCTTATCCCGAAATTCCAATCACCAACTTTCTCCTCCGAATGCAAAAAAAATTTGTTGACACCGACTTACATAGGGAAGAACGATCACCATTGTGAAGATGGTTCGTTGAACCCTCTGCCAGGCACTTAAATGTGATTTGTAGAGTATCAATGTAGATGTAGAAGTAGATGTAGACTTGGTCCCATCCGATTTTCATTTGTTTCCAAAACTTACAGAAATTCAGAGGCATTACTTTTTAGGACTATCTCGTATTTACATTTTATTCGAGAAATAGTTACTTGTGCCCACTAATTTACTGCAGTTGTAAAATTAATTAAGTGAATTGAAGTTAAATGATATTACATGAGTGAATCGATGGGGTGAAATCAATATACATAATATGGGTTAACGTATTTATTACATTCTACATTCAGCATAGCTTCACGTCACTGCATATTCATTGAGATTATCCGTATCGTTCCTGTCATTTAACTCCAGCATATTTAATTCATTTTGAAACTCCCCGTTTGAATATAAAGAATGACTGAGCTGGTAAAACTTCTACGTTACTTGATTCTCATACTCCAGAGTAAAACTGAACGTACTGAGACTGTTTTCTCTTTACTTATTCTGATCATTTCTAAACTGATACACAATACTTTAGCGCAACGCAATTTCACTTTCAATAATCCCGACAATAGAATAGCCCTGACTCACAATAACCTATACCTTTCATGAATCACTTACCTCACAAAAATCTTCATCACTCGAACTACTGCAATACAGCGAGCGCCGATACTGCCAACTAAATAAAAGATTCTAGCTACTGAAGTCACTACCTACTGATAGGCATATAGTTAGCAAATAAAAGATTTTGATAGAAAACAAACAATGTATTTACCTTAATAATGTTTAAAAGTCATAATCTATACAAATTAGTGACATCTAGTTTAACAAATTTCCTTTTTCTGATGGACACGCGTCCAGATCATCCACTCATAGCAACCTTTCAAAACTCTGGCATCTCTCTCCCCACATCCACCACTGCTGGCGGATCACGTCCAACTGCACAACGCTACGGGCTGTTCACATCCAACTCCCCGACACTACACTGGCGAATAACTTCCAGCAACGAGTCCATCCAGCCACAGACTGGACACAGCGTAGTCAGCGATTTTAATAGAGAGCGCTACTTGGCTTTACCAACACAAAAACCTAAACAGTCTACTTACAATTTCACATATGCCTTTTGCGGCAGGGTAAACTACAGACCTCCACCAACTCCATTCGCCGAGTGGTGCTGCGGCACTAAACTGCAGAGGGTAACTGCTGATGGCAGTGTTCGAACTTCATGCATGGAAACACCAGTGACACCAAATTCTGTCCAATTGACGCCCTAAATCATCAAAACCACAAGCTGGTTGGAAGACTCTGCCCATTACGCTCCAAACGTTCCCAATTGGGTGGAGATCTGGAGACCTTGCTGGCCAAGCTAGAGTTTGGCAAGCGCGAAGGCAAGCACTAGTAACTCCTGTCGCGTGTGGGCGGGCATTGCTGAAATGGAACCCCAGGATGGCTCCACTATGAAGGGCAACGAAACGGGGCGTAGAATATCATCGACGTACCGCTGTGCTGTAAAGTTGCCACAGATGATAACCACAGAAATTCCCCCCCCCCCCCCCCCCCCAGCTCATTACCCCCAGTCGTCCGGCTGAAAGCGGGCAATAGTAAGGTTGGTATCCCACTGCTGTCCGGCGCGTCTCCGGTCATGTCTTCGGCCTGTAATTGTATTGACTGGAATAGAATTGGCTACAGTGATGAGTACCTCTTTGAACTGAGCCCTGATGTCCATCAAAGACGTGCCTGGAGCCGCCCCAGACAGCATTGGACTACCTTCTTCTTCTTTTTGTTCTTCTTAGCGTGTCGATGACAACCGTTTAAATGGATTATAGTGCTTCAGCGAATGCACTGCTTTTGGTCTCTCTGATCCACATTATCTTGCATCATGATGCTGAGGAGTTGGTGTAAAAAGGGCAGCGAATGAAACAGGTCAGCGTCAGCTCAGCACCATACGCACAGGACACGTCTTGGTTTTCACAGAGTTACCACTTTAAAATGGCAGTTTTACTTCGGCCAATGTCCTCTCGAAAATGATTAAGTTATCTCCATGTTGGCCATGACAGGCTGTTTCCTGGGGGTAGTTCCTCTTTTGGTGGTATCCAATCACTTTGATCTCTTTCCTGTCAGCGTTGAAACCTCTCTTTCTCCTTTGACTCCACTAAAGAGGTGGTACCTGAGATGAAGTTTTCCCTGCTGCTAAGAAGTCGAGTAAAGGTTGATGCCCATGAAGTAGGAGTCTGTCATCAGTGTTGACACTGCTCCTTTCGGGTTATGCTGTTACTGGTTGCCTGACATCGAGCGGAGCTGTTCGGACAATAACCTGAATCTTCTCGACTGGGGTGGATGTCACCTGGTGGCAGGTTTAGTGACCAACAATGTCAACTTGTTTCGAGTGGCAGGATTGATACCACAAAGGGCAAGCATATTCTCCTGCTGGGTAGCACAAGGCTAGAGCCGACGTCCGAAGTACATGTGGGTTTGCTTTCCAACTTGCGCTTTTGAGTTTTTTTAAGATATTATTTCGTGCTACGACCTTCATTCCGACACTGTCGCAATGTTCCTTGAATGTCAGTCACCTGTCAAGCATAACGCCAAGGTATTTAGGGGTAGAGGTTTGACTGAGAGAAGTTCCTAGCCATGACACTTTTAATCTTTAGTTAGCATACTTTTTACTGAGATGGAAAGCGTTGGTTACTGTTTTGCCTGGATTTGGCTTCAGGCTCCTGGTCTCGTAACACTTACTCACGTCTTCAAGAGCAAACAGAAGGTGTCTTTCAATGCCTTTAAATGTCGTATGCTGGATAGAGTGTGCCAAATCGCAAACAAATGAGGTGCAAGCCTTGTTAGATGGGTAGCCGTTAGTGTACAGGTTAAATAGTGTTGGAGCAAGAACGCTTCCTTAGGAAAGACCATTATTTATTTTGCGCCACCGACTTTTGGTGTTTTGAAAACTAACATAGAATCTTTTATTGGGACGGCTCTGTAGTGATCTTTTAAAACCCTAATATTTGATGGTCTTGAACCTTTGGGAGAAGATTCATGATGTTTACTGTGTCGTAGGCCATACTAAAGTCAACAAAGTCAACATCGGTGACAAGACTTTCTCGAAGCCGCCCTAGATTGCTGGGTAAGATCCAATATCTGCCTGTTCAAGATCACCCAGGTCGGAAATTGGCTTGTTGTTAATGACCCTATCTTCTATGAGTGGGATGAGCCAGGCTAGAATAATTCGTTCAGGTAGCTTCAACGTATGGCAGAGTAATAGGACGAAAATTTTTCGAGTCGTATGATAATTTTTCGGGCTTGATAAGAGCGAGAAAATGCGCTTGTCTCCAGAGCTTCGGAATGTTGAAAGTTTCCGGGAAATTCTTGAAGATTTGACTGAACGGGTCAGTATGTCTTGTGCCAAGATGTTTTAGAAATTCTTCATGTACATTGTCTGCACCAATGACTTCGCCATCTTTCATTGCTCGAAAACCGTTAGTGATTTCTTCCGTTATGCTAGGGTTTATAATACTGTCAGTTTCTGATTTTATATCGCATGTTACCTTATTAATGGTCTTCAGACAGCCGGCCGCGGTGGTCTCGCGGTTCTAGGCGCGCAGTCCGGAACCATGCGACTGCTACGGTCGCAGGTTCGAATCCTGCCTCGGGCATGGATGTGTGTGATATCCTTAGGTTAGTTAGGTTTAAGTAGTTCTAAGTTCTAGGGGACTGATAACCACAGCAGTTGAGTCCCATAGTGCTCAGAGCCATTTGAACCATTAGTCTTAAGACGCTTCCGGTTGATCTTCCCATTTAGTAGAATCTCATGGTCTATTTCATTCGCAGTGAGGTTGATAAATCGTACAGGTTCGTGTGAGTCGTTGGATAATTTCTTAATTCTGAACCAGGTTTCTTGGTGTTGTGAGTAAAGTCGAGGTATGTCATCAACTTGCGTCATTCAGCTCTGCGAGTGAAACCTGCTCTGTGCCTTAGTTTCTCATCTAACCCCTTCGCTACGTCGGAGAAAGCGTCTTCCTCAAAGCTGTGACAGTAATCGATATATCAGCGCATCGTCATCCGTTAACCCTCGTATGTAGCTTGTTTTGCAGCCCTTTGGGAATTTCTCATTAGCAGCTTTCAGCAGGAGCTTGATGAATGCATCATAGTTTCTTGGATTGGTATCAATTTCCAACTCTTTGTCTTGAACCATTTTGGTAAAGACGTCACACTTGGCCGTTTTTAAAGCTGCGTCAGTAATTAAAATGTACGACTTGAGGTTGTAAAATTTCTGATTATGGTCTGTGCTGTGTGGAGGTTATTGCTTGGAGAAGCTGATCCTGTATCATTTGGCTGATGTCACTGCTGACAAAAATGAGATCAGGGTTGTAAATCCTCTCCCGTGGACAGCAACAGAATGTCTTTGATTATGTGGAATAATTTATAATGCTGCAGTTACTTTTTACTAATATTTTATTAGCACATTCCGGCAGCATGCTGCCATCATTAGGTGTATTATGCAGTTTCTTATACATCAGCTGATAGGTTATATACATTAACTGTGTGTTCTAGTGGAGTAAAGAATCGAAAAACAAACCTGTGTGGAAGGATATATCTGTTACATTGTGTACATTATGTGAATAGCATGATTAGTTAATATATTAATACTTTTCCTTACATTTCTGTGGGCGATTTCATTTTCTGCCACACACAGCACAGTAAGAGGTAAATCACAACTTAGCATTTTCACAAACATCTGTTTACACCTTTAGAAAGAGTTATAAAATCTAAAATAAACTACTTACAATTTCAAAGACGGTTAACAGCTTTATAGAGTTATAAAATGTAAGCTAAAATACTTACAATTTCAAACACAGTAATATATACCTGCAGTGGAGATGAGGACTTTTATCTAGATGTATTGCCAATATGGAGAATGTTATATAGATACTTAATGAAATGTATTCTGTCAATGAAATAAACATTGAATGTTGGAGAAGTTTTAGAAGAAGTTCATATTATTACTTTGAAGCTTATAGTTTGATAATACTTCTCCATGTGCTGCGCTATGAATGATTTCCTGTTATTGATAGAAGTCAATTTGGTGTCCCTTATTCTTTTTTTGTATATGAAGATCATTCGCAATATCATGAAATGGGTGGCTTGTGTCTTTTATATGGGTGGCTATTGCTGATCTATTGTATTTGTTAGTGTGGTAAGCACTTATGTGTTCCTTATATCTTGTTTGGAAGTCTCTTCCAGTTTGGCACAGCACATGGAGATGTATTACTAAATGATAAGCTTGAAAGTAATAATGTTAACTTCTTCAAAAACTTCTCCAACATTAAATGTTTATTTCATTGACAGTATAGTTTTTATTAAGTATCCATGCAACGTTTTCCATATTGCCAATACATCTAGATAAAAGTTCTCATCTCCACTACAGATTTTATAACTCTCTGGAAAGATGTTAACAGATGTTTATGAAAATGCTAAGTTGTGATTTACCTCTTACTGTGCTCTGTGTGGCAGAAACTGAAATCGCCAACAGAAATGTAAGAGTGTTAATATATTACCTAATCATGCTATTCACGTAATGCACACACTGCAACAGATTTATCCTTCTACACATGTTTATTTTTCGATTCTTAACCCCACTGGCACAAACAGCTAATGTACATAACCTATCAGCTGATGCACAACTAACTGTATAATGGACCTAATGATGGCAGCATGCTGCCGAAATGCATTGTGCTAATAAAATACTAGTAAAAAAGTGACTACAGCAGCATAAATTATTCCACATAATCTTATAATACAGTCGCAGACCTCAAACAACATCGATATAACATGGATAAATTTAAATAGAATGTCTTTGGTTGCTTTGGGTTATGGATGAGTGAATTGCTAACACTTTGTTCACCGTTTACTTCAAGTCCATTGTCGCTTGCACTATATCTCCAATCAAGGTGGTGACTGTTGAATATCTGATAACGGTTCTGTTTTTCTAAAGTGGGTGTCGGAAAACATACTTAGCGACAAAGGGTTTTGTAGACATAAATTATAGTCTACCTGTCGAGTTCCACGGTTAGGATTTCGGTGTCGTCATATGTTAGAGAAGCAGCAAATTTTATCTCTAAGCTTCCATACCCTGAGTGAGATCTATTTGTAACTAGTCTTATGCCATCAATTCTTGGCCAGCAGTCGTTCGTACTGCGGTGTATTCCTAGTACAGGGTGTTTCAAAAATGACCGGTATATTTGAAACGGCAATACAAACTAAACGAGCAGCGATAGAAATACACCGTTTGTTGCAATATGCTTGGGACAACAGTACATTTTCAGGCAGACAAACTTTCGAAATTACAGTAGCTACAATTGTCAGCAACAGATGGCGCTGCGGTCTGGGAAACTCTATGGTACGATATTTTCCACATATCCACCATGCGTAGCAATAATATGGCGTAGTCTCTGAATGAAATTACCCGAAACCTTTGACAACGTGTCTGTCGGAATAGCTTCACATGCAAATGAGATGTACTGCTTCAGCTGTTCAATTGTTTCTGGATTCTGGCGGTACACCTGGTCTTTCAAGTGTCCCCACAGAAAAAAGTCACAGGGGTTCATGTCTGGCGAATAGGGAGGCCAATCCACGCCGCCTCCTGTATGTTTCGGATAGCCCAAAGCAATCACACGATCATCGAAATATTCATTCAGGAAATTAAAGACGTCGGTCGTGCGATGTGGCCGGGCACCATCTTGCATAAACCACGAGGTGTTCGCAGTGTCGTCTAAGGCAGTTTGTACCGCCACAAATTCACGAAGAATGTCCAGATAGCGTGATGCAGTAATCGTTTCGGATCTGAAAAATGGGCCAATGATTCCTTTGGAAGAAATGGCGGCCTAGACCAGTACTTTTTGAGGATGCAGGGATGATGGGACTGCAACATGGGGTTTTTCGGTTCCCCGTATGCGCCAGTTCTGTTTATTGATGAAGCTGTCCAGGTAAAAATAAGCGTCGTCAGTAAACCAAATGCTGCCCACATGCATATCGCCGTCATCAATCCTGTGCACTATATCGTTAGCGAATGTCTCTCGTGCAGCAATGGTAGCGGCGCTGAGGGGTTGCCGCATTTGAATTTTGTATGGATAGAGGTGTAAACTCTGGCGCATGAGACGATACGTGGACGTTGGCGTCATTTGGACCGCAGCTGCAACACGGCGAACGGAAACCCGAGGCCGCTGTTGGATCACCTGTTGCACTAGCTGCGCGTTGCCCTCTGTGGTTGCCGTACGCGGTCGCCCTACCTTTCCAGCACGTTCATCCGTCACGTTCCCAGTCAGTTGAAATTTTTCAAACAGATCCTTTATTGTATCGCTTTTCGGTCCTTTGGTTACATTAAACCTCAGTTGAAAACTTCGCCTTGTTGCAACAACACTGTGTTCTAGGCGGTGGAATTCCAACACCAGAAAAATCCTCTGTTCTAAGTAATAAACCATGTTGTCCACAGCACACTTGCACGTTGTGAACAGCACACGCTTACAGCAGAAAGTCGACGTACAGAATGGCTCATCCACAGACTGCGTTGTCTTCTATATCTTTCATATCACTTGCAGCGCCATCTGTTGTTGAAAATTATAACTACTGTAATTTCGAATGTTTGTCCGCCTGAAAATGTACTGATGTCCCAAGCATATTGCAACAAACGGTGTATTTCTATCGCTGCTCGTTTAGTTTTTATTTCCGTTTTAAATATACCGGTCATTTGTGAAACACCCTGTATGTATAAAATACCACAGTCATCTTTTTGAAGTAGGTCAGATAATAGCTCTGACTTCGTTGTCTAAAAACCCTGTTCTTAAGGGCGGTCTTTAAAAGGACCTGTTCTATAAATCATCGGCGAGAGGTTCGGCCAGGCCCATGGCACTGTTAACGGGGGCGCCGGGTGGTATTTTTCGAGGTAAGAACACTGCACATTTGGACACCTCTCTTGGGATACCAACCTCGCTGGACAGCTCGGTCAGCAAAGCTTACCCCGTGAGAGGCAAATGTATCAGGCTCGTGTCCCTGTCCGGAACACGGTTTGAATCTGCCAGAAAGATTAAAATTTGTGCACAATCCGCTGCTGGGTGTAAATTCATTCTGGGATCTACAGTTTCTTTTTTATTCTCTTACAAAAAGGGTTTGTTATTGCATTACCCTTGCCACGAGCTTCACTTTCCACGGTATGTAATGATATCGAGAGAGGCAGTACTCGCCTCGTGGCCAGGAGACAAACACCTGGAATGGGCCGCCAGGCAGTCGGTGAGTCGTGAGCGCACTATGGTCATTGTTCCTCTGGCCGCAGACACCTCACCTGCGTCGCCGCTTTTCTCCCGGTATCGCTGCTGCAATTATAGGCATCTGTCTCGACTGTCGCTCTGCAGTTAGCGAAAGGACTGTCAATGGTCGTAGAGAAAAATTAGGGATGCCATTCAAAATCACTGTTTTCCTCACTGCGTTCGCTGTATAACTATAATCAACTGATCTGATTAATTAGCTGGTAAAGCTGTGAGCATATACACTTCCGTTGACCTCCGCGTCCTGAGTCACTTGACGTAAAAGTTTTCTGAGTGCGCTAACCCTTCGTAATGTAAAATAAAAAACTGTAATGCACAAACCAGCGTTTTGGCCAACGGTTATAGTAGCCGAAATGTTAGCGCACTCAGAAAACTTTTATGTCAGACATGAGCGGCTACATTGTCAACTGTCTCATTTCACCCCTCGCATGAAGCACCTTTAGCAACGCCATCTCTTCAAGTAATTTAACTTACAAAGTCCTCTCAATCGCAAAATTCGCTTGCTGTTTGGGAAATTGATTATGACTTCAAGACTTGGCGCTCAGTGGTGGTTACAAAACATAACTGGCATGACTTTCATATCAACAATTAATGCTAATTTTAATAGGTGTTTCACATTCTGGTTTTGTCTACCTTCGCAGCGTCTTCGCAGCTCACAATCGCTAAACTTTTTCCGTCGTGGAAAATAATCTTGTCCCTTCTCTCTTAATTGTCTTCTACAGAATGGCATTGAATGTGAGAAAGAGCGCAGTGTACTACAGATAGAAATTTCCGTTAAGGAACTGCCTGACCAAGGGCAGGAAGAACGTACATCCCTATTTTGTAGGCAATTCCAGAGAGAAAACTTTTCCAGTGTGACAGAACCGTCACATTGGCTTCTACGGCTACCTATATATCATTGGTTCTGAAAAGAACTTGCTCCAGAGATCGTCTCAGACGACAGTGCGAATAGTTCAAGGAAGTCTTTAGAAGTTGTTGTCTACTTCGTTCCACGTGTGGCAATGGCCTTGCCGCAATGGATACGCCTGTTCCCGTCAGATCACCGAAGTTAAGCGGCATTGGACGTGGCCGTCCGGGCCACCATGCGCTGTTGCCATTTTTCGGGGTGCTCTCAGTCTTGTGGTGCCAATTGAGGAGCTACTCGACCGAATAGTAGCGGCTCCGGTCACAGAAAACCATCATAACGACCGGGAGAGCGGTGTGCTGACCACACGCCCCTCCTACCCGCATTCTCAGCTGAGGATGACACGGCGGTCGGATGCTCCCGATGGGCCACTTGTGACCTGAAGACGGAGTGCTGCTGCTGCTCGTTCCACGTGTCGTACTGTATGAGTCCTGTGATCACCTCTTTCGCCTGACACGGATGTATGAGGTCGCAGCAGTGGAATTACTGTAGGTAACAGGCGCGATGGCGGCGGCGATGGCGGTGACAGACACGAGAAAGCGAAAGCAGCGCCCGCGTGCTGCGGCGTTATCTCCACAGCCGAGGCAGGCGTGAAGGGCTGGAACCGACCACTCACGGCAGCCGTTTTGCAAGTACTTGCCGCCGCCCTATCTGCGCTTGCAGATCTGGAGCACTCGCCTCGCGTGTCTACGGCGGCCTGTTTCAAACACATGGAAACTAATCTACTCCTGAGCGTATGCTTGTACGGCGACTGTTACGAGAATGTACCCAGAATGAACTGCCTGAATGAATATGACGAACCTAAGGACAGTGTACATACAGACAGCAGAGATCTGTTCACCTTCACCCACATACACCCTTCACCATCCCACCAAATTCCCACCATGCTTGGGTCATTTTCGACAGGCCCATAGCTTCTACTTTTCTCTTCAGTCCTGGCGTGCCGACGCCCCTGTACCGACACATCCCAAGAAACCTAAAGCTAAACACTCCTTATTCTCTCCGAACGAAACTGAAACAGACTCTCTCTCCCAGACCATGAAATTTGCCCAGTTATTTATCCACACTCTGTTTCTGATTCCTGCAAATTCACCTAAATTATGCGCACAGGTACTACCATCCACAACCGTTTTATTATATGGAGAACCTAAGACTACACAGAACATCTTACCATGTCTCTCCCAACTGCACTTTCCCAGTGCAGGTCCTTGAATTTCCATTGAAATGACAACGCTCCTTTTATAGGTTTTAAATTTTCTGCGACATCTTTTTATTTTCTTTTGTATATACATAAAAACTAAAACAGTCCACATTTTATTTTTTATACACTTAATGAAAATCAAATTTTTCATAATTTTAAGAATATACCTGAACCTTAAACATTTTAAATTACACTGTTGCGATTTTGTGTACAGTGATGAAACAAAACAATATGATCACTTACTTAATAGCTTATTGGTGCACCTTTTCAACGCAATACTGCAGCGATTCCTCATAACATGGATTCGTCAAGTCTTTGATAGTTTTCCGGAGGTATCTAGCACCAAATTTCTAGCCACGAGTCAGGCAATTCACACAAAATTACGGATAGTGGTCACGGTTTTCGCACCCAATTGAGTCTCACATGCCTTCTATCTAATTTAATTCAGATCATGCGAATTTATTGACCAACGCATCAAGGTGAACTTACTATTAGGCTTCTCCATCCACTGTAGCACGAATCTGACTGGCGTTGTGAGACTGACAGCTATCCTAGTGGAAAACTGAATCGCCATTGCCGAAGTCATCAAACGTGAAGGTATAAAGACGGTTCGCAATACTGTTCGCGTAGCCGACAGCTGTCCTGGTGCCTTCGATTACTACTGCAAGCCCATTGATAGTAAAGGCGAATGTTCCCCCCCCCCCCCCCCCCCCCCTAGACTTGGTGTAATACGAAACGGCTTTCATTCCATTACGCGGCAAGTTCAAGCAAACCACGTGGCAGTCTTAATCACGTGGCAGTCTTAATCACTGCTTAATTTCCAAGATTTTAGTTGCCGGAACGCAACCATCCATACACATTCCTGCCCACTATACCAGCTATGCAAATCTTAGTGTATTGTAAAACACACACACACACACACACACACACACACACACACACACACACACACATTATATACACTACTGGCCATTAAAATTGCTACACCACGAAGATGCCGTGCCACAGACGCGGAATTTAACCGACAGAAAGAAGATGCTGTGGTATGAAATTGTATAGCTTTTCACAGCATTCACACAAGGATGGCGACGGTGGCGACACCTACATTGTGCTGACATGAGAAAAGTTTCCAACCTATTTCTCATACACAAACAGCAGTTGACCGGTGAAAAATCGTTGTGATGCCTCGTGTAAGGAGGAGAAATGCGTACCATCACGTTTCCGACTTTGATAAAGGTCGGATTGTAGCCTATCGCGATTGCGGTTTATCGTATCGCGACATTGCTGCTCCCGTTGGTTGAGATCCAATGACTGTTAGCAGAATATGGAATCAGTGGGTTCAGGAGGCTAATACGGAACGCCGTGCTGGATCCCAACGGCCTCGTATCACTAGCAGTTGAGATGACAGGCATCTTATCCGCATGGCTGTAACGGATCGTGCAGCCAAGTCTCGATCCCTGAGTCAACAGATGTGGACGTTTGCCAGACAACAACCATCTGCACGAACAGTTCGACGATGTTTGCAGCAGCATGGACTATCAGCTCGGAGACCATGGCTGCGGTTACCCTTGACGCTGCATCACAGACAGGAGCGCCTGCGATGGTGTACTCGACGACGAACCTGGGTGCACGAATGGCAAAACGACATTTTATCAGATGAATCCAGGTTCTGTTTACAGCATCATAATGTCTTATCCGTGTTTGACGAAATCGCGGTGAACGCACATTGGAAGCGCGTATTCGTCATCACCATACTGGCGTATCACCCGGCGTGATGGTACGGGGTGCCATTGATTACACGTCTCGGTCACCTCTTGTTCTCATTGACGGCACTTTGAACAGTGAAAGTTACACTTCAGATGTGTTACGACCCGTGGCTCTACCCTTCATTCGCTCCCTGCGAAACCCTACTTTTCAGCAGGAGAATGCATGACCGCATGTTGCAAGTTCTGTACGGACCTTTCTGCATACAGAAAATGTTCGACTGCTGCCCTGGTCAGCACATTCTCCAGATCTCTCACTAACTGAAAACGTCTAGTCAATGGTGGCCGAGCAACTGGCTCGTCACAATACGCCAGTCACTACTGTTGCTGAAGTGTGGTATCGTGTTGAAGCTGCATGGGCAGCTGTACATGTACACGCCATCCAAGCTATGTTTGACTCAAGCCAAAGCGTATCAAGGCCGCTCTTACAGCCAGAGGTGGTTGTTGAGGTTACTGATTTCTCAGCATCTATGCACCCAAATTGTGTGGAAATATAATTACATGTCAGTTCCAGTATAACATATTTGTCCAATGAATACCCGTTTATCATCTGCATTTCTTCTTGGTGTAGCAATTGTAATGGCCAGGGTGGTCTGAGACTGCCGTTAGAAAGTTCTAGGACATGTAGAGGGTATTGAGTACATAACATTTTGAATAGGAACCCATGTCCGTATCGTTTCCGTTCTACGACAGTTTCAATGCGGATGATTATCTCATCCACACCCACGTGAGGAATGTACTTAGGCATGACCCAGTACAACTGCTGCAATCCATTTGTAAAGAATACCTACTCGTTGCGTTATTACTTACGAATTGGCATTTCAACTTACAGCTTATGATTTACATTAGTCGACAAATACAAGAACCCAGCATCTACGGCACCAGCCGCAACGTACCGATGCATTACAACAGCAGCTCGATGTGGCGACAACCAACGTTGTTACACACATTGTACCTCCGAAGCATGTTCCGGTACACTCTCTCGATCCCACCCGGTGTCTTGTACAGTGGTCAGAACACGTGCCAGCAGATCTTCCTCTCTCTATAGGTGTTTCATAAACTAGGTTCGTCATACGACCCCGCAAGAAGTAGTTCAAACAGGCTAAATCTGGCGATCGTGGCGGCCACGCGGTTGGTCCACCACGACTTATCCACCTTTCACCATACCGTCTGTTGAGAAGTCTCAGGACAGCCAGTGAAAAGTGAGGCGGTGCTCCACCACACTGAAACCACATTTGCTGATGGACATTCAATGGCAGTTTCCAAGAACGGGTACATTACGTGTCGTAGGAAGAGTAAATATGCGGGACCCGTGAGCTTGGATGGAAAGAAGTATGGTCCAATCACATGACCGTTCAGAATATCTGCCCACACGTTAATTCCAAACCTGTCTTGAAACCTCTGAATATGCGTGGCACGAGGGTTTTCGTCCGACCAGACATGGCTGTTTTGAGCATACAGAACACAATCCCTTGTGAACCTACATTCATCTGCGAAGAGAACTCGACGTGGAAATAGGGGCGCGTCGATGACACGGTGCAAGAACCATGGGCAGAAGGCGACGCGTTGTGGAAAGTCTCCTGAACTCATAGCGTGTACCCCTTGTAAGTGGTACGGATGTATTTGTTGTTCATGCAGGACGTCCAAGACGGTACTGTGAGTAACAGCCATTGCACGCGCAATTGTTCGCGAACTCGTTGACGGGCTTTCTTCAATGCGGCGCAGTACACCTTCTTCAAATTCGGGAGTGCGGCATCGCCGTGGAGCACCACAGTCCTGCCGCCTCACGGTGAAGGTGCCCGTTTCTCGTAGCTGTTGTGTAACTTGGGCAAACAGTTTGTGCGATGGAGTGTGACGGTGTGGAAAACGTTCGTGATACAGCCGACTAGCAGCTCTTCCGTTACCTCCAGCTTCGCCGTACACAAGGAGCATGTCTGTGTATTCCGCAAACGTGTGCTGCACCATGTTTCCTCTATCGGTGATACACAGGTATTGACTCAGTCTCACAGGAAAGCGGACACTATGTGACATCTGGGGATCGTTTGACGTAGTACACGTCATTGTGTCTACCCTGTTGCATACCAGGACAGGGAACTCTGAGACGTTTCTCTTGCCCTAAGCAGACGTTCACAAGGTACACATCTGAACTGAAACTGTCATAGAATGGTAACGATACGTTGGTCACAGAAACTTAGGATCGTAGACCACCGAGCAGAGCTACAGGCATGGAATCTATCTGAAGTTGAATGTGCAGGTTCTCTGTTAGGTACTATCCACGACCACCGACACACGCTATGCTGCGAGCAGTTCCTGCATCCCCTAACTCTTAATCACCTCTTCCAAACGAAATTTACACTCTGGACTGGAGTCCCGCAAGGTACGCAGAAGAACTTCCCTGGAGTTTGGAAGGTAAGAAGAGAGGTACCGGCATAACTAAAGCCGAGAAGACGCATCGTGAGCCGTGGCTAGTTAGCTCAGTAAGTGGAGCGCCTGCTCACAAGGGGATAAGGTCCCAGGTTAAAGTCCCAGTCCACACTTTCAATCTGTCAGGAAGCTTTGCCAGACCTGTTCTTGAAGACAGACAAGAAGCTCACAAGTTAAAGCGCGGAATGCGAATACCTTTCGGCATAAGTAAGGAACCACCAAAAGAGAATCATGTGCATATAAACAGTTGCAGTTAGTGTATGTAGCATATTTATCAAATTCAGATATTAATATTGTCTGATAGTAGTCAGTTGTTCAAGAAATGTAGCATAGGTCATGGTCTCTGTATCTGAATTTTGCAAAGGCAGCCTACAAACTTCATTGCTAGCTGTGCAAACAGCCTCCGAAACCGGTTGGCCACCATTGGCACATTAGGCTTGAAAGTTTGTGTTGTTGCGGTTTCATTCCGAAAATTATTTTGATGCACTTCTCCACACTAGGCTATCCTGTGCAAGTCTCTTTGGTCTGTATATCTACTAAAAGCTAGATCTACTTGCACCAGCTTACTGTAGCCAAGCCTTGGGTTCCCTTTACGATTTTTATTCTACGCTCTTCCCTCCAAACCAAGCTGACGATTCCTTGATGCCTCAGAATGTACCTCATCAAACGATTCCCTTACTTTATTCATAGTGTGCCATAAATCTCATTTATTTCCAAAACAGTTCAGAATTTCCTCACAACGCACTCATCCACTTAACCCTCTGCGTTCATCTGAAGCACCACATTTCAAAAACCTTTATTCTCCTTTTGCCTGAAGTACTTACTATCCACGTTTAAATTCAGTACAAGGCTGCACTCCAGCAAATATCTCTAAAAAATACTTTCTAACATCTACAGCTCTGTGCTTGCATTGGATAGTGCGTCAAATCCAAAAGTGGCGAAAACGAGTGAAGTCCACAAATACACATACCAAAAAATTGGTTTGCATCACCTTGGCTTCGAGAGTTCCGGAATCTATACAGAAAATTGGAATAGAGAGAAACATCATTTCCGCCATTTTTATTGCTCCTGGAAACCACACATTGCATGTTATACCACAATACAGCGAGACCTTCAGAGGTGGTGGTACAGACTGCTGTACAAACCGGTACCTTTAATACCCAGTAGCACATCCTCTTGCACTGATGCATGCCTGTGTTCGTCGTGGCATACTATCCAAGAGTTCATCGAGGCACTCTTGATCCAAATAGTCCCACTCCTCAACGGCGAATCGGCGTAGATCCCTCAGAGTGGTTGGTGGGTCACGTCGTCCATAAACAGTCCTTTTCAGTCTATCCCAGGCATGTTCGATAGGGTTCACATCTGGAGAACAAAGTTGAGCGATGTCGTTATCCTGAAGAAAGCCATTCACAAGATATGCACGATACATAATGCCACCCCAAAACAGCAGGGAATCTCTAGCTTGCTGTCCCGGTGAACAGTGTGTCTAAGGAGTTCAGCCTGGCCGGGTTGCCTCCAAATACGTCTCCGACGATTACCTGGTTGAAGGCATATGCGAAACTGATCGGTGAAGAGAACGTGATGCCACTCCTGAGTGGTCCATTCGGCATTTTGTTGGGCCAATCTGTACTGCGCTGTATGGTGTCGTGGTTGTAAAGATGGACCTCGCCATGGATGTCGGGAGTGAAGTTACGCATCTTGCAGCCTATTTCACACAGTTTGAGTCGTAACACGACGTGATGTGGCTGCAGGAAAAGCATTATTCAACATGGTGGCGTTGCTGTAAGGGTTCCTCCGAGCTATAATCTGTAGGTAGCGGTGGTCATCCACTGCAGTAGTAGCCCTTGGGCGGCCTGAGCAAGGCATGTCATCTACAGTTCCTGTCTCTCTGTACCTCCTCCACATCCGAACAACATCATTTGGTTCGCTTCGACTTGCCGGGACACTTCCTTTGTTGAAAGCCATTCCTGTCACAAAGTAACAATGCGGACGCGATCGAACCGCGGTATTAACCGTCTAGGCGTGGTTGAACTACAGACAACACGAGCTGTGTACCTTCTTCCCGGTGGAATGACTGGAACTGATCGGCTGTCGGACCACCTCCGTCTAATAGGCGCTGCTCATGCATGGTTGCTTACATATTTGGGTGGGTTTAGTAACATCTCTGAACAGCAAAAGGGACTGTGTCCGTGACACAATACCCACTGTCAACGTCTATCTTCAGAAGTTCTGTGAACCCGGGAGAGGCAAAACATTTTTTATGTGTGTACTTTCCAGACACTTCACTTCTTGTCGGGAAACATTATGTCGAGTCGTATTGGTATCTCTCGCAATTGTTGGTTTAGTGGATAGTGCGTAATGTTCGTGGATGTTGACCTGCTGCAATGAACATCGTGTCAAGTCCCACCATCCTCCATGACACACACATCGCTGAGCTCGTGCGGTTGGCAGTGTATACACTACGTCAAAAAAATTATTCGGACACCTCCAAAACCAGACGTTTTTCATATTAAGTGCATTGTGCTGCCACCTGCTGCCAGGTACTCCATATCAGCGACCTCAATTGTCGTTAGACAACGTGAGATGGCAGAATGGGGCGCTCCGCGGAACTCACGGACTTCGAAAGGGGTCTGGTCAGGAGATTGGGTGACACTTGTGTCATACATTTGTACGTGAGATTTCCACGCTCTTAAACATCCCTACGTCCACTGTTTCCGATGTGATAGTGAAGCGGAAGCGTGAAGGGACACGTACAGCCCAAAAGTGCATAGGAAATTATCGTCTGTTGACTGGCAGAGACCGCTGACAGTTGAAGAGGGTCGTAATGTGTAATAAGCAGACATCTATCCAGACCATCTCACAGGAATTCCAAACTTCATTGGGATCCACTGCAAGTACTACGAGAGTTAGACGGGAGGTGAGGAAACTTGGATGTAATGGTCGATCGGCTCCTCGTAAGCCACAAATCACGCCGGTAAATGCCAAACGACGTCTCGCTTGGTGTAAGGAGAGTAATCATTGGACGATTGAAAAGTGGAAAAAAAGGTGTTGAGTGTCGAATCACGGTACACAATGTGGCGATCCGATGACAGGGTGTGGGTATGAGGAATGCCTGGTGAACGTCGTCTGCCAGCGTGTGTAGTGCCAACAGTAAAATTCGAAGGCGGCGGTGTTATGTTGGGGTCGTATTTTTCATGGAGGGGGCTAGCAGCCCTGGTTGTTTTGCGGGACACTATCACTGCACAAGCTTCCATTGATGGTTTACGCACCGTCGTTCTTCCCACTGTTGAAGAGCAATTCGGGGATGGCGACTGCATCTTTCAACAGGATCAAGCACCTGTTCATAATGCTCGGCTTGTGGCCCAGTGGTTACAACCCTGTAATGGAGTGGCCTGCACAGAGTCCTGACTGGAATCCTACAGAACAGATTTGGGATGTTTTGGAACGCCGACATCGATTCCTCTCCCCAGTGCACCACTCCGCGAAGAATGGGCTGCCATTCCCCAAGAAACCTTCCAGCACCTGACTGAACGTATGCCTGGGAGCTGTCAATAGGGCTGATGGTGGGCCAACACCATATTGAATTCCAGCATTACGGATGGAGGGCGCCACGAACTCGTAAGTCATTTTCAGCCAGGTGTCCGGATACTTTTGATCACATAGTGTATAGTGGGCCAGATCCCAAACATAACTGAGCAATGATGAACATGAAGAGGAACAGCTCGCTCATGACCATACTTAAAATGCAGAACGAGGTAAGTCTTTTTAATTATTGTTCTCAGTTTTGCACCTATTGTATTGTCAATTCGTACCTACCTACCTACCTACCTACCTGCATAAATACATACATACATACATACATACAAACATACCTTGGTATACCTATCGCAGCAAAGGTTAGCCGAAAACGAGGACCATCAATGAGTGGCGACCATGCGTCAAGTTTCAACTGCCAAGACAATTTATTATTGGTTTTCAAAACAAATGATATGAATAATGGACTTGGCCTTAACTTTTTCAACAAATTAACAAAAAATTGTATTTACACATAAGTAAAGAATTTCATGACTTTTTCCTGGTCCTAGCATTTCTAACCATATACTAACCACAAACCAAATGCTGATGCGACCCTTTGATTCTGACGGTGGCAGCCTGATAATTTCAAAGGAATGAGGACGACTGTGTCATCCTATAGCCAGCAAACGTGATGATGAGACCATTTATATTAGCCATCGTATCATAGTACGAAAAAGGGGACTATCAGGAAAAAAGACTGAAGGAGGAAACTCGGAAGAAAAGTGATTCTCGTAGAATGCTTTGAAATTTGGGTTGGAATATGAGATGAAGAGAGATAAAAAGAAAAAAAAATACCCCAAGAGAGAATCGACCCTTACTCTTGTACTGTAACAAGTGTTGAGAAGAATTAAGAAATGAAATGGGTCTAATATTGTTTAAGATATACTGGGGAAAGGGGATTTGAACCCGTCGAGCATCATAGAAGAGAGTCCCAGAAAGAACAAGATTCGGAGAACGCAGCTGCAAGGCAGTAGCCGTCTCGTGCTATGTACTATAGTGCTGTGAAAAAACTAGTGTTCCGTCTGGAATAATTCGAATGGACATGCGAGAAACTGATCGGTGCAAGAGTGGCAAAATGAATCTGTTAGAGCCAGCGTCTGAGAATTTTTCAGGAATGTTCCAAACTTCGAGTGTGACTACTCATGAGAAGACACTACAGTAATGCGTCTTTTGCCCTACCCCTTATGATTACATCCCCACACAAAGAGTACGCGAAAGAAATAATGGCTAATGGCAAAGCGTCCAACATGAATTTTCGTGAGAAGTTCCGGAAGTGAAACTCACGAGGCAGCTTACAAACGTAAGGCTACAGCTGCAAGAAGATCTTCTGAAGTGGGATTCTGCTTGGTACGATTATGCTTGTACAGATTCATCCAAGGTATCAGACCTTGATGGTTTACTCCGACAGCTGTCCAGGTCAAAATAAGAACACCCACAATGCAGTGATGCGCTTGTTTGCCCTACACAGGTCCCCAATCTTTGAAATAATCGATGATAAATTTCTTGTTCCAGGGCACGCCCATGTGTAGTGTGATTCACAGCACAGTTTGTCAGAGAGGAAGAGGAAAACTTTCAACGCACCCGTAGAACATGACTAAACTTAATTGATTAGATACACCGAAAAACAGAACTTCATTGCCGTAGAATTAACGAGAAAATATTTGCTTGACTACACTGCCCTCTTGGAAACTCAGTAACGATATTACACCAAAGACAATAACGCTAAACCCATTCCAACGGAAGCAGGGCAGGTGGCTTCAGTTCGAGAGAGACCAGCCAAGGATTATTCTTTATGAAACATCACTGCAAACAGAACAACCGTTTAAAACTATGAGCTTCAGCAGGCGGGGAAAACCTCTTCTGAAGTATGCCGAACTATGCAATACTTCATCTGATAAAAAGGACTTGATGGATCTATGGAATTTTATTTCTCCAGTGTTTCACTTTTTTTACCAACAATTATTAATATCGAGCTGTGTTGGGGTATTTATCTGGTACAGACGTTCAAGATGAAGCACTATATACTTTTTGTAAATAGCTGTAATTTTTTCACTGGTTTTGTCCAGTATTTGTATAGAATAAATGATTCTGTTCCTATAATCATATTGTGGTGTTGCATTCATAGCATACAGAATCAACAACACAATACAAAACACACTTGGATGAAATACCATCAACACTGACAAATACAGTCCGATATATACCTACTTACTTACAACTGCTGTCAATCTGTAAATGTGGGTCAAACATATAGGAATTTCAGAACCAGGTATACAGAACAGCTCAGAGCACTGAAAAGCAATAGCTCACACTCTACATTCGCAGAACACCTGACAGTACACAATCAACACCACCCAACAAACGTTGAAACTGACTTACACATCCTTCAAAGTAGTAGCAGCTTATATCAAAAATTAACTACAGAAGAAAACTGTCACATCCAAAAATCAGTAGCCCAAGGAAAGAAAGTATTCAATGAATACACATCACTGTGCAATAAAACCCTCTTCGCCACTATATAACTACACCCACATCAAAACTACTCATGAGGAAAAAAAATCTCTCTCTCTCTCTCTCTCTCTCTCTGCTCCAGTCCTGAACACACACACACACACACACACACACACACACACACACACACACACACCATAGAGGCAAAATATACTTCAAACTCGAGGGCCTCACCTAGCCAAACGCGCTACGAATCAAATGAATGTTACTGAGCCACAACAACCAGTAATAGCGGCGAAAACTCTGCCTATGTTTTGGTAAATCTGAGAACGTGCAGTGTCAAGGGACCATAGGTCATGAAAGCTGCCTGTTCACTTCGCCAAAAACGTATGAGAAAGCACCACAATATCAAAACCGTTAGTTACACACGAAAAAAACGTGATATATACTCATTTCCGTTAGTAAATGTGTAATATACGGAAAAATGAAAATTACATTTTGGAGTTTGCAGATGAGAAGTTGTAGGTTGTGTAGAAGACTAGCTACCAACATAAATGTCCAATAGAATCATATAATGTATGTAACTAATGGATACATCCACTCTCTTGCCAATTAAGCTACAAATAGAACTTTGACGTAATGTTATAAAGAACACACAGTGCATCAGGTATTTAATACGTATCTCAACGATGGAGTATGAACAAATGTATAATATTTTAAAACAACTATTCATTCACAATTGTAAATATTATGTACCATACGTTTCGCTAAATGTTAATATGTAACAACAATTTTACAGTGAGAAAATAAAAATAATCCACTGATGATAGCACAGAAAGTGCTGAAACATGTCTGGGTACAACAAACCAGACAAAGGTGTCTTGCACAAGGCGGAAATCCTCGTACTAGATTCTTTCCTGAATACCTATGCGCCATCTGCTAAATTATTAATCATTCATAAGAAACTGAGGAACCACACTTTCCTAAGTTAGCAACGGAGCTAAAAACTACAATGAAGAATGTCATGAGTGAACAACGGATCAAGTCCTAATTATTTATACATACTAACTTCAATATTGAATATCAGTGACTAAACTTCATTTGAGATGGAAAATCAATTTCTACCGATGGTAGCTAGTTTAGAAATACCGTAGGCACCAAAATACTTGTTTAATACCATTATAGGATTTTGCATCACTTTTTGATCTGACACACTATCTACTTCAAACACTGACACTGGTGAAATCTGGGTTAACAAATTGCCAAAATACTTACGTGCACATGACTGAAATATCTTTAAAAGATAACTTATATTATTCTTGACAAAGGAATGTTTATATTCACTTTCTGAATTTTCAGTTGAAAACTTGTGATCTTACAGTTTTTATTCGAAATCAGATATATTTTAATTGTATACCTACTTTTTGGGCTTCAAATTCTCTTTTGTGTGCTTGTATTTCAGTTTTGTTAATTTCTGTAAGTTATCTCGTCATTGTTGCGCGTTGCGACCTTCTTTAAGGACTGGGCGAAGTGAGTTTTTGCTGTGTAATTTACTTTCATAGTGTTTATTGTGATGTATGTGTAGCTATGAACTGTATTTTCTTATCGAGAGTTTAAGAGCAACTATTGATTCCTGGACAGCATTTCTAAAAACTATGCTTCAATAAAGATATGATGTATGTGATAAATTCTGCCACTGGGCTCTTGTTGGTTGTGAGAGATAAGCTGATTTGTGAGCTACTTGCTTTGGAAAGTTAAGAAGCTGGTTGGTTGGTTGGTTGGTTTAAAAGAGGGGGACGGGGACCAAACTGAGGTCATCGACCCCACGTTTCGATTAAAATAATTCCACAAGGGTGGGAGTAAAATAATTGAGACATACAAAACACAGATGGAAGAAAGGAGAAAACCATAAGAATGACAGAAGGGCAAGAAACACTAAAATGGACAAAACCGGACAAGAAAACCACAGAGAGACGGAAGCAACATGTTGAAGAGATCAAAACAAGAGATCGGATTACCATGGCTGGTTGACAATGAGAATAAAAAAGGAGAACGTGAGAACACCCACTCTGCAACACATTAAAACCTCCACCCCAAAAGCACTAGGGTGCAGGACACAGAGGGACAAAGTATATGCGCTAGAATTTAGATCAAATGATAAGACCCACCCTCACGAATAAAACCGAAAACTAAATCTGCGGGCAAGTTGGTAGAGCCCGCGAAAGGCAAAGGTCCTGAGTTCGAGTCTCTGTCCGGCACACAGTTTTAATCCGCCAGGAAGTTTCATATCAGCGCACACTCCGCTGCAGAGTGAAAATCTCATTCAATGAATGACTAGTCCAACCGACTGAATCGATTGCTTTCATTCGGTTGTTCCGACAGAATTGTTTCACTCAAAAGAATGAACGAATAATTCAACAGATATGTATAACTGCAACCGAATGAGTGGATTACTTTCCAACAAA
The DNA here is from genome assembly GCF_023897955.1 of Schistocerca gregaria. Taxonomy (NCBI): domain Eukaryota; kingdom Metazoa; phylum Arthropoda; class Insecta; order Orthoptera; family Acrididae; genus Schistocerca; species Schistocerca gregaria. Next base: position 435,801,588 of record NC_064921.1, read on the forward strand.
TGAATAAATTCATTCGGTTTTTCCCATCTCTAATGAGGCCATGCATTGTCATGGGGGAGACGTTTATTAGCATTTTTGTGGCGATGAACATGCAGAAGTCTTCAATTTCCGGAGGGCTTAACTTCAGAACTGATCGGTGAACCACGAGGGGAGACATCAAGCAGAATAGTCCCTTCAGAGCCCCAAAAGACCGTCGCCATGACTTTATCGGCTGAGTGTGTGGTTTTGAACTTTTTCTTCGGAGGAGAGGTGATGAGACTTCACTCCACGGACGGATTACCGTTTTGTTTCGGGTTCGAAGTAATGAATCCATGTTTCATGGCCTGTGGCGGCCTGCGACGCAAATATTGGCACGACCAGCCTCGCAATGCACAAGCAATTCCGCACAGACGTCCGTCGTTGCCCTTTATGATCTTCTGTTTGGCGGCGAGGAACCCAAAGGAGGCACATCTTTGGGTACCACGACTGGTGGACCAGTGTGTCAGCACTAACAACAGAGACATCCAGCTGAGCAGCGAGCTGTTTGATTGTGATCCATCAATCACATCAATGAGATTGTCACCACATTCCAGCATTGCGGGAGTCTCAGCTTCGGTGCGGCTGGCCTGCACGCGGAAGATCGGACAAGTTTTTTGCGAGGATGAAAGACGCATCGCCCAACGATTCACCATGCTTTTGTCCACTGTCAGGTCTCCATAGACGTTCTGCAAGCGCCCATGAATGTTTGCGATGCTCTGCTTTTCCGCCCAAAGAAACCATGACAGCTCTCTGCTTGGAACGCACCTATGTTACAGACACCATTTCGAAGGTTGCGTGTAGCGCCGTCATCTATCGCAAGCTGTAGCGGGAATATTCGACGATGTCTCACAATGAATTCTGCATTTTTTGCAACCGAAACTGGTCGAGAAAAAATATGTTACATTACTTACTGAACACTACTCGTAGGTTTGCTCTATGTAGGACAGTATTTCATGTTGCAGTCAGGGAGTATTCCTAGCCACACATCTGCAATTGTATGGCAAAAGTTTAATTTTCAGACCAGTGTTTACCACCACATTTGTTTCTGTTGTCGTGTACTTCCACCAGTATCACTTTTCCGTCTTAATTACGATACATCCTGTATAACTGGAAAATGAAGTTCTTTAGAAAATATCGCTCTTTACAGTAATAGATGGCCCGGCTGCGGGCGGAAGGAAACTCCTCTCAGAGCAACATACTACCAAAAAACGTTCGTAGTACTTCATAGGATGATATAGGTAAAGATGCAAAACTGAACGAAAACAAAGCATTGTGAAAGCACAACTGTGAGAAAACAGGAAACAAATTCAGAAATTGAAACAATAGTCTTAAAACTTCATACTTCTGATCTGTTAAGTTCAGAAGTGAATAGAACGGATCTTGAGAAAAATAGTTATAAATATGAATCCATTCGTTTTAGCCGCTGAAGCTAGTTATCATTTCAAATTTTACTTTGCTTTAAGGCGTATGACACCGAGTTGGGACCCTGTAACAATGTAGTCTAGCTTCTAAAGATGATAATGATGATTATGATGATGATGACGACGTAGATTAGTGGTTTAATATCCACATACCAGAATGAGATTTTCACTCTGCAGCGGAGTGTGCGCTGATATACCTGTTTCTTCTTTAGCAACGTTTTGAATATGATTACCTAACAGGTAGTTAACAACTGTTATTTAAATTACTCTTACTGACATTAACTACAGATGAGCTAGTCAAGCAGTATGTTTCGGAAACTTGCGAGCTCAATGGTCTTCAAAATGTGAGATTCCCCGAGCTATCGGATGGCGCGCGTCACACGTGTGCATTGTGGGTTGCATAAGTCCTAGGGTCTTTCAGTCGGCTAACAGCATGGCGTAGTCACAGCTTGTGCCGCTGACTTGCAACTGGGTTCACAGCTTCAGGCGTCGCGGGAATACTCTGACTTTTCTACTCAGATAAATTTAATGAAACATATAGAACGTAGCGTGATCACGTTTTCGTTATATTTTTTTTTCAGCTAGGAATGTGGGAAAGTAGGCGTCAGCTTTTTCCTGCAAGAACACAAGAAATAACATTTAGTTCATCGATCACGAATAACTGTTTTCTTTCGAATTGGCGTGTAGAGGTAATGGACACTTGACATATTTCGTATGGAAACTTGAACTACTTAAAAAAATTGTATAAATTACAGAAAACATCAGAAATAATGACACAAATGTTGTTACTGAGACCTGCGTTATTTTTTCGCAAATGAAACAATAATCTGTTATTGACCTGAAGCGAAAATCTAAAACGAAAGTATTATACTGCTGGCAATAAAAATGCATCACTAAGAAGGCAGCATAAAACTAACATCAGACTACCATGAAGTATACTTGGTGTTTGGCTTCTAGCAATGCAGCGTAACTGCATCAAATTACATTAGAGCAACGGCATTTGCATTCAGTAAATCAGGAAACGTTACTCAGTTGCTTTCTCATTCAGAAGCTGCATTTGGGTGTTCTTTATATGTGAGAAGACTGTGTTAGGTCTAGTGTAAGGCTGTGCCCCGGTACTGGTCAAAACGTTTTCCATATTCCTTAGCCATTTCTACCGGCAATTGCAGGAATTTGGCAACGATGGGAGAGTGGCCTAGCGGCACTTCTGCTTGTCGTTCGACGATATCGGTGCTAAGAGTTGACCGGGATGCCACGAATGACATACGCATATGGAATCGAGGTGTTCATGAGGGCCATACTCAACACCGTTCAGAATCTCAACTACAATTGTTGCGGCTTTCCTTGAGGCAGCAGCATAGAGAGGTGTGCCGAGGCAGTGGTACGTCAAACTACTCTACGCTGTACAGAGTAGCGGTACCACATCCTCATATCAAACCAGTCCCTGTTCTTCATACAGAATCACGATGTACGTGTATGGGAGCTACGAGGATAACGACCATTGTGATATATCATTCCTCGCCGACATTTGTGCTCAGAACCTGGCGTGATGATACGATGTGCCATTTGGTACACACCACCTTCGCCTCTCGCTCGCAGAGACGGTAACTGGGACATCGGGAGTTACATTTCTGGTGTATTACAACCTGTTTCCGTAACGTCATCTCTCAACAAGAGATGCCTTCCTCTATACGTAGAGCTTTCGATTGCGTTCTGGCAGCACGTTGTCAATATTTCTTAACTGTTAAAAAAATCTCTATCATAGACTAGGTAGAGACTGACATTTCAACACTTGACAGCCACTACGGCAGATGAACACAGGCATACTTGTAGAGTTGAAGCAACATGCAGTGACGTGCCTGTATCTGTCGTCATAGCTCAGTACCAGTCGATGCTGGTCCGGTTTAGAGCCATTGCTGGTGCCAGAAGAGGCATTTCTGTGCACCAGATCACATGCAGATTTAATCATGTGTTCTTCATAGTGTACTGTATACCAAGAGTAAGCAATATATAGTTGTATGTTATCCTTCTTGGTGTAATTTTAATGGGCAGCAATGGTATTTACTAAAGGTGGTGATTATGATGGTATTAATCTTTTCTTTATATGACAGAAGTCTGTTACGTAAGAATCAAAAAGACTTTAAAAACGTTTTTGCTATTTTCAGTATGTATCTGGAAAGCAGCAGAAAACTAATAACCTTGGCCTCTCTGAACTTCCTATTTATCTCATTTCTGCCTTTTCCTGAACATATTTGTACTGACTTCTTTCGTCGTCCAGATGAAATATTTCTTCTGTTGCCCAATGTTTCTTCGGAGCTACCTTTCTCATACTTTATTTACCTGTTCAGCTTCTGTGATTGCCCTTTTTAGAAATGTTTGTTCCTCTTCAACTGAACAGCGTGCTGTAGTATTCACTATCGCGTTATACAGAGGGGTCCAAAAATGTATGGACTGTTTAAAAGTCCATAACTTGCAAACTAACTGGCGGAGTTGTCTCATTTTTGGTCAAAGTGTATCTTAAAGTCCAACTTAAAGATAACACTGTAGGTGTTCTAGGTGGTCACCATTAACATCCACACACAAACGACGACGCCGAACTGCAGCGCGAACTATTGTCTGCAATGTGTTCAGTTGGATATTTGCACATGAATGTACGATGGATTCTCGAATTTCATCCAATCTGCGTGGCTTTTGTTGATAAACGACGTCCTTTAGTGTTCCTCACAGGAAAAGTCCAGAGGAGTTAGGTCTGGGGAATGTGGCGGATACTCCACAGGACCTCTACGGCCTATCCATCTTCCTGGTAGATTTTCGTCGAGATACGCGCTAACACGATTTTGGTACTGTGATGGGGCACCATCTTGTTGAAAGTAAACACTTCCGTCTCCATACAAGTCTCGGATGGCAGGTAAAATGGATGTCTGAAGCTTCTGAAGGTACACCTCACTGGTAACTGTGCCGTCAAAGAAGAATGGCCCAGTCAAGCCCCGGTAAGACAACCCACACCATACATCTACTCATGGAAAATTCACGGCTTTGTCTACATGGACGTTTGGATTTTCGGCGGGCCAGTAGATTCAATTGTGGTAATTTACTGTAGCATTGCATTTGAACACAATCATCTCTGCAAACTCTTCATCGTTGCGCACCATGTAAGCAAACCACTAGCAGTACTCCATTCTACGATCTGCGTCGTCCTCGTTCATTACATGTAGCAGTCTGGGATGTAGCACTTCCACTTTGTCTTCAAAATTCGCCGAACACTTGAGCGACTCACTCCAGTTTCACGGGCACACTGTCTCACAGACTCCTGTGGAGGGCGAGTAAATTGTTACTAGACACGAAGGGAGTTACCTGGACTTCTTAGTGTTACAGGTCGTCCATATCGTTGTTTGTGTACATGTTTAACACAGCCTTCGGCTTCAAATTTGTCTCGAATGCTACGAATCGTTAAACGCGTCGGTGGCTCTGTTTGATACTCATTTCACCATTGCCGTTGAACCTCATAAATGTTTTCGTACATAAAATACCACTTCAAAACTGACTTCCTTTCATCGAATGTAAGCCTAGCGCCTGCCATGCTTACTCGAGTAACTAGCTGCAACTAAGAACAAAACACTATCTGGCGACTGTCATCTGACAAAACAAAACAACGCAATACAACGCTTGTGTGGCGATTGCCGGAACTACAAACTATTGCACTACCAAAGATGAGACAACTCCGTCAATTAGTTTTCCAGTTAAGGACTTTTAAACAGTGGATACATTTTTTTGGACTCCTTTGTATAAAGCATTAGAAAACTTGAAACGAACATCATTATTCTTCACTATTTCTGTATCACACTTTTTTCCACATTTGGTCTCGCGAACCATTCTCTAAAGTTTTAGTCTACTGTTCGTCGTTACTACATTGTGATCTCAGTCTGTATCTGGGTATCTGGTAGCAGCTACATCTTACAACCCAAACAACTGGTATCCTCATCTGATCATAATGGAATCTTCCTGTGTCTCCAAGTCTTTTTCAAACATATCTCCTCCTCTTGTGACGTTCGCACGGTATATTCGCCGTTATCAGCTGTACTTCCTAGCAGGTCTCAATTAGATCTTCTTCACTCTATTCCTACCTCCGAGCCGCTATTCTCCCGTGACTCTGTCGCCTACTAATTCCTCTACTATAGCGCTCCTAGATATTTATTTCTGTTTACAGAATGAATTACATGTTCTGTATCCTCACATACTTTTTCTATCTCTTCATCTTCTGTTTGTGAAGTAGACATGTGTAACTGAACTAATTCTGTCGGCTTTGAGCTGCTGTCGATTATGATGGGAATACTCCTATAGTGAATTGTGTACAGTAACTCAGTCTCTGGAGCTACTTTCCTATTCATGACAGATCCTATCCCCACTATATCATTTTTTTTTGCCGCTGCCTACACTAGTCCCACCTGAAATACTTACCATTTCATTTCACTGACATCCACTGCATGTAGATTGAGCCTTTGCATTTCCAGTTTTGGATTTTCTAGCTTTCCTGCTACGTTCAGACTTCTGACATTCCATGCTCCGATCCGTAGAATGTTACCCATTCGTTATTTATTCAGTCTTTTCATCATGATCATGTCCCCCTTAGCAACTACCTTCTGCAGAGGCGAATGGAAAGCTAATCCGATATCTTTATCGAATTGAGAAACCATCATGACAGTTTTACAATTGTAGGTCATCTGAATGCAGGTGCTGAAAGAATTGCACTGTGGTGGAAGAATCGTAGCGCTTAAGGTTGTTTGGATATGGAATATTTCTAACTTCCTCCACGGCTTTCATTATCGCCTGTAGGTCCATGGAGACACTGAATAAGATCTGTAATTGCATCTTGAGGACACAATTAGGGCTATGCACGAGGAGGACTGTGGCCCACGGATTTCAATGAGCTTCGGCACACTTGTCGGGAGCCAATCTAAAGTTACTCCTGTAGATGAGTTTAGGTAACTACTTTTCTACGTGTAGTCAACGTATTGAGAACCGTCGTTGTAGTACACTTATAAGGTTTATAGTTTAAAACAGCATCCAGCCACAAGTATGGTTTCAATAGTTCGTTTCAAACAAACCATTACTGATCTCGGATTTATTACAAATCTATCTTCAGATGGCTATTACATATTTTATTTCTGGGATCTCGTTTTATTCCCTTTACCGTTTTTGTATTCTAAGGCAAAAAGTTATCGTTTCAAAATTCGGTAAAGCTTCTCTCTGTGTTAACTTCAAAATGTATAACACAAATAAACTACAAATTCGTCATAGACGCCACTTACGTTTTCTGCACGTTTCATGTTTTAATAATTTTAAAATAATTTCTTGTACGTTTCTGTGAACGTCAAAACAAAAACAAAAGTTTACTGATTTTTCAACGATATACGTTTAGGTTATCTGAGTGCATAAAACCAATAACGAATATGGACGAGACTCTAGTTGAAAAGAAGACTACATGTAAGAGCCGTCTGATGATGGCTTTGTAATAAATACGAAAGAGATAATGATTTTTTTTTAGAACAAGCACTTTTAAACCACAACTCTGGTAGCTGTTTTAATTTATTACAAACGTTATAACAAAAAGTTTTCGTTTGTAGAGCAATGGTCATGATGGAAAGGACCCTCGAAAATAAGGATATTTGCTTTAATTATTTCACGCCCTCAACCTGATAATTTCAGAGGAATCGAAGAATTAGCAATTTCGATCCATTGCACACTTATTTGAGGAAGGAAGTATATAGTTCATCGTATTCCACCTCTGTCCGCTTCTGTTCGTCTCTCCGTTGACACAATATATTTTTTTACCCTTTGTTAAAAGTAAGGAATCTGTAGCAACATTTCTATATTGTTACTTTAAATAAAATAAGCAATAGGTGTAGACGACTCCCTCGGAAAAAGAAAAAAAAAAAAAAAAAAAGACGAGAATAAATAGAAACTTGAAATTTGCGATGGAAGTGGGGTAAAATATGTGAGCCTGTGTTACCAAAATGGCAGCCATTGTGCAAGCATTATGGATGCTACTCCTAATTTTCAGTTCAAGTGTGGGTCAGGTGACATAACAGATAGATAAAGCATTACACGAAAAAAATATTTTCTTTTATTTGAGCGCTGCTTTATTCATTCTCGACTTATGTTGCATTTTGAACAGAAAAAGGCAAATGTTGTTGAAAATCTTGTCTGCTGGGTCTACAGCAAGATGTCTTTCAGCAAAAGCTGGTGATGGCAATCGAAGATAGCATCCCGGGCATTGGCGAGCGCGCAACACTAGACACAGCATTTGGGTCGCGTGAGGAACCAACACCGACTCAAAGGAAGGCCTCGGCACTTGTTCATGACGTCACGTCAGCCAGGCACAGCGAACGCCAGGTCTGTTGCAGGCATACTCATAATGGTGGTGTCTCCCTCTCTGACACAGGAAAATTGAAACTATTGGCGGTAGTTGACCAACACACATTGTTCTGAGAGATTTCTGCAATCAGTTAATTGTGCAATTCATTACACTTCTTAACAAAACGTGTACTCCTGAACTTAAATTTCCATCTGTTTTAAGGATTGACATGCAAAAACAACGTCATGCTTCTTTAACTTATTTGTAAATCTAAGGAAGTTACGTTTGTACTGGGTTGCTTTTACAAGAAACTGTGAACATATTGGTGCTCTTCTTTAGGTATCTTGATTGACTAAGGGGTGAGGAGCACTGAATGTTGATGAAATATCTTGCGATTGTAAACATTTGGGGAGGGGGTGGGGGACAGAAGAAGAGGCAAAAGAGAGATACTTGTTTTATCAAAGAAAATGTTTTTATATTATAAGGTTTCTCCTTTCAGTTGCAAGAGGGGAATATTTATCTTTTCTAATGTGCATATTTAAAAAAGTTTAAGCTCAGCAGTATTTTCGATGTATAAAGCTATTTTGTTTCCTGTTTAGAATTCCTTTCGTTGAAAACGACTGTAATGTAATGGGTGGCAACAGTTGGACATTTACACATGTAAATTAGTTCACATTTCCAGTGACGATGTCAAACGAAAATAAATAAATAAAAGAAACGAGTTAATTGTGCGGGGGTTGGGGTAAGTTTCGATAACAAAATGGATCAAGTAAATATGGTTACTTGAATGTAAAATTTCCGAAGCTTGCAATGGGGCAAAGCATCTTCTCATATTGATCTACGTTTGTTTCGACAGGATTCAGTAATACAGAACTATGATCTTCATTTGTAGCTTGATACTAAGAAAATCTTTCATCTAAATAAAACTGCAGAATCGAAAACAATACCACACATTTTGTCCAAAAATAAGAGAGGTATAGTGATGAGCACGACCACGCGTTTCTGCCTGCAGCAGACCTGGCGTTCACCGTGCCTAGCTGACGTGACGTCACCAACAAGCGCCGAGGCCTTCCTTTGAGTCGGTGTTGGTGGAACACGTCCTACCTGGCTACAGATATTTTGCGGTCTCAAGGACCCGCGTGACAATTTCTGTGAAATCCAAAAGCACAGCTATAAGTAGAAAAACGTTTTTTCACAGTCACTATTCGCCGCTTCCTTTAAGGTCAGGAGCGGAGAGTTGTTATACTGGAGGCGAAGCGAATCGCTGCAGTACGAGCGCCGGATCGCAGGAGACACGTAGGCAATGGAAGGCGGATAAGATCTCCGCGGAGGGAGCCGCTGGTGGGAGGGCTCATGCAAAGGTCGCTCCAAATGAACCTCTGGATTACGTAAGGCCGTCCCTCGCGCCACGCTGCGCTACTGCAGCGCGCAGCACGCGAGCCCAGGGTCTGCAGCTGAGCCGCCACTGCCGGCCACCGAAAGACTCATTTCGCTTGCGACATACTGACTCCCGTTTAGGCTCTGCACGACGGGTCAGTCGCCCCAGTCACAGATGTAAACAGACCATCTGGAACTAACCAAAGACTTTTAATGCAACCCGTAAGCGCCCTGCATAGGCACTAGGAACACAGATATTTTTAAAAATATAGCAGGTCCGTTATATCGATATTTAAAAAATATCACTACCGGCTCTCGATGCACCTAAAAACGTATCGATATATCAGCGGAATAAATGTCGACGTACCTGCCTAAAAATATCGGCTACAAATTGTCAACATACGCGGGTTTTTGAGAATTGATTTATTATTAGATGTTCTGTAAACCAATAAGCTGGCAGCCTGCCTAATCCCCCTAGAGTAATAGTTGAAAGGAAAACGGTGCACGTTTACGCTTGGAGATAACCATCTACATCTACGTCGGCATGGATATTCTGCACATCACATTCAAGTCCCTGGCAGAGCGTTCATCGAACCACCTTCACATTTCTTTAATATTCCAATCTCGTACAGCGCACGGAAAGAATGAACACCTATATCTTCCCGTACGAGCTCTGATCTCCCTTATTTTATCTTAGTGATCGTTCTTCCCCATGTAGGTCGTTGCCAACAAAGTATTTTCGCATTCGGAGGAGAAAGTTGGTGATTGGAATTTCGTGATAAGATTCCGTCGCAACGAAAAACGCCTTTCTTTTAATGATTTCCAGCCCAAATCCTGTATCATTTCGGTGACACTCTCTCCCTTATTTTGCGATAATACAAAACGTGCTGACTTTCTTTGAAGTTTTTCGATATACTCCGTCAGTCCTATCTGGTAAGGATTCCATACGGCGCAGCAGTATTCTAAAAGAGGACGTGGATGACCTCACAGTTTTCGTTATTTAGGGTCAACGGCCACTTTTCGCACCACTCAGATATCTTTTCTAAATCGTTTTGCAGTTTGTTTTGATCTTCTGATGACTTTATTACTCGGTAAACGACAGTGTCATCTGCAAAGAAACGAAGACGGCTGCTCAGATTGTCTTCAAAATCCTTTGTATAGATACGAAACAGCAAAGGGCCTATAACACTACCTTGGGGAACGCCAGAAATCACTTCTGTTTGACTCGATGACTTTCCGTCAATTACTGTGCCCTCTCTGACAGGAATTCACAAATCCAATCACATAACTGAGACGATATTCCATAAGCACACAATTTCACTGCGAGCCGCTTGTGTGGTACAGTGTCAAATCCATCCGGAAATCCAAAAATACGGAATCGAACTGAAATCCCTTGTCAATAGCACTCAACACTTCATGTGAATAAAGAGCTAGTTGTGTTTCACAAGTACGATGTTTTCTAAACCCATGTTGACTCTGTATCAATAGACTGTTTTCATCGAGGTAATTCATAGTGTTCGAACACAACATATGTTCCAAAATCCTGCTGCATACCGACGTTAACTATATGAGCCTGTAATTTAGTGGATTACTTCTGCTACCTTTCTTGAATATTGGTGTGACCTGTGCAACTTTCCAGTCTTTGGGTACGGATCTTTCGTCGAGCAAACGGTTGTATATGATTGTTAAGTATGGAGCTAATGCATCAGCATACTCCGAAAGGAACCTGTTTGGTATACAGTCTGAACCAGAAGACTTGCTTTTATTAAGTGATTGTTGTTTTTTTGATTCTATGGTGAATTTTATTTTGGATCTACTTTCTTTATATTACTGTGGAGTTGTTGGATGCGACTGGGTGTTTCATCTAGAAGGCCTATGATGTCATCTACATAATGATACCAATATATTATCCGGTATTGTTTGGCTCTTACTATGCATTAAAATATTTTATTTTCATTGTGATTGAGAAAATGTTGGCTAAGACTCCACTGACTAGAGACCCCATTGGAAGCCCGTCTTTTTGCGAGTAGAACTGATTTTCAAACGAGAAATAGTTTTTGCTCTGTGATCAGTTTCAGAATGCTAGCTGTTTCTTTTATGTGGTGTTTGGGAATTTCTGCCTGTTCTTCTAATTGTTGTTTGATGTTGACGGTTTCTGTGTAGGGATATTCTGTACATGGATGTGAAGTAAAATGATGTGATTATGCTGTTGTGGGTATGTTGACGTCTTTGATTATTTTATCAGCTATTCAGTGTTGTGTTTTCTTCTGTTATTTGTGTATATGTAATGTTTTTCTAATTATGTGTGCATTTTTATGGTTCAGTGATATATGTGTGAACTTCTGAAATTGACAAAGGGGCGTATGCCCTCCTTGTGAAGCGTCAGTAGGCTGTTCAGTGTGGGTACTTGGAAATTCTTTTGTGTCAGCCATTTCGCTTTCTGGTTTGTGAGTATGTGTGAGTTATTTTCAGAAGTGGTAGTGTATTTTTCTGGTATCTTTGTGTTGGGTAGCTGGTTATCTCTGTTATGTTGTTGTCTTCCAGGAATTTTAATGTTTTCTCCGTGTATTCATCCTATTTTGTTATTATCATGGTGCTGCCCTTGTCTGATCTCATAATGTGTGCCTCATTGTTTTTATGTTTGTTCTTTATTTTTTCTGGAGGTTTTTCCTTCTTCATTTTTTGTTTCTGCAATACTCAAAATGACACTCTGAACATAGAATGTTACGGTTATTACTTAGTAGGCTCTCCTTCTCCCTTTATAATCTCTCGCATTATCCTTGGCATGGACTCTACCGGAGATTCCGCCGTTTGTGGTATAATTTGATACTGTTTCTATAGCTCAGGGTTCTTACATCATTTCTGTTGCATATCTGACGATTCCTTGCATTTTTGTTGAGTAAATAACACAATTTCTCTATTGGACTCATATCAGGTGTGGCGGAAAATCCGTTTCCAGCGGGAAACGCTATATAACAGCCACAGCTTTGCATCTAGAGATGTAAGTTTTGGATCACGTATTCCACAGAAAGACCCATATTATTCACACTTCTGGACAGATGTTTTAGGATGTTTAAGTAAAACCTAAGATCCATAATTCCATCAATAAAACAAAAATCCTCTACAGCATTTGCATTTGCAGCCCCAGAGAAGTACTTAACCTCCTCCATGTTTAATTGTGCCTGTTATATTTCTCTCTTCAACTTCACAATTCTTTTTTCTTCGCAGTGTTACTCATCCATTTGACTTTAAACAACTCAAATTGACTCTCATCAGTAAATACAACTTTCTTCCAGAAATCATACCCAAAGGATTTATGTTCTCTTGCAAATGCAGTTCGCTTCCTTGTGTTGATTTTATTGATGTATTGGTTTCCTACGGGCTTTTCGGTGTTCATATCCAACTTCATAAAGCACATTTCTTACAGTTTATTCCGCAAAAGACTTTCCTGTTTGTATCTGAACCGCAACAGCAAGTTTTGGAGCTCTTCCTTTGGATTTTTCTTGCCTTCTCTAAGCAGTTGTCGCTTTTCCACCTGGGATAGATCAGCAGGACGTGCGCTTCGTAGGTCTGCCATTGGTTTCTCGAATTTCTCGAAAAGATTTGTCTTTTAGAAACTATTCGAGACGGATTTCTCTGTCACATTTTGGAGTTTCACCACGTTTCCGGCCCAACTTAATTCACTATCGCTCGAAGGATTTGAAAACAGAGCGGGAACTATCAGCTATATTGGCTGAACACAGCTGCACACGGAAAGGCAAAGGGGTTTGCGTTTACTAGACGAATACTAGTCTGACATCAACTGGGGCATGATTTGAAATAACGTGGATCTATACAGAGATTAAGCAACATTTGAACCCCAATAGCGTTTTATTTTAAATGTATGAGTTAACCGATGTGGGGAAATACTTATTGTCCGTTTCTTAACTATAGCATTATAATTGTGCTTGGTGGGACGAATACTTCCTGGAGTCATTTTATAATGCTTTTAAAGCTGTGTGTTTTAAATATGAATCTCGTTTATGACATAGTGTGTATTTTATTGGAATTACTCTTTTCACTTTTTATCGAGTATTCTATAACGAAATTTTGGATCACCGTCTGATACATATGGATGAGAGACATCGCATCTACATCTACATCTACATTCATACTCCGCAAGGCACCCAACGGTGTGTGGCGGAGGGCACTCTACGCGCCACTGTCATCACCTCCCCCTTCAGTTCCAGTCGCGTATGGTTCGCGGGAAGAACGACTGTCTGAAAGCCTCCGTGCGCGCTCGAATCTCTCTAATTTTACATTCGTGATCTCCACGAGAGGTATAAGTAGGGGGAAGCAGTATATTCGATACCTCATCCAGAAACGCACCCTCTCGAAACCTGGCGAGCGCCTCTCTTGCAGAGTCTGCCACTTGAGTTTGCTAAACATCTCCCTAACGCTATCACGGTTACCAAATAACCATGTGACGAAACGCGCCGCTCTTCTTTGGATCTTCTCTGTCTCCTCCGTCAACCCGATCTGGCACGTATCCCACACTGATGAGCAATACTCAAGTATAGGTCGAACGAGTGTTTTGTAAGCCACCTCCTTTGTTGATGGACTACATTTTCTAAGGACTCTCCCAATGAATCTCAACCTGGTACCAGCCTTACCAACAATTAATTTTATATGATCATTCCATTTCAAATCATTCCGCACGAATAATCCCAGATATTTAACAGAAGTAACTGCTACCAGTGTTTGTTCCGCTATCATATAATCATACAATAAAGGATCCTTCTTTCTATGTATTCGCAATACATTACATTTGTCTATGTTAAGGGTCAGTTGCCACTCCCTACACCAAGTGCCTATCCGCGGCAGATCTCCCTGCATTTCGCTACAATTTTCTAATGCTGCAACTTGTCTGTATACTACAGCGTCATCCGCGAAAAGCCGCATGGAACTTCCGACACTATCTACTAGGTCATTTATATATACTGTGAAAAGCAATGGTCCCATAACACTCCCCTGTGGCACGCCTGTAGACGTCTCTCCATTGATAACAACATGCTGTGTTCTGTTTGCTAAAAACTCTTCAATCCAGCCACACAACTGGTCTGATATTCCGTAGGCTCTTACTTTGTTTATCAGGCGACAGTGCGGAACTGTATCGAACGCCTTCCGGAAGTCTAGGAAAATAGCATCTACCTGGGAGCCTGTATCTAATAATTTCTGGGTCTCATGAACAAATAAAGCGAGTTGGGTCTCACACGATCGCTGTTTCCGGAATCCATGTTGATTCCTACAGAGTAGATTCTGGGTTTCCAAAAACGACATGATACTCGAGCAAAAAAAAATGTTCTAAAATTTTACAACAGATCGACGTCAGAGATATAGGTCTATAGTTTTGCGCATCTGCTCGACGACCCTTCTTGAAGACTGAGACTACCTATGCTCTTTTCCAATCATTTGGAACCTTCCGTTCCTCTAGAGACTTGCGGTGCACGTCTGTTAGAAGGGGGGCAAGTTCTTTCGCGTACTCTGTGTAGAATCGAATTGGTATCCCTTCAGGTCCAGTGGACTTTCCTCTGTTGAGTGATTTCAGTTGCTTTTCTATTCCTTGGACACTTCTTTCGATGTCAGCCATTTCTTCATTTGTGCGAGGATTTAGAGAAGGAACTGCAGTGCGGTCTTCCTCTGTGAAACAGCTTTGGAAAAAGGTGTTTAGTATTTCAGCTTTACGCGTGTCATCCTCTGTTTCAAAGCCATCATCATCCCGGAGTGTCTGGATATGCTGTTTCGAGCCACTTACTGATTTAACATAAGACCAGAACTTCCGAGGATTTTCTGTCAAGTCGGTACATAGAATTTTACTTTCGAATTCACTGAACGCTTCACGCATAGCCCTCCTTACGCTAACTTTGACATCGTTTAGGTTCTGTTTGTCTGAGAGGTTTTGGCTGCGTTTAAACTTGGAGTGAAGCTCTGTTTGCTTCCGCCGTAGTTTCCTAACTTTGTTGTTGAACCACGGTGGGTTTTTCCTGTCCCTCACAGTTTTACTCGGCAAGTACCTGCCTAAAACGCATTTTACAATTGCCTTAAAATTTTCCATAAACACTCAACATTGTCAGTGTCGGAACAGAAATTTTCGTTTTGATCTGTTAGGTAGTCTGAAATCTGCCTTCTATTACTCTTGCTAAACAGATAAACATTTGTGAAAAGATTCAGTTTGTTTGCCTTAGCGACACCACAAAATTTTAGTGCATTTGAAAATTTGCCAAATTTCTTTGTTTCTGTATTCTGCAAGACACAGCACTCTATTTTGTATGCCGATGAGAAAAACAGAAAGATTTCCACCAGAATGATTTCAGCAATGCTTGATGAGGATGAGCACATTTTTGCGGATACTTGTAAACTGCTCTCCAATATTCTATCCATCTCTTCCACTACAGCGTCTATGGGGCGAAGCTTTCCCTGCTTGAAGCGTATAAAAAGTTACCTGAGGAAAGCGGTTTCAGAAGAGTGCGAATATTTCAATGCAGATAGAACTTCGAACGCAGTTGGTAAAAACACAGCCATTCTATGATGACATCATCGAGACGTTTGCAACCTTAAAGGACCGAAGGATTAATTGGGTGTACAATCAATAGAGAGGGTAACTGTTAAGATAAGCTTCGTAAATACAGGTATATTTTTGTTTCCTACTAGCTCTTCACCTGACTTCCCACCCACGAGTCGCCACAGCGTGAATGAATTTCTTCCTGAATTAACTATTTCTCTACTCACAGCATTCTCTCGACTTTCTTTGACCAACTACAAAATTAAAAAGGAAACCCAACACACAAAAGCAAAAATCTTCTCACCAACTTATAAAATCACAGAACACATACATAAGCACACATGAACGAGAAACACCCACAAAAAAAAAAAAACAAGTGGTTCACTCTCATCTACAACAACAAATCAGCTCACAGAACAGGCAACATATGTTTAAAAAAACCATGGTCAAAGATAGCCTACAGGACAGACAACTAAACACAGAGAAAACTAAGGACAACCAACACAAGCACAGACAAATACAACACATTTGGCATTTACCAGCTAACATGTCAGGACTGAAAATGATTTTGTATAGGTCAGACTAGCACAAACCTTGATACTACAGACACAGAACATAAAAGAGGCTTAAAATGTAACAGCTGTCATTCCACATTTGCTGACTACCTTATGGACAAGAAACATAACCAAAGAGACATCTAAACTGACTTGAAAGTTCTCAAATGAAGCAACAGGCCTCCACAAAAACTAATAATCGAAGAAAACTGTCAAATACAAGAAGCCATATTTGAGGGAAAACAAAAAGTAAATAAATACTCAGCTCTCTGCAGTGAAACTCTGTTCTCTCAAAGAATTATTAGATAACACCAACCTATATAGCCCCACCTGTGCGTGTGTGCATGCACACACACACACACACACACACACACACACACACACACACACACACACACACACACACACAATCATCATCATTTTCTTGAACCTTTGTCCCACATCAACGTGAGATCGGCCCTGTTACTATGGATTTGGCAATGTTAGTGTCAGAGGGTGGTCAGATGACCTTCCTGTCGCTACCCCATACCCCCCCCCCCCCCTCGAGGATGGAAGTAGTGTACCAGCTGTGTGGATCTAGTGTAAGCCAGGAAATAGTGTGAACGTTTTCAAATGTCTGCGATTCGTAAACTGAGATCGGACATGGGGACCAGCCCAGTATTCACGTAGCAGGATGTGGAAAACCATCTAATACTACATCCAGGTTGTCCGGCACACCGGCCCTCCTTGGTAATCTGCTGGGCAGATTCGATCCGGGGCCGGTGTGCCTACCCGAGTCCAGGAAGCAGTGCATTAGTGCTCTTGGCTAGCCTGGTGGGTCACACATACACAGACACACAAATAATAAAAATAAAAATAAAAAAGTAATAAAATAAAATAACAATAATAATGAAAAATCCTCAAACGTTTTCTCTTTCTCTCTCTGTCTGTATTTTCACACACACACACAAAATGCACAAACCCCTCTGAAAGATTCAGAACAACCACCAGGAATACCTTCAACTGTTCCACTGTCAGCCATATTGTTTTTACAGCTGGTAAACAGTGAAACAATGACAGTGACAGCTCAATATATAGAACGCCACAGTGAAGAAGATGAGGAAAACAGAAAACGTAAGTGAAACATAATGTAAATACACACACACACACACACACACACACACAACCTTCCACATAGAATTAATTAATTGCAGGCATAGCCATAATGGGTTCCAGATCGCAATTTATTGCTTAAATAATTTACCTATATTAAGTTGTATATGGTTGCAGATGACAAAATGTGAAAGAAACCAGTCACTGTAAAAACATAACACATCAGGACAATGTAGTAAAACGGCATGAATTCATAATTTTAGGTGTTTCTTCGAAAATCTGTAATTACGAATTAAAAACTAATATTTACATGTGTACAAACAGTAAAGGAAATTCTTTAGCAGCCATAAAATAACAGCACACTGATGCTGCTGCAGCTCCAGTGAAACATGATTGGGGAAAAAACAAAATTGTCTTTTGCTAAAGGCGGACACCACCCA
This sequence comes from Schistocerca gregaria, assembly GCF_023897955.1. Lineage (NCBI taxonomy): Eukaryota > Metazoa > Arthropoda > Insecta > Orthoptera > Acrididae > Schistocerca > Schistocerca gregaria. The sequence continues at coordinate 435,819,386 of NC_064921.1, forward strand.
AAAACACATGTAAACCATGTATAATACACTCCTGGAAATTGAAATAAGAACACCGTGAATTCATTGTCCCAGGAAGGGGAAACTTTATTGACACATTCCTGGGGTCAGATATATCACATGATCACACTGACAGAACCACAGGCACATAGACACAGGCAACAGAGCATGCACAATGTCGGCACTAGTACAGTGTATATCCACCTTTCGCAGCAATGCAGGCTGCTATTCTCCTATGGAGACGATCGTAGAGATGCTGGATGTAGTCCTGTGGAACGGCTTGCCATGCCATTTCCACCTGGCGCCTCAGTTGGACCAGCGTTCGTGCTGGACGTGCAGACCGCGTGAGACGACGCTTCATCCAGTCCCAAACATGCTCAATGGGGGACAGATCCGGAGATCTTGCTGGCCAGGGTAGTTGACTTACACCTTCTAGAGCACGTTGGGCGGCACGGGATATATGCGGACGTGCATTGTCCTGTTGGAACAGCAAGTTCCCTTGCCGGTCTAGGAATGGTAGAACGATGGGTTCGATGACGGTTTGGATGTACCGTGCACTATTCAGTGTCCCCTCGACGATCACCAGAGGTGTACGGCCAGTGTAGGAGATCGCTCCCCACACCATGATGCCGGGTGTTGGCCCTGTGTGCCTCGGTCGTATGCAGTCCCGATTGTGGCGCTCACCTGTAAGGCGCCAAACACGCATACGACCATCATTGGCACCAAGGCAGAAGCGACTCTCATCGCTGAAGACGACACGTCTCCATTCGTCCCTCCATTCACGCCTGTCGCGACAGCACTGGAGGCGGGCTGCACGATGTTGGGGCGTGAGCGGAAGACGGCCTAACGGTATGCGGGACCGTAGCCCAGCTTAATGGAGACGGTTGCGAATGGTCCTCGCCGATACCCCAGGAGCAACAGTGTCCCTAATTTGCTGGGAAGTGGCGGTGCGGTCCCCTACGGCACTGCGTAGGATCCTACGGTCTTGGCGTGCATCCGTGCGTCGCTGCGGTCCGGTCCCAGGTCGACGGGCACGTGCACCTTCCGCCGACCACTGGCGACAACATCGATGTACTGTGGAGACCTCACGCCCCACGTGTTGAGCAATTCGGCGGTACGTCCACCCGGCCTCCCGCATGCCCACTATATGCCCTCGCTCAAAGTCCGTCAACTGCACATATGGTTCACGTCCACGCTGTCGCGGCATGCTACCAGTGTTAAAGACTGCGATGGAGCTCCGTATGCCACGGCAAACTGGCTGACACTGACGGCGGCGGTGCACAAACGCTGCGCAGCTAGCGCCATTCGACGGCCAACACCGCGGTTCCTGGTGTGTCTGCTGTGCCGTGCGTGTGATCATTGCTTGTACAGCCCTTCACACAGGTTAATTTTTTTGTGCTAAATGTTTTCTCATAACTTTAATACGTAATAACGATTTTACATCAAGGGAATGAAGCAACCCACTGAAGATAGCACAAAAAGTGCTGAAACATATCTGGTTAAAACAAGTCTCCAAAGGTATCTTCCATAAGGCGGAATTCCTCATCCAATGCTTTTAAATATCTCGAGACTACAATAAGTAACCTTTCCCATTTCATTTGAACTGCAAATGTAGCCTATCATGCAAGTCCTTGTCGAATGAATTAAGAATAAATTTATTTCACGACTTCTGCATAGAAAATGAAACTACGCAAGCCACATTTCTAATGAGTTTAATGAAAAGGGTGCTAGTCTCAAGGCGGTACAGTGATAAATATGTCGGACCTGAGAACAGCCGTTGTTAATCAAGTGTAGTGTATACGGTTCCTTTTGGAAAAGGTAGTCATTCCAGAGCTGCCGTAAAACATTCAAGGACGTATTTTGTGTTTCAAAGAGGATTGCCACATTAACCAGTAAACTGAAGATCAGTCAAGTGTCGTACCATGATAACAGAGATGGTGCATACAACTGCAGATATATTGAAGACGATATTCTGCTGATAAAGCAACATATACTGTCAGTTCCAAGAGAAGAGACTCATTATAGTAGACGGAAGTCTTCTAAAGAATACCTCAGCTGTGCTCTTAATATTAGTCACTTACACAAAACATTTTAAGTCAAATATCCAGAGACCAAAGTTAATGAAATGCAAGTAGAAGGATATTTCGTAAACACTTTTCTAACCTATTATTTCGAAGACCCAGGTCAGGTACGTGTAAGACTTGTGACTCGTTACACTCACCAGAGGACATAACAACTGAGAAAACACTAGGAAGGCATAGAGTAAAATGACAGACATGAAGAATGAAACGGCGTCTTCAACTATGCTTGGAAGTAACAAGTGAACATTAGCAATCGATCTGCAACAAGTATTGATTGTTGCTTGTTCCAACTCTTACACACTCGGATATGTTCTACTAACGAGCCTTCGTGACAGCTCCTGTGTTCATACTCATGACAACAGTAAGGCAATAATGTGTTTGTGGCGTGAGGATGAAGGGCCTTGTGGAGCTAACAAAGTAGTTTCATGTGTGTTCCATGTCCTGAATTGCACTAAAAATAGGGTCAATACAACTGGTAACAATAGGAAACGTGTGATTGGGAGAGACAACTGCCGTGGACAAAGAAAAACATGTATTCATATATACTACTATGTGCATGTTCGTCGTGGCTTGCGGCTTATTTGACTTCATTGTGCATAAGTATCTGGTTTCAAGCCACAGTTTCCTACCATGTGACAGAAATTTTGCCTTAACAGAAAATCGCAAGAAAGTAGTTAAGTGTTACGTACCTGATGATTTACAAAAAGTAATTACTTCAGCACGCCCTTCTTTATCATTCGATACACTCAAAATGGAAGAAAAGAACTTTGACTCCCAGGCTGCTGCTGATAAAGTCATCAACAAAAAAATCCTACACATCAGTTTTGCTGCACAAATTTAAATCACCTGTCATGGAACAGTGTACATCAAAACGACATTCAGTGACAATGAACAGTGGGAAAGTGTAAACATCCTAAAGGAAGGCAAAACTGTTGACGATTTCATTCATACCATTATTACACAACTTTTAGTATTGCCACATACTCCATGACTGTCTGCTGGGAAGAATTACCAACGGCAGATTTTTACTGATTTGTGTAATTATACTGCAAGCTGATGATATTTGTTGCACACTGCTTCCATCTCTTGTATTTACGTACGTTTTGTCAACCATTAGAGCTTGATATCTCTGTTCGTCTTAGTCCATTTAGTCTGAATCAGGTTGCGTGTAAGATATCTTTTGCTCTCAGGTTTTTAATTTTCTTTTTCTGGACAATTCATTACAATTTTCTCTGGACTTGTAGTATAGTTTATATTTCCTGTATGTGTTTTAAATCCATGAACACAGTAATATGTATGTGCTAATTTCGTATGTTATACAATACTGTTCCTTTGTTGTATCTCAAAACATTACTTTAGTCCTTAAGACGTTTAGAATGTTGCATCTTCAATTTTATTTGATCTGTTATAACCACATTCGTCTCATGGACGGTAACAACGTTGCACCCGCACACGCTCACGTGCACACGCACACAAACACAAACAGTGTTATGTATCTTACAATAAATCAGGAATCATTCAAAGTTAAATAAATGAATGGGAAAGTTATTCCCTAAAATGATTATGTAAAATATAGTGAATCAAATTACTGGAAAAGCAATTAAATTGTTTAATTGAGGTAGGTACTTAATCAATGATTCAGATTCGAGTTACGTTTAATGAAAAGTAGAACCACTGCCACAAACTGTACGATATGTCTTGTGAAATATCGAGGTTATAGGCCATGTATGTCACACTTCCTGAACAGTATTGTTGATTAGCACTCTATCGTATCAATGCGACTGAAAACATCTCTCTCTCTCTTATCATTAACAAATCTGAATTAAAATTCCTTCGTCGTTCTAAATGTACCGAAACAGGATACAGATCAACAAAGATATTAAAAGTGGAAGCTGAATAATACTACTATGAAGAATAGTGAGAGGATGAAACATAATTTAGTAGCAATAACAAGTGGTAAACAAGCTGATACTTCAGTATTCGATGCAGAGAACGAATGTGGCACATTAGCACCAGAATAAGTTTTTAAGTCTCTCAGGGGAGGAAAAGACATAAACTGAGGAGAACAAAAGTCATTGAATGGCGCTATGCACATATACAGATGGCACTAGTATCGCCTACACACGGTATACAAGGGCAGTGTGTAGGTGGAACTGTCATTTTTACAGGTGATTCATGGGACATTCAGTTTTGGAAATACTTAGGGAATCCAGTAGCCGAAGATCCACAGTGTCGGGAGTATGCAGAGCATACCAGATATCAGGCATTACCTCACACAACGGCCAACGCGTGCCCAACGGCCTTCACTTAACGATCGAGAACAGTGACATCAGACAGGCAACGTTGTGTGAAATAACAGCAGGTACCAATCTGGGACCTACGACAAAACTATCCGTTAGGACACTGCAGCGAAATTTGGCGTTAATGGGCTGCGTCACCAAACTAGCGACGCGACTGCCTTTGCGAACAACACTACATTGCCTGCAGCGCCTCTCCTGGGCTCGTGACCATATCGGCTGGACCATATACTACTGGAAAACCGTGGCCTGGTGAGACGAGCCCCGATGTCACTTGAGTAAGAGCTCGACTGGGGCGCAAACCGCACAAAGCCGTAGACCCAGTTTGTCAACAAGGCACTGTGCAAGCTGATTGTAGCTCCATGGTGTGGGGCGTGTTTACGTGAAATGGACTACGTCCCCTGGGTCCATCTAAAGGAGCCATTGACTGGAAATGTTTATGTTCGGCTACATGGAGACCATTTGCAGCGGACTTCATGTTCTCGAATAAGGATGAAATTTTAATGGATGACTCTGCTCCATGTCACATGTCACATGTTAGCGACTGGTTTGAAGAACATTCTGGACTATTCGGCGAATGATGTGGCCACCCTCGTCATCTAACGTAATCGAGTGGTCCGTTCGTACAAAACATTCTGTGACGGTAACACTTTCTGGATTACGGACGGCTATAGAGTCAGCATGGCTCAGAGGAATTGCAACGACTCGTGGAGTTGGTGACACGTTGAGTTGCTTCACTACGTCGGGGTCAAAGGTGGTCTGACATGACATTAGGAGGTATCCGAAGGCTTTTGTCACCTCAGTGTAATGCAATTTTTTCGCCAGAGTGTTACATTTTTTGGTTATGATTCAATAATGTAATCTTGCCAAAATATATTCAGAATACCGACTGTTTTACGTAGTACTCTATAAAACTTCCGTCGATTAATGTAGCAAAGATATGTACCGCGCTGAAAAGTTGAAAAATTATGTTGGTACATGCACAGGTCATGGGTGAGATAATTTATAACATTTCATGGCGTTCTCCGGTTTGTTGTGCTTCTCGTAGTTGTTCCAGTTAATATAAGTGTTCCGGCGTAACGATAAGCGACGGCACGAAGATGAACGCAAGGGAGAATAAGGCTGTGAGACGACGTCTGCCAACAGCCCGCTGACAAGGACCGCAGTACGACAGGAGCGCCCTCTAGTCGAAGAGAATATAAGCGCCGCCCCTGCCAGCCTCGGCCTTAGAGTACTACACCGGCACTCACAGGCCAGCACAGTTGCAGACCCGGCATTACGATAGCAGTGACGTGTGATCCATATCAATTACTTACATGGACGTTGTTTATAGCGAAGAATATTAATAATTTGCATGTCGCCTATCGCTTGCGATACCTTCTTATAAATTCAAAGTTAAGTATTGATAATCTTCTTTATTTATAATAAAACTATTAATGTGATTTGCTTGAATTGTAGTATAGCATTCCAAGTACGCAGAATCGTTTAGGCACCCCATAAGAGACGAGTGGGCAGGACTCCACAATAAAAGCTCACAAGAGACAGGAGCTTACGGCAGTTTCATTCCATTTCTCTAATTACATGAAGTTTGCCTGCCTCTTAGATTCTTTATTTGCATCTAATATCTTATAAAGAGAGATAGAGCGTTATTTGGGTCACGAAATTCATCATTGTAAACAGATCTGAAACAGGTGCTACAAGTAATGACTTGATGTTTGACAGTGTTTGCACCTTTTACGACTGTGGAAAACGTTCTGCTATATAGATCGCAGCACGGTGCGCTCATGATTAATATTTTGAAGCTTCTTGTTAATTTCTAACGTACGTCTTAAACATTTTCATATTCAACTGAAAATGGTGCAGTTAAATATGTTTACCGCCAATGTCGACGTAACTGTCCATTGAAATATGCGCTTTGATGTCGGAGTTTGTTGTTTATATACGGCTTCGTACCCATTTACCGTGTGAAGAATTTCAAAACTATCCTAACATAGCGGAGATGCACAGACATGCGCAGAGTTGACAAACACGTCACCTACAACAGAACAGTATGTGCGAACTCAGAAAATTTAGTATTATCACATTGTCATTTGATAGTAGAGACGTCCAATCATGAATCAAGATTTCAACGCTTTGTCATATTGTTTAGTGCCAGAACTTACGTCTCAGTTGGCAAATTTTCTATTCAGGTAGCTGATCGCATCAGACGCTGTAGGTAGTTCAAGGAGGATGCGGTCAGATTATATTCGTTCGTTTGCACAATACCGGTAAACTGAGAAAGTAGACGTGAATTTCCAACATGCTGGTTTAACAGCAACTTGTGTTAGCCAGTTCGATATAGGAATAACGAAAGTTGCAAGACTCACTTGTTATTTAACTTATGACTTTCAAAACATCCACTCTGATAAAACAGTGTTTTCCGAAACAGCGTACAAACATGTCAAGAGGTTTAACCAGGGACAACGACAGAATAATCATATATTTGTTCTCTCACTGTTCATAGCTGAACGTCACTTCATTGTGTGTATATGTATGTGTTTGTTCTGTCACTGTTCGTGATTAAACTTGACATTGTTACGTATACGTAACACCTTGACATGGTTTCAAAAAATGGCTCTGAGCACTATGTGACTTAACATCTACGGTCATCGGTCCCCTAGAACTTAGAACTACTTAAACCTAACTAACCTAAGGACATCACACAACACTCAGACATCAGGAGGCAGAGAAAATCCCTGACCCCGCCGGGAATCGAACCCTGGAACCCAGGCGTGGGAAGCGAGAACGCTACCGCACGACCATGAGATGCGGGCTGACATGGTTTATATGCTATTTCGGATAATACTGTTTTCTCTGCCTGGACCATTTGAAAATGAGTTCAGGTACCCAGAAACTAGTCATAAATTAAAATAAAAAGTGAGTCCTTCAACTTTAGCTATTTCTATATCAGATTGAGAAAGTAGAGAAATACATCTTTAGATGACAATACTTGTTTGATGGACGATCAAAGAGGGCTCAATATTTAGGTCTTCAGTTGTTGTTATGGTCTTCAGTCCTGAGACTGGTTTGATGCAGCTCTCCATGCTACTCTACCCTGTGCAAGCTTCTTCATCTCCCAGTACCTACTGCAACCTACATCCTTCTGAATCTGTTTAGTGTACTCATCTCTTGGTCTCCCTCTACGATTTTTACCCTCCACGCTGCCCTCCAATACTAAACTGGTGATCCCTTGATGCCTCAGAAAATGTCCTACCAACCGATCCCTTCCTCTAGTCAAGTTGTTCCACAAACTTCACTTCTCCCCAATCCTATTCAATACCTCCTCATTTGTTACATGATCTACCCATCTAACCTTCAGCATTCTTCTGCAGCACCACATTTCGAAAGCTTCTATTCTGTTTTTGTCCAAACTAGTTATCGTCCATGTTTCACTTCCATACATGGCTACGCTCCATACAAATACTTTCAGAAACGACATCCTGACACTTAAATCAATACTCGATGTTAACAAATTTCTCTTTTTCAAAAACGCTTTTCTTGCCATCGCCAGTCTACCTTTTATATCCTCTCTACTTCCACCATCGTCAGTTATTTTGCTCCCCAAATAGCAAATCTCCTTTACTACTTCAAGTGTCTAATTCCCTCAGCATCACTCGACTTAATTCGACTATATTCCATTATCCTCGTTTTGCTTTTGTTGATGTTCATCTTATACCCTCCTTTCATGACACTGTCCATTCCGTTCAACTGCTCTTCCAAGTCCTTTGCTGTCTCTGACAGAATTACAATATCATCGGCTAACCTCAAAGTTTTTATTTCTTCTCCATGGATTTTAACACCTACTCCGAATTTTTCTTTTGTTCCCTTCACTGCTTGCTCAATATACAGATTGAATAACATCGGGGAGAGACTACAACCCTGTCTCACTCCCTTCCCAACCACTGCTTACCTTCCGTGCCCCTCGACTCTTATAACTGCCATCTGGTTTCTGTACAAATTGTAAATAGCCTTTCGCTCCCTGTATTTTCCCCATTGTACCTTCAGAACTTGAAAGAGAGTACTCCAGGCAACATTGTCAAAAGGTTTCTCTAAGTCTACAAATGCTAGAAACGTAAGTTAGCCGTTCCTTAATCTAGCCTCTAAGATAAGTCGTAGGTTCAGTTTTGCCTCACATGTTCCAATGTTTCTACGGAATCCAAACTGATCTTCCCCGGGGTCAGCTTCTACCAGTTTTTCTATTTGTCTGTAGAGAATTCGCGTTAGTATTTTGCATCCGTGACTTCTTAAACTGATTGTTCGGTAATTTTTACACTGTCAGCACCTGCTTTCTTTGGGATCGGAATTATTACATTCTTCTTGAAGTCTGAGGGTATTTCGTCTGTCTCATACATCTTGTTCACCAAATGACAGAGTTTTGTCAGGACTGGCTCTCCCAAGGCCGTCAGTAGTCCTAATGGAATGTTGTCTACTCTCGGGGCCTTGTTTCGACTCAGGTCTTTCAGTGCTTTGTCAAACTATTTACGCAGTATCGTATCTCCCATTTCATCTACATCTACATCCTCTTCCATTTCCATAATATTGTCCTCAAGTACATTGCCCTTGTATAGGCCCTCTACATACTCCCTCCACATTTCTGCTTTCCCTTCTTTGATTAGAACTGGGTTTCCATCTGAGCTCTTGATATTCATAGAAGTGGTTCTCTTTTCTCCAAAGGTCTTTTTAGTTTTCCTGTAGGCAGTATCTATCTTACCCCTAGTGAGAGAAGCCTCTACATCCTTAGATTTGTCCTCTAGCCATCCCTGCTTAGACATTTTGCACTTCCTGTCGATCTCGTTTTTGAGACGTTTGTATTCCTTTTTGCCTGCTTCATGTACTACATTTTTATATTTTCTCCTTTCATCAATTAAATTCAGTATTTCTTCTGTTACCCAACGATTTCTACTAGCCCTCGTCTTTTTACCTCCTAGGTCCTCTGCTTCCTTCACAACGTCATCCCTCAAAGCTTCTTCTACTGTATTTCTTTCTCCCATTCCTGTCAATTGTTCCCTTATGCTCTCCCTGACACTCTGTACAACCTCTGGTTCTTTCAGTTTATCCAGGTCACATCTTCTTAAATTCCCACCTTTTTGCAGTTTCTTCAGTTTTAGTCTACAGTCCATAATCAAAAGATTGTGATCAGAGTCCACATCTGTCCCTGGAAATGTCTTACAATTTAAAACCTGGTTCCTAAATCTCTGTCTTAGCAATATGTAATCTATCTGAAACCTGTCAGTATCTTCAGGCTTCTTCCATATATACATCCTTCTTTTATGATTCCTGAACCAAGTGTTAGCTATGATTAAGTTGTGCTCTGAGCAAAATTCTAAGAGGTGGCTTCCTCTTTCATTTCTTAGCCCCAATGCTTATTCACCTAATACGTTTCCTTCTCCCCCTTTTCCTACATCTTTAGATGACAATACTTGTTTGATGGAGTGATGGACGATCAAAGAGGGCTCAATATTTAAGTCTTCAGTATCTTTGCAAAATTACGATCGTAGGAGAAAAGTCAACAAATTCGTAGAAACATGGAGTAAATTAAATATAAGATGCCGTCGGAGCTATGTGCGAGTAAAGTTAAGAGTTTTGTGATCGAAGGAGTATAAGATTTGTGGTTGTCTTTTATTTAGGAAGTAGTACTGCCGAAATCTTTAGTGTGTGTTGGGTGTGGGGGCTGCGCAAGGTCGACGAGAAAGTAGTAACACGTCTATTGCGTTACACAGCTTCAGTCATAACAATTCCGTAGTAAGGGAGAATAATAATGCAAAAAGTGTCCACTGAAAAGTCTGTAAAACAAGTATTTTTGCCGCTCTTCTGCTAGAGGAGACTCTCCCTGCCACAGCATGGGCCGTTGCGTTTTATGAAAAAGACTCTTTTGTCTGCGCACAAAAGACACATTTCCCGCTTAAAGGAGGTGTATCTACAGAGGACCTGTGCACACAAATCCGACGAGAGCGCTCTGAGAGATAAGCCATCGCCTTTTGAAAGCAGGTTATTAAATTCTGAGTAATGCTGTCTTAATAAAAAAAGTCTTCTTTAGTAAAAGCTCTTTTCATCTAGTGATACGATGAAGATGGTCCGTACAGCAGTAATGCATTTTGTTCCGTTATCTTCTCCTGCTCGACGTCTCTTGAGTGATACACGTTTTTCTTTACAGAGTAGACTTTAATAGTCACCTCTTGTTCCACTCGAAAATTAAGTAGTACTGTAAGATGTATTTAGTATGATTTTCTGCTGAATAGATCGCTGAAGATGACGAAGCTGTGAGGATGTATCCCTATATTGTACTGAACAACGCGTATGAGTTCGTAGTGTTTAGCTAAACATTCGAAGGATGTAAAGAAAGGACGCAGAAAAATGATGGAAAACGAATTTCCACTGACACCTCTGTTACTATGAGAGCTCTTGCGCTTGAATGCCTGGAGGAAAAAGTCAAGTGGAAAGTGTTACGTCCTTCATAATCGGCAGAAGAAGTGACATAGACAAGATACTACTCCGCCATCTTGGAATCAAAACACTCAGAATACTTATATAGAGGCTTGAAAAGGATATGCGACTCAGTATAATGCTTGGATTCTGCTAGGAAACCAAATACCTCTGCTGCCTATTAAATAATGACTATCCTACCGTGAAATAAAGAAGCTCTTATCTGCTGGTACAAAAAGCAAAGTCGTTTCTCCTTAACATATTAACTTAAATAAGTGTAGCTTTTACTGCGACTAAGTTCGTTGTCTTCAAAGAATAACAAGGAAGTAATTATAACGAAGCACACATGGAGATGAATAAAGATTTCCAGATATTCCAGCTGAATTCCAATGCACACTAATATTGCAAATGCGAAAGTAACTTGTCTGCTACGCTTTCAAGAATAAACTGGTAAACCGATGTTTGTGAAATTTGGAATGGAGATACTTTCAACCCTGAAGCAGAATGTGGAATACTTTTGGAAAAAATAGACCCATAAATGCGTCAGTAAGCAATGGAAACATATTTTTCTATCATCAGTTAACATAAACAGCATTAAAAATGTTGGGATTGTTGTATAATGTAAACAGTGTGTAATGTACAGCTACTTCAGTAACAGGGGGCATTGGTGCGCACTCCTGTCCCTGCCCTGTGCATGCATAGCTCTGGAGCGGCACTGTGCATTCCATGCCCACAGATATTTGAATTCCTGGCGTAATCATAATATTACCCTGAGTAGCTGGAGTGATTTAATTCCAATTTTCCGCATTGGCGGGATATGTACGTGAGTCAGGTAATTTTTACTTCCTCTTGCGATTATGAAGGAAGTAAAATTGTGCGGTAGGAGGAGAGACGGCGTACATTACTCGAATATGGAGATACGCGAAACCAGCTGACATTATCGAAGGTTCAAGCATTAGAAAATTTGCGCTGCACTGTACTAAAATTATTTATTTTCTTCCTTCGTCTGTTTAACGCTAGTTAATAATTTTAGAAATTCCATATTTTTTTTTAGTGACCAGCTTGATTCCTGAAACAGGAATCCATTTTGTAGCATATAGCAGATAATTTGTAATTTTCGATTTCGTTTTTAATTTAGTTTTGATAATATAGACGCAAGTTAAAAAGTTTTTTTAGCAATTTACTGTTCGTTATGAAATCTTTTGCTGATTTTTATAAATTATCGTTTAGAACTTACATAGGCAAAGTTAGTTTTGTATAATTTTGCAAAAGTCCGGTTCAGCTGATCAGCTATTCAGATAGTAATTTCTTTGTTTTTGTAACAGTTTTTTCAATTTCTAAAAAGTTTTTAATCTTTTCAATTTATAGAACAACTATTACTACATTTAAAAAGTCCTAATTTTCACTAAAGATTCCTTTTGGAATGACTATAAGTAAAGCCCCAGGGCAAAACAAAACTTGCCAGTGTATATTTGGAAAAACCATATTTTTGATATGAACAACTCTATCTGATGTGTTCACATGTATGCAACCCGCAAAATCTATACGTCCTTGCAAAAGGACAGAAGATCAAAAACATTGCTTACAGAACCTTGTTAAGATCATACAACAGATAATTGATAATGAAGAAAAGTTTTTCTAGTTTCAATATTTTAAATTAAAATTGAAACACGGCAAAGTGATAGAAACATATTCAATATGTACCGATATGTGAGCACTACACACATTTATACGCACACACACACACACACACACACACACACACACACACACACACGCACACACACAAACATCTAAACCACCATACAAACAGATGTCTATAAATTAGTTTTTTATCCATCGTCATTTATCATAAGAAAACTACCGATAAGCGAGTGCAGCCTCGATTACAGCTAGTGATTCTATACGTAGGCGTGTAGTAGGAGTGGTGGTGGCGGAAGTAGTTTTGTTCATCCATCGATGAATTTTAGGAAGATACTGGAAGTATCGTTTTATTACAGTTAAGAACAAAAAGCAGATTCATATATAGGGGTACTTACGCACTTATTCAGTTGTAGTTTGACAAGAAAGGACCCATTGGTCGTCCTGAGCCTTATAGCAGAAACAATATCAACATTTGCCTGAAGTTATTTAGAGAAGCCATGGAGGGCATAAATCGGAATGATTGGATGAGGATTAATTCCCCCATTATCGCTAAAAAAAGGCCAATTTACGAAAAACAGCGCTACCGCCAAAATGTTTTGTTTATAAATTCTTGCAGAGAGGCGCTCGTACTTCATACTCATATTTAAAGTGTTACTTGTCCTATAACTGTCTTTTTACATAAGACTATTCTAGTAATCTCTTTTATATCCTTTGGCATTTTATTGTACAGATTATTATCTGATCTGTTTTGAATTTTGTGTTCATTCCCATTTAGTAAACCTGAGTTTAGTCTAGATCTTGTTCCATGTTCACGGACAGAGCTGTTTTACAGTAATTACCAAGGATTTTTACATGCATAAGTGACCGGTAAATGTACGTACCCAGTGTAGCAAAATTCCTAATAATTTGAACAGCTATTTATAATGAGCGTCTTTGCTGTTTTTTCTTATGAGTCCTAAAATACTTCACGGAGATTTTAAAGCTGTACATTGTGTACGTTTTCTCCCCAGAAAAGAATTGCGTTGCAGCAGTTGAGAATACATACGAATACTACGTATCTAGAACGCACTGCCTGTTACACACAGACGACAGGAGTCCGTGGCCATAAGTCGCCGTTAGCATTCTGTTTGCAAGTGTATCCGTGAGTTCACTCCATTTCATCTGACAACCAATACACACTCCTAGAAATGTTTTGTTTGTTAACAACCGTCATGACATCGTCATTTTTTTCTCTTCAAACTGAAATTAGTACCATCTGTTATATTTACGTTCAGTGTAACTTCATTGTATAGTCATCCTCCTTAAGGATTTCACTTGTTCCTGTCATCAACCAAATGAATTTTTTACCCATGAGTGACACTTCTGGGAAAATCATTGATGGACGTCAGGAACAGTGTTGATTGTAATCTGCTTCCGTTAAAATTTCTTGTTTATGTTGTTTGATTTTGATAAGTGTTACACTAAAAGTTTAACCTTAATTGAGGTTTCTGTTATCCCTATTTTCTGTGCTCTATTTTATAGGTATGGTCAGAACGCTTCATTAGTTATACTTCTTAATTCTAATGAGTCCAACTTATTTAACATAATCCAATGCCCAACGGCATCAAAAAACTTGTAACAGCAAAGAAAATGGCGATGACACATTCATCATTGTCAAGAATCACAAGCACCACTTCATTACATAAACTGTGACATCCTCACGAGGTTGTTTTCATTTGCATAATTCATTTAATCTGTCTCTCGTGCTTTGCTGTTATTTTGGGGAACGATAGCAGCAGACCTGTTAATTTCTGCAGCCCTCTAGTCTTCTGTGCTGCCTACATTACCTTGACCAAAAGCACACGCCTTGTCACTTTTAACTACTCTGTAAAGTTCTCCGGTGCGAATGACTGATTTATTATATTTGTTACGGCAGCTTTTACGCTCTTTATGCACTGTTTCAGCACACGTACTGGTACGCCATCTAGGCCTGCTGCGCATTTATTGTTTAGCTTTTGTACGGTTTTACTGTGTTCATGCTCTGTGGTTGGTAACAGCATTAAGGTGCTTGATGCATAATTATTTGTAAATTCTATAATTTTTGTTGCAATTTATCTGAAAGACCTGCAAAATTCTTGGCAGTATATATGATATTGTAATTTTTTACTTTTATGGAGGAGGCACTAATGTCCTACAAATCTGTTTCCGCCTTTGTTAAATATTTAAGAACTCTGAACACCCTGATTCTTTTTCTTGGAAATTACGCGCTCAAGCGTTTGGAAGACGCAACGTGACAAAATTTTGTGGTAGATGTTACAGGCAAACTTATCGTCTCAACGCCTTACGGAAATAACTTGCAGCTCGATGTATAGATAAAATGTTTGTATTGTAAAATATTTTTATATGTTTATAAGTTGTTGTATATGTACTGTTGTAGGCAGAGTGAGGTGAGAAAAGGACGCTGGTAATTCTGTTCTGAGGAGTATTCCAGCCAAACAGTATCGTGTTCAGTGAAGACCGTATTTAACACCGCAGCTGCCCGCTGTCTGAGTTGCGATGGCCTACGACTACAACCTATTATATGTTAAAAGTATTAATAACGTTGTTCGTTTAATCGTTTTTAATGATTCTTCAGTGGTTTTAAATTATTTTAATATTCAGGACAGTTTTGGCCGAGAAAAGGCTTGGATCAGGTCGGAGATAGACTATCTGTTAAATATAGAGCTGAAGTGGCGGTGGCGAGTTTTTTACTGTCTATATCTTGGTTAGTTGCTCTAGGGTACACGAACACTTGTGCACAAGGGGGAAGGAGTGTAATGGAAATAAAAGAAGTAAAAATGTTGTTTTTGATAAGCGCTGAACACCGAGACTCCTGACTTAGTTATTTTGACCCAGTTGTGCAATTCAACGATCAATCATCAGTACTGAAAAGATAATGACTAAAATATTATACAAGACAGAAAAAGGAAAGGAAATACTAAGGAAAAATATAATTTCAGTTTTCAACTAATAGGGAACCAGTCAATAGGAAAAAATGTATTACTAAACTCTATTGAGAATAATTCCAAAATAAGTAGTGTAGACATAGCTTTGACAGCTGTTATAGAGTAACTGGTTCCGCGAGAGAGCAATAAAAGATACATTAACATAAAGATGTCACTAGGAAAGCATAACTCTTCTTCCTATTACGAGTAATAACTATGAAAAACGTTCTGTGTACAAAATCAAGTAAGGAATGTTGTAAGACTCATAAATATTGACTTTACAAGAAATACATTATGAAACGAAGAGCAAATAGTATATAGCTGACTAGAAAAAACATATCTTTGCTTGCTTATAGAAAGCGTTATGGAACAAAAGATGCACAGACAGGGATAAGCAAGTCAAAAAGACCTTCAAACACAGGATTACTATTGTAAATTAGTTTACGTTACACATTAAATTTGTCTATATTCTTATCGCGGAGACATTGTGCGTTGATTATATACAGAGTTAGAGATATCAGTATTAAATCGTATTCCGGGATGCGTATCCACCCTATGTCTTACGCTACTACACGACTTCTGTTTTAACACAGTTCTGTTTACATGCTAAGTACAAAGAGCACTAGTAATTAAAGAAAAGTAAGGGTCTAATTTATTATGAGAAATAGATATCTTGAGTTATTATTCTAATAAGTTCTCGTTTAGAGTCCATAGAATCACATAGTTGACTTCACGTACATTTTCACAAGCTAAACGAGTATACGCATTAAGAATCGAGTTAGCGGTTCGTTACGAAAAATAGTGCTTCGTCGAAGAGTTCTTTTTTTACTATCTAACATTCATACTAATATCGGTTTATGAGTCTCAAGTTAGTTTGTAATATGGGATTTCTATACTAAGGAAAGGCAGAAGAGTGTCTTGACTCGCACTTGTAACAACTGGCTTTACACTCTAAGGTACCAAGTTTCGACCAGTATTAACGTATCTTTATAGGGTGTTGCGTATCGTTGGCGAGAATTTGCAAAGTTATTGGGCTTACTTTTTGTGTAGCACTACAGAGGACATTTTAAAACTTGTTGTTAAACGTTTCTTTTTGTGAGATATCAAACATACTGTCACAAAATGTAAAAAAAAGGACAGGAAAATTGGCTACATTCCTATTAAAGACTTCTCTCGAAGAAACTTCCAAGACGTGTAACACATAAATATCGACTACTGAAAGATACGTCAAGTGATAAAAATTGATTCTATTACATAAACGTGTCTGTGGGGTAGATAATAGATTTTTTTTGAAAATTATGATACTAGAAAATGTATGTGTGATACTTAATTCTATTTAATAAATTTAGAAACAGCAAAACATAAGTTATTTAGGAAATTCCGGAAAATTGCATTAAGTTAGTGATGAAATTTTTATTAAAATTTGT
Organism: Schistocerca gregaria; assembly: GCF_023897955.1. NCBI lineage: Eukaryota > Metazoa > Arthropoda > Insecta > Orthoptera > Acrididae > Schistocerca > Schistocerca gregaria. The sequence goes on from NC_064921.1 coordinate 435,836,257, forward strand.
ATATTTAAGAGCAGTAAATTACTCTGAATACAATAGGTTACTCAAATGCATGATGAAAAAAATAAAACATTGTCAGTAAATGTGCTAACAAAAATTAAAATTCAGTTTCTCTATGCCTTCATGGATTACACTTAAACCTGATAGATCTCGACAGAATGTTTCTTAATCCCTTCTTAGGTTATTCTGTGTATCTTCTACCTGCTGTTTTACAAACCAATGCTAACATGGGTAATAGTCTATCACCCATCGTTTCAATTTTTTGTATCGTTTCTTGGTGTGTACCAGAATGGTATATTAAGCTATTTCTGCCTGTAGCTCTGTTCATACCGTTTTATTCGTTATATTCTACGCACTTGGGCAAACTTTCATGATTCTCTGAAAACTGAATTTTGATTTCATATTGTAGTTACACTGTAACTGTATGCCTAGGTAGCCAGTATTCATTCTCATAAAGTAATGCTGGAAGATCTAAATTTATACAGTTGTGTTCTTGTTTTCCGTTCGGTTCTATTTTTCTAATGTGCAATACTGATTTCCACATATAACTAGTTTTATATTTAGATTTTTATTGCTACTTCGGTCATTCCTTGTCCTTTGGAATCCAGTGAAGCAATTACATGGTCCATTTGCCAAACATTCACCTGACTAAATGCCCTAGTCACCACAATTTCATTGTCATTATAAACATAATGTTGACTTCAGACCATTTCTTGACATATTTTTCCCCTGTCTCTTAATAATTTCCAACATATACCTCTCCACTTCTTGCACTGTTCTTTCTATTTAGAATTTTCCACTATCCAGCTGAAGTGTAATGGCAGCTGTAAGAGCAAAGCGTATATTTTTCAGTATCCTGATACAGGATGAATCAGTGCCTGATTTATTAAAGGCTCTTCCTGCCCACTCCTTGATCAGTTCTCTTTCTTTCGCGACTTGAAAATGGTTCCTCGTGCAACAAGTACTTCTAGCGAGCGCTTATTCCTTTTTCTCATTAAAATATGTGATAGAGATAGCCTATCAGGATGTTAAACGGATAATTCTGTATTTAAAGACAGTTCAAAATCTAATATTCGTGGGGGATTTGACTATGATTGAAGAGGAAGGAACAGAAGATAGGCGTACTGGAGAATATGGGCTTACCAGTGGGAAGGAAACAGGAGAAAGGCTAATTACATTCTGCAATAAAGTTAGCCAGTAATGGCGAATGTGGAAGGAAGTCGGATTCTGAAGTACTTAGGAATGATGAGAAGCATTCGAAGTTGTCTAAATATGTGGACACTGCGATAAGCAATACCACAATAGGCAGTTCAGTGGAAGAGGAGTGGACATCTCTAAAAACAACAGTAACAGATGTGGGACAGACATAGATATAAGGAAGGTAACTACGAAGAAATCTTGGGTAACGGAAGAAATACGTCAATTGATCAACGAAGAAAGAAGTAAAGAAAAGAAGTTCAGGGAGAGATAGAAATACAGCAGTATAAATATCAATGAAATAAATAGGGAGTACAAGGAAGTCAATACTAAAAGTCTGCAGGAAAAATTTGGAGAAATTAACAAAAAATGATTGTGGGATCGTCGGATGGACTGACTCAACATATAAAGAACCCAAAACAACCTTCGGTGAATTTTAAATCAAGGGCGACAACACTAGGTGTGCAATAGGAAACTCATTGTTAAATCCACGGGAGAGAGCTGATAAGTGGAAAGAATATACTGAAGGCCTCTACTAGTGGGAAGACTTGTCTGTTAGTCATAGAAGAAGGAACTGGTGTAAATATCGAAGAGATAGGGAATCCAGTATTATGGTCAGAATTTAAAAGAGCTTTGGAAGACCTGAGATCAAATAAGGCTGAAGAGACACATATCAATGAATCGTAATTCCTAAAATCAGTAGGTGAACTGGAAACAAAATGGCTGTTTCAGTTGGTGTTTCTGAAATAAACCACTTTCAGTTGGTGTCTAGATGACGACGTACCACCAGACTGTCAGAAAAATATCATCCACACCATTTCGAAGGTAGCAAGAACAGGTAAGTCTGAGAAACATCGCCCAATCAGCTTAACAATTCATGCGTCCAAGTTGTTGGTAAGTATAATACACATAAGAAAGGAAAAGGAAGTCGAGGATCTCTTAGATGACGACCACTCAGACTTCAGGAAAGATAAATACACCAGAGAGGCACTTCTGGAGTCGCACTTGATAAAGGAAACAAGGCGGAAGAAAAATCATGAGACCTTCAATGTTCGAAATTCTGACAAAATTAGCAGTAACTTACAGAGAACTACGGCTAATATGAAATATGTGCAATAATCAACAGGAACAATAAGACTGGAAGACCAAGAACGAAGAGATTAAAAAGGGTGTAAGACAGTGATGCAGTTTCTCGCCCGTATTGCTCAATCAAGTGGCAGTGACGGAAATAAATGAAATCTTCAAGAGAAGGATTAACATTCAAGGTGAAAGGATATCTGCAATAAGATCCGCTGAGTACATTGCTATCCTCAGTGCAGGTCAAGAAGAAATGCAGGATGAGTTGAATGGAATGGAGAGTATAATGAGTACAGAATATGGATTGAGAATAAACAGAAAAAAGACGAAAGTAATGAGAAGCAACAGAAATGAGAAAATCGAGAAACTTGACATCAGAATTGGTGATAACGAAGAAGAAGAAGTTAAGGAATTCTGCCACCTTGGAAGCAAAATAGCCTGACGGACTAATAAATTATGAATAATCCGCCTCGATTGCGAAAATTCCCGGTGTTTACCCAGGTTTCAACGTGGATAACCACGCCTTCTTCAGAACAAAATAAAAAACAGCTTGCCTAAATGGGCATAGTCAATTTCTAAAATGAACACCCACAACGGCCAAATTTTATTTTTTATTTTTATTATTTATTTTGTTCTGAAGAAGGCGTGGTTATCCACGTTGAAACCTGGGTAAACACCGGGAATTTTCGCAATCGAGGCGGATTATTCATAATTTATTTAGATAATTACGATTGCTGACGCGCTGCAATGCTGAAAGTTCTTATGACGGACGAAGCAGGGAAGACGAAAAATCAAACTAGTACTGGTAAGGAGGGCATTTGTGGCCAAACGAAGTATGGAAGGTAGGATTTAATTTGAGGAAGAAATTTCTCAGAATGTATTTTTGGAGCATAGAATTGTATGGCAATGAATCGTGGACGTTGGGAAAGCCGGAACAGAAGAGAATCGAAGTGCCTGAGATGTGTTGCTCAGCAGGGTATTAAAAACTAGGTGGTTTGATAAGATAAGGAATGAAGAGGGTCTCCGTAGAATCGGCGAATTTAGGAACATATGGAATGAATTGTGAAGAAGGGACAGGATGACAGGACATGTGTTATGACATCAGGGAATAACTTCCACGGAGCTGTAGGCAGCGGGAGAGGTAAAAGTTGTAACGGAAGACAGAGCCTGGAATACATCCAACATATAATTGAGGACTCTGAGACGTAGAGTTTAGCGGAGGAGAGGGATTCATGGCGGGATGCACCGAACCAATCAGAGAGCTCATGACTCAGAAGAAGGGGAAACAGGATTAAAATAGCTGAAGACTGTGGTGCAAAGAAGAACTCTACAGAATTCTTTAAACGATGATGATGATGATGATGATGATGACGACTCTGAGTTCTGTTTGGAATAGTTTGCCAGTTAAATAACTATAGTACCATACCTGTCACAGAATTCCTCTTTTTCACATTGATTGTAATTCAGACTGGACTTTTGTTCTAAAAAGTCATTATTTTAGCGTTAGGTTTAGCTGTTTTGACTCTGTATTGTATGTATAGAAAATCAGGTGGTGTTGTTATCTTTTGAATGTAATACTGTGACTTTATGTGCATTAAGGGAAAAATTTAAAATATTGTTCTTCTGCAATTAGTTACTCTAGTAAATATATCCTTTACAGTTTTTGTTAGTACTAAAAGAGCAGTTTAAGTCCTTGTTTCCTTCTTGTACTCGTCTGTTTATCAAAATTTCGTAAGTCTTTGTTTTAGCTGTCTTTATTTCAGCCTTTAATTCCTGATGGAAGCCTTAATTAACTCAATGGGACGATCTTTCTTTCGATAATTGTCGGAAGTTTGTATCTGATTATATTATTCATTCCTTTTAAAAAGTCTACTAGGGCGTTATATTTTTGTAGATTGGAGACTTGTTTTTGCTTCCTGAGCTGAATTACTTTAGCAGTAAAGATAGAATATTATACCTTACATTTGTTCTGATTGATGAGACTATATCGGACATAAAATAAAGACGAAATTTTACAAACACATACGAAATATTAGAGAGAAGAGGGAGAAACAGTAATTCGTTACATCATACATAAAACGTTACATTCTTTCTGTTGTATAATCTTTCATCTGTCATTTGTTAACTGTGGATTATTGTTGATGCTTTTCAGCGATCTATAGGAAATTTTGGCGGCGTGTTTTCTGATCTTGTTAAGTTGACGGCTGAGTGAAATGGTGAAACTTGCTATCTGGCATTCCAAAAACAATTGGTATTTTCTAACTATCTCATTCAGGTATATATGAATTGCTAGCACACGTAGTTATAATGTTTTAAAGATACAAAGTGTATGTTGCAAAATACACATCTATGATTATTGTAGTACCGTAATTACTAAGAACTCTAGGAAATATTGTAATAATTAGGTCTCTCTGATTTAGTACTTGTTTAGCAAGTTACCTCTGTACTAACAGTTACGTTGTCTGCGAGTCTTAAGTGTTAATTTCCAAGGTAAGTATTAAAAAAATAAGAACATTGTGTCAGATAAAATGAAATTTAATGCAATCATCTACACCCACGCGCAGAAGATGTTCTGACCACTGCTAAAGCGCATTCTGACGTGTGGTTTTTAATAATACTGTGTCAACAAATACATTTCGCTGTGTTAAGTATTGTATCACAGTTATGACATATCGATAAGAGTCAGCATCATGAATCTCAGGTTGCATGTTGTTTGTAGTTATCAAAGCCGAATTTAATAAGAAAAGAAATAGTAGGCTTGTCATTCCTTTGTCTGTATTGGTTCGAAATGATCTTGATATGAGGCTGGAGTGATTGGTGACATTCTGAGCACACATCCCGCGAACCGTGCTGCCTTGTAGGCTGAAGTCGGCCTAACCCATAAGTGGTGTTTACATGTTTTAAAAACTGGATACACATGTACTGAGAGAAAGGACGCAATGAATAAGACGATTTAGCAGTGTATCCGAAACAAAGTGAAAACTGTTACAATACTGACGTTCACGTTTCCCCAGAATATGAACCGAAGTTGGGAAAGCAGTATGTTATATCCTGCAGTGCAATAAATACACGAGTCTTGTACTGATGTATTCGCTAAGTAATGAAACACTATGCGTTGGTTGTGTTGTCTTAGAAGCAATTAATCTTTCATAGAATAACTGGTTAATAAAATGTGACTGCTCGTACTGTATTGCTTACCCAACGACAAAAATAATATTTCCTAAGGTTCAGGAAGACAAAGTTATTTCAGATTGCATTTGATTTTAACAATGAGGAATCCTTCCAGCACTTAAATATTATTATGGTCAACTGCTGACGAACCTCGGAATGGCAACCCATGAAAGGACAAGTACACAGAGAGAGCGTGTGTTCAGTGTTAACATGTCCTCCAAGACTTGCGACAAAATCTTTAACAAATATTAATTTGAATATATACCGTAGTAGCAATCGAGCAATGACTGTGATTTGTGTACGTATTTATGACGACTGCAGCCGCTGTGAATAGCCGTACAGAGTATGTTACATTTTTTGGCCGCGCTGTTTGTTCCCATTTTTGTTGGAGCGAAAAATATGATTCGTGCACATTTTCAGCTGTCTGTGGTGAACACGGTTAGCCTCTTTAGCCTCTGGAATTTATTTGGATCACCCTTACGGCGAGTAAATTTATGGAGAAAGAGTGTACCTAACGGTGAATGTATTCTTGAGTATTTTCTAAATAGCATTCGTATATGTATATTGTACCATTAGAGGGAAAAGCTAGAGTGAGGTAGGCAATTTATATGTTATGAATGAGTGTTTTAGGCTACCTCAGTGAATTCTCTTTCCATACCGATCTGTGAATAGTTCAGGTGCAACGTTTTATGACGCGTCATAAATGAAAAGTTCAGTCGTTAGCGAACTCATCTTATGTCACCATTGTCATCTACGATCAAGCCACCATCAGGCAACAAAGCGTTTTGATGTCAGGACAAGTGTACACAGTTGGATAACTTTTTTGCAATAAACATTGGTGTACCTTAATGAGGATGAAACGAGTATTTTCCCTAGCTAAGTTTCATCGTTACCGACGTACGATAAGTCAAACAGTTCATCAATTGTTTCCAAAGCCATTAGGATTTTGTTAGACGTCCAAATCAGTCACATAGAACGATAGAAATAACAAACTAAATTCTAAAAAAAGCTGAACTGAAGATAAACTCGAAAGTCAGTACGAAAAGATACAGAAGATTGCTAAAAGTAACAAAACTTTATTTGGCTGATTAGAGCAAGTAAAATGAAATGACACTGTAGTAATTTATGCATTATTGGGAAGAAGGTATACTGATTCCTGTGCCCAACACATTGTGGTGGATCCTTTTCCCAGAAAAGGAACTCATCCATCTAAAGTAGGCAGGAAGATTAGGGTTTAATGTCCCATTGACAAATAAGTCATTAGCGACAGAGGACGAACTAGATGTGGGCAAAGATTGGACAGGAAATCTGCTGAGGTCTTTCGAAAGGACCATAGAGGCATTCGACTTGCGTGGTTTAGGAAAATCATGGAAACCTAGCATTGGATATTTGGATGCCGGAGTGGGATGCGAACGCCAGTCTACGAGACTGCTGGCTTAGTTGGTTAACCGCTGCGCTAGGTGCCCTGTTCAGGGCGTGTGGTATTCAGGTCGTGGAACTCGGCAACGTTACTGTGAGTTGATATCTTTCTTCCCACTTCAGCATGCTGTTTACACAAACACCGCAGTTATTGGGCATGGGGCTGTAAAACACTTCTTGTGAAGAGGTCGTCCTGCTATGCACGTTTGCGATATAGTTCTCCTGTGATTAGGTACCCTGCTGCCAATCGGGGTGAACATTTAGACGCGGTCAGGAACTATAAACATCACATCTCTTCCTCTTTCAACCAGCCACCTAGTAGTTGAGCGCCTCCGCACAGGTAAGGATTAGTAACCTCAGCTATAGCGGCGGGTTGGATAGGTGAATGTATGTCCCTGCCACGGTAAGCAAACACATGGGAAAATTATGCTGAACACAAATATGTAAAACATAGTCAATCAGAAGACTGAAAAGACATTTAAGTTACTTAACAGATATAAATATCTTTTTACAGTCATCAGTCGAGATTGTAAGATGTAATTCATGTCCCTTTTTGAAACTACTGAGAATGCATTATTATCCACTAATCTAGTGCAATACTCTCAGTTTTGACATGTGATTGATTTTTTATTGTGTCCACTTAAATAGCTGTAACCGAGCTGAATAAATGGGAATAGAGTGCTGAAGCTGATCCTAGACGCTTATTAATCTAGCCTCAATGCAATGAATGTCTGTTTCCTTTGGTTTTGTATAAATCGAGAATAAATGTTTTATCACTCAAGTTTACTTTCGTATTGGTCGCTTCCATAAACTATAACTAGTAGTCTACTTGCTTAAAAACTTTTCATACAAATTGCCTTTCATCTTCTCAGCTTCTTTTCCAAACTAAATCGTAGTGCTGCCAGAGCCAATCTTATTCCTTTTCATTTCCCAAATCCAAATTCATTTTTTTCCTAAATCCGGCTTCTTTCCGCTCTTAATCATCATTTAGCAAAATGTCGGCAGCAAGTAGCAGTATAGTCAACACTACACAGACTGAAAACTTACTGCCACATCATCTCTCAGAAATGGAAATACTTTTACTAATTGTGAACTCAGCTGGTTGTGATCCATTCTCCTAACATACACACATATAGTAGTTCCATACAGGTGTTGTTTCACTTTGTCTCCAGCATTATTCATAGATACTGTTTGTCCATGTCTCTTCGCTGCTCGTAAAACTGTTTAGAGTATTACTGAAAACTGATCATGTATTTGTTGGGTTTGCATCTTTATTGGACTGGTATGCAAACTGTTTCGCATTTAGCACTCTATCTTGATGTTTCCCGAGTAGATCCTCTTCTGACAGGAACTTTGAGCCAAGTGTTTCATAATTTCATTTCATAGTGCTCACAAAATTCATAAACTTTAGCTTCTATCATTCATGTTTCCTAATCAAAATGTACAAGCCCATTTTAGATTTTGGATGTTGTATGCACAGGTGATAAAGTCTCCTATTATCATAACCTTAGCTGTTTTATTATTTTGGCATTCCTAGCATTTCCTCTGCTTCTTCATAAACTATCTGACAAAAACTGTCCGGATAAGTATTAGTGCAATTAATATAGGAGGTATCCATCCTTTGTCCTTATGACGGCTTCAGCTCTTCTGCGGACACTTTGAATGAGCCGTCCTTGGAAGAATGGCAGCCCGTGTTCCTCAAGATAGGAAACCAGAGAATGTAACAAGTTGATGTTATAACTCATCCCAAAACTTTTCATTGGGTTGAAGTTGGGACTCTGAGAAGGCCTGTATATTTCAGGAGTGCTATTGTCCATAAACTTGTCTCATAAATGCTGCTTTATGACAGCTTGCATTGTCGTGCTGACACAGTGAATCATCGTCTCTGTAGTGTTCCTTTAGTGTACGCGGAAAACAGTGCTGTAAAGTGTGTCCATCTCCTTTCGCATTTAGTGCTTTCTTAAGTGCAATGAGGTGATCTTGCCCTATACACGAAAAACATCCTCATAAAATAACATCACCTCCACATACCTCACCGTTGGTACCACACATGATGGCAGATAACGTTCTCCAGATATTCGCCATACTCAAACCCTTCCATCAGACTGCCATGTGATATATAGCGAATTCATCACGCGAATCACTCTCATCCAGTCATACACTGTGCTGTGGGGTCAATCTTTAGACCACCTCAAGCATATGTTAGTACTGAGTACAGAAATGTACACTGATCAGCCAGAACGTTGTGACCACCGATCCACTATTGATATAAACCCGTCCATGCGACAGAAGCGTCACCTGGCGGGGAACAGATACGGTGCTTGTTCTATCAGTCAGCAGAAGGGGGAAGGCGCGCGATCTGTCGGAGTTTGATCTAGAGCAGATTTTGATGGCCCAGAGGCTCGAAACGGGCATTTCGGAAACTGTACGACTTGGGTGTTCAAAGAGTGCTGAGTGTCTTCAACAGACGCTTAAATCAAGGTGAAACCACTTCCAGACGTCACGGGGTTGGGCGGCCACACCTCATTACAGATGTAGTATTCATAGGCTAGGTAGATGGTAAAACTCGGCAGGTGGTGAAATGTGGTGGAACTAACACCAGACTTTAATGCTGGGCAGAGTATAAGTGTACCTGACATAGTGCAGCCGACGGTCCTAACTATCGGCCTCTGCAGAGGATGACCCGTGCATGTGCCAATATTAACACCACGACATCGGCAACTACTACTAAAATGGGCACGTGACCATCGGCACTGGACGTTGGCCCAGTGGCAGAGCGTTGCACGGTCTGATGAATGCCGATACCTTCTTTATCATGCTGATGGGAGGGCACGAATATGTCATATTCCAGGAGAACAGCTCCGTGACACCTTGCTGCGGGCCGGAGACAAGCTGGCGGCGACTCCATTATGGTCTGAGGAACATTCAAGTGGGCATTCATGGGTCCAGTGGACCTCGTGCAAGGCACCATGATGGTCAAGGAGCATCGTACACTGGTTGCAGAAAGCGTACACCCCTTCATGATGATCATATTTCCCGACAGCAGTGGCATATTTCATGATAATGGGCCACGTTACCAGGCCAGGAGTGTGGTGGAGTGGTTCGAGGAACTTAGTGCCGAGTTCCAGCTGATGTGAACCTGATCGATCTTGTATGTGATTGGACGTGGTGTCAGAGCTCATGGTACCTCTCCCCGGAATTTACGGGAATTAGTTGACTTGAGTGTGTAGATGTCGTGCCAACTGCTCCAGTGACCTACAAAGGCCTCACTGTTTCCATGTCAAAGCGTTTCTCCACTGAAATCCGTGCCAAAGGTGGACATAGCGGCCATTAAATAGGTGGTCATAATGTTCTGGATGTCAGTGTATGACTTCTGAGGAGCTGCTCGTTCATTTTAACTCCCTAAGCACAGCCATTGCGCTAGCTGGATTTCTCATGGTACTTTGAATCTCACGAATGACTTGTTCCGTTGATTTCATGGAATTTTTTGCAACCACCCTGCACAATATTCGACCGTCCTTGTCCGTCTTTGCATCAGGGCTGCCTCGTTTCGGTTTAGCTGTGGCTGTTCTTTTACGTTTTTAACTGACAGTCTCATCACCAACAGTCGATGTGGGCAGCTCTAGAAGGGTTGATCTTTCACTGATGGATTTGTTGGCATCCAATGGTTAGTCCACGTTCGAAACCACTGAGCTCCTGTGAACGGCCCATTCTATTGTCGTTGTGGCTCTACTGACAATATACCCTCCCTCCTTACACATTGGTGGTTCCTCCTATCGTGATGGCCGATTTCGCATTCTGTAGGAGTATTTGCATACACATCTTTGATACCTTCGTCTTTTGTCTTTGTCGTTAGTAAGTAAACTTATGATGTGGATAGATCTACCGCACTGTTCTTCCAATTGCCCTTAATAATAATTGTTGCAACAGGTAATCCTAATTTTTAATTCAAATGAAGTCTCTCATGGCTTCACATACATCAGGGCGATCAAAAAGTCTCTGTTAGAGGACTCACTGCAAAGCATATGCAACTTAGCGCTACTACGATGCTGGTATATAAGTACCGACTCGTCGGTAAGGCGCTAGAGTGCCTTTTGTGTCTCTCCGACATATTTGTGGTAAATGTGAAATCTAGAGCAATGGTGGTGAGCCGTGCTGTGGCTCGCGTTGGTGCTGTTGTAGCTTTCCGCCCTCTGTTGGAGGCGAGACCGTATTTTTTAGTTGGCATGGTTGCTTGCGGTTGTTTGTCTTCTTCTCGTCTTGACTGGCTCCACTCGTTTCGCAAGCGTTGCCTGTCCGCTAGTGGCAGCAGCGGCGGTTATCGATATGTAGTAACTGTTGCCCTATCTTCGGGGCGACGTCACTATTTTTCCAAGTCGTGTGAGTGTGGCAGTTCGGTTGGCGACTCAGGAGGAGCCGGGTCCGCGCAGTGCGAGAACACTCCGGGACCACACGCATGGACTGTCAGATGGAAGGGCTCTGGTCGTGAGGGTGCACGACCTCGTAATAAACCGGATGCAGCAAGCTTTAAGGTGAGTGCATTTCAATCCAAGTAGAGAAATCTCCACCATTGTGACATCTCGGGACACTCCAGCGACTTGGGTTCGTGTTGCTGCTCGTAGTGTCACCGAGGCGAAGAACAGCGAGTGGAATGCTTGGGGAAAGCGGATTGTAATTAGCTTTCCTCGAAGTCTTATTACCATTTACTACGTCAGATTGGTACAATTTGTTAAGCTCAAGCAGTGGTATGTTTCCTGCCTGCTTCCCAATAACGCTCCAGTTACGTGCCCTGGAAGTTAATGCATGTAATGGCAGTGTATGTTTCCTCGCTTTGCCGCTGCTGTCCGGTAACGAGTGTAGTTTTGACAGGTATCTTGATTGTAGGCCGTTTGTGATTCTTCTACTATGGTGGTAGTGATTCCTTTCTCGTTCCGGGAGCTCTAAGCACGTTATTCTGGTGGCGTAGTGCAGTCCGCCATTTCTGGCTTTACCGTGTTGTTCCATTCTACATTTGGTTTATTGGACGCCAGGTAGCTTCAGCAAGATTATCATTATTCATTCGTTAGACTGCCACTAGTCTGAATTACCATCATGTGAAGCGAATGCAACTTTGGCTGCCTATCTCATCGCTAGCTAAAGTGTTTGTTGCCGAACCTTCTCAGAGGTTGATTCTTGGAGCACCGGCTGTGACTGGTCCTTGTGTTTTATTATCGTATTATTTCTTACCATACCTTGTAATGCCTACATTAAAGGTTATGTTTGTCTAGTTAATAGTTCAGATCGCCTTCCGGAATAAATCTAGCAGTGTAAGGGTTGTATTAAAAGGTTACCATCATTTTATTTCACCCGTTTGGTGGTCAGTTGCTTGTTTCTTTTAATTAACGTTTGCTTATATTTGCAGTTTTGCAGCACGTTTTCTAAATTTTTTATGTAATTGCCGTTACCGGCGCGTAAGGCCTTCAGCTGTGGTTGTTATTTGCTTTGAAGAAATAATTCGATATTTGTATTTTAGCAGTAAGCCTTAAAACCTTATTTACTGCCAGTCCTGGCATCTGATACCTTCTGCTGTGTTTGTGACCACTTACTTTTTAATATTTCAGTGTTTGTATGTTGTAATTACAGCTAATTCTTAAACGTTCTTAATTTATTGCCATTCTTGGCGTGTAAGGGCTTCAGCTGTGTTCACAGTGGCTTGTTTTTTTAACATTATATGTATCTGTATTTTATGGTGATTTGCTAAATTGTAACGCACTGGAAACACTATTATTTACACAGTTGTTTATTCTTTCATTAATAACGTGCGGTATTTTTTAAATGTATTGTTGAGTCTGGAATTACTGTTTTAAAAATAAATGTGTGTAACTGTAGAAGGCAACCAATGGTAATTGACTACGGCCCCGTCCGCAATCGTAACCGAATCCTGCCTTCCCTTGACTATCAGGTCTCAGGAAACGTTATTACCAAATGATTCCTATCAGGACCAGCGTGCTCTGATTAATTTCTTGGTTGCGGGAGGACAAACACCGATAGATGTTCATCGGAAAATGAAGAATGTATATGGGGAGTATGTCCGTCAAAAACCATCGTAGTGGAATGGTGCACCATGCCGATCACGATTTGATGCAAGACGCCTGATAATCCCAAATCGCCAACGTCGCAACGCAGAAGTTACGCCAACTCAACTGCTAGACAATCGAGCACCCACCCTGTAGTCTGTATGTCTCTCCACGCGCTTATCAAACCTCCGGCTCCTTGAGTAGTCGACTATTCCTGTCGGACGAGAATGTGCAGCGGACAGTTACAGACTTCTTCACATAGCACGAACGATGTTTTACTAAATAGGTGTCTTCGGTCTGGTGCGTCGGTAGGATTATAGCTCAGTGCTCTTGGCGCATTTTGCCAGATTGGCATAACGACTATGGACTGTGTGGCCTTCGAATGGACTCTTTTTGATCGCCCCTTCTAGTTTCTGTTACAACTAACACATCTGATTCTTTCTCCTTCTTCGTTATTATCTACTCTTCTAGCTTTGCAGTTTCTTCTCAGCGTTATCGTATTACATATTGCAACTTTATAGCCCTTGATAAGTTTAGTTCCACAACAATTCTGCGGAATGATGACCTAAGTAGCGTTGCTGTGGTTCCTTCTGCCGAATCCTTGGTTCAGTTCGCACGACCAGTGATCCCATTTCCTTACTTTTATCTGTCCATTCATCCCTGGCTAAAGAATTTGAGGCATCCTTTGGGATATTAGCTGCTCGGTTTCTCCTTGCCCTTAGCATTGCCCGGCAATACTGATCTTCAGTGATCCCTCAGCCTTCTGTATTGATTTCTCAGATCTATGTCAAGAGACTAACCTTTTCACATAAAGCACATAAAGTAGACAACTAACCCAAGTAGTCTCTCGGTTTCCGATTACGTTGGTCGTCTACGGCATTGGTGGCCTGTCTCGATGAGGTATAATTCACGAATATCACTACTTGAAGAATAGTCTCTCTTTACGTTATTCTGACAATTTCGTCCGGACTGAAGAAGAGAATTAGGAACAGGACTACATTCACCCGGTACATCCAATAATATCGAAATTACTTTTCTATAGTTGTCATTCAGTCAGGAAATTTTTTCGTTATAGTCGACAAGAAGCTTTCCAATTATCATTGCAATAACCACTGACTTACAGCAATTCGGCGTACTCGGCATGTATAAATAAAAGCGGATTCTTAGCACAAGATGCGAGATACACTAGTATATTGTATTGCTTCAATTTTCAGACCGGCCATAACCGTACAACGCAATATTGTGTTTCTTTGAGCAAAACTATATAGTATACAGAAGTCTGTGATTATGTGTACGCAGTTGAGACTTCTGAAATGTTACTTTCGTCCGAGCCTCAGAGCTTCCGTTGCGTGGCACAAAATCTCACACACACTGCAGCCAGAATCAGCACCTTTTTCGGAGGTACTGGCAGAATGCAAGTAGGCTTCGCGATATGCACCGAGCGAGACAAAATCCGCGGAACTACTCGTAAACGTTCACTGGTGGTGCTGGATTAATTGGTTTTCTGCTGCAAATGTAAGATCCGTCCAAATAAGGCTCGCCAGCCTAGATTTGGCCAGTGAGACATGACTGTTACTTGTCATGCATCCATATCCAAAGCAATAACACAGGCACTGCAGTATCGTATTTATCTACCGATACTGGGCAAGCGAGTTTCAAGCACAATGTTTGACCTGTATGGGAATATACGTATATACATAATGTATGTACGAGTACAGGTCGTAGACACATGGTTGACGACATATGGAAGTTTGGGTCTGCCCTCAGTCGTGCACGGATATACAAAATGTAAGGCGACCGGGTTCGAGTCCCGGTCAGGCACAAATTTTCATTGACGTCGTTCCATTCTACAGCTCATGTTTGTCCTTATTCGAAGTTGCGAATACATTTAATGACTTTCAGAAGGATTCCGATATCTGACCACAGGACTGGAACATGTATACCGCTTGCAGTTCCTACACTTCCTGAAACTGGCTCCTAACTACTTTCGCATATGTTATCCACGTAATAAAACAAGACTGTACGTCAACGCCAATAAGGGAAAAAGTCACACAAAATTTTTTTCTCATGTTTTCACGGAAACTTATTAATTTTTTTGCCTTCTATTAAGCCCCGCCAAGTCCTTTTCTTTTACTAAAACACCAGCTTTCATCCAGTATTGGTTTCGCGATCTGCTGTAGGTAAATGAAGAAAGAAGGAAGATTCAAACGCCCTGTGGATAGTGAGATCATTAGAGATGGGGCACAAGCTCAGAGTAACAATGATGTGGAAGGAAATCGACGTGTCATTTTCAAAGAATCCATCCCGACATGTGCGTGGAGCGATTTTGGGAAGTCACGCAGAACGAAAATCAGGATGACAGGACGCTGAAATGAACCGTCGTCTTCCCGAATGCGAGTCCTGTGTGCAGAACACTGCGCCACCTCGCAGATGATCTGATGTAGGAGGCTCTGCCAACCAGTCGATGCATGCTCACTCAAAGACAAAACATGCCTGAGAAACCAGAAAGTGCTCTAGAGGAATTCGAAGATGGTTCACAGGACTGTGCTTTCGAATGCTTGAAGATTTTCCGTTCTGGGAAAATTACGTAGTTGAACACTCACGATCACCAACTACTGACTTCTGAAAGTTTAAAACACAACCTCTGCACCAGAGGGCACTAGACGTCACCTGCGCCTGCCGAGCTTTCCAGCCAATCAGAATGAGAAGCTGAATGTAGGCACCTTCATTGGTCGTTTCCTGCTCCCATTTACAGAGCTTCAGTAAGGTGTTACTGCTCGCCCGGACTTTCAGACGTTTCTGTGGAACGAGAGCTGTAAAATACCCGCCGTCAAAGGAACATTACTCGCCCTTCTCATCGGCCTAGTTGGCTGCGATTATCACCACTTTGGGAAGACTAGGGAAAGCATCAGGTCGAACAAAAATCGTCTTCCCCCTGCAACCAAAAACGTCTTCTTGCGATCACAATATTGTACTGAACTAGCACACAGTCGCCGCCAGGAGAAGATATGTTACACCTCAACCATGATTTCCACCGCAATAGCGATTATGATCTACACGAGGTACAGGTTCCTGTAAGGACAACTACTGAAATTACTACACTTCTATTTCCATCACGCACATTCATTCAGTGACACACAAATACCTAACTGCAAGACGCATTTGCATAATATTCCTAGCGCGTGACAGTCCTGTTATGAGACTAAATGCAAGTGATACACAGTACAGTATTCAGTCCAGCACAGGCGCTGTCATAGTGGTTTCATTCATTGTTGAAGAGCGGTGGATCTTTCTTTGAACAGTTGATTTGAATGAACTGGATTAGCAGAGGCGACGACGGCTGGACCTATAGCAGGAGAAGTCCGTGGTGAAACCTGGTATTCTCAGACAATCTTGACACTATGGATCTCGGAATATTGAATTCTTCAACGATTTTCGAAGCTGAATGAATTTACACGTCTTACCCCAACTACTGTTCCGCGGTCAAAGTTTGTTACTTCCGTCGTGCGGCCATAATCACGTCGGCAGCCTATTCACATGAATCACCTGAGTACAAAGGACAGCTCCGCCCCTGCACTGCCCCTGGACACTTTGTGTATCCGATACTACCGCCTAAGTATAAGTTCAAGTCGCTATTCCATGAGTTTTTTCACCTCAGTGTGGTTCCGCTCTATTAGCAACCTCGGCAGCAGGCCCCTTCGCCTGACGAGTCGGGCTTCCTGTGTAGCTAGTGTTGTTTGGGGGAAGTCTGTCGCGCAGGAGTTGAGGATCACGGTCTCAACACTAACAAGGGGAGGCCACGACGTTGGAGCGCGGATTTACTGCAGACTTCGTGCACTCGTAGTACTCCATGAGGACAACAGAATGTGTAAGCAGTAGCGCGTACTTCTCAAGCGTTATTGAGAAAATAGCAAGATAATTTCGGTCGACAAATATAAATTTGTGCGCTGCCGTTTTTACCAGGAAGCGGCGGTAGCCAAGTGGGTAGCGTTCAAGCCCCGTAATCGCTGGATCGAGTCCCGTTCGTCAGTTCTTTTTTTATTTTTAACACAGTCATTTTCTTTACTATTTATATTACGATTGATATAATGGGAAAAGTACGTGTAATCGGATGAACTCTTATTAAGTTTACAGTTTTATTTGGCAGTGTACAAATATTTGTTGTCACAAATAATATAATATTCATAACTATAGACTAGTAAAAGACCAAATTCATAAAGTGATACTAAAAATGTATGCTTGTCCGTGATTTGAGAAATCCCTTATACCTGGAAGGAGCCCGAAAGTACATCTTACCTCCAAGTTTGGACCGGCACAGACGTCTTTCGAAAGATGTACAATTTATCGTCGCTTTCGACATTACGAGTACAATGGCAGGATGGTATTTTTCGTAAAAACATAGACATCTAAGTTAAAAGGCACCAGCTGCGTTGAATAAATGCTGTTTCCGCGTACCAAGGTCTTTTGAGGTTTTCCGTGGAAAACCAAACCTGGTTGACATTTTCAAAAAGTCTCTTTCAGCCGATAATTTGGAATCAAACCATGCATAACGCAGCATTTCCCCAAATATCGGCTCATCCGATTACACGTATTTTTCCCATTATATCAATTGTAATATAAATAATAAAGAAAATGGCTGTGTTAGATATAAAAAAACTGACGAACGTGACTCGATCCAGCGATTACGGGGCTTGAACGCTACCAACTCCACTGCCGCCGCTTCGTGGTAAAGACGGATACGCACAAGTATATGTTTGACGACCGAAATTATCTTCCGATTTTCTCAATAACGCTTGAGAAGTACGCGCTACTGCGTACACATTTTGTAGTCCTAATGGAGTACTACGAGTGTACGAAGTTTGAAGTAAATCCGCGTTCCAGACGTCGTGGCCTCCCCTTGTAATTCTATGATAGGTTGCTGTCTTGGCAGTCGCTTCTTTGCCAACCGCTGTGGCTTAGTGAATACTGTAGTTATGCCTGTCCGCTGTCGACGAGTGCAGTTCTTGTAGGTGACTGAATATCAGTGAGGTTTTATTGGGGAATGTCTAGTTGTACACATTTTTGGAAGAAATATGAGATCCGTTGAACGTGGTGTGCCAGCTGTGAATCAGTATAGGTTCCAGTATACTAGTTCACAAAGTTATCGTTGTGGTTCCAAACTAGAACAATGACTATGTTGGTGCAGAAATAAAGACACTGAACTCGCCTTAAGGAGGACTGGGTTTCAAACCTTTGTACGGGCATCCATATTTAGGCCCTTCGTGTCTTCGATAAATACCAGTGCTGGGATTTTTTATGCCATACAGCTTCCCTCCCGCAAACTACACTACTGTTTGGACAAAGCGAAACACTAGGACTGAAAGAAGTGATAACAATGAAATGTGTTCCACCGATTAGGGACATGACACAACACAAATGATCAGATTTACGGACCTGTACATGCACTGTACGAAGGAAAGCCACTCATGATCTAATCAGAACTGCTAGACGTCGTGGCCCGAAATCAAAGAGCGCCTGATGTGCTGCTGGGGAATGCTTTGCCTCGCCGTTTGTAGGCGCGTCCACAAAGCACCAATTGGTGAAGGCGGAAAGCCTCGCTCGCGGGGTGCAGTCAGAGCTAACTATTTGTAGTATCGTTCCCAGAACCGATCGCGGTCCTCTGGTTTGGAGCCGAGTGGAAGGCTTAAACCAGAGGCTCAGACCATTCTGCGGAGATCTGCGGTGCAAATTTCTCGACCTCCGCTATCGGGTGGAGAAATGTAGGGTCCCCCTGAATAGGTCAGGCGTGGACTACACGCCGAAAGCGGCTACAAGGGTAGCGGAGTACGTGTGGAGTGCACATGGGGGTTTTTTAGGTTAGAGAATTCCCTCCCTAGGCCCGATAAGACGCCTCCTGAGACGCGGCAAGGTAGGAGTATGCAAAATGCAACAAGGAATAACAATATTAATGTACTAATAGTAAACTGCCGGAGCGTCTATAGAAAGGTCCCAGAACTGCTCTCATTAATAAACGGTCACAACGCCCATATAGTACTAGGGACAGAAAGTTGGCTGAAACCAGACGTAAACAGTAATGAAATCCTACACTCAGATTGAAATGTATACCGCAGAGACAGGCTGGACAGTGAAGGGGGAGGCGTGTTTATACGAAGTTTAATAGTATCGAAGGAAATTGAAATGTGAAATAATTTGGGTGAACGTCACGGTTAAAGCAGGCTCAGACATCATAATTGGATGTCTCTATAGGCCCCCTGGCTCAGCAGCTGTTGTGGCTGAGCACCTGAAGGATAATTTGGAAAATATTTCGAGTAGATTTCCCCACCATGTTATAGTTCTGGGTGGAGATTTTAATTTACCAGGTATAGACTGGGAGACTCAAATGTTCATAACGGGTGGCAGAGACAAAGAATCCAGTGAAATTTTTTTAAGTGCTTTATCTGAAAACTACCTTGAGCAGTTAAACAGAGAACCGACTCGTGGAGATAACATATTAGACCTTCTGGTGACAAACAGACCCGAACTATTTGAAACAGTTAACGCAGAACAGGGAACCGACTCGTGGAGATAACATATTAGCGATCATAAAGCGGTTACGGCATCGATGATTTCAGCCGTAAATAGAAATATTAAAAAGGGTAGGAAGATTTTTCTGTTTAGAAAAAGTGACAAAAATCAGATTTCAGAGTACCTGACGGCTCAGCACAAAAGTTTTGTCTCAAGTACAGATAGTGTTGAGGATTAGTGGACAAAGTTCAAAACCATCGTTCAATATGCGTTAGATGAGTATGTGCCAAGAAAGATCGTAAGAGATGGAAAAGAGCCACCGTGGTACTACAACCGAGATAGAAAACTGCTGCGGAAGTAAAGGGAACTTCACAGCAAACATAAACATAGCCAAAGCCTTGCAGACAAACAAAAATTACGCGAAGTGAAATGTAGTGTCAAGAGGGCTATGGGAGAGGCGTTCAATGAATTCGAAAGTAAAGTTCTATGTACTGACTTGGCAGAAAATCCTAAGAAATTTTGGTCTTATGTCAAAGCGGTAGGTGGATCAAAACAAAATATCCAGACACCCTGTGACCAAACTGGTACTGAAACAGAGGATGACAGACTAAAGGCCGGAATACTAAATGTCTTTTTCCAAAGTTGTTTCACAGAGGAAGACTGCACTGTAGTTCCTTCTGTAGATTGACGCATAGATGACAAATTGGTAGATATCGAAACAGACGACAGAGGCATAGAGAAACAGAGAAACGATTAAAATCGCTCAAAAGAGGAAAGTCCGCTGGACCTGATGGGATACCAGTTCGATTTTACACAGAGTAATCGAAGGAACTTGCCCCCCTTCTTGCAGCGGTGTACCGTAGGTCTCTAGAAGAGCGTTGCGTTCCAAAGGATTGGAAAAGGGCACAGGTCATCCCCGTTTTCAAGAAGGGGTGTCGAACAGATGTGCAGAACTATAAACCTATATCTCTAAGGTCGATCAGTTGTAGAATTTTGGAACACTTATTATGTTCGAGTAGAATGACTTTTCTGGAAAATAGAAATCTAATCTGTAGGAATCAGCATGGGTTTCTAAAGAGACGGTCATGTGAAACCCAGCTCGCGCTATTCGTCCATGAGACTCAGGAGGCCATATACACGGGTTCACAGGTAGATCCCGTGTTTCTTGACTTCCGCAAGGCGTTCGATACAGTTCCCCACAGTCGTTTAATAAACAAAGTAAGAGCATACCTACATAGGTAGGAATGATCATCAAAATAAAATAAGAGAAATCAGAGCTCGAACAGAAAAGTTTAGGTGTTCGTTTTTCCCGCTCGCTGTTCGGGAGTGGAATAGTAGAGAGATAGTATGATTGTGGTTCGATGAATCCTCTGCCAAGCACTTACAAGTGAATTGCAGAGTAGTCATGTAGATGTAGATGTAGTAGATATGGACTATCAGACCAACTGTGTGATTGGATTGAAGAGTTCCTAGATAACAGAACGCAGCATGTCATTCTCAATGGAGAGAAGACTTCCGAAATAAGAGTGATTTCAGGTGTGGCGCAGGGGAGTGTCATAGGACCGTTGCTATTCACAATATACATAAATGACCTGATGGATGATGTTGGAAGTTCACTGAGGCTTTTTGCAGATGATACTGTGGTGTATCGAGAGGTTGTAACAATGGAAAATTGTACTGAAATGCAGGAGGATCTGCAGAAAATTGACGCATGGTGCAGGGAATGGCAATTGAATCTCAATGTAGACAAGTGTAATGTGCTGCGAATACATAGAAAGATAGATCCCTTATCATTTAGCTACAAAATAGCAGGTCAGCAACTGGAAGCAGTTAATTCCATAAATTATCTGGGAGTACGCATTAGGAGTGATTTAAAATGGAATGCTTATACACTCCTGGAAATGGAAAAAAGAACACATTGACACCGGTGTGTCAGACCCACCATACTTGCTCCGGACACTGCGAGAGGGCTGTACAAGCAATGATCACACGCACGGCACAGCGGACACACCAGGAACCGCGGTGTTGGCCGTCGAATGGCGCCAGCTGCGCAGCATTTGTGCACTGCCGCCGTCAGTGTCAGCCACTTTGCCGTTGCATACGGAGCTCCATCGCAGTCTTTAACACTGGTAGCATGCCGCGACAGCGTGGACGTGAACCGTATGTGCAGTTGACGGACTTTGAGCGAGAGCGTATAGTGGGCATGCGGGAGGCCGGGTGGACGTACCGCCGAATTGCTCAACACGTGGGGCGTGAGGTCTCCACAGTACATCGATGTTGTCGCCAGTGGTCGGCGGAAGGTGCACGTGCCCGTAGACCTGGGACCGGACCGCAGCGACGCACGGATGCACGCCAAAACTGTAGGATCCTACGCAGTGCCGTAGGGGACCGCACCGCCACTTCCCAGCAAATTAGGGACACTGTTGCTCCTGGGGTATCGGCGAGGACCATTCGCAACCGTCTCCATGAAGCTGGGCTACGGTCCCGCACACCGTTAGGCCGTCTTCCGCTCACGCCCCAACATCGTGCAGCCCGCCTCCAGTGGTGTCGCGACAGGCGTGAATGGAGGGACGAATGGAGTCGTGTCGTCTTCAGCGGTGAGAGTCGCTTCTGCCTTGGTGCCAATGATGGTCGTATGCGTGTTTGGCGCCGTGCAGATGAGCGCCACAATCAGGACTGCATACGACCGAGGCACACAGGGCCAACACCCGGCATCATGGTGTGGGGAGCGATCTCCTACACTGGCCGTACACCTCTGGTGATCGTCGAGGGGACACTGAATAGTGCACGGTACATCCAAACCGTCATCGAACCCATCGTTCTACCATTCCTAGACCGGCAAGGGAATTTGCTGTTCCAACAGGACAATGTACGTCCGCATGTATCCCGTGCCACTCAATGTGCTCTAGAAGGTGTAAGTCAACTACCCTGGCCAGCAAGATCTCCGGATCTGTCCCCCATTGAGCATGTTTGGGACTGGATGAAGCGTCGTCTCACGCGGTCTGCACGTCCAGCACGAACGCTGGTCCAACTGAGGCGCCAGGTGGAAATGGCATGGCGAGCCGTTCCACAGGACTACATCCAGCATCTCTACGATCGTCTCCATGGGAGAATAGCAGCCTGCATTGCTGCGAAAGGTGGATATACACTGTACTAGTGCCGACATTGTGCATGCTCTGTTGCCTGTGTCTATGTGCCTATGGTTCTGTCAATGTGATCATGCGATGTATCTGACCCCAGGAATGTGTCAATAAAGTTTCCCCTTCCTGGGACAATGAATTCACGGTGTTCTTATTTCAATTTCCAGGAGTGTATAAAGTTGATCGTCGGTAAAGCACATGCCAGACTGTGATTCATTAGAAGAATCCTAAGGAAATGCAATCTGAAAACAAAGGAAGTAGGCTACAGTACGCTTGTTCGCCCACTGCTTGAATACTGCTCAGCAGTGTGGGACCCGTACCAGATAGGGTTAAGAGAAGAGTTAGAGAAGATCCAACGGAGAGCAGCGCGCTTCGTTACAGGATCATTTAGTAATCGCGAAAGCGTTACGGAGATGATAGATAAACTGCAGTGGAAGACTCTGCAGGAGAGACGCTCAGTAGCTCGGTACGGGCTTTTGTTAAAGTTTCGAGAACATACCTTCACCGAAGAGTCAAGCAGTATATTGCCCTCTCCTACGTATATCCCGCGAAGAGACCATGAGGATAAAATTAGAGAGATTAGAGCCCACACAGAAGCATACCGACAACCGTTCTTTCCACGAACAATAGGAGACTGGAATAGAAGGGAGAACCGATAGAGCTACTCGGGGTACCCTCCGCCACACACCGTCAGGTGGCTTGCGGAGAATGGATGTAGATGTAGATGTGGCTGCAGGGGGACCTGAACGAACCAAGTGCCGACGGACCGTTTCCGAAACATGTTCGGTGGGTGGCATATCAAACAGACGGTCAGGCCAGGGAGACAATGGTATCTGATGTCCTTCAAAGAAAGGTTGCACATTCCTCACCACATGTGGCCGGCTGTTATCCTGTTGAAATGTGGCATGTGAAACAGCTTGCAGGAGGGCAGTGCCTCGGGCTGTAAGATCTTCCTGATGTAGCGGTAGCTGTTCATTTTTCCCTTAAGGCATTCAAAGGCATCGTTCAATATGCCCTAGACAAGTTGAGAGATTATAGGGCACTCGCACTTCTGATTCGGTGCTATGCCGCTTCATGTTCTTAGGGAATATGATCTTTATGTCGATTTGACTTCATGCATCATGATAAAATGGTGGGCGGTTGTTAATGTTCTTGCTTGCGCGCTCTAGGGAAGGAATAACAGTAAGCTTTACCTGCGTTCAAAGGCATGGGGTACCGATTTATACGACCGCAGTAAAAGTGCACGGCGACGGTGGGCCGAGGCAAGCGCGTTTTTTTTCTGCGGAACCTGTGTTGGAAACATTTCCGGACGGCCGAGTTCTGTGGTCTCATTGCGCAGACGCGTTGGTCGGCGCAGTCGGCCGGCTTCCACGTCCAGCTAGCATGATTATCGCCGAAAAGTTGGCGCTGCAATGGCCAGTGCATTGTAGACCGGCAGTAAAGCAGAGGATGAGGCCCTGTTAGGCAGGAAGCCGACAGGACATCTGTGTGTGTTCTGCGAATTTCCGTGGGACAGGTCACTGGCGCCCAGACGCCCGGACTCTGTAACAAAACATATTTGGGAAACAGGAGGCCTTTAGCGAGTTTGTGGCCGTTCTTTGGAAACTTCGAATTGGACGCAAGAGGAGAGATAACAAGTCTTTTTACGGAGGACTATGGATCCATCCTGGTCATGTTGTTAGCAAAAGTCACGGCGTAAACGCGTGGGAAAGAGGCCGCGAAGCTGAATCTTTTGCCCTTTTCTCCCAAGTAACTTTAAAGTCTCTGATTGGTCAAATCGGTGTATGCAGAGCAAAGGGGGCTCTCCCAGCTTCGAATGCCGCGCTACAGCTCGTGATTGACTTGTGCTAAAGTGGGGGAAGTGTAAGATATAAATGCGCTTTGCTACCGAGCTGAGGAGGAAGCAGACAGAAAGAGAAGAGATCACTCTTTTACTGGTGCTTCGCTAGTAGAGAACTGCAGGTCTCTACCTAAACGATGAGAATTGTATCCTTTGCTAGTGTGCTACTTAGAGCCTGTGCCAGTCACCTTCTGAACTGTCAGAGGTACTGCTTCCAGCATCACGCACACAGCAAGTGATGTGTGTGTTTACTTATTTGTCTTGAGTCGGCCGCTAAACATTTGACATATTCCGTCACGCATAGTCGTAGCACGGAGTAAAATTGGTTTGGCGGACCAGTTAACGGGTCCACCTGGACACTGGAATCCACCTGGATTTCAGAGGCTCATAGAAAGTACCTGCGTTCAGAATTAACCGAACGTGAGACAGCGTACTTGCATTTCTCGGGTGCGCGCCATTAATAACATACTGCGGCCGTCCATGACTTCAGTCACCGAACACATCATGGTGTACTGCTTTGATCAGCAGGACGGTAAGGTATTCACAGGTCAGTGAAAGAGTTTGTCAAATAAAAATGTTTGTGTGACGTTTCTTTAGTCATTTTTGTTGTCTTGTGGTGTTAAGGACGAATAAATCTATTGTCATTTAGACCACAACTTCTCCCTGAGTTCTGGTTAACAGTACCTTCTCATTTTATTATTAAAGTCTAGATTTGAAACTTAAGTAGAAAACTTTCAAAGTATGTTCCGAATAATGTTTTAATGGATGGGAAAGATCCACCACCGTTTTCCAGCCGTGTTAGAAAAGCACAGATTCAAGAGAAGTAAAATCCTAGCTCACAAACAAAAGCTGAACGAAGCGAAAATGAGCGTAAGCAGAGCAATAAGAGAAGAGTTCGGTGATTTTGAAAGTGAGAAGTTGTCAACCGAACTGAGTAAAAACCCTAAGAAATTTTGGTCGTAAGTAAAATCAGTAAGTGGGTCAAAATCATCTATTCATTCTCTCAGTGACCACACCTGCTCCAAAACGGATGATAACAGAGAGAAGGCCGAAATACTGGATTCGGTCTTCCGAAGCTGTTTCACCGCGGAAAATCGCAACACTGTCCCTCCTTTCAATCGTCGCACAAACGTCGAAATGGCAGATATTGAAATAATCGATCGCGGAATTGAAAAGCAGCTACAATCGCTTAGTAGCGGAAAGGCGTCATGAGCAGATGAGATGCCTATAAAACTCTAAAGATTATGCGAAAGAACTTGCTCCCCTTCTAGCAGTAATTTATCGTAGATAGCTTGAGCAACGAAAGGTACCCAACGACTCGAAAAAGGGCAGGTCATTCCCGTTTTTAAGAAACGCCGCACGACAGATCCACACAATTACAGACCAATATCGTTGACGTCAATGTGTTGCAGAATTATAGAACATGTTTTATGCTCAAGAATTATGACGTTTTGGAAAATGAACGTGTACTCTATAAAAATCAACATGGAAACCGCAAACAGAGATCCTGCGAAACTCAGCTCGCTCTGTTCCTCCATGAGATCCACAGCGCATTGGACAACGGCGCTCAGGCTGATGCCGTGTTCCTTGCCGTCCCATAGTGCCGCTTAACGAAACAAAATCGAGCTTACGGAGTATCGGAGCAGACTTAGGATAGGATTCAAGACTTTCTTGCAGATAGTATTCAACACATCGCTCCTAACAGAACTAAATCGACGGATGTAAAGGTAATATCTGGAGTGCCACAGGAAAGTGCGATAGGACCGTTGCTCTTTACAATGTATGCAAGTGATCTAGTAGAAAGTGTCGGACGCTCTTTAAGGCTATTCGCAAATGATGTAGTTGTCTATACCAAAGTAGCAAAGCCAGAAGATAGTAAAAATTTTCAGAACGACCTGCAGAGAATGGATGATTGATGCAGGCTCTGGCAGTTAACCATGAACGTAAATAAATGTAACATATTGCGCATACATAGGAAAAGAAATGCACTACTGTACAGCTACACTATTGATGGCAAACAGCTGGAGACAGAGTCTGCTTTAAAATACCTAGGCGTAACTATCCAGAACGACCTTAAGTGGAATGACCATAGAAAACAGATATTGGGAAAAGCAGACACCAGACTCGGACTCATCGGAAGAATCTTAAGGAAATGTAACTCATTCACGAAAGAAGTGGCTTCTAAGGCACTTGCTCGCCTGATTCGTGATTATCGTCTATCTGGGATCCCTATCAGGTAGAACTAATAGAGGAGATAGAGCAGATCCAGCGAAGAACGGCGCGTTTCGTCACAGGATCGTTTAGCTGGCGAGAGAGCGTTACGGAGATGCCAAACAAACTCCACTGGCAGACGTTACTATTAAAATTTCAGCACAATACTTTTCAGGAGGAGTCGGATAACACAGAACTTCCCCCCCACACGCATCTCGCGTATTGACCACCAGGAGAAAATTCGAGAAATTACAGCCAATACAGAGGCTTACCGACAATTATTCTTCCTACTCGCGAGTGGAATAGGATTTGAGGGATCAGATAGTGGTATCGAAAGTACCCTCTGCCACGCAGCATTAGGTGGCTTGCGGAGGATGATGTAGATGTAGAAGACGTAGGAGCTGAAATCGCGTCTTGTAGGCAACGATGCCCCAGACCATCATACTTGACGTTTGTCCGTTATGCCGCTCAACAGTACAGCCTGCCCGACTGCGTTCACCACGGTGGCATCGAACACGTCTGCTGCCATATCTGTAGGGCAACACTACATTTTGCACTCAGCGCGCCAGTGTTGGCGTTCACGTGTCCATTGCAGTCTGCGGTGTTGATGAGTTCTGGTCACTGGAAGCCGGCGCAATGGCATGCAGCCCGCACCTCGTTGTCGTGTGGTAGCGTTCTCGCATCCCACGCCCGGGTTCCCGGGTTCGATTCCCGGCGGGGTCAGGGATTTTCTCTGCCTCGTGATGGCTGGGTGTTGTGTGATGTCCTTAGGTTCGTTAGGTTTAAGTAGTTCTAAGTTCTAGGGGACTGATGACCACAGTAGTTAAGTCCCATAGTGCTCAGAGCCATTTGAACCAATGGCATGCATGCCGCCAATTCAGACCGCAGAAGACGGCACCGAACTATCGATACAGACATGTTCACACCCGCTGCAGTGTTCCAACGTCGCGCCAGCGCTGTAGACGGAGCTGCTGTATCGGTTACGGCCACGAGGGCAAGATGGTTGTCATCTCGCGCTGTGGTCACGTTGTGTCGTCCGGTGCCCAGTCCGGCGCTGTGTGCCGCCTTCATACCTCCACTGGAGTTCCTCACTGTCGAAGCAGCAAGCCCTGTACGAGCCGGAATATCACGGAACAACAGACTAGCCTCGGGGAGACCATTCATCCTGCCCTGTTTGAACGCACCCACATGCCGACATTCCACTCTGTGGTGTCGGCGACCCATAGTGGCACCCGGTTGCACATTTTTACTTCGTACGATAGCTCCACAACTGGGCCTTGCAAAACCAATGACCTCTCCAGTCACACAAAAGTGGGCGCTGTTGAGCTACGTGCACGCCATCGATCTGCCATTTAATCACTTATTCCGGTACCGCTGTTCTACACGTCCTCTTATTGTGGAGTGTTGCAGTCCAGTGCTTCTGAGGGTTTTACATTTTACGAACAGTAGTGTAGTTACAAGCTAGTGCTCACTCTCTCTCGCGATCTCGCCACAGACAGTACCTTAATCTTACATTCTTCTTCTTCTTCTTCTTCTTCTTCAGTGGGCCGTGGCGTTCAGATTAGCGCCGCTATTGTCGCAGCTGACGAACTACAGTTCCAGATTGGTTGGCGAATGCACGCAACAGTATCAGGTACGACTCTCCTCTTCACATCCCATCACTGTGCGGAGCATTGACGCTGACGTAGCAAAAGACGAGTTTTCGGGAATAAAAAGAGTTGTGTTTATGTATGTGAGCTAATGCTATTTTGGCATGTGAGAAGATCGAGATGTCTACTGAGAGACAACTAGAGGAGTACGTCAGGTAGGGACGTACAGGACTAAGTCAACCCATCGTAGCACATGGAAACATTCTTTGGAATTACATTTCGGCTGCTGCGTTTGTCGAACGAACACTGGACAGGGAAGCACATCCAGAGTATTAGTGTTGGTTGCCGCAACGTTCGAGAAAGTTTCCGTGTACTGCTTAATAAGACGTCCACAGTTCAGATGATATCTGTGCAACAGTACTTACACTGAGGAGACAGAAGTCATGGGGCAGCGATATGCACATATACAGATGTCGCTAGTCTCGCGAACGCAAGATATTAGGGAGCACAGCACTAAAGTGATTCAAGTGATTCACGTGATTGAAGTGAGTCATATGAAAAGATTTCCGACGTTGTTATGGCCGCATGACGGGAACTGAAACTAGAAGCATGGGGCATTACAGTTCGGACATCGTTGGGGAATTCAATATTTGGAGATCCACCGTGTCACGGGTGTGTCGCGAATACCAAATTTCAGGCATTATTTCTTACGGCAGACAACGCAGTGGCCGACGTCTTCACTTAACGACCGAGAGCAGCGGCGTCCGAGTAGAGTTATCAGTGCTAACAGACAAGCAACACTGCGTGGAAAGACTGCAGAAATGAGAATGGGATGTATGGCGACGAATGTTTCCGTTAGGAGATTGCGGCGACATGTGGCGTTACTGGGCTATTAGTAACAGACGACTGACGGGAGTGCCTTTGCCAGCAGCACGACATCGCGTCCAGAATCTGTCCTTTGCTCACGACCATATCGGTTGGACCCTAGACGGTTGGAGAACTTTGGCCAGGTCAGACAAGTCACGATTTCAGTTGTTAAGAGCTGATGGTCGGGTTCTAGTGTGACGCAGAACCCACGAAGCCATGGGCCCAAGCTGTCAACAAGGCACTGTGCAAGTTGGTCTTCGCTCCCTAATGGAGTGAGTCCTCTGGTCTAAATGAACCGATCATTAACTGGATATAGTTATGTTCGGTTACTTCATTTGTAGGCATTCATGGCTTCGAGACCTCAAACAAAGATGCAATTCTTACAGATGACAATGGGCCCTGTCACCGGGACATAGTTGTTCGCCACTGGTTCGAAAAACGTTCTGGATAATTCGAGCGAATGATTTGACCACACAATTCGTCCGATATGAATCCCATCGAACATTCACGGGACGTAATGGAGAGGTCAGCTCGTGAGCAATATTCTGCATTGGCAGTACTTCCGAAATTATGGATGGTTATAGAGGCAGCGTGGCTCAGTATTTCTCCAGGGGGTTTCCAACGACTTGATGAGTCCATGCCATGTCGAGCTCCTACACTATGCTGGGCAGAGAGACAGAGAGAGAGAGAGAGAGAGAGAGAGAGAGAGAGAGAGAGAGAGAGAGAGAGAGAAAGAGAAAAGGAATAGTGTCCTGTACGTTTGTCACTTTGAAGTATAGAGCAGCACCTAACGAAACTTACACTACTGGCCATTAAAAGTGATACACTAAGAAGAAATGCAGATTATAAACGGGTATTCATTGAACGTATATATTATACTATAACTGACATCTGATTACATTTTCACGCAATTTGGGTGCATAGATCCTGAGAAATCAGTACCCAAAACAATCACCTCTGGTCGTAATAATGGCCTTGATACGCCTGGGCATTGAGTCAAACAGAGCTTTGATGGCGTGTACAGGTACAGCTGCCCATGCAACTTCAACACGATACCATAGTTCATCAAGAGTAGTGACTTGCGTATTGTGACGAGCCAGTTGCTCGGCCACCATTGACCAGACGATTTCAGTTGGTGAGAGATCTGGAGAATGTGCTGGCCGGGGCAGCAGTTGAACATTTTCTGTTTCCATAAAGGCCCGTACAGGACCTGCAACATGCGGTCATGCATTATCCTGCTGAAATGTAGGGTTTCGCAGGGATCGAATCAAGGGTAGAGCCACGAGTCGTAACACATCTGCAATGTAGCGCCCACTGTTCAAAGTGGCATCAATCCGAACAAGAGGTGACCGAGACCTGTAACCAATGGCACCCCTTACCATCACGCCGGGTGACACGCCAGTATGGCGATGACAAATACACGCTTCCAATGTGCGTTCACCGCGATGTCGGCAAACACGGATGCGACCATCATGATGCTGTAAAGAGAACCTTAATTCATGCGAAAAATGACGTTTTGCCATTCGTGCACCCAGGTTCGTCGTTGAGTACACCATCGCAGGCGCTCCTCTCTGTGCTGCAGCGTCAAGGATAACCGCAGCCACGGTCTCCGAGCTGATAGTCCATGCTGCTGCAAACGTCGTCTAACTGTTCGTGCAGATGGTTGTTGTCTTGCAAACGCCCCCGTCTGTTGACTCAGGGATCGAGACGTGGCTGCACGATCCGTTACAGCCATGCGGATAAGATGCCTGTCATCTCGACTGCTAGTGATACGAGGCCGTTGCGATCTAGCACGGCGTTCCGTATTACCCTCCTGAACCCACCGATTCCATATTCTGCCAACAGTCATTGGATCTCGAGAAACGCGAGCAGCAATGTCGCGATACGGTAAACTGCAATCGCGATAGGTTACTATCCGATCTTTATCAAAGTCGGAAACGTGATGGTACGCATTTCTCCTCCGTACACGAGGCATCACAGCAACGTTTCAGCAGGCAACGCCGGTCAACTGCTGTTTGTGTATGAGAAATGGGTTGGAGTCTTTCCTCATGTCAGCAAGTTGTAGGTGTCGCCACGGGCGCCAACCTTGAGAGAATGCTCTGAAAACCTAATCATTTGCATTTCACAGCATCTTCCTCACGGTTAAATTTCGCGTCTGTAGCACGTCATCTTCGTGGTGTAGCAATTTCAATGGCCAATAGTGTATATGACCTGCCATGTGTTACTTACTTCTCGAGTTGTACCTCGCATCCAGAACGGCATGGACAGCAGTGAGGAGACCCGTGGCTGCGGTTGAAGGTGGGCAGCGGCCGCATCAACGGGCGGCGTCGGCGGCGTCGCCAGTGCGCAGGCGCGCGGCGTGGCGTGGCTGTGGAGGCGCCCTGGCGACGCGTGGCCCGTGGTCGATGCGCGGGCCGCTGCAGCCGTGGCGGCAGCCGCCAGTCGCCGCGTGGCTGCGCCGCCGCCGCCGCCGCCGCCAGCCTGTCGGAGCCGAGGGTCGCGCGCGCCATGAGGGACTCGCAGCCGCGCAGCCGCCGCGCGCCGCCCCAGCCGCCCCGGCCGGACGATCTGCCGGACCCTCCGCCGCCGCCGGCCAGGGAGAACCTCGTGGTCAGTCGCACTCTGCTGGGCAGGCAGCGCGCCCAACCTAGCGGTGTAAAAAAAAAAAATAATGCTCAGAAAACTTTTGGTACTACCTGAACATCTGTGAACGTGTCTTGGAAGCATAGAAACAGGGAATAAGTGTAGATATTTCTGTTGGTAACTGACGACAGTGTACTGAATAACACCACATCAGTACTTACTTTATTTGCAGACTAATAATTACAACTATTAGTAGTACTGTGTTTTTAGGTTGGTTAGTACCTTCAAGTATTTGTGGCAAAAGCAAGCCATATATATTAATGGGTATAAGTGTGGATTTAAGTGCAGATATTTTTATATGTGGTGTGTATACACTTCAGTGTTGGGTTATTTTGTCTTCTCTGCATCGAACAGTCTTCATACAAACATCTCTCATAATTAACTAACTCATGTTTTCAAGACAGTCGTAACTGCACCACTAAGTAGACTACGCCTGTCAGTATAGACTGACTGTTTTGCGTCCACGCGTCCATATTGTAACATCTGACCAACTGCCTAAGGGTAAATAAGCGTTAATGCCTTGCTTTTGCCACAAATACTTGACGGTACTAACCAACCTAAAAACATCCTACTCCTGTTGACTATAATTATTTGTCTGTAAATGAAGTAAATATAGATTTAGTGTTGTTTGGTACGCTGTGGTCAGTCACCAATAGAAATGTCTGCACTTACTCATTACACCATATATATAATTATTTGTCTGTAAATGAAGAAAATATTGATTTAGTGTTCTTTGGTACGCTTTGGTCAGTCAATGGTATAACGTGTGCAAGTGTGAACATTTCTATTGGCGACTGACGACAGCATACCAAAGAACACTACATCAATATTTACTGCATTTACAGACAAATAATTATAGCTATTAGCAGTAGGATGTTTTTAGGTTGGCTAATACCATAAAGTATTTTTGGCAGAAGCAAGCCATTAACGCTTATTTTCCCTTCGGCAGTTGTTCAGATGTTGCAATATGGACGCATAGACGCAAAACGGTCAGTCTATACTGACAGCCGTGGTCCACTTAGTGGTGCAATTATGACTACCCTGAAAACGTGAGTTAGTTAATTATGAGAGATGTTAGTAGGAAGACTGTTCGATGCAGAGAAATCAAAATAACCCAACACTGATGTGTATACACACCACATATAATAGCCGGAACTCTCCGTATGGTACATGGTGGAAATTACCTCCTACCAC
Organism: Schistocerca gregaria; assembly: GCF_023897955.1. Classification (NCBI taxonomy): domain Eukaryota; kingdom Metazoa; phylum Arthropoda; class Insecta; order Orthoptera; family Acrididae; genus Schistocerca; species Schistocerca gregaria. The sequence goes on from NC_064921.1 coordinate 435,869,162, forward strand.
TACTCGTCACTTTCTTTCGTTGTCCACTCGCAAACAGAGCGAGAGAAAGCGACTGTCCTCCGTACGAGCCCTTATGCCTCTTATGTTACGTACGTTGGCGGCAGCACAAACGTTCTGCAGTCAACTGCAAATGCTGATTCTTTAGATTCTCTCAATAGTGTTTCACGTTAAGAACGTCACGTTCCCTCCAGCGATTCCCATTCGAATTCCCAAAGCATCTCTGTAACACTCGCATCTTGTAACCCACTACAATAACTCAATGACAATGACTTCCTCTACACCACATCGTAATCAGCAAACGGCCTCAGACAGCTGCTCGCACTGTCCGTCACGTTGTTGACGTATTTAGACAATAAGAGCAGCCCTACTATACTTTCTCGACCACTCCCGACGAAACCCTTGTTTCTGATCAGCTCTCTCCGTCGAGGTCAAGCTATTGGGTTGGATAACTTAGGAAGTCTTCGAGCGACTCACACGTCTGGGAGCCAAGTCCGTATGCTCGTTTCTTCGTTAACAGTATGAAGTAATGGTGCCGCCTCAAACGCTTCCCAGAAATCTAGGAATATGGAATCTGGCTGATACCCTTAATCCATGGTTCGCATGGTATCGTGTGAGGAAAGGACATGTCGAGTTTCGCACGAGCAACGCATTCCTGATCCGTGCTTATTTGTGGACAGTAGCTTTTCCGTATTAAGGAAATTAATTGTATTCGAACTCAGAACTGCAGCAAACGTTAACGATATTCGCTTGTAAATTTGAGGGTCCGTTCTTTTATCCATCGTGTATACAGCTTTTTTTCTTTCTCTTGGGACTTTACGCTGGGCTAGATATTGGAAATACGTGCAACCCAAGTAAGCTCTCAGTGCCGTAGAATTACTCTCTGTAAAACCGAATTGGGATTGCATCCGGACGTCGCGACTCATTTGTTTCCAGATATACGCAGGGTCTTTCAAAAGTCTTTCTGATAAACATCTGCGGGTGACAGAACTCGTCATGAGGAGGATGTGGTGGTGGTGGTGGCGGTGAGTGTTTAACGTCCCATCGACAACGAGGTCATTAGAGACGGAGCGCAAGCTCGGGTTAGGGAAGGATTGGGAAGGAAATCGGCCGTGCCCTTTTTAAAGGAACCATCCCGGCATTTGTCTGAAACGATTTAGGGAAATCACGGAAAACCTAAATCAGGATGGCCGGAGACGGGATTGAACCGTCGTCCTCCCGAATGCGAGTCCAGTGTGCTAACCACTGCGCCACCTCGCTCGGTGGCATGAGGAGGAGCTTTTGTCCGTTGCTGTTCGCCGTCCATGAGACTTCGCCAAATCAGCAGGGCCGACTAACAAGGAGTGAAGCATACTACTATCTCAGAAAATTATTAGACTGATTTTTAACAAGAATACAACATCAATGCTTGTGTTAAGAGGAGACATGTTCTACAAGTGAGTAAGGAACTATAATATGCCCGGTATACCGCCTTTCCTAGGGAGCAGATTACTCTATGATAGGCAACACACATTACGCACGAGTGCTGCCTGCTACCTCTCAATAGTACGACTAGTCTTAAACGACATCTAGGGTCCCCAGAAAGCGTCAGGACATTACTGTTAATAGAAAACAAAATCACAAATAAAATGAAGGCACTGTATGCCCATTTTTTTTTGTGCGTCTCTGAAATCAGTGTTGCTCCTCCCACTCCATTATAACGTTTGGGTGCTCCATTCTATGCTACCCAGAAGGTGGTCGATACTTCCCTGCTCGATCCCTTCTCACTCTTCGCTGGCGAGTCTCCTGAGGCCATCCGCTCTGTGAGAAGGCTTCCCACGACGGCGCACTCAGAATTTCAGCTGCTCGAAAGAATTGCGAGCACGGTTCATTTCAGCAGATATCGCAGACTATTCCACTTGGTTGACTCTTGCCTCCTGGAGGTAGACGAGACAGAAGTGGTCGTAAGAGATGAACCTATGAGCAACGTGTTGACTGTATGGCTGTCCCGATACTGCACAGACTTCCAGTTACTCTCGATAATGATGACAGCAATTAAACGGTACGGCCATTTGTGTCATGTATTTTGATGCAAACTCACTCATCAAAATCTATAGTGAGCTTCCCGTTGACCTAGAATCATGCATGAAATATGGAAAGAAGCATGGTTTCACAGTACAAGGAAAGGATAAAAATCAGAAAACTGTTAATTTATAATTATATTACACGAAAAAATATTTCGTTTGTCATTTGTTACCAGAGTCCAAACTTAAAATTAAAACGTTCTCAAAACTCTTGAATGTCCTGGGCCCGATATCTTGCCAGTATGAATATCGATAACAGGTACAAATCGTAGAGATTCCCGATTCCCTGGCTGAATGAAATGTCTACATAAGGTGAGTTTTTTTCCCTTTTTTTCATTTCGCTCAAGGTTTTCGTTTGGATATAACTTGCAGTTGTATCCCTATGTGGTAGCCTACTGGCTCCATACATGACAGACACACCTCCCTGCTGAGCCCGTCAGCCTGCATGTGTGAGCGTGCATTGGTATCTGGCGGCTTTCATACTCTTCTACGACGGTCGTCAGCCGCCACACAAATTCTGCACTCATCGGAGAAAGGTATCCAATGCTACTGGTTCAGTCTTCATTCCAGAAAATCACTTGTTGACATACTTCAAGGACCATGGTGCAGGTGGGTTTGTACTTTTGCTCGTAAGGGACGCCTAGAGGCGAAATTCAATGTCTGCTGACAATTGCGTACTACTCGTGTCTTCACAGTTCGCCTAGTTCCAAAAATACCGTGCGCAATTGGGCAGTATTCTCGTAGCCGCACCTACGAAGAATGTTTTGTAGGTATCGGTCATCAGCTGGCGTTGCTGACCGAGAGCAACCACTACGAGATGTGTTTCCAATGTTTTACGGGTCACAATATCAGTTGAGGTTGGAATGAAGTGGCTGCGGTTTCCAGCAGTTCCCGTGCTGGCAATCCTCTTGCCGAAAGGCGACTACGAGCCTATGCTCCGAACTTGGAAAGAGCGTTCGCGGCATGTTGTCACAGTGAAAAGCGTACTCAAGCCGCATTGTCCCATTCAAGTTTGGAGACACAACGTCCTCTAGTGAGCTACACTGAAAATGGGGGCTTCTTTTCACTTCCATTACACAGGTGGCTGCGCTTAGCGATTTCCTGCGATGAAAGAATTATTGAGAAAGAAGTTACCCAAAAACGAAAGCGAGTCATGAGGGTCATACAAAACGTTGCTTTACCTTTTCAGTAAGTAAGCAATACGGCCATTAATGCTCATGGCTCATTTTGTAACGACTGCTTCAATCGCGACAGTCAGCTTTTTAGTGGTAATATATAAACGACTGCTACATCGAAAGTGACTGAGTTAACACTGCAGTGAAATTTGGATACCTAACATTCGGTACTCGTGTAGCGTAGTAAACTGATTTGCTGTGAATCTAGTTACTAATTCGCACAGGAGACAAACTGAGTCAACACATGGGCTTACATCGTGCTAAAATTTAGCTAATGTACTAAGGACGTCGTAACGTGCATACTCCCACGGTCCGTCCTGATGTAAGCGTCTATAAGAACGCAGTAGACGTATGCGTTTTGTCAGCTAGCGTGAAAGGGCATTACACCCTGTTACGGAATTAACAGACATGCAGACGGATGGGGAACTAACAAGCTACATCGGTGGGCAAAACTTGAGGATGAAAGGAACATTCGCAGCATGTGTCACTACCAAGTAACATGTTGTTGTTGTGGTCTTCAGTCTAAGCTCTATATGCTACTCTATCGTGCGCAAGCCTCTTCATCTCCGAGTAACTACATTCTTCTGAATCTGCTTAGTGTATTCATCTCTTGGTCTCCCTCTACCATTTTTACCCTCCTCGTTTCCCTCCAGTACTAAATCGGTGATCCCTTGATGCCTCAGAATGTGTGCTACCAGCAGATCCCTTCTTCTAGCCAGATTGTGCCACAAATTTCTCTTCTGCCCCATTCTATTCAGTACCTTCTCATTAGTTACGTAATGTACCCACCTAATATTCAGCATTTTTCTGTACCCCCAGATTTCGAAAGCTTCTATTCTCCTCTTGTCTAAACTGTTTATCGTCCATGTTTCACTTCCATAATTGGCTACTATCCATACGAATACTTTAAGAAAGGACTTCCTAACACTTAAATTTATACTCTATGTTAACAAATTTCTCTTCTTCAGAAACACTTTTCTTGCCATTATCAGTGTCAAAGTCATATCCTCTCTATTTCGACCATCATCAGTCACTTTGCTTCTCACATCCCAGATAGCAAAACTCATCTGCAACTTTAAGTGTCTCAATTCCTAATCTAATTCCCTCTGCATCACCCGATTTAATTAGACTATATTCCATTATTCTAGTTTTGCTTTTGTTGATGTTCATCTTATATCTTCCTTTCAAGACACTGTCCTTTGCTGTCTCTGACAGAATTACAATGTCATCGACAAACCTCAAAGTTTTTATTTCTTTTCCGTGGACTTTGATCGCTACTCCAAGTTTTTCTTCTTATTCCTTTACTGCTTGCTCAGTATACAGATTGAATAACATCGGGGATAGGCTACAAACCTGTCTCACTCCCTTCTCAACCACTGTTTCCCTTTCGTGCCCCTCGACTATTATAATTGCCATCTGGTTTGTGTACAAATTGTAAGTAGCCTTTGGCTCCCTGTATTTTATCCCTGTCACCTTTAGAATTTGAAACAGAGTATTCCAGTCAACATTGTCGAAAGCTATCTCTAAGTCTACAAATGTAAGTTTTCCTTTCCTTAAGGTATTTTCTATGAGAAGTCGTAGGGTCAGTATAGCCTCGCGTGTTCGTTCATTTTTCCGGAATCAGAACTGATCTTATCCGAGGTCAGCTTCTACGAGTTTTTCCATTCTTCTTGAAAGTATTCTTTTTTCTCTTCTCCATTTCTATACTATTGCCCTGAGGTTCATCTCCCTTGTATAGATTCTCTGTATATTCCTTCCATCTTTCAGCTTCCCCATCTTTGCTTACATTGTTAGGACTGATTTTCAATCAGTGCTCTCTTCACCTTTAGGCAGCATCTGCCTTAACTCTAGTGATATATCCTTCTACATCCTTGCATTTTCCTGTAGCCATTCCTGCTTAGCCATTTTGCATTTCTTCTACATCTCATTTATTGGATTTTCATATTTTCTCCTTTCATCGATAAAATTCAACATGTCTTCTGTCACCCAAGTATTTCTACTTGGTCTTTTTACTTACCTCATCCTCTGCTGCCTTCGTTATTTCATCTCTCAACGCTACCCATTCTTCTTCTACTGTATTCCTTTCGCTTGTTCATGTCAGTCGCTTCCATAGTGCTCCGTCTGGAACTCTCTATAACCTATGATTCTTTCAGTTTATTTAAGTCCCATGTCCTTAAATTCCTGCCTTTTTGTAATTTCTTCAGTTTTAATCTGCAGTTCATAAGCAATAGATTATGCTCAGAGTCCACATTTGCCCCTGGAAATATCTTACAGTTTATAACCTGGTTCCGAAATCTCTGTCTGCCCATAACAGAATCCATCTGAAGTTTTCCGTTGTCTTCAGGTCTCTTCCACGTATTCAACCTTCCTTCATGATTCATAAAGTGGTAGCTATGATTAAATTATGCTCTTTGCACAATTCTACCAGTCTATATTCACCTATTACTTTTCCTTCTCTTCCTTTTCGTACTATCTAATTCCAGTCCCCCAAGACTATCACAGAATACATTTCCTCTATCTTCTCCTCATCTGTCGAACCAGTTGGCATATAAACTTGTACTACTGTGGCGGGTGAGGGCTTCGTGCCAATCTTGGCTGCAATTTTTCTTTCATTATGCTGCTCAAGGTAGCTTATCTGCGTTCCTATTTTTTTTAGATACTCCTGCATTGCCCCTATTTGATTTTGTACTTATAACCCTTCATTCACCTGACCAGAAGTCCTGGACCTTCTGCCAACGAACCTCACTAATTCCCAGTATATCTAGCTTTAACCTGTACATCTCACTTTTTAAATTTTTTACCATACCTACCCGATTACGGGATCTGACATTCCACCCTCAGATCAGTAGAATGCCAGTTTTGATTCTCGCCAAGTAACACACCTCGATGAAACATGTACCACACATAGAAAGAGATGCTATGCTAAAGCATAGACGGTAACTGAAAGAAATAAACATTCAGGCGCTTTTATTGTACAACGATGGTTGCACTGAAGTCACGGCGATTTATGACTGTCCCTGGACATTACAAAAGGTTGTAAGTGGTTCTTAAAAGAGTGTGTGATCACCACGAACGGCAGTGCATGCTCTCCAACTTGTTCCCATGGTGCTCACAAGGTGGATTAAAGGTTCTTCTGGTTCCGCGACCTATTCCTCCACCAGAGCTGTTGGCGACTACTGAATGGCCGTTGGTGCATTTAGACTTGCTGTAATACGTCTCCCCAACGCATCCCACATGTTCTCGATGAAGCTGAGTGCGCCCATGCAACACTGTGGCTTCCCACACCGTAACACCTGTATCAACAAAGTGATCGTGTTCGACATAGTTCTTGGATGCAACAGATTTTCTCGCTTCTCGCCATACGAGAGTAGGTCCAGCATTGCAGATCGTTTTGATGGTCCAGGTGTTATGGCGAGGAGTTTCTGACTTCCAAATCTATGAACACTCTACACTCGGCGGTCAACGGGATTCTGACACTGTTCTCCTTCCCCCATATGCGACTTTTCAGATGTGCATTCGGCCCTAACGTAATTTTTATGGAACTGCATAGGTGAAGGAGCTCATGGAACGAGAGGACATTCGGCGAATGAACTTTCCTGGCAGTTTACCCGACTTGAAAGCCATAAAACACGTGTTGGACAGACTGGGAAGACGTACTGCAGCAGTTCCACATGCACCAACGGCCATAAAGCCGTTTTCAACCGCAGTGATGCACGAATGTAACGGTCTAGCATAATAACTCCTTACCAACCTTGTGGCCAGCATGGGAGCACATTCCGAGGTGATCATACACCCTACTGAGAACCGCATCCTGCCCTTTGCACCGTCCAAGCGACTATCACAAATCGCGGTCACTTCAACGTAATTACTATCTTTGAAAGAAAGAGTCGTCTCTGTTCGTCTTATTGTTATTTCTTTCAGTCACCTTCCGTGTTACACTGTAGTAGTTCTTTCCATGTACGGCCGAAGTGTCATCGACCTATGTTACTTGGAAATGACAAGTCATTCGAAATGTATATTCTTCCTTCAGTTTTGCACACTAGAGTATATCGAACCATGCACCCACGGAGGAAACAACCAATGATTCAAGATGCAAGGGTTTGCAACATACCGACGGTTCAGGGAAAGAGCAAAAGTACTACTACTTGTGACCGAGTAGGACGACGAAATCTACGGCGCCACACCTACAAGGGGAGTGTTGCCCCAGCTCGAACGGCAAAAACAGAACAAATATTATTTTAAAATACTGAATTTTGTGTTTTCTGTCACTCATTAAAGTAACCTATACGTTAACTGTGCATTTGTCTATAATCGATATTTCAGTGGTAAATACAGAGGAACGTCTCAAAGAAACATTTGGTTACCATGTAACGGACGATTATGAATAGTAGGATCGGCAGAGTCATAAATGAGGCATATTTGCTTGAAACAATATGTGGTATCACATGCACTACTTTTTTTTCTGAATCTCTGTCTTCTGACTGGTTTGATGCGGCCCGCCACGAATTCCTCTTCTGTGGCAGCTTTTGTATCTCAGAGAAGCACTTGCAACGTACATCCTCAATTATTTTCTGGACGTATCCCACTCTCTGTGTTCCTCTACAGTTTTTACGGTCTGCAGGTCCCTCTTGTACCATGGAAGTTATCCCTGATATCTTGACAGACGTCCTATCATATTGTTTCTTCTTCTTGTCAATGTTATTCATATACACTATGAGATCAAAAGTATCCACACATCTGGCTGAAAATGAATTACAAGTTCGTGGCGCCCTCCACCGGTAATGCTGGAATTCAATATGGTGCCCGCCCATCCTTTGCCTTGATGACAGCTTCCACTCTCGCAAGCATACGTTCAATCAGGTGCTGGAAGGTTTCTTAGGGAATGGCAGCCCATCCTTCACAGAGTGCTGCACTGAGGAGAGGTATCAATGTCGGTCGGTGAGACCTGGCTCGAAGTCGGCGTTCCAAAACATTCCAAAGGTGTTCTATAGGGTTTTGGTCATTACAGGGATGTTATTATCGTGTAACCACTCCGCCACAGGCCGTGCATTATGAACAGGTGCTCGATCGTGTTGAAAGATGCAGTCGCCCTGAGCCCCGAATTGCTCTTCAACAGTGGGAAGAACGAAGGTGCTTGAAACATTAATGTAGGTCTGTGATGTGATAGAGCTACGGGAAACAGCAAGGGGTGCAAGCTTCTTCCATGAAAAACACGATCACACCATAACACCACCGCCTCCGAATTTTACTCTTCGCACTACACCAGGGGACAGCCACGGACCGACCGACACAACGATTTGCTTGCTACCAATCAGTTCATGAGAACTGAAACACCTAAGGTTACGAACGTGATTATCCACAATGAAATATGTATTATCTGTCGAAACTACACCATGTTGGACAGTGACAACAGGTGAGGAAAGTACGCTGCCTGAAATTACGTTAGTGGCCATGGCAGGTAAACGGCACACTAACGGCCACAAGGCAGAAAATTCCGCTGGTGCACTCGAATTGTAGTCAACCAAAATAGTTAATTGCACCGCATGGTGGCTAAATTTCAGCAATAGAAACACTCGATGTTGCTCACAGGAAAACCTGCCCAACAGCAACCCGCCGAAACGAACCGCACAACATGAATGGACGTGGCTTGGGTAGTCGAAACCACTTCTCAACTGTGACGACCTGGGACGGTGAACCACAAAGCTCTTAGCGATCGGACAGCTCCACACACGCTCCGACACTGTGCAGGGACCGCCAATGGACCCAGCCGACTGCACCGCGTGGAGATAACTTCCCTGGTCCGTAGCAACCGACCGATTCACTGCACATCCCCTAGCCGGAAACTATTTGCACAAAACCAAAGATAGTACACGGTGCAAATATCAATACACGTCGCTGCTACCACACGAAGAAGAAAGAAGAACCACGACGTAACCGCAGCAAGGGCGGGACACCAACACAGATACACAGCGAAGTTCACGAAAGCGCATAGTTGGGAGTGATCACGGCTGAAAAATGCTCCTCAGAAACCCTCCTCCAAGAATCGGAATGTGGAAATTAGGTGAATCGCATAAACAGTATTAATGTAGAATTCTAATTGGTCAGTGAATGACATCGTTATGGAAGAGGTACAAAAACAACGTACGTGACCTGGACAATTAAACTGCTAAGAGCGTTGCTTGGAGTACTGGGCAGTGCACTGGCAGAATTGTTATTTGTACTCGGGTGATTCATGTAAAAAGGTGACAACGTGATTATGGCTGCACGATGCGAACCAACACTCTTTGAACGTGGAATGGTAGTTACAGCCAGACGGATGGGACGTTCTATTTAGGAAATCATTATTGAATTCAACATTCCGAGATCCAGAGTTTCAAGACTGTGCCGAGATTACCAAATTTCAGGCACTACCTTTCATCACGAACAACGCAGCGGCCAACGGCCTTCACTTAACCATCGAGAGCAGCGGCTTTTACCTAGAGCTGTCAGAAATAACAGGCATGCAACACTGCTTGTAATAACAGTATAAATCAATGTGGGACGTACGATGAACGTATCTGTTAGGACAGTGTGGCGAAAATTTGACGTTAAAGCTACGACAGCCGACGGCATTCGAGAGTGCCTTTGTTAACAGCATGACACCGCCTGCAGCGCCTCTCCTGGCCTCGTGACCGTATCGGTTGGACCCAGACGACTGTAAAACGGTGGCCTTGTCAGATGAGTCCCGATTTCAGGTGGTAAGAGCCGACGATAGGGTTCGAGTGCGGCGCAGACCCCACGGAGACATGGACCCAAGCTGTCAACAAGACACTGTGCATCCTTTTGGTTACTCCATAATGGTGTGGCCTGTTTACATGAAATGAACTGGGTCCTCTGGTCAAACTGAACCGACGATAGCCTGCAACTTGGTACATTCGGCTACTTGGAGAACATTTTCAGCCATTCATGGACTTCATTTTCCCAAACAACGATGGATTTTTTTATGGATGACAATATGACATGTCAGTGGGCTACAATTGTTCGCTATTGGTTTGAAGAACATTCGGGATAATTTGAGCGAATGATTTGGCTACCCAGGTCGCCCGACATGAATCCCATCGCACATGTATGGGACGTAATAGAGTGGTCGGTTTGGGCACAAAATTCTGCACTGGCAACACTTTCGCAATTATGGACGACTATAGAGGCAGCGCGACTCAGTATTTCGGCAGGGGACGTCCAACTACTTGTTGAGTCCATGCCACGTCGAGATGTTGCACTACGTCGGGCAAGCGGAGGATCTGCACGATGTTATGATGTGTCCCACGTTTTCAGTCATCTCAGTGTGAAATACTGCATTGTTCAAATGGTTAAAATTGCACTTAGCACTGTGGGACTTAACATCTGAGGTCATCGGTCCCCTAGACTTAGAACTACTTAAACCTAACTAACCCAAGGACATCACCCACATCCACGCCCGAGGCAGGATTCGATCCTGCGAAAGTAGCAGCAGTGCGGTTCCGGACTGAAGCGCCTAGAACCGCTCGGCCACAGTGGCCGGCTCATGCATTGTTCCGCATGGTTGTTCGGAAGAAGTGGCAGCATCTTAAGGCGCCTGCAGTGTAGCCTTGTGGATCGTTCTGGTGCTGTTTTCCTTTTGTGGCGTGCCTGGGCGCTGCTGGGATGAGTATTCTGCAGTGGCATCGACGCAAAAGTTGCGACTTAAGATACGACAGCGCGTGCGCTGGCCGGCATGAGCTGTTGCAGCTCAGTAGTTGACCCACGTTGCCGACTGTAGAGCACTTCTATACGATGCGACCTTGGTAGCTAGCCGCATGCCCTTGCTCTCTTAGACTTTCTGTTTGCTACGTGAGACTGGCGAGGCGAGTCACCTGAAAGAGCTTTCTGTTTTCCCCACTGTCATTTGCAATAAACATGAATGGAGGCATATCCACTGTTGTCGTCGTCGCTTGGAACTCTACGGCCGTCCTTACAGAGAAGCTCAGAATTTCAAGTTAGTTTTTTATGTTATGGAGATCGCGGAATACACCTTCTCACTGTATCAGGTAGTCAAGTGTAGACGCTTGAGTGTAGTAAAGTAGCTTTTTTTGAAGTTTCCTCTGTCACTCCTCGGAAATCTTCAACAGTACGCAGTGATATCTTGTGATAATCTCTTCCACAAACACTAGCGTTAAACATACCAGTTGCCCAGCTTCGGAGAAGTTGCCGAAGCCGCATGTTGTAGTTCTCTTGAAACTGAAGTAATATTGGGGGAGGTGATGGATCAGATTTTGGCGCTGTAGGAGAGCGTTCTGAACCCTGAGACTTTAGATCAGCTGTCGGTGTCGAGTACTGACGTCTTCCCCCTTTTCTTTTTGTTTTCCGTTGAGCCTCGTACATTAGACGTGACAGTTGTTTTGTTCCCTACGTGAGTTCCAATTGGTGCAGGCATAATGAGTTGATCGTCTTCCGAATCCGGGAGCAGCGCTGTGACTGTCTCGCCTTAGTCGTAATACGTTGCAGCGACCATTGTCTCAGCTCGGTTTACCGTAGTTGGAACGGCTGAAGGGGCTGCCAACTGGACATTCCCAACAGACCGCCGATCGGCCAACAACGCGGTTGCGCTAGCCTCTGCACGCTTCCCCATCGCTAACTTGAATGATGGTCTGCTCACAAAGGGTGAAAATTATTTAAACCAACAAACTGTTCACCAATGTCGTAATTCCTGTGAGCACTATTTAATCCGGTAGACAGTATGTCCGCTCTTCACTTGTAAAGGCGATTTGTTGTCGTAACTGTTCCTGTTCTGCCGGTAGAGGGCATACTTCGGTCTATAGCTGCTTTACGTTCATGTTTAGTTGAACGTCTTCACCCAGAACAGTACTTGTTTACTTATGGAACGATACACCTGGAGTGAGTACACTGATATGGCTTGTGTTTGTTACATGGCGAACCACAACGGACGAGCAGCACAGCCAGTTTATGAGCAACAGTATCCCAAATGGCGAAACCCACATTACTCGGCCTTTACTGTTGTATATTAACGTCTGCGTGAGACCGGGTTATTTAGCAGACCATCTGAACAAGGACGAAGTCCCACAGTACGAAGCCTGCAGTTGGAGGAAGCTGAGCTGCGGCATGTGAAGGAAGATCCTTTCATCAGCATTTGTGTATATGCGCGTAAAGTGGGGACGAATAAGACGAATGTAAGAAACTGCCTTAAGAAGGAATTGTTACATCCATTTCACTTACAGTGTGTGCACAGTCTGGAACCAGATGACTATTCATTCAGGGCACAGTTTTCGGATTGTCAAATACATCTACATTTTCATCCTCTGTGCTGCTTGCAGATGACCCAACGTTCGGGCGTGATGGAGGTTTTCAACATCAGTAGTTCGTTTCGACTTAGGTCAAATCATATGCAACATTTACTCGCGCCCATCACGCGGTGTTCTATGTGAAAGAATAGTCAGGTGTTGTTGGTGACTTTTAATTAGTTTAGATCTCTTACCTTGGCCAATAAATGGCAGCCATTTTTGCAGTTTCATCGCCAGTGCACTGTCACAATTGCTCGATGACGTGCCACCCGCTACAAGACAGCGTATGCAGATCCAGAGGCATATTCAGTCGTCCATTGCGTCGATCCTTCAACCGACAGTTTCCAGAAAGTGGAATGGCAGAGGTGGTCTTCTACTATGGCCCACACGATCACGTGATTTGACCTCTGTTGATTTGTTTGTGCGGAGAGAGGTACTCATCGTTGTGTACAAAACCTCTGTAGAGTGAGAAGATGATCTTGTTGCCCGGATAGTAGCGGCAGCTGGAGAAATTAAGGCCACTCCTGCAGTCTTTGAAGATGTTAGACACAACATACCGCGACATTGTAACCTTTGTTTACAAGTCAGTTTGAATTATACTGTAACTGAAGCACTTGTGTTGTGTTAATATTGTTGTCTCTTGGTAGTAAAGCATTAAAAATTGTTTGTGTTGCTTTTTATCTACTGCAGTTAAGATCTGATGCTCTGGTAAACTAGTGCACCACAGGAAAACTCATTAGAAAAAGTATTTTAAATGTTCCACGCAATCTGCCAGAGTTTGGTGGTTTAATTAGTTTTCATCCAGAAAAATCTTCCTGTACCGGATTAAAAAATCCTTGCAGAAAAATATTTGCTTTGGTACCCCGAGCAACATCCAGGAGTTTGTCGGTTGCGGTTGAAACTGTTCTTGGTAGAAAACTAAAAAGAATGAAAGCAATGGCCTTGCAGCGTGAATAGCAGAGTCGGTTTCCTTTGGAAAGAATGTTACAGCCAGTGTTTCCTTGGATTCCAAGGGAGTTCTTCGTTTCGGTTATTTGCGATGGTATGACAAAATTAATGAAAGATGTTTCGTGATGTTGTGAACAAACTGGATGGAAAATCCTTGAAGACGAATTAATTTCATAAAGAAAAATACAGTCATCTGTCATCAGGGCCAGGCAGCTGCTTGGTAGTGAATGGGAGATCTCTGTCCTCTCTCAGTTGAGCTAGACTGAGAACAAATGGTGACTAGGCAGGGCATTCGTAGGCAATTCCTGGCCTTAAATATTTCAACCATTGTTAAGTTTTCTTAATCACAGCAGCCGGGCGCTGTGGCATAGCGGTTCTAGGTGCTTCAGTCCGGAACCGCGCTGCTACGGTCGCAGATTCGAATCCTGCCTCGGGCATGGATGTGCGTGATGTCCTTAGGTTAGTTAGGTTTACGTAGTTCTAAGTCTAGGGGACAGATGACCTCAGATGTTAAGTCTCATAGTGCTTAGAGCCATCTGAACCATTTTCTTAATCACAGCGAGGGATCTAAACTGTTGCAAGATCTACCACATAGGGCTACTCCATAAATGGCATCCTCAGGCATCCAGCTAGTGTTACATCCAAAAATAAAAATAAAACTTGCATTTTACGCGGCATGTTGTGTACAATAGACCAACAGGCCTAGCACAACTCGGCAGACTGATAATGTTCTAATGAACGAAGTCGGTCGTCACACACAAATTATGGATCGGTACAGCTGTGATGATTCTCATTGATCACTAATATTGGCATCAATCAGCTGTTGAGCTGAAAATGGTCAAAATTAACACTATGTCTCAAAAAGAAAAAAAAAATAAATGAAAAAATAAAACCGCATGGACTGCTCAGAAGTGCTCATTTTGGCAGTTAACGATTCCGTTGTCGCGGAAACGTGTTTTATCCTAAAACAGGAAAGGGCAGAAAAGGTTGCATGTTTGCTCACAATATTTAAGCAGCACTAGTAAAATGTTACCTGCGGGTCATAACCTTTAAGACCCATAAAAATAATGCTACCAGTAGTCATAAATGTAAAGCTATTCGTGTAATAGCAACGGATAAATGTGAAACGTGTATGTTTGCACTCTCCACATAACAGAGGTCTCGATCTAGTTGATTGCCCGTGCGAGTGCGAGTGCCGTTGTGAAAGTTCTACCGAGCAGTGCCAGTACTGTAAGCATACGTCACTGGATGACCTGTCCAGTGAATTAAATCTACCCACATGTCCTAAACGTCATATTGTTCTTAATCGTCTATGCAGCGAGCATCACAGGTGTAACCTTTTGGCTGGTGTGCCACTAGAGCAGTGAAACATCCACTACTTGTTGCTAGACTAATGCTGCACGGAAGTGAACACGCTGTGCGTTGTGTCACGAATTAAATTGATGGCGATGCTTACATAGCTTCAGTCATGTGTTATCGTTCAATTGGAGCACGCTTTATCGCTTCAACTGTGATTAAGAAAACCTAACAAGTGGTAAAAAATTACAAGCCAGGACTGGCCTACCCTCTTTCTTATCGCGAACTGCTGGAAAAATTGGAAAATTGTGATAAGGTCCTATGCGACCAAACTACAGAGGTCATCGGTCCCTAGGCTTACACACTACTTAGTGTAACTTTAACTTACACTAAGGACAACGCACACAACCATGCCCGAGGGAGGACTCGAATCTCCGATGGGGAGGCTAACTGTTCTCAATCCAACTCAGTTGAGAGAGGCCCGAGATTGAAGAGGCTGACTACGGCGCACACAGTACTTCTGAACCATCTGTTGTAACCTGTGTTTCATGTATGAAATGTACGCAATGGCTACGGTTCTTATTGGACACGAAACAATCCGACTTGTAGCATCTCCTTTCTCAAAACAACAAATTTCTTCACCCTGTGTTATCCAGATATATTAAGGCACTTGCGTGTTATCTTCCGTGAAAATATTACGCAGGTTTTACTGATATTTGTAAGTAATTATTTTCATCCTAAAACCTACCGTGAGGGCGATTATTTAACGTTTAATCCGGATGGACTTAATAGACAAATAAGTTAACAATACATATGTGTAATTTCGATCACAGGCGCGCTCTACTGCGTGCATGCGCGCGCGCGAGTGTGTGTGTGTGTCTGTGTGTGTGTGTATGTGTGTGTGTGTGTGTGTGTGTGTGAGTATGCGTGAGAGTGAGAAAGAGATAGACAGACAGTGTGGAAGAGAGAAAGGGAGGCAGAGAGAGAGAGAGAGCAGCTCCGTTGAGAGTGGCTCATAGATGCTTGGGTAACACAAAGAAAGGAATATACCTTGTATTTTGCAGAAGAGGATCTTAGTAAATTGACACGTCAGTCGTAAGAGGTGACTTGGAAGAATAAGTTACACATTATCATGTCAGGCAACACAGTAAACAAGCCTCTATAAACGACGGTCAGAAAGTTTTTCCAGTCGTTCGCTTCCTCAGCTATAGAAAGCCGCTCCTTGGTCGTGGAGCCATTAGATAACCGCTGTGTGAACATGTGAACGTCCTCATCGCTCTAAACTCGTCCCCTCCCCACCCCCTCATATGTCCTTCTGAGATCGTCTGGACAGTATCCTATGTGATTGATGTCATTCCTTTCTTCCTTTCCTATGAGTGTCACCCACGTTTGTGCGGTCTTGGTCACATTATTGGCACCGTTTCACTATGGCCTAACGCGAAATTGCAGTTTATCCATACACCGCCAGATTCCGCGTTGAATGTGTGCGCAATTTAGTCAGTCTTACTGCCCCGCGCGTTTCAACTTTGGAGCACGTTTCCTGCCCTCGCACCATTTCATTATGAGCTTGTTAGCCATACTGCAGCAGAAATGCGTCTTTAGGAAGCCCGCAGCATGTACTCTCTTCTGACAATGCGGCACCGTTGTTGTACAATATTCTTAGTGTAGTCGACGTGTATAACTTCCTTTCTGAAGTCCCTACGGACAAGATAATACCGTTTAACAGCCGACAACGATCGATGGGCATTGTGCCCGTTTAGTATTTGCAACTGGAAGTAGCGCTCACTTATCCCATTAACTGAATTGTGAGAAACTGGCCTTGTGACATAAACGAATCAATTGGGATAACTGCCCCCAAGTCTGCAAAACGTAAGTGCACTGGCATTATCAGAGCACTAGACAGCCGTTGGAGCTTAACTTGCTCGCCTACTGTCCTTTGGTATGCTAGCCCGCTAACCAGCGCTGTGTCGCCGTTACGTCTGCAAAAGGCTTTATGTTGAGGTGACGAAAGTCATGGGATACCTCCTAATGTCGTGCCGGACCTACTTCTGCCCTGAGTAGTGACATGCACTCGATAAGTCATTGGAAGTCCCCTGCAGAAATATTGAGACAGGCTGCCTGTACAGTCGTCCATAATTGCGTAAGTGTTGCCGGTGCAGGATATTGTGCGCTTACTGACCTGTCGATTAGAGCCCATGAATGCTCGATGAAATCCACGTCGGCCGATCTAGGTGGCAAAACTATTTGCTCAAATTCTCCAGAATATTTCTCAAACCAATCGCGAGCAACCGCGGCACGGTGACATGACGCACTATCATCCATAAAAATTCCACCGTTGTTTTTTAACGTGTAGTTCATGAATGGCTGAAAATGGTCTACATGCAGCCGAACATCATCATTTCCATCCAATCATCGGTTCAGTTGGACCAGAGGACCCGATCAATTAGATACAAACACAGCCCACGCCGTTATGGAGCACCAACAGTTGCACAGTTCATTGAACTGTGGATGAAGCCCGACCAACAGGCATTACATGTATTGAGCGAAAATAATAGTACATTGAGAATGACTAGCCTCTAGATGAAATTTAGATCTGCCAATAAAATTTGAAAAGGACGACTGATCGGTGCAATCTATATTTGACGAGTCAGTATAACAGTCGCTGCGTGCAACAGCTTTCTGAATGGAAGGTAGCCTGGTGAGTTGCACAGTGTCTTGTTGACAACTGGGGTCAATGGCTTCCTGAAGTCTGCACCACAACCGAACCCTATCATCAGCTCTAAACTCTACCCCCATCCCGTAAACCCCAGATATGCTTCTGAGCCGGCTGGAGTGGCCGTGCGGTTCTAGGCGCTTCAGTCAGGAACCGAGCGACCGCTATGGTCGCAGGTTCGAATCCTGCCTCGGGCATGGATGTGTGTGATGTCCTTAGGTTAGTTAGGTTTAATTAGTTCTACGTTCTAGGTGACTCATGACCTCAGAAGTTAAGTCGCATAGTGCTCAGAGCCATTTGAACCATTTTTATCCTTCTGAGATCGTCTGGACAGTATTCTATGTGGTAGTCTAGAGTCGAACCGATATGGTCACAAGTCCAGGAGAGGCGCTGCAAGCGATGTCGTACTGTTAGCTAAGACACGTCGCTCGTCTGCTACCAAAGCGCATTAAGGCCAAGTTCTGCCGCACTTTCTTAACGGATACGTTCGTTCTACTCCCCGTATTGATTTCTGCAATTATTTTACGCATTATTGATTCACTGTTAGCACCAACACCTGTATGCAAAAGCCACTTCTTTCTGTCGTTAAGTGCACGCTGTTGGCCGCCCCGTTATCAATGGTGAGAGGTAATGCCTGAAATTTGGTATTCTCGGCGCACTCTTTACACTGTGGACCTCAGAATATTGAATTCCCTAATGATTTTCGAAACGGAATGTCCCACGCGTCTAGCTGCAACGACCATTCCGCTTTCAAAGTCTGTTCATTCCCGTCATGCAAGCTTAATCACGTCGGAAACCTATTCACATGAATCACCTGAATTTGAATGGCAACTCCGCCAATTCACTGCCCTTTTATACCTTTTGTACCCGACACGACCGCCATCTGTATACGTGAATATCGTTATCCATTGACTTTTGTCGCCTCACTATAATTCGCTCTAACCCTGGCGGGTACTGTTACTTGGTACCTACTGCTGTGCAAACCCTGTGTACGCCAGTGCCCACCTCTCAACACGCCAACTCATAATCGTATAAGTCTGGCCAGCTTCTAGGTGCGAATCTGAGACAATATTAAAAAGCTGGCACATCACATTTCTTCTTGAAAAGCAATGCAGTAGTCAAACGCTCCATAAATGTAACATTAGGTGATTTTGCATGCGCCTAATCGTGCAGCAGAAGTACCATATGTGGCACTATTGTCGCCTCTAAGAGACTTAAACTGGACTTTCAAGCACAAATGTATCTGTCGACACCGCTTCGCGCATGTTAGAAGAAGAAAGTCAACTGAAATTTCTATTTATTAAAAAACAAAAAATTCTATAACAAAATGCTCAGGTACGAATGTTTCGTATTTGCTGAGAAATTTACTACGCACGAAACGGTCACAAAGTCCATAGAAATCATTCTTATTGTATGATAGCACTGACATTTAGGCGGTGCGTATGATTTGCGCTGTCATTTTAAAAAAAAGCTTCAGTTTAATCTTTATTAGTCACTGCCAGCTTAGCGGATAAAAGTGACTCCATTCGTGAGGTCTAATAAAATGCTTTAATTTCTGGAAAAAGTCACCTTCTCACTGTATGTTACATAGCTCACGAACAAGTTCATCTCACTGCTTCCTTCTCGATTAGAATTCATAACAAATACTGTATTTCATTTTAGTCGAAAGGATAAAGTGAAATCCACTTGTTACTGTAATATTCTAGATTATTGTGAGGAACGCATCACATTACCGTGTTGTTGGTTGTTGTAGCGGACTAAAAACTATGTAGTTAAACTAATTTGACCGAGCCACATACATGTATACCGAGATACAGTAATTTTCTGCAGGATTAACGGAGCCTTGCAAAATGGAATGGTTCGTTTACGTTTACATGTGTGATATAACGTCCAGACGCGGGCTGTGTGACTACTACACGTTATAATGAGGAACGCTGCAGGCTACAGAATATGATATATGTCTGATTCTACATCGGTAACTGCACCCGTGTGAAAAACAAGAAAAAAACATCCTCTCCCTCAGTGCACGTCTGTCTAAACGTACGCTTCAGTGTGAGTACATCACAAATCTGTGGACGTGTAGAATAATGTACCAATAATAATTAAGGGAAATGTTGACGCTAACGCTACCACCCATTTGTTTTGACATGCAACGGTCAGCAAGATGGCGGAGAGAATCCAATCATAAAAATCCAATACGCGTGAACTACACGCCATAAAAAGAATTACAGTTGTTCTCATGATATGACATTCGTTCGCTTGACCAGCTCACAGTTAGACTGTCGCCTTGTAACTAATCTAGACTTCTGGTTACGCTATAGGTCAGCATGTCGTCGCAGGATACTTAAAAAAAAGTAGCAAAATGAATGTTGGCCGTGTTCTGCTTTATCACTGTTTGTAAACGTAAGACACCAGAACCTCATTCATCATTACGACATTATATCGACAGCAATATGGAATAGTTCCAACAGAACCTTACGCAGTACTCCAAGCTCATTCATTGAAGAGCCGTCGAACAAAACCAGTATGCAACATTAACTACAAAGAGAGATCATTAACCTTTAGAGAAAACACTTGAGAACTGTATTTTGTTATTTACTCTTTACTGAGATTAATTATATTTTACTATTTAAACGCCGGCCGGAGTGTCCGTGCGGTTCTAGGCGCTACAGTCTGGAACCGAGCGACCGCTACGGTCGCAGGTTCGAATCCTGCATCGGGCATGGATGTGTGTGATGTCCTTAGGTTAGTTAGGTTTAATTGGTTCTAAGTTCTAGGCGACTGATGACCTCAAAAGTTAAGTCGCATAATGCTCGGAGGCATTTGAATCATTTTTTTTTTTTTACTATTTAAGCAAATAAACTTGTTCTTTATAAACCAAATCTACTCGGCGAGAAACATAAAAACTGAGGTTAAATCTCAGCATGTGAACTCGTAGAGCACAAAAACATTATGTCTCCTTGAAAGTGGATTTTGCAGTTTTACACCGTAGTATTTATTTTCCGAAGTTCCACCTATGTAGTAATGTGTAGACTGTATGGAATCTGCACAATGATGAATAAAAATAAAAACTACAGCACTAATTGTGCAGGACATGGCCCACTTCTCCGCAGTGAAAAATGTGTGGCACTTCTTCAGGACAGGCCACGTGGCGCTGCCTGCTTCTGCTGCACATGTGCCCCGCATGCCGACTGTAGCGAACGTCCCGGTGCTCTCGACCACCGACTTGTTCCTCAGCGTCTTGCCTGCAGTCACTGTTTGTCCTTTGTCGACCAGCATAATGACCACGTGGGAGAAAATCCTCGAGCAACATGGCTTGGCTCTGTTCCATTCCACTCCTCGACATTTCGAGTCACCAATTCAAGTCCGTGGATATAATCAGACCGTATTGTATTCGGATAGTCAGACATCGTGATCGGTTCAGCAGTCTTAATCGTTTGTTGATTTAGAAAGTGTTTTGCATAATATTCACTGGAAGACATTAAGTACAGTGAGTGAAAGCGTACTGAAACCTGACTGCAGCTATAAGAGTTCAAGGATATGATAGGGAAGCACTAATTGGGATGGGAGTGAGGTAGGACTGCAGCGTATCCACCCGGATTATGTACATAGAGCCGGCCGGGGTGGCCGAGCGGCTCTAGGCGCTACAGTCTGGACCGCGCGACCGGTACGGTCGCAGGTTCGAATTCTGCCTTGGGCATGGATCTGTGTGATGTCCATGGTTTAGGTAGGTTTAAGTAGTTCTAAGTTCTAGAGGACTGATGACCTCAGAAGTTGAGTCCCATAGTGCTCAGAGCCATTTGAACCATTTTTTTTTGTACATAAAGTGAACAGCAATCACAATCAAGGAGAAATTTTGAAAGTGGATTGTTCAAGGAGAATAAACATAAAATTTAAGCTTCTTGCATTCCTTGATGAACTGGTTGGTACCGCAACTGGTTATAATAGTTATATAAAGAGAAAATCTCGGTTGAAAAGTTATTTTTATTACAAATAAGTTGTTGTGTTGCCTTAGCAGCGTGGTCAGCATTGTTTTCCTCTGCACGCTAGTTTCACTGTAGCCGTCTATTAGACCGTTTAGCCACCCGACAAATTTAAGGATATCTTCTTCGACAGTTCTTCATTTAGACTGTTCGTTACCGCCGTTCCGAGTAACCGCCGTACCAGCCCGCGATTTATAAATCCTTGATAGCATTTCAAAATCTGTGAAAGCCTCAAATAGGCGAAATGCGTTATTGATAATGAAAATAACTTTGCAGCCGAGTCTCTCTCTTTATATAATACTAGCTCAGCGCTGACTGCTTTTCTCTCGTGGACTTATGCACTGCACAGATTTTTTTTAATTTAATCGAGTTTTTACATTTTTCACAAGTTGCAGCACCTTCTAAATCTATCAGGCCAATTAAGGCTAAAGAAGAATGGACTTCGTTGAATTTACTTCTGATTAAAAAGCGTTTCTGGTTGCTGGAGACCAAAGCTTTTTCTTAATCATGCCCTTAGCACCGTTCTGCTGATATTTCCATAGAAACTTTCATCCGAAACATATTTTCTTTACATCTAACTGAGAAGTGAAATAACAATTTTCGTAGATTCAGCTTTAAAAATTTTATAATCTAACGAAATTTTTTTTAAAAATTGGCGCCTTTTATTTCACCTCCATAGTAGATAATTTTCCAAAAATGCTTGAATAGATATTTCTTTATTTCTGATCGAGAAACCAAATATCAATTTTCGTAGATATAGCTTCTAAATTGATTTAATAGCGACATATTTTCAAAAAACTTTTCATCCCCTCTTTCACCCCCTTAGGGGAACGGGAGGAGGGAATTTCGAAAAGTCTCTTCTTAAACGATGCCTACAGTAGGAGATCTATACCCTTCCCAAATGTCAAGTTTCTATCCTTAGCGGCTTGGGCTGGGCGCGATGACGCTGGCAATGTGCCTTTAACGTCTTTCGATGACATTTTAACCCACTTAATCCACGTGTTTCCACTGATTGCCTTCCTCATTAGTTTGGGGACATACTGTGCAGCCAGAATTTGTCCATTTTTATTAGGCATCTAAAGAAGCGATATGGACTGGCCTGATACAGCTGCAACATATCTGCTGCTGCCTCTATTCCGCAGTCCCTTTGAATGCGTGTCAGCAATCGCAGAACCCAGCGGGTGGAAAACTTTATCATGTCCAAATGGCATGCAGTGTATCGAAAACCGCTTCATCACCGGTTTTTACTTTTCGAATGTCGCATCGGTTGAGCTGCACCCGACTTCCAATAACGCAGCCTGAAATTCTCCTGCGTTTCCGGTTCCTGACAGAGAGATGGTTTATCACTTCGTTCCTCGTCATTCAGATAACGGGAAAGTCTGCGGTACGTAATCAGTGGTCATATGAAGGCGAATTTTTACTGTACACTTCCATCAACTCAGCATGGACTCTTGCACCGTTGGCCGTCCGTAGTGGTCGAGCGGTTCTAGGCGCTTCAGTCCGGAACCGCGCTGCTGCTACGGTCGCACGTTCTAATCGCCTCGGGCATGCATGTGTGTGATGTCCTAAGGTTAGCTAGGTTTAGGTAGTTCTAAGTGTAGGGGACTGATAACCCAAGATGTCATGTCTCATAGTGCTCAGAGACATTTGAACCATTTTAACTAGCCTATGTAAATGCAAGAACACGAATTTCTTCGATGAAATCCTGAAAGTAAACAAATTACGACCGATTCTGCATTTCGTAAACTATGGGCAGCGCCATTTTGCGTTAGATCCTGTAGTGGCGTACTATATTACAGTTGCGCGGGGATTTCAGTGTGTACCAGCAAACAGGCCTGCACCTGGAAACAAACAAAAAGTAGTTAGGTAATTTTATTTCTTCTATAAGACAATTAAAGCATTTTATCTTCACCTCGTAGTGCTACACATGAGTGCCGGAAAATACGACGGGCACTCAATAAACAAAGTAACATTTTTTCATCAAAAGTCGTTATAGGATGAAAAAAATGCGAAATTCGTTGTGAGATACTGTGGAACAGTCTCGATTCCGTTGCTATAGCTTCATGAAGTCTTCAAAATGCTTTCCAAGCAAATGGTTCAAATGGCTGTGAACACCATGGGACTTAACTTCTGAGGTCATCAGTCCCCTAGAGCTTAGAACTACTTAAACCTAACTAACCTACGGACACCACACACATCCATGCCCGGGGCAGGATTTGAACCTGAGACCGTAACAGCAGAGCGGTTTCGGACTGAACCGCTCGGCCACAACGGTCGGTTTAGGTCCAATCAGAGAGCTCTTATTGAGTTTCTTTAGGAGGAAAACTACAGCATCGCAGATATTCATAGACACTTACATAATGTTTACAGAGACCTGGTAGTGAACAGAAGTACGGTTTCTTGTTGGTCGATGGTCCGTCATCATCACAACAACGTCGCGCCAACCTGTCGCATCTCCCACGTGCCGGCCGCCAGCATACAGCTGTGACTCCTGCAAAGTTGGAACGTGCGGACACCCTTATTCGAGGTGATGGACGGATCACAATCAGACACCTCGCTCCACAACTGAACGTCTCTTTCGGCAGTGCTGATACACTGGTCCACCATTTGGGATACTCAAAGGGGTGTGTCTAGCAGAGGATCATAAAGAGCAACAATGGATCATCTGGGCAAGATGAAGGTTGCACTCCGCAGGTAGCAGAACGTAAGCAATGGGGAGGCCACTGATGCAGCAAGACGTTGGCTCCGACGTCGTACAGTAAAACACTAGAATAATACCGCGAGGGCATGCAGGCCCTCCCAGAAAGGGAAGATTATGTTGAAAAATAGACAAAATATTGAATGAGTAGTACCGTATGATCGAAACCTGAATAAAACCAACCTGCTTTCACAATAATAGTGTGTTGCATTACTTATTGGAATCCCCTCGTAGATGGGTAGACCAGGTCAGTAATGAAGGAGTACTGAATCGAATTTGGGACATACGAACACAACGGGACTAAAAGAAACACCTGGATGACAGGGCTTATCATAACGAATAAATTTCTTATTCGAGGAAAATGTAGAGGGTCACGAAGATGCTACTACAGCAAGCAGATTGTAATAGGTACAGTCTTTTCATATGACAGATATGGAAAGAGATGCACAAAAAAGACAAGAAAGGAGAATTGCATCAGATCAATCTTCGGACTGATGACAAAGTGGTTATAGGTAAACTTTCGCTACTTGAGAGAGCCCTCGAGAAAAACGAATATCGTAGGATACAACTATATATCAAGACGCGAAAGAGCAATAACACATTTTAATTTTCACATGAAAAGGTAACATTTGTTAACTGCCATCACGATTATGTACCTGGCTACAAACGTTGCTTAACGTGACAAGCATATGCATCTACGATAGCCTGGAATCTCACTAGAGATCGCTTCACTGCTGCCCGAAACATTTCATGTGGGATTTTGGATTTTGGGTGTTCAACTGTCGTGACACATTTCATGCACTGCTTGAAGAATGCACATTGCATTCAGCTTCCTCAGCCGTGGAAACCGTAATTTCTTCAACAATATGTGGCGCAATTGGCCGTCGGCGACTGCTAGGAGCGGTTCCCAAATCGCCGGTTAATTCGAAGTTCCGAATCATGGTCTTCAACACGGGTACGGAAAGAGGACCTCTCTGTATTCGTTGAATGCGTCTATTCTCGCGAATAACAGCAGCATTATCGTTGTTGTTTTGATAAAACAGCTTTACGAGTGAAGCTCTGCTCACCTTGTCCAAATTCCGTCGGAATCTAGAATGGACATGAATAGATGCAGGTGGTCAGACAGGATGTTTCCGTACATGTCACTAGTTTGACTCGTATCTAGACGTATCTGGGGTCCCATATCACTCCAGCTGCATGCGCCCTACATCATTACAGAATCTTGACCAGCATGAACACTTCCTTGCTGACATGCAGGGTCCATGGATTCAAGAGGTTGTCTCTATACTCGTACACGTCCATCCGCTCGATACAATTTGAAACGAGGCTCATCCGACGAGCAACATGTTTCCAGTCATCAACAATCCATTGTTGGTGTTGACGGGCCCAGGTGAGGTCTAAAGCTTTGTGTCGTGCAGTCATCAAGAGTACACGAGTAGGCCTTCATCTCCGAAAAGCCACATCGATGATGTTTCGTTGAATGGTTCACACACTGAAACCTGTTGATGGCCCAGCAATTTGCGGAAGGGCTGCTCTTCTGTCACGTTCAGTGATTCTAAAAATGGTTCAAATGGCTCTGAGCACTATGGGACTTAACATCTGAGGTCATCAGTCCCCTAGAACTTAGAATTACTTAAATCTAACTAACATAAGGACATCACACAGATCCATGCCCGAAGCAGGATTCGAACCTGCGACCGTAGCGGTCGCGCTGTTCCAGACTGTAGCACCTAGAACCGCTCGGCCACACAGACCGGCTTGAATGATTCCCTTCAGTCGTCATTGGTCCCGTTCTTGCACGATCTTTTTCCGGCCGCAGCGGTGTCGGAGATTTGATGTTTTGCCTTATTCCTGATATTCACGGTACACTAGTGAAATGATCACACGGGAAAATCACCACTTCATCGCTACCTCGGTGATGCTGTGTCCCAACGCTCATGCACCGACTGTAACACCAAGTTCAAACTCACAAAAACCTTGAAAACGTGCCATTGTAGCTGCAGTAACTGATAACTGCGCCAGACTCTTGTCATGTATAGGCGTTACCCACCTCAGCGCCGTATTCTGCCTGCTTATATAACTCTGTGTTTGAATACGCATGCCTGTATCTGTTTCTTCGGCGCTTCAGTGTAGTTTCCCGACGACACTGCCTCAAGTAGTGAAAGCTTAGCTATAACTATCCCGTACAACATCAAATCATTTATGAATTCTCATGTACCTCAACTATTATCTTCATTTAGATGCGTCAGCTTAGGATTTGCAATTAACCTGATTGTTCTTGTTTACGGCAAAGAGATGCCAGAATCTACAAAAGCCACCACGTTTTTTAAAAAAAATATGGGAAGTCTTTCGTAGGACAAGCGATCAACGGAAATTCGGCCGTTAGATAAACAGTTAAGGTATCTGTCTGTGCGACTACTGACGACGTAGATATTAAGTTCAGGACGTGAAGTAGGGACATTTGGGTACTGGGTGGAGATGCTGGTAGCATCAGTGGCGGAGCACGTGGCTCCGCTTCGCCTCGGCAGCGTGGCGGGCTGGGGTATTGACCGGTAGCTGGGCGGCTGCTATGCCCTTGGGCAATTGACTGTCCGCCGCCGAAGAAAGCCTAAAGCCGAGCACGCGCCTCTGGATCTCGTGATTTACGCGGCCCCCACCGCAACGCTGCGACGATGGAAACCGACTGCTGCAGCGTAGCGGGTTTTCCGTTCGTAGACCAGCAGCCAGAGTCGTGCTAACCCGTTTCATTAGGATCTGCGTGCAGCAGAGCTTCCCGTTTGGAAAATTCATATGCCATATACCGACCACTTAACTTTCAAAGTGTAACCGACCTATTGGCGCCAGCTTGTAAATTTCATTTCGCAATTTATGATCTGTTTAGGACTGCTGGAGCTGAAAGAAATGGTCTCGGTATAGGTGAAGATAGCTGTTATTCTGTTGTTCTCTATTATTATCACTTTAACGAAATCGTAAACGGAAGCAGAAACCAAGACTGACGCATGTTTCCGGCATCTGCTGCAGCTATGTGTTCAGTGACGTTACTGACTCGCAGGGCTACAGGTGGTTCCACTGCGTGTACGCTCAAACAACTGCAACAAGAACATTACTATCACAAGAATTTCACTGTGAAGATCCGCACCGAACAGCTCGTAACCAGATATAATGAAGAACGACAAAAGAGATTCTTCAAATAGGTGTACTTATTTTAGCCTTGTCAGTTACGTGCGTTTAGTTACATACTACTTGCAATAGAAATACGTGCAAGTGCTTGTAAAAATAAAATTATGAAATGGAACGAAATTCAGAGTACGATCGAAGTAGGAAGTGATACGTAAATGAGAAGAATCATAGACAGAATACATGTCTGTACAGCTTAACGTTACGCGCTCTCTTGCTAGATTGGGTGGTGAGTCTCCGTTCGTTCGAGTCTCAGCGACCTATTAAAGACACCGGCCTGACAATCTGTCCAGGCAGTTTTCAGGAAGTTTTTTTTATATTCGTCTAAGCGAACTGGAGGATTGTTCCCCCTCCTCACCTTTGAAATACAAGTCACAAGTAGTTCAATAAATGCTAATATACTTAGAACGAAGCTAGCACTATTCACAAGCAGATCACCCGTTCTTCCCTCAGGGCTACGCATCGTTGTAGCGACAGTAAAGGTATCCGGTCGCAGAACTGAAATAAAAATGTCACATCATTTTTGGAGTCTTATTACGCTAGGACTAAAGTTGAAGATAGTGAAAATGAAGTAAAAGAAGAGAAGAGACGTATACCTATACTTGAAGTGAGGTCTGATTAACACCCTAAGAACTGTTGGGGGTCAGCTTTGACAGCCAAACTGTGGACATTTTTGTCTGATAGACATATGATTGCACAGTGTATTATTATATGTCGTCAACATCAAAGGCGACCCACCAGATAATGGTACAATGTTCAGAAGGAGAGATTAACCGTCTTCCTGAGGACCTACGCATTAATTTTTATTTGTTGAAGTTGCATTTAATTATGAAGAGGATGTTTTTTACTCACCGATGTTGGAAGTGTGGCTCAAAGACGATTAAATATCCTTATGTAACAACAGGAAACGTTTGACTGATTGACTGACTCTTCATCGCCCAGTCCAAATCGCTAAGGATGGAAACTTGAAATTTGGTGACTATATTGATATTATACTGTAGGAATCATTTAAGAACGATTTCTTTCGAAATTCCAACACAAAGGTTTTTGAAAAAAAGGTGCTAGTATGCTATTTTGAATTAAGAACTACAGTTGGTTTCTCGGTCTGAAAAAACGATGTTTCAGCTTTTTTTGAAATTCAACCCCTAAAGGGGTGAAATATAAGTGAAAGATTTAAAAAATAAATAAATTATTATCGAAGAATTACTAAAGTTTTTTTAAAAAAATACATCTACGAAAACTGGTATTTGACTTCGAGGTTAAGAATAAAAAGTACATCTTACAAGGGAGTGAAACGGGGAATGAAAAGTTTTATAAAATATATCATCATCAAAGCAGGACCACTTTTAGGTCAGAGAAGTGCATTCGGAAAAGACTATGCTTCTATGGCCTCAGCGTGAAGAGTTCAGAAGAAGTTGCGAGTTGAGAACTAAATCAGACAAAGCTGTGACAAATCAGCTTTGTCAAAATTGCATAGAAAAAGAAACGGATATTCAATACATTAATTTTCCATTAGGACTAATATATGTTTATCATATTTGTTTTATTGTAATTAATATGCCAACTAATCATTACTGATAACAAAATAGATACCATATTGAAATAATCGCACGTACATAAATATCCATTAGGCACGAGTGAATTCAGTACCAGGATTAAGGCTAGCGTTGGTAACTATGGAACCACTTATCCTATTTGCCTCTTTCTTTTTTTAATTCACTATATAAAATTAAATCAAACCCTCCGTAATTATGTGAAGACTGGCAGCCATATAAAGGGTCACTAACTCTTTTATAGTGTGTAGATGGACTCATGAGCATTGGGCGTAGTGTAACAACATACAAATTCGATTAAAGAAAAACAAAAAAAGTCTGTGCTGACAATAAAGTCTACGTGAGCGAAACAGGAGGTGCTAAGCTTGTGAACAATGAAAACAGAAGATCATGAAGTATTATACAAGCAAGTAATGACAGACACCTAATCTATGTGGCATATGGAGTAGCACCTCGAGCTTTAGTGCAGTGTTGCAGCACTCGTATGGATATATCAACAAAAACCATCAGGTACTGGCATCATCGTCGATTGCCTTTATCTATTCCTTTTGGCAGCGAAACCCTGACTGAAAAATCAATGACGACTTCGGTTGGAATCGTTATATGCAGTCTAGTGTTACTTGTCAGTTCTCGATGTAGATGACTTCTATGATCACCGAGTGCCCTTATTATGACCCAAAGGCAAACGTCTTCTCTCAGAACATCTTACTGCGAGAGCGCTCGACCAGAATGTCTGAAGCACCGTACACTACCGGTTGTCGAACATTGGGATTTTCTAGTAACGACCCCCTACATCAGGTAGGACGTAGACCTTTGAACGGTATCCTTCCTTCATCGGATTGTGAAGCTGAAATTTAACCGGGAAACAGTTATCAGTATGGTGAAAGGAATATTGTTTGTGCTCTGTGTATTCTATCATCTGTTATTATTGCTATGTATACTTAATTCAGCAATTTAGTGTCCAGGCATGATACAGGTAATAAAGACAAAAAGGAATTACATACATTGGCTGCGAGTGGGCATTGATTAAAATAAAGGGGGAAAGTTTAAAATTTGTGGTAGTCCAGGAATCGAACCCGGGCCGACAGTTTAATTCTATAAATCTATAATTAACAAAATTCGTCTCTATTATTCTATTATTAATATGATTCTATAATTAATATAATTAGGGCTCGACTGCCAGTGACCTCCTCAGTGTAGGTGCACACCAGAATGAAAGTCTGGCGATATTCCGCGAGTAATGAGGATAACGGGCAAACGGCACTATACTAGTACTGTATGGCCCAGGTGAGAATTTGGGTCTGACGGGTAGCGTGCTATAGAAGTTCGTGCAAATCCACTCATAAATGTGTCCTAGTTATTTAATTGTCATGGAATTTGCTAGTAAGCAGACGACCCGGGTTCGATCCCTGAACTATCACAAATTTTCCTCTTTCCCCCTTGATTCCAATCAATGCCTGCTTGCAGCTAATGTATGTGTTCCTTTGTGTATTATTTCATAATTGCTGCTGGATCAAAAATGGTGTCTGTTCTTTCTGACCTGACATAAATATGAGATATCACCTATATATATCATACACGTAGACACAAATTTTGTGGCTATTTATTACTCATATAGTAAACCGGTAAAAAAATTTTCCTCGAGTCGTATTTTGCGTATTGCACAGTAGCGTCTCCATTTTCGCTCGGCTTGGTATGATTCATTCAGTGAACTACAGTTCACTGACGATATTTTCTTGCATGTGACTGTACACTCTGTGTACGTGTCATTACTGATTTGTAAATTAATGCCCATTTGCACAATGCGCGAAAAATCGATCCATATCATTTTGAGCTACTATTTTTATCCATTTTATTTTTTGGAGTGACAGTTATTCACCCTGACATCCACTCACAACTTCTGTATTTCTCCGTATTTGTAACAATCCATGGAAAGTAAAATATAAGGTACAAGTCATAACGTGAAGGTTACTACCTGCTACCTCCTACAATAATGTACTCATACGAGCTCGCTGTGAAGTTTGAACTCATGTTAGCTTTACTAGTTTCTTTAAGTGTTACATGCGAGGAAAGTGACTAAAACACTTCCTAACTATACCAGTGGTAATGAACTGACTTCGTAACGGACCAAATGTGTGGTTTTATACAGGTGAGTCGTCGAAGTGGCACATGAACTGAATGTATCTAGCAGTATAATGAAATAAAGGAATGACTTATTTTAAAATTAATACAACGAATGAGGAAAAAAAGTTACATAATTCATTCAGTTTATTTCAACTTAGAAAGGAACTCCCATTATGCCCAATGGCTTTGTCCTTAAGTAATATTTTCCAAGCCCTAATACGTAAGTGTGCTTGTGGCTGGTAATCAGTTACCTTACGAGTATCTACTGATCTGAAAACTGGCTGATAGCCTATAAATCGACACCATATTCAATAATTCATTCAATAAATTTGAACTCATGACTAGGACAGAAGCTGCAGTGAGACACTTCAGCAATCTATTACCCCGTGATGCCGCAGCATGTAGAGGCTTACCACATCACTGCGTCAAATAATTAATTTGGGCATCTGGTTCTGTTTTATTTCTAAGTACATTTAACGACCTGTTTATAGACCTGCAGCTTATATGTGTAACCTACGAAAATGAAGTATAATACGGGTAAAGGGAAAGTGGAATACGAATGATGTGGAACCGCTGTAAATCCCGTGAAGTCTTCACAACAAATGGAAATTAAGGGGAAATTATAGGAGGAACCTTCGTGGAACAGCCACGTACATGAACAATAACAAGCAGAAGATAATATGGAAAAAGTTTGTCATGTTTGCTGTTTAGTTATTATGACAGGGCAAATTTCAACAAAATATACAAAAGATGCCAATTTATCTCTGTTTACCAAGGTGGTATCATCGGCTGCAGAGACTGAGATCAAATTCTAACAGCAGTTTCAGCAGTGTACATTGTACCACAATGCAGCGTTTCAGCGCCTTGGCCACCATTCAGGGTCTCAGAAGACTCATAATTTTCTGTTTTCAGTAAGGCAAAGATGTCATTAAAATCGAGTACCTTATACTTTTATGGTAGGAATGAAATATTTTTCTGCTATGTTCTATGAAATTTTACCAAAAAACTTAGCAAGCTGGGCGTCTAGGGATTCTACCCGCACTTCATCGTGCTGCCTCTATAGATGTGTGACCTGCTGCGAGCCGCAGTTTTCTTACTCTGCGGGTTATCTCGAGTTTGTTAACATATAGTAACACAGGTGATGTGGCAGGCAGTTCATCATTGCAGGACAATGTGATACACGCACGTCACAGTACATGGTGACCAAACAGTCAAAAGACGTGTACTCTGGCATGCAAATAATCTTGAAGGTGCCTAACGGCATCTTGCGATAGACTGTTCCAAGCATCTTGCGCCTTCTGTTGCAATTCGGCCCTGTAGAACGAGTAGGTTCCTCCTTCATCGTGGATGAGAAATCTGTTGATCTTGCTGGGCTGGACAATTGTTGTACAGTACGAAGAGCACGCCGCGTCGCAGCAGCCGTATGTGCGCGGGCATTGTCCTGCTGAAAAAGTACGCCACATTCCTGAAGAATAAATGGCACCAGCTAGGGGATTTGTAGTATGCGGAAGTTCAGAATCTGGTCTACAAGTGTGGGAATGTTCCACAGACCACTGCTGAAAGCAGTGACACGTCACCGATTCATTGAGCCAAATATGTGCCTCAATCCTTCTGTAGGTCCACTTGCTTTTCGTATGCTCACAATGCAACCCCCTTGAAATGGCTGAAGCCGTTCAACAGGAGTACGTACTCATTGGTGGGACATTGTTGTGCCGTAGAATTAATACTGAAAACACTCTTCGCCTCTAAACTTTGCACAGATACGGACTGCAGAGTCAAAACGCAGGGTGAACAGGAAGCTGGCTAAAGCAGGAGATAAATTCTGCCGAAATTTTTGCAGAGACGCAAACTGTATACAGAAAGTATAGATTAAATAAAGTAGGTGGTGGTGTGTTTGTGTCTGTTGGTAGTAGTTTATCTTGTAGTGGAGGCTGTAATAGATCGTTCCTGTGAATTACTATGGGTAGAGATTATACGCAACAGCCATACCAAAATAATAATTGACTCCTTCTATCAACCCCCCAACTCAGATGATTTAATAGCTGAACGGTCCAAAGAAAACTTGACTCTCTTTACAAATAAGTACCTCACTCATACAGTTATAATTGGTGGAGACTTCAATCTACCCTCGATTTGTTGGCGAAAATACATGTTCATAGCCGGTGGTAGACAGAAAACATTTTCCGAAATTGAACTAAATGCTTTCTCTGAGAATTATTTTGAACAATTAGTTCACGAGCCCACACGCGTTGTAAATGGTTGCGAAAATACACTTGACCTCTTAGCCACAAATAATCCTGATCTAATAGAGAGCGTCATGACGAATACAGGGATTAGTGAACACTAGGTCATTGTAGCGAGGCTCAAAACCATATCACGCAAAACCACTAAAAATAAACGCAAAATATATCTATTTAAAACAGCAAAAAAAATTTTGCTTGATGCCTTCCTAAGAGAGAGTCTCCATTCCTTCCAAGCTAGTTGTGTAAGTGTAGACCAGATATGGTTCAAATTCAAAGATACAATATCGACAGAAATAGATGGATTCATACCGTATAAGTTAATAAAAGACGAGACGTAGCCCCCATGGTACACAAAACTCGTCAGAACACTGTTGCAAAAGCATGCCAAATTCAGAAGAACGCAAAGTCCCCAAGAATAGCTGAATTTCACGGAAGCTCTAAATTTAGTGCGGACGTCATGCGAGATGCTTTTAATAGTTTCCACAATGAAACATTGTCTCAAAATATGGTAGAAAATCCAGAGCGTTTCTGGTCGTATGTAAAGTACACCAGTGGCAAAAAGCAGTCAATACCGTCACTGCGCGATAGCGATGGAAAAGTTTCCGATGATGGTGCCACTAATGCGGAGTTACTAAATACAGTTTTCCGCAATTCCTTCACCAAAGACGATGAAGTAAATATTCCAGATTTCGAAATCAGAACAGCTGTTAGCATGAATGACATAAAAGTATATATCTTAGGTGTTGCGAAACAAATCAAATCAATTAAGAAAGGCAAGTCTTCCGGTCCAGATGGTATACCAATCAGGTTCCTCTCAGATTATGCAGACACAATAGCGTCTTTCTTAGCAATCATATAGAACCGCTCTCTTGACGAAAGGTCTGTTCCTAAAGACTGGAAAGTATCACAGGTCACTCCAATATTCAAGAAAGGAAATAGGAGTAAACCATTGAATTACAGACCCATATCACTGGCCTCAATATGCAGTACATTTTGGAGCATATACTGTACTCGAACATTATGAATCACCTTGAAGAAAATGACTTATTGATACATAACCAAAACGGATTCAGAAAATATCGTTCTTGTGCAACACAGCTAGCTCTTTATTCCCATGAAGTAATGAGTGCTGTCGACAAGGTATCTCAGATCGATTCCATATTGCTATTAATCAAGTTGCATGCAGATGGAGTATCGTCTCAGTTGTGTGACTGGATTCGTGATTTCCTCTGCGAGAGGTCACAGTTCGTGGTGATAGACAGTAAATCATCGAGCAGAACAGAAGTGATATCTGGCGTTCCGCAAGGTGGTGTCATTGGACCTCTGCTGTTCCTGATTTATATAAATGATCTAGGTGGTAATCTGAGCAGCCCCCTTAGACTGTTTGCAGATGACGCTGTAATTTATCGTCTAGTAAAATCATCAGATTATCATTTCCAATTGCAAAATGATCTAGAGAGAATTTCTGTATGGTGCGAAAAGTGGCACTTGGCACTAAACAAAGACAAGTGTGAGGTCATCCACATAGGTACTGAAAGAAATCCCATAAATTTTGGGTATACGATAAATCGTACAAATCTAAGGGCTGACAATTCGACTAAGTACCTAGGAATTACAATTATGAGCAACTTAAATTGGAAATACCACATAGATAATATTGTAGGGAAGGCGAAACAAAGACTGCCCTTGTTGGCAGAACACTTAGAAGATGCGACAAACCCACTAAAGAGACAGCCTACATTACACTTGTCCGTCCTGTGCTGGAATATTGCTGCCCGGTGTGGGATCCTTACCAGGTAGGATTGACAGAGCACATCGAAAAAGTGCAAAGAAGGGTAGCCCGTTTCGTGTTATCGCGCAATAGGGGTGAGAGTGTCACTGATATGATACGCGTGTTGGGGTGGCAGTCACTGAAACAAAGGCGGTTTTCTTTGCGGCGAGATCTATTTACGAAATTTCCATCACCAACTTTCTCTTCCGAATGCGAAAATATTTTGTTGACACCCACTCACGTAGGGAGAAATGATCATCATAATAAAATAAGAGAAATCAGAGCTCGAACGGAAAGGTTTAGGTGTTCCTTTTTCCCACGCGCCATTCGATAGTGGAATGGTAGAGAAGTAGAATGATAATGGTTCGAAGATCCCTCTGCTAGGCACTTATGGGTGAATTGCAGAGTAACCATGTAAACGTAGATGTAAAACGCTGTCTGATCGACTATGATTGTGACAAATGAATCACTAACACTATAACCCCTCAATATGCACATATTATCACCCTGATGGAACTGAACACTACCCTTTAGGATCTTTCATTTTTTCTAGTAGTGTATTCTTCACAATTATTCTAACAATAATATCACAGCAACGTATAAATGTTTACGGAAGAAAGTCCAACATATTGTTTAGAGGAGGCTGACGCACCAGTAGCATAGTGCACGCAATATTTAGTATCTGGCTCTTAGTCAAGGGAGGTTTAGTATTTTCCCTGTTTGTATGGTTTATTTGGTTCGGCGGTCACTTACAGATATGTACTCTGTTTCCAGGTTGCTGTGCGAGTTCGGCCGCTGCAGCCGGGGGAAACAGGCCGGGTGCTGCACGTCGTCGACGATACGGTGAGTAGGGACACGTGCTCATCCATGTTCTTCCAAAAGAAAATTTAGGAATACAGTATTTACTGCTTTATCGACCGTCAAAAAAACAGTCTGTTGTCTGTTACGTGTTTGTAAACGTTACCATCTTCACTATGTAAAGAAGCTCTAATCCATTTTCTCTGGCACCTTCCATAAAGTCTTTCAAGGCCTACACTTACCTTCTACATAACAGACAGTGACAATAGCGCTATTGCGTCATGCGTGCTGTAAGGGACTCAGCAAAATTGAACGTTTTCCCTCTTTATACATTGGCTCAGTGTTGTATAAGTCTCAAGAGACCTGTTAGTTTAAAAAATAAATTGTTATAAAAATATCGTTAGTAATATATACTGTATGAACCTGAGGTTTTACATTAAACGTTTCGAGTTTACCTCATCTGTCACCCGCTTCCTGGTCTTTGACTGCACAAAGAACGCAATCAAATGATCTTGTATTCATCATTCTATACATTCGTCTTTCTGCCCAAATAAATTGTAGTTAATATCCAATTGTGTTGTATTAAACTTATTCCATAGTTCGTTCTCAAGTTGTTGAACCTCTAGCGCGCTGTACGCCGAATAAGAATCCTTAAGGAAATAAAGAGTATGAAGCGGCTGTACAACAGCAAATACATTTTAATTGTATCCAGATTTTATGTTAAAAGAGTTGCGTTGCTGTAGCAAACAAAAAGCCTGACGACTTAAAATAGTCACCTTAATAATGTTATCGCCTTTTTCTGTTGATGTGGCGCTAAATTTATTAGGGTGCCATGAATGAAACTGCTTTTTGCGTGTGGTATCGTAATTTCGCAATTACATGTGTGGCATTTTACTCATATCAAGAATCCCAATTTTCGTATATTTGCTGTTAACTTCAACAAGGTCGTTACGGAAATTAGTCATAATTATACAACTGTTGCTTTCAAGACGCTCTAGGTGTTAAACACTTTTCTTCTTTATATCATTATTCAGAGAGCTCTTGATACTTCTGTGCCACGTCTTCCTGAGCCGTTTGTTCTGCTGTCTGAATGTCGGTGTTAACAGATTTCAGTCAGATATGATCCTTGAAATGTTTGAAATGAGCGATATTTTTAGTTTTGACAAGCTATGTTGGTCGTAAGTAGTTTTTCTGTTATTGCAATCAATACAGTTCTAGAGGACTGATGACCTCAGAAAACTCTTGCCAAATAACTACTTTGTCTGGACATTCGGATATATAACAATGTACTTCTGAAAACTTGCAGGTTAGTAGTGATACAGTTCATTTTTAAGAAAATCGTTTTAGTTGCTTTTCTCAGGGACAAAGGTCCACTGTACATGAAGAGCAAGTCATGGAAATTATTCGTCATACAGGTTGTCCCAGAAATGTTGCGGTTGTCTTAGAGGGTTTTTAGAGGGTGTCTTGAGGGACAACCCGACGATAGGAACTCTCATTCAGAAACATCCTCCAACGACGCCACAGAGTGTCAAATCTATAGGCGCTGGCGCCCGCCGCTTGGCCACCCTTTCCACAGCCAATGTGATATCGTACGCTAACGGACTAAGGCGGCACGTCACGCTTTGCTGTTTGTCATTCAGTGATTGCGCGATCGCGAGTAGAGAAGATGCGTAGACAGGCCTTATCTCCCACAAAAGCAATGTTCTTTTCCCGTGGTGGATGACGGTTTGGGGCATGGGCTTCCATCTATGGTTTATTTTTCTATTCTTTATTTTCTGTTGAGAGTGTTCTAGGAGAAAAATAAACTTTAAATGGCAACCTGTGTCCGAAACCGTTTCCACCGAGGCATCAGGGCAACGCAGTCGCAGGAGATAAGGCCTTTTTCTACGCAGCAGCTAGTTCCATCTTCTCCACTGGCGATGCGCTACACTCCCATATTACTTTCCTGGTTCGGATTCTCTCTGCTCCACTACCGACTCTACAAGTGGATATTAATTGAACAGCCCGCCCTGTCTAGAGAAGGGAATGCAGATAATAAAGAAAGCTTGCTGGTAGAATAACCAGTGAATGTTTTTAAGTGCTTTTAAGGTAAAATATGAATGCCAGCTCGGTTGTGGGCAATCGAAGTTTTTTAGTTTCATGAAAATTGTTGGGTTAGTAATGCAAACATACATACTGGCATTAATTTTTATTTTCCACAATCATGTTTACAATCTGCCCTACAACTCGACAAGGCTGCAAAGTTGGGATAAAAACCAAACGCATTATGGCATCCAAGTATGTGACACATATGCAGAACAAAAAGAGTCCAAGCAGCTACAGCTGGATCAGTTAGGAATTTTCATATTTCCTTAAGATTTTCAAATTGTGTGAGATGTACCCAGAATATCACTTATAATATTTCGGAATACAAGATTATGTATTGTAATGGTTTGAATCCAGTTCCTAAAATCTGTTATAAAAATAATATACAATGCACATCTGTAAAAGAAACTAGTGAAAAGTAACATAGAAATCGTAAGAAGAATTGATGAGCTTTTGGCTTTAGGGTAGCTGCAAAGAATGACTGGATGAACAGTAAAACAAGTAATCACAAGAGTGAAAATGACCAAGAATGATTTTAGTAAACTGAATAGTTTTCAAGATTAAGCTTACAATGTGTCTCAAATGGAAAGGATATGTTAACAACGTCCATGTATAGCAATGAGATATGGTTACTAAATGCAAGAATGAATAAAAAATTCAAGATTGTTCTGCAAGCAATGGAGAAATACATGTTGGGAATTAGTAGGATCGACAGGAAAGCAAGCAAATATATGAAGGAACAGACTGGAATGAAAGATTTTATAGCGATTCCTGGCGTTATCTATGCTTGAGACTACTAATAAATCCAAGCCCTCTTTCAATATAATACCAGTAGACTACAAATTCATGTTCTGAATTTATTAATGTGATATGATGAACGCAATGGCTGCAATAGATTCCACGTCCCTTGTCCCGAAGTTCACTTGTGCTGTCAGGTCTTATAGCTATGTGCAAGGTCAATATTGATAAATAAAACTTGTCTTCATCCAAGTCTTCATTAAAGTTCCTTATGACTGCCATAAAAAATGTTTACATTCTGTTGCCAATTTACATTGGTTGTATTCCATAAAAATAAGAGCACTCTACATGCTCTTATAATACTAGAAATATCCTACCTGAAGGCTAGTTCTTTTTCTTTTACATAAAAATTTGCTTACAGAACTTTTCTGTTGCATACGCAATCTATTAGAAGGTATATTATCGTAGTAGCAGCCATACCGAAATCAATTATTACACCCCGAAATCTGTCTGTCATCTTAGAAAAATGAAATGAGTAAAATTTTTACGCAGTTCAAAAGGACTGATAATGTATGCATAAAATGTATCCCCTTAAAGGAATTTTCGTACTGATTCCAAAACTACCGTTTGTAATATTTTCTAAGTTATGGAGCAATTAACATTCTGATTTTAATTTTAGTAATATTAATTCAGCTGATGCGACTGGGTGACAGAAGTATGTGAAAGTCATGATCATTTGTCCTCCAAAATCTGCTGAACACATGTTACTTTGCAAAATAATCAATTATTTGAATGTGAATATTACATAGCAGCTTTCTTCGTTCTTCGTGATAGGATTTTCGAGTTAGCCAAATGAGTTGGTCCCCCACGTGACATATTACCCTACTATGGTCTCGATTTGCTATCGATTCTCAGTTCATGCTATCTAAATATGTGGTAAGTGCTTTCAACATTCGAAATATCGGTTTCTTACAGGAATCCTGTTTGTTCGGTTTGCATTTTATCAGTAGAATCAGCAAGCCAACAACCATATCGTCATAGCGCGGAAGCGCTGAAACAAATATGTTTGAGAAGATGTGCGCAGAATTGGGAAGGGGGTTCTGTTGCTCCTTTCCTATATAAGTTAGGAACAACATAGGGTAAAAAGATTTTGTTTTAGCGTGGACCAGGGGGCATTTGTGAGCCATTCGAGCATTTGTCTTACTGTAGCTACGTTACACAATATTAAGCAAGGTTTGAACGACGAACCGGAGGTGCCGTTCAGGAAAAGCGTGCAAATCCATTAATTATTTTTGACAAAGATATTAACTGCGCTGAAATTAATGTTTAGATCATGGCACGATTTGTATGGACACTTTTTCGAATTTTATGTGCTAATACGTGCAAAAAACACGTTCTTCTGAGGGGTTGAGGGTTTTTTTAAGCACTGCAGTTCTATAGTTTAAACTGGTACGAATTGGTTCAAACTTAGCGCTTGGTTTGGTAAATAAATACACTTAAAACGGATTTTTTTTTTAAATTCAGTGATCTTTATCCGTTCTCAGGGTACGATGGTTAAAGTCAAGCAAAATGTAGCGTGTACAATTCATTCTTACGTGAACTGAATTCACTGAGACGTCTTAA
The DNA here is from genome assembly GCF_023897955.1 of Schistocerca gregaria. Classification (NCBI taxonomy): domain Eukaryota; kingdom Metazoa; phylum Arthropoda; class Insecta; order Orthoptera; family Acrididae; genus Schistocerca; species Schistocerca gregaria. The sequence goes on from NC_064921.1 coordinate 435,909,443, forward strand.
AATGATTCAAATACGTAAAAAGTATAGTTTTAGTGTAAAATTGAAAACTTGCATCCAAAAATTGTGGTTCATACGGATTTTACAGTTTTTTTCCTTTTCCCGAGCCATTTTTATCTTTCAAACTTTTGCGAATCGGTTTCACTTTTGTAAGAAAGTGGACAAATACATGTAATTATGGTCGCCTTTTATTGTGAACGTTATCCCATTGCCACGCTATAAGCAATGTGGTTCGAAATACAATTAAAAAACGCATACCGAATCATTCGTGGCCTGAGTGACCATAAATCTAAGCTATGGCGGTATAAATACTCTCTTCATAGCACAAAAAACACGCAAATACGTCCTGGGCAGACCTAGGGATGTAAAAGAAGGGTATTAGCTTTACGGCTTATCTGGTAGCTCCAAAGACATTTAATCAAAGCATATTGACATATTCGTGCTTTTTTGCGAGTTAACTTTACTCCCCAGGCTCAGTGAGCTCTTCTTGCAACAAGGTGTTGGCACAGCTGCATCTTACAATTTATAGGCTAAAGTAGCTGATCTTATGCCTAAAATCCAGAACATATCCAGACAAGGTAAACAATATATAATATCACATGGCTGAAGCGCATACATGTAATAGCTAAAAACAGTTTTTCCTGGGGGGATCAAATTTCGGGGTTGGATTTGCTCCTGGTGGTATGACATCATGTATCGTGTGTACTTTACTTGACTCGACGCGTAATATTACGTGATATGGGTACTAATAATAAGTAAAATTTCCGAACATGTCAAGATGTTTTGATTTCAGTGTCTTTGAATCTGCCGGAGAAACCGAAAAGCGAATTCTCTTCTTTGACATCCCTAACTCCGCCCAAGATATATTCACCTTTTTATGCTGTGATAGGAGCATGTTTCATGCTTGTTGCTGTGTTATCATAAATATGTATTATGTATGAAAAATGGAATTCTCACCGTATCAAACTTTTCATTAGGTCCAAAGAATTCGTTGTCAGGTGACGCGATCGAATTTGCTTCGATAATCGATTACGAAATCATGTCACAGACTGAGCTGATAATGAAATGGAGGTGGGTGCCAAGCCAAGGGAATGGATTGCAGGAGGCCAAGGAAGTTCTTTCGTGGATCCAAACAGGCAAGAAATAACACAGAAATGGTTTAGTGGAGGGTGACTATATCAGAAAACATGCAGATGCGACTTAGATGTGTGTAGCTTATTGAAATGCATTTTAGCGTATAGAGGAGACATTTATACGGCAGTGTATCATTGACGAAGATATTCGCTTGATTAGAACGGAAATTTTATATGATGTAAGGAATAAAATCTGTGTAGCCTAATGTCACTACTGAATGGTTCGACTAAACAAGTGTGAGGAAATGCCAGAGAGAAGAAGACAAGAGATTGCTAGGTGTGTTGTTCTACTAGGGTCATAGTAGTTTCAGAATAGACCAGGCGTGTCGCCGGTAAAGGCAGACTAGTACTCACCTCATAGTAGTGGGCCGATGAGCCAACGCTTTATGACCATCTGCTTAGAGCGTGTTCGACTTGTGGAAATCCATCGCTCTTGTGGACCTGGGATCGCGGCTGATGTCCACCACTGCCGTACCACCAAAGAAATTTAATTCAAGTAACTAGTTTCGGCGCAGCACTTACGCCATCTTTAGCTCCACTATAAAACAGACGAGTTGTTTCATTCCTCGGCGCATGAATTGTAGAAAACATTGAAACATCACTTTGAAAAATTGTTAATGACTGTGTTGGTAAACATCTACGTTATTTGATACAAAGACAGCTGAGTAAAACTGAACGTTCTCAGATAGTTCTCTCTCCACTTATTCTGATCATCACTAAACTGACACACAACATTTTTTTAGCGCAACGCAATCTGACTTTCAATAATCCCTACAAAAGAATGGCCCTGACTAACAATAACCTGTACCTTTCATGAATCGCTTACCTCACAAAAATCTTCCTTTCTGCAACTACTGCAATACAGCGAGCGCCAATACCGCCAGCTAAATAAAAGATTCTAACTACTGAAGGCACTAACTACTTATAGGAATAGTTAGCAAATGAAAGATTTTGCTAGAGAACAAACAACCTATTTGCCTAAATAATGTTCAAAAGTCATCATATATATATCTATCAATTCATAACATCCATCTTTACAAATTTCCTTTTTCTGGCTGACACACGTCCAGATCGTCCGCCTATAGCAAACTCTCAAAACTCTGTCATCTCTCTCCCTACATACACCACTGCTGGCTGCTCACCTCCAACTGCGCAACGCTACGCACTGTTCACATCCAACTGCCCAACACTACATAAGCGAATATTCCAACAATGAGTCCAAGCAGCCACCTACTGCATATAGCACAGTCAGTGATTTTCATACAGAGCGCTACGTGGCGTTACCAACATAAAAACCTAAACAGCCTACTTACAACATATAATACTATTTATCTCGGATACGTACATTCGGAGTATACACGCTAAAACGTTCTGTCCGCACGTGTACGTGATTACGTTGTAGAATATGAAATCGTGCTGTATACAATCTTCGATAATTAGTATTATAAGGGTTCTACGTTACAAGGGCCAAGAAGCGAAGGTACTCTTTTGGTTTACAGTGGGCCTGAAGATAGCGTAAGTGTTACGCCGAAACTAGTCATTTGGACTAAATTTCATTGACGATATACTTGTGATTTCACCGCTCTGCAGCCATTTTTTATAGATGCTCACAACTGCAGCACGCTGACAGCAAACCAGTTTCACCGTTTCCGAGATGCTCCTGCACAGAAGTCGGTCGTCAAACATCTGGCTGTTGTGAGAGTTACTTATGTCAGCGTATTTCACCTCTTGCAGCCCGTGTCATCGCTGGAATGACTCCTCATTCGTCTCTGCTCCGCTTATAGTTTTTCCTTACCGCCCCACACACCCGCAACATCACTAACCGGCAGACTCGTGGTCGACAACACGCATAATTTTTGGTTCACTAGTACAAACCATGGAGAGGAAAACGTAAGTTGACGATTAAGGTCACGCTGATAGCTAAGTTGTTAGTGAGGGAGCAGTAGCTTAGTTCGACGAACCAAACCAGTATTCGCCAGAAGCAACGTATTATAACCACGAAAAATCTAAAGCCGGGTGGCCGGAGGCATTTATAGTCTCGCTCCATCCGAGTAGGTGTACGACGGACGACTGCGCCACCATACTCGCTAAAGTACGAGCGTTCTCCAGAAAGTAATGCAGCGCATATAATTTTTTTCTCAGCCGAAAACAATGCTACGAATACGAAACGTTACGTATGTATTACTTGAAGTCTCCTGAGTGAACGCGCCAAGTTTCCGTCACGTCCGACAGATAGCGTAGCTGCAGGACAGTCTAAAAATGGCGCGTGTAGTTAATGTACGTTACAAGCAACGTGCCGCCATTGAATTTCTCACTCTAGAGAAAGAAACTGTGGGAAATATTCACAAACGCTTGTGCAAAGTCTATGGAGCATATGCTGTCAACAGAAGTGCAGTTAGGTGCTGGGCACGGAGAGTGAGGTCATCAGAAGGCGGTTCGGCGGAGCTCCACGATTTGCAGCGGTCGGGGAGACCATCCACAGCTGTCACACCTGACATGTTGCAGGGAGCTGCAACAAATGAACTATGACTCAGCAGTTGGCGCTGCACCTGCCAAACAGCAAAGGAAGTTCACACAGTGAAGCACTGGCTCCACCACCAGGACAAGGGTTGGTACCGACAAGGCGTACACGCCTCTGTTTCGCGCTGGAGGAAGGCCATGGAGCTGCGCGAAGTGGCCGCGCGGTTTAGGGCGCCATGTCACGGATTGCGCGGCTCTTGCTGCCGGAGGTTCGAATCCGCCCTCGGGCATGACTGTGTGTGTTGTTCTTAGCATAATTTAGTTTAAGTAGTGTATAACTCTAGGGACCGATGACCTCAGCAGTTTGGTCCCTTAGGATTTTACACACAAGGCCATAGAACGGGATGGTGATCACGTGGAAAAATATGTTGTGTAAATAAAGTACCATACAGTGTTGAATACCAAACGGCTTAATCGCGTTAGGAATTAAGATGTTTCTGCCACAAGTCAACGAAAAAGAAATGCCTATTAACTTTTTTTAAGTCATCGGTCTTCTGACCTGTTTGCTAACGCGGGCCACGATTTCGCCTCTTAACGCCTTCAGTTCAGAGAAGCACCTGCAGCCTACGTTCTCAATTATTTGTTGGATGTATTACAATCTTTGTTTTTCTGTAAAATACAGTTTTTACCCTCTACATCTCTCTCTGGCACCAGGGAAGTTGTTCTCTGACGTCCTAACACTTGTCCTATTATTCTGACACTTCTTCTTATCGGTGTTCTCGATACGTCCCTCTCTTCGCCGATCCTGCGGAGAACCGCCACATTCCTTGTCTTACAAGTCCATCTAATTTTCAATATACTTATATAGCACGTACCTCAAACGTTTCGTTTCTTTTCCGGTTTTTCCGCAGTCCACGATTCACTATCATACAATGCTGTGCTTCAGACACACATTAACAGAAATTTAGTCCTCAAATTAGTCCTATATTTTATAGTCTGAGGCGTAAGTTTGGCCATGGATGACCTCTTTGCCAGTGCTAGCCTCGTTTACATATCCATGTTTCTTCCGTAATGCGATTTCCGCTTCCAAGGTGGGAGAATTCCTTAACTTCGTCTTCCTCGTGATTCGATGTCACGTTTATTTTATCTGCTCATGCTATCTTCTGGATTATGTAGATGTCTTTCTTCGAAAGTCTGATGGTTTCCGCGTCCAATCTTGTAGATTCTACACACCAGCTTAAATAGCCTCTCGGTTGCCGCTTCTCCATTGATTTCAGAAATTTCTTAAGAACATTATCTGTCCCTTCTTCCATATGTGATCGCAGGTCGTCCAAACTTCCAGTAAACTCTGAGGAAAATACATGGCCTCCCATTTCTCTTTCCTGCTCGCTTAACAGTAGAATTCAAGTTACACTCTAAATAATGATGCCCTCCCTTACCAAAATTGTTTTGGCTTTACTATACGTTAAATCAATGCTTCCGACGACTATCTATTTTTCGAATTTTTCAAATTTTTGCTGCTGTCACTTCGCGTTGTCCTGCCTGCATTTCCTATTTATCGCATTCCTAAGTGACTTATGTTGCTGTATTCCTAAAGTTCCCTGAACACTTTCTACCTTTTTCCGTCGATCAATTAAAGTATTTCTGCTGTGACCTAAGGTTACTTTCCTTGTACCTATATTTGTCTGTTCAACTTCTTTGACTGTCGCAGTCTCTGGAATCTCAAAAAACTTCAAACGCATGTAATCATCTATTAGTAATTCAGTAAAATACTTCTTAGCACATTGGTTCTTCCGGGCTTGTCTCTATAACTTCAGGTTGTTCTTCATGATTACTAAGTGCGGTTCGATTCTTTGTCTGCTGCTGGATACGCCTTGTAATCCAGGGTCTTATTTTAAAATCTCTGTTTGACCATGATGTAATTCAGCTGGAATCTTCTCCTACCTCCAGGGATTGGCCAAGTATACATCCTGCTCTTGTGATTTTTGCAAGGTGTGTTCGCTATTACCAGCTGAAATCTATCGCTGAACTCAGTCAGCCTTCTCCACCTCTCATTCCTGCTACCAAGCCCGTATTCTCTTGGAAGTCTTTCTCCTATACTTCACCTACTACTACATTCGGATCCCCCATGACTACTAGATTATCATCTCCTTTTACATTCTGAATTACTTGTTCAGTATGCTCATATAGTTTCTGTGTCTCTTCATCTTCTGCTTGCGATGTCGGCCCGTATATCTGAACTGTTGTTGGTACCAATGGTTTGCTATCGATTCAGATGAGAACAATTCTATCACTGTTCACATTAACTCTCACTGTACCTTACGTTCTTATTCACAACGAATCCTATCCAGGTATAGCGTTTTCTGCTGCTGCTGGTATTACACTATAGTCGTATTCGTACGACCAGAAGTCATTATCCACTTACCGTTTCACTCTACTCACATCCAAAATATATAGACTGAGTCTTCACAGTTCTCTTTTCAGATTTTTTACCTTTCCTACCATTTTCAAACATCTGACATTCGGCGCTCTAATTCGTAGTGTGTCTTTTGCTGGTTATTCAATCGGTTTCTCATGCTTATCTCCCAAAGATCTGACTGGGAATATTTTGCCAATGGAGAGTTCATGATGGCACTTTCTCAATTACAGGCCACATATTCCGTTGATGTGCATTGTGTGTCATTAATGCAGTAGCTTCCAGTGCCTGCTGCATCCTCGTGTCGTTTATCATTGTTCTTTCTTCCGCCTTTTATGGGAAATCTCCCCACCAAAGGACCACAGGTTCCCCTGAAACACTGTCCGCTTCTCCACCCTCTTTCATAAGCCCGTTGCCAGAACGAGGATGACTTCTTACACCGGTAGCGTTCGGCCGTCAGCACTTATGAGTTTTATTCAAAGTTTATGCCTGGCTGAAATCGAATCCGTGACCAAAGACGTTGTCATTATACGTCAAACACACAGCTCCTACCCCAGGGGTATCTAAGAAGAATGTTACATTAAAGGGAGTCGAACGGATAGAATGGCTCGACACATATGACTACTGAATACTGTTGTTAAAAGACCAGTGGATATAAAGAGTAGCAGGCGCAGGCCTAGATATGAATATAAATTATTGGTGACGTTGGACGAAGCAGTTATGCCGAAATGAACTGGAGGACAGAATCGCTGTAACCTGAGGGCTGATGACTGACGCAACGGCAGCAGCAACGCATCAGACGACGGAGAGTGACAAATCAGCTCCGGCATGAATATTAGTCATTAGGTAAGAAACTAGCAATAATACTCGGACGCTACTGCTTGCAGGAAGTTCATATTTATGCTGTTTAAAAATGAAGTTCCTGCTCTCTCTCTCTCTCTCTCTTTCTCTCTCTCTCTCTCACACACACACACACATACACACAGAGTGTGTGTGTGTGTGTGTGTGTGTGTGTGTGTGGGAGAGAGAGAGAGAGAGAGAGAGAGAGAGAGAGAGAGAGAGAGAGAGAGAGAGAGAGAGAGAGAGATATTCAACGCGCGAATGTGCTCATATTGCAAACTGGTCATGATTTCGATCTTACACCTGGCAATGTTGAAAGGGCACCTATCTGACATTAAATATTCAGCCACATCTGACTGATACTGATCATTTAAGTGCAAGCGAGTAATAGAGAATATTCAGTTCCATCCGACTAGTATTGAATAATGCATCTGACTACGCCTGAAATATTAAAGCACAACGGAAAACAATTTTATATACCAAAAGATATTAATGAGTAAAGTACATTAAAAAAGCGCAACAGACAAAATCATTACTCGCAAAAAAACTACTTTACCATTCTTTAACTAAAAATACGCACTGTATAAACAATTTAACTGCATAAATACAGCCTAAACTATCTGTCGTATCAGTCTGCATCGAACCACTGCGGAGATCTTAAAAACTCTCTGAGGTTAGAGCACAGTTACCCATCTACGTGTAATCTTATTCGTAGACTGCTTTATACCGGTAAAGAAAGCCGAAAGAAAAGTGATGCTATTCCATATCTAACAACAAGTGATTGTGTGATGGACCAGCTTGGTACTGAAACGTGGTTTCTAAGATTTTGTAACTTTGACACTGAATAGGTTATGTAGAAATTGCATTTATGTATACTTCGATACGTTTTATAATCCTCTTGGTAAAATAGTGAACTAGCTTTGGAAACAGAACATTTCTTTTAACAAAAACATCGAATTGCAGAGACATATGGCTTGTGAGTAACAAGATACAGATCTGAGTACAGAAGAACAAAGTTGAGGAAAAGAAATATAGAAGTATATAGTTTTCATGCTCCACATACAATCCCAAATTAAGTTTAGACCAGATAGTCGCCTCTTCGTCACACACAGCATCTAGTGCATGCAAGGACAAAACCATTCAGGAAAATCTGGAATACTCATGCTTGAAACAAAACCCACAAAATATACTTTCATTGCAAGAGCTGCATATATTAGAAACTGTACAGACAACAGTAGAAACGACATGACTTAGATAACATAGAGGTAATGATTTAAATAAATAATAATCGTCCAGACGACCATTCGCTTTCTGTACAAATAAGTGAAAAAAGGTTTTACTTCCCCGCAGTTAAACCTAAAGAAATGTCGAAATTGGCTCTGAGAAGAAACTCGCTCACAACATGAAAGCGCAACCCTTTTCTGTAAAGATCACAGGAATCTGGAGCTCATTAACCACAAAGTGGTAAGACGAAAGGGCTCAGTGGTCACTGACAGCCACCAATTAATCACGACATACCACATATTTCGACAATTTCCTAATCATTTGCGAAATATATATATAATGCGGTCACAGTTATGGTATCTGAATTTACAAAAGTGAACAAAGAAAGACGCTCCAATTATTGATTGGTTACGCTAGTTCAGAAAGTGTTATACATACAGAAATAATCTACAATGAAATATATGGAGACAATGCATTAGTATTATAAATAAGCAAAAATATGACAAATAAGTAGTCAGCTGATGACGTGGGCTCAGAAGAAGCACCACTAAAGAAAAGACTGGTTATTAACTCCATGACTCAACTAGCAAAATATGGCTCAAACTGTTAATCTGGGAGGGGATCGCTAATGGGAATTGTAGTGAAAGTTCATCCTCCTCCTTCGCATAAGTAGCGAATATCATCAGATTACTGCGGAGCAGCAACTGAGTTGCTGCACCCATCTGTGCCCTATCCATGACTGCGTCACCCGAGGGCTGTTTGTTCACTATTTGCGGCGAAAATCCTTCCTGATACCTGCAATGGCCGAGATGAAACAAACTCCCCTGTCCACAGCTTCTGTGGGTCTGTGGCGGCTGTGCGTAGCGACGTTTGTGCGGAGATGGAATCTGTATGCATTTATGCGGAGCCCAAGACACTTCAGGTACTTTTTTGGTTTCAGATTGATTGGCTTCATCAAGTATCAGTCAAATTGTCACATTAAAACCTAATGTAGACCTCGTCTGAAGATGGATAAATGTCTGAAACTGGTAAAAGCAAAATAAATCATCGTAAGAGGTGATTGATCATAGTTTATCCAACATTTCAACATCTGGTACATCTGTTAAAACTAATTTCCAGTACAATGTGTCGCAGCGCACAGCACGCTTTGCTACACTGCTGGACAGAAAACAAATTCTTGGCGTGCATCTATAACACCTGCGAATAGCCCTTTATCCCAGCAACAACCTCAGGTTCCGAAGAAATGTCTCTCCACGCACGTCACTCGACACAAGTGTTCCAGACCCAGATTTTGCTGAGTCTCTTATGCACAGGTAACGTGATGTCTTTGACCAACACGACAGCTAGAATAGGCACAAGAATGAAAACTTCTTTACCAGAAACAGGAAGCTCTCTTGTCACGAAATCAAGTAGACGTGCAACACGATATACAGAATCTGAGAATAGTCACAAATATTAATATCACTGGAAAAAATTTATAATTATGCATGGTTACTGACTCATTATTTCACTATAGGTACCTTTCAAATGCAAAAAAGACAAAATCCGTGACATTGATACTGATCTGGCTGCAGGCAGAATGGACCAATCCTTCGCTGCAGCAATTGATGGGGAATGGTGGCGGTCTCATCGCTCTAGTTGTCTTTTACGGGACTGGACCTGGGACCTCCAGGGTAGGAAAGCAGGGGTGTACCTAGTGTTGTAAAACTGCCACAGGCTACTGTAGACTATCGCAAGTAAGCACGGACTACGGTAGTTTTCCTTGTGGCCTTGGTCAGCTAAGATCGAAACTGTGCGGTCTGTACAATAGGTGTGTTACTTACGTATTGGGCTTTACTTCATTTAGACATCTTTGTTTACATATGAGGTCAGTGTCTTACTTGATTCCCCAATTAACTGGAAGAGGTGAATCGTCGAGAACTCAGTAAGAATGTATAAAGGGCCGTGTAACCTACAAAATATTTCTTTTCTACATTGTTATCCTCCTGTATGTTACCTAAAAATTCACAGTATTTACAACAAATTGAAACTGCCAATGTTTAATTAATGTTTTACTCGAAAATTGTTGATCTGTGATGTGAAACAACGGGCTGTTGTAGTAAAAGTTAAAGAAAAGCACATGTTCATCATATAGTAGTAGGAAACGTAATTTCCTCAAAAAAAAAAAGGCAAATTTAAAGGAAGACCGCAAAAGAAAAACGTATCACAAACCGCTTCATTACTCCATCGACCTTATATAAAACGTGTTTCTCTTATTCATAAACAAGCTTTCGCACTTATCACTAATAACAGGAAACTCTTGGCTTTGATCATGATGAAGAATGTTCTATTGAAAACAAAATAACAAAAATTATTATATAGATTTTTTTATGTTTCTGCCTGTAAACTGTACTTGCAACAAACGTAATTGCTTCGGTTACATAAGACCGCAGAAGTTAAGCAATGAACGGTCCTCGGAGCCTTTTGCGGTGGCATGCTTCGATAAAATCTTCTCTGTTTAGGAGCTGTGACACTTTTAATAAAACATTGAAATTTTCGATATCTGTCTCCATCTTCGTCATCGGGAGTTAAGACCGCTGACTGCCGGGGCTGGCACGGTGTTCCATTTATGTAGACGTTAGGAGCTGCCCAACTTGTCTGCCGGGCATGCGTCACTCCGACCCTCTCTGGAAGCTTGCAGACGCTGGTATTATATCTGTATAAGCGGACCACCCTGGTATTGATCAATTGGTGCAAATGGCTCTGAGCACTATGGGACTTAACATCTGAGGTCATCAGTCCCCTAGAACTTAGAACTACTTAAACCTAACTAATTTAAGGACATCACACACATCCATGCCCGAGGCAGGACTCGAACCTGCGACCGTAGCGGTCGCGCGGTTCCAGACTGAAACGCCTAGAACCGCTCGGCCATGTATTGATCGATTTTTAACTTCTGATGATGGTGGAGACAGCTATCGAGAGATTGAGATTTTTATTCCAAGCGACGCGGCTTTTAAACTGAGAAGATTTTAATTTTAGTTCCTTTTAAAATGCAATTTATATTTTGTAATGATATACCCAGTGGACAAATGATGAACGATGTATGGTTCTAATAATGTGCAAAAGAAGCAGACAAACTAACAAGAATAAGGAGAGGTCATCAGTTCCCATTTATTCTCTCACACATTCATTTATCTTTCTTTCCGTGCCAATACTACCAACAATCCTTCCATTTACTACTTGGTTTATGCATTGTATCAAAACTGCCAAACCGTAGACCACAACTGCCATGTTTATAATATATATTTATATAAGAAAATATCCTATTCGTGTAATGACCCTGAGAACAGTGAAAGGCACTTGCACTCTTCCGGAAGCACTGAAACATGCGATACCTGAAAAATGACTGTAAGCACACAAACGACACGACAGAATATTGCACTGCGATGTTCGCCTACAGTGAAAAATAGCTCGCGAGGCCTCGAAACCAAAATACGGGGAGGCCGGCCATTCGAGATGTAGCGCCCGGTAGGACCCGCTGAAAGGTCACCGGTGGCGGATTTGGTGTGGGGCCGAGGTCGGCCGCCACCTCGCCGCTATCGAGCGCGATTATCTCCGCGTGTCGTGCCCCGCGCCCTGCGCCCTGTCCGGCCTGACCCCGGCCGCGACCTCGCCGTTGCGGAAGGCGCCGCAGCCGCCGGCGCTCACGCCACTCTTTTACGGCTTCCTCGGCGCGAGGTTAACGCCTACAGTATAGCCAGGCACGCCACATCTTCTGCATCTGATTCAAGCGCTCTGCTAGTTGTAGGACGCTCAGTGAGTGAATAAACGTTTCCATCCGAACAGGCCTTCAGTTCTCATCGGTACCGACTGGCCGCAGCGTCATAGGAGTCATTGGATGCGGGTATCGAAGGGCGTGTGGTCAGCATACCGCTCTCCCGGTCGTTGTCAGTTTCCGTAACCGGAGCCGCTGCTTCTCAGTCAAGTACTCCTCCATTGGCCTCACAGGGGCTAAACGCAACCCGCTTGTCAACATCGCTCCATAGTCGCAGGAGGTGACCCCTCAAAGTGCTAGCCAAGCCGGACAGCGCTTAACCTCGGTAATCTGACGGGTACCGGTGTGTTCACTGCGCCGAGGCCGTTGACCAGTGAATATACAAGGAGCACTGTAAACATTTTAATTCCCACCTCGAAAAAATCAAAGTGCGACAATGAAACTTAGTGATGGCTTCAGTACTCCTCTACATATTACACACCGAAGAGGAAGTCTCAGCTGTCACCATGGTAAAGTTCCGACTTTCCGCGCCTAAAAAAATTTCGCCGCCAACAGTCAAACGTGAAACTAACGATGAACTTTGCGTATGACATGAATGGGGTCATCGTTACAAGCAGAGTGCCTCAGGGGACATCTGTAATAGGCCCGTTCTACAAGCTGTTTTTGAAAAAAATTTTGCGCCTGAAAACTCCTCAAAGAAGGTCTGCCTGTTTGCAGCTAGTGTCCTCATTTTGTAAGATCTGATATTGCCCTACCAGTGAAAGAAACTCTCGAAAAATACTCCCTCACCCACCTTTCAGTCCTGAAATGAGTGCAACAGACTTTCACTCTCAAACTGAAGCAAAATCTCCACGGAAAACGTTTCGATGCAATTGATGAATCTTGCGGTGAGGTAACACTAGCAATCAGACACTCAACAATGAAGGTGCCCTACTGGGAACACAGACGTTACCAAAACGCGAGGAAACTGTCATAAGTGTGAAAGGAGATTATATTGAAGGCATGTAAAGGCATTTCGTAAAATAAATTATTTTCTTCAATTCTGTCTTACAGTGTGCAAGAACTTTTGACAAGACCTTCGTATCACCCTTCCACAGCTATCAGGGCCGTGCTGTGGTCAGGATAAAATTATCTCTAACCGAAAATGCAGCGTTTGCATAGGCCACAGTCCACTTTCCTCCACAATAGCAGACTGTCAATGGACTCATTTGCAGACGCTCATCGATCAATTCGCCACACTCGAACTGTACCGGTACAACACGCAATTTCTGTTGCACAATACCGTTTCCTCCCATACGGCTATCGTCATTTGGCAATTTCTGACGAAGAAATGATTATATTAACCTCACATACTCCCTCTGTAGCTGATCTGACCCCACCAGAGTTATTTGTATTGTTGAAGATCAGAATACCTAAGTTGGGCGACGAGATACTACGCGATCCAAGACATTTAAAGTACAGTGATAGGCCACATAAACGATGTTCGAATCAGGAATATGGAAAAACATTTCAATCATTATGTGTAACTGTATTATTTCATGAGCGTGAAACGAAATTCAACTATTACTTTGCCAAATGACAGTGCATCGGTCCCCTAACCCTTAGAACAGAGGCCGAAGTACAAGTTGTTTGATCCTCTGTCCTTGATATACCGTCTAGTTCACTATTGAATGACATGAATATGAGAAACGTTTGTATACGAGAGTCTATGTGTGAAAAACGAATTTTAAGTCAATGAACCATAGCACATTCGTAGCGCTTACCATAGTAAATCTATGTATGTGGATGGGTTGTAGCCGTTACTGGATCATCATTACTCGTCATACCGACATGAAAGGATATTTTTGAACTGTTTTCGTACTCAAGGGGATGTGGTCGTCGTCTGCTTAGAGGTTGATGTTTCGTTGGAAATGGTCGACATGCTGTAGGACTACAGACTTCTGCCTTGGGCTGCATAAACTCTGGGATGCCTATGGCGAAATAAGTCCTATAAATGTAAAATTGATCCTCAGTCTTGCCCTCCTGCCACCCCTCTCCGAAACAGCAACGCTGACTGGTTGACACTGATCGGTTTGTATATCATTGGTGGAAGGCGAATGTCTGTACCGGTTTCACGGCTGCCCTCTTATGCCTTAGCAACAGTATGAAATTAATGCGAAGAACATCTGTCGCGTTGGTAAGCCTCCGTAGATGTTCTAATTTTTCTGAGCGTGGTTATTTCGCGAGATGAAGCACGGAGGAAGTAATACGTTGCACGACTATTCTTGGATGCAGGCTCTCGGAATGTTAACAGTATACGTCATTGTTATACGTCTTTGTGATGCATAATCCATCTCTTATAGCGGCTGCTACAGGACATTGGTTACTCAGCAACGGCGTTGCAGCCGAAACGAAAAACATAGCTCTTCTTCAGATCTTCTTTATGTCATTGATTAACACTATCAGGTAAGGGTCCAAGAGTGAAGAGAAGTTCTCAAGAATCGGTCGAGGGAAGGATCAGATGCCATGCATGTCTGGGATGTACGCTAGAGCTGTTGACACACGAACCGTGTAATCGAATGTCAACGCTGGGCGTGCCTAGTTTCTGATTCGGAGCTTGGAAAAGGCAAGCTGGGGAGTCTTTCTGAGAGTGTGGAGCAAAGACGACAGAGGTTCTAAACGTGTGTATGAACGTAGACAAGTGAGATGGTAGAGCACCACTTACATCACATACGCGCCAAACCTTTTCAATACAGCGTCGGAGATGATGGCTTTCAGTTTACATTATAATGTACCTATTATGAATACTTCTCGCTTCAAAGCACTAGCAAACTGATGTTTTGAAAATTCGCCCTTTATTGGTTCGATTTGTTGTGATTAAGGATGGGAAGCGTCTTATAGGTAGTTAAATACTTTTAACACACTAACTCATGTGTCAAGAAATCATGCCGTTTCAGAGCAAAAGCACATGAAAGATCAATCAACAGCACTATATACTTGGTACGATTTCTTTTAATTGAACGTCAGTTAATGACGTATCTGCGATAAAAACATTCAGAAATTAGTAACGTACAAGACAAGAAGGTACGCTACCCAGGTTTAGTTGAGCGTAAAGAATAGTGATGGGGACTTACAAAATGATCCCTGGTGTGTTGCTAGTTCGCATTTCACTACATACCAATTTTTTTTACTCACTTTGGCGTTATTTAATAGGTTCTGAGGCTAACATATTAATTTAATGCAAACATATTCTATAATTTTCTATGTTCCGTAATATAAGTACACTCTCTCTCTTCGAAGTTGGTGTGTTCGATTGGCTTTGTCCGCAAGAGACTTCTTGCAGAACGAGTTTGTTCTTTCTTGTTTAGTCTTGTATTTCACAAGTTCTAAAGCTTCTGCTCCTGAATACAAACAGCGGTGAAATAAGAGTAACGTTAGGGTTTTACTAAAAAGTGAGAGTGATAAAATAATTTTTATCTCACGTGGACTACTACCGTAAATTTGTATCTTTGTATTTGTAACGGAATTTTTGTAATCTGATTTCCTTTTAATATGGAACTTTCCTTTTTACTTTGTACCATGTACATAGCTATCAAGGTTTCTACTCAGATATATACTATGAACAGAAACATATGACTAGCATATGGACAACGGAGGTAATTAAATAGAGCTGACAGAAATTTTATGCCCGTCCACTTCGTAATCGGAATGTCTGATTCGCGAGCCATATACAGACAACAGCGCGCTGCAGTCGCATATACCACGTTGAGAGACACGTACCGAGGCTCATGAGAGAGACACGCCGTGACTCGTACGTCACGTCACGTGACACTGCAAGTCTTAAGAGTGCCAGCAGCCGTCTCCGGCAGGGAGCGAGTAACTACACTCCTGGAAATGGAAAAAAGAACACATTGACACCGGTGTGTCAGACAAACCATACTTGCTCCAGACACTGCGAGAGGGCTGTACAAGCAATGATCACACGCACGGCACAGCGGACACACCAGGAACCGCGGTGTTGGCCGTCGAATGGCGCTAGCTGCGCAGCATTTGTGCACCGCCGCCGTCAGTGTCAGCCAGTTTGCCGTGGCATACGGAGCTCCATCGAAGTCTTTAACACTGGTAGCATGCCGCGACAGCGTGGACGTGAACCGTATGTGCAGTTGACGGACTGTGAGCGAGGGCGTATAGTGGGCATGCGGGAGGCCGGGTGGACGTACCGCCGAATTGCTCAACACGTGGGGCGTGAGGTCTCCACAGTACATCGATGTTGTCGCCAGTGGTCGGCGGAAGGTGCACGTGCCCGTCGACCTGGGACCGGACCGCAGCAACGCACGGATGCACGCCAAGACCGTAGGATCCTACGCAGTGCCGTAGGGGACCGCACCGCCACTTCCCAGCAAATTAGGGACACTGTTGCTCCTGGGGTATCGGCGAGGACCATTCGAAACCGTCTCCATGAAGCTGGGCTACGGTCCCGCACACCGTTAGGCCGTCTTCCGCTCACGCCCCAACATCGTGCAGCCCGCCTCCAGTGGTGTGGCGACAGGCGTGAATGGAGGGACGAATGGAGACGTGTCGTCTTCAGCGATGAGAGTCGCTTCTGCCTTGGTGCCAATGCTTGTCGTATGCGTGTTTGGCGCCGTGCAGGTGAGCGCCACAATCAGGACTGCATACGACCGAGGCACACAGGGCCAACACCCGGCATCATGGTGTGGGGAGCGATCTCCTACACTGGCCGTACACTTCTGGTGATCGTCGAGGGGACACTGAATAGTGCACGGTACATCCAAACCGTCATCGAACCCATCGTTCTACCATTCCTAGACCGGCAAGGGAACTTGCTGTTCCAACAGGACAATGCACGTCCGCATGTATCCCGTGCCACCCAACGTGCTCTAGAAGGTGTAAGTCAACTACCCTGGCGAGCAAGATCTCCGGATCTGTCCCCCACTGAGCATGTTTGGGACTGGATGAAGCGTCGTCTCACGCGGTCTGCTCGTGCAGCACGAACGCTGGTCCAACTGAGGCGCCAGGTGGAAATGGCATGGCAAGCCGTTCCACAGGACTACATCCAGCATCTCTACGATCGTCTCCATGGGAGAATAGCAGCCTGCATTGCTGCGAAAGGTGGATATACACTGTACTAGTGCCGACATTGTGCATGCTCTGTTGCCTGTGGTTATGTGCCTGTGGTTCTGTCAGTGTGATCATGTGATGTATCTGACCCCAGGAATGTGTCAATAAAGTTTCCCCTTCCTGGGACAATGAATTCACAGTGTTCTTATTTCAATTTCCAGGAGTGTATTTCAGACGATAATCATCTTGGTATTGAAGCTCTTTTTTCCCGTGTTTGCTTTACAATACATATGTTTTTGGATAGGCTCCGTCTTTAGCAAAACACAGTTTTTTTTTATAGCCCAAACATGTTTCACTGCAGTTGCAGCATCCTCAGTGGGCTTTTATTTTCCATCTGTTAAAGATAAAGAACGTTCTTTGTTGTTTTGTATACATGTAGCTATTAGTTTTTAAAAAATGTAATTATAGATATTTGAAAAAAGACATAAATTATGAAAATCCATACCTTTTTACCACATGGTGTGGTTTTTCTGTCGTCTTGTGTTTCTACAGTGACCGTTTGTTCCAGAGTTTGTCATCTGCAACCACTTATACCTTAAAGTAGATAAATTGTTTAAGCCAAAATTACGATTTGAAGAACTATGTTATTATTATGCCTGAAATTATTTAATTCTATGTGTGTGTGTGTGTGTGTGTGTGTGAGAGAGAGAGAGAGAGAGAGAGAGAGAGAGAGAGTGTCTATTTACATGGTGTTTCACTTACTCTTTTTTCGTCTTCATCACTGTCAAACACTGAATATTGAGTTGCCACTGCCACTGTCACTGTCACTCACTGTTTATCAGCTGTAAAAACAAGATGGCTGACAGTGGAACAGTTGAAGGTGTTCCTGGCGGTTGTTTTGAACCTTTCAGAGGTGACTGAGATTTTTTTTTTAGTGTGTGTGTGTGTGTGTGTGTGTGTGTGTGTGTGTGTGTGTATGTTTGTAAAAGGGGGAGACAGAGAGAGAAAGAGAGGGAGAGAGAGAGGGAGAGAGAGAGAGATTTTAGGTTTCAGGATTTTTTTTGTGGTGTGTGGGGGAAGGTGATTAAGATCTCTATAGGTTGGTTTTGTCTGTTAATTCTTTGAGGGCAGAGAACAGAGTGCCATTGCAGAGAGCTGTGTTCATTTATCATTTGTTTGCCTTCCTCTATGGCTTTTTGTATCTGGTAATTTTCTTCGATTATCAGTTTTTGTGAGGGGCTGTTGCTGCATTTGGGAATTTTAAAATCCATATTGATGTTTGTTGGACTATGTTTCTTGTCCATAAGGTGTTCAGCAAATCTGGAATGACAGCTGTTAGTTTTTAATGCTCTTTTGTGTTCTGTATATCTGGTATAAAAGTTTCTGGTTGTCTGTCCTATATAAACTGCTTTGCAATCCTGGCATGTTAATCTCTCTCTCTCTCTCTCTCTCCCTCTCTCTCTCCCTCTCTTTCTCTCTCTGTCTCCCCCTTTTACACACACACACACACACACACACACACACACACACACACACACTAAAAAAAACTCTCAGTCACCTCTGAAAGGTTCAAGACAACCGCCAGGAACACCTTCAACTGTTCCACTGTCAGCCATGTTTTGTTTTTACAGCTGATAAACAGTGAGTGACAGTGACAGTGGCAGTGGCAACTCAATATTCAGTGTTTGACAGTGATGAAGACGAAAAAAGAGTAAGTGAAACACCATGTAAATAGACACTCACACACACACACACACACACACACACACACACAGAATTAAATAATTTCAGGCATAATAATAACATAGTTCTTCAAATCGTAATTTTGGCTTAAACAATTTATCTACTTTAAGGTATAAGTGGTTGCAGATGACAAACTGTGGAATAAACGGTCACTGTAGAAGCACAAGACGTCAGAAAAACCACACCATGTGGTAAAAAGGTATGGATTTTCATAATTTATGTATTTTTTCAAATATCTATAATTACATTTTTTTAAAACTAATAGCTACATGTATACAAAACAACAAAGAACGTTCTTTATCTTTAACAGATGGAATATAAAAGCCCACTGAGGATGCTGCAACTGCAGTGAAACATGTTTGGGTTATAAAACAAAACTGTGTTTTGCTAAAGGCGGACCCTATCCAAAAACATATGTATTCTTAAAGCAAACACGGAAAAAAGAGCTTCAATACCAAGATAATTATTTCGACGCCTTGCCAGGCATTTCCGAGCAAGCTCTACAACAAATTTCGGAACACTACAGCGAAGTTACATCAAACTATTTTAAATATAAAATTCAATAGACTTTGTCTTTCATATAATGTAATACCTAACTATATACATGTAAATGTAAACAGTATGTCACCTGCAGCTCGTCATGCCAAACACAAAGCTGAAATTGAGTGGCTGAAGCAAGAAATTAGAAACCTACATACAGAATGCAAGAACTCAATGTTGAACTATTCAAAATTCGCCTGGAACGAGGAAACCACATTAAAGTCTCTGAAATATTCAACGATATCATGAATACAGTCAAACAAAACACAGAAACACAAATCAAAATGGAATAAACAACAACAAAAACTAAACACTCTTTTAAAACAAAACAAAGCTTTTGCACATAAAAATAGAAAGCAAGCAAACCATACATTCCACAAACGTCTGGTAAACCTTACTGACATACCAGTAACCAACCAAGAAAAACGTTTTCTAGAAAAAGGCCCAAAATACAATGTCAACACACACAAGAGAGAGAGAGGGAGAGAGAGAGAGAGAGAGAGAGAGAGAGAGAGAGAGAGAGAGCAAAAAATTACGGTTGGGGCAGATCAGCCACCTAAATACTAATCGATAACAAAGTATCACTTGTTCACGTCTGATGGCCCAGTAGCATTAATCGTCGAGATTCCTCTGTGCCGCCGTGTCAGCGTAATTCCCTGGATGACGTCACAGACGATTCTACGGTCTGAGGGGACAAAAACGGAGTAACGAGTTCGGCGAGTGGGCATGAAAAGTCCTCATTAACAGCAGCCACTAATGTCTCACGTATCGTGTAGAGAGAAGTGTAATGCGTGGTGATCCAAACACACAAGTGTTTTTCTGTAGTGCCTTACTTGACCTACATTATTCTGTAAGTGACATTGAGAATGACAATACAACACGTGTAAATATTTCTAGATAGTGTTTAGATACGGGAAAAATGAAATCCAGCAATGCAGTCAGAAATTACGAAACAGAACGTAATCTACTGGTTGTGGTGATGAATTTGTTTAAAATCCTACATCAACGTTCTACTAACAGATTTGAAATTTAACATGCTACGAATCTGAACCTACCTGAAATAAGAAAAAGAAGGGTTTGAAAATGGGTAACATGGAATCGCAAAGTTATTTATCCAACAGATGGCCTCTGTGGCCGAGCGGTTCTAGGCACTTCAGTCCGGAATCGCGCTGCTGCTACGGTCGCAGGTTCGAATCCTGCCTCGGGCATGGATGTGTGTGATGTCATTAGGTTAGTTAGTTTTAAGTAGTTCTAAGTCTAGGGTAATGATGACCTCAGATGTTATGTCCCATAGTGCTTAGAGGCACTTGAACCATTTATGTAACAACCGCAAGAACTATACACAGTGGAAAAGCCGAGGCGCCTCGGACACTGGCGTAGTAGCCCCTGTGGATACCTCGCAAATCATCTTCTTTAAAATCAGCGCTCTAAGCTAAAAAGACCAAACCCACAGAGACAAACACCGTAACAAACTCACGAAACAGTATTGTTTAAAATCTTGGTGTTAGTGCTTGAACTTCCATGGAGCAGCAACGCTGGGTCGCAGTAGTTTCAAAAGGTGATTTATAAAAAAAATTGCCTCATACTGAAAAATGCGGGGTAAATAATGAAATTTAGTATCATTCTTGCACCCTGAAGCAAAATTGAAAATTTACCTACAATTTAACTTATTCTCATCAGTTCTTCGATCTACTTACCTAATTTTCAAAACTCTTACGTAACATTTCAAATCTTTTAATCTCATATTGCCTGAGATGCTCCTGGTTCACGTTTCGTTTCCGTACATGGCTACACTCCATACAAATACCTTACGAAAACGCTTCCTAATATAATTTATATTCGATGTTAACAAATGCTACTGTTTCAGAAACGCTTTCTTACCGTTGCCAGTTTATATTTAAACCCTTCTACTTCGACCATAGTGGTTATTTTTCTGCCGAAATAGTTGAACCTATTTACTAAATTTAGTGACTTATTTCCTAATCTAATTCCCTCAGTGTCACCTGATTTAACTCGACGACATCCTATTACCCTTGCTTTGTTGACATGCATCTTATTACTTCTTTTTAACACACTATCCATTCCTTTCAACTGTTTTTCAAACTCCTTTGCTGTCCTCAGGAAATATAACCTTTTTTATATCTTATCCCTAAACTTAAATTCCCTTACCAAATTTCTCTACGGTTTGCTTCTACATCTATACTGATACTCTGCAAATCACACTTAAGCGCCTGACAGAGGACTCGTCGAACCACGTTTACAATAAACCTTTATTATTCCAATCTCGAAGAGCGCGCAGAAAAAAAGGACACCTATATCTTTCAATGCGAACTCTGATTTCACTTATTTTATTATGATGATCGTTCCTCCCTAAGTAGGTTGGCGTCATCGAAGTATTTTAGCATTTGGAGGAGAAAGTTTGTGATTGAAATTCCGCTGCAACGAGAAACGCTTTTTTTTTAATGATGTCCTCCCCAAATCCTGTATTATCTCAGTGACATTCCCTCCCATGCTTCTCGATAACACAAAACGTGCTCCTCTTATTTTTTGGACTTTTTCGACGTATTCCGTTAATCCTATCTGGTAAGGATCTCACACCGCGCAGCAGTACTCCAAAAGAGGACCAACAAGCGTAGTGTAGGCAGTCTCCTTAGTAGATCTGTTGCATCATCTAAGTGTTCTGCCAATGAAACGCAGTCTTTGGTTCGTCTTCCGCACAAGATTTTGTATTTGTTCTTTCAGTTTAAGATGTTAATTGTAATTTCGGGTATTTAATTGAATTTACGGCTTTTAGATTTTCTGACTTATTGTGTAACCGAAGTTTAACGGATTCCTTCTTTGCACTAACGGGGATGACATCACACTTTTCATTATTTAGGGTCAATTGCCAATTTTCGCATCGTACAGATATCTTTTCTCAATCGTTTTGAGATTTGCTTTGATTCTGATGACTTTACTAGATGATAAACTACAGCGTCAACTGCAAACAACCTAAGACGGCTACTCAAATTGTCTCCTAAATCGTTTATATAGATAAGAAACAGCAAAGGGCCTATAACACTGCCTTCGGGAATTCCAGAAATCACTTCCGTTTTAATCGATGACTTTCCATTAGTTACTGACAGGTGTGAGCTCTCTGACAGGAAATCACGAATACAGTCACATAACTGAGATTATATTCGATAATTACGCGATTTGACTACAAGCCTCTTGTGAGGTACAGTATCCAGAGCCTTCTGGAAATCTAGAAATACGGAATGAATTTGAAATTCTTTGTCAGTAGTACTCAACACTTCGTGGGACTAAAGAGCTGGTTGTGCTTCACAAGAATGATGTTTTCTAAATCCTTGTTGACTGTATGTCAATAGACCGTGCTCTTCGAGGTAATTAATAATGTTCGAAGACAATCGATGCTCGAAAATCCTGCTGAAAATCGAGGTTAATGTTATGAGAATGTAATTTAGTTCTTGAATATTAATGTGACCTGTGCAACCCTGCGCGGGGTAGCCGTCACAGTCCATGCGGCTCCTCCGTTGGAGGTTCGAGTCCTCCCTCGGGCATGGGTGTGTGTGTTGTCCTTAGCGTAAGTTTGTTTATGTTAGATTAAGTAGTGCAGCAGCTTAGGGACTCATGACCTCAGCAGTTTGGTCCCATAAGGCCTTACCACAAATTTCTCATTTTTTCCCTGTACAACTTTCTAGGTTTGAATACGGATCTTTCGTCGAGCAACCGGTTGTATATGAGTGTTCCGTATGGACATATTGTATCAGCATACTCCGAATTGGTACACCGTCTGGGCCGGAAGACTTGCTTTTATTAAGTGGTTTAAGTTGCTTCACTACTCCGAGGGTATCTACTTCTCAGTTACTCATATTGCTAACTGTTCTTGATTCGAATTATGGAACATTTACTTCGTCGTCTCAGGTGAAAGAATTTCGGAAGGCTGTGTTTAGTAACTCTGGTTTAGCAGCACTGTCATTGATAGTATTTCCAATGCTATCGCGCAGAAAGGGCATTTATTGGGTCTTACTCCAAGCATACTTTACATACGATCAGAATCTCTATGGGGATTCTGTCAGGTATCGAGACAAAGTTTCGTTGTGGAAACTATAATAATCATATTGCATTCAGATCCGCAGTAAAATTTCGAGCTCCTTCAAAAGATCGACAATTTTCGAGATTTGGTAATGTATTGCTTGCGAACTGTTCAGAAGCAATAACAGGGTGTAGATGTCACAACCTGTCGCACTCCTTCTCACCTACTGATTCTCTTTGGTGCCCTTCGACTCTAATAAGTTCAGTCTGAGTTTTGTACAAGTTGTAGATAATATTTCACTTCCTGTATTTTATCCCTGCTACATTCAGAATTTCTAAAACTGCATTCCAGTCGACGTTATTAAGCGCTTTCTCCAAATCTACAAATGCTATAAACGTAGGTTTGCCTTTCTTCAGATTTATAAGTCGTGGGTCCGTATGGCTTTACATGTTCCTGCATTTTTCCGGAACACAAATTATTTTGTGTCAGTAATTTGCAACCATCATTTATTATACTGATGGTTCGGCATTATTCACACCTCTCAGCACTTGCCTACTTTGAAATAAAGATTATTTCATTCTTCTTGAAGCCCGAGTGTACTTTTTCTGTGTAACACATCTTGCATACAAGGTGGAATAGTTTTATCAGATGGTTCAAATGGCTCTAAGCACTATGGGACTTAACATTTAAGATCATCAGTCCCCTAGAACTTAGAACTACTTAAACCTAACAAACCTAAGGACGTCACACACATCTATGCCCAAGGCAGGATTCGAACCTGCGACCGTAGCAGCAGCACAGTTCCGCACTGAAGCGCCTAGAACCGCTCGGCCACAGCAATAGTTTTATCACGAATGACTCTGTCAATGGTCTCATCTACTCTGAGGAAAGGTCTTCTACCAGACGAGAATTTTCTTGGCTGAGACACTTCAGAGATCCGTGACATTCTCGTCCTATCTTTCATAACATCTTCATCTGGTCCCTCTTCTCTTTCTACAACACTGTTATCAAATTCATTTCCGTAGTATAACCTTTCACCTTTCAGTTTTCCCTTCTTTTCTTATAACTGACATTCCATCTGAGCTCTTGTTGTTCACACAGCTGCTTCTCTTTTCTCCAAAGGCCTCTTTAAATTTCCTATAGGCGGCATCTATCTTTCTCCTAGTTATACATGGTTCTACAGCCCTGCGTTTCTCGTCTAGCCATTCCTGCTTTGTCAGTTTGCACTCCCCGTCAGTCTCATTTTTAGAAATCTATTTTTCCTTCCGCTAGCTTCATTTGCTTCATTTTCATATTTTCTACTTTTATCAACTAGTTCATGGTTTTGTGCATTATCCACTGATTTCTGCTCAACCACTCAGTCAGGCTTACCGACAGAAGACGATGATGTAGCAGTCATCAAAGGCATGGAGTTTCGTCCGAATTTGACTCGGCAAGTTAACGGAGAATTCGTTATCCACGTAAGTCTCATAACTGCTTACATATGTACACTCTGCCCCCGCCTCCATCCCCATCACACACAAATACAAATACAAACACGCACACACACACACACACACACACACACACACACACACACACACACACACACACACACAAACCTAGAATTTTATAGGTGGACAACTTTAATATTTACAGCATTATTGGCTCAGTGATTAGAAAGATAAATAATTGTTTATATATCAGCATATCTTTTGTTGCTAGCAGAGTTTTAACACAAGCAGCTGTTGCCCACACTCTGCTAGGGTCTATTTCGAAACAAGTTGTCTCCTATGACCTTCGAGTACAGCCGGAGTGGTATGGTTAATGTCCCCTGCGCCTCACTCGCGCAGGGCGATTGAGTACATTGTAGGCGAAGAAGGCGCTCTCCAAACCTTCCGCGACTGAAGTTAAGGGAGATTATGGTTACGAGAAACTTCCTTTGGTATCCGATAGAGTCATATAAAAATTGTGATGGAATGTGCAAGACTGTTGCCGCAGAGTTCCAGCCCTTATCCTGATATGAAATTCGCAGTTTGCTGTTCCAATTGGCTCTGATTTACATTGGTAAATGCTGGAGTAGATCTGTGTGTGGAAACTGGTTGTACTCCCTTAACACAATGCGCAATACCTCATTTCCAAGAGTGTCGACAACTTTATTTCCTCTTGTTCCAAAGTGCCCCTTGTACACGTCGAAGCCTCCGTTTTAGAGATGGGACTTGGCCATCTTTTCTTCTTGGATGGTTAATTCACCAATGTATGCGAGAAACTTTCTGTGAAGTCTAGGTAGCTGGAAAGACGTGCTGACAAAATAAGACTGTGATGATTGATCTTGATTCATAACTAATACGTCAGCCGATAAGAAATTTGTCAGCACAAGGCGAGATTATAGCTCTGATTTCCCATCCGGCACCGAGTTCAAATCTGCTGCGTTTCGAAACAGTGTATAATCAGCCACACACAGCCAGATTCATTCGGGAAGCTTTACGATGTTCTTAATTTTTCCAGCTTCTTGATCAGAATATATACTTTTCTTTTATGCAATATCTGTTATTTCCGATCAGCTCATCACTGTAACTCACTGGAACTATGCTGGGCTAGCGTGATCTCCATACGTTTACTACTATAAACTGCAACCTATAATCTACATCTACATCTACATGACTACTCTGGAATTCACATTTAAGTGCTTGGCAGAGGGTTCATCGAACCACAATCATACTATCTCTCTACTATTCCACTCCCGAACAGCGAGCGGGAAAAACGAACACCTAAACCTTTCTGTTCGAGCTCTGATTTCTCTTATTTTATTTTGATGATCATTCCTACCTATGTAGGTTGGGCTCAACAAAATATTTTCGCATTCGGAAGAGAAAGTTGGTGACTGAAATTTCGTAAAAAGGTCTCGCCGCGACGAAAAACGTCTATGCTGTAATGACTTCCATCCCAACTCGTGTATCATATCTGCCACACTCTCTCCCCTATAACTTGATAATACAAAACGAGCTGCCCTTTTTTGCACCCTTTCGATGTCCTCCGTCAGTCCCACCTGGTAAGGATCCCACACCGCGCAGCAATATTCTAACAGAGGACGAACGAGTGTAGTGTAAGCTGTCTCTTTAGTGGACTTGTTGCATCTTCTAAGTGTCCTGCCAATGAAACGCAACCTTTGGCTCGCCTTCCCGACAATATTATCTATGTGGTCCTTCCAACTGAAGTTGTTCGTAATTTTAACACCCAGGTACTTAGTTGAATTGACAGCCTTGAGAATTGTACTATTTATCGAGTAATCGAATTCCAAAGGATTTCTTTTGGAACTCATGTGAATCATCTCACACTTTTCGTTATTTAGCGTCAACTGCCTCCTGACACACCATACAGCAATCTTTTCTAAATCGCTTTACAGCTGATACTGGTCTTCGGATGACCTTACTAGACGGTAAATTACAGCATCATCTGCGAACAGTCTAAGAGAACTGCTCAGATTGTCACCCAGGTCATTTATATAGATCAGGAACAATAGAGGTCCCAGGACGCTTCCCTGGGGAACACCTGATATCACTTCAGTTTTACTCGATGATTTGCCGTCTATTACTACGAACTGCGACCTTCCTGAGAGGAAATCACGAATCCAGTCGCACAACTG
Organism: Schistocerca gregaria; assembly: GCF_023897955.1. NCBI lineage: Eukaryota > Metazoa > Arthropoda > Insecta > Orthoptera > Acrididae > Schistocerca > Schistocerca gregaria. Next base: position 435,936,272 of record NC_064921.1, read on the forward strand.
AGACGATACCCCATAGCTCCGCAGCTTCATTAGAAGTCGCTTGTGAGGAACGGTGTCAAAAGCTTTCCGGAAATCTAGAAATACGGAATGAACTTGAGATCCCCTGTCGATAGCGGCCATTACTTCGTGCGAATATAGAGCAACCTGCGTTGCACAAGAGCGATGTTTTCTGAAGCCATGCTGATTACGTGTCAATAGATCGTTCCCTTCGAGGTGATTCATAATGTTTGAATACAGTATATGCTCCAAAACCCTACTGCAAACCGTCGTCAATGATATAGGTCTGTAGTTAAATGGATTACTCCTACTACCCTTCTTGAACACTGGTGCGACCTGCGCAATTTTCCAATCTGTAGGTACAGATCTATCGGTGAGCGAGCGGTATTGACTGCGTCTTGCCGCTTGTGTACTTTACATACGACCAGAATTTCTTCGGATTTTCTACCAAATTTCGAGACAATGTGGAACCTATTAAAGGCATCTCGCATTGAAGTACGTGCCAAATTTCGCGCGTCTGTAAATTTTAGCCCATCTTCAGGATTTCGCGTTCTTCTGAACTTCGCATGCTTTTTCCGTTGCCTCTGCAACAGCGTTCGAACCTTTTTTGTGTACCACGGGGGATCCGTTCCATCTCTTACCAATTTATGAGGTATGAATATCTCAATTGCTGTTGCTACTATATCTTTGAATTTGAGCCACATCTCGTCTACATTCGCATAGTCAGTTCGGAAGGAATGGAAATTGTCTTTTAGGAAGGCTTCTAGTGGCACTTTATCCGCTTTTTTAAATAAAATTATTTTGTGTTTGTTTCTGATGGATTTGGAAGAAATGGTATTGAGCCTAGCTACAATGACCTTGTGATCACTAATCCCTGTATCAGTCATGATGCTCTCTATCAGCTCTGGATTGTTTGTGGCCAAGAGGTCAAGGGTGTTTTCGCAGCCATTTACAATTCGCGTGGGTTCGTGGACTAACTGCTCGAAATAATTTTCGGAGAATGCATTTAGGACAATCTCGGAAGACGTTTTCTGCCTACCACCGGTTTTGAACAAGTATTTTTGCCAACATACCGAGGGTAGGTTGAAGTCCCCACCAACTATAACCGTATGAGTGGGGTATTTATTTGTTACGAGACTCAAACTTTCTCTGAACTGTTCCGCAACTGTATCTGGGGGTCGGTAGAAGGAGCCAATTATTAACTTAATTCGGCTGTTAAGTATAACCTCCACCCACACCAATTCGCACGGAGTATCTACTTCGACTTCACTACAAGATAAATGTTGTTAAGTTTTCCTTACCATGCAGTTTTCAAGCTGCTCATGATGCAGTTTAGGTCTAATTTTCCACACATTTCAGTGTGACACTTACAAGCTACATATGGCTCATGCAAGTACGAGAGAGTAGATTAAACAACGGATTTATCCTTTAGAAATATGGTGGAGGTGCTGATTTAATGCTCGCTAAACACTTTCACTCGCAATCTTCTATACTCTGCTTCGTCATATTTCCATCTCAACTATTTTGTGGAGGTGTTACGATACCAAACTGGTCCATTGGCGTCTGACGTTTTTAAATGCCAGGACACCGGCTCAGGGTGGTGAGCATGACCCATAAATTGATTCCTTCCACATCATTTCGATAAACGAATTGTTCAAATGATCTATGGAATATATAAGTAACTAGCTAAGCAGGATGTTGCATGTGATCGGTCACGGAACCAGACATGCATTCATGCCATAGTCATATTTTATTTAGCAAGAACCCAAATAGTTGCCCCCGGCAGTGTCCCAGTGAATTGCAAATTACCTCTGGTGGAAGAGTCCATCTCATCAAAACAAAAGACAGAGCATTTGGCAGTGGTCGACGCGAAAATGCCAGGTAGGAAGACAGCCTGTGCAGAGTGATAGCTACAGCATTGCAGCTTCGTGGCGAATACGAGTGAGTAGCGCTCGTCTATATCACTCGCTATGCAAGTGCACGCGGAAGCACGCGGCTGGCGGCTCACTCACTCGGTATCACGCGACGCTCACTCATAGAGTGAGGGACAACAGTCGCGTGGCCGTCCCACACGCATAAGGAAACATAGGCTCTACCTATAGAGCTTCGACGCAACGCTGTGACACTAGTGGGTCTGGCAAGTATTCAGACACATTTAGAATTAGAATTTCTTTTTAGCTGTTGATATTCCATGTTTTCTATGGAGAAGGTGTGTGCTGTATTCCTGAGTTTCACCAAGTGTTACCACGGTATAACGAAAATTAAAGTGATAATCGAATATTGAACGCTATTGAAAATCATTGTTTCAGTTGTGGAACTGTAAATTCTGTGAAATAATAGCTGATGAATTAATGTTCGCTTTCAGTCATCTCCTAAAATCGCACTGACATTTAGACATATTTTGAACACAACAAATTTTAAGAAAATTACGTTGCGAGTGTTACTACAGACCATAATTGTCAAATTTGTTTATAATAGGAAGAAACTTCAGTCCAGCTTCACTGTACGCTTTCATGTGTAAACAGAGCAAGTTACCTAGTAGGACTTGTTACATTTGATATACGGGTAAGAAGGGAAAGAGGAAGGAAGCCTAGGGTGTAGCGGTGAAAAGAGATGAGCATTGTTCTAATAGATTTCTATCTGGATAATTATTCAAATAAGTAGATCATCCAAACAAATTTATTTGCCAAATAAATTATCTGTAAATTAAATATCGAATAACATACAATGGCACTATATTTTCTTTGTGTACCTCTTGTACAGAATTAGAATTTGTTCCCTTGGTTCAGCGCAGGTTGTGTTTTATAAACAACTATGTGCCTTTATGGCTCAGAGGCTGAGTTCCAGACTACTAAGGCTTAGGGTTCGATCGTCGGTTGGTCCCCCCTCTGATTTTCTCGGCTCTTATCGTTTGCTTCTCCTGTAACAATGACAGTAAAGCCAAACCAAGTTGCACTATAATTCAGAATGTCTGTTGAAATGTAGGGCCCCCTCTGTCTGGTTGTATCAGTTTAGAGGGGGAAGGAAGTCAAGGGCACATTACCATGTCTAGTATAGCCCTGCTGTGCTGAAATCATACTTCAGGTTGAGCACAGCTTAATTTGATTTACACTGAAACAAATGAAACATAAAAATGCTTTTAGACGGACGGCCTCAGCAGTTTGGGGTACAACACATAGGCACCCGCAATGGTTAGCAGGCAGTTCAGCCAGCCCTGCGCAAAACAAAGGAGTACCGGTGCCATACGTCAATGTCGGAGACGTGGCACTTGGCACATCTGAAAATTTAATGGGTCCTTATGGTGGAAAGAGTTTAACAAACAGTAAAAGAAATGGTTCAAATGGCTCTGAGCACAATGAGACTTAACATCTGAGGTCATCAGTCCTCTAGAACTTAGAACTATTTAAACGTAACTAACCTAAGGACATCTTACACATCCATGCCCGAGGCAGGATTTGAACCTGCGACCGTAGCAGTTGCGCGGCTCCAGACTGAAGCGCCTAGAACCGCTCGGCCACACCGGCCGGCAAACAGTAAAAGAACCAGCTGTCTCGGACTAGGTGGTTTATAAAATACACTCTGGCGAATAAATGGAGAACGGAAATTTTTCATCGGAAGATGCATGTTCAAGATGAATTTGCAATTGGCGTAATTAATTCATGCCCTGTTTTACAAAATAAAAAATGGTTATAAAATTGAAGCCATAGTGTACGTCCCTCCAGAACTGGAATCTCCCCCAAGTCCTATAAGCTGTTCAAAGTCATCATGAAATTTGTTTCAGGATGCAAGGAAGGTGTGGCTGCTTCGACAAGTGCACAGCCACTAAGGGAAGCCAAGTAAGTTCCCCACGAGACACACTGCTCACAACGGAGCGAGAAGCCATCAGCCTGTCACAGCGGCCCTGTGCGCGGGCTATAATGCACGTCATTGTATCTTTATTTTGTTATTGGCTTCCGAAGGCGGTCTGCCTATTGCATTACAGCCCTATTACACTACCCATTGGGCCCCCTTCATCTGTCTGTGCATTTGCCAATAGGTACACCCCTCCCTCTGTTAACATAGAAGTCTGCGTAAGCAGCCAACGATGAGAAAGAAGCCAGCAAACACTTTCGATATTCAAAACCTATTTTAGATTTCTAACATCATCGGATATGCGTGTTTCCTTAGTATTATTACGCTATTTATGGTTTTAGTGGTATAAAATGAGTGAACCAAGCAAGAACTCAGTGGTTCCTAAGGGTTAACAGCACCGAACTTTTAATCTAAAGTTTGCTAAACCGTTAATGGAATGCTGCTGGACGTCCAGATTCATCGAAATTGTTATAAGATTCACTCTAAGTGAGGTAGGTGTTAGATTACGGAATAGTTCTTCGATCCAACAACCGTCTATAAAATTACGTAAATCTTCGTGATTCAAAAATTTCGGAAGAGACACTAGATTCGAGTATATAAAAGAGTTCATAATATTGCAGCTTACTTGCACCTTGTGTATTGTAAAAGTGTCAAGAGACTATTGGAAGAAGTCTTTCGCCTTTCTATACCAAATGTGATTACTGCAGCAGGAAAAACAAGTAGTTAGCCTCTACTGCTGTCCATGACCAAGAGAGGCCTACAACAAACTTCAGACATGAAATATCCAAAGAAAAATTTGAGGTAGAGTGACGCTGACAGCAACGGCGTTCCACCGAGTTCTGCTATTCACTGTCCATACATGTGTAAGAAATGTAATCCAGGTATTGCGCAGTAACCATGGCCTATACGAGACAAAACGTCCATACATCGGTGGAAATGTTTCTCTCTCCACTTCATGTGGGCTGGAAGTCATTAAAAGAAAGGTGTTACTCGTTGCGACGGAATCTTCTCTCGAAATTCCAATCACCAACTTTCTCCTCCGAAGGCGAAAATATTTTGTTGACACCAACCTACATAGGGAGGAACGATCACCACGATAAAATAAGGGAAATCGGTGCTCGTACGGAAAGATATAGTGTGTTCATTCTTTCCGCGCGCTATAAGAGATTGGAATAATAGAGAATTGTGTAGATGTAGATGTAGATGTCAGCAAACTCGTCGAATAAAGGTCTTTACCGTCTACTGCGCATAATTTATACTGCAGAGATTTTAACCACGAGGTCCAAACTTGTTTCCTTCTATCTGCTAATAAAACTTCCACCTCTACACGTGTTTCAATATTTCTAAAATTTACTGGGAGCGCTGCTCGTCGGTCCTGGGATTCCCACCACCGTTAAAGGTTGATTATTCCCATTTCGCACCTTCCTGGCATACCATATAGTATGCCAAATGCAGAAGAACGCTATGTGTGTTACCACTCACCATTCGCTCATAGGTATTGGCATTGCGTTTTCTTGTCCTGTACACGAAACTTCCGACGGATTCGCCGTGTCTTTGTGACACATTATTTAACAGCTCCCGATAACACCACACAAGGAACCCTTTGAATGTGTGGTCGTAAAAGGTCATTGATGTTTACCGCATTCGACGCCCTTCTTATTGTCTACGAGCATGAGGGTACAGGGCGTAGTTGAACTGCTTAGTAGACGAGTAACTAACAACAGTGCTAAAGTGCTAGTGGTGTGATACATCTGAGAGCAGTGACAACGATAAACAAAGCAAACATTGCATTAGATTGAAATTTTCCCTCTACAGCGGAGTGTGCGCTGATATGAAACTTCCTGGCAGATTAAAATTGTGTGCCGGACCGGGACTCGAACTCGGGACCTTTGCCTTTCGTGGGCAAGTGCTCTACCAACTGAGCTACCCAAGCACGACTCACGCCCCGTCCTCACAGCTTTAATTCCGCCAGTACCTCGTCTCCTACCTTCCAAACTTCACAGACGCTCTCCTGCTGTAGAGTGAAAATTTCATTCTAGAAACATCTCACAGGCTGTGGCTAAGCCATGTCTCCGCAATATCCTTTCTTCCAGGAGTGCTAGTTTTGAAAGTTTCGCAGGAGAGCTTCTGTGAAGTTTGGAAGGTAGGAGACGAGGTACTGGCGGAATTAAAGATATGAGGAAGAGTCGGCAGTCGTGCTTGGGTAGCTCAGTTGGTAGAGCACTTCCCAGCGAAAGGCAAAGTTCCCGAATTCGAGTCTCGGTCCGGCACACAGTTTTAATCTGCCAGGAAGTTTTATTGCATTAGGTCTACAGCAGTTGACGAAATTGACATTTCATCCGAAAGGAATTTCGCAGATTGAAAAAGAATTGGCAGATGAAATATTTGCGTTTTTGCAATATGAGTCAGTGGAATGTGTGATGTCGTATACACTGGACTGTGCGTACGGTGTACATTAGGAGTACAATGATGATGATACGTGCTTAAATGAAAGTCATACTGAAACAGGTGTCGAGCCACGTACTTCATCATCCTTCTCGCACAGGGAGCCATAAATCCCGTCTCCAGTGAAACGTAGTAAAGAACAACCGTTGTCCAACGAGCAGGTACCAAACATAACTGCGTGCATGGAAGATTATCCAAAGTATAGAAAAAAAAGTTATGAATAGATTTCAAATCAGTCTGCAGCTATGTGACCGTGTAGTACGTAATAAAAACTACGGATATTCAAGGGAGGACAAGGTGGACCTGTTACTAGTGTTCGCATATTTCAAAGATGCTCTGTACAATGTACAGGATGTGCGTGATAGTGACCTATTACGTTATGCACATGAAATTGCTCACGACGTAGATTACAGTGAATTCAGGGCAAGCAGTTGATGGCTGCATAATTTCAAACACTGCTACAGAATAGGAAGACGTAAGATAGCGAAACTTGAAACAAAGAGTCAACTTGACGATGAATAACTAACTGCGGACGGAATCGGCCAGAAAATTTGTAGATAAGTTAACAAACTTATCCCATCGTTCAGTAAGGAATTTGTTTTTAACTCCGACCAAACGGTATTTGAAGAGGAAATGCACATGAAAGGAATCCAGGAAATTAGAGGCACCAAGAAAGTTACATCAAGATCAACTAACATCAATGCCTCCTTATACAACGCTTTCGTATACAATGATGCCTACAGTCAATCTGGATGGTAAGCTGGCCGGAAAGTTATTTATTGTGCTGCGAGAAGTTGGAGCTGCTCTGCTCCCTATGACTCTTCCTCGTCTGCATAATATTGCAAAGGCAATAGAGATTAATTATGTCACAGCTAGCAAGAGTGGGAAATGGGCTAAGAGAACTAAAATTATGGTATGAGCACTGCTTTTGGTCAATATCTGTTCAAAACAACTTGCTTTTGCTTGATTCCTGGTCTGAGTATAAAAATCGTACTCCTTTAGAGAAAATTATCCCTGCTGAAAAATGTGTGACATTTCAGTTTATACCAACTGTAACCACCTGTGAAATTCATCATCTGGATGTTTCTTTTGTCCGAGCTTATAAAACACATTATCGCACAATCTGTAGCTACCTCTTAAAGGATAGCCAGTTTCATGATAAGCTCCACGACAAGCTGTTTCGCATTCAGTTGCATACCATCACATTACCTCATTTCTCATAATCCCGATACACCAATATGATTCTATATACATTCTTAGGAGTGGATATCTAGTTGATGTCCTGCTCGGTTTGTAACTCCGAAGGAGTTAGTCTTCAATCTTGATGTTACACAGCTTTGTTATCACTTTGGTGCCCCATTTTTAATTCAGTGCTCACGGTGCAAATGTTTCGAATATTTCTTGAATATCGACGATGTCCATTTTGTGAAGTGTGACACATACATCCCATCCCACAAAAGGCTGATCTCTGCACCTCCCGGACACTAATTTTCTGTCGCCCTCCTGATGCACATAGTGAATCACTAGCTACAAATATTTTTCCTGTCTTAACGGTCAACACAACACTTTTAAAAGAGCCTTTCTAAAGACTGAACTTGCGACCTCTCGCTCAAGGGGTTCCTTGTAAGCCTTTTCCCAGTATTTCAAATGCTTGAATATTTCTTAGATCCTCGCAGCACATCACATATGTTTTCATATCTCTTACCAAACATAATTTGACCACATGTAACAACTGCCCCTATGCAATAGTGCGGCTGTCAGTAAGTTGATTCTCTTCTGCCTTACCCGGAAAGAGTACCGACTAGGCTAACGGTACTTGTGTCTAGCATGGGTTCCGATAAGCTGGGCGAGGATCTGTCCTCTATGATAGTTTCTTACTGCCTATCCAAATCTACATTATCTACTCTCATTTGAGTCACATGCTCCAGCAAAGACGGAACCGCCTCCGATGTTCCTCTAATTTACTCAATGTAAAGCGTGTATCTAAAGCAACAGGGCAGAAGATAATAGAAGAATCGCGGATAAATACTTAGTATTAACAATACTATAACACTTTTGCAATACTAATTCTTTGAGGAAAATTCTTTATTTATTGAATACGCCTTCTCTTAAATTTTATGTCACCGTGAAAATAAACAGGGCATTTATAGCTGCATCATCCATTACGTTTGTACTCTTCTTGACTCTCTCTTCGATCAAGAGAATTAACTCTTGATTAACTTCATTATGCAATACAACTCATTCTAGCTTATTTTTGTGTCCATCTACTTCTGCACTGTTGTGCAGGAAAGTTAACAACATATTTACTTCCTTAGCAACTCACTCTACATCTTAGTGCAGTTTTGAATAAAAGACTTACTTGATTGCAAAACTGTAAACGGCTAGCATACACGTATAAGTTCTTTACAAAGAATTTTCAGCTATCATTGAAGTGTCATATTCCACTGCATAGCGTTTATCCCCACTGTGTTTTTTGGAACACATGGTTAACTGATCCACCAACTTAAAAATGTTCGCGCGTTACGGTTGCACAAACACCAATGCAGAACTCAACACATCGATTACACACGATTAGGTGGATCACGATGCAAAGCTCTATTGTTGCATGTTGCTGAGCACTTTATAAATCTTAGAACGGATATGAAATATTTATGGTACGTTCAATATTTATGGCTGTCCTGTGACATATTTCAAAATGGAAAGCATTCGATTCCCATCGCGACGACTCTTTATGGAAGAAACGGCATACCATCCAAAACGGCTCGTGACCTACAGTGCCGGAATTTACCAGTTCTGCTTCGAAAATAGCTCCAACCGTGCAGCCAGGCTGCCAGCTACAAGTATAGAGTCTCTCCTGATCGATTCCCAGTCGCGGGGCTACAGCGGAATGCTTAAAATGGATTCCGAAGCTCTCATTAGAAACTTCTCCACTGTTTTAATTTCTCTTCTAGACTGATAAAATGAGGCTCTCAGTTATTCGACCTCTCGTTACACGTTTGTGAAGGCGAAAGATGCATTGTAGGGAAATGGCTGAACACGTGCATTGTTATGAAAGTGGCTCCTATTTAGAAATGTGTAATGTTAGGACAAAGACCCTCCATTCTGTGGTGCGTCAGATTCAATAAGAAGGATGTGCTTCTGACGGGTATAAGAGCAAGAAGAAAACTGTTAGACTGGCATGAAAATGACATTAATGTCTCGACTTTGTTTGTAAAACTTTTAAAAATGTCGCATTATAAGTACTTCCTTCAAATGGATTATCTGGAACCCCGTGCCTTCGTAATTTTTGTTTTGCATGGTATACCGACAACAGTAGTGTATTGAAAACTGGTGAAAGTTTTAAAGTATCTGGTCCTTGATTTTCAACGACTAAGAAATGTGTGACTGAAATTACTCGAAACTTTCACAGTTCGTCGCTTCCATTGTCAGCTCTACTTTTGTAGGCGCTCGCTGCTTAGCACAGGACACAGTCATACCGCATACGCCACGTGGTCTGCTCCCACTACTGAGGGGCCAAATGGAGATCCCGCCGTATTTTGTCTCAGTACGTGACGGTACAAATCTTACGAGTTGCAGCCTCTGTCTCCCGTGGGGACTAAGTTACTATTTGAGACCATTTAACACCTCTTAGCTGCGCTTTTAAATAGAGACACGTTCTGTATAGCATATGACAAAGTTAAGGACCTTATTGGGTACCTTTTCACCTTTTCACTGAAATACATATTTCGCGCCTGACCTCGGACGTACCCGAACGTTCTCTGTGCACATCGGGCAAGGCAACTGGGGGCCCACTAGAAAGACTGCTCGTAGCGGGTACGTCGGAACACGTAACACTTCACGTCTTACGAGTGCTAGTAGCCGTCTGCGGCGAGTAACAATTTCAGAAGAGTTCAGTGATTCTTGGCTGTGTGTTTAACTGCGTTTAAGCTCTCGATAACACACGACAAAATTAAGTCCTTCAGTGCGTACCACTTCAATTACATATTGATTTCCCGTGGGACCTGAAAGGAGCCGAGTGTTCCTGCAGTGTGGCGGACAAGCCGACTAGCATGATGTCACAATTTCGTTGCAGGGCCCGTATATCCAACACCGACTGAAAGGAAGGCCTCGGCGCTTGTTCATGACGTCACGTCAGCCAGGCACGGCGAACGCCAAGTCTGTTGCACTCATACTCATAATCGTGGTGTCTCCCTCTCTGACACAGGAAAATGTGAAAAAATTGGCGGTAGTTGACCAACACACATTGTTCTGAGAGATTTCTGCAATCAATTAATTACGCAATTCATTACACTTCGAAAAAAATAGTGTACTCCTGAACTTAAATTTCCACCTGTTTTAAGGATTGACATACAAAAACAACTTCAACAGAATTCGTGCTTCTTTACCTTATTTGTAAATCTGAGGAAGTTACGTTTGTACTGCGTCACTTCTACAAGAAACTTTGAACATATTGGTGCTCTTTTTTAGGTATCTTGGTTGACTATGGGGTGAGTAGCACTGAATGTTGATGAAATATCTTCCGATTGTACACGTTGGGGGAGGGGGTGGTTGACAGAAGAAGAGGCAAAAGAGAGATACTTGTTTTATCAAATAAAGTTTTTATCTCCTTTCAGTTGCAAGAGGGGAATATTTATCTTTTCTAATGTGCATGCTTAAAAAAGATTGAGTTCGGCAGTATTTTCGATGTGTGAAGCTATTTTGTTTCCTGTTTAGAATTCCTTTCGTTGAAAACAGCTGTAATCTAATGACTGGCAACATTTGGACATTTACACATGTAAATTATTTTACATTTCCAGTGACGATGTCAAACGAAAATAAATAAATAAATAAAAGAAAGAGTTAATTGTATGGGGGTTGGGGTAAGTTTCGATAACAAAATCGATCAAGTAAATATAGTTACTTGAACGTAAAATTTCCGAAGCTTGCAATGGAGCAAAGCATCTTCTCATATTGATCTACGTTTGTTTCGACAGGATACAGTAATACAGAACTATGATCTTCATTTGTAGCTATACGATAGTAAGAAAATCTTTAATAAAAATAAAACTGCAGAATCATTTGTCCAAAAAAAAAAAAAGAGATGTTTAGTGATAAGCAAGCCCAGGCGAGGTTCTAGGCGCTTTAGTCTGGAACCACGCGGCCGCTACGGTCGCAGGTTCGAATCCTGCCTAGCGCATGGATGTGTGTGATGTCCTTAGGTTAGTTAGGTTTAATTAGTTCTAAGTTCTAGGTGACTGATGACCTCAGAAGTTAAGTGGCATGGTGCTCAGAGCCATTTTTGAACGCCCAGGCGTTTCTGCCTGCAACAGACCTGGCGTTCGCCGTGCCTAGCTGAAGTGACGTCACCAACAAGTGCTGAGGCCTTCCTTTGAGTCGGTGTTGGTATATCTCGTGGGCCCCGAGGCAACTAGTGTGACGTCACAAGTTCGTTGTGGGGCCTGTACTCCACAACTCTCTTCCCCACTCTATGCAGCTTTGTGCGAACATCTACATCTACACATATTTACATCTATACTCTGCAATCCACTGTGAAGTGCATAGTGGAGGGCACGTCCCATTGTAACAGTGATTACGGTATTCTCCTGTTTTTTCTCCTGTTCTACTCACCTAAGGATCACGGGCAAAATGATTACTTAAATGCCTCCGTACGTGCTGTAATTAGTTTAATCTGCCTTTGTAATCCCTGTCGAAGCAATACGTAGGAGACAAATATATTCGTAGATGGATCACTTAAAATCGATTCTACAAATTTACTAAGTAGATTTTCACTGGATATTTTGCGTCTATCTTCAAGCGACTGCTAGTTCAGTTCTTTCAGTATTTTTGTGGTACTATACCATGGGTCGAAGTAATCTGTGATCATTCGTGGTGTCCTTTGTAGTAATTGACTGTCGTGTGTTATTCCTGCTCTTTTAGGTCCCACACGCTTGAGATTTATTCTATAATGGGCTGCAAGAATCTTTCGTATGCTGTCTCCTTTGTATATTGATGGCATTTCGCTAGTATTCTACCAATGAACTGCAGTTGACACTTGCTTTATCTACGACTCAGGCTATGTGATCGCTCAATTTCATATCCCTACAACTTGTTACACTCAGTTGTTTGGTGTAATGTACCCTTTCTCGGGCAACAGTGAGCAAATATGAATACGATAAAGTTAACGGAAACTGCTCAGTAATATGCAGCACACAAATTGAAGGTTTGCTGTCGGAAGGACACATCACAGACGCGATAGCACGACGAATTGGGTTTACATCCAAACATATTAATTATGTCATTCAGTATTTATGTGAATTCCTACAAGAAATCAAATAAAATAAAATCGATGTCGCTTACTGATTGGTGAGTGTATCAGGCTGTAGGTGCCGAAGAACCTACCATTGTTCGATACACAGATTGATCGTGAAAAGTCTTACTTTAATTTATACCGTAAATAGTGGTAGCAAAACTGAATCAAACCTCATATTTAAGAATGCAGGTTCTATTCGGAATACAATACTCAAACAGCACGACACGATCCACAGTCAGACTGATTGCTTTCCAACAATGTACGTTGTGTTTCCTGACACACCATATACAAAACAGAAAGTGCATAGATAAAAGAAAATATATATGAGGAATTGAGAACATTAACGGTAGCCACTTTTGACAAATATGCCAGGTTATTATCAAAAGAATATAAAGCACAAAATTTTCCAGTTACTCATACTTAGATACGCTCTGTGAGTCTGGACAAACGAGAGTGATTACGGGAAGGAGCTTCTTCACTCCAAATCTCCTACTGTTTAACAGCTGACAGTTTTTCCATATATCGATATCTTGTATTTTTACTATTATTTACTCGTCTATTCTCTGTTTATCTTACGCTTGGATGTGTGTACATTTTATTGTGACAGTATGGATAAATAAAAACAAATATCGCAATATTTTATTTTTATACTTCAATGGGTTGATATCAGCTGTGAATCACTGATATTACAGTCATAGGATCTACATGTTTTCCTTTTGTGAAGCGCACTATTTTAAATTTCTGATCATTTTAAGTGAGTTTCCGTTCTTTGTATCACTTTGAAATCTTATCAGTATCTGACTGAATATCGGCGCAGCTTCTTTAAAATAGCACGTTATAATAGATAGATAAATGCGTCGTCCAAAGAAATTTCATGTTTCTAGTAATACACTCCTGGAAATTGAAATAAGAACACCGTGAATTCATTGTCCCAGGAAGGGAAAACTTTATTGACACATTCCTGGGGTCAGATACATCACATGATCACACTGACAGAACCACAGGCACATAGACACAGGCAACAGAGCATACACAATGTCGGCACTAGTACAGTGTATATCCACCTTTCGCAGAAATGCAGGCTGCTATTCTCCCATGGAGACGATCGTAGAGATACTGGATGTAGTCCTGTGGAACAGCTTGCCATGCCATTTCCACCTGGCGCCTCAGTTGGACCAGCGTTCGTGCTGGACGTGGAGACCGCGTGAGACGACGCTTCATCTAGTCCCAAACATGCTCAATGGGGGACAGATCCGGAGATCTTGCTGGCCAGGGTAGTTGACTTACACCTTCTAGAGCACGTTGGGTGGCACGGGATACATGCGGACGTGCATTGTCCTGTTGGAACAGCAAGTTCCCTTGCCGGTCTAGGAATGGTAGAAGGATGGCTTCGATGACGGTTTGGATGTACCGTGCACTATTCAGTGTCCCCTCGACGATCACCAGAGGTGTACGGCCAGTGTAGGAGATCGCTCCCCACACCATGATGCCGGGTGTTGGCCCTGTGTGCCTCGGTCTTATGCAGTCCTGATTGTGGCACTCACCTGCACGGCGCCAAACACGCATACGACCATCATTGGCACCAAGGCAGAAGCGACTCTCATCGCTGAAGACGACACGTCTCCATTCGTCCCTCCATTCACGCCTGTCGCGACACCACTGGAGGCGGGCTGCACGATGTGAGCGGAAGACGGCCTAACGGTGTGCGGGACCGTAGCCCAGCTTCATGGAGATGGTTGCGAATGGTCCTCGCCGGTACCCCAGGAGCAACAGTGTCCCTAATTTGTTGGGAAGTGGCGGTGCGGTCCCCTATGGCACTGCGTAGGATCCTACGGTCTTGGCGTGCATCCGTGCGTCGCTGCGGTCCGGTCCCAGGTCGACGGGCACGTGCACCTTCCGCCGACCACTGGCGACAATATCGATGTACTGTGGAGACCTCACGCCCCACGTGTTGAGCAATTCGGCGGTACGTCCACCGGCCTCCCGCATGCCCAGTATACGCTCTCGCTCAAAGTCCGTCAACTGCACATACGGTTCACGTGCACGCTGTCGCGGCATGCTACCAGTGTTAAAGACTGCGATGGAGCTCCGTATGCCACGGCAAACTGGCTGACACTGACGGCGACGGTGCACAAATGCTGCGCAGCTAGCGCCATTCGACGGCCAACACCGCGGTTCCTGGTGTGTCCGCTGTGCCGTGCGTGTGATCATTGCTTGTACAGCCCTCTCGCAGTGTCCGGAGCAAGTATGGTGGGTCTGACACACCGGTGTCAATGTGTTCTTTTTTCCATTTCCAGGAGTGTATTATCCACAAGGTGAATAATATTCAACATGATCAGCAAGGGTCCCAACACACTTACCCTAAGATACTTTTACACCTGCCGATGACCCTTCCTGCAATATAAATTTGCTGTGCTGCGTCATCCCTACCAAAATAATCTCAGCCACAAATTTCGCTAGTTATCCCATAGGATTGTACTTTAGATAAGAAATGTGGATTTGATAATTAGTCAAACGTTTTTTAGAATTCAGAAACACTGCATCTACCTGATTTCCTTGAACAATGGCTTTAAGGCTAACATGAGAAAAGTGTGAGTTGCGTTTCTCTTGATCTATGTTTTCGCTATCCATGCTGGCTGGCATTCTGTCCGATATACCTCATTGTGTTTGGGCTCAGA
Organism: Schistocerca gregaria; assembly: GCF_023897955.1. Lineage (NCBI taxonomy): Eukaryota > Metazoa > Arthropoda > Insecta > Orthoptera > Acrididae > Schistocerca > Schistocerca gregaria. Next base: position 435,951,533 of record NC_064921.1, read on the forward strand.
ATATGTTCTAAGATTTCACAACAAATGGTCTAAAGGTACTGGACGACAGTTATGTGGATCATTTACTCTACCCTTCTTCTGGATGAGTGTGACGGGTGACCTCTTGCAGCTGCTGAGCTCGGTTTTTTGTTCGAGGGATCTACTATAGATTATAGTTTTCAATTACGGATGTTTTAGAACCGTGACTGTATATCGAATGTAAATAAGTTATACAAAACTGCAACCAGTCACTTTTTTTTGAATAATAATGCTTTATTATATGAACCGGTTTTCGAACCTTTTCAGGTTCATCTTCAGATGGTTTCGGGAGGATCCGGGAAGTTACATCATTACTGGTAGTAGCATAATGCTGGGTGCTGGTTTGCGACAGTATAGGCGGCTTCTTTCCGGATCTGCCTGCCTCCATTTTTATGTCCAGATCACACAAACTATATTACACTTTGACAGTGACACTTTACCAGCATCCAGCATGCTCCTTACAACTGTATAAAAGTGGTCTGGACATCAAAATGGAGGCAGGCAGATGCGGAAAAAAAAGCCGCCTATACTGTCGCAAACCAGCACCCAGTATTATGCTACTACCAGTAATGATGTAACTTCCAGGATCCCCCCGAAACAATCTGAAGATGAACCTGAAAAGGTTCGAAAACCGGTTCATGTAATAAAGCATTGTTATTAAAAAAAGTGACTGATTGCAGTTGTGTATAACTTATTTACATAGGCATCTACTATAGGTTATATTTAAAACAGCATCTAACTCAGCCGCAAAATCAGTGTGGAATGTGATAGAGATTTCATCGGGTCCTGGACCTTCGTTCAGTTTTAACAGTTTCACGTGTTTCTCAACGCCACTGACACTAATATCTATGTCACTCATTTTTTAGCGGTACGAGAATGAAATTAGTGTAGTACTCTTGGGTTCTGCTTCGTAAAGGAACACTGGAAGGCATTGTTAAGCATTTCTGCTTTTGATTTGCTACTCTCGATTTCGGTTCCTATCTCGTGTGTAAGTGACTGGACATTAATTTTGATGCCACTAACAGCCTTTCCATATGGGTTTTGTGAAAGATTTTTCTAAAATCTTCAGTCAAGGTAGTCACTGAAGGCTTCACCCATTGCTCTCTTTGACAGCCTAACAGCCAAAAACGTTTCATTCGGCATTGCTTTAATGCTGTATATTATAACAATAAGCAGTAGTTTCTTTTTCTCTAGAATTTCATTACAGTGAGTATATACCACGGGGGGTTCCTACCATCGAGAGATATTCTACAGGGCACATACCCGTCCAGTGCCTGGTCAACTATTCTCTTAAACGTCAGCCATAGTTCTTCTATATGCTCCGACTCTGAGCTAAAAGTCTCGCGTTCATTACTGAGATTGACACTACATCTTCTACTCTAAGCTTGGATTTTGATCTCGTCTATTAGTTGGCAAAAAATTCAAACCCATCTTGAAGGGAGGGGGGGGGGGGAAGGGTAGTTTTGTGGCAGTTTGTGCATAAACTTATATCTTTTCCCCATAAGTTTAATAAACACAACAGATACAAGCGACGGACACTTGTGTCATGAATAATATAGTCAGCTTCACTGTTTGCAACTGACTGCCAACGTTGAAGTAGCTTTCTGATTCCGCGGCTGTAGAAATAACGTGGATTTGACGCGAAGAACCCGTCGATCCATGTTCGGAGCTTATTTTCAACTGGAAAGGAAGTTCCTTGAAGGTTGTTCGATAGAGAGCAGGAAAGGTGAAACTCTGAGGGCGAAAGAGGCGCTGAATAAGGTAAGTGCGGAATGGATTCCTAACCCAGCTCCTGTACAGTGTTTATTGTCTGTCTAGCAGAATTCCAGTGGGCTCTATCGTGGAGTAGCATCACTTCACGCAGTCACCCTGATCGTTGATCTTGACCGCGTCGACAAGACGTCTCAGTAATTGACAATCAATGTCAGCAGTGATGGTTATACCCCGGGGAAGCAATTCGTAGTACACCACACCGTCGCTGTTCAACCAGAGGTGTAACATTTCTGGATGCACACTCGTGCTTGAACGGGGAGTTCTGCTTTGTTTGGGCTCAACCATTCCTTTCTTTTCGTTATGTTAGCATAAAGACACCATTTCTTGTCACAGGTCGGGAAGGCGAGCCAAAGGTTGCGTTTCATTGGCAGGACACTTAGAAGATGCAACAAGTCCACTAAAGAGACAGCTTACACTACACTCGTTCGTCCTCTGTTAGAATATTGCTGCGCGGTGTGGGATCCTTACCAGGTGGGATTGACGGAGGACATCGAAAGGGTGCAAAAAAGGGCAGCTCGTTTTGTATTATCACGTTATAGGGGAGAGAGTGTGGCAGATATGATACACGAGTTGGGATGGAAGTCATTACAGCATAGACGTTTTTCGTCGCGGCGAGACCTTTTTACGAAATTTCAGTCACCAACTTTCTCTTCCGAATGCGAAAATATTTTGTTGAGCCCAACCTACATAGGTAGGAATGATCATCAAAATAAAATAAGAGAAATCAGAGCTCGAACAGAAAGGTTTAGGTGTTCGTTTTTCCCGCTCGCTGTTCGGGAGTGGAATAGTAGAGAGATAGTATGATTGTGGTTCGATGAACCCTTTGCCAAGCACTTAAATGTGAATTGCAGAGTAGTCATGTAGATGTAGATGTAGCTGTAGGTAATGATATAGGGTAGGAGTGGTCGGTGTTGTTCACGAACCAAGCGATGACAAGCAAGCAGAGATGTACAGACGGTCTTTTTGTGACTTTGATTTTTGTGACTTTGGCTTTGAGCATGCGGTGCCCTTACTCCCGATTTTTGAACCTTCCCCATGGCATGAAAATGTCTCATGATGGTGAAATGATCACAGTTCATCACCTGTAGTTCTCGAGTCCACTGTCATGGATGACCGCGGATTAATGTGTTTAAATGATCTTCATCAAACCCGAAAGGTTTTCTGAACGTGGAGAGTCACTAATGAAAAAATGATCCTCCATAAAACGAGAAAACCATTTTCTGTCCGTTCTCTGTCCAATAGCATTATCCGCACATATGGCGCTTATATTTCTGGTTGCCATCGGTGCTTCCGACCCTCTATTGAACTCAAACAGAAGAATATGTTGGAAATGTTCCGATTTCTCCACTTGATACTTTATTTTCTAGCGTCCACATCTCCAGTCACTATCTCCAAATGGCAAAATGACAATATGCGGACTTAAATTGCTAACAGTGAACTACAAATAAAAAAAATGACAGTCGATAAATAGCCCTTAGCAACCTGAATACCAACAAGCAAAACAAAATACTAAGTCGCATGTGGTTTACTGTTTGGAACAAGTATTTTCATCTAACGCTGTATAGATATTGTTATAAAGGGTGAACACTAATAAAAGCGACAAACTGCGGGGACGGATCTCTGAGTGGAAATAGAGGAAAAAAGGTCTATGAAAATGCATCGCGCTGACGAATGGAAGGCCCTGTGACCACGTGCCGAGTGTTCTTTGTGTGTTGCAGGCTGTGTGATTGATGCAGCGTACTGTAAGCAGCAGAATGGTTCGGTATTCATACCGTAAACAAGCTCAGATGGTGTTTGTGTGCGAAGAAGCAGATGGAAACGGTCGAGAGGCAGCACAGCTGTACTACAACAAATACCCTCAAAGACACCAACCACATGAGACAATATTTCAAGCTTTATTTTGGACGTTTGTGTGATCGTGCGTCCTTTCAGACAGACGAACGTTCAGGGAGGCGGCGGACTGGGCGTACACCAGATTTGCAGGACTAGGTTCTACAAGGTATTGAGACGCAACCTAGTACAAGCTACAGGCAACTCGCCCGCCAACAGGCCCACAAACATGGTGTAAGCCGAAGTATGATTATGTATATCTTGCATGACAATCACTACTAATGCTATAACCTGCAATGAGTGCAAGGATTATCAGTTGTGGATTTCCCTTTATGCGAAGGCATTTGTCGATGCCGTTTGCAGCAGACCATCACAATGATGGGATTTCTGTCATCAGTCCTCTTTACCGACGAAGCAACCATTGTCAGACCTGACATCATCAATCTGCGTAATAGTCACCTGCTAGCTACTGAGGACCCTCGGGAATGGCCGAGGCATTTGATCAGCATCAAAATATGGCTCCGAGCACTATGGGACTTAACCTCTGAACTCATCAGTCCCCTAAAACTTAGAACTACTTATACCTAACTACCTTAGGACATCGCACACGTCCATGCCCAAGGCAGGATTCGAACCTGCGACCGTAGCAGTCGCGCGGTTCCAGACTGTAGTGCCTAGAACTGCTCGGCCACCATGGCCGGCTGATCAGCATCATTTCAGCATCAATGTGTATGCAGAGATTTGTGACGACCACATACACTCCTGGAAATTGAAATAAGAACACCGTGAAATCATTGTCCCAGGAAGGGGAAACTTTATTGACACATTCCTGGGGTCAGATACATCACATGATCACACTGACAGAACCACAGGCACATAGACACAGGCAACAGAGCATGCACAATGTCGGCACTAGTACAGTGTATATCCACCTTTCGCAGCAATGCAGGCTGCTATTCTCCCATGGAGACTATCGTAGAGATGCTGGATGTAGTCCTGTGGAACGGCTTGCCATGCCATTTCCACCTGGCGCCTCAGTTGGCCCAGCGTTCGTGCTGGACGTGCAGACCGCGTGAGACGACGCTTCATCCAGTCCCAAACATGCTCAATGGGGTACAGATCCGGAGATCTTGATGGCCAGGGTAGTTGACTTACACCTTCTAGAGCACATTGGGTGGCACGGGATACATGCGGACGTACATTGTCCTGTTGGAACAGCAAGTTCCCTTGCCGGTCTAGGAATGGTAGAACGATGGGTTCGATGACGGTTTGGATGTACCGTGCACTATTCAGTGTCCCCTCGACGATCACCAGAGGTGTACGGCCAGTGCAGGAGATCGTTCCCCACACCATGATGCCAGGTGTTGGCCCTGAGTGCCTCGGTCGTATGTAGTCCTGATTGTGGCGCTCACCTGCACGGCGCCAAACACGCATACGACCATCATTGGCACCAAGGCAGAAGCGACTGTCATCGCTGAAGACGACACGTCTCCATTCGTCCCTCCATTCACGCCTGTCGCGACACCACTGGAGGCGGACTGCACGATGTTGGGGCGTGAGCGGAAGACGGCCTAACGGTGTGCGGGACCGTAGCCCAGCTTCATGGAGACGGTTGCGAATGGTCCTCGCCGATACCCCAGGAGCAACAGTGTCCCTAATTTGTTGGGAAGTGGCGGTGCGGTCCCCTACGGCACTGCGTAGGATCCTACGGTCTTGGCGTGCATCCGTGCGTCGCTGCGGTCCGGTCCCAGGTCGACGGGCACGTGCACCTTCCGCCGACCACTGGCGACAACATCGATGTACTGTGGAGACCTCACGCCCCACGTGTTGAGCAATTCGGCGGTACGTCCACCCGGCCTCCCGCATGCCCACTATACGCCCTCGCTCATAGTCCGTCAACTGCACATACGGTTCACGTCCACGCTGTCGCGGCATGCTACCAGTGTTAAAGACTGCGATGGAGCTCCGTATGCCACGGCAAACTGGCTGACACTGACGGCGGCGGTGCACAAATGCTGCGCAGCTAGCGCCATTCGACGGCCAACACCGCGGTTCCTGGTGTGTCCGCTGTGCCGTGCGTGTGATCATTGCTTGTACAGCCCTCTCGCAGTGTCCGGAGCAAGTATGGTGGGTCTGACACACCGGTGTCAATGTGTTCTTTTTTCCATTTCCAGGAGTGTATATGGACCGCTTATGATTCCACAACGCCCAGCGGAGGAATCTACCTGGACTTTCCGGGGTATTGTCTGCCCGGGCTGATTGAGTATGAGCCTTTGGCAATTCGACAGGTTATGTGGTTTGTGCACTACAGAGCATTACCCCACTTTCGCATTGCAGTTCGCCGACACTTCAACATTATCTTCCCCGGACGCCAGATAGGACGCAGAGGCCCTGTAGCATGGTCTGCCGAATCAATGGAGTTAAACGCCAGGATACTCGGGAAAGTGTTGTGTACTGTGAACTGGTTCCTGAAGTGCAGACCCTTCAACAGCGTGTTCACGGCGACTGTGAGACCGGACAGTGCGGAAGAGCGTGGCAATCCATGATGTGACATGCGAACGCGTGCCTTGCATCCCTTCGAGGTCACTTTGTGACGAGGATCTGATGCAGCTCTCTGCTGTCTTCCGAGACGATTTGTTGTCGTTGCACGCACACCATCCATTTCTCAGACACGTTCAGAGGACCCTTTTTCCTCCATTTCCAGTCAGGAATCCGTCCCTGCAACTCGCCGGTTACTTCAGTCTTCACCCTGTGTTTGTGAGCTGTGTACAATGAGTAGAAGCCGATGGAGTGGGGGAAAGGGGTCGGAGGCGCAGATGACACGTCGCTTATGTGGAAAAATATTTCGTAAGGCCCGTTTTACACGGAACGTCGATACGAGTGAGAAAGTCGTCTTCTACAGCAGCGTCCCACGCGACAGACGGTCCAGCTAAAAAAAAAAAAAATAAAAAAAAAAAAAAAATAAAAAAAAAACAGTCTCGTCGTCTGCTCTACGTGTGTACTGTCCTTACTGCCAACTTTCAGCAAGGGAACCGAACGGTTTAAATTTAATATTCGTGACTATCAAATATATTTGTCCTTTTGTGTCCTTTTGTAATGATTACTATAACTAATTGTATTTTAGACTGACATTGTGTGCCCTGTATTTGGTTGTTTGCGTGCAGTTTATGTGAAACTAAGTCAATTACATGTGTAAACGATCCAACTATAAAAATCTAGAAATCATGGACAAACCAATAGAAATGTTGCTTTTCTGTTGCCAATGTTAATTTACTTGATTAACTCACGTTTTTCTATTCGGGAGGAGACACGTTATCGGTCATGTGCGAGTGCTGTGCTAGTGAACCAGAACATATTTTTTAAGAGCAGTTCCTGACAGATCTGGTTCACTGATTTACATTCACTTCCTCATACAAGCATCTTATTGTTTAAATGCCATTCAATGCTTATAGCAGGTGTTTCACTTGTTAATTATTTATGACGTGAACGAACTACAACTTTTCGTCGTGCAGGAGACACAATCCACAAAGAATCTCGCGCTGTTAGTTGAGTTTCCCACTCGGCCTCTACGTATGCGCGAAGCACTTTAATATGCGTGATAATAGGATGCATCTTATTACATACGACAGCGGTAGTACCACGGGGGTGAAAGCTATATGGCAGAAGAGGCAACGAGCCACGTAGTTCCTTGCAGACTACTAGTGGCGCTAGGAGTCAAACGAGTCAAACATGCTGGAATTGACCAATGAGAGCTCTCCAATGGCGGTTGTTGATATTCTATTGTTCTTTTTGTTCTGTACTGAAATCTACGATTACAGTTCTTTGTATTTGTTTCATATTTACATACTACTTATCTTAATTATAAATAGGTTCTTTACTTCAAATTTAACAAGTTCACCGTGGAATTGAAGAGATTTCCTGCTGAAAAAATGTCGCAATTAATCCTAAGGTAAGACGTTCAATCATCAGTAGATAATCTAGTAGCGTATAAATGAAATGTATTGTCTTCTATTGTGAATTAAGCTGTGCTGTTTCCGTTTGTTTATTTAAATAATTTTGATATGTCAGTAGTTTATTTAATGAAGAAATTTATTTTTTTTAAGAATATACAACACAACAAATTGACGTTGAAATACTTCTGTAAATTCCCAAGCTGTTCATATGGATATTACGTGGGTTCAACGGAGAAATTAGCAACAAGCATTTCTACCTGGTTTCCAAAACAACCCCAAGAATTGCTTCTGAAGTGGAAAAGTGTTTGTAAACCTGCACTTTATGTGAACTGTGTTACATATTTTGTTTGTGAAGATCATCTTTCCGAAGATTTTATGAATACCAATAGGCACAGATTAAACAGGGGTGTGTTTCCAAAACATGTGGCAGGTGTCCCTTGTGAAATTGCTAATATCATTAGTGAAACAGACAAAATTGTTGTTAATAATAAAAAAAATTATTGTGTGCTTGAGAAATAAAAGTAAGTTTTGTTTTCATTTCACTGTTTTCATCCACCTTTCCTATTTTTGGTACTTAATATCGATGTCTTCTTTTTTGTGTTGAAGCATTTACAATTGTAAGATGTGGTAACATTTTTTAAGAAATTAATGGTCAGTAGCGCAAGTTTCCTGGGCAATTACTCAGAAATTAGTCCTGAAACACAGTTGTAACAAATTTTAGAATTCTTCATTAATTAACACTGTGATAAAGATTTCTTAATTGAACCTCTTTAACTGCTGATTATTGTCTTAATAACAGGTTTTCTTTCTCCATTGACCCCACAGCTAGTAAGACGTCAAAGTATGACATTAAACAGGGATATTGTAGTCTGTTTAGCTGCTACAAGCTTTACTGGCTTGTGACAGTTATTTAGACTAGAAGCTTGTTTCGACTTAACTGTCAGTTTAAAGTGATGTGTCTAGTTCTTATGACGCACGAAACGTCCTGGAGCTTTTATATTGTGATGTCGTCAGTCATACAACCACACCGCCGCCTGAGAGATCGATCCGCCGGATGCGATTCTCTCGATAAACGGAACAGAAGATCAGCTGTGTTAGCCAAAGAGTACACAGCCAGTCGCAGTACTTATACTCGCCGCGAGGCACCGCTAGGCCACTTCATGTGCAACAAGAGAGTAGTGCAGTTGTGCCAGTCTACAGTTCGTAGCCGCGCTCAGTGGTCAGACAGCGCCGATGTTAGTCATCGTCTGCAGCTCTGTCATTGCTGCTATCAAGTCTTTGTAGCTCCGTAGTCTTCAAATTCACCGGATTCGACATTCAAGATTACGAGAGATTAATTGGTCACTTCAAGATTTGCGGTTTGTCGCATCGCGACACTGCAGCTCGAGTTAGTCGAGATCCAATGACTGTTAGCAGAATATGGAATCGGCGAGTTCAGGTGGGTAATACGGAACGCCATGCCGGATCCCAACGGCCTCGTATCACTAGCAGTCGAGATGACAGGCATCTTATCCGCATGGCTGTAACGGATCGTGCAGCCACGTCTCGATCCCTGAGTCAACAGATGGGGACGTTTGCAAGATAACAACCATCTGCACGAACAGCTCGACGAAGTTTGCAGCAGCATGGACTATAAGTTCGGAGACAATGGCTGCGGTTACCCTTGACGCTGCATAACAGACAGGAGCTCCTGCTATGGTATACTCAACTACGAGCCTGGGTGCACGAATGGCAAAACGTAATTTTTTCGGATGAATCCAGGTTCTGTTTATAGCATCATGAAGGTCGCATCCGTGTTTGGCGACATCGCGGTGAACGCACATTGGAAGCGTGTATTCGTCATCGCCATACTGGCGTATCACTCGGCGTAATGGTATGGGGTGCCATTGGGTACACGTCTCGGTCACCTCTTGTTCGCATTGACGGCACTTTGGAGAGTGGACGTTACATTTCAAATGTGTTACGACCCATGGCTCTACCCTTCAGTCAGCGAGCGAGGTGGCGCTGTGGTTAGCACACTGGACTCGCATTCGGGAGGACGACGGTTCAATCCCGTCTCCAACCATCCTAATTTAGGTTTTCCGTGATTTCCCTAAATCGCTTCAGGCAAATGCCGGGATGGTTCCTTTGAAAGGGCACAACCGATTTCCTTCCCAATCCTTCCCTAACCCGAGTTTGCGTTCCGTCTCTAATGACCTCGTTGTCGACGGGACGTTAAACACTAACCACCACCACCATCTACCCTTCATTCCATCCCTGCGAAACCCTACATTTCAGCAAGATAATGCACGACCGCATGTTTCAGGTCCTGTACGGGCCTTTCTGGATACAGAAAATGTTCGATTGCTGCCCTGGCCAGCACATTCTCCAGATCTCTCACCAATTGAAAACGTTTGGTCGATGGTGGCCGAGCAACTGGCTCGTCACAATACGCCAGTCACTACTCTTGATGAACAGTGGTGTCGTGTTGAAGCTGCATGGGCAGCTGTACCTGTACACGCCATCCAAGCTCTGTTTGACTCAATGCCCAGGCGTATCAAGGCCGTTATCACTGCCAGAGGTGGTTGTTCTGGGTATTGATTTCTCAGGTTCTATGCACCCAAATTCCGTGAAAATGTAATCACATGTGAGCTCTAGTATAATATATTTGTCCAATGAATACCCGTTTATCATGTGCATTTCTTCTTGGTGTAGCAATTTTTATGGCTAGTAGTGCATAACTGTCAACCAACTGATCATGGCTACCGCGAAGTTAAGTAATAAATAGTTTCTTATTTTGTACTCCTGCTAATTAATTGTCTTTTCCTGTTGTAGCTACCAAGCAGTCTTGGAATAGTAGAAACCACCTTTCCACCTCCTTAGGTACCTCATATTTGCCACCTCATGTTGATGGACTAGATTATGGTGGAAGATCGAGAACCATCATATATGTCGATAGAAATCAATATAGGTGTGTCAGTTTGAAAGTCTATTCTTGACGTTTGCGCCTGACTGTTACTGCTCAAGAAAACATCATAGGAGCAGCGACTGTCAGACGCAAACGTCAAAAATAGACTTGAAAACTGACGCACTTATATTGATTTCTGTCAACATATAAAAGTTCCAGGATGTATTGCGCGTCATAAGAACTAGACGCAACACTTGAAACTGACATTAAGTAGAAACAAGTTTGTAGTTTAAATCACTGAAGCTAAATAAAATTGTTGCAGCTAAATTGTAGTACAAATATTCCTGAATAATAGGTTGTGACTGCTGTATGGCAATGTGCTATAGCTGTGTTTAAATTATTTTATTATGATGCTAGCCAAAACAATTACATAGCACGGCAGAGAACTGAGATAAGAAAATTAAAAGCAAAAGAAAACCTGCAGCGTTCATAAGCTAGGAGGGATGCAACCCGCAAAGTTGATCCCGTGCAAGTGGCCCCGTCTACACGGCAGGAGCCGGCGGAACCGGTGCGTCACTGGTAATGTTGGCAGCTCGCACGTGCCGTGCAGAACGTGCTTGAGCGGCGGCGGTGCCGGTGTTGCAGACGGTGGTGCTGGAGGACGCGCAGAGCGGCCAGCCGCGGCAGCCGCAGCCGCAGTCGCAGGCGCAGGGCGCGGCGGAGCGCGGCTACACGTTCGACCGTGTGCTGGGCGAGCAGGCGACGCAGCAGCACGTGTTCGAGGCGACGGTGGCGCCGCTGGTGGGCGACGTGCTGCGCGGCTACCACGCCGCCGTGTTCGCGTACGGCGCCACCGGCTCCGGCAAGACGCACACCATGCTGGGCCGGCCCGCCAGCCCCGGCGTCATGGTGCGCGCGCTCGACCAGCTCTTCCAGGGCGTCGCCAGGGACCCCGCCTACTCCGTGAGTACCCGTCGCGCTCACCACGTCTGTTACTGCTTCTCACTATGCTGCCTGAATGTAGCGAAGTGTGGTTCTTCTGTAACGGACACCTCGTATAGGACACTGGGGCGACCCATTTTTGAGTGCTGTTCGAGTGTTTGGGAAATGTGCCATGTCGGATTAAAGGAACATGCTGAAGCAGTTCAGAGGCGGGCTGCTAAATTTGTTGCCGGTAGGTTAGGAAAAAAAAAAACGCATGTGTTACAGGGATAATTCGGGAACTCAGATAGGAATTACTGGAAGGAAGGCAATATTCTCTTCGACGGCAGTATTGAGAAAATTTAGAGAACCAGTTGGTTGGTTGCTTGGTTTAAAAGGGGGGTGGACAGAGACCAAACTGCTAGGTCATCGGACTCTCGTTCCGATTAAAACAATTCCACAAAGGCGGAAGTAAAATAATAGACACATACAAAACATAGTTGTAAGAAAGGAGAAAACCACAAGAATGACAGAAGGCCAACAAACACTAATGTGGACAAAATTGGACAAGAAAACCACAGAGAGACGCAAGAAACATGTAGAAGAGATCAAAATAAGGAAGCAGATTACCATGGCTGGCTGATCATGAGAATAAAAGGAGAAGCCATCCACTCTGCATCATATTAAAACTTCCACCCTAAAATCTCTAGGTTGGAGGACACAGAGGGACAAAGGACGTGTGCTAAAACTTAGAACAATGAGAGACGCAAGAAACATGTAGAAGAGATCAAAATAAGGAAGCAGATTACCATGGCTGGCTGATCATGAGAATAAAAGGAGAAGCCATCCACTCTGCATCATATTAAAACTTCCACCCTAAAATCTCTAGGTTGGAGGACACAGAGGGACAAAGGACGTGTGCTAAAACTTAGAACAAATGATAAAACCCAACCTCACGAATAAAACGTAAAACTAAAGCGGCTGTTGAGGCATTGTCAGCCAACACTGAAGGTAGGGTGCTGGGAAAGTTGAAAGTCCGCTGCAGACTGGCTGAAACTAGACAGCCCAGCAAGAGGTGGAAGATCGTCATTTGTGAGCCACAGCGACACAGAGGTGGGTCCCCGCATTGGAGGAGGTAACCTTGCGTTAGCCACATATGGCCAATGCAGAGCCAGCAGAGGACAACTGATTCCCTATGAGAGGACTGGATGGAAGACGTCCACAAATTCTTAGTCTCCTTAATGACACACAGTTTGTTGTGCATACTGTTGTGCCATTCCGTCTCCCAAAGCCAGAAAACCCTGCGGCGTAAGACAAAACACGGGTCAGTTTCGGAGATGCCCATCCCCAGAAGCGGTTTCTGCATAGTCTGTTTGGCCAGCCTGTCGGCAAATTCGTTGCCTGGGACTCCGAAATGTCCTACGGTCCACACAAACATCACTGAACGACGGGATCACTCCAGGGCACAGAAGGACTCCTTAATGAACGCTACCGAAGGATGGCGAGGTTAGCATTGGTCTATAGCTTGTAGGCTGCACAAGAAGTCAGTACACAGGAGAAATGACTCACCAAGGCATGAGAGAATGTGCTCAAGAGCATGAGGTATGGTCACCTCTGCAGTGAAGACACTGCAGCCATCTGGCAAGGAGTGCTGTTCAGTATGTCCCCCAGGAACATACGCAAAGCCTACGTGACCATCAGCCATTGAGCCATCGGTGTAAACTAATTCATGGCCCTGGTACAAGTCGAGAATCGAGAGGAAGTGACAGCAGAGAGACGCAGGGTTAACGGAGTCCTTAGGGCCATGCGAAAGCTCCAGAAGAATCTGTGGCCTAGGTGTACGTCTTGGAGGCGTATGTGAATGGACCTCGAGGAGAGGTGCTAACGGGAAGGACTCCAGTCCAGACAGAAGGGACCAGATGCGAACTGCAGTCATAAGCCCTGACCTGGGCCGCCAATGCAGGAGATGAACAGCTATGGTTGGGAAAAGGAGACAGTAATTCAGAAGCACAGGAGAACTATGAACGTGTGCAACGTAACTGGCAAGCAGTTGTGCATGTCTAACCTTCAACGGAGGGACTCCGGCCTCCACCAGGACACTGGTCACTGGACTCGTTCTAAAAGTTACCATCACTAGGCGAACACCACAATGGTGCACTGGGTCGAGTAAACGCAATGCTGAGGGCGCCGCCAAGCCGTAAACCAGGCTCCCATTGTCAAGTCGCGATTGATCAAGGGCTCTGTAGAGCTGCAACAGTTTAGGGTGACTTTCACCCCAGTTGGTCTTGCTCAGGCAGCATAGGGCATTGACATGCCGCCAACACTTCTGCTTAAGCTGATGAAGATAAGGTAGAAGTCAATCAGGCATCGAAACCCAGTCCTAAGAATCGATATGTTTCCACTACAGTGAGTTGATCATCAATAAGGTAAAGTTCTGGTTCTGGATGAAGACTGCGACGCCGACAGAAATGTATAACACACGACTTCATGGCTGAAAACTGGAAGCCGTGGGCTAGAGCCCATGACTGGGCCTTGTGAATTGCTCCCTGTAGGCACCACTCAGCAACACCAGTAATGGAGGAGCAGTACGAAATGCAGAAGTAATCCACATACAGAGAAATTGAGACCGACGGCCCTACAGCTGCTGTTAGACTGTTAACAGGCACTAAAAATAGAGAGACACTCAATACAGAGCCTTGCGGAACGTAATTCTTCTGAATATGGGGGGAACTATGGGAGGCACTAATTTTGACGTGAAAAGTATGTAGTGACAGGAAGTTTTGATTAAAAGTTGGAGCGAGCCATGGAGAACCCACTCATACAGTATGACAAGGATGTGATATCAACAGGCCATGTCATGTGCTTTACGTACATCAAGAAAAGTGCCAACCAGCTGTTGGCATCTGGAAAAGGCTGTATAGATGGTAGACTCGAGGGACACTGGGTTAGCAGTGGTAGAGTGACCCTGGTGGAAGCCGCCCTGACATGGAGCCAGTAGGCCACGTGACTCCAGGACCCAACCCAACTGTCGACACACCATACGTTCCAGCAGCTTACAAAGAAAGTTGGTGAGGCTGTGGGCTGGTAGCTATCCACATCAAGTGGGTTTTGACCCGGTTTGAGCACTGGAATGATGGTGCCCTCCCGCCATTGCGATCGAAAGACACCATTGCACCAGATCAATGTGAAGATGACAAAGAGATGTCACTTGTAGTCAGACAAGAGATGTTTAATCATCTGACTGTGGATCCAGTCTGGCCAGGAGCTGTGTCAGGGCAATGTGCAAGGGCGCTGAGGAGCTCCCACTCTGTAAATGGGGCATTATAGGGTTTACTGTGGCGTGTAGTGAACGAGAGGACTTTCTTTTCCATCCATCGTCTGAGGGTGCAAAAGATTGGGGGGTAGTTCTCCAATGCAGGGGCTCAAGCATACTGCTCAGGAAAGTGCTTGGCAATCGCGTTTGCATCGGTAGATAACACGCCATTGATGTTAATACCACGGACACCTGTTGGGGTCTGGTACCCAAAAAAGATGTCTGATCCGCGTCCAGACTTGGGAAGGTGACGTATGACATCCAATGGTCGACACGTACCTCTCCCAACACTCCTGTTTCTGTCGTTATATAACTGGCGAATGCGGGCAAGGAGCCGCTTAAGGGCTATTAGGTGCTGTAGGAAAGGGTGCTGCTTGTGTTACTGTAGAGCTCGCCGACGCCCTTTAATTGCCTCAGCGACTTCTGGCGACCACCAATGGACTGTCTTTCGCCAGGGGCACCCTAAAGAACGAGGGATCGCGTATTCCGCCGCAGAAGCGATCGTTGTAGTGACCTGTTCAACGACAACATCGATGGCACCATGTGGAAGAGATTCAGCGGTGAGAGCAGAGGTGAAGGCTTCCCAGTCTGCCTTTTTAAAGCCCATCTGGGTAGGCGTCCGTGGGCATGATGGCGGGGAATGACGGGGAAGTGGTCATTACCACACAGGTCGTCGTGTGCTTTCGAGTGGATAGATGGAAGGCCAGGACTGCAAACCGAGAGATCAATGGCCAAATATGTGGCATGTGCCACACTGAAATATGTGAGGCCACCTGTATTTTAGAGGCAGAGGTCGAGATGTGACATTAAAATTTCTACCTCCCTACCTCGGCCAGTAAGCGTGGCACCATCCCACAGGGGGTTATATATGTTACAATCTCCCAAAAGTAGGAAAGGTTTAGGGTGTTAATCAGTGCAGTCAATACGTTCAGGGGTACTGCACCGTCTGGAGGAAGATATACATTGTAGATAGTTATTTCCTGAGTCATCCTGACAGCCACAACTCGAAGAGGGGTTTGAAGGGGCACAGGTTCACTACATACTGAGTTCAGGACATAGACGCAAATTCCACCTGGCACTCTATTATAGTTGCTATGGTTCCTGTAGTATCCCTTGTAGCTGAGGAGGGCAGGGATCTGCATTGCCGGAAACAAAGTTTTCTGGAGGGCAATACAGAAAGCAGGTGTAAAACTTAACAGATGCCGTAGCTCAGCCAGGTGGTGGGAAAACCGTTGCAATTCCACTGGACGATTACATGATCATGATGCTGGGTCACTTGCTGCCACCAGTTTAGTACCTCTGCTGTCGACATCCATTGTGTCTGAGGTCCCAGCGCCCAGCGAGATCTAGGTCCTCAGCGGACACCATAATCTCCACCTCATCCTCATCCACAGATCTTGTAGGTAGTGGTGGTGTGGGTGCCACCGCAGTGCCATGCTTCCTGGGGTTTCTATTTCTTTATAGGTTTCTCTCGCTGCTCCTTAGGTTTTTCTGGCTGGGAGGGCTTCACTAATTCAGCCTCAGGGACTGAGGGGGACCATAAAGCCCTGTGATCAGCTACTGTCAGGTGTCAGCTTTGCCATTGGTAGGAACCTGGGAAGGCAGTTACCCAAGAGATCCCTTCCTGGCGAGAGGAGCCTAAGAAGAGTTAACGCTTCTTCGGCTGAGAAGTGGGGACTGATGTCCCCGATGGTTTGGGGGGAGGGGGGTTGCTCCTGAAGTAGGTTTTGAACAATCAACAGGGAGGGACGTGCCCCCCCCCCCCCCTCCATCAAGGGGCAGGCTGTGTCTGACAACTCTGAGAGCCAACTGTATGCAGCAGAATGGAAGATGATAGAACCATTATCATAGTGGCAATGTACGTTGATGTTGTATGCACAGGATGTAGCCCCTCATACTTTCTCTTAGCCTCAGTGTGTGTCAGTCGGTCCAGGGTCTTGTGTTACATTATTTTTCTTTTTTTCTGGAGAATCCTGCAGACTGGCGAGCAAGGCAAATGGTGCTCTCTGCAGCTGACACAGATGGGATGCAAGGCACAGGGAGTATTGGGATGTGAAAGACATCCACAATCGTGACAGGTGGCGCTGGAAGTACAGTGCGAAGACATATGGCTGAACTTCCAGCACTTAAAACGATACATGGCTTTACATCACAGTGATAGCCCATCACCTTGACCTTCTCGGGTAACGTGTTCTCAATGGAGAGAAGTCTTCCGAAGTAAGAGTGATTTGAGGTGTGCTGCACGGGAGTGTCATAGGACCGTTGCTATTCACAATATACATAAATGACCTTGTGGATGACATCGGAAGTTCACTGAGGCTTTTTGCAGATGATGCTGTGGTGCATCGAGAGGTTGTAACAATGGAAAATTGCACTGAAATGCAGGAGGATCTGCAGCGAATTGACACATGGTGCAGGGAATCGCAATTGAATCTCAATGTAGACAAGTGTTATGTGCTGCGAATACATAGATAGATCCCTTATCATTTAACTACAAAATAGCAAGTCAGCAACTGGAAGCAGTTAATTCCATAAATTATCTGGGAATACGCATTAGGAGTGATTTAAAATGGAATGATCATATAAAGTTGATCGTCGGTAAAGCAGATGCCAGACTGAGATTCATTGGAAGAATCCTAAGGAAATGCAATCCGAAAATAAAGGAAGTAGGTTACAGTACGCTTATTCGCCCACTGCTTGAATACTGCTCATCAGTGTGGGATCCGTACCAGATAGGGTTGATAGAAGAGATAGAGAAGATCCAACGGAGAGCAGCGCGCTTCGTTACAGGATCATTTAGTAGCCGCGAAAGCGTTACGGAGATGATAGATAAACTCCAGTGGAAGACTATGCAGGAGAGTTGCTCAGTAGCTCGGTACGGGCTTTTGTTAAAGTTTCGAGAACATACCTTGCTCCCTCCTACGTATATCTCGCGAAGAGACCATGAGGATAAAATCAGGGAGATTAGAGCCCACACAGAAGCATACCGACAGTCCTTCTTTCCACGAGCAATACGAGATTGGAATAGAAGGGGAGAACCGATAGAGGTACTCAGGGTACCCTCCGCCACACACCGTCAGGTGGCTTGCGGAGTATGGATGTAGATGTAGATGTAGATGTAGATGTAGATGTAGATACTAGGTACAGAAAGCTGGTTGAGACCTGAAATTGATAGCACTGAGATTTGTGGAGAAAATTCAAGTGTACATCGAAAGAAAAGGCATATGGGAAATGGAGGTGTTTTTTTTTGCAGTAGACAAGAAACTCAAATCTACCGTGATAGATATTGAAGCTGCATGTGAGATTGTTTGGTTAAGACTCAGTATCAGGGGCGGGCATGAAATGATAACTGGATCCTTCTATCGCCCACCAGCCTCGTCTCCTGAAGTAACCGATAACTTTAGGGAAAACCTCACTTCACTTGCAAGTAGGTTCCTCAGTCATACCGTAATCGTCAGCGGAGACTTTAATCACCCATCAACTAATAGGAAAAATTACAGTTTTGTTATTGGTGTGCTTGATAAGACATCCTGTGAAACTTGACTAAATGCCTTCTCTGAAAACTACCTAGAACAGATAGATAGGGATCCGACTCTTGATGGAAATATATTTGATCTAATGGCAACAAACAGACCTGACCTCTTTGAGGAAGTCCACATCGAAACTGGTATCAGTGGTCATGACGTGATTGTGGCAATACTGATTGCCAAAGTAAAAAGGGCAATTAAAAGAAACAGAAAGACATATCCTCAGTAAACTAGGAAAAAGATCAATAGGGTCATATTTTGGAGAGGAATTAGAAACTTTTAACATAGGGCAGGAGTGTCTGGAGAAATTCCGGCTCCAGTTTAAAAGAGTAGTTGACTAAGTACTAGATAGATATGTACCCAATAGAACAGTTCAAATCAGAGGGAACTTTCATGGTATACAGCCACTGTAAGTAAACTTCCAAAGAATGAGAGATTACTGCATAATAGGTGTAAAACAAAGCGTAGGGCTACAGAGAGCGAAACGCTGAATGAGACACGTTTGGCCATCAAGAGAGCAATGCGTGGCGCCTTCAGCGACTGCCGTAGCAGAATGTTGTCAAGTAATAGAAGCCAAAGAAATTCTGGCCGTATGTAAAGGCTGTTAGTGGCCCAACGTTAGTGTCCAGTCTCTAGCAAAAATTGAGGGTAGCAAACCGAAAGCCGAAATGCATAACTCCTTTTTCAAATGTTTCTTTACAAAGGAAACCCCAGGAGAATTGCCTCAATTTAATCCTAGTACCACTGAGAATATGAATGAAATAATATTAGTATTAGTGGTGTTGAGAAATCGCTAAAACTGAAGAAAACTCCAGGGCATGATGGAATCCCTGCAGGTTCTATACTGAATATGCGGCTGAGTTAGCCCCTCTTCTAACTATAATCCATCGTAGATCCCTCGAGCAAAACATCGTGCCAAATTCATTGAAAAAGGCACAGGTCGCACCCGTCAACAAGAAAGGTGGTAGAAGTGATCCACAAAACTATTGTCCAATATCCTTGACATCGATTTGTTGTAGAATCTTAGAGCACGTTATGCCCTCTGAAATAATGAGATATCTTGAACAGAATGACCTCGTCAATGCCATCCATCATGGGTTTCATAAACATCAATGATCTGAAACCCAACTCGCACTTTCCTCTTTGGATCAAGGCTATCAGGCAGATGCTGTATTTCTCGATTCCCAAAAAGCATTTGACTCAGTACCACACCCTCGCTTACTGCCAATAGTACGATCATATGGGGTGTCAAGTGAAATTTGTGACTGTATTGAGGACTTTTTGGTAGGGAGGACGCAACACGTTATCTTGGATGAAGAGTCATCGTCATATGTAGAAGTAACTTCAGGTGTGCCCCAGGGAAGTGTGTGAAGTGTGTTGAGGCCTTTGCTGTTCAAGTTGTACATTAATGACCTTGTAAACAATAGTAAAATCAGGCTTTCTGCAGATGAAACAGTTATTTACAACGAGGTACTATTTAAAAGAAACTGCATAGACATTCAATCAGATCTTGATAAGATTTCAAAGTGATGCAGAGACTGGCAATTTGCTTTATATGTTCAGAAATGTAAAATTTTTGCACTTCACAAAACGAAAGAACGTAGTATCTTATGATCATAATATCAATGAGTCACCGCTGGAATCGGCCAATTCATACAAATACATGTGTGTAGCAATTTGTAGGGATATGAAATGGATTGGAATGATCACATAGGTTTAGTTGCGTGTGAGAAGCTGGTAGACTTCCGTTTATTGGTAGAATAATGGGGAAGTGCAATCAATCTACAAAGTACACTGCTTGCAAATCACTAGAATATTGATCAAGTTTGTGGGACCCGTACCAGTTAGGACTAACGTAGGACATTGGATGCATGCAGATAAGGGCAATGACTGTCAAAGAGATACTGAGATACTGCACTGGACGATTCTTTGAGATAGACTATTCCGAGAATGTTTACTAAGCTCCAAGAACTGGTTTTAAATGATTACTCTATGAATATACTACAACCCCCTACGTATCGCTGACGTAGGGATCATGAAGATGAGATCAGAATAATTACTGCACGCACAGAGGCATTCAAACAAATATTCTTATTGCGCTACATAAGTGAATGGAACAGGAAGAAACCCTAATAACTAGTATAGTGGGACGTGCCCTCTGCCATGAAACTCACAGTGATTTGCTTTGTATAGATGCAGATGTAGATGGATCGCCAAACCGATGATGAAATGAGTAGGACGAGTCTCTCGTTGGTGTAATCGTTTTCATGGTTCTCTTTTTTATACACTCCTGGAAACTGAAATAAGAACACCGTGAATTCATTGTCCCAGGAAGGGGAAACTTTATTGACACATTCCTGGGGTCAGATACATCACATGATCACACTGACAGAACCACAGGCACATAGACACAGGCAACAGAGCATGCACAATGTCGGCACTAGTACAGTGTAAATCCACCTTTCGCAGCAATGTAGGCTGCTATTCTCCCATGGAGACGATCGTAGAGATGCTGGATGTAGTCCTGTGGAACGGCTTGCCATGCCATTTCCACCTGGCGCCTCAGTTGGACCAGCGTTCGTGCTGGATGTGCAGACCGCGTGAGACGACATTTCATCCAGTCCCAAACATGCTCAATGGGGGACAGATCCGGAGATCTTGCTGGCCAGGGTAGTTGACTTACACCTTCTAGAGCACGTTGGGTGGCACGGGATACATGCGGACGTGCATTGTCCTGTTGGAACAGCAAGTTCCCTTGCCGGTCTAGGAATGGTAGAACGATGGGTTCGATGATGGTTTGGATGTACCGTGCACTATTCAGTGTCCCCTCGACGATCACCAGAGGTGTACGGCCAGTGTAGGAGATCGCTCCCCACACCATGATGCCGGGTGATGGCCCTGTGTGCCTCGGTCGTATGCAGACCTGATTGTGGCGTTCACCTGCACGGCGCCAAACACGCATACGACCATCATTGGCACCAAGGCAGAAGCGACTCTCATCGCTGAAGACGACACGTCTCCATTCGTCCCTCCATTCACGCCTGTCGCGACACCACTGGAGGCGGGCTACACGATGTTGGGGCGTGAGCGGAAGACGGCCTAACGGTGTGCGGGACCGTAGCCCAGCTTCATGGAGACGGTTGCGAATATTCCTCGCCGATACCCCAGGAGCAACATTGTCCCTAATTTGCTGGGAAGTGGCGGTGCGGTCCCCTACGGCACTGCGTAGGATCCTACGGTCTTGGCGTGCATCCGTGCGTCGCTGCGGTCCGGTCCCAGGTCGACGGGCACGTGCACCTTCCGCCGACCACTGGCGACAACATCGATGTACTGTGGAGACATCACGCCCCACGTGTTGAGCAATTCGGCGGTACGTCCACCCGACCTCCCGCATGCTCACTATACGCCCTCGCTCAAAGTCCGTCAACTGCACATACGGTTCACGTCCACGCTGTCGCGGCATGCTACCAGTGTTAAAGACTGCGATGGAGCTCCGTATGCCACGGCATACTGGCTGACACTGACGGCGGCGGTGCACAAATGCTGCGCAGCTAGCGCCATTCGACGGCCAACACCGCGGTTCCTGGTGTGTCCGCTGTGCCGTGCGTGTGATCATTGCTTGTACAGCCCTTTCGCAGTGTCCGGAGCAAGTATGGTGGGTCTGACACACCGGTGTCAATGTGTTCTTTTTTCCATTTCCAAGAGTGTATATACTGTAAAGGGCAGCTTTGGTAGACTGAGTAAAACAAACAAGAAGGAAAAGTGAATTTTGTCACGTGGGCCCATTACCATATGACAGCCATTTTGGCGTCATAAGCGTCTCACCAACGCCAATAATCCAAATGCACAAAGCAGAGAATGTTTTGCACAATTTGAGCCAATACTGAAGCTAGAATCGTACGAGTGGAGGGGTATAGCTTTCTCATAATATTAACAAATAAATAACATAGCTGCGTTGAAACAAATAATGATAGTCGCTTGTGGTCACCAAGAAACCTTCATTGACAGAGTTGACAAGTGGAACGCATGTCAAGATAGTTTGTTATCGTGAATTCATGCAGCATCGGTCTAGAAGTGCCAACTTCAATTACTCTAGGGAAGACTTCACATTTCCCATGACACTGCTCGGCCGAACATCGGAAATATTCAACTTAAAAATTGCACTAATGAAGCCTGAAAGAGTTCCTTCACGCTTCCTATAGGCCGGACATGAGTCAGCAAGGCATCAACTTAAACCCATTGATGAAATACTCTATACCTTCTAACAACCCTACCACAACAAAGGTAAAATTTAATTATGATTGCAGGTGTCATTAGAGCACAGTTAATAAATTCATTTCACGAAATATTGGATAAACTAGGCACTCATGTTTTCGTGTTTCCCATGCTGGTCTCGTTGTGAACTCATGGCTCAATCGTCAAAAATCTAGGTAGTGATGATTCCGAGCTCGGATGTAAAGAGGCCTAGGTGTTATTCTGCGATATTCAAAAGTTTTATAGGTGCGCTTGAAGATTAAACTTTTGCAAGTTAGGACAATTATGATGTAAAAGAAAGTAATCAGCACTCCGAATTTAAGTTACACTTCTTTTTTATTACTTTTGTTGCAATATCACGTAACTTACAAAACATCGCTTCACAATTTAAAAAATACTTGAAAATATCTTCCTTACTGTTATAGTTCTCATTTTGTAAACTGACTACAATTTGCGTCTTTTCAACATGACGACCAATACTTGACTCTCTAATAACCGCTTACGCACCCAAAAATCAGAGTTACAAGTACGACAAAGATCATAGTGACAAAAGAAAGAATACATATAAGAATAATATAATGGCAACACAAACATATCGATGTATCAAAGTAACTCTACATTAATGAAATCAAATCTGAATGTTGTCTCAGAAATATGTTAACTACTTTACAGAAAACACAGTGGAATATTGCAGGTATCGAGAGGCTGAGGTGAGGTGCCATAATGGTTACGTAATTCAAGTACCATTACAACGTGAACGCCATGTTACACTCTCTGGAAGTGCTTTCTGCCTCCCGCTGGTGAATTATTTGACACGGTAACACAACTTCGTGGGTGGAATAGTAAATCTTCTGAAACTTTTAGTGTGCTGTTGATGTACCGAGCGAGGTGGCGCAGTGGTTAGCACACTGGACTCGCATTCGGGAGGGCGACGGTTCAATCCCGCGTCCAGCCATCCTGATTTAGGTTTTCCGTGATTTCCCTAAATCGCTCCAGGCAAATGCCGGGATGGTTCCTTTCGAAGGGCACGGCCGACTTCCTTCCCCGTCCTTCCCTAATCCGATGAGACAGATGACCTCGCTGTTTGGTGTCTTCCCCCAAACAACCCAAAAATGTGCTGCTGATGTGAGAAGCAGTCTCGACTTCTTAAGAAGGTGGTTAAACAGTGCGTGACCCTGTCTGTTACTTGAAGAAAAAAAAGCTAAAGTTTTCATTACACGAGACCTAAAATCATTTACAACATATGCATGTGAGGTTTAGCTCTGTTAGTGGCTTGCATAAAATGAAAAACGCAATTTCAGTTCTTCTTCTTATTCTTTATTCTCTACCAAACATTAGACACATCATCTAGAATAATTTTATTTCTGGGTAAAGATATGCTCAGTATTGGCACTCGTCACAAATTGTGCAGTGAGAGATATACCATGTATACGTGAATTGCCTAATTGTGACCCTGTGCATTTTCGGGTTCCAAATGCATATTAACTATATTTTCCATATAGAGATGGGAACCAGCCTAACGTCTGTCGTGACAGGAGAAACTACGCAGAAACCACACAGGGTGAAAGTTTCTAGTTAAAAGTGTCAATTTGACATCTGGAAAATTTGTAAAACTTCAAACTTATTTTCATATCTGAATGCGTAAATCTCAGTGCAGGGCGACAGAACAGTGTTACAAATTTAATTTTGAACGAAGTATGCGAAATGCAGACGAGCCGGTAAATCAAAAATTCGCCTGCGAGCAAACAATCCGTTTTCTGTGAAATTTAGATATATTTTATACTACATTACTGCAAAACAAATGACATAGATTGAAGTGTTGGCCTTGAATAGAACTAATCTTTATCTTATTCTTGTAAACACTTACTGTACCACAACTTTTACCGTCATTACACAGCAAATGAAGATAAAAATTCATGCATCTGACTCTGATAAACAATAAGCTGACTATCGGGAAGTCAGGCAGGACAAGAGAAACTCAGTGAATTGGCAGTAATAATTGTTAATGTCCTTGTGTTAGGCGTGAAATGTAAATGAGCTTCCGTTTGATCTCCTTTGGAAACATGACACGTTTCATATTATACACCTTCGGATGACAGTTGAAAAGTGGTGCACCCTGCTGTCGTAATAGATGTCTAGTCTGCTCCAAACAGAACAGGTTGTTCTAATTCTCAAATTGAAGCCGCTCTTCGTGATTAAAACCCGTGCAGCTATCAGACTGTAAGGATTTTTATTGCTAAGTTTCATTCAAATTCCCTAATGGCCCGCGACAGTTTCCATGGTATGAATATAGAGCCATTTAAGCGGTCAATCAAGGTGTGATAGCGCGTCTGAGTGTTCTTCAAAGCGGGAACGTATGCATGCAGTTTTGTGAAGACGTATGATCCAATCCTGGAAGACGTGGGCGTCCACAGCAGACGTAGAGGATGCTGAAGGAAACGTCCTGATGCATGTTCACGGTACCCTGAACGAGCGGTCTCAAGTGATGGTACGAAAAACGCCCCTGAAACATAACGCAATAACCTCCATCCTTCACACGATGGGGCTTAAGTGGTTATTTATATAAGCTGCAAAGAAGCGAAATTACGACTAGTCGGACCACTAAGTTGCTGTACAGTATCTGAGTTGTTTGGCTACTGACTAGCGCTCAAGGAGGAGTGTATTATTTCAGTGTGCCGCCCCTCCCCCGCCCTCCCCCCCCCCCCCCCCCCCCCCTCCGATGCATGCATGCTACATGCTATAGCCTCGCTGTTGAGACCCAGAGTCTTGCGGTCTTGCGTCAGTTGCGAGCATGAAAGGTAGAAGTAAGACAATAACCCCATGTAGGAAAGCTCACAACACGGCCGTGGCGTATCTCCTTCCAGCCGCGTAGACGTGACGAGGTCCTCCTTATTCGTCTTCGCATAGGGTGCATGCCTTCTTGCTCCGCCGAAGGGACCCTCCAATGTGTGATGCTTTTGGCGTACAGATTACTGTACGCCATATTTTTTTGTTGCTGATGTTTTTGTTGTTGTTGTTGTCTTCAGTCCAGCGACTGGTTTGATGCAGCTCTCCATGCTATTCTATTCCATGCAAGCCTCTTCATCTCCGAGTAACTACTGAAACATACAAATTTCTGAATCTCCGTTGTGTATTCATCTCTTCCCTCTACGATTTTTATGACCTCCAGGCTTCCCTTCTGTATTAGCTGGCCGTTGTGGCCGAGCGGTTCTATGCGCTACAGTCTGGAACCACGCGACCGCTACGGTCGCAGGTTCGAATCCTGCCTCGAGCATGGATGCGTGTGATGTCCTTAGGTTAGTTAGGTTTAAGTATTTCTAAGTTCTGGGGGATTGATGACCTCAGAAGTTAAGTCCCATAGTGCTCAGAGCCATTTGAACCATTTTTGAACCTCCAGTACTAAATTGGTGATCCCTTGATGCCTTAGAACGTGTCCTTCTAACCGATCCTTTCTTTTAGTCAATTGTGCCACAAACTCCTCTTATCCCAAATTCTATTCAGTACCTCCTCATTAGTTACGTGGTCTACCCATCTAATCTTCAGCATTCTTCTGTGGCACCACATTTCGAAAGCTTCTATTCTCTTCCTGTCTAAAGTATTTATCGTCCATGTTTCACATCCAGACTTTCAGAAAGGGCTTCCTGACACTTAAATTTGCACTCGATGTTAACATATTTTGTATTTTTCAGAAACGCTTTCCTTGCCATTGCCAGCCTACATTTTAGATCCTCTCTACTTCGACCATCATCAGTTATTTTGCTTCCCAAATAGCAAAACCCATTTACTATTTTCAGTGTCTCTTTTCCTAATCTAATTCCCTCAGCGTCACCTGGTTAAATTAGACTACATTCCACTATCGACGTTTTGCTGTTGTAGATGTTCACCTTATATTTTTATATAATCGGGTAGGTAGGTAGATTAGAAAATTAAAAAAGGGAAACTGATAGGTTAAAAGTTAGATATAGTGGGAATTAATGAAGTTCGTTGGCAGGAGGAACAAGACTTCTGATCAGGTGAATACGGGGTTATAAATACAAAATTAAACATAGGTAATGGAGGAGCAGGTTTAGAACGAGTAAAAAATCGGAACGCGGATAATCTACTAGGAACACCATAATGAATGCATTATTGTAGTCATGATAGACACGAAGCCCACGCCTTGCACAATAGCACAAGTTTATATGAGAACTAGCTCCGCAGATAATGGAAGGATAAAATAAATATATGATGCGATAAAAGAAATTATTCAGATAGTTAAAGGAGACGAAAATTTAATAGTAATTGGCTAATGAAATTCGATTGTAGCAAAATGAAGAGAAGGCAAAGTATTAGGTGAATATGGAATGGGGGTAAGGAATGAAAGAGGAAGCTGCTTGGTAGAATTTTGCACAGAGCATAACTTAACCATACCTAACACTTGGTTTAAGAATCATGAAAGAAAGTTGAATACGTGGAAGAGGCCTAGAGACACTGAAGAGTTTCAGATAGATTATATAATAGTAAGACAGAGATTTAGGAACCAGGCTATAAATTGTAAGACATTTGTAGGGGCAGATGTGGACTCTGACCACAATTTGTTGGTTATGAACTGTAGATTAAAACTGAAGAAACGGCAAAAAAGTGGTAATTTAAGGGGATGGATCTGGATTAACTGAAAGAACCAGAGATTGTAAAGACTTTCATAGAGATCATTAAGGAAAGATTGACAAAAACAAGGAAAAGGAATATAGCAGAAGAAGAATGGGTAGCTTTGAGAGATGAAATAGTAAAGGAAGCAGAGGATCAAGTAGGTAAAAAGACAAGGGCTAGTAGAAATCATTGGGTAACAGAAGAGATACTGAATTTAACTAAGGAGAGGAGAAAATATAAAAATGCAGTAAATGGAGAAGGCGAAAAGGAATACAAACGTCTGAAAAGTGAGATCGACAGGAAGTGCAAAATGGCTAAACAGGAATGGCTAGATGACAAATGTAAAGATATAAAAGCGTATATCACTAGGGGTAAGATAGATACTACCTACAGGAAAATTAAAGAGACTTTTGGAGAGAAGAGAACCCCCTGTATGTATATCAAGAGCTCAGATCGAAAACCGGCGAAGAAGGAAAAGCAGAAAGGTGGAAGGATTATATAGAGGGCCTATACAAGGACGGGACGAAGTCCATGAGTGCAATGTTATGGAAATTGAAAATGACGTAGATGAAGATATGATACTGCGCGAAGAATATAACAAGCGCTGAGAGAACTAACTCGAAACAAGGGACCGGGAGTCGACAACATTCTATTAGAACTACTGATAGCCTTGGGAGAGCATGCGTGACAAAACTCTTCTATCTGGCGACGAAGATATTTGAGACAGGCAACATACCCTCAGAATTCAAGAAGACTATAACTATTCCAATCGAAAAGAAAGCAAGAGTTGATCTACCAGTTTAATAAGTCATGGTTGCAAAATACTAACACGAATTCTTTACAAACGAATGGAAAACTGGTAGAAGCCGATCTCGAGGAAGATCAGTTTGGATTCCGTAGAAATGTTGGGACACGAGAGGCAATACTGACCGTACGACTTATCTTAGAAGGTAGTTTAAGGAACTCTTTCAATTTCTGAAGGTTTGAGATAAGCAGTGCGCTGACGGAGGAGAAATGCTCTTTGGCAGTACATTCGAGCACAGTCCGTCTGCATCGAGAAATACTGCCCGCAATGTTAGCAATATTGTTGAGCAGCTTTTGACTTGTTGACGAATGTGTCAAAGGTAGCACTTGTGTCTCCACAGACATAAGCGTCGGCAGAGTCGCATGACGTTGATGATTCGTGAGTGATCGATTGCGACCTGCTCGAAAGCTGGTGAGCCATTCGCGTGTCGCTCGGCTGCTGTGTACGTAAACGCAAGCACACGCTACTTGTGTTTGCTCTGCCGTCCCGCAAGTCAGTCAATACGCGAAGGCCAGCTAGTGCGCCGTATACAACACGCACCCCGTATTGGACAACGCTTGTGGAACTTTGCTATTTTTGTTGTGGTATAGCCGACGGTTCCTGTGAAGAAAGGAAAGAAATTCTAAGCAGCAAACTCACGGAAGGATCATGAATATGTCAAATGACGACATGACAAGAATCCCAGTATACAACATCATCTCCAGGCTCAGTATGTAGGATCGCTCCTCACTGAGAGACGAGCAACTCACTCGCAAGTGTTGTTTTTTCCCATAATAATAAACAAATCTCATCTATTAAGGATATTATAAAAAATATGAAATACTGCATGAAAAAATCTCACGGTTTTGATGCTTCTAACAGAAATAAATGAAGAGGCACTGAAAAATAGAAAGTTACTTCGAGGAAGGTACTAAAAAGTGACGTACATACATGTTAAAGCAAAACCTCCATTTTACGGGCTCTTAAGCGTTTGAGTTGATCACATTTGTAGCATTCCACAATGCCGTGTAAATTGCTAGTATTGGCCACAAACCGAATGACGCATCTTAGGTAAGATTTTAAAGTGAAGAGTTGTGTAAATTACAGTCAGACTAATGCACTGATATCTGATGAAACAAGAACTCTATTATGCACGGAGGTATACCTCTACGCAGCTCTGATTCCTTGACATTCCACTAATCGTTCACTTTGTGGATGTACACAAGATACGACAGCATGCCTTGCTTTGTTCCTCACTGTGCACCTTTATGGGCTACCAAAGAACACGTAGGTAACTTTTTTGCAAACGTGAACTTTAAAAATGTTGCGCATAAGAGTTGAAAGCTGAAAATGTGACGAACAAAAAGCAGTACCAATAAGCAAGTGACCAATAAGCAAGTGAGCGTTGGTTTCGGCGTTCTAGTTTCATTTGCTATCAACACAAATACTCTAAAAGTAAAAATAAAAGCCTTACGAAAGCATCCTTTTCACATCACACCCCTCTCTTCTTGGTTATGCGAAATATGTCAACAAAACAACAAGTTACACTAACGAGGCCAACTCTGTCATGTTACTAGAGGAAATACTCATTCAAGAACAGAAAAACGTTCGAAATTGGCTTCCTGACGCCATGCGATTAATCTAAGCACTGTAATTTTTAGTATTCGTGCTTGCGCACGACAGAAATAATGAGTAAGAGGCAGTCGTTAACAATAGTCTGTAAATGTTTTGGGCTATTTAAGATGGCAGCATGCCCCGCCCATTATTGCTTCAAAACAACGTACAACGTGAGTTTATAGCATGGAGGTAAAAAAACAAGGGAGTTGTTAGGTTCACCGCAGTGATACTTCCCAGTGATGACATCTGAGATGGCTGTGTCCAATTTCGACTTTGACGGATACCTATAGACTTTTATGGTCGTATCTCAAACAGCGTCTGGTGCTTTAATTGTGTGGAGACACAGTTGTTCCATCAAAAAAGCCAGCTTGCTTCCTGTACTAATTGATCCGATTATAATTTAAAGTTTAAAGGAATTACATTTAATTCGTAAGTAGAGCTGTTAAAGCAATATTTTCTTTTGTCTACATGAATTATGGTTTCGCT
Source organism: Schistocerca gregaria (assembly GCF_023897955.1). NCBI lineage: Eukaryota > Metazoa > Arthropoda > Insecta > Orthoptera > Acrididae > Schistocerca > Schistocerca gregaria. The sequence continues at coordinate 435,981,525 of NC_064921.1, forward strand.
GTTTAGTTTTATTCTGCCGTGTGTTTTTAATTGTCTTCCAAACCGCAAACGCTCCGACATACGAGCCACGCTATATCAACGATCACTTCCCCTCATAACACACGTCTAAGTGACCGGGCTTATAGTTGGTGCAGTAACTCAAGCCCTAAATTCCACCCGCCAATAATTATTCATTGTTCATATTTCCACCCACTTCAAAAAAGATTCTGCCTAGAACAGCCAGAGACGGAGGTCATGTGTTTGTGTGTTTTGTGTCTACGATTACACGAATCTACGTGCGTGCTTTCTTCCTTTCTGATTAAGGCTTTGGGCGAAAACTTAAGTGAACACTCTTTTCATCGTGCTTGCCTCTTTCTCGGCGTGTGAGTGCCAGTCTGTCCACTTCACAGTACAGTTATGTCTCATGAAGCTTCTTGTATATAATCCATTGCATTTCAACAGAAGCTTTAATGCACGTAATTACAATACCCGAAGAAAAAAATTACATTCGTTACGCCTTGTTAAGGTTGTCTGTAACACGAGAAGGTGTTCACAATGCTACAATCAAAAGTTTCGATTACAACCAAAAGTTTTACCCAGTGATGTAAAATGACTGACAGACAGAAAAGTAAAATTTGAAACTAAACTGAAAACGTTTTTCTTTGACGAACTCCTCCTATTTCGCAGGAGACAGTCTGTTATTGTAATGTGTAAATGGCGATGGGCAGGAATTGCTGACTAACGTCTATCTGTCTTAAACTGAAAAACAAAAATCTAATAATTGATCAGCATCGAGACATATTTGATATTCAAATAATTTTTAATGACTCGTTCCACATCATTAATCATGGAAATGACACAAGGAACATGTAACTATCTAACTAATTAACTATTAGTATATCACAAAGTATGGTTTAGACTTACATACTTTGAAAACCTTAAAATGTAATTTAAAAAAAAACAGATAACCAAAGTAGACTCACATTTCAGTCATGATATGTTTGGTTATTTCTGAAAAAGTATCAGAATTATTGGCGAAGAATATTCTGAGAACCGGAAAAAGAAGCAAATAGGCTACCGTTGAAGAAGTAGGCATATATGTTACACAGGTTAGGCTACCGTAGCTAAAAATAATACTTACATTCATGTTACAGCAAAATATCCATTTTAGGCGTTCGAGACCGTTCTCTTAACCACATTTCTGTTATTGCACAATGCTGGAGCATGCCTAAAATTTATATCTTTTTTACCCTGTAAACTGCTATTATTGTAAGATTTAAAAGTGTGAACATGTGTAAAATACATTGAAACTAATGCTCTGATAATCTAATAAAACAAGAACTCTATTTTGCATGGAGGTACACCTCAATGTTGTTCTGATTCTTTGACATTTATTAATCGTTCACTTTGTTGATATGCACAAGATACGATAGCATGCCTTGTGTCTTCCTTCACTGCCGGCGTTTATAGGCTACCAAAGAACACGTAAGTAAGTATTTTGCAGACTTGAACATTAAAAATATTATGTATACGAGTTTGCAAGCTGAAAATATAACGAACGAGAATCAGTACCATTGAGTAAACAAGCATGGGTTCCGGAGTTCCATTTTGCTATCGATACAAATGTTATTCGAAACATGTCAACAAAAATAAGTTACATTAACGAGGCCAAATGTGTCGTGGTACTAGAGGAAATACACATTCAGGAACAGAAAAACGTTCGAAATTGCCTTCCTCACACTACGCTACTCAAGTATGCACTGTAATTTTTAGTATTTGTGCGTGCGCACGACAGAGATAATGAGCAGGAAACAATCGTTAACATTAGTCGGCTAGTGTTTTGGGCTATTTAAGATGGCGGCGGGTCCTATCCACTCTGGCTTCTAAGTAACGTATTACGTTAATCTATAGTGCCATCTCCGTCCTTTTTTTTACCTCCGCGGCAATACGTCTCTGTCCTTACAATATCAGCGCTCGCGTAAAATGAAATTACGATCGCATGTTTTTCATATCTAAACAAAATTGTATCGTCCTAAGTCCCACTGAAGATGCTTTTGAGTAAAAAAGAGAGAAATGCGTTTGGGAGAAATGAATTACAGTGCAGCAAGGTAAGGCGCTTTTATTTACAAAACAAATATTGAAGTTACGATGCTAAGCGCTGCATTCCAAATGAGGTCGTTCTAATCGTTAAATATGATCACTCTTCACTGACGAGTAAAGTGTAGTCCTATCCTTTCATAAACTGCAGATTTTCAGTTAGTAAACTCCTCCCGCTGTAGCTATAAAAATCAGGGGTAATGCTTATCTGCGGAGTATTCGTTAGCGTACTTATTCGTAAAGATGATGATTCAATCTAGAAAAATTGACAATCTTGACTTTAAAACCATGCATAGCATAGTCACTTTAGAGAAAACGCTCTTGCATCACTCTCCACTGTCAGATTCTGTCTTGGCGCTATCCTTTATAACTACAAGAACTCAGTTTCAATTTCGTGCAGTCCTTAGTGTTGTTAACGAGAGATGGTAGTCTACCAATCCTTGAGCGTCATGGTTTATTGTTATTTTGACTTCATAGACCACACAATATCAAAAATGGCTTGGCATATGATTCTCCAAGTATTTTCAACATTAAATTGATTAAAATATCGTCACGAACACTTTTATATTGAGTTTTCGAATACTTTTCATATTTCTTTTATTTCTGACAACATTATGCGTTCTTTGCCACATAAGAAACGAAATTAGTTATGTCACTTGTGTAGCTCGTACACTTATTGTTCGGTACTAAGTTCAATCAACACTGAAAATACACTCCTGGAAATGGAAAAAAGAACACATTGACACCGGTGTGTCAGACCCACCATACTTGCTCCGGACACTGCGAGAGGGCTGTACAAGCAATGATCACACGCACGGCACAGCGGACACACCAGGAACCGCGGTGTTGGCCGTCGAATGGCGCTAGCTGCGCAGCATTTGTGCACCGCCGCCGTCAGTGTCAGCCAGTTTGCCGTGGCATACGGAGCTCCATCGCAGTCTTTAATACTGGTAGCATGCCGCGACAGCGTGGACGTGAACCGTATGTGCAGTTGACGGACTTTGAGCAAGGGCGTATAGTGGGCATGCGGGAGGCCGGGTGGACGCACCGCCGAATTGCTCAACACGTGGTGCGTGAGGTCTCCACAGTACATCGATGTTGTCGCCAGTGGTCGGCGGAAGGTACACGTGCCCGTCGACCTGGGACCGGACCGCAGCGACGCACGGATGCACGCCAAGACCGTAGAATCCTACGCAGTGCCGTAGGGGACCGCACCGCCACTTCCCAGCAAATTAGGGACACTGTTGCTCCTGGGGTATCGGCGAGGACCATTCGCAACCGTCTCCATGAAGCTGGCCTACGGTCCCGCACACCGTTAGGCCGTCTTCCGCTCACGCCCCAACATAGTGCAGCCCGCCTCCAGTGGTGTGGCGACAGGCGTGAATGGAGGGACGAATGGAGACGTGTCGTCTTCAGCGATGAGAGTCGCTTCTGCCTTGGTGCTGATGATGGTCGTATGCGTGTTTGGCGCCGTGTAGGTGAGCGCCACAATCAGGACTGCATACGACCGAGGCACACAGGGCCAACACCCGGCATCATGGTGTGGGGAGCGATCTCCTACACTGGCCGTACACCTCTGGTGATCGTCGAGGGGACACTGAATAGTGCACGGTACATCCAAACCGTCATCGAACCCATCGTTCTACCATTCCTAGACCGGCAAGGGAACTTGCTGTTCCAACAGGATAATGCAGTTCCGCATGTATCCCGTGCCACCCAACGTGCTCTGGAAGGTGTAAGTCAACTACCCTGGCCAGAAAGATCTCCGGATCTGTCCCCCATTGAGCATGTTTGGGACTGGATGAAGCGTCGTCTCACGCGGTCTGCACGTCCAGCACGAACGCTGGTCCAGCTGAGGCACCAGGTGGAAATGGCATGGCAAGCCGTTCCACAGGACTACATCCAGCATCTCTACGATCGTCTCCAGGGGAGAATAGCAGCCTGCATTGCTGCGAAAGGTGGATATACACTGTACTAGTGCCGACATTGTGCATGCTCTGTTGCCTGTGTCTATGTGCCTGTGGTTCTGTCAGTGTGATCATGTGATGTATCTGACCCCAGGAATGTGTCAATAAAGTTTCCCCTTCCTGGGACAATGAATTCACGGTGTTCTTATTTCAATTTCCAGGAGTGTATATCCTTACATAAACATCTTTTTTATAAGTTTACTTTATTAAAAATAGTGGACATAGGAAATAAGTGTAGACTCTGAGATCTTCTTCTTCCTCGTGGACGACGGAAGCCTAAGGCCGGCGGCCTTCGGCTGCCATTTAGTCGCTGCCAGCCATCATGAAACAGAAAGCAAAAAAATCATACATTTTATGCTTTTAAAGGAAACTGAGCATTGCTAAAACAACAATTTCACCTACTACCTAATACCTAAATTACTAAGTACGTACTGGCACGTATCGTATGTCGTTGTTACGATCAGACCCACAACGTTACAGCAACGTAACATGTCTCATTACACCTTTCAAAGAAAGCCTCCTGGCATTTGCCTGATGTGATTTCCGAAAATCACGGAAAATTAAACTCGAGTGGGCCAGACAGGGATCTGAACCGCTCCCTATCGAATGCGAGTCCAGTCCTTTAAGCGCTGCACCATTTCGCAGTTCAGATCATAACTTCAAGGTAGTAATGAATGTAAAATTTACAACTTATAGCTCTCTGCAACGACTGTGGAAGATATCCCTAAATCGTTTGAAATTTTCCCGGCGTACTGATTTTTCCATAAAAACTGTTCCATGGAAACTGAAAAAGATGGTTGTTTGCCATTTTTAGATGTTCTGGTACGGCGCAAGAATGATGGCACACTTGGTCATTCGGTGTATAGGAAACCAACCCATACAGATTTGTATCTGTAAGCTACCAGTTGCCACCATCCGGCACAACAATGGGTGCCCTTAAAACTTTAATCCACCGTGCCCATACTATTTCTGACGTCGACAGTCTTCAAGCGGAACTGAAACACCTGCAAGAAGTATTCCTCATGAATGGCTTCTCAACTAAGCAAGTGAACAGAGCTATGCAGTCCTACAAACGACGCAACAAGGAAGAAGAAGAGGTCTTCAGGTCAACGGCTTATCTACCTTATATTGGGAACATCTCGTCACAGATAGGTAGAATATTGAGGAAGCATCAAGTTAGAGTCATCTTTCGCCCTCCTCCTAAAATATCATCACTGGTGGGATCCGTTAAGGATGACCTGGGCCTACGTAAATCAGGTGTCTACAAGATTCCGTATGATTGCGGCAAGTCGTATATAGGGAAGACAACCCACCAAGTCCGCAAACGCTGAACATTTCATTTCTACTGGCCACTCTATGAATTGCAATAATACAAAAATTGTGGCTCAAACATCAAATTTCTGGAGTTCAATAATAAATGAATCCATAGAAATAAAATTGTCAGACTGCGAGACTCTTATCAATCGAGATAGCGGTTACCAGTTAAATTGCGCTTGGAATCCCGTTGTAGAGAAACTTCGGAGTCAACGTAGTTATCAGTACAAAGATGAAGATCGATCTGATATCGAAATGGCAAGTTTTCACCACGGAGAGCGCCAGGCGCAGCGTGCGTAATTGTGAACGCGCACGCTAAAAAGTACATGCGCAGCGCATGCGCAAGTCAGCCCCCTTTGGCTTTAAATAGCAAAGCTCAGTGCGTATTCGCCAGTACTTTTACAGCTGTACTCACCTGAAGATGGCCAAAAGACTTTGTGCCGAAATATCGTGGCAAGATGTTACTGACTTACGGCAGTTCTCCCGTGTTTTTATGGAACTATCCCTAAATCGTTTGAGGAAAAACTGCCAGGTGGTTCCTTTGGAAACGACAGAAACGACATGATAGAATTGCTATCCCATCTTTGTTGTACCCAAAGTTGGGCTCTGTCTCCAGTGACGTTGCCACAGGTGGGACTTGAAGCCAAAATCATCCCCTCTGCCTAAGTATACCGATAAGATACGCGTTTCTTTGAAGAATTTATAACAGGGATATGACAAAGATAGTGTTGTCATCTGAATTGCACCTAGCCTCGTTACATATCATTAAAAAGTAATTAAGGACTCCACCGACGAGTCTATGTAGTCATCTTTCGCAACACACGATTCAGCTATTCCTACCGATGTCGTTTTCAGCAGTACACAATGTCATATCCGGCTTTCGAAAATCAGGCGTGAGATTCTCATTTTCTCCCGTTCGCTGAACACTAACTATTAGCCCTAAACAAAAAATGAACAGAATCTTTTTGTAGAAAATTTAATTTGATTAAATTTTGTACTGGGGATACGTTTTCACTACAGGCTGTAGTTTTCGAGTTATTCAAAGCAAACGTACGAAAGTGACCTTCAAGTGCACCCTCACTCCCACACTGAGCTCCCACCGGTTAGGATTTATGATCTGTTATTCATGGCACTCCTTTCTATCACTGAACAAAAATTTGCGACTGCACGAATTTTCCCGAAGTTCCAACTTCTTTGGCCTTCATTGGCTGGCCCTATTACGCCAACGGTTTTGTCGGGCTCTTAAAAATTGTAAAAGTGACATTTGTGTAAATTTTACCTAACAGTTTAGTGCATTTTAACAGAAGAAGATAAGCAATTACATATGTCACACCTTTTGACTACGAAACTACAGTGTTTGTAAGAGTTATGTTTGTATCAAATTGTCAACGTAATTAGCTTTAGAGTAATGTTAACAAAAATCGTTTTTCTTTCTTTATCCACTAGAGTACATTTAAATGAATAATATTAAAGAAATAGCCGACTATGCTGGTGACGTAATAGTGCAATCAAGAAAGATTAAAGTGGGCCGATTATCGGGAACAGTTCACGTTGTCGGAAACTGGAGCGCTGTAGGAGGCGTATCAATGGTACCAAGCGGTCACGTGACGTTTTTCCCCTGAGGGATCAAGGCAATAAAGTGGCATCTGTATAACAGCCGGATTGGTCTAAACGGCACGGGACAGGATGACAGAAAGAAGCTATCATATTTGGACGTGCCCATGGCCACATTGTGAATTATGTTACCCGCGGACTGGGCAGTATGTTTACAATGAGTTGCGTATCACTGGCAGTTATGAAACAATGCGTAAGAACGATGAGTATAAAGAGATAAAGAGATCGTAACTGACAGAGGACTGGAAACGAGTCTCACCCATTGCGAATGACAATCTGGCAGGAATTCCTCGTGTCAGCGAATGCGTGTACATCTAAACCAATTTCCGAGCGAACGTAGCGAAGAACATGTGGGGTCGGGTAGATCGCTAACAGCCATTGCTCACAACGTCACATAACATAGAGCTGCCCGTCTTCGATGGGACGAACAACACACAAACTGGATGGTAGATGACTGGAGCCCCCTGGTGTGGTCTGTCAAGTTGCCTGTTTGCCTCTTTTCAAGTGGAGCGAGGTGCGACATCAACGACGGCGCAGTTAGGTGTTTAGCCCGTCATGTGTGTTGCGTGCAATTTAGGCCGGGTGATTCTAGAAATTTTGGTATTGAAGGGCATATTGTTGCATACCGTGAGCTGCACTTTTGAAATCCAGCTTATGGGTACAACAAGATGCTCTTTATCATACACATACAAGCTTCGATACTCCAAGTACACAAGATTTTCAGAAATTTTGGGGCGATTTTCGTGCCTTGACTTGGATCCTTAAATGGAGGGTTAACATGCTAAAGGGGCTAAGTAACAAAACGTATTTCTATGTTATTCAGAATATACATAACATGAACATAAATGTGCACTACCTCAACATTAACACTTGCTCATTGACTTTAGGAAAGTAACTTACCAGTTGGTATTGTCCAAAATTAACAGATAAACAGTGACTTTTCTGATTACGTTTACTTGAAATGCTAAACGGGCTAAGTCCACCAAACAAGTTTTGTAATATTTCTACTTGTGGTATTCATTTTACTGTTTAGTTTCCGCACAATACACTGTAAAACTGTTCATGCACTTCAGGAGGTAGTCGATCACTCTTTTGGGGCCTCTTTCCTTCGCTGACTACCATCCTTTTCCATTAATCACCTTACTGAATGTCATTGTTTTGAAATCTTCACTTCACAACTCTTTTTCAACACTTATCATTTACCGTACCTCTTTCTTTCAACAAGTATCTTTTATGTGGCTTTTCAGGCTTTCCCGACGGATCTGTTGCAAATACACCTCTCGTGCTTGTATTTCATCGATACAACTGCTCGACATCTTCAGGTGATGACGCGTCTTGTAGCACTAACAGCAGCTGCTTCCACCACCTGAAGATGTCGAGCAGTTACATCGATGAAATACTATGGGATTTATACAATACGATCCGGCGGCAAACTCGAGAAGCGTATTTGCAAATTCCTTTTGTACCTGACTTACCCTGGGCGTGCTGGTTTTAATCCATGATGCAGAACTTACATTAATCTTAGTCGTGTTAATCATCATATCAGCTGCCTGCTGAAAGTCCATAAAATAGCTGACCTTCATGTGAACTACTTAAAATGGTTCATTTTTGTGAGCTGTTGCTATGGAGTTCATTACTTCAGTAACAAAATGTTTCGTCACTTTTCCCCACGCTTTATTTCGCTGAATTGTTTATATTCCTTTCACTATCCATTGTATCTCCAAAGAAGTCACACAAGAGACAGGCTACAAAAAGCCAGGGGGACGCGGTAGTGTGTTGTACGTTCAGTACAGCAAACTCGTGTAACACATTCTGCAGCTACCCTTTTCTGCATGAACGAGTCATAGAAATTACATCACTTGCCACCTGTTGGCTTTTGTAGCACCTACAAGTGATCATTGGAGACAGCCCGTTTAGTGTGTAAAAAAATCTGTTCACGTACCACCTAACGAAGTAGAAAACACAATTTATGCAAAACTGGCACTTAGCGCTTTCAAAATGATAACCCTTCTATTCACGTTACGGTCAACCCAGATGTTTACTTCAACATAATCGGTGGCTAGATGTTGCTCCTTCTTCAACTTGTACATCTTCATGATGAGTATACTCTGGACGCTTCAGTCTTTCCAAATGACACAATTGTGTTCACAGCGCTTCAAAAATACATTCCTGGTTTGACAAGCGCCCAGGCACCATATACCCGCTTAAGTGCCCCGCTTAACACTGTGGAAAGTGCCTGGGATTATTGAGCGCAACGGGTGAAACATAGCTATCAACAAGCCCGCAATCTGATACCTCCACTGGATCCAATCAGCAATCACTGGTTTCACCTTGGTATGACACACCTCAAGAAAATAGTGGTCCTCAAGCTGAGGCCATTATCAAGTCTAGAAGAGGTGCTAGACTGTTCTACATCTCCCGGGGAGGACTATTTGTTGTGTCTGATGTGCTTACAATGACGAATCATTCAGTAGCTAGTGAACTTATGTTACCCACTTGCTACGGTGTCACCGAGATCAAATGCGGAGAGTGTAAAGTCGATATAATGCTCTCCCGGCCGTTTTCAGCTTCCCAAGCTACATCTAAGTTAGGTATCTCCTCATTTGGCATCGGGTGAGCCGTTCAGTGGCTGTACAGGACAGGACTTCTTACCCAGTGTCTGACCAGCATGCACAAATTCCTAAGTACGCATAGGCACCTTCGTAACCGTGGCTTCTTTCTTTCCAGCAGATGTGATGTGAGCCGCAACGTACGACCAAGACTTCATGCGACAAAGAACAGTTTCTGCATATTCGCAAGTGGACAGTTGGGTGTTCTTTCATGTGCAGAGTTTTAAATAATAAATGAGCGCACTCGTTCCATTTAAATCGGATGCAAGTATTGTAAATGGATGATTACGCTTCTCCAGAAATTTCAGCCGTAGGTAACTGAAACAGATAACCCTTGAACTAGACATTCCTTCGTGTACATAGAGATTAATTCAGTGACTCTTAGAAATGCATTACTCACAAATAAAATTGTCTTTACACAGAAGTGTACATGCCTCGCTCATCTTCATATGCCATTTTCACGTCCATACGAGGAATTATTTTCGATCATAAACTACGCATCTATAGGCACTCGGATGCGCTACCTGTCTTTTCCACTCAGCTGAAAGGGATATTTATGAACTGCTTTCAGTAGTATCATTACAACTGACGTGCGATTGGAAATATTAAGAAATGATGTCCAGCTTCCTCCTCTCGACCACCGTGGCATGTAGCTCGCGCTGAGTTATGTGTTTGAGCTGTTCGATTAACTACACGAGAATGTAGATCCTTCCATACTCCAATGACTGTACGTTCATATCTATCCTGTAGAAACACCGTAAATACTTAGAGCCTGTGCTATTCGTTTGTGAGTGCCGATCACCGTTAACACCGTTGTCTGTCGAGTGCATGCAGCATGTGCACTGTTGAGTTGATTCAATAGCCCAGTATCATCAATGCACCAGGATCAGGAAAGCAAGAACTTCATATTTTATAGAGCCTTAAAAGGATCTTTGAAAATCATTAATCCTCGTAATCCACGGAACTTGATGGTAATAAACGCCCATTACCAGTTCGGCGAGCTTCAGGGTGCTGGCACCACCATCACATTCATGTGGACACCAAATGAGTCAGGCGTACCAGGAAACGAGTTTCCTGATAGAGAAAAAAAATAAGAAGCAGATACCACAAGGTGACCAAAACGACAGAACAGCTGGCATCGATATGCGATGGAATCCGACGTACCTGATCTCAAAAGCTTGGACTGTGGCGTGGCAAATCATTAAAAGCGATTAAAACGAGCACTGCTGCATCGAAGATTTTTAGAGACTCTCGGAAGGTATCTATGACGCTACGAGCCACACCAGGCTCATGCAAGGTTTAATCTTACGACTAGAGAACTCACTCGTGACAGTGACCCATCACTCTGATATCAGTTTATGTCTGTTCGGAGGTTGCGTCATCCACATTATTCGCTCTTCTTAAAACAGCTGTCATGGTCGATGATCCTTGATCAGCACTTGAAAGGGTATAGTGAACAGTTACGACATTGAACAAGAAACTTTTCTCGCTTCTTGAAGGGGCGCACATTCGCTTTCTTTCAACAAGAGACTAGAATTCTTCGCGTTTGATCTTGGGTTATACTTTCAATAACGTATCTCGCTCCAGACTACTAAACAGCAACAGTCATGGACTATGCGGCTGGTGCCGGCGGAGGTTCGAATCCTCCCTCGGTCATGGGTGTGTGTGCTGTCCTTAGGATAATTTAGGTTAAGAAGTGTGTATGCTTACGGACTGATGACCTTAGCAGTTAAGTCCCATAAGATTTCACACACATTTGAACATTTGAACTAAACAGCATGCTCGCATCTTTTCACTGCTCACCTGGGCGCTCTGTATATGGTTGCAAGTTTGGTCGATGTGGCTCCCCATTTCTTTGACAGCGATGTGCGACAATGCTGTAATGTTTCGGTTTATTCTTGTGGACCTGCAGCAAAATCAAGAATTCCAGAAAGGTACAGTCTAAGATCTTTGCTTCCATATGGCATATGGCAACGTTTAAAAATTTGTGGGCATGTCCGCATGTCCATTCAGCTGCTATGAAATTAGTCTGCCACACTGCTCTGAACCTTACCTTCATTTTACCCTTGCAGACCGTTAAACGGGGTCTTCCGAACACAATTGTTCCAGTAAGAATCGCATACATTGATTTTTCGCTGGCCGGTGTGGCCGAGCGGTTCTAGGCGATTCAGCCCGGAACCGCGCTGCTGCTACGGTCGCAGGTTCGAATCCTGCCTTGGGTATGGATGTGTGAGATGTCCTTAGGTTAGTTAAGTTTAAGTAGTTCTAAGTTCTAGGGGACTGATGACCTCAGATGTTAAGTCCCATATTGCTTAGAGCCATTTGAACCATTTGATTCTTCTTTCATATTTTTGTAATCTTATATTGATTACAAAAATACTTAATTGATTCTGAGATCTGACAATTAAACTTTGGGTTTTTCAGTTTTGGCGTTTGAATGATACATGACTTTGTATTTACTGCCACACGCATCCGAAATATGTGTCGCTGTGAGCCGATACCAGGTTACGCCTTTAGTGTTAGACGCTATGGAACTTCAGAACACCCAAAATGCGTCTGTATCGGTCGGATACCCATGAGAACGTTTCTTACTGTACTCCGTACGGCGAAACAAGAATCCAGATAGTCAACAGCGATTTCGCCAGCTTTCAACTGCGAAGTGAAAACTGCTGCTGGAACACTGACCATTGCGGAAAACTGAGATGTTGTCAATAAAACGCAAACAAAATAGAGTTAATATGTTGTTTTGCCGTGGCAGAAGAGCGAAATAACGGCGTCAAGCCTATTTACAATGTCACCAATCTTCTCTTGCGGTTTGGAGTAAGCACTGATCAGCCAGAACATTATGACCACCTACCTAACAGCCTTTATCTGTACGGGTAACAGAGGCAACGCGTCGTTGCGTGAATCCAAGGAGGGCTTGGTAGGTCGCTGGAGGTAGTTGGCGCCACATATCCACACGCTAGTTACCTAATTGCAATAAATTCCGGGGAGAGGGTCCATGAGCTCTGCCGCCGCGCTCAACAGATCCCCAATGTGTTCGATCGGGTTCAGATCTGCCGAGTTGGTAGGGCCTGAACATCAATTAGAAATCGCCACTGTGTTCCTCGAACCATTCCATCACACTCCTGACCTTGTGACATGGCGCATTATCTTGCTGAAAAATGCCTCTGCCGTCGGCAAACAAGATCGTCATGAAGGGATGTACATGGTCTGCAACCAGCGTACGATACTCTCTAGCCGCCACGATTCCTTGCGCGAGCGCCGCTGGAGCCATGGACGCCCATGTGAATGTTCCCCAGAATACATTGGAGCCGCCGCCAACTCATCTCCGTCGCGCAGTAGAGGTGTCAAGGAGCTGTTGCCCTGGAAGGTGACAAATTCGCGCTCTCCCATCACCATGGTGAAAGAGGTATCGGGCTTCTTCAGACCATGCAACGCTCTGCCACTGGGCCAACGTCCAGTGCCGACGGTCACGTCCACATTTCAGTCGTAGTTGCCGATGTCGTGGTGTTCACATTGGCACATGCATGTGTCGTCGACAGCGGAGGCCCATCGTTAGGAGTGTTCGGTGCACTGTGTGTCCAGACACACTTGCACTCTGCCCAGCATTAAAGTCTGATATGTTAGTTCCGCCACAGTTGGCGCCTGTCCTGGTTTACCAGTCTGCCGAGCCTACGACGTCCGACGCCTGTCATGAGGGGTGGCCGCCCAACCACAAGACTTCTGGACGTGGTTTCACCCTGGTTTCGCCACTTGTCGGAGACACTCACCACAGCACTCCTCGAACACCCAACAAGTCATGCCGGTTCCAAAATGCTCTTGCCGAGCCTCCGGGACATCACAAGCTGCCCTCGGTCAAACTCAGATAGATCGCACGCCTTGTCCATCCAATACACACGGACAGCGTGTAATGGTACTGGAATTACGTAACCATTATGCTACCTCACCTGAACCTCTCGATACGAGTAATATTCTACTGTATTTCTGTTAACTACTTAACATATTTCTGAGACAACATTCAGATTTGATTTCACTTTTATATTCCAATGATATTACTCTTATTTGTATTCTTTCTTTTGTCACTATGATCTTTGACGTACTTGTAACTCTGATTTTTGGGCGCGTAAGCGATAGTTAGTTGTTAACTTGTTAGAGAGGAGGACATCGAAAGGGTGCAAAAAAGGGCAGCTCGTTTTGTATTATCGCGTTATAGGGGAGAGAGTGTGGCAGATATGATACACGAGTTGGGATGGAAGTCATTACAGCATAGACGTTTTTCGTCGCGGCGAGACCTTTTTACGAAATTTCAGTCACCAACTTTCTCTTCCGAATGCGAAAATATTTTGTTGAGCCCATCCTACATAGGTAGGAATGATCATCAAAATAAAATAAGAGAAATCAGAGCTCGAACAGAAAGGTTTAGGTGTTCGTTTTTCCCGCTTGCTGTTCGGGAGTGGAATAGTAGAGAGATAGTATGATTGTGGTTCGATGAACCCTCTGCCAAGCACTTAAATGTGAATTGCAGAGTAGTCATGTAGATGTAGATGTAGATGTAGAGTCGGACCTTGAGAGAGTCAAGTCGTGGACGTCATGTTGGCAAGACGAATATTGTCGTCGGCTTACAAAATGTGAACTTTAACAGTGACTGTGAGGAAGATGTTTTCAAAAGTGTAATCTCCAAGAATGGTTTGTGAAGCGCATCTACATGACTTTTGAAAATAGCAAGATAAAACCTAGGCCTCTTTGCATCCGTGCTTGGAATCATAACCACCTAGATTTCCAACGATTGAGCCATGATTTTGCGACGTGACCAGCGTGGGAAACACAAAAAGATGAGTGCCATGTTTTTTCATTATTGCATGAAATGAGTATTAACTGTTCTCTAATGACACCTGCCACGTAATATGACTGTTGTTGCCCCAAAATGCAGTATTTAGCAGCGTGAGCAACACCACAATCGTTATTGAAGTTTGACCATTGTTGTGGTAGGGTTCTTAGAAGCGCTATCACTGATGTTACATGTACCGTGCGTGTGTCTAACTAGCAGACTTTCCTCACCAGGTGACGATGCTCTCCCCAGGAAGGTTTTATATCGGTGGTAGGTCGGTGGTCATAATGTTCAGACTGGTCGGTGTAGTTTGTTAAAAACATAATTATTACGATTTGAATTCAAACTTTTCATGTTAATTGGTAGTAAAATTAATTACTGGGTTTGGCATTTTGTATAGATTGTGTCGTAGTCGTGAAACGATCACAATCTATCGGTGATGGAAATAAGGAAATTTGTTACGTATGTTACCGATAAACTGCATATATTTCTATCTTGTTTCGTTTTGTTATGTATCGAGCCTTCAGTACAGACTCGCCCTCAGCTCTGGCGTGCAAATGCCGCAACCTTTGCACGGATACCTGTCGGCGCGCACTAGTTGCTTCGACATTTGGGAGGACGACCACCGCTGCGCTGCCGCACTGCGCGAGAATAACTCACGCGACGCACTTCTTTTGCCGCTCGCAGCCGTTGGGGCTATTTTCTCCCTCGGTGGGTCAGTGGGTAAATGAAACACCACAAAGCCTTTGTTCAGGGTTTTGTTCCACAGTCGGAGCCTACGATTTTTTTCTGCATATATCACTTATCCTGTGTGGCCGAGCGGTTCTAGGCGCTACAGTCTGGAACCGCGTGACCGCTACGGTCGCAGGTTCGAATCCTGCCTCGGGCATGGATGTGTGTGATGTCCTTATTTTCGTTAGGTTTAAGTAGTTTTAAGTCTAGGGGACTGATGACCACAGCAGTTAAGTCCCATAGTGCTCAGAGTCATTTGAACCATCACTTATTGTGACAATACTTTGTCCATGAAGCGAACAGCTAAGCTGCGCTATGTTTCGAAGTCCACGTTAATCTTTAAGTCCTACGACAGCTACCTGGCTAACTCAGTTCAAAGGTCAGCGGAAGGCAACTACATATCACCTGCACGTACCTAGTAAAGCTCTCTGACATTCAAACCCACAGTTTAGTCGATAAAATCGTTACTTTTAATCTTTCATTGTCTGCTTATTTATAACAGGCATGTTTTACGATATCAAGCATTACGTTATTCACTCCTTAAGATTATGGGAACTTGCCTAAATGTTATGTACAACCGGACACGTTTTCATGTATCACGACAATATTTCGAAAGAATCATAGCTGTGAAATTAGCTTCATGTCTATTCACGCGAAAGCAGTCTGCTTCTTAGTGGTATTATAATTTGAATAGAACTCGCACGTTGGATTTGCAACATTACCCTGTACACAGACTACACTGCGTGAGGTTTCCACGTAACAAAACGGCGAAATGGTATCCCAGAGTGTCAGATCGCAAAACGCTAAAATGCGAAAACACGAGAAGACTTCATACAATTCGCATAAAATATGTATAATCTTGGACTGCAGGATTTCCTATTGGAACCATTTTTATAAACCTCTTTGAATTTTAAGCTCTTGTTTACCAAAATTTTTATCTACCCTGAACAAATTGCCATAACGTAATACGCTATACAAACCTGCGTGGTAAGTGCATAGTACTGTTTTAATGTTACAGCAGTCTCTAAAGGTGCTTAAGATATAACAGTGTTTACTCAACACTTCGGAAGATTAGTTCACATTATTTCTCATCTTAAATGATCATCTAACCGTACCAATAGGAATTTTGTGTATGATGTTTATTTCGGGCCACAGCTCCCTGATGTTTATATTGCCTCTGTTTCTTTTTTATGTCTCTGGACCTCATCCAAACAATTTCTTTCTCATTTAAACCCATGCAGTTGTCTCAAAAACATCTTTCTGCCCCTTAGACTGTCACAGAGACCTTCTGCTTGAAAAGATTTTGTTCAAACTACCACACTAGTGAATAGAGTCGTTGTTTATTGGCGGCAATCTTCAGAGATGTGTGTGCCACTAGAGACACAGAAATGGATACTGACGCGTGTGAGAAGCTAATAAAACATTTTATTATTAAAAATGTGCTCTGCACCCACAATCAGAGGTGGAAGAAACTGCCGAGGACTCTGCTCCAGTTCTACAGACGGTTTATCTCCGGCAAATGAATTAAAATGTGATGGTACCTGCAATGAATCTTTGACATTCTCGATGCGTGAGATTATAGTTCCTTTTGAAGAAATGGTTGACATAATACCTAGCGACGTGATACAAGATGGTTTCTTTAAGATTTGTTAGTTTTAGAAATAATAAGCACCTACACTGGAAGGTACTTCATATCTTCAATGGACTGAGCGTAAGCTGCGTGGCACATTTGTTAACTCCATACTAAAAACATTCTAGAAAAGACGGTTGAGAAATGATTCGAAGTATAATCCACAGACTTCTGCCGTCTCTGTATATATTCTTTGTTACACTTAAAAGAAACAACTGCAGTACAAACAGTAGTTTGCCAAAGATGAAAGTGCATCATAAAAAAAGTGGCGACTTTTTCCCGCGCACAGTGGAAGTCATCGTGATGGACGATTCGGTTACTCGCATCGATTATTCAAACCTGAAAATAATTTTACGATAGCTATTTTGAATTTGAAAGCTCGCTGGCCGTTTCTTATCACACGATTTTCCAGTAACATATCTACATCTACATATTTACCTCGAAAGCCACCTTACCGTCCATGGCTAGAGTACCAATAAATCTGTCCCCTGTCTCTATGTACGCGCTAATCTCTCTCATCTTATTCTCACGATGCCAGAAGATTGTAGTGGCAGCAATATGATGGCACGGTCTTCTTCGATTATAGGTTGTCTAAGTTTACCAAACACTATTTCGAAAGAAAAATGACACATTCCCATAATGTTCCAATTTGAGGTCCCAAACCGACCGATTGTGATGATAGCAGTACATTTCTGAAATAATTCGTTGTCTTCTCACATATATACTTGATGTGGACTATAAACGCTGAAACTGATCATACCAGCATCTTGTATGCGATTTCATTTACAGATGCATAGCACCTTTGCAGGACCATTCCAACAAATCTAAGTCTTCCACCCGCCTTCCTTTTACGTATTCATCACATTTCGTATAGTAATCCCAAATATTTAAATAATGTGTCGGAACCTGAATTTTAGCAGTGTTTATTATAATCGGCTACTACTTTTATCGGTAATTAGGCTATTTCCTGTCAAATTATTTCAAAGAAAATGTTACTAATTTTATAATCTAAAATTTGTCGCTGAGATTCATTAACTGTGTGCCTCCTGGTGTTCAGCTGATTTTTTGATTCCATTTTCATACAGTAAAGGGTATTAATAAGTTCACTGAACTCCATAAACCACACCATTAATTAGTATAATTACTATTATTATTCGTAGTATTGCTGGCTCATTTCCGCTCTCCACTGACTGCAGTTTCACCGACTGCTATCACAATAGGCAGCCGACAATCTCTCTGACTTCTGGCCTACTTCCAGCGCCCCAATAGTAGTAGTTTTATTGCATTTTAACAAATTTATACACGTACAATATGCGTCCAGCCACTCATGTTTTTCATTAATTTCTGCACTGAAGAGCCAAAGAAACTGCTACACCTGTCTAATATGGTGTACGGCCACGCGAACACGCAGAAGTGCCGCAACACGATGTGACACGAACTCGACAAATGTCTCCGGTGTGTCAGACCCACCATACTTGCTCCGGACACTGCGAGAGGGCTGTACAAGCAATGATCACACGCACGGCACAGCTGAAACACCAGGAACCGCGGTGTTGGCCGTCGAATGGCGCTAGCTGCGCAGCATTTGTGCACCGCCGCCGTCAGTGTCAGCCAGTTTGCCGTGGCATACGGAGCTCCATCGCAGTCTTTAACACTGGTAGCATGCCGCGACAGCGTGGACGTGTACCGTATGTGCAGTTGACGGACTTTGAGCGAGGGAGTATAGTGGGCATGCGGGAGGCCGGGTGGACGTACCGCCGAATTGCTCAACACGTGGGGCGTGAGGTCTCCACAGTACATCGATGTTGTCGCCAGTGGTCGGCGGAAGGTGCACGTGCCCGTCGACCTGGGACCGGACCGCAGCGACGCACGGATGCACGCCAAGACCGTAGGATCCTACGCAGTGCCGTAGGGGACCGCACCGCCACTTCCCAGCAAATTAGGGACACTGTTGCTCTTGGGGTATCGGCGAGGACCATTCGCAACCGTCTCCATGAAGCTGGGCTACGGTCCCGCACACCGTTAGACCGTCTTCTGCTCACGCCCCAACATCGTGCAGCCCTCCTCCAGTGGAGTCGCGACAGGCGTGAATGGAGGGACGAATGGAGACGTGTTGTCTTCAGCGATGAGAGTCGCTTCTGCCTTGGTGCCAATGATGGTCGTATGCGTGTTTGGCGCCGTGCAGGTGAGCGCCACAATCAGGACTGCATACGACCGAGGCACACAGGGCCAACACCCGGCATCATGGTGTGGGGAGTGATCTCCTACACTGGCCGTACACCTCTGGTGATCGTCGAGGGGACACTGAATAGTGCACGGTACATCCAAACCGTCATCGAACCCATCGTTCTACCATTCCTAGACTGGCAAGGGAACTTGCTGTTCCAACAGGACAATGCACGTCCGCATGTATCCCGTGCCACCCAACGTGCTCTTGAAGGTGTAAGTCAACTACCCTGGCCAGCAAGATCTCCGGATCTGTATGTCAATAAAGTATACTCCTGGAAATTGAAATAAGAACACCGTGCATTCATTGTCCCAGGAAGGGGAAACTTTATTGACACATTCCTGGGGTCAGATACATCACATGATCACACTGACAGAACCACAGGCACATAGACACAGGCAACAGAGCATGCACAATGTCGGCACTAGTACAGTGTATATCCACCTTTCGCAGTAATGCAGGCTGCTATTCTCCCATGGAGACGATGGCAGAGATGCTGGATGTAGTCCTGTGGAACGGCTTGCCATGCCATTTCCCCCTGGCGCCTCAGTTGGACCAGCGTTCGTGCTGGACGTGCAGACCGCGTGAGACGACGCTTCATCCAGTCCCAAACATGCTCAATGGGGGACAGATCCGGAGATCTTGCTGGCCAGGGTAGTTGACTGGGTTCGATGACGGTTTGGATGTACCGTGCACTATTCAGTGTCCCCTCGATGATCACCAGAGGTGTACGGCCAGTGTAGGAGATCGCTCCCCACACCATGATGCCGAGTGTTGGCCCTGTGTGCCTCGGTCGTATGCAGTCCTGATTGTGGCGCTCACCTGCACGGCGCCAAACACGCATACGACCATCATTGGCACCAAGGCAGAAGCGACTCTCATCGCTGAAGACGACACGTCTCCATTCGTCCCTCCATTCACGCCCGTCGCGACACCACTGGAGGCGGTCTGCACGATGTTGGGGCGTGAGCGGAAGACGGCCTTACGGTGTGCGGGACCGTAGCCCAGCTTCATGGAGACGGTTGGGAATGGTCCTCGCCGATACCCCAAGAGCAACAGTGTCCCTAATTTGCTGGTAAGTGGCGGTGCGGTCCCCTACGGCACTGCGTAGGATCCTACGGTTTTGGCGTGCATCCGTGCGTCGCTGCGGACCGGTCCCAGGTCGACGGGCACGTGCACCTTCCGCCGACCACTGGCGACAACATCGATGTACTGTGGAGACCTCACGCCCCACGTGTTGAGCAATTCGGCGGTACGTCCACCCGGCCTCCCGCATGCCCACTATACGCCCTCGCTCAAAGTCCGTCAACTGCACATACGGTTCACGTCCACGCTGTCGCGGCATGCTACCAGTGTTAAAGACTGCGATGGAGCTCCGTATGCCACGGCAAACTGGCTGACACTGACGGCGGCGGTGCACAAATGCTGCGCAGCTAGCGCCATTCGACGGCCAACACCGCGGTTCCTGGTGTGTCCGCTGTGCTGTGCGTGTGATCATTGCTTGTACAGCCCTCTTGCAGTGCCCGGAGCAAGTACGGTGGGTCTGACACACCGGTGTCAATGTGTTCTTTTTTCCATTTCCAGGAGTATATATATATATATATATATATATATATATATATATATATATATATATATATATATTTATTTTCATATTCTCTCGCTCACTATGGAAAAATTGAACACAACCTTTTTGTAGAAAATTTAAGCTTGGACACGTTTTCTCAAAATGCTATAGATTTCGAATTGTTCAAGAGAAAACCTGCTGAAGTTACTTTCAAATGCGTTTTTCTTGAATAACTCGGAAACGTTTACCTCCAGCTAAAACGTATAGTACAAAATTACCTGCTATAATGTTTTTACAAAAAGTTCCTGTTCATTGTTTGTATACGACTGAAAGTTTGCACGTTGTGAGTGAGATAATATGAAAATCTCACGGTTGGTTCTTGGAGGCGCTGCAGGTAGCATAAAATCCATAAGTTAAGTGCAGCTGAATAACCCTGTAGATATGAAACCGATCAATTTTTTAAGGAGAAAGAAAGACATACGATAAAAGACACAATTATAATAAGATACGCGTCATTCGGTCGTTCATAACGTAATATTGCAACCGGTTCTTGTTTCCCCAAATCACGCAAAAATTTCCATTGTGATTCAAGCAAAAGCGAACACGGTTAGCACAAAAACAATGTACTGTTGGTACACGACAATGATTATGCTAACAGAGTGGCCATGGAAAGGCAAAGTGAACGAGATGGGACTGCTAATAGTTTTCCATCCATCGTGTTTCTCAGATATGGTGCCGAATTATTTTTTTACTGTTATTAACCTAAAAATACTAGAAGGGAAGAAATTACGTTTAATGAAGTCATCTTTGCTGCAGACGGGTGTCAGGAGATCTGAAGGCTTAGCTTTTGGGGAAAGAGAGAAAATGTATTGAACACTGAACAATTTTTTTGTTTTTGCATAGAAGTGTTATTGGCAATGGTTTACAAAAAGCGTAATAGCATACCCTTATTCGACAATTCTCTAATATGGATAGAAATGTACGTGGAGCTAATGAACAACAGATCTGCAGCCTTCTACTAAACATGAGTCGGCAACCACTTGTGATAATTCTCTGTGAGCCTGCTGCATGACAGGTCAACACTTGCTACTCTTCCACGCTTGAAGACGCTAGTTATACGTTCAAAGTGATACCTTCCAACTACTGTCTTAGTTCCACTTAAGACAGAAGAGTATATCTGTCATGGGGAAATTTATTTGCACGTATCAACTATAATCAACTCATGCCCGGCTAACTGTTCACATGTCACGAATGTTGTGTCTTATGACAGCCAATTAAGGGGAACAGAGAGGCTTCCGAACTTAATAATGTGGCTTATGGTGTTAGTGCTCGGTTAAGAAAACAAACCAGTTGCTGCGCTGCAAATCGATTATTGATACTTCTGCACTCGTTCGCCCTATTTGTAATGCAACGCCCCCGTATGAATCGATTACGGTGACGAAGTTTAAGCAAGTTATTCTTTTTCCTAAAGACTCAGCTTAAGCTTCCTGCATAACCTTGTCGATATTATTTCAGTAACACACCAAAAGTCGAATTGCCATAATCGCATCTGATAGTTTGTACCTCATTCAAGCAATGAACCTAATCTATTCGTGCTGACTTACATTCTGTCTCTTTTTTGCTAAATCACTCCAGGCGAACAGCTCGATGGTTACATTAACATGCGCACGGCAGATTTATTACCTTTTCTTATCCAACTGAGCTGGTGCTAATAGCTGCCACAGAGTGCGCACCGGTAAAGGTAAGACAATATATTTGTAAGTAAAAAGAGAAAATTCTACACAACGGCTGAAATGTTATGAATGTTTGCAAAAAACACCTATTTTAAAGATCTAATTGCGGAGTTGTGAACGAGAGATATTTTACGGGTTGTTCCTGACGAATTAGTCTCGCTTTTGTCAAAAGATAAACTACAGAACTGGCATCTTTTCAGTAACTACTAACATTGCATTTATGCTGGAATGTCGATTAAAAGGTGTTGCTCTATTGTCACAGTTCATCTCTTTTTGATGGTGGTGGTGGAGTATTCATCAAATTTCTACTTACGTAATGTTGACTCCTAACTGCTGCATTTTAGTGACCGGGCTACGAGTTCATTAAAAGCAATCTGACTACCATGTGCTGTATTGTACTTGGACTGATGTAAGTTACGCAATTATTTGATTATCTGTTCCATGAATCTTTACATGTTTCCCGTGGAATTGGTGAGTAAAACATTTGAACCGCACATTGTTGTTACCCTCACCACACTCCACATCATGATGTTCCTCATTAAGCTCGGAGTGCGAACACAGCTTGTACGTTTTTTCACGCTGTTAACACTGGAAACAATAGGTCTACGATGATGTGTAGTGTGATGTTCGAATACTGCCGACGCTCTAAAATAGAGAGAACTCCCATCGATAGTCATAAGATTCCACACGTATTCTTTTTTGAGATCTCAAGCAGGCTTAATGTGCAACACCGTAGATGTAGGCGTCAACACTTGACGACAAGGGTGAACTTCGCAAGAGATATACCAGCGTGGCTTGATAAGTCTGCTGAATTTCCATGAAAGAATTAAATATTTGTGTTGTTCCTTCATGGTTGTTAAGCTTGATTATTCCAAGGATTGAATAAAGAATTTCAACAACTTACAGCGCACAGTTTATTGTTGACAGCCAATTGATCAGTGTGTCGAATGCTATTGAAAACGGAGAAAACCGAGCTTCGTGCTGTTCTCAGACATTTTCATTTGAAAGGTTGGACTGTCGCATAAATCAAAACTAGACTGGAGGAAGTTCACGCGGATTCTGAATCATCATTGAAGACCATTTACTTCTGAATTAAAGCATTTAAACGTTGTTGAAGAAAGATCAAAGACGAAGCGCTCTCCGGTCACAACAAAGGAAACTATTGAGAAAATCCATGATGTGGTAAGACTGTAGACATCTCAGCTGATCGAGAGTACAATATCCTGCACGGAGAATTGAATAGGAGAATCTTTGTGCAAGGTGGGTGCTGTGATTGCTCACTGTCGACCAAATGCGCATCCGAAACAACATTTCAGCACAATGTACGAGGACGTGTAATTGAAATCCACAAGACTTTTTGCACCGATTTGTGGCTGTTGGTGAAACCTGCACTCATTATTACACACCAGCAACAAAACGGCAGTCAAAACAATGGACAAAGGCTGGTGAAAGTGCACCGAAGAAAGCCAATACCATTTTGTCAGCTGGTAATGTGATGGCTACTTTTTTTGGGATTCCACAGGAATAGTCCTTATACACTGGTGTCCAAAACTAAAGCAACAAACCGCTATTTCCCCGTTCTGTGTCTAATTCATGATATAATCGTACAAACAGTTAATAGATGTCCGTACGATCGCATTCTGCACGGAAGATGGCACTCGGTCAACCGACTACCACACCAACGACGACGTCAGGTCACCTATCAAACAGAGTAGCGTTTGCCGTGTAGTGCCACATCCGCAGTCGCTGTGTACACAGTCACAGACGATGCAGTATGACCCAGAGGAGACGCCCATGAGGCTCTCTGCGGCTGATTGAAATAGGAAGAATGGAAACAGGACAATCGCAAACTGATGTGGCAGGATAATTTAATGTGGATCATTCTGTTGTTCCTCGTATGTGGTGACAGTTTATTCCGAAGACCGCGTATGACATTACTAGATAGAAAGAGTGGACAGTTTTTTTTTCTGTAAGGACACGACGATATCGCTTTAGTACTGCACGGCAGATGGCGTCCGAACTCCCAGCATTCAGTGGACGCATTGTATCGAGCTAAACGCTGTACAGAATGGCATTTAGTGTCGGAGACGCGCTGTATGTATACCTCTGAGGCGTCTACATAGAAGGGAACGTCTAGAGTTGAGTCGTTCACATGCCACCTGGACGGTCGAACAGTGGGGCAATCTTCTCTTCACAGATGAGTCCCGATTTGGTCTGGAGAGTGATTGTCGACGGAGTTGCATCTGTAGGGAACGTGGAACATGATTTCGGGACCCAGACATTGCGTAAAGAGAGCAGTATCGAGGAATATCGGTAATAGTGTGAGCAGGGATTAAATTGAGCACTCGAACACTTCGTTATGAAATTGTACGGCCAAATCGGCAAGGTTTCGTTGTTGTCAGATGTCGTGACGAGATCTTGGGACCTCATGTGCGGTTACTGCGAGACGGTGTGGGCCCAGACTTCGACCTCATAAGCACGGGTGGTTGACGTTTTCCTGGAAATGAAAGATGTTGCATTCATGTCGTGGCCTGCTAGCTCTCCCAATTTGAATCCCATAGAGAACATCTGGTGTGTACTTGGGAGACGGGTTACACCACGCCACCATCCGACCAATCAGTGTCTTTCTAAATTTCCCTAAGCCCCGGAAACAGTGAATCGTCTACAAACTGAGTAAATGTATATAAAGAGCTGCGTAACCTAAAAAACATTTTTTTCTACATAGTCATCCTGCTGTCTATTACTTAAAAATAAACAGTAACTGTAGCAAAATTGAAATTGTTGATGTTTGATTCAGCTTTCATTCGAAAACAGTTGATTTTTAAAGTGAAATCGAGGTTTGTTGTAGTTAAACTAAACTAAACATTTATCGCATAGCGCTAGAAAATGCAGCCTCCTCAAACATCGCTTCAGTACTTTGTCGAACTTACATAAAACATATTTCCGTCATTCGCCTTTATCAACAATAACGGAAACTCTAGCCTTTGATCATGATGAAGAACGTTCTATTGACTACCAGTTAACAACAAAACATATATATTGGTTTATGTTGTGCGTGCAAACTCTACTTATATCTAAAGTAATTGCTTTTGTTACATAAAAGCGCAAAGGCTACGCTATCACCAACCATTCTCCAAGACTTGCGAGCAGCTGTGCGGGTAGAATTGTGTTTATTGCCTCAGCATGACAGTAATGATATCACTCACAGCGTACCATATCCTTGTCAGGCCTACATTGCTACCAGAGATGGTCAAACACCACACAGAGCGCACTAACCAGCTGTGTGCAAATACGTGAAGTTGGTAAAAAAGAAGAAAATTTTTGTCTTCTATTACACATGTTGCAGTTGTTTACTTTCTGTATACTTCACATTATTTTAAGTTTACTATCACCTGTTTATACTGTTTTGTGGCAAAGTAAACGGAACCTTGCAAAAACTTCGTTTGTTGCTTTAATTTTGGACACAAGTGTAGATTATGTGAGAAAAGGAAGAACCATAACAGAACCCTATTATGCTTGACTGTTGGATCGTTTGAAACTTGCATTGACTGAAAAAAGACCAAGGATGGTACATAAAAAAGTGATCTTTCACCAGGATAATTCACCATCCCACTTATCAGTGATAAAAATGGCGAAAGTCAATGAATTTGGCTTTGAAGTGGTTCCCCATTTAACCTATTCACCAACATAGCTCCATGTGCCTTCTTCCTGTTTCCCATCTTGCAACTTTGGATTGCTACGAAGAAATTTTAGTCAAATGAGGAAATGATAGCTGCAATCAACAAGTATTTTGCAGAGCTTGACAGGACCTACATTTACGATTGGATGAAAAAGCTGAATGATTCCTGGATCAAACATACATCCCTCAAAGGAGATTATGGCGAGAAGTAAGGTGACTTGTTCACGAAACATTTTTTCTTGCTTTTTACCAGCCTTATCAAATCATTCTAGTACATCAGACTGTGGATACTGTACCGTGTGTTAGTTACACGCCATCATAACCTTAGTCCAAATTTCACAAAATGTAACCTGAGTGAAATTTTTCAATGACAGGTGCAAAGTACGTCGATATAGGAAATGAGAGTTTGTCGTCATTGGCCGGGAGGCCCCTTGCGGGGCAGGTTCGGTCGCCTTGGTGCAGGTCTTATTACGGGGATGAAATGATGACGAAGACAGCACCACACCCACTCCCTGAGTGGAGAAAATCTCCGACCAAGCAGGGAATCGAACACGGGCCTGTAGGACGGCAATCCGTGATGCTGACCACTCAGCTATCTTTTTTTCTTATGTTTTCTTTTTCATTTTGTTTGTTATGGTTCGTTGTATTTCGTCGTAGCGGACGTCACATAACATCCGTTGAAGTTCGTTGTTGATCTTTTCACTCAGTTTTTTTTTTTTTTTTTTTTTTATTACAGAGGCCAGACAGCTATCTGACCGAACTCTCTGAGCTACCGTGCCGGCAGCTATCGTGGCGGACACGACGATGCTGATATCAAGCGAATTTCGTAGAGGTAGTACACATTGGACGTTGCGGTATTACAGTTTAAAAACAAGAAATGTCTTTTTTTCACATATACGTCGCAAGGATGGGACAGACATCGGCCATGGCCTTACTGTGGCAACAATCTCAGTATTTGCCTGAAGTAATTTAGGAAAACCAAGGAAAACTTAAATCAGGATGACCAGGTGTCACCATCCCAGAGCATACAAGACAAGTCTACTAAAAAACAGTGCAACCTCGTTAGCTACATCCATAGTGTACATGGTTTATATATTCTTGCAAAGAATTTATTTCCTTATGTAAAAATTCTTGTAATGTTAATTCATTCCTTAGCTTTATTTACTGTACAGATTAGACATACACTGTCAGCAAGCATCAGAACCACGAAGATGATAAATTTGGGTACAGCTAGCCCGAGAAATTGCCCTGATTTCCTTTCATTGCAAGTGAGATGTTCAGCTCAAATGAGGACAAGACGTTAGAATTATATCTTACAGAGCTTTCGAGTAAGTTTTTCCAGAAGAAAACAGCATAGCGCCAAGATCTATTGTGAAATAGTGTTGTTTTATTATTACTTACTTCTATTACATTTTTACCAAACCTCAGCAGTTTTATTTGAACAGTGCTTCACTATATACTGTAGAATGTATCGCATGCAGATACTGTTTCATTTCCGTTTTTAATTTTTCTTTTATTAAAATTTTAATTATATTCGGCAAGTTACTGTAATTATTTCTTTGATAATAAAAACCCATTGCTGAGATTGCTATTTTTCTTTTTCTTTAACTGTAATTGCAGTTTGAATATTATTATATGGTCATCGGCAGAGAGGTCTGCACAATGGCTGTGAACGTTTTTTAATTGGAAATCAAACAGGCTGGAGCGTGAATCCAGATCACCGGCTTCCGCAGGCCGTGGGCTTATATTTGAGCCAAACAAATGCGGATTACAGGGTGACTCTAAGCGCTGATCAGTCCCCTGTTCTCTACTACTGTTTTAAATTCATCAGAGACTCTCATGCTACCTGCGAAGTAGTAACCACCATCAGATGGATATACTATCTCACAACTCCCAATTGTTACACGTAAGAGGACACCTAGGATATCAGAGTACACTTGCTTACACTGCAGTGACAAAAATCAAATTTACAATCCAAAATGTTTTAGACGGTTATTTACAGTCATCCATATTGTTATTTGTGTTTATTACTCTCATGACGTTTATCTGTAGTTTGAAAACTGTATTCAAATTTTGTTCATTTATTCCCCGAAAAAATGAGTTCGTAGTTAAGAAGTGAGTATACGTGTGCCCATGACTGAAAAACTGCGTCATCAAAACGACTGCTCGTTTCCTCGTGATCGTTCTGCAACTGAGACAGTGCTTAAATGATAGCATAGTCCACAAACTGTCTATATCATTTGTTGGCCCACTATCGGCCAGTTTCAGCATTATGCTATATTCAGGTAGTGACTGCAATGCACATACGAAAAATATAATGGGCGTTTAATTGAACAAAGTACGTTTGCCGCAGGCGAAATATATATTAAACCCAGCGCATCTAAGTAATAACGTAATTAACGTGAAGTAACTACATTTCATATTTTTATGTTCCCATTACACATTTAACGTTATCCAACTTGTTCCCTCAAGGCATAATGTACCTTCTGACCTAATAGAGGTCTATTATATAGTTTTTACGTATATTTTATTGAACACCTGTGCTGTATTCAGAGCAGTCTTGTCTGCAGGGCTGCCTGCTCGGCAGACGTAAGCATTGTAGCCACAACACACGTAGTTAGGGTGGGCGGGCAGGATCACGGATGGCACCAACGCTGTCATACACTGCCAAAGTGGCTGCCCTACTTTACAGTCACGTGCCCTGGAGCAGAGCGTGACACTATCCTTGCCCTCAGTTGGCATTTAGGGGCCACTGAGTGGCCGCTGAAAAATCTACAGTGGTGTACGTGTGTCTACTTCCTGGACGGCACCCTGCAAACCAGCGTCCGTAGAATCGACGTAGATTCTGAGACAAGTAAAATACTTTGTTAAAAACTTTGTGATTAAGCTATCATTAGTGGTCTTGTGTGCCTCACATTCATACTATTCCCATAAATTAATACTGTGTTTAATGTATGTGTAATAAATGTGGTGCATTAGTCTATTTCTCAAGTAATTGTGCAGCTACATCGATAAACAGATGAAAACTCTGACTGCACTAAAAAGCATTGTGACGATGGTCACAGCGACCTGAAAATGGCATAATGCTGATATTTTGCAACAGTGGAATAATAAATATATCAGTAGATTTGACAAATATGTTTTTATTTAAGAACTGTGGCATTTAACAGAGAGAAACTAATGAGGTAGTGCTTTCTCTGTAGCGACGTCGATATCGATGTCATTCTAAAATCTAGCAGCTCTGCCATTTTTGATAAGATTAAGTTGATAGAAATCAACCTTATAAACAGGCTGGAGCGTGATTCCACATCACCGACTTCCGCAGGCCGTGGGCTTGTATTTGAGCCAAACGAACACGGATCACAGGGTGACTCACAGCGTTGCTCAGTCACCTGTTCTCTACTACTGTTTTAAATTCATCAGAGACTCTCATGCTACCGGAGAAGTAGTAACCACCAGCAGATGGATATACTACCTCACTACTCCCAATTGTTACACAACAGAGTACATCTAGGATATCAGAGTACACTTGCTTACACTGCAGTGACAAAAATCACGAAATAGCGATAAGCACACATACAGGTCGCAGTGGTGTCGCGTACTCGAGGTATAAAAGAGCAGTGTACTTGTGGAGGTGCTATTTTTACTCATTTGATACTTGTGAAAAGGTTTACGACGTGATTATGGCGGCACGACGGCAATTAACAGATTCTTGAACGCGAAATGGTAGTTGGAGCTAGAAGCATGGGACATTCCATTTCGGGATTCGTTAGAAAACTCAATATTGCGACATCCACAGAGGCAACATTGTGCCGAGAATACCAAATTTCTGGCATTACCTCTCACCACGGATGACGCAGTGGCCGACAGCCTTCACTGAACTACGAAGAATAGAAGCCTTTTGCGTAGAGTTGCCATTGCTAACAGACAAGCAATACTGTGTGAAATAACCGCAGAAATCAATGTGGGACGTACGGCGAACGTATACGTTAGAACAGTGCAACAAAATTTGTCGTCAATGGGCTATGGCAGCAGACGACCGACGCGAGTGCCTTTGGTAACAGCACGACATCGCCTGCAGCGCCTCTCTTGCGCTCGTGAGCACACCGGGTGGACCGTAGACCACTGGAAAACAGTGGCTTCGTCAGGTGAGTCCTGATTTCAAATCGTCCATGATGAGGTCAGAGTGTGGAGCAGGCCCCGCGAATCAATGGTGTCAAGTTGTCAACAAGGCACTTCGCAAACTCGTGGTGACTCCATAAAAAAGTGGGCTGTGTTTACATGGAATGGACTAGGTCCTCTGGTGAAACTTAACCAATCTTTGATTGTAAATGTTTGTGTTCGGCTACCTGGAGTCCATTTATAGCCATTCGTGGAGTTGAAGTTCACAAGCAATGTTCGAATTTTTATCAGTGTCAATCCGCCATGTCACCGAGCCTCAATTGTTCGCGATCGGATTCAAGAACATTCTGGACAATTCCAGCGAATGATTTGGCTACCCAGTTCGCCGGACATGACTGTCAGCGGACAGAAATGGGACATAATAGAGAGGTCAGTTGGTGCACAAAATCCTGCACCTGCAACACATGCGCAGTTATGGACTACTGTACAGGTAACGTAGGTCAATATTTCTGCTGAAGACTTCCAGTGACTTGTTGAGTCCCTGCCACGTCGAGTTACTGCCCTACCCGGGGCTATAGGAGGTCCATCACCATATTAAGAAGAATTCCATGACTTTTATCCCCTCAGTGCACATCCTTTTTCATTATTATGGATGTCTGTGTCAGCAGCATGAGAACTTTGTACGTCCATCCTAGCTTTTGTCTCGTCTTAAAGGTCCCGCTGGTTTCATGATTTAGTAAATTTACTATGTGTTTACTTTGTTCCCGGGTCTCATTCTGTCATCAGTTAACCTGAGCCGGGGGACACGTGAGAGATCTCTGTGTGATCGTGTTTTAACTGCCAATTGTATTTGCTAAAGTGTAGAATGTGGACGAGCTTAAAGTTAGCTTGAATGAGCGTGGAACACCGCCCAAGCATCTCACTCAGGCCGATCAGTGTAACAGAACGATGGCCGTTAATTCGTCACGAGGATTCTGCCCGTGTCTCCCACACCTCATCTTGCAAGTTAGTACGTTAAGCTGTACGAACAGGTCGATATGAGAACTTTCACTGACAAAAAAGAAGATTAGAATAATAAAACGTAGAATTGGGCTGGCAAAAAGGGAATTTATTGATGTAATACTAAAATGACGTGGATATCAGTGAGATTTTGTTATATGTGTTTTGCTAAATCTTGTGCAGTAACTACAACTGAATGGCAGCTTAGTCTTGGAGAAGTTTTATTTACGTCGTTTTTATAAGCTGGCCTGTTTATTATATGCGTCTCCAATAGATACATTACAACAACAAGTCGGTGTATATACACTCCTGGAAATGGAAAAAAGAACACATTGACACCGGTGTGTCAGACCCACCATACTTGTTCCGGACACTGCAAGAGGGCTGTACAAGCAATGATCACACGCACGGCACAGCGGACACACCAGGAACCGCGGTGTTGGCCGTCGAATGGCGCTAGCTGCGCAGCATTTGTGCACCGCCGCCGTCAGTGTCAGCCAGTTTGCCGTGGCATACGGAGCACCATCGCAGTCTTTAACACTGGTAGCATGCCGTGACAGCGTGGACGTGCACCGTATGTGCAGTTGACGGACTTTGAGCGAGGGCGTATAGTGGGCATGCGGGAGGCCGGGTGGACGTACCGCCGAATTGCTCAACACGTGGGGCGTGAGGTCTCCACAGTACATCGATGTTGTCGCCAGTGGTCGGCGCAAGGTGCACGTGCCCGTCGACCTGGGACCGGACCGCAGCGACGCACGGAAGCACGCCAATACCGTAGGATCCTACACAGTGCCGTAGGGGACCGCACCGCCACTTCCCAGCAAATTAGGGACACTGTTGCTCCTGGGGTATCGGCGAGGACCATTCGCAACCGTCTCCATGAAGCTGGGCTACGGGCCCGCACACCGTTAGGCCGTCTTCCGCTCACGCCCCAACATCGTGCAGCCCGCCTCCAGTGGTGTCGCGACAGGCGTGAATGGAGGGACGAATGGAGACGTGTCGTCTTCAGCGATGAGAGTCGCTTCTGCCTTGGTGCCAATGATGGTCGTATGCGTGTTTGGCGCCGTGCAGGTGAGCGCCACAATCAGGAGTGCATACGACCTCGGCACACAGGGCCAACACCCGGCATCATGGTGTGGGGAGCGATCTCCTACACTGGCCGTACACCTCTGGTGATCGTCGAGGGGACACTGAATAGTGCACGGTACATCCAAACCGTCGTCGAACCCATCGTTCAACCATTCCTAGACCGGCAAGAGAACTTGCTGTTCCAACAGGACAATGCACGTCCGCATGTATCCCGTGCCACCCAACGTGCTCTAGAAGGTGTAAGTCAACTACCCTGGCCAGCAAGATCTCCGGATCTGTCCCCCATTGAGCATGTTTGGGACTGGATGAAGCGTCGTCTCACGCGGTCTGCACGTCCAGCACGAACGCTGGTCCAACTGAGGCGCCAGGTGGAAATGGCATGGCAAGCCGTTCCACAGGACTACATCCAGCATCTCTACGATCGTATCCATGGGAGAATGGCAGCCTGCATTGCTGCGAAAGGTGGATATACACTGTACTAGTGCCGACATTGTGCATGCTCTGTTGCCTGTGTCTATGTGCCTGTGGT
This sequence comes from Schistocerca gregaria, assembly GCF_023897955.1. Lineage (NCBI taxonomy): Eukaryota > Metazoa > Arthropoda > Insecta > Orthoptera > Acrididae > Schistocerca > Schistocerca gregaria. The sequence goes on from NC_064921.1 coordinate 436,014,243, forward strand.
TCTGTCAGTGTGATCATGTGATGTATCTGACCCCAGGAATGTGTCAATAAAGTTTCCCCTTCCTGGGACAATGAATTCACGGTGTTCTTATTTCAATTTCGAGGAGTGTATATATTCAGATACAGATGTACCAATACTCAAACCAATTGCAACTGACCGTTAAAAGAAAAAATGTAGCGACTCCGAAGACATACACGGAAAGACCCTAATTCTATGATTACGCGATTGCAGAACAATCAGTGGAAAGAATTACTTACATAAAATGTCAAGGAGTGTGCGGACGGAGCGATTTGACGTGGAACGACCACTTAAAATTAATCGTGGGTGAGGCACCCGCCAAACTGAGATTAATTTGGAGAATCCTCAGAGAATGTAGTCCACCAACAAAGGAGGCAGCTTACAAAACACTCATTTGAGTAGTACTCGAATACTGCTCGTTAGTCTGGGACTGCGCCCTATAGCTCTGAGAGGAAATAAAGAAGATCGAAAGTAGAGCAGTACGTTTCGTTACAGGTTCATTTAGTAAGCCATATGGTGTGATGGAGATACTTAGTAAACTCTTGTGGCAGGCTCCGGGAGAGATACGATTGTGTAGAACCCAGCTCGCGCTATTCCTCCACGAGACTCGGAGGGCCATAGACACGGGTTCCCAGGTAGATGCAGTGTTTCTTTACTTCCACAAGGCGTTTGATACAGTTCTGCACAGTCGTTTAATGAACAAAGTAAGAGCATATGGAGTATCAGACCAATTGTGTGATTGGATTGAAGAGTTCCTAGATAACAGAACACAGCATGTCATTCTCAATGGATAGAAGTGTTCCGAAGTAAGTGCGATTTAAGGTGTGCCGCAGGGGAGCGTCGTAGGACCGTTGCTATTCACAATATATTTAAATAACCTTGTTGATAACATCGGAAGTTCACTGACGCTTTTTGTGGATAATGTTGTAGTATATCGAGAGGTTGTAACAATGGACAATTGTACTGAAAAACAGTAGGGTCTGCAATGAATTGACGCATGGTGCAGGAAATGGCAACTGAATCTCAATGTAGACAATTGTAATGTGCTGCGAATACATAGAAAGATCCTCTATCATTTAGCTACAATATAGCAGGTCAGCAACTAGAAGCAGTTAATTCCATAAATTATCTGGGAGTATGCAGTAGGAGTGATTTAAAATGGAATGATCATATAAAGTTGATCGGCGGCAAAGCAGATGCCAGACTGAGATTCATTGGAAGAATCCTAAGGAAATGCAATCCGAAAACAGAGGAAGTACGCTTGTTCGTCCACTGTTTGAATACTGCTCAGCAGTGTGGGATCCGTACCAGATAGGGTTGATAGAAGAGATAGAGAAGATCCAACGGAGAGCAGCGCGCTTCGTTACAGGATCATTTAGTAATCGCGAAAGCGTTACGGAGATGATAGATAGACTCCAGTGGAACACTCTGCAGAAGAGACGCTCAGTAGCTCGGTACGGGCTTTTGTTAAAGTTTCGAGAAGATACCTTCACCGAGGATTCAAGCAGTATATTGCTCCTCCCACGTATATCTCGCGAAGAGTCTATGAGGATAAAATCAGAGAGATTAGAGCCGACACAGAGCGATACCGACAATCTCTCTTTCCACTAACAATACGAGACTGGAATAGAAGGGAGAACCGATAGCGGTACTCAAGGTACCCTCCGCCACTCGCCGTCAGGTGGCTTGCGGAGTATGGAAGTAGGTGTAGAGATGTAGAAGTTTTTTGCACCACGGTAAGTTCTACTGTCATAATTCGGAGAGTGTACGTTCTAGCAGTAAACCGTTATATTGCTTTCTCCTGCAAATATCTCGTGAAAAAGCATGAACATAAATTTAGAGAGATTCCAGTCCACACGGAGCATTACCAGCAATTGTTTCCCGCGGACCGTTGGCGACTGGAAGAGGAAAGGGTAGAAGCGACGGTGGTACACAAGATATACTCCTCCACACATGGTTTGCGGAGTAGAGATGTAGATGAAGTTGCAGATGTATCTTCCTTTGCCTAGCCTAATTTCGTGTCTTCGCGGGGTCATCATGTTAATCTGAATTTGGCAATCTTTGTGGTAGAGGTGGCCGGGTGTCATTCCAGTCGCCACCCCTTCTGCTCCCGCCACCACCCCGTCTTGCCCCCCCCCCCCCTCCCCTTCCTCATCACCCAAAGACGGACTTTTTGTGCCTCCTGTGTCACCGTCTAGTGAAACCCTACGTGAAAGTGTGCAAGTATTTTCGAAATGTTTGCGACTCGTGTGAGACGAGATGTGGGTATAAGCCCGGTATTCACGTAGTCAGATGTAGAAAACCGCCTAAAAACCACAAGCAGTCGAATTCCGGAAGCAGTTCGCTAACGTGTACGGCTATCTGGGCAGTTTCTATACATCTCATATATTTGACAAATTTACTGTCTAGCGTATGTGAGATAAGCAAACGTCAAAAGAACGCATACGGCTCCAATATCAAGCAAAGAGATCATTTTAGAATTTGTGCTTGGTTTACACAACGCTTACGTCTGTCCACATCATCATTTACAGTACTATTGAAGCTGCTGCTTCCACCCTTTGCGTTAATCATGCTTTTATCCTTAAGTATGGCTTATCACTAGGTACCTTAAAAAGTTCTAACAGTACCGGTAGCCTATTAGAGACAGACCTTGCAACGTTATTCAGATCCGCCCCTTCCAATGGTTCTTTTTTTGAGGTCATTACAAGTAGTTAGTATTGCGTACTTGTCGTAAGTGGCCGTGCTGATTGCCGTATAGATTAAGTTTTTCATAGAGCCAATATTCCCACAACTTCACGGTTAGAAATGCACGAAGTAGCGGCTTGGGTTATACGTTATTGATCATTGTGTTGCCTTGCCGTCCCCCGACGCGAAAATTGACTCACCCAAACATTCATGTATTGATCTGCAGTTTAATGTGACATTCAACACACGGTGTGAGTATACATAGTATTTACATAGATAAAGTCACTTTATTTGTAAGAAAAATTCCTAGAATAGATGAAGTTTCCAGAGGAAAAATATTGTTTCACAGTATAAATCAATGCTGCTATGTCACATCACAGCAACTACATAATGTAAACTCTCCTCACCACTTTGCTGACAATGTTTTCGCAGACGGACACATAGTAACGTTCTTGCTAAACATTTTCATCTGTATGAAGGAACCTAAGAAAGTATAAGGGCAGTCGAGTGAACACCAACATCCGCCTTAACACACAGTCCTTGCGACATGCGTTCTCCAAGTGTTGGTACGTTTCGCTATCGTCACCGCAGAGATAGAGGAACGGCATAACCACATAAAAGGTGTAACGTATTTTTTGGGTTATGACCTTGATTGTTGACGGACTGATCTAGTGTGATCATCCAGCTGTAATAGTATCGTACGGCTAGAGCCTAAAATTCGACCAGCTCCCAGACAGCTGTGTGGCAGACGTGGCCTGGCTTCCTCGCCACTCCACTACCCGAACTCCGGTGGCAACATTGAAACAACACTACTGGCCATTAAAATTGTTGCAAAACGAAATGAGGTGCTACAGACGCGAAATTTAACCAACAGGAACAAGAGCCTGCGATATGCAAATGATTAGCTTTTCAGAGCATTCACACAAGGTTGGCGCCGGTGGCGACACCTACAACGTGCTGACATGAGGAAAGTTTCCAACCGATTTCTCATACACAAACAGTAGTTGACCGGCGTTGCGTGGTGAAACGTTGTTGTGATGCCTTGGGAAAGGAGGAGAAATGCGTAGCAGCACGTTTTCGACTTTGATAAAGGTCGGATTGTAGCCTGTAGCGATTGCGATTTATCGCATCGAGACATTTCTGCTCGCGTTGTTCGAGATCCAATGACTGCTAGCAGAATGTGGAATCGTTGGGTTCAGGAAAGCGATACGGAACGCCGTGCTGGATCCCAACGACATCGTATCAGTAGCAGTCGAGATGGCAGGCATCTTATCTGCATGGCTGTAACGGATCGTGCAGCGACGTCTCGATCTCTGAGTCAACAGATGGGGAAGTTTGCAAGACAACAACCATCTGCACAAACAGTTCGACGACGTTTGCAGCAGCATGGACTATCACCTCGGAGACTATGGCTACAGTCACCCTTGACGCTGCATCACAGACAGGAGCGCCTGCGATGGTCTACTCAACGACGAAACTGGGTGCACGAATGGCAAGACGTCATTTTTTCGGATGAATCCAGGTTCTGTCAGGAAAGCGATACGGAACGCCGTGCTGGATCCCAACGTCTCGGTCACCTCTTGTTCGCACTGACGGCACTTTGAGCAGTGGACGCTACGTTTCAGACGTGTTACGACTCGTGACTCTACCCTTCATTGGATCCCTGCGAAACCCTACATTTCAGCAGGATAATGCACTACCGCATGTTGCAGGTCCTGTACGGGCCTTTCTGGATACAGAAAATGTTCGACTGCTGCCCTGGCCAGCACATTCTGCAGATCTCTGACCAACTGAAAACGTCTGGTCAATGGTGGCCGAGCAACTGGCTCGCCACAATACGCCAGTCACTACTCTTGATGAACTGTGGTATCGTGTTGAAGCTGCATGGGCAGCTGTATCTGTACACGCCATCCAAACTCTGTTTGACTCAATGCCCATGCGTGTCAAGGCCGTTATTACGGCCAGAGGTAGTTGTTGTGGGTATTGATTTCTTGGGATCTATGCACCCATATTGGGTGAAAATGTAATCACATGTCAGTTCTACTACAATATATTTGTCCAATGAATACCCGTTTATCATCTGAATTTCTTCTTGGTGTAGTAATTTCAATGGACAGTAGTGTAGTGCCTCTGCCGTGGGACCGCAATCGGACGAAGGCTACGCTTCAGTGATTTCGTTGTCAGACACTGCAAAATCCCCCGTACAGCCCAGATCTTTCAGCGTGTGACTGTCATATGTTTGGCGACGCAATTTTCAGTCGTACGATGTAATTCATGAGTGGGTGCTCTTGTGAGTTCGGCAGTGATCTACCGCGTGCTGCGAAATAGGGACTGATTATCTCACTCCCAGTGGGACAATTGTCTCAGTGCGTGTAATGATTACTTCTTAATGGAACTTTTAATGGTTCCGTTGTGACTGATGTTCGGTTTTCATTTGGCTTCCCTTCATTATAACTCTTCATTTTTAGAACATCGTTTACAAAATTCTTGTTTGACCAAAATGGATCACAGGATAGAGAGAGAGAGTGAGAGAAAGAGAGAGGGAATGAGATAATTCAAGGAAGATTTGTGCGAATGGAAAGTCAAAAATATTGCCAACAGAATCCAGCTGCAGAGGCTGCGAGATACCGGATGCGTGTTTCAAGGAGCCTTACTGTCAGCAATTAGTGAGGCTACATTCCGATGCGAATTAAAACACATACTGCCTCCTCAAACATGTACAGAGTTGACGAAACGGAAGTGACCAGGAAGATATTTCTTGCACTTTAAGACGAGCATCTATACTTTTTTCCGTCAGTGTAATATAAACAAAAGGAAATGGCACAATTTCAGAGACTTTACTGGCCTCATACAAGTATGATTTTACGTATAGAGACTGAATAGGGGCTTGGAAATTTATACGGAGTTCAGGAATCTAACCCGGGTCTCCTGCTTACTAACCAGATGCTTAAGCCACTAAGCCACCCGGATTCGATTCCCGGTCGTGGTACAAATATCCAGTTGCTGCTTCAGTCTACGTACATAAAATCATATCTGCATGAGACCAGATATATCTCTGAAATTGTGTCACATAACTTGCATAAGTAACTGCACCTAGGTTTCGGGATGGAGTCGCCATTTGCGTTCGATGCTGAGGTGCTATTCCAGATCATGGAGAGCCTCGGAAAATCTATTCGCGTGTTAGGGACATTATAAAGTAGAGTGGGGTGGCAGTGAGAATTTGAATCAAAGTGGGAGGCGTGCCAGGCTAATCCGTGCAGACGAGTGAACCACTGTGCCAAGGTTGCTTATCGGCAAACGCACCTGCCGGGAATCATTCGCCGCTTCACATAAAACAAACTAAAGGAAAAAATAATATGCGTTTCTTGGGTATTATGTTTAGGTATGCCGACAGGAGAAAAATTCTCTGATTACTTTCGCTGAGGGCAGAATCAAAATATGTTAAAATTTAAGATGTTATCAGAGTACCTTTCGAGTAGCATGTGACATCACGCTATTGTACTTATCAGATCACTCAGTGTTTCGTTAACAGCTTTGTTCCGCTCACAAGCGTAGTCATGTAGGTTCAAGTTTTTTATTATTTTTTGCTTCAGCTGGCTGGGAACCTAACTACCTACATAATGGTCAGGAACAAATTGGATGAAAGTGCTTTTTTATTGGACGTCTACAGTTCCACAGATTTCTTCCGAGCGTAATGGTGCCGTCCTTTGAATCCCGTAGTCACTACACCAAGGAGAGGGGACTTCAAAAAGTGAGTCCAAGTACTGAGGCAGTCAAAGTGATTGCTACTGAATGCTTCTCTACACTTTGAAGAAACACAAATAATGACACTGTTTTTCAGAATATTCGCCGTCTCTGTATACAACGGTCGAACGTTCTATCAATCGTTCAATGCCTTGACGATACAAATTCGTTCCTTGACCACGGAGACATTTGAGAACCCCTGTGTGAACGTCCTCATAGCTGGAAAATCTTTTCCCCCCGTATGTTCTTCCACCTTTCCTAAAAGATGGAAGTTGCATGGTGCAAGATCTGGGCTTTCTGGTGAGCATCACCCAAGTCTGTGCTATTTTAGTTATATTTTTGGCGATATTTCACTGCAGCTGGACACGCCAGATTTTCGCCGTGAATCTGTGTGCTGGTGAGCATCACCCAAGTCTGTGCTATTTTAGTTATATTTTTGGCGATATTTCACTGCAGCTGGACACGCCAGATTTTCGCCGTGAATCTGTGTGCAATGTAGACGTTTTGCCCTCAGGAATCGTGCTGACGCGTACTTCAACTTTAGAGTACGTTTCCCGTTCCCGTGTCATTTCAATCGCATATTGTGTAGCACCTCTTACTCCTACCACAGCAGAACTATTCCCAAGAATCTCGGAACACGTGCTCTCTTCTGACAATGCGCCACTCTTGCTGCACACTGCGAAATGATAGGTGTAAGCTAAAGTACTTTCTGAACTCCCTAAACACATCACCGGAAACGTACAGTACGAGTTATTTAACTCACGTGGCGTTATATATTGATAGATCGACTTGAAAGGAAGAACTAATGTCAGAAAAATATGCCGTTAACGTTTCGTTGGTAAAAATTTCGCTTGGCCTATCTGACATCGGTGACGATAGACGACAAAGTCGTACGGGCGTTGATAACGGCATAATTCAGCGCCCCACAAACGAAACATCATCATCATCATCATTAACTTGCTAATACGCATAAGCAGTTAACAGACCGCTGCGGCTAACTACGTCCTGTAAGGTGTTTCACATTTAGTATCCATCTACTGCCAACACCACCCCACATCAAACACTTTTCACAAATAATTCTAGAATAAGATGATAATTACTGCCCATATGTTGTTGACGCAAACCAGAAGTTGTGTGTTTACGGTTATCAGTTGGTAAGGCTGCATTAAATTCTTTTGTTTAAACCAGAGACTAAATATTTGTGAAAAACTTCGTTAACAGAAATCATAAAATCCAGTCGGTAAAATTTTAAATGTGCATTCTGACAGTTCCGTTCTTAAATATTCCGTCCGCCATACCATGAGGTGCTAGTTGTATGAGTAAATTCTAATCGCTTTGCTTCTTTACACAATATAGTAAGTATTCACAAAAGGAAGTCTTTTAGCTTAGGCCTGAAATACTCACTGCTAAAACTTACATGTATCATTATCGTTGGCATGTTGTTGGAATTGTTGCATGTATAACAGTAAGAACATTTCTATACCACGGTTAAAGACGTGGTACATATCGAAAATTCTTTTACTGTCTTGTTTCAGAGAGTGAATGGAAAAGTTCCTTGTGAATTGTTCTATTACATAAACTAGAAACCTTATTGAAGAAGAATATGTATTGGAGTGGTAATGTGAGAAATCCCAGTCGGTTGAATAGCAGCTTACTGGAATTTTTTAGATCTTTTTGTAAATGCCTTAACCTTATTGAAGAAGAATATGTATTGGAGTGGTAATGTGAGAAATCCCAGTCGCTTCAATAGCAGCTTACTGGATTTTTTTAGGTCTTTTTGTAAATGCCTTATCCGAAAATTACCTTGAACAATTAATCGGAGAATCACTAGTGAAGTTAACATCGCAGATCTCCTGGTCACTAACGGGCCCAGACATTTTGTCTCAGGTAATGTAGAACAGAGAATCACTTAAGACAAGGCCGTTACGGCAACGATGTATACCGCTGTAAATACTAAACTGAAGAAAAGTAGGAAGTGCGACAAAAACCAGAGCTCAGATTACCTGAGAGGTCAACATCAAACACTCTTCTGTGAGTCTGAAAATGTTGAGCATAAATGGGCAAAACTACAAGAGAGCTGTGCAGTGTGTCGAGCAACGTTCTGGAGGATGGAAAGGAGGGAAAGACTCGCAGTGGCGATACAAAACTGCTCAGAAAGCAAAGAGAGCTTCGTTGCAGATTTAAAAGCGTCACAGACAAAAAATGCGAAGCCAAACTTAGCAACAGGAGAGCCGTGCGCGGTGCGTTCATCGAATTCGAAGGTGAAATTATATCTACAAATCTAGCAGAAAATCCTACAAAGTTTTGGTCTAATGTTAAATCAGTGATCGGATCAAATTCATATGTCCAGACACTCTATGACCATGTGACTTCGAAAAGGTGGATGACACACAGAATGCCGGAATACTAAACGTATTTTTTCAAAACTGTTCCACAAAGGAAGTTAACACCATAGAACTTCCTTTAAATCGTCGTACGAATGGCAAAATGGCTGATACCGAAATAAGCGACCGCGCGATAAAAAGCAACTGAAACCGCTCAACAGAGGAAAGGACACTGGACTACCAATACGGCTCTACATGGAGTATGAGAAAGAACTTGTTTCTCTTCTAGCACTAGTGTACCGTAAGTCGCCAGAGGAGCTAAGCGTTCCTAATGATTGGCAAAAATGCGCAGGTCATTTCCGTTTTCAAGATGGGTCGTCGAACAAACGTATTTTGTAGAATTTTGTAAAATATTTTATGCAAGCGGGATATGACATTTCTGGAGACCTAAAATCTCATATGTAGGAACCAACATGGCTTCTGCAGATAACGATTGTGTGAAACCCAGCTTCCTCAGTTCGCTACGAGACCCAGAAAGCAGTAGGTACAGGTGCCCAGGTCCATGCCGTCTTCCATGTCTTCCAAGAGACGTTCGATAAGTTTCTGAACTGTCACCAACTGAATAAAATACGTGCGCACGGAATATCAGACCAGCTTCACGACTGGGCTGAAGAGTTCCTAGTAAACAGTGCACAACATGTCATTCTTAACCGAGAGAAATCTTCAGGCGTGAAAGTAACTGCGGATGTACCCCAGTGGAGAGTTATAGGGCTATTGGTTTTCGGAATATACGTAGATAACGTCAGAAGCTTCATAAGCCACTTCGCAGATGAAGCTGTTGTATCTGAAGAAGTCGCAACACTACAAACTGCAAAGAAATTCTGTAAGATTTTCAGAGGGTCGACGCTCGCTGTTGACCACCAAAGTACACAAACGTAACGCATTGCGCATAAAGAGACAGAAAGACTCATTATTGTATGGCTGCACGATAACAGAACAATCACTATAAGCAGTCTCATCTATTAAATATCGGCGTCTATTCGTAATGACCGATTTGAAGTAGAACGGCGACATCAAAATGATTGAAGGTAAGACTGATGCCAGACGGAGTCATCGGAAGTCTGGGATCCGTAAGAGGTAAGATTACTGCCTCCACCTTCGTTAATTGGGTTTGGATGGGAATATTTTAATAGATCAAATGCAGAAATAAACCTTAGAATGTGATCTTTAATTACCAATATTCACTTTTCCACACAATCACCAGCCAATTGGATACATTTCTTCAACGATGAACAAGTCTTCTGAAGGCGTCACGGAAGAAGTCGACACTTTGTTTCCGCAACCACGGTCTCACCGTTCTCTCAACGTCTTTATCCGAAGCATAATGATGTCCCCACTGATTGTCTTTCATTATCGGGAACAGATGGAAGTCAGACGGCGCTAAATCTGGACTGAATGGAGGATGCCGTATGGAGGTGAGAGTCAGTCTTTGAAATTCTGTTGTGGTGGCACGTGAAATGTGTGATTTGGCATTGTCATGCCGCAGGAAAACATTTCCATTTAGGACCCAACGACGCACGGTACTCACATCAACACAATCACCCTAAACTGCTTTCGTTCTCTGATGAATCTTCTTTGGGGTGACACCTTCTGCTGTCAAAAATTCAATGACTGCACGTTGCTTAAATCGCGCCTACCGACCGTCTGCGCAGGATTCCATACATTACAGTGTAACAACACAACCGTTGAATGCTGAGGCTTCCCGTTAACTGGAGCTGTAGAGGCGAGGCTACGGAATAAGCCAGTACCTGCCGCGTATGAATGCTGCCAACTGTTACGAAAGTGGAGGCATTAATTTTCAGTCAACCCTCGTAGATAAGATTCAAAGAAAAGCGTTTCGTTACATATTCGTTCTGTAAGTGCGAAAACGCCACACAAATGCTTACATTACTCCTGTGGCAGACGCTGCAAGAGACGCGTTCTGCTTCATGTTGTGGTCTACTGTATAAATTTCCGAAAGCATATGTCCCTAGAAAAATTAACCAATAAACTACGCTCCTCTACGTGTATCACACGAAAAGGCCATGACGATAAAATTAGGGGGATTCCCAAACAGATTAAAATCTCATCATTTTGATGGAGTACATCTTGTTTCCTGTTTTTGATTTATTTTGCCTATTTCAGTTTTTCGTTAACTCAGAAAAATTCCATTATATGCAGTGACTTTGCGTTTATCACACAATCGGGTGATTTGGTTCTATTAAACAAGATTTGTATTCCCCTGAACTTTTGATTTGGTACTACAAATGCTAGTCGGACAAAAGAATAAACTATTAACAATATTATCACGAAGTCAAGCCACGAGTTTGACAACTAATTATGTATCGAGGTTTAAACTTCTTCGTAATTCGAACTCTAATACGCAGTGTATTATTTCGTTCGTCTTGACAGGTTTCACGTAATTTTCTCATTACTTAGTACTATCTTCAGCTACATCAACAGTCTGCAATCCAACGTTAGGATGCTAAAGGAGGTAATTTAGTTTTCAATCTGCGTTAATGAGTTTGAAGCTTTATAAGCGAGATTTGCATCTACGTTGTTCTGTGCTGCAGAAGAGCTTAAATCAATACTCATCGCGGGCGCGCTCCACACCGTTATTACGGTCTCCGTCGGAAAATTATGTATCCGAAGAGAAGCTGCGAGCACATTGGTACCGAAAATTTGTTGTGTAACGGCCACAGGCGGAGAAGAAAATTATGTATCCGAAGAGAAGCCGCGAGCACATTGGTACAGAAAATTTGTTGCGTAACGGCCACAGGCGGAGAAGAAAATTATGTATCCGAAGAGAAGCCGCGAGCACATTGGTACCGAAAATTTGTTGTGTAACGGCCACAGGCGGAGAAGAAAATTATGTATCCGAAGAGAAGCCGCGAGCACATTGGTACAGAAAATTTGTTGCGTAACGGCCACAGGCGGAGAAGAAAATTATGTATCCGAAGAGAAGCCGCGAGCACATTGGTACCGAAAATTTGTTGTGTAACGGCCACAGGCGGAGAAGAAAATTATGTATCCGAAGAGAAGCCGCGAGCACATTGGTACCGAAAATTTGTTGTGTAACGGCCACAGGCGGAGAAGAAAATTTTTCGAGTGATAGGAGGCGACTCAGATAAGAGCTCTAAGTTAAAATTTTGTACATATTTGTTATCTGGACCAGTTGTCTGATGTAGCAGCCTATCCAGAAAATTATATCTTCGATATGAAAGCTGTGTTAATCGTAATTTAACTACTCATTCACACCAAAGATGACTAAAAGCATTGATTTATTTCAAGGCATTTTTTCCTCTATACATTTATATTATGATGCAAATATTCGGCTTTTTCATTGCCTATTTCTCTGTTGCTGTCCTAAGAAAGTGTATTTCTTGTTCTTTGCTTTTATCATGTGTCTAAATTTATTAATCATTTGCTTTCGACAGTAGCACACCCTGTTGATACTGTTATGAAAATTTCACTTCATCCTGGTATTGAAAGTCACTCGCTTTATCACATATGCATTTGTAAGTATTAATAACTGTCACGAAAATAATACGACGATAACGTTGCCCCTAATGGTCGAACATTGAGTGGAGATCTGAAGTTAGTTGGCATAGCCATCGCACTCTGCTTGGAAGAAGAGTTTACGGATTGTTCTGCCCTCATAGATTTTCTTCCCTCTTAGAGGATTTGGAGGTCGTTGCCCGGACACGAATTTTCTATGGCATTGCGGTGCAGCTCCCAAAATAAACTTAAAGTTTCGTCTTGGACGAGTAAAAGATTTCAAGACTAAATTTCAAGCTTATTAACACAGTTCCCAATAACAAAGGGCGTTGAGCAGAACTTTCTCAGTGATGAGGGGGTAGGTTCGAGTCTCGTTAGTTGCAACTTTTTCCCCTTTTATGTAAATTCCATGAATGTAAATATTAATCGCCAAAATACTGAGTCATAACTTTTTAAATAAAAATTTTATTTTTGTTCTACAGTTCAATTTCTGGCAAGGAAAAAGGTATTTTAAGTAGGTTGTACCACTGCCAGACATTCGCTTCCCCGTTCCATTCGCAAACGGAAGGAGGGAAGAACGACTATCAACACCCTTCCGTAAGAGCCCTGTTTTCTCGTATTTCATCCTCGCACTTCTTAGGCGAAATGAACGTTGGTGACAGTATATTCATTTTGCAGGGCACCTCAAATTTCGATTCTCTAAACTTTGACAATAATGTTTCGTTTCAAAGAATGTCAGCTTCCCTCCAGGGATTTCAACCATAGTTTACGAAGCATCTCTGAAATACTCGCCTGTTCATCGAGCCTACCGGTAGCAAATCTAGCAGCCGGTTCCTCAGTTGCTTCGATGTTTTCCTTTAGTTCAACCTGATGAGCTTCCCAAACGCTGGAGCAGCACTCCAGAGTGGGTCTCACTAGTGTTCTAAACGCCATTTTCTTTTACAGATGAGTTACACTTTCCTAGAATTCTCCCAATAAACCGAAGTTGACCATTCGCCGCCTTTCCTGTAACCGACTTCACGTGCACGTGAACAGGTTCGTTTTTCCTACTCATCTACATCAACTTACATTTTTGTAGATTTTAGAGCAAGTTGCCATTCATCATACGGCATAGCAGTTCTGTTAAGTCATCGTGTATCCTTATACAGTCACTCAGTGAATACACCTTCCGTACACCACAGTGTCATCAGTAAAAAGTCGTACGTTGCTGCTCTTTCTGAAACTTCCTGGCAGACCGAGAATCAAACTTTTTTTGTAACTAAAATATTTATTTAAAATAAAATATAACAAGAAATAAATCATCTCCACTGTTGTGAGTTAAAAAATGTTAACTAATTATTGTTATTGTTATTATGGTATTTTTTTTCTGAGTTTTGAAGTAGGCAGTACTCATTGCCCATGTGCTCGTTTTCCTTTCAGTCTTTTCGTTGTTATGCATATTTATGTGTTTCTCTTGTGTTCGTTATTTAGCTTAATACTTCATTTCCACTGTCATTGCTGTTCAGTTTTGTCCAAATTTTGTTGTGGCATTCGTGACACGACTCACATTTCTCAGATATAGTAGTTTTAGTTTCACTTGCAATGTTGCATACTAAAATGAGATTATGTTATTCATATGCTTATTACACAGGTGGTGTTTATAGCTATTTGAATTACATATTTGCAGTTAAGGTATGAGAACATGGTAGAACAAAACGAAGGAAAGCGTCATTGGTAAATCCGAGGGACTATACTCGTGCCACAGGGCACTTTGGCCTGTTTACCTTCTTCCGTTTGGAAGGGAACGTGCGGTCATGTGTGGCGGAAGTAGTTTGCATACACAAGTTACTAGATCTAACTAATTTTAGATGGACTTTTAAAACATAGTTCACATACTGTTTACACGAGGAACTGTTTGTGTATATATTCTTGGTTTAGCAGTCGAGATCTGCCAGTTAAAGGAGGAAGGGAAAGAAAAAAACTGAGTGAAACGGTTTATTAAACACATATTATCATTAGAATATAAGTCGTAGTGCTGGAGCAGAAATTTTTAAGAAGAAGAACACCTTAAGCTGTACCTGTTTTTTGTGGTGTTTGGGAAGTGGTAGCACTGAACACTAAAAGCTAGGAGTAAACACAGACAAAACACTTTCTTTTTACTTGCTGCATCGCTTGAACACGTTAGGACTCGGGACATTTGCCTTTCGCGGGCAAGTGCTCTACCAACTGAGCCACCCAAGCACGGCTTACGCCCCGCCCTCACAGCTTCAATTCTGCCAGCACCTCGTCTCCTACTTTCCAAACCTCATAGAAGCTCCTCTGAAAAGTTTCATATCAGCGCACACTCCACTGCAGAGTGAAAATCTCATCCTCGAAACATCCCTCAGGCTGTGGCTAAGCCATGTCACCGCTATATCCTTTTTTCGAGTCGTGGTAGTTCTGCATGGTTCGCAGAAGAGTTTATGTGAAGTTTGAAAGGTAGGAGACGAGGTACTGGCAGAATTTAAGCTGTGAGGACGGGTCGTGAGTCGTGCTTGGGTAGCTCAGTTGATAGAGCACTTTCCCATGAATGGAAAAATCTTCGAGTTCGAGTTTCGGCCCGGCACACAGTTTTAATCTGTCAGGAAGTTTCATATCAGCGCACACTCCGATGCAGAGTGAAAATCTCATTCTGCTGCTCTTTCTGTTCGCCTGGTGGTTTATGTACGTGTAGAACAAGAACGATCCTACCGCAGTTCTCTGGGACACTCTGCCGATATTCTTGGCTCTGATGAATACTAGCTGTCGAGGACAACTTACTGGGCCCTGTTACTTAAAAAGTCTTCGCTCACATATCTCAGAACCTAATCCTTATGCTCGGACCTACGTCAGTGCTCTGCAGTGGGACACCGTACCAAACGCTTTCCGGTAATCTAAGAATGTGGAATCTGCCTGTTGCCCTTCATCCAAGGTTCACAGGACTTCGTGCGGGAAAAGGAGAAGCTCAGATGGTTTCTGAATCCGTGATGAGTAGTCGAAAGAAGTTTTTCTGCCTCAGGGAAGTTTATTGTATTCGGACTTTGGGTATGCTCAAGTATTCTACACTGAATCGGACATACGAAAAAATCCGCATCCAACATCATCACAGGATCGTCTGAGCATCTTCTTTTGACCTGCCGCGCGGGGTAGCTGCTCGGTTCAAGGCGTCTTGTCACGGTTCGCGCGGCTCCCCCCCGTCGGAGGTTCGAGTCCTCCCTCGGACAGGGTGTGTGTGTCGTCCTTAGTGTAAGTTAGATTAAGTAGTGTCAAGCGTAGGGATTGATGACCTCAGCAGTTTGGTCACAAAGGTTCTTACCACATATTTCCAATTTTTGGGTTTGACCTGGCCCCATTACAGAGGCCCACAGTGGATGTTGATGACAACGACACAGATCGCCAGCTGCGCTTCCGCCCCGACTGCGAGGTTAGCAGCCTTCATCAGTTCGGTCACCTGCGAAACCGAGGGCCTGGTTATTTCCCGAAGGGTCACATCTCCCGCCCATCCTTATGTCTCCCAATAATGAGTAGCCTCTCCTCTTTGAAAGTCCACATCTTGCAGAAAGGTCCGAAGCCGTACGCGGGCAGCTCTACAGCTGTGAAGTATCTACGCATGCCACCCGCCTTCAGATCTGTGCCTGCGCCACTGTCCGTCGTTCGTCTAGGATGAAGCGAAATTTCCCACATCAAGAGCATCGGAAGCCGCAGGGGTATTGTCGTTCGCAGACAACGCCAATGGGTCAAATCGACACCTCAGACGCCCCATCGGCTCCGTAGGTCTGGGCAAGGCTCATCGAATGTGGACCGTAGCCGACGAAACTTCTAGCAGTTTGCGGACTGTTCCTCATTCCCAGGACACACACAGTCCCTCGATACATTTCGCTATTAAATAGCTCTAATAAAGTACGCCAATGAATTAAGAGGACCTGAAGTTGTGCGGTCTGGTCTTCTAAAAAAGTGATACATTAACTATGGCTGCAAATGGTTGAACTACTGTGTACAAGTGAGATCATACGACACTAATGCTGTTAAAATACAGAAACAATTAGAAAAACTAATAATCAGTACTGAACACACAAATAAACAGCTGCTGATCAGTTATACCCAAAATCATATAACAGAACTACTAAACCAGACTATATATAAAAATTAAGTGCTGTTAGTGCATCTGGCCGCTACCCACTGGTCAGTGTCAAGAGCACTGTTGAGTATAAAGCCGACACTGGGAGATTATCCGATACCAAACAGACAGTAGCGTCATGACAACAAAAATGGTTCAAATGGCTCTAAGCACGACGGGACTTAACATCTGAGGTCATCAGTTCCCTAGACTTGGAACTACTTAAACCTAACTAACCTAAGGACATCACACACATCCATGCCCGAGGCAGGATTCGAACCTGCGACCGTAGCAGTCGCGCGGTTCCGGACTGCGCGTCTAGAACCGCTAGACCACCGCGGCCGGCCATGACAACATTCGTGACTTGATGAGACGGACAACTCACGTTAGACAGGGTACCCACGAATGCTGTAGTTCAGAACAGCTGCGTCTTCAGCTATGTCTCGGAGTCATGTAGGTGTTAGCTCCGTGTAGCTCATTGGCTTGGTTTCACATCTAGAAACTTAGTATCCCTGAGAGTAAATTGTGGCGCATTTAATTTACTGTCGGCTTGAATCCAGAACGGTATGATTGTTTTCCAATGCCTTTACTTAGCAATTGCTTAGCTTGTACATTAAATCTCTTATCGTACTGTAACCTCCCCCTTGCTAATCGGCCAACCCTGCTTGCGATATAAAATATGACCGTAGATCGCATGTATGCCAAATGGATTTTTACTAATTGGATAAGGCTATCTTTCCCAAAGAAATAATACCGATAAGTAGAAGGAAAGTGCACAACAGACCCTACTGATAGAAAAGTCTACTAAACATAAAAAGTAATTAAACCGAACAGGGTTACAATTTGGAAAAATGAAAGTTTTTTTTTGCACTCACTCACGAAAAACACTGGACAGAATGAATGGAAAGGAAATAATCAGCGGTCGCCAGCCCACTAGGGTAATTTACATCCAAAATCCTGTACAAGATGTTTGGAAAGAAAAACATGTGTTATTAAACACTGATGTGGCAACTGAAGGTTATCAGGTTTTTTGACATTAATTTTAAGCGAGTATGTAATGATAAAGAAAACTGAGAAGTCACTCTTACGTTGTTTGTCACTAAATTTTGAAAAAAACAATCGTGGAATGATTTGAAAATATGCAATTAAACTGTATGTTAGTATTGAACTTCGTTACGTGAACAGTGACTTCCAGTGACCTCAATTTAACTTCATCAAATAAATTTATAAAAAGCAAGCACTTTTACTTTGCAGTTACTTACTTTGCAAATTTGATTTCGAATTATTGGCTGAACAACTGAGATTTTTTTTATGACTTGAACAGAAATAAATAATAGCATGTGTACCAAACCAAACAGCCCTGCGCTCCAAGCTATAAGTAAAATAAATAAAACTTCTGCACTCTTAATTTATGCATTTCTTTAGAATGGTTTTTTTTCCATTGATTGATTCTCCAACTTGAAAAATGAAATTTCTAAGCCTCTATTGCACAACAGTTAATTGAAAGTAGACTGAGGCTATAATTCTTAAAAGTGAAATTATTCATTAACAAATTGGCCGCAACTATTCAGTTTGTTTCTTATGATACTCAGTCAGCATATAAGGAAAAAAAGGTATAAGAGCCCTGTTTGGCAACAATGTCTGAGGACAATGAGGACATAATCGCCCTGAGTTTAACTGATTGTTATTTAAATAAATTTGATCAATCAAATCACATTCATTCATGCTGCTGGGTTAGCCGTTAATTCTTTCTACCAATGAACAGTCTTACTTCAGTGCTGTGCATACGACGAAACTCGGAGCCGACGATGAATCTGTGTTGCTGGAACTGCTGCTGTTGTTGAAGACGGTAGCATCTTGTGGAGCATGGCTAATTACAGGAATGGGCAATCGTAATTAATACAGCCTCTTCCGCCCTTCCACTGTTCTTACTCCTGCTACTAGACATCTGGCCGGTGCGCGTACACGATGCCGCCGAAATGGTTCTCCCTACCTCGAGAGTGTTAAGGTGTGCCCCGACCGGGACTCGAACCCGGGATCACCTGCTTACGTGACAGACGCTCTACCCATCTTCCTTTTTTAAATTTTGTTTGATATTGTTCGTTGAGATTGGTCTGGGCGGACAGCACAAGACATCTGTTCAAGTTAATCGTTGACTCTTAGACTCAGTTTTTTTATTACACAGAGCACGCAGCCTTCTGACCGAACACGCTGAGCTACGGTGCCGGCGGTCTGAGCCACCGAGGGCTCGGAGGATAGTGCACCTGCAGGGACTTATCCCTTGCACGCTCCCCGTGAGACCCACATTCCCAACTTAATGTCCACACACTACATTCGTAGTGCGCCTAAGAGATGTTTGCCCATCATACTCATTACTTGTAGCAGATTAATCTACCAAGTCCCGTAAGAAAATAGTTCAAATGGCTCTGAGCATTATGGGACTTAACTTATGTGGTCATCAGTCCACTAGAACTAGGAACTACTTAAACCTGACTAACCGAAAGACATCACACACATCCATGCCCGAGGCAGGATTCGAACCTGCGACCGTAGCGGTCGCGCGGTTCCAGACTGTAGCGCCAATAACCGCTCGGCCACTCTGGCCGGCTGTCCCGTAAGAGTTTTGGGCATAGCGTGTGCGTTCCCACAAAAAAGTCAATGCCCGGGAAGCCATATTTTAAATATATCAAGGTTGTATCTGTTCCCGAAAGAACAGTTACCGTTGATGAGCATGCAGCATTCGTTAGAATGAAATGATAATTAAATGGACACCCTAGATGCAAACAGCGTTGATATAATTCATTGGGGACATGTTGAAAATGTGTGCCCCGACCGCGACCCGAAGCCGGGATTTCCTGCATACAATGAAATGTCAACAGACGTCTACCTAACATACAGTGAAGCAATGTCCTTACTTATTAAAAGAAAGCATTTAAATTACAAATATTTACATACAATTCAGCAAACATAAATTATTATCGGTAGCAAGTGTTAAGCATCCTGCATTTTCGGTGTTACAGTACTAAGAAGGCGTGCTGAAAAATAATGCATCTGAATTTCTTAGTGAAAAGTCTTACAGCTTTTTAAATAAAGCAGACGTTATTAACGTTCTACATCTTTACCCTTCATGTCTAAATACGTATTTCCTAATACAGTCACCCTGCTACCAACACGTTTCTCCTAACGAGAGACCAGTTTGTTGATATCGTCACTATAGAATGCTTGACGTTGTTGACGGATCCACAACCTCTCCTCTGCTAGCACCTCTTCATCACTATCACACTATCACAGTGAAGTCTTCGAAGGTGTTCTGTAAGTTTGCAAACAGATGAGAAACAGTTGGCGTCAAGTCGCGACCGAATGGAGGATGATGGATGACAATCGAACCCAAGGCGTCGGATTGTTGCAGATGTTTCAGCGCTCGTGTGTGGTCTGGCTTTATCATGCTGAAGGAGAGAGTGCGCCGTGCGCGGACCAACGTTTTCTGCGGTTAGAAACTCAGTTACATCACACTAGTTCTCATGTACCGGCATACTTACGCTACAGAGCGCCATGTTACACGCTACAATTCGGAACCCTCCTGCGACAGATGGCTGCAAGTACATAGGCAGGAGGAATAAGAGTTTAGAATGTTAGCAACATTAGTTTTATTTGAAAAGATTTCAGAGTTTTTACATAAACAATTCGGAGGCATTACTTTTCAGTTCACCCTCGTACTAACTCTAACTGTACACTTCAAGTTCACATATAAATTTTCAATCTGTGACAAATTAATAGGTCGCTGGTATACGAAAATCATTTTGGCAGATATCGTGAGAGGTTCAAATGGTTCAAATGGCTATGAGCACTATGGGACTTAACATCTGAGGTCATCAGTCTCCTAGAACTTAGAACTACTTAAACCTAACTAACCTAAATACATCACACACATCCATGCCCGAGGCAGGATCGGAGCCTGCGACCGTAGGATGAAGATGGTATATGTTCTTTCAGACATGTGCGAAAGAACAGATACCACCTTCATATATATAGTTACGGTTCACCGGCCATTTGACCATCTTCTTCTGTGCGGATGCCCAAACAGTGCCCCAACTCTTACGGGAATCGGCAGAAAGCCGCTAGCAACGAGTATAATGGGCAGGGGTACTATGAAAACAGTGCGGGACAATAACTTGTGAATGTGGGTCCCACGGGAGGAGTGCCAGAGATACGAATCCATGCAGTCGCACTATCCTCAGTGTCTTCGGTGGCTCAGATGGATAGAGCGTCTGCCATGTAAGCGGGAGATCCCGGGTGCTAGTCCCGGTGGGGCACACATTTTCAACTGTCCCCGTTGACTTACATCAACGCCTGTATGCAGCTAGGGGTATTCATTTCATTAAAATTTGTGCCTGGCGAGAACTCGAACGCGGATTTTCCGCTGTATGCAAACAGTTGCCATAACCGCTTCAAGCATGGCTGGGGCACCGCCCCCACCCTTCGGTATATCCCCGTATGCTTACGTCTTGAACTGTCACAATTGCTGCGATTCCCGCACACGCGGAGACTTAACGCTTGTCGTCGCGGCCTTGTCTTGCATGCATGCATGTCTGAAGGACATTGCAAAGCACTTCGTAAAAATACAGGCACGGCAAGACAAGGCCGCGACAATAATCATAAGTCTCACTCTATGCGGGAATCACAGCAGCTGTGCGAGTATAATTCGCACACAGAGTGCCGTGACCGGAAGAAGCACAGATGACAGGGCACACGTGGAGAGAGCGGAAGTGGTGGGGGTTACGGGCAGCCGCGGTAGACAAAATGACAAACGTTGGAGAGGAAGCGCCGTTCTAAACTGAAGCCTATACTCACACTTTTTGTAAATATTCAGTGGGGCCCCGCCAAATCCATTCAGTGGCACCCCTTCAAATCCATATTTGTGTTGTGACCATTCAGAAAGATCTACTGTCACCTCTGCTTTGATTATTATCTAGAAACAAATCCGCCGAAAATGCAGCGATTTACTTTCACCTGGCTTCTTAACCATTTGTAACTTCCAGGAAAGCATCATGAGTGGCGAATTTTGAGTAAAACCTACACATTCTTTAGTCAAAACATAGTGGAGTTGAGCCGGCTGCTGTGGCCGAGCGGTTCTAGGTGATTCAGTCCGGAACCGCGCTGCTGCTGCGGTCGCAGGTTCGAATCCTGCCTCGGGCATGGATGTGTGTGATGTCCTTAGGCTAGTTACGTTTATGTAGTTCTAAGTCTAGGGGACTGATGACCTCAGATGTTAAGTCCCGTAGTGCTTAGAGCCATTTGAACCACTTTAGAAGAGCGGAATTCAGAAAGTCTCACCTCGATGATAAAATCTTCTCGGGTTGACAACCGAGTCAATGTGTTGCCTGAAGATGGCAAGTAAAGAACTTGCTGAAACGTTGCTGGAGAAGAACACATTGACTCGGCTGTCAACCAGAGAAGATTTTATCATGGAGATTCGCCGAGAAAGCCTGCATTCTCATACAAAGTCTCACCTCACCAATATGTTGTGCAGACACAACTGAAAGAGAACTCTGAAACAATGGTTTATTAAGTGAGGAACTGAGGAAAAGTTAGGTCAGTACCTAATGCAAAAGCATATTCTCGGTACAAAAAAGTGTAATGTCTTCACTTACGTTGTTCCAAAACTCATGGAATTTCTCGTTTCACCAGCTGTCGATGGCCCTTAAAAATTACACTCTGTCGTCAAAAAAGTCTGTAATTAGTGGAATAACATGGTAGATAATGAAATTTTGCATAATGATATGGCAAAATATTCGCCTTTTGGCGTGCTATCATTTGCCAAAATCTCATTTCGACACCTCAAACCGTTTATGAAATATGAACAATGTTGTGGTTGTTTCACTCTGGCTTTATCGCTGGCGCAGAGCGATCGCAAATGCGTGCCTTACACCAGATAAATTTTCTTGAGATTGGTGACAGATAGAGGCCTCTAACCAAGTCTAAAGAAAAATTCAATATGTTAGCTGAATTTTATATGCACCAACATATTCTGTAATATGCACCAAATGCAAAATCATAGCGGCCTCTAATTTTCATTTCAAACTTTTCCTAATTTCGCCTGTTGTTATATTTCCACATATATATCACAATAACTACGGCCATTAACGAAATGATGGGCACATCATGAACATTACATACAAAGTTATAAGTAAAATAAAAATGAAAATTTTCACTGAATAGTTTCTGTAAAATCGTTTGAGAAACATTGCAGGACGTGCGCCCCGATTCTGCCATCGTTCACTGGCCGGAAGTTGGAAAACACTAGTCGGCCACCCCTTCAAAGAAAAGTGGTCACTGCACGTTGGCAATTGTATCTTGCGGAGGCTATACAGAACATAGAGATACGGTGACTTATAGAAGTCTGAGCTGACCCCAGAGACGTGCTCGGATGGCCAAGGTAGTTATGACAACCGATCGCGTATGGCGGGAAATCCGGCTTCAACTCCCGGTCCGTTACAAATACTCATTGTCACAGACACAACGTGCAGCTGGAGTCTGATCATATTCGCAACTGCGAATACCTTTCTTGTATCTCATACGGCTGTCGATCGCAGCAGTGCCTGTTTCTTCAGACATGCATACACATGTGAAGGCAGAGTAGATTGCAATATAGCCCTGGACGTAGGATGAAGTGTGTGGCGTAAAATGGCAAGCGAGGAGAAGCGCTTCTCTCGGTATGCCAACTGTGGGTCTAATTCACGACAAATGAGAATGACAAGTTAACTCATAAATATTCGACAGTTTCGATGTCCCGATGAGCGCATATGTAAAGGTGAAGCAAACTGTGCTCCAGTTACTGCGTAAAATCGCAAACGTCTCTTCCATGTCGTCCGCCCCGCTAGCTGAGTGGTCCGCGAGGCGGTCTGTCACGCCAAGGCGGCCAGGTCCGATTCCCGGCTGGGAAGGCGATTTTCTCCGCTCAGGCACTGAGTGTTGTCCTCATTATCATTTCATCATCATCCCTGGAAGGCAACGGGAAGCCACCAGTGGAATTACTTCCCTACACGCTCATGCGGTGGACCTCTCTAACGAGGGTTCCCCCATGACAAGACCTGCCGTAAGGCACAACACAAAGTTTCTTCCATGTCTTACAGAGAGAGGGCGAATGGTGCTATCGACTTTGATAAGTCCGTCTGAAAGAGACGTTAGGTTAGGCAAGCCTTGTGATATTTCAAAGCGGAGGACTGTGTTTGAAATTATGGGGTTTTCCGGTCTCCAGGTTTCAAAAACTCGTTTTTTTTAATAGTCTAAATCCTTATAGTCTTAGGAATATCTTTAGGGTTTTGTAGGGAAACTATTCTTTATACCAGAATTCACGTTTTAATGTAAGTGAGCAAATACCCACTCTAGCCACTCTCGGCGCTTGGGCCGTTTGCGAGTCAAAGCTTTTGTAATATTCTAAGTCGAAGAAAATAACGATCTCAGATATATGCTTTCGATTAAAGTGAGATGAGAAAAGCCGTTACCTCAGGAGTTCAACGCATGAGAATAGGCAGCACGATTATTGTTCTGAAAGTTGGTATTAAGGGAAACAAGCTGAGATGGCCGACACACTGGAAACTTTTGACTGTAGCCTACCATCGAGTAATGAAGTTCTTACTGACGTGTACAAAAATCTGACTGACTTCATTTTGATGGAGAGATGCCTTGAAGTCTATACGCAGAACAACATGAAGCAAAGAATTCATTAATTTGGATACGTGCATCAAAGAACACGTTTTCGAGTGTAAAGCACATCAAGAATGCTAACTCTGGCGAGCGTAATTTTTAACGACGGATTAAAGTTGTCCTGCATGACATGGAAGTCATGGGAGCCGCTGTCGGCAGGATGGCTTTCTCATTCGCCACGATAATGGACGAGGAACGCCTCATGCGTTCGGACCGGCGCCTGTTTCAGAGGAGCGTCGAGATTAAAATTGCCGCGTTTTAAAAAATGAGATCTTCGAAGAAGAGGAAAAGTTACTTACTACATGGCCCAGGAATAGGAGATCAACGGCAAGGTAAAAAATTTTTAAGTTATATACATAGAAATCGACCTCAAAGCTTCAAATGCGTATCTGTCCAGACAATGGTTTTTAAATTGGTTGGCATGATCGGGAAAAAAGAAAGAAAAAACAAGAAAAGTACTAGTCCGTAAAATTAGTTTCCCGTTTTGGACATAACAAAGTAGACACTTGTAAATTTAGCGTGAATCTCGAAAAAAAGGAAAGGAAAAAAATATACATTTTTCATCACGTCTGTTGTTTATTTACATTTAAAGGCAACAAAATAAGTCGATTTTCAGTGTCTACGTTTTTAAGTGACCGCCATCCTGGAATACACTTGAGGAAATTTGATTTTCGAAGTTAACGCGTTAGAGAATTTAATTGTGATAATTTACGTATGTAGGTCTGATTGCAGAACAGTACTTCACCTTCAGTCGTGCGAAATGTTTAGCCGCGCTTGTCCGCGCAGAGGTATTTTGGCCACCAGTTTTTGCTGCTTAGGCTTAACAGTTTACCACCAAAAAATTATTTACGTAGTATTTAAGATGAATATTTCTGTTTGTAATATAAAGATTTCTATAAAAATATCATCCTTTCGCCTAGACAGTTTTCTGCTATCGGTGACTTACCGAATGGCTTGCTTTGGCTTTCTGTAGCTCACCCTGAGGCGGACACGGAGAAGATCGGCCGCAGCTGTGGCTCTCGCCTCATCAACACGAGGGGCTGTCGAGGCGAGGGCCGGCTACACAAATGCGACGTCCTCTCGCTGCAATCGATTTCCCGCCTTTGTGCCCTCCGTATCGGTAACCCACTTCTCTGTAATAGGAGCCCAGGTCGAGCACAAGGTCGCGAGAAGCGGGTGGTGGCACTATGTGGGACACGGACAACTTTGGCCGCGGTGAGGGGCGTATGCTATATACACTACTGGTCATTAAAATTGCTACACCAAGAAGAAACGCAGATGATAAACGGGTACATTTGATTACATTTTCACGCAATTTGGGTGCATAGATCCTGAGAAATCAGTACCCAGAACAACCACCTCTGACCTAATAACGGTCTTGATACGACTGGGCATTGAGTCAAACAGAGCTTGGATGGCGTGTACAGGTACAGCTGCCCATGCAGCTTCAATACGATGCCACAGTTCAGCAAGAGTAGTGACTGGCGTATTGTGACGAGCCAGTTGCTCGGCCACCATTGACCAGATTTTTCAATTGCTATGAGATCTGGAGAATGTGCTGGACAGAGCAGCAGTCGAACATTTTCTGTATCCAGAAAGGCCCGTACAGGACCTCCAACATGCGGACGTGCATTATCTTGCTGAAATGTAGTGTTTCGCAGGGATCGAATTAAGGGTAGAGCCACGGTTCGTAACACATCTGAAATGTAACGTCCACTATTCAAAGTGCCGCATGTAACCAATGGGTCCCCATACAATCACGCCGAGCGATACTGTACGTTCACTGCGGTGTTGCCAAAGACGGATGCGACCATCATGATGCTGTAAACAGAATGTGGATTCAAAAAATTGCTCTGAGCACTATGGGACTCAACTGCTGTGGTCATCAGTCCCCTAGAACTTAGAAGTACTTAAACCTAACTAACCTAACGACATCAGACACATCCATGCTCGAGGCAGGATTCGAACCTGCGACCCTAGCAGTCGCACGGTTCCGGATTGCGCGCCTAGAACCGAGAGACCACCGCGGCCGGCAGAACGTGGTTTCCTCCGAAAAAATAACGTTTTGGCATTCGTGTACCCACGTCGTCGTTGAGTACACCATCGTAGGTGTGATGCAGCGTTAAAGGTAACACCAGCCATGGTCTCCGACCTGGTAGTCCATTCTGGTTCAAACGTCGTCGAACTGTTCGTGCAGATGGTCGTTGTCTTGCAAACGTACCCAAGGATCGAGACGTGGCTGCACGATCCGTCACAGTCATTCGGATAAAATGCCTGTCATCTCAACTGCTAGTGATACGAGGCCGTTGGGATCCAGCACGGTGTTCCGTATTACCCTCCTGAAACCACCGATTCTACATTCTGCTAACAGTCATTGGATCTCGACCAACGCGAGCAGCCATGTCGCGATGCGGTAAACCGCAATCGCGATAGGCTACAATCCGACCTTTATCACATTTGGAAACGTGCTGGTGTGCATTTCCCCTCCTTACACGAGTCATCAGAACAACGTTTCACCAGGCAACGCCGGTCAACTACCATTTCTGTATGAGAAATCGGTTAGAAACTTTCCTCATGTCAGCACGTTGTAGGTGTCGCCACCGGCGCCAACCTTGTGTGAATGCTCTGAAAAGCTAATCATTTGCATATCACCGTATCTTCTTCCTGTCGGTTAAATTCCGTGTCTGTGGCAGGTCATCTTCATGGTGTAGCAATTTTAATGACCAGTAGTGTAGTTTAACTGTTAAAAACGTTCCGAATGATGTGACTGAAATTTATGTAGACTTCAGCACATCGGTGATGTGGTGTAAACTAAACTTTCGTACTATGAGCATTTTTTTTTCCTTCTGTACGATGGATAACCGTAATGTTTTAAGTAGCACCTCGGTAAAACAAGCCGTGTCTGTAATATTTCTCTGTGGTGGAAGTCTTACTATACACATTCATCCTTCAATGTGGTGCATCTCTCCCAACGATGGGTGGATTGGAAGGACCGCTCTTTGCACCAACGTGTCAAGAAGTGAGCAAGCGACGCTGTTGATGGCCCGGTGGCGCCACGGTGCTATTCGGGAGGAGTTGGCTGTGTGCCGGTACTGGATTCCACACTCTCCATTCTCTCATAATTGCACTCGAACATAATTCTACACCATATACGTATCAATTACACACATGTACATTTCACAAATACATGTAAGAGGCGCCTCTCACACATCTGCAAGGAAGCGCACATACCCTTTCTGACAGGTGGCCGAACCCACCCCGTAGGATTTCGCTGCCAAGAAACCATTTGGCATTTACATTTTTACTAGGCCGAGATCTTTGTAAAGAAGTCTGCAGTTTGGCTGTTCAGGAAACTTTCCAGCTCGAAAATCACGTTGTCGTGTTTCTGGAAAAGTCTGTCAAACAACCGTTTCGTCGTCCGGGAAAAGAAAAAGAAATCTCTAGGTGCCACGACATGAATTACACGAAGGGGGACGGGTAGTAAATACACCTTTGCATAGATCCCAGCGACACTTAACATACTCCCATAATTAGTCATCAGTTTTTGGTAGTATGCTCTTGTGACGATTTGCCACTTACGAGCATAGTGTATCAGCATCAGGCTGTGGCTGAGCCAAGAAGATTCAGTATCATCTAGCCTGAATATGATAGGTCTTTGTTTCTTCCGGCGCAGGTGAGTCCACATGTTCCCACTGCTTGTTTTGTTCTGTTGTCCCGGCGTCACATAACTTACCTGTGCTGGTTAGGAGACCAAAGAAGTCACCTGAATTGGTCTGAACACATGCTGCAAGGTTCGGTTCTGCGCAGGGAGACGGTTGCCACTTCATTCTTCGTCATTCGGACTACACTGGACCCGTCTGCCTCCCCTAATCATCGAATTTTATTTTGACGCCTTGTACCGTACACTTCCACAAACACAGCAAGTGTTGCTACAGCGTTGTTTTCTACAAGTGCAAAAAACTAATTACTACGCAAAGCCACATTTTCTAGCGTCATGCTTCTTCATGAAGCGAGGGATTTCAATGTAAATCAGGACTGCAAGCACGTACCTGTAAACAGATAATAAGTTAACTACGTAACTCTATTTTTTTCGAGTTGACGACAAAGACTTTAATACTAGCCATTGTAAATGGCGATTTTTTAGACAGGAAACCTAAACGTCTGTGACGTACGGTTGTGCTGCCTGAATACCGTCAGTCATTAACTACCAGCCTTGACATGACCCGATCGCTCCCTGCACCATAACGCCAGGAGTAACTCCATTGTGCCTCTAGAAAACATTGGAACGATCGGACCTCTGCCCAAGACGGCATTATACTCTCCGACGGTGGTCCTGTGGGGCAGTGCAGAATCGCGATTCATTACTGAACACAATCGGTGCCATTCTTCAACAGTCCGTGCTTCCTAAAGTGCGCGTCATTTATGACGGCGGCCGAGTTTAGCTTCGTCCTGCGCATCTGACGTCACAAAACACAGCCAGCCAATGAACAGAGAACGACGTTGCCAGAGCTCGACTGCAGTGCTGAACACGGACGAGTGTCTTCAGTTTTAGAAACTTTCAGTCATCAATAAAGTAATTGAACGAAAGCCGTGTCTTGATAGCACACTTTCTTTTATAGAAAGTTTGGAAAAAGCATTCTTTATACCAATTGTTTCATATTCTATTAATGATTTAACCAAACAAGCAATAAGCCTCGTAATTAAGGCGATAGCAAGAAAAGGTATTTGTATCATTCTCACTAACCGCTTTTTCGCAATAAAGAACAGCGGTAATTGTTTATTTCCTGTTGTATTTCGACGAAACGTGAGAAATTCATAGTCATACCAACAGCGTTTGTCGGTATTTTGCGTGATATTTTAATGTCCTCTGGGAGATGCATTAATCTACGAGCTGCGATAGCGTAATGGTTAAAGAGTATAACTGCTAAAAAATGTTCTGAGTTCAAACCTTGACTGGTGCTTAATATTATCTTTATTTAAAGACAATATCAAAGTGTATTACTTGATGAATTTTACTCGTTTGAATGTAATTTTTTGAAATTTATAGTGGCAACTAAAACCGACCACACGGCAAGTATACGCTATGGACTTTTACCTCTGCAAACTTTGGAAAATTTCGTGCAATGGTTTACTACATCTAATGCTGCACATTAACTGTGTTGAACTTCGAAACAAAATTAAGTAATTTATGGGGGGAGGGGGGGGAAGGTATCAGTCAAGAAGATGTGTAAAAATAAAATTTTGGGGCCAAATAGTTTTTGTGAAATCGAATGATAAAATGTGTCAAAGCAGTCGGAACACCATGTGTCTGCACAGGCAAGCAGTGCAATGACGACAAAATCGCGCACATTTCGGAATGCGGGGAGCACGTCTCTGTAGCAGCGAAAGGGTTAACGCGGCCGTGGTGGCGTTACTTCCCCCCTAAACGTAAGTTTGCGAACTACACTCCTGGAAATTGAAATAAGAACACCGTGAATTCATTGTCCCAGGAAGGGGAAACTTTATTGACACATTCCTGGGGTCAATACATCACATGATCACACTGACAGAACCACAGGCACATAGACACAGGCAACAGAGCATGCACAATGTCGGCACTAGTACAGTGTATATCCACCTTTCGCAGCAATGCAGGCTGCTATTCTCCCATGGAGACGATCGTAGAGATGCTGGATGTAGTCCTGTGGAACGGCTTGCCATGCCATTTCCACCTGGCGCCTCAGTTGGACCAGCGTTCGTGCTGGACGTGCAGACCACGTGAGACGACGCTTCATCCAGTCCCAAACATGCTCAATAGGGGACAGATCCGGAGATCTTACTGGCCAGGGTAGTTGACTTACACCTTCTAGAGCACGTTGGGTGGCACGGAATACATGCGGACGTGCATTGTCCTGTTGGAACAGCAAGTTCCCTTGCCGGTCTAGGAATGGTAGAACGATGGGTTCGATGACGGTTTGGATGTACCGTGCACTATTCAGTGTCCCCTCGACGATCACCAGAGGTGTACGGCCAGTGTAGGAGATCGCTCCCCACACCATGATGCCGGGTGTTGGCCCTGTGTGCCTCGATCGTATGCAGTCCTGATTGTGGCGCTCACCTGCACGGCGCCAAACACGCATATGACCATCATTCGCACCAAGGCAGAAGCGACTCTCATCGCTGAAGACGACACGTCTCCATTCGTCCCTCCATTCACGAATGTCGCAACACCACTGAGGCGGGCTGCTCGATGTTGGGGCGTGAGCGGAAGACGGCCTAACGGTGTGCGGGACCGTAGCCCAGCTTCATGGAGACGGTTGCGAATGGTTCTCGCCGATACCCCAGGAGCAACAGTGTCCCTAATTTGCTGGGAAGTGGCGGTGCGGTCCCCTACGGCACTGTGTAGGATCCTACGGTCTTGGCATGCATCCGTGCATCGCTGCGGTCCGGTCCCAGGTCGACGGGCATGTGCACCTTCCGCCGACCACTGGCGACAACATCGATGTACTGTGGAGACCTCACGCCCCACGTGTTGAGCAATTCGGCAGTACGTCCACCTGGCCTCCCGCATGCCCACTATACGCCCTTTCTCAAAGTCCGTCAACTGCACATACGGTCCACGTCCACGCTGTCGCGGCATGCTACCAGTGTTAAAGACAGCGATGGAGCTCCGTATGCCACGGCAAATTGGCTGACACTGACGGCGGCGGTGCACAAATGCTGCGCAGCTAGCCCCATTCGACGGCCAACACCGCGGTTCCTGGTGTGTCCGCTGTGCCGTGCGTGTGATATTTGCTTGCACAGCCCTCTCGCAGTGTCCGGAGCAAGTATGGTGGGTCTGACACACCGTTGTCAATGTGTTCTTTTTTCCATTTCCAGGAGTGTATATACTATGGCGCTGCTTCTCTTGGCGCGTACAACTGGCAACGCAGCAATCTCCCGCGTCTGGGCGGGCATGCGCGAACCGCCAAGATAAAAGAACTGAACTGTCACGATACACTACACATGCAGCCGTTTGTGTTGCGGTATTAACGAAAGCCTTCGCATAACACGGTAATTCGCTAGTATGGCTGCTGCTATCCCCCTCCAATGGTGCGAGATGTTACCAGATGTTACAGGAAGTCTGTTAGTTGTTTCCGGATGCCAGTAAGATTGTGAAGGGGTTGTGATGTTCTTGGTGGACAACACAGCGGTCTGCTCCTGTGGCAGTCAGACGTGATCGACTGGAGCCTTGAGGACGAGTACCCCTGCCCTCACGATCCCATTCAGCCCAACACTAAGTTACTGTGACATTCGAATGCCCCACAAATCTCCATATCGCACGATTCGATCAGCCGGTGAAATGGAGACCCTTAATGAGGCACCTTTCAAGCTCTGCCGTGTGTTGACAACGCCATCTCACACGAATAAACGGCACCACCGTGTCCTTCACAGCAATCACTCAGCACCTGATGCTGTTGAGGCACCTTATACAGCGTGATTCTTATTAACGTTTAAAAACTCCTAAAGTGACGTAGGTGACGCTGAGTCAATTTAATATAAGACACATGGACTGCTGAAAATGTTGGGGAATACCGCGAAAACGGATGAGAAATGTTGAACATGTGACGTCACCAGATGACGTACCTAGTCGCACGTGCGACTGTTGGGCTAGGGTGTGAAGGGAGGACTGAGCGATGCAACATTTGCATTTGAGCAAACGGTGCAAATTTCGAACTCCTTTTGTAAATGTGATATGTTGTAAACGAAGAATTTACAAAATTATTGACCTCGCTGTAATAAGATAAAATCTGATGTTATTTTGTTTTTCTTCCCTTTTGTCCCTTATTTTTTTGTTCATAAACAGTATTCCATAAAGGAAATTTAGGTCAT
Organism: Schistocerca gregaria; assembly: GCF_023897955.1. Lineage (NCBI taxonomy): Eukaryota > Metazoa > Arthropoda > Insecta > Orthoptera > Acrididae > Schistocerca > Schistocerca gregaria. The sequence goes on from NC_064921.1 coordinate 436,046,223, forward strand.
TTACTGATAACGACGCAGTTCGGAAGTTTATACTCATTACTTGTGAAGCAGCACTGTAGCGTTTTGTTGTACTGTAATTCGCAATATGACAGCGGAGACCGCGAGACAGGTAAATAAAATAAAAAGACTTACCTCAATGTAAACACAAAATTGTCTAACGTAATGAATAGATCTAGTGCCCGCCAGACGCATATCTCGGACCCCGAGCCCTACTCGCTAAAGTCGCACTCGTAGGCATGGAGCCACGCCGACGTGGATACTTGACTTGGGTTGGGACAATCAGGTGCGTCAGACCGATAAGCTCTGCCGCTGTACGTGAGGCGAGGTACGTCATCTGATGACGTCGCATTTCCCAACAATTTGCGATTCCATGTATCTTATATTACATTAATTGTCTCAGATTTCTAAACGTTAATAAGAATCACGCTGTATACCCCAGCTAGTCTGGTAACAGTTCTAGAAACGAGTAATACTAATACACTCTGATAACCGTACTACCTGTTACAGAGAATTGTAAATGTGATGATTTATATACACGGAGATGATGTGTACGTGTACAAGGGTACCTTGACAACAGACCACTTGTCCTGGATACTTCACAATTTTTGTCAGGCAGTATATGCTACTAAATGGCATCATCTGGTCATCCATATTCTGTGACAAGTTGCCTATCTAACGGTTTCCAGGGGCAACAAAAATTTGATATTCTGTATTTCATCTAATTATTGGCCAAATTTAAAAATTTAAGATGCTGTCGTAATCTACCCTTTAACGGATTTAACCTTACGTAGAAGTTTAACACAGTAAGTCAAGTACTAAAGTTATAGTTGGGTTGCTTGGGGGAGGAGACCAGACAGCGTGGTCATCGGTCTCATCGGATTAGGCAAGGACGGGGAAGGAAGTCGGCCGTGCCCTTTCAAAGGAACCATCCCGGTATTTGCCTGGAGCGATTTGGGGAAATCACGGAAAACCTAAATCAGGATGGACGGACGCGGGATTGAACCGTCGTCCTCCCGAATACTAAAGTTATAAATTTTGTTCATGTATTGAGGCAATGCAACTAATAGCGTGCAAATTACCCAGCATACACTCAACCAGCATTTGAAAACTAGAGCACCTAGCAACTTCCAACACACTTACACTTAATTTAATACATTTTCGAATCATTTTCTCACTGATACCTTCCGTAAAATAACGGAAAGAAACATGTTAACACTTACTACATATTCACTGTTCATACAGTAAACCTCCAGCATTAGGCATGACGTTTTGATGTACTTATTACTTCTTTACTATTAATTCTATTTGCAACTCATTTTACAGGCAGTATTCATGTACACCACTCACTATACTTCCAAATTTATATCTCCGTACGACACAAAGTTCAAGAGATATGATTTCAAATATATTGAGATACGTGAGCAACTAGCTTCTCTTAAGACGGAACGAAAATTACGCAAACTATACTGATGCAGGGTTTCGTAATAATGAGAACACTTTGCGACTAACGATAAAATTCAAAACATAATATCAAACTTCTTTCTTTAAATCTTGTCTGGTGTTTAGGCAGATATTTTTGTAATTTCTCTTTACAACGCGTAATTGAAAGAACTCCTGCATCACGTGTATCATACGACGCCAAGCGTCAACGGAAAACGTCAGTTTCTTTTCCAATACAAACAAAATGATTTTTAAAGTGTAATTTAGGCCGTCAGTTGATAGAGCGGTCCCAAATTACTCTAATGCGACACTCGTTTTGCCGATATATACACACACATCAAAAAAAAGTTTTGTATCACCCCGGTTCTCAGAACTCCTGAAGATAGACGTTGACTGTGGATATTGTATCACAGGCGCAATCCCTTTGTCTGTTCAGAGACGTAACTAAACCCGCCCAAAGATGTAAACAACCATGTATGAGCAGCGCCAATAAGACGGAAGGATCAATGCCGCCGTTCGATCGCGTCCGCATTGTTACTTTGTGCCAGGAAGGGCTCCCAACAAGGGAAGTGTCCAGGCATCTCGGAGTGAATCAAAGCGATGTTGTTAGGGCGTGTAGGAGACACAAAGAGACAGGAACAGTCAATGACATTCCTCCTCAGGCCGCCCGTGGGCTACTACTGCAGTAGATGACCGCTACCTACTGTTCCGCTGTCGGAGGAACACTGACAGCAACACCATCATGTTGAATAATGCTGTATGTGCAGCCACAGGACGTCGTGTTATGACTCAAACTGTGCACAATAGGCTGCATGATGCGCAACTTCACCCCCGACGTCCATGGCGGGGTCAATCTTTGCAACCACGACACCGTCCAGCGTGGTACAGATGGGCCCAACAGTGTGTCAAATGGACCACTCAGGACTGGCATCACATTCTCTTTACCGATGAGTACCTTCAACCAGACAATCTCCAGAGACCTGTTTGGAGGCAACCTGGTCAGGCTGAATGCCTTAGACACACTGTCCACTTTAGACTCGCTGTCCAGCGACTGCAGCAAGGTGGAGGTTTCCTGCTGCTTTGGGGTTGCATTATGTGGGGCCGACATGTGCCGCTGGTGGTCATGGAAGGCGCAGTTGCAGCTGTGCGATACGTGAATGCCATCCTCCGACCGATAGTGCAACCATATCGGCAGCAAATTGGTGAGGCATACGTCTTCATGGACGACAATTCGCGCCCCCATCGCGCACGTCTTGTTAATGACTTCCTTGAGGATAACGACATTCCTCGACTAGAGTGGCCAGAGTTTTCTCCAGACATGAAACCTATCAAGCATGGTTCAAATGGTTCAAATGGCTCTGAGCACTTTGCAACTCAACTTCTGAGGTCATCAGTCGCCTAGAACTTAGAACTCATTAAACCTAACTAACCTAAGGACATCACACACATCCATGCCCGAGGCAGGATTCGAACCTGCAACCGTAGCGGTCGCTCAGCTCCAGACTGTAGCGCCTAGAACCGCACGGCCACTGCGGATGGCTATCAAGTATGCCTGGGATAGATAGAAAAGGGCTGTTTATGGACTGAGAGATCTACGTCGGTTCCCGGGTATCGATTCCCGGCGGGGTCAGGGATTTTCTCTGCCTCGTGATGACTGGGTGTTGTGTGCTGTCCTTAGGTTAGTTAGGTTTAAGTAGTTCTAAGTTTTAGGCGACTGATGACCATAGATGTTAAGTCCCATAGTGCTCAGAGCCATTTGAAACTTCGTATCCGCATCCAGGGACGCTTGTTGGCTGAGGATCACACGGCGGCCAGGCCGTACCGTTGGGTCTTCATGGCCTGTTAGGACAGAGTTCAGTGCTTTTAAATATCTGCCAAAACACCAGAGACAATGCGCCTGATGTCCTACCATAGTAGATATAGCCTGTGTATGGTTTTCTTTCTCGATAGAAGAAAGTGAAAGAATGTTAGGTACAAAAAGGTTTTACCAGTTTGGGTTCTGACTTTTTCATCAGCGTACGAGTGAACAATCCAAAGCTAATAAAATTAACACAATCGGAGTGTTGCCTCTTTAGTCGTAAAGTATTTAACAAAGTAATTTATTTGTAAAGTAATCAGACGTTTGAAGCAGTTTTATACAGGAGAGCACAATCGAGGAGGGGGGTGGGGTGGTTACTAATCTTTTTCTAATGTTCCCGACGTAGTGTAAGCGGAATGTTCGCACAATTTTGCTCGAACACATACTTTTAAATTATCCCAACTGCTCTCAGGCGAACAACGTTGCCTTTTTTCGCAAGATTCTGACCTAAGGTACCGGAGCATGTCTGTTACAGTTCCGAATAGGCTGTACCGAAATGGCGAGCTCAGTCTCAAATGCTGAGAACATTGGCTCTCCCATTGTGTTTCTCTGCAGCCGTTTATGCAGCACCTCTCTGGCTCCACTCTGCACACCCCAAATTATGTCTACGTGTCAGTTAATGAGGGGTGTGCATAGTGTCTGGCTGCCTAAAACCAATGCCAGTTCATCAAACTTACTTCGTTGTTGGCGTTGCTCCACCCACGGTCAAAAAACAATCTGCAGCTCAGTCCCAAAGGAGGAAACAGTACGCTGATCATAGGCACCCATTATACGGCTACCACATACAGGATTGACGACTGATGTCCCCGCAAAGTTTTATACGAATGGCCAACCCTTTAGGTGTGCTGAAATACGTGAGAAAATTTATGACACAGCTCTATTAATCAGACGTTACTATAGCCTAAAGAACAAATGGCTGCTGGGAATCATCTCCCATTTCCGACAGGGAGGGTGCATAGCCGCTTGAGAACCGGCGTCACACGGTGCAACACCCACCGGAGAAAATGTGGATGGAGCGACTCCTGTGTGATGCAATACAAGATCACCATCAACTAATGATATGCCCCAAAATACGCAAAACCTGCCCTTTGGCAGCCCTTCTCATAGCAGATAACAAAGCCATCCACGTTTCTGACTATCGGCCAGTGAACGATAGTGCACGGTACTCGGTGTACGGAACCAAAATCTTCCAAAAAGCAGAGCACGAAAATGCGCTTTTTCAGGGGATCGTATCTCGGGGTCTATTGGTTGGTTGGTTGGTTTTTGAGGAAGGAGACCAGACAGCGTGGTCATCGGTCTCATCGGATTAGGGAAGGATGGGGAAGGAAGTCGGCTGTGCCCTTTTGCCTAGAGTGATTTAGGAAAATCACGGAAAACCTAAATCAGGATGGCCGGACGCGGGATTGAACCGTCGTCCTTCCGGGGGTCTATTGATCACACAGATAAGGGCCAATTGTTTTGGATAGCCCTTGGTCTAGCGGCCACTTGCATCCCTATCGCTAGAACGGGCATAGTGTAACTGTCCTACAGTACAAAACCATTTCTCACTCCCTCCAGTCCAGGTGTTGTGTACATAGTTCCGCATAGTCAGTGCGTGCACAACTTTCCCACTAGAGCGCGCCCCGCGAAGCACAACAGCGCTGCCTTAGAGACGGACCAAATTCTGCTTCCGCCGATCTGCGTATTAATATGTAACGCAGCCAATGAGACTGCTGCTAACGTAGAACCTTTTCTCCTCGTGGATCACACTTACGCAGTGATACCTGAACGAGTGTACAGACCTCCGATTAGTCAGTCTGCATTAGTCTATACGAGTCTGCATTTATCTGCACCTGTCTGTACCAGTCTGCATTTGTCTGTACCAGTCTATGGTCAAGTTTCAGTCTGCGCCTAATAAGATTACCATATTCCTGTACATAGCCATGAAGATAAATGAGTAGACACTTTGTCAAGTATCAGAGATATGTGAGAATAAGATTAACGTACCAAGACCAAAGGAACTTCAGATTATCAACTGTAAACAGAATCCAGAAACAAGTTACGTAATGAATATGCTTTTCATTATTTTAATAAATGTGTGTGAAAATTAATCAAGTTGTGTTTAAAGTTGGTCACCGTCAATCTGCTACTCTAAGCGTGCAAGTGGCATTTCTATCGTCTGACCTAACGGCAGAAGATAAAAACGCCACGATAAGACCACGAGACATACTGCTGACACTCGCCTACTTCGTTAGAGCGACAAGTCAAATAATCTGATGCTGTGTGCACCGAAGGTCTTACAGTACGCACACCACACCAGGCAAGCTGAACAAGTCGGTTGGCTCTTCTGCAATAGGTGTTGCTTACGGTGGACCTCAGTCACAATTTGTTCGGGGGCGCTTCCTGAGAAAACCCCGAGAGAAACCATGATTTTTGGGTACGAAATGTAGCGGTTGTGGGGAGACCACTTCTATTATTTCTGTTCATCCTATATCGTCGAAACTTTTACCTTGTGTTCTTGCGATGATCTTCCCTGGAAACTTGGAAACATTTTTCTATACGATTATCCGTTACCGAGATTCCGAGGTTCAAACTTACCATACTTGTGCACGTAAATAGGCACGAAACAAATGTTCTGAAGCGTAAATTAAAATTTAATTGACGTAGTGAACACATGACATGGGTTCTAAGACCATCTCCAGGTTTGTGAGGTCACCAAACAATATTTTTAGTGAGCATTTTTTCACCAATAAATCTTCATGGTCTGTTGTCTCTGTGTAATGGGCACTTCACGCCTATACAAATATGCACACTGTAGTAGTACATTGACAATAAATGGTCTAAAAAGGATCTTAACATGCCTGAAAAGAAATATGTCTAAAACTGGAAAGACTGCAAATACAGTAAAACATTATTATCAACATTTCTCATCTTTTATCACACAAATTATATGCCGGGCATTTTCGATTATCTGCGATCGATGGCCACAGTATACAGAAAAAATGTAAAGCAAAGGATTTCGTGTTAATCTTATATTATGCGTACTTATGCACCCATGCTAACCGCTGCTCATCGGCAACAAATTCTGGAATTTTGCACTCCAGTATCGCAACAGGAGGTTCTCTGGGTGTCGACAGGTTACCGTTTCAGATGAATCAAGTTTTAGTATCACTGGACTCAAAGGAAACCCCTTGCAACAATCGTTGGAAGGGTCCAGGCCGGAAGAGGGAGCGTTATGGTCTTGGGAATGTTTTGTGGCATTCTACATCTACATCTAGATACATACTCCGCAATCCACCATACGGTGCGTGGTGGAGGGTATCTCGTACCACAACTAGCATCTTCTCTTCCTGCTCCGCTCCCAAACAGAACGAGGGGAAAATGACTGCCTATATGCCTCTGTACGAGCACTAATCTCTCTTGTCTTATCTTATCTTATCTTTGTGGTCTTTCCGCGAAGTACAAGTTGGCGGCAGTAAAATTGTACTGCAGTCAGTCTCAAATGCTGGTTCTCTAAATTTCCTCAGTAGCGATTCACGAAAAGAACGCCTCCTTTCCTCCAGAGACTCCCACCCGAGCTCCTGAAGCATTTCCGTAACACTCGCGTGATGATTAAACCTACCAGTAACAAATCTAGCAGCCCGCCTTTGAATAGCTTCTATGTCCTCCCTCAATCCGGCCTGATAGGGATCCCAAACGCACGAGCAGTACTCAAGAATAGTGTTTTATAAGAGGTCTCCTTTACAGATGAACCACATCTTCCCAAAATTCTACCAATGAACCGAAGACGACTATCCTCCTTCCCCACAACTGCCATTACATGCTTGTCCCACTTCATATCGCTCTGCAATGTTACGCCCAAGTATTTAATCGATGTGACTGTGTCAAGCGCTAAATTACTAATGGATTATTCAAACATTACGGGATTCTTTTTCCTATTCACCTGCATTGATTTACATATATCTATATTTAGAGATAGCTGACATTCTTTACACCAATTACAAATCCCGTCCAAGTCATCTTGTATCCTCCTACAGTCACTCAACGACTACACATTCCCCTACACCACAGCATCATCAGCAAACAGCAGCATTTCTAAGGAACCAAACTGCTGAGGTCATCGGTCCCTAGACTTACACACTACTTAAACTAACTTATGCTAAGAACAAGACACACGCCCATGCCCGAAGGAGGGGTCGAACCTCTGGCGGGAGGGCCCGTGCAATTCGTGACATGGCGCCTCAAACCACGCAGCCACTCCGCGCAGCCGTTAATTTTTCTGGACAGTATATCTGCGCTACTCGATGATGATCATTTAATTCGAAACCAGGTCTAACCTGACATGTAGAGATATAGCTTGACTTTTATTTTTTAATTGTTTCACCGCTTACGCCAGCGAAGCACCTTTTTGAACAGAATTCTTTATAACCTATTGACATTTCATAACAGACCTCAAAATATATATAAAATGAAGTAGAAATATTTTTTATTAATGCTGTTCTCGAAGTTATTCAAATTAAGAGCAGTACTGGAGAAACAAGCGTAACAACGAAAAATACTCGGTAATGCAAACAGGGATAGGAGAGTCTATGATGCTCTGGTAATGCCAGGTATATACAAAAATTTTGTAATAAAAAGGTAAGGACTGACAACTGGTAGAGTGTTCGAGTAACATTCGTCAATAAGTGATTCAGAGTTCGGCACGATGAATAGGACTTGCAATGTTTCTGTGAAACTGACGGACGAAAATAAGTATTAAACATTTACGTTATCTAATTAACTTTTCCTGTGACGCCAGTTACGCGAATTCAGGTATTAGATACAAATAAAAAGTCATCTAATATGAATGACACAGCTACTTTCTCCCTCTGAGTTGTTATAACAGATGGTTCGCTAACATATTCGACTCCTCAGTTCTTACTTCTCTTTTTGGGGCTCCAGTTGTAGTAGAAGACTGTGGCGTGGTTGGAATATCGTTGAAAAGCATCCTGGAAGCACTCGTATTTTAAATTACCATAGCCGGCCGCTGTGGCAGAGCGTTTCTAGGCGCTTCAGTCCGGAACCGCGCTGCAGCTACGGTCGCAGGTTCGAATTCTGCCTCGGGCATGGATGTGTGTGATGTCCTTAGGTTAGTTAAGATTAAATAGTTCTAAGTCTAGGAGACTGATGACCTCAGATGTTAAGTCCCATAGTGCTCTGAGCCATTTGAACCATTTTGAAATTACCCTAATTTGAGTACCCTCTACATTGTCACCGACAAACTTATCACAAAGTGATCAAAGGTGTTTCAGCTGTCGTTACCTTCTTAGGTCTCTTTCAATGTGGCAACACTGGAGTAACGTATTTTAATGTTTCTTTTATATAATATCCCATATTCCGGATTTTGTGAAACGGTATCGCAAAGTATAAAGTTGCTATGGTACATTGATAAAGTATCTGTTTCCGAATAACAATGCTTAGAACGATTTGTTTCAACTTTGAGCCGGAGCAGACGTGAAATGCAAGGATGCAATCCGTGGAACTGACCGTTCCCTACATGGCAAATACCACCCGGTTCATGTCAAACAACGTCACTAAAATGCGACAGAGCTCTACTATTCGTAAATTACGTAGTTCTGGGAGGGTTCATAAGAAGCTGGACTTTTATGGGATGCCAATGATGCTTGGTAATAAAACCATGGATTAGCAAGTGAAGTGATGGTTCTCTCTTTCTTGATACTGTCTTCTTACTCGTTTTGGAGCGATCCCGCCGTCCACCAGACTTCCCCTGTGAAATGACTATTACGTAGTATCAGGCGCTGGTAGGTTAACAAACAAGGTTTTATTATTCCAGTTATAAATTGTATTACTCCTGATGGACAATAATTTCTTAAAATTCTTAACAAGAACAGACTCTCATGATGCTTCTGAATCAAATCCAGTTCTGTGTTTTCTATAGGCCTCCATAGTTACCAAGTGATCACAGAACTTAGCCACCTGTGGAGCTCCGTGGCACGCCACACTGCTCTGCAGATTCTGAGCCCTGCCTGCTTTGACGTCACGAGGAGCCGTCTGGCATCCCGGAATGTCTCCAAGATAAATTTCCCAGTATATATATATATATATATAGGGTGGTTCACTGATTGTGACTGGGCCAAATATCTCACGAAATAAGCGTCAAACGAAAGAACTACAGAGAACGAAACTTGTCTAGCTTGAAGGGGGAAACCAGATGGCGCTATTGTTGGCCCCCTAGATGGCGCTGCCGTAGGAACCCCTATTTTTTATCACATATTCGTGTAGTACGTAAAAAATATAAATATTTTAGTTGGACCACTTTTTTCTCTTTGTGATAGATGGCGCAGAAATAGTCACAAACATGTGACTCACAATTTTAGACGAACAGATGGTAACGGGTAGGTTTTTCAAGTAAAAATACAGAACGTAGGTACGTTTGAACATTTTATTTCGGTTGATCCAATGTGATACATGTACCTTTGTGAACTTATCATTTCTAACGCATGCTGTTACAGCGCGATTACCTGTAAATACCACATTAATGCAATAAATGGTCAAAATGATGTCCGTCAACCTCAATGCATTGGCAATACGTGTAACGACATACCTCTCAATAACGAGTAGTTCGCCTTCCGTAATGTTCACACATGCATTGACAATGCGCTGACGCATGTTGTCAAGCGTTGTCGGTGGATCACGATAACAAATATAGTTCATCTTTCTCCACAGAAAGAAATCGGGGGACGTCAGATCCGGTGAACGTACGGGCAATGGTATGGTGCTTCGACGAACAATCCACCTGTCATGAAATTTGCTATTTAATACCGCTTCAACCGCACGCAAGTAATGTGCCGGACATCCAACATGTTGGAAGTACATCGCCATTCTGTCATGCAGTGAAACGTGTTGTAGTAACATCAGTAGAAAATTACATAGGAAATCAGCATACACTGCACCATTTAAATTGCCATCGATAAAATGGGGGCCAAGTATCCTTCCTCCCATAATGCCGCACCATAATTAACCCTCCAAGTTCGCTGATGTTCCACTTGTCGCAGCCATCGTGGATTTTCCGTTGCCCAATAGTGCATATTATTCCGGTTTACGTTACCACTGTTGGCGAATAACGCTTCATCGCTAAATAGAACGCGGCCAAAAAATCTGTCATCATACCGTAATTTCTCTTGTGCTCAATGGCAGAACTGTACATGACGTTCAAAGTCGTCGCCATGCAATTCCTGGTGCATATAAATATGGTACGGGTGCAATCGATGTTGATGTAGCATTCTCAACACCAGCGTTTTTGAGATTTCCGATTCTCGCGCAATTTGTCTGCTACTGATTTGTGGATTAGCCGCGACAGCAGCTAAATCACCTACTTGGGCATCATAGTTTGTTTCAGGTCGTGGTTGACGTTTCACATGTGGCTGAACCCATCCTGTTTCCTTAAATAACGTAACTATCCGGCGAACGGTCCGGGCAGTTGGATGATGTCGTCGAGGATACCGAGCAGCATACATAGCACACGCCCGTTGGGCATTTTGATCACAATAGCCATGCATCAACACGATATCGACCTTTTCCGCAATTGGTAAACGGTCCATTTTAACGCTGGTAATGTATCACGAAGCAAATACCGTCCGCACTGGTGGAATATTACGTGATACCACGTACTTATAAGTTTGTGACTATTACAGCGCCATCTGTCACAAAGCGAAAAAAGTGGTCCATATTAAACATGCATATTTCTTTACGTACTACACGAATATGCAGTAAAAAATGCGGGTTCATATTTAAGAAAACGCAGTTGAAGTCCGTTTGACCTATGACAGTGCCATCTAGCGGGCCAACCATGGCGCCATCTGGTTTCCCCCTTCAATCTAGACGAGTTTCGTTCTTTTTAGTTTTTCCGTTTAATGCTTATGTCGTGAAATATTTCTCCCGGTCACTGTCAATGGACCACCATATATATATATATTTATATATACCCTCCATGAACCATGGACCTTACCGTTGGTGGGGATGCTTGCGTGCCTCAGCGATACAGATAGCCTTACCGTAGGTACAACCACAAGGGAGGGGTATCTGTTGAGAGGCGAGACAAACGTGTGGTTCCTGAAGATGGGCAGTAGCCTTTTCAGTAGTTACAGGGGCAACAGTCTGGATGATTGACTGATCTGGCCTTGTACCAATAAGCAAAACGGCCTTGCTGTGCTGGTACTGCGAACGACTGAAAGCAAGGGAAAACTACGGCCGTAATTTTTCCCGAGGGCATGCAGCTTTACTGTATGATTATATGATGATGGCGTCCTCTTGGGTAAAATATTCCGGAGATAAAATAGTCCTCAATTCGGATCTCCGGGCGGAGACTACTCAAGAGGATGTCGTTATCAGGAAAAAGAAAACTGGCGTTCTACGGATCGGAGTGTGGAATGTCAGATCCCTTAATCGGGCAGGTAGGTTAGAAAATTTAAAAAAGGGAAATGGATAGGTTAAAGTTAGATATAGTGGGAATTAGTGAAGTTCGGTGGCAGGAGGAACAAGACTTCTGGTCACGTGACTACAGGGTTATAAACACAAAATCAAATAGGGGTAATGCAGGAGTAGGTTTAATAATGAATAGGAAAATAGGAATGCGGGTAAGCTACAACAAACAGCATAGTGAACGCATTACTGTGGCCAAGATAGATACGAAGCCCACACCTACTACAGTAGTACAAGTTTATATGCCAACTAGCTCTGCAGATGACGAAGAAATTGAAGAAAGGTATGATGAGATAAAAGAAATTATTCAGATAGTGAAGGGAGACGAAAATTTAATACTCATGGGTGACTGGAATTCGAGTGTAGGAAAAGGGAGAGAAGGAATCCTAGTAGGTGAATATGGATTGGGGCTAAGAGATGAAAGAGGAAGACGCCTGGTAGAATTTTGCACAGAGCACAACTTAATCATAGCTAACACTTGGTTTAAGAATCATGAAAGAAGGTTGTATACATGGAAGAACCCTGGAGATACTAAAAGGTATCAGATATATTATATAATGGTACGACAGAGATTTAGGAACCAGGTTTTAAATTGTAAGACATTTCCAGGGGCAGTAGTGGACTTTGACCACAATCTATTAGTTCTGAACTGTAGATAAAAACCGAAGAAACTGCAAAAAGGTGGGAATTTAAGGAGATGGGATCTGGATAAACTAAAAGAACCAGATGATGTACAGAGTTGCAGGGAGAGCATAAGGGAGCAATTGACAGGAATGGGGGAAAGAAATACAGCAGAAGAAGAATGGGTAGCTTTGAGGGATGAAGTAGTGAAGGCAGCAGAGGATCAAGTAAGAAATAAGACGAGGGCTAGTAGAACCCCTTGGGTAGCAGAAGAAGTATTGAACGTAATTGACGAAAGGAGAAAATATAAAAAAGCAGTAAATGAACCAGGCAAAAAGGAATACAGACGACTCAAAAATGAGATCGACAGGAAGTGCAAAATTGCTAAGCAGGCATAGCTAGAGGATAAATGTAAGGATGTAGAGGCTTATCTCACTAGGGGTCACCTTTGGAGAAAAGACAACCACTTGTATGAATATCAAGAGATCAGATGGAAACCCAGTTGTAAGCAAAGAAGGGAAAGCAGAAAGGTGGATGGAGTATATAGAGGGTCTATACAAGGGAGGTGTACTTGAGGACAATATTATGGAAATGGAAGAGGATGTAGATGAAGATGAAGATGAAATAGGAGATACGATACTGCGTGAAGAGTTTGGCAGAGTACTGAAAGACCTGAGTCGAAACAAGGCCCCGGGAGTAGACAACATTCCATTAGAACTACTGACGGCCTTGGGAGAGCCAGTCCTGACAAAACTCTACCATCTGGTGAGCAAGATGTATGAGACAGGCGAAATACCCTCAGGCTTAAAGAAGAATATAATAATTCCAATCCCAAAGAAAGCAGGCGTTGACAGATGTGAAAATTACCGAACTATCAGTTTAATAATCACAGCTGCAAAATACTAACGCGAATTCTTTACAGACGAATGGAAAAACTGGTAGAAGCCGACCTCGGGGAAGATCAGTTCGGATTCCGTAGAAATATTAGAACACGTGAGGCAATACTGACCCTACGACGTACCTTAGAAGAAAGTTTAAGGAGAGGCAAACCAAAGTTCCTAGCAATTGTAGACTTAGAGAAAGCTTTTGACAATGTTGACTGGAATACTCTCTTTCAAATTCTAAAGGTTGCAGGGGTAAAATACAGGGAGCGGAAGGCTGTTTACAATTTGTACAGAAACCAGACGGGAGTTATGAAAGTCGAGAGACATGAAAGGGAAGCAGTGGTTGAGAAGGGAGTAAGACAGGGTTGTAGCCTCTCCCCGATGTTATTCAATCTGTATATTGAGCAAGCAGTAAAGGAAACAAAAGAAAAATTCGGAGTAGGTATTAAAATCCATGGAGAAGAAATAAAAACTTTGAGGTTCGCCGATGACATTGTAATTCTGTCAGAGACAGCCAAAAACCTGGAAGAACAGTTGAATGGAATGGACAGTGTCTTGAAAGGAGGATATAAGATGAACATCAACAAAAGCAAAACGAGGATAATGGAATGTATTCGAATTAAGTCGGGTGATGCTGAGGGAATTAGATTAGGAAATGAGACACTTAAAGTAGTAAAGGAGTTTTGCTATTTGGGGAGGAAAATAACTGATGATGGTCGAAGTAGAGAGGATATGAAATGTAGACTGGCAAAGGCAAGGAAGAAGAAAAATTTGTTAACATCGAGTGTAGATTTAAGTGTCGGGAAGTCATTTCTGAAAGTATTTGTATGGAATGTAGCCATGTATGGAAGTGAAACATGGACGATAAATAGTTTGGACAAGAAGAGAATAGAAGCTTCCGAAATGTGGTGCTACAGAAGAATGTTGAAGATTAGATGTGTAGATCACATAACTAATGAGGAGGTATTGAATAGGATTGGGGAGAAGAGAAGTTTGTGGCACAACTTGACCAGAAGAAGGGATCGGTTGGTAGAACATGTTCTGAGGCATCAAGGGATCACCAATTTAGTATTGGAGGGCAGTGTGGAGTATAAACGTCGTAGAGGGAGACCAAGAGATGAATACACTAAGCAGATTCAGAAGGATGTAGGTTGCAATAGGTACTGGGAGACAAAGAAGCTTGCACAGGATAGAGTAGCATGGAGAGCTGCATCAAACCAGTCTCAGGACTGAAGACCACCACAACAATATATATATACGATCTTTCAGTCTCAAATTAAGAGTAAGGGTGCGTATCACCAACTCCCTTTGACCACCATTCACATTTGCATTCTTACAGGGAGCAGATAAAAGAAATGAAAGTTATAAAACTTACCTGATATATTTAACTGAGTTTCAAATTTCCCTCTGTACATCTCTTTGTTTGTGTTCAGTTCATTTAGTGACAAAAGAATTTCTTATAAAATTGCTGTGTTTTCTCTGTGTTCCGAAGTATGTCCCACGCTATAAATAGTTACTTAGTTATATGAAGTCATTCATTTTACGACCACGTGGATCCTCGCGTGAATTATTTCTTCTCCTTTTGAAAATAAGAGATGGTTATATAGAAAAAAAGTTCGCCTTGTAAACTATCTGAAAAGCTTTCAGTTTTGTTATACTCGCTTGGACAGGAACAAAAAAGTAAAATTATCCTACGAGAAATCAACGCACATATGTCAGCTTATACATACTGTATACTGGAGTATTTCAGTAAATTAAATGCTGTGTGATCGCGTAACAAACAAAACAATTATTACAAAGAAGTTGAGGAAAAAAATGAATGCTGTGTAAATAGTGTATAAATACTGTTGTATCAACAGATAGCGCTACATATTTTAAGCAACATGGTGCAACTGCTGACATATTTCGTACAAGAAACTTGGTTAGTCGCAAAATCGATTCCGTGTTAAGAACAGTAGATAAATGTTCAGTTGTCTAATAACCATAGACGAAACGCCTTTTAGTGGCTGATCGAAGTCGGAATTCTTGTTGTGACATTTCTCCATGGCAATAACCGGAAGAATGAGCTAGTTTTAGCGGTGACACCGAAAAGAGGAATTTCCTGCGTCTAAATCGATTCTTACCCAGTGTCCATAATTCACGAGGTTTCTCTCAGCATAATTGCTACTCGAAATTAGGGTACTGGCCGTGCAATTTCTGAAGACGAACACTTAAAGAGAATAACGAAGTGTTGCGTGAACTGTTGACAGAATGGAAATCTGGGAACACCACCCCAAATCTCACCTTTTTGATTCAGTACATTTTAGTGACGTGTGTTTTATATGTGGAGACCGATTAATATTCGTATAGCGGTTGGATACTTCTAACAAGCTGCACGCGTTGCACACTTCAACCAACTTCACTCCTCTACATTTTTATCTGTCAGGACACCAAAAAGATTTGGTTTACGAAATGTAGGTTCCAAGGACATATTGCCACCGTGTCAGGGGAACCTGCAAAACCTGTCAACACCACGTCGCTTAGAACTAAGAGGATATTTTCTGTAAGCTGACTAGAGTGTCACTAATTATCCTAAACTAACAACTGCATTAAGACAACACAATATATATATGATGATGAGATGATAATGATTAGAAAAATTATACACGACTGCTAAAACTGACACACATTTTTTTTTTTTTTTTTTTTTTAGCACAACACAATCTGACTTTCAAAAATCCCTACGAAAGAATGGCCCTGACTAACATTAACCTATACGTTTCACAAATCACTTACCTCACAAAAATCTTCGTTACTCAAACTACTGCAATACAGGGAGCGACACTACTGCCAGCTAAATAAAAGATTCAAACTACTGAAGGCACTAACTACTGATAGGCATAGTTAGCAAATGAAAGATTTTAATAGAGAACAAACAATGTATTTACCTTTATAGTCATAATATATATATCAGTTCATGACACCAGTTCTTACAAATTTCAAAACTCCGCCATCTCTCTCCCCACGTCCACCACCGATGGTGGCTCACCTCCAACTGCGCAACGCTACGCGCTGTTAGCATCCAGCTGCCGCTGCCCAACACTACAATGACAGACAACAATGCAAACTGGCCACAGACTGCGCACAGCATAGCCAGTGATTTTTCATACAGAGCGCTATGTGGCGTTACCAATAAGAAAACCTAAACAGCCTACTTACACACTGAACTACTCAGCTAAGCAGGCGGACGTCAACAATAAAAGGAGTATTCATAGGTCCAAACAATGTAACAATCAAACCGGTTGGATTTTACATATGCCGCTATGAAGGAAACGTAGCGAGACTTCTAGGGAATGGAAGCAATGCATCATGATCTCTCCCTAAAAATTCAAATCTGTGCTCACAGCAGATAAACTGATGCTCACCTTCTATTTTGACGTCCGAGATCCGATACTCATCGAATTCTTGGACCACCGAAAAACCATTAACAGTGGCATGTACTGAGAGACACTCCGTAGCCTATGCAAGTCCATCACGAGCAAACAGCTTGTGCTGCTCACGGAGGGCGTGATTCTACTCAGCGTTAACAAGCGTCCACTCGTGTCCGAATACAGACAAAGGGCGATGGCCAAGTTCAAGCTCCGTCCTACAGCACGGACATGTCGCCCTGCAACTTCCATGTGTTTGCTCCGTTAGGAAAAACATCTCGAACGGAATCTCTTCCACTCGGACGACGAACTAAAGGACACAACGGTGGACTGGCACATTTCACAGCCACTAGAGTTCTGGGAACAGGGAACTCTTCCGCTCGTTAAAACATTGGGATAGTTGTGTTCAGGCCTCTGGTGATTGCTTGTAAATAATGAGTTCAGTTATACCCACAGTGTTGTTTCGTACCTTTTCTTTTGAACAGCACTCATAGTAAGACTGTTGTTGTTGTTGTTGTTGTGGTCTTCAGTCCTGAGACTGGTTTGATGCAGCTCTCCATGCTACTCTATCCTGTGCAAGCATCTTCAGCTCCCAGTACCTACTACAGCCAACATCCTTCTGAATCTGCTTACTGTATTCATCTCTTGGTCTCCCTTTACGATTTTTACCCTCCACACTGCCCACCAACACTAAATTGGTGATCCCTCGATGCCTCAGAACATGTCCTACCAACCGATCCCTTATTCTAGTCAAGTTGTGCCACAAGCTCCTCTTCTCCCAAATTCTATTCAATACCTCCTCATTAGTTATGTGATCTATCCATCTAATCTTCAGCATTCTTCTGTAGCACCACATTTTGAAAGCTTATACTCTCTTCTTGTTCAAACTATCCATCGTCCATGTTTCACTTCCATACATGGCTACACTCCAAACAAATACTTTCAGAACGACTTCATGACATTTAAATCTATACTCGATGTTAACAAATTTTTCTTCTTCAGAAACGCTTTCCTTGCCATTGCCAGTCTACATTTTATATCCTCTCTACTTCGACCATCATCAGTTATTTTGCTGCCCAAATAGCAAAATTCCTTTGCTACTTTAAGTGCCTCATTTCCCAATCTAATTCCCTCAGCATCACCCGACTTGATTCGAATACATTCCATTATCCTGGTTTTGCTTTTGTTGATGTTCATCTCATACCTCCTTTCAAGACACTGTCCATTCCGTTCAACTGCTCTTCCAGGTTTTTGGCTGTCTCTGACAGAATTACAATGTCATCGGCGAACCTCAAAGTTTTTAGTTCTCCTCCATGGATTTTAATACCTACTCCAAACTTTACTTTTGTTTCCTTTACTGCTTGCTCAATATACAGATTGAATAACATCGGGGAGAGGCTACAACCCTGTCTCACTCCATTCCCAACCACTGCTTCCCTTTCATACACCTCGACTCTTATAACTGTCATCTGCTTTCTGTACAAATTGTAAATAGCCTTTCGCTCCCTGTATTTTACCCCTGCCACCTTCAGAATAGTAAGACTAAGGAGATAAAATACTTCCTGAGGAGCAAAGTTTTCTTCCCTAAAAATTTCACCAACGTTTCCCTTCCCCCATAAGTTTTTCCAAGAAAAACATTTTTCCCCAAAACTACGTAAAAACATCTGCCAAATCTGGAGTCCATGATCTACTGAAAAGTAATGACCCCACGAGCTACTAGTAGCTCGCGATCGACGGTCGGGCGATCACTGCTTTCGTGCAGTTGTTCTGAATAGATATCTGTAGCCTGTGTCTTTGTTGACGATGATGACTCACTGAAGAGTGAGATAGTGAAATAAAACTGCGGCAGTTAACTGTTTGTTCCACACGTTTCCTGTTCGTTTAACAACGGATGGTTTGTCAGGCGAGTGGAGGTGCGATAAGGTGCCTAAGTGTTCGTTAAACGAGGAACGTAAGAGGGCAGCCCTGGGAATACCGCTGTTGCCATCTTGGAAGACGAAAGTGACTACAGCACACTCATCAACCAGGTGTAGAAGAAATGGCAATACTTGGTTGCCGAGAATGTTGAAATAAATATCCTGGTTAATGTTCTGGCTAATCAGCTGACATTTCGTGGGAAGCGAACATTTTTCTTAATTTACGGCCAATTTTCAGCTTGATGTTCAGCAATATATGTTAATGACATAAACTCAATCATTTGAAAATGGCATAAAAGTCCGAAAACTGGGTTGTAATTAAATAAACAGCAATACAATCAAATGGCTGTGTGTTCATTTAAAAATTATTGTATGATGTTGCTCAGCTACATCAAAAACAGCCTATAAATGTAGGTTTGCCTTTCATTGGCCTGTCTTCTAAGATAAGTCGTAGAATCGGTATTGCCACGCGTATGATACATTTCTCCGGAATCCAAACTGATATTGCCAGAGGTCGTCTTCTACTAGTTTTTCCGTTCTTTTGTAAATAATTCGTGTCAGTATTCTTCAACCATGACTTACTGAACTGGTAGTTCGGTGATATTTTCACCTGCCAGCACGTGCTTTCTTTGAAGCTGGAATTGTTACATTCTTCTTCAAGTCTGTAATTCCATCTATGGTGCGGTCATGGTCACATCCAAAAGCGTCCTGTTAGCCGTTCCGTCACGTCTCTACCTAGGCCCACCTTACTGCGCTGGTTCCATACAACCGATTGTCACGTACACACCATTTGACTGTCGTAAGTCTTAGGTAAGTGGTGGAGGGTGACGTGACAACCAGGTACCAGCTCTGCACCATCTACAGCGTTCCATTGGTACTAGTGTGCCCTTTAAATGGGGTGACTAATGTTATGTGGAGTGATTTTGAGTGCCAGCGGTAGATCTTGCCTGGAAGCTTACTCGCCATGTCGAAACCAAGGGGATGAATGAACCAAAGAGAATGACATCTCGTTGACAGTGCTGTTTGTGATGACGGAGTGGTAACCACAGAGGGAGAGGAAGGGAAATGATATATGCAAGGAAATCATCCCAGCATGCGCCTTAATCGATTTAGCCGAGAACGCTACAGTGAGTCAGTAGGGAATTAAGTGGGTACTGCCACTGTTTTAAGTTTCCTTTTGAAAGGAACAAGTAGTAAAGGCTTAGGGCGTGTGGCCCGCGGCACGGATGTGGGCCCAAGCGAAACGGTCGCATCGTAAATACAGTAGTGAACCGTGGGAACTATCCTCATCACTGGATGATAGACATCTCATTGACACGGGAGTGATGGCCTCTAGAATCTGTCTCGAGTAGTGCCACACAGTTGGAGCAATATTGCTGTCTGTCCCGAAATCACATCAGCGACTACTTATCCACAAATTACGTTTCTGTGTTTATGTATACCTGGAACCATTCAGGCGGAAACACAGATGAATCTGTCTAGAGTTGATTTTTACAGCACGCAGAGTCCGAAACCGACTGTCAATAAATTGTATTTTCCAAGCTGCCTTTAGTGTGATCTCCTGTGACGCGGAGGTATAATACCATCTCCCACATTTTACCTCTTATCATCATGTTGACACAGTGGCTAGGGTCCACTGGGTGTGATGATCGATCTGGGATGAACGATCGGCTATATCAAGGAAGTTAATGTGACTTTCCCATTCATTTGACACACCGCCTGCTGTAGATCTTTGAAATTTCTTCTGTGGGGGATATGTATATATCAAGCTGCATTCTATATTATAAACTTATAACCCGGTGGCCGAACTTCCCCGAAGGGACCACCGGTGCCAACAATGCTACACGATCATTTCATACTGTTGCCATCTCTGGTACTTAAGCTCAAACAACACACACTTAGTTTTCTTGGCGTTCACTGGACGTCACTCTCTCTTAAAATCAATCGACATCTTTCCTTTTGTGGGAGACGCGGTGATAACTCTCCATGACATCACCTTGTCGTATACATGTCCAGTTTCAATCGTTTGGGATATACATGGTAACGAAACGTTACACTGACGGCCCATATCAAGTGTTAAGTGAAAAACACGAAATACTGTGTTATAGAAGCAGCTGAAATATCTCAAGTGCACCAACCTTGTTCGCACTCGTGCATCGGACTTCGTGATTACAAAAACAAGCAGGTCCTATGTAATTACTACAATTAATATTTATCTCAGTGAGATAGGTGTAATGGTGGTTAAACACATCACGACCAATCTAGCTAATTCTGATGATGAAAATATTGGCTGTTAAAAGTACAGCGTTAGTGTTAGAAAATCAAGGAATACAATGCAATACGTCTATTTGATCGTATTATTATCCAGAATGACTTCCATAATTACATGCATCCGTACAGACGGAGCCTAAGACAAGAACAGACAAACGAAGTGACAAGAGAACGTTGTAAGAAAAAAAAGGAGATATTTCCATAGTTGTCAACATTTTAAGTTTACGCACTATGCATGTCTTATTTTATTATTTAAGAAAATATGAATTATATAATTATTATTAATGCAAAAATAGACAAAAAAGAGAACTGTAACTCGAAACTATCGACTTTAGTTGCCATATCGAGTTCTGAGGAGATGCCATATTGGATTTCGTCATTTTAGTTGAAGCTTGTTTTTGGTGGGTTTTGTACTAAAACGTGTGTCTTATGAGTATATGCTGTTTCAGATATTGGGGGTATTTCGAAAACGTTTCATTGTTGATACGATTAGTTATAATTAAATGTAAGATCATCACACGTCGGTGGCAAAGAACCTACAAGAAGCATAAGTAAAAACTACAGGCACGGACCTCATGTGTTTACATTAGCTTAGTGGATACAGCTGTCGCGTTACCTATTGAGATATCGGAGATGCACTAACGGTACATCGAAAGAACAATGAAAATAACATGTAGAATACAAATTTGACGCTCTTAGAGCAGCTTTTTCAATTTTTTTGTCTGGTTGTGTGTTTTTATTCACAGGTTAAAAATTTTAGTTTATGTGCTATAATTTTGTGCTATGTACGATAATTTTACGGCCCTGAACACACAATTCCACATCGTCAAGCACCGAACACTGATAATAGATACTAATTTAGAGGAATATGTAGGTTGAAGATATTTGGATAACAGCTGTCGAAATGGCATCATTTTGGGGACATTTTTTGTCTGGTATGTAGGATTTTCGAAAAATCAATATGAAAACGGGCGGTAGAGCTCAGACCACGATATCGACAACTGCTACCATTGTCTGCGATAAATACTACATTGTCAGCGTCATAGTTGATTGTATTCGCGTGAGATTGTGCAGTTACGTTTTTGGTTTGTATGTCAGACATTTGCTAACGTGGACACTTTGATTTACGCACTGTTACTAGGTTCATTCTAATGATGGCGCGTTCAAGCAAAAACCTTCTTTCTTTCATTCAGAATGCTGGACCAATTACTTCCTTCCTCTGGTAAAGGACAAATGTGTGTATTTACTGTGGGACGGAAGTGTATCAGTTGGGAAGTAAGAGAACGTCGAACGTCACTTCAAAACCATTCTCTCAGGAATTGAAAAGAATTCCCACTGGATTCTACTCTGAGAAAAGACGAGGTAAGGCAACTAAAACCATAACTTATATTGAACAGTCAACTTTTTTAAAACCATTAGATAAGAATAAAGCAGGAAGTAAGGCGTCATTTCGAATTTCAAAAATTATTGCACAGATTGCAAAATTGTACGAAGAAAGTGAATTAATCAGAACTGCGTTTTTAAAAGCTGAAGATTCACTGTTTGATGGTTTCACAAATAAAACTGAGATAATGTCTGCTATTAAATACCCACAGCTCTCTGCAAATACAATAATGAGGAGGGTTGAGGTTATGAGTTCTTGCTTTACTTCGCAACTTAAAATTGACTTTGATCGATGCAATTATTTTTTTCCTACAAATTGGTGAATCGACTGACATAGTCGATATGCTCAGTTGATCGTTTTTGCAAGGATAGCTTTTGATAATTTTGAAATAAGAGAGGAGCTGGTAAAGATTGTACCATTAACAGGACTCACTTCAGTACAGGACCTGTTTTAATCAGTTGAAAATCTTATCAACTCTGGATATGAAGAAGTTGGTGGGCCTAACAACTGATAAAGCTCATGCGATGGGAGGGGGAGAAAAGGGATGCTAGCCATCTTTTGTAAAGACCACAGATTTCCGAAATTTCTGTCTTACCATTGTGTAGCGCACAAGCAGTCACCGTGTGAAAAGTTTTTAAGTATGAACAATGTAGTGAAACAGTCATAAGAGTTGTGAACAAAGTTAGAGCACATGCAATTCACAGACGTTTGTTTAGGGCATTTAGCGATGAACTGGATTGCTAATATGGTGATCTAATGCTTCATACTGAAGTTTGTTGGCTTAATACAGTCTGATTTTTACAACGTTTAAAACAGTTGCTTCCTGATTTAGAAAATGAATTTGAAAGAACGAGGTGAAACCTTCTGTGAACTAGTAGATCCGGTTTAGCTGCAGGGCTTTGCTTTTGTCACCAACATCACCGAAAAGTTACATATCCTTAAATTGCAGCTTCCAGGTAAGGATAATGAAGTTGAAGGGAAAGTTTCAGACGATGCTTCATTCTCAAAAATAAGTAGAACTGTGGGAGAAAAATGTCATCCAATGTTAATACAAATACTTGGCCTATTTTAAACAATCTCTTTTCAAACCAGATCATTCAGTGTTTCCTTACAACACAAAACATTACGTTGAAATCCTTTCAGGTTTTGAGGAATCAATTCAATAAACGTTTCAGTTCCAAGATTTCAAAACTATTTTAGTTTTCACACATCTTGAAAAATCACGTTTGCGGAGATTGGTGGTGAAGAGTTCTCTACTTGTGTCATTTTGATTTTCGAGAAGACAGTGCTGCAGCGGAACTGGAACTCGCTGATGTTCAAAACTATTTATCTTCAAAATCGCTTTCTACAAGCTCTCAAAATATTTACCCTCTTGTTCCTAAAGAAAAATGATCAATTTTGGTCCATCTTGGCTTCAAAGCGGGGACAAAGTTCAGGTGCACATGTCTGTGTGACGTTTATTTTTTATATGAAAATTATTTTAAGAAAGTACAAAAATGGACTGAGTTATCAGAACTATTAATTAAAATTCATTTAGTATTTACCATAAATATACATTTTTAGGCAGTAAACAAGTCGATGGTTTTTAAGTTCTTATTTCTGTCCAAGTTTCTTTTGATAGCTCAAAGTAGGGTTTAAAAGTGGCACGGTAGATCAGAAGTATCGTAAGTTAGGCGAGCACTGCACTAAAGAGTTTGCACCAATGTTTTGCACAAGGAGTACGACAAGGATCTGAGTGGAAAACTCCTCGTCTATTCTAGGGCTGAACAACTCCCAAACTGAATTCGAGTTAAGCTTCTCCACCAAGATACGGAAGGGTAGGACAGAAAATCTTAGGTGGCACCGTCGAAGTGTTAATATGTTCTTGGTAGAAAAAGAAAGATCAATGTTAAGCATAACGATTGACACCATTACTATTTAATCAACGCTCATTGTTCGGAATATTTGTATTATTAGCTTAGAGTGATACGATTTATCTTAAGATAAAATATACTATACAGCTTGTGAAATATACGAATAAAATTAATTGGACGGATAATTGGGTTGCGCCTATCATGTAACCATGAAGCGTCGTTAATATCCCTGCTTGTATAGTATTGTGCAGCATGCACCTACATGCCTGAAAACGACAAAACGCTGTAAACTATGTCTAAAACTATATTACTGGCCATTAAAATTGCTACACCACGAAGATGACGTGCTACTGACGCGAAATTTAAGCGACAGGAAGAACATGCTGTGATATGCCAATGATAAGCTTTTCAGAGCATTCACACAATGTTGGCGCCGGTGGCGACACCTACAACGTGCTGACATGAGGAAAATTTCCAACCGATTTCTCATACACAAACAGCAGTTGACCGGCGTTGCATGGTGAAACGTCGTTGTGATGCCTTGTATAAAGAGGAGAAATGCGTACCATCACGTTTCCAACTTTGATAAAGGTCGGATTGTAGCCTATCGCGATTGCGGTTTATCGTATCGCGACACTGCTGCTCGCGTTCGTCGAGACCTAATGACTGTTAGCAAAATATGGAATCGGTGGGTTCAGGAGGGTAATACGGAACGCCGCGCTGGATCCCAACGGCCTCGTATCACTAGCAGTCGAGATGACAGGCATCTTATCCGCATGGCTGTAACGGATCGTGCAGCCACGTCTCGATCGCTGAGCCAACAGATGGGTACGTTTGCAAAACAACAACCATCTGCACGAACAGTTCGACGACGTTTGCAGCAGCATGGACGATCAGCTCGGTTACCATGGGTGCGGTTACCCTTGACGCTGCATCACAGACAGGAGCGCCTGCGATGGTGTATTCAACTACGAACCTGGGTGCACGAATGGAAAAACGTCATTTTTTTGGATGAATCCAGGTTCTGTTTATAGCATCATGAAGGTCGCATCCGTGTTTGGCGACATCGCGGTGAACGCACATTGGAAGCGTGTATTCGTCATCGCCATACTGGCGTATCACCCGGAGTGATGGTATGGGGTGCCGTTTGTTACACATGTCGGTCACCTATTGTTCGCATTGATGGCACTTTGAACAGTGGACGTTACATTTCAGATATGTTACGACCCGTGGCTCTACCCTTCACTCGATCCCTGCGAAATCCTATATTCCAGCAGGATAATGCACGACCGCATGTTGCAGGTCCTGTACGGGCCTTTCTGGATACAGAAAATGTTCGACTGCTGCCCTGGCTAGCACATTCTCCAGATGTCTCACCAATTAAAAACGTCTGGTCAATGGTTGCCGAGCAACTGGCTCGTCACAATACGCCAGTCACTACTCTTGATGAACTGTGGTATTGTGTTAAAACTGCATTTGCAGCTGCACCAGTACACGCCATCCAAGCTCTGTTTGACTCAATGCCTAGGCGTATCAAGGCCGTTATTACGGCCAGAGGTGGTTGTTCTGGGTAGTGATTTCTCAGGATCTATGCACCCAAATTGCGTGAAAGTGTAATCACATGTCAGTTCTAGTATAATATATTTGTCCAATGAATACCCGTTTATCATCTGCATTTATTCTAGATGCAGCAATTTTAATGGCCAGTAGTGTATATTGATGGTCAGTAGCTAAGCAGCAATTAAAGGCTGTGTCTTGTTAGTCAGTTAGAAAGAGTACTGGAATATCGAAAGACCACATGAATGCTAAGTAAATTAGTTGAATTTATTTAAACGGTTTGGCATTAATTCTATACTATTCACAGTCTCAGGACTACTACAAACAGAAAATTACCTGCAGGGAAATATCTTGCAAAGGGTACAATAGTCATTACCACAAGCATGACAACTAATCAGTAAGCTGAGTGTTCCTCTCGCTTGGTAGTGAGCAATCTTGATTCGTTTAGGACACTCTCCTCGAGGCTGTTCAGGTATCATCTTAGTATATTGTTTCGTTTAGCGATATTTTTACCTTCACATGCGTCCGAGTTTGGTGTTCAGCTGTACCTCAGGGGCTCGAAGTTTCAAATAGTTCCGGCATCAGACTTCATACAGGCTACCAGATAGACTATACGCCAAGGATACTGCAGTAGGCATTCATTAAAAAGAATATTGTTGTCTCAGGAATCATAAGATGCTGATTGATTTAGGGTCGAATATGGCAAAGTGTACTGGCAGGCTCCCAAGGAGGCGATAGAATATTGCAGATGTAATAATGGTCGTTTCATGTGCACTACTGGCCAAAAAGGGACCACTGAGCCATTGTGGTTGTTTGACGTGTTGTTTCTCAAAAATGATTCATTCAGATAGCTCTAAGCACGACGGGACTTAATATCTGAGGTCATCGGTCTCCTAGAACTTAGAACTACTTAAACCTAAATTACCTAAGGACATCACACACATCCATGCCCGAGGAAGGATTCGAACCTGCGACCGTAGCAGCAGCGTGGTTCCGGACTGAAGTGCTCGACCACAACGGCATGTTGTTTCTCTTCGACTCCTGTAGCTAAATGTTTCTCGGTGGAATTACCTCTTCCTAGGCGCCTGTGATTTCTCTAGGGGGTTCTCAGTCAGCCTGCCATGTGTAGCCTAAGTACACCCGAGGACGACACAGTGGCCCATGTTACTCCTAAGAACGGTGTCAATCAAGAGTCCAGCATCATCGACAGCCGCTTGAAATAGAGCTGCTGTTCCTAACAACGGCGCGGTGCTACTGTTTACCTCGAGCTCTTGTTATTTTTTGACCCTAGCACAAGTCAAGCAGCACGTGTGTGCCTTCACAGACACGTCGGTAAGCGGCAATGTTTACTTGATGTGTTTCTCAATACCTGCTGGCGGAGGTGAAGGACTAGCCGTATAACTAGGAAAATCGTTAGCGACAGTGAACACGCCACAATGAAATTACTACTGATGGTGCGGCCTTTCACTCGGAACGACGCCAGGCAAATTTATCGCCTCAGATCAGTCCGACGCTACGTGGCTACAAGGCGGGACTGACGTATCGACTGGATGGATCTGCTGGAAATCCTACAAACCGACACTCGGTGGAGTGTTCGATCTTTTCGTTGGAATACACAATACTGAGCACTTAACTACAGCACGGGAGTGGTCTGCGTGCGCTTAGTATAACGCGCGTGATGTATCGACCGCAATAGGAAACAACGGCCTGCACTCTGAAGGGCAGAAGGGCGGCGAAGCCGTGTTCAGAGAATATTATGTTATCATTATCAGCTTTTTGCATCCACTGACGGAGAAATTCCTCCTTTAGATTTTTCGGCTACACGCATCAATTTTGCTTCGGTATTTTTTTATGTCGCCTACTCACCTTCCACAGCAGTGGAAATCAGTATAAAGGCAGGGTCTCGACGAAAATAATATACAATGTCTGAAGCATACATGTATCGAATTTATTATCAAGTAGTAGATACACGTTAGACATAAACAATCATGACGAAATTGCATTGTTTCTGTCATAACACAAATTACAAAATAAGATGTTTCTATTTCCTGGATGGAAGTTGATATAAAGGCACTCAATGTCATGTTGTGGTATTGCGTTGTTAGTACTCTGTCCTGCCTCCGTTCTTCCTGATTACCTCAAAAATTGATTTTGTTAGTGTTTTTAGCTCTTGCAGTGAAATTGTCGCCCATTCTTCTCGTACGGCACTTTTCAGCTCACAAGCAGCCTCAAATTGCCTTCCATTGCTATGAACACGCCTTGCAAGGATTCCCCGAAGGTTTTCCACGGGGTTCAGACCCAAGCTACGTATAGACCAGAAAAAGACACCCACATCTTTACCTTTAACGACTTTTTTGTTGTAACACAAACATACATAGATGTATTATCTTGTTGAAACAATTAGACTTTCGTCCTCGAGCTCCTCATACAGTCCAATGACTTCTGTCTCTAGCATATGAGTGTACGAGTATACATGTTACACATCATTCCAGTGTTCACTCAAGCAGTGCAGGACTTACCTTTAGTGCAGAAGGCTGCCCAAATCATAACACTTACATCACCAAAATTCTGCTCGTTCTTAGCTGCCGCTCTGTTCTCAGATCGTGCCAATAATAACTAAAATCGATCCTGCCCAATTAAATTAAACTTCTTCACATAACTGAAGATCACTTTATCCCATTCTGAAGTCCATGACATATGTTTCTCAGCAAACTGCAGTCTATTGTTTATGTTTGGGTGTCATGAGACAGAACTTGTCGTACATGGGTGGGAATTACTGTCAACTGTAAATCAGTAACAAGTTGAGCAGAATAACTGTTTGTGACCTTGCTTTGCTCAAAAGAAGCACTTTTTATGCCTCATATAATTTCCTACTTTGCCATATTTTCCGTTCTGTCCCCACCTTGCGCCCAGTCTAACGAAATTATCAATCACTGTACTGAACAGTTCAACTTCTTGGTAGTTTGACGATTAGAGAGTCGGTTTCCCTGTACGTACCGATTTTTGCTTTTTGTCCCATGATAACTGCTTGCAACGTGACGATGTCACAATCGTGGTTTACTTACACAATACACACTGTCACTTCTGCTGTCTGTTTCCTAGCTGCAGAAAAAGTACCTACGCACACAGCGACACCACGCAGAGCCGACTGCCTTTACACCTAGTTCCACCCCCTACCAGTTGAATCGTTGATGTCTTGTCATATACTGTACGACTGACATCAAATGCGTCACCATTTGACTGCATTTGTCAGTATACTGAATCTCATACAAGTGCATAGATGCTGTGCACAACTATTCCAATGTTAATATTCCTACAAATATTGATACCTGTATACTGATTTCGTCTGCTACTCGTGGTCTTGCGGTAGCGTTTTCGATTCTCGGCGGGGTCAGGGATTTCCACCTGCCCCGATATGACTGGGTGTTGTTGTGACGTCTTCATCATCATTTATCCCCATTACTGTCGGAGGAAGGCAACGGCAAGCCGCCTCCACTAGGAACTTGTCTGGTGAGGCGGCGCGGGTCTCCCGCATGTTTGTACCTGGTGCTCACCTTCGCAACCCCAGAATACCCTATGCCCCCTATGCTTATTTGTTTAGTTTTTGCTTCTTTGGAAATACATTTCACAATTTGAGGAATGTCTCACCTGTAGTTTGAGGTTTTTTGTTTTTAGACTACAGTTAAGAGAGAAACATCATACGAACCTCCAATAACTTTCTCATTTTCCTGTTGAAGTATCCCAGGAGAGTCCCGTTTCATGCGATTTACATACTTCTTTTTTCCTAGAAAAAGAAACTCTTTTGGTTTATTTTTCAACTCCGGCTGAAGCAATAAGTCGTCACTGAGGACATTGTGACACGCAACACATCCTGGCAGTTAGATAATTTGTCTTTTTCAATAAAAGTAAAACCATACATTATATACACTGTCGGAAAAAACTGCAACGCTAAAAAATAATTATTGTAGAATAAAGAAATTTTGGGAGTACATTAGCCTAGGTAACATACACACCTGGAAATGGAAAAAAGAACACATTGACACCGGTGTGTCAGACCCACCATAATTGCTCCGGACACTGCGAGAGGGCTGTACAAGCAATGATCACACGCACGGCACAGCGAACACACCAGGAACCGCGGTGTTGGCCGTCGAATGGCGCTAGCTGCTCAGTATTTGTGCACCGCCGCTGTCAGTGTCAGCCAGTTTGCCGTGGCATACGGAGCTCCATCGCAGTCTTTAACACTGGTAGCATGCCGCGACAGCGTGGACGTGAACCGTATGTGCAGTTGACGGACTTTGAGCGAGGGCGTATAGTGGGCATGCGGAAGGCCGGGTGGACGTACCGCCGAATTGCTCAACACGTGGGGCGTGAGGTCTCCACAGTACATCGATGTTGTCGCCAGTGGTCGGCGGAAGGTGCACGTGCCCGTCGACCTGGGACCGGACCGCAGCGACGCACGGATGCGCGCCAAGACCGTAGGATCCTACGCAGTGCCATAGGGACTGCATACGACCGAGGCACACGGGGCCAACACCCGGCAACATGGTGTGGGGAGCGATCTCCTACACTGGCCGTACACCTCTGGTGATCGTCGAGGGGACACTGAATAGTGCACGGTACATGCAAACCGTCATCGAACCCATCGTTCTACCATTCTTAGACCGGCAAGGGAACTTGCTGTTCCAACAGGACAATGCACGTCCTCATGTATCCCGTGCCACCCAACGTGCTCTAGAAGGTGTAAGTCAACTACCCTGGCCAGCAAGATCTCCGGATCTGTCCCCCCTTGAGCATGTTTGGGACTGGATGAAGCGTCGTCTCACGCGGTCTGCACGTCCAGCACGAACGCTGGTCCAACTGAGGCGCCAGGTGGAAATGGCATGGCAAGCCGTTCCACAGGACTACATCCAGCATCTCTACGATCGTCTCCATGGGAGAATAGCAGCCTGCATTGCTGCGAAAGGTGGATATTCACTGTACTAGTGCCGACATTGTGCATGCTCTGTTGCCTGTGTCTATGTGCCTGTGGTTCTGTCAGTGTGATCATGTGATGTATCTGACCCCAGGACTGTGTCAATAAAGTTTCCCCTTCCTGGGACAATGAATTCACGGTGTTCTTATTTCAATTTCCAGGAGTGTAGTTCATTGTGTCACCGTGGTGCCACCGCCGCTCAACTTACTGCTGCAAATTCAGTATGACGCTCCAGAGCCATATGCTGATGTAACAATCTGGAGCTTGGTCTCTCGACCGGGCATTCTCGTGACCACCGCCCCCAGCAAATCACGCACAGTGGCTACTTTCCTGCCGTCTTTCTGAAATATCGCAGAAGGATCATCCAGCTTCTCATGGCCCTATTACACGACCTCATTCAAAGTCAGTGAGGTGCTGATAATGGCATCTTTGCCTTTAAGGCGGCATTCTTGACCAACACCAACTCACGCCGTCCAGTCTCAAACGTACGTAACGCTCACGACCATTACAGCAAGTATTTAAAGCGGACCTGATTTGCATCTTTATAGTGGTGCCTCTAGCTCCACACTTATGCTACTGGTAAGAAATTTGAAGAACATCATTTTTCAGATGTAGAAACACTCCTTCCAACTTTCGTTTATGTTGCAACTCCTTCTCGGTGTTGCGATTTTTCTCTGTAAGTTTATTCTTCATTAAGGTATCTTTTATCGGCAGACATTTTCACTCAACGTGCAGAACCAATAAAAATACTATTTACTTCTGGAGAACGGATCAGCTGTAATACTGAGTTACAGATGCAGGGCACACACTGAAACGTGTGTTGTGTCAGCAATAACTCAGTGACCTGTGAGACAAAGCTGATGCTGACAACTCTAGAAAATTGGACTCGCTGACTGTAACAAGAACATAAAATTTTAATCTTGTCTGACAGCATGTTCTGCTTGTGCCGTGCGGTTCTAGGCGCTACAATCTGGAACCGCCCGACCACTACCGTCGCAGGTTCGATCCTGCCTCGAGCATGGATATGTGTGATGTCCTTAGTTAGGTTTAAGTAGTTCTAAGTTTTAGGGGACTGATGACCTCAGAAGTTGAGTCCCATAGTGCTCAGAGCCATTTGAGCCATTTGTTCTGCTTTTTCTGAGCCGTATGTCCTTGTCTCCTTTAAATCTCTCGTGTACTCCCTCCCACCAGAGAGCGCGGAGCCCATGTTGTGAACTACTGCGTTAGGTCGTCGTATCGGCCTTTCCTTAACTCTTCGAAGCCAGCTGGAACTTCATGTCACCTCTCAACGTGCCCCCTGAACCCACCCCGTCCACAAGTTTCTTTGTTGTTACACTCACAATTATGCTTTCACCCCATTCAGCCTACTATTGATTTTTTTTAAATTTTTTTCCTTCTTCACCTATCAATTCACAAGTGGCATCTCTCCATTTCTCCATGTGCAGTCCTTAATTTTTGAATTGGTTTTACATTAAGAGTCCGTCTCTCACTGCCTTAAGTCGAATCGGTTAATACAAAGTGACTGAAAACTCTCCGTTTCACATACATTGGAAGGTTCTGGTGGAAAATTTTTTTACCAAAAGCAGACAATTTTGATTCTGCCGCTTATTTCTTTTGCTGTCTAGCTAGCTGTTGTCTTTAACTAACTTATACACAAAGCTACTAAACTCAGTTTTTATTTCTACTAATTCCTATAAATATGTTATAACTGATTTTGGCCTAGTTTAAAATTGCTCTGTTCTGTTTTGCCGTTAACTGTTGAAGCTTTTTCTTCAACTAGGGACAAATAGTACGAAGTCTGCCGAAAAACGAAGGTGTCTCAGATGCGATGTCACATATTCCTTCTTTGTTTTGCTAATTCAAGGAGCTGATATTTTTCGCTAGGACGGCTGAGAATCGGTTTGGCAATTCAAAACGTACGTGTTTGACTCCTCTTTCAACTCTGAATTTTTCTAGATCTTAACGAAATTTCATTAAGGTAACTTTCTATATGCAGGATATAAAGCTTAAAATGTCACGTCGGCACCAAAGAAGTAATTTCTCAAGGGAGGTCCGCTGTCCGGAAATTCATAATTTGAAGTTTCAGAACAAAGGCGTCAAATTCATATTCTCTCTCTCACTACTCGCAAACTATTAGTCCTACGGATTAAATGAACAGGAGCTTTCTTTAGGAAGTGTAATGTAGTTAAATTTTGTACTTGCGTATGTTTTCGCTAGAGGCCGTATCTTTCGAAATATTTAAGAAAAACGGCTTTTAAAGATACTTTTGGACGTGAAAAATCGTGTTCTCCATCTAAAACGTAGCCCAAAAATATCTTTAACCAGATAAAATATCCTACAAAAAAGATCATTTTTTTCTGTGGGCGTAATAA
Organism: Schistocerca gregaria; assembly: GCF_023897955.1. Classification (NCBI taxonomy): domain Eukaryota; kingdom Metazoa; phylum Arthropoda; class Insecta; order Orthoptera; family Acrididae; genus Schistocerca; species Schistocerca gregaria. The sequence continues at coordinate 436,079,221 of NC_064921.1, forward strand.
TGGGGAACAGATCCGGAGATCTTGCTGGCCAGGGTAGTTGACTTACACCTTCTAGAGCACGTTGGGTGGCACGGAATTCATGCAGACGTGCATTGTCCTGTTGGAACAGCAAGTTCCCTTGCCGGTCTAGGAATGGTAGAACGATGGGTTCGATGACGGTTTGGATGTACCGTGCACTATTCAGTGTGCCCTCGACGATCACCAGAGGTGTACGGCCAGTGTAGGAGATCGCTCCCCACACCATGATGCCGGGTGTTGGCCCTGTGTGCCTCGGTCGTATGCAGTCCTGATTGTGGCGCTCACCTGCACGGCGCCAAACACGCATACGACCATCATTGGCACCAAGGCAGAAGCGACTCTCATCGCTGAAGACGACACGTCTCCATTCGTCCCTCCATTCACGCGTGTGGCGACACCACTGGAGGCGGGCTGCACGATGTTGGGGCGTGAGCGGAAGACGGCCTAACGGTGTTCGGGACCGTAACCCAGCTTCATGGAGACGGTTGCGAATGGTCCTCGCCGATACCCCAGGAGCAACAGTGTCACTAATTTGCTGAGAAGTGGCGTGCGGTTCCCTACGGCACTGCGTAGGATCCTACGGTCTTGGCGTGCATCCGTGCGTCACTGCGATCCGGTCCCAGGTCGACGGGCACGTGCACCTTCCGCCGACCACTGGCGACAACATCGATGTACTGTGGAGACCTCACGCCCCACGTGTTGAGCAATTCGGCGGTACGTCCACCCGGCCTCCCGCATGCCCACTATACGCCCTCATTCAAAGTCCGTCAACTGCACATACGGTTCACGTCCACGCTGTCGCGGGATGCTACCAGTGTTAAAGACTGCGATGGAGCTCCGTATGCCACGGCAAACTGGCTGACACTGACGGCGGCGGTGCACAAATGCTGCGCAGCTAGCGCCATTCGACGGCCAACACCGCGGTTCCTGGTGTGTCCGCTGTGCCGTGCGTGTGATCATTGCTTGTACAGCCCTCTTGCAGTGTCTGGAGCAAGTATGGTGGGTCTGACACACCGGTGTCAATGTGTTCTTTTTTCCATTTCCAGGAGTGTATTTAGAGACAAGCTGTTCCCAGCCAAGCGTTGCAGTGGCTCAGTCTGGTAAAATGGAAGAGAAAGAAAAGCGAAAGCACAGATTTATCATATGTACGGGAACTGAATATACATCCTAATCTTCTTTTCTCTGTCTATTTCCTCGTCCCCTCTCTTTATCCATCTCCTCCTCCACCCCCTCTCTCTGTCCATCACCTCCTCCCCCTTCTCTCTGTCCACCTTTTCCTCGTGCCCCTTCCTGTCTCCCTCTCTCTTTCCATAACCTCCTCCAGCCTTTCTCTGTCCATCTTCTTCTCCCTCCTCTCTCCCCATCTTCTCCCCCTCTCTCTCTCTGTCCATCTCCTCCTTTCTGCTTCTATGTACATTTCCTCCCACCCTTATGTTCATTCCCCTTCCCGCATTTCTCTCACCTTGAGCCTTGTTTATCGGTATTGAAAATTGATATTCTATAGTAGTCTTTTAATTATAAGCTGATGAGCCATCACAGCACCGCGTACAAATTTGGAGAAATTGGTCAAATACTTTTTCAGATTTTTGGTAACAATATTCCCATTTGTATATTACATACATCCTGAAGTGCCAAACAAACTGGTATAAGCAATCGTGCTCAAATACATAGCTATGTAAACATGCGGAATACAGCGCTGCGGTCGGCGACACCTATATAAGACAACAAGGGTCTGGTGCAGTTGTTAGATCAGTTACTGCTACTACAATGGCACGTTATCAAAACCTAAGTGAGTTTGAACGTTGTGTTATAGTCGGCAAAGGAACGATGGGGCACAGCGTCTCTGAGATAGCGATGAAGTGCTGATTTTCCCCTACGACTATTTCACGAGCGTACCGTGAATATCAAGAATCCAGTAAAACACAAACCTCCGACATTGCTGCGGCCGAAAAAAGATCCTGTAAGAACTGAATCAACGACGACTGAAGAGAATCGTGGAACACGATAGAAGTGCAACACTTCCGCAAATTGCTGCAGATTTCAGTGTTGGGCCATCAACAAGTGTCAGCGTGTCAACCATTCAACGAAACATCATCGATATGGGCTTTCGGAGCCGAAGGCTGACTCGTGTTCCCTTGATGACTGCACGACACAAAGCTTTACGCGTCGCCTGGGCCCGCCAACACCGACATTGGACTCTTAATGAGTGGAAACATGTTGCCTGGTCGGACGAATATCGTTTCAAATTGTATAGAGCGGAGGGACATGTACGGGTATGGAGACAACCTCATGAATCCATGGACCCTACATGTCAGCAGGTGACTGTTCAAGCTGGTTGAGGCTCTGTAATGGTGTGGAGGCGTGTGTAGTTGGAGTGTTAGGGGACTCCTGATACATCTAAATACGACTACGACAGGTGACACGTACGTAAGCATCCTGCCTGATCACCTGCATCCATTCGTGTCCATTCCAACTGACTTCGGCAGTTCCAGCAGGACAATGCGACACCCCACACGTCCCGAATTGCTACAGAGTGGCTCCAGGAACACTCTTTTGAGTTTAAGCAATTCCGCTGACCACCAAACTCCACAGACATGAACATTATTGAGCGTATCTGGGATGGCTTGCAACATGCCGTTCAGAAAAGATCTCCACCACCTCGTACGGATATATAGACATCCGTGGAGGATTCATGGTGTCAGTTCCCTCCAACACTACTTCAGGCCTCAGTCGAGTCCATGCCACGTCGTGTTGTGGCACTTCTGCGTGCTCTCGGGGACTCTACACGATGTTAGGTAGGTGTACCAGTTTTTTTTTTTTTTTTTTTTTGAGGGGGTCTTCAATGTATATTTATGTATGATATGTGTTAAAAGTATATAGCGTATATCCATCCGAATATTCATTAGAGTAATATGTAAAAATTTTTTGGTAATAACATTTCCCCTATATTATGGACAAATGAACACTAACATTTTTATATAGATTTCATCCATAATTATTACATATATATTTGTATGTTGTGCTCCAGTAGGTACACAAAACGAAGTGCATATTCACTGAAACGTTGTGTAAAAATTTCAAAGCAAACGGTGAAGAACTTTCGAAGATACGCGATTTTGAACAAACGTATATTTATGCTCGTATTGTTATTTGTATAGATCGATCGATTGTCAGCTACATACTCACTCCCTTGTCGGCCCAGCCAGATTTCTCAGGTAGTCGTTAATGAATGTCGCCTATAATAACACCAACACGGCTTCGTGAGCACTACCAGAAGAAGTAAAGGCAGCTGGAAAGTAGGTTTTCAGCTGAACGCAAGAATAAAGATTCTGCATGAAAGTGGAAGGGAGAGAGAAACAGTAGAAATAAAGATAAGAAGATAACGAGAAATGTTTGAAAGACAGAGAGACAGAGAATTACGTGATTTCTGTTATTTTTCTGGCGCCAAATAAGTTGCTGTAAAGTTCGTTATACTGCTCCTAACTTTCAGGAAACTCGTTATCTTAATGTGTTCGCCGTACGTGCCACAGGTAATGACCTCGGGTCGACCGGTTCATAACGAAACCTCAGTCAGGTACAGAAAAAGCTTAGTTGCCTGCTGCCTCCATTTACAAGACTAAGTGACGCACTTTCTGACAGGACAATTTGATCAGAAAATTGAGATAAACAATAGGCCACGCGTTGACGACCGCCAAAATTCCCTTGAACGCACTCATATCCAGTAATAGGCTATTGTACGATCATAACAACAGACTATAACAAAGACACGCAAGTAATGCTTGCACGGTTACTGTTTGTTGGAAAACGTCGTTGTACGCGACTTCTCAGCTATTCATTTCGCTCGAAAGTATGAATATTACCTCGTTCTTGACTGTGCTGTACTATGCTAATCAGGGATGGTCTGCCCTCAGGCACATACCAGCGGGGGTATTTAAGAAGCTTTTCTTTTCTTGTAGTAATCAGTTTTTCTACTGATCTGATACTGTCTTCCATCTATTCCGCACTTCTGCTATCCTCTCATTTCTACATAAGTCCACGAGGTCGGCATCCGGAGTGAACTGAACTTCGGGGATGGTTCTAACCCCTAAACAGCTGTCTCCAGCCAATCAGGTTTTGGCGTAGTGATACTCCCTGCAGGTGGTGGCTCGAGCTCCCCCTGCAGGAAGTAATGCTTGGAATGTCTGTTTCCATTACCTTGTATGTAAATAGCCGGTGTTTACCATGGTGCTTTTGGTGCGCATTCGACATAGACAACCTCGTCCTCTGTGGTGTAATATGGGTTGCCGGTCTTCAGGGGCTACCTTGGCTCTGACATAACAGAATCATTTTGCGATCAGCTTCAAATTCCGGTTCTCTAAATTTTCTCTGTTGTGTTTCTCGAAAAGAACATTGCCCTTCGTCTAGGAATTCTTGTTTGAGTTTCCGTAGCATCTCTGCAATACTTGCGTGTTGTTAGAACCTACCAGCAACAAATCTAGCAGTCCACCTCTGAACTACTTCAATGTCTTCCTTTAATCCGATCTGGTGCGGATTCCAAACACTCAAGCAGTACTAAAGGACAGTTCGCACCAGCATCCTATGCGCGGTCTCCTTTACGGATAAGTCACACTTTTCCAAAATTCTCCCAACAAACCGAAGTCGACCGATCGCCTCCCCTGTCACAACTGTCACATGCTCGTTCCATTTCATATCGCTTTGCAACGTTACACCCAGATATTTAAACGAAGTGACTGTAACAAGCAAGACACTACTAACGCTGTAGTCGAACATTAGGGATTTGTTTTCCCTACATATCCGCATAAACTTACACTTTCTGCATTTAAATCCAGCTGCCATTCATCACACAACCACAGCATCATCAGCAAAGAACTGCAGACAGCTGCCCACGCTGTTCGCCAGATCATTTACACTCATGCTCATAAATTGCGGATAATGTTGATACATGGTGAAACAACGCTCTGGTGGGCAGTTTGCGGTCTTAAATCACCTCGGGGTATGACTATGTGGTGCATTTGACCTACTGTTGTCGCGTGATGGCACTGGCAGCCGTCCATATTCACAGAGTTATGTTGGTGCTTGTTAGAGTAAGGTGCAGCGAGTACGTGTGCAGACGTTTTCAGACGTGATAATGGCGACTGTGTGTTGAAAATGGCTCAAAGGACACATATTGATGACGTTTGACGACTGGAGGCTGCTCGAACACAGCAGGTCGTAGCACAGGCCCTCCGTGTGCCACAAAGTGTGATCTCAAGATTATGACAACGATTCTAGCAGAAAGGAAACGTGTCCAGGCCCTACCGTACGGGGCGTCCACAGTGTACAACACAAGAAGACCGACATCTCACCATCAGTGCCCGCAGACGGCCACGGAGTACTGCAGGTAGCCTTGCTCGGGACCTTACCGCAGCCACTGGAACAGTTGTTTCCAGACACACAGTCTACAGACGACTGAACAGACATGGTTTATCCGCCCGGAGACCTGCAAGGTGCATTCAACAGGAGAGCCCGTAAAGCCTGGTGTCAAGAACACAATACGTGGTCACTGGAACAGTGGTCCCAGGCTATGTTCACAGAAGAGTCCAGGTGTAGTCTGAACAGTGATTCTCGCCGGGTTTTCATCTGGCGTGAACCAGGAACCAGATACCAACTCCTTATAATCCTTGAAAGGGACCTGAATGAAGATCGTGGTTTGATGGTGTGGGGTGGGATTATGATTTTTGCACGTACACCCCTGCACGTCTTTGAGAGAGGAATTGTAATAGGTCAGGTGAATCGGGACGTCATTTTACACCAGTATGTCCGCCTTTTCAGGGTTGCAGTGGGTCCCACCTTCCTCCTGATGGATGATAACGCACCGACCCACCGAGATGCCATCGTGGAGGGGTACCATGAAACAGAAGATATCAGGCGAATGGAGTGGCCTGCCTGTTCTCCACACCTAAACCCCATCGAGCACGTCTGGGATACTCTCGGTCGACGTATCGCTGCACGTCTTCAAACCCCTAGGACACTTCAGGAGCTCCGAGAGGCACTGGTGCAAGAATGGGAGGCTAAACCCCAGCAGCTGCTCGACCACCTGATCCAGAGTATGCCAACCCGTTGTGCAGCCTGTGTACGTGTTCATGGTGATCATATCCCATATTGATGTCGGAGTACATGCACAGGAAACAGTGGCATTTTGTAGCAGATGGTCCGCAGCTCGTGGTCGTGCGGTAGCGTTCTCGCTTCCCGTGCCCGGGTCCCCGTGTTCAATTCCCGGCGGGGTCAGGGATTTTCTCTGCCTCGTGATGACTGAGTGTTGTGTGATGTCCTTAGGTTAGTTAGGTTTAAGTAGTTCTACGTTCTAGGGGACTGATGACCATAGATGTTAAGTTCCATAGTGCTCAGAACCATTTTTGTAGCACATGTTTTTAGGGACGGTTTTCTCAACTTATCACCGATACTGTGAACTTAAGGATCTGTGTCGTGTGTGTTTCCTATGTGCCTATGCTATTAGCGCCAGTTTTGTGTAGTGGCACGTTGTGTGGCACCACATTCTGCAATTATCCTTAATTTATGAGCATGAGTGTATGCATATAGAGAATACGAGCGGTGATAACACACTTTCCTGGGGCACTCTTGACGATACCCGTGTCTCTGGCGAACACTCGCCGTCGAGGACAACGGACTCGCTTCTATTAATAGCAATATTCGGGCCACTCACATATTTGGGAACTTATTCCACATGTTTGTACCTTCCTTAATAGTCTCTAGTAGGGCACCATGTCAAACGCTTTTCGGAAGTTTAGAAATATGGTATCTACTTGTTGCCCTTCATCCATAGTTGGCAGTACATCGTATGAGAGAAGGGCAAGCTGAGTTAGGCTTGAAGGATGCTTTCTAAAACCATGCTGATTCGTGGAGCATGCCTTTCTGTTTCAAAGGAAAGTTATTATTTTCGAACTCAGAATATGTTCTAGAATTCTGCGGAAAACCGATGCTAAGGATATTGGTCTATAATTTTGCAAGTCCGTTCTTTTACGCTTCTTGTATAAAGGAGTCATCTGCACTTTTTTTCAGTCGCTTGGGACTTGGCGCTGGACGAGAGATTTGTAACAAATAAAAGCTAATTAAGGAGCCAATGCTATAGAGTATTCTTTGTAAAACATAATGGGAATTTCATCCAGACTTGGAGACTTATTTGTTTTTAACTATTTCAGTTGTTTCTCTACGCCATGGATGTTTATTACTATGTCATCCGTATGGAACTGCGAGCGATGGTCAGACGACGGTGTGTTTGTTCGATTCCTGAGTGAACTATTTCTTAACCGTGAAACCCAAATTCTGTATTAAGTAGTTTATGTTTCACATTCGACAATTAAAACTTAGTACTTTCTCAATGCATATTGCTGATGTTTGTTCCCTTCTATTTTGTTAATGGTCTGAAATGGCCACCCACTTTATTAACAGTTTTTTCTTCACAAAGCTTGAATAACAGAAACTGCAGTATCTTTTACCTTAATCATAGATTTTTGTGTCTTACAATTTTCTCTTCATTTGATGTCTTGTCAGCCAATGCTCAATTCAGTTCCCCACACCGTTTGATTTCCTTATTTCATTTGGAGAAACGAGTATGTCTTCCAGCTACCCTTCAGTTTCTTACCTCTTCTTCGCATAAAGAGAATGGTGGTGCGACTTAACGCTGCTGGGCCAAAACATCATGACGGCATGCTTAGTAGTGTAGTGATCCACATTTGGAATCGAAAACAGCAGCAGTTCTTCTTAGCATGGACTCGCCGAGCTCTTGGTAGATATCCGGAGGTATGTGGCGTCCGGTATGTACGCACAGATCACCCAATCGCCGTAAGTTACTGCCAGCGGTTTGTGTGCACAGATAGCTGGCGCCCGAAAGCGACCCAGATGTGTTTCGTCGGTGTCAGATCTCGCGAATTTGTTGGCCATGGTATCAGAGTCAGTTGACTATCATGCTCCTCATACCACTGTAATACCATTCTGATCTTGTGACAAGGACAGTTAGTCTACTGGAGCACGCCACCCCCCAGGGAAAGGCGCCAACCACGAAGAAATGCAAGTGGTCCGCAATAATGTCGAAGTATTGTACCACCGTCATGTTGCCCGATTACTACCAAAGGTCCCATGGAAGCCCAAGTGAATTCGTCCACGAGAGATAGAATAGACATGGGTTCCCAGGTAGATGCCGTGTTTCTTTACTTCCGAAAGGCGTTTGATACAGTTCCCCACAGTCGTTCAATGAACAAAGTAAGAGCATATGGACTTTCAGACTAATTGTGTGATTGGATTGAAGAGTTCCTAGATAGCAAAACGCAGCATGTCATTCTCGATGGAGAGAAGTCTTCCGAAGTAAGATTGATTTCAGATGTGCCGCAGGGGAATGTCGTAAGACCGTTGCTATTCACAATATATATAAATGACCTTGTTGATAACATCGGAAGTTCACTGAGGCTTTTTGCGGATGATGCTGTAGTATATCGAAAGGTTGTAACAACGGATAATTGTACTGAAAGACAGTAGGACCTGCGGTCCGCAGCTCGTGGTCGTACGGTAGCGTTCTCGCTTCCCACGCCCGGGTTCACGGGTTCGATTCCCGGCAGGGTCAGGGATTTTCTCTGCCTCGTGATGACTGGGTGTTGTGTGCTGTCCTTAGGTTAGTTAGGTTTAAGTAGTTCTAAGTTATAGGGGACTGATGACCATAGATGTTGAGTCCCATACTGCTGAGAGCCATTTGAACCAAGTAGGATCTGCAACGAATTGACGCATAGTGCAAGGAATGACAATTAAATCTCGATGTAGACAAGTGCAATGTGCTGCAAATACACAGAAAGAAAGATCTTTTATCATTTAGCTGCAATATAGCAGTTCAGCAACTGGAAGCAGTTAATTCCATAAATTATCTGGGAGTAGGCATTAGAAGTGATTTAAAATGGAATGACCATATAAAAGTAATCGTCGGTAAAGCAGATGCCAGACTGAGATGCATTGGAAGAATCCTAAAGAAATGCAGTCCGAAAACAAAGGAAGTAGGTTACAGTACACTTGTTCGCCCACTGCAAGAATACTGCTCACCGTTGTGGGATCCGTACCAGATAGGGTTGATAGAAGAAATAGAGAAGATCCAACGGAGCGCAGTGTGCTTCGTGACAGGATCATTTAGTAATCGCGAAAGCGCTACGTAGATGATAGATAAACTCCAGTGGAAGACTCTGCAAGAGAGACGCTCAGTGGCTCGGTACGGGCTTTTGTTGAAGTTTCGAGAACATACCCTCACCGAGAAGTCAAGCAGTATATTGCTCCCTCTTACGTTTATCTCGCGAAGAGACCATGCGGATGAAATCAGAGAGATTAGAGCCCGCACAGAGGCATACCGACAATCTTTCTTTCCACAATCAATACGAGACTGGAATATAAAGGAAAACCGATAGAGTTACTCAAGGTACCCTCCGCCACAGGTGGCTTGCGCAGTATGGATATAGATGTAGATGTGAACATCTCCCGTAGTATAATTTTGACCTTGGCAGCCTTCGTCAGTGATGTGTCCCATGTTAGTGCCTCCGTTCACCAGGATGACAGCGTATGGGAACAAGTGGGTGTCGTCTGTTGTGTAGATCCATGTTCAACAATGTGCGCTGAGTAGTGTACTGTCCGCATCTCGTGGTCGTGCGGTAGCGTTCTCGCTTTCCACGCCCGGGTTCCCGGGTTCGATTCCCGGTGGGGTCGGGGATTTTCTCTGCCTCGTGATGGCTGGGTGTTGTGTGATGTCCTTAGGTTGGTTAGGTTAAAGTAGTTCTAAGTTCTAGGGGACTGATGACCATATATGTTAAGTCCCATAGTGCTCAGAGCCATTTGATCTATTTTTTAGTAGTGTACTCTGAAACACTTGTGCCTGCATCATAATTACCCTCTTTGGTCAGATCTGCCACAGACGCTGCCTATCTTGCTTTACAGACCTGACGGGACTGTAACCTCTAAGTTCTATGTTGAGGCGTGGACGTCAAGGAACTTTTCGCCTATTCGTAGTTTCACCGTTCTTCAACCATTTTCCATAGACGATCATGACTGTAGCGCGCATAAAGCTCTGGCTATTCCCGAGATTCTCGTTCGAAGGCGCTAGGCCATAGCAATCTGCCCTTTGTCAAAGTCGCTTATATCAGTGGATTTCCCCATTTTCGGTCCAAATCGTCGGTAGAGTGATTCTGCATTCCTCTCTTCTGCGCTTATAAATTTCTCCTTACTGCATCACATGCCCGTAACGCCACCAGGCGGCATTCAGTCGTGGGCGTGGGTAGTGCCTACAGTGTTTTGGCTCATCATCAAAACATAAATGCTGAAATGTTTCACCTACGAGATATTCAGATAAAGAATTCTAATATCTGACGAAACTATACTTACATCTCTAAAAACAGTTTTCAGGGCCTACGAATATTAAGCAGCCCTGTGCGTATTGTGTAAGGGAGAATGAGGCAAAAATTTAGCCTCATAAGACTTCGAACTTGGGCATTGCATTCAAACTGGAACCAGAAGCACCCTTAATCGGGGATACTGATAAAAACTGAAACGCTCGTAGCGTCGCTAACCTATAGCACAAAATCCATAGCAACTCGCAGAATATATATGCGAACAACTTAATCAGTTTACTTGATCCTGACATGAAGATTGCAGGATTTGGCGTAGGTATGTATTGGGGTTGTACAGATAATACTTAAATATTTTTATAATCATGTTGTATTGTTACTGAGAGTTCGCTGCTTTTGATTTTAATGTGGAAGTAGTAGGTTAGGTCTGTCAACGGCTCCTGTAAATATCAGCTGAAACAAGCAAACTTCGTATATACAAATTCTTCTTTTACGACGTCAAGGGTGATTTTCGCAGTATCGTACTAGCGTTTGGAATTATTCCTTGTCTTAAAGGTATCGTAGTGCACACGACTCTGCAAGAAATATATAGCGCTATATTTCATTTTTTAAAAGCAGTCTCTCAACATCATGTACAAGACAAAATATTTTTAATGTACTAACAAGAATTCAGTCCGCTATTGATCAAAACACGGTGCTACCAAATATAAAATATTAAAATAAACGTTACAGATTGCAGGCGTTTTGTGTATGATGTTATAGCTTCTTCTACTTTTACACAGTAATTTTTCTATAGTCAACAGATCAACCAGAAAAATATTACAGAAATTCCGTCTGGTCAACTACATTTAAGTTTTTTTGCGATTTCCCTCAATAAATTCTGGTGAATATTCAGAATCTTCCTTTAAAAAGTTCGGTCCCAGATTCGTACCCCAACTGTACCTAATAGGCCCCTATTAGCTTCTGTTCAGTCTCTAAGCAACGTAAAACCTAAAATTTCGTTTCATTCTCTTGCCCATACTCCCCAACCATCACTTCTTCTTTTACCACCCTGTCTATGGCATTTAAGCCCCTATAAAGATTAGATTTTTATCGTATTCCACCTGTTTTGCCAATATTTGATGGGCCACACCTGTTTAATAACACCCATTTTGCAACCTAAACAAACAAATAAATCAACGACGGATCACTCTCGTTTTATAAACTCTCACTCTATGAGACGCTACGGAGCCGTTTGCCATTTAACACGGGACGTTAGCTCATCGTTGGGTGATGAGTCATTTCTCTCCGGACTGCTGCGTCTGGATAAGTCACATCGAACCTGCAGCAGCTGTTGCGCAAACGGGTGAATCAGGAAATCGCTTCGCGGACTTGATATCCTCTCCCCTACAGTACGTCTCCGTTGTCTTCAACACTGCACGCTCTTCGCACGGTGATGGCAAGTCAATGTCAGTGTTGGGCAGTGTGTTGTGTACGTCCCTGGACGGCAGCTAGGCTTTGCCTGGGTCACGTTGAGTCAGTCCTTGGTTGGTTTCACTTCGGCGTTTCTGCTTCAGCCTATCGATCCGCCACTACAAACAAGCGGCTCTTTTCTAGCACGCGACAGTAATTCAGTTGATCTTAAGAACCCGTAAGATTGCTGGTCTCGCTACCTACGGAACGACCTCTCATTCCCGAGTTATTCTTTTCCGCTCGCTGCGTGACTGAAGACAAAGAAAGCACGCTGGTGCAACAACGCAGTTCCCCATTCGTGTGCTAGTCAAATAAATATCGCCTATTTGCAAACAGCCATTCCGTTTCGTAGTTCACAGGAGAAGAAAAAGCAGGCGTGTGCCTAATTTAGTCGCACCCTATGTGGTCAAAACGCCTCGGACACCGCACTGTATGCTCTCTGGATCCGAGTATACAAATATCCAGGCACACTGCGTCTGAATAATATAAACGTGTTGTGCAGGAATTTGTCAAAGGAGGCAATAAAATGAATATGGAGCTGACATCACTGTTGTAGCTCACAGGTTATACGTGGTACTTACTGGAATTAAGGGAAACGTGGAAGGGAGGACCCATCAATATAACTTTCTTTTCACACAACCTGTTTATTTAACAATATATATAAACTTTGTTTTACAGATAATCGAAGCATTTAACCCATAAAATGTTCTTTAACAATATGAACAAATTTGCAAAATTCTTTTGACCTTAAACCTTAAGTTGAAAAAGCTTTTAATCTTGCAAAATAAATCTGAAGTGCTGCATTGAAAAACAGCAAACAATACGACAATGATTACAAGACGGCCGGACCTGCAGCCCGCCCGTTATTGAGTGAAACAGCGGTGTTTACTACCGCGCTGGACACGGTCTGTCTTATTAAATGCCCTTCTGCAACACATGAGAACTATATAAGCACGATTGACGAAAAGAGTGATTCAGTTACTCAAAAACAAATGACTTAACTTGTCATTTGAAAGCTGTATGTCGATAGGTTCTGGGTTAAGATGCGCACCTTTAAGGTTAAACAGATTAGCAAACAATACGACAACGATAAGGCTTACTTCAAAGCAACCAACCTCTTAATTTCAATCTGCAACCAAGGTGCATCTACACCACAACCCGTCCCTTCTGACAGCTGACTGAAGCCCTGGTGAAAGTTGGCTGTTAATATTTTCAAGGTTAAACTGATTGTCAGTTATTAAGACCGCTCTGAAGGAACGTCTTAAAATATCACTTGTGAACACTTATTACAAGAGACTCACTCGATGGAACCACAACATACAGCTAAAATACACCAGTAATGACCCGATCTTTCATACACGGGAACGAATAGCTTGGAACAAAAGGTTGTTTTGATTATAACTAATGACTGAGAAATGCAACTACAATCAGAGAATTGAACCGCTTAACAGCTAAACCTAACCACAAGGTCCCTCTTTGTTTAACGGCAACATGTGCCTTAGTGCAACTGTTCCGGCTGCATTTACGACCAAGAGCTGATTAATTAGAACATTAATGATCATGTACATACCAGAAAATAATAAGGAGGGCAGGTAGACAAAGAAACAAATTACCACGAGGATTACAGAATGTTACTCCCCTTTACCAGCAAGCAGTTCCATGGATCGACGGTGCGTCACTGTGGTTACTGAAAAAAAATGCAAATGATCGTATGGCGTCAGTGGCCGGGAGTTCAGAAATTCAAACGTGTGTGAAATCTTATGGGACTCAACTGTTAAGGTCATCAGTCCCTAAGCTTACGCACTAATTAACCTAAATTAACCTAAGGACAAACACACACAGCCATGCCCGAGGGAGGTCTCGAACCTCTGCCGGGACCAGCAGCACAGTCCATGACTGCAGCGCCCCAGAGGGAAGTTAGACCGCCAAGTGCATCTCTTATTGAGTGCGACGCCACATCGGTCGACTTGCGCGTCGACAATTGGGGTGAAATCATGAGGGGGAGAGCACAACACCCAGCCTCTGAGGAGAGAAAACCTCCCCCCCCCCCTCCCCCGCAGCCGGGAATCGAACCTGGGCCCCCATGCATGGCAAGTCAAACTTATATATACAACTCTTAAGGGACTTGGAAAGAATGTCTTCCACGAGTAATGAGTGTATTGGGAGGGGACACTACGAATGTAGTGTGTGGACATACTAGGTGAGAATGTGGATCTTACGGGAGGTGTGCGCGAGATATTCTGATCAGTCGCGCTATCCTCTGTGCTCTCGGTGGCACAGATGGATAGAGCGTCTGCCATGTAAGGAGGAGATTCCGTGTTCGAGTCGCGGTCGGGGTACACATTTTCACCTGTCTCTGTTGATATATATCAACGCCCGTTAGCACCTGAAGGTATTAATACAATTCTAATTCCAGTATAGACAGCTGCAGGTTATGAATGGTGTATGTTGTTTCGGACATGTCCGAAAGAACAGACACCATATCCATGTAAGTATAAGTTCTGGCAATACCGGCCATGCCCTTCTTCTTCTGTGCGGATGTGCGTATATTACCCGAACTGCCACGGGACTCGGTAAAAATGTCTTCCACGTGTAATGAGTGTGTTGGGGTGGGACACTACGAATATAGTGTGTGGACATACAGGGTGAGAATGTGGGTCTCGCGGGAGGCGTGCGCGAGATAGTCCCTGCAGTCGCGCTACCCTCTGTGTTCAAATGGTTCAAATGGCTCTGAGCACTATGCGACATAACATCTGAGGTCATCAGTCCCCTAGGACTTAGAACTACTTAAACCTAACTAACCTAAGGACATCACACACATCCATGCCCGAGGCAGGATTCAAACCTGCGACCGTAGCAGTCGCGCGGTTCCGGACTGAGCGCCTAGAACCGCTAGACTACCGTGGCCGGCTATCCTCTGTGTTCTCGGTGGCTTAGATGGATAGAGCCTCTGTCATGTAAGCAGGAGATTCCCGGTTCAAGTCCCGGTCGGGGCAAGCATTTTCACCTGTCCCTGTTGATATATATCAACTCCCGTTAGCAGCTGAAGGTATTAATATAATTCTAATTTCCTGTCGTCTATTGCCGGTGGCGTAACACAGCTGCCTCGGCGCCGGTTTCCGACAGCCCCGTTTTGCCATTCACGGTGTACTTTAACCACGGCGGCAAGCGGACAGTTTACAAACTTAGCCGTATCGGAACTCTTTCCACCCTTGGCCCAAAAAGTAATGATCATGTCCTTTTGGACGTCAGAGAAATCGCTCTGTTTCCGCTTGACGACAACAACTGTACTGTTTTGCGCGCCCCCTTCGGACTCGCTGTATGCCCTCCATTGCTAGTGTTTTTACCTGCCGTGCTGAGTGGTTACTGCACGTTGACGTCGAACATAGACGGCGCTCAGTGGTCACAGTCATGTGACTGAACCGTGTATATTGTGTGAATCATGTAACACGTATACAATTCCAGACAACGAAACGAAGCTCTCGGCACGTTACAGTACGCAGAAAGAAACGTAATTTTATTTCACAGGTAATGTTTGTAACGCTCGTACTAGCAACGATTTGAAGAAAATTTCTTTTTATACGGTATACTTTTTAATGGAGTTTGAAAGCTGTTCGAAAGAGAAGTCCCATGCCACAACACTGATTAATGTTGACGCTGAAACATTTCACAAAACGTATCATCGAAAACAGTCTGACGCAGTAGCTGAGTAATCAAGGTATCGGTTGAGTTAATCGGTCCTTGTGGTATTTTCGTCATGCCCCCTCCCTCCCTTTTTACGCCGGCTGGAGTGGCCGAGCGGTTGTATGCGCTACAGTCTGAAGCCGCGCGACCGCTACAGTCGCAGGTTCGAACCCTGCCTCGGGCATGGATGTGTGTGATGTCCTAAGGTTAGTTAGGTTAAGTAGTTCTGAGTTCTAGGGGACTGATGGCCTCAGAAGTTAAGGTCCATGGTGCTCAGAGCCATTTGAACCCCTTTCTACGTGTATTGTTACACAGTTTATTTTATTTTTATGGTATTGTCTTTCTCTTTTTATAATTAATAAATACAGTAAACGAAAAGTCTGGAAAATTCTGTTTTGGTGTAAAAGTGGTGGTACCATATAGTATTACTCTGATTTTGTTTTATTCTTTTTTTGTAGTAAGTTGTGAGTGTTTAACAAAAATAAGACGAAGAAGAAGAAGAAGAAGAAGAAGAAGTGGTAGAGGCGTTGGCTGCCGGTCTGCCAGGCTCCTGGTCCGTGTTCGATTCTTGATCGTGGCTTGTTTCCGTTCGATATTTTTTCGGTGTGTCTGATAGTTTTATGGTGATCGTAATCCTTTTCTTTGATTTTTTTTTAAAACAATGGTTAGTATGTCCGACTGCCGTGCGGAGTACCCGCGTTCGATTCCCGGTACTGCCGGCGATTTTCTCTTGCGTATGGGGACCAATTCAGAGTACTCTCGCCCTACTGAAAGCAGCTGAGAAGCTACTTGAGTGAAAAGTAGCGAACCATGTCTCCTAAATCTACAACTGCTGGAAGAGCCGTGTGCTGAACATATGCTCCTCTATACCCCATCCATATGAAGTCGTTGATCGGTAATGACAAGGCGATCGGCCTGTCTACGGCCAGGACGACGGCGTTTTCTTTCATCTTCAAAAATCTGCTAAAACAGAGAAAAATATACTAGAGTCCTCTTAAGCAACAAGAGCACTGCTAAGCAGGGCTATGGCAACATACTCTACCGTTTTATGCAGCAAGAAGAGAGGCCGAGGCTACTAACACAAAACATACCGAGTGATTATAATTAAACTTTCCCTGTTTAACACTTCATAAACGTACGACTTTCAAACTTGATAGCATTAATGTCCGGAGTATGGGGTGCCTGATTTCCATGCGTCACAGCACCACCGTCTAGTTCGAACTACGGCCACCAGGTGCTGTGATCAGTCATCGTGATTCCTGGACTCAATCATCTGATCAGTTGTAGTGCACTTGCTGACGTGTAAACATGAGTTTGTACAAAACGAGCATTATTGGTGAAGTTCTGTTACCAAAACAACAGTGATGCTGTAGCTGCCCTTCGAGAATATCGCCGGCTGAAAGGATTAGGGAAGGGTCCTCTTTCTCCATCTGCTGTGTCGACGCTGATGAAGAAGTTCGAATCAACTGGAGAACTGCGTGTCTCTCCGGAAAGTGGCCGACGACCGTTTGCACGACAGGCGGTTGATGATATCGCTGTTGCTATGCCGGACAACACTGCGCACAGTTCTCAACCGTCAGGCACTACACGTGCTGCGTCACGACAGTTGAACATCCCGTGATCCACTGTACGGAAGGTGGTTCCAACCAGTCTCAAATGGTATCTGTACAAGATCAGTATCATACATCAGCTTGCACCACAGGACACCCAACGACGTGTTGAATTCGTTCTCCACTTTCTCGCAAAGATTGAAGTTAACAAGGGCTGGCTCTGGACCGTCCTAAGGACAGACGAAGCTCATTTTTCTCTCACGGGTGAGGTGAACACACAGAACTGCCGAGTGCGGGGAACTTCACTTCCAGTTACTCCTCATGAAGTTCCTCGATATGGTGAACGTGTCACCGTATGGTGTGGCTTCACGACTACGTTCATCATTGGTCCTTTTTTTTTTTTTTTTTTTTTTTTTTTTTTTTTTTTTTTTTACAGGTTGGCCCTCAAGGGCCAAAGACTTGCTGTATGACTGGAGACCGCTACTGCATTTTGCTTTGCCAGCATGTCATACCTGCCCTACAGGACCGAGACACATTGACCTCAACGGTTTTCATGCGAGATGGGGTCCCAGCGCACATCGCTTGTGAAGTTCACCTGCTTCTCCGAAACACATTTGGAAACGATCGAATTATCAGCCGAGCGTTTCCTTGGGCGGCGCGATCATCTGATCTCACTCCCTGTGGTTTCTGGTTGTGGGCAACTTGAAGGACAGTGTCTACCAGGGAGACATTCGCACGTGCTGATCTGAAGCGCAGCATATCAAGAGAGGTAGCCACAATATCTACAGACATGCTTCGTTATGTTGTACAGAATGCAATCCTGCACTTTCAGACTCTTTTCTACCTAATGGTTGCCGTATTGAGACCCTTTTGTAACCGTAATGGTACCGGTATGTAATGGTATGATGTACCGTAGCAGCACGTTAAAAGTGTTTCAGTTGAATCGATTCTTTATTATTTCTCTTCCTCAAGTCCCTGATACTAATGCTACCAAGTTTGGTACTCGTACTGTAATTAGTTTCCGTCTTATAACATGTTAAATAGGGAAAGTTTAATTATAACCACCCACTATTTCCTCTTGGCTCCATTTTATACTACTGAGATACAGCGCCATTTACGATTTTGCTAAATGTGTGCGAAGTTTTAGCGATTCAGAAAACTTTTAGTGTTCATTAGGCTCACTACGTCGTACAAGTCATATAAGGAAATCATATATTATGATATCACATCAAGACGCAGCTATGTTCGCTCACATTTTTGTTACAATAGACCTATTTCGGCTTGATTGCCATCTTCAGGTTATATTGTGTGGTCTTAATATCCATATGCTATCGCTATCTTAGTTGCTGTCACTACTGTATAAGTTTATTCCTTTGATGTTAGTGGAGCTAAGCTTTAGCTGGAGCAGTTATTTCTAAAGTTGTCGAATTACGGAAGTATCTGTATTCGAGTCTGCATTTACGAAAAGACTATCTGTTCCGTCTTCACGTGGAGACCCCCGAGTGCTTCTTATAGAATCCGGAGTTGTAACCTAAAATACGTATTGCGGGACAGCTGTTACTACAGATATTACGCGAAATTATAATTAAACGAAATACACGAGTCAACGAACTAAATTTTCACTCACAATGATTTGGTGTCAAACCACCTTACGGTGTGTAGAGACGGATACTACTTGTACGCTATCCCATTTCTTGTCAACGTTTGCGAATAACGAAACTGTCGGTAGCGCTCTGTATGGCCTTAGACTCCTCTAATTTTATCATCATGGCCATTTAAGACCATGTATCTGGGTTGCAAACATGAGGAGCAGTCAAAAGAAAACGAGAAAGGTGGTAAAAAGTGAGAAACTGTTAATTATTTCAAAATAATCGCCATAACTGTTGCTATATTTATCCGACTGAGAACCAATATAATCAGTGCCTTCATGAAAAACTGTTTGCGGTTGCCTACAGAGTCATGATTGTACCCAGGAGTGCATCTTTTAGTCCGAAGCAAACTGATGGCCTCCATGGATGTTTTTCTTCAGGACTCCAAAATCATGGAAATCGCACGTGGAAAAACCCGGACTGTGTAGAGAATGCGTAAGGGCTTCCCGGCGAAACATCTGCAGCGTAGTCCAAACAACCTTGGAAACATGTGGGAGAGTCCACGTGCACGCAGCAGAAGTTTCGCTGGAAACCAGTGACTTAAGCCAGCGGTGGAGGATCACTCGACAACCTGATACTGCATTCATCACAAGAAAAAAAAGCTGATGTAAACATTACACAATGTATTCTTCCTCGTTTGCTGGAATCTCATTGGATTTCGTTTCTCGTGGAGTTGAGGAGAGGCAGTCTTCAGCACAGTCAAGTACGCTAATAAGGACACGTTTTATGCAGTGTGTTAACGCGCACGTCGGCTGAGCGATAATACGGGATAACTGCCGGCCGGGATAGCCGAGCGGTTCTAGGCGCTACAGTCTGGAACCGTGCGACCACTACGGTGGCAGGTTCGAATCCTGCCTCGGGCATGAATGTGTGTGATGTCCTTAGGTTAGTTAGGTTTAAGTATTTCTAAGTTATAGGGGACTGATGACCTCAGACGTTAATTCCTATAGTGCTCATTTTTGAACGGGATAACTTTATCGGCGCTTATACCTCGGACAGCGCTGGCCAGCGAGTTGGTCCAACTAACTTGCAGTGACGTGAACAATTGCAATGAAAGAATACAGCTCTGAATGTCATTTAATTTTTAAACAGACTGAAATAACATACAGCAAACCTTCGGCAATACGCTTCTTAGGAAACCAGTCGGAAAACATGACATACTCTAATTCTTAACTAACATAGTATTGTCCTTAAAAATAATAGCGATGAAAATGCATAAATTAAACAGCGGATAATTTTTCTGCTTCACCTATCTATGACGTAAAAGAGTATTGCAGGGATTTCACCCTACAGTTAAATATTGAAGTCAATGAAAATAAGCCCGTCGCTGGTAATCTCCGAGCCCCTTCCGCATCCGAATCCGAGGAATACATTTCAGTGCTGCAGCTGTCATCTGCTACGGTGATAACGAGGCGGTCAACAACTGAATCCACGAAACATACCAAACGTCACATTTTCTCCTCTTCTTTTACGACAAGCTGTTCTGCATCAGGCAAGCGTTAGGCAGTGAGGCGTGAGAGAGCTTCGTGCGTTAGTTCCAGTACGTCCGGCAGCTTAGATGTTTTGCTGTTTCTCGCGACAAATTCCAGATTAGTTTTATTGTGTTCATATTGCAGTGATACAGTAGCAACTGTGAAAAAACAGCATATGCACTGTGTGCTCGGTGCCGTGAAAATTCTTGCTTTCCGTGTTTCTACGACGCTTATCACTCTGGTCCGTGTGAAACCACATGTGTGGTATAAAACAATGGACATAGTCCAGAGAATGAATATTTGGTTTTTCTCTTTTGTTGCAAAACTGTAATTTGTAATATTTTATTAATTTAAATAATCTTTATTAATAATCTTTTACGAAATATCCATAATTAAGAATTTATATTTGTAATGAAAACTGTAACTTTGTGTACGATATGTAATTAGAAGCAATTTTCATAAAAAAATGATGTTCAAATGTGTGTTAATCAGCATGAATTTGATGAATTTTATAATTAAAGGATGTCAGTAACCACGATCAATGGTGCATCCAACTACTATTCGTCAAGGCTACCGATTACTTCACGCATCTTGTAAAGAGAAATGCCATAACTTCAGTAACCACAGTTTCTTGGTAATTTACAGGCCGATTTTCTCTGTAAACTTGTCAAAAACTATAAAAAGATCTGTTTCTCGCCATTTTAGCGGTGTTTCACGCGCTTGTTTTTACTGCGGAGCAGGAAATAGCGTCAGCCATTTTTCTGGTATCTATTAACTGTACGAAAAACAAAGCAAAATGCGTTTCCTGACTGTGCCCGCATCTCGTGGTCGTGCGGTAGCGTTCTCGCTTCCCACGCCCGGGTTCCCGGATTCAATTCCCGGCGAGGTCAGGGATTTTCTCTGCCTCGTGATGGCTGGGTGTTGTGTGACGTCCTTAGGTTAGTTAGGTTTAAGTAGCTCTAAGTTTTAGGGGACTGATGACCTAAGATGTTAAGTCCCATAGTCCTCAGAGCCCACTGCGGCTGTAAACGAGTTTTGAAACAAAAATTTCATAGCTAAAGTTTGATTAAGATTAATTTTGAGGGCTGTTAATACGTCAGAAAATGCTTCAAATGGCTGTGAGCACTATGGGACTTAACTTCTCAGGTCATCAGTCCCCTAGAACTTAGAACTACTTAAACCTAACTAACCTAAGGACATCACACACATCCATGCCCGAGGCAGGATTCGAACCTGCGACCGTAGTGGTCGCACGGTTCCAGACTGAAGCGCCTTTAACCGCTTGGCCACACCGGCCGGCAATATGTCAGAAAGATATCTAATACACGGTGGCACAGTTAAAACTATCCCACCTCCCCTTTGAAGGCGAATACAGTATTTTGGCTTCTGAAATAAGCAGCTGCAGCAATGGACAGTTTTATGCAGTAATCGATCGTTACCATTCTTCTGTTAGCATTTCAGTTTATTTCATCAGCGAAGTTAAACGTTTCTCTTTGCTGTCTGCAAAATGACTTTGTTGATAGAAGAAAGAATTGAAACCGCGGAAGCATATGTGAAAACAGGCTCTATTAAGGGAACTCGTGACATGTTCGTGGTCAAGTGTCTGGACTGAGACTACCAGTAAAGAGAGTAGTACAGAGTCTGTATAGAAATTAGCGCACCTACGGATCTGTGCAAAATGTAAAACGACAAAAAATTTCTACAGTTCGCACACCAAAAATTATTGCAGACATTCGCTAATGAATTATTCAGAGTTGTTATGGTACAGAATGGTAAGGGCTTGAAAATTAGAAAAATTTTTTTAAAGCTCAATTGCCTTGCTACAAGCAAAGTGCTGTCACATTAGAGACAGAGACAGGAAATAAGTGGTATGTCGCAAGTGGGTCAAATCTAGGCACATTACAACACTACACCAAGGGAGAGAGGATGAGTTCAACAGAAAATAGCATGAGACAGAAAACCAGCGGAAATGTGACATGCATATTCGTTAGCTAGTAAGAGATGTCAAAAGAACCTGTATCTGCTTCATAAGAACCAGTCACAGAACCTACACAGCACTTAAGAGCCTGTTAGGCGAATATAGCAGAATGAGAAGGACACCTGCGATCTCATAGCCTTACGCTAGCTCCCTTTAAATACTCAAGCTATCCAGCTCTCAAGGAGTAGATCATTGGAATCGATGGCGGATCTATGTCCTAGATACTCTAGGACTATCTATGAACCAGCCGAAAAAGAACCTGACGCGACGGTCTTCGCCCTACGAACTTCATACTGTTCGCTGCCTACCATTGTTCATGGAGAAGCTGACTGTCTTCTGACAACACCACATCGTGGAGTGCTGACAGCACCGAACTTCAGCGTGAAAACCAGCAGAAGGGCCTTGTGTGATCCACGTTCCAAGTGCTGAAACCTATCTGGCCGTTAGAAAGGAGAGCGACCAACCACAAGACTTCTGACAACACCATATCGCAGATGGATCACCAAGGGTCAACACAGAATTTGGAGTGGGTTCGAGCACGCTCGATTAACTAGTACGAGACGATTCATGGTGGAACATAACTGCACCAGCAGTCTGCCCCCGGTAGCTGAGTGGTCAGCGCAACAGAATATCGTTCCTAAGGGCCCGGTTTCGATTCCCGGCTGGGTCGGTGATTTTCTCCTCTCAGGGACTAGATATTGTGTTGTCCTAATCATCATCATGTCATCCCCATCGATGCGCAAGTCGCCGAAGTGGCGTCATATCGAAAGACTTGCACCCGGCGAACGGTCTACCCGAGGGGAGACTCTAGTAACACGACATTTTTATACTGCACCAGCAGCACGGCTCGAGGTCACACACTCTTCCTGACTCGGCAGCCACCAACAGGAATCCAACTCGCAGCTGAATGAGGCATCAGCTATATGGGCAGTGTGCTACAAGGCAACTGTAAACATGGTTAACAAATAATTGAACTTTGACAATGTTTTACTAGAGTCATAGACGCTTCACAGGTACACAACTGCTGTCTTCATGCAAAGGTGTCTCCACCCGACCGCTCTGTAGAACCCAAATAAGTCTACACATAAATTGATCCAACAGGCGCATGTAAGTAGGAGGAGCTGCTAGTGAATATTGTACAGTCTTAACCTGAGGCCATATCGCGGTGACGGTTGCACAGCAATTATCGGAATATGACAGTCAGAAAGATGTAGATTACTGCACGTGGCTTTTGAGTAACATCAAAGATGGTTTGTTAGACCCTTCTCGTTACATCATGAGTAATGAAGCGTGGCTTCATCTTTCTGGTCATGTGAATACGCAGAACACGAGGTACTGGGCAATGCAGAACCCTGAAATTTTGTGTCAGCAACGATTCGGTGTTTCGTGCAGTGTAACAGGAAAGTGCATCATTGGACCAAAATTTTTTGACACTACTCTCTACACAGTTGAATGTATGGCAAGTTTTGATACATTTTGTGCTCAGCTCACTAAATATGAAAAACAATCCTGTTTCTTCCACTAAGATGGAGCAACATGTGACATGTCTAAGGTGTCTCTGGAACGAGTCCATGATGTTTTTACTGAGGAACAAACTATCATCAAACATTTGTGGCTGCCACTTCACCGGATATAACATGTGATTTTTTCCTGTGGGGCCCCTTGAAGAGCAAGTTGTGTGAAACATGTCCTCACACAATACAGTAAATAAAAGACAACATCAGCTGTGAAGTTGCCGCCCTTGATACCCGAACTTTACACCGACTTTATCTGAATATGTTTCGATGTGCACAGCTGTGTATTGGCATTGCACGCGGTAACGTTCAGCATCTATAAATATGTGTTTCATTTTATTTTTATTTGTAAATAAACCGTAAGTCCGTTCAGCTTTTCTGTAACTTCACTGCATTTCCTTTACTTTTATCTGCGCCATCCTGTACTTAAGTAGGACCTACTTCCAGGAGCGTAACAACACCAGTGATTGTGTATTATGGCTGCAGACCAATTGTCAAGTTTTGTGTTTGTTTACTTCAGTTGTATTATTATGATGAATAAAGTATAGTCACCTACAACGCTCTGAAGTAAGCAGTGAAATTGCTTGAGGGTGTGATTAAAATTTCGTCCAGTGTGCGTATTTTATATATGCATCATGAAAGTGGAGTATATAAATTGGGAAAGACAGGGAGTGGCAATTGTGTGCAGGTATCGCTGTCGTACCTGGAGATCTACAATGAGAACATCCGTGACCTGCTGTCGCCCGGTTCTGGCTGCCTTGAGCTGCGGGTGGACACCAGAGGTGCTGTGCAGGTGGCGGGGCTCACACAGGTCGCCGCCGCCTCCACCGATGAGGTATGTTGTCTGCAACTGCTTTCTAAACCTCCATGTCTGCCTATACTTCATTGCTTCGCTACAAAAAGCATGCCCCCTTTTGCAGATTCTCAAACCCACGACTCATGTGGATATGCAGGCTGTCCCACTAGGAGTGATCAATATTCAGGGATATCACAGAAACGCTCAGTTGAAGCAAAAACATTCATATCAACTTATGCCCTATTACAATGGTTTCCCAAATAGAACAAATTTAATGTTCACTGTTATTTGTTAACTGATGGTTTTACAAAAATTGCTTTGAGTGAAACTTAATAACAGATAGCAAGAAGATGCACTGAATATCTCAAACAATGCAAAAAAAAATACAAAATTCTGAATACTGTGCAGATAACACAAAAGGAGCCCCACAGGCTTCAATTTTGGGTCCACTCCTATTCCTATGGCAGAAAGATCTTCCCAATGAGGATGAAAGGAATGGGGTACGCTGGGCTAGAATGAAAAGCCAAAGACGCTGATTGAGTAAGACACATATATGTGCATCACTAGTACAAGAACAAGCATACATTAAACAGGTTCTATCTCGGAAAATTTTTGGAATAGTGCATACGTTCACCTGAAGTTTCTTGCTTCAAATGAACATTCCTGTCATATCCCTGAATATTGACCATTCCTTCTGGGAAACACTGTATTTATACTTATGTTGATTTGTTTTGTCTATGTTTGCAGGCCCATGACATGTGAATTGCAATCATTGGAAAGCGAACAAAAAGTTTCTGTGGCATTCATTTTTTGTTACTATGTGCAAAACAATACGCATTACTCCACTTCCAAATGGCATCCTAAGCATTGCTACCACGTTGTGTATTAGAATCGAATCAACTGAAACTGTTGCCCTCCCATCACTTTTCTAGTAACTGCCACAACTCAGTGAAAACTGTTGGGAGCGGCACACTGCTGCCCACCTCAACTGTGACTGCTTCGTGTATTGTGGTGGCTTGTCACCTCATTCCTATTGTGCCATCAAGCTTTATGTCGGATAATGAAATATCTTATGAATCCAATTATTATTTCTATTGTGAATCACACTAAATGCTAACTTTCAGTATGGTTTAGGGGAACAAAATATAATTTTGAAACACCCACTGATTGCTGGTCTTTTTACATGCAAGACAAGTTTATAATATACAGGTAGAATTTGGGTGACAAGGTGACAGAAGGGGTAAAACCATACAAAAATAAAAATCACTAAAAATGTCCAAATTGAAATGAAATGGAATGTAAAAAAAAACTGCAGGAAAAAATGCAACACCGTCAAGGAATGTGTTCCATGGCACCAGGGTACAGCTTGTGCATACTAAGTAGCTTGAAGAGTTAGTGATTTATTTATAATGGTGATTGGTGATGAATAGGCTCTCAGGAGGTATGTGAAAGTGATTTATTCATCTCATTACGTACAATTTTCAAATCATTTGATTTGGTGTGCAGGAGACATGTCAAAGTTTACAAAAAGTAACTTTTTTCTCTTTTTAAGGGAAATACAAAAGTTTACATTATATTTTACATTTTAAAGTTACAGCTACACACGTACATAAAATAATACATGTAATACAATCCCTGTGTTCAGACTGCGAAGCTGTCCTCAATTAATTCTTCGACAGAATAATAACACTTTTCCACCAGAAGAGTAAAGCGCAATCTTCTCAGTGAACCAAACTCCATCTTAAATGTATTACTGCCTTTTATTTTATTGAAAATTTTTAACCCCATATACTCTGACGTTTGGGCCTAAAGTTTTAAATGATGTGTCAGAAGTCTGAAATTGTCTCTGTGGCAAGTTCTGTAGTTGTGGTCAAAACGGAAAGTGTGTACTGGATGTTGATTTTTATATAAGAATACCACCACTTCATATGTGTAAAGTGAGGGGACAGACAGAATTTTTAAATTTTTTAACAGTGGTTGACAGGATTCCCATTTTTATTTTTTGCGACATACATGTTCTAATTACTTTCTTTTGTAATATTAGGAGCCTAGTGACATTTGCTGAATTTCACCAGAAGATTATGCCATAGTGAATAGCTGGCTCAAAGTAGCAGTGATAAACTCTCTTTCTGGTATCCATGTTTGTGGCGCCTGACAAAATACACATTGCAAATGCCAAGCTGTTTAGTTTGTTTGCTAAGTAATCTATATGTACCTTCCAATTTAGATTTTTATCAAGATTTAGGCCTAAGAACTTCCGTAATTTGCTTCTGTGTATCCTGATAATTGCAAGTTATCTTTAGTTCAGTCCTTTCTACTGATTTAGCTTCAAATTGCATCATTTTGGTTTTAGTTACATTTAGTTTTAGTTCGTTTTTATGAAACCAAGAGTTGAGTTTTTCTAAAGTATTTTTTCTTTTTCTGGAGTATTTTCAGATACCTCATTTTCAATTAGAACTGATGTATCATCAGCAAATAAGACTGAATGAACATCAATAGCAAGTGGTAGGTCATTTACATAAAAAAGAAACAGATAGGGACCCATTATTGAACTTTGTGGGACTGCAAGGGTAACTGTTTTTCTGGCTGAGGAATAATTGGTTCCATTTGAAGTTAAAATTACTCTTTGTTTTCTATCTGACAGGTATGAGCTAAACCATTTTAAAGTAGTGTCCCCGATTCCATACATCTGTAATTTGTGGAGGAATAATGCATGGTTCACTGAATCACAAGCTTTAGTTAGATCACAGACTATTCCTGTGACCTTTCTACCCTTATGTGACGGGGAGTATATTTTTTGGATAAACTCATTTATAGCATTCACAGTGCTTTTACCCTATTGGAATCCAAACTGGATTTTAAAAATTATATATTTACAGTAAGAAACTTATTAATTTGTTTTGCTGCAATCTTTTCAAACACTTTAGAGGAGACCGGCAAAAGAGAGATAGGACGGTAATTTCTCATATCTTCTGTCGATCCTTTTTTGAACAGAGGTTTGATCTCAGCATATTTCAGTCCATTTGGAAAGCATCCCTGTTCAAAAGATTTATTTATTATAAATGACAGTGGTTGAGAAATAATATCATACACACATGAGATTAGAGATGTGGTTATTTCATCCCACCCATGTGAGGTTTTATTTTTTAGAGATAATATTTACTTTTCCACATCCCTAGGATGAGTTTTTCAAACTGTTTAAAATATGTGTTCTGGCCATTTTCCAAATTTGTGATGCCTTGATAGAATGTCATATCCACATCTGATCTTACTACATTTAGGAAGAATTCATTCAAAGAACTTGACATCTGAACAGGGTTTACTATAATTTCATTTTCACATGTAATTTCCAAAATCTCATGAATTTTTGCTTTGACTCCTAATTCAGACTGAACAACTGTGCACACTGCTTTTGTCTTGTTTGACGTTAGTAACAAAATTCGGATTTCTGTTTGATTTTAACTCATTGTGGAGCTCTCTCTTTCTGGCACTAGAAATTTTTATTCCTGTTGTAATCCATTTGAGCTTATCATTCACTTACTTTTGCTTAGATCTACAAGGAAATGATGACAGCTCATGGAAATCGGGATTTCTGCCGGATATCAGCGTCTTCCAAACACGATATTTGGACGTCATTACTTGACGTCTTCATCAGGTGTTCCCTGAGACTGGCTGCTTGCTGGACCGGGTCGCATATTTATGGCTGCCCGGTGCCTGGTGTTCTGTTTGCCGTTCCCTAGTCGGTCCGCGCCCGCTAGTCGCGCAATCCTGCCGCTCTAGGTGTTCTCTATTCCGTCCGCGCCCACTCTGGCCGTCTCCAACTGCGGTCGTGGCCTCCTGGTGTTCCCTTCTCGGTCCGCACCCGCGAGTGGCTCTCCAATGCCGCTCTGGACGTTCCCTATTCCGTCCGCTCCCGCTCTGGCCGTCTCCGAGTGCGGCTGAGGCTTCCTGGTGTTCCCTTCTTGGTTCATGCCCGCAGTGTGCGGATGTCTGAGGCTCGTTGTTGGTGTTGGAAACATATTTTCTCCGGCATTGCTTCAGCAGTTCAAATGACAGGCTCCATGCAGTGCTTAGCTGGTATCCTGCTTCCCGGTTAATCAAGTTTTGTGCCATCTTTATCTCTATAGATTCAGTGATGACACTATCCCAGAACCTGGGGGTCTGGACCATGACCTTGGTGTTCTCATAATCCATGGAATGTTCCAACTCTAGGCAGTGTTCTGCTACTGCTGATTTTGTGGCCTGCCTTAGCCTGGTATGTCGCTGGTGTTCCTTACATCTGATTTCCACCGTTCTAGTCGTTTGGCCGATGTAGGACATACCGCATTCACAAGGAATGTTGTAAATGCCAGGCTTCCTTAAGCCCAGGTCATCTTTGACTGTTCCAAGTAAAGCCCTGATTTTGCTAGGTAGGCGGAAGACACTCTTGATGTTATGTTTCATTAGTATTCTGCTTACCTTGGCAGAAACATGCCCGGCATACGGTAAAAATGCCAGCTTCTTGATTTCTTCTTCTTGCTCATTCTCCGGTGTATCCTGACGTCTGGCGGGATGTAGAGCTCTGAGGATGTCCCTGGATGAGAATCCGTTGTTAGCAAACACTTTTTGAAGATGTTCAAGTTCCCCTGCCAGGCTGTCAGTGTCAGACAGTGTCTTGGCTCGGTGTAAGAGTGTTCTAAGCACCCCAGTCTTTTGTGCTGGGTGGTGGCCGCTGTCGGCCTGTAGGTATAAGCCTGTGTGTGTTTGCTTTCGGTACACACCGTGGCTGAAGGTGCCATCCGCCTTCTTCTTCACCAGGACATCCAGAAACGGAAGCTGACCGTCCTTTTCTAGCTCCATGGTGAATTTAATATTCGGATGCCTTGATTTCAGGTGGTCCAGGAAGTCTTCCAGATTTTCGCGACCGTGGGGCCAAATGACAAATGTGTCATCAACGTATCTCAGGAAGCATGTTGGCTGGTAAGTGGCAGTTGTAAGATCCTCGCCCTCAATCTTCTCCATAAACAGGTTGGCCACTACTGGTGACAAGGGGCTACCCATCGCCACCCCTTCAGTCTGTTCATAGAATTGACCTCCACATAGGAAGTAAGTCGATGTTAGAATATGCTTAAACAGATCCAGCACAGCTCCATCAAACTTCTTACTGATTAAGTCAAGTGTGTCCTTAAGGGGCCCTCTGGTGAACAGGGACAGCACGTCAAAACTGACCATTAAGTCTGCATCTGAGAAACGTAGGTTTTTAAGACGTTCCACAAAGTCCCGTGAGTTGCAGATGTGGTGTGCACACTTCCCTACATATGGTGCCAACATTTTCTTGAGATATGTTGCAGCTGGGTAGGTGGATGCCCCAATATTGCTCACGGCGGGTCGTAGTGGTACACACTCTTTGTGGATTTTACATAAAGTCTGGGTGGTAGTGGTGCCTTGTATTTCAGTTGTTTGATAACTTCCTCAGGCCAGCCAGTTTCCTTCAGCAGAGACTTGGTTTTTCGGTCCACCCTGTCAGTTGGATCCTGCTCTAGTGGTTTGTAAGCCGGGTCCTCCAGAAGTCGCCGGATCTTCAGGTCATAGTCACCTTTCTGCAGTATGACTGTGGAGTTCCCTTTGTCATCAAATCGCCGGGAAAGTCTAAGAAATTACATCACAATGAAATGATTCATTAAACACTTCTAAGAAACAATTTAAGAATTTGTCATAGTTTATGGATCTTGAACTATTGTAGTCTACAGGCCAGCTTATTATATGTTCCACATCATAACGACTACCGTACCATGGGATTGATCAATAGAACACGCAAGCAACTAACTAATTAACTAATTTACTGCGCAATAAATCCATTTTACTTTTACTGAGATCCATTTTTATATACACTTCTGGAGTATTTAGGTTATTTGCTTTTGGGAGCTCAATAAGCAGATCTGAGTGATCTGAAATACCCAAGTCTAAGCAGAATTTGTTCTTATTTCCATTGTCAAATTTGTTGTTGGTAATAAAATTATCCATGCCGGTCACTGATCTGTTGTTTTCGCTAGTGCATTCAGAAAAGTTTAGCTTGAAATCAGATTTCTGAATTAAGTAATGAAATTTAGTAGAATCATTGCTTTCAGTTAGGGCATTTAAGTTGAAGTCTGCTGTTATAACAACTTTTTTCTTACTTTCTGGAGTTTTTCTAGGAGACATTCGAATGTGGCTAAGAACACTTTTGTTACCACATATCCAGGAATTCTGTAGATTGCTATAAACAGTGTGTTCAGATCACTTAGTTCTACAGAGCAACTTTCAAGCACGCTCTCTTCATTTAAATAATTAAAACTGTCTCTTACTTTATAACGTACAGAAGAATTGACAAGAATGCAGGAGCTCCACGAATTTGCTTAGTCTAAAAAAGCCAGCAGCTACCTCAAAATTACTAATACTATTTAATACTTTTATACAATCTTGTGTTAACCAGTGTTCGTTCTGGCAGATTATTTTAATATTTATAGATTCTGAAAACAGAATTTTTAGTTCGTCGATTTTTGAGTATTTACGATTCGGTAGTTCTGACCCTAAACCGTTTATATTCCAGTATATCAATAGATCTTCTTTTATTATTATTATTATTTCACCTGCATCCTTTGTTGGGTTCCTAACTTTTTATTTTCAGTTTGAGTCTTTTCTTTGTCACCACTATCAGAATGAATTATTTTTCTTTGCTTGTTAGAATTTTACACACGTCTATGAACATTTTACTAGGGTTCAGAGAGCCTAATCTATTCAAGTGCAGGTCGTCTTTTCCCAGACACTTATCATTTAAGATCTGGTTTGGGTCAATGAATACTGCACCAAGTCTGTTGCACTGTTCCCTAATGCCGGTATTTATCCTGTTAATGTAAGTATCAGTTACCGATCTTCTGTTAATAATTCCACTAATTACCAGCCTGGATGTTGGGTATACAGTTTTCGCTGATCTAATCAGATTCCATGTTTAATTCACGATTTCTTCCTCACTGTTATTGCGGATGGAGTTTTTGTCCACGTGGATTAAGACACCTCTGTAATCGCCGGTACTTCAAGTTTTGCTACCGGTTTTGCCCGAGTTTCTTTTCATGAACTTAAAATGTTTGTTGAGTTGATGTGATCGAATCCCAGGTCGAACATCGATCTTACAGAACAGCACAATAACATTTGTTAATATGGAATCACCTATTAACAGAAAATCGTTTTTGTCATCTTCTTTTTACGTTTGTCCTTCTTATTATAGGAAACCGTTTCCCATTTATACTTCCACTTTTTTGACTGACGGAGTTCTCTGTGGTATTATTCGCCGTACTACACATAAGCGTATTTTTGCCACTTTCTTCAGTAATGGTTTATTTCTACACACGTAGGATTTTCTTTCAGTAACTAGTTCAGAATATTTAGTTTTTCCCAAAATAACATTATTGAACTTTTCCACTTTAAATAACTTAATGACTTATTACGCTGGCTATTGAAGTAATCTGCACAAAATAGCAATTTTAAATACGCCGCGTAAGGGCGGCCAATTGTTAGCAGTCAAATATCACCACTGCTCGCTTCGCAGCAACTAAGAAATGCTAAATAACTTTTTTAAATTGATATTTTATGAATAGGTGCGTGCACACACACACACACACACACACACACACACACACACACACACACACACACACAGAGCTTTTTTTTAAAAATTTGAAGGTACTCTGACATGGGATATAATGCAGCGAAAATCAGTTATAACTGAAGCATGGGCCGGCCATGGTGGCCGAGTGGTTCTAGGCGCTACAGTCTGGAATTGCGTGACCGCTACGGTTGCAAAAAAATGGCTCTGAGCACTATGGGACTCAACTGCTGTGGTCATCAGTCCCCTAGAACTTAGAACTACTTAAACCTAACTAACCTAAGGACATCACACGCATCCATGCCCGCGGCAGGATGCGAACCTGCGACCGTAGCAGTCGCACGGTTCCGGACTGCGCGCCTAGAGCCGCGAGACCACCGCGGCCGGCGCTACGGTTGCAGGTTCGAATCCTGCCTCGGGCATGGATGTGTGTGATGTCCTTAGGTTAGTTAGGTTTAAGTAGTTCTAAGTTCTAGGGGATTGATGACCTTATAAGTTAAGTCCCATAGTTCTCAGAGCCATTTGAACCATTTGAACTGAAGCAGGGGATACCACCAGTCTGCTTTTAGCCATGACGTCATCAACATGTCGAACCACAAAAAAAAAAAAAAAGGTTATCGGACTCTTCAGTTGACTTTACAGCTCAAATGAAGCAAGCGGCACTGAGAGAAACAAAAATACAAGAGAGAGTGGTATTGAACACTTCAGTTTACATCACCTCAAATGTAGCATGTGATTTGAGCGTACGCATATACGTTTGGTACTACCATCGCCCACTATTAGCGGGCAAAGGCACTACATGCTGGTCGAACTGGCTGCCAGCGATTCAGTTGTTGAGAACGATTGCCGCAGATTCTAAATGCTTGAAACAGTCAATGACATCGATTTTACCACCAAATACTGCACTGGTATCGTTTGTATTGCAATTATCAACACGAAAAAATGAAATAAAAAATTTACGTCTGTTTAATAAATCTTTGGCACTCTTCCAAGTTCTCAACATAGTAAAAAAATTACTTTGTCAACGAAAAAGTTTAGGGGTACGCATCCCCCAGTGTTCCCCCAGAAAAACAGCACTGTGTATATATACTTTTTCACCATGCACAGGATACACTCTGATTAATGACTAAGCAAGAGAACAAACAGAACTATAAGTACTGTAAGTAATCTCTCCAATACAATAGTGATCGTACCTTACAAACAGCAGACTAACAGCAGAAGAAATATTCATTGTCTTTTTTCAGTTTATATACAGGATGTTACAAAAAGGTACGGCCAAACTTTCAGGAAACATTCCTCACACACAAATAAAGAAAAGACATTATGTGGACATGTGTCCGGAAACGCTTAATTTCCATGTTAGAGCTCATTTTAGTTTCGTCAGTATGCACTGCACTTCCTCGATTCACCGCCAGTTGGCCCAATTGAAGGAAGGTAATGTTGACTTCGGTGCTTGTGTTGACATGCGACTCATTGCTCTACAGTACTAGCATCAAGCACATCAGTACGTAGCATCAACAGGTTAGTGTTCATCACGAACGTGGTTTTGCAGTCAGTGCAATGTTTACAAATGCGGATTTGGCAGATGCCCATTTGATGTATGGATTAGTACGGGGCAATAGCCGTGGCGCGGTACGTTTGTATCGAGACAGATTTCCAGAACGGAGGTGTCCCGACAGGAAGACGTTCGAAGCAATTGATCGGCGTCTTAGGGAGCACGGAACGTTCCAGCCTATGACTCGCGCCTGGGGAAGACCTAGAACGACGAGGACACATGCAATGGAAGAGGCAATTCTTCGTGCAGTTGACGATAACCCTAATGTCAGAGTCAGAGAAGTTGCTGCTGTACAAGGTAACGTTGACCACGTCACTGTATGGAAAGTGCTACGGGAGAACCAGTTGTTTCTGTACCATGTACAGCGTGTGCAGGCACCATCAGCAGCTGATTGGCCTCCACGGGTACACTTCTGTGAATGGTTCATCCAACAATGTGTCAATCCTTATTTCAGTGCAAGTGTTCTCTTTACGGATGAGGCTTCATTCCAACGTGATCAAATTGTAAATTTTTACAATCAACATGTGTGGGCTGACGAGAATCCGCACGCAATTGTTCAGTCACGTCATCAACACAGAATTTCTGTGAACATTTGGGCAGGCATTGTTGGAGATGTCTTGATTGGGCCCCATGTTCTTCCACCTACGCTCAATGAAGCACGTTATCATGATTTCATACGGGATACTCTACCTGTGCTGCTAGAACACGTGCCTTCACAAGTACGAC
The DNA here is from genome assembly GCF_023897955.1 of Schistocerca gregaria. Classification (NCBI taxonomy): domain Eukaryota; kingdom Metazoa; phylum Arthropoda; class Insecta; order Orthoptera; family Acrididae; genus Schistocerca; species Schistocerca gregaria. The sequence continues at coordinate 436,113,606 of NC_064921.1, forward strand.
ACAACATGTGGTTCATGCACGATGGAGCTCCTGCACATTTCAGTCGAAGTGTTCGTACGCTTCTCAACAACAGATTCGGTGACCAATGGATTGGTAGAGGCGGACCAATTCCATGACTTCCACGCTCTCCTCACCTCACCCATCTTGACTTTAATTTACGGGGCATTTGAAAGCTCTTGTCTACGCAACCACGGTCCCAAATGTAGAGACTCTTCGTGCTCGTATTGTGGACGGCTGTGATACAATACGCCATTCTCCAGGGCTTGATCAGCGCATCAGGGATTCCATGCGACGGAGGGTGGATGCATGTTCCTCGCTAACGGAGGACATTTTGAACATTTCCTGTAACAAAGTGTTTGAAGTCACTCTGGTACGTTCTGTTGCTGTGTGTTTCCATTCCGTGATTAACGTGATTTGAAGAGAAGTAATAAAATGAGCTCTAACGTGGAAAGTAAGCGTTTCCGGACACATGTCCATATAACATATTTTCTTTGTTTGTGTATGAGGAATGGTTCCTGAAAGTTTGGCCGTACCTTTTTGTAACACCCTGTATAAGAACAAAGATCGTAATGATTCTGTCTATATGTTATGCACTACGATCTCATCCATTACATTCGATGTATTCTTTTTTTAGATTATGATCGATATAATATTTCCTTGTAACTAATTTGATAAATTTTCATAATGAATTTGACGTTCCTGTCCATTTAATATTATTCACAGTCACCTTTTTAAGTCATTTCATATGTGTTGTCCTTAACATTTCAAAAGATACACTATCTGGATAGCATCAGATAAAAATCATAACATTGAACCATCTAAACTAATAATAATAATAATAATAATAATAATAATAATAATAATAATGAGTGTATGGCATTGGTGGCCAGGAGACCTCTCACGGGGCGGTTCGGCCTCCGCTCCACAAAGTCTTTAAAGCCACTATGGCGACTTATGAGTGAATGAGGACGAAATTATGATGAAAGACACACAACACCCAGTCATCTCAAGGCAGAGAAAATCCCTGACCCTGTCAGGAATCAAACCCGGGAACCACGCGCCGGAAGTGAGAATGCTACCGCAAGTCCGGGCATCGAAACGACTAATCTGTACTTTTTAGACATTTTTCCTCATGGAATCCACAAGAAAAAACCTGTCACACCAGTATTACCCATAGTTTGAACGATATTAAAATTTTGAATCAATTCCTCTAACATGTCTGATCTTTCCATTTGTGGAACAGTTATTTTGTTTATTGCCCTCATATTTAGTTTTATTTTCACTGATTCATCTTTTTTAAAGGTCAGTACAAGTGAAGTTCAATACTGACTTTGTGATCTCTCAGTGATATTCTGTTCTACAAAATTTGCAACACCCCAAGTTCCTGTTAACCATTTCATCTGCAGAATTAATTCCATATACAATCCTGGAATTAACATAACATTCACATTAAATTTCCTGCCTTGAATCTCAATTTCCAACATAACTTGGTTCATTATTAACTTACATTTTACGCTAATGGCTTTGATAATTCTTAATTCTTGCACCGGCCATTCTGAATATCATTTCCCCTTTTATCTTTAAATAAAATTCCTCATTAACTATATATATTTCACTTTATGAATCCATAACTGGAAATACTTCTGCACATATAATTATAGCTTCCATTTGGGCTGATAGCTTTCATTGATTTCCTTTTCCCCCCTCAGACATCAAGTCTTCCTTAATAGCATTCCTCTCGTCATTTCCTAAATAGTTAACATTGACTCACCCTTGCTCAGATTTAATTCTTGACCAGACTTCTTGAAACTCCTAATTAATTTTCCTGCAATGGTCTGTCCGCTTCCCTCATATCATTTATTTCATTTGGCCTCATTCGTACCTCCTCATTTCTCACCTCTTTGATTATGTCCATAGTTTTATGAAAACCTCCAAGATTGCATCCAATTCTGCTTCTAGTAGGTGATCCCCTTAAATTATTCCTATGATTGTCTCTTAATCTTTCATCCCTGTTACATTGTCTCCATCCATTACCTATCCATTATTCTCCATGTTGTATGCCACACAACGAATCCAGCTTCTCAAGAGCATGGAAAATTCTAATTTTACACCAACATTAATCTCTTTATCTCCATTTACTGCAATATTGTCTTTGTTTACTATGTTATCAACATGAACTATACTGTCATCAACAACTTGTTCCCCATTTACCTCGACAGTTTCTTTATATGCTATTTTATGAGATTCACTCAATGGTAGTAAATTATTACTGCTGTTATCGTTAACTCCTAAATATTGTCCTCATTACTTGCAACATGGTTGAATGGTGATCTCACCATCCACATCACCATTGTATTGTATTGTATGGTAACCAGAGGCCTAGAAACGATGGAGAGGCTCCATCCATGCCGCAACTGCAGTGGTCCACAACCCTACGATGACTACCACAGTCCACTTCAGCCATCTGCCACCCCACACCGAATCACTTTCAGGGTTTTTGTGCAGGTCAGCCCCTGGTGCCCCCCCCCCCCCCCCCCCAGCCCCCTAGGAAATGTATCACACCAGATGAATGTAACCCATATGTTTGCGTGGTAGAGTAATGATGGTGCACACGTACGTGGAGAACTTGTTTGTGCAGCAATCACCGACATACTGTAGCTGAGGTGGAATAAGATGAACCAGCCCGCATTCACCGAGGCAGATGGAAAACCACTTAAAAACCATCCACAGGCTGTCTGGCTCACCAGACCTAGACACAAGTCCACCAGGCAGATTTATGCCGGGGACCAGGTGCTCTTTCCCAGTCTGGAAAGCCATGTGTTAGACTGCACTGCTAACCGGGTGGGCCACATAACCATTAATAGAACTCATATTGCCATATTTGCTCAAAGCACAAAATTGCGAGTCCTACATTAGCATTATGATATTACCTAAAACTACGACAAAAGCTCCTTTTGTTTCCAATGATGTAAGCACAACTTACGTTAATCACTGCGAAGTCCGCCACTAGTCTCATCCTGTCATAGGATTGAAACCATGCATGTCAAGATGCCAAGCCAGGCAGACCCCCCCATCAGTCACTGATTGTATTCCACTGACCTCTGCATGTGAAGTCTTGGTTTTGACCCACCACACACTGTCATGTTGAAGTAACTACTACAGATTCCCTTTTCTGGCCAATGTAATATCAGCTTTTCTGTGGGTCTGAAAAACTGTCATTCAACTCCCTGTATCGATGCATTTCTGAAGTGTCAAACAACTGAACAAAGAGAGTGATGATTTGACATTAACTGTATTATACAGTCTGTATACGTCATTTGTCTTGTTACATTCTTTTGTTTGCAGCATAATGATACAGAAGGAGCTATTATGTTAGTCTGTTTTGTTAATTTACGTTTGAAATGCTAGAATGAGATAGTGTGTGGAATAAAACAACACCATTATTACTGTCGTAAAATATGTATTATGCACATAATTGAATAATGTGAAGGAAATAAATTCCAAACTCATCTGAAAATGCAGACTGAGGCTGAATCCAATACTTACCTCTTCTTGTTTTAACTAAATCTATAGCAGTTTCAGGAATACATGGCATGGGAGTGGAAGTAGAGTGAGCTGATTGTACAAGCCTGCACATGATTTAAAACATTATTTCATCTGTCAAATCAGAGCATTCCAGCTCAGTATCCCATGTGCACATCAACTGCATAGCCATCCAATCCATTTCAAATCATTTCACACTTGATCTTAATAAAATTGGCACTACATCCTTAAGACTGGTGAGGCATGTATAGAATTTGCAAAAGACATTAATATTTCAAAGCAATACATAAACTCAATCAACAGTCATCTGAAGATGAAGTTGTCATCACTTGCTCAGCTCCACTTGCAGTTTACACACCAGCATCAAATTACTATAATAGACATCCATTCAGAATACCTTATACCTGAAATGTTACTCCTCAACAGTCCTGACAGGATGTTTCATCGAATATTTACTACAGTTACTTCAGTTCTTTGAAAAGGTCCTTAACTAATCATCCCTCCATTTACCAAAAATTATGTCTATCTGTTGTTTAAAAATTATTTCCTATTATCATTGTCCATAAAATTCTTTTTGTAACCACAGTTCAAAAGTAATACTTTCTTCTAACATCTATTGTTCATAACAAATAATATCATACCTTAACAATAGTCACACCAGAATTATTAAATTCACTATTTGTAATGTACAAGGGCAAGCTGAAAATCAATGCCTCTGAACTTTTGTGGGGGAAACTCTTAAATTGTTTTAAATAAAATAAATATTATTGACATTTCACATCTTTATTCTTCATGTTAACATTTTTCAGCCCACTGGCACAAGAAGACTCCAAATTGTAGCACACACAATGGCCGTGCATAACATAACTACATCAATGTGTGAGAAACAACATACTGTAATTGACTTTCAAATTCGAAGAGTCTTTCCACACATGGAGCACTGCCTTCTTCAGTATGACAATGCCACACAACACACAAGTGCTGTGACATCTGCAACAATCTGATGCCTTGGGTTCACTGTCAACAGTCATCCTCCATACTGTGCTGACTTGGTCTATTCAGTTTTCATCTGTTCCTAAAGCTTAAAGAATGCCTTCAGTGACCCCATTTTCATGAAGCAATGCAAGCAGAGATGACAGTGTGGTTCTGTCAACAAAGTCAAATATTCTACAATTACAGTAGCAACAAAATGATCTCTTGTTGAGAGAAATGATTGATCACTAGGGTGCCTATACTGAAAAATAAATGTGTGTACATGAAAATAAAGATGTAAAATGATAATAAATGTTTGTTTTAGTTAAAAAGCTTATGAGTTTCCACACAAAAACTTGGGAGGCCTGGTTTCAGCATGCTCTCATATTATCATCCACAGCTAGATTAAAATTCAGTTATTTTCAAATACACACTGTTCAAAAGTACTCCCACTACTGTTTACCACTGTCTGGTCACTTTTTCTAAGTATTGTTTCCACTCCTCATTTTCATTGCCCCAGGACTTTTCCTACCACATTTATTCCACCCTATTTACTGGTCACTTCCCCATAAGGAATACCAAATGTAATATATTTATGAGGGTTAATACATACTATTAAAATTAACCACTGTTTAACAGCATGCCAAGTGTAAAGGGCTATATTTATGAGAACTGTACTTGCTCAAATGGTGTCCCACACAAGGCATGTCAAGTGTAACGTTTAATGAGGGTATGTCATGTATAATATTTATATAACTCCCAAAAGATGCATGTATGAAGGGACAAGGATTGCAGTGATTGACAGGTGTATGAAATGCAAGAATTATATTTGCATTTGTGAACATGGCAAACTCTGACTGCACTATGCACTGGTGATAGTGAAAATTTGTGCCGATCCAGGACTCAAAGCTGGATCTTCTACTTGATGCAAAAAGGTGCCTTGACCATCTTAGCCACCAAATAATGCTCCCCAGACTGACTCAGACTTTCATATGCTACCACTTTTGTGTACATCCTATACTTGCACAGATACTGCAAATTCCACATGGGAGTGACATATGATTAAACTCAAAGCTCAGTTAGTAGGAATGAAATACTAAATTATGGTGCATGTGTTGTTGCATGTGTTTTGCAAAGTCCTTCAGACATACATGCCTTTCGGCAGAAACATTCACTATAAATTATGGGAATTCAATTTCAGAACATGTTTTGTAGTGTCCACATTACAATGAGAAGCTGTAGGTAACACTTGGGCATTCTCCTTGAATAGTGAGAGTTGATACTTCAATTCTTTTTACAGATGGTGAAATTCTTCATGAATCTGCCTTTCCAAATACATTGTATTTGTTTCACACCCTTTGTTGTAGGCAATGTTTCTTCAGCATTTCATAACAAAAATACAAGTTGTCCATTAAAAATCTCTTTTGTCAGTTCATAATGAATGTAGTGTGCTGTAACCTATGTGATATATAGCTGCAAGGCAAGTGACACATAACACTGAGCCCTCTGGAAATGTGGGCCCCACACCAAACTTCAGATGTCACAGTAGTTGGCTTGCTCAACATACATTGCAGAAAATTGCGAATGTCCTTTTAGTTGAAGTACAAACTTTGTCAAAGGCTACATACAAAGGCCAGTCTTTAGAGAAAACATTAGAAGACAATGAGGTTGCTACAAATATCCTGGAATATACACTGACTTCTTTATTTTCTGATAACATTGATTTGATTGGCTGTTTTCCTCAGAGGACACTTCATATTAGTATAGTGGCAAATATTCTTAAAATTCATGACTCCAGCTGTGCTTACCACTAGACAGTATCCTTACATATTCTGCCTTTCTTCATACTGAAACTGACTGAACTGGTACACCAGTTTGTCAGAGCAGTATGCTAGTTCAGAAAAACAAGCAGTGGTGGCTAATGCAAAATTTTACCAATGCACTGCAATATTACAATGATAAACAGAAGAAACACTCACAAAAGAAATGAAGTTCACTCATCACTGTTTTCTGCCACAGAATTTATGTACGAGTATGACTTTTGAACTGAAACCCTGTGTTGGTTACCATATCCTTTTCAATGTAGAACATTAAATCATGGCTCTAACATGGTATTCTTGATGAAGGTCTTTTTCTCATCAGAGATGAAAACATTTTTCCGATTAACAGTTTTCATCAGTCTTGTCACTACTATTTTCAAAAGTTTTGTTGTCTGAGAGGAGGTTTCCTGGATACTATTGTTCAAAATTAATTAGGGTGCCATAGATACAGGGTGTTTCAAAAATGACTGGTATATTTGAAATGGCAATACAAACTAAATGAGCAGCAATAGAGATACACCGTTTGTTGCAATATGCTTGTGACAATCGTACATTTTCAGGCAGACAAACTTTTTAAATTACAGTAGTTACAATTGTCAACAACAGATGGCGCTGCAGTCTGGGAAACTCTATAGTACGATATTTTCCACATACCCACCATGCGTAGCAATAATATGGCGTAGCCTCTGAATGAAATTACCCGAAACCTTTGACAACGTGTCTGGCGGAATGGCTTCACATGCAGATGAGATGTACTGCTTCAGCTGTTCAATTGTTTCTGGATTCTGGCGGTACACCTGGTCTTTCAAGTGTCCCCACAGAAAGAAGTCACAGGGGTTCATGTCTGGCGAATAGGGAGACCAATCCATGCCGCCTCCTGTATGTTTCGGATAGCCTGAAGCAATCAAACGATCATCGAAATATTCATTCAGGAAATTAAAGACGGCCATGCGATGTGGCCGGGCACCATCTTGCATAAACTACGAGGTGTTCGCAGTGTCGTCTAAGACAGTTTGTACCGCCACAAATTCACGAAGAATGTCCATCTAGCATGATGCAGCAATCGTTCTGGATCTGAAAAATGGGCCAATGATTCCTTTGGAAGAAATGGCGGCCCAGACCAGTACTTTTTGAGGATGCAGGGATGATGGGACTGCAACATGGGGCTTTTCGGTTCCCTGTATGCGCCAGTTCTGTTTGATGAAGCTGTCCAGGTAAAAATAAGCTTCGTCAGTAAACCAAATGCTGCCCACATGCATATCGCCGTCATGAATCCTGTGCACTATATCGTTAGCGAATGTCTCTCGTGCAGCAATGGTAGCGGCGGTGAGGGGTTGCCGCCTTTAAACTTTCTTATGTGTAGAGGTGTAAACTCTGGCGTATGAGGCGATACGCGGACGTTGGCGTCATTTGGACCGCAGCTGCAACACGGCGAACAGAAACCCGAGGCTGCTGTTGGATAACCTGCTGCACTAGCTGCACGTTGCCCTCTGTGGTTGCCGTACACGGTCACCCTACCTTTCCAGCACGTTGAAAACTTCATCTTGTTGCAACAACACTGTGTTCTAGGCGGTGGAATTCCAACACCAGAAAAATCCTCTGTTCTAAGGAATAAACCATGTTGTCCACAGCACACTTGCACGTTGTGAACAGCACATGCTTACAGCAGAAAGACGACGTACAGAGTGGCGCACCCACAGACTGCATTGTCTTCTATATCTTTCACATCACTTGCAGCCCCATCTATTGTTGAAAATTGTAACTACTGTAATTTCGAAAGTTTGTCTGTCTGAAAATGTACTGTTGTCCCAAGCATATTGCAACAAACGGTGTATTTCTATTGCTGCTTGTTTACTTTTTATTGCCGTTTCAAATATGCCGGTCATTTTTGAAACACCCTGTATATAGCTCCAGCAATATTCCTGAAGTATGGTCATTGGTACAAATACAGAGAGCTATGTCTTGAAGTCTGGTCATTGGTACAATACATAGAGCTCTGTCTTCAGCACAGTACAGTAAATGGCACAACTCCAGTAATAAATATAGATTTTGAACAGAAGTCTGTAGCTAAGGTAGAAATTTCAAAATTTTTAGGTTTGTCCATTGATGAGAGGTTAAACTGGAAGCAACACATTGATGGTCTGCTGAAACGTCTGAGTTCAGCTACGTATGCTATTAGGGTTATTGCAAATTTTGGTGATAAGAATCTCAGTAAATTAGATTACTATGCCTACTTTCATTCATTGCTTTCGTATGGTATCATATTCTGGGTAATTCATCGTTGAGTAGAAAAGTATTCATTGCTCAAAAACGTGTAATCAGAATAATTGCTGGAGCCCACCCACGGTCATCTTGCAGACATCTATTTAAGGATCTAGGGATCTTCACAGTATATATATTCACTTATGAAATTTGTTGTTAATAATCCAGCCCAGTTCAAAAGTAATAGCAGTGTGCATAGCTATAATACCAGGAGAAAGGATGATCTTCACTATGCAGGGTTAAATCTGACTTTGGCACAGAAGGGGGTAAATTATGCTGCCACTAAAGTCTTTGGTCACCTACCAAACAGCATCAAAAGCCTGACAGATAGTCAACCAACATTTAAAAATAAATTAAAAGAATTTCTAGATGACAACTCCTTCTACTCATTGGCTGAATTTTTAGATATAAATTAAATGTTAGGGGGGGGGGGGGGGGGGGGGAGGGGAACATTAGTGTCATGCAATACTTTGTGTAATGTAATGTAATGTCTTGTACAGACATCTTTCATTAACCTGACACGTTCCACATCATTACGAAGTGTCGTATTCATGATCTATGGAACAAGTATTAATCTAATCTAATCTAATCTTCAACCTCCATTTCTTTAATGTGGTGTACTGGAAAGCAACATTAAGTTCTCCCTTTGGAAAAGTCTTCAGATTTTTCAAACTTTGAAGAATCCAACAGCATTGCTGCATCTAGATGATCTGTGGCTCGGAAACGATCAAGGGATTCTCTATTAATCCTATCACAGACCTATTTTGCATCAAAACATCAGCAAAGACTTATCTACCAGTGCTTGTTCTGTGAGGTGACTGTTGTGGTGACTGTGGTATCATTGTCATTCACTGGGGATTTTATATTATTAATAATCTTTATGAAATAAGACATCATTTTGAATTTTTTCTTTTACAGCATTGACTAATCTTGCATGTGACTGACTGTACATGATATCCAGTTGATGCATTACTTTTTGCAAGCATGCTACCTAAAAGAAGAATTCTCCATCTTGTAGATTGTGGCAGAGTCGAACTGCCAGACAAAAACTTTAGCTGGATGGAGATTTTTCCAGTGCCAGTCAACATTCCAGCAGCAAGTATTTATTTTTGTACACCACATTTATGGTCCGTCACTTAAAATTCCATCTGGTAGCTCACTTACTAGGAATCCTTCCTGCTGCCATTATGGAAAGAAGGCTGAAAAATCTAACAAATTTAAAAAGAACAAACTGAGAAACTGTTTTTGTGAATCAGTGTTCCATTGTTAAATGTAATTGATGCACATAACAATGCACATAATGAGCATTAGGATACACGGCTTTAATTTCTGCCTGCATGTCACCTTTTGAACCACTCATTACAGCTTCACCATTTCTTATTGTGTGGTGTCTCTTGAACAAAGTATCTATAACATTTGAAATACTTGTTGGCAGAACATCTGCATTACACCCTTCAGAACTGAACCACCCCACAGAACCTTCTGTATGACACGCTATTCTTTTCATAGCACAACACTAATACTAACTGTATCTTCTCAGAAACATCTGTTATTTCATCTGCCATTATAGACTCAGAAAGTCTAAGGCGGAAGAGTTTTTCAACCAATTCCATCATGTCTGGGGCCACTACATGCAATCAATGATTCTGTGTTTAAACATTTTAGAGTTTAAATTCATTTTTATCAGGTCTGTAGGCCTATATGTCTCATTGTTCACTTATATTTCTTTAATCCATCACTTCAAATAGCTTATCTTTGTGTGAAATCACTGCAGTGTCTTAGGTCAGGAATTTAGGAACTCTATTAATAATCTTTTCAATTCCCTTTTGCTTTACTCAAATGGCATTCACATAACAGACCAGAACCTACACAGATAACATGCCAATATTAGGTAGGAGAGTACTTAAGTTGTCCAAAACTTTTAAAGACCACCAGAAAATAAGGCTGGTGCAGAAAACTATTTCTGCTTGGTACAGGACTTTTGAGTGCTAGCTTTAAGTAATATGTTTTAATTTATAGGTATTATCTGACTTTCTTATATCATGTTAAACTGAGGTTTTGTATAGCCTGTCTTATGTGATACCCAAAAATGTGTGTAATTAACTTACTGGTACTGTACTCCTTTCTTTTTTGAATATTGTATGTAATAGGTAAACTTCATTCCATAACTATTAGTTTTATGTTTATCAATTGTTTTGTTGTTCGCTGTCTCATATATTTGTGTATGGACATAATAAGATTATGCTGCTTCTATAAATCAGACAGGTAAACTAACCAAGTATAAAACACCTGGTTTGTTTTTCAGCACTTAGAAGTCTATTTTGCACAGTACTCTTTATAGTCATAATAAACAGTCTTCTAGACAAACATAGTGAACTAGGGTATTTACACAAGAAAATCTAGCAGTAAATATATTGTGTAATGCAGGTAGGTGAATATCTTGGAGAGGCCCTCCTAAGATCTCGGAACTTGTATGCTCACTTACAGATGTGTTTATTGCTTATAAGAAATGTCAGCATCAGGTGAACTGTGATTTGCATAACCATAGTGCAAGATACAAAAGCAATTTCAATGTAGATATTGACTCAGTTCAAGGTTCAAGAACAAAAAGATTAGACTCCTCAATGCTTCATTCACAGCAACAGAACTGGAAGACGCCATTCAGAGTATGAAACTGAATAGGGTCACTGGAACTGATGACCTTAGAATGGAGCAGATAGAACAGTTTGGGCCCAAAGCTCGAAACTCGATACTACAAATGGTGAACACCTGTATTAAAGAGCTGAATATTCCAAAACTATGGCGGCAGGTGAGAGTGGTGGCTTTACTAAAACCTGGCAAGGAGATAAAGGACCCCAAAAGTTACAGACCAGTGTCACTTCTATGCCATCTCTATAAGATACTGGAGCGGATGATTCTCAACCAGGTGGAAGAAACTATAGATGGAAAGCTCATAAAGGAACAAGCTGGTTTCAGACCAGGAAGATCTTGTTGTGGGCAAATACTTAATCTGACGCAACATATAGAAGATGGGTTTGAAAAAAAATTAATAACTGGAGCAGCTTTCATATATCTTACTGCTGCATACAACACGGTAAACCACAGAAAGCTATTGCGCAAATTAAATCACCTCACAGGGGTCTGTAGCTTGACGATGGTCTCCCTAAATGGTAAGAACAGTAGATGGTGACTGCAGAAGAATGGCTTACCACAAGGAAGTGTACTTTCTCCCATCCTTTATAATGTGTACACTAATGACCAACCTATACCTCAAGATGCAAGACTGTTCGTATATGCTGATGACACAGCTGTGATGGTCCAGGGGTCCAATTTTGATGCAACATCTGGAAATCTCTCTAGAGCACTTGAAGAACTGGCTCAATACTATGACGCCAATCACCTCAAGCCAAACTCTGATAAAACCCAAGTATGTGCTTTCCATCTGTGCAATAGAGATCCTGGAGTTGAGTTCGACATTACATGGCAAGGTAAGAAGCTAAAGCACTTTCCAACACCTAAATACCTTGGGGTTGTACTTGACAGAACGCTTTCCTTCAAGTGGCATTGCCAAAACACCAAGGCTAAAGTCTGCTCCAGGAATAACATCATCTGCAGGCTGACAAACTATGAATGGGGAGCTCAACCATCAGTACTGAGAACGTCAGCACTTGCTCTGTGTGTTTCTGCAGCAGACTACACAGCACCAGTATGGGAAGCATCTGCACATGATAAACAGGTTGATGTAAGTGTAAATGAGACAATGCGAATTGTTACAGGCTGTCTCAGACCCACACCAACAGGGAATTTGTACCTACTTGCTGGAATTGCCTCATCCAAGATCAGAAGGCAGGTGGCAGCAGACGCTGAGAGAACAAAGAAAGAAACAGATTCTAGACACCCACAGAATGGGCATGTCACTCAGGCTCGGAGGCTTAAGTCTAGAAATAGCTTTATTGCAAGAACCAAGATCCTTGATGGTTCACAGGAAGATAATAGTGTCCGTAAATGGGAGAATGAATGAACCGCACTGCAGATAATACCAAAAGGCACCTGGAAAAAACGTCCTTATATAGTGTAGAGAACACTAAATAGGCTGAGGGCTGGTGTACCCAGATGCAAAACTAATCTGTGCAAGTGGGGACTGCTGACTAAAGATGACAACGTTCGTTGCGGATGCGGAGAGGTAAAAGACGAGGCACATCTGCTCATGTGCCGACTACTGCCTGAGCCCTGCAGTTTTAGTGACCTGCTACAAGCCAACGACAAAGCCATAGAAGTGGCTAACTGTTGGAAAAATAAAATTTAATCTGTACATGGAAAAGTAAAGTAAAGTTAAAGGTTCAAAGTGAGGTTTTGTATCCTTGTAGAAAAAATCTTCAGCTAATACCAGTTGGACACAAAGTAAGAAATAGGGGACTCCTACACATTAAAGGTGGACAATATTTCTTATTATCTACTATTTCTATAAATTATTTTCTTTTCTACATCTACACCAGTTATCTGCATGACCTAAAAATATACATTGTAAACAGACCTTTATGCAGACACTACATAAATACATGATCTGACAAATATCAATGCTATGATGTAAGTACCATTAGTCAAGCGTAACAAATAGATGTTTAATGTAAATGATGGAGGAACCAGAAGCTATTTAACATATTCAGGAATCATCAGCTTTTTCCAGGCTAAAGACCATTCTACTAAAGTTACAGATAGTGCATTACATTTACTCTGTGTAACAACAGACAGTGTATAGCAATGTACTGATAGTTTAGTGTTAATGCAGTGCAGATAATAAGTTTCTAAGAACATAATTTTTATCATTGTAGTGCTGATTCATTATAAATACATGAAGTTTCTTAATCGTGATTGGATCTGTGGAACATGAGGAAAGCGGGAATGAGTGAATGAAAATCCACGTAAGCATAAATATGTATATACTTTTCTTTTAAGTCATTCACCACAGTATTTTCAAAGAACATTCAGAAACATACATTTAGTTTTACAAAAAGTTCCTCCTGTACAATTTTTTATTTGGATAATAGAGATGTATATATATATATATCTGTATAAAAGCTTTTTCAAACAACCTTCATAGCACGTGGGTATCAGATTCATCTTTGTTTTCTTCATAATCTGTGCTTCATTTTGTTAGTGTTAATTACAAATCATATTCACATATAAATGGAACCTTGAAACCACATGGAAGGTCATTTAAAGTACTATCATGGGCAATACTTCCACAGTCTTCACCTTCATTAGTTTTACTACCACCAGCATTATCTGGCTGACCTTTGCCCCATTTTGTATAGCGTGTTGTCTGAAGTGGTTCACCTACAAGAGAAATTATTTGCTGTGATTAAAAAAAATTAAGACCATAGAAAACTTGAACAGAGGTACTCAGTACTTTCTTTTGATTCATGATTCTTTACCATGTGCATATCATTTAGCAAGATATTTTGAATAATAAAATGAGACATGAACAGGTAATTCATGGTGTGTTCAAACAGTAAGGTGTCTTTATATTTTTATGAAAATATATTTATTTATTCATCAATATTCATGTTGTTCCCTTCAAAGTAATACCCCTCAGATACAATACACTTGTGCCAATGCTTCTTCCAATCCTTGAAGCACTTCTCATAAGCACTTATGATACAGTCTTGAGTACTTCTAGCAATTACATTTTTATTTCCTCACTCATTGAAAATCTTCATCCTTTCAAAAGTCCCTTCAGTTTTAGGAACAGGGAAAAGTTGCAGCGGGCCAAATCTGGTGAATGTAGTGGCTGAGGCATGATTGTCGTGATGTTTTTGGCAAAAAAATCTCTCAAAAGCAATGATGAATGACCAGGTGCATTGTCATGATGCAAAAGCCATGAATTGTTTTTCCACAATGGTGGACGTTTTTTGCATATAGCTTCTCACAAACATTGTATAACATAAAGATAATACTCCTTATTGACTGTACGACCTTGAGGCAAAAATTCATGATATACTGCACCACAGTAATTGTAAAAAACAGTTAGCAAAACTTTGACATTTGATGAAACTTGGCATGCTTTTTCCGGTCCTGGCTCTCCCAGATGCTTCCATTGGGACAACTGGGCTTTGGTTTTGACATCATAACCATAAACCCATGTTTTGTCATCAGTTATGACTCTTTTGAGCAAATCAGGATCATTGCTGACATCATTCAAGAGCCTCTGAGTGGAGCTTGTGCAATGGTTTTTCCGAAGTTTTGTAACAAACGTCTCATGCCTAAAACTTCTGAAAAAGTGGCATGACATGAGCTGACCAATATGGCAACATCCTCATCAACTTCTCTTGTGGTAATTTGATGATTTTTCGAAACAACTTTCTGAAAAGTTTTGATGTTATCATCTGTTGTTGGTGTACTGGGGCACCCAGAGTGAGGGTTGTCATTGGTATCTTCTTGGCCATATTTGAAGAGCTTGTGCCACTGGTAAACTTTTTTCCTTACTTAGAGTAGACACACAGTGTGCCACTGTCAACATTTCAAGTGTTTTAGAGCACTTTATTCCATTTTATACACAAAATTTGAAGCAAATGTTTTTGCTCCATTTTTGATAATAAACGAAAATTCCCGCGCACACTAAAACATTTCTAACCTTTCCATCTGTCAAAAACAAATGAAGTATGCTGTACACTTGAAACTGTAAACATATGTTCAGGACATGTATATCAACATAAGAAAGAACAAAAAAGATTGATAATCGAATGTACATTGACCACACAATTTCAAAAGGCACCGTACTTTTTGAACAGCCCTTGTGTTTTAAAAAAACCTGATATGGTTGCTATTCAGACCATCTTAAACAATTGTTTGAAAGTTGGCTAATTTATTCATTGTGCATTTATTTTTACTGGAGTTTGTTACTCAGATGAATTCAACAGTGAATAAATCAATCCAGTGTTCATTTGCTATTTGAGAAGAGAATTTATTTACAATTCCTAAATTTAGAACAGCAGCAGTCAAAGAATGTTAATTTTATTGCCTTTGTTGGAAGCTAGCTTGGTTGCCTATGATCAGTATTTGTAACATATAATAAAGATATGAAAATAACACAGTGACGAAAAGTCAGGATTATAAGAAGACCCACTCATTACCTCAATTAAATGAACCAAAAAATTAATTCTGAGGTTAATATATAAAATCAAATAATAATATATAATGATTTGAAGAAAACTTTTCTGGAAATTTTATTTTTAGTGGATCTCAGGTCAAGATGGAAACACAAAAAGAAAAGCAGAAAGCAATGAATTTTAAAATCTGAGGTTACTATTAACATTGTCATTCACATACAACATGTACAGCAAGTTTCTTGATATGCTTACTTGGATCATGGATGAAGAATGACTCTCCATGTAAGACAGCATACTGTGTCCTCCCTACCAAGAAATCATTGATCTAGTTACAAATATTGTATGATACCTCACATGACCCCACTTCTGTTAACAAAAGTTGGTGTGGTACTGAATCAAATGCTTTTTGGAAGTCGAGAATGCTGCATCTGTCTGACTGCTTTGATTTATAGCTTTCAGGATATAATGTCACAAATGTGCGAGTTGTGTTAGTCATGACAGATGCTTTTGGAATTGCAGCTGGTTGCCGTGGATGAGGTCGTTCTATTCAAGGTACCTCATTATCTCTGAGCTCAGGGCATGTGCAAGCTGTAGAATTGCAAAATATGTACTAAAAACTGCGAGCTGTCACTATGAACTGCATAGGGGTGTATCTCTTATGGTGAGACATGTTGTTATGAGAAAGAAGTGGTTTTGACCACAGCTGTTGTATTGGTTGGCTAGTGGTGTTCTGGCCCACCTCATGCATGAAAAAATGTGTTCACAGTTTCTTTTATTCATGTGAATGTGTCAACAAGTACTGAAAATATGAAGTGGCAGATATATCAGGAAATTTATGCATTAAGCAAGGTGCTTATTATTAAGCATTCACTACTTGAGAGAGCCCCCATGAAAAACAGCTATTGTAGGACAATGAAACTTTATGGAAACATTTATAAGGACATGCAGAAAAGAAATAATAAATAATTTCCACATGAGAGGGTAACAGTTGATAATTGCATACCAGATTTATATTCCAGGTTACAAACTTTGCTCAGTGTGATGACCATCTGCATTCATGACAGCCTGGAAGTTTGTATGGATACCATTTCATTATTGTTCCAGCACTTTTCAAACAGTAGACTATGGAATGTTTAGGCATTGTGAAAGATCTTGTGCACTGCTTGAAGATCACACATTGTGTCCAGCATTCTCAGATATGGCATCAATAGCTTTTTCAACAACTTATGATGTAATTGGTCACAATTTATGATGTGATTGGTCATTGGCCTCTCCCAGGAGCAATTCCCAAATAGCCATTTAATTCAAATGTCTGAATCATATGCCTCAACCTCAGTGTGGAAAGAGAACCTCTCTGTATACCTTCAATGTGTCAGTGTTCACAAAGAGCAGCACCACTATTGCTGCTGTTTTGGTGAAACAGCCTTACAAGTAAAGCCCTTCTCTCCTTGTCCAGATCACATTGACTGTCTGCAACTGTCATGCACACTGATGCTAGTGTTTCCACCCTGTGTTGCCATACCAGTTCTGGCCCCTAATGGCAAGTCATGACACTAACACTACTGGAAACAAAAATCTTACAGTGCACAGTTTGAACATCCTTACTACCAAGCTGAATATCCATACAGTAAATAGTTTTCTGTCTACATTGGTGCAAGTAGTGGAAGTTTATAATCATCCTGTATAATAAAAATTCATTTACAATATTTGAAGAAGCTATTTTCGCTCAGGACTCGAAACAAACACAACAACTCTTTATGTAACGTTACTATACATTACATGAAAAATTAAACCAGCAGTGGACTGCATGTGGAAAATTATGTAGTCCTTCACTGTATTTGACTGGACCAAGAAGAAACATCTAGTATATCCTATAATAGTGTGTACCATTTGCCACTCATTTTGCCATTTTTTGTAAAACATAAAACATCTAAGGAACTAGGTATACAGGTTGTTTTTAGTTACGGCCAATACTTACATGAAACAGTACTATAAAAAATAAAAAAAGTTCTATAAGCTTGACAAATGCGTCATTTTACTTGTGTTGAAAATAATCAGTCCTCAGTGGTGTAGCATGTTTTCTTATTATGCTCAGTACTCTTTTCTTATTAATTATGCGTGTCTGTGAACTTGTTTCTCTGACTTGATGTTGTCAGATGTACTACACACATCAAAACAAGTTTTTCATCACACTGGTTCCCAGAACTCCTGAAGATAGATATTGACTGTGGACATTGTATCACAGACACAGCCCCTTTTACTGTTCTGAGATGTTACTAAACCCACCAAAAGATGAAAAAATCATGCATGAGTGAGCACCACCTATTAGATGGAAGAGGTCCGACAGCCGACCAGTTCCATCATTCCACCAGGAAGCAGGTACACAGCTCATGTTGTCTGTAATTCAACCATGCCTAGATGGTCCATACCACAGTTCAAACCCATCCACATTGTTACTTTCTGCCAGGAAGAGCTCTCAACAAGGGAAGTGTCCAGATGTCTCAGAGTGAACCAAAGTGATGTTTTCGAACATGGAGGAGATACAGAGACACAAGAACTGTTGATGTCATGCCTCGCTCAGGCCACCTAAGGGCTACTATTGCAGTGAATGACTGCTACCTATGGATTATAGCTTGGAGGAACCCTGAAAGCAATGCTGAATAATACTTTATGCGCAGCCACAGCACGTCATTTTATGACTCAAACTGTGCACAATAGGCTGCATGATCCGCATCTCACTTCTGACATCTATGGCGAGGTCCATCTTTGCCACCATGGTACAGATGGGTCCAACAACATGCCAGATAGACCACTCAGGATTGGCATCACATTCTCTTCACTGATGAGTGTCACATATGCCTTCAACCAGACAATTGTCGGAGACATGTTTGGAGTCAACCTGGTCAGCCTGAATGCCTTAGACACACTGTCCACCTTAGACACACTGTCCAGTGAGTGCAGAAAGGTGGAGGTTCTCTGCTGTTTTGGGGTGGCATTATGTGGGGCAGACATATGCTGCTGGTGGCCATGGAAGGTGCCATAATAGCTGTACGATATGTGAATGCCATCCTTCGATCAATAGTGCAACTATATTGGCAGCATATTTGTGAGGCATTCGTCTTCCTGGATGACATCTTGCACCACCACTGTGCACATCTTGTGAATAACTTCCTTCAGGATAACGACATTGCTCGACTAGAGTGGCCAGAATGTTCTCCAACCATGAACCCTATTAAACATGCCTGGGATATATTGAAAAGGGCTGTTTATGGACAATGTGACCCACCAACCACTCTGGGTGATCTACTATGAATCTCCATGGAGAAGTGGGGCAATGGGGACCAACAGTGGCTTGATGAACTTGTGGATAGTATGCCACGACAAATACAGGCACGCATCAATGCAAGAGGACATGCTACTAGGTATTACAGGTACCGATGTGTACAGCAACCTGTACCACCACCTCTGAAGTTCTTGCTGTATACTGGTACAACATGCAATGTGTGGTTTTCATGAGCAATAAAAAAGAGTGGAAATGATGTTTATGTTGATCTCTATTTCAATTTTCTGTACAGGTTTTGGAACTCTCGGAACTAAGATGATGCAAAACTTTTTTTTATGTGTGTACATACAACCATCTCCTATATCAGTATTTGGTATGTACTGTTTTGAAGTTGTGCTGGCATCAGATCATAACTGGTGATTCTGTGGAATGTAAACAGTGAAGTGGAGCCCTATTATTCCATGTGAGAAATGGCAGACATGGTATTTTACCATGTATCAGTTAGAGGCATTAACCAACAGTTATGTGCCATGCAAGTCAAACAACATTATTAATAATGCATTCCAACTGGAAAAAAGTATATATATGTTTGGTATGATATTCCAATGAAACTTTCTGGCAGATTAAAACTGTGTGCTGGACCAAGAAGACTCAAAACTCAGGACCTTTACTTTTAGGAGGCAAGTGCTCTACTAACTGAGCTATGCAAGCACAACTCAAGCCCCATCCTCACAGCACTAATTTGGCCAGTACCTTATCTTCTACCTTCCAAACTTCACAGAAGCTGTCCTGTGAACCTTGCAGAACTAGCACTTCTACAAGAAAGGATGTTGTGGAGACATGGCTTTATCACAGCCTGGGGGATGTTTCCAATATGAAATTTTTACTCTGCAGTGGAGTGTGAGATGACACGAAACTTCCTTGCAGATTAAAACCAGGACTTGAACTCCAGACCTTTGCCTTCCGTCGACAAGTGCTCTACCAACTGAGCTACCCAAGCATGACTCGCACCCTGCCCTTACAGCTTTAATTTGACCAGTACCTCATCTCCTACCTTTTGAGCTTGACAGAAGCTCTCCTGTGAAAGCTGTGAGGATGGGATGTGAGTCATGCCTGGGTGGCTCAAGTGGTAGAGCACTTGTCCACAAAAGACAAGTGTCCTGAGTTCGAGTCTCAATCTGGCACACAGCTTTAATCTGCGAGGAAGTTTCTTGTCAGTGCTCACTCTGCTACAGAGTGAAAATTTCATTCAGGTATTCCAGTGCCTTGCTGACATCTGATTGTTTACAACATGGACAAGAGACTGTAATACACCTCACCCAGTTTGCATGGCAGATGCAGTGAAATGAGTGTTGCAACAATTAGAAGACAATCCTGAAAGTGTATGATGAACTGGAGCTGTTGAAGGCATAAAACATACTCTCGCATGATCAATTCTGTATGAGTGATTACTTTATCCATATTACTAACAGCATGTTCAACCTCTCATGCACAAGCCCAATGAGCTAGATTAACTTTCTGCCAATGAATACAAAAACAGTGCTGAAGATCTGCAGTTTACAGCTTGTATTTTATTTATGGGTGAGTGGGATTCATATAGAGTGAGATAATAAATTACCACAATAACCAGGTGTAAGGAGATGCAAATCTTTGAGTGAGCATGGAAGCAAAGCATCAGAGTCCTTTAGTACTGTGCACATGTTGGTCCTTACCTATCTTAACTAAATAATCTGCATAAAATTAGCTGAAACTGGGCATGTGGGGATGCGTATGTTAGGCACTGACACAATGAATAATATTCATGAGAAGTTTAAGGCAAACACAAATTGGCTTACTGTATTAACTAAAGTACTACAAGTAGCACTGAAATAATTTCAAAAATTGATAGTCTTTGGCATTTCCTGAAACCATGAGGCATGGTATAATGTCACTTGCTAATACTTCTGCACCAAATGTCTAAGAGTGAACTTGGTACCATGTACTGCGCTGTCTGAGATACGTAGTCCATATGGTATGTCCATCATGGTATGTGCACGGAGCCAAACTCCGATATTGTCAACTCAAAGAGAAGAAGAGAACTGAGAGCAAGGTTAGGCTGACAGAATTCTGTCTAGATCTGTGGCTCTTGTGTTGGTTCCACTAGCCAGTGACCATAGTTGACAGTATCTGGTAATGTGGAAGAACTGACTACTTTATGTGGAAGCAGACAGTTGTGTATGAAGAAAAAACATCCCTGCATTAGCAGACAACCATAGGTGTGTGGAATGGGGCTGGATGGCTAAAACCAATGTGCAGTGAAGGGCTGCCACAGTATCAATATGTGGGCAGGAATTGTATTTGATGACTCATAAGTTTGTATACTTTACTGGACATATTAACAAGTGCTGTTTATGTTGCCTCTGCTATTGAAGACTGTTACTGTTGCAGAAAAATACCTGTTGTGATTTATGCTCACTTTCTATGAATGACACAAACCTTTAATCACTGACTTCCTTTTTGTTTCTTTTTTTTTCCGTTAGTGCAGACACTCCATTTATTACGCTTCTGACTGTAGGTATATTTAAGGACAATGTTATGTTTCACATACATCTATGATGTGCAACCATACTGCAGGAATTGTCTCACACGTTTCACTAAATCTGAGAGCAGCCAGACGTTATCGGCTCATGTATCTTTGAGATGGGGGGACTAAACAATTTATAAGAATGAAAGGTAACCACATTGAGTACTTTCTGAGCTGTTAACAGACAGATGGTTATCATAAGACATAACAACCCATATTTCAAAAAGTATTTGTTTCCAGGACCTTTTTATCCTTTTTTTTTGTCTATGGACAGGAAAAATTCATATTTTGTGATAAATATGAAATAGATGGGAATTCTGCCTCAAAATGCAAAAAAGCTTAATAAACACTACTTCATAGCAAATTGGATCCAGATGAACTATTTTATCAGAGATAGTTTGAAAAAGCATTATTTTCTGCATATGAATATGAAAATGTACCCAATTTTCAACTAGTAGTAGGAATATTGTACATCTGGCAAAGCCCAGTCTGGGATAATACACTCTGTGATCTTAGCAAGGCATTTGACTGCATTTACCACAAGATACTGCAAAATAAATTGAAGTGTTATGGTGTCGGAGGGTTGTTCTGGCAACTTTTCAGTCTTATCTGGAAAACCGGAGACAAGTGGTATCAATTCATGGAGCGACAGTACAAGAACAAAAGCTGGAATATGGAAAGGGCCCATCATAGGGCCTCTCCTGTTCCTTATTTATGTCAACGATATGGGTTATAACAACAATATGTTACAGTTTGCTGATGACACCACCCTTTTTGCCAAAGGAAGAACTGCTGCAGAATCACTCCAAGAAATAGATGAACTCTTCCAAAACATTAAAGAATGGTTCATCAAAAATAAAATGAAAATGAATGAAGAAAAAACACATCTGATATGCACCCTTAACAACATCATATGCCATGATAATATGGAGGCTGTCAAACTGTTGGGCTTCATGATAGACAGGAAAATAACAATGAAAGAACACACAGTGCACATGTACTCAAAGCTGTCACATGTAATATACCTTCTGAGGAGGTTAAAAGATGTATTGAGTGACCAATAACTTATAACAGTATATTATACCCTATTCCATAGCCACATCAATTATGGCCTACTGTTAGAGGGACATTCTGCAGGCCTATATTCAAACAGTTAGGAATTATGACAGTCTTCAGCCAGTATGTGTTTTTAGGTCTCATCAGCTTGAAAGAAAATCAAGGAGTCTTCAGCATGAGGCAAGATACACACAATCACAATACCCATAGAAAGAGGAGCATCAAAATACCCAGGTGTCAACTGACGGGAATGCAAGACAGTTTTCCAGTGGTTGCCCTAAAGATGTTCAACTCACTGCCAAAAGAAGTGCAATTCCTGCCACCATGAACATTCGGAAGGAGAGTAGCACAGGACCTGAAAGAACACCCATTGTACTCCATTGGTGAATTCTTCAATAGTGACCAAAGTGAATGGACAAACAAATATTGTTTCTATTAAGTATAAATGTCAAAATTTTGTGAATATTTTTTTAAATGTATATATGTTATTAATCTTGACACAGTATGTCCAGTCATGTCTGGTAAATGACACAGATCTAGTAATAAAGGAATTAAGTAATAAAGTAATGTGCATAAGTGTGAAAATGCAATGATATATCAATATGCTCAATGATTAGCGCCATGCTGATTATGGATGGTTGAATGGTTTATTTAAGAAACACACCATGTAGTGAAATGTAGTAGTACTCAGCTGTGGGACCTAGCATTTTACTACAAAGAATCACATATGAGTGTTAGCTAAAGCCCAAAAGATGGTATAATGCAGAAACTATTCAAGTGGCAAGTTATGTGGTGGATATTTTCAGTTTTCAACCATGGTTGCAATGAACACCACTAGAGGTTGGGCCTGAACTAGGTCATTAACAATACTCTCCTAACCTCAACAAGATCTTGCATGGAAGCTGTCCATGTATGCCTTGTGTCATTTCTTGCTTGTCTTTTCTTTTTACAAAATAAGTGAAGCAACTAATCCTGGTTTATCATGGATTTCAATTATGACCCTTACAACACCAGAAGAGTTCCACAATCCCTGTGACAATGTGTCAGTTCTGCTTTAGTCTGTTTCTCTGTGAAAGGGTGGTGGGATTGCTTCCCTGCACTGCTCCTCTCCTCTCTGGCTGCCAAAATTCCAGTTTGTCTAGACTCATGCACATCTGACACTACAGCCTATAAAACAAAATCTGTAACAATTTTCAACTGCACCAAAATTCCCCCATAATTTTAAAATAGAGTTACCGTATGTTCAGTTCTACATTTATGGTAAGTTCCTTGTCCGGTCTGTCTGCAGCATTGTGAAGTATGGGTTGCATGGCTATGAATGCTCATGAAAGGTCAAAATTAATAGTCTGCACATTTTTTAATCAACAAATTGGGTAGGAAATGACAAGTAATGGCCAGAAACACCTTAAATCAGTGACACATTCAGTTCACTGGTTGGAAAATGCTGCTGCTTTCCAACAGAACAGTCATTTTTGAAAGCTTATACACTGTTAAATGAAGGAGACAAAGGCCATTTTGGGTGAAAAAGGTGTTGCAGTTTTGTAAAAGCAAACATGCTAGTAAAAAAGTATCTCAATCAGCACTTTTTTTTTTACAGTTAATTTCAAAGAACTAAGGCCTTGTTTGTCTTTGCTTATGTTGTGTGACAACCTTTTAAATTCATTTGTCTAATCACTTAAAAAAATTGATGCAAATTTTGACAAAAATAGATGCAAATTTTGCAAAAAATAAGTGTAGATTTTGTCAAAATTGGTTATTAATGTTAGTTCTAGATATGGTGTGAACACACTTTCATGTATGATAAACAAGAATAGTAAGTAGCCAAACCAGTAATGAGAGATTAAAGCATCTGAAACAATATCAGTATTATTCATTTCTGTCCAAGTTGATTTCAGTTAGATATTGTTCCAGTAAAGGAGAAAGTAACATGAAAATTGCGGGAAGTGGGTAAAGAAAGGAGCAGGAAACATAAGTACAGCTGCATGATGCAAAACTTCCTGGTGACATAGTGGACACTTTCAGCAGATGAAATCTTTTGAGTTCCATTTGTCTATTGCTATAGTAATTAACAGCAGTTAATAGAAAGATATTCTAATTGTAATTTGTTTTGGTTTATATGCTACTACATATTACCAATGTAATAATAAGAGTTTAATCAAACAATGGAAACTCTATTTTGAAATATCAACAATATTAGGAAAAGGATAGATTGTCACTCACCATAAAGATGACATGTTGAGTTGCAGATAGGCACAACAATCTGTTATAGATTTAGTGTTAAGACTGGTCTTAGCTGTCAGCATTGGTAGTTATGTGAGCATGAGGTGGGCTTGCTTATGTAAATGTGTGTCTGTTTCTCTGAAGAAGGCTTTGGCCAAAAGCTGAATGTATAACAGTCTTTTCTGTTATGCTTATCTGCAAGGCAATATGTCATTTTTACTGTGAGTAACAATCTGTCCTTTTGCTAATAAGGTTTTACTCATTGCAATAAGTATTTCTGTTCTTTATAAGCTATGGAAAGATATAATTTGCACCTTTTAAAACAATACTATTATATTAGTAACATAAGATCAACAAGAGAACTTTAGAAAGTATATTTTGTGGTGAAATGATGTCAAGATGTGAGTCCAAGTCAACTCTGTTGCTCTGTTAAATATTTTTGCATTTTTATCATTATTTATTTATACAATACTTCAAGAAAAATTGCTGCTATGTCTCTGGCAGAAATTCAGTTTGAGATCTCAACTGTCCATAGGTCATTCTTTATCATCTGGTACATTGCTGTATGCTCCTCGGGCAGGTTGCCACAAAGTTTCATCTTCCAACCACCTCTCACTCTCTTACATATTCTGCTATTGACTATATAAAACACACCAAGACATAGAAAATGTGTATCTAAAAATACCAAATTACCAAATACTGTGATGTATGTTCCTTCCGTGATTTTGTCATGGAAACCAACAAATGCCCATCCTGAAAGTTGTTTGTACCGTGAAAACAACTGTCTGGCAACACTTGCTTCATCATCTGAATTCAAAATAAGCAGATGTCCTCCTTCATCAGCACAAGTCTTTCTTGCATCACTCCAGTTCTTCAGAGTGGTGTGAAATTTGTAATAACCAACACCATCAAAATATTCATAACCAGGACCAGGTTTTGGTGGTGGAACTGTTAAAAGAGAAGTAGTGTAAATTTACTTAATTCCATTCTTATTTTATTAATATGGTTTTATTTTATGTTTCACATTGTCTAATTTTATTGCATGCTGTGATTTTGTGAATTCTTGTTGTGCAATGAAACTCAGTTCTGTGTCTTACTATGGCTATATTTCACAAACTTGTGTTCTAAATGCATAGAAGCAAAATACATTTGCTAAGGAAGTATTTTATTGAAAGTAACATTTATCAGTCATTAATTAATACAGGAATATTTTATGCAGCTAATAATGGGAGTTATCACAATAGTATTTCAAATTCAGGATGTTATAACTAGAAGCTAAGCACACTTCCATGTTTGATTCCTTTTGCTGAATAAAATACAGTACATCATAAGTAGGTTTATGTGATAATAAATTTTGTCAAAACCATGAATGTAAGTTCAAAATGGATGTTGTGTTATTCTTGAGAAGCCAGTGAAACAAAGCCTTTGTTGTCGTTGTTGTTGTTTTTGGGGTTTCCCAACATGAGATAGTAAGAAAGATAGGTGGCTCAAAATTTGATGACACAAAATACAGAAATTGCCTATCTCTAAAAACACACAGCCATTACAGTTCTCGGGCCTCTGCACAATATTTTTAAGACAATATTTCCATTTACAATGCTCATGAATGAATTCTATCATTTCTCTGACTCAACATTAAAGTTATTCATTCATTTACCATGTTCAGCAGATCCAGTTATGATGGAGAACCCTGAGGCATGTGAAACGAGTTAAGGGACACATAAACAAAAGAGAAATATTAGCTAAAAATGAAACTTGAACATAATGAACTATTACGACAAAGGTTCATACTACTTACACTTACACAAGTTGAACTTAACACAGTAAAACTGTCACTGGAATAGCAAATTAAAAAAAAGAACTGTTTCTTCATGAGTGCATTAAATAGTTATTTTCAAATCTTTGAATGTTTATAATCAGACATATGTTCAGAGATTCCCAGTTTCTTGTGTGATACCTGATGCAAAATATGGAATCCTAGAGGAAGAGAAAAACATAGATTTAATGTATATATGAGCTGTGTCTGTTGCAATTGAGTATGGACTCTTATTTGGTTTGCTGGTACTATCAGCAAATATTATAGTTTCTAAATGGTCCTTCAGTGTCATTATAAAATCATTTATGTATATCATGGACAAACCAACCTTGTGAGACTACACACTTTCAATCCCCCATACTCAATTACATTTTATTATCCTCTATGAGGATAATAACTCATCTGTGGTAAAATGACACCATTATTGCCTTAATCTATTAGTTCATTCCTTAAAATTTTATGTTTATACAGTCAAGGGCTGTGACAAGGTCACATTATATGCAAGGCAGATAAATTTTCTTTATTTATCTTTACCAGGAGTTGATTCCCAAATGGCTTTCTCTGTTAAGAATCCAGTATCAAAGAGAAAAGAAAAAAGATTTAATGGCCTGTTGATGATAATCACTGGAGACAGAGTGCAAGCTTAGATTTGACAAGGAAAGGGAAGGAAGTTGATTGTGTTTGTTTCAAAGGAATAAATTGCTTTAACTGATTTAGGAAACCACAGAAAAACTAAATTTTTATAGATGGGCATGAGCATGACCTCTGCTACTCACGTACATGAGAACTTTGCTTAACCCTCGTGCCAGCTAAGCTAGCAATTTATGAACGGTAAACTGAGAGACTAGTAATAAATTAGGTTCTTAAAAATTTGTCAGTGTATTATTAAAAGCCACATTCTCAAACATTGTTAAATGACTGAAATTCATGTAATTGGTTGGAGTTACTATATTTATCTTCATTAGTAATGCTGCTGAATGGTCAACTATACCAGGAAATAAGTATCGGGCCATTGACCAATTACAAATGTAGCTAAAGGGTAGTAAGTACAAAATTTTAATAGTCAGCAAAACATATATCCAAAGAAATCACCAATTTCAAGTTTCCTAATGACTTTTGCAGTCTGCTTAGTGGTAACTTATTTGGAACAAATGGTGATGTAATAAGTGTCTACTGGAATGTATACAATGCAAATGAGTTTGATTGTTTATTAATATGTGCAATGTTCACCTGCACCGTGAAGAAGTTATAATTGAATTTGTTCCCCAGTACATCTCTATTTGTTCCACAGACATTGCCCTGGTACACAGTAGTTTCAGACACATCTATGTTTTTATCTGTTCATTGTTTAATAATATGTACTGCAGATTGTTTGTGATTTATTGTTGTAATGGTTAACTTTTATGCATAGTACATGTGGTTTTTCCCTAATGATGAATAGTTTTACAGTAGTGTTGGTAATAGAATTTAGTTGTAGACTTCTGATTGTACACAGAAGTAGATAGCTTTTCCTGTGCTCAGTACAATATACAGTTATTCACTGTGTCATCCATCCCTTGCCCTCACTTCTGTTCAATTTTGCTCTTAACTGGTTCAGGGAATATCAAGCACCATGATGCAGTAGATTTATGCTAGAGAAAGAGAATATTTTCAATTTTCCTTATTTGTACAGACTTTAATGATGATTTTCTGTCAGTGTGTTGACTGATGACACCTGGAGTTATTGATGTCAAGCTTTCGATTATTTGCCACAGTAAAACCCAGATGTGGGTTGAAACATAGTGTGACAGCCACTGACAGTTTTTCTTGACCCAACAATCCATAGAGATTTAAATGTAAGAAAGATTTTGTGACAATAAAAGTCGAATATTAACAGTAAAATATACTGACTGGTCAGCCACAGATAATAGAAGATATGAATGCATCACAAAATCATAAACAATGTCTCAAAGGGGTTTAGAGAGCAGCTACAGGAAGATCAAAGGGAAGAGCTTTTCAGAGGAGGAAGTATAGATGGAAAATTTAAGATTCTCTTAAAATGTCTGAGTTTTGTTTCTCCCTAAAATAAACGAGACCAAAATTGAACAGAAGCAGAGATAAAGGACAGATAATTTCTGGAATTATTGTATCTATTCCTAAGAATAGATAACTCTGTCTAATTTAGGGAACTAACTGCACTCAAGAGTTGAACTTCCATTACCACAGAGGCCATTTGGTCCCTCCCACCCACTATTAGTTTACTTGTAATCCAGATATGGGACCTTGCTGTCCAACATACCCTCCGAGTTTGCACCCTCCTGTTGTTAGGCTCCATTAGGAACCCTAAGCCTTTCTCTCAGTAATCACTCAATTTTATTAATCACTTAACAAAAGCAAGTCTTCTGGTCCAGATTATATACAAATTAGGTTCTTCCAGAGTATGCTCATGCAATAGCTCCATACTTAACACTCATACACAACCACTCACTTGACAAGAGATCCGTACCCAAAGACTGGAAAGTTGCACAGGTTACATCAATATTCAAAAAGATAGTAGGAGTAATCCAGTGAATTACAGGCTCATATCATTAATGTCAAAATGTAACAGGTTTTTGCAACATATATTGTATTAGAAAATTATGGATTACCTCAAACAGAATGGTCTGTTATTATTCTTACTTTATGTAAATGACCTCCCCTTAAATTTAGACAATAATCTTCCTCTTTGCTGATGATACCACAGTAATGATATCTGACTCAAATGAACATCTTAAAGATTCAATAAACAGGAGCGCAGCACAACTAAACTCGTGGCTTAATTCAAACAGACTACTCCTAAATATAAAAAAGACAGCTGGTATTACTTTCCACACAGCCCAAAATAAAAACCCACCAGTACCAAATATATCACTGAGTGATGATAAAATCAGCTATGTTAAGGAAACCAAATTTTTGGGGGTTACCATTACAGACACACTTACATGGAAAAGTCATATTGATATAACGTGCACCAAATTGAGCAAAGCATGTTTCACAATTAGACAAATAAGGAACGTTGTTAATACCAACACCCTCACATCAGTGTACTACACTCAATTTGCACTCTATATTAAGCTATGGAATTATCTTTTGGGGCCACAGTGCAGAAGCAGTGAGGCTGTTTAAACTCCAAAAAAAGTGGTTACAATAATATTATTCAAACAACTGAAAGAATCTTGTAAACCACTGTCTCACAACCTGAGCATATTACCCCCCTCATGTCAGTACATGCATTTTTCACCAAGAAAAACATTAGCAACTTAGATATAAACTCAAATTAGCACCAACATGATACAAGGTCAGAAACTCTTTTCCAGTAATTCCCCATTCAACAAAACTACACAGTAAAGGTGTCAAATATATGGAAATAAAACTCTACAATCATTTCCCAATAGCAGTGAAGAACATTACACAAGTGAATGATTTTAAAGTAAAACTACGGCCATTCTTAATTAAACACCGCCACTACAGCATACAGGAATTCCCCGAAAACAACATGCTATAAGGAACTGCTCAACAGAAACATCAGGTAATGGATACCAAACTATTGACCTTATGTAACATAACTGAATGTAAGTTTTATTGATATAAATGCTAAATTCTGGTACAGAATAAATATAAGACCTAAGTACATCACGCATGTGATATAAATATGTAATCATTTTATAGATTCATAGACATGTACCTCTTCTTATAAATGCCTAATATGTATCACATGACCTGTCCTATATCATGATATGCTTTTCTGTAAAATGTATGCTTCAGAGGATCAAAACAAACAAATAAAAAAATAATAAATAATCATACTCAATTTGAATTTAGAAAACATCATTCTCGTGAAGCACAACTTGCCCTTTACTCACACTAAGTGTAGAACACTATTGACAAAGCATTTCAAATGTAGTCCATGTTTCTAGATTTCCAGAAGGCTTTTTACATGTTACTTCACAAGTGGCTTGTAATCAAACTGCATGGTTGTCAAATGTCATCTCAGTTATGTGACTGGATTCATGATTTCCTGTTGGAGGAAAATAGAAGTGGTTTCTGGCATTCCCCAAGGTAGCGTTATAGGCCTTCTGCTGTTTATCTATCTAAATGGTTTAGAAGATAATCTGAGCATCCATCTTAGATTGTTCACAGATGATGCTGTCATTTATTGTCTAGTAAGAAGACCAAAAAAATTGCTAAATGATTTAGAACAGATATCTGTGTGGTGCAAGAATTGGCATTATTTAGGGTCACTAAATAATGCAAAGTGTGAGATCATCCACATGAGTGCTAAAAGGAATTAATTAAACCTTGGTTACATAAGTCAGTCAAATCTAAAGGCCCTGAATTCAACTAAATACTTAGGAATTACAGTTATGAACAACTTAAATTGGAAAGAACAGATAGAAAATGCTGTGAAGAAGGTGAACCAGAGACTGATTTTATTGGCAGAATACTTCGAAGATGCAACAACTCTACCACAGAGACTGCCTACTCTATGCTTGTCCACTCTCTTTTGGAGTACTGTTGCATGGTGTGGGATCCTGACCAAATAGGATTATTGGAGTACATGAAGAAAATTCAAAGAAGAGCAGCACATTTTGTATTATTGAGAAATAAGGGAGAGAGTGCCATGGACATAATACAGTATTTCAGGTGGAGATCATTAAAACAAAGATGTTTTTAATTGCAGTGGGATCTTCTCATGAAATTTCAATCAGCAACTTTCTCCTCAGAATGTGAAAATATTTTGCTGATGCCAACTTACACAGGGAGAAATGATCATGATAATAAAATAAGAGAAATCAAATCTCAGAAGGAAAGATATAAGTATTCATTTTTTCTGTATTCTGTTTGAGATGGGAATAACAGAGAACTATTGTGAAGGTGGTTCGATTAACCCTCTGCCAGGCACTTAAGTGTGATTTGCAGAGTATCCATGTAGATGTAGATGTAGATGTAGATGAGAGATGCATTCTTGGTGCAGTGTGTGTCAGAAGCATCACAGCAGTTACTGTAACACTGATGTACTGACAGCATTTCTTCTGTTGTTAGGGCACATGGTCTGAGCCTGTCAGCATAAGTGATCTCACTGTCCTGCCACCCAGAAGCGCTGTGCATTGTGTAGTGGAGGAATGACGTTGTCAGGGTGAACAGTCCAGGTATGTGGGATCCTGTATCATGATGGAGAGCCAAGGACTTTTGTATGTCTGGTGAGAAGTAGTAGTGATGCAGGAAGTCGATTCGCACCATGCATCCAAATCATTGAGTTATTAGCTGTGTGGAGTTGTAGTGTCAACATTTTGTTGAATGTTGATACTCTCTCGAATGGTGCTGAACTGATGTGCGATCCAGTATCCACAAAAAAGTACTTTCTGGAATTGAGATCAAAGATGCAGAGATGGCCACCCTGTTGTGTGATTGAGAAGGTATGTGACTGGATCTACCGTAGTCACTGTTCCTGACTCTCTGTCTCTGTGTGGGCTGGTGCACTTAAAGTGGCCTACATTTAAATCTTAGGAACCCACAGGGGGAATGACAGATGAATACGGTGTCTCCAAAAAGCACAGTACCAGCAGGGCTGTGATGTACAGACAGCAGTGGCGGCCATTGTAGTGTTGCCCACAGTGAGAGTGATACCTTACACATCACATTGAGTCGGAGCAATGATGCTACTGTCAATTGTTCTCATCATTGCTTGGGGCAATCTGGCATGCAAGGTCCCTTTTTAATTTATGCAGTGCCTATGTTGTAGTAACACAAACATCGTGTTCACTAGAGCAAACTGTCTCTCCTAAGGTTTGGCTTCATGTGATGTCATAGTTTCATGATCCAGTGTGTCCATAGGCAGCATCCAGCATGAGGTTAATTTTAAGTGTGGATTTAAATCATCACCATAGCTGGGACAGCATTCTGTCATCCAGTTGTTCATCATAGATAGCAACTGTTGTTCAGTTGCCCTGGAGGACCACTATAGCAGTCCTGTTTTGGCTGCATCATATTTGTTGTGGTATGGGGTGCCAAGATGATGTCACTGATTAAGTCTTCATGTTTGGTCAGACGGTGATGAATCAGATGTTATCACCAAGGATGGTTGATGAAGTAAATACACTCTCTGCAGTGGTGAACCACAGAGCTAGTCTGAATGGAGGCAGTTTCAGTTGTGAGCTGAGTTTGTGAGATAAATAAAGGCTGTAATGTGGAGTATCTACAGTCAGCCAAGATGGAATCACTGTCAAAAGAGTTTGTTGTGGTTGCAGTGAGGAAAGAAATAAAGTGCCCAGTATATTGTAGTATACTAGTATTTGACTGGGAGCTTGCAGAGTAAGTGAATGTCTATTCCCATAATGCTGCATGGATATCACGGTTGACTTACAAAAATTTCACCATTTGACCTGAAGTCCACTTGTTGATTTCTGTACTCTGTTGTGTATTCATTGTACAATCTTGTTCCAAAGTTCAGTAATAATATGATGTTTGTTGGCTGTCATTGTTATGGCATAGTAAGATTAGTGTTGATTAGTAACATTTAACACACAGATGAGGTACACTTGTGTTTCATCAAAGGTCGGTGTTCCACACAATGACTGTACTGCTAGTACGCTTCACACATACTAACCCAGATGCAGTGTTCTATGAAGCACGAAGAGTTGTATTCACACAAAGGATGCAACATTGTCAATGCACAATGAAACATTTGTTATGATTGCTTGCATTGACATGGTGTCACCTCTGTGCTAGAAATCTCTACTTGGTGACAGGGAGTGCACCAATAGCCATGCCTGCACCATCATTGTACACTGTCATCAGATCTGCCACAGATCACTGCCTATCTTACCTTACAGAGCAAACAAACCTGCAGCCTCCACATTTCATGATGAGGCATGGGAGTAAAACACCATAATACATCTTCATAGTTTCATCACCCTTCAACCACTTTTCATGGATGCTCATGACAGAGGCTTGTTAACATCAACCAGCTTCATCATTTCCAAGATGCTCATTCCCAGGCACCTGGCCATAACAGTCTGCATTTTCCCAAAGTCACTTAACTCAGTTATTTTCCCCATTTTCAACCCATATCATTGATACAATGATTCCTCATTCATCTTTTCACTCCTTATATACTTATCTTTCCATGTCATGTTCCCACACCACCACCAGGTGGCACCCAATCTTGCAGTGGGCAGTGGTCATAACGTTCTGGCTCATCAGTGTATGACATTATACTGTGAAAGTCACCTTTGTTTGACAACATTGATAATTTGTCTGGGTAAGTAAGTGAATCTGTGGTTTAATTCAACAAACTGAACTGATCATCAAACTGTAATCTCAAGAGCTTTGTGCTGTCAACCTCTTCTATCTCCAGATCCTCAGCTTGTGTTGGTTAGAATGTCCAACAGAGTCTGTGAATCTTAGTGAATCTTTTCAAAGGTCAAGAAGAATGAATTGGATGGAAACCGTATTAATCTCCATGAAACTTACATTTACAGCTCTTTCAAAAATTTTGATATATATTTATCACAATTTTTTAATATCCACAATCAAATCAAACTTGACATCTAGCAATGTAGCAAATGAGAAATTAATAATTCACAAATAAACAGCAATATTCACAATAAAAACCTTTGGGGTCACTACACTTGATTATTTCCCATTTGCATCATAAGTGATAGCCTGATCTATGGATTTTTCATATTTGCAACCTTTGTTTCCTCTTAGAGTGCCCATAACTATCTTGCTAAAGTCCCACTGATAGCACAAGATCTGATTCAACTGAAAAAAGTGTAATTTATGCAGTCCAACACCTTTAGTAAGCAACAGAAAAGGACAGAAGTCTTTAATTTGATATCTAATGAATTAAATATATTCTCAGCTATGCCTTCTTAATATCTGAATCCACTAGAAATCTAGTTAGTGACTTGTAAATTATGTTATTTCTGGACCAATGAGGAAGTCTGAAGAAGGCTGGTAACAGTGAATTTGAGTGAACATTTTATGATTTTATGGTACAGTATTTTACTATCTCACTTCTACTACAGAGCATATGATTTTAAGTCCACTGGGATTGTCAGCTGCAATTGTCACATTCAAGGCAGATCCAGTAATATTCCATGAAGCATAACTGACTAGATTGGAATTAGAGAACTGATAAGTGTGTGCTCTTACTCATCAAGCTTTATATATGCAGGAGTTTTATATAAGACATGGAAATGTCATAACAAGTAATTTAGTCATTGTATTTCAAGAGAATTTATGGGAAGAAAACTGGGAAGAAATCTGCAAATCAGACACAGAATATGCATTCAGTTTTTTTTTCTGTAGATTGATTTAAAGTCCATTGGTACTGTCAAATGCAGGCAACATCTTCAGAGCAGATCCAGTAAAGTTCCATGAAGTGTAACTGTCTAGACTGGAATTAGAGAACTGATGAGTATGTCCTCCTACTCATCAAACTTTATATATACAGAATTTTTGTATAAGACATGGCAAATGCTATAATCAATAATTTAATCATTGCACTGTAAGAGAAATTATGGGAAGGAAACTGGGAAGAAATTTGCATATCAGACACTGAAGATGCATTCAGCGCTTCATTTGTCCTGCTCTGTAGATTCCAACAACAAAGAGAATATCCAGAGATGGTGAATGTGTTCAGATATACACTAATAAAAGACAAGCAACCACAGAAATTTAAATTGTAGACCATAACTGTACAACAGACTCCCACCATACTGTTTTGTGCTATTTTTGCACATTTAAGCTAGAGTTACCATAGTAAATTACAAATAAAACTGCTACTTTGGATGTAAATATGCTGGTTCCTGAGATATATTACACAGCATCTGTTTATCTTCCTGATGAAGCAACCATGGGTTGCGAAAGCTTGAAATTTCTCTGTGTGTTTGTGTTTGTTATTTATGAACCACCCAAGGCTGCTGTAATGTGTCTTGTCAACAAACCATCTTCAGAGCATGAATATCATTAAATCAGGTTAAAGGAAATTTTCATGACATCAAATAAATAATCATTACCAGCTGCAGCATCTGTCTCTTACACAAGCATCCACTGCCTTATACATTTTTTATTTGTCACTAACTACATTACTCCATGAGGTGTTACACAAAAGCCATATCATAAACTGAACACTGCTACTTGACATATAGCTAACAAAACTTTATAGTTTTCAATATTTAGTTAATACATAGAAAGAGTGGTAAATGAGGTATTTTTTAACCCCTGAGCAGGTGCACCTCTGTATAAAGTGTGCCTATCACAAGTAACTGTGTTGTTTCACTAATGTGAGCTGGTACTTACATCTTCATTGTTGCTTCAGCTAACACATTTATAAGTTGTGTTCTTGCATGTCCAAGTGATCAGCAGTAATATAAATGTATGTGATTTTTTTGCTGTGATTGTGTAGATCACAGTTCAGCTGCAACTGATTTTATTGTCTCCAACAAAAGCCACGAAGCAGTAAATTTATCGGAAAGTGAGAGTAAGATTTCCAAGATCTTAAAAAGATATCTGTAATTGTGATTGACTGTGTTACATAATATTCTTACCACTGGCTTATAATAAATAAAAATTGTGCTCATATTAGGTTCAGTGCCATACAAGATAATTCTGTAAGACAAATGGGGATTAAAAAATGAAATATTTGCCAACACTCTTGTCTTTAAGTCAATACTAGGAGAGATGCTTCTAAGGTAAAAGCATGCTGATCTCAGCTTATTGAATATTTTGGCTAACTGTTGGATCTACTTGTTATCTAATTGGATTGCACAAGATTTTACAGACAGTATTGATTTTAGTTTATGACCATAAAAGAGTGATTTTTGCTTCTTTGAAACTGAATAATATGAGCCATTCTGATATTAAGATTTAAACTGTTAACTGTGAACCACTCATTTGCCTTGTCAGCTGCCATCTGAAAGAGCCTGGTATGGCTAAGTTTGATTCTTGATTAATATGCTCTAGTATTTAGCATACAAAATAATTTTCAACCATGCTGGAAAGTCATTGAAAGATAATGTATGTAAATTAAGAACAAGTATGAGACCTGGTACAATCTTTCCTGAATCCCATCTTATATTCCTCCAATCTGAGGTTACCCTATGACAATCTGTCAATGAGAATCTATACTTTCTATAATGAAGGTAAGACTACATCTGTGCAAGGGAAATACAACAATATTTTAGTATAACAACTAGAATTTTGTTATCCACACAAAAAGAGGTTTTGGTAATGTTACAAGATGTAGCAATGGACATCTTGCATTGCTTTCTCTTTGGAGAATACTTTGCAAAAGTCAGAATGAGAGACAGTTAACTACTTCTTCTCCTGTAAATGAGTCAGCATTCTGTCATAATTACAGCACATTAATTGTCAGTTGTTATTTATGATAATGATCTTATTTGTTGGTGGCATTTATTGGACCATAATTCAGGACTTCCATAAATAATTTGACAACAACTGTATTCCTGATTACAATCTCAATGAGTCACCACTGATGAGATGTTTCACTATTTCAGAGAACATTGTGGATTTTCTTGCAAATAAAACTAAAAAAATCAGATCATGTTTCTTTGGTTTCAGAGTCAATTTTATTCGGACTGAACTGTCTCTAAAAGGCACAAAGCCATGGTTTTCTTATCAATAACTTACAGCAAACATTAAGCAGACCAATAGACTGAGACATCAATGTGAATTTAAACTAGAGTTATACTGAAAGAGGACAGCAGAATAGATCTACTTAATCCGCACCATTCCATAATAATGTAGCTAAGGCAACTTGTTCTTTCCTAGATGTATCAAGCTATTGTTAGGGCAAGTTCAAAGAAAAATTTCAAATTCAGCAGTCCTGATAATAATGATAGAAGTTGACCTTTCTTTCCAAAGACTGTGCTCTTGGCATGTTTGAAGAACATTTTAAATGATACAGTATGTTTTACTCCAAACACGTCCGAAAGGCATACACCCTTCCAGAATGAATTTTTCACTATGTAGCAGAGTGTGTCCTATTACGAAACTACATTGCTGATTAAAACTATGTATAAGACTGAGACTCAGACTTGGATCCTATGCATTTCATGGGCAATTGCTCTACCAACTTAACTATCCATGCATGACTTGGACATGCCCTCACATCTTTATTTCTGCCAGTACAACTTCTACCTTTACAGTGGTTCTCCTGTGAATCTTATGAGACTAGCACTCCTGGAAAAAAGTATATTGCAGAGATATGGCCTAGCCACATCCTGGGGGATGTTTGTAGAATGAATTTTGCACTCTACAGTGGAGTGTGCTGATATGAAACTTCAATGTAGGTTAGAACTGTGTGATGGACTAAGACTCGAACACAAGACCTTGACTTTTCTTGTGCAATTGCTCATCAACTGAAGTTTGGAAGAAGTGAAATGAGATACAGTTGGAAGTAAAGATGTGAGAGCAGGTTGTCAGTTGTGCTTGTGTAGCTCAGTTGGTGCGCACTTTCA
This sequence comes from Schistocerca gregaria, assembly GCF_023897955.1. Taxonomy (NCBI): domain Eukaryota; kingdom Metazoa; phylum Arthropoda; class Insecta; order Orthoptera; family Acrididae; genus Schistocerca; species Schistocerca gregaria. The sequence continues at coordinate 436,151,754 of NC_064921.1, forward strand.
TGGAAGAAACAAAACTCTGAAGTTTGAGTCTCAGTCGAACACACAGTTTTAATCTGCCATGAAGTTTCATATACACCCATTATTGATCAGGTATGGTTGTGAAGGAATTCAAGGTTCAGAACAAAAGAAACCTGGAGTTTGTTATAGATGTGGAAAGCACAAAAATAAGAGAAAGAATAGTGTGTAGTGTATTTAATGGGAAAATGAGCAGGGGATGAAATTTGACCTACATTATTGATACAGATTTTGTTTTTGTTCATTAAAATACACCTGAATGATTATATAAAGAACTTTTCTAAGATAAAAAGAAGTATGAACAGGACAAATGCAGGATGTTTGTTTCTCGTTTGATGCAAGACCTGTGTCAGGGATTGCAGGGGAACTGATACGAGGGAGGCAGTCTCCAGTCACTGCATACAATGAATCCATTTCCTTGGATCCAGGCAAGATTTTTATTGGTTTTAGCCTAACTAGATGAGTAGGGCATTCATGGAAATGAGTCTGAAAAATCTGTTGTACTGCTTGGCACTTCACATTGGTGTGTTAGCAGTATCTGCTTACAGAGCTCTGCAGAAACACAGACTGAAACATTATGAAGTAATAGTAGCAAATCAGCTGACCAATTCAGGTATACTCTGAGCTGTTGAACTGTTATGTCTGTTTATGTGCCATACACCACTCAGCAGTGGGAGAATGTCTGAGTTTCCCATTTTTGATTCTTGTTTCTTTTTTGGAATTTTTGTATTTGTAGATTTAATATAAGAGAGAAATATCTTTCACATGAGTATAATTTGTGTTCTCTTAGCATATTAAATTTGTCTGATCTATACTTAACATACTTCACAGGAAATGCTGAAACAAATTTTTGTATATCACAAACTACAGTTACTCTGCATTTCCTATCTGAGATGGGTCAAGATCTTTACTGTTACCCTCCAAATATTAATGACATAAAGATTATCACAACAAAAATACAAAATTGTGATCTTATACTAGGGAATCTACAGACAATTATATCTGTACATTTACCCATGAAAATAGCCAGTTTTTGACATTATATAAATTTTGAATTTTGTAGTGAATATAAATATTAAATAAAACAAAATTCAGTTTATGACAAAATTCAGTTTATGTTATTTTCTTCCTTCACTAATTTATGTGGAACTTTTTGAAGAAAGAAATTTGGTATAAATATTTAAAATATTTTCAGAGGTAGTTGACTGCAGCAGAAAATGTATATTTACCTCTTATAGCTGTCACTATGGACAATGATTCTTTTCCATCACATCTCTTCCTGTGGAAACTGATACCAAGATTCCAGGGGCCAGTCTGTTTCATGTCTTCATCAGTTTCTGCATCACTGTCTAAGTCCATTACCACCTAAATGTGGAAAAAATTGGTTTTAGTCATAATTTTTTCTCCTATTAACTTTTTATTATTATGTTGTTTGACTGTCTCACTTTCATTTACATTCCTCCACCTCAAATATTTATTGTACATGGCAAAACTTTTCATTTCAATATGAACTCTTCTACAGTGTCCATAGAACTGATTACTCTATTACATGAATTCCTAAGATAAACACAGCCCTTGTATGGTCGCAAGAAGATGGGGCTCCAGATGGCCACGTAGCACTAACAAGAGGGAAGACCATTGTTATCAGTATATGGCCCTGATGTACTTTACTGCATCTGTAGCAGCAATATGAGCTGTAGTTGGCACCACAAAAGTTCAGAAAGTGTCACAGAAAACTAAATCTTCAATTTACTAAAGAATTGTGAAACAGCTTAAAGTATTCAGAATTTTAATAAACACAATTCCTTTCTTCAAAGATATGAAGTAAGGGCCAGCATGTAAGACACTATGCTACTGAATTTTCAGATGAAAGAGGTGCACAACGTACAAAAAGCTACAGAAAACTGACAGAACTACCATGTGTTTCACCTTTTTATAGACAAACTTGTGATTTTCATATCATCACCTACTTTTTCTCAATATCATTTTGAAAATAGTGACCAAGATACATTTATCAAAATTTGGTATGAAAATTTTATGCGTGTTCTCTGGTGAAATATATAAATTGTTGATTACTTACTTCAGAGTACCAGTGTCCAGTAATATTGCGTCGAGTAGAAATTGAAAATGAAGTTGAACTTTCTTGACATGCATTAGCCTTAAATGGATGGACATTTAGCAAAATGTAGGAGATCACAAGTAACATATAATTACAGTTCTCCATTGTAGTTGTGCTGTATGCTGTAACTAATGAAGATGCTGAAAGTATAAAGAGTATGTGATATGAAACTTTAACAAAAGCACAAATAATAATAACAAGTATTGTATATACTGCCTGACAAAAAAGTGAAATACCCATTAGGACAGAAAAGAAAACAAACAAAACTAAAGAGAGTATGTGACGATAGATAGGTGATTACAAGATCAAGTCAAAATACGAAGAACATGGCAGTATGAGCCTACTTATCAGTATGACATTTCATCCTCTCTGTCCTGGATGCATGCATTGATTTGGTTGGTAATGGTGTCACAAAGCTGTTTTATCTCCTGGACATATCTGAAAGAACAGAGACCATCTTCATATAGATAAGCTTTACCAGCCAATGACCTTTTAAGTCCAGATGCACTCACGTTGCCTGAACTCTTATGGTAATCAGTAGATTGACTGCTGCGAGTAATGAGTATAGCAGGTAGGGATGCTACAAATGTAGTGTGTGGACAGTATGTTGAATATTTGGGTCTCACAGGGAGTGTACCAGAAATAAGTCCCTGAAGTCGCACTATCCTCTGTGTTCTCAGTGGCTCAGATGGATAGAGCATCTGCCATGTAAGTAGGTGATCCCAGGTTTGAGTCTCAGTCGGGGCACACATTTTCAACTGTCCCTGTTGATATTTATCAACACCTGTAAGCAGCTAAAGGTCTGGATTTCATTGTAATTTCATTAAACATGAATAAGTGGCTGTTCTATTTGTCACACATAATTATAGCTATAACTATTCACATACCTGCGATGGTATATATGTGCATAAAATTAAATGGACCTCTGACAATGTTTTCTGAGTACTTCACTTTCTTTATCAGGGTGTATAAAACAAATTTCATAACATAACATTTATGTGTGTGCCACACTAAGAACATTTAACTTCAAACCAACCATAGCTGAAATCAACCACCAAAAGGTCCAGAAAAAAATTACAAGTAGAAATGTAATGGATTCCTAGAAAATAGATTTACTTCATAAAAATATTAAAATATTCTTCAAAAATGAAAGCTGTGTTCATTTACATATCATGAAAAATAAGAGGTTAGCTATTATAAAATAATCAAAAAGAAGCAAGGAAAAAGCTTCATACAATAGCAATTTTACCTATTTAACTTCATTGCAAGAGCAAGTGCAGTTAAAGTTACACTTTCTGACCATTTTATAGAGGCAGTGAGAGCTGAGTGTCAAATTATGTTTAGTGTGTTGACATACGTAATCTTCCAGTAAACTAGTTGACTTGTTTCTTCTACATGTCAGCAAAGGCACCCACCCATACCTGGGGCAAACAGTCACCAATGCCCCCCTCCCCCCCCCTCCCCCCCCCTCCCCCCCCCCCCCCCCCACGAAGCCAGCTCTCCTGACAAGGAAAAAATTGTTTTTCTCTCAAGAAAATTATTTAAAGATTAGTATCACGTAAGTTCTTAACAGGGTAAAAACTGGAACTTTTATGGCAACTTACAAGTCACCATTCATCTTCCAAAATATGAAAACATTGTGATTATCATTATGTTGGTGTCAACTGTAGCTTTCCACTTTCATTTATTCGTTCTAATCCAAAATTGGAGATTATCTCAGTACAGAATTATTATACAAGTTCAAAATGTGATTGCATTATTTTATTCCATACATTAAGTACAAATAACAATTTCTAATCTAATGCTGAAATGGTTAAATTAGGAGCTGTAGAAATATACTAATATGTATGCTACTTTGGAGCTCTATTGCAGTAATTCTTCCCCATGCCATTCATGAATGAAAGAGCAAAGATAGTGTTATTAGAAGCAATCTCTGTCACACTCTGTAAGGTAGCTAATGGAGTATAGATGTAAATGTAGCACTAAAAATAACATGGTAGACTTAGACCTATTGTGGCTTATTTGTCAGACTCAAACTTTTATGTTTCTCAGTCACCATTTTCCTGATTTTATACACAGTGCAGATGCTTTAACTTTAAACCTGTATCACTATGAATCCATGAACAGAAGTATCATCATCATCGTCATCATCATTATCGTCATCATTTAAGACTGATTATGCCTTTCAGCATTCAGTCTGGAGCATAGCCCCCTTATAAAATTCCTCCACGATCCCCTATTCAGCGCTAACATTGGTGCCTCTTCTGATGTTAAGCCTATTACTTCAAAATCATTATTAACCAAATCCAGGTACCTTCTCCTTGGTCTGCCCCGACTCCTCCTACCCTCTACTGCTGAACCCATGAGTCTCTTGGGTAACTTTGCTTCTCCCATGCATGTAACATGACCCCACCATCTAAGCCTGTTCGCCCTGACTGCTACATCTATAGAGTTCATTCCCAGTTTTTCTTTGATTTCCTCATTGTGGACACCCTCCTGCCACTGTTCCCATCCAGTAGTACCTATAATCATCCTAGCTACTTTCATATCTGTAACCTCAGCCTTGTTGATAAGGTAACCTGAATCCACCCAGCTTTCGTTCCCATACAACAAAGTTGGTCGAAACATTTAACGGTGCACAGATAACTTAGTCTTAGTACTGATTTCCTTCTTGCGGAAGAGAGTAGATCATAGCTGAGCGCTCACTGCATTAGCTTTGCTACACCTCACTTCCAGTTCTTTCACTATGTTGCCATCCTGTGAGAATATGCATCCTAAGTACTTGAAACCGTTCACCTGTTCTAACTAAGTTCCTCCTAATTGGCACTCAATCCGTTTATATTTCTTTCCCACTGACATTACTTTCGTTTTGGAGATGCTAATCTTCATACCATAGTCCTTACATTTCTGATCTAGCTCTGAAATATTACTTTGCAAACTTTCAATCGAATCTGCCCTCACAACTAAGTCATCCGCATATTCAAGACTGCTTATTTTATGTTCACATATCTTAATCTCACCCAGCCAGTCTATTGTTTTCAATATATGATCCATAAATAATATGAACAACAGTGGAGACAGGTTGCAGCCTTGTCTTACACCCGAAACTACTCTAAACCATAAACTCAATTTGCCGTCAACTCTAACTGATGCCTGACTATCCATGTAAAGGCCTTTAATTGCTTGCAAAAGTTTGCCTCCTATTCCATAATTTTGTAGAACAGACAATAACTTCCTCCTAGGAACCCGGTCATATGCCTTTTTTAGATCTATAAAGCATAGATACAATTCCTTGTTCCACTCATAACACTTCTCCATTATTTGCCGTAAGCTAAAGATCTGGTCCTGACAACCTCTAAGAGGCCTAAATCTACACTGATTTTCATCCAATTGGTCCTCAACTAATACTCACATTTTCCTTTCAACAATACCTGAGAAGATTTTACCCACAACGCTGATTAAAGAGATACCTCTGTAGTTGCTACAATCTTTTCTGTTTCCATGTTTAAAGATTGTTGTGATTACTGCTTTTGTCGAGTCTGATGGAACCTGTCCTGACTCCCAGGACATTTCAATTATCCTGTGTAGGACATTCCACTGTATTTGATGAGTTCCAACTTAATTCCATCCACCCCAGCTGCTTTATTGCACTGCAATCTATTGACCATTTTCTCCGGTTCTTCAAATGTGATCATATTTCCATCATCATTCCTATCCCATTATATCTGGAAATCTGAAACATTGCTGATCGTATTTTCACCTACATTGCGCAACTCTTCAAAATATTCCCTCCATCTGCTCAAGGTATCCACAGGATTCACCAGCAGTTTTCCTGACCTGTCCAAAATACTTGTCATTTCCTTCTTACCTCCCTTTCAAAGACTGCTAATTACACTCCAGAATGGCTTTCCAGCAGCTTGACCCATAGTCTCCAACCTGTTTCCCAAGTCTTCCCAAGATTTCTTTTTGAATGCTGCAATTATCTGTTTGGCTTTGTTTCTTTCTTCAACATAACTTTCTCTGTCTACGTGAGTTCTAGTATGTAGCCATTTTTGATACACATTCTTTTTCCTTTTACAGACTGCCTTGACTGTGTCATTCCACCAAGCTGTTTGCTTCATCCTACTTTTACACACTGCTGTTCCAAGACATTCTTTAGCCATTTTTCCCTTGAATACATGTGTGTCCCTCACAGCCTTCCTGAATTCCTGATCTTTTATTATATAGTCAATGACAGATCTGGTTCCCCTGCTTTCCCAAGTATACCGGTGAATGTTCTTATGTTTAAAAAGGAGTTTGTGATCACTAAGCCCATACTGGCACAGAAATCCAAGAGTTGTTTCCCGTTCCTGTTGGCCACCATATCCTCTCCAAATTTACCCGTAACCTTTTCATACCCTTCTGTTCGGTTTCCAATCCTGGCATTAAATTCACCCATGAGCAGAACACTGCCCTTGTCCTTTACTCTAACAACTACATCACTGAGTGCATCATAAGAACTATCCATCTTATCTTGATCTGTCCCTTCACAATGCGAATATACTGACACAATCCTAATTTTCTTGCTAGACACTGTCAAATCTATCCACATCAGTCGTTCGTTTACACACCTTATTGCAACTACGCTGGGTTCCATTTCTTTCCTGATGTAAAGCCCTACACCCCATTGTGCTATTACTGCTCTGACTCCTGACAGGTAGACCTTGTATTCTCCCACTTCTTCTTCTTTCTTACCCCTTACCCGAATGTCTCTAACAGCTAAAACGTCCAGCCCCATCTTACTTGCAGCCTCTGCCAGCTCTACCTTCTTCCCAGAGTAGCCCCCATTGATATTAATAGATCCCCATCTCATTACCATTTGTTTGCCAAGTTGTATGTTAGGAGTCCCTGGTTTGTCAGTTGGAGGTGGGACTCCGTCACCTCCAAAGGTCTGAGGCATTTTGCTCTGGTTGTTGCCAGCATCATATTTAAAGTACCAGGGAAGCAGGTTGTTAGCCTTACTTGCCCCGAGTCCCGTTGGGTTTTACCCCTAACGGTTGAGGGACTAACCAGTGAATTGGTAGTCTTTGCCGTATGAGCAGAAAGGTGACCACAACTCAGCCTTCTTCCAAAGTAAGTGGTATCCTGACTGTCGGGACCACTTACTTGGCCAAGCATACGTTGCCTGTGGTTCATGAAATAGGACATGTCTACAGGAACCCACACCATGAACCACGAACAAAAGCATCAATAACAAAATTGTCTTATTAGTGCTAACAATGTTGTTTACTGTTGATTTAACAAATAATTTAACCACAGTGCAAAACATTTAATCCATCGAATGACTGGCCAGTAAAAAAGAGTTTTTAAATATGTAAATGTGTCTATCAAAACTACTCCTCCACTGAGATATGAAAAGGACACTGCACCAATAGCAGACCCTAGACAACTGAATCATTTGTAGCAGTCAATATGAGATGTATGGGATATCTCCCTTTTGAAGGAAACAATGCAGACTTCATGTAAGTGAATGATGAACTGGAAAGAGAATAATACCACAAGGAAATTCTTATCGAACGGTACTAGAATGTGGCAATATACAGCTACCATCATAGCCTTAACCGCAATGATATTTGCTACAAATGATTGCAGAGTTCTATGAGTGGAGAAAAATCTGTAGCTAATAACATGTCTTTTTTTGCATATTTGGTTATTCATTAATTCCCAACATTCTGGGACATTCAGTCTGATCATGTATTGTGTGGGTCAAATGATCAAAAGTTATGAAAGTGGGAAAGTGCGTCTGAACTTACATTTAACACTATTGAAATGAAACCGAATATCTTGGAGCTAACTCCATTAATAAATAAACAGTAATTTTTGGCTATGGAAGGACTATTTTATTTGAGTATGTTTCAAAATGATATGTTTATGATGATATGACATGCTAAATATCCATTGAATTTGTGGAAGTTTGATTCCTTCTCCTGCAATGAAGACTTAAAAAAGAAGGCTGTGCTGAAACTATGTGATGTTGGGAAAGGAGGTAGAAAATCATGATGTGCTCTGTCAGAAGAACCTTTTTCTAGGCAAGTAAAACAGGAAATCACTGCAAAGAAGGGAGTTAAATATAGATATCTGTGTAGGTAATGTGTACAGTTCCAGTATCAAGAGAAAACCTATGTCTAGGAAGGGGACTTGCTCCAGATAACAATAATGATACTGAACCTGGTTTTATAGACAATAAGAAAAAGTAAATGTCTCCCGATTGCAGTGACAGCTTTGATAATGTCCCTATAGATGAATTGCCACATTATAGCACACACTGATGTAACATGCCCTTCAAAGCTGCATAAGGAATCTGTAGTCTCCTTATATTGTCTATGCCATACAGGCTCTCTTTCATAATACTAGTTCATCTAAGTAATGAATATGAGAATTCCTTTGATCATAACTCCTCATTCCACCTAACTTCTTTAATTACATCCTCCCTAGTACCCACTTGATATCTTGCAGTAGCTACCTCTATTTTTTTTTAGATTAATTCATGTTTCTTCCTTTTGTCACCATGCTCCATCCCTCATTCCCTACAACTCTTTTCCCTCTACTCCCATCATTGGTACTATGCTTTCTGTTATAATTTCTGGTTTATATTACTATCATTGTATAGTGTCTCATTAGGATTTAGATTCAGTATATGCTCGTTTCTTCTTTCTGAAATTAAACTTCACACATTTCTTACCTATCTGACTCCCTTTTCTAAAACTGTGAATGTGGCTGTATCTTCCCACACCCTTCTTTTCATATTTCTCCAACTATTTCTCATCAGCTTCAGTACACTGAAGATTCTGATTGTGTTGTTATTACTGATAAACCTCTTCCTTTATAACAGATATTTTGAATTTACCAGTGTTTGGTGAATATAAACATACTGCCATTTAGTCTTTTTTTTATAGATTTTTTTAGCATTATCACATAAGCATCAGTCTGACACATTGTCTTCTGCAAGATATATCTCAAAAGTTGAATCTCTATCTTCTTTATTTTTGTTTTGTTAATCTCTTTTAATTCTTCGCAGAAAAACTATTAGATAATGAACAGCTAAGTAACTAATAATCAAACAAGTGCAAACCATCAAATTATAGACTCAGAGTTCTCTGGCATTTTGAGTAACTCTATAGACTTTCAGTCTTGTTGATCTACTTCCTTCATCATTCCTCTCCCGATTTGTGGCCAGTGGTATAGTTTGATGTTACATGATTAACAGAAGATTGTGAGGAAAGCATAGAGGGAACACCAGAAGTCCAGAAGCACTCCTGTGGTACTGTACATAAAGTGCAAGCAAAGGTTAGAATGAAACTCATTAAGAAAAGTCTCATTTATAGACAGTAGTCATGGGAGGGGACTGTCGTGACATGTACAGAAAGAATATTGGAACAGGTATAAACCACTTTGTCAGATGATTACCAGGTAACTGATATTTTAAACCCAAGTGTAGGTCGCAGCCATGTAATCTGCGATTTAGGCTGCTTTGAGAAGAAGTTTGGTAAAGATCATGTAGTAAGTAGGGGTTTCAGGTTATGTTTGGATCACATCCTCAAATATATGCTATGAGTGACATCAAATACATAATTGAGAATGCTTCTAACATGAGTGTTAAGATCATATTATTCTTTGAACAGTCTGAAATGCCTAGGATGAAGTATTCTGTGTAATATGTTAATGGAGAACTTGGAGAATTTCTCAGAAGAGAGGGTCATTCATACAAGTTTGTGACTCTGCATTGCCACTCACTAGGTCACATTGTACCAGCATGGTTTGCATTTGAATGTTTCTGGTAAGAGGCTACATGTATGCTAATTATCAGAGTCATCAAAGCCCTATTAATTTCATCCCAGTGATTTCCAGTATGTTCCCTTGGTTCTCTTCATATGAAGTGCAGAGCTATAAAATGAATTTAACTCTTTCTTAAACATATTCCCACAGCATTTTTCCCTAAAACAGATAGGGGTAAATTAAAAAAAAAATTAATTCTTACTTCCCAACATTGTCTCCCTCCATCACCCCTCCCAGCCCATCTCCACCCCCCCCCCCCCTCCCAAAAAAAGTAAAAAAATAAAAATATTACATGTGCATCATACTTCTTTCAGCTGAAAACTGCATGCACAACCAAAAGACATTAATTTCAAACATACATCCTCCAGGAAGTTCATAAAATTCATTAGATTACCAAAAAATGGAAATTCTGCTGGTTTTGAAACAGCTCAGAGAATGTTTCCTGACAGACTTAAAACTGTCATGTAACACCAGTGACTGATCATGCAAGATTGTACCAATGTGTTATATTGTGGTGAGCTACAGCTATGTTACATACAAGGTTAGTAATCATACCTAAATAAAATATTAATTTTACTTGTATTAACTGAACTGTTTTAATATATTTCAATTTTATAATTAATCATTTCATATTGCAAGGAATAAAAAATGAGAAAACGGAAAAAGCAATAATGATAGCAGCAGGAATTGAACCTGATCCAACAAATTGGCAGTCAGTGCACTTAACTGCTGGGCTATGGGACTTATACAAGAACTACTGCTCAAAAATCCCTCATACTCTACATGTAAATCTTTAGAGTTTTATCTCTACTGACATATTCACATGTCCTGTCCCATCAACCATCTCGCTGCTGTGGGGAATTTATTTCCACATTTTGGTGAATACAAAAATTTTTGATTATTTATCATATAATGTATGTGCCCCCTTGCATGTTGTCATTTACACAGAACCTCATTTTGAAACATTTTATGAAATACAACAGTTGTTATGATCAAATGATTCCTGATGCACAGGGATGTAAACAGGCACAGCATGTGCAACTGTCCACCATAAACAAAAACCAGTAACTTCAGAACAAAATGAGACATCATTCTGCTCTCAATTTCAAATAAAATTTCGATTTCTTAATTACATTTGATACACAGCAATGTGTGTAAAAGCAGTTGAATGGAATGGACAGTGTCTTGAAAAGAGGGTATAAGATGAACATCAACAAAAGCAAAATGAGGATAATGGAATGTAGTTGAATTAAGTCAGGTGATGCTGAGGGAATTAGATTAGGAAATGAAACACTTAAAGTAGTAAAGGAGTTTTGCTATTTGGGGAGAAAAATAACTGATGATGGTCGAAGTAGAGAGGATATAAAATGTAGACTGGCAATGGCAAGAAAAGCATTTCTGAAGAAGAGAAATATGTTAACATCGAGCATTGATTTAAGTGTCAGGAAGTCGTTTCTGAAAGTATTTGTGTGGAGTGTAGCCATGTATGGAAGTGAAACATGGACGATAAATAGTTTAGACAAGAAGAGAATAGAAGCTTTCGAAATGTGATGCTACAGAAAGATGCTTAAGATTAGATGGGTAGTGAGGCATCAATGGATCACCAATTTAGTACTGGAGGGCAGGGTGGAAATTAAAAATCATAGAGGGAGACCAAGAGATGAATACACTAAGCAGATTCAGAAGGATCTAGGCTGCAGTAGATACTGGGAGATGATGAAGCTTGCACAGGATAGAGTAGCATGGAGAGCTGCATCAAACCAGTCTCAGGACTGAAGACCACACCAACATCAACAACAACAACACAATGGTAAGCTGCATTTATAGCTAAAATTAAGTCAAAATATAGGGAGACTCAACAGATGTTCAGTTCAGCAGGTTTTGTCTCTAAATATTCATCATTATGTTGACATGATGATGACATTGCTGGGTAGTTTTCAATACTTTTACTCCTTATTATTTTACATAATCATATTCTCTAGCCATGCACAAAAGGTAAGTACTGCATTCAGTCAGCAAAAGTGAGTAGTAAACGTACTGTGTGAAGCAAATAACCACAAACCTTGCTCAGAACTTTTACAAGGTCAAAGAATACATACACTCAGTCCAGATTATTTGCTCCTTAGCTGTATTTATTAATAGCAATAAAATAGGCTATTTATGATTTAATGGCCTCAATAAAACAAAGAAAAATAATTCTTTGTAGATCTGGCCTTCTCTGCTTGGGTTCCTCATGGGGTTTGTATTCAGGCATGAGATTCATCCGACACAAAGCAACAGATTTGTAACACTTCTCCATTCAAAAGGAAATTAAAACTATACTCTAGGATTCACAGCAACAAAGTATGTGATTATCTAGAAACAAAATTAGAAGAATCCTGTTACTTGTTGAGTATGCAGAAATTTTCATTGTAATCATGCCTTTATTCTTACAGCACAAAAAAAAAAAAATATTTTATCATAATTCTGAGGTGTTCATGAAGATATTGAACTTTTATTTTACTAAGGAAGCAGCATTTTTTTCATTGCTTTAAAAGTAGAGGCTATAGCATCAATTTTAATTAGTGAAATTAAATTACTATTAATTCCAAAGGGATCTGGAGAAATGATTAATGACAGACAAAATTCATGAATGAATAAATATTGTTATGTACCCTTTCTTACTTACTGTGTCAACTACAGAAATAACTCTGCTTTCAAGTGGTAACAGTCAATTCCACTTTCTGCCAGTGCCTTTTTTATCTTCTTTAGCCACTAGAGCTGCAGTGCCACATGTCTGTTGATAATAAGGGAGGAGGAGGAACTTGATATGTAACTCAGAGATTGTCCAGGCATGGCACATGCAATTAGCTTTACATAGTGGTTCTCAACTGAACACTCTTAACAACTTCATTTACTGTTACTAACTGTTGTTTATGATCTCCTGCATTCTATATAAATGTAGTTGACTTTATAATACTGGAAACAAGACAAAGCAGACATTGTAAGGAAATTCCATTAACAGTAACATACTGGAATTTAATTGCAAACAAAATAAATAAGGTACAGGTCCTATATTTCATATAATTTTGTCATTGACACTAAAATTTAGTAATCTCGGAACGTACATATGTAGTTTGGCTCGTTCACATCACTTCTTTCAATGTTAGCAAAAATACATTTAGCCATTACTTGAAAAATAAATCCAGTCAGAGAAAATTCATCACTTCACAATGATAACTGAGTTTGCAAAGACATATTATTAGTTGCCATGATCAACGGGAAATAAATATTTCATATTAAAATTACTTGAAAATCTCTTAAGATAGTTTTAATGCAAAAGCCTGCACTAATAACTGCAGTATCCTTTAGTATTCTTTTTCATCAGTGTAGTAGATGATTTGAAAATAAGTATTTCAAATTACTCTCTTAGGAAGCTGTCTAATGTTTCTTTTGCTTTCAATATGTGAGTGAAACTTGTTGAATACTGAAACATTTATAGAAACTGAGGTCCTGGATAAGGAACAGCCACAAATGAAGATTATAAGTACAGGGTATTTTGAAAAGGGCTTTACAACTTTAAAAAATGATATAAATTTATTGAGAGTAGATATAAAGCTGCGCTTAGTGTTATTTTGTAGGGAAACACATCAAATTTTTTTACCTTAAATCAAAGATTGTGTATGTAGCTTCTGTTGGTTATCCTGCACACATCCCATTGGAAGTCAATTTCTTCTGAAACTCAATGTTGCATTGTAGGTGTAACTGCCAGTGTAGATCCTTGCCTTAAGGTAGAGAAGATAACACAGAGGCTACAAACACAATATCCTTGATGAATCCCCATAAAAAAAATTGAATGGTGTCAGGTCTGAGGAACTTGGGGGCAATGCAATTGGCACATCACAGCCAATCCATTAACCTGGAAAGTGGAACTGAGAAAATCACGTCAGTCAGGTAGTGGGGTGGTGCACCATCTTGCCTGAAGTAAAAATTTCATTCTTGGTCATCCTCATCGATCTGTGGTATCAAAAATTGTTGTAACACATCCAGATACACTAACCTGCTGATGGTTCTCTCACAGAAAAAAAAGGGACTGTACACTTTCTTCTTGCTAAATTTACAAAGAACGTTCAGTTTATGGCTATCACAAACATGCAGTGTTTGATGTGGATTTTTATTGGACCAAATCCTACAATTATTTGTGGTGTCCTTGCCACTTAAGCAACCAGTTGACTCATCAGAAAAGATGATTTTGTCCAAGAAATGTTCATCCTCATGTAATTGATTGTCCACACAAAAGTTCTTGCAAGCAATTTTATCAGTGTCTTTTATTGCTTGTGCAATTGTCAGTCTGTATGGCTCAAATGCAAACAATTTCTCAACACATGCTAACAGTCATATGCTATGTGATCCGTGGCTGAAAATGACTTACAAGTTCTTGGTGCCCTCCATAGGTAATGCTGGAATTCAATATCATGTTGGCCCACCCTTAGTCTTGATGACAGCTTCCACTCTCACAGGCATATGTTCAATCAGGTGCTGGATGGTTTCTTGGCAAATAGCAACCCATTCTTCATGGAGTGCTGCACTGAGGAGAGGTATTGATGTCAGTTGGTGAGACCTGGCACAAAGCCGGCTTTCCAAAACATCCCAAACATGTTCTACAAGATTCAGGTCAGGTCTCTGTGCAAGTCAGTCCATTACAGGGACGTTATTGTCATTGAACCACTCCGCCACATTATGAACAGGTGCTCGATCATATTGGAAGATGCAATTGCCATCCCCGAATTGCTCTTCAACAGTAGGAAGCAAGAAGGTGTTTAAAATATCAAATTAGGCCTGTGGTGTGATAGTGCCCCACAAAACAACAAGGGGTGCAGGCATTCTCCATGAACAACACAACCACACCATAACACCACTGCCTCCAAGTTTTGCTGTTGGCACTACATATGGTGGCAGATGATCTTCACCACACATTTGCCATACACACATCCTGCCATCAGATCGCCACATTGTGTACCATGATTTGTCACTCCACATAACATCTCTCTACTGTTCAATCATCCAAAGTTTATGCTCCTTACATCAAGTGAGGCGATATTTGGCTTTTTCCAGCGCTATGTGCTATGCGTGGCTTCTGAACAGCCGCTCAACCATGAACTCCAAGTTTTCTCACTTCCCACCTAACTGTCATAATACATGCAGTGGATCCTGATGCAGTTTGGAATTCATGTGTGATGATGTGGATAGATGTCTGCTTGTTACACATTATAACCCTCTTCAAATGTGGGTGCTCTCTGTCAGTCAACAGATGAGGTTGGCCTGTACACTTTTGTGCTGTACATATCCCTTCTTATTTCCACTTCACTGTCACATTGGAAAAGTGGACCTACGGATGTTTAGAAGTGTGAAAATCTCACATACAGACATATGACACAAGTGACACCCAATCACCTGACCACGTTTGTAATCTGTGAGTTCCGTGGACTGCCCCATTCTGCTCTCTCACAATGTCTAATGACTATTGAGGTCAATGATATGGAGTACCTGGCAATAGGTGGCAGCACAATGCACCTAATATGTAAAACTCATGTATTTGTGGGTGTATGGATACTTTTGATCACATAGGGTATGTGGTATTTGCAGTTCGCTACATGCACGCTGGGTCAATTTTGTAGGGCTGTTGACAAAACATTGTCTCCATCATCAATGACATTGGCAGATGTGCTTGGATGACCTGATGACTTCCCATGTCTTACCGAACACAGTACCAAAATTATGCTGGACTGTTGATGCCAACTTTGATTCTTCAAACCAAAACACCGCTAGTATGCTCAGGTCCAGTGAAGGCAGCCACCTTTAATGCAACTGCCAATATTACATCTTACAGTGAAATTCAGCACTAGTGAACTATGCAAGACAAAACGTGATGTATTTCCCTGCAAATTGACACTACAATCACCTCTGTAGGTACTATGAATTAATTTATATGACTTTTCAATGTTGTAAAGTCCTTTTTGAATCACCCTGTACGTGGTGGCATTCTCTCACATAGGGATCTTTCACTGTTTTTTGGGATTCATTTCTCCTTGTGAAATACATCTGCACTTTTATATGGTTATAAATATATTATGAAATATTATGCATCAGAAAATCAAAAATTTCATTTTCAGAGCAGTCAGTAACCTTCAGTAACTTAAATTTTAATTATTAGCCACTTTTTAAAAACCATTCAATAGCCAAGATCAAATAAAATATTTCTTTATTTAAGACAACCAGTTTCAACACACTATACTGTCATCTTCAGGTCTTAAAATCGTTTTGTTTTAAAATATGTTAATTTAATACTGACCTCACAAACAAGATGTCAAGTGGACAGAAATAGCAGAAAAGGTCTGTGATGACTAAAATATTTAGAAACATGTGCAATAGGCTATGTCCACAAACATATTGCACACAGTTGCTCATGGCATCATGCAAACATGGTACAGAGTAACCCAACTGTTTACATATGCTGGGCAAGCAACTATAAGCAAAATGTATATGGACATATCCTGTTGCACACACATATTTTATTGGTGACAAACATTTTACAATGTGCAGTTTTTATCCACTTGACATCTTCTGTGTGAGGTCAGTGTAAAATGAACATGTTTTACAACAAAAAGATTTTAAGACCTGAAGGTGACAGCATTATCTGTTGAAACTGGTTGTCTTCAATAAAGAAATGTTTTTTTGCAATCTTAGCTATTGAATGATTTTCAACAATTAAACAGATCATCCTTCAGTTCTCTCAAAATGAGAAAATTCAGTTAACCAATTTGAATATATGCCTATGTGGTCAATGTCAAAAGCTGCCATACCTCAGCAATACTTGACTATAAAGGTAACCAAATAGATTCGCCTCATGCAAGAAATTTTCTTCCCTCGGAAATACTATGAGTGTTGGTAGCATACAGTTCTTAGTCATCAAATCACATACCAACCAATGTTTGTGTGACATTCTAGACATCTCTGCAGTTCATTATATAGTGATAATCTTCTGCAATCATTCACATAATATGGATACCATTTTAAGGAACTGTCATTATATGTCAACCTTCCCTCCATCCTCTTTCTCTTTTAATTCATCAGGAGATGAGAAACTTTTTTAATTCTGCTTCAGTCATGAATTATATTAACACAAAATGTTCACAAAAGACTACTAAATGTGAGAAATTAAAGTGCCTTTTGGACTTGCTTGAAAACTTTTTAATGCAGAGTGAGCGTGTTAGTTATTGGATGTTGCAATGTTAACAGTGAATGTTTGCCGATACCCTTCCTGTCACCTCCCCGCCCCCTCTTTCCCAGGATGGAATTTGTATACCCCAATTGTCTGTATCTAGTGATATCCTAGGTTTCTAAATGCTTGTGTACTTAGGTTGATATTCACCTACTCAGCTGTGGAAAACTATTTATAGCTGGCACGTCAGCTTGCATTTTTAATTCACTGACTGGAGTTGATCCATGGGTGCCACACCTGTTCAAATCCCAGATGTGGGATGCTAATGTACACAGCTGTCCAGGTGGGTACTGTACTCCATCATATTAATGTGGTTATATGATATATGATTATATGTTTGATTACCATTACTTTAGGAAATCTTTCAAAAAATTACACTCTTGTTCAAACTTTTACGTAAAGATCAAACAGTACTAAATGAACAGTTAAACCGAATTGGGTTGTGATGTAATCATTATTGAACATTTTCTCTCTGGGCATTGCTTTAGCTTCTGCTAACAACATTACTGTATGGTAGTATTAGAGGGTCATGTAATACAAACACTCATCTCTTGGCCCTTAGTGTGAATTTTCAAAACCAAAACTTCTGTAAGCAGCTCATCAGTTGCCCTCATGAGGCTGGGTGGCCCATCTCTTAGGCTTACCACTGAGAAAAAATATGCATCACAGGACTGAGCTTCAGTCTTCTTGCCTATTAGGTACACAGGCTCCTTTGTCATGGATCTGGACAAACTGACTAATACAGAGATACTGTGCTGCACTGATTTAATGTTGTGGACACATTTTATGTAAAAAATACAGTCCTACATGAATAAATAAAATGCACTCTTAATGGACTAATCATGTTTTCTTCCATCTATCATCAGATTAGTCAAACATTAAAAAAGTTTGCTAATCTGGAAGATGGAAGAAAGCAGTTTACTGATGTACAAAATATATGGATATATGCCATAATATTGATTCCTTAAATTGACCAGACTTAAAGGTAAATATTTATGGAGCAAAGAGATATCACAGCAAACTTTATCTAAAAGCTACATTTGTTTGTATTTCTGGTATAAACACATACAGCTAATCCTATATTTACTATCTAGCTCAGGAGAAAGCTATCAACTTTCCACAGGTTTAAAAGTAAATAACATTTTTGTTTTAATGTTCATTGTGGCCTTTCTGCCTAATATATGGTAGACTGAGGTTGAAGCACAGTAACTTTCTTAATTTATAAACTATTCAAGTCTACATACAGTATTTCATTGCCCTACTTTGAAGTACAATGGGATTGCAAATTTAAAAACATGACTTATTGTCTGTTTATATATACAGAATAACAGAGTGTGAAGTAATTTTAAAAATGTGTGAAGCAGCACAGCTTTGTTCCTTTTGGCACTACAAGACATGCTAGTTTTTGTACATATCTTTCTGTGTATTAAAATCTTTTAATCAACTCTCAAGTACAACAAGAAAAATAAATTAAATACTTGTATTTTCTGTGAGGCAAGAAGCACATACAGGATATCATGTATTATTCTTGAGAGCATATACAAAATGTTTTACAATTTGTATTACAAGTTTCTAGTGTTTGTAGAGGGTACTTAGTAGACCAGGTTTGGATAAGGAATCCTGTCCTGAAATACATCATTTGCATATAAAATGACTTTGAAGATGGAGTCCCTTTTTAAATCTCCCACTTCACAGTATGCACACTAATTGAGAACAGGAAACTGTCATCAGTCCCTGGTGGAGTTATGACATCACATACCATTTTCATTAGCCTACAACAATGTCTGCGACAAACTGGTAAATTCTCAAGTAGGAGGGTTGCCTGTGGTGCTCCACAGACAGGCTGCACTATTGACTTCGAAGAGGATGCCCTTGATCACCCAGAAGAGGACCCAATAACAAGTACTTAAAACATTCCCATGCCATTGTCTCTTATAGAGCACATTGATCAAAGATAATCATTTCTGCTGTGTGCATAGTGTAAAGTGAGAGCCTGTAATAGGTATTGCGAAACGCCCTGTATGTCTACACTTTCTCATTATCTTCAATTGATCTAGCACACATTTCTGTAGATTTTGTTTATATATGTTGCAAGATGTAATTCACCATGTATAAAAATGACCATGAATAGAAACTTTTACTGCCAGTGCTCATCACAGCATTTTCAAATGACATTCACACACACATATCTTTATGTAACACTGAATCTCACACTAACCACTTTTCATTGTTATGTGGTTTATATATACATATGTGTCCATATAAAAGTAAATTATGAATACCATTATTACACACATAGTTTATTTCTGTTGCTATTTGAAAGTATGTAAACTTTTGTAAGTTAGCTTTTTAGTGCTTAATACAACTTAAGTTCATGAATGAATTGAACCATCATATCAGAGTAGGGGTCCTTTTATGTAGCTTCCATGTTTCTCATCACCACCATCATTGTCTGGCTGCCCATTGGACTATTTTGTATAGCCTGTTGTTTCCTGTGGTTCACCTAGACGAGAAGTAATATTAGAGCTTAAAGAAATGTATAGCACTGAAAGATCTAGGGTAAATATTTATAGATACTCCCCAACTTGTGTCTCAATCTATATAATATATTACAAAATATTTTCAGTTGTAGTAGTTGGCAGAGCTTTTAATTAACTTGAGTTGTGTGGCTGCCATTTGAATGTTTTTAAGCAAGAGAAAAGATCATAGTGTTTCATTTATCATGTGTCATTTATACTGGCAAATGATATTCAGATAGAAAAATAATGATTGTAATTTAGTGTTAATTATTCTCCAGTGCTGATGAATTTTTGGTACTAGCTAATAATAATAATAATAATAATAATAATAATATAATAATAATAATAATAATAAAAGACATGAACTTCACCATGGTGGCAGGGTGGCTTAGTTTACATACCTCAGCAATACATACAGCAGTACAGCTGGTGCAGTCATATTTGAGGGCCATCTGTGGAGTGACTAGACTATCATATGGTTCCTAAAGAAAGGCAACAGCCTTTTCAATAACTGCAGGAATGGAAATCTATATGACCAACTAAGCTGGCCTTTACTTCATCTTGTTATGATATTGTGGCACTGCTGAAACTAAGGGAAACTTTTTCTGAGGACATACAGCTCTACTGCATTCTTTAATGATGGTAGCATTAACTTTGGTAAAATAACCAAGATGTAAAATAGTCCACTATATGGAACCTCAGGAAGGGGACTACTCAAGTCATTGTTATTATCAGGATGCTTTGAGGTGCAGAATTCCACCTTAGACTAGAGATAAAAGAGTAATAAACAAAGACTTCCAGATAGATCGTAGAGGAAAGCATACTTTTCTAAGAAAAATCAACTCAGATGGATTTTTTGTGGCACAGAAGAAAACAAATGATGGAATGAAAAACTTGATATGTCTACCACAAAAATTTTCAGTGTGGTGTGAGGCAGAAGACAGAAATGAAATCAGAAAAAATAAGTTAAAACCTACAACTTAATAAAAAATTGACAGCTAAATACACTATTTTTAATTGCAGATGGATTAAATATCCTTGTGTATGTGTACATTGCAGCAGCACTAGAGAGAGCATGCAGATTGTATGAAAAAAAGTGCATACAATACAGGTTATTGTACACTGCACATTGCTATTGGCTTTGGTTGTCACATTAGTCTCTGATGTATTCTTTCTTGCAGGATATCTCTCATATCATACTAGTGACACTTCTGACTAAAATGCCTGGCTTAGTAAGAAACACACCTTTCATAACAACTCCAACATGAATGAAGTTTTGAAGCCAGACTCTTGATTCAGTCATTCTGTATTTGCAGGGTGCTAGGACACTGATTAGTAATTTGTTGTAAGACTTTTCAAAATGTCAGCTTTACACAACAGATTCCACCCGTTCTGTGACTTATCTAGCCGAGTGACAAGCTGCATGCTGACAAAAGGGAGTTGGTAGGCTGGTGACTCACATATAATCTACAATACTACTTTTGTTGCCTATCCAGATTTTAACATAACTGAACTTTGAACATGTTTAGAAGATTCCAGGATTTTTTTTTAGTTCAATTACTAGTATATTGTTGTTCCACAAATTTAACTAAGGAGCTATTGGAGAAAATGGTTAGCATAAACTAAGATGACAGATGAGATAAATTGACAACAAGACTGAAATGAGTTCCACAATAACTTAATAAAGTATTTGATACTTAATGTTAATTTTTATTTAGATTCATCTGTCTTTTCTTCATAATTATTATAAAAAGTGTTTCAGGAGGATTGTTTGGGATATCAAGGATGTGACAGGAATGATCATTCAAAGGAAAAAAGCAAGCTATGAGCACTTGATCAGTAGAAAGGATTTGTTTCACAGGAGCAAAGATGAACAAGTACTCAACAATAGTTTATAGGGGGGGGGGGGGGGGGGAGTCTAGAGCTGGGAGTATGGAGTGTTTTTAATATTTTGGAAGTAGTCATTAAAATTTCCAGTTCCAGCCTATTCAAAATCTACATAATACCAACTTTTAAATAATTTTCTTGAAATAAAAACACCTAGCTACACTATATCATTTCCTTTTCCTGAGAGTTAGGAGATGGGGATGAGTGGCCCCTCTTGGCCTTGGGTATGAGTGCCCTTGTTCATGGCAGAGGATACATCCCACTGTGCCAGTCATTAGGGTTTTTTCCTATTCCATTCATATATGGAGTGTGGGAAGAATGATTATTTGAATATCTCTGTGTGTGCAGTAAGTATTCTAACTTGATCATCACAACCCCTATGTGAGCAATACATAGGGGGTTGTAGTATATCCCTAGAGTAATCATTTAAAGCTGGTTCTTGAAACTTCGTTAATAGATTTTCTCAGGATAGTTTATGTCTGTCTTCAAGAGTCTGGCAGTTCAATTCCTTCTGTACCTCTATGACATTCTCCTATGGATTAAACAAACCTGTGACCATTCATGCTGCCCCTCTCTGTATACCTTCACTATCCTCTGGTAGCACTATCTGGTATGGGTCCCACAAGTAGAGCAGTATTCCAGGATGGGTCATATGAGTGATTTGTAAGCAACCTGTTTTGTAGACTGATTGCACTTCCCCAGTATTCTACCAATAAAACAAAATCTACCACCTGCTTTACCCATGACTGATCACATGGGATCATTACATTTCATATCCCACCAAGGTTTTACACCCAGATATTTGTTTCAGTTGGTTGATTCCAACAGTGACTCATTGATATTGCAGTCAAAGGATACCATGTTTTTTTCATTCATAAAGTGCACAATTTTACATTTCTGAATGTTTACAGTAAGTTGCCAATCTCTGCACCATGTTGACTCTGAATGAATATTTATGCAGCTTCTCTCACATAGTACTTTGTTATAGCTAATTGCATCAACTGCAAAAAGCCTTTTTTTTTACAATGAATATTGTCTGCAAGGTCATCCATGTACAGCATGAACAGCAAGAGAACCAACACTCATACCTGGAGTGCACATGATGACTCTCCATCCAAGATAACATGCTGTGTCCTCCCTACCAAAAAGTCCTAAATCCAGTCACAGATTTCACTTGATACCCAATATGATCATGACTTTTTTGGCAATAAGCGTAGGTGTGGTACTGAGTCAAAAGCTTTTTGGAAATCAAGAAACACTGCATGTGAGGAAAGTGCGAGTTGGTTCCACATGATCAATTTTTTCAAACTCTATATTGATTGGCACTGAGAGCATCATTCTGTTCAAGACACCTCATTCTGTTTGAGCTCAGAATATGTTCCAAGATTCTTTAACAAACCAATGCCATGGATACTGGATGGTAGTTTTATGGATCACTTCTACTACCCTTCTTGTAGACCGGTGTGACCTCCAAGAATTGGGCACAATGTTTTGTTCAATGGACCTACAATAGGATTATAGTTAGAAGAGGGTCTAACTCAGCTGCAAATTTAGTATAGATCCTAACAAGGATTCCACCCTGGCCTGGAGCTTTGTTCAGATTTAATGGTTTCAGGTGTTTCTCAACACCCCTGGCACTAATACTTATTCCATTCATCTTTTCAGTTGTACAAGGATTAAATTGTGGCAGTTCTCCTGGTTTTTCCTTTGTAAAGGAACATTTGAAAATGGAGTTAAGCATTTCAGATTTTGCTTTGTTACCCCCAATTTCAGATATGGTCTGTTCACTATGGACTGGACACTAACTTTGGTGTCACTAACAGCCTTTACATACAACCAGAATTTCTTTGGATTTTGTGCAGCCTAATACATTTCATTCAGCATCTCTCTATCTGCAGCCCTACACTTTTTTTACACTCATAATGCAGGAATCTCTGTTGCTTTAGAAGTTTCTTTACAGTGACTCCATACCATGGAGGTTGCCTCCCATTGTGAACTGTTATACTGTGTACATATCTATCCAGTGTGAGGCCAACTATTCTTTTCAACTTGAGACAGAGTTCCTTTGCATGCTCCAGGCCTGTGCTGAAAGTTTCAAGTTCCTCATTGAGATTCAACACTGATGACTTTTTGTCTAGGTTACTGAACATATATATCTTTTTGCCTGTTTTAGTCCTTTGTACTTTGGTACTCATTGTTGCCACAACCATGTCAGGGTTGCTGATACCAATTTCAAAGTGAACATCCTCAAGAATGTCAAAAGACCACAGACAAGTGACTCTTGACCTGCAGTTTTAACTGCACAATGTTCTCTTCCATCCTGATAAGTTTAAGATTTGTGTGAAACACAAAAATGACCTTCTACCATGTCTTACCATCAACACGAACAATAGTGATTTATGTGCATGAACAATCTGTAAAACATTTAGAACTCCACAATGGTTTTGGTGATGAGGCATACCTTGCCTCACATCAACAAGCCAGTATTCAGGCAACTAATTCTTTTATACATTACAACACCTTGTATGATTTTACTCATCCATCCACATCAGGAATCATCTAGATAAATACGTTCATAATCTAATGCAGGACCTAATCATCTGGGTGTCATAGACTCGGTTTTCCACCTGCACTGTGGAAAGCCTATGGGACCTCATCTGCCATCAATTTTGGATCAAACATTTCAGTACATACCTACAGGACTTCTGTGGAGTGCATATATGACTGAGTTCTCAACCTAAGCTACTGACTGTGGCAACATTGTTCATGACCATCAAATTTGTACTATAAAATTATGGAATCATCGATCATACTTACAAGTTCAAGACCCTGCTCACCTTTGGCTGAAGGCAACTTTGTCACTGATAGTCCAGCATTGCTCCACCAACTGACCAAGGCATTAGAGCAAGAGCTACAATTAATTTATGAGAACAGACCAGGCAGCAGGATACCAACTCGGCTGTGGAAACATCTCTGTGAATCAATCAACCTGACTCTCGTGCCAGACAGCATACTCTTGTTGCTCTGGTTAATTAAATTACCACCTCAGATGCAGTCAACAAAGATTTCAGTGATATCATATGAGAGAGAAATAATTTCTGGCTAAATGACTTTTTGGATTCCCACAGCAATGAAAATATTTGGATATGACATCCAACAATGAATGTCATCAGCACATTCATGGTGCACCACGCTGGTTGCAGTGACAAGGAGACAGCAAGACCGAAGCATTTATGTACAATTTTGAGAGTGACATCATGAGTGACTATGCCATGAGTGGTGACCAGATAGTGGAAAATGTCATACTCATGCCTGACACTAACATTCCTTACAGGAGAGAGGGGTGCAGTTGCAGATGTTTTAGCTTCACTCACATTTTGACAACTGAGTACACCACTGCTCTACACTGTGCAATCATTCAGACACACAACAAAGCCGCCTAGGGCTCTAGCAGATGGATGAAATTAGTCATGCCCCATCTGCAAGTGACAGTGGTAGACATGTATGTGTTAGACAATGAGACAAATCAACTCTTTCTTATAGGAACTGGCTCTGCAGTGAGCACCATTCCTAGAGAACTGCCACAAGTGCAACATACAACATCTGTTATCCAACTGCTTGAAGCAAATGACACCATACAAGGCACTTTGCATCTGTGAGGTGCAATGTCGACTTCAGTTTGCATGAGAAATTTACATGGGTGTTTGTGTTCACAGATTCTCACAAAATGATCTTGGCTGCAGATTTGTTCTGTTGATTTCACTTTCTGCAACTCAACAGTGGAGAGACAGCCACCAGTATTCACTGACAGGTCAATGGCACAATTATACACAGCTTCAGAGGGGACTATTCCAGTACAACCCCCTTCATGCCTTACATGTGATATTTGCCTACAACTAGTTAATTACCATCGGGCCTTGGAGTCCAAAGTACAAGCAGTGATGAAGAAATATGAAGAAGAAAGGAAAATACTCAGGCTACACAATGAGAATTTAAAATTGAAATCTCAGGCATGTTCTTCAGGTGGGAAAATTATTAACAATAGAACAATGTATCATACAAGTAAAACTCTTTGGCAGTGATATTAGTCAGCCTTCCCTGCCATATTAATCAGGGAATATCTTTGTGACTCTACCTGGCCTGAGTTTACTGTGAACAATTATATTTTGTGCATGTGATCTTTCTGTACATTCCATTGTCAGCAATAAAATTTGTGTTAACTTCAGTCACTAGCAACCTGTTTCATTTTTCAAGCCTCTTGCACCAGAATTCCTGTCAGATAAATTGAATAAGATCAGGAGAAAAGCTGGGAAAAGATAAGCATCAACAGTGGGCCTAAAATAGGCACTGAGTGTTTTTACACAAGCAACCTAAAATAATTATTGAAGTGATTGAACACAACAATGAAAAGTTATAAAATATTGTACATACATTATTTGAGATGCTATTGTGATAGGGGAAGATTTCAGTCTGCCATTTACAAGTTAGGGCATGGATACATTTAAAATGGAATGCAAATATCATGTGGCATTGTACAAGGGAAGATAAGTAAGAATTAAGAATGAATTAGCAGACTATCTCTCCATGAAGAAACATGAATGACAAGAATAGGGGAGGCCGTGGTGATCAACGACCAGTGTAGCTCAGTCGGGGTAATAGTGGACAAGATGAATATAACTCATGGATTACTTTTGGACATCTTACAAGAAATTGTAAACATAAAAATGGTCACCATCTTCTGGGTTCCATGACTGTCCACACTCATTTAATAAGCATGCTGAACTGAGGCAGCAACCCAAATGTTGCAACTGAGCCAGGCCAGTCCAGAAGACTTCTTTACCCACCTAATCACTGTGGTATGAATGCTGACTGCACATAATGAACTAAGACAAAGGATCAAACCAAGCTATGGAAACATGTGGATTCAAGCAAAAGAAAGCTAAGATCTGCATTCTGGCCTGCATGTGCCAATTGGGACTGATCAACTGCCTTGTCAATCTCTGCTATGGCATCATTAGTTATGGTACGAAGGGTTCAGCACACAGGTCCCCCACCTGTTGTTGGCTTTCCTGACTTTGGAGCCACTATTTCTCATTCGATACACCACCACAGAAAAATATGAAAACCCAACCACAATTGAGCAGGATGCTGATGCTGCTGCTGATTATAATAATGAAGCTGAGAGTTTTTTTTTATACTACCATTGTATGTTGCTACTGATTACACTTATAATTGGCAAACTGTCACAATAGCATACTAACATTTCCCCTGAAGAGATAACAGGAGGCTTTTGAGAAACAGGGTAACAGAAACCTGTCAAATGGGATGTTTTAGATCCATGACAGCACCCCAGCTCATTCAGCACAGGATGCTGTAGCATATATTGCAGCTTTCGGCTGTACAATTTTGTCTCACTTTCTGCATTTTCTTCATCTGGCATGCAGATACTTCTTTCCCTACCCCTGTAAGAAAGACAATCATTTCCAGAAAGATGAGGTTATTTTTGAGGTGAACTGTTGCCTGAACAGGCAAAATACAGACTTTTATGATCAAGACATCCAGCAAATCATCTATTGTTGAGAAAATGTGTTGCACTGAAGGGTGAATATGTAGAGAAGGGCTAACACTATTACCAAGCATGGGCATGGTCATATCTACACAAGTCCGTCGAGAGCAGATGGTCTGGGCTGCTCACAGAAGGAGTGATTCTGCTCCACGGTGGTGCACATGCACATGTCTCCATACTCACACAAAGTGTTGTTGCCAAGTTCAAGTGGGAGCCCAGTCATGTTGTCCTGCAGCTTCCATGTGTTTGGTCCTAAAAAGACATCTTAAAAGGAAGCTCTTCAACTTGGATGATGAACTGAAGGACACAGTGGAAGTCTGGCTCCTGTCACAGCCACAAGAATCCTGCAAACAGGGAATCCTTCAGCTTGTGAAACAGTGGAATATTTGTGCTCAGGCTTCCAGAGATTACTTTTGAATAAAAACTTCAGGTATGCCTACAATGCTGTTTTGTACCTTTTCTTTTGAACACCCCTCATACTTTGTATTATCCTATGGCATACTGGTAGTTTTTTGGGGGAATGCAACTGAGTTCAAAGAGGCATGAAATAAAGATATAACATAAATTTAATAAGCAAATATCTTGCTGGAGCCCCCTGTGGGACCTGGAGATTCCTACTCTTACTTGTGCCTACACATACTCACTGATGGTACTTGTGGTTAAAAGCAATGTTAAATCCATCATGATCTGTGTAATTCAAAACAACAATACAGCATTGTTATTTATTATTCAAAATGGAGCTTTATATTCTGGTGCATGTTACCTACTGGCAGACATCGGGCAGGAAATTGAAAATCAGCAGGTTTCAGATACGAAGAACAAGAATAATTAATTAGCCACTACTTCTGAAATTTATCAGACCAGGTAAATTCAAGGGTGTAAATTCCACATAACTCTAATGTTTATATTAAACAGATTTTGAATTTGACAGATATAGATAGCTGATGGTGGTATTTGTAATTTCGAGGTTTTAGATACAAACAGTAGATGAGTAGTATAGGAAGAGGAGCAGTGGATTTTATCAAAGTATCTATTTTTTCCTAATATAGGCAAATATGTACAAAATAATTAAGATGTAATTTTCATAGCTATCAGCGTGAGTAGATTATCAGAGGTCACAAATTGGTGATAGTAAAATTTACAGCAGTACCTTATAGCGGATAATTGTGCCTATTAACTGATAAATTAACTCATTCCACATCTCCAAGGGCTCTCCTTTGTGATGGAATTCGTGAAATGCAATATTTGTATGAATGAATGAATAATGGAACACATTTTGTGCTCAGCTGTGAGAGCCCCTCTAGAGCCTGGAAGTGCACGGTAAAATCTGGATGGTTTTAACTAACACTGATAATATGAAACTGTCCATGAGATCTAGAAAGCAGTAGGTAGTGGAGCTCAGGTACTGAAAAGAAATATGCTTCCAGGGAGCATTGAAAACAAGCTTTGTGGCACTGAGTTTGATATATTGTGTTGTTGATGTCATTTGCAGAATTATTTGCTGTCAAAGATGCGAGTCCACAAACTGAGCACTACATGATTGACCATTATCACCTTTCAGGATGAAAACATTACCAGCTATACTGACATAGTAATCTACAGAAACACAAACGATGTCACCCCAGTAGACTTACACTAAAGGTTCTACATACAAAGAACATTTAAGGCTGTTGAGCTAAAAATATGCAGTCCCAATCTAGCCATGCAGAGACTGTATCATATTTCATGTATGTCTGACTCATCATTAAGGATCCTTGCTACTAGCCAGTTCAAAACAAAAATAAGATGGCCCATCACTGATATACAGTCTAGTGCACATTTTGGGATTCTGCTCCTGAAAATTAATAAAACAGGTATTGTTGCATGTATTCACTTTCTGGATCTTCTTTCATTCTGTGTGGAATCCATGTACTGAAACTGATAAGTACCATCTAGCATTCACGTCCATTTGTAAGTCATACAGATATCAAGACAATGTTTTGCATATCTTTAATTGAGACATAAGTTGAACGTGTGAATCAATGAACTATGAATATTATATGAAAGTTATGATGTGATCTGTTTTGGCAGGGGGGGGGGTTGCATAATTCTATATCCATCTTACTATATGACTGTAAGCTAAACTGAAACAGTTCAAAGAAGGAAACTGTGACAGATATCATATACTTAGACAAACACTGTTTCTTAAGTACTCATAGCATAACATAGAAACACATCAGCAGAAATACACACTTAGAGCCCAGCCAGGCCTCAACACAGAGATCAGTTCTATAAATTGCTAAATTCTTAGCTTTTGTGATGGTATATTCTGAGCATTAAAGAGAGTCTTATCCTCCGTCTGCTGTTAGAATTTACTTCTGAATTTAGACATTAAAGAAGGAACTGTGCATAAAGCATATCAACAGAGTATCACTTTCATACAGTGGTCTTTTTTGTTTTGTTTTGGTCAGTAGAGTCTTAGCCATAAAAAGGAAGACAAAGGGGAAACACAGTCCTGGTATGCATCCTAAGCCTTATGCCATTACACCAATAAGGCATATGGTAATGATTTGCATAAATATCACATATGTAGTTCATATTGCAGAGTGCCGAAAAGTTTTATTTGAAGATGGTGTAATTAAAGTTACATTGATTACAAATAATAAAGATCTCTAATTTGAACTCCATTTAATAAAACTTGTTCACAGTAAAAGGCAGGTTACTTTCATTTACATTTAGTGGGAGCACATTTAGAGCTAAATTGTGTTCTGAACTGAATTGTATTTTATTTCCACTTTATATTTTGACAATGCTGGTTCTTTTTTTTTTTTTTTTTTTTTTTTTTTTAAATCTATGCTTCATCCACCATAGAGTGAGACCATCAACACTACTGAGCAGAAAAACGTGGTCCATTCAAATAATCTTTATGACGCCAAATAGTATATCAACCGGGAAATTTTTCTTATTCAGCTCTGTCAGAAGTATTGTAAGGTCATAGATGACTTTATATTTGAATGTAGTTTAGTTAAATTAAAACTAATTACAAATACACTGCTGCATAAAATTTTACTTATTATGCATGTATCATGCAGTGGAAAGAGTACAACTATTTTTATAAAGTTTTTTCGGGGTATGCAGGGTGTGGAATTTAGTAGACACAGCCGCCAACTGTGCGTTCACGAACGACAGTGGCTAGTAAGTGGTGGCACACCTGTCTCTCAGCAGTTACAGCAGTCGTTTTCAGTGAGTGAGTGATCTGGAGAACATGTTGGCCAAAGCAAGACTCAACATCCTCTGTATTTCTGTACTGAGGCGGGTAAGGAAAGCACAGGCAACATATGGTCTTGTTTTATCGTGTTGAAAGCTTACTCGGTTTATTCAATGTTAAAGCACCAGTTGGTTCCAATACATTGCCCCAAAGAAAGACCATTTTCTCTTGTTTTATATTTCAGGCCATTTTGTCACGTATTTTCTGGGTAATTTGACGCAGAAGACATGCATAGTAGTCGCGACATATGGTCTTGTTTTATCTTGTTGAACGCTTACCCAGTTTATTCAGTGTTAAAACGCCAGTTTGTTCAGATGCATTGCCCCAAAGAAAGACCATTTTCTCTTGTTTTGTATTTCAGCCCATTTTTTCACGTATTTTCTCCGTAATTTGACACAGAAGACATGGATAGTAGTCGCCATTTATTGTTTTCCTTTTAGAAGGTAATGGCTAAGGAGAATCCTTTTTGGACCCCTCGAAATGTTGATAATTTTCTTCCTAAATTATAAAGCTGATTTCCCCCTTTTTGGTACAGATGGTTTACATCCATTGCTTTGATTAGTTTTTAACTCTGACGTAAAATGATGTAATCTCATCTCATTCACAGTAACAATTCAGTCGATTTATTTTTTGAAATTGTCCATGGATTCAGTTTGGCTTTAAAGAAATGGGGCACACGACTGGCACAAACGGTTTTGCAAGTTAGTTCATAAAATAAAATGTGTCTTACTCTTTTTTTTCCTTATGTGCCGAAGGTCAGGTACTTCATTCACTCTGATCGGCTGCCAAAAAATCGGTATTTTATTTATTTATTTATTTATCTCTTGTTCCAGTGATCCATGTTGTGACACTATCACAGGTTATGGAATGTGTCAATTTTACAATCTTTTGGCCAGAATTTATGGTAATACATAAAACAAAACAAAAACAGTAAACAGTGACTTTGGTCCCACCTCAAAAAAATACATTTTTGAGATAGATAGAGATTACAAAACAAAAACAGTAAACAGTAACTTAAGTCGCAGTACAAAAAATACGTTTTAGAGATAGATAAAGATTACAAAATAATAATTGTTACAGAGAAATAAATATTGCAAAATATATGTTTACAATAAAAATATGCGGTATTACAAATACAAATTTGAGCATACATTTCCAATTTACAATACAAGAAATGTTAAATAGTGTCGTTCAGGAACTATTCTATTTCATAAAATGAGTCTTGCAAAAGGAACTGCCTTAAGTTTTTTTTTTTTTTTTTTTTTTTAACAAGAGATCATCATCTACCAAACACTTAATTCTTTAAGGGAGGGCATTAAACATCTTACAGCCACTGAAATGGACTCCTTTCTGCACCATACTTAGATTTGGCTGTTCATAGTGAATATCACGTTTCCATCTAGTATTGTGACTGTGAAATGCACTATTCAGCTTGAAGATTGATTTTTATTTCCTTATGAAGCACATTAAAGAGAATATATATTGTGCAGTGGAGATAAGTATTTCAAGATTCTTAAAAAGATTTCTGCATGTGGCTCTAGGAAGGACTCCACACATTACTCTTATGGCTCTTTCTTGTAGACCCAGTACTTTTTTAACCAGTGGCTAATTTCCCCAAAATATAATTCCAAATGCCATAATTGCATGAAAGTAACCATAATACGCTGACTTCATGGTTTCCATATTTCTAAAAGAAGAAACAATGAGCAATGATTATGTTGCTGAACTTAGTCATTTGCATAGTTCGAGGATGTGGTTTGACCAATTCAATTTGGTATCAATATGCAAGCCTAGGTATTTTGAGGAATCTAT
Source organism: Schistocerca gregaria (assembly GCF_023897955.1). NCBI lineage: Eukaryota > Metazoa > Arthropoda > Insecta > Orthoptera > Acrididae > Schistocerca > Schistocerca gregaria. The sequence goes on from NC_064921.1 coordinate 436,183,995, forward strand.
CCTGGTTATTGTGTGCTCACCTAGTTTTACTATTATTTCTTCATCTTTGGATGTTTTGTGGAACTGAATGTAGTTTGTTTTACAGTAATTTAAAAAGAAACCATTAGTGTTGAACCAGTTCACTGTTTTATTTAAAACCTTATTTGCTGTTACCTCAAGTTTATCTGCTAAATTATGAATAAGTAGCGTAGTGTCATCAACGATAATGCTGAATCTACAATATTCCGTGCATAGAGGGAGAGCATTTATAAATATAATAAAAAGTAGGGGGCCAGAACTGAGCCCTGTGGCACTCCACATGTGATGGTACCCCATTCTGAAGATACTCGGACTCCATCTTGACTATCTAATACAACTTTTTGTTTCGTGTTTGACAGATATGAGTGAAGCCATTTATTTATTTCTTTATCCATCTTTAAGCATTTACATGCAAGCGATGTCGTCATGAGTAATGTACAATTTACATATTAAGAAATATAAAGTTGTGAGGTATCACACGAAGTTAAAGTATACATTTTAAAGAACATACACAATAAAGGAATACATTTGATACATAAAGATATCCCACATAACTTAAGTGTGCATTTTAAAGAATGTGCATAATAAAAGAATACATTTCATACATAAGGATTTCTTCACATATTTAACAGTTAAATGTGGATCTACAGAGACAAAAAAAGCTTAGGAACAGGTACAAACAGAGTTGCAAGTTGTGTTGCAAGTCAGGCCTACATTTGAAGAGTTGTCAAATTCTTTAACACTGTAAAAAGCTTTGTCTTTCAGCCATTTTTTAATCTTACTTTTAAACATATTAAGAGAGACACAATGTGCCTGCACAGATAATGTGTTGAAAAGCCTTATTCCCATGTATTCATAACTGTCTTGTGTTTTCTTGAGTCGAGTTGTTGGTATGTCTGTCTTAAATGTTTGACGAGTGTTATGATTACGAATGGACTAAGGTTGTAACTGTTAAAGTTTTCTCTTATGTACAAAAGGCAGCTGTATATAAAAAGAGGAGGGACTGTCATTATCTGTAATTCTTTGAAGTATGACTTACATGATATGTTATTCTTGGTAATCCGAGAGATGCTCCTTATGGATTTCTTCTGTCAAATAAAAATTTTCCGGGACCATGGAGAATTGCCGCATAGAAGAATACCATAGCTAATATCGCAATGAAAGAATGCATAATAGGAATTAATCAGCAGGCTTTCAGAAACACATGTGCATATTTTTTTCAGTAGATAGATAACTTGCAAAAGCTTTCGAGATATGTTGTCTATGTGACTGCCAGGTTAATTTCGTATCTAAGTAGATGCCAAGAAGTTTGGTAGAAGTGTACTCAATATCAGCATTGGATAAGCTGAAGGATATATTTACAGTCTTTTCATAGTTAATAGCTAACTCATTGGCTTCGAACCACATATTGGTTAATCTGAGAAAATCTTTACTTTGCTCCTTCAGTTTATTTATGCCCTTCTCTGAATTGATGAAAGTTGTATCATCTGTGTAAAGCACAGATTTGCATCGCATATTGCTGGGCAGGTCATTTATAAATATTATAAACAGTAATGGCCCAAGCACTGATCCTTGGGATACACCTCTACTGACATTCATTAACTGTGACTTTTGACCGTTGTAGCTTACAGTTTGCTTTCTGTTACTGAGATATGATTTAATGAGGGAGAGTTCCAGATCCCTAATGCCATAACACCATAGTATTTCCAGCAGTATTGTGTGGTTTACAGAATCAAATGCTTTGCTTAAGTCCACTAGTGTGGTTTCAGCAGATAATTTGGATTCAAAACGAGATTGCATAATAGAAAAAACATTTTCAACAGCATTAATTGTTGATAGCTGGGCCCTAAAACCATATTGAGACTTAGTCAGGTGTTTTATGACAAATGCATGTTAATTTGCTTTTGTATACAATATTCGATCATTTTTGAAAAAATAGGTGTCAGAGAAATTGGACGATATTTATTAGTGCAGTTTTTATCATCCTTTTTGTGTAATGGAATTACTACTGTCTTACTTAGACATTGAGGGTTTCCCTGCCGCACCACTTATACCGAGATGAGCAGCTTTTTGTAAAAGAATTTGGTAATTTACACAGTCAAATGCTTTTGTTAGGTCACAAAATATGCCAATCACTTTCAATGTTTTGCTGATAGATTCCAAGAGTTTGCCAGTAGATGCAAATATTGCATTGTGAGTCGTGGTGGCTGACTGGGGCGTCGGCTTGTGTGCTGTGCAGGTGATGTCGCTGCTGCAGCAGGGGAACCGAGAGCGCACCGTGGAGCCGACCGCGGCCAACCAGACGTCTTCGCGGTCCCACGCGCTGCTCAGCGTCTCCGTGACGCACTCTGCGGACGCGGGTCACCGCCACAGGCTGCGCAGGGGCCGCCTCTTCATGGTCGACCTGGCTGGCTCCGAGCGAGCCTCCAACACGCAGGTACCGCAACGCTGAACGATCAAAAGTCACCAGTTTTGCGAAAAGAGTGGTACGCAGTACCAACTGTCTGGAAATCTAAAATGAGCTTTTCCTCTGTGATCACTTGTATGTCAAGACGTATTTTCTCTATAATTCAATTCAATTCAATTTATTAGCGTCCTTGTAGTACATCATCAAAATGACATAGGACTTGTCAATAACATTACAATTTAAAATACATGTATATGAAAATTTATAATTGAATTTACTTGTCACTTAGACAATACAATTTCAATAGAACTATAAGAACATTAACAGAAAAATATACAAGTAGGATAACAACATACAAAAAAAAGCTAGTGATTCTCACATCAAAGATTATTTCCATTCTTACATTAACAGTGTTTCACACTTCCATAGAAACAGCAAGTATTTATGTGTGAGCAATTACACATATTTATTATGTCAGGGAAATATTAACTGCGCTTTTATTGTCAGTGATTCATAAACTCTTCAATACTGTAAAAACTATTGCTCAATAACATGTTTTCTAATTCTCTTTTAAATATGTGCAGTTTTGGTATTATTTTTAGTTCTTTCTGGAGAGCACTATAGAGGATTTTGGGTTGGTATTTTTCACTTTTGTGATACATAGCTGTTTTATGAATTTCTCTGTGGAAATCATTCCTATTCCTCGTTTCGTAATTGTGAAATTGTCTGTTTAATGTAGAAAATTCCTCGTGTCCTTTTAAGAAACATATACTTTCATATATGTATAAGGATGGTAGTGTCATGATTTTTAATTCTTTAAACGCTTGTCTGCAAGAGTCTCTATATCCTATACCTTTTATTATTCTGACTGCCTTCTTTTGTAGTCTAAAGGAATGTTTTGTTAGACTGTTGCTCCCCCAAAACTGTACACTGTATCTCAATAAACTGTGCATGAATGATAAATAAACACATAACACTGTTTTAATATTACATGAGCTTTTAAGCATTCTAAGTATATAACATTTTTGACTTAATTTTTTGTTCAATGATATTACATGCTTTTCCCAACTTAAGTGTTCATCAAACCATACTCCCAAGAATTTAGTGTGTGATGCTTGTTCAGTCTTACACTTGCCCAGTTATACTGTAAGGATAGTTTTTATTTTATTTGTAATATGTCTGAATATAAGGTGATATACGGTGATATAGGGTGATAAAATATAATTAACTAATATCATCTCATTTGTTATTCACATTTACATGGATATTATCTTCTTCTGCGTCTGAGTAGACAATCTAAAAGCCGCGTAGGAGAACTGAAGTCCAGCTTCGGACTGCGACTTCAACACAAAAGTGCCATTTATTCTCAGTGGCATTTTTATTTCTTTCGTTTGTCACAATGGATTCCATAAGATTTCCTAGCACAAATATCTCCGAAATAGAACGGGCTCCAATATGTTCCTGGCGTATCCTGCACTAGGTTGACCAACTCTACCTTATTTCCCGGTACCTCCCGTATAACACCGCAGCATATTTTAAAAATCGTTCCAGCTCCCTTACTGTAATCCTGTTTTTCGCGCATATCTTGTCAGTGATCTCTGTTGTAAATACACTACTGGCCATTAAAACTGCTACACCAAGAAGATATGCAGATGATAACCGGGTATTCATTGGACAAATATATTATGCTAGAATTGACATGTGATTACATTTTCACGCAATTAGGGTGCATAGATTCTGAGACATTAGTACCCAGAACAACCACCTCTGGCCGTAATAACGGCATTGATACGCCTGGGCATTGAGTCAAACAGAGCTTGGATGGCGTGTACTGGTACAGCTGCCCATGCAGCTTCAACACGATAACACAGTTCATCGACAGTAGTGACTAGCGTACTGCGACGAGCCAGTTGCTCGGCCATCATTGACCAGACGTTTTCATTTGCTGAGAGATCTGGGGAATGCGCTCGCCAGAGCAGCAGTCGAACATTTTCTGTATCCAGAAAGACCCGTACAGGACCTGCAACGCGCGGTCGTGCATTATCCTGCTGAAATGTAGGGTTTCGCAGGGATCGAATGAAGGGTAAATCCACGGGTCGAAGCACATCTGAAATATAACGTCAACTGTTCAAAGTGCCGTCGGTGTGAACAAGAGGTCACCGAGACGAGTAACCAGTGGCACCCCATACCATCACACCGGGTGATACGCCAGTATGGCGATGACGAATACACGCTTCCAGTGTGCGTTCACCGCGATGTTGGCAAACACGGATGCGACCATCATGATGCTGTAAACAGAACCTGGAGTCATCCGAAAAAAATGACGTCTTGCTATTCGTGCACCAAGTTTCATCATTGAGTACACCATCGCAGTCGCTCCTGTCTGTGATGCAGCGTCAAGGGTAACCGCACCCATGGTAACCGAGCTGATCGTCCATGCTGACAACTGACAGGAATGGGGGAAGAAATACAGTAGAAGAAGAATGGTTAGCTCTGAGGGATGAAGTAGTGAAGGCAGCAAAGAATCAAATAGGTAAAAAGACGAGGGCTAGTAGAAACCCTTGGGTAACAGAAGAAACGTTGAATTTAATTGATGAAAGGAGAAAACATAAAAATGCAGTAAATGAAGCAGGCAAAAAGGAATACAAACGTCTCAAAAATGATATCGACAGGAAGTGCAAAATCGCTAAGCAGGAATGGCTAGAGGACAAATGTAAGGATGTAGAGGCTTATCTCACTAGGGGTAAGATAGATACTGCCTACAGGAAAATGAAAGAGACCTTTGGAGAGAAGAGAACCACTTGTATGAATATCAAGAGCTCAGATGGAAACCCAGTTCTAAGCAAAGAAGGGAAGGCGGAAAGGTGGAAGGAGTGTATAGAGGGTTTATACATGGGCGATGTACTTGAGGGCAATATTATGGAAATTGAAGAGGATGTAGATCAAGATGAAATGCGAGATATGATATTGCGTGAAGAGTTTGACAGAGCACTGAAAGACCTGAGTCGAAACAAGGCCCTGGAGTAGATAACATTCTATTAGAACTAATAACAACTTTGGGAGAGCCAGTCCTCACAAAACTCTACCATCTGGTGAGCAAGATGTATGAGACAGGTGAAATACCCTCAGACTTCAAGAAGAATATAATAATCCCAATCCCAAAGAAAGCAGGTGTTGACAGATGTGAAAATTACCGAACTATCAGTTTAATAAGTCACAGCTGCAAAATACTAACGCGAATTCTTTACAGACGAATGGAAAAACTAGTAGAAGCCGACCTCGGGGAAGATCAGTTTGGATTCCGTAGAAATGTTGGAACACGTGAGGCAATACTGTCCCTACGACTTATCTTAGAAGCTAGATTAAGGAAGGGCAAACCTATGTTTCTAGCATTTGTAGACTTAGAGAAAGCTTTTGACAATGTTGATTGGAATACTCTCTTCAAAATTCTGAAGGTAGCAGGGGTAAAATACAGGGAGCGAAAGGCTATTTACAATTTGTACAGAAACCAGGTGGCAGTTATAAGAGTCGAGGGGCATGAAAGGGAACCAGTGGTTGGGAAGGGAGTGAGACAGGGTTGCAGCCTCTCCCCAATGTTATTCAATCTGTATATTGAGCAAGCAGTAAAGGAAACAAAAGAAAAGTTCGGAGTAGGTATTAAAATCCATGGAAAAGAAATAAAAACTTTGAGGTTCGCGGATGACATTGTAATTCTGTCAGAGACAGCAAAGGACTTGGAAGAGCAGTTGAACGGAATGGACAGTGTCTTGAAAGGAGGGTATAAGATGAACATCAACAAAAACAAAACGAGGATAATGGAATGTAGTCGAATTAAGTCTGGTGATGCTGAGGGAATTAGATTAGGAAATGACACACTCAAAGTAGTAAAGGAGTTTTGCTATTTGGGGAGAAAAATAACTGATGATGGTCGAAGTAGAGAGGATATAAAATGTAGATTGGCAATGGCAAGGAAAGCGCTTCTTAAGAAGAGAAATTTGTTAACATCGAGTATAGGTTTAAGTGTCAGGAAGTCGTTTCTGAAAGTATTTGTATGGAGTGTAGCCAGTTATGAAAGTGAAACGTGGACGATTAATAGCTTAGACAAGAAGAGAATAGACGCTTTCGAAATGTGGTGCTACAGAAGAATGCTGAAGATTAGATGGATTGATCACATAACTAATGAGGAGGTATTGAATAGAATTGATGAGAAGAGAAGTTTGTGGCACAACTTGACTAGAAGAAGGGATCGGTTGGTAGGACATGTTCTGAGACATCGAGGGATCACCAATTTAGTATTGGAGGGCAGCGTGGAGGGTAAAAATCGTAGAGGGAAACCAAGAGATGACTACACTAAACATATTCAGAAGGATGTAGGTTGCAGTAGGTACCGGGAGATGAAGAAGCCTGCACAGGATAGAGTAGCATGGAGAGGTGCATCAAACCAGTCTCAGGACTGAAGACCACAACAACAACACAATCCATGCTGCTGCAAACGTCGTCGAACTGTTCGTGCAGATGGTTGTTGTCTTGCAAACGTCCCTATCTGTTTACTCAGGGATCGAGACGTGGCTGCACGATCCGTTACAGCCATGCGGATAAGATGCCTGTCATCTAGACTACTAGTGATATGTGTTAGGATCCAGCACAGCGTTCCGTATTACCCTCCTGAACCCTCCGATTCCATATTCTGCTAACAGTCACTGGATTTCGACCAACGCGAGCAGCAATGTCGCGATACGATAAACCACAATCGTGATAGGCTACAATCCGACCTTTATCAAAGTCGGAAACGTGATGTTACGCATTTCTCCTCCTAACACTAGGCATCACAACAATGTTCCACCAGGAAACGCCGGTCAAATGCTGTTTGTGTATGAGAAATCGGTTGGAAACTTTCCTCATGTCAGCACGTTGTAAGAATCGCCACCCGCGCGAACCTTGTGCGAATGCTCTGAAAAGCTAATCATTTGCATATCACAGCATCTTCTTCCTATCGGATAAATTTCGCGTCTGTAGCACGTCATCTTCGTGTTGTAGCCATTTTAATGGCCATTAGTGTATTAATCCAACAAAATACTATCGATAGTTCAAATTCCCTGACAGACAAATCTCAATAGGTTTTTGTGATGTGTAATCGATACTGTTGTCTACAGAAAGAAGACTGCCTCTAGGGAAAGCGAGGAACAGAGAAGGATGTCACAGCCTTCGTGTCTAGTTGTGTCGTGAGAGGGGGTGAGTGTTTACCTGACTGTCGGTCAGTATGGCAGCCCACGTTTTCGCTCGCCTATTACACATAAGACATGGTTTATGGAGACGTTACATTATTTATTTCTCAGTTGATATACAACACAACATTTCGTAATGCTTCGGAAGAGCAAGTACTGATAGACAGCTTTAAGATGGCAGCAGCGAAAAACAGAGGACAGTCAACACGAAATGTTCGGATTTGTGTAGTCTTCTTTCCATATTATGGGGACAGTACATCGTGGCAGTCGGCGGCGACCGCAAATAAACGAGGAATATGACTGCAGGACTGGAGAGGAGTGGTGCGTGGGAACAAGCCCTACCTCCTACTTGAAGGGCTGCCACCCTGTGTCCGCGTTCTGTGCTTCCACGGAAGCATAATTGACATAAAGATCGTAGGGATCGTTGATTCCTTTTGTTGTGGTGAGATTCGCTTTCGAATCCCTTTGTGTACAACCATTAGTCTTTTCACTCATTTAAGATAAAGAAAAGAAAACAAGCATTTCACAACCCAAAGTGAACTGGAGTACAGGAAGCATTTGGTGGTGGCTACAGAGCGCAATTGTGTGTTGCGGTTGGAAGTGGTAGTTCAGGCGCGGCCTCTACCGGTGTCTTACGCAACCACATTGCAAAACACTCCCCACCTATAAAACTGCTACGATATAGTTCACGCATTAATAATCGTACTTGTTATAATCGCACCTGTTAAGTAACTGTATCTGTGTATTGTATGCCACAAAGAAATAAAACTCTTTTTGATGAGATAAGAACCATTTTTCATTCCATGGACCTTACACTGAGGGGATAGTCGTAAGTGTATAATATGTCAGATAACATAATATAACAAACATATTTTGAACATATGAATGTAATACTCATTTCTGAATGTATACCAAAATTGAATCATATTACACACTTCTGCACTCTGAAATATTTCTCTCTGTTTGTAGAGCTACTTCAAAATATGATACCTTATAACATACATCAACATAGTAAAATTAAGGAAACTTTGAATTTTATTCCCTCCACTATGGAAGGTGTAGGTGGCGCTGATGTTGGTTGATACACTCTGAGCCGGCACTGTGTGGCCGAGCGGTCCTGGGCGCTACAGTCTGGAACCGCGCGACTGGTACTGTCGCAGGTTCGAGTTCCTGCATCGTTCTTGGATGTGTGTGATGTCCTTAGGTTAGTTAGGTTTAAGTAGTTCTAAGTTCTAGGGGACTGATAACCTCAGAAGTTAAGTCCCATAGTGCTCAGAGCCATTTGATACACTGATAGTTGCACTCACGATGAATGAGCGGACGAAAAACTCAGTTTTCGTCTTTTCTTACATTCCTGTCCATTACTCAGCATCGCCTCTAAGTGGTTATCGGGGATTGTCTGCATACACAAACTGTACTTCAATCTGAATTATCTTCATCGAAAAAGTATATAGCTGTTGTTCTACAGTGTTGTGATCCAGCAGAGCCACACATCAAAAAAAGTTTTGCATCACCCCAGTCCCCAAAACTCCTGAAGACAGACGTTGACTGTGGATATTGTATCGCAGTCCCTTTGACTGTTGAGAGATGTCACTATACCTGGCCAAAGATGTAAACAACAATGCATGAGCAGTGCGTCTTAGACGGAGAGGTCCGACAGCTGATTAGTTCCAGGAGGTACACGGCTCGTGTTGTCTGCAGTTGAACCATACCTAGACGGTCAATACGGCGGTTTGATCACCTCCGCATTGTTAGTTTGTGCCAGGAAGGGCTCTCAACAAGGGAAGCGTCCAAGCTTCTTGGAGTGAACCAAAGCGATGTTGTTCAGACACGGAGGAGATACAGAGAGATAGAAACTGTCGATGACATGCCTCGCTCAGGCTGCCCAAGGGCTACTACTGCAGTGGGTGACCGCTACCTACGGATTATAGCTCGGAGGAACACTGGCAGCAACGCCACCATGTTGAATAATGCTTTTCGTGCAGCCACTCAAACTGTGCACAAAAGGATGCATGATGTGCAACTTCACTCCCGACGTCCATGGTGACGTCCATCTTTGGGACCCACCATGCAGTGCGGTACAGATGGGCCCAACAACATGCCACATGGACCGCTCAGGTTTGGCATCACGTTCTCTTCACCGATGAGTGTCGCATATGCCTTCGACCAGACAATCATCAGAGACATGTTTGGAGGCAACCCAGTCAGGCTGAACGCTTTAGACACACTGTCCAGCGAGTGAAACAAGGTGGAAGCCCCCTGCTGTTTTGGGGTGGCATTATATGGGGCCGATGTACGCCGCTGACGGTCATGGATGGCGCCGCAACGACTGTACGATACGTAAATGCTATCCTCCGACCGATAGTGCAACAATTTGGGCAACAAAAATTTCGAGGCGTTTGTCTTCATGGATTGTCCCCATCTTGCACATCTTGTGAATGACTTCCTTCAGGATAACGAGTTCGCTCGATTAGATTGGCTACATGTTCTCCAGACATGTACCCTATCGAACATGCCTGGGACAGACAGAAAAGGACCCACTAACCACTCTGAGGGAACTACGCCGAATCGCCGTTGAGGAGTTTGACCAATAGTGCCTTGATGAATTTGTGGATAGTATGCTACAACGAATACAGGGATGCATGGATCAAATATGATGTGCTACTGGGTATTAAATATACCCATGTGTGCAGCAATCTGGTCCACCACCTCTGAAGGTCTCGCTGTATGATTCAAATGGTTCTGAGCAGTATGGGACTTAACATCTGAGGTCATCAGTCCCCTAGAACTTACAACTACTTAAACCTAACTAACCTAAGGACATCACACACATCCAATCCCCGAGGCAGGAGTCGAACCTGCGACCGTAGCGCTAGCGCGGTTCCAGACTGAAGCGCCTAGAACCGCTCGCCCACAACAGCCGGCTGTATCAAATCTCACTGGACAGTCGGTTTCGCTGTACTTCATTTGATTAAAACCGCTTGAGAAAGTAAAATTTGTTAAATATACATACGGTAGAAATAATTGCAGAAAAATAGGGGGCTGGCGTAGTTTTCTCAGGGGCGTACGGTCTCCTCGATGGTAGCCTACGGTCGCAGGTTTGAATCCGGCCTGGGGCATGGATGTGTGTGATGTCCTTAGATTCGTTAGGTTTAAGTAGTTCTAAGTTCTAGGGGACTGATGACCTCAGAGCCATTTCTTTGAGATTTCAAACAATAATTACAATGGATTAAACGTTTAGTAAAGTGATTAGCAAAGAACATTAAGATTTTCGATGCTTTAATATGTGTCAGAGTTTCATTTGAAGTAGAACAACTACTTACAGTAGTCTTACACCATACGCTCGAGCACTGCAGCCAATGACCAACGGCAGAGCATACATTCTTTTGTACGACGGCTGAACGCAGATGAGCAGAGAATAGTTAAAAATGCTTCAAATGACTTTGAGAACTATGGGACTTAACATCTGATGTCATCAGTCCCCTAAAACTTAGAATTACTTAAACCTAACTAACCTGAGGACATCACTGAGAGAACAGTTGTCCATATGCACAATCACTAACAACTCCTGTTATATTATTAATTATTCGATACACATATGGGTGCCGGATTAGCAGAACTGTCGGGCTGTCGAGAGAGTGTGAAATTTTGTTTAAGGACATAGAGACTGTACTTTATTAAACCCGAAGATACGTTCATTTTCAAAGGAAACTTAAGTCTTGAGTGTGTACGTATACAATAGCACCACTCACTATGAAACCTATCAGGAATTTTTAGTTGTCGCACCGGTGATACGAAAGCACGCAGAAGTTTTACAAGCATTACATCGGTACTTCAGCTACCTGGTTGTTGCATAGTGTCGCCAGGAAAAGGACTTCAGCCTCAGCAACAGCGTTGTGAGAAATGTTCATGCTCTCTGTGTCCTCTTCTTCATCACTTTCGTCATTACTTCTCTGCGCACATTTAATTATTTCTTCATTTGGTAATGTTTGGCCTATGTCAGTTTTCTTCACTCGGCCACTTACCAGTATCGTCGTCATCAGTTCCGCTCCTCCTCCTCCTCCTCCTGGGAGCTGGCAGAACACTTCCGTGTGCAAAATGCCAGCACAGTTGATGACTCCCTGTTCAATGACTCATCGCTGTCGCTTAGTACTGGCCCCAACACTGCCTCAACGGATGGCGACACTCTTCTCCAACTATTCATTATGGTAGCGTTCTCCAATTTATTCCACGCTTCAGTAAAGCACAGAAGAGTAAACCGTGTCCTTGTTTTAATTGTGGACGACTGGACATTCGCATGTTTGGAAAACAGCATCATGTAAGGCGTTTGCTTTCAACAACTTCGATATAGCCTCGGCAAAGTCGTTTTCACGTTCCTGCTGAACAGAGGCAAGAAGTGCAAGTTGATGGTGACGTTCAATTCATTCCAAAATCCCATTGTCTGAATCAGGGCTGTCACGTTCAGTGGAAGACAGAGAGATTGTATTCCACTGGACCTTAGAGTCATACAGCGTATCAGAAGGATGACTGGGAGTACTGTCAATTATAAAGATAGCTTTCAGTGGAATCTTTCTGCTTCTTCAGCTCTTGTCTCACAGCTAGCACAAATACTTCGTGGAACCACCGAGAAGGTACTTCTCTGTCCATTCGCACTTTCTTCTGAGCTCACTTTTGCACTGGTAATCTATTTATGTCACTGTGTTAAAAATAATGTGAATATTTGAGTTGACCAATCAAGACGAGTGGTAGTTTATGACTCCCATTTGAGTTACAACTTGCCAGTAATGTTACGCACTGTTTCCGTTTGTTGTACCGACTACCTTCCTTCTCGTTCGTGGCAGTTAATGTTTTTGAATGAAGCATCTTATAGAAGAGAACCGTTTCATCAGCATTGTACAAGGCATCAGCAGTTAAATTTTCTTCCTCTGTTATCTTCCGTATCTTCTTTACAAACTCTTCTGTACTTTTTTGCAACAGCTGAGCGACTTTCTCTGGAGACTGTCACTTGCAGCATACCATGCCTTTTTCCCCGTTTTCATAGGCAAACCTCGATTGTTGTAGACAAGTTACAGCTGCGAAGTTGTTTCTCAAGTGAAATTTCTGTCTCCTTTGTTATAGGGTCACTGACTGGAATTCCTTTACTGCATCTCAGAACAAAAACAGTTTCGATTGCGAAATTATTTAATGTCAATGATGCGTTTCATCCTTTTAGACTGAATAAAAGTAGCTGGATACGTGATATATCTGTGTTAAAACAACACATGATGTAAAATAGACACCAAGGAAAGCCGGCCGCGGTGGTCTCGCGGTTCTAGGCGCGCAGTCTGGAACCGTGCGACTGCTACGGTCGCAGGTTCGAATCCTGCCTCGGGCATATATGTGTGTGATGTCCTTAGGTTAGTTACGTTTAAGTAGTTCTAAGTTCTAGGGGATTGATGACCACAGCAGATGAGTCCCATAGTGCTCAAAGCCATATGAACCATTTTTTTTATTAAACACCAAGGAAAACGGATATATACAGGATGTCCCACCTAAACTTTTCACAGCCAGTATCTCTGGAACCGCAATAGGTATTGACAAACGGGTTTCACGGAAATGAATGTACGGAAGGGGCTCACGAAAGTAAATACTATGCGACATTCTAAACAGTGTGCAAATATTTTTTTCAACATAAACTTTTTTAAATGGACACTTCAAATTATTCCATACGCAAGTAATAACATGAGAAATCACAATAATAACGCCGATGGTTGCATCGCAATACGTCAGTTACACCCCGAGAAATTGGAACGCGAATCTGACACGTGAACTGAATTAAAGATGCGGCTATTGCACCTTCCGCGATGCAAGCGGGACCCACACGTTGCTCGTAATCACGATGTGATTGACGTACGTGTTCTTACTTTCACTGCCATCGCGAGGAATGAAAATAATAGTAGGAATTCTACCACAAACACTGATATGTACATAACGGTGCCCCTCATGCGTGTTGTATTTATCTATGTACGGCCCACAGAACACTACCGGCTGGTGTACGCCGCCCCGTTACACCACCCAGGTCTATCCTTCTCCTCTGCAGTTGTGTACAGAACAGGCCTCAGTCGGTGCTGTGTGTGGGAATGGCTCATTACGAAGCAGGTTGTTCTGTATGAAAGTACGTACAGGCACATGCTACTGGTGTACTGTACACTGTAATTGGTGTCACTGTTACAACCGTGATATTAATTTACCTGTCCATCCCTTCCAGGCATTCGACATTGTATTCACGAATGAGAAAATGGTTTACGTGGTACTACTGTATGGAGAATGTCACCAAAATGGCACACATGCGTCAGAGCTGTATGCCCAGCGGTGCCCTAATAGACATCATCCGACCAGCCCTACCTCCATGAGTATTGTTAGAAGGCTTCGCGCGATAGGGCGGTTGTCTCCACGATCGCGAATCCGGAACTGAGGCGTAACACATGAAGCATCAGAGGTAGTTGTTCTGGCGGCCACTGCAATAAACCCTCATGCAAGCTTTCGTGAAATGGAGAGGCAGATGGCAAGCCCTCGAACAAGTGTGATGTGTATTCTGCACAGGTATAGATACCACCCATATCACGTGGTGCTGGATCAAAGCCTCCATGGCAACGGTGTTCACAATCGGCTGGAATACTGTCAGTGGGTTCAGCGGCAAGGCCATGACTTAATGCGTAGGGTACTGTTTAATGATGACGCCACGTTTACAAACCATGGGAACGTCAGCTTACACAATATGCACTACTGGTCAAAAGAAAACCCACACTGGATTCGACGGGTTGAACATCAGTGTCAGTACTATGTCAAAGTATTGTGTGGCATTGTAGGACACCACATCATTGGCACATATTTCGTTGACGGCATTTTTAACGGACGACAGTACAAGCGGTTCTTGAGATGTACCTTTACTGGACTAATGGAAGACATACCCCATCATTTGCGTTAAATAATGTGGTATCAATATGATGGATGCACTGTGCATAATGCCATGGTGGCACGACGGGCACTTAACCAACAATTCCCACGTCGAAGGATTGGACAGGGCAGTTCCACTCAGGGATTTCCAGCATGGTCGCAGGAACTTACCCCCATGGATATTTTTCTCTGGGGACATGTGAAAGATGTGGTGTATTAGCAGGTCCCAACAACAACGCCCACATGAAAGCCCGTATCACTGCAGCATGCACTGCAATAACACCTAAAACACTGACAGCCGTGAGCGAATGCTTGATGGAGACCACATAGAAGCAAATGGCGATCTCTTAGAACATACGTTGTAGAGTTTCAGCTGTGAGACATGTGACTGCACACCAGCGTATATTTTGTGTATTACGGAGATGACATATGTTTGATTTTTTCATACTATTGTACGTTTATGTATACACTGCACCATCTGCAATTGTTTCATAGGCATTAAAGATGTTCAGTGACATGTCCTGTACGTGGCATGCACCGCAGTGTAGTTGATGCACAACTATGGACAAATATCATATATCCCTTTGTGCGACCCTTCGAGAACCATTAATTTTGTTTACTCTGGCCGGTGTTACCGGTATTTCGTCCTGCTATGTCCATTGTAGTACTGTCGAAAAGTTCAATACAGCATGTACGAGTAAACCATGTCCTTGTTTTCATTGTGGACGACTGGACATTCAAATGTTTTCCAGGCCACGTACTAACAGCGTACATAATAATATGTAAGTACAGAATTTGTCGCATCGTAGGGCATCAATAACATCGTGATTACGAGCTACGTACGGGTCACGCTTGCATTACGGGAAGTGCAATAGCCGCATGTTTCATTCATTTCACGTGTCAGATTAGCGTTCCAATTACTCGGGATGTAATTGACGTATTGCGATGCAACATAGGCCATTATTATTGCGATTTCTCATGTTATTGACTGCGTATGGAATAATACGAGGTGTCCATTTAAAAAATAAAGAAATAAAACGTAAATGTGTGTTCAAACCAATATTTGCATTCGGTTTATAATGCCTCATAGTATTTACTGCACTACATTCATGCCCGTGAAAGTCGTTCGTCAATATCTATTGTGGTTTCAGAGATATTGGCGATGAAAAGTTTGCGTGGGACACCCTATATATGGTGTGTATTTTAATTGAGGAGCTACTTCATTGAGGAGTAGCGGCTCCATTCTCGGAAATCGACACAGGGCCAGGAGAGCGGTGTGCTGACCACGTGCCCCTCCATACCAGCACACAGTGACGCCTGTGGTCTGAGGATGTCAAGGCAGCCGGTCGGTACTGTTGGGCCTTCATGGCCTGTTCGGCCAGAGGTTAGTTTATTTGGTATCTGTTTTACATTATACGTGGATTTATGACTGAAACTTTTTTAAACCGATTGCTGTAACAGCCTGCTACTATAGATTGCATTGTTGTATGAACCTTCTTGAAACAGCCATGTCCAGTTCTTCATCCTTACTTTTTCGCATTACCTCACATATTCCCAACACGCTGTCCATTTGCGTTGCGTATTGTCGAGGAACATCTTCTTTCTTTCTGATGTCATAAATAGTTGGTTGTCCACCGTTTTACTCAGCCGGATCAGTTTTGCAATGTTCATATTGCAACGGTAGCCGGCCGTTGTGGCCTCGGGCATGGATGTGTGTGATGTCTTTAGGTTAGTTAGATTAAAGTAGTTCTATGTTCTAGGGGACTGATGACCTCAGAAGTAAAGTCCCATAATGCTCAGAGCCATTTGAACCATTCATTCAAGCTACTACTCTACCTGTTCTGCTATACACAAATCAATATTTGTCTTTTTACTGTATCTAAAACAGTCCCTCGGAAAATTTCAAAGCCGATCTTTCTCTACAGATTTATGACAAACATTAAGAACAACCTATTTCTCGGCACTTTCTAACCGTCTTCCGCACGTCTGTTTCACCACGGAACAGGAAGCAGCGTCAGCCATTTTCATACTGAGTATTAACAGCGTGACGATCAGAACACAGCAGGGCAGAGGCTGTGACTATATACGATTTTTGAAATGAAATGTACATAACTAAAGCTTGATTAAGAAAAACGTTGATGGGTGCTTATACATTTGAATACCTTGAAGTTTCGTTTATGGTAACTTAGTAATAATATATTGGGTCTGCAACTTTGGGCTCTCTGAGCACTATGGGACTTAACATCTATGGTCATCAGTCCGCTAGAACTTAGAACTACTTAAACCTAAGTAACCTAAGGACAGCACACAACACCCAGCCATCACGAGGCAGAGAAAATCCCTGACCCCGCCGGGAATCGAACCCGGGAAACCGGGCGTGGGAAGCGAGAACGCTACCGCACGACCACGAGATGCGGGCTCTGCAATTTTGCTTCCGCCGTTTTGCCGTAGACAACATTAGTGGAATGTAGTGGCGCAAGTCGTAGGTCGTGTCATACAGTAAGCTTAGGCGATAGAGAACATAACGCGATCAAAGTATTAGTCCATTTTTGATTGTATCTTAAAAATTATTCTCGGCTGACTATGTCAACTTACGAGCCCAATTGTCGTCATCTACGGGAGGTTTTAATTTTCTGCTTTGATGTCAAGAAATCTGCCGCTGAGGCTCATAAAAAGCTGGGTAAGATCTGTGATGAGTCGTCTGTGAGCGACAGAACTTTGCTGAAAATGGTTTCCATGTTTCAAGAACGGTGATTTTGACGTTGTAGACCGGCATGGTTGTGCAAGAGAGAAAGCTTTCGATGCTACTGCAAACGACGGGAACAATCACAGGAGATCGTTACCGAAAGCAATTGATGTGTTTGAGCTGAGCACCGAAAGTCAAACGGCCACACTACAGCGATAGACATGAAAAGGTGATTGTGCAGCATGACAGTGCTCGACTCCATGTCGCAAAACCCGCCAAAACGTACCTGGACACGTTGAAATAGGAAGTCCTACCCAAACCGCCATATTCTACAGACATTGTTCCCTTTGTTTACCAACTTTTTAGTTCAATGGCACACGACCTGGCTGCCCAGCGCTTCCTGTCACACGAACAAGGGCAAAATTGGATCGATGCATGGGTCTTCTCGAAAGACGCCCAGTTCTTCCGCGGCGGGATTCGTATGCTGCCCGAAAGATGGGAGAAAGTAGTGGCCAGCGATGACCATTACTTTGAAACGTAAATTTTGTAGAATGCTCACAACAAAGCCTCGAACTTTGAAAAAAAACGGCGGAAGCATAGTGTAGCCCCAGTATCTACATAGGCGCTGACTCCATGGGGCCTGAAGGAGCCTGAGCCTGAGCCCTCCTCCAGCCAATAATATAAGAAAATTATTAGTTATATTATGCTTCGTAAAATCACAAAATTAAGTTGGAATTTTTCATTTTCCTTGTTTGACGATAGTTACGTTTTAAAACACATTCAGTAATGAGTTAAGACAAATAATTATTATGGTAGTAAGCAGGTTAACTGAAAATGAGTGGTGTGAGTCATGATAGTGTTTCGGTGCTGCGGGCACACTTAAAATTTGTCCCGGTGCGCGAACCTTCGGATAAAGTCTGGCGCCGGCGGGCCATCGCTGCGGCCTCGGTGACATCAAAAGGACTGGTGCAGAAGTGCCTGGAACCCTCCGCCTCGCGTCGCCTTGACGCTTCGAGACATTGACGCCGCGGCTATATACAACCCATCCTGCTGTCGCAGTCATTCAGTGTGGACAGTTTCGTTCAGTGCACACTGCAGGCATGTTTAGTGTTCCGACTTTAGTGTCTAGTGGCATATTTTATATGACTATATTTTATTCGTTTACTTTAGTCTCTTAGTGTATTGTGAATAAAGTTTGCAGTGGATAAATTTGTTACCAAAAAGGCGTGCTTGGAAGTTGATGATACTGCAAGTGAACCTCTAACCATTATTGTGTCGTCAGTTTCTTCGTCGTCTTCAGGAAAGAACCGTTCACAGCCGAAACCTGGACAATCCGGAAAAGGAAGATCATTTCAGAAGTCTTGGTTGATTAAATATACATGGCTAGAATATGAAGCATCTACCGAAAAAGTTTTTTGCAAAACCTGCAAAGATACAGATGCTAAAAATCTTTTACAATTTTCTTCAAAAACAGAAGATGCATTTACTTCAGTAGGGTTTTGTAACTGGAAGAAGTCTTTGGAAAAATTCCGTCTTCATGAAAATACATTTACGCATAAACAAGGTGTCCTGAAACTAAATTTTATCACTAACTGAAGTGTGGCCTCCCAGTTGAACGAACAGTTGGATAGTGATATGAAGAAAGGCCATTTAGCTCTTGAGACAATTTTTACTACCATGCAATTTCTATGCCAACTAGGACTAGTAATTAGAGAGCACGAAGATGTAAACCTGAATTTAAAGATTGGTTAAGGCATTCGGGGTATACGAATAAGTGGACGTCCCACGATATTCAAAACGAGATCATTGATCTACTAGGAAAGTCTTTGATGAGAAAGGTATTGGCTTCAATCAAGAAGACGGAACATTTTTCTATTATAGCTGATGAAACAAGTGATTTCTCGATTCGTGAACAAGTGTCATTTTGTATTCGTACTGTCGATGATTCTTTAATCACCAATAAAGACTTCATTGGCTTATACGAGACCCCCAACACTGCATCACAAACTCTGTTTCATATTTTAAAAGACTTTTTGGACGTCTTGATTTGTCAATGGATAACTTAAGAGGACAGTGGTTCCTCAAATAGAGAGGTAAGTTCAAAGGACTAAAAACGTTAGTTTTGGATATACAACCAAAAGCACGTTATGTGCACTGCACTGCTCACAGTTTAGACTTGGAAGTTGTAGACAGTCTCCGCCATCTTACGTCTATGAGGGATATTATGACTTTAGCCAAGGACTTAATAAACACTGTAAGGGAATCCAAACACTGTAAGGGAATCCATCAAAAGGATGGATACTTTTCAGAAGCGTACGGTGTGAGAGCGCCAACGACGAAGCTGGTCTACGACCCCTTTGCCCGACTCGATGGACTATGCGAGCTTCTAGTATCTTGAGAATATTGAAAAAATTTGAAGAACTTTTAGAGTTTTTTGAAACATTTTCTGCAGGGGACAAAACATAGGCAGGTTACAAATGTGCAGGCTACCTTGAGTCAATGTTACAATTGAAGACTTATTTCTGTTTACGTCTTTATTGCCATACAATGAACCAGTACACGATGTAAATGAAAAAATTCAATGCCCTTATCTAAGTGTTGCTGTTCTGGAAAAAAATATATGTGGGCTTGATCTGTATATTGAATGGAAGGCGTGCTAGTTTTGAATAATTTAGGGAATTGTGATTAAAAGAGAAACCTTCACAAGTTGATCATTCTCGCTTCCTCGGAATCGAAGTATACCTAAGAAGTATGAAAACAACGAAGACCGCTCACCGCACACTTTTAAAACCCCAAAGGAAAACTGAAAAGCTATTTACATTGACGTTTGTGAAACGGAACAATCTTGCATTACTGAGCGGTTTGCTTCAACTGGCGCACACAGGTCATTGCAGTTGAACAAACGTGCTTGCTTTTGGTAAAGACAGGTGAAACAAGTTTGTTTCAAAAATGATCTAGACATTGAGAGACTGCGCTTACACTTGAGTATGTTAGCCGACATCGCTAATAAAAAACAACTGGTCTTAAAAAAAAACATGCGTGATGTAAGAAAGTACATTACACAAGAGCCTGCAGTTGGGGAAATTTTATGTGAAGTACGGAAGTGCATTAAGCTTCTCCAAGTAGTTACAATCACGACAGCAACATCAGAACGTTCATTTAGCACCTTTAGATGTCTGAAATATCTCCTATCAACAATGGGACAGAAGCTGTTGAACAACTTGGCTGTTCTTCATGCCCACCGATATGTTTTGGATGGATTGGATATCCGACCAGTCATCAACGATTTCATATTCAGTAATCCAGTCAGACGGTCGACATTTGCACCTTTCTAAAGACACTCTTGCCCTAATAATGGCTTCTAGAGCAATATTAAAAATCTTTATAAAATAGAGAATTAAATACATTGTTGTTGTTGTGGTCTTCAGTCCTGAGACAGGTTTGATGCACCTCTCCATGCTACTCTATCCTGTGCAAGCCTCTTCATCTCCCAGTACCTACTGCAACCTACATCCTTCTGTATATGCTTAGTGTATTTCATCTCTTGGTCTCCCTATACGATTTTTACCCTCCACGCTGCCCTCCAGCACTAAATTGGCGATCCCTTGATGCCTCAGAACATGTCCTACCAACCGACCCCTTCTTCTAGTCAAGTTGTGCCACAAACTCCTCTTCTCCCC
Organism: Schistocerca gregaria; assembly: GCF_023897955.1. Classification (NCBI taxonomy): domain Eukaryota; kingdom Metazoa; phylum Arthropoda; class Insecta; order Orthoptera; family Acrididae; genus Schistocerca; species Schistocerca gregaria. The sequence goes on from NC_064921.1 coordinate 436,204,947, forward strand.
AATTCTGTTCAATACCTCCACATTAGTTATGTGATCTACCCATCTAATCTCCAACATTCTTCTGTAGCACCACATTTCGAAAGCTTCTATTCTCATCTTTTCTAAACTATTTATCGTCCATGTTTCACTTCCATACATGGCTACACTCCATACAAATACTTTCAGAAACGACTTCTTGACACTTAAACCTATACTCGATGTTAACAAATTTCTCTTCTTCAGAAACGCTTTCCTTGCCATTGCCAATCTACATTTTATATCCTCTCTACTTCGACCATCATCAGTTATTTTGCTACCCAAATAACAAAACTCCTTCACTACTTTAAGTGTCTCATTTTCTAATCTAATTCCCGCAGCATCACCAGACTTAATTCGACTGCATCCCATTATCCTCGTTTTGCTTTTGTTGATGTTCATCTTATACCCTCCTTTCAAGACACTGTCCATTCCGTTCAACTGCTCTTCCTAGTCCTTTTCTGTCTCTGATAGAATTACAATGTCATCGGAGAACCTCAAAGTTTTTATTTCTTCTCCATGGACTTTAATACCTACTCCGAACTTTTCTTCCGTTTCCTTTACTGCTTGCTCAATATACAGATTGAATAACATCGAGGAGAGGCTACAACCCTGTCTCGCTCCCTTCCCAACCACTGCTTCCCTTTCATGTCCCTAGACTCTTATAACTGACATCTGGTTTCTGTACAAATTGTAAATAGCCTTTCGCTCTCTGTATTTTACCCCTGTCACCTTCAGAATTTGAAGGAGAGTATTCCAGTCAACATTGTCAAAAGCTTTCTCTAAGTCTACAAATGCTAGAAACGTAGGTTTGCCTTTCCATAATCATTCTTCTAATATAAGTCGTAGGGTCAGTATTGCCTCACGTGTTCCAACATTTCTACGGAATCCAAACTGATCTTCCCCGAGGTCGGCTTCTATCAGTTTTTCCATTCGTCTGTAAAGAATTCGCGTTAGTATTTTGCAGCTGTGACTTATTAAACTGATAGTTCGGTAATTTTCACATCTGTCAACACCTGGTTTCTATGGGATTGGACTTATTATATTCTTCTTGAAGTCTGAGGGAATTTCGCCTGCCTCATACATCTTGCTCACCAAATGGCAGAGTTTTATCAGGACTGGCTCTCCCAAGGCTGTCAGTAGCTGTAATGGAATGTTGTCTACTCCCGGGGTCTTGTTTCGACTTAGGTCTTTCAGTGCTATTAAACACATACATAATGTTAAATTTTCAGTTTCGAAATATTAGTATTAGCTTAGTACTATATTACTATAGTACTGTATTAGTTATTTTCAAATACTTAAATATTTTTAGGGTATAAGACCCATTTAAAACCCGATATTTACATACTTTTAGACTGAAAGTATTAGGCACACTGTATTAACTTTAATAACTGCATTAAAGCATTAACTATGAGATATTGTTTTTATGTTAATAAAACATTCTCGGGTTTCAACCTGCAGTAAGTGGTTTACTGCCCACGAATTTTCGGCACAGATCTCCTCTGCCATTGTCAAGTGGATGACTGACGTATGGTTGTCATTGACGCGCTTATATAGCCGAGCCGTCGCTCGTGACGTCGCTCGTGACGTCACTGGTGCTCGGTCCCGCACCATATATGGTAATGTTTTGGCCCACCCTGTACTCAGCTGCAATCCACCGTTTCTATTGAAGGTATTGTCAGAAATTCTAATCTCTATGGCCTCGTTTATCCCGCTATCCCAGAAGCCATTAGTCCGTTTAATAATAGACATCTCATCGAATGCAATGGGGTGTCCGTTTCCCAGAGCATGTTCTGCTACAGAAGACTTTTCGGGATAGCGCAGACGGTAACACCTTTCATGTTGTATGCGGCGCTGTTCAATAGTGCGAACAGTCTGGCCGACATAGAACTGCCCACATCCACATGGTATCTTGTAAATTCCTGGCGTTCTGAGGCCTACATCGTCTTTCACAGATTTCGTTAGTTGCCGGATCTTTGACGGAGGCCTGAAGATTTTATGCCTCTTCAGGAACTGACTAATCTTAACTGTTGTCGAACCACAAAACGGTAAGAATGCAACCTGCTTGGTGTGCTCTTCAGAGGTCTTCTACCTTTGAGGCTTGTGAGATCTGTTTGTTGTTGTACCCGTTTTCCTTAAAAACTTTGCGGAAGTGGCTCAATTCCCTCGGCAAGTTTTCAGTATCTGAGACGGTTTCAGCTCAATGCATTAAGGTCCTCAAAAATGACTGTTTCTGTGCTGGGTGATGGAAGCTGGTCGCGTGCAGAAGCGGATCCGTGTGGGTGGGCTTGCGGTAAACGCTACGACCTAGAGATCCATTGGGTTTACGGCGGACAAGCACGTCCAAGAACGGCAGGGAACTGTCCTTATCTTCTTCCATTGTGAAGTTGATGTGGTTGTGGATGCTGTTGAGGCGCTCTAGGAACTCTTCTAACTTTTCTTGTCCATGTGGCCAAATGGCAAAGGTATCGTCGACGTAGCGATAAAAACAGCTCGGCTTTTCAGGAGCGGTGTCGAAGGCGATGTCTTCGAAATGCTCCATAAAGAGGTTGGCTACTACTGGAGCTAATGGACTTCCCATCGCCACGCCGTCAGTTTAGTTAAAATATTCTCCACCATGTAAGAAATGTGATGACGTCAAGGTGTGCTTAAATAAATCCACGACGGTGTCGTCAAAGAGCTGGGACAGCAAATCAATAGAGTCTGTGATAGGGACACACGTGAATAAAGAAACCACATCGAAGCTAACCATAATATCCCCTTCAGAAAGTCGCAGACCTTTAACCCGATTGATGAAGTCCACCATATTCTGTATATGGTGTTCTCACTGTGCAACGTGCGTAGAGAGGAGGCTGGCCAGATTTTTAGCACGTTTATAGGTCGTTGACTCGATGGTACTCACTATCAGCCTGAACGGTGTGTCCTTATTCACCTTCGGCAGAACGTGGGCGGTCTTGGTGCCTTGGGGAGGAGGTTTTTAATAGTATTCTCTTCCTGCGAAGACCGTTTGAGAAGCTCTGAAGCCTTCCTCACTATTATGGATGTTGGGTCCCGAGGGCCCATTAGCTGAACATGAAGTAGGATCTTTTTTCAACATTCTCGGTGAGCGAGGGCTCCCTATATTCTACATATCCAGGACGAGTACCCTGTGGTCACTACCAAATTTCAAAATGATAAGAGCTGTGTTCACAGTGCTGTACTTACAGGTTCCTAGTACGAGTACTCATGCACCATATCGAACTTCGAGTGACCAACTAAATCATCCGATCTTAACCCCATGGAAAGTACTATTTTCCGGTTTTTGTGTCGTACAGTTTACTATGCATACATGTCTGAAGAAACAGACACTGCTACGACCTACAGCTGTGTGAAATAGAGTAAATATATTTGCAGTTGCAAATACAATTAGACTTCAACTTCTCAATTTATTGGTGTTGTATGAAACTCGAATCTGTATTTCGTGTGAGGTCGGCTATCAGAGCACGCCTCCCAGACCGACCCAAACCACATCCTGCTGTGACACACTTGCTGTGATTCCTGCACAGGGAGGGACTCACTTATTTTTGTCATGGTCTATCTAGGAATGTAATACTATTTGCAGTGTCTGTGTTTTATGGTGTATTATGCAACGTCCTTCAGAATGCATGCATAAATGTTAAAGAATAAGAATTGGAAGAGAGGAGCTAGAAATGATAGAGAAATTTACCTGTTCGGGAAGCAGGTTTACAGGGGATGGTAGAAGTCACAAAGGAATTGTGAGCAGAATACAACAGTCCAAAATTGTATTTAATTTAAGCAAGCACTTACTCATCAGCAAGAACACCAGTCTGGAAGTAAGAAAACAGAATATGAAAGCATTTGTTTGAAGTGTGGCCCTATACGAATCTGAAACTTGGACAACAGGAAAATAAGAGAGAAGGCGACCAGAAGCAATGGCGTTTTAGTGCTAAAGAAGGTGTTGATGATCAAGTCGAAAGACAGAGTTACCAACTAAGAGGTGCTGAGAAGAGTACAGGGAACCAGATCTCTGTGTAGGCACATCCAAAGAAGAAGACACAAATTCGTGCGGCACATTCTAATGCACAATAACATCATTGCAACAACAGCAGAAGGAGCTACTCAGGGTAGGAATCGCCGGAGATGACCAAGGACGTCATACCATGCAGCAGATTGCGCATGATGCAGGATGGGTTATGTACCCGGAACTGAATAGAAAGGCAGACAGAAGAGGCGAATGACAGTGCTACAAACCAACCTCAGGGTTGAACATAAATAGAGAAGTGATAAGAAAAAAAGTAAGAGATATTGGATGTAAGAGCAACATATCGTTTTGGAGAGACGATTTTGTCGCAGTGATGAACTTTTTGTAATCATACGCTCGTATTACACGAATATCCTTGTTAGCTAAAGTTGCAGGTGCTGGTTTGAATGCTCATATCGTGCCTATGATAATGTTTGAAACCACCATTTCCTGTAAGGTGTTTCTTATTGTGGTTGATTCAGGCGAAAGAAAGGAAGATCAGAGCTACCGTTACGTAGACAACAATGTCTATAACCTCAACTATATCTACATCTCTATTTTGCAGATCACTGTAAAGTGCATAGTAGTGTTGTACGTCCCACCGTACCAGTTATTAGAGCTTCTACCGTTCCACTCACGTATGGAACGCGGGAAGAATGACTGCTTACATGTCCTGGTGCGCCCTGTAGTTAATCTTGGCTTCTCGATCCCTATGGGAGAGATTTATTCACACTGGCAGGGGATTCAACGAAACACTTTCACTCTGTTAATCTAACGTTCCATTCTCTGACATAGGGCGGAAAGACTTATATGTTTCCGCGGGAGCTCCGATTTCTCTCATTTTATTACGATGGTCAAGGGAGCCAACAAAATATTTTCGCATCAGAGGAGAAAGCTGGAGTTTGAAATTTAGTGAAAGGATTTCGCCGCATCGAGAAACACTTCTTATTTGGTTCAAATGGCTCTGAGCACTATGGGACTTAACTTCTGAGGTCATCAGTCCCCTAGAACTTAGATCTACTTAAACCTAACTAACCTAAGGACATCACACACATCCATGCCCGCACTTCTTATTTAATGATTGCCACTGCAATTTGCTGATCATATCTGTGACACTCTTTCCCCTATTTCGTGATAACACAAAACAAACTATTCTTCTTTGAACTCTCTCAACGTCCTCCGTCATTTCTATCTGTTAATGCTCCCGAAAATGGTTCAAACGGCTCTGAGCACTATGCGACAACTTCTGAGATCATCAGTCGCCTAGAACGTAGAACTAATTAAACCTAACTAACCTAAGGACATCACACACATCCATGCCCGAGGCAGGATTCTAAACTGCGACCGTAGCGGTCGCTCGGTTCTAGACTGTAGCGCCTAGAGCCGCACGGTCACTCCGGCCGGCGTTAATGCTCCCATATGGCGCAAAGATACTCCAGAAGAGGGCAGACAAGCGTAGTGTAGGCAGTCTCTTTAGTGGATCTGTTGCGTCTCCTAAGTGTTCTGCTACCAAAACGCAGCCTTTGGTTCTCCTTCTCCACAACATTAACTATGTGATCGTTCCAATTTAACTGTAATTCCTGCGTATTTAGTTGAACTGACAGCCTTCAGATTTCTGTGATCCTTCGTGTATAAGAAATTTAGCGGATTAAAGGAATCCGTTAAATTTCTGATGGTGGTATGTGGCCCAGGTACTGGAAACTAGGAACAAGGGGAGGAGTGGACGTATCTGTACGTTCGATGACGTTGGCGAAGAGGGAATAATCAAATTGGGGATCCTCTGGAATGAGAAAGACATCGGATAGGTGGGAGGCAAAGTGGTAGGACGGTACCCCTTAAGATGATGGAAAGCAGACCAATACTTGAAAGAGTTCATTGGTAGCGTGTCGTTGAGTTGTGTGCATGTCTGTCGCCAAGCGCGGCGTTTCTTTGCAGTAAGCTTGTTACGGATGTGTCGTTGTAATTGACGGCGGTGAGTGAGTGTGTCCTAGTAAGGAGTGCAGTGGAAGGATCGGTAGAGGCGACAGGAGTCACGAAGAAGGATGGCGTGTGGGGGCAGGGCTGGGCGGTGAGGATGGATGGCTTTAGTAGTGATATAGGTGTTTACGGCGTCAGACAAGGTCTGGTGGAGGACGACAGCACTTCAGGAGGTGTCATTGGGATATTGGATGGTATGTGCATGGTGTTCGACCTGGGTGTGTATAGAGTTCCGGTAGGCATCCCAGTTGGCTCGGGAGTAATCATGGACAAGTTTAGGAGAAATGTCAGGGTGAGGAATGGGGCCAGGATGGCGACCATCAGAGATAGTGAGGAGGACAGGGGCATGGTCGCTGCCAATTAGGTCAAGGACTTCTGCAGTGATGTGCCCGAGGAGGTTGAGAGAGGCCAGTATCACGTCAAGAGTGGTGTTGGATTTGGGTTGGGTCTGTTGTGGGAGGGGAACCAGGCCTCCCCAGAGGGTGGTGATAAACTGATGCCACCACTGCAGTTTGGCAGGAACTCCACTGTGGATATTGAGGTTTGCGACAATCACGTAGGTGGAGGAGGTGCAGTCAATGTGGTCCAGGAAATCGTCTGGGATGGGGGTATGAGGGTTGATGAAGATGGTGGCACATGTGACAGTAAGGGTGGGAAAGAAGAAGCTGACGGTTAGATGCTCAGCAGGATCGTTGAGGAGACGTTTGGGGCTGAACAGGGAGGTGCTCGAGGTGACTGATAGCAACCCTGCCACGAGCTAGGGGGTACAGGTTATCAGTGCAGTGGAGAGTTTAAAGGGCTGTGGAGGCGGAGATACCGGGTTGGAGGAAGGTTTCATTTAGGATGAAGGCATCCACACAGTGTCGATTGAGGGTGTGGAGGAAGAGGAGTTTGTAGGTGGTCAGGGAGCGGATGTTATGATAAAAGATACTGTAATGTTGCTGTACCATGCTAGGGGAGATTTAGATGAGGGTTGTGAGGAGGGTGAAAGTGAAGTGGGCCTGGATGTGGGAGTAGGTGGTAAGGTGGAAGACGGAACGGGCAGTGATGGCGATTTGAGAAAGGGTGTAGGGGCATTGGAAGGGATGGATGTTTTGGAGGACACTGGTGACAAAGCAGATGATGTCCTCTGCAGGAGGAGGAGGGCAGAGTGAGTTTTTGGGGTGGATGGGTTCGCCGACAGTGCGGACAAGAACGGTGAGCTCACAGGGGACAGGAGGAGGTTTTGCTTTACATTTTGAGGAGTAGGTAGGATGGGGTTGATTACAAGTGTTACAGGAGAGGTGGTTTGGGCAGTTTTTCAGGAAATGGGATCTTTCCAGTGTAGGCTGGTAGGGGGCTCTAGGAGGTGGCAGTGATACGGTTGTAATACTTAAGGCAGTTGGAAGTGATATGATTGGAGGGGGGAATGGGAGGGGTCAACTTTGTGATGTTTATTGTAAGGAGGTGGTCGATGGAGGAGGAAAATTCTTTGAATAGGCACACAAGGTAGTCGGCCTGGCATCATTAAAGAAGTGACAGGCTGATAAGATTTCAAGGTTGGGATGGGAATTTAGTTCCGCCAACACCTCAGCCTGTGTGATCATGGGGCTAAGCTTCATGATCATGGCGGTGAAGGTCAGTGGACGTCAGGAAGGTTGAGGCTGTTGGACAGAGGATGGGGTGTTGTAGGGGATAACGGTCAACATTAGGGCGTCTGGTTTTTTTTTGGACAGGATAGGGTGGGGGATGAGTTGCAGAGGGAGGTGGCAGGGCAGGTCTTCCCTGAGGGGAGGGTGAGGCAGGGGGTGTGGGTGTGAGTGTGGCAGAGGCTGTGGCACAGTAGGCAGAAATCCGTGCCATCTGAGAGCCTGTCACTGGTGGAAGTCTGCAACTGGTGGAAGTCTGAAGATGGTGATAGGGCAGCAGCTAAGGTTGAGGGAGAGTTGGGGAAGTGACAGCCGAAAATGGTGCAGGAATGGGGCAGACAGGCTGGGACGGGAGGACAGGGATGGAGTCTGCGAATGAGCTCCATAAGATGGTGGTTGGAGCAGCTGAGGGGGAGGTGAAAATGATGAAGGTAGTAGGGTGGGACATGGCGGTGGTGTGCGTGTGGGGGTGAAAATAGCGATGGTGGTGATGGCGACGGCGGCAGCAGCAGCGAGGACAGTGGCGGCGGCAAAGGACTGTGGCGATGGCAGCACAGCAGCGGTGGAGCCGCGAGGGAGCCCTCAGAACGATGTGGGAGCAGTGGCAACTTGACCAGAGCAGGACGGCAGCCCTTCCGGCAGGCTGTGAAGGTGGTCCAGAGAATCCCTCCAGGCAGTGGCTGGATGACGACAGCAAAAGGGGTGGCCCAGTATCCTCGACAGGGAGGGGGGGGGGGGGGGCGGCGTTGGCAGCGACCACCAAGCGGTGGCTCTGACGGAGGAACGGCTGGCGGCGGCGGTGGCTGGCGCAGAGACGGCGGCACACAGATGGCGGCAGCAGCAGCAGGGGCGAGGGCCGCTTCCAAATGCGTTGATTCCATCCTGAGGGTAGCCTAGGCAGTGTATTGTTCTCACTTGGAATCGAGGGGATCCAACCCTCAAGAATGTACTAAATTCTTCACAATCGACGATGAGGTGCTTTGTGGTTCTTAGTGCCTCAAAGGGATCACTCTATGATAACAATGAAAACTTTACGTACCATCTCTCATTCAGTATCTCATAAAATAGGTTTTCTCTCAGTATAACTGTAACTTAACTTCTGTCCGATCTAATTTTAGTACATAGTAAATGAATTCATGTATCTGTGGAGTGTGCCACCACTTAGCGGGATTTATGGCGAACACTGCTGCAGTGTTGCTACCACATGGTGGTACTGATGCAAACTAGTAGTTGAGTGGTAAGGACTAGCAGTGCAGGCGATGAAGTGTGCACATTGTTTATCAAATCCGTATACGTTTGGCACGTAAGGCAGTTACGTGACGCCAGTTGCTCATGCTCAGAAGTTCCTTAAAATGTGCACAAGTGGTGTGTGCACGACCGTGATGCCAAGTCCTACTGACTCTAGTGCAGCAATGCGTAACACACCGCTCTAAATTTAGTGCCGTGTATCTCAGATTATCGTGTCTACATAACTTTTAATAGCATTCAAAGAAAAATAGCCAATAAATCGGCAAGGTGTCAAAATTTAGGGTGTTCACGTGTCCTTGTGTTCTGACACAGTGGCCGCCATTAGTCCCTATCCACACAAAAACGGAGCAACTATACACTACACAGTTACTAAAACGGGGGTTGCAATATATCCCTAGATTCAACACTTGAGGTTTGCTTTAAAATCTTTCTCAGTAGGTTTCAATGGAATAGTTAGCGTCTGTCTTCAAGCGTCTGCTAGTTCAGTTTTTCCAACATCTTTGTGGCATCCTCCCATGGGTGAAACAAAACTGTGACCATTTGTATCGCCCTTCTCCGTATATATATTCAATATCACCTGAGAGCCCTATTTGGTACTGGTCCCTCATGCTTGAGCAATAGTTAAGGATGAGTCGCTTGAGTGTTGTGTATGCAGTCTCTTTCTATCAACGAACCGCATTCCTCCCCCGATAGCTGAGCGGTCAGCGCAACATAATGTCAATCCTAAGGGCCTGGGTTCGATTCCCGGCTGGGTCGGAGATTTTCTCCGCTCAGGGGCTGGGTGTTGTATTGTCCCAATCATCATCATTTCATCCCCATCGGCGCGCAAGTTGCGGAAGGGGCGTCAAATTGAAAGACGTGCACCCGGCGATTGGCCTACCCGACGGGAGGCCCTACTCACAAAGCATTTTATTTAACAAACCACAGTCCGCCACCTGCTTTACCTATGACTGAGCCTATGCGACCGTTCCATTTCATATCACTGCAAGTTGTTACACCCAGGTATTTCTATGAATTCACCGATTCGACTTGCAACTCATCGATACTGTAGTCACAGGATAGTAAGTTTTCTTTTGTCTTGTGAAGAGTAAATTTTACATTTTTGAACAATTGAAGCATATTGCCAATCTTCGCACCCCTTTAAAATCTTATCAGGATATGACTGAATATTTGTGCAGTTTATTTAAGGCAATACTTCATTATACACTCCTGGAAATGGAAAAAAAGAACACATTGACACCGGTGTGTCAGACCCACCATACTTGCTCCGGACACTGCGAGAGGGCTGTACAAGCAATGATCACACGCACGGCACAGCGGACACACCAGGAACCGCGGTGTTGGCCGTCGAATGGCGCTAGCTGCGCAGCATTTGTGCACCGCCGCCGTCAGTGTCAGCCAGTTTGCCGTGGCATACGGAGCTCCATCGCAGTCTTTAACACTGGTAGCATGCCGCGACAGCGTGGACGTGAACCGTATGTGCAGTTGACGGACTTTGAGCGAGGGCGTATAGTGGGCATGCGGGAGGCCGGGTGGACGTACCGCCGAATTGCTCAACACGTAGGGCGTGAGGTCTCCACAGTACATCGATGTTGTCGCCAGTGGTCGGCGGAAGGTGCACGTGCCCGTCGACCTGGGACCGGACCGCAGCGACGCACGGATGCACGCCAAGACCGTAGGATCCTACGTAGTGCCGTAGGGGACCGCACCGCCACTTCCCAGCAAATTAGGGACACTGTTGCTCATGGCGTATCGGCAAGGACCATTCACAACCGTTTCCATGAAGCTGGGCTACGGTCCCGCACACCGTTAGGCCGTCTTCCGCTCACGCCCCAACATCGTGCAGCCCGCCTCCAGTGGTGTCGCGACAGGCGTGAATGGAGGGACGAATGGAGACGTGTCGTCTTCAGCGATGAGAGTCGCTTCTGCCTTGGTGCCAATGATGGTCGTATGCGTGTTTGGCGCCGCGCAGGTGAGCGCCACAATCAGGACTGCATATGACCGAGGCACACAGGGCCAACACCCGGCATCATAGTGTGGGGAGCGATCTCCTACACTGGCCGTACACCTCTGGTGATCGTCGAGGGGACACTGAATAGTGCACGGTACATCCAAACCGTCATCGAACCCATCGTTCTACCATTCCTAGACCGGCAAGGGAACTTGCTGTTGCAACAGGACAATGCACGTCCGCATGTATCCCGTGCCACCCAACGTGCTCTAGAAGGTGTCAGTCAATTACCCTGGCCAGCAAGATCACCGGATCTGTCCCCCATTGTGCATATTTGGGACTGGATGAAGCGTCGTCTCACGTGGTCTGCACGTCCAGCACGAACGCTGGTCCAACTGAGGCGCCAGATGGAAATGGCATGGCAAGCCGTTCCACAGGACTACATCCAGCATCTCTACGATCGTCTCCATGGGAGAATAGCAGCCTGCATTGCTGCGAAAGGTGGATATACACTGTACTAGTGCCGACATTGTGCATGCTCTGTTGCCTGTGTCTATGTACCTGTGGTTCTGTCAGTGTGATCATGTGATGTATCTGACCCCAGGAATGTGTGAATAAAGTCTCCCCTTCCTGGGACAATGAATTCACGGTGTTCTTATTTCAATTTCCAGGAGTGTAGATAACTGCATCGCCTGCGAAAAATCTGCGGTCACTATTAAAATTGTTTGCATCGGCATTAATATCAACAGTTAGGGTCCCAGCACACTTCCTAGGGGCACACATGAAGTCACTTCTACATCTATCGATGACTGCATCCAAGATAGGCTAATTTGCTGCGTACTTCCTATTGCAAAATCCTCAATCCAGTCACAAATTTTGACTGATACGATTGTGCTTTTGATAATTGATGTCGATGTAGATTGAGATAAATCTCAGTTCTGCAAGAATGAAGGAGGAAACTGACCGTCGCTTTTCAAAGGACTAATTCTAGCATTCGCCTTAATCGATTAAGTGAAACCACTGAAAGCCTAAATCTAAATGACAGGACGAACTTAATGGGAGTCAAGTGCCATCTGATCAGTAAATAAACCGAGTGCCTGGTTGTGAGAGGAGTAGTGGCGGATGTACAGAGAGCTTCCTGTGTTTCTATTACATTTGTCCTATGCTTACAGCTGGATCTTTCCTTGAGTGACTGCATTGAATACGTTCAAGAGCGGTATGAGGGTTACAAGAGTCTGGAGGTAGAAGGGACGCTCATGAATCAAAATTAAGTAATGTTATTTTCTGTAGTGAGTGGAAGTGAAGAAGAGAGAGTAAGTATTTTCTAAGCATAGGATATTTGCAGAGCTGACGTTGAATGAATTAATACAGAGCAAATATTTGCGACTTTCTAGTGTGGAGGTTTTATGCTTCATGAATTTAGTGCCAGAGGGTTGTGAACTCTAAATGCATGGCATTAGCATATTCACTCCGCTAAAATGTGAGTTTTTCGCTATTTTGGAAGGAGATACCCTTGTTCTTGGTGAAGCTGATGGGGCTGATGCCGGGTTTAAGCTGCAGCTGTTAGGGCTGCTTCCGCTGCTCTTTTCGTGTCTACAGGACTTTATGCTGGTTGTGGCACTGCTCACAATTTTCTCAGTCTAAAAGTAATGGTATCGTGCGTTATTATAGTTCAGTGCCAGACAGCTGTCTGCGAAGAATTGATTCCTCCATAACATGACTTGCTGCATCACTCTTTCATGACCTGAATCTGGTACAGCTGAAGGCACGTTATTAACCTCTTTAACGCCTGACGTCGCGAATTCGCACCATACTAGCCAAACTCTAATAAATGTAAAATTGACTGTTGTCAACCGCCATTTCCGGTATGTGACGATTCTACACGAAGCTGCCGTAGCTTCCGAGATGCGACGCCATGTTCTGAGTGTTTGAGGTACTTCTAGAGCAACACAATTTTAGATTTTCTTCTTCCGTGAAGAAATTTATCCGACATTAAGTTATTAATGTAAATGATGCACCAAAGTGGCTCCAGAGTGGAAGCCCGAGGAACAGCCAGCGTTACAGTACAAATGCTAGCTCATTCCCTTTTGTGTGACGGTATAATGCACTCTTCAGATTCCTACAGCTCAGAGCTACTTAATTTCTTACCATTAATACAATAATATTCTTATTTATTTTACTATGTGTATTGTGCTACACAGTCTGTAACGTCTATATCTGTATTACAATAAGAAACCATATTTAGTACGACATTTAGCGATATTCTTGATGAAAAGCTTGCGATGTGTCCTTATAGCAATGACTCGCATAGGGCGCACCAATCTAATGAAAGGTGCTGAACATCATGGATCTTTACTACGTCCTTGCTTGTGTGACCGTAGAGTACCACCCCGCTTTTGATTTATAAGGGTATAACATTCAATAAGCCTCTTTTTCATTTTTATACAGTTTGTTCACTGTATCATTAACTATACCCGGGCCGCTGAAACATTGCACTTGACGTTTGCGTATGAAGTTGGCAGCGTAACAGAGTAACAAGTGAAGAACGATAGGCGCTAGGCGTTCAGCGTGGGGCGCCAGCCAATCACAGCGCAGTGAGCACTGCTGTTACTCAAGTGCTGTGACGTCAAAGTTCCCGCGTTGCTGGCTTTGTTTAGTGAATTTGTATACAACGTGAGTTGTATGTTGTTTACCGCGTATTTTCGTTGTACTGTGTGCTATATCGTTGTGACTTTTGTTACGTTGTGAGTTTACGTACTTGGAAAATGCCACCGAAAAGACTTCGTTCACCTAGTGACAATCCTTTGCGTCGAGGTGTGCCCCTAAACAGCCAGGCACTGGAGTTGCTACGCAGAACTCGTGAGTTTTACGAGCAGGAGAAAAACTACGTAAGCATTCATGGACAGCCATCAATTACTGCTGACAAAGTGGTGGAACGTACGTCGAAAACTCTTGGTATTAGTGCAAGAACGGTAGTAAGTAAGGGAGTATTACTACAAAACTTGGAAGATACTGAAGTGAGCCGTAATGATTTCGAGCTGTCTGGATCAAATAATACATTTTTGTCAACCCCGGGAAAGAAGAAAAAGCGGCCTAGTCCTATCACAGATTTAGATTCTTTCCAGACTGAAGCAGTTCGTAGGCATATTTATGCTTACTACAGCAGAAAAGAGTATCCGACTGTAGCTAAGTTATTAATCTCTTTAAAAGAAAGTGAACTCTTCAGGGGTGGTAAAACATCACTAAAAATTGTGCTAAAATTATGGGTTTTCGTTACAAAACGCTAGACGGACGTAAAGTACTGTTAGAGTGGGCACATATTGTTACCGCTTGTATCATTTTCTTGCACAAAATTGTGGGCAGAGACATTCATTCCATAATTTGGCTAGACGAAACGTGGGTTAATGCCGGGGAAGCTGTCAGTAAATGTTGGACGGATAACACACCCAGCAGTAACGGCCATCAGCCGACGGGAAGAGGAGCTAGATTAATTGTGGTCCATGCTGGCTCCTCCAGTGGTTTTGTCCCTGATGCACTTTTAGTTTTTAGATCAAAAAAGACTGCTGAGTACCATGAAGATATGGATCACACACGATTTGTTGAGCGGTTCAGGAACCTTTTAAAACAATTTCCTGTCCCTACAACAATTGTAATGGACAATGCTCTATATCATTTAGTGATACAGAACAAAGCCCCAACCACAAATGATCTGAAAGAAGTTATGGTGCAGAGGTTACAGGCTCTAAATATTGCAGCGGATATGAGTAAGACAAAGGTTCTGTTATATTCTCTTGTTAAAGAAAATAAGCCTACGACACCTACAAACGTAGTAGACGAAATTGCCAAGGAGCAGGGTCATACTGTAATAAGGTTGCCACCGTATCACTGCCATTTCAACCCTATTGAGTTAGTATGGAGTGATGTAAAAATGTATGTAAGGAACAACAACAAGTCCTTTACAATAACAGAGGTGGAAAAGCTGTTGCGTGAAGCTCTTGTGACTGTGGGTGCAGCTTCATGGAGAAAAAAAGTAGAGCACGCCGAGAAGCTTATACAAGCAGCACAGACAATAGAAGGCATTATCAGTGGCCATGAACAATTAATGATTTGTCTTGCCGATGACGACGATGAAGACGGTTTTAGCGATGAATCGGACAACAGTGACGATGGCGAGCTGGATGGAATTGCGCCATTATCGCTGTAAATTGGTGAGTGAAAAATTATTAATATTGGTTATTTATTGCAATCTCGGTTATTATTTATTTTGTAAACTACGTACATTATTGAGTTTAAAGTACCAGTCGTCAGATGCTTGTTTTTTTTGTATTTCTTTGCTCCGTTATCGAAAGGGTGCGCATTGTTATGCTTTTACATGCATTATTATCCGGTTGTTTACTTCCTGTCATTGTTGTACAACTAAAAACGAGTTTTTATATACATTGTAATTGCTCAATCGCTTGCATTTACGAGACGGGACGGAAAACTGTATCGTCTGCTGTGCGTATATAGGCTGTTGTTGCAACATCGCTATTACAGTGTAGCCGACCTAACTAGACAAAAAGCGAACTGTCAAGTGCAATATTTCACCGGCGGGGGTATAGATTTCAAGCAATTGCAGGTTCATCATCAGATGGAAAGTGTTACAAGAACATTGTATAGACCATGTGCAGGTAGAAGATGCGGTCACGGTGCTGGCGCAAATAACGGAAATTCTGCAAAGATATATTTATGAAACGTAAGGGTTGTTATGCTTTATGTTACTTAGATTGCATCGTTGTACAGATGACAAATTAATTCTAATTGATGTGAAGGTCGATGGCAGCCTGTCATGACCTCACACAAATGCAGGATGCTTTTTGATCGGTACCCCCAGGATTTGAAGAGGGAAGATAGAGGCTAGCACGAGTGGGGTAGTTGTAGGAATCTGGAACATTTTATAATAATTAGTACTGGAATACTTTAGTAAATAACTTTTACTTAACTTTGTTCTGCTACAGCACTCCAGGAACATAACTAATAACAACTATCTTGCTTGAATATAAATGATTCATTCACAAACATTATCTGGATTATACAATAAGCAAGATAAAAAAATTCTGGTATTACGTGCGAAACACATGCGCCAACTAGAGCATGCGAAATTAGCAAGCTGAAGGATATTCTAATCTGACTTCGCTCACCACCTGTAGCTGACTCGGCGGGTGCTACCTGCAAGTCTCTGTCCGTCCCATACGGCGGTGCTGTAAGGGCCAGCGAGTCCAGAGAGGTTGCAAGTGCTGGACCGCTATCGACTATCGCAACCTCTAGCATGGTGTATAACGTTGACACCACACTAATAATGCACATTATTGCAGGATTATGTGTGTATGTACAGGGTGTTTAAAAAATGACCGGTATATTTGAAACGGCAATACAAACTAAACGAGCAGCGATAGAAATACACCGTTTGTTGCAATATGCTTGGGACAACAGTACATTTTCAGGCAGACAAACTTTCGAAATTACAGTAGTTACAATTGTCAACAAAAGATGGCGCTGCGATGGGACTGCAACATGGGGCTTTTCAGTTCCCCATATGCGCCAGTTCTGTTTATTGATGAAGCCATCCAGGTAAAAACAAGCTTCGTCAGTAAACCAAATGCTGCCCACATGATATCGCCGTCATCAATCCTGTGCACTATATCGTTCGCGAATGTCTCTCATGCAGCAATGGTAGCGGCGCTGAGGGGTTGCCGTGTTTGAATTTTGTATTGATAGAGGTGTAAACTCTCGTGCACGAGACGATACGTGGACGTTGGCGTCATTTGGACCGCAGCTGCAACACGGCGAACGTAAACCCGAGGCAGCTGTTGGATCACCTGCTGCACTAGCTGCGCGTTGCCCTCTGTGGTTGCCGTATGCGGTCGCCCTACCTTTCCAGCACGTTCATCCATCACATTCCCAGTCTGTTGAAATTTTACAAACAGATCCTTTATTGTATCGCTTTTCGGTACTTTGGTTACATTAAACCTCCGTTGAAAACTTCATCTTGTTGCAACAACACTGTTTTCTAGGCGGTGGAATTCCAACACCAGAAAAATCCTCTGTTCTAAGGAATAAACCATGTTGTCCACAGCACACTTGCACGTTGTGAACAGCACATGCTTACAGCAGAAAGACGACATAGAGAATGGCGCACCCACAGACTGCATTGTCTTCTATATCTTTCACATCACTTGCAGCGCCATCTGTTGTTGAAAATTGTATCTACTGTAATTTCGAAAGTTTGTCTGCCTGAAAATGTACTGTTGTCCCAAGCATATTGCAAAAAAAACGGTGTATTTCTATCGCTGCTCGTTTAGTTTTTATTGCCGTTTCAAATATACCGGTCATTTTTGAAACACCCTGTATGTATAAGATGTCAAAATGTGCAATTCAGAATGAATTTTTCATCGATACCTCAATGCGCCGAAATGTAAGTAACCTAAAACACAACGACCTATACGTTTTAATGTGTTGGTAGTTCAGGTGGCCAACAAAGACAATCAGGCACCTACAAAAATATAACTCACTAAAAAAATGTTTTACAATATGAATGCTTAACATTTGAGACCTGTGTAACTTTCAACTGCTGTAGGTCCTTCTGTCACAATGTGTTACATACGCACAAAGAAAAGAAGAAAAAAAGCGCAGCACATGGATTATCCGAATGGGATGGAAATCAGTAACTGTGTTGTGCATGTACAAAAAAAATAATAATATTAAAATTTCTGAAAAATGTGTAAATTATTCAAAAGAAAGATCTTCACAAATTTAGCATGTTTGTAACTCGTTGGTCCACCTCACGCCAAATTCCACCCAATTGACGCATTTGGTCATCAAACTCCTAAACTGGTTGCAGGGTGCTGGTGCATAATTCTCCAACCATTCTCGATTGGAGAGAGACCCAGAGACCTTGCTGACCAAGGCAGGGTTTGGCAAGAACGAAGACATGTAATAGAAAATTTCGCCGTATATGGGCAGGCATTATACTGTGCAACAATGAATATGTAAATCGAAGGCATATAGTCCGTTCCTATAAGTTCTAATGTGCTGATCGCGAATATCACAAAGACAATTCAAAATTAGCTCTAGTTTTCATTTCACACTGTTTTATTATGGTGAGATAATTGTATATAGATATTTGAGTTAAGTTTAAAATAAAATATTGTAATGATTTGTCAAACTCATAATAACTTGTAACAATGGAATATATTATTGTCCTCAGTCTTACTTGTGTGCAATATTTTGGATATAAGCATTTTGATACCATTTTAGTGGTCTTTTTGTCTCCCTCCTCTTCAACTTCACTCACTTTATTAATGCATGTAATAATTTTTGCACATTTGTTTCCATATCAACTACCAGTTGTTCAAATTGATTGCTATTGCAGTGAACAAAAGTGCCACAGTTTTGTGTAAACAGTGCTGACACATTTTGCTATGTGTGTGGAGAAGTGACATTTGCTTCACGAAAACAGCAAATAACTCCATTGATTAAAAAAGCTTACAGTTGTTAATTTGGGTGCAAAATAGGTGAACAGGATAAACCCTAGGCTCCACATGTGATCTGCAACACTTATGCCAGCAATCTCAGGAACTGGATGCATTAGAAAGGACATTCAGTGCCCTTTGCAGTGCTCATGACCTGGCGTGAGCCAACTAACCATGTCAGTGACTGCTACTTTTGTATGGCCCCTCCTATCAAGAAAGGAATATCTAAGAAGAAGAAGAAGAAGAAGAAGTGATCTATCCTAACACTCCATCTGCCATACGTCCAATTCTACATGGGGAAGGACTGCCAGTACCAGAACCACCAACAGAGTATGAGGTTACTTCTGATGGGGATTCTGAATGCTCTGAACCATGTACATCACAAGACGCAGAGTTTCTTCCAAATATATCATCAACTGATAATCCACAAAAATGGTCTCAAAATGAGTTAAATGATATCATTAGAGATTTGGAGCTCTCTAAGACTGAGATTTTAGCATCAAGATTGCACAAGCGCAATTTCCTGGAAAGCAATGTGGCAGAAGAGAGCAATAATTCACTCCTGTTTTTAACATGCAAGATAGTCTTGTGGCATGTTTAGACATAAATGGTCTAATGAAGGCCCTCATGACTGGAGACTTTTTATTGATTCGTCAAAGTTGAGCTTAAAAGCAGTGATTTTGCATTTTGGTAATGAGCTTCCTTCTATTCCAGTTGCGCATATTGTACCTATGAAAGAGTCATACCAAAACACGAAAATTTTACTAGAAGCCATCAAGCATAACGACTCTCAATGGCAAATATGTGGTGACTTGAAAGTTGTTGCACTGCTATTAGGTATGCAGTTAGGGTATACTAAATATTGCTGCTTTCTCTGAGAATGGGATAGCCGATCTCGTGCATCGCATTACAGTAAACATAAATGGCCCACCAGAAAATATCTTCAACCAACGAACATTAAGAGTGGACCTCCACTAGACCCTAAGCAGATTCTGCTCCTGTCCCTGCACATCGAGTTGGGTCTCAAGAAAAACTTTGTTAATGAAATGAACAAAGAAGGTGACGCTTTTACGTACTTAAGGCAAAAACTCCCTTACTTAAGTGATGACAAAGTAGAGGAGGGCATCTCTGTAGATCTACAGATTCGAGAGCTTTTTGGAGACCATACTTTTGATGGAATCATACAAGGTGATGAGAAGCATGCATGGGAATGTTCAAGACAGCCTGTTTACAATTCTTAGGAAACAAACGAGCAATAAATTACAACGAGATTGTAGATAACATGTTGTCATCTTATGAAAAACTTGGTAAGAACATGTAATTGAAAGTGCATTTCTTCCATAGTCATCTTGACTTCTTTCCCAGAGATTTTGGTCCATTAAGTGATGAACATGGGGAGCGGTTTCATCAAGGTATTGCCACATTTGAGAAGAGGTACGCCGGAAAGTGGAGCCCTACTATTTTAGCAGATTACTGCTGGACGGTCATAAGGGATGTTCCCGAGTATGTGTATAAACGTCAACCGAAGCGAAAACAGTCGTCTTCCGAATTTCTCTCTGAACAAAATACGTAACTGTGTATACTGTACATATGGACATTTAACATTTATAATCCTTTATATACATTTATGACCAGTTAATTTATATATTTTCTTTTTTGCTTTACATAGTTCTGGTACAAAGTAAATTTAAAAAGTATTTTGGGGGTTGTTTTGGGGGAGAAGGCCAGATAGCAAGGTCATCAGTCTCTAAAAAGTATTTTCATTCATGTAATATTATCTTCATTTTTTCTTAATATTTTACTTTACTACTTCCAGAATGGCACTGCAATGTGTAACACATAATTCAAGTAATTATTTACTTAAAATTTGTTATGCTGATTATTGGAACATGAATGTTAATTTAGTTAGTGAGTTATTCATACAAAAATGCAGATTACTTTTAAAAAAAATGTAGAGCTAAATATTTATAAAGATTGTGATTTTGTACCATTTTATACTGAAATAGACATAACTAACTTACAATCATGCAATTTACACAATTTCACTTCAAATTTGTTGCTCAGAGTTAGCTTGCTGAAATGTAAACCCAGGATAGCTTACCACAAAGTGGAACAAAACAGGGTGTAGAGTATGTCAGTGTACCGGAATGCTGTGAAGGTGCAACAGATGACAACCAAAGGTGTTTTGCTATGAAAAGAAATGGCAGTCCAGACTACTGCTCCTGTTTGTCAGTCCATATGGCGGGCGACAGTCAAGTCGGTATTCCACTGCTGTCCAGGCAACCTCCAGACACGTTTCCACTGATCATCAGGCCTCAGTTCAAGGCAGGATTCATTGCTGAAGACAGTTCTACTATCAGCAATGAGATTATAGACCGATGACATGATTGGAGATGTCCCAAACGGAGGTGGAATACCAACCTTACTGTCGCCAGCCATGCAGCTGAACAACCAGGAGTGATAGTCTAGGATGCCATTTCTTTTCAGGGCAGTACCCCATCAACAACACTCTTACAGCACAGGGGTATGTCGATGATATTCTATGCCCCGTTTTGTCGCCCTTCATGGGAAGTCATCCTAGGCTTACATTTTAGCTAGATAATACCTATCTGTATACGCCGAGAGTTTCTACTGCTTTTTTTTGTGCTTGCCAAACCCTACCTTGGGCAGCAACTCCGCCAGATCTCGGCCATATTGAGAACGTTTGAAGCACTGTGGGCAGGGCTCTCCGACTATCTGAAGATTTTGACGACATAACGCGCCAATTGAACAAAATTTGGCAGGATATGTCTCAAGAGACATGCAACACCTCAATCAATCAATGGCAATCCCAGTAACTGTTTACATATGGGCCAGAGGTACACCAACATGTTAGCAATTGCCAGTTTGTGAAGTTGTTTCTTCTACAAATCATCCATATTTTCTGGAGTTGTAATCATTTGTTTGTCCATATATGTACATCACATGTACCGATTTTCATTCCATTTGGATTATTCCCCCAATTACAGGAATGTTCCTGATAGAGACAAAGAAGTCTTGAATTAGAATAATGTTCTTGAGAGAAACAAAGTAGTCTTCAGCACCAATACAGTCAGATAAGTGTCACACCAGTGGTAATGGTTAATAGTGCCATGCTGCATCGGTGTACTTACCTCACTGCAGTCTTCTGTACTAAAGTTTACATGATTCGAAGATTCACTGAGTTTGGGGGCAAAACTCTGACTGTGTGTGCTTAAAGAGATCCCTAGGCCAATCAGAATTGCATCCATTGAGGTCATGTTAATACACCATCTTTTGGTGACTAGTAGGGGGGCACACCTCATTGAAGACAGCAAGCGATGGAGGAGCTGGGGCGTCCAGCGGCACGCTGGTGGGACGTTTAGAAGTATCATGTCCCGCATATGGTGCTTGGCATGCCAGGTATAGTCGACGAAGATGCGCCGATAGGCACGTTTATAAACATTTTGACAGCTAATTTTCCATCATTTCCTCAAATTTCTTTTTTTTTTCTATATTGGATTTCGAGTCCGTCCAGAGAGGGTGGGGGCTGGGCTGACAGCAGTACAATACACCGCTCTGCAGCCTACAGAAAAGTTAAAATAGAATTAGGAGATATGAGAACAATAAAAACAGGTGATAGAACGGTGACTGTTAAAAACTGAAACGCGGCGAAAAAAATGCGAAGAAAATATAAAAATGAACAGTCGTGAATGCTGATTAAAACACATTATAAATAGAAAGGCACAATTAAAATACATGGTGACAGTCTGGTTTCTGTTCACACAAGATAAAAATACACAACGAGCAGCAGTATGGTGGCTGTTCACAACACTGAAAAGGGACACCCAACACTGAACTCTCACTTAAATAGCACTATAGAGGCTACATGGCGGTAGATGGGGGAGGGAGGATCCCAGCCGATGAGGGGACAAGGGGAGGAGGAGAGGAAAAGAAAAAAGGGGGAAGCCGATGGTCAGAGGGGACATAGAAAAAGGGGGAGCTGGGTGGACGTGAGGAATTGGAAAGGCACTGGAGGGGACAGCAAAAGGACTTGGGGGGCAAGAAGGGAGTCATAGAGAGGGTAGGCAAGGAATAAACAGGATGGAAGGAGGGGGAGAGGGGTGAGGAACTCCAGGAAAAGGTCAGAGAAAAGGAGGAGGAGGTGCGGATCAGAGTAGATAGCAGGGATAAATGGAGGGAGAGAGGGCATCATCCGGGAGGGGGAGTCGATGGAAGCCACCTTGGGAAAGGAGATGAATGATCTAGAGGTGGAGGGTAAAATAAGGGGGGACACAATGGTGAAGGTGCGGCAGAGAACGGGAGTTGGAGAGGAGAGGAGCGGAGTGGAGCGGAGCAACCAAGGGATGAGGGGAATCAAGTTGGAAGGAGGTGTAGAGGATGTGGATATGTTTGAGGAGAAAGAGAATATGGGGGAAAGGAATCACGTCGTAGAGGATCCGTGTGGGAGACCTTCCTCTAGTTTTATTTCTTTATTGTTATTCCACTCCCCAAAAAGGGGTGGGCTGGCATCGGCACAATACGTCACTCTTCAGCCAAGAGAGTTACAGTGAAAACATAGGCAAATGAGAAAATAACACGTGACATAGAATGGTATAAAGTGATGAATTAACAAGAACGAAGATAGATGAGTAGAAACGGTAGATTTAAAAAACAAGATAGACGAGAGCCATACACTCATGCGGAGAATGAACACTGTGAGTCGACATGAGAACAAAGAAACACCACAGTGGGAACACAAATGAATGAGGCTGGTGACACTGCTGGTGCTGGTGGAACGTAGGACTGCACGCGGGACTGGAGTAACACTGGCACCACAACGAAAACGTTAAAAATCACTGCACTGAAGGGGACCTACCACCGGGTGATAGGGAGGAGGGAGGGAAGAAAACGGGGGGAGAGACGGTAGGGGGAAACTAGGAGGGGGTAGGAGGGGGGCAGTGGAGGGGAGAAGGAAAGGAACTGGAAGACCAGGTGGGAGAGGAAGGAAAAAGGTATTCAGCAGGGGAAAAGGAGGAAGAAGGGAAGGGGGAGAGGGAAGGAGAGAGGGAGTCCTGAGGAGGGGGCGAGAAGGAGGGATTAGCTCTGGTAGGATGGGTAGATGGAAAACATGAGGACATCTTCCAGGAGGGGGAGCTGGCGGAAGCCACCTTAGGCGAGGGTATGGAGCGTGTGGAAATGGAGACCAGGTGGGACACTGTGGTACAGGTGCAGCAGCAGGCTATGGCAGGAGAGGATGGGAGAAACCAAAGGATGGGGGCATCTAGTTTGCGGAAGACATATAGGATTCACATTCGTTCTAGGAACAGGAGGAGATGGGGGAAGGGGATCAGTTCATAAAGGATCCACGTGGGAGATGGGAGGTGCATGTGATAAGCAAGGCAGAGTGCATGGAACCTTCCTCCAGATTTTTATGTTATTTTATTGTCATTTTAAAACCTTATGCAGGTAGGCCAACAGTGGCAAAACTATGCCACTCTTCGGCCACAGATAATACAATTAGTACGTAAAGAGACATAGAAAAACAAAACATAATGGTGGATAGAAAACAGTAGACAGACAAACTAAAGTATATGGAGCTGTTCACAGGCGCATTGAAATACAAGACATTCAGCACTTGTACACAAACATAGACGACAGAAATGACACATGTGAATGATGGAGGATAGATCGTGAAACACCAAAGCCCTTAACATGAAGGCACACAAAAACTGTTGGCGATGATCTCTGGTGCGTGAATAGTCACTGGTCATGTACAAATCCAAGGACATGCCAAAGGTTAAAAAGTGGGGGTAGGAGGGAGAGGGGGAGAGTGTAGATGCCAGTGGCAGTAGAGAGGGGAGGGGAAGGAAAGAAGGTAGGGGAAGACCGGTGGGAGAGGAGGGAGGGAGGAAGAGAGGAGGAAGAGAAGGAGAGAGGGTGCCCTTGGGAAAAGCACAGAGGGTGGAAGGGGAGGATCAAAGTTGGTACGAGGGGTAGATGGAGGGGATGAGGGCATCATCATGGAGAGGGAGTTGGTGGATGCCACCTTGGGCAATGGTATGGAGGGTGGAGAGATGGAGAGCAGGTGAGATGTGGGAATACAGGTGCCGCAGCGGATAGGGGTGGGAAAGGATGGGAGAGACAAGTGGGTGAGGGAGATCAAGTTTGCGGAAGTTGTAGAGGATCCGTAACTGTTCGAGGAAAAGGATGGGGTGTGGGAACAGAATTAGGTCATACAGGATCCGCGTGGGGTAGGGGAGGCAGATGCGATAGGCGAGGCGGAGCGAATGGCGCCTTCCTTCAGCACCAGGTTCAGATAATGTTCCTGCGACAACTACATCTCATAATGAGCCAGCAGTGGCTCGAAAACTAGTTAAACTATACCGCTCTTCGGCCACAGATAATACAATTAGTACGTAAAGAGACATAGAAAAACAAAACATAATGGCGGATAGAAAACAGTAGACAAACAAAAATCGTAACAAAATAGAAAGAAAAGCGTCTGGTTGCACATTATAACCACATAAACCACCAATTTAATTCACAGCTGCAGGAGGTCATCCACAGCGGGTGCAGTGGATTTAGCAGCCTGCTCGCTCTCGTTGCAGAACCGCGGGCGGCGCCTGGCGGAGGGCGCGCACATCAACCGGTCGCTGCTGGCGCTGGGGAACGTGATCAGCGCGCTGGCGGCGGGCCGCGGCCGCTACGTCAACTTCCGCGACTCCAAGCTGACGCGGCTGCTCAAGGACGCGCTCAGCGGCAGCTGCCGCACAGTGATGCTGGCGCACGTCAGCCCGGCCGCGCGGCACCGCGACGAGACGCGCCAGACGCTGCTCTACGCACAGCGCGCGCGCCGCATCTCCAACAAGGTCAGCGCACCGCGCCCACGCTGGTCCTGGCAGCCGCAGCGGACACAGCCTATAGACTCACCTACCAAGGCTCTGACGTTATAACCCTCCATTTCCTCGAAGTAGCCGGTTCATTGTTTTGTAACGTTTCAGAGTGTTCATCCTGAACTACACTCCTGGAAATTGAAATAAGAACACCGTGAATTCATTGTCCCAGGAAGGGGAAACTTTATTGACACATTCCTGGGGTCAGATACATCACATGATCACACTGGCAGAACCACAGGCACATAGACACAGGCAACAGAGCATGCACAATGTCGGCACTAGTACAGTATATATCCACCTTTCGCAGCAATGCAGGCTGCTATTCTCCCATGGAGACGATCGTAGAGATGCTGGATGTAGTCCTGTGGAACGGCTTGCCATGCCATTTCCACCTGGCGCCTCAGTTGGACCAGCGTTCGTGCTGGACGTGCAGACCGCATGAGACGACGCTTCATCCAGTCCCAAACATGCTCAATGGGGGACAGATCCGGAGATCTTGCTGGCCAGGGTAGTTGACTTACACCTTCTAGAATACGTTGGGTGGCACGGGATACATGCCGACGTGCATTGTCCTGTTGGAACAGCAAGTTCCCTTGCCGGTCTGGGAATGGTAGAACGATGGGTTCGATGACGGTTTGGATGTACTGTGCACTATTCAGTGTCCCCTCGACGATCACCAGAGGTGTACGGCCAGTGTAGGAGATCGCTCCCCACACCACGATGCCGGGTGTTGGCCCTGTGTGCCTCGGTCGTATGCAGTCCTGATTGTGGCGCTCACCTGCACGGCGCCAAACACGCATACGACCATCATTCGCACCAAGGCAGAAGCGACTCTCATTGCTGAAGACGACACGTCTCCATTCGTCCCTCCATTCACATCTGTCGCGACAACACTGGAGGCGGGCTGCACGATGTTGGGGCGTGAGCGGAAGACGGCCTAACGGTGTGCGGGACCGTAGCCCAGCTTCATGGAGATGGTTGCGAATGGTCCTCGCCGATACCCCAAGAGCAACAGTGTCCCTAATTTGCTGGGAAGTGGTGGTGCGGTCCCCTACGGCACTGCGTAGGATCCTACGGTCTTGGCGTGCATCCGTACGTCGCTGCGGTCCGGTCCCAGGTCGACGGGCACGTGCACCTTCCGCCGACCACTGGCGACAACATCGACGTACTGTGGAGACCTCACGCCCCACGTGTTGAGCAATTCGGCGGTACGTCCACCCGGCCTCCCTCATGCCCGCTATACGCCCTCGCTCAAAGTCCGTCAACTGCACATACGGTTCACGTCCACGCTGTCGCGGCATGCTACCAGTGTTAAAGACTGCGATGGAGCTCCGTATGCCACGGCAAACTGGCTGACACTGACGGCGGCGGTGCACAAATGCTGCGCAGCTAGCGCCATTCGACGGCCAACACCGCGGTTCCTGGTGTGTCCGCTGTGCCGTGCGTGTGATCATTGCTTGTACAGCCCTCTCGCAGTGTCCGGAGCAAGTATGGTGGGTCTGACACACTGGTGTCAATGTGTTTTTTTTCCATTTCCAGGAGTGTATTTCAATATTATATTTGATATGACCATTACCTAAAAGAGTGGGCATATGACCATTTAAAGATAAGGCTTTCATTTCATCACCTTGTAAAGAACAATCAATTAAAATTTGTTTCTACAAAAATATTTCTTGAGGTGTGCAATATCTGGTCAAAAACATCCAGACACTTATTGTTGGACATTAATACGGGGTATGTCGACCCATGGCGCTTGTCAAGGCTTGAACTATACTGGGGACACTTTCAGTGAGGTGTCTGAATGTCTGTGGAGGAGTGGCAGGCCATTCTTCCTCAAGAGCCGAAACCAGAGAAGGTAGCGATGTCACAAGCTATGGTGTGGAGCGAAGTCGACATTCTAACTAGTCCCAAAGATGTCCCAATGGGTTTAGTTTGGGACTCTGGGCATACAGTCCAGTTCAGTAAAGTTATCGTCCACACAACCATTGCCTTATAGACCTGCTTTCTGACAGGCTGCATTTTCATGCCGACACAAATCATCCTCGCCCCTAAACTGTTCATCTCTGTACACAGTAAAGAATGCTCTAAAGTCTATTCATATCCTTCAGAATTTAACGTTTGATTCCGCGAAACAAGTGGTCCACACTCCACCACGGAAAATACTCCATTCCATAACACCACCACCTCTAGTACTTCACTGTTTGCACTGCACGTCATGGCAGACAACGTTCTACAGCAAAAAATAAAAAGAAAGAGGTTATATAAAGTTATGATAAAATGAATATTTTCAATTTCAAACTTCCGCCATACGATGCATTCTGTCACCGGCCCATCCCATTCTTAATATCGCCGCTTGTGCTACACTTGAACCCAAAGAGTCTCGTTCTTAAATCGGCCAATCCATCCATCAGACTCGCTGGTCTGTTATCTTTGAGCTACTCCCGTAGCAAATGCAAAACTACAGCTTTATAGAAATATAATGAAATTAACTTATGTAGATAAAATGAAATTCTGTATTATTTCTGTGAAGAACCTTCTTCGCCGTAGTTCTGATCATTACAAGTCGATAGAATTTACAAATCTTCGTGTCGATTGCAGTTACTGCCAATGTTTGTTAAATAACAGTACCCTAATACTGTTATTATTGGTTTAATTTGATATCAAACGTATTCGTACAATTAAGAATCACATTCGTTGGTAAAGTCTCAGTAATGCACTGTCACGAAATCTGTGTCAGAACTTGAAGATGCCGACTGGGTGGCAGATTTAGGATATTTGGTAGATTCGACTGCTCATTTGGTCGACTATAACAGGATATTCAAGGTGATACTTGTCAGTATAATGTTTCAAACAACAGAAGCGTTTCGAATGAGACTGAAATTTAGGGAAGCACAAGTAATTGTAAACTTTTTCATTTCAACACGTTGGACAAACATAACGCTAAAGGCAGAATGAAATACGCAGCAATAATTGTCGATTCGGTGAAAGAATTCGAGAATCGATTTTTGTATCTATGCGACACCTTTTGCAAAGAATGTAGATTCATTGCAAGAAGATTTTCTGATTAATACACAGACTTTCAGTCTGACATCCAAGTAAAAGAAATATTTGATCATGTACCTTTGTTGGTATCTTACAAATCATACCTGCGCATAGACAAATATCTCTTGCTGCACAGTAATGCGTAACATATATTTTCGTTTAGAAGCACATACGTTTGTGAAAAAAACATTTTAATTTTTTTTTGGGGGGGGGGGGGGGGGGGCGGTAAAACTTACAAATACACTGAAGCGTCAAAGAAACTGGTATAGGCATGCGTATTCAAATACAGAGCTATGTAAACAGGCAGAAAACGGCGCTGCGCCTAACGTCTGTATAAGACAACAAGTGTCTGGTTCAGTTGTTAGATCGGTTACTACTGCTACAGTGCTAGGTTATCAAGATTTAAGTAAGTTTGAACGTGGTGTATAGTCGGAGCACGAGCGATGCGACACAGCATCTCCGAGGTAGCGCTGAGGTGAGGATTTTCCCGTACGACCATTTTACGATTGTACCGTGAGTATCAGGAATATAGTAAAACTTCAAATATACGATATCGCTGTGTCTGGAAATAGATTCTGCAAGAACGGGACCAACACCAACTGAATAGAATCGTTTCCTGTGACAGAAGTGCAACTCTTACGCAAATTGCTGCAGTTTCCAATGTTGGGCCATCTACAAGTGTCAGCGTGCGAAGGCCCACTCTTTTACCGTTGATGATTGCACGACACAACGCTTTACGCCTCGCCTGGGCCCGTCAACACCGACATTGGACTTTTGATGACTGGAGACATGTTCCCTGGTCCCTGGTCCTTTCAAATTGTATCTAGCGGATGGACGTGTTCGGGTATACGGAGACAACCTCATGAATCCATGGACCATGCATGTCAGCAGGGAACTGTTTAAGCTGTTGGAGGCTCTGTAATGAGTGGGGCGTGTGCAGCTGGAATGATACGGGACCCCTGATACATCTACATACGACTATGACAGGTGACAAGTACGTAAGCATCCTGTCTGATCTCCTGTATCCTGTGCATTGCGACGGACTTGGGCAATACCAGCAGGATAATGCTACACCGCCCGCGTCCAGAATGGCTGTAGGAACACTCTTCTGAGTTTAAACACTTCCGCTGGCCACCAAACTCCCCAGACATGAACATTCGTGAGCATATCTGGAATGTCTTGCAACGTGCTGTTTAGGAGAGATCTCCACCACTCGTACTCTTAGGGATTTATGGACAGCTCTGCTGAATTCTTGGTGTCAGTTCCCTCGAGCACTACTTCAGACATTAGTCGAGTTCTTGCCACATCCTGTTGCGGCACTTCTGCGTGATCTCGGGGGCCCTACGCGATATTATGCAGGTGTACCAGTTTGTTTGGCTCTTCAGTGGAGAATCGAAATCTCAGATGAACACCTTGACATCACCCTGCGAAATGCAACCCCTTCCATCGGACCTGCTGTTGATACATCAGTTCCCAAAATTCAAAATCAAATGCCGCATTAATTCTAGAATTTTTAACTACTTACACATAAAATTATCAATGAAATCTCATACACAAAATGCCAAGCTAAATTCCACCTTGCTATTTTAAAATAAAAAGTCATAAATTAATTGATCCTAGATCACTCATGTTCTAATTGCATACTTCCGACCGCCCCTTCCCTTTTTTCTGTTGTTGTTAGTGTTAAGTATATTATGAGGCCCCAAAATACTCTTCTTCTTCCAGTGTGGCCCAGGTAAGGTAAAAGGCTTGACACCCAAGTTATGCAGCCATTCACCAAATCTAAATCCTTCCATCGAATTGCCACAGGTTATAGTGTGAAAATCACTTGTTTCCAGTCGTCTACTGTCCAGTGGTGTCACTTTTTACACCACCTCGAGCATCGCTTAATATTACCTACAGAAATGTGTGGCTTACGAGGGGCTGCTTGACCATTGTGCCTCATTCTTTGTAATTCCCTATGATCAGTCACTGTGCTAGCTGGACTTCGAATGTAGCACTCTTGAACTCGCAAGTGATTTCATGCAATCTTCCCCCTTCCCCGCCCCCCCCCCCCCCCTCTACAATGATTGAAGGCCTCCGTCTGTGATTATACGAGGTATGCCTAGGCTTGGTTTAGCTCTGTTTGTACCTTCGCTTTTCCGCAGCACAGTCTCATCACATCACTAACAGTCGACTTGGGCAGCTTCAGAAAGGTTCCAAAGACCCTGATGGGTTTGTTACTCAGTTGACATCCAATGACTAGTTCACATTCAAAGTCAATAAGGTCCCTGATCAACCCATTCTGTTCTTACTGCTTCTCTACTAACAATACAATACTCCCCGCCTCCTTTTATACTGGCAGATCCGCCTCTAGTAACATCTAGTGGTCGATTCCACATTTCACAGGAGTTGCTACATACTTTTGATCAGATAGTGTACCATATGCACATGTGTCCTCATGCCAGAGCAGAAGTCATCACTTAAACCCATCAACACGGAGTAAGATTCAAATGGCTCTAAGCAATATGGGACTTAACATCTGAGGTCATCAGCCCCTAGAATTAGAACCACTTAAATTTAACTAACCTAAGGACATCACACACGTCCATGCCCAAGGCAGGATTCGAACCTGCGACCGTAGCAGCCGCGTGGTTCTGGACTGAAGCGCCTGGAACTGCTCAACCACAGCGGCTGGCTGGAGTAAGACTTGCTTTATGTTTCATATTGTATGGTGGCAGAAGTCTACTTCAAGCGCAGATATTGGTTGCGGTAACTGATAGTCTCTGTACATAAGCATGGCTCTTTCCTCTATATGTATCAACTAAAGCAATAACTCCTTCCTACCTTCCTCCACTGTAGCGACATCTACGATACTTTAAGGGCACTTTGAGATTAAGTTCCAACCGCACACTTTCATAGCGTGACTGCACATGTGGCGAGGCCCTGTCTTGCTAGCAGTGAAGTCGGACGCTGGCGGGATTTTTGATTGGCACAGTTAGGATTCAGAGGATCTTACAAAGAACATATAACCCGAAAACATATGAAGCTCCCTGCAGAGAAGCAGCCTAGTGTCCTCATAGTCTGCTTGGGAGCTGACACGTGAACACCGCCTTCCTAGCCCTTTGTCCTACCCTTCAATGCTCCCAACGTACCCTCCAAACCCACCTTGACCAATTCGCCATTTGGTGCAACCAGTGGTTCATTTGTATCAAACCCTCCAAGACACAGGCGATCATCAAAGGCTGCACCACCCATTCCTTCCGTCTCCATGATTTCTACCTAACCATTTATGGCTATCTTATCCGCTTCAGTCTTATCCTCAAATACCTTGGCCTCGCCCTTGACTGCCACCTCACCTGGACTCCCCATCTCCTTAAAATCCAACACAAAGTCTGCAACAGACTCTGCCTCCTGAAACGCATGTCTGTCTGGATATAGGGACTGCAGCCTTCCACCATCCTTCACACCTACAAATCCTTGATCCTCTCCATCCTTTGTTATGCCTGTGTTGCTTGGATTTCCGCCCATCCCAGGTTCTATAAAGCCCTACAGCACTGTCCATAAATCCGTAAGAGAACAAGGAGCTCCAGCAAATCGTAGAATGCCATGCTCTTCGACTCGCCTTCCGTACCCGCCTTGTGTCCCCCACAAGCATCCTCTACGACCTCATCCCCTTCTACCACCTTCTCCTTTTCCTTGAACACGTCCGCACCCTGTATATTGTCCGCCGACTCGATCCTCCCCACCCCCTGGTGTCCCCCTTCCTCTCCAACCCCAGCTCGTTGCCGTGCCTTTACCACTGTGTTGCGCCTCCTCTCCATCCACACCCTCCACCTCCTTCACCCAATGCAACTTCTAGCACTTACCCATCCCGGATGAGGAGCTTCGCCCTGACGTCTACCCCTCCTACCACCTCCTACCAACTCTAACCCCATCTTCCTCCTGCCTCCTCCTCAGGGCTCCATCTCGTCCCCCTTCCTTCCCCTGAGTGGCTTTCCCACTCTGACACCCCCTCCCCCTCCTGTGTTCCCCTTCAGTGTCTCTGCACTCCCTCCTACCTTGCCTTCCCTCTTCATCTCCCACCCTGCCTGTCTCCTGCCTCTTGGTGTGCCTCCTGCCCCCTTTTTTTCTTCTTCTTCCCTCCACCCCCACAGCCCCCCCCCCCAACTTTATGTCGACTTTTTAGCTGTCCCCCAGTGCATGTCCCCATGTTAGCGGATATTTTAACTCCAATCAACAGAGGGCAGAAACCTTCTCCATCCACGTTCTGTAATGAGACGTGGACGTCAAACACTTTGTCATCTACTGTAAGTTGCATCGCCCTTCAATCATATTCCGTAGACACTCGCAACAGAAGTACGAGAACAGCCTACAAACATCGCAGTTTCCGAGATTCTCATTCCCAAGTACTGGACTATAACGGTCTGTCCATTCTCAGAATTGCTTATAACAGTGTATTTACCCATTTGCAGCCTGTATCAATGCTGGAATGGTTCCTCATTCGTCTCTGCCCTGCTCCTCTTATTATTTCCCTTATCCATTCACATGCCAACAAAGCCACAAAGCAGCATCCAGTCTTGCGGGGGGAGGTCATAATGATTTGGGTCACCAGTACGGTATCCGTTGGTCTCTGCTTATCCGTACAGAGTTTTTTCCCAAATTTTAAACTTCGCCGGTTTTCTAGTGTTTCTTCTATCTCTTACATTTCCCTGCCAATGTACGCTGAAGAGACAAAGAAAGTAGTACACCTGACTAATGTCGTGTAGGGCCCCAGCGAGCACGCAGAAGTGCCGTAACACAATGTGGTATGGACTCAACTAATGTCTGAAATAGTGCTGGAGGGAACTGACACCATGAGTCCTACAGCGCTGTCCACAAATCCGTAAGAGAACGAGGAGCTGCAGATCTCTTCTGAACAGTTCGTTGCAAGGCATCCCAGATATGCTCAATAACGTTCATAGCCAGCGGAAGTGCTTAAACTCCTGGAGCCACTCTGTAGCAATTCTGGACATGTGATCTGTCGCATTGTCCTGCTGGAAATGCCCACGTTCGTCTGAATGCACCATCGACATTAATGGATGCAGGTGATCAGACTGGAAGCTTACGCATGTGTCAGCTGTCAGAGTCGTATCTAGACGTATCAGGAGTCCCCTATCTCTCCAATGCACACGCCCTACACCATTACAGAGCCTACACCAGCTTGAACAGTCCTTTGTTGACATACAGGGCCCATAGATTCATGAGGTTGTCTTCATACCCGTACACGTCCATCCGCTCGATACAATTTGAAACGAGACTCTTACGACCAGGCAACATGTTTCCAGTCATCAACAATCCAACGTCGGTGTTGATGGGACTAGGCGAGGCGTAAAGCTTTGTGTCGTACAGTCATCAAGGATGCACGAGGGGGCCTTCGACTCCGACAGCACATATCGATGATCTTTAGTTGAATGTTTCGCTCGCTGGCACTTGTTGATGGCCCATCATTGAAATCTGCAGCAGTCTAAGGAAGTGGTGGACTTCTGTACATTGAACGATTCTCTTCAGTCGTCGTTCTTGCAGGGTCTTTTTCCGGCCGCAGTGATGTCGGAGGTTTGATGTTTAACGGATTCCTGATATTCACGGTACGCTCGTGAAATGGTCATACGGGAAATTCTCAACTTCATCGCCACCTCAGATATGCTGTGTCCCATCGCTCGTGTGGCGACTATAACATCACGTTCAAACTCACTTAAATCTTGATAACCTACCACTGTAGCAGCAGTAACCGATCTAACAACTGCGCCAGACACTTGTTGTCTGATACCGTATAGGGTTTGTCGACCACTGCTCCGTATTCTTCCTGTTGACATATCTCCGTATTTGAAGACACATGTCTATATCAGTTTCTCTGGCGCTTCGGTGTATATCTCGTAGTGCCATTGTTTATATTCAGAGCTGGTTTAGTCGTTTCATTATGTTATTAATGGAGATACGTGAACTTCTATTACATTCTTCTTTTTCGAAGCAGACGCGTAACATGTAAACTTTGTCTTCGGACTGATCTTGTACGGTTATCCCCTAGCCAACAGATCAACGTCAAACGGTTTTTCTTACAGTGATTAGCGAAGCTGCCACCGAATGTTCATCATAATATAACGCACATCAAGTAAAATAACTCCTGCAATTGTAAGAAATGAAACGAAACAAAATAACAGCATGCGACGAACAATCACACAGGACTTCAGATGAAGCGTAACGCTGTTGGTGCATATTGTGTCGCTGTGGGTGAAGAATTTACTGGCAATGGTGGGGAGTTGCTGCGGCCGCAGGCCCGCGAGACTCGTTAAGTACGTGTTACACCTCTCTGACGAGTCTCATCTCATTACTTTCTACATGGCTGTCATTTCATAGGCGACTGTGTCTAACTAACCGAAGGTATCCGAGAGCCAGAAAAAAACACTTCATCTCTTGGAGAGTCACTACATTACTGGCAACTTTTTATTCGGACTAGCAACTCTTCCATTACGCCTCAAAGAACAAACGACTGTAAGGCTCCTGCAAAACCTCTGTCTCTTGTACCTGTGCGCTGACTATGCATCCGATACGTGGTAGTGCACCAGCTGTATGACGTTTGTCCCATATGTCCGTAGCACACTCCGCCGAAGTTACGGCTAGGACAACTAGTAAGCCCGGTTGAATTACTTCTTCGAACACTGAATTTAAATGCCCTTAATTTTAAATTCAGTGTGGCAGTTCCTGGAAATGTGCAGACCGCGATATTCTAAGAAGTGAGGTAATCCATGGTTTGACAGTTTTATTATAATGTGTCCACGTTGAGCATCTGTTATAATGTTGACAACACTAGCGTCCTACATCAGTAACTACGTTTATTCTCTGAAAAGCACTGTGAAGTGCGTGACAGAGTGTGCTTCCCATTTTACGGGTATTGGGACATCTCCATACAGTCACGTACGGAGTGCTGAACGAATGATTGTTTAAATGCGTACGTACACGCTGCAACTGTCTAACATTGTCTTCGCGGTCCATAAGGCAAAGACACGCAGAGGGTTGTAGTATAATCCAGCAATCCTCACTTAATGCTGGTTGTTGAAACTTTTAAATTAGGCTTTCGTGCGATAGTTTGCGTCTTTCGTCAGACGTCTTCTAGTTCAGTTCTTCCAGCTCTTCCTTGACGATCTCTGATCGGTTGTAAAACCTATGACTGTTCTTTTTGTCCTTCGTCATATAGGTTTAATATCCCTTGTTTGTCGTATTT
Source organism: Schistocerca gregaria (assembly GCF_023897955.1). NCBI lineage: Eukaryota > Metazoa > Arthropoda > Insecta > Orthoptera > Acrididae > Schistocerca > Schistocerca gregaria. The sequence continues at coordinate 436,240,476 of NC_064921.1, forward strand.
GATGCAGTTTCCACACACATGAGCAATATTGTAGCCTGCATTGCACGAGTGTTTTGTGATCTCCTTTGTAAATTAACTAAATTTACTTGGTATCCTAGCAACGAGACGAAGTCTGCTACTTATTTCACCTGCGACTGATTCTATTTGATCAGTTTATTTGCAGATCCCTACAAATTGTTACGCCAAGGTATTTATATGAGTTGACAGATTCCAGCCGTAACTCGTTCAAAATTGAGCCATAGGATACTACGTTTTTCATTTTGCAAAGTGCAGAATTTTACCTTTCTTAACATTTAAAGAAAGTTGCCAGCGTTTGAACCACTTTCAAATCTTTTCGAGATCTAACCGAATATTTATGTAGTTTTTCCGTTTTTTTTAACAAACTGTACTTCATTATAGATAACTGCCATTACAGAAACTGTATAATCTGCGAAAAGTCTGTTGTTACTTTTAAAATTGTCGGCAATGTCATTAATATGCAACATGAACAGCGAGGATCCCAACACATTTTCCTGGGCCACACTTGAAGTTCCTTCTATATCTGTCGACAACTCTCCATCCAAGATAACATGCTGCTCCTCCCTACCAAGGAATCCTTAATCCATTCGCAGTTTTTCGCTTGACACCCCACACAATCGTGCTTTCGATGGTAAGCGTAGGTGTTGTACTGAGTCAAACGCTGTTTAGAAGTGAAGAAATGTTGCATTTATCTGACTACCTTGGTCCATCGCTTTCGGTTCCTCACACTGTAGTGCCATGCAAAGTACTGTTGTTAATAAATATACCATCGTAGATTCACTGTCTGTTTTGTGGACTTCAATTAAAATGCGGCTTCCTAGAGCTGCACCTACAATATCTGTTTATTCTTTGTTTAGAGAATCAAAAGAAAAAAAAAGTTACGGACTGGAAAAAGGAAGGAAGATTATGGTTTACCATCCCGACGACGAAGACCTTTGGATGTGGGAAGGAAAGGAGAAGGATATCAGCCGCGTCCATTACAAAGGAACCATCACGGCACTTGCTTTAAGCGATTTAGGGGAAACACGGATGGATGGTCGGACTAGCGTGTGCCATAACTTTGTCTTCCCATAGTGTCATCTCGCTCTTTGTCACGGCTTAGAATTGGACACAGGCGTGGACAACACTGTTATGCAATAATTATCAGAGAGAGTTTCATTGTACTGAACTACACACATCTGTGGTTCCGTTCTCGGAAGTGCTGGTATGTATCTCTGACAGCGGCAACGTTTATCGCCAAATGAAGGCTACCAGTTTCCGGCGTCGGCTGTTGTCGAGGCTGTCGTACACAGACAAGGAAGGACCTTCATGTCATACCAGAGACGTGCAGATAACAACTGCCGACCACATGTTCTCACGAAGTCATGTGATGCGCAGGTTTTCCTTTTCAGTAAACGCTAAAAAACGCATTGATTGAAGCAATCTTCACTGGTCTATTTAGGCTAGCAAACTGGTGAAATGTGCAGTTCTTCAGTTCCCATTTAAAATTAAATCACTCCTTACGTCCTATGCACTGACGACGTAAGATGGTGATGTTGTTGTGGTCTTAAGTTCGAAGACTGATGTGATGCAGCTCTCCACGCCAGTCTATAGTGTTCAAATCTTTTCATCCCTGGATTACTGCCTCAACTTAGATCTATTTCAATCTCCTTACTATATTCATCCCTTGGTCTCCCTCTGCAATTTTGCTTCCCACTGTTTCTTCCGTTACCAAATTAACGATTTTTGATAGTTCAGGTTGTGTCATATCAACCGATCTCTACTTGTACTCACGTTATGCCACAAAATTCTTTTTTAGCCAATTCGATCCAGTACGTTCTCATTAGTTGTTCAATCTAGTCATTTAATTTTCAACATTCTTTTGTAGCGCCACTCTCGATAACGCTCTGTTCTGTTTATTGCTTATTGTCCACGTTCCACATTCCATTACTACTGGTTTACTTTTGTTGACACTCTTCTTATAACCTCTCTTTCTAGACGCAACCCGTTACATTCAACTACTCTTCCAGATCACTTTGCTTTCTCTGACAGAATTACAATGTAATCGGCAAATCTTAAACTTCTTATATCCACTCCTTGAACTTTAATTTCTTCTTCAAAATTTTCTTTGGATTCCTTTACTCCTTGCTCAGTGCACTGACTGAACTATATCAGGGATAGTGTGCAATCTTGACTCGCTCCCTTCTCAAGTACAGCTTCTCTTTCATGTCCTTGAGCTCCTACAACTACTCTCTGGTATCTGTATAAGCTCCATATAACCTATCATTCACTGTAGTTTATCCCTGACACCTACAAAATTTCAGTGTGTGTTCCGGACAACACTGTGAAAAGCTTTCTGTAAATAAAAAATTCCTGTAAACGTAGGTTTGCCTTTCAACATCCTATCTTGTAGGATAAGTAGCACTGTCAGTACTGCCTCACGTGTTTCTATGTTTTTCAGGGACCCAATTTCATATTCCCCAAGATTGACTTCTATCATTTTTTTCCATCTTCTGTAATCAATTAGTGTCAAATTTTGTAACTATGATTTATTGAAATGTTGGTTCGATAATATTCACACTTGTCAGCCCCTGCCTTCTTTGGAACTGGAATTATTTCATTCGTCCTTGTGTCTGATGGTATTCCGTCCGTCGTATATGTATTCCACACCACGTGGGATAGTTTTTTAATGGCTGGCTCCCCCAAGAATTTCAGTAATTGTGATAGAACGCCGCCTTCTGCAAAGGCCTTGTTTCTAGTTAGGTATATCAGTGCTCCGTAAATCTCATCTCCCATCACATCTTCACCCAGTTGTTCTGTTCCTTCTACCGGGTGGACAAAAAGACACTCATCCAGAAAATATTTTCAATAAGACTGAAGCGAGATCGACTTTTGTTAGTGAACATCAGAGTAGATGCTGAAAATGACGACAATGCAGCACTGTACTCGAGTCGTCAAACTATGAGACACGCGTAGCAGGTCTGCCTGAGGGACAGCAGAATTTCATTTTCAGTGTTCTGATGTAGCTCTTTAATTTTCCGACGATTACTTGAGTACACCTGACCCTTCCATTTTCCCCACAGGGAAAAAATCACAGGGAGAGAGTTCAGACGACTGAGGTGGCCAGAAATTACACTACTTCTGCTGATCACTGAACACCTCATACACTTGTGCCAAAGTTGTCAAAGCGGACTGTGTCGATGCTCTGTCTCGTTGAAAATATCCGTACAGTCGTTCATCTTCTCTCAGTCGCTCGACATACGGATTAAAACGATTCTGGACATGCCGGCTAACATTAATACTTTGGCGATAGAATCATTTTATAATGAGACCACCAGACATGGCGCACCAAACACTAACCTTTAGATTATGCTATGGCTCTCAAAGTACTGACGTAAATTTTCTGATGCATAATGGCGCATGTTCAGTTAATTCACACACCCTGGCAGGCGGAACCAGGCCTCATCTGAATAAATTAAAAATTCCGATTCCACTTCACTCAGAAACTACTGACAGAACTCAACAAGCGAAGGTCGTCTGGGCGCTTTATCTCATGCACTCCAGTAAATTTGTATGGGTACAGAGGCGCGTCCTTTTTAGTAATATTTAGACTGAAAGATTCCCACTTACATAGATAAACGGCGTTGAGATTTCGTCGAACTTTGTTTCAGGCTTTTCTTCACTCGGACAATGTTTTCTGGTGTTTGAACTGTTTTATCATAGGTATGGTCTTTATTAGTTGCGGACCCATTTTCGCGCCAAACACTTCCAGTCTTAAACTTCTGCAGAGACTTTTCCGCACAAGTTTCCAGGAACTGAGCTTCGCATAGCACTCGTCAATGACCTCGCGCTGTTTTAGTGTGACCACGATTTTTTGGTGCATTCAGCAGGTCACTAAACAAGTCTGTTCCTCTCACTCAAACTTAATGACATAGCGAGGTACTTGCGATAGGGCATACTCTCACAGGCTGAACCAATTCTCATATGAAGATAGGGAGAAACTAAACCGGATGATTCAAAAACAAAGAACAGATTTCAGTTTTGTACTGTAGACAATTTATAAAAGATAGAAATACATTGCGGATGTCACTGGATAGAGGAACGAACGCTCGTAGTTTTGACAGAGCTCCGCTGTTGTTTGCATGTAGCAACATGGCGACTGCACCACGAAAGAAACCATTTTGTTTGTTGGAATTTGCGCTAATTCAATCCATTGTTCAAGTGCAACGTGCATTCTGCCGTCGATCGCAAAATTCTTGGAAGTTGGTTGCACGTGCTAAGGGAAGAGCATTAGTCGGCCACGCAAATCTGATGAAAATGTTGATCTTATGCGAGATGCGTACACACGGGGCCCTCAGAAGTCCAGAAGATAGCCACGACAGGAATTTCAGATTACTCAAACCACGGTGTGTCGTGTTCTGAAACGACGCCTGCATACTAATACGAAGCCTTGCAAATTGCAGAGTAAGTGCATTCCGGCTACTATAACAGAAGGTACGAATTTCACATTTCAGTTCTCCAAGATATGGCGGAGGACATTTTTTCCGAACGACTCATCTTTTTGAACGAATCGACGTTTCATGTATCGAGTAAGGTAAGCCACTATAATTTAAGAATAATCTAGGCGTCGTACATGAAAGAGAGTCACCGAAACTGATGTGTTTTTGCCTTTTATGTTCACAGAGCTTAAGGACCTTTCTTTTTACGGAGGAAACTGTGACAGGTATGTCATACCTTGACATGCTGCAAAACTGATTGTTTCCCCAACTTCACGAAGATTACAATGATTTCAGTTTTATGTATGACAGCCGCCCACCTCACTTTCACGCTGAGGTGCGGCGTTATTTCAACAACACCATCCCACAGCTTTGCATTGGAAGAGGTGGACAACAGGAGCTTGTTCATTGCTTATGGCCTCCCAGGTCACCAGACCTAACATTTTGCGATTTTCTTCTGTGGGGATACGTCCATGATTGAGTACCTCACAATGCTACGCTCCAGACCTACATTCCCAGAAATTTCTCCCTCAAGTTAAGGTCGATGTTTCACTTTAAAGACTTATTTTCGCCAGGAATGCCTTCTTTCCCTGTACTCCTTGCTTCGTCTGTGATCTGTTATTGTGCTTTCGAGGTAGCACAATTCCTTAACTTCGTCTACTGCGTGTCCCCAGTTGGATGTTAAGTGTCTCGCTATTCTCATTTCTGTTACTCCTGATTACTTTGGTCTTTCTTTGGTTTACGTTCAATCTATATTCTGAACTCATTAAACTGCAATTTTTCTTTGCTTTTGCTGAGTATAGTAACGCCATCAGCGAATCTTATGACTGGTATTCATTCACACTCAGTTTTAATCTCACTTTTCAACCTTTTTTAATTTCCGCCATTGCTTCTTCGATGTGCGGATTGAGCAGTAGGTACAAAAGGCTGCACATTTACCTTGCACCTTTTTATATCCTATTACATTTTTATCTTCCATTATTGCTGTATTGTAGAATGTAGCTATGTAATTTTCGGCATGAAGATGTCAGTGTGGACCATCGGAACCTACTGAGTGACACAGAAAATGTCTCTCAGCACGATGGGACATAATTTCTGAGGTCATCAGCCCCCTAGAACTTAGAAGTACTTAATCCTAACTAACCTAAGGACACCACACACATCCATGCTCGAGGCAGGATTCGAACCTGCGACCGTAGCGGCCGCGCGGTTCCAGACTGTAGCGCCTAGAACCGCTCGGCCACTCCGGCCGGCAGTGACACAGAAATCTGGCTCATTTAAAAAGTGTAAAAGGACCTGCACACTCTCAGTATTTATTGACAATACTAGTTTGTCAAAAATTCATTATGTTGAAACGACCTCACACCATCAATAATATTGACAAAAATTATCCGTTGACAACATTGTTTTACAAGTTTAATATGTTGAACACCGAAAAGAAAGCGTGCGCTGCAGTTAAACTAGATAAAGTTTGCAAGCAACAGAGAACAGCGAAAAAGAGGAAATTGGACGGAGCACGATTGAAAAAAATTAAGCGTTCACCTATTGATTTACTGACAAATCAGAACACAGACCAGAAAAATTTCGTAAGTTATTTTCCGATGAGTCAGCATCGTCTGAGAAATTATTAATGTTGATACGAGATAAGATAGAAAAATGAAATTCGTTATTAAGAACAGCCATCGCAGTCGAGGAGACACTAGGTGTAACTTTGAGCTTTCTGGAGACAGACAAGTATTCGAAGGCTCGAAGTTTAGTTCTGTAAAGCAGGAAAAAACATTTGGTAAATTCTGTGGGAACCTGTGAACCAATTATATCTGCCTGCCAAGGATATGTTCATGCAACTTACATAAAACTTTTTTTTTAAAGTTTTGGTGACACATGAATTGCAAAGATCTCTTAATAGTCATTGGAAATGTATAACATATTTTGCGACGTGAAATCGTTTTCCCAAAGTGCTAAGTAATTTACCAAACAATACTATATTTTCAAATCAATAAAGTAAGCAGTGTCATAGAGAAAGCCGGCCGGTGTGGCCGAGCGGTTCTAGGCACTTCAGTCTGGAACCGCGCGACCGCTACGGTCGCAGGTTCGAATCCTGCTTCGGGCATGGATGTGTGTGATGTCGTTAGGTTAGTTAGGTTTAAGTAGAACTAGGTTCTAGGGGACTAATGACATCAGATGTTAAGTCCCATAGTGCTCAGAGCCATTTGTCATAGAGAACCATCCGTTGACCACCCTAAAGTGGTACGTAAAATGATGGCCCTCGCGTAGTTCTGTTAGATTTGTTTTGTGTTAAAGGACTACGCGAAAAATTAAATTTCAGGTATAATATGTGCAAAGGCGAATTAAAAGCAAACAGCGCAGACTAAAGCCGTAAGGCTGCTTTATGAAAGTCTGTCAGGATCAGAATGGAGACATGTCAAACTGTCGATACTTTATCTCACACGTTCAGTTTGTATTGACACATTGACGGGAAAAAATCGTAACACCAAGAAAGAGTCTTGCGACATAAACGAAAGTTGGTAGGCGTGTTTCTCCATTTGGAAGATTACGTCTGTTAAATTTTCGTGCAATTCACATCAAGAATGGTGCTTGCAGAGCCAGACGAGGATCCAAATCAGGTTTGTTTTAAATGCGCGCTGTAACGGCCGTGAGCGTTAGTTGTCTTTGAGATTGGACAAGGTGAGTTGGTGTTAGTCAAGAATGCCTGAAGGTGTGAGGTGAAGTATCGACAGCTTGACATGTCTCCATTCTGATCCTGATAGATTTTCATAAAGCAGCCGCGTTAGTTTGCTTTCAACACCTCGCCGGGTTTGAACGGCGTCGTATAATAGACCTACGGGAAGCCGGATGTTCCTTGTGCGGTGCTGCTGACACACATGGCAGGAATGTACCCACGATACATGGCTGCTGGCAGCTGGTCACAAGAATGTACAGTTGCAAGAAAGCCGGGCTCCGGACGGCCACGTGGCACTGCCGCGAGGGAAGACCATCGTGTTCGGCGTACGGCTCTGGCACATCACACAGCATCTGCAACAGCAGTCTGAGCAGCAGTTGGCACCACAGTAACACACACCGAATTGTTCCAAATCGGTTACTCCAACGACAGCTCCGAGCCAGAAGCCATGCAGCGTGATATTCTATTGACCGCAACCACCATCATAAGCGACTTCAGTGGTACCAATCGAGATCTCATTGGAAGACAGGGTGGAGATCTCTTGTGTTTTCTGTCTCGGTGCCACTGATGGTTGCATGTTGGTTAGAATGCGGCCAGTTGAGGGCCAGCAGACAACCTGTCTTCGTGCTAAACATACTGGATCTACATCCGAAGTTATGGTCTGTAGTATGATTTTGTACGACAGCAGGAGGACTCTGATGGTTATCCCACGCACCCTGACTGCAAAATTGTTCTTCAATGTGGTGATTCGGTCTGTTATGCTCCCAGTCACGAACAGCATTCCAGTAGATGATTTCAACGGGATGACGCTAGCCCACATACCGCTGTTGTAACCCAACATGCTCTACAGGGTATCGACGTATTGCCATGGCCTCCTCGATCACCAGATCTGTCTCCCGTGAATCACATATGGGACATCGTCGGACAACTCCAGCGTCACCCGCAAACAGCATTAACCGTCCTCGTATTGACCGACCAAGAGCAATAGCCATGGAATTACTTCCCACGAACTGACATCCGGCACCTGTACAACACAATGCAAGCATGTTTGCATGCATGCACTCAACTTTCTGGCGTTTATACTGGTGATCAATGTACCAGCGTTTCACATTTGCAGTGGTTTACCTTGCCCGTACGGGGGGGGGGGGGGGGGGGGGGGGGGTGGAGCTTGTCACAGTCCAAGCGGCTCCCGCCGTCGTAGGTTCGAGTTCTCCCTCAGGCATGGGTGTGTGTGTTGTCCTTAGCGTAAGTTAGTTTAAGTTAGATTAAGTAGTGGGTAAGCTTATAGACTGATGACCTGAGCAGTTTGATCCCATAAGATCTTACCACAAATTTCCAAATTGTTAATCACTTGAACACAGGGTGGTCGGAAATTCCCGTTACAGACTTCTAGGACTTGTAGAGGGGAGTGAGTACATCGTATTTTGAATAGGAACCCATGTTTCGAAACGTCATCCAACGAGACTACAGAGCATCAAAGTTATAGGCGCGAGCGTCTGTAAATGTACGTATACACGGGGTGATTCCGTGATGATGTTACAGACTTCCTAGGATGATGGAGAAGGTTATACGTATTAATTTGAAGTAAGGATCCGTGTACCCCAAACGAATGAATCGAAAGTCCTAAACGAAAACCGTTCTGATACCTCTGACAGTTGAATACATGTACCGGATCTTGAGTTGCGAAGAGTGTAGGGTTGGTAACTTTCAGAGGTGGTAGTGTGGACAAAAATGAGAAAAAATGTCCAGTAAACGTAGGCTCTAAAGTGCGTACCTTAACAGCTATGAATACTGGCTCATTAGAGGAGATGTGTTTCACATTAGTGGCGATGAACGAATCGTCGTAGCTCTTCAGGTATGCAATTTAGAGCCGACGTTTATTGGAAATTTTTTCTCGTTTTTGATCACACTACCGCCACTGAAAGTTACCAGCCCTACACTCTTTGCAACACAAGAACTGCTACATGTATTCAACTGTCAGAGGTATCAGGACGGTTTTCGTTTATAGCTTTCGACTCGTTCGTTTGCGGTACAGGGATCCTTACTTCAAATTAATACATTTAGTCTTCTCCATCATCCTAGAAAGTCTGTAACATCGTCACGGAATCACCCCGTGTATACGTACATTTACAGACGCCCGCGCCTATATCTTTGACGCTCTGTAGTCTCGTTGGATGACGTTTCCGGACACGGGTTCCTATTCAAAATACGATGTACTCACTCCCCTCTACAAGTCCTAGAAGTCTGTAACGGGAATTTCCGACCACCCTGTATGTTACCTACACGACAGTATTCCTGAAATGTCATTATTCTACATTATGTATTTTTTGGTGTTGCGATGTTTTTTTCGTCAGTTCATAAATATTTCTGGTATTGATAGCACGCCAGTATAAAGCCCCATACAGTCATAGTGTATTGACGGTCTGACAATATTATTGAACATGTGAGGGGCCCCTTATGCAGTGCTTCTGACAGGAAGCTCTGTGGCTGCAGGTGGAGCGCAACGAGCTGGAGGTGTCATACCACGTGTCGCAGTACCGCGCGGTGATCGCCGAGCTGCGCGAAGAGGTGGATCGTCTGCGCAACAAGCTGGAGGCGCAGCCGGCCGCCGAACAGGACCCTCACCAGGACGAGCAGGAGCGCCGCCGCGCCGCCAGCCTCCGGGACGACATCGTCGCCACCTTCCAGCAGCAGATGGCGCTCAGGTGCGGCCTCGCCCTCACACCGAAACACGTCGCCAGCTGACTTTGTAGCGTAGCTACCGGCACGCCAGGGCACCATATCAGCGTCCCGAGAATGTTAAATTTCCTGGGGCAATGTGCAGATTCTGAGCTCGAACATTATGACTAGAGCCCAGGTTTTGTGTAATTAGACACTGAAGAGCCAAAGAAATTGGCACACCTGCCTAATATCGTGGAGGGCCCCCGCGAGCACACAGAAATGGTGCAACACGACGTGGCATGGACTCGAGTAATGTTTGAAGTAGTGTTGGAAGGAATTGATACCATGAATCCTGCAGGGGTGTAGATAAATCCGTGAGAGTACGAGGGGGTGGAGATCTCTTCTGAACAGCGCATTGTAAGGCATCCTAGATATGAAACTTCCTGGCAGATTAAAACTGTGTGCCCGACCGAGACTCGAACTCGGGACCTTTGCCTTTCGCGGGCAAGTGCTCTACCATCTGAGCTACTGAAGCACGACTCACGTCCGGTACTCACAGCTTTACTTCTGCCAGTATCTCGTCTCCTACCTTCCAAACTTTACAGAAGCTCTCCTGCGAACCAAGAGAGGTTCTGTAAAGTTTGGAAGGTGGGAGACGAGATACTGACAGAAGTAAAGCTGTGAGTACCGGGCGTGAGTCGTGCTGCGGTAGCTCAGATGGTAGAGGACTTGCCCGCGAAAGGCAAAGGTCCCGAGTTCGAGTCTCGGTCGGGCACACAGTTTTAATCTGCCAGGAAGTTTCGCATCAGCTCACACTCCGCTGCAGAGTGAAAATTTCATTCTGGATCCTAGATATGCTCAATAATGTTCATGTCTGGATAGTTTGGTGGGCAGCGGAAGTGTTTAAACTCGGAAGAGTGTTCCTGAAGCCACTCTGTAGCAATTCTAGACGTGTGAGGTGTCGCGTTGTCCTGCTGGAATTGCTCAAGTCCGTCGGAATGGACAATGGACATGAATGCATACAGGTGATCAGACAGGATGCTTACACACGTGTCACCTTTCAGAGCCGTCTCTAGACGTATCAGGGGTCTCATATCACCCCAACTGCACACGCCCCACCCCTTTACAGAGGCTCCAACAACTTGAACAGTCCCCTGCTGACATACAGGGTCCGTAAATTCATGGAGTTGTCTCCATACCCGCTTGATACAGTCTGAAACGAGACTCGTCGGACCAGGGAACATGATTCCAGTCATCAACAGTCCAATGTCGATGTTGACGGGCCCAGGGCGAAGCGTGAAGCTTTGTGTCGCGCAGTCATCGATGGTACACGAGTGGGCCTACAGCTCCGAACCATATCGATAATGTTTCGTAGAATGGTTTCCACTCTGACACTTCTTGATCAGCACTGAAATCTGCAGTAATTTGCTTATGGGTTGCACTTTTGTCGCGTTAATTGATTCTCTTCAGTCACCGTTGGTCCCATTCTTGCAGGATCTTTTTTCCGGCAGCAGCGATTTCGGAGGTTTGATGTTTTACCAGATTTGATATTCACGGTATACTTGTGAAATGGTCTTACCGGAAAATCCCGACTTCATCGCTACCTCTGAGGTGCTGCGTCCCATCGCTGGTGCGCCGACTATAAAACCACCTCCAAATTCACTTAAATTTGGTAACTTGCCATTGTAGCAGTAATAACTGATCTAGCAACTGCGCCAGGCGTTGCCAATCGCTGTGCCATATTCTGCCTGTTTTCATATATCTGTATATGAATACGCATGCCAATACCAGCTTCTTTGGTGTTTCAGTGTATATTCAGTTCCTTTATAATTAGTTATAAGATTAACTAAAATGTCGAAGAATTACATTGAGAAGACCCTTATTACAAAGTTTTAAATTACATATTTTTACATGCTTTGAGGTACAATACTTATTTCACATCGTAGTACACAGTTTTACATTTTTTATTATTATGCATTATAAATTTTCGTATGTCCCTTACATTTTCGTTACATAGGTGGAAAAAACCCATGTTTTATCATCGTCTTTCTCACAATGTCGTCAATCCCGTCACTCTCAAAATTTAAATTCCACATGTTCGAAGCGGTCAATAAAGACGCGTCCCTTTCTTGTTCTCAAAGGCTTCACAATGTGTAACTGTCAGCTTGATTTAACTTAACCTTGGCACCAGCTGAGTTTTCGTTGTCGCCGAAGCTGAAAATATGGATTTCTATTGTCAGTGCTTTAACAACTGATGGCAATATAGTCCTCTGACAAACGTCTAATAAACGTATAGGATGTACGACAAAATCTCAAATTGAAGAACTCTACGAAGCAGCATACATATTAGGAATAAACAACGGACTTCTCCAAAGAAAATGTTACTACGTTACACAGTTTCAGGGACAGCCTACATCATCTAATAGCGAATTCTTACAGAGAGGTGTGTTTTACATTGGTTGCAGGGACCATAATTTGTAACTAACTTCAGGTACCTGAATACCTGAATTTACATTTTTTACAGAAATCCTGAAGCCGAAACATTCCCGACGAGTGCATTGTTAGGAATAATTACCTGGATTCTTGCGATTTTGACGAACTAGAAAAAATCAGGACTGACATAGGCCAATCACGTATTTGGATTTATGTTGATGAGACGACGGATGTTGTAGACCATTTCAGGGCTAATTTAACTGTGAGGAAGCTGCACTCTGAGGTTGCATCTACAGTCTATTTAATTTTATGTGTACGGACTGATTCGACGAGTGAAAATTTGTACAAAGGGCGGGAATCGAATTCTGGTCTCCTGCTTACCAGATAGGTGCATTAGCCACCAAGCACCCTGACACAGCAGTTCACACAACTGCACGAATTATCCTGGCACCCCTCTCTCCTCGATCCAAATTCTTATGCGGCCCAAGTCTATTTTAAATTCCCCCTTGCACACAAACAGATTTCCTAAATCTCTCTGTATGAGACCAGTGAAATCTCTGAAACTGTGTCATTTCATTTGTATAAGTAACTGTGCACCCGTGTTTCAGGCTGGATTCCCTGTTCATGTTCGATGCTCAGGTGCTATTCCAGAAATGGAGAGCCTCGTAAATCTGTTCGTGTCTAAGGGGAAATATGAAGTAGACTGGGGTGGTAACGAGAATTTGGACCGAAGAGGGGGTTTTCCAGGGTAACACGTGCACTTGTCTGAACTGCTGTACCAAGGTCCCTTAGTGCCTAACACACCTGCCTAGTAAGCAGAAGACCAGGGTTCGATTCCCGGCCTTTATGCAAATTTTCACTCGCCGTGTCAGTCACAATACACAAAAATCATATCTGCCTGAGACCAGTAAAGTCTCTGAAAACGTGTTATTTCATTCCTCTTTGATTTATTGTAAAAAGTTGGAGACAAAAATAGTTCAACAGTTGCAAGATTCGTTAATGATTGACTTAAGGTACTATGACCAGGTGGCATAAAAGAAGATAGGGTCCTATTGATGCACACAGATGCAGCTCCGTACTTGTTGAAAGCTAGAAACCGCTTAATGTATTTTGTCCACAATTACTGCATGTTACATGTACGGCTCATGCACTGCAACCAGCGGCAGAGACAGTTAGACATCAATTCCCGGAAGTAAATGCAGTGATATCAGCAACAAAGAAGGTTTTATTGCATCGTCCTTATCGTGTACAAGCAGCAGCTACCTGATGTTTCTCTGCCTCCAGAACCAGTGACATAGATTAAAGCATCCAGAATTTAGATTAAATCTGTGATTTTCTACAGTAAGCACACTGGAGCTGTGAAGCTAGTGATGAAGAACTTTTCGTCTGATCTTGCAGTGTCTATGAATGAAACCTTGTCAGTATTCAACAGTTATAAAGTGCTCATTTCAGTTACATACGACACAAATCACTTTAGCTGGCTTCCCGAAACTATAGATCTCGTGGATGCCTCTCCAAGAGCCTATGGGAATAATGTAAGATGCAGTTAGGAAGGTCAGTGTTGTACCAGGTCAAGTGGGTGGTTTAGTTTCCAGTAAACTGCAAGCAGTGCTGAGTAAGAACCATAGATACTGAAATCTTGTAATTTTGTCCCGCTTATTTAATGGTGAAATTGTAGAACCCCCTGAGAATATTGATCTTAACACCATATCCCTGTATAAATTTGCGCCATTGACTTCTTGCAGAGTTGAGCAATCTTTCTCCATTTAAAAAACATATTGTCGGTCATTAAACTGTGCTTGACAACAGAAAATTTGGAAATGCATATTATAATTAAATGTGCATCCCGTTCCAGGGTAACTTAAATGCTTGAATAGGAGACACTCGCACATCACTACTTCGTACCACAAGTGAGCTGATTAACAGTTAACGCAGATACTCGTTTTTGACTAGCCTAGCCGTGAACATCCACCTTCTAGAAAAAAATAATATTTTCGATTTTAAATATAATTGTTTCATCGTTCATACATATATTTGCTTCATTTGTATACGACATTTTGCTACTAATGCACAGTCTGATCAAAAGTATGCAAGTGTCAATTAGCGGACATTAATATGACACACGTCCACCCTTCACCTTTATGGTGGCCTGTAGTGTGATAGGGACACTTTCAGAGCGGTGTCTGCTTGTCTCTGAAGCAGTGGCATCACATTCTTCCTTATGAGCCGAAGACAGAAAAGGTTGTGATGTTGGATGCTGGGGTCTGGAGTGAAGTCGACACCTTAACGTGTCCCATAAATGTTCCATTGGGTTCACGTCTGGACTCTGGGCATGGAAGTCCGTTTCAGGAATGTTATTGCCCTTAAACGATTGCCTCACAGGTGATGTTTTATGACAGGGTACATCGTCATGCTCATACAAACACTCATCGTCTCTGAACTGTTCCTCCGCTGTATACAATACAAAATGCTGTAAAATGTGTTCATATGCTTCCGCATTTAGCGTTTTCTTGAGTGCAATTGTCCGTAGCTCTTGATCTAGTGGCTAGTTTAGCTGCCTCTGCCTCACAGGATCCCAGGTTCGATTCCTGGCTGGGTTGGGGATTTTCTCTGCCCGGGAACTGGGTGTTTGTGTTGTCCTGATCATTTCATCATCATCATCATCATCATTCATGGAAGTGGCTAGATTGGACTGAGTGAAGATTGGGAATTAGTACACGCGCTGATAACCGCACAGTTGAGCGCCACACAAACCAAACATCATCGTCATCATCATCTTGAGTGCAATTATGAGACTACACCCTAGCATCGTAAATCTCATTCTACATGACTGACTTTCTTGTCGGAAGTGGCTACTGGAGACAAATGCGTCTACTGCAGAGCCTCTTGCATTTGACCCCAGTACTGATTCTCTTCTGTTTTGAGTGGTGATTTTTGTTTACACGTCAGCATCAAAATTGCGGTGTTGTGAGAGTTGTCTGCTGTGCAATTGGCACTTGGGTGGTGAAAGTGGGGTTATGTAAGATTATGATTTTTATGGAAAAATTGAAATATAGTAACAAAATGTAGGGAAAAGCATGATAATAGAGTTTATTAAGGACCGAAGCAGAATTCATTGTGGAAGTTCTTGTCAAAATTTGCGTCGTAAATTGTTCACACTCCTGAGAACTGAATGTACAGGGAAAGTGCCATCCAAGCATTTCAGAACATATAAATTTATTTGCTTGAGAAAATATAAACATCATTTAATATGTATAACATAGTAAATGGCGCCTTTCTACTTTATACTTTGTCTCTTGTTTTCATGCTAAATGACAAATAACAAAGAAAATTATTTTTCGCATCCAATAATTTTGACTTTTTCACTGTTGACATAATTTTCATTAAAAGCGTTTATCTATTTATGTTCTTATTTCTGTGCAGTGTAGGTTTTTTCTCTGTAAAACGCAAATACTTTTTCCTCTCACATATTTCCTCTCTCTTGTAGACTGGAAAAACACTAGTACAAAAAGAAATACCAGAAAGTTGTTTAAATTTTCAGTTTGCCACGAAAGCAAATCAAGCAAATTAATAAAGATTAAGAATATGTGAAAGAACAAAATCCATTTCTGTAGTGAGAGTGAGCTCGACCAGAATAGGTTATAACTTCCGATGTTAGCAGACGCCGCCCTAGTCCTTTGTCTCTGCGCATCTGCAGTAAACGTACTCGGAAATTTAGAACTGCACAGTCTATAGATCATTGACATTACAGACACACACGCAACGTGGTTGTTTGCTGATTTAAATGCAGGCACGAAAGGCGCATGCACGTCGAGTAGTGGATTTTGATCGATTTTCACAAAGAACGGGGTTAAAACACCTGTCACATCACCTTCTTTACACTTCACTGTTGGCACTATTCACGATGGCAGGTAACGTTCTCCAGGTATTCCAATCACGTGCCACGATGTTTACTGTTTGCCCAAATGCGCGAGAGCAGGTTCAGTCTTATATCACCAAAGAGAGTAACTGCGCAAGATGACGCATGTTATAAACAGGTCGAATGCGCGGGGGTGTTTTATTCGCAACTACAATCCATAAGGCGAGAGAAGAGCTCTGACAGCTGACGCTGCCTTGGGACACGTGCTTCGCGCATCCTCGAAGGCCAATCAGATGGTGAGCTTTTGTTTACGTTACCGTGGCAACTCCCCAGTGTTGCCGTTGTGCTGGGCGACCACTGCTTTCAGTCAATAGCGCCACGTGGTACATTCAGGTTGGTGTGTATACGATTGCATCCTGCTACTTCTGTGATTTTCTTGCCGTGTGTATAAGTGGAAAATGACTGTCTGTAGTGCAGAGAAGAGGGCTTTGGGGAAAGGAACTACGATGAAATCCTAAGCACGCGAATTTATATACAGATTGCGTGTTTACTTGATCGTGTTATGTGACTGAAACAGACAACTTTGACGAAAGTGCTATCAGGCAACACATATATATGTACTGCAGCAGGAAGGAGAATCCGACACTTAAAAAGTTGATGGCATCACTGTCAGACACTGGTTTGTTCTCAGTCAGAACGACAAGTCTCTCCACTGTTTTGAAAAAAAATTGGCTTTCATTGGAAAAAGGTCTCAAGACGAAAGGTATTAATGGAATGCGGAGATATTGTAGCACAGAGATGTAGTTTCCTGCGCTAGTTGCTAGCAGTGGATCCGGAAAATGTGATATGTATTGTCGAAACATGGGTCAACGTGCGTCATGCACGTTCCGCCGTATGGACAGACGACACGCGCCACAGAACTATGAGTGTGCCAATTGGTAATGGAGGGCGACTAAATATAGTTCACGCTGGCTCTATGAACGGTTTTGTGCCCGATACTATGATGATGATTCAGTCAAAACGACAAAAAAAAAAAAAAAAGCTGTCGACTATCACGAGGAGATGAACGCAGATACATTCAAAGATTGGTCCGTTACTCGTTTGCTACCAAACTTCAGTTCTGGTGTTTTTGCAAAGGACAACGGCTGCTGCAAGGAGAGAGGATATTGTCAGCAGGTTGAAAGATAGTAAAATAGGCTTTGAAAAGAAAAAGCCGAAAGCGGAACATCTGGAATTAGTGAAACGATACAAGCCAGAGAAGACGCATTATGTGATTGATACATTAGCAGAGAACCACGGCCACAAAGTTATATCTCTTCCACCATAACACTGGCATTACAACGCAGTTGAACTCATCATGGTTCAAATAAAAGCAGATGTTGCGGAGCGAAACAAAACCTTTACGTTGCGAGACGTAGAGAGGCTGGTAAATGAGGCTGTCACACGAATAACGCCAGAAAATTGGGAGGACGTTGTCAACCACGTGTGGAAAGAGATTACAAGGTCAAACATAGAAGGTGGCGTAAGAGACGAATCCATTCATATTATCATAATTTCCTTTCCAGACGATGAGGACAGCAGCAGCGAAGACACCGAAGACTATGTGGTCGTGACGAGAGATGATCAATCAGATGACGATGATTTTCGGTTTTCCGTTCTCCTGCACGAAAAATAGAGGTGTCGATATTTTACACGTAACATTTTCCCAATTAGCTTCACCTTGTTAATGTTGTAAATATGATTGTGTGTAATTTTTATTCTGGCTGGAACCATAGTCATTGTAATTTTTTAATGATATTACCGCCATTTGACGGTTGTTGTTGTTGTTGTGGTCTTCAGTCCTTAGACTGATTTGATGCAGCTCTCCATGGTACTACATCCTGTGCAAGCTCCTTCATCTCCCAGTACCTACTGCAACCTACATCCTTCTGAATGTGCTTAGTGTATTCATCTCTTGGTCTCCTTCGACGATTTTTACCCTCCATACTGCCCTCCAATGCTGAATTTGTGATCCCTTGATGCCTCAGGACATGTCCTGCCAACCGATCCTTTCTTGTAGTCAAGTTGTGCCACAAACTTCTCTTCTCTCCAATTCTATTCAATACCTCCTCATTAGTTACGTGAACTACCCACCTAATCTTCAACATTCTTCTGTAGCATCACATTTCGAAAGCTTCTATTCTCTTCTTGTCTAAACTACTTATCGTCCATGTTTCACTTCCATACATGGATACACTCCATACAAATACTTTCAGAAACGACTTCCTGACACTTAAATCTATTCTCGATGTTAACAAATTTCTCTTCTTCAGAAACGCTTTCCTTCCCTTTGCCAGTCTACATTTTATATCCTCTCGACTTCAACCATCGTAAGTTATTTTGCTCCCCAAATAGCAAAACTCATTTACTACTTTAAGTGTCTCATTTCCTAATCTAATTCCCTCAGCATCACCCGACTTAATTTGCCCACATTCCATTATCCTCGTTTTGCTTTTGTTGATGTTCATCTTATATCCTCCTTTCAAGGCACTGTCCATTCCGTTCAACTGCTCTTCCAAGTCCTTTGCTGTCTCTGGCAGAATTACAATGTCAAAGTTTTTATTTCTTCTCCCTGGATTTTAATACTTACTCCAAATTTTTCTTTTGCTTCCTTTACTGCTTGCTCAGAATACAGATTGAACATTTGACGGTAATAATTTTTATTTTATTGTTATACGATCCAGAGTTCAGCCATAGGCCATTTTCAAGTACAGTAACTAATATACACTCCTGGAAATGGAAAAAAGAACACATTGACACCAGTGTGTCAGACCCACCATACTTGCTCCGGACACTGCGAGAGGGCTGTACAAGCAATGATCACACGCAGGGCACAGCGGACACATCAGGAACCGCCGTGTTGGCCGTCGAATGGCGCTAGCTGCGCAGCATTTGTGTACCGCCGCCGTCAGTGTCAGCCAGTTTGCCGTGGCATACGGAGCTCCATCGCAGTCTTTATCACTGGTAGCATGCCGCGACAGCGTGGACGTGAACCGTATGTGCAGTTGACGAACTTTGAGCGAGGGCGTATAGTGGGCACGCGGGAGGCCGGGTGGACGTACCGCCGAATTGCTCAACACGTGGGGCGTGAGGTCTCCACAGTACATCGATGTTGTCGCCAGTGGTCGGCGGAAGGTGCACGTGCCCGTCGACTTGGGACCGGACCGCAGCGACGCACGGATGCACGCCAAGACCGTAGGATCCTACGCAGTGCCATAGGGGACCGCACCGCCACTTCCCAGCAAATTAGGGACACTGTTGCTCCTGGGGTATCGGCGAGGACCATTTGCAACCGTCTCCATGAAGCTAGGTACGGTCCCGCACACCGTTAGGCCGTCTTCCGCTCACGCCCCAACATCGTGCAGCCCGCCTCCAGTGGTGTCGCGACAGGCGTGAATGGAGGGACGAATGGAGACGTGTCGTCTTCAGCGATGAGAGTCGCTTCTGCCTTGGTGCCAATGATGGTCGTATGCGTGTTTGGCGCCGTGCAGGTGAGCGTCACAATCAGGACTGCATACGACCGAGACACACAGGGCCAACACCCGGCATCATGGTGTGGGGAGCGATCTCCTACACTGGCCGTACACCTCTGGTGATCGTCGAGGGGACACTGAATAGTGCACGGTACATCCAAACCGTCATCGAACCCATCGTTCTTCCATTCCTAGACCGGCAAGGGAACTTGCTGTTCCAACAGGAAAATGCACGTCCGCATGTATCACGTGCCACCCAACGTGCTCTAGAAGGTCAACTACCCTGGCCAGCAAGATCTCCGGATCTGTCCCCCCATTGAGCATGTTTGGGACTGGATGAAGCGTCGTCTCACGCGGTCTGCACGTCCAGCACGAACGCTGGTCCAACTGAGGCGCCAGGTGGAAATGGCATGGCAAGCCGTTCCACAGGACTACATCCAGCATCTCTACGATCGTCTCCATGGGAGAATAGCAGCCTGCATTGCTGCGAAAGTTGGATATACACTGTACTAGTGACGACATTGTGCATGCTCTGTTGCCTGTGTCTATGTGCCTGTGGTTCTGTCAGTGTGATCATGTGATGTATCTGACCCCAGGAATGTGTCAATAAAGTTTCCCCTTCCTGGGATAATGAATTCACAGTGTTCTTATTTCAATTTCCAGGAGTGTATATGTTAAAAGATATCAGACTGGCATGAAATACAGCGAAATCTGAACCGTGTAACAATTAAAATTGTTGCAGTCAAATGGCTGCATCATCATTAAAAAAATATTTATGTGTGTGTTTGTGTAAGTTGACAAACACTGGTAGCGCACGTGAAAAAAATATTCCATCTAGGACCACAACGGTCAGCAGAATGCTGCCCCTACAGGAATGCTGCAATGAATGACGCAGCATTGTTAGGTTCTGAAGGAGCCGAGTGTTGCCGCGGACCGAATGGGTGGGACGGAAAGGTCTGTTACCCCGCTCCCCCCAACACTGGCCCGCTGCCCGTCAGTGACGAATACTGACAAATGCGCTGCCAACAGTCAGAGCTCTTCTCTCGACGTACGGAGTAGAGGTAACGTTTGCACTGATCTGTTGGTAGCAATGTTATCATTCGTCACTTTCTCCGAGTGCTGTGCTATGTGTGTCAGTTCCTATTCCTCGTCTGTTACTAGTAAGGTAGAAATGGATTGTTGACATTGCTATGGGGCGTAGGACGACTGAAAGAGGCCATAAGTTGATGGTTACTGCAAGAAACTAATTTAGAAAGGATAGACACAACTTGGAGTCGCGTGAAGGTGCACAGTAAAAAACTTTAAGTCACATACTTAAACGACTGTTCAAACCGCATTCTGTTCACTAATCAAGTCAGTGGTAACCATGGCGCCATCGATAACATAAACAGACAAATAAGTTCCAACAGTGTTAAACGGAAGGCTGTTTCTGAATTATGTGAGAGACCTTTAAAGTAGTCTTCAATGGATTCGAATTTCCAGCCCAGATATTACTATGATTAAAGACTATATTTGACGGGCCAGAATGTCTATTTTGCCGTCCCTGACAGAAAATGTTATATTAATTTCATAGTGTTTCGCAGGATGTGTATTTTTTAAGTGTACAAAAGATATGATTCACATCACTGACATCAACTTCAATGTCGTCTGCTTTTCGACTGAAAGTACGTAATTTACGTCTGCTTTGTGATAATGAGAGAATTCTTGTTCATGATACCTTCAATTGCTGCTACGAATTCTTTTACCAGTTATTTGCTTTCAGTTCCAACTTCATGTGTTTTTCCCTCCGAGCGCAGTTGATCTGACTCAAAAACTGATCACCTTGTGCATCTGACCTAGTTCGAAAAGTGACCGTACGCGCAGTTGACAACATCAAAAGTAGGCAAAATTATGGGACCCTAGCAGTCGGGATACCCCGGTTCGCGTAACCCAAACTCTTCCAAGGGAGAGCGTGACTCATCATTCCAAATCACTTGTTTCCTGTTATCGACTGTCCGCTGGCGTCGCTCTTTGCAACAACCTCGAGCGTCGCTTGACATTTGCTACAGAAATGTGTGGATTATGAGGAGCTGTTCGACCACTGCAGTCCATTCTTTTTAACTACCTAAGTACAGTCACTGTGCTGGCTAGCCTGCTGCTAACACTTTGGAAGTCACGAATGGTTCCTTCCGGTGATTTCGTGTGGTTATTCACGACCCTCCACCGCAGTGCTTGACGGTCGCTGTCGTTAAGTACATGAGGTCCTCCTGGTCTCGCTTTGGTTGTAGTTGCTTTCTCACGTTTGAATTTGACAACCACATCACCAACAGTCAACTTGAACAAGTTTAGAAGGGTTGAAATGTCCCTGATGGAGTTGTTAGTCAGGTGACATCCAAACACTAGTCCACATTGGAAGTCACTGAACTCTCCTGGCCAATCTGTTCTGCTAAAACAGCTTCTATACTGAAAAAAAAATACTCCACGCTTCCTTTTATGCTTGCGGGCTCGCCTTTCGTGACATCTAGTGGTCATTTAGATGTTACTTAGGGCGGTACGGATACTTTTGATCAGATAGCGTAGATGCGGATGAACAGCTATATTTCCCTCTTCCTAGATTCCAGCAGGTGTTCGACACTGTGCCACATCGTCGTCTAATAACCAATATCGTGTGGCATATCTTCGCAAATACACTGAAAAAAAAAAAAAACCGTCGCATCACTAAGGAATGATCCGAGTGGGCCGGAAATCGGTAGATGCATTGTACATGCACAGATAAACAAATGATTACAGTTTCAGAAAATTGGATGACTTATGGAAGAGAAAGTGCTTAACAAACTGAGCTAGTCAATAATGCGTTGGACCACATCTGGCCCTTGTGCAAGCAGGTATTCGGCTTGGCATTCATTGACAGAGCTTTTGTACGTCCTCCTGAGAGATATAGCGCAAAATTCTGTCCAAATGGCGCGTTAGATCGTCAGAATCCGGAGCTGGCTGGAGGACCCTGCCCATAGTGCTACAAATGCTGTGAACAGGGGAGAGATCCAGCGACCTAGTTGGCCAAGAAAGTGTTTGAAAGCACGAAGACAAGCAGTAGAAACTCTCGCTGTGTGTGGGCCGATATTGTGTTGCTGAAACGTATGCTCAGGATGGCTTCCCATGGATGGAAAGAAAAAGGGGCGAAGAATATCGTCGACGTGCCGCTGTGCTGTAAGGGTGCCGTAGATCACAACCAAAGGGATCCTGTCATGGCACCCCAGACCATAACTCCTGGTTGTAGGGTCTTATGGCAGACGAGAGTCAGGTTGGCATCCGACCTCCGTCCAGGGCGTCTCCAGACACGTCTTCGGTCCGACGTCTCATTGACTGGAGTAGAACTGTCTTCAGTGATGAGTCCCGCTTCCAATTGAGCTCCGATGTCCAGCGAAGACGTGTCTGGAGACGCCCTGGACAGCGCCTGGGTGCCAACCTGACTGTCAACCGTATTACGGCTCGAGAACCAGGAATGAAGGTATTGGGTGCCACTTCTTTTCATAGCAGAATTCCTTTGGTTGTCATCTGCTGCACGCTTAGAGCACAGCGGAATGTCGACGATACTCTACGCCCCTCTTTCTTACCTTCCATGGGAAGCTATCCTGAGGACACGTTTCAGCAATATAATATCGGCCCGCACACGGTGAGAGTTTCTACTGCTTGTCTTGATGCTTTCAAACACTTTCTTGGCCAACTAGGTCGCCGGATCTCTCCCCAGTCGACAGCGTTTGGAGAATCATGAACAGGGCCCTCCAACCACCTCGGGATTTTTTACTATCTAACGCTCCAGGCGGACAGAATTTGGCGTTATATCCCTCAGGAAACATTCAACAACTCTATTAATCAAGCAGAATAACTACATGAATAGGAACCAGGGGCGGATCATCGCGTTATTTACTTGCTCAGTTTGTGTTTCTGTTGCACAAATCATCCATCTTTTTCTGAAACTGCACTCATTTGTTTTGTCTGTACATTTACATCCAAACTAAACTACCGATTTCCATCCCATTCGGATTTTTTTTTTTGAGGTAATACTACGAAGCGGCATGGAAGGGAGCCCATGCCCGGCGAGCAAGGCGTAACGCACCGACCCCCAACCACCCCTCTCCTGCTCTCAGGCAAAGGGAAAAGTACATTGTAATCAGGTAATGTGCAATTACAATTCACCATTCGTCTTCCAAAATATTAAAAATATTCCATTCGTCCAGGTACAGCCTTCCCCCTCCCCTCCTCCTTTCAGTGTATCGTATGTGCACCCTTGGTTGTAAGGTTTCTGGTAAAATTCAATTCATCTATAAATGAAGTCGCATACAAGACGCTACTGCGGCCAGTTCTAGAATATTGTTCCATCGTACGAACTCCTTATCAAGTACGCGTGGCAACAGACATGCTAAGAACTCAGAGATGCGCTGCTGAGATCGTAACGAATCGCTGTAGCCCTTATGAAACTATTTGGGGTACGTAAGTGCGAGTTCTAGGAAGAAAGACAACGTAGTCCACCAGAAACCCTGTTGGATGAACTTACAGAACCTGTATTCGTAAAAGACTGTGCGATCATTACGCAGCCATCCTTGTATGTCTCGTGTCGAGATATTGAGAATTAGATAAGAGAGCACAGAGCACGCAGACACGCATACAAAGCCAATTTTGACTTGCACAAATCACGAACAGAATACGAAAGAAAACTGATATTTTTGGTACGATGTACTGTGCAGTGGCTTCAAGAGCATTTATGCAGATGTAGATATTTCGCAGCCTGCCGCAGATTCACAGCCCTACAACTGCTTTTTTTTACTTCATGTTTCGCCATAACCCTATTCATCAGTCAACTCGAGCAACAGAATAATTTTGTTTATTCGACTTAAGAGGTGGTCGTGTCCTTGACGCTTGAAAAGTGAAAACTGTGTCAGACACAAACAGACTCTGGAATGCAGCGTTTCGAGGGACACGCTGTCACCGTGTCAGCCATCCAGCCACGGCCCATGTGCACCTACACAGCTCGGTTTCCTTGTCTCTCTCTGTCCTACTTCCCAAAGCCCACAGAAGTTTGTAACTTGCCACTATTTACGACTTACAATCGCACATATTTTAAACACATTTTTAATGATTTACTTTACCTCCAGCTTGAAGATGTTGCCGGTACCATTGGTATCAAATGGTGTACTTACCTGATTTAGCTACGGTCTTGTACATCACCTCGAAAACACTTCTTCTCTGACCTGGAACATTCGAGGAACTAGCAAATTTGAGGAATTCAGTTCTCAATAATGTGTTGAAAGCCGAAGTTCAAATTGAACACATCTTCCGTTTACACTGTCTGGTCACATTAATGTGACCACCTGTGAAAACCCGAATAATCACCTTGTGCAGGGGGGGCTGCTACAAGACGCACAGTAAGAGAGCCAGTAACATTCTTGAAGGTACCAACAAGTATGAGGACCCATGCCAACTTCGCTAACATGACCAAGTGTGGTAGGTTCCTCGGATGAGGATCCATGGCGCTCGATCAAGATGATCCCACGGATTCACGTTCGGTTTTAAATTCGGGGAGTTTGGTGGTAAGGGCAGTACAGTAAACTCATCGTGGCGCTCTTCCAAAAAAGGACGTACACTGCTGGCTGTGTGACACATTGCATTGTCGTGCTCGTGGATGTCATCGTGCCGAGGGAAAACGAGCAGCGTGTGGAGGTGGACATGGTCCCCAACGAGAAATGCATACTTGTCTTGATCCATTGTGTCTTCCAGAATCACGAGAGCATCCAGAAAATGGCACAAAAACGCGCCACGGACCACAGCGGTACCTCCTCCGGCCCTGCCCTTCTGACGACTGCTGCAGGGTGTTTGGTTTCAGACGTTTCACGCCCGATGGAACATAAAACGTTATTCGTCTGAAAAGCCACCTGTCACCGTTCAGTGAACGTCTAGTTGCAGCATGAGCGTCCAGTTGCGATACAAGCGTGCAAATTTCAGCCTTTGTCGCCGATGAACAGTAGCTAGCATGGGTGAATGAAGCAGGTGCCTGATGCAGGGGCCCATACGCAGCAACGCTCGCTGAACCGTCGTTGAGCACATAGTATTGGTAACCGCTTGGTCCCTCTGGGGGGGTCAGTTGCTCGACAGTTGCACGTCTGTTCGCCCGTACGCATCGCTGCAGCTGCCACTCACCCCTGTCATTTATGACCAGTGATGCAACACAGATGCTTTGCTCCCAGTTGTGGATAGCGCCATTTTGCCATGCATGGTACACTGTAAACACGGCATCACGTGAACAGTATACAAACTTAGCCATTTCGGAAAGCTTCCACCCATCGCCCGAAAGCCAATGATCATGCCTTTTTGGACGTCAGATAAATCGCCCCGTTTCTGCATTACGACAAGGACTGCGCTACTTTCCACGTCCTCCCGACACGCTTTGTTTACCCTCCACGGCTAGTGATGCCACGTGCCGTCTGTGAGTAGTTATTTCATGTTGACGTTGAACATAGGCTCTGGTCCTTTAATGTGAGCGAACCGCATATTACATTTTTCTCCTTCCTGTCAATGGTTTACAGAGAGCTGGTTACAAAATCACTCACTTGTAGCTCATATTTCATACTTTCAGTTTTTACTGTTGTCTCTCATGACCTACGCCAGACAGTGGGTCGCCATACGCTATTTCTATGAACTATATCTGCATGTACATTTAAACTCCGCAAGCCACCCAACGGTGTGTGGCGGAGGGCACTTTGCGTGACACTGTCATTACCTCCCTTTCCTGTTCTAGTCGCTTATGGTTCGCGGGAAGAACGACTGCCGGAAAGCCTCCGTGCGCGCTCGAATCTCTCTAATTTTACATTCGTGATCTCCTCGGGAGGTATAAGTAGGGGGAAGCGATATATTCGATACCTCATCCAGAAACGCACCCTCTCGAAACCTGAACAGCAAGCTACACCGCGATGCAGAGCGCCTCTCTTGCAGAGTGTGCCACTTGAGTTTGCTAAACATCTTCGTAACGCTATCACGCTTACCAAATAACCCTGTGACGAAACGCGCCGCTCTTCTTTGGATCTTCTCTATCTCCTCTGTCAATTCCACCTGTAACGGATTCCACTCTGATGAGCAATACTCAAGTATAGGTTGACCGCGTGTTTTGTAGGCCACATCCTTTCTTGATGCTTTACATTTTCTAAGGACTCTCCCAATGAATCTCAAGCTGGCACCCGACTTACCAACAATTAATTTTATATGATCATTCCACTTCAAACCGTTCCGCACGCATACTCCCAGATATTTGACAGAAGTAACTGCTACCAGTGTTTGTTCCACTATCATATAATCATACAATAAAGGATCCTTCTTTCTTTGTATTCGCAATACATTACATTCGTCTATGTTAAGGGTCAGTTGCCACTCCCTGCACCAAGTGCCTATCCGGTGCAAGTGCCTATCCGCATCAGATCTTCCTGCATTTCGCTGCAATTTTCTAATGCTGCAATTTCTCTGTATACTGCAGCATCATCCGCGAAAATCCGCATGGAACTTCCGACACTATCTACTAGGTCATTTATATATATTATGAAAAGCAATGGTCCCATAACACTCCCCTCTACTTCAAAACTGCGTAATACAGTTTGCGCCTCGCAAATGTTCGTGCCAAGCAAATGTCTAGTGACTGACTAGATTTTATGACCTACGGAATTTCTCGATTCAAAGTACTTAACTTCTTACACAATTTCTTTAGTAAATTGTGACTACAAAATTTACTTCAAAATGTTCTTACATAATTTTTTGTGATATTGATTTTTACTTCAATTTTCTCCATGGGCGAATATGTCCTTACAATTTAAGAAGTTTATGATTAATAGACATAGCACTGTAGATTACACGGTGACAAAACGCTGTTGGATTAACAGAACCACACCCGTTTAACGCCTTACATGATGCTTCACGCATCGACAACCTTTAGTATGCCATTCGGTACCCCTGATTATATTCGTTACTGGTCTAGTCTGGCGACATACCATCTGACTTTCGGAAAGGATCATCCACACATTTCCGAAGACGGCAAGAGCTGACAAGTGCGAGAAGTATCGCACAATCAGCTTAACAGCTCATGCACCGAAGCTGCTTACAAGAATAATATACAGAAGAATGGAAAAGAAAATTGAGAATGCGCTAGGTGACGACCAGTTTGGCTTTAGGAAAAGTAAAGGCACGAGAGAGGCAATTCTGACGTTACGGCTAATAATGGAAGCAAGGCTAAAGAAAAATCAAGACACGTTCATAGGATTTGTCGATCTGGAAAAAGCGTTCGACAATATAAAATGGTGCAAGCTGTTCGAGATTCTGAAAAAAGTAGGGGTAAGCTATAGTGTGAGACGGGTCATATACAATATGTGCAACAACCAAGACGGAATAATAAGAGTGGACGATCAAGAACGAAGTGCTCGTATTAAGAAGGGTGTATGACAAGACTGTAGCCTTTCGCCCCTACTCTTCAATCTGTACATCGAGGAAGCAATGATGGAAATAAAACAAAGGTTCAGGAGTGGAATTAAAGTACAAGGTGAAAGGATATCAATGATACGATTCGCTGATGACATTGCTATCCTGAGTGAAAGTGAAGAAGAATTAAATGATCTGCTGAACGGAATGAACAGTCTAATGAGTACACAGTATGGTTTGAGAGTAAATCTGAGAAAGATGAAGGTAATGAGAAGTAGTAGAAATGAGAACAGCGAGAAACTTAACATCAGGATTGATGGTCACGAAGTCAATGAAGTTAAGGAATTCTGCTACCTAGGCAGTAAAATAACCTATGACGGACGGAGCAAGGAGGACATCAAAAGCAGACTAGCTATGCAAAAAAGGCATTTCTGGCCAAGAGAAGTCTACTAATATCAAATACCGGCCTTAATTTGAGGTAGAAATTTCTGAGGATGTACGTCTGGAGTACAGCATTGTATGGTAGTGAAACATGGACTGTGAGAAAACCGGAACAGAAGAGAACCGAAGCATTTGAGATGTGGTGCTATAGACGAATGTTGAAAATTAGGTGGACTGATAAGGTAAGGAATGAGGAGGTGCTACGCAGAATCGGAGAGGAAATGAATATGTGGAAAACACTGATAAGGAGAAGGGACAGGGCAAAAATTGTAGAGGAAGACAGAGATTGGAATACGTCAAGCAAATAATTGAGGACGTAGGTTGCAAGTGCTACTCTGAGATGAAGAGGTTAGCACAGTGGTGGAATTCGTGGCGGGCCGCATCAAACCAGTCAGTAGACTGATGATCAAAACAAATAGAGCTATTATTGTGTTTGATTTTTGTGGTACTTACACACAAACCCTTTGTTAGTATAAAAGTTGTAGATATCTAAAAAAAAAAAAAACTGGTCTAGCACGTCTAGGAGAAAAGTTATCGCTCAGAAATGGTTTACTCTCATTCTGGGAGTTATTTTCATACTGAATGTTTCCCTCTGCAGTGGAGAACATAATGCTGTGAAGGTAGAACGAGGATATGATCAGTCGGTATAAACATTATCCATTAAAGACAAACTTTCCCAATCGAGCACCGCCCCAACAAACAATTTTAAAGTGTTGGGCTGTTTTATAAGAGTGCGCCCTCCATTACAGAATGATCTGGGCTGAAAAATAGAATTTTGGTTTGATTTGTTTTCTGCGTAATCTATAGGCGGTTGACTGCTCAGGACCTTCACGAAATAAACCGTCAATGTAAGCACTTCTTGATTTATGGTTTATTACCGCGTTCTGTCTATAATTTACTCGAATTATTACTATTGCTGGCGAGCGGTTTCTTGAAATTGTTTGACTCCATCTCTTATTGCTGTAGCTTCCTCCCGCAGATTCCATACAAGCATTTATATTAAACACGTACAATATTGAGATTCATTCACATGAACAGGTGGAGTCTGAAACTGAAACTAATTTAAGATTATCTCTGCAAAATACATTACTATTGTAATGACTACGTAAATATATCAGCGGAAAAGATACTAAGACGAGTCTCAGAACTCTTCCTACTGAAGTTATGTGCAGATAAATCTTTTTGTAAAGTTTTTATAAGCACGTTCAGAACGAAAATTCCATAGTCCATCAAGATACATTGTACGTAGCTTTTTCTGTGATACCTCTTTCATTCTAACATGAAACGTATTGGCAGTTGTGAATATGGACAACCATCAGGCGTATAATCGAATGATAGCAATGTGGGTTACCTGTGATTACTTTTATGCGTTGAGTTTACTTTAAATGCTCCTTACGCGTTCTTCTAAATATTTATGGAAGTAACTGTTTTGCAATCATGTAACCATACAATAAAGGGTTTTTCTATGTTTTCGCATTATGTTACATTTTTTACAGTTGGGAACCAATGCCGCTCCCTGCACCAAGCGCCGATCTCTGCACGTCTTCCTGTATTTCGCTACAATTTTCTAGCGTTGCGAATACTCTGTATATACCACATGGTCCGCGGAAAGCTTCTTGGAACTTCCAACGTTATTTCCTGGGTCTTGTGTAATTTGATGGTCCTATAACACTACATTGGGGTAAGGTCGAAGTTACTTCTATCTATGAAGATCTCTCTCCGTTGAGAATGACATGTTGTTTTCTATTTGCTAGAAACTCTTCAGTCCAATCACACAATTGGTCTGATATTCTGTACGCTCATATTTTGTTCATCAGCCTGCAGCGCAGAGCTGTGTCGAACACCTTCCGGATGTCAAGCTAAACAGAATCTGGACGCCTGTATCTACTGCTTTGTGCGTCTCGGGGACGAACAGAGACAGCTGGGTTTGACACGATAGTTGTTTACCGAACCCATGTTGATTCCTATAAAGGATATTTTCTATCTCGAGAATAAACGAGCGTAAAACATGTCCCAAAGTTCTACAACTGACCGACGTCACAGGTAAAGGCCTAAAGTTTTGTGTGTCTGTTGGACTACCGTTCTGAAAATCAGAATGACCTATGCTGATCTCCAATCATTAGAAACACTTCGCTCCTACAGAGATCCTCGGTTCACTGCTGCTGGAAGAGGGACAAGTTCTTTCGCATACTCTGTGTAGAATCGAACTGGTAACCCGTCAAGTCCAGCGGCATCCGTCTATTGAGCAATTTCAGTTGCTTTTGTAACCCATGGTCACTTATTTCGCCATCAGCCATTTCGTCGTGTGTGCAACGATTTAAAGGCGGTACTACAGTGAGATGTTTTTCGGTGAAGCAGTTCTGGTAAATGACCTTCAATATTTCGGCCGCTTCTGTGTCATTATGATCACAAAGTGTCTAGACAGATAGCTTGGATCCGTGTACTGGTTTAACGTAAGAGCAGAACTTTTTGCCATGCCGGTAGACAGAATTTTACTTTCGAAACCGTTGAATGTTTCACGTCTGGCTTTCCTTAAACTAATCTCGGTCTTTTTGTTTATCTGTGCTAGTTTGACTGCGTTTAAATTTTCAGTGAAACTCTCTTTGCTCTCGCATCCGATTTCTAACACTGCTCTCGAACCATGCGGGGTCTCTTCCACTCTTCACAATTTTCCGCGTCACATACCTTTCTGAAATGTATCATACAATGTTCTGAACTTTTTTCATTGATACTCAACATTGTTAGCGCCGGAGACGGAATTTTCATGCTGACGGCTCAGGTAGTCTAAGCAGAAAGATCTTCCCACCTTTCTTTTATGTTCCTACTTACAACCGTATTCAGTGATGCTGTAACGGCTTCATGATCACCGATAATCTATTTCACGTTAACTGAGCCGAAAAACTCGAGCATGTTTATCACCAGCAGATCATATATGTTAGCGTCACGAGTCCGTTCTCTGATTAATTGCTCGAAATAATTTTCGGATAAGGCATTTAGAACAATTTTACATGATTCTCTGATGTTGGACTGAGTCACTGCCGTAACCTGTCGCATTCTCCACGCTTTCTGGACCTACAAACAGGGAGACAAACTCGACTACTCGATTCCCTACATTAGATAACATGGCTCAACTTTGGGGAGTTGCCTGTTAGCTAACGTGGGGGAACTGGAATACCAAACGGTTATACTTAAAGGACAGATACTCTCGAAAGTCCATTGTGGCCTCTAATTATCGTGTGACAGCGAAACTTGGTAGACATGATAATGCGTTAATGTGCAACCGATTTAGGATAGAAAACAAACGAGTTCCAACTGTGGCCCTCAGGTGCAACTCTGGCGCTGTACACTGTTTGTATGACGGTATTACATCCACCCTGTCGTTTGATAGCCCATAACGTGACTGAACAATACGGCTCTTTTATGTGAATGGCAGCAATTACAGTGCTGCATTGAGAGAATATCGCTGACTGCAAGGTCTGAGGAGAGCCCTGATGTCATTAAATGGTTTAAAGAAGGTAATAATGAAATTAGAAAACACGGGCAAACTCGGTGTGGCTCCTAAAAGTCGCTGACATTCTATCCCGGTGGAAGTCGTTGACGGTGTTGCTTTTGCTGTAACTACTATGCAGTACGTTCCCCGAGTAGTTCAAACGTTCGTGCAGTATCACGACAATTGTCCATACCATGGTTAACCATTAAAGAAAGGTTTGCGGTTTATTTTACACTCTTACCTGTACAAGATCCAGACGGTGCAGCAAGTAAAACCTCATGATGCGCAGCAAGGTTTTGAATTTGAACTTCGGTTTCTGGCACGGACTGAAGTTGATGACGTATGGCCAGACAACATTCTG
The DNA here is from genome assembly GCF_023897955.1 of Schistocerca gregaria. Classification (NCBI taxonomy): domain Eukaryota; kingdom Metazoa; phylum Arthropoda; class Insecta; order Orthoptera; family Acrididae; genus Schistocerca; species Schistocerca gregaria. The sequence goes on from NC_064921.1 coordinate 436,272,839, forward strand.
TAGAGCGATGAGGCAGAATCTGCACTACAGGATACAGAGAATACACAGAATTGCTGAATTTGGACTACCGTTAAATTGCATGTTGTGCATGACGAGCCATTGCACTCGCCATATATGCCCGTGTGATTTGGATTCACAAGCACCTTTATACTTGGTCTGTTGTTCTTTTAAGAGAACACACAGAGCTTACATGTAAGGTGGATCGTGACGTCTGCACTTTATCGAGACTTCCTTATACAATACGTGATTCCTGCTTTGGATGAGAGCAACTATGTGGAAAGATGGGGACAACACCTAATGTCGCTCGCCCAGTGAAGATCTGCTGAATGAAACCTTCCACGAACGTTTATCTCCAGAGCTTTTCCAGATGTATAACCTGCAAGATCCCCTGATCTGAATCCATATGTCTTTTGGCTCTGGGGATGTCTAAAGGAATGAGTTTACCAGGAACACATCTACATAATCTGATGGCCAGTATACAGGAACACGTTGCTCAGATTCCACCGGATCTGCTGTGATTAACTGTTGATCAGGTCCTTTTACGGATATAGTATCTCGTCGACGTCACCAGCGCTCACACTGAACAAATCGTTTAATAATAAAATCAACATTACGCCTTTCTCATTTATTTGACTTTTTCTGCCCCTGTCCAGTTCCTAATTTTTTACATATGGAAACATTTGTGTACGTCTTTATTGCATTCACAGCGCCAGTTTTGCATGTGTTGGCAGAAACTGAAACTTTTTTTTCTGTTTCAGTGTAATTCGGTTCCGCATTAACGCCTTAGAAGTATCGCTGAGCCACGAAAATTACAGCCTACACTGGACCTCTGTGAATAGCTACACTTTAATTACACTCCTGGAAATGGAAAAAAGAACACATTGACACCGGTGTGTCAGACGCACCATACTTGCTCCCGACACTGCGAGAGGGCTGCACAAGCAATGATCACACGCACGGCACAGCGGACACACCAGGAACCGCGGTGTTGGCCGTCGAATGGCGCTAGCTGCGCAGCATTTGTGCACCGCCGCCGTCAGTGTCAGCCAGTTTGCCGTGGCATACGGAGCTCCATCGCAGTCTTTAACACTGCTAGCATGCCGCGACAGCGTGGACTTGAACCGTATGTGCAGCTGACGGACTTTGAGCGAGGGCGTATAGTGGGCATGCGGGAGGCCGGGTGGACGTACCGCCGAATTGCTCAACACGTGGGGAATGAGGTCTCCAAGGTACATCGATGTTGTCGCCAGTGGTCGGCGGAAGGTGCACGTGCCCGTCGACCTGGGACCGGACCGCAGCGACGCACGGATGCACGCCAAGACCGTAGGATCCTACGCAGTGCCGTAGGGGACCGCACCGCCACTTCCCAGCAAATTAGGGACACTGTTGCTCCTCGTGTATCGGCGAGGACCATTCGCAACCGTCTCCATGAAGCTGGGCTACGGTCCCGCACACCGTTAGGCCGTCTTCCGCTCACGCCCCAACATCGTGCAGCCCGCCTCCAGTGGTGTCGCGACAGGCGTGAATGGAGGGACGAATGGAGACGTGTCGTCTTCAGCGATGAGAGTCGCTTCTGCCTTGGTGCCAATGATGGTCGTATGCGTGTTTGGCGCCGTGCAGGTGAGCGCCACAATCAGGACTGCATACGACCGAGGCACACAGGGCCAACACCCGGCATCATGGTGTGGGGAGCGATCTCCTACACTGGCCGTACACCTCTGGTGATCGTCGAGGGGACACTGAATAGTGCACGGTACATCCAAACCGTCACCTAACCCATCGTTCTACCATTCCTAGACCGGCAAGGGAACTGGCTGTTCCAATAGGACAATTCACGTCCGCATGTATCCTGTGCCACCCAACGTGCTCTAGAAGGCGTAAGTCAACTACCCTGGCCAGCAAGATCTCCGGATCTGTCCCCCATTGAGCATGTTTGGGACTGGATGAAGCGTCGTCTCACGCGGTCTGCACGTCCAGCACGAACGCTGGTCCAACTGAGGCGCCAGGTGGAAATGGCATGGCAAGCCGTTCCACAGGACTACATCCAGCATCTCTACGATCGTCTCCATGGGAGAATAGCAGCCTGCATTGCTGCGAAAGGTGGATATACACTGTACTAGTGCCGACATTGTGCATGCTCTGTTACCTGTGTCTATGTGCCTGTGGTTCTGTCAGTGTGATCATGTGATTTATCTGACCCCAGGAATGTGTCAATAAAGTTTCCCCTTCCTGGGACAATGAATTCACGGTGTTCTTATTTCAATTTCCAGGAGTGTATAACGACCCTGTGCGGATGTAGGGTCCTCATACATGGAGCCCCAGTCGGGGGTGCCTTCACTGGCTACGGGAGGGCATTGTCCGGTAAACGGACATATATCCATATCTACAGTCTCGATCACCTTGCATAATATCCGATTAATTGGTTTTGTCTGATTATATGCTTCTAATTTTTAAGAGGCACAGTTATTGACAAGAGTGGAGCTCATAACGTCTTTGTTACAACTTCAAACAGATACACAGTACAGTTGTTTGTTAGAATCTGTCGTAAGGGATCGGTGCCACATGTTTCGTAACACTGGACAGATATTATTTAAGAAATAAACACGATATGAGTTGAGAGAGGTTTTAATGGAGACTCCCCAACTGTACTCACGACTATGTTCTCACAGTACTGGAGAAATAAATTTCATCATCGTCATATGAACACAGCAAATTTTCTACTTTCCAGATGTTCATTTGAGGTTTCTTCCGAATAAACAGTCGATAAAATCCATGCTGTCTATGATAGAACAACGCCACGTCAAGATAGACGACACTGTCAAGTTGGCAGACATCTCGTGTAAACGCGTAAATGATATCGCAGTGAAGTAATAAAAATATGAAGAACCTGAGTGAGAGTTGAGTACCGTGTTTTTTGACCTCAGGTAAAAAATGGCTCACCAGAGAACGCTCCAAAAGCATTTTGGAGCATATCTGAACGATTTGTTCCTTAGATATGTGGTAGCGGACGAAACGTGGTTTCACTGTTACGATCTAAAGACAAAATAGCCGTCGATACATTCGGGTGGTGTAAACGGTTTGTCGGTAGCAAACGTGAGGGTCACCACTACTCGTTGGAACTCACGGGGTGTATCAATGGTTTAAGAAGAGTACTTGGCACAAAGTAAAATTGTGTTCTTACTGCAGGACAATACACCTGATAAATCGTCGTGTGTTAACGAGAAAACTGCATGTGTTGGACTTTGAAGTACTTTTCCACTTAGATCATTCCCGTGACTTAGTTTCATGCCAACTTTTCTGTTTCCTAACCTCAGGAATGGCTCCAAATGAATAGTTATGTCCAGCCCAGTGGTTATTTCTGACACAAACGAATTTTATGCTGAATTTAAAAGATACTTGCTTTTTGTGAAAATTAAAATGCTGCAGTCAGTCTAAACCCAATGTATTTTGAGAATGTTCAAGTTGTTGAGAAATATTTTAAACGTTATTTTCTATGTTGCTTATCTCATTTACCACTACTGTTCATAATTAACTTCGCAAGTGAACCGACATATTGAGACACTTTTAATGCTTATAAACCTCAGCTCAAGCTTATATCTTAACTGGAAAGAACGGAATACAAAATTCCGTGTATCCACAGAGGATATGTGATTAAATCTTGATGTTAGAAGTTTTAAAATGTTTCTGTACTTCCCTGGCATGTCCAACGCGTTTTCTACGTTGTTTCAAGCAGCAAAAGAACGTTGAAATTGTTGCTTCACTAAAATTATTTAGTAAAGAGGAAAACTAGTGGAGAGTGTTACTCTTAACATACTACAAATCCTGGATAAAATAACTTCACCTTTGTTTTGAATATCTTCTTTAATAAACGTTTTATTGAGTGTTAACCATACGAATGGAATCTTAATTGAACAAAAAAAGAGAATTTAAGTCTGCGGTTTGTAATTGAAACTGCATTTTCTCATAAGTGTATTTTTCCACACGACAGACATTTAAATGTACAGTCCAAATTACTGTATTTCTATAACTGTAAAACAGCATAAAGATTCTACGTTGTCTCACGAAAATTTTTGTCTTTGCAGTTTTGGGTGCCACGTCAAAATTCTCAAAACGTTTTTCTACAGGTTGGTCTCCACTTTGTTAGCATGACGTAGGAGATGTAGGGTTTCCCAATTGGAAATTGTGTTTTCGATATTATCGTGTCATTTTCTAACCAAATCACAGCTTGTATTTCACTCGTAAATACAAACTAAATTTGCTTATTTCGAAGAAAGCTGAAATCTAAGCAGATTTAAATGTTTCGTTTGTCCTCGTTTGTGATCAACATATAAGTCATATTTTCATTAGCTGTAATTCTCGGAAGTTACACTGGAGCTGTCTAGCTTCCAGTAGGGAAACCCTAAGATGAATAAAGCAAATGCAGAAAGCTTGAGGTTACTTCGCCCCATTGTAATTTGTAGGTCATTCCTAGCATGTTTCCTCTTTAATTAGTAAAAAGATATTTGCTTGTGCTATCAGCTGTATCGCTTGTGGCAGCTTTTTTCCGTTTCTTAAAATTGTTGTTCAGCCTGTAATAATTCACTTTCTTCTCAGATTTTGTTCCAATATTGTTCGTAGTAAATTAATAAGTCAGCTCCATGTTCCATTAGTCTTGTTATGCATGTTCTTCAGGTTATGCTGGAATTCATTACATTTATTCCCTGACAAAGACTAGAGCACTTGCTATTTGCTCGTAACAGTTCCTGTACTACTTCTATGAACGTATTTTATCGGTTGCATTGAACTTTTAAGTTCTTAAATTTCATACAAATATTTCTTCACCTATATTTATTTGTAGATCTTTAGGAGAAATTTACTAACGATGTTGTAAAATTGATACAAATAGATGATAACTGTCTTTGCAGTGGCGTATACTCTACCTTAGATGGTTCATACTGCTTAAATCAAGGAAAGATAACAGTGTAGTTCTTACGTTGTATTCGTTTAGCGTAGTCAGTTCAGTAATACGGAATGCCGTAAACTTGTTTGCAAACTTCGAGGCCTGTAATATGTAAGAGTATACATTTGGGTTTACTTAGAAAAGGATGCTTTCATTGTCATTTCTGGTGATCTATGTCGCATTTACTGTCTCACAACCATATAAATATTGCACTGTCGGATATAACTCAGCTGGTTGTCGTAACACCTTAGCCATTTTCACAGTCTTTATAACCCTGATTTTTTTTTTGTCGTCGTAGTACTTTTATGCGATAAATACGGCAGTAAAATTCGGGATGTCATGTACTTTCAACTATTTCCCGCCTCGAGTTTCTGTGACAATTTTTTGACTTTGCAGCTAAATTGTGTTATGAAACAGAAACATTTCTGTGACGTACCTCTTCGCAGTTTTCCAGTGTTCGTGGCGCTTCACAATTCAGCGCAAAAGCAGGGGTGCTAATGAAGTGCTGCAAGGCAGCTGTGTCCGGCGGGTTGCTATATTATAAAATTATAGGCGTGGTAACTGGTATCCTCTAAGGTATGCTGCGTATGGCTTACAGCAATAACTGGTATATTTTTATTACATGGGCAATAGGCTGTGATCTACGGCATGATTATGTGCCTAACGTTCCATATTTATAGCCGCTGATGATGTTTCCAGTATTAGGAGACGAAACTTAAGCACAGAACATGCCATAGACCAAAGATAATGTTCATGTAATAAAAACCAACAACTATACAAATGAAAATTCCTGACATATTAAAACTGTGTGCGGAACCAGGCTTCGGACGTAGAACCTTTGTCTTTCCCGGGCAAGTACTCTACCAACTTAGCTTTCCGAGCTGGACTCACGACCTGTCCTCGCAGCTTTACTTTCGCCGGTACCTTACCTCCTATCTTCGAAACTTCACGGAAATTCCCCTGAATAGCTTACAGGGCTAGCACTCCTGGAAAAAAACGATATAGCGGAGACATGGATTAGTCACAGCCTGGGAGATTGTTTTCTGAATGAAATTTCACTCTCCAGCGGATGGTCCTTTGCTTCCCCAGACTATGGCTGAGCCATGTATCCTCAATCCTTTCTTCTAGGATTGTTGGTCCAGAATGTTAGGCAGGAGAACTTCTGTGAAGTTTAGAAATAAAGCTGTGAGTATGGGTCTTGAAACGTGGACCGATAGCTCTGCTGGTAGACGAAGGTCCCAGGTTCGAGTTCGGGTTCGGCACACAATATTAATTTGCACACTCCGCAGCATAATGAAAAGTTCAGTCGGAGAAGGATGCAAATGCCAACCGCGAAAGCCTTCATGACTAACACTGTGTTTCTAATACGTATTCCATATGCATCAACAACAATACAATACCGATGTACTCAAACCTGGAAATCGATCATAAAAGAAGTTGGACTGATTCGTTAAGTGACGAAAGTAGTCAACAGTATATCGATTTTCATAATAGTCGGGCTCAAACTATACCGCGTTTTAATATGGTCCACTTTTGATTGTGTTTGCCTATACTTTGATTCCGCTGCTGATGCAACATTATATCACTGCAGAATTGCCATTACAAAGCACTTATGGTTTGCTCTGGCGCCATGATACCCATGCGACCTAATGTAATTGTGGTACAGGTAAGTGAATCCCAACTAAAGTATTACACTGTGAACTTATTAACAAAATGAGCACTTTTTACGGAAGGTAAAGTCGTAGCGAATATTCAAGAACTAACTTCCATGAGTTTCATCGCAAAATATGGGCTGAACAGTGTCTACTGCAACTCGGAGCGGTGCTTGCACCTCCAAGTCCTCAAGCCACCAGAAGCAGATCAGCCTGCAGCCTATACTTCTTTGATGCCGTCCACCAGTACACCATCTTTCAGCTATTAATCTCGTTAGACATTATTTTTAAGGACAGGGACAGCAGCAGTAGGTTAGATATCGTACGATCTGAATGGAGAAGCGGCATTTCCATACATATTGATATTTAGAGTGGCGAAGAGGGTTTGTGGAAGCACTCTCTGGGATCCTATTAAAAAAAGAAAAAAAACCAGCTATCCTTCAGGGTCTTCAGAATGCTTACAAACAAGTGGAGGAGCCAAAAAATATATTACTGGATAGAGACCAGCGTTTGCTCTCCTGAGGCGTCTATCGTTACCGCGCAACTGTTAACGTAAGGTCACTCTCTTGGATAAAGACACATAGCGGCGTTAAGGAAACCGAAATTGTAGATGGCTTGACTAAGGAAGCCACCTTGAGTTGTAGAAAGAACTTATCGTGGAAACCTACCTACAAAGATTAACAGCTTAACAAGGGAATTGTAAAGCAAGGAATATCGGCTGTCCTCTAGAAGCGGCGGAGAGAATAAAGAAAACTATATCCTTAACTACAAATGTGTCAGCGGTATGGCAAGTGTCGATGTACAAGGAGCTTCAGGGCCACTGCCACACGCCTTGGCTTCAGCAATATTTGCACCACATCAAGTCTTACACCGACCTCTCTATCTCTCTTTAGTGTGTGTGTGTGTGTGTGTGTGTGTGTGTGTGTGTGTGTGTGTGTGTGTGTGTGTTTGTGTGTGTGTGTGTGTGTGTGTGTGTGTGTGTGTCATTACGAAGAGAACACGAAGCGCATATCTTCCTCCGTTGCATCACTTGCCGTGAATTCACAAATGCCTGTCGCGAGACTTGCTGAAACAAATCTGTTCCTTGATGACCTGAATAATTTCGTTACTATCGGAGAAGAGCGCAGGGTGTTGATATTCTTGCACATGGGTTGAAGTAACGTGGACCTCGACTATCGATATAAAGCTGCTAGTGAAGCATACAAAATTTTGTGTTAAATTATTAAAATATTGTAAGATTTTTATTTGACTGTATTATAAGCCATTAATCTAACTGTACTTCCTCTAGTAAATATTCTCAGATACAACAAATACTTGTTCGTCCTTGTCCTATACCAATTAGTGTTGATTCTTTACGAATTGAGGCACTGAGAACCATAAGGGCCCAAAACACGTAAACAAAGTTTTGAGAGAAATAGATGTTTTGTGAAAGTCGTGAAAATCATTTTTATAGAGAATCGACAAGTTTTATAGGTCCTAACTGTTTTTCAACCAAGTCTCAAGATCTTGTAATTCCAATAAAAAATAATTTACCCATTTTTTGTTATGAAATATTAGTTAATAATTAATATTATATTTATTATCAATGTTAATTCATGAAATTTTCATGTACGGGCTAGTGACAGTAGTGTCATTTGGAAATTATGAAGTTTATAATAAATGCGAAATTTTAATCAGAACATAAAGATCAATTACTAATTGCAACATCCACACAATTTTCATAATTTCATTATACACATTTGTGGCCTAAGGATCAGACAAAACTATAGATACACATCTAATTGTGAAGTGTTACTATTACGTGTAAGATATAGACAACAAATTATGTTGCCAACAAAAGACAAAAACTGAACAGCGCAAGGCAAAAAAAATTATGCTTCGTGCTTTACGCTCATGTGGAAATAAATATCCGAGAAATTGGTGAGACATCTTTTCGTGAATGTTCATATATACAGTGTGAGGTTACAGATATTGAACAGGCTGGTCCACCACACGATCACGTCAGGAGCATGCATGTATGCTACAGTCTCAAAATCAACGACAGTGTGCTTTAGGCCCTTATGGTTCCCAGCGCCTCAATTAATTCTCAATTCACGTGGAGAGAGATTCTCCAGGAACGAATCTCTCCCCTCTTCCTCTCCACGCGACAACGTGTGGGGACTTCACCTCATACTGAATACTCGAAGTCAGAGATAATATGCGTCTCTGATGTCATATGTTTCTTCTTACAGCTGATTTCTTTCTCCACAAATGGGGGCGGGGATGGGGAGGGATCCGGCTGACAGCTGCATATTGCTGCTCCTCAACCTAATAATATTAAAAAATAGTCAATTAAAGGCACAATAAATAAAGTGTCTCGATTAAATACAACAAAAGAATTTTCATTTCGGTGGTATTACCATAAGAAAGTAGAGATGGCTGATGGTTGGTGCTCTGGTGCAGAAGAAATTACTGATTCTATCGCGAAGGTCATCTTTGAATAAATGTCGTAAGGGTAAGAAACGAGAATGGTTAAAGATGTATTGCTATGATCTGGGAACGAAGGGGTCGAATGGTACTGATTCACAGAGGGACAGGTGTGGAATAGGACTGGAACGAGAGAGGGTGGGAAAAGTTATTAGAGACTTGATCTAAAAAGGGTAGGTGGGGGGTAAGGCTTTGGTTGTTAGGATGAGTAAAGATGAGCACAGAGTTCCGTGTATGAAAGAGGGAGTCTGTTACTCCTTGCGGTGGAATATAGAAGAGGTTCATGTGGAAAGAGGAGGGAATATGTTGTTATAGACATAAAAAGATCACGAGATTATTGAGGACTGGGGAGACAATGGGGTTTACTCCTCAAGATTATTGGGTGATTTGTGAAGATATGACGAATGGGTGTAGGAGAGTGAGTGTGAGAAACGGGAAGATGCATACAGAAGGCGAGATGTAGAGCGTGCCATTGTAGGAATTGTATAAAATTGTAAAATTTTTGGGCTGCAGAGATCTATGCTACGTTGGCGAAAGTAAGGATGTTTCATATAAGGATTTTTCCAGTATAGAGGATGGAGTAAGACTGTAATCCACATACACGGTTGTTACTTGTTTTAGCAGTATTACTCTAATGTGTGCTTGTTGTTGATTAATGAGTAGACTGGGACATCAAGACTGTTTGAAGTCGAGCGTTAATCTGTCAGTGAGATGGATAAGATGGTTATAAATGGTGAGGTGGAAATCATTGAGACAGAAAATAAGTGTAGGGCATTGCATGAATATTTCCTGGATTTTGACGGAGTTGATTTTTGGGTACTGGAGATTAAAGTGAAGTTATTGAGACGGACCTGGGGTATTGTTGGGAAGCCATGAGAGATGGGTGTAGAGTAAAGAAGGTAGTGTCGTCAGCTTACTGGAGCAGATAGACAGGAATAGGTGGTGGCGTGCATCATCTATGTAGAGGAGAGAGGTGATTGGGAACAGGACCGATCGCTGGGTCACTTGTGCGAATCGATGGAGGGTATTCCGAATTTCTATCAGCATTTTGTTGTAGGGGAGACCGGAGCAAGTCGATAAACGGAGGGTCTAAGTCCGCACTGCTAGGTAGCGTCAACACACGGATACTACTAACTCTTCACTCGATGAGGCACTAAAACCTCGCACAGTGAAACCGCTGCTGTCAGCTGTGTGTGCCAAGGGAAATTGTTGTGTACAGTGGTTGACGTCGTATGATTTTCTAGCCATTCAACACATGCTCTTGTGGAATAACTAGTTAGACATTTGGTTATTTTTTATTAAAGATGGCTAAACAGACAATATGCATTTCACAGACAAAATTTATCCATGTTTTATTCTTATTAATCGTACTCCATATATCAAACTCTTTCAACATAGCCGACTGCGCCGCTTATTCCAGAGCAGCTACAGTCGATAATACAGTTAATGGGCTCAGTTTATGCTGTTAATAGATTCAAAGAACGTGGCATCAAATCTTTTGATCCCTTTGTGTGTAGTGGGCTTCATTTTGCCGCGGCAAAAAACCACAGATTGTGTTCTTGTTACGAGTAATGCTGAAACTTAGAATGCTTCTCCTCCGACCGCTGCTCGTAAAGGTCAGCCCATAGAAGGACCCAATTATCCTACTGATGGACATCAGGCAGAGCGTAATGAAGAACTAGTACCCTCAAAAATGCTGGTCCTACTAACCCAAAACCTTTGCGAGGTATTTTCCGTTTTGGATCGTTGGCTTAAGAAAGGCCATGTGCGAAAACAGGGAAAAGTCACAGTACGCAAATTGCAAGTGTTTTAAGAATCTCACCTTTAAAACAGATGTTGGTTGATAAGAAACACGAAAGATGGAACAGGAACATTTGAAATGTCAAGTAAAATTTTCGAACAAAATACAGCACAGCGTCCAGCATATAATAACATTTACGTTGACCTTGCAACAGAAGATAGAATGTTGTCAGTGCGATGAATGGTGGGCTGAAAAAAGCTCATAATTTGAAGGAGAAAATTTGTGTCTCAGTTTTGTTGATGATAAACATTGATCTAGAGCTATAATGATTTCGAACGCAATAATCGTTCCCTTAAATCCTGTTCAGTAAGAGATACATCTTTCCTCATCTTCTTCTTTTTCCTGGTCTTATTCCGTATTTTCACAGGGTCGGCATGTTATTCTGGATTTGGCTGTGTTGATGGTAAAGGGTGCACGGATGTCTTTCTCGTCACCACCCCTTATTCCTACCCCCTCCCCCTCCCCAAGGCGAAATTTGTGTACCCGACCTGTCTGTGTTTAGTGTTAATGCATGTGATAGTGTGAGGATGTGTTCGAAAAAATAGCTGGTCATCTAAAGGAGGCTGACGTAGGTATCAGACCAGTATTCACCTTGTCGCATTTGGGAAACCGCCTAAAGGCCACATCCGGGGTGATCGGTACAGCGCTCCTCTTCGTTAATCCGCCGAGCGAATACGATCCGCGATTGACGCAATTTCCCGAATACCGATCGTTCCGTTCTAACACGAACTTCTATGCGGACAGGTTCAAAGAAAAAAACAAGGAGTAATGTTTACTTAACTAATGCACTGTCTTATACATTACAAGAACAAAAATGAGTTCAGCTTTCATCAGTATTGTCATCTTGCCCCGTTATCAAAGTCTTATACATTCTATTAGCTTTTAAAATTGGCAACAAGGAAAAAGAAAATCTATTCAACTAAGTACAATGTAAAAAGGGGTTAGTTGTTTTTAACGTGAGCAAAGAAAACCAAACTGTCTTCGTAAATGAATTTATAAAAAGCAATGGTTAACTACTAACATCGTCAACTTGCCTCGATCTCTCGTATATATAATACGAGGAACTTTCAATAATTAAACAGACACGTTTATGTAGAAAACTATGTGTATTTTTTTCAAAATGATACCTTTACTACTTCTCAACAAAATCCTCATGAGTATTACACTTGTCGTAATGATGAACTAGATTTTCTTTATACCTAAGGCAAAGATGTCTGTCTTGTTGTTTGCGCAAGTTTCTGACAAATTCTTTGACTTCCTCGTTATTGCTGAACTTTATTTGGACTGTAGTTCAAAACGGTGATCCCAAGTTACATCATAAGTTAAAATCTTGTTTGGAAAAGGGTCACCTTCTATTTCATAGCCTTCTTTAAAGTCTGTACATACTTTGAGTCATTTTGCTTGTGTTACTGCGTTAACTCTTTTGGGGTCCACCTTGCCCTTGTTTTGCTGTACTTGAACTTGTTGTTGATGACATTATAAACTGTGGCAACACTTACTGCAGCTGCTTTCTGTACATGTTCAATTGTGATACGTCGGTCTTGACGAATAATGTCGACATTGTGGATTTCGAGCAAATAAATTGACAGTTCAACCAGTCGGCCAGGACGTTGTTCGTGAGACACTGAGATTCGCCTGTTTTTGGACCGTTATACTCATGAGGAGGTATTGAATAGAATTGGGGAAAAGAGAAATTTGTGCCACAACTTGACTAGAAGAAGGGATCGGTTGGTAGGACATATTTTGAGGCATCAAGGGATCACCAGTTTAGTATTGGAGGGCAGCATGGAGGCTAAAAACGTAGAGGGAGACCAAGAGATGAATACACTAAACAGATTGAGAAGGACGTAGGTTGCAGTAAGTACTAAGAGATGAGGCAGCTTGCACAGGATAGAGTAGCATGGAATGCTGCATCAAACCAGTCTCTGGACTGAAGACCACGACAACAACACCCATTCATAAAAATTTCCTTGCTTCATACAACTTTCCCCATACTGTAAACTGTTCCAGGGTATATTTTAGGCCGTTTTTCACCTTCAGAAATAAGAAAGCGTCACTGAACATTGTCCAGATAACGTGGAAACTTTAAGCGGACACGCCATCGTTAAATGCTATGTCGAAGTTATAAAAAAGCAGTTTTTATCCGTCAGCTGTCCTCAGCTGATTGCAGTGATGCCAATCTAAAGCCATGGAAGTACAAGATCCTTCTTACAAACTGTTTCATTTCTGCATCAGGTTGTCTCTTTAATTATTTAATGTGCCTCGTACGTACACTGAGGTGACAAAAGTCTTGGGGTAGTGATATGCACATACAGAGATGGCGGTAGAACACAAGGTATAACGTGTAGTTCATTGGTTGTGCTGTCATTTTTACTGAGTTGATTCATGTGATGTGATTATGGCTGTACCATGGGAATTAACAGACTCTGAACACGAAAAAAATGGTAGTTGGAGCTAGACTTATGGGACATTCAATTTTCGAAATTGTTAGGGATTTCAATATTCCGGGAACCGCAGTGTTAAGAATGTGTCGAGGATACCAAACTTCAGGCGTTACATCTCACCAAGGGCAGCGCAGTGGTCGACGGCTTTCACATAACGACCGATGGCAGTGGTGTTTGAGTAGACTTGTCAGAGCTAACAGACAAGCAACACTGCATGAAGTAGCAGCGGAAATCAGAGCTGGACGTAGAACGAACGTATCCGTAAGGACAATGCGGCGAATTTTGGCGTTAAAGGGCTATGGTAGCAAACGACCGACGTGAGTGCCTACGGTAACAGCACGACACAGTATGCATCGCCTCTCCTGGCTTCTCGACCATATCGGTTGGATCCGGGAACACTGCAAAACCGTCGCCTGGTCAGATAAGTCCTGATTTCAGTTGGTAAGAGCTGACGGTAGGGTTCGACAGTGGCGTAAAACCATGAAGCCATGTACCCAAGTTGTCAACAATGCATTGTGCAAGCTGGTGGCGTCTCCATAATGGTGTGGTCTGGGTTTACGTGGAACAGACAGAGTCTTCTGGTTCAATTGAACCTATCACTGACTGGAAATGTTTATGTTCAGCTATTTGGAGACAATTTGGAGTCATTCATGGACTACATGTTCCGAAACAATGATGGAATTTTTATGGATCACATAGCGCCATGTCGCTGGGCCACAATTATCCGCGACAGGTTTGAAGAACATTCTGGACAGTTCGAGCGAATGATCTGGCCGTCCAGATCGCCCGACATGAAACCCATCGAAAATTTATGGGATGTAATCGAGAGGTCAGTTCGTGCAGGAAATCCTGCATCTTCAACACTTCTGCTATTATGGACGGCTATAGAGACAGGATGGCTCAAATTTCTGCAGCAGACTTGCAACGATTTATTGAGTCCATAGAACGTCGAGTTGTTGCACTACGCAAGGCAAGAGTAGATCCGACTAGATATTGGGAGGATTTGCATGACGTTTGTCACCTTAGATAACAAAATGGTAGATATCGAAATAGATGACAGAGGGATAGAAAAACAATTAAAATCGTCCAAAAGAGAAAAGGCCACTGGACCTGGTGTGATACCTGTTCGACTTTACACAGAGTACGCGATGGAACTTGCCCCCGTTCTTGCAGCGGTGTACCGCTCTAAAAGAGCGTAGCGTTCCAAAAGATTGGAAAAGCGCACATGTCATCCCCGTTTTCAAGAAGGGACGTCGAACAGATGTGCAGAACTATAGACCTACATCTCTAACGTCGATCAGTTGTAAAATTTTGGAACGCATACTATGTTCGAGTATAATGACTTTTCTGGAGACAAGAAATCTACTCTGTAGGAGTGAGCATGGGTTTCGAAAAAGACGATCATGTGAAACCCAGCTCGCGCTATTTGTCCACGAGACTCAGAGGGCCATAGACACGGGTTCACAGGTAGATGCCGTGTTTCTTGACTTCCGCAAGGCATTCGATACAGTTCCCCACAGTCTTTTAATGAACAAAGTAAGAGCATGTGGACTATCAGACCAATTGTGTGATTGGATTGAAGAGTTCCTAGATAACAGAACGCAGCATGTCATTCTCAATGGAGAGAAGTCTTCCGAAGTAAGAGTGATTTCAGGTGTGCCGCAGGGGAGTGTCGTAGGACCGTTGCTATTCACCAATATACATAAATGACCTTGTGGATGACATTGGAAGTTCACTGAGGCATTTTGCGGATGATTCTGTGGTATATCGAGAGGTTGTAACAATGGAAAATTTTACTGAAATGCAGGAGGATCTGCAGCGAATTGACGCATGGTGCACGGAATGGCAATTGAATCTCATTGTAGACAAGTGTAATGTGCTGCGAATACATAGAAAGATCATTTATCATTTAGCTACAATACAGCAGGTCAGCAACTGGAAGCAGTTAATTCCATAAATTATCTGGAGGTAGGCATTAGGAGTGATTTAAAAAGGAGTGACCATATAAAATTAATTGTCGGTAAAGCAGATGAACCGCGCGGCTGCTACCGTCGCAGGTTCGAATCTTGCCTCGGGTATGGATGTGTGTGATGTCCTTAGGTTAGTTAGGTTTAAGTAGTTCTAAGTTCTATGGGACTGATGATCTCAGATGTTAAGTCCCATAGTGCTCAGAGCCATTTGAACCATTTAAAGCAGATGCCAGACTGAGATTCATTGGAAGAATCCTAAGGAAATTCAATCCGAAAACAAAGGAAGTAGGTTACAGTACACTTGTTCCCCCACTGCTTGAATACTGCTCAGCAGTGTGGGATCCGTACCAGGTAGGGTTGATAGAAGAGGTAGAGTAGATCCAAAGGAGAGCAGCACGCTTCGTTACAGGATCATTTAGTAATCGCGAAAGCGTTACGGAGATGACAGATAAACAACAGTGGAAGACGCTGCAGGAGGCGCTCAGTAGCTCGGTACGGGCTTTTGTTGAAATTTCGAGAACATACCTTCACCGAGGAGTCAAGCAGTATATTGCTCCCTCCTAGGTATATCTCGCGAAGAGACCATGAGGATAAAATCAGAGAGATTAGAACCCACACGGAGGCATACCGACAATGTTTCTTTCCACGAAAAATACGAGACTGGAATGGAAGGGAGAACCGAGAGAGGTACTCAAAGTACCCTCCACCACACACCGTCAGGTGGCTTGCGGACTATGGATGTAGATGTACATGGTGATCAAAAAGTCAGTATATCTTTGAAAACTTAATAAACCACGGAATAATGTAGATACAGAGGTAAAAATTGACACACATGGTTGAAATGACATGGGGTTTTATTAGAAGCATAAAAAAACAAAGTTCACAAAATGTCGAACAGATGGCGCGTGAAAGATCTCTTGAGCGCGTCGTTTGGTGATGGCCGTGTGCTCAGCTGCCACCTTCGTCATGCTTGGCCTCCCAGGTCCCGAGACCTCAGTCCGTGCGATTATTGGCTTTGGGGTTACCTGAAGTCGCAAGTGTATCGTGATCGACCGACATCTCTAGGAATGCTGAAAGACAACATCCGACGCCGATGCCTCACCATAACTCCGGACATGCTTTACAGTGCTTTTCACAACATTATTCCTCGACTACAGCTATTGCTGAGGAATGATGGTGGACATATTGAGAATTCCTGTAAAGAACATCATCTTTGCTTTGTCTTACTTTGTTGTTATGCTAATTATTGCTATTCTGATAAGATGAAGCGCCGTCTGACGGACACTTTTTGAACTTTTTTTTTTTTTTGCTCTAATTAAACCCCATGTCATTCCAAACATGTGTGTCAATTTCTACCTCTCTATCTACATTATTCCGCGATTTATTCAGTTTTTAAATTTATACTGACTTTTTGATCAACGTGCAGATGTAGGTGCGTGCAGCCCAGTTCAGTAATATGTACCGTTGTTAGTGGTGCCTTGTTTGCAAACGCCTCTTTAGTAGGGAGATAAAAGTGTGTTGCTGGAGAGAGTGTGTTGTGCGCAGGCGGCGGCTGATGGTGCTGGACGGGCGGCTGTTGGCGCTGGGAGCGGACGCCGACCAGCAGAGGGCGCTCATCTCGCAGTGGGACAGTCGGCTGTACCGTGGGCCGGCCAGGGCCTCGCAGCGCAGGGGCTCAGGTGGGTCCGCAGTCCACGCTACGCTGCTCGGCAGAGCATTCGTACCACAGTCTAACATAACAGTCGCGACGCTCACTGCTGTAAACGTTGTTGCCGTTTGACAGATGGAGCGACACTAGCGCTCCGAGCGGCAGGTAAGGTGAACGTCAGACGCGTCGTAAGCATAATGTTTGTTTGCATCCATTTCCTACGTAACTTCAGAATTATTCGAGCTATTTTCTTGCCTGCAGGAGTTTGTGTAGTATCAGAAGGCATATACGTTTCTAAAAATGATTCTAAAATATGCGCAAGTATGGACAAAAACTGTGAATAGAGTGGCAAGCTACAACACATTCGTGAAGAAACACTTGTGACTTGGGACAGAATTGCAGCTTACCATTTTGATATCAAACGAATATAAACAAACAGATTCACATGTAAGAAGCACAGACATGTACCTCTACATGCAAAAGCGATCGACAGCTCTTTTATCGTTCTGTAGGCCTACTGTGTTTGTCTTTGTCGCCTGTTGCCACAAGTACGACCTTCATTTTTATATTATTCTAAGTGGGACAAGCAACTGCCAAATAGAGGGAGACATATGCTGAAAACATTATAATGAGCTGATTACATTACATTTCACTAAAAACCAAATACTTGAATAATTTTCAAATAATCTGTTTGTAGGAACTTTCCCTGTTCCGTAATAGTTTCTCTTCTGCACATTCTAACACTTGAGATATTCATATTTTCCCACCTCCACGTTGCAAATCTTTTGACTATTGAGTGAAATGCCCAGTCGATGTGCTGTTATTTTCACGTCAATTCTACCAACAGTGAGAGTTGTTTAGTTCTCGGGGTGTTGTAAAATTCCTGGATTCGCCTCGTCGCTGTGCAGCCTATGGAAAGGATTGCGGAAGACTCCCAAATAAATTCCAAAGTACAGTGCAGTTTTAACACCAATATATTTTCAGGATTCTGGTGTCCGAGCCTGGTGAACTGTACCGGTTACATCACATGTACCCAAAGTTGACATCAATCGACACACTGTTCACAACAATCAACAAACGAGTGAGCCTACAATACATTTGCTCGAACCCTAGCCAAAAAAACGAGTGCCGCAAGGCGCCTGCGTGACCTCTATTTATATTTTTGTTAAGAATTACCTACAATGAAAATTACAATTTTATGTAAAATCACATTTAAAAGTTAAACCAAATATGAGATACAAATTGCTAAAAATTTACAATCTCTGTGCTGAACAGGGTGAACCTATTTTCAACTTAGTTACGAGTTAATATAACATTTTCTGACTAATTATGTTACAGGTAACATTTACATTTCTAAATTTGTTTATAACAAATCAAATAGTGCCTGAATTTTAGTGCTAACATATATCGGAGATTCAATTAACATGCTTTATTTATATGTTCTATTTAATTGCTGTAGTAATTTTATAATGATAGGTTTACTGGTACATCCTGACCAAGAGCTACATTTCTTTCGATTAGTTACAGTATTAATTTCACATTTATATTGTGTTTTTCACGTAAGAACAATGTTAATCAGCAAAGCATCGTTTTCGAATTATATGTATAATGAAGTAGTGGTTACTTTTGTATGTAATTTGGAAACGGGTCACTTTACAAGCAGGCAATTAAGACTGGTGTTTTGTCTTTAATGCTCTCCGAGGGGTTCTGATCGGTAGCAATGAGATACAGTAATATTTCACACTTCACACGTCGGTTTGCAGTAGGGTTTTGGAGCATATACTGTATTCAAACATTATGAATCACCTCGAAGGGAACGATCTATTGACACGTAACCAGCATGGCTTCAGAAAACATCGCTCTTGTGCAACGCAGCTAGCTCTTTATTCGCACGAAGTAATGGCCGCTATCGACAGGGGATCTCAAGTTGATTCCGTATTTCTAGATTTCCGGAAAGCTTTTGACACCGTTCCTCACAAGCGACTTCTAATCAAGCTGCGGAGCTATGGGGTATCGTCTCAGTTGTGCGACTGGATTCGTGATTTCCTGTCAGGAAGGTCGCAGTTCGTAGTAATAGACGGCAAATCATCGAGTAAAACTGAAGTGATATCAGGTGTTCCCCAGGGAAGCGTCCTGGGACCTCTACTGTTCCTGATCTATATAAATGACCTGGGTGACAATCTGAGCAGTTCTCTTAGGTTGTTCGCAGATGATGCTGTAATTTACCGTCTAGTAAGGTCATCCGAAGACCAGTATCAGCTGCAAAGCGATTTAGAAAAGATTGCTGTATGGTGTGTCAGGTGGCAGTTGACGCTAAATAACGAAAAGTGTGAGATGATCCACATGAGTTCCAAAAGAAATCCGTTGGAATTCGATTACTCGATAAATAGTACAATTCTCAAGGCTGTCAATTCAACTAAGTACCTGGGTGTTAAAATTACGAACAACTTCAGTTGGAAGGACCACATAGATAATATTGTCGGGAAGGCGAGCCAAAGGTTGCGTTTCATTGGCAGGACACTTAGAAGATGCAACAAGTCCACTAAAGAGACAGCTTACAGTACACTCGTTCGTCCTCTGTTAGAATATTGCTGCGCGGTGTGGGATCCTTATCAGGTGGGATTGACGGAGGACATCGAGAGGGTGCAAAGAAGGGCAGCTCGTTTTGTATTATCGCGTTATAGGGGAGAGAATGTGGCAGATATGATACACGAGTTGGGATGGAAGTCATTACAGCATAGACGTTTTTCGTCGCGGCGAGAGCTTTTTACGAAATTTCAGTCACCAACTTTCTCTTCCGAATGCGAAAATATTTTGTTGAGCCCAACCTACATAGGTAGGAATGATCATCAAAATAAAATAAGAGAAATCAGAGCTCGAACAGAAAGGTTTAGGTGTTCGTTTTTCCCGCTCGCTGTTCGGCAGTGGAATAGTAGAGAGATAGTATGATTGTGGTTCGATGAACCCTCTGCCAAGCACTTAAATGTGAATTGCAGAGTAGTCATGTAGATGTAAGACACGAACAGTTGCACTTAATTTAACCACTTCATTGTCAAAGCAGGTCTGTGTTGATGTTTCACATACATGGAGAGTGAAACTGGCTGCTTCTGTGTCATAGGACTGTTTTACAGCTTTAGATTGACTGTCGAATCTTTGGGCAGTTTCTTCTTCATCGTCAGTTGAGGGGGCTTATTTGGAGTGTCAAACAGTGTGGGTACTGCATTGCAAACAAGTTTGTTATTGTCTGCGTTCATGAACTGGTTTTGTTCGAGATGTAGCGAACAAAACCTAATATTATTGTACAGGTAAACTGTGTCTTTCTTGATAAGGTGTTCTCGTCTGCTATTAACTAGCCGTTTTCTGCTACTAAAACGAAGTAGAAAACTATTCATTGTTCAAAAACGTGTAATCAGAATAATTGCTGGAGCCCACCCACGGTCATCCTGCAGACATCTATTTAAGGATCTAGGGATCCTCACAGTAACCTCACAGTATATATATTCACTTATGAAATTTGTTGTTAATAATCCAACCCAGTTTAAAAGAAATAGCAGTGTGCATAGTTATAACACCAGGAGAAAGGATTATCTTCACTATGCAAGGTTAAGTCTGACTTTGTCACAGAAAGGTTAAATTATGCTGCCACAAAAGTCTTTGGTGACCTACCAAACAGCATAAAAAGCCTGACAGATAGCCAACTAACATTTAAAGATTAATTAAAAGAATTTCTAGATGACAACTCCTTCTACTCATTGGCTGAATTTTTAGATATAAATTAAATGTTAGGGGGGGGGGGAGGGGAACATTGGTGTCATGTAATATTTTGTGTAATGTAATATCTTGTACAGACATCTTTTATTAACCTGACACGTTCCACATCATTACGAAGTGTCGTATTCGTGATCTATGGAACAAGTATTAATCTAATCTAATCTAAACATTCATCATTTATACACATATAGTTTGCAAGTGAATCCTGACGATACAGTTTAGTAACATGATGGTATATACCTCCCAGGATCCTTAGGAAACCTAAAAAGAGACAGCTGTGGTGTCTTCTTCCTGTTGTTGCTGCAATTTGTTGCACTACAAACGCTTCCGATGGTAAAAACCATTCGCGCCGAACTCACAGTTCAACCTACCGGCCACTTGGGGCGCTGCTGTCGCTGTAGGCAACAAAATAGACGCGAAGTGTCACGACTGTTATGTTAGACTGTGGTTCGTACCATCACTTCCAGACATTTCTTTGACCGCCACACTTTCGAAATGCACGCGGGAATTTTTCCTCGCCGTCTCTGATTCCCATTATTTTACTGCGATGGTGAAGGTATGCTCTCCCGCAGCGGACACGAGCGCGAGCGGAAGCGGCGGCTGGTCGGACGGGGAAGGCGAGGGCGGCGGCGCGGGCGGCGTGCTGCAGCAGGCGTGGGCGGAGCTGGCCGAGCTGCAGCGCCAGCAGGAGCACTACCGAGAGCTGCGCGCCGAGACGCAGCGGCAGCTCGACCAAGTCCGCCAGCACGGGGAGCAGCTCGAGAACGTCAGTAGCCCTGCCCGCCGCGCGAAGCTGAGCGCTGCACAGTCCTAGGCAGCCTGTACAGGGAGACAGTAGCCATAGGTGAAGGTGCTCGTGATCGGTTGATTACCTTTGGCGCCATTTTTCTGCCAAACGTCTCTCGCGCTTCCTATGTTCGCCGTGATTTTGAGCTGAATTGCAGTTCAGAGGACTTTTGGGGACGATTAAAAGGTATCTGAATCTTTGAGAGACTTGTTATGCGTTGTGCATGTTTGTTCGATTTAGTTGTATATCGTTTTTAGTACGTAATTAGCGTTTGCGATCTTAAATACGAGTTGAAATAATGAAGAGTTTTGTGCTGAAGTCGGTAGGCCTACAGGTTTAAAGTAAACACGTTAGTAATTGTACAGTATTGTTTTGACATCTACAATTCGTTGTGCAGGCGTTCGTAAACGATGCCAGGTTGTGTTGCATTTGGTTGTTCCAATAGGGGCGAAGGTGGATTTCGCATGTTAGCATTTCCACACAATGAAGAAAGACGAAAGTAGTGGGTAGTTTTAGTCAACAGGGCTGACATAAATCAAACAGTAGCCTTGTGGAAACCAACCAAGTACTCTTATCTATGCGAAGTAAGTCGTTTCGGCTTTTTAGTACATATTAAACAACTTGCAATATACATAGTTAAATTTGAAAACAGACCTGTAAAATGGCTCTGTGAAAATTATTATAACACATTATTCTTATAAACAAATGCATTTAACGAATGATTTCGCCATATTGTCTTGTGCATTTGATTCGGTGAGTGTACTCCACTATTCCACTACTGGCCATTCAAAAGTCCCGCACGCAGTTTGGCAGAAAAATGGCCGCCGTATCGTCCGATTGGCCACTCTCTCCCTATACGGGCTCTCTACACAGCCAAACTGCGTGCGGGACTTTTGAATGGCCAGTAGTGGAGTACACACTCACCGAATCAAAAGCACAAGACAATATGGCGAAATTATTCGTTAAATGCCTTTCTTTACAGCTACAATATACTCATAGTAGCCTACTACGTACAGCACAGGAAAATTTGATACAATGGCTGTAAAAATTATTCGTTACTTGCATTTATCTCCTTTAAAGTTCGTTTACTAGACATATTGCAATGAAAGTAACGTAAATAAAAAAAATATAGTGTATAGCATTTGTTTTGTATCGGAAGTGCATACCGCTAAAGATCTGATGTACCTATATCGCGTCAGATGAATGAAAGTCGTAAGCAGTTGTTTACTCGTGACATGCAAAAAGTTTGGAGACGTGACAAGAAGTATTTACTTCTCACACACACATATATATACCTCTCGTAGGTAACAAACGAAAAGGATTACAAAAATCAGGTAGTGTTACATGTAGGCTACTGTAATAAATACCAAATATAACAAGAAAACTACCGTATCCCTTCTACCCCACAGTAAGTAGGCCTATTAAAAACTGTCTTCAAGAATACCTACAATTACTTACTACGAATAATGTTTCAGCAACCACGACAACTGCGGAAAACGTGCCTACAACTTTCCTGCGTCAACAGTCATGCAATAATACTGAAACCAAAATAATGCCTAGTGTTCTGATTCGCAACGGCATAAAGTTTGGCGCTATAAAGTCGAATGAGCTTGCCACAACAATTACAGGAACTTTCCGTTTCCAGAAGGGCCTGTCAGATATTGCCTTCACAAAAGCCTGTGATGCTACCAGTATGCACGAACTGCTAAAGAAATAAGAGCTTAAAAATGCAGTAAAATGTAATAGGCCTACCTGTTTTGCGTGACTTTCTTCATTGCGTGGAAATGCTAACATGCGAAATCCACCTTCGCCCCTATTGGAACAATCAAATGCAGCACAACCTGGCATCGTTTACCAACGTCTGCAGAACGAATTACAGAGGTCAAAACAATACTGTACAATTACTAATGTGTTTACTTCAAACATATAGGCCTACCGACGTCATCACAGAACGCTTCATTATTTCAACTCGTATTTAAGATCGCAAACGCTAATTACGTACCAAAAACGATACACAACTAAATCGAACATGCAAGCACAACGCATAACAAGTCTCTCAAAAATTCAAATACCTTTTAATCGTTTCTAAAAGTCCTTTGAACTTCAATTCAACTCAAAAACACGGCGAACATAGGAAGCGCGAGAGACGTTTGACAGAAAAATGGCGCCAAAGCTAATCAACCAACCACGGGCAACTTCACCTATGGCCACTCTCTCTGTATACAGGTTCTCTACACTGACCTAGGGAGGCTTCATAGGGAGAGAGTGGCCAATCGGTCCGTGGCCGCCATGTTTTTACCAGGCTGCGCGCGGGACGTGCAATTAGATAGCAACGCGAGCAGAAAGCTAGCCACTTCAGGAGTAAATTAAGGCATACGCTTGATGCATGAGACCAAAGCAGATCCTCTAGCTTAATAGTCGGTACATTATTCAAACAAATGCCATTCGTCTATCTTTATAAAGGCGTAATAAATTTGTGAGCAAATGGAAGTATCGTGAAGTAGTGTGTATGTCTGCCGAATTTCAACAGCTGTATTTTATGATGCTATATAAACATTGACAACTGATCAATAAGAAAAAAGTTTCATGTAATGTATCTCTCATAGTACATGATGCTATTTCAGATTTTTCCTTGCGGATATTCATCGATAAAATTGGTAAACTCTTGTCTTTTTCCGTCCTAACACAGTGCCCTTTAAGTGTGTGTCGATCTTAAAACATTTTCTTATGCTGGCAAAACACGTTATCCTACACACACTTTTAGGAACTCTGCACCGCAAAAAATCTGAAAAATACCAATACTTAGGTGCTCTACTGAAAGAGCAGAAAGTAATTTAAAATAGGTTGCGAGGTGCCGGGGCTAGCAGTGTATTTAACACTAAATTCTTCTAGAATCTTCATATGTAAATGATGCTCTAAGCCCCCCCCCCACCCCCACCCCCTATTCTAACTCCGACTTTTGATGTTGCACATGGATTGAAAAGAAACGCGAAGTGACTGTAATCGACCCTGCAAGTGGAGTAGAAAAGAGTTTAGCACCTGCAATAATTTAATTTGATAATTAAGTTAAATAAAGGAAAGTTTCATTAACGTAGCAAGAAATGATAGGGTTGCTCTACCGATTAACAGAATGAAAATTCTGTCCAAAATAACAATATGATTTATTATGACTAAACTCAAAATAATAAAGAACACATGAAACATTTACAGTAGATCAAATTGGCTCAAATTGGATACCTAAACAAATGCTGTGAAGGTGAAGTTGTCCCTAAACTAGATTGTGACATTTATGACGAAGCGGTATGTGGAGCCAATTCCTTGCAACTCAAATCTTAAGAGAAACACACAGCCAACCCAACATTAATTGCTGCTACAGGAGTGAGAACTCAGACAATGAACACCCAAGACAGAACAAAGTTAGAAAAGACGAACAGGCGCGCTCTGCTGAGCTCTGATTATCACCTAGCAAAATTGCCTGCTTTGCCGGTGCTGCGGACGTACATTACCAAGCTGTCTTCTTAACTGCAAGGACGCGATCTGGCGTACCGGGGTCGATGGCTGGTTGCTTCAACGTCCCGTTGTGGTGATGATCATGTCGCGAGTATAGCCCGATACAAATTATCCTGGTCTGGTTGTTCCAGACTAAAGACTTCCTAGCAATAAAACTGCGCCTCTGACGGAGACGAAGAAGTCTCGCCACACAATCACTGACGGTACAGTGATTGATTTTAACAAGAGCAGTCACACAGTAACTCCGATAGAGTCAATTTTAGCCAAAACTGCGCAAGACAGACAACATAGGCCGCTTGTACGCAGAACACTCAATTGCCAACTGTACTCGAAAAGTTATTTTGAAATCGAAACTTCAGAAACTTCGTCAAACAGTTACAATTAAATAAAAGTATATTAGACAGCCAGCGGAAGACAGACTGTCCAGAGCAGCGAGAGCTCAGTCTTGTGACCTACTCCGACCGAAAGGCGAGAGCCGACTCTCTCAAGAGCACCCGTACAAGCCGAACACAGAACATTCCCGCCCCCACGACGGTGGCCGTGGTTAAACGTTCCAATCAGCAACTAGAAAACCGGCGGAAAATTCCACTCTATTGCCGAAGCACTACCATTCCACCAATGGAGATTCTTGGCTCCAATTTCTGCGTCGATTTTGCTACGTCACGGAGCTATGCCCTGAGCAAGCCATTCACAGTTACGATTTTGCAGAAAACGCGGGAATTTGCCCGCCAAGACTGCCTTTGAACACAAGTCATTCCCACGCCTCGCTGGTAGCCCGCCAGAAACGGGTTTCACTACGTTTCTGCGAAGTAACGGAAATCTCTAGCCCAGCCGCCCCTTCAGGCGCATCTGGGCGTGTCGCTCCCGCTCTTATGACAATGTCGGCTTCTGGAAAACATCCACTCGACTCCCTCACACCCGTCGGCTTAACCCTTTCAAGATTAGCGGAACTCGCCTGTCACCGGACCACCCGGATGACGAGAGACGCTGCGTGGGAAGTCCGCGTGTGAAGGAATAGCAACTTTTCACTGCATGCAATTAGAGAGGAAAATCGAATTATTCAGAGTAAGATAGAAATATGAGAGGGGGCTTCTGCCACCTCTCAAGGTAACTGAATATCCACACGATAATTATAACTTACAGGAATGTGAATAGCCAAGATTACAGAGCGAACTGTTAGTCGCCAGTCGGACGTGCATAGACTTAGGATTCCGTATACATGTTAAAACACACCGTGTCACTCCAGAACCATTAAAAGTCTAGAAAATAACATTTAAAAAGCCTGGATTGAGCAGGATTCTAACTCACGACCTTCGGATTACAACGAGCATAATACGTCCATCTTCACTTTGGTTTTTGCACCCAACATTGGAGCAACCAGGCATTCCTCTTGACTGTCCTTAATGATTTTGTAATTCATTTTATTAGTGACTATCAGTAAATCACTTTAAATAAAAATTTTGTCTCTAAAATTGCTGTGAAGTTCTAAAGTGTCGTCATAGATACGACCAACAGAGTGACTGTAAGGTAATTTACGTAAACAGAATCGACAGAGAACATGCAAAAGTAATTTAATACCAACCGTATTACAACCTGTACATAATTGTACAGTGGAATTGGCATTCGAAGCGTTGAAGAGAACCAATAGTACAGAATTACACACGGTATGTATTTATACTCGTTCCAAGTCAGCGTCGGTTTGATAAAAACATGGTGTCCTCGGCTCTCAGAAAATCAGCGACGCTCTCACCATTGGCCGTTCTCTCCCTCTATAAAGCCTCTCTACACAGTCCGAGGGAGACGCTACATCTAGCCGCTGCTCCCTGCAGAGTGCCAGATGTATCTTATCAAAAGTCATAATGGATGGAAGTAAAATGAACCATATGACAGCTGTAGTTGGCGGCTTCTGTCTTGTCACCACCTGTTTCGCCATATCCTGTTTTATTTATTTTGACGACTTCCACTCTTCAGGTGTTTGATTTTTTACTACAGACGTTTTATTAAGCTAATGTGATACTTCAGTACGTACGTTTTATTTGTGATTTCTACTGCCTGTTCAAACACTTTATATACACTGAACAGCCAAAGAAACTGGTACACCTGCTTAATATCGTGTAGGGTCCCAGCGAGCACGCAGAACTGCAGCAAGACGACGTGGCATGGATGTCTGAAGTAGTGCTGAAGGGAACTGGTACCATGAATCCTGCAGGGCTGTCATCAATCCGTAAGAGTATAAGGGGGTGGATATCTCTTCTGAATGGCATGTTGCAAGGCATCCCAGATATGATCAGTAATGTTCATGTCTGGGGAGTTTGGCGGCCAGCGGAAGTGTTTAAACTCAAATGAGTGTTCCTGATGCCATTCTGTAGCAAATCTGGACCTATGGGATGTCGCAGTGTCTTGCTGGAATTGCCCAAGTCCGTCGGAATGCATAATGGACATGAATTGATACAGGTAATCAGTCGGGGTGATTATGTACGTGACACATGTCAGAGTCGTATCTAGACGTACCAGGGCTCCCATGTCACTCCAGCTGCACCAGACATGTATCCAGTCATCAACAGTTTAATGTCGGTGTTAACTGGCCCAGGCTAGGCGTAAAGCTTTGTGTCTTCGGCTGCGAAAGCCCGTATCGATGGTGTTTCCTTGTATGGTTTGTACGCTGACACTTGTTGATGGCCCAGCACAGAAATTTGCAGTAATTTGTGGAAGGGTTGCGCTTCTGTCGTCTTGAACGATTCTCTTCAGTCGTCGTTAGTTCCATTCTTGCAGGATCTTTTTCCGGACGTAGCGGTATCAGAGATTTGTTTTACCGGACTCCAGATATTCACGGTAAACTCGTGAAACGGTCGTACGGAAAAGTCCCGACTTCATGGCTGCTTTGTCCCATCGCTCATGTGCCAACTATAACATCACGTTCAAACACACTTAAATCTTGCAGCAGCAACCGATGTAACAACCGCGGCGGACACTTGTTGTCTTATATAGGCGTCGCCTATCACAGCGCCGTATTCCTCCTTTTTACCTATCCCCTTATTTGAATACGCATGCCTACACCAGTTTCTTTGGCGCGTCAGTGGACGGTCTATAAAAATATTTAAATTCTTTAGGTCTCGAAATTTTTTTAAAAAATTAAAGTTTTTGAAAGATTCTTTTAATATGTTGATTATATGTATACATCGGATCCTTCCCCGCTTATGTAGTCCACCTGAGGGTCCTTTTCAAAGTGGCGAAACCGGTTGTGACAAGAAACAAATCGTAAATTTCAACTGTCTTGTGGTTGAGTTTACTTACGTTCATTAAGAAATTTATCGACTGTGGCTGTCCACATTACAAAGTTCTATCTGATCAAAAGTGTTTGTACATTTCTATGTAATGGCGGAACTGACCCGCCAGTATAAAAGTAGGCTGGCGTTACAGTGTTGGCAGTACCTAGCACCAGTTCTCACGAAGCTATCGGCTGGTAGGCCTACTCCCTGGGACAGTGAACGTCAATCTGCGGCCTGTGGGCCGGGTTTAGCCCATATCTAGCATTCGTATCGCCACCGTTCTCAGGCGCATTTTATAATAGTACGCACCTAGCAAGTAACAGCCGGATCCAGAAACGTCAACTAACGTTACGAGTTTCTTAAGGGTTTTTAGTTTTGCTGCTCAGTGACAAACAAAAGTACTTACAGAAACAGTAATATTTTAAGACGTTCTTTATATTTGAATTGATATGGATGAATTCTGCCACGAGCACAGTAAATTCAGCATGTTACCTCAGGGGCAACGGGGTAAGTGATGTTCGCCTTCCAGTACTCACTACTCACGGGTGTGCACGATTCATACTGATGAGGTGCTGTGGTGCAAATTTTGACTCGAAAGTAACAGAGGTTCGTCAATGCGCATTACAAATTCGGTAAGTATTTGTCCCAAGAAATATGAAATTAAATTAAGGCTGTTGTAATACAGCGCAATGAATTGAAGAAAAATGGGATAATAGTAAACATTTGTGATCCCGTCTCATACTGCATAATGCATTTAAATATAAGTATAATTAGTGTTATCAATCTATTAATCATCCACTCACATAGACAATGCAACAGCTTTTCGTCAGACCATTATAATGTCACAACTTTGAATCACTCAGGATGGCAGCAATGTCTAAGATTAAAACGGAGCAGTTGATACGATTGTTCCGTACAGTGACAACTTTTAACGATTACTACTTCGGAGTTGGTGGCCAACTTAGTGCGGCCTTATTAAGGCTAGTCTATTGAGGGGCTGTAACATACAACTTTAAGTAGGTTAAAAATTAATAATAACATCGGTACGAATGCAAAACGAGATGCCTCCCTAATATGTCAATATCGACTCTTGTGTGGAAAGGGTTCACGAGCACTGTTCTGGAGTATCCAAGGTGTTCAAGAGTCTCTTCCTGCGACGCCTACTCGACCATGTGGAAGCCGAAAACCTTTTACAGATGTCTGCAAAGGGAATTTCACAACCCACCAAGTACTGCACTTGGTGGAGGACGCAACGGAGTTCTTTGGAGACCTGCCGCTCGATGCCACGAGACCTCTACTCCGCGTGGCACGAGGGACGACTGTACATGTTGTTAACGCATGGAGTCTCACCTTCAAGCAAGGGAATACTGCCTAACTACTTGAATGGGCGTACCTTCCACGTATGTGTCGCTGACAATGTGTCATCACATCGCCCCATGGCAACCAGTGTACCACAAGGATCAATCCTTGGCCCCATCCTATAGACATTGTTTACGGTAGACATCCCCACAACATCACTGGTGAAGGTAGCCTTTTACGCTGATAACACAGCTTACAGCACCAAGAGCCTTAATGCATGGATACTGGAAAGCGGACTTCAGACGCCAGTAAATCACCTAGGTGGTAGGGTGACAAACAGCAGCTAGCTTTCAACCCAAATAAGATGGAAGTCGTCATTATTACGAAGAGGATGGCGCCAGCAACTCAGCCACCTGTCATGGTCAGGGGAACAACCGTAAACTGGACTACCTACTCTGGGTTACTACGTGTCTGTAAGGTGCTGTCTCCTGGCAGGACTTTTAAGAACTTCTTCTGTAAGGTGCTGAAAAGCACTGATCATTGTGGGGAAATAACTCACCCTTAAAGACAGCCTAACCAGCTCTGTCCACCGCCACTCAGGCGGGTTTTGGAAACCCAGTCCATCGTCATCAGCCGAACAAAAAACCCCTTCTCGCTTCAAGTGAGATCTGGCAGACTCAGAGCCGGTTTAAGGACCATCAACACAATTCACAAGTGTGGGAGTCAAGATGACATGACGCCAGAGCCGCCCAAGTGCAAAATTTGTATGAGTACGTTTCACAGTTAGCAGCGAAAACTGACACGGGTGAAATTGTATGTGAAAAAAGAGAAGGGGGGAGGGTGCCAGATGCACCAAATGACAAGTCGATTTTGTGGTTACAAAGACATTTTTGCTAGTATTTAAGACACAACAATATCCACCCGAATTGCGAATACTTCACTTTGCAGTAAGACTGAACCCATAGCACATCGCAACTCGAACAACACAACTGACTACTGACTACATAATGCTCAGACTATCGTGAGCCTAGAGTACTTATATACAGAAAGACATCACGGCCTTGTTAAAGACTCACCAATAAAATGAGTCCATAACTAAACGTTTGTTACTGTGCCCTACCTTCCTGTGAACAGATGTTCAGGACAGTGTACGACGCAGAAAGTATACGTCCCCGCAAATTTGTTTATTGGACTTGCTGTTCCTATTTCGATGCGTACAACTACTTCTCAAAATATTCGACACTTTTTTAACATTCTATTTAGGGAGGGCATCGTGAGAACGTAGAGTCTCGCGTATTTGTTGTATCTGAATTTCATGCTGCAAGAGTGAAACTTGTAGTTGCTGAAGAGTCTTAGGTAGTGACATTCTCTCTGCCATAGATCTTCCAAGAGAGCCGTGCAGATAGTAGACAAGCCTTGGACCTTCGTATAACAATCAAAATGGCAGTGAAAAAACTGAAAATCACTTCTAAACATCTTGCGATGCTGGGTACAGTGACTGCTGACAGCCTTTCAGAAACTCGGCCGTACTGAGGCAGCGTGCTGGATGTAGGCTCCCGCCCACAATCACACAGTTTGTTAAATTTTACTACGTTTGCCAAATAGTGGACTATGTAAAGTGATGTCTGACATACTTGTCACGTATCGAGCGTATTTGCCAGAAATTTTGATAGATGGAAAATTTGATAAGATGGCAGACGTTGTTTGTGTCGATGCTTCGCCGCAGGTGTTTGGTGAAATTAATTGCATTCCCTTTTATCCCACTGTATCAAGACTTTCCACAACTATTGGGACAACAGTCATGTACAAAAAAGAAATAGCGCTTGCAATTACCAAAATAGTGGCTGTGTCGCACCTTTCCCAACCACATATTATGCAGGAAGAGGTTAAGAAGGAAATAATATTCTTTGCATAATATGTAAGCACGAGTGCAATGAAATAATAAATAAAATCGAAGTTATCCGTTCCTTCCATGGACGATGTGGGCTATATGTTCCCACGTCGCGGTATTTTAATTAAGGTTGCCATATCTAGCTGGGACCGCATCGAGACACTCTGAGATGGGGGTGCAAAAATGAAGTGAAAAGTTTATTTAATATAATTACTTTTAATCTAGAAAAATATTAAATGGAACTTGTTGCTGCAGAAGTAGCTGGTACACCATATTTTTCGGAAGATTTAAGCTTTTTGAGCCAGTTATTTCTCTTATTTACGTATTTGTAAAAACCTCATGAAAGTCAGCTTCTAGTTAAGCTGGCACTGTAAGATTGATTCCATAGTTCCTGCCAGCAGTCGTTTTCTTTCCATCAGTCCACAGGGCCGACATTAGCGAATTTTTTTTCACATTGGCGTTGTGTGCAGGAATAAAACACAAATATTCTCATAATTTTAGCAGTTGGCATTTTCAATCAGGATTCTCGGTTTCCTTAAGAAAGTAAATCCACCTTTCTTCCACACTGTCTTTAGACTTCCATTCTTCCGAGTCACGCTTAATATCTAAAAAGCTCTTCATATTCAACTGACGCTTGAAATCTTGACATCACTTTTAGTCAGGTATATAATAGTGATTTCAATCGTCACCCATAAACAAGTTGGCATAAATAAAACTCAGGCTGCATTTACATTCTGAGCTAACAGATGACGTTACTTCAGCACTTGAGCCAAGCTTGTAACAGTATTTTACAAAAACGGGACAAACTTGGATCTTGTCGGTATGCTTGGGCAAGAAGGTCTGTAATAGTGACCGTTATTTAAAGTTTCATTGCCCATCTGCAGCAAGTTGACGTAGTAACCATGTTCTGAGTGTAACACTTCCTTAAACAAATTTTCATGAGTGTATTTCTCTCTCATTTTAAGCCATTGCCAAAGTCATTGACAGAAATGCTTTGTCTGCTATTGTGGCCATTCAAAATACTGTAAAAATACTCAGGAACACGAACAATGTTTCCTTCAACGTGAGGTTAAACTGTCAGAGTTTTGTAGTACGTGTACGAAATAGTTTGCCAAATCCGCAGCTAGATAAGGGAGAATGTGACAAGCAAGTTTTCAAGTTTATGGAAGCCTTAACACAATGATCCTGAGGTAAAGCAGCGAAGCAAGAAGTGGAAACTATGAATTTACCACCACCGAAAACGGCGGAAGACGCAACCATTATCAGGCAAGGAAATGCTGAGTGTGTTTTGGGACTGCTACACTATGGTGCAAGCAGATTATGCTCGTAAAGGATAAAACGTCACAGGAGTATACTACGAAACTACCTGGTGCATTTACCAGAGGCTGTCAGGATTAGGCATCGCAAGAAGCTGGACAAGGGAGAATTTTTGCTCCAAGACAACGTTCCAGATCTTTGTGCATAGCACACAGTCACACATGCTGTTTCTTTGGGCTATCAAATTTTGCCTCAGTCTCCTTACATGACACCCAATGACTTCTTCCTCTTTTCACATATGAAGAAACAGTTACATTGCAACATTACCAAAATGATGAAAAGGTAATTGTTGAAACTGAACTTTTCTAAAAAATCAAAATGCAGTCTTTTACATCCAACTTTTCCACCAAGTCATCCCTCATTAATAAAAATGTGTCGCATTGAATTCGTGGAGAATGGTTAACACCCAAGTTCTACATTCGCAGCTTGAGGTTTTCGAGGTGATCCCGTATAGCTTACCCACGTTGGTAGTCTGCTAACAGTATTCTTTGGATTCTGGAGGTATTTAACAAGGATTTTCTGTCAGCATGCGTTCATGTGAAACAAACTGGTCATTTACACTGAAACAAATGGGAAGTGTTACACCATGAAACACCAGTCCAATGTTTATTAGTCTTTGTACAAATGCATATCACATAACGACTGTTAAATGATGAAGATTTCATCCCATTTTGAATTGCTGTCTATATTCAATATCAGTATGAGGTGAAGCCCCTATGGGCAGAAATACACTCGTCTGCTCGATGTGACATGTAATCAGACAGCCTTGGAATGTCGTCTTGAGTGATTCCAAAAGCCATTAATAAATTTAAAAAAGCCATCAGGAGGAATTTCTTGTCACGTCTGAAACAGATGCTGAGTCAGTTCGTTGAGACTGTTGGCTAAAAGCTGCCATCAAAGTACAGGTCTTCCCAAAGCATTACAGACATGCTCTCTACGGCTGACAAATCGGAGGACCTAGAAGAACAGAATGAAGGGTGCAAACGCAAAACGTAAAATTTAAAAAAAAATCGTTCTTCAAAACTTCGAGTTGAAAAAACAATGTCTTGTGTCAATTAATAAAACCTTTGTCTATGTAGGATGTCAACTGAATGCTTGGAGCTCCATGTTTTCAACACAAAGATAAAAGCCAAATTGACAGTTGACGCAACAGTTGTGCTTTGTTTGTACTGACTGACATTGAATATAGTTTTAGAAGTTCTAAGTTTCGTTGAGAGAACTTTTTATATTTTTTTTACCTTTTAAGTTTTGACTTTTGTAGTGTGATAATGTAGGCCTGCCAATAACAACTGTCATTCTTATGTTCTTTTAACCTTAACTTTGGATTTTATGATGGCAGTAGCCGAAATGAAATTTTAAACGAGGAAATATATGAAATGTTCAAGACAGTTTTAATTGTAAAATACCCTCAATGATCTTAGCGTCATTCAGGAAATTTATTTCCTTTATTAATGAGAACAGTGAAGGATCTGTACATTCCTCAAAGCGTTTTTGAACAGCCGTGTGGTCTTGCATTATCTTGCTAGAATATGCCTGGCCATGAAGAGTATAACAACAGTGTTTATCATTCTTGCTGACGATTCAGCGTACATTGTTTGTTCATTGTAAAGAGGTTACTGCAGTAATAACAGTGTCTGCAGCAACAGAGGCGCTTATGAAAACTTTGCTGTTGCCGATGGTGTGACAGGAACTGCCAGGCTCGGGCGAGGAGCGAGAGCTTCTGGCGCTACTGTGCCGCGTGCACGAGCTGGAAGCAGACAAGATGGCGCTGCAGGGCGAGCGGCTGGTGCGCCAGTACGAACTGCAGCGCCGGGACGCCCTGCTGCAGCGCTATGACAGACAGCGACAGCTCTGCGAGGCCATCATCACGCGACAGAGGCAGCTCATGCAGGGTAAGTCTCCCCCTCTCTCTCTTACTGGGGAGGTATCAAGAATGGTTTCCCACAGGGTTTAGTCTTGGGTCCCTTATTGTTCTTAATATATATTAACGACTTGCCACTCTGTATTCATGAAGATGCATAGTTAGTTCTAATTGCTGATTATACAAGTATAGGAATCACACCCAAGAAGCAAGAATTGGATGAGGAAATTGCAAATAATGTCTTTAAGAAATGTCTGCAAATGGACTCTCACCAAATTTTGAGAAAAAACAGTTTATACAATTCTGTACAGTAAATGGCATAACACCATTGATACATACAGACTATGAACGGAAGTCTGTTGGTAAGGCAGAATACTCAAAATTTCTGGGTGAGTGCATTGAAGAGAAATTGAATTGGAAGAAACACATCGATGATCTGCTGAAATGGTTAGGTTCAGCTACTTATGCTATTAGGGTTATTGCAAATTTAGGTGAAAAACATATCAGTAAATTAGCCTACTATGCCAATTTTCATTCACTGCTTTCATATGGCATCATATTTTGGAGCAATTCGTCATTAAGAGAGAAAGTATTCATTGCACAAAAGCGTATGATCAGAATAATAGCTGGAGCCCGACCAAGATCACCTAGCAGACATTTATTTAAGGAACTCGGGATATTTGCAGTACCTTTACAATACATATATTCACTTATGAAATTTGTCATTAACAACCCAGCCTAATTAAAAAATAACAGCGAAGTGCATAGCTACAACACTAGAAGAAAGGATGATATTCACTATTCTGGATTAAATCTGACTTTGGCACAGAGTAGGGTGAATTGTGCAGACACAAAAATCTTTGGTCATTTGCCAAATAGTATTAAAAGTCTGACAGATAGCCAACCAACATTTAAAAGCAAATTAAAACAATTTCTGAATGATAACTCCTTCTACTGAATAGATGAATTCTTAGATATGAAGTAGTAACTGTAAAAATAAAAAAGAATTAAAATAAATAATAAGTAATAATTAGTAAATAAAAAATTAATTAATTATTTTGTGTAAAGAAAACTTATCGTAAAGTCACACGTTCCACATCATTATGAAATGTATTCATGATCTATGGAACAAAGATTAATATATGAATGTATCACACACACGCACACACAGACATGTGGATGAGGAAAAACTGAAATGGATTAAAGTATATGATAATAGTAGCAAAAATGTTCCACTAAACATCTGTCTGAAAATGAGCTGTTTGCAAGATAATTGTGAATTTGTGTTTATTAGCCTCCACTGACTTCAGTATGAAACATTGACTTAATTAGTACAAACGTATATGAAGTGAAACGTATCCCGGGTTGAAGCTTCTAATTTCACCTAATCCAGTCACATCTGCCGTCCCCTTTCTTCCCACTTATCAACTCACAGACCTACAACCCACAGTAAAAAATAGATATACATTTTTATGTATTTTTTCTTTGATATCATTGTGTCTTCGCACTAATTTTTGTTGGTTTTCGCCTTTCACTGTCGATATACTCCCTCAAATTTCATCTTGTTTCATCTGTTTCAACCTTTTCGTAAATTTTCCCACGTATTTGGGTGTATTTTTGCTAATATTTTCGGACGTAATTCTACGTAATTACGATTTTTTTTACGTTTTTTCACCACTGTGGATCCTTGCTCTTACCATCTGTGCCAACACAGAAAAAATTCTTTACCTCTAGCCAGAACCCAGCCCCACCTGGTGTTGCTGCATTGTTACTTTGCTCATGTAATCCCCCCAAATAGCCTTACTGTCATATTACCCATCTGTGGCTGCCACCCTCCCTTCGACAAAAACTTCCATTGCTCAGATTCCACCAATCCTTAGCCCTCACCAACGTAGTCCTGTAAAACCATGCCATCCTTGTGATACCTCATCCCTGTCACTAAATTTCTTCTGCTATGCAATCCCTAAATTCCTGGAAACCATAGCACACATTGAAACACTTGCCCTCCAGGAACTAGAGCAATATGCTCAATGCCACTTCAAAAAACTCTCCGTCTACTCCCGCCTTGAACTAACACTGCCCAACAAGCACTACCACAACCTCCAAATCTCCCACATGTCCCCTCATACCTGACAAACCTGTTTTGCAGACCTATAACATTTACCCCACCTTCCAATCCTCCCTCCTACCACCACACAGAATCCAGAAGCTCAACAGACCCAAAACATAGTCATGAACCTTTTCTCTAAAAGCCTTCACCCAACAGAAATATCAGTTCTTTCCAAAGGCCACACCTTTTGTACCACTCCCAAATTAAATCATGCAGGGCTTACTAAAGATCTATCCCTACAGTGGAAACACTTTTTTGCCACCAACCCTACCAATCAGTTCAACCAAAGACCAATGTTGCATCTTGCCTGACTCAGTTCACTCCTCCATTCAACCATGATCAATCCCCACTGCTCCCAGATAACCCACTGTTAAATTTCCAGAATTTTTTAACCTCAATCCTTGCCTTACCCTCATTCCCCAAATCCCTCAACAACCAAACGATCCTTACATCCACAGAAAGAACCACAATTCATCACCTAAATATTGATCCTACCTGCTGACAGAAGCTCCACAATTGTCGTTTTGAACTGCAGGGGTTACCTGGAAGAAGGACTCCACCAAATGTCAGATTCATCCACCCACAAACAATGCCACAGTGAAGCCATTCCAGAAATCCAGCAGGATCTCCAGTCCCTTCTGAAATCCTTAGGACCATCCCAGAACCTCTCCCCAAAGTCCATCTCTCTCCTCTCCTCTACCACCACTAGACTCCTAGCTCCTACATGGTTCTTGGATCTCCAGTCTCCCCTGAAATCCTTAGGACCATCCCAGAACCTCTCTCCAAAGTCTGTCTCTCTCCTCTCCTCTAACACCACCAGACTCCTACATTCTACATGTTTCGTGGATCTCCAGTCTCTCCTGAAATCTTTAGGACCATCCCAGAATCCCTGCTCGAGGTCCATCTCTCTCCTCACCTCTACCACCCACAGACTCTTACCTTCTACTTGCTTCCTAAAGTTCATAAATCAACCAGCCGGAACTCACCATTCTGGCTGGTTACTGTGTCCCCACTGAGAGAATCTCTGCTCTTACAGACCAACACGTTCTGCATATTACCTGCAACCTACTCTCCTATGTGTAAGACACCAACCATTTCCTCCACTAATCCTTCACAGTTCCTGTTCCTTTATCACCCGGTACCCTGCTCATCACTATCTATGCCACCTCCCTTTATACTAACATTCCTAATGCCTATGGCCTATTGCTATTGAACACTACCTTTCCCAACGCCTGACAGATTCTGAACCAATGACTTCCTTCCTAGTTGCCGTGCCCAACTACATCCTCACTCACAATAACTTCTCCATTGAAGGCATTACATACAAACAAATCCAGGTTTCAGCTATGGGCACCTGCATGGCACCATCCTGTGCCAATCTATCCATGGGCCATCTAGAGAAGTCCTTTCTCAACAACCAGAATCCTGAACGCCTCGCCTGTTCAGATTTGTTGATGACATCTTTGTAGTCTGGATTGAGGGTGAGGACACCCTATCCACATTCCTCCAGAACCTCAACACCTTCTCCCCTATTTGCTTCACCTGGTCCTTCTCAACAGAACAAGCCACATTCCTCAATGTCAACCTGACCTTAAATATGGGTGCATCAGTACCTCTGCCCAAATGAAACCTACCAACCACCAGCAATACCTCCAATTCAACAGCTGCCACCCACTCCATACCACGAAGTCCCTTCCATACAGACTAGCCATCCTTGGCTGTTGTATCTGCATTGACAGGCAGAACCTCTCAAAATATGCTGAGGGTCTCATTGAGACCTTTACCAACTGTAATTACACTCTCAACATGCAGTGAAATAAGAAATGTCCTGCCAACTAATCCTCCCCAACTCCCCCCCTCCCACAGTGGTATTCCAATGCCCACCAAACCTACACAATATCCTTGTCCATCCCTGAACAACCCATCCTCTCAAGCCCTTGCCTCATGGCTGATATCCCTGTAATAGACCTAGACACAAGACCACTACCACCTACTCCAGTCCAGTCACAAATATCACCTATCCCATCGAAGGCAGGGCTACCTGTGAAACCAGTCATGTGATCTACAAGCTAAGCTGCAAACATTGTGCTACATTCTTCATGAGCATGACAACCAACCAACTGTCTGTCTGTGCAAATGGCCACCAATGAACTGTGGCCAAGAAACAACTGGACCACCCTGTTGATGAGCACACCACCCAACATGACGATCTTCATTTCAATGGCAGCTTCACAGCCTGTGTCATCTGAATTCTACCCACCAACACCATTTTTTTTCTGAACTGTGCAGGTGGGAACTCTCCCTGCAATATATCCTATGTTTTATAACTGTTCTGACCTTAACCTTCGTTAGTCAATGTCCTTATCCATATAGCCCCTTTCCTGTTTCCATTCCAGCACTACATAGCCCTATATTACACAAATGCACCCAGTATTTTTGTTTCTCTACATTTCCACTAACCCCCCCCCCCCCCCTCTCTCTCGCTCACTCTGCATGTAACCTCCTGACTGCACCTAGTTGCCCTGCCCTCTGTCCACCTCATCCATGCACACTCCCTCCAGCAGCTCTTTATCATCCCTCCTCCTCTCCACCCCAACCTCCTCCTTACCCCCATCCAGATGCTGCTGGTAGTCTGGTACTCCGGATTCAGCCGCCAGGGACTGGCGTCATGTGTGAGCTGTGTTTGTGTGAGTTTTTTTAACCTGTTGACTGAAAGCTTATTTTGTGACAGTCTCTTTGTTGTGCCTATCTGTGACTCTGCATCTCTGCTATATTGTGGATATCCACTACCTTTTCATAATATTGTTATACTTCATCGTAGATTTCCCATCCTGTGATTTTGTAAATGAAAACTTTTTGATTAACTCACCATCTAGATCAGCTCACATTTCACCCATGGTCTATCATAACAAGAAATACAATGTTTCTTCAATATGCTAATGTTATAGTTATAGTTTCTTTATATTCATACCTATTAAAGGAGATGTTCCATGTGTATTCCTTGCATTTAAATGCAATATTGCACTCATCTCTGCAATGTATTCACAAATTCTATTAAAAACACACAGGTCATCTAGTAAATTGTGACAAGGCTGTATGATTCTTTGCTGC
This sequence comes from Schistocerca gregaria, assembly GCF_023897955.1. Lineage (NCBI taxonomy): Eukaryota > Metazoa > Arthropoda > Insecta > Orthoptera > Acrididae > Schistocerca > Schistocerca gregaria. The sequence continues at coordinate 436,312,685 of NC_064921.1, forward strand.
AGTTCTTCAGCTGTTTGCTACATGCTTTACTTTTGCTTGACGCAAGACAGAAAAATCCAGATTACTGGCGTTAGCTGATCAAAGAGGCCATGGTACAGGCTCTGCCATTCCATTTGTACCATGCTGGTGCATATGATGTCATCATGAAAATGTGCCACTGCCTTGCTGTGCATGTATCATATTCCCATACCACAGGCTATGAATGGAATTTAGGCCAATCAAAAAAGCACTTCGTCTTCAGGCCATGAGTGGCCTACTGGGACCATCCAACCACCATGTCATACTCAGAAGAGGATGCGGATAGGAGGGGTGTGGGGTCAGCACACCACTCTCCCGGTCGTTATGATGGTATTCTTGACCGAAGCCCCTTCTGCTCCTCAGTCAAGTAGCTCATCAATTGGCATCATGAGGCAGAGTGCAACCCGAGAAATGGTAACAGCGCACGGCGGCTGGATGGTCACCCATCCAAGTGCCGGCCCGCCCAACAGTGCTTTACTTCGGTGATCTCATGGGAACCAGTGTATCTACTGCACCAAGACCATTGCCCTAGGCCAATCAGATACCATAAAATTTACATTTAAATTTCATTTGCTCTTACTAGAACAATGTTTCATAATGAAGTTAACTACCGGCTTGTATCCATACATTTGAATTATCACACAAAGAATTTGTTTGTGGCCATAAGATAGGTGGTGACATCAAGAGCATCAGTACCAGCATGGAATTTCCTTTGTATTTCAACATAATCCTCCTATAAAACTTATACTGTCATCTGACAAAGCCTTGAAAGCTTAAAATGAAAAATTCTTGTCGTTGTGTCATTTCCAGCTGGTGACAGCTTCATCATCTTCAAAATTTTTCCCACCCAGATAGTTATTAAGGAGATCAAATAGATGAAATGTACTGCTGATTGAGTTGGGGATATGCAGTGGATGTTACATGTATTACTAATGAAATATTTGCAGTACTCCTGTATTTCTCCTGCTGAGTGATGGCATTTGTTGTCATTCAGCTGACTTAGCCCTTTGTGAGGAGTCCTAGTCATGTGCTGCATTTTCTGCTACAGCCATTACGGTAGGCACTATGAGTCACATCATGAGGTTGGAATTTTAGCAATATGACAACTAGCAGCAGAACAATGGTAGCTTTACCCTTACTTATACAGTAGGGACAACAGGAACAGATTTACACAATTTTTTTAGGTTTAATTATTCTATTTTTAGACATTGCACAAATTAACTAATTTTTCATGCTAACTCACTAGTTAAACTTTTAAACTATTCTCTTAAATTGTTGTATTTATTAAATCTATGAGTGCATGCTGAAAAGTAATGCCTTTTAAAGTCTTTTAAGCAAAACGAACATTATTAACATTCACCACCTCCATTCTCAATGTCCACATAATTGCAGCCCTCAGCTTCTAGGGGGCTTCGAATTGTAGTGTATAACATGGTGGTGTGTAATTTAATTATGTTGGTGTATGAGAAACAGCATGCTGTAATTGAATTTTGAATTCAAAGAGTCCCTTCACACATGGAGTACCCTCTCCTCCTGCACGACAATGCCAGACCACATACAACCACTGCAACATCTGAAAAATCAAATGCTTTAGGTCCACTGTCATTGATCATATTTCATACAGTCCTGACTTGGCCCATCTGATTTTCATATGTGTCCATAACTTAAACAACATCTACAAGAACCTCACTTTTATAGAGATGAAGCAGTGCTAGCAGAAGTGAGGTTGTGGCCCTATCAACAAAATCAAACATTCTACAGTATCAGTATCAACGTACTGGTTTCTTGTTGGGAGAAATGTGCCAAGGTGACTATGTTGAGAAACAAAAAATGGAGACATGAAGAACGAAGATGTAGAATGCTAAAAATCAAACAACGGAAAATCCAGGATGACACAATGACAATATCACAAAAAGGCTAGATTGCTACCTACCACGTAGCAGAGATGTTGAGTCACAGACAGGTATAGCAGAAAGACTGCTAAACGTGCAAGTTTTTGGCCAGAAGGCTTTCTTCTGAAATAGAAAATATAGATACATGTACACATTCACACACACAATACTATTGTCTGTGGCCAGCAATGCCTCAGCAGCCAGAGGCAGTGGTCATGTGTGTGTGAGCTGCATTTGCATGAATGTGTGTTTGTATGTTGTTTGTTTCAGAGGAAGGTTTTCTGGTCAAAAACGTATATATTTAGCAGTCTTTTTGTTGTACCTATCTGTGACTCGACGTCCTGATATATGATGTAGAATATTAGTAACATTTGTTTTATATTTAAATCTTGAAGAATTTTTACATGCAAAAATTTGGTTGCATTACTTTTCAACACACCCACCATGTCACTCATGTATTCTTGCCCTGTTAACAGCGTGTGTTTACATATTGCCTGTGTTATGTTTATACACCCCTAAAGTAATTATATGCTGGGTATATATTGAACAAGAGGACAAACTTCAGTAGATGATTCCTCACTTGAAGAGAAACAAAAAAGTTCATATCAACAAATGTCTAGAGGTAATTGGTACATTACATTCCATTTTACATAGTTTTAGTATTTTCTGGGTCACAAAAGCTGTTCAGAATGGCCACTGTGTGATGGAATGCCTGTGTTCACATATCACATTAATTTATTAAATGTTCCAAGCTGTTGGCAAATAATCACACAAACTGCATAAACACACTAACCAGGAGTCTGTACATCAGCATTAGACATACACAACACTATCCAGATGCCATCACAAGTAAAAGTCAAGGGTGCTTAATTTTGGCAATAGGAGAGGCCAGAAAAAAGGGCCTGTGCATCCCATATATCATCTGGGAAAGATGTTATTGATCACCCAGGGATTTTCTGTAGCTCATTGATGACCATTATATAGGTTTGTGTTGCTGTCTGTACCAAAGATCACATTCCTAGTGAAGAGTACTGATGACAGAAATCCCACAATAGTGGTGGTCTGCTGCAACTACATTTATTTCTCAATATGACCCATGCACACACTACAAACACTATACAAACATATTTCATATTATAAAAAGTAGAAGTACAGACCTAAATTTGTTGATTCTACTTAGAAAAAGGACCCAGTGGTCATAAAGCCATTACTGCATCACAGAATACAGCTGTAAATAGGAATATAAAGAAAGGGAGGAGATCTTCCTGTTAACCAAGAGCAACAACAGACAGATTTCAGATTATCTGATATGTCAACACAAAAATTTCATCTGCAGCACTGACAATGTGGACATCAATGGACAACTTTCAGGGGCATCATACGCTCCTGGAAATGGAAAAAAGAACACATTGACACCGGTGTGTCAGACCCACCATACTTGCTCCGGACACTGCGAGAGGGCTGTACAAGCAATGATCACACGCACGGCACAGCGGACACACCAGGAACCGCGGTGTTGGCCGTCGAATGGCGCTAGCTGCGCAGCATTTGTGCACCGCCGCCGTCAGTGTCAGCCAGTTTGCCGTGGCGTACGGAGCTCCATCGCAATCTTTAACACTGGTAGCATGCCGCGACAGCGTGGACGTGAACCATATGTGCAGTTGACCGACTTTGAGCGAGGGCGTATAGTGGGCATGCGGGAGGCCGGGTGGACGTACAGCCGAATTGCTCAACACGTGGTGCGTGAGGTCTCCACAGTACATCGATGTTGTCGCCAGTGGTCGGCGGAAGGTGCATGTGCCCGTCGACCTGGGACCGGACCGCAGCGACGCACGGATGCACGCCAAGACCGTAGGATCCTACGCAGTGCCGTAGGGGACCGCACCGCCATTTCCCAGCAAATTAGGGACACTGTTGCTCCTGGGGTATCGGCGAGGACCATTCGCAACCGTCTCCATGAAGCTGGGCTATGGTTCGCACACCGTTAGGCCATCTTCCGCTCACGCACCAACATCGTGCAGCCCGCCTCCAGTGGTGTCGCGACAGGCGTGAATGGAGGGACGAATGGAGACGTGTCGTCTTCAGCGATGAGAGTCGCTTCTGCCTTGGTGCCAATGATGGTCGTATGCGTGTTTGGCGCCGTGCAGGTGAGCGCCACAATCAGGACTGCATACGACCGAGGCACACAGGGCCAACACCCAGCATCATGGTGTGGGGAGCGATCTCCTACACTGACCGTACACATATGGTGATCGTTGAGGGGACACTGAATAGTGCATGGTACATCCAAACCGTCATCGAACCCATCGTTCTACCATTCCTAGATCGGCAAGGGAACTTGCTGTTCCAACAGGACAATGCACGTTCGCATGTATCCCGTGCCACCCAACATGCTCTAGAAGGTGTAAGTCAACTACCCTGGCCAGCAAGATCTCCGGATCTGTCCCCCATTGAGCATGTTTGGGACTGGATGAAGCGTCGTCTCACGCGGTCTGCACGTCCAGCACGAACGCTGGTCCAACTGAGGTGCCAGGTGGAAATGGCATGGCAAGCCGTTCCACAGGACTACATCCAGCATCTCTATGATCGTCTCCATGGGAGAATACAGCCTGCATTGCTGCAAAAGGTGGATATACACTGTACTAGTGCCGACATTGTGCATGCTCTGTTGCCTGTGTCTATGTGCCTGCGGTTCTGTCAGTGTGATCATGTGATGTATCTGACCCCAGGAATGTGTCAATAAAGTTTCCCCTTGCTGGGACAATGAATTCACGGTGTTCTTATTTCAATTTCCAGGAGTGTACAATATGCTTTACACAAGCATGTGTCAAGTAAAATTATGAGGAAAAAAAAAACAAAAAAGAACAAGTGTTGTGTGACAACTGTATTAGAAAGTTGCTACAAAACCAGAGGGAGCTTCACTGCAAATTTAAAAGCAGCCAGTGCCTCAGAGGCAAAAATTAAGCCAAAATTAACATAAAAAAAGGTTATGTGTGAAACATTCAATGAATCTGAAGGCAAAATTCTGTGCAATGACTTGACAGAAATTCCTAAATACTTTTCATCTTACATTAAATCAGTGAACAGATTAATACCATTGTCCAGAGACTTTGTGATCATACTGGCATTGAAACAAAGAATGACACAGAGAAGGCAAAAATACTAAATATCTTTTTCCAAAACTGTTTTGCAGAAGAAGATTGCACTGTAGTTCCTCCTTTAAAAATTTATGCAAATAAAAGAATAAGTGACAAAGTGATGTAAAAGCAAATTAAATTGCTCAACAGAGGAAAGGCTACTGGACCTGACAGGAAACCAATTCAGTTTTGCACCATTTTTGTTAAAAATCATGCTCTTCTAACAACACTGTACAGAGGGTCTCTGAAGGAGCAAAAGGTTCCCAGTGATTAGAAGAAAGCACAGATCATTCCTGTTTTTAAGAGAGATCATCGAAGAGATGCATGAAACTATATCCCCGACATTGGTCTGTTGTGGAATTTTTGAACACATTTCATCCTTGCTTATTATGACTTTCTGGAGACTGAAAATCTCCTCTGTAGTGGTCAACATGGGTTCTGAAAACAATGATCATGTGAAACTCTGCTCTCTCTGTTCAGCTTTGAGATCCAGAAAGGGAAAAATACTGGCACTCTCATAACTGCCTTGTTATTTCACATCTGGAAGGTGCTCAATACAGTTACACACCACCACCCAATGCATATGCAATATTGGACCAGCTGTGTGATTGGATTGAAGAGTTTCTAGCAAACAGAATGCAACAAGTCATTCTGAACAGAGAGAAGTTTTCAGAAATAAAGTAACTTTTGGTGTGCCCCAAGGAACTATTGTTGGATCATTACTTTTCACTATATGTATAAATGACCTAGTAGATAACATCAGAAGTTTGATGAGGGTTTTAGTGGGTGATGCTATTATACACAGAGATATCAAAACACTGAAAAATTGTACTGAAATTCAGGAAAAGCTGCAGAGGATTGAAACTTGGTGCAGGAAGGGCCAGTTGATCCTCAACATAAACAAAAATAATGAACTACATACATACAGACAGAAAGACCCTTTACTGTGTGATTACATGACTGCTGAGTAAACAGCTACTTCCAAAATATCTAGGGGTATGTGTACGGAGTGAATTGAAGTAGAATGACCATATAAAATCAAATGTGGATAAGGCAGATGTCAAACTGAGAACCATTGGAAGAATTCTCAGGAAATGCAGTCCATCAACAAAGGAAGTAGCTCCTAAAATACTCATTCAACTGATACATGAATACTGCACGTCAGACCGAGATTTGTACCACATAGGATTGATAGAGGAAACAGAGAAGATCCAAAGAAGAATAACACATTTTGTTACAAGTTCATTTAGTAAGCACAAAAGCATCATGGAGGTATTCAGTCAACTCCAATGGTAGACATTGCAAGCGAGGCATTCTGCACCATAGTGTGGTGTACTGTTAAAGTTCTGAGGGGATACATTCATAAAAGGGTCAACTGATATATTGCTTCGGCATGAAAAACCATGAAGTAGAGATATTTGAGCCCACTTGGATCCTCATCACCAGTTATTCATCCCACTAATTGTATGTGACTGGGACAGGAAAATGGAGAAGTGATACTGTTATGTAAAATACCCCCTAACACACAACTTAAATTGGCCTACAGAGTATAGATGTAGACGTAGACATACTATGTTCATACTTCAGTACCTACGACTACATACACTATGCATGAACTATCATTTGAGCATATATGCTATAAGCTACTATTTGCAAGACACCACACTCAGTGAAGTTGTTGGTTACTCAGACTCTCACAGTGCACAACTGATTAGAGGTGACTTATCTAACAGTTACAGATTTTTATATCAATCCTAAACATATCAAAATATAATTTGACACAGTTGCCCATTTTTGTAGTTGAAACTGCTAATCTTATCACATACTGCTGCTTCATCCAATGGTTGTTGTTGTTGTGGTCTTCAGTCCTGAGACTGGTTTGATGCAGCTCTCCATGCTACTCTATGCTGTGCAAGCTTCTTCATCTCCAAGTACCTACTGCAACCTACATCCTTCTGAATCTTCTTAGTGTAGTCATCTCTTGGTCTCCCTCTATGATTTTTACCCTCCACGCTGCCCTCCAATACGAAATTGGTGATCCCTTGATACCTCAGAACATGTCCTACTAACCAATCCCTTCTTCTGGTCAAGTTGTGCCACAAACTTCTCTTCTCCCCAATCCGATTCAATACTTCCTCATTAGTTATGTGATCTACCCATCTAATCTTCAGCATTCTTCTGTAGCACCACGTTTTGAAAGCTTCTCTTCTCTTCTTGTCCAAACTACACTCCTGGAAATGGAAAAAAGAACACATTGACACCAATGTGTCAGACCCACCATACTTGCTCCGGACACTGCGAGAGGGCTGTACAAGCAATGATCACACGCACGGCACAGCGGACACACCAGGAACCGCGGTGTTGGCCGTCGAATGGCGCTAGCTGCGCAGCATTTGTGCACCGCCGCCGTCAGTGTCAGCCAGTTTGCCGTGGCGTACGGAGCTCCATCGCAATCTTTAACACTGGTAGCATGCCGCGACAGCGTGGACGTGAACCATATGTGCAGTTGACCGACTTTGAGCGAGGGCGTATAGTGGGCATGCGGGAGGCCGGGTGGACGTACAGCCGAATTGCTCAACACGTGGTGCGTGAGGTCTCCACAGTACATCGATGTTGTCGCCAGTGGTCGGCGGAAGGTGCATGTGCCCGTCGACCTGGGACCGGACCGCAGCGACGCACGGATGCACGCCAAGACCGTAGGATCCTACGCAGTGCCGTAGGGGACCGCACCGCCATTTCCCAGCAAATTAGGGACACTGTTGCTCCTGGGGTATCGGCGAGGACCATTCGCAACCGTCTCCATGAAGCTGGGCTATGGTTCGCACACCGTTAGGCCATCTTCCGCTCACGCACCAACATCGTGCAGCCCGCCTCCAGTGGTGTCGCGACAGGCGTGAATGGAGGGACGAATGGAGACGTGTCGTCTTCAGCGATGAGAGTCGCTTCTGCCTTGGTGCCAATGATGGTCGTATGCGTGTTTGGCGCCGTGCAGGTGAGCGCCACAATCAGGACTGCATACGACCGAGGCACACAGGGCCAACACCCAGCATCATGGTGTGGGGAGCGATCTCCTACACTGACCGTACACATATGGTGATCGTTGAGGGGACACTGAATAGTGCATGGTACATCCAAACTGTCATCGAACCCATCGTTCTACCATTCCTAGATCGGCAAGGGAACTTGCTGTTCCAACAGGACAATGCACGTTCGCATGTATCCCGTGCCACCCAACATGCTCTAGAAGGTGTAAGTCAACTACCCTGGCCAGCAAGATCTCCGGATCTGTCCCCCATTGAGCATGTTTGGGACTGGATGAAGCGTCGTCTCACGCGGTCTGCACGTCCAGCACGAACGCTGGTCCAACTGAGGTGCCAGGTGGAAATGGCATGGCAAGCCGTTCCACAGGACTACATCCAGCATCTCTATGATCGTCTCCATGGGAGAATACAGCCTGCATTGCTGCAAAAGGTGGATATACACTGTACTAGTGCCGACATTGTGCATGCTCTGTTGCCTGTGTCTATGTGCCTGCGGTTCTGTCAGTGTGATCATGTGATGTATCTGACCCCAGGAATGTGTCAATAAAGTTTCCCCTTGCTGGGACAATGAATTCACGGTGTTCTTATTTCAATTTCCAGGAGTGTACAATATGCTTTACACAAGCATGTGTCAAGTAAAATTATGAGGAAAAAAAAAAACAAAAAAGAACAAGTGTTGTGTGACAACTGTATTAGAAAGTTGCTACAAAACCAGAGGGAGCTTCACTGCAAATTTAAAAGCAGCCAGTGCCTCAGAGGCAAAAATTAAGCCAAAATTAACATAAAAAAAGGTTATGTGTGAAACATTCAATGAATCTGAAGGCAAAATTCTGTGCAATGACTTGACAGAAATTCCTAAATACTTTTCATCTTACATTAAATCAGTGAACAGATTAATACCATTGTCCAGAGACTTTGTGATCATACTGGCATTGAAACAAAGAATGACACAGAGAAGGCAAAAATACTAAATATCTTTTTCCAAAACTGTTTTGCAGAAGAAGATTGCACTGTAGTTCCTCCTTTAAAAATTTATGCAAATAAAAGAATAAGTGACAAAGTGATGTAAAAGCAAATTAAATTGCTCAACAGAGGAAAGGCTACTGGACCTGACAGGAAACCAATTCAGTTTTGCACCATTTTTGTTAAAAATCATGCTCTTCTAACAACACTGTACAGAGGGTCTCTGAAGGAGCAAAAGGTTCCCAGTGATTAGAAGAAAGCACAGATCATTCCTGTTTTTAAGAGAGATCATCGAAGAGATGCATGAAACTATATCCCCGACATTGGTCTGTTGTGGAATTTTTGAACACATTTCATCCTTGCTTATTATGACTTTCTGGAGACTGAAAATCTCCTCTGTAGTGGTCAACATGGGTTCTGAAAACAATGATCATGTGAAACTCTGCTCTCTCTGTTCAGCTTTGAGATCCAGAAAGGGAAAAATACTGGCACTCTCATAACTGCCTTGTTATTTCACATCTGGAAGGTGCTCAATACAGTTACACACCACCACCCAATGCATATGCAATATTGGACCAGCTGTGTGATTGGATTGAAGAGTTTCTAGCAAACAGAATGCAACAAGTCATTCTGAACAGAGAGAAGTTTTCAGAAATAAAGTAACTTTTGGTGTGCCCCAAGGAACTATTGTTGGATCATTACTTTTCACTATATGTATAAATGACCTAGTAGATAACATCAGAAGTTTGATGAGGGTTTTAGTGGGTGATGCTATTATACACAGAGATATCAAAACACTGAAAAATTGTACTGAAATTCAGGAAAAGCTGCAGAGGATTGAAACTTGGTGCAGGAAGGGCCAGTTGATCCTCAACATAAACAAAAATAATGAACTACATACATACAGACAGAAAGACCCTTTACTGTGTGATTACATGACTGCTGAGTAAACAGCTACTTCCAAAATATCTAGGGGTATGTGTACGGAGTGAATTGAAGTAGAATGACCATATAAAATCAAATGTGGATAAGGCAGATGTCAAACTGAGAACCATTGGAAGAATTCTCAGGAAATGCAGTCCATCAACAAAGGAAGTAGCTCCTAAAATACTCATTCAACTGATACATGAATACTGCACGTCAGACCGAGATTTGTACCACATAGGATTGATAGAGGAAACAGAGAAGATCCAAAGAAGAATAACACATTTTGTTACAAGTTCATTTAGTAAGCACAAAAGCATCATGGAGGTATTCAGTCAACTCCAATGGTAGACATTGCAAGCGAGGCATTCTGCACCATAGTGTGGTGTACTGTTAAAGTTCTGAGGGGATACATTCATAAAAGGGTCAACTGATATATTGCTTCGGCATGAAAAACCATGAAGTAGAGATATTTGAGCCCACTTGGATCCTCATCACCAGTTATTCATCCCACTAATTGTATGTGACTGGGACAGGAAAATGGAGAAGTGATACTGTTATGTAAAATACCCCCTAACACACAACTTAAATTGGCCTACAGAGTATAGATGTAGACGTAGACATACTATGTTCATACTTCAGTACCTACGACTACATACACTATGCATGAACTATCATTTGAGCATATATGCTATAAGCTACTATTTGCAAGACACCACACTCAGTGAAGTTGTTGGTTACTCAGACTCTCACAGTGCACAACTGATTAGAGGTGACTTATCTAACAGTTACAGATTTTTATATCAATCCTAAACATATCAAAATATAATTTGACACAGTTGCCCATTTTTGTAGTTGAAACTGCTAATCTTATCACATACTGCTGCTTCATCCAATGGTTGTTGTTGTTGTGGTCTTCAGTCCTGAGACTGGTTTGATGCAGCTCTCCATGCTACTCTATGCTGTGCAAGCTTCTTCATCTCCAAGTACCTACTGCAACCTACATCCTTCTGAATCTTCTTAGTGTAGTCATCTCTTGGTCTCCCTCTATGATTTTTACCCTCCACGCTGCCCTCCAATACGAAATTGGTGATCCCTTGATACCTCAGAACATGTCCTACTAACCAATCCCTTCTTCTGGTCAAGTTGTGCCACAAACTTCTCTTCTCCCCAATCCGATTCAATACTTCCTCATTAGTTATGTGATCTACCCATCTAATCTTCAGCATTCTTCTGTAGCACCACGTTTTGAAAGCTTCTCTTCTCTTCTTGTCCAAACTACACTCCTGGAAATGGAAAAAAGAACACATTGACACCAATGTGTCAGACCCACCATACTTGCTCCGGACACTGCGAGAGGGCTGTACAAGCAATGATCACACGCACGGCACAGTGGACACACCAGGAACCGCGGTGTTGGCCGTCGAATGGCGCTAGCTGCACAGCATTTGTGCACCGCCGCCGTCAGTGTCAGCCAGTTTGCTGTGGCATACGGAGCTCCATCGCAGTCTTTAACACTGGTAGCATGCCGCGACAGCGTGGACGTGAACCGTATGTGCAGTTGACGGACTTTGAGCGAGGGCGTATAGTGGGCATGCGGGAGGCCGGGTGGAAGTACCGCCAAATTGCTCAACACGTGGGGCGTGAGGTCTCCACAGTACATCGATGTTGTCGCCAGTGGTCGGCGGAAGGTGCACGTGCCCGTCGACCTGGGACCGGACCGCAGCGACGCACGGATGCACGCCAAGACCGTAGGATCCTACGCGGTGTCGTAGGGGACCGCACCGCCACTTCCCAGCAAATTAGGGACACTGATGCTCCTGGGGTATTGGCGAGGACCATTCGCAACCGTCTCCATGAAGCTGGGCTACGGTCCCGCACACCGTTAGGCCGTCTTCCGCTCACGCACCAACATCGTGCAGCCCGCCTCCAGTGGTGTCGCGACAGGCATGAATGGAGGGACGAATGGAGATGTGTCGTCTTCAGCGATGAGAGTCGCTTCTGCCTTGGTGCCAATGATGGTGGTATGCGTGTTTGGTGCCGTGCAGGTGAGCGCCACAATCAGGACTGCATACGACCGAGGCACACAGGGCCAACACCCGGCATCATGGTGTGGGGAGCGATCTCCTACACTGACCGTACACCTCTGGTGATCGTCGAGGAGACACTGAATAGTGCACGGTACATCCAAACCATCATCGAACCCATCGTTCTACCATTCCTAGACCGGCAAGGGAACTTGCTGTTCCAACAGGACAATGCACGTCCGCATGTATCGCGTGCCACCCAATGTGCTCTAGAAGGTGTAAGTCAACTACCCTGGCCAGCAAGATCTCCGGATCTGTCCCCCATTGAGCATGTTTGGGACTGGATGAAGCATCGTCTCACGCGGTCTGCACGTCCAGCACGAATGCTGGTCCAACTGAGGCGCCAGGTGGAAATGGCATGGCAAGCCGTCCCACAGGACTACATCCAGCATCTCTACGATCATCTCCATGGGAGAATAGCAGCCTGCATTGCTGCGAAAGGTGGATATACACTGTACTAGTGCCGACATTGTGGATGCTCTGTTGCCTGTGTCTATGTGCCTGTGGTTCTGTCAGTGTGATCATGTGATGTATCTGACCCCAGGAATGTGTCAATAAAGTTTCCCCTTGCTGGGACAATGAATTCATGGTGTTCTTATTTCAATTTCCAGGAGTGTATTTATCGCCCATGATTCACTTCCATACATGGCTAAACTCCATACAAATACTTTCAGAAATGACTTCCTGACACATAAATCGATACTCGATGTTAACAAATTTCTCTTCTTCAGAATGCTTTCCATGCCATTGCCAGTCTACATTTTATATCCTCTCTACTTCGACCATCATCAGTTATTTTGCTCCCCGAATAGCAAAACTTCTTTACTACTGTAAGTGTCTCACTTCCTAATCTAATTCCCTCAGCATTACCTGACTTAATTCGACTACATTCCATTATCCTCGTTTTGCTTTTGTTGATGATCATCTTATATCCTCCTTTCAAGACACTATCCATTCCATTCAACTGCTCTTCCAAGTCCTTTGCTGTCTCTGACAGAATTACAATGTCATCGGTGAACCTCAAAGTTGTTATTTCTTCTCCATGGACTTTAATACCTACACCAAATTTTTCTTTTGTTTCCTTCACTGCTTGATCAATATACAGATTGAATAACATCAGGGAGAGACTACAGCCCTGTCTCACTCCCTTCCCAACCACTGCTTCCCTTTCATTTCCCTCGACTCTTATAACTGCCATCTGGTTTCTGTACAAATTGTAAATAGCCTTTCGCTCCCTGTATTTTACCCCTGCCACCTTCAGAATTTCAAAGAGCGTATACCAGTCTACATTGTCAAAAGCTTTCTCTAAGTCTACAAATGCTAGAAACGTAGGTTTGCCCTTCCTTAATCTAGCTTCTAAGATAAGTCGTAAGGTCAGTATTGCCTCACAGGTTTCAGTGTTTCTACGGAATCCAAACTGATCTTCCCCGAGGTCGGCTTCTACTAGTTTTTCCATTCGTCTGTAAAGAATTTGTGTTAGTATTTTGCAGCTGTGACTTATTAAACTGATAGTTCGGTAATTTTCACATCTGTCAACACCTGCTTTCTTTGGGATTGGAATTATTATATTCTTCTTGAAGTCTGAGGGTCTTTCGCCTGTCTCATACACTTGCTCACCAGATGGTAGAGTTTTGTCAGGACTGGTTCTCCCAAGGCCATCAGTAGTTCCAATGGAATGTTGTCTACTCCAGGGGGCTTGTTTCGACTCAGGTCTTTCAGTGCTCTGTCAAACTCTTCACGCAGTATTGTATCTCGCATTTCATCTTGATCTAAATCGTCTTCCATTTCCATAATATTGTCCTCAAGTACATCGCCCTTGTATAGATCCTCTATATACTCCCTCCACCTTTTTGCTTTCCCTTCTTTGCTTAGAACTGGGTTGCCATCTGAGCTCTTAATATTCATACAAGTGGTCCTCTTTTCTCCAAAGGTCTCTTTAATTTTCCTGTAGGCAGTATCTATCTTTCCCCTAGTGAGATAAGCCTCTACATTCTTACATTTGTCCTCTAGCCATCCCTACTTAGTCATTTTGCACTTCCTGTCGATCTCATTTTTGAGACGTTTGTATTCCTTTTTGCCTGCTTTATTTACTGCATTTTATATTTTCTCTTTTCATCAATTAAATTCAATATTTCTTCTGTTACCCAAGGATTTCTACTAGCCCTCGTCTTTTTACCTACTTGATCCTCTGCTGCCTTCACTACTTCATTCCTCAAAGCTATCCATTTTTCTTGTATTGTATTTCTTTCACCCATTCCTGTCAATTGCTCCCTTATGCTCTCCTTGAAACTCCGTACAACCTCTGGTTCTTTTAGTGTATCCAGGTCCCATATCCTTAAATTCCCACCTTTTTGCAATTTCTTCAGTTTTAATCTACAGGTCATAACCAATAGATTGTGGTCAGAGTCCACATCTGCCCCTGGAAATGTCTTACAATTTAAAACCTGGTTCCTAAATCTCTGTCGTACCGTTATATAATCTATCTGAAACCTGTCAGTATCTCCAGGTTTCTTCCATGTATATAGCCTTCTTTTATGATTCTTGAACCAAGTGTTACTTATGATTAAGTTGTGCTCTGTGCAAAATTAAACCAGGTGGCTTTGGCTTCCTCTTTCATTTCTTTGCCCCAGTCCATATTCACCTACTACGTTTTCTTCTCTCCCTTTCACTACTACCGAATTCCAGTTACCCATGACTATTAAATTTTCGTCACCCTTCACTATCTGAATAATTTATTTTATTTGATCATACATTTCTTCAATTTCTTCGTCATCTGCAGAGCTAGTTGGCATATAAACTTGTACTACTGTAGTAGGTGTGGGCTTCGTATCTATCTTGGCCACAATAATGCGTTCACTACGTTGTTTGTAGTAGCTTACCCGCATTCCTATTTTCCTATTCATTATTAGACCTACTCCTACATTACCCCTATTTGATTTTGTGTATAACCCCGTATTCACCTGACCAGAAGTCTTGTTCCTCCTGCCACTGAACTTCACTAATTCCCACTATATGTAACTTTAACCTATCCATTTCCCTTTTTAAATTTTCTAACCTACCTACCCGATTAAGGGATCTGACATTCCATGCTCCAATCCGTAGAACACCAGTTTTCTTTCCCCTGATAATGACATTCTCTTGAGTAGTACCCGCCCGGAGATCTGAATGGGGGACTTTTTTACCTCCGTAATATTTTATCCAAGAGGACGCCATCATCATTTAATCATACAGTAAAGCTGCATGCCCTCAGGAAAAATTATGGCTGTAGTTTCCCCTTGCTTTCAGCCGTTTGCAGTACCAGCACAGCAAGGCTGTTTTGATTATTGTTACAAGGCCAGATCAGTCAATCATCCAGACTGTTGCCCCTGCAACTACTGAAAAGGCTGCTGCCCCTCTTCAGGAACCACACGTTTGTCTGACCTCTCAACAGATACCCCTCCGTTGTGGTTGCACCTACAGTACGGCTATCTGTATCGCTGAGGCACGCAAGCCTCCCCACCAATGGCAAGGTCCATGGTTCATGGTGGGAGAGGGGGGGGGGGGGGGGGGGAAGGAGGGGGCATCAAATGGTATATTGTTGGATTTCCGGTGACTGAACAATGTTTCATCATTAGAATTTATCCAGGAAAGAACTTGTGGTATTTTTCAAATGTTGCAGAGAGAAAATAGGATCTCGATGTTTAGAGAAGGCAAAGATATATGTGGGAGAAGCAATAACCATGCAATTTGATAAAATTGAAATTCTAACCACCTCTCCTTCTAAAGTTAGGATAATAATAAACTCACTCAAAAAGTAAAAGCTTGTATGGAATTATTGCAACTCCTAGTAAGTACTAAAAGCTTGTTCCAAAAAGATGTGTTGGATTCTCAGCCACATATTTAATAGCTCACTGAAACAGGGATTTTTGCCGACAGATTGAAATATGCTATTGTTGAATCATTGCATAAAAAGAGGGTAAGTCTAATGCCAATAACTACCACCCAATCTTGTTTCTGACAGCTTTGCTCAAAATTCTTGAAAAAGTAATGCATTAAAGAGTAGTTTCACAATTTGTGAAAATAAAGTACTAACAAAATATGAATTTTGTTTTCAGAAAAATTTTCCATCAGTAAATGCTATGTATCCTTTCACTGATCAAATATTAAATGCTATGAATAACCCAACATCACCAAATGTGATTTTCTATGATCTCTCAAAGACTTTAGATGATGTAAATAATGAAATTCTTCTAGATAAGCTTAAACTTTGTGGTATGAGTGGGACAGTGCATAAATGGTTTAATTCATATTTAACTGAACGTGTACAGAAGGTTGAAATAAACATAATGTGCAAAATCATCAGATTCCTCAAACTGGTGAGGTATCAAGAACAAGGTCCCACAAGTTTCAATCTCGGTTCCCTTATTCCCTTACTATGCCTCTGCATTCACAAAGATGCGACACTGGCCTTTTTTCCCCTAATGATACAATTATACAAGTACAGTCATCACAACCAACAAACAAGAATTACCTAGGGAAATTGTAAATGATGTCTTTGAGAAAATTATTCAGTAGTTCTCTGCAAATGGATTATCATTACATTTTGATAAAACACAGTTTATACAGTTCTGTACAGCAAATAGCACAACACAATTATTAAATATAGAGGTTGAATAGAAGTCTTTGGCTGAGAAAGATATTCCATGTTTTTGGGAGTGTACATTGATGAGAGACTGAATTGGAGGAAATACACTGATGATCTGCTGAAATGTTTGTGTACAGCTACTTACATAAAAAGGTTATTGCACATTTTGGTGATAAACTTATAGATTAATAAATTTAATGTACCTATTTTTATTTATTGTTTTCATATAGCATCATATTTTGGAATAATTCATCATTAGGGAAAAAAGTATTCAATGCACAAAAATGAGTAATCAGAATAATACCTGGAGCCCAGCCAATTTCATCTTGCAGACATTTATTTAAGGAACTAGGGATATTCACAATAGCTTCACAATATAGACATTCACTTATGATATTCGTTATTAATAACCCATCCCAATTCAAAACTAGTTACAAGGGGCATAGCTCCAACCCTAAGAGAAAGGCTGATCTGCACTACTTTGAGTTACATCTAACCTTGGCACAGAAAGGGGTGAATTATGCTGCCACAAAAATCTTTGGTCATTTACCGAATAGCACCAAAAGTCTGACTGATAGCCAACCATCAATTAAAAACAAATTAAAAGAGTTTCTAAATGACAGCTCTTCCTACTCTTCTTCTCAATCAGTGAATTTTTAGGTACAAATTAGTAATCTTCTCTTCTCTTTTTTCTTTTTTTTTAAAAAAACTTCATGTTCCAAATCACTATGATGTGTCTTATTCATCATCTATGGAACAAGTATTAATCTAATCTAAACTAAACTGTTCATGCTAGTCTGTGTTTTTGATCAGTTTACAAGCTTTTCATCAACATCTTAAGGAATTAAATCGTAAAATACAGCTCAAGGTTAATGGTTCAAGAATTGTAAATATTAAGCTCATCAATCACATTTGCACTATTCAAAACAAGTGAACCATTTTTTGGATCAAGATTTACTATCTTTCTTCTCCCATCTGTTTCATCGATAGTAAAAAAGACTCAGCCCTTTAATCCCTTATCATACAGTTTTATATTGTCTTCTTCTTTTTTTCTCCTTCGTCTTTTCCCAGTCTTCTATCAGGTCAGCATTGTTTTATGCATTGAATTGGTGGCCAGAAATCTTTCCTTAGACCACCACTTCCCCTGGGACAGAATCCACATCTAGTGTAAATCAGTAGTGTTTAAGTGTGAGTACATTTTCAAAATGTTTGTGTAACGTGTATCTGAGGTAGGATGTGGGTACCAGCCCAATATGTACCTAATTAGATGTGGGGAAATCACCTAAAATGTGCGTCACAGGCTGACTGGCTCAATGGCCCTCATTGTTAATCAATGAGTTGTGTTCAACCTGTATCCTAGAAGTGGCATGTTCATGTGCTCATCCATTTGGGCAGATACAAAATTTGCTATGAAATTATAATATGTTTCTTTATTTAATTTCCCAGTGCAGTGAAATTATGGTAGAGTTTACAAAGTTTGAAAATGAACAAGGTTACCCTGTACATGGAAACATTGGTAAACTAAATTGTTGCTCATTGATCATCACTTTCATCAAAGAACTTTATACCGAGTCAGAGTTGTTCCTGCAACCATAAATAATAATTCCAACAATGGCTGAATGTGGATTTCACTGATTTTCAGCTTTCCTTTGGATGAAAAACTCTGCTAACAAGTGTTGCATGGAGTAATCCCACATGACTATGGTATATGTAAAGATATATTTTATCATAATGAGTCATCATGTATCACACAGCACTGAAAATTAATTGTGGAAGTTTGAAGAATTGCTGTTTAAAATTATCTACATTTCTGGTTAGCAGCTTCCATCAAATTTACATGACTGATCTGTCTTGTGTTGTAGCTCTTTTCCTAGAGGGATTAAAC
Organism: Schistocerca gregaria; assembly: GCF_023897955.1. NCBI lineage: Eukaryota > Metazoa > Arthropoda > Insecta > Orthoptera > Acrididae > Schistocerca > Schistocerca gregaria. The sequence goes on from NC_064921.1 coordinate 436,331,256, forward strand.
TTCCTGATCTACTGTATGCCACAATCATGGTATAAAATAAGCTTTATCAAATGGGAGAAGAGAGAAGATGGGGAGAGGGAATACAGGGGGATTGAGAAAGGCAGCTCTATTGAACACGACAGTATGGGTATGGGACACTTTGCAACACCAACTTTGCTTTAGGATACAGAGGCCATTGATGCCAACCATTATTATTTTTACTTCCCCCATCAAAATGATGACAAAGTGGCAGTACAGGCTTTCAACAGAATAAAGTTAGCCAAAGTTATATTTGGTGCTTATGCATGAGGTGAACCATGTGAGTAACCCTTTACAGCAATTTCTCTCCCTTGTTAGTCTCATTTTGTGTTAGACTTGCATCTTTAAATAAGGGATTTTTCTCTTTTTCTCTTTCTTCATTACAGGACAAGATAAAACACATTTCTGGCAGAAGGGGGTGGCAATTCATTGAAATATTTTGTTGTAATGCAGCAGAGTTTTTGCACAGTCTTCATTACATAACAGTTCTTCAACATTGCTCAGCAGAATTTTGTGAGAAACAATGTAACTTTTGTGGAACTTCTTTACATACTGTAAACATGTGTCAAGTTAGCATATGAAAACAGACTTATGCCTGTTGTGGGGTTCTGCTCTTTCTGACTGAGCTATCCCAACATGACGTATGATCTGCATTCACACTTTCATTTCTTCCAATACTCATCACATATTTTCCAAACATCAAAGAAGATCACCTGTATAAAATGCAAGACTAGTGTATACATTGCCAGACTAGTGTATACATTGCCAGACCAGCACTCCTAAAAAAGTCTGTAATTCCTGCATATGTTCTTTAACCTTTCTTATAAAGAAGAATTATCTGTGTTCCTATCTAGTTGAATTGCACTGTTCACTAACTTAGAGGTTCCTAACAAATGTAAGCTATTTCCAAAGCGTATTTAGGGTAAATCTAATAGAAATTCTGTTGCATCCAGGTGTTTTGTTTTCTTTAACTATCATAGTGTATTTTTTTAAATTATCACTACTAACTGCTACCACTACTGTGGTTGCTTATCAGTGTTTTATTATCATGAAGTTTTAGGAGTTCCTCTGGCTCACAAGGTGATAGATGTGAGATTTTGACACTAGAGCAACACTTACAATTTTTTTTCCTTCCATTTCAACATATTACAATGCCTAAATGTTTTATACAATGTCCCAGTGATGACTAATCATTGTTTAACATGGTCAGTTACTCAATCATAATCAAATGCAGATTCACTAAAAACCCAACATATTTTACAAAGGCACGATACTTCTCTTTTTGTCATACAGCATTTAAATGAAACCTTCACTGTGAATCTTAAAGCATCTCAGATGCAATAAGAGACATGTGATGCTCAGTGTCTAAAACACAATGCACTTTTGACTGTCCTAATGTCTCCCTAGCTCAAATGGCCAATGAGGCACTGCATCTAAGTTCCAGCAAATATGAGATTGCTCCAAGTTCTGTCGGGTTCCAGTAAGTTTTGCACCTTGACCTCTCTTAGAACAATGTGCTAAATCGGACTTATGTTCACAAGGTTTATCATAAAATAAATTATATTAATAATATTGTTGGTATTCTAACCTGAACTTTTCACTGCTTAATATTAATAATATGTTTATTAGGACTTTCCATATGTAATTGTTTTAAATACAGTTATTGGGTTTACCAGCAGATTTTATTATTGTATCTCTACAATATTTCATTGTAAAAAGTGTCCAGCTTCACCAACTGGTGTAGCAATTATTTTTAAAATTTCAGAAACCACACACATAAGTATACTTTGCGTTGCCCCCATCATCCAATAATCTACAAACCTTCTGAGTTGCCAAATTCCATGAAGAGTCATCCACACCCTATATTTAAAAATATTAACACTACTCTAGAAGGTAATTCAACTTTCTAAAGTTGTCTATGTTCTTCCTAAGCATTCCATTTATTTACATACCAAATTTTACCAAAACCAGTTCAGCAGTTTAGCTTATGATATTATTATGGATTAATGAAAGCACTTATTTAAATATCATGAATTTGTCAGTTTGCAGGCAGTCATAATGTGGTATAAAAATTTGATTGTCATGTGTGGTATCATTTTAAAACACAGTATTTAATATTTTCGTTTTATGTCTGTTATGTTTGATTTCAACAACATACTGATTCACAAAAGATTGGCTAGAAGATTTTGTGATACATTTATTGACATTGAAGTGGATCAGAATCTTCTATGATGTTATGGAAGATCATTCATCAAGACATATTGCTAGAAATTTGTGACCAGCTTCATGCACATTTTTTTTATAGGCTGATAAATTGTTATTAACACTCCCCTATATATTATAATACACTTTTTTGTGAAGTGAAGGTGTAAAATCCTGTATGTTTAACATTCACTGAATGAGGCCATTTGTCTTAAACATGAATTATGATGCATTTTAGCTATTACCACAATTCAATGTTCTCAATTCATCTTTCATGAGAATGTTCATTGGCGTGATTCCTACAGCTGTATTTATGTCAAGAATGTGATGTACTTATGGAAATTTCAAAATGTGGTTAGAATGAGTACTTCCTAGAATCTGACTATCATAGACCTGCACAATGAAATTTATTTGAGATATAGTTGTTGATATGTAGACACTTTTCTTGTAACCTCCTCCTTATAATATTATTAGCTAATGTACATGTTCATCAGTTTTGGAGAGAGTATATCCCAAATGTATATTCTTGTAAAATTTTAAAATATTTTATTGTAATGTAATAAATTAAAAACAAAGATTCCAAGACTTACCAAGCGGGAAAGCGCCGGCAGACAGGCACATGAACAAAACACACACACAGAATTACGAGCTTTCGCAACTGGCAGTTGCTTCGTCAGGAAAGAGGGAAGGAGAGGGAAAAATGAAAGGATGTGGGTTTTAAGGGAGAGGGTAAGGAGTCATTCCAATCCCGGGAGCGGAAAGACTTCCCTTAGGGGAAAAAAAGGACAGGTGTACACTCACACACACACACACATATCCATCCGCACATACACAGACACAAGCAGACATATTTAAAGGCAAAGAGTTAAGGGCAGAGATGTTAGTCGAGGCGGAAGTACAGAGGCAAAGAAGTTGTCTTTCAACAACTTCTTTGCCTCTGTACTTCCGCCTCGACTAACATCTCTGCCCTTAACTCTTTGCCTTTAAATATGTCTGCTTGTGTCTGTGTATGTATGGATGGATATGTGTGTGTGTGTGTGTGTGCGCGTGAGTATATACCTATCCTTTTTTCCCCCTAAGGGAAGTCTTTCCGCTCCCGGGATTGGAATGACTCCTTACCCTCTCCCTTAAAACCCACATCCTTTCATTTTTCCCTCTCCTTCCCTCTTTCCTGACGAAGCAACTGCCAGTTGCGAAAGCTCGTAATTCTGTGTGTGTGTTTGTGTGTTTTGTTCATGTGCCTGTCTGCTGGCACTTTCCCGCTTGGTAAGTCTTGGAATCTTTGTTTTTAATATATTTTTCCCATGTGGAAGTTTCTTTCTGTTTTATTTACATTTTTATTGTAATGTAAATTAGACATGTGAAGTTGAACCAAAAGTATGACAAAATGTTCATATGGCAACTTTTTTAAACCCATTCAACTGAAATAGTGAATGATAAGCACACTGTGATCACATTTAGGGGAAAGTGGAGTTCAGATATCCACTGACAACCCTGCTGTAGATTTCCCATGTTTTCCTTAAACCAGTTAAGACAAGTTCCACAATGAAAAGAACACAGCAGATTCTCTTACCATCTCTGCTAGTGATACATTTCTAATGAACTTGATGCTCACATATCATTATAATGTAATCTTCCTTCCTTTTCAGTCTGGAGGAAAACTTAAGAAGCTATAATTTATATGTTAACATTTCATAGCTTCGCCCTTCATCAAAATACTGTAAAAAAATTTGATTTATGGAGAAGTGTTAATCTCTCTGTGTTTTAGTTATTCTTTTAAACTGACATGTATCTTTCTCAGTTTTCAATAAATTGTTTGCTACTTTGAGCCTTGTGATAAGTGCAGTGTGTGACTGTTTGCATATGTTCCAGAAGGTAGTGTCAGCATACCACCTGATTTACTGGAACTGTATAAACAATACCAGAGGGAGATCCATGCTACATCCTATGCAACTGATATGCCTCTATTACCACAGGTAGTTAAATACTATTATAAATACTATTATGCTACATTAGCTCTTTCAATGAACTGGTGGGGAACTTACAGCAGATTTTCATCCCTGAAGGTATTATTCTGTAGATTAATAATAAAATTAAGAACAAAATTCTTTTAAAAGCCATTTTTACATGTCTTTTCACTGTAAAACTTCTCTGAGAAAATTTCATGTTATTTTAATATCAAATTTTCAGACGGGGGACCCATATGGGAATGGAAATGACAAAGATGAGAAGGACAGGCTTCCACCTATAAATCAACAGTAAGTAAATGTTTCCCTTGTAATGCCCAGTTATTACATGCAGAAAAATCTGATGTGAAACCCAATTATAGGAAAATCTAACTTCTTGAGGAAATATTAATTTTGGACACAGTCACCTCATATGTTATGATTTTTAAGAACACAGTAAGCTAGTATATCTTTAAAAGAAGGGACTTAGACAAATATCTCACAAATTTTGATCAAAACTGAACATCATTACTGATTACTACCAAACAATATCTTTTGCGATGCATAGAATCAACTGGCTACATTTTCTTTTATTCATAAAACTTAGAATTTCAAACCATGATGAGTACTGATACTGCGAATAAGTAATAATTATGTTTTCACAGTCTGAAACTGATTATATTGTTTTGTTTGGTATTCAGCAAAACTGACATGTTTCTATAATATATTGTGCTCTTATCAGATGTCAGGATCTGTACCACCTATATGCAGAGGGAATCTGCAGTCATAGGGGATATTTATAATAAAATGGTTCTGTCACTTTTATTAAAGATTTGATTTTTTTCCTTAATTTTTTGAAACTCTTGTACACTGTATTGCAATAGAATTTTGATGCACCCATCACCTATGGGAATTTTATTGTCCCTTGGACCTACATCTTTCCATAACATTTAATAAAATAATTGTTATTTTCAGTGAGAAAATGAGAAATAAAAGACAATGTCCTTTAGAAATTAAAGAAAAATTCATTCCTTCGAAGGAAGGATAAAATATATTGCCATAGAGAAGAAAAGCAAAATCTACTTTTTAGTTAACAATTTCTTGTAGAAGTTATCTGATTCTGTAAAAATTCAAGATTACAGTAAACTATATGACAACCAGCAACATTTATTTTAAACAGACATCTATTCTTATGGCACAAAGATAACCGTTTTTCTATAACAAACATCAAGGTTTTTGTATGTATTCTCCTGTGTAGCCTGATGGCAGTTTTCCAATATCCCACCAGTTCAGTAGTAGATGAAAAGCAGTTATTTAATATAACTGATTTGTCAGCCATAGAATTTTTTGAAGTATTCCCATTCCTGTTAATTTCATTATGTTAAATTTAGCCTGAGTACACGCAATCATTTAACAGCAATTTAATTATAGTGAATTTTCATAATTAATGCAGTTGCTTTGCTCTCTAATATATACCCCAATTTATTCCATGACTCTTAAGGTCCCCCTTCATGATGGTATATACAGAACATAGAGTATAAGAGAATTAAGTAGGTAATTGAAAGAAACTTTGCAAAATTTTCTGAATATCTTGGAAAACTAAAATCAGGATGGATGAAAAAAGGTCTGAATCACACTTCTCCTGAATACGTGTAAAGCAGTAATAACTGTTCCAACCCTCCTGATATCACCAACATATTTTCTATGCTGTATCATCCCATTCTTCTATTATTCTACAGTCATATTCTAAATGGCCACAAGCACCTCTGTATCACGTACCACCACCCTGATCTCAAACAACTAAGAGATATTTGCCAACAGGGTTTCCAGCATCTTTTCCATTTTCTTAAATGAGAAGGTTCCTTAAAAAATCCTTCTTGCCACTTACAAAAAGATATTAAACTGCCATAGAACTTATTTATTATCCACCTCTAAGCTACATCAACATCAACACATGAAATCTGCAAATCACTTTGTAGTTTGTGGCAGACAATAATTACCTTTGGACCACACGTTAAAGTTAGACCCACTCCAGCAAATAGTGAGTGTGGGAAAAATGGCCACTATAGTGCACTTGTAATGATGTGATCAATCTAATATTGTCATTGTCTACCTTAAGAGAACAATATGTATGGGGCTGAAGCGTATTCTGTATCCTTAGTTTCTTTCGTGGAGTACTGGTTCTTGCAGTATGCAAACAGGGTTTAACAGGATAGCTGATGCCTATCTTCAAGCCTCCACCAATTTGGGTTTTTCAGCATTTCTGTGATGCTCTGTTCTGGCCAAATAATTCCATAACCAATTTGAGGACCATCAGGTTGAATAGTAACATATCATCTTCTTTGCTGTTTTTACAAGAGTCTGAAAACTATTTTTGCAGTCAGCCAGAAAGTGATGGAGAACATACTGACCATAATTTCCAGTCTGAAAGTCCACATTCTTCTTGTGCTCACTGAAAGAAAATGTTCCTGCTAGCTATTTATTCAGCAGTAACCAAAATGACCAAAATTTGACCAAAATGGTACTGAAACAGAGGATGACAGACTAAAGGCTGAAATACTAAATGTCTTTTTCAAAAGCTGTTTCACAGAGGAAGACTGCACTGTAGTTCCTTCTCTAGATTGTCGCACAGATGACAAATGGTAGATATCAAAATAGATGGTAGAGGGATAGAGAAACAATTAAAATTGCTCAAAAGAGGAGAGGCCGCTGTACCTGATGGGATACCAGTTCGATTTTACACAGAGTATGCAAAGGAACTTGCCCCCCTTCTTGCAGCGGTGCGCTGTAGGTCTCTAGAAGAGCATAGCATTCCAAAGGATTGGAGAAGGGCACAGGTCATCCCCTTTTTCAAGAAGGGACGTCGAACAGATGTGCAGAACTATAGACCTATATCTCTAACATCAATCAGTTGTAGAATTTTGGAATACATATTATGTTCAAGTATAATGACTTTTCTGGAGACTAGAAATCTACTCTGTAGGAATGAGCATGGGTTTCAAAAAAGACGGTCTTGTGAAACCCAGCTATTCGTCCACGAGACTCAGAGGGCCATAGACACGGGTTCACAGATAGATGCCATGTTTCTTGACTTCCGCAAGGTGTTCTATACAGTTCCCCACAGTCGTTTAATGAACAAAGTAAGAGCATATGTACTATCAGACCAATTGTGTAATTGGATTGAGGAGTTCCTAGATAACAGAACGCAGCATGTCATTCTCAATGGAGAGAAGTGTTCCGAAGTAAGTGTGATTTAAGGTGGGCCACAGGGAAGCGTCGTAGGACCGTTGCTATTCACAATATACATAAATGACCTGGTGGATGACATCGGAAGTTCACTGAAGCTTTTTGCAGGTGATGCTGTGGTGTATCGAGAGGTTGTAACAACGAAAAATTGTACTGAAATATTGGAGGATCTGCAGCGAATTGACGCATGGTGCAGGCAATAGCAATTGAATCTCAATGTAGACAAGTGTAATGTGCTGCAAATACATATAAAGATAGATCCCTTATCATTTAGATACTGGAAGCAGTTAATTCAATAAATTAGCTGGGAGTACGCATTAGGAGTGATTTAAAATGGAATGATCATATAAAGTTGATCGTAGGTAAAGCAGATGCCAGACTGTGATTCATTGGAAGAATCCTAAGGAAATTCAATCCGAAAACAAAGGAAGTAGGTTACAGTACGCTTGTTTGCCCACTGCTTGAATACTGCTCAGCAGTGTGGGCTCTGTAGCAGACAGGGTTGATAGAAGAGATAGAGAAGATCCAACAGAGAGCAGTGCACTTTGTTACAGGATCATTTAGTAATCGCAAAAGTGTTACAGAGATGATAGATAAACTCCAATGGAAGACTCTGCAGGAGAGATGCGCAGTAGCTTGATACGGGCTTTTGTTAAAGTTTGGAGAACATACCTTCACCGAAGAGTCAAGCAGTGTATTGCTCCCTCCTACGTATATCTTGCGAAGAGACCATGAGGATAAAATCAGAGAGATTAGAGCCCACACAGAAGCATACCGACAATCCTTCTTTCCACGGACAATACGAGACTGGAATAGAAGGGAGAACCGATAGAGGTACTCAGTGTACCTCCGCCACACACCATCAGGTGGCTTGTGGAGTATGGATGTAGATGTAGAGTATCAGGAACTATGATTATAAATAAAAGATTTGAGTTGTAACTGATTAACACATTCAGTAAAAGTTCACACACAGAAATGTAATAACATTCATGATGATGATGAAAATGATAATAATAATAATAATAATAATAATAATAATGTTCCTATCATCACTAGTAGCAGTTCATAGGCGCCTTCTATGAAAAGTTCCAAGGCTATCATCCTGCCTTGTAATCATCAAAGTTAATTTCTCACCACAAAAATAGAAAATATTCTCACCACTTGCCACATGGTTTTGTCAACACTTCGGGCAGCAGACAAACAGTTAATTCCTTGAAATCTAAGTGACCCAGGACAGTGTATAGTCCTTGCAAAGTTCACTTCCTACTTTTAATGACAATGAGTGTGGTAGTTGCCTGGCTGTGACATCATTCCAGACACAGCATAACCCAACATTTGACTGACATTAACATTTTGGTGGCTTGGGTTAAAGTGTCTCTCAACTGCCTCTCTGGCTGTATTTATATATGGGAGCAGCAGATGGCCAAACAGAACATCTGACCTGCAGTCACTCAATCTATACACAGGTAGCAGCATCTAAATAGCTGCTTTCTCAGATATGTATCATTTAATTACTTTGTTGCATATACATTCACAACTTGCATAACCTTTATATGAAAGAAGTTAAGTTGGCTTTAGATATTGGAAAAGTTTCAGCTTGACTGCATAGAAACTTTTCCAGCTAGAATTTTATAACAGGATCAACAGAATAACATAACATCTGAACTATTTCTTTAAGGTCCTTGTATTGATTGTTATTTACATTAAAGCCTTGAAACTTGCTATAGTTTTATTACTTAATCAATGTAATCAAGTGCTGTAATTAGAACTTTCTATCATTAATACAAAAGATACTTAATCTATTGCGAATAAGGATGTACTTGTTCCAAATATAGTTTTTAGTGAATTATTTGAAAGCAATTAGAGGTAACTTAATGGAGTCACATAGTTAATGTTCTTATGTCAAACTGAGGCTATATTGATAAAATAGAAAGAAACTTTCACATGGGAAAAATATATTAAAAAGAAAGATTCCAAGACTTACCAAGCGGGAAAGTGCCAGTAGATAGGCACAATGAATAAAACACACACACAGAATTTCAAGCTTTCGCAACCGGCGGCTGCTTCATCAGGAAAGAGGGAAGGAAAAGGAAAGATGAAAGGATGTGGGATTTAAGGGAGAGGGTAAGCAGTCATTCCAATCCCGGGAGCGGAAAGACTAACCTTAGGGGTAAAAAATGATAGGTATATACTCGCACACACACACACACACACACACACACACACACACACACACACATATCCATCCATACATACACAGACACAAGCAGACATATTTAAAAGCAAAGAGTAAGGGCAGAGATGTAAGTTGAGGCCTGTAGGAGGATGCTATGTACAGCCGGTGTGGATGTGGGAGAGGAAAGATTGAGGACTTTGATTTGGGATAGGAGTTGACGGGTGTGTTCATTGGCCGAGTCATACAGCCCAACCGCAAATTAGGACAGCATGCCACCCTCCACCTCAAAAAACTATCCAATCTCCTGGTTTCCCACCTCCGGAAAGGCAACTCACTCACGCTCCACAACCTTTCCAACAAACCTCAACCTCCTCTCATTGCACACAGACCCAGTCTGTCCCATCTACTCAATCTCCCACTTCCAGCTCCACTCCCCCCAACACCTCAAAATTCTAGTCAACACAATCTGGAACCACAACACCCCAATTCAGTAGTTAACCTTTCCTCCAAACCCCTCTCCCAATCCGAAACCTCTGTCCTATCCAAAGGCCTCACCTTCAGCCCCACTCCCAGGTTCAACCAAACTGCCCTTGTCAAAGATTTACTGTCCTACACTCGTAGTCTCTGCTGGAAATATCACTTTGCCATGAAGAAAAATAATCCTGATCCCACTCCTAATGATCCAACTCCCCAAGACACTATCCAAATTGAACCCTGCCTGGAACAGTTCCGTCCTCCATCACAGCAGGACCCACCTCCTCTTCCTCAAAATCACCCTCTCCAAACCTTCCAGGAATTTCTCACTTCCAGCCTTGCCTCTCAATCTTTCTTGAAAAACCTTAATCCTACTCCCAACATCACCACAGCCGAAGCCCAGGCTATCCATGATCTGAACGCTGATTGATCCATCATCATTCTTCCGGCTGACAAGGATTCCACGACCGTGGTACTTGATCGTCAGGAGTATGTGGCTGAGGGACTGCGTCAGCTTTCAGATGACTCTACATACAAAGTTTGCCAAGGTAATCCCATTCCTGATGTCCAGGTGGAGCTTCAAGGAATCCTCAGAACCTTAGGCCCCCTACAAAACCTCTCACCTGACTCCATCAAACTCCTGACCCCACCAACACCTCGCACTCCTACCTTCTACCTACTTCCTAAAATTCACAAACCCAAACATCCTGGCCGCCCCATTGTAGCTGGTTACCAAGCCCCCACAGAACGTATCTCTGCCTACGTAGATCAACACCTTCAACCCATTACATGCAGTCTCCCATCCTTCATCAAAGACAACAACCACTTTCTGGAACGCCTGGAATCTGTACCCAGTCTGTTACCCCTGGAAACCATCCTTGTAACCACTGATGCCACTTCCCTATACTCAAATATCCCACATGTCCAGGGCCTCGCTGCAATGGAGCACTTCCTTTCATGCCGATCACCTGTCACCCTACCTGAAACCTCTTTCCTTGTCACCTTAGCCACCTTCATCCTGATCCACAACTTCTTCACTTTTGAAGGCCAGACATACCAACAATTAAAGGGAACAGCCATGGGTACCAGGATGGCCCCCTCATATGCCAACCTATTTATGGGTCGCTTAGTGGAAGCCTTCTTGGTTACCCAAGCCTGCCAACCCAAAGTTTGGTACAGATTTATTGATGACATCTTCATGATCTGGACTCACAGTGAAGAAGAACTCCAGAATTTCCTCTCCAACCTCAACTCCTTTGGTTCCATCAGATTCACCTGGTCCTACTCCAAATCCCATGCCACTTTCCTTGACGTTGACCTCCATCTGTCCAATGGCCAGCTTCACACATCCGTCCACATCAAACCCACCAAGAAGCAACAGTACCTCCATTATGACAGCTGCCACCCATTCCATATCAAATGGTCCCTTCCCTACAGCCTAGGCCTTCGTGGCAAACGAATCTGCTCCAGTCCTGAATCCCTGGACCATTACACTAACAACCTGAAAACAGCTTTCGCATCCTGCAACTACCCTCCTGACCTGGTACAGAAGCAGATAACCAGAGCCACTTCCTCATCCCCTCAAACCCAGAACCTCTCACAGAAGAACCCCAAAAGTGCCCCACTTGTGACAGGATACTTCCCGGGACTGGATCAGACTCTGAATGTGGCTCTCCAGCAGGGATACGAATTCCTAAAATCCTGCCCCAAAATGAGATCCATCCTTCATGAAATCCTCCCCACTCCACCAAGAGTGTCTTTCCGCCGTCCACCTAACCTTCGTAACCTCTTGGTTCATCCCTATGAAATCCCCAAACCACCTTCCCTACCCTCTGGCTCCTACCCATGCAACTGCCCCCCGGTGTAAAACCTGTCCTACGCACCCTCCCACCACCACCTACTCCAGTCCTGTGACCCGGAAGGTGTACACGATCAAAGGAAGAGCCACATGTGAAAGCACCCATGTGATTTACCAACTGACCTGCCTACACTGCAACGCTTTCTATGTGGGAATGACCAGCAAAAAACTGTCCATTCGCATGAATGGACACAGGCAGACAGTGTTTGTTGGTAATGAGGATCACCCTGTGGCTAAACATGCCTTGGTGCATGGCCAGCACATCTTGGCACAGTGTTACACCGTCTGAGTTATCTGGATACTTCCTACCAACACCAACCTATCCGAACTCCGGAGATGGGAACTTGCCCTTCAATATATCCTCTCTTCTCGTTATCCACCAGGCCTCAATCTCCGCTAATTTCAAGTTGCCGCCACTCATACCTCACCTGTCTTTCAACAACATCTTTGCCTCCACACTTCCGCCTCGACTTACATCTCTGCCCTTACTCTTTGCCTTTAAATATGTCCGCTTGTGTCTGTGTATGTATGGATGGATATGTGTGTGTGTGTGTGTGCGCGTGAGTATATACCTATCCTTTTTTCCCCCTAAGGTAAGTCTTTCCGCTCCCGGGATTGGAATGACTCCTTACCCTCTCCCTTAAAACCCACATCCTTTCATCTTTCCTTTTCCTTCCCTCTTTCCTGACGAAGCAGCCGCTGGTTGCGAAAGCTTGAAATTCTGTGTGTGTGTTTTATTCATTGTGCCTATCTACTGGTGCTTTCCCGCTTGGTAAGTCTTGGAATCTGAGGCTATATAGAAATTTACATCTTTCCGAGTCTAATATTTAGCACCTCCAAATTTTCATAAAAATGCCGATTTTGGCCAAAATATTGCTCTGATCAGTTGAGGCTTGTAACAGTTGATTGTGAGATACATTTCCACATTCTGAGCCATTTTAGCTTTCTAATTGCGTTTTTAGCACCACTTATTTTTTCTTAGAGCTATTTACTTAGCAAAACATGTTCATGTGATCATCTTGAGATTTAACAATTTTAACATTAATTTACTGAAGCGTATATCATCAAAGTTAGGAAACACTATTTTAATTTTTGAATTCACTCTCAGGTTAGGGTGCAATACTTTGTATGCTATGCACAGGCAAGTTATGATGACATAGCACAAATAGCAGTGAACTGTGGCAAGTCTAGGCACACTCACTCACCTCTGTATCTCTTAAATGATACAGTGTTTGTTTTGCACAATTTGTGCTGCACTTGTCTGTGCATAGACAATAAATTTTTAGATATTGGTCCCACATACATGAGCAACATTCTAAGATGTACACAAATCATTTGCAAGCAGTATTCTGTGTAGACTAACTGCACCTCTCCAGTATCCTATCAATGAACTGAAGTCTGCCACCTACTTTACCTATGGCTGAGCCTGTATTACCATTCCATGTTATATCCCAATATCCCAACAAATTGATACACCCTGGAATGTCATACATTTAAAGCAAGTTGTCTGCATCTACATTTATACACTGCAAACCACCATGAGGTGCACGGCAGATGATTTACCCCATTGCACCATTAATTAGGGTTTCTTTCTGTCCCATTCATGTATGAAGCATGAGAAGAATGATTGTTTGAATGCCTCTGTGCATGCAATAATTATTTTAATTTTCTCATCATGATTCCTATTTGAGCAATACATAGGGGATAATAGTATATTCCTGGAATCACTATTTAAAGCTGGTTCTTGAAATTTTGTTAATAGACTCGCTCAGTGTAGTTTACATCTATTTTGAAGAGTCTTCCAGTTCAGTTCTTTAGTATCTCTGTGGTACTCTTCCATAGATTAAACAAGCCTGTGACCATTTGTGCTGCCCTTTTCTGTATATGTTCCACATCCCCTGATAGTCCTATCAGGTATGGATGCCACACACTTGAGCAATATTCTAGAGCAACAGTGGTTTGTAACCAATCTCCTCTTAGATTGACTGCACTTCTCTAGTATTCTATGAATAAACTGAAGTCTGCCACCTGCTTTACCCATAATTGAGCCTATGTGATCATTTTATTTCACATCCTTATAGAGGGTTCCACCCAATTTCACCAGCGACTCATTGATATTATAGGATACTATGTTTTTCATTTTGTTAAGTACAAAGTTTTACATTTCTGAATGTTTGAAGCAAGTTGTCAATCTTTGCATCTTTTCAAAATCTCACTGAATATTTATGCAGCTTGTTTCAGATAGTACTTCATTAGAGATAACTGCATATCTGCAAAAATTTGATTTTGCTATTGATATTGCCTGCAAGCTCATTCATATACAATACAAATAGCAAGGCTCCCAACAAACTTCCTACATTTGATGATGACTCTTCATCCAAGACAACATGGTGTGCTCTCCCTACCAAAAAGTCCTTAATCCAGTCACACATTTCACTTGATATCCCACATGATTAAATTTGTGACAATAACCATAGATGTGGTACTGAGTCAAATACTTTTTGGAAGTTGAGAAGTACTGCATCTAGCTGACTGCCTTGATCCAAAGCTTCAGTACATTATATGAGGGAAGTACAAGCTGGGTTTCACATGACAGATGTTTTCGGAATCCATGCTGGTTGGTATTGAGGAGGTCATTCTCTTCAAGATACTTCATTTTGTTTGTGCTCTGAAAATGCCCTAAGATTCTACAACAAATGGGTGTCAAGGATATTGGATGGTAGTTTTTGGATTGCTTCTACTACCATTCTTGTAGACATATGTTACCTGAGCTTTTTTCCAAGAACTGATCACAATTTTTTGTTTTAGGGATCTACCATAGATTATTGTTAGAAGAGGGGCTAACATACCTTCAAATTCAGTATAGAATCTGACAGGAATTCGATCTTTGCACCACTTTAAAAAAATATCTACATCTGCCCTGATATTTGTTCAGCTTTTTCAGACAGTTGGCCCTAGCCCTGCTACATTGTAGATAACAGCATCATCTACAAAAAGTCTGGGATTAGCATTATCTTCCAAAAGTCTGGGATTACCATTATTACTTTCTGCCAGGTCATTAAGATACAGCACTAACATCAAGGATGCCAACATACATCATTCATGCATATTTCAATTTTTGGTATATCAGTGATGCTACACAACACCTTTCCAAACTTACATCCATACAGTATCAGAAAGATAATGTAGGAAACACGGTATGTTGCAATGATATTCTTATCAATTACAGTACTGTAATTATCCTGTCATAAAATAAATGATGCAGCAGAATATTTAATACCCACATTTGAGCTAGATCTACATCAAGCCATATGTTCTGCATAGCCCAACAAATTGTTACACCCAGGTAGGCCAGACGAGGAAGAAAATAAAACTGTACTATTCCACTGCCTGACATCAAATCTTTATGCTTGATATTGGTGGAATGCCAAAACTGCAGGAGCAGAATAAATAATTCTGCATTCATAAAGAGTGAAATATATCACCAAAAATAATCAATTATTGAAAATATAATATAGAGGAATAGATACATAAATTTACTCACTAAGTGGCAGCAGGAGCAAACACATATATAGATTAAATAAATGTACAAGCTATCAGAGCCAGAGGCTCCTTCTTCTGGCAGAAGCAACAAAGTGTAAGGAAAAGCAATGAGGGAGAAATACTGGCAAGGTGTATGAAATGGGGTAAGTTTGGAAAAGTCACTTGGAACTCCAGATCAGGGGAGACTTTCCTGATTGGGTGAGAAAGAAAGACAATCAGTCTTCTCTTATTGTCCTCAGAATCCAACTGACTGAACCCAGGTAGTTAACGTAAATCAGATCTACACCCTCTCGGATAAATTGAGATAATTCTGTGAAAGGTGCTAGTAACTGCTAGTAATATCTGGTAAGAGAAAGGATCTCCCAGTTCAACAAATAGTTAAATCATAAGTGATCTTTAACCCCTTAATCATTAAACAGAACATGGTATAATTACTCATCCACTTACCAATAAAGGGGTAGAAACCAAACCGTGCAGAATTAACAGCAAAAAAAGAGAATAAAAGCTATTGGGCCTTATTACTGAACAAACACCAGAATATCACATTCAAACCAAGGCCCCATGGTGTTATGGTAGCAAGAGGCTGCCACACAGGATGGAAAATCAGCAAGATTTGAATGGATGCACATGGTTGGCATATGAACTTCAACCATATTAGCAGACAGTAACTCAAATACCAAGCAATTAGCCCATCCTGAAGATGCATAAGGCACATAAGCAGATGGTGGCACACAGGAGAAGACAATAGAAAGGAACACTTTGTGAATGTCACATTGTCCCGAAATTCACTCAACATCAGTAAGGTACTTCACCATAGTTCTAAGGCACAATGCTTCCACCTTGACCAAGATGCCACAACCATGGACTTCCACAGCAGGAATAACTTCAGTCATCTCATGTCCTCCAAAGCCATCAGGATGAAAACTTATTGTCAGAAATGCATCCCCATTTGTAATACTGACTACTATAGATATGGTAGGGCTCAATCTCCACTCTCCCAAAACTGAAACCCCAGTTGAGGATTTACAAACCTTTGTCTATTTATGACCTTATTTGACTTGACTCAGATGGACCATGAGGTCATCTCCATTGTCCTCCCCTTTGACCCTGAGTGTGTCTTGAGTGGGAACTTCCAGCACTCTATAGGATCCCAGAAAATGGGGAGACAACTTTCTAGGAACCTTATCACATGAATCCCTACTTCTAACATTTTTGACAAAGACTACATCCCTGATTTGAATGTTACCCAGATGTCACCTCATGTTGTGCTGCACCACTTCCCTGCTATGGGCACATCACATATTAGCCTTTTCCCTTCACCAGACATCCTTGATATACTAGGCAATCAGGTTGTTGGGCAACAGATCTTATATGCACCACAGGTTGACCAAGCAAGAATTAAGGAGATATGATATCATAAGCACAATGGGAGTGAGTCATGCTTTGGTAGATCAAATGGTAAAGCACTTGCCCATGAAAGGCAAAGGTCCCAAGTGCAAGTCTCGGTATGGTACGCAGTTTTAATCTGCCAGGAAGTTTCATATCTGGTGCACACTCCACTGCAGAGTGAAAATCTCATTCTGGAAACATCCCCCAGGCTGTGGCTAAGCCATGTCTCCACAATACCGTTTCTTTCAGGAGTGCTAGTTCTGCAAGGCTCACAGTAGAGCTTCTGTAAAGTTTGGAAGGTAGGAGATGAGGTACTGGCAGAAGTAAAGCTGTGAGAATGGGGCGTGAGTCATGCTTGGGTAGCTCAATTGGTAGAGCACTTGCCCATGAAAGGCAAAGTTCCCAAGTTCAAGTCTCGGCCCGGCACACAGTTTTAATCTGCCAGGATGTTTCATATCAGCACACATTCCACTGCAGAGTGAAAATCTCATTCTGGAAACAATGGGAGTAGTCTGATAGATTTCATGCCTAATGGTATTAAAGACAAAATTTAACCACAGCAAAGTACATTCACAACCTGTTTGAGCCTCAGAGTGGAATGCAATAAGCAAAAATTTCAAATTATGATTAACCTGTTCCACAAATGATGCCTGGCGATAGTAGCACACAGTGGTGACATGTTTAACCACAAAGTGGAAACAAAAGTTATGAAAATCCCTTCAAGTACAAACAGAAGCATTGTCACTAGATGCAACTCTGGGGAAGAGGGAAAATTAAGCAAAAATTGTTCTCAGAGGGGTAACACGCTACGCATCCATACAGCCCTACTGTACAACAACCACCTAAATTTGGCAAACCCATCAACGATGACAAAAATATATTGATACCCACATTTGGTATGAGGCAGAGGACTGATGTAATTGATAAGGAGGCATTCCATGGGCATCTCAGCTCTAGATTGAAGTAGCCTCCTTCACCCATAAGTATTTGGTTTGGCCATCTGGAAGTTCTGAAATTGAGCAACCATCATCCTAACATCTTGATAAAATTTAGGCCGTGTAAGGGATTCTTAGAGTTTATGGATAGTTTTATAAAGAACTACATGGCCTCCTGCCACTGAACTATGATGGTGCTTCAGTACCACTGGGATCAACATGGCCCAATGCATATTTTCACCACTGCCCGTGACCCGCATTACAACATCAGATCTTTCTCCTGAACTCATACCTGAGAACTGACTAGCCAGATGCTCAGTGCCCCCTGATACACCCCAGATTCAGACCCTCCTTCTGATGCCCAATCAAATCACTGAATAATACAGCAATATGAGTAAGAATAAAATTAACCCGCTCCTCCACCAGCTCAGTGATACTTAGAGAGCATTCTCTTTCTTCTTGCTTCTCAAACATGTGACTCAGGGCATTGACTACATTGTTATCACACCATTTTACATGGTGCACTTTGAACCTAAAGCTACATATCTTCACCGCCCGTTATGCAATGTGTCAAGTATGAAGATGAGCCAGAACCCAACGGAGAGCCCGATTATTGGTCTCTAGCATAAACCCTTCATGTTCCAAATAGTATTTAAATCTCTCAAGAGTGAAAAGAATAGCAAGCACCTCCAATGCTTAAGTAGAACACTATCTCTCTTATGGCTATAAACATTGGGAAACATAAGCCAACGGCCTTTGCTTAACTTCTTGCTTCTGAAGAACAGCAGCCAACCCAGGGTTGGAGACATATGTATGAACAACAAAGGACAAGTCGCAATCAGGTATGGCCAAAATGGGAGTGTTACTTAGGGCAACCATAAGAGAGTCAAATGCAGCTTGCTGACTGTCCATACAAACAAAGGGCTCTCCTTTCTTGCGCTAAAGATTCAGAGGACCCAGTAAGTCAGTGAACTGGGGTATGAATTGCTGGAAATTTTGGTCATTTCTATGAATTGCACCACCGCTTTCTTAGTTTTGGGAGGATGAAAGCTATAAATGGTCTGGATCCTCACTTGGTCTATTCTAACACTGCCCACCAAAGCCAAATGTCCAAGAAAGGAAATAGAGTGACTTTAGTTGGCTGCACAGTGAAGTCAGATGCCTTCAAACTTCCAAAACTAAATGCAAGGGCTGAACATGATTCGTCTGGTTAATGGCACCAGACAGACAGGATTTTTAGGTTAAAGATAAAGTCCAGGCAGACAATAATCAATAAAAGTAGAATAAAAGAAGCTTCATGTATAGTAAATAGTGATAAAGCTAAGGGCAGTATCAATTTACATCATCAAAATATGAGGGAAAAAAGTAGATGAGCTCTTAGTGCAGTTAGATTATCACAAATAAGAATGAGATTGATATCCTTAGTCTGTCTGAACACCATGTAACTGTGGTGATGGAATGTGTCAGTCTAAATGGGTATAATTTAGCATCTTACATTTGCAGATCTAGCATGGATAAAGGAGGAGCTGCCATTTACACAAAACAAGGGTATAAATACAAAACTGAAGAAGCAAACAAATTTTGTGTCAATCAGCACTTTGAAGTTTGTGCATGCAAACTACAGCTACACAATGTAGTGTTGATATTAGCAACACTTAACAGGTCCCCGTTAGGAGATTGGAATCTGTTCAGACAGCAAAATCTTATACTCTCTGTGGTTGGTAATGCCCAGATTGTTGGTTAGAAACTCAAGGAAGTTACACAACAGCTTAAGGAGAGCCCAGGTTCTAAATGCCCCATATCGAAATCCCATTCCTTGCTCACACAACTATGATTGCTATACAGTGTCACTTGCCCAGCATTGTTACACTTAAGAAACTCCACGTCCAGAGAGAAACCTAGGTAGAAACTCTTAAATGCATAACTCAACAAAAGGCCTGTCTTATCAACAAAATCACAACAAATTCACATCCTTTGTGATGAAAACCACCAACATGACAAAACACCTTTTACACCCCAATACAGGAAGGGCTTCACCATTAATGCCCTGTAAGAAAAACCAACAATTCTGGAAGCTTACAAAGTGGTGATAGCTAATGTAGCACCAGTGGCTCATCAAGGAAACACTACTACCCAAATCAAACAAGGCACACAAGGGCTTATTGTTAACATAAGTACACAAAAAGGGAAGAGGATTAGCAGCTACAGCTTTCAATGCCTTACAGTGAGTAGATATGACAGAGAAAGTCCCCTGTCATCTGCTGCTCTGGTGTCAGCTATCCAGAGCACATTTAACATTAGTCCGGCACTGTCAGGCAAGATGGCCAGGCTGGCTACAATGATAGCAATTTCCTCTAATAGTGAATTTTTTACTAAAAGAGGCAACCTCTGGATTGAAGTCCTTGTGTGTTAAAACCATGCCCTGTCTCCTCCTCTCCTCTGATCTGCTTGCTTAACTCCTTCTGCAGGCATGACAAGATCATCGAATTTTGATAAGTCCTTGGGTGTTCTACAAACAAAACTCTAGACCAATCTTCCAGCTTAACAGCTTGCAGGATAGTGCCAACAATTTTCTTCTCTGGGACTACCAAATCAAAGGCTGCAGCAGTGGTACATACCTCCCACACATACCTAGCCAAACTTTCATTAGTATCTTGAACACCATATAAATATCCATTACCATGGTCACTTTTGACTTTGACCAATAGATGCTCTCTTAGTATGCATGCAGCCAACTTCTTTATGTACCTCCTTTTGGCAAGACCCTCCCAAGTTATAACTGCCAAGGACCCTTGACATTATGGTTATAGTAACTGGAAAATAGTTTTCCTTGCTCCTCTGACTTCACAATAAACCACAAAACCCAACTAGTTCCTCCTGGGTACTGATGCTGAGCCACACTATCCCACACAAAAGCTTTCTTGCAAAAAGATTAGGTAACTTAGCAAAGAGCACTTAAGTATTCTCCACATCCCAACTTCCAACTCCTGGAAGAGCTACCACCCTTTTGACAACCTCAAAGTCTACCTCTCCACCAACCTGCCTGCCTCCCTCCTCTAAGTTACTCAAACCAATTTGCAAGTTAATTGTTTTGCTACGCAGTTGCTTGCTAAAAGGTTGAAATATGGGATCAATAGCAACCACGACAAGGTCCTCTATCCTCCACAGTCAGTGCATAATTTGAGCCTGTATATGATAAATCTGATGACGTGAGGGAATACCATATTTTAAAAGTTTCGAGTTTTCCTTGAATTCAGATAGATACGTAGAGCAGTGCTGCATGGTGACAGTTATGTGCATAACCAGCTCCACTGTTACCTGCAGCAGTATACCTGCCACTGCCTGCAGTTGCCCAGACAACTCAAAAATGTCCACATCACCCACAAGGTTTTGGACCTTCTTGCTTGTTCTCAAATCCCCACTCTAGTCATATTTTGAGGCTCAATTTGGAAGGCAATGGATTTGAAAAGAAGAAAAAAAGACACACCTAGATACAACAATCAATTATGCAAAAAAGAAACCTTCTATGAATGATGTTCAGTACTGTACAAATGACCTACACCCAAAGAGAACCATGATGTGCTACAAAATGGTACAGAGCTATTGTGTGAGGTTATCTAGGAGGGGAAGGACTAAGCCCAAGTAAGGTTGAACATCAGTTATGACCAAAATATTTATTTAACATTTTGTACTTAAAGGATGATTCAAAGCAATTAAGAAAAATTTACTTCTAAGCTTTCAACAATTAATTAAAAAAACACTTTAAGACTAAAAACAACAAATCTCAAGAGAATTTCATAAATATTTACTTCCCCAACATGTGGTGCAGAGTTTATTTTGCATTCAAATATGACTTTAGTACACTGCCACCCTGACCCAAGTTATACTGTTAAAACATAGGAAACCCTGAATGTTGTTTGTGGTTAGGAAAATATCTGTGTTCAAAGACAACCAATAAGCTTTGCACTTAACTATCGCGGTTATGGAAGCCAATACTTTCAACGACCACATCAATGAAGCAAGGAAATTTGGTGTCACAGAATGTTTGCCAACGTCACTCACCAAAGAATTAAAAATTTACTAAAACAATAACCTTAAAATTTACATTGAGTTCCCCAAAAGGACACACACACATTTAAAAAAATACATAATAAAAATACCAAGGAAGGTACAAAACTGTGTCAATTTTTTCTCCACCCAAGTACAGTTTTGTGATAAATCTAGGCAACTCTGCACATGGCACTAGTAACTGCTAGTATTAACTGGCAAGAAATAGGATCTTAATGTTCAACAAATAGTTAAATTGTAAATGGTCTTAAACCCCTTAGTCACGAAACTAAGCACAATATGGCTAAGAGTGTAATAACACACCTACAACACCAATAAAGGAGGAGAAATCAAGCCATCCAATATTAAAGAAAAAAGGGGGGGGGGGGGCTTATTACCGAACTCACACTGAAATCTCAATAAGGAGATAAGAGGATTGACTCGCCAATCATAATTCAATTTCAGAAAAATGACCAATTGTGTAATGGTGGCAAGAGGCTACCATGCAGAATGGAAAATCTTCAAGATTTGAATGGACGCATATGATTGCCAACAAACTTTGATTACATTAGCCGACAGTACCTTAAGTACCAAGCAGCTGGCATGAATAATTTTGTCCCAGAATTAACTAGTTAACTAGAAAGCTTCAAAGCTATTTGCAGCAGTAAATGAGGTAACGTAAACCAAAGTCCATAAAGTTATCATACACAAAAAAACAACAAAAAAAAACAAAAACAAGAAAAAACCCTGTGTATTAATTACAGAAAATCACAGATTTATTGGTGGTTCAATAAGGAGTTGGTACAAACACATGCAGGACTCTTGAACTTGCACTTAACGTACCCACTACTGAGCTTAGCAAACAGGAAAACTGAGTGGGCATTTTTAGAGTTCTAATAGCCATGAAGGTGGGTAGGGTGTATAAGCAGAGAGTGACACAGTGGAGAAGACAATAGAATCAGTGGTGGATATATATGGGGATTGCGCAGGGCACACAGCCCACTTACCCTCCACCCTTGCCACCCATGCCTTACTGCCACCCATGCTGCCCCCAGCATTCAGCCTGCATGCCATTGTTCGTTTCTTTCATTAGTTGACTTGACAGAATTGAGTTATTGAGTAGTTGTACTTTCCTATGTAGCCCGCATGTCAGCATCATCGTATTTTATACACATAAATAGATAACACATACCTATGAGAAAAATTGCGGCCATTCTAGTGATCTCAATACATTGTTCTGTCTGTTATTTGTTCGAGATTAGTTGCAAATATTCCACTATTTTGTGATTAAAAAAAGACTAATGCGAGAGATTCTTCAATACATGCAAACAAGCATAAGTGCCCTTAATGTTCAAGACTCTCTTATGCAAGCATTGTCTGTTTGTCCTAGATCTGACTATCCTAATTTGCACATACTGTACAAAATAGTTACTTGTCTACATGCATCTATTGCTTCAGTAGAAGCAATAGAAAGAAGTTTTTCAACACTACAGTGTACAAAGACATGGCTGAGATCAACAGGAGGATCTACTTAATGGCTTAGCTCTGTTGAACACTCATCCTGACATTCATTGGCTTATTGACAATATAATTAACCAATTTACCAGGAAGAATAGGTGCATAGAATTGATAATTTAAGGAAGAGAACCACAATTGTAACTTTTTTATGTCATTAGATGGCATTGTCTTGTGTATGTGTATAATCAGTTTAAATAAAACTTTCTTAAACTTTGCTTGTGACTTGATTATTTCTTATTATTGCAAAAGTAAAGATAGCTCAAGATGTCTTTTAGTGCCCCCTCCTTGAGATTTTTCTGTATCTGCCTCAGAAAAGTAAAGGTAGCTCAAGATAAGCATAGTGCCCCCTCCTTGAGGTTTTTCTGTATCTGCCACAGAACAGAACAGAACAGTTTGTGAACCTCACACTGTGCCCAAATTCACTAAGAGAAGTAAGGTACCTCACCATAGTATTAAGATGCGATGCTTCCATCTTAATCAAGATGCCGCAAACACAGACTTCCAAAGTAGGAATAACTGCAGCCACCTCATGTTCTCTGGAGCCACCAGAATAACACTTTTTCTGAGACACACAGACCCAGGTAGAATACTGAAGTCCAGTCATCTGATAGAGAAATTGCACAGCTCAAATCATAAAAAACTGTGCCTGAACATTCCTTCCTGCCCCACCAGCTGCTGCCATCCTACTCACTCCTCACTCTACCACTTTTTTTTTACATCAAAATGACTTGCCTTCCACTTCAGGCAAAGATGGCATGGGGAAGACATACCACAACCTATCAAGACAGTATAGCTCAATGATTTTGCTGGTCAAGATTGGGTCTGACAAGCACAAAGACAAGCAGTGGAAACGTAAGCCCAGAACGGCTTGCCATGAAAGGCAACAAAATAGAATGTAGAATATTGTTGACTTACCACTGTGCTGTAAAGGTGAGGCAGATGACAATAAAATGGGTCCTGATATGAAAAAATATGGCACTCGAAACCATCACCCTCTGTTGTAGGTGACAATCAGGTTGTTATCCCAAAACTGTCTGGGACATCTCCAGACATGTCTTCACTGAAGACAATTCTACTCCAGTCAATGAGATTCCAGACTGAAGATGTGTCTGTAAATACCTCAGACTGGTGGCGGGATACCAAACTGACTATCACCTGCCATACTGCCAAATAACCAGGAGTTATGGTCTGGGGAACCATTTCTTTTCATATCAGGCCCCCTTTGTTTGCCATCCATGGCACCCTTGAAGCACAGGAGTACATTGATGATATCCTATACCACATTTTGCTGCCCTTAATAGAAGCTATCAAGGGCTTACATTTCAGCAAGATAATGTCCACTCACAGATAGTGAGATTTTATACTGCTTATCTTCATGCTTGCCAAAACCTACGTTGCCAAACAAGGTAATCTGATCTTCCACAATTGAAAACATTTGGAGCATTATGAGCAGCGCCTTCCAACCAACTTCGGATTTGATGATCTAATGCACCAATCAGACAGAATTTTGGACAATATCCCTCAGGATGTCCAACAACTATATCAATCAGTGCAAAGCCAAATAACTGCTTCCATAAGGGTAAGAGGTGGAACAACACATTAACTTACTCAGTCTGTGAAGCTCTTTCTTTTGAATAAATCATCCATTTTTTCTAAAATTATAATCATATTTATTTGTTAGTATATGTACATTACAACTGCCAATTTCTGTACCATTCAGATAGTTTTTTTATGGTGCATAATGTTTTTCTTTTTGCCGCAGAGTGTATCTTTCAGCAGATTCTTAGCAATGTCAACACACTGTGTAATGGTTGTGGGAGGGGTGAGGAGGCAGTGAGAGGGGGGGGGGAGTGAGGGAGGGAGGTTGTCTGTTTACTTCATGTCTACCCTCATAAAAATATTTAAATAATGCAAATTTCATAAACTGTTGTTGACTTTCACTCACAACATGCTTTTTAAACAGATATCAATGTATAAGTAATGACCTTAATCTGAAAGTATTGAATGTGGCACTTACTGGGGAAAGTTGCATCTACTACTAACACTTCAATTTTAGGGTAAAGTTTAACTGAAAATTTTTAAATATTTATGCAGTCAGGTAGAAGAATTCATTAAAAACAATAAGTATTTTTTTCAAAATTTATAAATCTAATGTAATTGACTAGACTACAGCATTTTCAAAAGGTGGACATAAAGTACCTCCTCTCCCCCTACCCACATGGTATTGTGATGACTAACAAATGGTACTGTAACAAAACGGATTAAACATGCCTAATGGAGTATACTACCAAAAACAGTTTCTGAAGTTAAACAGCATCATAGTACATTAAATGTTAATGTGACCATTTTCACAAAACTATGAGAAAATCTTCTCAATGACTTAAATGATATGAACATAATGATAATCTCTTCTTTCCACAGGTCTGAGGAACCATTATTCCATAGATCACAAAGGTTCTCCATGGAACCAGATGCCTGGCCACATAGAGCTGACAGTGAGATGAGTGTTCTTTCTCCTAGCAGGTAGTGTACATTTACAAAAAGCATCTGTAACTGGTGTATTTTTCTGTCATCTGCTGCCTTCCTATTATGTTTAATTTTTTTAACCTCTATACCCCGAAACCCAAATGTCATGAGTCACGTTGCTGGTGGTACTCTGACCATATACTCACTACTTGAAATCTCACAGACGAAACTGTACTGTTCTGCCATCTTTTAATGGCAGTCAACACTACTTTATCAGCTAAGTCTATAAATATCTGTTCTAATCAGTAATATAATCATTGTTGGAAAGTGAGCAAATCACAAGGAACCAGGAACTATTCTCATAAAGAAAAAAGTGAAAAATGGAACATGACGATATTTAAAAAAGGCTAGTAAATAATTTAGTTCATAAAGAATTTACTGTTCTTCAGGCCATTGAAAAGTCTGCATAAGGTGGACATTCAACTTTTGCATTGTGTCTCACAACAGAACTATAGGAAACTTGTGGGAATAGAGTGGAGTGCAGGCCTTATGTACAAGACTGCTAAAAGTATATCACACTGAAACCAATTTTAAGTGCTTGTGTACGTTTTAAAACTAATAAAGATCTATTGTTAACGATTCTTGAAAATTTTATTTATTTTTGACAACTGTCTGCCCCCGGTAGCTGAGTGGTCAGTGTGACAGAATGTCAATCCAAAGGGCCTGGGTTCGATTCCCGGCTGGGTCGGAGATTTTCTCCACTCAGGGACTGGGTGTTGTGTTGTCCTAATCATCATCATTTCATCCCCATTGACATCCAAGTCGCCGAAGTAGCGTCAAATCGAAAGACTTGCACCAGGCGAACGGTCTACCCGACGGGAGGCCCTCGTCACACAATATTATTTTTATTTTACACCTAATTCCTGACCTCAAGGAGTTTAAGTAAAATACTGAATTCACACACTAGCTGGTGCAAGTATGAACACTTCCAGCTTGAAAGATAAGTTTTTATTTCAGTCATTAACAACAAATATTGTGTTAAATGTGATGAAATATTCCTGTACAAGCTTTCCCAGCACATCAACTGTTGAAATTTTCATTTCTGACAAGATAAAGGTCTGACACGTAGGTCGCCAATTTTGATCAACTTTTGCAGGGATGTACTGTTATGAAAATAAAGAGATGTGTTTTGGCTTTTTGCTAGACAACATGGTTTTTGCAAAAATTGAGCTCAATGTTTAGAACAGAAAATCATATTTTCAGTGCTGCACATTAAAAGATCATCTAAAGACAAACATATTTTTATTAATATAGTATTTTCTCTGAAGTTACTAATGTTCAAGTTATTAACATGTTCGTGTTTTCATACTATATATGGGGTCTCTTCATTCTACGTGTATAGAGTGGTCAAGGCACTAGACTACCAGACTGCTGGTCTGTGTTTGGTTCTGGGTTGTGGCTTTTCTTCATTTTTTCAGTGTATCTGATAATATTGTGGTAATCAGAATACTTTTCTCCCCTTCCTCCCTTTTTTTAAAGTAAAAATCAGGAGTTTTTTTAAAAGAAAAATGTCAGGAGGTGTGATTATTAATGAAATAAGTGTTTATAATATATTAACAGTTATTTTCATTCTGTAACATAACACAAAATACATCAGGAATATATTTTGCATAATCTTAATTGATAGTCTATTTGTGAGTGTTCTCACAACCAATGGGGTCAAATGGATTTTTCAAACAAAACAAAAAAAAAACATAAATATTTCTTGCACCACGCACAACACATGAATGAAATCTCATAGCATTGGCATGTTTTCTGGTACATTGTTAGTGGAAAACATATCTAATCCCCAATGCAAAAAGCAGATGTATCAGGTATCAATTTGGATGCATACCAAGTGCATAAAAGCATAACTTGAAAAACGAAAATGGATGACTCTGCCTTGTAATTCTCTGCTCCGCTTTTATATTGCAATGAAATTCTTTACCTGACAAAAAAGTAAACATCACCCAACTGAAAAGAGAGGTACATTTTAGTGACATCACTTTCACTGCGCTGATTGGTTGAGCATAATTATCATGAAAGTCCTACTGTAGTATGTCATGTATTGTGATGAAAATAACTGTCAGTGTAATATTTGATTATTAATTACACCTCCTTTGTTTTGCTTCAAAATAACAAGTAAAGGTATTCCCATTATCAGAATATTATTAGATACACTAAAGAAAATATAAAATGAAAAAAAAGAAAAAAACAGCCACAAACAAGTATTGAACATGGACCACCAGTCTGGTAGTCTCATGGCTTGCCTTGACTGCATGACCACTGACCTCATTGAATGATGGGTACCCAAGCTACAGCATAAAAATAAAATAGAATTAATACCTCAAACATTATTAGATGTTTACCTGATATCACACTAATAAAAATATTTGTTTTTAGATGATTTTTTGACGTAAGTGCTGGCAAAACTGAAATCTAAAAGAGACATTTTTACATAAGCTAGTCTAGTAGTCCTTGTTAAGATATTCATCTATAGAGTGTAAAGAGTTGTCTATCAAACATTGAAAATACATTTTTCTGTCATCAACCTTGACCTCATTAAAAAAAAAAAAAAGTGAGTGTCAAGCAAAAAGCCTAAGCATATGTCTCTTTATTTTCAATACAGAATGTGCTTGCAAAACTTAATTAAAATCAGTGACCCACATCTCAAGACCTTCACCTTGTTAGTGAAACACTATGTATACAGCCACCTATTATGTGCCTATGTGATACTCATGCAATTCCCTCTTATGTGCCTCCAAGGTTAGTATTACGTGAATTAATTGTAGCTATAGTCTATGCTTTTAGATTAGACTAGATTAGATTCAGTTTTCATTACGTAGACCCAGAAATTAGATGATTCTTGTGGGTGCAGACATGTCAGAAAGTATAGCATTAAAAACATATAACATATGAATATAATATTCACTTCCCTAATCATTTGTCAGGAGAGTATTGAAACATGTGAATAAATTACAGTAAACTGGAATTGCTATTGGTTACAGAATCAATATACTGTTAGAATGAAACATAGTTCTGCACTTTCACTAAATTTATCATACACAAAATACCTAACCTTAACTGTTGTGACCAAGAGCTGGCAACACTGAAATCTAAAAGAGACATTTTTACATAAGCTAGTCTAGTAGTCCTTGTTAAGATATTCATCTATAGAGTGTAAAGAGTTGTCTATCAAACAGTCTTTTAAACTTGGTTTGAACTGTGCTTTATCTGAAGCCAAGTTTTTAATGGTTGCCAGCAATTTATTGAAAATGTGTGTTCATGAATACTGGACCCCTGTTTGGAACAGGGTAAGCACTTTTAGTGCTTTATGCAAATTATTCTTAATTATATTACTGATACTAGGTATTGAGCTATTGACTGCATATTATTTGCAGAAAATTTCATTAAGGAATAAATGTACTGAGAAACAGTGGTTAGAATACCCAGTACCTTGAACAGGTTTCTACATGATATTCTTGAATTTGCACCACAAATGAGTCTTATTACATGATCTTACATTCTAATTTTTTTTTTTTTTTTTTTTTTTTTTTTTTTTTTTTTTTTTGAGTTTGATGAGTTACAGTAGAATATGATCCCATATGACATAACACAATAAAAGTAATCAAAATATGCAAGTTTTTTAAAATATTTATATCTCCTACATCTGACATCATTCATGCCCTTCCCAACTGAACTTATTACTAAGTTGTAATCACAGTAATTTAACACTGTCAACGTCTTTGATCTGCATGTCTTCGAATGTTATACACAAGATATAAATAAATCTCTTACATGAGCTGAACTGCATAAAATGGGTCTTATCAAAGTTAAATAACAGTGAATGAGTTTCAAATTATTTATTAATGTCAGTGAAAATTTGATTAACAGCCATCTCTAAATATGTATATGACTTGCAACCTATTGCAATGTTTGTATCATCTGCAAACAAAACAAACTTAGCATCTACCAGTGTAACAGATAAGAGGTCATTAATGCACACAAGCAAAAACCATTAATTCAAGATGGAACCTTGAGGAACAGCACATGTAATTAATTCACAGTTAGATGAAGACTGATTGTTTACTCCACAGGTATTTTTCAGTGACACCCTTCGTTTCATGTTATTTGGGTAAGACTTGAACCATTTTGCAGCACACTCAGTGACACCATAATATTCTAATTTACTTAAGAAAATGCTGTGATTCAGACATTCAAAGACTTCTGACAGGTCACAGAAAATGCCAATAGCCTCTAATTTGTTACCTAATGAAATAAGTACATTGTTACTGTATGTATAAATAGCCTTTTATATAATGGAACCTTTAAGGAACCCAAAGAATGACATGGACAATAAATTATTAGCAGTCAGTTCCTTAAGAAGATGCTTCAACACAACCATTTAAAAATTTTTTGAAAAAACTGGCAAAAGTAAAATTGATCAATAGTTTGATGGTATCCCTTTCTCCCCCTTCTATTTGTCAGTAGTTTGATGGTGTCTCTTTCTCCACCCCTTATTGTAAAGAGGCTTAAATTCAGCATATTTTAGCCAGTCTGGAAATGTTCCACTGATAAGAAACTGATTACACAAGTAACTTAAGATAGAACTCAACTCACATGAGCACTCTTTCATTAACTTCATTGTTATATTATCATAACCACTAGAATAATTTGATTTTAATGATTTTATGATGGATGCTACCTCTTTGGGAGATATAAGTGTCATTACCATTTTACAGGACTTATTTGTAGGGACTGTTATCAGACATTCCATTGGACTGTTTATTGAACCTGATAATCTCAAGCAATCAGTAACACAAAGAAAGTATTTGTTTAAGAGGTTTGCGAAATTACATGCACTTGTTACCAATATCTCATTTATTTTTAGATCTATCTGTTCCTCTTCCTTTCTGCCCCCAACTGTCTCTGTCTTCACTATATCCTATACAGTTTTTTATTTTGTTACCTGATGTAATTATCTATTTCTTGTAATAAAAACTGTTTAAATTTCTGGATTGCCTGCTTCAGTATTTGCAGTATTCTTTGTAATGCATTAGATGCTAACTTCAGAGCTGCTCCTAGATAATACATACAGTCTCCTTTTTGTCCCACATGATACCTTTATTTCTTGTGTAACCCAAGGTTTATTTTTAGATTTCCATTTAATTTTATTGCCTTTATGGCAAAACAATTTTCAAATGAGGAAGTAACTTTATTAATGAATGCGCTATATTTTCCATTTGAATCAGAAGTTTTATAAACATCTATCCATTTCATGCCTTAGAAGAATCTCCTAAAATTCTCTCCATTTTTGACTGATTTATTATAGTGTTGTTCTCAGATTTAATAGTTTTTATATCCTGACAAGTTTCAACACTTAGTATAAGATGCTGCATGTCATGAACAGAGAGTCTATTTACTATTGTTTTTATTATATGACTATTTTTGTCTTCAAAGAAATTATGAATGCCAGTTACAGCTTTTACATACTCTGGTTAGAAAGTTCACAATAGGAATTAAATTGAATGACATTGTTACTGTAAAGGACCTATTATGAAATTCTACTTCTCTTGCTCCAGCTTTTAAGTGCTGCTCTGAGCAAAATTTATTAATATCAATATTCTTGATATCTGACAAATTTGACAACTCCTCCTTTTTTTTATTTTCTCTACAGGTGTAAGAGGCTAACTTGAAACCTATAACATTTAATATGTCTACATCAGCTGTCAAATGATGTTCAGAGAGATAGATAATATTAACTGCTTTTCTCAACTCTAATTCTTCAACACAAATAAGCAGTTCATTAAGCTTACATCTCAATCATCAGATTTTCTGATGTAGTAAGGATAACTGATTTTGTGCACTGGCTGAGTTACAACTGGATGAATCTAATTTCTCTGTCATTTTTTGAATATCTTCAGTTTAAGTGAGGGGGTGTTTGCATGAATAGTGTACATTAAAATTTGCTTTCTGACTGCCTGTTTTATCAATGTAAGTATCATTTTCACCCTGTATCTGTAACATCTTTTGTTTCTGCCCTTTCTACCCTAAAAAACAGTTATTCTGTCTCTTATAACCACTGGTACTTCACCAAATGTGACAGTGCCCCTCTTAAGTTTTTTCTATTAGCTCAGACAGTTTTCCCTTCCCTCTCCTGTAGAGAAGAAGTTCATACATAGTATAGTCCAACCTACCGATAGAGTCAACAAAAACCACACCATAATTAGACCACATACCTGATCCGAGCAGTCATTCCATCTCTCAATTAGCTATCCTGGCAGATAGAAGCCCAACACTAGTATGTCTTGTTGCTGAATCTGTCTATACCAGGTTACTCTCAGTTGAATTATTAGGATTCCCGTCTATGCTGTTGCCTGCCTTACCCACTATTACCACTGTGACGTCCTTTGTGAAGTGTTTGCAAAGTGGACTTACATCTAAGTATTATGACAGATGTACATTAGCAATCATTTATCACATATTTACTTTTCCATTTTTACTGAAATGATATAAATTACCTGTGTGTGTTGCAGCTCTGCTGGGTCTGATGGGAGTCTTTCTTCTTTGCCACCCATCACAGCACCACCAGTAGGGGGACGCTTTGCAGGCTCCCCACCATCTGCTGTGCTCTTCCCACCAATAAACACAAATCCACCTCAGCCTCACAGGTGAACCAAACTCTCAAAATTCTACATGTTGCACTAATTACAAAAACTACTTTGATTAAAATATAATTAAATATTTTACACGTAACCAAATTTCACAGCATACTCTATGTAGGCATGAAGGATTATCTTGGAAGTCTGCATTAGTTTTTCCTATGAGTATTGTTCAGCTAATAGTACATGTGACATGTTAGAGAGGTGATAACTTAATAACTACTTTGAGTAAGTCTATAGTTCTAAAATACTTTGAGTTGTAAAATGACTGAGATTATGATAAAACATATGTATGATAAGCTAAAAAGTGAAAGTGCTTATGACCATAGCTGTTTTGCGCCCTAAAACCATAATCAAAATCTAAGAAGCGAAAGCTGCAGCACACTACATTTCATTAATAAATATCTTAGTCTGGTACATTTTATTATATTTGTCTACAATGAATTTTTCAAATTATGTCACAATTCTTAAATTAAGTTAGGAGTTTCATTTATCAGCTTAAAAGGTTTCAATTAAATCTCTATGTCAAATTCAGATAAAATTAAAAGCTTTTAGTGATTGCTTCCAGGATCATTATTAGATAATAAATCAGACTCATTGTGATATAGGTACTCATTACAGGCTTGGCATTTTGCCCAAATTTGATGTGGCTGTTAAAGAAAGACTTTGTAGCCATTTATTGTTCTCTTATAATATTTATTACAATATTTCTTATAACCAAAACTCCATGGTAATAATCATGAACTCTTGTAGTGATGCGTCAAAACACTTTTATCAGCATATCTACCACATATCGTATTTATTCAGTGCAATCAATCTATGATAACATTTTGCATTTGTACAAGGACCTTAGAAAGCAAAGTAGGTCCTTTGGGGCTAACATAATCACTTCCCTGGTTATTTATAATTTATTTTTTTCAGGAAGCATATGACACTTCACATCTAAAATATGTGGTATGCTTTTCTATTAAAATAGGATGGCTCAGACACCTGGTCCAACAGAAATGGTGCCATCATCACGTCTGCCACGTCCTCTACCTCGAAACGAAGTGTAAGTTTCTCCATTTCTTCCACTCTCTGTAGAGATACAAATAAATGGATATGTCATGGTTGTTTTTCATATAGCACCTGATACCAACAGCATGTTATTTTTAATTCTCTGGACATACTTTTTGTACTATATCAAACAATATAAAATCAAGGATGGAATGTAACAATACCAGAGAAGGAAAGTTGCTACTCACCATGTCGTGGAGACACTGAGTCACAATAGTCACAACAAAAAGATTCACACAATTGTAGCTTTCAGCCATAAAGGCCTTTGTCAGTAGTAGACACACATGCACACACACACTCACACAAATGCAACTCCACACACATCTGCAGTCTCCTGCTACTGATTTACCTTTTAAAAACTAAAGAAGGAATATAGTTCATGGCTATCTGTGTATGACCTGCTGCCACATAGCAAACATCATCCTATATTTGTATTTCATTAAAATACATACATTATAATGATGGTTAAAAACAGGCTAAAAGTAAGAAAATGTGACAGTGGTATGGTAAGTTATGCCTCCATGTTCTGTTAATGTACAATGGTGAAAACAATTTAAATCTGTAATACCATTCACATGGACAATATTAGTAGTGATCCATAACTGAAAAATCATTTAGTAAATGAAATTACT
The DNA here is from genome assembly GCF_023897955.1 of Schistocerca gregaria. Lineage (NCBI taxonomy): Eukaryota > Metazoa > Arthropoda > Insecta > Orthoptera > Acrididae > Schistocerca > Schistocerca gregaria. Next base: position 436,365,463 of record NC_064921.1, read on the forward strand.
CCTTTATTTTGGAAATTAAACTACAAATACAATTTTTAGATGTTTATTTATTCTGAATGGATCCTTTTCTGAGAGTAACACTGCCTCATAAATGCCACCAGGGCTGGTTTGAGAACATTTTTGCATATAAGTGACTTACCACTTGGCACCCCTCCATCCTCCTTATCCCTCACACACATTCAGGATTAGGTTAGGTTAGTGTTGTTTAACGTCCCGTCGACAACGAGGCCATTAGAGACGGAGTGCAAGCTCGGGTTAGGGAAGGATGGGGAAGGAAATTGACCATGCCCTTTCAAAGGAACCATCCCAGTATTTGCCGGAAATGATTTAGGGAAATCATGGAAAACCTAAATCAGATGGCTGGAGACGGGATTGAACCGTTGTCCTCCCGAATGCGAGTCCAGTGCGCTAACCACTGCGCCACCTTGCTCGGTCACACACATTCGCTTGTGTTAGTTTTTATTACTAATTTGTGAAACACACTATATACAAGCCTTGTGCTTGGACATCCCTCTAACCTTGGCTCCCCAAGTGGTCACTACCAGTTGTTCTATGTCCTGTAGAGAAATCTTAAAGTTGTGGCACATCTAGAACCCCTCTCAGCTTGATCATCCAAGAGTGTCACTTATGATTTAAACCAGCCTTGACTATCATACTGACAGAGTTTGGAGAAATTAACATAAATTCTCACTTAATATCCAATTTTTCACTACACTGTTTGTCATCCAAAATAGCCTCTCCGCTAACAGAAAATCCACTACCCTTCATGACACAACTGAAACTGAGTAAAAGTAATGTTATTAAAACACAGGCCTTTCATTTATTGTGCTCCTCAAAGGTCTTCCTTACTTCTGCATACTTTACATGAGGTGATCCCATTGCTCTTGTTGTGGTTATGTTCTACAGTTTTTTAGGTACATATAGGATGTTCAAATTGATGTTTCATTAATTAATACATAATTAAATATATGCATTTGGATGGGCACTAGCAAGTGCACATATGTGATGCATGTTTTTAAAAAAGCTTATGAGAGGTTTTTACTTACAGTAAGTTTTACTACATGGCTACTTACTTTTCCACATAATTGCCATTTACATCTATACACTTTGTGTAATGCTGCACCAGCATCTTTAACCCCTCTGCTTAGAAGTCTGCTGCATGGGAATTGAACCAGATGGTAAGGGCAGTCTTGTGTTCACCACCCTTTTGAAATCATTGTCACCAGACCACTTTTTCAAATGCAAGAAAAGAGAACAGTCACTTGGTGCAAGGTTGGGACTGTACAGAAGGTGCTCAAAAAGTTCCCAATGAAAACCTTGAGTTTTCTCTTTGGTTTTGGCAGTGATGGGGAGGCAGATGTTGTTGTGAAGGAGGATTATGTCAAATGACAGTTTCCTACAGTGTCAATATTGGACTGCACAGTTCAGTTTGGTTAGAAGTTCACAGAATACATCAGTTATAATTGTTGACCCAACGTCCATGAAATCAATAAAAAAGCCCTTTTCATTCCAAAAAATGGTATCCATCATTTCTGTATTTGAGAAAGGAGATTGCTTAAACTATTTTGGCTTGGTTGAACTTGGATGATGCTACTGCAATGTCTTGTTGTGATTCTGTACTTGTGTATGATATCCCTATCTCATCACATGTAACCATGTGGGAAAACAAATTGTCTACATCTTGTCTATACCCCTCTAAAAATTGCCATGCTTTATGCATTCTTTGCTCTTTTTGCTGAGAGGTGAGCATTTTTGAAACCCACCTTTTACACATGTTGTGCTATCCAAGCTGTTCAGTGGTAATCCTGTAAATTGAGGTTCGAGCAACATTTTGGATTCATTAGCCAGACCACTAAGAGTCAATTGCTGATCACTTCAAAGTTTTTAGTTCACTTGATCAACAATGTCATCAGGCCAAATCCTGGGTCTGCCACTCCGCAGTTCATCATGAACATTTGTGCAGCCACTTTGAAATATTCAGCACAATTTTAGAACTTGTTTTATTTCAGGTCCATACATTATGTGTAACTTGCAATGGATTTCTGCTGCTAAAGGCCCTTTTACCAGAAAAAAATCTAATCATACCATCCACTTCACAACTGACAGGGTCTACAATGGTCTCAGCCACAGCGATCTGCTCTCAGTGACTGGCAAGTGACAACTGAATCAAACCAACACTGCAGTAGGTTTCTGAAGAGGCAGCAGAAAGCACTGCATGAGTGAAACTTTGTTTGGGCCTACCATCAGTTCAGTATTGGTCACCAACTCTCATAAAATGATATGTGATAACTTAAGTTATGGAGTACATATACTTCATAATCTCTTTTTTTTCTATGAATTTAGCTATTGGCCATAGCTAATTCTGTTGCAGTTTCCCATTCCAAAACACCATCACTATAACATGACACTTTCACAATATTTAAGAACTTTAATGTTTGTTGTCAGTGTTTACTAAAATACCAATAATAAAGTACCAGTAGGTCCAACTCTTCAACTCTCTCTGATGGCTCGTCCTTCATCTTTGTTTCCCAGTATACTCAGAAAACATGGGTCCCTCTCATCTTGGGGTCTGAATTACTTGCCCCTTCAGTCTGATCTTTCTCATCTTATGCCTCCTTCCTTCCTGAGAAAACAGCTAATAGTTCTAAAAGCTAGAAATAGGTTTCTCATTTTTAAATGTGTCTATTGATAGCCCTGGAATGTTGCCTTCTGAAGACAAGCACTGGCTAGCCATTCTGTCTCTTTGCAAAGGAAAACATGTTTTTGCATTTTAGTGTCAGAAGTGGGCTAATGACTGAGGTAGCATGGGACACATAACAAACATTCTAATTAGACATTGTGGATGCTGCAATTTGCCCATATAGCACCTAGCAGTATCTTTCACAGTAACTACCATCTATGTTTAGCTGACAGACTTTCGAACGCTATCATCTCTCAATATATTGAACATTATCAAAATATCAAAATTCCTTCCAAACCTCACTTTTACAATGAACTGGTTTAGGTCAATTTTCTTCTTCTTCTTAAACAAATGAAAAACGGAGGTGACAGGCAGAAATTCATATTGCTGTGACATGTGTGTGTGCTTTCAAAGGGCTGCTTGTGTGGCAGTGCTATGCCTTCTGCAGAGGGCACCTCAGACTTGTGTGTGTGTGTGTGTGTGTGTGTGTGTGTGAGAGAGAGAGAGAGAGAGAGAGAGAGAGAGAGAGAGAGAGAGAGAGAATCACTTTCAGAGCCTGCCATGGGCCCCAGTCTATTTAAGGTCAGCTGAGTTACACTCAGCCTCAATTATCTTCGTATGTTGCTACAGCTCTCTGTGTACACAATTTGTTCCTGCTGATTATTGCTTAATAACTGTGTTCAAGTTATTAGTGCTTCTGTGGAATTTGTGTTCAGTCTACTGGTCATGTTCTACTTGTACCTTATTACAAGATGATTGGTGACAAGTGTGGCTAAGTTATCCACACAAATATCTACTTTGGTTGGTCCTCTGTTTATTCTCATGATGGCTGATGGTGTTATGAGGGAAATTTTATCTTGTTTGGTCAAAAGAAAGAGTCATTTGCCACAGCACTGCACCACCAATTGCAGGTGCTGTACAATCAAACTAAGGAACTTCAATCACTGGCTGCTGTTTGGTCTAGTCGGTATACTCCCCAGTCTGTTTTGCCATCCATGGCCCCACTTTTTATTTGCTTCCTTTCTCTACATAGGATGAGTCTCTTGAGGAATGGGATGCATGCATGAAAGATAACACTTTCAAGCTTTTTGGATTATTGATGCTATTTTATTTCATTCCTTGTTCCTTTAATGGATATTGCCAAGTATGTATCAAATCCTATGTCAGTAGGATCCATATTCTTTAATGTTTAACCAAATGTGTGAACTTCTTTCAAAATACTGCTGTAAGTTCACCCATGTTACTACATTCTGAGTTGAACTCTACCTCTGTGTAACACAACCATCCCAACCCCATCACACTTGGGCTGCTGAACTCCATGGGTTAAGTTGTCATTGTCATTTTCTGTCCAATGTACATAAAGAGCCATACACAGATCAGTTGGTGAGAGATGCTATCATTCATTTCCCTCTGGACCATCAGGTGTGAGAGCATGCCCTCCAGTGTGAAAATCCGTCCCTCTCTGACGTTTTAGGTATTGCACAATCGTTTGAGGTGTTGCGATCTTTGGGTTACCAAATTTAGCCATGGCGTGAGGTGCCAGCACTCCAGCCCTCTCCTCCACACCAAGCTTCAGATAGTTAACAGGGTGAAAACATGGTTGTAGTGTCCTACACATGTTCACAGGGTCTATGTGGCTGGCCTTGCTTCCAGCAGCAGCCTTACCAACAAAGTAACAAGGGACGCATTCCATTCACTCATCTTGCCCTTATTGTTTCATCATCCATGAGTGACCATACTGCCCAAAATGCAGGACTACCTATCATAATTGCAACAAAAAAGGTCATATTGCTTCTGTTTGCAATGCAAAAATTCAGTACAACAATCCTGATACAGATATGGACGTAAACATTTTATCAGCTATTTTTGTCGTGCCAAACAAACTTTTCATTGATGTTATTGTTTGTACCAATAGTTGAGGTTGTCTTTTGTAGTTGCCAGCACTCCTGCTATTTTTTATTATTATTTTTTTTTTAACTTTTACGAAGTTTCCATACTTTTTTTGTGTACTCTGAAAGACTAGATTGAAGTGTAATTTAGAGTTTTTTCAACCTTCTATCATTTATCTTGAGTTTGAAGTTTCTTGTAAGGGTATCAAACCCCTTCATTAACATGTTTCTGCAATCGTGTCACTCCCATGTCCTATGTCACTCAAAGAACTTCATGTTTTTCTAGACAAAGTGGCCTATTACCATAGATTTTTTCCTGGGCCAGGCCAGCAACAATCACACAGCCATTAAATGTGCAAAGAGACTCATTTTCACTGGTCACTGGCTTGTGAGACTGCATTTCGCACCCTTAAGACTGTGTTGCTGTTTGTGCTGTGCTTAGTGACATACCAACCAGGCCACCACTTGGTTTTGCAATGAGCACTTCACAGTATGGGTTGGTGATGGTACTGGCTCACAGATATCCCAAAGTCTCCAAGTGGTCTATTACTTAGGCCTCAAAAATGCTGACTCCTGCTTAAACTAGGTACTCTCAGATATAAAAGGAAGCTTTGGCCATTGCATTTGCTGTGAAGAAATTCCATGTTTTTCTACAGTACCAAATTCCACCTGGTCACTAGTTGCCAGCATTGGTTTGCTTATTCAGTCCTTCTGCAACCTTACCAGGTAAAGTGGCACATTGCATTCAGTGTTGGGCTGTTTTCCTTTCACATTACAACTATGACAGTCATTTTTCCCCATGAATCAACATGCAAATTCTGATACTTTGTCCTTGATCAGGAGCAACTGCTTTGTTTCACATCAATCTCGCCACACAGCATATGGTTGATGGTTTTCCTGTAATTAGCACATGGATCATGAAAGCTGTAACTTTGGATCCCATTTTGCAGAAGATTATAACATTCATACAACATGATTGGCTGGATCCACCACCTTCTCATGTATCTGACCCCCTGTGTAATAATTACATCTTTTGACATCAGTTCTCTGTTGTGGATGGTGTCCTGCTTTTAGACACACATCATGTAGCCCCTCGGGTAGTGATCCCCTCAGTGTTTCTCTCGGAGGTTCTCCATTTATTATACGCAGATCATTGGAGTGTATCATCCACAAGAGTGTTGGCCTGTCACACATCTTTTGGTATGGATTGTATGGTGACATATACATCTGGTTGCCCCCATTAATAGTGTGTAAAGCTCCAAGCAGTTCCCTGGGCATTGCTGTCTCCTTGGCTTATGCCATCCCATGCATGGACTATATGGATGTGGATTTCACTGGCCTCTTTCTCAATGCTTATTGGCTGTTGGTCACTGATGCATATTCTCATTTTCCCTACGTCATTCATTGTGTTTCCACATTTAAACCATCACTGTCTCAACCTCCTCCAAAAATTTTTCACTCATAGGCTTGTACACAAGATTAGTATCCAATAATGGTCCACAAGTTTGATTGCAATAGTTTGCAGCATTTTGTGATTTCCATGGTATCTGTCACATCCTTACCTCACCATTCCATCCACAATCTAATAATGAGGTGGAATGCCTTGGATAAATGTTCCAAACTCAGGTGAAAAAGTATATTGCCATCTCTCCATCCAATTTTGCCTTAGATCAGTTTCTCTTCTCATACTGTTTCACACCATTCAGCAAGAAGAGCCCAGAGGAGCTATTCCACAGGTGCCAGCCAAGGATACGGCTACACCTCCTGCATCCTCCACCTGGACACCAACCCATGCAGGTGCTGTATTTCTTTTGGCCAGGTGTGGCTGTCTGAGCACGCAGTTTCAGACTTCACCCTACATGAGTTTCTGCTGTCATCACCAGATATCAGGGGAAACCTCTGTATAATGTGTACAAGAATGACAGGCTCTGCTTGAGATATCATCACCAACTTCACCTTCATGTTGATTGGCGGATGCCTGCCATCACTTCTGAGCCCATCCACATTGGGCATCACATCACCTGCTGCTGCTGGTTGTCCACTCGCGCAGGGGCAAGGGCATCACACTTGGTGGGTAAACCAGCAGTGCTCTGTTGCTTCTGACTCCACTGTCAGGGATTCCATCATCCACTCATGAGCAACTGCTGATGCGACCATCATCAGCACCAAAAGCATCATCACCAGAGCTGATGCCCAAGATCGATATGGAAACAGCCCCAGCATTGCCAGTGTTGCTTCATGGTTTGACATGGGACGGTGCACACAGAATTGCACTTAAGACTGCAAACTCCCACTGCAGCATTACAATTTAGACAGAACCCAGCAAATGAAGAGGACAGTGTGGACTTCTCAAAAATCTGTGCTATTCCTAAGACAGGAGGAATGCAGTCATGCGTGTACATACTTTTCAAAGGCCTTGTGTGTGGCAGTGCTACGTCATCTGCAGAGGGCACCAAAGGCTTGTGTGTGTGTGTGTGCGCTTGTGTGTGTGTGTGTGTGTGTGTGTGTGTGTGTGTGTGTGTGTGTGTGTGTGTGTGTGAGAGAGAGAGAGAGAGAGAGAGAGAGAGAGAGAGAGAGAGGGATCACCATCAGAGTCCTCCATGGGCCCCAGTCTATTTAAGGCTAGCCGAGCTATGCTCAGCTTCAGTTCTCTATATTTATTGCTACAGCTCTTTGCATACATAATTGGTTTCTGCTGAAGGTTACTTATACTGTGTTCAAGTTGTTAAGGCTTCCATGGAATAAAGTCGTGTTCAGTCTACTAGTTGTGTTGTACTTATACCTAACAACAACACATATCTGATACAAAAATTGAATGTAATTATTTTAACTTATTTTGTTTGTTGAAGATGATTACAATTTATTCATATTGTTGGAACATCAGTCTTGAGGTATTCATATTCCTGAGTGATACAGAAGATTATTAGGTTCATTTAATACTGAATACCAATACAAATAATAAAATTTCCAGGTGTTTACATTTACTATTAGCACATTTATTCCATATTTTTCAAATGATTATGCTTCAAGTAAACAATTATAACTGTGAAACAACACATATATAACACAAAACCAACTTTCTCATGTCACTACCTGGAAACTTCTAACTTGCAACTTGCCAAACAGGACGAAGATAATTTGTATGTCAAAGAAATTCTTTTAAATAACAAATTAATTTCTCATCACTAATTGTTTCTGTAGTTAAGCTAGGTTCCCACACACATCTAATGTGGCACCACAGCTTTTGGCTTCCTGTAGAGGTCTCACAAGCTACTGTTCACACAGGCAACCACAAATTCTGTGTAGTTTTCAATATGACACCAATTGAAATCGTGTGGGTGGCTATGAATGCTATATTACAGGTTATGGAATTAGAGCTGTGACAAGAATTAAATAAAAGGAAAACAAGACTCCAATGTTGAATCCAAAAATAGATTTGCACAGGAATAAATCAGGGGCCAATAAAACATTTATAAAAGAAATAACACTCAGAGATGAATATGCTATCTGTAGTGGCAAACTAACCAACAGCTGGCATGTAAATAACATTGTCAGACACATCACTCTTCCAAGATTTTAAAAACATATTGTATTAATTGATAAAGACATTCTGAACAAATAATTTTTAGTTTAACAGCTGCCACATCACACTTAGGAGATATTTCCTGCATATAACCCACAATTCATACAATGCCTAGTGTTGCAAATCATGAAGTTTATATAACTTGCATTTTTTGTTACACATATTAAGTTTATTTATTTATTCATCCAAAAATATTTTTAGTTTGTGGGATACATCATTGGTTTGCAAATATTGCACCCCCCAACCCCCCCTGCCACACAACACACATACATTAATTGCTATTATTGTGGCTCAAGAGGCTGCAAATTTGTACCTTCGAACCACTGTTTTCATTTTATTTGATAATAAAACAAAAATATACTGAAATTGAATGGAGTAGAGAAACAAATTATTCAATGATAACTGCAATGAAATGCTCATATTTTGAAATACTGTTACAAAGGAGCAGTGGTGGAAGAAAAATGGCACAACAAAGTACAACCAAGTTGAGCTTTTTGTGGCATGACAGAAGATGCATTTCTTAATATGCACCACTAGAAACTGGCAGTTCACATGTGCAACTGCTTTCATCTGCAGTACGCCACTAGCAGTGGTAACATTTTTGTTGTGTGTATGTGAATCCAACCTTTGATTTGGAAGTCCATAACAAGCGATTGTAATCTCTATGAAATTTAGGTAACCAAGTTTTGAAATAAAACCAAAAAATAATTAGTTTTTTTTTTAAATTAACATACTTTATGTATGTCACTGAAACTCTCTGAAATTCAAGATTGCAGTATTGAACTATCTGTATCATATAGTAAATATATGGAGTGTGCTGAGTTGTTCAATATAATGTGCAAGTGGCCCATTCACAAGCTCCATTATGATAGGCACCCCCCCTCCCCCCACCTCCCCCTTCCGCCCTCTGCCCCCCCCCCCCCCCCCCCCACACACACACACACACAAGGATTTTGAATTTTGCAAGCATGAAATGTGAGTAGATTTCTGATCTGACAGTCCACTGTAGTCAAACATTTAACATAAAATACCTAATAATAATAATAAGTTTCTGAAAAAAAGTTCCCTGAAAGTCATGTATCTTTAGTATTGAGTAAGTGCTGTGGATACAATGATATTCAGTTACACAAGTTACATAAATGAACTGACACATTATGCTGACATTTCATTTGTTTAAAAGAGGCATAATTTGCATGTTGTTATTAATCAGATACAATAATGGAAAAATAAATATCAAATGAAAAAATGTTTATCTCCTTTAGTAATGATATTATATTCCTTACATGTAGTTTCACAGCATATCTACATCAACCAAAAGTATATTTCAGAAGGTTAATGTTCCAAAAAATGTACAACAATTTCATTCAAATTAGGACACAATGAAAAAATTTTTAGTATTGGATTAGATGCCAAAATTCTACATAATTTTTATATTTCAATAACAGTCTTTTAACTTCTTATTCACTTTTTTGTTGAACCCTATTCTATTTGAAAAATAAATAAATCAAGTAATGATTCTGTTACAACACTCTGGTGGTACAAAATGCTAGTCGGCATATATCATTGTGCTACAAATATTTTCCACAAACAATCATTAACGTAAGACATGTTTTTGTCACATAGTTTTTGATGTAGTCAGCAAACTTTTTTCAAAGCCATCAAAACCACAGTAAACACATTATAAACCTTCATCATATTCAACAATACAAACACGTAAGATGTGACGCAACTGATCGTGATCCACCACAATTCAGAATGAAGTTTCCTAACACTGACATCATCATCTTCCACATTATCATCACAAAACACTATTCAATAATACCTCAATACAGCCTGTATCAGATCAATAACTTATCATAACACTTCACCCTAATGCTTCATCATTGCATTACACATAGACACATTGCATCATCATACTCATCTTGTCAGCGTCACATTACAAAAATACTCTGAACACAGAGTATCAATAATGAAACAAAAAGAAAACCAGTACATTTCTTTTCATTTAAGTTCTTCTGAAAAATATTGTCGTCAGTAATCAGGATTACTCACAGAATCACTCCTAGCTCTCACTTCTAATAATTTTCAAAACTTGTCCTACCTATATGGTCTGAAAAACAGCCTCATTTCTTAAATGACATGTGTAGTAGCAATAATGTAGTTTGGACAATACTCAAGAGTTGTTAATATGCAAGAAATTTCACCTTATTAGCCATTGTAGTTCTCCTATAATAATTATATTAAAATGCTAACTGTAATACCTAGAATGTGACAACAGCTACTATCAAGTCTGACCTATCTGACCTTGTTTCCAAACAGACACAAATTCACACAGATATACTACAGCAGTTCCCCAAATATGTCAAAAATCAAGTACAAAGATTTCCGTACAACTAGATGGCACAAAAATATCAAAATACATTAAGAGACTCCATTTTTCCAAAATATTTTTTAATTATAAACTATAAAATTAAAAGTTCATTTTAAAAAAGTAGAATATTTTTTAGATGTACCTAAGATTTATCAAAAAGGCACAGTACTGACTTAAATAGTTTTCATTTCAGCAAAATAATTTAAAAATAGTAACAAACATCACCCTTAAAAGTTTCTAAAAACCAAATCATAATAGAAAGACCTAGTGCACAAGAATTATTTCATGAAAAAATACTTTATTCTCTATTACAAATTTTACCACAGAATCTTGAATGGGTCTTGAGCTCAAGCCTTGTACAGAGATTTCTTTCTTCTCTCACACCTCCAGGAAAATTTTCATTGTTTCTACCTTCCTTTTGATTGTCCAGCTAGTTTTTCAGCCACAATTATCAAATTATTTGCTAAGGATAGTCATTTTTTGTACCTTGCTTTTGATTGTTCAGCTAGTTTTTCAGCTACAATTATCAAATTATTTGTTAAGGAGAGTCACATTTTCTCTCAGTTCACATTTGTTCATAAATGCAGGTACCTTCAATGCTTTGTCACACCTTGTATGATTACTGCAGTGGGTGAGTGGTGTAGTAGTAGTCTGAAAATTTGAAAGTGATTGAACATGCCAAGGAGGAGTGCTCACAGGTCTATCTCAGGAAGCGTATGGCTTCAGATATACTGCTACTGGAATACAAAGAAAAGTCTCACTGCAAATTTACTAGAGTACAATGGGTGCAAAATAAAGAGTTGTATCTATCATTGAGTCTGATAGAACGTGGGATGGTGAAAGTGAAGCATTCAGTGATTACATTATGAATGTGGACCTCGAACCTTGTAATTAAGTGTCTATACCCTTGCCAACACACACACACACCCTGACAAAAAATTAGTGCTCTTCGCACATCTGACACAGATTAAATGCAGGGTGATTCATAAAGATATGCAAATATTTTAATATGTTATTTTACAAGTGAAACTAAAGAAAAAGTTCATATAAACATAGGTCCACAAAGGTTTGGTTACGGAGTTATGGCTGATAAAAGATTTTGCCTGAAATTTAGCAACTTCTCTAATATGAAGCTATTACAAAACTGTATGAGGTTAAATTAAAGCACAATTTCCATTTATTTTGTTGTTAATCTAATAAAACATGTCACAGACATGTATATGCAGTAGTTTTCCAGAATATCCAGAGAAGCAAAGACATTATATCGTAAAATTTTTAATTTATTAACTACTTGGCACAATTAGCTTTTTAAATTTCAGACAATTCCACAAAGTTTTCAACAGAAGTTCTATGGAATTTAATTTTGGAAAAATGATGCTAATAACAACAAAACTGAAACTGTATGAATGTATTAGATAATCTGCTTTCATTAATACAATAGCTCATATGAATTCATATTAAACTGGAAAAAACAAAGCTCAGTGTTAAGGAAGTTGTACAGTGTACACACAATTTCATGACACATTAACAGTAAATGTTCAGATATGTCTCCACCAAGTGCAATGTGTTCAAGCTGCATGTGTATGAACAGATTTTGTTCTTCTTATTGAATTCATAATGTAAGCAAGTAGTGAATCACGTGTATTGACTTTCATAAACTATGTCTTTCATCCATCATCATACACAAAAAGTAATTGGTGTTAAATCACACAAAGTGGGTGGCCACAGATGTGTAGCACCACAAACAATCCATTTTTATGGAAATCTTCATTTAAATATGTAGTAGCTGCATTCATGAAATGTTGAGGTGCACCATCATGTTGTAAATACATTGGCAATTGCATAGCATGTGGAACAACTTTGAGCAAGCGAGGGATTTCTTCTTGAAGGAATAGCAAGTACCTCTTGACAGTTGGACATCCTGGGAAAATGAATGGTCCAATAAAGTGTGTGTTGATTATACCACACAAAAACATTTATGCTAAATTGCTGCTTGGAAATTGTGTTGCACTGTTGCATCTGGGTTTGCTTCAGACCATATGCGCTCCTTATGTAAATTTTTTATACCATCTCAAGTAAATCATGTCTCATCAGTGAATAAAATGTATTTGTGTAACTACCAATTAGTATTTAACCAGCTGCACTACTCCAAGTGAAGGGCAAGATCTCCTGCATGTAACAGATGCACTTTTTGTTTATGGTAAGGATACAGATTATTGTACTTGTGAGTATGCCATACTTTAGATTGTGAAATGCCTAATCATTGAGAGATACGTCATGTACTGGCACCTGAATTGTTGAACTGCATCCATAATATCCTCTTCATTGTCTTCACATATCAAGCACTCAAACTGATTATGAATGCTAGGTAGGGAACCTGTCTCTCATAATATTCAAAATACTCTACTAATGGTTCATCCATTTGTAACCTTCCAAGTTGGATAATGTATGTAATATCCATTAGCTGCAGCCATAGCATTACCATCACATTTGCCATAAATAAACATCATATCGACATATTCCTCTGTCGTAAATTTGAAAGGAATCCCTATTTCATAAATAATCTACAAATTACAACAGTTACTATGTGGGTTCACTAAATACACTGTTGTTATTATGTTCTTTCACTGAACGATACAGAAAACTAACTTGTCTCAAGGATAGGAAATGACTGAAACAACTCACTAATGGTTGCCGCATTGACATAAATGTTTTTACATTCTTAATGGAAAGTAAACAAATTTACTTTGCTTCTCAAGGATGTTTAGGAAAACTGCTGCGGATACGCATCTGGGACACATTTCATTAGATTCACCAGATCAATAACAACAAAACAAATGGAAATTGTGATTTACTTTAACCTCGTACAGTTTTGCAATGGCTTCATATTAGCGAAGTTGCTAAATTTCAGACAAAATCTTTTATTACCCATAAATCCATAACTAAACATTTGCAGACCTATATTTATATGAACTTTTTTGTTTGGTTTACTTGAATAATAACATATTAAAATATTTCCGTATATTCATGAATCACCAGGTATGTGCTCAAAAAATACTTACATTAGATTAGAAGAATTAAAATAATCAATTTTTGACAATATAATGTAAATGGATAGATAGAAAATGTACTCATCAAGCAACAGCTGTAGAACACACATATAAAAAAATAGATATTACTTGTGCAAGCTTTTGGAGCCAATGGCTCCTTCTTCCAATGGAAGGGCTGAAGGGAAGGAAGAGGGGTAAAGGGAAAGGAACTGGAGTCGTTTAGGAAAAGGGGTAGTGTTCAGAAATACCACTCGGAACCCCAGGTCAGGGGAGACTTACCGGATGGGCAGTAGCTTTTTATATCTTCAATATAAAACACACTTATATTTTTATCAAGTTGCATATTGTTCTTCACTCCATACCTAAAATGACCCTGTAAGGGAAGAAAGAGCCTGAGACAAACTTGCAGGACTCTATGGAAATGGAAAGTAAACTTGAGTGCAATAAACAATTATATCATCCTATATTACTGCAAAATGCACCAGCCCTGTTTTCCTTGAACTCAGGATGTATAAAAATATTATGTGTATTTGTTGTTTTCAGTGTTATTTTCTCACAATGCCAACTAATCCCAACAGCTACATCCATCCCATTTAGTTCCTTGTCATAACCAATGGTCCTTTTTAAATGACCCTTGTGTCTAATAACAGTTTTAAATCTACAGCTTTAACTACCTTTAGTAGATATTTGACTGTTGTTCACAATGCATAAAATAAGTGTGCATTAAAAAATTAGCTCCTTTTTGGATCTAGGAGGGTTGGAACTTAAATAATGGCAACTATTTATTCACAACTGATACAAAAGAGTTACATGTTTGCACCTGTTACTGGCCTTCAAAGTAGTCACCAGCATTGTGTAGAACCTGTTGCCAGTGGTGTGGATGGCATAGTATACCGTTAGCAGAGCCTGTTATGATGATGTTGTGAATGGAGCGGTCTACTGCCTGTCAAATCTCTGGAACAGTTCTGAAGCGAATGCCATGAATTGGTTCCTTCATCTTCAGAATCAAATCAAAGTCACAAGGACTTAAATCTGGGGAGTATGGTGGATGGTACAGTACTTCCCAGTCCTGTCGACTGAAGAGAGCAGCCACAATTTGTGCTGCATGCTCCCATGCATTGTCATGCAAAATGATGGGTGGGTTGTGCAGAAACTGTTGCCGCTTCTTTCACTAGCTCTTGAACACCTTGATGAGACTGTCATGCTGTATAACCTCTGGCACATTCAATCTTGATCCAACTCCATTGTTCTTGTTTTGAAAACATAGTGACACCATTACTTTAGACCGCTCTCTCACAAGTGATCGTGTTTCCCTTGATTATGTGCACGCTGGTGATGTGGAATGGGGAAGTCCATTTGCTTGGAGGTAAGGTAGGTATGTCAACAATGTGTACTATCAGCGACAATAGTAGATTCCATTGCATAGTGTCTCCACAGCAGTGTTGCCACTATTTAACTTCCAACCTACACCCTTAGTGACATGGCTGTTAGGGAGGGGAAGGAATCCAGTGTGTACTCTATGTACATACCAGGAGGAGTCATTCTACGTTTGGAATGAGTGCTTCTGAATGCCACACAGGGTGCACCAAACTGCAGGTAGAGGCTCATGTTGGTACTAATGATGTGTGTCACTGAGGATCAGATGAGATTCTCTCTAGTTTCAGGCAGCTAGCTGAAGCAGTAAAGACTTCCAGGTTCTGGTAAATAGGTCAGGAGTCCCACTACATGCAGAAAGTGGCTCCACAAGTAGCGGGGACTGTATAGAGGGGATTGGACAAATTTATAGGTTAGAGGATTTTTGGAAAGTGCAGAAAGGGCTTCAGTTTGAAAGAGTGCAGGAGGAACACAGGAAGATGGTGGACATAGGAACATTCAATATTGTAGTTGTGAACTGCCATAGCTGTGTTGGAAAAGAACCAAAGCTCCAAGCTCTAATAGAAAGTACTGAAACTCAAATTTTACAGGCACTGGCCAGAAATAAGTTCAGCCAAAATTTTTACAGAGGACCTAACTGTGTTCAGAAAGGACAGATTAAATACTGTTGGTGGTGGAGTGTTTATTGTTGCCAGAAGTAGTTTACCTTGGAGTGAAATTGAAGAAAATAGTTCCTGTGGGTTAGTATGGGTAGAGATTATACTTGTCAACTGAAATAAATTAATAATTGGTTCCTTTTACTGACCCCCATGGGCGACATGATACAGTGTCCAAACAGTTCAAAGAAAACTTGAATGTCATTCCAAACAGGTTCACCACTCATCTACCCTCAATATGTTGGAGAAAATACATGTTTAAAGTCAGTGACACATTAAACATCATCCAAAATCATACTGAATGCCTTCTCATAAAATTATTTTGAAGAACTAGTTCAGGAGCTCCCTTGAAGTGTAAATGGTTGCAAAAACATGCTTGACCTCTCAGCAACAAATAATCCTGACCAAATAGAGAGCATCTTGACAGATACAGGGATTAGTGACCGTAAGGTTGTTGTAGACTGAATACACAATATCCTCACCCACAGCAAATAAACACAAAATACAACCATTTAAAAATCAGATAAATGGTCACTTGACACCTTCCTAAGTGTCAATGTCCACTCCTTCCAGACTGACTATGTAAGTGCAGACCAGATGTGGTATAAATTCAAAGAACTAGTATCAATGGCAGTTGAGAGATATGTACCAAATAAATCAATAAAAGATGGCACTGGTCCCCATGACATGATTTCCTGTCAGAAAGGTAAAAGTTTATAATAACTGACAGAAGTCATCAAGCACAACAGAAGTAATAGCCAGCATTCCCAGAGAAAGTATTATAGTCCCTCTGTTATTCTTGATCTATATAAATGTTTTAGGAGACAATCTGAGCAGCTTTCTTAGGTTGTTTGTAGGTGGTGCTCTCATTTACCATTTTCCATTTACCATTTATGTAAAGTTGTCAGATGATCAAAATGAATTGCAAAATGATTTAGACAAGATGGAATGATCACAATCTTTGCTTTGCTTCCCCCAAAGCAAAGATTGTGATTTATTGACAGAATACTTACAAAATGTAACAGGTCTATTGAACAGACTGTTTGCACTACACTTGTCTGGCGTCTTCTAGAGTAAAGCTATGGAGAGTGGGATCCACATCAGATAGAATTGGTAGGGGAGACTGAAAAACTTTAGAGAAGGTCAGCTCATTTTGTACCATTTCAAAACAGAACAGAGAGTGCCACATATATAATGCATGGATTGGGTTGTGCAGTCGCTAAAACGAATCTGTTTTTCACTGTGGCAGTATCTTCTCATGAAATTCGAAACACAGACTTTCTCCTTAGTGTGTGAAAATATTTTGTTAGTGCCTACTTACATAGGAAGAAATTATCATCATAACAAAATATGAGAAACCAGAGCTTGCACAGAAAGATTTTAGTGTTCAGTATTCCTGCACATTGTTCTCAAGTGGGACAATAGAGCTTAAAGGTGGCTCGATGAACCCTCTACCAGGCACTTAATTGTGAATTGCAGAATAATCACGTAGATGTACAGGTATGAGGTTTGACATGATAGTATATCAACACATCATCACCATAATAATGCTGCTTGCTCATAACAAGGACTGGCAACCATCCATTACTGAAAATGACAGTCTTTGAATAAAGATTCCGTTAGTACATCTTTTTGAAATGATGTATTTCTTTTCCTTATTAGACTTGGCTGCTTATGGCCCAGGCACAAAAATTTCAAACTTATGGTTTGCACTGTTGTTAACACTAGCAAACAAGCATCAGTAAACTGATAATGAGTTTAAACAGTTGGTGAGCACAAGTGAAGAACATTTGAATGATTGATCATACACAGTACACATTTTCTGACATTCCATTGGCTGTTGAGATTTCATTGAAACTTCCAAGAAAGTTTGCTCACTCTGCACTCATTTGGATGTGAACAAACTGTGAAAGAACTGTTAATGTCATGTCAACAAAATGGAGAAATGAATAAAATGGGCATTCAGTTGAATGGAATTATCTGTATATTTGAAATTGAACAAAATTTACTCAGAATTTTCTGAAAAAATTAAGAAATGCACATTTTTAAAGGCTGTCGAAAAGTGGAACTTAATATAATTACTTTTGGATTAAGGGAGACCACTCAGAAAAAGCTGAATCATGGAGTCACAGACAGGCGCAAACAAAAAGAAAGAAAATTTACTACCTTTCAGAATGGCCCTTTTTTGAGCTAGAGTAAAATACATACAGTAAACACAAGCACACAAGCCTGGAAAAGGATCACTCCAAAAGGTAGCATGTTGTCTTTTTTTGTGTGTGTGCTTATCTGTGACTCCATGCTTCGACTTTTGCTGAGTGGTTTCCTTTAATACAAAAGTATTTAAATTCTGTAAGAACTTTACCAATACATATATAATCTATGACATTAAAAGCTTACTGTAGCTTTAGTTTTGAAGGTTTCAAATATTTTCAAACGTTTTCTGTGGCCTTAGCTTTAAAAATTTAAGATATTTTCGAAACATTTTTTTCTTAATTACAGAATTAATATTTTAACTGACTTAAATGAGTATTGAAATCATGAATTTTTTATGATTAATGAATTGACACATTTTTACCATTTTAAATTGCTTTTGAAGTTTTTAGAAATTGTTCATTCATAATAATATTAATTCTTGAATCACATGTCAATAAGAAAATACTAAAGAAAGAAATAAAATGAATATATTTTCTAGTGTCAAAGTCCTGATAATGACCTTTATTTTGACTCAACAGAATTAATAATCCTACTCAGAACAGTTGCAAAAATTCTACAGTACTATGGGAAAATGAAATATAATTTACTGCATTATAGGAAACTTAAAAAATAACCACAAATAAGGTGTTTATAGTAGGAGCATCACAATGTTTTGTTCAGTGCCTGTATTAGCATGAAGTGCAATAGCTGCTCACTAGTCATGGCCGAAAAATTCACTAACTTTATTTCTACTTTGATGTAACTAGACATTTATAGATTCTTTGTTAATATAATAATGTACACAGCTATTAAAACCAAAATGACACCTGTTAACAGTTTCCGAGCAATGTAGTACCAACCAGTAATTAATCCACTGCACTCATATTCCCCATCCATTCAGCCATATTTATTTTTTCTTTGGTTTAAAAAATTGTTTGAGATTATTTCAAAAGAATACAACCAATTTCATTCCCCATCTTTATCAAATTTAAGCTTGTGCTCATTTCCAATGATCTTGCCATACTAATATTCCTTAATTTTGTAAGCAGTTGCCTGTACACTGAGGTGACGAAGGTCATGGGACACCTCCTAATATCATGTCAGACAACCTTTTGTCTGGCATAGTGCAACAACTTGACATAGTATTAACTCAAGAAGTTGTTGGAAGTTCTCTCCAAAAATATTTTGTCATGCTGCCACTATCACCATCCATAATTGCAAGAAAGTTTCCAGTGTAGGATTTTGTGTACAAAATGACCTCTCCATTATGTCCCATAAATGTTTCATGGGATTCATCTCAGGAAATCTTAATGGCCAAATCATTATCTTGAATTATCTAGAATGATTTTTCAAACCATTTCCGTGGCACATTCTTATCCATAAAAATTCCATTGTTGTTCAGGCATGACATGCGTGAATAGCTGCAAATTGTCTCCCAGTAGCCAAATATAACAATTTCTACTCAATGATCCATTCAGTTGGAACAAAGGACCCAGTCAATTCCATGTAAACACAACCCACACCATTATGGTGCCACCACCAGCTTGCACAGCACCTTGTTGACAATTTGGGTCCATGACTTCTTGAGGTCTGTGCCACACTCGAACCCTACCAGCAGCTCCTACTAGCTGAAAGTGGGATGCATCTGACCAGGCCAATCATCGAGTGTCCAAACAATATGGTCATGAGCCCAGGAGGTGCACTGCAGGTGAAGGCATGCTATTAGCAAATTCATTTGCTTCGGTTGTCTGTTGCCATAGCCCTTTAACACCAAATTTCACCACACTGTCCTAATGGGTACATTCACTGTACATCCCACATTGATTTCCATGGTTATTTAATTGAAAATGCTGCTGATGTTGGTCAATACATTGTCCATAATAAGAGGTAATGCCTGAAATCTGGCATTCTCGGTACACTCTTGACATTGTGAATCTTGGAATACTGAGTTCCCTAATGATTTCCAAAATGGAATCTCCCATTCATCTACCTCCAAGTACTATTCTGCATTCAGAGTTTTTTAATTCCTTTCATGCAGCCACAATCTTGTTTCAACCCTTTTCACATGACTCATCTGAGTACAAATGACAGCTCCATCAATGCACTGTCTTTTCTACATTGTTACTATCATCATCTGTATATATATATATATATACACCACTATCCCTTGACTTTTGCCACCTCAGTGTAACAGTGTCACAACTGTAGCACATTTGAATGTTTTAGAACGCTTATGTAGGACTGTTTACTAATTGACTACAATTTAATCAGAGTCCATTATTTAACAAATTTCACTGGTGTACTGTCTACATTACAATAGCCATTATAAAAAAAAACTGGATTATCTCACTCAAGTTCCAGTGATGACAAAGTACAGTTGAATGTTAAATATTAAGTAAATATTCTGAGACCACTCTGTAAATAATGATTTTTTTGTATGGTTTTCTTTTGGCAAATATACAGCAGTTTTACCTCAATTTGTCTTGTGTTTCAGAAGTGGTCTGAGGAGGAGTGCAAGTCAGAATAATTTATCTTCTGCAAGACAGGTACAGTTTAAATGTAGTTAGAATCAATTTTGGTTGCATATTTTAGTTACATGTACTTTGCTTTTCACAAAATGTGACCATATTTTTTCATGGATCCCAGGGAAAAAAGTCACTGAAATATGGAAAGTAGTCAAATTATGTTTTTTAAAAGCATGATACATTATAAAAGTAAAGACTTAAAGTTACCAAAAATTTTAATATTATAGTATTGATATGAATTCATTATAACCAAATTTCACAGCTTTGAGTATCCTTGTAAAAATCATTTCTAGTTCAACTGATTGAGTTGTCTAACAGATGGCAGCTCAAATCCCCATCTGGCCATTCACATTTAGGTTTCCCATGCTCTTCAGAAACTGCTTAAGAAAAATGCCAGGACGATTCCTTTGAAAAGGACACAGCTGATTTTCCTCCCCAATTTGCAATTGTACTCATTGGCTTTAAAATATTAAACCTTAATCTTCCTTTTCCCATATTAAAATCAAATCTGGGTGCATGATAATGATCATTGTTACAATTTAAATAGTTTTTTCATGGATCCCAGGGAAAAAAGTCACTGAAATATGGAAAGTAGTCAAATTATGTTTTTAAAAGCATGATACATTATAAAAGTAAAGACTTAAAGTTACCAAAAATTTTAATATTACAGTATTGATATGAATTCATTATAACCAAATTTTACAGCTTTGAGTATCCTTGTAAAAATCATTTCTAGTTCAACTGATTGAGTTGTCTAACAGATGGCAGCTCAAATCCCCATCTGGCCATTCACATTTAGGCTTCCCATGCTCTTCAGAAACTGCTTAAGAAAAATGCCAGGACGATTACTTTGAAAAGGACACAGCTGATTTTCCTCCCCAATTTGCAATTGTACTCATTGGCTTTAAAACATTAAATCTCAATCTTCCTTTTCCCATATTAAAAACAAATCTGGGTGCATGATAATGATCAGTGTTACAATTTAAATAGTTACTTTGAGTCAGTTACTTGTTGTTTTTGTGGTCTTCAGTACTGAGACTGGTTTGATGTAGCTCTCCATGCTACTCTATCCTGTGCAAGCTTCTTCATCTCCCAGTACCTACTGCAACCTACATCCTTCTCAATCTGCTTAGTGTATTCATATCTTGGTTTCCCTCTACGAATTTTACCCTCCACACTACCCTCTAATAATAAATTGGTGATCCCTTGATGCCTCAGAACATGTCCTACCAACCAATCCCTTCTTCTCGTCAAGTTGTGCCACAAACTTCTCTTCTCCCCAATCCTATTCAATACTTCCTCTTTAGTTATGTGATCCACCCATCTAATCCTCAGCATTCTTCTGCAGCACCACATTTTGAAAGCTTCTATTCTCTTCTTGTCTAAACTAGTTCTAGTCCATGTTTCACTTCCATACATGGCTACACTCCATACAAATACTTTCAGAATTGACTTCCTGACACTTAAATCTATACTTGATGTTAACAAATTTCTCTTCTTCAGAAACGCTTTCCTTGCCATTGCCAGTCTACATTTTATATCCTCTCTACTTCATTCATCATCAGTTATTTTGCTCCCCAAATAGCAAAACTCCTTTACTACTTTAAGTGTCTCATTTCCTAATCTAATTCCCTCAGCATCACCCAATTTAATTCAACTACATTCCATTATCCTCATTTTGCTTTTGTTGATGTTCATCTTATATCCTCCTTTCAAGACACTGTCTATTCCATTCAACTGTTCTTCCAAGTCCTTTGCTGTCTCTAACAGAATTACTATGTCATCGGTGAACCTCAAAGTTTTTATTTCTTCTCCATGGATTATAATTCCTACTCAGAATTTTTCTTTTGTTTCCTTTACTGCTTGCTCAATATACAGATTGAATAACATCGGGGAGGGCTACAAACCTGTCTAACTCTCTTCCCAACCACTGCTTCCCTTTCATGTCCCTCAACTCTTATAACTGCCATCTGATTTCTGTACAAATTGTATTTTACCCCTGCCACCCTTAGAATTTGAAAGAGAGTATTCCAGTCAACATTGTCAAAAGCTTTCTCTAAGTCTACAAATGCTAGAAACATAGGTTTGCCTTTCCTTAATCTTTCTTCTAAGATAAGTCTTAAGGTCAGTATTGCCTCACGTGTTCCAGTATTTCTATGGAATCCAAACTGATCTTTCCCGAGTTCGGCTTCTACTAGTTTTTCCATTCATCTCTAAAGAATTCGTGTTAGTATTTTGCAGCTGTGGCTTATGAAACTGATAGTTCGGTAATTTTCACATCTGTCAATGCCTGCTTTCTTTATGATTGGAATTATTATATTCTTCTTGAAGTCTGAGGGTATTTCACCTCTTTCTTACATCTTGCTCACCAGATGGTAGAGTTTTGTCAGGACTGGTTCTCCCAAGGCCGTCAGTAGTTCCAATGAAATGTTGTCTACTTTGGGGGCCTTGTTTTGTCTCAGGTCTTTCAGTGCTCTGTCAAACTCTTCACGCAGTATTGTATCTCCCATTTCATCTTTATCTGCATCCTCTTCCATTTCCATAATATTGTCCTCAAGTACATCGCCCTTGTATTGACCCTCTATATACTCCTTCCACCTTTCTGCTTTCCCTTCTTTGCTTAGAACTGGGTTTCCATCTGAGCTCTTGATGTTCATACAAGTGGTTCTCTTATCTCCAAAGGTCTCTTTAATTTTCCTGTAGGCAGTGTCTATCTTACCCCTAGTGAGATAAGCCTCTACATCCTTACATTTGTCCTCTAGCCATACCTGCTTAGCCATTTTGCATTTCCTGTCAATCTCATTTTTGAGACGTTTGTATTCCTTTTTGCCTGCTGCATTTACTGCATTTTTATGTTTTCTCCTTTCATCAATTAAATTCAATATTTCTTCTGTTACCCGAGGATTTCTACTAGCCCTTGTCTTTTTACCTACTTGATCCTCTGGTGCCTTCACTACTTCATCCCTCAAAGCTACCCATTCTTCTTCTACTGTATTTCTTTCCCCCATTCCTGTCAATTGTTCCCTTATGCTCTCCATGAAACTCAGTACAACCACTGGTTCTTTCAATTTATCCAGGTCCCATCTCCTTAAATTCGCACTTTTTTCAGTTTCTTCAGTTTTAATCTACAGGTCATAACCAATAGATTGTGGTAAGAGTCCACCTCTGCCCCTGGAAATGTCTTACAATTTAAAACCTGGTTCCTAAATCTCTGTCTTACCATTATATAATCTATCTGATACCTTTTAATATCTCCAGGATTCTTCCATGTATACAACCTTCTTTTATGATTCTTGAACCAAGTGTTAGCTATGATTAAGTTGTGCTGTGTGCAAAATTCTACAAGGTGGTTTCCTCTTTCATTTCTTATCCCCAATCCATATCCACCTACTAGGTTTCCTTCTCTCCCTTTTCCTACATTCGAAATCTAGTCACCCATGACTATTAAATTTTCATCTCCCTTCACTATCTGAATAAATTTCTTTATTTCATCATACATTTCATCAATCTCTTCATAATCTGCAGAGCTAGTTGGCATATAAACTTGTACTACTGTAGTAGGTGTGGGCTTCGTATCTATCTTGGCCACAATAATGCATTCACTATGCTGTTTGTAGTAGCTTACCCGCATTCCAATTTTCCTATTCATTATTAAACCTACTACTGCATTACCCCTGTTTGATTTTGTGTTTATAACCCTGGAGTCACCTGACCAAAGTCTTGTTCCTCCTTCCACTGAACTTCACTAATTCCCACTACATCTAACTTTAACCTATCCATTTCCCTTTTTAAATTTTCTAACCTACCTGCCTGATTAAGATATATGACATTCCACGCTCTGATCCATAGAACGCCAGTTTTCTTTCTCCTGATAATGACATCCTCTTGAGTAGTCCCTGCCCAGAAATCCAAATGGGGGACTATTTTACCTCCGAAATATTTTACCCAAGAGGACGCCATCATCATTTAATCATACAGTAAAGCTGCATGCCCTCGGGAAAAATTACGGCCGTAGTTTCCCCTTGCTTTCTGCCGTTCGCAGTACCAGCACAGCAACACCGTTTTGGTTATTGTTACAAGGCCAGATCAGTCAATCATCCAGACTGTTGCTCTTGGAACTACTGAAAATGCTGCTGCCCCTCTTCAGGATCCACGCGTTTGTCTGGGCTCTCAACAGATACCCCTCCATTGTGGTTGCACCTATGGTATGGCTATCTGTATCGCTGAGGCACGCAAGCCTCCTCACCAACCACCAACGGCAAGGTCCATGGTTCATGGGGGGGTCAGTTACTTATAGAATTCAAACTGATTGTTATTCAGTACCATGCAATAAGCTTATAGTGCCTTAAAGTGATAGATGAAACACACTGTAGATGTATTTACAGGACTTTTTTTCAGAAGTGCTAAAAACAACTTCAGCATTTACTAGATACAGGTTTCTTACTTAAATACTAAATACAGTATCCATGCAAATTTCAATATAGTAACATTAATGATTCATTTTCTTAATGGAAATTTCAATGTTCTACAAGTAGGTGTGATGATGTTACTCAACTGACAGTTTGAAACTAACCACTATAGTAATAATACTGAATGGTTTGACACCATAATGTCCAAAAGATCTAACATATTTCAGTTGAACTATCGTACATAAATAAGTAAAAGAACCATAGGATAGATTGTCTAGTGGTTATAAAGATATTTGGAGACATGACTCAGTATATCTTTGGATTCAGTTAACTTCAATGATTTGCATGTAAAGCATTAGTAAATAGTTAACTTGATCATGAAAATAAAAAGAAGAGAATTGATTTTGGAGACTGACATGGGACATAGGTAACTCAGACACCAGAGTGTCCTCCTGATGAAGGAAGTGGGGAGAAAAAGGGGGAGGAGAAGGCACTGGAGAAAGTATTAGGTTCCAGATAGTACAATTTTAAGTTCTATGTCAGATTTAGTTCAGAGATGATACATAGGACAGACAATAAAATGGAATTTGGGTCCTTTTATCACTCACCAGGCTCATCTGATGTAACTGAAAGGTTTGGAGAAAACTTCATTTCACTTGTACTTAAGGAAAGTCGGGATGATCCACTCCTCCATGTTAATTTTAGCAAATAGAAGGAACATTTTTTCTAAAACCATTAAACATATTGCTCTGAAATTTGGACTTCATGTTCGTTGAATATTTCTCTACAAAGTTATAATGCCATGTTAAGATATATTTATTGGTTCTTGTTTCACAATTTCTTTAAACAGATACTTATTTTTTTCTCTAAAAATTTGCACTTTTTCTTCTATAACTCTTGAATTATACAATATTTTTTAGAATTTGTTATAAAAATGAAGGAAAGAAGTAAACAATATTGTGTGTGCACTGATATGAAACTTCCTGGCAGATTAAACCTGTGTGCCAGACCGAGACTCAAAGGTAGGAGATGAGGTACTGGCAGAAGTGGGGTTGTGAGGACGGGGTGTGAATCATGCTTGGGTAGCTCAGTTGGTAGAGCACTTGCCCACAAAAGGCATAGGTCCCGAGTTCGAGTCTTGGTCTGGCACACAGTTTTAATCTGCCAGGAATTTTAATATTGTGTATAAATTTCATTCATATATTGTCAGCAGTTTTTGAGAAAATGTCCCTCAAATACGAAAATTTTAAAGTTACGGGAAATGGCTTCCAAAGTTTTTTAATACATTTTTGCCCCATGTGATGGATTATCAGCTTCCTCTTCTTTTTCCAGTGTTCGTTTCCTTTCCAATGGTATTTTCTTCCCTTTTTCTACATGTTGTAGACTCTTGTCTCTTCTTCCTGCACCTCTTAGTCTTCCTTCTTTGATAAGGCACATTGTGGAAATGGTGTTGTGTCGTGGTTGAAAACCTAAACGTTTCAGCACATCACATTTGATTATGTTTCCTTCAGTGTATGTTGCCACTGCATCATACACTCCAAAATGCAATGTTTTTATCTGTACAGACACTCTTTTGTGAATCCTAATCCAAATTAAATTATTTCCACTTTCATTTGTATTTTGTATTTTTGCATGTAAACACTTTTCCAATAAACTTGGCAGTGATAAATCTCTGATCATGGGCTTGATTATATCAATTACAGCATTTGAAAAACTGTTTTTATGAGCATATTCCTTTCCTGATTGGTAGTTACACCATGAGTCATCACCTGTGGGGCCCAGTGCATGTTGTGGCTGCTCATTTGTTTATGCAGTATGAAAAAATTATGCCTATACTGTTCTCCTCATGTGCTCACTTCTTCTTGTATTTTGCCTAATTTCACATCCATAATACCTCTGCAATCTATCAATTGCTTCATCTGTCAATCTTCCTCTTCCTCCAAGGGTCTTACCATCACTAAGCTTCTGATATCCTAATGTCTGCTTTAGTTTGTGCAAGCAAGTCCCCATGTGCTTCTGCACATGTCCAATGCACCCCTGTTTTGTAATATGAATTTCATTGCCATAAGGTTTGAGTTACTCTACAGCTTTATATCCCTGAGAATCACCATATCCTAAATAGTTAGTGTATCATACATTATACTACTCATGTGATCTGGAAAGAATTGCTTTCACTGCCTCTACTTCCATCGCTCCACTCGTGCTGTGAAAATTTGCTTCACAACTTTCACTATGTTCATCCTTGGTTTTGCACTTACATCTACAATGTTTTGAGAGAATAGTAACATCAATTATTTTGCAACTGTCTCCACTGGTAGCTGTCACAATTCCATTTAGAGATTTATGACCTCTATGTTGCCATGATCCATCTAAAGCAAAAATTAAATCTCTACAATTCCCATTATCTGTCACAGCTTCTTCAACTGCTTTCTCCATTGTTGCTTGAGGAACATCTTCACCAGAAGATCCCACCAATTCATTATAAAATCCAAACTTGGTTGGTGGTTTTGGCAACTTCATAATTCCACATAACATTATCCCTGCAGCACTGCCCTTGCCAATGCAACGCAAGCCATACACTAGCCTAACATTTATAGCATACACTTTCTTTCCACTATTACCACTATGAGGAATACTATTAGAATTAGAAAACGAAAATCCTGCATCACAAGTGTTATACTTCAATAACATTTTACATACCAAACCAATGGGTGAAGTTATTTTCAAATCCAGTCCTCTTTATTTGCAAACTTGGCATAATACATTATGTTTAAAAATATTAGAGAGCAAGGATCACATCATTACTTTCACTTGCATAGTTTTCAAATTTTTCTTTGCTGTCACAAGGTTTATTGCTGTAAGAAGTTCTATCACATTCATTTGGAGTAGTTGGTGAAGCAGTCTGAGCAGCATCTCCCTTTGAAACAACAAAAGATTTCTTCTTCCACTCATTGTGCCTCTTCTTAAACACTCAATTGTTGAAATGGGGTATATTGATATCCACAAACCAAGTACGTGAAACAGGTACGAGCAAAATTTGTCAAATACACAAAATTGAACAGCTAAACAACACAAAGTGAACTCTACAAGTCAACACACACAGTATACTGATATGAACAGTCACTTGTCACAGAGATGAAGCCATACAACATAGGAAAACAAAACACTGTCTAATTCCACAAAGATACCCTGCTTGCAGCCAGTGAGTTATTATTGGTGAGTCTAATTTAACAGAGACAATGGCTATGCACTTAGCAACACCTGGAAGAGTGCACTGGATAAAGAAAAACCACAGAGGAAAACTTCCTGCACTTTACCTCCTGATTCAAGGGATGGCACTGCAAGCAATGCGGGATCTAAATTACATCTATGGAAGTAGAGAGCACCACTTCACTATGCACCATATTGCTGTTGCTATGATGTATTCCAGCCAATCAGAGGCCGTCCTTAGAATATAAAAGTGGGAGCCTCGCTAGTTTACGACAGTCAGTTTTAGCCCTGATGATGACCATGGAGTAGTGGCCAGAAGCTTGGAGTTTTATCCTGAATTGATGCAGCATGTACACTGAGAGATTTTTATTCAAGAAATATGTCGTGAAAGACTTCATAGCCAACTTGCTTTAAATGTTCAAAAATGTAAAATTGTGTACTTCACAAAACGAAAATATGTAGTATCTTATGACTATAATATGAATGAGTCACAGTTTGAATCAGTCAACTAATACTAATTTCTATGTGTAACGCTTTGTGGGGATTTGAAATGGAAAGTTCACGTAGACTCAGTTATGGGGGTAGCAGGTGGTAGACTTTGGTTTATTGATAGAATACTGGGGGAGTGCAATCAGTCTATAAAGGAGACCGCTTAAAAATCACTTGTGTGAGTCAATGTAGATTAGTGCTCAAGTATGTTGGTGGGACCCATACCAAATAGGCTAAAAGGGGATATTGAACATACTCAGAGAGGGGCAGCATGAATGGTCACATGTTTGTTTGACCTGTGGGAGCGTGTTACAGAGGTGCAGACGAAACTGAGGCAAAATCTTGAAGATAGACATAAACTATCCTGAGAAAGTCTACTATCAAGCCGGCTGTACTGGCCAAGTGGTTCTAGGTGCTACGGTCTGGAAATGTGCGACTGCTACTGTCGCAGGTTCGAATCCTGCCTCAGTCATGGATGTGTGTGATCTCCTGACCTCAGCAGTTAAGTCCCATAGTGCTCAGAGCCATTTTTTTCTACTAACAAGATTTCATGAATTGGCTTTAAATAATAACTCTATGAATATACTACATCCCCCTATGTATCACTCACATAGGGATTGTGCGGACAAGATCAGAATAATCATAGCATAAACAGAGGCACTGAAACAATCATTCTCCCTGTGCTCTATATGTGAATGGAACAGGATGAAACTCAGATAAGTGGTACAATGTGATGTACCCTCTGTCATGCACTTCATAGTGGTTTGTGGAGTATGGATGTAGATGTATGTAAATGAGTTATAAGTGTAGATGGATAGATGGGGGAGAGAAATTATAAGTGGAAGTAATGCTGCACTTAAGAAATAGAAGGAAAAAATAATTAAGCAAATAATAAAATTCTACCTTTGGGCAAAAAAGAAGTGAGACAAGTTTTTAATGGGGATGAGGGTATGACGGAGAACAAGTTCCCTTTTCCAGAATTCTAGGAAATCAGTGTTTTTGATTAGAGCCCAGTGACCTGTTGCCACAGAAATACACATTCTGAATGAAACAACATGTGCAAAATTTCTTGATGTCCAACTGGACAATAAGCCAAAATGTGTTGCTCAATGTTTTGAATTGAGGGGAAGCTTCTCCTATATACATATAAAGGAATGGTTCAATCCGATATGTCAAAATGTAACCTGAAATTGTTCATAGAGCAAGCAGACACTGACAGAAATGCACTGTCAAAATGTTAGCTGCTAAGGTTCATTGCAAGTATTTTTTTTAAAAAATATGTTAAAGTTACTAATTTTTGTTCCATGAAGATACAGCCCTCTACCCCCCCCCCCCCCTCCCTGCCCACCCACTGCTTGCTGCCCAAACTGGTGAACAAGCAAACTGAGCCACGACAGGAGAAAGTAGCACCACATAGTGTGAAGTCAAAATTTTATGCTGTTAACTGTACCAAAAATGTCTCAAATCATTAACCTGTAGAATAACTTTCAGTTCATTTCATCAGCTGAACGGTTGCAAATGTAATTGTTGGATAAGTGATTAGCAGGGGGAAAAAATCAATGCAATGTGTTATGTTACATTGCAAAAGACTTGCTTCAATTTGGAATTTAATATGTTGACATGAAACATCTATAACAATTTCTGTAGTGTAGTTGTTATGATAATTTTTGGATAATGTGTATTGCACTAAAAGTGAAGCTGTTCCTTGACTATTTCCAGTGGCTGTCTCAAAAATGCAAAGTGTCTATTGCATGATGAAAACAAACATTTCTTTACACAAGGCACACCTGATAAAAGAAATAAAAATTAATGTATTTAGGCACATCACAGTAGTTAATAGTTTTATTTAGACAGAACTGAGATGGAGTAAGTAATGGCCATGGCTGTTATTCTGCATATTATACTGTGTACCATGCATACTTAATCAAATTTCTAAAACATAGTGATGCAAACTGACACTGCCAAAATGAGTGAAGTTTAACAATACTGTACCACTGATAAACCAGAAATGATAAGGTAGGATCAGAAATTATGTTGTCTAACAAATTTCTGAAAAATACATTACAGTGTTGAAAAATTTCTTTATCGAGAGGCTGATTCTTTTTGTTGCCTTCTTAAAGACAGATATGATGTTAAATCCAGGCCAAGAGTCCAACAAAACTAGTGAATTATTTGCTGTAACTGGTAAGAAGACGTCCTGTCCAAGATGTAACACTGAAAATTATTCTCTACCACTTTTCCAGAATTTTCTATGTTGATTACAAGATTTTTGCAAATAAACAGTCCTTTTTTAAAATTTATGGTCCTAATTTGCCTTGGGATTCCTGAGGACAGGAATAAAGCTGCAGAAGCAGTAATCCACTGATACTCATCACTGGAATTGTTATTATGAATGCGTCGCAGCATTCATCAACTGCAGAAACAACATTGTCTTCCTTTTGCTCAAAAAGAGAAAGAGGAATCTGCACATGGTTCTTCCATAAAGCCTGTCTGACTGGCTTTATACACAGCATTTTAGGACAAAAAAAGAACCTTTGTCTATATGTCAGCTATGAATTTCTCGTTTTTTTTTATTTATGTTAATCACATCTTCTCTACACATTACTTGAAGTAACTTGGTAATTTTGCAGATTCCTTTTCCATATAATTTCCTGAATACCGGTATTTTTAATTAGATCAACAAAGAATCAGTCATGTTAATATCACTTGCTGTTCAGAGGGACAAGTGATCTAGATCTCCCTCAGTAGTGATGCACTGACTCCCATTATTAGTTCTAAATCTTTCAAATAGTTTTTCTTTCAAAATTGTGCGAGTTTCATTTTGGCACATATGTCATACTTTATGTAAATCTTTGTTTCATTTATACAATTTCAGTTCAGACTTTATGAAATGTAGTCAGCTTTCCACAAAGCTAAACTTTATGTATTTTTGAAGTGACATTTTCATGCTGCAGTACAGTGTGTGTTAATTTGAAACTTCCTGACAGACTGAAACTGTGTGCCAGATTGAGACGTGAGATGAGGTACTGGTGGAAGTAGGGCACTGAGGAGAGGTTGTGAGTTGTGCCTGGCTAGCTCAGTCAGTAAAGCAGTTGCCTGTGAAAGGGAAAAGGTCTCAAGTTTGCACGTCAATTCAGCAGACCGTTTGAATCTGCCTAAAAGTTTCAGCATTTTCTCCTTCCTTCTTTCTTTGACACTGAAGGCTATTGCCATACCTGTTTTATTTGGGATAGGAAGGTGCTGTATTTTTGTTCTGGATTTTAAAGAAGACAACAGTCATTGTTTGAACCACAATTCACAGAATCATCAGTTATTTCCTATTTCTTCTGATGTTTCCATAATTACTTATGAATGAATATCCATAAAATTAACAAATAAATAGGACTCATATATGTCTTCAGAACATAGTGCATTCTTCATATTTCGTCTTTGCAAGGCTGAAAACATTAACTGGATTCCACATTACTGTGAAAATCTAACATCTGCACAAACACAGATGCTATTACCAAATTTCTATGAAGAACTCACAAAGAAAATTAATTCTGTTTATCTCCACTGTTAACACTTAGCAATACCGCAAAGGCAATTATGGTCATTAAATGAGGTACAAATTCAAGTGGATAAAAACTGTGAACAGTTGTTTCAGAGAAATTATCAATGGAATTGATATTTGCTTTACAAATTATGATTGTTTTGTGCCATGTTATCTGTTTACCTATGTGCTGTCAACCAAGCCTATGTGCCCACCATGTTGCTCATGCACTGTCTGCTACAGCTACAACAGGGTTAAAATTTCTCCAGCTGCCCGATGAGCTACGAATTTGACAATTTTCATGAATACTTGCAGTGTTGTGTTTCTTTCAGTGTATTCTTCATGCATAAAAATATCAGGGCAGGTTTCAACCTGTCAAGTTGGACAATTGCCTGGTGAGATGCATGGTTCAAAAAATGTATTAATAATGTATAATTTCTTATCATCATAATCATCATTCTCAAATTTGTCTGTCATTGGACATGCACCACTGGATACTGACTTCCTTCAGACATTTCCTTAGATTACATCCTTCAGCTATATGCACTCATGTTGCACCCACATATTATCTAATATTGTACAGACACATTCCACTAGCAACTTCTCTCAATTTTTCTTATCTCTAGAAAACAATAATGGAAGTATCTTTGTCACTCTACCATCCACTCCTCTTCCACATGCCTTGCCCCTCCAATTTCAGTTTTATTATGGATACAGTTGTTACCTGTTCTGTCTGACAGTTTTCATGTTTTTGTAACATGATATGGGTCATGACATAGTAACTCTAGAAGCTCACTATTAGATAAGAGGTGATACGGGATTTTGAAGTCATCCATTTCTGGGTTCATGAGTAGCTATGTATGGGAGTGTAATGGAAACTGGGTCAAACTAAGATTCTTCAGATACCTGTGGCTGGAGACAGAACACAATGAAGATGTAAGGTTAAGGAGGCAGATATGATGATAATAGGGATAATAAGACTCTGGGTTGGTTTAATGGTCTGCTTTTTGTCACTTCTTCACATGGTAGCAATGAACATGCAGGAGAGTACAGACAATCATTTATAAAAACATGGATGAGGCTTACTAGATTCTCCAATCAGTTACCACAACAAATAGCCACCCTGACCTATAATAACCAGTATTAAGTGAGAAATCTAGGAATATACTACAACCCCACTTGGATCACTCCAATAGGGACAAAGAAGGCTAGTTGACACTAATTAAAGTAAGCACAGATGAACTAGAAAAATCCTTCTTCTCACACTTTTGATGTGAATGGAACTGAAAACACCCTAATCCTTCTGGCATGCACTTCACAGTGTTTTGCACTATAGGTGTACAGAAATATACTTGCAACTGATTCCCATTTCAGTGTTATTTGCAGACATTACACTACAATTTTAAAGCACTTAATAAAAGTAATTTGAAGTACAGTTTGTGTGTGTGTATGTGTGTGTGTGTGTGTGTGTGTGTGTGTGTGTGTGTGTGTGTGTGTGTGTGTGTGTGTGTGTGTGTGCGTGTGTGTGTGTGTGTGTGTGTGTGTGTGTGTGTGTGTGTGTGTTTGAGAGAGACAGAGAGAGACGGGAGGTAATGGGGGGTGAATACAGTAGGGCCTATTAATTAAAAAAGTGGCTCTGTAATACTGCATACTTCATCATATCCACGTTTTACAGTTGATCTTACTTCTTGCCTTATCCTTCAATCTATTTACTGATTTATTACAAAATATTCATTTCTAAAATCATGAATTACTCTTAAACGACTGTATGTTTGTATTCTTTCCACTTCAGTCACACATTTATGAATTTTGTTAAGTATCCATATAATAAATATTTTCTTCTTTTGTTTCTTAGTTTATTTTGAAAACTGATGCATATTTACATTTTCCAGATGAATAGAGACACACTGTGGCCTGATGAATAGAAGATATCTTGAAGAATCTTAATTTGATATATAAAATGATGGTTAACAACATGAAAACGTTGTAATGTGATGTGATAGATTGTCTTAACCAAAGCTGTGGTGTTAAGATGCTAGCAAGTGTAAATAATCAGAGAGGAAATTGAAAATAAGATCAATATTTGGGGTTACCTATTGCTGCTCAAATGGCAGTGTCCTACTATTAGAGAAAAGATATGTCACTAGAAGGAATAAACATAAATACTGAAGCAGGCTGTGATCTAAAGTGCAATCTGCTGTACAACTGCTTAGTACTTTTGTAAACTCACCTCTGTGATGAATGCTGATTTTCATGTTATCTATATTTTTAACTCGTGACCACAAACATATACAACTTTCATAAGGTTTTCCATATATTGAGTATTGTGTAATTTAGAGAAGAATTTGTCATTGTTGCAACAGTTGGCTGTAATCATTTTTGTAACAGTATATGTGAAATAGTACAGAGTCATAATAACAATTAAATTCTGTACAGTTTACAGATATACATTATAAATTTTGTTACAAAGATATTAGATGTTGGTACAAGGATAGTACTCTACAAGGCCTAAGGTATTGATATAGAGGAGGAACCATATATAAGTTTAGACTCCAGTGTTCAACATGAAAGGAAAACTTGTATTCTGTGTGACAAGGCTAGAAATACAGAGAAATAAATGTTGCTAGAAACATTAAAACCATGTTAAATTATCCCCATTGTCCTTTCACTGTTTTTAGTATGTGTGAGTCTCACAACAGGTGGTTTTCTATCAATTTGGAGCCTGAGTTACCTGTCCCTCTCCCCATTGGGTAAGAACCATAAAAATTCTGACAGCTTTTATAATCTGCCGTCTAGCTTTTCAAACCATCTGAATTGCATTTTCCCATTGCCTTATCACTGAACAAAATGCTTTCTGTTATTCTGCCTGCAACTATTCCTATGTAATTATAACATCACATCCCTACATGTTGTTGCTGCTATGTTTTTGTGTGAAATATAACTGAATAAATTTGCCTGTCAAATACAACGTGTGAAAAAATATCCCTTATTTTACACGTGGTAATATGCACCAACACAAGACAAAAGTGTCCAGTAAACATAGGCCCTAAAGTGTATTTCTTAAGAGTTATGAGCACATGCTCATCTTGACTAATGTGAAACACCCTTTTATGGAAAAAGTGCTCATATCTCTTAAGGTACACAGTTTAGAACCTAAGTTTAATGGAAATTTTTCTTGTGTGGTCCACACTACCACCTCTCAAAATACAAGATTTTTTTTAACATCATGTATACTTGGATTAATTTTGTTTGTAATCTCCTCAATTCTATTCAGTTCAGTTCAATTAAATTCAATTTCTTTACTCATCTGTTAACAATAAACAATGTATGGATGTAATCAGTTCATAGCCAGGTCTAGTTACAATAATTTTTTTAATATTTAAGTTGTTTAACAATCATCTTACACAAGTACAGGGTGACTCAGAATAATGAGAATGTTTGAAATGAGTAGTGGTAACCATGGGCAAGTGGCAGCACTGCGGTTTCATGATACTTAGTGACTAAACAGTCTGCCATCTCAGTAATCATGGATCAGTGCAACAGATTAGAGTGTGTGCTAGCCATAAAAATGTTTAATAAAAACAATGATAGTTTGGTAGCAGCACAGAGGGGGTTTTGATGTTTTTATAATTTAGGACATGATGAAGCCATTCTGTCAAAACACACAATAAAATGTGTTTTTGACTGGAGACTGGATCTGCCCTCAAGAAGAAACCAAAAGGATGACCAAGAAGTGTGCATTCTCCAGTGAAAACTAATGTTGTACATGAGTCTGTCTTACAGTCTGTATATGTAAATGATTTTAGTTTTTCTTATTCAGATATTCTTCAATGCTATAAAAGTTACACACTATTAAAATTATTTTACCTCTATTCTAAATTTATGAAATTCTTTAGGTTTCTTTACTGTAGCAATGAAAGTCATCTCTGTTTCTTGTTTTGTAGCTATGAACTTGATTGTTCAACGTTGAAAATTTGTGGTGATTTTTCAGGAAGCACACATATTAATGAATGTATAAGCCAGGAAGTCTCATTATTTTAAATTCTTAAAATATTTTCCTGTGTGGCTCTCTACAGGAAACTCCTTTCATTATTTTAACATCCCTTTTTTCAAGTCTGAAAATTTGTTTCACCATACCTGTATTTCCCCAGAAGATCACACTGTGTCTAAGCAAGCTGTTCATATAAGCATAGAAGATACACGACAATGATTAAATGCTGCAGCATTCCTGAAGCATTCTTAGCACATAACAGCCTTTGCTTAGGTTTTCGTTCAAAAATTATAGATGCTTCACCCAACCAGAATGTTCATCAAGCCATATGCTAGAATTTTTTGTGGGTGGAACTTGTACACTAGCATAGTTACATAACTCATCTTTTAAGTCTTGATAGCCTTACTTCTAGTATTGCTGAAATTAATCCACACCATTTTTCCTCTATTTATGCTCAAAACATTATCCCTAAACAATTTTCATCCTCTTTTACAGCTTTAGAGACATTCTGATGTAGGTCCTCTGTACATCCTTTTATAAAATGCTTGTGTTGATGGCAAACATATTTGTGTCTGTGGCACTCAGATGGTTTGGTGAAGAAACAATAGAGGGCCTAATATAGAACCCTGCAATGCTCCCTAGCTAGTGTTTTTTATTTATGTTTTATTTTTATTTATTTATTTTAAGAAAATGACCTGAAAGATGTTCCTTGCCTTCATGATGTATATGTATTCTTGGCTGTTTATCAGAGTGATAAGATTTGAACCATTTCAAGGCCAGTCCCTGGAACCCATAAGATTCTAATTTCATAAACCATAGCTTATTAGCTTCAATGCCTTGGATAAATCTAAGAATATCACACTGCTTTAATCACCATTATCCAAGGAGTTTAGGTGTTTCTGGTAACAGGAAAGGAATAACTGTGATTCATGTTAATTTTTATTGAGGTATTGTAGAAAGAAACATAATCTGTGTTGTTACTGACTAAAGTCAACATGTTGATAAACTTTTCAGAAGCTTGTACACAGTGGTTTCTGGGCAATATAAAAAATCATGTAGTCTATGAACCTCGGGGCTCTATCAGGTTTTAGTAGTGATATATTGTTTGAGATGCAATGACAAATACTCACTTTGATAAATGGCTGGGCAGAAAGGGATTTAAATCCTGATGTGTTACACATCTCAGTCTTTTGGATTTTTATATGTCGAGACACCTAGAAGAAACAGATTTTTTCACAGTGTAAAGATGTTTTGTTATTGTGATACATAAATTAGTGATGCATTCAACAGTGTACAGAGGTCTCTGAAAAGGTGTCATACTGTTTGATCTAATGATTTCATCCATATGTAGAAGGAAAAGGAATACATTTTAAACATTTTCTATGGGTTTATACCATTGTGAACGATTGAAAATAAATACAGATAACTGTGACTAGTCACATTTTAAATACCATATTTGTTTATTTCTTTGCTAAAAAAACTTTGCTAAAAATGCCCACTCAAACTGAGCATAACTTTGACAGTTCTCAGCTGTCTCAATGGCCCATAGGGCAGCTTCCCTTTGCACAAGATCTTTGATGTACTGAATTACTATTTGTCAGCCTGTGACCTGGGTAAAATGTTTTTAAAAGTCTTAATGAATACAACATTCTCAGAAATGAGTGCTTGAAATTTTCTATGTTTAATTAGCCTTTAGTCCAGTGGAACAGATGACATTGGTGGCATTGCTGCAATACCACACATAACATGGTCAAATGACATTGTGATTCATTGTGATTCATTTCATTTCCATATCCTAAATCACAAGTCACAGGACTAATACTTCTCTCTCCTCTCCATGTATACACACAGAGTGTACCTGGTGCCCTTTCCTGTCCCTGCAGCCATTTCTCTAAGGCGTACCATCATTTAACAGACATTTCATAAAATTTAGTTGACATATCATTTTAGTACACATTCCATTGCATGATACCCAAAACCACACTTGGACGACACACAAACCAGTGTTGATGGCTATCCCAAATACAGAAGACAGTCACCCAAAAATTGCGGCTTTGTTGCAAAAATATGAATACAAGGCATTGATGAACTGGAAATAGGTAATCAATGTGTAGTACCACATAACATACTACTTTCCAAAATGTTCCAAGCACACATGAACATAGAATACTGCAATTCAGTGAAATCCAACAAATGTGTCAGCAAGTATGTATTCAAATAGCCAAAGTCAGTGAACAACAAAACAGAAAGAACAAGGTTGTCATGTACCAAATGCAAAGATACACCAACAGTAATCAAGCTGCGTGGTGGAATTTTAGTTTTCACTTATACGAACACATACTAATCGTGCAACATACAGCAGTATTCTTGGATAATGGACAGGGAGTTTACTTAACAGGAGATACTGCCAGAAAAACTGTAAGTGAACTACCTCTCAACAAAACATTAACAGCTTTTTACCAATTGTGCCAAATGAAGCCATTCACAAAAATATTACTGTTTGTCAATGTCGCTAGAACACAACAATGAAAACCTTTTAATAATGAAAACAAGGAATTCAAGTAGAAGATCATCCAGGAATAATGAAATCTGGCACACTCGGCCAAATATGCCTTGTGCATCTGAATAATGGTAAACGTTTCTATCTCTGGATGTCGCTAGACGAAATATGGGGACCAACAAGTTTTACAGACTTGAAGACTGTTGGTGGTTGCCTATACCAGATGTACAGAGAAGCATACCAACACTTAGGTCTACTGGAAAACAACAATCACTGAGAACTACCACTACAAGAAGCCTCACCCACAGCCTGAGCTGAACAAATGAGAGATTTATTTGCCATAAGTTAAAAACATGTAATCCATTGAATTCAAGACAGCTATGGAACTCCTTCAAATAGAATATGAGTGATGACATACTACATCTATGTCTACATGGATACTCTGCAAATCACAGTTAAGTGCCTGACAGATGGTTCATCAAACCACCTTCACAATTCTCTATTATTTCAATGTTGTATAGTGCGCAAAGAAAACGAACACATGTATCTTTCTGTGCAAGCTCTCATTTCCCTTTTTGCATTATGGTGATCATTTCTTGCTATGCAGGTTGGGATCAACAAAATATTTCCTCATTCAGAGGAGAAAGTTGGTAATTGATATACCATGAGAAGATTGTGTCACAACGAAAAACGCCTTTGTTTTAATGATGTCCACCCCAAATCCTGTATCATTTCAGTGGCACTGTCTCCTCTATTTCACAATAATACAAAATGTGTTGCCCTCCTTTGAACTTTCTTGATATACTCCATCAGTCCTATCTGGTAAGGGTCCACACCATGCAGCGGTATTCTAAAAGAGGATGGACAAGTGCAGTGTAGGCGGCCTCTTTAGTAGATCTGTTACATTTTCTAAATGTCCTATGAGTAAAACATGATCTTTGGTTAGCCTTCCCCACAACATTTTCTATGTATTCCTTCAAATTTAAGTTGTTTATAATTGTGATTCCTAAGTATTTAGTTGAATTTACAGCCTTTAAATTTGACTGATTTATCACATAACTGAAGTTCAATGGGTTCCTTTTAGCACTCATGTGGATGACCTCACACTTTTCATTATTTATTGTCAACTGCCAATTTTTTCACCATACAGACAGCTTTTCTAAATTGTTTTACAATTTTTTTTTTTGCTCTTATGATGAATTTAGTAGTTGATAAATGAGAGCATCATCTGCAAACAACCTAAGATGGCTACTCAGATTTTCTTCCAAATTGTTTGTATAGATAAAGAACAGCAAAGAGCCTATAACACTACCTTACATGATGCCAGAAATCACTTCTGTTTTACCTGATGACTTTTGGTCAGTTAATGCAAAATGTGACCTCTCTGACAGGAAATCACTAATCCAGTCACACAGCTGAGATGATATTCTATAAGCACACAGTTTCACTATAAGCTGCTTGTGGGTACAGTTTCAAAAGCCTTCTGGAAATCCAGAAATATAGAATCAATTGGAAATCCCTTGTCAATAGCTCTCAGCATTTTGTGTGAGTAAAGAACTATTTGTGTTTCACAAGAATGATGTTTTCTAAAAATACTGCTGCATATCAACATTAATGATATGGGTCTGTAATTTAGTGGATTAATCCTACAAACTTTCATGAATATTGGTGTGACGTGTGCAACTTTCCAGTCCTTGGGTATGGAGCATTCATCGAGTGAATGGTTGTATGTAATTGTGAAGTATAGAGCTATTGTATCAGCATACTCTGAAAGGAATGTAATCAGTCTGGACCAAAGACTTACTTTTGTTAAGTGATTTAAGTTGCTTCACAACTCTGAAGATATTTACTTCTATGTTACTCATTTTGGCAGCTGTTCTTGATTTGAAATCTGGAATATTTACTTTGTCTTCTTTGGTGAAGGAATTTTGGAAGGCTGTGTTTAGTAGCTCTGCTTTGACAGCACTGTCATCAACAGTATTTCCATTGCTATCATCCAGAAAAGGCATTGATTGTGTCTTGCCGATAGTATACTTGAGACAATACAAAAGTCGCTTTTGATTTTGTGACAGGTTTTGAGAAAAAGTTTTGTTGTGGAAACCATTATAAGCATCTCACATTGAAGTCCACACTAATTTTGAGCTTATCTAATAGTTTGCCAATCTTGGAGATTTTGTGTCAATTTAAATTTGGCATTTTTTTTTCCAACTGTGTTCTGATTCATTTTGTGTACCTATGAGCATCAGCTCCATTGTTTGTCAATTTATTTGGTATAAATCTCTCAGTTTCTGCCAATACTATTTCTTTAATTCAAGCCACATCTGGTCTACACTTACATAATTAATTTGGAATTAGCGGAGATAGTCCCACAGGAAGGAGCCAAGTCAATTTTTATCTGCTTTTTTGAACAGATATATTTTTCATTTATTTTTGCAGGATTTGGAGGTTACAATATTCAATCTCACAATGACAGCCCTGTGTTCACTAATCCCTGTATCTGTTTTGATGCTTGTTATTAGCTCAGGATGATTTGTTGTTAAGAGGTCCAGTGTGTTTTCACAACTGCTCAAAAACTACCTGCTTGAAATAATTTTCAGAGAAAGTGTCTAGCACAATTTCAAATGATGTTTTATGTGTACCTCCAGAATTACACAAGTATTTTTGCCAACATATTGAGGATAAATTAAGGTCAGGACCAACTACATTTGTGTGAGTCGGGTAGGTGCTTGAAATCAAACTCAAGTTTTCTTTGAACCTTTCAGCAAAAATATCATCTGGACTTGGAGGTCAGTAAAAAAATCAATTATTATTTTATTCCAGTTTCCAAGAATGATCTCTGCCCATACTAACTCACAGGAAGTATCTACTTCAATTTCATGACAAGGTACACTAATTCTAACAGCAACAAACACACCACTGCCAACTGTGTTTAACCTATCCTTTCAGAACACTGTTAGGTTCTTTGCAAAAATTTCAGCTGGACTTCTCTCTGGCTTTAGGGAAATTTCAGGGCT
Source organism: Schistocerca gregaria (assembly GCF_023897955.1). Lineage (NCBI taxonomy): Eukaryota > Metazoa > Arthropoda > Insecta > Orthoptera > Acrididae > Schistocerca > Schistocerca gregaria. The sequence goes on from NC_064921.1 coordinate 436,406,929, forward strand.
TATAATGATTTGAGCATCAGTGCTTTCCACTAGTGTTTGGAGCTCTTGTACTTTCCCCAACATAGCTATGACAATTTACAATTGTTACACTGATGTTTCTGGATCTACATTCTTCCTGTGTTCGGCCTGCACCCTTTGTGACTGAAGCCCTTACTCTGCTTTTGATGTGTAGTGCAGCAACTCAATGTGACATGGAATCAACAAGTCATTAGAAGTCACCTGCAGAAATATTGAGTCATGTTACTCTACAGCCATCCACTGTTGCAAAAGTGTTGCAGGTGCAGGATTTTATGCATGAACTGATGTCTCGACTGTGTTCTATAAATGTTCAATGGGATTCATGCTGGTGAACTGGAAGGCCAAATCGTTCACTCAAACTGTCCAAAATGTTCTTCAAAGCAATCATGAACAATTGTGCCCTGGTGACATAGCACATTGTAATCCATAAAAATTCCATCATTGTTTGGGAACATGAAGTCCATGAATGGCTTGACAGTGTTTCACTTATGGGTAATATTTTACAGTATGTTCTCAAAATTGAATCAGTACCAATATAAAATGCTAGAAATATTTAATATGGAGGTCTTTATTTTGATTCTGATTTGTTAATCATGGTTTATTGTTTATCTTATTCATAAAATATTCTTTGAACATTACTGAAATTGTTAAGTTGTCTTTACATTATTCAAATTATGCCATTATTAGAAGAAGAAGATGAAGCCTGTTGAGTCTATGTCAAATTAGTCGATTATGTTTAGAGCTACTATATGCAATCAGTGAGTCTCTGTTTAAGAATTTAAAATTTAAATTTGTTTTTTTTTATCTAGACTGTATATATTTCACTTTTCACTTAAATTTCTTTAATTCATTGCTTTGAATAATTTCAGTCTTCTGCACTGTTGTGGGTGAGGTCAGTGATTTAAGGTCTCTCTTGAGAATCCTTTCAGTCTCCTTTGGCCTTATTGAAACAACGTTCATATACCTGACAGTATCTGCAGTATTAGATAGAAGAGTACACAAGTTGTCCCAAGTGCCAGCTTTGAACATTGTGTTTTGTAGCAGCCTAAAGCTCTAGCAGCATGGAAGGTGGCCAATAACTATTACCAGGTGATAGTCTCAGTGAGCTCACTGGATGATGCCCCACAGTTCCCAATCCCGTGTCAGCCTCTTTTTGTGTGCCAAGAGCATGGGATGTCAGGAAGTTTCTGTGGCATGACTAACTGTTGAATGACAACTACCATACCCTGGTCATCAGCTTCATTCCAGAGGTTTCCAGGCAATACAGATGCATGGACCTTCCACAAACTCAGCTCTGGACTGCAATGTTTAAACCCATGGGTCCAGCCCAATGCCATTGTCACAGCTAGGCCCTGCTACAATGACCAGCTCATGTCAGTCATTGGCATACTTATGACACAGGTATGTTTTTCACCTCCAGGCCATGAAGCAGCAACCGTTGCCTACCTGTCCAAGCCTAGGACTGCCAGTACCTGCCAGTGTCTTCATGGTCGAGGTCGAGCCATAAGTTCTGGCCAGCCCGAAAATGATCACCACTCACTGCCACTCTACAGCCTTCAGTTCCATGTTATTGCCTGGGAAGTCCTGCTAGTGCTCACTACCACCTGGCTCATCACCACTCATAGTCTACTGTCTCCCTGCTGTGGAAGCACTGATCTATATTCATGTGTGATTGCTGATAAAGAGTTTTGGCAAAAGGTTGTCAACATATGTCATCGGCATCTCCACCCACCTCCAGCAGATAACTGCTTACTCATGCCTTTCCATAACAACAACCTGATACACTTGATGTCAGAACAGCAGTTGGAGGCTGTTATGGTAAAGCAAAGCAGGGTAGAAACTAAGAGGATGCAGCTGACTTTAAGTTTTGTTTGGTCCTGTCATGTTGCATTTCTTCCTTTCCTTTCTTTTCTGTTTGATTTTAATGTATGGGCTGTGGTAGTAGTAGTAGGAAAAATGTGTTTTGGTGAAAAAGTAACAACCCAGAAGGTGACTCAGCATTTGCTGGATGAGATAGCTAAAGTTTTGGCTGGTAATCAGGGTTTCCAGAATGAAATTGATTATTTAAAGGGTGAAAGAATGGAACTATCAGCTTCTAGCATGTCTCCACCAAACACTGATGCTAGTACTATTTCATTGGTGGTCCAATTTTTTGGTATATCTGTGGAAGATGTTTTCATCATTTTTAATAGTTTAAATACAGCCATGGAATTAAGAAACTGGAGTAGTGAGCAGTTGTAAAGTGTGTCTCATTTGAAATTAGTAGAGGATGCCAAAACATATGTAATGTGCAGTGAGAAGTTGCATGATGCTCAGTTTTTACAGAATTTCCTGGAGGGTCACTAGATTGTTATAGAAGAAAGAATACAATGTAATGGTATAATGCAAAAACACAGAGATTCAGTAGAAAGTTCTGTAGACTGCATCATCATGTTACTGGAGCTACCATTTGTTGTACAGGCCTTTTGATAGCCATGCCGTTTCACTGAATTGTCCTGAAATTAGAAGTTGTAGGATCTACACCTCAAAAGCAGTGGTGTAGCATGGTTGTGAAGGTTGGGGAGACTCTACAGTTATTATAAAGAGACAAAATAGTACAATAAACAATAATTTAAACAAATGAAACAAAATGCATCAAATAAAACAACAACAACTACTACTGCTACTACTACTACTACCACCGCCACTAATAATAATAATAATTATTATTATTATAATGATAATAATAACTAACTTGTTCAAGAAACCATGACAAATCTGTAGAACTCCAGCAGCAAGAGAAAAAGCACTTATATTTTCTTGTACACAAGTGCAATGTGCCTGTCTTTTCTTTCCATGAATAAGTCTATAACTCGGTTTACCAAGATCTGATCACTGGATAGCTCTCCAAGTAGTGTCTTTTCTATTGCTAATATGCTCAAACATGACAGCCGGGTGTTGGACATTGAATTCCTTAAATAATTTTTGACTCATTTAAGAGTATTCATGCTTCGTTCACTGCTTACTGTAGTTACAGGTACGGTCATAACTAAAAGCAGGAACTATGTTGTTTCTTCATAAATAGTTTCTAAATCATTGTTGACAATGTACTTTAAGAGGATTCTTGGAGATAAGTGTTTTTTCTCATCAGCATATATGTTACACAGTTCATTTTCAAGTAGTTCTTGTTTGAAAATAGAGCTCTGTTCTAATAACTGAAGCAGTTTCAACTTTGGGATTTTTTTCTGATAGTTTGGGAAACACTTTCCATAAAAAAAAAAAAAAAAAAAAAAAAAAAAAAAAAAAAAAAAAAAAAAAAAAAGAGGACGTCATACACATCCATGACCGAGGCACAGGATTCGAACCTGTGACCATGCGACCGTAGTGGTTGCATGGTTCCAGACAGAAGTGCCTAGAACTGCTCAGCTTCAAAAGTGTCCCAAGAGATGTATTTTGGCTGTCACAGAATGATAAGTTGCTGTTCAAACACAAGCTGCATTTAATGCATTCATCAACGGATGTTTCCATTCTTAATTGTCTTAAGTTTCTCAAAACAGTTCTTATTTCATCATAGCAAGCAGCTATACTGACAGATTTTGACTGAAGAACATTAAAGAGGTTATCAACATAAATAAAGAACCCTCAGGAGCAACAAAGTAAGTAGATAAACAAAGGATCATCTGTCTGTCGTTTCATTGCCACAGCACAGCTCTAAGATTCTGGATCCCACTGAGAGTCTGTATCATCAATTATGTAATTAAAAACACTATATAGCTCTGAGAAATGACTAGATATTGTCAAAACTGGCCTGGAACCAAAATTCCAGCGAGTATTGCTTGCATGTGGCTGTTTAAATCCTTTCTCAACTAGCAATACAGTTTGTTTTGACGATTTGCTGAGAAATGAATGGAATGCAGTAAGATCACTTACAAACATGCATACTTGTCGTATGATTTTTGAGGCATTTAACAGTACCAAATGCACTTGGTGTGTTTAAGAAGGAATAGACAGCACATAGGGACAGAACTGCTTCACCAATTGTTGTAGTCCTCTTTCTCTGCCCACCATTACTGAAGTGCCATCGTATGTTTGACTAACCACTTTTCCTTCCTCATTCCATTCCTTCAATACTGGATGAATAATGTTTGACAAGCCTTCAGCAGTTTTTATCTCCAGAAACATCGTAAAATCCAATGAATCTTTCCTGAATTTTGTCTGCAATACAGTACCTGAATATTATACTCATTTGACTCTTGCATGACACGTCTAATGTTTCATAAGCCTGAATTGAAATGAAATTGCAGTTCTGACTTTCATATTTTATTTTGTCATTAACTGTCAGAGTTATCATTTTTTCTATTACATCATTGTGTACATCTGGAGAAGTTCCTTTAAAGGTTGAGGATGATGACAGATGGTCTCCGATTAACTGCTCTCCTTGAGCTGGTAAATCTAAAAATTCCAGATAGTTACCTTAGTTGCTGGAGGATTTGTCTTCTCATTGGCTGCGAAAGGCTAGTTCTTGTTTACAAAGAATTGCAATCACCTGAATAAGATGAGACAATACTCTCCTGTTGGATGCAACTTGTTCATTGTATTTTATTGCGGCTTCGGAAAGGGCATGCTCAATTCTACTTTTGCCCAATAACTGAAATGATTCTTTGTTCTGCAGATGACTTTTTGATGCTTTTGTTCTTTCTTGTCAAAGTTCTTTATTATATAAATGCCCTAATTTCACCATTCCTTTTCACCACCAAACAAAAGACATATATAACAATATAATCTGTCAATAGCAACATTCGGAGTCAGCCAAGTACACTTTTTGCACTAGGCTGTCTGAAAAGTGCATTTTTGTTTGGCTTCACTCAAAACTATGCTGAGTATAGGAGTAGGTCGTTTGTCCTTCAGTTTGCACTTTTTTTTGTACAGTACATTAATGTAAGAAAAGGCATTTTAATAAAAATTCCATAAGGCGTTAAGTTGCTGGCTCACTCATGTTGGCGACACAACGAAAATATGCACTAAAATCACACAAGAATGACTATGAACACAAACCGCATGACTTTTCACTTCCATGTTAAAAGCCAGCATAGAAGCTGCAGAGACTAGTCTCAATACCTGCTATAGAAAGTGCAGCGCGCCCCCCCTCGAGGAAGAGGGGAAGTGGAGGAGAGGCGAGAATGCCACTAACGCGCAGGCGTACACAGTCAGGTAAGGGAAGAGAGGCAGAGAATGGGAGCAGTCAAGTCTTGAGCAGGCAAATAGACCAGTACTCAGGGTGCAGCACAGATTACAAAACTGATTTCTTCACACATTTAGAGCTCTTAGTAGAAAGCTGTTTATATTTTTGTTATGAATTACTATTGCATCTTTTTTAAACATGAATACAGGGGAAACTAAGTCTCAAAGTCTCCCCTCATGCTACGCCACTGCTCAAAAGAAGAGTCAAAGGTACAGTACTTAGAAGTTCTCCAAGGTTACTCCACTCTTAATTAAATAAATATGTCACAAAACAATTCCTGTAATAACCAATGTTTTGCAGCTGAACTTAAAGCACTTTTTAATGGGCACTTCTCATATCAGTGAAATATACCTGCTCAGCCTTAATTAAACTAAATGTAGAAAAAGCTTGTCTTCTATGTTAAAATTTGTTTATTTCAAACTTGGTAATTTTCAGTTAGCAACTCTTGCACATTAATATGGGTGTCAACACATTTAGAAAATATAGGCAGTCATAAGTGTATGAACAGACAGTGGAAATTTATAGTGGCTTGACTATAATTGGTACTGAAAATCTAAATCAAGAGAGATCTTTAATTAATAATGTGTTTATAAATGAATAATTTTGGGCTAATGTAAATGCATATTTGAAAAGAGAAAAAAAATAGCTCTTTAATTTTAAAGTGGCCTTTCATTCCAAATTTACCTACTGCCCTATAAGATTCTGACCGTGGCTTGATGCATGAAACTTTATATCTGTCATAGCTGTCCGTTGCCACCATTTCTGATGAAACCAATTAGTCGATTGCAATAAAAACAACCAACTAATAATTGGAATAATGAAGTTTTGTAGGGCGTTTTTTTTCTACAATTTTGATAATTTGTGTACCATGTGTTTAATGCAGTAACTTTAAAAAATGAGTGAAAATCTTGCATAGACCTTAACATATGAAACAGGTGTGCATGCAAAGTAGGATGATGGAAGCCAACCTGCTTTGTCACAGTATCAGAAAAACCAGTATTAGTATACATGAATAAATGGATGACAACTGTGCCAGTAAGGTCATTCTGTATGAAGCAGAGAATCAGTCACTTGATGAGTTTATATAGAGTCCATTTACTGAGATGTCATAAAAATTGTGCATGGAAATCCCAGAAATGTGGAATGAAGCAATAAGAACTGCAGCAGCTTTGTCTGACATTGACTCATTGACTAAGCAAGCAGTAAGCGAGCAGTTTTTAATACAAAGTTCATATGTTATTGATGTGACTCTCCAAGTCACATTCAGTGGTCTTGTAGGAAGCTATAGTGTCAAAGATGCATAAAGATGGGACACATTGTCTAAAAATGTCCACAGACATGCAGATCAAGGAATCAGGGTAACACTCATGCACCTCCATTAAATGGGTCTTGAGGTGGTGTGAACACCCTACAGTGCTCCCAATAACTTTGACCATGAGACACTCCAATGTAAACATTTGTCTATCTGGCCGTGGAACAGGAAGATCATGTAAAATTTTGTTGGATGCATGATAACAGGTATTCATGACTAGTGAGAATGAATTTGAACCTACCACATTTTAGACTAAGCAGCATAGGTGATAATAGTTTTCATTCACACAGTTTGGGATTGTTAAATTTCTGAGTTGGCATGAGAAACTTTGGGGTGTGAGGAAGTTTTCCCTAATATAGGCATAAGCTACTATGGCATTCATGGGATGGACTTCCTAGTTAAAAATCACAAAAAAGTCCATTTATAACAACAGGTAGTGGAGCTGGATGGGGCATCATTCCATCACAATTTCATCCCTGAAAGAACCAAACTGTCACAAGGAAAACCCAAGATGTCAGGAAAAGTAATTGAACTGCACAGCCAACACAGTCTTCTAGATTTTATTTGTAGGGTACAATACCAAAAGGTACAGATAGACTACTTTGGATGAATGTAGGAGTTGATCTTCCAGTCGGTACATGCTTGTAGTTTTTATTTATTTATTTTTTACTTTACTGGTATAGTTCTGTAGGACCAAATTGAGCATCAAATCTCGAAGGTCATGGAATGTGTCAGTATATGAAAAGTACTAACAGATAAAATAAAATGTTTGTGAAGAATAAAAATACATCAAGCTATAAGTTTATGCAGACACAATCTACAATATAAAACAGGAAACAGCTTAATTTTTCAAGGAACTCCTCAATAGAATAGAAGGAATGACCCATCAGGAAACTCTTCAGCTTAAATTTGAAAGTTCAAGGGTTACTGGTAATATTTTGAATTCTTGTGGTAGTTTATTGAAAATGGGTGCAGCAGAATATGGCATGTCTTTCTGCACAAGCATCAAGAAAGTGCAATCCAAATGCAGATTGGATTTCTGTCCAGTATTAACTGAGTGAAAATTTATAATTCTTGGGAATAAGCTGATATTTTCAACAAGAAATGACAGTAAAGAATATATATACAAGGGTTGGAACTTAAATAGTGGCAATTATTTATTCATAACTTATATAAAAGAGTTACATGTTTGCACCTGTTTCTGTCCTTCAAAGTAGTCACCAGTATTGTGTAGAGCCCACTGCCAGCAATGTGGAATGTGTAGTATACCATTAGCAGAGCCTGTTCTGTTGATGGTGCGAATGGAGTGGTATACTGCCTGTCGAATCTCTGAAACAATTCTGAACCAAATGCCACAAAGTGGTTCCTTCATCTTCAGAATCAAATCAAAGTCACAAGGAATTAAGTATGGGGAGTATGGTGGATGGTACAGTACTTCCCAGTCCCATCAACCAAACAGAGCAGCCGCAGCTTGCCCTGTATGCGCCCGCGCATTGTCATGCAAAATGATGGGTGGGTTGCGCAGAAAGTGTCACCGCTTCTTTTACAAAGCTGGTCACAGGTGATGCCTCAAAAATGAACAGTAATACAACTTAACTCCTTGTAACTTTGATTTGATTCTGAAGATGAGGAAACCACTTTATGCACTCGCTTCAGAACTGTTCCAGAGATTCGACAGGCAGCAGACTGCTCCATTTGCACCATCAACAGAATAGGCTCTGCTAACAGTATACTACGCCTTCCACATTGCTGGCAATGGGATCTACACAATGCTGGTGACTACTTTGAAGGACAGAAACAGGTGCAAACATGTAACTCTTTTGGATAGGTTGTGAATAAATAATTGCCACTATTTAAGTTTCAACCATTGTACATTGAGAGACCAGTGTCAGAATACTCAAACTAATGAACAGGGGTCAACAAGAGGTTTGCAAACTTGCTCCACTTACTGTCCACACTGCCCATTTCTGAGCCCAATATACTCTTTGAGAATAGGATGAGTTACCCCAAAATATAATACCATATGTAATAAGCAAATAAAAATAAGCAAACTAAACTGCTTTTTGTGTTGAACTATAACTTACTTCAGATACTGTTATAACACTAAAAAAGACATCATTAAGTCTTTGAACAAAATCCTGAACATGGCCTAGCATTCGAAACCTTTTGTTCAGGCCACACAGCACCTCAATGAGAAAAGAGAAATAGCATTTTCTGTTGTTAAACCACTTCTGACACCTAACTTTACAGCATAGCTCTTTCAATAACCTTATCGAATACTAATGGTATAGAAATAGGTCTAAAATTGTGTACATTATGCCTTTCTCTCTTTTTATAATATGGCTTTACTACTGAGTACTTTAATTGTTCAAGAAGCTGACCATTCATAAACGAAAAATTACAAATATGTCTAAGTATTTTCATATTCTGCTAGATACTCCATCATATCCATGAGAGTCCTTAATCTTCAGTGATTTAATTATTGACTCAGTTTTCTTCTTGTCAGGATCAAAGAAGAGTATTTCAGATATCAGTCTCAGAAAGGCGTTTTCCAAGAGAGTTATATGATTCCCTGTGGAAACTAATTTTTTATTTAGTTTACCTGCTATGTTCAGAAAGTAGAGCCATTGCTAGAGAATGAAGAACTGAATCTTCCACAATGTTTCATGTGCAGAAGTTTATCTTTTGTGTAGGAAATTGATAGCACCTGGGCAGTGCCAACAGTGTGGACAATCTTGGTTTGAAAAAGGTGAAATTTTCAAAAGGTGCACTGACAGCTAACTTAGAAGTATATCAATTGAATAGAAATTTCACTACTGAATACATGAAGCCAGGGCAGCCTGTCAATTTTACTACATTGAGGGGAAAGATGTAGCATCTGAAGAGATGTGATGAAATGGACATGAATAGATTATTGGAGAAAAATGCAGAATTATTAAACCAGCCTGGACCATTACCTGCTATGCAAATAGCATGGCACACAATTCCCACTGGGAATTATATACAAGAAACCACATGGGGTCCCCACCAACTGCAACCAGTGATGGAGAAGATTTTTGATCAACTGCTGCAGGATGGAGTTATAAAAGAAAGCCCTAGTCCCTAGTCAGCACCTGTTGTCATTACACCCAAGAAATACTCAGACAGCAAGAAGGCTCATAGATTCTTTTGTGATTACAGGTATGTAAACCAGTGAGCAGTGACTGAGTTCTACTCCTTGCCAAAAATTACAGAAACCTTAAACAATCTGTAGCAATGAAGTTGAGGGAGATGTTCAGGTTGGTTACACCAAACAACACCCATTTAGCAGTGGTTCATTTATTCACATAAACACATGCAAGGCTCACAAAGAACTGAACATGTCAGAACTGCCCAAAGACAATGCTCAGAGTCCAAAGACGATGCTCAGAGTCCAAAGATGAACACATATTGATGCTGGTGTCGATCTCATCAGAGCCACATAGCCCCCTCCCCCTCGCAGTATGGAGTACTCTTGAGAGCCCGGAAGGGGGAGGGGGGGAGGGTGGTTAAGGTGTCGGCAGAGGTGGTCTGTGGGAGCCAGACCATGGTCAGTTCGACAGCATCATTGGGGAGCTGTGTGGGTAGATGTGGTGAAGGAAGGTTCGGCCCCCAAACCTGGAAGTCGTGGAAGCGAGCCAGGCATCATACCAGGTGTGCTGCTCGTGCGACAACAGCTAGGCCGGCGGTTTGTGGGTGGAACGGAGTGACGACGATGATGTCTCCGGTGGGCATGGCGAACACACGAAGCATGTCCAGGTTGAAGTTGGGCAGGAGGGGAACACATTTCACCAGATGGCAGGGAATGGTGGAGGCTGTGTCATGAGCACTGGATGAAGAGAAACATAACAAACAGTGTATAATCTCGTAGAATTATTGAGATGTCATGGATTATGTCCTAGGGGGACAGGTACAAACACCTCGAGCAGGGGCATGTTCAGGATTGGGGGGGAGGGGGGGTGCTCAAGAAACCTCAACACGGCAAGGCAGGCGATGATGGAGAGGTTTAAGGGTCCGGCAAAGGGCCCGGCAGCGATGGCGTGATTGTAAGTAAGCTCGACGTGGGGAGCATGTGGTCACACAACCGAGTGCGTGAGACTGGAGTAGAGGCCAAGGTCGAAAGAGAGCTTCGCAATTGGAACTGGAAGTCACTCGAAGGAGTGTGTGAGACTGGCGTAGAGGGCAAGGTCAGAGGGGAGCTTGATGATTGGAGCTGGAAGTCACTCAATCGAGTGTGTAAGTCCAACGTAGAGGGAGTGGTTGTAGTGTCATGACCCACGACAGTGAGTGGCATGGTTGTGGTGTGAAAGGGGGTAGAAGAAGGCTCGACATGAGCAAGCTTAAGTCTGTTGAGAGAGACTGTAACAGCTGACTCTTTCATCTGGATGTCATAGGTGTTGGCTGAGCGCTGGAGAACTCAGTACAGGCCACTATGTGGAGGTTGGAAGGGAGCACGGACAATGTCATCTCAGAGCATGACGTACTCACAATTGTTCGGTCATTTAGGGACGTGTACCTTAGGGGGGGAATGGCTGGTGGGTCGAGGGATATGGAGGTTGGTGTAGTGGCATCTGACGCAGTCAACAAAGGAAGATTAGTCAGACTGAGTGAGAGAAGTGGAAGGGCTCACAAGTTCGCCAGGGAGAACAATGTTCTGGCCGTATACAAATTCGGCTATTGTGCCTTTGAGATCTTCCTTATAGATTGCAGGAATGCCGAGTAGCACAAAGGGAAGTGCCTCCGTCAATAGAGAGTTGTGGCATTGAAGAGCCACCTTGAAAGTGTGGTGCCGGTGCTCGACTAGCCCGTTACTTTGCTGGTGATATGCTGTGGTATGGATGCGGTGGGTGCTGGAAATGTTACAAATCTCATTGAACAGGGCCGACTCAAATTGTCTTCCCTGGTCAGTCGTGATGATAGCTGGACATCTGAAACGCGATACCCATGACTCGATGAAAACTCGAGCAACAGTTTCTGCCGTAATATTGGGGAGGGGGCAGCCTCGACCCAGCGAGTTGTTCAGTCAGTAGACGAGAGAACATATCGAAAGCATTCAGAGGGGGAGAGAGGGCTGACAATCTCAATATGAATATGCTGGAAACGCCCAGGAGGGATTGAAAAGACACTGAGGGGGCCTGAAGTGTGCATGTGTACTTTCCAGTGTTGGCACACAACGCAGGAGCATGCCTGTTGCTGGCAGTCCTTGTTGACATTTCTTCACACAAAGCACTCCGCTACGAGGCAGATGGACGCACGAACATCGGGGTGGGCTAAATTATGCAATGCATTGAAGACAGCTTGATGGAGCACAATTGAGATGAGGGTGCATAACGTGCCTGTGCTGTCATTGCACCAGATATCACCAGAAATGTCAGGGAAGGTGGTGAGGATGAAGGGTAGTGAAGAAGTATGGTCTGAAATCAGGTTTTGTGTTTTCTCTTTGGCAGGCTAGAGGTTAGGCAGTTCAGAGAGGTCCAACAGCAAATGGACAGTGTCAACTCGTGAAAGGAAATCAGCAACTATATTGTCAGCACCCGCACCCTTTATGTCTGACATCTGTGTTGAACTGAGATATGAAGTCCATGTATCTGAAGCGGCGAGGAGGTGGGTCAGCTGGTGGGTTTGTAATTGCCGCAGCCAGAGGTTTGTGGTCCATTAAAACATAGAAAGGGCGTCCCTCAACCTCTGTCTTAAAATGCTTGATCGCTTCGGAGACCGCCAGCAACTCCCTATCAAACGCGGAATATTTCCATTGTCCATTGATGAGCTTGTGCGAGAAGAACTGCAGACGCGAAGTTTGGCCATCGATTGTCTGCGCCGATGGCAGTATTGCTCGCGTCTGGGGTGATGAAAAGCTATGCACTGGGATGAGGATGCGTGATGGTGCAGGTCTTGGCAAGAAGATTTTTGAGAACACTGAAAGAGTCAGTCATAGCAGGGGTCCATGGAACCGGCCTAGATCCAGAAGTCTTGGTGCCTGCCAAGGTGTTCGTCAGTGGAGCCTGGATCTCCACAGCTCAAGGTAGATGTCTGCGATAATAATTAACCATCCCCAGAAAGCGCTGGAGCTCTTTGAATAACGGAGGTCTGAGTGGGGTTAGTATTGTTTGTACTTTCTCAGGGGGTGGTGAAACGTCGTCGGCAGAGACGCAAAAACCAAGAAAAGTGACAGTGGGTTGATGTAGCTGCAATTTGTCTTGGTTGGTCTTGATGCTTGCTGCCGCCAGAGTGCTCATAACAGTTTGCACATGTCGAATGTTGTCCTCGACAGAGGAGATGAACAGAAGAATGTCATAAAGATATGCAAAGCCGAATTTTAGGTCGAATAGCACTTCGTTGATGAAGCGTTGCCAGGTCTGGGTTGCGTTTTTCAGACCAAAGGGCATGAATCGAAACTGAAATAACCCGATCAGGGTGGTGATTGCTGTCTTCTCGATGTTTTCAGGTGCCATGGGGATCTGGTGGTGGGTCTGTTTGCAATCAATGACACATTGGGTCTTTATTGGGTGTCGTATGTATGGGCATAGACCTGCTATTGGCAGAGAGTTCAATGAGGCCAAGGTGGCAAAGCATCCCAGGAGTCAACATGACAAGATGGCCGCCGGCTCAAAGCAGTGGCACCATGGTCGGGTGTGCTCGGTAGAGCTTGTGAGCCATTAGTGACTCCATTGTCTGAGGGCATGGCCTGTGGCAGCATGGTCACAGGCAAAATGCTTGGCAAGTGTGCACTGTTTGTGTTGTCAGTGGCGGTCGTACGGCAGCGTGCAGGAGCTGAAGCTGCGTAGTTTGAGGTGCTGTCCACAAGGGGCGGGGTAGCACATGTGCACTTGTGTCTGGCCGAGTGTCAAACGCTGCCATATTAGGAGGGTGTGGCCCTGTGGAACTGTCAGTACATGTTATGGCAGTCTTGATAGCACACTTGTGAGGGGTAGTGGGAGGTAAACACATGGAGGCTCGATTGCTGGGACTGCAAGCAGATTCGATGCACTCACTGACCTTGCTTTGCCTTGCTGTTGTGTCTGTAATTCCTCTGCTGCATTGGAGAGCTGGAGCTGTGTTTTGTGGAGCTGGGGGGAGAGCTTGAAGTTTTCATTGCATATGCGAGTGATGTGTTCAAGCTCGACAAGGAACTTGTGCATGGTTTTGTGTAACGTTGTCAACAGAGACGGGCATGTATGGATGAGATGAGCCTAGATCGATGTGTCGCGGGGGATTTTGCTTGATGGAGCACACAGGAAATAAGTCTTGGATGGATGATGAAACATGGTGTTTCACACTAAGTCCGGTGAAAGTTTGAGGTGTCGCAAGAAGTCAATGCCTAGTATAGATTCGTCAATTTCGCACACTAAAAAAGTCCACTCGAGTTAGCAGTTTGCAGAGTGCTTGTCAGCAATTGTCATTCTTTGCTCGACAGGTTCAGGAGACTTTTGAGGCAGAGCAAAGCGGATGTGAGGAGAGCTGTGTCGGAGAATAGGTCAGCGCTGACCAGGTCATGTAGCCGTCTCCAGAGCTGGAAAGGTTTGTTGATGCCTAGTTGCTCGATGTGGAGCACTTGCCGTATTGCTGCCTCGTTTGAGCGTGTAAGCCGACGTAGAACTGTCTTTTTGGCTACAGTGTACCGGGTAGATGAGTTCAGGACATCAACCAGGTCAGCAATCAAGTCCTTTTGGTCGTGCAGGTGGGTGATAAAGCACAGAAACCTGGTTGACTCATCGAGTTTGTAGTGGTTGAACACTTCGTCCACAGTTTTGAACCAGGTTGTTGCTCTGTCGGGATTAAATGGCGGCAGCGTTGGTAAGCATTGTAGAATGTTTGGAAGAAGAGGTTGAGATGAGTTCATTGGGGCACTGCCTGAATCAAGCTGCTGCTGTTGTAGTATTCCAGGAGAGTGTCCCCCCAGGGGATGTGGCAATGATGGCTGTTCAGGTGGCAGCGTGAAGGCTACACATTGTGGTTGAGCGTGGTCCGTCATGTCGTGGAAGGCCAACACAGGTGAGACACCGTAATGTGTCGATTTCAGTTGCGGAAGCTCAACACGTTGCGGGTGTGTTCAGATTGATGCATTGCGGATGACCGACGCCGATGAGGCACCGAGTTGTGCCGAGAACCGTAGCAGAAGCTTGACTGAAGCCGGCACAGGGGTGACAGGTGAGAAAGAGTTCAAAGTTTGAGAATGCATGTTAGTCCGCAGAAAGCTCAACGGATGATCAGAGCTGGGGCCACCTGTGTTGCAGGGAGGCTGTGGAGGTGCGGGCTGTCCAGAAGCACAGTGTGGGAAATGATATCGAATGTGGGGCGGAATGTGTGAATGCCCACTGTTCATAGTCACTCCACTCAAAATGGTGTGCAGATAAGGTGAATGTCATGGCACAAAACACTGAGGTGTAGCAGTGGGACGGAGGTGGAGATCAGGCACAGATAACAAGTTATTGTTCCTGTTGCAGGCCGAGGTATCGAAGTAAAAAGGGATGTGCTGATGCTGAACTGAGGCAGGTGCAGGCATGGTCGGATGCTGAGGAGGTAGACCTGTGAAGAAAGCAGTTCCAGCCATGTGGCAGGTATCCACTTGGTACTGTACGGATTGTGGCATGGGAACTCATTGTCCTGGCAGTAGTAGGTTGCTGACAAAGCATTTGCAGAAATCGGCATTGGTCGTGCACTGCATGAAGATCAATGATAGGTAACTTCATAGTCGATGAGGGATGGCACATGTGGCGGGAACAAAGGTGTTTGATAGCCAGAGTCATGTGCACTCCTAACCTCACTTATTGTTGCAGGCTCGAAAGCGTCTGGCGAAATCGGTGGATCATCGAGTGAGAGGCATTATGTTGCAGTCCTGGTGGGTGTACATTGCCCACAACATGATGCATGTTGATCACAAAATCCAGCGTGAGGCGCTGGGGTGACATCATTGTTCAAATGCTGTGTCGATGTAATACACACAAAAGTAACCAATGCAGAGGTCACGGACACAGTAAAACGGTGAAAATGGAAGACGTTACAACTTGGGGTCACCAGTGAGGGAGATGTTCGGGTTGGTTACACCAAACAACACCCATTTAGCAGTGATTCATTTATTCACCTAAACACAAGTAAGGCTCACAAAGAAATGAAAATGGCGGAACAGCCCAAAGACAATGCTCAGATTCCAAAGACAATACTCAGAGTCCAAAGATGAATGCATATCGATGCTGGTATCAACCTCATCGGCATCACAAAGTTATTTTACCACTGTGGATTTGTGAATCAGGTACCACCAGTTACAACTAGCATCAGCCGATAAACTAAAACAGTGTTTTTGCCCCTGTTTGGTCATTTCCAGTATTATCTGATGCCTTTCAATTAGAAAACCACACTCTCAACAAATAGCATTTGTTAGATAGGGTATTACAAGGTCCAAAACTGAAATACTGCATGGTCTACCTGGATGATATAATTTTTTTCTCCAAGAGCATCCAGGAACACATACTATGTCTACAAGAGGTATCTGGAAAATTATGTGTGGCCACTTCATATTGCTGATGGTCCATTACTTAGGCCATATTATCGCAAAAAATGGTGTACAAAGACCCATGACTGGTGCAATCCATAAAGGATTTCCCCACACCAAGCACAGCAAATGAATTAGCCATATTTCAAGATCACTAACTTTTGTAGTAGATAAGTTAAAAATCTTGCAAAGATACCAAGACCCTTGATGTATTTGTTAAGGAAGAGAGTAAAGTTTCACTGGATTCCATATTGTGATGCAGCATTGGAGTAACTGAAATAATTATTAACCACTGATCCTGTCCTAGCTTTTTCTGGATATTAAAAACAGCTTTTATTGTTGTGTGACTTGAGGAACCATTCTCTAGGCTGTGTGTTGAGTCCAGAGATAGACACGAAAGAACACCCAACAGCACACACTTCTAGACAACTGAATAAGGCAGGAGAAGACTATTCAACTACTTAAAAAGAAATGATCATGCTAAGTTTTGGCATCACTTACTTCCATTGTTATCTACATAGGTGGCATTTTAAGGCCATAACAGATCACACAGCACTAACATGCCTTCTGTGTCTAAAAAATCCAACAAGTAATTTGACCTGCTGGGCTATACAGCCAGAAAATTTGGTTTTAAGGAATACACTACCCAGGAAAATCTCATTGGAATGCTGATGGACTTAGCAACAATGCTTATTTGGTAGACTGTGTTGTAGTGAGCACAGAAGAACGGTGCAGGGCACAGACCTCTGTACTGATCTGTCAGCAGACTGCAAGGTGAACAAAATTCAGAATTCAGTTCCAATGACAGTGTACTGCACAAGCAAACATGATGCAGGCCCCACATAGTCGTACCGGTAAAGCTTGAAAAAGGACAACTTCATATTAGCAGGACATATGGCACACCAAAGAGCACCGTGTAGCGAAAAATGTAAAACAAAAGATGTAGAGCATTACATAAAGAACTGTATAATTCTGCTATGATGGTTCCAAGCCTGGGGCCTCAAGTCATGAGGAAGGGCAAGTGGGAGGAGTAGCAACCTCGTAAAAAGAAAAGGACCTTGGCTGACCTGGCCAGGGTGACAGCACCCTCTGAGGGCTCCATGTCAGGATTACAGTGAAGACATCAATGGTAGTGAAGGCAGAAAGAATGGATCATGGAATGGTGAAACTAGTGGAAGAAGCAACACAGGAAAAAAAACTGCAATGCATCTGACTTGCAACATGTGGCAAAGAGGTCAGTGTCTGTCCACTAGACATGCAGCAGGAAACACATTCCTCAGAGCTAACAACCTGAGTGGAATCATTTGGAGACTACTTCCCCATCTCAAAAAGCAATTAACAATGTAGATGCACTTTGTAACAGATTTTACCCCAAAGAGCATCTGAGCTCCTATTTCCAAGTAAATGAAAAGCAGGCATTCAGATTCTGGGCACCAATGACATCGTGCAAAGAACGTGTCAGAGCATTCTGAAACCTGCTGTAAACAACAAACCCATAAAATCAAACACAGAAACATAAATTACTTAGCCACTTTTAATGTAAATTCACTCTTAACATATGAAAACTTAAAACTTTAATAAATTTCTAAGGTAAAAAAGAATAATAATAACAGCACTGAGGAAACAAGATTTATTGATGAAAATTCTTTTGACTCAAAAGGATTCAGGATATTTAAGGGAAAACCAGGAAAAAATGTGCCACAATTTGGAACAGGTTTCATTGTAGACGAAAAATATTAAATTCAGTAACAGAACTTAAATCAATTAATGAAAGGCTTTCTATACCAATGTTTAAATCGCACACAAAGTTTTTACTATTTTAAATGCACATGCGCCAACAAGTGAGAAAAACAGAGCACTTGAAAGAGCAAACAGAAAATTTTTGGCAAACTGTGTCAAACACAATACTCACCTTCCATCAAAAAACACAGTATTACTACCTGGAGTCTTTAACACACAAATTAGCAAAGAGACCTGAAGGAATACTTGACTCACAACTAGGAGAGCATTAAGCAGTATGTTGGATGGGAAGGTCATGTGCAGCCCAAACACTATATCTAAAGAACGAAATAGAAATGAAGAAAATCACAAGCTTGAAATATGTGATAACTTCTGCAAATTTTAAGAAAGCATCTCACTCTATTGGTAGAAATGCACTGATAGATAGTTTAAACTAATATGGACTTGACAATAAAACAACAGACATAGTTAAAGGAACTTTAACGAACATGGCATCAAAAATAAAATCTATGGGGGAACTGTCAAAATCTTTTGAAATAAAATCAAGCATAAGGCAGGGAGATGGTTTACTGCCCCTTCATTTTAACTGCATGTTAGAAAAGGAAGTGAGAGAGTGGAGAAAATCCATCAATACCAAGGGTGTTGACCTAGGAAGAAAACTAAATAAAATCACCACAGACTGTCTAGCTTCTACAAATGATAAGACTCACTGAATATTGCCACAGAACAAATCACAGAACTACAGAAACAAGCAGACAGAATAAGACTAAAAGCATGATTTGAAATAAGGTATTTCATGACAAATATCAATGATGCCTCTCCAAATCTTAAAATTCGTAACTTCACAATATCTGAAACAAACTGTTTTAAATACCTAGGAGAATGGATAGCAAGTGACACAAAAGAAAAGACAGGCATAGAAAATAGAGTACATAAACCGGAAGTGCATTCCAAATGATAAAGAAGGTATATAACAAAAAAGCTTTGTCCTGGAACACAAAAATAAGACATTACCAAACAGTGGTAAGTTCTGAAACACTGTACAAAGCAGAAACATTTAGGCGGTCTTGAAAAACTGGAAAAAGTTGAAAGAAGAATTCTAAGGAAAATACTGGAACATAGATGCAATAGTAATGTAGAAGACAAATTAAGATCAAACAGAGAGTTCTATTAAAAATGGAAAAGCTACCGATGTTTTGAGGGAAGGAGACTACAGTTTTATGGCCATGTAATAATGGGTAATAACAGACTAACCAAGCAAATCTTCAATTTACTAGACAGCTGCAAGTCCAGATGTAGATGGTTCACTGAAATTGACAAAGATATGAGAAACACAAGAATTAGAATGGACATAATAGATAAGAGGACACTTTTTAGAGAAACAAAACAAAAGGCAGGATTTCAGGAAAGAAAGGGGTCTGCAAAATAAATAAAGTGGATCAAGGAAGAAAAGAAACAACACTCTTGAAGGATGAAGGAAGTCTGGCAGCAATGAAAATTAAATACAAAGAAGCAAAAGCAAAGTTGATTTATTGTACTTTCCAAAATGTTATTTGAATAAATAAATAAAATTAAAAGTGCATTCCTTGTGCTCAAACAGATGGCATAAATCATCAGCAAATCCCATTACAAGGGTTACCTGAAGTGGATAGACTATTCCTAAAGGTTGGGCTGGTCATCTACAGCTCTTTCATGCACACAAATGTGGGAAGCATTATGTTTTAACCATAACTGATCATTTCTCATATTGTTTGGCCACAGTCATCATTATCATCATAAACTAAAGGCTATGCCTTGTCGATTTTGCCATGTCCCTCTCTCCATTGTCATCCTCTTCAATTCTTCATACAATTTTATCCCCATATCTTCTTTGATGTTATTAAAATACATTGCCCTTGGCCTGCATCTTGGTTTTTTCCCTAGAACTTTTCCTTCAAATACATTCTTTAGGAACTAGTTGTGTCTTATTATGTGCCCTATCATTTTTGATTTTCTTCTTCCTATATAATTTAGCAGTGTTCTGTTCTCATTCACTTCTCTTAAAGACCTGCACAAGTTGAACAAATATGGTGATTATGGGATTCCTTGCCTTAATTCCCTCCTCAGTTTTGCTTTCTTCTATCTCTGCTTTTTGCCTTTTATGCAGGTTCCAGATTAATCTTCTGTCCCTCCAATCAAGAATTATTTCCTTCATTGTTTGGAATAACAATTTCCAATTAACCATGTCAAAAGTTTTTTGTAGATCTATAAAGGTCAAGTAGGTTTTTCTATTAACTCCAATTTGTCTTTCAAATACCATCCTCAGAGCTAGTATTGCCTGTCTAGTTGCTTTTCTGGGTCTGAAACCAAATTGGTCTTCTCCTAAGTTGGCCTCAATTTTCTTTTTTATTCGATTTTTTACTATGTTTAATATTATTTAGGAAGTGTGGGATGGTAATGAGATAGTTCTATAGTTCTCACAGTCCAGAGCATTTCCTTTTTTGGGATTATTACTCTATTGCTGTTAAGAACATCTGTAGGTGGTTCTTTTCCACCTTCATAGTACTCATAGTAGTAACTTATTAGTTTATATGGCCACAATCACAACACCAAATTAATGAGTATGAAATGGTGGTGCAGTCTATATTTAATCAATGGCTGTTGAAATACAGAAACTAAAAGCCAAAGTCAGTTATTACTGACCAAGGTACTAACTTCATGTCTGAGTTACTGAAGCAATTATGCCAACCATTATACATAAAGAAGTTATGAGCCAGAGCACTGCAGCACTGAAATAGTTCACAGGACAGTGAGAAAAATGTTATTATGCAAACAGTACCATGATAATTGAAACAGCCTTCTATAATTTGATGTAGCCATGTACAACTTTAAAATACATTGATACATGAGCTTAACCCCCAACAGCCGAAAAATGCCCTTCCCTTTTGCATTATGCCAACCTAACCCAGGAGGAGATATATCCACCATTTCACATTTTTCTAAATGGTTAAAACATGTCTGGTGATAGGTTACAGAGAAGAATACAAAGGCTGGAAAAAGACAGAGAGGCACTTACAATTAAAGGGTAAAACTGCCTAAGTACCACATTGTGCATTGGATAAAGTTATCTGCCCCTAAATGCTGAAAACAAAAACTACAATGTTCATTTTGCATTATCAAGGACCTTACCAGCTAGTCAAGATGATGTTTCTAGTTAATATCAAGCTACAACTTATGATCTGAAGCTCAGTTGTGTGTGTGGAGAGTATTTGTCCATTTCAGGGTGAATTGGAAGCACTGCCTAAATTACTGGCAACTCCTTCTGAAGGAGGAAGGAAAGTGGTTGAAGAAAATAAGAGAAAGAAAGATAGTACTAGGCAACTGAAGTATCCACAGTTATTCCATAACATCCATATGGCTTAAGACCACAAAGCAGTCTTATGAGATGATTTTTGTGTTTTGTAATTAGTTATTAGTAATATTTATGAATATATATTATGGTTATGACAATGCTGTGTTGCTTTTATGAGAGAGGCTCAAATGAAACATTCTTGTTTAGGTAATACATTAAAAGAATTTGCCTTGTTAGTGGAAACTTAGTGTATTTAATGTAGTTTAGGAAGAAAATGGTGCTGTTACTGCTAAACACTTATTGCTCTGTTCAAGATGTGGTTTATGTGGAAGTAGTTGAGCAGACTTGCAACAGGAAGTAGGCTGTCAATAAATGAGAGTGAGTAGTTGTGTTTATGTGTAACAAATAGCAGTGTTTATTTTCAAGATTGAAGATGCTTTATAGTGGATTTATTCTGGGTCAGTTTGATCATTTAAGATGATGAGAGACTTGAGGAAGTAAACTCTCCACCATGGAATTACTGCAATCCAGAACCAAGCAATTCAATGTATGCCCTACAAAATGAATACACACAATTCCAGAGTCACGTGAGTACACAGTGTTTTACCCTGACAAGCCCATGGTCAAGTGCTCCAGGGACATTATTACAAGAGAAACCTAATTCTTTCAAAAGACAGGGCCGCAATGGCTGTTCTCAGTACCAAAACCAGTAGTTATCATTCACACCTGCTGCAAACATTGTCATTTCAGCCATGCACAGTGAATAAAACTGGAGGGCAGAGTTTGTTGGTAAATGATGCATCTCAGAACCTACTTTCTGGTTACCTGACAGTATCGCTGGAAACACCATATTTCAAGTCTATTACTTGTTAATCTATGTGTCAAAGCTACCCTTTGATATCTCACAAAAAGAAAACCTAATTTATATGAGTGGCATGCTAGACAAAGCCTTTCTTGTTTCCTTATATCAGATGATAGCAGAACAGAATGGTCACATGAGGGTGTATCAAGTGCTTGCTCATGTGAAAAAATATCGGACTGAATACTACCACTGACTCACCACCATAGGAACTAGTACTTCAACTGTCTGAATAATTATGATAATAACAAGCATAGTGTACTGGCACCCCAAATGTAGAGTAATTCTAATCCCACCCCTTACTTTCCTTCAACCTATGCATCTATAGCAGTCATTTTCACAATAATGAAGAAGTGAATCAGTCACAGTGAGTGAATTTAAGTTGTAAAAAAGGTGAAAAACAAACATGGGCCTAGAAACTCCACCTTACAGCATCAAGAATGATACAATGAACATAATGTAATGTAAAAAGAGAAGAAGAATAACAAGCAAAGCTATGAAAAAATATTTCACTTTGACTTTGTGCAGCAGAATGTAAAGCTTAGAAGTGATTGTGGTAAAATCAGGATCTCTGTTGCAGCCAGATGCTTAAGCACAAATTTGGTGGACTGGATTAATCTAAGGGGGGAGAATATGTGTTGACCTAAAGGTCTAGCAACATTCAAACCAGCCCAGAACAGTAACAAGGTTGCAGCCACATCAGCCTGCCAAAATTTGCCTATGCAAGTGAGGAGGAACAGCCTGCTCCCATTCAGGTCCCTATCTGGATGACCTGGTACTTCAGGAAGCTTCCATAATGGGACTGACATTTGCATGATGACTGCTGGACCCCGGTCATTGGTCTCTGTTCCAGAGGTTTTCAGGCAACATAGAAACATGGCTCTTCCACAAACTTAGTGCTGGGCCAAGACATTTAAGCCCTAAGTCCAATCCATTGACATTGGCACAGATAGGCTCTACTATGATGTCCACTTCATACTAGTCATCACCATATTTATGGCACAGCTGTTTGACATCTCTGGCCACAAAGCAGTGGCTGCTAACTGACTGCCTAAGCCTAGGGCTGCCAGCACCTTCCACTATCCCCATAGTTTTGGCCAAGCCATGAGTTCTGACAGCCCAGCAATGGCCACTAACTACCACTGTTCTCCAGCCTGCAGATCACTGTTTCTGACCCAGATTGCCTGGCTACTCTTATCTGCCTAGCCCTGGTTACCATGTGTCTCGTCGCCACTCACCTTCTGCTATCTGCCTGCAGTAGATGCACTGATTGACACTGATGTCTGATTGTTTATAAGGAGTTTTGGCAAAGACTGGCAGCCTATATTGTTGGCATCTCCAACTGCCTCCATCACAAAACTGCTCTCCTGCACCTTCCCATAGCAACAACCTATTACATTATCCAAATTATGTGTATTGTGTGACTGTTATTTATATCACATTAAACTGGGATTTGTCATTTGTGTACCCAGTTTTATTGTGATAAACAAAAATATATGTGTAGGTGGTGTGTTTTAATCTTTTATTAACTATTAATGTTGTCAGGCTTATGTATCTGTGCATACACAAAATAAGATATTGGGCTTCTATAAATCAGTCAACACAGATACAGTAACCAAGAAGAAACGTTTGGCCTCTTCTACACATAGTATTAACCCTCATTGTGCTGACTTGAAGACAAGAGTCCTTTCTTATTTTAAATATTACTCTTTATAATCTTATAACATGTATACTGGATAAACATGAAGAAATAAGGTATTTATTCAACAAAATTGAACAAAAAGTACATTGTGACAAGTAGGCAGGTATACATCTTCGACAAGTCACTTCAAAGGTCTTGCAACTTTTATGCTCACTTGCAGAGGTGCTTACTGTGTATAATAAAATTCATTGCCAGATGAACTTTGATATGCATAAACACGCTGTTGTTGTTGTGGTCTTCAGTCCTGAGACTGGTTTGATGCAGCTCTCCATTCTAATCTATCCTGTGCAAGCTTCTTCATCTCCCGGTACCTACTGCAACCTACATCCTTCTGAATCTGCTTGGTGTAATCATCTCTTGGTCTCCCTCTACGATTTTTACACTCCACGCTGCCCTCCAATACTAAACTGGTGATCCCTTCATGCCTCAGAACATGCCCTACCAACCAATCCCTTCTTCTAGTCAAGTTGTGCCACAAATTTCTCTTCTCTCCAATTCTATTCAATACCTCCTCATTAGTTATGTGATCTACCCATCTAATCTTCAGCATTCTACTGTAGCACCACATTTCGAAAGCTTCTATTCTCTTCTTGTACAAACTAGTAATTGTCCATGTTTCACTTCCATACATGGCTACCCTCCATATAAATACTTTCAGAAATGACTTCCTGACATTTAAATCTATACTCAATGTTAACAAATTTCTCTTCTTCAGAAACGCTTTCCTTGCCATTGCCAGTCTATATTTTATATCCGCTCTACTTCGACCATCATCAGTTATTTTGCTCCCCAAACAGCAAAACTCCTTTACTACTTTAAGTGTCTCAATCCCTAATGTAATTCCCTCAGCATCACCCGACTTAATTTGACTACATTCCATTATCCTCGTTTTGCTTTTGTTGATGTTCATCTTATATCCTCCTTTCAAGACACTGTCCATTCCATTCAACTGCTCTTCCAAGTCCTTTGCTGTCTCTGACAGAATTACAATGTCATCGGCAAACCTCAAAGTTTTATTTCTTCTCCCTGGATTTTAATACCTATTCCCAATTTTTCTTTTGTTTTCTTTACTGCTTGCTCAATATACAGATTGAATAACATGGGGAGAGGCTACAACCCTGTCTCACTCCCTTCCCAACCAGTGCTTCCCTTTCATGCCCCTCGATTCTTATAGCTGCCATCTGGTTTCTGTACAAATTGTAAATAGCCTTTCGCTCCCTGTATTTTACCCCTGCCACCTTTAGAATTTGAAAGAGAGTATTCCAGTCAACATTGTCAAAAGCTTTCTCTAAGTCTAGAAATGCTAGAAATGTAGGTTTTCCTTTCCTTAATCTTTCTTCTAAGATAAGTCGTAAGGTTAGTATTGCCTCATGTGTACCAATATTTCTACGGAATCCAAACTGATCTTCCCAGAGGTTGGCTTCTACCAGTTTTTCCATTCATCTGTAGAGAATTCGCGTCTCATTTCCTAATCTAATTCCCTCAGCATCACCCGATTTAATTTGACTACATTCCATTATCCTCGTTTTGCTTTTGTTGATGTTCACCTTATATCCTCCATTCAAGACACTGTCCATTCCGTTCAACTGCTCTTCCAGGTCCTTTGCTGTCTCTGACAGAATTAAAATGTCATCAGTGAACCTCAAAGTTTTTATTTCTTCTCCATGAATTTAATATCTACTCCAAATTTTTCTTTTGTTTCCTTTACTGCTTGCTCAATATACAGATTGAATAACATCGGGGAGAGGCTACAACCCTGTCTCACTCCTTTCCCAACCACTGCTTCCCTTGCATGCCCCTCGACTCTTATGACTGCCATCTGGTTTCTGTACAAATTGTAAATAGCCTTTCGCTCCCTGTATTTTACCCCTGTCACCTTTAGAATTTGAAAGAGAGTATTCCAGTCAACATTGTCAAAAGCTTTCTCTAAGTCTAGAAATGCTAGAAACGTAGGTTTTCCTTTCCTTAATCTTTCTTCTAAGATAAGTCGTAATGTCAGTATTGCCTCACGTGTTCCAACATTTCGACGGAATCCAAACTGATCCTCCCCGAGGTCTGCATCTACCAGTTTTTCCATTCGTCTGTAGAGAATTCGCGTTAGTATTTTGCAGCTGTGACCTATTAAACTGATAGTTTGGTAATTTTCACATCTGTCAACACCTGCTTTCTTTGGGATTGGAATTATTATATTCTTCTTGAAGTCTGAGTGTATTTCGCCTGTCTCATAGATCTCACTCACCAAATGGTACAGTTTTCTCAAGACTGGCTCTCCCAAGGCCATCAGTAGTTCTAATGGAATGTTGTGTACTCCCGGGGCCTTGTTTTGACTTAGGTTTTTCAGTGCTCTGTCAAACTCTTCACACAGTATCATATGTCCCATTTCATCTTCCTGTACATCCTCTTCCATTTCCATAACATTGTCCTCAAGTACATCACCCTTGTATAGACCCTATAAACACACTACAAGATACAAAAGCAAACACAGTGTAGATACTGCCTCTCGAGACACCAAGTAAGACATAGGAGACTCCTTGCATTAAAAGCAGAGAACACGATTTGCTCTTAAATTATGTTGTTTTCTTCATTTGTTGTGTGAAGGGGCCTGTTAGCTGCATGCCATACAGTGTATAAATAACAAAAATTCCAGTTACAAAAAAATGTGGAAAAAGAATCACTATTCAGAATGATGTCATATTTGAACAGCATGTTATTGATACAAGAGGAAACATCATGGGGAAAAATTAATGAAAATTTTAATCAAACAATGTAAAATCCAGGATGGATTGTAACAATACCAGAGAGGGAAATTTGCTATTCACCATATATCAGAGATGCTACACACTATGTGGTTTCAGTTCTCTGAGACTGCAGACGTTTGTGCAAATTGCGTTTGTGTGAGTGTGTGTGTGTGCTTGTGTGTATGTATGGCTACTGCTGACAAGGGCCTTAATGGCCAAAAGTTATAAATGTGTGAATCATTTTGATGTGCCTATCACTACTCATAATGAAAACTTTACCTATAGATGGCACTGTAAGCATCTTAACTTGAATGAGGCTGGCTATAAATGAGATAATCGTAATAAGATGGCTATGGTCTAAGTTGTACATTATACCATTTGTAACATTCAATGTGTAAAACTGCACAAGTACCACAGTCAACAGTTGCAGCACTTTTAAATAAATAGGCGAGTCCATCCACCATGGCAAGGTCATACCACACCAAATGGGAAAAACCAATTTTTAATTGTACTCAGACTAAAAACTGCATAAAAAGCAAAATGATATCAATTTCTAACTGTTGCGAGACTGGCACAAGATAAGTGGAGTATCTGTTCACTATTTTCTGCCACAAGTTGAAATCGAGAAACAGCATATTCCACATCAGACTGCAGTGACTTGGGGGTCATGATCAGACTGCTTGGCACAATGCAGGCCAACAATTCAGCTCTGTTTGTAATTGGAGCACTGAACACATCTTTTATGAAACCCCACAGCCTGAAGTCACCAATATTAAGATAAGGTGATCTGTACAGACAGGCTGTAGGGAATTTATGGCTGATAATTCTAGCACTTCCAAAAGGCTTCTGAAGTAGCCACTTTACTGACAGTGCAATGTGCAGAGGAACACCTTCTTGCATACCCGACACTGCCTGACAAGAACGACATCACCTTCGCCTTTTGTTGCCACCTCTTGTTTGACAGTTACACGCACCGCCAGTAGAGGTTAGCATGTGCACCTCAGCAGCTCAGCGACCTGCCAGGAGCTGCCTACAGGAGTTACAACCTGCATCCTCCCAACAGCAACTGACCTCTCCTGAACAGAAACCTGAGCATTCTCGACCTATGATGCAGCCAGTTGCGTACCCCACTAGCCCCCCATGCTCCGCACTGCTGGGAAGGTGTGGGGTGGTGGTTGGTGGGGGGGAGGGGGGGAGGGTGGAGGCTCTGTGGTGTCTCTGATGCAAAGTGACACTTCTTTGATTATTCTCTTTGGCTTTTCATTCTGTCTTTGTTCGCTCACACCATGTTCGACATCCATTTCTGTATTTGCTATGTTCAGTGTTGAAATAAATGTTAATTTTTACTATAAAAATGTGTTATTACAGTTCTACACCATGTCACACCAACGGAGTGTAGGTTATAAAATATATAGGGTGATTACAATAAAATTTAAACTTTCAAACTGCTGTAAAAATAACACAACTGCTCAGAATAAAAACGAATTGCAATGGAATATTAACGGAGATGAGGAAGACTGTAAGGCAGAAGAAAAATAAATAGTTACGAAATGTAGCAATAGATGGTGCTGTAAGCATCATATTTTAATAGTGGTTCGACTACAAATGACACATGAATTATACAACAATGCCTAAGTGTACATCTTACATTAAAAAAAACTGTAATACTCAGTGTACATGGGTGTACAGGTGTGATACTGTTAGTTATGAAAGCCCATCCAGCACAACAAGGTCATATCACACCAGATTGGAAAAACCCATTTTTAATTGTCCTGAGGCCAAAAACTACATAAAAACCATCAATCACAATGGTTGTTAATTGTAGTGAGGCCAAAAATCACATAAAAATCATCAATCACATTGGCTTTTAATTTTCTTGAGGCCAAAAACCGCAGAAAAGCATGAATCAAAATAAAATTTGATTATTAATTTCTGTGTGACTGGCAGTAAACATGTGGAATATGCTGTCCACCATTTTCTGCAACGAGTTTAAATCAAGAAGCAGCATATTCCATGACTGATTGAAGAGTTTACGGGGTCACATTCAAAATGTGTTACACAATTTGTGACTTCAATGTAGCTAAGTTTGCAGTTGGAACACTGAACACTACATATTTCAGACAGTCCCACAGCCAGAAGTCACGCAGATTAAGATCAGGAGATTGGGGAATGGTGGCTGATAATTCTACCATTTCTGAAATGCTACTTCAGCAGCTGCTTAACTGGATTTGCAATGTGTGGAAGTGCGCCATCTTGCATAAAAATGACCCCATCCACACATCCATGCTGTTGGAGACCTGGAAAGATGTGGTTGTGCAAAAGCCACTCATAGTGCTTACCATGATGGTACAAGTAACAGGACCGGAAGCACCTGTCTCTTCGAAAAAATATGGCCTTATGATAAATGATGCCATAAACCCTCACCTCACAGTGACCTTTTTAGGATGAAGTGGCACTGGCTGATTCACATGTGGGTTTTCCGATGCTCATATTCAACAATTCTGTGTATTGACATATCCTGTCAGATGGAAGTGCGATTCATATGTCCAGAAAATCTTCCACAGCCAACCATTTTCCAATTCCATGTGATCAAGAAATTCTGAAGCAAAGGCCTCTCTTGCTGGTAGGTCAACAGGAAGCAACTTGTGCACATAGGTACTTTTGAATGGACAGCAAAGAAGGATGTTTCATAGGATTTTATGCACTGTGCTCACAGGTATGTCCAAATATTCATGCAATTCTCTGTGCACTATGTTTGCACACTACTGCTCATCTTCTCCTCCCCTGCTATGGCCACTGCTTTCATTGATGTTGAATCATTTCACTTCCTTCCACTACCAGGCTGCACACCAAAAGAACCCATCTTTTCGAATTTCCAAATCTTTTTCTCCAGACCCATGGCAGTCATTGGACCAAGGTCTTTTTTCAAACTCTTCAGTGTCCAGAACTTCTGCAGAGCAATGTGTGTGCACAGTCATCGTTCTTGTAATACAGCTTTACAAGCAGAGTGTTATCATGCATTGAGACAGTCATGGCAAATGTCGCAGATGCAAAAAGAGGGAAGGCCGTGTACTCAACATGTTTATACCAACTTAAT
The DNA here is from genome assembly GCF_023897955.1 of Schistocerca gregaria. Taxonomy (NCBI): domain Eukaryota; kingdom Metazoa; phylum Arthropoda; class Insecta; order Orthoptera; family Acrididae; genus Schistocerca; species Schistocerca gregaria. The sequence goes on from NC_064921.1 coordinate 436,436,455, forward strand.
TGGTCGTACACATGAGAGGTGTTATCATGAACATATTCTGACACATACAGTGCTATATATTGATCAATTTTCATACTATTTCTTTTCTTCTGCAATACGTTTTCCCCCTTCTCCGATAATATTCCATTGTAATTGGATGTCATTCTGACCAGTGGTGTTTTGAAAGTTTAACTTTAATTATAATCACCCTGTAGTTTTTGTTAGTGTAAGTGTTGATACATCCTAAACGCTCTTGTGCACAGTAGGATCAGTGGAAAATGATGAAAGAGTGAATGAATGAATGAATGAATGAGAATCAGAGTAAGTATATATTATTTTTAAATTATGCACCACTGTATTTTCAAAGAACATTAAATAACAGACTTTTAGTTTCACAAAAAGGAAATCCTTCATTACCAACTTTCACTTAGATAACAGAGTTGTATACATTTACATAAAAAACTCTTTTGGAAGTCTTTCACAATACAAAGGAATCATTATAATTCACAACAATTTTCTTTATTATATGCACATATTGGTACACATTTGTTACCATTCATTACAATTCACATTCACAGATAAATGGAGCCTTGGCACCACATGGATAATCATTTAATCTACCTTCATGGTCAACACTTCCACAGTCTTCATTATTCTGGTAATTGTCAGGCTGCCCACTACCCCATTTTGTGTAGCCTGTTGTATGAAGTGGTTCATCTGCAAGAGAAATTTTTTATATATAAAATAATGAACATCACAAACACTCAGTGCTTTCCTTTGATTAAAGTTTCAGTAACATGAGTATGTCATATAACAAAATATTCTGAATAATAAAATCAAACATGAAAATAACTGATATGGCACTGTGCACATCATGTTAAACAAGGTGTTAGAACTTGGCTAATATAGTTACTGTGTGTTTACTTTTAGTGGTGTTCAATATTCAGATAAGTTCATAATTGAGGACATCAATCCTACGTTCATGTCCCTTAAAATTTGGGAAGATAATTTTTCTTAAATATATCAAATTTTGTAGAGCTTCAATCCAAAATGGTAAGTTCACTGCCTGTATTGGAAGTTAATCTGGTTGTCTACGATCAGTTTTTGTAACACATAATAAAAATCTGAAAATAATACGGTCAGTATTACAAACAGAGCTGATCATTACTTCCATAAAATGAACCAAACAGTAATTCTAAGTTTGGAACATAAATTTGAATAAAAATGCACAGATATATGTGGAAAGTTTATTTTTCAAAGGGTAAAAAATTTAGCTGGAAATGCAAAAACAAATGAAGAAACAATGAAGTGTTAAAAGTTTGAGGTTGCTATTAATATTGTCTACAACATAATTAATATACCAAATGAATGCCAAGGGTTTCAATGTACTTCCCTGGAGCATGCCTGAAGTTACTTCTATTTCTGTCAATGACTCTCCATCCAAGATAACATACTGTGTCCTCCCTACAAAGAAATTCTTAATCTAGTTACAAATGACATCTGATATCTCATATGAGCATAGATATGTTAATAAATGTGAGTGTGATACTGGGTCAAATGTTGTTTGGAAGTCACAAAATACTGTGTGCATCTGACTGCCTTGCTTCATTGATTTCAGAATGTCATCTCAGAAGTATGCAAGTTGGGTATTCTGTGAGTGAAGGTTTTGGAATTATAGCTGGTTTGCATGAATGAGTCACTCTGTTTGAGATACCTCATTATGTTTGAGCTCAGAATACATGGATACTGTGAACCTGTAAAGTGTGCGTGACAAATTTTGAGCTGTCACTATGAACTGTTTGGATGTAAACCACTTGTAATAGTAAGACATGTTGTCTTGAGAAAGAAGCATTTCTGACTACAGCTGTTGTGTTAGTGGGTCAGTAGTGTTTTGGGCCTATATGACGTATGAAAAATGTTCATATTTTCTTTTATTCATATGTTAGTTTCAAAGAAATTTCAGGAAATGCATGCAACTTCTATAATAGAAAGTTACATTGAGGTAACAAAAGTCATGTTCTGTCTCCTAATATGATGCCAGACCTCCTTTTGCCCAATGTAGTGCAGCAACTTGACATGGCATGGACTCAAAAAGTCATTGGAAGTCCCCTGCAGAAATATTGAGCCATATTGCCTCTATAACAGCCCATTATTGCGAAATTGTTGCAGGTGCAAGATTTTGAGCATGAACTGACCTTTCACTTGTGTCCGATAATTATTAGATGGGATTCATGTCTGGCAATCTGGGTGGCCAAATTATTCTCCCAAATTGTCCAGAATGTTCTTCAAACCCATCACAAACAATTTTGGCCCAGTGACATGGAGCATTGTCATTTATAAAAATCCCATCATTGTTTGTGAATGTGAAGTCCATGAATATCTTCAAATGCACAATGTAGCTGAACACAAATGAGAACCCAGTGCATTCCATGTAAGCACAACACACACCATTATGGAGCCACCACTAGCTTGCACAGTGCCTTGATCACAACATGGGTCCATTGCTTCATGTGGTCTGCTTCAGACTTGAACCATGCCATCAGTTCTTACCAACTGAAATCAGGATTCATCTGATCAGGCTACAGCTTTCCAGTCATTTAGGTCCAACTGATATGGTCATGAGCCCAGGAGAGGTGCTGCAGGCAATGTCATGCTGTTAGCAAAGACGCTCATATTATTGTGTTGTTGGCATAGCACATTAAGGCCAAATTTCACCACACTGTCCTAACTGATACATTTGTCATACATCCCACATCGATTGTTGCTTGTCTTTTAGCACTGACAGCTTTATGCAAACACTGCTGCTCTCCATCATTAATTGGAGGCCATTGGCCACTGATCATCCACAGTGAGAGGTAAAGCCTGAAATTTGGTATCCTCAGCACACCCTTGACACTGTGGGTCTCAGAATATTGAATTACATAACAATTTCCAAAATTAAATGTCCCATGTGTCTAGCTCCTACTACCATTCCACATACAGAGTCTGTTGATTCCCAACGGGCAGGCATAATCATCTCAGAAACCTTTTCACCTGAATAATGTGAGAACAAATGTCATCTTTGCCAGTGCATTGTCATTTTATACTTTAATGTTCACAGTACTATGACCATTTGTATATTTGCATATCACCATGCCATGGCTTTTGTCAGATCAGTGTATTCTGAATATTTCAAGGAACTATTTTCATTTAGAACTCTAAACATGACTCAAGACTCTTTAAGTAACACTGCTATAAAGTAAACAAAGATTTACTAAATTAGTGATGGACTGCATGTGGAAAGTCATTCAGTCCTTCCCCATGCATGACTGGAATGAAAATAAATCTCTATTCCTGGCATAATAAAATGTACCCTCTGGCACTAATTGTACCATTACATGCAAAATATACAACATACAAGTATCCAGATATACAGGATGTTTATTTAATGTGCCCCATATTAGTGCAGTAGAAAGTACTGTTCAAAACTACAAATACTTGTTGAGAAATGGTCCACTATACTTGTGTCATAAATGGTTGGTTGTTCCAGATTGGTGAAGGCTGTGTTCTATTGATACTCATTGTTTACTAACTATGCTTGACTCTGCACTTAGTTCTCTGACTGTGATGATGCCAGATGCACTGCTCACATCTGCCTCCTACCTCAGCATTTGGTATCCATTGTCTTGAAGTTGTGCTTACATAAGACCATGATTAGTGGTTCTGTGGTGGGTAATAAGTGGGATTTGTATGCAACAAGATATTAAATTACGACAATAAAGAAGTATAGAGAGATACAGATCTTTAAGCAATCATGGAAGCTGGGCATCAGATTCCCTTTAGCAGCAATGTGTGGGCAGAAATGTGGTTGATGACTCTTAAATCTCTACACTTTACTGCACAAATTATCAGGTGCTATTTATGTCACCTGTGATATTGGGGAAGGTTACCCTGTGAAAAAGTTATGGTTGTGGTGCTTCACTGAGCTCAATGAAGCACCACCCCCTTCTCATCTATGATGTGCACAAATACAGGGTCATGCAACCCAAGCACTTGACTACATATGAGGGTAGATAGGTGTGTTCACATGAGCTCATGATTGTTTGAGATGGAGGTTTGAGAAATAATAATGAGTGATAAGTACAATGAGCACATCTTGTACTGTCAACATACTAATGGCTATCAAAAGACAGAGTAACACATAATTCAATGAGTATTTATTTCAAGGACTTTTTTGTTATTTTGATCATTACTGTCTCCTCTAAAGATATTGGACACATTAAAAAAGAAGACCTACATTGACATAAATTCTAGGCATGGTGTGGACACATTTTCACTCATGACATCCAAAAACAGTAAGTATCCAAACCAATAATGAAAGATTAAATCATCTGAAATGAAGAAATCAGTATTACTTATTTCTGTCTGACATGGTTTCAAATAAGATATTGCTTCAGAAAAGGAGAAACAGAACAAGAAAAGAGGGAAAGATGGGTAAAAAAGAAAGTAGGAAATGCAAGTTCCATTTCATTTTTCAACACTTTCCTGTTTACGCACTAGATACTTTTAGTAGTTGGAATCTTGGAGTTCCATTTGCATATTCATATAGTAGCTAATTAGCAGTTAATAGCATGACATTCTGATTGTAACTTGTATGTAATTCAGATTTATTAACTCTGTACTAATGCATTAACTTGATTTTAATTATTATAATAATCACATCTGTTCTTCATAAGCTATCGGGGATATATAATTTAAACCTTTTAATATGATACTGTTACACCACAATCACCAGATCAACAAGAAAACATTAGAAAGTATATTTTGTGGTGGTGCATAAGCAGATATCACCAAGATGTTTTCCCAAGTTACCTTTGTTTCTTTGTTACATACTTTTGCATTTTTATCATTATTTATTGGTATGACAACATATTTTTATCATTATTTATTGGTATGACATCCAAAGAAAGATTGAAGCTGTGTTTCTGACAGGGAAAAAGTGTGAGATCTCTTTTCTTTGCAGGCCATACCCTATCGTATGATATATTACAGCATGCATCTAAGGCAGATTGCCACAAAGGCTCATCCTCCTAAACCTCTAGCTACGTTGCCTGTTCTGCTGACAGCTATGATATTACACACAAACATATGAAAAAATGTATATATAAAAGTAGCAGATTACCAAATATTGTGATGTATTCTCCTTCTTTGTTTTCATCATGGAAACCAATAAACGCCCATGAATCAAGTTGTTTGTGTTTTGAAAACAACTGTTTGGCAATATTTGCTTCAGTATCTGAATTCAAAATAGCCAGATGTCCTCCTTCGGCAACACAGATCCTTCTTGCATCACTCCAGGTCTCCTTAGTGGTATGAAATTTGTAATAACCAACACCAGCAAAAAGCTCATATCCAGGACCAGGTTTTGGTGGTGGAACTGTTAAAATAAAAGTAATGCAAATTTATGTAATAGGGTTCTTATATCAGTAAGATTCTTTTGTTTCATGTTTCTTCATTTTTCATTTTATTGAATGAGCTGATTTTGTATCTTATTATAATCCAGTGAAACTCATCTCTGTCTTTTACTATGTCTCTGTTTTAGATAGTTTTATCCTAATTGTTTGAAAATAGTAATATCTACACTAAAAAAATATTAAATCCAAGTAATCATTTGTCGATCTTTAATTGATACAGAAATATTTTCAGCAGCTAATATAGGAGTTAGCATATAATTTTACAAACTACTTTTTGATGTGTCCAGCTTAATATGTTCATATTGATTCAAACTCATTTTGGCATCCTCATAAGGCTAGAGAGATGATTGTCACACATACTTAGTAGGTACAAGGTTTGAAGTAACACAGGATGTTAAAAATAGAAGCCAAGTATATTTCAGTGTTTGATTACTCTTTGCTGAATGAAATATTGTACATAACAAGTCGGTTTAAGGTATGCTAATTCTTGTCAAACCTGTGGATCTAAGTTGAAAGTGGCAGGAGAGCCAATCCTCTAGATGTTGTGTTATACTTGAAGAAGCCATTAAAACAAACCCCTGTATAGTTTCTGTTTTTTCTGTTAAGGATTTCCCAACAAGATACAATAAGTCAGACAGCTCATACAAAATTTGATGACATAGAGTACAAAAATTTCTATTCTCTAAAACACATGGGCATTACAGTTATCAGGCCAATGTACAATATTTTTATAGTATTACTGGCGTTCTACAGATCGGAGCATGGAATGTCAGATCCCTTAATCGGGTAGGTAGGTTAGAAAATTTAAAAAGGGAAATGGATAGGTTAAACTTAGATATAGTGGGAATTAGTGAAGTTCGGTGGCAGGAGGAACAAGACTTTTGGTCAGGTGAATACAGGGTTATAAATACAAAATCAAATAGGGGTAAGCTACTACAAACTGCATAGTGAACACATTATTGTGGAGAAGATAGAAACAAAGCCCATGCCTAGTACAGTAGTACAAGTTCATATGCCAACTAGCTCTGCAGATGATGAAGAAATTGATGAAATATATGATGAGATAAAAGAAATTATTCAGGTAGTGAAGGGAGACAAAAATTTAATAGTCATGGGTGACTGGAATTCATCAGTAGGAAAAGGGAGAGAAGGGAACATAGTGGGTGAATGTGGATTGGGGCTAAGAAATGAAAGAGGAAGCCGCCTGGTAGGATTTTGCACAGAGCATAACTTAATCATAGCTAACACTTGGTTCAAGAATCATAAAAGAAGGTTGTATACATGGAAGAATCCTGGAGATACTAAAAGGTATAAGATAGATTATATAATGGTAAGACAGAGATTTAGGAATCAGGTTTTAAATTGTAGGACATTTTCAGGGGCAGATGTGGGCTCTGACCACAATCTATTGGTTATGACCTGTAGATTAAAACTGAAGAAACTGCAAAAAGGTGGGAATTTAAGGACTTGGGATCTGGATAAGCTGGAAGAACCAGAGGTTGTACAGAGTTTCAAGGAGAGCATAGGGGAACAATTGACAGGAATGGGGGAAAGAAACACAGTAGAAGAAGAATGGGTAGCTCTGAGGGATGAAGTAGTGTAGGCAGCAGAGGATAAAGTAGGTAAAAAGACGAGGGCTGATAGAAATCCTTGGGTAACAGAAGAAATATTGGATTTAAATGATGAAAAGAGAAAATATAAAAATGCAGTAAATGAAGCAGGCAAAAAGGAATACAAACGTCTCAAAAATGAGATCGACAGCAAGTGCAAAATGGCTAAGCAGAGATGGCTAGAGGATAAATGTAAGGATGTAGAAGCTTATCTCACTAGGGTTAAGATAGATACTGCCTACAGGAAAATTAAAGGTACCTAAAGGGCGATGTACTTTAGGAGAATATTATGGAAATGGAAGAGGATGTAGATGAAGACGAAATGGGAAATACGATACTGTGTGTAGAGTTTGACAGAGCACTGAAAGACCTGAGTCGAAACAAGGCCCCGGGAGTAGACAACATTCCATTGGGACTACTGATGGCCTCGGGAGAGCCAGTCATGACAAAACTCTACCAGCTGGTGAGCAAGATGTATCAGACTGGCGAAATACCCTCAGACTTCAAGAAGAATATAATAATTCCAATCCCAAAGAAAGCAGGTGCTGACAGATGTGAAAATTACCGAACTATCCGTTTAATAAGTCACAGCTGCAAAATACTAATGCGAATTCTCTACAGACAAATGGAAAAACTGGTAGATGCAGACCTCGGGGAGGATCAGTTTGGATTCTGTAGAAATGTTGGAACACATGAGGCCATACTGACCTTACGACTTATCTTAGAAGAAAGATTAAGGAAAGGGAAACCTACGTTTCTAGCATTTCTAGACTTAGAGAAAGCTTTTGACAATGTTGACTGGAATACTCTCTTTCAAATTCTAAAGGTGGCAGGGGTAAAATACAGGGAGCGAAAGGCTATTTACAATTTGTACAGAAACCAGATGGCAGTCATAAGAGTCGAGGGGCATGCAAGGGAAGCAGTGGTTGGGAAAGGAGTGAGACAGGGTTGTAGCCTCTCCCCGATGTTATTCAATCTGTATATTGAGCAAGCAGTAAAGGAAACAAAAGAAAAATTTGGAGTAGATATTAAATTCATGGAGAAGAAATAAAAACTTTGAGGTTCGCTGATGACATTGTAATTCTGTCAGAGACAGCAAAGGACCTGGAAGAGCAGTTGAACGGAATGGACAGTGTCTTGAAAGGAGGATATAAGATGAACATCAACAAAAGCAAAACGAGGATAATGGAATGTAGTCAAATTAAATCGGGTGATGCTGAGGGAATTAGATTAGGAAATGAGACACTTTAAGTAGTAAAGAAGTTTTGCTATTTAGGAAGTAAAATAACTGATGATGGTCAAAGTAGAGAGGATATAAAATGTAGACTGTGAGCCTCCAAATTTTTCTCCCCCATACTGAGGTAAATTTAATGAATATGATTCTTTCAGAAATCTGATCCTCTGATTCCTTTTGTGAAGGTAAGAATTCACTGTTATAAAATGATATTATTATTGATTAAGATTCTGTAACTTACCAAACGAGAAAGTGTTGGTATGTTGATAGACACAACAAAAGACACACGAACACACACAGAAATTTCAAGCTTTCACAACCCAAGGTTGCTTTATGAGGAAAGAGGAAAGGAGAGGGAAAGACGAAAGGATGTGGGTTTTAAGGGAGAGGGTAAGGAGTCATTCCAATCCCGGGAGTGGAAAGACTTACCTTAGGGGGGAAAAAGGACAGGTCTTTTCACTATGGTATCCATCCATTGCCCTTGATTCTGTTTAATTTTGTTCTTAATTGGTTTAAGGAATACCAAGGATCATGGCACAATAGGATTATGCGAGAAAAAGAGTTAATGATTTCATCTTTCATTTAGGGCTGTACTGAGGCCATGGTGAGATAGGCCTCCACCAAGGGCACAGGCACAGAGGTGATGGAAAAAAAGATTTAAAAATTACTCAGGAGATACACATTTGTTCTCCTACACCTCCTATAAGTCATCTTCCTATCTTCTGCTTCTGAGAAGAAGCCTTTTCCTCAGTCTGAGATGTAAATGTACTTTTTTGTGACAGAGCCATTTCATCGAAGTAGCATAGCAAAAAAATTTCTCCCAAACAGGTATCACGTGGGTTATGTGTCAACAGTGTACATAGTTTGATAAAGCTGTCACCTACACAGCTAACTCATGTTCAACAGTGGAGTATTTACTGCTATTTCACTAGGTATTACAGGATATCAAAGGTTGGGGAGTAGAAGCAGAAACAGATATGCTATCTGAGAGAAGGCTTCTGATTTTTTTCCAGTTTCTGCTAACAAGGACTGGAGTGAAGGCATTTTTAAGCTGGGCTGGTTCAATGTATTTAATAAAAGAGTAAATAAAATGGGAAACAGATTTCAAATGTAACATACTATTTCATCTCACTTTAATTTACTGTAAAGGATGCCTTAGATGAGAGGTCTGTACCTTACTCTGCGAAATTCAAAATTAATGCAGATTTTGCTGATAGGAATACCACAACATAAATATTGATAAAGCTGAGCTAGGTAATGAAATACCATAGCAAAAATATTGATACTGCTGAACTAGTTAATGATATACCAGCTTCTAAATTCTAGTACAAAGAGCACATGAAACACAGATGTTTTGATAATTGTTTTTATAAGTATGGGATACGAGATGATTATTCAAATATAAAAATAGCTTTGAGGGTATTTATGATAATTCTAGTGATGGTAGCACACAGTTTCAGCAAATTAACTACTTAAGATCAAGATGGTAACTACTTAAGATCAAGGTTATCCTGTCAACAGAATACAGCAGAGCTGCTATATTTGACTTCAGTGCCATAATCAACACGCTTACTTTACTCAAAGCAAGGAAACAGAAAGCAACATTACATTAAAAACTCAGTTCTTGGAAAGTTATGAGTTATGAGTTTTGAACACTAAATTATAGCCTTTTTTCTATTAATTTGAATTAATAATTTATGCACATTAATAATTCCTGTGAAGCAAATAAAATCTATTCTTTGTTATTTATCACACTGCAATTCTGAAGCTGCCATAAGAAATAAGATATAGATTTGTTTTCCTTTCAACTTTTTAAGAAATTTTATATGATTTGTAATATTTACTGCAATGAAACATTATTTACCATGTGTAATATTTTTCACTTATATAGATCATTTAAGTAACATTTTTCAATAATGCTACATTTTTACAGACCTTGCCTTACAAATTACAAAATTTGGTAAAAAATTATAGAAATTTTCAGAAAAACGGTTGGGGGGGGGGGGGGGGGGGGGGGGGAGAACACGGGTAGCTTTGGCAGTCCTGCCAAGCATGCTAGATCGCCTTGGTACAGCCCTGCTTTCATTATCTGGACAGACACTATTGTTGATTTTCTGTCAGATTGTTCTTGAAGGACACAGTGCAACAGCCATTGGCAGTTGGTTTTTAGACCCAACGACCTGTAATGAATTAGATGTACAATGATTTATCTGACCATAATGATCAAATATTAACAGTAAAATATATTGACCAGTTAGCTACAGACAGTAAGAGAAATACTCTATCACCAAATCATAAACAATTATTCAATTGTGGAGTTTAGAGAGAAATTACAGGAAGACCCTTGGGAAGAGTTTTACAAAGTAAGTGGTATACCTGGAAAATTTAACACCTTAACATATCTGTACAGCAATTTGAGTTTTATTTTCCCCTGATAATGAACAGAAGGAGGGATAAAGGAGGGATCATTTCTGAATAAGTATGTTGTCCCAAGATCAGAGAGCTCATCTTAATCCAGTAACCAACTGCAGTCAAGGGTTGAAACTCCACTGCCACACAGGCCATTTGAGTCCTTCCACCTCCTATTAGTTTACTGGAAATCCAGACATGGGAACTTGCTGTCTAACATATCCCCCAGTTCACACCCTCCTGGACTTAGGCTCCATTAACAACCAAACTTCCTTTTTTCAGTAATTTACATTCATTACTTATTCAATTAATGTATTTTTATTTTCATGTTCATCTCTCTCTCTCTCTCTCTCTTTTTATTAATGGTCTTCTCCCTCTTTTTCCCTTTTTCATGTGCTTCTTAATTGATTTATTCATCCTACATTTCATTTCCCTTCCTCTTTAATCCACATTTATTTTTCACCATGTCCCATCTCTCATCTCTAAAAAAGGTGCTTATGGATGTACAGTCTCTGGCCTCCTACTCTCTCTCCCGGATTTCTTACTATTTATTTTTGCCCCTCAACCTTGAGTCACAGTGTGCCATTCCACCCCCACCCCTCCCATCCCCCACCTACACCTTCCACCACCTCTCTCAACCCATTCCCAACCATTCCATGCATTCACTAATGAACTCCACTTTCCTCCTAGAAGAAAGAATATTTAAGCTTCATAAAGCAGGATCAGTGTTTTCTACTTGAAGTTTTTCTTTCGAAAACACAAGAAATTACACCTCCTGAAAGTAAGTGATGCCAACATCCTTGCCACAGTGGTCACACTGGTTCCCATCAAATCAGTGAAAATAAGCGTTGTCTTGCTGGGCTAGCTCTTGGATGTTTGACCATCCGGTCTGCCAAGAACTGTTGGCAAGTGGGGTGCACTCGGCACTTGTGAGGCAAATTGAGGAGCTACTTGACTGAGAAGTAGCAGCTCCATTCTCCTAAACTGACATACATGCAGGACAGCAGTGTGCTGACCACATGACCCTCCGCATTAAGTGACAACTGTGGGTTGAGGATGACACAGGGCCTGGACGGTACCATTAGGCCTTCCTAGGCCTGTCCAAACACAGTTTAGTTTAGTTTAGAAAGTAAGTGATGGCCAGCCACTCTCTTTGAAATAACAAATTGTTTAACTAACCATGAGTATAATATAATGGTAGCATATAATGGCAAAAAATATATTCCCCAACTAGGTTTAATCATAAAAGAAAAATGCTAACAGTTTTCAACCATAAAAATTATAGACATAGCTTCATCTATCTAAAGTAGGTAGTGGTATATGGAAGATGATACCAAATCATTAGCCAAACTGCAATGACGCTTTACAACCAACATCTGTGATGACATTTGTATAATCCTGGTTAAATGATCCTATGAAGTACTCAAAACCATCTATGAGCAAATAGTAAAAACAAGCTGCAAATTCCACCTGCAGGCTTCACTCTACCAGTATCTAGCATTTATTAAGTTGGATTATATCTAATATACTACACTTGCATACATATAAAACTAAGAGATTGTCATCTGTTTGGAACATCTTATAATAATATTAATAATAAGATACTTTATGTAGGAACTAACATACTTATATTTACGGTTCTAGGCGCGCAGTCCAGAACCCTGCGATCGCTACGGTCGCAGGTTCGAATCCTGCCTCGGGCATGGATGTGTGTGATGTCCTTAGGTTAGTTAGGTTTAAGTAGTTCTAAGTTCTAGGGGACTAATGACCACAGCAGTTGAGTCCCATAGTGCTCAGAGCCATTTGAACCATTTTGAACTTATATTTAATTTTGCTTTGTATGACTGCTGCAAAAATTTTGGAAATAACAATGGACACATTTTTTGACCAAATTAATTGCCAAGATGTATTTATACTGGCTATCCCAATATATAGTATTGATTGTGTGACCTGGTTCCATGACTGAAAAAAGTGATACATTATTCACAACAAATTTAGCAAGGAATAAATACATTGAGAAGCTATACCTAGGATGCTCATTTCTTTGAATGGTTTCATGATGATGCTCTTAAATTCACATCACAAATGAGACTTATTACATACCTTAGAGCTGACAATCACAGAGCAGGACAAATTTGGAATCAAATAACAGAATGCTCTTTTAATGTAATAGGATACATAAAAAATATACTCACAAAGCGGTGTCAGAACACATACATATAAAAGAAGATTGTATTTTTTATATGTGCATGTTCTACTGCCACTTGGTAAGTAGATTTTTTTATCGATCCATTCACATTATAATACTCCTTTTTGTTGGATACCGGAATGGGAAGCGCTGGGAGGGTGGATTGGGCAGGTCTTGCTACTGGGCCTTCCACATGGATATGATCCCTGTGGCAAAGGGGTTGGATTTGGAGTGGCATAGGGATGGACTAGGATATTGTGAAAGTTGGGTAGATGATGGAACACCACTTTAGGAGGGGTGGGAAGAATCTTGGGTAGGATGTCCCTCACATCAGGGCACGAGCAAAGCCCTGACAAAGGATGTGGTTCAGCTGTTCCAGTCTGGTGTGATATTGTGTAACAAAGGAGGCACTCCTTTGTAGTTGGTTCTTGGGTGTTGTTGGAGGATTGGGGATGTGTGCAGAAGTGTGGGGAAGAGCAGCACATTTTGTGTTATTGAGAAATAGTGTAGAGAGTGTCATGCACATTATAGAGGAGCTGGAGGTGGACATCATTAAAACAAAGGCGGGATCTTCTTACAAAATTTCAATCATGAACTTTCTCATCCGAATACAAAACTATTTTGCTGATGCCAGCCTACATAGGGAGAAATGATCATAGTAAAATAAAGGAAATCAGAGCTTGCACAGAAAGATACATGTGTGTGTGTGTGTGTGTGTGTGTGTGTGTGTGTGTGTGTGTGTGCATGCTATTTGAGCATAATAATAGTGAATTATTGTGGAAATGCTTCGACGAACCCTTTCCCAGGCACTTAAGTGTGATTTGCAAAGTAACCATGTGGATGTAGATGTAGACACACATAGAAATACCATGGGAGATCTGTTTGCAGACTAGATCTGAGGATAGCGTCTGTCTGTGAAGGCTCTGGTGAAACCTCCAGTATACTGGCTAACAGAGTTATTATCACTGTATATATGCCATCCCCAAATGGCCAGACTGTAAGTGAGGCTGTCATCCCTTCAACACCCAAAAATCCTTCTCATACAACCTGGCCACACAGGAATGGTGCATGTACAGTGACAAGAACCCCTTTCCCAGTATACTGAAGGTCTTACCATGGCCTTCAAAAACAGGCACTACCCCTTGACCTAGTACGCAAACAGTTCTTCCATGCCTTTTCCCCACACACCCCAATCCTTTCACCATTCCCAAGATACAGGCACAAAGTAGTTCCCCCTTCATCACACAATAACATGCTGCACTGGAACAACTGAACCACATTCTTTTTCAGGGCTTTGATTACTAATCATCACACGCTAAATTAGGGACATCCTACTTAAGTTCCTTCCTACTCTTCCTGCAGTGGTGCACTCTCTCCCACTCAACCTCCACATCATCTTAGTCCATTGTTATGCTACTCTCAGTCCCAGCCCTTTTGCCACAGGGATCATATTCCTGTGGCAGAACCAATTGCACAACCTGCCCAGTCCACTCACCCAGCTATTCAGATTCCAGTCCTGTCACAGGCATGTCCTACCCCATCAGGGTCCAGGCGACCTATGAAAGCAGCTATGTCATGTACCAGTTCTGCATCAATCATTTACCAACTTTTTATACTGGTATGACTACCAACCAGCTGTCCACCAGGGTGAATAGCCATTGCCAAACTGTGTCCCAGAGCATAGTAGACCACCCTGTTCCACAACATACAGATGAATATAACATGGTTGAGTTCAATGACTGTTCCGCAACCTAGGCCATGTGGATCCTCTCCTCCACCAGCAGATTTTCTGAACTGTGCAGATGAGAGTTATTCTGACAAACATTCTCTGCTCCCGAAATTACCATGAGCTCAACCTACAGTAACCTACTGTCTCCATATCCTCCACCAAACAGCTTCCACACCCTCTGTCATATCACCTTGTCGCTATTCATGTCCTCTCACCTTCATTTAGTGCTGCCCTCTGCCAATGCTCCTGCCTATCTTTCCTCTCCCTGGTCCTCCTTTTTCACTTTCTCTCTTTTCAACCCTCACAACCCACAGCTTCTCAGCACAGCACCTGGGGGCATCGTTCTCATTCCTCCATTTAGTCCCTGCATGCTCCTCCAGACAGCATTCTGCTCTCCCTGCTCCTTTATGCTGGTTAAATTCACATGACAGATGCATTCCAGTCTGATCTGCTGGAGATGGTGGAAGATGGTGAACATGTGTGCTTGAGGTGGACTTGCTTATGAGAATGAATGTGTGTGCATGTGTGTGTGTGTGTGTGTGTGTGTGTGTGTGTGTGTGTGTGTGTGTGTGTGTGTGTGTGTACATTTGTTTTCTTTCCTAAAGGAGGCTTTTATCAAAAGCTAAATGTGTAACAGTCTTTTTGTTGTGTCTGTCTGCCACTCATTGTGTCATCTTCACAGTGAGCAGTAATCTATCTTTTTCCTTATATTGCTGCAATTAATGGATGTGTGTCATAAGACAATAAAATTCTGATTCTGATTTTTTTCAATACTTCCTTTTTTTGAGGTTAGTATAACTTCCAAGTTCATTTAGATAGCTTTTAGCATTAGAATTGTTTATTTATATCCCACTGTTTTACTTTAAACATTTTCCTATCTTCCTAAACTGATTTTCTAATATATTTATTAAAGTCTCTGTCTGGGAACAATATATGTTTTGTTTTTAAAAAATTAACAGTTCAGAAATGGTAAAAATCATCTTAAGACAACAAAAAATTACCATTTCCACACAAGTAAATAAGAATTACTGTACACCTGCAGTACTTCCAGCAAACCTTGGTGTTTGTCGGATGAGATTCATGATGTTGTATACTGTGGATACAACTTGTTACATTCAGTTATTCCAATCTGTAGTTTGATCAATGCTATTTCTATTTAGTACCTACACTCTGATAATGAGACATTTTGATGTGCTCTCTTTTCATGGCACATTTTAATTAAATTGCTGTCACCATTTGTTCAGCTCTTTTCTGTTACATAACATTCTATGTAGCTATCTTTTGAGGGTGCTGGTAACTACAGTTTCCAGGCTGTCAGCAGTTGTGAAAACTGAGATGTCCACATTTTCAGTCTGAACATAGCCTTTGCCTAAGGTTTGAGTAACAGAAAATAAAATAAAGTTAATATTTTATACATATAAAATATTCTCTGAAACTATGTCATACCACCATTATCCATTGAAATCCTCTAATTCAATATCTCCCACTACAATTTCTTCTACTCTACTGCACCATAAATCATCACACCTGTATACTGATTAGATTTTATACATTTTACTAATCAGTCCCTCCAAATGTAATGTGTTTTGTGGGAGAAATTATTCAGATAGTTAACCCTCAAGTAGGCACACTGTTTTTCATAACATGGCAGGCACATGGCGTAATTTATACACATGTAAGGGACAGCTGTCTTTATGTTAGCAAGGTAAACATAGGTAAGTTTAATAAAACAACAATAAACTAAACTGACATTATATGGGCTAAAGCATTCTTTAATTAAACAACAATAAAATTAACTTCCATTACATCACTCTGTTGCCAGGTGTTACTCCACACTAATGTCCCACTTGAAGAATTAAACAATGCAGTTACATGAGATCCCAGCCAATCATTTATCCAATTACTAATTATTTCATAGATAACTGCATCATCATAGGATTGTGCTGCTAGTTTGTAAGCTGGCTCAGTTTCTTGCATGAACCACAAATTTTTTGTCAACCAGCTCGCTGTCTATTTTATACTTCTGTTTCTCACCTACATGCGTAACAACACAATTTGTCACTGTGTTAGCTGAAGCAATAATGAAGGTGTGGCGCCGAAGAGGTTGACACCAGTATCAATCTGAGCATCATCTTTGAACTAAGCAAAACATTATCTTTGTGTAATTCTGCCATTCAATTCTTTGTAAGCCTTACTTGTGTAAAGAGTTGAATAAATGAACTTCTGATTATAAGGTGTTTTTTGCTAAATCTCACCCGAGTGCCCACCCCCACTGGAGACCCCGAGTTGTAACATCTTCCATTTTCGCCATTTTACTGTGTCCGCGGCCTCCGTGTCAGTTATTTCCTCGTGCATTACATAAACACAACATTCGAACAATGGCTTCAGCTCAACGACTAACGCACGATTTTGTGATCGACATGCATTGAGTTGCGGGCGATGTACACCTGCCAGGACTGTAACACAATGCCTCTCACTCATCGATTATGCTGATTTCGCCGGACATTTTTGTGCCTGCAACAATAAGTAAGGTTAGGAGTGTGTATGACTCCAGCTTTCAGATGCCTTTGATCCCGCCACATGCGCCCTCCCTCATCGATGGTGCAGTTACCTCTTACGGATCTCTGTGCACTGCAGGATCAATGCCGATTTCTGCAAATGCTTCGTTGAATAACCTACCACCATCAGGACAATGGTTTGTCATGCCAAAATCCATGCAGTACCATGCGGATTCCTGCCACGTGGCTGGAACTGCTTTGTTTACAGGTCAACCTGCTCAGCATCTGACCATGCCCGCACCTGTCTCAGTTCAGCATAAGCACGTGCCTTCCTGCTTCAATACCTCAGCCTGCAACAGGAACAATAACTTGTTATCTGTGCCCGACCTCCATCTCTGTCCTACTGCTACGCCTCAGTGTTTTGTGCCACAACATTCACCTTATCCGCACACCGTTTTGAGTAAAGTGACTCTGAACAGTGAACATTCACACATTTCACCCTACGTTTGGCATTATATTCCTCACTGTCCTTCTGGACAGCCCGCACCTCTGCAGCCTCCCTGCAACACAGGTGGCTCCAACTCTGATCACACGCTGTGTTTTCCATGGACTGACACGCGTTTTCAAACTTTGAACTTTTTCTCACCTGTCACTCCCGCACCAGCTCCAGTAAAGCTTCCGGTCCCGTTCTCAGCACATCTTGGTGCCTCATCCGCATTGGTCTTCCGCAACACGTCAATCCAAACACACCTGCAATGTGTCGAACTTCCACAACCGCAATTGACAGATTATGGTGTCTCACCCACGTCGGCCTTCCGCGTCGTGATGGATCGCGCTCAACCACAATGCTTCACCTTCACGCTGCCACCCAACTAGCCAGGTCGCCACATACCCTGGAGACACACTCTCCTGGAATACTTCAGCAACAACATCTCGTGTCAGGCAGTGCCCAGACGAATTCAACTCATCCTGTTCATCTGAAAATTCTACAACATTAACCAAAGCTGCTGCCGTTCAATACCGAAAGGGCAACAAACTGGTTCAAAATTGTGGACAAAGTATTTGACCATTTCAAATTCGACGAGGCAACCAGATCTCTGTGCCTTATCACCCACCTGCACTGCTAAGGTCATCAGTCCCCTAAAACTTAGAACTAACTAACCTAAGAACACCACATAAATCCATGCCGGAGGCACGATTCGAACCTGTGACCATAGCAGTCGTGCGGTTCCAGACTGTAGTGCCTAGAACCACTTGCCCACCCTGGCCAGCACACTCTAGCCAAAAAGACAGTTCTACGTTGGCTCACATGATCAACTGAGACAGCAATATGGCAACTGCTCCACGTTGAGCAACTAGGCAATGACAAACCTTCACAACTTTGGAGACAGCAATGGGCCCTGGTCAGCAACAATCTACTCTCTGACACAACTCTCCTCGCCATCTAGACAGATAAACAACCTCCCACATCCGCTTTGCTCTGGCTCAGAGGTCTCCCAAACCTGTCGAGCAACGAATGACAATTGCTGACAAACAGTGCATGATGCATCACTGCTCTATTTCGCCAGCCACTGCCTACCTGGCAAGTCTCAGGTTCTGGCTCCTTGTCCTGCAGCTGGATGCGGCCGGGGCCACACTGCACCAACTGTTCCACTCGCTCCGGGACGCAGCATATAAACAGCTGGGATGTCACTGGCTTTGTCCTCGGTCATGCCTCCTCCTGCAACTGAACCGGCTGCAGCCACTGAACCTCAGCCACTGTCTGTGGCAACGAACTTTCCACAGGAAATTCAGCTGCACAACCCATACTGTTACCTCAACACATGGTTTGGTGAGGCGGCATGGAACTGCAGACCACCCTGCTGCTTCCCCAATGCAAATCGCAGATAGTTCTGGGTGCCACCTCCTGCACACAACATGACAGGCACCTCAAAGTGCTCCATTCTGTCCGGGAACAATCGGATGATTATGGACGACTTTATATTAAAGATATTTCGTTGGGATACTTTTTTGTAGTGGACACAGGTGCAGATGTTTCGCTGCAGCCTACATCCTTGTTGAACATCCGCCCTCATCACACTTCACTGCAAGCTGTGAATTTTACTGAACTACAATGCTCAGGTTCAACCTCCCACATCGCCTCACTCTTCGCAAACTGCAAACTCAAGTGGACTTCTTTAGAGTTCAATATTGAGGAACCTATACTAAGCATTGACTTCTTGCGACACCACAAACTTTCACTGGACCTAGTGCGAAACACCATATTTCATCACACGTCCAAAACTCACTCCCCCTGTGCACCATAGAGCAAACCCCCCCATGACACGTCGGTCCGGGCTCATCTCAGCCATACATGCTCGGCTCTTTTGACGACGTTACAAGAAACAATGCACAAGTGCCTTGACGAGCTTGAAAACGTTGCTCGCCTATGCAACGAAAACTTCGAGCTCTCCCTCCTGCTCCAACAAACTCTCTCCACCTACCTTACACAGCAAAGGAATTACAGACACTGCAGCAAGGACAAAGCGAGATCAGTAAGTGTGCCAAATCTGCTTGTAGTCCCAGCAATCGAGCCTCTGTGTGCTTACCTCCCGCTACCCCTCGCAATTGTGCTATCAAGTATACCATAACGTGTACTGACAGTTCCACAGGACCACACCCACCTAACATGGCAGCATTTGACACTTGGCCGGACATGAGTGAACATGCGCGACGAGTGTCACATGTTACAGTGCTGACAGCTCCTACCCTTTCCATCGGGGACAGCACCTCAAACTATGAAACATCGGCTCCTGCGCGCCACCGTGCGACTGCCACTGACAACACAAACAGTGCACTCGTGCCTACCGCTTCGCCTGTGACCGTGCTGCCACAGGCCGCGCCCTCGGACTATGGACTCACTAACGCTTCACGAGCTCTACCGAGCTCACCCGACCACGATGCCACCGCTTCGGGCCAGCGGCCATCTTGTCACGTTGACACCTGGGACACTTCGCCACCTCAGCTCCCGTTGGATCTGCCGAGTGGCTCCGAACACCACAACCTCGCATCGCCTACCCCGCCCCCCCTCACATTGTAAACAAACCACCTCCCGTGCCGCCAGCAACATTTTCGTCATCACCAACGGAACAGTGCACAAGCTTCGCCTCACGCCAGGCCCCCCCATTTCCACTAAACCACATCGACTTTGTCCCGAGAGCCTACCCGATCTTAAAAAGCAGATTTCTGAACTTCTAAGCTCCGGCATCATCGAAACCTCTGCCAGCAACTAGTCTCCACCCATTCATCAGACACCCAAGAAAGACGGGTCCTGTCGCATGTGCTGAGACTACCATCGACCTACTCCATTGCTGACTTTACCAGTTCCCTCGCAGGTACGACCACGTTCTCCGTCATTGACTGCAAACGGGCCCACCACCAGATCCCAATGGCTCCTGAAGACATCGAGAAGACAGCAATCACCACCCCAATCGGGTTATTTCAGTTTTGATTCATGCCCTTCGATCTGAAAAACGCAACCCAGACCTTGCAAGGCTACATCAACAAAGTGCTATTCGGACTAAAATTCTGCTTTGCATATCTTGATGACATTCTTGTGTTCAGCTCCTCCATCGAGGACTACATTCGACATGTGCAAACTGTTATGGACACTCTCGCGGCAGCAGTCATTGAGACCAACCAGGACAAATTGCAGCTACATCAACCCACTGTCACATTCCTTGGTTTTTGGGTTTCTGCTGACGGAATTCACCGCCCCCTGAGAAAGTACAAACAATACTGAACTTCCCCAGAACTTCGTCATTCAAAGAACTCTGGCGCTTTCTGGGGACGGTTAATTATTATCAACATCATCTACCTCGGGCTGCGGAGATTCGGGCTCCACTGACAGACGCCTTGGCAGTCACCAACACTTCTGGATCTAGGCCCGTTCAATGGACCCCTGCTATGACTGATTCTTTCACTGCTCTCAAAAAACTTCTTGCCAAGGCCTGCACCATCGTGCATCCTGATCCCAATGCACAGCTTTTGATCACCACAGACGCAAGCGATACTGCCATTGGCGCTGTCCTTAGCCAGACAGTTGACACCCAAACTTTGACTCTGCAGTTCTTCTCGCGCAAGCTCACCAATGCACAACAGAAATATTCCGTGTTTGACATGGAGTTGCTCGCCATCTACAAAGCTATCAAGCATTTTAAGATCGATGTTGAGGGACGCCCTTTCTATGTTTTAACAGACCACAAATCCCTGGCTGTGGCCATATCAAACCCGTCAGCTGACCCGTCTCCTCGCCGTTTCAGATACATGGTCTTCATACCTCAGTTCACCACTGATGTCAGACACATAAAAGGTGCTGACAATATAGTCCTTTCATGGTTCGGCACCGTTCATTTGCTGTTAGACCTTTCTGAACTACCTATCCATCAACCCGCTGATGAGGATACACAAAACCTGAATTCAGACACTACCTGTTCAATACACTTCATAAGCACCACCTTCCCTGGAATTTCTGGTGAGATTTGGTGCGACGACAGTACAGGCACATTTCAATCCCTCATCCCAACCACGCTCCGTCAAGCTGTCTTCAACGCACTGCATAATTTAGCCCACCCCGGTGTTCGTACGTCCATCTGCCTCGTAGAGGAGTGCTTTGTGTGAAGAAATGTCAACAAGTACTGCCAGCAATGGGCACGCTCCTGCATCGTGTGCCAATGCTGCAAAGTACACAAGCACACTTCAGCCCCCTCGGCGTCTTTACGATCCCTCCTGGGCGTTTCCAGCATATTCACATTCACAATGTCGATCCTCTCCCCCCCCTCCCCCCCCCCCCCCCTAACAACTTTCGTTATGTTCTCTCATCTATCGACCGAACAACTCGCTGGGTAGAGGCTGTCCCCCTCCCCAATATCATGGCAGAAACTGTTGCTCAAGCTTTCGTCGAGTCATGGATATCGCATTTCGGATGTCCAGCTATCATCATGACTGACTAGGGCAGACAATTAGAGTCAGCCCTGTTCAATGAGATTTGTAACATTTGCGGCATCTGGCGCATCCATACCACAGCATTTCACCTGCAAAGTAACTGGCTAGTTGAACACTGGCACCGCACTTTCAAGGCGACTCTTTGATGCCATGACTCTCTTTGTACGGAGGCCCTTCCCCTTGTGCTACTCGGCATTCATGCGATCTATAAGGAAGAGACCTCAAAAGCACATTACCAAGTTCGTATACGGCCCAAACATTGTTCTCCCTGGCGAACTTTTGAGCCCTTCCGCTTCTCTCCCTCAGTCTGACTTGCCTTCCTTCATGGACCATGTCAGATGCCAGTTCATTGACTTCCACATCCCTCCGCCCGCCAGCCATTCACACCCTAAGGTTCATGTCCCGAAATCTCTGAACAATTGCGAGTACATCTACATCTTCATCTACATGACTACTGTGCAATTCACACTTAAGTGCTTGGCAGAGGGTTCATCGAACCTTAATCATACTATCTCTCATCTATTCCGCTCCCGAACAGCACGCGGGAAAAACGAACACCTAAACGTTTCTGTTCAAGCTCTGATTTCTCTTATTTTATTTCGATGATCATTCCTACCTATGTAGGTTGGGCTCAACAAAATATTTTTAATGACTTCCATTCCAATTCGCGTATCACGTCTGCCACACTCTCTCCCCTGTTGCGTGATAATACAAAACGAGCTGCCCGTTTTTGCACCCTTTCGAAGTCCTCCATTAATCCCACATGGTAAGCACCCCACACCACACAGCAATATACTAACAGAGGACGAACGAGTGTAGTGTAAGCTGTCTCTTTAGTGGACTCGTTGCATCTTCTAAGTGTCCTGCCAATGAAACGCAACCTTTGGCTCGTCTTCCTCACAATATTATCTATGTGGTCTTTCCAACTGAAGTTGTTCGTAATTTTAACACCCAGGTACTTAGTTGAATTGACAGCCTTGAGAATTGTACTATTTATTGAGTAATCGAATCCCAATGGATTCATGCTCTTAGATGACACTGTCCGGGCTCCCCTCCAACCCCCATATACCAGCCCGTACTGAGTTCTCCAGCGCTCACCCAACACCTATGACATCCAGATGAAAGATACAGCTGTTACAGTCTCTCTCAACAGACTTAAGCCTGCTCATATCAAGACAGCTTCTACCCCTCCCCCCCCCCCCCCCCCCCTCAGGCCACGACCACGCCACTCACTGTTGTGTCTCACGGCGCTCCGACCACTCCCTCCATGTCGGACTTACACACTCAATCAAGTGACTTCCAGTTCCAATTATCAAGCTCTTCTCCAACCTCGCCCTCTACTCTGCTCTCATGCACTCTATCGAGTG
Organism: Schistocerca gregaria; assembly: GCF_023897955.1. Classification (NCBI taxonomy): domain Eukaryota; kingdom Metazoa; phylum Arthropoda; class Insecta; order Orthoptera; family Acrididae; genus Schistocerca; species Schistocerca gregaria. Next base: position 436,459,905 of record NC_064921.1, read on the forward strand.
ATGACATGCTCTCCATGACAAGCTTACCTACTATCACGCCCTCTCCAGTCTCTTTGACCTCTCGCCTGTCACCTGCCTCACCCTGTCGAGGTTTCTCACAACCCCCCCCCCCCCTAATCTGGAATGTTTGAATGTCCCCTCGCTTGAGGAGTTTGTGCCTGTCCCTCTGGACATAATCCATGACATCTCTATAATACTATGCAATGACACACTGTTCGTCGTGTGTTTCCCTGCATCCGGTGCTCATCTCGTGACACAACCTCCGCCATTCCCTGCCACCTGGTGAAATGTGTTCCCCTCCCACCCGACTTCAACCTGGACATACTTGGAGTGTTCTCACCACGCCCACCGGAGACATCATCATCTTCACTCCATTCCACCCACAAACCGCCGGCCTAGCTGTCGCCGCACGACCAGCACGCCTGGTATGATGCCTGTCTTGCTTCCACAACTTCCAGGTTTGGGGGCCGAACCTTCCTTCATGTCTTCTACCCACACAGCTCCCTGACGACACTGTCAAGTTGACCATGATCCCCCCGGGTGGGGGGGGGGGGGGGGGGGGAAGTATGTGGTGCCGATGAGGTCGACACCAGTATCGATCTGAGCATCATCTTTGAAGTAAGCAAAACATTATCTTTGTGTAGTTTTGCCATTCACTTCTTTGTAAGCCTTACTTGTGTAAAGAGGTGAATAGATGAACTCCTGATTATCAGTGGTGTAGCGTGGTTGTAAATGTTGGGGAGACTCTACATTTATTATAGGCAGACAATAATTTAAACAAATGAAACAAAATGCATCAAATAAGACAACAACTATACTACTACCACCACTACCGCCGCCACTAATAATAATAATAACTACCCACACAGCTCCCCGACGACATAGTCTAGTTGACCATGATCCCACGGACCACCTCTGACCACTTCTACAACCCTTTAGATCACATAACATCAACAGATATGAAGAAAGTAAATTGGAAAAAGAAAACACTACATGGCAAGCACCCGTATCATCTAGCACAGCCACACATCGATCAAGACGCATCCAACACATGGCTAAGAAAATGCAACATATACAGTGAGACGGAAGGATTCATGATTGCAATACAGGATCAAACAATAAACAACGGATATTACAGCAAGCATATTATTAAAGATCCCAATACCACAAGAGATAAATGCAGACTTTGCAAACAACAAATAGAAACAGTAGATCACATCACAAGCGGATGTACAATACTAGCAAATATGGAATACCCCAGAAGACATAACAATGTAGCAAAAATAATACATCAAAAGCTTGCCTTACAACATAAACTTATAAAATAACACGTTCCCACATACAAGTATGCACCACAAAATGTACTGGAGAATGATGAAAACAAATTATACTGGAACAGAACAATTATAACAGATAAAACAACACCACACAACAAACCTGACATCATACTCACCAATAAAAAGAAGAAATTAACACAACTAATCGAAATATCCATATCCAATACAACAAATATACAAAAGAAAACAGGAGAAAAAATTGAAAAATACATCCAACTGGCTGAGGAAGTCAAGGATATGTGGCATCAGGATAAAGTTGACATTATACCAATTATACTATCAACTACAGGAGTCATACCACACAATATCCACCAGTACGTCAATGCAATACAGCTACATCCAAACTTATATAAACAACTACAGAAATCCGTAATTATTGATACATGTTCAATTACCTGAAATTTCCTAAATGCAATATAACATATACCGAATAGTTAAAAGGAAGTCACACTTGGTCAAGGTCCGTGTCACTTTCTACTTTTGAGCAGACATAACGTCTGAGATAAGAAAGAAATAATAACTAACTTGTTCAAGAAATGATGACAGATTTGTAGAACTCCAGCAGCAAGGAAAGAAGCTCTTACATTTTCTTGTATACAAGTGCAATGCGACTGTCTTTTCTTTCCATGAATTAGTCTATAACTTGGTCTTCAAAGATCTGATCACTGGACGCTCTCCAAGTAGTGTCTTTTATATTGCTAATGTGCTCAAACATGACAGCCAGGTGTTGGACATTGAATTCCTTAAATAATTCTTCATTCGTTTAAGAGTACTCATGCTTCGTTCACTGCTTACTGTAGTTGCAGGTAGGGTCAAAACCAACCGGAGGAAATTCATTGTTTCTTCATAAACAGAGTCTAAATCATTGTTGACAATGTACTTTAAGAGGATTCTTGGAGATAAGTGTTTTTTCACATCAGTGTATATGTTACAAAGTGCACTTTCAAGTTGTTCTTCTTTGAAAAAAAAAAAAAAAAAAAGGGTACTGTTCTAATAACTGAAGCAGTTTCAACGTTGAGAAGTCTTTTTGATAGTTTGGGAAACACTTTTTGTTCAAAAGTTCACAAACTGAATATGGGGAAACTCTTGAAATCTTCTTTCCATCTGAACAATTTGCAAAACCACTATCTCATAAGTTGGTGCCCTGGTAGATGTCTTTTGACTGTCACGGAATGATAAGTTGCCATTCAAACACAAACTGCATTTAATGCATTCATCAACGGATGAACCATGGACCTTGCCGTTGGTGGGGAGGCTTGCGTGATTCAGCGATACAGACAGCGGTACCATAGGTGCAACAACAATTGAGGGGTATCTGTCGAGAGGCCAGACAAATGTGTGGTTCCTGAAGAGGGGCAGCAGCCTTTTCAGTAGTTGCAGGGGCAACAGTCTGGATGATTGACTGATCTGGCCTTGTAACAAAAACCAAAACGGCCTTGCTGTACTGCTACTGCAAACGGCTGAAAGCATGGGGAAACTACGGACGTAATTTTTCCCGAGGGCATGCAGTTTTACTGTATGATTAAATGATGATGGCATCCTCTTGGGTAAAATATTCCAGAGGTAAAATAGTCCCCCATTCGGATCTCCAGGCGGGGACTACTCAAGATGATGTCGTTATCAGAAGAAAGAAAACTGGCGTTCTATGGATCGGAGCGTGGAATGTCAGATTAGAAAATTTAAAAAGGGAAATGGACATGTTAAAGTTAGATATAGTGGGAATTAGTGAAGTTCGGTGGCAGGAGGAACAAGACTTCTGGTCAGGTGACTACGGGGTTATAAACACAAAATCCAATAGGGGTAATGCAGGAGTAGGTTTAATAATGAATAGGAAAATAGGAATGCGGATAAGCTACTACAAACAGCATAAAGAATGCATTATTGTGGTCAAGATAGATACAAAGCCCACACCTACTACAGTAGTACAAGTTTATATGCCAACTAGCTCTGCAGATGACGAAGAAATTGAAGAAATGTATGATCAAATAAAAGAAATTATTCAGATAGTGAAGGGAGATGAAATTTTAATAGTCGTGGGTGATGAATTCGGTAGTAGGAAAAGGGAGAGAAGGAAACGTAGTAGGTGAATATGGACTGGGGCAAAGAAATGAAAGAGGAAGCCGCCTGGTAGAATTTTGCACAGAGCACAACTTAATCATAGGTAACACTTGGTTCAAGAATCATAAAAGAAGGCTGTATACATGGAAGAAGCCTGGAGATACTAAAAGGTATCAGATAGATTATATAATGGTAAGACTGAGATTTAGGAACCAGGTTTTAAATTGTAAGACATTTCCAGGGGCAGATGTGGACTCTTACCAAAATCTATTGGTTATGACCTGTAGATTAAAACTGAAGGAACTGCAAAAAGGTGGGAATTTAAGGAGATGGGGCATGGATAAACTAAAAGAACCAGATGTTGTACAGAGTTGCAGGGAGAGCATAAGGGAGCAATTGACAGGAATGGGGAAAAGAAATACAGTAGAAGAAGAATGGGTAGCTTTGGGGGATGAAGTATTGAAGGCAGCAGAGGATCAAGTAGATAAAAAGACCAGGGCTAGTAGAAGTCCTTGGGTAACAGAAGAAATATTGAATTTAATTGATGAAAGGAGAAAATATAAAAATGCAGTAAATGAAGCAGGCAAAAACGAATACAGACGTCTCAAAACTGAGATCGACAGGAAGTGCAAAACGGCTAAGCAGGGATGGCTAGAGGACAAATGTAAGGATGTAGAGGCTTATCTCACTAGGGGTAAGATAGATACTGCCTACAGGAAAATTAAAGAGACCTTTGGAGAAAAGAGAACCACTAGTATGAATATCAAGAGCTCAGATGGAAACCCAGTTCTAAGCAAAGAAGGGAATACAGAAAGCTGGAAGGAGTATATAGAGGGTCTATACAAGGGCGATGTACTTGAGGACAATATTATGGAAATGGAAGAGGATGTAGATGAAGGTGAAATGGGAGATATGATGCTGCGTGAAGAGTTTGACAGAGCACTGAAAGACCTGAGTCGAAACAAGACACCGGGAGTAGACAACATTCCATTAGAACTACTAACAGCCTTGGGAGAGCCGGTCCTGAGAAAACTCTACCATCTGATGAGCAAGATGTATGAGACAGCGAAAGACCCTCAGACTTCAAGAAGAATATAATAATTTCAATCCCAAAGAAAGCAGGTGTTGACAGATGTGAAAATTACTGAACTATCAGTTTAATAAGTCACAGCTGCAAAATACTAATGCGAATTCTTTCCAGACGAATGGAAAAACTAGTAGAAGCTGAACTCGGGGAAGATCAGTTTGGATTCCGCAGAAATGTTGGAACACGTGAGGCAATCCTGACCCTACGACTTATCTTAGAAGCTAGATTAAGGAAGGGCAAACCTACGTTTCTAGCATTTGTAGACTTAGAGAAAGCTTTTGACAGTGTTGACTAGAATACTCTCTATCAAATTCTAAAGGTGGCAGGGGTAAAATACAGGGAGCGAAAGGCTATTTACAATTTGTATAGAAACCAAATGGCAGTTATAAGAGTCGTGGGACATGAAAGGGAAGCAGTGGTTGGGAAGGGAGTGAGACAGGTTTGTAGTCTCTCCCCAATGTTATTCAATCTGTATATTGAGCAAGCAGTAAAGGAAGCAAAAGAAAAATTTGGAGTAGGTATTAAAATCCATGGAGAAGAAATAAAAACTTTGAGGTTCGCCGATGACATCGTAATTCTGTCAGAGACAGCAAAGGACTTGGAAGAGCAGTTGGACGGAATGGATAGTGTCTTGAAAGGAGGATATAAGATGATCATCAACAAAAGCAAAATGAGGATAATGGAATGTAGTCGATTTAAGTCGGGTGATGCTGCTGGAAAGCAGTTATACTAACAGATTTTGACTGAAGAACATTAAAGAATTGAACAACATAAACAAAGCACCCTCGGTAGAAACAAAGCAAGTAGACAAATGTAGGATTATCCATGCATTGTTTCATTCTCACACCACAGCTCAAAGATTCTGGGTCCCACCGAGAGTCTGAATCATCAATTGTATAATTAAAAACACTATATAGCTCTGAGAAATGACTAGATATTGTTGAAACTGTCCTGGAATGAAAGTTCCAGCAAGTGTTGCTCGCATATGGCAGTTTAAATTCTTTTTCAGTTAGCAATACAGTTCGTTTTGATGATTTACTGAATGCAGTAAAATCACTTATGAACATGTGTACTTGTTGGATAATTTTGGAAGCATGTAACAGTACCAAATTCAGTTGGTGTGCATAACAATGAATAAACAGTGCGTAGTGACAGAACTGCTTCACCAATTATTGTAATCCTGTTTTTCTCCGCCCACCATTACTGAAGCGCCATCATATGCTTGACTAACCACTTTTCTTTCCACATTCCATTCTTTCAATACTGCATGAATAATGTTTGACAAACCTTCAGCAGTTTTATCTCCAGAAACATCGCAAAATCCTCGAATCTTTCCTCAATTTTGTCTGCAATACATTATCTGAATAATATACTCATTTGACTCTTGCATGACACATCTAATATTTCATCATCTTGAATCAAAATGAAATTGCAGTTCTAAATTTCAGATGTTATTTTCTCATTAACTGCCAGAGTTATTATTTCTATTACAACATTCCATATATCTGGAGAAGTTCCTTTAAAGGTTAAAGATGATGACAGATGGTCTTGGATTCACTGCTGTCTTAGAGCTAGTGAATCCAACAATTCCCGATATTTATCTTTGTAGCTGGAGGATTCATCTTCTTGATGGCCGCGAAAGGCTAGTTCTTGTTTACAAAGAATTACAATTGCCTGAATAATACAAGCCAATAGTCTCTTGTTGGTTGCAGTCTCTTGTTGGTTGCAACTTGTTCATTGTATTTTATTGCTGACAGACAAGCTGCTTCAGAAAGGGCATGCTAAATTCTACTTTTGCCCAATAAATGAAATGATTCTTTGTTCTGCAGGTGACGTTTTGATATCTGATGCTTTGGTGCTTTCCGGTTTAAGTTCTTTATTGTAAAAGTGACCATTGCGCCATTCCTTTTCACCACCCAACAGAAGACATATATAACAATATAATCTGTTATTAACTGCATTCGCAGTCAGCCAAGTATACTTTTCGTACCAGGCTGTCTGAAAAGTGAGTTTTTCTTTGGCTTCACTTAAAACTACACTGAGTATAGGAGTAGGTCATTTGTCCTTCAATTCACACTTTTTTTTCATATGGTACGTTAATGTAGAAGAAAGTGTTTTTAATAAAAATTCTATAAGGTGTTCAGTTGCTTGCTCACTCATGTTGGTGACACAATGAAAATATGCACTAAAGTCACACAAGAATGACTATGAACACAAACCACGTGACTGGTCATTTCCGTATTAAAATCCTGCATAGAAGCAGCAGAGACTAGTCTCGATACCTACTAGTAAGTGCAGTGCACCGGCCTTTGTGGAAGAGGGGAAATGGAGGGGGCGCAGGCGCACACATCCAGGTAAGGGAAGGGAGGCAGAGGCTGAGAGCAGTCGAGTCTCAAGCAGGTAAATCACAAATACCCAGGGTTTGGCAAGGGCTACAAGACTGATGCCTTCACACATTTAGAGCTCTTAGCAGAAAGTTGTTTATATTTTTGTTATGAATTACTATTGAATCTTATTTAAGCATGAATACAGGGGAGACTAAGTCTCAAAGTCTCTCCTCGCGCTACGCCACTGCTGATTATAAGGTGTTGTTTGATGTATCTCACCCAAGCATCCACCTCAAAGGAATAGGTATCGGCTACCAATTTTTTAACAAGAAAGGAATGGTGTAAAACAATTTTATTTGTAGCTGGTGCATTTTATACATAGATGCGTCTGCTCGAGGGTTAAGGAAGATGATAATTTACTTGTGAAGGATGACTGGAGCTTGATAGTAGAAAAAGGAAAAGAAGGAAAACTAATAACTGATAACTGAATATGGACTGGAGGGAACAAATGAATGAAGAAGCTGCCTGACAGAATTTTGCAAAGAGTGTAATTTAGCCATCACTAACGCATGGTTTAATACAGAAGGAGTCTTTTTTAGGGAGAAGGAAATCTTACAGAAATGGAATAGGACTTAGATGAAGATGAGACGAGAGATATGATACTGTGAGAAGAATTTGGTAGAGCACTGAAAGACCTAAGCCAAAACAAGAATCCAGTATTTGACAACATTCTGTCAGACCTACAAATAGTCTTGGGAGAGCCAGCCATGACAAAACTCTTAAACCTGGTATGTGACACACATAAGAAAGCTGAAGAAGAATGTATTAAATCAGATTCCAAAGAAAGTAGGCATGACAGGTGTGAATATCACCAAATTAACAATTCAATAATTAGTGGTTGAAAAATACTAATAGGAATTCCTTACAGAGGAATGTAGGAAAATATGAGGCTATACTGAATGGGAAAACTGGTACAAGGTGACCTCATGGAAGATCAGCTTCGATTTTGGAGAAATGTAGGAACTCTCAAGGCAATACTGACAGTTGGACTTATCTTAGGAATGGTTAAGGAAAAACAAAACTACATTTATAGCATTTGTAGACTTAGGGAAAGCTTCCAAGAATGTAGACTCAAATACGCTCTCTAAAATTTTGAAGCTAGCAAGAGTAAAATACATGGAGCAAAATACTAGTTACAACTTGTACTGCAACTAGATAATATTTATACAAGTTGAGAGCTATGAAAGGGAAGTAGTGGTTGTTATTTGATCTGTACATTGAACAAGCAGTGAAGAAAACCAAAGAAAAACTTGGAACAGAAATTCAAGTCAGGGATGAGAATAAAAAATTTGAGGTTTGCCCATGACATTATAATTCTGTCAGAGATGTCAAAGACTTGGAGGAGTAATTGAACATAACAGACAGTGTTTTGATAGGAGGATATAAGATGTACATCAACTAAAGCGAAACAAAGATAATGGAATGTGATCAAACTAAATCAGGTGATGCTGAGGGAGTTAAATTAGGAACTGAGACACTTAGTAATAGATGAGTTTTGCTATTTGGGCAGTGAAATAACTGATTACAGCTGAAGTACAGAGGATGTAAAATATAGACTGGCAATGACAAAAAAGCATTTCTGAAGAAGAGGAATTTGTCAACATGAAATATGGATCTAAGTGTTAGAAAGTCTTTTCTGAAAGTATTTGTCTGGAGTGTAGCCATGTGTGGAAGTGAAGCATGTACAATAAACAGTTGACAAGATGAGACTAGAAACTTTTGAAATCTGATGCTACAGAAGAATGCTTAAGATTAAATGAATAGGTCATGTAACTGATGAGGAGGTACTGAATAGAATGGGGGAGACAATAAAGTTGTAGAAGAAGTTGACTAAAAGAAGGGATTGGTGGGCAGGAAACTTTCTGACATATCAATGTATCACCAGTTTATTATTGGAGGGAAATGCGTATGTGTGTGTGTGTGTGTGTGTGTGTGTGTGCCTGTGTGGGCTCATGCACACGCGCACATGCTGGGAGGAGGGGGGGGGGGGGAGGTGACATAATAAAGGAAGAGTAACAGAAGGGTTTACATTGCAGTTGTTATTTGAAAATGAAGAGGTCTGCACAGGACCGAGCAGCATGGAGAGCTGCAGCAAACCAGTCTTCAGACTGAAGACCACCCACACCACCACCACTACCACCACCACAACAACAACAACAACAACGACAACAACAACAACAATGTTTTGTTAAGATTATTTATGTCAAACAGATAACAAGAGATTTACCAACCATGGTCCCTCAGAGATACACTCACAACAAAAATGTAGTACCAAATAGTTTTAATTTTACCAGTCCAAAGAGTCCACTGGATTTGCATAACAAAAATATGGAAAGTCACATTATGGAGATATGACAAAACACTTCATATTTACTTCTAAATGTTATCACTTCCTCCAAAGATGAATAAAGAAAATAAGTTCTGAATTTCACATAGATTTAAGCTTCAGTAACGAGATTCTTTCATGCAGCATCTTGAGTCAGACACTCCCCAATAAACTGATTAGTCGATCAGCTAACTGGTTAGCCCTGTCAGCATGTCTAACCCCAGTTCCTCATTCAAGAATCTTCCTCTGACATGGAAGTGTTGGACTTATATGTGTTTTGATTTTAGATCACAAACTGGGTTTTTAAGCAACTTCATTGTACGGGGTGTTCGAGAAGTCTCTCCGCAGTGCCGTATCATTGTTAGCCAAGCATGCGATCTGATTGTTTGCCTTCCTGGGTTACTTCCCTTCAAGTGGACTCTCCCAACATTCCACTATTTTGTTTATCTCAGCCTACATCAGTTGTATTGTTGGTGTGTGTCGTCACATGTCGACGTGAACATGTAAGTTTAGTTCCTTTCTTCGTTTCTTTCATTTTTGTAACTGTTAAAATGCTAAACATTCAAGAATGTGTGTTTTTATTCAAACAAGTGTTCAAAGCTGGTGGTAAATACACAGTTTCAGTGTGTCAAACATTTAATTCAGTTTTCCGGGAGACAACACTCCCATGTCATGATACTGTGCGAGATTTGATTAACAAATTTTGAAGCTTGGGTTGAGTGACAGGTGGGCTGAGAAGTGGTCATCCTAGTGTTTTGTCTGAGGATAAACAAATCAATATTTCCAATAAAATGTCAATGAGTCCGAACAAGTCAGTAAGAAAACTCGCCCAGGAAATTGATATTAGTTTCGGAACAGCTCACACAGCTGTAAGGAAAAAATTAGAACTTTTCCCATACAAAGTGACAGTCATGCAAGAACTGAGAAACACTATTCGTGGCAAGAGACTGCATTATTGTCAATTGTTCAAAAATTTCATTCAACGAAATGGAAGGGATATTCCTAATGAAACATTTTTCATTGATGAGGCATGGTTTCATTTATCTGGGTACATCAACTTGCAGAATTCTCATATGTGGACTACTACAAATCCATTGGGTATTCATGAGGAACTACTTCATTCTGTGAAAATAGGAGTTTGCATTGCAATTTCTAGATGTCAGATTGTGGGTCCCATATTTTTCAATGAAACAATAAATGCACAGTGATACCGCAGTGATATTCTGTATCCATTCATAGAAGAACTTGTGTTAAGTGAAACACTGAATGGTTATTTTCAACAAGGTGGTGCAACTGTGCCTACAGCTTGTGTTTCAATGTCACCGCTTGCTGATGTTTTCGATGATCACAAAATTTCACAGCGACTTGGTCCTCCATGGTCGCCTGATCTAACACCACCTGACTTTTTCTCCTGGGGTGCAGCAAAAGCAACTGTCTATAAAACTGTGCAAAATATATCAATGAACTGAAAACTGCAATATCCACTTTCACTGCTTCTGTTACAGAAGAAATATTACAGCTTGTGTTTAGATGAATTGAATTGCGTATTCAGCAACAGGGGGGAACTTTCAACATTTAATGTGAAAATTAGTAAGTAAAAATGAATACTGTGATATGATGTGTTATTTAATGTCTCATTGTTTTTTTCTCCAGCATTACTGTAGATGCTTAAAACTTCTTTGTCCTTGTAAATTCCATAATCAGTCGTATTCTTCAGGTATCTAGAAATTCATTTGATTTGATTCCAGTCTTGAACTATACTGTCTTAACAACTCCAGCTGCTTTGTTCACTGTGAAAGCAATGCCTGGGCATGAGACTGTAGTCAAATACATCAAACCACTGCCCAGTGATGAGGAACTTTGACTTTCATCTTCTCTTTGACATTACTTTCTTTCCACCAAAATGGAGTAGAAACTCTATCAGAGTAATTCAGTGTATACCTTTCCAAGATTTCTTTCGGTTATTTCTCTTGGGTCTTCATTTTACTGTAACTTCATAGGGTATCAAAAAAATATTTTTGAAAGATCCTCTAGTTATATGAAACTCTAGCTTCAAAATTTTCATGAACTCTCCAGTATCTGATCTGTTGCTGCCAATAGCTAAACCATCATCAACACAGATTGCAACTAATAATTCTTGTTGGACCAATGGCAGAGGATACACTGATCTGCATCACTGTTTTTAAATACAGCTCCCATCACAAAATCAATGAAATGTTTGTTCCAATAACATGGGGCCTGTTTCAACCCATACAGACTTTTCTTCAGTAAACATACATACCCACTGTCATCATCAAAACCTTCAGGTTTTTACTTATATACATCTTCTTCCAGTACATCTTTTAGAAAATTCATTTTGATGTCAAGCTGGTAGGGCTTAGTTTTCTCCACAGCAACCACTGCCAACAGGGCTTGGATAGTATCATAATGTGCAACATGGCTTAATGTTTCTTCACAATCAATTTCCTGGTTTTATAATTTTCCTTTGGCCACAAGACAACCCTGAGGCAAACATTTCCATATTTTTGCAATTTTCTTGTGTAAGGCCCACCAATTTTGCAAAGTCTGTATGCCACATGGAAGCCCGAACTAACACCTAACTATGATTCACTTTCACAGAGTTCACTTCTTCATATGGTCTCCCAGCCACAGATTTTTATTGTTAGACTGTAAATCTTCAGTATAAAAGCTTGAATCCTTGTTGCTGATGATAGACATTCCAAACACATACACTTTTTTTTTCATGTGCTTCTTCAGTATTACTTGACTTCCTTTGGAATTTGATGTTATATCAAAATCTTCTTCCACTTCCTTAAACCTTCTGTCCTCTTGTAATGGCTGAAATTTTCTGATTCCTTTTCATCATCAGAAGAATGATTAGTTTGACTCTAGTAAACAGTTTCATTATAGGCAACTTCAGATTCAGTAACACTGGTGAGCAAACTGCATAAAACTTCACCCCTGATTAGAGCTGTCATTTCAGATGGAATACAGACCCTAAAGCCATCTCTGCCAGTCACATATCCAAACAGATATTCATGCACAGCCTTCTTGTCAAACTTGTAATGAAAACTCTTGTTCATCCACAAAACATTCTGTTCCAAAGATTCTCAGATGATTCAGGATACCTACTGGTCATCCATACCACAGCTCACAAGGAGGTTTGTTTTCAATAGATTACTTCCCAGTGTGTTTCAAAAAATATGCTGCTTGCTTCTGCACATAGTTCTTTTGGTAGTTTACTAGGTTTCAAAATAGAATGTGCACACTTCACAATAGTGCAGTTTTTTATTCACACAACACCATTTTGCATGGTATGTTGGGTGGAGTAATCCAATGCTCTGTGCCTCTTTTTGGAAGAAATCGCACGACTTTCTTGTCATCAAACTCTTTCCTCTGTCATACCTGAACTCTTTGATAACATGTCTGAGCACCATTCAGGGACTGTTCCAGGATTGTGCTGACTTCACTCTTCTGCTTCAGGAAGAAAATTTACAAACCTTGCTGAAATCATCTTCAAAACACATGTAGTAGTTAGTGTGCTTTTTTGACAGACTGTATAGACATAGGTCTGGTTTTGTTGGCATTGATTTATTCACCAGTAACCATTGGTCAATTCAATTTCATTTTCTGAATGGTAATCAAAATATATTTTTCCTTTGCATGTCCATTGCAGAACATTTCTTTGTACTCATTGACACTGACATTCATCTGCTTCAAGATGATTTTAAGGTGTTGTTTGTGCTCATGATCGAAGCTGTCAAGATAACATTGGAGGACATTCTACTGTGTCATGAAATTCACTTGAAATAGTTGTGCTTGTTTAACGATGAGTGTGCCAGAAACATACAGACCATGGTTGACATGACCTATCACCATCATCATCATTTCCACAATAACTTTGTCTTTAATTTTGACACTTCTGTTGTCAAGTCTAATGCCAAACCTCTTGATGCAGCTGCGTCTATGGAGAACAACTGAGCACTTGTTTCAGAAATGTAAAGCTTTCAATTCAGCTTTTTTCTGGCATTATCCAAAGGCATTTGAAATTTCACAGATCCATGAGCCAACATGCTTACTTCTATCTTCCCAATTGAAATCTTTTCAGGAATAGTGAATTTTGTGTGCAATGGAAAATATTATTTATATACAGTGATGTGATCTGTGACACTACTGCTTCAGTACCAACTGTCAATACCCACACAGTTATTGACTGAGGCATTGAAAACATGTTGCAAAAATCAAACATTCTTTTCAGAGTGACAGGTACAAATTCTGTAATCTATCTTTTACATTGCATGCTCTGCTGTCCAATGACCTACCTGTCCACATTTATGGCAAGAATATTTTTGTTTTGCATGTTCAATATTCTCTTTTACTTTTACACTATTGTGAACTTCATATATCCGAATTTTCTTCTTGGGACCACTGCAGACAGAAAATGCAACTAATTCAACTATACTTTGATCTTGCAGGTCAGTTATGTACAACTTTTCAGTTAAAATGTTCACACTTTGTTTTGCAGATAGAATTACGTCCTGCATGTCTCTAAAAGTGTTGTATTCTTTTCCTAGCACAGATAAAATTTTACTATTTAAAATTCTTTCAGACAAAACATGTTCCTTATGTGTTTCCACTTCATTGCTCAAATCCATGAAAAGCTTCTGCTACTACATGGTGTGGGTGGTAATGTTCTCTTTGTCATTACATTGAACAAAAAAGTGCTTCAGTCAACATGTTCAGTCATTGCATGCTGCTGTGCTCAAAGGACACACATATCTAGTTCTAGATTTCACATGTGTGGGTTCATGCCAGCATGAGCTCGGCTACAATTTTTCTAGTGCACATGCTAATAAACTTGGCACTTTTTCATTTGCTTTCAACAACTGCTACTGTGCTGCCTTTTTTCTGAAACAGTATATTCCACCAATTTGGAACACTGGTACATATCATTAATATCTTGAACTGCATATATTCACTAATTAAATTTGTTATAAATAATCCATCACAATTTGAGAATAATAATAATAATGTCCATACAGACAGCATTAGAGAAAAGTGATCTTTCTTAGGCATTAGTCAAGCCGTCAGTGGCTCAGAAAGGAGTTCAATATACAGAAACAAAAAATTTTGATTATTTGCTCAATAATATAAAATATCTGACACTTAGCAAAGCAAGATTTAAAACTAACTTAAAATCATTTATCCCAGGTGGAGTAAAAAATAATGTGTTCATGTATACATATACTGTATTCCTTAGTGGATTCCTTACAGTACTATCTGTCAGATAGCAGCAAGCAGTTAACAGTCTGTGATGACTTCAGTGTAGATTTTCTAAGGGATTCTGATAGGTAAAATGATCTGGAAATCTTATTTGGATTTTACAATTTGATGTCAGTAACTAATTTCCAGACCCAGGTGCATAAAGACAGTAGGACCCCAAATGATAATTTTTTCTTTGCTGGATCTCAAAGCACAACATCACTTTTTTTCCCAGGACAAATGGTCTCCCTAATTATAATGCACAGTTACTTAGGAATAATTCATGACTCTGATAAATATGTTTCTAAAAATAGTTTATAGGAGATGAAGTGGGACGAAATTTATAATAAACTAAATGCTAGCATAAAATGTAATTAATTCCATGATAAATTCACATCATTATTCAAATATAGCTTTCTGAATGAGCTAATCATAAATGACACCATGTAAAAAACCATGGATCATGAAAGGGATTAAAATGAATTGTGAAAAGAAAAGGGAAATGTACCTTTTGGCAAGAACAAGTAGAGATCCTGAAGTAGTTGCACATTACAAAAGCTGCTCAAAATTATTAAGAAATTAAAAATTGAAGGAACATGCACATAATGTCAGAAATCAGAAATTCTGACAACAGACATAAGACTGTACAGAATGTAATGACAGACAGGACAACAAACCAAAGAACAAGATAACATCACTATTGAACCTAGTGGAAGGGCTATAAATGATGAGCCACAGGTAACAAATGTATGTGGCAAACATTTCTTAAACATAGTCAAAAGGGTAGTGACAAATAGTTCAAGGGAAAAAATACATGAGTATGTTCAAAAAGCAACTCTCATAAAATTCAGTCATAGGAATGTATCACTAGTGTATCCTTCTGAAATTAAGAAAATTATACATTGTCTAAAAATAAAAGCTCATCTGATTTTATTGCATTTCCAATACAGTATTAAAGATTTGTTCCCATATAACAAGCCCAGTCTTATCCAAAATATGTAATGCAACGCTAATTCAAGACATTTTTCCAGAGAGACTGAAATATACTGTTGTTAAACACTCTTCACAAAAGGTGATAAGAGAGATGTCAATAACTGCTAACCTGTTTCACTGCTGATGCAATTTTACAAAATGTTTGAGAAGATGATGTGTTTTAGAATGGTATCTCCCTTTAGCAACAATAATAATTGGAGCAAAAGCTTTGCTCTACTAACACACCATTTACATGTTCATTCACCAGATTTTATAAGTATAAAACATTAAAATAATGGTGGCTGGTATTTTCTGTGAGCTACCTGTCTAAGGGATTTGATAGTGTGAATTACAGTATTCTCCTAAATAAATTGAAGTTTTATGGATCTGATGGTACAGCCAACCAGTGGGTAATGTCATATCTAAATAAAAGAAAGCAGAAAGTTGTACTTAGTAATCCAACCTATATGGTCAGGTGACATAATTATGACTGGGGAGAAATCATGTATGGGGTTCTCAAACGCTCAGTATTAGGTCAACTATTATTCCTCACATATGTAAATGATCTTCTGTCTAAGGTACAGCAAGCAGAATTAGTTCTTTTTGCAGGTGACATTCATGTAAATCTTTTCAAGTCGCTAACCATTTCTTTCAACTGTTATCTCAAGTCCTTTGCTGTCTCCCATACAATTACAGACAATTAGTTACTGGACTAAATGTTTTTACTTCTAGTGTCAAAACTTTAATTCAGTTTTCAGGCCTCTCCTTTAAATTTCTTTATTGCTTGATTGAATGACGTAGTTGACAGACTACAGATTTGTGTCACTTCCTGCGCTATTACTGTCTACCTTTCATGTCATCCTAATGTTATAACAGCATGTTTTTTCTGTACAAGTTTTAGATGATCACTCCCTCCCTGTATTTTATTATTAATAACTTTATACTACCAAAGAGTGTGTACAAAAACACACACACACATGTACGCACACTTAGAAATGTTCAGAATGTAGCCAAACATACAAATTAATTTGCAGTGTGAATGTAAAATGACTCATTCTACATCATTTTGATAGAAGAATAATTCAAATTGACTGTGAAACATGCAACTAATGTGTCATATTGCCAATAAATAATCCAAATGTAAATAATACATGTAAATAATGTATCACATTGCAAATAAATAATCGAGCTGCAAATAATGCCTTAAGCTCAAAACTTTTTGATTCTTTACTAGTGAGTTTCTTGCACATGTCTCATTTCCTTCCGATATTGCAGTTGGACATTCCCTGGCAAAATGTTCTGTTCACTTGCAGTTGTTACATGAACAACTGTCACTACAACATGTTAAATATTTGGCACATTATTTACTTCTGCAATGTTTCTTTACATGCCAATTTTTCCTGCATTTGAAACATTTAACTAAGAGTTTTCCTTCTTACTTACTTTGTCAATGTGTTTCTTTAGTATCAAAGTAAAAGCATTCTGTGAGTTATTTGAATGTTCCATCTCATTTAATCTGTCTTCTTCCAGATGAAATCTTCAGAAAACCTGTTGAGATTTATCCTCTGTGGTTCTACTATCCCATGCAGTATGGAGTTGGTGAAGTTTTGATGGTAACATTCCAAGAATTCATGACATAATCCAACTCTCTCTCACAACTTTGCTTTCTGCTGCCAATCTTCCATATATTCTTTATGTGCATAAGTTCAGAATAGTTGACTTATGAGTATTGTATGTGTAACTGAGGAAACTGCTCTGCAAATCTTCATTTGTTCAATCTGATTTCTCGCTATACAGCATTTCTAATTTTTGTAAACATTTTATTGGCTTGCTTACAATATGCTATATCCCTGGCTATGTTGCTGCTGAAATTCAAACTTATAAAATTTGTACCTCAAGATCTCTGTCAGCCCAAAGCTTTACATATTGTTCAGCTCGTTGGTTTTTCCTCCTGTTGGTTTTATTTACCATCTTGTTGCTACTGAATGCAAATACTTTGGCTTTAAAGTTAAGCCTAGTTTAAATAACCAAGACATGACGAGGAAAGGTGAGTAAAGTGGCCACCCTAAGGAAAATGTTTTTATCTGATCTTGTGTCATAGGTGCACATATGAAACTATACCTGGTAGTGAACACAAAGTGCCCAGATACAGAGAAAAGGAAAAATAAGACACAGATGAAGTAAATATACATTTCTAAGGCTTATGCTTGGATGTCTCTTCCTAAACAGTGTCACCTAACCCTTTTCTTTTATTCTTTCTGGAAAGATATGTGGTAGATTATTTCACTCAGCAATCTGAAATGTCAAGTGGTGTAAACCATTTACTGACAAGCCATAATATCTTCATTCTGTCTCAAAAATATGCATAAAGATTTCTTTCTCTTGGTTGAATACACATCTGCTGAAATTTCCAAGAATCTTTCATTAGCATTGCATGATCTATTTTTTCTTCCTTCTCTCTCTCTCTCTCTCTCTCTCTCTCTCTCTCTCTCTCTCTCTTTTTTTTTTTTTTTCTTATATAATTTGCTTGGGTTTTAACATTACACCAGTAATAAGAGAAAACAGTTTTTCTCCAAATAGTTAAAACACTTATGCTTTAGTTTACCTATTTTATGGAATACTCTTGCCATATTATCAATTCTGTTGTCTTGAAACAAGGAAACACCATGTCCAAATGAATGCCAGTACCCTAAATGTTGTCTGAATATGAAATCTCATAGCCTAGGCAGTTTATAAGCACATCATTTTGAAGGATAAAATAAAATGTTTTACCATAACTGCAGTAATTAATTGTTACAATACACATCCTTTTAATGCATACAGATGAGTTTGTCACTTGCTTTACATCACATGTACAGAAAATACAAAAGTATTTCACTGCTGAGGCACATGCACAACTAATGGCATAAAACTCACTGACGAAATTAAAGAAAAATTTGAATAGCCTTAACTGTTCACCAATATTCCAAAAAATGAAGTGGCTGCTTTACCTACCTTGGAGGCCACTTTTGCCATCCTTACCCAGACAGTTCTGTGATGATCCTCTGACAAAAGGTCTGAGTCATCAATTAACAGAATCCATTGACAACAGACAGAAAATTTACTACATGTGAACTTAAAGTATGTAACTGACTTTTCTGACTGCAAATTGACTGACAATTTACAAAATAATTTTGGAAATTGACTGTTGATGCTACTTCCACTACTTGTTATTTCAGAATGCATAACTGACCTGTTGTGTGCTCCTTTATAAAACCTGATGAGCAGTTATATATCTAATATTTTACTTCCAGTTAAGAGAGTTCTATCAAAAGTTTTTAGCATAAATTCAGAATAAAATTTTATTTACAACACAACTATTACAGTTTTTCAAAATACTCTCCATGAGCACTTACACATTTTTCCATTCTGTGGAACCACTTTGAAAATATCTCAGTGCAAGCTTCTTTAGGGAAGTCACTTAGAGCACTATTGTTTGTTGTGATAGGCTCTTCACTGGGTGAATAACACTGCCTGTTGATTTTTTCCTTTGTCTTTGGGAACAGTAATAGGCCACACAGGGCCAGGTCAGGTGAATAGGGCGGATGCAGTAACAATGAAACTTTTTTGCTTTTCAAAGAAGTCCATTACTCTGGCAATGATGTATGTCTTTGCATCTTTGGTCTCCCCTTTCTTGAATTTTTTTTGAGCTCAAAATGGCACCAATCCATTTTTGCATGTTTCTGGGTTCTGGCAGTGAATGTGGTACCTAACAAGCACAACTCTCATTTCATCTACATCTACATCTATACTTTGCAAAGCACCATGAGGTGAATGGCAGAGGGTAAATCCGATTGTACCAGTCATTAGAGCTTCTTCCTGTTCCATTCACATATGGAGCACAGAAAAATCATTGTTTGAATGCCTCACTGTTTGCAGTAATTATTCTGCATCTACATCTGTACTCTGCAAACAACTGTGAGGTGAATAGCAGAGGGTTAGGTCTAAATGATAATGAACTATGGCCAGCACTGTAGTTGATCCCTTCAATGACAAAAATCTGAGATGAGGATCGTCTCTGATCAGTTCCTCACATCATTTATATTTTCTTGGGTCTTTGTGATTGCTGGGTCATCAAGATGAGGTTCATCTTCAAGGGGCTCCTGAATCCCAGAAAATTCATGAAATCATTTTCCAAAAGTGATCATAGTAAGGACAAATTCTTGAAACCATGTACCAAAGGAGGATTGCATTCTCCTGCATTTAATTGCCTTTTTAAAACATAATATCATTGCACCAAAGACACAGTATGACAAAAACATCTAGCACTATGATTACTACATAGCTAGGCCATAACTGCACTCAGTCCCTGTCCACTGATCATTAGCCAGCAATGTTAGACTGTAAAAGTTAACTCCTGTTGTTATCAAAATGGCACCAATCTATTCTTGTGCATTTCTGGGTTCTGTCAGTGAATGTGGTATCCAACAGGCACAACTCTCATTTCATCTACATCCACATCTACATCTATACTCTGAAAACCACCATGAGGTGAATGGATTTCAGTGATTTGCTGTTGTATTGTACTATAATACCTGTTGTGCATTAACAAGCACACAGCAGTAAATAAATAAAACAATAAATGAATGCTATTATGCATATGATAATGCTCACAAACTGCCTGCATTCATACATTGCTGAGGTGGGAGTGATACCTAGAGATAGGAAACAGTTATGCTACCATGGTTTGATTAAGTGAATAGAATCAGACTAATAAAGGAAGCTGGGAGTTCACACCAGAAAAGGACACATGATCTAGAATTTCACCAAGGAAAACTCTAGTTGAAATTTGTGTTGCTTCCCTTTGAATCTTTGTGGGTCAGTGAATTACAGAGGAACAAATAAAATAATGTACATGACACTAAATATCAGTGCTCTCATATTAGATCTTTCATTACTGAACTCATGTCCCAGATCTTTAGGGAAAGGAAGGAATATTACTATATTACACACGCATTGTCATACCCAAAAATGAACGCAATTACAGACAGCTGAAAGTTTCTTCTGTTACACTCATCCAGGTCTGAGGCTTGGTTGGGAACTTTTGGATAACATGCCTTTTTCTGTTGGAAAAATTGCAGTTCCATTGAGTCTTTGTCCAGCTTGGGGAATCAGGATTTCAGGTCAGATTTACTCCCTCAGGAAGGCTGACTGAAAAAATTATATACGAAACAATGGTACAAAGCACATGTGTAAATGAGTTACACATTTGGGAAATAAAGCAAGAGAGAAAGAGATCAACTGTTCCTCATGGAAATGGATTACTAGATATTAAGAGCTGAAGTCTCAAGATTAGAGCACACCAGAAATGAAGAGCTCATAAAAATTAAAGGTTTGGTAGTGTACATAACAGAAGTTGTTGATAGCAAGAGGTTACTACTGTATGGCCATTTAGCAGGAACAGATAACAATAGATGACAAAAGAGGTTATGGAGTTGGATTGGGGAGATGAAAAGGAAATGAGGTTGACCATCTAGAAGACTCCTGGAATCTTCAAGAGAAGAGAGTCCAGTGAGCAATGGAGGCTGGGAAGTGAGAAATGGCTTTAGCTGTAAAACTGTATACTGTACATAGTTGGCCATCTAAGGACAATGTAAACTTACAGCCATTACAAGAGTTGTTCTCAGTTTTCTTCGCTTAGGCCAGATGTTTTACATCACAAGACTCTGGGTTGGGGTTAGGTTGTTTGGGGGAAGAGACCAAACAGTGAGGTCATCGGTCTCATTGGATAAGGAAAGGACAGGGAAGGAAGTTGGCCATGCCCTTTCAAACGAACCATCCCAGCATTTGCCTGGAGTGATTTAGGGAAATCATGGAAAACTTAAATCAGGATGGCCAGATGTGGGATTGAACTGTCATCCTCCTGAATGTGAGTCCAGTGTGTTAACCACTGTGCCACCTCACTCAGTACCATCACATGACTCTGTCCAGCATTGCATTCATCTGACTATTTGGCACCAGTTGTTCGTTTCTCACCTTGGAAAGTGCTAAACATCACCAAAGCTTTTATGAACATATCTCGATTGTGTGCATCTTCCATTTTGTACATCCATTTCCTCTAGAACATATACCATAGTGGGCTTGTTTTGATTTTTACTCAAAGGTGTTGAAGATGGATTTTGTCCCTTAGGAAAACATTCATTCTTCTTATGAGATATAAGACTGAACTCTTTGTTTGCACATTGTGACCATAATTTTTCCTATTTTAGAACATATTTCTTATTTCATTTTTTTAATCATAGACACTACCTACATATGTTGGGTCCAGGATATTGTGTAAGATCTCTATATCCATTTACACCTACAATAGACCATACAGATCTAAATTCTGATGAGCTTTATTACTAGTCAGCTGTCTCTCATCCTTCCAATATGGATGTTTTCTCATTCCTGGAGACATTGTGCTCCAGTTCTCAGATACACTTATACTGTGAATGGAGAGAATATGATATTCTGATGAGAATTCTGCACTGATCTCTATCATGAATGTAATTGTGGTCAATTTCTACCTCCTCAAGACCTTTTTTACTAATCTCACCCAATTGGAATTGATCACATTTCTTCTAGACACAGTGCTGAGGACTCCAATTATCCATCCAGACCACAAGACCATTAAAAATAATCCTCCTCTTTCTCACTTTTGTTGTAATGCACTTTATATTTCAGCAGAGTTTCTCATTGTGTCTGATTCTCTGTACATCAATTCCTTTTTATAGGATCCATTATTTTCCTTAGATCTTTCTGCCCACTTTCCTGAACTGCCCCTTTCTGATCACTTTTGAGTATTCTGAGGCACACAGCTTCACCATGGTAATGCATAGGCAGAGCTGCAATTCGAGTTAAAGGGTAGGTAAATAGGCTTTCTTAAGTTCAGTGCAGCTCCTGTTCATGGTCAGATCTTCATCATTTTTGGAATCATTCATTCTCTGGAGTATTTGAAGGCATTTTAACCTAAGTTTGCTACCAGAAATTCCATTGCTCTTGTTGATAAAATTACAGATGTACAAGTCTCAACAAGTTTTAAACTAGTATGTTTTGACTTCACCAGCTTATTGGTAAATGTTGCTGCCAATAAGTGTATAATCATATTAACAGATATTTTGCATAAATCTGAAGTTAATCCTGTAGTATTATATATATAGTTGTTCCCATTCAAATATGTGTAAAACAGAATAATTTTGTTGTATTATGCATATCAGATTCAATCTGTTGGTCTAATTATTGGTACCCCTCTTAGTCCTGCACTGTACATCTGAAATTTTCATAAGCAATTTCAGACAATTTTTCTTACAAAAAAGAACCACTGAGTTGCAAAATTGAATACTGGATCAGATATGTGGACAATGTACTTTCTTTATGGACTGGTACCACTACATAATTAATACACTGCCATAACATTTGAACTCTTAACATAAGAAAATTCAGTTGGTAATAGAGCTGGGAGAGACTCTATAAATTTTTTGGACCTTAATATAGACGACATTTATTTAGCATTTACAAAGAACCATACTACAGATGCAATAATTCCTGCAAACTCCCAACACCCATACGGTCACAAACATGCAGCTTTCCATTTCAAGCTGCACTGCTTCATTTCTGTTCCATTACCTGCATCTCTCTTTGAAACAGAACTATGGACCATCAAACGTATCACTTTGAGTAAAGGCTATAGCTCTGACCTGATCAATAATATACTACAAAATATGAAAATCCTTAAAGTTACATGACTTATGACAAAAAATAGTGCACCATCCCACGTGTTGCCAAAATTTCAGATAACCTCAGCAGTGTCATCAAGTATATGTTGGTCAGCCTGGCTCATCTCTGGCAATTAGGTATCCGAACATGAAGCCAGAGGTTAAGAAAACCATCCACATGATGCCAAGTGTGAATTTTATATTTTGTTAAGGAAAGCAGAAAGATTACTACATTGCATACACTGAAAATCAATAAACATATGTCACAGAGTGACCAGGTCAGTTTCCTTTTTCCTCCTGTTAAATTAAGTTTGAATTATACAAATACTGGACTAAAAATTTTAAATTTAACTTTAATTTTCATGAGCTATTAAATGAATCTCCACATGGAAAATTTCATTTTTCATCTTTAGTTAAATGTAAACATTTCTGTTTGATACAAAAAGGCAATAATTTTCCCTGTAAATTCTCTAAATGCCGTCTTTTTCATATTTTACATATATTTAATGTGTGTGTAATTCGCATGTCACTTGATCTGTGTTTGCAACATTCTCTTGTCACCTTATCATTGCCTAAGAAGCTGAAAGCCGGTTTGTGACCAAATAATAGAATTTTACAGGATGTTAGGAAAGTGTTTTCCATTTAATATTACTGTTATGTTCTGCCAAGCACCAATGGAAAAATCGAGTATAACAATTTAGTCTTAAGGTATTCCCCAATGGGATCAAATTGGGTGGAGGTATACTTCTGATATAAAAGTTCATTATAACTGTTAATAAAGAAATAATTTTTAATAAAACAAACCACAAATGCAAATTAACCTGAAAACAACAGTATTTCATGCTATCATGTGAAGTTGCATATGGTAATGAGCTGTCATGCACAGGGCCATACCTAGGTGCGGCAGAAGTGTGGTCTCCATCAATGATGTAGACACAGAAGGGGATGGAGGTGGGGGTGAGGGGAAGCATAAAAAACCTAAGAAAAAAGAAGGCTTAAGAATGTTAGGCAGGGGGAGGTAAGTTGCCATACTCCTCGTCCCATGACCGTAAATGCATCCTGTTGTCACAATGTCATCTCTACAGTGTCATCTCATCCAAAAAGCATCTTAAAGGAATTTCTTGTGCCAAGCAGTAGTCTATTACTAACATGATTTATGTGTCAATAGTGCACTTTGTTCACACAACTGCCACCTACACAGCTCGCTATATCCAATAATGAAGTTCTAGCAGCTAATTCAGTATCATACTGTAACATCTCAAAGGTCAAACAGAAGGTGCCGGACCAAATACACAATGTGGCCAAAACTTTCCAATTTTTGCAGCTTGCGAGCTAAGGTCAACAGAGGAGGAAGCAAGCAAAAAATGTGGAAGGTATGTGTAATTTACTTGTCACTGTGGCCAGTACTTGTGCTGCTCTCAAGTTTTGGTTGATATGATCTGCTGTGTAAATAAAAATGAATTCAAGAATGTACTGTCTGTGGCTGATTAAGAATACTATGGGATATGCTGGGCTCTCTGCCTATAATCCAAGTTCTACACCATTATAAATAAATGTATGTCTCATCACTGTTCAGCAGCTACAGTAGTTTAGCATCTGATGTTGTGAGTCCACAGGAAGTCGGTCTTACTTATGTATTATAACAATCAAAATAATCAGTTTTTGATAATATAATGTAATTGGATGGATAAAAAATCTACTCACCAAGTAGTGGCAGGAGCACATACATATAAAAAAGGTTTTACTTACGCAACCTTTCGGAGCCAGTGACCCCTACTTCTGGCAGAAGTGTTGAAGGGGAAAGAAAGAGGGGGGAAGAGAAAGGAACTGGAGAGGTTCAGGAAAAGGGATACAGATTGGAAAAGTCATCCAGAGCAATGAGTCAAGGAAGCATACTGGACCAGAAGAGAAGGAACGACTGACTGTTGGGGACTGTACCAGACAATTTTTGATTACCAGAGAGGTTAAAGGTGGAAGACAAGGTAATACACAAGACTGAGATTACTGCTAAAACATTACACTGAGTTAATAAGAACGAAAAACTAAGTGCATAGGACGTAACAGAGGTGGGAGGAGGACTGCAGAAAATAGCCAGGTCATAAAATGAAAGATTTAGAAAACTAAAACAAAGTAAAGAAAGGAATAGTTACTGTGAAACATGCTGAGACAAAGAAATTAACGAAAATTAAGGCAATATGGGTGGTGACAACCAAGGAATTGTTGTACCACCAGTTCCCACCTGCAAAGCTCTGAGAAACCAGTGTATGGAGGAAGAATCCAGATGGTGTGTGTGGTGAAACAAGCATACAGGTCATGACTGTCATGTTGAAGAGCAAGCTCTGAACCAGGATTTTGTGCATTGTCGGCATAGACACTCTGCCTATGTCCATTCATCCTAACTGGTAACTTTGCGGTAGATTTAAAAGACCGAACGGTGTTTACATAATAGCTGGTAGATATGTCATTTCACAGGTGGCTCTTCCTTTGATAGTATGTGTTTTGCCAGTTACAGGACTGGTAGAAGTGGTAGGAGTATGCAAAGTGCAAGTCTTTCAGTGGATATGGTCATGGGCATAAGAGCCACAGAGTAGGGAGATGGGTGCAGAAAGAGCATAGGGTCAGCCAAGGATATTGCAGAAATTGGGAGGGCAATGAAAAGCTAATCTAGGTGTGGTGACCAAAATCTCAGACAGAACGGACCACTTTTCAGGGCATGATTTTAGGAGGATATGGTCTTGTCAAAATAACTGATTAATACAGGGTGACAATTATTGAACTATATGAAATAAAATCATCCTAACTTCTGAATGGTTCATGTTAGAACACTAAAACTGCATGGTCAGCCACAGGGCATGATGGGAGTTGCATGGTTTGGTTTAGCGATGAAGCCCTCATATATTTTGATGGCTTCTTCAATAAGCAAAATTGGTGCATTTGGGTGACTGGGAATCTGCATTTCACAATCAACAAGTCTTTTCACCCTAACAGGTGACTGTGTTGTGTGCAATGTCCAGTCATGGAATAATTAGTGCACTATTCCTTGATGGCATGGTGACTACCGAATGACACATGAAGGTTTTGGAAGATGATTTCATCCCCATTATTCAATGTGGCTCTAATTTCAATAAGATGTGGTTCATGCAAGATGGAGCTCGACCCCATCAAAGCAGGAGAGTGTTTGATATCCTGGACAAGCACTTTGGGGACCACATTCTGGCTCTGGGGTACCCAGAGGCCACTGCCATGTGCCTTGATTGACCACCATATACTCTGGATCTGAAAACATGCGACTCCTTTTTGTGGGGCTATATTAAAGACAAGGTGTGCAGCAACAACCTCAAAACCATTTCTGAGCTAAAAACAGCCACTCAGGAGGTTATCAACAGCATCAAAGTTCTGATACTTCAGCATGTCATACAGAAATTTGCTCTTCATCTGCGCCATATCATTGCCAATGGTGGCAGGCATATCAAACAGGTCTCAACCTAAATCCAAATATGTGTAGTGACGTTTCCATGTTGAGTAAAGATTGTGCATACTGTAGTTTGTAACCAATTTACTTTTTCATATAGTTCAATAATTGTCACTCAGTACATTCAAGACCTGGATAGCACTGAGTGACAAGTAAGTGTTATGAATTTGTTTTTTTGGAGGGATCAGAAGTACCAGAATTGATGTAATGGCTTTTGAAATAGGCTGGCAGTGTAACTACACCCAGTGAAGGCTAATGTGTACTAATGTAAAGGTGTTGATTCAAACAAGTATGTTTTCCATGAATGCCAAGGCTGTACAGGAGGGAATGTGTGACATGGAAAGGATGGCAACAACCAGAATGTAAGTACTATTGTTTATTAGTAGATTTAATGTGGTCAGAAAGAAGTATGTAGCTGGTGTCAGTGAAGATGAGATCAAGATCAAGGAAAGTGGAATGGGATTTGGAATAGGACCATGTGAAATAAAGAATATATTTAGAGATTCCAGGAATTTTAAGAGGTCAGCCTCACCATGAGTCCCTATGGCAGAGATGTCATCAATCTAGCTAAACCAAACCCAAGGTCTGAACACCAGTACATCCCAGGAAAGCCCCCTCCAAGTGACCCATGAATGGTTGGCATAGGAGGGAGCCATCCTGGTCCCCATTGCCATACCCCTGAACTTTTTGTATGTCTCCCCCTCAAAGATGAAGTAGTTGTTGGTGAGCATTAAGTTGATTAAGGTGAGCAGGAAGGACATCATAAGTTTGGAAACAAGTGGACACTGACAGAGAACATGTTCAGCAGCAGACAGACTATGTATGTGGGGGATGTTGGTATAGAAAGAGGTGGCTTCAATGGTGACAAGTGTAGCATGTAGTGGGAGTGAGATGGACATGTATTTCTTATGACCTAGGAAATGGTTGTTGTCCTTAATATAGGAGGGAAGTCTTTGTACTATGTGCTGCAAGTGCTGAAAAACTAAGACAATTATATGTTTGGTGGGTGCTTTGAAGCCAGCAACTATAGGAAAGCCAGGATGATTGGATTTGTGGATTTTAGGAAGAAGGTAAAAGGTGGCGGTGCACGGTTTTGGGGGTTTTGGCGGGTAAGAAGTTATGTGGATTGAGGTGTTAGACCTTGTGAGGGGCCTGAGGTTTTAAGGAGAGAATGTAGGTCAGTTTGGATCACTGGAATGGGATCTTGATGGCAGATGCTATAAGTAAAGGTGTCAGACAGCTGTTGTAGACCTTCACTAACATGCTCCTTCTTGCACCACAGTGGTAGATTTTTTGTCTGCTAGGAGGATGATTATGGAGTCATCAGATTTTAGGGAACACAGAGCATGAAGTTCTGCAGATGAAAGATTAGAGTTTTGTTCTAGGGGCCTGCAGAAGGGTTTTGATGTAATGAAGGATGTGAAGAATCCTTGGATATATTGTAAAGGATGATTTTGAGATAGTGTTGGTTGACTTAGTTGGGGTAGTGGCCTGACCTGGTCAGTGCACGGCTCAATGTCAGGTTTGCTGTTGTAAATGTTTTGGGGTTTGGTGGCAAAGCAATATTTCCAGTTGACATCACATGTAAAAGAAAGTAGGTATTTCCACAAAGCAGTGTGATTACAGCTAAAAGTGAGGCCCTTAGATAACACAGATAATTTAGGAGGGGAGAGTGCTGTATATAAGCGGTTGGAAACAATGTGCTGTTGTGACTACTTCTAGTGATTGGTCTGGGAGACAGTGGTCAGGACTGTGGGATATTAATAATGTTGGCCAAGCCCAGTAATCTCTGTCTTTCATATTACCTTTTCTTCTACTTTTAAGCTTTCCATGTTTCAAATCTCATCCAGTGCTGTCCCCATCAATTGGTCTTTCCTTCTCATCCATTCCAGTAAGTCTCCCATGACCAATTGTTCTAGGTGATTTTTCCAAACTCTGCACCCTTTCCTAAACCTCTCCAGTTCCTTTTCCTTCACTCCTCTTCTTTTCCTACAACGTCTCTGACAGGAATCACTGTCTCCAAAAAGTTGAATAATTAAAACCTTTATTATATGTGTGTTCTCTGCCACCACTCAATGACTACTTTTCTATCCATCCAGTTAAATTATGTTGTCAAAAATTAATGATTTCATTGTTGTATTAGCCCATGTGGTAATCATTACTATTTGTGCAAACCTCTTGCCAATATTTGCTGTCGTCTGTCTTGAAACTGTCAGCTGTTTTCTACTTCATATGATGTGCCTCCCAGACTAATCATCATTTCACTGCCCCCCCCCCCCTATCTTTTCTAGTACTGACTTCTGTACACATAGGTGGGTCAATTGTTATTTACAAGTTTGCATATTATTATTAGTTTATGGCTCACTACACTGCAGGCCCTTCTTCCAATCATTTTTCACCAATTTATTTGCAAAATTGACATCTATTTTCCTGTCCACCCCCCACTTACCTTGTTTATACGTAATTGATTCATGTTTTTGTGTATTTGTTTTTTGCCAAACCTTTACTGGTGTACCTTACATTACTTTATTTGCCAAGCAAAGTAGTTCACATTTTTGCCTATGACATTCTCTTCCTGTTTGCCCAGTTTTAAAACTTTTATTTCTGTTCACTACTTCCTCTATCGATTTTTTTCCAATCATTTTTTGTATCATATAGATAACTTTTCTGGCAAGAATTTCTCACACGCAGATTGTCTGTGATCATGATTTCTGTACAAGCTTCTCTGATTTTTCAGAATTTATTCCTTTCTTTTCTTCCATTTTTGTACATTCTGTTTCACTTTTTTGTCACTCCATCCATTTAGGATGCTCCAGACTGTCCTTTCTTGCCATAATGAATCCCATCACAGATGTGAGGGGCAGCCGCATGGTCAGAGGCACCTTGTCATGATTCACATGGCTCCCCCCCTCCCCCCCCCCCCCCCCCTCTGCCCCCATCGAAGGATTGACTCCTCCGTCCGTCTGGCATGGGTGTGTGTGTTGTCCTTAGCGTAAGTTGGTTTAAGTTAGATTAAGTAGTGTGTAAGCCTAAGGATCAAAGACCTCAGCAGTTTTGTTCCATTGGAACTTATTATCGACACAAATTAACAAAAACAATAAAAAATCCCATCACATACTCCATCCATTCTTTTCAAAAACATGCTTTTGCGCTATCAAAATTAAGATCCCACATACTGCTTCTTGAAACCTGCTTGTCCCTTTGAGTTACTTCCTAAAGTCTATCACTGAAAGTCTCTTTTTGTGAATACAATTCTACTCTACACCAGGGTCTTTTACAGTTTCGAATATAGCAATCTCTCACACTTACCTGGCTAATCTGTGACCTATATGCCTCATCTGGCAACTTACACTCCACCAGACTTACCTTCTTCTACAAAACCCTGCAGTTATCTGCTCCTCATATTTTCCTGGATGGTGTCATCCAATAAGCAAACTTCAAACTGCAGCAACATTCCAGACTCAACTATAAAAACCTATCCCACCTTCACCTAAACGACCTCAATAGTAGTGTTTCCAATCCTGTCCCTCAGCAGCTCCCTAGACAGCCACACCATCAACTACTACTCCTCTCCAACAAACTGGGCTTGGCCAACATTATTAATATGCCAAAATTCTGACCACTGTCTCCCAGACCAATCACTAGAAGTAGTCACAACAGCACATTGTTTCCAACCGCTTGTCTACAGCACTCTCCCCTCCTAAATTATCTGTGTTATCTAAGGGCCTCACTTTTCGCTGTAATCACACAGCTTTGTGGGAAGACCTACTTTCCTTTACATGTGACGTCAACTGGAAATATTGCTTTGCCACCCAACCCCAAAACATTTACAACAGCAAACCTGACATTGAGCCCTGCACTGACCAGGTCAGGCCACTACCCCAACTAAGTCAACCAACACTATCTCAAAATCATCCTTTACAATACATCCAAGGATTCTTCACATCCTGCATTGCATCAAAACTCTTCTGAAGGTCCCTAGAACAAAACCCTAATCTTTCATCTGCAGAACTTCATGCTTTGGTTCCCTAACATGACTCCATAATCATCCTCCTAGCAGACAATGAATCTACTGCTGTGGTACTTGACCAGCAGGAGCATGTTAGTGAAGGTCTACAACAGCTGTCTGTCACGTCTACATACTGTGTTTACCATCAAGATCCCATTCCTGTGATTCAAATTGACCTACAGTCCCTTCTTAAAATCTCAGGTCCCTCACAAGGACTAATACCTCAACACCTCAATCAATAGAACTTCTCTCCCCCCCCCCCCCCTTCCCCGTCACAATTGATACCAAGCATACACATCTACACTCCTATCACCTTCTTCCTAAGATCCACAAATCCAATCATCCTGGAGTTCCTATAGTTTCTGGCTTCAAGGAAAATTTATAATTTGAAAATGAAAAATATAAAGAAGATTCAGGTTTTGAAAAACAATAACAAATTACAAGTATAGTAGATTGGTATGGTTCTTGAGAGATGATAGCTGAAAAATTTATAAAAAATTTGCTTATTTCCAATATTGATTGTTGTTCGCACGAACCTCAAAATTTTTGGAAATTTGAGAAGTAGTAGGATGTATAATATTTATGGCTTTACAGCCATTATATTCAGCTACTGGAAGCACTTCTTACAGAAGTTGAGGAGGCAGCAGTAGGAAGGTGACGCAATGTGGTGTGAGGTACTGAAGACAGATGGTTGGTTTGGTTCTAGTATCATAAGAACCACCTAAATTGTGGTCCTTCTTCATGATTGGCTGCTGTGTTTGGAAGTTGTGTGCCCAAATAATAATTATTTGTTATTAACATTAGAAAAACAAAACATTGTGTTTACTTACATCTCATATAAAAGCATCTCTCAATAGCATGCTATTACTCTGCTATTTCATTAGTATAAATAACTAGCAGAATAATAAACAAATACTAAACAGAAAGGCAGATGAGGCACTTTGGTAATCTTCAGATTGCTCACAACTTGTGTTGTGGGAAAAGTGGTTCAGCTGTAAGATAAGAGCGGGTTCAGCTGTCTCAGAGAACAGACATGTTGTCTGCCATGGTCGGCTTCAGTTAATATTTTATTAGCAATGTATGGTTTTGTAAATGTGAGAGATGGACTGACAGTCCTGGATGACACACATGTTGTTTGCTGTGGCAGGCATAACGTTAAGACTTTATTAGCAATGTATGGTTATTTGGACATGTAGTTGGATAACAGTGTGGTAGTAATTATAGAAATATGCAGTTCATTATTTTATTGAAGAATGGAAATTATTTGAGACTCTAAAGTGGAATGTAATTGTGCAGTTTCTCATGTTTTCTAAGAATGTATCACTCCGTCAAGATAATGGATTCACGACATATGGGCTGTTTCCTGCAGAGGGGACAACAAATGTAGAAGACTGCAGGTTTGTGAACATTAATTAGAACTTATGCATTCCACTCAGGGTGGGGGAAGCAAATAGGCACCTTGTGTGTACTGCAGTCTTGGTACTAATGAGGTCAGTGACACATCACCTGTGGTAACCTAGAGGAGGTTTGAAGGAGAGAGGAGGGGATTATCACATGTGTGTATACATCTCTCTCTCTCTCTCTCTCTCTCTCTCTCTCTCTCTCTCTTCCTCTCTCTCTTTTTCAATTTGCGTGCCTCCTACAGCAACATTTTCATGGGTTAGTTGGTGGGAGCTTTCCTGAGATACATAAGTGTTCAGCCCCTGCTATGGTTTAGATACATTGGATTAATGGTGAGGCTGACATCTTAAAATTTCTGGAATCTCTAAATACCTTCACCACATTATATTTGACTTTGTCCCATTCTGTGTTCCATGCCACTTTCCTTGATGTTGATCTCATGATTAGCAAAGGCCAGCTACACACTTCTGTCAACATTAAACTACTAAAAAACAACAGCACTTACTTTCTTCACTAGAAGAGGCAAGGCTATTAATAGAAGAGGCCATACCTGCGCAGTTTGAAACAACTGTAATTCCACCAACCTCTCCCTCTGAAATCAGTAAAATAATAAACTCACTGAAAAGTAAAAGCTCTTACGGAATTGATGGCATTTCCAGCAAAGTACTTAAAGCTTGTTCCCCACAAATAAGTAGGATTCTCAGCCACATATGTAATAGCTCTTTGGAGCAGAGTGTTTTCCCTGATAGACTGAAATATGCCATTGTAAAACCATTGCATAAAAAGGGGGATACATCGGATGTCAACAACTACTGCCCAATCTCTCTTCTGACAGCTCTATCAAAAATTTTTGAGAAAGTAATGTATTCAAGAGTAGCCTCCCATATTTGTAAAAATAAAGTACTAACAAAATGTCAGTTTGGTTTTCAGAAAGGCTTTTCAACAGAAAATGCTATATATGCTTTCACTGATCAAATATTAAATGCTCTGAATAACCGGACATCACCCATTGGTATTTTTTGTGATCTCTCAAAGGCCTTTGATTGTGTAAATCATGGAATTCTTTTAGATAAGCTAAATCATTATGGTTTGAGTGGGGCAGTGCACAAATGGTTTAATTCATACTTAACTGGAAGAATGCAGAAAGTTGAAATAAGTGGTTCGTGTAATGTTAAAACAACAGCTGATTCCTCAAACTGGGGTGCTATCAAGCACGGGGTCCCACAGGGTTCGGTCTTAGGTCCTTTACTGTTCTTGATATACATTAATGACTTACCATTCCACATTGATGAAGATGCAAAGTTAGTTCTTTTTGCTGATGATACAAGTATAGTAATAACATCTAAAAACCAAGAACTAAGTGATGTAATTGTAAATGATGTTTTTCACAAAATTATTAAGTGGTTCTCAGCAAACGGACTCTCTTTAAATTTTGATAAAACACAGTATATACAGTTCCGTACAGTAAATGGCACAACTCCAGTAATAAATATAGAATTTGAACAGAAGTCTGTAGCTAAGGTAGAATTTTCAAAATTTTTAGGTGTGTCCATTGATGAGAGGTTAAACTGGAAGCAACACATTGATGGTCTGCTGAAACGTCTGAGTTCAGATACGTATGCTATTAGGGTTATTGCAAATTTTGGTGATAAGAATCTCAGTAAATTAGCTTACTATGCCTACTTTCATTCACTGCTTTCGTATGGCATCATATTCTGGGGTAATTCATCGTTGAGTAGAAAAGTATTCATTGCACAAAAACGTGTAATCAGAATAATTGCTGGAGCCCACCCATGGTCATCCTGCAGACATCTATTTACGGATCTAGGGATCCTCACAGTAACCTCACAGTATATATATTCCCTTATGAAATTTGTTGATAATAATCCAACCCAATTCAAAAGTAATAGCAGTGTGCATACCTATAACACCAGGAGAAAGGATGATCTTCACTATGCAGGGTTAAATCTGACTTTGGCACAGAAAGGGGTAAATTATGCTGCCACAAAAGTCTTTGGGCACCTACCAAACAGCATCAAAAGCCTGACAGATAGCCAACTAACATTTAAAAATAAATTAAAAGAATTTCTAGATGACAACTCCTTCTACTCATTGGCTGAATTTTTAGATATAAACTAAGTAAAAAAAAAAAAAAAAAAAAAAAAAAAAAAAAAAAAAAAAAAAACTTAATCATTAGTGTCATGCAATATTTTGTGTAATGTAATTTCTTGTACAGACATCTTTTATTAACCTGACACGTTCCACATCATTACGAAGTGTCGTATTCATGATCTATGGAACAAGTATTAATCTAATCTAATCCGACAGTTGCCACCTTTCCATGTCAAACATTCCCTCCCACACAGCCTTGGCATTTATGGCAAACATACACACATCAAAAAAAGTTCTGCATCACCCTGGTTCCCAGAACTCCTCAATATAGATGTTGACTGTGGATATTGTATCACAGACACTGTACAGAGATGTCACTGAGCCCACCCAAATATGTAAACAACCACTCACGAACAGCCTCCTCTATGTTACCCCAGGTGGTGTGTCACTGACCTCATTAGTACCAAGACTGCAGTACACGCAAGGTGCCTATTATTTGAATGGGGTCCGACAGCCGATCAGTTCCAGTCATACCACCAGGAAGGAGGTTGTCTGTAGTTCAACCATGCCTAGATGGTCAATAACATGGTTTGATCGTGCCCGCATTGTTGCTTTGTGCCAGGAAGGGCTCTCAACAAGAGAAGCGTCCAGGCATCTCTGGGTGAACCAGAGTGATGTTATTTGGACATGGAGGAGAGACAGAGAGACAGGAACTGTCGATGACATGCCTCACTCAGGCTGTCCAAGGGCTACGACTACAGTGGGTGATCACTACCTATGGATTATGGCTCAGAGGAACCCTGACAGCAACGCCACAATGTTGAATAATGCTTTTTGTGCAGCCACGGGATGTTGTGTTAGGACTCAAACTGTGCATAATAGGCTGCATGATGTGCAACTTCACTTCCGCCGTCCCTGGCAAGGTCCATCTTTGGGACGATGACACCATGCAGTGTGGTACAGATGGGCCCAACAACATGCTGAACGAACCGCTCAGGATTGGCACCACATTCTCTTCACCGATGAGTGTCACATATGCCATTAACCAGGCAATTGTTGGAGATGTGTTTGGAGGCAATCCTGTCAGGCTGAACACCTTAGACAAATTGTCCAGCGAATGCAGCAAGGTGGAGGTTCCCTGATGTTTGGGGTGGCATTATGTGGGGGCTAACATATGCTGCTGGTGATCATGGAAGGTGCCATAATGGCTTTACGATGCGTGAATGCCGATAGTGCAATTGTATCAGCACCAAATTGGCGAGGCATTTGTCTTCGTGGTCAACAATTTGCACCTCCACCATGCACATCTTGTGAATGATTTTCTTCAGGATAATGAAATCGCTTAATCAGAGTGGCCAGCATGTTCTCCACACATGAACCATATCGAACATGGTTGGGACAGACTGAAAAGGGTTGTTTATGGATGACATGATGCTCCAACCACTCTGAGGGATCTACACTGAATCACAGTTGAGGAGTGGGACAATCTGGACCAACAATGACTTGATGAACTTGTGAATAGTATGCCATGATGAATACAATGGAAGAGGATGTGCTTTTGGGTATTAGAGGTACCAGTGTGTACAGCAATCTGGACCACCACCTTTGAAGGTCTCATTGTATGGTGGTACAACATGCAGTAGTGGTTTTCATGAGCAATAAACAGGGTGGAAAGGATGTTTATGTTGATTTCTACTCCAATTTTTTTACAGGTTCCAGAACTCTCAGAACTGAGGTGATGCAAAAATTTTTTGATGTGTGTGTTTGTTCATATGCTAATTCCTTATAGCCATACACCACCATTCTCAACTCAGCTTTCACTGGACATAATTACCCCACCAGCTTAGTCCAAAAACAGTTTTCCTGGGCCATAACATTTAATCCTGATATTGCTGACCCCTCCAAGAAACAACTTTTGAACACACCGCTTGTCACTAAATTTTATCCTGTTCTTCAATTATTAACTGGCTACTTTAACAAGGCCACAACTTCCTAAAATCATGCCCTGAAATGACATCCATTCTGTCTGAGATTTTTCCCACCACATCTATAATAGCTTTTCATCGCCCTCCCAATCTCTGCAACATCCTTTTCAGACCCTATGCTTCTTCTGCACCCATCTCCCTACCCTATGGCCCCTGCCTCTATAACCATCTCTGCTACAAGACTCCTCCCTATGCACCCTCCTACCACCACCTATACCAGTTCTGTAACTGGCAAAACTTATACTATCAGAGGGAGAGCTAATTGTGAAATGACATATGTCATATACCAGCTAATACATAAACACTGTTCGGCCTTTTACATCAGCATGTCTGTCACCAAGTAATCAATTAGGATGAATGGGCACAGGCAGAGGGTGTATGTCAGTAACACACAAATCCTTTTGCATAGCATACTCTACAATATGACAGTCATGACCTCTCATGCCTGTTTCACCACACACATCATGTGGATTCTTCCTCCAGACACCAGTTTCTCAGAACTCCAGAGGTGATAACTAGTGCTACAATGATTGCTATACTAGACAAGTACAAAATTACCATATGATACACAGAAGACTGAAAAAAACAGCAAACAGTCCATATATTAATGGAGCAAAATATTTCAATGCACTGCCAAATGAACTGAAGGTAATAACTGGAGTGACATTCAAAAAACATCTAAAATCATGGATCATTGAGGAGTGCTTCTATAGCCTACTGCAGAAACTATAATCTAAAGTATTATTATGCAAATAATTTGGACTACATTCTTAAGTTACTATTATAAAGCAAAATTAGATTGTATACTGTTGTATTGTACTACCATTTGCTATGAATGTAATTACATGTTTCATGCAAATAAATTACAAATTACAAAAGTACTATGTACTTAGCTTTTCACTCTGTTAACTCACACATGATGTTTTATCAGTAATCTCTGTCTTGCATATTACCCTGTCTTCCAACTTTTAGCTCTCAGGTTTTCAACTCTATTTCAGTGCAGTCCCTAAACTCTACCCCTTTTCCTAAATGTCTCCAGTTCCTTTCCCTTCACTCCTCTTCCTTCACCTTCAACCTTTCTGCTTGAAGAAGGAGCCACAGGCTCTGAAAGTTTGCATAAGTAAATCCCTGTTTTATATTTGTGTTCTGTCACTGTCTGGTGACTACATTTTTTATCTATCCAATTATGTTACTTATTTATTAGACATTTTGTTATTATTCTAATGTGAAAAAACTCTGAAACATGGCAAAGCATTGTCAGTCACAATTTGTTTTGCTATTCACTATACGAAATGTTTAATCCAGGCAGTTCTTGTATCAAATCTCACTGCACATTCAGTTTTGCTATGTTTCATTTTTATTAAACTTATTTACAAGATTATAATATTTGCTAAATATATCAATAAAACCACTGCAAATAAGTAACTTTGACAAGGTTTGTGGGGACAGCAGGATGTTAAGGGACACACCTTTGGCAGACCTGTCAGGACACAGATTCACCTCAGTATGGATTTAACCAATAGGATAATGTTTTTTGTTTAGATAAGTCAGGACTTCATTTGTGGCATCTTGCTTTGCTTTTCCCATGGACACTCTTTCACAAAAGCCAGACTGAAAAGAAGTTTTTTTCTGTTTCTGTAAATGAGTCAATATTCTGCAATACCTACACCCCATTACCTACTAGCTGCCATTTATATTGCTGTGTCTGATTCATTGGAAGTAGCTATGGGAGCAGAATTCAGAATTTTCACCAAGAATTTGTCAACAACTGTCTCTGTATTCTTACAATGTTGGTGGGTCATTATTGAAGAGATCTAGCATTCTTTCAGAGAACTCTGCAATTTTATAACAAATAAAACCAGAACAATCAAATCATGTCTCTTTGGGTTTGAAGTCAATTTTTGCATGGTGAAATGTCACTAAGAGGAACAAAGCCACGGTTTTATTATCAACAGTTTATGGCAAAAACTAAAAAGACCAATAGACAGCAAAACCAATGTGAATTTAGACTATATTGCTACTAAAAGAAGACAGCAGACTAGGTCTACTCAAACTGCACCACTTCCAGAATAATAAAATGATGACCACACCCATTTTCTCACATATACCCAGATATTAATAGAATAAATTCAAACATACCTTTTCAATTGAGCAGCTACAGAAATAATGATAGAAGATGACATTTTATTGATATAAATTTTGTTTTCATTCTTAGAATTTTTCTAAGAAACAGGTAAAAGTGTTTTGCCTGAGAAAGGCAAAATATAGGTCTTTTCCCATACAATGCAACTGCTTGTGTTGGACTCAGGTGTAATAAATTATTTACCTGAAGTACATGAGTTAGGTTTATATTTGAAGCAAGTCTGAGAAATTGTTGCACCAGTCAGCCCTTCACATTGATATGTCAATGGCATCTGTATAAAGAGCTATGCACAAATACACTTTACAAAGTACTGGTAGTACATCACCTGACCACTTCAGTTATTCTCTGAGCTGTTGAACTGTTATGTGCATCCATGTGCCTTCCATCACAGAGAAGTGAGACAGTGTTTGTCTTTAGTCATTTTTGTTTGTTGCGTCTTGTGTGGAATTTTCATATTTGCAGATTTACATGAATATCATGTGATCTCTTAGAACATTCAAAATGCCTCATCCATAATTTAAAAACTCCCAAGGTGAATGCCAAAACAATAGTTTTGCATAGCATAAACCAAATTACTCTGCATTTTCCCTCTGAGGTGGCTCAAGAGATTTATTATTATTCCCACATATTTTTGACATAAAGACCAGCAGGATAAAGTTACAGAATTTAGGCTCACTCAAGGAACATACAGATTATTTTTGTTCATATAAATTTATAGACAAAATCTGCACATTTACATGTGATAAGGGCCAGACATTATAGATATTTAGAATTACATAGTGAATATAAACATTAAATAAAGAATTCAGTTAATATATTTTGTTGTCTTCATTGATTTCTACAAAACTTATTGATGGAAGAAAATTTGATAGAAATACTTAAATATTTTCATAGGTTATTAACTGCAGCAGAAAACCTGTATTTCATCTGTGACATAGTTGAAAGTCATTTTTACATTTTTATTACAAACAAAAGACATGTTAAGCAAATTTTAGCAAATATACAGAAGTTAAAAACCAAAAAGGATAATTTTATTACCTGTTATAGCTGTCACTATGGACAAAGATTCTTTTCCATCACATCTCTTGTTGTAGAAACTCACACCAACATTCCGTGGGCCACTGTGTCTCTTGTACCCATCAGAGCCCTTATCAGTCAGGAAGTCCATTGTAACCTAAATGGAAAACCAAACACAGACTCAGATACCTTTTTTTCTTCAGTTAATTTGTTATTGTTATGTTCCATGACTATCTCATTTTTTCACTGACATCCACCACAACATATATTCTTCATGGCATATTGTAACTTTCCCCTGCAATATTAAATGTCCTCCTATCTCTATAATAATGATGAAATACTCTCACATTTTATTACATAAACCCCAAAGATAAATACAGCTCTTCAGGAATGTCAAGGGAGACAATGAGTACATTAAGAAGGCAAGGTAAAAATGTTTTTGCTGTAGTTCTTAGATGGCAGTGATACAATGAAATTTTTTTATTATGCTTGTATCCATTGTCATGTTGGAACCACAACCAAGACCAAATCTGAAGGCAGGGCCGTCATTGAAGTACAACACTTAACACAGAAAGCACATTTATTACACACACCAATACACGTCTAGAACAGAACTGGATTCTGTTATGGAGAGTGCAACTATTTATTCAAACAATGAATATTCCAAAACGCTGGTACTTATAAAGGCACTGAATATTCAAGAACACACAAACATTACAAACATGAGACATTTCAAAAACATTTCAGAAATGACAATATTAAATAAAAAATAATTGTCAAAAGTTGAGTTTGAATTAGTGAACTGCAGCACACCAACCACCAACACTTACCATTATGCCATGCCGCATCTACCATAGATCATTGCATTGGTCCCTCTCCTAGAGGGACAGTGATTTGCTGTTTCAGAAGTTCTCATCAGGGACTACTATTGCATCCTTGATTTAAATCTTGTCAGTGGTCCTCTGTTTGGCTGCACTGGCAAATCCTTGCTCTCTGGTTGTGTTGTTACGTCATATTCATTGTGATGAATGTCACAGGTAACTACTCTCATTGCAAGTTCACAATCATGGGCCTTCAGTTACCTTGAACCTTCCACCACAAACTGCTCTTCTGGATGTTAGTAGAGCTTCATCCTGAAGATATGGATGATGTCGATGTGCTTTTTTTTCTTGATGAAGGCTCATAATCATTGACTACACATCTGACATACAACATATGACGAAGTATATGACATGGCCCAAAGTAGAGCTTAGGAATTTTTCAGACGCTCTCGCTTTCTGCACAGGTGGAGAAATCCATAATTAGACTCCGTGGCTGTATTTCATTGGCTGGTGCTTGGAATTATAATGCCATTTGTCTTGCTTTAGTCCTGATGTTGACGTGTTTCACACAGTCATCATTGGTACCATCTGTTTGAAATGGGAACAGTGTATTCATTGTCATTTTGTCTTCATGGAGAAAAAAGAACTGTGTAAAGCCTATAGTGTGTTGCATCACTGTCTTGTATTCAAATGTCACATGGACATTATTATATACCAATTTCTTGGTACAACATCAACAAGGGCATATCTGACAATGTCTTAGTAAAGCAATCTGTGGCATTATGCAGTTGTTATCCTGTGGCTAAGTCACAATATGAAACTACCTCTGATACTAGTCATGACTGTAAAACTTTTCCATAAGCAGAGATCATCACATGGGATGGTCCACATTTCAGAAGTGACTTCTAGAAGGAACTTTGCAATTTCTGGAGTTTGAGCAGTTTGCACAGGTTTGGTGACAGCTAGCAGCAAAGGTAGTATCCATTGATTCCTGTTTGTTGACTTTTGGAACCTCCCCAAGATATCGATTCTAGCTTGGTGGAATGGCACTGCTCCAGGCAAAATTGATACCAGACGCCCCAGATGTAATTGCACCCCATGCTACTGTCATTGGCATTCCTTACAGTGGGCCACATATTGTCTGATAGATCTGTAGAGACCTGGCCAGTGATACCTGCAGCTGATTCTGTCTAGAGTCTCCACAAATCCCAGATGATAAGATGTACCATCATGGCCATAGAGTATCTGGGATGATGAACAACCATTTCCACTCCATTGCATCATAGTTTCTCTTACACAGTGCTCTGTTTATTGATTGTAATTATCCTTCAATCAATTCCTTCCTTTTAAAAGGTTTCTATGGTTTTCAGCAGTGCTGGCTCTTCTCTCTGTTCAACAACAATGTCACTTAATGCAGAAATGACTGAGATTTGATTCATGCTGCTGCATTGTGCCAAAGGATTTCTTGAAAGGTGGTTGGCATCCTTGTGTTTGCACCCCCATTTTTATATCATTGTGATATATTCCTGAAACCTCATTGTCCATCTTACCAGTTGACCTGATGGGTTCCTCAGGCTAGTCAGCCAATGTAGAGACTGGTGGTCTGGCACAACAGTGAATGGTTGGCCAAATACATATGGCTGGAACTCATTGATGGTCCATCCAAATGCGAAGCACTCTATCTCATTTGTAGAGTAGTTTATCTTGGACTTGTGAAGTTCTCTGGAATCATAAGCTATCACCATTTCAGCACCTTCTTGAATTTGCACTAGAACTATACTTACTCCATAACTACTAGTGTTGGTATGAATTTCTGTCTCAACATTATTGGCATACAGTGCTAGGACTGGAGAAGATGTTAGTGCTTCCTTAAGGACAAAGAAAGCTTGGCATCTCCATGCAGTAGTTCTTGCAAGGCACATGCATTGATACAGAAGTTCTTTCTGAATTTCTGGTGGTATGAGTGTATTCCAAGAAAATGTCTCACATCACAAATGTGCCAAGAAGTCAGAAAATCTGTAACTGTTCTTATTTTCTCTGGATTGGGAGAGATTCCATTGCCATTCACTGGATGACCCAAGATATTTATTTCTTGGGTGGCAAAGACACACTTTTCAGATAGACAAGATACTTACAGTCTGAACATGCTTCAACACAGTTGCCAAGCAGCTTAGATGTTCTTCAGATGCCTTCAAAAAGTGGCAATGTCATCCAGGTAGCAAACCTATGTTGTCATTTTAAGTACCAGCATTGAAGCAGGTTGTCCATCATGCGTCTGAAGGTGTCTAGAGTATTACAAAGCTGAAATGGGTGAATTTTAAAGTCCTGTTAGACGTTATGAAGGAGGTCTTCTCTTGGTCAGCCTCATCAACCTCAGTTTGCCAGAAGCCTCCCTGTATGTCCATAGTTGAGAAGTTCTTTGCTCCTTTCAAGTATTAAGGGTGCCCAAAGTACAACAATGTGCAGCCATCTTTCTTTGTGATTTTGTTCAGTCACTGACAGTCATCACAGGGATAACTTGTGCTACCCTGTACATTGCAAATACCACAGGTTAGGACCAAGGACTCTCTGAAGATTCAGTGGTGTCATCTTGCAGCATTTTCTTCACTTTCTTCCACATTCTGTGTTGCTCAGTTGGTGACATTCTGTAATAGTGTTGGATAACTTCTGAGTGATCCCAAATGTTTATATGGCATTTTGCCATATGCTGCTTGGTCTGTCTTTTCTCCACTCCAGATTCAGAAGCATCTCAAGTAGTCAGTGAGTAAAGATGTGTGAAATAGATAATAACATAGAATTCTCACTGAAAGTGAGTGGTACATCTCACATAAGAAGTCATTGTTAAAGCTCTATGCAATGTGAATACCATTTTTGTCAAATTCTGACGAGAATTAAAGGTAAAATTGAATGTATGGAGCATTTCAAAAAGAATATAACTAATGTTCTCTGCCAGGTTGTCACTGCAGATGATGCATAGGTCAATCACATCACAGCAGATATTAAACAGCAACCAAAGAAGTGAGTGTAAATTGGTGTCCCTTTACTAGAAAGATGAGACTGAATTCATTTATTGCAATGCATATGGCCTTGTCTCCTCAGGTACAAAACATATTTCGTTTGTTGGTTGCATTTCAAATGATAAGACAATAATTGTTGAATACTACACTAGTCTTGAACACCAAATGGGGTAAAACTGCACATGAAGATGCCTGGGCAGTGAAAGGAAAAAAGTCATCATTTCCTGTGAAAATGCACCCACCCATAAAAATGTGTTGAGAGCTGAAGGTCACCATCTGAAGTATGATTTGTTTATACTGTTAGAAATGACCATTTTATATTTATATACATCTTGAAGTAAACTGTCTGGCTCCAGCTGTCAGAGACTGTGCTCATGTTTGTGAGTTGCATTTGTGTAGATCTGAAGCATATATTTTCAAAACACTGAAAATGAGGAAACTCTTTTATGCTCCTTTCAGATTAAAGCAGATGCTGTGGTAGAGCTGCATATGTTAGATATGTTAGTATTATTGTAACCCTCACTTTAGGGCAAACAAACATTTATTGAAATGCAAAATTAGATTTGATTTAATTGTTCATTTGTCCACAAACCAAATAACAGTACTTCATGAGTAAAATTAATGTAAATCCATCCATAACTACTTGATTATGCTTGCATATTGAAATTACAGTATTCAACACAGTTCCAAATAAGTCTTACAGTGGTGTAAACCATGTGGTCATGAAATAGAAATTCTACACATATATGTCACACAAGCTCATGGAGAATAGTTAATAGGACCATCATTTTAGTCAAGCAGTAAATAAATAAGGATGGCAGGCATTATCCAAAAACAGATCCAGTCCAGTCCAGTCGAGGCAAATAATAGCAGTGGTTATAGCTCACTTCACAGATGGTAACAACAGCTAACAGAGGAAAAACTGAGGGTTAACCAGTTGCTGGGAAGACTTAT
Source organism: Schistocerca gregaria (assembly GCF_023897955.1). NCBI lineage: Eukaryota > Metazoa > Arthropoda > Insecta > Orthoptera > Acrididae > Schistocerca > Schistocerca gregaria. The sequence continues at coordinate 436,504,001 of NC_064921.1, forward strand.
ACTGACTCATTATCGATCTCTATGTGACCAGCTGTAATATCAGTGGCTTCCCCACCAGAGACACACTCAATGGACATGGGTGATGTTATGCGTACCAATGCGTTCATGTGTTCCACTGGTATTTTTGGGAGGTTACTAAAGTTATCTTTTCTGTTTGGTGTTTAGGTCCATGTTTTGGCACTCTGAAGATGTCATTTTCTTGTAAAAGCAAACAAAATTTTATAGAATTTAATTCCCAGTTAGTATGTATGAATTTTGTTACATGTAAGACATATACTGTATACAGCCAGCATTTCAGAAATACAATGCTAGAAAGGATAGGATGGGATATAAACAACAGAAAAAGTAAAGTTTCCCACTTCCAAGTAGTTGTGGTGTTGAGAGGTTGACAGGCATGCAATCGAGATTAGAGATCTCACTGAGCTTTCAGTAAGAACTATGTAGAAGTGTGTTTTTGTTATATTAGTTAGCTCCGTAGGAGGGCTTTTTTGCAGAGCTCAGCAATGTTTCCAGTTTTGTTAATGTGCCTGTCATCCAACCAAGACTTCAACTATATGTATGTTATATAGAGGCTTTTATTATCTGCTGTAAATTATGCTGAAGCACAGCACAGGGCCATTTAAGTAGTAGAATGCCATGTATTTGATAATGCTTTCTTACAATTCACATTATTGTAACTTAGTGCTTTTACAAAGGAGCTCCTCTATTTCCCTTAGACTGCAACAAAAAATGAAAATATGAACACATTAATTCCATGTTAATTCTATGTGTTTTGGTTCACCCACCACTGTCATCACTCAATGATTTCAATATTTATACTTCGAGTGCACTCCCTGAATCATTGAAGCAGCCATGTACTCTGATCCCCGTGTACTGTATATACGCAAGTAATTCATGCCATTTAATAATCTGTGCACCCTAATTTTAAGACAGAAAAAACAAAAAGAGAAATATTGGCTTTAGTTTGTGTTTTATTTACAAAAAATTGTTCTTATATTATGATTCTATTCATCACCATTTCTAGCAGAAGAATCATTGTCGTCATGTCCGTCTTCCCACAGAGTTTCATCCTTGGTTCTGTCCAGTGAATTTGTGATATGAAAGATATGAAGGATTTTTCCACCAATGGTAGAGGGATGGAGCCCCATGCACATTTCACATCTGGGAAAAATTCAGCAACTTGATTTTTTTTTCACTTGGCATTAACTTGTGTTTTGCTGTTTAAATGCAGCTTTGAATAGCCAATCCATAAATACATCTACTGGTTGTGAGATGGATGTTAGGTTTTCCAAGAATAATGACTAAGTCAGTTTTCCCTTTTTGTAACATGTCTCACACTCCCTTAGTTGTGTGTCCGTAGAAACTGTCCAGGACCAACAAGTTATATAAATCCATCACCTTGTTAACCTCAATGTCATTATCCATCCACCCCTTCATATATGCTCTCACAAATAAGCATTTAATTGATATTTTTAGAATAGTTTTCCTTTTAAATAACATGTAAGGCGGTAGTTGATAGCTTTCAGCTGTTGCCAGTTATACACATTATCACTATACACCTTTTCTCCTCATTGCTGCCAGTTTGTATCATGATGATGCATTCTTTCTTGTTCATGTTGTTGTCAAGTGGCATCTCAAAATAGACTTATGTTTAACCCCTGTTAACAATTTGTGATAATGTTTAGGAATCTTCATGGCGAAAATTCACCTTGTAGCAATGAAAATTCATTATTTTTTCCTTGCAATCACTTGGAAACCATTAAGCAATGGCAGTTTACCTCCAGAAGCCTAATCCATTTTCACTGAAAAATCTTGATATGAAGCATAAACATTTATGCCTAGTTATTTGGCTAAAACCAATGCTTCTATTTGGTACCTTTTTTTAGTCATTGTACATCCATGTTGTTGCTTCTCATCTACATAACCACAGAGCCTTTTGTTGAGGTTCAAGATGTTTTTCTTTTTGGCCACAAAATGCCCAGTGATTACTGTTCATTTCTTGAGGCCGCAATTTGTTTTGTCAGCAGCTGCAAGTACAAGCGCCCCCCCCCCCTTCCCCCCTCACATTACACTTTCTTCTCATTGCAAAGTTTTCAATGTTCTCTGGTTCTTTAATAATTTTAGGTTTTTCTTTGCTATGTATGAGTGATAATGAGAACTTGTAGCCATAATTAACAAGTTAACAACTGTTACTACATCACTTCTAATGTGCTACTGATGCATCAGACTGATGCCATGACAATGCTATAGTATAACAGGACCCACTGTTGGAGGTGGAGCAGTACCAATCTTGTTACAATGAATTTGCACAACCCAGCTGTGTATATGGTAATACACTTATTATCAGAAGTTTTGCATCATCTCTGTATTTTGAAATTCATGGCAAAGAAAACAGTAATTGACACTGTGGTCCACATATATATTCATTTGCAGTGTGTCAGATCATTAAATAATAATAATAATAATAATAATAATAATAATAATAATAATCCCTGTGGAGGCCCGGGAAAAGAAAGGCCTCCGGTATGTTCTGCCAGTCGTAAAAGGCGACGAAAAGAACAAACCACTAATAGGGCTAACTCCCCTTTTAGTGTGATTAGTTGGTTCAGGACAGAACTAAAGAACCCTCGGACAAGCGCCGTCATGGTCGGGGACGACGCTTGAACCCTATGCCCGCCCACAATGGTAACGACACTGCTAGCCAACTGGAAAAAGATTTAAATCCAAATAGAGGTGTTTTGCAAGATATGCTTCCTGCAACCACCCTAGAAGGAAAACAAAGACAGAGGATGAGATGGTCAGATTAAGTTAATTGACACCTCATGTTCTGTTATTACCAAGCAACAAACCTAGGAACCAACACAACTGGATACGGATCACAAGTATACACAACATTTATTACCAGATACCCAGAATTAAATTTTTTAACAGAACAACGACTAGCTGATCAGATCCGTGCAATAATAAAAAATAACAGTATACCCCAGCCAGAATTAGAAAACATCAAACAACAAGTACAACAAATACTGGAACAAAATAATGTGCAATCATAAGAAGAAGAAAATACAGTAATGGACTCAAACATCCCAGAGCAAACAAACAAAGAACAACACACATCAATTAAACAGTCAGACGCAAACAAAATCTTAAGACTGCCACCAGAACAAGTACAAATAGAACACGAAGTGACACACATGTTAGATATAGAAGTAAAATTTCAGCTGACATATATAGAATACAAAGACACAAATACAGACATTAGACCATTCTTGCATAGACCGCCAAATAACCTACAAGTCGAAACAACAATAAAAAATATCAACACAATCATACACACCTAAATAAATGAAAACACAATTATGGAAGAGTTACAACTACTGGTTTATTTAGGAGCACTCAATACACTAAATATACACACGAGGCAGAGATCAGAACCAACCAACACACAGAAGAAACCCACAAAACCAGCATGGCAACACAGGCTACAGATCAGAATAGAAAAACTGAGAATAGACATTGGACAGCTAACACAATTTATAAGACATCAAATTTCAGAAAAAAAAAAAAAAACGAAAAAGGTTAGGCAAAATCTCACAACAAGAAGCGATAGAGCAATTAGATGAAAAGAAGCAGAAATTACAAGCATTGGCCAAATGACTTAGAAGATACAAAAAAAGTGAAAATAGAAGGAAACAAAACCAAACATTCAACACAAACCAAAAGAAATTTTACCAGACAATAGATAACACACACATTAAAATAGACAATCCACCAAACATAACAGACATGGAACACTTCTGGAGCAACATATGGTCAAACCCGGCACAACATAACAGGCATGCACGGTGGATAGAAGCAGAAACAGACACATACAAGATGATACCACAAATGCCTGAAGTGATAATTTTGCAACATGAAGTCACCAAAGCAATTAATTCTACTCGCAATTGGAAAGCACCTGGAAAAGATAAAATAGCAAATTTCTGGCTAAAGAATTTCACCTCAACACATTCACATCTAACTAAATTTTTTAACAGTTACATTGCAGACCCATACACATTCCCTGATACACTTACACATGGAATAACTTATATGAAACCTAAAGATCAAGCAGACACGGCAAACCCAGCTAAATACTGCCCCATAATATGCCTACCAACAATATACAAAATAATAACTTCAGTCATTACACAAAAATTAATGACACATACAACACAGAACAAAATTATAAATGAAGAACAAAAAGGATGTTGCAAAGGAGCACGAGGATGTAAAGATAATAGATGCAGAGGTGACATATCAAGCTAAAACTAAACAAAGGTCGCTACACTATGCATACATTGATTACCAAAAAGCTTTTGATAGTGTACCCCACTCATGGTTACTACAAATATTAGAAATATACAGAGTAGATCCTAAATTGATACAGTTCCTACACATAATACTGAAAAATTGGAAAACGACACTTAATATCCAAACAAATTCAAATAATATCACATCACAGCCAATACAGATTAAGCGTGGAATATACCAAGGAGACTCATTAAGTCCTTTCTGGTTCTGCCTTGCTCTGAACCCACTATCCAACATGCTAAATAATACAAATTATGGATACAATATTACTGGAACATACCCACACAAAATCACACATTTGCTATACATGGATGATCTAAAACTACTGGCAGCAACAAATCAACAACTCAACCAATTACTAAAGATAACAGAAGTATTCAGCAAGAATATAAATATGGCTTTTGGAACAGACAAATGTAAGAAAAATAGCATAGTCAAAGGAAAACACACTAAACAAGAAGATTACATATTGGATAACCACAGCGACTGCATAGAAGCGACGGAAAAAACAGATGCCTATAAATATCTAGGATACAGACAAAAAATAGGAATAGATAATACAAATATTAAAGAAGAACTAAAAGAAAAATATAGACAAAAACTAACAAAAATACTGAAAACAGAATTGACAGCAAGAAACAAAACAAAAGCTATAAATACTTATGCTATACCAATATTGACCTACTCATTTGGAGTAGTGAAATGGAGTAACACAGGCCTATAAGCACTCAATACACTTACATGATCACAATGCCACAAATATAGAATACATCACAACATTCAGCAACAGAAAGATCCACATTAAGCAGAAAGGAAGGAGGAAGGGGATTTATCAACATAAAAAACCTACATTATGGACAGGTAGACAATTTAAGAAAATTCTTTCTAGAACAAGCAGAAACTAGCAAAATACACAAAGCAATCACTCATATAAATACATCGGCTACATCACTGCAATTTCATAACCATTTCTACAACCCTTTAGATCACATAACGTCAACAGATACGAGGAAAGTAAATTGGAAAAAGAAAACACTACATGGCAAGCACCCATATCATCTAACACAACCACACATCAATCAAGACGCATCCAACACATGGCTAAGAAAAGGCAATATATACAGTGAGACGGAAGGATTCATGATTGCAATACAGGATCAAACAATAAACAACAGATATTACAGCAAGCATATTATTAAAGATCCTAATACCACAACAGATAAATGCAGACTTTGCAAACAACAAATAGAAACAGTAGATCACATCACAAGCGGATGTACAATACTAGCAAATACAGAATATCCCAGAAGACATGACAATGTAGCAAAAATAATACATCAACAGCTTGCCTTACAACATAAACTTATAAAACAACACGTTCCCACATACAAGTATGCACCACAAAATGTACTGGAGAATGATGAATACAAATTATACTGGAACAGAACCATCATAACAGATAAAACAACACCACACAACAAACCTGACATCATACTCACCAATAAAAAGAAGAAATTAACACAACTAATCGAAATATCCATACCCAATACAACAAATATACAAAAGAAAACAAGAGAAAAAATGGAAAAATACATCCAACTGGCTGATGAAGTCAAGGATATGTGGCATCAGGATAAAGTTGACATTATACCAATTATACTATCAACTACAGGAGTCATACCACACAATATCCACCAGTACATCAATGCAATACAGCTACATCCAAACTTACATATACAACTACAGAAATCCGTAATTATTGATACATGTTCAATTACCCAAAAGTTCCTAAATGCAATATAACATATACCATACAGTTAAAAGGAAGTCACGCTTGATCAAGGTCCGTGTCACTTTCTACTTTTGACCAGACATAACGTCTGAGATAAGAAAGAAAGAAATAATAATAATGAAAGAATATTTTGAAAATTGGAGAGATAAAATCTCAGTGTGATGGAACTTACTCTTGCTCAGATAAAGGCTGAATCCATAATGGCACACTGGTAATGAGATCACCATGTCAGTTCTCATCCAAATTGTTCCACTCTTCAGTGGCAATTCTTAGTAATATACACAGAATATGTGGTTGTTGTCAAAACCAAAAACTACTTGTTTCAGTTGATCCCATAAATGTTCATTTTGGTTCATGTCTAGGAAATAGGCATGCCACTTCATTCTGTTGAAGAAACATATTCGTGAGAACAGCATGATGCGCAAGTAAGTTATCATCCATCAGGATGAAATTGTCACCAAAATGTTGGTGACATGGTCCCACTGTTGTTTTTTCACAGGATCACATCCCTGTAGTATAGAGCAGTGTATGGTGACCTCATCACAAAGTATCACTCCATCAACAAGTTGTTGTACATGTGGGACAGAATGTCAGAGGCATTTGATGTTATTGGGTTGCCTCTAAATTTGTTGTCTGTGATTATCAGTGTACAAATAGATCCAAGTTTTATCCATAACACCAAATTCCAATCCCGAGCATCCATTCTACATGGTTTCTTGCCTTCTGTATCTGAGTCCATGGTGTTGTGGTGTACAATCTGATGCTTGCCATCATCTTGCAAATCTGCATCATGCTGTCATCTCCTAACAGTTTGATATGATACATAACATCCTGTAGTCTCTTCAAACACTGATTTCAATTTTGGAGTACTCATATTACTTTGATTTCTTTCATTCAAAAGTTGTATACATCAATCAACCTGTGAATTTATTAGATGTGGTCAGTCTGTGCAGTGTAAGTCCTCAGCACTATCTATCAATTGAAACTGATTCTATGTCTGGACCATATCACCTTGACTCAGTTGCACATGTTGAGCATCCTCCCTGGTTGACAACCCTTCTGCGTGTAATGTGACGATACAGACACAATCACTGGTCATGACTTCTTTGTGACATGATGTATGTTCATTCACTCTATACAGTTCCACACACATCTCCAATATGTACATATTTTGCTTCACTTTCAATTGCAATGCTGCAATCCATTTGAATTCAGCATTCTACCCATAGGTAACATTCATGGTGGCTGTCTGTATGTTAAAAACAATTTCATACATTTTCATGAAATGTGAGGGAAAATTAAAGACTCATGTTACTGAATATAACTGAAACAGCTAACAGTATTCAGAATTTTAATAATTGTAATGCCCTTCTCCAAAGGAAAGAAGTAAGAATTTTTTAAAAAAGGGGACCGGTAGACAAAATAGAAAATTTGTAGGCTGCGGAATCCTCAGATGGAAAGAGTCACAATCAACAGAAAGCTAAAAGAATGTAACAAAATCAACATATGTTTCACTTTCCTTTGTCTATACTTGTGATTATCAAAGCATCCTAAATTTTTCTCTGTATTATTTTGATAATGGTAACCAACATATATTTATCAAAATTTGCCACAAAAATACTATGTAAATTCTCTGAAAAGAAATAAAACATTGTAAATTACTCACTTCAGAGTACCAGTGTCCAGAATTATTGCGTTGAGTGGAAACTGAAAATGAGGTTACAGTTTCTTGACATTTATCAGTTTGCAAAGCACGCACATTTATTAGTATGCAGGAGATCACTAGTAACACACAATTACAGTTCACCATTGTAGCTATTGCTGTGTGCTGTACCTGAAAAAGATGATAAAAACTTTAACAAAAGCACAAAAAATACAAAAAAATTTATATAAAAAAAATTTCATGAGATACAATTTAATTATGAACCAGACAAAGAAAAATTATGTTCAAAGTGCTCTTAGCAAAAATCAACCTGGAAAAACGTTAGAAATAGAAAAAGCAATGGATTACTGTAATGTAAAAACTCATAGAAGTATATTTACTTCATAAAAGTAGTCTTCAAAAGATAAAAGCTATGTACTGGTACATACAGACATTCACTTTTCAAAAATAAGAGTTTAATTCTAATAAAACAATCAAACAGAAATAAGGAAATGCTGCCTATAGTTATAACAGCAATATTACCTGTTTGACCTTGTTACAAGAGCAAGCATAATTAGTGTAATAGTGTGAATAACCATAAAGGAAAGAACACACACACACACACACACACACACACACACACACACAGGTATTTATTTCTGACAATATGCAGTTGCAGTGATATCTATGTATCAACAGAAACATTTAGCGTGTTTTGTAAATAAGGCAATATCTTCAAGACAACAATCAATGAAGCTATGAAAATTTCACTGTAATTGCCAAACTCAAATAGTAAAGGAAATTTCATAGTGCATACACCATGGACTTCGACTTTCATTTATACATTCAACTGTGCAAATGGAATTTATTTTAGTAGAAAATTTTAAAATTTAATTTTATCAATATATCAGGAAACTTAACATCAAACAATCTCTTTTACTGCTCATGTTGTACTGAATTAGGAACAGCAGAAGTATACTAATAAGTTCTTTAGAGCTCATATAGAGTTTTACCACAGTCATTCTTCCCCTGTGTCATTCATGAGTGAAACAGGAGAGATAATGTTACCAGCAGCAATCTCTGCCACATGCTATATGGTAGGTTGTGGAGTATACATGTAGATGTAGTATTAAAACTTAGCAAAGTAGAATTGGGCCTCCTGTGACATCTTTCTTGGAATAAAACATGTATCTTTCTCAGGGACCAAGACTTTTTTCCATCAAACCCTCTTCTTGAGACAGTCTCCAGTGGGATGTAAAAAGGGCACTGCACGTACAGTAGACAATAACCAACTAAGCCTTCTATATTAGACAATGTGAGAATTATGGGATACATTCCCTTGCATGTGGTGGCATTTATTAAGAACTGGATTGAGCGAAATATTGCTGTGTAACATTCTCTGATGTATTATTGCAAATCAGTATGTTTACTGTGGCTTACAGTGTAAATGTACACTGTGTTCTGCACCACACATAGGCCTAATCACTTTGTTTTGTTGACTTGCCAGAGCTGCTGCTGATTATTGCACAGTGTTTCTAAAAACTGTGCTTTAGTAATGTTATACTTTATGTCCTAAATTCTGCCACCAGACTCTTGTTTGTTTGTGAGATCTGACCTGGTTTATATGCTATTTATCCCATGAAGTTAAGAAACGAGTCAGGAACCCAACAATAGGATGTCAAGTATGACAAATTTGTGAAAAAGTGAAACCAAAACTGTGGTGTTATTGGGTATTGATTAAGGTTTTCAGTTTTACAGCTACAGACTGGTACACTACCAAAGAGACAGAGAGGAAGATCAACAAAATCAGATTAATCATCTTATAAATGTAAAGTTACCAATGTAGTTTGAAAACTAATGACACTTGCTACAAATGACAGCACAGTTCCATATGTGAAAAAAGGAAGAAAGCAGAATGGAGTGAATACATTTATTCCAATAACCAGTTTTGCCATATTTAATCCAATCATGAAATATTTTATGATCATTATGTTGGATAACTAAGAGTTGTACAAGATGATAGAGTGCAGCTGAATTTACATTTAACACATGTGATAGTAAAGCTGAATTTCTTGAAAGCAGTTTTGTGTATAAATAAACAGAAAACTTTGCTATGGAAGATTTATTTGAATAATTTATCTGAGTGTATTTCAGATTCACATACATGTCTTTTAATTATGATAATATGATATGTCACATACCAGTTAAATTTATGGAACTCACATTTCTTCTTCTGCAATGAAAATGAAAAAGAAAAGAAAAAGGATGAGGTGAAAGTACATGATTTTGAAAAATAAGGTACAAAATCATCACATGCTCTGCCAGAGGAACTTTTTTCTGTGAAAGTAAAATTAAAAATCACTGCAGTGCCAATAAACTTTGGAAGTCAGAAGAGATACATGTAGATATTTATGTATTCTGCAAAACCTATGTTTTGGAAGAGGACTTGGTCCAAATAATAATAACAACAGAAGTATTGAACCTAATTATTACAGCAATTTGTCTACAAAAAGAAATTTGACTGCATCTTTAGTTATCAGTCCTGTCATCTGAAGCATCATACATGTAACATAACTCGTACTGTGATAGGCTTCTTTCAAAATCATATAAATATGTTATGAATCACATCTTGTAGTCTGGTGTATTGCTGCAGAAATAAGAAAAATTTATTTCATCTAATCATTTTATTGTTTAAGAATTACCTTCAACACTGATATAAAGTACACCCAAACTAAAAGATGTTGGCCTTAATATATTTCTGTGGATGTCGAGGGATGTCTGCTACAGTTTGAGTTATATTAAATGTATGGTGATCCATATAACAGTACTAAAAACTAAACAAAATGCATTAAAAATTCATCTCACACACAAATTGTTGTAATAATTAAATTAATATAGATAAATAAATATAATTTCTAATGTTACTTCTCTTAATTATATGCCATGCTGACACAACCACAAGATTCTAGGCATTATTGGCCAAGTGTAATATGTTCTCATAGTAACTGCACAGCTAGAAAGGTAAGAGATTCTTAGCCATTATGTACTGCCATTATTTCTGAAAAGGCTGCTTCCCCAGTACTGCTTACTTCTAAGTTTACAGACAGATGCAGCATATTTGCCACATATGTGACCAGTGCCAACTGAAATGCAGCATGGAAAAAAACACACCTTGGTGCACTCACACTGTGTATAGGTAACAAGTCTGCAAGTGCACTGCAAGCGAAAACACATTATGTGGTCAGCCGCGTTCAGCAAATAATGGCATGTATTGATGTGAATTCTGGCACAAACATATGTGAAATAGAAGCTCATGTGGTCATAGTCTTCTGAGTTATGACATAATTGCAATGGAGCAAAATAGTGATCCAGGAATATTGATTTTAATTTCTTTTAATCCCATTGATTAATGACAAATTTGTATAAAGAGATGGAAACAATTTTTTAGTCTTAGCACCATAAGTGAGGACCATTCACAGACACTTACATATTATTTGCATGATAACTAATACTATAGATTCCTAAAATCAAAAGATATTTATTATTTTTGGCACATACAGATTCTTCCATATAATAATTATAACATGTCTTAGGTGTAATAGAACAAATTAGTACAAACCTTGATACCAACAATTTTTAAAGAAAAGCAGTCACATTATGCAATTTATAAACAATAAAATTGGCTTGCTACTAACCAAATTGGATACTACTGAATCAAAAGGAAACACTATAAAATTGTAATATTGAATTGCTCAACAGAACTAACATCTGGAGATGATATATCAGTTCTGCTGACATTCATATTTAAATATACATGACATTGTCCTATTTTTGGGAACTAGTAGTTCATTTCTCATGGAGGAGAGAGGGTTGGTTGCGGAAAGTTAAAAAGGAGAGCCAGCTCATTCAGATCCCAGAGAGGGACCCACCTGTTAGATATTGCCAGTCAAGCTCTGAGTCTATGTAAGCTACTAAATACATACTCTCAAATTACTATAAAATGCATGGCAGAGGGAATTTCATTTATTTTATCACTTGTTACTCTTAATTCCCACTCCAATACCATATGGAGTGTGGTAAGAATGATTGCATGATTGCATAAAAGTTTCTGTGTGAACTGTGATTGGCCTAATCTAGTCAACTCTCAGGTTTTCTCAGCATGATTCATTAATGGTGAGTATTCAGTGTGTTCAGCCAAATTGTTGATGCCATTTTACGTACAATATTTTTATGGTCAACACAACTGTATTCTTCATGTCCTGGTAAGTGTTTTTGTATATATTTATCACCTAAACTTCAACCAGTATGGTTGGTGCTGTGCTACTATTTACACCCAAGTTTGACTCTCAGCTCCAGCAACAGTTATTCTATGAAATGCACATTCTTTCAGAATTTTCTAGTTATGCTGAATGAAATGTGCAATGAGATCTTAAAAAAACTGAGTTCTGACCCTAAGCTTTGTTTAAGTTCAAACATACGCCCTGGCTTATTAGGTTTTCCAGCACCTTTATTTTGATAGGCTCCTTAATTACAGTGTCTCAGAAACTTGGCATTTGCACCATAATACCGGTCTAGTCATATTTTATGTTTGCATTCAAGGCAGTGCTGGGCAACAGTTGATTTGCTTAGTTGTTTTCATTGAGTCGGGTTGCTGATGTCCCTTGCACTTCACATCAATTGTTCTAACAGTGTGTCCCACATACAACATGCCACATTTCTATGAAATGTGGTACACACCCAGATTTTAAAAGAGAAGACTTTTTATCTTTGTTGATATGGACAAATTACACTGGATATCATGTTTACACAGAATTTCTGGAGATTGGGCCAGCATAAGACAGATAAATGATTCATGATTTCACTTTTTCTTTATTAGTTTCTACCTCTTGCATAGATGCTCTGATTTTCACAGCAGTGTCCTTTATGTTTTTCAACCTGAGGACCAATTCCTTTAGAACACAATATATTTCTCTTGATACACAGATAACACATTTGTGGAATAATCACATGGGGAAAAAACTTTAATAGTTCTTGTAACATTTAAATTCTATCCATCTTTGTACAAAATTTATTATTTAACTTTAAAAGGAGGACATTTTCTTGACGTGTTGATTAAGAAAAGAATGAATGGGTGCTGGTACACAGTGAATATAGAAAATCTACTCAAACTCCACACTTCAGGTCATCACCATCTGTCACAAAGTAATTTCACGTTAGAGACTCTGGACCATAGAGGGTGAATGCTCTCAGACAAGGAGATTTTCATCATGTAAGTACAACACCCACAAAAGAATAATTTCTCATATGAACAAAGTGAGAGGGAACGTCCTGGCAGATTAAAACTGTGTGCCTGACCAAGACTCAAACTCGGGACCTTTGCCTTTCGCGGGCAAGTGCTCTACCAACTGAGCTACCGAAGCACGACTCACGTCCGGTACTCACAGCTTTACTTCTGCCAGTATCCGTCTCCTACCTTCCAAACTTTACAGAAGCTCTTCTGCGAACCTTGCAGAACTAGCACTCCTGAAAGAAAGGATACTGTGGAGACATGGCTTAGCCACAGCCTGGGGGATGTTTCTCCGCAGTATCCTTTCTTTCAGGAGTGCTAGTTCTGCAAGGTTCGCAGAAGAGCTTCTATAAAGTTTGGAAGGTAGGAGACGGATACTGGCAGAAGTACAGCTGTGGGTACCGGACGTGAGTCGTGCTTCGGTAGCTCAGTTGGTAGAGCACTTGCCCGCGAAAGGCAAAGGTCCCGAGTTCGAGTCTCGGTCGGGCACACAGTTTTAATCTGCCAGGAAGTTTCATATCAGCGCACACTCCGCTGCAGAGTGAAAATCTCATTCTGGAAAGTGAGAGGTCATTGCAGTCAAAATCCTCAACACATTTGGAAGAGATAGAGATTAATGTTGAAAAAGATAAGCCAAGAATTGTACAAGGGTCATTCAGTAAAAAATGCCCCAATTTTTTTGTCATAACATATTTATTGTTAAGAGTCAGAATTTGGTGACAATACATTTTTCTATGTAGTCTCCAACATGTTCTGTGATTGTATGCCTACACTGTGGAAGAGCATGTATTTCCTGCTGGAAAAAGGTCCTGTCCTGCAGGCATACCCATGTTTTCACTGCACAACTGACACTCTCATCATCAAAAGTGTGTTCCTTGTAGAGAATCTTTAAGCACCAGTCGGCATGGATAATGGTAACCAAACAATTCAGCCTTTCTGGAGCAGTGGCTGTGACAGGGCATCTTGAGTGTAGCTGATCATGGAGCTCTGTTTCTGCATTTCCTGAGACTGTTACTTTTTTTACCCATCACCTAACTGTACTCCTCTCAGCTGCAACATCACCATACACTGCACAAGAATGTTTATGGATGTTCACCACAGTTTCTTTTTATGCACACAAGAATTCAATAACAGCACACTGCTTGTAATTTGAGTCATATGTAGACACGCCCCAGTAGCTGAGTGGTCAGTGCGACAGACTGTCAATCCAAAGGGTCTGGGTTCGATTCCCTGCTGGGTCGGAGATTTTCTCCACTCAGGGACTGGATGTTGTGTTGTCCTGATCATCATCATTTCATCCCCATCAACGCACAAGTCGCCGACGTGGTGTCAAATCGAAAGACTTGCACCAGGCGAGAGGTCTACCCGAAGGGAGGCCCTCGTCACATGACATTTCATTTCATACCATTCTGATGCTGTACTATAGTTCTGCCATCTGCCGGAACAGTTAGAAATTTCACTGGCACACAGAACAAACATCATATGTGAAGCACCAACAAGGACATTTGTTTGTGTATATCAATGGCTTTTTTTAAAAAAAATGTGGGGCATTATTTACTGAATGACTCTCATATATCTACCTTATTCTGGCCCAGTCTCAGATATGGATCCAGGGGATGAGAGGCTCATAGGAGTCATAAGCTGCCCACCTACAAAAAACCTTTGAGTGAAATCATTTATATTTTTACTAGTATCAGTTTCCTGGTTTCTTAGCTAACTTTTCAATGATAAAGTAATATGAAAACCAAGTCTCAAAAACGGTAAGAAACTCTAGAAATTTTAAGGTATATTTAACACAAGGCACTTACCATTTATTTGTTTCAAGCCTTGTCCATGTGAATTGGGTTGCAGCCAGAGTGGGACAGTAATAAACTGTGATGCTTGTGAGGATACAGGTGACTTTTTTGAAACATAGATGAAGATTTGAATAATTCATCAGCATAAACACTCACCTACAATTAATCTATGCCTGCTCAGTCTTTGTAATGTTTCATCTAAGTCACTGAAAGCCGAGTGTGTATGTGAATGTGGTGTGTCTGAAGTATAGAAGACTATCAGAACTTCAAGGAGAAATGCAAGGAAGTTCAGCAACACACCCAGCTAAAACAACCAAGAAAATTAACTGTTCGGACCATTGCTTCAAGTATAATCATGAAGTGAACTACTATCATGAGACCATTACCATGCTGCTAATGCCAAGTTCCTGGGAGAGGAACAAAATTAAGATGTTTAAAAACTTAATAAATTGAGACAGAGGTTCCAATTTATACAAGGCTTTGAGTCTGACATGCAATTTATTAAGATATCACTCGCTGCCTCAGCCACCAAAGCTACAAAATGCTGAGAGAATGTAAATTTCACAGAATTGCAGTGCAACCTCTTAAAAATGTGTATTAATTGATGCAGCAGTTGCTTTGATTAGAGCTCATTATATAAATAATGATTCCACACCAACAATACTTCACAGTCCTGTTGGATTTCAGGCAGCTAGTATACACAAGAAAACAACTCATATCAGTTAAAAAATGACAGGGTCTGTCATAGCAATATTATGCATAAAGTGGAATCAACCATTTGGCTGAGTCCTGGAAGCACACTGTCAATCTGATCTTGTCTTTGCATTCTTTATGAGAATGATACATAGAGAGCTTAAGTATAGTTTTTGGTTGTTCTCTTAATGCAGTTCTCACAACTTTGTGAATAGGCTTCTGTGGGATAATTGGCATCTATCTTCAGATGCCTACTATTTCAGGTTTCTTAGCATTGCTGCAATGTTCACCTGTGAGGCAAGCAAACATTTGACCACTCTTGCTGCCTTTCTTTGAATAAGTTAAATATCCCTTGATAGTCTTTTTGATAATGGTTCTACAAACTTGAACAATATTCTGAGGTGGGATACACAAGTGTTTTGTGAGGACTCTAATTTGTAGATCAATTGCACTTTTGTAGTATCCTGTCAACAAATAATAGTCTGCCACCTGATTAACCTGTGACTAAGTTTTCATGACGGTTTAATTTCATATTATCCAAGTTGTTGTACCAGATATTTGTGTGAGTTGACTGATTCCAACTCAAATGTAATGAGGTATCTCAAACAGAACACGCCAACTAGCATGGATTTCAAAAACATTGGTCATGCATAGCTAAACTTGCACCTTCCTCACATTATATCCTGAAAGTCTGGTAGTTCCAGTATTTATTAATGAAAGTATAGTCTTAGGGAGTATCAGATGATATCTGTGACTTGGTTGTAGATTCCTTGTTAGGGAGCATATAGAATGTTGTCTAAGATAGAGAGCCATTGACAGAAATATTAGTAACTAAATAACTAACTGAAGCATGTTCGTTCCTTTGCTGTTCACGTTGTATATTAATCACCTGACAGATACTATTAACAGTAAACTACTACTTCATAGAGATGACACAGTTATCTTTAATCAAGTATTGTCTTAAAAAGTCAGACCTTGATTAAATTTTGAATGGGTACAGAGATTGGGGACTCACTATAAATGTTCAAAAGTGTAAAATTATGTTTTTCACAAAATGAAAAAAATGTAATTTCCTATGGCTACAGTATCAGCAAATTATGGTAGGGAATAATCAAATTATTCATATACTTGTTTAATTGGATAGATGAAAACATCTACTCACCAAGTGGTGGCAGAACACACACATAAAAGACTTGTTATTTGCAAGCTTTCAGCACCAGTGGTTCCTTCTTCAGGCACAAGGGTTGGAGGGGGAGGAAGAAGGGGGAAGGAAAAGGGCTGGAGAGGTCTAGGAAAAGGGGCAGATTTCAAGAAAGTCACCAAGAACTGTAGGTCAGAGGAGACTTATTGTATGGGATGAGAAGGAAACTTGAGGACTGCATTGGATGAGATTTGAAAACTTGAGAGCTTAAGCTTTAAGCCCACCTGAAGAAGGAGTTGCTGGCTCTGAATGCTTGCCAATCACAAGACTTTTATGTGTGTGTTCTGCTGCCACTCAGTGAGTAGATTTTTTATCTATCCAATTAAATAATTTTATCACTAATTGATTGTTTTCAGTGTTATATTCATATACTTGGGTATATCAATTTGTAGGGGTATGAAATGAAATGGTCACACAGGATCAACTGTAGGTAAAGCAGGCGGCAGACTTCGATTCATTGATAGAATACTAGGAAAATACATTCAGCCCACAACTGACATTAGTTAAAAACCAAAACAAAAATGCTGAGAAACCTGTTTGTTGACAGACATCAACTATCCCTTAGAAACTGCTTGAAAAGTGAGGAACCTACGAATGCACCACAAACCTGTATGCATCGCTCCAGCATGAACCACAAACACAAACTAGGCTAATTACAGCAAGCATAGAGGCATTTAAGCAATCTTTCCTCCAAAGCATCAATTACGAATGGAATGGGAAGAAGCTTGAATAGGTGGTATAAAGGGAGGTACCCTCTGCCATGCACTCCGCAATGGTTTTCAGAATATAGGTGTTAGTGTAGATGTAGATGTACATGTAAATGTAAAGGTAAAGGTAGATGTAGATGTAGTTCACTTTCACCCGTGCCTTTCAGGAAGTCATCTGAGAAAAGCATGACTGACATTTTTGGAAAACATACTGGTTGTATGAAGGTAGTCATTTTGTTCAAGATACTTCATTTTGCTAGATTTTAGAATATTTTCTAGGATTTCTGCAAATGATGGATATTAATGAAATTATTTGGTAATTTTTTGGATCACTACTGTTACCCTTCTTGTAGATGGGTATAACCTGTGCTTTCTTAAAACCACTGAACACAGTTTTCGTTTGAAAATTTTTTGTTATGTTGTGGTTAAAATGGGATCTGATTCAACTGGAAATTCTGTTTTAAAGCTGCCAAGGAGCCCAACAACACTAGAGCCTTCTTTCGGTTTTGTGAGAAATATTTCAATAAAATTCTGCTATGGTACTTTAAGCAACAATGCTATACATATGAATGGAAGATATGTATGTGTAATGTCACCTACATACAGCTAGGGTACGTATGGCAGAAGCACTGCTGATTTGTGAATTTCTATAGTGGACATATACAAGGCAGCCTAGTGGTGGTCTCTCTCTTAGTTGCTGTTATCTAATTCACTTCTACCAGTGAACTTCAGCTGCTACTACTGTTTACTGTGTGCAAAGTGCTAAAAAAATTAATGAATGATGGTTTAGAACAGTGCTATGCTTAATGGAAATTCATTTAATATTAGAATTACTATGTGCATGTATAGCATACGAATACTGCTTTGACTTTATCTGGGACCATCTCATATTACATTGTATTTTGGCTTTTATGAAGTTCTGGCAAGAACTGTTAATGATTACTTTCATAGACTAATAGACAATTTTAATTTGTTATTAAGGAAGTATATCTGCATTCAATAAACTTTATTCATCCTAAAGTGAGGTTTACAACACTAATCATTCAAGGCTCCACATATTACCCTATCATCAGCCCAGTGGATTTCATTCAGACTTATTCTATCTAAACCCCTACACTTTGTTTTACACCTATTATGCAGTTGTTCCTCAAATTTATAACTTTTTTCAATGAGACTAAATAACATGGAGGGTCCCTCCCATCGTGAACTGTTCTACTAGTTACTTATCTCTCTAGTGCTTAGTCAACTCTTATTTAAACTTGAACCACTGTTCCTCTATATATTCCTGTCCAGAGGTAAATGTTTTAAATTCCTCTTTGATATATGACATGACTGCCCCTTTATTTATGTTACTGAAAATTAGTGACTCTTTGTACTAAAGTAACCATTGTTATTACAACTGTCTCAAGGTCACTGGCAACAGTTTGAATATGGAAAAACCTAAAGAGGTCAGGTATACTTGCTGTCATACAATCTAATGTATTTCCATCGTGCAAGGCATCTGAACTGCTTATTCCAATTACTTTTCAGAGAAACCATTTAGTATTATTCTGCAGAATATATTATCACATCCACCGCTAACTGCCAGGTCTATTATTGGATGATTTAAGTCTCATATATTAATGACAGTATGTTTGGGAAACATATGTATTAGTCAGTTGATGGTTACTCTGAAGCAGCTCCTCGGTCTGGCTGTATACGGTGATTTGGTTGGGAAGGTGTCATAAAGCCATTGTAGCATCTCCTGAGGCAACCTGGTACACAACTCCTGCACCTGATTCTCAAAATGCTAGATATTTCCACTGGTATGAAACTGATGTCTGATGGCTAACAAAGGGTCAATTACATGTTTATGCCTGCACTTGATACTGAATCTTTCCCAAACATTCATGCATGCAGCTTCAATTCCTGTCCAAGTGGATTTAAGTTTCGTATTTACTTATAAGCAGCACCTGTTTTGCATTAGACTTTTCCTTCAAAATAACTATTATTTATCCCAAAAATTCTACTTGTTAATTTATGACTTTTTAACTAGCTTTCAGTACCTAGTATTATGTGAGCTACAGTGCTTTTAAGTATTGCTTCAAATTCTGAAGATTTGTTGCGAATGTTTCAGCAGTTGATCACTACGATTTTAATAATTTCATCTGTGTGTGTGGTGAGGGGGGGGTGGCATTATTTGGGCCTTATACTCATATTTTGTGGTATCCTGCAACTATCAACCTGAGTTGGATTCTAAATGAAGTATTATGTATAAAATTCCTTGTTGTACTGCTGGATGTAAAGTAAAAATTGAGTCAACATTCAGACAAACTCAACAGATGTTCAGTCCATCACGTTGTGTATCTAAGTGTCCCGCATTATGCTGACTGATGACCATGGTACTGTGTAGTTTTTCATACTGCTACTCCCTTCTATTTTATATAATTATCTTCTGTAGCTATGGAGGTGAGATAAATTATGCATTCATTCAGCAGAAGTTAGCAATAAACATAGTATGTGAAGTAAACAACCACCAATATTACTAAAGCCTCTTCCAAGCTCATGGAATAATTGTACTCAATCTAGTACATTTACTCCTTAACTGAGCTTGTTGCTAATAATAAATATGGTAAATAGTAATTTATATTACTAAAATTCAATAAAGAAAAAATTAGTAATGTGATGAGAAAATATAAAAAAAGAACTTGACAATTTTATACTTTTCATATGTCTTATCTTGAGAAACACAGTGCACTGAAAGGAAATTAGAAGTTAAACAAAGTGCAGAAACAAGATAATTGACTGATTCATTGGTGCTACCACACCAACAAATGCTACAATGAAAAACATACTTAAAAACAAGAAGCAATAAAAAAAGTGAAAACTCTATAGTAAAAAAAACAAAAAAACATTGTTTTCTAAAGATATTGTGAATTCAGTGTTACACTAAAAATAAGTACAGAGAGTAAGGGCATTAATTCTGTGACCAGCACAACATGTAACTTACATGAGGTTTAGACACACAATGAATATCAAACTGTGCTGTGTTTCAGTTCCTAGTATACTGAGACAGAGGAATCCGTACCGTGGGAAACTTCCTTCCTCTAATCTTTCCTAAGGAAAAGGATATGTTCATTGAGGCTTATCTGTCTATCACATGTCCCACCAAATTTCTCCCACTATGTGGAATCATCTTCTGGGATAATGTGCCTACAGTAGAGGAAGTATTTATTCAGCAAAAGTAAGTGGCAGAAAGTGTGTGAATGTGATAGCAACACATCTTTCAGAGGCATCTTCTAAGATTTTGTAATTTGTAAACTCCATTCCTACTACAATTGTTTCTTCATGGTGTCGCTACTAAAAAAAATCTAAAGATGAAATGCAGTTTATACTAACACAATACAAGACAGAAATGGTTCCCATGTAGAGTTTTTCACCTTGTTTATGATTCAGAGTGGGTTTCTGTACTTTCATATAGCCATCAACAAGCTGTCATTCAACACACACCAGGAATTTGGTAATCTATAAAAATTAAAAGCATACGTTATTACATTCCTCATCTACAAATTTCATCGTTATCTATTTCCATAGATTGAAGATTCCTATCAGCTGAATGACAAAAAGCAGAGTTCATAGTAAACATATGTTAGCTGTTATGGCACATAGATAAATTTTATATTGCAATAATTTTCAATATGGTCACATCCTTATTACACTAGCAATGGAAGATAAGCAGGAAAGACAAACCTGGATTCAGAGCTCCCTCAGATTCTAAAAAGGCTTTTGAAGAAACTGACCACAACTCTCTCTTTGAAATTTATTTTTATTTTCCGAAATTATCTTGCATACAACCCAGAGACTGAAAATATACCTACAACTGATATAACTGGTAATGTAGCTTTCAAATAATTGTACATTTCCAAATACAAAACAAATACTGTGCAATTAACTCAGTTAAGTCAGGAGATTATTTCAACCCTTGGAACTAAGTGCCTGATTATAGTTGCAAGACATAATCCATTTCAGACTGGATAAAAATATAGTTAAATACAGTTAAATGGTTCACAGCAGCCTAACATTACACAGACTCAAAATGAATAAAAACAGTCAACTGTGCCAAAGACTGTGTCCTACTATGATGATACTGAGTGACATTTAGCAGTACTGAAGGGTGAAACCACAGCCACAATCACAGTTACAATCTTTGAACAATTAACACATATCTTACCTTCTTCAAAACATAATGAAACTTATCTTTCTCATACCCAGACAATTTTACAAAAGATATATTTCAATAAATTATTTAATATTTTCATTGAAATTTGTCATAATTAGATTCTTTTTATAAATTTGACCCCTCTGATACAAATATCTGACATTTTTTGAAGAGTTTATTTATTTATTTTCTTAAAAGAAATTTCTTAATTATCTTGAGATTTGACAAATATCTTATTGTTTTCAAGAACTTAACATCAAGTGGAATATAAAACTACTTTTTCTCTTTTGTATTAGAGATACAATTTATGATAAATTTAAAAAGTTTCTTGAGGCAAAATACATCTGTATTTTTATTAGACATTGTTAACGTTATCATTTATAATAATTAACTACAAAATGAAATAAAACATTCAAATTTTTAATCAAATGTGTCTATTCAGAATTAAACACTATTTCCAAAAACCCTCAAACGACAAGTTATAGCTGTACTAGGTGCGTCATTAAAGAATGTAACCATGTATTATCTTATAAGTCATCTAATGCAATCAAATTTCAAATGACATGGAAAGGAGGGAGTAGTAGAGTGAGTGAGACAAGATCTTCTGCCTATCTCCCACAGTATTCAATCTGTACACAGAGCAAGAGATAAAGGAAACTGAGAAGAGACTTAGAAATGAAATCAAAGTTCAAGGAAAAGAAATTAAAACTTCATTGTTTGCTGACAATTTTTCTTATTTTGGCAGAAAAATAACTCAAGACATTTATTATAAAGAGGATGTAGATTACAGACTGGCAATAGCATGAGAAGTGTTTCTTAAGAAGTGTACTATTTCAATATTTAGTGTAAATGAAAATACACTCCTGGAAATTGAAATAAGAACACCGTGAATTCATTGTCCCAGAAAGGGGAAACTTTATTGACACATTCCTGGGGTCAGATACATCACATGATCACACTGACAGAACCACAGGCACATAGACACAGGCAACAGAGCATGCACAATGTCGGCACTAGTACAGTGTATATCCACCTTTCGCAGCAATGCAGGCTGCTATTCTTCCATGGAGATGATCGTAGAGATGCTGGATGTAGTCCTGTTGAACGGCTTGCCATGCCATTTCCACCTGGCGCCTCAGTTGGACCAGCGTTCGTGCTGGATGTGCAGACCGCGTGAGACGACGCTTCATCCAGTCCCCAACATGCTCAATGGGGGACAGATCCGGAGATCTTGCTGGCCAGGGTAGTTGACTTACACCTTCTAGAGCACATTGGGTGGCACGGGATACATGTGGACGTGCATTGTCCTGTTGGAACAGCAAGTTCCCTTGCCGGTCTAGTAATGGTGGAACGATGGGTTCGATGACGGTTTGGATGTACCATGCACTATTCAGTGTCCCATCGACGATCACCAGAGGTGTACGGCCAGTGTAGGAGATGGCTCCCCACACCATGATGCCGGGTGTTGGCCCTGTGTGCCTCGGTCGTATGCAGTCCTGATTGTGGCGCTCACCTGCACGGCGCCAAACACGCATACGACCATCATTGGCACCAAGGCAGAAGTGACTCTCATCACTGAAGACGACACGTCTCCATTCGTCCCTCCATTCACGCCTGTCGTGACACCACTGGAGGCGGGCTGCACGATGTTGGGGCGTGAGCGGAAGACGGCCTAAGGGTGTGCAGGACCGTAGCCCAGCTTCATGGAGACGGTTGCGAATGGTCCTCACCGATACCCCAGGAGCAACAGTGTCCCTAATTTGCTGGGAAGTGGCGGTGCGGTCCCCTATGGCACTGCGTAGGATCCTACGGTCTTGGCGTGCATCCGTGCGTCGCTGCGGTCCGGTCCCAGGTCGACAGGCACGTGCACCTTCCGCCGACCACTGGCGACAACGTCGATGTACTGTGGAGACCTCACGCCCCACGTGTTGAGTAATTCGGCGGTACGTCCACCCGGTCTCCCGCATGCCCACTATACGCCCTCGCTCAAAGTCCATCAACTGCACATACAGTTCACGTCCACGCTGTCGCGGCATGCTACCAGTGTTAAAGATTGCGATGGAGCTCCGTATGCCACGGCAAACTGGCTGACACTGATGGCAGCGGTGCACAAACGCTGCGCAGCTAGCGCCATTCGACGGCCAACACCGCGGTTCCTGGTGTGTCCGCTGTGCCGTGCGTGTGATCATTGCTTGTACAGCCCTCTCGCAGTGTCCGGATCAAGTATGGTGGGTCTGACACACCGGTGTCAATGTGTTCTTTTTTCCATTTCCAGGAGTGTATTTAGAAGTTTTTTTTATGAAGGCAGAGGTTTAAAATAACATTTCACTTGTGAGGTTCTTTTTATTTTTCAGTAGTTAAAACACAACTAGTTTTGGGCTCTTACATGCACCTGAAAATAAACAAGAGACTGGGGCTAATAATAGTTTCTGAACACAGTAGTACACATAAAAATAGCAAAAGTGAAGTTCCATATAACATTTTTGGAGTTGGGGTAGGTGAGGTAAAATCTAAGTCAATGACAAAACGACACCAGACAATACTGTGGATGACAGCCTAGGTAAAGAAACATGTAATGAACACCAGAACACTTACACTTTGTGTTGTGTCCCCAAGTGCCGCAGTGGATGAGAACAAGACATGGTGTATCAGAAGTAAGCACAGAACACAGTGTACCATACATGAAAAGGGAAGCAAAATAGTATACCAGAGTGGAAAAAGTACTATCATCTGTTGACGGGAAGAACAACACCAGGGGTAACTAGCCCAGCCATT
This sequence comes from Schistocerca gregaria, assembly GCF_023897955.1. Taxonomy (NCBI): domain Eukaryota; kingdom Metazoa; phylum Arthropoda; class Insecta; order Orthoptera; family Acrididae; genus Schistocerca; species Schistocerca gregaria. Next base: position 436,528,445 of record NC_064921.1, read on the forward strand.
CACAAGATGAAATAGTGATTTACATTCAAAATAATAAAAAAAACATTACATAGAAAGTTACATGAAAAACATTAAAAGTTCATTATGAGTGGTAAAGGAACATACTGAACAGAGGCAGTACACTTTTGTAGTAAAACAAACAGGAAACTGGAGACATAAAATGTACTTATAAACTATAAGACACAATGAAAATCTTTCCCTTTCCACAAGTGGCATGAATGTTTTTAATTTAATGGGGATGTATATGGTGATGTCGAACAACATACCACAGTCATGTGTTAAAAGAATTTATGCATGTGCCACTGTTGTTAAAAATTATCTCACTACTGAATGAAATGGAAGGTAGCAAACCTTTACAGTCCACACTGTCAAAATCTACTATACCAGCAACAGCAACTAGCAGCAACAGCACTAAAGGGATACATTATAAAAGTGAGATCAATTTAAAATCCACTAGCTAAAAACCAATGACTCAAAGAGGCTTACATAATAGAAGAATGAGATAAATTTTACATCATGAATGACAGGCAAATTTAATATAGTGAGGAGACAGATAACACTGTTGTCATAGGATAAAAAATTAAAAATATACAAACCTCTAATAAAAGAGGACATTTTACAATTATGCAAAATAAACTGGGTGAACCATGCAGTCCTCACTATAGGAGATGGGTGTATTTATTTATTTATTTATTATAGGTCCTGTAGATCATACAATTTGTACAGCAAAGCATGGCAGAATACATATAGGATATATAGACAAAACATAAAAAGGTGGTGTGTGATGAGAAATGACAGTGGTGGTACATACTACACATAGCGGAGTACATATAATAGATAGAGTCAGAAATCAATAACATACAACAATTAAATTATCTTACCAAGTAAGAATACCTACAAGTGAATCAATCTATCTATCTATCTATATCCAAATCCCATTCCAGCTACTGTTTGTATTACCTACAAGTGAATAAATGGCTTATTACAAGTAATTAAAATTTTGTGGTACATACTTCATACAGCAGAATACATATATGAGATATAGACAGAATGTAAATAAGATACAATGATTAAATTATCTTACTAAGTTGAGATACCTACAAGTGAATAAACAGCTTATTCACAGTAATTAAAATTTTGTTTCAAGAAATTCATGTACAGATTTGAAACAATGATTTAGTAGTAATTCCTTTAATCTAGTTCTCATTGTTTTTGGGGTTTTGCTAGTTTTTATGTCTGTTGGGAGGTGGTTGTATATTTTAATGCCCATACACTTAACCACATTTGCATATAATTTTGTGTTGTGAGCTATGATTTGTAATTGGGTTTCGTTTCTGGTGTCATGTGTGTGTCGGTCTGCATTTCTGTGGAGGGATTCCATGTGCTGTACTGTAAAATAAGCTAGTTAGCTTATATAGAGTCATGGCAGTGACAGGATTTTTAACTGTTGAAACAGTGGTTTACAGTGTTCAGATCTTTCTTTACATTTCATTATTCTTACCACTTGCTTTTGTAACTTGAAAATTATGATAGAATCAGAGCTATTTCCCCAGAAGTTTAGACCATACCTCAAGACAGACTCAAGCAGGGCATGGTACACCAGCTGCAAGGTATCTACACTAGTTTTCTCTTTTAATGATCTTAATAGATAACAGATTTTATTAAGCTTTTGTGACAGTGCCTCAATATGTGGTTTCTAGTTTAGAGTGTTATTGATGGTAAGTCCAAGAAATTTGGTGTCTTGCCTGCTTGTAATGTCATCTTTGCCAATAACTATAACTACATTGAAAGGGGTAAGATTTTGTCAAGTGCGGAAGTTCATACTTACAGTTTTATGAGTAATCTATTTTCTCAAACCAGGATTGTAATTGACAAAAAGTTTCATTGACTGCCTCTTGCAATGTGTCACCATTGCTGTTTATCAGGATATTTGTGCTGTCAGCATACAGAAAGGAACTGGCATCTGGTATGTGTTCTGGGAGATCATTTATGAACAACATGAAAAGAACAGGGCCAAGAACAAAGCCCTGAGGGCCACCATTTGTTGTATGTAGTGTATCTGACCTGCAGTGCCTGGTAGTCTTCGATTTTATTATTTCTACATATTGCTTTCTTTCACTGAGGTAGCTATGGAACCAACTGTGGGCTACACCTCTAATCCTATACTTCCATACTTCTGGAGTTTCATAAGAAGCAGTTCATGGTCGACCATGTCAAATGCCTTGGACTGATGCCATATAGTTGCTAAGCCTAATTAAGTGTCACAAAAGCAATGGCAAAAACCTGGCCCTGTTAAAAAGTATACATGTGTGACATGCAATAATCAGAAACCAGAAGGAGAAAAAAATGAGGCTGGATGCTGCTTCAAAAAGGAAAGTTATTCAGCAGGGGTGCATGCTTAAGCAAAGTTTGCTCATTCAAATGTTGGACAGATCATGGTTAATGCTGTGGATAATTTCTATTTCTTCTAAAATGTTTAAAACAAGGCCCTTGCATTGAATATGTAGAATGCCGCAATTTGTGTTTGTATTTGAAATGAAGTGATTATGATCTTTCAGGTGGTTAACAAGGGTGGATTTAGAACTGCTAAGGTCCTGATGCTCTCTGAATTATATGCTAAAGGAGCTGCCAGTTTGGCCTATGTAGGTGAAAGGACACTCACTACACTGAATGCTATATATACCTGATTGTGTGCAGTGTAGGTGTGGTAAAATCTAAGTCAATGACAAAATGACACCAGACAACACTGCGGATGACAGCCTAGGTAAAGAAACATGCAATTAACACCAGAACACTTACACTTTGTGCTGTGTCCCAAAGTGCCGCAGTGGATGAGATCAAGACATGGTGTATCAGAAGTAAGCACAGAACACAGTGTACCATACATGAAAAGGGAAGCAAAATAGTAAACCAGAGTGGAAAAGGTACTACCATCTGTTGACTAGAAGAACAACACCAGGGGTAACTAGCCCAGCTATTCACAAGATGAAATAGAGATTTACATTCAAAATAATAAAAAAAACATTACATAGAAAGTTACATGAAAAACATTAAAAGTTCATTATGAGTGGTAAAGGAACATACTGAACAGAGGCAGTACACTTTTGTAGCAAAACCAACAGGAAACTGGAGACATAAAATGTACTTATAAACTATAAGACACAATGAAAATCTTTCCCTTTCCACAAGTGGCATGAAAGTATGGTACCCTGTAATTTTTTTTTTTTTTTTTTTACAATTATCATTACTAGCAGATGATAAGGTAGTCTTGTACTGATTTTTAGAAGCAGGTTTCAATTGCATTTACTCGTGAAGAACATCAATGACATTTGGCTGTTAACCATTAGCATGTGCTATAAATTTAATGATGTCAAACTCTTACTGGTAGTTTTGTTTGGAGCGAGGGACTCTAGCCACATGGTAAAGCACTGCATGAATAGCAGCATTTGTTTGCTGCTTTGAATGAACTGAAGAACAATGAATAATAAAACTAATCATGGTTGGTTTCCTAAATATATTAAAGTGAACTTTACTGTCCTGCAACATAATCTCCAAATCAAGAAGTGGAAGTGTGAAGCTAGAGTGGTATTCTATTGTACACTGAATCTTGAAGTGAATTTTGTTAAAGTCATGTTGAAAATGTAGCAGCTGGGAGTCAGTCTCATCACACATAAGTATGATGTCATCAACGTGTCTTTAGTAACATACTACCCTTTGAAAGTCTTGAGGGCATGTTGAAAAAAACATGTTCAGTGTGATTGATATAAATGTTAGCTATTATACAAAAAATGGGGATCCCATGGTTAACCCATCAGTTTGTCCATATATGGTGTGTAGAAGGCAAAGTGATTATGGTCCAGAACAGTCCTGAGCAAACAAAGAAATTGATTAACTTTTTTTGTGAGTCTAGATGAGAGTAGGGATGTAAGTTTGATTCAATAACAGGAATCACCTCTCTAATGGAGATATTTGTATACATGCTTATGAGTAAATTCTTTTAATTCATGACTGTGGAATATTGCTCCATGTCACCATATATATTCCCATTGAATTAAAAACTTGGATGCCAGTCGTAGAAAGGGAAAGATTTTCAGTGTGTTTCATGGTTTGTACATAAATTTTATGTCTCCAGCTTCCAGTTGGTTTTGCTACAGTTCTGTACTGCCCCTGTTCAATATGTTCTTTTACCACTCATAATCTATTTTTAATGCTTTTCATGTAAGTTTCTATGTAATGATTTTTTTAGTTTCATTTTGAATATAAATCTCTATTTCATCTTGTGAATGGCTGGGCTAGTTAGCTCAGGCGTTGTTCTTCCCATCGACAGATGACAGTACTTTTGCTACTCTGTTATACCAGTTTGCTTCCCCCTTCAAGTATGGTAATCTGTATTCTGCACTCACTGGCGGTACAGCATGTCTTGTACTCATCGATCGCAGCACTTGGGGTCACAGCCCAAAGTGTAAGTTTTCTGGTGTTCATTGGATGTTTCTTTACCTAGGCTGTCATACACAGAACTGTCTGGTGTCACTTTGTCATTGACTTAGGTTTCATCAAACCTAGCCCAACTGCAGTTTCTTAAAATGTTACATGGAACTTCTTCTTTGCTTTTTTTATGTGTACTACTGTGTAAAAACTAATATTAGCCCCAGTCTCTTGTTTATTTTTTAGTATAACACATGATAATGGGCATATAAGAGCCCAAAAGTGGTTGTGCTTTCACTACTGAGGCAGTATTTTCAATCTCTACTATAATGCTCAGTTCTGGATATTCCTCCAGCAGGATTGTTTGTATTATATGAAAGTATTTTGTGGAGTATTAAAGTAAAACTTTTTTTGTAGGCAGTTCAGTCAAGAAGACAACAGAATGTGAGACCTTAACTTTTCCTGGCGAATTGAATGTTCAAATAACTTACGGGTTTGCTGCTGGGTGACGTTGTCGAACGTCACCCGGCAGCACTCAACTTAGTCGACATCACCCGGCAGCAAACCCATAAGTTATTTGAACAAGACAACAGAAGTTTTGAAATATTGTGTTGGGTTTGTGTCGGTTCTGGAGCGCCACGACCGACCTCATTTGACCTCTTCTGTCAGGAGAGTTAATTTGGAGTTGGAACGGCTACTTGGATCTGGTGCGGGGTCACACATTGGTGTGGTTCGTGTTGATTCACTCTGTAGGTGGGACTATACTAGACATGGCCTACACCTCAACAGGAAAGGGAAGGGTAAACTGGCTGGGCTGATAGCAGGAAATTTAAAGGGGGGAGGAACTACATCTCATGGTGGAAACTCTTTTTTAGTGTAAGATCAGTGTCCAGTGGGAAACTCAGCCATGCAAGTACTAAAGATGTCAAAAAAGTTCAAGATAGTTGCAAAAGTAAAATGAAAAATGTTAGTATATTTCATCAAAATATTGGGGGATTGAACAATAAAATTGATGAGCTTCTGCTTTGTTTAGAAGATATAGAAACCAAGAATGTAATAGATGTACTATGCCTGTCTGAGCATCACATTGTCACTGATATGCAAAAGGTTAGCATCAATGGGTACAAATTAGCTGCACATGTAAGTAGAGATAATATGATGAGAGGAGGAGTTGCCATATATGTCAAAAGCTTCCACAGTGCAAAAAATTTAGAAACTAAAAAATTTTGTGTAGAGCAACATATGGAAGCATGTGCCACTGAACTTAAACTAAAGGATGGCACTTTCATAATTGTAACAGTGTATAGGTCCCCCTCAGGGAATTTCCAGCTATTTCTGGAAAACTTGGATGCTTTGTTGTGCTATCTGTCAGACAGGGGGAAGCAAATTATCATTTGTGGGGATTTCAATGTTTATTCCCTGAAAGAGTGTAATAGGAAGAATGACCTTTTAGTATTACTCAGTTCTTTCAATTTGAGCTCCGTCATTGATTTTCCTACTCGGATAACAAAGAACAGCAGTACATTGATAGATAACTTTTTTATAGACCAAGATAAGTTTAAGGACATAAATGCTTATCCTGTTGAGAATGGTCTTTCAGATCATAGTGCACAGCTTGTTACAGTACATGACATAGCTCCATGCAGTATAATAAATCAGACTTTCAAAGCAGTGCGTTCAATTAACAATATAAATATTGCAAACTTTAGGGAAAGCCTACAGCAGCTAGACTGGGATGAAGTGTATAAGGAACCCGATGCAAACTTGAAATATAACTTATTTCACAATACATTTTTAAGGGTATTTGAAAATTGTTTTCCCAAGAAAATAGTTAAACATAATTCCAAGAAAACATATAAAAAACCTTGGCTAACTAAAGGAATAAGAATATCTTGCAACCGCAAAAGAGAACTGTATCTAACAGCAAGATGGAGTACTGACCCCGAAATTGTTCAATATTATAAAAACTATTGTGCGGTACTAAGAAAAGTTATTAAAAAGTCCAGAAGCATGTGTATCATGTCTGAGATCAGTAACTCTGATAATAAAATTAAAGCAATTTGGAATATTATTGAAAGGGAAACAGGGCAACCAAGAGCACAGGAAGACTTTAGTGCAATAAAATTGAATGACAAGTGCACTAACAAACAATCAGAAATTGAAAATATTTTGAATAATCATTTTTTAAATGTTGTGGAGAAAATAGGATCTAGATCTTCACTAGAAGAGGCAAGGCTATTAATAGAAGAGGCCATACCTGCACAGTTTGAAACAGCTGTAATTCCACCAACCTCTCCCTCTGAAATCAGTAAAATAATAAACTCACTGAAAAGTAAAAGCTCTTACGGAATTGATGGCATTTCCAGCAAAGTACTTAAAGCTTGTTCCCCACAGATAAGTAGAATTCTCAGCCACGTATGTAATAGCTCTTTGGAGCAGGGTGTTTTCCCTGATAGACTGAAATATGCCATTGTAAAACCATTGCATAAAAAGGGGGATATGTCGGATGTCAACAACTACCGCCCAATCTCTCTTCTGACAGCTCTATCAAAAATTTTTGAGAAAGTAATGTATTCAAGAGTAGCCTCCCATATTTGTAAAAATAAAGTACTAACAAAATGTCAGTTTGGTTTTCAGAAAGGCTTTTCAACAGAAAATGCTATATATGCTTTCACTGATCAAATATTAAATGCTCTGAATAACCGGACATCACCCATTGGTATTTTTTGTGATCTCTCAAAGGCCTTTGATTGTGTAAATCATGGAATTCTTTTAGATAAGCTAAATCATTATGGTTTGAGTGGGGCAGTGCACAAATGGTTTAATTCATACTTAACTGGAAGAATGCAGAAAGTTGAAATAAGTGGTTCGTGTAATGTTAAAACAGCTGATTCCTCAAACTGGGGTGCTATCAAGCACGGGGTCCCACAGGGTTCGGTCTTAGGTCCTTTACTGTTCTTGATATACATTAATGACTTACCATTCCACATTGATGAAGATGCAAAGTTTGTTCTTTTTGCTGATGATACAAGTATAGTAATAACATCCAAAAACCAAGAACTAAGTGATGTAATTGTAAATGATGTTTTTCACAAAATTATTAAGTGGTTCTCAGCAAACGGACTCTCTTTAAATTTTGATAAAACACAGTATATACAGTTCCGTACAGTAAATGGCAAAACTCCAGTAATAAATATAGAATTTGAACAGAAGTCTGTAGCTAAGGTAGAATTTTCAAAATTTTTAGGTGTGTCCATTGATGAGAGGTTAAACTGGAAGCAACACATTGATGGTCTGCTGAAACGTCTGAGTTCAGCTACGTATGCTATTAGGGTTATTGCAAATTTTGGTGATAAGAATCTCAGTAAATTAGCTTACTATGCCTACTTTCATTCACTGCTTTCGTATGGCATCATATTCTGGGGTAATTCATCGTTGAGTAGAAAAGTATTCATTGCACAAAAACGTGTAATCAGAATAATTGCTGGAGCCCACCCACGGTCATCCTGCAGACATCTATTTAAGGATCTAGGGATCCTCACAGTAACCTCACAGTATATATATTCCCTTATGAAATTTGTTGATAATAATCCAACCCAATTCAAAAGTAATAGCAGTGTGCATACCTATAACACCAGGAGAAAGGATGATCTTCACTATGCAGGGTTAAATCTGACTTTGGCACAGAAAGGGGTAAATTATGCTGCCACAAAAGTCTTTGGGCACCTACCAAACAGCATCAAAAGCCTGACAGATAGCCAACTAACATTTAAAAATAAATTAAAAGAATTTCTAGATGACAACTCCTTCTACTCATTGGCTGAATTTTTAGATATAAAGTAAGTAAAAAAAAAAAAAAAAAACTTAATCATTAGTGTCATGCAATATTTTGTGTAATGTAATTTCTTGTACAGACATCTTTTATTAACCTGACACGTTCCACATCATTACGAAGTGTCGTATTCATGATCTATGGAACAAGTATTAATCTAATCTAATCTAATCTAATCTGTGTTAGAGAAGTAAACAAAAGATTGGATGAGCAGATTGAGAAACTAATGAAGAGGCTGTGGATGAAATTGGAAAGAAAACAAAGGTATGGAAAAAGCTCACTAGAAGAAGGAATAGGTTAATGTGACAAATACTAAGGCACCAAGGAATAGTTAATTTGATAATGGTGGGAACTGCTGAGGGTAAAAATTGTAGAGGGAGAGCAAAGCTTGGCTGCAGTAAGCAGGTTACAGTAGTTTTTCAGAAAGGCCATTTCAGGATAGATGTAGAGAATAGGGAATAAAGGGGAAATTACCATGAACTAACAGTCTGCATTCAATTCCAGATAGTGTCAAATACAATAATTAGTTGCAGATGGTTATATATTAAATGTGAGAGGTAATTTCAAGAACACTATCAACTTCATAAGGAAAAGAGAATATAAATTAAGAAAAGAAAATCCCAAAAGAGAAAATAATTAATGAGATATAAACAACACCAAATACTGCTAATGACTATAATATTATAATTACTGTGTATTATTAACTGAAAAGTAAATTAGTACTTAATTTACACATTTAATTTAAATAGAATAAACATGTTTCACAGTTCACTACAATTAAAAATAACTTGGTGCTGTTGGATATAGACGTTAATTATAACTTCACTTGCAGCCATCTTGAAAGTCATGTCGGTGACACCATTTTAGCATGTGTAAATGCTAAGTTGCAAGTATGTGTAGTGGTTGGGGGATGGATGTGTAACTCAAGCCTGTGGAAACCTAACTTTAATGCCTGATGCTGTTTTGCTAGACCAGTCAAATATTGGTTTTCCAGTTGTCAGTTGTATTACACAAATGGCATCTGGAAATCCCCTGCTCTGGTCTCTGATTTAGATAGCATAACTGGTATAACTCCTCAATTAAATATCAGAGTTAACAACTACATGTCGCATATAATATTTCTATTTATTCTTCAATGCCAGAAAGTCACTATCCAGATTAGCTGAAAATGTTTGAAAACAATGTACAGTATAACCTGAAACCCAATCATATTTCAAAAATAGTTTTGCATTTAAATGTGAGCAAGAATCAATTGTGGAACTGGAACTCCAGAAGCTGGAACAGCATTTCCAGAATTGATATTGGGAAATCAGTTTACAAAATCCAGTTTTGGGAACCACATGTCAACATACTGGTGTAAACATTCCAATATCAGTTCTGGAAATAGGGGTGTAGCTGCTAGATTTCCTCTTCCACAGTCCGTTTTCACTCACATGTGAAGGTGCAACTGTTTTTAAAATGTGCTTGGACTGAAACAAGTAACTAACTAAGTTGAAGTAGTAGATTAATAGTTAGGCTGATGACTAGTTCTCATTTGATATACTTAGTAACATTTCCAACAAGCACAGGACCACATTGTGCAACAGAAATCAGCAATTTATTTCTAAATCCATTCCAAATCCAATACACATGAGCCCCATAATAAATGACAGCAATAAAGCATCTTCATAAGTCAGGTTTAGCCAAGAAGAGAAACACAGAGTTTTACTGCACCATAAATATTGACTCAGTTACACCATTCAGAGAGAATTTTCAGGATGAACAATGCATAGAATATTGACTGTATTAATTTAAAAAATATTCCAGAGCAGAAGAGAGTTTTAACAGATCCAGCTGCAGGCAGGTGAGAGTGTTATGCATTTCCAGTCATGCATGGTATGCTGCAATATGCTAGTGGAAGGATGTAAGCCTTTTCTCACTGGCCACCACAGAAGTGTTTACAGTACATACCTGAAGCCCTAAACGAACATAGTCTCGAGAGTGTAAGAACTCAGCCATTTGTGTACTAAATCATTGTTGTCTCAGTATCACAGGCTAGACCACAAGCCTGTGACATGTGGAGCAACATCCTGGAATGCAGTATGGGGCTGCTGTTCAACCACAAGACAGAGCAGCGTGTCCTGAGTCATGAGGGAGCCACCTGCTCATTGGATGATGTTCGTGGCCACTGACAGCTGCTCCACCACACAGTCATCAGTGTCACTGCTGGAGACGTTGCTGACAGCTGCATTTGAGTGATGTCATGCTCGGCCCGCACTATTTGTACTTTCAGTAATCGTGGATATCTATTGTTTCACACTAGAGGGAACTGGTGTCTCCACCAAGCTGTTCCTGATGTACAACAGCCAAGGCCCAGAATAAAGAAATTAACTGAACAAATCTGCTGTCATTCTGACTTCTCATTCATGTCTGAACCTACAGCCTGTGGTAAGGTGACAAAAAAAAGTATTTTCATCATGGAGAAGAAGTCTGATCATCATGCATTTTGTAAAGTAGATTTTATTGCAAGTAGAGAGCCAGTGGATTGGTCTAGTTCTAGAAGTAATGGAAATCATGACTGATTAGTGACTTTTAGATATGCACAGTGAAACCTTGAGGTTCACTCAGTGCCATGTGCAAAATCAATTACAGTAAAATTTTATACATGTAATCATTGAGGGCATATGGTTAGGCAATGCTGGGAGTTGAGATGGCTGATGATCAGATGTAAGAATTAAGTTAATACACTTTATTTTCTCATCTTGTGAATGTTAATTACAAAATCAGTGTTTTCAAGGACAAAGCTTTGACAGAATCAGAGATGCAAAGTGTTAGAACTAGGAGCAGTACACATATTGTTAGAAAAGGTAGCACAATTAACAGTGGATAACACAGAACAGCATGGGTTGATAAAATCATGCTTGTTACAATGGGGTGTAGAGTTTAATTGCTCCTTTTTGGAAAGACAACCAAGGATATGCAGGCTTTTTTGGGAGACCTTGGGAAGCTGGAAATCTTGGTCTGATAAGGAACTATTGATTGTTGTAAAACTGAGACTGACAGGAGAAGCAAAACCTTATGTAGGGTATATAGCAGTTCGTAAGGAAGCCACAATATTCAAACAATTTAAAAGAAGTGTTAATTCAGAGAAATACAAAATGAAATATTGCCAGACACTATATGGAATAATTAGGGGTAACAACTAAGAAAAATATGGAAATGATGGAACAATTTGCAGACAGGATAAGCAAAATTAATGGACGTACCTATGAATCAGGACAGGATGCTACAGTTAACAAAATCATTTTTCAAGGCCCGACAAATTTGCACACAGTAGTGCTGTTAGCTATAAGAGTATAAAGAGACTGATTTGTTGACTGGCATGCACAGCATACAGACAGAGTTTGCAGCTAATGTAAAATGTTTCAGATGTGAGAGAATGAGGCATGTAAGGAGACAGTGTCACCAGCCTAAGGGTGATGTGAATAAAGTATGAGAAACTAATAGTTTTAGAAGGAGAGGACTGGGGAGGAATATGGTGTTAAACACCAATGGGAACCCCAGGTCCTCATACAGTCATTACCAGTCAAATTGGATGCAGAGGTGGATTGCATGATGAGAGGAACAGTAGGTGTGATGTTAACCTGCTTTACATCTTCGTTGATTAGTCCTCAGTGTCAATGTACTGCATTATTATACAGGCTGAAAAATGGAGGGTGGAAGTTCAACACTGACTACTGTAAGTGATGTAGCTGACAGTTGTACAGTTGCATTTCACAGTTCTTTACTTTCACTATTCATAACTCCCCAATATTACACAGTTATATGGCCAGTTCACTATTGGTTAACTTTTGATATGCCTCATTAATAGTTTTCAGGCAAACATCAACATACTGCTACAATAGTTTGCTGTTGAATATCTAGGAGCAGTAAATATCTAACCACACAGTTCACAGTTCTTGCAGAATAATAAGGTACATGTGACATTATTTCTCAAATAAATTGAACAGACACTGTTATTGTTTTAACGGAAGGCCTATTTGTGTTACATTAATTCCACTCACAACAGTACATAATTTCCCTTTGAAAATAGGCCTTGGACTGACAATAATAGGTACTGAAACTACACATCATTCAATGTATAATTTACAAAAATTACAATTAAAACACAACTCATTCAATTAACTGAATACATCAAAGAATTCTTTCTTTTTAACAGTTCCATCTACCACAAAGGTTAGGCTGAATTATTTGCTTAAATAATGAGATTAAAAGATGTAGTTATACAAACAATACTTTTGACAAAACTGGTAATCACTTTGGAATTAATTAAGGGCTGGCTTTGCTAATATATATTTTCAAACAAAGTCAAATAATTACTTTAAGAATCCTAGTAGTCCTTTTTCCTACTGTTTATAATTATTACAGAATTTATATTTGTTTGTAAGTCAACAATAGAATCTAGGTCATGAAACTTTTGCTGATTTCATCCTATAACAAAAGATAGTAACTAGGTGTAGTCAAAATGAATTAAGAAATTTATTACATACACAAAACTAAGCACAAAATTAGAACTGGTGCTATGTTTCTTAATACTGAGCCCCAACTGTTCTCTTTTATGGAAATGCACATTATACTCAACTGTGTCAATGATAACTAGTCAAAAATGAAAAAAAAAAAATGAATTTAAGGAGGCAGAAGGCAAAACAAGAGAGGAAGTAAAGAGATCCCAGCTTGCTTTGTCATACAGGGTATAAGTGTTGCAGGATATTATTGTACACAGGGACACATGTGTCAGTCATCAGTAGTGATCTTGTAAAATGTAAGCAACGAGACCCACTATGGTACCAACTGTGTGGAGTGGGGGATAAAGGGACCATTAGGGACAGTGGGCATAGATTTTTTCCTGGATAAGTTTCAGTGTAAATGGGGAGATTGTGCCACACATGAGTGAGGGCTACAACATGAGTTCAGGATTAAATTTCACATGTCAGCATTGTGCCATAATCAATCTTCAGCAGCATATAGTGGAACATGACAGAAAAAAAAATCAGTTAGGTGAAGTAATTGCCAGTGTAGTAATGTCAGGAGGGAAGTCTGTCATAAAAGATGAACCGATTAAACCACAAACAGCCACACTAAGGCTTGATTCACTTGATTGTGTACCTAAGTGTTCAGAGAAAACACTTTGGGTCAGTGTCGAGTTTAGCTTACTGGTTCGAAGTGTGTGTGTGGCGGAACCATTAGAAGAAAATGAAATATTAGATCAGGTGGGTTGCTTAGTTAAAAGAGGGATTCTACACATAAAAGAAAGAAAGGGTGATTTAAGGCACTTGTTTCTATAGATAATTTTGGCACAGAGGGGTTGTTAATCACCATTATGGATGAGCTGGAGGAAGAAGAATGCGACACAAAGACAGACAATTGCCTGTCACCATTTAAACTACATTATGAGAAAAAGTGAAGCATCTGGAGGGATGGAACTGAGAACAAACGGAAAATTACTTTTGGAATTTTTCCTTTTTTCAAAAAGGGCCATTACCAGCTACGCATATTACACAGCACCACATACCAGTGGGAAATGGATCACCAGTATACTGACAATCACAGAGAATACCTAAGTAATTGGAGCCAGTTTTGGAGGAATTTATCAATAAACAGCTGAAAGATGGAATAAGTGAAGAAGGTAATAGTCCATAGGGAATGGGAGGGGGGGAATAGTTGCCATACTAAAAAAATGGGTGGAACATGAAAGTGTAGGTTTTGTTAAGATTACAGACACCTAAATGTGAAAATCATAACAGAATCCTGCCCCTTGCCAAACATCTCAGAACCTCAGATTATTTATGGCAATGAAAATATTTTTATACAATGGATTTGGAGATTAGTTATCACCAGACAGAGGCTGCACCACAGGATCAACAAAAAATAGCATTTTCAGCACCCTGGAGACACTACTATTTAAGAAGAATGTTAGTTGGATTAAAAAGTGCACCTGCAACATTTCAGAGACAGTTGGATGGAATACTTAGATATTTAAAACCATTGCAATACTTAGTGTATCTTGATGATATAATCATCTACAGGAGTGATAGGTGTGCATTGATTAATGGCAGTCTTCCTAAGGATAACAGCAGTGAAGTTAACATTGAATACAGAAAGGTGTAATTTTGTGATGGAAGATGTAACATACCCAGGTCATATAATAAGTAAAGGTGGGGTTAAGACAGACCCAAGATTAGTTAGATCTGTACATGAATTTACTGTACCAGAATCTGCAAAGGAGTTGCAATTGTTCTTGGGAATAGAAAATTATTACAGCTGATTCATAAAAGGTTTTGCAGATATTGCCAGACTGTTGGTACAATTTTTAAAAAAGAGAACTAAATTTGTGTGGTCTTTTAGTACCAGCATGCTTTTGAGGAGCTAAAAGAAGCTCCAACATCAAGTCCAATATTGGTATTTCTGGGTTTTAATAGAGAACTTGTTCCTCCATGTAATGGATCATATCATACACTTGGCTGTATGTTGTAACAAGAGGTAGGAGGCATAGAACATATGGTAGCTTATGCTTCAAGGTAACTAAATTCTGCAGAAAGAAATTACTCCATAATGGAGAAAGAGATGTTAGACCTTATTTATGGAATTACATATTTCAAATGTTATCTGTACCACCAAAAGTTTAGAGTAATAACAGGTCATGCTGCATTAAAATGGTTGTTAGAGTTAAAGGATCCTTCCAATAGGTTGACTAAGTGAATTTGATTTTGAAGCTTCACCAAAACCTGAGAAGAAGCTCAGAAATGCGGATGGCTTAAGTAGATAAGTAGCAGTATTACATATTGGGGGTAATGAACACAAGGAGTGGTAAGTAGCACAAAGAGAGAATGATTAATGTAAGCAGCCTTTTAAGCAGTCACGGTTCTGTATGCAGGATGGGTTGATGTGCAGAGAAATAAACTTGAGACGACTGGTAGTGGTACCAGCAAAGCTAAGAAATAGAGTGCTACAAGAAGTCATGGAGGTTGCAGATCTACCAACAGAAGGGTAGTGGAAAGGTACTTGTGGAGGAATAGGCAGACAGGCATAAACCAGTATGTGCGAGAATGCATACAGTGTGCAAAGAAGGTGGATTTGTGTCACTACTAGACTACCATTGCAAAGGTGACCCAAAGCATGAGCACCATTCAGATTTATGGAAATTGATGTTTTAGGTCCATTCAATAAAACACCTGAAGGAAATAAGTAGTCATGGATCATATTTCATAATACGTAGAAATGGTCACAGTGCCAGCCCAGCAGACAGCAACAGAGGCACAAGCACTTGTGAATAGGCTAATTGAATATTGAAGTTTGAAGTGTCTGAAACAATAACAACAGACCAAGGAATGAACTTAATTCAGATCTATTCAGGGAACTGTGTAAATTATTGAATGTGAAGAAATTAGGGATGAGTCCTCTCCATCCACAAGCCAGCAGAAGAACTGGAAGAGTACATAGAACAATCAGGAAGATGCTAGATATTGACTCACATCACACAAACTGGAATGTCTGTTTATTTGAAGCATGTTGTCTTCACCTACAATTCAGAGCAGCATACAAATACAGTATCATCACCATATGAAATAATATATGCTCATAAAATGCCACGAACATTCAACATATTGAAAGCAAAGAAAGGGAAGACTGAATAGTCTGCTAAGGAATTTGCCAGAGTGATTAGGGAAATTTGGAATAGAGTACAGAGGGAAAATACACAAGCACTGGAGAAACAGCAAGAAGCAATGGGCCATATGGAAAGAATGCCACTGTATAAGTTTGGCCAGTGGGTGATACTATCAACTTTGTGCAAGCCATAAGGAAAGACAAAGAAGCTTTTTGCAAACTACCAGGGGCCATACCAAGTGGTAAAAGTCATGATTCAATCGCTGATGAGAATGATAGTTGTGCATCTAGGCGGTTGAAACCTTTTCAAGAGAGTCCAGAAGTTTTTCCAGGTGTAGGAGATGCAGACCAGAAAGGGAGAGTGAGGAGAAAGGTATTAAAAGGTGAAAAAGAGGCTGGTAATGAAATGGCAGTGGGGAGCCTATATGCACTAAGGCCTAGGAAGTAGTTATATAATTCTTTTAGTTTTGGCATAGTTTTAGTATAATTAGTATAAAAGCTGTGGAGCTGCAATAAATTTAAGCAAGAGGAAAGTAATAGGTATTACTGCCCATAGGTGAGGTTTAGAGAAGGAAGTGCTGAGGTATGTGAGAGATTATATGGACCATAGAAGAAATTAGGGAGTGGAATGACCAATGTGCTGGGGGTTATACCACGTACACAAAGGAAGAGGGGTTGGATCAACACTGCAGGTCAGCTTATGAAAACAATATTTGGCATTGCTGATAAGGAAGACATTCAAAGGCTGAATTACCCTGTGGGAGAGGTTAAGCAGTGGGCAAAATGGAACAAAGTCATGACTGATTGGCATATTATGCAGACTGCAAGTTTAGAGGAAGATGTATTGAATAATGTATGACTACTATGACAACTGACTGGAGAAATAATGTGGTACACCAGTGCTGCAGAAGAGGCAGTAAATCAGAATACCAGGGAACTACAGATTGAAGTAGAAATCTTAGATATTGAAGTAGTAATGAAAAAATGATTGCAGTCCATAGAAGATAGTGTTTGGGAAGCAAGAGGGAAAGTAACAGAACTGCAGGAGGCTATGCAGCAGGCTAAAAGAGGTCACCTAGGAGTAAACTTGTTCTCACTAGAGCAGTAATTAGAGGGTCTAAGGGAAATACAGAAGGGACTACCATCAGAATTGAGGTTGGTTTTAGAAACCAAGCACAAAAGCTTGCCTTATTATTTCAAGGTGGCCACAGTATCAGTGAGATGGAGTGAAAGTTTACATTTCCATTTCTATACCAGTAGCAGGGAAACAAGCTCATTATGAGTGCTATAAAATTAATGCATATCCTGTCAAGTGGGGGATACTGAAGAAATTTGTAAGAGCAAAACTGCAGCAACTGCTATTAATTGCAAAAGACAAGGGAAGATATGTAGAAATGGAGGAAGCAAAGTTACAAACATGCTACCAAGATGAAATCAATGTCTGTACGAATATGATAATGGGACAAAAGGAGGTAAGAGAATACAATAAAGAAGTGATAAAGCCAGAAGGTCAAGGCACATTGGTTGTACTCTAATTTTGCAGAGATGGTAGTCGTGGCTGGTTGTTTCAAGCACCTTACATCAGCAAAGAGGATAGAATTAAACAGGAATGGTTTGTTATTAAATGGATGTCATAATGGGGCATACTTTCCATCTGCCTGCCATGATTTCAGGGATAACTCACCTGAATATTTTGCAGACTCATATGTATTGGCCAGAGGAGCCCATGGAAGTGCTACCAGCTGCAAATCCAACTACCTTAAACCAAACTCTAGGGAAGGAATTAATGCAGTTTATAAACATACTTCTGAAGCAGTAGGAGGAACAAATCTCCCTGGAAACTTTATTTCAGCATGTACATTCATATCAGGAAAATCAGTACTGGAAAGAGACAACAGTGACTACTGTCATACCAACCACCACAGTACCACTTGTTGTGTTGAGTGTAGTCCTTGTTTTGGTATGCCGAAGATGAAGCACAAGACAAAGCTCAGACCCAGCCCTCATTCAGATTCCTGTGGATTGGATATCACAAACATAAAAGCAGCAGAAGGAAGATGAATGTACACGGGGTTAGTATTAAGAATAATTGATTCATTTTAGATTGTAAGCTGGGTATACAGAGTTGGAAGTGACTGTGCAAGAATCCTTGTTCCATGGTGTTTGAGTTAATGAGCAGGGCAATGTGACCTGTGGAAATGTGTGAGATTAAGTGATAGGGTTAAGGGAACAAATTGTTAAAATAATTAGTTAAGGGAGCCAATTGTTAGAATAATTCTTAAGATATGAAACAGGGCCAGGAGGCTGGTCACTAGGAAATCTAGTGTAAAATATAATCTAGTTTGGTCAACTGAGAGACCAGATCTTTATGAAAAGGAGGCCAGTGTAGTGTGCTGATTGCATTCAGTCAAAACACATGCCAGAACAGAAGTGAGTTCCAACAGACCCAGCCACAGGCTGGCTTGAGTGTTATGTGTTGCAAAGCAGAGCCATCTGTGTGCAATGTAGCAACAGTCAACACTGTAATAAGCTAGTGGAAGGATGGAAGCCTTTCCTCACTTGCCACCATAGTCTTCTTTATAGTATATACCTTAAGCCCTAAATGAACATAGACTGGAGCAAATAAGAAATCAGTCATTCATGTACTAAATAATTTTCATCTCAGTATCACAGCCTGCACCATAAGCCTGAGACACTTGGTGCAACTTCCCTGTTAGTTAATGAACATTGCACCCTTATTTAAATATATGGCCAAAAGAGTCATCTTACAATTATGAAACAAACCCTGTCATCCAGGACCACATGCCACAAAGGGTGCAAGTTCACCACAAGATGGGTAAACTCACGGGGATCTATTGTCTATTGAGGCCTAAGTGCTGTAGAGTACGAGTGAGACAGATAAGAGCCTACTTCACAGGGAAACCCAGTAGAAGCCATTTGTGGCCAAGGAGACATAGCAGTGTTAAATATGGCGGACCTAAGACAGGCCACGAAAAGAAACATTTATAAAAACTTATTTATTTATTTACTTATTTATAAAAACTATTTAATTCTGTAGTAATACTGGGAATCAAGCCACAGTAATTTTAATCTGCCATCCTCCTGCTACTTTCATGGTGATCCCAATGAAACTTAAATATTGATCATATCTATAATAGTTTACGATTTACTATTAAAGTGAAATTCACAAGTTTTGCAACAGAGACCTGAATGTTAAAATCTGAACACTTTAGTTGATGTTAAAGATTGACATTCCATATAGAAGCACATCATTAAAATGACGAATGTTGTAAATATCAACTCTATAACTTCATTTGCTTAAATCATCAGTATTTTCAGTTAAGCATCAGATCATCATTTCCTCCAACCAAATTCCTTTGAATGATGATGGCATGACACCTTGTTGAATCTTAGGTAACAGAATATTTGTTGTAAGGTTTAGTGCATAATAGTTACTTTGTTCTTTATTTATTTGTCAGAAAGCACATTGGTTCAACACTACTGGTTGTGGCAGTCAAAGCTAAGAAGGAAATTGTATTAATTTTATGTAAAAGAATTTAATGTTTATTATTTAATGGACATTGTTGTTACTTTATTTATAACATGAAAGTGGTCAAGCTTTGATTATTTAAACATGTTAAAATGTAAAATAATGTAGAATAAGCTGTAGTGAATCATATGGGTGGCTTCAGGAAAGGGAACTTCCCTAGTCAATTGAGCAAGGATATTCAGCATGCAGGAAATGCAGCCAGGGACAGACAGAGGACAGTGGTGGAGCATATGTGAAAGCAGACAGTTCAGTTGGAGGCACCATAGGGTACAGTGTGGATGGAGATGTAAAAGCGGACAGTCGGTCTTAAGGTAGCTAGGAAGTGAAACGAGAGAAAATTTCGCATTGTGTGGTATTGCGGGACTTAGTCTCTGAGCGGTGAGCAGCTGCACGCCTGGTTTGAACTCTAAATTTTTACATAGTTAACGAGGTGGAGTATCGAACTTGTAATTCCTGATGAGATTGTGAATGATCAAATGGTTATTCACTCAAGTGTAACAGTAACTCTAAATACAACCACTTTTGCTATTAGTTTGCTTTCTGAATAAACATTATTCTAACCAAATTGGAAGTGTGTGGCCTACATCATTTATGGGTTGTTAATTTAGTTCACGATATTATTATTACTGCTATTATATTCTATGTTAACTTTCTATTTTGCAAACTTGCTATTAGCCAGACAATTTAACCAAAGGCTCACATTTAGGGCATCTAATGCAACATGTGCAGTTCAACCTTAGATGAGTTTGAGCCAAGACATTTTGATGAAGACGAACTGCATGTGAGCCCGAACATTTTTGGGATGTTACCTCACATCCCGAAATGCAGTACAGAGTCTGCCATTTGACCATGAGACCGGGCAGCCTGCCTGAATAATGTGGGAGCTGCCCCACTCACTGGAGGAAGTTTATGGTCAGTGTCAGCTGCACCACCATGATGTCAGCACGGTTGCAGAAGGAGATGTCACTGAAAGCAGCATTCAAGTGATGCCTTGCCTAGCCCCACTCTTTGCACTGTCAGCAATGGCTGAGGACCAGATTAAAGAAATTAATTGAACATATCTGCTGTCATTCTGGCATCTCATTTCACTTGTAATGGGTGACAATCGAAGCGTCCGATCCAGCAACAGAATGATGCTGTCCATCAACATTCCTGGAAGATTGGACTTGATAGTGCACTCCAGTTTTTACAAAGGTTCCACATACTACTGTGTTCCAGAAAGTAAAAGAGCAGAGGGCACTATCAATCAAAGAAAAAGGTCAGCATGGCATTCCCAGAGCTGATGTGCATATGTTTGGTTTTTTGTGGTCGAGGTGAATATGTGTGCTTCCATTACTGGCTCTGATGCTTCATATCTGTTTCAAAATGATGACACTATATTTCATCTTCTGTGGTAATATGAAACAGAAAATGACATTCTTCATCATAATACTCTTCCAGGTGCTGCAGTGACATTGACATTCTGTCCAACTTCTGCTCCCCTGTCAGGCTGTAGGGAGTCCAATGTGCACAGATTTTCTGGAGCTTCAGATACAGTGTCATGATGATGTAAGGGGTTCTGTGACTGATACCAACCATGAACTTAATGTCTTGCACTATCCAGTCAGTTGTTTTTGGTGGCAGCATCCACCACAGCAATGACAGAAGCAACGATATGATGTGATTGTCGTGGTTGATTGCTGTCTTTCAATGACATCCAACTTTCTCTAAATCATTTATTCCTCAGTTATACATGTGTGCACAGGACATAATGTTTGTGCCATATACAGCAGACACTTGGGAATGAATTTCAGTTCCTGAGACTTGTTCCAAACTGAAAAACTGTACTACATCTTGCTGTTCCCCTTTCCAGCCTCCATAGTAAATTCGAACACACATACGATTTTCTGAGCTCACATCGAGTACATTTAATGGACAAATGGCACAATGATGAATGTTCAGCTTCTTATTCCCAATAAATGGCAATTCTGTACACACATCTACCAGCATTAGCAACATCTGCTGTATGTCCTGCAGTATGCTTGTTGTATAGTTTGTCTGGCTCATCACTTACATTGTCATTCAATTTAATTTCTCCTGTAAATTTCCCAACTAGGATATACAAATGTTCTAAGACTGCCATTGATAATATGTTTATAGACAATTCTAGGCAACTAAGCCACATTACAAAAGCACTAGTAGATGGGCTATCTGACCATCACATGCAACACCTAACATTAAATTTTGAAAATTGTTAGGGTAAAACATCTACCAGAACTGAGTACAGAAGGCCAATAAAACAATCAAAAACTGAGAAATTTAGAAGATTGCTCAAAGAAATTAATTGGATGGACATTTACAGCATCCAAGACACAAATGGAAAATAGAAAACATTCATTAATAAAGTCAGCACCTTATTTGAAAATTGTTTTCCCCTGTAGGTAACTCAAATTAAGCAGAAGACTAATCAGAAACCATAGATCACAAAAGGGATAAAGATATCATGTGAGACAAAAGGAAACTCTATCTGATACGTAGGGACACATTTGATACTAGCATTATAGCTCATTACAAAAATTACTGCAAAATATTGAAGAAGGTTATCCAGAAATCTAAGCACCTGCATTATGAGAAGAAGATAAATACAGCCAGCAATAAAATAAAAACAATATGGGATATAGTTAAGTCAGAGACAGTTAGGACCAGAAATGAGGAGGAACAAATAGCTCTAAAAATAAATGAAACCCTGATAACAAACACATGTTGTGTTGCAAACCATTTAAACAAGTATTTTGTCTCTGTTATTTGCTTATGCTGATATGATGCTAATGACCTGTTTATTATGTGAGATATATATTTACTGCTTTGCGTATGGATTGCATAGTTACACATTTCCGTTTTGTTGTCATAACTACTCTTTAATCTGGTATATAGAAATGCTGATATGCGGTGTACGAACATGGAGTTTGGGTCACACTATGGTATTAATTAGAGATTGTTTGCTTGGCAGAGTCTCATTGTAGGGATTGTGCTGCCTCCACTTGTTGAAATTCTGTTCTCTACTGGTATATTTACTTGCTATTGCATGTTTTGCTTACGCTCAGTGCTTTATATTTTAAGATAAGAAAATGAACTGCTATAATTCTACGAATGACATTGGTACAAGAAACTTCATTGAAGTCACATGAGCTGGAGGTTTTATGGAAGCTGCATAAATTTATGCTAATAGGAAGGAAGCTAACAACATGACATACCAACACTAGGTTTAGACCATTGACAGTTAATACACTGCATTCTTCATGAGCAATTGAAATAGCAAGTGACACTTGACACAAGAAATATTCCACATGTTTGCTTCTGTTTTGCCCTGATCCTTGAAGTGGTGTACACACTGTGAAATATTACGATCATTCACACTCCGTACTCATCCTTACTTACTGAAAGTTATTCAAACTAAAGGCTGTTGGAGGTCATGTATGCATTTCTTTTATTTAATGATGGACAAGGTAACCAAAATGTATTTTATAATTCACAATGAGTAGAAGATTTGGGTCAGATGGATTACACAGAGGTTGTGTGTGGACATTGTATCTTCGGATTATATGCGATGATGAATTGAAGTTTGTACTAGGATTTTATCTGTACTTGTTTGAGGAGACTGACTAGAGGAAAGAGTTGTTATGGAAGTGAAATGATATTGGCAATAAGGTTTATAGGTATTGACGTAAGAGGTATTATTGAAGTATTAAGATTATGTGATGCTGATGATTACTGGAGTTTTGGTGGATAAGAGGTAAAGTAAGTGAGGAGCATTTTTTGTTGTTGATTTATATGGAACAAGGAGGATGAAGATGGCAGACTAGAACACTAGAAGATTGTCTACACACACACACACACACACACATTGTTAAATCATTAAGCAGTTTTTTTTTTTTTTTTTTTTTTTTTTTTTGAGGAAGGAAGTATTTGCATATCATGGCACACTGACAGTTGTTCAGAAAAAGTTGGCTTGGCAAACATTGGTCTTGACATGATGACTATGACGTTAACTAACTATTATTGACCGTTGTACACTGTTGCCACTACTACTAGATACACCTGTTGAACATCAAATTTTGACAATTGCATTTACACAGTTAACATTATTCAATTACACAGTAGTACTTAATATGTGGATGAGAGATGAGTGAGTGTGTTTTGTGTGTTTTCCTTTCCTAATCCCAAATAATTGGAACCGACCTACCTCCTAAATAATATTATTTTACTTGTTTGTTGTGGCTTGCACTGACACCCATAAATATTATAGGTTTACTGCTACTTGTGTATTTCTAATAGTTAATATGACAATTATCTGATACCATTTGTGTTTATGTTTAGTGTAAGAGTGTTGATGATAATTTTGTAAAAGCAATTGTGTGTGCATTCAAACTGTTGTTTGTGCTTACACGTATTAACATTGGTGGGTGCCACTTGGAAATGTTTAATTTGTGCTAATGAACTGTGATGAATTGTCTAATTAGTAATAGTAAATATTATGGACTGTTACCTGCACTTGTTCAACATTGGTGGGTGCCACTTGGAAATGTTTAATTTCTGTTGATAAACTCTGATGAACTATCTGATTAGTGATAGTGAATATTATGGTCTGTTAACTGCACTTGTTCAACATTGGTGGATGCCACTTGGAAATGTTTAATTTCTGCTGATAAACTCTGATTAACTGTCTGATTAGTGATAGTGAATATTATGGACTGTTACCTGCACTTGTTCAACATGATGGGTGCCATTGATGGAACTGCTTCTACTGAAATGATGTCACTTGTTGCTGTCTGCACCTGTCAACATTGCTGGGTGCCACTGATGGAACTGCTTCTACTGAAATGATATCACTTGTTGCTGTCTGCACCTGTCAACATTGCTGGGTGCCACTGATTGAACAACTTCTGCTGAAATGATGTCACTTGTTGGTGTCTGCACCTGTTCAACATTGCTGGGTGTCACTGATGGAACTGCTGTTACTGAGATAATGTCAGTTGATGTTGTCTGCGCCTGCTCGCCATTTTTGGGTGCCACTGTTGGAGCTGTTTACATACTGCTGATGAAATGTTATGAGACTTCTATTTGCGCCTGTTGACCATTGCTGGATGCTACTGCTGGAACTGTCAACTACTCTGAGGAGTCCTACTTGTTTATTGAACTACTGAAAGTATTTTATGTGAATATTTGTATAAATTGATTTTTTTGTGTATTTAGTGTGTAGCAAATGTTATAAGACTCTTATCTGCACCTATTCGTCATTGCTGATGCTATTGATTGAATTGTTTAACAACATGATACTTGTGTAAACTATTATGTAAAATCACATGTATGCAAACATTTGTATTCCTTACTGTATTTTATGTAATAGGTTATTGAAGGGTCAGTGCAAAGCCAAAATTTATTTAGTTATGTGGTATTTAATTATTTAATATTATCTTTTATTTTTGTCTGTATTTTTTTGGACGAATTTGGTGGTATTTTCACCACCAATGCTGGCAAAAATACCATCAAATTCTAGCCCGTGGAGGAGGGGCATATGAAAGGTGGCTACACTGAGTCACAGCGCCAGAGATTGCGCCAAAGAGTATTATTCAGCCACCTCCAATGGCAGTGCTTGTTGAGAAGTTGCTGTGGGCAGTTGTAGTTCTGAGGTAGCCGTAGTTGCAGTACTAGTTGTGAGCATGTCGTGTGCAGTTGTTCTGATGGGCTAGACAGCTGATGCTCTTCGATTGGGGATGTTGTAATGATCAGAGTGTATTTTTCGTCAATATATATGAGGTAGTAGAAAAAATTTTTGTATTTCAAATTTCCTAAATAACAATGCCTCTTGGTCACAGGTTCAATCAACAAAACATCTGGCTTGTGTTCATGTATTCGAGTGTAATTCTGGTTTCTATGTACAATCATAGTATTTCTATTTTTTTTAAAATTACTTCATTGTAAATGGCGTTTAAAGCATCTTATCGTATTGAGGAAGAACCATGCCAGATGTGTACGTTGAATCACACTTCCACACATATAACAGTTACACTTATGCTTTCTTGTTTCGTAGTTTTTATAGTTGCTGGGGACTTAATTAATTAATTGTGTTAACGGAAGTATCCTTTCATTCTTTGTTATTCTATGCAGTCAGATTGCATACTAATATTATTCAGGGCCAACTGGTTACAAGACTGCGTAACCGGACAAACAGCTACTAAAATTAAAATTATTAGCATTTTATTTAATTAAGCCCCCATGCAGTGTGTGTGTGTGTGTGTGTGTGTGTGTGTGTGTTTGTTTGTTTGTTTTGGGGCTTACGGGCGCTCAACGTCGGGGTCATCAGCGCCCTACCACGAATGTGGACTAACTTAGTAAAACGCAAGCATACACTCAAAGAAAGCGGGAAAAGATGAAAAATGCTGTATAAGAAAATAAAACGCAAGGGGAACGAGAAAGGAGGGTCAAGGATGCCATGGGAAATTGTCACTGGTAAGATGCTTACGTAAAATAAGGACGAGCCAGTCACCCTGTGAACAAATTAAGACCCTCTCACTAAAATTTTGGTAAAGACATTGGACAAGTCACAGAACTTTAAAACTTTAACCACATTCGTTTGAATATTTTCTAAAAGAGATGGCAGGAACTCCGGCAAGTCAGCCGCGGCCCCCTGGTCAGAAAATAAAACGCAATCGAATAAAACGTGGCGTACAGTGACCTGGACGCCACAAGCACCACACATTGGAAGGTCCTCTCGCCGGAGCAGGAAGCCATGCGTCATAACGCTGTGGCCTATTCGAAGCCGAGTGAGGAGAACCTCGTCCCGTCGATGGGGCTGAAAGGAAGTACACCACACACGCGTTGTGGGCTTGACTATACGGAGCTTATTGTCAGTCACTTCCAGCCACTCAGCCTCCCACCGACGCATGACTCGTGAGCTCAACAGCGAGGTGCGTGAGTGCAGGGGGATGGCACACTGAGATACCTGCGCATCGGATATGTTGGTAGATTTATATTCAGTACGCTGAAAAAGCAAAACACGAGTGTAGCTTTATCACCTAAAGACTAATAACGCGTGCAATGGACCTCGCATTAATTTACCCTATGTGTTAAGCGATTATGTCAACGTTTGAGTGCTGCGTTCCATGAAATACACACATGGTTATGCAAGCCACATTTCATGGTACATTAAGAGTTATGTTGTTGTTGTTGTTGTTGTTGTTGTTGTTGTTGTTGTCTTCAGTCCTGAGACTGGTTTGATGCAGCTCTCCATGCAACTCTATCCTGTGCAAGCTTCTTCATCTCCCAGTACCTACTGCAACCTACATCCTTCTGAATCTGCTTAGAGTATTCATCTCTTGGTCTCCCTCTACGATTTTTACCCTCCACGCTGCACTCCAATGCTAAATTTATGATCCCTTGATGCCTCAAAACATGTCCTACCAACTGATCCATTCTTCTAGTCAAGTTGTGCCACAAACTTCTCTTCTCCCCAATCCTATTCAATACCTCCTCATTTGTTTCGTGATCCATCCACCTTATCTTCAGTATTCTTCTGTAGCACCACACTTCGAAAGCTTCTATTCTCTTCTTGTCCGAACTAGTTATCGTTCATGTTTCACTTCCGTACATGGCTACACTCCAAACAAATACTTTCAGAAACGACTTCCTGATACATAAATCTATATTCGATGTTAACAAATTTCTCTTCTTCAGAAACGCTTTCCTTGCCATTTCCAGTCTACATTTTATATCCTCTCTACTTCGACCATCATCAGTTATTTTACTTCCTAAATAGCAAAACTCCTTTACTACTTTAAGTGTCTCATCCTTCAGAGCTACCCATTCTTCGTCTACTGTGTTTCTTTCCCCCATTCCTGTCAAATGTTCCCTTATGCTCTCCTTCAAACTCTGTACAACCTCTGGTTCTTTCAGCTTATCCAGATCCCATGTCCTTAAATTCCCACCTTTTTGCAGTTTCTTCAGTTTTAATCTACAGGTCATAACCAATAGATTGTGGTCAGAGTCCACATCTGCCTCTGGAAATGTCTTACAATTTAAAACCTGGTTCCTAAATCTCTGTCTTACCGTTATATAATCTATCTGATACCTTTTAGTATCTCCAGGATTCTTCCATGTATACAACACTTGAACAAAGTGTTAGCTATGATTAAGTTATGCTCTGTGCAAAATTCTACCAGACGGCTTCCTCTTTCATTTCTTAGCCCCAATCCATATTCACCTACTAGGTTTCCTTCTCTCCCTTTCCCTACACTCGAATTCCAGGCACCCATGACTATTAAATTTTCGTCTCGCTTCACTACCTGAATAATTTCTTTTATCTCATCATAAATTTCTTCAATTTCTTCGTCATCTGCAGAGCTAGTTGGCATATAAACTTGTACTAATGTAGTAGGCATGGGCTTTGTATCTATCTTGGCCACAATAATGCGTTCACTATGCTGTTTGTAGTAGCTTACCAGCACTCCTATTTTTTTATTCATTATTGAACCTACTCCTGCATTACCCTTATTTGATTTTGTATTTATAACCCTGTATTCACCTGACCAAAAGTCTTGTTCCTCCTGCCACCGAACTTCACTAATTCCCACTATATCTAACTTTAACCTATCCATTTCCCTTTTTAAATTTTCTAACCTACCTGGCCGATTAAGAGATCTGACATTCCACGCTCCAATCCGTAGAACGCCAGTTTTCTTTCTCCTGATAACGGCATCCTCTGGAGTAGTCCCCGCCCGAAGATCCGAATGGGGGACTATTTTACCTCCGGAATATTTTACCCAAGAGGACGCCATCATCATTTAATCATACAGTAAAGCTGCATGTCCTCAGGAAAAATTACGGCTGTAGTTTCCCCTTGCTTTCAGCCGTTCGCAGTACCAGCACAGCAAGGCCGTTTTGGTTAATGTTGCAAGGCCAGATCAGTCAATCATCCAGACTGTTGCCCCTGCAACTACTGAAACGGCTGCTGCCCCTCTTCAGGAACCACATGTTTGTCTGGCCTCTGTTGTGGTTGCTCCTACGGTACGGCCATCTGTATCGCTGAGGCACGCAAGCCTCCCCACCAACGGCAAGGTCCATGGTTCATGGGGGGGGGGGGCATAAAAAGACGGTTTCAACAGTGATTATATGAGTGAAAAATATAAATATTAAACACAGGGTTTTAAGACATAGAAAGGAATATGAGAAACACTTTCCTGTGAGCAAAATATGGATTTAAAACCAGTATTTCACCTGTCTTTGTAGCAAGTAGCGTTAATTGTTTGTGAGAACAAATACTAGCACAAGAAAATGCATGATGTTTTCCTTAAACAGAAGTTGCTTCATGTAATCCTATCCTTTTCCTTTCCTTGCGTAGTGGAGAAATTTTTCTGGATTGTCTTAATGATAAAATTAGTTTCCAGGTTAACATGAGAGATGCAAAGATTTTGAGAAGTAAATTCTTCACTCACCGAAAGTAATAGAAAGGAGAAGTTTTCTTAGAGCCAAAAATAAAGGTGTCAGAAAAAATTCATTACGAGAAACCTCGAATTAGAATATAGATAAGATTTTGTTGTAACTGTGCTTGTATGACGTTTATTTGTTTCACGTCTTTGTAAATATGTTCATGGTTATTTTTAAACTTGTGAAAACCAATATTACGCGGCACCAGACGTATTAGAAAGTGGAAAGATGTGTGAAGCAGTGTATGTAAGTAATGCAACGTACCACAAATATATGGAGCTGCCACCTAGTGGTTAGAAAATAGTGCTGTGCGACGATTCTGGTTCGCGATCGCCAAGTGATTCATCAACCGCAATGCAAAAAGTTTAACGAATCTGCAGCGCCGAGCTGAATAAGTGGAACAGTGGCACATGTGTGGTAATGGAGCACTCACCAAATGACGAACAGTCACCAAAATATCAACGAAGATTTCATGCAGACGTAAACGGTAAACGGTTAGATGGTTCAGCAGGGTCGTTCAGTCCCGTAATGCAGTGAAGACTGTCGTAGATTACGGAATCCATAGGCAGGTGTAAATAGTTACACTCAGTGGACACTACGAACTGTTCACACTCCGTCACGCGCGCGAATAATGCTCTGAGTGGTGCGGACAACAATAGCCGCGAGGAACTTCAAACAATGTAGTCAGCACATGCCGACGACTCAACGACAACAGAAAAGCAAAAGACAGAGAAGAAGCAAATTTTGTTGCCAAATGAAGTAGAGACTCGCAGTTGTCATACAAAAATGGTTCAAATGGCTCTAAGCACTAGGGGACTTAACATCTGAGGTCATCAGTCCCCTAGACTTAGAACTAATTAGACCTAACTAACCTAAGGACATCACACACACATCCATGCCCGAGGCAGGATTCGAACCTGCGACCGTAGCAGCTGCGCGGTTCCGGACTGAAGCGCCTAGAACCGCAGGACTACAACGGCCGGCGGTTGTCATACATGTAAATAAAGAAAGATAAGCCGGCCGATGTGGCCAAGCGGTTCTTGGCGGTACAGTCTGGAACCGCGCGTCTGCTGCGGTCGCAGGTTCAAATCCTGGCTCGGGCATGGATGTGTGTGATGTCCTTCGGTTAGTTAGGCTTAAGTAGTTCTACGTTCTAGGGGACTCATGACCTCAGAAGTTAAGTCTCATAGGCTCAGAGCCATTTGAACCGTTTTTGAAAGAAACATAAATATTTCATTCAATGTGAGAAAGGACTACATGATGTAAAACAAAATTTGTAATATTTTCCTTGTATATGTGAAATAATTGATTGATTTGTAATTTTAAAGTAGTGTAACAAAATTTATGTAAAATACACGACATATAAAGAATTTGATAAAAACGAGGTTCCCCACAGCTGACACAATTGAAATAGTATATTAAAGAATAATATGCCAATAATTGAACATCCAAAATAAGTGGTTCTGACCCTTCCATGAAAGCAGACTACTGCACCTAGCCCTCTGGATAAAAACGTAAAATGTACAAATTTGTATAATTTAAAAGAAAAGAAATCTTGTACTGTGTGCTATGTATATGAATCCACAGTCCACAGCGGGGTGCAAGTGTCATGGCACTTACTAGATGTTTTCAAATAGTTATATGTAAGAAAAAAGAGGAAGCGATGCGCTGCAGCAAAGTTGCTATTAGATGAAAGTGATAAGTGTCACTTTTTTTGAGACGAAAAACAAAGAGAGAAATCTGTGGTGTGTCTTGACGAAGAGAGGGCGCGAACATTTTATCACTCTTCCTACTGTAACAGTTTAGTTAATAATATTGGTTTCTGAGTTAATGTAAACAACGTGAAGTGAATTACAGTGCCTGTCTATTTATTTGCGAAACAGTTCATCTCACAGCATCGAAATAGTAGTTTCTTTCATTAGGCGGCACGGTCAACAGTTAACAACTTTTACGGCGGCTGTATTCGAGACGACCATCGCAGCACAAAGAAGAGGTAAAGTTTCCCACTGAGAGACAACACAACTAAGAACAATTGCTATTAAATTTCCTAGAAAGTTTATTTCAGGTATGTTTGGTGGTGTCTGTTCAGCAGCTGGTTGTATTAGCATTTCATTAATTTCCGTTTATGAGTTCATACTTGAAAGCCAGGAAACATTTCAAATTCAAAGTCTCTAATTTATTACCCAGCCAGCAGTAAAATATAGAATACGGAACTTTCAGAATTCTGTTAATTTCAGTGAAGGATGCTGATGCTAATTCTAGCTGCTTAAAGTTTTGTGGAATAAATTTTTAATACATTCTCATACTTTTTCAGCTGAGCCATTCAATCCTATTTTTCGTGCTACATTTAGAAAGTAATTGTTAAAGGTTCTCACAGCTTGTGAATTACGGGTCACAACACTGTCATTTAGTTTAATTTTTATGGTATCTTGCATATTGACAACTGTCCTGACTTCATAGCACATATGTAGATGTTTTCGCTGAAACTCCGACTGCCGAATTAGTTGGAATTTGTGTTGCCCATCTGATGTGGCAATTTTGGCGGAAATATGTATGCCGTCAGCAACCAAGGTGTAGGTAATTCTTCCAAAGAACTGTTCAGTCTCCACATGTACAACATACGGCACTCTGAAATTCATTGAAATGCACTAGCTGTGTTAGTATGCCGTCTTGTGTGTCTGTTACTATTGTCATTCAGATACGCCTGTGTCTTATGTTTCGTATCCATGTACGCTGCTAGGAACAGTAGACTTCTGTTTTTAAGCACGTTAGATATTGTTATTATTGTTTTATCGATTCCAAAGCTAGTAAATTGTTACTAGTCTGTTGCTCAAATAGTTAACATCCCTCCAATTTTCATCCACAAATATTTGTTTCATTAGCGTCTTTTAAAGATTTTCATTTCTTATTTTCCATGCATGTAGCTTGGTTGTCAATTATAGTGGACGAGCAATGAACGTATGAAAAAATGAAAATGCACACACCTTTTATGCAGTCATACTTACGTCGATTTTTCAAACGAATTTATTATAAAGTTTTCTGTAACACATCTGAAGTAGTACAAAAACATTGTTATTGTGATTTCTTTGGTGGTGTAATACTTACAACTAACTCTCTTTACATAAACAAAAAGAGATCACATTGATAAGTTCAAATACTACATTAAATATGTTGTATTTGTTTGAAAGGGAGGCGCGAGCATGCATTATTTCATGCTTCTGTCCAAAATTTCTAAAATTTGCATAGATAACTGCAGCTGCTATAGCGATGGGTAGCAGTTCCTGAAAAGTAATATTTCAGGCAATATTTTTCGTTCTCTTTCTGTAACATAGAAAAAATAAAAGACATTTTCTTGAAAATTAGAATAATAAAGAAAGCTATAAAAGCATTTCTTCACCTCCTCTATGATAGGAGGTTTCGAAGCTCAGGCTGGTTACACCTTCATGTTCATGATAGGAGGTTTCGAAGCTCAGGCTGAGTACACCTTCGTGTTAACTTTATTAAATGCTTGAAAGGCGAAAATGCGTTCCTACTACTTTATCTCTTATATGAAATGGCATCTTCCTCAAGTAATGCCCTCTTGCTATATTCCAGCACTTGTCGCACTGAAATCTCGGCAACATTTTCATCGATGAATCCTTTAGAACTTGCTACCGAGGTTTGAATATTGACTATAGAAGAAATACACACTCTCTGTAACCTAGCGGCTGCTCGCGGGCGATCGCACACCGTGGGGCCATTGTTAAAATAGCCTGCTACAATAGAACGCCTTCATTAACGTAGTCTGTAGTGTATGCACACGGTTTAAGTTATGAAATGTTCTGTCACGATGGATTGTGTGCTGTAACACCGTTAGGTCGCAACAGCTCTTAAGGTAAACGTCGTAACATCACATTATTTTGGAAAGTATGCAGGGAACTCAGGTAACCATCCTATGTCTGCCATTCCCGTTGACGGTCAATGTGCGTATGTGGGAATGTTTCCATTCTTTTCTTGGCAAGTGGTGACGCAAATCACAGTAGAAAAAAATCTACTCAAGGAATGTGGCGGCACGTCTAGGTGTAGTAGGGCGGGTAGCAGTCCCTGCCGGCGTTCCAGAAGTCGCCGAGGCGGCTGTACACCTTGGGCGTGCGTTCGTTGTAGTTGAGGGCCTCGCACAGGCGGCAGTAGTGTCGGCTGGGCGCGCCAAAGTAGCCGTGCTCGTTGAGCACGCGGAAACGGCGGCGCCAACGGAAGAAGGCGGCGTAGTCGCGCGGGGATCTGTCCAGGTGCTGCAGGTAGCGCGCCAGGTCCGCCAGGCTCGCGAAGTCCGCCGCGTGCAGGTAGGACCCGGGCGGCAGCAGCCGCTTGCAGTCTGCAACCGGCCGACACGTTCAGGGATGCACAAAATCTCAAATGTTTATAAGCGTCTGTGAAAATGATAAGAAGGGCGTTCAATAAAGAATGCAACAATTTTTTTCTCGACCAATTTCGGTTTAAAAAATGCGAATTTTGTTCTGGGACATCATGCAATATTCCCGTGTCAGGCCCTATAAATTCATGAAATTCCGACAGGTGGTGTGCTATATGTAGCCTTCAAAATGGCGTCTGGAACGGAGGGGCGTTCGAAGCAGAGAGTTCTCATTGAGTATCACACATATTCATAGGCGCTTGTAGAATATCTACAGAGACCTGGCAGTGAACAAAACAACGGCGAGTCGTTGGGCGAGAAGTCTGCCATCAATAACACCCCAACGACTCCTTAAAGTGAATTAAGACAGAATATCA
Source organism: Schistocerca gregaria (assembly GCF_023897955.1). Classification (NCBI taxonomy): domain Eukaryota; kingdom Metazoa; phylum Arthropoda; class Insecta; order Orthoptera; family Acrididae; genus Schistocerca; species Schistocerca gregaria. Next base: position 436,562,125 of record NC_064921.1, read on the forward strand.
TAATATGAAGTAGGGAAGAGTTATCTTGAAACGGTACAGTAGTTTCCGCTCTATAAGCAGCAGGTTTCGCTGCTCGCTCGTACCGGGAAATAGAAACAGAGGCGGCTCCGCAGCCAGTTTTATTACACGACGCGGCCGGCCGCAGGTGCAACGGAACCCATGTGGACGGGTGGAAAGAAATGTGTCAGGCTTCATAACACGTATTTATATGTGTCGTGTATTACGCATTTCTTGTACGTGAATGTGAATCTGCACATTAACTTTCCTAATCCTCCTCACACCTTTCCGTAAAGCGTGGCCAAATCTTTAATGGGAAGTAGTTCTGTACTATAGTAGTGCCAACCTTACTCCTGGGTGGGGGACCAGAGAGACAGCACAGGCAGGTAAAAGTCAGACTTTCCAGTGTCACAAGATTTGGGGTGGAGAGGTTGGTCACTGCCAAGGGGTTCGACCACCCCCTCCACTGGGGCCCATGAAGACCTCCGGGTGCCCGCCATATTCTTAGAGTGTTACAGAAAACGGGTAAGTGAGCAGACGTGCCCTCAGTGCGTCTCTCTCAATGTTCACGCATGGAAGAGAGGTATTTGAATATTTGTACTAATTCTTTTATTTCCAGCTTCGGATTGTGTAACGTAATGAATGTGCTCGTTTAATTCCGGAAATTTGACCCCCTGTGTTAAAGTATCTGGTCCCCAGTTTGCCCGTTATCCTCCTCACATAGTGAATGTCCTATGTAAAATAAAGGATGACTTTGGTGGTATACATTTGGCCAACGCAATTCCGTCTTACCCGTAGAAATGTGCGTTGAGATTAGTATATAATATACCCGAGCTATATGTTGTAAAATTGCAATATCTGTAAACTGAAACAATTGCTGCAATCGCTGTAAAATCGAGTGATAATATTTAAAATAAATACGTAATCAATTGCCATCAATCTTTAACATACTTAAAAAATCACAAAGAAGTCAAGTTAAAGGAATTCATTTAAAATAAAAGATATAGAATGCAGGGACCCACACATCAGCGTGCGAGCCCTCCAGCCCCTTGCCTAATATCGTACAGAAAGTACACGCTCTCTAGGTAGCGCTCTCAAGTTCCTCTCCCCAGTTATCCGTTGCGCGATTTTGATTCAGGGCTTGACGACATCAACTTTCATCTGGCGTCCCTATGCAAGGAGGTAAGACGGTAAACTTTCAATCTTGGCAAATACGACATCTTTGCCGATAAGCTAACACCAAGAAGTTTTGATAACAACAACATTATACATCACTGAGAGTTTTTATTTTGAAAAGAGGAGGAAGAAAGCTTAGATTTAATTAATGGACAAATATCCAAGTAATAATTGCAATTAATATCTTGAAAGCTAAGTCCAAGGTGATGTTAGTCAGAGATAACTTTTATGTGGAAGAGAGTTGTAAGCGCCTACAATACTCTTTCACAGAAGAAGTCGCTTGCTGGCTCTCGTCCTGTAAAGACGTGAGAGAACAATTCTTGTCTTAGTTATTGAGAGTACGGAACGCGACGAGATTGTTTTGCGTTCAGAAGTGTTTCTTGCGTGACGTTATTCACAAACTTCGGAAATTGATTTTCTAAGCTGAGACAGGAAACGATAGACGCGTTTAACCGCGCATAACGGGTTAATTGAAGTTTATTGACGAAACTAGTGAATATTGGACTTGACTTTCAAATAGTTGGAACTAAAAGAAGAGTGGATAGTATATCAAAGGACTACACTCAATTAGTCTAGAGTAGGACACAATTACAAGACTTCACGAAGATAATACAATTACGCTGAAGAGTCAAGTTGTCGTAATTGCCAAGAAACTTAATTTTAATAGAACTGACTTTACCAGCCAACTGCGTGTGCGTTTGGTGCGAAAGTTATAAAGTATTTAGTGGCCAAGGAACAATAAACTGTTCGTTCCAAGTGTAATATCAAGCGTGGACTACATTATTAAGTGATTTAATCAATGATAGTTAACCTACGACTGTTCAGCAGGGACAATTTAATCTGAATATCAAAATACCTACTTCATTAACTGAAAAGAGAACTTCTGAACATTTTTTTTAAACATTACGGCGTAGGTTCACTCAGACGTGATCAAAGAGTATCCGTGGATCTCGCTTCATACAGGTTCAACAACTCTATAGCAACGAGCCAACAACGTACGAGAAGACTGATAATTACAATGTTTCCTCGCAATTGGTGGTGTGTACGATGCGGATGAGATAAGATTTAACAACTACTGCATATCGGGGAAATGAATCATTCAATCTTAAAACAGAAGAAGCATCCATCGTACGAGTTCGCATTTCTGTCTCCCGTTCACCAACGGGGACCCACGTCATCGCGCATCGTGTCTCAACTCCACTGCGAGAGCTGTGGCAGTAGCAGCTCTACGGTGTCGACAATATCAGCACGTGGCTGGAGTGCGGGGACGCCACACACATCATCGGAACAAGGTCGCGCAAACCTGTCCGATCTCCCGCGTGCCGGCCGGCAACACCCAGCCGTGACCCTCTGCAACGTTGGAACGTGTGGACACACTCATTCGAGGTGATCGAGGATCACAGTCAAACACCTTACTGCACAACTGGATGTATCTGTTGATAGATATGACTCACTCATCCACCAGTTGGCGTATTCAAAAGTGTGTGCTCGCTGGGGTCCTCATCGCCGAACAGAAGGCCACAAAAAGCAACGAAGAAGCAACTGCGCGGAATGGCTTGCTCGTCATGAGGCTGATCGAGACAATTTTTCTTGAACATCGTCAGAAGCCGTGAAACATGGATTCATCACTTCGAACCGGAAATAAAACGGCAATCCATGGAGTGAAGCCACACCACCTCTCCTCCGACGAAAACGTTGAAAGTCTCACCCTTAGCCACTAAGCCATGGCGACGGTCTTCTGAGACTCTGTCAGCCTTATTTACTTGATGTACTCCCTCCTGGTGCAACGATAAACTCTGAAGTGTATTGTGCTATCCTCAGAAAAATGAAGATACGACTTCGGCGTATTCTTCGGCACAAAAATACAAACGAATTTCTCCTTCTCCATGGCAACTCAAGGCGTGACAAGTCCGCGAAGCTTAGAGGAGTTCACAAAACTTCATTGGACTGTTCTTTGCCATCCACCCTACAGACCGTATCTCGCACTTTCCGACTTCCATCTGTTTGGCCCAGTGAAGGATGCACGCCTCGGGAAGCAGTACGTGGTTGATGCAGCAAGTCTTTGGTTCTGGCGTCGATGCGTGCATACAGGTCCTCCCAGTGAGATAGTGTAAGGCCGTCGCATTGAACGGACCTTATGTTGAAAAATACGCTTTTGTAGTCAAGAGAGAGGGGAATAACATGTTTTATCGGAATACTGAATGAAACCATCCTGTTTTCACAAGAAAGTGTTGCATCACTTATTGATAAGCCCTCGTAAAACCTAGTAACAAGTCCTATATCAATGCAGAGGCATAATGAGAAGTGAAAGTAGTGTCTGTCCTATCTCAAGGCAGCAATGGCATACGTTTGAGTTCTAAGAACATAGTTTCGGCGTACTTCATTCCTATAAAGAATGGCTAGAGGTTCAGACAAAAGGAAAAGTCGAGATATGAAAGTTATATATCTCTTTGAGCATAAAGCATTACATGTGATGTGTGTAGTTAAAGTTATATCGTTCAAATCTGTAGAAATTTTGATATATATTTTAAGAAGCACATTAACTCAGGCTTCAAATCAGCCTTAAGTACCAACTCACAGGAAACTGGGCATTCGATTACGTATCTTCTCGCTAATCTTCAGGTTTTACATCGAGAAATCAATGGCAATGACTTAATATTTTGGAAGAACTAAAAATCTGTCGATCATTAAAAAATTTTTCTGACGAAACACGTAATGTACAGGCGGATTTACGCCATAGAAACCTACTGGGCATTTCAGTTGTTTAAATAAGTAGTTTAGTGGTTTCCAGAGGCATATTCTTTAGGCATTGCCTTTAGATTTCTGTATATTCATCCACTTGCTTATTGGAGGGTTAATTTTAGTAACACAGAACAGCCACTTTCCATCCTGCTCGTCGGACACACGATTCAGCCCTTATGTAACTTTGCGCATGAGCCATTTCCAGCACTGTGTTATAACAGCGTTATATTGTGAGTTTCATGCCCGTATCAGCTACCTCAGCAGTCTACGGATTACATATGTGTTCAGCCTTCCTTCTTTCTTTCTGGCTTTACTTGAAGTTGGGCTACGTTTATTGAACTTCGTTTGTTCGGATATTCTTATGACACCTGTGGATTTTCCGATTTCTTCAGTTTTTCATAGTTACTTAGATATGCCTTTATTTTTTTACATTTTAGCTTGGACCACCGCTTAACAGCGACTTACTTTTTTTATTGCTTTGACGATGAACAACGGAATTTGCCTGCAGCTGTCTTTTCTGTATACTGCAATGATTTGAAAGGTAATGTAAAGGTACTGTTCTTAGCTGCCTTGCTTGATTACGATCGCTTATTTTTAAAAACTGTTTTTTTCCAAAGAGTAAATATGTTATTTTTCCAGTGTTCATATCACTTGATGGTTCATTTTACGAATGCGAACCGGTCGTGATCCTTCAATGACGAACTGTAACGGTGAGCAGAAGACGTTTTATCCAACATCCTGTTGTAGAATGCTACAAATCGTTTTATACTCGCATGTTATGGCTCTCCAAGATCCTAAAAGTCTCTTAGGAAGGAATTAACATGGATTCTGCGAACAACGGTCGTGTGAAATCCAGTTCGGTCTGTTCGCCCACGAGACTGACAAGGAAGTAGATGGGGGACGCACAGTGTTCATGAAGTGTTGCTTGACTTCCAGGCGCCATTCGATACCGTTCCGCACTCCCACCTAGTGAACGCATAAGAGCATACTGTATCTCAGATCATATTCTGATGTGACTGAAAAGTTTCTAGTAAACAAAACACAGCACACCATTCTTAACGAAGAGAAATCTGCTGACGCAAAGGTAACGGAGGATGTACTCCAAGGGAGTGCTGTAGGACAATTACTGTTCACAAGAGACGACCTGGTGGATAAGGTCGGAAGTTCTAAGAGGCTGTTCGCAGATGGTGCTGCTATAAACGGAGAAAATTGAAGCGAAATGCAAGAAGGCCAGCAGAACGTCGAAGCTTCGTCCAGGGACTGTCGCTTGATCCTCAACATAAACAAATGTAGCAAATTTTGCATAAATGATGACCCATCAATGTATGATTACATGATTTCCGAACAAGTACTAAAAGCGGTGCCATCCATTAAGTATCTGGCAGTGTTGAAATGTAACGGTTCAAACCGGAACGAGCGTATAAAGGAAATCGCAGGATGAGCAGAAGACAGACTGAGATTAATTGCAAGAATCAACACGAAATTTAGTTCCCCACGAAGTAGGTAGCTTACGAAGAACTTGATCGATCTTGTTCGACTAATACTTCAGTATTACTTGTTGTCCTGGGACTTACCCCTTATAGAATTAATACAGTAAACAGAGAACAACCAAAGAAGAACTGCACGTTTAATCAAAGGTTCGTTTGCTAAATGCGAAAACGTTACGGAGATGCTCATCCTACTGCAGCGGCGGATGGTGTAAGAGAGTTTGCTGTAGAAATTAGGAGAGCACGCTTTGCTAGAAGAAATATCAATGTATTACTTCCTCCTACGTATGTCTCCCGAGAAGACCAAAAAGTTAAAATGAGACAGGTTAGAACTCACTCGGATTCCTAGTAGCGATCGTTTTCTCCGCACACGATTCACGACTGGAGCAGGTCATGGAGGGGGGGAGAGGGGGGGGGGGGGGGGAGGGCGTTGAACACAGTGATACACAAACTACTCTCTGCCACGCATTATAAGATGGCTTGCCGAGTATAGATGAAGATGCAGATAAGGCCTGTACTGTTAAAGATATATTCGGAGCGAGCCAGCTAAAGCTTTCATCGAACTTATTTTGTGCACTATTCAAGATTCTGAAACGAGGATTTTGGCAAATGAAAGTAGCCAGAGAAGCACGCAGTTTTGTTGCACGTAAATCCTGCATCAATCGAATATTAGAACAAGTATGTTTGCTTTGCTGTAGAACGATATACTTTAGCTGCCAAAACTGCTCTTGAAAAGGCGAATGTAGTGGTAAAATGCTCGTTAACGTCGGCGATGAAACTTTTCGGAAAATCATCGGAGAAAGGTGGTAAAATTGAAGAGCATCGCGCTAGAATCTGCTGTTGTAGTGTAAACACCACCTAGTATGACTTTGTCTGCACAAAAGGTCTCCAATTAACCATGGGCATGTACACATATCTGACGTGGTTCAGCTAATTCGCTTCTGATGCTCTGGAAATTAGGATATAGTTGTATTTATAACTATCGTTGCTACCCCTGTATGTATCTCGCATAAAGCAGGGCCAAGTGTAAATACGTTTCATCTTTGTAGATTAAGTCGATCTTCTTGATGCATAAAACTCCCAGCCTGGCATGAGAGCACCGCAATAGCCGATTCCGCCGTCTGGCTTTCAGCTTTAGCGGATTTTTCGGGCACTTTTGCGTACAATATCGACGTCAGTCTTAACGAGCGCTGTATCACAGTACTAGTTTTTCAAGATTTTTCGAATGCCGTTAAAGAATATGGTTCCATTTAAAAAGAATCGTACTTCCTTAAATATTTCGTTTAGCACAAGAGTCAAGAGTATTCCAATGAAACGTGATTGCAAGCCTCTGAACATACTATCGTTTACACCTCGTTTAGGTATCTTGAACCATTCGAGAAATTAAAGTGGCCAAGTTTCAGGTAATTTATTCAGCATAAACGATGAGGCGGATTAAAGTCTGCCACCAAAATGAGGCAGTTATCTGATGACGTAGCTGCCTTAATGGAGGTGACATCGTAAGAAATTCGTTACGGAATGCATAGAGATTTGCAGACGGTCAGTGCCTCGTACAAAAATTGGCTGCTGGCCCTTGACGTAAATAAGAGCAACATAATGCGAATAAACCGACGAAAGTATCTGATAGACGGTACCCTTTCACAGCCTATGTCTACTACAGTTAAAATTCTGGGCTGAGAGGTCGTTCTGACCGTGCCCATGTGGGCAGCTGGTGCGCACATGCGCAGAATGCATGTAATAAGGTCGACCAGCGGGTAGCGTACACTACTAACACCTGCCCACGAGCTAGCTTAGGGATACTTAGGAATGCTCACATCCTAAGGAGTAAAATGCGAATAGTCTAGTCGAGTGCGTGTGTAGAACAAAAATTGCAATGAACGATTAATGCTGCACAGAGACATCATATGTATAGGCCATAAAGCGTCCACCCTTATGCACTGTGAAGGTCGATGTTAGGCCAATGTAGAGTAGCCATGCAAGGAAAAAGTATTAATGCAGTGCTAGTATGTCTCTTTCATGTGAAAGGGTGGAATATCAGCAGATTAGTGAGACCGAACGGGGCAGAAACATCTGCCTCTGGAAAATGACTATTGTCATACTGTAAAATTCGGCCTCATACATAACAAGCTAAGTGATGCATGTGTTGAGTCATCGGATAGGAAAGAGTACTGGATCACAGAATGAGGTCATAGAACAGGATGATCGCCAACTTATGTGCATGCGCATACCAGTCAGATCCCATTTGAGTACTATTCTGCTACAACCTGTTCTGAAGTCCATGTTACTGAGTGGCATGGCAGTGAAGTGCCTAGAGCGTTTATTTAGGGCACTGTTGCATAACACTCACGAACTTGACGCCTACATACCAAAGGCAGACTTAACATTTGCCCTTCCTTCAAGCAACTCCCCCGCAAGCTGAGCTTCAGTAGGACAATGTCCAGTCGATGAGACGAGGGATTTGGAAGTCCTTTGCGAAAAGCGATGGGTGCACCACTTCACTGGTCTGCATCCTCCAAATATTATGGAAAAGGAAGAGGAGGTAGATGAAGATGAAATGGGAGATATGATACTGGGTGAAGAGTTCGACAGAGCACTGAAAGACCTGAGTCGAAACAAAGCCCCGGAAGTAGACAACATTCCATTAGAACTACTGATAGCTTTGGGAGACCCAGTCCTGACAAAACTCTACCATCTGGTGAGCAAGATGTATGAGGCAGTCGAAATTCCCTCAGATTTCCAGAAGAATATAATAATTCCAATCCCAAAGAAAGCAGGTGTTCACACATGTGAAAATTACCAAACTATCAGTTTAATAAGTTACAGCTGCAAAATACTAACGCGAATTCTTTACAGACGAATGGAAAAACTGGTAGAAGCTGACCTCGGGGAAGATCTGTTTGGATTCCGTACAAATGTTAGAACACGTGAGGCAATACTGACCCTACGACATCTCTTAGAAGAAAGATTAAGGAAAGGCAAACCTACGTTTATAGCATCTACATCTACATCTACATCTACATGACTACTCTGCAATTCACATTTAAGTGCTTGGCAGAGGGTTCATCGAACCATAATCATACTATCTCTCTACTATTCCACTCCCGAACAGTGAGCGGGAAAAACGAACACCTAAACCTTTCTGTTCGAGCTCTGGTTTCTCTTATTTTATTTCGATGATCATTCCTACCTATGTAGGTTGGGCTCAACAAAATATTTTCGCATTCGGTAGAGAAAGTTGGTGACTGAAATTTCGTAAAAAGGTCTCGCCGCGACGAAAAACGTCTATGCTGTAATGACTTCCATCCCAACTCGTGTATCATATCTGCCACACTCTCTCCCCTATAACGTGATAATACAAAACGAGCTGCCCTTTTTTGCACCCTTTCGATGTCCTCCGTCAATCCCACCTGGTAAGGATCCCACACCGCGCAGCAATATTCTAAGAGAGGACGAACGAGTTTAGTGTAAGCTGTCTCTTTAGTGGACTTGTTGCATCTTCTAAGTGTCCTGCCAATGAAACGCAACCTTTGGCTCGCCTTCCCGACAATATTATCTATGTGGTCCTTCCAATTGAAGTTGTTCGTAATTTTAACACCCAGGTACTTAGTTGAATTGACAGCCTTGAGAATTGTACTATTTATCGAGTAATCGAATTCCAACGGATTTCTTTTGGAACTCATGTGGATCATCTCACACTTTTCGTTATTTAGTGTCAACTGCCACCTGACACGCCATACAGCAATCTTTTCTAAATCGCTTTGCAACTGATACTGGTCTTTGGATGACCTTACTAGACGGTAAATTACAGCATCATCTGCGAACAATCTAAGAGAACTGCTCAGATTGTCACCCAGGTCATTTATATAGATCAGGAGCAGCAGAGGTCCCAGGACGCTTCCCTGGGGAACACCTGATATCACTTCAGTTTTACTCGATGATTTGCCGTCTATTACTACGAACTGCGACCTTCCTGACAGGAAATCACGAATCCAGTCGCACAACTGAGACGATACCCCATAGCTCCGCAGCTTGATTAGTAGTCGCTTGTGAGGAACGGTGTCAAAAGCTTTCCGGAAATCTAGAAATACGGAATCAACTTGAGATCCCCTGTCGATAGCGGCCATTACTTCGTGCGAATAAAGAGCTAGCTTCGTTGCACAAGAGCGATGTTTCCTGAAACCATGGTGATTACGTGTCAATAGATCGTTCCCTTCGAGGTGATTCATAATGTTTGAATACAGTATATGCTCCAAAACCCTACTGCAAACCGACGTCAATGATATAGGTCTGTAGTTAAATGGATTACTCCTACTACCCTTCTTGAACACTGGTGCGACCTGCGCAATTTTCCAATCTGTAGGTACAGATCTATCGGTGAGCGAGCGGTTGTATATGAGTGCTAAGTAGGGAGCTATAGTATCAGCGAAATCTGAAAGGAACCTAATCGGTATACAATCTGGACCTGGAGACTTGCCCGTATCAAGCGATTTGAGTTGCTTCGCAACCCCTAAGGTATCTACTTCTAAGAAACTCATGCTAGCAGATGTTCGTGTTTCAAATTCTGGAATATTCCATTCGTCTTCCCTGGTGAAGGAATTTCGGAAAACTCACAGTCGTCGATAACAGTACCATCGGCACTGCGCAGCGAAGGTATTGACTGCGTCTTGCCGCTTGTGTACTTTACATAAGACCAGAATTTCTTCGGATTTTCTACCAAATTTCGAGACAATGTTTCGTTGTGGAACCTATTAAAGGCATCTCGCATCGAAGTACGTGCCAAATTTCGCGCGTCTGTAAATTTTAGCCCATCTTCGGGATTTCGCGTTCTTCTGAACTTCGCATGCTTTTTCCGTTGCCTCTGCAACAGCGTTCGGACTTTTTTTGTGTACCACGGGGGATCCGTTCCATCTCTTACCAATTTATGAGGTATGAATATCTCAATTGCTGTTGCTACTATATCTTTGAATTTGAGCCACATCTCGTCTACATTCGCATAGTCAGTTCGAAAGGAATGGAAATTATCTTTTAGGAAGGCTTCTAGTGACACTTTATCCGCTTTTTTAAATAAAATTATTTTGCGTTTGTTTCTGATGGATTTGGAAGAAATGGTATTGAGCCTAGCTACAACGACCTTGTGATCACTAATCCCTGTATCAGTCATGATGCTCTCTATCAGCTCTGGATTGTTTGTGGCTAAGAGGTCAAGTGTGTTTTCGCAACCATTTACAATTCGCGTGGGTTCGTGGACTAACTGCTCGAAATAATTTTCGGAGAAAGCATTTAGGACAATCTCGGAAGACGTTTTCTGCCTACCACCGGTTTTGAACAAGTATTTTTGCCAACATACCGAGGGTAGGTTGAAGTCCCCACCAACTATAACCGTATGAGTGGGGTATTTATTTGTTACGAGACTCAAACTTTCTCTGAACTGTTCCGCAACTGTAACATCGGAGTCTGGGGGTCGGTAGAAGGAGCCAATTATTAACTTAATTCGGCTGTTAAGTATAACCTCCACCCACACCAATTCGCACGGAGTATCTACTTCGACTTCACTACAAGATAAACCACTACTGACAGACACAAACACTCCACCACCAATTCTGCCTAATCTATCTTTCCTGAACACCGTCTGAGACTCCGTAAAAATTTCTGCAGAACTTATTTCAGGCTTTAGCCAGCTTTCTGTACCTATAACGATATCAGCTTCTGTGCTTTCTATTAGCGCTTGAAGCTCAGGGACTTTTCCAGCGCAACTACAACAATTTACAACTATAATTCCGACTGTTCCTTGATCCAAGCACGTCCTGTATTTGCCAAGCACCCTTTGACATTGCAGCCCATCCCGCACTTTCCCGAGGCCTTCTAACCTAAAAAACCGCCCAGTCCACGCCACACAGCCTCCGCTACCCATGTAGCCGCCAGCTGAGTGTAGTGAACTCCTGACCTATTCAGCGGAACCCGAAACCCCACCACCCTATGGCGCAAGTCAAGGAATCTGCAGCCAATACGGTCGCAAAACCGTCTGAGCCTCTGATTCAGACCCTCCACCCGGCTCTGCACCAAAGGTCCGCAGTCGGTTCTGTCAACGATGCTGCAGATGGTGAGCTCTGCCTTCATCTCGTAAGCAAGACCGGCAGCCTTCACCAAATCAGATAGCCGCTGGAATCCAGAGAGAATTTCCTCAGATCCAAAGCGACACACGTCATTAGTGCCGACATGTGCCACCATCTGCAGCTGGCTGCACCCTTTGCTCTTCATGGCATCCGGAAGGACCCTTTCCACATCAGGAATGACTCCTCCCGGAATGCACACGGAGTGCACACTGGATTTCTTCCCTTCCTTAGCCGCCGTATCCCTAAGGGGCCCCATTACGCGCCTAACATTGGAGCTCCCAACTACCAGTAAGCCCACCCTCTGAGATTGCCCGGACCTTGAAGGCTGATAATGATCCTCTGAAACAGGGCAGGCAGCTGCATCTGGCTCAGCCAGAGACAGTGCCTGAAACCGGTTTGTCAGACGCACCGGGGAGGCTTTCTGATCAGCCTCCGGGGACGCCTTTCGCTGCCTGCCACGCCTTGGAACAACCTCCCAATCAACCACAGGCGAGGGCTCAGCCCCACTGCGGGCAGCAACCGGGGCAACCACAGCGGCAGACCGATCTGGGGACAGACGGGACGAGGTTGACATCCCCGTGATACCCAAGTCCGGCTCCCCACAGTGGTGCCCATTGGCAACAGCCTCAAGCTGCGCATCCGAAGTCAGCGCCGATTGCAGCTGTGAGCGAAGGGATGCCAAGTCAGCCCTCATCCTAACACAGCAATCGCAGTCCCTGTCCATTCTAATCGATGTTGAACAACAGTTACTGAAACACGAGTCCGTGCCTAGATAACACAAGCGAAACACGCAAAGAATGTATCAACTAACCTGTACAAATGCCTAACGACTGCGCTACAATCTGCTGAATTTACGATTACAGTAACTAAAACTCGAAATTGCACCTGCTATACGAAACTCACACGCAATTTAAATAAGAATCTACCAAGTAAACACTAAAGCGCGATGCTACAACGGTCAAATACTATAATACGCCCGAAATATATGAATTAAAAATTGCAAGTACCCAAAAAACGCCAAGAAATTCATTAAACTATCTAACAAATAAGTAAGCTAGGGTTATACGACTTGCTGCTGCAGCTGCTTATCCAACGGCGGCAGGGAGCACAATGGCTGTTTGTAGACTTAGAGAATGCTTTAGAAAATGTTGACTAGAATACTCTCTTTCAAATTCTGAAGACGGCAGGGGTAAGATACAGGGAGCGAAAGGCTATTTACAATTTGTACAGAAACCAGATGGCAGTTATAAGAGTCGAGGGGCATGAAAGGGAAGCAGTGGTTGGGAAGGGAGTGAGAGAGGGTCGTAGCCTCTCCCCGATGCTATTCAATCTGTTTATTGAGCAAGCAGTAAAGGAAACAAAAGAAAAATTCGGAGTAGGTATTAAAATCCATGGAGAAAAAATAAAAGCTTTGAGGTTCGCCGATCACATTGTAATTCTGTCAGAGACAGCAAAGGACTTGGAAGAGCAGTTGAACGGAATGGATAGTGTCTTGAAAGGAGGGTATAGGATGAACATCAACAAAAGCAAAACGAGGATAATGGAATGTAGTAGTATCAAGTCGGGTGATGCTGAGAGAATTAGATTAGGAAATGAGACACTTAAAGTAGTAAAGGAGTTTTGCTATTTGGGGAGCAAAATAACTGATGATGGTCGAAGTAGAGAGGATATAAAATGTAGACTGGCAATGGCAACGAAAGCGTTTCTGAAGAAGAGAAATCTGTTAACATGGAGTATAAATTTGTGTCAGGAAGTCGTTTCTGAAAGAATTTGTATGGAGTGTAGTGTATGGAAGTGAAACATGGGCGATAAATAGTATGGACAAGAAGAGAATAGAAGCTTTCGAAATGTGGTGCTACAGAAGAATGCTGAAGATAAGGTGGATGGATCACTTAACAAATGAGGAGGTATTGAATAGGATTGGGGAGAAGAGAAGTTTATGGCACAACTTGACTAGCAGAAGGGATCAGTTGGTAGGACATGTTCTGAGGCATTAAGGGATTACCAATTTAGTACTGGAGGGCAGGGTGGAGGGTAAAAATCGTAGAGAGAGACCAATAGATGAATACACTAAGCAGATTCAGAAGGATGTAGGCTGCAGCAGGTACTGGGAGATGAAGAGGCTTGCACAGGATAGAGTAGCATGGAGGGCTGCATCAAACCAGTCTCAGGACTGAAGACCACAACAACAACAGCCTGTTAGTCTGCCATACTCTGGCATATCGTTTTATTGAGAGCAGCATATCCAAGGTATACAGGATAATTTTAACTCAGAAGGTACATAAAATATATAATAGCACATGGAAACTGTAAGAGGGCTCGTGAATCATGCTAGAATAGCTAGTAAGGTAACTGCCTACGGAAAACATATTTTCCAGTTGGAATTGTAATTTGATACACAACTGAAATCTGAAAAGTAATTTCATAACAGCGCACACACTTCCACAAGATAAGAGATTTATTTTGCTTTCATTCCCTCAATTTATTTACCTTTGAATCATAGATAGAACATGTCCCATATAACGTAAGCCAGCAACTTCTTCTTGTGTTTCTCCAACAAACACTGTTAATGATTATGGATTTCCATCATACTGAGTTAATAACGGGAGAGCGACTTGTGTTAACCAGTTTGATGCAGAAACAGCCGAAGTTGCAAGATTTAGTTTTTCTGTTTAATTGATGACTAGTTTCGGTTACCTGAACCCAATTAAATAATAAAAAAATGGTTCTTGCAGCTTTGGCTATTTCTACATGAAACTGTTAATGTTTTCTGCTTATTCGTAAGACGACGATTCAGATGCTAATCCGTGTGTAGAGATTCCTGTAATTTCTCTAAATCACGTAGGCAAATGGTGGTATGGTTTCTGCTTGTAGGGCAGGGCCCATTTCCTTATACGATTGTCTTGTGAATATGAAATCAATGAGCTCAAGAGGGCAGTACTCAACATCATGCATTAACTCCGTGGCAACAAGCGACTAGCACCGTAGAAGACAGACGTGTTGTTTCCTTAGTCATGCTGGATCGTGCAGGCACGTCACGTGCCTTGAGACAGGTATCCACACAAACATTGCGACAATGTATGTAGTACCACAAACTGTGAACAGAGAAACCGTTGGTGCAGGCTCCCGTGAAGTCGCAGCAGGTAGCCACGCCAATACTGAAGCACCAAACGACAACATTGGACACAGAATGCAACCACATGGCTGATCGTGGTAATCGTTTGACACCATGACAGACGCATTTGTATGTTAAGGGTCACAGGAGAATAAAGTTGCCAGGTTGCGTCCGTGATTAGACCAGTGGCTGCAATCTTTCTTCGATGTGTCCGTGAGCTGTATTTCAACACGATAACGCAAGACCGCATACTCTAGTGTTGCCTGGACCTACCTTGTTCAGAGCTGGTCGACTGTTTCCCTGGCTAGCGGATATTCCGCACTTACTGAAAATGTCTGGCTGTAGGTTGCTGAGAGACTGGAAAGTCACCACCCGCCAGACCGATGAATTATAGCATGGAATAGCATACCCGCATCTGTCATCGAGATCATTTCGACTCGACCCCCAGCCGCATTAGAGCCATTACTGTTGCGACGGATGGCAGCTCTGTGCACCAATTTCGCACACTGTATACCTCCACATACAAATTTAATAATGTATCCACCCTACCATATTGTATAAGCCCAGTAAGTAATTTTTGTTATTTGCTATCATGGTTGGTGTAGCAGTTTTAATGGTCAACTGTGCAAATCACCAGTAGCCAATATCATGTTCATCTGTTCTAGAGTTTCAACGAAATCAAACTTAAAGTAATTAATAATTTTTCCCGCTTTTTTGTACAAAGTAACTAGATTCATCAATAGGTCCTCGTTTAGTTAGTCCTCTCACGCCTCATGTTTAAGAGGAACAGCACGAAACCGCAGTACATGTGATTACGACGTCTGTACCGCGCTTTATAGTTATTTTGAGACTGTAGACAGACGTACCTTGCTGGGAGGCGCCCATGACGACGGGCACCGCGCCGTGATGGTAGGCGTTCCACCACAGCTTCTCCGTGACGTACTCGCGACAGTTGCTGTTCTCGAACGACAAGTAGAACTTGTACTGCGACAGCGCAGGGCAGTCCTTCGTGAAGTGGCCAGGGCAGCTGTAACAAAGAGGCGGCGGTTCTGTTTCATGATGATTCACACTGTTTTGGACTAGTGCTAATGCTGGGGTGCATGCGGTACATTGGAGTAGGTGTTTTTATGTTTCTAAGCATACAGTAAAATAAGTTAGGTTATTTTTCAAAATGATCAAAGCTGCAGTCTCTAAAACTTCCAAAGCAATGCGGAAATACCATCTCACACCGGTATCTTGCAGAAGCACTAATGGAAATCATCGGGAACTGTAATTTGGCGCTAGAAGTTAGAAAAGATGAAACATTGCTGTTTCGTTACTGAAATACAGATACCCCTTGACATGTAAACGCGTTCCCCTACTTCCTTCTCTTCACTTTTTCCTTCTGCTTATTAATCTCGATTTAATTGTAAGATGAGTCTTTAGTCGTCGTCAATCTGTCGCTCCCTGGTACCTGAGTGGTCAGGGCGACGGAATGTCATGCCTAACGGCCCGCGTTCGATTCCCGGCTGGGTCGGAGATTTTCTCCGCTCAGGGACTGGGTGTTGTGTTGTCCTAATCATCATCATCGTTCATCCCCATCGCCTGCCGGAGTGGCCGAGCGGTTCTTGGCGCTTCAGTCTGTAACCGCGCGACCGCTACGGTCGCAGGTTCGAATCCTGCCTCGGGCATGGATGTCCTTAGGTTAGTTAGGTTTAAGTAGTTCTAAGTTCCAGGGGACTGATGACCTGAGATGTTATGTCCCATAGTGCTTAGAGCCATTTGAACCATTTTTTTCATCCCCATCGACACCCAAGTCGCCGACGTGGCGTGAACTCGAAAGACTTGCACGAGGCGAACGGTCTATCCGCCGGAGGCCCCAGCCACACGGCATTTTCATTTCCAATCTGTCGCTTGAACATGTGTTGGAAGTTAAGGTTTTCATGAGATCCTGGCTGAACAATTTGTGCACAGTGTGTGGATTAACGAGACATTCTTAGCTCAAGATTAATGACAGTATCAACGCTGAGGTGGTCAGCTCGAACACAGGAGCTTAAAGACGACACCCATAGCCACTCTCTATGCTGAGGTTGTGGAGCCGCCACTGAAATCTAGATGCCACTTATTATGGAGCATCCGGCTTATGATATCTTTGATGTTCTAAATTGACTGATTCACCATACCGTTGCTCGCCTAACAATGGCAGAAGTTTTTCAGATCGTCTGAGATTAGCGATCTGTGTAGATTACAAGCTAGTTACTTGGTGTTAACAAGTACAAATCCAAACCCAAGTCTGGATCGACTGCCACTGTAGATACTGAATAATTCCAGAGAAATTTTTGATTTAATGAGTCCTAGGAGATACTGGACACCGGCACATGTTCTTTATATAAAGTTTTATGAAACCTTATATCACCATCGCAACTACACAAGGTGGTCAGAAACAGTCTGGAAAGCTTGTAAGAAGTGTTGCAGGGAAGCCTGTGCTGAGAAGTAAGTTTTAGGACAAAGATTCGATACGTTGCGTCGGTTCCGAATTAATAAGCATTGAAGTAATTCAACCAGGCCATTACGGGCATACGTAAGAGGCCCGCATGATATAATTAGTGTCAGTTCTTTTTACAGTGCAGACGATTGCCGATGAGACTACTCAGCCTTTGGGTCAGTTTCGATCCATCTCTTGTTCAGTTGTAGCAAACCAAACGAAAAATACGTTTGGGGGCACTGCCTCTGGCGGGTCGCTTGAATTTGTGATCGCAATAGCCTTATTGACTAACTTAAATGCTAATTAACCCAGAAAAGGTGCAACGTACCGAAATTTTTTCTTAACGATTATCAGCACCACCTACACTGCAGCCCATTTATGAGCTTTTCACATTGTTTCTAACCGCCTTGTATAGCTATACTAACAGTTTAACTGACTGGCAGTACTACTTCGTTGTCTGCTCTGCGGTTTTTGGTGATTGTCTCCTCAAGATCCGGTTACCTAAGAATTCACTGCATACGATGTAGAATTACAGGTGGTGGACAAAAGTACGGGAATACGAAAAATACAACACATTACCGTGACTAATATGTTGTATGAAAACCAGTTGCATTCAAAGCATCTTCCTGTCGTCTCGCAATGGATAAATACAAGCCCCGTGTGGTTTTCAGAGAATCTTACACCATTTTTCCGTAAAATAGTGGCCAGTTCAGCTAACGATGAAGATGGACAGCGATCACGCACCATTCTCTCCAGTGTAGACCACAAAGCAAGGCACTCCGTCTTCAGGCCACAAGTTGCCCATCGGGACCAACCGACCGCCGTGTCATCCTCAGATAAGGATGGCGATACGAGGGGTGTGCGGTCAGCACACCACTCTCCCGGTCCTTATGATGGTGTTCTTTGACCGGAGCCGCTACTATTCGCTCGAGTAGCTCCTCAATTGGCATTATGAGGCAGTGTGCACCCCGAAAAATGGCAACAGCGCATGGCGGCCACGCCCGACAGCGCTTAACTTCGGTGATCAGACGGGAACCGGTGTATCCACTGTGGCAAGGCCGTTGCCTTAGACCACAAAGACTCAATAATATTTAGATCTGGTGCAGTGGTGACCAAAGGACATTTTCCAATTCATCCTCGCACTCACAAAACCAGTCCTGCACCATGTGGACTGTGTGAACAGGGGTCCTGTCGTAGTGAAACACATCATCACTATTGCGGAAACGTGGTGTTAATTTGCGTTGAAAGGGTTCGCAAGTGCGATTTTCAGTTATACAGTGACTTTTGTCCTCTTATTTTCCTTCCTAATCCTCTTCAATAATCGCCCGTCATGATCACTCAACACACACTGTCGCCAACGTTGTGACTTAGCAGATGACGTTTTTCCGGTTTCCCTATAAGTCATATAAATCTAAACACGAAGCACTTCGGCTAATTTGGTTACGGAAGTAGCCAAATGTTCAAATGTTTGTGAATTTCTAAGGGAGCAAACTGCTGAGGTCATCGGCCCGTAGACTTACACACTACTTAAACCAACTTATGGTAAGAACAACACACACACCCATGCCCGAGGCAGGATTCGAACTTCCGGCGGGAGGGACCGACGGAAGTACCCACAATATGAGCAATTAGCCCATGCTCGAATGAACTGAGCGTCGACGTAATGTCCTCACAACTACATATAACACTTTTCTGAATGCGCCTGACACCTGCAACTCATTGAACATCGCACTACTGCTTTTCGTGGTCAAATACAACTCTGCTTTCTGCAGAGGGCACTCTTGAGGGAACTGGGGGTGTTTTCATACTGTGAAATTCCTAATCCTTTAACCCACTGTAACGATTTTACCCAGCAGATAACGTAGTCAAGAGTACCCTGGACGCCCTTCACCGGCTACATGAAAAGGAGACGTTGTTCTGCTGATACCAGAGCACATGGGTATTAAGGGAATCGAATTAATGTGGGAGCTAAGGTGATGTGTAGTGTTAAGTAGAGGGTTCAGTATGTCGTCCCCCTACATGCTAATACTTCATTGTTGAGGCACAGAGCAATTTGCAAATGGGAAGAGGTTGTTGGAAGTGATGGACAATAAGCTGCAGCTAGTAAAGTCAACAACATGACTTTGACGTACCTTACATTCACAAAGAAGAAGAGGCCCTTCTCATTTGTCTTCGCATAGAACACAGCACTCTGATCATGACATCTGGCTCCAGCGGGAGGACACTGTAGCATGTAGCGCTTGCGCTGCTCTTATCGAAATGAACAACACTTCTCTTAATTGTATTTTGTTTTCGGAAAAGTGGACAACGACTAATTTATCTGCAGATTTGCCCTCTGTTTTAACTGAGAATGAGACGATACTGAACTCCTTCATACAAGTAGTTGGACAGCCTAGGTAAAACAGAAATATTACGGATCTCCTTGCTACAACTTAATCGATCTTTTCGGGAATGTTACCGAAGAAATAACGTTAGAAAACACTGACGCTATTACAGCCGTGCCAAGGCCAATCTTTTATTTAGTCAATCTGGCTGTATTTGAATACGGTAGTAATAACTGACAGTCACTTGAATCCTCCTTAAGAGGGAAAATAGAAATATTCAATTTCAATCTGATAAACGTAGGCAAGTTGGAATTAAATTTCAACAAGTAACATAAATCACGCTCTAAATAACACAATTCTAAATAAGTTAATAATACGGGGGAGCCACGCAGCGTCATTTAGGAATAAACACTCCTGGAAATTGAAATAAGAACACCGTGAATTCATTGTCCCAAGAAGGGGAAACTTTATTGACACATTCCTGGGGTCAGATACATCACATGATCACACTGACAGAACCACAGGCACATAGACATAGGCAACAGAGCATGCACAATGTCGGCACTAGTACAGTGTATATCCACCTTTCGCAGCAATGCAGGCTGCTATTCTCCCATGGAGACGATCGTAGAGATGCTGGATGTAGTCCTGTGGAACGGCTTGCCATGCCATTTCCACCTGGCGCCTCAGTAGGACCAGCGTTCGTGCTGGACGTGCAGACCGCGTGAGACGACGCTTCATCCAGTCCCAAACATGCTCAATGGGGGACAGATCCGGAGATCTTGCTGGCCAGGGTAGTTGACTTACACCTTCTAGAGCACGTTGGGTGGCACGGGATACATGCGAACGTGCATTGTCCTGTTGGAACAGCAAGTTCCCTTGCCGGTCTAGGAATGGTAGAACGATGGGTTCGATGACGGTTTGGATGTACCGTCCACTATTCAGTGTCCCCTCGACGATCACCAGAGGTGTACGGCCAGTGTAGGAGATCGCTCCCCACACCATGATGCCGGGTGTTGGCCCTCGGTCGTATGCAGTCCTGATTGTGGCGCTCACCTGCACGGCGCCAAACACGCATACGACCATCATTGGCACCAAGGCAGAAGCGACTCTCATCGCTGAAGACGACACGTCTCCATTCGTCCCTCCATTCACGCCTGTCGCGACACCACTGGAGGCGGGCTGCACGATGTTGGGGCGTGAGCGGAAGACGGCCTAACGGTGTGCGGGACCGTAGCCCAGCTTCATGGAGACGGTTGCGAATGGTCCTCGCCGATACCCCAGGAGCAACAGTGTCCCTAATTTGCTGGGAAGTGGCGGTGCGGTCCCCTACGGCACTGCGTAGGATCCTACGGTCTTGGCGGGCATCCGTGCGTCGCTGCGGTCCGGTCCCAGGTCGACGGGCACGTGCACCTTCCGCCGACCACTGGCGACAACATCGATGTACTGTGGAGACCTCACGCCCCACCGGTTGAGCAATTCGGCGGTACGCCCACCCAGCCTCCTGCATGCCCACTATACGCCCTCGCTCAAAGTCCGTCAATTGCACATACGGTTCACGTCCACGCTGTCGCGGCATGCTACCAGTGTTAAAGACTGCGATGGAGCTCCGTATGCCACGGCAAACTGGCTGACACTGACGGCGGCGGTGCAGAAATGCTGCGCAGCTAGCGCCATTCGACGGCCAACACTGCGGTTCCTGGTGTGTCCGCTGTGCCGTGCGTGTGATCATTGCTTGTACAGCCCTCTCGCAGTGTCCGGAGCAAGTATGGTGGGTCTGACACACCGGTGTCAATGTGTTCTTTTTTCCATTTCCAGGAGTGTAATTCTGAGGATTTGGAACCAGAAAACCGCTTCGCTCTCCCTCCATAAGATAGTGTAGGGAAACTAACACAGAAAGATTAATGGCAACTCGTTCATTCGCAAGAGTGGCAATACATCAAGTCTGCAACAAAATCCACAGTCAGATCTTGGCGAAAGATATACTAGAAAATAATAGGAAGTTTTTATCGTATATTAAAACGAAGAACGTATCCTAATTCGCGATTTAGTCTTTGTTGGGTTCGTAGGAGTTGTTTTTAAAATACGAAAGTACTTGCGTAAATATCTCTAATCTACGACTTGCCTGCGGTCAGAATTTTGTATGGTACTAGTATGCATTTTAAATGCAGAGTTTAATATCTCGTCTTTCTGTACGTTGTCATCACTCTTTCGAAACTCACATCTGTGTTAGAAGTCATCTCGCAACTCACCTCCTAAACGTTGTCATGGTATGCCGGGAGAATACGATTTTGGGATTTTACTTCCATCACTCCTCTGGGCACTGGGTTTCGGACATCATAACTGGCTGTCCATCTCACTGATTCTGCTTGCTTCCCACTGTGTGTGAATTATGGTGCTCTGCCATAGTTCTGTCACTTCATAACCACAATCAATTCCAAATCCTTACGCAGGATCATCAGTGAAGAACAACACTTAAGCATTGAAAGCACATTTATTACTGACACCTACGTACAGACATGACTGAACTGAATTCTGGACGGAGAGTGCTGATATTTACATATTCACCGAATATTCCAGAATATGAAAACGTTAAAAACGTAAGGAATTTGAAGAAACTTGCAGAAATGATATGTATATAATAACTTGCCGCGTCGGGTAGCCATGCGGTCTGAGGCGACTTGCCAAGGTTCGCGAGGCTGCCTCTGTTGGAGGTTCGAGTTCTCTTGGGCATGGGTGTGTGTGTTGTCCTTAGCGTAAGTTAGTGTAAGCCAGATAAATAGTGTATAAGCTTAGGGACCGATGACCTCAGCAGTTTGGCCCCATCGGAACTTACCACAAATTTCCAAAAATTTATAATAAATAACAAACAGTCCCACTCCTGGAGCAACAGCGACTCACTGTTTGAGAGGTTCTTGTTGGAGTCAACTACAGCTTTCTGGATGTAGATCTTGTTAGGATCCTCTGTGTAGCAGCACTAGTGGATCCTCGCATTGTGGTCGCATTGTCACATCCTCTACACTATGATGATCATGAGAGGTAGCTTCTGCCGTCGAAGCTTCGTGATCGTCGAGCGGATCTTCATTTTCTTTTAACGAGAAGTCTCCATCGACACTCTGTTCCTTAGTACCATAGTAGGGCTTCATACGCAGGACATGAAGACGTGCTGCACTTTTGCCTTCTTGATAAAAGGTTACAATCCTCAGCTTCATGCGTGACGTCTGACAAGCAATGAAGGATACGACGCTGCTCAAAGTATCACTTCAGCGTCTTTTGCAATAGTTCCAAAGGGGTGAAGTTCCATACCAAGTCTCCTGGGCTAGGTTTATAGCGCTCTCGGGACATCTCCTGGGCCTCAAGGGTTCGTATTGAGCCAACCGTCTTGCTTCTTCGAACCTAGCGATGATATGTTTCATGTAATCAACCTGAATATCGTCACGTTGAAATGGGGTCAATGTGTCGATTGTCATTTCGTTCTCACGACGGTGGAGCAGAAAGAACAGTGTGAAGGCTGTGGAGTCTTCCTTCTCTATGTCGTATGTGAGCGTCGTGATGGGCAGTATTGTAGCCCAGTCTCTCTGTTCAACATCAGTGTGCGTAAAGAGCATATCTGACAATACGTTATTAAGCCATTCTGTCAGGCTATTCGTCTGTGGATGCTAGGCAGTTTGTATCCTGTGGGTGATGTCGCAGCGTGACATTACCTCTGATACTAGTCTCGCGTGGAAAACTCTTTCAGAATCAGAGCTTATCACATGGGATGCACCATGCTTCAAAATGATGTCTTCTACAAGGAACCGCAGCCTTAGTGACAGCTTAGCAGGTGACGTAATCAGCGTAGACTACTCTCCATCGATTTCCGTTTGTCGACTTCGGTATCCCGCCCAAGAGATCGATTCCATTTCACTATAATGGAATTGCCGCAGGCGGAATTCGTACGAGATGCCCAAAAGGCAGGTGGTTCTGTCGTTGTCTTCATTATTATTATTATTATTATTATTATTATTATTATTATTATTATTATTATTTTATTTTATTTTACAGAGGCTCACATAGCGTCTAACGGATGAGCAGAGACCTGGACAGTAATACCTGCGTCTCTTACTGTCTACAGTCTTCACAAACTCCAGGCGACCAGATGTTGGGGCATCGTGTAAATACTTCAGGATAGCTGACAATAGATGAGCTTTGAAGACGAGTAACCATTTCTGCCCTGTTGCATCATAGCTCCTCTTATACAATGTTCCACCTATTAATTATAATTCTTCTTTGGTCGGTTCCTCCTTCTTAAATGATTCTGTCGTAGTCAGCAATGCTGGATTTTACCTTCGTTCAACAGCAACGTCAACCAATGCAATGATGACTGAGATACCGTTCACACTGCTGTGTTCCTCCAAAGGATTCTTTGAAAGACAGTCGATGTCCTTGTGTTTGCGTCCACTTTTGTATACCACTGTGACATAGTACTTCTGAAGTCTCAATGTCCATCTCACCGGTGGATCCGAAGGATCCTTCTGGCTAGTCAGCCAGCACAGCGACTGGTGGTGTGCCACAATTATGAGTGGTTTGCCAAACAAATGTGATCAGATGTTTTTGATGGCCACACAAATGCAAAGCATTCTTTTTCCGTCGTAGAGTTGTTCATCTCGGACTTGGAGAGTAATCTGGATGCATAAGCTCTCACGAGTTCAGCACATTTTCCAAATTTGTATCAGAACTGCACCTGTCCTATACACGGTAGTGATGCATGAAATTCTGTCTCTACATTATCGAATACAATGCTAGGACTGGAGATGATGTTAATGCCAAGGAAATGAAAGCTCTTTCTTGCACCTCGTTCCAAGAAAATTTGGCGTCTCGCAGCAATAAATAGTTCTTGCAAAGGACGTGTCTAAGTACTGAAGTCCTTTACGAATTGCCAGTATTACGAGCACATTCCAAGAATACTTCTCACATTACAAATGTGTCAAGGATTGTGAAAAGATCTGTGACTGTTCATATTTTCTCTGAATTGGGGCGACAGACTCCATTACTGTTCACTAGGTCTCGAAAATTTTACATTTACATGGCGAAGGCCTGTCTCAACACACATTGACACGTTGTCATGTGGCTTAGATCTTCTTCAAATGTTTTCAAAAATCAACAGTGATATCAAACAGAAAAGAAACGTCGTTCATTTAAAGAGGCGAAGCAGGTTGTCCATCATACAATCAAAGACGGCTCGAGCGTCAAATAGTAAAAACGGAATGTAATTGAAATCATACAGGCTGTCAGTTGTTATGAAGGCAGTCTTTTCCAAGTCAATCTTGTCGACCTAGATTTGTCCGTAGCTTGCCTGCACCTCTATAGCTAAAAAATACTTCGCTTGTTTCAAATAACCTAGGATTTCATCAATACGTGGCAACTTGTAGACACCTTTTCGTGATTTTGTTCGGTCGTCTCTTGCTTACATGAAATGCCATAAGCCATTCTTCTTCTTCACAAGGACCACAGGAAAGGAAGATGAAGTCTTTTGAGAGTTTAATGATGTCATCTTGCAGTATCTTCTTCACATCAACCTGACTTACCCGTCCTTTAGCTGATGATACCCTTTATGAGCACTGGCTAAAAGATGTATGATCCCCATTGTTAATGCAGTGTTTTATAATTTGCCGCACAGTCTGTCTTTTCTCCACTTCAGATTTAAAAGTATGTGTAAATGGGCCACTAGCAGTTGCCGTCATGGACAGACCAGATCTTATTGGCACTTCGATAATAGCGTCCTCCATTTCGTTGTTTGTAATGGTAGCGGACCACGATTCTTCATCGATGGCCCTAAGCTGCCTTTCGCGGGTTGAGTCGGATGATCCTATGCTCATACAGAAATGAACTTTGTCTGCTCGAGGCAGTTACTGATCCAAAATTCTCCTTCATCAGCTTATGATCGTCGCTGGCATGCAGATTTGTATAGTGAGTCTTAATAGATTTTTGCAATTGGCGAAAGTTTCACAGCTTTACTCAGCATCTAAATTGACAACTGTAACCCCTCTCGTTGACGGCGGTGGGATAACAACATCTATAATGGTAAACAACGGCCCAGAGCAATCTTCGATACTTGTGGACGTTAGAGTACCTTCATCGCTTTGAAGCTCTGGTCTTCCACAGTCTATGACTGTTTGTGTGCCTGCAGGAACTCTCATCCGGCAACATTATGACTACATTATGTTAAAACGAGAAATTCGAGGGCTATATTTTGTTACTGTTGGTTATTTTTGCTATACACGTTCTTTTTGACTGGACATATTTGCCGTTTCCGACTTTCAGGACAATCGACTTCGTATCACGGAAGATAATAGTCTTCTTTGGCTGGGGACAACAAGCCTTTGACATCATAGAAAAATAAGTCACTGAGTCGACCATCACCTGGACAAATTAACTGTCGATGATTACATATAGCCGGCCGGGGTGGCCGAGCGGATCTAGGCGCTACAGTCTGGAACCGCGCGACCGATATGGTAGCAGGTATGAATCCTGCCTCGGGTATGGATGTGTGATGTCTTTAGGCTAGTTCCGTTTAAGTAGTTCTAAGTTCTAGGGGACTGATGACCTCAGAAGTAAAGTCACACAGTGCTCAGAGTCATTTGAACCATTTTTGATGACGACATAAATAAGATTTCTTAACGTATTGTTAACTGTCACTTTTGGAGGATTTTTGATCTGCAGTGTTCTCTGCCTCTCGTCCATAGATTTCTCACCTCGCTTAATTTACCACTATTCGAGTGGTTGGTACCTCTATTCTGCGGTGAGGAATGCCTACGACGTGTTGGGGAGCGACATCGTCCAGGCCGCGGCGGTGGGCTTTGTCCCACCGGTCGAATATAATCGTCTCCACTTGACTGGGTTGAATAGGACTGTTGTGAGGCTGGCGTCTGGCGGCGTAGCAGCCGTCGAACACTCGCCTTCTTTCTCTGAAGACCCATACGAGTCGAGGGCGTCCACAGCGAAAACAAACTAGTGTGTTGCATTACGTCTTCTGTGGGGCGCTATACTTCGGGCAGGAGTTGGTTCTAATTGCGTGATCCGGTGCCAGGTTGTTGTTTGACAGCTGCGGCCTAAGTTCGAGGTGACCGTGTCCATTCTTCAAGACGAGCGAGGCGCAGACTGGTGCTAAATAACGATACATCTTTTCTTCAACTTTTTCTTTTACCTTCTGACGTATGGGGTCAGCGGTCATAGCTGTTATCTCTTGCTTACGCAGTCTGACGGTTCTGGCTTCTGTAAACTGCAGTATCTTTTGTCTTACTACCGGGCGTATGAGAGAAACGACTCATTGTCGTTTTCCACAAATGTCATAGGCACAACAGTCGGCAGTCTGTCATACTTCTTTTGTCCAACTCATTTTCTGTTGCATTTCCTGGATGCGCTGGCACAGCTTGATGTATTCCTCTGTTACTCTGGCATCCATTGCCAGAATAGCTTGTTACCTGTCTTCTGGGATCCATTTGATCAGCTTCTGGAAAACTCGGATTCACATTGTGGCATAGGGCCGTATCATTAAATGTGTAAGATGATATCGTTTCCCTGTGACTTTGGGCTATATTCTTCAATTGTTCTTCGCTAAGAGAATTTCCATCTAATTGTCACCAAATGTTTTCTTCAGTCTGATCTGGAATTTGTCCCAGCCGCCGTGCTTCTTTTTGTTGTTCTCAGACCACTGCTAGGTCGTGTCGTTCAGCTAAAAGTATACATTTGCCAAACGTATAAAGTCATCCGACCTTGGCAATTAGGTCGAATCTTTTCACACGTTTCGTCTGGTCTTAACCAGAGCGCCTCTGGGAAACACTGGTGGCTGCCAGATGTGTAACCGATTTCTTGCTGTTTCGGAATCCATTGCTCTGCTGAAGACTCAGACAGACCTGCGGAACGACGTACTGCTTGTATTCTGGTTACTCTCCGTGTAGGCAAAGACTTTTGCTTCGTCTAATTGGAGCCGCGGTAAGTGTATATTTTGGAAGTACCCGGCATCTCTATTAAACAAAGCCATGTGGTAACTACAGTCAAATCCAAATCCGAAAGCAGTATCGTCAATGATGTACAGCCCTCAGCACTGCAACCACGTTTATTACTGACATCAACGTACAGATAAGACAGAACTGAACGCACACCAGTATTTACGTTTGTTTAATATAAGGCCAAGTAATTCTAAACAGTGTAAACTTTTATCGCAGCTGTGAATACTTTTGACATGAGCTGTATTAGGCAACGAAACCACATCAATTAGTGATACATGAAAATTTGTGCTGGACTGGGATTCGAACCCGGATTTCCTGTTTATCGCGAGAGGTTGCCTTACCAATACTGGCTATCCAGGCATGCTTCCAGGACCGATCCAAACATCATATGCTACAGTGTCTACGGCCCCCCTGCTCACAGCTTACCTGGGTGTCCGCAACAGGAGTAATGAGACAAACGTGTTCAACTCTACTATTACCATGGTTTTGCATGAGTGCATGTTTGAAGAAACAAATATCGTAATAATAAACACATAACTGTATAAATCGTGAACTGATGCGAAAATTTCCGTTATTTTCGCCAGCAACAGGACCCCAATGCCTACCTGCACATAATCCATAAAATAATGTTCCTGTACTACGTACATCCGATGACCAGCGTGAGTGACTCGATAAATAGGCCACGGTACAATAAACAGTATTAACTTCAAAAAGCGAATGACTGTATATTATACATACACCGTCAACGATGTTTTCGCAAATACGTCACACTGCAATCAGATTTTTGTAATTTTTTTAATTTATGATATGTGAAGTTCAGAACTAAAACATCAATTGGTCAAAGCAGTTTGATGCAACTCTGAAGAATTCTCGAAAATATCGACCTTGAGGTTTTCCGACTTCCTTTAACATCCTAACTAAGTAAGATAGATTTTTCTGTAAGGCAGCAAAGCTCTGTGGTAGAATGCTTACGTCCCATTAAGGGGTCTTCGGTTCGATTCCTGGTTTATGCACGTTTTAAACATGGATTCATGTTCTATTAGCATTACAGTGAAGCGTAAAATACATAAAGGTGGAAATAAATCTGTAACGCTCGAAACTGATAATCTCAGGTTCGACCCTTGTCTCACACATACATTTTTCGTTTCTTTCCGTTCAATTCGATTATTTACGTCATTTAAACATAAAATTCATCACATATATGCTAATTAATACATATCTAATTGATATTTTTACGAAAAATTCACGTCTTCTTATTTCTACTTAGGTATAGTCTACAAAAATTTCGTTTTTGTTGCAAATATAAATTCATAATTACCGATT
Source organism: Schistocerca gregaria (assembly GCF_023897955.1). Taxonomy (NCBI): domain Eukaryota; kingdom Metazoa; phylum Arthropoda; class Insecta; order Orthoptera; family Acrididae; genus Schistocerca; species Schistocerca gregaria. The sequence continues at coordinate 436,590,857 of NC_064921.1, forward strand.
AATAAAAACATTAAAAATTGATTTTTTCATTCTTACGTATTTTTATGCTTCACGGAAATCTTCATGAAACCTGTACCTTTGTTTAAAATTTTACCGTGTTTGGGAATCGAACCGATGCCACGCATATCGTACATAAGTAGTTTACCTTAGAGCCACACGGCGCACCAGACTTGTTGGTTTGCTGTAGGGTATTACGGAAGTTCAGGCAACACCAATAGTCGATTTTCTCGAGAATTTTTGAGAATTGTATCGTTTTGCTTTCACTAATAGATGTTTGAGTTCTGAACTTCACGTTCCATAAATATAACAAAGTACAAATATCCGATTGCCGTGTAGTCCCCTAGTCATTATATTCTGCGACCTTATATAGCTACGACTTTTCATATCGTCTTGGAGGATAATGTTCGAGTCTATGAGCTTCCTGCCACTGTGGCAGTGTCGTTCCATAATGGAATATATTGGACTTGAAGAAGAATGTCAACTGGCATAGCGACAGACAACGCCGAGAAAGTCAGACATAGTTGCATAAAGTCAAAGACTACGTCTGACATTGATATCAGCAGAATATTTGATTAGCAATAACACTGAAAACACCATCATTTACCAAGACTTTAGTATCCTCAGTAACTGTTTCATGTTTGTGCAACAAAATTAATCGACGAGTAGAAGGTAACGTAATTGAAAAATGATGGCAGATTTTAGTGAACGTATGACAAGGTTGTAGTATTTCCGCCTGATATAACCACAAGTGTTGAGATACACTGCTACCACATCGATTCAGATTTTGAGATTTGGGTAGGCAACGACAAAGGTCAGAGTTCACAACTACTGACGCAAAATTCCGATGCACATCTAAGGACTTATGATGCTTGTATTTCAAACGGTTCTAAAAATAACCTACGATGACAATTTCCAGCAGTTTTATACAAAAGTGTGTTGTGGCTGTTGATGGTTGCTTTGAGGCTAAGGAAAATGATCAATAACTAATGAAATACCTTTACATAAACAATGAAAATGAACCATCTTTACGTTGTGAAAGTGAAACACATTAATTAATTAAAAGTCCTGAGACATCAGTCAAAAGTCACACTCCAAGTTTTCCTTAAGGAGCATTTTATTAAAGAAAATCCGCATAATTTAATGTGTGTGATAACGATCATTAAACTTATGGGACTTCAATAGGACTTATCACAGCTAATAGTTCACTGTCACTATTGAAAACGTTTCATAGCCATTCACATATTTTCTTTTAAAGTGAAATTCCTGTAGGATAGCACAATACAAGCGTTTATTGTTAGATTATGGTATTCACCATCAGTTCAGTCTCTCAATTTAGTACTGAAAAAAGGCAACAGATCGTCAATATAACTACACTTTGTCTCTATGCCACTATCTTTCTTTGTATAAATGGTAAATTTTTTGTGCTGACTATAACAGACAGAACAATTACGTTACTAATAGCATAGAAATAGATAAAAAGTACAACTTGGCAGCTAACACGAAATTTCATTTATCTAATCCTATTTAACATTTGCAAGATATTTTAGTAGTTCTCTTTGTATGAGGTTGTAACATTCATGGTATGAGGAAGTAGATGGAGAGTCGAATTGGAAAGGAAGAGGATGAAGACAGAAGCTGAATAAAAAGAAGAGCAAGAAGTATGTGTACATTGAGGAAGAAGGATGAAGAGATGAAAACAGTAGGGTGAGATATGATAGGATGAGTAGAGAAGGAGGATAACAAGGAGAGAAAACTGGAAAATAAGAACAAAGTAACGAGAACAATAAAAGTAACAAGAAATCCTAAAAGAGAAGTAACAAGAACGAGAAGAATAAGTTAACAAGAGGAGAAGGAAGAGGCAAAAGGACGGTGAGGAAAGAGGCAAATGTAAAAAGGATAAGAAGGAAGGGAATAACAGAATGTGGAGGGGAAAAGGGTCAGGGAGAAGAAAAACAAGAACTGAAAGTAAAGAAGAGGAGAAAGACTCTTAGAAGAATGATATTAAAAATCAGGAAAAGGAAGGAGACGAACACTAACACAGAGGAACATTTAAGATGTGACAAATAAAAGATGTGGTATGATAAGAAGAGGATAGAGTAAAAAAAATTATGATGGGAAAAGCAAAATTGAGTAACAATCAAATGCATGAAATGAGAACAGAAACAATGGAATAGGAGGAGCAGCAGAGAGATGTAGAGTAGACTATGAGAAAGAATGAACAGATAGAAGAGTAGAAAGAAAATTAATACCACAAGAAAAGGGAGCAGAAGGAGTACATGAAAAAGAGAAAAGGGGGGGGGGGGGGGGTGTAACATCATAGATTAAGGCTCGACCAGCGACAGCAAACGCACAACTTGCGTACGGGACACTAGACGCCGCAGCGAACGCTAAGAGTGCATTGCGATAACAGTCGCGCGTCTTGCGTACGGGCCGCGAGGTGCCGCCACGAGCGCAACTGTATATTAGTGCAAACGGAGTTCGGCCAGCTTACTCCCAAAACTGTAAAGCCCGACCCCCTCCGACCACTCCTGAACCCACCGTCCCTGTCCGCCCTCTGGACGCCCCCACCCCTCCTGGCAATTCCCTTCGTCTCCCCGCCCCCACCACTGAGGACATCATCAGGTTCCTCACCATTGTCCTGCAAAACGTCCACCCCTTCCAACGCCCTCACACCCTCCAACAGGTCTTCCGCGCCGCCCGTTCCGTCTTCCACCTAAAGATGTATGCCACCTACTCCCACAGCCCGGCCCATTTCCCCTTCTCCCGTCTCCACACCCTCGTCTAAATCCCTGTCATGGCGCGACAGCACCGTATCCTGTTCAACAACATCCGTTCCCTTCTCGCCAACAGGAACCCTTTCATGCACACCCTTGCAACCTACCGTGTGGATGCCTTCCTCCTCAATAAAACCTTCCTCCAAACCCCCCCACACCATCCACACTTCACCCTACCTTCTCCACCACTCCGATAATCTTCTCCCGATTGTGCGTGGTGGAGTTGCCATTGGTCACCCCTGCCAGATCCCGGTTCGGCTCCAACCTCTCCTTCCCGACCCCACCAAACACCTGATCCTTAGTCCGTTCTTCCCTGGCCTTACCGTCACCTGCGCCACCATGTATGTCCGCCCGAACACCCCTATTCCTTTCGACTTCCTCTCCCACATTGATCGGACCTTCTCCTCCTATGTGATCGCCGCCGACCTCAACATCCATAGTCGTTCCGCCACCTAGTTACGGCGGTGGCATTGGTTCCTCTCCACCCGCCAAGGCGACCTCGTCCCCATTCCCCAGCACACGTGCCCCAAATCCAACTTCACTCTCGATGTCATCCTCTCCTCCCCCAACCTCCTTGACCACATAGCGGTGGATGTCCTGGACGCTATTGGTAGTGACCAATCTCCCGGTCCTCCTCACCGTTTCAGATGGTTGTCACCCATGCCCCAACCCTCGTAATGACTCTCCCCCAAAGTACGTCCATGATTATTCCCGTGCCAACTGGAATGCCTACCAGGATACCCTCTCCACCCAGGTCGAAGGCCACCTCTTCACCTACCACCACCCTGACGATGTTACCCATGCCGCCTCCTTTCTCCAGCAGACCTTGTCTGAGGCGGTGGGGGCCCACGTCCCTACTGTCGTCATCCATCCCCACCGTCCTGCCTTACTCCAACAGGCTGTCCTCCTCCGTGAATCCCACCGTCACTACCATGCCTTCCTCTAGACGCGTGACTCGGACACACTACGACGCCACCGGCAACTCCAGCGACACATCTGCAACTTGCTCGCGGCTAGGAAACGCCGAGACTGGTGACAGACATGCACCCGTTTAATGTTACCCTGCCTATAAACTCGTCCAAGTTCTGGTAAGCCTTCCGTCGCCTTACCGGAACTAAACCCTCCCCCTACTATCCTCTTCTCCATGATGTTCACCCCTTCCCTGACACCCTTAGTAAGGCCAATCACTTTGCCTCCTAACTCTCTGATGTCTTTTCCATCCCCGACGATCCCCATTTTGATTACTCCCTCTTCCCGGATGTCCATGATCGAACTGACACCTCAGTCCCTCCCCTCGCACCTGGTTTCCAGTACTTGGACAACATTGAACACACGGAACTCAATGCCCGTATCACTCCACAGGATATCATTGCTACACTCCGCACAAAACGCAACACCGCTCCTGGTCACAATCGTGTCACTTACTGCCACCTTCATGAAGCTCCTGTCTCTTTCCTCTCCACCCTGGCCAGGTTCTACAATGTATTCCTGTCCACTGGCTACTACCCCGACCTGTGGAAAACCTCCCATATCTTGATGTTCCTTAAACCTGGCAAACCGCCGTCCACTGTCTCCTCGTACCATCCCATCAGTCTTACCTCGGTCTTCAGCAAGGTCCTGGAATCCATCCTCACCTGACGCATCCACCAGCATCTCCGCCAGCACCGCCTCCTTCCCGTTACCCAGTGTGGCTTTCAGCCGTCCTCCTCTTCCGATGATCTTCTCCTTCACCTCACTCATCTCCTTTCTGAACAGCTTAATTCCCATCACTCCACAGTCTTCCTCTCCCTGGACCTCGAACGTGCCTATGACCACGTATTGCATTCTGGTCTCCTCTTCAAGCTCCAAACCTTTGCCCTTCCATCTGACCGGCTCCTTTCTCTCCCACAGTCCTTCCTACATCACCATCCATAACACGGATTCCTACACCTTTTTTCCCTCCGCCGGTGTGCCCCACAGTTCCGTCCTCTCCCCCCTTCTGTGCCTTTTGTATACGGAGGACATGCCGCCGCCGTTACCCCCGTCCACCTTCTCCAGTTTGCCGATGACACCGCCTTCCTTGCATTCGCCCCCACCCTGCAGCGTTCCCAACACCTTCTCCAATCCCATCTTGACCAGTTTGCCGCTTGGTGCAACCAGTGGTTGCTCAAGGTCAATCCCTCCTAAACCCAGGAGATCATTGTAGGCAAAAGCACCCCTTCCTTCCTCCTCCTTGATTTCTATCTAACCATCTATGGCTGTCCTATCGCCCTCACCCCCACCCTAAAGTACCTGGCCGTCACCCTCAACCATCGACTCTCCTGGACTCCCATCTCCAGACAATCCAAGCCAAGGTACGCTCCCGACTCTGACTCCTCAAGCTCCTTTCCGGCCGTATTTGGGGTCTGGACCCCTCCACCATACTCCACACCTATAAATCCATCATCCGCCCTATCCTCTGTTACGCCCATCCTACCTGGATCTCCGCCCCCCTACCTTTTACAAATCCCTTCAGATCCTTGAACGCCATGCTCTCCGCCTCGCCTATCGCATCCGTCTACCCTCCCCCACGCAGATCCTTACGACCTCACTCTGTTCCCCCACCTCCTCCTTTTCCTTGAAAGGATACAGATCCTCTACACCTCCCATAAACTCGATCCTCCTCACCCACTTTTCTCCCCCATCCTCTCCCACCCCCGCTCACTGCCGCACTTGTATTCCCACATCCCACCTGCTCTCCATCTCTCCACCCTCCTTATCATCTCCCAAGGTGGCTTCCGCCAGCTCCCCCTGCCTGATGATGCCCTCCTCCCGTACATCCTCCCTCGCTCTTCCTGTGTTTGTTCCTTTGGGCACCCTCCCTCCCTTCTCTCCCCCTTCCCTCCCTCCTCCATTTCTCCCCCGGGCTTCCCCTCCCCTGTCCCTCTACTACTCCTCCCATCTCCTCAGCCATTGGCATCTTTCTTCTCCCCCCTCCCCTTCTTCCCCTCTTGGCAGGTCCCTCCCCCCCCCCCCCACACACACACGCTACGTGGACATTCGCGCGCCAGAGATCATCGTCATTAGTGTCTTGTGTGAGCCGTGGTGTTTATTGTTCAGTGTTCACCGTCACACTCCATCGTTCACCTGTGCCATCGGCACCTTCAGTGTTTGTGCATCGTGTCAACAGTTTGTAGTGTGGATTATCGTCAAGTGTGAACGGATCCGTGTTTGTATTTATGTGTTTACTGTTTTATTACCCACCGTTATATAACTTATGTTTCCTCATTGTCTATTCTATGGCTGAAGAGCGGCGTAGAAAGCTGCTGACAGCCTGCCTGTTGTACAGGGCCGGCTGCGGTGGTCTAGCGGTTCTAGGCGAGCAGTCCGGAAGCGCCCGACTGCTACGGCCACAGGTTCGAATCCTGCCTCGTGAATTGATGTGTGTGATGTCGTTAGGTTAGTTAGGTTTAAGTAGTTCTAAGTTCTAGGGGACTGATGACCTCAGCAGTTGAGTCCCATAGTGCTCAGAGCCATATGAACCATTTTTTGTTGTTGTACAGGTTTTAAATTAACAATAAAGAAAAAAAATCGGCGAGATCTCATTTTGTTGGCATCTCATTTTTGCCTATTTTCTTATTTGCTTAGTTGCTTAGCTCTCATTCGTTTATGGCGCATGTTATTGTGCTCTCTTTCAGCCATTCTGATTGTTTTGATTTACTCCCAATTGAGAAGTGCTCATTTTGGCATTTCACTTTTGCCTATTTCTCATTTTGCTAATAATATGCTCCTTAGCTTTTTACAGTTAAATTGCTCAACATAGTTTCATGTACTACTTGTTCATTTCAGCCTGTTCATATTTTGATGTTCTTTAAATACTGTATAATTATCGGAAGCATTTCTTCCCTTAAACTTGTGTAGAGTATTCTCGGTGTAGGGTTTGTTCTGTGACACAGGTGTGAGGTTTTGAATATAAATCATATAGGAAACTATGCTTTAAAAGGAATTTATTTTTTCTGTTTGTACTACATCGGACGACAATTTTGTGATATGAGGTAGAAATTTGAGGGGCAAACCCATGGAAATAGACTTAAGTGATCCCCTTTAAAAATAAAAAATTGTGTGACACTGAAAGACGTGACACTGTAGGCATCGAAAATTTTATTAATAAGATTATACGTCACAAGGGGTTAAGAGGTGAGAAGACAGTGGAGGAATAGAACTTGAATAAAAGAAAGTAGAGAGCAGGAGAACGAGAAGTATGAAGAAGAAAAGGAGGTAAAACGCACATGAAGAAAAGGAGCGGAGGTTAAGAAGAAGAGAGAAGGGGAAACGCAAACAACGAAAACCACAAGTAAGTGGGATAAAGCGGAAGCAGACGGGGGGATTAAGTGGTTGAAGAAGGAAAGGAGGAAGAAGGAAAGGAGGAAAAAGGAAAGAAGATGAGGGTTTTGCATCTGGTGATATGGGATCGCCTTAAAGTAAACAAAAAAAAAGATTAGGGTTCAAAGTCCCATTGACGATGCGCTTACATGAGACAGATGAAAAGCTCTGTTAGGCATCTGTATCAAAGGACTTGGGGAAAACTAAGAAAACCTAAATCACGATAGCTGGACACAAATTTATTCAGGGCGGAAGCGGTTTAAGCAGAGAGGCAGCGTACGCACCTGAGAGTGCCGCAGCGGCCGTAGACGTCGACCTGGCCGGGCAGCAGCTGCTGCAGGCGGCGGACGTAGTCCCAGCGGTGGTTGCCGCTGCGGGCGCAGTTGGAGCCCATGATGACGGCGAGGCGCGTCCGCGGCTCCGGGGGCTGCCAGCCGCGGTCGCCGTCCGCGGGCAACGCCAGCGTGCGCCCGTACGGCACCGGCACGTCAGAGTCCATCCTGCGCCGGCCACAACGCCAGTTTGGAACACAACAATCAAGTCTAAAGGCCGTAAATTCAACTAAATGCCTAGGAATTATAATTACGAGCAACTTAAATTGTAAAGAACATACCAAAATATTGGGGGAATAGCAAACTAAGGACTGCGTTTTATTGGCAGAACACTTGGAAAGTGTAGCAGATCTGCTAAAGAGACTGCCTACATTACGCTTGTCAGTCCTATTTTGAAGTACTGCTGCACGATCTGCGATCCCTACCAGATACGATTAACGGAGTACATCGACAAAGTTCAGAGAAGACCTGCGCGTTTTGTATTATCCCGGTGTAGGGAAGAGAGTATCACTGACATGATACAGGGTCGGCGTGGACAAGATGAAAAGGAAAGGGTTTTTCGTTGAAGCGGAATCTTCTTACGAAATTTCAATCCTCAACTCTCTCCTCCGAATGCCACGCGGGATTAGCCGACCGGGCTAAGGCGCTGAAGTCATGCACTGTGCAGTTGGTCCCGGTGGAGGTTCGAGTCCTCCCTCGGGCATGGGTGTGTGTGTTTGTGCTTAGGATAACTTAGGTTAAGTAGTGTGTAAGCTTAGGGACTGATGAACTTAGCAGTTAAGGCCCATAAGATTTCACACACATTTGAACATTTTTTTTCTCCTCCGAACGCGAAAATATTTTTTTGACGCCGACCTATATAAGGAGAAACGATAATCTTAATAAAATAAGGGAAATCAGAGCTCGCACGGAAAGATGTAGGGTGTTCGTTTTTTCCGGGCGCTATTCGATTTTGAAACAATAGAGAATTACTGTGAAGGTGGTTCTATGAACCCTCTGTGTGGAATTTATGTTTGATTTGGAGAGTACCCATGTAGATGTACGTGATCTGCGCACACCCACACACCTTAGTACAGGATAATCCGACTGTGCGGCAGAAGGTACAACTGAAAATTGCTTCTAACGCATGGTGAGGAAATAATAAATAGGGTTGAAACTTTAAAATCAAATAAAACCTTCTCTCCAACCTGTAATGCATAAAATTCAGTTTAAAGAAACAGAATTATATCGAATGTGATATTCAAAAATAAATACACCTTAACGTCACTGATCTATTATTTCCAGTGATTTTACCCTTTAGTGGTTAAATTTAATTTTACACCTGTTTGAAGAGTAAAAGGTCAAAAATTCTCTTTTGTTACGGTCAATAATGCACTTCCAATTTAAAAAAAATTTATAGTTGACCGGTACTGAAAATCGTGCGACGTGGAAAACATGTGGCTCACGAACGTAACCAAGTCCATGTTTTCATGTGAAAGTAGGATATTCAAAATTACATTTTTACAATATTACTAATCTTGGGCACAGCATATTTATTCTCGCGACAGTGAAAATCACGAAATAGCTCACAAATTTCCAACTTAAGACTTCAAGATGGCTTTGACATATCACGTACCAATGTTTTAACATTCTAGGAACTTTTCCAGGGCATATACATCACATTAATACAAGTTACGTACAAAGAATTAGAATCACTGATGAATATGGTAATGCTCAAAACAATTTCTATGATGAATAAGAAAACAAATTACTTTTCAGACAGTCTAGGATCGAAGAAGATGATGATTTGATTTCACTTTTGAGAAAGAGACGAACTGAACTAGCTATTCGTACAAACACATGCAGCCGCATTTGATCCCTCACACTCTGCTATATATCAACCATATGGTCCATAGTATTTATATGCAAGTCGCGAAAGCTTCCCGGTACAGGGTAGCTTTAAACAGATACGGGATATAGACGTCCCAACAGCCAAAAGTTCGTATTACTGTATGGGAACATACAGGGAGGGCATTAAAATATGGAAACTCTAAAAAAAGCCGGCAGCGGTGGTCTCGCGGTTCTAGGCGCGCAGTCCGGAACCGTGCGACTGCTACGGTCGCAGGTTCGAATCCTGCCTCGGGCATGGATGTGTGTGATGTCCTTAGGTTAGTTAGGTTTAAGTAGTTCTAAGTTCTAGGGGACTGATGACCACAGCAGTTGAGTCCCATAGTGCTCAGAGCCATTTGAACCATTTTGAACACTAAAAAAACAACACATTACCATGCCTAACACGGTGTACCCGACCAAAACAGACATGACTTGCCTTGGCTCAAATTCAAATGGCTCTAAGAACTATGGGACAGCATCTGAGGTCATCAGTCCCCTAGACTTAGAACTCCTTATACCTAACTAACCTAAGGACATCACACACATCCATGCACGGGGAAGGATTCGAACCCGCGACGGTGGCAGCAGCGCGGTTCTGGACTGAAGCGCCTAGAACCGCTCGGCCACAACGGCCGGCACTTGTCTTGGAATGGATACATGCAGGTGCTGTATGATTATCAAGTGAATCTTATATCGCTAGTCTTGCAAAACAGTGTCAAGTTCAGGAAACGAAGATAGAGGTAGATCGATCACATACCCTATTCTCCAAAATAGACCACACAGGCTCAATAAATTGAGATCTGGTGACTGGTGGGCAGAGGAAATGTGAACATTCATCCTCGTGTTTTAAAACCAGTCCCGGAAGATGCGAGATGTATGAACAGGGGCCCTGTAACCTTGGAACACAGCATTACCACTGGAAAACAAACATAGTACAATCGGATGGACCTGACCATCCAAACTAGTCATAATCCTTGACGGTAATGCGACATTGCACGGTAACCATGGGGCCCATGGAATAGTACGTTATGGCTGACCCAATCATCACCGACCACCAGCCATGTTTCAGTCTTGTCAGCAAGCAGTCTGAATCGTAGGCTTGGGACGGCGTACGCCAGACGTAAAATCGGCCAGAAGCTGGAAGCAGCAAGAAACGAGACTCATCCAACCAAACAACTACCTTCCATTGCTCCAAGGTCCAGGTTTTATGGTTTCGGCACCATGTTTTCATGTTACGGGCATTTGAATGACTGATCTTTGGTTTTGGAATTGCAGCTCACCTTACGATTCCTTTCTTAAGGACCTCTCTTCGCGTTGTTTTGGTGCTGGCGGGGTTCGCGAGTGCTACATTCATTTCTGCAGTGACTTTTGCAGCGGTCGTCCTCTTATTTTTCGTCACAAACCTCTTCAATGATCATCTGTCACACTTTCGTCTGCGTTGTGACTTAGCACATGACAGTTTTTCGCTTTCCCTGTATGTGGTATAAATTTACGACACGGTGCCTCTGGAAACACCAGACGCTTCGACTACCTTGGTTAGGGAAGCACTCCCCATACGGTCACCAACAACTTGCCACCCTTCCAATTCGGTTAACTCCGACGTAACGCACACACAACTACGCCGAACACTGTTATGACCGCTGATGACACTTTAACGTATTGCGGGCACTGCACATGTCGTGTCTGTGGTCAAATACAACAGCGCCACCTGCAGACTCGTATACCATCTGCACTTATGTTCAAGCGGGTATATCTTGTCTAGCCCCGGTACGTCTCTTATCAATAACAAAAGGATCATGAAGCACTTCACAATCAAGTGCACATAATCTCCACAGTGTTATTTTCATTTCAAAGCTGCATACTTACAGCAAACAAAGTTCATATTGCGGGCAACCACAGCTGTAAGAATACATTCTTGTTAAACAAAACCGCAGCAGCTGTTGAATCATCCTTTATTAGTACAACCGGTTACGCAACAGTAAAGCTGCATCATCAAGAACTCGCAAGAGAATCGGAAAGTCAAAAAGTGAAATACTCAAATTAATATCATTTACAGCGAAACGTAGACTTTATTGAATGTCTCCAATACTTTCAGTCGAGTTGTATTAAATTGTCCTTTAAAAGGAGTGATAGTGAAAATATGAGTGGCAGAATGAAGGAGACGGCCAAGGAAACGGTCAAGGTAAATATCTCAATCCTGGAATGAAATCTGAAGAAAAATATTACAGAATTATATCAATCGGATCAATAACTGTATCGGCCATGGTAAATACCTCAATCCGTAAATGAAATCTGAAGAATAATATTACAAAATTATATCAATCGGATCAAGAATGGTATTGACTATAGCTTATATCACTCCAGTACTCCTGTAATATAGTGCATTTCATAGCCCTACACAATGCAATAGACTTTCAAGACACTTTAGTTTATATCACTCTAGTACCCTTATAGTACTGCCAATTTCAGAGTCCTTCACAATACCATGGTTATTTTATCCAGGTGAGCAAGATGCAACAGACTTTCTCGACCCATATTCATTCATTGATCCGGTTGATGGTATTCTCCATGTTTCTTAACGCATTTATCGTAACTGTCTCCTTAATTTCAGCACTTATTTTTACGACCACTCCTTCTCAAGGACTTTTTAATACAACATGACAGACTGATCTGGGCGTCCAATGATCTCTACATGTCACTGTAAGTGATTTTAGTGTCAGTTTCTGCTGACTGCCTACCCGATTCTCTTGAGATTTATTGTCCATTTCGTACATTTAGCATCTAATTTTTCCTGAGGGCATGCAGCTTTACTGTATGGTTAAATGATGATGGCGTCCTGTTGGGTAAAATATTCCGGAGGTAAAATAGTCCCCCATTCGGATCTCCGGGCGGGGTCTACTCAAGAGGATGTCGTTATCAGGAGAAAGAAAACTGGCGTTCTACGGATCGCAGCGTGGAATGTCAGATCCCTAAATCGGGCAGGTAGGTTAGAAAATTTAAAAAGGGAAATGGATAGGTTAAAGTTAGATATAGTGGGAATTAGTGAAGTTCAGTGGCAGGAGGAACAAGACTTTTGGTCAGGTGAATACAGGGTTATAAATACAAAATCAAACAGGGGTAATGGAGGAGTAGGTTTAATAATGAATAGGAAAATAGGAATGCAGGTAAGCTACTACAAACAGCATATTGAACGCAAGGCCAAGATAGACACGAAGGCCATGCCTACCACAGTAGTACAAGTTTATATGCCAACTAGCTCTGCAGATTAGGAAGAGATTGAATAAATGTATGATGAAATAAAATACATTATTCAGATAGTGAAGGGAGACGACAATTTAATGGTCATGGGTGACAGGAATTCGGTAGTAGGAAAAGGGAGAGAAGGAAACGTAGTAGGTGAATATGGACTGGGGCAAAGAAATGAAAGAGGAAGCCGCCTGGTAGAATTTTGCACAGAGCACAACTTAATCATAGCTGACACTAGGTTAAAGAATCATAAAAGAAGGTTGCATACATGGAAGAAGCCTGGAGATACTGACAGGTTTCAGATAGATTATATAATGGTAAGACAGAGATTTATGAACCAGGTTTTAAATTGTAAGACTTTTCCTGGGGCAGATGTGGACTCTGACCACCATCTATTGGTTATGAACTGTAGATTAAAACTGAAGAAACTGCAAAAGGTGGGAATTTAAGGAGATGGGACCTGGATAAACTGACTAAACCAGAGGTTGAACAGAGTTTCAGGGAGAGCATAAGGGAACAATTGACAGGAATGGGGGAAACAAATAGCGTAGAAGAAGAATGGGTAGCTTTGAGGGATGAAGTAGTGAATGCAGCAGAAGATAAAGTAGGTAAAAAGGCGAGGGCTGCTAGAAATCCTTCGGTAACAGAAGAAATATTGAACTTAATTGATGAAAGGAGAAAATATAAAAATGCAGTAAATTAAGCAGGCAAAAAGGAATACAAATGTCTCAAAAATGAGATCGACTGTAAGTGCAAAATGGCTAAGCAGGCATGGCTACAGGACAAATGTATGGATGTAGAGGCTTGTATCACCAGGGGTAAGAGAGATACTGCCTACAGGAAAATTAAAGAGACCTTTGGAGAAAAGAGAACCACTTGTATGAATATCAAGAGCTCAGATGGAAACCCAGTTCTAAGCAAAGAAGGGAATACAGAAAGCTGGAAGGAGTATATAGAGGGTCTATACAAGGGCGATGTACTTGAGGACAATATTATGGAAATGGAAGAGGATGTAGATGAAGGTGAAATGGGAGATATGATGCTGCGTGAAGAGTTTGACAGAGCACTGAAAGACCTGATTCGAAACAAGACACCGGGAGTAGACAACATTCCATTAGAACTACTAACAGCCTTGGGAGAGCCAGTCCTGGGAAAACTCTACCATCTGGTGAGCAAGATATATGAGACAGGGGAAATACCCTCAGACTTCAAGAAGAATATAATAATTCCAATCCCAAAGAAAGCAGGTGTTGACAGATGCGAAAATTACCGAACTGTCAGTTTAATAAGTCACGGCTGCAAAATACTAAAGCGAATTCTTTACAGACGAATGGAGAAACTAGTAGAAGCCGACCTCGGGGACGATCAGTTTGGATTCCGTAGAAATATTGGAACACGTGAGGCAATACTGACCCTAAGAGTTATCTTAGAAGCTAGATTAAGGAAAAGCAAACATAAGTTTCTAGCATTTGTAGACTTAGAGAAAGCTTTTGAGAATGTTGACTGGAATACTCTCTTTGAAATTCTGAAGGTGGAAGGGGTAAAATACAGGGAGCGAAAGGCTATTTACAATTTGTACAGAAACCAGATGTCAGTTATAAGAGTCGAGGGGCAGGAAAGGGAAGCAGTGGTTGGGAAGGGAGTAAGACAGGGTTGTAGCCTCTCCCCGACGTTATTCAATGTGTATATTGAGCAAGCAGTAAAGGAATCAAAAGAAAAATTCGAAGTAGGTATAAAATCCATGGAGAAGAAATAAAAACTTTGAGGTTCACCGATGACATTGTAATTCTGTCTGAGACAGCAAAGGACTTGGAAGAGCAGTAGAATGGAATGGACAGTGTCTTGAAAGGAGGGTATAAGATGAAAATCAACAAAAGCAAAACTAGGATAATGTAATGTAGTCGAATTAAGTCGGGTGATGCTGAGGGAATTAGATTAGGAAATCAAACACTTAAAGTAGTAAAGGAGTTTTTCTATTTGGGGAGCAAAATAACTGATGATGGTCGAAGTAGAGAGGATATAAAATGTAGACTGGCAATGGCAAGGAAAGCGTTTCTGAAGAAGAGAAATTTGTTAACATCGAGTATCGATTTAAGTGTCAGGAAGTCGTTTCTGAAAGTATTTGTGTGGAGTGTAGTCATGTATGGAAGTGAAACATGAACGATAAATAGTTTGGACAAGAAGAGAATAGAAGCTTTCGTAATGTGGTGCTACAGAAGAATGCTGAAGACTAGATGGGTAGATCACATAACTAATGAGATGGTATTGAATAGGATTGGGGGAAGAGAACTTTGTGCCACAACTTGACTAGAAGAAGGGATCTGTTGGTAGGACATGTTCTGAGGCATCAAGGGATCACCAATTTAGTACTGGAGGGCAGCGTCGAGGGTAAAAATCGTAGAGAGAGACCAAGCGATGAATACACTAAGCAGATTCAGAAGGATGTAGGTTGCAGTAGTTACTGGGAGATGAAGAAGCTTGCACAGGATAGAGTAGCATGGAGAGCTGCATCAAACCAGTCTCAGGACTGAAGATCACAACAACAACAACAACAAAAACAACAACAGTATCTAAATATCAATGGAGTTACGTATTGATTTAAATGGATCCCTTTTCCAATTTTTTTAAAGTTTTTCTCCTGTCTCTATCTCCCCAGTCAGATATACCTGCTGATGGAACTTTACTGTTGCGAAACCGGCTGTACTGATACAGGATTACTCATAAGTTGCTGTAGTTTGGTTTAACAACAATGTTAACGAATAATTTTCCTCCGAAAAAACAGACATTTCAGTGCGCCTCCAAGCCTCCACATACACACATAACGTGGGGCCCGTAGGATGTGCTACACGTGCTATATATGTAAGTAAACCGCCTCTGGTTAACAGTAACATGTGAAACCAATACACTACTCCCCTTCCTCCTCCATACTAGTAGCCAACCACTTAGAATCTTCATTCAGACGAATCTGCGACGTTCACTTTTGGTTCATCCTCGATACTGCTAAATTCAATAATTAAGAGGTCCTGCTGCGAGTGAAAACACACGGATATAGTTGTCTGGAATACATTCAAATGTTTCTGTTGGTTTGTTAGAAAACTGCTTCTCCGCAGACGGAAGTTTTGTACGGATAGCTAAATTTCATTACGCAGTTGATGCGAGATAGGAACATGATGTGGGGTGGTCACTTTTGGTCGATCATCTAATGCTTGCACTTAAATTCTTTGCATCTCAGAACCGTCATCAAGGCACTGTAGTGTGCCTTAGAGACTTCTAAATGTCCTTATATTCTACCTTGTTAAACAGGCTACAGATGGCATATCTGCGACAATGGGCTTTAAACATTACCAAAAGATAAAAAAATCGCACAATGGAAGAGCAGACAGCACAGAGATATTATGCATCTAATGTACTGTATTTTACTATCTATAATCATTCCCCTACAAGTAATTAGGTGTGCTCTTCCCCTGCACAGATAGAGAAAAGTAAAAGACGTAAAATAGAAGGTGAAAGAAGGAAAGACGCTTTAGAAAATAATTGCCTCTATGTTGAACAGGCGTTTGTTCATTAAAATTTCATTCCTCACAGGAGATCAAAGGTACCGCAATCACAGTCTCTTTGTAACTCGGTTCTACGTTGTCCTCACGTTTCCTCGTTTGTGTAGCTTTTTCGCAAGAAGGACACAGGACCCTGGATATCAGCAATATTCGCTTTGAAATTGACTGAAAGCTAATCCGGAACGCCCTGTTGTCTTAACTTTATAGCAGTGACGTCATAAAACCCAACTACGGTACCAGAACAAAATGACTCAATGAAGCCATTTAATAACTTCTGAAGTAGTAGCTCGCTCATTCAGATTATCTGGATATAGGAAGGCGGCTGTTTCGGCTGTTTGTCAAATGAATTCCTTCCATTTTTATCAATACAAAGAGAATGTGGTTAACAGGTGGCGTCCTGCCCACGCTGACTCTTCCCCAATGGTATAACTGACATGAAGTGTTAGAATATTTCGGTGCCTTCTTTGGTTGAATGTGGTTTCTCAGGACACACGCAGTATCCTTTTTGAGTATGACCGATGTGTGCTAAATCTGTCGCATAAGTGTGCCTGGGAAGTACATACACCCGAACAGAGATACCTGATCAGGATTTAGTATTTTGTACATCACAACCTAATGAATTATTTCTTCTTTTGGAGTATTCAGACGGTGCATTTTTATCATAAAACGATATGAGAATGAGTGATTGAATCTCCTTAAAATTACTAACGTCAGTTTATTAGAGACATGTACGGGATGGGGGGAAATGTTTCCAAACTTTAGAATTGGTTCCAGTAGTTGTGTATGATTTACTTTCCCCCAATTTTATGTGATAAATCGCTTATGTATATTTAGACATTAGTGGTCCTATTACACTTTCTTGGGGTATGAGGATACTGTGTACTACAAGCAAAAATTCATCAAGGCAGACGCTTATCGTAGATCACTCGAATAAGTAAGTACGTCAAGTGATTTACAGCAAGCACACGTTGCATCCGTTTACAAAAAGTGTAGCAGAAGCGATCCAGTATCTTAGAACATATTCGGAGCTCAAACATAATAACGTATCTCGAAATGAATGACCTATATGCTAACCAGCATCTATTCCGTAAACAATGGTCACAAGTAATCCAACCCCCACTTCTGCCGTATGACATCCTGAAAGCCATGGAACACGGGAATTAGCTAAGTGCAGTATTTCTTACAATTCAGAAAGTATTCTTCTCAGTACATAAGTCAACACTTAAATTTGCGAATGTACTGTCATAAGGGGTAACAAACTAAATTTGTGACTCGACCTAGATTTTCTTGGTAGGATGGACACTATATATTAGGTTGGATCAAGCATCATTGCCAGGCGTAATTTCAGGCGTGTCCCAGTAAAGTGTGTTGGACCCTTGCTGTTAATGTTAAAATGAACTTGCAAGCAATAGTAATAATAACTACAGAAATTTTGCAGGTGACACTGTTATCTGTAATGAAATGCCATCTGAAAAAATACAAAGAATTTCTGGTCATATTTAAAGGCTGTCAGTGACTCTAAATTTAGTTTCCAGACACTTGTAGATAACACAGGAACTGAAATCGAGGGTAGCAAGACAAAAGAAGAAATGTTAATCTCTGTTTTTTACTCCTCCTTTAGAAAAGATAACAGAGGCATATTGCCCCATTTTGATTCTCACATTACTGTCAATATGAGTGATACAGAAATCAGTTTCAGTGGTGTTGAGAAACAATTGAAATCAATAAATCTGATCAAAACTGCAGGACCCAATGGAATACCTGTCAGATTCTTGTATTTTGTTTCCTTTAAAGAATTTTTTTTTAAATATTGAAGGTTTATTTTTACAGGTTCATGAATCATCATTAAGTTTTCTAAATTGAATTTGGTGAGGAATTTACTTAAACACCTTAAGGACTGTAACTGTGAATTTAGTAATTGCTTTTTGTTGGAGTTGTTTTTAATCAAATTCATTTCGATCGAAATTATTATTTTCTTTCATGCAATGTGGACGTCTTGTATTGTGAAAGAAAATGTTAAAGCTGATTCCACGCTCTGTTTTTTTAATATTAAAATAAATTTGTTGAAATTAGAGAGCGCCACTCCACCACGTAGCTCCCTATCAGATTAGTTTGGATGGTGTGATAACGTTGGAGGAATGTTTCATTGAAGATGAAGGTGTGGACTCGGTATTGCAAGAAGGTGTGCAAGTGTACGGAAATAACTGTTTGTTTGTTAAAAAGAAACGCATATTATGGAACAGGATGGTATACTGCTCCAACGTCATTAAGATGTTTAGGCGGCGGCGAGAACAGTGAGCAGTTTAAACTGAGGTCTCAAAGTGGTTAACAACAAAATGTATCTGGTCGTGGGAATAGCAGGCTTGTATGTATAGGTGTAACTTTTCCTGCCTGGAAGGGAGATTGATTTGAGGCTGTGTGATCTCTGGAAATAGCAAGTCATTGGCAAAACGATGATTATGAATCAATCTGATTATCCTTCAGCACTGAGATCTGGGCGGAGGCAACTGTTAGGATGGATGGGACTACCATAGGACGAATGGGTACAGACAATTCTGGTTTTGTGGGCGGAGGTTTGGGTTTACATTTAGAGGAATAAGTGGGATGGAAATGGTCGCAGGTGTTGCAGGAGAGAGAGGAGAAAAGACTGGGGGAATATGTTAGGGGATGAGCGCTTCTGCAATGGGATCAGTTTGGTGGATTTGCACAATTGGTGATGAGATGGTTATACGAGTAGATCAGGTATTTTTAGCAATGGCAGGACCAGAATTTCGAAGAGGATTTTGAAAGTTCAGCTTTACGAGGGCGATAGTAAAACAGGACTCCTATTTAAACGAATCTCTTTTGATTCAGAGAGCTTTAAAGATTTCGATGTCATGGTGGGGGTTGCGTTCGGATTTTACCACCTCTCCTGTGGTCTCAGGTTTGACCTTAGTGGCCATAGCAGTGATGGTGGACAGATGGAGGGGAAGTCATGGTTGTTTGACCTGGGGGATTCTGAGAGAAGCTGTTTGGGACCGAAGGTAATACATGGGAGTTTATGGAGGAGATTGGAGTAACTGTTGGGACTGTTTTATCAGGACCAAATGGTTCCTGGGCATTATTTACTGGATGGTGCAGTTTGGGATGTATTTTTTGTTTTCTAGAACTAAGGTTCTGGCGTTCTGAAATTCTGGTTCTGAGTGGGTGAAGATGAAGGTGTGAAACTTAGGAAAAGGTAGAGGAGGAGTAAATATTGTATCTAAATATTCAGTGTTACCGGGTTTTGTATGGGATTTTGGGGATGATGTTAGAGATAATGTCTGTATTTAGTTTAGAAGGCGTTTTGGTTCCAGTAGGATAGGAGGTGGCGGGTTGCTATGTCCTGAGAGATGGTGGAATGAGTCGGTATTGGAAGTTACCTCAAGACGTTACAGTTCACTTGGGATAGTTTTGTGATGGTGTAGCTACAGTTGCTTCTTGGGTATTTACTCTTGCTAGGGTAGCAATAGACTGTTCTGAGGATGTTGCTGTAGAGGCACATGTTGGCAGGGTATGGTACAGAGTGGGGGTGGGGGGTTGGATTGGATTGGATTAATTTGGGAAAGAGACCAAACAGAGAGGTCATCGGTCTCATCGGATAAGGAAAGGACAAGGAAGGAAATTGGCCATGCCCTTTCAAAGGAACCATCCCGGCATTTGCCTGGAGCGATTTAGGGAAATCACTGAAAATCTATATCAGGATGGCCAGAGATGGGATTGAACTGTCGTCCTCCCGAATGCGAGTCCAGTGTGCTAGCCACTGCGCCACCTCGCTCGGTGTGGGGTGGGGGGAGTAAGGAGGGCTTTAGAGACTAGATGAAAGTATTAGTTGGGAGTTCATCTGGAGAGTGGCAATTCTATGAAAGCGAAAGGATGAGTTTGAGGTTAGTGACGTGAGGGACGGCACTGCTGGTCACTAGCAGGCCATGAGGACGCAAACGTGATGAGAAGAGACGTCTGATATGGAGGTGAGTAGTCTGACATATAGATGAGCATGAGATGAAACACAGCCACGGTGAGGATACCAACATATAGGTGAGCAGACGACGGCACGAAGCCCCGATGGAGACACGGACGTGTAGACGGGATGCGATAAACTAAGCAATGGAGAGTAGCACCAGCCAGCCTAGGCGACAAATAAAGGACGAAAACGCATAGTAACTTTTTGACTAAAGTGAGAGAGTGGCTCTAGACTCTCTAGGAAGAGAGGATATATGGGATACCATCCCACAATGTACATATTAGTCTTTTGCACATTTGCATTTGAATTTTGTCCTCAGTTATTGTATTAATGAGGACAAATGTTAGAATTGTAATGTACCGTGTAGCACTAGCATCATTAATACGGGTGTATGTTACATACGACTTACACATTATGACCGGATAATAGTTCATGTGGGCATGACACTGATATGGTACAGGCTTTTATTACAATTATGACATTTACCCTCACAAGTGCAATGGTGCAACAATCTTCAAGAGAACATGTGCAAGAGACTAGTATGGAATAATGTAAAATCGCTGATTTTTGATAAGGGTATTGTCTACAAATGTCCAAAAGCCCCAAAGCCGAAATTGTACAAAAGTACAAAAAATATGTAAAGTTGACAGATTGAGATGGTATACAACCTACTGTGGCCTTCTACACCAGACATCACGGCGCCTAGAGTGTCAGCAACCAAACTGACAGCCTGCAGCCATGGGTTGCCCGCTTCGCAGGCACACCGAAGCACTACGCAACCGACAGGCAATATTGATGAACAGCCACAACAACAACAACACAGAAAAGAAACCAGCGGCCACCAGGAGCCACTACCGACCCACATAAACATAAGGAAGAGGTCGCTGCAGATCCCGGAACTATTTTCACCCGTCAAACCACGTGGTGGAAAATAGTTCTGAGGTACTCATCCGCCCAAGCGCTACAAAGGCCGGAATCGGCCGCCAGCAGACGTGGATAGCTGCCACCCCGGCAGCCCGGCTTGGATCTTCTCGCTGATCTCTGGATTAGGCTTGGTATATCGGAGAAGTCTCTGACGGAGACTAGTAGGAAATTATTTCAGTTGTTTTCTATATTATTCTTGTGTGTAGTTGGGATTCGAAGACGGATCACTGTTTTGTGTTGGCGTTATACTTGGAGAATTTTTTTTGGTTAATTGAAGAGTCCAATAAATTGTTTTCGGGCTTTGATCGTTAGTTTCTTCTGCTTAAGCCGACATATCACAATCTTTGAAGGATTGGTTGTAGGTACAAGTTCAATGAAAGTTATATTACTGTCAATTTTATATCCGCCAATTTGCCGTAGTTTACAAGGTAGAAGTGTTACGAGCGCAGCGGACGAGGTACGTCAGTGTTAAATAGAAGTAACAGAGGAGCAAGACGCAACAGATGTGTGGCGGACCTGTACGTCATAGACCAGTTGAAGAGGCCGTCGAAGTGTGAGAGCTTGGTGCCCTTGCGAGCCTTGAGGAAGGTGTGCAGGGGGCTCTCGTCGGTGAGGAAGACCCAGCGCTGGTGCGCGTGCTGCGGCCCCCGGGCGGGCAGCGCGGCCGGCGACTCCGTGCGGTGCAGGTGGAAGACGACGGCGTCGGCCACCGCCAGGTCCACGTCCGCGTACGTCAGCCGGCAGTTGGACACGGCGCACCCCTCCCACGGCGACAGCCTGCGCAGCGGGGAGGACAGCTGCATTAAACACCTCCCTACATTCAGCTAAACCAGTAATATGAGCTGTGGCAATTAAACAACCGGACTGGTGCCACAAAACATTTTATTGATCACCAGTACATTACAAAGTTTGTCACCTCCAGTGCACTCACCTTGCCGATTCTCTACATTGTTCAGTTTTCCATTGTTCAAGGCAGTGCTGGAAGTCCGGTTCTGTCAGGGTGTTGACAACCTCCGTCGCTTTTGTTTTCGCTGCTTCCACACTGTCGAATCCTGTCTCCTTAAACGCCAATTTGACCTTAGGAAATGAAACGAGTCACAGGGGGGCAGGGGGAGGGGAGGGGAGGGGGCAGGTGGGCGAATACGACGGGTGATGCCGCATATTTAGTAAAGGACGCCTTTACAGGCAAGGCAGAATGGGTGGCGCATTGTGTTATTGAAGCATCCAAGACTTTCCGTTCAACAAATCGAATCTTTTTGGTTCAAATGGCTCTGAGCACTATGGGACTTAACATCTATGGTCATCAGTCCCCTACAACTTAGAACTACTTAAACCTACTAATCTAAGGACATCACACAACACTCAGACTCGAATCTTTTTCCTTACTCGTTCACGAACAACAGTCTGAATCTTCGGGGACCCAGAGAACGTAAGAAAATAAAGTTGGGCGCTTCCAATGCATCGCTTAAGACTTTGTTTCAGAATCGTAGTTGAAAAAACCCATGATTCACCACAAGTAATTACCCCGCGTAAAAATCCTGGATTATTATCAGTGTGGTGTGTGTTCGTAGATTTTCCCGGCGAATGAGATGCTTGAAGGTCTCTCGGGCATGCAGGTGGGTTGACTGGTCGTTGCAGAACGAATTTTCGACGGCGTAACGTGTCATCATCATCAGGTTACTCCTGTTCACTGACGTCCAAGGCCGCCGGGTGGTGTGGTACATATATACCTGTCAGTGGAGGGGAGAGGTGACAGGTATATATACCACACCACCCGCTTGCCTTGGACATCAAAGGAGTAACCTGATGATGATGGCACGTTACGCCGTCGAAAATTGGTTCTACAACAACCAGTCCACCCGCGTGCATGCCCGAGAGACCTTCAAGCATTATCAGTGTTGTTTAAAATGTGAGCAGAATTGTCTGTTTTTACGCAAACTTTGTGCATGCTGAATGGTTTATGCAAAATCTGTTATGTATATGTCTCTTTTCTGGAGACTAGAAATCTACTCTGTAGGAATCAGCATGGGTTTCGAAAAAGACGGTCGTGTGAAAACCAGCTCGCGCTATTCGTCCACGAGACTCAGAGGGCCTTAGACACGGGTTCACAGGTAGATGCCGTGTTTCTTGACTTCCGCAAGGCGTTTGACACAGTTCCCCACAGTCGTTTAATGAACAAAGTAAGAGCATACGGACTATCAGATCAATTGTGTGATTGGATTGAGGAGTTCCTAGATAACAGAACGCAGCATGTCATTCTCAATGGAGAGAAGTCTTCCGAAGTGAGAGTCATTTCAGGTGTGCCGCAGGGGAGTGTCATAGGACCGTTGCTATTCACAATATACATAAATGACCTGGTGGATGACATCGGAAGTTCACTGAGGCTTTTTGCAGATGATGCTGTGGTGTATCGAGAGGTTGCAACAATGGAAAATTGTACTGAAATGCAGGAGGATCTGCAGAAAATTGACGCATGGTGCACGGAATGGAAATTGAATCTCAATGTAGACAAGTGTAATGTGATGCGAATACATAGAAAGATAGGTCCCTTATCATTTAGCTACAAAATAGCAGGTCAGCAACTGGAAGCAGTTAATTCCATAAATTATCTGGGAGTACTCATTAGGAGTGATTTAAAATGGAATGATCATATAAAGTTGATCGTCGGTAAAGCAGATGCAGACTGAGATTCATTGGAAGAATCCTAAGGAAATGCAATCCGACAACAAAGGAAGTAGGTTACAGTACGCTTGTTCGCCCACTGCTTGAATACTGCTCAGCAGTGTGGGATCCGTACCAGATAGGGTTGATAGAAGAGATAGATAAGATCCAACGGAGAGTAGCGCGCTTCGTTACAGGATCATTTAGTAATTGCGAAAGCGTTACGGTGATGATAGATGAACTCCAGTGGAAGACTCTGCAGGAGAGACGCTCAGTAGCTCGGTACGGGCTTTTGTTAAAGTTTCGAGAACATACCTTCACCGAAGAGTCAAGCAGTATATTGGTCCCTCCTAGGTATATCTCGCGAAGATACCATGAGGATGAAATCAGAGAGATTAGAGCCCACACAGTGGCATACCGACAATCCTTCTTTCCACGTACAATACGAGACTGGAATAGAAGGGAGAACCGATAGAGGTACTCAGGGTACCCCCCGCCACACACCGTCAGGTGGCTTGCGGAGTATGGATGTAGATATGGGTGTGGAAAGTACACAGTGTCCTGTTAAATGAATGTGCAAAGGCTAGTAAGCTTCCTGTTAGTAAGGTTCTTCGTACATTAAGTGTTGTGAAAGTTGTTCTTGTACGCTGATTGGTATGTGCAAGATTAAATCCATAAAATTCGAGATGTGTACGTCTGGGAACGTATATTTCCCCACGTAACACGCGACAAAATTTTTAAATGTGATTGACAATTCACCAATATCAAACAGTCGGTAAGGGCCTAAGACCGAATCTGGCCAGTAATGTAATTTATATGCATAGTCCATTAAGGGAATAAAACTGAAAGCCTACGGTGGTTAAAATGGTGACATCATTTATAGGGAAAAGACAGGTAAATAAGGAGATGAGACGTTAATAAAATGAAGGAAGCATAGGTTGTTAAGAATTTCAGAGGGAGCGATAGAGAACGAAGGACTGAAACTGAGGAAAGGAATACGGCAAAAGACTAAATGGCAACTTCGACAGATGAAATACTGAAGGTAGCACATGATTACAGGAGACAATCTCTAGCAGAAATTCCTGGATAACATAGGAGATATTTAATTTAAATGATTAAAGGAGAAAATATAAAAATTCAGCAAATTAACCAGGCGAAAGGTAATACAGATATCTAAAATAAGAGCACCAGCAGAGGCAAAATGGCTGCACAGGAATGCTCAGAGAACAAATGCAGGATTGTAGGAGAATGCATGGCTACGGAAATATAGACGCCACCTACAAAAAATTAAAGGGACCTTTGAAGAAAAGGAAAGTAGCTAAATCATGTAAAGATTTCGGATGACAAGCCACTACTGAATAAAGAAGAGAAAGCTGCAGGATGGAAGAATTAATTAGAAGGGCCATATAAGTAAAATAACCTTGAAGCCATTCGATTCCCGGCGGGGTCAGGGATTTTCTCTGCCTCGTAATCACTGGATGTTGTGTGATGTCCTTAGGTTAGTTAGGTTTCAGTAGTTCTAAGTTCTAGGGGACTGATGACCATAGATGTTAAGTCCCATAGTGCTCAGAGCCATTTTTGAACCTTGAAGCCATTACTGCAGAAAGGTAAACGGAAGAAATGAAGATGAAGTGGGAGATATGATACCGCGAGAAGATTTAACGATCATCTGTGGGCGCTACATATACGAGCATGGGCATGTGCGTAAGTTGCCTCTGATGCCTCTTTTTTTTACATTGAGCTGTTTCAACATACCATTTCAGGTTAAAAAAAAAAAAACGGTGAAGAAACATCGTCCGCAAGCAGCTGCGCCTCCTAACCCTAACGGACTACCTAAAGCCAATAACGAAGGAATGTCTCTTCGCCCGATTGTAAGCAACACTGGAACACCAACATACGATTTAGCAAAACACCTTACGGCGATGTTCAGTCCCTTTGGCGCAAATGTGAGCACCACATTAGAAACTCGACGCATCTCGTCCAGCAGCTCCAGAACTTCCGACTGGGCCGAGAAGATCTCACGCTGAGCTTTAACGTGATATCCCTCTTTACTAGGGTACCTCGGAGAGGCTCCCTAAGACTCGTAGGAGAAAAATTCGGAGCAGCGTTAACGAAAGTTTACGGATTCGTGCTTACATCAACATACTTTCTGTTCGACGGGAACTATTATGAAGAAACATATGGAGAAGGGATAGGCTGTCTGCTATCACGAATAGTGGCCAATATGTGTATAGAGTCTTTTGAAGTAGAATATCTCGAGTCGCCAGCCTACAAGCCCTCTTGCTTATTTCGATACGTAGACGATACATTTGTAATTTGGTCGCACGGACGACATCGTCTTCAAGATTTGCTGCAGCATCTGAACACGCTGCACCACAATATCAAGTTCACTATGGGGGTAGATGGAAGCAACCAGCTTCCATTTCTAGATGTGCTCGTCAAGCGAAGACCAGATGCCACACTAAGACACATGGTCTACCGCAAGCCGACACATACAGATTTTTACTTGCATGCCTCCAGCTGTCATGCTTGTTCACGGCGAGAGGGAGTCCTGAGCACACTGGTGCACAAAGCACGCGAAGTCTCGGACCGTGACAGCCTAATAGCTGAATTGCAGTACTTACAGGCCGTGTTCCGCACGAACGGTTACAACAGCTGCCTTAAGGCCGAAGAAGCCGAGACCGCAGCCTTCCCAGGACGAAGACAAGCCGTCTGCTACGGCGATTATACCATACGTGGAGAACACATCGGCAAAGATATGCAGAATACTCCTAAAATACAATGACAAGTGCGTGTTTCGCCCTCCATCCAAAACAAAGACGTTATTTGGATCAGTCAAGGACGACTTAGGATTCCGAAAACAGGGAGTTTCCCGCTTCCCTTGCCAGTGCCGGAAAATGTATGTAGGCCAGACCGTCCGGACTGTACAAGAGAGATGCTGTGAACATAAACGCCACGAAGACAACGCACAGCCGACCAAGTCCGCCGTGGCAGACCACTACATTTCACATGGACATGACACGAGCTACGATGGCACAAAGCTATTACAGCAATAGAACACCTTCTGGGACGGTATCCTAAAAGAGGCAGTGGAGATCCGGCCGCTTAACGAGCTAATAAGAAAGAGCGGTTTCCAGTCATGCAAGGCCTGGGATCAAGCCATGAGTATGATTAAAACAGTCAACACAGAAATCCGCCCCTGTCAGAACACCTGATGAAGAAGACGCATTGTCACCATGGCGGCAGAGTTCCCCAGACGGCCGTAGCCGCGGAAGGACTGCTGTCCACAATATCTGTCGCGGGGCGCCGCGCTTCCTCCACGATCCGGCGCAATGCTTCCCCCACCACCGGTGGCGGACGCACGGAAGAGCTAAGACAGAGACGCGGGAGAGGGGTAAACATTATATAAAGTCGTCATCTATCAGTGATTAATCAGACTCCAGGGAAACCTGAAGTTGGCAAGAAGTTGGCTTGCCGAAATATCGTACCTGTTGGAACACGCCACCCGTCTGAATACCCCCAAATTTTCAAGATTTCCGTGGGCCGGTAAAACCTCTGATCACACATCAAGATGCCTTTAATTTTAAATGTTTTATTTCTTTCAAACCTTTTATGAAGTACTACATTTTATCCACTAATATCGCAACATAGCATGTGGCTCTTACTCACAACGAACATGTATTGTAACAAATATTGTAAAGGGAGAAGAAGACAGCAAAGTCAGTCGAAAGCAGTAGTCGAAAGTAAAAAAGAATTTATGCGATATTGGCTATAGGGAGTTCTTTCTTTTACGATGTAAAACAGATCGCTCCTTCTAATTTCTCATGTTGAGAAAAGTCAATCACTGTGAGAAGAATTTGACAGAGCACTGAAAGAGTTAAGAGGGAACAAGACACCTGGAGTAGATGACATTCCCTCAGCATTACTGAGGTCCTTGGGATAACTAATCAGGCAAAATTATTCCACCAGGTTTGCAAGATAGATGAGACAAGGAAAAAAGCCTGAGCCTTCAATAAGAATGACTTCAATTCCAAAAACATGCAGGTGCAGACATACACGAATACCGCCGAACCATCAGTTTAGTAAATCAAAATTGCAAAATACTGATATGAAATATTCACAAAACGAATGTAAAAACTGATAGATCAGTTTGGGTTGTGCAGAAAAGTAGGGATACGCGAGACTATACTGATCCTACAACACATCTTAAAAGGTAAGCTAAAGAGAGAAAACCGTACGTTTATAGCATTTGCAGATTTTGAGGAATATTTTGGAATTCTGAAGGCAGCAAGGATAAAACATAAGGAGGGAAAGTCATTTATGTGCAGAAACCAGACTGCAGTTATAATTGTCGACGGTCATGAAACAGAAGCAGAAATTGAGAAGGGAGTGAGATAGGGTTGCAGCATCTCCCCTGTGTTATTCGATTTGTACGTTAAGCAAGTAGTAAATGAAACGAAGGAGAAATTTGGAAACGGAGTTATAGCTCAAGGAGCAAATAAAAACTTTGGGGTTTGTTGCTGATATTATAATTCTGTCAGACACAGCACAAACTTGTAAGAGCAGCTGAACGAGATAAACAGTTTCTTGAAAAGGGGTTGTAAGACGAACAGCAACAAAAGTAAAACAAGGGTGATAAGATGCTGAGGGAATTTGATTAAGAAATGAGATTGCAAGAGCAGTAAATGAGTTTTGCGTTTTGGGCAGCAAAATGGCTCAAATGGCTCTGAGCACTATGGGACTTAACATGTGATGTCATCAGTCCCCTAGACTTAGAACTACTCAAACCTTACTAACCTAAGGACATCACATACATCCATGCCCAAGGCAGGATTCGAACCTGCGACCGTAGCAGCAGCGCGGTTCGGGACAAGCGTTTACAACCGCTCAGCTACAACGGCCGGCTTTGGGCAGCAAAATAACCGTTGATGGGCGAAGTAGAGAGGATATAAAATGTAGTCTCGCGACAGAAATAAACTCGTTTTCGGAAAAGAGGTATTTATTATATCTAATACAAATTTTGGTATCAGGAAGCCTTTTCTGGAGATATTTGTCTGGTGTGTAGTCTTATATGGAATTATAGCTCAAGATAAGCAGTTCAGGCGATAAGAGACTAAAAGCGACAGAAGAGTGCTGATGATTAAAGGGTATATCGAGTAAGTGATGAAGAAGTACTGAATCAAAATGAGGAAAAAAGAAATTTACTTGATTAAAAAAGGGATGTGGTTAATAGGACACATCCTATGGCATCGAGTAATAGTCAATTTGGCAGTGGAAAGAGAAGTGTGGGATAAAAATAATTGTACAGGGAAATCTAGGCATAAATACTGAAACAATAAGTTTTTAATTTATTGGACGACCGTTTTGGAAAGATAAAGTTTTCATCTTGAGGTGTCGCCAAATAATTAGAGGAACATAAACGTGTAGCGGTCGGGCCAGTCAGTCATGGGAGAGGGGTGGTGACACCCACGTCAAACAACAAACAAGCCCATTGGAGCGTAAGACTAGAAAACACAGCACCCACCTTGACAACACGATGCGGAAGTGACTAGTGCAGATGTCCCAGACACATTTATATTCCCACTATTTGATAGCGCCTGAACACGAAGCTTTATCCTTCCAAACCGGTCGTGGAATGAATGAAGAAATTACTAACAAATGAAGTAGTATTCTATAAATATGTTCCCCAGTTGTTGAATTTCACTGGATCAAATATTTTGTACAGTAAGTATGTTGAAATGATGTAGGTTGCAGGTGTTATTCGGAGATGAAAAGACTTGCACAGGGCAGACTATAGCACCAGTCCAGTATTCAGGCTGAAGATCACAACAATAGCAACAAGAGCAACGTAAGTTACTCTGGGCTCTGGTATGTATAGAAGGAAGTACCGTGAATTTTCAGTATTGTAAATAAATTATAACATCTAAATCATAATAATAATGAAAAATACAATGCTTGGGTAATGGGATAAACATTTATAATACTCATTGCTGAATAAGGAATGCTGTTTAGAGCTTGACGTTTCGTCGAGGACGAGGTCAGTACAGATACAACAGAAGCCTACATAGGACAAAGACAGAGCAAGAAATCTATGGCTTCTTTTCTAGAAAAGCAAACCGATCATTATATCCTAACTGCTTTAGGCAAAAAAATCAGTTCGGAATCTGTATCGCTGAACTGGGAATCAAAGCCCAATCCTTACGGAGTATTAACAACTGAGATGCTTCAAATGGCTCTGAGCACTGTGGGACTTAAGATCTGAGGTCATCAGTCCCCTAGAACTTAGAACTACTTAAATCTAACTAACCTAAAGACATCACACACATCCATGCCCGAGGCAGGATTCGAACCTGCGACCGCAGTGGTTGCGGCATTACAGACTGATGCGCCTAGAATCGCTCGGCCACAGCGGCCGGCAACAACTGAGACAAATAACTTGCTGCCTTACCTTGAGAATCACTTAAAACGGAGAATAACTAGGCAGACGCTTTTTCATTAAATTGCCATTCCTATTTGCTACCAAGACATTGAGTTATCGTCCTGGGAGACACATCATAACAGAAAATGATTTATTGCTCACAAGTAAACAATATAGGTATATCAAACGAACAAAAGTTTACTTAAATGAAGAAGAACACAACACAACTTATTAAAGGCACGTTTTGTGGATGATGAACAAAAATAAGCTCCGCTGAGTAAACACAAAAATCCTTCATACCCATGAAAGGAGAAAACCAGTTCTCAAGGTTTTGATCAATCTTCATTAAAGGAAGTCCAAATAAACTGTTCTATGTAGAACACCCTCCCAGAAAAAACAGTGAATTGCCTGGTAATGAGGAAAACTAGGTATTGTTCTAAGTCTTGGTACACCGTTTTGAGTAAAGTTCACAACGCATTTAGTATGAGGACAAAGTCTGGCAGAAAATCTAAACACCTCTAGCATAAAACAGAGTCGGGCGCTGAACAGTTACAATCTAATTCCAACCAAAAAAATTATCCAACTCCAGTGAGGCCGAATTACAGTCAGTCACAGAAATATTACGACTCCGATAATCAGATTCCCAGACAGGCCGCTTTTTCTTGAGAGAGGCCACGCTGCAGGATCCAGAGCGAGGAGGCTGGCTCGGACGGCGATTGCAGCATAGCGTCGACTACGGAGTGACTTCCTGAATATGGAAATGCATAAACATTCAGCAGCTGGCACCAAGAAGCCAGCTCAGAGAGAATTCCCCCCCACCCCCACCCCCACCCCCACCCCTCCCCTCCACCGCCCCCTCTCCTAAGGGCCGCGCTTCGTTGTTAAGTACAGCCCTCGGCGCCGGAATATGGTTTGTTTTGCTTTCTGTCACGTGGCTGGCGTGAGTAAGAGGTACCCGATACCATCAGCCTCTGCTGGCGCTTTGATAGACATCTAATGGTCTGGCCAGCATGCTGTTGGGACCCTCTGCTGATGTGGCAATGGTATTCCATCGTTCCTAAGTCTCAAGGCGTCTGCTCCCTAGCAGATGGGCTTGTGGCAACCAGAACGACTATGTGTGCGTGGTGCCCTTGGCGCATGATATCTAGCATGCCATGACCTTCCCCCCCCCTCCCCCCCGTCCCCTCCCACCTCCCACCGAGGCGAAAAGGTGGAGGACTGTGTGACTGTGTGACGTCCGAAGGCGGAGTCTGTACCTACAACCTGCCTGAAGTGCTATGAGCATAGCGTCGAAAAGCAGGCAGGCCAGGACCTGCGGCTGCGGCGTCCAGGACGTCTGGTGGCCACGGCCAAAAAGATGGGTAAGCAGGCCTGGGGCGGCTGGTAAGAGAGGCAGTGGCCATTGGGCAGGCTTTCCGAAGCCAATCTGGAAGGAGACCATACCAGAACAGTGACAGACTGGACACGGATGGCCGAAAAACGCAGGGAGGGAAGTTTTCCAAAGCAAGTAGGAAGGATACGAACTGTGCAGTAGCGCAAGGGACGATAAATTGTCGTGCAAAAACACATAAGATAAAAAGCTGCTCTGTGGAAGCAATTGATAAGAAACATTGTTGTACAGAACCACGTGGGAGACATAAACACATGAAGTGCATAAACTATGCACAGTAAGTACATTGAATAGGAAGGGACTGGACCACTTGATGACATCCGGAACACCGAGAGGAGAAACCCCAAGGCAGTGCAGAAACATGTAAGGACGGCAGCGCAGTGTCCAGAGAAAGAGACGGCGACGGTGCAGTCCGGTGGCAGAGGACTCAGGCGGAGTGACGGTGACGGCGCCAGGAATCCAGCTAGCAGCAGAATGCTGTCTAGTGCTACGCCAGGAACGAGAGGCTGCACTGGTGGTTGTGGTCGAACGCGGCTCATCAAATTGCCGGCCGTTGGTTAGCGTGCTGAGCCATAAACTGCAGCGATGCCAGGAGAGCAACTTCGACGGGCAGCTCCTGCATCGTGGGATAACAAGCCAACAAGTCCAAAGGCGGCGTTCTATGTGCCAACAGTCGCACGAGAAGTAGAAGAT
Organism: Schistocerca gregaria; assembly: GCF_023897955.1. Lineage (NCBI taxonomy): Eukaryota > Metazoa > Arthropoda > Insecta > Orthoptera > Acrididae > Schistocerca > Schistocerca gregaria. Next base: position 436,623,041 of record NC_064921.1, read on the forward strand.
CGACAGCTACTTCAGTGCAGCAGGCAGACTGGATTAGGCACACTACGCACTGATTCAATCTCGGGATGCAAATGTACCGGACACTGGTGACGTTAACTAACATAAACAAGTCGAAAGTCACACAAACTACAAGAGGCTCCCACATAGTGTCCAGTCTCAATGAACGAAGTGAAGTTCCGAAAACAAAATGGTCAACAGTAGAAGATGGGAAACGAAAAAGCGTCTCTAAAGTTACAGGACAACATAAAAACGAAACGAAACGAAAACGCACTATGTATCTGGGCGAGAGACATACTGGAAAACCAAACAAACCCTTTTACCTCGTTGCCAGTTAATGTACGGCGGACTAGACAAGAGACAACATCAAAGTGCACTGACAAACGACACTAAACTTTATCCTCATGGCCATTTGATGAATCCACCACACGCAGGCCGCAATTAAACAGGCCATAATGTAAAACAAACAAACGTTTATTTAAATAAAGATGAACACAGTCTTGGGAGTCATTAACAAAAGTAAACTCCGTTGAGTAGACACAAATAATCCTTCAGCCATTGGGAGGAGAAAACAAGTTTTCAAGATTCTGAGCAACCTTAATTGAAAGAAGTCTAAAAAACTTTTCTAATTAGAACACAAACGCTCGCGCGAACGCACAGACACACACAAACACAATCTACTGTCTGGTTATGAGGAAAACTAGGTACTGAACTAAATCTTGGCACACTTAATATAAAACACTGTTGTGAGTAAAGGTCTTCACTAAATCTGTTCGAAGTATAAGGGAAACGTCTGATAGAAAAAACACCTCCAACATCAAACAGAGTCCAGTACAGAAAAGTTGGGGCCTAAGTTCGTAAGAAGAATTTTCTAAGTACAGCGAGACTGAACCACTGGCAGTCAAAGAAATATTACAACTCAGATAATCAGACTTCCTCTTGTAGACACTTCTTCTTCCGAGAGGCCACGCTGCAATATAAAGGGGGAGGAGTTAGGTTCGAAAGACGATTGCAATGTATCGACGAACCAGGAGTGATTTCCTGATTGTGGAAATGCGTAAGCATGCGGCGCTTGGCCCAGGAAGCCCCCTCGGAGTGAACTGGCCCCATTCAGTGTACCTGCAAAAAATGAGCTACTGTACGACACATACTTTAGGAGATTTGACGTGAAACACTCACTTTCGAGAAAAAACTGCCGCATCATGCACGACGTTTTAATTTATTGCTTCTGTGTTACCAACTCTATCCACAACACATTTCGTAGGAGGTATCTAAATATTCCTCTGAATGCACAAAAATATATCACTGTATGATACGTAGTTCATCAGATACGACGTCAAATACTAAGATGCGTAAACAACTGTTACATCAAGTATGACGTTTTATTTTACTACGTATCTGCTACTAACTCTATTTGCAACACTTTTCGCAGACGACATTCGCATATGACGAATAGTGTACCTAGAAAAATGTATCTTTTCATAACAAATAATGCAGGAGATATGACGTCGTATGGGAAAATGAAACTGCAGGGCAAAAAACAGCTAGACATGCAGGTGAGATATGCATAGAAATACGCACTAAATTTTGTTAAATATGTACGATATATGGGTACATCGGCAACGCCACTGGGGAAAATTTCTTCCTAAAGTCTTGGCTCGTTTCCAACCAAACTTGGTACATGTACCAGTAACTATCTGAAAAGAAATACTTTGAGGGTAAGAACCAGCAACGTCTTACTGGTGTAGGGGTGATAACGCGGAGAGAGAAGGGGGAAGATGGACTTATGGAGAGGAAGAAGGAGAAGATGGACAGAGATAGGGGACGACGAGCACGACAGAGAGAGGGGGGGGGGGGGGGCAAGGAGAAATTTACAGAAAGAGGAGGAGATGGACAAAGAGGGGGAGAGGAGATCTGGACAGGGAAAAGAAAGAGGAGGAGATGGACAGAAAAAAGGAGGAGAAAGAGAGGGAACATGGGAGGAGGAAATGGTCAGAGAAGTGGAGGAGGAGATGAACAGAGGGAAAGGAGCAGATTGACAGAGGAGACAGGAGAGGGGGGGGGGGGGCGAGCAAGAGTTGGATAGAGAGAGAGAGAGAGAGAGAGAGAGAGAGATGGAGATGATGGACAAAGAGGTGGGAAGGTGTGCGAGGAACTACTTCTAGAGTAAAGGAAACTAGTATGGATCTAAATAGTAGTATCTGATGACTCACTTGCGGTCGCCGAAGCGGCGGAGGTGCCTCCTCTCGAGCAGCTTGCCGTGCCTCCAGACCAGTATGGTGAAGTTGCGGGGGCGTGGCGGTGGCCGCAGCGACGGGTCCACGAACAACAGCCGGCCCAGCTCTGACATCTGGCCGATCTGAACACACACCACACCGAGTCGCTCTAAACTTGGTTCCTTTAGTAGTTTGTAACGTAGCTATACTGTCAGACACATACAAATACCACATATCTGCTTATTTTTAAATACATAATTTCAGTATACTCGTATAACTTTCTATTATACTTGTACAGCGTTGGTCTAAAGTACATTCAGGCTTTTAGAACGCGAAAACTACATACACCCAGAAGAAAACACCCATCAGTGGATAGAGCTACTACCACTTGCCAGGTTAGCTGAGATCGCTAATGCACTGCTGCTGCTTCCTGGACTCCGCCTGGCGGATTAACGACGAGGGCCAGCCCAGCCTCGATGTGGTTTTTAGGCCGTTTTCCACACATCCAGAGGTGAATACCGGGCTGGTCCCCCCGTTCCACCTTCGTTACACGACTCGCAGACATTTGAAACACATTCGCACTCTCTTGAATTACACTAGACGCAAACAGCTGGGGTACAGTAATTCCGTTCCGGGGGGGTTGGGGTGGCGGAAAGAACAGCATCCGGCCACCCCTTAATCGTTAACCAAGCCAAATCCGTCCTTAACCGTGCCGACCCTGCGCAAAGCGGGACCACGGCAGTAGCGAAAGAAGAATAACAAGTGGATAGAGCTACTTCCCAAGTGTTTGACTCACATTACACGTAATGAATAAGGGCACTTGTGACGAGGCAAAACGTCAATACGCTAGTCACAGTGTTGCCATACAAGACCCAACACCTTACAGCTTAGATCATCGACATCATTATTTGTCTTTTCTTGCAACTCTTCCAAATGAATTGGAAATGGAGACAGGAATACTCGATCTTTGACATAATATACTAAGAGGAAATCACATGGAGTTAATTCCAGCGAAAGGAGGGGCGGAGCATAGAATAAAAGGAGAGTCGTGACTCATGATGGGAAGCACGTCAGACCCAACCCTGAGGCCGTTCGGCACTGAGGTAATCATAAATGTCTGAAAGAAAGTGTGGTGGAGCACTGTCTTGTTGCAAAATGAAGTGTCCACTGTCTTGCTGTAATTGCGGCATAAGCCATTACTGCAGCATGCCCAGATACACAAAATCAGTCACAGTTTCCTCCGCCAAGAAAAATGGCACATAAACTTTTGAAGAAGGCATGGCACAAAAGATCTTAACTTCTGGTGAAGCACAAACGCCTTCCTCAATCTCGTACGGATGTTCTGTGAAATAAATACGCAAACTAGGACTATTCACTTTTCCACAGGCACGAAACGTGACTTTTCCATTAAAAACCTACTTCTGTGAAAAACCGTCATCCTAAAGTAGCCACTAAAACTCACTGCAAATGTCGGAACGGAGTTCATTATCTCGAGTAGTTAGAACATGTAACACGTACAACTGGTACAGTTTTTCACGCAGACCTAGGGTTCATGAGACAGCTTGCAATGACTGCACCCAGAAATTCAGTATGTAAGTCAGAGTGGGCGCTGTTTTAACATACGGTTTAAAGAACAACTAAACCTTGCTGGCCCTAAATCAGCTAGCTCAGCTCATCTGAACGAAACGGGTCATTTATACCGAATGTTAAGAAAAATTTCCTTATTATATTTAAGGAAACAAAAGGAAATGTTTTAAATGTTTTGGAAGAAATACATATCACGAAGGTATTAAAGCGAGCCCCAGGTTCAACTCTGAATAATCAGATTGACTTGTGTGATTTCCCTAAATCACTCCAGGCAAATGACGGGAGGGTTCCTCTGAAAGGGCACGATCGACTTCCTTCCCCATCCTTCCCTAATCCGATGAGACCGATGACCGCGCTGTTTGGTCTCCTTCCCCAAAACAACCAACCAACCAACAGATTGACTTGAGACACTATTCAATTTGAATTGTCGCCAGTAGCGATTAGGATGATTTTAACATCAATTTAGCAACCGTTTAATACCCAAATACTACTCCGTTGGTAATTTTAGAATACTGAGGTACTGATGATTATTTTTCATATATACCTACAACAAACTATGGATTTTAAAAGTTATGTATTACGGTTCCCAGGCTTCGGTTGTTTCCCTAGTTACAATTTCCTCCTCGCAGTAGCTCGTAAGTTTAGTTTGGTTGCCTCTTAGCCAACGACCTCTTCCGCCTTCCAGTGTACTGCTAGCCTCCACGGGCTGCTCATCATCCGGTTCTCAATACGACGAAAGCACGCACATTTCGTGGGATTTTGAGTTATACTTCATTGGCTTTATGCAGTTGGTGTCCCCCGGATCTTACAATATACCCCACGTGGTGTTTTACGGTAAGTTATGTTTCAGATTTCTTCCATTCTCGACGTTTTGGTTACGTACTGGATTTTTATTTTTGGGATAATATTTCCCGCATACTTATAGTACTCTATGTAGAAGTAAATTCTCTTTAGACATTCTCAATGTTTTGATTCCATACTGAAATATTATTTTTGGGATAATATGTACTATAAGTACTTTCCCTAGCCGTTAGTTATTTTCAGGCATTTTATACCTTGTCCAGTAACGCTCCGTTCATTATTAGTTTTCCTCCCTCTTTCGTCTAGGCCTGGCACATTCAGTAGTCATGCTCTGTATATTTTTACAAGAATTTTTTGAGTGCACTCAGTTTCATTACAACCCACCACTGTGGCTTGAATTTTACCCTGGATAACTTTCCGAAAGCTGTGACTCCTTAATAGTCCATCTACATTACGGAAATATAACCATTGTGAGTACTCGTCGTTGTTTCTTGTTGAATGTCAACACTATAGTTTTTGTGTTTCTACCATTTCGAAAACTCCACACAGTGATTTGTATTTTTGGTAGTTAAACCTGAAGATGTGTGTATACTGACATGGAACCGGTAGTTGCGAATAAAGCACCTTCATACAAATATACAACTTTTGGAAACGCCTTATCATTGTTGACTTTTTAATTTTAATTTTTATGACAATTGGAACGGGTATTGAGGGCTCAGTTTTGCTATTGTTCTTCATAATATGTCTGAGCTGCGGTTGCCGTCCCAGTGAAGTTACCCGCATGTGACGTCGATTGCTTTAGACTCCAGACAAATGATTCCTGCACGCGCCCTGCCCCCTGGCTGTGCTTTCTGCAACCACGACACGGTGCTTTTTATGAATTTAAATTTCGAGAGATGTTCTACCTACTGATACATGCAATCTTTGCGCAGTACTCTGCTGACAACCTAGAGGTGCTCATGAAATATCTGTTCTATGATTGTATCCCAGGTATTTGAATGAATTGTTCTTTTTTTGTGACTGCGACAGTGAAAAGATCCAAAACTCATGTCACCAAGGTCTTATGATTTATAGGATTTGTGATCTCGCCCTGAGTGGCTAGTACTTTCGTTAATATTTAAATCCAGTTAATATGTCGCACTAAGGTTGGTGCCCGCGCTTATAGGCGCTTCAGAATAAGCAATACTCATGGTCGAACGTGCTAACGAGGAGAATACGGCATGTGCTACAACCAGATTTCTCAGGAACTTCGCTTAGAGGAAGAGGAGTAAAAATAACCGAACACGTGTTTCAGCTTATTCGTTGATTCTCGGCCGTTTGCGAGAAAAGGGCCGTCAAAGTTTTTAAGTTAGTTTATATGCCGTTTAAGGAGTAAACAGTTCCACCAAAGCAATGGCATAGTGGCCAACGTCGCGGCTTCACACATATGCGTCCCGTGATCGGAAACCTATCATTTATTTTATTTTTCATTTACCCACCCATGTCCGTAGAAGACTACTAAACGAATTGTGTTCGGTGAAATACCTACAGTGTATTTTGAATCAGTCATTTGCAATCGCTAGTTTTTGGAAAAATGATCCGTTATGCGTGGTTTCTCGTGAAATTATTGCCAACGCGCAAAATCTTCAGCATTGATAGCGACGTGTCTTTTCTGAGTAAAATTCATACGAAGAAATGCCACTGTGACAAACGTGGCTACATGCGGTGCTCGTGATGTTTGGAATTTCTATGTTTCTAACATTACTACGGTCGGCATCATACAAGGGAGTGCACAAAACTTTTCTGAAGAATAAACGTAAGAATAAAATATAAGAACTAATTTAAGAATTGATATATGAATTAAATATAATAATACGGGAATTTAAAAAGATTATAACCCTTGGAAATACCATGCGCACTTTCAGAAGTGATGGTCAATGTTCAAGGATATGACAAGAATTTTCATTTGAAACAAAAGTGGTTCAAATGGCTCTTAGCACCATGCGACTTAACTTCTGAGGTTCAAATGGTTCAAATGGCTCTGAGCACTATGGGACTTAACATCTGAGGTCATCAGTCCCCTAGAACTTAGAACTACTTAAACCGAACTATCCTAAGGACAGCACACACATCCGTGCTCGAGGCAGGATTCGAACCTGCGACTATAGCGGTCGCGCGGTTCCAGACTGAAGCGTCTAGAACTGCTCATCCACTTCCAAAAGTTGTGAATAAAGCAATTAAATGAAAATAGTGACTTTGTAATTACTTTTCTTTATGGCATCAACAAAGGAATTTCAATATACAGTGGGGAATAACATATCAGTAAGAACATCAGAAAACGGAGGCGATCAAAGTAGTATATTTCTCTCCAAAATTTGTAATTCACTTAGATCTTAAAATACGATAAGAAGGAAAAATTTGCAAATAATCAAGTAGATTATTAGACTCATTATTACGGTGGATACTGTTTACCCATACTGAGTAATATTGTTGTTATAATTGTTCAATTTCCTCTCATTTAGATTACAGTATGAGGAATTTCACTGGAACCATTGACTTAAACTTCGGAGGCTGTAACAGAAATCTCACACCAGTGCATGCTGTTTTACTAACTAATATTACTGTAAAACTGCAGTGACTGAACATCTTCCCATGCTGGGCCAAAGTGTTTCTACATGAGACTTTTTTATGTATTTTCTTTTAGGGACAGAAAGCGTAATGGCTTTCACCACTGTGTGATCGCGATAAGAAGCCCGCGAATACAGAAATTAGTGCAAAAGATTGGTGTTGCCAACTTACAAATGAAATATTGTGACTTAAAGAATATAGAATACAATGAATTATTTTTTCTTTTATGTACATAGACTGAAAATTTGTACCGAGACTGGGAATCGAAACCAGGTCTTCTGCTTACTATGCAGGTGCGTTAGCCATTAAGCCACCTTGGCACAGCAGTTCACACAACTGTACGGATTACTCTGGCACGCCTCCATCCTCCATCCAACTTCTCACTTCCGCCCCAGTCTACTTTAAATTCTCCCTTACACACGAACCAAATTGCCAAGGCTCTTAATCTTCTGGAATTGCACCTCAACAACGAAGGTAAAAAGGGGGGAGTTGGGGGGGGGGGGGGGGGTTGTCCAGCCTGAAACCCAGATGCAGGTACTTACACAAATGTAGTGACAAATTTCAGAGACTTTACTGGCCTCAAACATGTATAATTTTAGGCATATCGTTCGTGTGTAAGGTGGAATTTAAAGCAGACTGGGCCGGCGTGAGAAGTTGGATTGAGGAGAGAGACCTGCCAGGGTAATCCGTACAGTTGTGTGACCTTATATGCCAAGGTGGCTCAGTGGCAGTTAGCTGTCAGGGACGGAGCGGTGAGGATGTATGCTTAGCGTTCAGCCGGTCTGGTGGCTTACGCGAGTTTGCGCGAGCGCCAGTCGCTTACAGGAAGTTCATGGAAGTAACATGACGAACTCCTTTAGGAAGAACACTATCAAGGTTACGCTCAAGGCCGAATATCCACGTCCGCGAGCATTTGAAGTATAAAACTTCTTGCGTCATGAAATAAATATAGATCCACATGACATCATAGGTATTCTCTTTTCGATCACGACCAGTTTCGTAAATGATTAACGAAGAAGCGTGCACGAAGTTTGTTACTGATGTCGCCTTCAGACTCCAGTTTAGGCACTCCTATGGACATATCGGCGCTTTTACTGTTGAACTTGCATGCCTGACCACGAGAAACCTCTGGATTTCCCAGCTACCTTTTGAGAACTCGCCGATTCTGTTATCTCCACTCTTAAGCCGTACAGGACTGTCTTTAATCACATGGCTGTGGTGGCAGACTTTACAATGTATTCCATATGCAGTGGAGTAACCGGTCAAAATTGACCTCACGAAGCATGTTCCTTCATACCTAAACATTGCCGGTTGTCGCTCAATTATCATGTACGATGGAGAACTGTGTACATGCTCAGGATATGGGCAGGATTGTTTGCAGTGGCAGGTCACCCAGATTCCATCGGGCGGAGAGGTACATTTTCCTCCTCCGATTCTACCAATTACGTATGCACAAGTGACGGCACCTAGGACGCCTGGAGCCGGCCGTTGCGGTCCTGCGGTTCTAGGCACTTCAGTCTGGAAGCGCGTGACCGCCACGGTCACAGGTTCGAATCCTGCCTCGGGCATGGATGTGTGTGATGTCCGTAGGTTAGTTAGGTTTAAGTAGTTTTAAGTTCTAGGGTTCTGATGACCTCGGCTGTTAAGTCTCATAGTGCTCAGAGCCATTTGAACCATTATAACGACGCCTGCAGGTGGTAATCGGGAAAGGTTACCACCTCAGACAAACCGACACGTTATTGACGGGGCACATACCGTCCACTCGCTGCAGAGGGAGGTGCCAGATAACCCCGAATGGCAACTGTCGCCGCAGAATGAGCGGATGGATATTAATCCACGACTCGTGTGAACTCAGTCTTTGGTCTCAGAAGGTCCAGAGAAGTCGGATCTACACTCACATTCTAACATGGAGATGTACATCCGGAAGCACCGTTTACCTCGCAAGCACTAGAAACGCCGACAGACGCCGTCTGACGACTGTCTCTTGAGCAAAGATAAACGCGATCCTACTGATTTTGACCGTGTTGTAAATGCAGCTGCTACGGAGGCGTAGACCGACAATGCTTTCCCTTTAAGAACTGCGATGACGTATTCTTCTTCTCCTGGAAACACGTTCGGAGATGGAGAGGGCGATGGAACACCGTCGCAGCCGCGAGAAACAGGTTCAGTCGTGGGTAACGCAGGTGGCAGACTTCGGTTTATTGGTAGAATACTGGGGAAGTGCAATCAGTCCACAAAAAAGATTTCTCACAAACCACTCGTGCTACCGCTTCTAGAATATTGCTCAAGTGTGGGACCATAACAGATAGGACTAACAGGGGACACTGATCGTGTACAGAAAAGAGCGCCACGAGTGGTCACAGGTTCGTTTAATACGTGGGAGAGTGTCACAGAGATACTGAAGAAAGTGAACTGGCTGACTCTTAGAAGACAGAGGTAAACTACCCCGAGAAATTCTATTAACAAATCTTCAAGAACCAGCTTTAAATGATTACTCTACGGATATACTACAACCCACCTCGTATCTCTCACATAGGGATTGTGACGATAAGATTAGAATAACCACTGTACGCACAAAGGCATTCAAATAATCATACTTCCTGCGCTCCGTACGTGGGTTGAACAGGAATAAACTGTAATAACTGGTTCAATGGGACGTACCACTGCCATGCACCTCACCGTGGTTTGCAGAGTATAGATGTAGATGTAGATGCACACAAAGGCTCTTTGGTAGACGCTGTAAGGGACGGCTGCTTGTCCCCAGTGACTCGTGGGCCGATGTCGTAGAAGACGACTCTTTAGCGGGGACAGTACTTGTAGAAGAGGTAAGATACACAATCCCCTCCGCCCCCCCCCCCCCCCCCACACTTCCTGCGGACAATATGATAATACGCTACTGGCCATTGAAATTGCTACACCACGAAGATGACTTGCTACAGACGCGAAATTTAACCGACAGGAAGAAGATGCTGTAATATGCAAATGATTAGCTTTTCAGAGCATTCACACAAGGTTGGCGACGGGGGCGACACCTGTAACGTGCTGATATGAGGGAAGTTTCCAACCGATTTCTCATACACAAACAGCAGTTGACCGGCGTTGCCTGATGAAACGTTGTTGTGATGCCTCGTGTAAAGAGGAGAAATGCGTACCATCACGTTTCCGACTTTTATAAAGGTCGGATTGTAGCCTATCGCGACTGCGGTTTATCGTATCGCGACACTGCTGCTCGCGTTGGTCGAGATCCAATGACTGTTAGCAGAATATCTAATCGGTGGATTCAGGAGGGTAATAGGAACGCCGTGCTGGATCCCAACGGCCTCGTATCACTAGGAGTCGAGATGACAGGCATCTTATCGGCACGGCTGTAACGGATCGTGCAGCCACGTCTCGATTCCTGAGTCAACAGATGGGAACGTTTGCACGAACAGTTCGACGACATTTGCAGCAGCATGGACTATCAGCTCGGAGACCATGTCTGCGGTTACACTTGACGCTGCATCACAGACAGGAGCGCGACTCAATGAAGAACCTGGGTGCACGAATGGCAAAACGTCATTTTTTCGGATGAATCCAGGTTCTGTTTACATGATGGTCGCATCCGTGTTTGGCGACATCGCGGTGAACGCACAATGGAAGCGTGTATTCGTCATCGCCATACTGGCGTATCACCCGGCGTGATGGTATGGGGTGCCATTGGTTACACGTCTCGGTCACCTCTTGTTCACCTTGACCGCACTTTGAACAGTGGACGTTACATTTCAGATGTGCTACGACCCGTGGCTCTACCCTTCATTCGATCCCTGCGAAACCCTACATTTCAGCAGGATAATGCACGACCGCATGTTGCAGGTCCTGTACGGGCCTTTCTGGATACATGAAATGTTCGACTTCTGCCCTGTGCAGTACATTCTCCAGATCTCTCAGCAATTTAAAACGTCTGGTCAATGGTGGCCGAGCAACTGACTCGTCATAATACGCCAGTCCCTACTCTTGATGAACTGTGGTATCGTGTTGTAGCTGCATGGGCAGCTGCAACTGTACACGCCATCCAAGCTCTGTTCGACTCAATGCTCAGGCGTATCAAGGCCGTTATTACGGCCAGAGGTGGTTGTTCTCTGTACTGATTTTTCAGGATCTATGCAGCCAAATTGAGTGAAAATGTAATCACATGTCAGTTTCAGTATAATATATTTATCCAATGAATACCCGTTCATTATCTTCATTTCTTCTTGGCGTAGCAATTTTAATGACCAGTAGTGTAGAAACGACAAGGTGGCGTTGGATTGACCGCAGTCGTCGCCACTGCTTACGCTGATGACAGCCACTGCGTTAAGAGGCCGAACGACAGTCATATCGATTCGCGACTATCAAGATCAATACCATCTGGTCGCGCAAGAATCTGTCACTGCTACGCGACACACTTTAGGCGGGCGATACTGACTTGGACAAACTGCAAGAGGTATACCGTTTTGGCTTCCTGGAATTTTCTGGATACATGATATGCATATCACATGAGGCGGATACGGGTAGTGGGTCGCAATACTTCTCCAAGAAGGTTCAGTAGCAACCGATGTACGTTACCTACCAAATGCCAGGTGTATGGCACTTTTGGTCCAAGAGATACACCTCGTCAGTGTCTACGTATCGTCCTGTGCCAGTAACAGGCGGAACTTTTGCTGTTTTTCACTGAGGAATTATCGCAGATATGGCAAGGCAGGGTAGATGATGTGGTGACTGGGGGCAATTTTAATTGTACACAATCCTCAGCATTCACCGTGCCGAACACGCGCTGTCATTCGTGAGCTCGGACTGATAGAAACTTGGGTCATTATCTGTGCTGATGGAAGGGGTTCCACATACTTTACGAAACATTTGTTCATCAGAATGGGCAGGATGTATACCTCCCGCTCTCTCTGGGATGTGGTCACGGCATCCGAATTGTGCTGCAGCATTTACTGACCACATTGCTTACATCTGTACCATCACTCTTGGACGCCAACGGATGCGGTGCAGCCGCAACCCGTGAAAATTTATCACTGCTCGCCTGGCCTCACCGGAATGTTGAGAGGCGGTGGGAGAAACGTGGAGGCTGTGTCTACGACGACGAAGAGCATATACGTCCCTTTACTGTGGTGGCTGGACTCTGCCAACCCGAGCCTTCGCCGCATCTTTAAGACGTTGAGCATGGAAGCTGCGGCGTGGAGGCGCAGCACTACAGAGTTCTGCTACGCCATCCTCGGGGAATGTTCCGTTATGCCTCCATCACCGGACCACCAGGTGACTGTCAGTCGAGCAAAAGCAAAGATTGTGACTTTGATGCGTCAGCATTTGGAAGGTTTTGTTTTGTTGTAGGGCGCAAAAACAACTTAGGTCATACGCGCCCATGTCAAAACCTTAGAACGCTAATACGAAAATGGAGCTAAAACGACTACACGTTAAGCCCAATCGATGGGAAGAAAGAGAGCTAAGAACATTGACTTCCTCTTGGAGAAAAGTCCATAAAATACGCCGTAGAGACAACAGGGGTTCTGAACTAAAGATTAAATGTCCTTGGCCATATTGCTGCGACGGATAAAAAGTAAAACCCGGGCGACAGCCAGGACTTTGATCCATGATATGACGTCAGAAGGTGGCGTGCGTCAAGTCACGCAAGGAGACTTAAGCAATTCATACTTTACCCATTATTCTCACCTGTACACGGAGAAGAGATCTATTCCACAGATCAATGCTACGTTCCCTGGTTTGACGCACGCTACGGTTACTCCGGAACTCCAAAAGGAACTGCCAGAAGCGATGATTCAAGAAGAAGTGTTGTATGTCATAGGAAAAGGGACACCCACTAAGACACCAGGTCCAGGTGGGCTACCCTTGGAGTTCTATGGGACGTTCCAGAGGCTACTGGTACCCTTTTGATGTAGTATATGTCAAGACCTCATGATGCCAGAGGTGCAACTTCGGACTGCCTTTGTGGAAGCTGTCATCATCTCAATCCGAAAAACTTCGCGGAGGATCACGTATTAAGAACTACCGACCATTAACTTTGTTGAACTGTGACATAAAAATCTTCACACGTCTAAGGGCAGCTCGAATTAGGCCTACGACGTCTCGTTTCATATCAATGAATCAGTTATCGACGTGTGGTACGCATAATATCCGCGCCGCACTATGTCGCTAAGAAACCTGATTACCCACTCTAAGAGTGTCTTGTACCGGGAGCACTGGCTGCAACAGACTTAAGTGTTTATTCGTTCAGTCAAATGTACTTAACTGCTGTTCTTCAGAATACCGAACATTGAAAGTGCTTGTCAACGGTAGACTGTCCACCTCCTAGTAGATTCGCGGCTCTTTTAGACAGGAATGCCCTTTATCGACGGTATCCTATGCTTTAGCATTGGAGCCTTTGTTGTGGGGTCTGCAACGAGATTCTCTCTTGGTGGCGTCGTTTTTAGGTGAACTGCCTATGCAGATGATCTGATGTTAATTCTTCGCGTTGAAAATGATTTCCGCATAGCCACTCATGGGGAGCCACAAAAATTTACATAAGTCGGTGGCCTTGAATATTGGCACTGGGATGACAACTGCAAGCGTCGCCCCAATCAGGCTTTGCGATAAAATCCGTTGCCTTGGTATCGACTTCACGGACGACATTTCACGCACGGCGACCATTATTATCGGAGACACTTGCAACAAATGCGTGCTGGACTTGTAGATCATCATCTCCGTGCTTTGGACCATCATCGACGGACCGCATTTATTTATATCAATCAGGCTTCACGAATTCCGCATGTAGCACAAACGCTACAGATGCCTAAATACACAGCTCGGAGTCTCACAGTGGTGTTCGGTCAGAGCGGGATGCTATTCAAGGTTCGATACGAAACCGTTACCCCTACTAAAGAACGTGGCGGACTTTGCCTTGTCAATATTCGTGATAGAGCAGTGTCTCTGTATGTTGGAATGCAACTCAAGCTTTGACTTCGATGACCGACCAGCCTCACGGGCTTTCTGATAGAGGCTCTGGCACAATCTTCCCTTGACCCTCCGGTGGAGCTTACTGAGATGTCGGTGACATTTTCCTACTTTGGTAGGTTTTTATCTGGAGTACAGCTACCTACGGAACGACCAACGGCCAGTGACATTTACCGCACCCTACTTTGCCATCGATGAACTAATGTCGTCGAACTGACAGAGCCTAACGTGTATTGGAAGTTAGTTAGTGCACTGTCAAAGAGGTAACGCTAAATTCAGAAGTGCGTTCAACTTGGTACGTGATGGTGAACAAAGAAACAGATTACTCGAGATAGAATCCATGGGATTCATCATGCCGAATCACCTTTATGTGTGAAGTGCAATGTTCGGGATACAGAACAACACCGGCTACATTGTGGGCCGGCTGAAGAGATATGGTATTTTTTGCGTCAAATTTTGTCACCCACTTACGTCGATTCCCGCACTCTCCTCTACTCGGACGTTGTTTATTACCCGAGGGCGAAACACACCGCTGTCGCGTTGATCAGAGGTCACCCGACTCGTTATTTGTTTGGAGGTGGTGTCATAGGACTCACGGATTTTTGGCACTATTTAAACGATTGTCATTGTGCTGTTGTGAAGAACTCGAAGTACAGCCAACACTTTAGAACTTTTGCGGAGCACATCAGCCCTGTAGATGGATCATCCATAGCAGAAGGTAAATTTGATGCAGCCACACATAGGAGGTTGAACAGATAACCTTAGCTACGTGACAGACCGAGAAAACATGCCATGAAGATGGATCGGGGGCGTCCGTGGAATATCGACGCCGCAAGTGCGTGTTCTAGAAGTTATACTTTGTGTTTGTGTACTTTCTTTTTCAAGTAAGTAGTACATAGCCCTTCCTCTTTTAAAATCTTGGCGACGGAGACAATTTAAGGAAAACACGGATTTATTTGTTTGTCAATAAATAAATGAATACTCTCCTGTTACCATTTACTTCTTTTATATGAGATAACGTGGTCAGGCCTCGTAAAATCACCCCTGCCCATTTTGTCCCGGGCACCATCCAATTTTTCTTTTTTTTTCTTTAATAAAAAAGTGGTCAGAGCATTAAAAAAAGTAAAAAATGTCGCTAAGACGCCTTCCTAGTAAGCAAGAGACCTGGGTTCGATTACCGGTTTTCGTATAAATTTTTACTCGGCGATTCAGTGTATATACATAAAATCGTCCCTGCATGAGATCAGTAAACTCCCTGAAATTATGTCATTTCATTTGTAATTCTTTTTCTTGCTGATATGGTCACACCATTGTGTAATGTAACACAAGATTCCAGACATAAATTATAACATGAAAAAGTCTATTGCTCGTTCCTTGACATAGCCGATTCAGTGCCTGCAAAACATGGCCCATTCTGCTGCACAACCAAGATCTCAGCGGTTTGTAACACGAACACACAGCCGCTTTTGAAAGATATTCTTGTTTCTCCTAATAGTAACAAAACTGTAATTTAAACTGACAATTTTAACTCGTTTTTGTAAATTTTGTGGCGGTAGATTTTGATAGCAGACGCTAATGGCTTCCGTGTGTAAGTTTAACTCATTTCATGTATGATTATGACAATAATAAATGATCTCAAATTAAGATAAAATGACTGTTAAGCATAAGTAACTACTGTTAGTAGTATGGATACGGCATTAGCGTTAGCAGAATAAGTATTAATAATAGTCAGAAAAATAAAGGTAACGGAAGTAGACTTCGATCCTGTGAGAGTAGTAAAGTTGTATGGCATAACTGATTGCGAGGTAGTTTAACCGCTGAACACAAAATGTTTTTTTCCTTGGAGCACTATGGCACCTTTCCTTCACGAAACGAACGTTGTATGTCTGTTCAAGAAAGACAAAGGAAGCTTAGGGTTTAACGATCTGTCAACGACAGGTTCTTACTAGGGAAGGATGAGGACGGATATAGAGCGCATCCCTTTCCAAAGAACCATCCCCGTATTTGTCAAAGAAATTTGGGAAACCACTGTATCTGTTCAGTGTAGCTGATTATGAAGAGTGATTATAGAGTATAGTGTCATGTTTATGTTATTGATAACGATGAGAGAGAAAGGGGTGAACGAAACCGGGTGCCAGCATTCTCCTCAAATAATACCAAAGGAACTGTGTCGTGTGCCCACACTCTGAGATACTGCGGAGAATTTGGAACGGAATCCAGGACACTCGCGTCAAGTTTCATAATCGCAGGCTGTACGTCAGTACACCTCACGTTGTCGGCCAAAAACTAGCTATAAAAATACCTTACACCACGTGGACTGGAACTGAATAACTTCCAGTCAAATGCCAACGGACAAGCGTGAATTGGTGACACCGAATACGAAGGTGAGTAATTAAGAACTAACAAAATTAATAATGATTATTGCAGTTGCAATGTCCATTATTACTCAGAAAGGAAATTATTGTTTTATTAGTACCGAACAGTAGCAGATCATACAGCTCAATGAAAGAAAAATAAGAATAGATAATACAAAGAGAAAACTACCTACTTTTCTTGTTACAAGAAACAAAGTACTCGCCAGGGAGTGTAAAATATTACCACGAATACCTGTATGTAGAGCAGCGTCCAATGAGCTACTAGCAACTGGAATGTTTTATTGGTAGTGTTATGAGTAAGTTAAATGTATCAAAATTAATATGATATGTACAAAGTGATGTTAATACGAGCTGACAAACTCGACGTTGCCCACGTATTTATTTATTCCAGTGTTCTGTTAGTCAATCTCTTCCTTTCCCTTCTCTCTGTCCATCTCATTCTTCCCCTTCTTTCTGTCTATCTCCTCTTGCCCTATCTCTCTGTCCATCTCCTTCCCCCTGTCTTTATCTACCTCCTTCTCCTCCTCCTCCTTCTCTCTACCCATCCACTCTCACTTGATCGACATCAGCTCCCTCCTTTCCTATCCCCCTGTCATTTTCCATCACTTAAAGCCCTCCCTCTCTCTGCCCATGTCCACTGCCTCCCACTCTCTGTTCATCCTCTCCTACATTTCTTTCTGTCTGTCTCCTCCCCCCCCCCCTAATTCCATCTCCTCCCCTCCGTCTTTTTCTCTCCTACTGCCCCATCTCTCTCCCTGTCTCTTCCTCCATTTATCTTTTTCCACCCCCTCCTCTTTCCTTTCTCTGTCTTATTTCCTCCTTCCCCTTCTCTTTGTCCATTTCTCTCTCCTCTATCTCTACCTATCTCATCTTTCGCATATCTATGCACACCTTCTACTTCTCCATCTATCCACCTCCTCATCCTTCTCTCTCTCTCTCTCTCTCTCTCTCTCTCTCTCTCTCTCTCTCTCTCTCTCTCTCTCTCTCTCTGCAAGTTATTACACTCATCCCAGTAGGAGGCTGGTGGTTCTTACCTCTCCATTATTTCTTTCCAGTTTGTAAACAATACGTGTACCAAATGTGATTGAAATTCTCCCAGGGGCGAAGGGTGAGCTTCTTACCTGTGGCTTTCCTCGCATACGCACGTGTCATGTATACACACATCAAAAAACGTTTTCCATCACTTCGATTCCAAGAGTTCGGGAGCCTGTACAGAGAATTGGAACACAGATCAACGCAAACATCATTTCCGCCCTTTTTATTGCTCATGAAAACAACGCATTGCATGTTTTACTACCATACAACGAGACCTATTGAGGTGGTGGTCAGATTGCTGTACACACCGGTACGTCTAATACCCAGTAGCACGTCCTCTTTCATTGATGCATGCCTGTATTCGTCGTGGCATACTATCCACAAGTTCATCAAGGCACTGTTGCTCCAGATTGTCCCACTCCACAACGGCGATTTTGTGTAGATCCCCCAGAGTGTTTGGTGAGTCACGTCGTCCATAAACAGCCCTTTTGAATCTATCCCAGGCATGTTCGATACGATTCATCTCTGGAAAACATGCTGGCCACCCCAGTCGATCGATGTCGTTATCCTGAAGGAAATCATTCACAAGATGTGCACGATGGGGGCACGAATTGTCATCCATGAAGACGAATGCCTTGCCAATATGCTGCCGATATGGTTGCACTATCGGTCGGAGGATGGCATTCTCCATGACCACCAGCGACGTACGGCGGCCCGACATCATGCCACCCCAAAACAGCAGGGAACCTCCACCTTGCTGCACTCGTCGGACAGAGTGTCTAAGGCGTTCAGCCTGACCAGGTTGCCTCCAAACACGTCTCCGACGATTGTCTGGTTGAAGGCATATGCGACACTCATCGCTGAAGAGAACGTGATGCCAATCCTGAGCGGTCCATTCGGCATGTTGTTGGACCCATCTGTACCGCGCTGCATGGTTTCGTGGTTGCAAAGATGGACGTCGCCATGGACGTCGGGAGTGAATTTGCGCATCATGCAGCTTATTGCGCACAGTTTTAATCGTAACACGACGTCCTGTGGATGCACGAAAAGCATTATTCAATATGGTGGCATTGCTGCCAGGATTCCTCCGAGCCTTAATCCATAGGTAGCGGTCATCCACTGCAGTAGTAGCCCTTGGGCAGCATGAGCGAGACATGTCGTCGACAGTTCCGGTCTCTCTGTGTGTCCTCCACAACATCGCTTTGGTTCACTCCGAGACGCCTGCACACTTCCCTTGTTGAGAGCCCTTCCTGGCACAAAGTAACAATGCAAACGTGATCGAACAGCTGGACTGACCGTCTAGGCATGGTTGAAATACAGACAACATGAGCCGTGTACCTCCTTCCTGGTAGAATGACTGGAACTGATTGTCTGTCGGATACCCTCCGTCTAATAGGGGCTGCTCGTGCATGGTTGTTTACATCTTTGGAT
Organism: Schistocerca gregaria; assembly: GCF_023897955.1. Lineage (NCBI taxonomy): Eukaryota > Metazoa > Arthropoda > Insecta > Orthoptera > Acrididae > Schistocerca > Schistocerca gregaria. The sequence continues at coordinate 436,642,062 of NC_064921.1, forward strand.
GGATTTAGTGACATCTCTGAACAGTCAAAGGGACTGTGTCTGTGATACAATATCCACAGTCAACGTCTATCTTCAGGAGTTCTGGGAACCGGGGTGATGCAAAAGTTTTTCTGATTTGTGTATTTCACACATATATAACATATTTCACGCGATTTGTACACATGTCATCTGTATGTCTATGGAATTTCGCCCTGTAGTTTCATTTCACGCAGTTTAGCGGTTATGACATCATATCCGCTAAACCATGTGCCGTATAATGATCTATTTGTGTAGGTACATTTAGCAACAAATGTGGACACAGCCTACGAAAAATGTTGCGAATATAGTTAGTAGCAACGAAGCAATAAATTTAAATATCTTGCATGATGCGGTAGTTTTTAACGCATTCAGTGTTTTTGACGTCGTATCTTCTGAACGAAGAATTGGCTAATAATGTAATTTTTCTGGTTTATTCAGTGGTATATGTGAATACTGTCTGTGAAATGTGTCACGAATACAGTCAGTATTAAAGAAGTAATAAATTAAAAGCCATGCTTCATGTATAACTTTTACTCCATGAACAGTGAAAATATACTAAGCGACAAACGTTCTTCCTTTCATCATTTCGTGGATGTAGTAAGCGAGAAAAAGTTTCATGAAGGCTTGAAATAATGCGTAAAGTTTGTTGCAAGTCCCTGAGTGCTCTCGTTCCGAAATACTCAGTAACTAAGCATGAGTATTCTGGATTAATGGCCCACACTGCTTTTTCATTCCCACGCCCGCCCCTTTGACAGGTGGATGATTTTTACCCCACTCTGGTTCTGTCTAGACGGTAAACATAATGTGCAACAAGTTTGGTTGAAATCGGTGCAGTGGTTTAGGACGAATACATACGTATGTAATCCATTTTTTATAATTAGTATGGTTTAGTGCAGAGTTCAAGCACAATGAATTGGAAATGATACACCTGTCTACTTTTTGAATAAATGTCAGTTTTGACAGCAACAACTAATTTTTGCTCCGCGGATATTAGATTGCAACGAATAAAAAATCTCGTTATATAGTGGTTCATTCGAAGTTCTATATCAAGTACCATTGTGACGGCACTTCATTGAGAATACTGCAGTATGCAGTAGTGCTAATGTGCGGTACACAAAGTGTGTGTCGTCCTTGTAAGGAAATCGTCTTCCATTGCCTCATTGTAGCTGTGGACAATAGAAAGAACACTTGCCTCTCAATCATCGACTTAAAATGTCTTCTCTTCAGATATTTCTGGGGTTTTATTTCAGGCACTGCTAATCGCAAACCGGTAACATATAACTGCATGAACTTCCGTATGCGAAACTGGCTGATTAACATCTTGTGTAGAGGTGTCGGGAATGTAATCGAGGATCAGTACAACTTCGCTAAGAAGAGCTTTTCCTGTGGCGACGCCTACATCGTCGCAATAGGTTTGCACCTTTTCGACGAGCAGGATCCTTTGGATAGAGTATATGTTAAATGCGATTGGTCACGAGTACTCCTCAAGTTAACAGCTCGTCTCATGAGTTCTGAACGTGTGATAAACCACTATACTGAGAATATTGCAAGAACAAAGACTGCATCCATATCATATCAGAAGATAGAATCATCTCATTTAACGGAATTCCTACAACGAGCGGAGTTTTCGTATATTAGCAAGTGCAGCAAACAGATTTACTTTCTACTTATTTTACGCAGAGTAGGCCACTCAATCTCTGGCTCTTTGACTATTCCTGAGAGAACAATGATGTAAAGGGCAAAAATTAATTTTTCATTTCTTCTTCATGAACTTTAGTTCGCTTTACAGAAGTTCTCTTTAGTTTATTTTGCTACTTGATGAATTTACAGACTGAACATTATGATGATAAGTAACAACACGATGCGATGGCGTGAAGTGACACCATACAGAGGGCTATAATTAGCGAGGTTCCCGGGTTCGATTCCCGGCAGGGTCAGGGATTTTCTCTGCCTCGTGATGGCTGGGTGTTATGTGTTGTCCTTAGGTTAGTTAGGTTTACGTCGTTCTAAGTTCTAGGGGACTGATGACCATAGATGTTAAGTCCCATAGTGCTCAGAGCCATTTGAACCATTTTTTTATAATTAGCGAAATAGGAGTTACAACAAATGGGCATTCCTGTAATAGAAGCAAAAGACAATCTAACCACAGCTGCAGTTCTGACCAGGTGAAAGGATGAAATGTCAGCCAATGTACGAGGATTACTTTGTACTGACCTTTAGTTGGAGTCAAGCGTAGGTTCCTGCAGGTTTACGAGTTACTGCGTGACTTTCACAACACGGAGCTGCGAGGGCAGAGGTCTGGCACTTGTGCGGTGTTTGAAGACTGGGGTCCAGAAGGACAGACGGACTTGCAACTCAGGTACGCAGAGTGAGAGTCAGGTTACGCTTACGTTTATTTTTCCTGGCGTCTAATGCAGAAGAGACATCTAGGAGGACTGGCTGCGTTTAGTCAAAGGACTTGAGACATTTTTTGTTGGAGCACTATGTAGATGAGTTAATTAAATGAAAAGTTGAGAGAGATACTGGAAACCAAATCACGAACAACCTTAATTTAAAGCCTTCAAGAATGTGGTAAAGGAACTATGACGGTAAGGTCGCTGGCCTCATATTTACGATTAGTCGCCTGAGATTCGCGAAAGAACGAAACTGTAGTGTGCGAACCTAAGTTGAGGTACGATCCATTTCACAAAGGAAACGGCCAGACAGGTTTGAGGTCAGTACACCAGATCATCTTGTGTTACCGTGTCGTCTGAGCTGTGCCTGGACTAGGATTTTAGGGGCAACAATGTGTAACGCCACGTGTTCGGACATTGTGTGCGCTCCTCACTAGGATTCATTCAAAGAAAAACACTAACAATAATCAGTAATCAAGTAATGCGATTTCAAATTCAGGAACCTTTGGTAATGAAAAACGTACGTAGGCAGCTTCGTCGGCAAGGAAGGCGTGACCATCTCAATTTAGGTCCGCAAACTGACAGCGCCAGCCAAGCAGTCATGTTTCAGTACGACAAACCAATTTGCAGCCTTGGTCGGTAACTTGTGGATCAGTACTCTGTCTGTGGTTTAACGGAACTTCGTCACACGTTATACACTTACCGCAGAACCTTCGTTTGTACAGTCCAAGTATCTTTGTTTCAAACTATGTGGTTTTTACTCACCTTAGCTAAAATCTTTGTACAGCTAGTGTCCTGTACGGCTTAAAGTCAGTAGAGGCTGCCCTCAGCTACTAATATTGTGTGTAATTTCAGAATAAAACTGTACAATAATGTGCAATAGAAATCAGAAAAGCATTTGGTTTCGATGACGCCGCACACATTTTAAAACAGCTGTTTTGCCGCGTAACACTGATTTCATGGTGTGGTACACAACGCAAAAAAGAAAAAAAAAACTATTTAATTGCAAACTGTTGGTACTATTTTTTGTGTGTGAACCAGAGTACTGATTGAACAGATCTTAGTCAACTACTTTCCGTGTGTAATAAAGGACGATGTCCAGTACATGAAGAGTTACTCGCATTTGTTCCGATGCTCAGAACAACGCGTTTGGATCTTTTAATGCAGTTAAAAAGTACGTTGACAGAATTAGTGGTTTTAAAAAATGTTTTGCAATTTTTACCTATGGTGCACAAGTTGTGATCGGTAGGTAAAATGGATACGTTGGTCTATTATGAAAACACGCAACAGTTTCATTTTCGTTGCACTATTAATTAGGAAGTACCATGTGTGAAAAGACGGACTGAGATTCGTAATGAAAGGCGTAACGAAAACTACGAATAAAATATGCTGAGGAAATCGAGTTCTACCTCATCGAAAATTTAAATAATTTTGGAAGAAGTTAACACGGTATACGGAGATACACTTCTTCTCTCCGAAAACCGTTGGTTGAGTGCAGGAAAATGTGTAACTAGTTTTTTTGCTCTTAGACTATAAGAACACAACTTTTCAAGTTTCTAAATAGAGGAGAAGAATCAGATAACACGGAATTAGAAGACGAGCAGACTGATTAACACCTGTTTACAAAATCTGCATTTCTAATATATTTTACAAATCATTTACGTAATGTGAATTTACGTCTGCAAGGAAAGGAACACAATATTTGCGATATATTCGCGGATATTAATGATTTCCTTTGAAACTGACGTTGTTTAAATTATAACTAAACAAGAGAGATTTTTATTATTTGCAGAGTTGCTATGAACTGAAAATGGTTCAAATGGCTCTGAGCACTATGGGACTTAACTTCTGAGGTCATCAATCCCCTAGAACTTAGAACTACTTAAACCTAACTAACCTAAGGACATCACGCACACCCATTCCCGAGGCAGGATTGGAACCTGCGACCGTAGCGGTCGCTCGGTTCCAGACTGTAGCGCCTAGAACCGCTCGGCCACCCCGGCCGGCTGTGAATTGAAACAAGAATACGCGAAGGTAAACTTCTGAAGTTCTACTTCCATTATTGGTGAAACCTCCAATGAGTTTCATGGTTGTTTTCTGTATTATAGAGCCGAATATAATTTTATTTCATAATCCAATGAATATCAGTTTTCTTCGAGAAGAAGTTTTCAGGTTATACAACGATGCATTCATGCTATCCACAGCAGAAACAGATGCTGAAATTTTTTAATTATGCCACAACATCGGTGCCCAAAAATCACAGACTTCACTCTTAAAACAAAATAATTTTCGGGTCAACATACGTTTGTGAAACTACATTTTCTTCACTAAAGTACATTAACTCTGCTGAGCATAATGGAAGGTCGAATGAGTAGATTGAACGTACACTCTGTTTCGCTACAATGCAAGCTGAAATCGAATTGCAGATCTTGTCAGCATCAAAAATAAATCTAACTTAAATATTTAATTAGCTCATTAATGCAAGTACACGACTCTGAGACAAATAACTAAATAAAAATCAACGTTTTAGTATTGTATGTCTTTTGGTGTTTGCGTCTAGGAAGCTGATGATACAGAGCTTACGATCCACTGCGACTGACACTCGTCCGGCGTGGCCGTGTCGGGGCTGTCACGTCACCGCGCGAGTCGAGTTGGAGGGGGAAGCACTCGCTGGAGGGGGATGACTCGTGAGCCACGCTTTGCCAGCCCTGGTTTAGACAAATTAACCTTCGCAGTACCACTGGGGTTAATAAACTCCCTAAGCACACAGGAAATACACAGGGTGAAGCGAAATTCGCGCACTCGGGATTCGCAGCGCGACTCCTCAAATGTCAACAATAAAAAAATGTTGTCCGACGAGTACATCCGGCAGAAAAAGGTCGTTAAAGAGAGTCAGTCTGGCAACAGTGTAACAACATGTAGGGTAACTACCTCTGTCAGAATCTGATAGTCGCGCTGTACAGTTGATGCAATAGAGAAAGTTCTGGGTTAGCATGCAGGAGGTCGATCGTTCGATCCTGGATCGAGGCATTTGTTTTTTATTTGGTAAATATAGTCTAGGTGGTACGGTATCTGGCATCTTAATCGTCAACAGGGATTTCAGAGGGTCCTCTAGAAAACATTTGCGCTTACATACTACACTCGTAGAAATGGAAGATTGGTCAGCTTCGAAAGAAGCCCATTTCACGTCGTGTGCGTGAATTCATTCGCACCTCTTCATCTACTAGATATTAAACCTGTTTCCTTTGTACCTTCCTCCAATGGTCCCATAGATAAGTACCAACTATTATTCTTGCCTCGTTCAGGTCCACTACATTTCGTTAGGGCCTTACGTTACCAGAAGGACTAGCAGCATGCTTTCCGAATAATGTCCAAACTCGGTTACTATTTGAATGTGTTATCACCATGGTCCCACTAATTATGCCTTTCAACAATGAGCCTGGTATTCGCATGCTGTTTGGTACGTATCTGAGTGCATTATTATTATTATTTTATCGATGGGATTGTGGAAACGTCATATCTGTTACTGTTAGGGAAACAATGTAATTCGAAACCGAACATTTCACAATTAGCGGTATCGGGATGAATCATGCTAAAAAATATCTGTCGGAGGGGTAATGCGCGTTAGGTGGAGCAGTGTGCCGGACTGACGGCGTGTTTACACTGTATGCGCTGTCCACCAGACAAGGACTAGTTGCGAGCGGAGTAACGCGCCCGTGACAGACTCCACTGTACATGTGTACACGTATTGAATTCCAATAACAACAGGAAGCCAAAGATGACTGCGTGAACATCGCAATATGGTCAGATGACGCAGCATTCACTCGTGAGGTGTCTTCAATATGCACAGTGCCCACCGTTGGTGTAAGGTTAACCAACACGTCACCAGCGACCGTGGATATCAAGTTCCCTTTGGTTTCAACGTCTGGGCTGGAATATTGGGCGACAGGTGTTTGGGCCCCTACATGTTGCCTGAACGGTTGACTGCATGAGGCTCTCATGTATTCCTCTCAAACTATCAGCCTGATACGCTGGAAGATGTTTCACTAAATGTGATGGTTCCAACATGATGGTGGAGGAATTAATGTGCGACAGTATTTGGACAGAGCATTTCCAGGGAAATGGCTCAGGCTTGGAGGTCAATTTGTATGGCCACCACGTTCATCTGACCTAAATCCCTGGATTTCTTCCTGCGGGGACATCTGAAGGAGCACGTGTACTGTATTCCACCGACGAATGGGGAAGAACTGGTAGCTCATGTTAATGCTGCTCTTGTTACTGTGGACACAGCTTTGCTGCAAGGGGTCCAGAGCTGTATGATCCGGCAGGTTGCGCAATGTTTGGACGTGCAGAGATCGTTTTGAGTATCTGTTGTTCTGAGGGTAACGTATTCTGTTGTGAAGGTCACGCGGTCTTTAGTATGGACATTATTATTGTCACAATTTGCTAATGTGCGACATCTGACGCTCATATTACATGTTGTATGAATGAGAAGTAGATGTTGTGTTATTGTACTGTGCCATCATCTGTATCATCTCGAAATTGATAATGTTTTTGAAATTATTCTGTTCTATGGCACGTCGTTTCAACTGTCTATTTCTTATTTGTATAACCACGTACTTGTTATGCTCAGAGTTACAAAATGTTGTAAATTTAGGATACATGTCAGATAAAAAACTGTGTACATTACAGTATGAAATTATCAATTAAAAAAAAAATGCGCCTCAATCCTGGATCGAACCCACGACCTCCTGCATGCTAACCCAAAACACTATACACTGCACCAATCGTACAGTACAACAAACATGTGCTGACAGAGGTAGTTACCATACATGTGGTTTCAGTGGTGCCAAATTGCCACTCTTTAACGTCCTTCTTCGCTGGAGGTACTCGCCGGACGAATTTTGACGAGAAATTTCTTGTCGCTGACATGTGAGGAGTCTCGGTGTGAAGCCCGAGTGCCCGAATTTCGCTCTGTGTAGTTTTTAAAACTATTATTTTCAAAATACATGACTTTGTACCTCGTGTCTGTCCGTTGTGTCTGGCTCTAAGCACCATTGGACTTAACATCTGAGGTCATCAGTCCCCAAGAACTTAGAACTACTTAAACCTAACTAACCTAAGGACATCACACACATCTATGCCCGAGGTAGTATTCGAACCTGCCACCGTAGGGGTCACGCGGTTCCAGATTGAAGCGCCTAGAACCGCTCGGCCACCTCGGTGGCTCCGTTCGTTGTATCCAGTGATTTATTGTCCATATTTATATCAACATTACATTAAAATTCATGGTGTTTGCAATGAGTACCATTCGGTTAATAGGATACTAATTTAAATTGTTTGTTCTTGTTTATTTCTGTACTCACTGTTAGGGTATCTTGTCTTAGCTATTGGTGTACCCTTCCTAGCACCACTCGGATTAATATGGTTCCCTAAGTCTATTTGTAACATTTGCCTCCCTTGTTTACAATACTATTAACTTCCAAAAATGTTACTTTCTTTCTCTGTGTCAATTGTATCCAGTGACGTTTTGTTCGATACTGTATTCAAAATAAATTAAATTTTACTCTTGGTTCTTTTACTGATTGTTACTGGGGTCGATATAAACCAACCTAATTTTCTTCTCGTTTATTAAATGTAACTGTTATGAAAACAGAATAAGGAGTGTTACGTTTTCTTCATGTGGGGTACCACAGCCTAATGTTTTTGATAAGCATTCACGTTATCATATCCCGTACGATTGCCAATTTCGGCTTTACAGGTCATTTGCAATCGCAGTCTACAAAGAATCAGATCAAAGGTACAGTAAATACAAGTTTGGTTTACTGAAATACGAAAATAATATTTTACAATAGACAGTCGCCGGCCGCGGTAGCCGTGCGGTTCTAGGCGCTTCAGTCCAGAACCGCGGGTCTGCTACGGTTACAGGTTCGAATCCTGCCTCGGGCATGGATGTGTGTGATGTCCTTAGGTTAGTTAGGTTTAAGTAGTTCTAAGTTCTAGGGGACTGATGACCTAAGATGGTAAGTCCCATAGTGCTCAGAGCCATTTAAACAGACAGTCTAAAATTGTTACTGTTACATTGAACACCTGTAATTATGTTTTCATGTCTGTTAAAATGCTTAGAATGTATCCCATGTAAATTACTTGGGGTTTTTAACACCCAAGTGGACTCAGTGAAACAGAAATATCCTGGTAGCAGGAAAGTTAATCAAAATGGTTCAAATGGCTCTGAGCACTATGGGACTTAACATCTGAGATCATCAGTCCCCTAGAACTAAGAACTACTGAAACCTAACTTAACCTAAGGACATCACACACATCCATGCCCGAGGCAGGATTCGAACCTGCGACCGTAGCGGTCGCGCGGTTCCAAACTGTCGCACCTAGAACCGCTCGGCCAAGGTTAATCGGTCAGCTTCAGAAACCTATGAAATCTGGTATAATATGTATAATAAAACATACATTTATGTATAGTCTAGGAAGTGTGTTAGAAAAACTTACTTAATATTGGTTTACTACAATACATGGCAATGTCTTCTTCAAGAAAAATAATGCCATGACATCTCCAAAAATGTACGTACTGGATGTGAATCACAAACTGGTAATGCACAGAAAATGTATCACGGAGGATGGCCCAGCCACAACTTGGGACCTATTTGCAGAATAAATCTTTACTTCTGTAGATAAGTGTAATCTTTTGGGAAACATCTTGACAGGCTGACACTGTCTGCCAGACCAGATACTAACCGCGACCGTTGTACTGTGCCAGAGTACTAGGAAGCGGAAAGGAAGTACCTTCAGAACGTATGCTGAAAAGACGAGTTGAGTCACGCCTTGATGGCAGCCTGGTTAAACCACTGTCCTCGATAGAAAGGGGTGTGCGTATGTGTGTCAAGCGGCACACAGATTTAATCTTTCAGGGAGATTATACACTCTGCTGCAGTATGACGAACTAATCGTAGACTGGCGCATTGGATCGACGTGGGATGCCCCCTTAGGTGCAGGTTCTGTATTACTAGTCGTCCAGAAAATAATCGACAATGAAGATAAAACTCATACAGAACAGGTTTTTAAATTTGTGACAGACGTTCTGCGTAATAGAACGCTGTACATTATCGTTGATGGCAGATGTTCATCAGAGACAAAGTCAGGAGTGCCGCAGAGAAGTATTGCTGGACTACTACTGTACTGGTGACGTCTTAAAGTCTTCTCTCACACTGACTGATTTCTAAAGTTCCTTGGTTTCTTATGTGTCTAGGGGACGGCCAGACACTTGTTACATTACTCGTTTATTGTTCTGTTGACTACCTGCAAATATTCAAATGTGTGTGAATTCCTAAGGGACCAAACTGCTGAGCTCATCGGTCCCTAGACTTACACACTACTGAAACTAACTTACGCCAAGAACGACACACACACCGATGCCTGAGGGAGGACTCGAACCTCCGGCGGGAGGGCCCCGCAATCCGTGACATGGCGCCTCAAACCACGCGGGCATTCCTCGCGCCTAACTTCCTACGACTTGACTAAACTGCAGTTAGGAACACGGTTGGTGAAATGAATAAATGTCTTTAATTTACTTTGAGTATTATTTAGTAATTAAAATGTTTATTCAACCATTGCTTAATGCCGCGAGAACAATGACAGACGCAATCACTTCCTAGATTAAGAATGCACTAAGTCTGGCACATCACGATGCTGTTCCGAGTTCGAAAAATCAGTTTTGAAATACTTTTCCAAGTCCACGAGCCTATGCTGAAATTCAAGAAGTCTGTAAACACGACACTGCAGGTCGTAGGTAAAGTCTAAGAGTGCTATTGCTGAAAGAGAGGGGAAAGAGGAGGTGGGGAGTGGTATGGGGAAGGGAAAACAGATAACCAGAGCGGGAAGGAGGTCTTAGAAATACGGAGAGGGAGGACGAGATGTGCCAACGAGAGGGGGTTTGAGAATCCGCACAGAGATAGGGGAGAAGAAGATGGGCTGAGAGAGGGGAGGAGGGTGGAAGAGGAGATGTACCAGGTGTAGAATAATGAAATAGGAATTTGGTTGCAATTATTACACGTCTGGTGTGTGAAGCTTATAAACAATATTATATTCAAAATAATCTCTATTGATGTTTATATATTTCTCCCACCTCTCCAGCAGGCGATGAATGCCAAAAAGAAAACCGTTCTTCTTTTGAAGCGAAACAGTCAGCGAGCCATTTTCGTACGTTTTCATGAAGCGTTGTCCTGCGAGAGCGTGTCCCAGTGATGCAAACAGATGATAATCGGAAAGAGCCAAGTGGGGAGAATAACCTGCATGCTCTAGTATTTCACAACTGAATTTCTCGATCGTTTCCCTGGCCCATTTTTCTGTGTGTCATAGGGCGTTTTGAAGGAGCAATATGACTCTGTGTTGCCTTTTTCCATATTCCGGTCGTTTTCACGTAATGCTCGATTTAAATCGATTATTTGCTGTTGGTAGCAATCAATGTTAATGGTTTCACATGGTTTTATCAGCTCGTAATAGATGACACACTTATGATCCCACCAAACACAGAGCACTGTCTAGCACTGGATGTCGATGGTTTGCCTGGATTCATCCATGATTTACGACGATTAGGATTCTCAAAACAGCTCCGTTTTTCATCACCTGTCACTATTCGATGGACAAACGACTTTCGTTTGCATCTGTCGAGCAGCATTTCTCAAGTGGTCCCTCGAGTTGCTTGCTGTTTTTCATTCAGTTCGTGAGGAACCAATATTCCCACTTTCTGCATCTTTCCCATAGCTTTCGACCGAAGAGAAACGGCTTTCTGCGTCACATTCAATTGTTTCACGAGTTCTTGTTGAGTCTGAGTATCATCATTATACAACAAGGCCTGCAATTCATTGTCTTCGAGCGTTTTCGGTGGTTTCCCGCGCTCGTCGTTTCTCACGTCAAAGTCACCACTTTTGAATTTTTTGAACCACTGGAAAAACTGTGTTTTCCCAAGAGCATGTTCGCCGAAAGCTTTGACAATCATTCGACACGATTCTGCAGCAGTTTTCTTCAATTGATAACAGAAAACCAATTATATCCGCAAATCGTATTTCGTAGGTATAAAACTCGACATGTTTACAGGTTTGAAACAGATACCGATGTATGGAACTTGGGCTACTGTATTTTGACTTTCGCCGTCAGCCGTCACAGGAAGCAGATGGTCTTTCTGCTCTGGTGATGGCAACCTCTCTAGAGGTTGTCTGTATTCTGGAGTTTGTTGTCCTTGGACATTTATTCCACTGGTACTGGTTGAAGTTGGTTTCCGGGACAAAAAAGTAAAGAAATACGGGAATATGAAGGAACAGAAAGAAACAGACAGTATGGGAGCATTTGGACAACTGCGAGGATTAAATGATGGTCAGAAGAGGGGAAGTGTTGAGCTGCGTTTGGTGATTCAAGATTATAACAGCACTATGTTCCAGATGTTTGTTGCGTTCCAGGGCTTCTAACAGTTTGAGTTTTTTTTTCCTACCTGAAGGACATGAGACTGTTGCTGGTAGCTGTGGTCCTCACTCAATACATGCTCAGCAAATGTGTAGTCATAATATTGCAACCTCAAGCCATTTTTATGTTCAACCAACGTAGATGCGATTTCTCTACCTGACTGACCTACATAAAACTCATCACAATCAGGACGAGTAATTTTGTATACCCCGATGTTGGCTAGTAACTGGGTCTTATCTTTGCTATTGAGAATACAGTATGCTGTAATGTTACCCACATAGCAGAAAATCCTGTAGTTGCAGTATTTCAGTCATTTTGCTACACTCTACAATGCCTATCTTAGGTATGGCTACTGTACACCACTTCCTGCAGACAGTGGTAGGAATAGCAGAGGGATCATACAAGAGGTGTATAAATTCGATTTTTGTTTCCCATGCAAGATGTGCACAATCAGGTCAGGACTGCATCCATTGGCCATGGCAATAAATTTTAGTATGTCTAAGCCTGTTCTGAAATCTTCCTTGAACATAGGAACAAATATCAGATGGTGCACCATTGAAAGGAAAGTTGCATGTTACTGGTGTTGTAAGCAAGGAGGTACTAGTATGTCTGTAGTTGTAGCATTTCTATGAATTTTGAAACAATGATAAGATGTTTATATATTTGTTGCCTATCTCCATTGAAAACTGAGTATTTTCATGTTGATTCTTTAAGCAATGAAAAAAGTTTTCACCTGTTTTGTAGTGCCTGTTCGCATACATGCTACATCATCTACGTGGTTGAAACAGTATTTTGTACTCAAAACGTTCGTTAGTGCTCTTGTCAAGTATTAATATTATTTTATTTGGATTGTTACGTTAAACTGAATTTTCATATAGGCACTGTTGTTCGAGTTTAGTGAAAACTTTTTTCCTGGTATGCTTCCTTTAAATTTATATTTATTTGATATTCAGATTTTTACCTTCTTTATTGCATTAGTGCTGCACTGTCAAAAATCACATTTACTGTGTGTTAGTGCCTCTGTCTAAATGAGTAACACCTTTTTCAGTATTCTACATAAATACTGTAACTTTTTTGAGACAGAACTCACAAGGGAACCTCCACATCGCACCCCCCTCAGATTGAGTTATAAGTTGGCACAGTGGATAGACCGTGAAAAACTGAACACAGATCACTCGAGAAAACAGGAACAAGTTGTGTGGAACTATGAAAAAAATAAGCAAAATATACAAACTGAGTAGTCCATACACAACACAGGTAACATCAAGGACATTAAGAGCCCAGGAGCGCCGTGGTCTCGTGGTTAGCGTGAGCAGCTGCGGACCGAAAGGTCCTTGGTTCATGTCTTCCCCCAAGTAAAAAGGTTTTTATTTTTTATTTTCGCAAAGTTATGATCTGTCCGTTCGTTCATTGACGTCTCTGTTCACTGTAATAAGTTTAGTTAGTGTCTGTGTTTTACGACCGCACAGCAAAACCGTGCGATTAGTACGGACGTGCCTCTCCAATTGGAACCGAAAACGTTTGATCGCAAGGTCATAGGTCAACCGATTCCTCCACAGGAAAACTCGTCTGATATATTCTATACGACACTGGTGACGGCATGTGCGCCACATGACAGGAATATGTTGTCGACCCACCTAACTTGTACACTTGGCGAATGGGTAAAAAGATTCTTCTACCTTGCCCGATTTAGGTTTTCTTGTGGATGTGATAATCACTCCCTAAAAGTGATGAAACCATAAGAGTTTGTCACATAACTGCAACAAAAGAATGCAACAGTTTCATAGTCGCACAGTTTACTCTGTGCTCTGTCACAACATATGTTTTTAACGTTTTCAAATTTTTCCGTGTGTAGACCGTCAAATCCTGCATATATCAAAGCAATCTGAACATGTCCTGGAATTTTGGAGAGCGAAGTTGATTATGTGTAAGTGGCTGAACTTTGATAATTGTCTGAAAATAAAAAATTAAAATTTTCACTCCAGGGAAGACTTGAACGAAGAACCACAAGAGAAGCGAAGAACCACAAGAGAACGGCAGAAAACTGATAAATTACGTGAGCACTGTCAGATTGTTATAATGTTGGAGAATATATATAGCTGATGGTTAATTTCTGTCTTATCTTTACTATTGGTTTACAAAGACTAATAGAGAAAAGTTTTTGAAATATGTACTGTTCTGATATAGATCTGTTACGGCTCACTACGATAATCTTCCATAAAATGTAAAATATCCACAACATGAGCGTGCCTAAGTCGGCATGTATTAGATAGATATTATACATTTTGGACTCCTAAACATACTATGTTTATGTGGTGTCCTGCATCATACTCAAGTAGTATGGAATTGGGGCAACTCAGTTAATGAATTATTCATGTAACTGCATGTCTGTATTTACCAAAACCAAAAATTATCAGTAGAAGCATAAAAGGCAATATCATATATGCAGTACCAAAAGTTTGTTGCCCTTTCCTTATGGGGTACTGGAAGTAGTGAGATGACTAACAAAGGAGAAATATCCTAAGCTATCTTAAATAATTTTCGGTATGGCTGTTTGTAGTTCTGTCACAGAACAGATAAAAATTTGGTCTACATTGAGTCTGAAATAGAAAACGAATTCAGCCATTACTTTACAGTGGGATTCCGTAACTCAGAGGGAACAAAGAGCTATGAATTCCTCTGTCCTTTAGTGCCATAGTAGTGAGTATGACAGACACACTGAAGACCCAAAGAAACTGGTACACCAGCCTAATATCGTGTAGGGGCCCGCGAGCAGCCAGAAGTGCCTCAACACGGCGTCGCATGGACTCGAGTAATGTCTGAAGTAGCGCCGAAGGGAATTGACACCATGAATACTGCAGAGCTGTCCATAAATCCATAAGAGTACGAGGGGGTGGATATCTCTTCTGAACAGCACGTTGCAAGTCACTCCAGATATGCTCAATAAAGTTCATGTCTGGAGGTTTGGTGGTCAGCGGAAGTGATTAAATTCAGAAGAGTGTTCCTGGAGCTATGCTGTAACAAATCTGGCCGTACCGGGTGTAGCATTGTCCTGCTGGAACTGCCCAAGTCCGTCGGAATGCACAATGGAGATGAATGGATGCAGGTGATCAGACAGGATGCTTACGTATATGTCACCTGTCAGAGTCGTATCTAGACGTATCAGAGGTCCCATATCACTCCAACTGCACACGTCCCACACCATTACATAGCCTCCATCAACTTGAACAATCCCCTGCTGACATGCTGAGTCCGTGGATTCAAGAGGTTGTCTCAGTACCCGTACACGTCCATCCGCTCGATACAATTTGAAAAGAGACTCGTCCGACTAAGCGACATGTTTCCAGTCATCGAGAGTCCAATGTTGGATTTTACGGGCCCAGATGCGGCGCAAAGCTTTGTGTCGTACAGTCATCAAGGGTACTCGAATGGACATTCGGCTGTGAAAGCCCATATCGATGATGTTTCGGTGAATGGTTCGCACGCTGATATTTGTTGATGGCCTAGCATTGAAATGTGCAGCAATTTGCGGAAGTGTTGCATATCTGTGACGTTGAACGATTCTCTTCAGTCATAGTTGGTCCCATTCTTGCAGCATCTTTTTCCGGCCGCAGCGATGTCGGAGATTTGATGTTTTACCAGATTTCTGATATTCACGGTACACTCATGTTATGGTCATACGGGAAAATCCCACTTCATCACTACCTCGAAGATGCTGTGTCCTGTCGTTCGTTCGTCGACCGTAAGACCACATTCAAACTCTTAAATGTTGATAACCTGCCATTGTAGCAGCAGTATCGATCTAACAACTGCGCCAGACACTTGTTGTCTTACAGAGGCGTTGCCGACTGCAGCGCCGTATTCTGCTTGTTTACACATCTCTGTATTTGAATATGTATGCCTGTACCAGTTTCTTTGGCGAGTGTGTAATTCTATTTTATACCAGTACTTCAATTTAAAGGTGTCGTGGTGGTTTCACTTACAGTTTATCAGAAATTAGCGATGTTTGCGTTATTACAGAGTTGATATGCAGATCTTTCATTATTCATGTGTCAGCCCGTAGAAGTTCTATGATGTCCTTTTACAGTCAGCCTGTAGTTCCCAGAAAGATGGACGATAACATTAATAGGTCTAGTGAAATTGCCAGTATCGGTACATAACTCGGGGTTATAGCCAAATTTTGCTTTCGTAAATGTAATCTTGCATGTAGTTATTGATACCAACAATACATACATTGCAATTAGCATATAAAAATAATCATTTGAATATGGAGAAGAAATCATTAACATTGATGGTGAATATAAATGTCGTTTTACATCACATTGCAATCTCTAATGTGTAGGAAGAAAAACAAGACATTATTTAAAAAGAAATACGTCCTTACGTTCAGTTCATAATGCGATTCACGATATAATTTTTTAAATATTGGAGCTCAGCTCTGTTGTATCTTTTTTGCTTTACCCAAGAACTTTAGTGTAAGCAGCATCTTCAGCAGCATTCATGCGCTCTTCGTGTAATGAGACAAGCACTTTCGGATATTAGATTGAGAAAGTTGACAGATGCTTCCTACCAAATGTTACCAGTTTTTGATTCCATTTTCTGCTCGTTCTTAATGGAAACGCAATACCCAGCGTAACATCCATACGGCACGAGGTCAACCCGTCCTATTGGCACGTGTGTGCGTGGAGGGTACTGCTTGCAGAGCAGGATGAAATTGGTAGAGCCTAACCAGAGTTGTTGCTCATAAAAAGTGGAGACGCCTCTACGCTATCTTTATTTACGTCCTCAGCATTGGATCAGGTACAGCACAACTAACGTCATGCGGAGCATTCAGCCAGTGTGACATCGCGTCATTCACTCAGCACCCGTACAGTTCTCATCATAGAGTTGTTCATGTCATCTCGCATCGATCACATATAATTGCTGCTGACGCTTTTCCAATAAAATCGAAAAGATCCTTATAAATTGTATTTTTCTGTTTACAGTACGCCTGTCGTGTTTAATGCTAGATCTGAATATATTTTCTTTATCTAATAAAATATCGGATTCCGAGTGTCACATGCCTAACACGAGTGGATTTGTGGCGACACCACAGTATATTTCGCCGCGATAAGTGAACAATAGTGTGCTGACGATTATAATCATCTTTGCCGCTGTCGGCATTGTTTCTTGTTACAGCCGTTCAGTTTTCTGTGTTTTGCCTTCCTATTCTTGCACAGTAAAGTTCATTATCGAATACTGAACTATATTTATTGCAAACGCGAGAATAAGTAGCGTTCCCATAGTGGTAACCCCTTAAAGGCAAAGAAGCAAAGGAGAACAGGGAAACCTATCGTCAGAAACAATGCATCCGTTAACGCAAGTACTGGAAACGAAAATCGGGACAGATCAAAGCTTATTGCTCGACAATGGATCACCACTTGACAACTTCTAATTAGCCGCGAAACGACATGATAAATGTAAATACGCAAGAAGAGAATATGTATGCGCGAATGGAAATGTTAAGCGTCAGTGTTCCGGTCGACGAGGCATCAGCTTTGGTTTACGCAAATCGAATGCATATTTCAGCCTCGTCGGCTGTTCGATAACATGGACAGATTTAATATTGTGGTTTATCATTTGGATTCAGAAGTGATTGAGGATACTGAAGAAATATTGTCACAATAAAGTTAGGCTGCGCTAAAGGAAAATCTTGTACGGCGCTACACACTGTCACCAGAACGGCCATTACAAAAGATTTGCGCAGATGGAAACATGGGCGATATATCTTCGACATAACTGCTCAAAACTTTACCTTCACAAGCACGTCCGAAACTTCTGCCTCAACACTCTTTTCTCACATTGTGGCTTCATAAACTATCAACCACTACCCAAGCCATCATTGTGGCACAAACAGACGTTCTACTGCAACACTTCGCAAAGAAGGCAGATACCATATAATACAGCTGTGAGATTTCCTCGTGTGCAAAATTCAGCAGGAGTCAAGACAAAGACGCTGGAACAGACAAGGCAGTGGAAGGTCACGTCGCTGGTCCTGTAGCGTGTATGAATATTTCTGACCAACAGCACGCATCGGGTGAACCCACCAAGGACCAGCTAGCAACACAAGTGGCAAAACTAAATATGCAGGAAGCCGCACATCAACAGCGACTACAAGATGGCTGTTTGAAAAATAGGAAGACTGTCATGGAACAAGACTCGCTGGAACGGTGGTGCTGGTATCATAGGCGTTTCGGCAACTCAGCACGTCAATGACCTCAATCCTTTAATTACCCAAATTTCAAACGCGAACGGTAGAAGGCGCTAATGTCCATCAGCAGCAGGACAACAGCCCAGACCCGAATGGGAAGCAGAAGATACATGCAAACGCCACGTTAGCAGCAATCAACGAGTCACATGAATTGATTATCAGATGGCAAGTGTCTTATCGATACAGTTTCGGGAGTTAGTGTCTGAGCAAGATATGTCGGTGACATCCTGGCGACACGCAACATAAACTTACTGTGGCCAACGGTTTCAGGACCGCTACCAACAGTGAAGAACATTTAGCGCTATTCCTCGATTCAAACTTCCACCCGTCATGGGCTTCTGTGATCGCAGACGTGTCTGATCAAGTGATCTGAGCGGACATTTTACGTCATTATTTATGCCCAACAAGGTCTACCCATCGAATAGTACCAGTACTCACACATCCACACAATGAATAACACTTGCCGTGAGTTCCGCGCTTGAGCAAAAGCAGTTCGACATGCCCGTTACGTTCCACACGAAGATGTCCGGCGTCTCCATCGCGTCATCCGTGCCGGAGTATTGATTAGATTCTGTACCCGCAATAACGCGAGGCGCACACGTGTGAGTCACACACGAAGATTCCCGGGAGTCTTGAAGCTTCATGGCGTCATCTGAGGACTCATCTTTTCGTAATCTACTCCTAAATTTTCAAGCATTCACTGAACCCTTCTGTGCCACCACGAAACGCTGACACAATGCACAGCGTCACATCCATACGACACGATCTCAACCCGTCTCATTTCCGCCTGAGGCGTCTCCTTTCAGAGAAGCTACTTGTAGGACGAGTAGGGTTCGATTAGCAGCTGAAAGCGGGTATCGTGACCAGATCGGATAGTTGATAGGCCTCCCCGATCAACGTGGTTCGTAAAAAGGATAATTCCTGGAGAAAGATGGAGATTATAGAGTGCTTAACAGAATCACAATTCAAGACCGCTACCCCGTACCTAACGTAACTGATTTTAGCAACACCATTAGTAACGCATAAATATTCGGTGTGATATATTGCACCAAAACCATGGAGAAGAAATAAAAACTTTGAGGTTCGCTGATGACATTGTAATTCTATCAGAGACAGCAAGGGACTTGGAAGAGCAGTTGAATGAATGTACAGTGTCTTGAAAGGAGGGTATAAGATGAACATCAACAAAAGCAAAACGAAGATAATGGAGTGTAGTCGAATTACGTTGGCTGAAGCTGAAGGAATTAGATTAGGAAATGAGACACTTAAAGTAGTAAAGGAGTTTTGCTATTTGGGGAGCAAAATAAATGATGATGGTCGAAGTAGAGAGGATATAAAATGTAGACTGGCAATGGCAAGAAAAGCGTTTCTGAAGAAGAGAAATTCGTTAACATCGAGTATAGATTTAAACGTCAGGAAGTCGTTTCTTAAAGTATATGTATGGAGTGTAGCCATGTATGAAGTGAAACGTGGACGATAAATAGTTTACACAAGAATAGAAGTTTTAGAAATGTGGCGCTATAGAAGAATGCTGAAGATTTGATGGGTTGATCACATAACTAATGAGGAGGTACTGAATAGAACTGGGGAGAAGAGAAATTTGTGGCACAGCTTGACTAGAAGAAGGGATCGGTTGGTAGGACATGTTCTGAGACATCGACGGATCACCAATTTATTATTGGAGGGCAGCGTGGAGGGTGAAAATCGTAGAGGGAGACCAAGAGATGAATACACTAGGCAGATTCAGAAGGATGTAGGCTGCAGTAGGTACTGGGGGATGAAGAGGCTTGCACAGGATAGAGTAGCATGGAGAGCTGCATCAAACCAGTCCCAGGACTGAAGACCACAACAACAACAAACAACAACAACATATTGCACCAAAGCATATTCACAAATTTCCATAGCGCCAGCTGATGTTAAGAAAACAGCAGTGACCCCACAATTCGGCTTGTACGAGTATCAGTAATACCATCTGACCTCAGGAATGTCGCACGTACTTGGCAACGGTTCCTGCACGAAGTGCTTAGATAATTACCGTTTGTTTTTTGTTATGTGGACGACATTCTCGTATTTTCGGATACAGTACAACAGCAAAC
This sequence comes from Schistocerca gregaria, assembly GCF_023897955.1. Lineage (NCBI taxonomy): Eukaryota > Metazoa > Arthropoda > Insecta > Orthoptera > Acrididae > Schistocerca > Schistocerca gregaria. The sequence goes on from NC_064921.1 coordinate 436,662,290, forward strand.
GCACACCTCTGATAGCTTTTCAGCAGCCGTAAAGAATATGACATAATTCTTAATGTAGCAGAGGGTGTATTAGGAAAACGTAAATTCCTGTTATACTTTATCTCCACAGCAGGATTGCAGGATTGTCATCAGAGAGGGTCGAAGTAGTACGACAGATGCCTCTTCCCAAAACTTATAAGGCGCTTGGAAGATACTTAGGCACTCTGAACTATCATGGACGATACATGATTCACCTAGCTGCTGTCCAAGAGCCGCTCACAGCGCAACTCACTGGCAAGAACCCAGCAGGGATTCGTAAGGCACCGTAGATTCTGAGTATCGAAACAACTCTCCAGGACCCCAGGAACACAGGTAACAGGTAACAATGCTGCGAAACCGTCGACTGAAAGCCGCCTCGGTAATTTTCAAGTAACTATTGTGATAGTCTAGAGGCATTGGTCATATGAAACCATCAGGGAGTAAATTAATAACTATGCAGCAATTGTGAGGCACTGCTTAGAAATTCAGCAGCACTCTTTGCTTACGGAACCTATTATTATTTCGCGTTCTTTTTTTATTTTATTTTTTTAAGTGTGCTGTAAGTTGCAAAGTTCTTCAATTTAAGGCCGCGCGGGGTGGCCGAGTGGTCTAGGGCAAATTGTCACGGTTTGAGCGGTTCCTCCGCGTAGGAGGTCCGAGTCCTCCCTCGAGCATGGGTGTGTGTGTTGTACTTAGCATAAGTTAGTTTAAGTTAGATTAAGTAGTGTGTAAGCTTAGGGACTGATGACCTCAGCAGTTTGGTCCCATAGGAACTTACCAAAAATTTCCATTTTCTTCAATCTAGGCACATTTCATTTTTTTTTGGGGGGGGGGGGGAGAATCAGCATTGCTTACACTGTAATCATTAGGAACAGAAGATACTTGTCTTGCAGTATCTACAGACGGAGTGACAGTGTTGCTTAAGGATGACTTTTTCTAGACATTATTGTCAGAGTTTCCTGTTCCTTGTTGTACATTCTGATAACAATTACTTTTCCTTTAATGTTAGCAGAGGATGGAATCGAACTTCGGTTGCACACGTTTCATTTTCTTCACAGCTGTTTGAGCCGGTTTTTGGTCGCTGCATATGGTTCCCTTGTACAACAGACTTCGTTGATTTATAATGTACTGTTATTCGTAGCTCTCTGTAGATGTTCTCGTTGCGAAATCAGTGTTGTGTTGTTAATATTGCATTGTCCGCCTGCTTAGCTGGATGGTAACGTGCTCGCCTCACATGCAAGCAGGCCCGGGTTTGGGATTTTCTGCGTTTGGGGACTGGGTTTGTGTTGTCCTCATCATTTCATCCTCATCACGGGCACGCAAGTCGCCCGATGTGGCGTCGACTGAAATAAGATTTGCACTCGGCGGCCAAACTTCCCCGGATGGGGCCTCCAGGCCATCGATGTCATTCGCTCATTTCATTTTCAATTTCTCATTTGTTTTAATGTGTTTTGGGGATGGTACCAATGACAATATTCTTAAGAAAAACGTTTTCCACAATCATGATGATCAAAGGACGTGATTACTACTCTTTGTTAACTGTGTAACCGCCGGCCGGGGTTGCACAGATAGCCGCTACGGTCGCAGGTTCGAATCCTGCCTCGAGCATGGATGTGTGTGATGTCCTAGGGTTAGTTAGGTTTAACTAGTTCTAAGTTCTAGGGGAGTGATGACTTCAGAAGTTAAGGCCTATAGTGCTCAGAGCCATTTGAACCATTTGAACAGTGTAACAGAGGTTCCAAAAAATGTGAATCACGCATGGTGAAACCAGAGATGGAGAAACCAGAGATACGAAAGTAACTGTGGTATTATCGGTTTATGATGTTTAGTTTGCAGTAGGTTCATCTGATTATAATGAACAACAACGCTGTAGCCGCTAAAGCTATTTACAGGGGTGGTAATAAAACTGCTTGGCTTATGCTTTCGGTATTTTGGCCCTCGGCGGCCGCGTCTTTGAGACACTGGCTGTATTCTGTATCGATCACTATCAAGGATCACATAGCCGTGGAAATTATTTTTACTGTTGGTAGTATAACTGTAAATTGGCACTAACGCAGAATACACTCCTGGAAATGGAAAAAAGAACACATTGACACCGGTGTGTCAGACCCACCATACTTGCTCCGGACACTGCGAGAGGGCTGGACAAGCAATGATCACACGCATGGCACAGCGGACACACCAGGAACCGCGGTGTTGGCCGTCGAATGGCGCTAGCTGCGCAGCATTTGTGCACCGCCGCCGTCAGTGTCAGCCAGTTTGCCGTGGCATACGGAGCTCCATCGCAGTCTGGTAGCATGCCGCGACAGCGTGGACGTGAACCGTATGTGCATTTGACGGACTTTGAGCGAGGGCGTATAGTGGGCATGCGGGAGGCCGGGTGGACGTACCGCCGAATTGCTCAACATGTGGGGCGTGAGGTCTCCACAGTACATCGATGTTGTCGCCAGTGGTCGGCGGAAGGTGCACGTGCCCGTCGAGCTGGGACCGGACCGCAGCGACTCACGATGCACGACGCACGGATGCACGCCAAGACCGTAGGATCCTACGCAGTGCCGTAGGGGACCACACCGCCACTTCTCGGCAAATTAGGGACACTGTTGCTCCTGGGGTATCGGCGAGGACCATTCGCAACCGTCTCCATGAAGCTGGCCTACGGTCCCGCACACCGTTAGGCCGTCTTCCGCTCACGCCCCAACATCGTGCAGCCCGCCTCCAGTGGAGTCGCAACAGGCGTGAATGGAGACGTGTCGTCTTCAGCAATGAGAGTCGCTTCTGCCTTGGTGCCAATGATGGTCGTATGCGTGTTTGGCGCCGTGCAGGTGAGCGCCACAATCAGGACTGCATACGACCGAGGCACACAGGGCATCATGGTGTGGGGAGCGATCTCCTACACTGGCCATACACCTCTGGTGATCGTCGAGGGGACACTGAATAGTGCACGGTACATCCAAACCGTCATCGAACCCATGGTTCTACCATTCCTAGACCGGCAAGGGAATTTGCTGTTCCAACAGGACAATGCACGTCCGCATGTATCCCGTGCCACCCAACATGCTCTAGAAGGTGTAAGTCAACTACCCTGGCCAGCAAGATCTCCGGATCTGTCCCCCATTGAGCATGTTTGGGACTGGATGAAGCGTCGTCTCACGCGGTCTGCACGTCCAGCACGAACGCTGGTCCAACTGAGGCGCTAGGTGGAAATGGCATGGCAAGCCGTTCCACAGGACTACATCCAGCATCTCTACGATCGTCTCCATGGGAGAATAGCAGCCTGCATTGCTGCGAAAGGTGGATATACACTGTACTAGTGCCGACATTGTGCATGCTCTGTTGCCTGTGTCTATGTGCCTGTGGTTCTGTCAGTGTGATCATGTGATGTATCTGACCCCAGGAATGTGTCAATAAAGTTTCCCCTTCCTGGGACAATCAATTCAAGGTGGTCTTATTTCAATTTCCAGGAGTGTATATTGTCAACTATGTGATCATCGCATTACTTTCTGGATGGCACAGAACTATCGTGTTAAATTCACTTGATATTTTGTTGTCACGGAAGGTGGATTACAGTTCAATGTTCCATCATTACAGACTAAGCAAACGCTGGAATGTTTCAAACATGGGGACAGAAATCGGCTGTGCCCTTTCAAAGGAACCACCCTGGCATCGGTCATCTGTCTTGAAAGAATTATGGAAATCACGGTAAACCTATGAATCTGGATGGCCTGGTATAAATTTAAACCGTCGTCCTCTAGAATGTGAGAATTGTGTGCCAACCGTTGTGCCTACTAGCTATTGTATTGTTATTTCCACTGAATAATCCGATTTTCCCTTTAGGGATGACATCAGGTTATCAATTTATGGTTTTGAAACCACAAACCCCGTTCCACGCTGAAAATGCAACTAATCTCGTCTTTTGCATTCGTATATATGTATAGGTCCTAATAACTACTACAGCACTAAGGGAGAGACAGATGCCGCAACACTTCGCTAGTGCTGGGGGAAAGCGATAGCGCTGTAATGTAAACGCTGCAATGGTTCTCGGTTGCAGTCTAGGATCATCACCAAGTTGGATTAAAGTAAGACATAGAGGTAATTCAGAGGTGTGCTGACAGATTTTATATCAGTTGTTTTAATGAGGGTGTTGCGGAAACTGTGCGTGATCTTAGATGGGAGTCATTGGAAGGAATAAGTCGCAAAACGTTATTGACCAAGTTCAGTGAATAATACTTTGATACACGACACGAGAGCGAGTACTGTACTTTTGCCAGCTTCCGTCCATGATAATAACCATAGGAATAAAATAAGAAAGATTAGGGCTCGTATAGAAGCATATAGGGAATTATGTTTTCCCTTGCTCCATTTGTTTCAGGGGCAAGAAAGTGAATGACTAAAGCCCCGTACACAGCAGGCCAGCCAAAGCCAACTAACGATTGACAGAAGGTTCGGCAGGACGTTGGTCGTCAATGCTCTGGCTTTTGGCCTCGCATCCTCACCAAACGAAGGGTTTGGGGCCAAGAGAAACGGCCATTTGGAACTGCAGTTGGCTCTGATGACTTGTCGAGGTTGTTCCCATTTTGTTAATGGTATAAAGAAGCATTTTAACTGCATTTTTACCCGTCGATATTACGAGGACAGAAGAGGATTTAGCACTTGTCACATTTGTGGCATTTATTTTATTGTAAGTAGCTCTCACTCCCTCCGTCCGAACAGGCCTTGGAAGGCCCAACGGAACCTACCGGCCGACGTGTCATCCTCAGCCCACAGGCGTCACTGGATGCGGATATGAAGGGGCATGTGGTCAGCACACCGCTCTCCCGGCCGTATGTCAGTTTACGAGACCGGAGCCACTGCTTCTCAATAAAGTAGCTCCTCAGTTTGCCTCACAAGGGCTGAGTGCACCCCGCTTGCCAACAGCGCTCGGTAGACCGGATGGTCACCCATCGAAGTGCTAGCTCAGCCCGACAGCGCTTAACTTCGGTGATATGACAGGAACCGGTGTTACCACTGCGGCAAGGCAGTTGGCATTATAAGTAGCTGATTAACAGGAAAAGAAGAAGAAGAAACGGTGATGGTCGACGACATATCTTCTAAAAAATAGTGAAAAGCATGGCGGGTCAAAATTAATGTCTGACAAAGACGAAATGTAATATCGGCTATTTCATAATTTTTCCGAACGAAAGAAACAGATGTCAGTTCAGGTTTCATTTTCTTTTTCACACCGTGGACATTACTTTCTAATAGCTCGCTTATTTCCCACCAGCCGTCTAACCTATTCAGTTGGTTTTTATAGTAGCAGTTCATAGGATTCCATAAACACTCACATTGACGGTAAAAATCTGTCAGCTTACCGTTGAATCCACATTCCACTCCACAGACCAACATTTTTAAACGCAGTAAATACAGACACACACATGTTCAAATGTGTGTGAAATCTTATGGGACTTAACTGCTAAGGTGATTAGTTCTAAGCTTACACACTACTTAACCTAAATTATCCTATGGACAAACACACACACCCATGCCCAAGGGAGGACTCGAACCTCCGCCGGGACCAGCCGCACAGTCCATGACTGCAGCGCCCTAGGCAGCTCGGTTAATCCCACGCGGCCACACCCGTTCAACAGACACAGCAAATAGTTACTGAACTACGACCATGCGACCCGACGTCCATACTAGGAAAGGGGACCCAAGGCCAACCCACCGCCAACGCTTTGATGTAGGGCTGGCAGTCAGAACAACAGCCAAGGCCAACTGCTCCGTTGATACCGATTTGCTGCCCACACACTCTAAGCACATCTCGGCCAACAAAGTGGTTGGTTGTAGTTCGTTGGCCTTTGTTGGCCCAGTGTGTGCGCGCCTTAACTGTGGCACAGGATACGTCCCATAATTTGGTACTCTGTGGCCAGCGGCGTATGCAAGTGGATGTAGAACACCTCAGGGAAGGCAGCGGTCGCCACATAACACACCTGTTCGTCGGTGAGGCCGCGCCAGTTGGCCAGGGTGCCATCCAGGTCTCCATCAGGCTCGTCGCTGTCTTCCCAGGCGTTGTGAACAGGGGCATCGGACAGGCTGTTGTTGTAGACGTCGTTGACGGACAGCAGCGTCCAGCCGCACACCAGCGCCGCCACCACCAGCAGCGACCACACCGCGCGGCTCCTCCGCATCCTGTACAACAACACCACTTATCATTGGGCAACTACAAACCGGCTGACACAGACTTCGATATTGCCATGTACGCTGAAGTGACGAAAGTCATCAGATAACGACATGCACGTACACAGATGCAGGTAACATCGTGCATACAAGGTATAAACGGGCAGTGTATTGGGGAGCTGTCATTTGTACTCAGGTGTTCCGTATGAAACGGTTTCCGGCGTAATTATAGCCGCACGGCGGGACTTTGAACGCAGAATGATAGTTGGATCTAGACGCAAGCGACATTCCATTTCGGAAATCGTTAGAGAACTCAATATTCTGCGATTCACAGTGTCAAGAGTGTGCCGAGAATACCAAGCTTCAGGCATTACCTCTGTACGCGGACAACACAGTGGCCGACGGCCAACTCTTGTTGGCCGAGAGCAGCAGCGATCGCATAGGGGTGTCAGTGCTAACAGACATACAACACTGCGGGAAATAGCCGCAGAAATCAATGTGGGACACACGACGTATGTATCCGTTGTGACCGCGCGACGAAATTTGTCTTTGGTGGCCTGTGGCAGCAGACGACCGACGTGAGTGCCTTTCATAACAGCTCGACATCCCCTGCAGCGCTTCTCCTGGGCTCGTGACCATATCTGTTGGATATACTTATATGGATATGATGACTGTCCTTTAGGACATGTCCCAAATAACAGACACCATTGATGACCTGCAGCCGTCTAGAACGAAATTAGAATTATATATTAATACCTTCAGCTGCTGACGGGTGTTGATGTTTATCAACGTGGAGTGGTAAAAATGTGTGCCCCGAACGGGACTCGAACTCGGGATCTCCTGTTTGCATGGCAGACGCGCTATCCATTCGAGTCCCGGTCGGGGCACACAATATCACCTGTCCCCGTTGATATATATCAACGCCCGTCAGCATCTGAAGGTATTAATGTATAATTCTAATATCTGTTGGATTCTAGACGCCTGTAAAACTGGTGGCCTGGTCAGGTGAGTGCTGATTTCAGTTGGTACGAGCTGATGGTATGGTCCGACTGTGGCGCCAGCACCACAAAGCAATGGACCCAAGTTGTCAACAACGCACTGTGCAAGCCGTGGTCGCTGCGTAATGGTGCGGGCTGTGTTTACATGGAATGGACTGAGTCCTCTGGTCCAAGTGAACTGATCATTAGGTGGAAACGGTTATGTTCGGCTACTTGGAGACGATTTGCAACCATTCATGGACCTCATTTTCCCATGGTAACGCGCCATGTCACCGGGCTACAGCTGTTCGCGATTGTTTTGAAGAAAATTCTGGACATGTGACTTTCATTCTTTCCCGACGGATGCGTTGCAAATACACTCCACGTGTTTTCCGACGAATCTCATTGTGTAAATCGCAACAATATTTCATCGATGCCACTGCTCTGCATCATCAGGTGATGGCAGTTGTACGGCGGACAATAAGCACCGCCTGGAATCCAGCACCGACTACAATTAAATCAAAACAGGGAAAACGAGAACTTCCAATTCATGCGACGCAGCGCACTGCTGAGATTTAATTCAGCTTTTAACCACAGGAGCGTCCGGCAGCACAGTCATTGCCCACAGGGCACACGTGGAAGGCCTTTCTGCTGCTCCGAGCAGGCGACACTAGGAGCGCCGGTTTCCCCCAACCGCGAGGGTCTTCCCGCGCACGCGTATTTCTTGCTCCCGACCTGATAAATTCCGATTATCATCAGTCACGCCTTGCATCAGTGACAGCAGCAACTGCCACCACCTGATGATGTCGAGCAGTTGCATCGATGAAACACTGTGCGGTTTACACAATACGACCCGGCGGCAAACTCGAGAAGTGCATTTGCAAATTCTGGACAGATCGAGAGAATGATCTGGTCACCGAGATCACTCGATATGAATTCAATCGAACATTTATGGGACATAACTGAGAGGTCAGTTCGTGCGCAAAATCTTGCACCGTCAACACTTTCGCAATTATGGACAGCAATAGAAGCAGAATGGCTCAGTATTTCTACGGGGACTTCCAACTGTTTGTTGATTCCATACCAGGGCGAGTTGGTGCACTACACCGGACAAAAAGAGATCCGACACTATTTTAGGAGGTATCACATGATTTTTGTCACCTCACCGCATTAGTGCCACCAGTAACAGATACATTAACGTTGTTGATATGCCCATTGTTCATTCCCATTCCCTCCCCCCCCCCCCCCCCCCCTCAAAGAAAAAGAAGCGGACTCTGTCCAGGTAATAGTAGCACAACAGACACAAAAGTAAAGTAGAATCAGACAGTTTGCTAACGTTACTGAGTGCAGAAGCTATTACTTGTAGAGTACACAAACGTTATTGCGAAGGTTACAGATTAAAATAGCAATTAGAAACATATGTAGAACGTTATGTTTTCTGAAAAAGAAATGTATTAAGCTACAATATAAATGTATTATAAACTCTTTTCCTATCTACTTTGTCCGGAAGTGAAACAAAATGTTTACATACTTTTTGTAAGTGTGATTCAATAGAAGAATGCTGAAGATCAAATTGGTATGCGCGTATATCGGATAATTCATGAAACGACACTGAACGAAATCGAAGAGAGAAGAAATTTATCGCACAGCTTGACTAAAAGAAGACATACTTTGACAGGATATATGGTTCAAATGGCTCTGAGCACTATGGGACTCAACTGCTGTGGTCATCAGTGCCCTAGAACTTAGAACTACTTAAACCTAACTAACCTAAGGACATCACACACATCCTTGCCCGAGGCAGGATACGAACCTGCGACCGTAGCAGTCGCACGGTTCCGGACTGCGCGCCAAGAACCACGAGACCACCGCGGCTGGCGATAGGATATATCATGAGGTATCAAGGAACAATTACGGCGGAGTGCTGAAGAGTAATACCACAGAATTTTTTTGGTGAAAACGCTTAAAGCTTTTTAATTAAATCAAATGTTATTAACATTCTACGTCTTTACATTCCATGTCTACATACTTATTTCTCAACGTAATCACCCTGGTGACGAACCACATTTTCCGCAACGACAGACCAATTTATTGATACCGTCACTGTAAAATGCCTGACTTCGTTGATAGAACCACAACCTGACCACTGCTCGCACCGCTTCATAACTATCAAAGTGAAGTTTTCGAAAGCGTTCTTTAAGCTCTGGAAACGGATGAAAATGGGATGGGACCAAGTCGGGACTGTATGGAAGATGAATCATGAGAGCGAAATCAACGATCGAATCGATTACAGCACTCTGTTTCTCACGCACCGACATATTTACGTTATACACCGTAATGTTACACATCACAATTCGGAGCTTTCTAGCGGCAGAGGATTGCAAATATAAAGACGTGAAGAATAAAGATGGAGAACGTTAATAACATTTGTTCTTATTTAAGAAGGTTTATGAATTTTCACATTAAAAAATTCGGATGCGTTTCTTGTCAGCATGGCCTCGTTATTTGGTAATGGCAAGAAGAGTGGGAGGATATAAACTGTAGAGAGAGACCAAGGCTACACCACACTATTTTTTCCTATGACCTGTTCTCTGCGATCAAGTCCTGACGACGGCGAGTTGATGACCGACCACCGTATCGCCTTCTTCTCAATGGCGTCATTTGAAGGTAGTACGGAAGAACATGGGGTGAGCACACCACTCTGCCTGCCGTTTTCATGTTTCCGAACCTACGAGCCATTACTAATCATTCCAGTAGCTTCTCAGTTGTCCTCACAAGGCTGTGGGCAACTCATTTCACTCCCCCTAACGAGGAAATACGTTGCTGGATATGCTGAAAGCTGAATACGGCTCCTTCAATGGACGTCGGACATGCTAACTGCTGAGCTACGGAGATCGACCTCGAATGCAGCGCCCATGTTCGAATCGCTGTGGGGTGCCGTATTATACAGACAAACAAAGTCTTGCATACGTTAGATAAGTTAGACTACCGTGGAGCGCTGCATGAAACCATTCTTTAACAACAACAAGAACAACAATGTTGACAAACATTCTTTTTTTAACCATAAGAAAAGCTCTTCGAAAAAGGCGAACGCAGTAAAACCTTCAAGAAGTAGAATCTGTCGAACATAGGAACCTACCTGAAGCCATTCATGGTCAATGCGTCAGCTATGCAAAGACTGACTGAGACAAACCATGTGTTGGTAGGACACATCCAGATGTATAAAGCCATACACCTCCACATCCTCATATCCTCTCTCAAAAATTTTGACTGTCTCCCTCGACAAATCATGCATCCGCACGGACATTTACCCATCCTACCAACTATAAATCCACCCCACTTTTTCGTTATTTCCGTTTCAAAGTAAAACCGAAGATATCCCTGTGTCTAGTACATAAAAACATCCTTTAATTTCATCTTTAAACATTTCAATTCACTTGTGAATATCTCATATTTGTATTAGTGTTTTATATAGTCTAGTTAGCTTAACATGTCACTTGACTGACAAGTAGGTTGAATTTACCGCTGACTGTCTACTGTGCCGCCCATATGGGCTGGGAGGGGGGGGAGGATAAAATAAGAAAGAAAAGAGTACAGCTATATAATAGATTTGCTCTGAACAATTAAAATTAAATGACAATTTAAAATTAGATTATGTCATTCTGTTCAGAAGTTTAAAACTTTAAAAGTAAGTGAAACTATTTCATAAATAACTCAAAATCGTCAGATGGAACCAAATGTACCGTGACTATTATTACGGACTTCGCATTAATTCTACTTCTGCAGTGCAATCTTTAAAACGCTAATCATTGCAAAATACAGGAACGTATTTTTTATTACTTCTTAACATAAATAGCAACTCCGGCCTAACCTCAGTTCTCGAAGTGGTTCCTGGTCCCTGAATATCTATAAATACTAAAGTAAATTTTTTACTCATCCCCCTAACCAATAGGTTCGATGTGCTGTCATTTACTGAAACTGGAACTTTACCAATTGGAAACCCGCCTTACTCTGTGTCAAGAAGAAGCAAATGCAAAAGGTTAGGTATATATTAATCGTTAGCGAATAAAGGTACCCCTCAGCAAAATGGCAGCAAGGGACAGGTAGAAACACCAGGTGTACTTAATGTGTACGCTTGGTGGCCTCGTTCAACATAATGAAGAGGCTATTCCGGCAGTCATTGAGGGAACATGGTGCAGTCAACTGGAGATCGTGGCGCAAGTTGGAACAAACGAGGCCTGTCTTCTGGCTTCCGAGATCATACTTGAGTCGTTTTCCAGCCACTGGCGGAGATAGTTGAGAAGACCAGCCTCGATCACAGAGTTTGAAAGAAGCTTACAATTTGCAGCATTGTCACCAGAAATTATCGTGACCGCTGGTTCTGAGTCGACTCGAAGGACTGAACCAGAGACTTCAAGGATTCTGTGACAAGCTAGGTAGCGACATCCTGGACTTTGGACTTGTAAGATCTTTCTAAATGGGTCAGATGTGCACTACACTTCAAAAGTTGCTACCCTGGTAGCTGACTGCTTGTGGAGGATTATATTAGGTTACTATCCATCCAGTGCAGATAAGAACAGCTGTATGAGAGGCAAAAGTATTAGAGTAAGATCCAAAGGAATGCCCACCATAAGGGAGAGTATTAAAATTCTAATAGTTAACTGTTAAAGCATTCGCAATAAAATCCCAGAATTTGAAGCGCTCCTGAAGAGCAGTGAACTTCACGTAATATTAGACTGAGAAAGCTTGTTAAAACTTGAAGCTGAGAGGGGGAGATTTTTTGAAAAATTTTAGTGTACATCGAGAGGATTGGTAAATAGAGGTGGTGTATTTGTCGCAGTACATAAGGCACTCAAATCTGCCGAAATAGAAATTGAAGGTGCATGCCAAATTAGGTATCAAATTGCAATTGAATCATTCTATCAACCACCAAACTCACCTCCAGACGTTAAAGACATCTTTAGCGATAAACTAAATTCGCTTGTACTTAAGTTCCACAATCATACTGTAATTACCATGACATTCTAGTGGCAACAACGATTATCGACTGCAAAGGGCAACTTAACCAAGTAGAAAAATATATACGTTCAGTAAACTAAATAAATAAGCAGTAGTGTCGTATCTCAATGAAGAAACTGAAACTTTTAGCTCAGGACAGGAGAATTTAGAGGAGCTATGGGTCAATTTTAATAGAACAAATGACAATGCACTGGATAGATATGTACCCAATGGACAGTTCATAATAAGAGAGAATCTCCAAGGTACACAGTCAATGGGAAGAAACTTCTAAGGAATTCGAGATAACTGCATAATAAGTACAAAACAAAGCATATGACTATAGCTAGAGAGATGCTGAAAGAAACGCGTTCGTAGCAGAATTTTGTTTTATGATATTACACAAAATTCGAAGCAATTCTGTTTGTATTTAAAGGCTTCTAGTGGCACCAAAGTGAGCGTCCAGTCACTCACAGATGAGACAGGAACTGAAATTGAGGGTAGGAAAGCAAAAGCAGAAATGCTCAACTCCGTTTTAAAATGTCATTTTACAAAGGATAATCCAGGAGACTTGCCCCATTTTAATCCTCGTACCACTGAAAAGATGAGTGAAGTACGTGTTAGTATCAGTAGTGTGGAGAAAAAATAGAGAATCAATTAAACTAAACAAACCTCCAGGGTCTATTGGAATTCCTATAAGATTTTATGCTGAATTTGCTGCTGCCTTATCCCCTCTTTTAACTATAATCTAGCGTAGATGCCTCAAACAATAATCCGTGCCCAGTAGTTAGAAGAAAGCACAGGTCACATCCGATCATAAGAATGGCGGTAGAAGTGATCCGCAAAACTACAATGCAATATTCTTGGCATAGATTTATTTTAGAATCTTAGAACATATTCTGAAGTCGAACATAAAGAGAAAGAATGACCTCCTGCATGCCAACCAACAGGCATGTTTTCCGAATCATCGATCATATGAAACCTAACTCGCGTTTTTCTCATATGACATGCTGAAAGCTTTGGATCAAAACAATCAGATAGATGCAGTTCAAATGGCTCTGAGCACTATGGGACTTAAAATCTGAGGTCATCAGTTCCCTAGAACTTAGAACTACTTAAACCTAACTAACCTAAGGACATCACACACATTCATGCCCAAGGCTGGATTCGAACCTGCGACGGTAGCGGTCGCGCGGTCCCAGACTGTAGCGCCTAGAACCGCTCGGCCACTCCGGCAGGCTGTAGATGCCGTATTTCTCGATTTCCAAAAATCATTTGACTCAGGACCATATCGACGGTTATTATCAAATGTAAAATCGTATGAGGTACCAAGAGAAATTTGTGTATGGTTCGAGGATTTCTTGTTAGACAGGGCTATGGAGAGTCATCGAAATATGTAAAAGTAACTTCAGAGTTGCCTCACGGAAATGTGTTGAGACCCTTACTGTTCATGGTGTGGATTACAGACTTCGCACACAGTATCAATGGTACTCTCAGAGTTTTTGCAAATAATAGTTATCTATAAAAAAGGACTATCTGAAAGAAGTTGCCTAAATATTCATTCGGAGCTTGATAAGATTTCAAAGTTCTGCAAAGCTTGGAAAATAGCTTTAAATGTTCAGAAATATAAAACTGTGCACTTCACAAAATGAAAAAAAAAGTGGTATCCTACGACCTAAGTATCAGTGAGTCAACGTTGCTATCTGTTGGGTGCAACACTTCGAATGGATAAGAAACTTACGATCACATAAGCTCAGCTGTGGGTAAAGCGATGGGTAAACTTGGGTTAATTGGGTGAATACTGGGGAAATACGATCAGTTTACGAAGGAAACTGCTTATATAGATAACTTGTTCTGCCCATCCTAGAACATCGCTCAAGTTTGTGGGACCCTTGTCAAATACTACTAATAGGGGATACTGAAAGTATAAAAAAACTGTCAGCACGAATAGTCACAGGTGTGTCTGATCCAAGGAAGAGTGTCACGTAGATGCTGAAGAAATTGGATTTGCAGAACCTTGATAGACGTAAACCGTCTTGAGAAAGGCTACATACAGGGATCGAAGAACCGGTTTTAAATTATGACACTAGGAATATACAACACCCATTTATTGATCCTGTAGGTATCGTGAGGACAAGATTAGATCAATTATAGCATGCTCGGAGGCATTGAAACTATCATTCTTTCGCGTTTCATACGTGAATGGAACCAAAAAAGCTAATAATTGTTAGATTTGGACGTGCCCCGCTGCCATAAGGTTGACAATGGTTTTCGCAGTATAGATGTAGATGCAGATGTTAATAACTAGGCAAACGAGTCGCAGCCAGACAGCCGTATTGCCACACATTGTATCACATAACCAGTCAGGCAGTCACGTTTCATGCACGAATATCATGTACAATCCATCAGGTTGCCTGTGATATCCATGTGATTTACGAAGTGATCCTTCAGCAATGCTCGTGTGGGTGGCACTTTAATAACTCTGGAACTAAAAAGAAGTAAAATACAATTGCAACCGACTATCGAGGATCGAATTAGCGACGTTACTGCTAAAATTTGATCACGCTATGATTGAGCAACCTATGTATTCAGTACTAACATAGATATGTTTTTAAGTAAACAGCGCTAGGAAATATTCTAAACTTCAAAATAGATTATTCTTTTTTATTTGTTTTTATAATTATTTTTATTATTACTTTTTTTGTTTTAGAAATGCGTCGTTTTGCTTTAAAGAAACTGATGTCTAGACAGGCACTGACCACATCCCAAAGTCGTAGGGAGCCACTCCATATGACCCATTGTTAGAACAAGAACCAAGCTACAATTTCATTGAATAACGTGTCTGCTTTGAAAAAGTGAAGTTAGCGCTTCTTTAGCAAATTTTGCTGTCGCGATGAATGGTATTCTGTGGAATCGCCAGATTTTAGTACGTACAGTAGGTGGACTGTCAAGGCGTAGTTAATTTAGAAGAATGACTGCCTATCGAACGGGAGGCCCCTAACGATATACATCGAACGTGTGACATGATGCTGACCATACGAATGTGATGGCGCGAGTTACCTATTCTGTGTACAGTGTTCACGAGAACAACAACAAAACACGAAAGTTTATTAAGTTACAGCTAATTACAAATGAAAGAAGTAACTTAAGTTTCTTTACTCGTCAGCTATGTCTTCGTCATGCACTATTACCCGTGCTGTGTAAGCCGCCAGCAGCAA
This sequence comes from Schistocerca gregaria, assembly GCF_023897955.1. Lineage (NCBI taxonomy): Eukaryota > Metazoa > Arthropoda > Insecta > Orthoptera > Acrididae > Schistocerca > Schistocerca gregaria. The sequence goes on from NC_064921.1 coordinate 436,677,651, forward strand.
TTTTTTTCCATAATCTGGGTTCAGTCTTGCTATGTCAGTCAGAAACATCGGGAGAGTATAAAGAAGATCGATTTTTCCACGAAAGCTTAAGTTATGTAGATATTACAAGAGGTATAACTCCCATACTACATAACCGAGGAATTAGATTTTGTCATGTGAGGATATGGCACTCTGTTAAATTTTCACTCATTCTATTCACAACCGAAAATGATAAACTACTTTCCCCTGGTAACGCACTAAAATTTTACCATAATTCACGCCACCAGACTCAAGTGGTCGACATCGGGTGACATTCTACACACATATTTATGGACCCTTGCGTTAGATAGGCAAACCTTGGAAATTACTAACGTTTCCTGCTGCGGTGTAGCAGAGTTCTCTGTTTCGGTTGATATTTTTATTCACGACCTAATATCAAACAGATGTGTGTCAAATATACCCCATAAGATTTCTATAAACATGTTTGAGTATCAGCTCTACAGATTTTAATAATATGAGTTTGATTCGAGAGCTGCTGATGGCGGTTCCAGAAAAGAAGTACTGCAAAGTGGTCTTACTGACCAGCCCGTAATCTACAAAATCTAACTCACAATATAAATTGGTGTCTGCGGAAAAAAAACCTTCATTCGTTTACAATCCTGGCCACTTCAGGCATAATTGCATAATTATCGTTATGGAATAGTGGTATTGTTAGATAGCTGTATTAGTAATACACTGCACTGCACATTGTGCTAACTGTATAGAATTGGTAGTGAACTGCATTGTGAACTCAATAGCAATTTAACGGGTTTATGCGTATATGCATTGCCGATTCCAAACATCTATAATGACTCTCTAGCGTATGAAGGTGTTGTTTGTTAAAAGGAAATAAAAATGTAACAACAAGTTTGAAATACCTTACAAAAACGTCTTACATCTGTCAATCTGTTTGCGGCAGTTAAGTAATTATAGCACCATCAAAACGTTCACATTATTCGAATACTCATTCAACAAAAAGATAAAAAACTGAAATTATTTGATTTATGTCATATGTCTTACCTTTGCAACTGGCATGACTCTGGATAACAGTGAGTAAATAAAACTCTGAAGTACTCTACATTTCTCAAGAAAAGTAGCATCAGCGTTGACGAAAGATAAACGCTTAGTAAAACCGCAGACTGTGCCTGCTGCCAACAACATCTTTGACAGAGGAGAAGACAAAGTAATTGTTTGAGACGTGATATCTGAATATACGACAAAACTAGGAATTGATGAAAGTTGTATTTCGACGTGATTGTTATTGCATTGTTGTATGCAATAGGATGTCCTATTTTATAGGTATTTAAAAAGAATAACGCTGTGGACATTCGTACTTTCATCAAAATGGAACGAGTCAAGGTGTACATTAACAAAAGACAAGTACATCATTCATACTCAATGTTACACTGTATTAATAATAAAGGTTTCTTAAAGTTAGTCATGCTAATACCAGCTAAATTTAACCAAGACAATCAGACAGAAAGTTGCTGCTATGAAAAAAAAAAAAAAAAAGGTTCGAATGGCTCTGAGCACTACGGGGCTTAACTTCTGAGTTCATCAGTCCCCTAGGACTTAGAACTACTTAAACCTAACTAACCTAAGGACAAAACACACATCCATGCCCGAGGCAGGATTCGAACCTGCGACCGTAGCGGTCGCTCGGTGCCGGACTGTAGTGCGTGGAAGCGCTCGGCCACCCCGGCCGGCTATGAAAATTCTACTACTTTCCCGTTTATATTAAATATCCATAATTTATCTCCAACTGTTGGTTGGTTGATTTGGAGGAAGGGACCAAATAGCGAGGTCGTCGGTTCCGTCGCATGAGAGAAGAATGGAGAAGAAAGTCTGCCGTGCCCTTTCAAAGGAACCATCCCTGCATTTGAGTGAAGCGATTTCACGGAAAACCGAAATCAGGACGAGCGGACGCGGGTTTGAATCGTCGTCCTTCGCATACACGTCCAGTGTGCCGACCAATGCACCATCTTGTTGGGTATCTCCTACAATTAGGTTAATATTTACATGGTTGCACTGGTGTTTTAGAAAGCAAATAGTGCGATCCGCACACCGTTTTCCTCGCTGTTGTCGACGTTCTTGATCTCGGACCATCTTCGTACTCAAGTAGCTCTTCAGGTGGCATCACGAGGCAGAGTGAAACAAAGTTCAATCCTCCGTTCACAGAAAATACCCTAACAGTAAAGTGAATCGAACCCAGGTCCTCCGCACAGTACACATAAACGCTGATGACTGGGCTATGGCAATATTATTCAAAGATATAGACCAAGGGAACATTAAAAATAAAAACAGTTGTAAAAGCTGTAGTAGACTCCGGTATAAACTACACAGAACTGAAATTTAGGCAAATAAGTATTAATGAAGAAGCAGTAAAATATTCTTAAATAATTTACGACTGAGCAAAATAGATGTTAGAGATAAAATTTATGTTTGGCGGCGCATGGGTTGATGGTCACTTGCTCTTGGAGAGGTGTTTTGGAAGTTACTTAGGATGCACAAATTTGCGATACTTTTTATCCACCAAAAATTGCGCCCTGTGGCGAACAGGAATGCGGGAGCTCCATGTGTGATACAAAGATACAGTTGCTCCTTCAATTTGATTTATCACTGCCACAAAAAGGTTGACCAGTTTTTCATGCAGACAATATAAAGGAAAACTGCATAGGTGCTAGATAAACCTCGTGACGCGCTGAGGCAGCTCCGGTTTACATTTGAATGATATTTATGCTCATGAGCCAGGTAAATGTTTTACAATAAACTGAACTGCCAGCTGGAAGGCATGTATTTGGAACCACTCTATTAATTATCGGTCCTAGTATACGTTTGCTGCATTCGTCGTTAATCATTGATGTAGTATGTGGACATTAGCAAAAATATGAAACTAAGAAAAGAAAATAGACGCTTTCATTCCGAAGTTCTGAACACCAAGCTCAACGACGTTTTAGTTATGTCGTTAAAAATATTGAAAACAATGAAATTTTAGATTTGCTTGTAAGCGATATCTATGTAGGCATGAAGCTGTTTCCGTTCAGCGGTCATCTTTTTTGGGGTGAGGAGTATATGCGCATGTGCATATGTTGAGTTAGCGCATGCTAGTTTTTTTTACTATAAACCAACGAGAAATTTGGAAAAGGAAATAACATTCAAAATAAAAAAAAGCTTTGAGGTTTGCTGATGATATCGGAATTCCGTCTGGGGTCCAAACGGCTGAGAGCTGCCGCTGAACGTAATGAGTAGTGTCATCGAAAGTGGTTATACGATGTGTATCTACATAAACGTAAGAAGGGTAGTTGACTTTAGTTAAATTATATTAGCTGATGCTGAGAAATGCCAGCAGTGGTAACACCGGTTCCCGTCAGATCACCGAAATTAAGCGCTGTTGGGCTGGGCTAGCACTCAGATGGGTGACCATCCGGTTTGCCGAGCGCTGTTGGCAAGCGGGGCAGTCAGCCCTTGTGAGGCAAACTGAGGAGCTAATTCACTGAGAATTAGCGGCTCCGATCTCGGAAACTGACATACGGCCGGGAGAGCGGGGGCTGACCATATGCCCCTCCATATCCGCATCAAGTGCCGCCTACGGGCTGAGGATGACACGGCGGCCGGTCGGTCCCGTTGGGCCTTCATGTCCTGTTCGGGAGGAGTTTATTTTAGTTTTACATGTTGAGAAATCTAGATTTGGGAAGGAGACACTAAAAATACTAAATGAGTTTCGCTATTTGGACAGCAAAAGCCTGACGATGATTGAAGTAGAGAGGACATAAAATGCAGAGTGGCAACAGCGAGAAAAGCATTCCTGAGAAAGAGAAATTCATTACATCGAGTACATATTTAAATGTTGGAAGGTAATTGAAACATGGACAACAAACAATTCAGGCAAAAAGAGAACAGAAATTTTTGAAATGTGACGCTACCGAAGAAAGCTGAAGATTAGGTGCATCAATCGAATAGTTAGGAGGTATGAAATGAACTGTGGAAGAAAGATAATTATGATACAACTTGGCCAGAATAAGGGTTCGACTGACAGGCATTAAGAGATCGTAAGTTTGATAATGGGGGAATGGTGGGGGAAAGAATTGTAAAGAGAGACCAAAGTATGAATACAGTTTAAGTAGGCTCAAGTGGACGTGGGTTGCGGTAGTTACGCAGAGAGGAAAATACACGCACAGAATAGGGTAGCGTGGAGAGTTGCATCATGTCAATTTTCGGACTGAAATTCACAAAAACAAAAGCACAGTTTAAATTGCTGCGAGTGTAACGAAAAATATACAATCTTCGTTGTCACAAATATATTTCTGATTTCCCGTAAAATGTTGTAGTTTCCGAGGTTACAGTTAGGTAGGAAACTAATAGCACAGCTTAAGGGGAGTGTCATGGATTTTTCACTTTCTTTCGTAATATGCAGAGTTCAATCTATGTTATGTATAAAATTGATCTTTACAGTAGCATTACGACTGTCTTTAAAATGTTGAAATACTTAAATCTGCACCCGTAGTCATGCCCGACTCATTTCGGAAACTCAGTGTTTCAGCGGAATTTCTGTGTGTGTAAAGGATCTTTCCTTTCGATGATTTTGGTTGACAACAGTATCTTTGGTTGACATCTGTATCTTTATATATGTATGAAGACGGTATCTGTTCTTTCGGGCATGTCCGAAAGAACAGGCGAGATAAGTCCCTGCAGTCGCACTATTCTCCGTGTCCTCGGTGGCTCAGATGGACGCCGCCACGGTATTTCTGCGTGTTCGGTCAGGGTGTTAGTTGCCGTCTGTAATAAAAAGACTGAATTAATCGATCAACAGCGAACTTCAACGGGTGTCTTACGACGTCCGCCCCGAGCAGAAGCGACGAACAAAAAAAAAAAAAAAAAAAAAAAAAAAAAGATGGATAGAGCGTCTGCCATGTAAGCAGGAGATCCCGCGTTCGAGTCCCGGTTGGAGTCCTGTACCTGTTACTTATATCAACGCCTGTATGCAGCTAAGGGTATACATTTCATTGTAATCTACACTCCTGGAAATTGAAATAAGAACACCGTGAATTCATTGTCCCAGGAAGCGGAAACTTTATTGACACATTCCTGGGGTCAGATACATCACATGATCACACTGACAGAACCACAGGCACATAGACACAGGCAACAGAGCATGCACAATGTCGGCACTAGTACTGTGTATATCCACCTTTCGCAGCAATGCAGGCTGCTATTCTCCCATGGAGACGATCGTACAGATGCGGGATGTAGTCCTGTGGAACGGCTTGCCATGCCATTTCCACCTGGCGCCTCAGTTGGACCAGCGTTCGTGCTGGACGTGCAGACCGCGTGAGACGACGCTTCATCCAGTCCCAAACATGCTCAATGGGGGACAGATCCGAAGATCTTGCTGGCCAGGGTAGTTGACTTACACCTTCTAGAGCACGTTGGGTGGCACGGGATACGTGCGGACGAGCATTGTCCTGCTGAAACAGCAAGTTCCCTTGCCGGTCTAGGAAAGGTAGAACGATGGGTTCGATGACGGTTTGGATGTACCGTGCACTATTCAGTGTCCCCTCGACGATCACCAGAGGTGTACGGCCAGTGTAGGAGATTGCTCCCCACACCATGATACCGGGTGTTGGCCCTGTGTGCCTCGGTGGTATGCAGTCCTGACTGTGGCGCTCACCTGCACGGCGCCAAACACGCATACGACCATCATTGGCACCAAGGCAGAAGCTACTCTCATCGCTGAAGACGACACGTCTCCATTCGTCCCTCCATTCACGCCTGTCGCGACACCACTGGAGGCGGGCTGCACGATGTTGGGGCGTGAGCGGAAGACGGCCTAACGGTGTGCGGGACCGTAGCCCAGCTTCATGGAGACGGTTGCGAATGGTCCTCGCCGATACCCCAGGAGCAACAGTGTCCCTAATTTGCTGGGAAGTGGCGGTGCGGTCCCCTACGGCACTGCGTAGGATCCTACAGTCTTGGCGTGTATCCGTGCGTCGCTGCGGTCCGGTCCCAGGTCGACGGGCACGTGCACCCTCCGCCGACCACTGGCGACAACATCGATGTACTGTGGAGACCTCACGCCCCACGTGTTGAGTAATTCGGGGGTACGTCCACCCGGCCTCCCGCATGCCCACTATACGCCCTCGCTCAAAGTCCGTCAACTGCACATACGGTTCACGTCCACGCTGTCGCGGTATGCTACCAGTGTTAAAGACTGCTATGGAGCTCCGTATGCCACGGCAAACTGGCTGACACTGACGGCGACGGTGCACAAATGCTGCGCAGCTAGCGCCATTCGACGGCCAACACCGCGGTTCCTGGTGTGTCCGCTGTGCCGTGCGTGTGATCATTGCTTGTACAGCCCTCTCGCAGTGTCCGGAGCAAGTATGGTGGGTCTGACACATCGGTGTCATTGTGTTCTTTTTTCCATTTCCAGGAGTATATATATTTGTCTGATAACTCCCATTAATGTCCTTTCTTTCCGTTTCGTCGGTACGAAGGGATGTTAGAGAGTGGGGCAAATATGAGTGGCCCTGAGGAGTGGATACAATTAGATGTAAATGGATGCGTATAGCCACAGACCCACAGCCCATGGCACACACACTATGTGTACCGGGGCCACGCGATCCACACTGCTTCAGAGCGTAGTGCGGCCTGCCTCAGTGTGAGTGCAGCAGTGCAAAGAGGACGATGGCACTCACTGTGGAGCAGCGGGTGTTTGTTGTGGAAAGTCGCGTGACAACGAAGTCATGGAAACGGTTTGGTTAGTAGTGTGCTGAGAAGTTCAGTGATGTCGAAGTGACAGTAAAGACTGCCATGCAACACTTGGCCGAAAATGGGGTCAGACAGAAGCTGTTTTGAACAAGTCAAAAACATTCCGAAACGTGCCCACACACCACAAAATGTGGCTGCAGTTCACCAGAAAATGCTTCAGAGTCCTACCAAATCAGTCCGATCCCTGTCGCAAGAGACCGGCACGCGCTCCTGGGCGCGGACCGCAACCGGAACGGATGCTGGACGCTCTGTGTCCGGGCGCGGACGGCGTTTGGAGCCCCTGGAGGGCGGAGATAAAAGCCCAGCGCACGACCATTAGCACGTCTGCCAAGCATATTCCATACATTGGTTCAATGTCCACCGTTCGGAAGGCATCTCTGGTGACGCCCGTCACATGGGCCCTGGCATTATTGTGTATGATGAGGAATTTAGGGCCATCACATTATGCAGCAACTACCACATAGTACTTCGCTGTGTAGCCACGTGGTCTAGGGAGCCTTATCACGGTTCGCGTGGCTCCCCCCGTCGGTGGTTCGAATCCTCCCTTTGGCATGGGAGTATGTGTTATCCTTAGCGCAAGTTAGTTTAAGCTATATTAAATAGTGTGTGAGTCTAGAGACCGATGACCTCAGCAGTTTGGTCCCATAGTACGTCACCACAAATTTCCAAATTCCTACTACATGGTCGAACTCGATCTCCTCTATGTACTGCTTGGCGGTAAGGCGACCGTGGGCAACGACAAGATCTCTATGGCTGTCAACACTGATGCCTCCCCACACCATCACAGAACCTTGATAGGCTCTGTCGATTTTCTGGATACAATTTGGCAGGTACCGCTCACTGCGGCATCTCCATACACGAACACGGCCACCACTTTGCAGCAGAATAAATGTCGACTCGTTTGTGAAAAACACGTTTCGCCAGCAGTGACGAAGTTGCCAGTTGACGTGGGTACGACAGAACTGAAGGCGAGGTGCGATGTGCTGTCATGTCAAGCGGGAGTCTCGAACAGGACGTCTGGATCGTAAGGTCCTTCCTCGTAACCGTTTCCTTACAATCTCATCGGACGCAACAGCTCCCGTGGTCCTTCTGAGATCGTCTTTCAGAGCTCTGGCGGTAGCTCTACGTCGCCGAAACCCAGAGATGGCCATCTATCAGTCTTCACGTGGGATTGTAATGCTTCACCGACCTTGTCAAACTTGGCTTATGTACTGACTTGTTGACCCTGGAGCGTGTCCGCAACCTATGGATGACAAGTGGAATGATATTGACACGTGCAGCAACATTACGGAAACTCCATTCTTCTTTAATCAAACAGACCGCCCTTGCAACTTGCACTGCATTAAAATGTCGCATCACATGTGTTTGGTTGACTACAACGTCTTCAAATGACAACTGCCATCTGTGTGCCTCACTAGAGAACACTGCGACACAGATATTCACTCCCTTGTAAGGGATCACCTGATAGTGTAACGCATAAGACAGCCGACAGTTAGTGAACGACTTCAGTTGTTGCATACATTGGAAGCGGAGATTCTTGATTCTTGAAAAAGTAATGTATTCAAGAGTAGCATCACATATTTGTAAAAATGAAGTACTAACAAAATGTCACTTTGGTTTTCCAACCGGCTTTTCAACAGAAAATGCTATATATGCTTCCATTGATCAAATATTAAATGCAGTGAATAACCGAACATCACCCATTGGGATATTTTGTGATCTCTCAAAGGCTTTCGATTGTGTGAATCGTGGTAAGTATTGTGGTATGAGTGGGACAGTGCAAATGGTTTAATTCATACTTGACCGGAAGAATGCAGAAGGTTGAAATTAACAGTACAGATAGTCTAGAAAACCCAGCAGTCCTCTAACTGGGGAGATATCAAGAATGGTGTCTCACAGGGTTTAGTCTTGGGTCCGTTATTGTTCTTGATATATATTAACGACTTGCCACTCTATATTCATGAAGATGCAAAGTTAGTTCTTGTTGCTTATGATACAAGTATAGTAATAACACCCGAGAAGAAAGAATCAGCTGAGGAAATTGCAAATAATGTCTTTCAGAAAATTATTAAGTGGTTCTCTGCAAATGGACTCTCCCTAAGTTCTGAGAAAACAAAGTTCATACAATTCTGTTCAGTAAATGGCATAACACCATTGATACATATAGACTTTGAATGGAAGTCTGTTGGTAAGGTAGACTACTCAAAATTTCTGGGTGTGTGCACTGATGAGAAATTGAATAGGAAGAAACGCATCGATGATCTGCTGAAACGGTTAGGTTCAGATACTTATGCTATTAATGTTATTGCAAATTTTGGTGACAAACATATCAGTAAATTAGCCTACTATGCCTGCTTTCATTTACTGCTTTCATATCGTATCATATTTTGGGACAATTCGTCACACTGGCACAGAAAGAGGTGAATTATGCTGCCAAAAAAATCTCGTCATTTGCCAAAGATAGCCAACTAACATTTAAAAGAATATTAAAAAAATTATGAATGACAACTCCTTCTGTTCAACAGATGAATTCTTAGATATGAAGTAGTAACTGTAAATAATTAATTAATTAATTAATTTGTGTAAAGAAATATTATGTTAAAGTGACACGTTCCACATCATTAAGAAATGTCGTATTCATGGTCTATGGCACAACGATTAATGTGATGTAATGTGTAATGTCAGGCTATACAATTAGACCACAGGTGTCGTCTGTATCAAGATAGATTTAACATACCGAAAGTTGACACACATGTTCCCTAATTCTTTTGAGTATTATATTGAGATATTTAGTTTTTATTCTTCACAAAGTATGGTAGCATTAAAATCTTATACTCTACCGAAGTGTGCTTTCGACTGCAGAGCCTCCTCTGCCCTTTGCCACCGGCTCCCACGGCGGCACGCAACACGCGTCTTCCCGTAACGTTATGAAGTCGTCACAAGGCCGCCTGGTGTCCGCTACCTGCGCATTGCCGCAGTTGCGTCATCGGCCTCCGAAGGAGCGCTCTGTCCGTTAGCACAGCTGAGAGGCCGGTCTTTTCAAATCATGTCCACAATAAACAAACAGAGCCACGCCGTGTCACTCTGTCTGTTCATACGACAGGTACACTGTCATACTCTGAAGCGCCAAAGAAACTGCACATACAGATACAGAGATATGTAAACAGGCAGAATACGGCACTGAGCTCAGCAACGCCTATGTAAGACTAGTGTGTGGCGTAATTATTATATAGGTTACTGCTGCTAAAATGACAGGTTATCAAGGTTTAAGTCAGACTGAACGTGGTGTTACAGTCGTCGCACGAGCGATGGGACACAGCATCTCCGTGGTAGCAATGAAGTGAGGATTTACCCGTGCGACCATTTCACTTGTATACCGTGAATATTAGGAATACGATAAAACATCAAATCTCCGACATCGCTGCGACCGGAAGAAGGTCCTGCAAGAACGGGATTAATGACGACTGAAGAGAACCGTTCAGCGTGACAGAAGTGCAGCCCTTCCGAAAATTGCTGCAGATTTCAATGCTGGGCCATCGGCAACACATCGATATGGACTTTCGGAGCCGGAGGCACGTACGTGTACCCTTGATGACTGCACGACACAAAGCTTTACGCCTCGCCTGGGCCCGTCAACGCCGACATTGGACTTTTGATAACTCGAAACATGTTGCCTGGTCTGACGAGTCTCGTTTCAAATTGTATCGAGCTGATAAACGTGTATGGGTATGGAGACAACCTCATGAGTCCATGGACCTTGCATGTCAGCAGGGGACTGTTCAAGCTGGTGGAGGCTCTGTAATGGTGTGGAACGTGTGCAGTTAGAGTGATATGGGACCCCTGATACGTCTAGGTAAGACTGTCACTGGTGAAACGTACGTAAGCATCCTGTCTGGTCACATGCATCCATTCGTGTCCGATGGACTTGGGAAATTCCAGCAAGACAATGCGACACCCCACTTGTCCAGAATTGCTGCAGAGTGGTACCGGAAACACTCTTCTGAGTTTAAAGATTTCCGCTGGCCACCAAACTCTCCAAACATGAACATTCTTGAGCGTACCTGGGGTGCCGTGCAACGTGCTGTTCAGGAAAGATCTCCACCCCCTCGTGCTCTTACGGATTTATGGACAGTCCCACAGGATTCATGGCGTCAGTTGCCTCCAGCACTACTTCACACATTAGTCGAGTCTACGCCACTTCGTGTTCCGGCACTTCTGCCTGCCCGCGGAGGTCGTACACGATATTAAGCAGGTGCACCAGTTTCTTTGGCTCTTCATTGTAGCTCCAGAATACACAAGAGCGGCGCAACAGAATACGACGGATCTCTTTGACGGAACATGTGGGACATACAAATGATGTTGAATGCAGTCGAGAAGTTACACGCATGTCACATGTTCGATTCCTGTTCAGCGCAGTTTTGAAGTGGTATTTTCCGATCTGACGTAGTATAAACTACATCCATTTCTTTATGTCCATAAACAGTAGAAAATGTAACGAAAAGTACTCGGGTTTAACATGACTGCAGTGTGGAGCTCACATAAAGGTAAGCACGGGAAGGCTAAGACCTGTGATCGTGTGCCTGATACTCATCTCATGCCCTGTTTAGGTTTAATTATGGGTCGATTATGACTAGTTTCACTTACAGTGGTCAGTAATATGACAATGGTCAATATTCAGTTACTAACTGCTAGCAAAATATGTAAATATTGTCACTGCTTTTTGATAAGCAATTCATCCCGAACACTTCCACTTCGCCAATCACTCGTTACTATTTTTGCAATACTATTTTCGCTATAGTTCGATGTCAGTCTGTTTTTTCCTTCATGAAAACCACGAAAATTTATTTCAAATATCATCTACATTTCTTATCAAACAGAGGCAAAGGTTACCTTGAACGGCTGAAATATTTTCATCTGTGTTACTAATCAATATTCTTTCTTTCATCACATTTCCTCTGTTTTACTCATCGTCTACATTCAGTTCATATTTAATATTAATTCCTATTAAAGATATCATTCTTCTAAATTCTGACTGCCCCAGCTCCACTCGAACGACGCCCCCTGTAAAACCCAATGTGCGCTCGAATCAAAAGTTCGCGTTGTTCGCATTGTAATGCCCAAACAGTGTATGCCATATTACAAAAGAAATTAACCTCCGTAGGCAGTTAGGCTTTCAGGGGGTCGCTCACTAAGACTCTTTGGGAGCAGCGATGTTCATATAACTTTTAGGAAACGCTGCTTTATCTTTGGCACAGATATACCAACATAATTAATAGAAATGCCGGAATCGTTGTCAGGACAAGTACTTAGCCGTTTATCTTCCTTATCGATCTTCTGACAGATAGTGTTCTCTATCAATTCGAACGCTAATGAGATGTTAAACATCACCCCTCTGTATTCTGTTCCACTCTAAACTATATTGAAGGGGGCCTGCAAATGGATAGAAGGGGACCTGCAATGTGCATTGTGGCCGGTGAAAGTAAATTTTGCAGGCAGCTCGACAGTACAAAGGGAACAACGACCTAGCACTAGGGCTCGACCGGACGCTGCTCCTTTGTCAAATGGTTCAAATGGTTCTGAGGACTATGGGACCTAACATCTAAGATCATCAGTCCCCTAGAACTTAGAACTACTTAAACCTAACTAACCTAAGGACATCACACACATCCATGCCCGAGGCAGGATTCGAACCTGCGACCGGTCGCGCGGTTCCAGACTGAAGCGCCTAGAACCACTCGGCCACACCGGCCAGCTCCTTTGTCAGAAAACGAAGAAGACAGAAGCACATTGAAGTTAAGGTTAGTAAGTAATTTGTAAAAGGAACAGACACGGTATATGAGAAATGAGATGATGACTCCAGTTTCGTCAAAGCCTGTGAAATCCATATTTACATTTGTTGTACAAGTACGGTAGCCCTTGTAACACTACAGAAGGTGAATCAGTATTGTCCTGTTTGCATGTGCAAAATGGAAGAGGCAAAGACAACATTTTTTTACACAATTACGTCGTCTAAAATCAGAGTTTCCTATGAGTGCCACCATTCTATTTTCATCGAATGCTCCTCCCGAACAGGCCATGAAGGCCCACCGGTACCTACCGGCCGTCGTGTTATCCTCATCCCACATGCGTCACTGGATGTGGATATGAAGGGGCATGTGGTCAGCACACCATTCTCCCGGCCGTGTGTCAGTTCACGAGACCGGAACCGTTATTTCTCAATCAAGGAGCTCTTCAGTTCGCCTCATCAGTGCTAGGTTCTCCCCCCCCCCCCCCCCCCCCCCACACCTTGCCAAAAGCGCTCGGCAGACTGGATGGTCACCCATCCAAGTGCTAGCCCATCCCAACAGCGCTTAATTTAGGTAATCTGACGGGAACTGGCGTTACCACTGCGGAAAGACCGATGACCGTCTTAATACGAGGTATCTGTGTATCATACAACCATATTGGTGAAGTAACATATATTAATCTACTAAATGGGTAATCGTTCTTTAAGTGTCGAATGGTTTCATCAGTACTGAACTTCGTATCTACTGATGCTACAGATCAAGTGGCAGAAATGAAACAAAAGAAATGACGAAATAAATCTCAGGTGAACAGCCTGGTATGAGTGTGAATATGACACAATATTTCGGCAATCGGTCACGTTGCCATCATTAGTGCACCTGATGACGGCAACGTGGTCGATTGCCAAATATTGTGCCCTATGCACACTCATACCAGGCTGTTCACCCGAGATTTATTTCGTCATAAAATACGCCTGGAGGAATTGAAGAATCACAAACAAGAGAAATGTTTCACGATTCAGTATAGCAGTCTCCATTACATCTTGGGCCATCTGTAATCAGCCTCTACAGCCATCTTTGAAGAGGCAAATAGTAATATGAAGGAATAATAAACGTTTTAAAAATCTAGATAATGGTAAAGTAACAACCGACTGCCTGCAGGCGTTTCTGTTTTGAAATGTGCTGTACTCAGTTTGCCAACACAGTCGAAACAAGTGAAACCGTTCACCTGTAGACGACCTAGTTACACATCCACTTTCAGGCCGATACCAATTAGCCTGCAGACGGTGTGAGGCAAGATGGTCTTTTGCGGTCACGGTTGTACGTAAGGGTCGGGGGAAGGGGGAGGGGGGAGTAACCATATTTTCTTCAGGCCGCAGAACCGCTCAGTTACGCGGCACGTGTCAATATATTCAAAACGCTTCCTTTTGCTCTGAGAGCGCGCGGAATACCATTGCTGTTCAGATCTGACTGGCAAATTATGACTCGTATGTCAACATACCCACCTCCCCACCTCCTGCCAAACATTGACGTCAGCGATACGTATATACAACTATCTTCCAGATCAATCGTGTCAAACAACACATACGAATTTCATTTGCACCTACATCTACATTCATTCGCAGAAAACCACTATGAAAGGCTTATCAAGGCTATTTAGCGTGTGTGTGCTGTGATTAGTACAATCGTTTCTTCAAAGTCCCTATGGAAGCGGTACGTAGAGGAGATGAAGTTTATCTTGAGATGCTTCATTCAATACTGGTTCCTAAAACTTTGCGAACAGGCTCTAGCGAAATAATTTGCGTCTATCTTCAGGTGTAAGATAATCGGGGGTTTTCAGTATTTCCGTGACGCTCTACCGTGAGTCTATCTGACTTGTGACCATTCTTGCCGTCGCCTTCTCATACGTCCAAATGGTAGGTTTTTGTTAAAATTTACAGTATACCTTCGAACTTTGCCATGTTCAGTGCTGTATGATATCACTCCCCCATGTGGACTGCAGAAATGTCGGTAAGAGTATTCATTTAAGAACATGGACATATACAATGTTAAGAAATCCATAATCTCACACAAGTTCTTCAACAAAGGCAATTATTCAGAAATGGAAAAGGTGTTGCAGGCATGAAAAGACGAAAAGGAGGAAAATCTCACATGGAACGAGGGAACGATAAAAAGAAGGCGAGAGTTTCATGCAGTCGATTGTATCAACGTGAAAGAAGTTGCTCCGATATAGTTGGAATTGAAGGTGCGAAATTTACAGCGACGGTGCCATTCGTCCGGCAAAGACCTTTGTTACACTGATCATCAGCATTTCCGTTGCGAAGTATGTGAATGACTTTTTAACGAGGTTGTGGGTTGTTTATGCGAAAATGAAGCCATTTATACCTACCAGTGCAACGTTACGTGTATCTTGGCGAGCTAATCGGCTGCCTAGAATTGCTTCGAGGTTTAAGGTGAATTTGATGTATGGCTGAACGCTAGCTGCTCCAGGGCTCAGGGAGCGCCGCGTCTAGTCTGGTTAGCTGAAAGTTTCTGACCAGGTTTAGAGACAGTGAGCGCATCGCTTGAAACGGGTAAATCCCAGAACTGGGAATTTGGACCGCTGATGCTCGCAATGTTTTCGTGAAGAATATGCCTCATAAAATGGCGGAGTGTCAGACACTCTTAAAGATGGAAAAGTAACAGCTCTTTGAGATTCGACAACAACTCACATCGAATATTAATGCAAATCGGAATACATTTACAATCTCAGAAAAATGATGCACATCCAGTGACACAGCAACATCTCAATATCTTTAAAACTACAGGAGTTAATATCTCACAGCGAATAAACATTTTCACAGGGACCCACTGAATTAACACCTTTTAATAGCTTCATACAATTTCAACAAACGTTATTTCAGACGATATCATCGCGCTATAGCTACTTTCCCTGAAAGATACTTATCTGCATATATTTTATTTATTGATTTACTTCGTCTTATACATCTTCTTCATTATGCAAATTTTTGACAGAACATCTTATTTTCCACATTTTCACAGAAAATGCATCCTGCATGAGTGCTCATATTTTGTTATACTTGTGTTGCTGTTTACTGAATAGTTTACTGTTTTACCAGTAACTTTATTTAAATGGTGACTGCTAGTGCTATTGCCGGCCGCGGTGGTCTCTAGGCGCGCAGTCCGGAACCGTGCGACTGCTACGGTCGCAGGTTCGAATCCTGCCTCGGGCATGGATGTGTGTGATGTCCTTAGGTTAGTTAGGTTTAAGTAGTTATAAGTTCTAGGGGACTGATGACCACAGCAGTTGAGTCCCATAGTGCTCAGAGTCATTTGAACCATTTTTTGCTAGTGCTATTAAAAAACTGTGCCGATTTAAACGTGGTCAATCGCATATATTAGCGGACGCCACCTTTATAGGGGAAAGCCAAAAGCCTCTTCTGACAGGCAGGCCTAAATAATTGTTTAAACTATTTTTAACGACAGTTCGTTGTAATTTAAAGTGAGCACACTTGTACAAGAGTGCTGGCTGATTGATTTACGAGCCAATTATTACTTACAGTTGTTGTAAATGGCCTGAATGTAACCAAATGTTTATAATAATTCTTTTATTTAAATATTGTTATAAAGTATTAGTGTGGTGCGGGAAAGTGGTCAAGTGAGTCAAATCGTGTCTGTAGAGTCTGAGTACGAGGTATTTTTGGTGAGGATGGCCTTCAGCCAATTAGAGTTGGACAGTGGCGGATCACTGCTGAAGTCAAGTGGAGACTTTCTGAGTGAAGTGCTCGAGGGAGTGATTCTGAACGTTTTATGTCGATTTCTTGAGGAAGCGTGCGTGAACGGTAGCATAGGTGAACGGACGCTGCCCTCGTACTTTAACTTTTGAAGGGATTTTATTTTTCGAGAGGTCTGAGTGTGGTCTACTGTAGGACTCTTAACTTTTGCCGCTTGATTTACGGAACTGAGAAAAGACAGAGTATGAGTTACTATTCTTTGTATCGGGTGCGTTAATTTGTGAATCACCATGTTGAACTCTGAATCATTTTAAGCTGGTGAATGTTTGGTGTATTGTTATCACGAAATGGACTTAGTTTTTGCGTATTTTTGTTGAATATCTAGTTTACGGTTTTTGCCAGCATCCTCGTAACGCTATCAACGTAATTTTACTGCATTTGATAAGGGTATTTTCTGTGTGGATTGTAACTTAACATCTTAGGACCATTTCCCATTCATTTGAGATATTAATTCTTGAATAAAAGTTATTGAACACAGCTTGCTGCCGTCTTCATCATACAGACGTTAGAATAGAACCAATTTAATTAAATTATTCGTTTATCTTTTATTTTATATTTCTGTGTATTTTATTAACTTGCCTTTATAGCCAACGCACAGACTATATGACTGCAGGATCGCCGCTGCAGGTTATTATCTGCAGCGAGTTAGCTACGGGACATGAAAGCAGACGTGCGTGGCTCGACCCTATGACTACATCGAGCTATTCTTTTTTAAACAGAGCCGTGCACAGTCCCATTGCGTAACGTATGAGTAACCGCAGGTAAAGACGCAACTAGTTTGCTCGTATTGACTCTGTTTGCAAGAACAATCACACTTAGCAGTAACCATTAGGTACCGACGCACAGGGCTCAGCTTCCTTTTGACAGGCTACCCCCTACGTAGCGAAATTCTTCGGAACACTGTACCTTTGTTATTCTGATAGAGTTTAATTGAATTGCTCTGTAGATATAACAGTTGGAAAATAATGACATGATGAAATAGAAATTCTCGTATACGATCAGTAAACAGAAAGCGATTGTCAAATGATGCTCAGATGCCTTGTAGTTGTGTAAAGCAGCGCAACTTTATTTCCCTGCGAAGAGCTGCGTTATAAAGGAAAACTTAATCCTACCCTTACGCATGCTACCTGACATGTCACACTGCTTCGATAATTGCTTCACGCGTATATTGCCGCTTCAGTTGTGGGCGTAACGTCAGGCTTTCGAAGACTCATGCCTTCGTCATCGTTATTTGCCGGTAGATTGCGTAGAATTTTATGTAACTGAACAAACTGTAGTGGAGACGTATGGTACCAGTAACTATTTCTATGCCAGCTGCGGAGGAACATTTCCAGCGATGCTGATTTCATTACATAGTGGATAATTCAGATCATTTCTTCGTAACATTTCAGCGTCAAACGCCCGCACCTCTAATTAATGATATAGCTACTGTCCTGGTAAAAGATTTTGGATAAAGATATCAGTTTTATGAAACATAATCGTATGTTTGTTAGTGAGATGTGTTCAGCAACCACAGATTAACCGAAATCACGATATGTAATGTGGCGACGATGCTTTATGCAGCGTTCTGGAACCGTTCGTTTTGCCCCATCAGCGGAACTGCTAGCACAGCCACAAGGAATTTTACATATTCATGGAACACCGATACCGAGGTTGTCTTTTAGTGGGAGCAGCATCTCTGATTCTCTTGTGTGGTCGTAAAATGCATTTACACTACTAGCCATTAAAACTGCTACACCACGAAGATGACGTGCTACAGACACGAAATTTAACCGACAGGAAGAAGATGCTGTGTTATGCAAATGATTAGCTTTTCAGAGCATTCACACATGGTTGGCGCCGGTGGCGACACGTACAACGTGCTGACATGAGAAAGGTTCCAACCGATTTCTCATACACAAACAGCAGTTCACCGGCGTTGCCTGGTGGAACGTTGTTGTGATGCCTCGTGTAAGGAGGAGAAATGCGTACCATCGCGTTTCCGACTTTTATAAAGGTCGGATTGTAGCCTATCGCGATTGCGGTTTATAATATAGCGACATTTCTGCTCGCGTTGGTCGAGATCCAATGACTGGTAACAGAATATGGATCGGTGGGTTCAGGAAGGTAATACGGAATACCTTGCTGGATCCCAACGGCCTCGTATCACTAGCAGTTGAGATGACAGCCATCTTACCCGCATGGCTGTAACGGATCGTGCAGCCACGTCTCGATCCCTGAGTCAACACATGGTTTACAAGACGACAACCATCTACAAGAACAGTTCGACGGCGTTTGTAGCACCATGGACTATCAGCTCGGAGACCACGGCTGCGGTTACCCTTGACGCTGCATCACAGACAGGAGCACCTGCGATGGTGTACCAACGACGAACCTTGGTGCACGAGCGGCAAAAAGTAATTTTTTCGGATGAATCCAGGTTCTGTTTACAGCATCATGATGGTCGCATCCGTGTTTGGCGACATAGCGGTGGACGCACATTGGAAGCGTGTATTCGTCATCGCCATACTGGCGTATCACCCGGCGTGATGGTATGGGCTGCCATTGGTTACACGTCTCGGTCATCTCTTGTTCGCATTGACGGCATTATGAACAGTGGACGTTACATTTCAGATGTGTTACGACCCGGGGCTCTACCCTTTATTCGATCTCTGCGAAACCCTACATTTCAGCAGAATAATGCACGACCGCATGTTGCAGGTCCTGTACGGGCCATTCTGGACACTGAAAGTGATCGACTGCTACCCCGGCCAGCACATTCTCCAGATCTCTCACCAACTCAAAACGTCTGGTCAATGGTGGGCGAGCAACTGGTTCGTCACAATACGCCAGTCACCGCTCTTGATGAACTGTGGTATCGTGTTGAAGCTGCATGGGCAGCTGTACCTGTACACGCCATCCTGGTTCTGTTTGTCTCAATGCCCAGACGTATCAAGGCCGCTATTACGGACAGACGTGGTTGTTCTGGGTGCTGGTTTCTCAGGATCTATGCACCCACATTGCTTGAAAATGTAATCACATGTCAGTTCTAGTATAATATATTTGTCCAATGAATACCCCTTTATCATCTGCATTTATTCTTGGTGTATCAATTTTAATGGCCAGTAGTGTAATACAATGTCTGCACACGAATAAGCTTGTTTTATTTACTGTAGCTCCGAGGAATGAAAGGAGTACTACAGGCTGATCATCTTGTATGATTATCTCCGTATTTTAGTTGCTAACTTCATATGTGGTTCACTACAACAGTTCGCCGAGAACGCGTTTTTAGGATATCTGATCTCGTAATTGAAGTGATTCTTATCATATACAGTTTTCTGTAAACTGGAGGTGGAGGGGCAGAAAGCAAAGAAAAAGGAAAGAGCTGATGATATCAGCTGCATCAGGACATTATACAGAATCAGCAGTGACGACTGAAATTATGTGTCAAATTGTGACCCTAATTTGGGATAACCTCCTTAGTAGGCAGTTGCGATAATCACTGCTCCATCCTAGACACAGGGACAGTAGCAAACTCGCTGACCATCTCGCCATGCTACTCGACGTGTCCACATTCTCACCTCACCAGTCTGTAATCCATGTCCGTGCCCGCTAAATTTAGATTGCCGCCGGAGGTCGAACGTGAATGTGCACTGATGGTCGTGTATTCATAGCCCGTCAAGGCAAATCAGTTATATGACAGTGTAGTGTCTGTTCATTGGGACAAGCAACTGATATCATCAGTTCCTTCATATTCCTTTCCTTTCTGTCACTCTGCCTTCAGTTTAGATAATATGTATCACCGTTGCGGATTCCTCGTGGTGTCTGTTCTTTCGGACACATTCGTATGAACAGACACCACGCAAATCATATAGCTGAGATGTCTCGATGGTCTGTGAATCCACAACCAATAGTTCAGATGTACATTTATGTTAGGCCTCCGTTGGGAATCTAAAGTTAGCGAGCACGGAGAACATGGACAAGGACTGTGGATAAATGGTGGTGCTAGGTGGGAATTTGGGTCGGTTGATGAGCGTGCCGAGGTGTCCAGGCATTTGCGATTGACACTGTGCCCGCATGGTGCAGTGGTTAACGCAACTACCTAGTAAGCAGGAGATCCCGGGTTCGAGTCCAGGTCCGCACACGCTTTCAATCCTCTCTGCTGATTTCGCATAAAGTCCCGATGCAACTACTGTCGTCATTTCCTTCCCTTTGCTTTCCTTTCTCCGTTCTACATTCCCTCACTTTCTTTTCCTTGCTCTCCCTCCATTTTCAGTTTACGTAATAGATATCGCAGCTGTGGATTCCGCTGGGTGTCTGTTCTTTTAGATGTGTTCGAAATAAGACAGTACGCATTCATATAATAAAGAGTTTCAACTCATTGTATGAATATGTTTAGAACCACTCTCTTTTGGGCTGGCTAAATAAAGTTTAACATAATTTAGATAAAGGTCAGTATATGTTGAATTCCCAGTGGCCGAGCCACCCATCCTATTTTCGTTCAACTAAAACAACTACAAACAGTATTTTTTTGTTATTCTCAGCATTTATCCTAGAATGCCACCGTGATCAACTGTATTCTCATGTCACACTACTATCTGGCAGGGTAAAAGGATCAGGTTACACGTTGTGTTTAGTTCTTCCATGGAATGGAGGGGACTAACGGATCATATAACAGAATTTTATTTTCATCTTATAAAAATAGCTATATAGTGCAATGTACCAGTTTACCATTCACAGTAAGATTCATCACACTGGATAACTGCTGGTACCAGTCACTCCTGAAAACAGTGATTGGAGCTGAATAGAGTGACGAACACGCAGAAGAGAGAAGGACACAGTTGTGGTGATCTAATGTTTCAAGAACCCTGCTGTCCGAATATGAAAACAAATGTAAGAAAAATCACCTACTGTGAATGAACTACTGCCTGGCCGAAAAATTAAGGTAATTAACTAGAAAAGAGTTTACTAAACGAAGAAAAGGAAGAGAGATAAATTCATTGATGTGGAAGATGCTTACAACTTAGGCAAACAACACTAGAAATTAATGGACAGCTTAACAATAAATTCCGTCTATCTTTTTAATGGAATTTTCGCTACAACAGCGTACATTTCGAAGTCACAGCTTCATTATCGTGGCTTCAGTTGTAAGTAAGGCTCCTCCCTGCGTTGTCAAAACACCAAAAACGAGTAGTGAGGGTTATAGGGCGTTTCAGGTTCCATTGGCGAAATTATAGGGAAAATATACTGAATTATAGATGAATATACGTAGATTTCTCTTAAAACATTCAATATGGCTACGTGAAAATTTTCTGTTTTCTCTCGAAGATGATATTAGAATTAAGTAACTTTGACAAGTGGAAGTCAGAAATAGCGATTTTGAAGATTTATTTAAGAACATTAAGTCATGACAGACGCTCAGCACCTTAGACAATGTTTATCCACACATTGACAAAAAAAGAAAGAAATTTGTTCAAATGGCCAAAGATGTCGCAGCTGCGAAGACACCGGATGAAAGAAAATCTGGCGTTTGAACGAGGCAGCTACAAATAGAAGGCGACAGTTCCCAACATCCAGTAAAAGGAACATGAAAGAAAATTCTACATTGAATAAAACTATTCGTAAATGTCTTCGAGAGGATGTGAGAAAAAACAGCATAATAAAAATAACCGAAACAATTTTAAAGAAAAAAACGTACGAAGAAGAGAAAACGAAAACCTTTATTTTTTAGACACCATATTTCAACAATTAACGTTACAGAAACATAATAACCAACACCACAGAGAAAAATGTAGAAGAATTTCAAAGACTTGTTTAAATCTTTGTGTAGTTAAAGAGATGAATTGAAAACACACGTAGTTAATAATGAAAATAACATTTATGATGTAATACCGGATTGCAAAGCCATTGGAGGTGTGAAGAAATTGAAGATGCTGTACACACCTACGTTTCAATGAGATTTGGGAAATATGGATTGAAAATAATACTAAAGGAACTTGTAAAATATTTTACAGAATGTTTTTAAAGGAAGAAAATTTCCCGAAACTAACTATGCAGTATGTATGATGTTAACTACCAAAAGGCAGAAAAACAGACGACACATAAAAGAAACTACAGACTTGAAAACCTTCTCTCCGTAATGTACCTGATATTCATTAAAACTGTATCCAACCGCATACAACAACACTGCATTTTAATCAAGTAAAGAAACAATCTTAGAAGTCGTTGTGCCTCAATGAAGCAACGAGGTTGTAGACTGGAGCAGCCGCATAAATTACCACACTGACTGCTGTTCGTAGATCTTCAGAACATTTTGGACCGGATTTCAACGTAATTTGTACTCATAACCTCAGGAAAACGGGGCCACGATTCAGTTAATTTTAGTACGCTGAAGAGTGTACACCTAATTGTAAAACTTCCACTAGACTTAATCAACAGAGTGAGACGCTTAGAATTGAAGTGAGGGTAATGCAAAATGATTCCTTGTAACCAAAATTATTCTCAGTAGCTCTGGAGTAAGCTTTCGGGCGAATTGGGAAAACGAAGAACGAGCGCCTGTTACTAGAACATATAAGAAACAAGTCCATGTGCTGAAGTTTCGTTAGTTAGTCAGTTATTTTTATCGTAGATCAAATTCACGTTATGATATGGAACGTTTAAACAGAACAAACACGTAACACTTATAAGAAGTTACAACAAAAATTAAAAATAGTAAATAATATTTATGACCACATGCTGGCCTTTACAGGTTTTTTAATGACTAATTACATCTGCTCAAGCAATCCTCTATGGTTAGAACGATTTTTTTTCTATCAGTAGAGTGTGAAAGACGTTTTTAGCTGCATATTTCACTCCTTTCTGTGCCAAAGATATATTCATTAAAGGGTAATGCAGATTATTTTTCCTTTTTCCTTTTTATTGTCGAGAGCTCCACTCAATTTCTAATTACTTTCTTCTGCACAGCCGGCCGGTGTGGTCGAGTGGTTCTAGGCGCTTCAGTCTGGAACCACGCGACCACTACGGTCGCAGGTTCGAATCCTGCCTCGGGCATGGATGTTTGTGACGTCCTTAGGTTAGCTAGGTTTAAGCAGTTCTAAGTTCTAGGGGACTGATGGCCTTAGCAGTGAAGTCCCATAGTGCTCAGACCCATTTGAACCAAATCTTCTGCTCAATAATTGCTTTTTGCCTTAGCGAGGAGTTATCTCAGTATCTTGTCTCATAAGCTATGAACAAACGAAAATATGCGGAATACCTTAACTTACTGACTTACATATCCACAAATTTGGCTGTTTTACTGGGCTCTAAGCACTACGGGACTTAACTTTTGAGGTCATCAGTCCCCTAGAACTTAGAACTACTTAAACTTGACTAACCTAAGGACATCGCACACAGCCATGCCCGAGACAGGATTCGTATCTGCGACTGTAGCGGTCGCGCGGTTCCAGACTGTAACGCCTAGAACCGCTCGGCCACTACGGTCGGCGGCTGTTTTACACTCTGCTTCTATCGTGGATAAACTCCAAGAACGAATGGATGAAGTTAATATTTGACGTTTGAAAGCAAGCTTTAAAATCAATTAAACTAATAGTTAAACAACGAATAACAACTGTATCGGAAGAAAATAGTGCTGATTAACTATGAAGTGTTGACTGGTGGGTTTTGTATTGAGGGCGCAAAAAGACAATGCCGGGCTAGAAGTATGAAGTAGGAGAGCAAAAATTTCCCGGGATGCCTTTGGCTAACTAAATATGGTTTTCAAAGCCAAGCTTCCGATCAGTTTGTCAAGAATATTTCATAATATGTCGAACCGTGGCAATATGCCCAAGACCGCTCGGCTACACCGCACGGCAAATAGAAGGAGGTATAGGCGGGACTGTGGCCAAGCGAATGAATCTTAGTGAATTATGGAAGTAGTGGTCCGGAGGGCATTCTACAGTGCGTGAAGGAGGGTAAATCGTAACGATATTATCGATTTTCTTTACTATAATTGTTGTCTGTATGTCTCTGCAAGCGCCCTACACTCTCTCAGTGCCTTATTCTAATCACTCCAACACTTCTTCGAAGGAAGTCTTATTTCTTTTCTTTGCACTTTTTATTAGGTCGATTTTTTGTCTGATTGTTTAGTACAAATTTTGCAGTTGGCTTGACACTAATTTGGGAATGGGCTAGAGACTTTAAACTTTCGACGTAGCTCAGAGCTAGTTGACTGTGCAATATTAACTCATTTTCTTGCCTGTTTTGTGGCGAAGGGTACTTTGTGTACCACTGCTATTTTCCCCTTCTACTGTTGAAGCCGCGAATTTTTCGCTATAAGAACGATTGCTGAGAAGCCTCCATGTCAAGTCGATTCTCTCTCATTTTTACTTTAAGGGATATTCTCGAGATACACGTACGAGAAATAAATGTATTGCTAAGGTGAAGAGAAAGTGAAATAAACCGGAAATTTACGACATGTTTCTGTTGTAATCTCATCTAGATAATTGAAACCTACTGAAAAATTTGACACAGATGGCACTAAACAACAGTAAATCATGATTTAAATATGAAACTTATTAAAACTTTTTTAAAGAGGATTTAAAAAATGGGCAAAATGTTTCTTGTAGCC
The DNA here is from genome assembly GCF_023897955.1 of Schistocerca gregaria. Classification (NCBI taxonomy): domain Eukaryota; kingdom Metazoa; phylum Arthropoda; class Insecta; order Orthoptera; family Acrididae; genus Schistocerca; species Schistocerca gregaria. The sequence continues at coordinate 436,702,598 of NC_064921.1, forward strand.
ACGTACAGATTCCTACTCCCCCACACACAGTCCTCAAAATGTGTGTTTGTGAACTTTTAATTGCTATGACAATAGTTCTAAAGTTTAAGACGAAAAACAGGGGGCTCATACCATAGTAAGGATGTAGAGAATAATTGTTGTTCAGACAAATCAGTTCACATCACTATTAGTACAATAATATTGACTCTGACTTAAGTAAAGTATTCATGCCTCTATTATCTACTGGAAGCGCACTATGTGTTTTATTTAAAATTTTACAACTATTATCATAGCTATTAAAATTTAATGAGCACAAATTTTCAGTGTTATCCATCGGGGGCAAATCTGTATTTGGCAAGGAGAAATTATTTTATACTTTTTAGTCCGTTTTAAAAACGTGTTACGTTAGAAAGTTTTTATTTCAATTATTAGCTTTTTAAATTTACTCAACAGATTTTGTGAGAACTACGTCGTCTTTCTTCTAGGAATCGGATTTAAGTTTCCCTAGCATTTCAGTTGTGATTTCGTACCGTCTGAACCAAGCTGTTGATCCGAGCAGCACGTTAGACACCTGTTGTCGTACCTGTTCAGTAAGGACTCCAAACAAAGAAATGACACTCTAGAATAGGTCACGCTAGCGTCTTGTATGCGACTGCCTTGACAGGACCTTCCCAAAAACTCATAAATCTTCCATTCATCTTCGCTCATATCCGTTCATGTGATCGTCCAGTTCTGAATCGCTTCGTAATATTATCCCTAAATACAAGTAACATGTGGCGTGCTCAATATGTTCACCACTAATCTTGCAATCATACACTATCGGGTTCTTTCCCTTTGGCACAGACATTCCTTTACATTTATCGACATTTAAAGAGCAGTCATTTATTGTACAAAGTCGAAATTTTTCCCAAGGGTTTCAGTAGTTAATTACCATCGACCGTTAGCGAACTATCTTAGAGTGGTTCTCACTGTTTCTGATGCATCGTTTACGTATATTGAGAACAGTAAGGGTCCTATTATGCTGATGGTGCTGGTTGAGAAGAGAGGAGTTAAATAGCAGATGAGATCGAAGATGAAGGTGAAAAGAGAAGTCAGAAGAAAAGTGTGCTGGCGTAAGCTGTCGCCAGCAGACCGGTCGGCAAAGATGAAGCGCGAAGATCTATTAACAGATGCTGGATCAAGCGCTCTCTCATGAGAGAGGTCAGAGACACACCCACAAGCAATATGCCGCAAATGCCCTTTCAACAGCATGTATTTAGGCCAACACCACTGGCCACAAGGTCTCACTCACTCCCTCCCTCACTCATCCAGTTTGGCGTCTGTCAGTTTACTCTCGAAGTGGGTTTTGTTCATCACAGGTTACGACAGTACATAGCGACGAGATCAGTGACTATAGCGGGACTATTACTGATGAGCTTGTACCACAAGCATGGACTCTATTCAAGTTATGTAAATGTTTCAGTACATGTAAATAAAGAAGCGCAATAATCAACGTGTGCATTTGTGTTGTGGAAATAAGATAACGGCCACGTTTAACATCCTCTCCCTTGCTTCCTTGCAGTACAAGACTCCAACGTTAGGCACGTTATGGGGCCCCTTAGGGACTTGGTGACAAGAAGGGAAAGAAAACCATTGTGCACTCCCTGTGCATACAGGGTGGAGTTATTCCAGATGTGGAAAGGGTCCTCCCGGATGCCATGAAGAGCAGAAGTTGCAGCCAACTGTAGGTGGTTGCTCACGTCGGTACCAATGATGTCTGTCATTTCGTATCAGAAGAGATTCTCTCTGGTTTCGAGCGGCTAACAGAAGTGATAAAGGCTGCCAGTGTTGCCTGCATGATGAAAGCAGAACTGACCAATAGTCGGCAGGACTGATTGCGGACCTCTGGTACAAACGCGAGTGGAGGGTCTGAATCAGAGGATCAGATGGTTCAGCAACCGTGTAGGCTGCAGATTCCTCGACTTGTGCCAAAGGGTGTTTGGGTTTCGGGCTCCGCTGAATTGGTCAGATGACCACTATACGCAGGAGGCGGCTACACTTGTAGCAGGGGTCGTCTGGCGTGGACTGGCGGTTTTTTAGGTTAGAGGTTCTCGGGAAAACACAAGAAGGCCTTCAGTCAAAAAGAGAGCAGGCCGAACACAGGAAGAACATAGATACAGGAAGTATTGGTATAACAGTTGTAAATTGTCGTAGCTGTGTTGGGAAAGTAACAGAGCTGCAAGTGCCAATAGAAAGCACGGATGCTCAAATCGTTATAGACACTGAAAGCTGGCTAAAGCCAGACGTAAGCTCTGCCGAAATTTTTGCGAAGAACCTAACGGTGTTCCGAAAGGACAGGCTAAACACAGTAGGCGGTGGCGTGTTTGTTGCTGTCAGAAGTAGTTTACTTCCTGTGAGTTGGTATGGGCAGAGGTCGTTGTTGGCAACCGGAATAAAAGAATAATTGTATCCTTTTACCTACCTCCCAATTCAGATGACACAGTTGCTGAAAACTTGAGTTTGATTTCAAACACGTACCCGACTCATACGATAATAGTTGGTGGTGACTTTAATTTACCCTCGATATGATGGAGAAAATACATGTTCTGATCCGGAGGTACGCATAAAATATCATCCGAAATTGTGCTAAAGGCATTCTCTGAAAATTATTTCTAGCGGTTAGTTCATGAGCCCACTCGAGTACTAAACGGTTGTGAAGACACACCTGACCTCTTAGCAACAAATAATCCTGAGCTAATAACGAGCATCAAAACCGATACAGGAATTAGTGAACACAGGGTTGTCGTACGAGATTGAATATTGTAATCGCCAAATCCTCCAAAATTAATCGAAAAATATACCTATTAAAAAAAAGATAAAAATTCACTTGACGCCTTCCTGAGAGACAATCTCCACTCATTCCAAATTAATAATATAAGTGTAGACCAGATGTGGTTTGAATTCAAAGAAACGGTATCGGCAGCAATTGAGAGATTTAGACCAAATAAACTAACAAACGACGGAGCTGATCTTTCTTGGTTCACAAAACGTGTTAGAACACTGCTGCAGAAACAAACACGCCCAATTTAAACAGACGTAAAATCCCCAAGATTGGCGTTCTTTTACAGAAGCTCGAATCTTAGGGCGGGACTGAATGCGAGATGCTTATAGTAGTTTCCACAATGAAACTTTGTCTCGAAACCTGGCAGAAAATCCGAAGAGATTCTGGTCGTATGTGAAGTATGTTAACCGCGCGACCGCTACGGTCGCAGCTTCGAAACCTGCCGCGGGCATGGATGTGTGTGATGTCCTTAGGTTAATTAGGTTTAAGTAGTTCTAAGTTCTAGGGGACTGATGACCTGAGGGAAGTCCCATAGTGCTCAGAGCCATTTGAACCAATTTGAAGTATGTTAGCGGCAAGAAACAATGAACGCCTTCTCTGCGAGATAGCAATGGAGATACTATCGAAGACAGTGCTTCCAAAGCAGAGTTACTAATCACAGCCTTGCGAAACGCCGTCACAAAAGAAGACGAAGTAAATATTCCAGAATTCGAATCAAATTGGTTCTCTGAGCACCACGATAAAGTAAGGAAAATCAGAGCTCGTACGGAAAGATGTATGTGTCCGTTCTTTCCGCGAGCTATAAGAGATTGGAATAATAAAGAAATATGAAGGTGGTTCGATGAACCCACTGCCAGGCACTGTGGCAATACCTGTAAGACACCGCTAGCCCACGCCTCTCGCGGTGTGCGTTTAACCCCATTTAAATGACGCGCCAAGCGCGCGCCCAACGGCTGTACGATTAATTAAATAATCGGCGTGCTAATCACAGTTGAAATCTCTGGTCCAGAGGGACGTGAAGAGGCTGTGGTCCAGAGAGAGAGTAGAGTCAGTCGAGTCTTGTTCAGTCTTAAGAGTCAGTCGAACTAGAAAGTGTCTTGTGAAACGATCATTCTGTGGATAATATTAGTGTGATGATTTCTTTTATATGTGTTGTGTTGTCTTCTTCGATGAGTAAAAAAAAATATAGGTAAAATAAATTTTGGTGATGTCCATCAATAAGTTCATTCTAGTAAAAATAGAACCACTTCCCTTCACCTTTATTCACCCTTTTCTCTTTCTTTCCTTTCAACAAAACAAAAACAAAAAAAATTACCACCCACCCCTTTTTTTTAATTCCGGACATCACAGCACTTAAATGTGATTTGCATATTATCCATGTAGATGTAGAAACGACAAAGAGTTGTGACCTGGGAGTGACAGGAGAAGACACAAGAATGGTTGTACCTGAGGAGCGAGTGATTTAGATACTACGTAACGCCGAGCGTGGTGCACCGGTCGTCGGGTTGAAGTACGTACCGCCTAAAGGCCATTGCCCTACAGCTGGGACGGCAAGCCGCAGTCGCTCGCAGCTACGCCCATCCGTCGGATCCACAACAGCTCCTTCGGGAGGAGAGTAGCCACTGTACGGTGCCATGCGCGACGCGTCATTGCAGAGACGCGCGATGACCTGGTCGGACGGCCTGATAGCACTGCCCACGCACTACACAGCAGCAGCGGCAGCAGCAGTACGTGCCGTGGGCGGCCGCACCGGAGACTGGCGGGCGCGGCTACGCCGGCATGGGCTCCGTGCGGCCGCGTGCTGCGCTGCGCTGCGCCGCGCGGGATCCGTGTCACGGCCGCGGCGCACTCACCTTCCACCCGTGGCCACCTGCCGACGTAATCGGAGCGGGAAAACCCACACGTTCGCCGCCCCGCGTTCCACTCTGAAGCAGCTCTCCCTCTCGTAGTCTATTGCGCGTCGTGTCCACCGGCGTGACGCTCTGCACTCTTGTTGACAACCACAACGAGTACCACCTCGAGACCTTGGTGGCAGTAACTCGCCACATCTCTGTACGTGACCTCGAGATTTTCGAGTGTAGCTCCTTCTTTCAGATTCTAGGGAATTACGATCAAAAATGACGGGTAACAGACAAGTGACGTCGTACGGAAAGCTTAAATACATAAACACAGACAACCTGACGTCTGTACCACTCCTGTACCACAGCAATACTGAATGTCTTCTCAAGCTATAATAGTACAATCCAACATCTACGTCTACATCTACATGATTAATCTGCAATTCACATTTAAGTGCTTGGCAGAGGGTTCATAGAACCACAATCATACTGTCTACATCTACATCTACATGACTACTCTGCAATCCACATTTAAGTGCTTGCAGAGGGTTCATCGAAACAACAATCATACTATCTCTCTACCAATCCACTCCCTAACAGCGCGCGGGAAAAACGAACACCTAAACCTTTCTGTTCGAGCTCTCATTTCTCTTATTTTATTTTGATGATCATTCCTACCTATGTAGGTTGGGCTCAACAAAATATTTCCGCATTCGGAAGAGAAAGTTGGTGACTGAAATTTCGTAAATAGCTCTAGCCGCGACGATAAATGTCTTTGCTTTAATGACTTCCATCCCAATTCGCGTATCATATCTGGCACACTATCTCCCCTATTACGTGATAATACAAAACGAGATGCCATTTTTTGCACCCTTTCGATGTCCTCCGTCAATCCCACCTGGTAAGGATCCAACACCGCGCAGCAATATTCTAACAGAGGAGGGACGAGTGTAGTGTAAGCTGTCTCTTTAGTGGACTTGTTGCATCTTCTAAGTGTCCTGCCAACGAAACGCAACCTTTCGCTCGCCTTCCCCACAATATTATCTATGTGGTCTTTCCAACTGAAGTTGTTTGTAATTTTTACACCCAGGTAATTAGTTGAATTGACAGCCTTAAGAATTGTACTATTTATCGAGTAATCGAATTCCAACGGATTTCTTTTGGAACTCATGTGGATCACCTCACACTTTTCGTTATTTAGCGTCAACTGCCACCTGCCACACCATACGGCAATCTTTTCTAAATCGCTTTGCAAGTGATACTGGTCTTCGGATGACCTTACTAGACGGTAAATTACAGCATCATCTGCGAACAACCTAACAGAACTGCTCAGATTGTCACCCAGGTCATTTATATAGATCAGGAACAGCAGAGGTCCCATGACGCTTCCCTGGGGAACACCTGATATCACTTCAGTTTTACTCGATGATTTGTCGTCTATTACTACGAACTGCGACCTTCCTGACAGGAAATCACGAATCCAGTCGCTCAACTGAGACGATACCCCATAGGCCCGCAGCTTGATTAGAAGTCGCTTGTCAGGAAAAGTGTCAAAAGCCTTCCGAAAATCCAGAAACCCGGAATCAACTTGAGATCCCCTTTCGATAGCGGCCATTACTTCGGGCTATCACAGGGAAACTGACAACACGTTAATCAAAAGAACGATGTACTAGATAATTTACACGAAGCGACCGAGTTTCTAATAAGGCTGATGACTATGGCGTATAGACCGCTGCGGTTGATCCAGGAGTTTTGGTCGGTGCCCAGCAACAATCAGACTTTCCCCGGTATTGCTGGTCCTTACTCCCCTGGACGAACAGTCACTGCGGCCAGCGTAATCCGCCAGCAGCCCTAAACACCCGTCTAGACGGTCGCGGGAGGGCTTTCCAACGGCTTGCCGTGGCACTCTTTTCCCCCTTATAGCGCAACCCTTCACAAGTCTCTACATACTACTTGTCTGATGGGAAAAAATTATAAGGTAATCGTTCCCAGATGAAAACGTCATGTAGCACTGATGGCCAGGAGGCCCCATGCAGGGAAGTTCGGCAGCCGAGTTGCAAGACTTACTGTAGGTGACGCTACATTGGGCGACTTGCGTGTCGGTGATGTTGAAGTAATGATGAGGACAACAGAACACCCATCTCAAGAGCTTAGAAAATCTGCATCCCGACCGGGGATCGAACCCAGGCCTGCTGTATGGTAGGCAAATACAGTACCACCAGCTAAGCAGGCGGACTGCTCCCACATGTATGGACGACAAGGAAGACCGGCATCCTAGGAATCCTTGACAATAACCACACCATTTCGCAGCGGCGACACAAGAAATCTTGTGTTGGTCACCATGCAAGGGCGGGCACGGGGATGACAAATGGCTCTGAGCAGCATGGGACTTAATATCTGAGGTCATCAAACCCCTAGAACTACTTAAACCTAACTGACGTAAGGAGATCACACACATCCACGCCCAAGGCAGGATTCGAACCTGCGACCGTAACAGTCGCTCGGTTCCAGACTGAGGCGCCTAGAACCACTCGGCCACCGCGTCCGGGGAGCATGGAGAGACGTTACATTGTTATTACGCTTGCATAATGGCACCAGTGGTCTAGAGGTATGGTACCGAGTAGTAATCAGAACATCGTGCTTTTTCTATTCGATCTCGGCCACCGCTTAAATTCTGAATAACAAACGTCAGCAATGGCAGTTGAGGAATACTTGCGTAAGAAGTCGTCGTCGCTCTCGCAACGGCCTTCTCAAAGAGGGCGGGGCAGCGGACCCACTTACACGACAACCTCTTGCGCTCGTGACGGGAAACTACTCCTAAAAGGCGGAACAAACACAAATGATCAATCTTCGTACATCCATATTTAAAATGGATGAAGGTGGGACACACATGGTATAATTTTTATTAAAAATGAAATTCCTTTAGCTGTACTTAAGATTTTATATTTACTTCACTACTAGTTTCGACGTTGCGTCAACGCCATCATCAGGCCTGTACACTTTGATGAGACCAGTCTAGAAGTCCGCGGTGAAAAATGGCTCTGAGCACTACGGGACTGGACAGCGGAGGTCATCAGTCCCCTAGAACTACTTAAACCTAACTAACCTAAGGACATCACACACATCCATGCCCGAGGCAGGATTCGAACTTGCGACCGTAGCGGTCGCGAAGCTCCAAACTGAAGCGCCTAGAACCGCTCGGCTACTCCGGCCAGCAGTCCGCGGTGAGACCAACACGTTCTCCACATGGATGGCTGGCAGTAAAAAAAAAGAAAAAAGAAAAAAAAGAAAAAGATAACTACGTACATCCATGGAGAACGTGTTGGTCTCACTGTGGACTTCTAGACTGAGCCACACACAACTGATCTCACCAAAGTATACGAGTCTGAAGATGGCGTTGACGCAACGTCGAAACTAGTAGCGAAATAAATATAAAATCTTACGTACAGCTGGAGCGACCGAGCGAGGTGGTGCAGTGGTTAGCACACTGGACTCGCATACGGGAGGACGACGGTTCAATCCCGCGTCCGGCCATCCTGATTTAGGTTTTCCATAATTTCCCTAAATCGCTCCAGGCACATGCCGGGAGGGTTCCTTTGAAAGGGTACGGTCGACTTCCTCCCCTAATCCGATGAGACCGGTGACCTCGTAGTTTGATCTCTTCCCTCAAAACAACCCAACCCAACAGCTGGAGGAATTTCAGTTTTAATACAAATGATCAACGCCTACAGGAATAAGAAGGCAGTGGAAACTACTCCATTAAAGACACAGAGTGTATCCACAAGACATGTGGCCTGTAACTGAGAAAATTATCTTGAACACCTCTACTAGCATATTAGCGAATGATTACAAATTAGTCACCCTTTCGGTGCTCTGGGAGGGGACTTCCAAGAGGAGGGTAAACATCACAAAAGATGGAATAATCAACAATGGGCGATGGGCGGTGGGGGTGATGATGTGAGTGGGGAAGAGGGGTTTGGCAAGTGTGGAGGACGGGGCCAAGGAGGAGGGGGAGAGGGGGGGGGGCACGGACTCTAAAATAATACGAACGATGAGAAGGACAATATCAGAAAAAAGAAATCATACGACACTGCTCTCAGTGCTATATAAGTTTCTGTTTTTTTTACTTACAGCGTGTAAATAGTTTTCAGTACATTCAATAACAGTTATAATAATAATAATAATAATAATAATAATAATATGTAGGATGACAAATATTAGAAAATGTGGCGCGGATAAACTGTTGCAACTCTAAATAATTGTACTTTGTTGGTTTGGAAACAAATATCGCCGTCCCGACAGCAGCACCACAGAACGTATATTTAGGGTACCCCCTCCTGTGCGCTGGTTACCGAATTAGACAAGCGGCAGGTGATCCGTCTGTTCCTCATGCGGGCTGCGTGTCCGTTATGCTGTGGGACCGTGAGAAACTGCCACGAAGTTAGCTCGCCACGGCTATTTCCTTTGCTTCTTGTCTCATCACAACACGACCTCCGTGGCTATTCAGGAAAACTACTTACTGCATCGCAACAGATGTCATTTGCACTCATCTGAGTTTATGTTCAACAACACAAAGATTGAAAATGTGTCTTTAACAAAATTAGTTGTTCTTTCCTCTTTACCACACTGGTAACGGAAATGACCATGAAAATTTCCATTTGGCTCCTCAGTTTCCAAGGCATTGCGATGGGGAGATGCGTCATTGAATGATATCGTTATCTCACTAATGATACGCAATAACTTTGACATTCCTGAAACTACTTTCAGACTGTGTCCTGTGGTAACGGTCTATTTCCTGTTCATGAAACACTCTGGATGAATTGTTGTTTATAGTCCAATATTAACCTGGATGCGCATCAACTTGGGAACCAGAAGGAAGGGGCATTCGTGTGGTCTACTATGGTGATGTTGCTTACCATACAACGAAACAACTGTCTGCAGGGTAATCTAAGTTTATGTAGCACCTGCAGGGTGAAATCAATGTCATATTCGTATCAGCTGGTTTTCAAGAGGACTGAATCAAATTTTGTAGCACGCTGAGGCTGTACGATAGTCGTGCTAAGTCATGTTGCAACAAATGTAAAGACTAACCCATACGTCAGAAATGATTTTCTTCTTGCACTGGACGTTAATAAAATTCTAAGGCCATAGTTAACAGTGGAAAATTCTTTTTCTACCTGCATGCAACTTTCCACATCACAATGAAACCCCAATTAAGGCGATGATACCTGTTGGTCAATAGATACGCAAACGAAGCGAGAACACCTCAATAATAATCAAAACTGACGGGAAGTTAGTCAGAAAATCCGGTTGTCAAATGCCCAACGACTTATCTCGAAATTCAGAGATTGAGTACTGTAATGTTGTAGGGGAAAGCCTCTGGCATTTCCATGGAACACTGAAGGGTAATATGTCCCTTACAGTTCTTACTTTCTTATTTGCTTCTTTTCTGAAAGCTGTACGGTGAAATGGTAAAAAAGATACTGGGGAAAGTCTTGTGAATAGATGTTTCATGGTGACTGTTCCACACTCATCAGAGAATTATCAACAATGGTACATACGTTCGGGAAATGTAACTGGAATACATTACAAAGGCGTACACTCAAAACACTGGGAGCGAAAGGCTATTTACAACTTGTACAGAAACCAGAAGAGTCGAGAGGCATGGAACGGAAGCAGTGATTGAGAAGGGAGCGAGACAGGTTGGTAGCCTATCCTCGACATGATTCAATATGTACAATCAACAAGAAGTAAAGAAAACTAAAGAAAAAATTGGAGTAGGAGTTAAAGTTCACGGCGGAGAAACAAAAATTTTGAGGTCTGCCAATAACATTCCAATTCTGTCAGAGACAACAACGGATTTGGAAGAGCAGTTGAACGGAACGGAAGGTGTATTAAAAGGGGGATATAAGATAAATATAAACAAAAGCAAAACAAGAATAATGAAATGTAGTTGAATTAAATTAGGTGATGCTAAAAGAATGAGATTAGGAAATGACACCTGAAGCAGTACAAGAGTTTTGCTATTTTGGGCAGCAAAATAGCTGATAATGGTCGAAGGATATGAAAGGATATGAAATGTAGACTAGCAACAGCAAGAAATGCGTTTCTGAAGAAGAGAAATTTATTAACATGGATTATAAATGTAAGTGCTGGGAAGTGATTTATGAGAAATTTGTCTGGAGTGTTGCCATGCATGGAAGCGAAATACAGGCGGTAAACAGTTTAGACAAAAAGAGAATAGAAGCTTTCGAAATGTGGCGATGCTGAAGAATTTTGAAGATCAGATGGATAAATCAGGAAACTAATGAGCAAATACCGAGTAGAATCGGGGAGAAAAGAAATTTGAGGCACAGCTGGACCAAAAGAACGGATCAGTTGGTATGATGGATTCTGAGGTATCAAGGCTCAAATGCTTCAAATGACTCTGAGCACTATCGGACTTAACATCTGAGCTCATCAGTCCCCTATAACTTAGAACAACTTAAACCTAACTAACCTAAGGACATCTCACTCATAAAGAACGAGGCAGGATTTGATCCTGCGACTGTAGCGGTCGCATGGTTCCAGACTCAAGAGTCTAGAACCGCTCGGCCACAACAGCCGGCAGGCATCAAGGGATCACCAGTACAGTACTTTGGGATGTGGGGGACGGAGGGGGAGGGGAGGAAGGGAATACAAATCGAAGAAGGAGACCTAGAAATGAATGCACTAAGAAGATTCAGAAAGCTGTAGGTTACTCGGACATGAAGAGGCTCGCACAGGATAGAGTAGCATTGGGAGCTGTATCAAACCAATCGTTGGACTGACACAACAACAACAACAACAACAACAAAACTCTCCTAACTCTGTGGCGCTGAAACGTTTAAAAGAAACTCGAGATAAATGCGCTGCTGACAATATTTAGTACTGAAAAACATATAAAGGTTGGATTTTGATCAAATGTACAGAGAAGAAATGTAGAGCGAAATTTGTTAACTATTTTTACAATCGTTTATAACTACAAACGTTGTTTGTTGAAATATGGAAGATCCCTTTCACGAGCTATATTATAACTACTGAACTGGATTTTTCCAATTTCCGAATGCTCATGACAGTGCTGTGTTACGGCAAGCTATCGTCCTAGTAGTACAGGACGGAGCAAATAAAAGTGGCCCGGACTAGTGGATACGATTGGACATGAATTTGTGGCACCATGACGGAGGAGGAAAAGAACTACTTCACAGAAGATCTTGCCCGCGAAAGGCTCATGTTCCGAGTTCGAGTCTCGGTCCGAACACAGTTTTAATCTGCCAGGATATTTCATAACAGCGCACACTCCGATGCAAAGTGAAAATTTCGTTCTGCAAAACCAAGCCATGTCTCCGAAATATCCTTTTTTCCAGGAGTGCGAGTTCTGCAAGTATAGCAGGAGAGCTTCTGTGCACTTTGGAAGGTAGGAGACAAGGTACTGGCGGAAGTGAAGCTGTGAGGACGGGTCGCGAATGGTGATTGGGTAACTCAGATGGTAGAGCATCTGCCCGCGAAAGGCAAAGGTCCCGAGTTCGAGTCTCAGTCCGGCACACAGTTTTAATCTGCTAGGAAGTTTCAATAAGTGGAATGTTCCTCGTAAAGATAGATTAGATTCTTCAGGAGGAGGAGTGTTTACAACGAAAAGAAAATGATTGGGACGAGTGAGGTCCAAAAGGAATCCGATTGCGAACTTACATGGGCAAGAGAAAGCACCGTCAGTGGACTTACATTAAAAACTAGGTGTCTCTACCGAACACCAGATGCTGCTACACCGATCACAGAGCGATTCCGAGATATCCTAAATTCAAGTTCACAGATATATCCTGAATATACGGCAATGCTGTGACTTTAACCTGCCCGTATCGACTGGAAAAACTACACGTATGTTAATGTGATAAGGACGAACAGTTTTACGTAGTGATACTCAAATCTTTATATTTATATGGATTTGGTGTCTGTTCTTTCGGACATGTCCGGACATGTCACTATAGATATATCGTTCTGGCAATACTGGCCATGACCTTCATCTTCTGCGCTGATGCACACATATTCCCCGAACTCTTACGGGACTTTGTAACAATGTCTTCCATGAGTAATAAGTGTGTTGGGGTGGGACACTACGAATGTAGTGTGTGGACATACAAGGTGAGAATGTGGGACTCGCGGGAGGCGTGTGCAAGGTAGTCCCTGCAGTCGTACAATCCTCTGTGCCCTCGGTGGCTCAGATGGATAGAGCGTCTGCCATGTAAGCAGGAGATCCCGGATTCGAGTCCCGGTCGGCGCACACATTTTCACCTATCCCCGTTGATATATATCAACGTCCGTCACCAGCTGAATGTATTAATATACTTCTAATTTCACTCAGATCTTTGTCTGATACCTGCCTCGGACAGCTAGGCCGACAACCACCAAGCGAAAGAAGTATTCCAGACCTCCTACTTAAAAACAAAACTGATCCTTTCGAGAGTGTCACCAGCAAGAGAGGATACAGCGAGCACAATCCTGTTACAGGAACAACAGTCATCAAAAGCAAAAAGCTGCTAAGAAAGCTACGAGAGTACTGGTGTTTTGTGGGACTGATTGCGTGTCACTGTCAACTTAGTTAAACGACGAAATGAGAACATTGGTTTAAATCTGGAAAACGTGGAAAACACTTGGTTACAATTGAAAGACATTATAAACGGTGATCCCGCAAAGTACGTTCCAATTAAAGTAACAAAAGAAGCCGAAGACACACACTGGTTTAATGGTAACATTCGAAGAAAGCTGGGAAAATAGTGTCTGTTACGTTCTCAGTACAAGAAAGCTGGCAGGGATGCTGATAGAGAAAAGATACTTGCAAGATCGTACTTCTGCAAGGGGCTATGCGTGAAGCTTGGAATGATTTTGATAGTCAGTTCCTGGGACTTTCATCAGTTAGTCCTAAGAAGTTTGTTCATATGCTAAGTCAAGGAGCGGATCAAAGCTCTTCATACATCCGTTTGGTAGACAGCAAACAGAAAGTACAAATTTAAAATTCCACATTTAAAAAAGTATTCACACAAGAGGGTAATAACTAACGTACCAATGTCTGACCGCCACACAGACTCACAGATGAGCGATATCTGTATTGGCATCTTCGGTGTTTATGGAGAATAATTTGCGTAGCAAATAGTGTCATGTGATTGGAAAAGAGAACACATCGCTCCAGTTTACAAAGAAGATAACATACTGGATGCTCAGAACTACAGATCAATACAGGTAACGTCTGTTCGTTGCAGGATCCTAGAGCACATTCTAAGCTCAAACATTATGATGTTCCTGAAGGAAAATACCCTTACCTCAAAGACTCATCACCGATTCAGAAAGAAAAAGCACTCACGTGAAACAAGCTTGCTTTATTCGTACACGGCATCTTGCAAGAAAAAGATGCAGCTGACAGGTAAACTGCTTCGCCCTATATTCCTGTAAGGCTTTCGGCACTCTCTGTCGTCTGCTAATCAAGATACGACGATACGGAGCGTGTGGCTAATGTGTGATTGGCTGGAGGAATATTTGACCAACAGAACCTGTACGAGTGGGTGCTGATAAGATCGTGGCTTTTCCTAATTAAATTTTATAGAGATTATTTCTGGTATTTTGGAATTAAACATTGTTCTTTAAATTACATGTGACAATAAGTAGTTTTTATTTTTGTGCGAGCCTGAAGTGAACATGAAGCAAGAAAATAGAGACTACACAGATGAAAGAGAGTGATGCGGTGATTAACTATTCTTTTTAAGGCGAATACGACCAAACAAATAATTGATGATGCGTCTGATACATGCCATTTCTACTCTACTATCAAGAATTTGGTTGACATCTTGGACATTCGGGAATCCAGCCGGATGTTCGCGTCGTTCTCGCACGATATTTCAACAGCGTGCCTCGCTGTCTTCTTCAGGTGCTACCTGAGACTGGTCCATGAGTCGATCGAGTCCAGTATTTATGCCTGGGAGGAGCTGGGTGTTCCCTAATCGGTCCGCGCCGAGTCGAGTGTTCCATCTGTGGTCCGCGCCCGCCAGACTCGGCTTCAACGGACCCCTCCAGTCGCGGATGTTCCGACTGCCGTCGGCGCCGGTTTTGGCCATCCTCAACGGTTGTGTTTGTCATTTGAGGTGTGTCAGACCCGATCTGAGAAGTTAGGTACTCTATCTCATGACTGTTACTACGGTTTCCACTTCTGTTGCGTGCTGGGCGCTCCCTAATCGGTCCGCGCCGCGTCGTGTGTTCCATCTGAGGTCCGCGCCCGCCAGACACATCTTTCCTTATATAAATCTGCTGTTAGTAGTAAATGCCTAATTGGTAAACACTACATTTCCTAAGTTGAAGACACTCTGATGATGCGGACCGGCCCGCCAGACACGTATACATTGTCTCTCTCTGGTGGCCGGTGTTCCCTCCACCGTCCGCGCCCGGCCTGGCCGTCTTCTGAAGTCGAGTTCATGACCTGGGGTGTGTCAGATCTAATCAACCGTGACTCGGGATACCAAATCAGCACTGCCTGGAATCCTGCGCTTGAGCTTGTGAAAACTCAACGCAGGACACTCCAGGATTCAGCAAGAAATATAAGTGGAGACCGAGGGAACAGCCGTGAGACAAGGTGTTGGACATTAGAGACCAGATCTGACACACCCCAGGTCATGAACTCGACTTCAGAAGACGGCCAGGCCGGGCGCGGACGGCGGAGGGAACACCGGCCACCAGAGAGGGACAATGTATCCGCGTCTGGCGGGCGCGGACCTCAGATGGAACACACGACGCGGCGCGGACCGATTAGGGAGCGCCCAGCACGCAACAGAAGTGGAAACCGTAGTAACAGTCATGAGATAGAGTACCTAACTTCTCAGATCGGGTCTGACACACCTCAAATGACAAACACAACCGTTGAGGACGGCCAAAACCGGCGCCGACGGCAGTCGGAACATCCGCGACTGGAGGGGTCCGTTGAAGCCGAGTCTGGCGGGCGCGGTCCACAGATGGAACACTCGACTCGGCGCGGACCGATTAGGGAACGCCCAGCTCCTCCCAGGCATAAATACTGGACTCGATCGACCCAAGGACCAGTCTCAGGTAGCACCTGAAGAAGACAGCGAGGCACGCTGTTGAAATATCGTGCGAGAACGACGCGAACATCCGGCTGGATTCCCGAATATCCAAGATGTCAACAGATCGCCGGGAAAGCATGAAGAATTACATCACAAGAATTTGGTTGCTTCATTTAAAACAGGGAATTTGAGCACTGAAGATAAAGAGCGTCCTGGTAAGCCAAATGAAGTCACAGTTCCGGATGCTATTGATTTCACGGTCCTGGATGATCGGAGAATAACTCCTAGAAAGATAGCAGAGACCCTGGGATATCCTGAGAATGTGTGGCTCATATTATTCATGATATGTTGGGCATGAAAAAGCTCTCAGTCAAATGTGTATCCAAATGTGTCAGAACAGGCTAAAAACGTGAAAGAGTGGTTGCTTCACAGTCCATTTTGGTCCAGATTCACCGAAATCCTGTGAGATTTTTGATCGTCTCGTCACCATGGATGAAACGGGGATATACTCGTACGTATAATTATGATCCAGAGACCAAAGAACAGCCTAAAGAATGGAAACACAGTGGTTCTCTACGTCCAAAGAAGTTTAAGACACCAAGGTCAGCAGACAAGTTGCTTGCATTCGTCTTTTGCGATAAGAATGAAGTCCTAGTAATTTACTACTTACTAGATGGTAAAACCATAATATCAAGGTGCTATGTTGAACCTCTCGATGAACGGAAGCAACAATAGGTGTCCAAACGCCAAGGAAAACTGAGAAAAGAAATGTTGTTTCTGAAAGACAATCCCCCTCCTCTTAAGGCAAAATTTCGCAAATATTTACTTTGAAATACTCATATATCCTCACTCAAATATCCTCTACTTTCACCTGACGTAACTCACTGAGGGACGATTTATTAAAACTGAGAAAGCCAGAATGGATGCGGGTGCTTCGTTTTGACTCTAATCTCATTTTTTCTTTTCTTTTAGCTGGGTTAAAGAATGAGTAATAAAGACAACATATATGTGTTGAGCTCTTGGGGGGAAGGGGGGGGGGGGTGGCGGGGGAATGTGTTGAGTAAACAATATTTTTCAAACCCAAAACAGCATATTTTCTTTATAAAAGGAAGGACTTATTAGCACCTACTCGTAAGTTATACTGGTCGGGACTGTTCCACAGAAACGAAAATAACACAGGGCATCCCCCAAGGAAGACCAATAGGACCTACAATGTTTTGACTATATATAAGTTATTTGTCAGATAGTATCAGCAGCACTGTAAGATTGTTGGCTGGGGATGGAAGAGTTTGTACACGAAAGAGGAAAGTGACATCGTTGAATGATCCTAAGGAATGAGGACAATATTTCCATGTGGTGTAATTAACAACAGCTGTCCGTAAAACTTGCTAAAAGTAGGACAATGTCTGTAACAAAGAGAAACAACGGTATAGTACCTGATTATAAGATTTTACATTTAAACCACATAACATCGTACCAGTATTCCGTGATAATACCAAGAAGCGATATGAAATGGAACAATCACGTAAATTAGTACTACGAACGGTGAATGGAGGACTAAGATTTGTTGGAAGAGATCTGGAAAAGTGCAGCTTGAGTATAAAGGAAATCACATGCAAGACGCCAGTGTGACCAGTTCTAGAATCTTTTTCCAGTGTTTGGAGTCCTAATCAGGTAGGTGTGACAATAGACGTAAATTCAGAAACGCGCTGCTAGGATCTTAATAGGTGGAAACAGAAGACGTGAAAGTCTAACCTCAGTGCTACGAGAACGTAAATGGCAATCTACAGAAAATAAAGGCTATGTACTTCTCGTGTAACCCTGTTGCGTGAATTTAGAGAACCTGTATTCGAATGTGATTGTGTGACCATTATGTTGCCACCGTTGTATATCTCGCACAGAAATTACGAGAAAATAAGAGAGATTAGGGCGCGTACAGAGGTACTCTGCAGTCATTCTTACCTCTTTCAACAGGCGAATGGAATAGTGAATAAAATCGATACAATGGGTACCAGTATTCTCAAACATGTGCACAATTCATGCATCGTTTTTATGAAGAACTACCGTAAACAGTCGGCAATTTGTGCTATTGTGTCATTCTGCAAACCGAGGGCATAAACTCCGTGTGAAACGAACGTTCTTTCAAGATCTTCTAGCGGAAAATGTGGCGATATCGACAATTACCGCTTACTGAATATTAAGACAGGAATTGGTGAATCTTATCTAATTAAATGGAAGTGTAAGCTTCCAAAGACCTTCCAAAGTCTAGAACATCTATGATCTACATTCGCAGACAGAAGCGACGAATGAAAATTTGTACCAAGAATTGTATTTAATTAGGAACAGCCGCCCCCATGAACTACAGACTTACTGAGGTGGGGTGGCTTGCGTACCTCAACGATAAAGATAACCGTACCACAGCTGTAACCACAATAGATGGGTATCTGTGGATACTAGGAGAGGCCAGACAAATATTGTTTGACGCCCTCGTCGGACATTTTTTCTTTGCAAGTAAACCATTAGCCGCTTTAAATCTGACGCTTCGTTTTTTTCGTAAGATAGCTACTCTCTCGTCGACACACGAGTATAATGATTCGTTCATTCAGGCATCTATTAAAATCAAATCCCATTGATGGAACAGTATTTTTTCCGAGTTGATCTGTTAACATGGAAGGCCAGGTTTCTGTAACAGAAGTTGTGAAGCTTTTGGAGAGACAGTTAACCTTGTGTTGCTCATAACACACCATAAATTACGCTCTAATAGTACTTTTATTGTATCGTCAATTAAATATTTATTGTGTGTATTTTACTTGTCCCGCTTTTGGGCAGGTACTTGAATACTGGTCCAGGCGGCATCGTGTTTCTGCTTCTGTAATTTCCACGTCACCGACTTATTTAACGTGTGCGTGTCAACAACTGCTTGCACTTTCCATCAGCTTCTCTGCCGGCACTATCACAACTTTTTCGTTCTCATTAACTGTAAAATTAATGACGTTAACAGCAAGTTGGCGTGTCTTCCTAGGGAGATATATTCTGCAGTCGTTATTAATTTTCACGCTCACACTGCGAGGTTACAACGTACGCTGCTTTGTACTGAAACACCACTGTACTTAGTTACGTAATCAAGTTGGTTTCTGCTACTGCTGGGTTACCACTTCACCTTGCTGGTTAATGCTTCGTAGAGCACCTTGTCAGCCACGAAAATGTGAGTTGGCAACCTGAATCTTTATAATAACAATATAACATCATACATAACGATCTCGCCACATGCTCACAGACACACTGTGACGTATCAATACGTTAGCGTCAGGAAGTGAGTTTATGGCAGCAGATCGCCTTTTTAAAGTAAATGCCGTTTCTCCAGCGCAGCTAATACGCTCGGCTCACTTGCTATCACGGTATTTGTTATAAATGTTACAGGTCTAGCATGTGGGATATTAGGATCGATTTTGTATGTTAAAATATATACATTTTTTGAGTGATGTTTTAATGGATTTGCAAATTTTATCACTTACGAGAAAACTGCTAGCACATGAAATGTGTGAGTGAGAAATTTTTGAATCCATTCGTTTTATGTAAGACAAGTGGGAATCACTTATTACATAAGGTTGGCATTCCAACAGAGTATTAGAGTTGTTGGATGTGAGGTCCGCCAGTTACGCAAAACACCGTTTTTCTCACTACCCAAACATGTTTCTGCACCACTATGCCATCATGAGTGGGTTTTCGTTCTTATTTATTCTGCAATGTGAACATTTTTGTTAAATGACTACAAAATTATGTGCGTTTGTAGTTCAAACAACAGCTCGTTCCTTTTTGTAAATGCCTTTACATTTGGTGTGCATGAATTTTCTGGATCACTTTCGTGTTAATTACTACAGGTAGCTTGTCATCTGCAACCAAACGATGTTGATGAGAAAGTTTATTGCTGGGAGACAACATATCTTCTAGAATGTAATTTAGTTTCTCGCGTAGTTTTCGCGCCTAATTTCGAATTTATTATGTTTTCGTCTTGGCAAGCACTTCCATTCACCGCATCATGCAGAGATGTTGTGATGAACACGTAATTATAACAAGTATTTTCCACAAATAACGTTGTAAAACACTTTTCACTACACCAGAACACAGTGTGTTTGTGGTTCGTTATTTGTCCCAGCCCAGTCAGTGTTCATTTGCTCACCAGAGAGTTCGGCGCCAAATTTGAATTTTGTTAGCATTTTATCTTTGCGTGTGTGTTTTCTGTGTGATTTTTAGCTGTGTGCGTTGTCTTTATATGGTATTCCTTTTGTGTGTAAATGGTGTGTCTTTTCAGATTTTAGTGTATCTTTCTTTTCGTGTGTGTGTGTGTGTGTGTGTGTGTGTGTGTGCGAGTGTGTAGGCTTTATCTGTTTGTGCTGTTTTTATTTGTAAAGTTCCTTTAATGTGTTAATTAGTGTGCCCTTGCAGAGTGTAGTGTATTCGTTTCAGACTGTTTTCCTTCTGCTAATGCCTTCTGTATATGGAAGTTTTCCTCAATGGTAAGTTTGCTGTATAGGCTGTGGCTGGGTTTTAGTATTCTTAAGTCTATGTCTATTGTGGTTGGGTGGTGATTGGTGGCTACATGGTGGTCAGCAAATGTGCTATGGGAGCTGTTGCTTTTTAAAACTCTGAGATGGGCTGGGACAAATAACAAACCACAATCACACGTTGTTCAGGTGTAGTGAATAGTGTTTTACTACGTTATTTGTGGAAAATACCTGTTATAGTTACGTGTGCATCACAACATGTCAGCATGATGCAGAGAATGGAAGTGCTTGCCACACGAAAACCTAAGTAAATTCGAAAATAGGTGCGACAATATCGCCAAAAACTATATTACATTCTAGAAGATAGATTGACTCCCACCAAAAAACTTTCTCATCAACATCGTTTGGTTGCAGATGACAAGCTACCTGTAGTAATTAACACAAAAGTGATCCAGAAAATTCATGCACATCAAATGTAAAGATATTTACAAAAAAAAAACGATCTTTTGTTTGAACTAAAAATGCACGTAATTTTATAATCATTTTACAAAAATGTTCACATCACAGAATGAATAAAAACGAAAACCCACTGATGATGGCACAGTGGTGCCGAAACATGTTTGGGTAGTGAAAAAAACGGTGTTTTGCATAACTGGCGGACCTCACATCCAACAATTTTCACTGCAAACACGGCCAATACAAGGAGCTGCAAATCAAAAGATGGATGAGAGTATTAGAGACTTGGAAGGTGTGGTTTTTCCAGCAGGTAACACACTGCTCTGGTCCTGATAAACATTAACATGTCTTATGATGTTTGAAGACACTGGAGATCCATTTTGATGTTAAAGACGGGAGCTCTGAGGTATATTATTGTGGTTTGGTTGAAGAATGGTTAGTTTAATGAAGGAGAGCCTGGCCATCCTTCAAGATGGTGATTAGAAGAGCTTATATGAGCAGTTTCGATAGGTGTGGATCTAGTATACGTGAAACCTCGCTGTAAGTTCGAACTGTAACTATTGTGCAATAGTTGTGAACAGTGGCATGAATTAAAAGTTAATTTAATCGGTCGTTACAGTTCTTCCCTCTCAAGAACTTTCTTTGAGAAATTATAATAAATATTTCTCGGAGAAGAAACTGCTTTCTATTCTTAAGTTACAAACATTTTCAGTGTATGAAGGGAAATTTAACTATATCCTGGCTTTGACCGTAAAGTATAGGTAGCTCAGCGTAATTTTGAAAAAAAAAATTACTTTGAGTTGCCATCATGTAGGAGGGACGACAAACCAGAACTGCAAGAAAAGATACTGGGAAGAACAGCTACTGATATTATATGAGAACGAAGTATTCCGCGACGTCACTGTTGTAGAAAACATTCTCGGATTTCTTGCAGCGTCAGTTTGGGGTGATAACTCGAGCTTTCGACGATTTTCACCATCGTCACCGTAAGGAGCAACCGACGATGACGATGGTGGAAACAGTCGAAAGTTCGAGATTTTACCTCGAACTGATGCTGGAAGAATTCCAGGGACTGTATTATATTACAGATACTGTTGCTATTTTTGAAATAGGCTATAATCATTTCAACATCACTGAAGAAAGAATTAAACTTGGAGGTATTTGACGTTGTCAGAAGTAACAGTAAGTGTAAAACAGTTAAATTTTCTTGTATATCACTTTGCTTTCAAACAAGTATGTTTGTTGTCCATTGTTCATGATGGAGCTGCTTTATACATGAGACATTAAGAACACTCATTTTATAAAGTATTACACTTGATCCTGTGGTTAATTGTTCAAGTTCAATGCCAAGAGATGTCGATAAGATAAGACAGTGCTTTATTATGCACGTAACTGTTCCATTAGGCTTAAGTATCACGTTACTGTGGTTTTAGTAATTCTTGTGTTGCATTATATTTAGTCGGAACTGCCTTAATAGTAAGTGTTTGTGATTATGTGGCAAACGCTACAACTGTTTATAATGCTTCTGACTTTTTAGAACTTACGTTCAGTTGACAACAGATTCTGAGAATGTTTCCACTGAAGGTACTAACACATTAATTGTTCTCGTTCTGTGAGTGGTAATGAGGAATGCTACGACTACACACCCCACTGTTAATACTACTGACTAGTACCAAACTATATTGCCTGAATCATTAACTTAGACATTGAGAGAGAGATGCCAGCAAGTGTCTTTGTCCGATGCGTTAGGATCTGCACAGATCTTGTTTATTATTTTAGCTATTCTAAAATTACAGAACAACATTTAAACGTTTTACAATTTTTTTTTAATTTCACTAAAGAGTAAAGAGTAGATGGAGTATAAACACATCCCATATTACTAGTGCATAAAAAATTGTATTTGTGTACTACCTCGAGCTGATGATACAACCGATCTTTATCTGTTACCGGTTTTCGTGACTGTCCACAGAGCACTCCACACGAAAATAACGAATATCAACACGGACAAGGTCCTATAATTGGTGCAATTGGGGATTATATCTCTGACGACAGAGACGCAGGACAAGCTTTAATGCCTGTAATTTTATTACGAGGCTGCACTAAATGTGACACCGTACACACTGCGATGAATATTTGATGTTATCTGCTGATGATGACTTCGATCGAAACTGCCAACAAAGATTTTTTTTTTTCATCCGTACATTTTGGTAATACATAATGGCCATCTTTAAATATGTACGAACTGTGGGGGGGGGGGGGGGGGGGGAGTGGCACCACCTGCTCAAAATAAGTTGTTAGTATAGTTTGATATATTCCTGGAAAGAGTAAAATGCATGATCAGTGGATATCCTACTTGGAAATATTTCTTCAGCGTCCATGAGTGACGCACATAATTAAAAGCTTCGTGAATGTCGTAAATAAAACATAATTTAGTAACTTTGACCAATCTATTTTAAAATGATGTGTTAACGGAGTCAGATGTGTCTCGCTTACTCATTATTTTCAGAATCCATCTTCGTTTGCGGTGATAGCTCGCAAGGGAAGCCCCCTCCTAAGAGCGTATTAACCTACGCAGCTGCGGCAAGTCTTGTCGCTTCATGCTAATGGAATGTGTTCGCTCATTGCAATGCAGATCGCTCATCGGAATTCAGCCGCAGACGAATGGCAGCAGGAGGCAGGAGTGCGAAGACGATGTCTTTCCCCACTAACAAAAGAACTGGGTGGGCGCTTAACGCATTCGAACACCTGCCATAACAGACAAGTAACATACAGACCGAAATTAATGCAAGGCACCAAATGTTCCCAACGATATGGTGTCTGTGTCATTACGGCATGACTACTGTAGACTATGTCTTATCACTTATGAACAAGAACCAATAATAACCCTTCGATTCAAAAAATAGGGGAACTTTCAAGGTTAACTGATAACAGAAATTTGCTATGATTTCCAAAACCTTCAGAGGAGAGTTGCTCCGTAGCACTACGTATATCATACTTGGTACTCTCCGAATTAAGGGTTCATTTGTCATCTCCCTGTCCTAAACCTGGTGCAATGTCTCTTTTACCATGTGTGAGGTGAAGTAATTAGTGCCTTTGATTTTGGAAGGTAACAGTTGATGAGAAATGTAAAGGAGATAGCATGGGTATTTTCTGTGGATACATAGGGTATCGAGGATATCCCAATAACCTGCAGATTATATTGACTAGAGGACCTTCTGATGTTCCAACCAACTTTATGTATGGGAACAGGTACATGGTAACACGGCTGCCGCAGCAGGTGAAGTTTTCCGCCACTGCGAAAAAGCCATGGTCGAAAGGAGCTAAACAAGGTGATGACCAAACGCCGACGTCTTCAAAGTTTTGCAGCAAGTGTGGCATTAGACAACACGTGACTGAAATAGGGGAAATAAATAAAACACACAATGAGTGATAAGCTTTGAGGGATGAAATACTGAAGACAGCTGAGAACCAAATAAACGAAACGAAAAGTACCAGTAGAAATCCATTGATAACACACGTGTAATAAATGAAGGAAGAAAAATGAAATGCAGCAAATGAAGCAAACGTGAATACAGACATTCGAAAAATTAGAAATAACAGAAACTTCAAAATGGAAAACGAGGAAAGGCTAGACGAGATACGTAAGGCTGCAAAAGCATATGTACTATTGGAAATATAGATGACGCGCAAGGCGAATAAAAACAAAATCTTTGAAGAAATGAGAAGCCACGTGAAGCCGTACCAAGAGTACGCTTCATGAATAAGCCAACTAATAGACATGTAGAAGGAAAATAAGTTTTTTTATTCCGATTACGTTTTCAATGTGTGACACCTCCTCGACCTCTCTGTACCTTTCGATTATGTATGGGGGCGTGTTGTGTGAATGTGTTGGGCTTATGAAGGTGAAGTACTGTTTAAAGATTGTCAATAGTTGCACCAGGCTTCTCAAAAGAGAAACTATGGAAGCTAAACACAGGGATTGCTTGAGACACTTCGGAAAGATTGGTTCTGAGGAGTGTAGAGGGTGAAGGTTGGCACTCAACCAATAGGAACGTGGCGGTTCGTATAACGGCCAGGGTGGCGGGAAGGTAGCCAAGCCGTGCTGACGAGAGGACGCAGTGCGGAGACGCTCCGTCTGGAAGGTGGTAAGTTTGGAAATATAGTATATCGTAGTAGACACAGTTCTCGAACCAACTTCCCCTCTTTGACTCGTTTCACGAGAGCACTTAAAATTATGTGCTCAAGCGTCTCTGTGGGTAGATTCCCGATTCTGTGCGGTCGCGCTTTTGCATTAATTTATGTAGTTGTGGCGTTTCTCTTAGTGCTTCGCGGTGTGCTTCAGCGTAGAGACGCATGGGACGGTTGTGCCCTGGTGTGTGATAATGTAGGGTCACCATTGATAGATTGGTAATACGAGACCAATTAGCTATTGCAATACTTGTCGGAACCGATAATAGTATGGACCAGTGATTCCAGATTAGATTCAATTACAACATCTAAATTTGTAATAAAATTTCAATCACCTATGAGAAACATAGTTGGAATTTTCAGACAATTGCCTCTCGCCTCCCAAAAATCTCAAATTAATGATTATGGGTAAGAACCTCCTTAGCACCTTAGTAAATAATGCCAAATCAACTAGCATTTGCCACTCTTCATAAACCAATTTGAATATGGGCCTAGCCCTAAAAAATGCTAGCGGTTAGCACCTCCCTTACCGAGTGCGTTGGTTTTGTGTGTGTGTCTTGTTATCCGTTGCGTACGGTAGTATTTCATCTATAATTAAAAATCAGGGTCGCACTCACACGAAATATTGTCACGCACACCCAGCCACAGAATCCAGAAGGGGAGATAAAAATACTGTGTTATTCTAGTCGTATACCGCTACGGTCGCAGATTCGAATCTTGCCTCGGTCACGGATTTGTGTAACGTCCTTAGGTTAGTTAGGTTTAATTAGTTCTAAGTTCTAGGAGACTGATGACCGCAGAAGTTAAGTCCCATAGTGCTCAGAGCCATTTAAACCATTTTAGGTAAGCATCACAGGCTAGCAACACAAACAGGGAAGACCGTTACCGCGCAAGCTGTATAAATATAAAGGACTAAAATAACGAGCTGGTACTAAATAACGGAAGGCTGGAACATATTATGACTGTATAGAAGGGCTATGTAAAAGAAATAAAACTTGAAGGTAATATATGGGAAAAGAAGATAAAATGGATTAAGATCAGATGGAGGATGTGATACTGCGAGAAGAATTTGGCAAAGACCTGAATCGAAGTAACGCACCATGAACAGTCATCAATCTCACAGAATTATTATGAATGAAGATTGGGTGTAACGTTCTGCCGAGACCTATGTCACTAGAGATGGAGCACAATCTCGGATAGGGTCAAGGGTGGGGAAATAATTTAGCTGTGCTCTTTCAAAGGAACCATCCCTGCATTTTCCTGGAGCGATTTAGGGAAATAACTGAAAATCTCTATCTGGGTGACCGGACGTGGATTTCAATCGTCGTCCTCCTAAATGCAAGTGCAGTGTGCTAACCACAGCGCAACCTCTCTCGGTAGAATTATTAGGACTCTTGGAAGAATCAGTCTCGACAAAACAGTTCGATCTGACGTAATGGATCCACGAGACAGAGAAACGTCCTCAGATCTGAAGATAAACGAAGTATTCCTAATATCTATGAAGGTAGATGTTAATAGGAATATTACAGGACCGTCAGTTTAATAGGTTACGGTTGAAATGCTAACATGAATTACCTACGCAAAAGTTGTGACTAAAAGTTGTGGAGACGTACAGAGCACATGCAGAAATCTCATCAGCTATTTCGTCCAGTCCCCTGTCAATGAGAGAAAGCTGAATAAAACTGTGAACTTATTTCCAATTATAGACTCGTACTGATCAAGTAATCACTCCATCCTACAAGTCAGTTAACTAAAAACTCAATGAAATTAATCTGCCAATTTATGTATTAAAATCCATTTTCTGCGGCCAGCTGAGACTACAGATAAGTTGCCTGAGTTGAGAGGTGGAGAATTTTCATAGTCGCCTATATTTTAATTCATAAAATACGCAAGATGGCGATAATGGGCAGAAGATCTTGGGGCGTTACTTTCACATTCATACCACAGCAACATCGGCGCCTACGAACATTGACCTCATCCGCGTTCAGAGAACTGGCGCCACCACAGTGTCACCTACTTGAAGGGGCGGAAGTCTGTGGAGCCCCCTCGGCCGAAAGCAGTTGGAATGCTTTGCACTGTCACCCCCCAGTCAATCTGGCTACAGGGACATTTTCTATTAGAGGTGACTCACTGCATTTCTGCGTCTGAGGTTACAAAACAACTGAGAGACGCTCTCTCAGCTCCATTTCGTGGCAGTTCTTAGTCAGCTTCACTTCGTGACTATCCCTCAGGCCACGTCCACGGCGAACTTGAAGCCCCAAGCTATTGCTGCATACTTTCTTTCTTGTGCTGCAATCTCCCATTTCCGACTACCTTATTTTTCCTTCACTTTCATGGTGGCAGCCCTTGATGTCGACCTGGCCCTTTCCATACGTGGTGCCTTCTCTCGTCGATATCTTCATTCATTTCTCTTACATCACTTTATGGTTGAAGTAATTTTGGTACCCTTTTCTATCTGACCTCCAGTTTCAATTTTTTTTCTGCAGTGTGGAGTGACTGAGAATGAACGCCTTAAATAATGGCTACAGCTTACAGTGTTGAGGACCTTTGTGAACAACCGCTTTGTGTGTGTGTTGTACTGAATACCATCCTCCACATTCAATGGTTTTGCCAGTATTTAAAAATAAAAGAAAATACGAGAATCTAAATCACTTGACTGCATGTAATATACAAATGAAAAAGAGAAATTTAGACGACTGCCTCCTGTTGGAGTGATGATAAATCACGCAACTGTCACTGTAGTCACCCCAGTCACCTCAATTTTTTCTAAACCAGACCTATCACCACCTCCACTTGTGTGGTTCCAGTGACACAATCTTCAGGAACCACTTCCCACATCCACCTGGAGAAATATATTCCTCCTCCAGCGTCTACTAGTGACAAGACTCAATCAGGAGTCCTCTCCCCGAAATATCGCAGACCAGAGGTTCAACACGAGCCAATGGCTGAAGGAGCCACGGGCTGTGGGTCTCAGCGTTGCCCGCTATTCATCCACCCCTCACCTATAGTGGGTAAGCCCTTTCGAGAATGGCGGCCAACAAAATTTGTGAAACACCAGAAGAAGAAGAAGCAGAAGAAGAAGAAAAAGAAGAAGACGAATCGGGAGAAGGACTTTCCAGTGATCCCAGGGACAGCAGATCCCGTCTCCCACGCCGTCGAATTATGAACCAATGTTCATTGATGATATCGTGCCTTCACGAGTGGCAGATAATGGTCCTGCGACGTGATCAGTCCTCCTGTCCCATTCGCACCTGACCAGGAAACCATCAACGTTATGACCCAGTGGAAATGTAATAGATGCTACTGTCACCTGCCAGAACGGCAACTAGTTTCTTGTTATTTTGCAGTCTACATCGTCCTCCAAGAAATTCAGTTCACTGACTGACATTCCACAAGTCTTTGTGGTTGCTGTAAATTCTGTGTGAACAATACTGGCTTCAGGAGCGTAACTGGAAGAGTTTGTACATTCGTTCATGAAGATGTCGTCAGTCAATGGATTCCCCTCCTTACCACATTGGGAGAAATAGCGATGCGAGTGCAAACTATTCAAGCAGTCACCATTTATAACATTTACTTTCAGGTAGGGCTCGTACTTCCCTTGGGATGACGACCTTAATACAACTGCTCTACTTCCCTTTTCTCCTATTTGGAGATTCGATGAGTACCACTCCCTACAGGGAAGAAACATTTTGTCTGGAACAGATCTTCTGAATGACCAGCTGCTTTACAACCTCGATCTGTGCCTCACCAATGACGCTCCTTCTCATTTCCGTGCTGCTCGTGGCATCTTTTCGACTGTCGACCTTAAGAGCTCTTCCTCACTTTTCCTTGTCACCGCCCGAAGGACCAATTACCACGATGGACTTTTTGAAGAGCCGCCTGGCAGTTACATACCTCTGCTGTCACATTCATCCCATCTCTGTCAGACTGTATCGATGAGGTTCTGGGAGACATCTCCGACGGAATCACCCGAGTCGCTGGAACTGCTATTCCTCTTTCTACAGGCATGCTCCCCCAGCACCACGGTGGACAAAACACACTACAACGGCTATTCAGGAGCATAGTTCGGCCCTGCAGTGTCCCAAGCGGCATCCTTCACATGCTGCCCTCCTCACTGTTAAGTGGCTCCAAGTCAAGGCTTGTTATCAGATTAAGCACATCAGGAATGAGTGCCAAACGCTCTACGTCTTCATAAATTATGAATAATCCGCCTCGGTTGCGAAAATTCCCGGTGTTTACCCAGGTTTCAACGTGGATAACCACGCCTTCTTCAGAACGAAATAAAAAACAACTTGCCTAAATGGGCATAGTCAATTTCTAAAAATTTTTATTTCGTTCTGAAGAAGGCGTGGTTATCCACGTTGAAACCTGGGTAAACACCGGGAATTTTCGCAACCGAGGCGGATTATTCATAATTTATTTAGATAATTACGACTGCTGACGCGCTGCAATGCTGAAAGTTCTTAAGCTCTACGTCTTCCCTTTCTTAACGTGTTCCCCTTCCTTTCAGGTGTGTACCAAGCCCTGTAATCTTCTATCCGAGCTTGTGCTCCATCTCTAATGACCTAGATCTCGACGAGACGTTACACTCTAATCTTCATTCATAATAATTCTGGGAGAATGATGACTGTTCATGGTGCCTTACTTCGATTTAGGTTTTTGTCAAATTCTTCTCACAGTATCACATCCTCCATCTGATCTTAATGCATTTTATCTTCTTTTTACACAAAACGAATCAACAACTGTTCAGTAAGTCGTACCTCAGAGTGGTCTTTGTATCAATGTGTCGGTTATTGCTGAACATCTTGCAACCAACTTTGCGACTGCATAGGCACACTCTTCTTACCCAGCTTCCTTTCTGAAATGAAAACGATACGTTGAAGATGTCCATCTATGTCTTACCCCTTACCGAGTTGAATTATATAATGAATTTTTCACTGAGGAAGGAAAATTCATCATCAGATGATTTGGGGTGCGACGTGTAGACAACCTCCAGGACAACCACGAGGAAATTTGCTATATTCGAATTGAGAATATGTTCAATTATTCTACAGCAAACCGATGTTTAAAATATTGGTCTGTAATTTTGCGGGGTCGTTCTTTTACCCTTCTTATATACATGAATCACCTGCGCTTTTTTCCCAATCGCCTGGGACTTTGCGCTAGGCAAGAGGATCACGGTACGTGAAAGATAAGCACGGAGCCAATGCTGTGAGTACCTCTTGTGAAACCGAATTGGGATTACATCAGGTTGTGGTGACTTATTTGCTTGCAACTCTTTCAGTTGTTTCTCTACAGCGGGTCTGATTATTACCATGTTCTCCATACGGACGTCTGTGCGATGGCCAAACGATCATACGTTCGTGTGATTCTCCTGCGTGACGGATTTCTTAACTGTGAAACTTAAAACTTTGGCTTTACTTTGCTGTCTTCTACTACCACACCCGACTGGTCAGCGAGTGACTGGATAGAAGTCTTAGGTCCACTTAGTGATTTTATGTATTACCAGAGTTTTCTCGGGTTCTCGGCAGGAAGTATTGCTAAGGTATGACGGTCTTCGTTGCTGTACGGTTGCCGCATCGATCTTTTTACAGACGCCCGAAGTTCTGTTAACTTTTGCCTGTGGTCATTTGTGCGTTTTCTTTTGAACGGAGAGTGCAATAACCTTTGCCTGCTCTCAACATTTTTGGAATTTCGTTGTTAAGCAACGGTGGGTCTTTTCCGTTCTTAATCCACTTACTCGGATCACCCTTCTCCAGAGTGTGATTTACAATCACTTTAAACTTTGCCCATAATTCCTCTACGTCCATCTTGCTGGAACTAAATTATTATGTGGCCTGACACTTCATAATTAACTGACCACTAAAGGAACATACGGCAATACGGAGTAGAGCGTATCCTTGAGTAAGTGAGCTAAAGCTGTCTACAACGGTACGGACATGTACTTCAAGCAGAACAAGATTCAATAGCAAAATGCCTATTTTCGTTGGTAGCCGATGGTAAACGAGACGAGACAAGACCGTGGCAACGTTGGCTAGAGATCCTCCGTATAGAGCTCAAGTTAGCAGACCGCCACCCTGACCGAGCACAAGATCGCGTCAAATGGAGACAGATAGCTAGAAAAAACAGACCACGCTACATTGCACAACAAACGATGAGGAATAAATAAAAATTGGGCGATTGTAATAAAGTCCTGCAATTGACTGTAAAAGAAATAAAGAGACGTATATGTAGTACAGTTGCCCATGTTGGTATATTAATGTGAAGATAGTCAACAATACGGATTGATACCAACAGCACTGTCGTTCTTCGTCTACAGGTTCGTCATTAGAGATGGTGCTCAACCGGAACAGCATTACTGCGCCCCACCTGTGGCTGGGACGCCAATAACACGCTGTGCGAGTGCCCGCCTCACCAATTATGACTCGCTGGTGAGGCGCAAGTGAGGCTCTCTGCACCAGCTGCTGGAGAGAACCGCTGCCACTCTTCGCGTCCTCCTCGTCGCTAATGCGAAGCCTGACGAGGGGTGCTGAGCGACCTGATGTCCTGGGAAGACACGATGGAGTTAATGCCCAGATGACGTCAGCCGTGTCAGTAAGTGCGACGCGTGAGTCACGACTGGACGGCTTCCAAGGTTGCCAGTCCCCCCTATCACTGGGCAATTTCAGGCAACTTCCGGGAACCTTATTGGCCGTTCTCTTACGTCCTGTTTCACAATAAACGTGCTATTAATCACTTTTAGAATTTTTCTTCTGATGTATGAGATGATGTCCTCAGAAAACTCTGACCACTTTTGGTATACTGCCGGCCGGTGTGGCCGAGCGGTTCTAGGCGCTTCAGTCTGGAACCGCGTTACCGCAACGGTCGCAGGTTCGAATCCTGCCTCGGGCATAGGTGTGTGTGATGTCCTTAGGTAGTTAGGTTTAAGTCGTTCTAAGTTCTAGAGGACTGATGGACTCAGATGTTAAGTCCCATAGTGCTCAAAGCCATTTGAACCATTTTGAATTTGGTAAACTGCAATGTCAATATATTTACTGGTTTCATCAGCGATTTCGATCTGATTAGGCCATGATATTGTGTAAGAGGACAGACTTCAGAAGGTGAATCCTTACAGGAAAGAAACAGGAAAGTGCACGTCAACTTTCGTGATTGCAAGAACGCAGTAAAGCACTCTTGTATTAGTAAGCGGTTAACTCGAGGCACGGCAAACCACTTCCAGTTACATACTGCCTCTCTAACGGCTCCCAGGGGCAACAAAAATCTGATTTCCAGTAGTTTTATAATTACTGCCGGATTTAAAAATTTAAAATGATGGCTCTATTTACTCATGAATGGGTATAATCTGCATTTATATCTACTGTACGGGTACTCCGTAATTCTAAATAAAGTACCTGGCAGAGGATTTTTGGAAATTTGTGGTAAGGTCTTATGGGACCAAACTGCTGAGGTCATCGGTCCCTAAGCTTACGCATTACTTAATGTAACTTAAACTAACTGACACTAAGGCCAATATACACACACATGCCCGAGGGAGGAGTCGAACCTACGACGAGGAGAGCCGCGCGGGCCGTGACAAGGCGCCCTAGAACGCGCGGTGGCAGAGGATTCTTCGAACCATCTTCAAGTTATTTCTCTACCGTTCCACTCAAGAACAGTACGCGGAAAATAACATTTAAATGGTTCAAATTGC
The DNA here is from genome assembly GCF_023897955.1 of Schistocerca gregaria. Taxonomy (NCBI): domain Eukaryota; kingdom Metazoa; phylum Arthropoda; class Insecta; order Orthoptera; family Acrididae; genus Schistocerca; species Schistocerca gregaria. The sequence continues at coordinate 436,735,153 of NC_064921.1, forward strand.
TCTGAGAACTATGGGACTCAACTGCTGTGGTCATTAGTCCCCTATAACTTAGAACTACTTAAACCTAACTAACCTAAGGACATCACACACATCCATGCCCGAGGCAGGATTCGAACCTGCGACCGTAGCAGTCGTACGGTTCCGGACTGCGCGCCTAGAACCGCGAGACCACCGCGGCCGGCATAACATTTAAATCTTTCCAGGCGAACTCTGACTCATTTTATTATAACGATCATTCCTCCCTATGCCAACAAAATACTTTTACACGCTGAGCAGAAAGTTGCTGCCTAAAATTTTACGAGAAGATCCTGTGCTTTTGCCTGCCACCGCAATTCGCACTCTGTCTCCTTCTTCGCGATAATACAAAACAAGCAGCCCTTCTGTGAACTTTTTCGATGTCCTCCGTCAATTCTGTGTGATGCGGATCCCACACCGCACAGCAACACTGTAGAAGGCGATGGACAATCGTAATGTAAGCTTTCTGTTTAGTACCCCTGTTGCATTTTCTAAGTGTTCTGCCAGTAAATCGTTGTCATTGGTTTGGTACCCCTCAAAATAATTACATGCTACAAGTTTAACATAGTAACACAGGAACTGCAGTTAGACACTGTGTATATACAGGATAAATAACCTAAAATTTGCACCGCAAATATTGTGGAGGCGTAATGTGCTATTGACGTGCGGTTTCGACAGACTGGACTGATAGTAAGGGACTTGTACCGTTAACCAATACACAAATTATTGTAATAATACCGGGAGGTCAAAAAGTCAGTACAAATTTGAAAACTTAATAAACAACAAACACCAATGACATTCTCGTTTACCCTACTTTTTGTTTCTTAATGTTAATAGTCACTGTTCCGGTTGAAAAGTGTGTATTTGCACAATAATGCACTTTCTAAGTACCCGGTGATCAAGAAATCAGTATAAATTTGAAAACTGAATAAATCACGGAATAATGTAGATAGAGAGGTAAAAATTGACACACATGTTTGGAATGACATGGGGTTTTATGAGAACAAAAAAAAACTAAGTTCACTAAATGTGGCGCTGTATTATCAGAATGGGGAATGTGCTAGTTCAGCGTTACGATCCTATCGCCATAGGAAGGGAATTCGAACGGGTAAGGGTCCATTGACAAATGCTGTTGAGGCGAGAATGCTTTCGAAGTTCGAAGCCACGGGTTGTTTAGACGATAAACCTCGTAGTGGCCGACCGAGCACAGGGCGTAATGCTGCTGAGGCAGTTCAGGAAGAAATGGAGACTTTAGCGGGTTCGTCTATGCACGGGGAAGTCAGCGCTCGTGCAGTCGCACGTCGCCGCGGCATTCCATACACTACTGTTTGGTTGGCACCGAGGCGTACCCTCGGATGCTATCCGTACAAAATCCATCGGCATCGTGAACTGTTACCTGGCGATTTCGTGAAGCGGAGGGCATTTGCGGTGCGGGCGTTTCAAAAGATGGCGGAAGATGACGATTGGTTGAGTAACGTGTTGTGGACCGACGAAGCTCATTCCGTGCTCCGAGGGTCTGTCAACGCCAACAACTGCAGAATTTGGGCTACCGAAAATCCTAGAACTGTCGTGGAAACTCCATTGCACGACGTTTGTCACGGTATGGGTTGGATTTACCACATCTACAGTTATCGGGCCTTTTTTCTTTGAGGAAATGCGTGATTCCGGTTTTGTAACTGCTACCGTGACGGGTGAGAGGTAAGCCGCTATGTTACAGAATCGCATCATCCACAGCCTGGCTGATAAACATCTGCTGGAACATACGATGTTTATGCACGATGGCGCTCCACCCCATGTTGCCAGACGCGTGAAAGATCTCTTGCTCGCGTCGTTTGGTGAGGATCGTTTGCTCAGCCGCCACTTTCGTCATGCTTGGTGTCCCAGGTCCCCAGACCTCAGTCCGTGCGATTATTGGCTTTGGGGTTACCTGAAGTCGCAAGTTTATCGTGATCGACCGACATATCTAGGGATTCTGAAAGACAACATCCAACGACAATGCCTCACCATAACTCTGGACATGCTTTACTGTGCTGTTCACAACATCATTCCTCGACTACAGCTATTGTTGAGGAATGATGGTGGACATATTGAGCATTCCCTGTAAAGAACATTATCTTTGCTTTGTCTTAGTTTGTTATGCTAATTATTGCTATTCTGATCAGATGAAGCGCCATATGTTGGAATTTTTTTGAACTTTTGTATTGTTTTGGTTCTAATAAAACCCCATGTCATTCCAAGCATGTGTGTGAATTTGTACCTCTCTATCTACATTATTCCGTGATTTATTCAGTTTTCAAATTTATACTGATTTCTTGATCACCCGGTACTTAGAAAGTGCATTATTGTGCAAATACACACTTTTCAACCGGAACAGTGCCTATTAACATTAAGAAACAAAAAGTAGGGTAAGCGAGAATGTCATTGGTGTTTGTTGCAGAATTGTAGAGCGAGTCGTTTACGAGATATTGTATTTTGAAAAGTTGCCACACTGTCGCTTGCACAATATCTGTGGTATCACACACCAGTGAGGAACACAGGCGCATACACTATTTACGTGGATTCTGACCAGTATCATTGTATTCAAAACGACCGCCAGCAGAAGCAATATACCCTCTGTCTGGCTTGGAACGACTGCTGCACACATACTAACATTTCAGCGGAGATGTCCGAGCAGGTTGCAGTAATACGTCGTTGCATATGATCGGTTGTAGTTGACAAGTCCTTGTAGACAGTGTCTTTTAGCTTTCTCCACAAAAGAAAAGTCTATACGCGTCAAATGGGGGGAACGGGCCGGCCAAGATACAGATCGTCTGCATCCAATCAACGAACTGGGAACAGTTCGTGAACACATGCTTTAGTACATCGCGCACTATGGGCTATACAATCATCACGTTGGTACCACAAGTCTTTCGTAGTCTGCACAGGAGCGTCTTCTAGCGTTAGTGGAAGATAGTCTGCTAGAAGGCTGTGTTCAGTATTCCATATATGATAAACGAGCCTATGAACTGATGGTCTCCTATTCGACACCATATGTCATCACTCCATGGACGCTGATATTCCACCTGACGAAGCCAACAGGGACTGTCAACAGACCAGGAGTACATGTTTCGCGGTTTACATGACCATGTTTGGTGAATTGGGGTTCATCACTAAACAAGATACATGATACATCTGGAGTGTCGTGTACTAATGCCCATGTAGAGAAATTAACACAATTCTCATAATCATTTCCATGCAGCTCATGATGGAGAAAGACATGATAGGGAAGGGACCTATAGAGAATGAGTAGGGAATTAGCCTGACTCATGCCTCGTACGATTGTGGCGGGAGCTAACGTGCGGATCAACTGCAAAAGCAGCAAGAACATTATTTTCCCCTCTTCTGTCGCCACTTATTTCCTGCTGTTACGTTGTCTAGGTGTTATACCACAACTTTCACGTAACTGACTGAAGAGGTTGTTAAATAATTGCCGAGATGCTTGACGTCTATTGGTAAACGCACGATCTGCAGCGTGGACTGTTACACACTGAGTAGAGAGGCGCAATGCACTCAAGAAACACACAAGCGCACTGTAAGCAAACATAATAACATCGTAATCAGATACTACTCAGGTAGACTGGCAGAAACAAATGTCGATGTGCTAACATTTCAAAATACGACATCTTGCGAACGAATCGCACTAGAATCCTGTAACAAACAACATTAACATTCTAAGTTATCCTATTATTGGTTTGTTAATGTTATGCTAATGTTAATGGACATACTAAAGGGTGTCAGATAGATTATGTAATGGTAAGACAGAGACTTAGGAACCAGGTTTTAAACTGTAAGACATTTCCAGGGGCAGATGTGGACTCTGACCACAATCTATTGGTTATGACCTGTAGATTAAAACTGAAGAAACTGCAAAAAGGTGGGAATTTAAGGAGATGGGACCTGTATAAACTGAAAGAACCATAGGTTGTACAGAGTTTCAGGGAGAGCATAAGGGAACAATTGACAGGAATGGGGGAAAGAAATACAGTACAGGAAGAATGGGTAGCTTTGAGGGATGAAATATTGAAGGCAGCAGAGGATCAAACAGGTAAAAGGACGAGGGCTAGTAGAAACCCTTGGGGAACAGAAGAAATATTGAATTTAATTGATGAAAGGAGAAAATATAAAAATGCAGTAAATGAAGCAGGCAAAAGGAATAGAAACGAATCAAAAATGATATCGACAGGAAGTTCACAATGGCTAAGCAGGAATGGCTAGAGGACAAATGTAAGGATGTAGAGGCTTATCTCACTAGGGGAAAGATAGATACTGCCTACAGGAAAATTAAAGAGAGCTTTGGAGAAAGAAGAATCACTTGCATGAATATCAAGAGCTCATATGGCAACCCAGTTCTAAGACAAGAAGGGAAAGCAGAAAGATGGAAGGAGTATATAGAGGGTCTATACAAGGGAGATGTACTAGAGGACAATATTTGGAAATGGAAGAGGATGTAGATGAAAATGAAATGGGAGATATGTTACTGCGTGAAGAGTTTAACAGAGCACTGAAAGACCTGAGTCAAAACAAGATCCCCGGTGTAGACAACATTCCACTAGAACTACTGACAGCCTTGGGAGAGCCAGTCCTGAAAAAACTCTCCCATCTCGTGAGCAAGATGTATGAGACAGGCGAAATACCCTCAGACTTCAAGAAGAATGTAATAATTCCAATCCCAAAGAAAGCTGGTGTTGACAGATGTGAAAATTACCGAACTATCAGTTTAATAAGTCACAGCTGCAAAATACTAACGCGAATTCTTTACAGACTAATGGAAAAATTGATAGAAGCCAACCTCGGGGAAGATCAATTTGGATTCCGTAGAAATGTTGGAACACGTGAGGCAATACTGACCCTACGACTTAACTGAGAAGAAAGATTAAGCAAAGGCAAACCTACTTTTCTAGCATTTGTAGACTTAGATAAAGCTTTTGACAATATTGATTGGAATACTCTCTTCCAAATTCTGAAGGTGGCAGGGGTAAAATACAGGGAACGAAAGGCTATTTACAATTTGTACAAAAAGCAGATGGCAGTCATACGAGTCGAGGGGTATGAAAGGGAGGCAGTGGTTGGGAAGGGAGTGAGACAGGGTTGTAGCCTATCCCCGATGTTATTCAATCTGTATAGTGAGCAAGCAATGAAGAAAAGAAAAGAAAAGTTCGGAGTAGGTATTAAAATCCATGGAGAAGAAATAAAAACTTTGAGGTTCGCCGATGGCATTGTAATTCTGTCAGAGACAGCAAAGGACTTGGAAGAGCAGTTGAACAGAATGGACAGTGTCTTGAAAGGGGCTATAAGATGAACATTAACAAAAGCAAAACGAGGATAATGGATTGTAGTCGAATTAAGTCGGGTGATTCTGAGGGAATTAGATCAGGATATGAGACACTTAAAGTAGTAAAGGAGTTTTGCTATTTGGGGAGCAAAATAACTGATGATGGTCGAAGTAGAGAGGATATAAAATGTAGACTGGCAATGGCAAGGATAGTGTTTCTGAAGAAGAGAAATTTGTTAACATCGAGTATAGATTTAAATGTCAGGAAGTCGTTTCTGAAAGTATTTGTATGGAGTGTAGCCATGTATGGAAGAGCAACGTGGACGATAAATAGTTTAGACAAGAAGAGAATAGAAGCTTTCGAAATGTGGTGCTACAGAAGAATGCTGAAGATTAGATGGGTAGATCACATAACTAATGAGGAGGTATTGAATAGAATTGGGGAGAAGAGGAGTTTGTGACACAACTTGACAAGAAGAAGGGATCGGTTGGTAGGACATGTTCTGAGACATCAAGGGATCTCCAATTTAGTATTGGAGGGCGGCGTGGAGGGTAAAAATCGAAGAGGGAGACCACGAGATGAATACACTAAGCAAATTCAGAAGGATGTAGGCTGCAGTCGGTACTGGGAGATGAAGAAGCTTGCACAGGATAGAGTAGCATGGAGAGCTGCATCAAATCAGTCTCAGGACTGAAGATCACAACAACAACAACAACAACAACAACAATGTTAATAGGCATTGTTCCATTTAAAAAAGTGTTTGTTTTAAAAAAAATTACATATTATGTATTATTATAATCTAAATAATGGATAACAGTACGAGCCCTGACTATCAATCCAGTCTGCGGAAATAGCATAACACTTTACATTTCGGCAGTATTTGTGGCGCAAGTTTTAGGTGATTCAATCTGAATACGAGTTGAACAGGACGGGTTGCTAGGACAGAGCCTTGTCGTAGTACAGTAAAGAATCGGTACTTCGACTCTCCTCGCGTAGTCACCGCTCAGTAAGGGAAACCCTTAATATCCAGTAGCTCTACGCCTGAGTCACATACAGAGAGCCACCAGAGAGTTGGCTGCCGGCAGCGGCGCTGCACGCGGGGCTTTGTGGGGTCGCTGCTCCCGGCCGCTGGAGCTGGAGTCGTTAAGGGGAATGACGGACGGAAAGCACTAGCACAATGCTCACACCGCGGCTGCGAGCGGAAATGCACCGGGCGGCGCGCCGGGATGCTCTCGCAAGTTCTCACACTGAACTACAACAGGACAACAAAAAATGAGACAGCTCGGCTACTGGCTGCTGCGCGAAGAAGCGCAGTATTCCTCTGTTGGCGGAAATGAGCCGCCAGCGTGCTTCCTCAACGTCAGCAGTTAAATATAGTAGAAAATCCTTTTGGTGCATGTAATACTCTGTTTTGTTTCTCTCTTTTTATGCGGGAAATGAGATTTACATACGAGGGACGTTACATCGAGATGCGTAAAAAAGAAAGTGAGCGTTTATGCGGAGAAGAATATCAAGAGAAACCCCCGGGATAAAATTTTGTAGACCAGCGGAGCCAGGATTATACTGAATAAATCACGTTTCTGTCTCGACGACACCCATGGCTGCTCACAGTGGATAGAAAACACAATTTGGTCATGATCATTACAGCGAATCCCACGCGCATGTTAGAACTCAGTTAGGAAGAGAAGACGCAGCCAATAAAAACGACGTGAAGGAACTAAAACCCTCGAATTATAGAAACAACACAAATGACTTACTACATTGTTACGCATTATTCAGTCTCAGTGACGTAGCCGCAGTCCTACCTACACCAGAAAAATGTGCAAGATAAACACTTTTAGTGGTTGCGTAACATCTCTGGAGGTTCAATTTGTTCAGACTGCCTTTTGTCAATACAGCCATTTCGTTTATCAACGACGGACAGGGGTTGAGAAACCTATACCAGAATTGTCAGAAATGGGTGACAATATTCCTCTAACGAACAAGTAGTATATTCATAGAAGGCGCAAGGAGCATCACATAAAAGACCTATCAGTTGCTTCGATCCACAGTTCTAGGCTCACCGATTTACGTGGATCCAGAATGCCAAATTAACAGATTTGTCTGCATCTAATATACCGGGTGATCAAAAAGTCAGTATAAATTTGAAAACTTAATAAACCACGGAATAATGTAGAAGAGGGGTAAAAATTGGCGCACATGCTTGGAATGACATGGGGTTTTATTAGAACAAAATAACCAAAATATTGCTAGACGATTGAAAGATATTTTACGCGCGTCGTTTGGTGATGATCGTGTGCTCAGCCGCCACTTTCGTCATGCTTCGCCTCCCAGGTCTCCAGACCTCAGTCCGTGCGATTATTGGTTTTGGGGTTACCTGAAGTCGGAAGTGTATCATGTCGACCGACAACTCTAGGGATGCTGAAAGACAACATCCGACGCCAATGCCTAACCATAACTCCGGGCATGCTTTACAGTGCCGTTCACAACATTATTCCTCGACTACAGCTATTGTTGAGGAATGATGGTGGACATATTGAGCATTTTCTGTAAAGAGCATCATCTTTGCTTTGTCTTACTTTGTTATGCTAATTATTGCTATTCTGATCAGATGAAGAGCCATCTGTCGGACATTTTTTGAATGTTTGTATTTCTTTGGTTCTAATAAAACCCCATGTCATTCCAGGCATGTGTGTGAATTTGTACCTCTCTATCTACATTATTCCGTGATTTATTCAGTTTTCAAATTTATACTGACTTTTGATCACCCGGTATACACAGTCAAGCTACATAGGAGAAAACATACTGAGGCAATCTTCAGTAAGATTCTGTCAACGACTAACCAAAGCACTCCTACCCATAGTAAGGCAGATATCCTAACACAAATGGGTCACAAGTTTGAAGAAGTGCCCAGGTGAAGATTTTAGAAACAATCTATGCTTAGAAATTTTTACCGAAACCTACCGAAACCCTTGCTGAGAAGCATAAAATGAAACTGATCGTTCTGCCTTACACGAAGTGTGTAGTGTTGAAGTGAACAGGGTACACAGACACTGTCCAGTCATATTAAAGTGACCACCGCCTGTGTTCGACGTCAACGTGCAACGACAGATGGCAGCACTGGTACTACTACTACCACGTGATCAGGCCCAGTGGACCACACGTATCTACAAGTTTCCTCCTCCGCTGTATTCTGTCCATTGCTGCTATCCGCGATCCGTTCACATCTATTGACACTTGGTTTAAATCTTCGTGGAGTCCATCCCTCCAACGCTTCTTGGGTCTTCCTGGCGGTCTTTTTCCTGTAGGTGTGAAATCCATGAGCTTCCGAGGCCATCTGTGACCCTCCATCTGGGCCACATGCCCGGCCCACTGCATTCGTTTGGCTTTGACAGTTCCTGGTATGTTGGGCTCCTGGTAGAGTTCCTCAAGCTCTTGGTTGTATCTGATCCTCCATTCCCTTGTATCTGCATCCAGATGGGAGGACGCGGAAAACAGTGCAGTCGTTGTTGTCAAGTGGAAACGTAACGTTTCATCTGACGTCCAAAACGACATGATTATTGGGGGCAAGGCTGGAAGCATTGTAAATGTTCATGTGCCGCCATGGTTTAAGTACAGTATACCGTGCATGGCAGAATGGAACTATCCAAAACCGGTGATGAGGCAACTGTGGCACACCACGGGCCATAGATGATAGAGCTGAATGATGACAGCAGAGAGGTGTACGGGCGAACTGTAGAGCAACTGAACGAGGAGATGAACCAAGGGGCTGCCAACAGCATCTACGAACATTGCTGCGTGTGGGCCCCCACAGCAGGCACCTGGTTCGTGCATCATACTGGCTACTGTTCATCGACGACGAAGGCAGGAATTTGAACGCCAATACCGCAACTGGACATCCACAGAATAGCGACAGTCTCATTTTCAGATGAATCACGTCTCCATCGGACAGATGGCCGTTGGCGTGTACGGCGTAAAATGTCTGAAAGCAAACATCATGCAACCAAGAGGGAGTGAAATGGTTTTGTCCACAACTACATGCAGCTTGTTTTTCCTCAGCACTATGGCATCTACCAGCAGAAGAGTGCAAGATTTCACATAGCTCGAAGTGTACGGGCCTGGTTCGAAGAGCACCAGGATTTGTTTACCGTACTCCCCTGGCTACCAAACTCCTCGGATATGAACCCAGTGGAGCATCTGCGGCACAAACCCCATCGGGCAGTTGGCGCCATGGATCCGGGGCCGAGAAATCTAACGCAGCTGACCAAGGGCCTGGAGTCGGCATACCTCCACATCCCTGTCGGTACCTTCCAGAATCGTACTGACTTTCTTCCTACACCCCTCGCACTGCAAAAGGTGGTTATTCAAACTTTTGATAGGTGGTCACATTAATGTGTCTGGACCGTTTATACCTATGCAAGTTGCCACTAGATGAGAAAAAAGTACTCTACCTTCACAAGAATCTCCATAAATATAATTGATGTTGAAAATGTTTTATGGCCACATTGAAAATCTTTTCCTGACAATTCCTTCGCCTGGTTTATTGGTCATTTGACATATCCTTTTTCGGCAAACTCAAGGAAAGTCTTTTCAACGTTGGAGCTCCAAGTTTCACAAATGGGGGGGGGGGGGGGGGAGGATTTTTGTTGTGTTGGCAGAAGAACCAACACCGAGTTACTAGTGGATGCCGAAATGCACGCGTTTTAGCTCACGCAGGCTGGCGTGAGGAGGGAAGAACTATACTGGTCTATAGGTCTGGAACATGACAAGGAATGAGAATTCAGAAAGCGGGCGTAATTAGTTTGATACTTAACTTTAATCCATTAATGATGAACGTCGCTCTTGACGATACATGATTCACAATATTATCTGTTCAGAATACATTCTTGAAGAATATGGCGCCTTGCTAGGTCGTAGCAAATGACGTAGCTGAAGACTATGCTAAACTGTCGTCTCTGCAAATGAAAGTGTATGTAGACAGTGAACCATCGCTAGCAAAGTCGGCTGTACAACTGGGGCGAGTCCTAGGGAGAGTCTGTAGACTAGACCTGACGTGTGGCGGCGCTCCGTCTGCAATCACTGATAGTGGCGACACGCCGGTCCGACGTATACTAACGGACCGCGGCCGATTTAAAGGCTACCACCTAGCAAGTGTGGTGTCTGGCGGTGACACCACAATTTTAGTACGAGAATAAAGCTGAAGTGAGCGCAACCTGCATCGTTGCCAAATTTATTCAAGATGGCAACTTTTCGTAGGTGGTCCCCCCACCTCCTCTCCATGGGTAGTAGATGCGGTAAAGTCACATTGATGTTGAACAAGATTAATGGCCTCATTGAAAATTTTTCCCTGACAATGCCTTTGCCTGGCATATTGGTCATTTGAAATATCCTTTTTCCACAAACTCAATGAACGTTTCAAGTCTCACCTGGGGGGGGGGGGGGCAAATACGAGTAGGAGAATAAAGTTGAAGTGATCACAATCTGCATTGTTGCTAAATTTATTCGAGATGGCAAATCGTCCTGGGTGGTCCCCCCACCTTCTCTCTGTGGGGGGTAGATGTTACAATATCGCGTTTTTGACGTCACCACTCCCCCTCCTGACCCCTCCTCCACTACCCTCCCTGCCATTTCCCCTCTCACCTCTCCCACTCCCACTCACACTTGCGAATTGGTGAGGGAAAGACTCAATCTGCACTGAGCTGCTGGAGATAAAGGACGTAAGGTACTGTCTTCAGAACTGTGTTCGTTTATTTATGTGTTTATTATCTTGCTGGAAGAAATTCCTAAATTTTGATGGTGAAACAAAATTGACAATTACACTGCAGCCTTGCTGCTTGAAATTCAGATAAACAAAAAATGTTTACAATTTTCAGAAAAAAAGATTCAGTCTGTGCTAAGCTCCAGGAGAGGAAGGACATAAGGTATTTATTTATATACTTTCTGGGAAATGTGTTCAGTTGATGAGACATTGTGCTGGATGAAGAGGAGCTTTATAAGTGTATTACCTGTAGGTATACAGCGGAGGACTGCGTCCACAGCCTCCTACACAATGAATGGAAGGAGGTGACAATCGATGAGCATAGGGGGAATACTTTTCAGAAAATAATGGTGACCGTGCAGGATGGACTGAAGATGCTTTTGGCAACTCATTGAGACTACTTACTGACTATGCTGGAGCTTTCATGTTTTTCGCAATGGTTGGTCAATTCACAGCGTATGAGAAAATTGTGTCCTATTCCACTACCCCAGACTGAAAGAACCAGAGATGTTCGTGTTGGTGTATGGAGTTCGACTGAGAGCGCTTGAAATGGCTCTTGTTCCCCTTTCAGACCAACTGCGTGTATATATACATCTTGTTGCGTGTTCTAGTCCACAATCCCATTCGAAATTGGCGGGGGACTGTCCTACGGCCGCTGCCGGAAACATTACCTCCTACCAATCTACAAGTGTACAGCTGTTGAAGAAATTGTACACGAATACATGGTACGAAGGGACAGCACAGTAAACTATCACTGAATTGTAGAAAGAGTTGCCTCCTACAGATGTGCAAGTGAAATAGGTGCTGAAGAAGTTGTACACAGATGATAAATGTAGGGAGCACGATACACGCTACCACAACTAACGGAAAGTGCTTCACTGCTCTAATTACACATCGAAATCTACATTTAGAGCTACATTTACATCTACATGGATACTCAGCAAATCACATTTAAGTGCCTGGCAGATGGTTCATCGAACCATCTTCACAATAATTATCTATTGTTCCTCTATCTAACAGAGTGCTCAAAAGAGATACACCTATTTCTTCCCGTGCAAGTTCTGATTTCCCTTATTTTATTATGATGATCGTTTCTCCCTATGCAGGTCGACGTCAACAAAACACTTTCACATTCGGAGGAGTAAGTTGATGGTTGAAATTTCGTGAGAAGATCCCGCTGCAACGAGAAATGCCTTTGGTTTAATGATGTCCACCGCAAATCCTGTATCGTATCCGTGACCCTCTCTCCCCTATTTCTCGGTAATACAATACGTGCTGATCTTCTTCGAACTTTCTCGATGTGCTCCGTAAATCCTATCTGGTAAGGATCCCACACCACGCATTACTACTCTAAAAGTGAACGGACAAGCGTAGTGTAGGCAGTCTCTTTAGTCGTTCTGTTGCACCTGTTCTGCCAATAAACCACAGTCTTTTGTTCGCCTTCCGCACAACCATTCCTATGTGTTGTTTCCAGTTTAAGTTGTTCATAATTGTAATTCCTTAGTACTCAGCTGAATTTACGGTCTTTAGATTTGATTGATTTCCCGTGTAACCGAAGTTTAATGGATTTCTCCTAGCACTCATGTGGACGACTCGCTTGTGAGGTACGGTGTCAAAAGCCTTCTGGAAATCTAGAAATACGGAATCAACTTGAAATCATTGTCAATAGCACTCCACACTTTGTGTGAGTAAAGAGCCAGTTGTGTTTCACAAGAACGATGTTTTCAAAATCCGTGTTGACTGTCAACAGACCATTCTCTTCGAGGTAACTCTTAAGGTTCGAACACAATATATGTTCCAAAATCCAGCTGCATATCGACGTTAATGACATGAGCCTGTAATTCAGTGGATTAGTCTTATTGCCTTTCTTGAATATTGGTGTGACCTGTGCAACATTCCGGTCTTTGGGAACGAATCTTTCGTCGAGAGAGCGCTTGCGTGTGATTGTTAAGTATGGAGCTGTTGCATCAGCATATCCTGAAAAGTACCTAATTGGTATGCAGTCTGCACAGAAGGACTTGCTTTTATTAAGTGATGTAAGTTGCTTCTATAATCCCAGGATGGCAGCTGTTCTTGATTCGAATTCTAGAATATTTACTACGTCTTTTATGGTGAAGGAATTTCGGAAGGCTGTGTTTAGTAGCTCTGCTTTAGCAGCACTGTCATCGATAGTATTTCCTTTGCTATCGCGCAGAGACAGCATTGATTATGTTTTGCCGCTAGCATACTTTACATACGACTAGAATCTCTCTGGATTTTCTGCCAAGTTTCGTTGTTTAAGCTATTATAAGCATCTCTTAGCGAAGTCCGCACTAAATTTCTAGCTTCTGTACAATATCGCCAATTCTGAGGGTTTTGCGTTCGTTTGAATTTGGCATGATTTTCGTCGTTTCTACAACAGTATTCTGACCCGTTTGTGTGCCGAGAGGGATGAGCTCCGTCTTCTGTTAATTTATTGCTTATAAATCTCTCAGTTACTTTCGATACTATTTGTGGTTCACTAATCCCTGTATCCGTTGTAATGCTCGTTCTTTGCTCAGGATTATTTGTTGCAAAGGGATGAAGCGTGTTTTCACAATCGTTTACTATTACAGTGGGCTCGTGAGCTAACTGCTCGAAATACTTTTCAGAGAATGCGTTTAGTACAATTTCGGATGATATTTAATACTTACCTCCGGGTTTAAACATGTGTCTTCGCCTTCAAAGTGACGGTAAAGTAAAGTCACTATCAACTATAAACGTTCAAATCGGTGCATGTTTCAAATTAGACTCAATTTTTCTTCGAACCCTTTAGAAATTGTGTCATCTGAGTTGGGAGGTCGGTAAAAGGATACAGTTATTATTTTATTCTGGTTGCCAAGAATGGCCTCTACCAATAATAACTGACAGAAACTATCGTCTTCAGTTTCACTGCATGGTAAACTACTTGCAACAGCAACAAATACACCACCGCCAACTGTGTTTAGCCTATTCCTTATGAACAAGTTAGGTCCTTCGCCAAAATTTCGGCTGAACTTATCTGCAGCTTTAGCCAGACTCCAGTGCCTGTAACAATTTGAACATTAGTGTCTGCTGTTAGCGCTTGGGGCTCTGGTACTTTCCAACACAGCTACGACAATTTACAACTCTCATAGCAATGGTTCCCAGATCTATGGTCTTCCTGTGTTCGACCTGCACCCCTTGAGACTGAAACTCTTTTTGTGTTTCCCCGAGACCTGCTAACCTAAAAAACCGCCCAGTCCACGCCACGCGTCCTCTGCCGCTCATGTAGCCTCCTCCTGCGAGTAGTGGACTCCTGACTTTTTTAGCAGAACCCCGAAACCGCACCGCCCTATGGCGGAAGTCAAGGAATCTGCAGCCTAAACTGTCGCAGAACTATCTGAGCCTCTGATTCAGATCCTCCATTTTGGAGGTCCACAATGAGTCCTGTCGACTGTGCTGCAAATTGTGAGCTCTGCTTTTACCCCGCATGTCGACAAAATAGACACCATTTGTGAATAACAGGTCATAATGCAACACACGCACTGGCAATCGATAAAAATCGTTGTTTTAACACAACTACCTCATAAACTGACCCGAAAAGATTTTGTCAGGAGATAATGGCGGCAATTAAACGTGTGTTCACCTCGATGTGTGGATACAGAGTAAACAGCTCAGAATCAGTCTTACCTTTCCTCGTGCCTTATATCCTCCTCCCCCTCTCCACCCCTTCACAGGTAGAGATATCGCTTTTCCAGTTGTGTTCCAACCTGCTGCTGATTGTACACAAAGAGATCCATCTGCTGGCAGTGACATACTGTTTACAGTCTGTACAAATCAGCCACAGATAGACAAAAGAGGGCAAAAGAGTCCAGAACAGCACACTTCCAGAAAGCCGTTAAACGCATTTCTCGGAAAGAATCTCCCCCCCCCCCCCCCCCATGGAACAATAGCGAAATACGTGACAATGAGTCACAGATGAACAACTGAACGGTCAAAAGTGGTGTGCTTTTAAAGGTTCTGGATGTGCTGCAACTGTCTTACAGTTCTCCTCAGCTAAGTAAAATCGGTCTCATGTAAGAAAAACATTGCAATAATACAACTATCCGAAGGTTGCCTGGTAGCTGTTACTGAATAACAGTTTTGTGTGTGTGTATGTGTGTGTGTTTTCTCGTACACTGTGAAAGGATATGATTCCTGCTGTACAGACAGCAAAGGAATAGACTGTGGAGGAATTTTACAGAGGAAACTCGGTCCTCCAGGAGTAACATACTGCATGCCTGTCTAAAGTGTTGCCATTCTTAATAGCTCAACTGCTATTATATCAACTCATTTCTTTATAGAAAGAGACTAAACAAGAAAACTCATTTGCTACATGAAGTATTACCATAGTGTATTCTTCTAGTGTGTTTCTTATGCTTGCTACAACGAATATCGTACCGACAGACCTCATCTCACAGTGTGGAAGGGGCGTAGTATTACATTTTTAAACGGTTACTCTGGCGATGCAAACAGTGGATATAGTACTAAAATCAACCGAGTCTCCAACTAAACAAGTGTAAAATCACTCTCCAGTTGTGATTATTTTGCTTGCTACGACGAATATTGTACCGACAGACCTCACACACCTCGTGTAAAGGATGTAGTCTTACTCTATTAAAACGAATACTGTGACAATTCAAATAGTGGATGTAGTACTAAATCAATGAAATAATGAAATCTCTAGCTAAATAAGCGTAAATTAATTCCCCAGGTGTGATTTTTATGTTTGCTACAGCGAATATTGTACCGAAAGACCTCACACCGTGTAAAGGCCGGTGATCTCAAGCTTTTAAATCAAGTACTGTGATAGCAACAGTACAAATAGCGGATGTAGTACTAAAATCAATGAAACCTCCAGCTAAATAAGTGTAAATTCAGTCTCGTGCTATGAAATTATACTTGCTACAGTGAATACTAAGCCGAGAACATTGAATCTTCCATTGAATGAACTACAAAATAAGCACTTAACAGCATCCAGCAGTCGTTAAAAATACGTTCAGCTAACAATTTCCGCTCACTATGGAAAGTAGAAGACTTTGCCAATAATATAATGCTGGTATGGCCAAACAAGAACACGATAACCAATAGTAATCGAACACTCGGGGATGGATAGACAGCCGGCCGGTGTGGCCGAGCAGTCCTAGGCGCTTCAGTCTGGAACCGCGCTACTGCCACGGTTGCAGGTTCGAATCCTGCCTCGGGCATGGATGTATGTGATGTCCTTAGGTTAGTTAGGTTTAAGTAGTTCTAAGTTCTAGGGGACTGATGACCACGTAAGTTAAGTCCCATAGTGTTCAGAGCCATTTGAAGCATTTTTGAACCACAGAATGTTCTTGTTATTTGGGAACATCCATCTGAGAAAAACTCAGAACTTTAATGTCCAAAAACATTCAGTCTACTAAAACATCCATGTTATGAGCTGTTGTGTGAATTTTGGGGGAACAGTTATATCTAACGTTAACTTACCTCTTAAATGCAATCAGCTATTAAAAAACACATTCGTGATGATAATAAAGCAGTCATGGTTCATGAGAACATATTAACAAATTTCTTTCAGTTTGATGGACAACCTGACATAATTGAGACCGTTCCTCACTTTAAAAATTAGTGTTTGAGGATGTCTTGTAACTAAATTGTCGTCCACGTTGGTATTACACGAATTTCACACGCATGAAATATCAGTAGAAAACAGTATTATTCATGCTATTTATTGGCGTATTGGAAAAAAAAAAAAAACAGAGTCAGTTTTACGTCCAACAGCAAGCCACAAAAAATGGCTCTGAGCACTATGGAACTTCTGAGGTCATCAGTCCCCTAGAACTACTTAAACCTAACTAACCTAAGGACACCACACACATCCATGGCCGAGGCAGGATTCGAACCTGCGACCGTAGCAGTCGCGCAGTTCGGGACTGAAGCGCCTAAAGCCGCTCGGCCACCGCGGACGGGAGCAAGCCACCACTCGCGTCTCTCTCTCTCTTCTATTTTGTAACATCCAGCGAAGTAAATCAACGAATTATACAGACTTCACTAACTCGATAAGATTTTATTACATCTCTCTGTTCCTATACATCGAAAACAAATACTGTTCACGCGTTGACATCCAGCGTATGTGGTGATCTCATAAATTCTGTACATATTGGCCCAAGGGAGCCGGTGGCCTGTGATCTAAGTCACTTCCACAGACCAGCGTAAAGTTTTATAGCCTGTACTGCAACATGACGATTTCCCACAGACTATCAATCACAATAGACGGTGCCTCTGTTAGAGTTTCATAAGCAGTTTGATACATTGTTTTTTTTTTCTATAACACATCCAAACAGTTTATGACTACAGATTTCTAACCGCCACACATTCTCTTTTCATACCATGACTTTCAGTACTACGTCAGACGCTACACACATTAACACGTTTCGACATTGCATGGTGTAGAGTATGTTGTCTCCAAACACACATGATGGTGGAAATTAAAGATGGAGGCAGTGTTTCTTACTGACAAAACTGTGGAAGGCATCACAACACATGGAAACTGGCAGAGTTTGCAGCATTGTCAAGCGTTTACAAATGGCTGTCAGAAGGTGATGACCTCTGCATTTAATCTCATGTTCCACTATGACGCAGTAGCAGATGTTTCGGTGTTGTGTTTTCGAAGAAACCGAGAACATGTGGTGTTCTTTCCATTACAGTTTCTATGAGTAATTAAAGCAGTAAGGAATATTCCATTGGTTGTGCTAGAGTGTATTGGCGTTCATACACTTCAGTGACAGTTTGCTCTCGTATCCCTTCTTACCATGTGGCGTGCACATGGTTTTTTTTTTTAGGCTAGGCAGTATTGCGAGGTGTCCTGATGAACACTCACCAGTCGACGTGCAGATAGGGAAATCAGGACTCGCTCAGTATAAAGACACTTCAGCTATCAAGATATTAGCACCAAATTTTCAGAGTGTTCGGAATAAAGTTCCTGAATTTACTGCCCTCTAGGAAGCGTGTGGCGCGCAAATTATTCTCGAGACTGAGACCTGGCCGAACCCTGAGATAGCAAGTTCTAAAATATTTAGTGAGGGTTGGAACGTGTATCGGAAAGAAGATTAGACACCGTAGGAGGTGGTGTCTTCATTGCAGTTGACAAAACTATTGTGTCTAGTGAGGTCGAAATAGAGTGTGATTGTGAAGTTATCTGGACACGTTTAACAGGGCTAGGGGAAATAAAATTAATTGTAGGATGTTATTACCGGCCACCAGGTTCCACCGTGACAGTTCTAGAATCATTCAAAGAGAGTTTACAATATGTATCGCAGACGTACCCGGATCGTGCTATATTAGTCGGAGGCGACTTCAACCTACCTAGTATAGACTGGGATGTCTATGGATTCATTACAGGTGGTACAGACAAGCTGTCGTGTGAATTACTTTTGAACACATTATCCGAAAACTGTCTTGAGCAGCTGAATCGACAGTCAACTAGTAATGGAAATATTTTAGATCTGGTAGCCACGAACAGACCAGACATCATCGACGGTTGAGACAGGGATTAGTGATCATGATGTTGTCATTACGACTATGGTTACGAAGTTAAAAAGTCGGTCAAGAAGTCTAGGAAAGTATTCTTACTAGAAAGAGCAGATAAGCAGTGGTTAGCATCCCACTTAGTAAATGAATCGACTTCATTTACTTCCGGTACGATGGACGTGGAAGAATTATTGGCAAATTTTAAACACATTGTAAATCACGCATTGGACAAGTATGTGCCGAAAAAGTGGGTTGCGGACGGGAAAGACCCACCGTGGTTTAACAGCGCAATTCGGAGAATGCTCAGGAAGCAAAGGCAGTTGCACTCGCGGTACAAGAAAGATCGGGAGAATGAGGACAGGCAAAAGTTAGTAGAGATTCGTGCTGCTGTAAAAAGAGCGATGTGCGAAACATTCAACCACTACCACCGTCATACCTTAGCAAAAGATCTTGCTGAAAACCAAAGGAAATTCTGGTTTTACGTAAAATCGGTAAGCGGGTCGAACGCTTCCATCCAGTCACTCATTGATCAGTCTGGCCTGGCAACGGAAGACAGCAAACAAAAGCTGAAACTTTAAATTTAGCATTTGAGAAATCTTTCACACAGGAGGATCGTACAAACGTACCGCCGTTTGGGTCTCGTACAGATTCCCGTATGGAGGACATAGTAATAGACATGCCTGGGGTTGTGAAGCAGCTGAATGGGTTGAAAATAAATAAATCGCCGGGTCCTGATGGGATTACTTTAAGACAAAAAACACGATGGCGGGTGAAGCATGTTCTTATGTAACTACAGAAGTGACAACTGAATCCTAAGAAAGAAAATGATGAAAGAATTGAAGCAACTGAGATCAGGTTTCTGAGATCACTTCTACAACTAATTGTAAGGGACAGAATGCAGTGCAGATATAAGACAACAACCAGATGTAAGAACAACAACAGAATAGGTTAAACACTACCAAAAATATGATGACCTCTCAAAAAGAATGACACCTGAGTGCCTGACATGGCAAGCTTACATTTCAGCTGAACTAGAAAACGGATTATAGGACGGCCTTGAAGAGATTAGTGTGAATGAATTATCTGGCATCGACATGGTTTGTTGGCACAATTTTGAAATTTTGTGTGTCGCTCAAGAGCGTTATTTTCTGATGAATGTGCTATATATCTTAGTTTAGAAACGAGTGATGTGGCTTTCTGGTGTAAATAAAATCCTCATCACGTGAAAGAGGTGGAAAGGAACTCATAATACAAGCGCAGACATCATTTGCTTGGAGGGTAGACCTACATGAATGGAAATTCTTATTTGGACATGTTGCAAACGTTGTTCACACCCAGCTGGAAGACAAGCAAATTACAGCAAGTAAGAGCTCCAAGATACTTTGCTTTACAGATTAGTACCGTAAAAGTGACGTAAGCTACCCTGTTGCAGGGACAATGGAGTAGCCACATAGTGAGCTGGGGGTCATGGATTAGGTGATCATTTTAGTTTTACTGGACATAAATTCTCGATCACACGACTACATCGCATTCTGCTCTACAGTTATGTGAAGCAGTTCCTGGCAACCAGCAGCTTCCGAATATCTTATATCGGGATCATATTGTAGTTGCTTATCATCAACTTCCGAGTATCTTATGTCTAGGTCGTATTGTTGTTGTATATCTACTGGACTCAGTGGTGGATACAGAAAAATCTCAAGGAGGGGGCACTAAAGATATCTTGAGCTACCTTTACCGAATAAACTCTTTGTTCGCACTGAAAAATGCAACACTAGTACACTTAGCACTAAAACACACATGGTTACACTTCGCGTATTTCCAATATCACTAAGCACAACACTGTCTGAAGTCCGTGGTAATAGCCATGAATCGCAGTTGTTCACTTTTGATCACTTCCAAGTTAACGCGACGATTGCTGCTTTCGAATTGACAACAAGGCAGCAATTTTGCTTCCCTTATGTAAGTGGTTTGGTTGTTTCGAGAACATTCGCTGCCAGAATTGTTGTGTACATAGTTCCGCGTAGTTAGCGCGTACACAACTTTCCCCATAGAGCGCGCCCCGCTAAGCACAACAGCGCAGGCGCAGCGCTCGTCCATCTCCGCACTACGAGATGGCGCTGTCTTAGAGATGGACCAAGTTCTGCTTCCGCCGATCCGCGTATTAATTCAGCAGCCAATGAGATTGCTGCTAACGTAGAACCTTTTCTTCGCGCGGATCACACTCACGCAGTGATACCTGAACGCGCGAGATATTATTACGAGTGTACAGACCTCCGATAAGTCAGTCTGCATCAGTCTGCATTAGTCTGCATTAGTCTGTAGTCAAGTTTCAGTCTGCACGTAATAAGATTATCATATTCCTGTACATAGCCATGAAGTGAAATGTATAGGCAGTTTGTCAAGTATCAGAGATATGTGAGAATAAGATTAATGTACCAAGACCGAAGGAACTTCCGATTGTCAATTGTAAATAGCATCCAGAATCAAGTCAAGTAAGGTTTATGATTGTTGTTATCTTAATAAATGTGTGTGTGAAAATTAATCAAGTTTTGTTTAAAGTTGGTCACCGTAAATCTGCTACTCTAAGCGTGCAAGTGGCACTTCTATCGCTGACCTAACGGCAGAAGATAAACACGCCACGATAAGACCACGATACATATTGCTGACACTCGCCTACTTCGTTAGAACTACAAGTCAAATAATCTGATGATGTGTGTACCGAAGGTCTTACAGCACGCACACCACAAGAATGTTTGCTTCCAGACTTTTATGGAGTGTGAACAAATATGTACTGTGAAAGCAACAAGCCAATATGTACCTTACGACGTATAATGTAAGGGCGAGTTTCCAATGATGATGTCATCTGGCAGTTTATGTATGTGTAACTTTTAATTTTCGATTCAGTTTCTTCCTAGTATAGAGGGCCTATACAGGTGGTGGTGGTGGTGGTTAGTGTTTAACGTCCCGTCGACAACGAGGTCATTAGAGACGGAGCGCAAGCTCGGGTTAGGGAAGGATTGGGAAGGAAATCGGCCGTGCCCTTTCAAAGGAACCGCCCCGGCATTTGCCTGAAACTATTTAGAGAAATCACGGAAAACCTAAATCAGGATGGCAAGAGACGGGATTGAGCCGTCGTCGTCCCGAATGGAAGTCCAGTGTGCTAACCACTGCGCCACCTCGCTCGGTGGGGCATATACAGTAACAATGCATATTTAGAAATCTTCTCGAAAGTCAGTATTACCGGAGATATAAGCATCAATAATTTCCCATACCTAACTCGTATAACGAGTTACATATGGGAAACTATTGTTACGTTGTTAGTAAAAATATTGTTTCGAGTCTCGCAACAATATTTTACTGAGAAATAACTATGAATTACTATCATTAATACTTCACAATCAGCTGCTCTCACTCTTGACTAATCTTCACACCTGCACTTGCTACAGCTAGGACGTTTTACTTATTCATTCTTCAGTCTTAATATTTCTGCTTCTGAATGTAAACTAACTTCCTATTCGGTAAATAGTCCGTATTTGTAACGCTACGTATCGAAGGTTATCTGTACAAGAAAACAGTAGAGTATTAGCGAATTTTCTCGAACAGATGCCAGACAGAATAACGTATCGAGATCACTGGAATGGCCGCAATTTTTCTCTTTGGTATGTGTTAGCTATCTATGTGCCAGACAGAAACGCGTAAAATACGGTGACGCAGACGTGCGTGCTACATAGGAAAGTACAACTACTCGATAAGTCGATTCAGTCGAGTCGACTGACGAAAGAAACGAACGAATTATGTGCGGGCTGACTGGCGTGGCGGCGCGGGTGCCAATGCAGACTGGACTAAGGACTACATGGAACATGAGACTTACGGCGTTACACCATCCTCATTTCTGCTACGAATCGTCGCCGTAGGTGACAAAAAGCAGAATCAATGTTGGTGTCAGGTTGGCTACTACAGGGAGCAAAATCTCGCTAGAGTTTCTGACACTTTTCTTCTACAATTGCACCTATGAGCTCGTAGTGCTTTCCACGTGGTTTTCTAAACATACTTGTCTCTGTCTCTATCTATCTACCTATCTATCTGCGCACGCGGCGTTTGTATGTATGTGTGTGTGTGTGTGTGTGTGTGTGAGAGAGAGAGAGAGAGAGAGAGAGAGAGAGAGAGAGAGAGAGAGAGAGAGAGGAAGATGGGGAGAGGCAGAGTGAGGGGAGGGGGGGGGGGGCGGAAGAGCTCAACGTTTGCAAGTTCCGCAGATAGCGTCAGTGAAACAGTTCTTGATGTTGCTGAGAAATAATAATAAGTTTTAAATGAACACGCCACCGTTTGACTGTATTATTGTGTATTTAATGATGTCCCAGATTTCGGCTTTTTATGGCATACTTTCCTTAATTCATGGCCAATTTTGAGATTGATGTCCTGCAATGACATAAGTTAATCACTTGAAAAGGCATAAATGGCCGAAACCTGGATCGTATTTAAATATAACAATGATACAGTGTAATGGCGGTGTGTTCACTTAGAAACATCATTGTCAGATATGTGAAGCAGGATTCGGCAATGTTATTACTCGAGTGATGAAGAAGCAGTTGTGGAAATGTCGCCTGCTACTTTAGAAAACGTAAGAGAAACTTAGTAGACATTGCATAGTTACCACCAAGCAGGCGTCAATGCGATGAGACCGAACAATGATAATCTGGAGCAGTCTGATGTTATCACGCATGGTAGTCACTAGATCGGTAAGAAAGGCGAGAGGGTAACGAAGAAAGCGCAAATGATACCTCGGTCTACTGATATATTAGGGAATTTATTAAGTCGTCGTCTGCCCATTCACCTTACAGTTAACCTAAACATTTTCATTTTCTCTGATACCTTTACTAGAACGTGTCTTTAGATTATCGTTGAAGATACAGCGTTGTTCAGTAGTTTGAGGTTACTAGCAGTAGGTCCTATGTATATAAAGGGAGGTTGAGTTGAGCGTCATGTTGCTGGCCAGTTGCAGCGAGGAAGCACACCGTGGTGGGCGAGAAGCGTAGTGACTGAGAGAGGATGGGGTCCACCATCCACCTGCCGACAGCTGTTACGTGCTGCTCTCGACATGCCGTTCTCGAACAACAGGTTAATACGCCGAGGGTCTGACTGTGACCAAATTCCAATCATACTGTGAAAACACTACAATCGGTTCCGGATTAGTAGCAGAAAATGTGCCACAGCTTTAAATCCATAATAAAGAGACGATTCCAGTAAAACCATCACCACACTTGTACGACCAATATTAGCAATTAAAATCATCTGGGTTGTTAGGACGCATCACAATTTTTCTGAGTGATCGATACTCCGACCCCTCTGCTGGGATCTTCTTCAGAACCTAAGCCACTGTTGATTGAAGAAGTATGACGTGGCATAACAACCTATAAGATTTTAACAAGAGTGACAACGGCCGCCGGCAGACTTAGAGTATTGGTAATCTTGTTAATGTTTCTGTGTAAAATTGTTTATAACAAAACCTAGGCCCAAGACACATATACATATGACACGCTATCTGAAAGACAATGAACTCAAGTATAAAATGAGCATATTTAACATACCAATAAATTGGATATTTATCATAAATAAATTACTATGCAATTGTATCCGAAGTACCAAAACAAAATTTTATCCACTGTTACACGAAAAGATCGGATTCTGTGTAAAATATTTATTCTACTGTTTCTAATTTTTTACTTATTTAATAAGAAATTTGTGAATCAATGTTCGTAAAACATCTGTTTGTCAAGGCAATGAGGGATTAGCGAAAAGAATAAAGAGGCTTACTCATTGCCGCCGTTGGATCAGCAGCTGCAGCAGCAAGTCGTATA
The DNA here is from genome assembly GCF_023897955.1 of Schistocerca gregaria. Taxonomy (NCBI): domain Eukaryota; kingdom Metazoa; phylum Arthropoda; class Insecta; order Orthoptera; family Acrididae; genus Schistocerca; species Schistocerca gregaria. Next base: position 436,759,626 of record NC_064921.1, read on the forward strand.
CTCCTAGCTCATTCATTTGTTACATAGTTTAATTCTTAATTTCTTTGCGTGTTTTTGATACTTGCACTGTTTAATTCATAAATTTCGGGCGTATTATGGTATTTGCGAGTTGTAGCATCGCGTTTTAGTACCTGAATAGTGTAAAATCTCGTAGTCTCCTTCCGCCGCCGAGCAGTGTGTCAGCAGTGCGCAAGTAGCAGCATTACTGCATTTACTAGGCAATATTGTATTTTAGTAAGCGTTTAAATTTTGTGTCGATTTGTTTGCGCTCTCTGTAGATTAGTTCAGACGTTCTTTGCACAACAGTTTTTAGCATGGATAGGGACTGCAACTGCTGTGTTCGGATGCAGGCTGAGTTGGCATCCCTTCGCTCCCAGCTTCAGGCAGAGTTGGCTTCGGTCACACAGCTTGAGGCTGTTGCCAATGGGCATCACTGTGGGGGTCCGGATGGGGGTTTGTCGGGGACGGCCATCTCGTCCCACGCATCCCCCAATCGGACTACGACTGTGGTTGCCCGGGATACTGCCCGCATTGAGGCTGATCCCTCACCTGTGGTAGAGTGGGAGGTCGTCTCAAGGTGTGGCAGGGGGCGAAAGACATTCCGGAGGGCTGAACGGAAGGCCTATCCAGTTTGTCCGACGAACCGGTTTCAGGCTTTGTCTCAGGCTGATACTGATCTTCGGCCTGACATGGCTGCTTGTCCTGTTCCAGAGGTTGCCCCTCAGTCTGCAAGACCTGGGCGTTCGCAGAGGGTGGGCTTACTGGTAGTTGGGAGCCCCAACGTCAGGAGCGTAATGGGGCCCCTTAGGGATATGGCAGCAAGAGAGGGGAAGAAATCCAATGTGCACTCTGTGTGCATACCGGGTGGAGTCACTCCAGATGTGGAAAGGGTCCTTCCAGATGCCATGAAGGGTACAGGGTGCACCGATCTGCAGGTGGTTGCTCATGTCGGCACCAATGATGTGTATCGCTATGGATCAGAGGAAATCCTCTCTGGCTTCCGGCGGCTATCTGATTTGGTCAAGACTGCCAGTCTTGCTAGCGGGATGAAAGCAGAGCTCACCATCTGCAGCATTCTCGACAGGACTGACTGCGGATCTTTGGTACAGAGGCGAGTGGAGTGTCTGAATCAGAGGCTGACACGGTTCTGCGACCGTGTGGGCTGCAGATTCCTCGACTTGCGCCATAGGGTGGTGGGGTTTCGGGTTCCGCTGGATAGGTCAGGAGTCCACTACACGCAGCAAGCGGCAACACGGGTAGCAGGGGCTGTGTGGCATGGACTGGGCGGTTTTTTTAGGTTAGATGGCCTCGGGAAAGTACAGAAAGGGCAACAGCTTCAAAGCGTGCGGGGCAAAGTCAGGACATGCGGAGACCAAGCAGCAGTCGGTATTGTAATTGTAAACTGTCGAAGCTGCATTGGTAAAGTACCGGAACTTCAAGCGCTGATAGAAAGCACCGAATCTGAAATCGTTATAGGTACAGAAAGCTGGCTGAAGCCGGAGATAAATTCAGCCGAAATTTTTACAAAGGCACAGACGGTGTTTAGAAAGGATAGATTGCATGCAACCGGTGGTGGCGTGTTTGTCGCTGTTAGTAGTAGATTATCCTGTAGTGAAGTAGAAGTGGATAGTTCCTGCGAGATATTATGGGTGGAGGTTACACTCAACAACCGAGCTAGGTTAATAATTGGCTCCTTTTACCGACCTCCTGACTCAGCAGCATTAGTGGCAGAACAACTGAAAGAAAATTTGGAATACATTTCACATAAATTTTCTCAGCATGTTATCGTCTTAGGTGGAGATTTCAGTTTACCAGATATAGACTGGGACACTCAGATGTTTAGGACGGGTGGTAGGGACAGAGCATCGAGTGACATTATTCTGAGTGCACTATCCGAAAATTACCTCGAGCAATTAAACAGAGAACCGATTCGTGGAGATAACATTTTGGACCTACTGATAACAAACAGACCAGAACTTTTCGACTCTGTATGCGCAGAGCAGGGAATCAGTGATCATAAGGCCGTGGCAGCATCCCTGAATATGGAAGTTAATAGGAATATAAAAAAAGGGAGGAAGATTTATCTGTTTAGCCACAGTAATAGAAGGCAGATTTCACACTACCTAACAGATCAAAACGAAAATTTCTGTTCCGACACTGTCAATGTTGAGTGTTTAGGGATAAAGTTCAAGGCAATCGTAAAATGCGTTTTAGACAGGTACGTACCGAGTAAAACTGTGAGGGACGGGGAAAACCCACCGTGATACAACAACAAAGTTAGGAAACTACTGCGAAAGCAAAGAGAGCTTCACTCCAAGTTTAAACGCAACCAAAACCTCTCAGACAAACAGAAGCTAAGCAATGTCAAAGTTAGCGTAAGGATGGCTATGCGTGAAGCGTTCAGTGAATTCGAAAGTAAAATTCTATGTACTGACTTGACAGAAAATCCTAGGAAGTTCTGGTCTTACCTTAAATAAGTAAGTGGCTCGAAACAGCATATCCAGACACTCCGGGATGATGATGGCATTGAAACAGAGGATGACACGCGTAAAGCTGAAATACTTAACACATTTTTCCAAAGCTGTGTCACAGAGGAAAACCGCATTGCAGTTCCTTCTCTATATCCTCGCACAAATGAAAAAATGGCTGACATCGAAATAAGTGTCCAAGGAATAGAAAAGCAACTTGAATCACTCAACAGAGGAAAGTCCACTGGACCTGACGGGATACCAGTTCGATTCTACACAGAGTACGCGAAAGAACTTGCCCCCATTCTAACAGCTGTATACCGCAAGTCTCTAGAGGAACGGTAGGTTCCAAATGAGTGGAAAAGAGCACAGGTAGTCCCAGTCTTCAAGAAGGGTCGTCGAGCAGATGCGCAAAAGTATAGACCTGTATCTCTGACGTCGATCTGTTGTAGAATTTTAGAACATGTTTTTTGTTCGAGTATCATGTCAATTTTGGAAACACAGAATCTACTCTGTAGGAATCAACATGGATTCAGGAAACAGCGATCGTGTGAGACCCAACTCGCTTTATTTGTTCATGAGACTCAGAAAATATTAGGTACAGGCTCCCAGGTAGATTCTATTTTTCTTGACTTACGGAAGGCGTTCGGTACTGTTCCGCACTGTCGCCTGATAAACAAAGAGCCTACGGAATATCAGAGCAGCTGTGTGGCTGGATTGAAGAGTTTTTAGCAAACAGAACACAGCATGTTGTTATCAATGGAGAGACGTCTACAGCCGTTAAAGTAAACTCTGGCGTGCCACAGGGGAGTGTTATGGGACCATTGCTTTTCACAATATATATAAATGACTTAGTAGAGAGTGTCGGAAGTTCCATGCGGCTTTTCGCGGATGGTGGTGTAGTATACAGAGAAGTTGCAGCATTAGAAAATTGCAGCGAAATGCAGGAAGATATGCAGCGCATTGGCACTTGGTGCAGGGAGTGGCAACTGACCCTTAACATAGACAAATATAATGTATTGCGAATACATAGAAAGAAGGATCCTTTATTGTATGATTATATGATAGCGGAACAAACACTGGTAGCAGTTACTTCTGTAAAATATCTGGGAGTATGCGTGCGGTACGATATGAAGTGGAATGATCATATAAAATTAATTGTCGGTAAGGCGGGTACCAGGTTGAGATTCATTGGGAGAGTCCTTAGGAAATGGAGTCCATCAACATAGGAGGTGGCTTACAAAACACTCGTTCGACCTATACTTGAGTATTGCTAATCAGTGTGGGATCCGTACCAGATCGGGTTGACGGAGGAGATAGAGAAGATCCAAAGAAGAGCGGCGCGTTTCGTCTCAGGGTTATTTGGTAACCGTGATAGCGTTACGGAGATGTTTAACAAACTCAAGTGGCAGACTCTGCAAAAGAGGCGCTCTACATCGCGGTGTAGCTTGCTCGCCAGGTTTCGAGAGGGTGCGTTTCTGTATAAGGTATCGAATATATTGCTTCCCCCTACTTATACCTCCCGAGGGGATCACGAATGTAAAATTAGAGAGATTAGAGCGCGCACGGAAGCTTTCAGACAGTCGTTCTTCCCGCGAACCATACGTGACTGGAACAGGAAAGGGAGGTAATGACAGTGGCACGTAAAGTGCCCTCCGCCACACACCGTTGGGTGGCTTGCGGAGTATAAATGTAGATGTAGAACCGGCAATCATCGTTACGGTTTCTCAGGCCTCCATCCGAATGGCTGTGCTGAATTTCCGCGATGTTTTATAGTATTACTTTTCATTCGAGAAACATATCTGTATCTCTCATACATAAAGTGTATAAGAACTATTTAACTAGAGATTTCTTTTGCCTATACTGAGGAGCCACTTATACGATTTCCCATCTATTTTGTAACAAGAGAGTTCTCTTCTTTCCTCGAAACTCTCTCTTATGTGTAGCTTTACTGGGTGGAAGCATGATATAAGTTCTTATCTGTACGCTGCTTTATGAATAATAACCGATGTAATCTATTAACCAGTGTTTTATGTAGTAGAAATGTTTGAAAATACGTTATTTCCATGTCAATAATCAGTCAGAGCAATAAATTGCTGTTGTCGCAGCAGGCTGACTTAAATATCATTGCAACATCATTTTTAATAACAATAAAATTTGAGCCTCATGTCGGCTCATTCTCGCGTTAGAGAAAGAACCTATCTTTGTCAGAATAGAATTCCGATTCTACTAATCTTTTGTACGATGTAAGATTTTCATTGACGTTTCTGGGCAAAAGTCGCTGAACAATGACGGTACCTTCCCACAATGCACTGGCGTGAACGTCCATTAGGTATATAAAAATTTTTCTTTGTATAATTTTCTCTAACAACTGGCAACCGTGACAGAACGACCGTTGTACACTATTTAATATAAATTGTTATTAAAATTGTACCTTCTTTTTCCCTGCACATCAATCAACGAGCCCGGAAACATGCTTGAACGGAACGAGAATAATTAAAAATGATACTATAGTTTCGATGAGTGTCACTGTTCATAAGATGATGAGAATTTGAACGCAGCCTCCTTGATGTAAGCGTACGCCGGGTATGTCTACATTCATATAAGTAATTAATATTACTTGTTCGCGGTTGAGTAATTAAAGGTTAATGATATTCAGCGGCAATTGTTCATAAGTGAAAATTTGTAAATATTTAAAATATTTAAAACCTTTAAAGAATTGCGTTCTTAACACAGTTGTCAGCCATGCACTTACTCTTCCCACTAAAGCAGCCAGTCACATGTCTTTTTTTTTTTTTTTTTTTTTTTCATAGTACAAAATTTATTTTTTTAATACAAATGAGATTCAATTACAAAATAGTACACAAGAAAACAACTTATTGGGAAAAGTCTTACAAAGCTTCACCTTTGTGGTGCAGAACATAACAATTAAGCCCAAATTTTACACTTCAAATGGAAAATAAAAATATTACAAAAAAAAGAAAAGAAAAAATCAGTCTGTGCATAAAATAACCTCCCATCTTTTTGGTTACTTTCATGGAAATGCGATGACAAAGCCACAAAACTGAAGTTGTACTAAGGCACTTATGCAAATAACATGTACAGAAATATGTCAATGAATACTTAAAGAAAATGGTGTTTCTATACACACTAATTATTAAGCTCAACAAAAATATAATCACAGCCTACAATGCTTATTTCACAAACTACTAACTACATTTTTTTTTGAGAATGCATAAAAAAAAAAGAAAACAAGGCAGCCATGCGCAAAAAGTTGCCAATAAAGAGAACTAAAAAGGGCCATCTTGCTCGCCGCGGTCACATTGCTAGGCGGGCGGCCAGGAACGGGCGGTCGTCATTGCATTGGACATCACCAGCCACCGATCGTTGGAGCGCCCGGGGCCGCTGCACACAGTCAGAGACTGTTTCTGTTACCATAGGGGAATCGTGGAAAGATCACATCTACAAGTTAATGTCTTCTCACACCCGGCACACCCCAGCTGGGTGGTGGGTCCATGAATGACGAACCCAAATAGTTCGCAAAAAGGTTCCGGTAATCCTGTCTGTTCGTTAAGACCAGAAACTCGTCGATCATATAGTACCATAAATCGAGGACGTCTTTGTCTCCATCGCGGTATATGTAGTGTATCGCCATTCCTCGTACCCAATTAACCGCATTCATCCGGGTCATAGGGAAATAGGCAGCGTCGGGATGAAAGAGTTCTTGGGGTAAAATCGAAACGTAGGGGCGGCGGAGCAGGAAAGCCAGGATCTGGCGGATCAGTTTCCAGCACTCACGCGCGGGGCCACAGTTCAGTCTATGTTCGTCCGTGTCTAACGTCGTGCAACGGGGGCACACAGGGTCGTCAATTAGGTGAATGGCATGCAGCCGTTGTCGGGTTGGAAGTTTCTCGTTAACGACCACATACCACGTCGACCGCACGAAAGTAGACAGGAACGGCGCGTGGATGGCTCGCCATACTCGTGGCCAGTCGACCGTAGGGTGGCGCCGTACAATGTCGTTATCCGGAGTCCAGTGCTGGAGAGCACTATAATAAGTCTTCGCTGTCGGATTCCGTGTCTCCGATATAACCCGTAACACATAGCTATGCTCTACGAAAAACGTTCTAATGTGTGACAGCGAGGGCGATAAATGTCCAACTGGTACCGGTGGGTACAGCGTACGTGGGGCCACTTCTTCAATCAGTAGGCCGGGGAGACTGGCTGTTGGTGAAAGCCAGAGTCGCCTCATGGAACGGAGATACAGTGCCAGCGCTCTGTGCTTGACGTGAGTGAGTCCAACACCGCCTTTGTCGAAGGGTAAAGTAAGCGTAACAAAACGGATCTTGAAAACAGCACCATCGTTCACCACGTGTCCAAACACTGCCTGTATCCTGGAAGCCATCGTGTCCGTTATCGGCAGCACATGGGCGTAATGGTTAAGGTGAGAAGCCATGTACACATTAACGTATTGGGCGCGTTGCAAAATGTTCAATGATCTGAATTTATTGAGACGAGCCTCTAAACGGAGTCGTCGTAAGACCATACGATACGTAAAGGCCGCCGTGCGTTGTATTTGTCGATGGAGTGATATCCCTAAACACTTGAGCATCGGGACCTTTGTCAGAGGTACGGCCAGACCTGCAGGCATTCCTCGTCCTACCTCCATGTAGCGTGATTTCCGAAGGTTGAGCACACTGCCTGCCACCGCCCCATACTGGTGGAGCCAGGAAAACGCCGTGTGTATTTCGTCACCAGACCGTGCTAAGAGCATCACATCGTCGGCGTATGCACCACATCGAAAGGTTACGGAACGGAGGGTAAGTCCTTCTAAGCGTCGCCGTAGTCCGTGAAGAGCTGGTTCGAGGGCAACGGCGAAGAGCATGGCAGAAAGAGGACAACCCTGCCGGACGGACCTGTTGACACGGACGGGGGCGGACCGACAGCCGTTGATCATAATCCTCGTGACAGCCCCATGGATCAATCGAAGCACAACAGACGTCGTCAGACGCGGGACACCGATGTGTTCCATAACAGTACGCAGGAAACCATGGTTAACGCGGTCGAAAGCATGGTCGAAGTCCAGCGCAACAAGAGCGCCTTGGAGGCGGCAAGTTTGCATGAGCGCCACCACGTCTCTATAGGTGCTTAAAGTCGTAAACACATTAGTGTCGCCCCCGAGACAGGTTTGATCAGTGTGAATGGCCGCCATTACCGTAGGTTTGAGCCTCTCACGGAGCATGCGTGTCAACAGCTTGTAGTCAGTGTTTAGCATTGTCAACGGGCGAAAATCAAGAGGGCGACGGCCTCCGCCGGGTTTGGGCACAGGGATCAAGAGACCCTCAGTAAAGTCAGATGGTACCTGAAAATCGGCGTCCAGGAGTTCACTGTACATCCTGACCCACATTGGGCCCATGAGATCAAAGAACCGCTTGTAAAATTCAAGAGGGAGGCCGTCAGGGCCAGGCGTTTTGTTGGGAGAGCCACGCAACAGAGCCTCTCGCAGTTCTTCCAAAGTCACCGCCGACAAGAGCGTAGCATCATCTTGTAGGTTCCGAGAGACTGGTAGGTCAGATAGGACTTCCCTGACCCCTACATTCATGTGGGACTCCCTCTCGTAAAGAAGTTTATATGACTGTGTGAACTCTCGGACGATATCCATTTGTGCGTCAACGCGTCGCCCGTCCTCCGTCTCAACCTCGGTAATGAGCTGCCTCTTGCGTCTTCGGCGATCTTGAATGATATGGTGGAGGGAAGGTCGTTCACCACGAACATCATCAGTCGTCCTCGCTCGCACCCGCACACCCGCAAGACGTACGGCGTTGATACGAAGCAATTGTGCCTTGACGCGTTGTACTGCTGATTGTCGCTCTGGCGACGGCGGTTGTACAGCCAGTTCACGGAGCGCAGTATAGTAAAAATCAGTAGTCGCAGTATACCATCGCGCTCGGTCGCGTCCATAGCTGACTAATGTTCGGCACAGTGCGGGTTTTGCACACCGTAACCACCATTGAAGTACAGAACGGTAGGCGGGTAAACGCCGGTGGCAATTGCTCCATGTGGACTCGACTGCGCGTCTGCAATTTATCTCATCAAGAAGGGCCACATTGAGGCGCCACGGACCCCTACTTCGGCGGACGCGCTGGCGGGGAAGGGTGAGAGTACACACATATGCGAGGTGATCCGTGAACGCTGCCGGCCACATCTCAGCGTCGACAACGGCCGATCGTAGGCCGCGGGTGACGTAGACTCGATCCAAACGGCTCGCGGAGTGACTAGTAAAGTAGGTGTGTGCTCGACGGTCGCCGTGTTGGATGATCCAGGTGTCCAACAAGGCCAAGTCCTGTACAAGTGCCTGGAGTGCCGGGCAGGTGGTATAGTGTGGCTCCTGGTCGGATGGGCGGAGCACACAATTAAAATCGCCGCCTACTACGAAGTGGTCGGTATTGCCCTGGAAGAGCGGGGCTATATCTTCGGCAAAAAAGGTGCGCCGTTCTCTCCTTTTGCCGGTGCCTGAAGGAGCATATAAGTTCACCAGACGTACTGTACCAATCGTGAGTGCGACCCCCCGGGCCGACGGTAAATAGGAGACATCAGTGGCCATTATCCCTTCCCGCAGTAGAATCGCCGTACCTCCGCCGCCCACATCTGCAGGCATAGTGTAGGCGTCATATCCGTAGGCACCGAGACAGAGTCCTGATCGGACTTCTTGCAGGAAAACAACGTCCAGATCCGCAGCGCGTAACGTATCCTTCAGCATACGGGTCTTGACATCAGATGTAATGCCATTGACGTTGATCGTGGTGAGGCGGTATGCCTGGTCCATCAAGTCTCGGGAGGTGACCATGGTATGACAGGAGGGCAGTAGTCGTGACGTGGAGCGCCGTTCTTGCGAAGTGCTAGGCAGCGACGAGAGGTGCTCATGCCGTCCTAGGCGTCTGTCGCCGGCCGCGTAGACGCTGCCATCGGCATCGGTGCATCGTCTTGGTTCTGAAACGCATCCTGCAACTCCATCTCCTGCGCCCAGTCGCCCAGGGACGTTGACACCACTGGATCTCGAGAAGCAGACGGAGGCAAGGGTGCATCCCCGGTGTCGGAGCTGCGGTGATCTCCCGCATCCCCATGTGGTCCAGACCCAGCGGTAGTGGGAGAAGACGTCGAACCGTGTGAGACGGTAGGGTCGCCTGTGTCGGCGCGGTGGAGCGGTTGTGGCACCTCGTCATCCAGCGGTGTCGCCTCGGGCTGTTCTACGTCGTCGGTTGTCTTGCGCCGCTTCTTATGACGCTTGGGTGATTTCTGCTTACGCTGCCGCGCCTCTGTTTCCGACGTAGGGCAAGGGGAGGACGCTGCATCCTGTGCTTCAACTTCCATCGCACCGTCGGCGAGCCGTTGTGACGGTGCGCCGGGGTCCGACGAAAGGACATCAGTAGCATCAGCACTGAAAGACGCTTGGGGCTCCGTGGAAGCTACTGCAGGGTCCTCCAAAGCACGCACCAATACAGTGGGGTCGTCATATACAGCTGGCGTCTCCCGTCTCGCCGCCGCAACATACGTAATCGGCAGAGAGGTCGGTGTCGACGGACGAATCTGGTCGGTCGAGGGTGTCTGCGCGAGACGGCGTTGCAGGCATTCGGTACGCATGTGTCCCGTCTGGCCACAACCGGAGCAGGTTCTCGGCTGACCGTCGTAAATAATTATTGCCCTGCAACCAGCGATCGTGAGATACGAAGGAATATGGCGATGCAGGTCAATACGGACTTGTCTCACCCCGTTAAGGACAGGGTAGGTGTCGAAGGTCTTCCATTTTTCGGCCGTGTGGCCGAGAACTGTTCCATAGGGTCGAAGAGCAAGGGTGACCAAATCCGCTGGAACTTCAAAAGGGAGCTCAAACACGCGCACATTTTGGATTCCCAATCCAGCACGTTCAAGCGTCACCACACCCACGTTTCCGTCTGAGTGGCAGAACCGATAACCCGCCGTCGAGCGTCTGAGAAGTTTGTCACATGCTTCGTCGTCAGTGAACTTAAGATATACGACGCTGGAGACAATAGATAAGTGGATACCGATCAGCTCGTTAGGATCAACATGTACCACATCGCGTAAAAAACGCTCTACTTCGTGGGCCTTGGGTCTAGAGTACGTAGTGTCGAACTGCAGCTTGATCGTGGCTTTCCGATACGAAAGAGCCATCGTGTGTCAGGAACGTGACGGCAATACGTAACACTAGCGCGCCGGCGCGGTAAACAACAACACACCCGGAAACGCGACACGGAGCGGCCGGGACGTACCGCACCGCTCCACAGCCAAAGGCCGACTGATGTCCGGGGTTCTAAATAAGCGAGGAGAGCATGTAACGTTGCTTTTGGGAGCTTTCATCAGGACCACGCGACCGCTACGGTCGCAGGTTCGAATCCTGCCTCGAGCATGGATGTATGCGATGTCCTTAGGTTAGTTCGGTTTAAGTAGTCCTAAGTTCTAGGGGACTGATGACTTCAGATGTTAAGTCCCATAGTGCTCACAGCCATTTGAACCAGTTTTTCTTTCATTAGGTTGCGTAAGATTGTTGATAAGAGAGAGTGTCCAGAGAGCCGAATGTGTTCAGATGTGTCCGTGTTATGTTATTTCGAAGTGCACCGATTCGGGACTTAGCTGCTTTGCCATGGAAAAGTTTGAACAGAATGAGGCAATATAGACATTTGTTACGTAACTCTGCAATTGGAGTTGAATGAACTTGTTAAATGATAGAAACTTATTCAGATTAATGATTTTATCTTGTGCAAAATGCCTTTGGCACATATTAGTCGTTGCCTGTGTATACACTGCTTGCTTTAATAGATCAGTTTGTTTCAAATCTAGTTCGTTTCACTGTGTGTAATATTTGTAAGGCCACCATTCATTATAACTTGTTTTCTTGTGGTACATAAAAGTGAGAGTGAATCTTAATTCATCCTTGTCCTAACAGACTGTTCCCATCTTGTTTACTAGCTTACACTTCTTAGTTTTTGCAATTTATTCATTGATTTTACATTAGGCTGGGCTCTCATTACTTAAAAGATTTTATTACACAAAGCTGCGACACCGCACAACGAGCCACTAAAGTAATACATGGTTATACGAGTGCATGCTGAAAGGAAATGACTCCTAATTTTTTATGTTAAAGCTTTTTAAACAAAGCAAACGTTATGAACATTCTATATCTTTATTCTTCACGTCTACGTACTTGCAGCCATCTGCCGCTAGAGCGAGTAGCATGTAAGATGGCGTTGTGTGACGTAGCTATCTCGGTGCGTGAGAAACAGTGTGCTGTAATCGAGTTTCGTATTCAATAAGTTCGTCCACACAGGGAGCACTCGCTGCTTCGGCGTGACAATGCCAGAACACACACGAGCGCCGGAGACATCCGCAACAATGTAGGGTCCACTGTCATCAACCATCGTCCATACAGTCCCAACTTGGGCCCATACCATTTTCGTCTGTTTCCAAAATTTGAAAACTCCTCCTAGGACTTCATTTCGATAGTGATGACGAGATACAAACAGAGGTGAGGTTTTTGTTCCGTCAACAAACTCAAACATTCTACTGTGACGTTATCAACAGTGTGGTCTCTGGTTGGAAGAAATGTGTTCGTCGCCAGGGTGACTTCTTTGAGAAATAAATGTGTAGACCTGAAGAATAAAGATGTAGAATTTAGTAACTTTTGTTTCGTCTAAAAAGCCTTAAGTTTTCACACAAAAAAAATGGGAGACATTAATTCTCGGTACACATTGGGACGCTCGCCCTCTAGTCGTTAGGTAGCAACAAATCGGTTTCATCTGACGATTAATCACACTTCATTTATTTGTTACTATAAACCACCTGGAACTTTGGTCAGTGATAATTTGACCACTCTACCTATATAGTTAGGACTACATTATCACCTAGACAGTGGAACCCTCCCGCCTCCCCGTGGTTAGGGATGGGTACTCGCCACAAGGGATGTGTTAAGTGCCATAAAGTATACAACATGTTACATGACATACTCTAAAGTAGAACGAAAACCACAATGATAATTTGAAGTACTTATTGTTTCGTGAGTAGCACAGCTCCTTAATGATCTTAAGGAAGAGGCTTTCTTCTTTTTTCTGCGTTACAGCCTTCTAGGCAACCACGTTCCAGTTTCATTTCATTCATCTTTCATTCTTCTTTCCTTTCCTTCCACTACTCCCTCATTACTCCACCGTATTTCTTTTCCCGTTCTTCAAACACGTTGTGCCTATTTTCTCTTCCTTTCTCCTTAGGAAATTTTCCATTTTTAAAACTTTTCTTGTAAACAATTCCTTTTTTATTACGTTATTTGTCTTTCATTACATATTTGAATTTTCTTTTGGTTAGTCCATTATCACCCATTTCGTAAATATGAGCAAATAATAGAAATCTTGCTTCCTCAAAGTTTCTGACACGTTTCCCATATTCTGATAAATTTCACTGTTACTCTTTGATTTGTAAAGTGACAAGTATTTAGAGAACCTAATCTTCTACTTACAAATTTTCTCAACAGTTGGCTTTCGTTTCGGGATCTTCGGTCGACGCGGCTGGCATTGTCAAAGATTCACACTCCTTCGCTCGTGACGCCACCAGCAGTCCAGGATGAATGCTTCACAACGCTAGTCACTCGTGCTGGCGAATCATCAGGAAAGTTGTTAAACAAACGTCTGTCGAAAATCTCGACCAAAGCTAGAGGGCAATATGTGAACAAGTAAGCAAGAAAACCTCAACACATTTGTAATTCCATCCCGTACTTCTAACTTTTCAAGCTTATAATTTAGCACTAAGAGTTTGCAGACATATAGTCGATAGAGATTCATTGTAGTGTTGCAGTGCTTTATTTCAGAATTTTGAGATAAGTATTCTTTTCTTGTGGGTACTGTTCGTTTTATATCATAAGTTTTTTTCCGTCTTTTATCAGATATTTCTAATATTTTTTCTTGGATTAGTTTCCCCAAATATGTAGAAGTATATACGTTTTCTATGGGTGCTGTACCTGTTCTTAAACACTCTGGGCCATTTTTATCATTGTCATAAATTTTTGTTTTGTCTGCAAATATTCTACAGGCTGCTATGTTGGTTATATATTACTGGCCATTAAAATTACTACACCAAGAAGAAATGCAGACGATAATCGGGTATTCAATGGACAAATATATTATACTAGAAATGACATGTGATTACATTTTCCCGCAATTTGGGTGCCTAGATCCTGAGAAATCAGTACCCTGAACAACCACCTCTGGCGGTAATAACGGCCTTGATACGCCGTGGCATTGAGTCAAACAGAGCTTGGATTGCGTATACAGGTACAGCTGTTTATGCAGCTTCAACACGATACGACAGTTTATCAAAAGTAATGACTGGCGTATTGTGACGAGCCAGTTGCTCGGTCACCATTGACCAGACGTTTTCAATTGGTGAGATTTCTGCAGAATGGGTGGCCAGGCCTGCAGTCGAACATTTCCTGTATCCAGAAAGGCACGTACAGGACCTGCAACATGCGGTCGTACATTATCCTGCTGAAATGTAGGGTTTCGCAGGGATCGAATGTTGGGTAGAGCCACGGGTCTTAGCACATATGAAATGTAACGTCCACTGTTTAAAGTGCCGTCAATGCGAACAAGAAGTGACCGAGACGTGTAACCCGTGGCACCCCATACCATCACGCCGGATTATACGCCAGTATGACGATGATGAATACACGCTTCCAATGTGCGTTCACCGCAATGTCGCCAAACACGAGGAGGTAGTCCATGCTGCTGCAAACGTCGTCGAACTGTTCGTGCAGATGGTTGTTGTCTTGCAAACGTCCCCATCTGTTGACTCAGGGATAGTGACGTGGCTGCACGATCCGTTACAGCCATGCGGATAAGATGCCTGTCATCTCGACTGCTAGTGTTACGAGGCCGTTGAGATCCAGCACGGCGTTCCGTATTACCCTCCTGAACCCGATGATTCCATATTCTGCTAACAGTAATTGGATCTCGACCAACGCGAGCAGCAATGTCGCGATACGATAAACCGCAATCGCGATAGGCTACAATCCCACCTTTATAAAAGTCGGAAACGCGATGGTACGCATTTCTCCTCCTTACACGAGGCATCACAACAACGTTTCACCGGCAACGCCGGTCAACTGCTGTTTGTGTATGAGAAAACGGTTGGAGACTTTCCTCATGTCAGCACATTGTAGGTGTCACCACCGGCGCCAACCTTGTGTGAATGCTCTGAAAAGCTAATCATTTGCATATCACAGCTTCTTCTTCCCGTCGGTTAAATTTCGCGTGTGTAGCATGTCTTCTTCGTGGTGCAGCAATTTTAATGGTCAGTAGTATATCTTCCAGGGTGTACACTTACACTGCTGTTCTCGTTAAGCTTTCAGAAAAAAAATGTAAAAGTGCTTTATTGAAACACATTTATTCTGCCTTCCCACCGGAAGCGGTATTACTTTTTATTCTTCAAGTTTTTCAGCTTCCATTTTCCAAGATGAAAGAGAAGTGACCAGGGCTGTAACTGTGCTCCGTCTCTAATGAGTTGTGAGAAACTCTGAAACTGGCCGACTTGTTTCACTTTTCAACAACGATCCTCGCGGGGAAGAGCTGTTGGCGGCCGCCGCTGCGGCACGGCCCGGCCCCGCCTGCAAGGGCGGAGGAGGGCCGGGTGACGGGAAGGGGATAAGCGTGACTCCCAGACTGGAGCGCCGGTCGTCGACTCGGGTGACGCCCTGGCCCGTGTCTCCGGCGGCGTCATCACCGCCGTTCTGCAGTAGCGGCTTACGTCATCACGACACGACTGTCTTCCCGCCCTGTGGCTCCACAGGCAGCAGCGTCTCTGGCTTTGCTACCCTGCCACATTCAGGCACTGGATACCACATTACTACTGGATCGCACACTTATGGACAAATTGTCTTGGATAGTCATTGCAGTATATTGCACTGAGATCACGGGCTAGAGATATGTACATACACTACTGGCCATTAAAATAGCTACACCACAGAGATGAGGTGCTACAGGCGCGAAGTGTAACCAACAGGAAGCAGATGCTATGATATGCAAATGATAAGCTTTTCAGAGCATTTGAACTAGGTTGGCGCCGGTGGCGACACCTACAACGTGTTGACATGAGGAAAGTTTCCAACCGATTTCTCACACACAAACAGCAGTTGACCGGCGTTGCATGGTGAAACGTTGTTGTGATGCCTCGTGTAAGGAGGAGAAATGCGTACCATCACGTTTCCGACTTTGATAAAGGTCGGATTGTAGCCTATCGCGATTGCGGTTTATCGTATCGCGACATTACTGCTCGCGTTGGTCGAGATCCAAGGACTGTTAGCAGAATATGGAATCGGTGGGTTCAGGAGGGTAATACGGAACGCCGTGCTGGATCCCAACGTCCTCGTATCACTAGCAGTCGAGATGACAGGCATCTTATCCGAATGGCTCTAACGGATCGTGCAGCCACGTCTCTATCCCTGAGTCAACAGATGGAGACGTTTGCAAGACAACAATCATCTGCACGAACAGTTCGACGACGTTTGCAGCAGCATGGACTATCATCTCGGAGACCATGGCCGCGGTTACCCTTGACGCTGCATCACAGACAGGAGGGCCAGCGATGGTGGGGCTCATCGACTAATGACGAACCTGGGTGCACGAAGGACAGAACGTCATTTTTTCGGATGAATCCAGGTCGCATCATGATGGTCGCATCAGTGTTTGGCGACATCGCTGTGAACGCACATTGGAACCGTTTATTCGTCATCGCTATACTGGCGTATCACCCGGCGTGATGGTGTGGGGTGCCATTAGTTACTCGTCTCGGTCACCTCTTGTTCGTATTGACGGCACTCCGAAAAGTGGACGTCACATTTCAGATGTGTTTCGACTCATCGCTCTACCCTTCATTCGATCCCTGCGAAACCCTACATTTCAGCAGGATAATGCACGACCGCATGTTGCAGGTCCTGTACGGGCCTTTCTGGATAATGTTCGACTGCTGCGTTGGCCAGCACATTCTCCAGATCTCTCACCAATTGAAAACGTATGGTCAATAGTGGTCGAGCAACTGGCTCGTCACAATACCGCAGTCAATACTCTTGATAAACTGTGGTACCGTGTTAGATCCGCATGGGCAGATGTCCATGCACACGCCATCCAAGCTCTGTTTGACTCAATGCCCAGGCGTATCAAGGCCGTTATTACGGCCAGAGGTGGTTGTTCTGGGTACTGATTTCTCAGGATCTATGCACTCAAATTGCGTGAAAATGTAATCACATGTCAGTTCTAGTATATATAATTGTCCAGTGAATATCCGTTTATCATTTGCATTTCTCATTGGTGTAGCAATTTTAATGGTCAGTAGTGTATACAGATGGCGGTAGTATCGCATACACAAGGCACGAAAGGGCTTTACGTTGGAGGAGCTGTAATTTGTACTGAGGTGATAAATGTGAAAAGGTTTCCAATGTGATTAAGGGCGCAGGACGAGAACAGACTTTAGCCGTGAAATGTTAGTTGAAGCTAAACGAATGCGTTTTTCTATTTCGAAATTCGTAAGGGAATTCAATATTACGTGATCCACAGTGTCAAGAGTGTGCCGAAAATACCAAATTTCAGTCATTACCTCTATTTAACGGCGGAGAGGTTAGCTCTGAGCACTATGGGACTTAACATCTGAGGTCACCAGTCCCCTAGAACTTAGAACGACTTAAACCTAACTAACCTAAGGACATCACACACATCCATGCCCGAGGCAGGATTCGAACCTGCGATCGTAGCGGTCACGCGGTTCCAGACTGAAACGACCGAGAGCAGAGGAGTTTGCGTAGAGTTGTGAGTGCTAACAGACAAGCAATAAATAATAGCAGAAATCAATGTGGGACGTACAACGAACGTGTCCGTTGGCGTTGATGGGCTATAGCAGCAGATGGCTGATACGAGTGCGTTTGCTGAGAGCACATCATCTGCACCGCCTCTGCTAGGTTCATTACCATATCGGTTGGATCGTAGGCGACTGAAGTGTCCTGGTAAGATGTGTCCCAATTTCAGCTGCTAAGAGCGGATGATAGGGTTCGTGTGTGGCGCAGACTCCACGAAAGCAAGAACCCATGTCTTCAACAAGGCAAAGTGCAAGTAGCAGTGGCTTCACAGTGATGTGCGCTGTGTTTACAAGAAACTGAATTGATCATTGGTTGGAAACGGCTACTCGGTAGCCGTTTGCAGCGGGTCATGCAATTCGTGTTCCCAAACAACGATGTCATGTCACCTGGCCACAATTACTCGAGACTGCTTTGAAGAACTTTCTGGACAACTAGAGGAAATTATTTGGCTACCAGATCGTCCTACATGAATCCCATCGAAAGTTTTGGTCAGTTCGTGCGCAGCATCGTGCATCGGTAACACTTCTGCAATTATGGAGGCAGCATGACTCAATATTTCTGCACGTAGGCAGTATGGATCAATGTTTCTGCACGGGACTTCTAGCGACTTGTTGAGTCCATGCCACGTCGAGTTGCTGCACTACGCCGAGCAAAAGGAGGTCCCACAAGATCTAAGGAGGTGTACCACGGCTTCTGTCACGTCGGTGCACATAGCCTTGCAATAAAATCCATCAATCGTGGGTAGCAGCATCGGCAGTAGAAACGATCAAAGAGGCGTGGTTACTTGCCAATCACGCAGACCGAACTAGAAACCGTATTGCTGTGTTCTACACAGGTACACTATCTAATCAGATGTTTCCGGACATCCCTGTGCAATGCGATGTTGTCTACGAGATGTCACGGGAACTCGCAATACAAAAGAAGGCAGGGAGTTATGCGCCATCGGTAGAGAACAAGTAACAGCAGGATGTGTTGGTCGCGCGAGCTCAGAGAATTTGAATGTGGGCTAGTCTTTGAATGGCGCCTACGTAAGAAATTAATCAAGGGCATTTCAACCCGGCTAAAGCTGCTCACGTCGATGGTTGATCATGTGACAAATGGCAAAGAGAAAGATAAACTATTGCTAAACCAAGACCAAGCAGACGTGATCCATTGACGGACGGGGAACGGTTAGCATTGCAAAACGTGATTGTAAGAAATCGCACGAAATCAGCGGAAGGAATCAAGTGTGCGATACAGAGTGCTAACTGCAATCCAGATACTACACTTCTGGCTATTAAAACTGCTACACCAAGAAGAAATGCAGATGATAAACGGGTATTCATTGGAAAAATATATCATTCTAGATCTGACATGTGATTACATTTTCATGCAATTTGGGTGCATAGATCCTGAGAAATCAGTACAGAACAACCACCTCATGCCGTAATAACGGCCTTGATACGCCTGGGCATTGAGCCAAACAGAGCTTGGATGGCATGTACAGGTACAGCTGCCCATGCAGCTTCAACACGATTCCACAGTTCATGAAGAGGAGTGACTGGCGTATTGTGGTGAGCCAGTTGATCGGCCACCATTGACAAGACGTTTTCAATTGGTGAGAGATCTCGCGAATGTGCTGACCAGGGCAGCAGTCGAACATTTTCTGTATCCAGAAAGGCCCGTCCAGGAGCCGCAACATGCGATCGTGCATTATCCTGCTGAAATGTAGGGTTTCGCAGATATCGAATGGAGGGTAGAGCCGCGGGTCGTAACATATCTGAAATGTAACATCCATCATGATGCTGAAAACAGAACCTGTATTCATCCGAAAAAAATGATATTTTGCCATTCGTGTACCCAGGTTCGTCGTTGAGTACACCATCGGAGGCGCTCCTGTCTGTGATGCAGCGTCAAGGGTAACCGCAGCCATGGTCTCCGACCTGATAGTCCATGCTGCTGCAAACGTCGTCGAACTGTTAGTGCAGATGGTTGTTGTCTTGCAAACGTTCCCATCTGTTGACTCAGGGCTCGAGACGTGGCTGCACGATCTGTTACATCCATGTGGATAAGATGCCTGTCATCTCGACTGCTAGTGGTACGAGGCCGTTGGGATCCAGCACGGCGTTCCGTATTACCCTCCTGAACCCACCGATTCCATATTCCTAAGTCATTGGATCTCGACCAACGCGAGCAGGAATGTCGCGATACCATAAACCGCAATCGCGATAGGCTACAATCCGAAAGCAGTTTTTTGCCAACAAACTTTATTGTATACAAGCCGTTTGTAGAAAACATGCTTTGTACAGATTGCTTCGTATTCTAGAAATGGGATAGGCCAGAGAAGCATTAAACGTCATAATTTAGGAGTTTAGTGAGGAAAGTTGTCCGTATGGTCATCAGGAACCGCTGTATCATAATAAGGTACGTCGACAGTCGTTTATGTCTGAGTAACTACGCATATAACTTTATAAGTGTGATTTTCGATTTATATATGTAATGCCGTTATTGATGAAAGCTCGCGTTTGATTTGACTACATGTTTTGCTTTATTTCAGCATGCTAGGAAGGAGAAACCAATAGTCGGAGACAGAGTCCGATCACAAAATGGATAAACAAATGATGTAATTCTTACTTCTTGTTAGTTGAAACTGCTTCCTATGTTACTGCCTCACTTGGGCGAAGTGCTTCCTGTATCATCAACAGCAGCTTTTAGAAATAAGTCATGTCCACTCTCAAGAAGTTACGAGATTCCTGCGGATATTCGGGCCTCAATTCCTTCGTTAACAGGGCATGTATGCCACTGCCTTCGCCCCTTCTCCCCAGGAACGTCTAAGCCCATCAACGTTGGCTTTTCCCGTCATTATCTTCCCCTAATTCTAAGGGTTTTAGGCACTATCGGGGCAATATTTTCAAAAACAGCTGTATCTCCCATGTGAAAGATGCTTTATAAAAGTAAATTGAGATATATTCTCGAGTACACGAACTGTCATATAAAAAACGAGCTGTTCAGCCCATAATTTAGAACAGCAATTAGATAATTTCGTGAGATTTACATAGGAAAACAATTACCTGATAAATATTAAGAACAAAAATAAAAATAATTACTTAGTAAATATGAACGTTGAGGTCTCCGAAATTTTTGTTTGAATGAACGAATTTACAAAAAATCAGACAGTTCACGTGGATATTAGCAGTGTATTGCCATCTAGTGCGCATGCGTGGATTCACGCCACGACTGTTCCATGTGTGTCTTGTAATCTGGCGGCGTGAACAAGTCTGCAGTTCCTAACATGTACGCTTAGGGCGCTGCTGCGTAGGTGTGGACCTTAGGTGCAGTGTGTGACTTACTGTCACAATTTCTTAGAATTTGCAGGTCACGAGAGGTAGCGTCCTTGCACTTGTCCAGTATGATGGTTTCAGTGCGCTATCCCAATTAAGTGATCCAGTTCCAGCAGGATCACTCACCGGTGCACACAAGTCGTCCAGCAATGGTTTCCGCAACAAGCCGAGTGATCGAGTAGCCTGCACGAGCGCTACATTTGGATCCCATCCAAAATTAGTGGGCCAAAGTGAAGCATCACATGAACTTACACAGGCCGACACCGACAGCCGGACCCAATGTTGGATATATGAGAGAGCCTCGCAGACGACGAGTCATACATCAATGTGACAAAAGACAACGGGCACCTCCTAATACCGTGTCGGACCTCCTTTTGACCGGCGCAGTGTAGGAACTCGACGTACCATGGACTTAACAAGGCGTTGGAAGTTCCCTCCAGAAATATTGAGCCGTTCTGTATCTATAGCCGTCCATCGGTTATGTCCAACAACTGCTCTGTAGGATTCATGCCGGGCAGTCTGAATGGTCAAAACATACTAACAACTAGTACATAACGTTTTTCAAACCAGTTGCGAACAATTGGGGACCGGTAAGAATTCCATCGTTAATTGGGGCCATGATGGATGTGAACAGCTGCAAATGGTCTCCAAGTAGCCAAACATAACCATTTCCACCCAGTATCGGTTCAATTGGATCACAGGACCCAGTGCATTCCATATAAACACAGCCTACACCGTTCTGGAGCCACCACCAGCTCGCACAGTGCCTTATTGACAACATTGGTCTATGGCTTCGTGGTGTCTGCGCCATACTCGGACCGTAAATCAGCTCTTACCAACAGAAATTGGGACTTATTTGCCCAGGCCACGGTGTCACATTTATCTAGAGTCGATATGATCACGAGCCCAGGAGAGGCACTGCTGGCGATGTCGTGCTATTAGCAAAGGAACTCGTGTCGGTCGTCTGCTCGTGTAGCCCATTAACGCCAAATTTCGCAGCACTGTCGTAACGGATGCGTACGCCGTACATCCCACACCCATTATTGCAGCTAACTGAGTAGTTGTGCTTGTCTGTCAGCACTGGCAACTGTACACAAACGCCAAGGGTCTGGGTGGTCAAGTGAAGGCTTTCGTGGTGAGAGGTAATGCCTGATATTTGGTTTTCTCGGCACAATCTTGACGCTGAATTCCCTAACTGTTTCTGAATTCGAATGTCCCTTGACTGTAGGTTCAACTGCCACCCCACGTTCAAAGTGTGTTAATTTCTTAACAAATGTAAACAGGGTGGGCAGTAGGCTGTAATGCGATGTTTATTTAATCGTGCGATTAGCTAGTTTCGACTAAGCGTCATTGTAAAACACATTTATAACATCTGTATTTTATGTCATTTTCATATGACTGTTAATTAAAAGTAAAATGTAGCCATATTCCACTGTTAATTTAATCGTGCGGCCGAAAACCTTGTCACATGAATCACCTAAGTACAAATGACAGCTCCGCCAATTCACTGCGTGTACCTGTGTACGCGTTACTGCTACCAACTGTATACGTATGTACATGACGCTATCCCACGACTTTCGTCAAATGATCAAATGCGAGTAAATTCCTATGAGACCTAACTGCCAAGGTCATCGGTCCCTAGACTTACACACTACTTAAACTAACTTATGCCAAGAACAACACACACACCCATGCCCGAAGGAGGGAGGGGCCGCGCAGTCCATGACATAGCGCCTCTAACCGCGCGGTCACTCCGCGCGGCTGACTTTGTCACCGCAGTTTATTTGCAGAGACTGACCGCCTCCACGCCTCGTCGGATTGAGGCAGGTAATTGTTACCAGTGGTGACTGAACCTCATAATAACCGCATCCTTGAAGTGAAACTTTCCTGGTTTCACATGCCTGCAGTTTATATTACTACATCACAGACAACTGTATGTTTATGAAATCTACGTGAAATCATTGTACTTTACAGTTTACTTATTTAATTCGAGCTACCGGTCACTAAATGCATGTAAATTTTACAAAAGCTCAAACAAGTCAATTTTAATACAAACAGAACTGATGTCCTAACGCGAGACAGTCAGAGAAAACAGTATCGACGAATATAAGAGCAGATAATTCCTAAAATAATAATGTTCTCTTTCTTACTATCTTTCCGATATTGTCTGACTTTGTAAGTGCGGCCAAGGCATAAAAAGCGCTTTTGCAAGCGAACATTCTTCGAGAGCCCAAGGACAGCTTATATATACCGTGGTCATTTTTCTGTTAGTCTTCAGAGATATGACCACTGTAAAATATAGATTTAATTTCTTCTTTTTCTTCTCCTTCTTCTTCCGACTGCATGCCTGAAGCATTGTCGTCGCTCAAATTTATATCAGACTACGACTGACTAGGAGATTGTTTTCCGTGTGATTCTCTTTCTCTTTTTCAACAATAAAACCTCCACTGCTGTCTCCTTTGGTGCCGCAATAGTTTTCATGTCTTTGAATCTTTTCAAGCAGTCCCTCTTTTGGGGTTGATGATCGCTATTTAACAGAGTCAAAAACTGATGATTGTGCTAGATCCGGTGGCTTTTGATGTTGCTTGCTGACTTTGGGAGCTAGCCGGATACCAATGCGATTCACATTTACTGCGTTGTTCACCCCTTATATGTCAATCTCCTGATGTACTCCAAATCCGTTACACGGGAAGAGTTCAGAATTCTGCCTACAGGACATTCCATTGTTACTGCTCTCAAATAGGCCGCGACAAATAACCCCTTAATCAAATATGAGGTTGCTTCTTGACCTCAGTTATTTGTCCATCACATTTATGTTTTTCGTGGATACTGGGGGATGATAAACAGATGAGAACACGGTTTTCCCCTGCTCTGTCTATCTCAAAAATGTCATATGATGCCTATCAAGTATTAGCACAAGAGGATCATCACCAGATGGCTTCATAATGTTTACAAAATGATGAAACCAGTTAGTAGGAATACGATTCTGTAACTAGCTACTAAGGCGTCCTAACATGCGAAATACTCACTACACTAATATTATCGCAATTTAGGAACAACCCATCCTGTATTAACAACACGGCCTCATAATCACTATATTCGGTTTGAAGGATAGTTCATTATAGCGAATGAAAGAGCACTTCGTGATGAACATACATATATCAACTAAACTTCACGTATCGAAGCCCAACAAGCACACATACTTACGAAACGTGAAATTGAACACTTTTAAAATCAAGGATTTTCGGCAGGATCCAGATGCTAAATAGTCTTACTGTCACTGTCCCCGTCTCAGGTGCTACGAGAACTGTATTCTGATACTTCCCAACAGAACTGGGTACTTACTTTAATCAGAATCTAGCTGTCACACATTAGCGAACACTTCGGTAAAAACCACCTTCCTTCAACACTCAGAATCATTTTCTAATGAGAGCGTCCTTTGGCTAAATTAAAAACAATGTCAGATCACAATATAAATAATCATTTTCTTGAATTAAATTCGAATTGTAGTAAGACAAAGAGTAGTGAATTCCATCATCTCGCGTCTGTAGCTACCCAGTAGTGCGACAGGCTGACCCAGGCCTAATACGAAGATATGAGCAACCACAGATTCGGAAGTCCTGATTAAACTTCACTCAGAAACCACTCGCGCAACTCAAAACATGGAAGCTCGTCTGGTCATTTGAACTCATGCACAGGGGTAAATTTGTAAAATGCGGATGAAGGTCCTTAATTCTCAATTGCACGGAAACACGGCTTCGAGATTTCGTCGGACTTTTTTTTTTAAGCTTTCCTTCACTCGAGCCATTTTTTCTGGTGTTCGAACTCTTTTCGGACAGTTACAATTTTTTTCCGGTACTGAGCACATTTCAATCCGTCAATCAGTTTTGCACTGCAGACTTTGCTGGAGGTTTTTTCAAAACGCTTCTAGTCTTAAACAGTTGCGCAAATAGTTCTGCAAACATTTTCCGCGAATTGTGCTTCGCTTATCACTCGACTATGAACATCCGCTATCTTATTGCGAGCACCATTTTGTGTTTCATTCGTCTGTCAGTAAACACGCCTGCTCTAGTCGCTCACTGAAACATAATCACACAGCGAAGTACTCTGGACAGAGCAGGCAGGCACGAGATGCGCACGTGCAGACATGTGGTGTCAACTGATTGATGCATCGAAATCACGGTTTCCAGCATTTTCTTTGACGGGCGGCTTCTTTCATTCATTAACAAGATTCATTTCACAGTCAGTCGTAAGTATTTTCTAAGTCAGTTTCATTTTAGCTGATCTGTTGTATCCGCTGCAGACTTCGTGGTCTTAGCGAAAGACCTCTGTGACCGGCACACAGCCACCTATGGCAAACCGGACGGCACATCGCAGTCCTAGCAGAGATACTTGTATAAATGAATGTGCTGCCCTGCTGCGCGTCAGTTCTACATGACGGATCGTTCATTACTGTTACTGCTACAAATTTGGGCTTGGTATAGTGTTTCGAACCTGCCGGTGATGATGATGTCTGGTTTGTGGGGTGCTCAACTGCACCGTCATCAGCGCCCGTACACAGTCCAAACTCGCCACTTTCACGAATGATGGTGGAAAGATGAGGACAACACAAACACCCAGTCCTCGGAGAGAGAAAATCCCCAACTCGACAGGAAATCGAACTTGACCACGCGCTGCGGACTACGTGCCGGTGATGACCCACAGTACGGCGGCGACCTCACAGATCTTAAGAGCAGGAATTGTTTACTGAGCATGTGACTGTCTTGTTAGTACTGTGATTGTTACTTAGTACCGTTCCGGTCGAGGAGAAGCAGTTCATAACAACTACAGTTCTATGACCGCCTCTGGAAGTTGATAATCATGACTGGTAATAGCGCACTATACAAGAGCAGTTGTTCCTGAAATGGGCGCGGAAGTATCGTACTGTTAGTGAATTACACACTCACTGCCGAAAGTGCTGACTGAAGATGACGATCTACATTGACTGCTTCTTGTACAGACGTATCGTAACGGTTTACGAACAAAAAGGAGACGGTGTTCTGTACTGCACTGTGAAGTGCGATGAAAGTTAGTTAGCTTATACAAACCTGTGAATAATCGAAAAATCAGTGGGATAAAAAAGCTAAAACTCACTCTGAAAAATCACGGCATTCATCCCGGTCTTGAAACATAAAGGGATCACACAACCAAAAAATTTTGCTTAGTCTAAGATACCTTTCACTTGTTATAGACGAAACGATGTGTAGGTGTCAAGACTTTCGCCAATGACACTGAGGACCACGAAGCGGTAGAAAAGCTGGCGCTGTAACAAGAAAGTTTGTACCTACGTTCGGGATACAGGCCGTACAGCGAAGGAGACCCTGATTTCAGAATTAGATACCTCGGAAATTACGATTGGCAGACAAGTGCAGCGGAAGGACTTTTTATTGTCAAAGCTGTAGGAAATTTATACAGAAGTTAAACGGAAGTTTCTAAACAGTTCGATACGTTATTAACAGACTGCGCTCTACGCTGTGCAGCTCGTACAGTATCAGCGTGCATAATTAAGTTCGTCCTCTGCAAAGCTGTCTTTGCAATCACATCTTAATCTTTTCGAAATTTCCGCCACTCGCATTGCGGAGGTCGCCAAAACGAAATTTTCCGTCATATTTTCTATCGTCTCAACGGAAATGGGTTCAGATGCTACACACACCGCCGATTCAAGCTCGTTCAGCGTGGTGGCATGGTTCCGGTACGCAGCGTCTTCCCATGTGCCCCACCAAAGGAGGTCACAGGGAGTTAAATCGGGCGAATATGAAGGCCAATCCATCCATTCACCATTAAATTTACAATAATTCAACACATTGAGTCCATTCCCGAAATACTCATGAAGAAAGCGAAACACCTGATCGATGCGATGGTGTGGCCCCATCTTGCACGAACCATTCGGTGCCTGGACGCTCCTCTAACGATAGATGTGTGGCGACAAATTATAGCAAAATTGCAACGTTCACTAATGATTGTTTCTCTCAAGAAAAAAGTGCCAATAATGCCTCTGCTGCATACAGCACCTCAAAGAGTAATTTTAGGAGAACACAGGTTTTGCGTAACACAAAAGTGGGTTTTCGGCTCCCCAAAATCGCCGGTTTCGTTTATTCACGACTACATTCAGGTGGAAGTGCGCTTCATCTTGAAGAAGATGTAGTCAGATTAAGTCCTTTATTATCCATAATTCTGACACTTGGTGTGCAAAATCCACCCTCTGTCGCACAACACGTACAGGTATGTCCTGGTGGCTTTGGATTTCCTTGGATTTTGCTGAATAATTACAGAGACCGTGGCAACATTTTCAGGAGTAACAACATTTCGCTTGGGGCCCACATGCCCCCTAGATCATCAGCTACTCTGTCTGTTCGTTGGAATTTGACGAAGAGCTTGCAAACGGTTTTTGCATCAGGTCCTTTTGGAATATTAAATTGTTTTTGAAAACTGCACCTTGTTGCCGTAGGACTTAGATCCAGTCCGTGATAGTCGAGTACCAGAGAAACACGTTGTTCAATAGAACACATTACTTCAATCTCTTCCTTCCATAAGCTAACCTCCTTCCACGTTTCAACGGTCCAACTGATTGATCTGAGCTCCGGTGCACTAGTTATGTGCATTACGTATTACGATTACAGCACCATCTGTTAGATGCTTTTCTATGTTGCAAACATAAATGAAGCCAATAAACAGACGTAATTAGTAATTTCTGCGTCTTTATCTTGTAAGTACCTCTCAATATTTGAACAAAAAGGAACAGCAACCTGATGATCTTTCTCCTGATGTAACTACCTAGTTCTGGATGAACTCTGGACATGGTTCAAAATTTTTTGTGATTACCAACGACTTTACTCAACAGTAACGATTGAAATAATAGCGAATTTGCATTTGGAAATTTGTGGTAAGTTCTGTGGGACCAAGAATTTGTGTTTCACAGTACTATTCACTATCACGTCGTCACGTAAGCACCGCATATACGTATCCTTTTGTTTCATTGCTCTGAACATTGAAGAAAATGCGAAGAAAAAATTCAAAACAATAATATCTGAAATACTGTTAAAGCAATAGAATGGGTGCTGGGGAGACCAGCAACAGAAAGGAAACCGCAGTGTGTTGCAATATTACTTTCTATGACGCGAAGCTGAGAGTTGCATTAAAGTCGAAAACATTATGCACTGCCGTTCAAAGGTCTTAGAACTGAAGCTCTTCTCTCGAGTTGCGGTTGCAGAAAAAGATGCACCTCCGACGTTTAGGTCGCCGCGTCTCTAGTTCTTGCTTGTCCCGTTCCTTCTGCGGTTAGAGCGTGACCGGCAGTACCTGTGTGTCCCTGCGGATGCCTGTATTGAACAGTTTTTCCAGCAGACAGCGGGCCGCCCAATTCAGCAAGGGCTGCAGCGCTGGTATTTCTTCCGCTGTGGATCAGCCACCCGAGAAAAATGGTGACAGGGAAACAGTTGCAGCCTGTAACAGGGCTACGCAAAGTGAAATCTTGACGGCGATCTGCGAGATAGTTGTGGACGCCGCTGGGGGCGCAGACACGGCGTGAAACCGCTGTCCTGCAACGGCGCCCGTGCCGGGACAGTCGCTATAAAACGTAATGGAGTGGGCCCGCCCATTGTGAGCCAAACTCGAGGGCCGCCGGCCGAGCGCAACGCTTTTCTCTTCTGCTCACTGCTGTTGGAGACGTGCTTAGCAAACAATATTGTGTATACCACGGTAAGCATGACACTTCTATCTACTATATAACTTATTTGAGTTAGTAACACTATCAATCAATTCCCACTGTAAAGTTCCTAACTAGGGTAGCCAATTATTCACAAGCAGCCATTGATAACATATTTGTAAAAAAGTGCAATGAACAAAATTATATTACAAAACCAATAGTCAATGGCCTCTCAGACCATGACATGCAGTTCCTTTTGTTAAATATTAATACTGAACAGGATATATAATGTGTTAAATCTGAACTCAAGAGGGTAATCAATAAGCCAAAAACTGATTATTTTAGGATACTCCTCAGAGACATTCACTGGAGTGATGTTTACAGTACTCATGCCATGAATGAAAAATATAACACTTTTGCTAATAAGGTGCTTACGTTATTTGACAACTGGCGTCCCCCAAAACTAACCAAGATTATAGCAGAGCCCACAAAGAAGCCATTGATTACTCAAAGAATAGAGGTATCTTGTAAAACAAAAAGAAAGCTGTATCTTTCAATTCGAAACTGTTCTGAAGTTGATGCTATAGAACATTACAAGAAATACTGTAAAATATTCAAGACTATAAAGCGGACATCAAAGGAAATATATTACAAGGAAAAGATAGTCATATCAGATAACAAAATAAAGACAATATGGGATATAGTGAAGGAGGAGACCGGTAGAACCAGACATGAAGAGGAGCAATTAGGATTAAGAGTAAATGATACATTGCTGACAGATGTGTAAAGTGTTGCAGAACTTTTAACAATCATTTTATAACTGTTACTGAAAATATGGGGTTGTCAGGTTCTGAAGATGCTGCTATGGGATATCTCAGACCAGAAATTTCAAGTAACTTCCATAATATGATTTTTACCCTCACTACCCCAACAGAATCTTTAAAATCAAAAACATCTAGTGGGTATGATGAAATACCAACAAAGGTAATTAAAGAATGTGATTCTGAGTTAAGTAACATATTAAGCTATCTGTGTAACCAGTCTTTTATAAGTGAAATATTTTCTGAATGGTTGAAATATGCTTAAGTTAAGACACTGTTTAAGAAGGAACATAAGGAAATAGCTTCAAATTTCTGTACAGTTTCACTTTTGCCAGAATTCACAACAGTTTTAGAAAAGGTAATGTACAATCGGCTTTATAACCATATTATTACAAATAACATTCTGTCGAAGTCTCAGTTCGGCTTTCTAAAGGGTTTTGATGATGAGAAGGCTGTCTACACTTACAGTGAAAATGTACTTAATTCATTAGACAAAAAACTGAAGGCAACTGGTATATTTTGCGATCTGTCACATGCATTTGACCGTGTAAATCACAATATCATTTTAAGTAAATTAGGATATTATGGTGTAACAGGAAATTCTGCAAAATGGTTCAAATATTATATCTCTGGCAGGAAACAAAGGGTGTTATTAGGAAAGAGGCATGTATTAAGCTATCAAGCATCGTCCAACTGGGATTTAATTACATGTGGGGACCCACAAGGTTCCATCTTAGGGCCCTTACTTTTTCTTGAGGATATCAATGACCTTCCATCAGTAACATTTCCAGATGCCAAGTTTGTTTGGTTTGTCGATGATACAAACATTGCAATAAATAGCAAACCAAATGTAGTCTTAGAAAGATCGGCTGGTAAAATATTTTTGGACATTAATCACTGGTTCCTACCCACTTCTTTGTCGCTAAACTTTGAAAAAAACACACTACATTCAGTTCAGAACTTGTAAGGGGTATCCCACGAGTATATGTCTAACATATGATGACAAGCAGATAGAAGAAATGGACAGTGTTAAATTTTTGGGATTACAGCTTGATAATAAATTCAACTGCGAGGAGCACACCACAGAATTGCTGAAGCGTCTAAAACAATCTCTATTTGCAATGCGAATTCTGTCAGACATAGGGGATGTAAAAATAAAAAAGCTGGGACACTATGATTACTTTCACTCCATAATGTCATATGGGGTTATTTTTCAGGGCAATTCATCATGCCAAGCTAAAGTTTTCCAGGTACCAAAGCTTGCAATAAGAGTTATTTGTGGTGTGAACTCGAGAACATCCTGCAGAGGCCTGCTTAGGGATACTAACTACTGCTTACCAATATATTTATTACTTAATGAAATTTTAATTATGTAATCGTGCGTAAACCACATGGCTTGAAATCACGCCATGCATCTGAGGTTGTTATTTACTTTTCTTGTGTACTGTAAGCCAACGACATTCAACGACGTTTAGTAGAAACGGACCTACAGTGAGGAGATTCACCTGGCGTTGGATATTATCAACACAAATAAATACAGAATATTTATTTTGTACACTGAAGCCAAAGAAAATGGCACACCTGCCTAATATCATGTAGGACCCCGCGAGCACAAAGAAATGCCGTAACATGACGTGGCATGAACTCGACTAATGCCTGAAGTAGTACCACTTCTCAACAGCACGTTGCAAGGTATCCCAGATATGTTCAATGATGTTCATGTCTTGGGAGTTTGGTGATCAACGGAAGTGTTTAAACTCAGAAGACTGTCCCTGGAGCCACTCTGTGCTAATTCTGGACGTCTGGGGTGCCGCATTATCCTGCTCGAATTGCCCAAGTTCGTCGGCATGCACAACGGGTATGAATCGGTGCAAGTGATCAGACATGGATTCCATATCACTTCAGCTGCACACTCCCCAAACAATTACACAGCTTTACCACCTTGGACGGTTCCCTGCTGACACGCAGGGTCCATGGATTCATGAGGTGGTCTCCCAACCCGTACACATCTATCCGCTCGAAACAGTTTCAAACGAGACTCGTCCGATCAGTCAACATGATACCAGTCGTCAACAGTCCAATGACGGTGCTGACAGGCCCAAGCAAGGGGTAAAGGTTCGTGTCGTGCAGTCATCAAGGGTACATGAGTGGGCCTTCGGCTCTGAAAGCCAATATCGATGATGTTTCGTTGAATAGTCCGCAAGCTGACACTTGTTAATGGTCCAGCACTGAAATCTGGAGCAATTTGAACAAATATCTCGTTGATTATGTTCTTGCAGGATTTTTTTCCGACCGCAGCGATGTCGGAGATTTGATGTTTTACCGGATTCCTGATATCCACGGTACACTCGTGATGTGGTCGTACAGGAAAATCCTCACTTCATCGCTGCCTTGGAGATGCTGTGTCCAATCGCTCGTGCGCCGACTACAACACCACGTTCAAACTCACTTAAATCTTGATAACCTGTTATTATAACAGCAGTAGCCTATCTAGCAAATTTGCCAGACACTTGCTCTCTTATATAGGTGTTGCCGACCACAAGTCCTTATTCTTGCTCTTTGGATATCTCTGTACTTGAATACGCATGCCTATACCAATTTCTTTGGAACTTCAGTATAATAATCAAGTAGTGTTAAGATTCTTGGTCACTCAATATATCCTTAGAACAGCGATCCTCAAAGTCGAGTAAGAAGGCAAAAAGGTACACTATTTATTAATTAATATAATAGGATACATAGACAGCGCATACATACACACAAAAGTCTCTGAAATTATTCCTTGTTTTCTTCAGGTAAGTACTCTTAGAAGAAAAGGGTTTACAATATTTACTTACTCTTATTATATTTCCGAACTAGAGGTAAAAAGAAGCCAAATAAAAGGTAGAAATCGCATTATAGGATATTATGAATAATATGCACAGCAACTAATTTTGTCTATAAATTTCAATGGAGTAGAAAAGATTGTACATCAGTAAATCCTTTAGCCTATTATTCAGCTACACTTTATTCGAAGAGAAACTTTCTGTAGTTACTGGTACTTATTGATACACGTGTTCCTGAATAACAGTAATGATTTTGAATGAAATGATTCTGTGAATTGAATTGTTGGCTGGAAATGCATGATGTATTATTTTAATTAAGGAATAAATCAGCTGAGAATCACTAATTACTGAACCTGATTTTTTGAAAAAGCTTTTCCAGTTCGTTCTTTAAGTCATTCCATGACTAATTTGCGCTCCATACTTTCGGGTTCGGAAAAGTATCACTCGTCATTAGTAGTTATCCTAACTGGGAATTTTATGTCACATTTGACCAAACTACATTGAAAATGGAGATCGATTTATGCTCCTTGGCCGTTTTGTAGTAAGCTCCTCCCACTGCATTTTAATATCAACTAATAATCCCCAAAACCTAACGCTCTCAGTCTCTACTATGATTGTGTCCATTACTTCTCCCCTGAGACACACACGAGCTGACAATGGAGTACTGCATAGGCGATGTTCTGTTTTTACTGAATCAGCGTTCTCTGGAGCTAAACCAAACTTCTTGATTGGAAAAATGTAGAGAGAAATCAACAGCAACAGAAACTGCACCATCGTTCTACAGATCCTGCCCCATCACACAGTTACTATTCGATAAGCCACGGGGTGTATTTTAAAACAAGTCATAGAGTTTGTGTCTCAACAGGCACGAATATAAATTATGAGAAACTTGATCATACTGGATGTATGAAATTTTTACTAGACGAGAAAGTACAGAGAAACGAAATTTCGTCAGACGTAATGACCCACTCAGCCAATTCCGTGTTTCGTGACTTCGGGCGAAAGTCGATAATGAGGTGATTACGGTGTGACCTGTCATCACCGGAGTAGGACACGTTCATAGTTCTCATTCCGGTAAGCTTTCAGGCAATGCACAACTGTCTCGTGATTTGTTGTGCACACTCTGCGCATGCGCGGGGCCAATGGATGGCAACAGCCATGCGTGACGTGCCGCATGCATTGTCCTTCTGCATCCGGACTATGGAATGAGAAAACAAAGCCACCGCATGTTACGGCTCCTGCATATTCACATCTGTACTCTGCAAATGACACAAGCCGTACCGCCAATGAATTGTTGGATCTGTTTCTTAACCCGTTCGTTGAGACAAATGTGAGCAGAGAGGGAGGTTATCGAAATATCTGGGCCCATCGTAAATAATGGTAGTACAGGTGTAATAGCAGATGAGGTACGTAAAGCCGTTCTAGGTACGAGAATGAGCTCGAAATGATGACGGTCCCATTGAAATGATTATAACTGGAGACAAAATACTACAGAGAGAACTGAAAAATTATTTATAGAGTGTTTGAAGAAAATTACAATTCTTCTAAATTTGAACAATTACGCACTTATCGTTTTCCTTCAGACAGGGGTCAGAGTATACGTAGAAACAGTAGCCCTGTCAGACATCTGCCCATAATGTGCGAACGAGATCTTCACTAGGCTACTGCCAACCGCATAAAACAATTAGATTTGCAACAAGCAGAGGAGCAAGTTTCGAAATAGAATATACGATTTGCAGACCGTCAACAAATTCTAGAAAAGGGAAATGAATATGAATTACCAGTTGGTCTGTGATTCGTAGATTTTCAGATGTGAGAAATTCAGGTTACAAAGCGGAGTCACGTAAGGAGAGTGCACGTCTGCAGAACTATTCCCAGCAGCCATAGTGCAAGCTTTGATTCTTATACTGGGAGAACAAAAGAATAATGTGTGTTAATGGAAGCCGGCCGGAGTGGCCGTGCGTTTCTAGGCGCCACAGTCTGGAACCGCTGGACCGCTACGGTCGCAAGTTCGAATCCTGCTTCGGGCATGGATGTGTGTGACGTCCTTAGGTTTGTTAGGTTTAGGTAGTTCTAAGTACTAGGGAACTGATGACCTCAGGAATTAAGTTCCATAGTGCCCAGAGCCATTTGAACAATTTTTTGTTAATGGAACATAAGTGAACCACCTTCGACTTCTTGTCGACATTACACTTTTTTTCAATTTGAAGTACAAAACAGCCAAAGTTGCTGGTAATCGATTATATTTTTTGTCATCATCATCATCATCATCATCATCATCATCATCATTTATGACTGATTATGCCTTTCAGCGTTCAGTCTAGAGCATAGCCCCCTTATAAAATTCCTCCATGTTCCCCTATTCAGTGCTAACATTGGTGCCTCTTCCGATGTTAAACCTATTACTTCAAAATCATTCTTAACCGAATCCAGGTACCTTCTCCTTGGTCTGCCCCGACTCCTCCTACCCTCTACTGCTGAACCCATGACTCTCTTGGGTAACCTTGCTTCTCCCATGCGTGTAACATGACCCCACCATCTGAGCCTGTTCGCCCTGACTGCTACATCTATAGAATTCATTCCCAGTTTTTCTTTGATTTCCTCATTGTGGACACCCTCCTGCCATTGTTCTCATCTACTAGTATCTGCAATCATCCTAGCTACTTTCATATCCGTAACCTCAATCTTGTTGATAAGGTAACCTGAATCCACCCAGCTTTCGCTCCCATACAACAAAGTTGGTCGAAAGATTGAACGGTGCACAGATAACTTAGTCTTGGTACTGACTTCCTTCTTGCAGAAGAGAGTAGATCGTAGCTGAGCGCTCACTGTTTCAGTTGGAAATCAAATTCGACAACCGCTGGAAAACTTTAATACCGATAGTTTAAAGTAGGCTTGAAAATCAAGAACAATGAGGGTAAAATAATACGTAACTACCACACCAAAAATGAAATAGTACAAACTGACCACGAATTCAAAGAACCATTTCATGAGTTTTAGTATGAACAGTACTTGAAGACTGAATGGAGAGGAGAAGAAGGAAGACAAATATTAGCTGGAATGCTTTTGATCAACTAATTAGTATTTTCAAAAATGAGCAGCGGTTTTGTCTGAGAAGGAAAATTTAATTCACTCTTGATTTGTGACAATGACATATGAATTTTAACGACAGGATTATTCAGAAAATGAGGGTGAGCGGAAGATGTAGCCAGGCAAATCGATGATAGACCGAGAAAGGAAGTTGTTTACTCGATTGGAAGATATACTAAAAGACGTATCCGACAAGCTAATGCATGGTGCGTAAATGGGATAAGAAAAGAGAGGAGTTATATAGGTGTGTATAGGTGATGACAGTAAAGCACGAAAAAAGCTACAGAAGGTCTTTACCAGCAGGAAATGACGGCGCCTCACTCTGCTTGCTGTAGCTTTTAAAGTTTAGTTCTGGGCTGACGCCGACGACTCCACAACGTGTGATGAGCGTCCTACTTATTAGCTAAAAATGTTCCACGTGGGTTTAATGCGAATCGCGGAATACGTCGGGCACTGGTCTACTTCAGTCGGAATGAATCGTGCTGGGTACTTGACGACGATCTAGAGTCAGAAACTAAAAGTACCACGGAAATAAACGCAGCTGTTGGAAAAGTGAGGTCTGGTATTTTTCCGCTGTTCAATCGATGAATCAGAGCGACGTCAGCGTTCTGGTGCCCTGCATAGTGTAGGTCAACATTTGCCACATGTGTCTATTGACGCAAGGCGCTGATGTCGACCCAAAAAAGACACGCTTTGGACAAGGAGATCGTGTTTTCCCAGCCGACAGGATGAAAGTGAGCGCGTGGGCTTCTGCAGCGGCGTCCTTCCAAGGTCGCTTCTGGGCGCGGGGCGTGGTCGGTCGCGCCCCGGTAGCAGCCGTTTCATTTATCCGTGGATCACTCTTAATGGGATATTGGGCTCGTCATGCTATTAGAGGTTTATAAGAATATAAAATTAGTGAATGCATGCTTTTACATAGTTACAGGTCTAGTTTGATAAGGATGCGGTATGTAGTCTGATAGTCGGGAATGGCTTCGTGGTATTCCCGATATTTGTCCGAAGTAATTTAGGGAAAACACGGAAAACCTGCAAGATGTGTAAATTCGAGCGCTCCTGGGTCAGAATTCGTCACAAACCTAAAAAAAAGACAGTACACGTGTTTCGCTCATGAAATAAGTATTGCCCCTCGATCTTGAACTGATTATTGTAAACACCCCTGCGTCTTGAAAGAGCCATTGTCTCTTGTAGCACTTACCATTGACATTATTTTATGGGCGGACAACCATTCATTCCACTATTGATTTTTACGCACAAATAGTTAGCAACCACAAGAATAACTTATATTTAGTTATAAAGTGTGTGGATATTGGAAATTTTTTACATATACTCTTAGCAAAAACTAGGGTAGTAGTGAAAAGCTTAATCGAGATCTAGCTGTTGGATGCTAGCTTGACATCAGGGTAAGAACATAGAAATATAGTGAAGAAGAGAGGAGAACAAACATTTGATTACATATAAGATTTCCTTGGCTTCGCTGGTTTCTTATGATAAAAATTAAATAAAGTCTTTAGCTTCCATAGTGCGCGGGATTAGCCCAGAGGTCTATGGCACTGCAGTCATGGACTGTGCGGCTGGTCCGGCGGAGGTTTGAGTTCTCCCTCGGGCATGGGTGTGTGTGTTTGCCTTAGGATAATTTAGGTTAAGTAGTGTGTAAGCTTAGGGACTGATGACCTCAGCAGTTAAGTCCCATAAGATTTGACACACATTTGAATATTCTTTAGCTTCCTCTACATAGTATCAGAATTTTCAGCAAAAAGATTTTTATCCAACAACAATGACATAGGTTTCGACTTACCGTCCCATAATGCACCTGTTATATTCTGTAAATTTTACGTCATCATAGTGAAGTGCCAGCCGCGTGGCCGAGAGGTTTTAGGCGCTACAGACTGTAACAGTGGGACCGCTACCGTTGCAGGTTCGAACCCTGCCTCGGGCATGGATGTGTGTGATGCCATTAGGTTAGTTAGATTTAAGTAGTTCTCAGTTCTAGGGCACTGGTGACCTCTCATAGTGCTCAGAGCCACTTGAACCTAGTGAAGTACATATTTAACTATATATTTTTGTATGTATAAATTACATGCGAAAACGTCCTTTAAACAGCTTTCCAACTAAATTACTTCATGTTCGAAACAATATGTAAATTTTATCTGCAATTTGTATCACTAGGACATGTGCAGGCGAACTATACTGTAAGATCAGGAATAGGGATTTGTTCAAACAGAAACAGTGCGCACGTAAGTGGATAAGGAGCCGCTGCTTTGCGTATTGTACTACATTCAATGCTTCCAAAATCTATGAACCGCAACGATCCAGACGATATCAAGAAAACGGTCATAACATACTGCCGTACACCGTTGCGCCTATTGTCAACGAACTAGAAGGACCAGATGAAACATCATCTTCAGCCATACGGCGGCATCGTCTTCAGTAGTTGTTACGTGACAACTTCGACTTACAATTAGACGTATTATACACTCCTGAAAATTGAAATAAGAACACCGTGAATTCATTGTCCCAGGAAGGGGAAACTTTATTGACACATTCCTGGGGTCAGATACATCACATGATCACACTGACAGAACCACAGGCACATAGACACAGGCAACAGAGCATGCACAATGTCCGCACTAGTACAGTGTATATCCACCTTTCGCAGCAATGCAGGCTGCTATTCTCCCATGGAGACGATCGTAGAGATGCTGGATGTAGTCCTGTGGAACGGCTTGCCATGCCATTTCCACCTGGCGCCTCAGTTGGACCAGCGTTCTTGCTGGACGTGCAGACCGCGTGAGACGACGCTTCATCCAGTCCCAAACATGCTCAATGGGGGACAGATCCGGAGATCTTGCTGGCCATGGTAGTTGACTTACACCTTCTAGAGCACGTTGGGTGGCACGGGATACATGCAGACGTGCATTGTCCTGTTGGAACAGCAAGTTCCCTTGTCGGTCTAGGAATGGTAGAACGATGGGTTCGATGACGGTTTGGATGTACCGTGCACTATTCAGTGTCCCCTCGACGATCACCAGAGGTGTACGGCCGGTGTAGGAGATCGCTCCCCACACCATGATGCCGGGTGTTGGCCCTGTGTGCCTCGGTCGTATGCAGTCCTGATTGTGGAGCTCACCTGCACGGCACCAAACACGCATACGACCATCATTGGCACCAAGGCAGAAGCGACTCTCATCGCTGAAGACGACACGTCTCCATTCGTCCCTCCATTCACGCCTGTCGCGACACCACTGGAGGCGGGCTGCACGATGTTGGGGCGTGAGCGGAAGACGGCCTAACGGTGTGCGGGACCGTAGCCCAGCTTCATGGAGACGGTTGCGAATGGTCCTCGCCGATACCCCAGGAGCAACAGTGTCTCTAATTTGCTGGGAAGTAGCGGTGCGGTCCCCTACGGCACTGCGTAGGATCCTACGGTCTTGGCGTGCATCCGTGCGTCGCTGCGGTCCGGTCCCAGGTCGACGGGCACGTGCACCTTCCGCCGACCACTGGCGACAACATCGATGTACTGTGGAGAGCTCACGCCCCACGTGTTGAGCAATTCGGCGGTACGTCCACCCGGCCTCCCGCATGCCCACTATATGCCCTCGCTCAAAGTCCGTCAACTGCACATACGGTTCACGTCCACGCAGTCGCGGCATGCTACCAGTGTTGAAGACTGCGATGGAGCTCCGTATGCCACGGCAAACTGGCTGACACTGACGGCGGCGGTGCACAAATGCTGCGCAGCTAGCGCCATTCGACCGCCAACACCGCGGTTCCTGGTGTGTCCGCTGTGCCGTGCGTGTGATCATTGCTTGTACAGCCCTCTCGCAGTGTCCGGAGCAAGTATGGTGGGTCTGACACACCGGTGTCAATGTATTCTTTTTTCCATTTCCAGGAGTGTAGATTTGTTTGGCACTCACAGTGAAGGTTTCCTTCTCTTAAATACAGTCGTGTTTATATCTGTAATTTGTGGCAGAGCTGTCATTTTCCTAGTGTACTGTTACATGGAATAAAATTCGGTTCCAGTTCCGTGACTATATTTTCAATATCGGGAAATGCTGTTTACAAATTATTATTGGATGAAACAAACATGTTAACTTCAGTTTAATTGTAACACATGTTCGCAGAAAGTACAGGGGAATCGTACGAAGAATGGTGTCGTCCTTGTGAACCCCTCTTGGATTAGTTGAGAGAAAGATATTTGACATACGAGGGTCGGTCAAAAAGTAATGCCTCCCATTTTTTCTACTTAAAAAAATTAAGTTAAGTGAAAAATTTGAATTTGGCGCCATTCCTCAAACCTTCTTCTGCAATCCAC
Organism: Schistocerca gregaria; assembly: GCF_023897955.1. NCBI lineage: Eukaryota > Metazoa > Arthropoda > Insecta > Orthoptera > Acrididae > Schistocerca > Schistocerca gregaria. Next base: position 436,799,048 of record NC_064921.1, read on the forward strand.
TGCAGTAGTAACTTTCTGTGTTAACAGGTGGCAGCACAGCAGAAGTTTGTAAGATGGCCGACATCGATGTTCGTTCGAGACAGCGTTGTGTGATTGAATTCTTGAATGCAGAAGGTGAAACGCCCATACGCATTCATGAAAGACTGAAGAAGGTGTATGGTGTTGTGACAGTGGATGTCAGCACTGTTAGACGATGGGTTCGTCGTTGTAAGGAAGCTGAAGGGCAAACACCGTTGACTGACGAAAAGCGGAGCGGCAGGCCGGTGAGTGCAGTGACTCCACATAACATTCAGCAAGTTGATGACATCATTCGTGGTGACCGTCGGGTGACTGCAGATGAAGTGTGTCGCATTATTTCTCTTAGTAAAGGCAGTGTGATCACTATTATTAAACAATTGGGGTACTCAAAAGTTTGTGCACGGTGGGTTCCAAGAATGTTAACCGATCAGAATAAAGAGGCAAGGAAAACAATAGCCTCCCAACACTTGCAACGCTTCGGTTTGGAGGGAGATGAGTTTCTGAAAAAAATTGTGACCGGGGACGAAACATGGGCGCATTTTTTTGAACCCGAATCAAAGAGGCAGTCAATGGAGTGGCGTCACACAAGCTCGCCGAGGAAGAAAAAATTCAAAACTGTGCGATCGGCAGGGAAAGTTATGCCAACAGTTTTCTGGGATACAGAGGGTGTGATTCTGGTTGATTTTTTGGAGCAGGGATGCACAATAAATTCTGTTCAATACGTCACAACCCTCAAAAAACTTAAAGCACGTCTTCAGCGAGTTCGCCCAACAAAATCAATGGCAGATGTTCTTCTTTTGCATGACAATGCAAGACCACACACCAGTCGTCACACCTCTGACGAGATTGTCAAAATTGGATGGGAAGTTTTGCCTCATCCCCCATACAGCCCTGACCTGGCACCATCAGACTTCCATCTGTTCGGGCCACTAAAAGAAGCTCATCGTGGGATTCATTTTGAAGATAAGGAGGCCGTCAAAACATCCGTGCGTCAATGGCTTAGGAAGCAGAGCTGTGATTTTTACCGTACTGGGATACATGCCCTTGTTCACAGATGGACCAAAACTGTAGAGATGGGCGGAGATTACATTGAAAAATGACAAAATGATCCTCAATGTTGTGGTTTTCAACCTATGTAATTGCATTTAAATTTCCTGACAATTAAACGTAGAAAAAAAATAGGAGGCATTACTTTTTGACTGACCCTCGTAAAACCTACAGTTTCCATGGCAAGTTTGTGTAAGTGTCGGTACCTACGGAAACACGGAACCATTTTCGCTCCACTGCATTTGCGAACATACTAGGATATAGAGTCGCTAATATAAGAACAAAGAACCTTCCCAATACAGTTTAGATTACTAATGAAAAGCATCCCGACACCTATTAGTCGTAATTAATGTGGGGTACATCTGCAATTCGAATTTAGGAGAGCTTCAACACAGTTGGGAACACTTTCAGTGAGGTGTCCGAATGTCTGACGAAGAGTGGCAGCCCGTCTCCAGTACTGAAACCTCCACTGTTTGAGATGCCGCTGCTCCCAGGGTCGGTGAGACCAACCGCAACAGGTGGAGTCTGTCAGATTGGCAGAAGCTATTAGCCGCCTTCTGCTTCTTAATGTTAGTTTCGATTTAGTATTATTTTTATTAGCGAACTGCAACCGGTGGTATTTTCTGCCTTGTGGCCGCTAAGGCTCCAGTTAGCTGCCCTGGAGATTAGCTTACTTTCCCGCCAGTGTACCTTTCCTCGTCGTGTTGATGCTGTCCGACACGCCGTGTAGTTTGACACCATTTTGAACTGTACTGTGCATATGTTTTTGGGAGGTCTACCTGGGTTCTAGTATTTCCTTAGGCCTTGGGTGTGTTTCTGAAGACGTGGTGCTGTCCGTCTCTTCGCCCTTGAATAAAAATATTCCATCGTTGTACCGGTGATTGGAAGTTACGCGAATTGGTTAGTCGTTCGGTCGGCGCTTAAGCTACCCCTAGTGTGAGTTGCCACCCTGTTACGTCAGTACAGGTCTTCACTGCCTGTCTCACCGCTTACACGGCTGTAGTCACCTTCCTCAGGTCGATCCAGGGAGCACTGTCTGTGGATCACTCCGTCTTATTGGGACAAGTTGTCATAATTGTTTAAAATTTACCCTAATGTTTTAACATGTTATTGCCTTCCCCACTTGTAATTCCGGCCTTCAGCCGTTAATTGTTGTAACACAGCTTGTGGCTTTCAGCCGACAAATTATTTTCAGTTTTCTCTTAATAAGGATTGCAGCCGTCACTATAGCCCGTTACAGTTCGTTAACATTATTTTAAAATAATTTAAGTATTTTAACATGCAATTGCCTTCCTTACTTGTAATTCTGGCCTTCAGCCGTTATTCGTTTGTATCATTGCTTGTGGTTTCCAGCAGACAAATAGTTTCAGTTCTATCTTGATAAGGCAGTCATTACAACTTGTTACAGTTACTAAGATTGTAGAAAGGGTTTTTGGTATTTTTAAAGATGTAAGTGTCCACCTTATTGGTAATTCAGTCATTCAGCCGTTGTCTATTTTTGAAACTGCTTCTGGTCTTCTGACGATGAACAATTTTGAACCTTCTTAATCAGGTCTTCAGCCGCTGATTGTGTGTAACATTGCTTGTGGCCATCAGCCGACAATAACTGGCAACTCCTCTATTAGAGCTTTCAGCCACCAGTGTAATAAAACCTTTTAAAAATGATTATTGAGAGTTTTTTTTTAAAATAAAGTGTATGTGTTTTCCGTGCAACCAACGGTAACTGACTAGACCCCGACCACACCTTTCCTGCTTTCCAAAGTCCCACATCTCAGGCATATTGAACGTTGCCTTTGAATTTTTTTTTCATTTGTTCTCCACATCTTTGTCGTCATCACCGAATATTTGATGCTGACTGCTGATATAGTTTTAAAATTTATATCCTGTCACCCTTGCTGAGCAAATGCATCTTCCTACTTTCTTAACATTCCTTGCAGGCCCGTCGTCATAGATGCCGTCACAGCCTTGTGATCACTGATGCCTTCCTCTGCCTTAACTTATTCGATAAGTTCAGGTCTGTTTGTTGCCAGGAGGTCTAAGGAGTTACCCTCACGAGTCGGTTCTCTATCTGCTCAAGGTAATTTTCGGACAAGACATCCAGAACAATGTCCCGACACCAGTTTCGTTGGTATAACACTCCCAATCTGTACCTGGTAAGTTGAAGTCATTCCCTATTACAACGACATAAAACTCCTCCCGAACAGGCCATGAAGGCCCAACGGTACCAACTGGCCGCCGTATCATCCTCAGGCCACATGCGTCACTGGATGCGGATATAGAGGGGCATGTGGTTAACACACCACTCTCGCGGCCGTATGTCAGTTTCCGACACCGATTACAAGGACATGATCAGGAAAATTACTAATTATATTCTTGTAAAGCTTCGGCGGTAAGAGGAAGAAGGAAGAAAACCGGAACACTTGTACAAAACGTACGCTGTGCCATGCACGTAGGAATGATTGAGAGTTATGCGACGGGTGTGCTCGTTCTTCCTCATACTGTTCCTAGGTCATTAGCGAGATATCGGGCTTCTGGGATATTGAGGGTAAACTGGGTTGTAAACATATTACATTTACCAGACAGAAGAAGGAACTGTATTCTGTTTGACAATGGATGAGATGAGGAAATGGAAAAGAATGCTACGGCAAAACGGTAAGCCCTTGAGACAGGCAGAGTTTCCTTCGTGCCACGAGACAGGCTGTTACGTGAAACGCTAAACGAGCAGATGCGCCTCGGCCTTAGACATGCTTGTTAGCGCGATCACGCCGCGGAACCGAACGGCCCAGGTGGACGGCGTTCGGGCTTTCTCCCGCTAACGACTGCCATTGGGGAGAAAGTGGGAGCCGGCAACTTACTGTAAACAAAGGGCTGTTTTGCGTGACGAGGCGTCTCGGTAACGGACCCGAGCCTTATCCCGCAGACAGGCTTAGATTTTACGTGTCACAGAACACTGCCGACATCGAATTGGCTGTTACTCTTTCACAACGGCAAGCACCCTTGAAGCCGAAAAAACATCCAACTATGAAAACAGTGCTGCGGAAAACAGTCAGTTTACGTGCAAACTCCGACAACGTTCAACTACAAAGTTGTGCGAGTTGTTGTTTCGTAGGACGTACACAGTAAACGATAACTGAACGTGTCTTTACAGGTAGATGCAGCGGGTTATTGTTCACCGTATTAAATTACAGGGGCTGGACAGAAATATGCAAATTGTGTGAGAAATCCTTCATTGAAGATAAATGAAGATCTTAGCCAAGCCTGCAGGTTGCGCTGTTGTGTTTGATGACGAACTGCACCTTTCTTTCAGGTGTGCTAGTTCTGCAAGGCTCGCAGGAGAGCTCCTGTAAAGTTTGGAAGGTAGGAGACGAGATACTGTCAGAAGTAAGGCTGTGAGTACCGGGTGTCAGTCGTGCTTGGGTAGCTCAGATGGTAGACCACTTGCCCGCGAAAGGCAAAGGTCCCGAGTTCGGGTCTCGGTCGGGCACACAGTTTTAATCTGCCAGGAAGTTACATATCAGCGCACACTCCGCTGCAGAGTGAAAATCTCATTCTGGAAACATCCCCCAGGCTGTGGCCAAGCCATGTCTCCGCACTATTCTTTCTTTCAGGAGTGCTAGTTCTGCAAGGTTCGCAGGAGAGCTTCTGTAAAGTTTGGAAGGTAGGAGACGAGATACTGGCAGAAGTACGGCTGTGAGTAGCGAGCGTGAGTCGTGCTTCGGTAGCGCAGATGGTAGACCACTTGCCCGCGAAGGGCAAAGGTCCTGAGTTCGAGTCCCGGTCGGGCACACAGTTTTAATCTGCCAGCAAGTTTCCTATCAGCGCACACTCCGCTGCAGAGTGAAAATCTCATTCTGGAAACAATCCATAAAATCAAACACATAAACATAAATCGCCTAGGCACTTTTAATGTAAATGCACGCTTACAACCAGGAAAAATGAAATTTTAATAAACCTCATAAGGGAAAAAAATGTAATGGTAACAACGCCACAAGAAACAACATTTACGCCGGCCGGGGTGGCCATGCGGTTCTAGGCGCTACAGTCGGGATCCGCGCGACCGCTACGATCGCAGGTTCGAATCCTGTCTCGGGCATGGGTGTGTGTGATGTCCTTAGGCTAGTTAGGTTTAAGTATTTCTACGTTCTAGGGGACTGATGAGCTCTGAAGTTAAGTCCCTTGGTGCTCAGAGCCATTTGAACCATTTGAACAACATTTACTGCAGAAATTTCTTTCGATTCAGAAGGATTCAGGATATTTAAGGGAAACACCAGGAAAAAGAGTTATGAAAAGTGTGCCCCAATTTGGGACAGGTATCCTTGTAAACAAAAATATATTAAACTCAACAATGTAATCTCAATAATGCAATTTAAATCAGTTAATGGTAGACTTTCCACACTAACATTTAAATCGTTGAACAAAGTTCACATTGTTTTAAATGCACGTGCAATAACAAATGAAAAAAATAAGACACAGAAAGAGCAAACAGAAAAGTTTGGTCAAAATTTGTCAAATATCCTAGGTAATTTTCGATCGAAGAACTCGGTGTTACTACTTGGAGGTTTTAATGCACAAATCGGCAAAGAACGTCAGCGCATATCAATAGTAGAAAAATTCCCTCCACATGAAGGAACCAACGCAAACCACAAGGACTCTGTACCTTAAGGCGGCAGCATAACATGGTACTAAAATGTACATTCCTCAAACCTCGTAGAAAACAAACTACATGTGTATCATGTAATTCTACAGGTTTCCGTGGCCGTTGTCACTGTAGTTAAAATCTTCTGGGTTATCTGAAGCGATCGACGTTTCGATCCCTCTGCTGGGATCTTCCTCAGGCTCTTCTGGTGTCCACTACAGCTAGAACACTGTATAGGTGGATGCGACACTCGTCTCTGACAGTGTTCTAGCAGTAGTGGACACCAGAAGGTGCCGAGGAAGAACCCAGCAGAAGGGTCGAAACGTCGATCATTTTAGCAGAAATATGACGTGGCCTAATAACCCAGAAGATTTTAACTATATGTGTATCACCAGAGCTGATTTGTACCGAAAAGCTACTCGATCACATTGCTATAAGCAAACACTCTGCAATGGTGGTACTCAATGTAAAAGTTTCCAAGAGCGCTGCTTCAGATTGAGACCACTACCTATCTGTCGTTAAATTCAATGTTAGACCAATATTTAGAAAATAGAACCAATACCAAACCAGTAATTTTGACTTACATAAGCTAACTAGAGATCATGATTACAAAACTAAGTTAGAAGAAAGAATACCTAAATCTTGGGAACAACTTCAAAAAGCCATTACTGAGACTGCAGAAGAAATTACTCCTCTTCAAAGCAAATTAACACAAGTCTGGTGCAATGATGATTGTAATGACTTAATTATAGAATGACAGCGAGCTTGGAAAATCTGTAACGCTAATGAAAGTGATAAGAACAGAAAATTGTATCGATGGAAGGAAACATCTATCAAGAGGTGTCAAGAAGACCGAAGTACAACATATAAAAGGTCAACTAACGCCAACTGAGTCACTTTTTAAGCAAAAACCACAAGAAACCTTTATAAAACAATCAAAAATAATTTAAAGGCATTAGTTTAAAGATGTACACACCACCAAGTTTATAGTTGACAGGTCCAAAAATACAAAAGACTATATGCAATAACAAAAAGAACTGCAGAATACTTGCGGACTAAGTCAGAGAACTATACAGCTGCCATGCATCTAAAGAAGAATTTCATTTTGATAACGTAATCTAAATACTACCAGACCCAAAGCCACCAACAATAGAGGAAATCAGCGAGATCACATAAAATATAAAAACAACAAAGCATCAGGAGAAGACAATATAGTTGCTGAATTGTGAAAATACTCTAGTGACAGTATTATTCTGCGTCCGATAGTAACCATGAATGAAATGTGGACAACAACCAGTTTACCATCAGAACGGAATTCGGCGCTAATAGATTCACTACATAAAAAGCAAAGAAATCTGATAATTACAATTAAAGAGGGTTCTCACTCTTACCAGTGAAATACAAGATCTTGTCCACGGCACTTTTAAAGAGAGCTGAAAGAATACTCAACTCACAACTAGGAGAGCATCAAGCAGAATTTAGGAAGGAAAGGTCTTGTGCACAAGAAATACTAAACACAAGGAACATAAACAGAAATGAGGGAAATCAGAAACTTGAAATACATGATTGCTTTGGTAGATTTTAAAAAGGAATATGATTCAATTGGTCGAAATGTACTAATCAAAACTTTAAATGAATTTTGAAAAAAATGGTTCAAATGGCTCTGAGCACTATGGGACTTAACATCTTAGGCCATCAGTCCCCTAGAACTTAGAACTACTTAAAAATAACTAACCTAAGGACATCACACACATCCATGCCCGAGGCAGGATTCGAACATGCGACCGTAGCAGTCTCGCGGTTCCGGACTGCAGCACCGAGAACCGCACGGCCACCGCGGACGGTGAAGGAATTCCGACTCGACAATAAAAGAATTAAAGAAAATTTAACAAACACAATGTCAAAGATAAAGTTTATAGGGGAACTGTCAAAAGCCATCGAAATAAAATCAGGAGTAAGAGAGGGAGACGGTTTGTCACCCCTATATTTTAATTGCCCATTGTAGGAGATAGTGAGTGTATGGAGAAAATTCGTCATAGTCTTTGAGCTAGGAAGAAGCTCAAATAAAATCAGATATGCTGTCTAGCTTTTGTAGATGACATGGGACTACAGAAAAAAGTGGACTAAGTAAGATTAAAAATATAAATTGAACTGTAATTTCTAAGACTTTCCCGGAGATTTGTTGACATCTCGGAAAATCGGGTGTACTGCCGGTGGTCCGCGTCTTCCCAACAGGATATTTCGACGTCGTAACTCGGCGTCGTCATCAGGTGTTCTCTGAGACTGGTTGTCGAGCTGACCCCGTCCCATATTTATGCCTGGGCGGTGTGTGGTGTTCCCTATGCCGTCCGCGCCCGCTGCGGCTCTCTTGTGAGGTAGCGGACGTCCCAAGGCGTTCCCTATTGGGTCCGCACCCGATAGGCGCGATCCTAGCACCATCATGGCTCTGCTGAAGCTCCTTATGCTGTCCGTGACCGCGGCGAGTTTCTCTCCTGCTCAGATGCAGAGAAGGTGACGTGGTGCCTGTTTTTGCCAAGATTAAACATCATATCACATCCAGGGCGGCTAATAGGATCAAGCATCGTGCCAGTATAGCCATGGTGAGGTAAAGGATCCGGGACATGCGGCATAGACTGGACGTCACCTCCAGGGATCTACTACGTCTACATCTGGATTTAGCCAGCAACTTGGCACCTGAAGACTGGGACAGGATAGATGGTATATCGTGGGCGCTGGCGGCATGCATCAAACACAATGCTACAGCTCGACAAATGGCGAAATTTGAGCGCCTGAATAATAGAGTGCAACCAACATATGACACACGCACAGTGGTAAATCTGAGCGGTCGCACATTTGATGATGTCACCTTGAAATTACTCAGTAAGGGCCTGAACTTTGCTGTCACTCCTAGAGAACTACCAGTTTCCAGCTTCATCAGCTCTGTGGAGCATGTGGTCAACACTCTACCATCAAGTGTTGCAGAAGAGATTCGGAGAGAGACATGCAGGGCGCTAACTAGAGCCAGGCCGCACAAAACAAACATCTCAAGAGACGAAAGGATGGCGCTCAAGAGTTTGCGGGAAGATGAAGACTTGGTGATGTTACCAGCGGACAAGGGGAACTCTACTGTCATATTGCTGAAGACTGACTATGACCAGAAGATCTGTCAACTTTCTGGAGGACCCTGCTTATAATCTATTAGAGAATGACCCCACCGATAGAGTGGACAGAAAAACCCGGTCTCTTCTTAAGGAAACAGGATGGCCTGAGAAGGTTGTCAAACAATTAAAAGCTAAAGCACCGGTACCACCCAGACTGTATGGATTACCTAAGATCCATAAACAGGGTGTACCACTTCGCCCGATTGTCAGTAATATCGGCGCAGCCACCTACCCTACAGCCTCCCATCTTAAAAAGATGTTGGCACCATATGTGGGAAAGTGTGTCCACCACATCCGCAACTCCTCGGATTTTGTGGAACGTCTCAACAACCTACGGATCTCGGACACAGACATCATGGTCAGTTTTGATGTGGTGTCTCTGTTCACCAGGGTACCACTTCAGGACACACTCGATGTTATTAGTGAGAAATTTGACGGAGCCTTGCTGGATCTCTTCAAGCATATTTTGACATCGACGTAGTTCCTTTGTGGAGGCCAATTCTATGAGCAGACTGAGGGAGTGGCCATGGGCAGCCCCTTATCTCCGGTAGTGGTGAATCTGTTTATGGAGAAATTCGAGGATGAGGCACTTACAACTGCTGCCTACCAGCCAACGTGTTTCATCAGATACATTGATGATACATTCGTCATCTGGCCACATGGCAAGAGAAGACTGTATGAGTTCCTGGACCATCTGAACACAAGACACCCCAACATCAAGTTCACCATGGAACTAGAGAGTGATGGTCAGCTCCCATTCCTCGATGTCCTGGTAAAGAGGAAGGCAGACGGCACCTTAGGCCACAGTGTGTACAGGAAACCAACAGACACTAACTTGTATCTACAGGCTGACAGCTGCCATCACCCAGCACAGAAGCATGGAGTGCTGAGAACACTCGTGCACCGAGCCAAATCACTCTCTGACCCAGACAGCCTGACAGTGGAATTAGAACATCTACAAAGAGTGTTCACAGACAATGGATACTTCACCAGGGACATCCGCAAAGCGCTCCGTCCCACCAGATGACCTGAGGCAACAGAAGAGGAGCAGGAAGAAGAGACCAGGAAAGTAGCCTTTCTACCACATGCGGGGCCTATATCTGCCAAGATCAGCAGAATCCTGAAGAAACACAATATCAAGAGTGTGTTCTGCCCACCTAACAAGATCAGGACACTCCTTGGAATTGTCAAGGATGATTTGGGGTTAAGGAAACCTGGTGTCTACCATATACCATGTGATGCGGGATGGCTAACATGGGTCAAACTACAAGAACAGTTGAAATAAGATGTAAAGAACACCAGAGACACACCAGGCTACGACAGGTAACTAAATCTGCAATAGCAGAACATTGCCTTGACCTTGAGCACACCATGGAGTATGACAAAACTAGGATCCTGGCTCAGACCCCCCGATTCTGGGCTAGTGTCATTAATGAATCGATTGAAATCAAGATGACAGAGAACTTGATCAACGGAGAAGCAGGATATCAGCTTAGTACTGCGTGGAATCCTGCTTTGGCACTACTACAGAAACAACGGAAGGAAGTTCCATCCTCCAGGAATGAACTACAGACGTCCAAGGGTATAAGTAACGGAACAGAAAGGCATACGCGACACCCGGCGGCAGCAAGCTCCTTGGAGGATGGCCATCATAATATGCAGCTCCAACAACAGCTGGATGCCACAGGAAGCGCACCGCACAGGCGCATACCGGGTTCAGAAGGCCGGGACAATGGCTCGGCCACGAGAGAAACTCGCCGCGGTCGCGGACAGCATAAGGAGCTTGAGCAGAGCCATGATAGTGCTAGGATCGCGCCTATCGGGCGCGGACCCAATAGGGAACGCCTTGGGACGTCCGATACCTCAGAAGAGAGCCGCAACGGGCGCGGACCGAAGAGGAAGCGCCTAGAGACTGATACCTCCGACAGAAAGGGCCACAGCGGGCGCGGACGGCATAGGGAGCACCACACACCGCCCAGGCATAAATATGGGACGAGGTCAGCTCGCCAACCAGTCTCAGGGAACACCTGATGAAGACGCCGAGTTACGACGTCGAAATATCGTGTTGGGAAGACTCGGACCACCGGCAGTACACCCGATTTTACGAGATGTCATAAATTGAACTGTTTAAATACATAGGAGAATACATGGCAAGTAACAAAAAAGAAAAGTTAGCTGTAGAAAATAGAGTACATATAATGCAAAGGGCATTTCAAATGACAAAAACAATAAATAAAAAAGAAAAATTAGTCCTCAAACACAGAACTAAGACATTAACAAACAATGGTAAGGCCTGAAACGCTGTATGTAGCAGAAACATTTAAACTAACAAGATTTGGACATCTTGAAAAACTGGGAAAAGCTGAAAGAAGACTCCAAAGGAAAATATTAGGATTAGAAATAATAGTAATGTTGATTAACATTAAGATAAAACGCAGAGCACTATTTGAAAATGGAAAAGATAATCAGGAACGAAGATTACAGTTTTATTGACACATATACCAAACAATTAGTAACAGATTAACCAAGCAGATCTTCCACTTACGAAACAGCTAAAAATCTAAGTCCACTTGCTTCACAGATATTGACAAATAAATGAAAAACACAGGAATTACAATGGGCATAATAGATAGCAGAATACTTTTTACAGAAGTAAGACACAAAGCAGGGTTTCAGGAAAGAAATAGGGCTGCAAAAGGAAGAAAGTGGACCGAGGAAGAAAAAGAATGACACTCTCGAAAGACGGAGGAAGTCTGGAAGCAACGGAAATGAAACACAAAGAAGCAAAATTAAAATCTGATTAATCGTGTACTCTAAAGGAGATACTCGCATAAATGAATAAATAAAGACAAGGCTGACGAATGTGTATGTTAAATGGTGCTGGCGGACGGTGATTGAAGAGGACTGTGATGAAAATAAGAGTATGATAGCTGTGAAAGTCATTGCGGAGCTTGCTGAAGTGAATATCGCACTCGCGAACCTGTCAGATCCAAAACATCTCGAAGGGAGATTCATAACCAGGGAACTGCAGAACGGGTCGGAATTCCAAAGCCACTGAGCACTGATGCAAATGCTCGTTACAGGAAAACGTCGTGGCAAAGCCATAAAACCTGGGCTATGGAGCAAAGCAAGAATGTCATTTGGTCGACTGACTTGTTTCACCCTGTCCCCAACTAATGGCATAATGTATGTCCCAACTGTAAAACATTTCGAAGGTTCGGTGATGATTTGTGCCGCCATATCATGGTATTCCACGGTCTCCATCGTTGTGCTGCAAAGACACATTCCTGCCGAGGATTATGTAACCATTTTGGCTGATCAGATCCATCCCACGTTGCAGTGTTTGTTCCCCAATGGTACCGTTGTGTCCCAAAATGGTAGCGCCAGTGTTGATACAGCTCGCATCATCCAGGACTGGTTCTGAGAGCACGGGGATGAACCGTCGTATCTCTCCTAGCCACTACGCACACCAGATCTCAATACCATTGAAACTTTGTGACCTACTTTGAAGAGAATGGTGCGCGATTGCTTTGCACCTCCATAATCGTTTCCTGAACTACTGTTCTGCAGGAAGAATCATATCACACTCCCTTGAACACCGTACAGGACCTGCATTTATCTATTTAGAGATGATTGGAGCCTCCTTTAAATGCAACGGTTTTCCTTCACTTTATTAGGCATCGTAGTGGGTCGCGTTTCTGGTGTTTCCATGTTTTTGCCCACCCCCTGTAATTGTGAGTGAACAAAATGTAGGACGGAAGATTAGGATTGAACAAAACGTCTTTTGGTTATGCTCCACAGCTTTAATAAAAGATATTTTTATGCCCTGCCACCAAAAGGCTGTTAAAACCTGTGTTACGGTGCAACTACTTTCGATAGATCATGGCGTCATCTGGCACATTTAAAAGATTGGGGTTTATCGTCCCGTCATCGACTACGGTATTGTAATACGAGCTCGGATTAGGCAAATATGGGAAAGGGACTCGGCTGTGCCCTCTGAAAGAAACCATTCCTGCGTTGACTTTAACCGTGTTAATGGGACAACGGAGAAGCTAGACCAAGATGATAACAAGTAGGAGATTTGAACTCCCGTCTTCCCGAACGCGAGTCGTCCTCACTCGATGCACAACGAAATACCAGCTCTATGGAGACTTGGCCACTTTCCTTTTATAAAAAAGGTCTGTAGGATAGGAGAGACACACAAGAAAATACTTTGCCAATTCACTTCATTCCGAACGAAAACCAGAAGATGAGTGCATAATGCACCATTAATACGAGGGTTGCTCAGAATATAATTCGCCGCATTTTGTTTCTCAACCGAGAGCGAAGCTACGAATGAGAAACGTTACGTACGTATTATTTGAACTCTTCTGAGTGAGTGCGCCAAGTTCCCACCACTTCCGACAGATAGTGTAGGTGTGGGACAGTTTCAAAATGGTTTCTGTAGGTGATGTATGTTGCAAGCAATGCGCCGTCATTGAATTTCTCACTGCAGAGAAAGAAACTTTGCGGATTATTCACAAACGCATAGGCAAAGTCTATGGAGCATCTGCTGTCTACAGAAGTACAGTTAGTCGCTGGGTACGGAGGGTGAGATCATCAAAAGGTGGTTCGGCGGCGCTCCACGATTTGCAGCGGTCGGGGAGACCAACTACGGCTGTCACACTTTACATGTTGCAGAGAGCTGATGTCATTCACGAGGACAGACGTATTACGACTCGGCGGTTGGCGCTGCATCTATCAATCAGCAGAGGAAGTTCACACAGTGAAGCACTGTCTCCGCCACCAGGACAAAGTTTGGTACCGACAGCGCATACACGCCTTTGTTTCGCGCTGGAGGAAGGCCATAGAACGGGATGGAGATTACGTGAAAGAAAAGAGGATGTAGATAAAACACCGATCTGTAGTGTGTGTAATTCTCATTTTGTTCAACAAAGAAATGTTGAAGAAAAAAATGCGGTGCATTTCTTTCTTGGCAACCCTCGTATTTTACCACTTCCTAGGAGTAATGATTGGTTATGGAAGAACAGCTATCAGTACATCTCAATGCAAGCCATGTTTACTGCCACTGCGAACAAAGCGTGATGTTCGTGAGACGGGTAACATGTTTTGTGGCGCGTCTTCGAATGAATGTCCAAATGGTTCAAATGGCTCTGAGCACTATGGGACTTAACATCTGAGGTCATCAGTCCCCTAGAACTTAGAACTACTTCAACCTAACTGAAGCGCCTAGAACCGCTCGGCCGCACTGGCCGGCAATGAATGTCCAGTCAGCTGCTCACCAATGTTGGTTTACTTCCGACACCACACCTGTGTGACTTCTTGCGTGTTGCTGTTACTTGCAGGCAGTGCATCCGTAATCTTGCTCTTCAGACAAGACTTGATGGGTGCATGATGATTTATAAAAATGGTCGGAATGTAATACTTTCTTTTTGTATAGCGTCTCTTTCTCCAAGGCAAGATCTGGTGATAGTCCCTTGTCCAATATGTGACAATTATTTTATTTTATTCCAATTCTCGGCGCCGCTATCCTTCATATCACCTCACTCACCTTTTCCTTGAAGGAAGAGAGCCTTGTTAGCTGTATGTCAATGAAGACTGATTTCTTATCACTGACACGAGAAAACACACAGCGTTAGTTTAGATTATGTCGAAATGCGTTTAAAAATTTCAAACGGACTGACCAGTGTACAAGGCTGATGGTTGGTCGTGCAGTGCACACTTTCGAAGGGTTTCAATGTGGTTTTGTCTGACTTCTCTGCTAGTGCGCTGCGGATGAAGCAGCAGCCAAGCTATAAATAAGCTACTCAAGAACAGAGCAATGCTTTAAAAGCCAGTAACGGATAAGCAGAGACCTTCAAAAGAATTATGTTAACTGGCTATTGAATCTCGGTGCCCTTACCTTTTACCCTGCCCTTTTCATCATAAAAAATATGAATTGTATAGTGCTTAACATAAATATTTATTTGCTTCTTTGTTAATTTTTGTCTACATTCGACGTAATAATGCCCGCAACTATTCTGAATGGCGTGAATAACAGCCACCACGCTTTCCAGTAGCAATTTTGAAATCTAGTTACACGTGGCATCACACTATCTCTACGGTTCGGGATGATAAGTTTTTCCGTGTGAACCTCAAAGGCTAAAGGAAAAGATGCATTCTACACATTGATAGTGTAGATTGCCGTCTGTTTTTCTCTGTTAATGGACAACTGCTGCGTAGCAGCCGAAAGGCATGAACTATGTTTCACGCTGTTAGTGGCAGTCTGTCCTGAGGTTTGCACCGACACACTGTTCAAGTAGAGGAGTCTTAGGAATTAATCACACTGAACTTTTTGTTTGTTTATTGCTGGTGTACATACAGGCCTACAACCTAACTAAAGCAAGCAAACCGCAAGCTTTTATTGCCTATCCCTTTAAGTGTTTTAAGGGACAAGGGCGAAGCTAGACCTACATGACCTATGGGTGGGGATTTGAACTCCAGTGTTCACCTCTCTTCTACAATTACAGCAGAGTCCCGCTAATTCGAACGCCGGTAATCTGAACGTTCGGTTAATCCGAAAATGAAAAATGTTAGTCTAAGTATGAAAAACTGTGCGGTAAACTGCTGTACATGCACACTATTTTAATTTACACAGTACAGTAAACATGTATTAGCGAAATTGGCAAGAAAACATTAGGTTTAAGCAATGCATAACAAACTGTCAAACTTACTAAAATACAGCGGACATTTTATCCCTACTTTTTACATGACAAAAACACATTACTTTTTGGTATAATTAAGACAGTCTATTATATGAAGCATAGTTGCGCCATCGTCTCATAAACATCTAATCAGCAGGTGTAGGAAATAACGTAGCGCGAGGTCAAGGACTTCTGCTGCGTCACTGTGTGGCAACAGCTCTCCTTTGTCGCTTTCAGGCTCATTGTCGCTTCCGTCACAAGACTCTTCCTGGTCTTGAGTCACAGCAGCAACCAAATCAGCGCCACTAAGGTTCTCCACACATGTCTCATCCGCTGCCATCCGCTCATCTATGTCTCCTCCGCTAACTACTTCACATCCAAGGATTGCCTGTATCATTTGTAGTAGATGTTCCTCTTCATTTTCAACTAGGTTGTCCTGAAATTCAAGAGATATCCACACTTTTCTTCACAATTTTCTCAGAGTATTTTCTGAAAAATTCTGCCAAGGCTGAGCGGCTCAATAAAAAACATCCTTCACATTGGTGTTTTTTATTTTGTCCACTAAGGGAACGCTATCATCTTGGATCAGCATTCTTAAAAATTGTTCTCTGTAAATCAGTTTTAATGTGTGCAGTACGCCCTGGTCAATCGGCTGTGGAAATGGTGTAACATTCGGCGGCAAAAATTCGCCACAGTTTCTCCATCACATAATTCCTCAGTGCTGGGGTGAGATGGCGCGTTATAAGGATTGCACGGGGAGACAAATGATATTCCTTAAAAAAACCGTCAAACAGAGAGAACAAACTGGCCTTGAAACGATTCTTTGAACGGCTTACCATCAATCCGTGCTTTTTTCTGGTTGCGATAATATACTGGTAGAGACTTCAAGTTGCTGTTTCTAAAAGCTCTGGGCCTAGCAGATTCCCCGATCAGTATTAAAGGCAGCTTGTGATTAACAGCAGCGTTGCTGCACGCTAATAAAGTCACACAATTTTCGTACATTTTAAAACCAGGAGCATGATCTTTTGCTTTTCATGCCAGCCTTTTTGTTAGCAATGCCCTAAAATTAAGGCCAGTCTCGTCAGCGTTATAAATTTGTTGGGGAGAATACTTTCCCACTCTTACCATTTTTTCAAACTCAACCAAGCATTCCTTCGCTACATCACTGTCAGAAGACCACTTCTCTCCAGTAATTGTTAGCTTACGGACTCCATGACGTTTTTAATCTGTCCAACCAGTCCGCACTCTCACTAAAGGACTCATCATCATTCATTAACTTGTTAAGACAAACAGCCTTCTCCTGAACCAGTGCTGCACTCAAAGGAGTTCCTCTTTCTCTTCCCTGAGTAAACAAAAGGAAAAGTGCTTGATCCACTTTATCTTACTGGGTCTGTTTCAAAGTCTTCCGAATTTCGAGTGTTTTTCCCGAAGACGTTGCACAGGACTGTTCAAGCTTTACGAGGTTCTTATTCCAATCACAAATGGTTGCTTCACCAACACCCAGTTCCGTTGTCAGTTTAGATACATTCTCACCATTGTCTTTCAGCTTCAAGGCATTCAGTTTTTCTACGAAAGTTGTATGTTTCCGTTTACTCATGATGAAAATATGTACACCACTACACCTGAACGAATACACTACAACTGTTACGCGTGCCAGTGATCGGTAACTAACAAAAGGAAGAGCTGTTGCGAGCCAACTGGCAGTGCACTGGCCTCAGACACTACAAAGGTCGCAACAATGCACAACAACAAGGGCAGGAAGTGAGAGTGAGCTATTGTTCCGATACTTATTCCCATTTGTTACCATGGGGTACCTACTTATCTGCTTGGTATACTTCATTCTAGAAACTCGTTACTGTAATTCCGGCTAATCCGAACAAATCGGTAATCCGAACAAGGTCCGGTTCCAATTACTTCGGATTAATGGGACTCTACTGTACTCTATGCCCGCAGCTTGTGGTCTCGCGGTAGCGTTCTCGCTTCCCGAGAACCGGGTCCCGGGTTCGATTCCCGGCAGGGTCAGGGATTTTCAACTTCCTCGAGATGGCTGGGGGTTATTGTGTCGTCTTCATCATCGTCATTCATCCTCATTACTGTCGGAAGAAGGCAATGGCAAACCACCTCCACTAGGATCTTGCCTAGTAGGGCGGTGCGGGTCTTCCGCATCGTCCCCTGCGCTCTGTTACGGAATATGGGGCTTCATCATCATCACTGTACTCTAAAATTTTATTTGGTAACTACTTTCAAATAAATAAAATGTTCACATGGTTTGTTAATACCAAGATAAAACTCCTTCCTAATCGAATTTATGTCTGTCCTAGGTACTTGCTAATTACTAATTAGGATCTCGGCGTGTGCCTTTAGCATAGCGTTACTGGAACCCAGAAGACCTTGATACGACTGAAGAGTTCAAATCTCTGGACAGTCCTTTAGGGATATCCAGTGACTTGCAGTACGGTCTCATAGTAACATTTTGCACCGCCATCAGCGCCGTACATCCTCAACCTCTGAACTGGCCTCCATGCCTCCAGTAAGGACACACGCTGCGACAACAGCGAATGATCAGTCTTATTGTGAGCTGCAACTGCTCCACTGTAAACTCGCGCCAACGGCAGCCTCGGGGTCCATAGATATTTTAACATCCATCCATTCTCAATATGACCAAATGCAGCTCAGAACGCATATACGCCGCGATCTTCACTTATATTCATCATAATCAGTGCACTGTCTTAGGACTGCTCTTAACATGTAGCTTTCCATGCAGTCCTATCATTTACTGCCCTCTTCGTTTTCTCATAATTGTTTCCTATCCTTATACTATGCACCATCTGGTATCTTCTGCATCATCTTCTTCTTCTTCCATTCACCGTTCCTTCCATAGCATCCACCAGTAAACAATGTCTTCTAGTCCAGGGTCCAAACTAATTGTGTTTACTCTTCCCTGTCACCTTAAAATTTCTCCTTCTTCCCCCACTCTTCTCAACACCCCATTTCTCGCTTTGTCTACCCATTTCTTCCTTTCCATACTCTTCCGAATCTGCATCGAAAATCCTTCTATACTTCTTTCTTTCTCTTTCCTCGGTGTCCATGTCTGAGCTCCGTATAATACCACGCTCCATATAAAGCACTCTGCAGTCTCTTCGTCGGGTTCCTGTCCACCCACCCACATGGAAACCTTCTATTTTTATTAAATGCCTCCTTGGCAATTGTTATACGCGTTTTCACTTCCTTATTTCGTCTCATGTCTCTTGTTATCATGCTTCAAAGATATTTGAAAGCACTAACTCATTCTATATCCCCCTGTCCTAACTTTATAGTTGTGCTTACTTTTCTAGCACTTATCACCATGCAATTTGTCTTTTTCTTATTAATTCTCATCCCGATTTCCTCACAGGTCTTATTTAATTATTTTAACATTCCAGTCATAGCTCTTTCGCTTTTTGCCGATGACACCATATCATCTGCAAACCGAATACATTCTATCCTCCTACTACCAAAACGTAATCCTCTTTTTCTTTAAAAAATTTCAGAATAACATGCTCCAAATATTTGTTAAACAGTATTGGAGAGAGACAGTAACCTTGGCGCACTCCCCTTCCGAATGCACTTTTTTCTGTCGTCTTATCGCCAATCTGTACTAGTATTTTGTGTTGTAGGTAGAGGTTCTTAATTATCCTTCTAGCCCTCCAGTCGACTCCATTCTTCCTTAGAATGTTCATTAATGTGTTACACTGTAATCTGTCGAGGGCCTTCTATACGCCAATGAAAACAGTACAAAACTCTCTTCCTCTTTCAATGTATCCCCCACTTAAATTTCTCAACAGTCCAATTGCATATCTTGTACCATTTCATCTTCTAAATTCATAGCGTTCCTCTGCAGTATCTTTCTTCAGTCTTCTGGTAATTCTACTCAGCAAGTGTAGATGAATTTCCACCGTATGGGAAATCAAACTTATGGTTCTAAATTCCTCACATTTTTCTGCATTCCTTTCCTTCTCAATCGGTATCACTACTGCAGAGAGAAAGTCATCTGGCTATTCACCTTTTTCGTATACCATGCTACATAGGAAAGTTGAGGCTTTCGCACCACTACTCCCAGGGCTCTAAAACAACTCTGCTGGTAATCCATCAATTCCACTAGATACGTCATTTACATTTATCACCTAAATTTACAAAAGTAATTAATTATTTACAGCGACTAAGCGTTTCTAGTCTCTTTTCTTAGAATATACATCTCTAGCACTCTCTTGTATACAATTCTGGCTATTTTGTTTAGCTTTTTTCGCTTTGATGACCTATAATTTGTGAACTATTTAATCCCATATTTTAGCTCTTTTGTATTTCGTGAAGAATCTTGAATTAATATAGTGCCAAACAATATGGTCCAGCTTTGCAGTTTTTCCACAGTCCCATTCACCTTTAAGTGAATGTCCTGTTCTGTTCAGTTTTGTTCTATAAGACCCCTATAAGTAGACCTATAAGACCATGTCCCTCAGGGTTAAAGCAGATTTAATTTGAAGTCTTCTTCTCACGCTGCGAAAGATCTCTTAGGTGCATCGTCCTGTTGCTCCTGCATCGCAGATCTCCTGTCTCTCTGCCAATACGCACAAAGCAATCTGTTCCTAGACCTTGCTATTTGCCTTAATATACCTTTTAATTTTTTCGTAACCATTATTGCGCTCTCTTCTTTCTGATTAGTAGATCTAAGGGGCATGTTTCCAATATCATGAAAAGAACTTCAGTACGAGTGGTCCTGTATGTCACCTAAAATCTCAGTAATATGCTTCTCTGCATTCTAAGGAAAGCTAGTTTGTATATAACTAGTCTTGCCCTAAAGGTTCACACATTTGCAGCATAGTCAACTAGGGCAGTAAGTATGGCCCCAGGAAAAATTTTGAGGACGTCTACATGGAGAATGAATTTATTATGGCTAATCGTTGCAATTTTAGTCAGGAGACTAGAAGGAGATGCGTCTTTCAATGCGAACAGTGAATGACTGGATCTCCCACGAGGACTGATACTGTAGAAATGCCTCAGCAACTCCTGTTTTGAGTGATCATTTGCGATGACTATTGGCTGCGGTACTTGTCTACGGAAGCCTTCAGCATTCATGATGTCCATCGCGCGCGTAATTCAAAATTTATTCGCTGACTGCACGTGTACCTTCTGTAACACCATGTTGGAACTCACTTAAATCTTGATAATCTACCATTGTAGCAGCAGTAACCGATCTAACAGCTGTGCCAGAATCTTGTTGTCTTTTATAGGCGTTGCCGACTGCAGCGCCGTATTCTGCGTGCTTGCGTATGTCTGTATTTGAATACGCATGCCTATACCAGTTTCTTTGGCGCTTCGGTGCATTAGTGATGTATGAAAATTTGTGACGGATCGGGACACGAATCCGGATTTCCCGCTTATTGCGTCTTAACCATTTCGGCTAACCGTTCACGCTCCCCGGACCGAACCAAACCTCCGTATGTGACGTTGTCTACATCCTTATGCCGTAGTACACTAAGGATCGTCAACTCTCTGGCGTTTCGGCAGATTTTTCAATTTCATTTTTGCAGTGTGTAGCTGAAGCCATCGTAAACAAATACCGCTCCTCATGTCTTTTATACCACGCACAGTATCGACGAAAAGCGTCGGTTTGTTTCGCAGAACAAACAAAATGAGTTTTGACGTTCCTGCATTAGTCTAGCGCGATATTTGTTTTATTGATATGCATTATCAGAGATAGTAAAACACGAAGAATACCCAATGCTGAAGCGACGACTGAGAGGTAATCGCCAGTGCGGACCAAGGCGACGCTGTCGCTGATGGACTACTGGGTATTTTTAATGTTTTACCGTCCCTGTTAACACATATCGATAAAACCAATATCCCACTAGGCTAATTTGGGACCACTGTACCGTACGGATACATGATATTCCGCTTTAAAAATTATTTTGTATGCAACGAGGAACCAACCGACGCGTCCGTCGACACCGAGCGTTGTATGAAAGACGTGATGAGCACTGTTTTCCTGGACTGACTGCAACCAAACACCGAAAAAGTCTGGATACGCGCGAGTAGGACTCGTTCACCGATAGTTCCGAACAAACTTAGTAAGGCGTACAGATAGTTCATGCACGGGAATCGAGATATCGACAATTTTTGCATGTTATCGATGTCAATACACGCAAAACATACGTCTAAACATCGATGAGAAAAAGGGACTGAACGGACGGACAGACAGAAAGATAAGAAACTACAAAAAAAAGAATTTTTGTCGTGTTATATAATTATAAATTAACGATTTTCGGTCTTTTTCCTTTGGCTGTACCGTGAAACCTTGCTACTTGCCAAATTTCGTGATTCAATGGGAAATACCCTATATGTTTTGATGAATGAGTTTGCGAGCATCAAAATATATGACAAAATAGCCGTATGTTTTGTTTGCACTGACTTAGAGGCTTATATTTATTACACCGACGGAGCTAAAACTCTTGGTATGCGACATAAATTTCAGCTTGATATTGAAACATACACTTTTGTATGTAAAGAATGATTGAGCTGGTAAAACTTCAACGTTACTTGATTTTCAAACTCCAGAGTGAAACTGAACGTACTGAGACAGTTTTCTCTTTACTTATTCTGATCATTGCTAAACTGACACACAATTTTTAGCGCAACAGATCTTTCAATAATCCCTACAAAAGAATAGCCCTGACTAACAATAACCTATACTCTTCATGAATCACTTAACTCACAAAAATCTTCATTACGCGAACTACTGCAATACAGCGAGCGCCACTACTGCCAGCTAAATAAAATATTCTAACTACTGAAGGCACTAACTACTGATGGGCATAGTTAGCGAATGAAAGATTTTGATAAGGAACAAACAATGTATTTACCTTAATAGTATTCAAAAGTCAAATGACATCATGTCTTACAAATTTCCTCGTCCTGACGGACACACGTCCAGCTCGTCCACTCTCAAAACTCCGCCATTTCTCTCCCCACATCCACCACTGCTGGCGGCTCACCTCCAACTGCTCAACGGTACGCGCTGTTCACATCCAACTGCCCAACACTACACAAGCAAATATTCCAACAATGAGTCCAACCAGCCACAGACTGCACACAGCGCAGTCAGCGATTTTCATACAGAGCACTACGTGGCGTTACCAACGTATAAACCTAAACAGCCTACTTACACTACGACTACAGTCAGTTAAATTTCGAAGTACAGTTTGGGGTGAACCATTACTCTATCAAAATACAAATGAAATAAAAGGATAAGATTGCTACTGGTTCATCTCCAGTGGCGTCACCGTCTAAAGGACGTTGAACCGTAATGAAGCAAAAACATATATCGCCAGGGAAGGGAGCTTTAAGTGCTGCACGTAGACCAGAGGTATAATGAAGCCAAGTTTCTGCGCGTCCAATGACACAAACTGCGGAACCACAATGAGGCGGGAGGGGGAAGATAATGGCGAAGCAGCCGAGGCCGTGACCGCGCACAAAGGCGCCGACAGAGCGCACGCCGTGCGAGGACGCCTGCAATTAGAGGCCGAGAGGTGTCCAGATAACGCGGGCCCCCGCGCTACACTCGCCTATCCCAGCAGGTGAGCAGCGCCGAAACACGACGTTAGCACCGTGCCAAGAAAACTTCTCCACAACAGAATGCGCTCAGTGATTGTTAAAATGGTTCAAATGGCTCTGAGTACTATGGGACTTAACTTCTTAGGTCATCAGTCCCCTAGAACTTAGAACTACTTAAACCTAACTAAGGCCGCCGCGGTGGTCTCGCGGTTAAGGCGCTCAGTCCGGAACCGCGTGACTGCTACGGTCGCAGGTTCGAATCCTGCCTCGGGCATGGATGTGTGTGATGTCCTTAGGTTAGTTAGGTTTAAGTAGTTCTAAGTTCTAGGGGACTGATGACCTCAGATGTTAAGTCCCATAGTGCTCAGAGCCATTTGATTTGAAACCTAACTAACCTAAGGACATCACAGACATCCATGCCCGAGGCAGGATTCGAACCTGCGACCGTAGCAGTCACGCGGTTCCAAACTGTAGCGCCTAGAGCCGCTCGTCCACTCAGTGATTGGTAATTCGGATTTAGAAAATGCAGGAGCATAGAAGATGACACAAACTACGTAATGACTAAATACAAGGCGTGAACAAAAATTACGGGGAATAAATGTATTTTAGCGGCAACTGCTGATGCTACAACCAGCATGCTCTGTTGAGACAGTCAGTGTCAACTGACAGCACTCCAGCAGTTAAATAGGTAAAAATGTATTATCTTTGTCTAATATATGAGAGATTAGCCAGGCTATTCAGAAGCACAGATGAAAAAGTAAGATTCAGCACCAACAACTACCTAAGTAGGAAGCTCATTTACAACATAAAATCGCCAGATGCAAATCCTGATGCATCTGGCATTTACTAAATTACCTGTAATAAACAATAAACTGAGATGACAAAAGTCATGATTTACCTCCTAATATTGTCTCCAACCCACTTTTGCCCAGCGCAGTGCAGCAACTGGACGTGGCATGGACTCAACAAGTTGCTGAATGCCCCTTGCACAAGTATTGAGCCATACTGCCTCTACAGCCGTCTATAATTGCGAAAGTGTTGTCAGTGCAGGATTTTGTGCACCAACTGAACTCTCGATTATGTGCTATAAATGTACGATGGTATTCCTGTCGGGCGATCCGAGTGGCCAAATCATTCGCTCGAATTTTTCGAAATGTTCTTCAATCCAATTACAAACAATGGCTTGGCGCATTGTTGTCTATGAAAACGGAAGGCCATGAATGGTTGCAAATGGCCTCTAGGAAGCCTAAAATAACCGTTTCCAGTCAAATGTTCGGTTCACTTGGAGCAGACGACGCAGTCCATTCAAAAAATGGTTCAAATGGCTCTGAGCACAATGCGACTTAACATCTGTGGTCATCAGTCGCCTAGAACTTAGAACTAATTAAACCTAACTAACCTAAGAACATCACACACATCCATGCCCGAGGCAGGATTCGAACCTGCGACCGTAGCAGTCGCGCGGTTCCGGACTGAGCCCCTAGAACCGCGAGACCACTGCGGCCGGCCAGTCCATTCCATTTCAACACAGCCGACACCATTATGGAGCTACCACAAGCTTGCACAGTGCCTTGTTGTCAACTTCGGTCCATGGCTTCTTGGGGTCTGCACCGCACTCGAACTCTACTGTAGGCTCTTACCAAGTGAAATCGGGACACATCTGAACGGTTCACTGTTTTCCAGTCGTCTGGAGGCTAATCGATATGGTGACTTTCCCAGGAGAGGTGCTCTAGACGATATCTTGTTGTTAGCAAAGGCACGCGCGTCGGTCGTCTGCTGCCATAGCCCACTGAAGCCAAATTTCACCCCACTGTCCCAACGGATCCGTTTTTCGTACTTCCCACATTTATTTGCGTGGTTATTTCACGCAGTCTTGCTTGTCTGTTGGCAAGGAAAACTCCAAGCAAACGCCGCTGCTCTCGGTCGTTAAGTGAAGGCCGTCGGCCACTGCGTTCTCCGCACACACTTGATACAGTATCTCTCGGAGCGCTAAATTGCCTAACGATTTCGTTAATGGGATGTCTCGTGCGTCTGTTTCCAACTATCATACCGCTTTCAACGTCTGTTAATCCCCAGATCAGCTGAGTACAAATGACAGCTCGACTGACGCTATCGTAGCTTTGGCGAGATTTTCTTGCTCGGCATGTTGAGCAGCGTAAGGATGAAAATGCTGTTCCTGCTATTCCTGTGGGGGAGAAAAGAGAAATCTTACCTATATGAATTGGCCTTGTGTTACATAATGATGATTTCCTGTGTCTACTGCGACAATGGCCTGTGATGTGGTTGGTGGCCCAGGTCACGGGCGAGCCGTCTGCGGGATAGCACCGCTTTCTTGTAGAACGACCTCGTGATGATACTCACTCTTACAAGAGCGGAATGCCTGTCTCTTCGTGCAGTAGACGAGCGGAATAGTTCCTCAGATGACATAGAATGGTAATCAGAGCTCGGTTCTGGATCCTTTACAGAGTAGCAGTGACTGAATCTTCGGCCTTTCCCCATACCACATCTGTGTATTCTTTGACACTGGTCTCACCAGTATTAGGCGCAGCGTTATGCCGTATTCCGGCGGCGGGTCGACTACGGGTTGAGCAGCGGGTATAGAGAGCCAAGGCGCCCTATGGCTCTACTTCTGACGTCCCGGATATGCGGCGCTCAGGACACTCTTTTATCTGTAGTGACGGACAGAATCGAAGTCTTGGACCACTGCGTCAAGGTATTCTCATGTATCCAGTGCTCTTATCGCTGGCTTTGCAAGTCGCTGTAGATGCTGAGAGGCTGAACGGTAGCTTCGACAGCCGAATTGCTCGTCTAGGATGACACCCACCTGGGTGACGTGTTCCATCAGCCATCTCGTGTAAAGCCTCTCGAAAACTTTCGAAAGTTACAGGAGCATGCGGGATGGCCAGAATTTTGGCTTGTTTCCATGTTGTAGAGTAGCAGCCTGAGCGGAGTATCTCGTTGAACACGAAGGCTAAGTGCTGGTGGGAGGCTCTCCAGCAGGTGGTCCGAATGCCGCACAAAACTGGATATAACGCGATTCAACCAGCCGCCAAAATGGAGATCCACAATGAGGCCCAGATGCTGATATCGCAGTCTCACAGCAGAATGCAGCATTTCCATATCCTTCTCAATGATCACTCATCATCACGTCTCTTATAAGCTTTGCCAGGTCCGGTAGGAACAGTAACGCACTCTGGTGGCAGTTTTACTTGCCGCAGAGAATTGCAACTCTGATGATTTACATACTAGTGATGCTGTGTACAGGTACAGAGCTCTACTGACGTGTAACAATGTCTTCAGGGCGCCTCACTTTATTTGTCAGACAATATATGATGGAAATAAGTTGTACTGCCTGTACCGGTTAACAAATGCACAGAGGAATGTTACCAACAAGCGTCAGCAAAACTGGAAGAAATTTGTGATTCTTGAGTTTCTCCCGGCGTATTTGATAATCAAAATATCCACGGGTGTACTGCCGGTCTATAGTGTCCAACGGGCACAATATTTCGGCGATCAAACATGTCGCCATCATCAGGTGAACTGACGGACTGAGCTCCTGTGAACGCGCCGGCACGGAGATCCGTACGCTATGGCTGCTCAGGGGGAACTGGGTTCGGTCGCTGACGCTGACGCTGGAATGACGAGCCTGTCCTTGGCTCGAGGTGATGCAGTGTAGACATACATATGTCGTTCCTGCAGTTCCTGTAGGGGGGAGAAATATTAATTAACAGTCTAGTCGAATGGTCCTGTCTGGTTTTACCTGAAAAAGAGAAAGACACACTCTGTTGAGGGATTAGTAAAAAACTTAATCCCTCAGCAGGTCAGGCCAACGCGTGGTTGGCCTGTGATGTGGTTGTTGGCCCAGTCCACGGATGAGCCGGTTGCGGGAGTGTTCCGTCCTCTCGTAGAACTTCGTGGCGATGGCGCGGAACCTTTCTCGAAGAGGCAGGATTCCGGTGTCCTCGTGGAGTTGGCGCGTCGAAAAGCGCCTCGGAAGGTGCATAGCAGTCTTCAGGGCGCGGTTCTGTATCCGTTGCAGAGTCACAATGTGAGCATCTCCGGCTTTCCCCCAGACCACGGCCGCATACTCTAACAGTGGACGAACTAATGTTAGGTAAAGCGTGATGCCGTGTTGCGGTGGCAATGTCGACTGCGGGTTTAGCAGTGGATACAGGGCGCGGAGGAGTCCAATTGCTCTCCCTTTCACATCACGGATGTGATGCTTCCAGGTGAGCCTGTGGTCTAGGGTAACCCTTAGGTATTTCGCCGTCCCACTCCATGGGATGGGTTATCCCAGGATTTCGAGCGGCGTAAGCCCTGGCGGCAGAAGTCTTCGAGTGAAGACGACTGCCTGGCTCTTTGTGGCGTTGAATTTCAACCGCCACTTTGTTGCCCATGAGCCCAAGGCGTCGCACCCGCGTTGGAGCCGGTTTCTCAGCACCTGGGCATTCATGCTGCGCGTGAACAGGGCTGTATCATCAGCATACAGCGCCAGTTCGACTCCTGCCACTTTCGGCGCGTCTGCAGTGTACAGGGAGTACAGCGAGGGGCCGAGAACCGACCCCTGTGGCACCCCTGCTTGTATCTGCCGGTCTGTGGACGTACCGTCGTCAGCTCTCACGTGGAAGGTTCGTTCGGACAGGTACGACCGCAGCAACGTCATGCGAGACGTCGGTATCCCTTGTTCAAAGAGTTTGAACTCGAGACCGTCGTGCCACACCGAGTCAAACGCTCGGGAGACGTCGAGGAACACTGCGCCAAGGAGTTCCCTTGTCTCCAGTGCCCTCATGGCCGGTTCTACCACCCGCAACAGCTGGTGGGAAGTGGCATGCTCTTCTCGGAATCCGAACTGCTCGTCCGGGATGATGCCCACCTGGGTGACGTGTCGCATCAGTCTTCTCGCGTACAGCCTCTCGAAAACTTTCAAGAGGGACGGGAGTAGGCTGATGGGTCGGTAGCTCGATGCCTGGCGTGGGTCCTTGCCAGATTTCAGGATGGCCACGACCTCCGCGTGTTTCCACGCAGAGGGGTAGTCAGCCGATCGGAGAATCTCGTTGAAAACATCTGCAAGTTGCCGGTGTAGGCCCGGTGGAAGGTTCTTCAGCAGGAGGTTTGTGACGCCATCGCTGCCTCCGGCCTTCTTGGGGTTCAGCGAGCGAAGTTGTACCCCAACCTCCTCCTCCGTTATCGGCTCGATAACGTCGCCTTCCTCCCTTGCGCCGCGGAAGGTTGGCAGTCGCTCGTGGACTCGCCGTATGTGGTCGACGTCGATGACGTCGGCCACCGGTGTGAAGTTGGCTGCAAAGGCGTCAGCCAGGACGCTGGCTTTCGCGTCGGGGTCGCTGGCGAAGTCGTTCCCGACCTGTAAAGGCGGTATTCGCTGTCGCCGGCGTAGGAAGGACTTTACCACCCTCCATGCACTGCCATCCTCAGGACTGAGGGTAGACACAAGGTCTTCCCATTCCTGGTTCCGGTGATGCTCGACTGCTGCCTTGATTTCCCGTCCCATGCGGTTTAATAGGCGCTTCGTGTCTGGTAGGCGAGTGAGCTGCCATTCACGAAACAGTCGGTTCTTCTCGGTGATCACGTCCAATATAGGGCGCGGTAGCTGTCGCGAGAAGTCTCGTGTTCCTTGGCGACGTCTCGGCGTGGCTTCCTCAGCTGCTCGGAGTATTCTTCGGGTGAAGAATGCTAGGGCGGCGTCTGCCCCTACCACGGTGGGGTTTGGCGCGTCCTCGAGCAGTTCGAGCGCTTTCATCCGAAAGCGCTCGGCGTCGAGCCTGCGATAGCTCGGACGGCTGTCTGGAAGATAAGTTCCGGCCACGTCGAGGCCAAAAATGACCGGTACGTGGTCGGAGGAGAGAACGTTCCGCGTCTCGGCGGTCGCGAAGTGCCCGATGCCCTTCAGAAGGGCAATGTCGAGCACGTCGGGCTGTCCCCGTGCAGGGAAGATCGTGGGGTCAAACGGCCCCATGGTGATCGCGCCGTTGCGGTGAACAACGCGGGAGAGGCGGCGCCCGCTGCGGCTAACGGTCCGCGAGTTCCATTCGGTGTATTTCGCATTGAAATCCACGGCAATGAAAACTCGCCCCTCCAGCGACAGCAGGACGTCGAAGTCGGCTTCGTCTAGCGGTCTGCTAGGCTGCCGGTAGACCGACACGAAAAGAATCTTTCCGGCGGACTGGGTTCGGTCGCGGCGGCGGCCGATTTAAATACCCTTCGACCGCGGCGCGCTGCCTCCGCCGTCCGCGCCTCGCGCCACGGTAGCGCGGTGGAACAGATTGCGATGGCGTCTGAGATGACGTCGGTGTGACGGCTCTGTCCGCCGTGGTCGTCACAACTATGCGTTTGCTCGATTTACTCTTGATTAACCCAATCGCTGGTTCCCAAGCCTTGCTAAGATTATAGCCACAGTCACGGTTTATGAGGTCGTCATTTGTGCGAATTTCGATGGCCTCGCTAACAACGCTGTCACAGTATCTCGACGTCTGTACCAGAATCCTCGTGCGGTCATACTCCATAGCGTGATTTTCCGACAAACAATGTTCAGCGACCGCCAACTTGCTCGGATACATCAGTCGAGTGTGCCTCTGGTGTTCACGGCATCGATCCTCTACGGTACGCATCGTCTGATCAATATACGACTTGCCACATTGACACGGAATCTGGTACACGCCAGCCTTCCTCAAACGGAGGTCATCTTTGGCGTTCCCAACCAGTGCACGAGTTTTATTCGGAGGACAAAACACAGTTCCGACCCGGTGTTTCTTCAGAATGCGGGCGATTTTCCCCGAGAGTGCGCCTGTGTATGGAATAAATGCAGTGCCTACCTCCTCCCTCGTGACTTCATCCATCTCAACAGGTTGTGATGCATTGGTTGGGCGGGGAGCACGTTGGATCTGCCACTCTGAGTACCCATTTTTTCGAAATACAGTTCTCAGATGTTCCAATTCCTGGGGTATACTCTCTGTGTCAGAGATAGTGCGCGCCCTATGTACAAGAGTTTTAAGTACCCCATTCCTCTGTGAAAAGTGGTGGCAGCTGTCTGCGTGCAAATACAGATCAGTTCCCCCTGAGCAGCCATAGCGTACGGATCTCCGTGCCGGCGCGTTCACAGGAGCTCAGTCCGTCAGTTCACCTGATGATGGCGACATGTTTGATCGCCGAAATATTGTGCCCGTTGGACACTATAGACCGGCAGTACATCCATGGATATTTTGATTGGAAGAAATTTATTGATGTAGATGGAAAATTACGAGAAAAAAAGAGGAGGAGCGTTCAAGTCACTAAAAGCCGTCCAAGGTGACCGAAAAAGAATGGTTCGTACTTTAGACTTGAAGAGATGCCACTAGATTGTGCAGGGGAAGATTTATCAACGATCCGTATCGAAATGATGCGGAACGAGCTTTTTGACAGGAAGTCGAGTAGCGCACTATGGAGAGAACCGATAAAGCATTAATTTTGCTTCAATCACAGACAACGTGTTCAAACTATGACGCCAAATTATTTTAAATCGAAGGTTCATTTATGTTGTTCGATTAAGTTATAACGAGTGCAAAGAACTGACAGTCTTCAATTTGAGCAGTTGCTACGATCTTAGGTGATGGCTGTGTAAGGTGGTCACGTCATTTTGGCTTTTGCATGTTATCGAAGTGCACGCCAAACAGAGATCAAGTTACATTACTGTTAAGCATTCTTTATCCTTGTCGTGGCACAGTCTTTGCCTCTGTGCAGCCTGATAACGTTTCTTAGTTGAAGTGTGGTAGGTGCTGCGTTGACATCTGGTTGTTTCTGTTAGATGAAGGAGGATTAATTGAAAAGGACAGTAAGGATGAATATGGTGTATATATTTGAAAGCGAAGGGAAAATAAAATTTAAATAACTTTCTTTAAATCATTCTTCAACTTGTTAAGCATAGTATTGACCAAACCTATGTCATGTGTGAATATCACGCGAAGTATTTTACTCTGTCATTTGAATATATACTTCATTCTAAAATCGTTGTCTTGGAATATCATTTCATAGGAATAATTACTCTCTCCACCCCACTATTTATCATTACGCTTTACCACATGTATGCAACAGCTGGAAATTTTATTCAGAAAGAGAAATCTATCTTAACCGCTGCCTGCTCGCTATTTGCTGTTGTGCTTTCGAGAAATCTGCAACAATTATGTTAAGACGCGAGGTAAGTGAAAATTTGGATTAAGGCCAGATAATTGTTTTACTTCAGATGCGGATTTAATATAAAAACAAGTTGTATTCAGACCAGTTACAGTTCAATTCAAATTAGGTTCTGTGTACTTAAAGGTTAGCATACGATTTAAGTTGGATAACAGCTTGTGAGTACATAGTTTTGGTAATACGTGGACTTTTCTAGAGTGTGAGGTAACGTTGGTCTAAGTTTCAGACAGAAATAATATATAGTAGGGCGCTTACACCTTGTAATTTGAAAGTTGTTTGTTTCATAAAAAGACTAAGGATACTCGTTTTCGACCATTAGTTCCTTAGTTCAACGTACTCATTTTAGGATCCTCTACCACCTGCATTATTCTCGTTCTGTTAGTAATAGCAATATTCTAATCGTATGTCGGTCATTAGATAAATATTTATCATCAATGATAAATGTAAAGTCATTCAAATATTTTAGCCTTTATCTCACTGATAATCTGGAAGTGACAACGAAAGATATTTTCCTACAAAAAATGTGCTGCCCCTAGGCTAAATTACTTTGACCAAAGCCTCTGTTCAAAACGACTTCGTAACAATACAGCCTACTGCTTCTTTCTGGGTGGTAGCATACACTTGTCTATCGAAATTCGGGACGTTTGACAAAAAATGGTACCGTATTACGTGCAATCTACAGAGCATCTGAAATAGAATAACCCAGTTTTAAAACTTCACATACATTGATGGAAGCATATTAGAAAAAAATTGCAATATACTCACAAAATATTTTATAACAAGTTACTGCAAATGCTCTATGTTTCTACCAGAAGCAGTGTGCACATCTAGACGAAGGTCAATTCACCATAAGCCCTGTGTAACATATGTATGCCGACAGCTTTTATTCTGTTATTCAGCTGATCTATCTCACGAGGTACAGGGCAGACGAAACACTTTCCTTCAGATATCATCATAAGGAAAATGCACGTGCGGTCATGTCTGGAGATCTTAGGGGCAAAGAATGTAGGGTAGTGTCCCTGGTTCCCATTTGTCCCATCAAGTGTAGATGCGGCGTGTCATTGAAGAATTGTCCAGTAATGTTGTGCCAGTGAGGTTAAGTTTCATCGTGCTGTAATATGAAGTTATTAGAGTCCTCAAGTTGTGCGAAAAGCCAAGTCAGCAGGACTCGAAGATAGATCATTCAGGTCACTGTGCATTTGTCAAAAAAAGAACTGGTCACAAACTTTCTTATAAGAAATGACACAAAAAACCTATCACGCTCAACAATTACGTAAGGGCTCTGAAATCCCCGCCTGTGCACATTCTGACAGTTCACTTTAGTGCTAACATGAAATGCTGCTGCATCACAGGAAACGTATCATAATAACAATAAATAGTGTTCCATGTGTTCCAGCAGAGCTTTGCTGAAGTAACAAGTTTCCATCTATCACCGAAGCAGAAAGCTTGCACTAGTTGTAGTCAGTATTGTTTACAGAGCAAACGTTACCTTAACACTCACCACATAGCCATATGAGGTACTGAATATTTGCTGCTTGCGCAGCGAGTAGACATTTGTCGACTCTGCACAGATGTTTGTCGACTTCCTTCCACGGTTTCATCAGAATAGTAGGGTCGGCCTCTACCTTGACCTATGCATCAACATCCTGTCTCTTCAAGCTGAAGGGCCCTTCGATCTTCAGGCAAGTGAACTGTTTCGTTTGCCGGCCGGAATGGCCGAGCGGTTCTAGGCGCTACCGTCTGGAACCGCGCAACCGCTACGGTCGCAGGTTCGAATCCTGACTCGGGCATGGATGTGTTTGATGTCCTTAGGTTAGTTAGGAATTTAAGTCCCATAGTGCTCAGAGCCATTTGAACTGTTTCGTTTATACACGTAATCGACGAGATGCTTTCAGTATTACTAGTGCTGACGCAGTCACGTCTCTGTTTGACCTACTGAGGACCGTTAGACTCCGTTCCAAATAGTGCTGTCACGGATAAATAAAGAAACGAATAGTTGAATGTGAGACATCCATGCTACGATCCAACAGCGCTAATCCCAGAACGAATGAAAATTAAGTGAAAAATTCGTTTAATGCCAAGGCACTTCTACGTTTGAAAGCTTTCTGCCAAACCCTTCCCGACCACGTAAGAGGCTTCTTGTACAGGAACAAAAAAATAAATTCGAGAGTGTCTGAATGCAGTGACCTGTTTCCATTTTACAGAGAATGCTATTACAGCACCGAGCAATGTGCGCAGTTGTTACCGTATTGGAGTCCATCCTGGCTTAGCGAGGTTCAGTTTTCTTCAGCAGTTCTCTTACGGGCTTGCGAATGCACCGTAAATCATTTTAAGCGTCTGGTATTATGATTCCAAAATAAGATTCCTGTCACCATGTTGGCAAATCACTGCCGACACCCTAAGAAATACGACGTCGATGGGACTTGAAGCTGTTAAGTTCCATTCCCTACCATCATCAAACAAAATGCTGTTTCAGTCTGTTCGTGCCCAGTGACTGAATGACCTCGTGTAGTTCCCAGGTACTTGCTACTACATTTCGCAAGCGCGATGCGCTGGCTAATTTTCTTGCGTGAGATAACTTACCAGCCGCTCCGACCTTGCTATGTTCTCGCACGTATTTCCCGAGCGGTCGGATTCAGCCATGTTATATGCCTGTAGTTCTCTTAAGCTGAGTAAATGCTCAGTTCATGAAGAGACAACTTTTAAATACATTGCAGAACATCCACGTCAACAGATAGAGGCTTGTTCTTGATGCGTGAAACATGAGGACCAAGGTAACCTGTGTACTAAAAGGCGCCATGACTGCGTTGTCACTCAGTGACACAGATAACAGGTGTACCGCAAAACCAGGCTTTGCCCGTGGGCGAGCGGTTATCTAAAGCAGAACTTTCCAAACTTAACCTCATTGTGATGTACTTCTAGAAAATACAGTTTCGCGATATACGCTTTCATTAATATTAATACAAGAGATTTTGTTGTAACAAATGATATTTTAAAGAAATAATAATTTTCCTATTTCATTTCTGAGTACATATAATTATATATCAAAGACCTTTCCACATCCACAAAAGTTTTCAATACTATTATGAATTCAGTGACTTACAAGGGCGTCACGAACTTTAAAATCTGTCTTATATTAGCTCGGGCGTAGGACAAATTTATACGCATTTCATCGTCTAACTTTTTCAGACTTCCACGTTCAACAATTTTTATATTATTCATATTAGAGCAGTTGAATTGAATGGACAGTGTCCAGAAAGGAGCATCATCAACAAAAGCAAATGGAATGTAGTCGAATTAAATCAGGTGATGCTGAGGGAATTAGATTAGGAAATGAGACACTTAAGGTAGTAGATGAGTTTTACTATTTGGGGAGCGAATTGAGATAGGCCATTTACATAGGTAAATTCATCCAGGTGAATTGCAAATATTGAATTTGTTTCACCACTCGAGTTTTAACAAAATGTCCAATGTTTTCAGACGTATTCTGAATACGTCTTCCAACTGTATTACCAACGAAGACAATATATTTTCTCATCACGTTTAAGCTATAAAATTGTTTTCAGTGCAGTACAGCAAGTTGTAATGATGGCTTTCTCTGCAACTACATGAGATAACTATTTTTTGCCGTAAGCTCACATCTCGTGGTCGTGCGGTACCTTTCTCGCTTCCCACGCCCGGGTTCCCGGGTTCGATTCCCGGCGGGGTCAGGGATTTTCTCTGCCTCGTGATGGCTGGATGTTGTGTGATGTCCTTAGGTTAGTTATGTTTAAGTAATTCTAAGTTCTAGGGGACTGATGACCATAGATGTTAAGTCCCATAGTGCTCAGAGCCATTTTTGTGCCGTAATCGTAGCTGCCAGGTAACAAACTTCTTGAGCTTTATCACAGGTCTTAAGTTTCTTACTAACCAAAGAACTCTGCTGATTTGTCTTAGAAATTCTTTGAAATACTCAAAACTTTTTCCTTGTAGATATTTGAGTTTT
This sequence comes from Schistocerca gregaria, assembly GCF_023897955.1. Classification (NCBI taxonomy): domain Eukaryota; kingdom Metazoa; phylum Arthropoda; class Insecta; order Orthoptera; family Acrididae; genus Schistocerca; species Schistocerca gregaria. The sequence continues at coordinate 436,834,349 of NC_064921.1, forward strand.
GCTAAAATATGGCGCAGAAAGTAATTCGGTACCACTGGAACGATTCTCTCCACACATCACACACTCCGATGTAGAACAGTAAATTAGTCTACACACTACGAGAACCCCATTTTTAAGTATTCTTCATTATGCAGCCTCACCTTTGGGTTCTTGCTACTGCACGATGGTGCGAAATAAACAGAGGTTTCAGACGCACTATGTTATTGTTATTCTGTACGTACTGAAGTTACAGACACATTGCTTGACTGTTGCTCTGCATCTGCACTGTACCGTCTGGCCACAAAGAATGCCTTTCAACAATGACAAGAGGACTGGAACGTATCTCAACTAGTCAGGGGAAGATATTACGACTGTGTTCAACCTGTTATCCCACGTAGATTCTAGTTTCACGATATTCGCTTACCCAAATGGCTGACATGTACAGTGTCCCGTATGAGAGCCAACCACGGAAGCTTTCCGACGCACATCCAGTGCACTAAAATTACTCCAGTCCCGCTTTATGACTGTAATAACACTAAAGAAGGTGAATCAATTTTGTCGTCTGTGTTTTTTGGCAGTTGGGAAAAAAAACATTTTTACGTAACTCATAGAATCTGACTGGAAACAGGATGTCCAGTTACCTCTTTAGGATAGATAGTTTCTCTTAAAAGACTATATTTTAATTATTGCTAATTAATTTAGTCATCAAGAGAGGAGTATGCATGAGGATAAAATCAGATTGATCAGAGCCCACAGAAGCATACCGACAATCTTTCTTTCCACGAACAATACGAGACTGGAATAGAAGGGAGAACCGATAGAGGTACTCAGGGTACCCTCCGCCACACACCGTCAGGTGGCTTGCGGAGTATGGATGTAATTTCTCTTAAAAGACCATATTTTAATTACTGCTAATTAATTTAAACATCAGAAGAAGAGTATCCATGAGAATAAAATCAGAGAGATTAGAGCCCACAGAAGCATACCGACAATCCTTCTTTCCACGAACAATACGAGACTGGAATAGAAGGGATAACCGATAGAGGTACTCAGGGTACCCTCCGCCACACACCGTCAGGTGGCTTGCGGAGTATGGAAGAGGCACAGACAACATTTTATACACAATTACGTCGTCTAAAAGCAGAGTTTCCTAAGAGTGCCACAATTATATTATCTTTGAATACTGCTGCATGTAAAAAACTGTTTTCAAATTTTTACAAGCTGCAAAGATATCTTTGTAATAACTATCCAGCAATGGGAAGTATATGAATTGTTATGTTAATATGTACTTCATATGTATGATTATTTTAATTTAGACCCTCAACAGCTATATATCTACTGCTTCTATTTTTTCGTTTTATGTATTAACTTGTGATGTTAATCTTTGTATCATTGTTAAGTTATCAATGTACAGATTGTACAACATGTCTCTTACTTAGAGTTTAGATGACTAAATGGCTGTTACCTGCCGGAGGCCAAATGAATAAAATAAAATAAATCTGATGTTTCATAAACTGCCAAAGTTATCTTCCTCACAATAAATTTAGCCACTTCCGATGGCTTCTGTAAATTAAATGACTTTGAAAGCACTAAAATAATGACACAAGTCAACGAAAGAGACTAAAGGGAAAGTGTGCAGTCTCCCAACATCGCCGATCGAAGACCTTTTTTGAGGCATGGACCTATAGAGAGCGCCGACATATAGCAGCAGGAGAGAGAGAGAGACCTCTAGCGCCACAATTAGAAGTTACATGCACAACATGTGGAACTCAGCACACCGATCACTGGTTTAATGCGTGATATACATAGCCATAGAACGAAGAGAAAGATGTTTTGTATTTTATCACAACTTTTTCACTTGTTTTACATTCTGAATTTACTAGTCTCGCGACACGCTTAATGCTACTGCTCTACTCGCCGGTGTGTCAGGAGAGCGAGCTTAGAAAGCTCTGGTGTGGGGAGTCAGCACTGGGCATGAGGTCCTGAATCTATAACAGCTTTCCACACTGTGGATCAAGGGTCGACTAATACTGTTAAATTTTTCGTTCTTTACGTCAATGTAAGATGGATTCCAAATACTGGATCAATACATCTAACGTCTCACTTCTCGTTGTGTGTTTCAAGCCTTCGAATTTGGTTTGCTACTAAAATTTGTACCTAACATTACTTACATTGCTTGAAAGTGGGAACCATCCATTATTCGCATAACGTATCATGTTTTGTGAAGGTAGCTTCCTCGAATTAATTCCCTACTACTGCTACAACAACACCGGTCAACGGAGTTTTTTGGCAGATGGAAAAAAAAAACATTTTTACGTAACTCATGGAATGTGATTGGAAACAGGATGTCCAATTACCTCTTTAGGATAGATATTTTCTCTTAAAAGACGATATTTTAATTACTGCTAATTAATTTAAACATCAAAAGAAGAGTATCGATTAATTTCAAAATACTTTGGCTTAACAAAATCCCATTGCGGATTGTACTTCATCAAGTTCAAACACAAGTTATATACATAACAAAACAAGTTATATACATAACACCAACATTTTTATCGATCTTTACTGTAGTATTTTGTACTGAGTTTTGTTTTTAGTTTTTCTGTCCTCATGGCAATCGTGTTAAAGCAACGTACTACACACATGATTTGCATGTGATTATGATAATAATAATAATTATTATTATTATTATGGGATGAGGCTCACTGATTTAGCTTAAGGAACAATATAATTTCAAAATACTTGCCAAACATTTTGATCAACTTCTTATCTTTAACTTCTTATCTTGCATAAAACTGTCCTTCAGTTCAGTTTAAAATTTACTCAAGAAATAATTTATGATGTTATGATGCAAGTCTTGATTGGTACCATAACAACAGAGTGAAATCCACCAACAGAATAGAAACTGCATCAGTTACAGGTGGGTAGTGACAGGTGCAGGGCGGCGCTGACAGCGAGCGGTCGATCTGACATGAGTTAAAAGGCTAACATGTTGTGTGATGAAAGGTATTTTTGCTGTAAATATCTGTATGGTGGTAACAGCGGTGACAGTCAGGTTGGTGTGTGTGTGTGTGTGTGTGTGTGTGTGTGTGCGTGCGCGTGTGTGTGTGTGTGTGTGTGTGTGTGTGTGTGTTTGTGTGTGTGTGTGTGTGTGATAATAAACAAACATTTCCAGTGGGCCGCTTATAGTGTTCTAGTGCACTACAGCACACTGTAAATATCGCACTAAAATTATGCTGTTTCGCATTGAATGCGAGTCGGAAATTGCACTAAAATGACGCCATTTATCTTCGAAAGCGAACCGGAAATGACACTAAAGTTACATAATTTCTCTTCATGTGCATGCTGGCTAGCAAATAAAACGGACGATAACATGTTACGTAACACTCTCTCTCCAATAAATAGAAACCAGTGTTGAGTGCTGAAATGATGGTGAGCGGCGCTACTATCAATTCAGAGAAGCGACAAAGTTATTTGTTTTTCGTTGCGCATGTTGTGTTATGATGTAATCCCTTCTAGCACTACGAGTGCTACATTCGCACAGCACCAGGTCAGCATTTCTCTTTGAAATGCCATGTAGCACATTGTGCAACTGTACAGCATCAGGACCTTTTAAAGAACCATTGTCGTGACGCAACTATGGGTGAGTGACATAAAGCACAGTTATTTGCAGAGCGGGGTTCGATGCTTGCTGTCACCAACAAATTTTTCTCTCATTTCTTTATTCCTCGCAATGTTGAATTATTAATCATAAAAATTAAAAACAACAGCTCAGTTTATATACCTAAAATTAATATATTCTATTTAGTTATGTATATTCTATTTAGTTATGATTACTGCCATTGTAAGTCAAAAGGCTGTAGCCTAGGCAGTAGTGAAACAAGCGATTGTACGAAGAACTTTAGTACGAAAGTGTTTTTCTGTCGATGAGCTACTAAAGAGGCCCCTTCCCACGAAATCTCTGGAGGACAAAGTGAGATTTAGAGAGTTGCTTGAAACAGAAATCTAACAATAAACGGTCGTGATATGAGGCTCACTGATTTAGTTTAAGTAACAACGAAAATTTCAAAATACTTCCCAAATATTTTGATCAGATTTTTAATTGTCCAGAACCAATTCATAAGACCGTATATTCAAACACCCATAAAAATCTAGAAGAAGATTTACTCTCAACTATCAAATAAATAGAATAAATTATTATAAAGCTAGTGAGAAGTCTCTGTTACAGCGGAACCTTTGAAACGGTCTCTTTAAGAAAACTTGGAAAATAGAAAAACTTCCTGGAGAGTGGAAGCTGACCTTGATACATCAACTACATAATAAAGAAAATAAACAAGATGCAAACAACAACAAGGGAATTTCTTTGGAACCACTTGTTGTTGTTGTTGTTGTGGTCTTCAGTCGAGAGACTGGTTTGATCCAGCTCTCCATGCTACTCTATCGCGTACAAGCTTCTTCGTCTCCCAGGACCTACTACAACCTACATCCTTCTGAACCTGCCTAGTGTATTCATCTCTTGGTCTCTTCTCCCCATTCTCTTCTCCTCATTAGTTACGTGACTACCCATGTAATCTTCAGCAGCAATTCGAAAGTTTCTATTCTCTTCTTGTCTAAACTATTTATGTCCAAGTTTCAATTCCATACATGGCTACACTCCACAAAAATAATCTCAGAAGCGACTTCCTGACACTTAGATCTATACTCGATGTTAACAAATTTCTCTTCTTCAGAAGCGCTTCCCTTGGCATTGACAGTCTACATTTTATATCCTCTCTACTTTGATCGTCATCAGTTATTTTGCTCCACAAATAGCAAAAATATTTTACTACTTTAAGTGTCTCATTTCCTAATCTAATTCCCTCAACATCACCAGATTTAATTCGACTACATTCCATTATCCTCGTTTTGCTTATTTCTTCTCCATGGATTTTAATTCGTATTCCGAATTTGTCTTTTGTTTCCTTTACTGCTTGCTCAATATACAGATTGAATAATATTGGGGATAGGCTACAACCCTTTCTCACTCCCTTCGGCCGGCCAGAGTGGGCGAGAGGTTCTAGGCGAGTCAGTCTGGAACAGCAAGACCGCTACGGTCGCAGGTTCGAATCCTGCCTCGGGTATGGATGTGTGTGATGTCCTTAGGTTAGTTAGGTTTAAGTAGTTCTGACTTCTAGGGGACTGGTGACGTCAGATGTTAAGTCCCATAGTGCTCAGACCCATTTGAACCATTTCACTTCCTTCTCAGCACTGATTCCCTTTCATGCCCCTCGACTCCTATCACTGCTATCTGGTTTCTGTGCAAATTGTTAATAGCCTTTCGCTCCCTGTATGTTACCACTCCCACCTTCAGATTTTGAAAGAGAGTATTCCAGTCAACATTGTCAAAACGACTGTAAAGAATTCGTCTTAGTATTTTGCAGCCGTGACTTATAAAACTGATAGTTCGGTAATTTTGACATCTGTCAAAACCTGCTTTCTTTGGGGTTGGAATTATTATATTCTTCTTGAAGTCTTCGGGTATTTCGCCTGTCTCATACATCTTGCTCACCAGATGGTAGAGTTTTGTCAGGGTTGGCTCTCCCAAGGCTATCAATAGTTCTAATGGAATTTTGTCTACTCCCGGGGCCTTGTTTCGACTTAGGTCTTTCAGTGCTCTGTCAAACTCTTCACGCAGTATCATATCTCCCATTTCATCTTCATCTACATCCTCTTCCATTTCCTCAACTACATCGCCCTTGTATAGATCCTCTATATACTCCTTGCATCTCTCTGCTTTCCTTTCTTTGCTTAGAATTGGGTTTCCACCTGAGCTCTTGATATTCACAGAAGTGGTTCTCTTTTCTGCAAAGGTCTCTTTAATTTTCCTGTAGGCAGTATCTACCTTACCCCTACTGATATATGCCACTACATCTTTAAATTTTCCTCTAGCAATCCCTACTAAGCCATTTTGCACTTCTTATCGATTTCTCTTTTGAGACGTTTATATTCCTTTTTGCCCGCTTCATTTACTACATTTTATATTTTCTCCTTTCATCAATTAAATTTAATGTATCTTTGTATTACCCAAAGATTTCCACCAGCTCTCATATTTTTACCTACTTGATCCGCTGTTGTCTTCACTATTTCATCTTTCAAAGCTATCCATTCTTCTTCTACTGTATTTCTTTCCCCCATTCCTAACAATCGTTCCCTAATGCTCTCCCTGAAACTCTCTACAACCTCTGGTTTTGTCAGTCCCATCTCCTTAAATTCCCACTTTTTACCACTTACATGTAACAAATTTTCCAAGATTATACTAAACAGAATACAAACAATAATGTAGAGTAATTTAGGTGAATATCAAAGTGGCTTTAAGAAGGACAGAGAATGTTCTGAACAAATATGTAATCGGAAATCAATCATTTGCCACAGATTACTGAACTAAAAGGTCAGTACTTTTCTTTGAAATTGGGCGTAGCTTACTGTGCAAGCGTAGATTTTTTTTGTTTCTGAGTGACTATAACGTCCGTCACAGGACTTAGTTGTTACGCTGTGGCATTGCCTCTCAGAAAACAGTGCTGCGTCTGACGTAGACGTTGCGTGCTTTGAAATGTTCTAGCTGAGTCGCTGCAAGATAATCCTTTCGAACACTTTCGAAGAGTTCGCTTATCGATGTATAATTTTTCGCTTCGGTGCACTTGTTCTTGGCTTTAGAAAGTGACTTCTCGTCCGCATTTTTACAAGCTTTCCCGAAGGTCTTATTTACGGCTATGACGAAAATTTTCGCTATGATGTTTCCAGCGCAGCGCGCCAGGTTAATTGATGTCATCACGTCTCGGGGCTTTGTTGTGTGATGCATATATGTTCTTCCTGCGGGATGAGTGAAGATTCTTCTTCTTCAAATTCTGCTGCTCCTGTTATGTAAAACACATCGATTCAGTTTTGGAGGTTCTGGCGAGCCTTCACAATAATAAGTAAAAATCAATATCGAGAAAGAAATGGGAAGAAGAGAGATGAGAAAAACAAAAGCCGTCCTTTTGAAAATTTCTGGCTGTGGGTCACGAACAATACCTGCAGAGTGGACAGGTAGTTAACGAGCGTGATCAGCATTTCTTGATCACTGGTAGAACTGAACATCACTGCCAATGAAACATTTATGTCCCATACCAATGGCAACAGCTAGTTGCCAAAGCTACCTAAACGTTTGCTGTCCTGAGGACAGAAGAGGTAGATGTTAAAACAGTTTAAACGAGACATTAAGAATGCATGGAGAGGAATGAGTAACACACAATAGATACTTTCCAAGAAAGGATAACAATAGTGTTTTATAATCAAACAATGAACACAATACAGGATTTTGGGTAGCTATGTCTGTGCCTACAGTCACTGGAGAAGCATAGAAATGTCGTGCTTGTAAAAGAACTCCCTCGAAGGTCGAAGCCAGTTTCTGCTGAAGACAAAAGACATGAAAGAAATAGGTAGGAATATTGAAGTTTAACGTCCCGTCAACCACGAGATCATTGGAGAAGTAGTATAAGTTCGGGCTAGGTAAGGATGGAGAAGGAAACCGACCGTGAACTCAAAAGAGTCATTCCGCCATTCACCTTAAACAGTTTAGGGAAACGGCAGAAAACTTGTATCAAGTTAATAGGATAGAGATTTGAACGGCTGCCTTCCTGAAAGTGAGTTCAGGGCCTTAACCACCAGCGCCCTCTCTATTAGAGGAAAATAAATGATTATGAACTTACTGTGCTTCATCTCACCAATCTAAGTAGATTTCATTTTATACAATTCTAGTTCACGAATATGAGAGTCTAAGTGTACATTAAAGACAACAGTGGTAACAGGAAGCCGTGTGTGGTTCTTGATTGAAACTGTGAGACAAAGATGCTTCATAGGTACAAAGTTTTATACCAGTTTTTTTAATAATATAATACAACTTTTTCCACTTAATTTGTCTTGTCATAATAGGACTTGAAAACGTGACAACAGAGACATCAATGGAAATAACGCAACACACACTTTTGTGACGTCCCTGAAAATACAGGGCAAAATCAGAAAAAGCGGAGCACCCATAAGATAGAATATCCCGTGCTCCCTTGACTGCTATGCGCCTCATCTGTAAATATGATACTACAGACGTCTGCTCAGACGTAAGAGGGGCCTCGCAGAGCCTAGTTTGCGCAAAATAAATAAGTTAATGGCCACATTTGAGGTGCTCTACCTATAACTGCTGTAGGAACGACATCATAAAGTCAGTGCCAGTGCTGATGTAAGTCGCAGATGGAGCCCTCTGGCTACGACCCGTGTAGGGCCCTTCTCGACACAACATGGGACGCCATGGCAAGTGATCTAGTTTCATGTCTAGAATGCCGCAAGCTGCGTTGTCGACTAGAGAGGTAGAAAATACACAGCGAAACTGTAAGATGCAATTCAGTCCTCCCTTCACTGCCATGGCGTACTATCATGTTTACGAAATTCATTCTGTGGTTTTTTTGAAAGCTAAATGGTTCTTGTGTGGTTTTATGAGCTACACAAGCTGAAATTATTTTCAGAATCATGCCTGCCGTACCCTCAGACTACAAATGCACACATGTATCGGGAAACATGAGTGGTGTACATATTTTACGTATTCTGTAACTTTGTTTGTTTTGTGTTCGTTGATGTACTTGTCTTCTTTTGTTATAAACCTCATTTCATCCAAATTCTCCATGGCATGTACTTTAAACCACGCGATGTACAGAGAATTTTGTCAGATGGAGAAACCCGACAAATAAGCCAGTAGCATCAGGTCGTAAGTTTTTGTTGTGACTGAAAACATGGTTGCTGGATGGAAGGTGTGGTGAACTACGTCTTTTATGTATAACTAAGATATTCATTTTCGACGTTACAACAGACCTTGATCCATTAGTTGTTTTTGTTGGTTTTTAGATATTTTGAATGAAATAAGCCTTCACATTAGCGAATATGTATTACAGACAGAAAGGCCTGTAATTTCTTGTGAACAGATTATTTATATTTTCTAAATTATATCTTACAATTGTAATAGGAGACATTTTTATTAAAAGTAAAAAGTGAAAATTACTCTATGAAATAATCTTGGCGTGTTCTTATACACGGATACTTATTTATTAAAATTTGGATCTATATAATGAGCATTTGATAAAGTATTCAGTGTAGCTAGGCAGTGTCTTACGTTTTAATAACTTTATTATCATACAACAACTTCGTTGTCTGTCCAGCTGACTGTGTCGGTTATGTCGTAATGTAGCTGATCCGCGAGTCGCAGGTTACGTATGTGATCCTTGTTAATCACAGCTTGCTTCACTTTTCTCAAACCCAAATTTAAGAATTTGCTCCATATAATTTACGTAAAAGAAAACTTTTTCCAGAACGAAGAAGTGTTTTCTCAGGAACTTGTGGTTTACGTATATCTTCAATTGATTTTGGAAATTTTCTGTACTGGGTTTGCATTAAACGACACAAAGATTGATACACAAAGGATGATCGTAAACCGGATTTTCCAGTCCATGCATTCTAACTCTAAATGTACGCAATAGAACATCTGGGATTGGAATATTGGCTTGCAGGAGTCACAGTAATTGCAGAAAGACAATCTGTATCTAGTGTTCGTTCGTAGTCACCAGGGAAAATTTCGCTGCTGGCTGTAATTGCTAAACGTAAACAGTTGGACCTCATTTCGTAGTTCCTTGACACAGTTTTTATTCTACAGTGAGATGACAGAAGTCATGGGATAGCGATACGCAAGTATAGGCCTACAGATGGGGGTAGCATTGTGTACACATGGTATAACGGGGCAGTGCATCGGTGGAGCTGTCAATTGTACTCAGGTTTTCGATGTTATTATGGCCGGCCGGTCGGTGTGGCCGAGCGGTTCTAGGCGCTTCAGTCCGGAACCGCGCTGATGCTACGATCGCAGGTTGGAATCCTGCCTCGGGCATGGATGTGTGTGATGTCCTTAGGTTAGTTAGGTTTAAGTAGTTCTAAGTTCTAGGGTACTGATGATCTCAGATGTTCAGTCCCATTGTGCCTAGAGCCATTAGAACCATTTTGATAATTGCCGCACTATGGGAATTAACAGACTCTGATCGCGGAATGGTAACTAGCTAGACTCATGGGACATTCCATTTCGGGAATCATAAGGGAATTCAATTTCTAAGATCCACAGTGTCAAGAATGAGCTGAGTGAACCAGATTTCAGGCATTACGTCTCACCACGCACATCGCAGTGGCCAATGGCCCGCACTTAACGATCGACAGCAGCGGCATTTGCATAGAGCCACACCTCGTGAAATAATAGCAGAAATCACTGTAGTTGGGTTGGGTTGTTTTGAGGGAGGAGACCTGATGGAGAGGTCATCGGTCCCATTGGATTAGGGAAGGACGGGGAAGAAAGTCGGCAATGCCCTTTCGAAGGAACCATCCCGGCATTTGCCTGGAGCGAATTAGGGAAAATCACAGAAAACCTAAATCAGGATGGCCGGCCTCGGGATTAAACCGTCCTCCTCCTGAATGACAGTCCAGTGTGCTGACCACTCAGCCACCTCGCTCGGTAATCAATGTGGGACGTACGACGGACGTATCCGTCGGGGTAGTGCGGCGAAACTAGGCGTTAATGGGCTGTGGCGGTAGGCAACCGACGCGAGTGCATTTTCCTGCAGCGCTTGATCTCCTCACCATATCGGTTGGACCCTAGACGATTGGAAAACCGTCGCCTGGTCGGATGAGACCCGATTTCAGTTGTTAAGAACTGACTGTAAGGTTCGAATGTGGCGTAGATCCAACAAAGCCATCGACCCAAGTTGTCAACAAGGCGCTGTGCAAGCTGGTAGTGTCTCCACAATGATGCAGGGCTGTGCTTACATGGAATAGACTGGTTCCTCTGGTCTAGCTGAACCGATATTCGACTAGAGATGGATATTTTCAGCTACTAGGAGACCATCTGCAGCCATTCATGGACTTCATGTTCCCATGGACATTGTGCCACAGTTGTTTACGATTGGTTTGAAGAACATTGTGGATAATTCGAGCGAATGATTTGTCCACCCACATCGCCCGTCAGGAATCCCATCGAACATTTCTGGTACGTAGCTAAGTCTGAGCACAAAATCCTGCACCGGCAACACTTCTGCAATTATGGACGGTTACAGAGACAGCATGGCTCAGTATTTTCGCATGGGCCTCCCAACGACTTGTTGAGTCCAAGCCACGACGAGTTCGTGCATTACGCTGGACAAAAAGCGGTCTGACACATTATTATTAGGTGTCCCATGACTTTGCCGCACTCTGGGCGCAATGTTACCACTCTATAGTGTTCTGTCTCTCTGCTGCCGACTTACCGTAGGAAGGTGAACACGAGGACCAGAGGGTACTCTGCGATCTTCCCCAGAGCTCAGCGACGCGCCGACCAGCCTGGCCCGCAGTTTGCCGTCTCCGCACACAATGGAGCTGGAGCTCCTGCGGAAGGCCGCTGTGCTTATCTTGGCTGAAGCGCCGTACACAAGCGACACATGTGACAGTTACAGTGGTGTCGCGTCGTGACGCGGGAATCTCTGCAGGTCACGCGTAACTGCCACCTCAAGTTTTAACAGCCACCACAACACCAGGTACAGAAATCTCGATGCCAGCAACGTGCGTAGGCTTAACGCCTCATTGACAAATACACTATGTGATCAAAAGTATCCGGACACATGGCTGAAAATTACTTACAACTTCCCATCGGTAACATTGGAATTCAATATAGTGTTAGCCCACCCTTAGCCTTGATGACAGCTTCCAGTATCGCAGGCACACGTTCAATCAGATGTTGGAAAGTTTCTTTGGGAATGGCAACCCATTCATCTCGGAGTGCTGCAGTGAGGGGAGGCATCGATGTCGGTTGGTAAGGCCTGGCACGGAGTCGGCGTTCCAAAACATTCGAAACGTGTTTTACAGGATTCAGGTCAGGACTCTGTGCAGGCCAGTCCATTACAGAGGTGTTATTGTCGTGTAACCACTCCGCCACAGGCGGTGAATTATGAACAAGTGCTGGATCGTGGTGAAAGATGAAATCGACATCTCCGAATTGCTCTTCAACAGTGGGAAGCAAGAAGGTGCTTAAAACATCAATGTAGGCCTGTGCTGTGATAGTGTCACGCCAAACAACAATGGGTGCAAGCCCCCTCCATGCAAAACACGACCACACCATAGCACCACCGCCTCCGAATTTTACTGCTGGCACTACACACCGTGATTCATCATTCCACACAACGTTATCCACCGTTCAATCGCCCAGTGTTTAGGCTCCTTACACCAAGCGAGGCGTCGTTTGGCATTTACCGGTGTGATGTGTGGCAGCCGCTCTACCATGAAATCCACGTTTTCTCGCCTCCTACCTAACTGACGTAGTACTTGCAAGGGATCCTGATGCCGTTTGGAATTCCTGTGTGATGGTCTGGATACTTTCTGCCACTACACATTACGACCCTCTTCGACTGTCGGCGGTCTCTGTCAGTCAACAGACGAGGTCGGCCAGTATGCTTTTGTGCTGCACGTGTCCCCTCACGTTTCCACTTCACTATCACGTCGGAAACAGTAGACTTAGGGATGTTTAGGAGTGTGGAAATCTCGCGTACAGATGTATAACATAAGTGACACCCAATCACCTGACCACGTTCGGAGTCTGTGAGTTTCGCGGAGCGCCCCATTCTACTCTGTCACGATGTTTAATGAGTACTGAGGTCGCTAATATGGAGTACCTGGCAGTAGGTGGCAGCACAATGCACCTATTGTGGAAAACGTATGTTTTTGGGTATGTCTGAATACTCTTGATGACGTAGTGTAAGTCTTCCCGCGCATTTTTCATGTGTTTGATCGCCAGAAATGTGAGAAAGAATAGCAAACTGGAACAAGGATCAGTACTCTCCTTTCCTTACGCGTTCACTCATGGTGGCTCACTGAGATTGAAAAAACGCATCATCCCAAAAATATTTCTTTGGTATGATTACCACAACGTTATTAAGTGTCCGTCTGAAATGGAATGCAATATCTGGTGACAAACGTCCGGATACCTATTAGTGGGCATTAATATCTAGTGCGTCCACCGATCGCCTTTATGACGGCTTGAATACTGCCGGCGACACATCCAACGACGTTTCTGAACGACGACCAACTGATGTTCAAGAGGCCTCAAGACGCTGGGATCTCGAACGAAATCGGTGTTCTAACTCACCTCAAAGGTGTTCCATTGTATTCAGATCGGAATTCTGAGCACACCAGTCCATTTCAGAAATGACTTTATCCACGTACCATAGCTTCACAGATGCTGCTTTATGACAGCGTGCGTTGTCATGCTCATACAAGCAACCATGGTCTCCGAACTGTTCCTCTACTGCATTCAACAGAAAGTGCTGTAAAATTTGTCCATATCCTTCGCAGATAGCGTTTTATTTATCGTAATATGATGACCACAACCTAACCACGAAAAACATCGTCGTACTGTACCAGCACTTCCTCCGTACATCAGTGTTGGCAGTACACAGGGTCGAAGGTAACGTTCTCCAGGCATTCGCAAAGCCCGAAACCTTCCATCGGACCGGCGCAGCATACAGCGTGGCTCATCACTCCAAGACACTCATTTCCAGTCATCAGTAACATCACCATTGTTATCGCACGCTGAAGGTATCGATTGCTTCTTCCCGCCAGTGTGCTTTAAATACTATTATAATCTGTTTGGGATTTCTGCCTGATTTCGAGACAGTATACTTTGCCTTAACTTTAATAAGGGTTACTTCCCCCCACCCCATGAACCATGGACCTTGCCGTTGGTGGGGAGGCTTGCGTGCCTCAGCGATACAGATAGCCGTAGCGTATGTGCAACCACAACGGATGGGTATCCGTTGAGAGGCCAGACAAACGAGTGGTTCCTGAGGAGGGGCAGCAGCCTTTTCAGTAGTTGCAGGGGTAACAGTCTGGACGATTGACTGATCTGGCCTAACCAAAACAGCCTCGCTGTGGTGGTACTGCGAACGGCTGAAAGCGAGGGAAATCTACAGCCGTAACTTTTCCTGAGGGCATGCAGCTTTACTGTATGGTTAAATGATGATGGCGTCCTCTTGGGTAAAATATTCCGGAGGTAAAATATTTCCCCATTCGGATCTTCGGGCGGGGACTACTCATAAAGACGTCGTTATGAGGAGAAAGAAAACTGGCGCTCTACGGATCAGAGCTTGGAATGTCAGATCCCTTAATCAGGCAGGTAGATAAGAAATTTTAAAAAGGGAAATGGATAGGTTTAAGTTAGATATAGTGGGAATGAGTGAAATTCGGTGGTAGGGGGAACAAGACCTCTGGTGAGGTGAATACAGGGTTATAAATACAAACTCAAGTAGGTTTAATACTGTATAGAAAAATAGGAGTGCGGGTAAGCTACTACAAACAGCATATTGAGCGCATTATTGTGGCCAAGATAATCACGAAGCCCACGCCTACCACAGTAGTACAAGTTTAGTATCATCGAGAGTTGCATCAAACCAGTGTCTGGGCTCAAGGCCACAACAACAACAACAACAACAACAACAACAACAAGGGTTTCTTGATATCAGATTTTTAAATTTAACAACACTTTCATAAAAACATTGTACTAGTAATTTTGTGTTGATGCTTATGGTATAGATGCCGTTGCTCTACCCATATTATGTAAGCTGAAGATGTTTGTACTGCTGTCTAAACAACACCCTCAGTTAGAATCTGGCAATCTGCATCCTAAAGTTGTACAGTAACATATCTGGTCAAAAGCTTGACGGGCCTATATGACTCGCTTCAAATGGTACGTTATCTAAATTTGTCAATACTATTGTACAACGTGGTTTTGAATTACGTCTTTTAAGTTTTGATTCATGAATAATTTCTTTATTTTTTGGACTAAAGATAGGTCTTCAGAGCTGAAATACAGATCTGCAATAAAAATACGGGTCGGGTTTGTGACTGGTTGCTGAATTCCGTTTCCTGTTGTGAAATAAAAATGTAGTTCAGTGCCCTTAAGAGAGTCTGGGCCGCAATGTGGCATCCCGCATTTTTGTGGACGTTGTTGTAATGCAGGTGGCAGACAATCCGAACGTGTGGCCTTTGCATCGTATGTTCCTATCTGGCATCGAAATGGAAGCAAGTCAGAGGGCAAATTGCAATGTTAACACATATCCGCATGGTTTCCGGTTAGAGTATTATTAATTCTTCCACTCGTTTTTGACGGCATTTGTTGACTGTCTGCATCGCACACAGCACCTTATTGGACTGAAGCTCGTGAAATCAAGCACGGATCTTAAATATACTGTCACGCGGTGTGTGCTGTTGTACCATCAGCAGATTAACCTTTACTTCTCGTAGCGGCACATGTCACCCCTCGCTGTTATCGTTAACACTGGATTCTTACTACAGTCGAAGGACGAATTTGCAAAATGCGGTCTTTCCAAACGATGTCCATCACTGTCTGCAATGGTCAAGTTAGTAAACTCTGCAAAAGCGAAACAGTGACTACAAGAAAAATTCTTTGAACTATTTTCGTCAGAACCTAATAAAAGCTGCAGAGCGTCACATCAACGAGTCGTAATATGTATGACCTGTCTCCGTACAAGGCATAACTGTTGTTACGCTTTCTGTTTATATCATATAGCATTAAATATCACTCATATGCTGTTTTCATTCTCTACACCTGAAGGTTAAGGATATGACACACTGTAGTCAGGGTCATTTCAGCCAAATAGCAGGCAGCGTGACAGGGGGAGTCGCAACTGGGCATATTTGAGAATGGAAAACCACTTGTGGTATGTTTTACGCTTTTCATTCTCTACCCTTAAAGAAAGAACGGGCCGTTGGAAGCTGATGTTGTGGAGAGTCAGGTTCATTTGAGCCAAATACAAGGAGAGCTGCTAGGGAGGTACATGGGAGTCCCAACTAGGGCTATTTTGGAGGGGATACCAAGTTGTGATTTGAATGTGGAGATTTAAATTAGTGATTCCCTGCAGACCACTAGTAAGGCTGTCTCCAGCTTTCTGGATGTGCCTGTGGCGAATTAATTTTATCTGTTGCTGTTGTTGTTGTGGTCTTCAGTCCTGAGACTGGTTTGATGCAGCTCTCCATGCTACTTTGACCTGTGCAAGCTTCTTCATCTCCTATTACCTACTGCAACCTGCATCCTTCTGTATCTTTAGTGCATTCATCTCTTGGTCTCCCTCCACGATTTTTACCCTTACGCTACCCTCCAATGCTAAATTGGTGATCCCTTGATGCCTCAGAACATGTCCTACCAACCGATCCCTTCTTCTGTCAAGTTGTGCCACAATCTCCTCTTCTCCCCAATTCTATTCAGTACTTCCTCATTAGTTATGTGATCTACCCATATAATCTTCAGCATTCTTCTGTAGCACCACATTTCGAAAGCTTCTGTTCTCTTAATTTTATCTAGAAAGGGTTTTCTTCATTGTCACAGTATTCACAGTTATGTTGTGCCACACTTTTGTGATTTCATCGTATTGTAATCAGGATCAGTGAAGCATGGAAGAGGAAATGTACAATAAGTGCCAACTGCATGGGTACCACAGATCGGAGGCAGTAAATTTTGGAAAATGAAACTTCCTAGCAACGCGTGGTCAGGGATGATCAGAAAAAGGGAACGTACCTTGCGGGGTACGACTCCGGCAATTATTGGTAGGGGATATATATTTCTGCGGCGTGCGCCTGAAGGTTACCTGAGCAAACTCTAGATCACATTGTGCAAGAGTGCCCACCAAGGAAGTACTTGGCAGCGTTCTAAAATGATTGGCGCTACACTATTTTTGTGGTCGCAGGAATCACTTACTGAACAAACGAATACAGATTATACTACAGGTATTTCGCGCCAATGTCTAAGAATTTTTTCCATTATTCTGACAACTTCCGTATTTGCGTAGCAAACCATTATTTAGGACTATCCTAGTTCCACTGGTGGACGGCAGGATGAAGTTCGTCTTCAGTGATGAACTTCTTATTCCGCAGGACATCTTTCATTGCGTCGAATAGGGCATAGTCGCTAAGAGCCAGATACAGTTCATGTGGAGGATGTGACAGTACAGTAAAACCTAATTCACGCACGGTGGCAGTGGTCCTGCGACAGGTGTGTCGCCTCACATTGTCGTTATGGAACTGAACACCACGGTCCCGTTTTCCTGGCGGCGTTGTTAAATGCGTCGCCGGAATTTGGGCGGTGAAGTGCAGTACTGATCACTGCTGAGGGTCGATTTGGGAGGGAGGCAATCCACCAGCAGTATCCCTCCCTGATTCTAGAACACAATCGCAATTTGTGTGTGAGATTAGGACCATGATGACTGATCACGGCACCTCCTGGCCATAGTTGGAACTGGTCGGTGGTGTGGTGACGCATGGAAATCATGCACCCCATATTCCGGACATTAATACTACTAAGTTTGGTACCCGTACTGTAATAACGTGTTAAGTAGGGGAACTTTAATTATAACCGCCAGTCGTCTAGTAACATGAGTGCGGAGCGATCTGCAAGAATGCTCAGAAATATGGTCCATCAACAGAAGCTTAAAAAACACTCGTTCGACCATTACTTGAATACTGCTCGTCAGTATAGGATCCGTAGCAGATACGATTTGTAGAGGAAACAGAGAAGATCCAAAACAGAGCAGCATGTTTCATTACAGGCTCATTTAGTAAGCACGAAAGTGTAGGAGAGATTCTCAGCCCACTCCAGTCGCATACGCTGCAAAAGAGACGTTCTGCATCACCTTGTTGTTTTCTGTTAAAAATCCAAGGGCACAAATTCCTGTAATAGTCAACCAACATACTGTTCTCCTAAGTGTGTCTAGCGAAAAGACCATGAAGGTAAAGTTTGAGAGGTTGCAACCCACACGGAGGCTTACCAGCATTTGTGCTACTCCTGAACTAGAACAGGAAAAGCGGAAAGTGACACATACATAAAGTACCCCGCGCTGCACACCGAAAGGTGACTTCCGGATACAGATGTAGATTTAGATCAGATCATTGTTCGTTCAATTTTGATTGGCATTCCGCCTATAACTCCTGCAAAGTAGCAGTTTGGTATGTTTGAAGATATAGTGCTGTCTACCGCTTCGCTTAGATGGTGCATTGCCTCAATCCTTGTTACGTCTTGCAAGTACACTGTTAGACATCGATAAGACAACATGGAATCAGATAAGCATGGGCAACGGTGGACGGGGTAGTTTTTCTGCTTTAAACATCCAGAAGAGGTTAGTAGCCGTATGTAGGGAAATAGCACCAAGTGGCAGATCGAGTTTCGTTGAGTGACAGGCTTATGAGATGGCAGGGACAGTGCTCAGAAACCCTAATCCATCTTGCGTCCAGTAACTGTACGCCAAGAAAACTATGTTCAGTGTGTCAACGACTTGATAATGAGGTGCTGGAGAATGCCGATTGATGAGCTACAGAGGGCAACAGGTCTATCATAGGGAACCCTCAGCATTATTCATGAGGATGTGAAGATGAAGAAGGTGTGTGCACAATGCGTGCCCCATGCCCTCAATATTGCGGAGAAACATACGGGTGTGGAGATATGTCAAAAGTTTGTGCAACAGTACGGAGCAGATTTATCGGAGTTCTTTGAACGTCTGGTAACCGTCGATGGGTCTTGGTTCTTCCACGTGACTCCAGAAAAGAAACGCCAGTCTACGTAGTGAAGCATACTGGGCGTTCTCGTCCCAAGAAATCATGACAGTGCACTTGGTGACGTGTCAACATAGACAAAAGGAGCAGGACATTGCTGGTGAAGCTCTATTATGAAACAACAGTAATACGGCAGCTGCACTTCGAGAATATGACCGGCTGAAAGGATTATGGAAGGGTCCTCTTTCTCCACCTGGTGTGTGAAGCTTGATGAAGAAATTCGATTCAACTGGAGAACTGAGGGTCGCTCCAGGAAGAGACCGACGACCGGTCGCATCACAGGTGGTTGATGAAATCGCAGTTGCTATGGCAGACAAGGCTGCGCGCAGTTTCCGATCGTCAGGCAGAGAGCGCGCTGTGTCACGACAGTTGAACATCCCGTGGTCCACTGTACGAAAGGGGCTTCCAACCATTCTCAAACGGTATTTATCCAAAATCCACATGATACAGCAGTTTGTGTCACAGGACGCACAATGACGTGTTGACTTCGCTCTCCCCTTTTTCACAAGGATTGAGGTTGACGAGGGCTGGCCCTGAACCAGCCTATGGACAGACGGAGCTCATTTTTCTCTGATGGGTGAACACATAGAATTGCCGAGTGTGGGGATCTTCACTTGCAGTCACTGTGCTTGAAGTTCCTCTGTATGGTGAACGTATCACCGCATGGTGTGGCTTCACGGCTAACGTTCATCATTGGCCCATTCTTTTTGGAACAGGTTGGCGCTCAAGGACAAAAGATATGCAGTGTGATTGGCCAGCGTTATTGCGATAAACTTCGCCAGCATGTCACAACCGCCCTACAAAAGAGAAATGCATTGAACGTGAGTCTTCATTCAAGATGGGGCCCCACCGCACATCGATCGTGAAGTTCACGTGCTTCTCCAAAACGCATTTGGACCCGATGGAATCATCAGCCGATCGTTTCCAATTGCTTGAAATGATCACCTGATCTCACTCCGTGTGATGTCTGGAAGGGTTTACCAGGGGAATGTTCACAAATGTGCTGATCTGAAGTGCAGGATATCACTCCAACATACCTATGGATAGGCTTCGTTCTGCTGTGCAGAATGCAATCCTGCCCTTTCAGACTCTTCTGGACACTGATGGGTGCCATCTTGAGCCTCTTAGTAGCAGTATTGATACCAGTATGTAATGGTATGCTGTACCTTAGCACCACATTAAAAGTGTTTCAATTGGATTGATTCCACATTATTTCTCTTCACCATGTCCTTGACATTAATGCTACCAAGTTTGATACTCTTACGGTGACTAGTTTCCGTGTTATAACGTGTTAAACAGGGAAGTTTAATTATAACCACTCGGTATATTATCGGAGTAACTGCTTGGAGTGATTGTTCTGCAATGGTGTTGTCACAGGATAATTTGTTTTTATATGTAAGTATTCGCAGTACGTTACATTTGTTAATGTTACCAGTCAATTTCCACTCATTGCACCAAGCGTGAATCCTCTGCAGGTCTTCCTATATTTGTCTATAATCCTCCAGCGCTGCGACTTATCTGTATACAACAGCGTCATCCGCGAAAAGCCTCGTAGTAGTTCCGAGGTTATTCAGTAGCTCGTTTATGTACGAGTATATTGTGAAATGTAATGGTCCTATAACACTCCTCTGGTGTGCGCACGAAATTACTCTTACGTCTGAAGATTTCCGTTCATTGAAAATGACTTGCTATGTTCTGTTTGCTAGAAACGGTTAAGCCTAGTCACACGGCTGTCTTGATATTCCGTATGCTCGTATTGTGTTTATTGAAGGAATCGGTTGGTAGGACGTATTCTGAGGCATCAAGGGATCATCAATTTAGTATTGGAGGTCAGCGTGGAGGGTAAAAATCGCAGAAGGAGACCAAGAGATGACTACACTAAACAGATTCAGAAGGATGTAGGTTGCAATAGGTATTGGGAGATGAAGAAGCTTGCACAAGATAAAGTAGCATGGAGAGCTGCATCAAACCAGTCTCTGGACTGAAGACCACAACAACAACAATAAAGGCGAGAGTCTGGAACTGTATTGAAACACCTTCCGGTTGTCAAAGAACACAGAATGTACCTGATTGCCTGTACCTATTGCTTTCTGAGACACAGGCACGAGATGGGTTTCAAACGGTCTTTGTTTTCTGAACCCATGTTGGTTCCTACAAAGAAGATTTTCGGTCTGGAGAATACGAGAGCATAAAACATGTTCGAAAATTCTACGACAGGCCGACGTCAGAGATAAAGGTGACAGCTCTGTGCGTCTGCTCGGCGACCCTTCTTAAAAACGGGAATGATCTGAGCTTTTCCCCGATCATTAGGAAAGGTTCGCTGCTCCAGAGACCTACGGTACTCTGCAGCTAGAAGAGGAGCAACTTCTTTCACATATGTGTAAAATCTAATTGGTATCCCATCAAGTCTAGTGGCCTTTACTATATTGAGCGGTTAAAGTTGCTTTCCTATCTTATGGTCACATGTTGACGTCTGTCATTTTGTCATTCATGTGACGATTTAAAGGGGAAATTACAGTCTGATCTTCTGTGAAACCGTTCCGAAAAAAAGCAGGTTACTATTTCGGCCTTTTCTGTGTCATCTTTCGTTTCTTTGCCACTATAGACACAGAGTGTCTGTCAGATGGTTTCGATCCGTTTATTGAATTAGGTTAAGAACAGAGCTTAGTAGGATTTTCTGGTCAAAGCAGCCGATTCTGCCACTATGTTGTAAGAGGTCCATCATTAAGGAATTTGTTGCTAGCGCACTCGAGCAGATGTAATTTGGATGGATTGCTCGCGCTGCCTGCGATATGTAAGCTATATGAGAATCTCAGACCAGAGGGCAGTGTTGTCAGCAGTAGGAACTGTGTAGCAGATGTAGTAGTAGTGGCGAGCAGTCGTGTGTATCGTGTTGGCTGGGCCGGTCGTGAGAGCGATGGCTGCGGCTGAGCGCTGTAGTATAAGGTAAAAGCAGCCTCGCGCATATGTACAACTGTTATATCAAGTCCCATGTAAAGGCTTTTAAAAAGAAATCTCTTAATAATAATCTTTCTTATAAAAATTAACTTTTAACAAACATTCAACTCAATTTAAAGATTTTACTAATTTTTCCAATCTTTGGTCATCCTGATTATTATAAAGAAAAATGAGTTGTTTCTTTTTACACATGACAAATCTATCGGCCAGCAATGCACTGAGCTGTGCCAGAAAAAATTCTTATAGCAGCAGATATATACGCGTTATCCGGCGATCTTATTTAGGTAAAATTTTTCTATTTATTCAGAATGGTATTTCAGGGCCATGACGCAGCACTGCTGACGTCCAAAATTTACCAGTTTAAATTCACAGTCAATTACTGAAAGGTTATAAGTGCGCCACAACTTTTTTTATTGAGAGATAAGTCACATTTTATTATTGATGGGTTACGCAATTTATTTATTGGGAGGTTACGCTAAATGTGAATATTATTTATATTATTTTACTGTGGGGAGGTTGCACTTGGCGACAAGCAGCCAGGATCGTATTTTTGTGAATTTCTGAGAAGTAGTCAGTTATATATCTGCTCTTATTGACCAAATATTAAACTTAGTTTGCATCTGGCGCAACGCATTTACTAACTTGTCACGCTTTCTTTCACAGACCATCGGCAATTTATTGCTCTGTGTTGTTATTGTATTTGTTCCATTTTTGCTTTGTCATTGTTTGATTTTGTACTTGTGAAAATGCCGCGAAAAGCTGCCAACAGTACATCGCGATCCGTAATGAGTGAAAAAGCCGACTTGAATAATTTGACTGATAATACTAGCGACACTCAGTGTCTTAATGATAATCCTCCAGTTACAATCAGAGCGTGCCGACCACCAGTAATGATTTTAATCCAAATGAAGAGCAAACAAATTCAGTTATGTCCACACTAAACTTAACGATAATTGATGACGCCGCACGTTCCTACAATGAACGCTGCCCAGTTTAACACATCTGATTTGCAAAATTTACACAGTGAGCACATAAATGTTTCTAGAGAAGATGAATAATGTGCTCAAAATACGTCAGATTTGTTTGACTCCGATGTAGTGACCAACAGTGAACATCCAATTAGCAAACCTTTTCGTGAATCACACAATGACCAAATGGTTACACAAAACGCGACACTTGCAGATACACCATCACACAGCACAGAAAATAGAGTCGCTAATTTTGGCAAGGATAAAGTTATGGCATTATTGCTACAACTTAATGATAATCTCAAACAACAAATTAATGAAAATTACAAAAAGTTGAATGAAAAACACGACAACCTTAATTAATCGAACAAACAACTTAATGAAAATCTCAAACAACAAATTCATGAAAATTTCAAACTGTTGAATGAAAAACACGAAAACATTAATGAATCGAACAAACAACTTAATGAAAATTTCAAACAGTCGAATGAAAACCATGACAGGTCGTTCAAACAAGTTAATGAAAAGCTCGACACCTCTATTGAACAGCTTACTGAACAGATTGCAGCCGTTGCGGAGCAATGTAGTGAAACTAAAAAACAATTACGTGAAGAAATTAAGGCTGTAGTGAAGAGATACGCAATACACATGCAGCCACAACGAAATTACTTAGAGATGAAATTAGTGCAGTCGCTAAACAACGTTCTGCAAACGCAACACATTTAGGCGACGAGTTTAAGTTAATGTCAGCAGAACTTTCACACACGCTGGATGCGAAAGTCGACAAGAAATTTGAACAACAAAACACCCTAATTGACGAACGTTTTAATCACCACGTACAAAACAGTGAAACACGTTACCGTAAATTCATACAGGGACAGATCAAAGTAAAGAAACAAGTCATGGAAACAATTATTGCACAGAGACAGTAAGATAAGCGTAAAATGTATACGAAGGCGAAAACATACGTAGAGAACAATATTGCTACAGTGTCAGACGAAATCAAACAGTTGAACACCGAATTGCATGATGAAATCTCCGATCTTAAAACAAAAACAGACACACACACAGTAGCTTTTCAGACAGTGACCAACAGACTTGAACAACTACAATTAATACAGGATCCTGATGCTATCAAAGCAGACGTTAAGAAATTGGACAAAACCACACTTAAAATACAAAAACATATTATTGCTTATGACACTAAAAACGACGATCACGTAAAAGCACTGACTGAAAAATTTGATGAATTGGCCAGTCGTATTGACGCTATCGAAAATAACAATGACACCAAATAAGACGGTACCTCACCAGTTTCGTTTAATCAAACACCCGAATTCCAAAATTTACAGCAGACAACCAGTGAGGTAGGTTCGTTCAACAATACATTGCGTAAAAGATTGTCATCTTTACAGCAAGAAGTGACAGAAATGAAAAATTTTTCAGCCTCTAACACGTCACCGCATACGCCACATTCTGACCATTTGTCACACTCAAAAAGCCAGTGTAACTTCGGTAACTTACTGAGAATACGTGACTTGGATTCCGGGCAGACACAGACAAACAGATTATTATACAATCCTGAACCTGCTCAGACATTCAGAGACGATAATTTTGATTATAAGCACTTTCTATCCGTGAGAAAATTTAAGATATTTAAGAATGACAGAACCCAGATTCACCCCTTGGAATGGGTACAACAATTTAGCTTTGCTTTTCCACCAACTTGGCCTGTAACACACAAACTTGAATTAATTTGCAGGTTTTTGGAAGGCGAACCGGCAACTCGTATGAGACAGATCGCGAGACAATGTTATTCGGTAGAAGAATTTCAGAATGCTTTTCTGTCAGCGTATTGGTCGAAAACGACAAAGCGTGGAATCAAGGATCAATTAATTAGCTTACCGAATTATGAGAACTCAAATTTTCCCACTATCACGCAATTTTTTGAACACGTTGTTCAACAAAACCAATACTTAAGTGAGCCATTCAGTGAATCAGTACTTATCCAATTATGCACTTCCAAATTACCACGATCGTTAAAGAGTATCACTTTTAATAGGAAAGGAGAAAGAAAATATTTCGGCATTTAGAGATGTGCTACAGCTTTTGGAAGTTCTGCAATCAGACTATTCTTTCATAAACAAAAATTTTTCACATCATAACCAAGGCCAACTAGCATACAGTAATTACGACCAGCCACGCTATTTTAATAGCAAAGGTGATAGACGATCTAGGAATGGCAACCACCAGAATTTTAATAACAGGCAAAATTTTAATTATCAGTACCGTCAAAATTATCAGCAACAGCAAACGCATTTTGGTAACAATAGAGGCTTTTCCCCACAGACAGCAACAAAACCAGCCGGTTAGCATAACTAACCAACAATGTGGTTTGCAAGGTCAACCAAGCTTTAATATTTCTCCGCCTACACGTATAGCGTCGGCTACACCAAATAGTAGCGCACAGCAACAAGGAAATCAGTACATACAGAAAACCCATCATTTCAATTCCAATCGCAAAGCGCCGTATAGCACTGATTATTATGACAGACGTAAAAGTAATGGGCACAGTTTTCAGCGTAACAGTCGGTCTTACCAGCAGCAGAATCATCGGCAACAACAGATTATTATGAATGAACCAGACAGTCGGTATCATCCCGAACCTAATACGTCAGGAAGAAATAACAGAACAGTACAAATAGTCGAGATGCCACAGCATCCTCCCGCAAATAACAGCACGTCAGAAAGGATTTGACTAGATACAGTACAGATTGAATCTTCCAGTAACGTAAGCAATACTTTTGACACACAGACTCTTGTTCACGAAAATGTTATTACTTTTGACGACATCTGAGACTCTTTTGCATGGAAAACCAGTTATTCAAAAAACCATTTCCCACCCTGTCATTGAAGTAAAGATTGGATCATCCACATTTTCAGCAGTAATCGCTTCTGGATCACCTATGTCAGTTATAAATGAAGAAACCTTCAACGAATGTAACAAAGAGAATATTTATCCTACGTTACCATTAGGCAAAACTAAAGTAAAAGGAGCAGTATCTAGTAAAGGAGTAGATGTAAAATTACAGACACACTTATTTTGTATTGCAGGTCATACGTTCCACTCAAATTTTTGGATTGTTCCCTTATTGACAACAGACGTTATTTTAGGTACAAATTTTCTGGTACAACATGACGCAGTTATTGACTTCAAAATTCCTATTTAATGTTAAGGGATGAGAATGTACAACTGGCATTAGAATTTCAGCACGCTTTATCTGCAGATGAACAGCCAATTAATCGAACAGAGGTCATTTCTACATCGCGTAACACAGACCGTCATTCCACATTGTTCACAGATACGTACGTACACAACTATAATACATCAGACGAAGCTGACGGTGACGTTATGCAAATGATTTCTGATAAAGTAAAACAAAGCAGCGCAAATACAGACGACGAACTTACGCAACTACGCAAAATTCTTTTACAGCAAGCTCCAGTTTTTCACAACATCTCTGGTACGATGTCTGGTTTTATGTATGAATTTAAAGTTAAACAGCATGAAACATTTAAAGCCAAACATGATCCTTTTCCGTATATCTACAGAGAACAAGTTAAGAAAGAATTACAAGCTATGCTAGACCACGGAATTATTGAACCGGCAGTTAGTCCGTACATAAACCTGCTCCATATTGTTAAGAAAAAGGATGGCTCACTTCGCCTCGTACTTGATTCGCGTCATGTCAACGACATTATTATTAATGAAACAGATCGCCCATAGACACTATAACAACTTGTACAGAAATTTCATGGTACTGCTGTTTATTCCACATTAGATTTGAAATAGGGATTTTGGCAAATTCAGCTCCATCCGAACTGCAGAAAGTACACAGCATTTCTCTGTTTTGGTGACTGTTATCAATTTTGCAAATTACCGTTCGGTTTAACAATTTCTTCAGCAGCATTTATTCGCGGTTTGAATGCTATACTTCCGACAGAACTTAAAGACAGAATCACAACGTATGTAGACGACATTCTTATTGCAGAAGCTAACTGGTCTGAACACAATTTGATTCTGGAACCACTGTTGCAAACTTTTTGTGCACGAGGACTGACAGTTAGTCTTAGCAAATCACACTTTGGCAAAACTTCTATAAAATTTCTTGGACATGTAATTTCAGCAGAAGGCATAGCGCCTGACCCGGAAAAGCTTCAAGCTTTACGTGACATTACTGTTCCAACGACAAAGAAACAATTACGCAGCTTTCTGGGATTAATTAACTTTTCCGTAAATTTATTCATTACTCTGTTTTAGACACCCCTAGATTATACCAACTGACTGGTAAAAACACTATTTGATCCTGGGATAGCCAAGCGCAGTCTGAATTTGTCAATCTGAAACAAGCTTTGTTGAATGCACCACTTTTATCACACCCAGATCTCACTAGAAATTTTTCCATTGCCACCGACAGTTCTAACACAGCTTTAGGCGTACACATTTTTCAGTGAATTGAAGAAGACGGTAATACAGTAATTATAAACATCGCCTTTGCAAGTCGCATTCTGTCATCTCCTGAAAGCAATTATTCTGTTACAGAACTTGAAACATTATATGTTGATGGGCATTTACCAGATTTAGGCATTTTCTTTATGGAAGACATACTACCGTTTACACAGACCATAGAGCTATACAGTTTTTACTTTCCGCTAAATTTTCACATAACAGATTAAAAAGATGGAAACTTTATTTACAGGAATTTAATTTTACAATTGTTCACATTCCCGGTACACAAAATGTTGGAGCAGACGCACTATCCCGTTCTCTCAGCAACAATCAGCAAGACATCCCAACCAACTTCTGCCAAGCAAATTCTAGCGTCAAGTATATTCAACGATGTGCATTTGAAAATTTCATTTCGTCGTCATTATGAGACACAGCACAACAGCAGAGCAAAGACAACGTATGGAAGAAATTAAACACCTTTGGCAAGATAGGAATAACGTTACCATTACAAACCATTATACTGTACACAATAACATTCTGTTTCGCCGCTCTCACCCTGACAGCAACAACTGGTTATTATGTATTCCAGACGAACTTGTTAACAATTTAATTTGGTATACTCATTTACGTTACGCACATTATGGAGCCAGAAAATGATTTCTTATACAGAGTCAAAACTGTTATTTTGCCAACATGGAGAAAAGTATTCGACGAGTTTTAGCGTCATGTAAAATCTGCCAGAAAGCTAAATCAGACACGACTTCACATATTCCTCTGTTACATCCCATTGTACCCGTTAAATTGAGACACATGGCCGCTGTAGACATTTTTGGCCCGATTCCCAGATCTAATAGAGGTTTTTGTTACATCTTTGTCGCTGTTGAACTCACTTCGAAATTTGTTACCTTCTCTCCGTTACGGAAAGCTACTGCTACATCTATTTCGCATGGATTTGTAAAACATGTTTTATTTCATATAGGTCATGTATTGAAAGTAATTTCCGACAATGGACCACAATTTTGATCTGCGATATGAACACGTGTGTTACGAGCTAGAAACATTTCTCCGATCTATATAGCCAGGTATCACGCTTCTGCGAACACTTCTGAACAACTGATGAAAGAGATTGGTAAACTATGTAGAATATACTGCCATAAAAGACATATTGATTGGGACACACACACTCTCATTCCAGGATGTAATTAACTCCATACCAAATGAATCTACTATGCTACCTCCACTGTTATTTTGAAAAATGTTGAACCACCCAACAAAATTAAAGAATTAATATCTTTTCCTACATCTCGTCGACTACGCCACCATGAAATAATTGACATTGTGCTCAAAAACATCAAACGTGCGGCAAAGCGCCGGAGAAGACAGCAAAAACAGGTTTGTACACGCCGTGACTTTCACATAGGACAGAAAATATTAGTACGCACACATTATTTATCCAACAGAGGAAAGAGTAGATGCAGTAAATTTGAGCTTGTATACGCAGGTCCATATAGAATTTGCAGCATTCCTCACCTCAATGTAGTACATGTCGAAGCTTTGAGAACCAGAAAAAGCAAAGGCAATCACCATGTCTCCAATATTAAACACTTTATTGAATGAACATACTTTATGATTTATCATACTGTAATGCCATTTCCAGACATTTATATGAACACTTACTGATGATTATCATATTTTTTCCTGGCAAGTGCCCGGCAAGGTAAGGTTAGCAGGTCGCTTTTCTTGTCGTTATATATCAGACCGTGCACATTTTCCATTTTTTGTGTATGTATGATTGTTTTCCGGTTGTAAGTAGAGTTTTTTTCTGCATGCCCTATGAAATCTTTAAGATCTAACAAGCAAGTTGACTTTGATATTTTTGCCTTGTGGTATCTTAATATCTTGACTATTCTACATTTTTTGCTACTACATTATGATTCTGCGTGTACATTTTTTGCACTTGAAAATTGTCTATGTTTTTGACCTAATACGTTTTCTGTCATGCTGTGCTGTTTGCTTAGTTATATCACTAGAAACAAGTTTTTATTTAATGGGTATATGAATTAAATGCAAGATATTAATCCATATTCATCATTTTCAGAAAGCAAAACCATGTAAAGGAAATAAATTATACAACCATAGTGGTTAACTACGAAATGGAAATTTCACAAATGGAATGAAAGAAAGAAAATGCAATACCTTGTCATGAAGAGTAAATGGGTCAGAATTAACAAGCATTAACAAGAATATGCTGTACACACTGTATAATAGTAGTCTTAACTAATTATTTTTCTTTCAGAAAATACAAGGCGATTGATGCAGGCTGTCAGACAGAACTACACATGTTAATTTTGCTGATGAAATATCCTAGAAGTAAGAAAGTCTATACTATATTAAGTAATGAATAATTGTATGCAGTAAATGGTAATATGAATATGGATAATGAAGTGTCTATTTTTTGCAGATGATAAATGATGATGAATAGTTATTTGATGAAGTTATGGTAATGTGAATAATGAAGTTTTTGTTTGAAGATGATGATAATGAAGAAGTCATATATTTTCTGTTAGTTAAGAAATGCTATGTAGTTATTTAAGTTTTTGTTGCAGTTCCTTTTGACAGTATGTCTTATGTCACATAGTATAATGACTGAATGTTTTGGGAAAGACAGCTAGAGTACATACATATTAAGTACACGTTTCATTACCTGTTAATTTGAAGTTTACTACTTTTCAGTATAATATACATTTTTTCTTTCAGCTCAATAATCCACCTTCTATTTCTTTCCAGGAGAAACTCTGCAGGAGAGACGCTCAGTAGCTCGGTACGGGCTTTTGTTAAAGTTCCGAGAACATACCTTCACCGAAGAGTCAAGCAGTATATTGCTCCCTCCTACGTATATCTCGCGAAGAGACCATGAGGATAAAATCAGAGAGATTAGAGCCCACACAGAATCATACCGAAAATCCTTTCCACGTATAATACGAGACTGGAATAGAAGGGAGAACCGATAGAGGTACTCAGGGTACCCTCCGCCACACACCGTCAGGTGGCTTGTGGAGTATGGATGTAGATGTAGATGATATTAATATGCTATAAGCAATTAGTTATGAAACCTGTTCTAATACTTGCATTTTTTTACCCAGTAGTGACTATCATTTATAAATGTTATCATATATACTCTACTTGTTTCATAACCTTGCTACAGCTGACTCATGACGAATGACGTTATTAATCATTATTTCCAGAAATAAGTCAGAAGTAAATATTTTCATGCCCCAGCAATCCACTGCTAGCACAAAAAAAGTTTTATTACCAGTCCCAACTATGACCGGTATACAACTAAATAATGCTACCAGTTTAAGATATATTTGTAGTCCTAAAGATAATGCAAATTTCTCTGATGTATTGATTCCATTATTTCTATATATTATTGGACTAAACACCTTGAATACTAGTTTCAATGTCTTACATTTTAAATATGTCTTATGTCACTTACATGATATCATATATAAACACCAGTAATTTGATGCTACATTCAATAACTCCTGTTTTAAATGATGACTTGTGAATAACACTGAATAATGTTTTGTAAAACTATATGAATACTTTGTAACTGGCCAATGAGTGCCAATAAGTACTGCAATGACATGAGTTCTTAATAATATTTTGTTATACTCTATAAATGAATGCCAATAATTAGTGCAATGAGATGAGTTATGAATAGTGTTTAGTAATACTCAATACTTGCTACATGTTTAGTAACTGGCCAGTGACTGCCACTATTACTGTAATGAGATGACTTATGAATAAATGAATGCCACTGATTACTGTAACGAGATGATATATGCATAAATGAATGCCACTGATTACTGTAATGAGATGACTTATGCATAAATGTTATGCCAATAATTACTGTAATGAGATGACATGATGCCGATAATTACTGTAATGAGACGAGCTATGAATTTTTGTTATACTCTGTAAATACTATGCCAATGATTAGTGTAATGAGATGACTTGCGAATAATGTTCTGTAATACTCCATACATAGTACAGAAATGTTTAGTAAATAGCCAATGAATGCCAATAATTATTCAAATAGGTTGATATACTAGTGTAATTCTATGATGACTAGCATAAGACTTAATGTATCCTTCACCTTCTGACCTAATTACCAGCAGTTACTGCAATATCTGTATGTCCTGTCCATCCTCATGATCATGGAACACTATA
Organism: Schistocerca gregaria; assembly: GCF_023897955.1. Taxonomy (NCBI): domain Eukaryota; kingdom Metazoa; phylum Arthropoda; class Insecta; order Orthoptera; family Acrididae; genus Schistocerca; species Schistocerca gregaria. Next base: position 436,865,678 of record NC_064921.1, read on the forward strand.
TTTGGTTTTTGCACTAATTCTACGTTGACGTAAGACTATGGATTCTACAAGAATGTGGTGTTAACATATCAAGGTGTCCACCACCTTGAACGATGGAGATGTTATTATGGTCCTACTGTTTGGTGTACCTAATGTACTACCAAAATGATAACACTGAAGATCAATACAATATTTCAGTGTCTTGTCTACACTGATAAATACTTCAGAGAAGAGAACTTCAGATTGTCCCACTTGGTATTTTGCTTCTGTGGAAAGATATGGACTTTCAGTGCAGCCACGTGCAACCCACTGTGCTACAACCATGATGCTATCCTTCCCATACCTTTCCTAGTTCTTGTAAAATGATAGACTTACACAGTGCCTTTAAATTCTTGTAAATGATAAAGACATATACAGTGCATGTGAACTTTGTTTCACTCCTTCAATGTGTAATTCATGTATAAATGCTAAGGAGTTTCACAGTGTGTATGTGTTCTTCATTTCATTTCTTAATGTATTTAGTTCTTGTAAAAAATGCTAAACACTTTTACAGTGCGTATTCACTTCATTTCACTTCTTAATGTATTCAGTTGTACGAAATACTAAAACATTTTACAGTGCATGTGCACTTTATTTCATTTGTTAATGTTTACAGTTCTTGTAAAAAATGCTAAAGACTTTATACAGTGCGTGTGCACTTTATTTCATTTCTTAATGTATTCAGTTCTTGTAAAAAAAATTCTAGAGACTTAAACAGTGTGTGTGCACTTTGTCATTTGTTAATATATTTTGTTCTCATTGCGTATACATTTTGTCATTTCTTAATATGTTCAGAACTCAGTGCGTGCGCACTCTATTTCATTTCTTAAAATGTTCTGCACTTGTCAATAATGTATACACTCGGTGATTCAAGACTTCGTAACTAAATGGATTATAGAAAAATTTGATGCTTATGGCAAGTCCAATTGACTCACCATCGCTGACAAATTTTTGCCCCTCCCCCCATCATTAAGGAATTTGTTGCTAGCGCACTCGAGCAGATGTAATTTCGATGGACTGCTCGCGCTGCCTGCGATATGTAAGCTATATGAGAATCTCAGACCAGAGAGCATTGTTGTCAGCAGTAGGAACTGTGTAGCAGATGTATTAGTAGTTGCGAGCAGTCGTGTGTATCGTGTTGGCTGGGCCGGTCGTGAGAGCGATGGCGGTGGCTGAGCGTTGTAGTATAAGGTAAAAGCAGCCTCGCGCATATGTAGTATTGTTATATCAAGTCCCATGTAAAGGCTTTTAAAAAGAAATCTCTTAGTAATAATCTTTCTTATAAAAATTAACTTTTGACATTCACTCAACTCAATTTAAAGATTTTACTAATTTTTCCAATCCTTGGTCTTCCTGATTATTGTAAAGAAAAATCAGTTGTTTCTTTTTATACATGACAAATCTATCGACCAGCATTGCACTGAGCTGTGCCAGAAAAATTTCTTATAGGAGCAGATATATACGTGTTATCCGGTGACCTTATTTAGGTAAGAATTTCCTATTTATTCAGAATGATCTTTCAGGATCATGATGCAGCACTGCTGACGTCCAAAATTTACCAGTTTAAATTCACAGTCAATTATTGAAAGGTTATAACTGAGGCACAATTTTTTTTATTGAGAGATAAGTCACATTTTATTGATAGGTTACGCAATTTATTTATTGGGAGGTTACTCTAAATGTCAATGTTATAGTTATATTTTTTTACTGTTGGGAGGTTTCGGAACTTTTCTGTTGGGAGGTTACACTAAATGTGAATAATATTTATATTATTTTACTGTAGGGAGGTTACAATGTAGTTGATGGCACTGGACTATTATTAAATTTACAACTGCCAGTAATAAATGTTATGTTTTATGATTTTATATACGTATATTTTTAATTCTATGAACTGCTATTGTGTATTGGAATAGGACAATAAACAAAGAATAAAGAAATTAAAATCTGTCTTGTAATGGGGTGAAAGGCTTGTGATAAATTTGTTGATCTTTGTAAAAGTCTGTAGAGATTGAGAAAACAGTTCCGCATATGGAGATACGAAAAATATTCGTGGGTACTGTAGTCAATGCTTCTTGTCTGACTCAACGAATTTCTGGCAAATGAAAATAATTTTGTAGCTTCCATGGCTACTGATGTTTGCTAATACTGCGTATAGTACACAGAAAAAGTATAACATCTGACTGGAATTTGAGAAATGTTGACAAGAAGGTGTTTGTTGGCTGTCAGGTAGTTTACCAATGCCTGACTCACGTGTCTGAGAAAGGAATCTGAACACAAAGTGAGTGGATTACTATCCTTGAAAGCGAATCAGCTAGTTGCTCATAAACTTTTCCCTGCGGTTGCGATTAAGCTGCTATCCGGGAATCTAATGTTTTCCTGCAGTTTGCTACAGCATATGAACAGGAGCGCGGTTTTACTGCAATGCGGCAGTGTGCAGTGTTAACCGTCGACGTGTTTACATGGAGAAAAGTATTTCTACGGACAAAGCTGGCATTGAGGAAATTTGACCCAGAGCTTCTCAGATACCATTTCTTCCTCCCTCATTCTGTAAATTCTAAATAATATATGGATAAATTCGTGATGGTGCATGTCATCTGCAATATTCACATGTAAAAAGTACACTCTGACTGTTTTACAGTAACGTTGGAAAACAAATATTCCATTCTTTCACTGCTCCACTAATTCTTTCAGCAACACTTTTCCAATACCTACTTGACTTTAGAATGTCAGGTATTGAATTTTTTCACCACTTTTGTCATCTGATTTTTACTTCCTATATTTTCTACATAAAACTTCACATTTCTCTGATATTAAAGGAGTTATGTAGCGTAACAATAGGTCTATGCAACTAATATGATCCTCAGATGGGACTGGTCGATTAGTATCGATGAACACTTTTTAATCAGAGAATTATGAACTTCTGCGCCTTCCATGGAGCAATGATACGATTTTACGCTGTTGTAAAAATGGTTGAAATGGCTCTGAGCACTATGGGACTGAACTGCTGAGGTCATCAGTCCCCTAGAACTTAGAACTACTTAAACCTAACCAACCTAAAGACATCACACAGATCCATGCCCGAGTCAGGATTCGAACCTGCGACCGTAGCGGTCGCGCGGTTCGAGACTGTAGCGCCTAGAACCGCTCGACCATACCGGCCGGCTGACTCCGTTGTAGTCAGACGTGAATAGTAATTTTGTGTTGCGACCAGTCGTGCTGCTTTCAATTGTGACGTCTAAATGGAACACTTAATGAGTGAATTCCTCGAAGAACTTGATATGATTAAACCCCCTTAGGCCTATGGGACCATCAAAACAATGAAAGTGTGAATTGAATACTTGATCCATTCGTACGAACGGCATGTGTTGTCAGTTGGGTAAATCACATCACCTCCTGGAAAGTAGTGGAAAGAATCAGTCTACATGGCCGTCGTAAAAACCAGAATCCTTCATTATTGTCGTCTACAGACATTAAACGACCAACCTCTTCTCTTTTGAGTAAACTGAGTGCTATGGAATCTCTAACGACGGCAATTTTTATCCATTTACCGTGGCATGTAATCGTAATTTCATGTAAATAAATCAGTATCACACACAGGTGCCGACTCGTTTTGCTACTGAAGTAGCTGATATACTGGGTGATCAAAAAGTCAGCATAAATTTGAAAACTAAATAAACCACAGAATAATGTAGATAGAGAAGTAAACATTGACACACATCTTTGGAATGACATGTTGTTTTATTAGAACAAAAAAAGTTCACAAAATGTCCGACAGGTGGCGCTGGACAGCAAAACGTCAGTGACTGCGCATGACAATCGTGTATAAAAGGTGCTTTAATGAGAGTGAGAGAATCAGATGCGCCAGCAGTCGCAGCATGTTGACGTTGCCTGAAAAGGCGCTTTTATTGAAGGTGTATTATCAGAATGGGGAATGTGCCAGTTCAGCGTTACGATCCTATCAGCACAGGAAGGGGATTCGAACGGGTAAAGGTCCGTTGACGAATGCAGCTGTGGCGAGAATGATTTCGAAGATTGAAGCCACGAGTTGTTTAGACAATAGACCCTATAGTGGCCGACCGAGCACAAGGCGTAATGCTGCTGAGACAGTTCAGGAAGAAATGGAGGCTGTAGCGGGTTCGTCTATGCACGGGGAAGTCAGCGCTCGTGCAGTCGCACGTCGCACCGGCATTCCATGCACTACTGTTTGGTTTGCACTTAGGCGTACCCTCCGATTCTATCCGTAGAAAACCCATCGGCATCATGAACTGCTACCTGGCGATTTAGTGAAGCGGAGGGCATTTGCGGTGTGAACGTTTCAAAAGATAGCGGAAAATGACGACTGGTTGAGTAACGTGTTGTGGCCCGACGAAGCTCATTTCACGCTCCGAGGGTCTGTCAACGACCTCAACTGCAGAATTTGGGCTACCGAAAATACTAGAACTGTCGTGGAAACTCCACTGCACGACGAGAAAAGTAACGGTGAGGGTTGGATTTACCACATCTACCGTTATCGGGCCTTTTTTCTTTGAGGAAATGCGTGATTCCGGTTTTGTAACTGCTACCGTGACGGGTGAGAGGTACGCCGATATGTTACAGAATGGTATCATCCCCATCCTTGCTGATAAACACCTGCTGGAACGTACGATGTTTATGCAGGATGGCGCTCCACCCCATATTGCTAGACGCGTGAAAGATCTCTTGTGCGCGTCGTTTGGTGATGATCGTTTGCTCAGCCGCCAGTTTCGTCACGCTTGGCCTCCCAGGTCCCCAGACATCAGTCCGTGAGATTATTGGCTTTCGGGTTACCTGAAGTCGCAATTGAATCGTGACCGACCGACGTCTCTAGGGCTGCTGAAAGACAACATCCGACGCCAATGCCTCACCATAAAATGCTTTACAGTGCTGTTCACAACATTATTCCACGACTACAGCTATTGTTGAGGAATAATGGTGGACATATTGAGCATTTCTTGTAAAGATAATCTTTGCTTTGTCTTACTTTGTTATGCTAATTATTGCTATTCTGATCAGATGAAGCGCCATCTGTTGGAAATTTTTTGAACTTTTGTATTTTTTATTTGGTTCTAATAAAACCCCATGTCATTCCAAGCATGTGTGTCAATTTGTACCTCTCTATCTACATTATTCCGTGATTTATTCAGTTTTCAAACTTATTCTGACTTTTTGGTTACCCAGTATGTGTGTGCAAAGTTCAGGGCCATCAGGCGCCATGATAAGTTCATGTCTCTGTATGTCCATCTTTTCTGTGATAGTTGCGGGACTTCGGCTGTTCAGCACAGAACGTCAAATCAAACGCCTGTCAGCCGTCTAAATTTCCAAACTGTTATTTTATTGGACCGAAACTGGTAGCTCAATAAAATAGCAATTCGAAAATTTAGATGTCTGAAATGTGCTTGGTTTGGCATTCTGTTAAGTCCATCGCCTGTTGAATATGGTGGGTCTATTAACGTCAACCATTTTTCAAGCTTAATTATATATTGTGCTTCCTCGTATTGGTTCAAATCAGAACAGATTTGAGTTAAGCTAGTGCTAGAGCAGTACGCAAGTCCAACCACTTGATAGAACAGGCCACTTGTCCTCAGGGCCTGCAGAATGGAGGTCTGCCATGCCCCAAACAGTACGTACTCTATTTCAATGTCCTGTCAATTTTAAGTGCTCACTACCTACTAACTTACTAACTGCGCTGTCATGTAGCAGTTTTTTGTCGTCATCATCAGTTGGTCCCATGTTCCACTTATCAAAATGTGTGCAGGATGGTCGTAAGATTCAGTGGTCTCTCCCAGAAGTTTTAGTCCCTCTCATCATCATTCATCCACCCACGTGTTCGCTAAATTTTGTGCAACAAACGTCAAATTGGCAAAGGAGTGTTACTAGATGCTTGGGTATGGAAATGATCTGCATTTGAATCAACCACAAAAAGTAGATAGGAATATCGCTATTTATACTCAGTATACAGGGTGTCCTAGCATTGTTGCGAGAACCTTCTAGAGACGTAGAGGGTACCGAATGGAACAAATCGAGGATAGGAACCTGTGTCCAGAAACGTCATCCAACGATGCTACAGAACCTGGCATTACTCCAACCCCTCGGCAGAAAATGTGACTTTATACGCCTACAGACCACCGGCTGAAGGTCTCAAAACGTTGTTTGTTATTCAGTGACCTTGGATGACTGCCACGATCGCCAGTGGAGAAGATGGATCTATCAGCTATGTAGAAAACCCTTGTCTCCAATGAATACGATGCTCTGTTGGCTTGGGAGATGACTGTTTCGGACATCAGCAGTTTACTTTTCACCTGGATCCCTCTAAAATCTCCAAGGCTTTACGGTATAGATGACAAAAATAAACTGCAGATGGAAACTCGTGTCATCCATCAAAGCAACAAAACATCGCATACTCGGGGGACAAGGCCCGTGTACGCAGCAGCTGGCTCCATTTCTTCACTGGCGGTAGTGGCGGTCAGACGCGACCACTGAATAACAATAAACACCGCAGGCCGTTCCATCTGCATTCCGTAAGTGTACGGAAATTACGGTTGCTGCCGAAAGGGTGGCCTAAAAGCAGGCGCCAGCGTCTATAACTTTGATGCTCCGTAGCGTCGTGGGATGACACATCCCAACACCGGTTCCTGTCCTCGTTTTCTTCATCCAGACGCCCTCTAAAACACCTCGAAATTTGCCGCAACGTTTCTAGGACAATCTTTGTAAGGAAAGAATATTATCTGCTTGAGATATGATCGTCTTACGCCACGTGTAAGAAGGACAAATGCCTCTCACCATGCGTTGAAATTTGGTGGTGGTTTGTTCGTGACTTACCGAGACTGCGATTTATTGTTCCGCGATATGTTGCATGAGATCGCAGACTAGATTCCACAACTAATGACATGCCATTAAGGAACTGATGCATTCAGGAGTATAGTCAACGCTATACAGGATATTAGCAGCCTCACGCAACTAGTGCTTGAAAGGACAGACATAGTGCTCTTTCGGCCGTGCAAGATCGTACAGCCACGTTAACTCGCTTGAGTTGTGAAATGAGCTTTATGTGCATCCACGAGGACAGTGTGGCGGCGTCTTGCGTACCACAGACTGTCAGTAAGGCCAGAAAAGTTGTAACTTACTTCAATGCGGCAGCACAGAAAGGCGCGGCGACGTTGGTGCGCCCAACTACAACACTGGAGACAGACAGGTACCACGCTGTCTCTTCAGATGAGTTTCGGTGCTGTGTACAGCATCACGATGGATAAAACGTTGTGCAGAGGCTCTGAGGCGAGCGAACGTTGGCATTCATCATCGTCATAGAGGCCCAGCAACTGGCTTGGGAGAATGGGGTGCCATTGGGTACACAAGACGATCACCTCCGGATCACATACGTGATGTGTTAACTCCAATCGCTACGGCCCATCTCGACCTTATTTTTTTAACAAGACAACGCAATACCGCCATGTTCCTCGTGCTGTCCTCACTTACCTCGATGAAAAGGGTGTTAGACAAGCAAGCTCTCCTGATTTATTCTATACTAGCTTAGCGCCCGCTGCTTTGCTCGTGTGGTTTGTACGGATTGCGAAGTCATCTTTTTTTCTGTAATCGCAGAGGAAGACTGCACTGTGCTTCCTTCTCTAGATTGTCGCACAGTTGACAAAATGGTAGATATCGAAGTAGACGACAGAGGGATAGAGAAACAATTAAAATCTCTCAAAAGAGGAAAGGCCGCAGGTCCTGATGGGATACCAGTTCGATTTTACACAGAGTACGCGAAGGAACTTGCCCCCCTTCTTGCAGCGGTGTACCGTAGGTCTCTAGAAGAGCGAAGCGTTCCAAAGGATTGGAAAAGGGCACAGGTCATCCCCGTTCTCAAGAAGGGACGTCGAACAGATGTGCAGAACTATAGACCTATATCTCTAACGTCGATCAGTTGTAGAATTTTGGAACACATATTATGTTCGAGTATAATGTCTTTTCTGGAGACTAGAAATCTACTCTGTAGGAATCAGCATGGGTTTCGAAAAAGACGATCGTGTGAAACCAAGCTCGCGCTATTCGTCCACGAGACTCAGAGGGCCTTAGACACGGGTTCACAGGTGGATGCCGTGTTTCTTGACTTCCGCAAGGCGTTTGACACAGTTCCCCACAGTCGTTTAATGAACAAAGTAAGAGCATACCGACTATCAGATCAATTGTGTGATTGGATTGAGGAGTTCCTAGATAACAGAACGCAGCACGTCATTCTCAATGGAGAGAAGTCTTCCGAAGTAAGAATGATTTCAGGTGTGCCGCAGGGGAGTGTCATAGGACCGTTGCTGTTCACAATATACATAAATGACCTGGTGGATGACATCGGAAGTTCACTGAGGCTTTTTGCAGATGATGCTATGGTGTATCGAGAGGTTGCAACAATGGAAAATTGTACTGAAATGCAGGAGGATCTGCAGCGAATTGACGCATGGTGCACGGAATGGCAATTGAATCTCAATGTAGCGAAGTGTAATGTGATGCGAATACATAGAAAGATAGGTCCCTTATCATTTAGCTACAAAATAGCAGGTCAGCAACTGGAAGCAGTTAATTCCATAAATTATCTGGGAGTACGCATTAGGAGTGATTTAAAATGGAATGATCATATAAAGTTGATCGTCGGTAAAGCAGATGCCAGACTGAGATTCATTGGAAGAATCCTAAGGAAATGCAATCCGACAACAAAGGAAGTAGGTTACAGTACACTTGTTCGCCCAATGCTTGAATACTGCTCAGCAGTGTGGGATCCTCACCAGGTAGGGTTGATAGAAGAGATAGAGAAGATCCAACGGAGAGCAGCGCGCTTCGTTACAGGATCATTTAGTAATTGCGAAAGCGTTACGGAGATGATAGATAAACTCCAGTGGAAGACTCTGCAGGAGAGACGCTCAGTAGCTCGGTACGGGCTTTTGTTAAAGTTTCGAGAACATACCTTCACCGAAGAGTCAAGCAGTATATTGCTGCCTCCTACGTATATCTCGCGAAGAGACCATGAGGATAAAATCAGAGAGATTAGAGCCCACACAGAAGCATACCGACAATCCTTCTTTCCACGTACAATACGAGACTGGAATAGAAGGGAGAACCGATAGAGGTACTCAGGGTACCCTCCGCCACACACCGTCAGGTGGCTTGCGGAGTACGGATGTAGATGTAGATGTAGATGTAGATTATGTTGCTCACAAATTGCAACATTTTCTATACTTTTCATACCAATTAAGGCTATAGTAGCATGGTCTCCTCCTAATGTATTTATGGCGAGAAGCAGTTCTGTTAGCTGGATCGGGGGTCTTAGCTAATGCTGCCTTTGGGTTCTTGTGGTGATATTTCCACAGAAGCTATCATCCCCCAAGACATATACACTAGCAGTCAAATAGTAATTTTAATAAGTTTGGGTTTAAAAATGTTTTAATATAACGAAATATTTCCACAAAAGTTCATCCCCAGTTTTCCCCCCTTTGGGGTTGAAAGTCCAAAAATCACTGAGACACGTAATTTTTCTTGTTGGTAACCAAGAAGACAAACAGAAAATTTCGGAGATTTAGTTTCAAAACTGCTTTCATGATGAAATATTTCTATAAAAACTGTCATCTCCTGTTTTAACCCTATAGGGTAGAACTTCCATAAAGCAATGAAACATATTTTTTGTTTCTTAACGAGAAGTCAAATACAAAATTCTTCGGTTTTCTTAAAACAAGCTCTCATAGTGACATATTTTCATAAAAATGTTCGTCTCCTATTTCACCCTCTAAGGGACTAAATTTCCTAAAAACCTTAAACAAGTAGTTTTTTATATCTAACCGAGAACTCAGTCACCAGTTTTCATAGATGTATCTATATTAGTACTGTAATAGGGATTTATTTTCAAAACATTTCACGCACTATTTTACTCCCTTAGTTGTTGAAATTCTAACAATGCTGAAGTACGTATCTTTTTATTTCTTATAAAGAAACCAAATACCAATTTTCGTAGTTATAGCTTGTCTTAATAGCAAAAAATGTTCAGAAAACGTTTCATCCCCTATTCACCACGTCAGGTGTGTTATTTTTAGGGAAAAGCCTTTTTGAACGGTTTCGCCAAATTTCAAGTTTCTCTCCTTAGCAGTTTAGACTGGACAATGGTGAGTCAGTCAGCAAGTCAGTCATGATATTTTCTTTTAGTTATAGAGATTGAAAGGTCTGGTCTTCGATTGTAGCACGCCACCATTAACGGCCACTACGGCTGACGTTCACCGACATGAAGCTGAAGCGACGAACGACGATGTACCGGTATGTGTCATCCAAGCTCAGTTCAATTTGGTGTCCACTGGGGTCGGAGCCTTAGTTGCCCTGATCAGTCGTACTTTACTTCTTATAGAGGGGTGCTTTTTTCTAATGACAGGGAACATTTCTCCGCTCCAGAAATCTGTGGTAGATTAGGTTCAACAATGAACGTCATTTCACTCGAAAATTATGCTGTATTTATTTCAAATGACAACCATATCTCTTGATTTTCTTTTGTGAAGGGACATTTGAAGACGCAATTACACACTTTTGTTCCACTTTCTTGCCCACATGTGTTTGAATTTTGTGGAGCTGGAATCCTTAGCTTACGGCAAAAGATTTTTTTGGTATTTTGGAACGTATCCTGCGATATCATTTAGCTGTGGTTGCTGTACAAGACTTGTCGCTATGGCAGGCGAGAGCGGCTATACGTAATGTTTTCATTCGAATCTATTGTCTATGGACCCAATATTTTGTAAACAGGACGATCTGCTCCTAAATACATTCAGTAATCCAGTCTTGTGCTTCGCGTCTTATCGGCCATATAAAGTTGGCTGGGATTGAGTAACGAAGTCCTAAACAAGCTTATTGGTACTAGCCGTAAAATTAGCTCGCAAAATGAAAGGTCAGTCATGGCGGTAAGAGCACAGAGCTAATGAAATTTCAGTTTATGGACGACCAGTAACGTCGCATCTGTCTTTATTTCCTTTGTGTCTTATCGCTTATGACTATGATAGCACAGAATATGACGATGAAGTCTTGGCTGCTGAGGGTCGAGTATGGGCAAGGAGGCGCATTTGCATGTCACTTTTGTACATTTTTCTCAAATAATTAGGAAACAGTGGCCTCCAGTGGAAACGTATCCCACTATAAAATTTAACTGCATTAAATTTCCCACAAAAAGGTCCTACTCATTTTTCTGTGGTACTAATAGTTAGTACGTAGCGACGGGGAGAATATGAAAATCTCAGGCGTGAGTTTTGGAGGCCAACTGTAACGTTGCGGGTTGCATAAAACGACATCGGCAGGGAACGCTGAATCACCACATAAGTCCCCAATTAAAGTTCTAATTTCAAAACGCTGTAGAAAGAGAATCACTATTCAGAACGACGTCAAATGTGAACAGCATATTAATGATGCAGGGGGAAACGTCTTGGAACAAAAATGAAGAAAAAAGTAACGAAAATTTGGCCAATAGACGGCGCTTTAAGCGTCGGAATATGCACACCAACAGACGTTCAACACACGGCTATTCCTCAGTTTGCGTCCGAGATTCCGACATGACTGTCTCCTTGGAGGATCGTGCTGCTGGTAAAGCTCTTTTACACGAACGGTGACTAAGCGCCTGTAGCCCTGTAAAAGTTCTAGACATAAAAAAAAGGTATTTGTTCGATGTCTGCGAAGGGTCTGGAGAAAATTATTACAGAAGTACATGAGGCAGAGGGAGGAAAGCAGTTGATTCAACATCTGTAAAATATATGGCATTGCAGGAGATGTAGAGATTTGAGACGCAAAGATACAGCGTACAGAGAATTGCTCGAATGTTGGACATACCTGGGAACATGGTGTATAAAATACTATGAAACATCCTGCATTGCTATCCATAAGAAACCACTCATGTTCAGGAGTTACTTCCTGCTGACCTTCGCTCTGGAATGCCTTGCTCGCATGGGACAATGAACGGGCTTGGAACATTCTGTAGACAGACGAAGCTCATTTCCATTTCCCAGGACATGTGAATACGTAGAATTGTAGAATATGTGTAATAGAAAACCCGCATGCTCATCATCTGGTACGGCTTCATTTTGCAAACGAGACTTTGTGATATTGGTTGACGGCATCGTTTATTTTTCTTTTTTTTCTTTTTTTCGAAGACATGGGTCCTGCGGGTCCTGTTACTTCTACCGTCACAAGTACACGCTATGAGAGTTTTTTTGCACACCAACGTCACTCCAAATTGTTCAACAACGTGGATGTGTGGGTAGGATCACTCCTCTGCAAGATGGCGCTCCTTCGCACTTTGCAGCGTAATGAAGCGGCTGCTGCAGAGTCATTTCGGAAATGCTACTAGCATTATCAACCGTCATGTCATTACAACCTGGCCATCCAGATCACTTGATCTCAGTCTGAGAGACTTCTCACTGAGGAGAAAGATGAGTTCAGTGCTCCGATTACAAACGTAGCTGAATTGAAGACACGCATCGCGCCACGCATTCTGACCGTGACATCCGAGACACTCCGATCTACTGTGGAACATGCTGTTTCTCTGTTTCAATTTGCGGTTGAAAAAGGCGAACAGCATATTGAACATGTACTGCGCCAGTCTCACGACCGCTACAGATGGATGTCATTTTGCTCTTTGTGAGATTTTTGGCCCCAGGCCAATCACAAACCAATGTCATTTTGCTTTTTTATGCAGATTTTGGCCTCTGGACAGATAAAAAACACTTTGTCACATCCGATACTACCTTGCTATGGTGTGTAGACTAGCTAACAGTGCCACAACTGTTGACTGCCAAACTTGAGCAGTCATGAACATTCAACAGTACGGACGTCTACTGTGCAACTCAAATTATAGCCGTCGTATTGTGATTCATGTCTCATTTGTAGCCGATCCTATTTACCCTGTTTACAGAGCCATCTACAATCTTACAACTATCCCTGCTGCTACCCAAATTAGTCTGTGTAGTTTCGCAATTGACAGTGGAGTTTGAATTTTTTCTTGCCATCGCCTTCATTTGTAGAGGAGGAGGGCAATGGAAAGCGATCAGTTCGTTACGGTTAGTGTCCGCACTAAGAACAACTCATACTCCAATTTCAGGAATCAAAATCTGTTCAGTATTTGTGAGTGAATTACGAACAAGTCAATAAAGGTGAGTAAACGCAAAATTTTGCACTCGCTTACATTACTTGCCACAATTAATTAACCATACTCCATGTTTCAGTAATTAAATCATCTCACAATACACCGAAGTAAGACGTAATAATCTGCAAATCGCAAATAAAGCGGTTCTGTTTACACATAGGCAAGCGAGGTATAGAAAGAGATGGCTCTGAGAGCTATGCGACTTAACTTCTGTGGTCATCAGTCGCCTCGAACTTAGAACTAATTAAACCTAACTAACCTAAAGACATCACACACATCCATGCCCGAGGCAGGATTCGAACCTGCGACCGTAGCGGTCGCTCGGTTCCAGACAGTAGCGCACAGAACCACACGGCCACTCAGTCCGACGTAGAAAGAGAAATCTGTTGAAAAGTCATATAGACGGGAAGGGCATACAAATAAAAGCAGAATTCCTGAGAACACGTATACACACACACACACACACACACACACACACACACACACACACACACACATACACACACACACACACTGATAAGAATACGAGATCATACCTGTTCCAGCAGGACCATACGTAGCGAAATCAGTCGTTCGTTTGGCTTAAGAAGACGCACCCAGTAAAAAGACACAAATTACACAATGTTCTTGTCTCAGCTTCCGCCTTTGAAATAGATGCTGTGGTTACCAGATTCTTTATTCTGAGTATACTTATTGTTGGTGCCTCGTCTACATCTACATTTGTAGTTCCACGTTCTAGACCTAGATGAGACAATCAACCCAGACCGACCGACCTTTCATCCTTCCTGTGGCGTTATTGGATGCGTTACGGAGAGGCATATGGACAGCACACCGTCCTCCCACTCGTTGTCAGTTTTTTTCTTGGCCTTGGAACCGCTACTGATCGATCGTAAGACTGGCTCCACAAGACCGAGAGCATCCCATTCCACATTCATGGATACTTTCAAGTTTCCTGGCTAGGATGTCATAAATTATTGGACGAGAAAAACAGTGAGAAAAAGTATTGAACTGGTGTTTGCTGGAACAGGACTGGCCCATTTTATAGCTACAGAAAATTAAAATGAAAGGGTCGATTGCAGGAAAGACTGCAGAAGTGAATCGTTAGATCAGGTTTGGATTTTACGGGTAGGGACACACACCGGAATGGAACTCCCCAACGCTGTCAACGTTGTCAGTAAGTGTAGGAATGGATTTTATGTGAAAATATGAGGCTGTTGCATGAAGTGTTGAGTGGTATTGAGAAGGGATTTCAGATTGATTCCGTATTTCTGGATTTCCAGAAGGCTTTTGAAACCGTACCACACAAGCGCTTGTCGTTAAATTGTGTGCTTACGGAATATCGCCTCAGTTATGCGTCTGGATTCGTGACTTCCTGTCAAAGAGGTCACAGTTCCTAGTAACCGACGGAAAGTCATCGAGTAAAAAAGAAGGTATTTCTGTTGTTCCCCAAGGTAGTGTCATAGGCCCTTTCATGTTCCTTATCTATGTAAACGATTTGGGAGACAATCTGAGCAGCCGTCTTAGGTTCTTTGCAGATGACGCTGTCGTTTATAGACTAATACAGTCATCAAACGGTCAAAACAAATTGCAAAACGGCTTAGAAAAGATATCTGTATGGTGCGAAATTTGGCAGTTGACCCTAAATAACGAAAAGTGCGAGGTCATCCACATGAGTGCTAAAAGGAATCCGTTAAACTTCGGTTCCACGATAAATCAGTCTAATCTAAAACCCACAAATTTAACTAAATACCTAGGTATTACAATTACGAACAACTTAAATTGGAAGGAACACATAGATAATGTTGTGGAGAAGGCTAACCAAAGACTGCGTTTTATTGGCAGGACACTCGGAAAATGTAACAGATCTACTAAGGAGACTGCCTACACTACGCTTGTCCGTCCTCTTTCAGAATACTGTTGTGTGGTGTAGGACCCTTACCAGACAGGATTAATGAAGTACATCGAAAAGTTTCAGAGAAGGGCAGCATGTTTTGCATTATCGCGAAATAGGGGAGAGAGTTTTTCGTTGTGGTGGAAGGGTTCGCATCAAATGGTTAGCATCAAATGGTGAGTATTAAACCATATATGAGTAAACGTATCGAGAAAATTGAACGGAGACCAAATAGCTGAGAGATGTGTTTATTATTTTTTGAGAATTTTGGAATTTAGGGGACTGATTGACAGTTTAATAACGTGTGTTTAGTATGAAACGAATTCGATGTTGATGTTAGAGGGCAATGATGCTCGGTATGAGGAAAGAGTTAAGGGTTTTTTTTTAGTTTGGAGTTGTGGTTCAAATGTGAGAGACCGCAGGGATCGGGCTTAGAACCAATGATACTGCTTACATTTCGTAGTCCACGTGTGCAATAACTTAGTAAGATAATGGAGTCAGAGAGAAAGAATACACAGGAGTAGAGCTGTTATCATGAGGTCGGAAAGAAGGTGCCGTGTTGAGATGTCCAACTTGTGGCGGAATGCCGGACGAACCAGATATTAGTCAACACATGGAAATAGATCTAGGGTAAGAAGCTATGGAAGAATGTAAGCTGACAATCCAGTGAGACTGGTAAGTAACTGATAATACGAAGGGCTAATTGATTATAAACTGTTAAGGGTTCTCACCCATGAAGATAACGAAGATGGAGGACTTTGCCGACTTAAATATGAGCTTGTATGAGAAGCTTGTTAGCCAGATCTAAGAGCATTTGTAAAAAATGAATAGATAGACGTAGAAGTATTTTTGTTCATGTTAAGAAATGTCTGGACCACATATACTTGAAGAATTAGGCGCTCAAGTCAAGTATGTTGCGACTTCCAGTGTTAAGGGAATTAGAGATGAGTGACCGATTGTCAGCGAACCTCAGAAAGAGTATTAGAAACTGCTTGCAGTTTTCGAGTAGTACCAAGCATCTGAAAGAGACAAATTCAAGTCAGAGCAATCAAAACAGAACATTAGGCATCAAATATTGCTGAGTGGAATTATTTAGTCACTGATGTCAGTCCATTATACCCATACGGTAACTACTGTGACGTTTTGTTTGAATTACGAGAATGTAGCAGGAGACCGTCACGGTCGACGTGTAATTCGAATCTGATAAAGTCTAACGAGAAACGAGTTAACGACCAAGAGCAGTATGAGAAGGCCCACGTGCATTAAAAGTGTAGAGGAATCAACGGAAAACTGAGATACGTGAAGAAAAGGGTAAAACAAATAAGTACGGCAGAGAACCGAATATCAACTAATAGATTCAAAAAGTTGATGATGCGTAAGTCAAGAATGCACAAAACAGGTATTTGAACATTCTAAATTTTGTTGATTTTAATGTGAAACAAACAGTGCTCACCACTGGTTCTTAGGATGATAGGTTATTTTAAGCAGAAAAATAATGAAGAGTAGGGTGTGAAGACGAAAGGGATGGGAGAAACGTTTTTCTTCAGGAACAAAAATGAGGTGGCACTACCGAATGGAAGTACTGAATGAGGATCAACGACGACAGAAGCCGCACTAGGAAGGAATGATTTGCTAACGAGAAAGCTGTACCAGACATGAAGGATGAGGAAAAAGGAGAATAGACGTGTCGTCGCAGTTTTTGTAGCGTGACTCAGTGTATGACTTTCAACCACTACATGACGCTCGTATGAAAATGTGTGTACAGTAGAGAATAAGATAAACAACGTATGCATCTAATCTACCATAAAGAGGACGAGGGTGAACGTCAGATATCGAGGAAAAGTGCATAATACACTGGCAGAAATCACAACAAAAAATAATTAATGTACAGTAACGTAATTTTGGGAATACATTTGCCTGGGAATGTTGATCATGAACGGCAGCACAACAAGCCGAATCACCATTCCGACGTACAGACTCAGGGTGCGTGGGATAATCACCAGAGTGCTCCTGCTGTCACGCGAAATCGCACCTCAGGCGATAACTGCAGGTGTGGGTCCAGTGTGTCCAGGCGGCAGACAGGCTAGCTACAGGTGCTCACCTAGCCTCCTCTTAACCAACATACAGCCACCACTGGCACCGCGGCAGAACCAGGCTTCATCAGAAAATACAACATTCCTTCAATGAGCTCGCGCTTGACACCACTGAAGTCGCAAATAGTGGTGGTTTGGGGTCGGAGGAATGCACGGTACAGGGCGTCTGGTTCCGAACTGTCCTTGACGGAATGGATTTGTAGCAGTTCTTTATGTCTCTGTGGTGCCAACTGATGCCTAGACTGCTGCTGCAAATGCAGTACGATGGGCGAGAGCTATACACCAAACGCAATGTCTTCCCTCGGTAGTGCCAAGTGGCCGTCCAGAGCCCGGTCTTCTTGCGACCACCCGGTAACGGTGGCCGAGCGCCTCAGTCCGGAACCGCGCGATGGCTAAGGTCGCAGGTTCCAATCTTGCCTCGGGCATGGATGTGTGCGATCTCCTTAGGTTAGTTATGTTTAAGTAGTTCTCAGTTCTAGGGGACTGATGACCTCAGATGTTAAGTCCCATAGCGCTCAGAGCGATCGATCGAGCAGCGGCACTGACTAACGGAGCGTTGAGTTTGACACGAACAAGGCTACGGTGCCGTGGTTCCGGTGGGTGGTGGCCCATTAGTGCTGTTCTGCTGAGGATGTTTGGTGGACACAAAAGACACGCCAACAACTCTCCAGGGTGGCAAGACTCCACGCTTTCTGAGAAGCCATGACAACAGCTGTAGCTGGGCGGCTTCGTCTTTGGCAGCAGGACGCAACGGCAGCTTGCTCGATTGTTCCAGTCACGGCGGCCACCACAAAAAGTAAAGCAGTCAGCACGAGAGTGAAAGCCACTGAATGAGGCGACGGGCTGAGTGAAAGAGTGGAATGCTTAAAAAGAAGAATGCTCGGTTTCAACATTTCAATTGCGTCCAAGCAGCATCTGCATCTAGTCATGAGCACTGTGACAGTCCTTATTCTCTGTTTTTACCATAGAGAATGAAAGTCGAATGGTTGTAAGTGCGTATTTCAAATGAAACTTTCTCTTAATAATAAATCAGCACGACGTGTAATGCACGAAGCGCAGAAAATCGTTGTTTTTTGGTCTTGTTAATAGAACCAACCTGGCCTTTGGAGAGACTAGCTTACCATTTCTCTGTAAGAGATTTCTTGTAATTGATGAAACATTATTCTAGATTTTGGACACATAAGCCTGGCCTTATTTAATTTTGGATCAGGTTTGTGTTATATATCATGAATGTTTTTATTTTCTTAAATTTTTTGTTTTACCTGTGACTCCAAAGCTCCGATGTGCATGTCTCAGTTGATATGAATAGATGTTAGCCGCGCGGGATTAGCCGAGCGACTTGGGGCGCTGCAGTCATGGACTGTGTGGCTCGTCCGGCGGAAGTTCGAATTTCCCTCGGGCGTGGCCGTGTGTGTTAGTCCTTAAAATAATTTAGGTTAAGTAATCTGTAAGCGTAGGGACTGATGACCTTAGCAGTACAGTCCCATAAGATTTCACACACATTTGAACATTTGAATAAATGTTAGGTGAACGGAATAGCACAGCATGGTTAGGACACTGAGTGGATGACTATGCAGCATAGTAAGATCAATGGCAAGAATCCGAATAATGTGGAGCCGTCATAAGATGAGAGAGTGTGAAGTTGTGAAATGCAGCACTGAAAACCCTTTGTAAAGCAGTACAGATTTTACAATGAAATGAATACCCCTATCTGCATACAGGCATTCATATAAGTCAACGAGGACAGTTGAAAATGTGTGCCCCGACCGGGACTCGAACCCGGGATCTCCTGCTTACATGGCAGACGCTCTATACATCTGTGCAACCGAGAACACAGAAGATACTGCGACGGCAGGGACAAAAGAAAATGTCCGAAAGAACAGATACCATCTTCATATATACAGTACTGATTTAATGGGAATACCCACACTGTTGTAGCTAATGAAGAACGAGTGAGGGTTAAGATCAGGGTTCGTTGGTATTGTGTAACAAATTATGTTGGGAGTCCATCAGTGAGGGAGTCTGAGTGTGAGGGTGGGGATGGCTCAATTGAACGAATGTGGATCGAATGCTGAAGCAGAGACCAGAAAAGAATAAATTTTACTTTCGTATCCCTCGCACTATTTTGGTTTCTTTTCAAGGCAGGTGGTTTTGGCATAAGTCGAATGGGAAAGGCTCCACCCTGTTTTTTAGTTTAATCTCATCAGCATCGATTTCATTTATGGTGGAGGACATGATGTGAGGCAGCAGTGTAATCTTGGCCACCTTCCCTCCCATTTTCATTCCATACTGATATAAAACGAATTCCTGTTTATGTGACTTCGTTTACTTTTTAGTTTGTCTTGTTTTCTATCAATGAACGAGTGGTTCTGAGGTTTAGGTGTAATGGTTTTTCATCAATTTCTTTTCATATGTTTACCTTGCAGTTCAGATACCAACAGCACATGTGTTATACAGTGGTAGCTTTCTGGCCAGTATTAGATTCACTTGGCTCTGTGGTGCGAGACGAATTGGAAAGAGGGTAGATGGTGATCTATGGCAGATCTGCTGACAGGTTACAATGATACAACAGGAACAAGTGCTTCCGACAACACAATTCAGCGCAAATTGTTGGACATGGGACTCTGCAGCACAGGACTGTGTATTTCCATGCTGGCCCAACGAGATCGTCAGTTACGACTCCAGTGTGTGTAGAACTAGGCGGATATGGTTGCATAGGGGGTGGAGGTTGGGGAGGAAGATGTTCTACCCTGTCTGTCGTCATGCCTGTGGCGACAGCAGATAAAATCTTGGGGATGTTCTGCCTATCACTGTTTCCTATCAGACAAGATGTTGCATTCACCGCCTGACCTTGTGTCCCAGGGCCGTCGGGATTCTTCACTTATTGCATTTCGCCTAAGTTGACAGTATAGTTAAAAGAAAAGTTGCAAAGCAGCAGATCAACATTAGCAGTAAATTCTATTAACTTTGAATATATTGCAGAAGAGAAGACAAAAGTAGGGTAGTCCTGTCACAGTGATTCCATGAGCACACTCACAACACTGAGATTCCGAGCTGCCACGTTGTGTTATAGGACAAAAACTGCATTGGTACACAACAGGAACTAATCAAGAATACTCGTATGTCCAGTCACTAGGTAGAGTGACGATTGTGTAATCGAAGTGAATCGAGTTAATCAAAAATGTTACCCACGAATTCCGAAATATGATCACGCATACAGAAACCGAACGACAAACCTTACTGGACTGCGATAACTTCACAGCAAACATAAACATAGCCAAAGCCTTGCATACAAACAAAAATTGCGCGATGCGAAATGTAGTGCGAGGAGGGCTATGCGAGAGGCGTTCAATGAATTCGAAAGTTAAGTTTTATGTACTGACTTAGCAGAAAATCTTAAGAAATTTTGGTCTGATGTCAAAGCGAAAGGTGGATCAAACCGAAACGTCCAGACACTCTGTGACCAAAATGGTACTGAAACAGAGGATGACAGACTAAAGGCCGAAATACTAAATGTCTTTTTCCAACGCTGTTTCACGGAGGAAGACTGCTCTGTAGTTTCTTCTCTAGATTGTCGCACAGTTGACAAAATGGTAGATATCGAAATAGACGACAGAGGGATAGAGAAACAATTAAAATCGCTCAAAAGAGGAAAGGCCGCTGGTCCTGATGGGATACCAGTTCGATTTTACACAGAGTACGCAAAGGAACTTGCCCCCCTTCTTGCAGCGGTGTACCGTAGGTCTCTAGAAGAGCGAAGCGTTCCAAAGGATTGGAAAAGGGCACAGGTCATCCCCGTTCTCAAGAAGGGACGTCGAACAGATGTGCAGAACTATAGACCTATATCTCTAACGTCGATCAGTTGTAGAATTTTGGAACACGTATTATGTTCGAGTATAATGTCTTTTCTGGAGACTAGAAATCTACTCTGTAGGAATCAGCATGGGTTTCGAAAAAGACGGTCGTGTGAAACCCAGCTCGCGCTATTCGTCCACGAGGCTCAGAGGGCCTTAGACACGGGTTCACAGGTGGATGCCGTGTTTCTTGACTTCCGCAAGGCGTTTGACACAGTTCCCCACAGTCGTTTAATGAACAAAGTAAGAGCATACCGACTATCAGATCAATTGTGTGATTGGATTGAGGAGTTCCTAGATAACAGAACGCAGCACGTCATTCTCAATGGAGAGAAGTCTTCCGAAGTAAGAATGATTTCAGGTGTGCCGCAGGGGAGTGTCATAGGACCGTTGCTGTTCACAATATACATAAATGACCTGGTGGATGACATCGGAAGTTCACTGAGGCTTTTTGCAGATGATGCTATGGTGTATCGAGAGGTTGCAACAATGGGAAATTGTACTGAAATGCAGGAGGATCTGCAGCGAAGTGACGCATGGTGCAGGGAATGGCTATTGAATCTTAATGTAGACAAGTGTAATGTGTTGCGAATACATAGAAGGCAAGTCCCCTTACCATTTAACTACAATATAGCAGGTCAACAACTGGAAACAGTTAATTCCATAAATTATCTGGGAGTACGCATTAGAAGTGATTTAAAATCGAGATCATATCAATTTGAACGTAGGTAAAGCAGATGCCAGACTGCGATTCATTGGAAGAATCCTAAGGAAATGCAATCCGAAAACAAAGGAAGTAGGTTACAGTACGCTTGTTCGCCCACTGCTTGAATACTGCTCAGCAGTGTGGGATCCGTACCAGATAGGGTTGATAGAAGAGATAGAGAAGATCCAACGGAGAGCAGCGCGCTTCGTTACAGGATCATTTAGTAATCGCGAAAGCGTTACGGAGATGATAGATAAACTGCAGTGGAAGACTCTGCAGGAAGCGCTCAGTAGCTCGGTACGGGCTTTTGTTGAAGTTTCGAGAACATACCTTCACCGAGGAGTCAAGCAGTATATTGCTCCCTCCTAGGTATATCTCGCGAAGATACCATGAGGATAAAATCAGAGAGATTAGAGCCCACACAGTGGCATATCGACAATCCTTCTTTCCACGAACAATACGAGACTGGAATAGAAGGTAGAACCGATAGAGGTACTCAATGTACCCTCCGCCACACACGGTCACGTGGCTTGTGGAGTATGGATGTAGATGTAGACTGCAACCAGTGGAGTCACCATGCCAGATACTGTTGCGGTGCAAACGGCGTACACAGTAGCGACGAATGTAGCTGCTACATGCTTCCTATCTCGAAACGTGGTGACAAAACTGGACGCTCTTTGCGCAAGGCTGCTCCCAAGGTAATGGAAGATAAGGCTTGCTAATCACAGTGGTGGTAACTACCGCACGACTACTATACGGAGTGTGGAATTTCCAGGATCTGTAGCCGAATGCTATTTGCAAACATGCCATACAATCCGCCTGTGTTTAACGAGGAGGTTCCCATATCCAACACGACACAGAGCGAAGGCGAACCGTTGCTGCTGCCTCGACCCGTGGTACAGTACAGATTCTTGACGTTCATGTTGGTACACCTGTCTACACCTAAAGCTGCACCACCGTCTTCTCAAATTCTGTCTCCAGCTCTCTGTGGCTTGAACGACACAATTTTTCATCCGTTTCTGTCACTATGATAAATATCTTCCATATATGGTGACGCCCATCTCTTAACTTTTCCCGATACATTTGGTCTGCTTTCTGTGCACTACATTGCATATGTTTTTACATTACTCACATGTCTGCAAGTTTATGTAGCGAGAAATTCTCCGTCCCCGAGAAGTAGTCATGAACGGTGAACAGTGGTAATAAACTCCAGTATGGACAGCTGCGCGTTGCTTGTAGAAGCGATTAAGCAGCAACCGCGAACCATAAACAGTAGTAATAAACTCCGTTATGGGTATATTAGGCCAGAGTGCGTTGTCCTCTGAGATAGCACCACAAGCGATTACGAGGCAGGCAGTAATTTTTATCAAACATAAGCGCATTACAAACATTGCCTCACTTGAATTAGTCGTTGATGAGCTCATATTACTCGAAATATTCCTTGCTGACTGTTGGTTCCTTAGTAGTTTACTTGTTATTATTATTTTTTTTTTACTTGCTCTCCAGATTGTAAAGCAGACAATACGTGTTGCACATAAACCTGTATACAGGTTGTCCCAGGACGAACGGTCAATATTCCCACATATGATAGGAACGACAATTCGAATCAAAAGAGTACACTGCACTTGGGCCGTAAACTGCATACATTAAGAAACATGAGCACATCTTCATGCTCGATACCGTGAAGCAAATCTGTTAAACTGCAAGCTCTTTGCATTTCAGCTTTTGGGAAATGGTAGTAGGTACCAAAATAAAAAAAATGTCGAGTAAACATGGGGTTTACAGTGCATATAATATGAGCTATGAGTACTTCTTCATCCTCGCTGGTGTGAAATACACTATGTGATCAAAAGTATCTGGACATCCGGCTGTAAATGACGCCGTGGCGCCGTCCTTCGGCAATGCTTGAATTCAGTATGGTCATGGCCCACCCTTAGCCTTGATGACGGCTTCCACTCTCGCAGGCATACGTTCAATCAGGTGCTGGAAGGTATCTTGCGGAATGGCAGCCCATTCTTCACGGAGTGCTGCCTCCACTGAAGAGAGGTATCCATGTTAGTCGATGAGGCCTGGCCCAAAGGTGTTCTATAGGATTCAGGTCAGGACTCTGTGCAGGCCAGTCCACTACAGGGATGTCACTGTCGTGTAACCACTTCGCTACAGGCCGTGCATTATGAACAGGTGCTCGGTTGTGTTGAAACATGCAATTGAAACATGCAGTCGTAATCCCCGAATTGCTGTTCAACAGTGGGAAGCAAGAAGGTGCTTAAAACATCAATGTAGGTCTGCGTTGTGATAATGCAACACATAATAAACAAGGGTGTAAGCCCCCTCCATGAGAAACACCACCACACCATAACACCACCGTCCCAGAATTTTACTGTTGGCACTACACACGCTGTCAGATAACGTTCACCGGGCATTCGCCATACCCACACCCTACCATCGGATCGCCACATTGTGTACCGTGGTTCGTCAATCTACACAACGTTTTTTCCTTATTCAATCGTCCAATGTTTACGCTCCTTACACCAAGCGAGGCGTCGGTTTCCATTTGCCGGCGTGATGTGTGGCTTCTGAGCAGCCGCTCGACCATGAAATCCAAGTTTACTCACCTACCGCCTAACTGTCATAGTACTTGCAGTGGATCCTGATACAGTTTGGAATTCCTATGTGATGGTCTGGATAGATGTATGCCTAATACACATTACGACCCTTCTTCAACTGTCGGCGGTCTCTGTCAGTCAACGTACGAGGTCGACTTGTATGCTTTTGTGCTGTACGTGTCCCTTCACGTTTCCACTTCACTATCAAATAGGAAACAGTGGACCCAGGGATGTTTGGGAGTGTGGAGATCTCGCTAACAGACGCATGACACAAGTGACACCCAATCACCTGACCACGTTCGAAGTCCGTATTTCCGCGGAGCGCCCCATTTTCCTCTCTCACGATGTCTAATGACTACTGAGGTCGCTAATATGGAGTATATGGCAGTAGATGGCAGAAAAGTGCACCTAACATGAAAAACGTTTATTTTTTGGGGTCGTCCGGATACTTTTGATCACATAGTGTATTTGTCTGAACAAGTGCTCATAGCGCTCACGATATGCATTTTAGAAACCACGCTTACTAGACAACTTTTTCTTATTTATGTCGCTACTGCCTCCTCCAAAACAGTGGACAACAAAGAGATTGCGTCTGATGAGACTTGTTTCACAGTAGCGAACATGAAGAACTGCTCATAACTCTCAAGTAATGCATTTTTGTGTCCATGTTGACTAGACTTTTCTTGCTTTCAATGATCGTTCCTGACATTTCCCTGAATATTTACATTCTTCCTTGGCCACATTGAACAGAACACTAACAATCACCACCCGACAAAAAAGGAGGAAACAGGAGAGAATGTGACTTGATTAACATATACATTATCTGCAGATATGTAAACGGTGGTAATTCTCTGTGGCAAGTAGTACCCGTCAGAGCTCATTGGTATTCTTCATGTTTACGTTGTTACTAGCCCTGGTAGATCATATAGGAGATACGAACAGCGCCAAATATTACGAGATCACTGTGAAGGGCACGGAGATACCGCGTACTCTTATGGGACAGCGTCACGAGCTACAAACGGAGCTTGAGAGGATTCTCATTCTTGGCCTCCATGTAGCCGGCTGGTCGAATCGTGCTGTATCCACATTTGTGGGGCATTCGGATGACACTTTGGTTCAGTGTCTGGTGGTATGGATACGGGAGACTGGACATACTGGTCGTCAACGTTCCAGCCGGCCACCTTTCTTCACCACAAGGGACGATCACGTCGACCAGTTGTAGAATTTTGGAACACGTATTATGTTCGAGTATAACGACTTTTCTGGAGACTAGAAATCTACTCTGTAGGAATCAGCAGGGGTTTCGAAAAAGACGACCGTGTGAAACCCAGCTCGCGCTATTCGTCCACGAGACTCAGAGGGCCATGGATACTGGTTCACAGGCAGATGCCGTGTTTCTTGACTTCCGCAAGGCGTTCGATACAGTTCCCACAGCAGTTTAATGAACAAAGTAAGAGCATACGGACTATCAGACCAATTGTGTGATTGGATTGAAGAGTTCCTAGATAACAGAACGCAGCATGTCATTCTCAATGGCGAGAAGTGTTCCGAAGTAAGAGTGATTTCACGTGTGCCGCAGGGGAGTGTCGTAGGACCGTTGCTATCCACAATATACATAAATGACCTTGTGGATGACATCGGAAGTTGACTGAGGCTGTTTGCGGATGATGCTGTGGTATATCGAGAGGTTGTAACAATGGAAAATTGTACTGACATGCAGGAGGATCTGCAGCGAAGTTACGCATGGTGCAGGGAATGGCTATTGAATCTTAATGTAGACAAGTGTAATGTGTTGCGAATACATAGAAGGCAAGTCCCCTTATCATTTAGCTACAATATTGCAGGTCAACAACTGGAAACAGTTAATTCCATAAATTATCTGGGAGTACGCATTAGAAGTGATGTAAAATGGAATGATCATATAAAGTTGATCGTCGGTAAAGCAGATGCCGGACTGAGATTCATTGGAAGAATCTTAAGGAAATGCAATCCGACAACAAAGGAAGTAGGTTACAGTTCGCTTGTTCGCCCAATGCTTGAATACTGCTCAGCAGTGTGGGATCCGCACCAGGTAGGGTTGATAGAAGAGATAGAGAAGATCCAACGGAGAGCAGCGGGCATCGTTACAGGATCATTTAGTAATCGCGAAAGCGTTACGGAGATGATAGATAAACTGCAGTGGAAGACTGCAGGAGAGACGCTCAGTAGCTCGGTACGGGCTTTTGTTGAAGTTTCGAGAACATGCCTTCACCTAAGAGTCAAGTAGTATATTGCTCCCTCCTAGGTATATCTCGCGAAGAGACCATGAGGATAAAATCAGAGAGATTAGAGCCCACACAGAAGCATACCGACAATCCTTCTTTCCACGAATAATACGAGACTGGAATAGAACGGAGAACCGATAGAGATACTCAAGGTACCCTCCGCCACACACCGTCAGGTGGCTTGCGGAGTATGGATGTAGATGTAGATGTATTGTGCTACAAGCACATCGCAATCTCTTGACTTCTGCACCTGACATCCGAGAACAAGTAATGGATTCCATGCTAGGTACTGTGTTATCTAGCAGAATGGTCGGAGACTGGTAGCAGGCGAATTAGGAGCTACTGCCCTATGCGTGGGCTGCCTCACGATACAAATGGCTGCTTCTGGAATGGTGCCATGATGGGGAGGCGTTCAGCGATCGATCATAGTTTTAGAGTGTCCCGGATGACCGTCATCAGCAGATATGGCGGCGAACTGGGGAGAGGTCCCATTCTTCTAATGTTTTGGGGAGGCACAGTGCTGCGGTAGCGACATTGGTATGACTTCAGGTCACGGCTAGTAGCAATTGAGGGAACTCAGATTGCACAGTGGCATATCTCGGACATACTGCGTCCTCATTGTGACAGTATTGTGGTGTAAGTTTTCAACAGGACAACACTCTTCCAGAGCTGGCGCATCTGTCTATGAACAGTCTGCGTGATGTTGAAGTACTCCAGCGGCCAGCAACATTCGAGGTCTATCCACAACAGAACATGTTTGTCATCTGCTCTGACGTCAACGCTCTCCCAATGCCCACCCAAGACAGCAAGGACCACATACAATACTTGTGGGCCAGCTTGTTTCAGGAGAGGATACTAAGGCTTTGTGACACCCTTCCTAAAGGAGCCAGTGCAAATATCCAGGCCAGTGCGGGTGCAACGTCATACTGATAAGTTGGCTCACAGTGATAAGTTGTTTCTGGATTTGACTCAATATTGTTATCACCGAAATAACTTCACATAGCCTCACAAATCGTGAAGTTTCATTTTGTTTCCTTCTCCTCTATGTATTTTACTTCTTTTCTCAGTACGTTGATATGCATAAAACTGTGCACAAATACATGGAAGAGATGAAGAACCCAGGGAGAGAAACGGAGAAGAGCAATCAGTTACATATTTACAAGAAAAAAGTCTACTTACGAGCGTTTGGACGTCTGGTATGCGTATGTATATTTATCCAGGATCCAGTAGTCACGTGTTTTTGTAATACTGTGGTCTACCTTACACATCACTATACAACTGCATTTGGAGCTAGACGCATAACTTGTCGATTGATTCTCTTTACGATGTACGTCCACTTCCTTTAAAACTTCTTCAAACCACTGGCTTATTTTAAGAATGATTCCCATCTCATTTTTGTGCTAATCGTTGATCATCCATTACCAACTTCTGTTAGGCTCTCTCATTTATCTGATGCGAGTTAGGAACAGCCTCTCTCCCATTGTCTTGGTTCTAGAATTTTCCTTCAAAATCTGTTTAGCTCCTCAGTGACACGATCACGGGACTCAGCAAACCCTTTGCAGGAAGTACAGACTGTGGTTGGAATTTTTTCTGTGAATGCACATTTCATATATTGGTACAGATCCGAAAAACGATAAATTTATGTAAAAAAGGAGTCGCAGAAGCGACGTTTTGAAAGCTACCTTTTCTCTATAAGCTACTTCTCTTACTACGTGTCAAGATAATCGTAGTGTGGTGCTAGGCTTTACCCCCACAGCGTCCTCTTCTCTCGTATCTCATTTCAAGACATCACCTGCCGTCATCTGAATGATGTGAAGGACTCTCGTGACGTTTTCAGCGATGCAGAAGATATTGGCTTAGTTATGCTCATCCTGCTGCATCTGTTCACGCATTGCACAACAGCTCTAGCGAAGGACTGGCCTGCATCGTAGCCGAGGTTGCTTCTACGGTGATGCCCGAACCAGGGGAAGCTGCTTCGAGTCACGATGATCGCCACTATTTGAATGGAAAATTGGTGACTTCTACGTCTGAGGACTGTATCTCAGGAAGTGAGGTCACTTGGTAAGGATGGTGATGGTCTGAACGAATGGGAACTTTAACCTTGGCGCTATCCCAGAACATTATGCTCTGTTCTGGTAATGCATTTTACCATCTCTTTCATCATTTTAAGACTTCTCTCTATATGCATTCATCAACCATCTACACCAAAGTACTTGCACATAATGCCCGCGACATGCGAGTTCCCGAAGTTGCGACAGCAATTTTTTTTTCTTCCTTTCAACAGTCATTCCATTATGAGATTTTTACTCTGCAGCGGAGTGTGCGCTGATATGAAACTTCCTGGCAGATTAAAACTGTGTGCCGGACCGAGACTCGAACTCGGGACCTTTGCCCTTCGCGGGCAAGTGCTCTACCATCTGAGCTACCCAAGCACGACTCACGCCCCGTCTTCACAGCTTTACTTCTGCCAGTACCTCGTCTCCTTCCTTCCAAACCTTACAGAAACTCTACTGCGAACCTTGCAGAACTAGCACTCGTGAAAGAAAGGCAAACGTCCCGAGTTTGAGTCTCGGTCCGGCACTCAGTTTTAAGTTGCCAGTAAGTTTCAGTGATTCGATTGGTTTTATGCCATTCCCCACCTTTTCGTATCTTGTGATGATTTTTTATGTCGAACCAACTGCTACATCCAATATCCGTCTTGTTTGTCTACAATTTTTCCAGGCGCCTAGTTATGTTATTATTATTGTACTAGACTACATTCACGTTTTCTACCACAGACGTAGAGTGAGAAGATCCTTAAGTATGCAGAGTATGTCATACAAAAATAATATACAACAAACATTTGGAATGTAAAATACGTATGCTAATGTATCTTCCAGATATCGAAAAAGAAATTATCTTCATGGAAGTGGAATAACACAAAAAATCATACTCTTATTTTCATTTAAAAGTTAGTAATAAAGTTGTCACAATACTCGTAAATGTACAATACAATCACGTGCATACAATCAAACAGAAGATCAGTTAACAACATTTATTTCCAATGCCCACGTTACTGCTCCGAAGATGGGCAGAAGTAAGATTTTGTTACTCTCTCGTTATTTGATATCAATTATAATATTTACACATCAATCGGTTATACTAAGGAAATTAATCAAAGGAGTAGAAGGTGTTGGCTACCAACAAATTCTTTGGCTTTATTAGTAGATAAACGTTTTATGGGTGCTGACTGGTTAATAAAGATATGCGTTCATGAATAATGGACATCTTTCTGGACGAAGGTAGTGATTTTGAGTCTTTGGTCTCATTTATAGTAGGTGTTGGTTTGAAAGGGATGTATTATTTATGATTGCATTAAGGAGTAAATGTATAGGAAGTATTAGTTAGTATCCTCAGTTCTTGAACAGCCCTCTGGAGGACAGTCTCGATTTAACCACATATAATTCGTATTACGCGCTTTTTTTTTAGCTTGGATTCATCTCTTACTACAGAAATAACTCCATATGGCATTACGTAATGAAAGAATGCAAACTATGCTAATTTTTTAATTTTGATGTCACGTACGTCTGACAACATCCACGTTACAAATGAAAATACGTGCAAGTGCTTCATAAATGATGTAGTATTCTCCTCCCAACTGAATTTCCTGCAAAGCTGTAATCCCAAGAATTTAACACTATCAACTTCTTTTGTCAGCTTCTCGTATTTTAGATATAGACTGGGGACAAATATTTTACAAGATTTGAACTGCAAATAGTTTTTACTTTCCAACTTCAAACAAAACAAACTTATTATCTGGTAACGCGACTGGTGAAACGTCATTAACTTGCAAAAATAAAAATAATGGCCGAGCGGTTCTAGGCGCTACAGTCTGGAACCGCGCGACCGTTACGGTCGCAGGTTCGAATCCTGCACCGGGCATGGATGTGTGTGACGTCCTTAGGTTAATTAGGTTTAAGTAGTTCTAAGTTCTAGGGGACTGATGACCTCAGAAGTTGAGTCCCATAGTGCTCAGAGCCATTTGAACCATTTTTTTGTGTTTCGACAGGAACAGTTTCCCGCTGGTGTCCTTCTTCTCCCTGCTGCAGCAACTTTTACTGCTTGTATGCAACGAATCCTATATGTCAATCACGTTTTGATATTTCATTCATACACTCAGACACATTGACACACTTTAACACACCTAAACAACAAATAAGAACTCATAATATAAGGTTAATGTAAAATCATTTGCTTTACACTTATTATCCGTACTTTTATAACGAATCGCTTACCATTTTTATCTTAAAAGATTAAAAATGTTATTAGAAGTATTTTATTGAATATATAACTTTTGGCAGTCACTTTAAGTTTTTGTAACACATGTTGAGACGATTTCGAGCCAGTTGGTTGTCACTGTAGTACCACTGTGGACATATTTGTACAGCCGTGAGTTGCCCATTGTACAGTTCTTGCGAACACACGATAAAAATTTTGACCATCTGCCATAGTACCGTGAATGGAAATCATAGAAGGGGTCATCCTCGCAATTCGTACTTTTCGCGTCCAAAAATAATTGTTTTTCGGGATTTTCTCAAGAACCGCCCGTGAACAAACGGTGGTTTTGTAATCCGCCTGAGATCGAACCTAGACCAGCCCTAATGCAGAAAAACTAGCCGATTTTCTCAACTTTCCTGGGCTGTAGGAAGTGTGTAATTTGTAAATATATCCCTGTACTGTAGGACAGGCACACGATGATCGTTCTTCCGAATGGTCGCTAGGCCAATGATTACCGAAAACATTTCACCCATCCATTTTGTTATCAATAGAACGTAGGATACGATCCCGTGAAAAATCGCGATTTCGCACACAGCTTTTGGAAACATAAACACAGACGGTATCACTTAGTATCATCGTTAGAACATTTTCCATTTTCGCTAGTTATTTTCCTACATTCGCGTCATAAAGAACTATCTTCGGTTCATTTGGTATTTTGGCATGTGTCTTCATCACCAGTAAAGCTGGTTCATTAAATACGTGCCTCCCGACGTTAGCTTTACAGCAACATTGCTGAGCAGAAAAAAAAGTCTTCTGATATGTTACAACTACACATTTTTGGGTCTAAGGGATGAAAAATGAATTTGATAGAATCTAGACAAATAAAATGTTTGCCGATTTCCTGAGTACTTCGCGTTTGCAATTATTTTGAGATGAGTCAGTATCTCATATTACTCGTATCCACTATTGCGTGGCTACTGTGGCTACCAATATTTGGACATGGTTGTAAGGGAGATGACCTACATCTGACGACGATTTTAAGGGAGGTTTAAAAGACATTTAGTAGCAATAAATTTCAACAGCACAACGTTGAATTTCCTTGGAATGAGTGGCAGTTGAAATATAAATAAAATTTTGTTTACTTTCATGTAAAATGGTATCATATTTTGGTTAACTCCACAATAGCAGAGAATGTTTTTAGAAGGAAAAAGCATGTAATAAGACTCATTTGTGGTGCAAATTCAGAAATCAATACTCGGTCCGCCTCTATAGATGGGTGTGCCGGCACGGTACCACAGTGTATTCTGTCAGACAGTTAGTTGCTCTCTGTAATTAAAAAAGCTGAGTGAGGTGTTCAACGACCATCTTGAGAAACTGTCATGTGACGTCATCCCAGACCAAACGCCGAGAACAGTAACGATCAAAATGAAGAAACAAATAAAAAAAGTGGTCCACGTGACAAGACCCTCACGCGGGGGACCCACGTTCGTTTCCTGGTACAGACAGGAATTCAACCCTGGGACAGGGTTGCACCCAGCCTCGTGTGCCAATTAAGGAGCTGCCTGAACTCCAAGGTCTGAACGTGGACAACAGCCGTGAGTGCGGTGCATACCGTGTCCAATTATGAATGACAGGACGATAAAGCGGTCGGCCGACTGTCCCGTAATCTTAAGGGCTGATCGCGGAGTTTCCGTATTAAACTCAAATCTTTTAAACATGTTTTTTATATGAAGTTTTCCGACGTGTTACACACCTATGGATATCCCCTCATTTTTGGGTTTATCGTATTCTTAAAAATGATCCTAACAGAATCGAAACAAAACAGTTTTTTTGCTCTTCGCATGTAATACACAAATTTACACACACATACGTAACATATACGCGCTACAAGCACTTATTTTCAAAAACTGTTGAAATCTGCAATTTTTTTTCTTCTTGTACAAGTAGTTTTTGCAGTCTTCAACTACATCTACATTCGCAAATAGTATTTAACTGCCTGGCAAAGTGTTCATTGAACCACCTTCACAATAAGTCTCTAATATTCCAAACTCGTACAGCGCGCGGAAAAGACGAACACCCATATCTTTCCGTGCGAGCTCTGATTTCTCTTATTTTGTTATGATGATCGTTTCTCCCTAAGTAGGTCGGCGTAAACAAAATATTTTCGCATTTGTAGGAGAAAATTGGTGATCGAAATTTCGTGAGAAGGTTCTGCCGCAATGAAAAACGCCTTTGTTTTAATTATGTCCCACCCCAAATCATGTATCATTTCAGTGACACTTCCTACTCTATTTCGCGATAATACAAAGCCTGCTGTCCTTTGCCCTTTGTCGATGCCCTCCGTCAATCCTATTTAACAAGAATCCCTCGCCACGCAGCAGTATTCTAAAAGAGGACGGACAAGCGTAGTGTAGGCAGTCTCTTTAGTAGGTCTTTTACATTTTCTAAGTATCCTGTCAATAAAACGCGGTCTTTGGTTAGCCTTCCCCAAAACATTTTCTATGGATTTCTTCCCATTTAATTTGTTTGTAATTGTGATTCCTAGATACTTAGTTGAATTTACTGCTTTAGATTTGACTGATTTATCGTGTAACCGAAGTTTAACGGATTCCTCTTAGCGCTCACGTGGATGACCTCACACTTTTCGTTACTTAGGGTACATTGCCAATTTTTGCACCTCACAGATACCTTTTGCAAATCGTTTGCAATTTGTTTTGATCTTCTGATGACTAGACGGCTGCTCAGATTGTCTCCTAAATCGTTTATATGAGGACCCGTAACACAACCTTGGAGAACATCATAAATAACTTTTGTTTTACTGGATGGCTTTCCGCCAAGTACAACAAACTGTGACCTCTGTGGCAGGAAATGTCGAATCCAGCCACATAACTGAGACGACATTTCATAACCACGAAATTTCACTGCAAGCCGTTTGTGTGGTACAGTGTCAAAAGCCTTCTGGAAATCTAGAAATACGGACTCAATATGACGTCCCTTGTCAACAGCACTCAACACTTCGTGTGAGTAAAGAGCTAGTTGTGTTTCACAAGAATGATGTTTTCTAAATCCGTGTTGAATGTGTGTCAATAGACCGTTTTCTTCGAGGTAATCCATAATGTTCGAACCCAATATAAGTTCCAAAATCAACTGCATGTCGACGTTAATGATATGGGCCTGTAACTTAGTGAAGTACTCCTACTTCATTTCTCGAATATTCCTGCGACCTGCGTCTTTTGGTACGGATCTTGCGTCGAGCTAACGCTTGGATATGATTGTTAGGTATGGAGCAAATGCATCAGCATACTCTGAAAGGAGCCCAACTGGTATACGGTCTGGACAGGAAGATTTGCTTTCGTTAAGTGATTTAAGTTGCTTCACTACTCCGAGGATATCTACTTCTACGTTACTCATGTTTGCAGCTGTTCTTGATTCGGATTCTGGAATATTTACTTCGTCTTCTTTTGTGAAGGAATTTCGGGAGGCTGTGTTTAGTAACTCGGCTTTGGCAGCATTTTCGCCAACAGTATTTCCTTTGCTATCGCGCAGGAAAGGCATTGATTGTGTCTTGCCGCTAACACACTTCACGAACTACCAGAATCTCTTTGAATTTTCTGCCAGTTTTCGAGAGAGAGTTTCATTGTGCAAACTATTATAAGCATCTCGCATTGAAGTCCGCGCTAAATTTCTAGCTTCTGTGAAAGATCGCCAAACTAGGAGATTTTGGATCCGTTTGAATTTGGCATGTTTTCTCGTTCTTTCTGCAACAGTACTCTGAACCGTTTTGGGTACCAAGGAGGATCATCTCCGCAGTTTGTTAATTTATTGGTTAAATCTCTCAATTGATACTATCTCTTTGAACTCAAGCCGCATCCAGGCTACACTTACATTGTTAAAATGAAAGGGGTGGTGATTGCCTCACAGAAGGCGACAAGTGAATTCTTATCTGATTTTTTGAATACGTATATGTTTCGTTTATTTTTGTAGGATTTGGGAATTATAATGTTCAGTCTATCTACCCCGTGTTGACTAATCCCTACATCCGTTTTGATGCTCGTTATTAGCGCAGGATTATTTGTTGCTAAGAGGTCAAGTGTGTTTTCACAACCATTTACTGTACGTGTCGGTTCATGAACTAACTGCTCGAAATAATTTTTTCAGACAATGCTTTTAGATAATTTCGGATGATGTTTTACGGGTAGCTCCTGATTTAAACATGTATTTTTGCCAACATATCAAGGGTAAATTAAAGTCACCGCGAACTATAATTGTATGAGTCGGGTACGTGTTTGAAATGAACCCTTATTTGAACCCTTCAGCAACTGTATCTCAGAATTGGAAGGCCGGTAAAAGGATCATATTATTACTTATTCCGGTTGCCAAGAATGACCTCTGCCCTTGCTAACTGACAGGAACTATGTACTTCAATTTCGCGAAAGATAAACTACTTCTAACAGCAAGAAACACCCCACCGCCAACTGTGTGTAGCCTACCCTTGCGAAACACTGGTAGATTTTTCGAAAAAATTTCGGCTGAACTTATCTCCGTCTTTAGCCAGCTTTCAGTGCCTATAACGATTTGAGCATCAGTGATTTCTAGTAGCGACTGGATCTCTGATACTCCCCTACACAACTACAAAAATTTACAACTGTTATACCGATGGTTCCTGTATATACGTACTTACTGTGTTCGGCCTGCAACCTTTGAAAATGAAGTCCTTTTTGTGTTTTCTCGAGACCCTGTAACCTAAAAAATCGCCCAGTCCACGCCATACAACCTTTGCTACCCTGGTAGCTGCCTCCTGCGTGTAGTGGACTCCTGACCTGCTCAGCAGAACCCGAAAACCCACCACCCTATGACGCAAGTCGAGGAATCTGCGGCCTACACGGTCGCAGAACCGTCTGAGCCTCTGATTCAGACTCTCTACTAGGCTCTGTACCAGAAATAAGCAATCGGTCATGTAGACTATGCTACAAATGGCGAGCTCTGCTCTCATCTCTCAAACAAGACTGGCAGCCTTCACCACTTCTGTTAGCCGCTCTGTTCCGATCCGAAGCGACACGCATCACTGGTACCGACGTGAGCAACAGCCTGCTGTTGGCTGCACCCTGCACTCTTCATGTCACCCGAAAGTACCCCTTCCACTTCTGGAATGACATCACGCGTATGCACGCAGAGTGCACATTGGCTTTCTTCCCTTTCTTGGCAGCCACGTCGCTAAGGGGCCCCATAAAGCCCCTAACGTTGGCGCTCCCTACTACCAATAATCAAATTTAATTTACATCGTAATCTGTGACTTAACCAGTGTGCTGCTGTTTCTCTGAACAGTCCACTTATTGTTCATAAGAGAAAGAACTCTTTCGAAGAGTTAAAAAATGTTCTTGTGTTGTATGAGTCAACTGAAAAATAAGTGATGTATCGAGCGTCTCTGTAATCCTCTTTCGCGAGACCTTGTTACTTGCGTTATTTGTAGCACAGCTACCGATCGGTATGAGGCGAGGGTTGCTAGTACAGTACTGACCGAGAAAGAAACATTCCCCGTGTCACGACCTCTGTAGGCTGTATACTTCTTTCTCCAATCCTTGCATTTCTTTGAATCTAACCGTCTTCTTTCCGTAGAAGCACAGATCTAAAAGAGACTATATGTCGACAACAGTATACTTTATTATACGAAAACTTATCGATATCTGTCGCTTATGGAACTTGAACTATCGATAGTACTTCGCGGGATTAATGTTCACAACAGTGATGACTAACGAAATATTACCGGAAAACAGGTGGGTCAATAAGGGAGCCGGGCAGAGTAAGAAAATATTGCTATAATACAGGAGAACCCGGGAAATACGGGAGAGCTGGTCATCCTAGTGAGTACGAAAGTATCTTAGATTCGCCTAACAATACGCGGCAGGCATGTACATCTGGCACGTACTGAACTGCGCTGCGGGTGTTTACCTGCAGACTACAGCCGCACGTCAAACGACGAAGGCGCCGGTCCCGGTGCCGGTGCTGCTGCCTGTCGGCGCCCCGGAGAGATTGGCTTCCATGTTTCGAGCCGAGCTCACGAACACGGTGGCGGTGTGCGCGCGCACCGCGGGAACAACTGACGACGCGAGCTCCGCCAATATTTCGCGCGCTGCTTCACTCCCGACAACAGCGCCTCTGCGGCGGCACCTCAAAACTATTTCTCCCAGGTAGTAGACGGCGGAAGTGCCATTACCCACTGCAGTCACAGTTTTTGCCAGATTCTATACCGACGCTTTCGGTTGCTTTATTCCGCTTCTTTCTGTCAGATCGCGTCTCGGTTACCCTGTTCATATATGTCATGAAAATGAAAGACCACTGTTGGGCATATTCCACGACGGTTACTTCCATGAAATGTATATTCAGAAAAGTGGTCTCACGCACCCAATGGTGCAGACGGAAAAAGCAGACATGTAGTGGGATCATTGATTGTTGCCGGCAACACGTGTCGATATGTCATAGTACAACGTTAGGCGTCCGCAAGGGGCATAACGGAGGGGCGGAGTAGGGGGAACATGAGGGAGCACTTTTCCGCTCCCAGAAACCAAAAGTACAGGCTTAATTTTCGCACATTTCTGACAATGGTTGCGTGCAATTCTACTGAATCGCAGGTTTAACGTTGTCGTTAACGTTGTTTCCGTTGAACGGAAATTGTTGTGGTTTTCAAAGTTTAGCTCTGCTGTTATCTTCGGCTCAGTATCACTCGAAAAGGAATTTATCCTTCCATAAGTTTTTAATATTTAAATGATATTGCTCCAGACTTTATGACCTTGCTTTTCTAATCATTCTAAATACGTTAAAGTTCAAATTAAAAATGTTGCTTACCTCCCACTTCCTAAAACTTAATTTGTTACGATTTTGTTCCTCGGGTTAGTATGACCTAGGGGGCTTAAAAATTCACAGAATGTACAAATATCGTAGTCAATTTTTATATCTACATCCCTGAGGTATATGTTTAACTGTTTTCTATGATAAAGTAAATACCCGATTTCTTATCGTTGACATGTGCGGAAGTTACGCAACAATGTAAGTCGCTAATTGGGTTCAGATTTTTAGAGCACATTCTCACTAACAGTTACTTTTCATCAACTGTTGTGTGCAGACGCATTTCGTGCACCTATCGTAGTAATTTCAGTGCGGCTATCATGACGAAACGAGTTCTTTCCGATGATCAATTGGAAGCATTAGTAAATGCCTCTGGCAACGAGGAGAATATTTCTGAAGAAGAAAATCACGCCAGTAATAACACTCATCCTTCATGTGATTTAGAAAACATTTCAGGTACTGATATCTCATCAACTGATTTAGACTAAAGGCAAAAATCTGTGAAAACCTTATAAGACTGATCCTGGTCTGACAAGACACACTGTCGCCAGAGTAATTCATATAAAATCACTTTTTCAAGTTACGATGAACGATAATACTCACAGTGTTGTGGTGGAAATGACAAATATCGGGGGTCGAAGAGTTCATGGGGATAGCTGGGAAACATTAGATTAAATTACACTTGCAGCCCATATGGGCCTGTTATTAATGGCTGGTGAGTAGAATTAATATGGGGAAATAAAAAAGACTCTGTGGGACCCAGAAACAGGCAGAGCCATCTTTCCCTCCCGTAATGTCGCTGAAACGGTTCTGTTGCATCTCACGTGTGTTTCGTTTCGATAAAAAGCCTGATCGAAGAGCACGAAGAGTAAATGACAAGTTGGCACCTATTAGAGTTGTATGGGGTAAGTGGGTGGAAATGCTTTAAACCTATGTAATCCTGCCACAAATGTAACCGTCGATGAACAACTATTGCCTTTCCGTTCAAACAATATATACCAAGAAAACCCTAGAAATGCGCGTTAAAAATGTGGACACTGTGTAACTGTGCTACTTCTTACGTTTTGAAGACATAATCTACAGATTAAAATTACCTGGACAAGCACCTGGGAAAACCAAAGTATGAGGGTTGTCATGGACCTGACACATGAGCTTAAAGGACAAAATGTCGCATGTGGCAATTTATTCTCATCATATGCATTAGGCCAAGGATTGCTCAAAAGACATCTTACAATGCTAGAGACGGTGAGAAAAAATAGGCCTGAACTCCCTAATAATATATCAAGCGAAGATGGAGAGAAGTCATACGAAGTAAGAGTGATTTGAGGTGTGCCGCAGGGGAGTGTCAAAGGACCGTTGCTATTCACAATATACATAAATGACCTTGTGGATGACATTGGAAGTTCACTGAGGCTTTTTGCAGATGATGCTGTGGTGTATCGAGAGGTTGTAACAATGGAAAATTGTACCGAGGAGGATCTGCAGCGAATTGACGCATGACGCAGGGATTGGTAATTCAATCTCAATGTAGACACGTGTAATGTGCTGCGAATACATAGAAAGATATATCCCTTATCATTTAGCTACAAAATAGCAGGTCTACAACTGGAAGCAGTTAATTCCATAAATTACCTGGGAGTACGCATTAGCAGTGATTTAAAATCGAATGGTCATATAAAGTTGATCGTCGGTAAAGCAGATGCCAGACTGAGATTCATTGGAAGAATCCTAAGGAAATGCAATCCGAAAACAAAGGAAGTAGGTTACAGTACGCTTGTTCGCCCACTGCTTGAATACTGCTCAGCAGTGTGGAATCCGTACCAGATAGGGTTGATAGAAGAGATAGAGAAGATCCAACGGAGAGCAGTACGCTTCGTTATACTATCATTTAGTAATCGCGAAAGCGTTACGGAGATGATAGATAAACTGCAGTGGAAGACTCTGCAGGAGAGATGCTCAGTAGCTCGTTGCGGGCTTTCGTTAAAGTTTCGAGAACATACCTTCACCGAAGAGTCAAGCAGTATATTGCACCATCCTATGTATATTTCGTGAAGAGACCATGAGGATAAAATCAGAGAAATTAGAGCCCACACAGAAGCATACCGACAATCCTTCTTTCCACGAACAATGCGAGACTGGAATAGAAGGGAGAACCGATAAAGGTACTCAGGGTACCCTCCGCCACACACCGTCAGGGGCTTGCGGAGTATGGATGTAGATGTAGATGTAGATGATGCTCACACTTCCAGTTTCTTTTTTATTGAGAATCCCATGGTGATATCTTGCCTTCCAATGAAGAACGAAAAGGCTTTCCTAATGAGAAAAATGCACAACAGTGAGGACAGTGAGGAAATATGCAATAGAGAAACAAGACACCAAAAATAAAATTGGACTCCAAAGCAAGTAAGGGAGCAGTTGACACATCGGATCAGCAAGGAAGAGGAAAACCAACTGGGGGCCAAGGACCATATTCTACAATATTATTGATACTTCTGCCTACAATACTTTTGTGCTGCAGAGAAAAAGAAATGTTCTTTACAAAAGAAGAATATTTCTCGATGAATTGGTAAAATTCCTAGTTACTCCTTACACTGAAGCTAGAAAAATACTGTCAAGAAATGGGCCGTCACCGGCCGCTGTTAGAAGAATACAAACAGGAAGTCCGTCAATACCAAGCTCCAGAGGTGGCAACCAGAACAGAAACGTGCCAGGTGTAAATTATGTCCATCAAGCTATGACAATTAGATGGGCATAGAAGTGAAGTTTTCAAATTGTAACAAACGTGATTGTGCAGCTCACGTTAGATATCACTACATAAATAGTGGAATTCTAAGTAAAATTCTGTTCCAATTTTTCCTATGACTGACAGTGTATACGGTAAGTATAATTCCATAGCGCAACAACTCATTGAGCGCCAGAGCTTATGTCTTTCTTGAGATTGTTGGCATGTAATATTGTAAAATTTATTTATATTTTTAAATAATTATTAATTTTAATAGTTTAATAGTTTATAATAGTCATGTCCTTTAAATACCATACTGCGACCTTACGACATGAAAGAGCAAATATGTATACCTTTTTTTTTAAGGTAGATCTCAGGGTTAAATCTGTTTGTACACTATGGGGAGTAATAACTTGTTGTTTATTCCTGATTATTTTTGTTGCTATCGAACAGGATTTCCCCACTTGCAGTGACAATTTTTTTCTGTTTGAGGTTTGTAATTTTCGGTGAAAATCTAATATTATTGGTACATGAAGAAAACCTTTTTTGTGAATAACTCATTGAATAAAACTGAATTCCGCCCGAACAGGCCTCAAAGGACCAGCGGTTCCCACCGACCGCCGTGTCATCCTCAACCCACAGGCGTCACTGGATGCGAATATGGATGAGCATGTGGTCGCACACCGCTCTCCTGGCCGTCACTAGTTTTCGTGGTGGAGCCGCTACTTCTCAGTCAAGTAGCTCCTCAATTCGCCTCACCAGAGCTGAGTGCACCCCGCTTGCCAACAGCATTCAGCAGACCGGACGCCACCCATCCAAATGTTAGCCAGGCCCGACAGCGTATAACTTCGGGGATCTGATGGAAACAGGCGTTACCACCGAGCCTCTGACTCGTTGAATACCACATATTTAATCACAATATGGATGTAATTTTAGAACGTGAGATCGAAACAGTGGCATTCATATTCGTATTTAATAACATAAAAATGCACACTTATCTTGTAGTAATGAAATATGCTTGCGATTTCGATATCAAAATAATATGTCGGTTGTTTGAAATATGGTAAGTTTACTGTGATTCCCATTAAACATAGCCTTAGAGACAGCACATTTTCAAAACGTCACGAAGTTAGTCACTGTATATAAAAAAAAACTGCAATTTTGAAAATCTACCCCTTCTTAAATAAATTTTTGATTGCACCCGCGTGCACGACATAGATGACTGTAAATTCTAAACGTACAGAGCAATCGACTTACAGTTTTGTCAATGTCTGTAATAGTGCCGCCACTGTAAGCAGCAAACATTACAATATATTGCTACAGTGGTACACAATAAGAAATTTCAGAAGAGGGAGAAGCAATAGGCTATCCAACAATGACGTGGGTTCAAACACCGTGAACAAACAGACGAAATATTTATCCAAGTGTAGACGCAGAGTAATCAAGATACTGGACTCGTTTCAGTTAGCTCCAATGAGGTCTCGGCCACACATCTCTAGGTTTTCCATGGTATTCCTAAATCTCTAAATGCGAGTACTGTAACGATTCTTCTGAAAGCACATGACAGATTATCTACCCATCCTCGTCCGAGCTAGTGGTTCTGTTGCATCTGTATAACCTCATCCTTCGATCTTGTGAAATATTTAGTTTTTAGGCCATCTGCAGTTTACTTCTCTCCTATGCTCCTACCTTCAAAGACACCGTATCGAAGATTTATACTGCATACAGGGAAATCGGAAGAACATCATCCTCTTAGTCACAGCGTGGAAAGTGTGAGTTGGCGTGTTCGTGACGGTCGGTCACGGAAGAGAGCTATGACAGAAAATGAAAGGACTATACCTGTAGAGGCAAGCTGGAATCCCGAAACCACTCATCAATGATACAAATACCCATAACAGAAAAAACGTGGTGCCGTTGTCATAAAACCTCGGCTAAGGAGCAATGGATGAAAGTGTTTTGGCCAGATGAGTCTTGTTTCAGACTCCAACTTGTTTCCAAGTTCAGATTGCAAAAGTATGGCGGGAGTTCGGTGTTGATCTGGGCAGCAATAATGAGGTATTCCATGGACCCCATGGTTACTCTGCAAGCCTGCGTCATTGTCAAAGATTATACGACCATGGAACAGTGTTTGTTCCCCAGTGGCAATGCTGTGTTGCAAGACGACAGGGCTCCTGTTCACACACATCGTATCGCTCATGACTGTCACTTGATCTTATATTACTGACCTTTCGTCGTCTGCTCAGGACAGAAGGGTGCGTAATCGTTATCCACCTCCATCATGGTTACCTGAAATTGCCGCTATTTTGCAGATATAAGATTCCCTTAAAAACTGTACAGGACCTATATTTGCCCATTTCGGGAGGACTGAAAGCTGGTTTGGACGTCAACGGTTTTGCTACACCGTATTAGGCATGGAGGGATGGTCATGTGTTGTGTTTTTGGTCTTTTCATATTCCTGACCACTTCTCCCCCCCCCCCCCCCCCCTCCCTACGCACCTACATCCCCTCTGTCCAGCACGTGCCTTTATTACAGATAATTTTACGTAGGTCTGCACAAAGCCTGAGTATTTCGCCTTATATTAAGACTGTGTGCTGGACGAGAACCGCTACCTCTACACCTCTGAACTGGAGCCTGCACTGCATTAGCTGAGCCATCTGAGAACACCTCAGCGCCATTCTGTAAAGTTCATCTGCTACTAGGTCCTCTCGGCTTATTTTGAGTTCAAAGTCGTTTCTGGTATCACACAGTGTGGTAAACATACTTTTGGAAGAAAATAGCCGAGAATTACACTTTATCGTAGTCTGAGAATGAGGAACTCCGTATAATATTCTAAGTGGCAAGATGACTCTCTAAATCAGCGGTATGTACAATTTCCAGACTCTAGGTCTGACATGGCATAGGGTTCTAGCCGGTAACACACGTCATAGTCCCAAACTCTCTTGAAAAAGAGAGACAGCTTCGGCTTAAAATAAACTGCAAAACCTCATAAATATTATGGAAAAGACGAGGTCTTTTGAACAAAAGAAACAATAAACTACCCTATCCTTTGTACACAGCATGACTGAAGTTACAAGAATGTTAAAAGTATCATTGCTCAGCAAACATAAATCTCACAAAGGCACAGGTGCACGACTAAAACATACTAAGTTACTGCAACATATGCATATAGTCTTGCGTTTTATGTTTACTTACGAAAGTCTCACTCGGCATACAGACGGTTCATTCATTCAAGCGCGCTTGACAAGCATAGTGAGAACGTAGTGCTCTGAGATAAGACATGCGTATGTGTCATCCGAAGTTCTTTACCTAACTGTCTAGCTATAGGCTCAAATTATGATTTCCTTAGCATGCACTGAAAATCTCTCACTAGTGTGCAGCCACTGTTTCATTGTTACCTGTTTTCTTTCGCTGTCTTTGAAATTAGGAGAGTAGGCAAATGGAAACACAGTGGACTCGTATTCAGGAAGATGGCGTTTCAAATCCCCGTTAGGGCATCCAGATTTACTCTGAGACGACAAACGTCATGGGATAGTTACTAGTATCTTCTCGGACCTCCTTTTGAGGGGCACAGTACAAATCGTCGGAAGTCCCCTGCAGAAATATTGAGTCATGCTCTCTCTATAGCCGTCCATAACTGCGAAACTGTGTTGCCG
Source organism: Schistocerca gregaria (assembly GCF_023897955.1). Taxonomy (NCBI): domain Eukaryota; kingdom Metazoa; phylum Arthropoda; class Insecta; order Orthoptera; family Acrididae; genus Schistocerca; species Schistocerca gregaria. Next base: position 436,909,751 of record NC_064921.1, read on the forward strand.
GCGCAGGATTTTGAGCACGAACTGACCTCACGATTATGTGCCATAAATGTTCGGTGGAAGTCATGTCAGGTGATCTACGTGGCCAAATCATTCGCTCAAACTGTCCAGAAAGTTCTTCAAACGAGTCGCGAAGAGCTGTGACCTAGTGACTCGGTGCGTCGTTGTTTGGGAATACGAAACAGGTGTGACATGGCGCATTATATTGCTGAAAAATGCCACTGCTGTCTGGAAACATGATCGTCATGAACGCGTGCACATGGTATGCAGCCAGTGTACAATATTCCATGGCCGTCTTGGTGCTATGCACGAACTCCACTGCACCCGCGGACACCCAATTCACCGCCAGCTTGTCTATGTCCCGCAGTACAGATGTCGATCAGTTGGTCCCCTGGAAGACGACGGATTCGCGCCCTTCCATCGGCATGATTAAGAAGGTATTGGGATTCATCAGACCATGTAAAGCTCTGCCACTGCACCAACGTCCAGTGCAGATGGTCACTTGCCCATTTCAGAAGTAGCTGCCGATGTCCTGGTGTTAACATTGGCATTTGCGTGGGTCGTCGGCTGCCGAGTCCCAGCGCGTGGAGTGTTCGGCACTTTGTGTACGTAGGCACACATGTACTCCAGTTCGCCACCTATCCTGTGTTACCAGTCTGCCCAGCCTGCGGCATGTGACATCTGTAATGATGAGTGGCCGTCAAACCCCACGACGTCTGGACGTGGTTTCACCTTGGTTTCGAGACGTGTTGAAGACACTCACCACAGCTCTCTTCGAACACCTGGCAGTCGTGCAGTTCCACAAGTGCTCGTACCGAGTCTCCGGGGCATCACAATCTGCCCTCGGTCAAACTGAGATATATCGCGTGCCTTACCCGTCCTACACACGGACAGAACGCTCACTGATACAACATGTACCGTATGTGTGTCTGGCTGGCAGTCATTCCTCGCCAGGTGACGCTGCTGTCTCCTGGTCGCGTTTAAATCGATAGTAGGTCGGTAGTTATAATGTACTAGCTGATCAGTGTAGGTCCTTCAGTGCTCTTTCAAATTTTTTTCTCAGTGTCATATTATCTTCTATCTCATGTCCATTTACGTCATGTTCCATTTCTACAATACTGCCTTCAAATACATTTTCCTTGTATACCTTCTCTTATCCCTCTCTTACATACTCCTTCCACATTTGATCTTTCACTTATTTGCTTAGTTGTGTTTTTTCTCACTTGGTCTGTTGATGCTCATTAAGTTGTTTCTCCTTCTTCAAAAACCCCTTTAATTTTCCTGTGAGAATTTCAATCTGTCCACTAGTGATATATGCTTCTATATCCTTACATCTGTCCTCCAGCCATTCCTTCTTAGTCATTCTGCACTTCTATCAGCCTAATTTTACAATTGTATACCCTTCTGCCTGCTTCATTCGCTGCATGTTTGAATTTTGTCCTTTCTTCAATTAAATTCAATATCTCCCGTGATATCCAAGGATTTCCACCGTGCCTTTTCTTCTTACGTATTTGCTACTTTTTGTACATTACATGCACCACTAACGACGCGAACAAGTAAAAGCAATTCTACAGAATTCTGTTCAAAATTCTAAAAGAATAGCTTAAGCTACCATTTTTAATACGTTTTAAAATTCTACTAATTTTAGTGAAGGGTCTTGGTGTTATTTCAAACCGCTTAACGTTTCTGAAAGCTATTTTTGTAAATATATTCCCTAGTTTCCTCGACTGAACTATTTACTCCTACTGCTTCTGCTACATTTAAAAACTGCTTGTTGGAAACACTTGCAAATTGTGAATTATCAGTAACATTACAGTAGTTTAGTTTAACTGTGATAGTGTTTTGTGTACTGACTTGGTGTCTGGTTCCTCGTTTCTCAGTATTCCTCGTAGTTTCCAGTTTTAATTATTACCAAAATTGTTAATTTATGTCGTGATGTGTATAATTCTGGATGTTTTAGTAATTTTCCTTAACCTACTACATTATTTTGTATAACACAAGTGATAATGGACCGTCACGTTTTCCGTCTTCCTCTTCTTTTATGTCATATTTTAATACCTTCGTTTTTCATGGCATACTTATTTCTTTCCGTAGCGCTATTTAGGCTCTTGGCATATTTATCCTGGAGAGAAAAACTGCTCCCAGACATTTATGTTGAAAGTTTTTTACCGCAGCAAGAAAAGAGAATTTTATTCTCTTGCGTCTTGAGACATGTGGAAGTTACGGGAAATACGCTCCCTGATGCAGCAGTAGAGTAACAAAGGCTGTCTCACTCCTCCGCAGATTAGTGTCTAGAGTTAAAAATTCATGTGTTTTTTGAGTGATACTTCCCCTACACGAAGTTACTATTCAACATGATACATTTTATAGCGATGCATTTGCACTACTACCGAACATAGTTGCTAGATCCTCTTCCAAGTGGTCAAATGTGCACCTTAACATTTACCTTAAAGGCGGTTCTTCATTAAACCCAATATCTTAAAGTCGAATAATACCACGTCTCTTCTAGAAAGCGTGTATGAACCACGGACTAGTTAAATTTGCTGATTACTCGAGTCCTTTCCAAAAATGGGTACGTTAACGTAAATTATCAGGGTGGATTTACGTTCCTTTTCTAACAACATCGCAAAGCTTCTGTAACTTTTTACTGAAGCGCTCGCTTGAAGGTACAGCTGCTTCCCAGAAAATCGAGAAGAACCTCTGTTTCATTCTGCAAATATAGCCACCAAAATAATGTGCTGAAGTCTGGCACTCAAAATTCCTGTAACTTTGAGATGTGTCTGTATCGGTTTTGAACTTTTCACATAAATCAGAGCATACCTCCATCCTTCGCTCGCTCAATTTAGATGTCAACTGTCGAGTTACTTATTCCCTACATACTTTTTGGTATCCCAAGCTTGCCTTTCGTAATTTTTGTGGCATTTTTAACACCGTTCGGTTCGCAGCAAGCTTTGCTTCGTATTTCGACACATCTTTTCTCGCGGATCGTATCTTACACTACACAACGAACGTGTCGGTGACGCTAATATATGGTCTCTGCTTTTCTTCAATCCTGTTTTCCCCAAATGATATCTTCTTTACCCATCAACACACATTGCTCTCTTCATTGGTATCCTTCTCGTACACATGGTGTGATCTTCTATGGATGTGAGGCATCTTGCATACATTGTTTGCCAAACTGCAAAAGAAGTAACAGGAAAAAAAGCAAGTTGCTTCTGCTTGAGCGTAATGTTTATAAATTATTAACCCTAATGTGCAAATGTATCTTGACTAATGAAGACTATTCTTGGCTAGGACAATCAATTGTTTTAGCGTCTGGTACTACTCTTGGTTTTTGTGAATATTTTCAACTGTTAACGAATGTTTTAGAATATAAGTTCTATGGAACTTAACTGCTAAGGTCATCAGTCCCTAAGCTTACACACTACTTAACCTAAATTATCCTAAGGACAAACACACACACCCATGCCCGAGGGAGGACTGGAACCTCCGCCGGGACCAGCCACACAGTCCATGACTGCAGCGCCTAGACCGTTCGGCTACTCCCGCGCGGCTTTTAGAATATTCTAGAATATTTTTTAATGTTCTGAAATACAGCTTGGAACAGAAAATATCACATGTTCTGCCTCTTTTGCATCAACTTATTTTCCAAGGAAACAGAATTGGACGTTGTTCTGTAATGTTCCCGAACTTTTGAGAATATATGTCTGTTAACTACCGTTTTAAAATTCTCTAGAATATTTTCTAATGTTTTATAATACAGCTTGCAACGTAACATATTAAACTGTTCCGCATATCGGCAAACTGACGATTTGTACAATGTGGGAAAGATAGAGAAACAACTCATCCAAACAACATATCCAATTATAGAGAGATGTTATACAAACAAAGAATGGTTGAGTGAGTAACCAATTTTAGCAACAGAAACTGACGTAGTTCAATGAACAATTCAGTGAATGCATAATATAATATCAGAAGATGAAAAATATTTAAATCCATTGATGCAATGATAAACCGAAACGAAGGCTCCAACTTTCCAGCAGAATTCCTCAATTCGCTGCATTATCTCTGTGTTCCATTGCAAAAGGCTTCTAAACATTTTTGCGCAAACAGAAGTAGTAACCATAAAGGAAAAGTTCAAAAGATCAAAAGGACAAAAAGTCGAAAAAAACTAAGTTACCAATCACTTTTAAAATGCTCCAATTTCCGGTAAGATTAGCGTACAGTATGACTATCAATAAAGCGTGATGGCAAACACATCAGTATTGCGGAATGGATTTAAAAGAATAGTGTCTCTCATGCGTAGCGAATTCTCAAGTAGAACAATTACAAAAATTATTGAGCTTTGCGCTCGAAAGTAAAACACCGAATGTAGTTTATAACCAATAGTTTTAATACGTTAGATACTAGACAAATCAGATTTCCAATTCAGAAAATGTATGGAAAAAGACTAACCGATGTGGGTCCTTTCGGCTAGTTTATTTTAAAAGTTAACTACTATACTGAACGTTACTTACCGGTACTGATATAATTTTATATCATTGCATCCTCATTGATTTCATCCTCATAACATCCCTTCCCATGTGTCAATGAAATTAACTCATGCTGTTCAAGCGATCATACAACATTTAATTGGGGAACTGCGCATTAAAACTGGGCTCAGATCTTCAAACAAGTGTGTAATCCTGCACTGAAAGCAGATTTTCCCGATATGTACCGGGGAACAAGGAAAAAGTTAATAAAACTGTCGACTTCGTACTAAGCGCTAATCCTCACAATTCTCGCAATAATAACTGATATCTTACTGTATATGGCGAATGGAAGAGTGCCTGGGATACAGGAATTCTGCGCTACGACCGTGAGTACAGTGTGAACATATGTTCGGGTAATGCGTCTCACAGTGGCACCATTCCAAGAGTGTATAGGCGATTGCCTGAAACACTATACATGCACGTTACCACAAATATGGTCGCTCCTAGATATAGATCTATTGTGTATTGGACTACACTGACGTAAACGCATTTTCTACGACTTGGCTTGCCGACAATATAGTGAACGTATTACATCGTTCACAGTAGCGCACATCTTTTTCCTCCTGACTGGCTTAGGCATTCAGAGTGTTGGAAAGGGTTCAAACGTCCACTTAGTTGAGCCTTTATGGTACTGCGCTGTTGGCTAAGAAAGCATCATCCACGTTGCAAAACTCTTCAACCTTCACAATGAGAGTGTACGGGAACACACGAAGCTCAATGCAGAATAGGAATCCCATTGCCAAGAAATGTCTTACCAGAGAGTTTGGCCAGGAACTCTCTGTGGAATGCTTATTGATAGACACTTCATTCGTCGACATTTCTTTGAGATCTTCGCAGACGTCAAACTGCTACATTAACTTGACGTGCAACCGAACTTTGCAATAACCTATGGTACAAGCCCAGTGACACAGAATCTCACTTGAATCGTATAGTAAGGTAGCATATTATTGCAGGGAAGGAATGGAAAGATTAGGGATCAAAGTCCTGTTGAGAACGTGGGCATTACAGACACAGCACAAGCTTGGCTTGAGAGAAGGGTGGGGAAGCTAGCCATCCATGTTCTTGTCAAAGGCAGCACCAGAAATTTGCCTTAAGAGGCTTAAGAAAACCCCAGAAAGTCTAAATCAAGATGGCTGGGTGGGGATCTGAACAGCCGTCCTCCCTAATTCGAGACCAGTTTCTTACTATTGCATTCGAATACACCGTACCATAAGCGAGGGACTGGTTGAGGTGGTTCGGTAGGTTAATCAGCGAGTAAATCGATTGACTTCTACTGCTGGGGTCACTTAAAGTTGTATTCAACATAATTTAAAAAAAAATGCAGAATAACGCTTTGAAACTAATTTTGGGATGGTTCAAAAAATGGTTCAAATGGCTCTGAGCACTATGGGACTCAACTGCTGTGGTCATCAGTCCCCTAGAACTTAGAACTACTTAAACCTAACTAACCTAAGGACATCACACACATCCATGCCCGAGGCAGGATTCGAACCTGCGACCGTAGCAGTCGCACGGTTCCAGACTGCAATTTTGGGATGACAGAGACTATGCAGTGGCTATTGCGGCCAGATATACTTCCCTCTATAGGGGTAGTTGTCACACTCTCTGAGCACATGATGTAACTTATTGCATTAGGAAAAAATTAAAACAATAATACTAGACGCTGCGTTAACACACCAGGTTGTCGTCAGGTCACGTCTTCAGTACACTGGTGCTGACTACGATGATGTGTGTCAACACGACATGCTTGCGAGTAATGTGGGCTGCCTAACTTCCAGGCCACGACTCGTTCTCTTGGACGGAGATACACTACCCGAACGCAGACCGGTCGCAGAGAATAAATACGATTAAAGAAATTGTAGCGAACGCAGCCGTTGAAACATTACGAATTAGCAAAAAGATATACTCTAAAGGGGGATCAGCGATTTGAAATGATCACATTAGCCAGTTAATAAATGGAAAAGGAGCCATATCTACAAACTTTGTCGTCAGCTAATAACTTAATTACAGAAAGGGTATTAAAAGTAAATTTGCTTCAATAAGGAAAGAAATACGAAAAACTAGAGGGAAAAGCTGGGATTGATATCTGAGTGAAATGGAAGATGATATTCATGGAGTACAAAACAAAGCATACAAGAGCATGAAGCGCTTGAATAAGCAACAACGAGATACTTTACAATTAAATGTAATACCCGAAAACGAATGTTTAAAACATTTCAAATGTTTGTCGGCTGATTATGTGAAAGAACCAGAAACAAACAGCAATACAAGCGACTCTTTAGATTTGATAACAATGTAAGAACTACAAAATGTGATAAAATAAACAAAAAATAAAAAATCTCCTGACCCTGATAATATAAACATGGAACTGATTAAATATTCATATGACCAACTAAAGCACAGATCCTTATATTTTATGAATGTTTGTTGTCTGAACGGACATTTACCAGGCAAATGAAATGAATATTTGATAAGCCATATTTGTAAGAAAGGCAATAAATCAAAATGGGCAAATTTCCGAGAAATATAGCTACTAAATTCTCGCTATAAGCTGTTCGCTGAAATTAGAGACAAGAGATTCGCAGCAATAGCAGAAGCACGTACATTAGAGGTGCAACATGATTTCAGAAAAGTTAGATCATGTTCTGATTGTCTTTTCGCTTTGGCACAAGTAACCGAGAAAAGAAGGGAATTTATATTGCCACCTTACAGTGTTTATATCGACTGTGAAAAGGTGTTCGACAAGGTAAAGCAGAAAATGCTATAGGAATCACTGAAGGAATTGGGAGTTCCAATACATCTGACTACGACAATTCAGTAATTACACAATAATAATAAAATAAGAATAAGTACTGTGAGGAATGGGACAGAATCTGACGATATCAGTCAATGAGTCAGACAACGTTGCCACTGTCCCCCACACTTCTTAATGTTTATATTGACAATATCAATGTTATTCGTAAATGGGTGACTTTATTAAATGACATTTTAACAAGTGATAATCTTAATGTTATGACGATGATATTTGCTGATGATGGGAGAATCAGAAGCGAAGGATCAAATTTCAGTATGCAGAGTAAAACTTTCCTGAAAACGGAATGAGAATATCAACAGATAAAACAGAAATGATGGCATTTCAAGAACTGTAACGCACAAGAGCCAAAATTTTTACAGATGGACAAATAATTGAACAAGTAAGAGAATTTAAATATTTATGGTTCGACTTTAAATTTCTCAAGTGAACTAAAATTGGCCACATTTCTGTGGAACTATTCAACGTACATTATAACATAATGTGCGGAAAGAAGCATTAATTGAACTATACAAAGTAATAGCGTCACCTTTGCTGCTGTATGGTAGCGAATGTTGGACTTAACATCGGATCAGTCATCAGAGATGAAGTTCCTTGGCTTTGTAGTGGGATATTCATTGTTGGACCATAAAAGATATAACGATATTAGACAAAATCTAAGTGTGGAATATATTAGAAATATAATTGAAAAATACCGACTGAACTGGAAAGACCATGTCCAGCGTATTTCTAACAATAGAATAACGAAAGCGGCAATAATATGTAACCCAACCGGCAAGAACAACGGCGCGAAACATTCTGAGATGAATAAGCCAAAATGCGTTGTCCTTGAAGACAATTATGATCATGATAATGAGCCTGTAGTGGAATGGAAAAAGCTACTAAATGAAAACACAGAACCTTTCAACAACATCCTCTTTACGGCTTTAAGAGGACTGCCACAGAACACAGAAGAGGAACAACACACATACGCCAAGAAGCACACACACACACACACACACACACACAGAGAGAGAGAGAGAAGCGCGCACTTTCTTCACACGCGTAGGTATAAATAAGGAACAAAAGTCGTCAAAATTCTCCCTAGAATTTTCAAAACCTTCTCGCAGTATGCGATACGTTCTCGCGACACACACAAACAGCAAGCTAGCGTAATGTGTTGAATTACGACCAAGGTTTAAAATTCATGTTTTTCTGGGTTTGATTTTGTGCGGTCACAACCTGTGCGATCGCTTCGGTTATGCTCTGTTATTGTAAATAACAAAAGTATTACTTCTTGTTAAATTTTTACAAAGTTCTGTCTCACATTCGGCGGAGTGTTATCTTGTCAGCACACATGTCAAGCAGACATTGACCGTACGTAATCTGTTACATTTGTATTTACATTGTGCATAAAATGCGTGAGTCTCGCGGCACTGAGAAGTACCAGTTGTTTGTTTGTTATTTCTTGCCTTTCGACTTATTGTGTGCCAGTTCGGCGTGACATGGTATTTATATTTTGAGTGTTGTGGTCTCTTACACTGGTAACCATTTGGTGATTGCTCTTGGATGTACTCTTTATTTTTTGCTTTACTGTCGGAAGACTAAACATTTTATCTGATTTCCGTATTTCAAATTTAGTTTTATGTGCTTGTCGAAGCAGTATTTAAAAGCTTAAAGACTTTTGACGTGTTTCAGGTAGTCTGTAACTATTTATGGGCTTTGACATTTTAAGGAATTTAAAATTTTAGAAGGTACCCCAATGAAGGGCTTTGTTATCTAAAGGCTTTTGTTCAAGAGCTGCCTTCCAAGTTTTGTAGCTCATCTGAAACGTAATTTACCACCCGATGCAGGTACTTACATTTTGATGTTTTTGTTTTGGTGATTTCAACTTTATTTCTGGCACTATTAGTTACCAAATATTATTTATTATTTAATTTTTCTTATACTGGTTGTCGACTAGAGTAAGCTATTAATTGTAACTAATTGTTAAAAGTTACACAGTAATTAACTAAGTGGCTACACAGCGACCAATGTGCTTAAATTCAGTTTCAAAACAGCCACTAAGTTAAGCACGTTGGTCGCTGTGAAGGCCCTTACTTAATTACTGTGACGCTTTATTTCCGTTTAAGGTGGCTAATACTTAAGCGTTTTTCATATTTTATTGTTTACCAGGTCGGAAAGTTAACATGATATAAATTGCTTTTCTTATGTGTTCTCCCGGTACATTAAGACATTTTTCTTGATTTTTTGATGTTTGACCTTGTTGATAAATAAAGTAACTGAAACTGTATAAGTTTATTTTACCCAGTATCCAATCCTAACGGTCACCAAGCGAGCTTCCTACCATTTCAGTTTTGTCTGTCCATTTATGTGTGGACGGCACCATATGTGAATGAGAGAGAAGAAAACTTCAGTGCTGCGATAAAAATTTGTTTCTTAGCGCCACTTTTGAACTGTCTCTCCCAACAAAATGTTTCATGAGTACACAGAGCATAGAGGTACATGGCGACAAATACAGAAACCACACCTGACTGTAATCTCAGAACTGCAAAAGACAAGAAAAGCGACAAGCTACTGATCTCATTCGCTGGGCCACGCATCGGCGGACGGCACAACAATACAGCAACGGCCCCGTCGGTTAGAACAAGAAAAAATGCAGTAATGTAACATTGCTTTTAACTATTGGCAACAGTTATTGTTTTGATGGTTTCTTAACTGTCTTGAAGATTTAGAAGGCCAGTATAACTATGAAAGCAGGTTAATTAGTGGTGCCTGAAGTTTTATGTAATATGTCAATAAAATTCATCGTACTGTGTGACCTGCGTTGACCACTCCAAGCCATCAAAACACCTCAGTGCGAACAAATTAGTACTTTACGTTATATTTTATCTGTTTTGTTTCACCTTAGAACAAGGGGTTATCAGAAATTTTCCGTTCGAATGCCGTACAGTCCACAGTCTGTATGCCAATCAGCCAAAATTGCCGTGAGCACTGAGATAACCTTCACATCTATGCACCACGTTGAAGATACCCGTTGGCTAATACACAGTGTCCTGCTGCGTGAAGGAGTCCGTAACTGCCTGTTGCACATCCCTGTCGGACGGGGACCCTTCAAGACATTCTTAAAGGGAACGAAGGTGTGGTAATGGCATGGGAGAGATAAGGACTATGGGGCGGGTGTTGGGAATTGGCGTAACTTCTGAGTTACGTCATTTGCGGTACGGGGAAGTGCATTATCATGAAGCGAACAGCACGGAATTCGGAGCACCGTTCCACAGCCGTGATTTTCGACTGACATGCTGCTCCATACACGTTCCTCTTTCTCGATGGATGTCTACCGACGTCTGTCCTTCGGCAGCCAAGAAAGGAACGACGGAATGGTGGTCCTGAGGCATTTGGTAATAACATCACCATAGTTCATTTACCGCACATACATCGGAAAGACACGAATGCCACATAATCCCTCGCCTACATGTCAGTGCTTATATACCCACATCGGAAACGCGCTACTTCGCATGTACTCTGCAGTAACGCCCTCAAATGGAAACTTTTTGATCGCACCTTTCAAATTGGATGACCTGAATGGCCTGGCGGGAGAATGGTAAATTGAACTTTAATAAAACCGCAAAAGGCTGTTAATTGATTTATTCAAGATTGATTTCATTACGTTAAGAGGTATCTTCAGGTGGTTCTATGTAAAGGAAAACATCCTTGTAATCTATATATTTCAAGGGCCAATTAAGGACAGCCAATAAAACGAAGCCAAAATAAAAATTACTACCAGTAATGTCACATAGATTAGTACACCAAGAGACTCCAACGTTCGTAGACACAGAACCCTACTCTGTGAAGAGAATAAGTGGTCAACAAATAATAGCCCGAAGAGAATTGGGCGAATAGTGTAGCGGATGAGGCGCAACAGCAAAAATAACCGCAGTTACTATAATAAATATGATTAAAAAGTAATACAAGAAGCACAAAATTAGATACCATCAACACAGCGCCTACCTAAAGAACAGAACTCTTTTGCAACCCTATTTCCACAAAGATAAAAAAACCTCAAAAGGGAATAGGGAAGCGTGAAGTTAATTAAGCTGTTAGCCCTACATGCGCGTCCAAGTACAAACAGAATGCAACACAGGACGAAAAGCGTTAAAGAAACCTTATAAAGTTGTGACACCTATTTAAGGCAAATTATCAATAACAAATAAGTCAGAACAGATGGTGCATATATGATCAATTAACAGCTGTTTACGGTTTTATTCCAGTTCAGTTTACCATGAATTCCAACAGCTGTGGCTGTCCATGTTACTAATTCGTATTTGGAACGTTCAAAATTTGTGCTTCGTGAAGAAACCGACAATACTAAAAGTAATGAATTTATATCCGTAAGTTACATGAATGTAGAAGCACAGCACGGCGATAACGTGAATCCTGGCCGTACTGCGAGACGTGACACAGTGACACAGATACAAAGTGAACGACGACAATGGCCTTACGTCGTGGGTAACACTGACAGCAAGTGATGTCTCTCGGCTAGTCGCACACAGGCCGCCAAAGCGCGGTGTGATTCTGTCGCATGGCAGTACAGGGTGTGAAATGGATCCCCACATGACGGATCCGGCCTGCGCTAACGCCTGCCGTTGCTGGCGTAGACCACATAGGATGTCGACAACGATCCGTGACCGTGGTGGTGTTATGACATTAGTCCTTCAGATTTTAGTGTCACAAGCAATTTGAAATGACTTCGGTTTGGTGAGCCCACTGGCAAGTCTAAGGACGTGGTTCCCAACGTTGGAGTTAACTCTTCCACAGACATAATGCTATACTCGTATACACGGAAAATATCATCAATCATATGGCAATTTAGTTGATGTTCCACAAGAAAGGCGGTCATACCGTTGTATTTTTCATCCCCTTACGTTACTATTCCCCCCCCCCCCCCCGCCCCATGAACCATGGACCTTGCCGTGGTGGGGAGGCTTGCGTGCCTCAGCGATACAGGTAGCCGTACGGTAGGTACAACCACAACGAAGGGGTATCTGTTGAGAGGCCATACAAACGTGTGGTTCCTGAAGAGGGGAAGCAGCCTTTTCAGTAGTTGCAAGGGCAACAGTCTGGATGATGGACTGATCTGGCCTTGTAACAATAACCAAAACGGCCTTGCTGTGCTGGTACTGCGAACGGCTGAAAGCAAGGGAAACTACGGCCGTAATCTTTCCCGAGGGCATGCAGCTTTACTGTATGATTAAATGATGATGGCGTCCTCTTGGGTAAAATATTCCGGAGGTAAAACGGTCCCCCATTCGGATCTTCGGGCGGGGACTACTCAAGAGGACGTCGTTACCAGGAGAAAGAAAACTGGCGTTCTACGGATCGGAGCGTGGAATGTCAGATCCCTTAATCGGGCAGATAGGTTAGAAAATTTAAAAAGGGAAATGGACAGGTTAAAGTTAGATATAGTAGGAATTAGTGAAGTTCGGTTGCAGGAGGACCAAGACCTCTGGTCAGGTGACTAAAGGGTTATAAACACAAAATCAAATAGGGGTAATGCAGGAGTAGGTTTAATAATGAATAGGAAAACAGGAATGCGGGTAAGCTACTACAAACAACATAGTGAACCCATTACTGTGGCCAAGATAGATACGAAGCCCACACCTACTACAGTAGTACTAGTTTGTATGCCAACTAGCTCTGCAGATGACGAAGAAATTGAAGAAGAAATTATTCAGATAATGAAGGGAGATGAAAATTTAGTAGTCATGGGTGACTGGAATTCGAGTGAAGGAAAAGGGAGAGAAGGAAACGTAGTAGGTGGATATGGATTGTGGCTAAGAAATGAAAGAGGAAGCCGCCTGGTAGAATTTTGCACAGAGCTAACTTAGTCATAGCTAACACTTGGTTTAAGAATCATGAAAGAAGGTTGTATACATGGAAGAACCCTGGAGATACTAAAAGGTATCAGATAGATTATATAATGGTAAGACAGATATTTAGGAACCAGGTTTTAAATTGTAAGACATTACCAGGGGCAGATGTGGACTCTGACCACAATCTATTGGTTAGGACCTGTAGATTAAAACTGAAGAAACTGCAAAAAGGTGGGAATTTAAGGAGATGGGACCCAGGTAACCTGAAAGAACAAGAGGTTCTAAAGAGTTTCAGGGAGAGCATAAGGGAACAATTGTTAGGAATGGGGGAAATAAATACAGTAGAAGAAGAATGGGTAGCGTTGAGGGATGAAGTAGTGAAGGCAGCAGAGGATCAAGTAGGTAAAAAGACGAGGGCTAGTAGAAACCCTTGGGTAACAGAAGAAATATTGAATTTAATTGATGAAAGGAGAATATATAAAAATGCAATAAATGAAGCAGGCAAAAGGAATACAATCGTCTCAAAAATGAGATCGACAGGAAGTGCAAAATGGCTAAGCAGGGATGGCTAGAGAACAAATGTAAAGATGTAGAGGCTTATCTGCCTACAGGAAAATTAAAGAGACCTTTGGAGATAAGAGAACCACTTGTATGAACATCAAGAGCTCAGACGGAAACCCAGTTCTAAGCAAAGAAGGGAAAGCAGAAAGGTGGAAGGAGTATACAGAGGGTCTATACAAGGGCGATGTACTTCAGGGCAATATTATGGAAATGGAAGAGGATGTAGATGAAGATGAAATGGAAGATACGATACTGCGTAAAGAGTTTGACAGAGCACTGAAAGACCTGAGTCGAAACAAGGCCCCCGGCGTAGACAACTTTCCATTGGAACGACTAACAGCCTTGGGAGAGCCAGTCCTGACAAAACTTTACCATCTGGTGAGCAAGATGTATGAGACAGGCGAAATACCCTCAGACTTCAAGAAGAATATAATAATTCCAATCCCAAAGAAAGCAGGTGTTGATAGATGTGAAAATTACCGAACAATCAGTTTAATAAGCCATAGCTGCAAAATACTAACACGAATTCTTTACAGACGAATGGGAAAACTAGTAGAAGCCGACCTCGGGGAAGATCAGTTTGGATTCCATAGAAATACTGGAACACGTGAGGCAATACTGACCTTACGACTTATCTTAAAAGAAAGATTAACAAAAGGCAAACCTACGTTTCTATTATTTGTAGACTTAGAGAAAGCTTTTGACAATGTTGACTGGAATACTCTCTTTCAAATTCTAAAGGTGGCAGGGGTAAAATACAGGGAGCGAAAGACTATTTACAATTTGTACAGAATCCAGATGGCAGTTATAAGAGTCGAAGGACATGAAAGGGAAGCAGTGGTTGGGAAGGGAGTAAGATAGGGTTGTAGCCTCTCCCCGATGTTGTTCAATCTGTATAGTGAGCAAGAAGTAAAGAAAACAAAGTAAAAAATCGGTATTAAAATCCATGGAGAAGAAATAAAAACTTTGAGGTTCGCCGATGTCATTGTCATTCTGTCAGAGACAGCAAGGGACTTGGAAGAGCAGTTGAATGGAATGGACAGTGTCTTGAATGGATGATATAAGATGAACATCAAAAAAAGCAAAACGACGATAATGGAATGTAGTCGAATTAAGTCGGGTGATGCTGACGGAATTACATTAGGAAATGAGACACTTAAAGTAGTAAAGGAGTTTTGCTATTTGGGGAGCAAAATAACTGATGATGATCAAAGTAGAGAGGATATAAAATGTAGACTGGCAATGGCAAGGAAAGCGTTTCTGAAGAAGAGAAATTTGTTAACATCGAGTATAGATTTAAGTGTCACGAAGTCTTTTCTGAAAGTATTTGTATGGAGTGTAGCCATGTATGCAAGTGGAACATGAACGATAAATATTTTGGACAAGAAGAGAATAGAAGCTTTCGAAATGTGGTGCTACAAAAGAATGCTGAAGATTAGATGGGTAGATCATATAACTAATGAGGAAGTATTGAATAGGATTGGGGAGAAGAGAAGTTTGTGGCACAACTTGACAAGAAGAAGGGATCGGTTGGTAGGACATGTTCTGAGGCATCAAGTGATCACCAATTTAGTATTGAAGGGCAGCGTCGAGGGTAAAAATCTTAGAGGGAGACCAAGAGATGAGTACACCAATCAGATTCAGAAGGATGTAGGTTGCGGTAGGTACTGAGAGATGAAGAAGCTTGTACAGGATAGAGTAGCATGGAGAGCTGCATCAAACCATTCTCAGGACTGAAGACCACAACAACAACAACAACATGTTACTATTGTCACAGTGCAACTAAGAAAAAAAAATGCACAACCATTTGTGCTCTAAACATGGTGCCGTCCAGGCAGTAACACGTTGGCAGGGTCGTGACGTGTTCGGAGGGGCGGCAAATGAACAATCGGCAAGAGTCACCCTCCAGGCTAACCGGCGACTCATCATTAAACGGGAGGTCACCCATTATTCCTAGGTGCTGTTAATGGATCAAGGCTCCACGTCCCAAAGCCTCCTTTTCATAGACACTAGCGTGCTTTTGTATAAAGGGAACTTCTATGGCGGACTCCTTATTGAAGATGACAAAACACAGTCTCACGGGAGATGTGTGGTCAATAGCCAGTGGCACTGTTTCCACCCAAGACATGTACAGTGTTAATCAGTCTCTTTTCCGCTCAACATGGCTCAAATTGCTCTGAGCACTATGGGACTTAAAATCTGAGGTCATTAGTCCCTCAGAACTTAGAACTACTTGAACCCTAAAATGTGAGGTCATCAGTCCCCCAGAACTTAGAACTACTTAAACATAACTAACCTAAGGGCATCACACACATCCATGCCCGAGGCAGGGTTCGAACCTGCGACCGTAGCTGTCACGCGGTTCCAGACTGAAGCGCCTAGAACCGCTGGGCCACACCGGCCGGCGTCTTTTCCGCGTATTCACTTGGAAGAGATCTCTAGATGTGTCAAATTTGCATTGACAGATGTTTCAAGATAAAGATCATTTGTTGTTAAGACCATACATTTTCAATAGAAATAGCGCCACGTCACTGTGAAAGCCAATTCAGTACCTGTACATCTTTCTCCTTTTTCCAGTCCCTGCAAACCTTATTGTCCTGTTTCGAATCTTTGTCCTCCTGCAGTATCCGATCTTCATTTTTGTCGATCGGCCAACATTTGATAGGTGGCATCAAACATCTTCGACAAACGTGCATACATG
The DNA here is from genome assembly GCF_023897955.1 of Schistocerca gregaria. Lineage (NCBI taxonomy): Eukaryota > Metazoa > Arthropoda > Insecta > Orthoptera > Acrididae > Schistocerca > Schistocerca gregaria. The sequence goes on from NC_064921.1 coordinate 436,926,206, forward strand.
TCTCTTCTTGTGCATCTCAGTTAAGAATTCACAGTAAACCAATGCTTTATGACACTGCATGAAGAAGAAAGGTTCCCCATTGTTGAGTTGTGAAAGAACTAATGCGATATCTCTCACCATTTGTGTGTAATGCTGACCACGCTCTAACATAACAGACTGTAACAATTCTGAAGGTGGCTATTGCATTTTATTGACCTTCCCCTGTTGTCACTGAATGAGTCCTCTGTCCTGGAATCTTCTTCACACCAATAAAATTTTAGTGTGGATGACACAACACCCTCCCTCCCTCCCCCCGGTCGTTTTACGCTTACTTCGACAATGACCCAGATTTTCGTAACACACAAGGTCAACGAAATAGTTCAGCCACTCTACCTCTGGAATAATATGCGGCACCCTATCTTTTAGAGCATTATTTAGATATGATGGTAATGTTCCTTTGCCTTTACAATATTAGCGACCGAAGCAAACGTATCTTCGATTGTTGAGTGTGCTTTCATTGTAAAGGTGAAAATAACTATACGTTGTCCTTGAAATTTTTCATACAATAACATCAGTCTCGAGTGCTATAACTGAGAAGCAACAGGGAACTCATGATGGCGTTTCAGATTACTACTCTAAAATGTAACATCGTCGTTTGACATAAAGTACACTACATTACCCATTCTATGTTTATAAACGAATTCCTCTCTCCAGTACTTCCTAAATCTCTGTTATCTTCTTTATACACCATTTGAAGCGATTATCATGTGCCCTCACTTTCTCATGCAGTCTGACATCAGGACACTGTCACATCTGACACAAATCTGGATACTGCACGATTCGATCTATCGGTCAAGTGGAAACATATTATGATGCTCCTTACAACTGTTTCATGTGCTGGTTACTGTGTTCCACAGACGTATGCAGCGCCTCCACGTCCTTCACAGTCAGTGTTCAACATCTGACACTGTTCACACCTCTTACATACCCTACCATCTGACGCTGTTCACGCCCCTTATATACCCACCGCCTGACACTGTTCGCGCCCCTTACATACCCTACCATCTGACACTGTTCACGCCCCACGTACCCTACCATACGACGCTGTTCACGTTCCTTAGATACCCTACCACCTGACGCTGTTCACACAGCTTGCATGCCCTACCATCTGATGCTGTTCACGCCCCTTACATACCCTACCATCTGACACTGTTCACGCCCCTTAGATACCCTACCATCTGACGCTGTTCACGCCCATTACATACCATACCATCTGACGCTGTTCTCGCCCCTTACATACCCTACCACCTGACACTGTTCACGCCCCTTACATACCCTACCATCTGACGCTGTTCACGCCCCTTACATACCATACCATCTGACGCTGTTCATGCCCCTTCCATACCATACCATCTGACGCTGTTCATGCCCCTTATATAGACTACCATCTGACACTGTTCACGCCCCTTACATACCATACCGTTTGACACTGTCCATGCCCCTTATATAGAATACCATCTTACGATGTTCACGCGCCTCACACAGGGTGAGTCACCAACTGTTGCCACCAAGAATATCTCCGAAAGTATGATAGGAGTTGAAAAGTTTGTGGAACAAAAGTTGCATGGGACAATGTGGGCCATAATATGACGTTGGTATTTTGTTGCTAGGAGGTCACAAAGGTGGCATGAAAGTCCATTTACACAGATGGTATTCGAAGTGATGACCATTGGTATCAATGCAGTGCTGCAGTCTCCTTATCATGGGTTGAGTGGTATTCCTCATCACATCGGCTCTTATTGAAGCACATGCACTGACAGTTCTTCCTCGCATATCTTCAACTGTACTTGGAGCGTCTTTATAAAAAATGCCTTTTACGAATCCCCACTAGAAAAAAATCCAGAGGTGTCAAGTCGCGCGAACGAGCCGGCCACGACACACCTTCTGCTCGTCCAATCCAACGATATAGAAATTGTCTCTGCAACTCATTTCTAGCCATAAGCGAAAAATGTGTCGGACACCCATCGTGTTGATTCCACATTCTGTTCCTTGTTCCTAAAGGTATTTCCTCGAATAACAGACCTAATGTTTTTTGCAGGAATGTGGTATGCTTCCTACCATTAAGATTTCCTTCGATGAAACAGGGATCTATAATTCTGTTCTCCAGAATCCCTCACCATACAATCACCGACCACGGTTTATGGTGTGCAACTTGCTGCAGCCAACATGGATTTTCAGTTGCCCAGTAATGCATGTTATGCAAATTAACATTTCCATGGTTCGTGAATGTAGCCTCGTCAGTAAATAAAATCAAACTAATAAATGCGTCATCCTTCTTAATCTGAAATTGAGCCCATCGGCAGAATTCAATGTGACGCATACAATCCGTACCAGTTAATCCTTGGTGGAGACTGATATGGTAAGGATGATATTTATGGCGATGCAAAACACAAACAACACTACTCTGGCTCATGCCAGATTCCATTGCGATTTGACGCGAACTAACACAAGCATCTCGAACCACAGTGGCAAGAGTACCAATTTCCGTTTCCTCGTTAGCAACTTTCCTTCCCAGATATGTTTCCGATGCGTTAAAGATCCAGATGCTCTCAATTTATCACACACATATTTAAATGAATCTTCCTGACAGAAAATTGTGTATCGGACCGAGACTCGAACTCGCGACTTTTGCCTTTCGCGGGCAAGTGCTCTACCAACTGAACTAACCCAAGCACGACTCGCGACCCGTTGTCCCATTCTCACACCTTCAATCCTGCCAGTACCTCGTCTCCTGCCTTCCATTCTGGAAATATCCCCCACGCTGTGACTAAGCCACGTTTCCATAATAGCCTTTCCTCCAGGAGTGCTAGTTCTGCAAGGTTCGCAGAAGAGCTTCTGTGAAATTGGTAGGTAGTAGATGAGGTACTGGTAGAATTGAAGCTATGAGAGCGGTCGTGAGTAGTGCTTGGGTAGCTCAGTTAGAAGAGCACTTGAGCAGGAAAGGCGTCTCGGTCCGACAAACAGTTTTGATCTGCCAGGAAGTTTCATATCAGCGCACACTCCACTGCAGGGTAAAAATTGCATTCTGGAAACATATTTAAATGTACAATGTGTAGGGTGACTGCGCCGAGGATATCTTTCAGCGTATGTCTCTAGCTCTCATTAAACTTCGCTGGCCGTTGTGGCCCAGCGACCCGGAACCATGCTGCTGCTACCGTCGCAGGCTCGAATCCTGCCTCGGTCATGGGTGTATGTGATGCCCTTAGGTTACTTAGGTATAAATAGTTCAAAGTCTAGGGGACTGATGACCTCAGATGTTAAGTCCCATAGTGCTTAGAGCTATTTGAACCAATCTCACTGAATTTCGTTGGCATTCTCTGTAAATTAAAACCATATCCACTTGTTCTTCGAAAGAATATATCGTTCACATTCGCTTGATTCTACATACTAGTCTTACCGTTCCTATTAGTGTTGTATTGCGAAACCGTCGAATAGTGTTTACATGTCAATGGCACATTAGATGGATACGCCGTATTCGGCGAATATTTACTATTTTCACGATCTAGGAGAGGGAATTGAGGGGGCATGTGCTTCGACAAGCACCGAAGTGATAAAGAATATCACTCAATCCATGATAAGAAGATTGCACCACTGCATTGATACCAATGGTCATCACTTCGAACACCTTCTGTCAATGAACGTTAATGCACCTTTATGACCTTCGTCGATCTTAGTGTTAAATATCATTGGACTCGTCTCGATAGCCGCTATCAGAAAAAAACTACCAAACTGTAGCATCCCATTTAAAAAAAAACAAAGGTGACCTTCATATCTCAGACGCCATCCCGCCTAGCAACAAAAAACCACCGTCATATTATGGCCCCCGTTGTCCCATGCGACATTTGTCCCACAAACTCTTCAGCTACTAACATACTTTCGGAGTTATTCTAGGTGGCAATAGTTAGTGACTCATCTTGTATACCCTACCAGTCCTGGGAACAACATTAAACACGAACAACACTAATGTACCCTGGCGGCCGGTCTACAGACAACAGCAACTTTTATCGTTGTGTTGTATCCCAATAAAAAAAAGAGAAGGAATTGAGCTGCAGTGATGGCGTTGTATTCTTCTGAAATCTAATTGTTCAGAAGTCGGGAATGATCACAGTGACTACAGAACGAGGAGAACATGGAAAGACATAGTAAAATAATTTCAATTTTGAGTAACTCATACGGCTGATGGTCGAATAAAACGTACTTGTTACCTGACTTTGTAGTCGTCAGGTCCAAGAGTCTTTCTTGGAGAGCAGATAGATTTTGTGACGCAAGACCGAGGTATCAGGAAGTACAATGCGACAAAATGTTTTGTATTACACCATACAATATTAATCGCATTGAGAGAAGGAAACTTAAACTGGAAGGTTCGGGTTGAGTAACGTGGAAATATACACATAATGTCGCGCAGATAAGACACAAATCGGCACATCACTATACTAATCGCTTCCCACCGTAATTAAAACTGAAGAATAAGTAGTTTCTGGGCCTTTCATTAGCAACAGAATCTCAAGTAATTACAATAAAATAAAAACCTATATTCAAATAAATATTATAATTATTATTTGAATACACATGTTGTTGTTGTGGTCTTCAGTCCTGAGACTGGTTTGATGTAGCTCTCCATGCTACTCTATCCTGTGCAAGCTTCTTCATCTCCCGGCTACTGCCAGTTTTTCCATTCGTTTGTAAAGAATTCGCGTTAGTATATTGCAGCTGTGATTTATTATACTGATAGTTCGATAATTTTCACATCTGTCAACACCTGCTTTCCTTGGGATTGGAATTACTATATACTTCTTGAAGTCTGAGGAAATTTTGTCTGTCTCATACAACTTGCTCACCAGATGATACAGTTTTGTCAGGACTGGCTCTCCCAAGGCTGTCAGTAGTTCTAATGGAATGTTGTCTACTCCGGGGGCCTTGTTTCGACTTAGTTCTTTCAGTGCTCTGTCAAACTCTTCACGCAGTATCATATCTCCCATTTCATCTTCATCTACATCCTCTTCCATTTCCATAATATTGTCCTCAATAACAGGGCCCCTGTATAGACACTCTATATACTCATTGCACCTTTCTGCTTTCCCTTCTTTGCTTAGAACTGGATTTCCATCTGAGCTCTTGATTTTCATACAAGTGCTTCTCTTTTCTCCAAAGGTCTCTTTAATTTTCCTGTAGGCAGTATCTACCTTACCCCTAGTGAGATAAGCCTCTACATCCTTACACTTGTCCTCTAGCCATCCCTGATTAGCCATTTTGCACTTTCTGTCGATCTTGTTTTAGAGACATTTGTATTCCTTTTTGCCTGCTTCATTTACTGCATTTTTGTCTCTTCTCCATTCGTCAATTAAATTCAGTATCTCTTCCGTTATCCAAGGATTTCTACTAGCACTCATCTTATTACCTACTTGATCCTTTGCTGCCATCACTATTTCATTCCTCAAAGCTACCCATTCTTCTTCTACTGTATTTCTTCCCCCAATTCCTGTCAATTTTTCCCTTATACTCTCCCTGAATCTCTGTACAAACCCTGGTTCTTTCAGTTTATCCAGCTCCCATCTCCTTAAATTCCCACCTGTTGGCAGTTTCCTCAGTTTTAATCTACAGTTCATAACCAATAGATTGTGGTCAGAGTCCACATCTGCCCCTGGAAATGTCTTACAATTTAAAACCTGGTTCCTAAATCTCTGTCTTACCATAATATAATCTATCTGAAACCTGTTAGTATCTCCAGGGTTCTTCCATGTATACAACCTTCTTCCATGATTCTTGACCAAGTGTTAGCTATGATTAAGTTGTGCTCTGTGCAAAATTCTACTAGGCGGCTTCCTCTTTCATTTCTTAGCCCCAACCCATATTCACCTACTACGTTTCCTTCTCTTCCTTTTCCTACTGTAGAATTCCAGTCACCCACGACTATTAAATTTTCATCTCCCTTTACTACAGGGTGTTTTAAAAATGTCCGGTATATTTGAAACGGCAATACAAACTAAACGAGGAGCGATAGAAATACACTGTTTGTTGCAATATGCTTGGCACAACAGTACATTTTCAGGCAGACAAACTTTCGAAATTACAGTAGTTACAATTGTCAACAAAAGATGGCGCTGCGGCCTGGGAAACTCTATAGTACGATATTTTCCACATATCCACCATGCATAGCAATAATATGGCGTAGTCTCTGAATGAAATTATCCGAAACTTTCGAAAACGTGTCTGGCGGAATGGCTTCACATGCAGATGAGATGTACTGCTTCAGCTGTTCAATTGTTTCTGGATTCTGGCGGTACACCTGGTCTTTCAAGTGTCCCCACAGAAAGAAGTCACAGGGGTTCATGTGTGGCGAATAGGGAGGCCAATCCACGCCGCCTCCTGTATGTTTCGGATAGCCCAAAGCAATCACACGATCATCGAAATATTCATTCAGGAAATTAAAGACGTCGGCCGTGCAATGTGGCCGGGCACCATCTTGCATAAACCACGAGGTGTTCGCAGTGTCGTCTAAGGCAGTTTGTACGGCCACAAATTCACGAAGAATGTCCAGAAAGAGTGATGCAGTAATCGTTTCAGATCTGAAAAATGGGCCAATGATTCCTTTGGAAGAAATGGCGGCCCAGAACAGTACTTTTTGAGGGACGATGGGACTGCAACATGGGGCTTTTCGGTTCCCCATACGCGCCAGTTCTGTTTATTGACGAAGCCGTCCAGGTAAAAATAAGCTTCGTCAGTAAACCAAATGTTGCCCACATGCATATCGCCGTCATCAATCAATGTCTCTCGTGCAGCAATGGTAGTGACGCTGAGGGGTTGCCGCGTTTGAATTTTGTATCGATATAGGTGTAAACTCTGGCGCATGAGACGATACGTCGACGTTGGCGTCATTTGGACCGCAGCTGCAACACGGCGAACGGAAACCCGAGGCCGCTGTTGGATCACCTGCTGCACTAGCTGCGCGTTGCCCTCTGTGGTTGCCGTACGCGGTCGCCCTACCTTTCCAGCACGTTCATCCGTCACGTTCCCAGTCCGTTGAAATTTTTCAAACAGATCCTTTATTGTATCGCTTTTCGGTCCGTTGGTTACATTAAACCTCCGTTGAAAGCTTCGTCTTGTTGCAACAACACTGTGTTCTAGGCGGTGGAATTCCAACACCAGGAAAATCCTCTGTCCACAGCACACTTGCACGTTGTGAACAGCACACGCTTACAGCAGAAAGACGACGTACAGAATGGCGCACCCACAGACTGCGTTGTCTTCTATATCTTCACATCACTTGCAGAGCAATCTGTTGTTGAAAATTGTAACTACTGTAATTTCGAAAGTTTGTCCGCCTGAAAATGTACTGTTGTCCCAAGCATATTGCAACAAGCGGTGTATTTCTATCGCTGCTCGTTTAGTTTTTATTGCCGTTTCAAATATACCGGTAATTTTTGAAACACCCTGTACCTGAATAATTTCTTATATCTCATCATACATTTCATCAATTTCTTCATCATCTGCAGAGCTACTGTAGTAGGCGTGGGCTTCGTGTCTATCTTGGCCACAATAATGCGTTCACTACGCTGTTTGTAGTAGCTTATACGCACTCCTATTTTTTTAATTCATTATTAAACCTACTCCTGCATTACCCCTATTTGATTTTGTATTTATAACCCTGTATTCTCCTGACCAAAAGTCTTGTTCCTCCTGCCACCGAACTTCACTAGTTCCCACTACATCTAACTTTAACCTACCCATTTCCCTTTTTAAATTTTCTAACCTATCTGCCCGATTAAGGGATCTGACATTCCACACATAATAATATACACATAAGTAATATAAAATGGCGTCCTTACGTTTAGGTGCACAGATGAAGAAAGAAGCTATAGACTGCTCAGAATTACTTTAGGGTTGACAGCGAGGACAAAAACGGGCCGGCCGGGGTGGCCGAGCGGTTCTACGCAGGTTCGAATCCTGCCTCTGGCATGGATGCGTGTGATGTCCTTAAATAGGTTAGGTTTAAGTAGTTATATGTTCTAGGTGACTGATGACCTTAGAAGTTAAGTGCCATAGTGCTCAGCACCATTTGACAAAAGTGGAAGGGGGGAGGAGAGCCCACATGGCAGGCTCGGGACCCGGGACACTTTCCGCCAATACCTCGCTGTCTGCAGCCGCAGCGAAACCCCTAAGTTGCCACACTTTCACCTCACACATCAACATTTCGTGCTTGCAGTAGACTTCAGATCAGTAACGTCGCTGTCCTGTGTGATCGTTACTCCCTGTAACTTTCTGTGTGTTCGTTTTTACAATTGTAGGGAGTTCCTATTTTGTTTGTTGTTACTGTTATTCGTTGTTACCATTATTCTTTGTTACTGTTATTGTTTGTTTGGTACTTAATAATGTCAGCGGGAAGTTCATTGAAAGTTACAGGCCACGAGACTGCCGCGCGATGGCAATCGGCTTAAATGATTTGCGCATTATGTGGCTACTTTAAGAATGAAAAACTTAATGGTGGCCTGCTATTCTCCATTAACAACGTAACCAACAGAACTGCTGCAGCTTTAAATACACACTAAAGCACTGTTTTGGAGATTGGGACTGGTCAAGCGTAAGTAATCGGCCAGAGCAGTCGCACACGCTTGTACTCAGTTTCACACAATCCAGGCTTTCACTATGAATATTTTTGTGGCCATAAACTGTTAATGGAGAGGGGGCACTTAGCTTCATGATGCTGTTTTTTGAGCGACATCCACGATGGCATTAAAGAGGAGGAGCTTATGGAAAAAATGTCCTTCCTTACGCCACAGTTTCCCCTGTACGAAATCGAAGAACTGCCTAAAAACTTGGGCGTACAGTCGTTAGGCTATCATCTCATCACTGTCATTTCTGGGCAAGAGAGTTCAAATGGGCCTAAATTAAAGGTTACGTTGTCAGGAATAAGATTAAATTTACCCTCTCTGCAGCCGAATCACACAAAAGAGAAGCTGTTAGGAAATGTCACCTATGAAAATTAGAAGAAATCGGTCAACATACCCAGAGCGTCATGGAACGAGCATGGCAGAATGAAGCCCGTAGTTACAGAATTGCTTTACATTAGCAGTGAAATTATATTTTTCACTTGAGTTCGTGATGTTATCATGAACAGTAGAGTACAATTAATTTTGAGAATACGGTTTTCCTGCTAAGCATCTTGTTGAAACAGAAAACAACTATATAATGACATCTTTTATATTCGGGAATCCAGTCGGATATTCACGTCGTTCTCGCACGATATTTCAACAGAACGCCTCACTGTCCTCTTCTGGTGTTACCTGAGACTATGCGAGAACGACGCGAATATCTGGCTGGATTCCCGAATATCCTAAATGTCAACAAAACGCCGGGAAAGCATGAAGAATTACTATATAATGTTTAGATTTTGTTAGCAGAACATCATGTCTCATGAATTAGTTTGAGCAGCTGGAATCATCCTGCCACGCCTCTTTCCCCAGCCCCTCCCCCCATCACTCCTGCCCACCCCCGCCTAGTCTGAGTATAGTCCATAGGAAAGGGGAGAAACCTGCGACGGGGCTTTCAGACGTTGACTTTACAGGGATCAAATGTGTTTAGAAGTGTTTCCACTATGGAAAATTTAACTAATATATTATGTTTTACACAGCAATAGTTTAAGAATCACTATTTTGGAATGACTCGTGATGTATGGAGAGGTTTACCATTTCATCTGTTGTAGATAATTTAATGAAGTGACAAACGTCGCGGGATAGCGATATGCACATATATAGACGGTTTTAGTATCTTGTAGATAAGGTATAAAAAGGCAGTGCATTGGCGGAGCTGTTTATTTTTACTCAGGTAATTCATGTGAAAAGATTTCCGAAGTGATTTTGCCCGCAAGGCGGGAATTAATAGACTTTGAACGCGGAATGGTAGTTGGAGCCAGACGCATGCGACATTCCATTTCGAAAATCGTTACGGAATTCAACATCCATAGACCAACCGTGTCACGAGTGTGCTGAGAATATCATATTTCAGGCATTACCTCTCACCAAAGACAATGCAGTGGCCGACGGCCTTCACTTAACGACCGAGAGCAACGGCGCTTGCATAGAGTTATCAGTGCTAACATACAACAAGCAACACTGCCTGAAATAACCGCAGAAATAAATGTGGGACGTATGACGAACTTACCCATTAAGACAGTGCGGCGAAATTTGGCGCTATTAAGCTATGTCACCAGACGACTGACGAGAGCGCCTTTGCTAACAGCACGAAATTGCTTACAACGCCTCTCCTTTCCTTGTGACCATATCGATTGGACCTTAGACGACTGTAACAGCGTGGCATGGTCAGTGAGTCTCGATTTTAGTTGTAAGAGCTAATGGTAGGGTTCGAGATGGCGCAGACCCCACGAAGGCAAAGTCCCAAGTTGTGAACAAGGCGCTGTGCTAGCTGGTGGTGGCTCCATAAAGCTGTGGGCTGTAAATACGTGAAATGGACTGAGGTCCTGTGGCCCACCCAAACCAATCATTCTGAAAATGTTTATGTTCGACTGCGTGGAGATCATTTGCAACCATTCGTGGACTTCGTGTTCCCAAACAACGATGGAATTTTTGTGGACGACAATGCGCCAAGTCACCGGGCCACTGTTGTTCGCAGTTGGTTATACTTCCAGCGAATGATTTGGCCATCCACATAGCTCGATATGAATCCTACCGAATATTTACAGGACATAATCTAGAAGTCAGTTCATGCAGAAAATCCTGCACCGGCTACACTTCTGCAGTTGTGTACGGCTTTAGAGGCAGCATGGCTCAATATATCTGCAGGGGACTTCCAAAGACTTGTTCAGCCCACACCAACAGTTCATTTGAGGGTGTATTATTGTACTGGTTGTAGAATGCAGTAGATGATGGACAGACGCGTAGGACGCAAGGATTTGATTCAGGCCTCCTCGTCGGCTGAAGTAGGAACCATATAAATGATACGATTCTCGGCAGGAAAGGTCAGGTTCGAAACGGCAGGCGGGGATATCCGCCGAGAGTCCTTTATTTCTCAAGGTTCTCTCATACATCATCGTACCACTAGGTTACGTGAAACAATTGTACAATTCAGTTACTACTGCTGCATAACCAGTAAGGTTATACAGAAAAAAGCAATATTTTTCTTACATACACATGACAGCATAGGTTTATATCATACACTACCGGCCATTAAAATTGCTACACCAAGAAGAAATGCAGATGATAAACGGGTATTCATTGGACAACTATATTATACTAGAATTGACATGTGATTATCTTTTCACATAATGTGGGTGCATAGATCCTGAGAACTCAGTACGAAGAACAACCACCTTTGACCATAATAACGGCCTTGATACGCCTGGCAACTGAGTCAAACAGAGCTTGGATGGCGTGTACAGGTACAGCTGCCCATGCAGTTTCAACACGATACCACAGTTCATCAAGAGTAGTGACTGGCGTATTTTGACGCGCCAGTTGCTCGGCCACCATTGATCAGACGTTTTCAGTTGGTGAGAGATCTGGAGAATGTACTGTCCAGGGTAGCAGTCGAACATTTTCTGTATCCCCAAAGGCCCGTACAGGACCTGCAACATGCGGTCGTGCATTATCCCGCTGAATAGTAGGGTTTCGCAGGGATCGAATGAAGGGTAGAGCCACGGGTCGTAACACATCTGAAATGTAACGTCAATGCGAACAAGAGGTGACCGAGACGTGTAAACAATGGTAGCCCATACCATCACGCCAGGTGATATGCCAGTGTGGCGATGACGAATAAGCGCTTCGACTGTGCGTTCACCGCGATGTCGCCAAACACAGGTGCGATCAACATGATGCTGTAAACAGAACCTGTATTTATGCGAAAAAATGATGTTTTACCATTCATGCACCCAGGTTCGTCGTTGAGTACACCACAGCAAGCCCTACTGTCTGTGTGATGCACCCTCAAGGTCTCCGAGCTGATAGTCCATGCTGCTGCAAACGTCGTCGAACTGTTCGTGCAGATGATTGTTGTCTTGCAAACGTCCCCATCTGTTCACCCAGGGATCGAGACGTGGCTGCACGATCCGTTACAGCCATGCGGATAAGATGCCTGTCATCTCAACTGCTAGTGATACGACGCCGCTGGGATCCTGCACGGCGTTCCGTATTACCCTCCTGAACTCACCGGTTCCATATTCTGCTAACAGTCATTGGATCTCGAGGAACGCTAGCAGCTATGTTGCGTTACGATAAACCGCAATCCCGATAGGCTACAATCCGACCCTTTATCAAAGTCGGAAACGTGATGGTACGCATTTCTCCTCCTTACACGAGGCATCACAACAACGTTTCACCAGGCAACGCCGGCCTACTGTTGTTTGTGTATGAGAAATCGGTTGGAAACTTTCCTCATGTCGCATGATGTAGGTGTTGCCAACCTTGTGTGAATGCTCTGAAAATTCAATCAAAAATGGCTCTGAGCACTATGGGACTCAACTGCTGTGGTCATCAGTCCCCTAGAACTTAGAACTACTTAAACCTAACTAACCTAAGGACATCACACACATCCATGCCCGAGGCAGGATTCGAAACTGCGACAGTAGAGGTCTCACGGTTCCGGACTGCGTGCCTAGAACAGCGAGACTACCGCGGCCGGCGAAAAGTTAATCATTTGCATATCACGGCACTTCTTCCTGCCGGTTAAATTTCGCGTCTGTAGCACATCATCTTCGTGGTGTAGCAGTTTTAATGGCCAGTAGTGTATTAAACGGATCCGTGTTTTACAGGGCGGACATTTTCGTTTTTCATTTATAAGGCGTCACTCCTCGTTTTGTACATATTGTCAGAACTATTAGAGTCTGTGATGAACGTGTTCATTTAGTTAAAATCGCTCCTTCAGATAGGGTTCACAACATTTTTAGTGTCTCTGTGGGCAATCCTTTTTATTTACAGACACATATTTCAGTTCCATAATAACGGCGTGCTGAGCGTTCGTAGCGACAATCAGGCCTGGCGCCCCGCCCATAGGCCGTTGTATCACGCCACCGGCTCGCTGATTCTTGTGTGTCGACACAGTGCGTTCCTTAGTGTGGGTGCTTGCGAAGTGTGCACCACAGACGTCGCATCCTACACTTAGATAACACTGTCATCTACCTGCACTACATCATCAGCGAATTGTCTTTAGTTGAGTTTACGCCTGGTAAGTGCTAATTTTCGTCGTAAGCCGTGTGCGGGTAGTTTTTTTTTTCCACATTATCACTCCCTGACACACTGCTAGCTTGACTGGTGATCACTGCCTCGATGTGTTCATCACTGACTACATTCTTCTCGTATACCCGCTAACGTAGAATTTTTATCTTCAGGAATCGAGTTGACATTACCACAATTCTTTAGTTTATTGTCCCCCACGGGTCCCAATTGTTCTTAGTAGAACATATGTAATTTTCACATTTAAAAAGTAATTGCATATCTCTTGTCGTAGGAATCATCACCACACACTACAAAAAGTGGGTTTTATAATCATTAATTTTTCTTCGTGTGTGCCTCTGTCCTAGCTGTAATGTGTTCCAGCATTATGCACGGACCACTTTTCGTAGAGTTAACGATGACATTGCCTACTTATAGGACAAAAAAATTTAACTGTTGCACAGAATGTTAGATCAAAATATCACACCTGATTCGGAGAAGCGAGGAAACACAGAAGGACACCAGAATCCCAAAGCAGAGAAAAATATACATTCAAACTCGCGAGAAGGTAGGAGACTGTACTCATACGAAACCAGTCTGCCTTACTAAAACTAATAGTTACGAGCTTTTGAACTGTACTAAAGCCATATCACTATATTAAACCTATTTTACTGTGACATGAAATATATCAATATTTTCAAAGCTTTGCGTTTATAGCATTTTTTGCGAAGTATTTCGTATATTAATTCTAAAGTACTGGAAGAAAATATCTGGTTAACAGCCATCTACCTTTACAACTTAATATTGCAGATATTCCAGTTTGTTCACATCGTAAAGAATCAACTCAGACGACTATACCAGTTCCTTGGTTTTCTTTTCTTAACATAAATATGAAAGTACTCTATGGCAAAAGCACAGTCTCATTGTGATAAAGGAACTGGAACTTCTAAATCTTCTCATTGAGTTCATAGTTGACGTTGTCACACCACAAATCATTACAGCGCTTAGGATCTGTGTGAAATCGTACTTCGAAGCAGTGTACAAATTAACACCACAGCATTTTGGTGTAACTATTCTTACAACTACTATTTACCACAATCATGTAAATCGTTTAATATCAGAAAATTCTAGGGCGTACAAGGCCTAGCAAGTAATAATGCACTCAACGCATACTGTCTGTAAGCGGGAGCTATGCTCACTTAAACATCACTAATCTAAATTTTTTCTCACAAGTGAATGTCTAATTATTAGTAGCGTTAACATCCTAATATTTCTCCAATCCATACAGATATATTTCTCATATAGCAGTAAATTTCCCACGGACATCACAGATTAATCCAGTTACAAATTTCAAAGTAATTACATGAAACACAAGTATAAATAAGTCCATTCATTGATGGAAATATTGTTTCAGGTCCTGGTGTGCATGCAAAGTGGTTTTAGGATAAGCCAAGAGGTAACTTCCTTCATGTGGAATGCTTTCGATGTTACAGACCCTTATACGAAAGGTACCGTTTGCAGTTTCTTTTGCGAAGCAGTAGTCATTTCTAGTGATTTTTCAGCAGAATGTATTCTCCTTCCTAATACATCTGCATTTTTAGAATCTTCTGTCATAATATATTTTTCTCTGGCGTACCTGTTCGGTGAGTGAGACTAAGATTTTTCTTACCATTTCTTCCTAGGAACACTCTTTTCTCCGTAGACGTGGAAGAGGATGTATTCATTCATTTTCCTCATTCGAGCTACTTGTGAGTTCAGCCGATGTGCATCGTGTATTGTACAGTGGCAAATTGTTCACAAGCTGCTTAAAAAGTTCTAAATATTCTATCCAACTGGCTTCATTACTGTATACTTATGTTCTAATGAATGTATTAAATTATCAAAATATACATTCACTTGGATTTTCGTGAGGACTAAAGCATGATACTAGTATTTGTTTAATATCATTTAGGTGTAAAAATGTTTTTTCATGCGTGACAAATGAAATTCGAAGAGTGATATGGCAGCAAAGTGGCAGTCTTGCCAACTGTTGATAATAATTGACGACTGTAGATAATAACTTGATGTCATACAGTGCTGCTAAATACTCAACCTTTAGCTGAGGCTAAAGACCCTGTAACTTCTATCACGATAATTCCAGTGCGTTTGTTGGTATTATAGGGTGAAACTCTGTCTGCCATCATTTGTTTGCGGGTTTAGCTTTGTGAGTTATCAGGCATGTTTTTAACGGCTGCTGCACGTGCCTTCTCATGTTTGGAGATCAGCTGTATAAACTGATCTTGCGAATACACTTGGCTGTGTCACAGTGACCTCACACATTATGTGCATACCAGATTAAAGCATCCTCACCTGCAGTTGCAATACAGATGCTCCATATGTCAGATTGTGGATCACGTCTGTAAAATAGAGCATAATTCTGTAATTTCAAATGCTGTGTTAGCTTATGTGAAGGATTTAGTGTCAGCAATGTATTTACTTTGTACCAACGTGAGTCAGCATTCTGTAGATCTGTCATGTCCCTCCAAATATCTTAATAATTTTGGCGGTAATTGTTATCCGTCATGAGTAGATCACTGTAGTCATTAAATATCTCAATAAACTCTGTGTATTCTGGTAAGCCCTGTGGTAGTCGTGATAGAACAACTGCTACAATGTTATCTTTTCTTGAAATGCGAATGACCACATAATTGTATTGGTCTTGAAAGAAAAGCCAATGTGATAAGTGCAGGTGGAGTAATTTTGCAAGGCAACAAAATGCTGAACGCTTGATTATCTTAATGATCTTAGTCAACCTCAATCTTCTTTCCATTAACATGATTATTAAATATTTTAAACTCCCACACTACTGCTAATGTTTCCAACTCTATGGCTGAGTATGCAAATTCACCATCCAACAATGTTTGACTTGCAAATCTAATAGCACAAATATTCTGACTTCCATCATCTTCACGCAACTAAAGTACACAGGCTTCTAGACCAGAAAATTATGCAGCAGTGACTAGGCAGAAAGCTTCGTTGGTCATAACAGGAAGGTGCAAATTGTTTAAGTTAACTGCCGGATCTTTTATAGCATCAAAATCTCTCTTGCAGACATTGTTCCACACCCATGGGGCATTCTTCTTCAATAGACATAATAGGACGGTACTATTCAAGAACTGATTGCACACGAATCTTCAAAAATATGAAAACAAAGCGAGAATTCTTTACGGTGTTTTTTCGTGCTGGGATAAAGGAAATGCTTAATTGCATTCATTTTTTTCGGGTTTTGTGTAATTCCTGCAGATGAGATTATGTGTCATAGAAACTTAATTTTGCCCTCAAAAATGTTGAAGTTTTCCTGCTTGAAGTCACTCCTGCTTCATAAAATTTATCTAGTGTCTCTTCTAGCAAATATACATGTTCTTCCCATATGTGAGTGGCTATTAATACATCGTTGATGCATATCGTAACTTTGTTGGATAGTTTGGGCAGTTATGAACATGCTTGAACTAACATTTAGACCAAATGCTAGCACACAAAATTGGTAGCTTCTCCCTCCAAAGATAAAAGTTGTATAAATCCTATATTCCTTACAGACACTCATCTGCTCGTAGGCACTTATAAAATATATGCTAATAAGATAGCTGCCCCTGTGAAATTTCTTCATTTGTTTATCCAAGTTTTCATTTAGGGTTCTCACAGGAACATATCTTATTAAGGGCCCTTGAATCCAAAGCCAGACGAAGACTCCTATCAAGTTTTGACGCAATTAATAGTGAACTACAATACGATGGCGTGAAAGGATCAGTTATTCTCCATTCAAGCATTTCATTGATTTCATATGTGATGGCTGACCTCTTGGGGCAAGAGATGGAATACATGTTGTGACAATAGATCTTGTGGGGACTGACTTCCATTTAATTCTGCTTTGTTTTTATAATACCAGGCTTACTCCCAAACACATGTGTCTACCTGTTACTTCTGCTTGTTGTAGTGTATCAGTAGTAGTGGATTCAGGAGTATTACCATTACCAAATAGACAATGTCTTCCTCAGCTTTCTTATACAGTCTAGTGTAGGCATCGAACTTTCACTCATGATGTATTTATCCAGTCTTATTTTCTATATTATTGTCTTCTTTTATATCCCTTCTAATTAATTTCTTCCATTTTCGGCCGTTGTTTTCCATGCGTTGTTTTCAGGAAAAAGAATAAAAGACGATTATAACAATGTCATGTCTTGTACCTCAAATTTGCATATGTATATATACATGTGAATGTGGCCCTGAGACCGTGTAGCCAGTGTAATAAAATTAAAAAAAAGGAGAAGGAATTTACGTAAAAAGTTCATATTGCATACTTCCGAAAACCAATTTTTCGGAAGTCGGGATATGTCACAGCGACCACTGTATGAGCAGAACACGGAAAGACATAGTAAAATAATTTATGTTTTAAGTAACTTATCCTGCCGACAGTCGAATCTGCGTATTTGATACCCGCTGTTGTATTCGACAGGTTCAGACTTTGTTGGGAAGCAGGTAAGTTTGGTGACAGTGGACGGCCATTATATGAAGTGAAACGCAACAAAATGTTTTGCATAATGCTATAAAATATTAATCTGCCTTCGTGAGAGAAATTTAAACTGCAAGGGTCGACTTTTGTAACGTGCAAGTCTTCACATACTGACGCGCGGATGGCACATAAATCGACACGTCACCATACCACTCGCTTTCCAACGTGATTGAAACTGTAACATAAAGAATTTCTAGACATTTAATTAAAAACAAAATCTCAAGTAATTACTACAAAATAAAATACGTATATTCAAATAAATATTACAATTATTATTTGAATTAACGGATGTGACGTCAAAGAGCGTTCTTACATTTAGGTAGACAGGTGAAGACCCACAGAAAATTATTTTTTAAAGTTAAAAATCGAATATCACAGCAATGATGGCTGTTAAATAAATCCCGTTGCAGCGTACAATTTTACCTTTGCAGTGTAATAACAAATTAATTACAACGTTTAAAAACCCTCCGATGGTATGAAATTGTACGAAATTAGATTGACATTTGATCATGTCTTTTAGATGGTCATTTTTTTGTCACGCAGTGCATTTAGGCTTCTCAAACATCCTAACTGTTAGGGTATATGCAACAGTCACAGTTTTATTCCACAGAGAACAAATATCGCCTTATATGCTGTATATAAAGCTACAACAAAATTACGTGAGAACAACACTTGAAGACAAGTGTCACAAACCACTGCATCCACATGGAATCTTGCAGAATATTCAAGCTATATGTTACTGACGTGGCGTGCATGTCACGTGTTACTGTGCTGTTTCACCACATCTTAATGCGAACTGTGTCATAATGACGTCCAAGATCTCTTGATGTAAAGGACACTAATGTAAGGTTTCAATGAAATACAAGCTCGACATTATGGAGGAAGGTAACAGTCCAGTAATGGCTGAAAAGGTTCTACATTCCACATTTTGTTTGATAATTGTAGCAAATAATGACCACTTTCCCTCGACCATACTTGTTTTTAGGTCTGTGTATTCCAATATGCTAACATACATTTAAAGTAGTATATTTCAACATAGGCTCTGAACAACAGCCATTGTGGACTGAAATTGTCATCATGTGAGTTCAACTACTGGAGTAAAGAACTTGTTTAGTGTAATTATAAGAGTACTTATAACTTCGTGTCTAAAAGGAGAGGTGATAAACAGCAGCGATCTGCAGTCTCTCAGGCTGTATTTACAGAAGTGATCATGAATTTTCATTTGTTTCTTTCTGCAGGAACCAAAAGTTCTGGCTGCACCCAAGTTACACGAATACGGTCCATGCAAGAGACTGTACAGTTGAGGAAGGAAGCGTCATGACCGTAGGTCTCTAGATTTCCCACTCAGTGGTGGCGCAAAATAGGAAGAGTTTCACGAAACCGAAACTGGATGCAACTTTTCTCTTGGAGAACTGACAACATTCCAGAGAGAGGGGATAAACCCTGATACACTTAGGGGGAGCAACTAACAGTAATTATATTTGAAATGGAATATGATTTTAAAGACTGTACCAACAGATGAAGTCGCGGTCTTTGCCTTACCTTCTAAGCTTCTAGGGAAATAGTTGTGAGTGATCATGGAAAGATATATATGAAGATGGTATCTGTTCTTTCGGACATGTGCGAAACAACAGATACCATATATAGTTAAGCCTCTCCGGCCATTTGGCCATCTACTTCTGTGCGGATGGGAACCGGCAAAAAGCTGCGAGTAATGAGTATAATGGGCAGTGGCACTATGAATATAGTGTGGGACAATAAGTTGAGAATGTGGGTCTCACGGGAGGCGTGCCAGAGATAAATCCCAGCAGTCTCACTATCCTCTGTATACTCGGTGGCTCAGAAGGTTCGCCGGCACGGTAACTCAGCGTGTTCGGTCACAGGGTCAGCTGAACTCTCTCTCTCTCTATATATATATATATAAAACTGAGTCAATGGCTCAACACCGAACTTGAACGGGTGCCATGGGACATCCGCACCGTACAAATGCAACGAACAAAATGCGTCTGCCATTTAAGCAGGAGATCCCGGGTTCGAGTCCCGGTCGGGGCACAGATTTTCAACTGTCCCCGTTTACTTGTATCAACGCCTGTATGCAGCTAGGGCTATTCATTTAATTGTAATCATGGAAAGAGTTCGATCTGGGTACTACAGTGCATGAATTCCAGAAAATTAAAAAAAGTCACTTACTTTTCTTCATGCAACATTGAATATTTCCTTTCCTCTTGCTGCCAAAACATATTTTTAATTAATAAGGCAGTATTGTGCTGCAGATTTCACTCAGCCATTCTGCCTGTTGCAGATATCATTGTAGTAGAGTTTCTCGAGCGGGACGCGTATGACCAATTCCGTTCATGGAAGGGTTGCGTGAATAATTCATCCCATATGGTTGCATGGTCGATGTTGCTTACCGTTGTTTTACCTGTATTACCGTGTTCATGATGTTAGCAGTGCAGGCGTTATGTCGTATTCTCAGTTATTTACTTACTTCCCGATGTAGAGATTTCGTTGATACGATCCACTTGGTCGATGTGCCTGCGCGCCACACTGGCGCAGCAGATTGAAATCACGACACTGCTGTTCTCTTGACAGTGGAGTCATATCAAAAGATTATCTACTATAGCTTATATGTGCACAGTTTCAGACTTACAGTATAGCAAATTTTTCACCTTCTAGCTCTAACAAGTCCCGTTTACGTAGTAGTAACGAATACAAGATCTGTTAGCCACACAACTGTCTTAGTATTGACTACATTTTGATCAATCCCTAGAAATTACGCAATGTATATCTGTGCAAAATTTTCATAGCCAAACGAAAAATGTGATACGTGTAAAACGGGTATCACAGTGATCAAAGTGAGATCTAGTTTACATAAAAAAAGATTTACTTGCTTGAAAGTAATCAGGGTATTCAGAAGAAACTAGTGATTTGCCGGAAAATGGAAGTATTTCACGAACAGCTGATGCTAGTTTAGCAAAAGTGTCGAGAGGTTCAGTTCTTCAATGCCTAGCAATTTTGCGCATAAAAAGTTGCGCTGATGTAAAAATTGTGGAGTTCGTCCGCGTGGAAAAACTAAAATAAATATTAGGGTCGCAGCATAAACTGAAGCTGCTATACTTTCTCTTAAACTACATACTCTCAAAAATATTAGATTACTGATCGATAGTAAAATATTGTAGGGTGTCTAATAACTAGGTATAATAATTATGCATAATAATTAAGTGTTATTTATGGTTGTGTATAATAATTATGTGTTATTTACGATGTTCTGAGACATCGTAGGAAATCTACTGAGACATCGAGGGATCACCAATTAAATATTGGAGGGCATCGTGGAGGGTAAAAATCATAGAGGGAGACCAAGAGATGAATGAATACACTAAGCAGATTCAGAAGGATGTAGGCTGCAGTAGGTACTGGGAGATGAAGAAGCTTGCACAGGATAGAGTAGCATGGAGAGGTGCATCAAACCAGCCTCAGGACTGAAGACCACAACAACAACACGATTGTGCAAAGCAGAGATCTGGCAGAAAAATACGTACAGATTTATTATAGGTTAAGTGAGTATTTTACAGAATTTTGACACGTTAAGCCATAGCATTCGGAAGTGGCAGCAGTCGAACAAGGCGGCTGATTACCAGCGGAGTTTGCGCAGCAGCATCCAGCACGTCAACAGATCAGCGACCAAGAGCCAGTCGCTATCCTAGAAACTTCGCGACATTCGTGAAAACACCGAGTAAATACCTGTGACAAACGGGCATGAGGTGTTCCTTTGAGGGCAGAAAACAGTCGAAGAAAACAGGCGGACCGATCGTTATCCAGCGGACGTGATACTTCGCTGCAACGAATTAGCTGCTACGCTGCTCAACAGAAGAAGATGTCGGTACCGCACCAGTAGGTCAAAACAGAAGGTGCCATCCCGAATGTTATCAGAAAGAAGTTCGTGTGGTACTTACCCAGGTGGCTGGTGACGACGAAGGGACTGCGGCCTCACCAAATGGGGCATCTGGCAACCTAAAGGTTGATGAACTCCGTCGGAAGGCGCCGTATCTGAGGTCGCTGGTTCGATTACAGGACGGCGAATTCTGCGCCACGCCGTAGCTGCTTCTTAATACCGCAAAGAGCGAATTCACAAGGAGAAGACCGCGCCGCCAAGGTAGTGAGTGGGTCACGGGTCGCTGCCGCGAATAATTGAGCGAGTTAAAACATAATGTATTACTCTCTTTGCTTACTGACAGATAATGGAACCACCAATGTTTCACTCACACCTCACCCACTGAACCAAGGAAAGAAACCATTCCACCGCCCACAAAGTCTCGTTTTCCCTCCCACCATTCCTGACAAAATTATGACCTTAGCTCACCTCTGTCACTGACGGTCAGTATCTAGTGTCACAAAACTACGACACGCTACATTTGGTGTCAGATAACCTTGGCTATATTTTGAGGTGTAAATGTTAGAGAATTTTTGGTACAAGAAATTCATGACGCCATTGCCAGCGACGGGCCACGAAGAACCCATAACCTGGAGCCAATGGACAGTATTTCAGTACTTTGGTGAGTGCAAATTGGTCCCAAATATTTCTCCCTTTCAAGTAACACTTCCGCAGTAAACAAAAAAAAAAAAAAAAAAAAAAAAAAAGAAAGAAAAAAAAAAGATAATGTAAAGCTCTCATTCATTCAAAGAAATCTGACACCAGAAAATTTCTTTTCGGATGGTATTAGATGGTCATGTTATTTTGATCAGAATTGTAATCAGATTTCTAATGTTACTTGTAATATAGCTGAGTGTATGCTCTTCTGGTCATAAGAAGTATATTTGTGTGGATAACCATTTGTTAAACAGGAAAGCATTACAATGACAGACAGTAAGACACAAGGAGTTTCCATCCACGAGGCTTTTCATGGCAGGTCGAAATCTAGAGCAACCCCTCCCATACCAGATTCGTCAGCAGCCACCATTGCGAGCCAAGCATTTTTTTGCTGATTCCTTGGTAGCCATAACTTGGTTCCCTTGGTTCTTGATCAGATGGACAGATGTTGCAAATGACAAAGTTGCAGTTAATCAGGGAAGCTAAGGCGCATGTACTACATCACGAGGAGTTACGAAATGTATTAACTTTTGAAGAATTGAAACAAGGTTTGCTCAAAAGGTTTAAAATGCACAACAGTTGCCGTTTTTATAGGGAGTAGTTGAACACCATGTCCCAAAGACAGAACGAAACAATACAAAGCTTTGTAGATAGAATACGATAATTTAATATTAACACTCACCAGTTGTCAGTCAGTGATGAAGCCAGTACGTATATGCCACTTTTTTTTTTTTTGTTGCAAGGACTGCCACCCGAAACATCGCGCCGTGTTAAGGCACAATTTCCGAAGAATTTAACTGATGCAGTCAACACTGCTCCAGCATTAGAAGAAATACACCCCGCGACGAGGTACAAGGAAAGGAAAAATGTATTTTCCACAGGGATTCGTTGTTTCAGATGCGATAGGCACCGGCACATCGCGAAAAACTTTCGCCAACCACTGTGTACAAATTTGGCAATGGATGGGCCATACATATCAGTACAAGGAAATTTGCAAACAGCGGTCCGTTAAACAACAACGGGAAACCCAGAACCGCCGCTAGGAGTTCCCATTAAAGTTGCATGCTATTAGAGCGCATGCAAAGGTGGGGTGCTGGTTACCATTAACTATTCAGAATAAAACACATGCACCATTAGTCGACACTGGGGCTCACGTGTCAGTATTGTACTGATGTCAGGAGGAGGTGACGTACGTTCATTACGCCGTACTTCACTGACCTTCCACATTCAGGGTGTAAGATTCCAGGAGGTTGTGTAAGTCGTGTCAACGGTAAGCGACGAATGTGATGGTATCCTAGCGTTAGATTTCCTGAATAAACATCACGCCATAATCAACCTCGGGCAGCAAACAATGGAGCTTAAAGGACCATTGTTTCGACTATGTGACACACCTGCCAAGGACGCTCAAGGATACAGATCCATTTCTGAGGAAAGAGGAATCTACTGCGAGCAACGTCCTTGAAGGTAGATTCGGGGGAAAAAATACCATTCGGTACAGGAAAGCTACTTTGGGTGGACATTAATGCTGCTTTACCTGCAAACACATTACGCATAGTGGAACTGTTAGAGGAAAATAATGAATTAAACAGAGCACATTGTTTTACGCGCAGGAGTATAGTTCGTGCCGCAACGATTGTTGGTGTACAGAAGGTACCGGTGCATTAAGATAATTTTGGGTCAGAAGATAAGGAGTTACGAAAGGAAAGTTAACAGCAGACATAAGTGCTTTAGACTAAGATGATTTTGATTGGTGAGACGTAGACAGTAGCGACAAACCAACTGCCTACAAAATGCATTGCGCCCGAAGATAATACACTTCACAGAAAACAAACGAGATGTGACTGAAGCAGTGCTGGACGAGTTTCAGGATCTGTTTAGTTCACAGAGACCACAACCAGCAACGAACATCACACAACACAGGACTCCAACAAGAGATAACACGCTAATTTATAGGAGACCATACAGAGTTCCTTACCAGTTAAGACCATTACTTCATGAATTCATAGCTCAGCAATTACAGGATGGTATAGCAGAGTATTTGGGTTCACCATACGGCGCAATTGTGCCAAAGAAATCGGCTGACTGTGGAAAAACTTTATAGATTCTGTTGTGACTACATGAATTTAAATAACAAAACAATATGGGACGTGTATGGTTCAAATGGTTCAAATGGCTCTGAGCACTGTGGGACTCAACTGCTGTGGTCATCAGTCCCCTAGAACTTAGAACTACTTAAACCTAACTAACCTAAGGACATCACACACATCCATGCCCGAGGCAGGATTCGAACCTGCGACCGTAGCAGTCGCACGGTTCCGGACTGCGCGCCTAGAACCACGAGACCACCGCGGCCGGCCTGGGACGTGTATCCATTACCGAATATCGTAGATAACATTGACCATCTCCGCAACAGTAAATATTTCTCCAAAACTGACTTGAGGAGTCGGTACCATCAAATAGAAGTTGCACCAGTGGACAGATATAAAAATGCTTTCTCTACTCCTTCAGGTCATTGGCAATTTTTGAGGATGCCTTTCGAAGTAAAAAATGCCTCGCAATTCCAAAGATGGTTAGATGGAGTGTTACATGGGTTAAAACGTCGACAATGCATGATATACCTCGCTGATATATTCGCATTTCCAAAAGACATTAAGGAGCATGCAATTCGGTTACGAGAAGTTTTCCAGCGTCTCAGGGACACTAAATTAACATTAAATTTGGAAAAGCGTCACTTTGCGTTAAATAAAGTAACAAATTTAGGCCATGTTATCAGCGAATCAAAACCGATCCACGGCTAGTAACCGCAGTTAAAGATTTTCCAACACCGCAGTCAATCAAGGAAGTGCAGCATTTTCTAAGCCTCTGAAATTACTATCGAAAATTTGTAAAAGACTGTGCAGAAAGAGCACGACCTCTCACGCAGTTATTGAAAAAGGTACTAAATTTCACTGGACAAGAGAATGCGACACAACATTTGAATCACTGAAATACAAACTAACATAGAGTACTGTATTAATCTATACAGATTTCAGCCAAGAATTCATCCAGTACTGCGATGCATCTGGGCATGCTGTCGGAGCAGTTTTGGGTCAAAACGTAAACGACGCTCAACATCCAGTAGCCTGTGTGTCCAGAGAATTAAATACAGTAGAAAAGAATTACTCAACAACAGAAAAAGATTTAAGGAGTGTCCTCTATGGTATAAAAAATTTCAGGTGCTATCTGAACGGGAATAAATTCGAGATAATCATGGAGCATGCTTCTCTCAAGTGGTCACTTGGGCTAAAAGTCCGATCAAGTCGTTTGATGCGTTGGTCCCTATGCCTCTCCGAAATCGACTTTGAAGTCATTCATAACTGGAGGAAGAAACATGCCAGCGCAGACTGTCCTAGTAGAAAGGTAACAGTATCAGAAACAGTGGTTCGCGATGCAGAAGAATAGCAAAAGGCATAGGCTTCAGATACAGATCGCAAAAGATATACGACACAATGACATCAGGTGCATAAATACACTCCTGGAAATGGAAAAAAGAACACATTGACACCAGTGTGTCAGACCCACCATACTTGCTCCGGACACTACGAGAGGGCTGTACAAGCAATGGTCACACGCACGGCACAGCGGACACACCAGGACCCGCGGTGTTGGCAGTCGAATGGCGCTAGCTGCGCAGCATTTGTGCACCGCCGCCGTCAGTGTCAGCCAGTTTGCCGTGGCATACGGAGCTCCATCGCAGTCTTTAACACTGGTAGTATGCCGCGTGGACAAGGACCGTATGTGCAGTTGACGGACTTTGAGCGAGGGCGTATAGTGGACATGCGGGAGGCCGGGTGGACGTACCGCCGAATTGCTCAACACGTGGGGCGTCAGGTCTCCACAGTACATCGATGTTGTCGCCAGTGGTCGGCGGAAGGTGCACGTGCCCGTCGACCTGGGACCGGACCGCAGCGACGCACGGATGCACGCCAAGACCGTAGGATCCTACGCAGTGCCGTAGGGGACCGCACCGCCACTTCCCAGCAAATTAGGGACACTGTTGCTCCTGGGGTATCGGCGAGGACCATTCGCAACCGTCTCCATGAAGATGGGCTACGGTCCCGCACACCGTTAGGCCGTCTTCCGCTCACGCCCCAACATCGTGCAGCCCGCCTCCAGTGGTGTCGCGACAGCCGTGAATGGAGGGACGAAATCAGACGTGTCGTCTTCAGCGATGGGAGTCGCTTCTGCCTTGGTGCCAATGATGGTCGTATGCGTGTTTGGCGCCGTGCAGGTGAGCGCCACAATCAGGACTGCATACGACCGAGACACACAGGGCCAACACCCGGCATCATGGTGTGGAGAGCGATCTCCTACACTGACCGTACACCTCTGATGATCGTCGAGGGGACACTGAATAGTGCACGGTACATCCAAACCGTCATCGAACCCATCGTTCTACCATTCCTAGATCGGCAAGGGAACTTGCTGTTCCAACAGGACAATGCACGTTCGCATGTATCCCGTGCCACCCAACGTGCTCTAGAAGGTGTAAGTCAACTACCCTGGCCAGTAAGATCTCCGGATCTGTCCCCCATTGAGCATGTTTGGGACTGGATGAAGCGTCGTCTCACGCGGTCTGCACGTCCAGCACGAACGCTGGTCCAACTGAGGCGCCAGGTGGAAATGGCATGGCAAGCCGTTCCACAGGACTACATCCAGCATCTCTACGATCGTCTCCATGGGAGAATAGCAGCCTGCATTGCTGGGAAAGGGCGATATACACTGTACTAGTGCCGACATTGTGCATGCTCTGTTGCCTGTGTCTATGTGCCTGTGGTTCTGTCAGTGTGATCATGTGATGTATCTGACCCCAGGAATGTGTCAATAAAGTTTCCCCTTCCTGGGACAATGAATTCACAGTGTTGTTATTTCAATTTCCAGGAGTGTAGCTCATTCGGCAGAATATATCAATAAGGGTATCTGGGTCATACAGAGTGGGCAATAATTTTTCTTTTGCCATGAAATCACAATAATGTAAGATGTGCTTAGCAATACTGCTTTCCATATTGCAGGTATCGCCTTCTGATACTTAGCTAAGGTACTAGTAGACACGGATGACATAAATTTACGAATTCATATTTCCTTCCCGCTGACTGGAAAAACAGATGTCCGTGACTGTTTTACAATGCACTCCTTCCCAGTGAAACGGCGCCAATTTAACAAATTTGTATAATTTCTAACAATTCAAGTATTCCTAATCTCCAGATCATCGAGTGCTAATGCAGTAATGACAGCTGCAGAAGTAAGTAACTGCTTACATCAGCGGTTTACTATATGCCCATCACGTGTCAGGCGGCGTATTATCGCATTCCGTAACGTACTCATAATTGTGAATCCCAGCTATTTTTGAGGGAACACTGGCTTTATTCAGTTAATCAAACGACCGATATCTATGCATACTGTTTAGACCACGATGACACTGCTAAAACTGAATATGTTGATTTCCACTGATAGTTAATGGCACATTATGTTCTCTCTCAGTTGTGAAATTTCACTTAGCCGCAACCATAACCAGTTAGACCATTATCACCTTATCGTACCCACTAAATTACTGGCCAGAAAACACCTGTGCAACTATTGGCTCTTCAAAATTTGTCTTATCTAAACAACTTCCTTGATTCCACCACCCTGCAGTCATAAGATGTTCTTATCACTGCGCAACAAGGCAGGTTTGATACCAACACTATGATACAGCATTTTGTACAGCATTTTGTACATTTGAAAGAGGAACATAAAACGCGAATTATGATATTGGACACAGGTATTTCTGAAATATTCTTTGTTCATAATTATACTTTGTACTGCTTTCCTGTGTATCAGCCGAAAGACCGAGACAAACAATAACAAATCACTACATAAATTCTAGTTGAATGGCTACAAAAATTCAGAGCATACGCGTGTACTGCTAAAATGTATGAAGAGACAATTGTTGCTTGCTAGTTTATTATATTGTTAGTGATCGTAATTCTACCATATTTTATGATTGCTCTCAGAAGTTTTCTTAATGCTGATGTATTTTAAGCCATTACGGCATGAATAATTCTCCTGACAGACAAAGATTTCCACTTTGCTTTTGTTCCTTGTTAGTTAGTCATTTGTAGATGGACATAGGAGAAAATTCGAGGACGAGTTTTGCTGGATAGGATAGGACTGTAAGGTGTATAATAATTATGTATCACAATTTTGTGTTATTTATGGTTGTGTATAATAATTATGTGTTGTTTATTGTTGTTCAAAGCAGAGATCCGGCAGACAAACATGTAAAGACTTATTATAGATTAAGTGCACATTTTAGAGACTTTGACAAGTTAAACCACAGTATTCCGAAGCGGCAGCAATCGAACAAGAAGGCCGATGATTAGAAGAGTTTGTGCAGCAGCAGTCAGCATTTCAACAGATCCACGACCGAGCAGATCGGCAACGCTTCCAAGGAGAACAACGACCAGCACAGCTCGCACATCAGAGGCCAGCACCCAAGAAACTGTCACCATACTGAACTCACTTGCGTGACATATCTGGCAATACGGAGGACGACAGGGCAACGCCCGACCACGCCAGCATAGAGGTAAGACAAGAAAAGCCGACACGTGTGCCGGAATGGGTCACGTTTCTGTCCAATGTGAGAAGCATAGATCAACGACCAAAGAGTCAGTCACCACTCTAGGAACTTCGTGATATTGGCGAAAACATCGAGTAAATACCTCCGACAAATGGGGAAGAGGTGATCCTTTGAGGAGAGAAAGGGGAGATGTCTCCTGGACAGATGGACCGATTGTTAGTCAGTGGATGCAGTATTTCGCTGTAACGACTTAGCTGCTATGCTGCTCGACAGAAGAATATTTCTGTACCGTACCAGAGAATATGCCATCCCAGATGTTACCAGAAATAAGTTTTTGTGGTACTTACCCAGGTGGCTGGCGAGGACGAAGTGACTGCGGCCGTACCAATGGGCCACCTATGAACCTAGAGGTTGATGACCTCCGCCAGAAGACGCCGAATCTGAGGTCACTGATTCAAGTACTTTTACCTTAAACTAAAGATGTTGTATGTGGCTTCCATTGGTTATCCTGTACACTGTAACTTGCTGAGTGGCGGCGTAAATTCCTGCTCTAAGTACAGTTCAAATGGTTCAAATGGCTCTGAGCACTATGGGACTTAACATCTATGGTCATCAGTCCCCTAGAACTTAGAACTACTTAAACCTAACTAACCTAAGGACATCACACAACACCCAGCTATCACGAGGCAGAGAAAATCCCTCACCCCGCCACTAAGTTCAGTTAGAGAAGCCGGCACAGGAGGCACAAACACGATATCCTTGATGAATCCCCATTAAAAAAATCGAGTGGTCTGGGGAACGTGGGGGCTGTGCAATTGGCGCATCACGGCCAATCCATTGACTTAGAAAGCGGTCACTGAGAAAATATCGGATGCCAGCCAGGTAGTGGGTTGGTGCACCATCTTGCATGAAGTAAACATTTCGTTCTTGGTCATCCTCATCGATCTGTGGTATCAAAAAATTTTTAACGTACACAGGTACACAATCTCGTTGATCGCTCTCTCACAGAAACAAAAGAGGCTGTACACTCTGATTTTTCTCAATGAAAAAAAAAAAAGTACATTTTAGGGCTCCCACGAACTTGTTGCAGTGTTTTATGTGGATTTTCACTGACCCAAATCCTACAGTTATGTATGTTATCCTTGCCAACTACGTGTCAGGTCGACTCCTCAGAGAAGATGTCTAAGAAATGTTCACCCTCATGTAATCGATTTACCATAACCGCACAGAAGTTCTTGCGACCAGTTTTATCAGTGTCTTCTGTTGCTTGTACGATCGTCAGTCTGAACGGTTTCAAATGAAAACGGTTTCTCAACACACGCCAAACAGTCGTATGTGGGATTTGCAGTTCGTGAGATGCACACCGTGTCGATTTCGTAGGACTGTTGACAAAACGTTGTCTCACTCGCTCAGTGAAGTCGTCGGATGTGCTTGGACGACCTGATGATTTCCCATGTCTTACCGAGCACCCTGTTTCTACAAAACATTTAAATTGTAACGCTACTAGGAGGATCTTTAGTGTACTTGGAAGGGAAATTACACTGAACTCTTGTCGCCGACTTCGAGTCTTCAAACCGAAACACGTAGCTAGCACGCTCGGGTCCAGTGAAGTGTGTGTGTGTGTGTGTGTGTGTGTGTGTGTGTGTTTTTGTGGCTTATGGACGCTCAACGTGGAGGTCATCTGCACCCTGACACATAAGAAACGAATGTGGACCAACTTAGTAAAATGTAAGCATACAAGTAAAATGTAAGCATACACGCAAATAAAGAGGGAATAGGTGAAAAATACTGTATAAGAAAATAAAACGTAAGGAAAACGAGAAAGGAGCGTCAAGCATGCCACGAGAAATTGTCACTAGCTGGCCACTTACGTAAAATATGGGTAGCCAGCCACCCTGTGAACAAATTAAGATCCTCTCCCTAAAATCTTGGTAAAAACAATGGACAAGTCAAGGTAGCCATCTTTAACACAACTACCGCTAGAACTCCTCACGGAGCGCTTCGCCACTAGGAAACTATGTTAGAAAAAAGTGATGTATTTCCCTAGAAATTGACACTAGAATCACCTGTGTAGGTACTACGAATTAATTTATATGAATTTTCAAAATTGTACAGTCTTTTTCGAAAAACCCTGTATATTATATTCCATGCCCTCTGAACAAAACCTGAAGGGAAAAAACTGACAAAAATAACAATCAAATATTTGTGAAATGATTTGTCCAAAAGTAAAAAAATGAAACAGATTAAAGAAACATTTGGAGCATAACTCACGGGTGCGTCAGATGTTTTTTTTTTCTAATTTATTAGAAATGTAAGGACTATGGCATGAAGATTAGCATCTCCAAAACTAATGTAATGTCAGTGGGAAAGAGATATAAAGAGATTGAGTGCCAAATAGGAGGAACTAAGTTAGAACAGGTGGACAGTTTCAAGTACTTGGGATGCATATTCTCACAGGATGGAAACGTAGTGAAAGAACTGGAAGCGAGGTGTAGCAAAGATAATTCAGTGAGTGCTCAGCTACGATCTACTCTCTTCTGCAAGAAGGAAGTCAGTACCAAGACTAAGTTCTCTGTGCACCGTTCAATCTTTCGACCAACTTTATTGTATGAGAGCGAAAGCTGGGTGGATTCAGAGTACCTTATCAATAAGGTTGAGGTTACGGATATGAAAGTAGCTAGGATGATTGCAGGTACTTGTAGATGGGAACAATGGCAGGAGGGTGTCCTCAATGAGGAAATCAAAGAAAAACTGGGAATGAACTCTATAAACGTAGCAGTCAGGGCGAATAGGCTTAGATGGTGGGGCCATGTTACACGCATGGGAGAAGCAAGATTACCCAAGAGACTCATGGGTTCGCCAGTGGAGGGTAGGAGGAGTCGGGGCAGACCAAGGAGAAGGTACCTGGATTCGGTTAAGAATGATTTTGAAGTAATAGGCTTAACATCAGAAGAGGCACCAATGTTAGCATGAAATAGGGGATCATGGAGGAATTTTATAAGGGGGAACGCTGAAAGGCATAATCAGTCTTAAATGATGATGATGATGATGACGATGATGAGTTTTAGACAGATCATTACAGAAAATTTTGCGTTTTCTTTCAGAAATTTTTTTTCCAGTCCAGAATAATGCTATATTCGAAGGCAAGGTCCATTTGGCGATAACTCCTGACAAGCATCTCGACTGTTCAGCTGCCCCATTAGAAAGCAGTAGTTTTTGTAGCAGTAGTAGCAGTTTTGTGCGACTGTAGATGGCTTTTACGTGGATATTGGCTATGTCTTGGTATTACAACTGAAGAAAAACAAAATAACGTAATTCATGTAGAAAGATATTTTCATACTTACAGGTCTAGTTTGACACGGATGGAAAAGGTCGCGGCCTTATTGCAGGAACTGTCCCAGCACATGCGTAAAGTAGCGTAGGAAAACCTAAATCTTGTGCTGTTAATGTTACGCAACTTTTTATTTTATTTTGTTGAGCGCTAATCGGCTTAAGTCGCAGTCATCAGAAACATTTGACAGTCGTCATCAAAGACCGTAACAAGTTGCTCAACAATTAGGAAAACAGACATCAGGGTGGAAAGCCGTATGGTAAACTCCTGAGAGCAAATATTTACTTGTTGCTGTATCCTTTGAAAATGATTCCGTTGTTTCCCTTTCCCAATCTTTGTCCGATCTAAAGTTGTCTCCGTCGCTGACGAATTGGACATCAATGAAACGTTCGACTACACGTTAAGCCCAAATCCTCCTGTCTTAACGCTTTCACTACGTTGATTACTATGGGCTGGGAACTTTGGTTAGGTATGAGAGTGCGAACAGAACGGGAAAAACAGTGCACACAGGCGCCAATCTTGCGAAAGTAAGAGTAGATGCATGCAAATAGCATTGTGACAGAAGGAAATGCTCGTACACTATGTGATCAAAAGTATCCGGACACCTGGCTGAAAATGACTTAAAAGTTCGTGGCGCCAACCATCGGTATTGCCAGAAATCAGTATGGTATTGGCCCACCTTTAGCTTTGATGATAGCTTCCACTCTCGCAGGCATACGTTCAGTCATGTGCTGGAAGGTTTCTTGGGGAATGGCAGCCCATTCTTCACGGAGTACTGCACTGAGGAGAGGTATCGATGTCGGTCGGTGAGGCCTGGCACGGAGTCGCTGTTCCAAAACATCCCAAAGGTGTTCTGTAGGGTTCAGATCAGGACTCTGTGCAGGCCAGTGCATTAGAGGGATGTTATTGTAGTGTAGCCAATCCACCGGCCGCTGTAGCCGAGCGTTCTAGGCGCTTCAGTCTGGAACAGCGTGACCGCTATGGTTGCAGGTTCGAATCCTGCCTCGGGTATGGATGTGTGTGATGTCCTTAGGTTACTTAGGTTTAAGTAGTTCTAAGTTCTAGGGAAATGATGACCTCAGATGTTAAGTCCCATAGTGCTCAGAGCCATTTGAACCATTTGCAACCACTCCACCAAAGGCCGTGCATTATGAACAGGTGCTCGATCATGTTGAAAGACGCAATCGCCATTCCCGAACTGCACTTCAAAGTGGGAAGCAAGAGGGTGCTTAAAACACCAATGTTGGCCTGTGCTGTGATAGTGCCACGCAAAACAACAAGGGAAGCAACCCTCCTCGATGAACAACACGACCACATCATAACACCACCGCTTCCGAATTTTACTGTTGGCACTACACACGATGGCAGATGACCTTCACCGGGCATTCGCCATACCTACACCCTGACATAGGATCGCCACATTGTGTACCGTGATTCGTGACTCCACACAACGTTTTTCCACTGTTCAATCGTCGAATGTTTACGCTCCTTACACCAAACGGGCATCGTTTGGCACTTACGGGCGTGGTGTGTGGCTTATGAGTAGCCCCTCGACCAACTTTTCTCACCTTCCGCCTAACTGTCATAGTACTTGCTGTGGATCCTGATCCAGTTTGGAATTCCTGTATGATGGTCTGGATAGATGTCTGCCTATTACAGATTACGACCCTCTTCAACTGCCGGTGATCTCTGTCAGTCAACAGGCGAAGTCGGCCTGGACACTTTCGTGCTGTTCGTGTCATTTTACGTTTCCACTTCACTATCACATCGGAAACCGTGGGCCCAGGGACGTTTAGGAGCGTGGAAATCTCGCGTACAGATGTATGGCACAAGTGACACCCAATCTCACCTGACCACGTTGGAAGTCCGTTAGTTCCGCGGAGCGCTCCATTCTGCTCTCTCGCGAAGTCTAATGACTACTGAGGTCGCTGATATGGGGTATGTGGCAGTAGGTGGCAGCACAATGCACCTTGCATGAAAAACGTATGTTTTCGGGGGTGTCCATATAGTTTTGATCACATAGTGTAGCAGGCTCAAAAAAACTCCAAGGAAAAAAGAGAGAAGAGCAAATAATCTACAGAGAAAGGTAAAGTCTAAAGGAAGTGAGTAGGGAAGGAACAAAAAATGTGCAATGCAGCTGACAACAGTTCCACTTTCGCTTGAAAGGCCATACTGTGAAAATGAGCTTAATGAGATGAAAACGCGAACAAAGCACAATTAAGCTTGTGCAGCCAATTATACTTGGCTTATCATAGGATTAAACCTGACATAAACAAACACAACCGCGATAGTTGTTCTAAATTTATATCACACGTAAACTGGTGTTGTTATGCTCTTGCAACTAGGTCCTAGTTATGCATTCGATATCTTATAATAAGTTAGGGTAGATGACACTTAAAGATATTCTAATATATTTACAGCCATTAACTGCTGTCTTAATCTTGCTTTAGCTATTTATTTTTTGTTCCAAAACTTTTATACAGTTCCACTCCCCATACTTCGCGCTTCTAATACGCAGTGTAAAAATGGCTGACTCTGTTTGCTGCTCCGTAGCGAAAGACTCACTTGGAACACCGTTAAAAAGTGGCGGGAAACAAGTTGTTGTTAATGTTCCTCACAAATTTACTGAAAAAGATTTCCGAGGAACTGTGATTCATACAGATGTCCCGCTTCAGCTATGGCATGCATAGCCGAGTCGGTAGCGACGGAGAATGATTAATAGATTTAGTCCAAGGATTGATGATTCAGATCTCGGTTTGATCTCTTTGTGTGTCGTTCAATTGTGGATACCTTCATCTACAAAATGTAAAACTCATCAAATTTGTGCTAATTAATACATCTAATTACTTGTTGTGAAAAATACACTTCTTGTTATTTCTAATTGCACACTGTACACAAAATTCCAGTTTTCATTGCGAAAATAAATTCTTAATTATCGATATTTTATATAAGATCGTTATTGAAAATTGTTGTAATTAAAAACATAACAAATTAATTTTTTGGGCAAAAATGAAAAATCAAGAACTCTTTATTTGGAGTTTGTCCCTTGTTTTATACCACAGATGTGGTCCCACACGAGCCACAATTATAAATGTGATTGAAACATGAACAACGATCATTTCTACAGCATCGAGCACACCACACAGCTGCTGCACTTTTACAGCTGCAACTTTACAGTTTCTATACCCAACATAACTGATCTGGAGCCAAGTTCAGGGATTTGTGGCAAGAAATATGACATTTAAGCTGCCTGGAAGCAACGTATGAAGTCATGTCACCCGTCACTGCCGAACTCTGGCGAGATACAGAACGGCACGTCAAAAGAAGGGCAGAAAATGTGGCGCTTGAAATGCTTCGTGGGTTTTGTTGTTGATCGACCTGTTAACAGTCGACATGTTACCAGCGTAGCAGACGACAGTTTCACTGTTGAAACGTATTTCTCGGATTCGAATATGGAAAGAGCACAGATTACTAGGCGACTGACTATGAGAACACCTTCACCGGCTTTATGTTTTAACTGTACGATGAAATCCCTGCACTACGCTTTTGCGTCACGCATAGCTAGCTCAGAAAAATTACCATATGTTTAAGTAACGAATCTTCATCATTCTTGTTCGTAATTGCAATACTAAGTTAAGAACTAGAGCATATCACGCTTCCAGATTGATGCTCTAAGAAGCGTGCGGTATTGCTGGAATTTCGCCGATTGTCATTTCATTCTCTTTAAAAATTAAATGATATTCGAAGGTATATTTTTTCTCTACTAGTCTGTTTTTTCTACTTAACTGCAACTGTTTATATCACTGCAGGTTATTTGGACCAGCTGGCTGGCCGCTGCAGTCCAAGTTCAATGCACCGGTAAAACAACAGTCCTGTAGTATCGGTATCTTTACAATCGTACATGACTATACTCGACACAGCTTGGCTTCCGCTCCATGTGAAACGAAATCCAGCGAGATTCGAGAATGAGGAAGAATACGTGGTGTAAAGGTCACAATACGTTTATACTTATCATGAGTACAGTATAGTCAGTTTTCAAGTTATTGTTAACAGCTGAGTGAGAGGTAGCAAGTCTATGTTGCGTTGTATTGTTATTAGCTCCATTGATTATATCATCGTCTCTGCTTCTTACAAATGGATGTGAGCATTACGTGTGAATCTATAGAACTGACACATGATAGCTCACAGTAACACAATACATTTACTAGTTTTAGGAAGGTCCATTATCGCCTATTTTCAGATTACATGTATCTACTATGGACGTTGAGTTGATGAAGTAAAGGGTAACTATGTTAATTGTGTATTCCGGGAATCATCATACTAGTGTCGATCGATTAGTTTACAGAATATTACTCTAATTAGTATTTACGTGTAGATGTATCCTGATCATTTACAGATGTATTCAAACAACAGAAAATATTAATTAATTTGGTAACTAAGGGTATACAATTTTTTTTAATAGTTTTCATGCAACATATATGATATGAAAACAAATCGTATAAAAAGATAAAACAGTATAAATAGGCCACTGTGTGGCAGATTTAGTCATTATAAGCTTGGAAGTCTCTGCTCGAGTGCGTCATTTTTTTTTTAAATTATTTGTCTTTTCTTGGGCGCACTTCGTTATTTCATTAATTATTCTATCTTCTTTCTTTTAGCGCCCAATTGGTCAGTTGTATGTATCATGTAAAGAACTTTACGCTAATAATAACACCATTTTAATGCAAATCTGTTTAAAGAAATTCGTTTAAAACAGTTATTTCCTTCATTGTATGAGAAGTATCAAGTTATGACTTCGAAATTCTCGGCCGTATAAAAAGTTGGGACCGGATTTTTTAGTGCGCCAGTCTCGTACTATCGTAAACCAACTTTTTATTTTTAGCATTAACCTGCTTTCATACAAAACAAAGTCTGATTATATTTCAATCGGAATGTCGTTGCATGAGAGTTTCAATACCTTACGCGGTTAAATACCACTGACAACGACGGGAGTCAACATTGCATATTGATCTGATTCGAATGAAATTTTGTGATGGTGCCGTATTTAAAAAATCATTTGTTTAGTAGCTTTCCAATATCTTAACTAATTTTCAGCCTGCCATAGCTTTTGAAGTCTGCGTTCTCGATGTGGCGATACGATAACTTTACTTTCATTTTTATATTCTTTACAGTCGACTTCTTTAGAGACCAAATGTAAGACCACCATAAATTATATGCGAGAAGGTACGCTTGAACTGGCGACCTTCCTTCAAGGACGTGAGTACGAAATAATTGAAATCTTATGTACACATTTATAATCTACTAGGTAGGTACCTGGCTTTGCCCAGGTATGTATTTATTCCAGTATTCTATTTTCTCCTCCTCCATCTCTCTGTGTCTAACTACTTCTCTGCCCTCTGACTGTCTCCTCCTTCCCCCTCTGTCCATTTCGTCCTCCACCCTGTAATTCCATTTCCTCCTTCTCTCCTCTTCCTACCCTGACCATATCTTCTTCCCTCTTTTTCCTTCCTCTAGCTTGTCATCTCCTCCTTTCCATCTCTCTGTCCATCTCCTCCTCTATCCTTTTGCTGCCCATCTGCTCATCCATCTTCCCTCTGCCCATCTCTTCCTTACCCTCTTCTTTGTCTGTCTCCTTCTGTTTCCTTACTACATCCGTTTCCACCTCTCCTCTCTCTATTTCCTCCCCTTATCTGTGCCCATCTCTTTCTTCATCTTCTTTATCCGTCCGTCTCCTCCTCCCCATTGTCTCTGCGAGTTATCACCCCCACACCAATAGGAGGGTTTTGGTTCTCACCCTCACATTATTTCTTTCCAGATCGCAACTAATATGTGTACCAAACTTGGTTAAAATCGTTCTAGGGGTTTATGACGAGCGTTTTGCCCGCAGCTTTCTCCGTGTACGCCCATATCAAACATATTTCATATATATTTAACATACATCACATTTGTACACATATTTCATTTGTATATTTAGCGAATTTCGTCCTGTAATTTCATTTTTAGGTAGCTGAATCTTTATGACGCTGTATCTCCTGAACCGTGTGTCTTACAATGATATAATTTTGCAGGTACATCCAGCGGTATATGTGACTTGATTGTGAAATATGTTGTGAACATAGTTAGCAGTAAAGAGGTAATAAATTGATACGCCCTACATAATCCGGCAATTTATCACGCATATAAGTTTTTACGATGCCACATCTGAACTATTCGACGTATAATGACATATTTTTCCATGTACATTCAGTGGCATATGTCGATACGGTTTGTGAAATGTGTTGCGAATAGTAGTAAAGAGGTAATCAATTAAAACGCCATGCGTGATGCAGCAGTTTTTCACATATCTCAATATTTGACGTCACATCTCCTGAACCATGTGTCGAACTATGTCAAAATTTTGGTGATACTTTCTACGGTATATGTGAACATTATTTGCACAATGTGTCTTAAATACAGTTGGCAGTAAATAAGTTGTATGTGAATCGAAGATTTCACATAAAAAAGGAAACGCCGTATCTACGTGCAGAAATCGCTCGTGGA
The DNA here is from genome assembly GCF_023897955.1 of Schistocerca gregaria. NCBI lineage: Eukaryota > Metazoa > Arthropoda > Insecta > Orthoptera > Acrididae > Schistocerca > Schistocerca gregaria. The sequence continues at coordinate 436,965,014 of NC_064921.1, forward strand.
TATGTGATGATCGACAAATTGTGAAACGCTTCATATGAGCAATAAAGGTTTTCCTTGCCTGATGTTTGACACCCAGTCACCCTGAATGCAGAACGACTGGTTATTATCATAATGGTCACCTACCTCCTGCATGACTTTGTCACATTTATGTTGACACATGTATTTCTAATGTTCCGAACAGTAGTCGAAACTGTAAGTATCAGGCCAATACCGCCATACATATCGAGAATCAAAAATTACATCGTGCAACAATACAAATGTAAATCGAATGAAAGTAACCAGTTCCTATAAGTAATGTCAAGATCGCGAATATCATAAAGACAATTCAAAATCAACTCTAGTTTTCATTTTACACTGTTTTATTACGGCGAGATAATTATATACGGATTTTTATGTTAAGCTTAAAATCAGATATTATAATGGTTTGTCAAAGTCGCAATAACTAGTAACAATGGATTATATTATTTTTCCTTGTCTTAATCGTTTCCAATGTTTTGGATGTAAACATTTTGATACCAATTTTAGGGATCTTTTTGTATCACTCCTCTTCAACTTCAGTGACTTTATTAACACAATAATTTTTGCACATTTATTTCCAAACTAACCACCTGTTGTTCAAGTTGACTGCTACTTAAGTGAACAAAAATGCCGCGAGTTTGTGTTAACAGTGGTGACACATTTTGCTATGTGTGTGGAGAAGTGACATTTGCTTCACAAAAACAGCAAATAGCTCCATCGATTAAAAAAGCTTAAAGTTGTTATTTTGGGTGCAAAATAGGTGTTCAGGATAAACCCTAGGCTCCACATGTGATCTGCAAGACTTGTGCCAGCAACCTTAGGAACTGAATGCATGGGAAATGACGTTCAGTGCCCTTCGCAGTGCCCATGATCTGGCGTGCCAACTAACCACGTCGGTGACTACTACTTTTGTGCGGTTCCTCCTATCAAGAAGGGAATATCTAAGAAGAAGAAACGGACAGTGATCTATCCTAAAATTTCATCTGCCATAGTCCAGTTCTACATGGGGAAGCACTGCCAATTCCTGAACCACGACAGAGTACGAGATTACTTCTGATGCGGATTCTGAATGTCCTGAACCATATGCATCACAAGATTCAGAGTTTCTTCCAAATATATCATCAACTGCTGATCCACAAAAATTGTCTCAAATGATTTAAGTGATCTCCTTAAAGATTTGGAGCTCTCTAAAGCTAAGGCTGAGATTTTAGCATCAAGACTGCAGCAGCGCAATTTTCTAGAAAGCAATATAAATATTTCGTTCTACCGCATAAGACAGCAACAATTCACTCCTTTTTTTTAACATGGAAGATAGTCTTGTGGAATTTGTAGACATAAATGGTCTAATGAAGGCTTTCAGAATTAATTACAACCCTGATGAGTGGAGATTCTTTATTGATTCGTCAATGTTGAACTTAAAGGCAGTGCTTTTACGTATTGGTAATGAGCTTCCTTCTATTCCAGTTGGGCATAGCGTGCATACGAAAGAGTCATACCAAAACATTAAAATTTTACTAGAAGCCATCAAGTATGATGAATCTCAATGGCAGATTTGTGGTGACCTGAAAGTGGTTGCACTGCTAATAGGTATGCAGTTAGGATATACTAAATATTTCTGCTTTCTCTGTGAATGGGATAGCCGAGTTCGTGCATCTCATTACAGCAAACATGAATGGCCCACCATAAAATATCTTCAACCAGGTATAAAGAACATTAAGAGTGAACCTCTACTAGACCCTAATCAATTTCTGTTCCCTCCCTTGCTGATGAAGTAGGGTCTCATGAAAAACTTTGTGAAGGGAATGAACAAAGATGGTGATGCGTTTAAGTATTTAAGGCAAAAATTCCCTTATTTAAGTGATGCCAAAGTAAAGGAGGGCATCTTTGTAGGCCCACAGGTTCGAGAGCTTTTTGGAGACCATAATTTTGATGGAATCATACAAGGTGATGAGAAGCATGCATGGGAATGTTTCAAGACAGTCCGTTTACAATTCATATTGAACAAACGAGCAATAAATTACAAGGAGAGTGTAGATAACATGTTGTTATCTTATGAAAAACTTGGTAGCAACATGCCATTGAAAATGCATTTCTTAGATAGTCATCTTCTTCCCCAAAGATTGTGGTGCAGTAAGTAATGAACATGGGGAACGGTTTCATCAAAATATTGCCACATTTAAGAGGTAAGCCGGAAAGTGGAACCCTACTATTTTAGCAGATTACTGTCATAAGGGATGTTCCCGAGTATGAGTGTAAATGTCAAGCCAAGCGAAAACAGTCATCCTCTGAATTTATCTCTGAATAAAACATGTAATTGTATATATTGTGAATATGAATACTTAACATTTATAATCCTTTACACACATTTGTGACAATTTAATTTATATATCTTCTTTTGTATTTACATAGTTCTGGTACAAAGTAGATTTACAAAGTTTTTTCAATCATGTAACCATATCTCCATTTTTTCTTAATATTTTACTTTTGTACTTCCAGAATGTCACTGAAATTTATCGGTGCATAACACACAACGTAATTCAAGTACTTATTCATTTAAAATTTGTTAAGCTGTATCTTGGAACTCGAATGCATATTTAGGTGGCGAGTTATTTATACAAAAATTGAAAGGTGGCTACACTGAGTCACAGCGACAGAGATTGCGGCAAAGAATATTATTCCGCTGCCTCCACTGGCGCAGTGATTGTTCAGAGAATGTCGAAGGCAATTGTAGTTCAGAGGTTGCCGTGGGCATTACTTGTTGAGAGAATGTCGAGAGCAGTACTAGTTGAGAGCATGTCGTGTGCAATTGTTGTTCTGTTGGGCGAGACAGCAGATGCTGTTCGGTTGGTGTAATGTATAGATGGAAGATGTTGCAATTATCACAGTGTATTTTTCGTCAATATATATTAAGGTAACAAAAAACATTTATTTCAAATTTCCTTAATAACAATGCCTTTTGGTCACGGGTTCAGCCAACAAAGGATCTGGCTCGTGATCATGTATTAGACTGTAATTCTGGTTTCTATGTTCAGTTATAGTATTTCTGGTTTTTTTTAAATTACTTCATTGTAAAGGGTGTTTAAAATATCTTGTCGTATTGAGGAAGAACCGTGCCAGATACATGTACGTTGAATCACACTACCACACACAGAACAGTTACGCTTGTGCTTTGTTGTTTAGTAGCTTTTATAGTTGCAGGGGACTTAATTAATCAATTGTGTTAACGGAAATTTCCTTCCATTCTTTATTGTTATTTTATGCAGTCTGATTGGGTACTAATACTACTCAGGGCCAACCGGTTACGAGACTGCGTAACCGGACACACAGCTACTAAAATTATATTTTCATTTAATAATTAAGCTCCCATGAAAAATGTAGATTAATTAAAAAAACTAGAGCTAAATATTTATGAAGATGGTGACTTTGTACCATTTTACACTAAAATAAACATAACCAGCCCAAAATCATGCAATTTATACACTTTCAATTCAAATTTGTTGTTCAGTCTTATTTTTATTCACAAGGAATTTTATAATAATGTAAATCCATTTATTCACTGAAACATCCGTGGAGGCAGAGGAGACAATACTTGTTCTCATCTGAAACGAAAATACAGATGGTGAAATAAAAGGCGAAATAAGGACAATGTGAACCCAGTGCCAAAGTCACAGAGGAGGTGTGTGATTAATCCAATGACAGCCCTTGCTTTGGACGAACTCTGCTTTCGCTACGTCACACAAGCACTTATACACTGGAGAGCACAAGTTCTCGCGGCGTGTGACAATACCTGCTGCTCTCACTTCATTGTCGTCTTGTGAAAGCTGTATGTATGTATTCCACAGAAATTTCGAGAAGAGTGATAAAACAATTAATGACTAGCACTTCAGAGATACTTGTAATGAACATTTATTTTCACGAAAATGTGCGAATGGATTGTGAAATAGGTCGCAGACAGCGAAAGACAGTTGCGTCCGAAAGTCGGCGGATAACATGCAGGCCTGCCAAATGTAAAAGTAGAAAAAACAATGTCCTCCGCTATAAGACAGAGAAATCTAATACACAGGATGTCACTTATTTTTAATGCATTTCATAGAATTGAGAACATAACAACCGATTTTTTATTTCAGAACCGCTTGGATTTTGCTAAACATTATGTATCCCTTTATTTCAGAACCACATACATATGCTAAGCATTATGTACTCTGCTGCTGCTGTACAGATGTTTCATGTGCACAGCCAAAGGGCTGCCTGATGTACCTATGAAAACTCGACAAGCCTGTTCTCCACCGGCAGACTCATCACCTGCGCACAAGTCCGTCGAGCGTCCGGAAATAGACGTGCATTGCCACCCCTCGCCGAAGGTCACACCACGTGCCAGCAGCCATGAACACATGATTTTAATACATTGCCAAGTAGCATCGATTTAAAAAAAATCTACAAAATGTTGTTTGTCAAACTGTACGTTTCTATAATTTATTCGTCCACAAACCTCCGTATGTGAACATAAAAGATTTTAATCTGATTTGATCCAATATAAATGGTTTTTGAAATGATGTCGACGAACTAAGAGCACCAACGAAGAACTACACGGTTACTAAGCTGTTTCAGTATACCGATATATAATGATTACCTCGGTAAACATTAACTGAAAATTGTACAAATATTCACCTAACGCATATCATGTGCAGTAAATTACGCTATCAAATGCTGGTAAACAACGCTGGGAGCCCAAATTGCACGTTGGTATGATTCAATTGACATTTTGTAATATGGAAAGTTTTTAAAAATTCATTTTTAAAGTAACTTATATCTATTTAAATTAATTTTCAGGTTTGCATCGCTAGTGGGGCGTGCTTCGTCAATGCCACTGGTTATAGATACTGTAACTTTACCTACATTTTTATATAGTTTACTGTCGGGTTCTTTAGTCAGATCAGTATATATTATAGGTGAGAAGGTACGATTTACAATAAACGTAAACAGGAACCATTTTTATGTAAATATGGTATAAGCTCTGAAGTTACTGCCACAATTTGACGTTAGTCTCACGTATCGCTACGTAATATTATGTCATTTTTCTGCTTCTATTTCGCAGTTATCTACTTAATATACCGGAGCAGTGTTTCTGGGAAGGTAGCCGCGAGCCGTGTGCTCACCAAGTGGGTTGTGTGCCACTGGAAGTATCTCTATAGCCTCCTTTGTTGACAGACAGATATTCACTATATCTCATTATGCCGAACAGGTCTACTGTGGTGAAGGGGTATGGCCAGTTCACTTAGCTTGGGCGATGAACTGGTTCAGTGTGTTAACTGTAAGACTGCAGAGTTGTGAGGAGAGTGCGGGGAGAAGAGGAAGCAAGCATTGGCTGGCGAGGGGTGGCGAGCCGTTGAGGGGGGGGGGGGGGGGGGGGGAGAGAGACAAGGCACGCCTACCAGTTGCAGTGCTGGCACTACAAATTGCGCGTCATGCCTTACACGAAAGCAGATGTAAGGCTTGGAAGTAAAACTCGCTTTAGATGTTTTTCGTAAACCAAACTGAAATCGTTATATATATATATATATATATATATATATATATATATATATATATATATATATATATATATATATATGTGTGTGTGTGTGTGTTTTCTGCTCCCTTTTCCTTTCGCAGCATTCAATCACACGCAATATAATTTTGCGAGCATCGCTACGTAGTACTGGTTTCCTTGTAACCGTAGGCCTCCCGGTAGGGGTTGTTGGCGACTTCCGAGATGGGCCAGCAACTGCCTCTTCACTCATTTTGATAATGTTTACACAACTGCACAATAAAAACACGCAGAACAGTACAGCGCAAAACAATAACGAAGCAGACGACAATGGCTACCTTGTACAACAGTCAGCTACGTAATGTAGGCAGCAGTCGGAACTGCGTACCTACCGAAGCCTCCCGACGTTTACCAACTTATACCGATTCAGGACTAGAGAGAGGTCTGCCATCTAAAAGTTTACACGTTGTACATGTCTATTGAAGGCTGGGCTGGCGCCTTCACCCCTCGGGTCAGTGTAAGCCGCAGCCACCGCAAAGCCCTCGGAGAGTATCTGAATGCGGTATTCTGTCTTTTCTGTGCTACTCAAAGGTTCAGGTAACATGACACCAGAAAACCAATGTGGGAGATTCGGTCGCATTTCTTCGAAAAATTTGGTTCAGCCAATAGTGTTGTGTCACTCTGGACAGAGTTTTTGGCACGTAAGGGCGACCAATCATGAAGACCCAAGGTATGTTAAATGTGCTCCCTCCTGCTTTTCCATGAACTCAGCATACAATTCTTGCCCATCACACTGACAACAGCATCACCTCCATGTAGTGTTTTCTAGAGAGTGGAGACTTGAGGGCCATGAACTTGGATTTTGGGCATTCTATTACGGGCCGTCGTGAGGAGACAGTTCAGCTCTGGACCTATGTAGAAGGCATCGTATCCACCCGCTATTTGGTGCTTGTCGGCGCATGATACCTGTTAAATGGAATGTAATAAGCGCAACTGAGAGTGCGCGATCCATATTATGCGCAGCTCGGTACTTGTTTACTTGCCACACAAATTGTGATAGCTTATTTTCGTTACATTTGTGACCTCTTGTTGTAATACTTGCTTTGATTACGCCGGCTATCCAGATAAGCAGTAAACCCGTGGAAGGGAGAAAACAAGTAGAGGAAGACAGAAAAAAATCATGATGAACATGGCAGCGTTATGAAGAGAATTCGATGACCGTCTTAATTCGCAGGACGGAAAATTGGTTCAAGTCTCTAAAACAGTCGTCTCTGGTCTTTAATTGGCATCTTAATGTGACAACTTATGATGACAAATTTAACCAGTTTGGCCGTACAAAATAAGCTACGATGAACGTTCTACCCAAAAATAGAACAAACTGGCCGTAGCATTCACACAAGCATGAAGGAACATATAAAAGCATTCCAACATAAAACACGTGAAAAATACAGGTCATAACTTTGAGAACACATGTGTTGACCTCAAGACTTAACTTATTTTTATTTTTTTTAAATTTAAATGTCAAGTTCCGTAGGACCAAATTGAGGAGCCAACCTCCAAGGTCGTGGAACGTGTCAGTACATGAACTTACAACATAAAAAGTAATAACAGATAAAAATAAATGTTCATGAACTTGAAAGAAAATCAGTCCATAAGTTTAAGCAAACGCTGCCAACACTACAATGAGAATCATCTTAATTTTTTAAGGAACTCCTTGACAGAATAGAAGGAGTGAACCATGAGGAAACTCTTCAGTTTCGATTTGAAAGCGCGTGGATTACTGCAAAGATTTTTGAATTCGAGTGGCAGCTTATTGAAAATGAATGCAGCAGTATACTGCACACCTTTTTGCACAAGAGTTAAGGAAGTTCGATCCAAATGGAGGTTTGATTTCTGCCGAGCATTAACCGAGTGAAAGCTGCTTATTGTTGGAAATAAACTAATATTGGTAACAAGAAACGACAATAAGGAATATACATAATGAGAAGCCAATGTCAAAATACCCAGACTCGAGAAAAGAGGTCGACAAGAGGTTCGTGAACTCACACCACTTACTGCCCGAAACGCCCGTTTCTAAGCCAAAAATATCCTTCTAGAAAGGGAAGAGTTACCCCAAAACATTACACCATACGACATAAGTGAATGAAAATAAGCAAAGTAGACTAATTTACGTGTCGAAATATCACTCACTTTCGATACTGTTCGAATAGTGAAAATGGCAGTATTAAGTCTTTGAACAAGATCCTGAACGTGGGCTTTCCACGACAGCTTACTATCTACCTGAACACCTAGGAATTTGAACTGTTCAGTTTCACTAATCATATGCCCCTTCTGTGAGATTAAAACGTCAGGTTTTGTTGAATTGTGTGTTAGGAACGGTAAAAACCGAGTATTACTGTGATTTAACGTTAGTTTCTTTTCTACAAGCCATGAACTGAGGTCATGTACTGCTCTACTTGAAACCGAGTCAATGTTGCACACAGCATCCTTTACTACCAAGCTAGTGTCATCAGCAAACAGAAATATTTTAGAATTACTCATAATACTATAGAGCAAATCATTTATATAAATAAGGAACAGGAGCGGCCCCAACACTGATCCCTGGGGCACCCCACACTTGACAGTACCCCACTCAGATCCCACATCACAGCCATTATCAACATTGTGAATAATGACCTTTTGTTGCATGTTGGTAAAGTAAGAGGTGAACCAATTGTGAGCTACTCCCCTTATTCTGTAATGGTCCAACTTCTGGAGCAATATTGTGTGATCAACACATTCAGATGCCTTTGTTAAACCAAAAAATATGCCAAGCGTTCGAAACTTTTTGTTTAGCCCATCCAGTACCTCACAGAGAAAAGAGAATATAGCATTTTCAGTTGTCAAACGACTTCTAAAGGCGAACTGTACATTTGATAGCAAATCGTGTGATATAAAATGATCAATTAACCTCATATACAAAGCCTTTTAGATAACTTTTGTAAATACTAATGGCATAGAAATAGCTCTAAAATTATCTACATTATCTCTTTCTCCCTTTTTATAAAACGGCTTTACTACTGAGTACTTTAATCGCTCAGGAAACTGACCATTCCTAAAGGAAAAATTACAAATATGGCTATATACAGGGCTAAGATGTCCAGCACAGTACTTTAATATTCTACTAGACACTCCATCATAACCATGAGAGTCTTTAGTCTTCAGTGATTTCATTATTGTCTCAATCTCCCTCTTGTATGTATTTCAGACGTCAATCTCGGAAAGGTATTTGCTAAGAAATTTATATGATTTCCTGTAGATACTACATTTTTATTCAATTCGCCAGCAATGCTCAGAAAATGGTTGCTAAATACTGTACATATATCTGATTTATCAGTAACAGAAATATTATTACTGCAAACTGACTTTATATCGTCAACCTTGTGCTGCTGACCAGACACTTCCTTCCCAGCTGACCACCATCATCATCATTTAAGACTGATAATGCCTTTCAGCGTTCAGTCTGGAGCATAGCCCCCTTATAAAATTCCTCCATGATCCCCTACACAGTGCTAACATTGGTGCCTCTTCTGATGTTAAACCTATTACTTCAAAATCACTCTTAACCGAATCCAGGTACCTTCTCCTTGGTCTGCCCCGACTCCTCCTACCCTCTACTGCTGAACCCATGAGTCTCTTGGGTAACCTTGCTTCTCCCATGAGTGTAAGATGACCCCACCTTCTAAGCCTGTTCGCACTGACTGCTGCATCTATAGAGTTCATTCCCAGTTTTTCTTTGATTTCCTCATTGTGGACGCCCTCCTGCCATTGTTCCCATCTACTAGTACCTGCAATCATCCTAGCTACCTTCATATCCGTAACCTCAGCCTTGTTGATAAGGTAACCTGAATCCACCCAGCTTTCGCTCCTATACAACAAAGTTGGTCGAAAGATTGAACGGTGCACAGATAACTTAGTCTTCCTTCTTGCAGAAGAGAGTAGATCGTAGCTGAGCGCTCACTGCATTGGCTTTGCTACACCTTGCTTCCAGTTCTTTCACTATGTTGCCATCCTGTGAGAATATGCATCCTAAGTGCTTGAAACCGTCCACCTGTTCTAACTTTGTTCCTCCTATTTGGCACTCAATCCGTTTATATTTCTTTCCCACTGACATTACTTTCGTTTTGGAGATGCTAATCTTCATACCATAGTCCTTACATTTCTGATCTAGCTCTGAAATATTACTTTGCAAACTTTCAATCGAATCTGCCCTCACAACTAAGTCATCCACATATGCAAGTCTGCTTGTTTTGTGTTCACATATCTTAATCTCACTCAGCCAGTCTATTGTTTTCAACATATGTTCCATAAATAATATGAACAACAGTGGAGACAGGTTGCAGCCTTGTCTTACCCCTGAAATTACTCTGAACCATGAACTCAATTACCGTCAACTCTAACTGCTGCCTGACTATCCATGTAAAGACCTTTAATTGCTTGCAAAAGTTTGCCTCCTATTCCATAATCTTGTAGAACAGACAATAACTTCCTCCTAGGAACCCGGTCATATGCCTTTTCTAGATCTATAAAGCATAGATACAGTTCCCTGTTCCACTCATAACACTTCTCCATTATTTGCCGTAAGCTAAAGATCTGGTCCTGACAACCTGTAAAAGGCCTAAACCCACACTGATTTTCATCCAATTGGTCCTCAACTAATACTCGCACTTTCCTTTCAACAATACCTGAGAAGATTTTACCCACAACGATCATTAAAGAGATACCTCTGTACTTGTTACAATCTTTTCTGTTTCCATGTTTAAAGATTGGTGTGATTACTGCTTTTGTCCAGTCTGATGAAACCTGTCCCGACTCCCAGGTCATTTCACTTATACTGTCTAGCCATTTAAGACCTGCCATTCCACTGTATTTGATGAGTTCTGACGTAATTTCATCCACCCCAGCTGCTTTATTGCATTGCAATCTATTGACCATTTTCTCCACTTCCTCAAATGTGATCCTATTTCCATCATCATTCCTATCCCATTCTACCTCGAAATCTGAAACATTACTAATCGTATTTTCACCTACATTGAGCAACTCTTCAAAATATTCCCTCCATCTGCCCAAGGCATCCACAGGATTCACCAGTAGTTTTCCTGACCTGTTCAAAATACTTGTCATTTCCTTCTTACCTCCCTTTCTAAGACTGCTAATTACACTCCAGAATGGTTTTCCAGCCACTTGACCCATAGTCTTCAACCTGTTTCCAAAGTCTTCCCAAGATTTCTTCTTGGATGCTGCAATTATCTGTTTGGTTTTGTTTCTTTCTTCAACATAACTTTCTCTGTCTACCTGAGTTTAAGTATGTAGCTATTTTTGATACGCCTTTTTCTTCCTTTTACAGGCTGCCTTGACTGTGTCATTCCACCAAGCTGTTCGCTTCATCCTACTTTTACACATTACTGTTCCAAGACATTCTTTAGCCTCTTCTAGTACTGTGTCCCTGTACCTTGTCCATTCCTTTTCCAATGACTTAATTGACTACATTCAACTAACTGGTACCTTTCTGAGATTGCTGTCATGTACTTGTACCTGATTTCCTTATCCTGAAGTTTCTCCACTCTTATCCTCCTACATATGGACCTGACCTCCTGCACTTTCGGTCTCACAATCCCAATTTCAGTGCAGATTAAGTAATGATCAGTGTCATCAAAGAATCCCCTGAATACACGTGTGTCCCTCACAGCCTTCCTGAATTCCTGATCTGTTATTATACAGTCAATGACAGATCTGGTTCCCCTGCCTTCCCAAGTATACCAGTGAATGTTCTTATGTTTAAAAAATGAGTTTGTGATTACTAAGCCCATACTGGCACAGAAATTCAAGAGTTGTTTCCCGTTCCTGTTGGCCTCCATATCCTCTCCAAATTTACCCATAACCTTTTCATACTCTTCTGTTCGATTTCCAATCCTGGCATTAAAATCACCCATGAGCAGAACACTGTCCTTGTCCTTTACTCTAACAACTACATCACTGAGTGCCTCATAAAAACTATCCATCTTATCTTTATCTGTCCCTTCACAATGCGAATATACTGACACAATCCTAATTTTCTTGCTATACACTGTCAAATCAATCCACATCAGTCGTTCGTTTACATACCTTATTGCAACTACGCTGGGTTCCATTTCTTTCCTTATGTAAAGCCCTACACGCCACTGTGCTATTCCTGCTTTGACTCCTGACAGGTAGACCTTGTATTCTCCCACTTCCTTTTCTTTATCACCCCTTACCCGAATGTCACTAACAGCTAAAACGTCCAGCCCCATCTTACTTGCAGCCTCTGCTAACTCTACCTTCGTCCCTGAGTAGCCCCCATTGATATTAATAGCTCCCCGTCTCATTACCATTTGTTTACCAAGTCGTATCTTAGGAGTCCCTGGTTTGTCAGTTAGAAGTGGGACTTCGTCACCTCCAAACGTCCGAGGCATTTTGCTCTGATTGTTGCCAGCATCATATTTAAAGTACCAGGGAAGCAGGTTGCTAGCCTTACTTGCCCCGAGTCCCATTGGGTTTTACCCCTAACGGTTGATGGACTAACCGGTGGATTTGGTTGTCTTTGCCGTATGAGCACAAAGGTGACCACGACTCAGAATATGTCCGAGATGCCCAGCCTTCTTCCAAAGTAACTGGTATTCCGACTGTCGGGACCACTTACTTGGCCACTCATACGTTGCCCGTGGTTCATGAACTAGGACATGACTACAGGAACCCACACCATGAACCACAACTGACCATATGGCTTTAATTTTATCCTGTGAGTTATATTATTATTATTATTATTATTATTAAATAAAGGCCACAAAATGTGCCTTTTTGAGGCTGCGACATTCACGGTCATAGAAAGAAACCGCACCAGAACTCACACAATGACCATTCTGAACGCAAATCAAGCATTTTTTTTTAAGTTTCAACACGGTATTGGATGATTTTTAAACATTTATCTTTTTCCCATGAGCTAATCGGTAGTGTAGCTATTTCCTCATGTGCACCTTAACAGCCCCAGAATGTTACAGTAAAAATTGTTATCAACTTATCATGTAGGTAATAACCGTAGAGCTATATACGTATAAGTGTAAGTGATATATTATAGACAATGTAACTCCCATTATCGATTTCGTGTGCCTGTGAATAGTTTCATCCTTATTATGCTGCTATGGAAAAATGTTGAGAAACTGCACGTTACTCAGAAGGAATTTATTGAGTCCCTATAGTTGTGAAACGTATAATTAAAAAGAATCAGGGCTTTCACAGCGCCACAATAACGCAAGAAATGTATGTACATCTGCTAATAAAGTCGTTATCAATCATCTGTTTGCTATAATTCTGTTACATTAACTCTTTAGTTTTCACCGCACTGGCGAAAATATGTATTTTCCTTGCTACATAACCATAGGATTGTGCGATTGATGTACAGCTAATTAGCGTCTGGATGCAATACACACAGAATTCTTCCTGCGCTGTAAGTACCTTTTACACGTGTAAACGTAGCCTCCCGGAGCCGTTGTTACTGTCCATAAAATTCACCAAGCAAAACACCCTGAGTTATTGTGATCGTTTAATAGAATTGGTTACTGATAATAATTTGACACCAGTGTCTACGAGTGTAATTTGTTCACAACAGCATTGAAGATTATCACTATGTGATTGAAAATCGATTTTTCTGTCAATAAACCATCAATATTACGGCCAATTTTGACCTTCCTTCTAATTTAACCCTGAGGAAGGCCATTTGCGACAGTGGCCGTAACGTTGGAGACATTTTACGTATTGACATATCTTGAAAAATTTTGTGTATTTTCATGACTTTAAGGCATCTCTTACGACACATCTATAAGCGCTGTGCAAACCTCGGCAACTTAACGTGTAGCTGCACGATATCGCCACTAAGGACTGCCATGTAAGAGATGCCTTCCACATGATGATGATGGTTAACCATCGAAACGCGTAGTGGATGACGTAAAAAACTTCATTACCAGCGTAGTATTATATAATTTTTCCTATGGTAAGGCATTTCTTGTTACCTAATTTTGTCACTCTGTTTGCATCGTTCTTTTCAGTTTTCAAGTTTTCTTACATCCAGATTCTGCCTGTGGCGAGAAATTCGCGTAGTACCTCGAATATAAAATCAACAAAGGTGCTATACGTTCACATAATATTACGTACACACGTCAACACAATGTACAACGCAACGTGTTATTATTCCTCAGCTATTGTGAAAAAACGTGCAGGTAATACGCCATAGCAGTTGGTTAGGTAACCGCAGAGCGATCAAAGAAATTGGTACTGCCTGCGGTCGTAGTTATGTGGAGCTGACGGCAGCGTGGGGCAGTAGCGACACGCGAGTTGAGCGAGCTACTTATCTCATGGATCAAATCGCGTCTCTGACAGACACGCGATACGTTATTCCTCTTTCGTCACGAATGGCAGTTTACGGAGTTTATATCTAATTCATTGCTGGACACTTGTCTTCATAACACGCAAAAACAGAAATTCATAGCAAGCCAATTACATACAGTTGATATTTGTTTAGCCCCCATTGTATTTGACTTCGTTTATCTCCAAAACAACGTCTTTCACCCATGTGAACAAACTGAGGCTATCATCTATTATTTGTGAAATACTTTAATACTCGCTTACGTCATTAAACAATAGTAACGACAGACAATCCACTTCAACTCGATTTTTGATAGAGCTTAAAAGACTTTGCGTTAAAAGTTGCCAAAGTTGGAATTATTTGGTAAAGACATTTGTAGCTTTCCTGTCAGAAATTGCTCTTAAAGACAAAGATAGTAATCTGTAATTTGTGTATCTTATTCAACGTGCACCATTGGAGGCGCAATTGGAAAACTGTTGAGGTAAACAATGTACCATAGTTTATTTGATCATTAAAGAACGCATACCCCCTTCGTAGAGTGTTGAGTTGCTTGTAAGACAAGCAAATAATGATTTATCGATGGCCGAAGACCAAAATGAGTAACAAATAATGTTGGCACAAGGCCGAAATGTGAAGAGAGAAAGTCACTGCCATAAGCTTCATACGGATTATAAAATAAACATTTCACGGGGAGCGTTCGATGTAGATTCCTTAGCGAGTCTGTGACTGATGGGCTGAGGTACCAGCCAGTGCCTGGCGCAGAGAGATAGAAGGAATAATTTGTTCGATGGCTGAGACAGAACTGCCTGTTTTCTTTCTTTCTTTCCTTTTTTTTTTTTTTTTTTTTTTTTGGCATTTCATTCCTCTCACCTCAGATGGGCAGAAGTGGGCGGTCAGCGGATGCAAGTCGCAGCTCGTCAGTCATATGGGTGCAATAAGTTTAAAAAATGTAAAATTGGATACGGCAGTTGACAAAAATGAATGTTTGACATAGTAAAAAGACATTGTTTCAGGCGCATAATTTAAAATTAAAAGGCAGGTGGTGTTGATTAATTATAAGATTGAGACAGATGAAAGGGCAAATGAATGTATCAGAGAAGGTAAAAGAAAAATGGACAGTTGCATAAAAAGCTGTTGTGTTGATTGATTAAAATAGAGACATAGGTGAGCGAAGTGATAAAAGGGTCAGGAAGAGGCGTACCATGGGAACAGAGCAATTTGAGTAGCGTGTAAGTGGATGTTTGTGTGGGAGGGTGTTTGGAGGAGGAATTGGAGAGAGTGAAGAGGGATGCCGTTTCGAACGAAATCTTAAGATGTGGGTGGAGAAGAATGAAGGCAGCCCTGACTGTAGGAGGTGGGATGGATTATTTTGGACCTGGTAGGATGGGTATAGATCAGGGTGGTCGGGAAAGGGAAGGCGTTTACACTTTCGTTGGGAGACGATGTGTAGTGTTGGTGGAATGTGGAGGTAGAAGCACGGCAGAGTACCAAGAGCTGTAAGCAGGAGCAAAACTAGGGGGTGGCTAGTGTCGATTTCACGAGTAACATGGGATATTCGGAGGTGTGCAAGATGGAAGAGTAGAGAGGGGAATTTATAAGTAGGTAGAGGATGACGGTGGGGGAGGGTAAGCGGTTTCGAAAGGCTAGGTGGATTTCATGGCGTTCGAGGATCGGTAGAGGGTGATAAAAGGAGGGAGGAGCAGAAGTCCATGCCACATTTGCGCAGCAAAGAATGACTCGGATCATGGATTTATAGGTATGGATGATTGTGGAGGGATGCAATCCCCATGTTCGACCGGTTAGTAGTTTTAGTAATTTTAGACTATTGTGGGCTTTCTGTTGAATGGGTAGTAGATGGGACTTCCAAGTTAGGCGGCGATTAAGTGTTAGCCGCCCCTCCGTGGTTGAGCGAGAGCTCTGTTACACTGTCACGGAGCAGGGATACGGTGCGTTGTGCTGGAAGCGCACTTGGTGCCTCACGTGTGGCTGCCAGGGACTCTGTGGGCAGCAAAGCAGCTTGTCGTTCTTGTCCAGAACATAAAGCAGCACGCGAGAGGAGCGTGCATCTTTGCTTGGCTTGAAGCTGCTTGTCCGTTAGCGGCGGACAATGCCCGAAGTCTAGTCAGTCACGAGGACAGAGTTGCTAGTTGTTCTCTTGGAAGCACACAGCGTCCATTTCCACCAGGGAAGAGACGGAGAAATTATATACGATGGGGCTTCTTCCTTCCCCGGTAAACGATGGCGACACCGTCGGTAGACGTAGGTCGGGGATCCATCGTCACATTGTCTCTGATGAAGTGGCATAAGTGGTGTCCAGCAGTCGTGTCCAGAAGCCGCAATCCTGGACTTACTGCGGACCTCGGGTGGAGTGATTTGGAGCGACTGGCAAGAATGGCAGCAGCCGCGGAGTGAGATGTCTGGAGCATTACCACGAGGTTACCAAAGATGGTGAGAGGCGCACTGCGTAAGGATAGCTGATAAAGGTGTGAGAGCACCATGGGAAGGATGTGCGAAAAACCGTACCCGGAGAGTGGAAGGAATTGCGTGAGCACCCAGAAAATAGAATAGTGGCCCTCAGAGGGCTGACGTAAGTGCGGGAGCACGTATAAACTACACTTCCAGAATGAAATTTTCACTCTGCAGCGGAGAAACTTATTGGCAGATTAAAACGGTGTACCGGACCGAGACTCGAACTCGGAACATTTCCTTTTCGCAGGCAAGTGCTCTACCAACTGAGCTACCCAAGAACGACCCACGAATCGTTCTCACAGTTCTACTTCCGCCAATACCTCGTCTCCTACCTTGCAAACTTCACAGTTCGCAGGAGAAGTTCTGTGAAGTTTGGATGGTAGTCTAGACGAGGTATTGGCGGAAGTAAAACTGTGAGAACGGGTCGTGGATCGTGCTTGGGTAGCTCAGTTGGTAGAGCAATTACCCGCTAAGGTAAAGGTCCCGAATTCGAGTCTCGGTGCCGGCAGACAGTTTTAATCTGCCAGAAAATTTCAGAACTACACTTGTTGTACTTGTAGAACATAGCTCCATGTAGAAACGAGTGAATGCTTTAGGCACGGGAAGGGTAGTCGTAAATCATCTGCGTTGATTAGGCACAGAAAAATGGAACAGAAATTGCATATGTGGATAGAGGTAGGGTGGCTATTTGTAGCACATGTGTTTCGATTAGCCACGGAAAATGGTACGTAAATTACGTGAGTGCATTAGACACAGGGGAAAGGGAGTTGGTTCGACTGTGAGGTTCTCTGGTGAGAGTCGCCATGAGGTTATTACGTGTGGAAAGTTTTGGTACACTTGATATGTTGTAGAAAAATACGAGGGGCGTTCATTACGTAATGAAACACATTTTCTTCTCCGAAAGTCTATTAGTTTTGTTTAGGATCCCAGTACACTATTTTGACTACAAAACCCTACTTTTTAGCATAATCTCCGTTCAATGCGATGGCCTTAGGCCGCCTTACTGGGAGGATCTGTATACCCGCATGGTACGACTCTGCTTGCCGACGCCGGGGTCAACGTCTTGCTGCATCAACAAACTCCCCATGATCCGTGTACTGGTTCCTGCGGAGTGCATCCTTCATTGGCCTAGACAGATGGAAGTAGGAAGGTGCGAGATCCGGGCTGTAGGGTGGATGAGGAAGAACAGTCCAGTGACGTTTTGTGAGCTCCTCTCGGGTGTGCAAACTTGTGAGAGGCCCTGCGTTATCCTGGAGAAGACGAAGTTCGTTTGCATTTTTGTGCCACCGAACACGTTTGTCCGCTGTTTGCGGCCGGTCGGCACGAAGGAGATGGGACACGTTTGGGCGACCTTGTTGCGATGATGAGAGACGCCTCGCCGAACGACTCACCATATTTTTATTTACTGCCAGATATCCGTAGACATTCTACAAAACCTACGAATAACTGCGATGCTCTTGTTTCCGCAAAATAAACGAAGTGACAGCTCTCTGCTGGGAACGTACCTCCGTTACAGACGACATTTTGAAGGCTACGTATTACGCCGACATCTATCAGAACTTCATGAAACTATAGGGGCTGAATCGGGAATATTCTGCGTTGTCCCAACAAATCCCGCTCTGTTTCAACCGAAATTATCGGAGTAAAAATACATTCCATAACTTATTGGACGCCCCGTGATCGTGGAAACGATTTCTATTGGCAGTGAAATTGGCGCCTCTAGTGGCAGCTGCCACTGACTGTGTGGACAACAGACCATCATGTGGCTGTTGTGTGGGTATTGTAGTTCGGAACATTTATCAACTTGCAAGACGATCATGAATCGTCATTTGGCTTGCAGGCGACTGTACCGGTGGCGGCGGACGAAGCCAGAAGCGTGGCCACTAACAAGACGTGTGTGTGTTGCAGGTTTGCATGTTGCTGTCTTGTAGGAGCGGTACCGCAGTATTGGAGGCGTATGAGAAAAGGTAATCCATTTATTATAAGTAAAGATTTAATAAATTCCAGTGATTAATTCGATAGGAGAACTTGAAGCAGAGGCTACTCCAATTGAATTTGAACCAAACGCAGGCAAGAATGTAGATGCAGCATAGTTAAGACTTAGCTTGCTCTTCAGACCCTGACTGTGTTCTGATTCGTGACCATATTCCCTTGCGATGACAAGCGAATTGAACCAATCCGCTCGTTTGACTCGTTAGCCATCCGCACTGAGTGACATCTTTCCAGGTCTGCACGATCTGCCTGCCAGAGCGAACACTATGTCTGTTCTCTCTGGCGCTAGTTACTTGTGGTCTAGCCTACCTGACCCCAGAGATCTCGCATTTGCTTGATGGTCGTGGGGTCCCACGAGCACTAATAGCGCCTAATGCAAACCATGATACTGTCACTATCATGTTGGTAGGCATCTCCCCTTTTTACAGTAGAAGTAATGACAAACACGCCAATGTAATTTCTGAAAGAGAAACCCGTTGCGTAATCTTTCCTTATAAACAGAATGTGGATGGTGTTACTCCTACAAAATGTGTAAGCTAGTACTGGAATGCTAATCAAGTGTACAGTATATCTGAATCAAGTAGTTCACTTCACGCAAATTTGACTTTGTTTGATGGTGTCTTCGTACCGTTACAATGGTCAGACATCGTTTTTGGGACATATCATGTATCGTTTTCCTTTGTTCTACTGTTGTCTGTGGCTTGACGGTTCCTCTACTAAAGACAAGTTTAACGAAGGCCCATTCGTGACTGCACGACACAAAGCATTACGCCTCGCCTGGGCCCGTGAATACTGACATCCTTCAATACCGACATTGGACTGTTGATGAGTCGTAACATGTTGCCTGGTCGGACGTGTCTCATTTCAAATTGTATCGAGCGGAAGGACTTGCACAGGTATGGAGACAACGTCGTGAATACATGGAAACTGCATTTCAGTAGCGGACTGTTCAAGTTGTTGGAGGCTTTGTAATGGTTTGGGGCGCGTGCTGTTGTAGTGATATGGGAACCCTCGTACGTCTAGATAAGATCACATACGTAAGCGTCCTGTCTCATCGCCTGCACCCGTCCATGTCCATTGAGCATTCTGACGGACTTGGATAGTTCCAGCCGGACAATGAGACACTCCACAAGTCCGAAATTGCTATAGAGTGGCGCCAGGAACATTCTTCTAAGCTTAAACACTTCCGCTGGCCACTAAACTCCCCAGACATGAACATTATTGAGCATATCTGGGATGCCTTGCAACAAGCTGTTCAGAAGAGATCTCCACCCTTCGTAATCTTACGGATTTGTGGACAGCCCTGCAGGATTCATGGTGTCAGTTCCCTGTAACACAACTTCACCAAAACAGAGCAGTTATGGTAATTGTACAGCACATTTTGTTCTTGAACAGGTGCTGTAGATGAGGAGGGAATGGCGGTAAAGTGAAGTATACGACGAGGTGCAGACATTTAGTTATCTGTGATATCATAACTGCTATGGTGCATACAAGTATTTACATCAGCAAATTGTGAGATACGCACACACACAAAAATACACACACACGCACACACACAGCCGGTCAGTGTGGCCAAGCGGATCTAGTCGCTTCAGTTTGGAACCACACGACTGCTACGGTCCCAGGTTCAAATCCTGCCTCGGGCATGGATGTGTGTGATGTTCTTAGGTTAGTTAGGTTTAAGTAGTTCTAAGCTCTAGGGGACTGATGACCTCAGATGTTAAGTCCCATAGTGCTCAGAGCCTTTTGAACCACACGCACACACAAATGTGTGCATGTGCACACACAGACATACACAGTACATTCACTGTAATCTAATTATGTTATTATCTACGTAATTGCATTCCCAAACGTATGGTTTGATAACCAGGTGTGATCGTCTGGTGAGCCGTTTATTTTCATAGTGAAACCCCTTTGATTGTGTCACGCAGCACTCTTACAGCAGAGCGGTATGTCGACAGTATTCTACGCCCCGTTTTGTTGCCCTCGTGCAAGCAAGCCTGATTTTACTTTTAGCCGGATAACGCCAGCTCGCGCACGTCGGGAGTTTCTACTGCTTGTCTTCGCGCTCGCCAAATTCTACTTTGGCCAGCAAGGACATCGATCTCTCCCTAACTGAGAACGTCTGGAGCGTTATCGGCAGGGTCCTGCAACCATCTCGGTATTTTGACGATCTTACGCGCCAACCATAGGAGGACATCTAACAACTCTGCCAATCAATGACCAGCCGATCAATTGCTTCCACAGAGGCCTGGCGTGTACCAACGCCTTATTGATTTGCTCTGTTTGTGAAGGTCTGTCTCTTGAATAGGTCATCCATTTTTTTCTGAAAGGTAGTCATTTATTTGTCTGCACATGTACATCGCATCTACCCATTCCCATCCGATTCGGATAATTCCAATGTGATCCGTCGATTATTTTGTCGAAGTATATGTGTCTTAACACATTATGTTGTAATTTCCATGTTGCTACAGCTAGCCGTAGAAGGAAAAAAATGTAGTGGATGACACAAAGGAATACATACAACAAATAGCCGAACATATTAGGTGTAAGTGCTGCTGTGAGACAAATAGATTGGCAGAGGAGAGGAAGTCTTTGCAGTTTGCATAAAACCTATGAGATATTGGCCCCTCCCTGCTTCCCACTTCCCGATCTCCTCCCCCCTCCCCCCCAAAAAAGTTTGCGAATACTAATTTGCTTGTGTAACGGAAGTATTTACACAAATTGTGTCGAATGTTAGTAGTGGGGGTGCAAATCAGCTACAATGGCCATCTGAAATATTATCGTCATTTCCAAAGACTTTTCTTTTTTAAAATTACTATTCTTATTTTTCAGAGTGACATTAACGGACAGTTGTTTCAATATTTTTCAGTACACAGCAAGAATGGCTACATTTCTTTAACAGTTCGTTTTTGACTTCAGTTTAATATCACTCCTAAATATTTTCCATTAGGAGAGGTCATTAGGCTGATGTACATTTTTGTATCTTACTCAGTTTAGAAAGAAGAAACTGATGAAGTTATTTTCATTGGAAGTTTAAAATTTTATTTTTGAATATTTGTACCGTTTGTTTTGACTCCATAGGGCTGATGTCCACCGCGCTGTGCTTCATCTGAAAGATCAGCTGTGTTTAATAGTTGCAAAAGAGGAAGACTTCTTCGCGTTGTTGCCATTTCTTCCTCAAAAGGACAACGAGTAAATTGTGTAACATCTGACCCCAAGAATGGAGTTGTGTAAGAAACAGAAGCCTGATTCTGAGAGACTCTTTTTTTTAGTTTAATGTTGTTAATCTCTTGTAAATAAGGTTAAAGATATGACAAATGATTTTTGTAGACTACAGCTCCACTTGTTAAAAAATATCTGGTGATTTTCTGTACATGTGTTACCACATACGAAATTTATGGCTCATTGTTAATGTTCCCTGAAACCAAATCCTCCTTACCAACACTTAGAACAAGTCAGTTCTCTGGTAAGGCACTTAGAAGGTTGTTAATTTCTCCCATTATTTTGGCAGTGATAAAGAGAGGGCTATAAATTTGTTGTATCAGCGTACAGTTTCATTTTTTAGGATACAACGATGTTAAGTACAAAATAAGATACATTATTATTATTCATTCCCTTCACAAATTTGAAATTTGGGTTCTTCATTTTTGTGGCCATATTATCCGTGGTTGCTTTACAATTCGTGAGCGTAATTTCATTGTGCTGTTGCACCTACAAAAAAGCGTGTTTTTATGCGCCAGACGCGTTTCATGAGTGATGTATAACTAAGTTATTACATTTTTCTTTGGTTTAAGATGGAAAAACAGTTCGTTAACAATATGTTGGTTTTTATTACGGAAATCTCCGCTTGATTTCTCGCTTGTATCGGGAAATGCCGTCTAGTAGCACATCTTTGATGCTTTCCTTTTTTTGACACTGATACCTGTGGTCTAATACGCTCAAGAATTGAAATCTGGAACATATAACTTTTGGCAGTTCTACTCTTCGTATATTGTTCAAGTCGTCCAGTACCCATGCAAGTCTGTCAACATTCAGCAGTAAGAATTGCAATATCGCTGAATATTTACAGTCTATCATGCAAGGCTACTTTGTAAGTTTTCAAATAAATAATTCTACCTAAGATAATACAAAAATGTGGATTATTGTTAATTTAAATAAAGGGATTTCTCCAGCATTATAAGTTACTACAGAATTACGCTCTGGTGACATTCCATTTACTGCATATTTGAAGGATATACCAATACTTGGAAAAAAATAGTATTAATATGTGTGTTAATGTTTAAGGTATCCAGTTCTCTAGTAAGGAGTGGCTGAAAACCTGTAAATCTTTTAGAAACCTGTAAATCTGTTGGAAACCTGTAAATCTGCTGAAAACCAGTAAATCAACAAATATCATAGTTTGCTAACACAGAACTACATCAACTCTTTTTACATATGAAATCTGCCTTCGCTAGTCAAAATAATGCATTACTGACCACCTTCAATCCACGTGTGTTTGCGAATGTTGCTTATGGCGAGGGTCCCCTAAGAGTCTGCCGTCCGCACCTCGTGGTCGTACGGTAGCGTTCTCGCTTCCCGCGCCCGGGTTCCTGGGTTCGATTCCCGGCGGGGTCAGGGTTTTTCTCTGCTTCGTGATGTCCTTAGGTTAGTTAAGTTTAAGTAGTTCTAAGTTCTACGGGACTGATGACCACAGATGTTATGTCACATAGTGTTCAGAGCCATTTCAAGAGTTTGCCACAATAAACGAATTAATAAAATAAATAATAGAACAACAATAACGCTGCCGCTATGAGAGAAGACTACGGGGGAAAATAGAAGGTGCAACAAACAGTGTGAAAGGAGAAAATTATTT
The DNA here is from genome assembly GCF_023897955.1 of Schistocerca gregaria. Lineage (NCBI taxonomy): Eukaryota > Metazoa > Arthropoda > Insecta > Orthoptera > Acrididae > Schistocerca > Schistocerca gregaria. The sequence continues at coordinate 436,988,294 of NC_064921.1, forward strand.
GAAGATTATTACGAATGATAATGTTGTAAGTAAAAATTATGTTTACTATCTTTTCCAAAATTTGACCTGCAAAATCAGTTTACTGCCGTTGGTAATCTAGCATATGACGTAAGAGCTCTGCTTAAAAGTAATGCCTCCGAGTTTTTATGTGAAAACTCTTAAAGCTTTTTAAATAAAAAACGTTATTAACATACTTCATCTTTATTCTTCATGTCTAAATATTTATTTCTCAACATAGTTACCCCGGCGATGAACATATTTCTTCCAACCAGAGATCAGTTTGTTGATATCATCATTGTAGAATGTTGGCTTTGTTGGCATAGCCATAACGTCACCTCCCCTTGCACTGATTCATCACTATGAAAGCCTCGAAGGTGTTCTTTAAGTTTTGGAAACAGATTTAAAAGGGGATGAAGCCGAGTCAGGACTATTTGGAGGATCAGCGATAACCGTAAACCAAAAGCGTTAGTTTTTTGCAGGTGTCGCGGAACTCAGTGTGGTCTGACACTGTCATGCTGCAGGAGAGGGTGCTCCATGCGTGGGCGAACTTTTCGGATTCGATTATATCACGCTGTTTGTCAAGCACCGACATTCAGTCATGGGAAAAAGTATTCATACACTGTTGGTCACGCAGAACAACTGAAATGCAGCGAAACTAAAAGTTTCGTCGATTTTCACATTATCGATATCTGATACGCAAACTATATAGAGTGATACGTAGACCGAATTAATTTGACTTGAAAAGAGCGTACTCCTTTATTTTTATTAAAGATTATCTGATACTGAATGCCGATACATGAAGTACCTGTAGGCATTTTCTTTCTTGAGAGTTACCTTTGGCTGGGGCTGGCAATTTCTCAGACATGCAGACAGCAGATCAAAACGAGCCAAACGGCATCATGAACTTAATGCAGATTGTAAAAGGTGACAATGATGCCAGGTTGGACAGCGTTCGCCGAAGGCTCTTGTGTGTATTGGACAGGATGAGGGGACACCTGTCGCAAGCTGACTCATTGCAGACAGCAGGTAACGACGTGACTGTCCAGATAAGCGCAGAGAAGTAGCTGGAATTCTGCACAAGATGACCGCTGCTCCCAGTTTCCTAAAGCGCTTTTCTGCGGTGAGTTCGTTGTAATGATCCCTTGGGGCAGTACTGGGTGGAGAATGCAGAGAAGATGGCGCCAGTGTCCCTACTGGACAGTAGTATACTGATGGACACTATGCAGGCTCCGTGAAAGCTACAGGAAAGGTTTGAAGGTTCTGTAAGTGTGAGACTGGAGCTTTCTTGTCCCAAAAAAATCTATAGCTAGCCCCTCATATATATAAAGCACATAGGGAGATCCGAAGAAAAATTCTTCGAAACTATAAACGCAACTAATCAAAAAATCAAATACTACTACAGATACGTAGGCTACAATTTAATGTTTAAGAAGGTAACGCCACTGACATAGACGAAATACATAAAGCACTGAACCAGTTGCACCCCTGTACATAATTTACCGTGGACTTGAAACTAACAAACCACTTCATTTGGCGACTTAATTACGAAAAAAAGTAACAGTTTACAGGAAACCCTTGCCGTCTATTTAAATATTATTTTTCTCTAAAAAGTGAGATTCGAAACAACTTCCATCTGTTTTTCTTTGACCACAATATTACATTTTATAACGAATATGAATAACCGTTGGCTAAGCTAAGTTGTATCGCATCTAGAATATCATTTATTACAATTCCCACGTAAGGTGGAGAAAGTCATAAGGATTCGCAATGGCCTGTGTACTTCTTTAGCTTCTGTAAAGATATTGACTGTGGGAGAAATACTTTACTGTTATTTTAGTTTATGCTTTCATTACTTTATATAGCAATTTAAATATATAGAGCGCCGAGAGGGACAGCACAGCATTCGTAAGGAACCACTTGAAGATGGCAGCGCGTACGTCTGCCGAAATATTGTGGAGAAATTACGACGCTACTCGGTCGGACATCCGAGAACTGATCAAATTTAAAGTTCCTTTTTTACGCACAGTTAATAAGTTTGTTGCACATGTGAAAATGTAGCACCTGAAGTCGTTGTAGGTCGTGCGCCTTTAGCGCGGTTAGGTTAAATTCAAGTTTGCCGCGTAATGGCTGCGACTGCAGCTCGTCAGCCAAAATGCTCGAACAGCTAAAAATTCTAATTGCTGAAAAATCTTAATGAATTTGGCATTGAGGGGGGGTGGATTTACAGTACTTACATAATACCTACAAATGCTCTACAGTCATATCTTGAAATATTTAACAGTGTGCAAAAAAAGGCCAGCTCGTTTTGTATTATCACGTTATAGGGGAGAGAGTGTGGCAGATATGATACACGAGTTGGGATGGAAGTCATTACAGCATAGACGTTTTTCGTCGCGGCGAGACCTTTTTACGAAATTTCAGTCACCAACTTTCTCTTCCGAATGCGAAAATATTTTGTTGAGCCCAACCTACATAGGTAGGAATGATCATCAAAATAAAATAAGAGAAATCCGATCTCGAACAGAAAGGTTTAGGTGTTCGTTTTTCCCGCTCGCTGTTCGGGAGTGGAATAGTAGAGAGATAGTATGATTGTGGTTCGATGAACCCTCTGTCAAGCACTTAAATGTGAATTGCAAAGTAGTCATGTAGATGTAGCGCGCTCGTCTGATTTCTCAGATAGGTACAGTTCGACCATTAACATGGAAAGGAAACAGAAAAGAAATCGAAAACTGTAACTGCGCACTTGTTTTAATAAAGAAAAACTAAGGTGACCTCAGATGTTATTATAATGTAACTAACTCTAAGATACATATTCTTTAACATATTGATATTACTTGATGATTACATTAAACACAAAAAATAATTTTTGATAGATAAAGTAGATGTTATATTTTCACTACGCAATGATTCTTAGCGTTTTGTGAACGTTGTTAGAAAAAGGTTTACGTGACTGGTTATTATTGATCGTTCCTAAGAATATGTTACGTAGCCCCGTGGAATGCTATGAAGACAGTCATTCAAAGTTTCTGAGCAGCACGACTCAACACTCAGTCCTGTTTACCACTTCAACTTAAAGTTCCGTTTTCAGGCACAGTTTATAAGTTTCTTGCACACGTTTGTTGTTATATTAATGAGCAAATATATACATTGCTTTCTGTCACAAGTACTTTTGCCATATATTGTGTTATTTTGGAATGAACAAGACATTTGGGATGGTCCGCATTATTCAATCTTTGGAAAATTTATCTTCTGCTGTCCCATCTGGGCAAAGGTCACTGCGAAACGAAGGACAAACAGGACAGATTCATGGACTATCCCCTTTTCAAATATCACTTTAAAATGTTTGTGACACACTACGTGTTGAACGTCATTTTTAAGATATAATGGTATCTTTGTTTATGACATTTTCCATAAGCCGGCCGAGGTGGCCGAGCGGTTCCAGGCGCTACAGTCCGGAACCCCGCGACCGCTACGGTCGCAGGTTCGAAACCTACCTCGGAATGGATGTGTGTGATGTTCAAATGCCTCTGAGCACTATGGGACTCAACTGCTGTGGTCATCAGTCCCCTAGAACTTAGAACTACTTAAACCTAACTCACCTAAGGACATCACACACATCCATGCCCGAGGCAGGATTCGAACCTGCGACCGCAGCAGTCGCACGGTTCCGGACTGCGCGCCTAGAACCGCGAGACCACCGCGGCCGGCGTGTGTGATGTCCTTAGGTTAGTTAGGTTTAAGTAGTTCTAAGTTCTAGGGGACTAATGACCTCAGAAATTAAGACCCATAGTGCTCAGAACCATTTGAACCATTGTCCATAGTGAAATTCGAGTTATTGTTCCGGTTCCATTAATATCACAAATCGTAATAAACTTTCCAAAAGTTCGTGTTACTCGCTCAGTTTTATATCAGTTTTTCACATAATGTTTCAAAATTAGGAAAAGTCTTTTTAGAGGTGAACTTATATAATTCAGGTTTACACTGAGACGTGATCGTCTTACCAGATGGATCTTATATCTGCAGGAGTTTGATTTTTCAATAACATACGAACGTTGTGGCATTATCACGGTCTCCAATAGATTTGCCGGAAGAAATGAATGAGAATTCTGTATAAAATAGCTTCAGTTTGTTTTATTTTTAAAAAGTAACTGGAAAACCTCAATCAGATCACCAAAGGAAAAAGCAGAAAGTGAAGGCAAAGACCAAGTACTACTAGACGTCAAGAATAGGTGGAAGAACAAAAGCTAAGCGAATATCAAGCAGTATTAGTTACGGAGAAAAGTGATATCATACTGTATAAAGAACGTAGACGAGTCGCTGTGACTGCTCAGCCTTCCAGACGATAGGATGCTATACGGTACAGTCATGTGAGCTATGCTCAAATTGGACCAAGAAAATACTTTTTGAAGTGAAAGACATTGTGTCGTTATAAGAAGACGGAAATGAGGAATAGAAAGTTGTTGGCTGATTGAAAGGGCTGTCAAAAGGGTAAACCCTCCACACAAGGTACGCAGGCACCTATTTTTCCGAAGCAACTGAAACAGCTTGCAGTTTGTGATCTTCTAGGGCCCCCGCCCTGGTAAAAACATGGTTTATGTTTTGTTGATACAGAATAAACTTCAAGCAGAAGCAGCGACTGCTTCGAAAGAAGTCGGGAGCAACTTCTTGATACAAGAGGTTCGGTTTGTTTCGGATAACGGTCCACAGTTTCGATCGCAACAATGGGTGGAAACGTTAAAATGCATAGGATTAGATCTATTTTCATTCCATCCTACAGGCCTGCATCCAATCTTACAGATCGTATTATGCGTGATTTAGAAAGTCCGTGTAGGATTTATTGAATGAAACAGCACACGATCAGTTTCCTTGCCCGACTTCCATGATGCCATGAACTGAGTTGCCCACACGGCTCCACCAAGCTTCTGCGCATGACGGTACTGAAGAGCCGACAACCGCCAGATCGGATGAGAAAAGTAGTGGACTATACACCGGGAGAAAAGGAACGACACGAAAACATTGACAAATAAGCGCTAATCAACGGGAAAGAAGTAAAGAGTAGACAAAAAGAGAGGTCATATTTTAAAAGTCCGTCCTCATCTCACAAACTTTTACACTTCGCTGTTACCGGTTTCGGCTACTGCCATCTTTAGATCATAAAGTAGTCCGATGTAGGTATCAACGTCAGATTATGAACGTGGGTACATAGTAAGTACGACATATATAATTTGACATAGATACCTATATCAAAATATTTTATGATTTGAAGATAGCAGTAGCCGAACATTGTAATAGTGAAATGTTAGTTTGTGTGATCAAGATGGATCTTTCAAATACTGTGACAATATGATCACGGACTCGTTTTCAGACTTCATGTTTACAGTTAATAAGAAAGCGAGGATCAGACAGTCCCACGTATGACAAAATACACTCCTGGAAATGGAAAAAAGAAAACATTGACACCGGTGTGTCAGACCCACCATACTTGCTCCGGACACTGCGAGAGGGCTGTACAAGTAATGATCACACGCACGGCACAGCGAACACACCAGGAACCGCGGTGTTGGCCGTCGAATGGCGCTAGCTGCGCAGCATTTGTGCACCGCCGCTGTCAGTGTCAGCCAGTTTGCCGTGGCATACGGAGCTCCATCGCAGTCTTTAACACTGGTAGCATGCTGCGACAGCGTGTATAGTGGGCATGCGGGAGGCCGGGTGGACGTACCGCCGAACTGCCTAACACGTGGGGCGTGAGGTCTCCACAGTACATCGATGTTGTCGCCAGTGGTCGGCGGAAGGTGCACGTGCCCGTCGACCTGCGACCGGACCGCAGCGACGCACGGATGCACGCCAAGACCGTAGGATACTACGCAGTGCCGTAGGGGACCGCACCACCACTTCCCAGCAAATTAGGGACACTGTTGCTCCTGGGGTATCGGCGAGGACCATTCGCAACCGTCTCCATGAATCTGGCTACGGTCCCGCACACCGTTAGGCCGTCTTCCGCTCACGCCCCAACATCGTGCAGCCCGCCTCCAGTGGTGTCGCGACAGGCGTGAATGGAGGGACGAATGGAGACGTGTCGTCTTCAGCGATGAGAGTCGCTTCTGCCTTGGTGCCAATGATGGTCGTATGCGTGTTTCGCGCCGTGCATGTGAGCGCCACAATCAGGACTGCATACGACCGAGGCACACAGGGCCCACACCCGGCATCATGGTGTGGGGAGCGATCTCCTACACTGGCCGTACACCTCTGGTGATCGTCGAGGGGACACTGAATAGGGCACGGTACATCCAAACCGTCATCGAACCCATCGTTCTACCATTCCTAGACCGGCAAGGGAACTTGCTGTTCCAACAGGACAATGCACGTCCGCATGTATCCCGTGCCACCCAACGTGCTCTAGAAGGTGTAAGTCAACTACCCTGGCCAGCAAGATCTCCGGATCTGTCCCCCATTGAGCATGTTTGGGACTGGATGAAGCGTCGTCTCACGCGGTCTGCACGTCCAGCACGAACGCTGGTCCAACTGAGGCGCCAGGTGGAAGTGGCATGGCAAGCCGTTCCACAGGACTACATCCAGCATCTCTACGATCGTCTCCATGGGAGAATAGCAGCCTGCATTGGTGCGAAAGGTGGATATACACTGTACTAGTGCCGACATTGTGCATGCTCTGTTGCCTGTGTCTATGTGCCTGTGGTTCTGTCAGTGTGATCATGTGATATATCTGACCCCAGGAATGTGTCAATAAAGTTTCCTCTTCCTGGGACAATGAATTCACGGTGTTCTTATTTCAATTTCCAGGAGTGTATTTTGGTACGTCCTGATCGTCTCTTGAAGAAACAAAAAGCGGCGTGGCACAAATTCTATTCGGTTTTTTGAGTAACTATGCGAATCCGCATAATTGCGCTCGAGAACGTACTGGAACTGGAATGAATGTAAACAGGATAATCAATTGGTTTCCACCATTTTAGCAGAATTTAAATTCGAGCAGGAGGTAATCGGCCTTGCATAATGGAGCAAAAGTCAATGTTACATTTTCTTTTGCAAGTCTCATTTAGCCCATGTGGGAAACATTTGAATGGATTAATTATTTCGGAGTCAAAGGACAAATTAGTAATTTAGGAGTAGTGATTATTATCGTAGAGTTTTGTGATGTTTTCTTCTGTTATGGGTGCTATTTAAGCAGTAAATAAAATTGTCACTGTCCCTAAAGGCTGATGGGCTGTGAAAGGTATCGGGACGTTTTAGAAGAAGAAACCCGTTTCTGCGTGTGGTCAGTAATACGTTTTAACTTGAGGAGGAAAACCGGGGTTTTGATAATAAGTATGGAGATCGGAGAAGTTCGGTTGGGCTGTTTGGGGGAGGAGACCAGACAGCGAGGTCATCGGTCTCATCGGATTATGGAAGGATAGAGAAGGAAGTTGGCCGTGCCCTATCAAAGGAACCATCCCGGCATTTGCCTGGAGCGATTTAGGGAAATCACGGAAAACCTAAATCAGGATGGCCGGACGCGGGATTGTACGGTTGTCCTCCCGAATGCGAGTCCAGTGTGCTAACCACTGCGCCATCTCGCTCGGTATCGGAGAAGTAAGTTAGTGGCAATAGAAAGGGAAAAGATTAAGTTATCTTTTGTGATAAATGGGCATAATGTGGGGAAGGTTTCTGCTACTCATAGTATCGAGACCGACTATGCGGTTGATGTTTCGTAGGGCTGTTCTTAGAAGGGAGGGAACTAGAGTCGATGTTTGTGATATTAAGGTCCACGCTGAGGTTGCTTTTGGACTCAGATTAATAGAATGGAAAGACTGTTAGGGGGATGGTGAGAAGCGGTTCCACCCGGCTATAGGTAGGAAAGGTAAGAAGAGATATTTTGGCTGCGCCAAGATGCGCTTGTGCAGCATATTGAAGCAATTCGGTAGGAATGAAGTTGGCAACATTTTTTTTATATTTGTTTAGGATCACGCGGATGCCGTAACATGTGGAACGCCAATTACAGCTAGAAACAGAGGCTGTACGACGACAGTCAGCCGAGAATTGTACTATAAACGTACGCATAACATCTTAAGGTTTGCTTTAACAAGACATACGTTTTTGGAAGGGGTGAGCCTTTGGCAAAACACAATTTTGTTTTTTATCCCAAACATGTTTCACTGCAGTTGCAGCATCATCAGTGGGCTTTTATTTTACGGCTGTTAAACATAAAGAATGTTCTTTACTGTTTGTATACAAGTAAATATTAGTTTTTAAAAAGTAATTACAGATTTTTGAAGAACACAAAAAATTAGTATTCTCAGCTTTTTACCACATGGTCTAGTTTTCCTGCTACATTATGTCTTTACAGAGTCTGTTTTCTTTTACAGTATGTCATCAAGAACCATATACAACTTAATGTAGACAAAATATTTAAGCAAAAATTACGATCTGGAAACTGTTATAGCAGAAATTAATTAATTTTATGTGACGGTTGTGTGTGTATGAATGCTTATGTGTTTATTTTATCTTCCACTTACGTTTTCTTTACTCCTCATCTTTTTCTCTGTGAAGTTCTGTGTATTGAGCTGTTGCTGTCACTGTTTTCACTGTTTGCCATCTGTGAAAACAAGTTGATGGACAGTGGAACAGTTGAAGGTGTGAACAACAAGATGGCTGACAGTTGAAGGTGTTCCTGGCGGTTATTTTGAATCCTTCAGATGTGTATGTGTCATTCTTTGTGTGTGTGTGTGTGTGTGTGTGTGTGTGTGTGTGTGTGTGTGTGAGTGTGTGTGTGTGTGTGTGTGTGTGTGTGTGTGTGAAAGAGAGAGAGAGAGTAGATTTGAGGATTTCTTACTATTATTATTATTATTATTATTATTATTATTATTATTATTATTTTAGTTTTGTATGTATGTATGTGTGTGTGGGTGGGTAGGTTGGTTGGCTGTTCTATAGGTTGGTGTTATCTAATAATTCTTTGACGGCAGAGAACATAGTTCCACTGGAAGAGCTGCATTTGAGGATTTTCACGTCAGTATTGATGTCTGTTGGGTTACGTTTCTTGTCCATAAGGTGTTCAGCAAATACGGAATGACAGCTGTTACTTTTTAACGCTCTTCTGTCCTATATAAACTGATTTGCAGTCCTGACATGTTAGTTGGTTAATACCAGATGTGTTGTGTTTATCTATGCTTGTGTTGTTTGTTCATAGTTGTCTTTGTGTTGAGTTGTCTGTCCTGTAGGCTATTTTTAGCCCTTCCTTTTTGAGTATGTTGCCTATTGGCGTGTGTGGGCTGCTTTGTTGTTGTAGGTGAGAGTGAACCACTTGTTTGTTGTTGTGTGTGTATCTTGTTTATGTGTCCTCATATGTGTGTTCTGTATGTTTGTAAGTTGGTGAAAACGCTTTTGCTTCTGTGTGCTGGGTGTTCTTTTTAACTTTGTTTTCATTTTGTGGTTCAGTTTATCTATAGTGTTTGCATCATATCCAACACCAATTCTCCATATTGAGGAAAGTGATCACCACCAGCACAGCCTTCCCAAACATTCTAATCATCCTATTGCGCACAAACTAGCCGGTTTCCAACAAACGCTACACAGACTAAACAAAAGCCCGCTCACTGAATTCAGACAATCAGTCAAATATCTGCAGAGAATGTATATGACGAAAGCACTACAGATGTACTGAAATGTAAAATTAAAAAGAACACCCAAAACACAGCTTTCAAAATCGATACCAGTTCGTGGGAAGGACTACGTGAGGAGTAATAAGGGGAAGTCGATCGACAGGTAGTTAGATGGGCCAGATAAATTCATTTATGATTTGGAAGAAGTCTTTTGATCAGCTTCTTGTCCAAACGTGAGATAAATTGTATTATGTTAAAATTAAATAGGGGCACGAAAGCATCCACGACTATATTCCCCAGGGAAGCGTCCTGGGACCTCTACTGTTCCTGATCTATATAAATGACCTGGGTGACAATCTGAGCAGTTCTCTTAGGTTGTTCGCAGATGATGCTGTAATTTACCGTCTAGTAAGGTCATCCGAAGACCAGTATCAGCTGCAAAGCGATTTAGAAAAGATTGCTGTATGGTGTGTCAGGTGGCAGTTGACGCTAAATAACGAAAAGTGTGAGATGATCCACATGAGTTCCAAAAGAAATCCGTTGGAATTCGATTACTCGATAAATAGTACAATTCTCAAGGCTGTCAATTCAACTAAGTACCTGGGTGTTAAAATTACAAACAACTTCAGTTGGAAGGACCACATAGATAATATTGTCGGGAAGGCGAGCCAAAGGTTGCGTTTCATTGGCAGGACACTTAGAAGATGCAACAAGTCCACTAAAGAGACAGCTTACACTACACTCGTTCGTCCTCTGTTAGAATATTGCTGCGCGGTGTGGGATCCTTACCAGGTGGGATTGACGGAGGACATCGAGAGGGTGCAAAGAAGGGCAGCTCGTTTTGTATTATCGCGTTATAGGGGAGAGAGTGTGGCAGATATGATACACGAGTTGGGATGGAAGTCATTACAGCATAGACGTTTTTCGTCGCGGCGAGACCTTTTTACGAAATTTCAGTCACCAACTTTCTCTTCCGAATGCGAAAATATTTTGTTGAGCCCAACCTACATAGGTAGGAATGATCATCAAAATAAAATAAGAGAAATCAGAGCTCGAACAGAAAGGTTTAGGTGTTCGTTTTTCCCGCTCGCTGTTCGGGAGTGGAATAGTAGAGAGATAGTATGATTGTGGTTCGATGAACCCTCTGCCAAGCACTTAAATGTGAATTGCAGAGTAGTCATGTAGATGTAGATGTAGATACCAGCGTGATGGTGCTGAAGGGTTAAGGGGGCATGTAATGGATTTTGGTCCAAAAAAGTCGCTCTTTCAAAAACATTATTTTTTTCATATACACAGTTTCAACAAACCAGATTTAGAAATGCCTTTAAATTACTACACTAACTCCGTACTGGCAGACACTCGCACCTTTTCTGACATTTGGGAAACTGCTTCAGCGGAATCTTTGTCAGTGTGAAGGCTATTTGCTTTCGATATCTTTGGCTGACATCTATATCTCTAGCTAAAACTTTCTTGCATGTGATTTATTTACGTTGGACAATACTTACATGTATTAGTATGTGGAAGGTTGAATTCGCAAACCTTTACGTGGAACTCAAGATTTATGCATATAATGGGTGATGAAAAAACTGTATTTAGGATCGGACGTTTCATGGAAATCGGTTTACCAACAAAAACGAGGAAGCAGCAACTTTTCTCCACAAACTATCCATTGATCAAACACCAATGCACAATCTATGTGCGAAAGACAATTGGTGTTAGTTCAAAAAGAGAAATGAGCCATATTCACATAAACACTCGTTACATTATGAATGCAGTTAAGCTTACGGTCAGGTTTCTTACAAACCCTGACTTATTGAGGAAGTATCTTCATGGAAAGACACAATATGCAAATTAAAACCACAGTAATTTAATTTGGATTAGATGCTCGAAAAGGACGTTCTGTGGACTTTAAGTACCCAAAATATGTGCCTATTGTGCAGTTTTATGCTACAATAGCAAAAATAATGGCAGAATTGAAGTGCTGAAGAGAGCTGGTGTATATACTGGTGTGTTTACAACAAAAGCACTTACACCTGCGACGAGAGCAGGGTCAAGAAAACTAACATATGTGTCTTAGTTGGAGGGTGAGGAGTATCAGGAACTGTTTGCACTGTGTTGCTGTCTCCCTGGAACTAAAAAACAAGAGATCCTGCAATTGCATTCTGATTTTTAGATGACTGTACGTAGAAAAAAAGTTAATTTTGGATATGTAAAATTAAAAAATCTTTTAATGATAGAATTTGTACCATAAATTAATAACTGTAGTTCAGTGGTCTTATAACGTTCTGGTACTGCGAACGGCTGAAAGCAAGAGGAAACTACAGCCGTAATTTTTCCCGAGGACATGCAGCTTTACTGTATGATTAAATGATGATGGCGTCCTCTTGGGTAAAATATTCCGGAGGTAAAATAGTCCCCCATTCGGATCTCCGGGCGGGGACTACTCAAGAGAATGCCGTAATCAGGAGAAAGAAAACAGGCGTTCTACAGATAGGAGCGTGGAATGTCAGATCCCTTAATCGGGCAGATAGGTTAGAAAATTTAAAAAGGGAAATGGATAGGTTAAAGTTAGATATAGTGCGAATTATTGAAGCTCGGTGGCACGAGGAACAAGACTTTTGGTCAGGTGACAACAGGGTTATAAATACAAAATCAAATGGGGGTAATGCAGGAGTAGGTTTAATAATGAATAAAAAAATAGTAATGCGGGTAAGCTACTACAAACAGCATAGTGAACGTATTATTGTGGCCAAGATAGATACGAAGCCCACGCCTACTACAGTAGTACAAGTTTATATGCCAACTAGCTTTGCAGACGACGAAGAAATTGAAGAAATGTATGATAAAATAAAAGAAATTATTCAGATAGTGAAGAGAGACGAAAATTTAATAGTCATGGGTGACTGGAATTCGAGTGAAGGAAAAGGGAGAGAAGGAAACATAGTAGGTGAATATGGATTGGGGCTAAGAAATGAAAGAGGAAGCCGCCTAGTAGAATTTAGCACAGAGCACAACTTAATCGTAGCTAACACTTGGTTTAAGAATCATGAAAGAAGGTTGTATACATGGAAGAACCCTGGAGATACTAAAAGGTATCAGATAGATTATATAATGGTAAGACAGAGATTTAGGAACCAGGTTTTAAGTTGTAAGACATTTCCAGGGGTAGATGTGGACTCTGACCACAATTTATTGGTTATGACCTGTAGATTAAAACTGAAGAAATTGCAAAAGGGTGTGAATTTAAGGAGATGGGACCTGGACAAACTGAAAGAACCAGAGGTTGTACAGAGTTTCAGGGAGAGTATAAGGGAACAATTGACAAGACTAGGGGAAAGAAATACAGTAGGAGAAGAATGGGTACCTCTGAGGGATGAAGTAGTGAAGGCAGCAGAGGATAAAGTAGGTAAAAAGACGAGGGCTAGTAGAAATCCTTGGGTAACAGAAGAAATATTGAATTTAATTGATGAAAGGAGAAAATATAAAAATGCAGTAAATGAAGCAGGCAAAAAGAAATACAAAAGTCTCAAAAATGAGATCGACAGGAAGTGCAAACTGGCTAAGCAGGGATGGCTAGAGGACAAATGTAAGGATGTAGAAGCTTATCTCACTAGGGGTAAGATAGATACTGCCTACAGGAAAATTAGAGAGACCTTTGGAGAGAAGAGAACCACGTGTATGAAAATCAAGAGCTCAGATGGCAACCCAGTTCTACGCAAAGAAGGGAAGGCAGAAAGGTGGAAGGAGTATATAGAAGGTTTATACAAGGGCGATGTACTTGAGGACAATATTATGGAAATGGAAGAGGTTGTAGATGAAGATGAAATTGGAGATGTGATACTGCGTGAAGAGTTTGACAGAGCACTGAAAGACCTGAGTCGAAACAAGGCCCCGGGAGTAGACAATATTCCATTAGAACTACTGACGGCCTTGGGAGAGCCAGTCCTGACAAAACTCTACCATCTGGTGAGCAAGATGTATGAGACAGGTGAAATACCCTCAGACTTCAAGAAGAATATAATAATTCCAATCCCAAAGAAAACAGGTGCTGACAGATGTGAAAATTACCGAACTATCAGTTTAATAAGTCACACCTGCAAAATACTAACGCGAAATCTTTACAGACGAATGGAAAAACTGGTAGGTGCGGACCTCGGGGAGGATCAGTTTGGATTCCGTAGAAATGTTGGAACACGTGAGGCAATACTGACCTTACGACTTATCTTAGAAGAAAGATTAAGAAAAGGCAAACCTACGTTCCTAGCATTTGTAGACTTAGAGAAAGCTTTTCACAATGTTGACTGGAATACTCTCTTTCAAATTCTAAAGGTGACAGGAGTAAAATACAGGAAGCGAAAGGCTATTTACAATTTGTACAGAAACCAGATGGCAGTCATAAGAGTCGAGGGGCATGAAAGGGAAGCAGTGGTTGGGAAAGGAGTGAGACAGGGTTGTAGCCTCTCCCCGATGTTATTCAATCTGTATATTGAGCAAGCAGTAAAGGAAACAAGGGAAAAATTCGGAGTAGGTATTGAAATTCATGGAGAAGAAATAAAAACTTTGAGGTTCGCCGATGACATTGTAATTCTGTCAGAGACAGCAAAGGACTTAGAAGAGCAGTTGAACGGAATGGACAGCGTCTTGAAAGGAGGATATAAGATGAACGTCAACAAAAGCAAAACGAGGATAATGGAATGTAGTCAAATTAAGTCGGGTTATGCTGAGGGAATTAGATTAGGAAATGAGACACTTAAAGTAGTAAAGGAGTTTTGCTATTTAGGAAGTAAAATAACTGATGATGGTCGAAGTAGAGAGGATATAAAATGTAGACTGGCAATGGCAAGGAAAGCGTTTCCGAAGAAGAAAAATTTGTTAACATCGAATATGGTTTTATGTATTAGGAAGTCGTTTCTGATAGTATTTGTTTGGAGTGTAGCCATGTATGGAAATGAAACATGGACGATAACTAGTTTGGACAAGAAGAGAATAGAAGCTTTGAAATATGGTGCTACAGAAGAATACTGAAGATAAGGTGGAAAGATCTCGTACCTAATGAGGAGGTATTGAATATGATTGGGGAGAAGAGAAGTTTGTGGCACAACTTGACTAGAAGAAGAGATCGGTTGGTAGGACATGTTTTGAGACATCAAGGGATCACAAATTTAGCATTGGAGGGCAGCGTGGAAGGTACAAATCGTAGAGGGAGACCAAGAGATGAATACACTAAGCAGATTCAGAAGGATGTAGGTTGCAGTAGGTAGTGGGAGATGAAGAAGCTTGCACAGGATAGAGTAACATGGAGAGCTGCATTAAACCAGTCTCAGGACTGAATACAACAACAACATAACGTTCTCAGGACACTACAATAAAATTTCCAGATTAATTGCATGATTAGAATTTGAGTTATGCCTTTTTATAAAAAAAAGACAATAAAAAATTAAAAATTCAGATTTCTGGCAAAATATTAATCCTGTATATTTTATAATATTTTTCCGTTAAAACACAGTTCTTGTGCTTTAAACATACAAAATTTTAGACTTGTACATTAATAAAAATGATTGTAATGATTTTTAAATAAATGTTTACTTTTTCCATTACATCCCCCCCCCCCCTTAAGGCATGTAAAATTACTGAAAACGCTAGAGTGTATACGCCAGTTATCATAAAGGACTAAATGTCCACCTTCTAATGTATTTCTGTTATTACAAGTGGTAAATAAATACTGAATCTCTTGTCTCTCTTGAAATGATCTTAGGGCACTGAGCCAAAGAATTTATCTTACACGAAAGAAAAAAAAAATATTGAAGGTCATAGAGCCATTGTATGTATAAGGAATTTCATGATTAATTTCATGAGGAATATTGTCGGTTAAGATTTATTCAGTTTAATTTCTGATTGACTGTGAATGCATAAAGTGTTTGTAAAAATCTATTGTTTAGTTTTAAGCAAGGTGCAAATGGTCCAGTAGACAACAAAGCAAAAGTAGAGACTGGTTGACCCACCTTCTGCGGGACAAGACGACAGAGGCTGCAACCGAGTGCAGTACTGAAAGGTGGTAGGGGTGCCACATTGTCTGGCGTCGTCCCATTGTCGTCCCTATAGAGCGACTTCCTCACTGCCAGACTACAATGGCGACTGGGACACACCCACAAAGGCAGTCGCCGACGTCGGGGTAGGAGTCATAATATGTGCCGACGGCTGAGTTTGGACGTTGACAAAAATGACTCTACAAACGGCAGCGGAAATCAAGCTGCGATACCAGCTGGCATCACATGAAATGGAGCTAAACTAATACAAACGGCAGCGGAAATCAAGCTGCGATACCAGCTGGCATCACATGAAATGGAGCTAAACTAATCCATAATCCGAAGTCAGCGTTAACCCGATTCTTTGTGCCATACCGTGAACTATAGGGTCAAACGGCATATCTGGTTAACCCATTCCAACACCACATACCATAGCAGTTTTGCTGCATCATATCCTTATGAATACCTCGTATAACTACGCTCTCCACTAGTACATGCAGGACGCATCAACCCGTAATAGCATCTTGATAATGAGCTAGAAGCAATACCAGCCAATACAAGAATCCCAGCGCAGTCCTACAGTCCAGTCAACGAAGAAGACGTTGCTAATGCAACATCATACTTAGAACCTGACTCCTCATTAATGAGCCTTGGGTATGCCCATGCCAGCCGTCACTAATGCATGAGATGCGACGAAGAACAACAGCAACGGTAACAGATTTCTCTTCGCCAAGAAGCAAGGACAATGCCTTTTCTCTTAGCAACTTCACTTTCGCCTCCAACATAGGAGCTGGAATGAATCATTAGCTCCATAATAAGTGTGTTAACTCTGTGTCTCCAAAACTACGGAAAAATGTGTTATCATACGTGTCATGTGCCATCTATAATTCAATGTAGAAAAAGAATTTTGTGAATGAAATTTAAATTTTTTTGACAAACATTCTTTCTTTTCAGCAAGAATGTTCTGGAATTCTTTGCAAAGTTTATATTTTATGTCTATGTCATTCATTTGTTTCACGCTATGTAACTAAATTGTTTCTCAATTTCATGGTATATGATTTAGTTGGAAATTTATCATTATGTTATTCCGTAATTGTTATATAAGTTTCAATTGTTGTAAAAGTGGGAATTTCAACTAATTACTTTTGGATCTCTTTGTAAACTCGTAGTGTATTTCTGAATTCGCTTGTGATCTTTACTTTTATTAAAAATATTTTTTTTTATATTGTAATTTATAAAGTATAGTTATTGTGTAACTGATTACGTTTCTCATTTTTAATTTCAAGTAAAAGTGATACGTGTGTGTGTGTGTGTGTGTGTGTGTGTGTGTGTGTGTGTGTGTGGATCTTATGTCAAATCATGGTTACTTTGTAATGGGATGCAGTAAAAGATGGCGAAACTAATGGTTCATCACGTTTCATTATGTAAACTAGAGCGATATGTACTAGATCGAATTAGTTTGATGAGAAAATATCATATTCCTTTTTTTTTAAAAAAAAAAAAAAAAGGTTTCTGTTACTGATTGCCAA
This sequence comes from Schistocerca gregaria, assembly GCF_023897955.1. Lineage (NCBI taxonomy): Eukaryota > Metazoa > Arthropoda > Insecta > Orthoptera > Acrididae > Schistocerca > Schistocerca gregaria. The sequence continues at coordinate 437,005,442 of NC_064921.1, forward strand.
TACGCGATATACTTGTAGGCATTTTCTTTCTTGAGAGTTACGTTTGACTGGGCTGGCAATTCCCCAGACAAACAGCAGATCAAAGTCGGCCGAAAGTCGCCAATAACTTAATGAAGGCTATAAAAGGTAACGCTATCACCAGGTAGGACAGCGTTTGCCGAAGGCTTTTGTGTTTATTGGACAGGATGAGGGGATACCTGTCACAAACCGACATAACCTGATCAGCAGGTAATGCCGCGACCGTCGAGACGGCCGCAGAGAAGTCGCTGGAATTCTGCACAAGATGGCCGCTGCTTCCACGGTTATAAACCGATTTTCTGTAGTAAAGGCGTTGCAAAATACAGTAGAGATCCTGGAAGGCAGGCAGCAATGAGCTTTGGGCGGAGAATGCAGAGAAGACGGTGCCAATATACCAATATACTGGTGGACACTATGCAGGCTCTGTGAAAGCTGCAGATATTTATGTCCCTATGCTCTCGACAGGGCCGGCCGCGGTGGTCTCGCGGTTCTAGGCGCTCAGTCCGGAGCCGCGTGACTGCTACGGTCGCAGGTTCGAATCCTGCCTCGGGCATGGATGTGTGTGATGTCCTTAGGTTAGTTAGGTTTAAGAAGTTCTAAGTTCTAGGGGACTGATGACCACAGATGTTAAGTCCCATAGAGCTCAGAGCCATTTGAAGCTCTCGACAGAAAATGGCAGGATTCAGTAAGTGTAGGACTGCAACTTTTTAGTCTCAAAAATACCTATATCTGGCCCCTCATATATATGCAGGTGTCTTAGGAGAGTCGTAGGAAACGACGTGTTATAACACAATAACGTGTTCCTTTGAGGTACTGACAGGACAGAGCCAAAACAAATTTCTTTCTTTCGTTCTAGGCTTCCGGGCGCGAAAATGTAAGGATTTCATGGATCAACCTGGTCTGACGTAGTAGTTTTGGAAAATCATTGACTAGTGGGAGAACGTTCAAGGAGAACTGACACTTGTTAGGTGACTGCTCGTGAGAGGCTAGGATTGGTTCTCGAAGAAGGGGCAAACGTTACGAGGGAAGACATTAGAAACTGAGGAGACCCTTCGTCTGTGCTAGTGATAGAAACACTTCGAATTCTGCTCACAGAATTTGGTGTGAGGAGTAATCTTTTCACTTTGCATCTCCAACTGGAGCACGATGTAACATTTGCTTTAGGTAGCTTTTCAGGATTCACAGGCATTGTATCCGACACTGTGGGCGCCGACAGTAGTAGCGGCGGACAACACAACGACACTTTTAAAGAGAAACGGTACGATCTGGAGTCAGCTTCGGCGTGCATAGGTCGCGATTTACTTAGTAAACGTTAGAGTGTAAATGAGTAGGAGGTAGACGCCCTTCTGGCGTGCATAATTTCAGAAACTCAAAATTTTGCCATCTCTGTCACGAGACCACGGAAACTGATCAGCGAGCTAATAATGTAGTAAGCTATGTATCGGACCCTTGTCTTTGAACATCTGCCAATCTTAGTTACTTGTAACTGTTTTATGTTCTTGCGATAATTTGTCAGTGCCAGTATTGCACTCGTTTTGTGTGAGGATTTGTAATAAACAATAGAACGTATGGTAACTTTGACTTTCATCACATGTATATCTCACCTATTCACAAAATTTAATTACAGTGTCAGTATTTCGCCAACTATCTGAAATCTGTCGGGACATAATTTAGCGTAAATCAAAAATACTTCTGTAAACTATTTGTTACAGTGGCAATACATAACTTTGTTTATTAGAACTAAAGATTACAACCAGAAATGTTATTTGCTGAACTAACAAAAAAAAAATGGTTCAAATGGCTCTGAGCACTATGGGACTCAACTGCTGTGGTCATCAGTCCCCTAGAACTTAGAACTACTTAAACCTAACTAACCTAAGGACATTACACACATCCATGCCCGAGGCAGGATTCGAACCTGCGACCGTAGCAGTCTCACGGTTCCGGACTGCGCGCCTAGAACCGCGGCGCTGAACTAACAGTACAGGGTTTCTTTCCTAATCTGTACATATGAAAGAGTTAAAGAACTTATCCTTCTGGAAAAAGCAAATAAAAATACTGTACCAGTATTCTCAGAAATTTGTTTCTCAAATTAAGGTCCATGTTTGATACTAGTAGACATGTATTGAACAGGAATGCTTTTTGTGCCAGTGTTAGTCTGCTTTTGATGTTGTCCCTGCTACGACCGTCATTTTCTATTTTGCTGCCTACGTAGTACAATTCCTTAACCTCATCTACTTCGTAACCATCAATCCTGATATAAAGTTTCTCGCTGTTCTGATTTCTACTAATTCTCACTACTTTCGTCTTTTTTCGATTTATTCGCAATCCATATTCTGTACTCATTAGATCGTTCATTCCATTCAGCAGATCACGCAATTTTTCTTCACTTTCACTAAGGATAGCAGTGTCATCATCGAATCGTACATACATCAAAAAAAGTTTTGCTCCTGTAGATTGACGTTGACTGTAGATATTGTATCACAGACGCAGTCCCTTTGACAGTTCAGAGGTGTCACTAAACCCACCCAAAGACGTAAACAACCTTGCATGAGCAGCGCCTATTACACGGAGGGAGTCCGACAGTCGATCAGTTCGAGTTATTCCACCAGGAATGCCTGTAGTTCAACCATGTCTAGACGGTCAATATCGTGGTTTGATCGCGGCCGCATTGTTGCTAGTACTTTGTGGTAGGAAGGTCTCTCAACAACGAAAGTGTCCAGGCGTACGGAGTGAACCAAGGCGATGTCGTTCAGACATGCAGGAGATACAAAGAAACAGGAACTGTCGGTGACATCCCTCACTCAGGCCGCCCAAGGGCTGCTACTGCAGTGGATGACCGCTACCAACGGATTATGGCCCGCAGGAACCCTGACAGCAACGCCACCATGTTGAATAATGTTTTTCGTGCAGTCACAGGAGGTCGTGTTACGATTCAAACTGTGCGCAATAGGCGGCACGATGCGCAACTTCACTCCCGACGTCCATGGCGACGTGCATCCTTGCAACCACGACATCATGCAGTGTGGTACAGATGGGCCCAACAACATGCCGAATGGACCACTCACTATTGGCATCACGTTCTCTTCACCGGTGAGTGTCACATATGTCTGCAACCAGAGAATCGTCGGATACTCTCCAGCGAGTGCAGCCAAGTGGAGGTTCCCTGATGTTTTGGGGTGTCATTATGTGGGGCCGACGTACGCCGCTGGCGGTCATGGAAGGCACCGTAACGGCTGTACGATACGTGTGTGCCATCCTCCGACCGACAGTGCAACCATATCGGCAGCTTACTGATGAAGCATTGGTCTTCAAGGACGACAATTCGCGCCCTCATCGTACACGTCCTGTGAATGACCTCCTTCGGGACAACGACATTACTCGACTAGAGTGGCCAGCATGTTCCCCAAACATGAACCCTATGGAACATTCCTGGGATAGATTGAAAAGGATTGTTTATGGAAGACGTGACCCACCAAACACTCTGAGGGATGTACGCCTAATACCCGTTGAGTAGTGGGACAATCTGGACCAACAGTGCCTTGATGAACTTGTGGATAGTATGTCACGACGAATACAGGCGTGCATCAGTGCAAGAGGACGTGCTACTGGATATTAGAGGTACCGGTGTGTACAGCAGTCTGGACCACCACCTCTGAAGGTCTCGCTGTATGGTGGTACAACATGCAATGTGTAGTTTTCATGAGCAATAAAAAGGGTGGAAATGATGTTTATGTTGATGACTATTCCAATTTTCTGTAAAGGTTACGGAACTCTCGAAACCGAGGTGATGCATAACTTTTTTGATGTGTGAATCATCGATTCCTATCAACTTGAATTTTAATTCCACTCCTTAATCTTTCATTTATTTCCATTATTGCTTCTTCGCTGTACAGATTGAATAGTAGGGGCGAAAGATTACATCCCTTGGTTTTTTGTGTCCACTCTTATTATTTCCTCTTGGCTCTTGTACATACTGTATACTACCCGTCTCTCCCTACATCTTACAGCTATTTTTCTGAGAATATCGAACATCTTGCACAAATTTACATTGTCGGACGGTTTTTCCAGATCGACAAATCCTGTGAACGTGTCTTGAGTTTTCGTTAGTCTCGCTTCCATTATCAACCGCAATGTCAGAATTGCCTCTCTGGTTCCTTTACCTTTGCTAAAGCCAAACTGATCGTCATCTAACACATCCTCAGTTTTATTCTTCAATATTCTCTATATTATTCTTGTAAGTATCATTGTATCGTGAGCTTTTAAGCTGATTGTGCAATAATTCTCGAACTTGTCAGCTCTTGCAGTCTTCGGAAGTGTTTGGATGATATTTAGATGGTACGTCCCCAAACTCATACATTCTACACACATGCGTGAATAGCCGTTTCCTTGCAACTTCCCCTAACGATTTTAGATTTCTAATGGAATGTTCTCTACCCCTTCTGCCTTACTTGATTTAAAGTCCTGCAAAGCTCTTTTACATTCTGATTCTAATTTTGGATCCTCTACCTCTTCTAAATCGACTCCTGTTTCTCTTTCTATCACATCAGACAAATCTTCCCTCTCATAGAGGCCTCCAGTGTATTCTGTCCACCTATCCGCTCTCTCCTCTACATTAAACAGTAATATTCCAGTTGCACTCTTGATGTTACCCCTCTTGCTTTTAATTGCACCGAAGGTTATTTTTAATTTCCTGTATTCTGAGACAGTCTGTCTGACAGTCATTTCATTTTCGGTTTCTTCACATTCTTCATGGATCCATTTCATCTTAGCTTCTCTGCACTTTCTTTTTATTTCATTCCGCAGCGACTTGTATTTCTATATTGCTGAATTTCTCTTTACCTTTTTGTGTTTAATTTTTTCATCGGTCAACTGAAGTATTTCTTCTTTTACGCATGGTTTCTTCGCTGTTACGTTCTTTGTACCTGTGTTTCTCTTTCCAACTTCTGTGACTGTCCTTTTTAGGGATGTCCATTCCTCTTCAACTGCACTGACGACTAAGCTTTTCCTTATTGCTGCGTCTATAGCCTTAAAGAGCTTCAAGTGTATCTCGTCACTCCTTAGTACTTCCGTACCGCACTTCTTTGCGTATTGATTCTTCCTGACTAATCTCTTCAGCTTCAGCCTACTCTCAAATCTCCATATGAGCTACAGTTTGCTTGCGTTTATAATTTTAGTCGATTTAACGAGACTCTAGCCAAGTTTTGAGGAGGTCAACAGCACAATGTTTTTTCATAAATTCGAATTTTACGACCGTCAGTCGGAAACAAAACAGTGAAACAAGCGGCTATCAACAGCGCCTCAATAAACGAAAATAGTGCCGTGAAATTAGTGTGTAAGCCACAGCAACGTAACATGATCCAGAATTCTCTAATGAGAGCGAGAAAATACAAGTAAACGTTGTTAAAGTTCAAAAAATAATTTATAAATAATAAATCACACCAAATAGCTCTCAATAAAACTATAACTAGTGTGCACAGGTTGTTTTAAATACAAAAACAGCACCAAAACACGTTTTGCAGAGAAACGAGAGCCAAGCATAGCCCAGGAGAAGACAAATATAGCAACAATAAGCTTGAAAAAGGAGGACATGCCACGATTTTACCGGAACGTATAGTTTTTTAAACGTTGTATTCCAAACAAAAACTCAGTTCAGCCGTGGGCTTGCATCACTGTATTGCAAGTGACGTGGAACTGACGTACCTATAACTTTTACATGGGATGTCCAACACCGCCCTTTGGAAAGTTGAACTAGACTGTGCCCGTAACTTCGTTCACGTCATAAAAAGATGTTGCTGTTAACCCGAATAGAATCAGTATACTGGAAAGTAAAAACTGCATAAACCAATTGGAATCTACGGGTTGGTATATCACGTGCAATTTAAGCTGCAGGTAAACGCTAATTAATCCAAGCAACCTTAAATAAAACATATGTAGTTAGCATTAAAGTATTTATTTAGGACGAAAGTAACAAAGCTAAAACAGTACACTGTCATATAGCATCAAATAATATAATTAATTATATTATGTGAGACAATACTGTAATATTATTTCATTATTGTTTGTGTATATTTAAGTTCTTAACGCTTTGGTATTTAGCTCCAACTTACGGTCACGAATAAATGTAATTTAATGAATAACAACAAATACTTTAATTTAATGTCTTATATTTAGCGTGCTACATGTTACTACTAAGTTCCTTGGAATCTAATTCTATCGCCAGATTACTGCAAACAATTATTAAGGCAAAACCAGTAAGTCTTTCATCGTCCATTTTATTTCTAATGTAAGTTTGAAGCCGCTTTAGGGTGGAGGAGCGTCTTTCAGATGTCGCATTGGGCGCTGGGAATGTGGCTAAAGTGACAAGATACTTTCTGTGAATGGATAAAGTGTTCATTGCACGGATTAATAGCTTCTACTGCAGTTGCGCGTTTTTTTCTACAAATTTCTAGTGATTGTGCTATATTTCGTATTCACTTAGACATACTGTGCGTCCATTTGTACCCATAAATGTTTCTGTAATCTCTGTAAGCCTTTCTTTTTCCTGGAATTTACCCGTTTTCTCAAGCAAAGGCATCTGACTCCCTTAAATCGTTTCTTCATGTGATGTAAAAGAGCATCAAGTACTGTAATCACATATTCAATGAAGGGGTAAAATACGTTAGGATGGTGATATATTTCGTCAGTTCCTCCTGGTACATTGTTGTGCTGGGTTTGCTTTCCAGTCATTCTTGGAACGACAAGGTCGCTTGAACTCCTCTCCTTTACCTATTGAAAGAGGATTGAAAACTGGATTTTATACCGAATATTTTGCAAATTAGCTTTTATTGTCTTCGTACGACTGCAAGTGTTGATCATGTTCACATTGACCTTCTGCATTGCTTTGTTTAGGTCTGCTGCATGTGAAACAAAAACCTGTCCTTAGCACCACAATAAACAAATGTAGCACGTAGTACTGGAACCATTTCTGTACATCTTTCGACAGGCACGTGCTTTTCGGTCCACCGCACCTCACAAAGTGGGATAAGCGTTGAATGAGATCAGTGATTTTGATCCACAATTTTCGTCCAAAGGTCTTCCCGAAGTAGGCCGGCCGGATGGCCGAGCGGTGCTAGGCGCTACAGTCTTGAACCGCGCGACCACTACGGTCGCAGGTTCGAATCCTGCCTCAGGCATGGATGTGTGCGATGTCCTCGGGTTAGTTATGTTTAAGTAGTTCTAAGTTCTAGGGGACTGATGACCTCAGAAGTTAAGTCCCATAGTGCTCAGAGCCATTTTCTTCCAGAAGTAGAGGTTGTCGAGAAAGATTACTATACTTTTTTTTGCTTCCGATACAGTTCCGTATAACAGGTATCTCACATGAATGTTCTGGAACTAAAATAAGAATGTGTGACACCCAGTGTACGAGTTGCTTTCTCGGGTATTGGTCTGCAATTATTGTTCTCGTGCCTCGTAACTTGCCGCTCATCATTGTGGTACCATCAACGCCTTGTCCAATCACTCTGACCACATCGAAGTTATAGGCAAGATAAGAGATGAGTCATAATCGTTCCTGCCAATACTTGCCCTAATACATATAATACCTCGATAATTTCATAAAAATCGTCCTCGATAACTGATTTTCCAAATGAGCATCCTTCGTACAGTAAACATAAGGCTAACTGTTCTCATCGTGATATATCTTCTGTTTCGTCAGCCATTACAGTAGAAATATCTGCCTCTTTGGGCATTTTAAATACTTGCGCTTGAATAGCATTACAACAAATTCAGGAACGACCCTATTGTGGATAGTTTTATAACTGATTCCGTAAGTGCTACATCGCCTTATCAAGCGCTAAAACGGTGTTCGTTTTTTCTTCCTAACTTTCCAAGAATCGCAGTATCCTTTTAGGACAATTTACTGTTCTCCAGACAGAAGAATTGTTTCCACGATAGACTTTAAGCTTTTTCTGTTCTCTACAGCAATTTTGCTGTTTTCCACATTGGTGGACGCTTAACATCAAGTGCTTGCCTTTACTCAATTTAGCTAATTTATATTTTGTGTCTATATGGTGATGAAAGCTCTCTAAAGCTTTCTTCCAATTAATAAATGGCTTACTAACAAGGGCTCCAAGTTCTTGATGTCCACGACCCCTTGTATTTTTCCAAGTAAAACACATACTTTGCAAACTGCGGTCCTCGAATGACGTTTGAATATACAAGCCATGACTGTCTAGTAGTCCAGTGACGTTGAAAAGAAATGTTTTTCTTGCCAGTGACTGGAAACTTGAAAATATCCGATAGGGTACAAGGCTCTTTTAATGCTTTCATCTTTCCCTCATCATTGCTTGGAGGGTGAGCGACATATCTCTCAACATCATAAACCATGAATGAAGTCAGAAACAAATCCACCTTGACTTAAAAAAAAGAACAGAATTAAAATTAAACACTACGGCAACACGCATTCTTTCTCGCTGGTGTACAATTGACTATAGGGATCGTCGATAAATCACAGGTTTTTGTGAAAATTTGCTACATTAATCCGCATTTTACAAAGGCAAATACTCAGTTTTGTCGTATTTTCCTTTAGCTGTTGTGTGGGACTCGTATTAAAGCACCATTACCCGTCAAAAACGCATTTTGAAGGAATCGGCGTTTGTTGCGTTTTGTTAAAATGTTCCTGGTTTATTCTCCGGTAGTTTCCTGGCTGAGCTAGCACACTGTCTCGTGATCGCACCATCAGTCTGACAAAGATTTTACAAAGTTAAAAAAAAATGGAGTGGTAGATGAGAAAGATACGTGTCTTTCATCTCATACGACAAGTTAAGGAATGTTACGTTAGGAGTCAAAGACAGTCAGAGAATACCAGTGTATGATGTGCAGCGAAAAACCACGTTTAGGTAAGTGGGGATAACCAGTGCGTCGAGGTCTGTAGAACCCTCGCGAGCACCAGATGTTACAATTTTTCGCCGAGTACCTCAGAATTCCAGGAAAGGGTGTCATGGAATTGCGTCGTACTCATTTCGGATAGCTCAACTTCGTACCTCTACATCACGGCGATCCTACTGCCAACTGCTGTATCGTCCTTATCCTCCCGTTACGGCACTAATTGAGCAAAGAAACTGCCGACCTCATTCAGAAACCACGCTTAGAAACTGTCTGCAAGTTAGCAACAGCAAATAAGATCCCGCATCATTGCGTTATCTTTCGTGGATATAAATAGTACGGAGCAAAATTGCACGTGTCTACGAAAGTGTGCTACTTTCTATAAAGGACTGAGACAATTAAAACCATTTGGGATGGATTGAATGTCACCAAAAACTTGCAGTGAACGTGTAGTTTCTGGTGAAACATAGTTCGTTTACTAACTGACGAAAAATAGATTACATGAACTGCTTCCTGGTATTTTAGAAATTTTATTTGCCGATATGCATATAGTTCAACGCCTATTTGTCCATTTTTTCACTACCTATTTCGGTTGAAAAAGTGCGGAAATATTTTTTGTGGGACATCGTGGAATATTCCCGCTTCAGCCTCCATAGTTTCGTGAAATTCCGATAGGTGGCGGCGCTGTACGTAGCTTTCAAAATGTCATCTTTCTGCTTAAGACATTTGGTCGTTCATTCACTTATACCATGATTATAAGAAAATGCTGGTCACTCTGTCTCATTTTTTATAACCGTAATAAAAATTCCTAGTGATACATACAAAATTTAGGATGCCTGAAATATAAAAATGGCAAATTTGACATTAGGCTCTTGCTGATGTCTCATACGCTTAGTGCAGCTGGTTTAGTTGTCAAATGTCGGCAAATACAATACTTAAAATCACTTATGCGTCGCGTGACGCTTGTAGCGAATGTCTGCTTCGTGCAAATACCTTCACAGAGGAACCAGTGTTGCATTTGTGTTAGATGGTATTTCGTAATTACTATAACATTGCTTCACTGCCATGAAAACGCGAACACGTGCTTGTACATTTATCACGCGAGGTTCTGTAGGACAGTCACAGTTGCGTACACCAGCAGTCTCATCAGCAGCCGCACACCGTTATAGCTGTTCTCGCCTATCTTCGAGAGGTACCGCTTGTGCTTACTACCTGTACACTTTCTCGATCTCGAGTTAATCTTACTAGACAGCTCGAACGCCTGTGGCACATGACGCTGGTTAACTGACCTTACCTGTGTGTTCAGGTGAATAAATTACGAGCGGCGTTCAGTAAATAATGTAACACTTTTTTCACGATCAATTTCGGTTGAAAAAGTTCGGAAATATTTGTTGTGGGACATCGTGGAGTTTTCCCGCTTCAGCCTCCATAGTTTGATGAAATGTTGATAGATGGCGGCGCTATATGTTGCTTTCAGAATGGCAACTGTGACAGACATGCGTTCCAAGCAGAGAGCTGTCATTGAGTTTCTTTTGGAGAAAAACCAGAGCATCGAGAATAGTCACAGGCGCCTGCACATTATCTACGGTGACCTGGCAGTGAACAAAAGCACAGTGAGTCGTTGGGTGAGGAGTCCGACATCATCGCAAGGTCGCGCAAAGCTACTCGATCTCCCCCGCACCGAACGGCCGCACACGGCTTTGACTCCTGCAGCGTTGGAACGTGCGGACACACTCATTCGAAGTTACTGAAGGATTACAATCAAATAGATTGCTGCACATTTCTACAATTTTTTGTCGAACATTGTCAAAATAGATGATACATGGGTTCATCACTTCATACCGGAAACAAAACGGCAATTTACAGAGTGTCGCCTCACTACTTCTCCTTCGAAGAAAATTTAAAAGCCACACCCTCAGCTTGGATCTCACAGCTTCCATCTTCCATCTCTTTAGCACAATGAAGAATGCACTCTACGAGAAACATTACGTGGATAACGGGGAGGTTATTAATGCAGCGAGACTTTGGGTCCGAAGTCGACATGTAGGGTCAACCATGCGAGTATACAGGCTCACCCAGTGTGGTGACGTCAGGCACTCTCGTTGAACGGTGATTATGTTGATAAATAGAGTTTTAGAGCCAAAAGAGTGCGGAATAATAGGATCTGTTGGAATGCTGAGTAAAACCAATCCACTTACTTGCCGAACTCTCCTCGTATACAGGGGTAGTAGCACACGTTACGTAGGACTATCGGGGATCCCGAGCTACTTAAGTAACTGAATAACACCGCAGCATTCCACTGAGTAGGAAACCGGTGTTTAAAGCACTCAATCCAGAAGTCAGGCTTTGAAATTTTATTCGGAAATTGGAATCATAACGTCAGTTCTATAAAATATTTTGCATGCTACTTTCTTTTCTTCTATAGACATAATCTTCTGAGATAAATGCGGATTAATATTCTTAATTCTTAGTTTCGAATATCATCTTAAGTTGCGCACTGCTAGTTGTAACTTGTTTACTGTATGCTAAAGTATCTGTGTTACCATTTGAGTTATTTGTTACGGTTGTTCTACTTATACATACATAACTGTATCATTCACTTACACGAAGACGGATGGTTTAAGATTGGACGCAAATCCGAAACTAGTCACCATCGGTAAATAAAGGAGACTTTCTAGCGCCACCTACAACCTAATTCCAACTCTTTCTTTCCTTAGAGAGGAAGTTGCGAATCCACTTCACCACCGGCTTGCTGGAGATCAGTAAATTAATATTTTAGACAATTGCAGAGAAATTCAGCGCATTCAGTGCCTTCATATTTTTGTGCTTCCGAATCAAAACTCGTACAGACTGTGACATGAAACTCAGACAGAAATCACAGTTGTCCATTATTCTTATCCAAAAAGGCTCATAGTAGTTCAAAGTGTGCTCATTTGGTTTCAGGAAGGATGCCCAGTCAAATCCTGTTTCCAACCATGAGCGGAATGTCAGTGGTGATGTTATACTCATACGGCCCCAAATGTTTTGCAGTTAAGCACACTATTTTTTGTGACATTCTGAGGTCACATGAAGCCATCAATCTTATCAATTTGCCAATCATAATATTTGTCAGGCTCTGTGCAATTTCCAACTGAGAAACTTCAATCGCGTGGTTTAGTATTCTAAATGGTGCTCCACTGCGTTTGTATGTTCTTCTCTATGTGTGAATGGAAAGAAGTACGTGCGAATGGAAGAGACTATTTTCATATTAAAGTTGTAACATGCGGCACTGAAGACAAAATTTTACTGTACTAGTGACTTGCACTTGAAATATGAAACTGAAATCAGAATTGGTTTTTGGATCACTCTGTTAATGAACGAGGATTAGGAATTACTGTCAAATCACCTGCAACGTAGCTGGAGTACGGACGCTTACATTAAAAGATAAACAGAAACAACAGACAACCTAAAACTAAATCCATGAACGGTGAATTGAAAGTCAGTCCTAACGAAGGCGAATCTCTTGTCTTAATATCTGTACCATCTCCTCAGTGACCACAGTGTAGTTCAAACTTGGTCTCAAATAATAAAGTGCAAACACCTACAAAGGGAATCCGCAATTAACGCTAATAATGAACATACGTGCTTCACTGATTGTGGTAAGCCTCCTTTCACTATATTCAGACCATTCAGGATAGAATCGTCCAAATAAACACAAAAAATATTCATTAAAAACTGTCTTTCTCAGTGGAGTCCAAACTCAAAATGTGTAACACATTTACAGGCAAAACAGGCATGGAATTTATGTTTGAACTTAGAATATGTGTGGAATATACAGCATGGATACACCAGATATATCTCTTTTTTAACTAACTGATTGGATTTTGGCGTTGTTACTGCATTTGCTGGTTGAACTAAACTAACGTAAGCATACACGTATCATTTATGATTTAATAACACATAGTGATAGCACATAACAGATAACGTATAAGTAACACAAGTAATGGCATACAACAATCATAACAATGAGCATTGTTTGTAGTTAATGATAATAGGTGTGAACTACAATCTAATGTAATATTCTAATCACGCATTTTTCTTCTTCTATTTAAAACTGCTCTCAACGACTAGTAAGTTACCCAGTGTTATGTTCATGGATCATTTGCATTCTAACTCGTAACGATGTGGAATGAACCACTTTATATTCGTATCACGAATCATTTTGTAAATGTGCTTCATTGGTGCTGAGAAAGCTTTTTTTAAACAATAAATAGCATAGATGAGATGTGAGTAAGTAATTCTTTCCCACCGGCTTTTACATGTTACAATAATAAAAATTCTTCTGCTGAATATTTTATTTTCCAAAAAATTTTACTTTGCTCTCTATCAGACTTTTCAAGTCACTGAATAAATGATCAAGGATGATCATTGGTGAATACCATACATTATTTTGGCAGCACGTTTTTGGGCAATGAAGATTCTTTTTTAAAAATGAGTTACCCATATGACAGTTACTGAATTAAAAATGCAAAATCAATTTACTAATTTGCCTCTTCCGACATTTTTAAGGAATCTAGGTGCAAAAGTGTTTGAACTAAGTTTTTCCAGGAGTTCGAAAATATGCGTTTGGTATCAATATGGGCGCATAAGAATTTTGAAGTTTCCACACTATTTTCTATTTACTCACTATTGTTATATTTATCATTGGTGTAGTATTCTAGATGTGCAGAACTGGATATATTGTATCTTTTTAAAAATGAAGGTGAGATCATTCGCAGAAAATTAGTCAATGACACTTTTAAGCTCATTGTTTACAATTGTTTTGTTTTTGTATGTATGTTCAGATTCATTACAACAGCAGTGTAATCTGCAAAAAGAACTAATTCAGTTTGTTGTACATTAGACGGGAGGTCGTTTACATATGTGAGGAACCGTAGTGGACCTAAGATTGAGGCTTGTGCAACCACATATGTCGTTTCACCCCAGTCCGAATAATGTCCCCAGACTACATTGGTTGAATTACTAAGTACAACTTTTAGTTAAATGTAAAATTAGCTGTTGGTTGGCTAAGCCATTAGTCGTATAAAACCATTTTATTTGGAGAATATTGTGATTCACACAGTCAAATACCTCAGTTAGGTGACAGAAAATACCAACCAGTACTACTTTGTTATTTAATGCGTGTAGAATTTGGTGAGTGAGCATGTAAATGGCATTTTCAGTAGAAAAACTCTTAAGAAATTAAAAACTGTGATTTATTGCGGACATCATTGTTGCTCAGGTGAGATACTATTCTAGAGGTCGTCACCTTCTCAACAATTTTGGAAAATGGCGTCAGTAGCGAAACAGGTCGGTAGTTACTGACATCTCTCTTATCGCCTTTCTTAATGAGGGCTTTAATAACGCCATATTTCAGTCTCTCTGAGAAAATGCCGTGTGGTAGTGATGCATTACATATTTCAGGTAAGACAGGGCTTATTATGTGGGATCAAAATCCTTACTGCTCTATTGGAAACACCATCAAATCCAGGTGAGACTTTATTTTTGAAAGAATATACAATTTTCTTAATTTCAGAAGGAGAGGTTGGTAACAAGTTTATATGAATGAATTTTATGAGGGTTACTGTTTCAACGTACTACTGTGATTTTTCTCTTGATCTGTTTTCCCCATATTTTCTACCATATTTAACAAATGTTTATGAAATGTATTTACTATTGTGAGTCTTCATTTATAGCCTTTCCATCCAACTCAGTAGTCATGTTATCCTGTTATGCGGCTGTATGTACTGTCTCTCGTTTCTCTAGTTTCCGTATAGCTTTGAGTCTGCTTTCTGAATTATTGATTTCTGACGTAATATGCAGCTTCCTTAATTTTTAATAACTCTTCTTTGTAATTTTCTGTAATTTTTGTACTGTGCAACTACTGCAGGATTACATTTCCATTTTCCTTCCACAAGATTTTTTTTACATGTCCTTTCTGATTCGTTTGTGCGGAAAGCTGTTTTCGAGTACTGATGTGAATTTACCACGGAATAGCTTATATTTTATGTCAGCATTTGATTCATGTAAATTTCATCCTGGATCTTTTCTTGTAAAATATTCATAAAAACATTTGTTCTGGACTCATTAATTATTCTAACATTTCCGTTGCGCAGTACCGATATTGTAAGGCACTATCTCAATTATCCTAATTAACTGTGTATTACGACCAGAGAGAGTGTTTGTTAGGGACACATAGTTATTTTCTTCCTTTGTGCTTTTGCAAGGAAAATATCATCAGTTATTGTCCCACTGCCTTTATCCACTGGTATTAGAAATTTAATGACTGAGATCGAATAGTAGAATACAAATCAGGCTACCAGTTCATTTTTCCTATCACAGACCTTTAGAGAATCTACAATGAAACCAGACTATTACCTGTTTGCTATTGTCTGGCAGATAGTATAGTAAGGACTCCAATGCCTGATAAAAAGCTCAAAATATCCCAATGGGGATCTGCATATAATACAACCCATAAATTTTATGGAAGAAGGTCAGCCAACCTAACTTTTCCCTTCTTATTCATGTATAGGCTGTATCCAGAATATCTCCATCTCCCAACTGCGGCTGTAGACAATGCACTCATATGAGATTTCACTTCAGTCAACAGCAGCCAGCTCAACTCACTGTTCACACGACTCAATGGAGCGTTAACCCAGGGTTGGTCATGGCGGTGTAGGACATCCGCAAAATTTACATTTATGTGTGTAGTTGCTACTCCTATTTCTTCGCAGTCACATTTAATGGTTTAATTTCTGTCTTTGTCATACTGTTCCCCACTCCACCTACTATCATAACGTGATCTTCTCTGTCAAAATCTTTCCACAACTTTCCTATGTCCTCTGCCACCTTGCTAAAGCTAGCACCTGACCTCAGAAAACTTATGACCTCGTGCCCCATTCCTAATCTGCCCTGTACGAACTGCCTACATCCCTGCCATGGCTACTACCTAGCAGCAAGACTCATTTTTCCCATTTAATTTTGGGTACAGACTTGCACTTAGTTGCTTTGCTAATAATCTTCTGCACCCTAATTTGACCTACAGCTTGTTGAGGCTCTTCAGCCCCTACTTCAGGTAACAACTCATATTTATTAAACACAGTAATCTCAAATGAAGATAAAGAAGTTGTTTCCCTTTTTCCCATTGCTTGTTATTTTTATCCAGTTCACGCGATCTCTTTCCCCTTTCAACTTATCTAGTTCAGAATTCGCGTGTTTCAATTCAGCCTGCAGAGCAAACATCATTGCCTCGTGTTTAGCGATTCTCTTGCCGTTTTTGCAGAGCCTACGGTTCCAAGCGAGAGCCTCGTTGAGTTCCCATTTCAGTTCTCCACTACAGTCACCCCAGTGAAACTCCAACTCACAATCGACGCACACCATCCTGTCTAACTACCGTACGGAAAGAACAAGCAGTAACATGGTTTCCAAGAATTTACATTTCTATCTGCTATTGTGGTCTTCAGTTCCAAGAATGACAGGACGCAGCTTTCCATGCTAGTCTGTTCTGTGCAAGCTCCCTCATGTCAAAATAACTACTGCAACTTACATCCATTTGATCTTGCTTACTATATTCAATGAATCCTTCGTACCACTCTACAATTTTCGTCCCTCACATTTCCTTCCTGATAGACAAGCATGTGTTCCATCAAGCAGTCCTTCCTTTCAGTCTAGTTGTGACAAAATTTTATTCTTTTTCTGATTCGGTACTGTACCTCCTTATTAGTTATTCTACTTACCCATCTCACTTCAAACATTCTTCTCTAGCACCGTATTCCGAAAGCTATTTTCTTTTTTTTCCTAAACTGTTTATCATGTTTGGCTCACTCCAGTATGAGGCTACACTTCATAAAAATACTTTCTGAAAATATTCCAAGAGACTCAGATCTACATTGTTGGCCATCCAAAATGCAATACCCAGAAGGACTGAAGATATCACAATCAGACTGATTTCGGAGGTAACATTTTGTAGAAAGATCACATAACTGAAATTACAATCCCACGTGAAGTAAGGGAAGATGATGAAATCAGCACTGAGTGTTGCCACCATTGCTGGCTACAACCGCTGCTACACACCTCGGCGTTGAATCGAAGAGGCTCTCGATGTGTCGTTGGGGTATAATAATCCATGCTACCTCCACATATTAAGAAATCTGGTGTAGCACAGGGTGGAGTATCCCGGATCAGTCGTTCCGGAATCATCGATGATACTTTTTCGATAGGCAAGAGATCTGGAGAACAGGAAGGCCAATAGCAATTCAACGCGAAGGGCGACGAATAAGTCTTGAACTCTGCGTGCCACGTGTGGTGCCGTATTACCCTGTTGCAATGTGGCCATCGGCAAGCTCCGAAGTTATTGGAGAACAACAGGCTCCAACACTTCAATGTAACGTTGACTAGTTAGTGTACCGGCAACGCGTTCCTAGTGGTTGCGGCAATGGGATCCAATACCACCCCAGATCCTGCTACCGGGTGCAGAACCAGCATGGCGATTTATGAGGCAACTGTTCAACAGTCTCTTACCACGATGTCTGCACACTCTAATCCTACCTGCGTCGTGGTGTAGCAGAATCAGAATTCTTCGCTAAAAACATTGTCTTTCCATTCAGTTCTCCATGTCCGTCGATCATCGCACAACTGCTGGCGCAAACACCTGTGGCGTTGACGCAGTGATTAACGCAGGAATACAAACCTTACAGACTGCCAACTCAGCTGCAAGCAACGCCGAATGCTACGCGCGGTCACTGCTTGTTGCGCAACAGACCGAACTTAGTGCGATATTTTTCGTGTTGTTGCAGAGCGATCCATCGCTGCCATTCACTCAATATGCCTATCATCACACGTAGTGGTCGGTGCAACGAGGTGAGTGCAATCAGTCGCATCGATCTGTCGTTCCCTCCTGCATCCAACTGTCACTCATCCGCATCACACTTTCTTGGTTCCGTCCGAGGTGATCACCGATTTCTCTGAAGGATAATCCGCAATCTCTATGGGCGACGATTCTTCTTCCTCAGTGGAACTCCTAAATGTGCTCGAACGACGCTCGCTGTCTTCTACGAGACATACTAAAGCTGCTTGTGCAAAAGAACCGCATGGACGAACAATTAACTACGTCCACATGATAGTCTTTTTCCCCTTATATAACGCTTGCAGGTGGTGGTATTGGCGCCCGTGATGTGCGCCTGCTGTGAAACGCTAATGAAGTTAACCTTTCGTTGCCGCAAAGTATGCTGCAGATTTCACCTGATTTGGACGCTTCCTTCAGAATGTTGTATTTTGGATGGCCGGCAGTGTATGCTAGATATCAGAAAATGTGTCTTTCTCCGAAATGCTTTTCTTGCTATTGGCAATCTGCAGTCCACTGTTTCACTTACTATCACAATCTCGTTGAACGATTCCTCCAGGTATTTGTATTATATTGTATGTTAACCGGGGGTCTAGAAACGACGGAGAGGCTCCGTCGCCGCCGCAGCCGCAGTGGTCCACAACCCCACGACGACTACCGCAGTCCATTTCACCCCTCCGCCGCCTCACACCGAACCACTCTTTCAGGGTTATTGTGCTGTTCGGCCACCAGTGGACAAGCCCCCCCCCCCCCCTGGGGAGCGTCACACACCAGACGAGTGTAACCCCTATGTTTGCATGGTAGAGCAATGGTGGTACACGCGTATTTGGAGAAATTGTTTGCGCAGCATTCGCCGACAAGTGTAGCTGAGGCGGAATAAGGGGAACCATCCCGCATTCGCTGAGGCAGATGGAAAACCGCCTAAAAACCACCCACAGACTGGCCAGCTTACCCGACCTCGACACAAGTCCGCCGGGCGGATTCGTGCCGGGGACCAGGCTCTCCTTCCCAATACGGAAAGCCGTGCGTTAGACCGCACGGTTAACAGAGCGGGCATTCTTGAGGTACTTTGGTGTCTCTGACAGAATTTTACTATCATCAGGACACCTCAAAATCATTATTACTTTGCCTTGAACTTTAATTCCTTCTTCAAATATCTCCTTGGTTTTCTCTACTACTTGCACACTCTACAAACTGAATAACACCAGGGATAGGCTAAGACTTTGTCTCATTCCCTTTTCAACTACTGCTTGCCTTTCACGTCCTTCGACTCTTACAACTGGCGTATGGTTTCTGTACAAACAGCCTCTCGTATCTTGCATTTTATCCCTGCTACCTTCAGAATATCAAAATGTCTCTTCCGGCCACAATGTCAAAAGTTTTCTCTAAGTCCACAAATGCTATAAACGAAGGTTTGCCGTTCGTTAACCTATCTTCTAAGATAATTCATGGGTTCAGTAGCGCATCGCATGTTCCTTCATTTTTCCGAATTCCAAGCTGATCTTCCTCGATGTTGGCTTTAACCACCTTTTACATTCTTTTGTAAATAGTTCGTGTCATTTTTTTGCACTCATCACTAATTAAACTGATTGCTCGGAAATATTCACACCTTCGAATACCTGCCTTCTCTGGAATAAGGGTAATTGTATTCTTCTGAAAGTATTAGAGTTTCTCACCTTTCTGATGTATCTTCCACACACGATGGAATAGTGTTATCGTGTCTGGCTCCCTCAAGGATCTTAGTAACTCCTACGAAATATTTACTCAATGAGATTTGCTTCGTTTAATGTCTGTCACAATTCTATCAAATTATCTATCTTCTCGCAGTATCATATTCCCCATCTCATCTTCATCTTCATTTTCAAGTTTATTTCACTTATGTACAGGTTGTTCAGAGACACTCTGAAAAGCTTGCAAGAGTGTTGCTGGTCAGGTTACACTGCGAAATAATTAAGAAAAAAAATCCTAAACATTGCGGCGTTCCCGATTTGATTAGCACTGAAGTTAACCAATCAAGTCGTTGAACGAGTAAATTCATGGAGGTAGCCACAGACGGTGTTACCAAAAGTGTTCCTCGTTTGGTTTACTCAAGAGATCCTCGCTACCATCCATCGTCCAAGTTTTGTATCATTTTCTTATTCGTTCTGATGTCACCAAACATATGGATTCCACACTACAAGCTGCCATTTTTTTCTTAGTATAGGATTATCATCTGAGCTCTGAATACTCACGCAAGTGACTCTCTTTCCCTAAAGACCTCTTTAATTTTCCTGTAGGTAATAGCTATCTTCCCCCAAGCTATGCATGCCTCTGTAGCCTTGAATTTGTCCTTTAGACATCCCTGCTTAGCCATTTTGTACTTTATATTAATCTCGTTTTTTAGACGACTGTATTCACTTTCGTCTGCTTCATTTGCAATGTTTCGTATATTTACTTCTTTCGTCAATTAGATGCAGTATCTCGTCTATAATCCAAGGATCTCTACTGGATCTTTGTCTTTTTGCCTATTTGATGTTCTGCTACCATTACTACACTCCTGGAAATGGAAAAAAGAACACATTGACACCGGTGTGTCAGACCCACCATACTTGCTCCGGACACTGCGAGAGGGCTGTACAAGCAATGATCACACGCACGGCACAGTGGACACACCAGGAACCGCGGTGTTGGCCGTCGAATGGCGCTAGCTGCGCAGCATTTGTGCACCGCCGCCGTCAGTGTCAGCCAGTTTGCCGTGGCATACGGAGCTCCATCGCAGTCTTTAACAATAGTAGCATGCCGCGACAGCGTGGACGTGAACCGTATGTGCAGCTGACGGACTTTGAGCGAGGGCGTATAGTGGGCATGCGGGAGGCTGGGTGGACGTACCGCCGAATTGCTCAATACGTGGGGCGTGAGGTCTCCACAGTACATCGATGTTGTCGCCAGTGGTCGGCGGAAGGTGCACGTGCCCGTCGACCTGGGACCGGACCACAGGGACGCACGGATGCACGCCAAGACCGTAGGATCCTACGCAGTGCCGTAGGGGACCGCACCGGCACTTCCCAGCAAATTAGGGACACTGTTGCTCCTGGGGTATCGGCGAGGACCATTCGCAACCGTCTTCATGAAGCTGGGCTACGCTCCCGCACACCGTTAGGCCGTCTTCCACTCACGCCCCAACATCGTGCAGCCCGCCTCCAGTGGTGTCGCGACAGGCGTGAATGGAGGGACGAATGGCTTCTGCCTTGGTGCCAATGATGGTTGTGTGCGTGTTTGCCGCCGTGCAGGTGAGCGCCACAATCAGGACTGCATACGACCGAGGCACACAGGGCCAACACCCGGCATCATGGTGTGAGGAGCGATCTCCTACACTGGTCGTACACCTCTGGTGATCGTCGAGGGGACACTGAATAGTGCACGGTACATCCAAACCGTCATCGAACCCATCGTTCTACCATCCCTTGACCGGCAAGGGAACTTGCTGTTCCAACAAGACAATGCACGTCCGCATGTATCCCGTGCCACCCAACGTGCTCTAGAAGGTGTATGTCAACTACCCTGGCCAGCAAGATCTCCGGATCTGTCCCCCTTTGAGCATGTTTGGGACTGGATGAAGCGTCGTCACACGCGGACTGCACGTCCAGCAGGAACGCTGGTCCAACTGAGGCGCCAGGTGGAAATGGCATGGCAAGCCGTTCCACAGGACTACATCCAGCATCTCTACGATCGTCTCCATGGGAGAATAGCAGCCTGCATTGCTGCGAAAGGTGGATATACACTGTACTAGTGCCTACATTGTGCATGCTCTGTTGCCTGTGTCTATGTGCCTGTGGTTCTGTCAGTGTGATCATGTGATGTATCTGACCCCAGGAATGTGTCAATGAAGTTTCCCCTTCCTGGGACAATGAATTCACGGTGTTCTTATTTCAATTTCCAGGAGTGTATTTCATCTCTTATTCTATAGTACTCCTTCCACTAGTTTTAGTTTATTGTTGCCTAATGCTTCCTGTGAAACATACAAAAATCACTGTATATATTTGTTTTCAGCTTATCCAGCTTCCATCTCGTTAATTTCCTGCCTTTCTGCAATTTATTTAATTTTAATGCGTAATTTGTAATTAATAAATTATGATCAGTGGCTACATATGCCCTTGGAAATAGTTTGCAATTCAAAATTTTGTTTATAAATATCTGTCTTACCATTAGATATCTGTCTTACACTTTCCGGTGCCTCGAGGTATCTTTCTCCTCTCTTTGATTATTAGACTAATTCCTTCATTACCCCTTTCAATATTGTGTTTATAGCTCTGTGCTGAACTGATCGTTATCTAATTTCAACCTATTGATTTCCCTTTTTAAATTCCCTAGCCTATCTGTCCGATTAAAATGTCAAACTTCCCACGCTCCTACCTTTAGAACGTCCGTTTCATTTATGCTGATAACTGCAATAATACACTGACGGAAATAAATAGCAACATCACAAAATAATTAATGTACAGTAATGAAAATTCGAGAATGCATTTTTCAAGGTAACATTACGTGATTAACATTTCATGATCACATGATAATGCAAGCGCGATATAAGCTACTCCATATGCGAAGTGCTGGTACATTAATAACCAGTGTAACTGCCAGAATGTTAAATTCAAACGTGCAAACGTACATGTAATGTGTCGTTCAGGGTATGTCATTTTGTGCGCTGGAGTTCCATGGCTATTGCACTTGGTCTTTCAATACAGGGACGGTTAGTGCTGGTTATGGGTGAGTTCCATGGCTATTGCACTTGGTCTTTCAATACAGGGACGGTTAGTGCTGGTTATGGGTGAAGATAGAGTTGTAGTTCAATATGTGTTCGATTGCGACAGATTTGGCGACCGAGTAGGTCAAGACTATATGTCAACGCTTTGTAGAACGTAAGGGTATGTGGGCTAGCGTTACACTGTTGGAAAACACCTCCTGGAATGCTGTTCATGAATGTGAGCCGCGCTGAGTGACCGCGCGGTTGAGGCGCTATGTAGCGGATTGTGCGGCCCTTACCGCCGGAGGTTCGAGTTCAGCCTTGGGCATGGGTGTCTGTGTTGTTCTTAACATAAGTTAGTGTAAGTTAGTTTAAATAGTCTGTAAGTCTAGGGACGATGACCTTAGCAGTTTGGTCCCTTACGAAGTCACACACACACACACACACACACACACATACACACACAAACACATGAATGTCAGCACAACAGGGCGAATCATCAGGCAGACGTACAAATTTGCAGTTAGGGTGCGTGGGATAACCACGAGAATGCTCCTGCTGTGGTACGGTATCGCACCCCCGACTGTAACTCCACGTGTAGGTCCAGATTGTCTAGCATGCAGACATGTTGGTTGCAGGCCCTGAACTGGCTTCCTTCTGACCAACACATGACCACCACTGGCACCGAGGCAAAGCAGGCTTTCTTAAGAAAACACAACAGACCTGCACCATGCCCTCCTATGAGGTGCCATTTGGCACCACTTACGTCGCAAAAGGCGGTGACTACGTGTCAGCGAAATGCATGCTGTAAGGCGTATCTCTGGGAGCTGTCCCTGGGGTAATCCATCCGTAACAGATAATTCTGTCACTATGATGCCAGCCGCTGTTCAAATTGCTGCACCAAATGCAGTACAATGCGACAGAGCCACAAGCTGGACGCGATGGTGTTTCCTCCCGGCAATGCCACGTGACCGTCGGAGCCCGGTCCTCTTGCAACCGTAGATTCTCGTCACTACCGCTGCTAGCAGTCGGGTACAGTGGCTATAATTCCGCCAAGTCTTTTTGCAGTACCGCAGAAAGAACATCCAGCTTCTCATAGCTCTATTACTCGACATCGTTAAAGCTCAGTGATGTATTGATAATGACATCTTTGTCGCGTTGACGGCAATCTTCACTAGCATAAACTCACCACGCCGAACCTCAAAGGTAACAACTCTCACGACCGTTACAGCGAGTATTTGAAGGCAACCTGATTTTCAACTTTGTAGTGACGCTACCAGCGCCAGTCTTATACGACTGGTGCGAAAGTTAAACAGTCATCATCTTTCAGATGTAGAAACTGTAACTACCCACGTCGTGTTGTGCCGACTCCACTGTAGCTTGAATGGATTTTTAAGTTTGTTTTATATGCCCGATTTCTAATTTCACCACAAAAGTCTCCAGGGTTGAGAAGTTATTGCCCGATGACGAAACGCAATACAGTTTGTTAAAGCGGAGTTCGCCGTTATTAATTATGTTTTTAGATTTAATTTTATTACTCGTACAGAGACTCCACGTTCCTTTGTTTAACAGCGCGTCGTCAAAATAAGTATGAAATGCTAATGTCTTTGCAATATATAATGTCGACTATTGAGTTAAAGTTCGTACCTATTTTGCCATTTTAGAGAAGAGAAACCTTAAGCGCTTCTGTTTCTATAGTCTCAGTATCAAATTTTCACTAATTTCAATTTACTTCCTATCTCAATTCAGTATCGAACACAAATTATATATCAATGTCATTTCAGAGATATTACGTTGGTTCAACACTAACAGAATAACACGTATTTGTCATTGAACATCACTTTTATTAATAATCTTTTTCTTATGACGTAAATGTTAATGAATGATCACTATCTAGGAGGAAAGAGGGATTGATCCTAATCATGAGATAATAGCTTTTAATGAGCCCGCAATCGTTAATTAAATAAAAACTCACGTTCAAGGATGATATGCGAACAACTTTCAAAACTGTCAAAACTAAACCTGTTCAAATTAACACTGACGTTAACCCCTTTTGTCGGAACATCGAATCATAACTATCATGTGAAAGTTTATTATAGTCCCCGAATTAATTCTTTTCAGATACTCTTACGACCGAACAGCAGTACGGAACACAAACGACTTGTTTTAACAATCGAACAACGCAATGACGTTACATTACGAAAATGTCCACCCAATGAACATCTCTTTGACTTTATCGTCTCTACTCTGTTTAATTAAATTATTCCTAATTACTATTTATTCAGCTATTTAACGAAAACATCTATCAAAAAATAAAATAAATTTATCCCAACATGAAAGATCCGTTATAAAACACACCTACCAACTTTCGTTTATGTCGCAGAACTGCTTCTTGGTGTTGCGGTCTTTTTCAGTCAAGTTTCTGTCCTTCCTGGTGTCGCAATTTTAATGATCAGGAATGTAGTATAAGGAAAATATCAAGTTGCTTACCTATGTCAAGACGCGGCTTTGTGTCTGCTTTGCTTCTCAGATTTCATGGTTGTGGCGCAACTCCTGCTGCTGGCTTCAGCGATGCTGTGGCAGGAGCAGTCTTCGCCGGTACTAAATCGTCTTCTGGTAGTGCTGATGGAGAGAGGATTCGACCGGGGTCCTATACTGGTGGTGGACACTGGGACCGCGCCTGGACTGGTGACGGCGCTGCTTCGAGCTTCGCACTTGCCCACCTTGCTGCTACGCACACGTTTTCCAACCGCTGTCACTGCAGCTGTCATGACCGAGTCGACTGCTGGTTACGTGGTTGTTCTGCGTGACGACAAAGCAGCTGACGCAACACTGCGGTCGCTTCTGGAGGCGCTGCGGAGGCGATCAGCCCACTGGACGCCGCGCACCAAGTTCTTGGTCGTTCTCGTTGCAGAAGGTCGTGGGCAGCACGAGTCTCAATCCATGCTACTACAGACGCTTGACGAGACTGGTATACTAGACGCTTCTGTCGTAACTGTAGCTGAGCGGGCCAATCCGACAACAGTTCCACCATCAACCATCGAAGTGGCGCTGTACACCTGGTTTCGTTACCCGACGCACGGCAGTTCTGCAAGAACGTACGGTCGCCTATCTGTACTCGGAAAATGGAATCTGGGAGAAAATCAAAGTGTGGAATTAGCGACTGCCCTCTTCCCGAGGAAAGTACCACCTACTCTGGAACGATGGCCGTTAACTGCTCTTTTGTACTCTTATCCTCCTCTGACTATGGTCCAGATAGATAGGAGTGGCAGGGAAGAGTTTACAGGCTACGAAGTGTCTATCCTCAAGATCATAGCGAGCGCACACAAATTCAAGCTGAGAATCGTTAACAGAGGACCGAGGACGCAGATATATGGACATCAACTAGAGGACGGATCGTGGAATGGCATGGCTGGCGACCTGTTGAACGGACGTGCCGATGTAGCTCTCGGGGGTCTGGTCTTTGCTCTCACTGAAGGCACACCTATAGAAACCACCACCAGCTACATTTGGCAAGGGCTGTCGTGGTTCACACCATCCCCACAGAAGTTACCTGGTTGGGATTCTGTACTTACTGCCATGCCTACAGAGATCGTTCTCCCTACATTCGTCTTGGGTGTGATAGTCAGCTTGCTGCTCAAAGCATCTTCCTTGCAGGGGGGAACGCAACACTACCAAAGTCTGATGAACTGCTTCCTGGCAGTGTTCGCTGTCAGCCTCTCCATGTCTGCCGTCCAACCGGAGTCCGTCAGTGCCAGGCTGCTCCTCCTCTCTTGGGTCATCTTCTCCATGGTCGTGCAGACGGCGCTGTTGTCGCTCATAACGAGCTGCCTGTCGAGTCCCGCTTTGAGTCCCCAGATCACCACCCTGGAAGAGCTACTACGGTCAGGCCTTCTGGGAGCCTCTACACGAATCACTACAGAACTGTACATCAGTTTCGTTAATCCTCGCCCATTAGAGGTCACGGTGCTGTGTCATTCATTCGATGAATGCTCTCGGAGGCTGGCTTACGAGAGAGATGTGGCCGTCCTGGCTCCGGATATGGGATTCAGGTACAACGCAACGACGGCCTACAGTGACGAGGCGGGCGTCCCGCGCTTTATGCCCCTCGCACAGAGGGTTGTCTCCAGCCCCGTGGCGATGCTTCTCACCAGAGGCAGCCCGCTCACCCCGCTGATCAGCAACACAATCCAGCGCGTTCTGGAGGGCCGGCTGGTCAGGTTAGAGGACAGCTTGCCACGGGGTGCAGCTGCTGGTGACACGGCAGACCAGGAGGAAGGAGATGACGACGCATTCGCCCACCGTTTTCTAGTTTACTTGGCTGCCCTGGGAGGATGTGCCGTCGTTTTCTTGTGCGAAATAGCTATAAATAAACATCAGAGGCGGAGTCTCGAGAACAGAAGGATAAGAAGACTGAGAACTGATAAAAATGCTTTGTTTTTGTATTGAGAGTCAGCTCTCCTAACAGTGGACCTTTCGCAACTTTATCACTGATACTACTGCTTAAGACGATCTTTCAGAACTGTTCTTGTGGTACAGACAATATGAAACCATTTCAAACAAAGACGGTGAGTAGTTGTAATGCTGTTACTTAGGGTTGTATATTTGCTTGTTTACTCTTTTTCTGTTTTTCGGTTTGTTGCTCGTCTAATACATGTGTTTCTCTGAGTTTCACCAGCCTTTCCCATAGGAATTCTGCTGAAACCATGTTTCGTTGGAGCTGAGGTGGTATTACATTACGCCGGCCACTGTGCCGAGCGGTTCTAGGCGCTTCAGTCCGGAACCACGCGGCTACTACGGTCGCAGGTTCGAATCCTGCCTAGGGCATGGATGTCTTTGACGTAAGTTCTATGGGACTAATGACCTGAGAAGTTAAGTCCCGTAGTGCTCAGAGCCATTTGAACCACAAGCAACGAGTTGTTCATGTCACATTCATTGGACTGTTGCCTGCAAATACGTGCCACGTCAGTGCTCTTGGAAGAGAGCTGTGGCAGTGACGTGGCTCTGTTGTTGTTCCTGCGTAGTGATTTGCAAGGATGGAAAAAATCGAGATTCTAGCAGTAATTAAGTACTTTGTAAAGAAAGGTATGAATGCAAAAGACATTCATGCCGATTTCCAGAATACACTGGAGGACTCTTGCTCCGTGTTCAACTGTTGCCAAGTGGAAAAAAAAGGCTCAAATG
Source organism: Schistocerca gregaria (assembly GCF_023897955.1). NCBI lineage: Eukaryota > Metazoa > Arthropoda > Insecta > Orthoptera > Acrididae > Schistocerca > Schistocerca gregaria. The sequence continues at coordinate 437,033,089 of NC_064921.1, forward strand.
GCTCTGAGCACTATGGGACTTAACATCTGTGGTCAACAGTCCCCTAGAAAGTAGAACTACTTGTACCTAACTAACCTAAGGACATCACACACATCCATGCCCGAGGCAGGATTCGAACCTGCGACCGTAGCGGTCACGCGGTTCCCGACTGAAGCGCCTAGAATCGCACGGCCACACCGGCCGCTTGCCAAGTGGCAAATTAATTTAAATTTGGTCGGGAGAGCTTAGATGATGATCCGCACAGCGGTCGGCCAAGATGCGTCACTACTCCAATAATCAATGCAAAAGTGCACAAAATGGTCATGGAGGATCGCCGATTTCATGTGCGTGAAATTGCTCACATTTGCCAGATATCATCTGAAAGGGTATATCACAATTTAATTGAAGAATTAGAAATGAGAAAATTATCTGCATGATGGGTGCCGCGACTCTTATCGCTGGATCAAAAATGGATGAGAATGGACGTATCGGAATAGTGTTTGCCCCGTTTTAGGTGAAACTAAGAAGATTATTTGGTTCAAATGGCTCTGAGCACTATAGGACTTAACATCTGAGGTCATCAGTCCCCCAGAACTTAGAACTACTTAAACCTAACTAACCTAAGAACATCACATACATCCATGCCCGAGGCAGGATTCGAACCTGCGACCGTAGCAGTTACGCAACAAGATTTTTTTGCGCCGGTTTGTAATCACAGATGAAACTTGGGTGCACTACATTCTGTTTGTATATTACCTCCCCACTGGGCAAAGAATTACTAGAGAATACTATGCTAACATCCTCGACAAATTACAACAAAAGTTACGCGAAAAAAAGGCCAGGTATAGAAAGGAAGAAAGTCATCTCAAATAAACACAATGCGCCTGCACACATGTGCCGTCGCCATGGGAAAATTACACGAACTAAGGTATGAATTGTTGCCACACCCGCCTCATTCACCTGATACGGCTCCGTCAGACTTCTATCACTTTCCAAACCTGATAATTTTTGTTAGTGGACGAAGATTCACTTCAAATGAGGAATTGATAGCCAGAGTTGATAACTCTTTGCAAGCATGGAGGAAACTCATTTTCGAGATGGGATCAAGGCACTGGCACATCGTTGGACTAGGTGCCTTAATCTACAAGGAGACTACATTAAAAAATAAGTTTCAGTGATGTAAGTACTTTTCTTCCATTCCGTTCGGAGAATATTTCAAAACCACTCTCGCAGCAACTCTCGTTTAGAGTCTGGTCGTATTTGGTTTCTTTCGGGAGAAGCAATCGTCAGACAGGCAGCCATTTACATTACATTGGTTTTATACTGTGTACACTCGCTCAACAAATCTGGGGTTTCTTGAAGATATGATGTTGGAAAAAGTCAACAATGTACATTTTATTAATGTGCAGTGACACCAATGTTTGAAATGTTATATTATAGTGATAACCGTCATCATCATCGTCATCATCATCAGCCAGTTCGATCACCTGGTGATGTGGCCTCTTTAAGACGGCGTGCAACATGGGATCCCTGCCTTTAACTGCATGTTGCCAGTTCAGTCCAGCTGTCTTTCTTAAGTCTCTGCCCCATCTGTCTGGTTGTCTTCCCGTTGGCATTCTTTGGAAAATTGGGCTCCAGTCTAGTACCTGTTATGGACACCTGCCATCTTTTCTTCGAGCAAATTTTAATTACAAAATACCATGATATGTTAATTTTTGTGTTTCTACGTAAATCTTCAGTGTAGGTGAAGGATTTGACAATTCCACTCAGTGCTCTCGACAGCCGCCGACGGAGCCTCCACCATGTCTCGGACGAGATCCCCCAGCACACTTACCGACTACACAATGACACTCTTTCTCGACCTGACAGCCATTTTCCTGAAGGGCTAACGTAGGAGCTCCCATTGACTAGCATACTTGCCTTCTGCACTGGGTAGGAAGATCAGCCACTGGCCCAACAGTAAAGTCTTCCCATGCTGGATCAGAAGCTTTATCGACACTGAGTAGCGCCTCAGACCTGTTGCCAAGGCGTATGGAGTCATCCGTGCCGCCAGTTTTCTGTTGCGCCCTCCACCCCTGACATGCGAACCCACCACTGCCCGCCACACACTCTCGAGCAAAGACAGATTGGTCAGACGTTTTTTATTAGTAGTTGCAGCGTCAACCAGATCACCAGCGGATTCGAACGGCATCAAAGGTTTCACAGGTCTCGTCTCCAGTGTTCCGATGCCGTCACAGCTTTAAGCAGGAGCCAGAAACCTGCTGACTGTGGTCAATAAAGCGTCAAGCTGTTTGCCGACAGTAGTCAATTGCTCTTGTGTGCACACACAACAAGTACAGTGCCTTGCTATATCGTTCTGTGTAAGATATTGTAGAAGATTTCAAAAAATACAAATCAGTAGTTTGGACTAACTGAGAAGAATCAAGCAGACTACAGCAAAAGAGAAAATTACACACTATTGCGTTACTGAAGTTGGGATGTTCGCTAGACGGAAAAGAGAAGAACGAACAATTATTAAAATCTCCTCTGTATAGGTCCGGTCATAGCCTAAGATAGCAATTTAGAAAAAACAGCTTGAGGTAAGCTGGTAAACACTGTTGAACACACTAAAATACACAGGCACAATTCCCTTCCTCGCAGAATGACGTGAAAAACGAAAAGTTAGCTAAATTACTGTGTATCAGACCAAATACTACAGCTTTAGCTGACAGTTAAGTGTGCAGAACTTATCTGTTGTTTTATGATATGTTCTCGTAATGTGATGGTGTATTTCCTACTATATACAGATGGTGTATTTGACAAAGACTAACGCAAGTTATAAGGTCTCAGTCATTTACATTTCTGTATTATCAGCACGTCAGTCCTTTGTAGTTTGCTTTTTAACCCAGATTATTCCTGGCCATACTCCGAAACATGTATCTATGTATTTCTGTCAGTGCTTTGTGTAACCTTGATATAGATTTTGACTGTATTTGTAACCTAAGGTCGAAATAGCAATAGTGAATATTGTAGTACATGATAAAGTCGGTGGCGAATGTGAAGTCATTTAATAAATATCTCAACTATTTATGCAATTCCTTATTCTAATGAACACATTTTTTCAACATCTGTCTTTTATTGGTGAATCGAGAACGTACATTTAGTTAAACTACATTTAAAGCTATGAGAGAATGAAGGGCCTTCAACAGTGGTGGTATTTTTATTTTAAATGACATTTTCAGCTATGCGGGTAAGTTAATGTTGCTGTGGAACTGCAAGACATGTGTTTGTGGAGACAGAGACTTCGAGATAAAATTTTGCTACCACTCTAGCTCATATATTTTCCATTTACTACCTGTTGTAGACCACAGACTGCGAGCAATTTGGCACCAACAAACTACATCTATACTGAGTAGTCTACACACACTGAAGAGCCAAAGAAACCGGTACACCTGCCTAATATCGTGTAGAGTCCCCGCGAGCACGCAAAAATGCAGCAAAAAGACGTGGCATGGACTCGACTAATGTCTGAATAACTGGTGGAGGGAATTAACACCACGAATCCTGCATGGTTGTCTATAAATCAGTAAGAGTGCGAGGGAGTGGAGATCTCTTCTGAACAGCACGTTGCAAGGCATTCCAGATATGCTCAAGAATGCGGAATTTGGGGCCAGCGGAAATTTTTAAACTCAGAAGAGTGTTCCTAGAGCCACTCTGTAGCAATTCTGGACGTGCGGGGTGTCGTATTGTCCTGTTCAAATTACCCACGTCCTTCGGAATGAACAATGGACACGTATAGATGCAGGTATTCAGACAGGATGCTTACTTACTTGTCACCTGTCAGAGTCGTATCTAGGCGTATCAGGGGTCCCATATAAGTCCAACTGCACACGCCCCTCACCATTATACAGCCTCCACCGGCTAGAACAGTCCCCTGCTGACATGCTGGATCCATGGGTTCATCAGGTTTTCTCCATATCCGTACACGTCCACCCGCTCGATACAATATGAAACGAGACTCATCCGACGAGGCAATATGTTTCCAGTTGTCAACAGTCTAGTGTCGGTGTTGATGTGTCCAGGCGAGGCATAAAGCTTTGTGTCGTGCAGTCATCAAGGGTACACGGGTGGGCCTTCGCCTCCGAACGCCCAAATCGATGATCTTTCGGTGAATGGTTCGCACGCTGACACTTGTTGGTAGCCCAGCACTGAAATCTGCAACAATTTATGAAAGAGTTGCACTACCACCACGTTGATCGGTTTCCTTCCTTCGTCGATGGTCCCGTTGTTGCAGTATCTTTTTCCGGCCGCAGCGATATCGGAGATTTCATGTTTCACCGGATTCCTGATATTCACGGTACACTCGTGAAATGGCCGCACGGGATCCCCACTTCATCGCTAAATCGGAGATGCTGTGTCCCATCGCCCGTGCGCCGTCTATAACACCACGTTCAAACTCACTTAAATCTTGATAACCTGCCATTGTAGCAGCAGAAACCGGTATAACAACTGCACCAGACCCTTTTTGTCTTATGTAGGCGTTGCCGACCGCAGCGCCGTACATTGCCTGTTTACGTGTTCAAAAAAATGGTTCAAAAGGCTCTGAGCACTATGGGACTCAACTGCTGTGGTCATCAGTCCCCTAGAACCTAGAACTACTTAAACCTAACTAACCTAAGGACATCACACTCATCCATGCCCGAGGCAGGATTCGAACCTGCGACCGTCACAGTCGCGCGGTTCTGGACTGCGCGCCTAGAACCGCGAGACCACCGCGGCCGGCGCCTGTTTACATGTCTCTGTATATGAATACTCATGTCTATACCATTTATTTGGCGCATCACTGTGCATATTGTAAGTAGACGTAAGAGTACCATTGGAAATATTTTGGTTTGTGTGGTATCCCGGCCCAGTGATTCTGAAAGATGGGGACAGATCTTTCCCGCTGTTACCTCCACGAGCGCTGTCATCGCCTTGCCGCAACGCCTCATCCATTTCACCGGCAGACAGAGCTCGCGATCGTATTACAAAAAGGTGTGAAAAGTCATGGTGTACCTCCTAATATGGAGTCGGTTTTCATTTTGCCCGTTGTAGTTCAGATACTTGATGTGCCATGGACTCAACAAATCGTTGGAAGTCCCTTGCAGAGTTATTGTGCTATGCTGCCTCCATAGGTCGTCCGTAGTTGCGTAAATATCGCCGATACAGGATATTGTACATGAACTGACCTCTCGCTTGTACCCCACTAATTTTAATGGGCTTCATGTAGGGTGATTTGGGCAGCCAAATTGTTGGCTCGAATTGTATCGCGAACATCTGTGGCCGCCGGCCGGAGTGGCCGTACGCTTCTAGGCGCTTGAGTCTGGAACCGAGCGACCGCTACGGTCGCAGGTTCGAATCCTGCCTCGGGCATGGATGTGTGTGATGTCCTTAGGTTGGTTAGGTTTAATTAGTTCTAAGTTCTAGGCGACTGATGACCTCGGAAGTTAAGTCGCATAGTGCTCAGAACCATTTGAACCAACTTTCGCCCAGTGACTTGACATCATTCTTTCGGGACATGAAGTCCTTGAATGGCTACAAATGATCTCCAAATAGGCTAATTTAAACACTTCCAATCAGTGACCGGCTAAACTGGACCAGAGGATCCATTCCATTCCACGTAAGCATAGATCACATTATTATGGAGCCACAACTTCCACAGTGCCTTGTTGACAGCTTGTGCGGACCGTAGTGGCCGTACGGTTCTAGACGCTTCAGTCTGGAACCGCGCGACCGCTACGGTCGCTGGTTCGATCCTGCTTCGGGCATGGATGTGTGTGATGTCCTTACATTAGTTAGATTTAAGCAGTCTACGTTCTAAGGGAATGATGGCCTACCATAGTGCTCAGGGCCATTTGAACCATGTGACAACTTGGTTTCACGGCTTCGTGGGGCCTGTGCTATACTCTAACTCTATCATCAGCTTTTATCAACTGAAATCAGGACTCATCTTACCAGCCCAAGGTTTCACTGACGTCGTACTGTTAGCAAAAGCAGGTGCTTCGGTAGTCTGCTGCCGTAACCCATTAACGACAAATTTCCTCGCAGTGTCCTAATGCGTACGTTCGTCGTACATCCCACATTCATTTCTGCAGTTATTTGACGCAGTTCTGCGTGTCTGTTAGCATTAACAACTATATGCAAACGTCTTTGCTCTCGGTTGTCAAGTGAAGGCCGCCCGCCATTGCGTTGTTCGTGGTGAGGGGTAATATCTGAAATTTGGTATTCTCGCCAGGCTATTGTCACTGTTGATCTTTGAATATTCAGTTTAGTAACGATTTCCGGAATAGCGTGTCCCATGCATGTAGCTCCAACTACCATTTCGCGTTCAAAGACTTTTAATTCCAGTCGTGCAACCATATTTTAAGTCTGAAAAGTTTTCACATGAATCACCTGAATACAAATGACAGCTCCGCCAATGCCCTGTCCTTCTATACACAGTTTTTCTCACTACAGAGTATAAATTTCACCCCGTAGCGACACACCACTCTGTAATGTGTTAGCTTTGCTGTGGTGTCATTGCAACACACCCTTGATTCTTGCTCTCAACCGTGTCTACGTCGCATGACTTATCACTCTTGATGACTCGTTGCATTTTGTTTATATTTAGTTCCGTCTCCTCTAGTCCGTTCGCTCTTTGTTTGCCCATCTGTCCGCACCTCGGCGTCCGCTATTGACGACCCCCGTCTGTCGGCCTCGCCTCAACGAGTTTCTTTTGCATCCTTCCGGACCTTCCGTCGAATTCAGATCAGAAATAGTCTCATCTGTTTTGGTGTAACTCCTGTCAAATCCATGTTATTTATTCTGTTGTGCTATGAGAAACTTCTTGCAACCACGAAATTTAAGTTAATCATATTGCGTTTATTTGTTGTTTTTGTGGACTTCAGTCCTGAGACTGGTTTGATGCAGCTCTCCATGCTACTCTATCCTGTGCAATCTTCTTCATCTCCCAGTACCTACTGAAACCTACATCCTTCTGAATCTGCTTAGTGTATTCATCTCTTGGTCCCCCTCTACGATTTTTACCCTCCACGCTGCCCTCCAATGCTAAATTTGTGATCCCTTAATGCCTTAGGACATGTCCTACCAATCGATCCCTTCTTCTAGTCAAGTTGTGCCACAAACTTCTCTTCTCCCCAACTCTATTCAATACCTCCTCATTGGTTACGTGATCTATCCACCTTATCTTCAGCATTCTTCTGTAGCACCACATTCCGAAAACTTCTATTCTCTTCTTGTCCAAACTAGTCATCGTCCATGTTTCACTTCCATACATGGCTACACTCCAAACAAATACTTTCAGAAACGACTTACTGATACATAAATCTATATTCGGTGTTAACAAATTTCTCTTCTTCAGAAACGCTTTCCTTGCCATTGCCAGTCTACATTTTATATCCTCTCTACTTCGACCATCATCAGTTATTTTGATCCCCAAATAGCAAAACTCCTTTATTACTTTAAGTGTCTCATTTCCTAATCTAATTCCCTCAGCATCACCCGACTTAATTCGACTGCATTCCATTATCCTCGTTTTGCTTTTGTTGATGTTCATCATATATCCTCTTTTCAAGACACTGTCCATGCCATTCAACTGCTCTTCCAAGTCCTTTGCTGTCTCTGACAGAATTACAATGTCATCGGCAAACCTTAAAGTTTTTATTCCTTCTCCATGGATTTTAATACCTACTGCCAATTTTTCTTTTGATTCCTTTACTGCTTGCTCAATATACAGATTGAATAACATCGGGGAGAGGCTACAACCCTGTCTTACTCTCTTCCCAACCAATGCTTCCCTTTCATATCCCTCCACTCTTATAACTGCCGTCTGGTTTCTGTACAAATTGTAAATAGCCTTTCGCTCCCTGTATTTTACCCCTGACACCTTCAGAATTTGAAAGAGATTATTCCACTCAACATTGTCAAAAGCTTTCTCTAAGACTACAAATGCTAGAAACGTAGGTTTGCCTTTCCTTAATCTTTCTTCTAAGGTAAGTCGTAAGGTAAGTTGATACTTAAGGATCAGATTTATGTAAAGGGGTAACATTCCAGGGCGTTAAAACTCGGTTCAAGGTCTCTTAAGAACTCACAGGTTTAAGTGTAAACTAGTGCAATGCTTTCAATACGGCCACCAAAAGCAACGAAATGAAGCCAGACTTTGGACAGATTTATTTTTAGGTGATGCAGACTCTATGATAGACGTCCCGCTGATTTAGTATGCTTGCAAACTAACAAAATGTAGGTCTCCGTAAGCATTTGATATTTCATCGTGCCTCTTTATTACGTTATCTTCCAGGCACTTTCTGCACAGAGATGCACGTCAACGTTAACAAATGTGGCAATCTTCTGGTCACGAACTTCCTAACCCTGTTGAATCGTTTGGTAATGTGATCGTTGTAATTCTTGATACTGAGTTTCCGCAGCGTGTACTCACTGAAAATGATGAAGCATATCCATATGTGGCCTTTGTCAAGCGTGCATTCTGGCCCATTCCGTAGTGTTTTTGTCGTTTTAATGAAACACCATAGCTGCACGAAGACTGGTAATAGAGGAAGAAAGTACGACTACACAGCAACTTTTATTTTGCGAAATTTGACTCTGCAAGTGTCTGCGTTTCTAACAAATTTTACTAATCAGTGCCTCATTTACATTTAGTGTGAATCTGCTGGTCACAGTCGTCTGTCACACGGTATTGTGTCTTCAGTGCTATGTGGTGCCGTAGTTTTAGATCCGTTAACCTTTAAACCTCGAGTACACACAAATTCATGCAACGATCAGTGTCCTTGATGGGTGGTACAAGAGACACATCTCTCTATTTTAAAATATCTTTACACGATTTTATCCATTCCAGCTAGGATGCTGCCCTTGTCAGGTTATTACTTTCTGCTGATGGTGATGCGAGACGTTCGCAGTTAGCAGTTGTTAGATGCCTCGCTTTCCCTCGCTGCTTTTAGAAAGTAGCCACATCGATGTCACAACATAACGTCGTATTGACTACATAGTAATAAGCATCCCTGGCTTAGAGAAAGAGATGAAAGCAAATAATTCGCCAGAACCTGATGGAATGTCCATTCGGTTTTACAAAGAGTATTCTACCGCAATGGCCGCTTACTTATCTTGCATTTCGCGAGAATTTCTCGCCCAGCGCAAAATCCCAAGAAACCGAATAAAAGCGCATGCGACTATAGTATAAAAGAAAGGCAAAAGGACGGACCTGCAAAATTACGGACCAACATGCTTAACGTCGGTTTGCTGCATAATTCTTGAACAAATTTTGAGTTCGAGAATAACAAATTTCCTAGAGTCGGAAAAGTTTAAGTCCACGATTCAGCGCGGCTTTAGAAATCAGAGCTCGTGCGATGCCCTTTTTTCACAAGATTTACTGAGAACTATGGCTCAAGGACAACAGGCAGATTCCATATTTCTAGATTTCTGGAGAACATTTGACACGATGCCCCATTGCAGATTGTTAACGAAGGTACGAGAGTATGAAATAGGTTCCGAGATACATGAGTGGCTGGAAGACTTCGTAACTAATAAAATCCGCTACGTTGTTTGCGGCTGTAACTATTCATCACAGACAAGGATATAATCAGGACGAGCATGTGAGGATTATGGTTTTATTTGGAGAATTTTAGGAAAACGTGGTTGATCTGTAAAGGAGACTGCTTATAGGACGCTGAAGCAACCTATTCTTGAGTACTACTCGAGTGTTTAGGATCCGTACCAGGTCGGATTAAAGAAAGACATCGAAGTAATTCAGAGGCGGGCTGCTAGATTTGTTACCGGTAGGTTGGAACAACACGCAGGTGTTACAGAACTGCTTCGTGAACTCAAACGGGAATCCCTGGAGGGAAGACGTCTTTCTTTTGGAGAAACGATATTGGGATAATTTAGAGAACCGGCATTTGATGTTGACTGCCGAGCGATTCTACTGCCACCAACATACATTGCACGTAAGCACCACAAAGATACGAGAAAATAGGGTTCAGACGGAGGCGTATAGACAGTCTTCTTTCCCTCGCTCTATTTGAGAGTGGAACAGGAAAAGAAATGTTCAGTAGTGGTACAGGGTACCTTTCACCAAGCACCGTACGGTGGCTTGCGGAGTATCTATGTAGATGTAGAACACGGAAAGAACACAAGGCTGTGCCTGCTCTCTGTTTTTACTGTCCCGTGTTTCACTAATATACGCAAAGTAAGCAGTCACGTCACGCAACCGTTAATTCGGCGCCCAGTACGGTGCGATTATCTCGCACGGTTATCGCTTTGCGGTCGGCAGTCCTCCAGCAGCTTGCCTCCTACATCGGCCGCTCCTAGCGACACCCGCGGCGCTGTCCACGTCACCACGCTCATCTACACACTCAGGTCTTAGTGTCACTGTCAGCGAGGTAAGTTTCGATTTCATTAACAAGGGCCGGCCGCGGTGGTCTCGCGGTTCTAGGCGCGCAGTCCGGAATCGCGCGGCTGCTACGGTCGCAGGTTCGAATCCTGCCTTGGGCATGGATGTGTGTGATGTGCTTAGGTTAGTTAGGTTTAAGTAGTTCTAAGTTCTAGGGGACTGATGACCACAGCTGTTAAGTCCCATAGTGCTCAGAGCCATTAACAAGGAGTACTGCCTACTATCTGTGTTCCACGCGAGAATACACTATCTGATCACAAGAATCCGGACACCCCTATACCCCTATGTTAGCGGAATTGACCACTAGATGTCACGAGAGGCGCAGTCCCCAGTATAAAAGGAGGCGGGGAATACTGTGATGACAGCAGAGAAGTTGTGACAGCAGAATGGAGCCGGTCAGGAGTGTTCAGTGACTTTGAACCTTACTAGTTATTGACCGTCACCTTAGTAGCAAACCCTGTAGGAACATTCCAACCTTTCTAAAACTATCCAAGCTGACTGCTGGTGATGCGATTGAAGTGGAAACGTGAAAGAATAACCACACCTAAACCAAGTCTTTAAAAATAACTTCAGTAAAATGGAAATGACATCCACATCTCCCAAAGAGGTAGCATCCAGCATAAAATCCTTAAAATCTAAGTATGCCAGTAAGTATGATAACATATCGACGAAGTTAATCAAAGAGTGCTCATGTGAGTTGAGTTGTAACTTAAGTTATTTGTTTAAATAATCTCTTATCAGCGGAACATTTCCAGGCTGGCTAAAATATGCTGACGTTAAGCCTCTTTAAAAGAAGGCGGCTAAATAGATGCCATTAAACTATCGACCAGTTTGACTTTTGTAGGCTTTCTCAAAAATCTTTGAAAAGGTTGTGTTCAAGCGTCTCATTCAGCATCTGACTGCAAATAATATATTGTTCTAGTCACAATTTGGGTTTCTTAAGGGTTCTTATACAGACAAATCTATTTACACTTACAGTGAGAATGTACTTAATTCATTAGATAATAAATTAGATGCTACTGGCACTTTTTGTGAGCTGTCAAATACCTTTGACTGTGTGAACTGCAGCATTCTTTTATATAAATTAAAATATTATGATGTCATCGGTAATACTGCGGAATGGTCTGAGTGTTATCTAACTAACTGGGAACAAAGGATGTCATTGCGGAACACCTGTGCAGTAAGAAGTCAGTTTTCACATGACTGGGAATTTATTACATGTCGTGTTCCTCAAGATTCCATCTTGGGTCCATTGTTTTTTCTTGTGTACATTAATAACCTCTCGTCGGTTACATTGCCAGATGCCAAGTTTGTTTTGTTTGCAGATTATACAAACATTGCAATAAGTAGCAAGTCAAGTACAGATTTAGAAGTAGCTGCTAACTTGTACTGACATTAACAGATGGTTTAAAGCTAATTCACTGTAATTAAACTTTGAAAAGACACACTACATAAAGACATGCAGATCGAAGGGGTTGGCAGTGTTAAATTTCTGGGATTACAACTCGATAACAAATTCAGTTGGGAAGGGCATTACGCAGAATTGCTTAAGGGCCTAAACAAGTCTGTATCTGCGATGGAAATGATGTCAGATGTAGAAGATACAAATAGAAAAAAACTTACATACTTTGCTTACTTTCATTCTGTTATGTCTGGGGTAACTCATCAAACCGAACAAGAGTTTTTCGCGTGAAAATGCGTGTAATAAGAATCATTTGTGCCGTAACTTAAAGAAAATCATGTAGAAACCTGTTCAAGGAACTATGTATTCTATCCACTGCTGTCAGTATATTTATTACTTAATGAAATTTGTTGCAAGTAACATATCTCTATTTCCAACCAATAGCTCAATACATAGTATGAATACGAGGAATAAGAACAATGTACATAAAGACCTAAAATCACTTACTTTGGCCCAAAAGGGGTCCATCGTTCAAGAACACACATTTTCAATAAATTGCCAGCAACCATTAACAGCTTTATTTCAGATGAATCACGGTTTAAACAGACTTTGAAAGACTTTTTGATAGACAACTCCTTCTACTCTACAAATTAATATTTTAACACGGTGCCTCAGCGATACAGATAGCCGTACCGTAGGTATAACCGCAACGGAGGGGTATCCGTTGAGAGGTCAGACAAACGTGTGGTTCCTGAAGACGGGCAGCAGCCTTTTCAGTAGTTGCAAGGGCAACAGTCTGGATGATTGACTGATCTGGCCTTGTAACAATAACCAAAACGGCCTTGCTGTGCTGGTACTGCGAACGGCTGAAAGCAAGGGGAAACTACGGCCGTAATTTTTCCCGAGGGCATGCAGCTTTACTGTATGATTAAATGATGACGGCGTCCTCTTGGGTAAAATATTTCGGAGGTAAAATAGTCCCCCATTCGGATCTCCGGGCGGGGACTACTCAAGAGGATGCCGTTATCAGGAGAAAGAAAACTGGCGTTCTACGGATCTGAGCGTGGAATTTCAGATCCCTTAATCGGGCAGATAGGTTAGAAAATTTAAAAAGGGAAATGGATAGGTTACAGTTAGATATAGTGGGAATTAGTGAAGTTCGGTGGCAGGAGAAACAAGACTTTTGGTCAGGTGACTACAGGGTTATAAATACACAATCAAATAGGGGTAATGCAGGAGTAGGTTTAATAATGAACAGGAAAATAGGAATGCGGGTAAGCTACTACAAACAGCATAGTGAACGCATTATTGTGGCCAAGATAGATACGAAGCCCACACCTACTACAGTAGTACAAGTTTATATGCCAACTACCTCTGCAGATGACAAAGAAACTACAGAAATGTATGATGAAATAAAAGAAAATATTCAGATAGTGAAGGGAGACGAAAATTTAATAGTCATGGGTCACTAGAATTCGAGTGTAGGAAAAGGGAGAGAAGGAAACGTAGTAGGTGAATATGGATTGGGGCTAAGAAATGAAAGAGGAAGCCACCTGGTAGAATTTTGCACAGAGCACGACTTAATCATAGCTAACACTTGGTTTCAGAATCATGAAAGGAGGTTGTATACATGGAAGAACCCTGGAGATACTAAAAGGTATCAGATAGATTATATAATGGTAAGGCAGAGATTTAGGAATCAGGTTTTAAATTGTAGGACATTTCCAGGGGCAGATGTGGACTCTGACCACAATCTATTGGCTATGACCTGTAGGTTAAAACTGAAGAAACTGCAAAAAGGTGGGAATTTAAGGACATGGGATCTGGATAAGATGAAAGAACCAGAGGTTGTACTGAGTTTCAAGGAGAGCATAAGGGAACAATTTACAGGAATGGGGAAAGAAACACAGTAGAACTCTGAGGGATGAAGTAGTGAAGGCAGCAGAGGATAAAGTAGGTAAAAAGACGAGGGCTGCTAGAAATCCTTGGGTAACAGAAGAAATATTGAATTTAATTGATGAAAGGAGAAAATATAAAAATGCAGTAAATGAAGCAGGCAAAAAGGAATACAGACGTCTCAAAAATGAAATCGACAGGAAACGCAAAATGGCTAAGCAGGGATGGCTAGAGGACAAATGTAAGGATGTAGAGGCTTATCACACTAGGAGTAAGATAGATACTTCCTACAGGAAAATTAAAGAGACCTTTGGAGTAAAGAGAACCACTTGTATGAATATCAAGAGCTCAGATGGAAACCCAGTTCTAAGCAAAGAAGCGAAGGCAGAAAGGTGGAAGGAGTACATAGAGGGTCTATACAAGGGCGATGCACTTGAGGACGATATTATGGAAATGGAAGAGGATGTAGATGAAGATGAAATGGGAGATACGATACTGCGTGAAGAGTTTGACAGAGCACAGGAAGACCTGAGTCGAAACAAGGCCCCAGGAGTAGACAACATTCCATTGGAACTACTGACGGCCTTGGGAGAGCCAGTCCTGACAAAAGTGTACCATCTGGTGAGCAAGATGCATGAAACAGGCGAAATACCCTTAGACTTCAAGAAGAATATAATAATTCGAATCCCAAAGAAAGTAGGTGTCGACAGATGTGAAAATTACCGAACTATCAGTTTAATAAGCCACAGCTGCAAAATACTAACTCGAATTCTTTACAGACGAATGGAAAAACTAGTAGAAGCCGACCTTGGGGAAGATCAGTTTGGGTTCCGTAGAAATACTGGAACACGTGAGGCAATACTGACCTTACGACTTATCCTAGAAGAAAGATTAAGGAAAGGCAAACCTACGTTTCTAGCATTTGTTGACTTAGAGAAAGCTTTTGACAATGTTGGCTGGAATACTCTCATTCAAATTGTAAAGGTGGCAGGGGTAAAATACAGGGAGCGAAAGGTTATTTACAATTCCTACAGAAACCAGATGGCAGTTATAAGAGTCGAGGAACATGAAAGGGAAGCATTGGTTGGGAAGGGAGTAAGGCAGGGTTGCAGCCTCTCCCCGATGTTATTCAATCTGTATATTGAGCAAGCAGTAAAGTAAACGAAAGAAAAATTCGGAGTAGGTATTAAAATCCATGGAGAAGAAATAAAAACTTTGAGGTTCGCCGATGACATTGTAATTCTGTCGGAGAAAGCAAAGGACTTGGAAGAGCAGTTGAATGGAATGGACAGTGTCTTGAAAGGAGGATATAAGATGAACATCAACAAATCAAAACGAGGATAATGGAATGCAGTCGAATTAAGTCGGGTGATGCTGAGGGAATTAGATTAGGAAATGAGACTCTTAAAGTAGTAAAGGAGTTTTGCTATTTGGGGAGCAAAGTAACTGATGATGGTCGAAGTAGAGAGGATATAAAATGTAGACTGGCAATGGCAAGGAAAGCGTTTCTGAAGAAGAGAAATTTGTTAATATCGAATATAGATTTAAATGTCAGGTAGTCGTTTCTGAAAGTATTTGTATGGAGTGTAGGCATGTATGGGAGTGAAACATGGACAATAAATAGGTTGGACAAGAAGAGAATAGATGCTTTCGAAATGTGGTGCTACAGAAGGATGCTGAAGATTACGTGGGTAGATCACGTAACTAATGAGGAGGTATTGAATAGAATTGGGGAGAAGTTTGTGGCACAACTTGATCAGAAGAAGGGATCGATTGGTAGGACATGTCCTAAGGCATTAAGGGATCACAAATTTAGCATTGGAGGGCAGCGTGAAGGGTAAAAATCGTAGAGGGAGACCAAGAGACGATTACACTAAGCAGATTCAGAAGGATGTAGGTTGCAGTAGGTACTGGGAGGTGAAGAAACTTGCACAGGATAGAGTAGCATGGAGAGCTGCATCAAACCAGTCTCAGGACTGAAGACAAGAACATCACTGACTGTTAAACCAGATTAAGTAATTTCAGTTTTGACAGCACATGGACACAACAATCCAGCTTAAGTTTTTTTGTGTGTATATTTAATTTATTAAAAGTGCGTAGCATTGTTTCATTCTGACATGGTATTAATACTGTAAATATTATCAGTTTTAGTTTACTGTAATGTATTCACTTATTTTGACAGTCCCCTGACAAATGACCGGGGTAGTATGTACTATATTCATATGTTTTTTTTATGTTGTACGTTCTGACATGTTCCACAGCCACGAGAATCGTCTCATTCTTTTGGGCCCATGGAGCCAAGCGAGACCCGAGGTGGCTTAAAAGACGACGCCAATAGACAGTAGTCGAATGAAAACGAACGATTTGAGTTACTGGACACACTAAACCCTGTGGCGATCTGATGGGTTGGTTCGGATTTGCTGAAAGCTTTCAGAACGTTATCTGCCATCACGTGTAGTGTCAACAGTGAAGTACGAGGGTACTTTGAAATGTTCTCGGAATGAAATACAAGGAAACCACTTACCTCGGCGAAACTTTTTATTCTTCACTGTCGTCTCCCAGTATACTACTGCACTCGGTCCAGCGATGTTCCAATGCCTTGATCCAATCTTGAAGATTAGATTCCTTCAAGCCTGCAAAATATCCGCCAACTTCGGCTGTCAGTCGTTCGTGTGAAGAGAAACTCTGTCCACTGAGGAACATTTTTAGCTTGGTGAAGAGGTGGAAGTGTAATGGAGTCAAATCAGGCGAACAACGCGGATGTGGCAACAATTCATATCTTAGCTTCTGCATTCTCTGCCGCGGCAACGATACGTGTGTGGGCGCACATTATCTAGATGTAAGATGCGTTTTCCTTGCCAAACCCAGCCTTATTTCGTGTATCTTTTGCTGAGTTGGTCCAGGAGGATACTGTATTGTATTGTATGGAATTGAGGACCTAGAAACGATGGGAAAGCGTCGTCCCTGCCGTAGCCTTCAGTGTTTCACAACCCCACAACAGGCTACAGCAGTCCACTCACCCCACCGCCGCACCACACCGAACCCAGGGTTACTGTGCGGTTCGGTCCCCAGTGGACCTCTCCCCCCACCCCCTCCACCTTCCACCCACCGGGAACGTCCCAGACCAGACGAGTTTAACCTTTACTGAGGCGAAATAAGGGGAACCAGCCTGCATTCGCCGAGGCAGAAGGAAAACCGCCTTAAATCCATCGACAGACTGGCCGGCACACCGGACCTTGACGAGAACCCGCTGAGCAGATTCATGCCGGGAACCGGCACGACTTCCCGACCGGAAAACAGTGCGCTAGTTCGCACTGCTAACCGGGCGAGCGGAGGATATTGTAGTATTGTTATTGTTTAATGAGCGAGAAGATAATCTACCTACGCTTCCCTTTCGCATCCAAGAAAACTGACGCGATGATCTTTCTAGCCAACCGTATTGATGTTGCGTTCTTTGGTTTTGGTATCTGAACATGTATGCACTGCGTTGACTTGCTTTGTCTGTGGGTGTAGTAGTGGACCCAAGTTTCATCTGTAGACACAAACCGGCGCAAAAAATTTCGTTACTTGCTCTGAAAACGGGACGAATGTTGTTCAGACATTTACACTTGATCCGTTTCTTATCCTGTGTTAAGATTCGCGGTACCCATCTAGCAAATAATTTTCTCATAGGGAATTCAACTGTTAAAATGTGATACGTCCGTTCAGATTACATCCCTACAGCTTCAGCACTTTCTCGCACTTTCAGTCAGCGATCCTTTGGGACCATTTTATGCACTTTTGCAGAAATTTGAGGAGTAATGGAGATCATGACCGACCACTAAACGGAACTTTATCTATGCTGTTGCGATCAAATTTAAACTCTTTGGTCTACTCAGTCATAGTTGATTACGAAGTAGCAGGGTCCCCCAGTCTGTTCTGAAAACCAGCATGAATTTCCTTTGACTTTCATACCTTTCTTTACAAAGTACTTAAATACTTTTCGTATATCGATTTTTTCATCTTTACAAATCATTACATGGGGACAACACAGAGCCGTCCGCTCAACAGATCTCTACCCGGGCACTGGCGTGTCACGTTATTACTCATAATGAATGTACTATTATTACACTAGAACAGCAGTGCGCTAGTGTAAATTATTTTATGCATCAAATTACTGCAACCCTGCTTTAAAAATTTAATAAAGTAATGTTACTATCTACTTTATAAATCACCATCCATTAGGTTCCTTTCAGAGCATGTTGATGCAACAGCTCCGTACTTTACAATAATATACAACCGCTCCCTCGACGAAAGATTTGTACCCAAAGACTGGAAATTTGCGCAGCTCATTCTAATAATCAAGAAAGGTAATAGGAATAATCCACTAAATTACAGGCCCATATCATTAACGTCGATATGCAGCAGGATTTTGGAACATATATTGCGTTCGAACATTATGAAATACTTCGAAGAGAATGGTCTATTAACACACAGTCAACTGGATTTAGTAGTAATTGTTCTTGTGAAACACAACTAGTTCTGTACACACGCGAAGTGTTGAGTGCTATTGACAAGGGATCTAAAATTGATTCCGTGTTTCTGAGTTTCCGAAGGCCTTTGACACTGTACCTCACAAGCGGTTTGCACCGAAATTGCGTGCTTATGGAATATCGTCTCAGTTACGTGACTGGATTCGTGATTTCCTGTCAGAACAGTCACAGTTCGTAGTAACCGACGAAAAGACATCGAATAAAACAGAAGTGATTTCTGGCGTTCCCCAAGGTAGAGTTATAGGCCCTCTGCTTGTTTCTTACCTTATAAGCGATTTTGGACTTAATCTGACCAGCTATCTTAGCGTGTTTGTAGATGATGCTGCAGTTTATCGTCTATTAAGATCAAAACAAATTGCAAGACGTCTTAGAAAGGGTATCTGAATGACGCGAAAATTGGCAATTGACCGTAAATAATGAATAGTGTGAGGTCATCCACATGTGTGCTAAAAGAAATCCGTTAAACTTCAGTGACACTAAAAATCGCTCTAATCTAAAAGCCGCAAATTCACCTAAATACCCAGGAATTACTATTACTAACAATTTAAATGGGATAGAACGCATAGAAAATGTTGTGGGGAAGGCAAACCAGAGACTGCGTTTTGTTGGTGGAACAGTTACCAAATGTAACAGATCTACTAAGGCGAGTCCCTACACTACGCTTATCTGTCCTCTTTTAGGGTACTGCTGGGCGGTTTGGTATCCTTACCAGATAGGATTAACGGAGTACATCAAGAAAGCTCAAAGAAGAGCAGCACGTTTTATATTATCGAGAAATAGAGGGGAGGGTGTTACGGACGTGATACAGGTTTTGGGATGGACACCATTAAAACAAAGGCGTTTTTCGTTGCGGTGGTATCTTCTCACGAAATTTCAATCACCAACTTTCTCCTTCGAATGCAAAAATATTTTGTTGGCGCCGACCTACCTAATGAGAAACGATCATCACAATAAAATAAGGGAAATCAGAACTCGCACGGAAGGAATAGGTCAAGCTGTTCGAGTGTGGAATAATAGAGAATTATGGTGAATGTGGTTCGATGAACCCTCTCCCAAGCACTTACCTGTGATCTGGAGAGTAGCCATGTAGACGTCGATGTAGATGTAGACCATTACTGTGAAACTGGTGGGCGTTTAGAAATTTTTACTACTAGCAGAAATACAGAAGTGGTCGGTACGCTATTGAGTGTTTCACAATTCATCAAGTCTTACATAGGAACCCATGTCCGGAAACGTCATCGAACCACACTACAGAGTGCCAAAGTTACAAGCACTGGCGCTTCAATACAGTAATGATACTGATTTTCTTTGCAAGATGTGGCAACCCTGCAGGCTTGCGTAGGCACCATAGCTTTGACATTGGTCTTTAAGCTGCTTCTAGTCCAAGCGGCACATCGATGCAACTGCCCGGTCATGAATTGTGCTGTAATAAGTTAACAATTGTTTGAGTCTCTCGTCACGGAAATGGAACCGCATAATATTGCGCAACCGTATGCCATTTGTTTTTGGGTTAAATTGGGTTAAAACGCAACGACAACTTACGATAAGCTTCAGAAGACTTTTATAGGTGAGGTTTTGTCAAGAGCTCAAGTTTTTCGTTGGCATAAAATGTTTAGCGAAGGCAGAACGAATGTTGAAGATTAAGACCGCAATGGACGACCATCAACCTCACGGACGGATGTAAACATGGCCAGGGTGTGTGAACACGTACCATCTGATCAAAGATTATCCATGAAAATGATTGAAGAAGAACTGAACATCAATCGAGAAACGGTTCGTCTAATAATAACTTATGATCTTGGAATGAGAAATATTTGTGCAAAAATGGTCCCCAAAAATCTCACACCACAACAGCAAGAAACAGAAAAATGTGGCAGTCGATCTGTTAGAGCAAACGGAAATCAATCCAGAATTGTTGAGCCGTGTTATCACTGGTGATGGAAGTTGTTTTTTTCAGTACGATCCAGAGACAAAACGCCAATTTTCGCATTCGTGCTCAAAGGGATCACCTAGACCAAAAAAAGCTTGAATGTCAATGACAAAAGTGAAATGCGTGCTTGTGTGCTTCTTTGATTCCAAGTGAATTGTTCATAAAAAGTGGGTGCCTCCTGGACAAATAGTTACCAATATCACTACAAAGAAATTTTAGAAAGACTTCGTAAAAGAGTTCTTCGTGTCCGTGCCAACATTGGTGATAATTGGATCCTGCGTCACGATAATGCGCCATCCCATACTGCTCTGTCGGTACAGCAATTTTTACCTCAAAACAAATTTCAGTACTACCACAGCCACTTTATTCTCCACATATCACTCCGTGCGACTGTTTTCCATTTCCAAGAGCCAAAAGGGCGGTCAAGGGACACAATTTTCAAACAATACAAGATGTCCAAAAAGCTGTGACGAGGGTCTTGGGTGATATTACAGAAGATGAATTCCAGAAATGTTACCATCAAAGGCAGAAGCGCTGGAAAAAGTGTGATATCAGAAGGGAACTACTTTGAAGGAGACAACACTAAACTTGACTAAAACGGCAAGCATCATTTTTTTCACATCAGTTTCATTACTTTATTGTCGCACCTCGTATGCATGTATGTATGGACAGGATGATTTAGTGGTTGTGTAACAAACTTCCAAGCACGATGGACACGAACAAATATATCAATTTGAAGTATGGGTCCCTGGTTCGGAAACGAACGAGTATATATATTTACAAGCGAAAACCATTCTGATACCTGTGACAGTGGAATACATGTACAAGTACTGTTTCTGCTAAGAATCGAGGCTGTGCGTCTTTCAGATGTTGTTGTATGGACCAAGACAAGAAAAAATAAAAAATATCTATTAAATATAGGCTCTGAAATCCGTACCTTTTGAGCTATGAGCAAAATGGTTCAAATGGCTCTGAGCACCATGGGACTTAACATCTATGGTCATCAGTCCCCTAGAACTTAGAATTACTTAAACTTAACGAACCTAAGGACGTCACACAATACCCAGTCATCACGAGGCAGAGAAATCCCTGACCCCGCAAGGAATCGAACCCGGGAACCCGGGCGTGGGAACCGAGAACGCTACCACACAACCACGAGATGCGGGATTTCATTTATCCTGTGATCGATTAATTATCTTGGTATCATTTGGATATTTAGATCAAATAAGTATAGCTTTCTCGTATTAGAAACTAAACAAACACTGGGCCGTCCTCGTGGTGTTATCTTCGTGCCACCAATAAGGAGGACGTCTGTACCCCGCCGAATGTGAAGCACTACATTATGAGTCTTTACTTGAATGACATACTTGACCAGTGTTTCGATAATGCCATTTCAACCCCGTTTCCTGAATAAAGTGTAATGAAGTATCTAACATAAATTATTATGTTTACTGGTTACTGATCACAATTTAGATTTTTGCTATACTGCACTTTTATATGCTAATTATGTGATGCTCTTACGAACATTTTATGGATGGTATTTATATGTAGATCCCGTCACCCTAGACTCCCAAAAGGTGTTAGACGCTTTACCACATCGACTAACAACCGTGCTACGATCATACTCAATAGTTTTGCAGATATGCGATTGGCTCTATATTTGTTTGACTGAGAGGAGCCAGCACTCTATACTGGCCAGCAAGTGCTCAGCAGAGCAGAAAGTAACATTTCGTAAGCTCCGCGGAAGTCTTATAGGACGTCTAACGACATAAACGATTTATCATAGGACTAGCAGCACTTTCAGAATTTTCTCTGACAGTCGTATAAGGTACATTAAAATGTCGTCGTAGGACTATTGTAAACGAATGTAGAAAGATTTTAACTAAATTCCCATTTGTAGTATTTAACAGATCCCTTTAAACGTGGATAAACGCAAGGTAACACCTATAACAAAGAGAAACGATACTATCCTATTACAGAATTTAGTGGAGAACATCTGAAGTCGGTCTTATCGTTTAAATACTTAAGGGCAACCATTTTGACACTGATTTCATGAACATTGGGCCATGATCTACGATTTCTCGATATCCTGCAGGACGAACCGTTATGCGTGCCAACATGTAGTAGAGCACTGCACAATGCCGATAACTTAGGCTCCCCAATGATGACAATGGTCCACAAGTGAGTTTTGCACCGTTTAATGGTGGGTGGCATTGAGATATGATATAAAATTAAATGAAGAAATAAAAACAGTATTTGTTCGGTGAATGGAAATTTTAGATTTCTTACGAGGGTAAAGTGCTGTGCATTTGTCAAGTACTTCCGGCTTTTCAGAAGTCGAATGCAGTAACACTACCATCAAGACATACAGCAAACTGATACATATCATTGTACAGAACATCTCTCCAAGTTTTTAACTCACATTACAGGTGCTCAGTATGGACACCATTTGTGACACGATAAGCGTCAATTAAGGCAGACGAGCACGTGCGTGCCGTTCACTGAAGTTGCTGCTACTAAGAGAGCAGTTCACCTAAAAATGAATTAATTAGGTTGCCTATCTGCAGGTGCTAACTAATTCGACGCGACGTAAAGGAGTGAATGATTTGTCTACATGTTGACACACTCGCCCCTTAGTAGTGCACTCTCTCTAACTGCTCCCCGGTGCGTATTAGAAATCGGAACTTAGAGAGACGCACTAACCATTGATATTTGTCATTTTTCTGTATCTCTTGTTGTTTTCATGCAGTCGTCTTCCGAAACTTCAGATGTAATTATGAATAACCCTTTCTTATTGGAGTCCTTATCAGACAGATACGATAACAGACACGAGATGAATTTAGAGTTGCGCCCTTAGGATTCTAGCAAGCTGATATAGTCCACATGAGAGCATAACATAAATATAACAGTAGTATAGATATTTGCTCTTAGATCCACTTTGTTTGCATTGACGACAGCTGAAACGGGGTCATTGACCTAGTGACGTCATCATACTTATCAGTGATGTCATCAGTGACGTTATCGCTTTATCAATGAATCAATGACATCATCATCGTTAGATATGGGCAATTACATTTCCGCCGCCCCCCCTACCCCCCGCCCCCCCCCCACACACACACACACCGTGACCCACTCCTTATCATCGTAACTCAGTATTAAAAATCCAAGATGGTGGAAACAGACCAACTGTGTTAGTGGGAAGTAGAAATAATGTCCTCCCCTCCCCCTATCTTCAAACAATCACAGCACAGTATTAAAAATGCAAGATAATGAAAACAGACCCATTGTGTACTTTATACTCTCTCCCTCTCATCTTTCCAACAGTACTAGGAAATAGTCCAGTTGTATTAACGGGAAGTTAAAAACTCTTTTTTTCTCCCTCTCTCCATATCTCCAACCAATGACAGTACAGTATCAGAGACGCAGCATTGTGGAAATAGCCCAGCCGTGTTAGTGGAACATTTAAAACTCATCCCACCCAGTCAGAGTGTAGTATTAAATGACGCGTAAAACTTATGTCATATTACTTTATTTCTAACATATAAATCAAGTCATGCCACTTCTCCTACTCTTCTCCCGCCTTACCTCCAGCCAATTAAAAAAAAAAAAAAAACAGCCAAGGTAATGTATACAGACCTATTTTCTGTCTTGTAACTTCTGCCCCTACTTGCTCCGAGCAATCAAAGTGTAGTATTAAAATGATACGCCTGCTATACAGGAAAATATTTCGTAACACTCAGCTTAAAGTCAAAGCTGCTTACTATTTCCATGACTTAATATTAAAGTGAAGCCAAGACCATAGTTATACATGCATACAAACTTATACATGCATACAAAGTCAAATATACATATGAAGTTATACATAAGTCTGGCGTAGTATTAAAATAACTCCAAGGTCAAAGATATGCACTATACATGTAAAATGGCATGAACACAGACATATCTTGCTAGCTAATACGTCAAATACTGTGATCTCCAGCAACCCTTTCTCTCTCTCTCTCTCTCTCTCTCTCTCTCTCTCTCTCTCTTCAAAACACATACATCTCTGCATTTCATACCGTACTTCTCATAAACATGTGATCGGTCTGTAATTTTTATTTCAAAAATACTACGCACAACTGTGATCAGCCCTCAAGCAAAGAAGTAATTATTCTCTGTCTTCTCTATGATGCACACACACACACACACACACACACACACACATATATATATATATATATATATATATATATATATATATATATATATATATATATATATATATATTAATGGCTTACGTCTAAAGCTTGACATCTAATGGCTAATGCCCAGTTCCTAATATCCAAAATTCTGTGCACATACATTGGTAATATTAAAAAATGACTCCAAGGTCAAATATAAGTATTACTGCATTCTGTCAGAACGGTGTTATTTATCCAAAGTTACAAACATTCTTTATTTAAAAGCCACCACACTCCATGAGTTGATAGCTGTATTACTCTCTGCTAACGAAGTAATTGTATGTCAGCCCTTTGCACTATACAGAAAATGGGTGGAAGGTATTTTATAGGGAATTCCTGTACTATTTCATAGAGACGACTGCATATATATGTACTACAATCTATCTTAACATAGTGACTCTAGAATGATTGTACAACCTTTCCAAAACAGAATTATGTTCACTCTTATTTCAAATAATTTCAGGGAGACCTTAACTTCACTCATCTGAATTCATAATCTTTTAAAGATTCTAATATGACTTTAAGAAATCTTGGAGACCAGAATATACCTATTTTGCAAAAAACTTACATAAAAGATGCGATCTGTGGTGAAACAATTATATGCTCCTAAGGCAGATAAAATACTACTAATATTGGATAATGTAAGTGTTTTAATTCCATCAAAGAGAGGTAATATCATTATTTATTGCCTAGCAAATTTCTCTCGAGGTAAAAAAAAAAAAAAAAAAAACCGTCTCCCTTCAAGATACCCAATACTGAGTCAGGTGACTTGTGTAATGTCCAATCTAAAGTGCGCTGAGAATTTTCAATATCATGTCCTGCTGTGCAAAAAACCTCTACCTTGTTCACTCATTACAGCCTTACACCGATATTACAACGTTATTTCGTGATTGAAGTAAATGTTGCAGAGAGAGAGGCTTGTATTGAGGTTAGTGTCATTGCCTTCGGTGCGGAAGGATGCAGGTTTGATTCCCAGTACTCCTCAGATTTGTCTGATGCTGGGAGATATGCAACGTGTAGTAGAAAAGTAGAAGCGTCTTGGAAATATGTGAAGTCGCCATTCCCACAGTAATTTGTTTCATTAAGCCTTCTCACTTCGATAACCATGGATTCTGATTAAAAAATAACAGTACTCTGAAAATTTGCCTTTGGATATTAATTCAGCTTCCTGTGTATCAAACTTCCAACGATGTCTTTACAACTCTGAAGCTTCTACAGGAATAACGTTTGCCGAGATGAGACTCTGCTGTTCATGCCATGCAAATTGTGGAACAGAAATTTCTGTGCATTTTAATTAAACAGTGTTACTATAAGATGGACTAATCGAAGCGAAAGACACTGTTGACGAGGACCTTCGATTATTGCCTGAAAGGTGTCCGATGGTTCAATGGTCCGTAAAATTTCTGGAGATGCATACGAGACAGGTCAACGTCTCTAGATAATTTTCAAGGTCGAACAGAATTTCTGCACAAAACCAGTTGGGAGTCGTAAAATCGAAAAAAATTAAGTATTATTCTTCTTAAGCACACTCTCATTCAAACAATTTGTTCGTCATCTCTATGAATACATGTTTTTGTCTCTCACAAGGACCCTGATGAATCCACCATCGCTCATAAGATACACACTCTACTACACTGAAAAATTATGTGCATATTAATGGGAATTGCCTCCCGATCATACGAATAAATATTGATGTTTTAAAACTGGTACACCACGATTTTTGTTTTTTAATACAGAACGTCTCCTCGGCTTGTAGTTGCTTGCAGCTGGGACAATCTGAATGCGATAAGCCCCGATAAACCTATGGGAACAAGGCTCAACTCGCTATTTCTTGACGGGAAACAAGTCTCAGCTTGAATCCAGCCTTGAAGAGAAATGCTTGATGTTTTTGAGAAGCTGATATTTCCTGGAAGTATGCTTATGCAAGCTCTGATTCAAGACATAAGTTAAAAAACCTTTCCTGACTCAACAGGAAGGCGAGGATATAAAAACACAGACTAAGCTCTCGGAAGTCAGTTACGTTCTGTCAGTCCAACTGTCTTCATTGTGGAATCAGTTGTGAGTTGAGACAGCAGAGACAGAATACCTATGAATACAAGTCTTTTTTTTTGTCATTGATGTTACAGAATCCAGATCGAGCAGATATGAAATAAGAACCTGGAGTAACAGATGCAGGAAGATTCACTCCGAAGTATTCATAACTTTTCGGAGGATATAAAAAGCAGAGATTCCAATTTCCTGAAGTCATTTCTGCTTCATATTCAGACCTTCCAACATCTTTTGAACTCTTGGAGTGGAATAAGCTGCACGAAAAATCTGTAAGAAGAACAGAATTACTGCACAAAAATAGTTGGGAGTCGGAAATTCGAAAAAAATGTAAGTATTCTTCTTCTTAAGCACACTCTCATTTAAACATATTGTTTCTCATCTCTATGAGTACATGTTTTTGTCTGTTATTTAATGCTACAGAATCTGCTGTCCTCCTGATTGAGCAGGTGGGAAATTTACAAGAAGTAGCATCAGTAGCAAACAGTGAGAAACTGCAGAAGAAGACTTAACAAGACTAACCTAATAATAATAGTAATAGCACTGTTATAATGGCTGAACCAGAATCAGTACGAGTTAGATGATGAACTCGAATGGTTTGTTGCTGAGTCTGCATTTAGAAGACGAGTATGTACTGGTGTTACAGAGAACAGGCTTAGATTTAAGGATCATTGATATTTGTTGGGTGCTT
This sequence comes from Schistocerca gregaria, assembly GCF_023897955.1. Taxonomy (NCBI): domain Eukaryota; kingdom Metazoa; phylum Arthropoda; class Insecta; order Orthoptera; family Acrididae; genus Schistocerca; species Schistocerca gregaria. The sequence continues at coordinate 437,060,205 of NC_064921.1, forward strand.
GTTGTCCCATTTTCGGGAGCAGTGTTCGTCAGATTAACCAATCTATGAAGATTAATTGTCCACAACTTCCTCTCGTCCAAGACATGTGATAAGAAAGAGATTTGCTTCAGTACAAAGAATGCTCCTCTATCGCTGACTGGTTACATCAGTGAATGTTACTCAACGAATGTCACAGGGAAACTTTTGAAAAATCTAGAAACTTTCCAAGCTCGTGATTCTGGCTGGACAGTGAAAGAAATAATTTAATAATGGATTTTGTGGAGGAGTATACATGAAACGGCCTAAGGCAGTAGTAAACAAACATCCAGTTGTAAACGTTCCCTCAGAGGACATTGCTTGCTACAAGTGGTCAATTCTAACACGATTATATACAGTAAATAAGCATATGTGGACTGAGTCCAAATGTTGGCCACATGCAAAGAAATTAAACTCTGGCAAGATACCATTCCTCACAGACCTCAAACATATTCACATTTTCGAAAAACAGAACGAAGACGTTTCTGAAAACGTCTATGGCATCCAGTATTTAGACTATGAGTGGATGACTATAGAGGGCAACAGGGAAGTCTAGGAAATTGGATTATATGAATGGGTGGAGTCTACACTCTCAGACATGTCCGAAAGAACAGAGATCACTCATTCATAAAATTGATTCGCTTCGCTGGGTAAGGAAGCACCACCTTCAGTGCAGATTCACAATTATGTCCGACCTCCTGTAGGTATATCAAAGTGGCGAGCATGGAGGACACGGATGGGGACTGTGGCGCTAGATGGGAGTGTGGATGGGCCGAGTGGACAGTTGCTGCAATGGCGGGAAATACAGGGCGTTTATAAATGAATATCGGCGTTTTAACGCTTTATAATGTTTATTATATTAAACTTACAGTTATAAATATTATGTCAAATGAAAGAGCAACTCAAACAGTTTTACCAAGAACCTTATAAACCTTCAATGTGAGTACCATTTGTCACACGGCACACATCAAGTCTATAGCCGAGTTCTTCCAAAACGTTGATTAGTGTTTCTTCAGTGATTGTAGCAACAGCTGCCTCAATCCGGTTTCTTAAATCAGGGAGGTCTGCTGGTAGTGGAGGCATGTACACACCGTTTTTTAGGCTTATCCAGGGCTTGGGTACAGTGAAGCTCAACCAATCGTGTACTTCGCTATGCCAGTGAGGTGGTGCATCATCTTGCCGGAAAATGAAGTTCTCCGGCTCATCTTCTTCCAGTTGAGGGAAGAGCCATCGCTCTAGTGTATCAAGGTAAGAAGTGCCAGTTACAGTAGGTTCACGAAAAAAGAAAGGCCCATAAACTTTCCGCTGGGATACGGCACAAAAAACAGTCTTGTTGCATTTCTACCAGCTGTTGAGGGTTTTCTGAGCCCCAGATGCGCACATTGGAGTGTTAACATGTCCACTAAGGTGAAAGGTCGATTCATCACTGAAGACAACATGATCCAGAAAATCTCCATCATCATGAAACATTTTGTTTGCCAATTTGGCACGTAATCCATGGTCTGGCGCTGTAGAGCCTGTAATAACTGTAAACAGTAAGGACATAGTTGTATGCGTTCACTTAAAACTTTCCAAACAGTCAAACACGAGAACTTGTAATTCACGACTAGCCATCCGGAGTGCTTTCTTTGGGCTACGAGTGAACGACTCTCTCACTCGCTCAACAGTCTCTTCACTAAGTCTTGCTCGTCTTGTGCTCTTCTCTTTACAAAGGTAGGCAGTATCTTCAAATTGATGATACCATCTATGAATGTTATTATCACTTGGAGGATCACAACCGAACTTCAGCCGGAACACACGTTGCACAGTAATTACGGACTCGGTCTTTGCAAACTTCAAAACACAAAACGCTTTCTGTTCACTAGTCGCCATCTTCTCTACTATCGCTGTCTAGCGGATTGCGGCGGAAACATTGCGCGCTGCGCATGCGCACTGGTGCCAAACACAGCTGTTTCAGTAGCTCATTCATTTGACATATTATTTATAACTGTAAATTTAATGTAATAAATATTATAAAGCGTTAAAACCCCGATATTCATTTATAAACACTCTGTACTGTGTCCGAGTGATACAGTAATTGACGCAAGTGCCTAGTAAGCAGGAGATCTTGGCTTCAAGTCCCTGTCTAACACACATTTTCACTCTTGACCGCGGATTCCGCAAAAAGTCCTGATGCACCTGGCATCAACATTTTCTTTATTTTCCTTTCTTCCCTTCCACCTAAAATTTACATAAGGAGAAAACTGAGTTGTACCACTGCATATTACAGTGTTAGGTAGTACTTAGCGAGGTTATCACGGATCCCGACTGACAATTGATATGGGTGAAGTTATGTATCAAAGCTCGGTAAAAATGGCAATCGGATGCTTTTACAGACTGCCCGGGTCAGGAGCAATAGCGGTAAAGGGCATTTGAACGTATTTGCAGAATATCGTTCATAACTTTCCTGACCGTATGGTTGCAGTAGGGGGTGATTTCATTGAGAGAGAGATGCTATGAAAGTTGGGGCCACAGACCAAGATTCGTGTGACATTATTGCGAATGTCTTGTTGGAAAATTACTTCGAGTGGATAATTATAGAACCAGCTCGTGAAAATATTTTCTTAGACGTCCTAGCAAGAAACAGATCTGAACTTGTCGAATCAAAAAGATTCAGAAGCATAGTTCAATATCCTTTAGACAGGGATTTGCCGAGCAAGGGATTGAGGGATGGGAAAGAGCCGACGTGGTTCAATAGCCGTGTTAGAAAACTGCTGTGTGAACAAAGAGAAGTCAGAAATTAGTTGACAAACAAAAAATGAACTAAGCGAAAATGAGGTTAGGGAGAGCAATGAGAGAAGCGTTCAATGTCTTTCAACTAAAATTTTGTGAAACCGTCAGACTTAAAACCCTAAGAGGTCTTGGCCTTGCGTAAAAGTTTAGAAACTATGTCTCCAGTCTCTCAATGAATATACTGGAACCAAAACGAAAGATAATAGACAGAGGGTCGAAATTTAGAATTTGGTCATCGGAAATAACGTTTCACCGCGTAAGATTGTAATGAGGTCCCTCCAGTCTTCGGAAGAATGAAGCAATGGCGGATATTGAGATAACCGATCGCTGAACTTAAAAGCAAGTACTAGCGCTTAGTAGTGGCAAACCACCGGGCCCAGATGAGACACCTCTAAGATTCTACAAACATTATGGGAAAGACAATTGAAAGAAAACAGCCCTTGGTCACTATTTTTAATGAATTAACCGGGTTGCAACACTGCTAGGAGTGTCTTCCTCAGAATTTAAATCAAAGAATGGTCTATAACATGGTCACAGACTTGTGACTAAAAACGTATGATACAGAGTATACGTACAGAATCAGCGTGAAAGACTGGCAGTACTTATATGTCATTTATGAAACAATAAATGTGCCAAAAGGGCATTACTCACAAATATGTTTAAGATAAAAAATTGTGATGGCTGCTCGGTACTTAACGCGGTTACAGGTTGCAGTCTTTCACGATGATTCTGTACTTATACGCTGTATCATACGTTTTTAGTCGCAATTCTGTGACCAAGTTATAGACCATTCTTTGACTTAAATTCTGAGGAAGACACTCCTAGCAGTGTTGAAACCCGGTTAAGTCGTTAAAAATAGTGACCGAGAGCTATTTTCTTTCAGTTGTAACTATTCACGGTCTCTGAACGTGCAGCCATGTACAAAAAATTACGAGAAAGAATTTGTTTCCTTCTAGCCGCAGTTTATGGTTTTGAGGAACGAAGGGTACCTCCCGACTGTAATAGAAGCACTGGACGTTTTTCAAGAAGGTTCGTAGGACAGATGCACGTAATCATAGGCCTATAACGTTGACGCTAATCTGCTGAAGAATTACGAAACATGTTTCATGCTCAAGAATTAGGAATTTTTTTGAGAGCGAAAATATCCTCTAGAACATGGGTTCCGCAAACCGAGATCTTGGGAAACTCAGCTCGCTCTGTTTCTCTATGAGAGCCATTACCACTGTAGACATCGGCGCTCGAGCTGACGCAGTGTTCCTTAACTTAAAGAAAGCATTTGATGCCTTCTCGCACTGCCTTTTAGTGAACAAACACGAGCTTACAGAGTATCGACCGAGATCTGTAACTGGGTTTAGGATCTTGTTGCAGATACAACTATACATTTCGCTCTTCGTAGAACAAAATCGACAGATGTAATTTCCGAAGTACATGATACAGTAGAAACCGTTGGAAGCTGAAGGACTGTTCTCATATCATGCGGTTCTCAATAAGAAAGTAGCAACGCCAGAGGACGGTACTTAGGAAAAAAATCCACTACTGCAAACTAGCCTACTGATGACAAACTGCCGGAAACAGTACGTAGTAGTAACTATCCAGAGCGAGCTTACTTGGAATGACCACATAAAGCTAATAGTAGGAAAAGCAGAGAACAGTCCGTGCTTCGTAGGAAAAGCTTTAAGGGAGATTCACGAAAGATTCTTGAGAATTTATTCGTCAATCTTGAACCATTTCGGGCAGGAGTGACTGAAGGGACAGGAAAGATTCAATGAGGAGTGGCGCGTCTCGTCGGGTCGACAGTGTTACGGATGCTCCACAGACTCACGTGTCAGAGGCTACAAGAGAGGCGTTGCGGATCACACAGATGTTTACTGTTGAAATTTCGAGAGAGTACGTTCCGGTAAGAGTCGGACATCGTACTACCTCCTCCTACATACGTCTAGCGAAATGACCACGTCAAAATAATCGAGAATTTTGAGCTAATACACAGCATTGCCGGCAGTCATTCTTCCTGCGCGCCATTCGCGAGAGGAACAGCGAAGGGATAATCAGTGAGTGGAGTAAGAATTACTCCCGGCCATTTATCGTCAGGTGGCTTGCTGTGTACTGAGTAGATACAGAAACGTAATTACTTGAAAAAATTATGATTATGTGTAATATAAATACTTGATTGGGTTTTTTATGTAAAATGTAATTGTTTAACAATGTAAAGTGAATATTATAAAAACGTAAATAACCTAAATGTATCTAAAACGCTGTAGGAAAGAATTATTTCGTGATAAATTTTATTTGTAGCATTTTTTTATGTTTGGGTTTTACGTCCTACTACCTCTGTAGTATGTTTGCAAACAGTGTTAGAGTGTTTCTACCTATCTTTCAGCTGCACTACATCTTATCAGGATAGCTGAGACGTGTGGATATGTTTCCTTCTCAGTACTGGTGCTTCCTCCGCAAGCAGCAGAAAGAGTACGCTGTATTGACACGCGTATTCTATGTACGTCTGTGACGAAAGAGCTTGGGAGATCGATGTATTTATGTTCTTTTTCTCAGTATGAGACATAAATACGAAGTATCTTTCTTCACTCTTGTGAGAGACGGAATTAGATGTGTGTTTGAAGACTGCAGTATTTGATGAATGAAGGTCAGAGATATGTTTGTGAAAGAGATGGGTGACTATTGAACTTGAGAGAGATCATATGTTTGTAAGGAAAATACAGTGTAACATATGTAATAAGAAAGAACAGATGTTTGAAAGGAGTACAGAATTTGACATAACGAGACGCCGTTTTTACGTATATAATGCACACATTTGACCTTGGAGTAATTTTAATATTACGCCAGAGGTATGTATGTACCTATCTATGTATAGGTGAATAACGTATAACCTCGATTTCGGCTTCACTTTAATATTAAGTTTTAGGAACGCGACTTTCATGAAATTAATGAATATTTTTGAGTTTAAACTGAGGGTTACGTAATTTTTTACTGCATATCTGACGCATCAATTCAATACTACGCCCTAATTGGTTGGGAAGTGGAGGCAGAGAGGCTGTAACGCACAAAACTGGTTTTTCCATCATGTTGTATTTTTAAAAACTGGTCTATGATTGGCTTCATTTTGCACTTACACAATTACGCTATTTCCTCAGTCTTGGATTTTTCATACCACACTAGTATTGGATGGATATGAGGTGCGCTGCACTGCGAATGGTTGGAGAAGAGAGGAGAGGACGTTATAGATTTTAATTTTGCACTAACACAGTTGCTATTATTGCCTGGAGATAGGGAGACCGGAGGCTTTGTGGGAGGGACATGGCTTCCTACTCATAAGGACGATAAAAGTGATCTCACTGGTGACATCACTTATACGGATCATTACATCACAAGGTGAAATATCTCGGTGTACCAACATCGCCAATGTAAAAAAAGTGGATGAAAGAGTTGTCACAAAAACTACTTACAAACTTTGTGAGAATTACCGTTCTCTTGAAGCCATCTTGAATAAAGTTGGAGAGCCTTTATTCAAGGAAAGCTACCCGATCCTTCCGTTGCACCATCTTACGTCTCGTATAGGCATCATGAGAAAAGGCGAGATTGCGTACAGAGACTTAGACACGTTCTCTTCTCTCGTTCGACATGTGAATACAGTAGTACATAAATATGCTAACGATAGTACGAGGTTAATCCCATCACACTCTGTACGGTGACTTCTGAATTACATATGTAGACGGAGGTTTAGACGTAGGGTAATTTGTAAAACAAATGATTCTGTGCAGTAGTACGGACGTATCGGTTGTTTAATTTGCCATTATCTGGGTGGGTAACACACAACCTAATCAGTAGACTAATCTCATTATGATGTCATAGCGATAGCTCAAGCACCGTAGCTTTAAAGGCCATGTTATTAAATAAGTGAGCCCTTTTAAATAAATAAAAATGTCAGCGATTTTATGTATATGTATATACAGGGTGAATCACCTAAACCTTGTGCCACAAATATTGTGGAAATGGAAAGTACTATTGATGTGTGGTTTCCACAGAATGAATTCGTAGTCAGAAGCTCGTATTGTTAGCCAATCAACAGATTGAAAAAGTACTTAGAAAGTCAATTTTTTGTGCAAACATACATTTTTCTTAAATAGAAGTGTGCCTATTGACATAAAAAAACTGAAAGTAGCGTAAATTTTAGAATGTCAGTGGTGTTGGTGCAGGATTCTAGTGTGAGATATTTACGAGGTATCGTATTTGAAGAAGTTTCCACATCGACACTTGTCTGTGCCATTCAATGTGCGTAGTCGCTAGGCACCATGTTGTAACGTTTGCTTATAGCGTGCTTGTGAGGTCCTTGAGTGCATTGCGACTTGCCACTCAGTTACTGTGTAACAGTCCAGGATCGTGAGTGGACGGTGAGATTTGCCAATGCAGAAAGAGCCGACATGCTTATGGTGTACGGAGGGTGTAGGAAGAATACAGTTCGTTCTTCTACGGTGTATGCGTCCAAATAATCAAAATCGTCAAGCATTTCGGCAATTATTTATCAGCCTCTTCAACCAGTTTGCATGGAAGTTGTAGTGTAACACCTAGACGACGTAACAGAAGGAAACAGGTAACGAAAGAAGAGGGGAAATTGATGTTCTTACTGCTGTTGCAGCTGATTCGCACGTTAAACTCACGCCCAATCGTACGAAGAAATGGCACGAGTCAGACATGTGTGCTGTGCGCACTCTATCGACATATGTTCCATCCCTAACACACGTCTCTACATCAAGAGCTGCATGGAAATGATTATGAAAATCGTGTTAACCACTGCACTCGGGCATTACGACAGGATAAACCAGATGTGTCACGTATCTCACTTAGTGATGAAGCCACATTTACTACTCATGGCCAGGTAAACTGCAGAAACATGAGCTTTTGGCTTGTTGAAAATCTCTTTGGCTTCTTCAGGTGGAACATCAGCGTTCAAGGAGTGTAAACGTGTGGTGTGGGGCAGTGAACCTTCAGCTCATAGGCCCGTTTTTCATAGACAGAACACTGAAGGCGCACAGGTATCGCACCCTCCTAAGAGAAAGGGTTACTGCCTATCCCCAATCAGTCCATGTATTGAAGAAAAAGAAGGAGAAAGGAATTGACTTGAGGGCTTGAAAATGGAAAAGGAACGGATACGTATGAAGCAGAATCACGAAGAAGTTCTTACTGGACTGTGCTGAATTTCATGCGAGCTAGCTTTCCCTGTTGCAGGTAAACGAAACCAAGGGAAAATTCGGAAACGGACTTAAAGTTCAGGTAGAAGGAAACAAATTAAGGTTCGATAATGACACTGTAATTGTGTCAGAGGTAGTAAAGAACATGAAAGAGCTGCTGATCCGAATGTGTAGTGTCTTGAAAAGAGGTTATAACATGAACTAAAGAGGGGTAATGAAAAGCAGTAAAATTAAATTAGATGTTACTGAGATTATTAGACGAGGAAACGAGACATTGACAGTAGCAGGCGAGTTGTGATATTTGAGCAGCAAAATAAATGCTGACGGCCGCAGTAGAGAGGATACAGAATGTAGACAGACAACAGCGTTTCTGAAAAAGAGTAATGCGTTGACATGGATTTTAAATTTAACTGTTAGGAAGTCTTTCCTGAAGGTATATGTCTGGAGTCTAGCCTTCTACGAAAGTGAGACGTAGACGTTGAACTGCTCAGATGAGAGTACAATAGAAAGATTTTGGAATATGGTTTTTCCCAAGGCTTTTTTGTAATGTAGCTTTTTTTTATTGTACCCATCAACGACATTTGAGCAATGTGTTGAGCCTAGTGCAAAGCACTTTACAAATATTATTTTTCTGTCGCTGTTCCTCTTCCAGTCGCCTCACTTCAGACTGTCAGCTACAACAGACAACTGAAGAAAGAAACTGAAGAAAGAAGTGTAGAACCGAGGTATCTTTTGCTACAGAAAAATAATTTATTAATGTTAGCTTTGTCATCGTCAAGTTTTAAATGTGTTAACGTAAAAGGTTGTAGAGCTGTTTTACTGATTCATGAAGCATTCCGAATGCCTTATTTGATGAAAAGTTGCTATCCTTCAGTAAGCTGAAATGCGATGTTTACATCTTCATTCCTACTCCACGAGGAATTACCAGCAGAAAAATGCTAGAAGAGGTTCCTACGCAGACTAGGAGGAAACAGTGGTACGAACATGGTGGCTGTCCAGCCCATAGTGCATAAAGTACTACAGCACGTCTTCACGAATTGTATGAGATTCGTTGGATTGGACGCAGAGAACCTGTACCTTGGTCCACCCGTTCCCTGGATTTGACGCCTGAAGGCTGTCTTCTGTGGAGAAAGCTGAAAGACACTGTCTCCGAGGACATGCCAATTACACCCGATGAGATGCAGCGACGTATTACTTCAGCCTGCTCGGACAACTCTGCTGAAATGCTAGCACGTCTGCAGTAGTCATTCCATACCAGACGGGAAGCGTGTCTTGCCGCTGCCGGTGGTCGTTCTGAACACAACCAGTTGTGGTCAGTTGTCTCCGTACTGGTCGGAATCCACATAATTAGTGTACGCACTTGTGTTTTGCGTTAGTGTGCGCTACCACAGGTATTGCACAAGTGTCGGTGTGGGACAGCTTCAAAATATTTCTCGTAAACGACTCGCACTAGAACCTTGCAACAAACACCTCTGACATTCTAATTTACATTACTTTTAGTTTGTTAATGTTGATAAGCATTCTTCCATTTTAGAAACTGTATGTTCGCACATAACATACACTTTCTAAATATTATTACAGTCTGTTGCTTGGCTATCAATACGAAGCCATGACTACAAAAGCAGTCTGTGAAAACTCCACATCAGTAGCAATTATCATTTCTACAATATTTCCTGTGCAAATTTTAGGTGATTCACCACACATACAGAGTGGACCATTTTGATCTGGAATAACACAACATAGAAAAGAGATACAGCAAAATGTTTTAGATACAAGGTCTATGTGGTTAAGAGGCTCACAGAATTACTACTAATGACCGTGACCCTGATCTTGATTTTCAAGGTATTTTGGAGGTTACAGTGTTTTTCTTTTTTTTTAAAAAAAAGAGAACCCTAATGTTTGATTTCAGATTTGAAAGTAGCGGAAAATTTTATTTACAAAATGATACGAGTACATTATTGAAGATCGTGGCAAGGTTCGATGAAGGTAAAACAATCAAATATGATTTTAGTTCTGGTAGAATAGTTGAGGGATACAGCAAAACAGAATGCTAGATACAAAGTGATCATCTCTTCTCAGAGTAGTTTTTTTCTTTTTTGGTGGTCCGGATCCTTCCGTGCCACTTGCCTGTCGATCCAACTGCAGTGAAGTTCCCTGGAATGCTTCCGCAAGTTCTCTCTCTTGCGCCACTAAATAAGTCATGTATCATTACCAACATCCATGATCTTAAAGGTAATTATCGAAGGTCGTTAGAAGGTTGAGTTTTGTTTCTTGGAAACACCAACTTGTCACGACGTATTTGGATAAAGTGAAGAGAGGTTTCAACCTTTTAAATTTTAATTAACGTTCTTATTGGAAAAATAAATAAATAACACTATATAAATGTTATCGTAATATTTGCAAGACAGAACGAACGTAAATGAAAGGTATGTTACTAGCTGAGTGAGTTCCCTCGCGTCTCATTCCTCATCATGCCCTTTCTGATTTGTGTCTAACATTGTCTTTTGCTGTACCCTCCTCCGTCCCGAGTTAATCCTTACTAAAACTAAAAACAGATTTGCTGATTTGACCTTCATTGATCTTTGTCATGTCCATAGTGGAAAGTAGTGGGAAAGGAGAGAAGTAAAAGACTGAGTGTCATGATGGAATGAGAACAGGGAAGGGGCTGGATGAGTGAGGACAGTTACTAACGAATGTTGAGGCTAGGAGGGTTACAGGACTGTAGGATGTATCGCAGGGAAATCCAATTTCACACTTATCAGTTATAGCTAATGGAATCAGTATTCGTAAGGCTTTTTCTGGTAATAATGGGTACTTGCCACCTATCTTTCTCCGAAATGTTACCAGTTTGTTTTATACAATGTTATTTTCAGTGTGTTGTCTTCACACGGTTCAAGTAATTATACTCTGGACTGAACTTCACTACCAGAAAACATTCATTCATTCACCGATAACTGTCTTTAAACTCAGGCACTTACTGGTCGATTCTCCAGTTCAGGAAAATAGTTACTTGCTGACTATTATCGATTATACGTGCTGATGTATTTCACGTGCGAATGAGAATTTTTCACTGTTGGCGTCGAGTATCTCTCAGGGAGTGTTAAAATGAACTGCAGCGCTGCGTTGCTAAAGCGCTAACCTGCGAAGTAAACTAGTAATTTTGCCTTGTGCTGCGAAAATGTTCACCATATTTTCTTGAAAGCCGAGATTAAATGAATTTCTACAAACAAATCCGCAAGATACGCCACATTAAATGAACTTATTTTGGAGCTTATTTCTCTTTCCCCGTCGTTCCACTGTCCACGTATAAAGGAGTTTGTTGTCAACCCCCGAGCACTCGCTTTAACACTTTGCCACGTGACAGCCATCTTACTTCTGTATGGAGAAAGACCACATCAAATTTGGCTCCAACCTCTTTGTACAACTGAGAACGGTGTTCATTGTACTACATTGGATGTGGTTTATTGCCTTTACTGCCTGAGAGAATACATTCGATAAATCAGATGGAAGTGTTTTCACTGCCACAGCGTAACCATGTATAATGTAGATGCTGAACTTCGCATTTGGAGCAATTTCTTTATACGATGTCTGAAATCCGAAGCGAACGCTCAACATTTAATGTGCTCCGTTCGTACATAGGTCTACGAAATATGACCAATGCGTTTCATTTTCTTCAGTAAAAGTCTTCAGTGATCGGAAAACATCTTTGTCACTTGTAGTAGATACTGAGAACAAGTACTTTTTCTCTCACATGATTGATTACTGCTGTACTTCCAGGTGCTCAGCAGACTTGCTTTTTCCATTTTTTAATATTACAACGACCGAATCATTCATCTCCTTCAGGTTCTGCGACGTTGTGCCCTTATATGTGCCCGTTGCCTGGGGTCCCAGCAGACTGAACTATCGTTGGTCCCAAGCCGCTATTTATAACTGGCTACGAGCTTGACTCCGAACGTCCACTACCCCTTTGATGCTCTTTTGTTTCAGAGCCCACGCTGATATTCTGTGACATGCACATTGTCTTAGTGTGTGCCACTTCTAGTGGATGGGCTGGCTGGAGAGATCTTAACTGAGTGCCAGACCTCAAGCCTTGTTTAAACTGAAGCCTCTCTCCCTGTTAATTAGCATTTCCTATATCTTTGCTTCAATAGACTCCTTAATTACGCTGTCTCCGAAACTTGGAACTTGCAACGCGATGCTGTTCTCATTCCATAATTATATTCGAGGCAGCCCTCGGCAACAGCTGATCTGATTGGTTATTTTAGCCGAGTGTGTGGTTGATATTACTTATGTATCTCCTCAACTGTGTTTTTAGTCTGCACTACGTAAGACATGCCACATTCGCAAGAAGTGACGGAAACAATATACGCTGGGTACCTTGTTTCAATAGAGTTCTTCCGATCTTTCCGGATATTGGGTCAGCATGGGCAGACAAGCCATTCTTAATTTCTCTTTGACACAGTCTGAACTTTTACATGCGTTTTTAATTTTGACAGCAACGGCTGCTTAATACGACTATTTGAGTATTCATTCCTTCGGAAGAGTATTCGCGGGTGGTAAGGTATAGGATTATTAAGCAGGCTACATGGGCTGCTTCAGTGGAATGCTCACCCCATTTGTGGATACATACATTTATTTTCATCACCTTAATTTAAAAAGCACTTGTAACAACAATGATTAATTATCATTTGCAAATTTCTGTGATCTACACCGGTTATTCAATTCTATAAAAGCAATGACAATTTTTTTTAAAAAATTAAAAGAAAAGCAGCCTTATGGCCCCAACCTTAATTAATAAAAAAAGTACTTCACACAAATATAACCTTAACAAAACTGCGGATCTGAGCTCACTAGTTGTGAAATTAAGTCAGTTATCAGACCACGTGAATATGAAAAATAGCAACACGTAAAGGCTATTAGGTTTCAAAAAATACTCAAACAGCAAAATCTCATAAATCTGTGAATTATCTATTATAGAAAACATTCTGCAATGTGCTATTACGATAGCCTGAAAGATCTACACAACCATCAGTGCATTCTCGACGTTTTGCGTTCACATCGGCCGCGCGTCTGAATTCCGTGCTCGAGAGCAGTTCAAATGGCAATAGGCAGGAGGGTCCGAGCACACCAATAACGGCTTCTAGAACACACAAACCCAGTATTAATACACTGTTGGACAGTTCACTAAAATACTAAAGCCAACAGCCAAGCAGTGGGTAGTGCCAAATATAGGAAGAGATGGTAAACGTTATAGTGTGACTCCCGCAGTTACATTTTAAAGCAATAGTTCACTAAACACTCTTCAATGACGTGAAATTTCACTTGATAAATTTATAAACCACAACTAGATCATGGTGATAATGACCAGACAACCCGCACACAACCTTAAATATCAAATCACCGTTTGACGGAGCAAAACTGTTACTATTGTAGTTGCCAACAAGCAAGTTTGTAATTCCAATTTAAATTAGCGGCTGAAGTTTTATACAGAGAATAAACTTTTATTCACAAAATTGACCACTCAGCATATTAACAAGAATAATAAAAATAAATCATCAAATATCGTCCACACTTGTAATTAAAGGTAAATGCAACAAAACCAGGGCACAGCCCTGATACATCGACTTGCAGTATCCCGGACCCACGTCCAAGTGGTTTAAGGAATGACTAGCGAAAATCAATGTTTCTACACGAAGAAATCATATCCAAAACTTCCACCACAAAATGGCTCACCATTTAAAGTTAGTCCAGGAGCTCGCTGTTAACGTGCACGCCAGGTTAAAACTCCGCGCTCTCCTCAGGATTCGAGATAGACACGACTGTTAAACAGAACCAGTGTTGACAAGTGAGTGCTGCCGCACTCCAGTTCCGCTCGCCGCCAAACCCAGGCGCCGGAATCTCAGCACAGTGCGTCCTCGCAGTATACGAAACGTCGACTGACTACTCGCGATGCTTCGTGCGCTGTCTTCCCTCTGTGACTGCCCCCGACCGAGTCTTCCCTCGCGAGCTGTGGCCGTCCTAAATAGAGGGCGCTAGCCAACCAGGACGCCACAAAGCGCCTAACTTCGACAGAGAAACTATACTGCCAAGAGCTTCGCAGGAAGTCACCGCTCAACCTCCTTCCCTTAACGCCGAACTAGAGGGCAGCAATTTTCATTCTCGTGACTTGACCCCTTGTGTGTGGTACCTTCCCCGCCTGCCTTATCTGTCTGAGACGTGCCCTGGTTTGTTTACCCGATTTTACAATCCTGAGTAGGAAGTTCAGCAGTGACAGCTTCTTCAAAAACAGCTATGGTCCTACCCTTCTCGCAACATCTCTACAATCCCCTGACTGTCCTGACCTTGCCTGTGGAAGTTCTTCAAACACTCTGTCTCCTACTTCCCCTCATTCCAACCGCCTGCCTTTATTATACGTTCCTCATTCTCGGCGATGCACTATTCTGCTGTTCCTTTTGGCTGCCTCCCACGACCGCTTAATATCCTCAGAACTAAACTGTTCTGGCAACAACTCATTAGGAGTGCACAAATATACCAACGGTGAGTTCAGGCTGAAAGAAAATTTCGTGAGAGTCGTCCTATGCGCCTCATGATTTGCGGTGTTGAACGAGAAGGACAACCAATTAAGGGACAAATCCCATCCTCTGCGACTCGGAACGATACGCAATCAGGGTCGCCTTAAGATTACGATTGATCATTTCGGAGAAAAAGGACAGCGGGTAATAGGGTGTTGTGGTGACATGTTTTATGCCCTGTTCAAACAAAACTTCCGAAACACTTTGGAAGTTAAAGCCGGAGCATTATCGCTGACCAATGCCTTGGGCATTCCAAAACTGGTGAATATCCTCTCCAAATGCCGGATACTTGCAGCTGCTATGGTGCTACTACTAGGAATGAGCCAGACAAACATGGTTAAATCATCTACAATTAGTAACACGAATCGGTTCCAATTTGAGTGTAAGGTAAGGATCCCAGGTAATCGATATATAATTTGTCCATAGGTTAAAACTACTAAGTGCCGGCCGTTGTGGCCGAGCGGTTCTAGGCGCTTTAGTCTGGAACCGCGCGACCGCTACGATCGCAGGTTCAAATCCTACCTCGGCCATGGATGTGCGTGATGTCCTTACGTTAGATAGGTGTAAGTGGTTCTAAGTTCTAGGGGACTGATGACCACAGATGTTAAGTCCCATAGTGCTCAGAACCAACTGAACCATTTTTTTGAAACTTCTTATCAGACTGAAGGAACCCTCGCCTAGGCCCAGTGTCTGGGTTGGAGACTTTCCACACCTTACACTAGGCAACCACCCATGCCCCTCCAGGTCAATTGTCCACCTTGATGACCATCGCACAAGGAGTGGTCAAAATAACTGAACACCCCTGATATTAAGCTCTTAGGTACGCACAATTTCAGATGGTTATCTCTAGACGCCTGATAACCCAAGAAGTCTTTGTGCAAGGAATCTCTGGGCACCTGTTCACCAGCCTCCAATTTGACCCGAACAGTTTCTGATTCAGGGTCCAGCCGTTCTGCCTTGAGATTAATAAATAATGAAGGAATTCTCACCCGAGACCTCCATGGAATGACCCACTTCACCTGGCGATCAATGCTATGTTCCTCCTCAGGCTTATTGAACATCTGACTCAAAGCATCAGCAGTCTGATTCTGTCCCCCTCTTGTAGGGCAAACGTCAAACTGAAATGCCGACATCCTAACCGCCCATCGGGCTATCCACCCAGTTTTGTGGGGTCGAGCCTAAAAAACCCAACTTGGTTATCCGTCTCAAGCCTGAATTTGGGATGCTCAAGATAAAATTTGAATCTTTCTGAGGCAAACAAGACTGCTAATACCTCTCGTAACTCATAAACTGAATATTTAGTTTCAGTTGCTCACAATGCATGAGGCATGAGGCATGTAGGCTAACAGACGTCTCTCCCCGTTCTGTTCTTGCAACAGAACCGCCGCCACCCCCACACTCGATGCGTCTGTTTGTACTACAAAGAGCAAATTGAAGTCAGGTGTACATAACACTGAGGCCTTGCTTAACGTCTGTTTCAGTCCTTCAAATGCAGCTTGCTGTGATTCTCCCCAGATAAATTTTTCGCCCTTCCTATGTAACTGATTAAGGGGTGTCACCAACTGACCAAAATTGGGAATAAATTTACGAAAAAAATTTATAATGCCGATAAATCGGGCAATGCCCTTTTTATCTCGTGATACAGGGAACTGACTGATGGCTTCAGAGCGGCTCTAGTCCACTTCGACTTCCCTTTGAGAGACCATATGCTCAGAGACGGAAATCAGCTCACAGGCTAGAGTCACCTAAGTAGTGTAGTGGTGTAGTGGCGACTTCTGCCACTGATTGTATCAGGATGACCAAATGTAGTGAGAAGACACCAAACGTAGTGTGTGATGCCAGGAGATTCCATATTAAAACTCAGTGAGAGCTTTCCAAGTTATTTTTTTTTCCACTACAGTACCCCGTTCACATCAGTCCATATCACAGGGCCCTGCCATGCTGAGGCCACCGCCCCAGTGACCCAGTGCAATGTGCTGTATGTCGGCCTTGTACACCAGCGGAGTACAGCATCGTCAGGATGCCGGGAGTTGGCTCAGCGGTCTGCATCCTTGCCGACTCAGCACCACTCAGTGTGAGCTGCAGGTGGCCAGCTGCATACTTCTTCTCACTGGCGTGGTTGAAATCACAGCGACGAACAAACGCCTGTGATCCGGCGTCCGAATCTGCGGCCCTCGCCTCAGGAAGTCCCGGCGTGTGTCGGGAGCTGAGACGACTGCCCGCAGTAGCGAGCTGAAGAGTGGCCCGCCGCTGACTGGCTGCGGACCCCACGTCGGCCTCAGAGGGTCGAACCAACGACCCGCCGTGGACTGGGACGCTGGTGCCCCAACTGTTGCTGCGTGTAGCTGGTGGTGTGACGTGCCTCGCCGTCCAGGAGAGCTGCCACACTTAAATGAATTTCTTTAAAAAATGGCACATATTTATACTCGACTGTACGCCTCTGTTCCGCTAATGCCCCACTTCGAGTCATTTACTCACCACAACCCGGTTGCGCCAGTGGGCCCCTTCTGCCTGTAACTTGTGCCATGCGAACCGCTGCGTTAACGCTTTTCAGCGGTTCGTCGACTCTGTGGCGTCCATTGTACTTGGCAACTGTTGGTATGCGTAACTCACTGCAATCTGGCCTGCACCTGGCTGTAACTTGTGGTCAGAATACCGCACAAAACTAATTTTCCCTATTCTAAGCGGTGGTGCCGCCATAGTAGGTTTTACGGCGAGCCCTGCTCCGATTAGACGGCGGAAAACTTCCCTAAGATGTTCGCAGTCCTCCTGGAAACTCACGCTATAGATCACCACATCAAATAGTTATACATAAATTTAAATATCAGGTCGCCCAAGACCGAATCCAACAGACGCAACAAAACCGCTACACCAGTAGCCAACCCAAAAAGGCACTCTATTGGGTTCGACTAAGTTGTAATCAGTACAAAATGAGGTAGACTCCTCAGCCAGGGGAATCTGATAATATGCTTGGTTCAAGTCTAGGACAGTGAAAACCTTATCACCCGCAAACCAAGTAAAGCAATTATGAAGCTCTGGAAGTGGAACGGATCCCAAAACGATATTCTGATTTAAGGCCTGATAGTTAACCACTGGCTGGAAACCTTCACCACGAGTCTTGAGAACTAGAAAATCTGGGCTGCATATGGCAAGACGGAAGGGCTAATTACACCATCAGCTAATAGCTGATCAATTATTTTTTTTTCATTTTCGGAGGAGACAATCGGTACGGTGTGTAACGTAGAGGTTTCTGGTCCTTGAACTGAATATTATACTTGATTTTATTAGTCATGCCCAACCCATCCGTGAATACTTGAGGAAACTCGTACAGCAGCTTAATGATCTCAACCGCTTGAGTTTCCGACAGATGACTCACATCTACCCTGTTCACTTGAACGCTCACCTTACAAGCCTTCATCCCACCATTATGAGGGCAAATTAAGATTTTCACTTGACCTAAACTTAAAATAAAAACTGCCACTGGCTTAATCCATTTTACATTGGGTTAAGAGCAAAAAGTACGTCCCAATAGGACTGTCACTCCGTTAACAACAACGCATTCCAAGGGCCATGTAAGGCCTTGAATGCTTGATTTAAAACAGGCCTGACCTACTACTTCAAGAGGTCGCCCATACACAGAAAAGAATGATTAACTCGACCCTACATCGATAAGCTAGTTATACGTCGGCATCTCCTTTACCTATCATAATGAATGAGGGAAATGCTACTGCCTGAATCAACTAAAGCACAACCAGGTTCAGTACCTATCACCGCACATACGTAAGGGAGGCGGTCACCTTCTACAGCACTTATTCTGCGACCTCCCGCCGGCAATTTTCTGCGGAAGGCTCACGGGCCCTTTTTCTTCTGGCGTCAGCTATTTATTCCCCTACTCTTTCGGCTCGGGCAATCTAACGAAATGCCCTGTTTCTCCACAACGGTAGCACACTCCTTTAGCTGTCGACCCCTGCCGGTAATGTTGAACGTCAATACTACTTACTCTATCCCCACTACAGCCAGCTTCTAATTCTTCGCGTGTGCCATCACTATAACGAACATTTTCAATTTTAGAGAACAGTTCGTCCAATTCGGCAAAGGGAGACGGTTAATCGTAAGAATTCTACTCATATCGACGCACTGTATACCTTCCAAAATATTCACGATCGCTTCAGCCTCAGATTTCAACACCCAAGGCTAAGATAGCAAGACGCACCTGGTTAACGTAATGGGATAGTGTTTCATGCTTTCATTGTATCCGATAAACATGTATATCAGCAATGTCTTCCTTCTCACGAGTACCAACACATTTATTTAAGAGTGTTTTCCGGAAATCCCACAATGTTTCCTTGTTCTCTAAGGCCTCAGTAATAATCCTGTCTATACGTCCCATGGCTGAAGGATAAGTAAGTTGCAATACTACACTATGATTGACGCCCAACACATTGACATGCCCGTGCAACCTACCTAACAACCACAAAAGTTCACGTAACTCGGTAGTACTTTCCACTGACAACTTTGACACCCCATGAAGAACTGCCATTACCGGGTTAGGTAATCTCGCTAACGCATTATGACCGCTTGACGCTGAATTTTCGTGACTAACATTAACCTCAAAATATTGCTCATCCTCATGCCAACTGAAACAACATTTGCTGCTGCACGACTGAAACATCGTCTTACAACCTTTGAAGCTCGACAACACAGGGGGATTTTTACTAACAGCACATATATCGCGCATTCTATTAACTACATGGTCTAGTAGGGCCTGTACCGGCAAATTTGTCTTTGTGGTGGAGAGGCAGCTTCAAAACCTACCACGTCATCCTGAATATCAACTAACAAATTTCTACAAAAAAGCATGGCTTCACTCACCTCTCCCTCCGATTCCTGCCAAATGTATACTGGCAAGGTCAAAGCAGCGCGCAAGCGCTGAGCAAGTTCCGTTACGCTCTCTTCCTCACTTTGCTTCCGAATCCTCAATTCATATTGCAGACAAGGTTTTCTAAGACTGGCTATACCGATGACCTTCCTTGCACTTGTGGGAATTCACACTGTAAAATATACAGCATAATAGCCAAAACCCAAAGATCAAGCGAAACAATTCCATGAATACAAGTTTTACACTAATTACTATGCTCTTACCAGTGAACTCAACAGTGTTCCTGAACCGGCGCTCTCACTGAGAATCAATTTCAGATACTTTGCCAGCTGGTATGTAAGTGAGCTAAAATTACTAAGAGTCTTAAAGGAACGCATTTTATACCTTACGTAGGGCATATAGTCATGGTGGCAAAGGTTCTGAGAGCTACAGTGACGTTATGCGGCAAGCCTGATTGGCCGAGAAGAATCATCTTTCTCACGATTTTATTTGCAGGGTCGACATCTGTCTGCCATTATGCAGTGCCATTCAAAAGACGGAGAATACTCTTACTGCGGTCCACATGTGACATCGGGATCTTAGTTTGCCCTTGTCGGGTATCAGAATTACACTCCTGGAAATGGAAAAAAGAACACATTGACACCGGTGTATCAGACCCACCATACTTGCTCCGGACACTGCGAGAGAGCTGTACAAGCAATGATCACACGCACGGCACAACGGACACACCAGGAACCGCGGTGTTGGGCGTCGAATGGCGCTAGCTGCGCAGCATTTGTGCACCGCCGCCGTCAGTGTCAGCCAGTTTGCCGTGGCATACGGAGCTCCATCGCAGTCTTTAACACTGGAAGCATGCCGCGACAGCGTGGACGTGAACCATATGTGCAGTTGCCGGACTTTGAGCGAGGGCGTATAGTGGGCATGCGGGAGGCCGGGTGGACGTACCGCCGAATTGCTCAACACGTGGGGCGTGAGGTCTCCACAGTACATCGATGTTGTCGCCAGTGGTCGGCGGAAGGTGCACGTGCCCGTCGACCTGGGACCGGACCGTAGCGACGCACGGATGCACCTCAAGACCGTAGGATCCTACGCAGTGCCGTAGGGGACCGCACCGCCACTTCCTAGCAAATTAGTGACACTGTTGCTCCTGGGGTATCGGCGAGGACCATTCGCAACCGGCTCCATGAAGCTGGGCTACGGTCCCGCACACCGTTAGGCCGTCTTCCGCTCACGCCCCAACATCGTGCAGCCCTTCTCCAGTGGTGTCGCGACAGGCGTGATTGGAGGAACGAATGGAGACGTGTCGTCTTCAGCGATGAGAGTCGCTTCTTCCCTGGTGCCAATGATGGTCGTATGCGTGTTTGGCGCCTTGCAGGTGAGCGCCACAATCAGGACTGCATACGACCGAGGCACACAGGGCCAACACCTGGCATCATGGTGTGGGGAGCGATCTCCTACACTGGCCGTACACCTCTGTTGATCGTCGAGGGGACACTGAATAGGGCACGGTACATCCAAACCGTCATCGAACCCATCATTCTACCATTCCTAGACCGGCAAGGGAACTTGCTCTTCCAACAGTACAATGCACGTCCGCATGTATCCCGTGCCACCCAACGTGCTCTAGAAGGTGTAAGTCAACTACATTGGCCAGCAAGATCTCCGGATCTGTCCCCCATTGAGCATGTTTGGGACTGGATGAAGCGTCGTCTCACGCGGTCTGCACGTTCAGCACGAACGTTGGTCCAACTGAGGCTCCAGGTGGAAATGGCATGGCAAGCCGTTCCACAGGACTACATCCAGCATCTCTACGATCGTCTCCATGGGAGAATAGCAGCGTGCATTGCTGCAAAATGTAGATATACACTGTACTAGTGCCGACATTGTGCATGCTCTGTTGCCTGTGTCTATGTGCCTGTGGTTCTGTCAGTGTGATCATGTGATGTATCTGACCCCAGGAATGTGTCAATAAAGTTTCCCCTTCGTGGGACAATGAATTCACGGTGTTCTTATTTCAATTTCCAGGAGTGTATATAGTTTTCTCTTTTTGTTAATTATATTATTGTAACGAGACATGGCTCATAGATTCCTGTAATGAATCTAATCGCTGTACATTTCTTCAGCTTCACTAGCTTGCAACCACGACTAGGCCCATTTTTGAGATCAGAGACCTGTGTGTGTGCATCCTCAATTTTGTATTGAAAATGCTGGCTTGAAGTAGATGCAGTATTCAGTTCTGCCCTCACTGTGAAGTAATGTTTAGATTTGTATTGCATACGTCATTTATGGTGATATTGTCATAATTAATGTTTATTGGCACCACGTCTACAAATAAGAAACAAACATACAAACAGCTGTTATCAACTAAGCTATTTATCTCCAATAGTAAACGAAAGGCAGTGCTGTAAGTTAACTTTTTCTTACCCAGTGGTTCGTATTTGAATAGGAAAAAAGTTACTCGCTTGCTGCAGTTTCTTGTCTAATAGTTCGAAATACATTAACATGGTGGCGGAACAAACGTCACCAAACAATGTATCCCTTCCACGTGTCAGCCGAGTTGGTTCGAGCAAACAAGTAACGAAGGAAGAACAATGAGCTATCCGATGACGCATGGTAGAGCCAATAATTGCCACGCCAAACAAATGACCGACTGCCGCTAGATCAGCCGTCACGAAATCAAGAAACCTCAAATGCGTGCAAATTCCTTAGGGACCGAACTGCTGAGGTCATTGGTCCCTAGTCTTACACACTGCTTAAGCTAACTCAAACTGACTCACCGAAGCGCGAGGGAGGACTCGGACCTCCTACGGGATGGGCTCGCCATCCGCGGCATCTCGCCTCTGACCTCGCGGCCACTCCATGCGGCTAACACCGCGAGGTCACATCCGCTCCCTGCAATCCGTCTGAGCTAAGCGTTGTGGCTCGGCCGCCTCACTCGTATTTCTGTGTTGCTACTCGTACCCTGTTATAGGAGCAGTACGTCAGCGCCAGTTGAATATTCTGTTTCCGTGTGATGTTGTATATTCATGTATTGTTTCAATCTGCCGTGGAACGGTGCATTGAAGCGTGCAAGGTACGGAGCGAAATGTACGAGCAAGAGCCTATGTGTAATCCTATTCCTGTCAGTGTTCGTAAAGGGCAAAAACACATTCGGAAACTATCTCAAATTGTCGTATCGAAAGTACTGAAGATTTTTTTATTGATCCGGTCAATAGAGAAGAAGCAAGTAATAATATAAATTTCGCGCTACTTCATACAATGCAAACAAAACCGTGAATTTTCTCTAATCGACTGTATTTCATATTAACAGTACAGTAACGCCGGCAGAATCTCTGGATCTAAGCACGTGTTTTTATTCTCCAAGAAAGGGGTGTAAATGAAAACGGAAATAGGTAATTTGACGATTTTTACAAAAAGTTAGTGCATTTAACTATACTTCGATACCACGACAGAGAAGAGTATCGGATGTATAGAAAAATTATGAAAAGGCAGATTACTCTGGCTCAGCGACCTTGTCTTCTCCAGTCACTTGGTTTTTAGTTCATAAAAATATAATGATGGACAAAAATTTTTAATGAAATACAGAAACATAGCAGCAGCAAGAACGAAGTTTTGTGTAAAACGCAGTTGATCCAGTCCGAGGACAAAGTCTTGCAGTATATGCCAGACCACACTGGACTTGCGGTCTGTTTTAAAAAACTACAGGCGACTATGAGTGTACGCCCTGTACGCCTGAGCAGTCACTTTTAACCAGTAAGCCTTCCACTCCACTATGTGACTATCTGCGTCTGCTAAACTGATGTTTCCTTTCTCTCTGTTGGTTGGTGTTAGCCTGCATTTAAGGTTATCAGATTTATGAAAATCTAAATGACCTTGAGTGCTAAATACACTCCTGGAAATTGAAATAAGAACACCGTGAATTCATTGTCCCAGGAAGGGGAAACTTTATTGACACATTCCTGGGGTCAGATACATCACATGATCACACTGACAGAACCACAGGCACATAGACACAGGCAACAGAGCATGCACAATGTCGGTTCACGTCCACGCTGTCGCGGCATGCTACCAGTGTTAAAGACTACGATGGAGCTCCGTATGCCACGGCAAACTGCCTGACACTGACGGCGGCGATACACAAATGCTGCGCAGCTAGCGCCATTCGACGGCCAACACCGACGTTCCTGGTGTGTCCGCTGTGCCGTGCGTGTGATCATTGCTTGTACAGCCCTCTCAGTCCGGAACAAGTATGGTGGGTCTGACACACCGGTGTCAATGTGTTCTTTTTTCCATTTCCAGGAGTGTATAATAAATGCCGTGTGGCTAGGGCCTCCCATCGGATAGACCCTTTGTCGGATGCAGATCTTTCGATGTGATACTACTTGGGCGGCTTGCCTGTCGATGGGAATGAGACGATGTTGATCAGGACTACACAACACCCAGTCCCTGAGCGGAGAAAATCTCCGACCCAGCCGGGAATCGAACCCTTAGGACTGACACTGTCCCGCTGACCACTTAGCTAGCGGGGGCGGACAGCTTGAGTGCTGAAGTAATATTAATAGAACTGTGACCCCGTCATTATTTTAGCCAATTGTTGATGGGTGATTAACATATCAACACGGGATTGAACTTCTAAAAAGGCTACGGTGCAAGTTTATTGTTAAAATACACTGAACCGCCAAAGAAACTGGTATAGGGATGCGCATTCAAATACAAAGACATGTAAAGAAGCAGAAGGCGAAACTGCGGTCGGCAACGCCTATATAAGACAACAAGTGTCTGGCGCAGTTCTTAGAACGATTACTGCTGCTACAGTGCCAGGTTACCAAGATTTAAGTGAGTTTGAACGTGGTGTTACAGTCGGCGCACGAGCGGTGGGATACAGCATCTCCGAGGTAGCGATGAAGTGTGGATTTTCCCGTACGACCATTTCACGAGTGTATCGTGAATATCAGGAGTCTGGTACGACATCAAATCTCCGACGTCTTTGAGACCGAAAAAAGAACGGGACCATCGACGACTGAAGAGAATCGTTCAGCGTGGCAGAAGTGAAGTCCTTCCACAAATTGCTGCAGATTTCAATGCTGAGCCATCAACAAATGTCAGCGTGCGAACCATTCAGTGAAACAAGGTCGACGTGGGCTTTCGGAGCAAAAGGCCCTCTCGTGACTGCACGACACAACGCTTTACGCCTCGACTGCGCCCGTCAGTAGCGACATAGGACTGTTGATGACTGGAAACACATTGCCTGGTCGGAGGAGTCTCGTTTCAAATTGTATCGAACTGATGGACGTCTACGGGTATGGAGATAACTTCATGAATACATGGACCCTGCATGTCAACATGGGACTGTTCAAGGTGGTGGAAGCTCTGTAACGGTGTGGAGCGTGTGCAGCTGAAGTGATATGGGACCCCTGTTACTGGTATGGGTCCCCTGATACGTCTAGATACGACTCTGACAGGTGACACGTACATAAAAATCTTGTCTGATCACCTGCATCCATTCATGTCCATAGTGCACTCCGACGGGCTTGAGCAATTCTATTAGGACAATGCGACACTCCACACGTCCGGAATTGCTACAGAGTGGCTCAAGAAACAATCTTCTGAATTTAAACACTTCCGCTGGCCACCAAACTTCCAAGTCATGAACTTTAATAAGCATATCTGGGAAGTGGATAGGTTAAAGTTAGATATAGTGGGAATTAGTGAAGTTCGGTGGCAGGAGGAAAAAGACTTCTGGTCAGGTGACTGCAGCGTTATAAACACAAAATAAAATAGGGGTAATGCAGGAGTAGGTTTCATAATGAATAGGAAAATAGGAATGAGGGCAAGCTACTACAAACAGCATAGTGAACGCATTATTGTCGCCAAGATAGATACGAAGCCCACACCTACTACCGTAGCACAAGTTTATATGCCAACTAGCTCTGTAGATGACGAAGAAATTGAAGAAATGTATGATGAAATAAAAGAAATTATTCAGATAGTGAAGGGTGACAAAAATTTAATAGGCATGGGTGACTGGAATTCAGTAGTAGGAAAAGGGAGAGAAGGAAATGTAGTAGGGAATATGGGTTGGTGCTAAGAAACGAAAGAGGAAGCAGCCTGGTAGAATATTGCACAGAGCACAACTTAATCATAGCTAACACTTGGTTTAAGAATCATGAAAGAAGGTTGTATACATGGAAGAACCCTGGAGATACTAAAAGGTATCAGATAAATTATATAATGGTAAGACAGAGATTTAGGAACCAGGTTTTCAATTGTAAGACATTTCCAGGGGCAGATGTGGACTCTGACCACAATCTATTGGTTATTTAAGGACATGGGATCTGGATAAGCTGAAAGAACCAGAGGTTGTACAAAGTTTCAAGGAGAGCATAAGGGAACAATTGACAGGAATGGGGGAAAGAAACACAGCAGAAGAAGAATGGGTAGCTTTGATGGATTTAGTAGTGAAGGCAGCAGAGGATAAAGTAGGTAAAAGACGAGGGCTAGTAGAAATCCTTGGGTATCAGAAGAAATATTGAATTTAATGGATGAAAGGAGAAAATATAGAAATGCAGTAAATGAAGCAGGCAAAAAGGAATACAAACGTCTCAAAAATGAGATCGACAGGAAGTGCAAAATGGCTAAGCAGGGATGGCTAGAGGACAAATGTAATGATGTAGAGGCTTCTCTCACTAGGGGTAAGATAGATACTGCCTACAGGAAAATTAAAGAAACCTTTGGAGATAAGAGAACCACTTGTATGAACATCAAGAGCTCAGATGGGAACCCAGTTCCAAGCAAAGAAGGGAAAGCAGAGAGGTGGAAGGAGTATATAGAAGGTCTATACAAGGGCGATGCACTTGAGGACAATATTATGGAAATGAAAGAGGATGTAGATGAAGATGAAATGGGAGATACGATACTGCGTGAAGAGTTCGACAGAGCACTGAAAGACCTGAGTCGAAACAAGGCCCCCGGAGTAGACAACATTCCATTGGAAATACTGACAGCCTTGGGAGAGCTACTCCTGACAAAACTCTACCATCTAGTGAGCAAGGTGTATGAAACAGGCGAAATATCCTCAGACTTCAAGAAGAATATAATAATTCCGATCCCAAAGAAAGCAGGTGTTGACAGATGTGAAAATTACCGAACAATCAGTTTAGTAAGCCACAGCTGCAAAATACTAAAACGAATTCTTTAGAGACGAATGGAAAAGCTAGTAGAAGCCGACCTCGGGGAAGATCAGTTTGGACTCCGTAGAAATACTGGAACACGTGAAGCAATACTGACCTTACGACTTAACTTAGAAGAAAGATTAAAAAAAGGAAAACCTACGTTTTTAGCATTCGTCGAGAGAGATGAAAGGGAAGCAGTAGTTGGGATGGGAGTAATACAGGGTTGTAGCGTCTCCCCGATGTTATTCAATCTGTACATTGAGCAAGCAGTAAAGGAAACAAAAGAAAAATTCGGAGTAGGTATTAAAATCAATGGAGATAAAATAAAAACTTTGGGGTTTGCCGATGACATTGTAATTCTGTCAGAGACAGCAAAGGACTTGGAAGAGCAGTTGAATGGAATGGACATTGTCATGAAAGGAGGATATAAGATGAACATCAACAAAAGCAAAACGAGGATAATGGAATGTAGTCCAATTAAGTCTAGTGATGCTGAGGGAACTAGATTAGGAAATGAGTTACTTAAAGTAGAAAAGGAGTTTTGCTATTTGGGGAGCAAAATAACTGATGATGGTCGAAGTAGAGAGGATATAAAATGTAGACTGGCAATGGCAAGGAAAGTGTTTCTGAAGAAGAGAAATTTGTTAACATCGAGTATAGAATTAAGTGTCAGGAAGTCATTTCTGAAAGTATTTGTATGGAGTGTAACCATGTATGGAAGTGAAACATGGACGAAAAATAGTTTGGACAAGAAGAGAATAGAAGCTTTCGAAATGTGGTGCTACAGAAGAATGCTGAAGATTAGATGGGTAGATCACATAACTAATGAGGAAGTATTGAATAGGATTGGGGAGAAGAGAAGTTTGTGGCACAACTTGACCAGAAGAAGGGATCGGTTGGTAATATATGTGCTGAGGCCTCAAGTGATCACCAATTTAGTATTGGAGGGCAGTGTGGAAGGTAAAAATCGTACAGGTAGACCAAGAGATGAATACACTAAGAAGAATCAGAAGGATGTAGGTTGCAGTAGGTACTGGGAGATGAAGAAGCTTGCACAGGATAGAGTAGCATGGAGAGCTGCATCAAACCAGTCTCAGGACTGAAGACCACAACAACAACATCTGGGATGCCTT
Source organism: Schistocerca gregaria (assembly GCF_023897955.1). Taxonomy (NCBI): domain Eukaryota; kingdom Metazoa; phylum Arthropoda; class Insecta; order Orthoptera; family Acrididae; genus Schistocerca; species Schistocerca gregaria. Next base: position 437,087,949 of record NC_064921.1, read on the forward strand.
GAAATGGGCTCTTCAGAAGAGATCTCTATCTGCGCCGTACTCTTACTGATTTATGTACAGCCCTGCAGGATTCATGGTGTCAATTTCCTCCACCATTACTTCAGACATTAGTCGAGTCCATGCCACATCGTGATACGGCACTTCTGTATGCTTGTGGGGGTCCTACATGATATTAGGAAGGTGTACCAGTTTCCTTGGCTCTTCAAAGTAATAGGACAAACAAAATATGTTACCGTGAAGACAAATAAAACATGACTGTTAGCAACACAAATACACACAACAAACAGTTAACACTCCACTGGGTGCCGACTGCTTCGCAAAATCTTAGGTTTGTCTGACTGAACTATTTACTCGGGCTCAAAAATGTGTGTGAAATCTTATGGGACTTAACTGCTGAGGTTATCAGTCCCTAAGCTTACACACTACTTAACCTAAATTATCCTTAGGACAAACACACACACACACACACACACACACACACACACACACACACACACACACACACACACACACACATGCCCGAGGGAGGACTCGAACCTTCGCCAGGACCAGCCGCACGGTCCATGACTGCAGCGCCTTAGACCGCTCGGCACTCGGACTCAATACATGGGTAACACAGTCTGAAATTATCCAATACTGGATAGGCCCTGATTGATTTATTCTACACAGAAGTTATACTACACTGGTGCAGCTGAGGAAAAGTCAGGAGACAGTGATTCTGCTTGCCCTAAGAAGCCAGAGTAGCGGTACTGTGCTCCTTTCTCGAAGTGTAGCGTTGTCGTAGGTGACGGTCACGGTTCAAGTGTGTGCAGATCAACGATGTGCGGCGTCTGTAATTTTGTACCGCGGGCACAAATATGACACGTCGCGGCTGGCGATCTGTTAGACGAATCGCAATTACTCTCTAATGGGGCCCTGAAATCTCGACATATTCCAGCGTCTGACACTCCTGGTCGCTGGTCACACCGTGGACCAATTTGACTTACTTATACGGCAGTGTGTACAAGGATATCAAACGCCAAAGCAGCAGACCTGTCACAAATATGACTGCCCTCGGCGCAGCGAGTTGTCCGAGATGACTGACGTCTAAATTGTCGGTACACCTAAATCCTCACCACAGGCTCCCCTGTCAAGATCAGTGCTAACGCGAAGTCACGCACAGGACAAATGTCCCAAGTGCAGTCCACTCATAACAATAGTCAAGACTGCAATCCTGTCCAGACCGGAGTCTGAATCAGAAGATCTCCCCAGATTAGAGTCTGCATCAGAAGACTCTGTTTCTCCTCTCCTTACTTTCCATCAAACCTCAGTAAACCCCACAGAAACACTCCAGCATCTGCCACCATTAGGGTTTCGCGTCAGTCAGAAGACTCCACGAGCTCCATGTGTCCCCTCTAATTCATCTGCTCAACCCATCGGCCAATCCTAAGCAAAGTTAACAATATTCTTCTCTTTTCTTGATAAGCAGCGGATCCTCTACTCTAGAATTCTCGCGCGGAGGAAAGGAGACATTTTATTCCTAACTTTTTTTCACAGCCTGTTTAGGCAACGTATTTTGAGTTTCCGTACAGCTCTAAAACGAACAACACATTTGTCACAGAGATCATTATCTGGACGGCCCGAATGATAACAGCATGTCTGACCAGAGGCCTCGTCTCAACTAAGGAAAGTGCTTTTGTGTCCCAATGTAGATCATTTCAGAGCCGCCATAACTGTTGTGTTCCATCTAAGACTGTTTCTAAGGCTTGAGGCTTCCCAAAAAACTCTGCAGGCCTAGGGACACCACCACCTGATGGCTCCCTCGATAGCGTCTGATACTCAGTGAACATGGAAACTCGCAAATTTTTATGGCCGCCATGCCTGTTCGCAATGGCCGTTTGCGACACTGTCAAATGCGTTTGCGAGGCGTCCTGGCTTTCCCTCACACCCCTGCTACAGCTGTGGTCAGAAACGTCTAAAAGGTAGGTTCAGGTAGGCAATTTTTCCCTCTCTTCGGCTGAAAGCATTGTCCACACACCGGTGCGAGAATTTCTTGGGAACAGCGTTCCCTTCCCGGTAAGTGCTTCTTTCCCTAATACCTGCACATGGCTTTCAAGCCCCGAATGTCCACTGTAAAATTTACTGTTAAATGACTAAAATCTCTTCTTGTTCTCAACTCCAGAAAATACTGTTCAAAGGACACCCACTTTTGTGACGGCTCCCTAACCCAAGGTCCTTGGCAGTACTTTTGGGGCAGCCACCACAAATTGTATAAAGCGTGGGTAGTGACCAGGATTTAGCTACGTCTGTTGACCGAAAAATTACTAATGACAAGAATTGCGCCAGATAGAATGAAGAGATCTTTATTTCTGACGAAACGTGCACCAGCAATACAAGTCCAAGTAATATCCAAGAGTAATCCGTGTTCTGAGCCTAGTCGAATACAATAGCAAATATCACACTGCAATGGCTCCGCTATCAACTCCACGAAAGGCTAGCAATAGACAATTGACAATAAACTGTCCGTGTCGGGGCCAGCGCTCCTCCTTATATGCAGAAGGCAGAGGGCGCTGCGGACCCGAGCTCAGCCATGGCGCAACATCTTCCCTCGGCGGCAACGCCCTGAGGCGCCAGCTATGTCACGGTCAGAACCGCGTGCGCGAGTTCGTTGGTTGGTTGGGTCCATATGGAGAATAGTGAGAGAGTAACGCGTTCTCTCTCGTATGCTTCGATAAAACTTGGTTCTCACAAACACAGAAACAATCAAAGGTTTTCTCGTCTTCAATGGAAGTATTGGCCTCATAAGTGTTGGTAGTTACTTTTTTTGTACAACGTGTATTGGCAATTTGGGAGATGGGTACAGTGACGAAGCGTCGGTAAAAAAAAAAATATATATTCAGGATGCAGCCAATAATGCCTGTCGTGCCAAGGTCAGCTGTCGAACCTAAAACTACTCAAGCGCTGTCGTGCACACTCTCTTGTAAATAAAATGCGTTAATAGGTGACACGATACAATTATGATGTCTCAGTTCTTACCAAAATTCCCAGTTCCCAGAGTTTCCATAACAAATTTCTCACTGGAAGTTTCCACAACGTCGAACAGAATGCAAATTCATCAGTTACGACATTCTTCGTACACAGGCGGAACATATTCACATCTCTTATGGTACTTTATTTCTTAACTCGTCCTATTCTTATGTTTGCGCGATAAAAAGTGAATCATATGCATGTACAAGCCATAAGAATGTTCATATATAACTTTTAGTTGAAATATGTTTGTGATCCTGTTTTTTCTGCATGTTGAAGTAAAAAATTTTTTTTTCTTTAAGAATTCGTATAACGTTAGTTTTTATTTATTTATTTGTAGCAGCAGGCAAGACTTTTCTTTTGGAAAGTTTTCTATCATATTCTTGCATAAAAGTTGAGATTTTTAACATATTTTTGGAATTTTTACAAACATTTGAAACCATCACAAATTGGCAATGCTGAGCGATGCATATTTTTGGGACGGCCGCTATAGTTATCATAGTTTGCTGCATGAAGATTCCAAATCATGTCATTAACACATTCGCTGCTTAGTCCGCTGTGTCAAACCATGCGTTAATCCGCATATTTAACAGTATCAGATTTAGTTATCCACCTAAAAATTATTGGTCTGACGAGATAGCAATACTGACATCTTAAAACAATTTAGTTTAATGACTGTGGTATAATCCAACTCTTTCTTCTTCTCCCCCTTGCACCCTCCCCAGAGAGATTATTTTACCCCTCAGGAGGTAGCTACCACCAATGTGAAAACCTTTGTTTAAACCTTGTTGACATTTCATAGAAACCTCATCTGCTTACTTTTGATGTTATTTACTGACTTGTCTACCATCTATGATTCAGTTCCACATAATAGTATAGTCTCACAAAACTTTAATCCACCGTGAATAAAACTAGTTGGGTACTAGATCACCTCGTTATAAAATACTAAGAAAACTATACAACCCCCAATTCGTCTGTCTAATTGTAAGATACTAAGACAACTATACAACTAACGTTTCGGCCGTCTCATTGTAAAATACTAAAATTACCATACAACCAACGGCCATCTTTGCTACAATCGAAATAACGCTTGTATACTTGTTTCATTTTATTTATTTATTCTTTATTTTGCCTGGGCGTGATAGGGCCTTAACATACACTCTTACAGCAGAACAAGAACAGTACATACCAAACATATTAGAAAACGTTGACACTAATGGTAATAAATAATAACAATAACAAAAATAATGGCAATAGTAAGAAAAATGATAGTGTGGAACAATGCCGGATGTTTGTGTCACTCTGGCACAATACTTCGGCCACGTAACTTGTTGCCTTCTTTAAGTGCTATCTGACACTGCCGTATTAGAGGATCTTGTCCAGTATTTATGCCCAGAGGCCGCTGGGCGCTCTGTTTGCCGTCCGGGCCCACCTGGCGCTGCTTGTAAGGTGTTGTCTCTTCCCCGGTGCTCCCTCGGACGTCCACGCCAGACTTGGTCACCATCTGTGGCAGCTCTCTGAGGCTTGTCCTGTGTCGGGCGTTCCTATCGCGGTCCGCGCCCGCCTGGTGCTGCTCCTGAGGTTTTGGCCCTTCCCTGGTGCTCCCACAGACGTCCGTGCCGGGCAGTCTGAGGTAGCACCTGAAGAAGGCAACGAGTTAGGTGCCAGAGCTACTCAAACATCCGGCAGTAGACCCGATTACTCCACATGTCAAGATCTCGCCGGGAAAGCCTGAAGAGTTACAATAATAATAGTAATGACAATAACTGGCACTAAAATAGAAATTATTACAATTACTGGCATGAAGTATGATATTGAGTGGCTTAGCGCATTTGAAGCCTTGTTTAGTAATATGAGAAGCCGAAGGGATAATGAAAGAGTAGAAGAGTGAACTGACGTGGATAGTGCCTGTCAAAAGAGAACAAAATCAAAAAGGGAACTCTGCAGACAAGAGGAGAGAAAATTTGTGGTTGTGGCCAAGTGAGTGCTTGTGTGAGGAGGGGAGAGGGGAGGTGATGAGAGTGAGCTGAGCAAATATATGGAGAACATAGCTATTGTGGTAGAAGTAAACCAGCAGCTGACTTTTGAAATTTGAAAGGAACTTAATTTCTCCAATACCTTGGGGAAGACTGTTTCAAAGTTGGGTTCCTGATACAGAAAACGATTTAGAGAAGATGGCAGTTACACGTAGCATTATAGAGAGAATTTTATTTCCTTGAGAATGGGTATTTCTGCTGTGGTGCTCAGACAGTAGTGTAAGCGTTGAAGATACGTAAATGGGAATGCAATGATTTAGAAGATCATACACTAAAAACAGGGTAGTAGTCACAATGCTTATGAGCATATAGCACATTTGTTCAAAGAAATGAGTGATAACGTAAAATGAGTGTACGTCACAAGTGTATCATACACACACATTCAGAGACAGTTCCAGTTGATATGAGCTCTCGTACGAAAATCCTATGAAAATATGATTCCCATAATAAAGTATGTGACATATTAGTGAGTCTGCATGTTTATTTTTAAGCTTGAGAGCGAATAGCACTTTTATATTTCTATAGTGAATGAAGTAACCTTGACGCCTTCTTAGAGACTAGTTGAGAGTTGAAAGTCTAAGTCTAGGCGCGCAGTCCGGAACCGTGCGACTGCTACGGTCGCAGGTTCGAATCCTGCCTCGGGCATGGATGTGTGTGATGTCCTTAGGTTAGTTAGGTTTAAGTAGTTCTAAGTTCTAGGGGACTGATGACCACAGCAGTTGAGTCCCATAGTGCTCAGAGCCATTTTGAAAGTCTAAGTGATGGTCCAGAGTTATCACCAAGTTCTTCGCGTATTTTTGTGCCATTTAGGGTGAATGGTGGAAATTGTTCTCTGAAGTAAGGTATTATAAGTCTTTTGTGAGTGACTAAGATAGCTTAGCTTTTATGTGGATTATGTGTCAAACCTCTGTTCTGCGCCCAGGCAAGCATATCAGCATTGATATGCTAGTTTGCTGTGCACAGATTTGTTGGACTTAAATGCAGGGATAACCGAAGGTCGTCAGCATTTTAGTGATATATTCAATGGGAGGGAATAACATGTAATTAACATATCAAGAAAAAACAATGGACCAAATACAGATGCTTGGGGGACCCCTGACAGTACACCGCTCCATTTCGATCACTTTGTTCAGATTGTAGGTTTTTTTTATAAAAACGTAGTTCCACACCCAAAAGATTTTATTTGGATTTACAGAGGCTTTCGTAGCCTACGAACTTACATTTCATAGCCTATTTTTGAGAGTTTTACTTATCATTTCTGCTGATTACTCGAAAAATATTACTCGTACTTTACTCATTCTCCTTGCCAATAATCCCTTTACTATATTCACACATTAATCAATGTTTTTCTTTTTTCATACTATTTTATTGCCAACAACAATTTTATTTCAAAGTCTATTCAGCTAAAACTGAAAATGCGAGATGAAAATATTATGTTGAGACTCAACACATTTTCTTTTGTTTTCTCTATGCATAGAATACAAGCACTTAGCTTCTACATCATTTTGTTAGCGTGCCTTTTAGATTTTCGGATGAAAATATATCTTCAACGTTGTTTAGTATTGGATGCTTTTCTGTTACAGTGCGGATGCTGTGGGCGCAGATGATGTTGGTGGCCTCGGCTGGTCTTTGGCAGTACCAGCCCTCGCCAGTGCTGGAGCGCCTTCTGTTTCTGACGCTGCGAGAGCGCGGCTTCTCTCGAGGCCCCCTGCTGGTGATGGACTATGCGGTGGCGCCTGGTGTCTTGACGTCACTTCTGCGCGTCTTGCACTTTCCAGTCCTGCTATTACGTACGCCTGTCTCCCGTGCCGCCACAGCAGCCGTCGCTAGTGAACCTGTGACAGGCCGCATTGTTATCCTACGTGACGATGTAGGCTTCAATTTGAAGTTGCAGAGTTTCCTAACTACGTCCCAGAAATGGCCACGTCACTGTACGCTACACACTACGTTCCTGGTCATCCTTATTTCAGCAGACCTACGGGGACGGGACTCTGAGTATTCCTTGCACCAAATCCTCGATAAAAGTCACGTACTCGACGCCTCTATCTTGGTACTCGATGTTAATCCCCAACCAGCATTTGAGAAGACAAGTAGTGCAGCGATACTGTACACTTGGCTTCGCAACTTGTCATACACAAACTGTACAGGCGCTTCCGGGAGTCTGACTTTAATTGGCCACTGGGATCTGAGAAGTAGCCCCATCATAAAATTTCCGACAGTAGCCTTACCACGAAAACTACCGAGAACTGAGGAAGGATGCCCAGTGACTGCTTTGGTCTATCCGTATGTGCCACTAACCATGGTTCAGGAAAATGAAGACGGCAAAAAATACTTTGCGGGCTACGAAGTGTCGATGCTGCAGCTGGTAGCCCAGATTCGCGGTTTCCCTCTGAAACTGACTGATGATGGTACTTGGCTCCCAGCGTTTGGTCGGCTGCTATCCAATGGAACGTGGAGTGGAGTGGCTGGAGAGCTCATTGCTGGCCATGCAGACCTTGCACTTGGAGGTTTGCCTGTGGCCATCTGCAATTTGAGCCCTCTCGAATGCACCACCAGCTACATGCAACAAGGCCTCGTGTGGTTCACGCCGCGTCCAGAGAGATTGTCCGGTTTACATTCCGTGTTTTCAGAAGCGCCTGCAGAGGTTCTACTCATCATGGCAGCTCTTAATGCAGTTATCAGTCTCGTCATTTGGGCTGCATCGTTCAATCGAGGAGTACGGGAGTATAGCAGCTATGAGGACAGCTGCTTCGCCACGTTCTCTGTTAGCTTCTCCGTGCCAGTCAAAGAACCCTCTGTTCTTAGCGCCAGGGTGGCTTTCCTCAGTTGGATTTTATTTTCTATGGCAATGGAGGCCTCACTGTCGTCAGTCATTACAAGTCGCTTATCGCAGCCCGTATTCACCCGCGCGATTACAGACGACGAGGACCTTCTACAGTCGGGGCTGCGAGGAGCCTCTTTAACCCCCATAGCCGAGTTCTACCCCATTTTTCAGAAACCTGGCTCAATCAATATCACCGAGATATGCACGTCATTTGATGACTGTGCTCGGCGCATTGCGTACGATAGAGATGTAGCTGTGCTCGCACCCGATGTAGGCTTCAAGTATATTGGGAGAACCAAATATCGCGACGAGTTGGGCGCCCCGCTATTCACTCCTCTAAGAGATAGCGTCGTCTCCAGCCCTATAGCGATGGTGCTGGCCAAAGGCAACCCTCTGGCGCCTGTGATCAGCGACACGATCCTCCGCATTGTGGAGGCCGGTTTGCTGAGGTATGACGGTCAACCATCAGCTAGCGGGGTGGTCACAGACGCCAACAATGACAAGGAGGTCCTTGTCTTCTACTTTGTAATTTACTTTACAATGACGGTGAGCTGGTTCGTCGTCTTGTTAGGAGAAATATCATTCAAGAAGTGGTGCCACTGGCGCAAGAGAATTAAAATCGGTCCTAGTCATGAGTTTTATCTCCAAGGCACAGTTGGGATGAGAGGTGGCTTCAACACGCCTATTACTTTCAGAGTCTAGCTACATTGTTCCTTCTTTGCATCAGTCACAGCGGGAAATTACTGCTGAGCAGGGTACAGCAGCTGTGTAGAAAGCCAGCAGGCTAAAACACTGTAAGAATGCCTTCCTCCTTTGAATGATATGAAGGGCTCCTCTGTTATCACTGAATTGATGAGGTACCACAGTACCTTTTCGTTCTTTCTTCCGTAATGATGAAAAGCGATGATATGGACCTACAGGAAGACTAAATCAAAGTTTTTTAATCAAACTGTTTCGTAGTATTTCAGTCAAAGACAGCTACCACTCATTTCTGTTACAGGTTGGTTTAAGTATAGATAACCTGTTACTGAATAGTACTGCGCATTGCGTAAAGAATGAAGACGGAAGGCTGTACTATTGGTTTCAAAACTATAGTAAAGATTTATCATACATCATATCTCTGACCTTAAGTCGCTAATGTACATTAGTGAGCAGTATGTCCGCTTACTGTCTGGAACAGTTTGACCTTTGCACTGACTTTATCTACACGCAGGGGCAGGGAAATGACGTCGAACGAACAACGTTATCAAGCCACATCACTCGCATATTCCCCTCCCCCTCTCATCCCACCTTCTTCGCTTCTTCCTTTGCCTCCAACACACTCCTCCATTCTGCCTACCCCGCCCCTCATCCCCCTCACATTACTAAAAAAAAATGGTTCAAATGGCTCTGAGCACTATGGGACTTAACTTCTGAGGTCGTCAGTCCCCTAGAACTTAGAAGTAATGAAACCTAATTAACCTAAGGACATCACACATATCCATGCCCGAGATAGGATTCGAACCTGCGACAGTAGCAGTCCCGCCGTTCCGGACTGAAGTGCCTAGAACAGCACGGCCACAGCGGCCGGACTCACCTTTCTCCCTCTCCAGCTAAAGACAGTTTGGGATTAAAATGAAACAAAGAATCATAACAATAGAAGGGAGGAACTAGCCCAACTGTGCTAGTGGGAAAAGTAAGAAATAAAGAAACAAGCTAAACCCCCTTCTTCGATAACATAACAAAGATGGAGTAGAATTTAAAATTCTAAAAAGTCTGAAAAGTTAATGGGTAATTTTAAGGAAAAGCAATTAATGGTAACAATGACTCGTAAATTTAAACAAACACACACTCACTCACACACACACACACACACACACACACACACACACATACACTGCATAATGTACCAAATTTCTCTCCTCTCAATCAATCAGATCTTAGAATCTTAGCCACCATTAAAATGAAAGAGCCAACTACAATGTAGCCCCATCAGGGCTATGACGGAAGTATCCGCGTGACCTCAATTATTTACCAAAAGCACTACACCCACTTGAAAAAAAATCATGTGAATCGAGTAAAAAGTAGAAAATATTGTCAGTTATGTTTTTATTACTGACTGCAAAAAATTGTTTATGGACTGGCTCACCAGTTGTATCAGTAAATTTCATTGGAATATTAGAATGTTAAACCAACATTTGCTTATCCAGTGCAATTAACAAATTAGTAATATGTCGTTGTGGAACATGAGTTTTACTTTAAATGCTGTTCTGCAAAACTTCAAACAGGTGAAATAAATTCAATAACTGCTTTATTCTCCTTTTGCTTGTCTTCATCGAACAGCTGGCTTCACTATTAAATATTCATTAAGATTGCTCTACCATACTATAAGACATAGCATAATCTACTTCTTTTTCGAATCTAAAATCGTTCTCAAGGATCAAATGTTCTTTCCATTTCTAAAATGACTAATAAAATACGTCAGCAACCCAAAAAGTGCAAGGTTTATGTCAAGTATCGTTATTTTATTGTCCTCATACACGCATATCAACCAACATAGAGACTAAAAAACGATTTTGAATTCTAAAGGAAGTGCTCCAATGCTATTTGCATTCCTAAAATCTACAAATAACATGCTAAACTTGACTGTCGACATTAGGCCTAAGTTAGGCCCAAGAGCATGAAATCGTGTAACTAGCCGGACAAGGCTTATAACTGCAGGAAATAATGTTATCTAAAATACTACGGTAAGCAGACAAGCACACAAACAAATAGGCTGTCTAATTTACTGTAATAATATAATTAATTAGACCTATTGCTGATGTGAGTCACAACAGACCCACGAACCAAAATATTTCCGCATCTAAATTGTTCTCAGCCACCAGTTTAGGGAGGATAAAGACAATGCGTCATATTATACACAAGAAAAATATAACTAATGGTACTGATTGACGGTCACTGCTTTTATCACAAATGACTCAGGTCTATTAGTGGGTATGTAGAATAGCAACTTTCAACGAAGTTTCCAATATTTAAAGTCAGAAGTACGGTACAAAGGCTCTCTAATCGTTTTCAGATTATATTTCCTGTAATCAACTATTAAATTACAGCAATGTATAATATAGATACATGACATGAAAACACACAATCACATACACAACATGGCCCAAATACGAACAAACTGAGCAAACAGCATATTAGGAAGAAGGTGTTTTGACGATTTTATTGCGACTTAATACTTCAACTACATAATTTTTAATAGACAACGACAACTTCTCTTATGTTTAAACTCATATCACACCCAAAGATTATGACAGAGTTGAAACATCTCCAAAAAAAGTTAGTGTAACGAGACAGAATCGATATCGAGAAAGCAAACTCTTTGATAACATTATTCATCATTTATCGAGTACATGAAAACACATTCACACATTGCTTATCAAAAAAACACAAGTATAATTACCGATCTCTGTGAAAATTTGAACTTAGCAGCAAAAAAAGTTATATTATTTTGCATAGTGTGTAAGATTTCACTCACTTTTTTAGCACAATGAAGTTTCAAATTAAATATTTCCACATCTAAATTGTCTTTAAATTAAATATTTGCACATCTATATTGTCTGTATTAATCAAAAAGACACTTGTAGCTTATATGCTTATCGTATTATGAAAATATAAATACAGTGCTCTACGAAAATTCGATCAAAATAGAATTGTATTATTTCCTGAAATATGTAAGATTCTATGGACTATAATATTAAATATTTACGCATCTAAATTGCTGTATTAGAAGCTGAAACAGACACGGCTCGTTTGTTGACAACATTACATTCATCTCGAGAGCTACTGCAGATCTAACTTACAGCCTATACTCCACCAACAATTAGCAAGGTTAGCAATAAGAACATGGAAAAAAGCAGTTTAGCCTGCAATGTATGAGAACGTGCTGAAAAGTAATGCCTACAAATTATTTTATTCTGTTCACAATATCTGTAGAGATATTTTCTGTCATGCACATTCCTGAGTCCACTTTCCCATTTCGCTGAAGCAAATTGCAACACTCTGCCATTTTAGGGCTCCCAACTGTAGCATGTAACATGGTGGCATTAACACAACTGTTTTTATGTGTGAGAAAAACTGAAATCTATTCGAGAAAATTGAAAGCACGAATTCAGCATGACAGTGCCCGACCATATACAACTGCTATGACATGTGCAACAAATCGACGCCTTGGGTTCACTGTCATTAAACATCCTCTACAAGTCCTGCCTTGGCCCCATCTGATTATCATCTGTTTGCACAACTTAAAGAACACCTCTGAGGTATTCTCTTCGATATGAATGAATCATGCAAGAGGAGGTGAGGTTGCGGCTCAAACATTCTACAGTGATGGTATCAATAATCTCTTCTCTTTATGAGAGAAATGTGTTCATTGACATGGTGACTATGCTGACGAAATGTAGACATGAAGATTAAGGAGGAATACTGTTAATGAAGTTTTTTATTTATGAAGCTTTAAGAGTTTTTACATTAAAAAATTTAAAGTGTTACTTTTCTTCACGGCCTGGTAATCCGATCGTAATGGCCACCTCCAACACAGTACAGAAAGTTGTCATTTTTCACCGTTTCATAATAGAAAACTGTAATCCCTCTGTAATATATATAATAATTTTGTGCCGCTTTAAAGTAACAGTTACTTAGAGAGGAAATATTCCATAACTCATTAATATCAGTGTGTATATGCAGTGGGTGTCAGCAACTGGGTGTGTAAGTTGCTGGCAGTGCCATCAACTCTGTGGGAGGTGACAGCTACTGAATGTGTCAGCTTCTGGGAGAGGACTTGATGTGTCGAAAGTACACACACACACACACACACACACACACACACACACACACATAAAAGGTGTGTGATAAATGTAATAAGACTGACAACGCTGTAAGCGATCTGGTAACACTGTGTTGTTTTGTTCGTGTGGACCGGGGTGCTCAACCCTTCCAGATGCTCGGTCCTAGATTCAGTTCCGTATACGCTTCACGTGATTTTTGAGGGCGGCATCAGTAAATTTGTGTTTTGTTGTTTGTTACGAAAATGGATCGGAAGAATGTAGAGCAACCTTATGCCATCAAGTTTTGTGTTAAACTTGGGGAATATGGGAGGGCAGCCTTTGAAAAGCTGAAACAAGGAAACATTTCTTGTCGAGCACAAGTTTCTCACTGGCATAAATCATTTTTGCAAGGCCGAAAACACGTTGAAAATGAATCTCTCAGGGAGACCTTCAACTTCAAAAACCGAGGAAAACGTCGAACGGCTTCTTGCTCTTGTGAGGTAAGACCAGTTTTCAACAATAAGGATGGTGGATGACCTGTTAAACTTCAACATTTCCAGAGTAGATCAAATTGTGTCCGAAGTGTTGCATATGCAGTTGGCTTGTGCCGAAATGATGCCGTGAAACCTCACAACTGAGCAGGACAGTCGAAGAAACGACTGCGTTGATCTCCTTGAGAGGACTATCAATGACCACGAATGGTTCAGTCGTGTTATCACATGTGATGAACCCTAAATTTTTAAGTATGATCCTGAGACAAAGTGGAAAAGTAAGGAATGGCACATTAACACATCTCCTTACACGAAAAAAGCTCAAAAAAGCAAATCAAAGATCAAAACAATGCTGAGTTTGTTTTTTTGCTTAAATAAATAATTTGTTCCTCCAGATAAGCTGTCATCCAAGTGTTTTACAAAGATGACCTTGAAGGGCTCAGGAAAAGGTGAGTCGAGTGAGCCAGATACTGCAGACAAGTGACGCCTCACGTCACATGGCCAATTTCTCTACACACTTTTGGCCACAAAGGGCATTCCTGTTGTTCTACAACCTCCTTACTCACCTGATCTGCATCCCTGTGACCTTCTTCTTTCCCTGAAATTGAAAAATTTATGGCATCATTTTGCGACTCTGTAGAACACTTAAAAGAATGTGACTGACATTTTAAAGGCCAAGCTACTTGAAAAGTTTCAGCGCTGCTGTCAGGACTGGGAACAAAGATTCCGCCGGTGCACAGTTGCCAAAGGGAACTGCTTTGAAGAGGAGAATGTTGTTGCATGAAAAAAATAAAATCTTTGGAAGATAAAAAATCAGTTTCATTACTTTTCTCACACATCTCGCAAGCAGATTGCTTATCGAAATATGGAAGTATAATTATATATCTCTACAAAAATTCGAACTTTGCACCAAAATTAAATCATATTATTTCTTAAAGTATGTAAGATTCTGCACTCTTTGCAAGCACAACAATGCTTCAAGTTAATTATCTCCGTGCCTAAATGGTCCGTATTACTTATCAAAATACAAGCATGCCGCTTATTGACACTACTTGAACAATTACCATAGCCCGGTAAACCATAACCTGTATCCCATAACTAGTAACATGTAGCCCAAAGCCTTTAACCCATAACTGGTAACTCAAAACCCTATCATCTTTTTGTAATTTCTAACCATCTGAAACACAAAGAAAATAAATAATATTAGGGCAATGACGGATTGAATACGGGCATCCAGAACTCATGATTCATTTAACAACTATGTGATATAAAGTAGTATTTGCCTTAATGCAGTTTATTCAGTAGTATGTTATCAGTAGAAGATAAATCGTGATCTGTACTATGGCTATTGATGAAGTCTTCTCCTTTAAGAAGAAACCCAGCCAACTACTGGACGTTGTTACGTCCAGGCTTCTGGGCAGACACATCAGAGGTACTTCATGTCTAGTCCATAACTGAAACTGAAACTAATTGTTCAAACAGTCTTGAACAGGGGTTCGGTAGCGTCCAGAGGCACCATCCCGTTGCATAACAACATCGTTCAGAAGGGAAACTTTGAAAAGTTCTGGTAACAGCCAGTTAGATAACATCTGGAGTTGTGATGCCCCTGTTACAGATCCATCGAAGAAATATGGCCCGATGATAATGTCCTTTATAACACCTGTCAATAGCATAACACGATGTGGAGGTGGATTAATTTCTTCGTCATGACGATGCTCGTTGTTTGCCCATATATAAACTGTTGAATGCAACCAACTCGTCAAATGTGTGGTGTCTGAGAAACTTGCTTTCTCTGATCGCTGGACAAACAATTCAAACTAATCGTAGTAGTGAGTTTTATTACAAAACGCAAGTGACAATGATTAACTTTGAGCAATAAACAGATATGTGGGAAGCGAAGGGCGACATAAACAATAAGAAAGTTCTTCAGTTTATGGCAGAAATGGGCCACAGGCAGTCGGGCGCTTAGCTTATGCTCTCTTCGCATAGAGGTCGCTACTGTCGCGTTGTCGTCCAGGAGAGTGGTTGATAAGCGTGCAATTGGCTGACTGCTTCTTCACAGCTATCTTTGTTCCCTCGTTCCCGAGTGGCGTGCCGGCGCTTGACTTTTCGCAGTAACATTCCGTCCCCCCCTCCCCGCAGCGACGGACCATCGTCGTATAGGGAACTCGACAGCTGCGGGAGAGGCAGGAGCGTGGATACCGCGATGGACTGGAAGCGGCGGCTGCAGGGGACGGCACACCTTCAGTCGCACCCCGCCATCTGGCCTTTGCTCTGGCGAAAACGTCCCCAGAAAACGACCAGAAGGACATGCGTCCACGTCCTCAGGCCCGTAACAAGATGTAGAAGGCGTTAGCTGCTGCGTTGTGGACGGATCCAGCTCCATCGGTAGGACGAGAGGCGGCGGAGTAGCCGAAGGCTCCGTCTCCATGGGGTTGTTTGCGGTGTCGTGATGACACCCTCTGGCTCTCTCTGGCTATGAGCACTATGGGACTTAACATCTATGGTCATTAGTCCCCTAGAACTAACCTAAGCCACATCACACAAAACCCAGTCATCACCAGGCAGAGAAAATCCCTGACCCCGCCGGGAACCCGGGCGTGGGAAGCGAGAACGCTACCGCACGACCACGAGCTGCCACCCTCTGGCAGCTGCTGTGGCCCTGCTGTAGGTGGTATCCGTGAATCTGGGTGAAGAGACAGAGAAGGATACTGCAATTCGTCTGGGACTGAAATGTGATACATGTATGCGGCAAGTTGACGAAAGACATCCCTTGTCGCACCGCCCGGGGCCATCCTTCAGCGCCGAATGCTGAGGAAGGTGGAGCAGGTGGAGCAGTCACTTTAGAGTGTGCGCGTCTCCGCTGGCGCTCCGCCAAGGCCATGCGATAAGGGTGTTTACATAGCAAAACTGTTGAATCTTTGAGCCTCAGGTTCTAGATGTACTCTTTTCCGGTTAATGGCTGACGCTAAAGATCTTTATTTACGAAAATATACAGTACAATCACCAACAAATTTTACATATTCACATACACCTTGACCTTTTATCCATATAAATACAGATTCATTAGGATTGAGTTTTATTTTGTTACGTGTATACAGTACAAGTGGAGACGTAGAGTCATAAGCTGATTTACCAAAGTCTTTATTAGCAATTTCAAACATATGATAAGGGCGAAATGAAATTCGTTCCGCTGGCCACTGCGGAAACTCTAAGTCCCTTATCTAAGGCCAAAGTTTTCGCACGCTATATAAGCGAGCGCGAATTCGCGCTACGCTCAGTCTGTGTCTTGCTGCCGCACAGGCAACTGCATTGAACGCCGCCAACATGCCTTACAGGAGATATCGACCCCGTCGTCGCACAACAGTTTACAAAAATATAGAAAACATCAAACTAACAACAACAACAGGCGACAAGAAAAATCGCATTCCAGTGAAGAGTGTTGCAGCAAACGCGCTTGTTGATGGACGATGTGTGTTTCTTGGCTATACTCTTAATTTTAGTTTGGACATAAACGATACTTCCTCTCATGGTAATGGATGGTTGACCGTTGCAATAGTGAGAGGAGGTAGCGGAGTTCCAAGTGTACCTTGACTCGAAAGTTTTAATGATAGAGATGTAATTTCATTTCGCACTTATCATATGTTGGAAATTGCTCATAAATACTTTGGCAAATCTGCTTATGACTCTACGTCTCCACTTGTATTGTATACACGTAACAAAAGAAAACTAAATCCCAATGAATCTGTATTTATTTCGATAAAAGGTAAAGGTGTATGTGAATATGTAAAATTTGTTGTCCGATGGCGGAGGCCGTGAATCAATTCCTCCGGTGATGGTCCATCTTGTGGATGCGAACGACAGGAGGCGAGAAACAGTTGCAATGCTTGACCCCTGGTGTGTGTGATGCGAAGTTTGACCATCTGCTGCCTGAATGTTCTGACAAGATATTCTGCTTCGCTGATGGGCTGTCGATGGAACGGTGCACTAGTTAGATGCTGAATGCCATTGCCTTCGCGAAATGTTTGAGATTCATTTGACGTGAACTGAGGGCCATTGTCCGACAATGACTTCAGGCAAGCCTTTGAGGCAAGAAGTGGAGGAGAACGCCTGAACTGTTCTACATGACGTTGCCGAGTTCATTGGCACAGCAAAAGGGAAGTTGCTATAAGAGTTTACCACAATGAACCAGCGAGTGTTCCGAAAAGGTCCCGCAAAGTCTATGTGCACACGTTGCCTGCCACTTAGACCAAGCCGAGAATTTTTGTCGGGGAGTGGAGTGACACTGTGACGTCATCTGTTTTATTTGGGTATCCATACTCTGCCAAGTACAGTGTCGACGTGCTAACTACTCCGCACGAACAATCCTCCAGTGTCTGTGGTGAAGTAACTGCAACGCTTCTTTTTGCAAAGCTTTGGAGATCAACACACGTGACTGTTCACTGTCATTTTGGGCAAGAATCATATCTTGCTGTATAGCGAGGCTATGCGGCTGTACAAAGTATCAGCGCACTACAGAGTTCTGTATGCTAAGCAATGAGCGAGGCCAAGGTGTACGAACGTATTGTAGTAAAATGTTCAAATCTGAATCAGTTTCCATGGCCTGTGCAATTTTCCTATAGTTCAGAGAAAAGGATTGAAGCAGTTCAGAATCCTGAGCATCGATATGACAAAAAGATGCAGCAGAAGCGCCAAAGTCTGTATCAGAGCCAATTGGAAGACGTGAAAGCGGGTCCGCGTTGCCATGTTGAACTGTCGGACGATACACTATCTCGTACTGGTATTGAGACAACAACAAATCCCATCCTTGTCGCCAAATGTTGAATCCTGCCTGGTCGTTAAATTTGGGATGTCTAGGAAACCTGCTTTCTCGGATCGCTAGACAAACAAATCGTATTAATGAGATTTATTACGAAATTGACAACACTTAACTTTGAGAAATACATAGATGTGCCGCAAGCGAAGGGAGACAAAAACAATAAGCAGCTTCTTCAGTATATACAATTCCTATGTCTGAGCTACATAGAATGTACGAACAAAGTAATGAGCTTCGACCGCTTCTACTCAGGTCGCTGGTCTTGAAGCTTCTCGTAGAAATGGGCTGCGGCCAGTTGGGCGCGGCAGTTATGTTCTCTGCTGTCGCGTTGTCGTCCTGGAGAGGGGTCGGTCAGCGTGCAGTTGGCTGACGCCTTCTTCAAAGACCTCTCTGCTCTCTCGTTCCCGACTGGCGTGTCGGCGCTTGACTTTACGCCGTAACATAAACATTTTGAGACCAGAAGCTAAGACACACAGCACATTCATCTGTCTTTATAACCTTAAGGTCAGTCACTAATGTTGGAAAATCTGCAAGTAAATTTTTGAACTGATCACATCATGTGTTCATATCATGATCTCTTAATTCATCGATGCTTCCAGGTCGAAATGAATGCTAACCTTCTTTCTTCATCCAATGACGCATGGAGGTTCTAGGCATGTCCATCTCTGCTGACCAGTTCCTTGTCAACTTTGCTGGTGAAAGACACAATGAAGCATTTAAGCGTGCAGTGACTTCTGTCACAGTTGTCACATAACTTGGATCTTTCACTATATGGTGCATCGGTCACAGTCTCAGTTTTGAAGGGCTCTCTTTCCAATTTCTGCAGATTAGCCACTATTAGGACTTCTGTAGTGAAAGAATTAAAGAAATTTTTCCTAATTTCATCATATGTCTGACCCCTTTTCATACACCCATACGCTAAGAAGATGACAATCTTCAGTCGTGTATATACTTGTATCCACCTTTACAGCACAAATATTCACAAAAGTATCACCTTGGTAGGAAAACAGAACACTATCACATGCCATAGCATTTACCACAGCCACAAGCAAAATAACATGATCGCATGGAGTGACACATGATTTGTTGTAATTTGAGTGACCTCTACCAGAAGAAAGATGTACTATGAGCAGGGAACATCACTTTCAACTTAGAGTACATTTGCAGATCCATGAAATCGCGAAACTACTTGTCAAATTACTTGAAAATTTTCCAATCATGACCGCTCGCGCACTCTGGTTCAAAATGGCTCTGAGCACTATGGGACTCAACTGCTATGGTCATTAGTCCCCTAGAACTTAGAACTACTTAAACCTAACTAACCTAAGGACATCACACACATCCATGCCCGAGGCAGGATTCGAACCTGCGACCGTAGCAGTCGCACGGTTCCGGACTGCGCGCCTAGAACCGCGAGACCACCGCGGCTCGCGCACTCTGATGTAGATATAGAAGAACATCGCTCACTTGACTTCAGCTGATCCAGACCTCTCAGAGAATGTTGCGAACAAATAGTATATAAGACTGGTACAAATTTCATTGATTATTATTGACCACTAATCATGATTATTGACCATTGACCAGTCCAATGATCGTCTTTCACCACTGATAACCCTCATTGATCACTGACCATCGTTGACCAATTTGATGTTGATCCTTGACCACTGTTCATCATCATTGAACACTGACCATCACTGACTAACCAAGTGATAATCACTAACAAGTGATCATCTTCACTGACCACTGACGATTCTTGACCAGTCCAGTTATCATTACTGAGTACTAATCGTAGAATGAAATTGCAATGAAATCCAGACCATTAGCTGTTTACAGGCGTTGATAAATATGAACGGGGACAGTTCAAAATGTGTGCCCCGACCTGTACCCGGGATCTCCTGCTTACATGGCAGACGCTCTATCGCGTTTTTTAAATGTTTTTAAGATCTCAATTTGATCGTAATTGTTTGTGGGATATGTTTGGGGCGGACCTCCCATGAAACCTGTTAAAGTTCACCGTTGATTCGTTTACTAAGTTTTATATTACAGAGGGCAGCTAACCCTCTGACCCAACACACTGAGCTTGCCGAGCCAGCTCTCTAGCCAAATGCACCTTCGAGCACACAGAGGATGTTTCGACTGCAGGGACGTATCTCTGGTTCGCTCCCTGTGGGACTGACACTTCCAACTTCAAGTCCACACATTACATTTGTAGTACCCCCGCCCACTATACTAATTACTCGCGCAAGTCAATCTACCGATTCCCGTAAGAGTTTGAGCAACATGAGTGGATCCGTACTGAAGAAGATCAATGGCTGGTTAGCCTTATTTGTATGTAGACGGTATCTATTATTTCGGACATGTCCAAAGGAACAGATACCATCTTCATGTACGGTAATCGTAGAATAGGTGACAGGTTACCCGTTTACAGGCTACTAGTTAGTGGTTACAGATAATAGGTTATGGTGCTTATTATTTAAGTAGTGTCAATAAGTAAACTATGTGTCTTCTAATCAGTATTACAGACAAGTTAGGTGCGGAAATAATTAATCTCAACCCTCCATGTGTTTACAAAGTGTGCAAAACATTACATATTTTGAGAGATAATACAGTTTTATTTTGGTGCAAAATTTGAATTTTCACAGGGATCTGATATGATACTTGCTTATTTCGACATGCAACCTGTGTGTCTGCGTGCATGTGTGTGTGTGTGTGTGTGTGTGTGTGTGTGTGTGTGTGTGTGTGCGTGCTTAAATTACCGCTCATGGGCAGCTTTTTTGTCTAAATTTCCATCTAAGTTTTAAAATTTCGTTGAATTTAAAATTTGCATCCATCTTGTTGATGTCATCGAAAAATCGCTATGACTTACTGTTTTCTTTTCTTTTTATTTTCCCAGTAGCATGACCGATTTAGCTCTACCATCTCGGTATTCTGATTGGTTGTTTATTTTAATGGCACACTATGATTGGTTGGAGAGGGTGTAGTGGTACGCTAGATGGGTGGGGCTGAGGATGGATGAGGGGCAAGGGGGCGGTAATGGGAGTGCAGGGAATGCGGCATGGCTCGATAACGTCATATGCTCAAGGCCGTTGCCCTGCTCCTGTATGTAAGCAAGCCCACTGCAAAGACACAAAGCAAGTGTGCATCTTCTGTCATAACGAAGTATAAATTCACCTCACAATGGAAATTGTGACTTGCAACAAATATCTTTGTGTTTAAACGGAAATCACTCCTCTTCAGAGAGACAATGTTTCAGAAATTGTGTTTGTACCATTTGAAATAAAGTTTCCACCTCCGATGAGTGGCGTTCTACATCCTATTCAGAACCTCTCTCTGTAGCGACAACATGGGCGCTTGCTGCTGGTACATCTTCCGTATAGATATCGGCTCTCATCTGACATCCAAACCTAATTAAATATTTTGAAGCGCGAAAATGTTAACTAATAGGGTGAGCTGATGAAGAAATCTTTCCAACTTGGAGTGTGGAAAAATCCATTCCCATCGACAGTATGAATCATTGTACAGTTGCAGTTTCAACTCACAAATCGAAACGTCCCCTTAGAACAATTATACAAGACTGTGCTTAAACTGACACACAATAGTTTTTAGCGCAACGCAATCTGACTTTCAATAATCCCTACAAAAGAATGGCCCTGACTAACGTTAACCTATATGTTTCACAAATCACTTACCTCACAAAAATCTTCGTTACTCGAACTACTGCAATACAGCGAGCGCCACTACCGCCAGCTAACTAAAAGATTCAAACTACGGAAGTCACTAACTACAGAGGCACAGTTAGCAAATGAAAGATTTTAATAGAGAACAAACAATGTATTTACCTTAATAGTCATAATATATATATATATCAGTTCATGACACCAATTCTTACAAATTTCAAATCTCCGCCATCTCTCTCCCCATGTCCACCACTGCTGGCAGCTCACCTCCAACTGCGCAACGCTACGCGCTGTTAGCATCCAGCTGACGCTGCCCAACACTACAATGGCAGACAACAATGCAAACTAAACACAGACTGTGCACAGCACACCCAGTGATTTTTCATACCGAGCGCTAAGTGGTGTTACCAATAAAAAAACCTAAACAGCCTACTTACATAGCCGTCATGCTCCCCACAAAAAATTTTTACAAATTGTTTTGGGCAGTGGCCAATAATGATTTGATAAAATTTTTCATAATTACTATAACAAAGATATCAAATGCACACACTTATTGTTACAATGTTGGATAAAAGCTAAAATTGTCTCACAGTCCATAAAGAAAGTCCTGATCATTCATCAAATAAAATTGCAGTGTTTTCCTCAAAGACTGAGTAGTAAAAGAAAATGCACACGGAAGTAGTGGATTTCTAAACAGTCTTGAAGAAGTAGTGTTGTTCTTCCAACGAAAGAGAGTGCTGACTCTTGACATGCAGACAGGTAATGGGCCACAGCAGAGTCAGTCGACGTTGAAGACTATCGGTAGGTAGGTCATCACAGAGCAGACCCACTGTAGTCCTGGTAGAGATTACTATTGGTGGGCCACCAGAGGTGCAGACCCATTGTAGTCCTTGTAGAAATAATGGTACCGGTGGGTCGTCAAAGGTGTAGACCCACTGTAGTCCTTGTAGAGATGGCCAGCAGCCATCTGTTTGACTGTGCAGGCGCACAATCACCATTGAAGAGTCTTGCGGATAACATAGCAAGTCCATAACCCACCACTTGTCCACTCACAAAGTTTTTGGAATTGTCCTAAGAACCAGCAATGCTTTTATCCCTTGCTGAATTATTAACACACGTGGAAACACTATCAGTCCCTACTTCTCACATATTGTCCATATACTATGACCAACAGAAACGTGTGCAATGAAATGTAGTTTACAAGTTACTTAATTTGATGAACTATGAAACGTCCCCTTAGAACAATTATACACGACTGTGCTTAATCTGACACACAATATTTTTTAGCGCAACGCAATCTGACTTTCAAAAATCCCTACAAAAGAATGGCCCTGACCAACATTAACCTATACCTTTCACAAATCACTTACCTCACAAAAATCTTCGTTACTCGAACTACTGCAACACAGCGAGCGCCACTACTGCCAGCTAAATAAAAGATTCAAACTACGGAAGGCACTAACTACTGATAGGTATAGTTAGCAAATGAAAGATTTTAATAGAGAACAAACAGTGTATTTACCTTAATAGTCAAAATATATATGGTAGTTCATGACATCCAGTCTTACAAATTACAAAACTCCGCCATCTCTCTCCCCACGTCCACCACTGCTGGCGGCTCACCTCCAACTGCGCAACGCTACGCGTCTAACTTTTGAAGATTTTGTTCCATTGTGTCTAACTGTTGCTGTGTTTGTCTCTGGTTTTGTTTCATTTGTTGCATTAATTGCAATAATAATGTATTAGTGTCTGGAATCTGATCATCTATGCATTTCGGCAGTGCATTTGCACCGGCAACATTCACAGTTTGACAAGCAGAAAATGTGTCTCGGCTTATTTGAGAAAACGGTGAGGACGCAAAACCTGAATGTACAGTATTTGCAAGATTGTGTCCTGTCATATCGGATGCCTGACGCGAGCTGTTGCCGACCAATCGATCGATAATGCTTCCCTGTTCACTAACTGTTTCACTTCCTACACCATTATTTGCAGCCCGCTCCATTTCCCTATGCACTATTACCAAATTACTACTTTGAACATTTGTGAATTCATTACATGGTAGCGCTAACACATTGCTTCCGTCTTCACTGTCATTTTTCAGTTTACTTTGTAGCCTAGTATTACGTTTTTCACACGCCATTATTGTCACAATATTTCACACGATAACACAGAAAAGCACAATTTGAAGAGCAAAAATAAGAGAACACATTAACATAGCACTGAAAATAATATCTAGTTAATTGCAAGCGCAGCTGCGAAATACTTGGTGCAACTCTACATGCATGCCACAACTGTTTTACTGTACAACAATGAAAGACTACAACTACAAAGGAAATTCACTCTAAGATTACGCGCTAGCAATAAACAAAAGCTACACTAATTACACAAACTACAAGGAAAAAATCAGAAGATTCCAGTGAGGTATCCTCGGCTAAGGGTCGACATATGAAACGTCCCCTTAGAACAATTATACAAGACTGTGCTTAAACTGACACACAATAGTTTTTAGCGCAACGCAATCTGACTTTCAATAATCCCTACAAAAGAATGGCCCTGACTAACGTTAACCTATATGTTTCACAAATCACTTACCTCACAAAAATCTTCGTTACTCGAACTACTGCAATACAGCGAGCGCCACTACCGCCAGCTAACTAAAAGATTCAAACTACGGAAGTCACTAACTACAGAGGCACAGTTAGCAAATGAAAGATTTTAATAGAGAACAAACAATGTATTTACCTTAATAGTCATAATATATATATCAGTTCATGACACCAATTCTTACCAATTTCAAATCTCCGCCATCTCTCTCCCCATGTCCACCACTGCTGGCGGCTCACCTCCAACTGCGCAGCGCTACGCGCTGTTAGCATCCAGCTGACGCTGCCCAACACTACAATGGCAGACAACAATGCAAACTAAACACAAACTGCGCACAGCACACCCAGTGATTTTTCATATCGAGCGCTAAGCGGCGTTACCAATAAAAAAACCTAAACAGCCTACTTACAAAATTAGCTGCTTTTGTTCTTGTTTCCAGAACAGACAGAATAGATTTTGTTGATAATTACTACACATGTTCTTATACTAAATCTTAAAATGACATTTTCTGTGACTTTCCATTTCCAATCGTGTGCTTATGGCATAAACAGATTATCAGAAACAGATGCCATTTTGAGCGACTAGTGTCCTACGTTAATTAATAAATTAAAGTACCTCTAGCTGAGTATGCACAACGAATAGTCTGTACACTAACTAATTTTGAGAAATTCCTCATGCTCTTTTCCAGGAAATTGATGCTAATTTCAAAATAATAAGATTTCATACAATCTGAGCTGCCAACCCATTGCTGGCATTCGCCACGATGCTGTTCTCAGAGTCTATTCTTCATTTGTCACAATACAAGCAAAAGATACATTCACTGAGCAGTATTTGTGAGCTGATATTGGGCTGTTGCAGGGCTGATGCATCTAAGGCTAAACAGCTATAGTTGTCGTGGCATGGATACTATAAATCCTCAGGACATGTATGCAGGTGCACAACACCAGGCGTCCATGAGCTATCCACAGGCAATTACTGTAAGCTACAAGGAACTTCTTTTCTAATTATTCAAATTTTTTGAGAAATCGAGGCTTTTACTCGTAATCAGGAATCATTTACCTGACTGTTTTCCTCTCACCATCTGCTACGTGACACATTATCCAAACATTACCTGACTTATTCATTGTAAATAACTATCACAAAACTCAAGTACATTCAGCGTCCTAAAAAGCGTTTGCGGTTTATTAATTTATAGGTACTTATAATACTCATGAGTAACGATGTATTGCACGTCATCACATATGCCTCTAAGGGTCATCCAGTATTCTCAAAATAAATAAATAAATAAAATCTCTGTTATGTTACTCAGCCACATGACTGTTTTCATAGTACTGTTGTAATACTGCATTATGATTTTATGTGGATGTTCATGACAGAACTAAATACACTAATGGTTTTCATCCTTATCTTGAAATAATATACATTTGTTTGTGTTAAAAGTAGCTTTTCCTTGATTTTGTTGTAAATCACCACAGTTTTTTCAACATAATCCACAACCACAGGTCAGAAATCTGTGTATGGAAAGGTGCTAGAAGGGCAGTGGAAATATTACACAGCGTAAGTTAGAAAAACTTTTAAACACGACTCACTACTTGGAATAATTGTATAAAAAAACGAACATACTGTCAATGTAAAATGATCTCTCTGTTAATATCAAGCGAGTAACAACATTTTAAATAATTTAATCTCCAAACATGCATTTTTTTCTTTTTCCTACTTCAGGTTTCGCGTAGAGCTTCGAGATATAATATCTGCCTAGTCTTAAATCTCTTTCCAGAAGTTAGTAAAATTTAAAAAAAAAACATAATAAATGCTCTTCCATTACGTTAGTGTAATTTAAGTGATAAGCGTAACCAGTGCAAAGCACAAGAAATAGGATCATAACTGGGGTAAGTATTACTCAACCTCAATTACTTTAGTGACTGAGTGAAATTATTTTAGAAATAGTCATTTGTGGAAACATATAACTGAAAGGTGTAGCATTTAGAGCACATAATGAACACTCAGATGACAAAGAAAAGTTAATGTATAAATATCCGTAACTGAAACATTGTTCAAAAGAACCACACTACGATAAATGTCCTCTAAACCAAAAGAAAAACGAAGAATTAAAAAAATTTTCCGTACCACTTATTATTAGAATAAATGGAATTATTAGAATCTATAACAAGAACAGTTAACTGAATGTGGAGTCTTTTGCACATGTTCTAGCTCGGGATGATGACCATAATTTACGGTAGCAAGTTAAAATTTTGTGAAACGAGGGTAATCTGTTGTCAGGCAGTTCTACCTTGAACAATGAACAAAGCAACACTCTTTTGAAAGCAAACTGATAGACATGGAGAGTTAATCACACTTCTTTCCTGATTAATTTCCGAGAAAATTAACGTCATTCACATTTAACATCGTAGCGAGATATTAACAATTATGTAACAGAAACAATAATATACTCCTACCTCCCAACAAGTTCCTTTTGAGTCATGATTAATCGACCTGTTTTGACTGATAATTTCCTTTAGGAATCAACGTAATAAACAAAGACATTCAAGAAATCTTTACAATGGTATCAGGTCTTAAGTAATCCTTCAGAAGTCTTTAAACTGGTCATGGCTTAGTAAGCCGATAGAGTTCGCCTTTTTAAAGCCAAATATATCTTCTTTGCATGTAAATTATTATAACTAAGTCCATTTTGCTATTAGAGAGACTGCAAAATAACTGTAGTAATATTCTGTAAGAAAAGAGCTGAAGTCAGAGACAATTATTTGTTACACCTGTTCTGAAATAGGTTGTCGAAGACCAGAACTGTTAATGTTAGTCACAATGGATGCTGTTACGATCAGTTAACAATGTTCAACTGTTGCATAACTGGTGAGTATTTCACTGTTTGGAAGTGGAGCAGACTCTCAAAAAAATAGCCCTGAGCACTATTGGACTCAACATCTGAGTCATCAATCCCTTAGAACTTAGAAATACTTAAACCTAACTAACCTAAGGACATCACACACATCCATGCAAGAGGCAGGATTCTCACATGCGACTGTAGCGGTAGCGCGTTTCCAGGCTGAAGCGCCTAGTATCTCTCGGCCACACCGGCCAGCTCAGATTCTCAAATTTACGTCATCTTCAATCAATGGCATTTACTTTCATACGAGGATCTCTTATAAACTGTATCTTGATGTGTAGCCTAAAGTATTCTTCCACAATTTCTCCAAATTTCCATTTGATCACAATAAATATTTAGAGCTCACATCACAATAGATACAATTACTGTGCCAATTTGCTCCAATAATGTGCCACTTTCACAGCTACTCTTACTTGAAAGTTCTTAATTTCTGTTGTTGTTGTGGTCTTCAGTCCTGAGACTGGTTTGATGCAGTTCTCCATGCTACCTTATCCTGTGCAAGCGTCTTCATCTCCCAGTACCTACTGTAACCCACATCCTTCTGAATCTTCTTAGTGTATTCATCTCTTGGTCTCTCTCTACGATTTTTACCCTACACGCTGCCCTCCAATGCTACATTTGTGATCCCTTGATGCCTCAGGTCCTACCAACCCATCCCTTCTTCTAGTCAAGTTGTGCCACAAACTCCTCTTCTCCCCAATCTTATTCAATGCCTCCTCATTAGTTACGTGATCTACCCATCTAATCTTCAGCATTCTTCGGTAGCACCACGTTTCGTAAGATTCTCTTCTCTTCTTGTCCAAACTATTTATCGTCCATGTTTCACTTCCATGCATGGCTACACCCCATACAAATACTTTCAGAAATGACTTCCTGACACTTAAATCTATACTCGATGTTAACAAATTTCTCTTCTTCAGAAACACTTCCCTTGCCATTGCCAGTCTACATTTTATATCCTCTCTACTTCGACCATCATCAGTTATTTTGCTCCCCAAATAGCAAAACTCCTTTACTACTTTAAGTGTCTCATTACCTAATCTAATTCCCTCAGCATCACCCGACTTAATTCGACTACATTCCATTATCCTCGTTTTGCTTTTGTTGATGTTCATCTTATATCCTCCTTCAAGACACTGTCCATTCCATTCAACTGTTCTTCCAAGTCCTTTGCTGTCTCTGATAGAATTACAATGTCATCGACGAACCTCAACGTTTTTATTTCTTCTCCATGGATTTTAATACCTACTCCGAATTTTTCTTTTGTTTCCTTTACTGCTTGCTCAATATACAGATTGAATAACATCGAGGAGAGGCTACAACCCTCTCTGACTCCCTTCCCAACCACTGCTTCCCTTTCATGTCCCTCGACACTTATAACTGCCATCTGGTTTCAGTACAATTAGTAAATAGCCTATCGTTCTCTGTGTTTTACCCCTGCCACTTTCAGAATTTGAAAGAGAGTATTCCAGTGAACATTGTCAAAAGCTTTCTCTAAGTCTACAAAGGCTAGAAACGTGGGTTTGCATTTCCTTAATCTTTCTTCTAAGATAAGTCGTAAGGTCAGTATTGCCTCACGTGTTCCAATATTTCTACGGAATCCAAACTGCTCTTCCCCGAGGTCGGCTTCTACCAGTTTTTCCATTCGTCTGTAAAGAATTCGTGTTAGTATTTTGCAGCTGTGGCTTATTAAACTGATAGTTCGGTGATTTTCACATTTGTCAACACCTACTTTCTTTGGGATTGGAATTATTATATTCTTCTTGAAGTCTGAGGGTATTTCGCCTGTCTCATACATCTTGCTCACCAGCTGGTAGAGTTTTGTCAGGACTGGCTCTCCCAAGACGTCAGTAGTTCTAATGGAATCTTGTCTACCCCCGGGACCTTGTTTCGACTCAGATCTTTCAGTGCTCTGTCAAACTCTTCACGCAGTATCGTATCTCCCATTTCATCTTCTTCTACATCCTCTTCCATTTCCATAGTATTGTCCTCAAGTACATCGCCATTGTATAGACCCTCTATATACTCCTTCCACCTTTGTGCTTTCCCTTCTTTGCTTAGAACTGGGTTTCCATCTGAGCTCTTGATATTCATACAAGTGGTTCTCTTTTCTCCACAGGTCTGTTTAATTTTCCTGTAGGCAGTATCGATCATACCCCTAGTGAGAGAAGCCTCTACATCCTTACATTTGTCCTCGAGCCATCCCTGCTTAGCCATTTTTCACTTCCTGTCGATCTCATTTTTGAGACGTCTGTATTCCTCTTTGCCTGCTTCATTTACAGCATTTTTATATTATCTCCTTTCATCAATTCAATTCAATATTTACCCAAGGAGTTCTACTAGCCTTCGTCTTTTACCTACTTGATCCTTTGCTTCCTTCACTACTTCATCTCTCAGAGCTACCCATTCTTCTTCTATTGTACTTCTTTCCCCCATTCCTGTCAATTGTTCCCTTATGCTCATACTGAAACTCTGTACAACCTATGGTTCTTTCAGTTTATCCGGGTCCCATCTCCTTAAATTCCCACCTTTTTGCGGTTTCTTCAGTTTTAATCTACAGTTCATAACCAATAGATTGTGGTCAGAGTCCACATCTGCCCCTGGAAATGTCTTACAATTTAAAACCTGCTTCCTAAATCTCTGTCTTACCATTATATAATCTATCTGATAACTTCTAGTATCTCCAGGATTCTTCCATGTGTACTACCTTGTTCCCTAATTCTTGAACCGGGCGGCTTCCTCTTTCATTTCTTAGCCCCAATCCATATTCAGCTACTACGTTTCATTCTCTCCCTTTTCCTACTCTCGAATTCCAGTCACCCATGACTATTAAATTTTCGTCTCCCTTCACTACCTGAATAATTTCTCTTATCTCATCATACCTTTCATCAATTTCTTCATCATTTGCAGAGCTAGTTGGCATATAAACCTGTACTACAGTAGTAGGCGTGGGCTTCGTGTCTATCTGGGCCACAATAATGCGTTCACTATGCTGTTTGTAGTAGCTTACCCGCACTCCTATTTTTTTATTCATTATTAAACCTGTAACCTCCCCCTCACTTATCGACAGTGAAAAATTAAACCACGTGTACCTAATGGAAATTTGGGAAAAGCAATCGTCACTGAAGTTAATCTGTCGGTAAAGAGGGAGGAAAGGAAAAATGCAAATTAAACTGGTGGAAATTAATTCTGAAAAGGGGTAAAGTTAATAAAAAAAGTAATTGTGCGGCCGTTACGTTAACAATTAACTAGCGGAAATTAGATATTTGAGATTTGGGGGAAATTACGGTCGCCAGTCCTATGGACAATTACTATAGTAACTGAAAAAGAAAGGCTATTACACAAATAACTAGCACTAGAAGCGTGGCAACTGAAGGCTGAAACGTATAGTGTGAATACTGAAAGTTTGTCAGAAGTAATAAATTTCGCTACACTCTCACTTAACTTTCAATTTTCCGATTTTATAAATCCTTTTGCTAAATTAATTAGTGACTGAAATTAATAGTGAGCTTTGTTTCTGATGTACATCGAAATTCTGTAAAATATGGTTAGTCTTGGGCTAGCTCAACAATCATTTCAAAAGCTACTTGATTCTACGCAATTTAGAAGTAAGAGATTTAACTTTGAGCTTGAATTAAATGATTCTGGACAATTAACAATGGTAACATTTAGTACGTACCAAGCTGAGCTGCAGTCACAGGTAACCAAAAATATGCTAACAAAACTCGCCCTCTTATTTTGTGCTTGTGTAATCTAAATATTGTAGCCAGCTATGAATACCTTAACTGAACTTTGAAATTAAAGCAGTGAAATGGAATGATATTACGTTAATGCTGGCGTCTGAATTTCAACGATACTCGGGTTCATTTCGGAAAAGGAAGGGACCCTGCTTGGTAATGCAATTGGGACAATGAGCAACAAAGGTTCATGCTAAGTTGCTGTAATTTTGTGACGCAACAATTTTAAAAGCTGAGTTCTGCCATACAGTTCTAAAACTTTACGTGGTTTTAGTCTCCCTTGTTGGTTGATTGAAGATTTGCAGTCGTCGATCGAGGAGGTGGCGACAGTCACTCATTGTCGGCCGTCGCTGTTGCAGAAGCTGGATGTTGGCGCGCCTCCTCCTCGACATGGTCACCAGGCGAAACGGGCTCTTGATGTGCGCCAGCTAATGCTTCCCGTCCGCGACACCGTGTCAGAAACTATCATAGCAAGTCGAGGGCAATTACATGCTGCCAAACCCCGAAAGCGCGGCAACTCGCGGGAGCGTTACACAACACACCTGCTCCACCGCCCTACCCCAACCACTCTCTCCTCTGCCCGCCCTCCACGCGACAAAGTTAACACTACCAAAGATCCTAAACACTTTGGTTCTCCACACGACCTATCGATGTATTCGATTCATAGCGTAGTTTTCCCTAGACCAGACCCAGCGTATAAATACAAATAATATTCACAAAACAAACCAATTATATATCGACATAAATGCATAAATATATATATACAAATAGTAAACCAATTACAATATATATAGACACAGAAATGTCATATCTTCAGGTAAAAAAATAAGGAAAGAATTTATAGTACAATAGATGGAAATAGGAGGATATGCATTTCCGGCGTTGCAAACCTACTCCTGCATTACCCCTATTCGATTTTGTATTTATAACCCTGTACTCACCTGACCAAAAGTCTTGTTCCTCCTGCCACCGAACTTCACTAATTCCCACTATATCTAACTTTAACCTATCCATTTCCCTTTTTAAATTTTCTAATCTACCTGCCCGGTTAAGGGATTTGACATTCCACGCTCCTATACGTGGAACGCCAGTTTTCTTTCTCCTGATAACGACATCCTCTTGAGTAGTCCCCGTCCGGAGATCCGATTCGGGGACTATTTTACCTCCGGAATATTTTCCCTAAGCGGACGCCATCATCATTTAATCATACAGTAAAGCTGCATGCCCTCGGGAAAAATTGCGGCCGTAGTTTTCCCTTGCCTTCAGCCGTTCGTTGTACCAGCAGAGCAAGGCCGTTTTCGTTAATGTTGCAAGGCCAGGTCAGTCAATCATCCAGACTGTTGCCCCTGCAACTACTGAAAAGTCTGCTGCCCCTCTACAGGAACCACACGTTTGTCTGGCCTCTCAACAGATACCCCTCCGTTGTGGTTGCACCTACGGTACGGCTATCTGTATCGCTGAGGCACGCAAGCCTCCCCACCAACGGCAAGGTCCATGGTTCGTGGGGACGGCTTAATTTCTAGTTCGGTGAAAAACTCTTGCCAACTCTTTCCATTGGTGTTTTATTGAATTTACCTGTAGCGTTCAATGTTGAAAATGACAGTTAGTGGTGAACCTTACGCTTTCAGATTAGATTCAGGAAATGAGCATGGTAAAATTCCTTACCTATGTCAGTAAATGATTTGCAATCCTGTTTTGTTTTGTATATTTTTCGAAATGCACCGACAAATTTAGCACCAGTTTTTATCTTTAGATTTGCGATCCATACATATTTCGAGTACACATAAATCACTATTAATAAATATTTACAATCAGAATTGTATCTGTAAATGCAATCAGGCCAACCAAATCGGCTTGATGAAGATTGTCGATTGCTTTCACAATAACCGCTCTCCCAGAATAAACTTTGCATGGTCGGCAATGCAGTTCTTCAACTATTTCAGCTTTCACGCTGATTACATCGAAGTCAGTAAACAGAGGAAGATCTTGACAGAACGAGTTATCTATAGTGAAGCGTTTCTTTGAATAATGTATAACAGAGTGAGAAAAAACAAATAGTACTCTTTATTTTATTACTAAAAGCACTACTTCTCCTTCATTGTCAACTACAAGGTCCACTCTCCTTGTTGGCATCATATGGGAAATATCGAAATTGACAGTCACGCCATGCCTGCTCAAACAGCTTCACATTTAACTCTCCAGCCTCTGATTCGTATTTGTTAATACACATTTACAATTGGAATGCACGATATGAGATGCAACTATTACCGCAATGCTATGTACATCTTATTCCAGCAGCGTCTACACTTTCTCCAAACCCTTCACGGAGATAAGTGGCTCAGGTGGAACAGCTGCCTGTATACTATTCAGCGCGGTCTACAACTATTTTCTATTAACCATTTTCCAGAAGTTATGTCCAGATCACAGTAGGACGTTATCAAATTTAGAATGGAATCTGAAGAAGCAGCCACGCTACTTCGGGCACGACGCAGCATTCGAAATGGAAGTTAGTTCAGAGCAAATCGATTGTCTCTGGTGCGGAAACCTTGGTAATGAAAGAAGACAACGACATCCTACAAGGGTCTGAGGGATAAAGCATCCACACACACACGCACACACACACACACACACACATAGATTCTCACGTTAGCAAATAGAGAATTTTGCATGAGAGAAGGTTCTCCCTTGCCTTGAGGAGAATTCTGCCTTCTGCGATATGCACACAATGGCGAAGTACCTCACAGCTTCCAGGTGCATCCACAATCAAGAAGTGTTTTACTAACACATTCCTCGGCATTAAAAGGTGTTTCTGAGAAAGAAAGAGAACATAGCAATGGCCAGCCTGACATGAAATCAAACACTCTCCGTAAGCGTGAGGGAAGTGTTATTTCATTACCTTGAGTGAAATGTCTGACAAATTACTGATCACTTGTGTCTATTGTTATGTCTTCCTTTGCACGCTGTGTGGAGTTTTGGTGGATACAGGAGCGAGGAACAGATGCCGTTAATAAACAGAAAACTCATCTATTAATTTATTCTACATATAAAATCAAACAGTAAAAACTACACACAACTTTGTTGCTGTAGTAGCAGCGTAAGTTAATAACAGTAGATATGAATGTGGAAATATATACGGACACAAAAGATTTATTCCATTCTGAAGATGTCGGGCACTGGCTACTATGAAAATCTGTAAATGTTATTCAACTGGAAAATAAACAAAATGAGGTCAGCGCACGAATGGTGCAACTTAAGTACACCCGCCGCTTGAATCTCATTGGCAGCGGCGTAATCGCTAGTGGCAGCGCCCGTGTGCCACGTCAGTGGCTGTAGAAATCGCGGCGGGGAAACTGGCGGCGCGCATATTAGAAAATGCGGCCGATACCACAGCTACTTAGGCTTCTCGTAAACTCTAAAGATTCACAATGGCCACCCTTCCGATCACGTCATCATGACGTCATTTCTGGCCAAGAAATTGCGAATGTTCTTTATACCACACATCAAAAAAAAGTTATGCATCACCCCGGTTCTCAGAACTCTTGAAGATACACGTTCGCTGTGGATATTGTATCACAAACACAGTCCTTCTGACTGTTCAGAGGCGTCACTAAACCCGCCCAAAGATTTAAACAACCATGCATGAGCGCGCCTATTAGACGGAAGGGGCCCGACAGCCCATCAGCTCCAGTCATTCCACAGGAGGGGGTACACGGCTCGTGTTGCCTGTAGTTCAACCATGCCTAGACGGTCAGTACCACGGTTCGATCGAGTCCTCATTGTTGCTTTGTGCCAGGAAGGGTTCTCAACAAGGGAAGTGTCCACGCGTCTCGGAGTGAACCAAGGCGATGTTGTAGGAGATACGGAGAGACGGGAACTGTCGATGACATGCCTCGCTTAGACTGCGCCGTGGATGACCGCTACCTATGGATTATGGCTGAGAGGAACCCTGACAGCAACGCCACCATGTTGAATGATGCTTTTCGTGCAGCCACAGGACGTCGTGTTACGGCTCTATGCGCAACAGACCGTATGATGCGCAACTTGACTCCCGACGTCCATGGCGAGGTCCATTTTTGCAACCACGACATCATGCAGCGCGGTACAGATTGGTCCTAGAACATCCCAAATGTACAACTCAGGATTGGCATCACGTTCTAGTCACCGATGACTGTTGCATATGCCTTCAACCAGACATTCGTCGGAGACGAATCTGGAGGCAATCCGGTCAGGCTGAACGCCTTAGACACACTGTCCAGCGAGTGCAGCAAGGTAGAGGTTCCTTGCCGTTTTGTGGCGGCATTATGTGGGGTCGACGTACGCCGCTGGTGTTCATGGCGCTGTAACGGCTGTGCGATACGTGAATGCCATCCCCCGACCGATAGTGGAACCATATCGGCAGCATTTTGGCGAGGCATTCGTCTTCATGGACGACAGTTCGGGCCCCATCGTGCACATCTTGTGAATGACTTCCTTCAGGATAACGAAATCGCTAGACTAGAGTGGCCAGCATCTTCTCCAGACATGAATCCTATCGAACGTGCCTGGAATATATTTAAAGGTCTGTTTGTGGATGACGTGACCCACCAACCACTCTGAGGGATCTATGCCGAATCGCCGTTGAGGAGTGGGACAATCTGGACCAACAGTGCCTTGATGAATTTGCGGACAGTATGCCACGACTAATTCAGGCATGAATCAATGGAAGAGGGGGTGCAACTGAGTATTAGAGGTACGGGTATGAACTGCAGTTTGGACCACCACCTCTGAAGGTCTCCCTGTATGGTGGTACAACATGCAATGCGTGATTTTCATGAGCAATGAAAAAGGGCGGAAATGATGTTTATGTTGATGTCTATTTAAATTTTCTGTACAGGTTCCGGAACTCTCGGAACCGAGGTGATGCAAACCTTGTTTTGATGTTTGTATATACCGTGTTTAATCTCCCTTGCGTGGATTAATTTGGCGCACCAGATGTATGAAAAACGGCAAATACAGAGTGAGACAATAATAAGGAAAATACTGTATTCTGAGGAAATAAAGCGGTTATGTATAATAAGTCTAGAACTAGCGCTTTTTTTTATTTTGACCCTCCTGGTCATACTGTTCAAAACAGGAATAACGTTACCCTTCAACAACAGACTGAATGACCTCAGGAGAGAAGATACAGGAAAAGCCCCTTCTCATCGTGAGTACGAGCAGCCATATAAGAACTTGTGAACCATAGGTTTCCGAAAGCTGAAGTTTATATAACTAGGCACCATGTGAAGTTTGAGCTGTAACTGGAAAGAACCGCCGGGGATACAAGGAATAATGCTGTTTACAACGCTTGCAACTTGTGCTATTTCCTCGTGGCATATGCAGGTGTGCAGGAACACTCAAAGTTTTCCTTCACAATCCTAGACTTTATGAAGAACCTTGTATTTTTTTATTTAGCATCTTGAACGTGGTTCAGACTATCCGCAACTGTGGTAATTAATTGCAAACATATTATAGCACCAATTGCAACTTTAATATTTACACGACAAACGGTTTCCAACCCTAGTATAATTTTCATGTGTTTATCTGAATAAAGTAACTTAACAATCTTAAAAAAGGCGCAAATGGACTAAGTTACATATTTGTTGTATAACAACTCATCGAAACAAATTTTAAGGTGGTAACGCAATTACAGGAACGGCCTGTGGAGGGCAGGGAAGTTTGGCAGGAGGAAACTAATATTTTTAAGATCATTACTAACAAAGGAAACCAAGGAGAAATGTGCAGTGGGAATTAAAGTTCAAGGAGATTAAATAAAAACTTCAAGGCGCTGTGAAGATGTCAGAGACAGCAAAGGATTTGGAAATACAGTTGAGTAGAATGGAGACGAAATTACAATATGGACATCAAACGTAAAACAAGAGTAATGGAGTGTAATGGAATTATACCAGGCGATGCTGAGGATATTACATTAGGTAGTGAGAAACTAAAAGTAGTAGATGAGTTTTACTATTTGAGCAGTAAAATAATTGATGGTGGCCGAAATAGAGAGCATATAAAATGCAGACTGGTAGTAACACAAACAGCACTTCTGAAAACAGGAAATTATTACTACATAAATTTTAAGTGTTATGAAGTGTTTTCTGAATGTATTTGTTGCAATATAGTCATGTAAGGAAGTTAAACATGAACGATAAACAGTTCAGACAATAAAAGAACAGAATCTTGTAAAATGTGAGGCTACAGTAGAATGCTGAAGATTAGATGGTAAATCGTGTAACTCATGATGAGGTACTAAATCGAATTGCAGAGGAAAGAAATTTGTGACACAGTTTGACTATAATCGGGGATCAGTTGATAAGGCACACGCTGTACGTCAAGACAAGACACTCATTGGGCAAATAGGTGAGGCCAGACAGCCAGCCTCAACACTGGCCCTCCGTCTCAAGCTACAAGAACGTATTACCACCCACCACTCACCCTGCTATGAGGGCAGAACCACCGTTTTATGTATAGTAGCAGGTGCCTTGGCGGAAGAGCTCGTAGGCAAAACAAGCGTCAACTAAGGTGTTCCATGTGGCACACCAGATTCTCAGCGACCACTACGTCCCAAGGCAGAAGTCTGAAGAGGGTTGACCACACCCAAATGCGCATTCATCTGATTTTTTCGCGAACTGCATCCCTGTACAGCACGCACGAAATTTAAGAAATACACTACTAAGAAAATAAAGGAAAAGCTGTACGTAACTTGCTGCTCTAGAGATGTGAACAAGAGACAGTAGAGGACTTTCTTCGGTGTACAAAAACTGAATTCCAAAACGTCGACAACTCACTGACCTTCTGGAAACAGTTTTACAGTTTACGAAAACCTAATTATCATTTACATAACAATAGTTACTATGAGCTGAGCAGTATTGTGTCCTTCCCTTAAGACGAAAGAGCAAACTCATAGGAGATAACAAAACATCCAATGTGCAAGAATATCAGACGAATGAAATTAGTCCAGCGACTAGATGTGAGGTTTTAGGAGTCGATACGCTCACATAAATGCGCAAAGTTAAAGTAAGAGAACAGGTGCATCGTTTACAGAGTTACTTCACAAACAATTCATACATTCAAAAATAGGATGAAATAAAAAGTAATAATGCAAGTACAGCAAAAGAATGAACTTATGCACTTGCTGTTGATATACGTACACATTTTTCTAAGACGCCTGGTGTTGTAAAGGGGTGCAACGATGACATGAAGATTGTTCCCCATACCACTTACTGTAATCAAACCTAGGTCATCCTGTGGAGCAGGAGGTAGGTGGTAAAACAAGAATTATACAAGGTGCTCGCGTGGGATATTATTGAGACCTCATTCCTGCCCTACTGCAGTCCTTTGTTAGCCTTAGTGAGGCTAGGAGGTGGCATATCGAATATATTGCTTCCCCCTACTTATACCTCCCGAGAAGATCACGAATGTAAAATTAGAGAGATTCGAGAGCGCACGGAGGCTTTCCGGTAGTTGTTCTTCCCGCGAACCATACGCGACTGGAATAGGAAAGGGAGGTAATGACAGTGGCACGCAAAGTGCCCCCCGGCACACACCGTTTGGTGGCTTGTGGAGTATAAATGTAAATGTAGATGTAGAAACAAATCATCATGCACGTACAAACCCGTCCAGAAGCTCTGGAAGACTTATTACAATAGTTTTCGGAAACGAACTTTCTAATGACACTTGATCTCCGAAAATCACACTGGCCGACCCCATTGTCATATGATTCTAGGAATTATACTGCTTTTGTCTTCACTAGACGGTCATACCAGTTTGAGGCGCTGCCGTTAGATTGGAATGACATCTCTGGCGTATTTATTGCGGCCTTTGACACCATTCTCAGACCGTGTTTCTTAGATAAAGTTACCGTCTACGTTGATAATTTGATAATAGGCACAGATTCGTGGGAGGAACACATAAAACTGTTAGGACAAGTGTTGCAACGATTTTCAGTCAGTAGTCACTGCGAATTTGGAGAAATCGAAATTCAGTTTTTAGGACATATCATATGTCCAGTAGGTAGAGAACCTGATCCGGACGAGATACAAGCTATAGCGAAATGTCCGCCACCACTGTCACGAAAAAGGTGAAAGCCATTCTGGGCATGACGTCATACTTTAGGAGGTTCGTTTCGAATCAACTCTTAAACAACCAACAACTACTGGCTTTGTTAAAATAAAATGCTTCCTGGTCCTGGTCACCCCTGTGCTAGGAAGCTTTTGACAGAACTACAGATGTGCTAGTCCGCACTGAGATCTTGCACCATTCGAATATGAAAATGGATTTTTATATCGCCTGAGATGCGTCGTACTCAGGACTTGGATCATATTTATTTCCGACTATCAAATTTGATGGCTGAACACAAGTTTGTGTCAGCTTGGTTAGTAGGGTATTGACAGAAAGTGTAGGGTCATACTCGGCCATGGTATTAGAGGGCATTTCTGTGGTCCGATCTTTTAAAAAGTTTAATCAATTTATCTGCTGTGGGCATGTTAAATTGTTCTGCAACGACGAAGCTTTAAGTTTTCTTTTAATATGTAGGCTACTCCATTAGAGATGAACAGAGTGGAAGCAGTTCTTGCAAGAAAATGATTTTGAAATTGTTCATATAAAAGGCTTTGAAAACATTGTCACAGATACCTTATCCAGGTTACCCTATGGCTTGCCTAAGTTTAATGAACTTTCGAAACAGGTGACAGATTACAAAGTGTTGCTTATGAAGGACCCTGTTCACTGACGATATTATTTAGAGTTGTGTAAAACATGAAAGCATTGGAGGATGCAAATCTTAAGTGGTCAATAGTTGAACATGTTTTCGTACTGCAGGGAAATCACAAAATGAGGTAGTATTACACGTTGCATAGTGATGTGTTGTTTCATGGGAGCAACCTGCACAGGTGCGTGCGTCATTTAATGTCAGCATGCGTTGTCTGTCAGAAGACTAAACTCATGACCTGCCAAGAAAATTCCCCTAAATCGGATTCTGAAAACAAAACCAGGAGAAATGGCCTCTATTGACATCATTGGATCATACCCCCAAGAAACTGGAGGTGTAAAATATCTGGTTGCAATACATGATCAATTTTGAAAAACTCATCCTTCTATACGTCACAAAGCCTATACAATCCAACTAATAGTCAACAGTTTGAGGGAAGACCACTTCCCTTACTTCAGAAAGCTGGACGCAATATTATACGATAGTGCATCAAATTTTACTTGGCGAATTTGGTCCTCATTTCTGGGTCAACATAACATCAAAGGAATTCTGGTTTCACTTCTCCACCCTGAAAGTAATTGTACAGAACGAATAACGAAAGAATTCGACCGTTTTATTCGGACTTACACACCACATCAACATACAAAGTAGGTTGATTTTGTCACCGTCATTGAGGAGACAATGGCTGATCTTCTGAATCTTCCTACAGGGCTCACATCAAATGAAATTATGCCACGCAAATTCGAGAAGAAAGAGTGGCTGCCTCCACTTCCACTCGCTCTGAGACGTGGCGTCTCAGCGGAAGAGGAAACACGCCAAGTTCAAATGGTTCAAATGGCTCTGGGCACTACGGGACTTAACATCTATGGTCATCAGTCCCCTAGAACTTAGAAATACTTAAACCTAACTAACCTAAGGACATCACACAACACCCAGCCATCACGAGGCAGAGAAAATCCCTGACCCGCCGGGAATCGAACCCGGGAACCCGGGCGCGGGAAGCGAGAACGCTACCGCACAACCACGAGATGCGGGTAAACACGCCAAGTGCTTGTAGCCTTGAATGCTAGCGCAGTGCCACCCAAGAGAGCATATGATAAAAAGCTAGACCAAACCAGTCGTTTGACTTCGAGAAGATGGTGCTACTTAGGTCTCATCCTAAACCATCCCCTCTAAAGTAGAGCAACAAGAAGTGGCAGTTATTATATACAGACCCATACCGAATAGTGAACATTCCTCAAGACGGATGCTTCCTCTTAGCGTATCCAAACTCGTGTAAAGTCAAAGGACTTTATCAGCAGTGAAAACTAAGGTAATTTGTAAAGCAGAATTTTGTTTTTATTGTTGTATACAGTTATATCTGTACTTGTTTTATTTGTGATGTGTTTTTATCATGCTCTTTGTATAATTGAGCAAAGCAATGTAAAATATATACTCCTGGAAATGGAAAAAAGAACACATTGACACCGGTGTGTCAGACCCACCATACTTGCTCCGGACACTGCGAGAGGGCTGTACAAGCAATGATCACACGCACGGCACAGCGGACACACCAGGAACCGCGGTGTTGGCCGTCGAATGGCGCTAGCTGCGCAGCATTTGTGCACCGCCGCCGTCAGTGCCAGCCAGTTTGCCGTGGCATACGGAGCTCCATCGCAGTCTTTAACACTGGTAGCATGCCGCGACAGCGTGGACGTGAACCGTATGTGCAGTTGACGGACTTTGAGCGAGGGCGTATAGTGGGCATGCGGGAGGCCGGGTGGACGTACCGCCGAATTGCTCAACACGTGGGGCGTGAGGTCTCCACAGTACATCGATGTTGTCGCCAGTGGTCGGCGGAAGGTGCACGTGCCCGTCGACCTGGGACCGGACCGCAGCGACGCACGGATGCACGCCAAGACCGTAGGATTCTACGCAGTGCCGTAGGGGACCGCACCGCCACTTCCCAGCAAATTAGGGACACTGTTGCTCCTGGGGTATCGGCGAGGACCATTCGCAACCGTCTCCATGAAGCTGGGCTACGGTCCCGCACACCGTTAGGCTGTCTTCCTCTCACGTCCCAACATCGTGCAGCACGCCTCCAGTGGAGTCGCGACAGGCGTGAATGGAGGGACGAATGGAGACGTGTCGTCTTCAGCGATGAGAGTTGCTTCTGCCTTGGTGCCAATGATGGTCGTATGCGTGTTTGGCGCCGTGCAGGTGAGCGCCACAATCAGGACTGCATACGACCGAGGCACACAGGGCCAACACCCGGCATCATGGTGTGGGGAGCGATCTCCTACACTGGCCGTACACCTGTGGTGATCGTCGAGGGGACACTGAATAGTGCACGGTACATCCAAACCGTCATCGAACCCATCGTTCTACCATTCCTAGACCGGCAAGGGAACTTGCTGTTCCAACAGGACAATGCACGTCCGCATGTACCCCGTGCCACCCAACGTGCTCTAGAAGGTGTAAGTCAACTACCCTGGCCAGCAAGATCTCCGGATCTGTCCCCCATTGAGCATGTTTGGGACTGGATGAAGCGTCGTCTCACGCGGTCTGCACGTCCAGCACGAACGCTGGTCCAACTGAGGCGCCAGGTGGAAATGGCATGGCAAACCGTTCCACAGGACTACATCCAGCATCTCTACGATCGTCTCCATGGGAAAATAGCAGCCTGCATTGGATATACACTGTACTAGTGCCGACATTGTGCATGCTCTGTTGCCTGTGTCTATGTGCCTGTGGTTCTGTCAGTGTGATCATGTGATGTATCTGACCCCAGGAATGTGTCAATAAAGTTTCCCCTTCCTGGGACAATGAATTCACGGTGTTCTTATTTCAATTTCCAGGAGTGTATAAAAGGACTCGACATTTTGTCAAATAATGCATGAATGATACGGTTTTCACTAGAAAATTTTATTACAGTAAGCGAATTCAAGCTAATAGTTTTTATCTTGTCATTTGACTAATGTCTTCTTTCATGTATTTCAAATAGTAATCTAGAATTTCGCCACTGAGGATGGGATCATCTCCTTAAATGTGTCACTAGTGAGTGACGCTTCACTGTACGAACCTGTATAGGGATGACTTTTGTGCCTAGATCACATCTAACAAGAGCATTCAAAACCAGTCCTCAGATAGACTACTAATCACAGCAAACATGGACTTAGCGCTAGTCGCTATTCGCTAACTTTCCATGATACGCAGATCTCTAGAACCAAAATGGTTGTAGTAGTTTTAAGATTCATAAACGGAATACTTCATTTAAAGTAATTATAAAGTGTCTAATTCCTAACCAATTTTTTATCCTATGATTTCTGCATTTGCTGTTACATGATATTTTTTTCAAGTGTATATGTATTTATGGTTTGAGTAAACGTATGTACATATATTTTGTTTATATCGTGAACATGATGCGGAACGGGACTTATTGGGTAGATGTTTAAAGTGCGTCATGTGAGGTTAGGTTCCGTCGAACTTCCGTGTTGCATTCACGTTTGCAAGCCTTGCTGTTTTCCGAGTTTGAACGATTTGTTTCGCTTTCTGTTATCTATGGGTTCAGAAGACTTGATAATCCAACATTTTATCTATATTCTCTTATTTTTTAGACCTTGGGCCATTTGCAACTGCTAACTGACCATCTGTAATTGATTAGAAAGTATGCCCTTATGAAAAAGGTTCTTGAAAAGACTGGTGTCACGTTCCTGGAACTGTAGTGCCAATATTATGCACAGTTCTCGTGCACAAGTTATTCACAGTCACTCGTGTGACGAATACTGATAACACAGTAAATTGTACCCTTATTTAGTTAGGTAAAAAGGGTGAAGGCCCTCTCCAAATATAGTCTTACGCTTTTAAAATTAGTATTGTACCGACAACACTGAATTTTGCGTTGAAAACAGTGAATGTTATACCAAAATCAATGAACGTAGTTGAGGACAATTTGCTGTTTGCTAGGAACTGTTCAATCCAGTCACAATTCGGACTTAATATTCTTTATTTTGCTCATGTGGTGCCATCTTGGAATTCTAATTAACAACAACCAGAAGTTGGAACATGAACTTTATGTGAGAAAACGTACTTGATAACATCGTCAAGCAGCAGATCACGATATCACCGCCATATGCTGAGTCTCTCCATAATCATCGATGAGAGTTCACATACTGATGGTACCCCACATGCGTCATAGCAACGGAGCTGGAAGTTTGTTAGATGCCTATAGCAGTCGTGCATGATCTGGCAAACCCAATGGTGCACGCCTGCCGAATCACACCTCCAGCGGCTCTGGACAGTGAACGCCCTCTGGTGCCGCGATACAGGATGGCGGCGGCAGCCTCTCAGCCCACTTGCGTTCGGAGCCAATACGCCACCTGAAGCTTCACCGATGTTATCTGGTGGCAGCTTCAACACCATAGTATGTGCGTAGTACAGCCAGACTCTTCCTTGTTGACACCGATTAGTTGGACTCTGTTTCCTGCTGCATCATATGTATTGAGTCTTCGTTTGCTTCGAGGGATACAAGTTATTCTGCTTGGTGTGTTCACTTGTTCGCTAATCATTTCTACTCCTGTCCAGCTTTCGTATGATGATAGTTGCAGAACCGCTCTGTAGCCCACCTCGTCTTACCATTGGTGTGAAGTTGGATACAACAATCCATGTTGCAGCGCACAAGCCACGAAGTTTCGTGGCACTTGGATGCTTCAGAGTTACTGGACACAGGTCACCTCGTGCACAAAGGCACTAGATTGTTCTCCCATTGCCCCATTGCAAGTGGAATGAGGCAGGGAATGACTGGCAGTGATATAAACTCCACAATGTGTTCCACGAAAGCTTGCAGATTATATATAGTCGCTTTTCTAAGATTCATAGTTTAGCAGTAGCAGCGAGACAGTCTAACTTTGAATAATACAATAATGATTTTAGTAGTACATTAATCTACAGTCATGCCTACTGTTAATAGAAGCGATTCCTCACGTAAATTATACCTGTTTTACGTTGTACATAAGACATCCAACATTTCTAGCGGATTTCTTTTGGCACTGCCCTCTTGATTTAACGTGTGGACCTGTAAGCCATTGATCTCAACCTGATCGTAAGGAAGATGAACGTAGTTACTTTTTGGATAGATCTCGCGATTGTAAATTTGTCGTATTGTCTCCTGCCTGATTCCACTGAGAGACACATTTCTTTTTCGAAGAGAATCACCAATACAGTTACCGGTCCTTGTGACCGAGAGGTTCTAGACGCTTCAGTCTGAAACCGCGCTGCTACTACGGTCGCAGGTTCGAATCCTGCCTCGGGCATGGATGTGT
Source organism: Schistocerca gregaria (assembly GCF_023897955.1). Taxonomy (NCBI): domain Eukaryota; kingdom Metazoa; phylum Arthropoda; class Insecta; order Orthoptera; family Acrididae; genus Schistocerca; species Schistocerca gregaria. Next base: position 437,132,878 of record NC_064921.1, read on the forward strand.
GTGTTGTCCTTAGGTTAGTTAGGTTTCAGTAGATCTCAGTCTAAGGGACTGATGACCTCAGATGTTAAGTCCCATAGTGCCTAGAGCCATTTGAACCATTTTGAGCCGATACAGTTACGCTGCAGTTCCTCGACAAGCGCTGCACATATCACTAGATTCATTGATGATGTATCTTAAGGACTTCGGTATCTCTCGAGGATGGTGTTTCACGTCAGCTGTATAGATTTCTCAAACATGCTTTGGTTTTGACGTTTTCTACGGTAAACCAACAGCTTTTCACATTTTGTTACCGGTTGTACTTACATAACTCCGACTATTATCGATGCCCATCTCACACGATCCTTGGTTAAAGCACATGCACTCAGGACAGCAGAGCCTGACATTTGAACTTAACAGTATGCCGATGATATTGCTCTAACACATCAGTCTCTCTCTCACAACAGCAGTCAAGAACATGGCTAGAGGAACGTATGCCTAGAGGTGACAGGTTCTCTCAAAATCCTGACTGAGAAGCGCTACAGTCATTAGACTTAACGACTCGATTTATATCCAAGATGTGAAAGTAAACGATGTTCTTCACATCATACCACATTCATCTTCTTTTGATGCTCTCTAACCTCTAAACGAGATGCAACTTGATTTTTCAGTTTTGCACCAGAAACAAGGAATTTTACTTATATATTGGTTTTCCAGCTGTTTGTATCTGCTTAAAGCAATCACGGCCAACATAGTTGCTTTCCTAATATTTCCGTTTATGGTTTAGCAGAAGTAGCATGAAAGTCTTGTACTTACAAGTGTTACAAATAGTTCTAGACATGACACAGTAGCCTCTTTTGATTGGTACTGCAAGTGTCCTATATAAGTCAATATACATAATCGACTGAGATTTAAATCGAACGTTTCCGAGGGATTTATAATTCATTTATGATGAATTGTAAGGGTGCTTATACAGGAAATTGTGCGTAATAACGAGGGTTGTTCCGAAAGTAATGCCTCCTATTTTCATTGATGGAAACTATAGGAGATATATAAATAGCACAGCTACATACAGCAATTTTTCAGCTACAAACTGTCATTTTTCCACATTGTCACCAATATATACACTTTTGCCAACGATGAACCAGAGCCTGCATCGAAACCAGCTGAGGCTAACCATTTCCTTATAGCTCTGACTACAGCATCCGACTCTTGAAAATATTCGTCACATAGTTCATCTTTCAGAGGTGCAAAGAGATGCAAGTCCGAAGGTGCTAAATCGGGACTGTAGGTGGATGTGATAAGACAATCCTCCCGAATTCTGCAATGAGTTGCGTAGTCGCAAAACTGGTCTGGGGCCTGGCGTTATCATATTGTAGATGAAAGTTAGTCTTCTGCTCTGGCCTTACCCTGGAAATTCGTGCTTTCTGCATAGTCATTGTCGTCTTGTAGCATGCTGAATTGACAGTTTCTCCGGGCTCCAGGACATCCAAAAGAACCACACCCTGGCTATCCAAGAACACTGTGCACATCACTTTACCAGCAGACGGCTGTATCTTCAATTTCGTGTTTGATGGAGAAGTCGCATGTCACCGTAACATGAACTGTTTTTTGGGTTCTGGCTTGTAGTGGTGACACCACGTCTCATGTCTGGTGACAAATTCTATTCAGAAAATTTTCACCTTCACCTTCATATTGGTCCATCAGTTCCCGACTAATTTCCATTCGATGAACATTCAAAGAGTTTTTTGTTGCTCTCCAAGCATCCGCGGGACGTATCTCGCACAGACTGTGCGAAAATCAAAATGTTCCAACATTGTTTCCAAGGCATTACAGCCTACATTCAGCTTTGCGCGTAATTCTCTGGTCGTTTTCCGCCAATCACCAAGGATGAGTTGATGAAGACATTCTTTATTTGGAGGGATGAGATCTGTACAGTGTAGATCGATCCATAGCTTGTCATGCAGACCCTTCTCACCACGTTTAAAATGCTGTAGCCATTTCCTTCCCATTTCTCACGTCTATTGAATCGTCTCCATACGTCTTCAGGAACCGTCAATAGATTTCAAACGGCGCAATTTCTTCAGCAGTGAGGATTTCAATCACACATCGCTGTTTTATATGCGCATCCATATCAGACTCCATTTTGGAACACTCCTCTGGTCGGCCACGGTGGATGAGTAGCGCTGGGCGTTTCAGTCCGGAACGGCGCTGTTGCTACGGTCACAGGTTCGAATCCTGCCTCGGTCCTTAGGGTAGTTAGGTTTAAATAGTTCTAAGTCCCATACTGGTCAGAGCCATTTGAACACTCCTCTGCTGTCGCCAACAACCGCAGGACAACGCAATCGCCTACAAATGAAAGAGGAAGTTTCAAGCATTAGCACCACACCAACGACATATGGCGCGGACTGCAGAAGTCACCCATCGATTACTAGCGGTTGTAGCAGTACTAGTAATAGTAGTAGTAGTAGTAGTAGTAGTAGTCGGTTCAGTAGATTCAAACAGTAGGTCCCATGGCGAATTCAGTATGTGACAACGGCATATTCACACTGTACGCTGCAATAGGTTTCCAACTGCTCTTGCGCAGCAAAATGAAAGGATCACTTTTTAGAAACTCTATAATTGTCTCCCACTGCAACACCTAAGTTTGAATTTTTGCTCAAAGGGGCCTACACCCTTCCTCTATAGTACAGAAATAGAGTGGCAAACTGCGAGATCACCCTCGTATCAATGAAGCGTCAAACAGCAGGAAGTCGACAATGCGGAAAAGGGACCACAGCTCATTTCATGTGAGGCTTAATGTGAGTTCATGACGTCACATTGTCGCCAAATTTCCTTACAATTCTGATCAATGTCACCGTGGACGTGTCACACGAAGGGAATGTCATCCACCTCCTCTTACCACAGTTCACACCTTCTTTTGACCTCCCAGCGACGGGGGTCTGAACCCCGACACTCAGCCTTGATATCACACGGTTTTCTTATGAGCAGCGAGAAAGACATTCCAGAAACACCGCCGCTCAGAAGCGACATGAAAAGGCCGCATGGGATACACAAAGGCCGTCAATGAAACCACTCCTTCCCTTCAGACGTTGATTCTCACATATTTCACGGTCGTAAACGACAGTTCACAGTGAGATGACCAACAGAACATCTTTCTGGACAACGCTAGACACTATTGCCACTCATTAGGGTGTGTCAGCTCTCCTCTAAAGATATCTTGGGCTTGCAACTCCACTGAACGTCATGTGACCATCTGCAGTGTAGTTCGACTGCAATTTTCGCTCTAGTATACGGCATGGAACATCTATGGACCATCCAGAACCATTCGACGAAATCTGAACATGGCCCAAAGCAGCAAAATGTGTTATGCTTTCTCAATCCTTCTATTTCCAGCCCTCCTGTGACGTGATCACGGTTTGTGTGTGTGTGTGTGTGGGGGGGGGGGGGGGGGGGACGAAGAAGAGGTGAAATATTGAAATATAATAAAACGTCAAAGATCCCCTCTAAGAAACCCCCCCCCCCCCCCAAGTTCGGCAATACTCTCGGTGCCACCCAGTCACCTTTGTTGAGCATGTTAAAGATGTAACTTTCTGGCAGATTAAAACTGCGTGCCCGACCGAGACTCAAACTCGGGACCTTTGCCTTTCGCGGGCAAGTGCTCTACCAACTGAGCTACCGAAGCACGACTCACGCCCGGTACTCATAGCTTTACTTCTGCCAGTATCCGTCTCCTACCTTCCAAACATTACAGAAGCTCTGCTGCGAACCTTGCAGAACTAGCACTCCTGAAAGAAAGGATATTGCGGAGACATGGCTTAGCCACAGCCTGGGGGATGTTTCCAGAATGAGATTTTCACTCTGCAGCGGAGTGTGCGCTGATATGAAACTTCCTAGCAGATTAAAACTGTGTGCCCGACCGAGACTCGAACTCGGGACCTTTGCCTTTCGTGGGCAAGTGCTCTACCAACTGAGCTACTTTTTTTTTTTTTTAGGGCCTCCCTTCTTCCTTCACAGCCCTTCCAAACGCTCACCTTGTTTTGCCTTCTTCGGCTAGCTTCTTTGCTTTTGCGTTGTTATTAATATTATTAAGAGTCCATCCTTCTGCCAACTTCTTTTTTTTACATTTTTATTTTATGTGCTTTTTTATGTTTTTGATGGCAACTTCTCATTTTTCTTAATTTTTGCGAGTGATCGTCCACTTTTTCTTTTTTGTATCTTTTCATTTTTTTAATTATTTATTTCGGCTTCTTCTTTTTTTTCTGTAAGCTGGATGCCTAAATTACCTTAGCTAACATAAATGAGAATGAATATTTCTTCTTAATTCTAATTAAAGGTAATGAATCTTCCTCGTGCTAATGGAAAGACAAGTATATTAAAATAAACTGAAACGTGAAGTCTCTCATCTTCATAAGGAAAACATAAAATCTTGCATCCCCTTGAAAAGCGTTTTTTAGAACTTAAAACTTCTCTGCGTATGGCATAAGATGATTAAAAAAAATAATGTACATAAAATTTGACATCTAATTTCTTCATGAGGATGTAGTCCGGTGCGTCTTGACACAGACTTGATTTCTTTTCTGTAGTGTCTCGTGAAAGGATCGAAGACATTCCGGTTGCAGTTATCTGTAATCGTGCAAGGCTGACATCTCTGAATTCCGTACCAGTCTTAATATGTTATCGTTCTCTGTCTAATTTTATTCCATGATTCTATTTAGAAAGCATGCGTAATTTTTTTTTTAGTCTTTTGTCCACATGAGATGATGGTGCTGAGTCGTTAGATACACCCAATAATCTTCTTTGCTTTTATTTTCTGCCTTCAAGATATAGTGCACTGTGTGCCCTTTTAGCCAGTTGACAGCATTTCTTTTTGTATTAGGATATGGCACTGCATCTGGAGTCAGAAAATCTGCGGCGGTGAAAACGGTTGGAGATGTTCTGTTAACGGTCGCTAATTTTTGGTTAACTATATGCCATACGTCTCTTACTCTTTCACACACGAATCGGTGTTCTTCAGTGTCAAGAAGGTTGCATGACGCGCACAAGGGCGAATTCGTGAGATGTATAGCATGCAATTTGGAATTAGTTGCTTTTTTCCTGTTGACTGCATTATACCAAGTTGCTTTCACCTGGGAGGGTAAGTTCCGATCGTAGATATTTTTCCAAACTGCAGACCAATCGTTGTTGGGGTATTTTCTTTCAATAATATTTCCTTCCTTAGCTTCCATCAAATATGTATACACTCCTGGAAATTGAAATAAGAACACCGTGAATTCATTGTCCCAGGAAGGGGAAACTTTATTGACACATTCCTGGGGTCAGATACATCACATGATCACACTGACAGAACCACAGGCACATAGACACAGGCAACAGAGCATGCACAATGTCGGCACTAGTACAGTGTATATCCACCTTTCGCAGCAATGCAGGCTGCTATTCTCCCATGGAGACGATCGTAGAGATGCTGGATGTAGTCCTGTGGAACGGCTTGCCATGCCATTTCCACCTCGCGCCTCAGTTCGACCAGCGTTCGTGCTGGACGTGCAGACCGCCTGAGAAGACGCTTCATCCAGTCCCAAACATGCTCAATCGGGGACAGATCCGGAGATCTTGCTGGCCAGGGTAGTTGACTTACACCTTCTAGAGCACGTTGGGTGGCACGGGATACATGCGGACGTGCATTGTCCTGTTGGAACAGCAAGTTCCCTTGCCGGTCTAGGAATGGTAGAACGATGGATTCGATGACGGTTTGGATGTACCGTGCACTATTCAGTGTCCCCTCGACGATCACCAGAGGTGTACGGCCAGTGTAGGAGATCGCTCCCCACACCATGATGCCGGGTGTTGGCCCTATGTGCCTCGGTCGTATGCAGTCCTGATTGTGGCGCTCACCTGCACGGCGCCAAACACGCATACGACCATCATTGACACCAAGGCAGAACCGACTCTCATCGCTGAAGACGACACGTCTCCATTCGTCCCTCCATTCACGCCTGTCGCGACACCACTGGAGGCGGGCTGCACGATGTTGGGGCGTGAGCGGAAGACGGCCTAACGGTGTGCGGGACCGTAGCCCAGCTTCATGGAGACGGTTGCGAATGGTCCTCGCCGATACCCCAGGAGCAACAGTGTCCCTAATTTGCTGGGAAGTGGCGGTGTGGTCCCCTACGGCACTGCGTAGGATCCTACGGTCTTGGCGTGCATCCGTGCGTCGCTGCGGTCCGGTCCCAGGTCGACGGGCACGTGCACCTTCCACCGACCACTGGCGACAACATCGATGTACTGTGGAGACCTCACGCTCCACGTGTTGAGCAATTCGGCGGTACGTCCACCCGGCCTCCCGCATGCCCACTATACGCCCTCGCTCAAAGTCCGTCAGCTGCACCTACGGTTCACGTCCACGCTGTCGCGGCATGCTACCAGTGTTAAAGACTGCGATGGAGCTCCGTATGCCACGGCAAACTGGCTGGCACTGACGGCGGCGGTGCACAAATGCTGGTTCCTGGTGTGTCCGCTGTGCCGTGCGTGTGGTCATTGCTTGTACAGCCCTCTCGCAGTGTCCGGAGCAAGTATGGTGGGTGTGACACACCGGTGTCAATGTGTTCTTTTTTCCATTTCCAGGAGTGTAGATGTCCTTTACTCTGTTCAACTGCTGTACTGAGAGCCTCGAGGAGATATAACTGTACTCAACGAGAAACGTTTTTAGGTGACAAAGACCAGGTGGTATATGCTTCACATCTATTGGCGGCTGCATGCTTGCTGGAGCAATTTCATTCAGCAAGTGGGCCGTTAAGCTGTCGGGCATCTGTTTCAATTGCTTGCACATTCGACACACATATAACGCTCGTGACCTGTAGCTGACATCAACAAGGTTTAAACCTCCTTTCCTTGTTGGGAGTGTTAGTGTATTGAACTTCACTTTGAAAATGTTGCCTTGGCCTACAAAGCTTCCTATCGCGGATAAAATTCTTCTGGCTGTTTCTAATGGCATCGGAAAAGCTTGCACAACATAGTTAAGTTTGGATGTTATGTACACATTTACTAGTTTGGTTTTCTGTATATCGTCCAGTTGCCTCATACAGTTTCCTTGTACAAATGCTCGTATGCTTGCAAGTAGTTTTTTATAATTGACGGCAATAGTGTGTTGGATGTTGCTCCTAAATTCAATAGCCAAACATTTCAATGTGGATACTTCCGTCAATTGTGCCCGATTTTGCATGCATATTCCTCTGCCTAGGTTCATGATGCCTGACTTCCTTTTATTTAGTTTGGCGCCAGAAGCAAGTTCATATGTGTGTACAATCTCCATTTATAACCAGGACGCCCACATCATCTGCGTAGGCGTTGCACACTATTTTTTTGCCGTTTATACACAATCCTTGCAGGTTATGCGTGAGTGTCGCCAGGAGAGGTTCTATTGCTATTGCGAAAAGGGCAGTTGACATTGGGCAACCTTGACGTACGGATCCAGTCAATTCAATCTGTCTACTTAGTTGTCCGTTTATCATGATTCGTGCTACACTGTTGTTCAGAATTTTTCGAATAATCCTCACGAATCGTGGTGGGAATCCCATTACTTCCATGATACCAAGGAGATACTTACGATCTATTCTGTCAAACGCCTTCTCGAAGTCTAATGACACTAAAGCACATTTTATTCGGCATACATTTGCGGTGGATATTATATCCCTATATTCGCATATATTCTGATAGATGTTTCTGTCTTCGCCTACACATGTTTGGTACGTGCCAGTTACAGAGTTAATAACCATTTTTATTCTTCTTGCTAATACGCGGGCCATAATTTTGTAATCACTGTTGAGTAATGTTACTGGGCAAAGGTTTTCAATTGGTTTGCTAAGTGAGTTCTTAGGAATTAGAACTATGATCCCTTCAGGAAATTCTTTGGGAACGGCAACAGTGCCATTCATTATTTCGTTGTGCATACATAGCAACTTGCTTTTCATTTGTGGCCAGAACACTTGGTAGAATTCCACGGGGATACCATCAGGTCCTGGAGACTTTTTAGGACTCTGTACTATTGCGTGTTTCAATTCGTCCTCTTCTATTTCAGCCGTGACATTTTCTTCTTGCTCTGTACTAATTCGTCCTGATACGTTTCTAACAAGATCACGCTGCGCCTCATCGACGGTAGGTTTGGTGGACATCATATCTGAGATATATTTATGAATAGCGTTTCGAATTTCATGCTGTTTTGTGTGCCTGGTCCCATCAGGTAACTTAACTTCTGTCAGTATTTTTCAGTTTCCTCTCTTATTCTCACGCATTACATGGTACATAGCTGTTTCTTCCCCTTCTATAATGTTGTGTATTCTCGCTCTGGCTTTAAAACCTTCTGACTGTCGCCGCTTCTGTGCTAAAAGTTTTGCTTTAACTTTCTGAATCCGGCTAAAGTTCTCCATTAATCGTGTGTCCAAGGTGTACAGGTCTCTAAGGCAGCCAAAATAAAATTCAGTCGTCTTTTTAATCCATAAACTTTTCTGTCGTGAGTAATCGATCAGCATTCTTCTTATTTTAGGCTTTGCACATTGTAATCACCAAGCTATGGCAGAACTGTATAGCGGGAATCGTTTCTCGCATTGTTGCCACACATTAGTAAATGCTACGCGACATTCCTCATCTTTTAGATGTGTAATGTTGAGTTTCCATATGCCCCTCGCTCGGTAAGTCTCTTGTTTTTCCAAATTTACTGTGGTGATGTACGCGGCGTGATCAGAAAACATAGTGGGGCGGACCTCAGACTGGAGTACATGGTTCTTGAGGTTGGACGAGACGTAAATTCTGTCTAGCCTGCTTGCTGAATGACTGGTAAAATACGTGAAACCGGGCTGTGCGCCATGGGTATGTTCCCAGGTATCGATTAACTGCATTTGGTGGACTATTCTTTCTAGTTCTAAGGACTTGTTGAAATTCGGTGTCTGGTCTTTCGGGCTAAGTACAGAATTAAAATCGCGAGCTAGGATTATATAATCTTGACGTGTAGCGAAGAGATGAACGATTTCACTTTCAAAAAAATCCGCTCTAGCACGCCTGTTATTGTTGCCTGACGGTGCATAAACTTAATGATGTGGGCATTATTAACAGTCACTGTAACCCCTCTACTGTTTTCAAGTTTTACTATTTGTGTGACACGGATGCCTTCTTTCGTGAGAATTGCGATTCCCAGCTCTGCACCGATACCGGGATTTGTTGTATCCACGTATGTTTTCTAATTTAATATCTGTTACTTGGAGGTTTGATCGTTTTCCATTATCTCTTGGCTGTCTTGCGCTCGGTCCTGTTCGCTGGCAAGTGATGGGCTGGTTTCCTTGTGGTTTTCTGGAGACTGCTCATTCTGAAGGACTATAACTGGTTCAGGAGTCTGTTCTATTTGAACAGAGATTTTTGGTTCTTTTTCTTGACTCGTTGGCTGTGTTGTCACCATCGAGTCGCTAACTTCCATTATCACTTCATTGTCGTGAGCTGCTTCATCCTGAGTAGCGTCCCGATTAGCGTCAGGAGCGTCACGCGCATGGAGTTGTCCAGCGGCTGCCGCTGCATAAGTTAAAGGCAATGTTGACATGGCTGGCGGTCTCACTGCTTCGCCCGCAGGTAGCTGGGCCACTCGGCGTTGTATACACTGCGAGCGGACGTGGCCTGTACCGCCGCAAGACGCGAAGGTTCTTGGCTGCCCATCATATATTACTGTAGCCCGATAACCACAAACATTTATATACGACGGTATGTGCTTATGTAAATCAACTCGCAGTTGCCTGAAACCATTCAAGACGGGGAACTTGTGAGCAGGAGACCACTTTTCTGCAAAATTGCTAATTATTCTTCCATAAGGAGCTATCACGGAATTGATCTGCTAAGCGGTGATTCCAAATGGTAGCTCAAAGATACGGACAGTCCTTAATCCAAAGCCAGCATGCGTAACACGAATTTCACTAACATTGCCATCGTGATGTTTGAACTTAAATGTTCCGCCACTAGATTCAACAATTTTGTCACACAATTCCGTGTTTTTAAGCTTGACATATACAATGCTACTCACAATTGAAAGGTGAATACCTATAATATCCTCAAATGAAATTTTCACAACTTCCTCTAACCATGTCTCAATTTCGAACGAATTCGGTCTCTGCCCTGTCTGATCAAAAACAAATTTCAATGTGTCTCTTCTATTAGGCTGATCCATCTCTCCTTCTAGTATGAATCCATCAAGAGTCTCAAACAACGCAGCAAACTACTGCAACAGGCGCTTGACTTACCGAGCGGAGCGCAGCAGACCGCAGCGCACACCACGACTAACAGCTACCGAAGCACGACTCACGCCCGGTACTCACAGCTTTACTTCTGCCAGTATCTCGCCTCCTACCTTCCACACTCCGCTGCAGAGTGAAAATCTCATTCTGGAAACATCCCCCAGGCTGTGGCTAAGCCATGTCTCCGCAATATCCTTTCTTTCAGGAGTGCTAGTTCTGCAAGGTTCGCAGGAGAGCTTCTGTAAAGTTTGGAAGGTAGGAGACGGGTACTCGCAGAAGTAAAGCTGTTAGTACCGGGCGTGAGTCGTGCTTCGGTAGCTCAGTTGGTAGAGCACTTGCCCGCGAAAGGCAAAGGTCCCGAGTTCGAGTCTCGGTGGGGCACACAGTTTTAATCTGCCAGGAAGTTTAATATCAGCTCACACTCCGCTGCAGTGTGAAAATCTCATTCATGTTAAAGATGTACCTGTCAGAAAGTTCGACACCAAAACTGTCTGGCGGTAGGAATACCCAACCTAACGGGTGTCGGAGGCGTTTGTTGTCCCTCAGGCGCTAGAGCAAGCGCTGTAGGGGATGTGAAAGGCATAAACACCCATTGCTGCTTTGGATCATGTTGAAAATTTGTGAATGGTTCTGAACGGTCCACAGTGGTTCCACCCTATATACCAGAGCAAAAATCGCAGCTGCGCTACGCTCCAAAGGGGTCAGATCACGTTAAGTGGGATTGCAGGTCGACAGTGTCAGAGCAGCCCAGGTGGTGGAAACAGCTGCGGCCTTTCTGTCGCATGTGTCGACCCTCGCTGTCTGAAGTGTCGCCGAGCCCAAGGGTGACGTGACAGGGCGCCACGCTTTTTTAATGTTACAGAGGAAGGGTGAGGACAGCTTCTAGCCAAATGTCAAACTAATGCGGAGCAGCAGGAGATAAAAAGTTATCCTTTAATTTTGTTCTGCAGTGAGGCTGTAGTAGTAGATTCATAACCATGGATGCTCATCCATGTGTACCACTAGGACCACATACTCTTTTCATGGCAACAATATTACTTTTTAGCTGACAATGATTTTCACTGTAGGTATACTTTGGTGTAATAGAAATTTTGATATGGATAAAGAGGAAACTTTAAACTCAGACATCCTTTCTATAATCAGAACGCAATCTATTATCCAGAACTGAACTGTTTTCTAACAGAGTACTCACACAAATTGTAAGCGTTTTACGTTGTACATAAGATGTCTAATATTTCCAGTGAATTTCTAAATGGAGACAGATCGAGTATCTTAAGATGTGAGAGATATCTGAAACATGCTCGTAATCGACTGGTGGTGTAGTGGGACCTTTATTACCAAGGATACATACGCCCATATGATTTTCAAATCAGTGTCTGATTAATGCCTTTATAATTTGTTCAAGAAGTGCACTCATGCAGGACATCATGATAACGGGTGTGACGTGGAATGACCGGGTGTTTGGTCCTGGAGAAATTCTACAAGCCTGGTAGGTCGAAGGACATTGAAATATATTTGAGTTCAGTAAAACGGTTCTAACTTTCGCCGAATTTACAGTTATTCAAAGTCATGAGTACTCTGACTTTATTAACTATTCTCTGCAACATTTTAGATGGAGGTTTGGCTTTGTGTATTCCACATGAAATCGGAATATGGTGGGAAATGGAACAACTTGTGAACTTCTCAGTGGAGATTACATTACGTTTCGTCCAACACGTATAAATGTTTCGGCAAAAATTATAACAGAATGCCCTCCAAAACTGTAAACAAGACGACTGTCATTAATTCAGTCCACAAGTTGAGCAACCCAACATATCTGTCCTGAGGGACATGGTGCAGTCTGAATGGTTCTAAGTTGTCTAGTATATTATTTATTATCAAATATTTTGATACAGATTTTATGCATTGGTCTCGCGGTTCTAGGAGCGCAGTCCGAAACCGTGTGACTGCTACGGTCGCAGGTTCGAATCCTGCCTCGGGCATGGATGTGTGTGATGTCCTTAGGTTGGTAAGGTTTAAGTAGTTCTAAGTTCTAGGGGACTAATGACCACAGCAGTTGACTCCCATAGTGGTCAGATCCATTTGAACCAGCCAATATACTTTTTGTAGTTTGCGAATTGTGCACAATAAATCATCATCGGTAAAAAAAATTGTCACCTACATTAATCCTATAAATAGTTCGGCTATACTTTTCAAATAATTTCTCTATATCCTTCACATCGAGCAAGTATTTCACACAAACCTATTGTAGCACTGATAGACTTAGGAAGGCAATCTGTAGTGTCCACTTGTACAGAATTTCTGTTTGTAGGAGTAATTCTAGCAGACCTAGGTACAGCTCATATGCACACACCTATACACACATTTAAATCCTAATCCTCATCATTAACTTCGTGTTCCAATAGATACTTGACAATATCAAAGAAAAGTGTTTCAGTATACTTTCACTATGGACCTAATGTCTCCATGACTATCAATATCCCACTACACTTGTCACACAGGCTCGCGAAACTGTAATATTTCAAATATTCACAGTGTGTTGATATGTTAGCTTCACCGTATGACCCCCAGACATGCTGATGATAGATGTGCTGAAAGTGCCAAAGAAACTGATTTCTCAAGGGAATGGATTTTACTCAGTCATCATGAAATCATCAATGTATTCAGCTTGCTGCACTGTTGATTCCACTCTATATCACTGAACAGCATATCTGTGAACAGCCACACATTCTTCACTTCTGCCGGCCGGAGTGGCCGAGCGGTTGTGGGCGCTACAGTCTGGAACCGCGCGACCGCTATTGTCGCAGGTTAGAATCCTGCCTCGGGCATGGTTGTGTGTGATGTTTTTAGGTTAGTTAGGTTTAGGTAGTTCTACGTTCTAGGGGACTGATGACCTCAGCAGTTAATTCTCATAGTGCTCAGAGCCATTTTATTCACTTCTGTTGTATCTATGAGATGTATGTATATTGGCAAACTTCACTCTGTTGACAGTCAAGTGCTAAGTAATGTTGAATAACATGAGTCTGGAACGACTTAGCTGAGTCTCGATGAGTGGTGTAGGAGATGGATATAGCGGGAGCTCAAGGACTGGAAACAATTCCGTTTCCTCCCATACATCAGGCATTGTATCAAAGAGATGGTCTGCATTTTGACTTAGTGGTATCGGTGACGGATATACTGGAAAATAAAAGTCTAGAATCTGTTTTGTGTCCTGACCTGATTTTTCGCTCCAGCATGCCAGGAGCTACAGCAGGGATTTTGAATTGGTGCTGAGTCGATTCCTGCTGCTGCTTGCTGTGTCAGGGGCTGTATCAGATATGTCAAGGAGCTATTGAGACGAGGGAGAAATAAAAGAAAACCAGGAAAACGACACTCATACACACACAAAACGAACAATAAATATTGCGGGAGAGGAATGCTTTAATATTTACGATCAACTGTACGAGTCATGCGTTTTCTATCTGAAGGTGGTACAGCTCTGATGAAGCATCATGTTGATCATCAAAGTTTAACTATGAAGTACAGAGCACAAGTGTTTGTCCACTTGTTGACTAATAAGCCTGGACATTGAGGATAAGTCGTGGGGGTAGACAGTTGCAGTGCTATGGAAAACGGAAGAACTATTTTGACAATCTTGCACGCTCCACCCAAATGCTCATGACCACTATCTTGGCTAGCCATGTAGGATTCTGAGGTCACTGATGACATCATAGATTGCCATCTTGGATCGGCATCTTGAAATCTAAACCATGCAGACTGTGCCAGTCATCTCAGGATTGATATGTTGGATTGCTCAACATGCAGACTGCGTTAAGATCAGTCTTCTTGCTTACAGAGGATTTTGTTACAGTTTTTGTTGAAACGCATAGATAAATGGGGTGAGGTGGTTATACAGTCCCCACCGAGCAGAGCACAAATTGTACAATTTCCAACTACACTCCAACTATATATTAAATGCTCAAAGCCCAAACTATGACCAAATTATTTTAGAATAGCCTTCATCAAATCAAATTCTCCACACGCTTGAATAACTCTAAGTTCGATGGTCGTTGAAACTATTTCACTTCAATCCAACGTATTTCAATGTCCTGCAAGGTAGTAGGTTTGTAGAATTTCCCTAAGACCCAACTAATTGTCGTTTCACTTCACATCTCCTCAGATCCACTATTGTGACGCGCAAAATGACCTACTACACAAGCACCCTTTTTAGTGGAATCACACAGCAGTTCATCAGAAAATGATTTATAAATACTGTGGGGACATGTATGTTTGGTAATAAAGGCCCTACTAGCGCACAAGTTGATTACGAGCAGGTTTCACATATTGCTCACATCTTCAGATACCTCATGTCACCATTTAGAAATTCACTGAAATGTGCGCTTTCTTATGTATAACGTGAAACACAATTTGTGTGCGGAATCACCTAAAAAACATTTCTGGTCTTGAAAATAGATCATATTCTTTTTATAGGAAGGATGATTGAGTTTAAAGTTTCGTCTATTTTCATCATATCAAGGTGTACCTACATCGAAAATCAGTATTAGTTAAAAAGTAATACAGGTACCTTTACCACCTGTGGTTCAACTGATTGAGGTGCCGTAGTTATGAATCTACTACTACAGCTAGATGGGAACCTACTGAAATCTGTATATGCGTCTACGACTACTATCATACTGAATTCTCTATCAGACATGCTGACTGTCTCTATTGAGTCTACTACTATCTATTACTACTACTATTACAATCACTAGTACTCTACCAGTTCGGCTACATCGATCCAGACGTCTGTATGAGGTACAGCGATTCAAACGTCTGTAAGAACTATCAGCGACATTCTGTTGAGTTCAAATCTCAAACGCTGCTCTCCTTAACATGCCTGTTTACACTAAGGAGCTTATTTTCATCGCATTGGCTAGTGAGACGTATATTCACAATAGTCGATTTTGTAGTAAGTATAACCGGTAACGAAATCTGAAAAGCTGCTACTCCATGGTAGAAAACGGTTGAAACCTATTTAGTTGATATGAGTTACAGATATTTTAAAGATACATCAACGAATATAGCGCTATTTGCAGCTCTCGTCGAGGAACCGCAGCGTAACAGTCTTTGTGATTCTTTTCAAAAACGAAATGTGCACTATGGTTGGGTTGTTTGAGGGAAGAGACCAAACAGCGACATCATCGGTCTCATCGGATTACGGAAGGACCGTGAAGGAAGTCGGCCGTACCCTTTTGAAGGAACCATTCCGGCATTTGCCTGGAGCGATTTAGGGAAATCACGGAAAACCTAAATCAGGATGGCCGGACGCGGCATTGAACCGTCGTCCTCCCGAATGCGAGTCCAGTGTCCTAACCACTGCGCCACCTCGCACGGGGTACACTATGTGATCAAAAGTATACAGACATCTCCCAAAAAATACATTTTCATATTAGGAGCATTGTGCTGCTACCTACTGCCAGGTATTCCGTGTCAGTGACCTCAGTAGTCATTAGATATCGTGAGAGAGCAGAACTGGCTGCGCGGTCTGAGGCGTTTTGTCACTGTCCTCGTGGCTGCCCCCGTCGGAGGTTTGAGTCCTCCCTCGGGCATGGGTGTGTTTGTTGTCTTTAGCGTAAGTTAGGTTAATTTAGATTAATTAGTGTGTAAGCCTAGGGACCGATGGCGTCAGTAGTTTGGCCCCATACTCCTTACCACTAACTTCCAAAAAGAGCAGAATGGGGCGCTCCGCGGAACTCACGGGCTTTGAACATGGTGAGGTGATTGGGTGTCACTTGTGTCATAGGTCTGTACGCGAGATTTCCACACTCCTAAACATCCCTAAGTCCACGTTTCTGACATGATAGTGAAGTGGAAACGTGAAGAGAACATACAGCACAAAAGCGTACAGGCCTACCACGTCTATTGACTGACAGAGACCTATCTCAGTTGAAGAGCGTCGTAATGTGTAACAGGCAGATATCTATCCAGACCATCACACAGGAATTCCAAACTTCATCAGTATCCGATGCAAGTACTAAGACAGTTCATCGTCGAGCGGCTGCTCATAAGTCACACATCACACCGGTAACTGCAAAACTACGCCTCCCTTGGTGTAAGGAGCGTAAACATTGAACGATTGAAGAGTGGAGAAACGTTGTGTGGAGTGACGAATCACGGTATACAATGTGGCTATCGGATGGCAGGGTGTGGGTATGGCGAATGCCCGCTAAACGTCATCTGCCAGCGTGTCTAGTGCCAACAGTAAAATTCAGAGGTAATGGTGTTATGGTGTCGTCTTGTTTTCCATCGAGGGGGTTTCACCCCTTGTTGTTTCACGTGGCACTGTCACAGCGCAGGCCTAAGTTGATGTTTTAAGCACCTTCTTGCTTTCCACTGTTGCAGAGCAATTCGAGGATGGCGATTGCATTTTCAACACGATCGAGCACCTGTTGATAATGCACGGTCTGTGGTGGAGTGGTTACACGACATTAACATCCCTGTAATGGACTGGCCTGCACAGAGTCTTGAACCGAATCGTATAGAACACCTTTGGGATGTTTTGGTACGCCGACTTCGTGCCAGGCCTCACCGACCGACATCAATACCTCTCCCCAGTGCAACACTCTGTGAAGAATGGGCTGCCATTCCCCTAGAAACCTTCCAGCATTAGACTCAACATATGCCTGCGAAAGTGGAAGCTGTCATCAAGGCAAAGGGTGGGCCAACACCATGTTGAATTCCAGCATTACCGATGGAAGGCGCCACGAACTTCTAAGTCATTTTCAGCCAGGTATCTGGATACTTTTGGTCACATAGTGTATGAGTTTATCATGAGCTTCTCCTTCCGAAATTAAGAGAATTATACATTCTGTCAAAAATCTGTCTTCTGCTTTTGGTGGTGTTTCCAGTGCAGTACTAAATATTTGTTCCCACGTAACAAGCCTAGTCTTTCCTGAACTATGTAATGCAATACTGTCGCAAGAGGTTTTTCCTGAGAGACTGCAATATGCAATTGTTAAACCCCTCTTTAAGAAAGGTGCTGAAGGAGATGTCAGTAACTACCGACCTGTTTCACTGGTGGCGTCATTTTCCAATTTTTTTGAATCTGATGAATGCTAGAATAGTATCCCACCTTAGCAACAATAGTATCTTCAGCAAATCACAGTTTCGGTTTCACAAGAGTGATATACTGAGAATGCCATTTACATGTTTAGTTACCAAATTTTACAATCATTAAATAATAAAGTAGCGTCGGTTGGTAGTTTCTGCGACCGATCTAAGACATTTGACTGTGTGAATCACAGCATTATTCCAGAAAAATTGGGACTAATGGTACAGCCAACCAATGGATAATCTCATATATAACCAAAAGAATGCAGAAAGTTGCCTCAGTAATTCAACCAATATAGCCCGAGGACGCAATACTCAATGGAGAGAAATCACATGTGACTGTCGCCAAGGCTCAAACTGAGTTCGCTATTGTTTCTCATATATGTAAATGAACTTCCGTCTAATACACCATAAGCAGAATTAGTTCTTTCTGCAGATAACATCAGTATTGTAATCAATCCAAGTATACGTACAGAAACAAAGAAATGGTAGACAAAGTTCTTAGAATTACATCTAATGGTTTTCTGGGAATGGTCTCACCCTCACTTTTAGGAGAACATACCATATTCAGTGCTGCACATTTAGGGATACTACAACAATGATTAACGTAACACGTAGTGATGAAGAAATAAAGAAGGTAGAAACTTCTAAATTCTTAAGTGTTCTTATTAGTGAGAATTTAAACCGATTAAAGCATATTTTGGAACTCCTAAAACAGCTTACTTCAGTAGCATTTGTACTAGAATCATTGAAAAATCTTAGGGGAGTGACAAATCAGTAAGTCGATATATTTTACATATTTTGATAGAGAAATGCCACATGCAATAATTGCCTGGGGAACCACATCTTTAAGAAAGAACTTCGTTGCTCGAAATCGGCTGCAAGAATAACATGAAGTGTTCAACAACAATCATCTTGAAGGCATCTGTTTATGGAGTTGGACATTACGACTACTGCTTCACAGCATATTTATTCCCCTCTGTGGTTTTTTTGTAAATACTCGACTGCTCATCAAAAGGAACAACGATGTACATAGTTAGAATTGTAGCAAAGACAGAAGTTGAGTAGGTGTGGGTGGTTCTGGGTTGAGAGGTAATACCCAAAAATTCAGACATCAACAACAACATTTATTAAAATCCGACCATTAAAGTATTCGAAGAACGTTTCAATACTTTGTTTGCTCCTCTAAGTAAATTTTCTTTCAGAAATTACCAAACTTCTTTAGTACAATGAAACACCAGAGCAAGCCAAACACAAATGATCATAAGTTCAGTGATGCTTCAGCAACTAGCGTATAAGCTGCTTCATTTACTCAAATGGAATGTACATTTAATGAAATGGAATATACATAAAGCTTCAGTAACAGGTGTGCTACTTTTGTCTCTTTCTTTACCAAACTGCGTTAGTTACATATTCCTCAGAAACTTTACATTCATTCAAATTCCCCAAAACCTTAAATAATCGACACTACAGCAGAAACGTTTAGAACAGGCACATTTCTTTCATATTTATTTAATATTTGCTCTTAGGACAGGAACCCTACTTCTACAGTGCCATCATAGGGGAAGGTGAGGGGGGTTAGCACAATTGGGCTATTTTGTGTTTTCCATCATCATCATCGTCATCGTCATCATCATCATCATTTAAGACTGATTATGACTTTGAGCGTTCAGTCTGGAATATAGCCCCCTTATAAAATTCCTCCATGATCCCCTATTCAGTGCTAACATTGATGCCTCTTCTGATGTTAAACCTGTTACTTCAAAATCATTCTTAACCGAATCCAGGTACCTTCTCCTTGGTCTGCCCCGACTCCTCCTACCCTCTACTGCTGAACCCATGAGTCTCTTGGGTAGCCTTGCTTCTCCCATGCGTGTAACATGACCCCACCATCTAAGCCTGTTCGCCCTGACTGCTACATCTATAGAGATCATTCCCAGTTTTTCTTTGGTTTCCTCATTGTGGACACCCTCCTGCCATTGTTCCCATCTACTAGTACGTGCAAATCATCCTGTCTACTTTCATATCCGTAACCTCAACCTTGTTGATAAGGTAACCTGAATCCACCCAGCTTTCGCTCCCATACAACAAAGTTGGTCGAAAGATTTAACGGTGCACAGATAACTTAGTCTTGGTACTGACTTCCTTCTTGCAGAAGAGAGCAGATCGTAGCTGAGCGGTCACTGCATTAGCTTTGCTACACCTCGCTTCCAGTTCTTTCACTAAGTTGCCATCCTGTGAGAATATGCATCCTAAGTACTTGAAACTGTCCACCTGTTCTAACTTTGTTCCTCCTATTTGGCACTCAATCCGTTTATATTTCTTTCCCACTGACATTACTTTCGTTTTGGAGATGCTAATCTTCATACCATATTCCGTACATTTCTGATGTAGCTCTGAAATATTACTTTGCAAACTTTCAATCGAATCTGCCATCACAACTAAGTCATCCGCATATTCAAGACTGCTTATTTTGTGTTCACATATCTTAATCTCACCCAGTCAGTCTATTGTTTTCAACATATGATCCATAAATAATATGAACAACAGTGGAGACAGGTTGCAACCTTGTCTTACCCCTGAAACTACTCTGAACCATGAACTCAATTTACCGTCAACTCTAACTGCTGCCTGACTATCTACGTAAAGATCTTTAATTGCTTGCAAACGTTTCCTTTCTATTCCATAATCTCGTAGAACAAACAATAACTTTCTCCAAGGAACCCGGTCATATGCCTTTTCTAGATCTATAAAGCATAGATACAGTTCCCTGTTCCACTCATAACACTTCTCCATTATTTGCCGTAAGCTAAAGATCTGGTCCTGACAACCTCTAAGAGGCCTAAACCCACACTGATTTTCATCCAATTGGTCCTCAACGAATACTCGCACTTTCCTTTCAACAATGCCTGAGAAGATTTTACCCACAACGCTGATTAAAGAGATACCTCTGTAGTTGCTACAATCTTTTCTGTTTCCATGTTTAAAGATTGATGTGATTACTGCTTTTGTCCAGGCTGATGGAACTTGTCCCGACTCCCATGTCATTTCAGTTATCCTGTGTAGCCATTTGAGATCTGACATTCCACTGTATTTGATGAGTTCCGACTTAATTTCATCCACTCCAGCTGCTTTATTGCATTGCAATCTATTGACCATTGCCTCCACTTCCTCAAATGTGATCCTATTTCCATCATCATTCCTATCCCATTCTACCTCGAAATCTGAAACATTGCTGATCGTATTTTCACCTACATTGAGCAACTCTTCAAAATATTTCCTCAATCTGCCCAAGGCATCCACAGGATTCACCAGCAGTTTTCCTGACCTGTCCAAAATACTTGTCATTTCCTTCTTACCTCCCTTTCGAAGACTGCTAATTACACTCCAGAATGGTTTTCCAGCAGCTTGACCCATAGTCTCCAACCTGTTTCCAAAGTCTTCCCAAGATTTCTTCTTGGATGCTGCAATTATCTGTTTGGCTTTGTTTCTTTCTTCAACATAACTTTCTCTGTCTACCTGAGTTCTAGTATGTAGCCATTTTTGATACGCCTTCTTTTTCCTTTTACAGGCTGCCTTGACTGTGTCATTCCACCAAACTGTTTGCTTCATCCTACTTTTACACACTACTGTTCCAAGACATTCTTTAGCCACTTCTAGTACTGTGTCCCTGTACCTTGTCCATTCCTTTTCCAATGACTGTAATTGACTACATTCAACTAACTGGTACCTTTCTGAGATCGATATTATGTACTTGTGCCTGATTTCCTTATCCTGAAGTTTCTCCACTCTTATCCTCCTACATATGGACCTGACCTCCAGCACTTTCGGCCTCACCATCCCAATTTCACTGCAGATTAAATAATGTCATCAAAGAATCCCCTGAATACACGTGTGTCCCTCACAGCTTTCCTGAATTCCTGATCTGTTATTATATAGTCAATGACAGATCTGGTTCCCCTGCCTTCCCAAGTATACCGGTGGATGTTCTTATGTTTAAAAAAGGAGTTTCTGATTACTAAGCCCATATTGGCACAGAAATCCAAGAGTTGTTTCCCGTTCCTGGTGGCCTTCATATCCTCTCCAAATTTACCCATAACCTTTTCATACTCTTCTGTTCGATTTCCAATCCTGGCATTAAAATCACCCATGAGCAGAACACTGTCCTTGTCCTTTACTCTAACAACTACATCACTGCGTGCCTCACAAAAACTATCCATCTTATCTTCATCTGTCCCTTCACTATGCGAATATACTGACACAATCCTAATTTTCTTGCTAGACACAGTCAAATCTATCCACATCAGTCGTTCGTTTACATACCTTGCTGCAACTACGCTGGGTTCCATTTCTTTCCTTATGTAAAGCCCTACACCCCATTGTGCTATTCCTGCTTTGACTCCTGACAGGTAGACCTTGTATTCTCCCACTTCCTCTTCTTTCTCACCCCTTACCCGAATGTCGCTAACAGCTAAAACGTCCAGCCCCATCTTACTTGCAGCCTCTGCCAGCTGTACCTTCTTTCCAGGGTAGCCCCCGTTGATATTAATAGTTCCCCGTCTCATTACCATTTGTTTACCAAGTCGTATCTTAGGAGTCCCTGGTTTGTCAGTTAGAGGTGGGACTCCGTCACCTCCAAAGGTCCGAGGCATTTTGCTCTGATTGTTGCCAGCATCATATTTAAAGTACCAGGGAAGCAGGTTGCTAGCCTTACTTGCCCCGAGTCCCATTGAGTTTTACCCCTTACGGTTGAGGGACTAACCGGTGGATTTGGTAGTCTTTGCCGTATGAGCACAAAGGTGACCACGACTCAGAATATGTCCGAGATGCCCAGCCTTATTTCAAAGTAACTGGTATCCCGACTGTCGGGACCGCTTACTTGGCCACTCATACGTTGCCCGTGGTTCATGAACTAGGACATTACTACAGGAACCCACACCACGAACCACTGTGTTTCCCACTAATTTCGAATTTTCCCCTGTTTCATACATAGGGAATTCGAGCCATGCCAGAAGGGTGATCTTGGGACACAACTCTCTTTATTCTCATGAAAAACCACTGAACAGAATAATGGAGGGCTTAGAGAACATTTGTATTACTGGACAATAGAGGGGGAAGACATCAAAAACCATGTAAAAGAACAATAGAGGGGGAGGGAGGCTTGCAGCATCCTTCGTGCCCCAGATCAGTCACTACCTATCTGCTTCAGTCAGTTTCTTATTTTTGCTTAATTTGAATTTGCTGTTAGTAGCATAACATTTCGAGAGAAAATGACTGAGATGAATTACTTCGGTTCCAGTAGAGTGAGTGTGTTTTAAAACAATAATGGAAGTGTAGGAACACGATTAATGCGGCAGAATGTGTTCTCACTTGGAGTGGAGTGTATGCTATTATGTAGCAACTATGACGGGTAAAATCTGTTAGACAAACCGACTCTTTACCTCACACACTCCCTTTTCGAAGGCAATCCTGTTACTGGCTGTGCTACACTTGCGCGCCTCACAGATCGCGTCACATGTTCGGTCTGTCAGTACTTCTCTCCTGTTTCACACCTTTGTGGACCAGTAAGCCAGGCAAAACAGATATGGCAAGGTTGCTTGGCGACTGTTGTTTCTAGAATAAATGTTTCACTCTGTGGCTAATTCACGTTTTCTTCCCGAGTGGCCAATCGAGTGAGACAGGCCACAGGGTCACACAGACTTTTATAGCTCTGCACAGCAGAAGATAAAGAATTCCGCGGCCCAGACATAACTACAGTGACGGGGACCTCTCCTTAAACAGGAAACTGGAAGCTCGCTTTGAGAAGAAAGACAACTGTCTTTCTTTCTTCCATGTACAGCATACAACCCGTGTGCAGCATACAACATAGTCTGTAGAGAGGGACTCGTAACTACATCTGCGTGATTACGCTGCAACTCACACTTTTCTGGCAGGGCAGAGGACTCACAAAACTACTTTCAGACTATTTCTCTGTCGTTCCAGTATTTAATGGCATGTGGGAAAAACCATCACCTACATCTTTCCATATGAGCTCTGATTTCTCTTATTGTATTACGATCATTATATCTTCGTAACTAAGCAGGAGTCAACAAAACATTTTCGTGTTCGGAGGAGAAAGTTGGTTACTAAAATTTTGTGAAAAGATTTCTCTGCCACGAAAAATGTCTTTGTTTTAATGATGGTCATCCCAATCGTTTATCATGTCCGTGACTCTCTCCTATTTCGTGATAATACAAAACGAGCTGCCTTTCTTCGAAATATCTTGATATTATCGGTGACTCCTGTTTAGTAATGTTCCCATAATGAAACGAAGTACTCCAGAAGAGAACGACTAGAAACGTTTAGGCAGTATCTTTAGTGGATTTGTCGCACCTGCTAAGGCAGGGCTGGCCATGGCGTGCCAATGTGCATGCGTTTGTGATATGCCGGCCTAGTGCAGTCGAGGCTCAGACTGTCTCGGCTTTGCTTGCTCCTTCTCGGCAGTACTCGGTATTGGGCGACATTCCATGTAGTAGTGCGACGTGGCTGTTTCTTATGGCATATAACGCGGTATATTTCGAAGCGCCAGCGCTGTGTATTCCACGCTACTTGCTTGTGGTTGAATGGAAGAGTAATGGAACAGTGGTTGTTGTAATAGCACATACACTTAAAAGAAGCAGTCTAGCGACGTACTGTCACGATCATTTATATACGAGAGGGAATTTAACCACTTTTTCGAAGAGAAGGATGAAAATTCACATTATCTATTATGCAGTCGCATAATCGCTGGACACCACATATTGTTACACACCGGCATCTTAGTGCACAAGAAATTTAAAGTTTTAGTTGCCGATGAAAGAGAAAACAAGTTGGTGGACCTAAAAAGGTACAGTGCTGTACACCGAGCCGATTTTAAAGTGACTGACCCATGACAATAATTTTGTTTGTACTGTTTGTAATTATACGAATTTGTTTGCAGAAATCCGGTGTGTTTACACCTGTTTTGTTGTTTCTTATTTTTATACGGCAACCAATTGTAGCTGCCTCTAATTAAAAGCAAACTGCAAAACAGTGCTCAGAAATTCCGGATCTGATAAATCTTTCAGCGATGGCGAGTTCATTACAGAGTGCTTTGTTGAAACAGCGAGACTCGTGACGCCATTGGAAGTACAGAAGTTTTCCGAAATTAGTCTTTCACGAGAAACAATAACTCGCAGCGTAGCTACCGTGGCAGTGAGTGCTTACAGGCAATTAAGTGACAATGCCAGGAAGCCTACTGCACTCTAGATTGCATTGGACCAGTGGATCTACGTTTCGAACACGGCAAAAATTGCAATATATGTTCGTGGGGTCGACAGCAATTTGCACATGACAGATGAACGGTGAGATCTCGTGGCGATGAAAGACACAACGGCTTGCTGAAAACTATTGAATAGGCAGTTGAAGCCGGTGACCTGGAATGGACCATGTTGGTCTCAGTTATCACCGACGGAGTGTCAGCAATGCAAGGGGCACAATATGGGCTCGTAGAATTGTTGTGGAAAAAACTACAACGATCAACAGACGATTTGTACGGAATTCATTGTTTCGCACATGCAGAAGCACTTTGTGCTAATTTTGCAGGGCTGGAGCACTTCATGAAACTGGTGGTCCAAATACTAAATTGTCTAAAGTCACAGGGGTTATTTCATTGACAGTTTCAACAGTTTTTGAAGCAACTGCAGGAAGTAAATGGAGACCTGATTTACTACGGCAAAGTATGTTGGTTAAGGCGAGGAGCATGCCTGGAACGATTTTTCGAGTTAAGTCTTGCAATTGTTCAATTTATGAAGAAAAGAGGAAAGCAGGAACCAGTGTTAGAAGATCCGGATTGGATTCAGACCTAACATTTCCAGCTGACTTGATTTCACATTTGAATACCGTCAATAAGCCGTTACAATGTCAGAAGAAATTAATATCTGATTTATTGGGAAAGATGGGCGCATTTAAAATGAAAATCACATTGTAGAAGAGACAACTTCTGAAAGAGAAAACTGCCCATTTCCCTAAGCTCTCTGGTGTTAATAAAAGAGAATGTAGACCAATTTCTTTCGGTGTTGGAAGATATACAAGATCAGTTTTCAAATAACTTTCAGGACACTGCCAACTTCGCATTTTATTTTGAGGCGTTTTCAAGATCATTTGCCGTATCAGTTCAATGTGCAGATGGAACTGATCGATTTTCAGTGTAACTACCGACTATAAGACAGATTCGATTACGTTAAAAGATTGCAGGAGTCCTACGAACGTTTTCCTGTGGAATAGTTTCCACGTCTCCATAATGAGGTTGCAAAACCGCTTTCCATGTCTGTATCGACAAATGAGCGCAAAAGAATCTATCGATACCGAAACAAAATAAGTCGCGATTATCTGGCAGCCTGAGTGATGACAATCTGATAAATTACCTAAACCTGCCAGTGCGGCGAAAGTGCGTGCCACATATTAGTTTTACTATGCTATTAGCGAACAAAAAGTAATTAAATGATGATGAAAATTTTGTTCTCTACCTGATATATTTTCTTTAAAATTGTAGCAGTGGCACTGTCTGTAGGGAGCGTTAGGAATTTTTTTTTTTTTCCTTTCACATATACTTACGATAATTTATTCCGTCCCTACTGGTATGCTACAAAGACTATTTGTTTTGCATCTTCTTCGCTATCTTAGCTGAAATATCTCGTGGTCTTGCGTTAGCGTTCTTGCTTCCCGCGCACGGGGTCCCGGGTTCGATTGCCGGCGGGGTCAGGGATTTTCTCTACCTCGAGATGACTGGGTGTTGTTGTGTTGTCTTCATCATCACCATTCATCCCCATAACGGTCGGAGGAAGGCAATGGCAAACCACCTCCGCTAGGAACTTGCCTAGTACAGCGGTACGGCTCTCCCGCATCGTTCCCTACGCTCATCGAAGTATGGAACCTCATCATCATCATCAGCTGAAATATTGTAAGAATTTTACATGGAACTATGAGGCTTGCTAACGTAATTCACTTGCAAACTCAGTTTTATTTTACTTTTTTTTAAGTATATGCTCTTGTACCAACAGCCACTAACAGTATAACACAGATCTTAAGTTTTTAGAAATTCCTAATATTGCGTAATATGGAACCAAGCTTCATGCAAGCCAGCCTACGTTCTGCGCGCAACTGCTCTGCGGCGCGCTTACAGTTCCCACTCAGACAGCATAGCGGGATGGTGGGGGAAACGTGCCCTGAGACGAGAGTGAGCGGACCGTCCGCCAAAGGGCCGACCACGAGTCCCGTTTCTGGCCGACCCTGTCCTAAACTGTTATGCCAATACAACGCACTTTTGGGTTTGCTTTCCCCACAACCTTTTCTTTGTGGTGGTCATAGTTTTAGGTTGATGATATTGTAATCCCTAGGTATCTAGTAGTATTGACAACCTTCAAATTTGTATGGTTTACCGTCTTACCGAAATTTAGCTGAAAATCTTAGTAATCATGTGAACGCACTTTCTTTATTGTTCACAGCCATTCACCATTCATCGCACCACTCATGTATAGTGTCTAAATCACTTTGTAATCATCTGCAAGCAATTAATAGGCTGCTCAGATTGCCTCTTTACTCATTTGTGTAGATTAAGAACAGCTGAGGGCCATAAGTTCGTTATGCGACTTCCCTCAATTACTGCGAACCTTTCTGATAAGTAATCACGAATCCAGTCGCACAGCTGAGACGATACTCAATAGTCCCTCAGCTGGTCATAAGCCACTGATGAGGAAAGGTGTCAAAAGCCTTCTGGAAAGCTAGAAATACGGGATCAACTTGACATCCCTCAGTGCTTCCTGTAAATAAAGAATGTGTTGAAGACATGGACCTGCGTAGAGAGCACCATCATATAGGACAATCTACACCTATACTTTGCAAACAACTGTGAAGTGCATGGCAGAGGGTACGTCCCATTGTACCAGTTATTAGGGCTTTTCCCGGTCCTATCATGTATGGGGTGCGGGAAGAATGATTGGTTAAGCGCTTCTGTGTATGTTTTTTTGAGATTAATCTTGACTTCCTGATTCCCATAGGAGCATTACGTAGGGGGTTGTAAAACATTCCTAGACTCCTCACTTAAAGCTGGTTCCAGAAACTTTCTAAGCACGTTTTCACGGACAGTTTATGTCTATCTTCAAGCATCAGCCAGTTCAGTCCTTTTGGCATCTTCGTGACACTCGCCCATGGGTCAAAGGAACCTGTAATCATTCGTGCCGCACTTCTTTGCATCCGTCCTACACCGTACAGGTCCCACACACTTGAGCAATGCAATAGGACGGGTCGCACATGCTTTTCGTATGCAGTATCCTCTGCAGACTGTCTGCACTTCCCTTGTGTTATTCCGATGAATCGAAATAAGCCACCTGCTTTACCTACGACTGAAGCTATGAGATCGTTCCATTTTATACCCCTAGAAACTGTTACATCAAGGTATTTGTATGAGTTGACCGATTCTAGCTGTGTCTCATTGATATTACATTCATAGGATACGATGATTTTTTCGTTCTGTGTAGTGCTCAGTTTTACATTTCTGAACATTTAAAGCAATCTTTCACCATCAGGATCTGACAGAATATTTATGCACCTTGTTTCAGACAGTATTATGTTATAGAAGATTGCATCAATTTCGAAATGTCTGAGATTCCTGTTAATATTGTCCACAAAGTCTGTGACATACAAAGTCAACAACAACGGTCAGAACACGCCTTCCTGGGGATCATCCAAAGTTACTTCTACATCTGTCGATTACCCTCCATTCTATTTAACTAACTGCATCCTCCCTGCCAAAAAGTCCTCAATCCGTCATATATTCGCTGGATACCGCAGATAATAAGCGTAGGTGTGGTACTGTATCAACTGCTTTTCGTATATGGAGAAATACTGCATCTACCTGCCTGCCTTAAAACATGGCTTTCAGTACTTCATTTAATAAAAGTGTGAGTTGAGTTTTTAATGTGATCGATGTTTTCAAAATCCATGCTGGTATGCTTGGAGGAGGTCATTCTGTTCGAGGTATCTCATTTTGTTTGAGCTCGGAATATGTTCTAAGATTCGACAACATATGGACGTCTAGGATATTGGACGGAAGTTTTGTGGATCGCTTTTAGCACCTTCCTTGTAACGAATGTGACTTCCACTTTCTTCTAAGTACTGAGCATGTTATCTAGTTCGAGGGATCCACGACAGATTGCAACTGAAACAGGGGATAGCTCAGCCGCAGAAGCAATACAGAATCTTGTACGGATTAGGTCGAGCCCTGGAGTTTTCTTCAATTTTAGCCATTTCAGTTGTTTCTCAGTGCCACTGACACTAATATCTTTTTCAGTCACCTTTTCAGTGGTACGAGAATTAGACTGCGGCAGTACCTCTGGATTTTCCTTTGCAAAGGAACAATTAAAAACGGAGTTAAGTATTTCTGCTTCTCCTTCATTACCCTCAGTTTCGGTTCCTATCTCGTCAATGCGTGTCTGGACACTATCTTCGATGCCACAGACAGCCTTTAGATATGACAATAATTTCTTTGGGCATGATGAAAGATGTTTCAACAATATTCAGATACAATAGTTACTGAATGTTTCACAAATTACTCTCTTGACGACCAAACATGTTTCACTTACTATATCTCATTCTATAGCACCATGCTTTGTTTTACACCTATTATGCAATAGTTTTTGTGTCTTCAGAATTCTCTTCAGAGTAACTTTATAAGATATAAGGTCCCTCCCAACATGAACTGTTCTACTGGGCACCTATCTGTCCAGTGATGATTAACGTCTTTTAAATGAGAGCCATAGTTCCTCTACATGCTCCTGTCGGAAGCTAATAGTTTCACATTCGTCGTTGAGCTATTACACTACTACATCTTTATACGCTTTATCTGCTTAATGATTCGCTTTTATAAGAACATTCCAATCAAACGCAATCTCAGTTTCTCATATTGAATTACCATTGGCTTAAGGTTCTGTTCTCCACACTACACTGTTAACCTACATTGTCACCTGCTAGACACTTTACCACCCAGATTTATATATCCTCTGACATATGACAGCTGGTGTAATGGACCAAAGTTCCAGAGGCAAAAGAAATTATGACACAGGATCTGCATCGGTAAATGGATGAGTATTTCATATCACACCCACTGGAGACAGGAGCTGCAGCGTTCCAATTGAGCAATAAATATATAGCTACTTCCGTGGATAACTTTCAGTGATAATACAGCAATCCAAAGTCGTTGGGAAGACGAGTGCTGTAGTACCTGGTCACACGCCTGGCAACATACCACCACGGAACACAAACGTGGCCGGCGGGTTGTCTTATCGTAGGCGTCCTCCGCCAAAGCCACACACACACACGGCAATCTTATGGTCGTACACGCCGATCTACACTGACCGAAAAAGAATCGCAAGACCAAGAAGGAGTTGTGCAACATAAACGGAAGTTGGAGGCGTGTTTCTGTATCAGAAAGATGATGTTTATTCAAATTAAGAGTGGCGCTATTAGTACCAATATTTGGATGCAAATTAGGTTTGCTTTATACACACGCTGTTTCGGTCGTGAGCGTTTATTATCTTTGAGATTGCACGTGATGAAGTGATTTTAACCAAGAATGCCTTTATGGTGGCATAGATGCCTTATCAACTGCTCATTGAATTTGAAGGATGTCGTGTAACAGAGCTACGAGAAAGTCGACGTTCCTTCCTCTATAGTAGACAAAGACTTGGTAGGAATGTAGCCACTGTGCATGACTGCTGGCAGCGGTGGTCACGAGAATCTACGGTCATAACATGACCAGGCTCTGGAAGGTCACGTGGCTCTACCGAGAGGAAGACAATTGTGTTCAGCGTATTGTTCTGGTGCATCGTTTTGCATTTGCAGCAGCACTTTAATCAGCAGTTCGTACCACAGTGACATAACGAACTGTTACAAAACAATTACTTCAAGAACAGCTCCGAGTCAGACGTACTGTAGCACGCATTTCACTGCCCCAGACCACCACCACTTGCGATTTCAGTGGTGTCAAGCGAAAACTCACTGAAGGACAGGGTGGAGGTCTGTTGTGTTTTCTGATGAAAGCTGGTTCTGACTGAGTGCGAGTAATGGCTGCGTGTTGGTTAGAAGGGGGCCATTTGAGGGCCTACAACCGACCTATTTGCTTGTTAGACACACTGGACCTGCACGTGTAGTTATGGTCTGGGGTGTGATTGCCCGGGTTCCCGGGTTCGATTCCCGGCGAGGTCAGGGATTTTCTCTGCCTCGTGATCGCTAGATGGTGTGTGATGTCCTTAGGTTATTTAGGTTTAAGTAGTTCTAAGTTCTAAGGGACTGATGGACATAGATGCTAAGTCCCATAGTGATCAGAGCCATTTTTTTGGGGGTGCGATTTCGTGTGACAACAGGAGGACTCACGTGGTTATTCCACGCAGCCTGACTGCATATTTGTTCGTGAATCTTAAGATTCGACCTGTCGTTCTGCCTTTCATGGGGATTCCAGGGGACATTTTACAACAGGATAATGATAGTCTACGTAGCGCTGTTGTAACCCAACATGCTCTACAAAGCGTTGAAATGTTGCCTTGGCCTACTCGATCACCAGATCTGCCTCCAATGAGCACGTGTTGGACATGATCGGACGACAACTCCAGCGTCACTCACAACCAGCATTAATTCCCCCTGTATTGACAGACGAAGTGCAACAGACATGGAACTCCATCCCACAAACTGACATCCGGCACCTGCACGACACAAAAAATGCACATTTGCATGCTTGCATTTAAGATTCTGGATGTTACAGCGGCTATTAGTGCAACAGAATTTCATATTTGCAATGGCTTATTTCATGATTATATGAACCTGTGATCTTGTAGTGTTAATCACTGAAATATGTTACCTAGACAAATTTTTCCCTTTATTTAACGATTTTTGATGCTGACATATTACCACCAGTTTATTTACTCGCTAGAGGACCGTAGTAACATAAACATCTCCCTGTGAACACAGCAGGCTCCAGCAGGCTCAGCGAAAGGCACCAGCATCTCCCGCCAGCTGCGTACTCATCCGACCGCGGCGCTGCAAGACGCGACACTACATTTCGTCACAGTGACTGGTGACAGACGTCCGCATTTCACGCGACCCTCACGCGAATTTCTCCGCCGGATTATACAAAACGCTGCACGACTACTAACCCGCAGCACGCTCTCTCTCTCTCCGGGCTCAACGCCAGCTACTCCTTACAGCCCATCCATCGATAGCGACCTACAGCAACAGTCTTCAGCTCCAATCCTATCTTCGACTGGACGTCAACCCAGCATGGCGCGTGATTCCGACCAACAAAGAGACCTACCTGCACCCAATCAGGCCAGATACCAACCTGGACACCGGCCCAATCACTTTGTAGAACATCAACCGGACACTGATCAGACACCGAACTAGGGCATCGGTTTGGGCTATAATGAGAACATCTGCCTAGAATATTACAATTGAAAGGATGCTTTCGTTGTATGTGCCTACCTTGCCAACTCGTAATCACCAAGACTGGGAGGGAGAGGAACACCTCACACTCGATAAGTCACTTACCCACTACTTCAGCATTCAGAAAACAGTTGCAATGATTTAGTGAAAAGGGTGCTTGCAACTTTATTTGGTGTCGATATAAACAGTTTGGGAACGACAGCATTGGTCTTTGTTTTCCACCACGTTAGTACTGTTGAGCCGTATGGCTCAGCAGTTCCCACAACCACTTAGTGGACGTTCGACTTCGTCAAACTATTTGCGTTGTATCTGGTACACTTGTGGGTACTCCTGTAATTTCCTCCCGATGGCAAGAATGTCAGTCAGATTCTTACCAGAAGAGAGCAAGGTCTCATTCGCCTAAGGGGAAGAATGATCGATGTAATCGAGTTAGGTTCTATAATCCGGCAGAAGTGCGAACCAGCCTAGAGAACCAGGCTGGACACTGAGTCGAACAGAGCTTGCACTATTGATGCGGGTAAGTCATTCCATGCTGCTTTACCTTCAAGGACGAGTTCATCAGTTGCATTGCTTGCGAGTGGTATCGTGACCGCCTTTCTCCAACTCGTTAACAGATGTTTTGAGTGAGAGAGATACGGAGAATGTCCAGGTCCCGCTAACCGTCGATCTACTTGTATTTCGTAGTATGTCAGGACACCACAGACAACATGCGGTCTTGTAGACACAGGACCCCATGTTGCCTGTTCTTGTTGGAAGATAACTTCAAGAACAAATGGTTCAAATGGCTCTAAGCACAATGGGACTTAACATCTCAGGTCATCATTACACCGGACTTAGAAGTACTTAAACCTAACTAACCTAAGGATACCACACACATCCATGCCCGAGGCAGGATTCGAACCTGCGACCGTAGCAGCAACGCGATTCCGAACTGAAGCGCCTAGAACCACTCGGCCACAGAGGTCGGCTTGTCAAGAATAGCGCGAATGTAGGGCAGAGCCACCCGCCTTACGACATCAGAGATTCACGGACTCACATAAAACCGGTAGGCCTAACGTACCTGTTAATCATTTCTAGTCGAATTGCTTGTGAAGTGCAAACACGGTATCGAAAGTAGGCTGTACTGCATTTTGTCTGAAAATTGCGTGAAGCTATCTGTTCATTTGTCAGTTGTTGTGACACGTTCGTATTGTTGACTTGTTAGAGAAATGAGGCAGTTTGCATTAGAACAGCAAACTGATATTGTGGAGTATTGCGTAAAGACAAGTTCCTTGAAGGAATGTAAAGGAATGTTTCAAGCAAAGTATCCTAGTAGGAAACACCCCACGACCAGCACTATTGAGGAACGGCAGAAGAAGGGGAGGGCTGTAGGATCCGTTCAGAATGTGCAGAGGAGTATGCGACAGACAGTGAGGACCCATGAAACTACAGACAAAATTCGCATGGACGTTACGAGAAGTTCCCGCAAGTCGATAAGGGGTTATCGCTGGATGTTGGTGTATGTCGAACAGCGTGTCATCCTGTACTAAAATATATGAAATTAAAAGCGTTTTGTGTGTATGCGGTGCAAGAGCTGAAACTTAAAGATCATAAGGAAAGAGATGATAATTGTAACTGGCTGTTAACATAAAATGGTAACGGTTATTCGGACCCCTTGCCTTACTTCATGTTAGATATGGCCTGGTTTCATTTGACAGTTTATGTAAATTCCCAGAACAGCATATACTGCTCGCACGACAACGCACATTTGCTGCATGAAGAACCTTTCGACACAGACAAGATAGGTATTTAGTGTGCGTTGTCTGGCATGTGCATTATTGGCCCCAACTTTTTCAGTCACACTTTAAACAGTGCCGGATATCAAGAGGTATGTGACTGTTTCTATGCAGAATTAAGAGATCCAGAGAAGTTGTTTGCAGTGTTCCAACAAGAGGGATCAACGGCTCACACACTCAACCAAGGTATGGACCACATGACCAACGTGTTCCCAGGAGACAGACTTGTCAGTAGAAGCCTCTGGCCCATAAAGACCCCAGAAATAACATTGTGTGGTTTTTATTTATGGGTTACAGTAAATAGCAAAGTACACGCTGAAATCCTCCCACAAGACAATCTTAAACGGAACATTACTAGAGAAATTAACCACATCACACTTGCAGAACTGCAGCGTTTTGCTGTTAATGCCAGCACACGAAGTCAGCGAATCCTCGATGCCTATCTGGATGATAAATCTGCTGTATAATCTGCAATTGCAAACATACAGTGTGTGATCACAACTAACTGGACACTGTTACGTTCTCTGAATTGACCTCTAGACGTCACGATAGGCGGACACCCTTGTGTAAAAGGGAAGTACATGCTGCGTTGTCAGTAGAGAAGCAGTCACAGCAGAGTGGGTTGGTCAGGAGAGCCCGGGATACCCGAACGTAGACTAGGAGGAAGGAAGAAAGAAACAGTTTAACGTCCCGTCCACATCGAGGTCCTCAAAGAGGAAAAGTCAGCTGTTGGCGATGTGACTGCGGAGTGAAAACGCGAAGGAACAACCACAGCTGAACCAAGACCAGGCAGATCTCAGGCACTGACAGATTGGGACTGTCGAACATTGAGGAGTGTAACTTCCTGGCAGATTATAACTGTGTGCCCGACCGAGACTCGAACTCGGGACCTTTTCCTTTCTCTACTGAGGAGTGTAGTTGTAAGAAGTCGCTCGTAATCGGCGGGAGGAGTCACTCTTGAAATCTAAGGAGCTACCAACTAGCACAAAGGCTGTGTGTAGGGAGTTAAAAAGAAAGTGTTGCTGTGGTCGAGCAGCTCCTCTTAAGTCAGATGTTCGTGTAGCCAACGCTAAGCGACGCATGAGATGGTGCAAACAGCAACCCACTGAGTAGTGGATGACTGGAAACGGGAGATTTGCAGTGATGAAGCACGCGGAACCTTGTGGCAATCGAATGATAGGATTTAGATATGCGGAATGCCTGGAGAACGTACCTACCGTCATGTGTAGTACCGACAGTGAAGAGTACGAAGTTGGTGGTGTTCTGGTACGGGGTATTTCTCGTCGTTAGGGTGTGGTCGTCTTAGGACGCTTAAGAGAACGGTAAGTAAGGAAGGGTGTGAAAAAGTTTACTGATTTGTGTTCTGTGTTCAGTTGACGATACGTTTGGAGACGATGATAGTTTATATCAGCAGATACAGCATCCTGCCATAAAGCATTATGTGTGAGGCAATGGTTTGTGGATAGTAATAATCTAAAATGGACTTACCTGCACTAAGTCCCAACCTGAATCCAATGGAACACGTTTTGGATGAGATAGAACGTCATCTTCGCTCCAGACCGCAGCATCTTTCTTTTTCTAAATTTTATGCAGTTCCATATGGTGTGCCGTTTTTGATGATTTGGAAAACTTTGTTTAATTGTACCTTTGTGGTCGGATGCCGTTCCTAACGTCCCAGTCCTGAGTTAGTGACGCTAGAAGTAGTAGGCTCACGGAGTGTGAGGTGGTGGTGAGGGCGTTATCTGTCGGTGCGGTGGCTTGGCAGCAAACTGACTCGTGGGTATGGGAGATTCCTCAGCAGGTCCACACAGTCAAACGTAAGGTTGTTGGAGAAAATATTAACATAAAACTCTGCTAGTGTGTCGAATCCATGTTTGAATGTTGAGTTAACGTTAATTCCACCGAATACAATCAAACATTGCCTAAAATCTGGAGGTATATTTTTTAAATATAATAAAAACTGTATCTTGATTCAGTAAGCTAGCAAAATGACGAAATGCAGGCCATGTAACACTCTGTTACCAGCAACCCACATTCTGCACCGTGATACAGAGCTTTGATAACATTTGCATGGCAGGGAAGGGATTACAAGGGTGATGTAATTGTTACGTCAGTAGATAATGTGATCAATGTAACTTTTAATATTTAAACTGCTGAAACGTATACACATCGAAAACGATGTAGCACGCCCGCCTGTTGTCATTTCAAGCGTATTCTATTCGTAAGTGTTTTAATGACATCACTGTAATTCCACAATGACACATGATGAGTAATAAAGTGAGGTATCATGTATCGATACCACCCCACGGGTATCAGAGTTAGCAACGGATTGCAAGCTCCTCATAGACGCCGATGGTGGCAGTATGCCCACTGAGCCACGCCTCCATGGCTCCATACCTTGCGCGCCCTCTGCCGCTGCCGGCAGCTACACAGCTCTCTCTCACTTGGAGCTACGTGACACTATGCAGACGCCACCTAGTTTCGTCTCCAACTCCATCGTTCATGCTTTAGTTCACAGAGCCTCAGCCTTGTTGACTTCGAGAGCTGCACTGTATTTCTTACTCTACTATTTGCAATGAGTCTTCGTATACCTGGAGAACTACACTCCTGGAAATTGAAAAAAGAACACATTGACACCGGTATGTCAGACCCACCATACTTGCTCCGGACACTGCGAGAGGGCTGTACAAGCAATGATCACACGCACGGCACAGCAGACACACCAGGAACCGCGGTGTTGGCCG
The DNA here is from genome assembly GCF_023897955.1 of Schistocerca gregaria. Taxonomy (NCBI): domain Eukaryota; kingdom Metazoa; phylum Arthropoda; class Insecta; order Orthoptera; family Acrididae; genus Schistocerca; species Schistocerca gregaria. Next base: position 437,169,223 of record NC_064921.1, read on the forward strand.
TCGAATGGCGCTAGCTGCGCAGCATTTGTGCACCGCCGCCGTCAGTGTCAGCCAGTTTGCCGAATTGCTCAACACGTGGTGCGTGAGGTCTCCACAGTACATCGATGTTGTAGCCAGTGGTCGGCGGAAGGTGCACGTGCCCGTCGACCTGGGACCGGACCGCAGCGACGCACGGATGCACGCCAAGACTGTAGGACCCTACAGAGTGCCGTAGGGGACCGCACCGCCACTTCCCAGCAAATTAGGGACACTGTTGCTCCTGGGGTATCGGCGAGGACCATTCGCAACCGTCTCCATGAAGCTGGGCTACGGTCCCGCACACCGTTAGGCCGTCTTCCGCTCACGCCCCAACATCGTGCAGCCCGCCTCCAGTGGTGTCGCGACAGGCGTGAATGGAGGGACGAATGGAGACGTGTCGTCTTCAGCGATGAGAGTCGCTTCTGCCTTGGTGCCAATGATGGTCGTATGCGTGTTTGGCGCCGTGCAGGTGAGCGCCACAATCAGGACTGCATACGACCGAGGCACACAGGGCCAACACCCGGCATCGTGGTGTGGGGAGCGATCTCCCACACTGGCCGTACACCTCTGGTGATCGTCGAGGGGACACTGAATAGTGCTCGGTACATCCAAACCGTCATCGAACCCATCGTTCTACCATTCCTAGACCGGCAAGGGAACTTGCTGTTCCAACAGGACAATGCACGTCCGCATGTATCCCGTGCCACCCAACGTGCTCTAGAAGGTGTAAGTCAACTACCCTGGCCAGCAAGATCTCTGTATCTGTCCCCCATTGAGCATGTTTGGGACTGGATGAAGCGTCGTCTCACGCGGTCTGCACGTCCAGCACGAACGCTGGTCCAACTGAGGCGCCAGGTGGAAATGACATGGCAAGCCGTTCCACAGGACTACATCCAGCATCTCTACGATCGTCTCCATGGGAGAATAGCAGCCTGCATTCCTGCGAAAGGTGGATATACACTGTACTAGTGCCGACATTGTGCATGCTCTGTTGCCTGTGTCTATGTGCCTGTGGTGCTGTCAGTGTGATCATGTGATGTGTCTGACCCCAGGAATGTGTCAATAAAGTTTCCCCTTCCTGGGACAATGAATTCACGGTGCTCTTATTTCAATTTCCAGGAGTGTATAAGTAAATTTTCTTTTTACTGTACTTGCTTGTTCGCTCATCGTTTGTGCTCCTGTGCATCTTTCCTACTGTAACAGCTGCTGTGACCAGTCTGGAGCCCTGCTTGCATTACCGTGAAGGAAAAACGTCTGACAACAGAGAAATTTCTATTTCGGGAAATGTTCTTCTCTTCCTTGTGCCTTTGCTCCACATCGGCGCAGGGACGCCTTTCTCGACACCATCCAGTTACCCTAAGGACGGAATATGTGTAACCCAACTGTCTGATTGCAGTGTTATTCATCTGAAAATGAAAGTTTTTGAAATTGCAATTCATGCTACGCAAGTAAGACTGTTTTTGTTTTTGGAAATACGACTCTAAGTATTACATGAGTTATGATATACAGTCTCAAACAAATATTTACTATTTTTTACCAAACCATAACTCATTTATGATAGCTGACCCTCTGCCAATAATAATTCTCTGTTATATGGCTTCTTTCTCAGGGATCCGTGTTCATATCTTTTTAGTTTCGTTAACCTTTAAAGAGCTATTTTACACGAACGCAGTTTTAGAGGCCAATGAATTTGATGTGTGGTTGAACAGACACCTCTCTATATTGTAAAATAATTTTTATTCGATTTTAGCAATTCGATCTGGGATTTTCTCTTATCACATTTTTACGTTACTCTACTGGTATTGAGAGGTTTTGTTTACTGGCAATAATTGAGCGTTTCATCTTCCGAGAATACACTTGGAAAATACCTACACAAGTGATGCAAAGCGGAAAGAACGCAGGGCGTTGTCTGCTCCCTGTTATCACTCTCCCGTGCGTCCACTCAATCTGAGGCGTCACGCAAAGATCGTAATTAGTTTCGGCCTCGTTGCGGTGCTGTTATCTCACACAGCTATCGCTTTTTGGGCCGCTGTCCTCCAGTAGCGCACTGACTGCCTCTGGCGCACCTTCTGTCCAGAGCGCACGGCACTGCTTACGTTGCTCTACAGCCTCTGATACAGAACGACTCGAGTGTTAGCTTTTGGCAGGCAGGTAAGTTTCACATTCAACAGCAAGGAGTATACTACCAGCCACAAAGCAATCTTTCACGTGGAAACACAATATTTCATCAAAAGTATACGGATACCTCTTTCTGGACGTTAGCATGGGGTGTGACCAGCCTTCGCATTTAGAGTGCTTGAACTCTGCCAGGGACACTTTCGTTGACGAGCCTGGAAGTCTGTGAAGTAATTGCAGCCAATTCTTCCTCAAGAATCGAAATCAAAGAAGGTGGACGGTGGGGTCTGAATCGAAGTCGACGACCTAGCTCGTCCCGAAGGTTTTCCATCTGGTTCACCTCGGGACTCTGGGCAGTCCAGTCCATTTCAGGAAAGTTTATTGTCCGGACGGCATTGGTCCATGGATGCAACTCTTCGACAGGGTGCACTCTCTTGCTGACAGAAACCGTTATCGTCTCCGAACTGTTCCTATACCACATACTGTAGACAATACTGTACAATGTGTTGATAGCCTTCCATAAATAGCTTTTTTAAAGGGTCGCTAAACGAACCACATATACTGACGGAAAAATAATCGCAACATCAAAAAATTATAATGAAATTTCATGAATACTTTTCTCTATGTAACATATTTAAGTAATTAACATTCCAAGATCACAGGTTATGTAATCGAGAGATACGTCACTGCAAATGTGAAATGATGAAACATTAATAACCGATGTAACCGCCAGAATGTTGAATGCGAGTGTTCAAACGTGCATGCATTGTGTCGTACTGGTGCCGGATGTCAGTTTTTCAGATGCAGTTCCATGTCTCTTCCAGGTTATCGACCTCTACAGGGATGTATGATGCTTGCTGTGGATGACGCTGAAGTTGTCGTCGGATGATGTCCCATACGTGTTCGACTGGAGACAGATCTGGTGACGGAGCAGATGGAGGCAACATGATTCTCTGTAGAGTATGTTGCATTACAGCACTGGTATGTAGGCGAGCGATTTTCTTTCAGAAAACACACCAGACTGAAGTACAATTTCGCAGCCAGGGTTCGTGGGATAACCGCGAGAGTGCTCCTGCTGTCATACGAAATTGCACACTAGGCCCTAGCTCCAAGTGTAGGTCCAGTCTGTCTAGCACTCTAACAGTTTGGTTGCAAGCCCTCAGCTGGTCTCCTTCTAACCTACGCAGGGCCATCACCGGCAGAACCAGCTTTCAACAGAAAACACAACAGTCCTACACTCTGACCTCCAATAAGCTATCGCCTGACACCAATTAAGTCGCAAATGGCGATAGTTTGAGATTAGTGGAATGCACGCTACAGGGCGTCTGGCTTGGAGCTCCCCTTGAAATAAACGATTTGTAACGGTTAGTTGTGTCACTGTGGTGCCAAAGGGTGGAAAGATTGCTGCTGAAGATGCAGTACGATGCACCAGAGCAAAACGCCGAAAACGATGGTCTTTCCTCTCGTTAGTGCCGTCCGGAGCTCGATCATCTTCCGATCGCACTTTCTCGTGACCAACGTTGCAATATCTAACTTCTCAAAATAGTCCTATTACACAGCCTCGTTCAAACTCAGTGAAAAGATGATATTGGCATCTTTGTCGCTTTAAGGCATTCTTGACTAACATCAACTCACCACGTTCAATCTTACAAGGGGACCCGCTATAATGTATATCACGGATTTTGATGCGTTTCAAATATATTGTGGAGGCACTTAACCAGAGTACCCGGCTATCCGGTTATTTTAGCGACGGGCCTTGGTTTTTGAGAAAATCGATTTTGAAGTACACTGCCTGCTTTGTATATCCGTAACATCAGAGATATTTCTAGTATGCCAGCGTAGCGCAGTGGTAAAGGTTCACGGCTACAGCGATGGAGGTACCGTGTTCGAATCTTGCTCGTGTACTTTTTTTCAAAATCGACCGTATTTTTCAATTTTGTTTCAAATAATATCAATAAACAGTGTAAGTTGTGCGAAATTATGAAGATGTATTCAGTTATTAATTTTTTCAAATATTCATTCCAGTTGTGGTTCGTAGTTGGAGTTCCAAATGTTCGTACAACTGTCGCTTCCTGTATTACCTGAAATCGATCTCCGCCCATTACCGTCCCATCTCCTGTGAATACCGTTAGCCGTAACGGGAACCCCAGCTCATAGGCCAATGAGGATGCGAGTTGCAATCCTTGACTTTCGCACCTAACTACAGCGTCAGCTGCTCGCAAAGCGTCTCTAGTGCCGTGTGTTAGAAAAATTCTGTGAAATGGCAGAACTAAGTGTTTTTGCAATAGTGCAACCAGAAGAAGATCCATAAATAGAGGAGTTCAACAAAGAATCAAAGGCGAAATCACAAATGCCATTAAATACGCCGAAAATCTACTCCGCGATTTGAATCTCGTAACGAATGCGCCGCCTAACGTGATATCAGCCTATTCCGTTGCAACTGGCGATGAGGTATGTATCGCAATGCAGGATCTCTTGGCCGAAAGACAGATCATTATTGATGATGAATTGATAGATTTCAATGAAGAAGATGAATTGGGAGAATATGATGCGAACCGAAAAACTGAATGAATATTTGAAAAAAATTAATAATCGAATACATCTTATAGTTTCGAACACCTTACACAGTTTATTGGTACTCTTTCAAAATAAAATTGAGAAATTCGGTCGATTTTGAAAAAAAAAATTATACGAGCAGGATTCGAACACGGTACGTGCAGCGAGGTAGCCAAAAACCTTTACCGCTGCGCTACGCTAACATACTCGAAGTACTTCTAATGTTACAGATATACAAAGAGCGCAATGAACTTCAAAATCGATATTCTCAAAAACCAACCCTCGTCGCTAAAAAACGGGATAGCCAGCTACTCAGGTATTTGAAGCGCATCAAAATCCGTGAGTTACAGTTTGGAGGGTCCCCTTGTCAGCGTATATGTAAAGCAAATCTGATTTGCACGCTCATACTGGCGCAACTAACACCATTCTATTACGGCTGGTGTGAAATCTAAATAGACAAGATCTCAGATGTGGAAGCACGCCTACCCAGTTTCGTTTATGTCACATAACTCCCTCTTGGTGGAGCGACTTCTTTTTCTGTCAGTGTACTAACCACCAAAGACGCCTCCATACCGTAAATGCCACCTCCTCCGTACTTTGCTGTTGGAACAACATATGATGGCTGGTAATGTTCTCCGGATATTCGCCAAACGTGATACTCCCATCTGACTGCCACCTCAGGCCTTCCTATGCACAGTCATGATGCTAACTAGACTACTTGTAGCACTTTGTAACTCACAAGTGATTGATTCCGCAAATTTCACGCGATTCTGTACGGTCAATCCTCGGCCGTGCTTGTCTGTCAGTACGTGAGGTCTGCTGGTCTTGATTTAGCTATGGTTCTTCCTTCGTGGTTCCACTTCATTATCACATCACCAACAGCCGATTTGGGCAGCTTTAAAAGAGTTCGAACATCCCTGGCATTTCTGTAACTCAAGTGACATCAAATGGCTGCTCCACTTTCAACATCACTGAGTTCTCCAAACCTACCTATTTTGCTGTTACTGCTTCTCTACTGATAACACAATACTCGTCTTCTCCTTCTACGAGGGCTGTTCAGTAAAGAATGATCATAATTTTTCACGGTCATAATTTCTCGCTCTAAAATTTAATCTTACGATATTCTGTTAGCTGAATGTACAACAAAGACGCCATAGTAGTTTCATTGTTGGGGCTCCTGGTTCCCGTCTGTGAGAGGCAGGCGAGATCAGATATGTTCAGTATCGCCTACCACTGCAATGGAGGTAACACGCTAGGAACAATATGCGGCTTTGAAATTCTGCTTTCGTCTCAACAAATCTTCAACTGTGGCCTATGCAATACTACAGGAGGCCTATGGAGAGTCTGTTCTACCCTACAGCGCAGCTCGAAGGTGGTTTAAAATGTTTAAAGAGGGGAGACAATCTCAAAGGAAGGTGGACCTGGTGCTCTAGTTACTGCTCTTACGGAAGAAAACAGCAACACTGCTGCTGTCATTATGAGAGAGGATAGACAAGTTACTTCATATTAAATGAAAAAGGACATGCTAAACGGCTTTCTGTTTTTCAACTACTCTACAAATATTATAAAATTTATTCACTTTATTTTGTATATTTTTATCATAATCACATATCAAATCACAGATAAGATATCTGATATGTTCCTCCATTCTGCTATAAATTACAGTTTTAGTCTGCGTGGCATTTAGCTAAAAACTAAAATGCGAAATAATATTTTGTTGGGCCTCACCAGATTTCCATTTCTTTTTCCCATATTGAAAGTACAGTCAGTTCATTTTTGTTTCATTTTATTGTTATTAACTTATCTTCCCGATTTACAGATGAAAATACGGTGATGAGACAAAACGTTACGACTCCTACTGCAAGGCTGAATGCTGCTGCCTTGTGGCACTGCGGACAGGTGACGCGACAGCGAAAGTACATAAGCGTGGGATAGAGAAATGGGAAATCATTTTATCTGCAAATGAGAATGAATATCCATTGTGACAGGCGACTTTGATAAACGGTAGATTGTAAAGTTTAGCTGATGGGAACGAGTATCTCGGAAACAGCGAAGCTGACTGACTGTTCACATGCAGCTGTCGCAAGCATCTATGGAAAGTGGTTCGAGGATGATGAAATCACGAGTAGGCGACAGTCGGACACCCATGCCTCCTCACAGAATACGGGAGTTGGAGGCTTTCCTGCTCTGCAAAGTAGGACACTCAGCGATCTGTGACAGATTTGACGGCAGAGTACAATACTGAAGCAGCACAATTGTTTCGGAGCACATTGTTCAGTGTGCGACGGTACCTAACGATTACTGCTAAGTGTAGTTGCTCTTGCAAACGGCATCCTGTACGAGCAAACCAGTGCCCTCTTTATCGCCGTTAATCGTGCTTTCGATACTTGGACTATGCACAGCTCTGTTTAAAAAGAATGACTCGATGTAGTCATAGCGTCAAACTATGCACATCTAGTTTCACGCCATGCAGCTAATTCGCTGCAAATAATAACCTGTGGCTGTGATCCTGCAGTCAAATAGTCCATGCATTGGCTAGAATTGCGATTTACTGAAGTACACGGAAATGTAAGATAAAAGATAAATTAATCATTTAACAACAAGGGTTCTATTCTAACGTCTGTAACTGGTGTAAACGGCACAAAATATTATAGTATAATTTTTATTCAAGAAAGGACATTTTAAGAAAAAACAGGAAGTGGTCTTACGATATTGAGTTAAAATACAGACAGAAAATGCCCTTGTTAAATGCAGTAACGTTACGTTGGGAGTGTTACGAGAATGGTAGCAAAGCTCAAATAGTCCAGAGTTCTACAAGATAATTCATAAATTAACACACACTCTGTTCTCAGTTCCGTATATAAAGCGACAAATGCTAAAATTTTCTACTCTGGAGCAAATTCAAACCTGTCGAAATACAAGTCCCTCCAGAAGAAAAACTATAGCAGCGGTCTTTCACCACCCAGAATCTATCACCTGCACTCCTGAATTCTGCTCATTACCGTAGGCAGGTCTTTCTTTATACAGTACTCAACATAAAGTGTACCTTGAACTCTTGACTCGAGAAAGTCCCAGACTCAAGTTGCCTCCCGTAGTGTGCTGCAACTGTCTCGTTTTCCATTAGTCGAAGGCCATCCTCACCGAAAATAGATCGTTGTTATGTGGTACATACAAGATCTGACACATCTTCATCACTTTCCCGCACTAAACTATTATATTACAACGACATTTATATAAAGAAATGTTGCCGTGCGGGATTAGCAGAGCGGTCTGAGGACCTGCAATCATGGACTGTGTGGCTGGTCCCGGCGGAGGTTCGAGTCCTCCCTCGGGCATGGGTGTGTGTGTTTGTCCTTAGGATAATTTAGGTTAAGTAGTGTGTATGCTTAGGAACTGATGACCTTAGCAGTTAAGCACCATAATATTTCACACACATTAAAGAAATGTTATGAACATTCGCTCACGCTCAAAACATTCACAGGAAATACCATATAAGTTTTCCCATAAATAAATAAGCCAGTATTCTTGCGCAAGTGCGCTCGCTTTAAATGACAATGAATTTTAATGAAATGTTATTTAAAGAATGATTTTCTCTTTTCAATTGTAGTGTCTGCTAAAATATGCGGTTGACCACATTTAAATTAGCACAATTTTTAAGAGTACGTGTAATCAACATTTAAATAAAGTTACTGCGAAATAGTAAACTATTCATTAAATAGCTACACAGATATAAGGACGTGAGGTATTGATGCTGTGTTCATTTGCTGTATAAATGTGGACAATAAGATGTTTTGACAAACATATGCATAGTAAAAAAGATATAAAACACGTCGTAAATCAGTAAATAAAACAGATACAGGAACATAGCTTTCACGGATGATAACTGTACTGCAATGCTATTACATGAGATATTGTTTGTTGAAATCGCATGAAGCGATTGAAAGAGGTTCTGTGTGTAAATGTTTATTCATTGTGAGATTTAGCTCCTTTAGTTTTAAATATATTGAAATACTGTAGTGTCACTAAATGCGCCTCTTTTTTCTGAGATCGCTGATGTATTCATATTTGCTTTAATATTTGAATGTAAATTAATATAGACTCTCAAAGAATTATAAGAAACCATCTTTTAGATTGTTTATCACTCTGCCATTTCTTGGAGCGTTGTCTGTCCTCTTAAGCATTAAAATTCCCCGTACCAGATCTGCCCGTTTCCAGCCAAGTACTCCTTTTCTCTGTACCTGGACTCGCCTGGACTGGTCGCCCAGCCGCACCTGTCGCGGCTTGTCCTGAGTCCTTGAGCCCACTAACGTTCAGCTGGACATCAAATTGCACCTTACCTCTCAGCAATTCTAGGCGGCCACTTAGTTCGCCTACATACTCGTAACATCGCGAGCACAGGCTATGGAACATAGGACACCACAGCAGGCGAACTCAACGTGTTCCCACGTTGATCAAGCTATATAGTTAATCACGATTGCAGCGTGACCGTTTATCAATGAAAACGCCACGTGGCCCGATGAACCACGTTTCTGGGCGTGCATGAATCCGCTATTAGCCAGGCTTGCGGCTGCTCCAAATGCATACTGTTCCCTGGAGGCAGGGCCATGTGGCTAGTATTATGCTAGGGGTGACAAGGGACCTGTGGTAGCAATCTAAGGCACATGACAGCTGTGGACCACATGGACATTACTGTGAACCATCTGCATCCCTTGATGCTCGATGTCTGCCCCAACAGTGGTGACGTCTTTAGTGCCACAAGGCTAGATACGTTCTACAGTGGGTTGAGGATCATGATAGAGAACTCACGTTGACATCTTGGAGACCAAACTCGAATAATATGAATCGACTGAAACTTATCTGGGACGCTATTGGGCGCCGGTTCCACGCCCACAAACCACCTGTCTTTAATGTAGAATCAGCGTCACCTGTGTGCGTCGTTTTGCTGCCAGATACCTCTGTAAACGTAGTACTGACCTGTAGAATCCGTGCCATGTGAAATCGCGTTTCTAAAGTGTACCAACGCACTATTAAGCAGGTGGTCTCTTCAGTGTATATATAAACTGACGAACCAAACCATTATGGTCACCTCTTTAATAGCTTGTTTGTCCGTTTTTGGAACGAAATACATAAGTGATTCTGCGCATCATGGATCCAACAGTTTGTTGGTAGGTTTGTGGAAGTATATGGTCTTTACACGCACAGGTCATGTAATTCGCGTAAATAATGGGCCGCTGATTTGCATACGCGATGATGACACCCTATAGCGACCCAGATGGATTCCACAGGATTTACATCAGGCGAATTCGATCCCCGGGACATCAACATGAGTCCACTACAATGCTTCTCAAACCCTGTAGCAAGGTTCTGGCTCCGAGACAAGGATAATAGTAGTACTGCAAGAAGAAAAGCATGAAGGGATGCAGGTGGTTCACAGCTGTAAGTGTGTCTTCAATACTACCACAGGTCCCATGCAAGAGTAAGAGAACGTTTTCCATACCATAATTCTGGTTCCATCACCCTGCGTCCATGGTGCGCTGCACGTTTCGAGCTACTCACCAAGATGATGACGGTTTTGGAGACGACCAGAGACCTAATGAGCAAAAATGTGATCGACCCGAAGAGCCGACACCTTTCCATTGATCGACGGTCAAATCCCATTGGTGCTGTGTGCACTGGAATCATAATTCACTATGTCGTTGGGTCAACATATGAAGACGAAAAGGTCGTCTGCTATGGAGCTTCATGTTCAACAACGTACAATGAACGGTGAGCTCTGAAACAATTGCGCGTGCACCAGCATTGTGTTCCTTCTGTATAGATGCCACAGATCAACATCTATCCTACTTTATAGCGCAGACAAGCCTTGGAACCCCACGTTCTGTGAAGACTCGTGGACGTCCACCCACTTAGTGCCTAGGTGTAGTTTCACTGCCCCTCTGCCTCTTTCCGTAGCTGCTCACGACAGTAGCACATGAACATTCACCCAGCTTCGGCATTTGCGAGATACTCGTTCAGAAGCTCTACGTAATAGTAACCTGCCCCTTGTCGAAGTCAATTATCTCAATGGATTTCCCCATTTGCTGCCCATATCGTCGCTAGGGTGATACACCATCCGTGTCTGCTCCGCATACATACATTTGTTACTGCGTCAATGGCCCACAACGCCACCAGGAGCATCCAGTGGTCATAATGTTTTGGCTGATCAGTGTATATCGCCGTGAAATATTTGATGTTTTTTTCTTTTACAGAGCGGATGTTGTGGGCGCAGATGATGCTGGTGGCCTCGGCTGGTTTTTGGCAGGATCAGCCCTCGCCAGTGCTGGAGCACCTTCTGCTTCTGACGTTGCGAGAGCGCGCCTTCTCACGAGGCCCTCTGCTGGTGATGGACTATGCGGCGGCGCCTGGACTGTTGACGTCACTTCTTCGCGTTGTGCAGTATCCTGTTCTCCTGCTACGTGCTCCTGTTTTCCATGCCTTTAGGGAAGCCCTCTCTTCCGAACCTGTAACAGGCAGTGTTGTTATCCTGCGTGACGAAGTGGGCTTCAGTTCAGCGTTGCAGAGTTTCCTGGAGATGTCTCAGAAGCGCTCACGTCACTGGACGCTACGCACTACGTTTCTGGTTATCCTCATTTCAACTGACCAACAGCGACGGGACTATGAGTACTCCTTGTATCAAATCCTCGATAAAAGTCACGTACTGGACGCCTCTCTCTTGGTACTCAATGTAAATCCCCAACCAGCATTTGAGAAGACAAGTAGGGCAGCGACACTGTACACGTGGCTTCGAAACCCGTCACACACAAACTGTACAGGAGCTTCCGGGCGTGTGACTGTAATTGGCCACTGGGATCTGACAGGTAGCCCCAATACAAAATTTCCGACAATTGTGTTACCTAGAAAACCATCGAGAATTGTAGAAACATGCCCACTGACTGCATTGGTCTATCCTTATATACCACTCACCATGATTCAGAAAAATGAGAGTGGCGAAGACTATTTTGTGGGCTATGAAGTATCACTGCTGCAGCTTGTAGCAAAGATTCGCGGTTTTCCACTGAGACTGATTGATTCTGGTAAAGAACGCCCAGAATTTGGAAGGCTTCTGGACAATGGGACGTGGGGTGGAGTTCCTGGTGACCTCGCTGCTGCTGGCGCAGACCTCGCTCTTGGAGGTTTGCCTGTGGCTATCTGCGATTCGAGCCTACTGGAATCCACCGCCAGCTATACACGACAAGGGGTCATGTGGTTCACACCGCGTCCAGAGAGATTGCCTGGCTGGTATTCCGTGTTTTCAGGGGCTCCTGCGGAGATCATACTCATCATGACGGCTCTTAATGTAGTCATCAGTTTGATAATTTGGATCGCATCGTCTAATAGAAGAGTACGGGAATACAGCGACTACGATGACAGTTGCTTCGCCACATTCTCTGTTTGCTTCTCTGTGTCAGTCAAAGAACCCTCCGTCCTTAGCGCCAGAGTGGCCTTCCTCAGCTGGATTTTATTTTCAACGGCAATGCACGCCTCAGTCTCGTCGGTCATTACAAGTCACTTATCACATCCGTTCTTCAGCATCGCAATTACAGACGATGAGGAACTTGTACAGTCGGGGCTACGAGGAGCCTCGTTAACCTCCATAGCCGAGTTCTATCCCATTTTTCAGAAACCTGGCTCAATCAATATTACCGAGATATGTACGTCATTCGATGACTGTGCTCGGCGCATTGCGTACGACAGAGACGTAGCTGTGCTCGCACCTGATGTAGGCTTCCAGCATATTGGGAGAACCAAATATCACGACGAGTTGGGCGCCCCGCTCTTCACTCCCTTAAGAGACCACGTCATCTCCAGCCCTATAGCGATGGTGCTCGTCAAAGGCAACCCTCTGGCGCCCGTGATCAGCGACACGATCCTGCGCATTATGGAGGCCGGTTTGCTGCAATACAACAGCCAACCATCGGCTAGCGGGGTAGTCACAGACGCCAACAACGACAAGGAGGTCCTCTCCTTTTACTTTGCAGTTTATTTCACGGCGATGGTGAGTTGGGTCGTCGTCTTGTTAGGCGAAATAACTTTCAAGAAGTGGTACCACAGGACCAAGCACACGAACAGTAGACGAAGACTGAATGGAATTAAAAGCGCTCCTGGTAGTGAGGTTCAACATGAAGGCACATTTAGGATGGGAGCTACTTACAGCATTCCTGCTATTTCGACAGTCTAGGTACATTGTTCCTTCTTTGTATCAGTTACACCGGGAGCAATAACTCTATACTAAAGGTAGCAGGCTGCAAACAGTTAGTAAATACCTTCCTCCTTTGATGATATGAAGGTGTCTCTGCTTCCAGTGACCTAATAAGAAACAGTACCACAGGCTTTTGCGCTCTTTTCCGTACCTTTGTAGTTTCATATCAACGACGCAATAGAGAAAATAAAAGTTTTACACGAAGAAAAATCAAAGTCTCCTTTTTTCACATAATATTTCGTAGTATTTCAATCAAAGATAGCAGATACTCATTCTTACCATAAATAGGCTTACGTACGGAGTGACGTGACGAGGAATGGTACCACAGGCTTGCATGCAGAATGAAGACGGGAGGCAGTACTGGATATTTGAGAGCCTCTAAATGTTTTTTCATACACCACCGTAGCTGCTGTCGTCAAAGCGCATTGCTACGTCGATGGTCGGTCTAATTTCGAGTCTTAATGACGGAAAATCTTCGGTCTTAAGGGGAGGTTTACTGTCTTTGGCCCGGAAAAAGCATGTTATTTGAGAATTTGTTCCTCGGGATTTGTTATAGATATCAATGTCCAATTTGGTCAAAATTTTTATTGATATTTCCTCTACAAACTTGAATTTTTTCGACGGGAAATGTTGAAGAGCAAAGGCGGAAGTGCCGTCGAAGCGAAACAATATTTCGACATAGACCTCAACGCGCGGTAAGTCACAGGTCAGCCGGCTGGTCTGAAATCAAAATTGAGTCGACGTTAGCGAAGTATATAAGAGTCTTTAGGAGCTGTACCTCCCTTAAGTTATTTGGACCATAGGAAACAAAATGACGGCCATTTTAAAATAGGCTTTTTTTCATCGGTTTTACGACTTCGTCGGCCAAGTAAAGATATCTACAGGGTGTTACAAAAAGGTACGGCCAATCTTTCAGGAAACATTCCTCACACACAAATAAAGAAAAGATGTTATGTGGACATGTGTCCGGAAACGCTTAATTTCCATGTTAGAGCTCATTTTAGTTCCGTCAGTATGTTCTTCCACGCTCAATGGAGCACGTTATCATGATTTCATACGGGATACTCTACCCGTGCTGCTAGAACATGTGCCTTTACAAGTACGACATAACATGTACTTCATGCACGATGGAGCTCCTGCACATTTCATTCGAAGTGTTCGTACACTTCTCAACAATAGATTCGGTGACCGATGGATTGGTAGAGGCGGACCAATTCCATGGCCTCCACGCTCTTCTGACCTCAACCCTCTTGACTTTCATTTATGGGGGGCATTTGAAAGCTCTTATCTATGCAACCCCGGTACCAAATGTAGAGACTCTTCGTGCTCATATTGTGGACGGCTGTGATACAATACATCATTCTCCAGGGCTGCATCAGCGCATCAGGGATTCCGTGCGACGGAGGGTGGATGCATGTATCCTCACTAACGTGGGACATTTTGAACATTTCCTGTAACAAAGTGTTTGAAGTCACGCTGGTACGTTCTGTTGCTGTGTGTTTCCATTCCATGATTAATGTGATTTGAAGAGAAGTAATAAAATGAGCTCCAACATGGAAAGTAAGCGTTTCCGGACACATGTCCACATAACATATTTTCTTTCTTTGTGTCTGAGGAATTTTTCCTGAAAGTTTGGACGTACCTTTTTGTAACACCCTGTATAGTTTGTAGATCGGAGTAAAAGTGGTACAACCCTTAGACAATTTAGTCAGCTTTGAAGGAAACAGGGGAATCATGCAAATCGGTTCAGTAGATTTGAAGTTACTATACCGCGCGATAAAAAAAAAAGGCATTTAGAGAAAAACGCGTTTGAAATTTTGACTACATATAAATGCAATATTATGCAACTTATGTACAATCTGCTATTCTGGGTCCATAAACTAGACCTTCCTCTTCCTCGTAGAGGGGTTTCTGGTCGATCTGGGCCATCCTTAGCTTCTCCAGAGCCGCTCGTACAGCCGGTGACAGGCGGTTTTCGGCCGCTTGAGTCCGGTGGTCGTACGAATGCTTGGCGAACTGCGTCGAATAGAGTCCCAGGATACAGTCTTCAGAATTGCTGAATATCCTTCGTTGAAGCTGCTCACTGCCAGGAAAGTTGCAATCTCCACAGTCTTCGGACCAAAATGCAAATGCTTGGGGGCTAACTTCCAAACGCAGGCGTTCAAACTTTCATTTGAATTTTGTGTGTTTCCTCCCAAGCACGAGTACAATAACTCGTCCTCCGAAAGGGCCTCGTAGATCGGATGAATCTCTTTTGTAACTTCTTTGGAGAGTGGGTGGTCGTGTTGATATTCTTCCACATGTCCGGCAGCACCAACTAGTTTCCCCAGCCGGACAATTTTGGTGTCGTGGGTTGTCATCCGTCGAACACTTGTGGAAATACGTTGCCCAAATTGCTTTTCTTCATCTGTTCCATCGAACTGGGGTTCCGTTGGATTGCCAAGCCGTAGTACGTCGTAAGTTCCTTGATCACTTTATCAGTTTTAGTCATGGGCAATAATAATGGCAAGAAGTAATTTCCATCGATGTGTGATTTTATCAGATTATCTCAGCCTAAAAGTGTACAGCTGAGCTACAGGAGACGTCTGAAGATGTTCTCACATTAAATGCGAGATATAAAACAATATTCCAACTGTCAACGGGGCCTGAAGAAATTTTAAAAACGTCTTATTCTGTGAGTTGTCTTTCCGTATTGTGTATTTAATGCAAAAATAGTTCATCACTAAGGAAAGGCATTTTGAGTGACGACAATCCTATACCAATTATCCAACAAACTAAAACATCTCCTGCAGTATTCACACTGAGATGACGAAAGTCGTGGGATAGCAAGACGCACATACAGAGGATGGGCAAAATAATGTGAATGGTGGTAGTAATGGGATGGTTGTGTTTGATGTTCAACAACGCAGGCGCC
Organism: Schistocerca gregaria; assembly: GCF_023897955.1. Lineage (NCBI taxonomy): Eukaryota > Metazoa > Arthropoda > Insecta > Orthoptera > Acrididae > Schistocerca > Schistocerca gregaria. The sequence goes on from NC_064921.1 coordinate 437,185,065, forward strand.
AGCCGGAGTGGCCAAGCGGTTCTAGACGCTACAGTCTGGAGCCGCGTGACCACTACGATCGCAGGTTCGAATCCTGCATCGGGCATGGATGTGTGTGTGATGTCCTTAGGTTAGTTAGGTTTAAGTAGGTCTAAGTTCTAGGGGACTGATGACCACAGCAGTTAAGTCCCATAGTGCTCAGAGCCATTTGAACCAACAACGCAGGTAAGGCACGTGTCGCACTGGGCTGTGCGTGTTCAGTACGGACTGGACATCAGTGCAGGTTGTTTACGAGTAGTGCACACTTCGTATTTGCAATCAGAGGCCATGGCGATTTGCAATGAAAGACCTAACTGAGTTCCAAAGAGGACAGATCATGGGGGCCCCATTAGCTGGATCATCAGCAAACATGACAGCTAACTTATTGAATATTTCAAGAGCAACTGTTTCAACAGTCATGACAACCTACACAAAACTTGGAAAGACATCATCGTGTAAACGTAATAGTGAGCGCAAATCAAAACTAAATGACAGAGATCGTCGTACCCACACAAGTATTGTGTAAAAACAACACAAAACCGCGGCTGCTAAAGTGACTACAGAGATCAATAACCATCTTCGAGACCCCGTATCTATCTACACTGTCGGCCGAGAACTCCGTATAGTGAATATTCATGGACGGGCTGCTATACCGAAACCATTAGTGACGACAACGAACTCAAAAAAGGTTAGAACATGGTGTCAGGAGCATAAATCCTGAATGGCTGATCAGTGGAAACACGTTCATTATGGTCCGACCAGTCAACATTTTCGTTATTTCCAATATCGGGGCCGGCCGCTGGTGGCCGAGCGGTTCTAGGCGCTTCAGTCTGGAACCGCGCGACCGCTACGGTCGCAGGTTCGAATCCTGCCTAGGGCATGGATGTGTGTGATGCCCTTAGGTTAGTTATGTTTAAGTATTTCTAAGTTCTAGGGGACTGATGGCCTCAGATGTTAAGTGCCATAGTGCTCAGTGCCATTTTGAACCAATATCGGGCCGTGTTAACGTCTGGAAAACGTTAAAATAAGCATGCAATCCTTATTGCTTGAGTCCAACGGTTAAGCGTGGAGGTGGAAATGTGATGATGTGGGCAGCCATATCATGGTATTCTGCTGGTCCCATAATTACTCTCAAAGGCCGTGTTAAGCCAAAGATTGTGTAAACATTTTAAGTGATCAGGTGCAAGCCATGATTCAAACGTTGTTCCCCAACAATGATGCCATATTTCAGGAGAATAATGCATCCATTCACAAAGCGAGGACAGTACAATCGTGGAATGAGAAGCATGCAACTAAACTGCAGCATCTTCCCTGGCCAGAACAGTCTCCGGACTTTAACATAATCGAACCCTTTTGGGTGGTATTGGAGAGCAGACCCCGAAACAGATTTCCGCCTCCCTCGTCACTACAGTAGTTACAAGAGGTTCTGATCGAAGAGTGGCATAACATCCCACCTAAGACTAAACGATCATTATATGCCAGAGTTCCAAGAAGAATCTCATCTGTATTACGGGCAGTTTTGGGTGTCCAAACCCTTATTAAAAAACCATTCCCAAGTAAGTACGCCTGTTCACATTAGTTTGTCTATACCCTGTGTATAGGTGGCGGTAGTATCGCGTACACAAAGTATAAAAAGCCTGTGCATTGGCGGAGCTGTCATTTGTACTCAGGTGATTCATATAAACGTGATTATGGCCGCACGATGGGAATTCAGAGACTCTGAACGCCGAATGGTAGTTGGAGCTAGACGCATGGAGCACACTATTCCGAAAATCGTTAGGGCACTCCACATTCCGCAAATCACAGTATCAAAAGTGTATCGAGAATATCACATTTCAGACATTACCTCTCACCACGGACAATGAAGTATCCGATGGCCTTCACTTAATGACCGAGAGAACTGCCGTTTGCATAGAGCTGTCAGTGCTAACAGACAAGCAACACTGCGCGAAATAACCACGGAAATCAGTGTGGGACGTACGACGAATGTATCTGTTCGGACACTGCGCCGAAATTATGCCTTAATGGGCTGTGACAGAAATCGAACGACGTGAATGCCTTAGTTAACAGAAGGTCATCGCTTGCAGCCCTCTGCACTCGGTACCATATCGGACGGCGCCAGACGACTAGAAAACTGTGACCTGGTCAGGTGATCAGGTGAGTCCCAGTTGCAGTTGGTAAGAGCTGATAGTAGGATTTTAGTGTGGCGCAGACCCCATGACGCCGTGGATCCAAGTTGCCACCAAGATACTGTGCAAGCTGTTGGTGGCTCCATAATAGTGTGGGCTGTGTTTACATGTTGTAATGGATTGGGTCCTCTGGTCCCACTGAACCGATCACCAACTGGAAATGTTTATGTTCGGCTACTTGAAGGCCATTTCTCACCATTCATGTATTTCATATCCCCAAACGAAGATGGAATTTTTGTGGTATAGAATGTCGATGTCCTGGGCCAAAATTGTTCACAATTGGTTTAACAAACATTCTGAACAATTCGAGCGAATGATTTGGCAGCCCAGATCGACTGACATGAAAACTATATAACATTTATGTGACATAGCCTCGAAGTCAGTTGGTGCACAAAATCTTGCACCGGCAACAGTTTCGCAACTATGAATGGCTATAGATACAGCATGGCTCAATGTTTCTGTAGGATATTTCCAATGACTTTTTAACTCCATGACAAGTCGGGTTACTGCGCTACGGCGGATGAAACGAGATCCTACATGATATGAGGAGATATCCCATGACTTTTGTCAGCTCAGTGTATGACCTCTCAATACTTGGCTGATGAAGGAAGGGCTGGTGCAGCTGAAGCACGCTAAACAGCCTCAGTTAGTCGTGGCGCGGATATTATAAATCCACGGGACGTACATCGATGTATTAAAAACACTCGATGTATAGTATCGGATCATCGAATTGAGCTAATGCATTGTTAATGCTCTGACATATTCGGTGTGTCGACTGGAAGAACCTACTGTCTTGTGTGCTTCATCGTCTTAAATTATTTTTGTGACCTGGCCGAGCACAACACCCGGCACACGGACATTCGATCGCTTAGTGAATCAGAAAGTAATCACAACTGTAACCGAAAGAAACTAGTGGCCTAGCACAATGTGTCAAGCCGCAGAAAGAAGCGAAACACGAAACTTAGAAGGATATATTTCTACTGAGTGTTGGTACTACATTCGCCTGTTTCCGATTCCGTCATCTTAGTTCACAAAAAGAAACTCTGTTGAAATAGCTCACTGAGGACTTCGTTACTCTGTGTTTATTTCTACGTAAAACAGCTTGAAAATTTGATGACGAAAACTCTGTTTATCGTACACTTGACATAGATATACACGTTGCATTATGTAACCTTCTACGTTATGTGTTATTTGACTGGATCCAATTTTTCGCCCAACTCCGAGATTTAAATAAGGACTCACCATCGTGAATAATCACCAGCAACTATAGCAGCAAAACAAAAATTTAAATTTATATGTAATTCGTAAGGATAATGAATGACTTACAAATAATAATTCAGCGTTGTTTAGTACAATTTTTAAAATGGAAGAAATGTACGGTACAACTCCGTCAATTCGTTCTTTCACGATAGAACGAAAAACCACACTCTGAGTGAAAAGGCAAACCAAAACCCTGTTACAAACACGTAAAATTCATAAGTGTGAGCTACGTGCTGAGGAAGGGGCGTGTGATGTATAACAAGGTATTATAGCCACCCTTCCGTATCTGAATAAGAAAATTCCCGACTTTGTTTCGTGCATTAATTTTGGATGATATGGTATTCCTTGGTTCGGCTGTATCACGAAAAAGCAGTACACATGCTTGAGATTTTCTGATAACTTTTTTTCATATATGTCTTTGTACTCTCGAATAAAGGTTTTGTACATTATGAAATTTTCTTCTTTTTCAGTCGCAGGCTTCTCTAAACTATATCCGTATTCGGATATTAAAAAAAAAAAAAAGATGTATTGGAATCATCGCTGTATAATTTGATGCATCGTCATATCAGTTATACGCCATAGGATATATTTCATCGAAAAATTATCAACATGTTTTTTAATTTCATCACTAATAGAAATTGCAGAAACATTAAGTTTGTGGATTGATCTTACACGACCAACGTCTGTTTAGTTGTGCAGTTTGCAGACCGCAACAGCTAGTACCGACTTAATGTAGCAACAGAATTTCTGGCTGTAATTTCAAGTTTCTGTTTGCCTCAGCATCGAATATGAAGCAATTCAGAGTTATCCTGCAACACAACCTCTCGGTCCGACTCGTACTACTTAATCTCTTCGGGTGTTTAGTAAACGCTTGGCACTTTGGCGCGTATTTCAGCCATAAACAGTTTGTACGACAAACAAATGATTTCACTAACAACTACGGAATCTCTTTTAGAACTATAAACTAATCGCTCAAATATTCGCCAGGAAATAGTTGGTCAGAACGGACTGAGCTTGACCGTTACTTGCTCACATAGTTTCGTGACGGTAAGTAATGTTGTAACTAACAGCTAATAAATCTATAAATCTATTATCTTAAAAACACAACAGGTAAAAGAAGTAGAAATCATTTGTTATGTGCATCCTTTAAAAGTTATTGCAATCTGTTAAGAAAATTTTTTATATCGTCCTGAAATATATAAATCGCGACAGCAATTAATAAGGCTCAATTCAAAATAAATATTATACGGAATACTGCGTCAAGAGAAGTTAGTCAACCACCCGTTTTTGAGAGGACATTCATCTTATTTTCACCTCATCACATGTTTACATTTACTTACGCATTGTGAACATTGTTTCTTCACTTAGGACACTTTACAATAACTGTTAAAAAAAAACTGCACAATTCTGCAACAGCGTTAGTAAAGAGAAAATACTCACGACACGTAAATAAATGTAAATATCTGAAGATGGGACGCCAGGCTCCTGAAATTCCATCACGAAGAAATAAACATATATAAAAGCAACTGGTTGCAGCTAATTCACTATAAATTATCTTCATTTTCAACAGATTCAGTGCTCTAATACGTCGAAAATGTACAAGAATTATGTTAATATGGAAATATCCGACAATGCGTCACAAGTGGACTACAATGTGAGCACCTTGCTCTCCCACAAGTTTCTTCCAAGGTCCAGATTAAAATAAATCATAGGGTGGGTTCAGCCACTTACTTCCAGTTGGCACCCCGTCTCCTACAGTTTTTACATCCTTTCGACAACGATTTCTTCGTTGCCCTGTCTTCTCTGCTACTCATTTTGTATACCAACTTCTAATGCCTTTATCATCTGTCAGTTACAATGCACGCAGTATGGTGTTATCATCTTGGGTAATTGAAATATATTTTTTTCTGTAAGCAACCCTTCTTCTTCCTTTATATATAAAAGAGCTGAATTGTGAAATTAAATTTGTATCAAGAATCTCTCCTGGTTCTCAAACATAAAAAACCAGTTCGTCTCTTCCAAGAAACACATCAATCCTGGTCTTGTGATGCTCCACTGTTTAAAAAGTTCACAAAGTAAAGGTCTTTAAGTCTTCTAAAATAAAAAAGAGGAAAATATACCGCTAACTTAACTCACATTCACTGGGGAATTAAAATGATTTTCCTTCATATGTCAATTTGAATTAATCAGCGTTTTTGCAGTAATTTTTTATATTTTGGATGTGAAACAATCTTTGAACATTCAGTCTTTCTCGTTTGTACATGATCCAACGAGGAAGATTTGTTACTGTCCATCGCTGTTGTACATATTGTGTATTAAGCTTTGTAAAGCTATTTCTTTTTGCAGTTAGACACTAAACTGAACCCATCCTGAATACGTTCCCTATGGAGTTTATTCTCACTGATTGTTAATTTGATGGCATGCTTATTCCTAACATATTTCCAAATTCTGCAATGATTGCAGCACCCAAATTTATGTCCAAATCCATTTACTAGCTTCCACTTTGCTGTATGGGCGTTTATTTTAGTTTAATTTTATGTCTCTTGTTGACTGTCTCATACTATGTCACTCTTTAATAAGATTCTAAGATTTGATCCTAACATTTTTTCCACACAGTGAAGCAGTCCCTTTCACAGAGTTTCATTTATATGCAGGATATGGTTAGCAATGCACAATGATCAATTTTCGTCCAAAGCAATGGGCGAGTTCATTCGTTTGTTCTGAATGGGAAGCCAACATTATCTGCCCATTTTTTCTGCTCGAAGACGTGCTGCAAAAACAGAATCGAGGCGCATGACTTTCGGAAACGATTTTACATAAAGCATTCTCTAAAAAAACAACGTATCTCAGATATTTATAGACTTACGATGCGCCAATCATTTCTTTAATGGACATAGTTTTTATGTTATCTGCATTTAAGTAAGACACTGCGCGAAATTCGAAAGAGTCTGCAACAAACACTAAAGATCGCTATGATTTTGTGTTTGGCGCATGTTACATAATATGCTGCTGCATATGTAATTTAGCTAACATACTGAAGTTTCCTTTAGATTGAGGTGGACATCTCTATCTATCAACAGTCTCAAGAAAATTGATCTTACGTAGCACAATCGTTTGCAATTGCACTCACCAAGAATGAAGCCAGAATGAAATATCCACAATATGCCTGGGATTTCACAAATGTTTTTGAGACATCAGAATGGAATTTTGGCAAAGAGGGGAGTATTTTGCTGTATGTTTATTATGTAAAACTTCATTATCTACTGTATTGTTCCACTAACTACAGGCTTTTTCGTGAAAGAATTTAATTTTGAAGGGCTATCGATAACTGGTGAGACAAGAAATGGTCTGGATTTTGGGACAACTTGAATGAAGACATTAGATGGTTATTTTTATAGAAGGATGTACTTCTCCATAAGCTGCTGAACCTACTTTTTGTCTGTTCCTCACGTAAGAAAGCACTATTTCAGAATTCTCTCCCAATTCCATCATCACATGTTAATGAGATGAAATTGTGTTAACTACGCTATTTTGGCAAAACAAGCAGATTGTAACATAGCTGCAAGAGAAATGTAGGTTTTACTCAAAATTTCCGTTCACTGCGCTTCTCTGAATGTTAAAAATGGTTAACAAGCCAGCCGAAAATAAATCGCTGCTTTTGTTGCATTTTCAGAGAACTCTACAGTATCTAAATGTGAACCCCGCTACTACATCCTCCCCACACATGCCCTGCTAAATGTCCATATACAGGAGGTATTAGTCTGTAAGCCCTGTACTAAATGATGTATATCACTGGTTTACAATTCTCGGTAAATTGCTTCAGTAATTGAGCAGTGTGTTACTTTCTATACACTATTTAGTTCCGAACCACATCTATACACATAATCCAATTCTAATGTTTTATCCAAAACTAACAGGCAGAATGCTTTCATTAGAGTCCAAATTCTTAAATAGGAATTATGTTACTGGATTCAGTTTCTTTTTTGTGGAGCTGTATGTTTCTGTTATGAACATAGCTAGTCACTGGGCTATAACATTTTTAATGGGCACACTCCTTTGCAGTGTTTCTTGCATCACTGCAGAAAAAGTGATCCTTAACTTGTTGCTTTCCACATGAACCAACAACACATCTTCTGACAGTCAATGTCGAAACTATCAGTACTGCAGCAATGTGATTCATTTTCCAACAACATAGATGATTATTAATTCAATATCCATAGTTTATTAAGTTTCTTTGGAACAGGTTCTCTTATTGCAGGGAGTACACTGTTTTTCTTGTCCACTTAACTTTCGTTGTGTCTTGTGAACTTTCCTAATCCATAGCGTTAATTGTTCTTAATTCTTGTTTGAATCTTGTCTTGATCAAAGGAATTATAACCAATTCTTAGTACCAGAATTTTCGATTTCTGGTCATTAAACATGGCGCTTGTTGCCTCAGAAAAAAGGGGTTATTCTATTTCATACTGCTGTTGACGATAACGTAAACACCGTTAGCAATGTCTTGACACTATCATGTCGTCAAAAACTTTCAGTCCTTCAAAGTGTGATTGCAAATTTCTGAGGAGCAGTTGTACACTTATCGCCTAAAGCAGAGACGACCGTGATTTCTGGACGCTTGCAGAGCTCCTGCATATGTGCTTGTCACCTGCGTGCATACTCCCCTCCCCGAACCACTGCCATACCATACGAAGCTGTTTGGCACTGTAATGGTCCAATACTACATGTCGAAACCAACCCAGAAATTTTTCGCTCAGGAAGAACACACCAAAAGAAATGAGTTGTCAATATTTTAGCTAGTAAGGTGCACTGCAGGTATTTCTCAAGAAATATTGAAGTTTCTCAATTTTGCCGCATGAAAAACCGCATACAACAGCGGTTCGGACAGTCCTTCATGAGCAGTGCCCGAATCGGCGAATAAGCAGACAGAGCCACGACAAGACAACGTAACGCCACATAGCGCAAAGTCCAAAGTGCACACACGTGAATTTTAACCACTTAACCATACGTAACATGTCTCAGAATAGTAATTTCTTCTCATAAGTTGTAGTTCATATTGACAGCTAAACTGCTGCAGGTGTAACTTAACACAAGCGACTAGCAGAGGAAACGGAATCAAGGCAGTGTATGATGTTTCATTACAGACTTCTTAATTAACTGGGACTTTTATTTTTTGACATGAGACATTTATAGCAATTCCTTTAGCAAATTCATATGATAATTATTGAATAAATTATATTTCACTAACCATGAAGTACTCACAAAAATGCGAAGCGTCTATTGGATGACGAGAACAAACTTTGTTTTACACATTTCACATCTGATAAAAGAAAAATTAATGCGTTCAGGCACATTAATTACTAGCTTTATTAAAACAGAAATGGGATGTAGACAGAAATTTTTGTGGCTGTTGTTCTACGTATTGTCCTGTGTACCGAGCATACTTGATAAAATTCCTAAAACGTTTTTGGTTTGGTACCGTTGGGCCTTCTATGCATGTTGTCACAGAGGTTTGTTTTAATTTGAAGATGCAAACTGACAATCCATAAGTCACTGGTGTTTAACAGTTCTGTTCCGCTGATAATCCCGAAGTGACGGAGGCATCGGAAAACACTGTCCGAAAATTTTCTGAAAAATACTTTTCACTGTCGAAGCAATCTTTATAAAGGGCCTGAACATCAATATTACTTGAGGACGGAATCTAGTTTAAATCAACAGTCTTCGTCCCCCTAAAGAGAGAGGTGTCATTATATCCAGGCTGAGACCCAATGAAATCAATGAATAATTTTCTGCAGTTGGCAAGAGGATGTTTCGGATGTAATATGGATAATTATTCTCTCCCATTTTTCCAGACTTTCTGTCGATTATTAGATTTTTGCAAGTAAAATATATTCTTTAAGTTTTTGGTCCTAATTACCAAATTCATAGCTCTCCAGGCCAAATACTTGCAGTATGCCTTAGTTTCTAAAATTTTTACAGTGCATTTCTTTCAGTGTATTCTTCCTCTTTGAAAAATATCAGGGAAGGTTTCGACATGTCAGATAGGACCATTCCCTTTTAGGCATGAAGACGGAAAAGATGGGAAGAGAGGAGAAACTGCGGTGTTTTTCATGGCAATTCAGTCGCACAAGGCGCCATAAAAACGCTTGCATGTTTCTTGGTTTCATATTTCATGTTTCTCAGCAACATATGTCACCAACAAAACATCTGCAATATTATTTAATTATTTTTGGTATGCTGAAGACATAATAGAAATTTGTATCCAGCACAAACCCTCTGCTTATAGACAGACGCAGACAGATTCGTAGATTTTCGTCACTCAGCTTGCCACACAATCACGATTTATTTAATTTCATGATCGCACCAAAAGCCTTTACGAATATATGGTGATCGAAACATTGTATTAAGTGTGCGACCTCTTTAAGGAGACGTGGAAACTCCTGCCAAGGAAAACAACTCAGGACACCTGGACAGTTTTAACGTAAAATACTTTCTCTTTCAAACAGGAATTACCACGTTGATCGATCAGTTCCATGTGCACAAGCACAGAGGCACTTTCGACTGAATCGGCAAACGGTCTAAAAACAAACCAGCTCAAAAGTAGATATAAATTTGACAGTAACCTCAAATGTTTATAAAACTGTTTCTGTAATTCTTTCAACGACACAATGACTTCTTCAGAATTCGTGTTTTCTTTAACGCTGGTGAATGTAGGAAAGTGGATTGTGGTTTTTGACAGAAGTTGTCACTTCCACAATGCGATTTTGTTTTTAACTGCATCCCCATGGCGTCAGAAATTTGTTTTTTCCTCACCTTGCAGCATCCAACGGTTGCCAGTGAGCAGTAAACGCCACTTAAAATGCGAAGTCTCCAATGCACTTCGCACTTTCTAATTTTCATCCCTGCAGTAAATTGTGCACACTTGCATTTTTCCATGCCGTAGCCGACCCTGGCCAAAAGAATGGTGGACAAAGGGCTTCCTTGCATGACGGGTCGCTTTATTGACTCTATTTATTATCCATTAACTATTATTTTGAGCAGGTACGACCGCTGTAGCCGAGCGGTTCTAGGCGCTTCAATCCGGAACAGCGCTGCTGCTACGGTCGCAGGTTCGAATGCTGCCTCGGGCATGGATGTGTGTGAAATCCTTACGTTAATTAGGTTTAAGTAGTAGTAAGTTCTAGGGGACCAGTGATCTCAGATGTTAAGTCCCATAGTGCTTAGAGCCTTTTGAACCTTTTGAGCAGTCATTTTTTTTTAAATTGTTCATGAATCTTCGTTTATTGTATCACTTGTTAGAAACATGATTTCTTCTGCCACAAGCCTTTTTGGAGTCTATGAACACGACAGACCGTTTTGCATGGCTGGACCATGTTTAGTGAATTATGTATCTACTTCAGCTGCAACATTCGACATACCTTCCTTATGGACCTACTCAACGTCTGTCTGAGGCTGAGAAGTATTCTGAAGCGCTGTAAAATTTGCAGATTAGTCGTTATTATGAAGTACAAACATACAACCCAGCGGATTATATGTCTTTACAGACCTATTTGCCTCCTCATTGCTCTAGCAAATGGCTCAAAAGTACATTGCGTCTGACGGATTGCAGACTACTTGGAATTCGCAGGTTTACGGTGTCAGTTTGGTTTTAGAAGGTGAACATCAATTTACGACACTGTATACATCCGTTCGGCTAGCAGTTATGAAATTCCAATAATGATAGACATTTCAGACACATTCGACAACATGTGGCCTGAAATGTTTGCATACTTCAAATATTTTCGAGATTGCTGTCTTTGAAGGTAGTAGAATGAAATGCTTGTAATCGTAAGATAATCAAACATATTACAAATGGGAGCGCTAATGGATGAGGATTCATTCTCTGAAGGTGTGTTGGCATCTGCAAACAATTTACTGCAGGACTTTAGAGGACAGGTCCTTTGTAAAACGCAATAGTGATTTAAGGATAATAAACTATCAGTAGCAGTCAGCAAGATAACGTACACGCTGCTGACAGAGAAACCTTCTACGAACAGAAACCCAACAAGAAGCTTAGAAAACATTTCCATGCCAAGGAAATTAGTTGGCAGATATCTAGGTTATTTGTAGGCGAAAATACGTTAATAACAATACTAACTGAAATCTATCGATTGTCGCTCAGCCATTCGAGAAATACCACAATGCCATATAATACCAGCTTCGAGGTCAGTGTTTCGACACACCAGTTCAGCTATGCTCGACATTGGAATACAATGTGAAGGGTGCAAAGGAATGTGCTGATAAGGCTAATCGGAGCATTAAAACCACAGCAGTAAAGACGCTGATTGTGGTATTAAGCACTCCCAATAGATATTATCTCCATGTGACTTGATGACTCATACTGGCTCAAAATGGACGAGGTGGACAACATCGATGTAACCTATTAACGGAATATGCATTTAAGTCCTGCTGCGCCGCTCGGGGTGGACTCCTCTCACGGCAAGTCTACGAAGTCTTTTTAAGCATCTGGAAAAGTCAAATAGTAGGCCGTGACTCACACAGCTGAGGCATGCTTCATCAGCTGACAGAGAAAGCCATTTATTCTCACCTCTTATGCAGAACAAAGCGGCGACAGGAAGAAGCAGGTGACAGTGGAATAATAGGTTCCCAACAACACGTTCTAGTCCATTGTCCATAACACAACGAAAACAGACCACAGGCGGTACATGAGTATCGATCACACGTAACAATTAATGGCCAAGTGTTTTACGAAATTGCTAACAGCATAGCAGATCCGATTTCCTATCGACTGTACTGCTAGTACTTCCGTAGAGGTCAAGTAAATGCACAGTGTGTTAGTGAAAGAGACAGTGCGACTGATGTGAGTCGTTGAATAACTCATGTATTGCTACGTGCAGCTCCTGCTGGTGCGCCGGCCTGGCGCCGAGCGAAGTTGGACGGGTTGCGTCACCGACACGCTAGACACTCAGTAGCCAGTGCTGCACTATGCTTTCGAATTTTTTCAAACTGTTGCATCCTTGAGCTCCCGGTTCGTGAAGTACGTTTAGCGGTTACACGGCCAAGGATCACACTTTATTAATAATTATAGTACAAAGTAATATCTCCAGTTACAGTTACATTTTCAGCAAGTACACCAAGTCATTTCATCCATACATGTATTTTCTCATCATATCTAACTTTTCTACATGAGCGTGTATACAAAGTAAATGACATATTACTATAAACATAACTAGGTTTACTTTGAATCTGATCAATTCCACAATGCCACGTCTTGTAGGCAATGACATCTCGATGGGCGAAGGATTCCAGTCCAGGTAGGGAAGTGTTTTTACAACGAACGATGGCTAGGGTAAACCAACCACTACCAGAATTTCCAGTAGCGACGTCGATCATAAAATTAACCCTGCATCCACGAAAGAATATAGGTCCATTTAGAATAACTGCTTGAGCGCTCAGCACATGGCAGTGGCGTGTCGCGTTCGCCTCCATAACCCACGTCGTTTGACCATCATCTACAGCCACTGTAATGGACGGCTGAGGTGACAACAGTGTCAGTCAGTGTAGTGGACGGCCCTTGACGTTCGCCTGATTGCTCTGCAGTGTATTTCAATGTCATTTTGTTATTACGACATACATAAGAGACCAAGAGTCTGAGCTGTAGCTGACTTTGACATTTTCGCATAACCTATTTTATCTGTTTTAAGATCTGTAATATTTATTTTACAGTTATCTTCTGAGACATGAAGCCAGCCAGCTTCATTACTAATCGATTCTAATATGTTCGTAAACTCTTTGCATAACCATTTCATCAGAAAGCATGTCTTTGGTGAGCCGTTGGGTATCAGCTAATGACATGCCTTGGTAGCAGAGTTTCGATGTGCCTTCCCTGTTCGAAGGAAGTCAGCCAATCTGATTCTACTCTGGTTCTAGTTACAGTACATTCCCTGTACAGTGCTTGGAGTGTTAAGACGTACCCAGTTCTGGAGCTACGTTTGATGGTGTGTGCTATTCTGATGAAATTACTTCTACCTGATGGAGAGCTATCATGTTCAAAAACTTTTACGATGAGCAAGATTAACATTATGGCAACTCGAGTTTTTTAATTGCGTGAATTCCGGGGCATCGTTTGAGGTGACGTAGGTTGTGATGTCCTTCCAGACGTTGGCTTTTCACTAGTGCGTATTCATATTCTGTGGTATAGATTGAGAGAGAGTCAGAATTCTTTAAGCATTGATAAACTGGTTCCTGCATTATGTCTATGTCATTTCATTCTAGTTTGTATCAGTTCCTACATCCTTCATTTTTCATCCATCTGCGTGTGTGATATCTAGTATGATGACCTTACCACAGATGTTTGCTGCTTAATGAATGTTTCGACAGAGTGACTGATATTCTGAATCTTGTGTGTGGTATTGTGTTGATGAATGATGAATTGCTTGCAGTTGTGAACTTCAGAAAAGTGATCAGTAGGCGGCGTTTTTTTATGCAGTGGGGGGTAGCGCGTGATGAATATTGAGTGATGGATAAGGATTGTTCTTACTAATACTCATGGATTGGCTTAGTGCGTGACCAGATGCTGAGCATGGTCTGGAATGGCATGGAGTGAAGTATGAATGTGTATCTTCTTCTGCTAGTATGGTTGACATGGAAGTGCTGCTCTGTGAGTAAGTGTGTATCTATATGAGTGTTCTGGATTTGGAGAAGATTTTGATTTACTAGTGAACGAAGGTTTATGATTAGAAACATTAGATCGACAATTTGGTTGAAAAGCCGATGTTGTGTGGTTTCATGATATAAGAAAAGGAAAGATTAGGAAGATTTAACGAGGTAGCCATTTTTCCAACAAGGCTGGTCTTTTGTGTTCTGAGTGTTTCTGCGCAGATTGCGATGGTACACTGAATGAATAACTGCAAAGTGGTTGTATAAAGTGAATTTATACAATATATTAATTCTCTCCAGTTGAGGATAATATTTCGATTTTTGTTGCTTTCTTGTGTTATTCAAGAGACTATTTGATGTATTGTGGATTCATGGATAGACGAATGGAGTGAATTATTAGTTGCCTTTAAGCAGGGGTTGAATGGAATGATTTTTGATTTAGATTAGTCAGTGCAATTCGGCAGAAGTCAGGAAATGCTATATAAGGCTGATGCTTGTTCCAGAGGTTACTGTAGATGAGTTACGACTGCCATTAATCAAAGAGAGGAGAGTGCTTGTGGGAAGTTACGTTTATCTGTAGATGAATACAGATGTCAATCACGATGTCACGTTTTTACATATACCTGTAGACACACAGGGACTGCTTGCACCACGATGACGCTATCGTAGACTGTTATGGGCCGGGCAAGCCTCTTTTGACTAAAACGTAATTTAAATGTAATCATAGTTCACAATCCATCAGCCAGTTTCAACGATTATTATTCATACATACAATAAGATTCCACAAAAATTTGGAGAATTATTTGGAATTTGGCTGAACGCAATGATCACACTACCACATCTAAGACGAGGAAGACGAAGAAAAAGAAAGGGTAAAAGGAAGAAGGAGAAGGAAAAGAGGAGACTGTAACAATGTTTGTTCAAGACTGATTTTTTCAGACTGTCGGGCTTTTGTTCACATGATGGTAGAAACTCAAGATACCTCACAAGGCAAAATTTGTATTATAAACTACTGGCCATTAAAATTGCTACACTACGAATATGTGCTACAGACCCGAAATTTAACCGACAGGAAGAAGATGCTGTGATATGCAAATGATCAGCTTTTCAGAACATTCACACAAGGTTGGCGCCGGTGGCGACACCTACAACGTGCTGACATGGGGAAAGTTTCCAACCGATTTCTCATACACAAACAGCAGTTGACCGGCGTTGTCTGGTGAATCGCTGTTGTGATGCCTCGTGTAAGGAGGTGAAATGCGTACCATCATGTTTCCGGCTTTGATAAACGTCGGATTGTAGCCTATCACGGTTGCGGCTTAACGTATCGCAAAATTGCTGCTCGCGTTGGTCGAGGGTTCAGGAGGGTAATACGGAACGCGATGCTGGATCCCAACGGCCTCGTATCATTAGTAGTCGAGATGACAGGCATCTTATCCGCAAGGCTGTAACGGATCGTGCAGCCACGTCTCGATCCCTTAGTCAACAGATGGGGACGTTTGCAAGACAACAACCATCTGCACGAATAGTTCGACAACGTTTGCAGCAGCATGGACTATCAGCTCGGAGACTGTGGCTGCGGTTGCCCTTGACGCTGCATCACAGACAGGAGCGCCTGCGATGGTGTACTCAACTACGAACCTGTGCGCACAAATGGCAAAACGCCATTTTTTTCGGATGAATCCAGGCTCTGTTTACAGCATCATGATGGTCGCATCCGTGTTTGGCGACATCACAATAAAGGCACATTGGAAGTATGTATTCGTCATCGCCATACTGACGTATCACTCGGCGTGATGGTATAGGGTGCCATTGGTTACACGTCTCGGTCACCTCTTGTTCACATTGACGGCACTTTGAACAGTGGACGTTACATTTCACTTGTATTACGATCCGTGTCTTTACCCTTCATTGGATCCTTGCGAAACCCTACATTTCAGCAGGATAATGCACAGCGGCATGTTGCAGGTTCTGTACGGGCCTTTCTGGATAAAGAAAATGTTCGATTGCTGTCCTGGCCAGCACATTATCCAGATCTCTCATCAACTGAAAACATCTGGTCGATGGTGGCCGAGCAATTGGCTCGTCACAATACGCCAGTCACTACTCTTGATGAACTGTGGTATCGTGTTGAAGCTGCAT
This sequence comes from Schistocerca gregaria, assembly GCF_023897955.1. NCBI lineage: Eukaryota > Metazoa > Arthropoda > Insecta > Orthoptera > Acrididae > Schistocerca > Schistocerca gregaria. Next base: position 437,201,330 of record NC_064921.1, read on the forward strand.
GAGCAACTGTACCTGTATACGCCATACAAGCTCTGTTTGACTCAATGCCCACGCGAATCAAGGCCGTTATTGCGACCAGAGGTGGTTGTTCTGGGTACTGATTTCTCAGGATCTATGCAACCAAACTGCGTGAAAATGTAATCCCATGTCAGTTCTAGTATAATATATTTGTCCAATGAATACCCGTTTATCATCTGCATTTCTTCTTAGTGTAGCAATTTTAATGGCCAGTTGTGTACTTCAAAATGTTAATGTTTTGTGTAATATCGCTATGCACGGTAATGTGTAAAGTTGTTAACAACAGATTTCGCGAAAAAAGAAGGTTTGTTGCAGAACATCTATGGTCACTCACTTCTGAAGGAAATTTATTTAAAGCACGACCGATTTCGTCCTTATGTCCATCTTCACATATTCATTGTCGGAGTTCATTGTTTAACATGAAAGGCAATTTATATAAAATTGAATATGAAGATGTACGTGAATGCACTAGAAGTGGCAAAGTGACACGAACTGACTATAGAAATATTCTTAGATTTAGATCGAGTTTCCAAATTCTAATTACATAGTTGACTCCAGAGTAGTAATCTGGGACACCATATTTCTATATTTACACCAGTTCTGCTTAAAATGTTATAAACTGTGGATGAAACATAAACTCGCGCTGTCCAGAGCGTTTATGTTTAGATACAGAAATTATGGTAAAGTAGATTAGAAATAAGAGGTACAGACATGTTCCACAGATATAAGTACAGACGTTACGGAAATTATTAAATGGTTGTAGAACTGCATTGTCAAATTATAGTGTTTGTAATCTGTCATATTTTAATATGTAGCGCAGTGAATTAACAATATGTGACGCGATCACTGTCAGATTATAATATGTGGCACTGTCAGATATTATCGTGTTTATACCTCCTACAAATGTTCCTCCATGTGCTCTTATTACCACTTGTTGTGAACAGTCATAAAACTTGATGTGTTACTTGTTATACATAATTTGATATTTTGAATAGAAATTTGTGTGTGTTGTACCCAAGTATCTCTTCATTCCCCCATCTTGATAAACTGGTCACGAAATTCCAAACTTTTCCCAGTGTAGTTTTTTTTTTTTTTTTTTGAATGGACGAACCGAGAAAGGTAGTTTGAGACATGTGCGACAGGGCCAATTTATCACTGCCATTAATTAATTTCATTGCATAGTGGTATTTTACTGATGCTGGCAAACACTGAATATCAGTTTGTTAGAGAACAGTCTTCCAACCTCTACCAAGTCCGATTACATGGACAGAAGAAAGCTCATATGCTGTTTGTCCGCCGTTGCACAGAGAGTTACAGTTTATTTTTTAGGGAAACAAGTTTGTGGCCGGTATAGGAAATCAAAAGCTACAGTAAGTTTCAATTCCATAATTTCTCGAAAAATTGGAACGGCTTGTTTTGCGAGAAACATTACAAAATCCCATTGCTCACCATACGATTTCGATGATAACTCTCACCCAACCATAATAGATAAAACACTTAAATGCACAATCATAGTTACAAATCTTTACAGTCTGATTTTAATTCAAAAAGAAACTTACAATTATCTTTCACCTACCTGAAAAATTATTTACACATTACATCGAAATTTTTACAGTTTGAAGTTTAACTAGAATGAGTTCAACAGCACTTTCGTTCTCAGAGCAGTCCACTTGTTATTCATAATGGAAAACACAGTTTCTGGGTGGGTATTAGATCTTGTAATACAACAAAACATGGGATTTTTCTTCAAATTATGTACACTAATTAATTCGCATTTAGAATGACATAACACATATACCCATTTCTCATAAACATTACTAGCAAGACTGATTTTATCATTTATAATTTCCCTGACTATGCAGAACTCATCATACAGTTAATCCTCATTTGCATCAAATTCAAAATATTTTAAAATGTGTTGTATATCATCTAACCAATTCACAACTTCGTGAGTCACATTTCCAAAATAATTACCGTTCTTTCTCTGGAATATTTTCTCAAGACATTGCCTTAAGGCACAGTAAGTCTGCATAATACTTAGATTCTCATTTTCTATGTAGTTTGAACACTTGAGATAAATATTCTAAATGTGAGGAATAAAGGTAAAACAGGACTGAGGAATTATGTACTTTCCTAATTTGTCATCACTAAAATGCTTCTGAATAATGCTAGTACAATCCTCAGCACTTCTCTTATAGCTTTTAATGGCATCCCAATCACATAAAATCTTATCCACAGCAGGCGTGAGTGAAAGTCACCTGGTGGCCACATCCCTCAATGTTTCTCACCATTCTAAGTCTACAAATGTTAAACATGGTTGTAATCCTTCTCTTTGTTTAGCTGAAGAAGAAACGTGACTATATAATTTGAGTAAAATTCTTTCAACATCTAAATCTAATGAATTGCAAGCTTGTTTACCAGCACTGTATAAAATATGACTGCAGCATTTGACGCTAATTATGCTATCCTTTACATAACATTACAGAGGTACGTTTTCCAAAATTTAAACTGGTATTGTCTGTGCAAAATGGCATTTTTACAAACTCATACTATGTTTTTTTTTTCAATTTATGCCCTTAATCAGATTGTAAATCCCATATGCACTTTCATCTCTTTGTTCAACAAAGTCAAAAAAAAATTTGTAATCCCCTCAAGAGGAACAAAACACCTAACCATGACGAGGATCACTTCCAAATTTTTGAAATTCAAAGGATCTGTGCCAGCTGCAAACATTTGTGACTCACAGGGGTTTTTAAGAAGATTTACACAATCTTCAAAACGTTTCGGAACTAAAAGATTTTTCACAGCTTCTGCCTTTGCGCGTCCACATGACATTTTTCCTATTACAACATAGTCGCCGAATGAATCTCTTAATAGTTTATGGCCACAAACTATACTATTATTATTAGACTGTGGTTCACTGTGGCTAAAATAATAGCTACTTCGCCAGCTGTTGTTGCTGAACTTGAAGGCCTATTGAAGGTGGTGGAGGTTTTGGAGTTTTCATTCATCTCCCACTCCTTACTTTTGTTTCAAAGTCTGGTGTCACGTTTAATTTCAGTTTGATATAGAAACGCCCTACTTGAAATGACCGAGCAAAACATATTAACTTAATATTACTCTCTACCAGATATGTGCATTTAATTATTAATTAACTGGAGTAGATTCATGTTGTAGGCACTCATTGTTCCTTCCATGTGCTGCGATAAATTCTTTCCAGTACAAGGAATAATAGGCTGTATTTTTATTTGTTTTCACTGGGCCAGTCCAAAAATGATTTTTCTCCCAATTTGAAAGATAAACGTATACATACCGAGGTTTCTTCTTTTGTGGTGTTTTATGGTACTCCTCATCACTTTCGCCATCCACAGCGTCACATTTGTACAGTAACTTACGTACTGCAACCATCCGAAAAATATGAGACAAACATCCAGCGACCGAGCTGCCGCAAAAATGCAAAACCAAGAGAAAGTTCAAGGAACATACCGACGTGAGCTTATATACATACACATTCTAGTATATTCTTGTAAAACAAGTGTTGGCAGAGACGCTAACGCGCTACGTAATAGGTTCATTACCGATTCGGAATAAAGCTATGATGCCAACATAGATAGGTTTCGCCTATCGATCAGAATGTTTCGATAATAGAAGTTGAATTGTTAAAAATCGAAAAAATACGTATTTCATTTCAACTACCCATATTACGTAGAATTAAATACGGGAGGAATGTTTTTAAATACGTGAAACTGAAGACTGAAAAAAATAAGGTTTAAATACGTGAAAAACAGGGAAATACCGGAGACTTGGCAATCCTATATTGTCAATACTTATGGCGTCAAAATATTGTACATTTTGGATGATTAATTTTAATTCTAAGGCGGTCTTAGCTATTAGTAACATCATATCGTACATCTACGCGACACTGCAACTGGTGCCTCGAGGACGTATCCATTTAGGAAGCGAATGGTCATGCGTTTGCTGTTGTGCAAAGTCTTTTCCGTTATACAACTGTTTTCGAACTATTAGCACGAACTCTTTTCTCTTAATGGTTCACATGATAATGCGTTTCCTCTCAACGTCAAATATACTAGTTTCAGGTGAAACAAATTGCAATTTTTTTGGTAATTCTAACTTTCAGGACATTTCTAGACGTATACTGGTCGGTGTACGTCCAATGCAGGTAAAAAAATTTACAATTTATAGGTAGTTCGAATTATCACTAGGGTTATGGCACTAGACTATCTGTCGTGTAACTATTATACAATATGTGTAAAAGCACAGAAGAATAATCTTCTGGACATGAGTGGCGTTTGTTTTGAAGGGCGCTCAAACAATGAGGGCGATTGGGATCTGGTTCTGAGGTTCACTCAGTGTGCGTGTTGTAATAAATTTATACGATTGCGTGATGTTATTATCTGTTCACTGGCACGAAGCCTTTCCCAGAATAATTGAAGACATGTGAGGAAAAACGGGCTAACACTCAAATGTAAAACCTTAGAAATAAGTGTCGCCATCAGTCGCTGGCTACGGGAACTATCCTAATGTGATATTTAGGGGTGAGACTAGTGACAATTTTGATAGTTTCCGTACCAAGCAACAGATTGCCTACGAATATTGCTCATCACATGCTTTTTGAAAATGGCTTTTTGTTTACGAAAAATATGGAGTTATTAGATCAAAACAAAATCTGCATGTTGAGGATACGATCTTTTTAACACTGATTATTAATTCCTCGCAACAGTTATCTAGTCATCCGTCCTTACATCTTCATTTGATGTTCAGCATATGTCTCGTAGCATTTTCTATCGAAAAGAACAAATTTGTGCCACAAGCCTACTGGTAACTTTTTTTAAATAAAAATACGCTTTCTGTCCTCTAAGGGTATTCGGTGATAATCGATATTTACAAAACTCGATGTTAATAGTGTAACAGTGAAGTTTTAATATCGATACTAACGACTAATGCACTTTTGCCTACGATATTAATGACAAATATCAAACATCAATATTGGCCAAAAAAAAAATTGCTACTTGTTCCCACTACAAGTAACTCTTTCGTCAGCTTTTTTGTCTGAACATATAACATCTCCAATGTGGCACAGGTACGACCTGTCAAACAGAACCAGGAGGGAGATGGAAAGGGCAAATACACTCCTGGAAATTGAAATAAGAACACCGTGAATTCATTGTCCCAGGAAGGGGAAACTTTATTGACACATTCCTGGGGTCAGATACATCACATGATCACACTGACAGAACCACAGGCACATAGACACAGGCAACAGAGCATGCACAATGTCGGCACTAGTACAGTGTATATCCACCTTTCGCAGCAATGCAGGCTGCTATTCTCTCTTGGAGACGATCGTAGAGATGCTGGATGTAGTCCTGTGGAACGGCTTGCCATGCCATTTCCACCTGGCGCCTCAGTTGGACCAGCGTTCGTGCTGGACGTGCAGACCGCGTGAGACGACGCTTCATCCAGTCCCAAACATGCTCAATGGGGGACAGATCCGGAGATCTTGCTGGCCAGGGTAGTTGACTTACACCTTCTAGAGCACGTTGGGTGGCACGGGATACATGCAGACGTGCATTGTCCTGTTGGAACAGCAAGTTCCCTTGCCGGTCTAGGAATGGTAGAACGATGGGTTCGATGACGGTTTGGATGTACCGTGCACTATTCAGTGTCCCCTCGACGATCACCAGACGTGTACGGCCAGTGTAGGAGATCGCTCCCCACACCATGATGCCGGGTGTTGGCCCTGTGTGCCTCGGTCGTATGCAGTCCTGATTGTGGCGCTCACCTGCACGGCGCCAAACATGCATACGACCATCATTGGCACCAAGGCAGAAGCGACTCTCATCGCTGAAGACGACACGTCTCCATTCGTCCCTCCATTCACGCCTGTCGCGACACCACTGGAGGCGGGCTGCACGATGTTGGGGCGTGAGCAGAAGACGGCCTAACGGTGTGCGGGACCGTAGCCCAGCATCATGGAGACCGTTGCGAATGGTCCTCGCCGATATCCCAGGAGCAACAGTGTCCCTAATTTGCTGGGAAGTGGCGGTGCGGTCCCCTACGGCACTGCGTAGGATCCTACGTTCTTGGCGTGCATCCGTGCGTCGCTGCGGTCCGGTCCCAGGTCGACGGGCACGTGCACCTTCCGCCGACCTCTGGCGACAACATCGATGTACTGTGGAGACCTCACGCCCCACGTGTTGAGCAATTCGGCGGTACGTCCACCCGGCCTCCCGCATGCCCACTATACGCCCTCGCTCAAAGTCCGTCAACTGCACATATGGTTCACGTCCACGCTGTCGCGGCATGCTACCAGTGTGAAAGACTGCGATGGAGCTCCGTATGCCACGGCAAACTGACTGACAATGACGGCGGCGGTGCACAAATGCTGCGCAGCTAGCGCCATTCGACGGCCAACACCGCGGTTCCTGGTGTGTCCGCTGTGCCGTGCGTGTGATCATTGCTTGTACAGCTCTCTCGCAGTGTCCGGAGCAAGTATGGTGGGTCTGACACACCGGTGTCAATGTGTTCTTTTTTCCATTTCCAGGAGTGTATTTTTGAACTTAACTAAGGCACGAACATTGGCTTTAGTGATGTTGTAGCTAAGCGTTAACACCTGTCATTTATCATTTAGTTCATGATAGCGTGGTGTCTAGTAGTTTGTATTTCGAATGTAATTTTTATAATCGTTAAAAGCTATATTTCAAATTGGAAAACGGAAAACATTTCCGTTTATGATATGTAAAACTGCATTTTATGCATTACAATAGGTACACTCTACAAATTTTCTTCCGTGTCTCTACAGTTTATAAAAAAAAGTCCTTTGTAATTGCCCGAGCTTACAAAAGAGCGGAGCACCTTGGTAGCAGCAGACGCTGTAGTTTAGGATAAAATAAAACGGAGTTGTTTGTGCGGTATAGTGTGCGACGTAATTTACTTCCACGTGTTACTGTGCTGCGAAAGGCTCCGTCACTGTAACAACACCGAAGACTGCTATAATTTTTATAGAATAAACTGATTTGTGGACTACTAATTATTTTTCATGCCTTTATCTAATTGGTTATTATTGGCTTACCAAATGATGGAATTTTTCCCGCCACGTTCTGTACTCACGAATCACTGATCGGGAGTGGGAGTAGAGATGTAAGTATGTTTATGGAGGCACCTCTCCTGCCACTGCTCTAATTCGCACTGCGGAGAGGAAAAATAAAACTTTAAATGGCTCGACTTCATAATGCTAAAATAACCAACCAGAAAAGACACGAAATAAGGACACACGATGCAAACAAAGATCTAAATAAAAGAATCATCGTCTACGACCATGGGGTTCATATCGTTACTGGCCCATAAACATCAGCATTAGTGCAATATGAAATACGATGTACGTCCAACTGCTGCTGAAGTGGGCCGTTGCCTTTTTGATTTGTATATTTATATTTTCGTTGTCTTTATCTAAGAACAGAGGCTATCTAGTCACTCCGACAGCATACACGTATGATACTGCTGTGCAGGTATTCATATTATCAGTTCAGTTCAGTCCGGAAAGGTGGTTGGGGTAACAAAGAAAACGAATTACTCTTGTGACGAGCCAAATTGTACCGAGGATTCCTTGCATCAAAACGATCTGTAAACGTCCCTGCTCAATCTATGAAATTCCGTTGGCAGATTTTGTATTCACTATGTACTTTTCTTTCTGCGTAGCTCGTGCGTCAGGTATTAGCTGACTGAAATCCGGTAGCACACTTCGTCGTCAGTTCAAAAAATAAAAATAAATTGTTTTTCTTTTAGAAAGTACTATGTTTATAATTTGCGTGCTACACATGTTTTCATAGTGCGCGTTGCTCAGTCGATAACAGTGCTAAAATTTCCTATCGCTGTGACATTAGTACTACAAATGTATCAAAATTACTCAAATTCAGATGTATTCAACAGATGCCATAAACAACAGGACGGTCACCACGTCTCCATTCTTGCAGAACACAACTAACAAAATTAAATTTTCAACTTTTGGATAAAAGCTGAATCCCGTTCCCTTTCTGCTTTCCCCTACTGTCACCAATGATAATGTGCCACATATTCCCAGTCGTTCCTTCTGCGGAGGATAAGCTACACAACTTTAGTGCGGGAGGAGCCAGCTTCGATTTCCGTATTGACCAAATCCAAAGTAAACTTAAGGAATCATTACCACTGCATGCTAAAAAAAGAAATGCCAGAGTTTTCCAGACTTCCACTCATTGGTGAAGTGCCATACAAACTTGCAAGTCTTTTCACATCACGTGATATAAAAATATTCTTCCATACAGACAAACTACAAAACAAAATTGTTTACAATAATGAAACAACTATACAGTAGCGTCAAATTTTCGACTTATACAAACTCGAATGCCCTTGTTCTCGTTTCTATGTAAGACAAACAAGGAGAAATTTTGCAACTCACTACAAAGAAATATGGATGCCATCCTACGCTAAAACATACAACTCCAGCTTTGTGCCACATATTCCTCATAATGAACACCCTGTTGACAGCCTGTCTCTGTTGCACACTGCTACCTCCGCAAACAGGTAGAGATGTAGCCCACATTTGCAAGCTAAAAATCACGTCAAAAAATTCGTAACGAACAAATCGAGTCAACACCAAAATTTTTTGGTGAATTTGTATGACGTCTTGGCACCAAAATATTAAAAAAGACAGCAGAAAGATATATTTATCCTCCCGTGGAAATAGTTATTCTCTTATTCCTGTAACAACTGTAGCACTCTTTTGTCTGCTTACTCTTAAATGCTTTTCTCTTTATTATTTACATTATCGTAGCCACACGAAGAAAACTTCTGTTCCTATGGTAATAACTCATTCCCTCTTCAGTTACGTAGTAACTATTTCACTTTGTTTATCTTTCTAGGTGCATTCACTTCCATTATCAACGCTTGTAAATATTTATTACGTAATACAATGAGTCTAAGACAAAGATTATTACGTGGCAAAGCGTGATATACGGTGTGTTTCACTAAATGTGTTTGCCTCTGTAAGTTGTGAAGTAATAGACGACGGAAAGATTCTGTTGGTAATAACTCAAAAAATGGTTCAAATGGCTCTGAGCACTATGGGACTTAACATCTACGGTCAACAGTCCCCTAGAACTTAGAACTACTTAAACCTAACTAACCTAAGGACATCACACAACACCCAGCCATCACGAGGCAGAGAAAATCCCTGACCCCGCCGGGAATCGAACCCGGGAACCCGGGCGTGGGAAGCGAGAACGCTACCGCACGACCACGAGATGCGGGCGGTAATAATTCATTCCCTCTTCAGTTACGTAGTAAATATTTCACTTTATTTATCTTGCAAGATGCATTCACTTCCATTATCAACGATTGTAAATATTTATTCTGTAATACAATGCGTCGAAGACAAAGATTATTATGTGGCAAAGCGTGAAATACGGTGTGATTCGCTGAATGTGTTTGCCTCTGTAAGTTGCGAAGTAACAGACGACGGAAAGATTTATTGCGGTAGGTCACCATAAGAAACGTTACACTGTCTGTGGAGCTACGAACAAAGTTTAGTGTTATTATCCAAACAGTTACAGCTAAAAGATACAATTTTTAAATCGAACTATAGTTGTTTCTATCGTGCGCTGGAATCAGTAACACCAGCTGTGTATACATCATTTTAGATTGCGTTCCTATCACTTTTAGTTTGGGAGCTACAACCATTCAAAGTTTCAGGGACAGATACAACACACGCTGCGCATAACGCAATGCGCCTTCTAAATGTGGTGCGACCGAGTTGTAACGTCTCCGGTGTGAAGGAGCGAGAAGCTTCCTTTATGCGCTGTTAGACTGCCCACTGTCGCCGCACGCGGCCCTATACCCGACAGTTCGAGTCAAACAAACAAACGGGGTCAGTATACCAGAGTTACTGACATCGGATGACGGTGGCATACACGAACAACGAGTACGTTGACATGTTGCTGATGCTCTGCTAGTGCCGACACGATGCCACTGAAGCAACCATGGCGTACGCCGTGAGATATCCTAGGCGAAGAGCTCCGGCAGTCATTACGTTCTTACGTACCGAACAACGACTGCAGAGAATAGGCAGCTTGGTAATGCGCCGCAGTAACAGACGAAGAACTGCAAGAGGTGAGGAGACGAAGGTGTTCCTTTTAGCTGCAGTACACCACGATCCTCATGTCAGCTTACGAGCCGTTGCTGCAGTCGCTGGTGTCAGTCTGACATTTGTGTGGCGTACAGTACACGGCCACAGGTTTCACGCGTACTGCCTGTCACTGACCCGGGAGCTGTATGGAAGCGATTTCCGTGCGAGACTTACATACTGTGAATGGGACATGCGTAATTTCACACTGGAGTCTTTGCGAGGTGTTACGTTCTTTGATGAGTCCACGTTCACAAATTATGGTGCAGTGAATCGCCATAACGTGCACTACCGGGCCATAGTCAATCCTGGGTAGGTACGACCTGGCGACCGTCAAAGTAGGTGGTCTATTAATGTATGGTTTGGAATCCTTGGGGATGAAGTCATCGGTCCACACTACTTCCCAGGTAGGCTGACAGGTGAGTTACATCGCGCGTTTATTGTCAACAGTTTGGGTCGTCTCCTTCAACATGTGTGTCTATATACGAGAGTCCATTTATGGATGCAGCACGATGGTCACCCAGCCCATTCTGCGCGTGCTGTTGCGGAAGAACTAAACAACAGGTTTTGAGGAAGGTGGTTGGGGCACCAGGGTGCTCATTCACGCAATGCAAAGTCATCCGGTTTAACACAATTAGATTTCTTTTTGTGGGAATATCTAAAGGATCGTGTTTTGCCACTGAGCCCACATCCTCAGATGATCTAAAACGGCGCATGGAGGACGCATGTTGCTCCGTGACACCGGCGATGTTACATCTTGTCCGCAGATCCTTTAGAAGGCACATTGCATTGTGCATTCAGAAACATGGACACACATTTGATCATGTCATTTAAATCAACTTCTCACCGCCAGAACATCCATCACCCACCACACAACCATGTATTATGTACAGCGTGCGGTATTTGCCCTGAAACTTTGAGCGGTTGTAGCTCCCCAACTAAAAGTGACAGGAATGTAATTTAAATTGATGTATACACAGCTGGTGTTATTGATTCCAGTGCATGAGAGAAACAACTACTGTTCCATTTAAAAAATTGTATCTTTTGCTGTAATTCTTTGGATAATAACACAATAAACTTTGTTCATAGTTCTTCAGACAGTGTAACGTTTCTTATAGTGTCCTACCGCAATAAATATTTCCGTCGCCTATTACTTCATAACTTACAGAGGCAAACACATTTAGTGAAACACCCGGTATATCACATTAATATTCTTTGTACTTATTTGCAGTGTTTACTTATTGTGAGTACGTGTAAAAACAAGTGTAGCTAAATACTGGTTGTGTGTGTCACAAACCTGAAAATGTGCAATACCAGAACGAGTTTGCTGCGTTTGCTCTATGCATTGCACTGCAGTACCTAAAATGAAAGAACATTTTAGGATCATTAACTTTTCGTCATCAATAACTTCATTTCTGGTGTCTCAGCCAAGACTCCTCTCACTTCCATGTGTCTGTTACGTAGTATCAGACACTATAGGCAGAGCTGCATGTGGTGATCACACATCCTACCCCATCTTTCAGCCCTTCTCGGCAGTGAAGCCCCCACTATTTCAGACACACCTGGCTCCATTCGGATTGCGTCTCATGCATAGGTCACAAGCTCTTGTAACGTCTGCACGTTGCCGACGAGCTGGGCGTACGCCAATGCTTTTAAATGTCCCCAAATCCAGAAACCCACGGATTTAGGTTTGGTGAACGCGGAGGTCATGCTTAAGGATCTCCTCGACCAATCCAACACCCATACAACGTTGTGGTGATGTAATATCACACGATCTGAAAAAATGTGGTTGTGCCTCATTGTGCATAAATCACAATCGTTGTCTTTCTGCTAGGGTAACGTTCTGTAATAGAGCTGGCAATTCACCGCTCAGAAATTGTTGGTATACAGCACTTGTTACTGTTTTTGGTAAAGTGTATGGCTCTGCGAGTCTGTCACCCGGTATTCCAGTCCATACATTGATACTGAAACGATCCTGATACCCCACTTCCAGACTTGCTCGAGGATTTTTATCTGCCCGCACGTACGTTTTGTGATTGTTTACTATGACATCTATAACTATACGGCCCAAATAATTGAATACTACACGTATCTGAACAGGTATTTGTTTCTGGACATATAATTATAGGAATTTTTCTTATAGTTTTGACCAAAACTGCCTCCTGTGGGAATATGCGAGACTTTTTGAACACCATGTCTGTACACTGATGGTCTCAGTCAATGCATCGACAAAATTTGGACCACCTGATTCTCATGGATAATAAATAATATTGTCTCTTTTTCTTAAACACGGATATTAGCCCCTTTTTACGAGATTTAACTGTGCGAAGGCTCAAATTTAGATCAGCTACGTAGTCAACCATTGGGTTGCCAGTATAACCATGATGGTTTGTATTACCTACTAATTTTTAGCATACCAGTTGTATATTTGCACCTGGAAAAGTAGATGTACCGCTCCGTTTGGAACAGAGAGAAGTGCATGATACTTTTATGTCTCCTCTCAGTTTCGAAATTATATACATTTCAGAGAATTTCATATTCTAGAGCGTTCCTCCTAGTTCTTACGTGAAACTTCTTAAAGCTCTTAAATGAAACAAACTTCATTAACATATTAGATCTATGTTTCTTATGTCTATATATTCATTTCTCAACGTAGTCACCCTGGTGATTTCTCTCTACGAGACACCAGTTTGTTGATATTTCTGTGGCATGTTTGAGTTTGTTGACGGAACCACAACCTCATCTCTGTTTGCACCACATCATCACTGTTTAAGTGAAGTCCTCGAAAGTGTTCTTCAAGTTTTGTAAACGGATGAAAATCAGGAGGAACCAAGTCGGGACTGCATGGAGGATGATCGATGACAGTGAATCCAAGGTTTCGGATTCTTGTAGATGCCACAGAGCTCGTGTGTGGTCTGGCATTGTCATGCTGAAGCAGAGGGCGCTCTATTTTTGGACTGTTAGAAACTCGATTACAGCACAGTCTTTTTCGCGGACCAACGCAGTTACGTTACGCACAGCCATGCTGCACGCTACAGTTCGGAGCCCTCTAGCGGCAGAGGGTTGCAACTTAACGCCACACAAGCGGGTAGTCAGCCTAGCAGTAGACGAGACATATAATACCTCAACCGATATTGAGAACCGGGTAGATAATTCGCAGGCATTACTTTTCAGCACGCCCTCATACAGTATTTAAGCCAGTTGGTCTTACGTATTTCCGTTTATCTTTACACCACTGCAAGTCTTTACCAGTGTGGTGCAGTAGTAAAAAACAAATCCATACTTTATTTTAGTGAATAGCCGCTGAAGACTGCCTCAACTAAGGTATCGTGGAAGCTGCCTGCTTAATACTTGATAAATGATGTCTTAGGTGTTCCCAATAAATACTAGGTCCTAGCTGAAACATTAAAACCACTTAATTAATACTGTGTTGGTCCACATTTGGGATGCAATACAGCATTTATTCTGCATGGAATGGAATCGGTCACTAGGCTTCCAGAGATACGTGGCAACAGATGTCTATGCACATCCGGAACAAATCCCGCAAATTATAGGGCACTGGTTCCTGGGTGAGGAGCTGGCTCCCGACAGTGTCCCAGAAATATTCAGACCAGGAGAATTTGCTGGCCAAGACATCAATGTGAATCCGCTCTCTTCTTCCTCAAACAACTGTAATATGATTCTGTGCCTGTGAAATGGGCAGTCATCCTGCTTGAGGATGCCACCGCCATCGGAAGAAATTTCGTGTGTGAAGAGATGCAGCTGGTCCACAAAACTTTCTGCTAGTTCACACTTCCAAAGGTGCCTTCAGTTACTAGTTCAGCTGGCTCTGAGCACTATGGGACTTAACATCTATGGTCATCAGCCCCCTAGAACTTAGAACTACTTAAACCTAACGACAGCACAGCACACAGCCATCACGAGGCAGAGAAAATCCCTGATCCTGCCGGGAATCGAACCCGGGAACCTGGGCGTGGGAAGCGAGAACGCTACTGCACGACCACAAGATGCGGGCGCCTTCAGTTACTACCACAGTCATGGAAGCCCAACTGAATGTCTCCCATAGCATAATATTAGCCCTGCTAGCCCATTTCCGTGGTGTGGAGCATCTTTCTAGAGGCAGTTCGCCCAGATCAGTGGTCGGAAAATTCGTTACTCAAGAAAGGCAAACATCAATAGTAAAACGATGGAATTTTTTTTACAGCTAATTTTTTAAAACTATGTAGTAGGTAGTTACATCGCTGTTAACTTAATTACACCTAAGTAGGCCTTTGCTAAAAACGTCCTAGATCCATCTGAGTTGCTTTTTCTGATGTCGACAGTTTCCAACACTCCTACCCACATTCATCCTCTATATTTGTTTCACCTGTCTCCTATCGTTCACTTCTCTGTCTGGCCAAATCATCTCAACAGAATTTAATCTACATTCGACAGTAGAGCTTCTTTCATTCTTCAACGCTTCTTAAAGCAAACAAATAAACTTTGCTGAAAGTTTTAAGTCTTAGTTAAACTGTAGGAACTTTGAATAAAATCTGTTATCATACCTAATCACACAGTTATCTATCACAAAATTATAAGGTATTCATTAAATTAAATCATATAATTACTGACAAATATTGAAGTGAACAATGGCCATGCATCTCACTGGTAAGCTTGGGTAAGTTAAGTTTGTTTGTAGTCCTTAATTATAAGCATACTTCAAGTTTTTCGCCTTTAAGTCCGCTTCTCAACTTATCCTTGATAAAGATCATGCTTGAAACTTATTCTTTGCATGAATATGTAGACCAAAATAATGGAAGAATAGTAAAGATTCATTTTTCAGTTTATTGAATTTATTAATTTCATTTCAAAGTTGCCAATGTCAATATCAAAGGAAGAAAAATTTAATTCCATAACAGAAGTACTGAAAGGATTTTTTGAACAAAATCTAACGTCAGTTAAGTGTTTCTGAATTCAAAAAATTTGTTGATAAAAGCGTCCCTCATATTTAAAAGTATTGATTTGAAATAGAAAATGTTAATATCAAAGTTATTTTCTTGAAAATGTTTTAACATGCCTGGAAAGTGGATCAAAGTTACTCTTTCAGAATCTTAAGCAAAGAGAGATAATTTATTTTGTTCATAGACCAAAAATTGCCATTTAAAACAAAACATTTACTTAAACAATGCATAAGTAAGACAATATTGGACAAACACATAAAAATATCAAAGCATAGCAAACACCACTGGATTACCTAAAGAAATAAGTAGAATGACATGAGAGAACCTTTTAAGATTATTAATACAGGGTGATTCAAAAAGAATACCACAACTTTAGGAATTTAAAACTCTGCAACGACAAAAGGCAGAGCTAAGCACTATCTGTCGGTGAATTAAGGGAGCTATAAAGTTTCACTTAGTTGTACCTTTGTTCGCTTGAGGCGTTGTTGACTAGGCGTCAGCGTCAGTTGATGCTAAGATGGCGACCGCTCAACAGAAAGCTTTTTGTGAATCGACGGCAGTTGTTCAGCGTGCATTTCGAACGAAGTATGGTGTTAAACCTCCTGATAGGTGGTGTATTAAACTTTGGTATAAACAGTTTACAGAGAATGGCTGTTTGTGCAAAGGGAAAAGTTCTGGACGGCAGAGAACGAGTGATGAAAATGTAGCACGCATCCAGCAAGCATTTGTTCGCAGCCCAGGAAAATCGACTCGCAGAGCTAGCAGAGAGCTGCAAATTCCAGAACAATTCATATTTCAGCAGGATGGAGCGCCACCACATTGGCACTTATCTGTCCGTAACTACCTGAACGTCAACTACCCGAGGCGATGGATCGGCCGCCAGGCAGCCCATGACAGAGCACTTCATCACTGGCCTCCAAGAAGCCCTGATCTTACCCCCTGCGATTTTTTCTTATGGGGGTATGTTAAGGATATGGTGTTTCGGCCATCTCTCCCAGCCACCATTGATGATTTGAAACGAGAAATAACAGCAGCTATCCAAACTGTTACGCCTGATATGCTACAGAGAGTGTGGAACGAGTTGGAGTATCAGGTTGATATTGCTCGAGTGTCTGGAGGGGGCCATATTGAACATCTCTGAACTTGTTTTTGAGTGAAAAAAAACCTTTTTAAATACTGTTTGTAATGATGTACAACAGAAGGTTATATTATGTTTCTTTCAAAAGTACACGTTTTTAAAGTTGTGATATTCTTTTTGAATCACCCTGTATATACAAATGGGTGTGGAGTCAGTTAATCACAGTAATATGGAGCAGATAGTGAATAACAATAATCTAACTGACCCCAGACACGTTTCTACTGCTTTCAACAATTAATTCTCAAACAAAGCACACAAGTTGGAATCCCACAAGGGTCAGTTCTGGGACCTTATTTATTCCTGCTGTATATAAATGTTTCGGCTGCTCAGATACATAACAGAATAACAGCACTCTTTGCATATGACACTAATATTCTAATTAAATCACACAGTGCGGAAAGTCTGCAGGAAACTGCAACATCAGTTATGCATAGTTTAGCAGAGTGGTTCAGGACCAATAGACTCATTATAAATCCTGAAAAAAATGTGTCAGTTAATATGCACACCACGAAAAACCTCCATCCTGCAAATCCTGTTTTTACCATCAGGATTGTCACGCTAGTTGCACAATGTATGGAATAATATTCTGAGGGAGTTCTACAATTTAAGAAAATTGCAAACACATAAAAAGATAATCATGTTGATAAATAAAGCTAAATGCAGGTATTCCCATTAACACCTTTCCAAATCTCTGAAAATGTTGCCTCTGATTTGTTTGTGTGTATACAAAATACTATTTCTTACAAAAGGGAGCATCTTAAAAAAGGAAAACCTCTTTAAATATGAATATGATATGCAATCACAATCAGTATTGTAATCATAAATTGATTATATTTACCCTTTTCCTATATCATGTGTACAAATAATATGTTCTTGTATCAAATAAATAAATATAACAACACTGAAAAAACACTGATACTTCAAGACAGTCGCCGAATGTTTTGTACGTATCTCATGAAGCAGACTTTATACCAACAGCTTCCTCATCATTTGTAACTTTGCAAATGGGAATCCTATAGTCGGACTATCTGTTGGCTATCTGCCTGTTTGCGTTTCTGATATACTAAAAACGTTCTTCTTCATTTGTAACCCTGCAGATGGTTTCCTGTAGCCAGAATGTCTGTTGGTTGTTAATGTACTCGATTTTTTTTTCATTAACTGGTTGAAAAATCTAATGATACCTCGTCTCTATACATTTTTATCCTTCATAAAATTCTGGCCCATTAATAAATTTGATAGATCATTGGTTGTATGTTTTCAACATATAGCAAGGACTCATCAACAGCTGCAAATTCTTTCAGAAGTCGATGTAATTAAATATGTAATTTGAAAGCATCATTTTCAGGCGCATGTTCTGCCCCCGTGGAAGAAAGGGCAAAACATTTGCAACTGACTTTTCTACACTACTGGACCTCCATCAAAGGTGAACAGAATGCCTCTCCTTGGTCGTCTCTGTCCTCACCGTACTCACCATCACTGTAAGTTCGACAGTACAGACATGATCCTTCTCAAGAAGAATGTCATTGATGTAATTGTTGATTTAAGATACCTCTGCATTTGTCTGAGCAATTCAAAATGCACCTGTATTTTAAAATTTCGATGCAAAATCAACCACATGTGATACATCTGGTCTCGTACATCATGCCAAATACATCGAACTTGCGACTGTTCCTCAATAGAGTTTAGTATTATTCAAAGGAGGTGAAATGAAATTCGCATATGGCATTTGTGGTTGGGATTCCTCTTTTGAGAAATCGACCACGTGGTACAAGTCTGTTTATTTGACGCCACTTTGGAGACTTGCGCGTCGACGACGAGCACGACACACACGATTCACTATGTGTAGTCTGGTTCAATGGGTGAAGTTAACAGTTTTGCGTTCACCATAATACATTTCTCTAAAATTCTCTTCACGTATGAAGTCTGATTTACTTGAATACAGTTGTCAAATATCTTGACCTGTGAGCTCAGGAACCACTCAATCATTTCTGCAGTGAACTGAAAACGTTTAGCCGGCCGCGGTGAGCTCGCGGTTAAGGCGCTCACTCCCGAACCGCGCGACTGCTGCGGTCGCAGGTTCGAATCCTGCCTCGGGCATGGAAGTGTGTGATGTCCTTAGGTTAGTTAGGTTTAAGTAGTTCTAAGTTCTAGGGGACTAATGACCACAGCTGTTAAGCCCCATAGTGCTCAGAGCCACTTGAACCATTTTTTTTTTTTTTTTTTTTTTTTTGAAAAGGTTTACCTAACTGTTCAATAAATTTAATTATTGCATCAATAAAACACTTAGTCAATCCACCATCAACATAAAACAACATTCCCAGATTTTTACCATAGACCATACATGGATTTGAACAGCTCTCTTGTAAATTACATTCAGTACGAAATTTAATACGATATTCATAACAACATTTTGAGACTTGCTTTAAATCAACAGACTCTCTAGTAATTTACATACCCCTCTTGCACCACCGTCAACGCCGTCTACATCTACATCTACTACAGCTACGTACATACTCCGTAATCCACCATACGATGCGTGGCGGAGGGTACCTAGTACCACAACTAGCATCTTCTCTCCCTGTTCCACTCCCAAACAGAACGAGGGAAAAATGACTGCCTATATGTCTCTGTACGAGCCCTAATCTGTCGTATCTTATATTTTTGGTCTTTCCGCGAAATGTAAGTTGGCGGCAGTAAAATTGGACTGCAGTCAGCCTCAAATGCTGGTTCTCTAAATTTCCTCCTTTCCTTCGAGTTCCTGAAGCATTTCCGTAACACTCGCGTGATGATCAAACCTACCAGTAACAAATCTAGCAGCCCGCCTCTGAATTGCTTCTATGTCCTCCCTCAATTTGACCTGATAGGGATCCCAAACGCTCGAGCAGTACTCAAGAATAGGTCATATTAGTATTTTATAAGCGGTCTCCTTTATAGATGAACCACATCTTCCCAAAATTCTACCAATGAACCAAAGACGACTATCCGCCTTCCCCACAAATGCCATTATATGATTGTCCCACTTCATATCGTTCTGCAGTGTTACGCCCAAATATTTAATCGACGTGACTGTGTCAAGGGCTACGCTACTGATGGAGTATTCAAACATTACAGGATTCTTTTTCCTATTCATCTGCATTAATTTACATTTATCTATATTTAGAGTTAGCTGCCATACTTTCCATCAATCACAAATCCTGTCCACGTCATCTTCTATCCTCCTACAGTCACTCAACGACCACACCTTCCCGTACACCACAGCATCATCAGCAAACAGCCGCACATTGCTATCCACCCTATCCAAAAGATCATTTATGTAGATAGAAAACAACAGCGGACCTACCACACTTCCCTGGGGCACTCCAGATGATACCCTCACCTCCGATGAACACTCACCATCGAGGACAACGTAATGGGTTCTATTACTTAAGAAGTCTTCGAGCAACTCACATATTTGGGAACAAATCCCATATGCTCGTACCTTAGTTAGGAGTCTGCAGTGGGACACCGAGTCAAACGCTTTCCGGAAGTCAAGGACCATGGCATCCGTCTGATACCCTTCATCCACGGTTCGCAAGATATCATGTGAAAAAGGGCGAATTGCGTTTCGCAGGAAAGGTGCTTTCTAAAGCCGTGCTGATGCATGGACAGCAACTTCTCTGTCTCAAAGAAATTCACTATATTCGAACTGAGAATATATTCGAGAATCCTGCAACAAACCGATGTTAAGGATATTGGTCTGTAATTTTGTGGATCCGTCCTTCTACCCTTCTTATATACAGGCGTCACCTGCGCTTTTTTTCCAGTCTCTTGGGGCTTTACGTTGAGCAAGAGATACGCGATAAATGCAAGCTAAGTAAGAAGCCAATGCAGTAGAGTACTCTCTGTAAAACCGAATTGGAATCCCATCAGGACCTGGCGATTTATTTATTTTCAGCCCATTCAGCTGCTTCACAACCCCAGGAATGTCTGTCATTATGTCCTCCATACGGGAATCTGTACGAGACTCAAACGGCGGTATATTTGTACGATCCTCCTGCGTGCAAGATTTCTCAAATGCTAAATTTAAAATGTCAGCTTTCGTTTTGCTGTCTTCCGTTGCTAGTCCAGACTGATCAGTGAGTGACTGGATGGAAGCCTTCGACCCGCTTACCGATTTTACGTAAGACCAGAATTTCCTTGGGTTTTCAGCAAGATCTTTTGCTAAGGTATGACGTTGGTAGTGGTTGAATGTTTCGCACATCGCTCTTTTTACAGCAGCACGAATCTCTACTAACTTTTGCCTGTCCTCATTCTCCCGATCTTTCTTGTACCGCGAGTGCAACTGCAGCTGCCTTTGCTTCCTGGGCATTCTCCGAATTGCGCTGTTAAACCACGATGGGTCTTTTCCGTCTGTAACCCACTATTTCGGCAGACACTTGTCCAATGCGTGATTTACAATGTGTTTAAAATTTGCCCATAATTCTTCCACGTCCATCGTACCGGAAGTAAATAAAGTCGATTCATTTACTAAGTGGGTTGCTAACAACTGCTTATCTGCTCTTTCTAGTAAGAATACTCTCCTAGCCTTCTTGTCCGACTTTTTTAACTTTAGTAACCATAGTCGTAATGACAACGTCATGATCACTAATCCCTGTCTCAACACCGACACCGTCGAGTCTGTTCGTGGCTACCGTGATCTAAAATACTTCAATCACGTGTTGGCTGTCGATTTAGCTGCTCAAGAGCTTTTGGATAATGTGTTAAAGAGTAATTCACACGACGGCTTGTCTGTACCACCTGTAATGAATCCATAGACATCCCACTTTATACTAGGTAGGTTGAAGTCGCCTCCGACTGATATCGCATGATCCGGGTACTTGTGCGATACAGAATGTAGACTCCCTTTGAAGAATTCTAGAACTATCACGGTGGAACCTGGTGGCCGGTAATAACACCACACAACTAACTTTATTTCCCGTAGCCCTGTTAAACGTGTCCAGATAACTTCACAATCACACTCTACTTCGACCTCAGTAGACACAATATTTTTGTCAACTGCAATGAAGACACCACCTCCTACGGTGTCTAATCTGTCTTTCCGATACACGTTCCACCCTCACTAAATATGTCAGAACTTACTATTTCTCTGATTGTTACATGTAAATTTTTTTCCTTCGTAATACCACTGAATAA
This sequence comes from Schistocerca gregaria, assembly GCF_023897955.1. Classification (NCBI taxonomy): domain Eukaryota; kingdom Metazoa; phylum Arthropoda; class Insecta; order Orthoptera; family Acrididae; genus Schistocerca; species Schistocerca gregaria. The sequence continues at coordinate 437,222,775 of NC_064921.1, forward strand.
TGTTGTCCTTACATCAAATTGCCTTGTACACCAAATGTTTTGAACTGTAATACTCAAGAGAACTCTCATTGTCTCCACCTTACCAGAGGGCTAAATATATCTATATAATGTATTCCAAAACTTTTATTTTATGCTTTTGTCACCAGTCGAGCCTTATGTCGAACCACTTTATTATTTGTGTTTAATTTTGTAAGAAAAACGCATCAACTTTCGATCACGTTATTTCGTGTTAGTTTTGTAAACTAGTTACAACGTTTTATTTTTCTTCTCAGAATTCACTTTCTCCTCCATTGCCTTCTCTCATTCTTCATAACTATTTGTCTGCACTGCTTCTTCACAATTCCTCAGTGCCTCACAAAGAAGCATCTTTCTGGGCTGATGGGTCGAATCTTCACAGTAACATGGTTTCTTCAAATTTCGCCACTCACGTAAATTGGGGTCCCCTTTGTCTTCATTTCTGGCTTCCAAGATGTTCTCAACTTATCCCTCAGTGTCAATGGTTGCTAACCCTTTCATACAATCCCCCTGACCATCCTGTTCAAAATCAACATCGTCATGTTTAGTTTCTGTACCATTTTCGTTTTCATCTACATCTGGGTTATCAATAACCCTTTCTGTCCCTTGTGTAACTGGTTTCTGTAATTGAGTGCAGTTGAAATTTACGTCCCTTCATATACAAACACACGTCTGTTTTCGCGATAATAAATACGATACTCACAGTCATCATGACTAACCATTTATCCTTTTGAAAAGTAAATCATACTTCTTCCGTTTTAGCATGGGAATCCAAGCACCGTATTCCGTTTCCAACATCATCAAACTATATAAGCGACGATCTTTCTTCAAAAATAACCCAATTAGAGTTTTACCGTCCATTATTGCACAGGCGAAGTCAAATGAAAAGGAGTGAGGGAAAAAGTGAGCAAACTGTTTAAGGTTTCTAAAGTAATTCCCATAAGTATCAATACACTTACCCCTCTATAAGGCAAGTCAGTCAGTGCCTTCATGGAAAAATGTTTGCGGTTACCTATGAGACCGTGATTGTATCCACGTGTGCATCTCTTCGTCTGAAGCAAACTGACGGCCTTGAATGTCTTTCTTCAGGGCTCCAAACATATGGAAATCGCACGGAGAGAGATCGGGATTGTATGGAGGATGTTAAGGGCTTCCCATGGTAGTCTCAACAACTTTGGCAACATGTGGGCGTGTTAGTTGTTATTCCATTTTTTCGTGTAATATATCATCAGTTTTAGCAACAACACAAGACTTTTCTTGACAAACAACTTTCACAACAAATAGTTAAAGCTCATTTTCGTCATTAGACGCAGCAACAGAAACTACAATTACTTTTTTAGTGGCGGAGGGGGGGGGGGGGAATTACCCACAACTTACCATTTTCAATTATTTGAATTATACCTTTCTGTGCATCTTTCTTCACATAAAATAAGAATCACCTGGAAAAAACCAAACTGTTTCAGAACATCACTCATTCCATTTCTGTCCACTGAATACCTGTTCATCAATTCCACCAGTACCAAAGACTTTAATTTCTACACCATTTTTGGCACTATCCATCTTCCTTATAGTTTTAATGGTCTCGTGCGTAGTGTACAAGTCACAATGCTTTGTTACGTGTTCTGTCGCATCACTGTCAATATACTATTCGCCACGATCGAGTTTGTTTGTATTTGCAGAAAAAGTGTTGCGCTTCACTGTCAAAAGTTTCTTCTCAATTTTTGAAGTATCTCTGTGGCTGCAATATGTTGATCTTCCCGCTGGTGTTACTCTAGTTGAGAATTTAGTAAAGTCGTTTTGCATCCAAGACAAACCAAACCTGTTTCACATTGTTTTGGTAACTGACCTACTCTGCCAGATGAAAAGCATTTCCTATTTTCGTTCCTTTTATAAAGAAATGATTTTGGCACATCTGCTTCAGATGACCTCTGACAGAGCCGTTTTTGCTGTTTGTTAACTTTCATTTTCGACAGCACTGCTTTAGAAACACATACATCCACATGATCTGTTATCTCAACTCATAATTTAAACACCATTATTGAAACTGAGTCCATGCTTTCTCTTCAGCAGGCGAATCGTGCCGTTTAATATAAATAGACTCAACGCTTTTGGTCAAATTTGTAAAAATTGTGCATAAGGATCACCGACGTCGATCGGATTGTCTAACAAGTAAGGATGAGTTAGCATTTTATCAAATTTGGCTAGATAGTCTTGTATACAACCAAATGCTTCCTACACAAAGTTATGAAATGTTGCTTAAGCAGATCAATGTTTCCGGCTGTGGCTTATCCCAAGCCTCTTTACGGTCGTTCATTGCCCAAGTAAAGGCTTGGTGTCAAGTGACAGAATTCATCGTATCGTTTCCTTTGCATTCCTCTTAGTTTTGTAAATTTGCACACTTTTTCTAGCTTATTCATCTCATCATTTACATCAACAAATTTCGTCTCACTACAAAATAGTTCTCATTATAATTCTCCAGGTTCCCAAAACTTCTTCGCCAGTGAACTTTTCAGTTTACTGTCTTTCGTCCGACTCTGTCTCGTCTTTTGTACTTTCAGAGCGTCATGTTGTCGTCCAAATTGACTGCAGCACTTTGTGAAAACCACTCACCATTTCTGCTACTATTCTGATAAGACGTTAAATGCGCTTCAAAACAAAACACTTATTTGAGCTATACAGAAGTACGGCAGTACTGGAAGAACACGTCAGATCACCAAAGCACAACGAACACTAATGAGTTACCCAAAGAAGTGTCTGTAACTACAAGTGACAATTTTCAGAGATACAATACAAAGTGATTCTTATTATTGTTTAAAAACCTCCGAAGCGGTGTAGATGACTCTGGGAAAGTAATTTACTGTAAGACACAAGTACTCCAAATGGTTCAAATGGCTCTAACCACTATGGGACTTAACATCTGATGTCATGAGTCCCCTAGACTTAGAACTACTTAAAACTAAATAACCTAAGGACATCACACACATCCATGCCCGAGGCACCGTAGCAGCAGCGCAGTTCAGGACTGAAGAGCCTAGAACCGCTCGGCCACAGCGGCCGTCACACATGTAGTCAAAAATGTCAGAAAATAACCCAAAAGTGGATGACAAATGTTGAACAAGTGACGTCACCAGATAACGTACCTCGCCGCACGTGCAGCGGCAGAGGCTCTCAGTCTGTCACACTTGACAGAACACACGCCAAGTAAGCACGTCGGTGTGGCTCTGGCCCAACGTGTGCGACTCAGCCACGTGGAGCTCGGTGTCCGAGTCTTGAGCTGGCAGGCAGCATTTTTACCATTGCGTTAAACTGTTTCGTATTTACGCTAAGATTTATTATTGTATTTACCTATTCGTAGTCTCGACTGGTTTATCGCGAAGTATAGTACAGCAAAAGCGTATAGTATTGCGTCACAAGTAAATGAGTAAAAGCTTCCGAATTGCATCATGACCAGTAAATGACCTACGTTTTCTCTACTAAATAATGTCTGTAAACAAAAAAAGAGACAAAAGGAAAAAAAATACACAGCTTTTACTTGGTTACAGTGAGGAAAATAATTTTGTGTAACTTATACGGTTACAACAGATCACATTTACAAAAGGTGCTCGAAATTTGCACCGTTTGTTCTAATTCAAGTTTTGCATCGCTCAATCGTCCCTTGACGCCCAAGCGCAACCGCTACATTTGTGGCGAGAAACAGCCGATAACCTCACAAGTTCAACATTGCTCATCCATTTTTGGCATGTTTCCCGACATTTGCGACCCCATGTGTCTTATATTAAATTACTTGTCTCAGCGTCATCTACATCGGTTCGGGGGTTCTTAAGCGTTAATAAAAATCACCCTGAATATAATAACAGTGAAAAAAAGCAGTGGAATTTTTACAGTTTTCAAATGAAGTAACTTCTTATTGGTCGTTCATTGATTCTGGTTACTGAACATTCTCTTCAGGGAGAAATTAATTTCTGTTAATAGCGAAGCGAACATTTCAAAGTTCCCTCATGATAATCAATGCACCGTGTTACGCAGCAGATGTACGTACTCACTCTCCATTTAAACTAAAAATTCTTTAAACTGGTGATAGGTAAGAGCTTTAGCTATAATGGACTCGATAATCTTAATCACCAACTCCGTAATTTTGCGGTTGCTTCTGGAAACGTCACAAAGTGATCTCAATGAAAGATGCAATGGTAAGTAAGTATCTTGTGATTAATTTTATCTTTCAAAAGAACAAGAAACTTGTTTATATTTTCGCCCTATCTGTTGAAACTGAGAATTTTATCGAGTGAAATTTGATATTTTTTGTCGACTCAATTACAGCATATGCTACGTCTCACCTACGTTTTTGACCTATAAGGGGCGTTAATCCTAAAGGTTCTTCTTTAGGAAATAAATCGTACAAAAAGTGAAATTTTCGCTGTGTCGTTTATGCCACAAGACGTCAGCGTCTATTATTAAGGCTGAAACTAATTCAACATCATCGACTTGCTGATACATATATAAACTTTTATGTATTCACCGTCTGTATATGGATTCCTTCACTTACTAGTCTCTTGATTAACCAGAAAATTTGCAATATTTACGTTGCTGGAAGATTTTGTCCAATAATTAAACACAGAATGTTATTTTTCTTGATTCTTCTGAAGTTGGTCAGCTACTTTCTTCTTGACATCACCTACAGAACATTCAGTGCTAAATGACAAGTGTTCAGTTATAAACTCTCTCCAGTTCAATTTATCGTTATGAGTCAGTTTTTCCTGACAAGTGACACAGGTCGAATGCCATTTAAGTTATGAATAAACGCGATAACCTCGATGCATCCAACTTTACATTCACGGTTTTCGTCCTCCGGTTTTCTGTGCTTCTTCTTTTTAATCATGTCGAACGGGGCAACTAAAAAGTTTCATTTTGTATAATACAGCCACTAACACACAATAATTACAGCTCTTAACTTGGTGATAAAAATAACTATAGGTTTCCAGATGATTGCAAAAATGTTGAAAATGGTTCAAATGGCTCTAATCACTATGGGACTTAACATCTGAGGTCATCAGTCCCGTAGAACTTAGAACTACTTAAACCTAACTAACCTAAGGACATCACACGCATCCATGTCCGAGGGAGAATTGGAACCTGCGACCGGAGCGGTCGCGTGGTTCCAGACTGACGGGCCTAGAACCGCTCGGCCACAGCGGCTGGCGGTAACTTTATGACTCGACTACGTACTTTTGAAGCAAGCGCAGAATAAGCGGATGCCATCAGCACTAACCACTAAACAATGAGACTGCTGACTGAGAGGCTCACTCAACTCGCTCGTACACGATTCTCACCCGCGCGTACAGGCCGTCTGAAACTTGGTGGTCTCTAAATGTGCAAGCCTGCAGCGAGTGGAGGGGAAATCGCCGTTCGTGGAAGAACGTTGGAGGGAAGGTAAAGCGTTTCCGACCCAGACGGGTGGATCTGCCAGCCGCAGGGAGGTGGTTTTTAACACACTTCTGGCGGATACCGAGTTTACTCGTGTTTCGCGCACCATCGATTGTGTACTGATCGCGACGTAATTGGTGTTCACTACACGCTGTCAGTGAACTTCGTCGAGTACGATGTTTACATCTGAAGGCAACGTAGGAAACGCGGCTGCCGCCATGTATTCGTCGAGTACAACGTTTAGCGCCTGAGAGAGAAGGCGCTTCTGTCGGCTTGTCGCGAGCCAGTGCGTAATCAAGGTGTATACCATCTCATGCACAACTGACCTGAAAGCATCGACGGTACGATTCGTTTTCCTTAGTCACCAATATACTTCTTTAGAATAACGTCACCGCCTGTTACCAATTGCAGCCAAGTGCAATTACATAGTGTTTGAGTCCGCCCTCTTAGTTGAATGGTTAGCGCGTCTGACTACCCTGCAGCGGCCCTGCATTCGATTCCCGGCCTGGTCGGTGATTATTTCATCTCTGGGAGTGAGGGGTTGTGTTGTCCTCATCACCATTTCATCACCATTGAACTGTTGTCGCCCAATGTGGCGTCAACTGCAAAGATTTGCAACTCGACGGCACAACTTCTCGAAGCGGGGACTCCTGGTCATCAATGCCATATGATCATTTCATTTCATTGTGGTTAAGTAGTAACTTTCACTTTTTATCATTGTCAGTGTACTTTCGTATTTCGAATAATTATCATTTGGATATTGAAGTTCCTCCTACTTTTAGAGATGGCCCTAAACTGAAAATGAAAGTGACTGAACGATTCTGAAATACTTCTGGGGTTTTTGCCAATGCTAATTCACATGTTCTAAGTGAGAGAATATACCGAAGCCCGAGTCCTATGAGAAAGACAAGGCATTGCGCATACATCACGAAGGTAGGCCTGAGCTAGCTCTATCGCTCAGCCCAGCAGACAAAATGCGTTTCTGCACCTGTTAACGTGTAACTCTGCGCTGAGAATTGTATTTACTATATGAATTATGGAGTCTTACAGATTACTGGTACTATACCAAAATTCACAACTTCGCATTATGCTGTAAATTATGATCTATGCATGACATTCATGGTATAGCGGCTTGTTTTAGCGTTTAGTCTCTTCTGCTTAACAGTCCTAGAAGATGTGTTTCCCGTGCAACCGATAATTGTTTCGGCATGATTTTAATTTTATTGTGTGCCATAACAAATTGGCAGTAGGCCTATGGACTTACGATCGTTGTACGCTTAATGCACAGTAAGACTCCGCACTAGCGCATTCCAGTAAGAGATGCAATCCTCGTTCATACGTAAACACCCAGTTACGAATTAAGAGGAGTAGAAACGTAAAAGGAGTAGAAACGTAATTTGTTCGGTGACCTGAGCGATAAAGCTAGTTCAGGCCTACCTTCGTGATGTACGCGCCGCGGCCTGTCTTTCTCGTGGGCCTCGCCGAAGCCTGCGTGAGTCTATCAGTTCAGTGCCCACATGCAAGGAATTGATTGCTCGAATCAGTACTTTTCGTATATAGCAACTGGCCCTAAATAATGAAACGTGTGAAATCATCCATATGAGTGCTAAGAAGAATCCTTTAAAGTTCGGTTACACGTAAAATAAATCAAATCTAAAGACCGTAAATTCAACTACTTACCTAGGAAGTACGATTACGAACAACTTAAATTGGAAAAAAATCATGTAGTAAATGTTGTGGGGAAGGCGAATCAAAGGCTGCGTTTTGTTGTTGAAGACGCAACACGTCTACTAAAGAGACTGCCTACACTACGCTTGCCCGTCCTCTTTTGGAGTACTGCTGCGCGGCGTGGGATTCTTACCGGATAGTACATCGAGAAAGTTCAAAGAAGGCAGCACGTTTCGTATATTATCGAAAAATAGGAGAGGGACCGCCACTGACATGATACAGAATTTGGGGTGGAAATCATCGAAACAAAGGCGTTTTTCGTTGCGGCGGGTGTGGTAGCGTTCTCCCTTCCCGCGCCCGGGTTCCCGGGTTCGATTCCCGGCGGGATCAGGGATTTTCTCTGCCTCGTGATGGCTGGGTGTTGTGTGTTGTCCTTAGGTTAGTTAGGTTTAAGTAGTTCTAAGTTCTAGGGGACTGATGACATCAGATGTTAAGTCCCATAGTGCTCAGAGCCATTTGAACCATTTTTTTTCGTTGCGGTGGGATCTCCTCACGAAATGTCAACCACCAACTTTCTCCTTCGTATGTGAAAATATCTTGTTGACGCCGACTTGCTTAGGGAGAAACGATCACTATGATAAAATAAGGCAAATGAGAGCTCGCACTGAAAGATATTGGTGTTCGTCGTTTCCGCTCGCTGTTCGAGAGTGGAATAACAGAGAATTAGTGTGAAGGTGTTTCGATTAAAACGTTGCCAGGCACTTAGGTATGATTGGCGGATTAGCCATGCAAATGTAGATTCTAAGGAAATCGATGAAATGGCCAAAGAAAGTCGTCCTTTATCTAATAAACGTTTAGAATTTACAGTACCGGTATCCTGAATCCAGAGGAAAATAAAGTATAAGCAGTTTCTCCTTTCGGTGGCGAAATACTGATCACCGCCTTTAATAACGATGGCTCTGCAGACTAATATATGCCCAGCCCGTCTCCTATTGGAACAGGGATAGCAGTAATGTCCACCTGGAAGGCTATCAGATGACATGAAGCAATATGAACTTGTGTCTCTCTCAGACAGTGGAAAGCAGAACTTTCTTAGCGGGCATGTAAAGTTTGTGCTGCTACTGGAGAACGAAGTGAAACCAGGTACATTTGCAGATTTTGAACGATTCCGCTTCATAGAGAGAAGTATACTGTTCATCAAAGAAGTGCTGCAATTATATATATATATATATATATATATATATATATATATATATATATATATATATATATATAGTCTCTAAGCTAAGTAAAATATTCGAAATAATAGTAACTGTGAAACATAAGCTGTCCTTGATAAATCACAGTGACCATATTTGCAAATTGTCTGTAAGTTTAAAACAGAAACGATTCAAAAGTCATGAAATGTAAGTTTGTATACGGTTACATGCAAACAAAAAATCAGGTAGACGAAAAATACCCGTTTGGTACCAGAATCATTCAGTAATTCAAAAGATAAATTGGTCCGGCAAAAACTGTTAGTAGGGCAAGTTTGTTACTTTTATGGCTTTCAGTTGGCATCACTGCGATGAGCCCCGGTCAGCTGCTGTATCAACAGTGTTTCGTTTATAACCTCAAAAATACATTTCAAGATGGCTAGTCTGCTTGAAACGTCCACATTAGTTGAAGAACTTTCTGTTATTCGTTTTTTATTTGCTGAAGGGGACAAACAAGTGAATATAAACAGTAGAATGTCTAAAGTTTATGGTGAAGGCTGCATGAATCGCACAAATTTTTGCACGTTGTTAAAGCAGTTCGAAAATGGTCGCGACTCAGTGACTGATGAACACCGTTCTGGCCGCCCAGTTAAAGTTTCAACTTCCTCACTTGAAAGTCTATTTGATGACATTATTCGCTCCGACTGCCGTGTGACTGTGCAAATGATAGTTCATAAGGTTCAAGGTAGTACTTATACAGTTCATAACATTATCTGTATTAAGCTGCAGCACCGCAAAACATGTGCAATATGGGTACCAAAGGAACTGACGCGGCTGCACAAGGAAACAAGGTTGAGAGTGTGCGCAGAGGTAAAGGGACGTTATTAAAGAGAAGGTGAGCACTGCCTCAATAAAATTTTAATTTGTGATAAAACTTGGGTTCACTATTATGAACCAGAGTCAAAAAGACAACGCATGGAGTGGAAGCACACCAACTCACCTGACAAGAAAAAATTCAAAACCCAAGCATCAGCGGGAAAAGTCATGCTGACGAGGTTTTGGGATGCTGGAGGTCCAGTTTTTTGTGATTATATCGAAGAGCAGCGTACAATGAACAGCCAATACTACTCGGATTTGCTTTGAAATAAGCTGAAGCCAGCCATTAGAGAGAGACGTCGTGGATCTCAGAGGAGAGGTGTGATTCTCGAGCAAGGCAACGCACATCCTCATATTGCTGAACTAACCCGTGAAACCATCGACAAAATGGACTGGTAAGTACTGCCTCATCCCCCTTTCAGTCCTGATTTAATACCTAGTGATTTTCATTTGTTTCGTGCACGTAAGGAGGTATTACGTGGCAAGAGGTTACAGGACAATGAGGATGTGAAAAAGGGTGTGGGAAATTGGTTCAAACATCGAGATAAAGAGTTCTTTCCAGCCGGAATAAAAAAGCTTGTAGCCTGTTGGAACACGTGCATAGATTTTAAAGGGTATTACGTTGAAATGTAGGAAAAGTATTGTGTTGTAAAACCAAACGCTTTTTTCTCCAGACCAATTGGTCTCTTTAATTATTGAATGACCCTCGTATAATCAAATGACTGTCCCAAAAGGAGATTAGAGAACCTGCAACACAGTTGTGTTATATGGGCTGAATGAAAATCAGCCAGCACGCAGTGCCAGGCCACTGTAGTAAGCTGGAACTAAAATGTCCCGTCTGTAGTGTGTTAACTTCTCGTGCACTTCTAGTCTTACCTGCGGGGACACGCTCTCAAAAGTAATACACTGTAGAACACGACGCAAAGAAACTACTTGAGGATACGCATCGATGCTTTTATCCTTCTGGAAATATTTCCACAGCAAGCCGTTTTAAAGCAGTCACCTAGGGATAACGACAGATAAAAACCAACTAAGCTAGTAAAAGAAGAAATAACAAAACCAGATACATCTACAAGTATCTTTATTTGTTATTAGACAATTTTGTGTTTCTTTGTCACTATCGTCGACTACTTCACTTATAACCGACTCAGAACTACTATTCAGTCGCTTACGAAACAATACCTTGTTAGTTCATTGGTAACATGCTCGGACGTGACAAAAGTCATGGGACAGTGATATGCACGTATACAAATGGCTACAGTATCGAGCACACAAGGAACAAAAGGGCAGGGCATTGGCGGAGCTGTCATTTGTGCTCAGTAGAATCATGTGAAAAGGTTTCTGACGTGATTACGGTTGCAAGACGGAAATTAACAGACTTCGAACGTGGAATGGTAGTTGCCGATAGATGCATGGGACATTTCTTAGGGAATTCAATATTCCGGGATCCTCAGTGTCAAGAGTGCGCCGAGAGTACCAAATTTCTGCCACTACCTGTTCAAATGTGTGTGAAATCTTATGGGACTTAACTGCTAAGGTCATCAGTCCTAAGCTTAGACACTACTTAACCTAAATTATCCTAAGGACAAAGACACACACCCATGCCCGAGGGAGGACTCGAACCTCCGCCGGGACCAACCGCACAGTCGATGACTGCAGTTCCTAGACCGCTCGGCTAATCCCGCGCGGCTCTGGCACTACACCTCACCGTGGACAACGTAGCGGCCGACGGCCTTCATTAACCTCCGAGACCTGCGGCGATTGCGTAGAGTCGTGAATGCTGACAGGCAAGCAGCACGGCGTAAAATAACCAGAGAAATCACTGTGGACGCACGACGAACTCCGCTAGAATAGTGTGTCGAAATTTGGCATTAATGGACTATAGCAGTAAACGACCAACCTGAGTGCCTTTACTAAAAGCACGACAACGCCTGCAGCGCCTCTCCTGGGCTCGTGATCATATCCGTTGAACCCTAGACGACTGGAAAACCGTGGCCTAGTTAAATGAGTCCCGATTTACAATTGTAAGAGCTGATGGTACATTTCGTGTGTGGCCCAGACTCCACGAAGCCATAGACACGGTTTGTCAATAAGACACTGTACAAGCTGGTGGTGACACCATAATGGCATTGGCTATGGTACCATTGTAACCACGTTCCCAAACAACAACGGAATTTTTATGGAAGACAATGGTGCGTGTCGGGTGGCCACAATTGTTCGTGGTTTGTCTGAAGAACATTCTGGTCATTTCGAGCAAATGGTTTGGCTACGCGCGTCCCCCGAAATGAATCCCATCGAAATTTATGGACAAAATGGAGAGGTCAGTTCATGAACAAAATGCTGCACTAGCAACAAATTTGCATTTACGAAGGGCTATAGAGGCGGCATGATGCAATATCTCTGCATGAGACTTTCGACGACTTGTTGAATACGTACCACATAGAGCTGTTGTACTACGTCGGGTAAAAGGAGGTCGGACACTGTATTAGGAAGTATCCCTCTACTTTTCACACCTCAGTGCAAGTACTTCTTATTTTTCCCGATCGTAAGCTTTATTCCACTCTTCACGAGAAACAGTTTCACACTTGTCAATGAAATAGATATTCTTTCCACTGCTTCATTTTGCATCAAATTCAGCACGTCAATAATTATACCGCACCCCTGACTTCGGAATATTACCCGCCACCTTTGTAGACATTATCACAAGCAGCAAAAGCAGCGTGTGTGGCAGAGACACCATGCGGTCTGAGTCCCGCGAGAGAACGGCAGTTTACCCAACAGCACCCCCTGTCTAACATCACTTCTTCAAAACAAACTCTTCTAGGCGGAAACCGACTTCTGCGCTGTTTGTGCGTTTCCGCAAGTGGTATTTTGTAGGAGGGTCGCACTATAGGGGCAAGAGAATCGCATGTGGCTCACGACCCGCGGTTTGCTGAGCACTGGCCTATACGGACACGATCGTCGACCTGAGGAAATAAAAAAGTGGTTCTACTGGACAGGCGCCTCAGTTTTATTGATCCATGTTCCTGTCTCGAAGACGCCGTTCCCACTGTGACGGTTTGCAGCTGAGCTCCTTGCTCAACAATGTACGCTGGACAGTACGATTCGAAACACTCGCGCCTGCACCCGTGTGTGGGATAACCACGAGAGTGTTCCTGCTGTCACACAAAATCGCATCCCAGACCATAACTCCAGGTGTAGGTCCAGTGCGTCTAGCACGCATACAGGTTGGTTGTACACCCTCAACTGGCCGTCTCCCACCCACAAGAACATCACTGGCGTCAAGGCGAACCAGATTTCGTGAGAAAACACAACAGACGTCCACCAGGCCCTCCGATGAGCTCTCCTTTGACACCACTGAAGTCGCAAATGGCGGTGGTTTTGGGACAGTGGAATGGATGCTACAAGGCTTCTAGGTCGGAGCCGTCCTGAAGAACTAATCTGTAACAGTACGTTGTGTCCCATAGTGCTTAGAGCCATTTGAACCATTTCCGGGCGCGAATGTGTGCCGGTCCGCGGCGCGGAATCCACCCGGCGGATTAGTGTCGAGGTCCGGTGTGACGGCCATTCTGTGGACGGTTTTTAAGGCGGTTCCCATCTGCCTCGGCGAATGCGTGCTGGTTCCACCTATTCCGCCTCAGTTACACTACGTCGGTGATAGCTGCGCAAACACTATCTCCCCGAGCGCGTACACCATAATTAGTCTACCACTCAACATTGGGGTTACCCTCGTCTGGTGTGAGACATTCTCGGGAGGTCCACTGGGGGCCGAACCGCACAATAAACGTGAACGAGTGGTTCGGTGTGGGGCGGCGGTGGGGTGAGGGACTGCTGTAGCCTGTTGTGGGGTTGTGAACCACTGAGGGCCTCCGCGGGGACGAAGCCTCTCCGTCGTTTCTAGGTCCGTAGTTCCATACAATATAATACAATAGCCTACCTCAATCAAATTAAATGTGTTACAGTAACATTGTCATTGGAAACATTAAGCTATACACAATAACTCAGTTAAGTTGTTCACTTCGAATATTTGCTAACAGTTTAAGATTGTCACGTACCCTCTCTGTTTTTGTTTTTTTGTTATTGCAGTTGTAGAGATATGAAATTATTATAGCTGTTTGCTTAGTCAGCCATACTTCGGAATTTTTTGGCATTAAATGGAGCCTGAAACTTGCGTAATAAATACTTCACGTGAAGTGCGATTTGCGCCATAAACAAAAATTACTTGCGGAGATGCAATCCACATAATATTAACAGAAAAGCTTTAGAACAATGCGCACGACTAGCTATACACATTCAGAGGGTACGGACATTCGAGTACGAGTGGTTGCCATCTGATGAGCCGGATGCGGTGGTCTAGTGGTTCTAGGCGCGCAGTCCGGAACCGCGGGACTGCTACGGTCCCGGGTTCGACTCCTGCCTCGGGCATGGATGTGTGTGATGTCGTTAGGTTAGTTAGGTTTAAGTACTTCTAATAAGTTCTAGGGGACTAATGACCACAGAAGTTAAGTACGATAGCGCTCAGAGCCATTTGAACCATTTTGAACCATCTGATGAGAAAGATCTATCTTAATATTTTTGTGTAAAATAATTACGTCGTAACACACTCAGAGATTGCGAACGTACAATCAGGGTAGAGGCACGTACTTCCTATCATTACCCGTAGCCTGGGTAAAAGAATTGCAAATATTTAAATTTAAGAATATTTCTTTTTCAATCGGACTCCTATTTTTATACAAAAAAGGAAGATTGCAGGTTCTGAATCTCTCGGAAATTAATCTTAGCGGCCACCAAAGGAAAGTAGTGAGCACAATCACGTACCTCTGTTGTTGAGCAGCGCCGTTCTAAAGATCGTCGCCTCCATATAGAATTCGCTTTCTCGAATTAACAGAATAATTTGTACTCCATTCGTATGGGATTTAGGTTTGATCTTCACAGAAATTATAAAACACATTTTTCATCATTTAACACCTTCATTTAACACACACATAGACATGAAACCATTCAGTACGTCCTTACGCCAGCACATCAGAACAAAAAAGGTAGTTAATACTAGAAGTAACAAAAGAATCTCGAAATTAGTCCTTTGTCTCTCAATGATAAAAATTTTTTTTAGAATATTCCTCTGGTATGACAGTCGAACAAATTATCTTCTTGTATCTTTGAGATTAAATTACAACATTTTTTAGTTCGTTTTCAAGATCTCGTGATTTGTTTTCACTCAGATAAAGAGAGAGGAAGTTTTGACTAAACGACATATAGTCTTTTTCCATGGCTGTATTAATTATAGAAATATTGGTGTCAACTTTGCTTTTTTCAAAGAACTTTAGTAATTATTAGTATTATAGTAATTATTAATATTGTACTTCTAAAAGAGACGAATGCAAAGCCGTTTCACTTTTCAAAATCCGACAACTCGTATCAGAGTAATTACAGTATTTAGAATGTTTTTCTTTTTTAGACATGAAGCGAATTGTTGCTTTATGTGGAAGGTTGTCTTGTCATATCCAAATAAGAAAATAGTGACATTAGATAAGGAGGAAACAGAGAAGTGCACTGCTCCTTTATAAAAAGAGGCACAGAGAAATGTAGCTCTCATCATGTCTACGTCGTTCACGTGTGCTACGTGCTGGTTAGATTGAAAAAAATAAGTTTCTTCCACAAACCAATAGAAACTAGATATGCTACTTCTTTAAGTAAAATGCAGAAAGACTGAGCAGAGAACAGTTCACTTGTACGTACAAAGGTTTCGCGACAGACAGAGTTCAAGAACAGTGGCAATTCAGTGAATGTGCAATAAATACCTTGGAAGGGCACTAGAGGAGTATGGAGCAACGCTACAACGAGCGAAGTGAACAAAATAGATGTTCTGGCAGCTGCTGCTCACATTACACTTGGCAGCTCCAACAGTACCGTAAAAAAGACTTGGAATTCTGTCACTCGGTTCTGATGTGACTTCAGGAGAATGTTTTATTCCTTAGAAGAATCCTCTTTTCCAATTAGGCTACCTTTACATACCACGGAAATATGAATGTAAGAAAAGTGCCTTAGTGGGTTGCTGACAATTCGATTGTCTCAGGCAAGTCGAACGTCTGAGACAGTGGAGTGCGAAAGTTCAGTGGGGGATTATTATAACTACACTCCTGGAAATTGAAATAAGAACACCGTGAATTCATTGCCCCAGGAAGGGGACTCTTTATTGACACATTCCTAGGGTCAGATACATCACATGATCACACTGACAGAACCACAGGCACATAGACACAGGCAACAGAGCATGCACAATGTCACACTAGTACAGTGTATATCCACCTTTCGCAGCAATGCAGGCTGATATTCTCCCATGGAGACGATCGTAGAGATGCTGGATGTAGTCCTGTGGAACGGCTTGCCATGCCATTTCCACCTGGCGCCTCAGTTGGAGCAGCGTTCGTGCTGGACGTGCAGACCGCGTGAGACGACGCTTCACCCAGTCCCAAAAATGCTCAATGGGGGACAGATCCGGAGATCTTGCTGGCCAGGGTAGTTGACTTACACCTTCTAGAGCACGTTGGGTGGCACGGGATACATGCGGACGTGCATTGTCCTGTTGGAACAGCAAGTTCCCTTGCCGGTCTAGGAATGGTAGAACGATGGGTTCGATGACGGTTTGGATGTACCGTGCACTATTCAGTGTCCTCTCGACGATCACCAGAGGTGTACGGCCAGTGTAGGAGATCGCTCCCCACACCATGATGCCGGGTGTTGGCCCTGTGTGCCTCGGTCGTATGCAGTCCTGATTGTGGCGCTCACCTGCACGGCGCCAAACACGCATACGACCATCATTGGCACCAAGGCAGAAACGACTCTCATCACTGAAGACGACACGTCTCCATTCGTCCCTCCATTCACGCCTGTCGCGACACCACTGCAGGCGGGCTGCACGATGTTGGGGCGTGAGCGGAAGACGGCCTAACGGTGTGCGGGACCGTAGCCCAGCTTCATGGAGACGGTTGCGAATGGTCCTCGCCGATACCCCAGGAGCAACAGTGCCCCTAATTTGCTGGGAAGTGGCGGTGCGGTCCCCTACGGCACTGCGTAGGATCCTACGGTCTTGGCGTGCATCCGTGCGTCGCTGCAGTCCGGTCCCAGGTCGACGGGCACGTGCACCTTCCGCCGACCACTGGCGACAACATCGACGTACTGTGGAAACCTCACGCCCCACGTGTTGAGCAATTCGGCGGTACGTCCACCCGGCCTCCCGCATGCCCACTATACGCCCTCGCTCAAAGTCCGTCAGCTGCACATACGGTTCACGTCCACGCTGTCGCGGCATGCTACCAGTGTTAAAGACTGCGATGGAGCTCCGTATGCCACGGCAAATTGGCTGACACTGACGGCGGCGGTGCACAAATGCTGCGCAGCTAGCGCCATTCGACGGCCAACACCGCGGTTCCTGGTGTGTCCGCTGTGCCGTGCGTGTGATCATTGCTTGTACAGCCCTATCACAGTGTCCGGAGCAAGTATGGTGGGTCTGACACACTGGTGTCAATGTGTTCTTTTTTCCATTTCCTGGAGTGTAAATATACGGTTCTCATTTCGTTGAAGAAACTTTAATGTGTAAAATATACAATTTGTTTCTGAAGTGCTACCGCCTCTTCTAGAGGAAGAGCTCCTTGAAATACATGGATGTCCGTGGTGACGGTGCGATGAGCGCCCTGCTCACCATGCACTCGTGGTCAGCATAGTGCTCACAGAGCGCCTTCCTGTTCGCTTAATGGGACATAAAGACATTATCAACATCTTTATAGTCATCAGCTGTACACATTAAACTTTATTTCCTACTGGTTTTCGTTACTATAATCATCATCACTGGAAAAACTGCACTACATCAGATGGATCAAAAATGTATAGTACTCGTGACTCGAAGCATACCAAATACAAAGATGTTACATAGTGGTACGTAAAATACACACACTTTGGCAAATATCGTAAATCGAACAAGTAGGTTAAACTCCAACTACGAGGCTTATTCGGAAATTAAGGTCTGATCTACTGCGAAATAGAAACCACTGTGAAAAAAAAAGTTTTATTTGCGATAGTTGGTTACACCTTCTAGCCATTTTTCTTCATAGTCGCCGCTCCGAGTTAGACATCTGCCATACCGTTGTACCAAGTTTTCAATACCCTCCTCATAGAAGGCAGCCGCCTATAATCTCCGCCGATTTTCTCTAAGCTTGTCTACCGCTTGTTATCTGTACCAGCGGCTCATGTGAGCAGAGATGAAATGCAGGTGGAGCCAGTTACAGGCTGTATTATTGGTGATCAAACACGTCCCATAGAAAACGCTACAAGAGCATCTTCATTGCCCCTGCAGAGTGCGGCCGAGAACTGTCATGAAGAAAGAAACACACGACTGTTACGTTATGAGGGCTACATGACTTACGCAAAATCCCTCACTCTATTTATCTAGGCATCTTCACGCGCTCACTATACTCTCAGAACTGAAGATAACCACGTGGCGCGATCGACAGGCATACTAGAGACACTGCCCAACACACTTGTACAAAGCTACTTCAGATTCTCACTGTGATTTTCATCTCTATCCCGATCAGAACTTACTTTCCAAATAACCCTCGTATTGTGACATGACCGTCGCATATCGCTGACTGATGCTTGATTATTTTTCTGCTCATTTATAAGCTATTTTTGAGGAGAATACAAGCCTTGCTACCTAGAGAACAAGACTTCAGAATACCTTGTTACGAAAGGAGCGGGCTGAGATTTGCTCTGTGGTCTGCCTTCATCCCAGGAAGTCAGTCACAGAAGCTCTGGAAAGGTAATTCGATCCTCAGAGCACTGCAGTTCGTGGAAACGCGCTGCAGGAATGTTGAGCCATGCTGCCTTTATAGCCGTCCATAATTCAGAATGTATTGCCGGTGCAGGATTTTGTGCCCGAACTGAAATCTCGATTATGCTCAATTCTAGGTGACCTGGGGGGTGGGGGGGGAGCGCAAATCGTTCCTTCGACTTGTCCAGAATGTTACTTAAATCAGTAGCGAAAAATCGTGGCCCACCGACACGATGCATTGTCAACCATACAACTTCCATCGTTGTTTGGTAACGTGAAGCCAATGAATGGTTACAACTATCCTCAAAGTATCCGAACATTACCGTCAGTGGTCAGTTCGGTTGAAGCAGCACACCCAGTCCCTTCCATGTGAACAAGCCACACCATTATGAAGCCACCACCAGCTTGTGCACTGCTTTGTTGACTTCTTGGGTCCACTGCTTCGCAGGGTCTGTGCTACACTCGAGCCCTACCACCAGCTCTTAACAACTGAAATCGTGGCTCATCTGAGCAAGTCGTGGTTTTCCAGTCGTCTTAGATTCAACCGATGCAGTCACGATCCCTGAAGAGGCGCTGCAGGTGATGTCGTGCTGCTGGCGAAGGCACTCACGTCCGTCGCTGCTGCCGTAGGCCATTTACGCCGAATTTCGCCGAACTGCCCTGACTCATACGTCCGTCGTACGTCCCACATTGACTTCTGCGGTTCTTTCACGCACAGTTGCTTGTCTGTTAACACTGACGACTCCTCGCAAACGCCACTGCTCTTGGCCGTTATGTGAAGGCCATCGGCCAGTGCGTTGCCCATGGTAATAGGTAATGGCTGAAATTTAGCATTCTCGGAACACTCCCGACACTGTGGATCTCGAAGTATTGAATTCCCTACTGATTTCTGAAACGGAATGTCCCATATGCCTAGCTCCAACTACCATTCCGCGTTAAAAATCTGTTAATTTCCGTCGTGCGGCCATAATCATACCGGAAGCCTTTTCACATGAATCACCTCAGTACAAATGACAGCTCCGGCAATGTACTGCCCGCTTCTACCTTGTGTAAGTGATACTACCAGCATCTGTATACATGCATATCGCTATCCCAGTCTGTTGTCTCCGCAGTGTATAATTTTGGGTGGCGAATTCACCTCCATGTGCACAGCTCTAAGGGTGGACCGCTATGGCGCTGCTCGTTCATCGTGTGAAAATTCGCTGACTTTACATCTAAACTTGTTAACCAATCAAAGGAGCCTTTGAATGAAATTTTGCACTCTACAGCGGAATGTGCTCTGATATGAAACTTCCTGGCAGTTTAAAACTGAGCGCCGGACCGAGACTCGAACTCCGGACCTTTGCCTTCTGCGGGCAAGTGCTCTACCAACTGAGCTACCCAAATATGACTCACGCGCCGTCATCACAGCTTTACTTTTGCCAGTACCTCATCTCCTACTTTCCGAACTTTACAGAAGCTCTCCTGCGAACCTTGCAATATCCTTTCTTTCAGGAGTGTTAGTTCTGCTAGGTTCGCAGGAGAGCTTCTGTAAAGTTCGTAAAGTAGGAGACGAGGTACTGTCGGAATTAAAGCTGTGAGGAGGGGGCGTGAGTCGTGCTTGGGTAGCTCAGTGCTAGAGCAACTGCCCTCGAAAGGCAAAGGTCCCGAGTTCGAGTCTCGGTCTGGCACACAGTTTTAATCTGCCAGGAAGTTTCAAATGAGCCTTGCCTGCCACCGTGGTTAGGATAGAAGGGCTCAGCGAAAAAAGATCGTAGCTAGCTGCTGATACGAACCTCTTTTACGTTAAGATGTAAGGAAAGAATGTGAAATTCCTGCAGGGTTCTTCTGTATTCACGGAAATAAAGTCATATTCTCCTGCTCGCTCTTCCCCTCCGTATAAAGATTTTCAAAAAGTCAGAAGTTAGGTTTAGAGGAGGAGAATTGTTAGCGTTCTCCCCTTTTTGAGCAATTCACAAATTGCGAGATTCGTTACGCAACATGCGTTGCCTGATTAATTGTAATAGTTCGTGTGTCGTGTTTACTTTGCATTTGTAACTGCCCGCATCTCGTGGTCGTGCGGTAGTGTTCTCACTTCCCACGCCCGGGTTCCCGGGTTCGATTCCCGGCGGGGTCAGGGATTTTCTCTACCTCGTGATGGCTGGGTGTTGTGTGATGTCCTTAGGTTAGTTAGGTTTAAGTACTTCTAAGTTCTAGGGGACTGATGATCATAGATGTTAACTCCCACAGTGCTCAGAGCCATATGAACCATTTGTGAACTGTACATATTAGGAAAGCTTATATCGTTTCCCAAGCACACTTCCACGTAGATGAGGTACCTGCTCGCAGTGTTATTGGGATATTCATGATTAACTGAGCTTCTAGAGAGCTTTGTGTTTTAATATCTTAGGTGAACTGATGCTCGTTACGTTGGAGCAATTTCCCAATGATCATTAGGAGACTTTAATGTGCATTAGGTTGGAAAATTATTCTTCGTCTTTTTAATATGGTTTGTATCGTGGTACTAGAGGAAGTAAACGATTTCTTCAGATAATTCTGACTAGGCGACCCTCTATAAAGAAATATTACCCCTGCATTCCCACTTTTCGTTTTCTCACTGTGATGATGTTCCATTGCAAAGAAATTGCCAACATTTTTTGTTTAGATATTAAATATAAGAGTATTTGGATCTCAGATAACAATTTGTGATTTACGACCATTGCACTGAGCTCGCCTTAGATGTGATAAGAGCAAAATAAGGACAGAAGAACGGAAAGATAGGCAGCACAGGTTTTGAACGTGTTGACGCTGATCGAAAATGAAAACAATCATTGATCAGTATAACAGGTTCCATAAAGACTCTTGACAGTCCTTACACAACCTGTTGTATGTTGTAGAGGAGTGGTTCCCATAAACTGATTTTGTTCAAGAGCCAACACTGACATCATGAGGTGGCATCTCGGACTGCATATGTATCGACTTTATTACTGATTGGTAACCTTCATAAATTAGTATGTTATAAACCCCCTAAGATGTTGTTGTGGTCTACAGTCCTGAGACTGGTTTGATGCAGCTCTCCAAGCTACTCTATCCTGTGCAAGCTTCTTCATCTCCCAGTACCTACTGCAACCTACATCCTTCTGAATCTGCTTAGTGTATTCATCTCTTGGTCTCCCTCTACGATTTTTACCCGCCACGCTGCCCTCCAATGCTAAATTGCTGATCCCTTGATTCCTCAGAACATGTCCTACCAACCGATCACTTCTTCTGGTCAAGTTGTACCACAAACTTCTCTTCTCCCCAATCCTATTCATACTTCCTCATTAGCTATGTTATCTACCCATCTAATCTTCAGCATTCTTCTGTAGAACCACATTTAGAAAGCATCTATTCTCTTCTTCTCCAAATCATTTATCGTCCATGTTTCACATCCATACATGGCTACACTACATACAAATACTTTCAGAATTGACTTCCTGACACTTAAATCTATACTCGATGTTAACAAATGTCTCTTCTTCAGAAACGGTTTCCTTGCCATTTCCAGTCTACATTTTATATCCTCTCTACTTCGACCATCATCAGTTACTTTGCTCCCCAAATAACAAAACTCCTTTACTACATTAAGCGTCTCATTTCCTAATCTAACTCCCTCAGCATCAACCGACTTAATTCGACTACATTCCATTATCCTCGTTTTGCTTTTGTTGATGTTCATCTTACATACTCCTTTCAAGACGCTATCCATTCCATTCAACTGCTCTTCCAAGTCCTTTGCTGTCTCTGACAGAATTACAATGTCATCGGCGAACCTTAAAGTTTTTATTTCTTCACTCTGGATTTTAATACCTACTCCGAATTTTTATTTTGTTTTCTTTACTGCTTTCTCAATATACAGATTGAAGAACATCGGGGAGAGGCTACAACCCTGTCTTACTCCCTAGCCAACAACTGCTTCCCTTTCATGCCCCTCGACTCTTATAACTGCCATCTGGTTTCTGTACAAACTGTAAATAGCCTTTCGCTCCCTGTATTTTATCCCTGCCACCTTTAGAATTTGAAAGAGAGTATTCCAATCAACATTGTCAAAAGCTTTCTCTAAGACTACAAATGCTAGAAACGTAGGTTTGCCTTTCCGTAATCTTTCTTCTAAGATAAACCGTAGGTTCAGTATTGCCTCACGTGCTCCAGTATTTCTACGGAATCCAAACTGATCTTCCCCGAGGTAGGCTTCTACTAGTTTTTCCATTCGTCTGTAAAGAATTCGTGTTAGTATTTTGCAGCTGTGGCTTATTAAACTGATTGTTCGGTAATTTTCACATCTGTCAACACCTGCTTTCTTTGGGATTGGAATTATTATATTCTTCTTGAAGTCTGAGGGTATTTCGCCTGTCTCATACATCTTGCTCGCCAGATGGTAGAGTTTTGTCAGGACTGGGTCTCCCAAGGCAGTCAGTAGTTCCAACAGAATGTTGTCTACTTCGGGGGCCTTGTTTCGATTCAGGTCTTTCAGTGCTCTGTCAAACTCTTCACGCAGTATCGTATCTCCCATTTCATCTTCATCTACATCCTCTTCCATTTCCATAATATTGTCCTCAAGTACATCGTCCTTGTGTAGACCCTCTATATACTCCTTCCACCTTTCCGCTTTCCCTTCTTTGCTTAGAACTGGGTTTCCATCTGCGCTCTTGATAATCATGCAAGTGGCTCTCTTTTCTCCAAAAGTCTCTTTAATTTCCCAGTAGGCAGTACCTATCTTACCCCTAGTGAGATAAGCCTCTACATCCTTACATTTGTCCTCTAGACATCCCTGCTTAGCCATTTTGCACTTCCTGTCGATCTCATTTTTGGACGTTTGTATTCCTTTTTGCCTGCTTCACTTACTGCATTTTTATATTTTCTCCTTTCATCAATTGTATTCAATATTTCTTCTGTTACCCAAGGATTTCTAGCAGCCCTCGTCTTTTTACCTACTTGATCCTGCCTTCACTACTTCATCCCTCAAAGCTACCCATTCTTCTTCTACTGTATTTCTTTCCCCCATTCCTGTCAATTGTTCCCTTATGCTCTCCCTGAAACTCTGTACAACCTCTGGTTCTTTCAGTTTATCCAGGACCCATCTCCTTAAGTTCCCACCTTTTTGAAAATTTCTTCAGTTTTAATCTACTTCACCCTGGATTTTAATACCTACACCAATTTTTTTTCTTTTGTTTCCTTTACTGCTTGCTCTATATACATATTGAAGAACATCGGGGAGAGGCTACAACCCTGTCTTACTCCCTTACCAATAGATTGTGGTCAGAGTCCACATCTGCCCCTGGAAATGTCTTACAATTTAAAGCCTGGTTCCTAAATCACTGTCTTACCATTATATAATATATCTGATACCTTTTAGTATCTCCAGGGTTCTTCCATGTATACAACCTTCTTTCATGATTCTTAAACCAAGTGTTAGCTGTGATTAAGTTGTGCTCTGTGCAAAATTCTACCAGGCGGATTCCTCTTTCATTTCTTAGCCCCAATCCATATTCATCTACTACGTTTTCTTCTCTCCCTTTTCCTACTACCTAATTCCAGTCACCCATGACTATTAAATTTTCGTCACCCTCCACTATATGAATAATTTCTTTTATATCATCATACATTTCTTCAATTTCTTCGTCATCTGCAGATTTAGCTGGCATATAAACTTGTACTAGTGTAATAGGTGTGGGCTTCGTATCTATCTTGGCGACAATAATGCGTTCACTATGCTGTTTGTAGTAGCTTACCCGCATTCCTATTTTCCTATTCATTATTAAACCTACTCCTGCATTACCCCCAATTGATTTTGTGTTTATAACCCTGTACTCACCTGACCAGAAGTCTTGTTCCTCCTGCCACCGAACTTCACTAATCCCCACTATATCTAACTTTAACCTATCCATTTCCTTTTTAAATTTTCTAACCTACCTGCCCGATTAAGCTATCTGACATTCCACGCTCCGATCCGTAGAACGCCAGTTTTCTTTCTCCTGATAACGACGTCCTCCTGAGTAGTCCCCGCCCGGAGATCCGAAAAGGGGAACTATTTTACCTCCGGGATATTTTACCCAAGAGGACGCCATCATCATTTAATCATACAGTAAAGCTGCATGCCCTCAGGAAAAATTACGGCCGTAGTTTCCCCTTGCTTTCAGCCGTTCGCAGTATCAGCACAGCAAGGCCGTTTTGGTTATTGTTACAAGACCAGATCAGTCAATCATCCAGACTGTTGCCCTTGCAACTACTGAAAAGTCAAACCCCCTACTGACTATCTGTACTAAGAGGACGATTAGGTAGCTACAGGTCTCTGAGTACCAATCGTTAGAAGACGACACCATTCGGAACACTTCGTGTCGACTGTTTTGTTTCAGAATGCTGCCACACGCAGAGACCCCGAAGCTGTGACACCAAAAATGCTCCGCGAAGTGCTGTTGTGTTGCGTGAGGAAACGATTAAAAACAGTTGCTGTACTTATATTTAAATGGATTACACAATATGCAACGCTATCAAAAAGATTTAGTAAATATTTTGAATGCCAGATATTGCAACGACTGTGTTCTCGAGATGAACAATGCTAAGTTCCTTTGGACATATATCCATACTGCGGCGACTACAGCCATTGGGAATATGAACAACCATCAGCTGTGCAAGCGAATGACGATAGTGAAAATTTGTGCGTACGGGACTCGAACCCGGATTTTCCGCTTTGCTCGAGCAGTTACCATAACCACTTTGGCTATCAGTGCATAACCCCCGGCCAGAGCAAAACTGTACGGGAATTACATAATGTGTTGTGTGTACTAGCTGTGGGCCTGGCCGGCGATAGTGCACGGATAGCCAAAGCGGTCATGGCCTACAGTTTGGAAAACGATCCACCAACCATACACCACCACTTACACCACCGCGACGTGGTACCTTCTTGTCAACGGCAAATATACTACGAGACAGAAACTGCAGCGCATCGCGTTGGTGAACTCACCTCTGTGCCTCAAGTTCAATGTCGAAGATACAGATTTACAGCGTTTTGAGTGTGGGGCAGCAGCAGCTGTCTGTACCCTCGTACAGAAGATTGCGGCTTTCTACCTCCGAGTACCCCCACATTACGTCTCTCCTACCATGTTGATGTATCCTGGCACGACCTACTTTCCATCCTCTAAGCTTCACGCCATCACATGGATCAGAGGCATGGCTGTCAACTACCTGTTCCGGGACGACATCGTCGATCCGGCGGACTTTTGGACACGCCTCCAAGTACACCACCACGCCCTTCGCCGACATCGATACTATCGGGCCACTTTCACAAACTATTTACGGAGTATATCTCAATGAAACGTGCTAGCCAAGACTAGACGATCCCAAGTTCCTCTTATAATTGTCAGTGACAGAATGGACGTCGTTCTGACGGCGAACCAAAGTGGATCATGGCGGAGCAAGAATTCCTAATTCCTTTCACTTGTCTTTTCTCTTCATCTTCTAATCGTTTTTTTTTCCTTACACGTGTTTATCCTATTCACGGATAGCTCTGTATCTGCAGCCTATTTGTTAACTTTCTCACGTGCTCCACCATGAAACAAAGAAAACAAAAAAAAAGTTGAGTTTCTGATGATGTTGGGAGAGTATACTTATTTAAGTTTACAGAAAAAAGCAGCATGCTGAGAAAGTATACTTATTTATGTTTTACGTTATCCAGGAATATTGTTTTATTTTATAAAGAACTCGCCTTTATCCAGGAATATTGTTTTATTTTATAAAGAACTCGCCTTTTATTTTCAAACAATAGAAGTTTTTATTTGTTTTCTGATTACCTGCAATATTTTGCTCATGTAGTAGGCGTTTATTCTTTTTTTCTCTACAAGGAAGACATGTTACTAAAAATAAAAACAAAAAAAATCAGTAGAGCACTACGAAAAAAATTGGGAAACTGCCCATTAAGAAAAAATAAAAAATAAAAATTTCGTAGGGCACTTAGTATATTAATACTTTTAAAAAAACATTTAAAAAAGAGTAAAGAAAAGTCGGTAGAACACTTGCAAAACAAAAAGCGGTTAAGGCAACTGCATGCATGCATGACAGAAGGACCTTTACGTCGTTCTTTTTAACAGCACAAACAATGCAGTATCTTTTTCATCCGCCGATATCAGGCATCGACTTTTCATTAAAATATCCTCATCTATACGGGAAATACATATGTGTACAAGTACAGGTCGAGAGGCAGGAGCAACGACATACGCAGGTTTGTCTCTGAGCGTGGGTTGTGCACGGATAACCAAAGCGGATAAGCCGACCGCTCGTGAAAAGTGGGAAATCCGAGTTCGAGTCACGATCCGGCACAAATTTCGTTGTCGTCATTTCCTTATACAACCGATGGTCGTTCGTGTTTGCAATTATGAATTCACGACTCCATGTTACTTCCGTTTGAAATTTATACAGTAGCAGCTTACCGTTATGAGGAACACACGGCCATGAGTTGTCAGCAATGGAAGGTAAACAGTAAAACATCCCTCCTCTCACATCCGCTAAACCCACAGTGACCATTCTGCTTACCTTGTGACCCTGACGTAAGCGACTAACCCCACTTAGCTTACTGCGAATTCAGCAAAGTCAACTGAAATTCATCACGTCTTAATATATTACTGTGACTGTAAACATTTTTATTTGTTACTTACAGTGAGCAAGTAAGCAACACTTATAAGATTACCTGACGTTTTTGGTTTCGAAGGTTAATTCCAAGATGCATGTTATTATAAAATACGGCTGAGGACCGCGGGCCGCAGTCTGACAACCACTGCCGTAGACCATAACACCCCCTCACCCACCTCCCCTCCCCACTTCCGTCTCTGAGGTAAACCGATAAATCCTCGAAATTCAGGTGACAGGTACCACAAATCACCTTCCTGTGGCGTGCTCTGAACCTTGTCTACGTGTTTCGAAGGAGAGGGGGGAGCTTAAAACTGTTGCCCTAGTCAACTGGTGAATCGTCCTCAAGATGCCACGACATTTGCGTTCCAGTGGTCTGGACGTGATGTGTCGATCCAACCACATGTAGCCAAGTTAAATTAAACTTTTGTCCACCATTCCGCTCTTTTGACTGTATCATGCTTGATCGCCCGAAACGGAAGTTCTTGACAAATTAAAACTGTGTGGCGGGCCAGAACTCGAACCGAGAATTCTTTCTCTTGTCAGCAATCCAGGCACTACTTAACTCCCTTCGTCACTGCTTCCATACCGCTAGTACTTCTTTCCTACTTTCCCAACTTCAAAACATGAACACACCGCTGTCCGATGTTCAATCATCAATTGTATCGATACCTACTCAGATGAGTTGCACTCAAGTCGTAATGCGATGCTACTCTTATATGGGTACTCCAAAAGTATCGATACATACTCATCTAGACACTTTTTAAATCTTTTTATGCAAATCAAGTAATCCTGAGCATATACGATATTTTACTTGAGTGCTTATTTTATTCAGTATAACAAAACACACTAAGTACTATTATTTCTTCATTAATGATAATCCTTAAACAAAAAAGTTACCTTTTGGAAAATTTCCCTAAAAGAGCAATTGCTGTAAATATTTAGGAGTTAAGTTATTTCTATTCTGAGTCATAAATACATCAGCTTTTAAATATACGCCGGCCGGATTGACCGAGCGATTCTAGGCGCCACAGTCTGGAACCGCGCGACCGCTACGGTCGCAGGTTCGAATCCTGCCTCGGGCATGGATGTGTGTGATGTCCTTAGGTTTAAGTAGTTCTAAATTCTAGGGGACTGATGATCTCAGAAGTTAAGTCCCATAATGCTCAGAGCCATTTGAACCATTTTTTAAAATATAAACAGTCGCTAAACGCAGATCTTGCAACTGTGATAAGTTGTCGTTGAGCATATTTGCAAAAACACGGAAAAACGTGTTTTCTCCTTCCCATTCTGCAAATGGATGTTTCTCAATGTTTTTCTAAAGTCTGACAAATAAAGAAATACATTGTCACTTCAGTATGTTGGCTTTTTCTCTTTGTGGCCGTGCGCTAACTTCATGATTTTTCCAAACGTCGTATTCCTGTGTTGACGAAGCAGCCTCTTTCTTCGATTCAAGTGCGCTACTTTGTTGCTCATAAACCATACTTTTGTGTTTTTGCTTAGCTCGCTCGCATGCTATTGGACCTTGATAATGCAGGTTTTTAAACCTTGGATCCAATAAAGTAGCAATGGCTGCATGGTCATATAATTCAGCTATCCCGTACCTTTCCTTCAGCTCTTTCAATAAAACACCCTTTGACAACTGTTCAGACTAGTGTGGTACTATTAAGCTATGTTGACAAACAGTATACCATTGATATAATTTTGCTGTTGTAACATACTTTTGTCCAGGCTGTTCTCTTATGACACTTTCAAACTGCTTTAACAAAGTCGTAAGTTCGCTGAGTGTTTCCATTTATACTGCAGTTGGCATATCAGAGAAGACCAGAAGAGAATTATTGTTACGTTCATACACGCTTTCACTTGCTTTATCAGGCTCAGGGGCATTGCTGACTTTCTATTGTTTTTTTTCCTACAACAGCTGTGTTTGTACTGTAGCGTCTTAATAAATTGGATGTACAGCCACAAAACATCATTATTTTAAACAATTTTTGCTCTTTGATACGATTTCATTCATTTTAGTGAAATATGTACATATTTCAGATTTCGGCGGCGCCATGACACAATGAACGCTAACAAACTTTTGACATGAAGAACGAACTGCACAACTGCAAACCACAACAAACAATATGGCCGACGAACAGATGAAAAGGCTCTGCGGACGACGGTCTGCGCGGAGCAGAGGGGGAGGAGGGTGAGGGAGGCCAGATGGTAGGGCCATCGACACAAGCCGTCACTCAGTCACTATTCCAATACACGCATAAAATCGATTCGATAACGAGTAACTATCGAAAGAATGATTATTTACTAAAAGTGCTCGGTATCGAAACAGAAGTATCGAGTATTTACTTATTTGTATCTTAATATCTGTACTGTCAAGATAAACTCTAGGAGCTTTATGCCACAGCAGCGTAGATAATTAGATTCATGTCACATATATTTATGTGAAATTTTTAAATCGAATCATATGGTCGAGCGGTCCGTGATGTATTAATCATTCATCCTTAAGTATCTTTTACTTTGTTAGTGACTTTGTGAGATTACTTGGATAACCTTTCTGAAATACATTAACAGGCACACTATTCTTTTTGCGTAGGTTCTGGCAGAATGTTACCTCGCCTGTGGCTGATCTTCGCAACTGGAGTACTTCGGTGGTCACCGGAGACTGAGGAGCTGCATGTGACCCAAACGTGCTTACAACTGTTGTCCATCAACCGGCCTTTCTTACAGGGTCCCGTCTTTGTCATCACGATCAACTCTGCGAGTTCCAGTGGCAAGATTCCGCATGCAGAACGATTGTTGTCACCGCAGCACCGACCATTAGATTTATCTGTGACGCTAACTGCTGTGCTAAAACAAATACAAATGCCAGTTGTCTTAGGTGGTCCGTCTAACAGCCGGCCGATGGTGTCAGACGCCCATACCTGTCTTGCAGTACTGGAAGATAACCTTAGTCCTAGCGATCTGGTGGTGAACTTCATAAATGTCGTGAAAGCTTCAACGAACTATTTGAATTCTCTAAACAGAATCCTGATTGTTTTTCTAACAACAGACGACGATCATCTGGAAACAGTAAACAGTTTGTTACGCGTCGTTTCTAACAGAGAGATGTACGATTCCACCCTGATGACCGTAGTTTTGCGCGACAAGGCGAACTGGAAGGAAACTAAGCCTCTTATCAGAAACATAATACTGTATACAGGGCTGCCACAGAAGGCTAAAGACAGATGTGGCACAGGAGAAATGTATGTTTCTGTGCTAAAATCCTGGAATTCCACAAGCAGTTTACCTGAGAGGTTGCCAAAAGCGACTCTGTTCCCGCACGGTCTCTATAACTACAGAGACTGCCGTCTGAAAGTGCTTGCGTTCCAGCTGCCTCCCTTCGTGATAGTTGAAAATGATGGAGGAACAAAAAATCGCTACTTTGGATACGACATTATCTTACTTCAGTTGATAGCCTCATCACTGAATTTCACTCTGACAATGATTTATAATGACGACAGAAGTTTTATATATGGTGACCGTATAGGAAACGGTTCGTGGACCGGAATGCCAGGTAACGATGTATTGATGTTTGTGATGCTGTTATGGCAATTATAGTAATGTCCATAGGTGCAGTAATACTGATAGCAATAGTAGTAGTACGTAAAAGTAGTAGAACAGTAGTGAAGTCAGTTTACATCGGGGCTCCAAGAAACTAGTTGTACAATGTCTGAAGCGTAGATGTATCGAATTTGCTGTGAAAGTAATAGATACATATAACACATAAACAACAATGACGGAATTGAATAGATTTTTTCATAACACGATCAAAAAAATTGTTTGCATGTTCTGGATGGAAATTGGCATAAAGGCACTCACTGGCCTGTTGTGCTGTCGCACTGTTAGCAGTTTGTCCAAACTCCGTCCTTCCTAATAACCTCAAAAAATCTATTCGCTATTCATTTTGTGAACGTTAGTGCAACTGTTGACAACTCTCATCGTGTCGTTCTTTTCAGCTCACATGCGGCCTGAAATTGTCTTCCATTGTGTTAAACACAACTTGCGAATATTTCCCAAAAGTTTTCCACAGGTTTCAAATCCAGGCTGCGTGCAGGACAAGCCACGACATTGATATCTTTATCTTCAAACTACTCGTTACTTGTAGCAGAAAGATACACAGATGCATTATCTTGTTGAAACAATAGACTTTCGTCCCCTAGGTCCTCAAACATTCTAATCATTTCTGTCTCTAGCATTTCTGCGTACATGTTAGAGTTCATTTTAGTGTTCAGTCAAGCAACGCGTGGCTTCCAGCATCAAAACTTCTGCTCATTCATACCTGTTGCTCTGTTCTCAGATTATGTCAATAATACTGAAATCCATCCTGCCCATCTTCTTCTGACTTCTTCTCATCAGTTTAGACAACTTTATCCCATTCTGAGGTCCATGAAATATGTTTTTCAGGGAGCTTCAATCTAGCTTATTTATGTTTGGGTATTAGAGTGGTTTTCTGCAGTCGTTTCTTGAATACAAAATGTTTGTCATCTGGCAAAGTTTATCATACACGTCTGCCACTTTCTACCAGCTATAAATCAGTTGAGAGGAATAACGATTTGTGGCTCTTGGTCAGGGCAAAAGTAAACCTTTCTGTGCCTCAAATAATTTTCTAATTTGCCCATATTTCTCGTTCTGTCCATATCGTGCTCTCAGTTTATCAACATTATCAATCATTGTAAATGAACAGTTGAACTTCTTGGCTATCTCTCACAGGAGACATTTCTCTGTACATGCCTGTTTTTGCTTTTTCAACACATGATGGTTGTTTTCCTAGTGGCATTGTCACAATCGTGGTTTGTGTACACAACACGCACCGCCGCTAATTGTGTCTGCTCTCTATCTGCAGTAAAGTCACATACGCACAAACCAGACTATTGGACTGCATTTGTCGGTAGAGTGGACGTCATACTATTGCACAAATATTGTGCACAGCTGTTCCAAACGACAGTGTTAATTTTCCTGTGCCTTTATACTGATTTCCACTACTGTACTAGTAGTATTAGCTGTAACAGACGAGTCTCAGTGGTAAGTTCAGACCCACAGGTTGGCAACGTTCAGACTAATTTGGGGAAACTAATGTGCCACCAGTGTAACAATGTTGAGTACACAAACACTGTATTAGGAAAGATGGATGAATGCAGCCTGTGCTTAATTCGTCATGAGGCATCTTTCTATCTAAGATGGCGCAGAGACTGTCACAGCCCCTGTATTCAGGGTTCGCAACACTCGAACGCGAACGAGATGTGAGATGACTTCAAGAAGTAAGTTACAGATTATTATGCCAGTCCAAGTAACTTTCTTTGAATGTTACACTATACTTCAAAGTGAGACAAATACATGACACTGTTTTTCAACACAGCTACGAAGTCCCCGTAAACGATGGTCAGACCATTCTATGCATTGTTCAGTTCTCCAATGGTACAAATCCTCTGCCTGGTCACAGAGCCATCCGAGAACCACTATGTGAACGTCCTCTACATGCCTCAATAGTAGGGCAACAGGGGTATCAGCACAATTTGGTAGTGCAAGTTGCCTACATCAGGGGCAAATATGCACTCGGGGGCAAACCTGTCATTCTCTTTTGATTCACAGGTCATTAAACTACTGTTCAGCTAAGAGGATTAAGACCCTCTGGGGATAATCCTTCCTTTTGACTGACGGGCCCTTAACTTTTGTTCCCTCACCCTTCCCTCTCCTCCTTTCAACCTCTCAGGAAACCTCCATTCCATCCCTCACCTCATGATACGAGAACACTTTCAGATCTGAGTTATTCACATAACCCTTCTCACTCTTATCAATTTGATTGACTACTTAATTAAACTGATCAATCAGTTAACACCCCCCGCCTGGTAAATCACCCTCCCTCCCCCTCCCTCTCCACCTTCCTTCCTATATCTGAAAATTGGTGGCTCTGCAGTAGAGAGGAAGGATCTCATGACACTAAATTCAAGAGTACATCATTTATTTATTTTTAAAAAATTTCAGTTATCAGTGGTTGAATTTCTCTTGCTCGTCATCCTCTGCTGTTTAGGAAGCTGCTGGTCTTGTGAGAAGTAATAAAATCGATCGCTTTTTTTTACTCTGCCCTCACAAGAAATACCGTCATGAAACATCCATCACACATAATTACTCTGCTAAAAATCTCTCTATTGTAAATAGCCTTCGCTCCCTATATTTTACCCGTGCCACCTTCAGAATTTGAAATACAGGATTCACGGTATGCTCGTGAAATGGTCGTATGGGAAGATCCCCACTTTATGGCAACCTCGGAGATGCTGTGTATTTAAATCTTGATAAGCTGCGATTGTAGCAGCAGTAACCGATCTGACAACTGCGCCAGACACTTGTTGCCACCCCCGGCGCCGTATTATGCCTGTTTAGGTATCTCTGAATTTGAATATGCATGCCTACACGAATTTCTTTGACGATTCAGTGCATAACAGTGTTCTGTACCTCAAAAATAGTCTACAGACTTCTACATGTTAACATTAGCAGAGAAACCATCCACACATAAGGCAACTTCATCTACCCCACAAAAGATTATCTTCACAGAAACTCTTACATTTCATGTTTTACGTTATCTTATAATAATGGTTCAAATGGCTCCGAGCACTATGGGACTTAACTTCTGAGGTCATCAGTCCCCTAGAAATTAGAACTACTTAAACCTAACTAACGTAAGGGCATCACACACATCCATGCCCGAGGCAGAATTCGAACCTGCGACCGTAGTGGTAGCGCGGTTCCAGACTGTAGCGCCTAGAACTGCTCGGCCACCCTGGCCGGCTATCTTATAATAATATTAGCGATGAAATCAGTAGCTTTTTGTAATGTTAAGCAATTTCACAATATTGCATTTAAAATGTATTATTATTATTTTCGTATTCGGTGTAGTTGAGCAGTTAAATACAAACTTCCAAAATATCTACAACATATTGAAGGTATAAACAGAAAGGTAACTGCAAATTTCATAGATTTTAAGGCGAATCTTTCGGTAGTCTTGATTCTTCAGACATCTGCTGAAACTAGATCATACAAAGATCAGTTACACATAGCGTAGGGCTTACGATGAGGTGATGTAAATCTTGAAAATCTCCATATTCACAGGCTCCTTCCCCAGTGAAGTATCCCCACCGCTTAAAGTTCTGTTTTCATGGTGTCATTCCAGTTCTCAGTCTAATGAAGATCTTCTACGCCTGCAAGGATAGTTGGAAACGTCACAGCTGCAGGCTCTTCCCTTCAGTTTTGGGTATGTATTATACCTTGTTCTGCCGAAGTTATATTCGTTGGGCGGGAAGTGATGATACATTTGCTTCAGTTGTTCAGAGAAAACTCTTCCTTGACTTTAGTCTGGGTAGTCGTGCTTTAATTCCTGACACGGTATGTCTCATCATTTTCCAATTTTTTCTTCTCAACTTTTGGCGCTGATTTTCATCTAACTTCCTCGGGTGATATCCCTACTAGATGGTAGATTTTTCCATTTGTAAAAAATAATATACACGGGTAGTTGCTTGTTTTCTTGGGTTTTATACTGGGGTTAATCTTCACCTAGAGCTAATTTCTTTCTTGACTGTCGTATAACATCCTCAATATATCTGTTAAATACACTTGGCAGCAAACGTCACCCTTGCCTTACTGTCACATTCTGTTAATATGGTATTACAATTTCTGCGATTATGTATTGTGTTAAAACGTACCTGGATGACACTACCTTTCCGTAATTACTACAAAGTACTGGCCAGTCGAAGTCTATAAAGCCTTGATGAATTTGAATATCCTGTCGTCTTCTTTTCTCCATAATTTTTCTGATTTGTGATTGCAACATACAGGTTTTATAAAACCATTTTGCTATTGTAAGAGAAGAAAATAAATTTTAAGAGATAGAAATAATTTGAGCATACGAGTCCAAGGTGAAAATTTCTCCTTCTGATAGCGAAATACTGCCATTTACAATAAAATTCACTTACTTTTCGACATAGTTCCCGTTAGATGAAAGGACTGTGAGTAACCGTTTTCTAGCGGATAGACTGCATACTTAAGTACGTTTCTGGAATGTCTGCAAAATATTCATACATTACAGCAATGATCTCCCGTGATACGTCTAGATACGACTCTGACAGGTGACACGTACGTAAGCATTATGTCTGATCACCTGCATCCATTCAAGTCCATTGTGCATTCCGACGGACTTGGGCAATTCCAACAGTACAACGCGACATCCCACACGTCCAGAATTGCTAGTGTGGCTTCAGGAACACGCTGCTGAGTTGAAACTCTTCCGCTGGCCACCAAAATCCCCAGACATGAACATTATTGAGCATATCTGGGATGCCTTGCAACGTGTCGTTCAGAAGAGATCTCCATCCCCTCGTACTCTTACGGGTTTATGGGTAGTCTTGCAGGCTTTATGGTGTCAATTCCCTCCAGCACTACTTCAGATATTAGCCGAGTCCATGCCATGTCGTGTTGCGCCACTACTGCGTGCTCGCAGGAGCACTACAGGATATTAGGCAGTTGTACTAGTTTCTTTGGCTCTTCAATATAAATGTGTCGAAGTATAATATAATGAAGCCAAAATTCGATTTACAAAGGAGCTCACCGTTCTGTAGCTGGGGAAAGAAGGGAATCGGAGCACAACAAAGGCGACTATGTTCCTGTTTAAAAGACTGACAGAAAAGTGACGAACCAGCTGTCTCAATACTCGTTCCGCCTTCCTTACTATAAATTTTGGCATGCTAACATAGTCGCGTTTTTTTTGTGCTGAAAGAGAGCTGCAGAGACACAGTTACGGAGGAGGAGAGAGGAGACTGTGCCTGCGGGATAGAAAGAGAGAGGAGACAGAAAGTGGCAGTGAAAGAGAAAGAGAGATGAACTAAGACAATAGCAGTGGGGGTCAAAGGGAGAGGAGGTATTGATGGTCCGCAAGAGAGAGTGACAAAAAGAGAAAGTCGGATGGAGTTACAAGCTGTGGGAGCATAAGAGAGAAGAGGCAGTGGAAATGAAAAATAGAGACGAGTGGAAACGATATACATAGGCTTGGGAGGTCTGGACCCTCCCAGTCCGGTGAATTTTAACACGTAGGTGTAGTGGAGGGAACACTTAGGACCAAAATTTTGCTGGCCGTGGTGGCCGAGCGGTTCTAGGCACTTCAGTCTGGAACCACGCGACCGCTACGATCGCAGGTTCGAATCCTGCCTCGGGTATGGATGTGTGTGATGTCCTTAGGTTAGTTAGGTTTAAGTAGTTCTAAGTTGTAGGCGACTGATGACCTCAGATGTTAAGTCCCATAGTGCTCA
This sequence comes from Schistocerca gregaria, assembly GCF_023897955.1. NCBI lineage: Eukaryota > Metazoa > Arthropoda > Insecta > Orthoptera > Acrididae > Schistocerca > Schistocerca gregaria. Next base: position 437,258,753 of record NC_064921.1, read on the forward strand.
GGGCCATTTTTGCCCAAAATTTTGAACTCATGGGCACATGGGAAAAATAAGTTGGACGTCTCAGAATTTTTGAGCTGCCGAAGTATGGCAAACACAATGGCAATGAGAAAGAAAGACAAAAAGAGGCAGTATAAATGGGAGAGGATACAGTGTCGGAGGGATATACTGTAAATCAGTGGTAGAGAAACAGACTTATACAGACAGTGGTAGTGAGAGAGAGACGCTGAGTATGAAGGCTAAACTACGAAGACAGACTGGGTAAAAGGATTTAGAACGTTGTGTGTTAAAAGAGAGAGAATATATTCGCATGCCAAATTTTTTGATGAAGAAAGTGGAGAGCCTTTTAACAAGTATCATATTCGTCTTTTTAGTGGTCCGTCAGGAACTCTTTTGGGATGGTCAGTATACGAGTATCTTCTATATTTGGCACTAAAATCTGCTGCACACTTTTACAAAAAATAAGAAGAAGAGCTCTGACTAAATCAGAGCGAGATGAAATGGTGTGCTATACGTGAAATCTGTTACCCCGTTTTACTTATTATTTTATGAAATACGTAGAAGCATTCTAGCTCAGACAGTCTCACTCCAATCCGTAGTTGGCAGCCGCCCTTTGAGATCCTAGAACACCGCAGCCAAGCAACAGGGAGAACACGAGCGAGCCGTGTAGGCGGCCTTCTGTGAACCAAGCGCACTGCTGCCAAATAAATAATGTTAGCGACAGGTGTATGATCTGTAGCAGGCATTTCCCCACAATATTGGAACTGCTTTGACGAGAAGACTCTTTGGAAGTGACACTGTCAAAACAGTGTTGCCTTCAGTCGCGGGCCGAGGGAAAGGTTTCTTCTCTTGGGCAGAAGATAGGAACAAGACGCATAGGAGAACTCAAGTACCTCTCCCAGTTGAATTCTCAGTATGTCTGTCTTTCTTGGTTTTAATATTCAGTCAGTTTTTGCACTACCTCTGTGCTTGTACCCTTGCCGAGTAATGCGGTCGTAAGCCGCAAATGCATGAAATGTTGGAAGGTTTCCTCTGTCAGACCACAAAATTCCTTTGGATTGTTACTTTAAAGTTTTAAACGCGTTTCGATAATTAATAAGTAAACCATTTGCGGAAAAGAGTACCGGAAGTCACTAGTAATTCCAGCTAACACTCGTGTAATATCTTGATATTTAATGATCATTTAACTCTTAATTGCATAAAAATAATAGGTATTTTGAGAGAATATTGACCGAAAACCTTTTTTATGTTTTAATCATTCACAGTAACAACCTAACAGAACCATATTTCTAACAAAGGAAAATAGTCTATTATGAACTTACTTTCCAATTGGATGCGTCCTGTGGTGATTCTTTAGTAACAAAGTCACTAAATCAAAAGCTAAAACAGCTCAATATATTTAAAATAACTGATTATAGGTGTAAATAAACCACAGCTAACCAAATAACAGGGCCATACCGAAATCCAAAATCTCTCTCTACAGTTGTCGAAAAATCGGCGGAGGGACCGTTCAGTAACAAATCGAAGAAGCTTACTGAATAGGAAATTCGGATAAAGAACCGAAAATGACGTCACTACCGAGACTAGCTTACTGCACCGATCGGTATGAACGATATAGAATAGGGCCCCTGGCTTCTACCTCGCTCGCCATCCCTCGGTACGGCCCTGCCTTTGCCCACCTCCTTTCGCTCTTCTGTTACTGGACTTATCGGGATTCCCTACCCTCGTCTAACGGCCTCTCTCGTCCGTGCTGTGGTGTCTGTGGACTGTAGCTATATCCACAGCCGGTTTAAGGCTCAAGCTACGCAATGGGCTGCTTTGGGCGCCTAGCTGAGGGGAGGAGGGGGGTGCCAGAATCGCCTAAACACAATATTATACACATCATGATTAGTAGCGAAAGATAACACGTCTGAAATTATACGAAAATTTAATCAAAGTCATTGCACTAGACATGAGTCAAGAAACGACACGTTTGCGAGATAACTGCACTGAGCGATTACGAGCTGCCACTGACTTCATTATCAAATTTGGTCCTGCTTAGTGCAAACGTATTTGAAATGTAAACTTTTCGACGAATTACCAACTAGTTACGCTCAAATTACACCCACGCCCCACCTCAAAATACACTAATACACTGACTGGAAAAAAAATCACAACACCAAAAAATAATTAATGTAGAGTAAAGAAATTCCGAGAATATTTATATAGGTGAGTTATTCGAGCGATTGCAACATCACAGGTTAATGTAAGCACGAGGTAAGCCATTGCAAATGTGAAATGCTGGGGTATCAATAACCTGTTTAACCGCCGGAATGCTGAATGCAGGTATTCAAATGCGCATACTCTGTGTTATGTAGGTGCTAGATGTCAGCTTGTAGAATGGAGTTCCATGCCTGTTGTTGCACTGGATCGGTCAATACATGGATGGTTAACGCAGTTTGCGAATGATGCTGAAGTTGTCTTCCGATGATGTCCCATATGTACTCCATTGCTCTATCGGAGACGGATTTGATGTTCGAGCAGACCAAGGTATCTTGTCGACAGTCTATAGCGCAGGTTGGGTTACAACAGTGATATGTGGGCGAGCGTTATCCAATTGAAAAATACCCGTTGTAACGCTGTTCATGAATGGCAGCACATCAGGTCGAATCACTAGATTGACGTGTTTCGGCTGAACTCGCACGCTAGACCGCAACTCCAGATGTAGGTCCAGTGTGTTTAGCACGCAGACAGGTTTGTCGCAGGCCAGGCCCTCATCTAGCCTCCTTCTAACTTACACAAGGCCATCATTCGCAAAGAGGCAGAAACAGCTTTCATCATAAAACACAACAGGCCTCCACCCTGCCCTCCAAAGAGCTCTCGCTCAAACCAATGAAGTCGCAAATGGCGGAGGTTTGCGGTCAGTGGATTGCATGGTACAGGGCGTCTGGCTCGGATCCGTCCATGAAAGTAACCGATTTGTAACAGTTCGTTGTGTCAATGTGGTGTCAAATTGCTGCTGCAGATGCAGTACGATGCGCCATGTGGCCGTCCGGAGCCAGGTTTTGTTGCGACCGTAGATTCTGGTGACCACTGCCGCCTGCAGTCGTGTACTGTGGCTACATTCCTACCAACTCTTTCTGAAATATCGCATTATCCAGATTCTCTTAGCCGTATTACATTACCTCGTACAAACGCAGTGAGGTGTTGATAGCCATAAAGGCAGTCTTGACTAACATCAGATGATGTCCAGTTTAAAAGGTAACTAAGGCTCATGACCGTTACAGCGTGTATTTGAAGCAAACCTGATTTGTACCCTCGTAGCGGCTATATTAGCGCCACTCTTAACTGACTGGCGCGAAATTTGAGTAGGTATTGTCATTCAGATGTGACACGCCTACGTGCTTCCATATACGTCGCACAACTTCTTCTCGGAGTCGCGATTTTTGTTGCCATCATTGTACTTCAGCACGTTACACATTACAATTTACTTTACACCAGTTATTCTCAGCCTGTGGATCGCCCCCTCCCCCCTGCCCATACTAGGGCTTTATTAACATTAATTTGGATGTGGGGGTGCTAGCTTATATCAATTGATTCAAAATTGATTAATTAACTAAAAGAAAAGAAAACATCTTCTGACATAAAGTTAAAAGTCTCTTCTACATTGATGTAACGCACTCATAAATATGATTGTATCGTTACTGTACAATGCATTAAATAACTCATTGTTCTACATTAAATTAAAAACAAGTGTTGTAATTATTAGTGACTCCGTTATGCCTGGCTTGCACAGCAAAGTTTTTCGAAGGAGGGATTAGTATTAAAAATAGACATCGAGGTCTTCTTTGTTTATCTGAGATCTTCATTTTGCCTTCAAACCAGTCAACGCAGAAAATCTGTTGTCACAAAGGGAGGATGTTGAAATGCTAGTAGTATACGAAAAGTTCTTGTTTTCACTGCAAGGAGCTCATGAATCCACCCTGCCAAAAATCCAAAGAGCGATTCCTTAATAAATTTTCTTTTGATTTCACTACGGGTCCTGAAGTTTCATAGACTTCTTTTTCGGCAGTCAAGAGACGTCCGGTAGTATCTTTGCACACTACCCCAAGACAGAAAGCAATAGAAGGCAATCGATTTTGGTGTTGTCAATCTAGCGGATCTGTGTTGCGTAATAGGAATAAATTTACCTATTCCTGGTAGTCTGTAAGGTTCGTAATTATGTTGCCCTAGCTACTAGCGCAATAATATAGTTATCTTATGAGGAATGGGGGTGGGAGGAGGCGATGGTTAAAAACTGCGTCACGAATACTGAAAGGCTGCGGAAAGCTGCAGTACACTCGTACCAGTTGAAGCATTTCAAGTGTCGTTCTCAAATTTTGAGGGAATACTGCACTCGTCTCTGCTCTGTCTTACGAATTATTTCAAACACCTCCGAGTCATCTTGTAAATCTTCACAGGATTGTGCAATTCACTTCTACAGTTCTTCAATCGTACCAGTGGGAGTGCTATGCACTGCAGCTTTGTGACGACCCCAGACAGAATAATACAGAGGATTGAAGTCAGGTGACACCGGGGCCAAGGTAGAACAGGCTGTGTTCGATTTTAGGTTGCGGTCAGTCAGCTTACTGGATGGTACGATATTCATGATCTGCCAAAGCGGGATGGTCGAAAACTAAACACCGCATGGATGATTCTTTGTGTTAAGTGGTGATGATGAATGTGACATCCAGAGGAAGGAAGTAAATCAAGTTTTTGATCTTACCACCCATTCTTAGTGTTGGAAGTTCTCCACAAAACTCCTTGACTTATACGACAAAACGCCATTATATTAAAATTTTACATCTGAAGCTACTGCTGAAAGAAGTATTTCAAAAACTGACAAACTGAGTAAATGAAGACATTTTATTCAAGGAAAGAACTGTCAATGGATACAACACTGAACCACTGAAAAACAATAAGAATTGTGCATGACCTTATCAAGAGAATATTTCTCTTTACACATATTTGTGTTTTCCTTTCTAGTTGCATACGTAATAAATTTGACTATGTCTAACAATTATCAACTATTTTCGTAGCAAATTATCTAAAATTTAACTGCTTATTGTTGAGTTTTCTTCACATATAACATACAACTTACGCAGTTAAACAGTAGCCTTTATTTAACATGTCGGTATAAACATAGATGATACTTTTTGTATTTACGTATCACTTTTTTCTGATGGGAAGGTAAGTGATATGTTAACTATATATTTAAAACGTTTATTATTAAATTAAAACAATAACTTAAATTTTATGTTTTTGTTATTTGCCCTCTGTGTAATGGATAGAACATTTTTATTTACGTTAGAATCACAATACGCAATGATCTAGTGCTTTCTACTTGCACAGTAAGTGTGGAAGACCTCAGGAATTACTTTAAATGGAAATATATTGTTTTGTCTATCAGTAATTAGCACTAGAATGAGATTCACAGCAGGCCAGTGTGGCCGTGCGGTTCTAGGCGCTTCAGTCTGGAACCGCGTGACCGCTACGGTCGCAGGTTCGAATCCTGCCTCGGGCATGAATGTGTGTAATGTCCTTAGGTTAGTTAGGTTTAAGTAGTTCTAAGCTCTAGGGGACTGATGACCACACATCTTAAGTCCCATAGTGCTCAGAGCCATTTGAACCATTTTTGAGATTCACAAGATTGTCCCTGTAGAACTTATTTTAAAAGAAAAAAAAACTCATTTCCAAGTTATCTATATTTAGCTTTATTTTCAAGCCCTTATCAAGGGCCCAAGCAAAGGCAAGTAATGTCTGACGTTGCTTGTCTTGTAAAAAGTTCACTAATCAGTCCTGGTTACGCCTCACTTTTTCTGAAATAAGAACATTCAGAAGGTTTAGAGTATGTATGAAGTTTCCTTTTCACTCTAACTATACCATAAAAATGTGCCTAGTGTCCTTACTATATCTTTAGCTATGGGGCATGATTTAGGATCCCCATTTCATTTCTATAACTGGCTGAGAACATCTTGCCCTCATATAGCCTAAACGATATACACTCCTGGAAATTGAAATAAGAACACCGTGAATTCATTGTCCCAGGAAGGGGAAACTTTATTGACACGTTCCTGGGGTCAGATACATCACATGATCACACTGACAGAACCACAGGCACATAGACACAGGCAACAGAGCATGCACAATGTCAGCACTAATAAAGTGTATATCCACCTTTAGCAGCAATGCAGGCTGCTATTCTCCCATGGAGACGATCGTAGAGATGCTGGATGTAGTCCTGTGGAACGGCTTGTCATGCCATTTCCACCTGGCGCCACAGTTGGACCAGCGTTCGTGCTGGACGTGCAGACCGCGTGAGACGACGCTTCATCCAGTCCCAAACATGCTCAATGGGGGACAGATCCGGAGATCTTGCTGGCCAGGGTAGTTGACTTACACCTTCTAGAGCACGTTGGGTGGCACGGGATACACGCGGACGTGCATTGTCCTGTTGGAACAGCAAGTTCCCTTGCCGGTCTAGGAATGGTAGAACGATGGGTTCGATGACGGTTTGGATGTACCGTGCACTATTCAGTGTCCCCTCGACGATCACCAGAGGTGTACGGCTAGTGTAGGAGATCGCTCCCCACACCATGATGCCAGGTGTTGGCCCTGTGTGTCTCGGTCGTATGCAGTCCTGATTGTGGCGCTCACCTGCACGGCGCCAAACACGCATACGACCATCATTGGCACCAAGGCAGAAGCGACTCTCATCGCTGAAGACGACACGTCTCCATTCGTTCCTCCATTCACGCCTGTCGCGACACCACTGGAGGCGGGCTGCACGATGTTGGGGCGTGAGCGGAAGACGGCCTAACGGTGTGCGGGACCGTAGCCCAGCTTCATGGAGACGGTTGCGAATGGTCCTCGCCGATACCCCAGGTGCAGCAGTGTCCCTAATTTGCTGGGAAGTGGCGGAGCGGTCCCCTACGGCACTGCGTAGGATCCTACGGTCTTGGCGTGCATCCGTGCGTCCCTGCGGTCCGGTCCCAGGTCGACGGGCACGTGCACCTTCCGCCGACCACTGGCGACCACATCGATGTACTGTGGGGACCTCACGCCCCACGTGTTGAGCAATTCAGCGGTACGTCCACCCGGCCTCCCGCATGCCCACTATACGCCCACGCTCAAAGTCCATCAACTGCACATACGGTTCACGTCCACGCTGTCGCGGCATGCTACCAGTGTTAAAGACTGCGATGGAGCTCCGTATGCCACGGCAAACTGGCTGACACTGACGGCGGCGGTGCACAAATGCTGCACAGCTAGCGCCATTCCACGCCCAACACCTCGGTTCCTGGAGTGTCCGCTGTGCTTGTACAGCCCTATCGCAGTGTCCGGAGCAAGTATGGTGGGTCTGACACACCGGTGTCAATGTGTTCTTTTTTCCATTTCCAGGAGTGTATTTAGAAGACTTAATACAAAGATTGCATTTTTAAACGCAGGTAAATTGGTCTCAGGAGAAATGGACCTGGCAGTGGGAGGACTGCAGATGAGTTCTGCTCTGGATCTGCCACTGGAGCCGATGACGCCCCACGTGAGCGACTCTCTGCTCTGGTTCGTGCCGCTGTCTCCACGCACTCATTGGGAGACCATTGTGACGGCCATAGTGCCGGCTGTGGCGCTAGCATCATCTGCATTGATCATCTTGTTCTTCTGCGCTGGCGCCATACCGCCTTTTCGGCGCCGAGTCTGCACGCACTGGGCAACACACTGGTTCTTCCCCCTCTTCGCTGCACTCATTTTAGTTCCTGTCAGGCAGCCAAGATCCTGCAGTGCCAGGGTGCTGTTCATCTTCTGGGTGCTGTTTAGCATGTTAATACAGACGGTAATACAGTCTGCCATGACCAGCTATGTTACGCATCCCTCGTACCCACAAAGTATACACTCGGAAGAGGAGCTTGCTGCTTCTGGAATGACATGTGCCTCCGTTGACCAAGCTGCGGGCTTCTACCGCAAGGTTAAACGGGCCAATTCTCCGGAAATAACTAAGACATGTTCGCCGTATCTCGAGTGTATTCACCGTTTATTGTGCGAGAGGGACATAGCAATGCTCGCTTCAGAGCTTAACTTCAGATATGCAGCAGGGGCAGACATGAAGATAGGTGCCAGGTACGCTTTCGCTCCTCTACCTGTCGCTGTGAACTCGGCATATCGCATGGTAGCCTTCGCTAAACACCGGCTATTAGCTTCACTTGTGAATCATAAAATCCAACAGGTGATGGAAGGAGACCTCATCTCTGCAACGATGCGAAGGCAAATGCAGAAAGACAGACAAGACTACACCTGGTGTCCCACTGCTTTCATCAAAGATAGTGGATCCCAAGCAAAAATTTTGGTATTCATGGCTTTCCGATTTCAATATTTAATCATGGTAGCTTGCAGCCTCATTGTCTTTGCTGCTGAGCTGCTTCACGCTAAGGTTTCTACAGTTATTTCGCGTCACAGGTTGCAAGCTCACTGACATAGGAGACAATGACGCTGAGAGTCCACTATTGGTTATTCAAAAAGTGATTGAAGATTTCTTTTCATCTCTACCACACATGTTTCAGAATCTAGACCTTAAAGCTGTAACAAAACTTCCTAATAGATTAAAAATGAGGGCAAGTGTAGATCTTCTGTTTAAGCCATCTTCTTCTTTTGTAGTGAATATTGTTACCAATACAGCTTCTAAACATTCATGGTGATGTCTGTTTGTTCTATATCGTGTTTCCCTACCACTTTCGCACAACGACGCTCTGAGCGTGTTTTTTAGGGAATTGACTAGTTTGAACCTGGGACCTGTTGCTGGTAAGGAGACGCCAGACCACACATGACATGTAGAATTCAGAAGAGTTCAGTGAGATTAGCGATGATATAACCAAATACTAAATGATCTCAGCGTCAGCTCCACTGCACTCCCTGTAAAAGAATCTTAATACTGACTAAATTTAGTGGAAGGGGTTCAAAGCTTTCCTATTTTTAGTTAGCTGGTAAAATAACGTCGAAAAAGCAGTTAAGTTTACCATTGGAAATTTTATTCTACTCACAAAACATTGTTTATAAATTGCTCTATTGATAAAAGGAAGTGTTTTAATAATGGATGGTGAAAACCAACTGCGTTCAACCAAAATGTGAACTAATATTCCCTGAATGGCTTTCCAAGTTCTACAATGGATCGAAGGATGACCTGTGCCATATCACATCTATAATCTAGGTTTAAATTAAGTTTCACAAAAGAGAAAAACTATCAAAATGGTCTACAGTGACCCTCAATTATCTTTAATAACTTATCTAACTTGTCGTAAATTACAGTGGCTGATGTGGCTTCTCAATAACTATATAACAGAAATATCATCGCGTTTCAGATTTTTACTTCAAGTGGCAAATGTGAACACCATGAACTTTAATTGACGATCAACACTAGTATTACGCAAAAAGGAGGTGTAACAGATGAGACTTCTGCAGTTCTAAGTGAAGCTTTATGCGCTTTTATGCGGCATCGAGTGCGTTCATTACCTTGTCGGTGTTCGTCAGGATGGCGGCGGCCGGCGCAGCAGCCATCCAGCTCGCCGTCTCGGAACTAACTCTTCCCTAACTTCTCCTTACTACAATTTACCGAAGTTGGTTTAAAAAAACTATCTGGCTGTGTTTTCATCTGACCAATCAGGGTCTCAATATTAACCTGACTATCCAATGAGAAACGTTACACTTTTCGTGGTGGGGCATTGTTTTTAAAGTTTGCAACGTAACAGAGACGCGAAAAAGTCTCACGCTAAAACCTGCAGCTGGTGTGGTCCTTTTAGCGTTATCGTAAGATCTATACTGTTCATCTGGAGGGCTCTATCTTTTAACATGGGCTCGGGGGTTGTCCTAACGTAACAGAGACGCGAAAAAGTCTCACGCTAAAACTTGCGGGTGGTAGTGGCCCTTTTTGTGTTATCGTAAGATCTATACTGTTTTTCTGGAGGGCTCTAGCTTTTAACATGGGCTGGGGGGTGGTCCTTGACGTAACAGAGACGCGAAACAGTCTCACGCTAAAACGTGCGGGTGGTAGTGGCCCTTTTTGTGTTATCGTAAGATCTATACTGTTTTTCTGGAGGGCTCTAGCTTTTAACATGGGCTGGGGGGTGGTCCTTGACGTAACAGAGACGCGAAACAGTCTCACGCTAAAACGTGCGGGTTGTGTGGCCCTAGTGGTTAGCTGACGACGTGGGTGTCCAGTCCTTCCCTTATCGTATGGCCTTCTAGCTTAACACGGCTCTGCTCTCGGCTTCTGTCCTCGTTTCTCCCCTCGGAACTGCGTCGGTCTCACGATGGGAAGGTACGACATGCATTTAGGCATTCTTGTGTTAATCTGTGGTATTCCATTTGCTCACTCGTTACTCGTATTACTTTGGTTAATTTAATGTCACGATTTATTAGGAGCTATGTGACATACTACTGGATTTGCTTATCATGTCAGGGTTTTCATGGAAGGTGTTGGATTTGCCTGACACCTTACAAGCTATCCAGGCATGCTAATCATGTGATCTGAAGTTACACTCTTCTTTACTTATATCCCCCATCCCAAACTCTGCAGAGCACTTCATGCATCTACTTTGTTGTACCAACATTCCTCAGAGATATTATACCGCAGACACAGCTACAGCAACAGGATTATGGTACCAGTATACGGAAGGAAACAAGATCAGCAATGAACAATTAGTAGGCAATGAGGTCATTAGAGACGAAATAAAGATTGGATAAGGATAGAGTAAGAAAATGAGTGTGGTCTGATCAAATGAACTATCCCACAATGGATTTGTAGTAATTTCAAGAAATAACAGGAAACCTAAATGAGAATGACTGGAGAGCTTTATGACATCGCGTCTCCTAAGAGTCCAGTGTCTTAACTAGCACATCATCTTGTCCAGTCTTTAAAGTGGGGTATATATTGTAATACACGAAAACATTGTGCCTCAGTTTTGGAAATGCAAGACAAATACTGACATAGTGAAGCTATGAACAACACCACTAGGTGTGCAAATGTGGTTACAAAGACTAATGCTTGCTACACCCAAGGCTTTGTCATGTGTCCTGGTCTGGCACACATATTTATTCTGACAGGAAGTTACAACACAATAATCTCTTATTACTTTTTGTCTATGGTTGAATCTAAGGATTAACTCCTGTCTTGGTGTTTACAACAGTGACTAGATTGTTTAACATTACGAAATTGACAGTTTCCCGTTTTGTCTACATACACTATTCTGTTTCAGCAACGTCATTCTTATCATTCAGCAGTAATCACTTAATAAGGTCTCTCTCTCTCTCTCTCTCTCTCTCTCTCTCTCTCTCTCATCTGAGAATCATTTCTGGAATTTTGTTATTTTTTCATATATCAGGTTTCCTGTTCCCAGCACAGTGTTGTACAAATATACTAATGCATGACAAAAAATAGTGATTTCTTACAGACATTTTATGACCTACATTATGTGTTCATTCTCATCCAATGGCCATATACATTGTTTCAGATTTGCATGTTCTTTTTCTAAATCTCTGTTCCATTATAAAATCTTTCAGTGATACAGATGTTCTAAATATTTTTAATAGCTTATTTCCAGTAGTAAAAGGTTTACAAAGGAAGAGAATTCTGCTTGTACTCAAAGTTCATATTTTAATGTATAATTCATCTGTGAAGGCAGAAACTACACTGACATACCTATTCTCCCTTGTCACCTATGATATAAGTGCCTGAAGTGTAGCTGAAATTTCATAGGGCCATGATTTAGCCATTGGAATCTTCACTGCATTTGACAGTGGTCCATCCCTAATTGGGACTGATAAAAAACGTTAATTACCTTTCCCTGAAGACCTATAACTGGAAGCTGTGAAATTATACTATACCTTCACCACAAGAGTCAATACTTACCTTGCAACTAAAGACACTGTTAAAATTGACTTTTAAAGAGTTTTTCATAGAAAGGAGAGCATGTGTGTAGTGAAGCCTTTTGCATCTTTAGAATGGACTTAAGCATTATGTTGCTGTTTTATCAATAAGCTGATGAAAATATTGTAGTTTCACAATTTATTGTAGTTGTGTCTATGTATGTTTGAAGTGGCTTAATGGAATATGCACCTAACAAATAAAAAAGTATAGCTCTTATAGCTGTATGTTTTAATTTGAGGTGTTATTGATGCATAAGGTAAGGACTTTATGCTAACTTAGTATGTTCGTAATGGATCGTAACACCTCACCTGCAATCATTCCATAGTCAGTATTTTTATTTTCATACTACTGAGTGGATACGGTCAGTATATCTGTCATCAGTGTTGTTGAATGATTGTTATGTATGTTGCATATTTAGATTAATATATTGCTAACATACATGTCTCACCATGCAGATATGCTCTATACATACATGCCTATATGCCAAATGATTACAAGTAATCAAACACCCCCACATAATATAGAATTGATTGCTAGATGTCACATGAGCCAGACCTGCCAGTATAAAAGGAGGCAGGGAGTATTCTGTTGTCAGAAGAGCAGCAGTTAACAGCAAAATGTGTCAGTCACGGGAGATCAGTGACTTCAAACATGGACTAGTCATTGGATGCTAAATGAGTATATAATCCATCAGCAACATTTTAACCCTTCTAAAGCTGCCCAAGTCAAGTACTGGTGTGATTGTGAAGTGAAAATGTGAAGTAACAACCACAACTAAGCTAAGGCAGACCTCATGTACTGATGGACAGGGACAATCAAACATTGTGGAGGATGGTTGTAAAATACCACATGAAATCAGTTGAACGAATCACTCATGAATTCCAAAGTTCAACCGGCAGTCCAGTTAGCTGAAGGACTGTGTGTAGGGAGTTAAAAAGATTGGTTTACAGTGGTCGAGCAGTTTCTCATTAGCCACAAAATTCTATAGTCAGTCCTAAGTGACACTTTGGTAGTGTAAAGGGCAACACCATTCGACAGTGGATGACTGAAAATGAGTGATTTGGTGCGATGAATATTCTATGCCCTGTGGCAATCTGATTAAAGGGTATGGATTTTGGTGAGTGACTGGAGAATGTTACCGCTATCATGTGAAGTGCCAAAGGCGATCAATGAGGGATGCGATGTTACATTATGGGTTTTTTCATGTTTAGAGTGTTGTCTACTCACTGTACTTAAGAAAATGCTAGATGTGGAAGGATATGAACATATTTTACAGCATTGTTTAGAACATACATTGAAGGAACAATTCGGCCAACTTGATTATTTGTATCAGCTTTACAATGCACCTTGTCATAAAAAAGCACTTGTGAGGCAACAGTTTGTGGATAATAATGTTCCTGAAATGCACTGGTCTTCCCAGAGTCCTGACATGAACCAAATGGATCACCTGTAGTATGAAACCCCACTGTGCAACAACACTTTCTTCTCTGGTTTTGACTCTTCTCTACAAACATCAAGATGTTTTATTGATACTGTCCCCAGCAGAGTTCAAGCCATCACAAAGATGAAGGGTGGACATACTCCATATTAATGTTGATGAATAGGTGCCTTGATACTTATATCAGCAAGTATATAATGATAGTGTTCCTTATTTGTACAAACTATGGTAAAATCGTGCAGATATATCTTCTATGCATGTGTATATTACATAATAGTAATGGCGTTTCTTCTTTTTTTTTGTAAAGACTTTGGGAACATCAGTACCATATACAACGCTCGAAGATGAATGAATGGAATATAAGTGTAACTGCTGAAAAATTTACTCAATTCTTCTTTGTCACCACATTTATTGGCTAATTTCTTTTCAGTCAGGCAATATCAGTTTAGACTTTGGCATGAGTACAATTCTGGATCTTGTTCTGGCCAATGCACTCATTCATACAACCAACTTTCAAAGTCACTAACATGTTCGTTCCTGCAATCCTTTGGAATGACCGATAGTGACTGCTGGCCAGTCCTCTCTAAAAGAAATAACTCTTTATAGATGGCACTACCTTTGCAGTCATTAGTGTGTAACTCATACTGCCTCCTTTCTAGAGCCACATCACTTAGCAAGCTGATTATTTGAAAAGCAGCATCACATGCCAACTACAGCATTCTGTGAATGTCTGCCATAGCATCTCTTTGAAATGCTGATCTCACACAGAAGACGGAATTCATGGTATAGTGTCAGATCTAGAAATCCAACTGGCTAGTGTCTATTTTATTTTACTTTTTCTTCAATAAATTCATGAGTAATTAAACGGAAAGGATGTAGGTAATGTGAAACATTTACAATAAATCAGCACATGTTATTCTTACACATTGGTTAGTAGATAAATTAGTAGCACCTATAAATACAAAACAGAAATTCTTACACATTGGAGTTGTGAACTCTGCTGTGCTCTAAGCTGGGGCTTTTTAATTCTCTGTGAAAGCATACTTGTTTCTCCAAGTATGGTAGTCATATACTTTATTCATTTTTTACAATATAAAACGCTGGGCAACAAATGACATAAGAGAAAACACATGTGGCAAATATCAACCTCAGTGAAGTACACTTTCTCTCACTTTCTGATATCTTTGCACCGGTCAGAGAGTTATCCAGTTCATGAACTCATACTGCATTGCTGCATATTGTCTTGTGTTAACAATAAATAGAGATACGATTGGGCAAGGTGTGTTACTGGCGTTAATCTACCATAGAAACATAACTAACCACAGTGGTTTCCCTGTCAATGAAGACTGCCAATTTCTCTCCATGCGCTGTTGAGTGATTACTATTCATGGTTCTACAAGAATGTAGATTGCCTTACAGGTATTCCATTTACCACTGTTTTTCCTATGTCCACTGTGGTGTATGAACAACAAGCACCTGCTGCAACTACCATAAAAGAAAATGTCAAATGTGAATGGTTTCACTATTCTTTGATCAGCTATAGTTCAACTGGTATGATCATACCTGGTCACACATAGTGACACATCATGCTAAGCCACAAAAATGAATAGTTTGTGCAACAACTAGAATACACTGACTTCATACCTGATAAGGATAGTGCAATTACTCTATCTCTACCTTTACTGCTGCTTGGGTCTTCCTGGGGATATTATCCACACTCTGATCCAAAGTTTCAAAAATGAGACCAAACTATTCCCATCTGGTCAACCATTCCCATCCATGACATTTTCTGTCAGTTTCATAGTATGTGGACACACCACCACCTGCATCATCCTCAAATTTTTTTGGCAACACCAATCTCTCCTTCCACGCTGTGCTACAGGATCTCTGCATTGTGCTTTGTTCTGGCTGCAGCATGCCTTCCGCTCACTTTCACGGTGGCGGCGGCTGCGTCCTCCATGCCTGTCAATGACATCAAGCCATCCTACAGCTATGTTTCCATTACCCATCTCACTATCATGGTGACACCTGCTATAGCCACAAGCGACCAGCAAGCGGGGCACAGCAGAGAATGTAGATGTGTTGCCACCAGAGGGGGGGGGGGGGGGGGGGGAGTTGATGGAGGTACTGTTAACAACGAACAGACAGGGCAAATGAACAAGTAGGAGATGACAGACACTACAACCGACCGGGACACAACACGAGGCAAGCAAGCAAGAACTGAGATGATAAACACAGCAAGACATCAACACAGAAACACTCCAAACAATGACAGTATGTACCTCAACAAATGAGTAAGTATCTCAACACATGGAGCTGGAACACAGTACAGCCGAGATTCACACGCAAACTGTTGTGGTTGGCAGGAGAGCCAACCCTGTAGTAAAGGAGGCAGAAATGCATGCGTCTCAGCTCACTCAGGCTGGCGTGAGGTCTGGAACATGACAAGGGAATTAGAATTGAGAAAAAAAGACGTAGCTGGTGGAATACTTAACTTTAAACCATTAATGGAGAACGTCGCTCTTTATGGTACATGATCCACAATATCAATAGTACGGATACTGGCGCCTTGCTAGGTCGTAGCAAATAACGTAGCTGAAGGCTATTATGCTAACTATCGTCTCGGCAAATGAGAGCGTAGAAGTCAGTGAACCATCGCTAGCAAAGTCGGCTGTACAACTGGGGCGAGTGCTAGGAAGTCTCTCTCTAGACCTGCCGTGTGGCGGCGCTCGGTCTGCAATCACTGATAGTGGCGACACGCGGGTCCGACGTATACTACCGGACCGCGGCCGATTTAAAGGCTACCACCTAGCAAGTGTGGTGTCTGGCGGTGACACCACACAAACTATGGTGAGTACCAGACTGCTGGGGTAGTGCCACGCACTCACCTCAATACATGTTCACAGGAAACGCGATTGGCTGCAGATTTCACGTGGTTCAGAGAGTGGCACACTCACATGGTGAGGCTTGTAGCATGTGCACCAGAGCACAGAGCACCCTAGTGGATATCCAGGTCCATACCCTCTGGTGCTTTCAACTTCTGTGCCTTCCAACACCAGAGCAATGGCCACCTGTTGCACACTGGTTCTCAGTGTATGCTGTCCACATTGTGCACCACCTGTGGCCATTACCCTCACTCTGTAACTGAGATCTTGAGTGACAGACCACTTCACATCACACTCAATCCAGATTTTGCCGTCACTGAAATGGTTCAACTCAAGAAATTTGCTGAGTCTACATTTTGCCAACTACTGTACAACAGATGGCAACTGGCAGATTCCCTAAACTGCCAGCTCTGCAAAAGGACAATCCAAAGACATGGTTTGCTTTGATTGATAATCTACTCAACATCCTGCGGCATCATTGACAACAGTGAGTGATTTACCTGTTTAGCAATACATCTCCATGATCACACCGACCTCATCAGTGGTCAGTTATTGCTGCCAACTAATGAACATAAGTATGAACTGGCGAAGGCTCATCTCATTGAACGCCTCTCATACCCCCCAGACGAATTAATGCATCGCATCATTCATGAGGAGCAACTTGGCAAACGAATACTGTCTCGACTTTGGAAACACCTTCATGCACAAATCCATGTTGAGGTGATGCTGGACATGGCTTTATGGACTGTGTGGTTGGTGAAACTACCATATGAATTGCATTCACAGCTCCATATGATGGTCCCTCTGGAATCTAAGCTCCGAGCCGCCGACCTAGCCTATACGATAATTCGATGTCACCAGTACATCCCTCACTTGCTCTACTCCATACAGCGAGAGATGAGCTCTGACAGTTGACGTGGCCTTAGCACACGTGCTTCATGCATCTCTGACTGCCAGTCAGATTGTGAGCTTTTGTTTACACTTCCGTGACAAGCCCCAGTGTTGCCGTAGTGCTGGGCGACTGCTGCTTTCACTCAGTTCCGCCATATGCTACGTTCAGTTTGTGTGTATAAGTGTGCATTTCGCAACTTCTGTCAGTATCTTGCCGTGTGTATAAGTGGGAAAGTGTGTATAAGTGTGTATAACTGGGAAATGGCTGCTTGTAGTGCCGAGAAGAGGGCTTTTGGGAACGGAGCTATGCTGGAATCCCAAGCATGCGAATTTATATACAGATTGAGTGTTTATGTGAAAGGGAAAGGGATAATGGTGGGCCTTTGATATCAGTGAGTAAAGTTGTTGACAGAGTGGCAGAAGCATTGAACATCTCTACAGCGACAGTGGAGAGAGTCACAAATGATAAAGACGCTGCCAATTCAAATGCGAGCCCTGTTATTGTGACGCCTGGAAAGTCAGGAAGAGATCGTGTCGTGCGACTGAAACAGACAACTTTGATGAAAGTGCAATCAGGCAACCCATATATACAAACTACAGCAGGAAGGAGTATCTAACACTTAAAAAGTTGATGGCGTCACTGTCGGACAGTGGTTTGTTCACAGGCAGGACGACAACTCTCTCCCTTGGTTTTGGAAAAAATTGACTTCCGTTGGAAAAAGTTCTCAAGACGATAGGTATTAATGGAACGCGCAGACATTTTAGCATAGAGGTGATTTTTTCTGCACGAATTGCTAGAAGTGAATCCGGAAAATGTAATATGGGTTGGCGAAACATGGGACAACGTGCGACATGCACGTTTCGTCGCATGGGCAGACGACACATGCCAAGGAACTGTGAGTGTGCAAGCTGGTGAGGAAGGGTGACTAATCATGGTTTTGTGCCCCGTACTATGATGGTGTTTCAGAAAAAAAAACTGTCGACTTCCACGAGGAGATGAATGCAGATATTGTACATTCGAAGACTGGTTCGTTACTCGTTTGATACCAAACGTTAGTTCTGGTAGTGTTTTTGTAATGGGCAATGCGCTGTACCATTCTTTACAATTTAACAAGGCGCCAACGGCTACTGCAAGGAGATACGAAATAGTCAGTTAGTTGAAAGACACTAAAATAGACTTTGAACAGATTACACGGTAAGCGGAACTTTTTGAATTATTGAATCTATACAAGCCACAGAAGATGCATTATGCGATTTATACATTAGCATAGAACCACGGCCACAAAGTTGTGCGTCTTCCACCGTACCACTGCAATTACAACGCAAATGAACACATTTGGCCTCAATTAAAACCAGATGTTGCGGAGCAAAACAAAACCTTTACGTTGCGAGACACAGAGAGGCTGGTAAATGAGGCTGTCACACGAATAACGCCAGAAAACGAAGAACGTCGTGAACAACGTGTGGAAAGAGATTACAATGTCAAACATGGAAAGTGGTGTAAGAGAAGAATCCATTCATAATACTGTAATTTCTTTATTAGACGATGAGAACAACAGCAGTGAAGATACCGAAGGCTATGTGGCCGTGACGAGAGATGACCACTCAGATGACGATGACCTTAGGGTTTCCGTTCTCCCTCATGAAAAATAGAGGTAACGTCCTTATTCGATATTTTACACGTAACATTTGTGCAATTTGCATTATCTTGTTAACGTTGAAAATCTGATTGTATGTAATTTTTATTTTGGCTGGAACCGTAGTCATGGTAATTTCTTTTTAATGATGTTACCGCCGTTTGAAGGTAATAATTTTTATTTTATTGTTATTCGATCCAGAGTTCGGCCATAGACCATTTTCAAGTACAGTAACTTGTCAAAAGATATCAAACTGGTATGAAATACAGCGAAATCTAAACCGTATAACAATAAAATAAAAATTGTTGCAGTCCAATGGCTACAACATTATTAAGGAAAATATTTATGTGTGTGTTTGAGCAACGAATGTGAAAAATATTCCATCAAGGAACACATCGGTCAGCGAAATGCTGCCCCTACAGGAATGCTGCAATGAATAACGCGGCATTGGTAAGTTATGAAGCACCGGAGTGTTGCCGCGGGCCGAAGGGTGGTCACACCTCTTTCCCCGTCGCTGGCTCGCTGCGAGCTGTCAGAGCTCTTCTCTCGACGTGCGAAGTAAATAATCCGTTCATCATGGGAATAAACCTGATGTAAACATTGCACTATGTATTCTTCCGCGTTTCATGGAAGCTCATTGGATTTCCGTTTCACGTGGGACTGCAGCCAAGCTGTCTCGAGTACTGTCAAGTACGATAATAAGGGTACGTTTTGTGCTGTGCGTTGTGCGCACATCGACTTAGCGATAATACGGGACAACAGCTTTACCGGCGCATTTAACTTGGACAGCACTGACCGGTCAGCTGGTACAGCTAGCCTGCAGTGACGGGGCCAGCTGCAGTTCACACGTAAAAAGAGACGAACTGAGGAGCAATACAGCTTCGAATGTCATTTAATCTTTAAGCTGAAGGAAATAATACATTGCAAATCTCCCACAATACGCTCCTTAGACGACTAGGCGAAAACTGCAACTCGTTATCGTTTTTACCTTACGTTCCATTGAAATTAAAAACAAAAAATGGCTCTGAGCACTAAGGGACTTAACATCTGAGGTCATCAGTCCCTTAGAAGTTAGAACTACTTAAACCTAACTGACCTAAGGACTTCACCCACATCCATGCCCGAGGTAGGATTGGAATCTGCGACCGTAGTGGTCGCGCGGTTCCAGACTAAAGCGCCTAGAACCGCTCGGCCACACAGGCCGGCAATTAAAAACAAAAATTATGGAAATTCCTGACTTTACCACATGGCACATAGTAATTTTTCTGTGTAAGCTGTGTGTAACGTAAGAGAGTATTGAAGGATTTCACCGTATAGTTCATTACTGAAGCCACTGAAGGCATTACTTACACTCAACAACATAATCCACAAAGCCAAACAGGCGCAACATTTTATCTTCTTCTTTTATGACGAGCCGTTCCATATCCCCCAGCGTTCGGCAGTGACGTGTGAAAAATCTGCGTGCGTTAGTTCCAGTACGTCTGGCAGCTTAAGTCTCGTTACTTCTCGGGCCAAATACCGCAGCTTGGCTCCAGATCAGTTCTGCTGCGTTCATATTGTAACGGCACACTAGCAAATGTAAAAATGCAGCATTTGTATGATCTGGTCGATGCTGTGAAAATGATCGTTTTTCATGTTTCTATACTTCTCTGTCTCTGTGGTATAAAACAATGGACATAGTCCAAATAAAGAGGATTTGGTTTCTCATTTTTGCCTTAAAGATTAAATTGTTATGTTTTCTTAGTTTAAACAACTTTTATTACCAGTCTTTCATAAAACATCGATAATTAAGAATTTATATTTGAAATGTAAACAGGAATTTCGTTCCAGTATGTAATGAGAAACAAGAAGACGTACATTATTCTAAAAAATTGTGATGAGTTTTATAATTGCGAGATATAGGTATTTCAAATTGAACGAGTCAAAAAACTGTCAGTGAGATTCCAATAGGCTACCGACTGCGCTGCACAGTTATCGTATGTTCGTATATCAACCGCATTATAATGCTTGGAAAACTTCAAAGCCGATTATCTCGATAAATTTATGAAAAAATTAAGAACAGCCTATTTCTCGGCACTTTTTTAACCTAGTTCCATGCTTGTGTTTCACTATGGAACAGAAAGCAGCCTCAGCCATTTCCATGCTGCGCATTAGCAGCGTGACAATCGGTGCACAACGCTGCACAGGCTGTGACCGTAAACGATGTTTGAAATAAGAACAACGTAGCTAAAGCGTGATTAAGAAGAACATTTATGACTGTTAATACATTTTAATATCTTAAAGTTTCATTTAACGTGACTTAGTAATAAGATATCTAATACATGAGAAGGATCTACTTCCAAGAGCATAACACCAGTGTTTGTGTTTGTTTACATCAGGTTTACTTTTATTATGAACGGATTATAGTATGCTCACTCCCAGTGGGTCACTGCCACCTGATGGCCAACAACTTCCACTACCAGCAGCAGCCCCACAACACCCACTGACAATGATTGAGCCAACATCTGAACAGACTTCTGTCTCTCAGCAATGTTCACTGGCGGCCACTAATGATCCCAACCTTACTCGCCATTCTGCCTATCCGCTTTGCTAGTTCCACACCACATTTGGGGACACAGACCGGAATCGGAACTGCAGCCCACCACGCATTTACCCAAACAGGATGGGTGGGTATATTTAAGCACCACGCCCCACCTCAACTCCGCTTGGCTCATACTGCCTCATTCATCACAGCCCACCCCAGCTCCTGTGGCATATTCGATTATATGTCGTAGACACGACTGCCGGTCTTCATTGCCTTGTTCCACTATCTCCGGGTAAACAAAGTACTCATCACCATTCATTCCTCCACCAAAATATCACTTCAGTTTACCTAGGACACGATTTTCCTTTGGAAGTTCTGTGTCACAGATGTCCCACCCATCAGGGTGGATTTCCTACCACGTTACAGCTTATTTCTGGGCCTACAATCTGCTTTGCTACACCTCCCTTCGAGTTCTGACATTTCATGCACCACTGGACCACACCAGCCACAGGTGTCCTCCTCTTCCGACCTGTCACCAGTTTCTCTCTACAATAATGTGGCGCTCTTGACTCAAACAACCATGGCTCGCTGAGCTTTCATGTGAGCACTCTAAAATCGATGCTCTCCATGCGCAAAATGTGGAGCTCCTCTCTCACTTCGTTTCCATGTCTGCGATAATGTTGAAGACTATTGTCGTCATCCACAGACACTCTGTTGATGCTCTATGAGATTTATCTGACCCTATCCCTCTACTCCACTGCTTCAGTGAACATCTCACTCCACAGCTGGTGACGCAGCACCTGCTGACTCTGCCAATTGCTTCTAACCACTTGCAGGCGAGTGTACTTCTGGCAAACATAAATTACAGTGGGTGCCATCAGTTGTCGATGTCTTCCAAAACCTCAAATCTACCTTGTCCAAAGCAGTCATTTTGGCCACTCAGTACCTGATGCACATGTTTCCCTCGCAGCCAACGCCAGTGACACTGCCATAGACGCAGTCCTCCAACAACACATTAGTGATGTTACCCAGCCTCTTTTATTCTTCTCTGAGAAACTGGCAAAGTCTCAATGCATTATGGTCTGCAAACCCCTAGTATATGCTATCCATAGCCTGATGTAGGACCTTCTGCCCTGCTGGTTTTGACTCATGGATCCTATTTGCCAGTACACCACAGATCCTCGCTACATCTGATGCACAGAGAACATTGTAGCTGATCAACTCTCTTGTATCAACACCATCTTGTTACCACTCAACCTGGATGACCTTGCATGTGAGCAAGCCGATACAGGAGGCATCCAACTTTTATGCCAGGATGCCAGCACTTTGTCTCACTTGAGCTATGTATCCTGCCTGGTGCTTCCCTCCCAGTCCTCTCCGACACTTCCACTGGCAACATCCGTCTGCTTGTTCCTGCACATGTGCGATGTACTATTTTCTCAGGCCTTCATAAACTTATCCACCTTGCTATCAAGGCTTCTATATGATTGTTTACCGAACGTTTTGTTACGCCTAGCATCAAACATGACTACCATACCCCTTGTTCTGCTTAGCATCCACTAAGAAATGGTCTCATTAAACGATAGCACAGAACACTGAAGGCAACTTTAATGTCCCATGGTGCTTTCTAGTCTGAAGCCCTACCATCTATCCTTCTGGACGTCCGACCAACCCACAAAAATGATCTCGATGCCTCACTTGCTAAACTACTGTACAGTGAGCCTTTGCTGCTCCCAGCTGAATTTGATGAGGATGTCCCCTCCTTCATCTGATGATTTGTCCACTCTTGTCAAGCACGTACATTCTTACATAGCCTATCTTCACATGCCCTCCCCTGAGGCCCCACATTCAATCTCTCAAGTGCTCATCATGCAAATCTGTAATGGGCCGTGATGATTTGGTCTGAGGAGCACTCCAGCTCTCTTATGTGGGCCCTCACAAGGTCCTCAGTCATGGCCCCAACACAACAGAGATACTACTTCATGGAAAAACTCAGACTGCATCTCTCCAACAGTGTCTTGAAAGTGGACAACTCAGCCAACATGCCCTCATGGATATTGCTCCGTCTCCACCACAAACTGTCAAATATCCTACTTCAACAGTGTTCACCACCCCTTCATTCAACCCTTTGTTCACATATCTTCAAGATAACCATGCTCCTGGCTCCCCACCTCCTGTTTCTCATGCCTATCATCAGCTGCGCCCTCCGCCCTGGGATAAGGACTAAATTATCTTGCAGCCCTCTGACATTCCCCGAGTGACAGCTAGCCTCCCATCTGTCTTGCTCAGAACCCTGATGGGGGGGGGGGGGAGGGAGGGGGAAGGGGGGCGGCTCTGTGGTGGATATCGATCTCGGTAAAGTGTGCTCTCTCACACTTTCTGAGGTATTTGGATCTGTCAGTGTCTTGGCTGTCAACTAATGTTACTTGTGTGTTTACCAATTTGCGCATATTGTCCTGTATTAATAATAAATCAGATATGATTGCAAGGTGTGATATTTTGGCGTTTATCTACAGTAGACACATAACTAGTCACAAATATATTGAGATGTCATGTTAGGGAGATTCACTGAGTTGATCGCTTGCTTTTGAATAGTAAAGTTAGGTAACTCTTTTTTTCATGTATTTGAGAGCCCCAAATATTAATCAGTAAGACATGATAAGACCTCTTTGGAGGTATCCTTATCATCAACTGAAGTGATTATATCGATAATGTATGTTGCTGAGCTTTAGTCTTTAATACAGGTCTATGGTGTGCACTAACCAGCTTGTTGTCTATGAGTAGAATGGGGAATATGGCATTGTTTCCCATTTCATCACTTGAGGAAACAACCATTAGGGACTATAAACTGTTTTGAAGGCAATATTATTTTCATTATTAATAATTATTATATGCTATTTATTCATTTGTCTTAATCAACTTTAAAAGTCCTTTGGTCATTTTCCAAGAAATTGCAGTTTACTTATACACACTGTCCTACAAACAATGATGTAGAAATTGATTATCTGTTCTGATACATTTTGAATAGGTACAACACCCCATCATTAGTAATTAGTAATTATGGATCTACTGCATAAGGTAGTATTAAAAAATCATTCTAGGAATTATTTGCAAGTAGTCAGTTAGTGAAAGCATTGTTTCTTCTCCCAATACATTGATTGCTTTTAGTGTTGTGTACTTCATGACAAATTTCGGTTTAGATTCTAAATACAATCATGGACTGGTCACAGTAATGTATTATAGCTATTCTCCTTTATCCGTATGACTGCACTGAAGAAATCAGTTTTCTGTAGATATTGTAGCTGATGTAAAGTTTCTGGATCCTTATGTACATCATGGAATTAATATGTACTTTCAGTAAAATAGCTGATTTACATCTGGATCTTATGCATGATTCTTGATTTACTACAAATAAAACAAATTCCATACATTTTTGTGGTTAGAACAGCATAACACCAATTAAAAATCTTCTTCCAAATTGTGTATGAAATGCAGTGGAGACATTCCTACTACTAGGATTGACATTTTATAACAGCTGACATGAATACCCCATCTTTGATAACACAAGCAAAATTAACAGTTAAAACTCAACATCCTCTGCTGCCTTGTCATTAGGTCTTGCGAGTGCAGTATCCTTCTGCACCCACATAAGGCTTTGATAAAATTTTGGCTACAATGTGGGAGCCATGCTTGTTGGTCAGTGACACTCATCAGCAATATGATTGCTGGATGCAATGCAACACTGTAAAGTTGAGAGTCAGTACTGACAAAACTAGTGTTAGTAGTGTTAAGAAACAACTGAAATAGCTAAACTGAATAAAGATCCATGTCTCACCAGAGTCCCTATCACATTCGGTACTAAATTTATGGCTGAGTTAGCCACTTTTCTAACTACAGTCTACCACAGATACCTCAGAGAAAAAACCATGCCCATTAGTTGGAAGAACTGGAAGAAAACACAGATGTTCTCTGTTTACAAGAAATGTATTCCAAAAGATCCAAAGAACTACTGTCCAATATCATTGACATTGATTTGTTGAAGAATCTTAGAATATATCTTGAGCTCAAACATAATGAGGTATTTTGAACAGAATAACCTCCTCCATGACAACCAGCATGGATTATAAAAACAGTGATCAAGCAAAACTCAATTCTCACTTTCTTCACACACAATACTGAAAGCTTTGGGTCAAGGCAGTCACATTGATGTAGTATTTCTTTATTTCTGAAAAGTGTCTGACACAGTACCATTTGTACAAAGGTATCATCAAATAGGCACCAAACATAATTTGTGACTTGAATGAGGATATTTTTGGTAGGAAGGGTGCAGCAAGTTATCTTGGATGGAAAGTCATTAACAGATGTAGAAGCAACTTCAAGTGCCTTTAGGTGTGCCCCAGGGAAGTGTGTTGGACCACTTGCTGTTCACATTGTATGCTTATGACCTTGCAGACACTAGTGACCTCAGACGTTTTGCAGATGATGCAGTCCTCTATAATAAAGTACAGTCTGAAAGAAGCTGCATAAATATTCAATAAGATGTTGATAAGATTTAAGATTAGCATCTTGCTTTACAGCTTCAGAAATGTAAAATCTTGCGTTTCACAAACAGAAAAAAATGTTGTGTCCTGTGGCCATAGTATCAGGAAAGCATGGTAGGAATTGGTCAACTCATACAAATACCTGGTTGTAACACTTTGTAGGGACATGAAATGTGATGATATCATAGTTTCAGTCATAGGTAAAGCAGGTGGTAGACTTTTTAGTTTATTGGTAGAATACTGAGAAAATGCTGTCAGTCAACAAAGGAGATTGCTTACAAATCACTCATGTGACCCAACATAGAATATTATTCAAGTGTGTGGCCCTCCTATACAATAAACAGGGATACTGAACATATGCACAGAAGGGAAGCATGAATGGTCAACTGATTGTTTGATCCATGGGAGATTATCACAGAGATGCTAAAGGTACTGAACTGGCAGACTCATGAAGATAGACATAAGCTATACCAAGAATCCTACTTATGAAGTTTCAAGAACCGGCTTTAGCTTATGTCTCAAGCAATATACTACAAGCCCCTGTGTATCACTCCCATAGGGATTGTGACGCATTTAAACAAGTTTTCTTCATGCACTCCATAACTAAATAACAGGTGCAGTGAGGCATGGCCTTTGCCACACACTCCACAGTGGTTTGCAGAGTATACATGTAGCTGTAAATGTAGAATTAGGGCTAGTCCTTTGAATTGGTTCCTACCAGAGAACTGGTGCCTCATTGTCTCCTACAAAGCCTTTGTAAACAAGAGTTTCTACTGCTGGAAAAAAATAGTACAGCTGGAAAGGCATAATTTACTTTGATCTGATGATGGCATATGCTACCTGGAGGATAGCACATGCACGGACAATAGTTTCAACATCACTTGTCAACAGATAGCATCTGTGTCTAACCTTTTATGGCGAATGCTCAGAGCCAGAAGGCTCAGTGCAGTGCAGATACGTGAAGCAAGCACACAACTATGTTATGAAAGGGGTCTAATTTTGGCCCTCTGAGTTCAGGAGAATTGCCACACAAATTGGATGTGCTGTGTCAGTTGTGCTATGCTGTTACCAGTGATCGCACGAATATTTTCACACCCATAGATGAGGTTCTGGACATCCACACAGCAAAGATGCCCACCAGGAATGTTGCATTGTAAAGGCAGCAGTGGCAGATCACTGTGCAGATAAGAGAGCTTGTGAGCACAAACATGTCATCACAAACTGTTGTGAATTGGTTATCAGCAGTAGGACTACGGGCATGCACACCTCTAGTGCAGCTTCCTCCCACACAGTAGCATCAATCAATCAAATTTTATTGTCATTCACCTCATAAAGCAATAGACAACGTCAAGATAACTTACATTTTTAACATTAATTACTAAATACAATTTATTTTGGATTACATGAGGCCATCCACTAGATACAGTGTTGAAAGACAGTATTTTCAGTTTCAAAAAATTCGTCTACTGTGTAGAAAGGATTATTTACTAGTATTCTGTACAACTTAGCTTTGAAGATATTGACAGGCAACTCTTTTAAATCTATTCTTAACTCATTGTACACTTAAGTCCAAGAACTAAATATGATTTCTATGACTTGGATAGTCTTTCATATGGTACATCTAAATATGATTTGTTCCTGGTGTTATGGCTATGTACATCCCTTCTTAATGATATATTTTAAATATTGTTCCTAACATACAATAGAACATCATAGATGTACAAATTTATTATCATCAGGCATTGCAGTTTAACAAACAAGGGTTTACAGTGTTCTAACTTATCTGAGTCGGTTATTATTCTTGCATTTTTTTTTATGTAAAAGCAGAATGCCCTCTATGTGCCTGCTATTGCCCCACAATAAGATTCCATATGATATGATACTTTGAAAGAAAGCAAAATATGCTGATCTTATATAACTATTAGGGACATGTCTTTTTAAGTTCCTATTAAATAGTTAACTCTTGAGAGTGTGGCAGATAAATGTTTGACGTGTGGTTCCCATGTCAACTTGTTGTCTACTATAACACCTAAAAATTTTATACTTTCTAAGTCATGACTCTCTCTCTTAAGCTAAAGGAAAGTGCCTGGGTCTTACTTTCATTTAGTAGAAAATCGTTTGCTCTAAACCATAATGAACTCTGAGCAAGGGTATCTTTAACTATATTTTTTAGTGTGTTTAAATCTGAGCTTTTATTTTAAAAAGTTGTGTCATTGGCATACATTATTGTGTGAAAGTTTAGAAAAGACAGCAGGTCATTAATCATAGGTAAAAACAATAGAGGTCCAAGTACTGAGCCCTGTGGCACACCAGACCTAACATTAATCAGATCTGACTTCTCCCTGTTAATGCATACAACTTGTTGGCTCAACTGAAGCTGCCAGAGGAGCACTAGGAAGGTGGAATGGCATGCTGTGGTCTTCAGGAATGAAAGCAGATTCTGCCTGCATGCAAGTGATGGTCATTTACACATACAACATAGACCTGGTGAGTGCTATCTCATAGAGTGCATTCATCCAAGACACATTGGCCCCACATCAGGCCTTATGGTCTGGGGTGCAATAAGCTACAACTCTAGTTCATCTTCAGTGTTTCTGTAGGTGATGCTAACTAACACTCAGCATGAGTAGAGTGTTGTTAGGCCTTTTCTTCTGCTGTTCTTGCAGTAGGAAGGGGACATATTGTTCTAATAGGATAATACTCCCCCACACACTGACCTTGAAACTCAATGAGCTCTGCAAGATGTGCAGCCCCTTCCCTGGCCAGCATGATACCCAGACTTGTCTCCAATGGAGCATGCAAGGGATATGATGGGACAAGAAGTGACTTGTGTGACTTGTCAACCAACAACTCTTAACAGAACTACAAATAGGTCAAGCAGATGTGGTGCAACATATCTCAGGACAGCACTCACTGCACATACCACCAACCATAGTTGGCACTTGCATTGGTGGCATTGGAGGCTACACCACATACTAATGTGGATGTTCCAGCATGACCGTATAACTGGTATCTCAGAACTGCTTATGTTATCGATTTTTAAAGTTAATCATTTCATGTTTTCCATATGCACTGTTTCGACAATATATCTTGAGTGAATCCATATCGGGCATTTCTGGTTTAAGTTTTCTGTGATTTCCTAAATTGCTGGGATGGTTCCTTCAAAATGGCATTGCCACATTCCTTCTTCAGCCTTCCCTAATCAGAGCTTGTGCTCCATCTCTAATGACTTTGTTTTTGATGGGACATTAAATATTAATCACCTCCTCCTCCTCCATACCTTAAAGGAATTGGAAAACTCTAAAAGGGTGTACTACTTTTTCCTGTCAGTGTTTATTAAACATTTTTACTTTATACTTAGCATGAGTATTGAAACCTTCAGATTGTTTCTCCAGGAAAGATTTTTTAACTTCCTCTGAAAAGATTTAGTTCAGACTACATGACACCAGTCTCCACACACTCTGTGATCTGTTCTTCACCTCCTTCCAATGAAATCTCTGATAGGGCTGACCCTCAATCCCCCCCCCCCCCCCCTGCTCACCCCTGCTACATGTGCAGATCTGCCTGGTTCAGTCTCTAAGTCACATGAAATGGTGGCTCTTCCTATCTTCCTATCTGTTCCTTGCATTTCACAATGAATTTCCCAGCTTATATACTGTTGCTACCAATGACACTATAGTTGAAGGTGAATCTGGTTATGGTTTTACATGTATTGAGAACCATGAACAGTATTTGCTGCTGATTATGTTCAGTGTTTTCACAGAACATTTGGTGCCTACCATTCAAGCTCTTCGCTATATTAGCATCCATAACTATGTGGCTTCCCTAATATGTATTGAGTCACAGAGCAGTGTCCAAACAATATAAATCACTGCCACCCTTGAAATCTTCAGTAATAGCCAATAATGCTCAAAAGCAGACTTCATTTTATATTTCATTCATGTGTGTGGTCTGTGGGGACCAGTCTGCTGATTAGTTCTCTATCTTGACATTGGATCTTTCAACTTTTATTCCATTATACTGCTTATTCTTATAATTCATGGATATTATTTTATTCTTAGTTGCTGTTTCGAAAGTAACATATCTTGCAAGATTGTTTTGTCACACTTACTGTGAAGGCAGTCTTGTCAGATGCACAAGTGGCAGTGTCCAGTACAAGTCAAGCCTCAGAGTCCCTGGGGGTACATCTGGCTTTTTTTATCAAAGACGTATATTAATTTTATGATTGTTTTGACTTTATTACCATTGTTTCCTGTCATCACAACTTTTTTTGAATATGCAGAATATCAAAGGACCAATGACCCTGTGCTTTTTTGTCCCATTAACCACATTAACCAACAACATTTTTCACATACAATGCATTCACTTTACAATGCATTATTCTAATTTTCCAACTTGCAGTCTCTATATTTGTACTAAATAGTATGGGATTAAATATGTAATGTGATGTGTGATACAATAGACATGAAATGCAAAAAAATGAATGATTGCATGTATAAAAAGTGAAATAAAAATGTTGTAAATAAGCATAACATACATCAAACAATTCAACAAACTCACACAGTCACTGTCATCACTGAGCGCTGTTGTCCCATTTGGGTATGTGTTATATCATCTGATGAAGGGTACTGAAGGTAAATAACAACCAACAATATATTTTTAAATTGTGCCTGTCTACCACTACGTGGTGAGTAGCAGCCTATTGTGATTCATATTGTTATTACATATTTCAGTTGGACAACAATCACACATCACAGAAACCACCGAAAATGACTTCATTAAAATGATGACTAGTCCATTTATGGAAGAGCGTCTGGGTAGTAATAAAAATTAACTTATACTGATGAAGTATTTAAAGATTTGGGAATCTGTTAAATTTGAGAATCATAATATCATAATAATCTCAGAAATAAAAATGATGCTGAGTATTACTTATCAGTGGTTCTTTCATCCAATAGGTATATCAAATTTCATGAGAATGCAAAGGATGGATTTTATATTAAATACAGATCTTGGTTTATGATTTGTGACAGGTTGAAAATTAAGCATTCTTCTAATTGAGGAACCCACAATGTAATGGACCTACTTAAAGCCTTGGACTCTATTTTATTTCTTTGCAAGTTGGCAGCAGTTTGGTTGCTCCCTCTTCCAGGAAGACAAAGAGCAAAGATTGTACCCGATTCCCTTAACGTATTACAATAAATGGCAATTATCTGTACTGGATTCCTCACATTTCCCTAATTCATCATACAATGAAGAGACTGTGATATTCTATTTATAAGCCTTCAGTTAATATGATACATAAATTATATAATATAATTACACATCATTCATCACAAAAATTTGCTGACATCACCTTTACATTTCTGTACATTTGTACACTGAAACAAAAGTTCAAAAAAACTCACTGGCAGTACACTATTAATCATTACAAGTCATTATCACATTGGGATGCAGATTATTGGTGCATGCTTGAGGACAAGAGCAATGCTTTGTCGATTAGGAGACAAAGCTGCAAACACAGTGCAGCCCTGCTGTTAGGTACTAAATATAGTATTCTTAGATGTTTTACATTGTCATGTTACTGTAATGTTTCCTTCTTTACACAATAAATTATGTTACACTGTAGTCAGCAACAGTATTTTTTGTAATTATCATACACAATAAATGTATGGTTTAAATGCTCAGTAAATGTATCTTTTGAATAAAAAGGAATGAAAGGAATGTTATAGATACCAGAGTTGATGCATTGACTATGTCCTAACTTAACCCCCTTCCCCAAAAAATACACACACAAGAGAGGTGGGGATGGGTAGCTACTAGCTCAAAGGGAGCAACCATGACATCTTCCTGAATGGTGATCTCCGTCTCTCTGGTGGCTCCATCCATACTACTATCTATATTAAGTACACCAGCAGCACCTGCATTTCAACAGCTGTCACCCTCTCTAGGCCAAAAACTAACTCCTGGTCACCCATGGACAACATATCTCCAGTAACTAGAATTTCCTTTCCTAATATGCAGAAGGTCTCACAAAGGCTTTCACGTGTGGATACTATCCCCAAACTTAGCGTGCGAACCAATTTCCCATGACCTCTCCTTACATAGTCCCAATCCTCCCACCACTCTCAAGAATTGGCTACAAAGAAACACTCCTTCATCCCATGACCTATCCTTACAAATTCCCAATCCTCCCACCACTCTCAAGAATCGGCTACAAAGAAACACCCCTTCATCACACAATATCACACTGAAGTGGAACAACTAAACCACACCTTTGTCAGGGCTTTGATTATCTACTATTGTGCCCAGAAATGAGGCACATCCTATTCAATATCCTTCCCATACCTCCTAAAGTGGTATTCAATTGCCCACCCAACCTCACAACATACTGTTCTATCCCTATAATACTCCTACTCCCAACCCTATGTCATAGGGGTCACACCCTGTGGAAGACCCAGGCACTGGACCTGTCCAAACACTGCTACTCCTCAGTGTTTCCCATCATAGTCCTGTCACAGGTTTATTTTATCCAACCAGAGGCAGGTTCACCAGTAAAAGCAAACATGTCATCTACCAACTGTGCTGCAATCCCTTAACAGCTTTTTATATTGGTATGATAACCAACCAGCAGCCCACAAGAATGAATGGCTGCTGCCAAACAGTGACACAACATGCAACTGAGCACAACATGCTCAAGATCAATGGCTGCTTCACAGCCCAGGCCATTTGGATCATGCCTTCCAGCACCAGCTTCTCTGAAACACACAGACGGGAGTTATCCTTCCAACACATCCTTTGCTCCTGTAACCCTCTAGCTTCAATCTCTGCTAATCCACAGTCCTCGCACCCTCTACCAACATCTTCTTCTTCCTGTTTCCTGTCATCTCTTCCCAATCCATGCCTTCATGCATGTTCAATGGGCACACACCTCACTTGTTCTGGTGCCCATATATTGTGTGCTTAGCCTGTGCACCTGCCATCCCACCTCCTGCATTCCATCACACCAAACGTGCTGCCTCCTCCCTTTGGACAGCTAGCTATCCATCCCTAGCTCCTCTTTCTGCCTCCTGTCTCTCATGCCCTCTATCCATCCCACATTACCCCCACCCCACTTTAAGCCAAGTGCCAAAATGCATTGTGTGTGTTCCTGTCATGACAATTCAATGCTTCTGTTATTTGGTGAGTGGTCTCCACCACTCCCAAATTATTTACAGTCGATCAGAAATTTTCACTATACTGTTACTAAATTTTAATGTTTGTACATAGTAAGCTGCAAAATTCACTTGTATACTACATCACTATGCCAATACAAATGTATTTGAACTGCAGGATTCACATTGTACATAGGTTGTTGACTAGATTACACAAAAATCTCTAGGCCTCATGTTTCAGATGTTTGAGAATCATATAACAAATCCAAATTAATTTACAATCTAAAGTAAAATAGACACTTAGACTGCAAAGAAATGTAAGGTTTCCTTACTTAAATATCAGCCTTAGACTTATTGTAGTAATCAAACAATGGAATATCCAGGATGGAATGTAGCAATACCAGAGAAGGAAAGTTGCTACTCACAGTATAGCAGAGATGCTGAGTTTTGATAAGCACAAAAAAAAGATTCGCACAATTATAGCTTTCGACCATTAAAGCCTAAATATATTTTCTTCCAAAAACATTCTACAAATCTGCACAAAATATTCAGGTTTCTAGCAAACTGAGTCAAATGACACTTGTATGTGTATATCTGTAACATCCTAGGAAGCATCAAATCGTCCAACAACCCACTGCTGCATACAAAAAGGGTGGTATCAGACATTTCCTATGACTTTTGGGAAAGGCTGTTTTATTATAATCCCCACACGCAAAAATCCAAAGCGGTAAGGTCCAGGGATCCTGGTGTGAAAGAAACATGCTCATATCTACCAATACATCTTCCAGGGAATGTTAGGTTTACATTATGTATCACCTGATGACTACAAAGTGCATGCAGAAGCCCTGTCATGCTGTATGAACATAAGCATTCTTGTAATCAGAGTAATCTCTTCCAATAATGAAGGAAGCTCATTTTCAAGGAAGTGTAGATGACAGGGTCCTGTAAAATGATGTTGTAACACAACAGGCCCAATTAACTGACTGTCTATCAAACCAAATCACATATTTATAGAGAAGCATCCCTGAAAATGTGTCACCACAATGGCATGTGGGTTTCCTTAAGACATCTGATGTAAATTACAAGTGTTATTGATGCCATCACAAGTGAAAGTGGCTTCACCAGTGAAGAGTAAAAAAGGGATTACCTGTCAGTTTTCAAGCATCTAGTAACAAAATTTCAGTCATCTATATTCCTCTCCTACTTGAAGGTGCTGAAAGACCTGTAAATCATATGAATGGAACCCATGCTGCATACATAATATCTGCCATACTCTTGTAAGTGGATCACTAATATGTACAAAAATTCTAGGTGTACTTGCTGAAGGACTATGTTCAAATGACTGAATAATGTCTTCTACTTCATCCACAGTCAGTTCATTTACACATTCAGATGCAATATGACTGGTGGCCACTGTACCTGAGAGACAGTGTGTTGAACACAAGAGTAAACATTTTTGAATCTGTTAGTCTGTGATTACGAAATTGTATGCTCCATTCTGTACAAGCACCAGCAGTGTTTCTGTTACAAAATCCATACACAAATACCATATTTTCATACTCAGCACATGTAAATGTGTGTGGCATGTTTACACACTATACTGCAGTAGACTTGGCCAACAAAAACAAAAACTATAATGTAAACTAAAGTAAATCTTCATAATGTGAACATCCACACTCTACTGCTGACATTTGTTAAATATGTCCATAACAACCAAGGTGCCAACATACAAAATAAAAATGCATTGAACTCATTTCTATATGTCCACTCAATAAAAAGTAGGCACATATTATAAGGAATATTTAATTGTAATTCTTCCATACTACCAACTCCTACAATATTTACCATTACTTCTGAAACATACTGTATGAGTGCTGTGGTGCAATTCAAGAACATATACATCAAGCTAGAAAACCACATGGACCACAACAATACGAACCACCATATGCTGGAACATATTGTGGAGCAGACAACATGCTGATAATCAAAACATTTACATAACAAAAAAATACCACCCCCCATGAACCATGGACCTTGCTGTTGGTGGGGAGGCTTGCGTGCCTCAGCGATACAGATAGCCGTACCATAGGTGCAACCACAACAGAGGAGTATCTGTTGAGAGGCCAGACAAATGTGTGGTTCCTGAAGAGGGGCAGCACCCTTTTCAGTAGTTGCAGGGGCAACAGTCTGGATGATTGACTGATCTGGCCTTGTAACAATAACCAAAACGGCCTTGCTGTGCTGGTACTGAGAACGGCTGAAGGCAAGGGGAAACTACAGCCATAATTTTTCCCGAGGACATGCAGCTTTACTGTATGATTAAATGATGATGGCGTCCTCTTGGGTAAAATATTCCGGAGGTAAAATAGTCCACCATTCGGATCTCCGGGCGGGGACTACTCAAGAGGATGTCGTTATCAGGAGAAAGAAAACTGACGTTCTATGGATCGGAGCGTGGAATGTCAGATCCCTTAATCAGGCAGGTAGGTTAGAAAATTTAAAAAGGGAAATGGATAGGTTGAAGTTAGATATAGTGGGAATTAGTGAAGTTCGGTGGCAGGAGGAACAAGACTTTCGGTCAGGTGACTACAGGGTTATAAACACAAAATCAATTGGGGGTAATGCAGGAGTAGGTTTAATAATGAATAGGAAAATAGGAATGTGGGTAAGCGACTACAAACAGCATAGTGAACGCATTATTGTGGCCAAGATAGATACGAAGCCCACACCTACTACAGTAGTACAAGTTTATATGCCAGCTAGCTCTGCAGATGATGAAGAAATTGAAGAAATGTATGTTGAAATAAAAGAAATTATTCAGATAGCGAAGGGAGATGAAAATTTAATAGTCATGGGTGAGTGAAATTTGGTAGTAGGAAAAGGGAGAGAAGGAAACGTAGAAGGTGAATATGGACTGGGGCAAAGAAATGAAAGAGGAAGCTGCCTGGTAGAATTTTGCACAGAGCACAACTTAATCATAGCTAACACTTGGTTCAAGAATCATAAAAGAAGGCTGTATACATGGAAGAAGCCTGGGGAAACTGACAGGTTTCAGATAGATTATATAATGGTAAGACAGAGATTTAGGAACCAGGTTTTAAATTGTAAGACATTTCCAGGGGCAGATGTGGACTCTAACCACAATCTATTGGTTATGACCTGTAGATTAAAACTAAAGAAAGTGCAAAAAGGTGGGAATTTAAGGAGATGGGAGCTGCATAAACTGAAAGAACCTGAGGTTGTACATAGTTTCAGGGAGAGCATAAGGGAACAATTGACAGAAACAGGTGAAAGAAATACAGTAGAAGAAGAATGGGTAGCTTTGAGGGATGAAGTAGTGAAGGCAGCAGAGGATCAAGTAGGTAAAAAGACAAGGGCTAGTAGAAATCCTTGGGTTACAGAAGAAATATTAAATTTAATTGATGAAAGAAGAAAATATAAAAATGCAGTAAATGAAGCAGGCAAAAAGGAATACAAACAACTCAAAAATGAGATCGACAGGAAGTGCAAAATGGCTAAGCAGGGATGGCTAGAGGACAAATGTAAGGATGTAGAGGCTTATCTCACTAGGGGAAGATAGATACTGCCTACAGGGACATTAAAGAGACTTTTGGAGAAAAGAGAGCCACTTGCATGATTATCAAGAGCGCAGATGGAAACCCAGTTCTAAGCAAAGAAGGGAAAGCAGAAAGGTGGAAGGAGTATATAGAGGGTCTACAGAAAGGCGATGTACTTGAGGACAATATTATGGAAATGGAAGAGGATATAGATGAAGATGAAATGGGAGATACGATACTGCGTGAAGAGTTTGGTAGAGCACTGAAAGACCTAAGTCGAAACAAGGCCCCGGGAGTAGACAACATTCCATTAGAACTACTGACAGCCTTGGGAGAGCCAGTCAGGACAAAACTCTACCAGCTGGTAAGCAAGATGTATGAGACAGGCGAAATACCCTCAGACTTCAAGAAGAATATAATAATTCCAATCCCAAAGAAAGCAGGTGTTGACAAATGTGAAAATTACCGAACAATCAGTTTAATAAGCCACAGCTGCAAAATACTAACATGAATTCTTTACAGACGAATGGAATAACTAGTAGAAGCTGACTTCGGGGGAGATCAGTTTGGATTCTGTAAAAATACTGGAACATGTGAGGCAATACTGACCTTACAACTTATCTTAGAAGAAAGATTACGGAAAGGTAAACCTACGTTTCTAGCATTTGTAGACTTAGAGAAAGTTTTTGACAATGTTGATTGGAATACTCTCTTTCAAATTCTAAAGGTGGCAGGGATAAAATACAGGGAGTGAAATGCTATTTACAATGTGTACAGAAACCAGATGGCAGTTATAAGAGTCGAGGGACATGAAAGGGAAGCAGTTGTTTTGAAGGGAGTAAGACAGGGTTGTAGCCTCTCCCCGATGTTCTTCAATCTGTATATTGAGAAAGCAGTAAAGGAAACAAAATAAAAATTCGGAGTAGGTATTAAAATCCAGGGTGAAGAAATAAAAACTTTGAGGTTCGCTGATGACATTGTAATTCTGTCAGAGACAGCAAAGGACTTGGAAGAGCAGTTGAATGGAATGGATAGCGTCTTGAAAGGAATATATAAGATGAACATCAACAAAAGCAAAATGAGGATAATGGAATGTAGTCAAATTAAGTTGGTTGATGCTGAGGGAATTAGATTAGGAAATGAGACACTTAAAGTAGTAAAGGAGTTTTGCTATTTGGGGAGCAAAGTAACTGATGATGGCCGAAGTAGAGACGATATAAAATGTAGACTGGCAAAGGCAAGGAAAGCGTTTCTGAAGAAGAGAAATTTGTTAACATCGAGTATAGATTTAAGTGTCAGGAAGTCATTTCTGAAAGTGTTTGTATGGAGTGTAGCCATGTATGGAAGTGAAACATGGACGATAAATAGTTTGGACAAGAAGAGAATAGAAGATTTCAAAATGTGGTGCTACAGAAGAATGCTGAAGATTAGATGGGCTGATCACATAACTAATGAGGAAGTATTGAATAGGATTGGGGAGAAGAGAAGTTTGTGGCCCAAGTTGACCAGAAGAAGGGATCGGTTGGTAAAACATGTTCTGAGGCATCAAGTGATCACCAATTTAGTATTGGAGGGCAGTGTGGAGGATAAAAATTGTAGAGGGAGACCAAGAGATGACTACACTAAGCAGATTCAGAAGGATGTAGGTTGCAGTAGGTACTGGGAGATGAAGTAACTTGCATTAGATTCAGTACCATGGAGAGCTGCATCCAACCAGTCTCAGGACTGAAGACCACAACAACAACAACAACAACAAATATTAGCCATCTGAAGATAGGCAAGGTAGCCCAAAACCATTTACGGTATTATAAAAACAAAAAGTATTTGTGACTGGCTGCATCATTTACCAACAGTACCAACAGTCTACACTTTATTTAAGCAGAGAAGCAGTGATTTGTTTTAGAGCCACTTCACTTCTAGAAATCCGCATGGAAGAAAGATGTTTGATGCCAAGGAAGGACAGTGTATGGCATAGGTGTGCCCTGAGGTAGATCACAAGAGTTTGTGAAAGCGGAATCCTGACACTAAAGCCACTGAGGCTAATTAATAATTATTTTTAAGAGAGAGTAATGCGTTCAAGAACATAACTTCCTTTCTTGCATGTTGTTGGACACAGGAACAACACCAAAGCAAAGATATAAAAAAAACAGAAGGCATAGTGCTAGAACAAAACCAAAGAATAAACACATGGTAAATAACATTCTTCACAGAACAGACGCCAAAGTACACTGTGTGATTTTGTTGTGTCACCAAGTGTTTCCTACACAGCCCCCCCTTTGTAAAGCGGAGCTCCGGGCACTTCTCTGAGAATAGTGGGGTCTTCCAATATGGTTTCCTGCTTCTGGTTTAGTGAGTTGTTCTCTGAGGTCAACACCTCTTTGTCATATTGTGTAGGTGGTGATTCTGCACTGGGGCCTTGATTTTCTTCATCAGCTGGTGGCCACATGTGCGCTGGTTTAACTCTCTCAATGGAAACTGTTTGTCACTTCCCGTCATGATTTATCTGCAGCATATATTTATCTCTCGTGAGTACTTTATATGGTCCAGTATATGGCGGCTGAAGAGGCATTCATACAGTGTCTGTCCTCAGCCACACATAAGGGCAATCGCTAAGCTGCTTGTGAATGAATGGCATGTTGGTGCCATGTCAAGAACCAGGTGTCGTTTGTAACTGTGCCATGTGGTTGTGGACTTGTAAGATGTAAGGCATGTCGCCCACTGTCGCTTCCACCAATTCAGTGAAAAATTCTGCTGGCAGCCTGAGGTTCTCTCCGTAAACCAGTTCAGCCGTGGATGCACCTAGGTCTGATTTGCAGGCAGTTCAGAAAAGTAGCAGCACCATTGGCAACGCTGAAAT
This sequence comes from Schistocerca gregaria, assembly GCF_023897955.1. Classification (NCBI taxonomy): domain Eukaryota; kingdom Metazoa; phylum Arthropoda; class Insecta; order Orthoptera; family Acrididae; genus Schistocerca; species Schistocerca gregaria. The sequence continues at coordinate 437,298,166 of NC_064921.1, forward strand.
CCAGCTGTCCTTATGGCACATCAGTGTTGTCTTTAATGTCCTGTGCCACTGCTCAGCCATGCCTTTGCTTGCTGGCTGATAGGCACTGGTGTGGTGATGGCAAAATCCACAGAGTTTGGCTAATTGTTGGAATAAAGTGAAGTCAAATTGTCATCCTTGATCAGTTGTCACGTTGTAATGTAACGGACTACTGAAGCTACCGATACCACCGGCTGGTGAAGTGTGCGGTGCCGTCAACCAACTTGAAGGAGCAAGTGAACTTTAACAACGTAAACATAAAGTGAAATATTATTATTTTGTTACAAAACTGTTAATATGACATCAATAATGAGGTATATTTCCACAGAACTATATTATAAACACTTTTCATTCTTCATATATGTATACGTGCAATTTGTAAAATATCGATATACAACCAAGGCTGGTAGTACTGCACAGTTTATAAGCTCTGTGAACAGGAGCCAGTTGTTGGTGGGTGTAGAGACAATGAGAAGTTGGTGTTGAGACGTCTTGTAATATGCATGCTTTGAGAAGGTCAAGGATAGAGGGAATGAAATGATCTATTGGAAAAGCTGTTACATTAAAAATTATTGAATATCATCATGATCAGCATTTATAAAATAAAAGTTGGAAGTTTAACTATGTGTCAGTTCTTACACAGCAGAATACACACCCTGGACCTCAAATTGATTTAACAAACAGTGGATGGGAAGATTTATCACTGGACGACAAGCATGCAACAATGACTAAGAAAGTTATATTACTCTACATTCAAACTGTGATGATACCTATCTTTCTCCATGTCTTCAACGCTGTATGTAATCTGTTGTTAGAGTAAACAGCATGACAGGGGACTGTTGGTTGACTAGGCACACCAGGGAGACCACACAGGTTTAAAATGATAATTTGTAGCTTAATATACTACTATTGATAAATAATTAATTTTTGTCCCCCAAAGAAAGAGGTGCATTACAACGTATAGTGGACATACAAAACGTGAGATCCTAGAAGCCAAAAATACTCGAGCTACCACCTCTGCTGAAATGTTCGATAGTGGAGAAGCTTCTGCCCATCTTGTATACCTGTCCACCCATGTCAACAAAAACTTGTAGCCTTCCAAAGGGTCCACAAAATCCAGATGAATGTGGGAGACCCTCTTTGTTATAGGGGGAAAACCTTCTACTGCTTTATTTACATGCCATCCAATCTTGTTCTTTCAGCACAGCATGCATGTTGTTACCCAACCGCAGCAATCCTTCCTTATATTCAGCCAGACAAAATGTTCTGTGAGTAGTTTGATACTGGTTGACTGAGTCCATGTATGCTGTGGAAAACGTCTTTCTGTAGTTGCCTTGGGATGAAAGGCCTGGGTTTGTTCATAGCTATGTCACACCATATCGTGACATTTGCACCTGCCAGCTGGATTAATTTCAACTGAAGTCTAGTTATTATGTCCTGTAAGTACTGCTGGAGTTATGTGTCATTAGCTTGTGCTGCGGCTATTTTATCATAGTCTGCGGTTTGTGAAATAACCAAGACCAGCAACAGGAAATCAACAACTATGTTTCCAACTCCCTTGATATGCTTGATAATTCTAAGTGGTGAAATTAACCTGGAGAACAGTTATCCTGTGACTTACTGAATGCAAAGGTTATTTGTTTATGGTCAGTGTATACAGTAAATCCTCTTGCCTCTACATATGGACAAAAGTACCAGGTAGCTTCATATATTGCTAATAGTTCTCTGTCATATGCACTCCATTTCCTTTGTGGGTCTGTAAGTTTTCATGAGAAAAAAAAATCCAAAGGCTACCATTTGTCATTCACTTTCTGGTGCAGTGTGGCTCCCAACACATCTTGGCCGGCATCGAATACTATTGACAGACGTGCTTTTGGTACTGGATGAGTAATGAGTACTGCTTTTCATAAGTTATCCTTTATGTGTTGAAATGCTCTCTCCATGTCCATGTTCCATTGCAATGGTCGTTTGCCATTTGTATTTTTACCTGAGAGAGCGTCTGTCAAGGGTGCTTGTAGTAGTGCACCTCACGGTAAATGCTGTCTATAGAAACTGTGAATATTAGGCACTGGGTCATGATCTGGTATAGTACATGCGTTCCATGACCCATCTTTGTCCTTTACCAAGTGTATGAGTGACGCCCATGGGCTGTCTGATCTACGTATGGAACCTGATGCCAATAATTCCTCAAATTCTGCTTTTACACAACAAGGCCAGAGCAGTCAATCATCCAGACTTTTGTCCCTGCAACTATTGTCTGGTCTCTCAACACACAACCCTCCACTGTGGCTACACTTACGAAATAGCTGTCAGTATCACAGATGTATGCAAGCCACCCCACTGACGGTATTTCCCATAGTTCATGGGAAGAATTTTCACCACACTTGCTACCTGGATTCTTCCCCCAGACAAGAGTGTCTCAGAACTCTGCAGGTGGGAACTAGCACAACATGCCCTTGGTTCTTCGCACCCACCTGGACTTAATTTACATTAATTCCTTCTGTCTCAGCATTTATTCACAGTAACTACCCCTTTCTTCACTCCATTTCAGTTTCCTACATATTTCATTTTCTGACTTGTCTATTTTTCATCCCCCCCCCCCCCCTCCCACCTCTGTTACATACAATGCACTTAGCTTCTCACTCTTATTAACTCATGCATGATGTTTTCAAAGTAATCCCTTTCTTGCATATTACCCAGTCTTCTACCTTTAAGCTCTCAGATTTTCTAACAATCGGTCTTTCTTTCTCATCCCATCCAGTAAGTCTCCCCTGACCTGGGGCTCCAGGTGACTTTTCTGAACTGTAACCCTTTCCCTAAAACTCTTCAGTCCTTTTCTTTCACACCTCTTCCTTCCTTTTCAATTCTTGTGCCATATGAAGAAGCCACAGGCATCAAAACCTAAAAGTTAAAACCTTTTGTGTGTGTGTGTGTGTGTGTGTGTGTGTGTGTGTGTGTGTGTGTGTGTGTGTGTGTGTGTGTATGTGTGTGTGTGTGTGTGTTCCCTTGCTGCAGAAAAAATGTTTTTTTCACAAACAACTCACCTTGCTTCTCAACATAGCCTCCTTTGAGAACTATACACTTGACTCATTGATCCTTCAGTTTCTTCATCCCATCAGAATAAATGCTTCTGTCAAACTCTGGAAAATACTCAGTGACTGCAACTATCACCTCATTTGATGAAAACTTCTTCCCATCAAGCCAAAGTTTCAAGTTAGGGAACAGGAAGAAGCTGCTTGAGGTTAAGCCTGGTGAATGGTAGGGATGAGGAACCAATTCTAAGCTCAGTTCCTGCACTTCCACCTTTGTCATTGCTGATGTGTGAGCTGGTGTATTATCTTAGTGAAAGAGCACTTTCTGTGTGCCAACGTGGGTCTTTTTTCAGCCAAAGCAAATTTCAAATGGCACAACAATGAAGCATAATAGTGTACAGTTATGGATCTGCCATTTTACAAGTTCTGTATAAGGATTATTCCTTGATAATCCCAAGATGCATTTTCACCAGTTTTTGTTCATTATTTTGAGTACTGTTTTGACTCTTGTGTGTGATGATGGATCCAGGTTTCATCATCAGTCACAAATCAACATCAAAGTTAAACATCACCAGGCATTGTGCTGAAATGTTGTGCCACAGAGTGATATGAGTAAAAGGACAGTCACAAAGGCACAACAAAAATGTTCCATTCTTTCACACAAATTTACCAGACTTACCAAAAATAAAGTGTGTATCCTTGACTTCTTTCTACAACTGAGAGACACCTCTCCTTCATAACATAGTCATAAAATGAAGAGATTTGTCTTATCATTTCTGTTTTCCATATTTCATGGACACTCTTGTAGCTATGCAATTTTCTGCAACCAAAGAGTTTGTTGGTTATTTGAGTTCACTGTGTTTTAAGTTTGACTGTGTGCACAGTCTGCCTGTTGTATGCCTTACTGCACTTGTGTGGAATATCATAGACACCTGGTTTATAGAGCCCAAAGTTATGTTTCATAATATCTAATAGTGCACATGTTCCTGGAGACGGATGGAAAACACATTTAATGTTACTAACATTCGACAATTTTGTTCAATTCTTCACTAGCATACAGTAGATACACTATTATCTTATTCTCCTCATGAAGTTCTATTTGGTGGGCCTGTACCTGCTACCTGAAAACATACCAAATTTTTCTTAGACCATATCCATTCTTTTTATTTATTTATTCATTTGTTTTGATCCTCTGAAGCATACATTGTATAGAAATGCGCATCATGATATAGGACAGGTCATTTGATACATGTTAGGTGTTTTTAGGAAGAAGTACATGTCTATGAATCTATAAAATTATTACATATTTAGACCACATGTGTTATGTACTTAGGTCTTATATTTATTCCATACCAGAATTTATCATTAACACCTATAAAACTTACATTCAATTATGCTATGTAAGGTCAATAGTTCGTGGTCCATTATCTGATGTTTTTGTTGAGCAGTTCCTTATAGCAGGTTGTTTTCAAGGAATTCCTGTATGCTGTAGAGGTAGTGTTTAATTAGAAGTGACCGTAGTTTTACTTTAAAATCATTCACTTGTGTAATGTTCTTCACTGCTATTAGGAGGTGATTGTAGAGTTTTATTCCCATATATTTGATACCTTTACTGTATAGTTTTGTTGAATGGGGAATCACTCATAGAGAGTTCTTTGACCTTGTATCATGTTGGTGCCATAGTTTTGGGAATTACTCGTAGAGAGTTCTTTGATCTTGTATCATGCTGGTGCCAGTTTGAGTTTATATCTAAGTGGGTAATATTTTTTTGGTGAAGCACTGATAAACCCCAAAAATTTGGTTTCCTTTTTACATAGTTGGATTTATCAACACTCAGTGATATATTTGGTACTGGTGGGTTTTTATTTTGGACTTCATGACTACATCCTTAAAGTGTTTGAAATGTTCAAGGTTGTGCCATTTTATATTATTCAGGCTAGTTCTGCTCAGATATCTGAGTAATTTCAGTGATCTTTACACCTTACCATTTGCATTATAAAATATGACTGACTTTTGTGCATTATTGTATGTTTCACTTCATTTTTAAGTTTAAAAATAGTCACCAATAACTGTATCAGTTCATATTTTTCTATAGTTTTGACTTTCAGAAAAGTTTTGACTTTCAGAAAAGTTCTCAGAATGTGCAAACTTTGCATAGATGGTGTTGTTCCTCATGAACAAAACAACCATGCCAGAATCTGCTTAGGTGAAAGAATTATGGAAAAAGGGGAATTTACTTTGTTGTATCCTTACTTTATGCTGGTGTGTTCAACGAGTAACTAGACAGATGATTTCAATCTCTTGACTAATACCACTCATCACCAAATCTTTGTAGTATTTTATACATCAGTAGATAGTTTATGTTTCAACATTCACTGAATATTTTTTGTTTTTATCCCCAACTAACTGTTTTTATTCCATTTGCCATTATATTTTTTTGGAATTTTATGACTTTTCTGGGAAGTTTGATGCATTTCCCTGGTTTTTAGCATCTCTCTTTTGTTGTTATTTAACCATGCTGCTTATTTTCTCTTTGTTGCAACTTTCCTTCCTTCATTCACTCATGCATTCATTTATTCACACATCACATTCCAAAAATTCCATCATGAAGGAGTGTTCAATGCTGTGAAATGAGTCAAGTTGTATATAAACAAGTAGAAGTAGCCACTGCAGACGAATTCTCTGAAGTTACCAATAACAAAGTATGCCTAATGTGAATCTGACAAGTATTGGAATTACTTCAAGATTACAGGAGGAAAAGCAGCTTCTTTAGAACAAAACAACCATTGGTCTTCCTCCTACACTAATCAGTTGCTGTTTTTTCTTGATATTACTTCATACAATACATGTCTGTAACTTTAATGATTTCAGCTTCTGAATACTGGGTCAATTAATAATCTGTTTCATATGGACTTTAATTGCTATATCTGCAATTAGGCAGATATCAGTGCAGAAGTCAGAACCAAGGAGATAAATAGGTGACATTGCAAGGCAGAAGAGCTGCCTGCAAAAGATAACACATTACCAAGCGGTAGTCAAGCTATGCATTGCTAACTGATAGCAGACAAGACACAAACTAGGATAAGTCCAAAGTGACCTATGCAAGAATGAGATGCAAAGCAAAAAACTCTGCCACAACTATGTCAACAGACAGACAAGAAAGAGAGAGGAACACAATCAAAAACGCAGCCAGAGAGAAGAAGTGAGTGCTGGGCAAGATTCTTATCAAATAGTCTGTAGTACATCAGTAACTAACAAATTTCAGAAGTGAGTACAGAACTAACTGAGCCTTCGCTGGGCAGTCATATTTCTACTGGTTGTATGGAACAGTACTGGCTGGCGTATTCACCTAGGAAGGTTGGTGGTGTGCTTGCTATGTAAATGCAGCACAGTGGCATTACTATGCCCTCTGTTGTCCATCAAGGCCCATGTCCTGTGGTGGGCATTCAACTTCTGTAGAGCCTCATACTATAATAGACTTCAGCAAAATGTATGTCATGAGTTCAAATAGTTTGATAAATTGTAGGAGCTGCTAAGCAGGTACTCTTTTACTTTGTTTTCGAATATCTGCCAATTGGCAGTTTCATGGCTGATGTCTGCTGACTATATGCTTTTGCATCTGAATAGAAATTTCCTACTTCATCTTAAAATCACTCTTATTATTAACAAAAATCCACATTAAGACTGAACATCTTTGGCCATACTAAATGAAACCAGTCCCGTGTATTTTGCATCAAAGTGTTTGGATCAACCGATTCCATCAAGATACCCCAACAATTTCTCCATTTTCATTCTCCATAATAAGATGTTCAGGATTGTGCCACATTATATTATTCAGGCTATTCAAACCCAGTTATTCTAGTGATTATTGCTAACATGTAACTCTTTTGTATCAGTTGTGAATAAATAGTTGCCACTATTAAAAGCTCTAACCCTCATATTTTATTAGGCACCCTAATAATGTTATAATATTTCACCAGTCAGTACAGGTGAATACAAAATTACTGAGCCTTGCACTTGGTTTAATGTAACAATGATTTATTGTTAATAACCTAAGAAAAGCTTTATAAATCATGATAATTTCTTGGAATGGCTATTGTAGAAGTGTTATCAATGATGTTCATTCAATTAGATTTTCTTATGTGCATTCTATACTATTGCCTACAACTGGTCATCTTCAGTAAGCTACTTACTCTGATTCACATGCTTCAAATCAATGAAGCTTATTGATGCCTAAGCTAAAGCAAGCAGACTTTTGGCATTTCCTGGATATCGTCTGTAACTTTTTTCATCTCTACCACTTATCTCTCTTAAAGTTGGTGTTACAGTTGCATAAGTGTCATTCTGTATCTAGACATAATTAATGACAGTTTTTGGGTTTTTACTGTTTTTCCTTAACTGAAACATTATCATACACTATCTGACGCAATGTTCACATTACACATCTTGCAACAAACGTCATGAAACTATGAGCAGTTGATATAAAAATCTAGAACAACTGGGACTTCCTTCTCCCTTCAACACACATCACAGTCATCTTTGTGCACCTACACCTCACTTTCTTGCTCTTATATAGGCAGTTCCCTGAGTCCTCAGCATGAGAGTAATGTTGCTCAAATCTCTCTCCCCTCTCAGGAATCAACTATTAGCTCTAAAAACTAGTAAGTGTCTCAGTTTTACTTTTATTGGGGTCTATCAGGATTACTACACATTTTGATTCCTGGAGTTAAGTAATGGCCACTAATTATGCCTCATAATTTATTTGTTTTGTGCCGTGCATTCTTACAGTGCAGTTGCCACACATAATATGTGGGCACTGCCTTCTCGAGTGCCATGTTCCAATGCTCTAGTGGCATCAGCATGGCAAACTTCAAAGTGTTCACACAAGGGGCACCACAAGAAATGCAGAAGTCATACAGGTGGAGTTGATGGAGCCAATAACGATGAAGCCCCATACAACAAAGTCGCATCTTCATGACCCAGAAGTGCTGTCACCTGGTGGGCCTCCTGGAGTACAGAGTAGGTCTCCTCTCAGTCATGACGCTGTTACTGTGATAGTGTTTATGGGAGATGAACTTTAGCTATGGACCTGGACATCAGTGAATACACTGAGTTATGTTTCACCTTACTTTCAGAATAAATCTTCTAAGTTGTAATTAATGTCAACTTTCCATTTGGTAGTTTGTACCTGGGTTACAACTGTTTGTTTTCTTGACTGAATACAAGTGGCTTCCCCATGTAATGTGCCCCATCACCACGATGTGTGTCAGGTGATACATGTGGTTTTCCTGTCACACAAAGATATGGTGAAATTTGGCAGATTGGAACAAAGTTATTGCCATAAATATTTTGTTTTTATAGTTTCATGCACACTCTGCATAACTGTGAATGTCTGCTGTGGGAAAGGGCATTTTCAGCTACCAAAAAGAAGGCAAAAATCATCATCATCTGCATCAGCACACATAGCCATAGTCTCCTTGGAAAGTGACATAAGAAATTGGAAAAATTCCAAACTCCTAAGTGGATATAGTCTATAACGAAGTCAACTCATGTTTCAGATGGAGATCTGAGAGAGACAAGAAAAAAATGCTCATGAACAATAAGAGGCATTTCTAGAAATAATTAGTATTGTACAACGGTGTGGAGAAAATACTTATAAAGTCATTGCAGCAGATGATGTGATTTAATACCAAGAATCAGTAATTTGATTATGTGGTGCAGCATATACATTAGACAATTCTAGATGACAAAGCTACATGCAACTGAAGGAACACGGAATTGTTGTAAGGAACAAGAATCTCAAGCAAGTGATGTCATTTGAGATATAACAACTACATCACCAGGCTACACTTGCATGCAAAACTTAAGGATGAAAGTAACTTTTGCATGGTGTGTCATTGCAGTGAAATATAGCATAATGAAACTTGGACCACACATAGAAAGAACTTCTACTGCAAGTAACTGATAGAGTTATGTAATGAGATGAACAGATAAAAAATCAATAATTACGCTGATGTCACCATGTTGCATGATGGTCCAAAGGACATTACAGAAGGTGAGACATCATTCTTAATAGGGTGTATGATCACCACAGACAGCAATGAACATACTGTTACATGCTTCCATGCTTGCCACAAGGTTGGATTGGAGTTCTGGTGGTAGGCCATTTCATTCCTTACCCAGTATGACTGACAACTGCTGGATGATTGTTGTTGCATCTGGACATGCTGCAAGTCATCTTTCCACTGCATCCTACACATGCTCTTTGGGATTTAAGTTGTTGGAAGGACAGGCCAATCTATAAATGAATACCTAGAACAGTAATCTATCTATTTATGTTAAATCGGAAACATTGAGCAATGAAGTGAAGTAAATTTAACCAATCTTTGCAGTATAATACATTATGATACTATATGTTAATATATGTTAACAATGTTAAGTGATATATTCCGACATCTGTAACACACTGTGTACCATCAGATCACATGGAATAAATAAATAAAATGTTTTTATTTGATGAATATCCTCTCTTTGCAATAGCTCCTTCCCCTTTGCTTGTTGAAGTGGTTACACACTGTCATCCATAAAAATGAAGTAAGGGCTGAAAGTACCCCAGAAAAGATGCATGTGAGGAAGGTGCACGGAGCCACAATAATGTTGTCTGCTGAGTGTACTATGTTCAAAGACTTGGAGACTTGCAACATTATGCCTCCCCACACTACAGGACCTGGACAACCAAAATGATCATGTTTGACAATGGTTCTGGAAGCACTGTCAGTTCTCACCTCTCCCCCTATGAGGGTGTGTCCTGAACCACTACTCACATGTAATCCCATTTCATCTCAGAAGAGACTGTGATCCCGCTTATCATTGGGCCAGTCCCTATGCTCTTGGTACCATCACAAATGGTGCTGCTTGTATGTGGGTGTCAATGGAACACAAGTTACTGGTCATCAGCCAAAGAGACCACCCCCTGCAGTCACTGTGCCACTGGAGGGTTTAACTGCATGCCTTGGAGTCCTATTAAATATGGCTGCAATTGCATCCGATGTCTCAAATGGATCTGTGGCGTGCAGCGCCGTAAATATCGATATTTGTAAAGAGTGTAAGTGTGCTATCTTTGAGATGGAGAGTTTTGGAAGATGTTTTCCGCTAACGGGAGTTAGCCTCATGGACTTGTATCTGTGTAGACGTGAAGTGCTAATAAATTGTCATATGAGAGAATACTAGTTGTTTACCTACAACTATCACCCAATTCCCTCACTGGTGACCCCGTTTTGTGTAATACGCGTTCAAGTTACGGCACGAAGTGTTATTTACGCGCCTACCGCGTCGGTTTTCTTTTCGCGATCGCGAGGGCCGGTGTTTTAGCTTCAGACAATGGCCTTTCAGCACTCACCGCCGCCCAGATCTCAGCAACATCTGTCCAGCATCCCTGCCGTCGTAGTGGATATGCCGCGAGATCCCTCGGAATCTTTCAGCCCGAACATGCAGTGGAATTCATCGAGTGCAGCCAGTTTCTGCCAACCGCCAACGGTCGCGGACTCTGGCTTTGTTAGCCTAGACTTTTCCACGTGTTCTCCACAGAGTGTTGTTCGGAACATTCCTACTCCTGTGTCGAACGCACAATTCAATACAGTTCGTGGTGTCGAGCGGAATCTTGCCACTTTGGAAAATCGAGCAGTAAATTCAATCCCGAGCCAGTTCCCGCCACGTGTGTATCCTTCCGCGCCGGTTAGTCAACATGTGCTCAATGCTCGCCAAACAGACAATATCACATCGAGTGTGCATCCTTGTGGACATGTGTGGGATCCTTGTGTTGCTCATAATCAAGTCAACAATTCTGTGCTGGACAGTAATTACCCGGATATTTACAACCACCCCCACCATTCACGGCCGAATGAATACAGAGTGCATAACGGACATTCACCGGCGTACGTAAGTACTAGCGGCTTCTCTCCGAGCTATCTAGTCAATGAGAATGCACATTGTGACTACGATTCTCACACTGTTCGTGCGTCCGTCGCTTCTCAGCCGCCCCCCCTGGCGTCAAGTGAACTTTACGATACCCGCATTACGGGACGCCAATAATTCAGACACTCTATCCTCTTCATGCTCTTCTCCCATCCGAAGAAATAGGTGCACCTCCACAGTGACTGCTGTGCCGAATCTGCCGAAACTACCAGACTTCAAACCCGCTCACCCGGAATTTTGGTTCAACCTGGTTGAGCAAACATTCAATGTCTGTGCTCTGGACGACGACGCGCGCTTCGTGTGCCTCATGAACCACCTTCACGACCGCGTCGATTTAATTTACGATCTGGTCAAAGCACCGCCCCTAGCAGAGAACTATGCTATGGCGAAACAGACGATACTGGAGCGCGTCTCAAAAACCAGGAGAGAAAACGTGCGACAGCTAATTTACGAAGAGCGTCTCGGCGACAGGTCTCCGTCCCAGCTGTGGCGGTGCATCCGTCTTCTCGTCGACGAGCAAGTTATGCCTGATGACACACTCGCAGAAATCTGGACAGATAAGCTGCCTCTGCCTGTCCAGACTGCAATCTCTGCGTATGAGGATAGGCCAGTAAATGAACGTTTACATGCCGCCGATAGAGCTTACTCCGCCAGGCAGCGTGAGCTCCACGCACTGCATTCTGGACGTGACCGCACTAAGAAGCTGTCCAACACCACGCCCTTGTCTGGTGCTGCTAATAACAAGTTTGTCAAACTAGCCGCCCTACCTGCACCTCCAGCTCCGCCCAACGACAGCGCACCGGCCTCGGTGGAAGATTCTGGGTCGCATACTCCGTCACCTAGTTACTACCCAGAGGAGCACAGGCCCGCTCAATCTTACTGTTTCTTCCACGCGAGATTCGGGGAACAAGCACGCAAATGCCAGTCGCCGTGCTCTTACCCAAACTCCACCAGCAGGTAGGCAGCGGTGCCACCTCCTGCGACATAAACAACGTGCACCATCCAACGTTGCATTCCGTTTTGGACAACAACAGTAAGTGTGGTCGAGTCTATGTCCGAGATTTACAATCGGGTGTACGGTTTCTGGTAGACACTGGCGCAGATGTCTCTTTGCTCCCGGCTCGCCTAGCGACCAATAAAGTGCAACTGCACAAAACAGTACTTCGTGCAGTGAACTTGTCTACCTTACAGTGTTCGGGTTCTACACTGTATACAGTGAAACTTTCGCCCGAGTGCAAGCTGAAGTGGACGTTTTTAGAGTCAACAGTTGAAGAACCTATTCTCGGAATTGATTTCCTCAGGCACTATCAGTTGTCACTAGATTTTGTGAAAAATACTGTGTTTTACCCCCCCACTGAACAAACATATTCCTTTCGCTCCGCCGAGTGACAGTTCGGCTAACACCAAACATGTGCGCTGGGCTAAGAAGTGCCCAAACCTATCTTGGACAAACGAGTGGCTAGCGGAGCGCGCCGAGTCTTCCAACTTGCGGATGGAATGTAGGGAAATGCTGTTGCATCCCCGCGACATACATCACGAGTTGACCTCCACACAACAACGCCTCACGTCACTACAAGCGGACGACTCATCGGCTACAGACAAGGTTAGTCCGTGCCAATCTGGTGTTCCCGTGCCCGCACACATTAATGACAATGTTGTGAACTCTGCAAACTGTGTCAGCATTCCCCCTTGTAATGACAGTGTATGCCTGTGTGCTCATGTTCCATGCGTTTCGAATGAACAATTAACCTCCCAAGCCCGTGGCAATGAAATACAGCCGTCTGCTGTTAGGCCACACCCACTCGGGCCTAGAGCGCGCGTAGCGGCACGGCCCGCTACCAAAAACCAGTGTACCAACCTCGCCCAGGTTAACATGCGTGCGTTCGCTACGCAGCCTTCGAGCGATTGGCACGCCTCAGCGCCACAGCTTTGCTTGCCTGCCACCGCCTGCTCCGCTTCACGGACATCTGACTGTTTTGCCGCGCCACGTATTGCAGTAGTCACTAATGGCACAGTTCACCGGTTACATCTAACCGCTGGGCCGCCCATATCGCAACGCCCACGCCGCCTCAAGCCGGAATTTATGAAAATTGCAAAAGAAAAATTAGATGATTTATTACAAAAGGGAATAATTGAACCTTCTTCCGGTTGCTGGGCTAGTTCTATCTTGTTTGATCAAAAGAAAGACGGTACTTGGTGTATGGTCGGAGACTATAGGCGTTTAAATGCCCGCACCACCATTGATAAATACCCGGTCCCACACATTGCGGACTTCAATCATGCGCTCGCAGGTGCAGAGCACTTCTCTGTTTTGGACTGCAAGCACGCATTTCATCAGATCCCCATGGCTCCGGAGGATATTGAAAAGACTGCCATAACCACTCCCTTCGGGTTGTTTCAATACAAATTTATGCCGTTTGGGTTGAAAAACGCCCCCCAAACGTGGCAGCGTTTCATCAATCAAACCTTATCCAATTTACACTTTTGTTGCGTATACATGGACGACATATTGGTTTTTGCTCATACTTTGGAACAGAGTAAGCAGCGTGTTCAAGTCATGACAGACACGTTAGCAGCTGCTGGTATAGAACTGAACAATAAAAAGACTCAATTGCACCAGTCATCCGTCACATTCCAAAGTTATGTTGTGTCGTCGGACGGTCTGACACCACCGCAGGACAAGATCAAGCCTGTTCTTGAGATGCCACGCCCCCAGACCTATAGGGAATTACGCAGGTTCATCGGAACAGTTAATTATTACCGTAAACATTTGCCAGCTGCTTCTGCGGTGCAGGCACCTCTCACAGATGCACTCGCAGGCTCACAAACTTCCGGCACCCGCCAGGTCCCATGGACACCAGACATGGACAAGGCATTTAACGAACTCAAACAGCTGTTGGCCTCCGCTGTCACTATTGCTCACCCACGTGCGGACGCGACAATGTTTATCACTGAGTCAAACATACAATGATGTTACTTTATCCACAAAATTATCATCTGATATCCTTAACAATAATTTCTTGTAGAGTTTTAGAATGTATTTGAGCTCAAACATAATGAGGTATCTTGAACAAAATGACTTCCTCCATGCCTGCCAGCAAGTATTCCATAAACATTGATCATGCAAAAGCCACCTTGCAATCTCCTCACATGACATATTGAAAGCTCTGAATCAAGGCAGTCAGGTAGATGCATGATTTCATGATTTCCAATGAGTATTTGACTCAGTACCACACCTACGCTTAGTGTCAAAAGTATGATCATATGGGGTATCAAGTGAAATTTTGGACTGGACTGAGGATTTTCTGGTAGGGAGGATACATCATCAAATGTAGAAGTAACTTTGAGTGTGCCCTTGGAAAGTGTGTTGGGATCCTTGCTGTTCATGTTGTATATTCATGACCTAGTGGACAATATTAACTTAAGACTTTTTGCAGATGACACAGTTATCTGTAATAAAGTACTATCTGAACATAAAACCTTTGTGTTCTGCCTTATGGCAGGTTGTGTCTTGTGAGAAGCCTCATCAGAGAGGTCCATCGCAGAAGCATCTAGGGAACTGATTCCAGTGGTGGCTTCCTGTTGCCTTCAAATGGTTCAAATGGTTCTGAGCACTATGGGACTCAACTGCTGTGGTCATTAGTCCCCTAGAACTTAGAACTACTTAAACCTAACTAACCTAGGGACATCACACACATCCATGCCCGAGGCAGGATTCGAACCTGCGACCGTAGCAGTCACACGGTTCCGGACTGCGCGCCTAGAACCGCAAGACCACCGCTGCTGGCTCCTGTTGCCTTCCACTGAAACTATATGAAAGAAGCTGCATAAATATTCAGTCTATCAATGAGTTACTGTTGGAACTGGGCAACCGCTTCAATACTTGGGTGTAACATTTTGTGAGGGTTAGAAATGTAATGAACACATAGGCTCAGTTGTGGGTAAAACACATGGTAGACTTCAGTTTATTGGTAGAATACTGGGAATTTGTAATCAATCTATGTTTATTATTTTATCCTATAAATCCAAATGGAAAAATGGTTTAATGCAAAGTGGTTTAGAAGGAATTCCTAGTTAGTTATTTGCATGTTCCTTGGATCATAATTGCAACATTTTGATATGATCTACAATGAGTCAGTTTTACAATTACAATACATCCTCTAAACTTAAAATGTTATCCATCAAATTCTTTCTTCAGTTTAATGGAGTTGACTAAGAGACATCATATACTTTGGTGCTTACTCATTTAGTAGGCTTGATTATAATCAGGTCTGCTGATGTAGCCTTAACATTACTAATTAAAACTGCAGCTTGCAAAACTTCTAACTTTTCTTCCACTATTGCCAAATCAGCTCAAAGATTCAAGCTAAGCCCTACTTATGTGCCTTTGTTCTACTCAATATGTCAATTACTACTACTACTACTACTACTACTACTACTACTACTATTTATATATCACTCAGAATTTTATTATTTTATTTTAGTAAAGCAATGTTGCTAATAACGGTTGTCATCATAACTTAGAAAGATAAGCAATATATATATACTACTAAATATTCTCTAAGGTTATACCATGGCTAATATTAAAAAGGAAAACTAGCATAAAAGGCTGATTCCAAATCTGAAAGCAGTTCTTTGTTGCTCAGTTTCATAAAGAAGTACTAAAACTTTTAAGACACTCTGACTTTCAAGTTTCTTGTCTATTTGTACATAATATATCAGAAAATATAGTTACTTCTGTAATGTGACATACTACAACCATTCGATCTAGGTTGAACAATTATTAGTAATGTTGTTGAGCTAGTTGTCACAGAACCATTAAAACAATGTTTCTACATCTCAATATTTCAGTAAATGCATGACATCAACTTCAAATTCATTAAAATCACAGTTATCATCAAAGGAAGAATATTTTGAATATGTAAATTTCTATATGCAGTATTTTACTGCTACTATGATTCATCTGAATTGACATACAAAAATTACACAGTAAATTCAGGATAAAAAAAGCCCTCTTTCGTAAGACACATGTTGTCACTGTATTGTTTTCAACTTGCCCTATCTTCCAAGCCGGCCGTGGTGGTCTCGCGTTTCTGGGCGCGCAGTCCGGAACCGTGCGACTGCTACAGTCGCAGGTTCGAATCCTGCCTCGGGCATGGATGTTTGTGATGTCCTTAGGTTAGTTAGGTTTAAGTAGTTCTAAGTTCTAGGGGACTCATGACCACAGCAGTTGAGTCCCATAGTGCTCAGAGCCATTTGAACCTATCTTCCAATTATGTTCTAGGCACGGTTATTTATCACAACCCAGTTTGATGTCATTGCTTGAAAGTGCTGCTAATGGATTTTCAAATAAAAAAATATTTTTCTTCAACTGAATGTGTGATATATTAATGCAAGGAAACCTTTATCTTGAACATACTGTATAATCTAAGTTCCATTTTCCTTCTTTACTGTCCCCAAAGACTCGAAGACTAATCATTTGTCGAAACAGTAAAAATTACAAGATGCTTAGAGCTAAACTTATAACTGCACCAGCAGTTTTAACATGCACTTTTCATCTGGGCAGTGCATGATCTAGATCATTAGCTTGAATTGATATACAGTTGTCAAGATTGGTCATACAACACTGCTTCGAAGCCCATGCATTTACTAAAGAGCTGACTCACAGGTCATTACAATTTAATAGGCAGGGTAGTAAAATAATTTATAAATGTGTAAACTATAGGCTTTAATCTCATGAGATTAATAATGTTGTCAAAACAGTGTAGTTATCATATAAGCCAAATAAAGAATGAAATTTCCTGCCAGGTTAAAATGGTGTGCTGGACCAGGACTCCAACCAGGGACCTTGCCTTTCATGTTTAAGGGTTCTACCAACTGAGCTATCCAAGCATGTCACATAATCTGCTATCACAGCTTTACTTCCACTAGTTTCTCATCTCCTACCTTCCATACTTCAAAGTAGCTCTTCTGTAAAACTTCCAGGACTACCACTCCTGAAAGAAAGGGTCCTCTGAAGAAACAGCTTAGCCACAGCCTGGGGGATGTTCCCTGAATGAACTTTTACTCTGAAATAAGGTGTGCACTGATACAAAACTTCCTGGCATATTAAAACTGTGTTCCAGACTGGGACTCAAATTCAGGACAGTTTTAATCTGCCAGCAACATTCATATCAGCACACACTCCAGTGGATAGTGAAAAATTCATTCTCAAATAAATGTTTACAGAAAGTAATTCACACATTTGTGAACAGTGGTCTTACACTACTATTGACTCAAATGAAAATGAAGATAAATAATAATTAATTCAATGCAGCAGAGAAATGTAACAGAACATGTGCATGCAAAGTTCATTTAACAGTTCATTAATCACAGAATTCAAAAGCAAGCAAGGTCTCATAGCACAGTTTCTCACTGTTAATCATGATGTAAAACTAAAATTCAAGTCCTAAATAATAGCTGTAAAAATAAGCAAACAAGTGTATCACACATACGTTTCAATATTAACTGCAGCAAAACAGATGAAGTTGTTAGGTGCATCAAGTCCCATAGATAAAGTTCATATGGGTACTCAAACTCAATCATCAAAACCATCATCAAATTTTCTAAATCAAACAAAAAATTATATTATTTTTTGCATTCTGCAATATTATTCTAAGTCCATTGATTGACACCAAAACAAAGTTGAATTGTTTAACTAATATGGCTGTTTTGCCACCCAGACTGTGTTGACTACGACCAAGAAAACCCATTGACAAAAGCATCCATCAGTTTACAACTACTGACTTATGGCCAAAGGCAGCATACTCATGAGAGGAGAGGAGTCTACTCCCAGTGAAGTTGCAGTTTTAGTACAATGTGCTACGCCTCCAGGAGATGTGAATAGAAAATTTCACACCTCCTTTTTCTTGTGATGTCTTCGTTATTCCTGTTTTCAGTTTTTGTTTTCTTTTGCTGACAGCAGGGCTGGCCTATCACCACTTCTGTGGTATGGACCATGTAAGGAGCTTCTTTACTGGGCTGGCTGTGGATCAGCTAGCAAGTCTGCTATGGCTGCCATCATCATGGTCTCAGAGACATACTGCAGCATATGTTGGCAAGTGCTGCAGTCAGTGAGTTGTTGAGGGAAGCAAGGAGACCACAGGTTACAGCAGTTGGTGTATCATAGAGGGGTGCTTCTTCAGTGTGGACAGTGACTGCAAGGTTTCTGCTACTGCTGCCTGTAGTGGTGTTGGTGTCCATCCAGAGGTGGATATTTACTCTTGGGGAGAGGATTATCTCACTGTTCCTCTGGTGTGCTTGGCCTGGCACATTTCTGGCCATATGAGCTTCTTCTGCTCCTGGGGTGGAGGCCATTGTGTCCTCATCACTGGCTGGCATCCGTGTGCTGCTGGTTTGGGCAGCCCCGCCAATGTCTATGTGCATGGGCATGAACTTCAAGCAGAGTGACTAGCCTTCTGCTAGTAGGGCACGCCAAACTCATGAGATACCATGATCTTATGACCTTAAACAATGTTAGCTCATGGTTTGCTTACTGCCACAGTTTTTGCAGGTCAATGAATGTGTCTTTGGATACAGGCATCTTGTGCTCACCTGTTCACCCACACACTTCACACATCCCTCTTGAAAAGGGCAATGAGGTGCTTCATGACCCACCCTTTGTCAGTGAAGCACTGAGAAGGTCCCATTTTATGCCTCAGATGTTTGAAAGTGATCACTGTATTAGTCACATGCATCACTCAGACGATCTTTTTGTTATCTGGGTTATCAGTTGCAATAACCATGTGAGATGGATACTCCACATGCATCTGGCATGACATGACATGCACCACCAAATCTCTGCCAGATTTCAGTTCCTCCACCTCTTCTTTCAGATGGTCAGGGTCCACAAAAAATGGGGAACCATTGCACACAGCCCTGATTAGCCATTCCAAGGTGAGAGCATGCGTGAAGGGTAACAGCTCTCAACATCTGGTAATCTTCATAGTTGCCAAGTTGTCATTTTTTGCAGCCATCAAACTGCTGGTTCCTGTTGTCCACTGTTTTAGGTGTTGCAAGAATCCTCTGTAGTCATCATTGATTTGACTGCTGGCTGTGGCCTCTGCTAGGTCCACCTGGTAATACATGCCAGGTGGGAGCTGGTCCTTACTGTAATCAGTCATTTGTGAGTGTTTGCTCAGCCAAAATATATTTCCCTACCAATGATTGAAACCAGTTGGCAGTCAGTGTTATGGTTGGTGTGGCAGTTTGAGCAGGAAAAGCCACATGTTTGGATGCTACAGTCAAGCAGGGGGTGCTGGTCTCTGTGACAGTGCACATTTTCCTTCCCTCTTCTTCAGGGAACATTTGTCCCTCAAAGGTTGCACTGTGGTCCACAATCTATTCCATTGTTTTCTTGCCAGGGAACAGCTCCACCATCACCTCCTGACACATCCATACTTCCTCAGATAGATGTGAGTAGTGTTTCAGTGCTTTGGGAAGACCCTCTGTGATGCTCACATCCATATCCCATTCAATGTAGGTAGGCCACATTGTCATATGTAGGAGGCCACTGGGATAAACATGCTTTCATCTAGTTTTAGAATACGAAAGAGCTAAGTTAAAACTACAAAATGCATATGATCAGTTTTAAGAGAATGTGTCCTTCTGCCCTCTTGACACAAATCCTTTCATGCATATTGTAATACATCAGATCAAGCTTCTTATATAGTAGTATACGATACACCTTTTTAGTGGCTTAATTATATATTTATAATCAGGTCTTCATTTTAAATTTATACTGATCATTGCTTAACAGCAATTTAAGCAATACATAATCTACTTTTCAAAATACTTTAACAGAATTCTATGAGATAATGCAATTAAGCGTTCAAAATGTAAACAGTTCTACAAAAAAAAAAAAAAAAAAATCGAAATGCCATTTTTTGAAATAACTGATAAACCTTTAGCATTAGAATCACTATTACTGTATAGTATTAAAATAGTCTTTCCTCTTTAATGTAATTGTAGACGTTTCAACAATAATTGTTAAAAACATTCATTTTATGAATTGTAGCATAGAAAAGCTTTGAATCTTACAAAACAATTTACTTAAAATATATTTTATTTTCTACTCCCAAATGTAAATTTATTTGTACAAATCTTTCTCCATCATTAATTACACAAAATAATAATAATAACAGTATTGTAAATAGCACTCATAGTTAGTAATCTAAGGGCTGATGTTAGGCCATGTTAGCAGAAAGGGACAGAAAGGGATTTACTAGTAGTGGTACACAATACCCTCCACCATGCACCGTACGGTGGCTCGTGGAGTATCTAAGAAGATGTAGATGTACATGTACTTGTAAAGTCAAAAACTGTATCATTCATATGCAATAAAGCATGTACTACTCCCTTTTCAAAGAAACATATGTTGTCTTTGGTAACTTCATGGCACAATGGAAAAATTAGCTGACATTATTTGAACACACTTGAGCAACACATTCTCATCATTATGTGTTTGGGACAGACAAGAATCAGCCTCATGCTGACAGAATGTCAGAACTGTAAAAGCAAATATAATCTTTCATGGACGTGGTGTTGTACAGCTTTAATGAATGTTAAGAACTGCATTATGTGATACGCAGCTGTAGAGGTATATTGTACTACAGACAATCAATTTTGATCTAGGATCAGACCATCTCTGAATCCAAAAACCATCTCAGCTATGCATCTGCAAAATTGCAGTGCCAGTTATCAGATGTATTATGTTCCATGATTACTATTAGCTGCATGTGTATAATACACATTTACCCTCACAGCTGTTAATTATTATGAGAGTAAATGGACACAATGTTATACCTACATAGCTAATAGTAATGATGGAACATAGTACACATGATAACTGGTACTATAATTACACAGATGCACAGCTGAAATGGTTTTTGGACCTGATGATGGGCTGACCCTACACTGAAATCAATAATTGGTAATAAAACATACCATTAAAACTTTGTATTGCATAATGCAGTTCTTAACAGAAATTTAATCCTCTTTCAGAAACAAAGTTATTTTTCGTGAATAATTTTCATAGTTTGTCAAGAGTAAAATTTATTATTCAAAGTATTTAAGCTTAAAAGCTAAATATATGAACATATCACAGTTATTTCAAAGTAATTCTCATATAATCAAAAAATCAAAATGCAGAATTCATTCCAGGTAGTAAAGAATTTTCCTTTGAAGAAAGTTTTGTAGCCAAATATTTTGAATGTAAAATGCAAAAGTGTGCAAAATACCTTAGGATCCTGAGAAATAGCAATTAGTGTGAGGGACATCAGTGTTGTTTTCAGGTGGAATTTGTAATGCGAACTACATATGGAATGATGTTGGTCACCTCTTGAGATAGTGTGTTTGTCAGTACCATTACACAACATGGGACAACGACCAGATGATCTAGAAACTCTGAGCATATTCGACTGTTGTACAATAATAGTTAATAGCTTTGTGAGCTACAGTAATATTAGGGTTAGACTAAAGATTGGGTTACAGCCAGGACTTCTAAACCAGTAAAAATTTCCATGAGATGTTGTGTGTCCGATAGCTTCAGTGTAGTTGTCTAAGGAAAAAGCTTTCAGGCAGCCCAAGAAGTTAAGTTATATGAGACTTCTTGGCACATTAAAACTGTGTGTCGGACCAAGACTTGAACACGGGACCTTTGCCTGGGCAAGTTCTCTACCACCAGAGCTACCCAAGCATGACTCAGACCCATCCTCACAGCTTTACTTCTGCCATTACCTCATCTCCCACCTTCCAAACTACACAGAAGCTCTGCTGAAAACTTGTAGAACTAGCACTCCTGGAAGAAAGGATATTGCGGAGACATTGCTTTGCCACAGCCTGGGGGATGTTACCAGAATGAAATTTTCACTGTGCCGTGGAGTGCATGCTGATATGAACTTCCTGGTATGTTAAAACTGAATGTCAGACCGAGACTGGAACTTGGGACATTCGCCTTTCACAGCAAGTGCTCTACCATTTGAACTACCCAAGCACGACTCACGACCCATCCCACCAGGAAGTTTCATATCAGCGCACATTACGCTGCAAAGTGAAAATTTCATTCTGGAAACATCCTCCCGGCTGTGGCAAAGCCCTGTCTTTGCAATATCCTTTCTTCCAGGAGGGCTAGTTCCGAAAGTTTCGCAGGAGAGCTTCTGTGAAGTTTGGAAAATGGGAGACGAGGTACTTGTGGAAATAAGGCTGTAAGGACAGGTCATGAGTTGTGCTTGGTTAGCTCAGATGGTAGAGTGCTTGCCAGTGAAAAGAAAGGTCCCAAGTTTTAGTCTCGCTCTGCCAGTTTTAATCTGCCAGGAAGATTCATATCAGTGCACACTCTGCTGCGGAGTGAAAATTTCAGTTTGCAGTTAAGTTACAGTTTGACAGTAGAAGGTATAAGATGCAAACTAAGTGTAAGAAGGGAAGTTTTAAGAAGACCAAGCAGCTCTTATTGCTAGGGATTGTCAGGAATGATACATAACTCTTTAGGAAGTTATGATCAAGTAACTGGTATTTTTAAGCAAAGTGCAGGGCTCAAGAATGTCAGTTGTGATTTAAGAGTCTTTGGGGAAAACTTTTGAAAAATAATACCACAATACCAAATAATAACATATAAGGGCTGCTGACAACTGTTTGGAGCATAAGCTCAATTATAAAGTTCAGGATGGCATCAGAAACATTGCTGACAATGCTCTTCACACTAGGCCTACTGTGAAGATCATGACATCCTTTGAGTCATCCAATAAGCCCTGGATGAAGCATTCTGTGGACTCATTGATGCACAGTTGGGCAGTCACTCAGGGAAAATGGATGTACATACTTGAATGTGATTGAGACATTGTCCCTTTCTTTCTCACATAATCTACAGCACTGCTTGCATCTTAATGCTTCTGGTAGGAGGCCAGTTGCAGAATCACCATAAGCATTTAGTATGATAAAAGTTATAGGCGTTGCAATATATGTTTTCAGTGTGTTCCCTACAGAATTTAGGAGAAATTCATCTGAAAGACACAGTTGTAGAATAAATATAGGTACTGTTGAAAAAGCTGCTAACGAAACAAAATACTGCAGGTTGGAAAAAGTCAAGGCATTTAGGAGCAGGAGTGTAGTGTATTTCTACAAATCATCTGAATCTCCATTTTTTTTAAGAAAATTGATTAACATCTAATAGCTACTCATGAAGTGAAAGGCTAGATAGCTTTCAAACAAAGTTGTTGTGCCTATTAGAATATCACATGGAAATAACAGAAACTGCACAAAATTACTCTAATGGATACTAGCTAATATTGTACAACAAATAAGAAAAAAGCAAGGAATTATATTTATTCAAAAAATGAAATGAAGTCCCAGGCCTTCAGATTAATAATTAATGCCTAGAAAAACTTTTTAAAAGCTGTACCACAATGGTGTATAACGAAGCACATAAACATATAGTCCTGATAGTTTACAGGCAGCCAAGAGGAAGCATATTATGCTTCATGAAACAGGTAGAAACAGTTTTTACTCTCCCAATACCAGAGGGGGAGGAGTGCTGTTAGTTCCCACCATTTGAAAAACTTCTAATCTAGTCAGGCTGTAAATGTCCAATGGACAAAGATACCTCTTTAAAAAGCATTTTGTGGTCAAAAGTCCCAATACTTATCTGTTTATTTTTTGTGATGGAGAAAAAGCAAGCCTCTCGCCTTGGTAGTATGTGTTGCTGAGATGAATTGATATTTCTAGAAGTGTGCTAAAAGATATTTTCAAGTTCTGGACCCTACTTACACATCAGTACCTCTTAAAATGTCTTCTTAATATATGTCAACAACAATTAAAATTGTTGCATATATTTAGTTCTTTAGGATGGACATAAAGGAAAAGTGAATTTTAAGTAATCTCCCTTGTAGATTGATTGCATTTCCCTAGTAAAGTACCAATAAAACGAAGTCTACCACATGCTTTACCCATGACTGAGTCCTGAGTCAGTGTGATCATTCAATTTCACATCCCTACAAAGTGCTTCACCCAAGAATTTGTATGAATTGACCATTTTAAACTGTGCCTCATTAATCTACATCTGCATCTACATATATACTCCACTAGCCACCAAGCGGTGTATGGCGGAGGGCACAATCCGCGCCAAAGTCATATTTCCCCTCGTCTGTTCCACTCGCAGATCGCGGAAGGGAAAAACGACTGTCTGAACGCCTCAGTACGAGCTCTAATTTCCCTTATCTTTGAATGGTGATTACAGCGCGCTTTGAAAGTTGGTGGTAACAATATATGCTCTACATCCTCGGCAAAGATCGGATTTCGGAATTTAGTGAGTAGCCCCTTCCGCTTAGCGCGCCGTCTATCTGCAAGTGTGTCCCACTTCAAACAGCCTGTGAGATTTGTAACGCTCTCACGATGGCCGAATGAACCAGTCACAAATCTTGCCGCTCCTCTTTGGACCTTCTCAATCTCTTGAATCAGACCCAACTGGTAAGGGTCCCATACAGACGAACAAGATTCTAACATTGGACGAATTAACGTATTGAAGATATTTCCTTTGTTGAAGGACTGCATCGCTTCAGGATTCTACCAATAAATCGCAATCTAGAGTTCGCCTTGCCCGTTACTAGTGTAATCTGATCATTCCATCTGAGATCATTTCGAATAGTCACACCCAGATACTTGACAGTTGTTACCGCTTCCAGAGACTGGGCATTTATTTTGTACTCGTACATTAATGGGGATTTTCGCCTTGTTATACGCAGCAGGTTACGCTTACTAATATTATGAGATAACTGCCAGTCATTACACCACGCATTTATTTTCAGCAAATCCTCATTGATTTGTTCACAACTTCCTTGTAGACTACAGCATCATCGGCAAACAGTCTAATGCCGCTTTCAAATACATCAACGAGATCGTTTACGTAAATCGTAAAAAGCAGCAGACCATGTCATTTGGTCTACATGGGAAGCCAAATTTAGATTAATTCTACTGTGACTAACAAAGCAAGAAGAATTAAAACTGAATGAATGATGAAATTCGTATGATAACTGAATACCAGGATCTGGTTCTAGGCGCTTCAGTCTGGAACAGTGCGACCGCTAAGGTTGCAGGTTCGAATCCTATCTCGGGCACGGATGTGTGTAATGTCGTTAGGTTAGTTAGGTTTCAGTAGTTCTAAGTTCTAGGTGATTGATGACCTCAGACGTTATGTCCCATAGTGCTCAGAGCCATTTGAACCATTTTCGAACCAGGATCTGGCGTTGAAGAAAGAGTTCTAATTCAAAGATGTTGTTGGCGCTAACACTAAAATTGTTTGAAATTATTATTAACAATCGGCTACTGGGAATCATATTGGGTACAATTCTCGCACTTGTCAGCTCTTGCCGTCTTCGGAATTGTGTGGATGATGCTTTTCCGAAAGTCAGATGGTATGTCGCCAGACTCATATATTCTACACACCAACGTGAATAGTCGTTTTGTTGCCACTTCCCCTAATGTTTTGTTGCCACTTCCCCTCATGATTTTAGAAATTCTGATGGAATGTTATCTATCCCTTCTGCCTTATTTGACCGTAAGTCCTACAAAGCTCTTTTAAATTCCGATTCTAATACTGGATACCCTATCTCTTCTAAATCGACTCCTGTTTCTTCTTCTATCGCATCAGACAAATCTTCACCCTCATAGAGGCTTTCAGTGTATACTTTCCACCTATCTGCTCTCTCCTCTGCATTTAACAGTGGAATTCCCGTTGCACTCTTAATGTTACCACTGTTGCTTTTAATGTCACCAAAGGTTGTTTTGACTTTCCTGTATGCTGAGTCTGTCCTTCCGACAATCATATCTTTTTCGATGTCTTCACATTTTTCCTGCAGCCATTTCGTCTTAGCTTCCCTGCACTTCCTATTTATTTCATTCCTCAGCGACATGTATTTCTGTATTCCTGATTTTCCCGGAACATGTTTGTACTTCCTCCTTTCATCAATCAACTGCAGCATTTCTTCTGTTACCCATGGTTTCTACGCAGCTGCCTTCTTTGTACCTATGTTTTCCTTCCCAACTTCTGTGATGGCCCTTTTTAGAGACGTCCATTCCTCTTCAAATGTGTTGCCTACTGCGCTATTCCTTATTGCTGTATCTATATCGTTAGAGAACTTCAAACGTATCTCATCATTCCTTAGAACTTCCGTTTCCCACTTCTTAGCGTATTGATTCTTCCTGACTAATGTCTTGAACTTCAGCCTACTCTTCATCACTACTATATTGTGATCTGAGTCTATATCTGCTCCTGGGTACGCCTTACAATCCAGTATCTGATTTCGGAATCTCTGTCTGACCATGATGTAATCTAATTGAAATCTTCCCGTATCTCCCGGCCTTTTCCAAGTATACCTCCTCCTCTTGTGATTCTTGAACAGGGTATTCGCTATTACTAGCTGAAACTTGTTACAGAACTCAATTAGTCTTTCTCCTCTTTCATTCCTTGTCCGAAGCCCATATTCTCCTGTAACCTTTTGTTCTACTCCTTCCCCTACAACTGCATTCCAGTCGCCCATAACTATTAGATTTTCGTCCCGCTTTACATACTGCTTTACCCTTTCAATATCCTCAAACACTTTCTCTATCTGTTCACCTTCAGCTTGCGGCTTCGGCATGTATACCTGAACTATCGTTGTCAGTGTTGGTCTGCTGTCGATTCTGATTAGAACAACCCGGTCACTGAACTGTTCACAGTAACACACCCTCTGCCCTACCTTCCTATTCATAACGAATCCTACACCTTTTATACCATTTTCTGCTGCTGTTGATACTACCCGATACTCATCTCACCAGAAATCCTTGTCTTCGTTCCACTTCACTTCACTGACCCCTACTTTATCTAGCTTGAGCCTTTGCATTTCCCTTTTCAGATTTTCTAGTTTCCCTACTACGTTCAAGCTTCTGACATTCCACGCCCCGACTCGTAGAACATTATCCTTTCGTTGATTATTCAATCTCTTTCTCATGGTAACCTCCCCCTTGGCAGTCCCCTCCCGGAGATCCGAATGGGGGACTATTCCGGAATCTTTTGCCAATGGAGAGATCATCATGACACTTCTTCAACTACAGGCCACATGTCCTGTGGGTACACATTCCGTGTCTTTAATGCAGTGGTTTCCATTGCCTTCTGCATCCTCATGTCGTTGATCATTGCTGATTCTTCCGCCTTCAGGGGCAATTTCCCACCCCTAGGACAAGAAAGTGCCCTGAACCTCTATCCGCTCCTCCGCCCTCTTTGACAAGGCCGTTGGCAGAATGAGGCTGAGTTCTTATGCCGGAAATCTTCGGCCGCCAATGCTGAATATTTATCACAATTTAGGCAGTGGCGGTGATCGAACCCGGGACCGAAGACGTTTTGATTATGAATCAAAGACGCTATCCCTAGACCACAATGCTACAGTGTCATAACTGATGAGAAGTGTACGCGGCATTTCAGTTGCCTGGTGCAGTTGGTAACGATTCTCGTGATGAATGGTGGGAAATGAACATAAATTATTAATCGGATGTGGGTAGCCAATCACATTGTTGTTCGCAACTATATATGCTTCGTAAATGAATTACGGTCGTAATCTGATTAACTTGCAGCACTTTAAGCTGGGCTATTAGGTATTAAATCGAGCGATCCTAATTGAATGCGGCATACTATCACCCTATTAGCTACGGCAACATAGTGAACTGCCAACAGCAGCAGGCAGCAGATGTACCACGGACAACGTAAGTGCACTTTACAATATACCTTGCTTAATACATTAATTTTCAACTTACCTGAAGGACGCAGTTTTGTGGTATACCGAATGATTACAGCATGCTCATCACTTCCGTTTGGTCTGTACATTAAACAAGCAATACCGTTTTGGTTTCACTAAAATTTATAAACGAACTGTAGAAACCACGGATAAATTCCAGTGTTCGATTGCACTCTTCGGTTTTGAGCAATAATGTCATACCTATGGCAAAGTTGCTACGTATAGGCGATCTATGAAAGCAACCGATCATACTCGTAACAAACGAATGTAGCATACGATAAAATTACAATAACATTCACGCGTCATGAATTATATCGAAACGAACTGAAAATAACGAAAATAATTAAGAACAAGAGTTAGAAACAAATTTTCATGTCTGATGAGAAGTATGCTCGTAATTTATGCGATTAGAAAAGCACAGAGAACCTTTAAACTGCCTTACAGTACAGCGCATGGTGAAGTCATATTGTTATAAAATAGCGTTAATTTTACTATTAATTATTGAATTTAACTGGAGAAGTGCAGGATAGCTTGGGTTTTGGACGAGCAGAAACTAAAATGTAACAGAAAAACGGGAAAATGTAATGAATGACAACAAATATGAAACAGTAGCATGAAATGTGGAGAAACCGACACACTAAATTCTAGAAGAAAAGCCAATACATAACTAACGAATATCTACAAAAAGTAAAAAAAAAAAATATTGTAATCGGAAACTAGAATTAACCTATGTAGGTAAATTCCAGTTACAGATTCCAACCACTCCATGATCCATAAGAAAATTATTTTTGCAGTTGTATGCACTGAAACGAAATAGCATTTCTACATTTGTAATTGCTCTCTAAAACTACTGTGGAGTATAACAGAAATTGGAATCGGTAATTAGATCTGATCTCCTATGTAGGTCAATTCTAATTACCGATTATATTAGTAACTTTTTTGTAATCGTTCAGAGAGCAATTTCAATTGCGGAAACCACATTAACCTACATTTTAGTACACACAAGTGCTGAAAAAGTGACCTAATTAATGAACCATCGAATGGCTGGAATCGGTAACTAGAACTGTCCTATATAGGAGGTCAATTCTAGGTACCGATTCCAACTATTCGGTGGTTCATAATTTTGGACATTTTTGCAATATATCTGTTGACTATGTTTTTGTAGTATTTCTAGATTTCTAATTGATTTCAGAACTACTAATAAATATTGAAGGTACAGCTTCCAAAATTTTTCTCTTTTTCATAGTAGTGAAGAGAGTAATACCGTATGTAGAAATCCTGTTACACGTTAGTGCACACACTCCTTGTTAAAACGGTGTAAGTAATGAATCGTGGAGTGGTTGCAATCGGTAACTAGAATTAACCTGTATAAGTCAATTCCAATTACCTATTCCAATATCTCTTAGACCCTACTTTTTGTTAATTTCTATTACTTGCGTAGTAGTCCCGTTAGATTTAGCAATTAGTATTAAAAGTTAACGCTATTTCGCAATATTATGCCTTCACCATGCGCCATGCTCTACTGGATGTAAAGGCTCTCTGTGCTTTTCTCACTCGCATAAACTACGATAATTATTTATTTCAGACGTATATACTTCTCTTTTTCTGCTCTTATTTATTTTCGTTACCTTTAATTTCTGTCGGTATAATTTGTGGCTAAGCAATTAATCACATGAACTGTAATTGTATCATATGCTACTTTCGTTTGTTTTCGAATATGATCAGTTGCTTTCAAAGACTGGAATACTCTCTTTCAAATTCTGAAGGTGGCAGGGGTAAAATACAGGGAGGGAAAAGCTATTTACAATTTGTACAGAAACCAGATGACAGTTATAAGAGTCGAGGGGCAGGAAAGGGAATCAGTGATTGAGAAAGGAGTGAGATAGGGTTGTAGCCTATCCCCAATGTTATTCAATCTGTATATTGAGCAAGCAGTAAAGGAAACAAAAGGAAAATTTCGAATAGAAATTAAAGTCCAGGGAGAAGAAATACAAACCTTGAGGTATGCCAATGACATTGTTATTCTGTCAGAGACAGCAAAGGACTTGGAAGAGCAGTAGTGCGGAATGGACAGTGTCTAGAAAGGAGGATATAAGATGAACATCAACAAAATCAAAACGAAGACAATGAAATGTAGTCGAATTAAATCGAGTGATTCTCAGGGTATTACATTAGGAAATGAAACACTTGGATTTGTAGATGAGTTCTGCCATTTGGGAAGCAAAATACCTGATGATTGTCCAACTAGAGAGGATATAAAATGTAGACTGGCAATGGCAAGAAAAGCGTTTCTGCAGGAGAGAAATTTGTTAACATCGATTATAGATCAAGTTTCAGGAAGTCCTTTCTGAAAGTACTTTTATGGATTGTTGCCATGTATGTAAGTGAAACATGGACGATAAACAGAAGCTTCTGAGATGTGTTGCTACAGAAGAACACTGAAGATTAGGTGGGTAGATAGCGTAACTAACGAGGAGGTACTGAAAAGAATTGGGAAAAATTGAAATTTGTGGTAGGACTTGACTATAAGAAGGGACCGGTTGGTATGACACATTCTGAGACATCAATGGATCACCAATTTAGTATCGGAGGAATGCGCGGAGGATAAAAATCGTAGAGGGAGACCAAGGGATGTATACATTAAACAGATTCAGAAGGATGTAGGTTGCAGTAGTTACTCGGAGATGAAGAGGCTTGCACAGTACAGAATAGCATGGAGAGCTGCATCAAAGAAGTCTTTGGACTGAAGACCACATCAACAATAACAATGGAAAAATTAAATTAGCAGTACAAGATGAATAAGTAAAAGCGTTTTTCAAATTTTTGCATATTCTGTTAATTTTAATACGTTAAACCTAGTCTGTGTAACTACATCATTTGTAGAAATTTAAGAACTATTTGTTATATACTGAGATGAAAAAAGTCGTTTGAAGCCTCCTAATACGGTGTCGGACCTCATTTCATCAAGTATAGTACAGCAATTCGACGTGGCATGGTGCCGACGAGCAGTTGGAAGGCCCCTGCAGAAATATAAACCATTCTGCCTCTACAGTCGTCCAGAATTTCGAAATTGTTGCTGGTGCAGGATTCTGTGCATGATCTGACTCTAGATTATGCCCCATAAATATTCGATGGAATTCATGTCGGACGATCGGAGTGGTCAAATCATTCGCTCGAACTGTACAGAATGTTCTTCAACCCAGTCGCAAACAACTGTGGCCCGGTGACACGGCCATTGTCTCCATTAAAGATTCCATGGTTGTCTCGGTATATGACGCTGGAACATACCTATTTCCAGTCAATGATCGGTTCAGTTGAACCAGAGGACCCAATTCACTTCATATAAACACAGCCTGCATCATTACGGAGCCATCACCAGCTTGCACAGTGCCTTGTCGACAACTTGGGTCCATCGGTTCGTGGGGACTGTGCCACGCTCGAACACAGCCATCAGTTCCTACCATTTGAAATCGACACTCATCTGACCAGGCTACTGTTTCCTAGTCGCCTAGGGGCCAACAGATATGTTCGCGAACCCAAGAGAGGCGCAGCAGGCGTTGTCGTGCTGTTGGCAAAGACATTCCCGTCGGTCATCTGTTGCCATAGCCCATTAACGCCATATTTCGCTGCACTTTCGTAACGGATAAGTACGTCCCACATAGATTTCTGCAGTAATTTCACGCAGTGTTGCATGCCGTTTAGCACTGATAAACTTTATGCAAACGCCGGTACGCCGGGTCGTTAAGCGAAAGCCGTTGGCCACTGTGTTGTCCATAGTGAGAGAATGCCTGAATTTTGATGTTCTCCGTACATTCTTCGAATTGTGGATTTCGGAATATTGAATTCCCTAAAGATTTCCGAAATAGTATTTCCCATGCGTCTAATTTCAGCTACCATTCCGCGTTCAAACTGTGTTAATTCCCATCGTTCTGTCATAATCAATCAGAATCCGTTTCGCATGAGTACAAATGACAGCTCCACCACTGTACTGCTCTCGTATACTTTACGTATGCGATAATACCACCATCAGTATATTTTGCATATCGCTATCCCAATACTTTTCCCTACTGTGTGTAAATGGAGTTACTAACAATTGATTCATGTTATCATTGTATCCCTCGGCTCAGTTCAAATCTCTGATGGTTTTTCTTCAATATTGCTTGAAGGCAAGCAACACAAGGAGTGAGTGAATGAAAATCTGTTTGAAAAGGCAGAGAAGAAAGTGGAAGAAAACGAAGACAATTAGATGGCAAGGTGACTGATGATAACAAGTGACTGTCAAAATGTGTAAAAGATAGTTGGCGTTAATAATTGCAACTCATTCTTCCACATTTTATTATATGTCTGTTTGCGCTTTTACTCCTGCAATAACAGTAAAGATCTTGCGAGAAACGTCTGCTGTTAGGTGTGATTAATAATGTAGTGAAAACATCCACGGCACATAGAATGTTACACTGTTAACTTTACAGTCACCGTTTCACATACAGGGTACTCAGTGAAGTACCGTTATTTCAGAGGCATCAGGAGATCAACACGTAGAATGTATGGTTTAGAAATACAATGCAACTGAACTCACGTTCATTTGGAGCCCATAAATATTTCACAGCCTAAGGGGTGCGGAGTGAGAGTTATTATCAGCGGGTCTCAGCCTTTGACAAGCATTTCAGTAACATTAAGGCGAGCTTCTGAAGTATGCCACAGGACTCATAGAACATCTTTCTGATGACAGCGCTGACCTTGTATTTACTTTTGTATCGCTGTCGTTGCATCATGTCGACACAGGCCTTTGTCTGGTAAGTCTCGTCAAAGAAAAAAAATGAGCATTGGAAATTTAAGAAAAGAAGTTCCTCAGATCTACTTAAGGTTGCAGCAGGCCAAGATAGAGTCAGGAACATGTGAATAAGGGCAGAATTGCGCACAGAACAAAAATGAACGGCAGAGGCTTATTCTTTGTATATAAGAGACCAGGATTCCAAAGCATGCCTTGAGGATTGCGTTCAGTATGGAGACTGCGGACAAGATGGAGAAACGGAAACAGATTTATCTTAATCGAGTTTACACTTGAATGAAATATTCACACTACAGCAGAGTGTGCGCTAATACGATTATTCTTGGAAGGTTAATATTATGTACCGGACCCAGAGTCGAACTCAGGAGTTCGAGTTTCGGTTCGGCACTCGCTTTCAATCCGCCAGGAAGTTTCATGTCAGCACAAACTACACTGCAGAGTGAAAATTTCATTCCAGAAACACCCCCGAGGTTATGGCTGAGCTATGCCTCGGCAACATCCTTTCTTCCAGCAGTGCTAGTCCCGTAAGTTTTGCAGGAGAGCTTCCGTGAAGTTCGGAAGGTAGAAGAGGAGTTACTGGCGGAAGTAAAGCTGTGAGAAGGGGTCGTGGGTGGTGCTTGGGTAGCGCAGTCGGTAGAGCACTTGCCCACGAAAAGCAAGGATCCCGAGTTCGAGTCTCTGTTCGGCACACAGTTTTAACCTACCAGGAACTTTCGAGTTCAGACTTGTTCTAAGCACCAACGTCACACACTCTCCAACAGCCAATGAGCGTTCAGGAGAATTCTGAGCGCTTTGCTGTGAATGTTGTAGACAATGGGAACATTAAACGTGGTCGTAGCGAGTTATTTAGTGAATTTTCGTTCCATTTGTCCGCCTCTGTAGCTGAGTGGTTAGCGTGGCTGAATGCCAGACGAGGGGCTCTGACTTGACTCCCGGACGTGTCGAAGATTTTCTGCACTTGAGACCATCATCATCAACAAGCAAGGCGCAGAAGTTGCGTCAAAGAAAGAACTGCCCCAGCCCGTGGAATTCCCCAAAAGAGACTCGTGGCCAAAATATATCCTACGCACATTTTTACTCAGTTAGTTGTGAATTGTTATCGCTGATGGTGGTGGTGTTTGTTGCTGTTCTGGTCTTCAGTCCTGAGACTGGTTTGATGCAGCTCTCCATGCTACTCTATCCTGTGCAAGCCTCTTCATCTCCCAGTTGCAACCTACATCCTTCTGAATCTGCGTAGTGTAGTCATCTCTTGGTCTCCCTCTACGATTTTTACCCTCCACGGTGCCCTCCAACACTAAATTGGTGATACCTTGATGCCTCATAACATGTCCAAGCAACCGATCCCTTCTGCTGGTCAAGTTGTGCTACTTACTTCTCTTCTCCCCAATCCTATTCAATACTTCCTCAATAATTATGTGATCTACGTATCTAATCTTCAGCATTCTTCTGTAGCACCATATTTCGAAAACTTCTATTCTCTTCTTGTACAAACTATTTATCGTCCATGTCTTCTTCAGAAACGCTTTCCTTGCCATTGCCAGTCTACATTTTATATCCTCTCTACTTCGACCATCATCAGTTATTTTGCTCCCCAAATAGTAAAACTCCTTTACTGCTTTAAGTGTCTCATTTCCTAATCTAATTCCCTCAGCATCACCCGACTTAATTCGACTACATTCCATTATCCTCGTTTTGCTTTTATTGATGTTCATCTTATATCCTCCTTTCAAGACACTATCCATTCCGTTCAACTGCTCTTCCAAGTCCTTTGCTGTCTCTGACAGAATTACAATGTCATCGGCGAACCTCAAAGTTTTTATTTCTTCTCCATGGATTTTAATACCTACTCCGAACTTTTCTTTTGTTTCCTTCACTGCTTGCTCAATATACAGATTGAATAACATCGGGGAGAGGCTACAAACCTGTCTCACTCCCTTCCCAACCACTGCTTCCCTTTCATGCCCCTCGACTCTTATAACTGCCATCTGGTTTCTGTACAAATTGTAAATAGCCTTTCGCTCACTGTATTTTACCCCTGCCACCTTCAGAATTTGAAAGAGAGTATTCCTGTCAATATTGTCAAAAGCTTTCTCTAAGTCTACAAATGTTAGAAACGTAGGTTTGCCCTTCCTTAATCTAGCTTCTAAGATAAGTCGTAGGGTCAGTATTGCCTCACGTGTTCCAACATTTCTACGGAATCCAAACTGATCTTCCCCGAGGTCGGACTCTACTAGTTTTTCCATTCGTCTGTAAAGAATTCGCGTTAGTATTTTGCAGCTATGACTTATTAAGCTGACAGTTCGGTAATTTTCACATCTGTCAACACCTGCTTTCTTTGGGATGGGAATTATTATATTCTTCTTGAAGTCTGAGGGTATTTCACCTGTCTCATACATCTTGCTCACCAGATGGTAGAGTTTTGTCAGGACTGGCTCTCCCAAGGCCGTCAGTAGTTCCCATGGAATGTTGTCTACTCCGGGGCCTTGTTTCGACTCAGGTCTTTCAGTGCTGTGTCAAACTCTTCACGCAGTATCGTATCACACATTTCATCTTCATCTACATCCTCTTTCATTTCCATAATATTGTCCTCAAGTACATCGCCCTTGTATAGACCCTCTATATACTCCTTCCACCTTTCTGCTTTCCCTTCTTTGCTTAGAACTGTGTTTCCATCTGAGCTCTTGATGTTCGTACAAGTGGTTCTCTAATCTCCAAAGGTCTCTTTAATTTTCCTGTAGGCAATATCTATCTTACCCCTAGTGAGATAAGCCTCTACATCCTTACATTTGTCCTCTAGCCATCCCTGCTTAGCCATTGTGCACTTCCTGTCAATCTCATTTTTGAGACGTCTGTATTCCTTTTTGCTTCCTTCATTTACTGCACTTTTATATTTTCTCCTTTCATCAACTAAATTCAATATTCTGTTACCCAAGGATTTCTACTAGCCCTCGTCTTTTTACCTACTTGATCCTCTGCTGCCTTCACTACTTCATCCCTCAAAGCTACCCATTCGTCTTCTACTGTATTTCTTTCCCCAATTCCTGTCAATTGCTTTCCTTATGCTCTCCCTGAAACTCTGTACAACCTCTGGTTCTTTCAGTTTATCCAGGTCCCATCTCCTTAAATTTCCTCCTCTTTGCAATTTCTTCAGTTTTAATCTACAAGTCATAACCAATAGATTGTGGTCAGAGTCCACATCTGCCCCTGGAAATGTCTTACAATTTAAAACCTGGTTCCTAAATCTCTGTCTTACCATTATATAATCTATCTGAAACCTGTCAGTATCTCCAGGCTTCTTCCATGTATACAGCCTTCTTTTATGATTCTTGAACCAAGTTGTGCTCTGTGCAAAATTCTACCAGGCGGCTTCCTCTTTCATTTCTTTGCCCCAGTCCATATTCACCTACTTCGTTTCCTTCTCTCCCTGTTCCTACTACCGAATTCCCGTCACCCATGACTATCAAATTTTCATCTCCCTTCACTATCTGAATAATTTCTTTTATTTGATCATACATTTCTTCAATTTCTTCGTCATCTGCAGAGCTAGTTGGCACATAAACTTGTACTACTGTAGTAGGTGTGGGCTTCGTATCTATCATGGCCACAATAATGCGTTCACTATGCTGCTTGTAGTAGCTTACCCGCATTCCTATTTTCCTATTCATTATTAAACCTACTCCTGCATTACCCCTATTTGATTTTGTGTTTATAACCCTGTAGTCACCTGACCAAAAGTCTTGCTCCTCCTGCCACCGAACTTCACTAATTCCCACTATATCTAACTTTAACTTATCCATTTCCCTTTTTAAATTTTCTAACCTACCTGCCTGATTAAGGGATCCGACATTCCACGCTCCGATCCGTAGAATGCCAGTTTTCTTTCTCCTGATAACGACATCCTCTTGATTAGTCCCCGCTCGGAGATCCGAATGGGGGACTATTTTACCTCCGGGATATTTTACCCAAGAGAACGCCATCATCATTTAATCATACAGTAAAGCTGCATGCCCTCGGGAAAAATTACGGCCGTAGTTTCCCCTTACTTTCAGCCGTTCGCAGTACCAGCACAGCAAGGCCGTTTTGGTTATTGTTACAAGGCCAGATCAGTCAATCATCCAGACTGTTGCCCCTGCAACTACTGAAGGCTGCTGCCCCTCTTCAGGAACCACAGGTTTGTCTGGCCTGTCAACAGATACCCCTCCGTTGTGGTTGAACCTACGGTACGGCTATCTGTATCGCTGAGGCACGCAAGCCTTCCCACCAACGGCAAGGTCAATGGTTCATGGTGGGGGGGGGGGGGGGGGATGGTGGTGGTAAGCAATAGATTCTACGTAAGTCAGCAAGAGATATGATTTACAGGATACACTCTTCTTACAGCACAAAGCAGTTGTCTGAATGTACCTTTCTGCAACTGTCGCTTGGAACAGGCAACAATACAATTCCCGACCGTACCTCGAGCTGGGCGAACCGGCATCTTTCGTGACGTAGAAGGAGCAGTTCTCTAGCTACTTCTATGTCCTAAACAAGCTTCAGGCTATTACCACTTGAAGGTTATGTCGCGGACTGAGCCGTAAAGCAGTAGATTAGTCGTAATTTTCCAATCATTGTTGTTCATTTTGCTCAATGCCAGAACAGATATGTCGTCGAAAGTTTCAAACGTCACCAGCGTACCTCTAATGACAACTGTTATCTCATTTAATATTCGTAGACTGTAATCATGTTCAGGTATTATTGGTCTCTCCGTTTTAAACTTACTGCAATTCAATTAAAGAGAGTTTTACACCAGACGCGTTCGCTTTTATTTGCAAAATGTCTTCAGAGGTTATCTTGCAAGTTGGATACATATATTTTGCGCAATTCACTTATGATGTTTTTGCCTCTTGTTTACACAGAGAATTCATTTTAACTGAACACATTGAAATATCTCGAACACTACACATCG
This sequence comes from Schistocerca gregaria, assembly GCF_023897955.1. NCBI lineage: Eukaryota > Metazoa > Arthropoda > Insecta > Orthoptera > Acrididae > Schistocerca > Schistocerca gregaria. The sequence goes on from NC_064921.1 coordinate 437,335,720, forward strand.
GATCCAAGAAAGTTATAAATTCAATTTGTTTAGCTTGTGAAGCAAAGCAAGCGCTGTATCATGTATAAGATACAGAGGCGAGCGAGTGCACGGGACTTACCCTAGTTCACTGCTAGTAGCGTCACGTCATCGTAACGCGCCTGCATATAGTATTGCACCACATTTAACATAAAAGTAAAAATTAAGATTTGTGTGTAAAACTTTGTTAAAGTATAGTTCTATGTAATAATGTTTCAGGTAACAAATCTTAATGTTATAAAATTAGTAGTTTACGTAAAATTCACGTTTTGAAAGAAAAATAGGAGGCGCTAAATAATTACGCTAGGAAGCCAAAATTTGGTGAGAAGGTGCAGTAAGAAGTCATTAATGAGTGGTGCTGGTTTCCAAAACCATAAAACTAAAATTGACTCCAGAATCCGCGTTTTTCGGAAAAATCAGAGGCGCGAAATAATAGAGCTACAATATTGAAAATTGGTAGGATGCTTCAGTTCACCCTAATAATAATAATGGAAATACCACAATCAGTTACCTCTTCTAGTTTTTTAGTAATTTAGTAAAAACTACTTTTGTGAGTAAAATGTACATAAGCATTATAGATTAAGTACTTTAAATTTTAATGATAAAACAAATTCTTTAAGACCAATGATCAGATAGGACAATTAACAAAGCTACACCAAGTTTTAGTCTTGTAGCATAATTAACAGCTGATACAAGTCTTGATAAAGCTATGGTTCAGAGGTAACAATCTACCGTTAGTTCCATTGTAAAAATTCTAGAGAGTAAAGTTTTAATTTTAGCGGGCTGAGATTTTCTACGTGCTTCTGTACTGCTCAGATGTATGTATACAAAAATTGAGAAGTTTGTAAAGCTATTATTAAATGTGATATTTAAGATTATGTGCCTGAGATAGCGATCATTTGGAGGCTGCAGGCATCTGCATAGGAACGGAAAGAACAGATGCTCTCTTGGCGGTACGCGCCGGAGCTATATAAAAAGAGCGGCAGAGGCAGTAGTAAGCTCACTCCGCATTAGACCAACGCCTAGTCCACGCGAGCTTAACGTCCGATCGCGCCTCGCCTCGGGTGACGTCATAGCGGGCTGTGACATGCGCATACTTAGCAATGTAAACGGACATTGAAAATCGCGAGGACTGTACACCGTCCTGGATCGTTTAGACTTCGGTAACAAACTGTTATTGTGCCGTCCGTGTGAAGTATAATTCCGCGTGGCAAGTGGTGACTAACTCCACTTTTAAGGCGAGCATTAATCTTTTTTTTTAACATTATTGCGAACTATTAATAGAGCACCGTTAGTTAGAGTAATGAACTATTCGGGAGGAACTTGCTGTAGAAGTCGCCTCTGAACTATTAAACGATTGGCTGAATTAACAATATTTAATGTCTTTAGCATTTTCAGAAGTTTCGAGTAATTTGTGTGAGCCTTTAAGATAATAAAATCTTGTTTGGAACTTTAAATTTTATTGAAGCAGCCCTAATCCCGTGAAGAACTATGGATATTTTTCGTTTAGCTGGGCTGTACAGGAATGTGGCCGTGCAGACTGGGAACTAAGGTCAGTAAGTTTCCCTTCGCTTTCTGACTGGCCACCAAATTAGTTGCCAGGCTCGCGTGATTTAAGGTGGCAATGTTCAACTTTCATTCAACATTAAACAACGACTTCTTCGCCGTCCCACATATGTTGCATCGGCAATAGTCTGTTACGTGAAATGAACATTCAAACAACTCATTCGACGACTTCTTCGCCGCCCCACATATGGTGCTTATCGGCCGGGAAAACTGAATTAAAAGCAAATAAAAGTGCTCGATGTGTGAAAGCGATTGGTATAAATTAACGAACTCGGTAGGCAATAACAGGACACTGAATTGAACTAGTGTGGGAACAGTGTTACCAGTAAAGGCGGGTGTAGTGTATAAACAATAAGTGTCTACCGCTGTACGTTGGTTAGTGACGATGGTGAGGAAGGCGACGATGCTGGATCGCGGCTGCCGACGGCGCTGAGACTAAAGGAAGACGGTGCGTCATCGCGGAGCTGCGCTGATCTGCGAGACAGCTGCCGGCTGCGCCGAGCGGTCAACGGTGCCTTGCTGCCCCCCCCCCCCCCCCCCCCTGGAGCTATTGCAGTAGGCGATTCCTGTGGCGGTACTCGACGCTACAGCTGCTGCTGCTGCCTTCAATACGTCGCGACGCGTCGCATCACGATTGCTGGTACACCGCGACGACATCATTCGTCGAAATCAAGCATTTAAGTTAAGTCAAAGACTTTTCAAATATTAATTAACTGCTGCTAACAAACTAAAAGATATGGAAAGTAGTGTACATTTCAGAAGGGAACCGGTCTCTGACCAAGAATCCTCAGGATCAGGAATTGAGTTTAATGAGGATGGTTCCATTAATCCCTCAAATATTGAACTAGAACGTAATTTGTCACCAGTAAATTATGACTTTAATTTAAATGAGAGTGCAGGGATGCAATCAATAAGTGAAATAGAAGTCAAAAGGGAGCCAGTAGAGTTGCTAACTTTGTCAGGTAGTGAAACTGAGCTCAATATATCTCCAGCTCAGTCAAGTCAAGAGATACAAAGTATCAAGGTAGAAGCTCCGGATTGGATGCAAATACTGTTTGCCAAACTCGAATCAAACCAAAATAAAATTGAGGCTAAAATTGAGGATAGTAATAAAGAACTAAAAGAAGAACTGCAATCAAAATGGAATAGTTTGAATTATAAGATAGATGCTATTCATCATGACATTCAAGTAAAAGTAGGGCAACAGTTAACTAAAATGCATAGTACTTTCAAATGTGAAATAGATCAAATTCAAAAAAATTATCAAGAGGCAGATGAACTTTTGGAAGTGAGGTTGTCCGAAAGATTGAGCAACGAGTCCAAACTTTGCTCTGACAAAGTTAAAGAGGTACAAATTAAAGTAGATACTTGTCAGAAAAACATTGAGAAAGTAAAAGAAACCTGTACCGAAATGCGTGGTGCAGTGGAACAAAGATGTTCTGCCAGGATAGAAGCAGTAGAGTCACAAGTAGAGGAATTAAATACTAACATTGCTAACCTAGAAAATAGAGTAACCTCTGTTAATTCTAGTCATTCTACTGTACAGCATGTGACTTCAGTTGACGCCGCTTTTATAGGGTGTCGACAGTTTTTGCGCTTTGATCCTGATAAGTACATTCACCCTCTTGAATTTTGGAATGACTTTGAGGATGTTCTCCCCAACACTTGGTCAGAAAGAGAAAAAATTTCATTTATAAGAAGTCATTTGTCAGGTGATGCTTTGCGATGGTCAGCGGATGTAATGATCAAATGTGAAACTTTATCTGAATTTAAGTCTGCATTTCTCAACGAATACTGGTCACATAACAAACAAAATGATGTGTTAAGGGAATTCTGGAGTGGTAAGAAGTTTTTCCCAGGGCGTGAATCAGTAAAGGATTTCGCTAGGAAGTGGGTTTCAAGACTGTCACATTTGACAGAAAAGATGAAGCCAGATATGATCATTATGGGTTTAGAAGGTAAGCTGCCGTGGTACTGGCAGAAGAGGATCATTTCCGCCCCTAGAGATAATATAGACAAATTTATTGAATATCTGGAAAGAGTGGAAAGAGTAGCTGCTGCTGAGGAGCAGGTGCAGCAGAATAACAAATCTTCTAACAATCACGTACAAAATAATGGAAACGTGAACGTTAGAAATATGGAAGTTAGGCACACCAAAACAAACTATCGAAACCAAAGCCGTGGCAGAGGAAGAGGGGGTAGATACTCACCACGCTTTCGTAACAACTACTATGACGAAAGTGGAGAAGTAAATACTATGCCATTAAGACAAGAAGGGAGTCATGATGCTACTATATCTAGTGGTGTCACAGATGAACACAACAGGCCGCGTGTGGGAAACTAAATCCCGTCTATGAGGAAACTGGCGCTCACCAGGCGGTAACAGTAACACAGCCAGTAACGGAAACACAGACAATCAGCCAACATACACAGACAGACAACATGGATGACGAAATAAATAAATACAGATAATACCAGTGATGTGTTAAGCCACTCTCACAAAATAGTGGATAGTATTTTGGATACACTAGAAAAATGGGTCAAGGAAGAACAGGAACTCAAGGTAGATAATGGGGAAGAAATAGATAATGGGTTTGAGTCTGATGGGAATAATGATGAAGTAAAAGCTTACATCTTCGATGAAAATGGCAATCTAAAAGCTGAAGTAGAAGTAGCAGAAGTAGAATCAGTACTGCAAAACTTTAGAGAGGAGGAAATGATGAATGAAGGGGGTAGAAATAGTAACGAGGTGAAAGAATCTAGTAGCTGTGTAAACGTGCCACAAATGGTTGAAGGTGACGACATTCTTATGAACAGCAATATTGCGCAGGGACGCAGTTGCTCAGAGGTAGAGGATAGTTTGGCTGATGTGCAGCAAACAAAAGTAGAAAAAGTCGTCAGATGCTTCGATTTAAAGTTAGTGGACAGATTAGAGAAAGCAGCTAGGATTATAGAGCATGATGAGCCCCAGGATGTAAATGTAAATGTAATTGCAACTGATCAGAATTACTTTAGCTGGAAGAACATAGAACGAGATTTATTAGACGAGGTGTGTGAGCAACCTGTTCAATGTAAAATAACTCACCCTGTTATCAAAGTAAACATATCAGGAGTCACTGTGCGTTGTCTGCTTGACAGTGGCAGTGAAGCAAGTGCTTTATTACAAACATTTTTTGACACCATACCCAATAAAGAGAAGTTAACAGTTATGAAAGTAAGTGGCTTAAAGATTATAGGTGCTACTGGAAAAGTCTCTAGACCAGTTCAACACGAAGCTTTGATACCCATTGGTATAAATGACGTAGTAATAGATCATCCTTGTTTGATTGTGCTAGGCTTAAGTGTTGATATGTTGATTGGTACTGATTTCTTATCAAAGTACCAGGGAAAGATCAATTTTGATCAGAACAACTTAATTTTAACTTTACCTGACTCTAAAGTGATAAGAGAGTCTTTTATAGGAAGTTATATAGGCGGTAGTAATGAAACTTGGGAACTGCCTATTAGAGTAATAAAGAATAAAGGATACTTGCAGGAAAATTTGGTTTTCAGTGAGAATGAGGAAAGTGCTAAGGTTGAAGAGAGACACATCCTAAAGGAAATAGAGGAAAAGGTACAATCAACAAAGCAAATTGCTGACGAACAAAGATCAGAGTTAAAGAGTGTGTTAACTAAGCATAGTAATGTATTCTCAAACGCACCTGGTGAAGTTAAAGGTTATGAATGCCATTTGAATATCAAGCCTGGGAAGGTATTTTTTAAGAAGCCTTATCCAATACATGATGCAAGGGCTTCCCCCACTAGTTTTAAAATTGGTGAGCTAGTGCTGGTCAAAACAAAAGAAAAATCAAAGAAAATTTCTGCAGAAACTAAAACGTTTATGCATGTATATCATGGACCATTTAGAATAGTAAGTAAACCTCATGCAAATGCCTATCGTTTGGAATATCCAAAGAGTAAGAGAGAACTAGGTCTAAGAAATATTGTGGATCTAAAGGAATTTAAAATTAACAGTAATTAATTACTGTAGGGAGTCTGCCACTCTTTGGCGGATACACGGTTTGGCGTACCGTGCAGTCCCAGCTGGGTGAAACTTTATTTCCTTTTCAAGTTTCATTCCCTTCTTCTGGTCTATCATAACAGGTAAGAATCACATATGTCTTCATGTTGTATATATGCTATTAGGTTTTAAGTATTCTTAGTAAGGTTCTACCTAGTGAATGGCAAAACAAAAGTCTGAGTACCAATAAGAGGCAAACATGGCTAAAATAAATAAATTAAAATATTTCATGTAATTGTAAAGGGTTAGAAACTACAACTAAGAGAGACACTTTGCAGTATACGAAGTACGGTATGAATATGAATAATCCATGAGATTATGCAGAAGGTAGTATGTTGCTAGAAATAAGGTTGTCTGAAGGAAAACAGCGTAAGAAGGTAATGCTCATAGAGGCAAGCAATGGCGTTTTAGAATTAAATAAATGGAGATGTGTGGAAGTGGTGTGAGGATCGCACCAAAAATATAGAAACAGGACGTCAATAGGCTGACAAAAGGAAAAGGGAGAAAGAAGTGGAGAAATGAAGTATTTTGAATCTGGAAGAAAAGGGAGAAAATGAATAAGGTGAAGAAGTGAAGTAAGTAAATTGAAGTAAATGATGTAGGATTAAAGAATAATTCCCTCACGTCTCGTGAAATGGTGAAAAACGCTAAATCTTGCTTGAGGCAAATAAATAGTTAAACAGACAACAGAAACACACAAATATTGGAAAATGCAGAAATTTGGAATCGGTATACTGAAAATAACTAATTTCTTTAGTAATTCATACAATAAAGCAAAGTGCTGGTCAGCAAATGACTTCTTTGATGAACTAATCCATACGATAATTAAGCCAGAGTACATTAAAACTAAAAGGTTACTCAATTTTCTAAGTTGAAGCAAGATCTTAATATATTAATTTGCTAAAAGAATTTTCACTATTTAGGAACCTAAAAGATTATTTATGAAAGAAGAAAGTAGGAGCTATTGTATCAGATACGACTTAGTGCTAAATGTCTTTCTGACAACTTCACAATTAGTAAAATAGTGCCAGAATATAAACTATAAAATGTACTTTGTCCTACCTTAGATATAAGTTGAAAACAGAAACTTAGACTGTATTGTCTGTTTCTCAGGGACATGCAGGCTGCATGAATGACTGACAACAAGCGGTAGGGAGATTGGAAGTAGAGACGCAAACCACAGTGAATACAATTTCCTCCCACAATTTTGTCGATCAGTGAAATTAAATGAGTGTTACAATAGGACACCCACCACAGTGCCGAGTATTATAGTAAAAGAAAAATGTGAGTGCGTTGCAGTGATAAAAGTCGTGTGTATTTTCTTTTTCAGGAAGAGACTGATTTTAAAGAAAAAAAAATAACTATTTTGTAACCATTGAAAAATTTATATTTCCATGTAAATGTATGTAAATAATTTGTGAATGTCTTCTGTACTAGGTTTTCTATGTGTATATGAGTATGGTTATTTTGTGTATGTAGTAATAAGGAATTTCCTAAGAAGAAGCAACTTAAGTTGAAAGAGGTATACTAAAGTAATCCATCGCTTGTTTGTTCTTTTAGAAATTTAATTTTGTTCAAAAATAGATTTTCACGAAAATTAAAAAGGGGGTGATGAAGCAAAGCAAGCGCTGTATCATGTATAAGATACAGAGGCGAGCGAGTGCACGGGACTTACCCTAGTTCACTGCTAGTAGCGTCACGTCATCGTAACGCGCCTGCATATAGTATTGCACCACATTTAACATAAAAGTAAAAATTAAGATTTGTGTGTAAAACTTTGTTAAAGTATAGTTCTATGTAATAATGTTTCAGGTAACAAATCTTAATGTTATAAAATTAGTAGTTTACGTAAAATTCACGTTTTGAAAGAAAAATAGGAGGCGCTAAATAATTACGCTAGGAAGCCAAAATTTGGTGAGAAGGTGCAGTAAGAAGTCATTAATGAGTGGTGCTGGTTTCCAAAACCATAAAACTAAAATTGACTCCAGAATCCGCGTTTTTCGGAAAAATCAGAGGCGCGAAATAATAGAGCTACAATATTGAAAATTGGTAGGATGCTTCAGTTCACCCTAATAATAATAATGGAAATACCACAATCAGTTACCTCTTCTAGTTTTTTAGTAATTTAGTAAAAACTACTTTTGTGAGTAAAATGTACATAAGCATTATAGATTAAGTACTTTAAATTTTAATGATAAAACAAATTCTTTAAGACCAATGATCAGATAGGACAATTAACAAAGCTACACCAAGTTTTAGTCTTGTAGCATAATTAACAGCTGATACAAGTCTTGATAAAGCTATGGTTCAGAGGTAACAATCTACCGTTAGTTCCATTGTAAAAATTCTAGAGAGTAAAGTTTTAATTTTAGCGGGCTGAGATTTTCTACGTGCTTCTGTACTGCTCAGATGTATGTATACAAAAATTGAGAAGTTTGTAAAGCTATTATTAAATGTGATATTTAAGATTATGTGCCTGAGATAGCGATCATTTGGAGGCTGCAGGCATCTGCATAGGAACGGAAAGAACAGATGCTCTCTTGGCGGTACGCGCCGGAGCTATATAAAAAGAGCGGCAGAGGCAGTAGTAAGCTCACTCCGCATTAGACCAACGCCTAGTCCACGCGAGCTTAACGTCCGATCGCGCCTCGCCTCGGGTGACGTCATAGCGGGCTGTGACATGCGCGTACTTAGCAATGTAAACGGACATTGAAAATCGCGAGGACTGTACACCATCCTGGATCGTTTAGACTTCGGTAACAAACTGTTATTGTGCCGTCCGTGTGAAGTATAATTCCGCGTGGCAAGTGGTGACTAACTCCACTTTTAAGGCGAGCATTAATCTTTTTTTTTAACATTATTGCGAACTATTAATAGAGCACCGTTAGTTAGAGTAATGAACTATTCGGGAGGAACTTGCTGTAGAAGTCGCCTCTGAACTATTAAACGATTGGCTGAATTAACAATATTTAATGTCTTTAGCATTTTCAGAAGTTTCGAGTAATTTCTGTGAGCCTTTAAGATAATAAAATCTTGTTTGGAACTTTAAATTTTATTGAAGCAGCCCTAATCCCGTGAAGAACTATGGATATTTTTCGTTTAGCTGGGCTGTACAGGAATGTGGCCGTGCAGACTGGGAACTAAGGTCAGTAAGTTTCCCTTCGCTTTCTGACTGGCCACCAAATTAGTTGCCAGGCTCGCGTGATTTAAGGTGGCAATGTTCAACTTTCATTCAACATTAAACGACGACTTCTTCGCCGTCCCACATATGTTGCATCGGCAATAGTCTGTTACGTGAAATGAACATTCAAACAACTCATTCGACGACTTCTTCGCCGCCCCACACTTGGTGGGAGACATCCAATGATACCGCACTAGACCCTCCGCTCCACCTCCTCCCGTGTGTTGGTGGTGGGGGCCAGCTTTGAAATATTATTGAAATCTTATTTCAGATTACGATTAGAACTTGCAACCGTAGCAGCAGTGCGGTTCCGGAGTGAAGCGCCTAGAACCGCCGGCCGAAATGGGTACATAAAGGTAAATTATGACATGGTACTTAGTGGCCCTTGAATATCCAATAACGTGTGAGACTCCATTACCATGGCGTGAGGGGAGGAGAGGTCAGTATTTCATAACTTCTAATTGGAAACCGCTTTCGCTACGTTGCTCTCCTCTTACATATCGAACATGGGACTACTGGAGCCACCACTGTGGGTGTGGCTCGAGCCGAACGCTACTCTACTTTTCTAGTTAGAGTAAGTGTTCAGACGTAGTATCGCCAACTGCATTACACTTAGTGGCCTGCTTTTCAAACACCGTACATAGGACAGAAGCACATCTGCGGGAATATCAGCACAGACGTTTCCGATGCGGTCGTCCATGTCTTTACGGTCGGTTGGCATTGCTGATACACCTTATCTTTTACACATCCCCACAGAAAGAAATCCGACGACGTCAAATCTGGCGACCTAGCGAGTTAGTTAATAGGGCCACCTCTGCCTACCAACGACCAGTGTAAACTGCACCTAATACCTGCCGCGCTTCAACCGAATAATGCGCTCGGCAACCGTCTTTCTGAAACCACATACGTTGCCGAAAATCCAGGGCAGCATCCCACAATAATACCGGTATTTTTGCTGTTCCAACAACGTTGGATATTGGCGTCCATTCAATATGCTGTCAATAAAATATGGACCAATGCGTTTATTCCGAACACCACACTTTAACTGATCAAGTACATTCAGGGTCAACTTGCCATAATCAGCGGGGGTTGTCTACACTGCAGTAATGCATGCTATGCCAGTTACTGCTACCATGGTTTGTGAATGGAGACCCATCGAAAAATAGCACCTCGGTAAAGAACGCGGGCTCGTTTGCATTTTTTGAGTTACCCAGTCACGGAACACTACCCGATTATGGAAATCGGCGACATTAAGTTTTTGATGCAGTACACGTGAATTGGATGATACTTATGACGATGCAGTATTGCAGCAACACTACCTACAGACTTACCGGAATCGCGGAGTAATTGCCAGGTGCTTATCTGTGGGTTGTGGTGCACTGCAACTAGTACAGCTATTTCATTAGGTTCTCCTGTAACACGTTCGCTTCGTTTCGTTTTGCCGGTCTGTAGGCTGCATCAGACATGAAGGCATTGACAGACTTGTAAAAGAAGGGACGAGAACGAGCTTTCTCTGGAAAAAGCTCGGCGTACATGGCAACAGCGTCCTCAAAATTTCTCCTACATTCCCCGTCAATCAGGGTGCAATATTCATCGTTCACTTGTATCTCTGTTCTCCACATTATAGGTCGGTGGCCAGTGAGCAAGCAATAAACAGTGCCCAAGTATTGTAATGTCTGAAGGCACTATCAGCTCTACGTCTGCACGGTACGTGAGCGGTCGCATTATACTAGTTTTATTGAAACGTCCCCTTAGAAAAATTTATACAAGACTGGTCTATGTGAAACGTCCTCTTTGAACAATTATACACGAATGTGCTTAAACTGACACACAATATTTTTAGCGCAACGCAATCTGACTTTCAAAAATCCCTACGAAAGAATGGCCCTGACTAACATTAACCTATACGTTTCACAAATCACTTACCTCACAAAAATCTTCGTTACTCAAGCTACTGCAATACAGCGTGCGCCACTACTCCCAGCTAAATAAAAGATTCAAACTACTGAAGGCACTAAATACTGATAGGCATAGTTAGCAAATGAAAGATTTTAATAGAGAACAAACAATGTATTTACCTCACTAGTCATAATATATACAGCAGTTCATGACACCAATTCTTACAAATTTCAAAACTCCGCCATCTCTCTCCCCACGTCCACCACTGCTGGCGGCTCACCTCCAACTGCGCAACGCTACGCGCTGTTAACATCCAGCTGCCGCTGCCCAACGCTACAATGGCGAGTATTACAACAATGCCAACCAGCCACAGACTGCACACGGCACAGCCAGTGATTTTCATACAGAGCGCTACGTGGCGGCGGCGTTACCAATAAAAAAACCTAAACAGCCTACTTACATTATGATACGTCGTAGTTCGCTACACGGCCACGGTGACACGTTGAGTAGTCTCCTATTTGATATGTCTGAGGAATACAACACTGCAAAAGGGGCTTCCAATTAGAAGTTATGAAATACTGGCCTCTCATACCCTCGCAGCATGGAGGTGGGGTTCCAGGTACCATTGGATATTCGAGGGCCACTGAGTAGCATGTCATAAATTAAGATTGTGTACCCATTTCTATTCGTCCGACAACAGCGGCTTCTGTGGCGAGACGAAGTAAATGCTTCAGACAAAAAGTACCGAGATTTTGCCTTAGATCGTAATCTGCAATAAAAACAAGAGATCCTATTGTAGATGCTGTCTTTAAAGTAAGAGAATCAAAACTGTACAAAGATACGTACGTAAGTTGCAGAGTAGCCATTGTAGATGCTTTGTAAATAAAAGCGAAACGGCTCTGGTGTAAAACTCTCTTTAATTAAAATGCAGTAAGCTTAAGACGGAGAAAACAATAATAAGTGATTTCAGCAGCTGCTGCCGACGATGGCCATGCAAACAAACATTATAATGTTTTCCCTCTCAGACTTGGAACGATTGGAAGTGTTTATTTCCTGCTCAATGCCATGTCGACGAAGTTTCTGCGCTGCAGCCACGACCTGTACCAGTCGCTTTTGTGGATTATATGCGGGGTACAGTAACAATGGCGCCCTGAGTGAAGCCAGCAGCCGTAAAATGATTACATGCTAATAAGGTCACTTTAAGAGCAGCGTAAAGGGTTTATTTGTGGCCGGCCCTTACAACAACAATTTTCTTACTAGAAACGAGTGATGTATATATGACTAACAATATTAAATAACACAAGTGTTATGTAAAATCTGCCTTTCACGTATCTTCAGTGCAACAACGTGATCAATGTAAATAAGTGTTGTAAACTGAAATTTCTTGTTGACATGTGGCTTCAAAAACCTAAGATTTGTCATATGCATATCAGCGTATTGCACATTCATATGCTTTGAGATAAGTTTTTTTTAATACTCTTTAAATGAAAAAATTCTAAGATTTCTTTCATTTATTCCAAATCCATGACGACCAGTTCACTTAGAATCTTTGGAAAGGACTTGTGAATATATATATATATATATATATATATATATATATATATATATATATATATATATATATATATATATACTCCTGGAAATGGAAAAAAGAACACATTGACACCGGTGCGTCAGACCCACCATACTTGCTCCGGACACTGCGAGAGGGCTGTACAAGCAATGATCACACGCACGGCACAGCGGACACACCAGGAACCACGGTGTTGGCCGTCGAAAGGCGCTAGCTGCGCAGCATTTGTGCACCGCCGCCGTCAGTGTCAGCCAGTTTGCCGTGGCATACGGAGCTCCATCGCAGTCTTTAACACTGATAGCATGCTGCGACAGCGTGGATGTGAACCCTATGTGCAGTTGACGGACTTTGAGCGAGGGCGTATAGTGGGCATGCGGGAGGCCGGGTGGGCGTACCGCCGAATTGCTCAACACGTGGGGCGTAAGGTCTCCACAGTACATCGATGTTGTCGCCAGTGGTCGGCGGAAGGTGCACGTGCCCGTCGACCTGGGACCGGACCGCAGCGACGCACGGATGCACGCCAAGACCGTAGGATCCTACGCAGTGCCGTAGGGGACCGCACCGCCACTTCCCAGCAAATTAGGGACACTGTTGCTCCTGGGGTATCGGCGAGGACCATTCGCAACCGTCTCCATGAAGCTGGACTACGGTCCCGCACACCGTTAGGCCGTCTTCCGCTCACGCCCCAACATCGTGCAGCCCGCCTCCAGTGGTGTCGCGACAGGCGTGAATGGAGGGACGAATGGAGACGTGTCGTCTTCAGCGATGAGAGTCGCTTCTGCCTTGGTGCTAATGATGGTCGTATGCGTGTTTGGCGCCGTGCAGGTGAGCGCCACAATCAGGACTGCATACGACTGAGGCACACAGGGCCAACACCCGGCATCATGGTGTGGGGAGCGATATCCTACACTGGCCGTACACCTCTGGTGATCGTTGAGGGGACACTGAATAGTGCACGGTACATCCAAACCGACATCGAACCCATCGTTCTACCATTCCTAGACCGGCAAGGGAACTTGCTGTTCCAACAGGACAATGCACGTCCGCATGTATCCCGTGCCACCCAACGTGCCCTAGAAGGTGTAAGTCAACTACCCTGGCCAGCAAGATCTCCGGATCTGTCCCCCATTGAGCATGTTTGGGACTGGATGAAGCGTCGTCTCACGCGGTCTGCACGTCCAGCACGAACGCTGGTCCAACTGAGGCGCCAGGTGGAAATGGCATGGCAAGCCGTTCCACAGGACTACATCCAGCATCTCTACGATCGTCTCCATGGGAGAATAGCAGCCTGCATTGCTGCGAAAGGTGGATATACACTGTACTAGTGCCGACATTGTGCATGCTCTGTTGCCTGTGTCTATGTGCCTGTGGTTCTGTCAGTGTGATCATGTGATGTATCTGACCCCAGGAATGTGTCAATAAAGTTTCCCCTTCCTGGGACAATGAATTCACCGTGTTCTTATTTCAATTACCAGGAGTATATATATATATATATATATATATATATATATATATATATATATATATATATATATATATATATATATATATATAACAAGAATATAGAACTCCACTTGCCATCCCTACTGAACCAGCGTCCTACAAAGCTATCTCACAACGTGGAGAGTAAAATCGAGGGATAAGTTAATAGCGGCGAGAATCAGACCGTCACGTCAGATCAAATACTTTGATTTTTAACGGGAACAACATAATTAATTACCATGTAACCAACCTCGCCGTGACCGTCCATTTTGACCGCATCCTTCCGCAGCTGATTGTTAAGTCGGTCCTCTTTTGCAGATCTATGAGCGAGAAACGTCACTCCCCACACCCGAAGGTCACACGTTGCCTCTTCCATAGTCGCTGTCCACGAAAATAATCGTGGCCTGTCAGACATTCCTATCGGACGCGACCCTCATGCCGAAATTGTTACCTCCCGTATGTTACCACCTCCTAGCACAGGGTCGGTCACAGCGTGCCAAACGCGACGTGAGCAAGATATGCGGACCACGTGGAGCCCGAGCCTCGGTCTGTCTCTCTTTTTTGTTCGGTCCTCCTCGGAAGTACTCGGTACGGCGTGACGTTTGGTTTAACATTGCCGTGCGGCATTTTGAGGTCGGCGCGTCTTCAGTTCGCCGGAATCGTGATGTCAGCACTGTGTACCCTTTGCTATCTGTTCATGATGTAAACGGTGTTCGTAGATAGGTGTGTGGTTATTTACACAAAAAGAGGCAGTCCAGCGATCTATCGTCACAAACCTTTAAAAATGAATGGGATGACATTAGAGCAGGCTAATACTTCTTAAAATCATATAACAGATATTCAGTCACATAATATACAGCTACCGCAGATTTGCTGTGGAGCGTCACAACACCAGGTCGACAGAATTTAAAGATATTTGTTGGCTATGAAACAGCAAAAACTTCCAACGATCTACATGTGATATTCATTGTTCTGTACATAAAGAAGCACTTTATTAAATTTGGAGACACGGAGCACAGCCGCGCGGGATTAGCCGAGCGGTCTAAGGCTCTGTAATCATGGACTGTGCGCCTGATCCCGGCGGAGATTCGAGTCCTCCTTCAAGCATGGATGTGTGTGTTTGTCCTTAGGATAATTTAGGTTAAGTAGTGTGTAAGCTTAGGGACTGATGACCTTAGCAGTTAAGTCCCATAAGATTTCACACACAGCTGAACATTTTTGAACACGGAGAACATGATGAAACTGGTGACATGAATAGTAAATTTCCTAAAGTCGCGCGCGTTATTCCACTGTCAGTTGCAACAGTTTTCGATGGAAATGTAGGATGGGTGTGGACAATTTATATATTGCGTTGGTTAAGTCAATGGACATGCCTGGAAAGCTATTTAAAAACCACTATTGTTGACTTAATGAAAGAAAAGGAGAGCAGGAACGAAAATCATAACATCTGGAATGGATTGCAGGCCTTGCATTTAAAGTGGACTAGATTGCACACTGCCCACAGAAAGACAATGCAAGGTACGAAACAAATTATTTCTAATTTTATGAGGATTCGTTTAAAAAGAAAATCGCGTCTTAGAAGCGACAAATTCTAACATAATACACTTCCATTTAATTAAGCTCATTGGTGTTTAAGAAAACGTGAGGTTTCAAAAATTCATTGCGACCTCTGAAAAATTTTTGAGTACATTGCCAATCTTACATCTGTATTCGAGCCGTTTCCGGGACCGTTTGCAGTTTCAGTTGGAAGCGCCCCAGTGGATGTACAGATACCTCATCTACGTTGTTTTACTTATGAAGAGCTTCAGTTTCCACGTCTCCATAATAAGGCTTCAAAAGTGCTAAGATATTTCGATCAACATGTGTGTATGTGTGTGTGAAAGTCTTTTTCCCATTTTGAAACTAAGTAAGTCACGATTATGTGGCAGCCTGAGTGCTAAATCTGTGAAATTGTCTGTGTCTCTCTGTATGCCGACAGTCTCTACCGGATACAAAGTACATTACGTCTTCAGCACGCCAAAAATAACTTAATAATACTGAAGATTTGTTGGTTTGTGATCTATGTCGTTGATAAAATTAATATGAAAGGTGAAATCAATTCGTATGCGGTGCGGCTGCATTGCGAATTAAATGCGGTGCTTTTGCAGTTACTCCTCTTCCAAGAGCGGCCATACAATAGTTTTCAAGGTGAGGGGGCCGACCTACACCAGGTTGTATGCAATATTTTTAATATTAATATTTTGGAAGACAAATAGTTACTTTTAAATCGTAATAAAAACGTTCCATTTCTGACCCTGTTAAAAACTTGCTTAATATCGACTCTTAAATGATTTTCTTGAAGGAAAAACACCTGTCTGCATTATACTTTTACCTTTGCCTGAAATCTATGGGCGGGGGGGGGGGGGGGTTAGGGAGGTACGGGCGCACTTGTCCTCTTCCCCCTCCTACCTCCTCACTCTCAGACAGCATGACGTGGCAGTGGGGAAAGCGTGCATCCAAGCGATAGAGCTATGGTACCCGAGCAAGATCATTGCTTGTGTGCGAAATTCTTGACCATCCCTGTTCTAGCAAAACCTCTCGTAATGATTGAGTAAAAAGTTCCTCTGACATAACAAAAAAAACTCTGAAAATCCGTAGTGAGAGCCGCCCGAAAGAGTGGTCTGGGAGCACTGAGAAAATGCTTGAAACCAGCTGTGTTTAGACCCGTGCTCTTCAGCTAACGCTGTCATCAAAGGTAGACACAGTTCTCTAACTTGTTAAGGAAACCGGCTGATTCCTTCTTCCATCCCACGCAAACTGCTTTTGTCTTGCACGTCGCCCTTAATGTACCTTCATGCCCTCAAGTCTTGAAAGCTGACTGCTGGCCAGTGGCTGAGTGGGCTTCTCTTCGGAGGGTCCGAACCATTAGAACGGCTGACAGAAAACTGCCTTTGACTACAGTTTGCTTAGTTGCTAGGTACAGCCAAGAACAATGTAAAGACCTTCTGGAAAGATGATTTCCGCTGATAAGATCATTTGTACCTCCTCAAATAAGCGCAATTATTGTGTGAGCTTTACAGTATCTCGCTTGCTTCACGGAAAGCATATTCCCATTCTCGAATAGTATCGAAACTGTCTCGGCGTGTAATACTGAAAAAGTAGCCATCACGTCTGTACGGACAGCTTTACGTTTCTTTTTTTGAAATAGCTAGATATGCTCGTTATGTTCCGGGTTTACATTCTGAGAAGAGGGTTGGGGATGGGGGGTACGGGGGGGTGGGAGGGGGGGGGGGCAAAGTTTGTTACTATCTGCCCTCTCGTCAAATGTAACGTCACGGCGATTTTTGAATTTTTTTGTTTGCCTAGGCAACAGTTTGTTAAAAAAATAAGTTATGGTTCATAAATGTATCATTATTTTCCAAAATGCTGACCTTGCTGCATAATTTACCTTGCTACACCTCCCTATTCTTAAAAAAATTACCTAATTCTACATTCTGATGAGCTTTCCCTACAGCATTTTGTTTGATTTTACTCTCCATCTAATTAGTTTATTACCGTTAGACAAGACATTCCCAAATTGGTTAAGCTCGTCACAATCTGACAGAAACGTTTGGCTGTTTGATAAAATATTTCAGAAAAATCATGATTTTTGCCTGCATTAGAGTAATTTAATAATTTTCTACCGGTTTCAGTCACTGACCATCATGAAAAACTGGCTTCTGCAAGTCACATGTCAATCAAGTTGAACCATACAATCGCATTAACTGTCAGGTGGGCGACCAATAATATACAGTAATAACTTACGAAACTGACCGTTAATGCGATTGCATGGTTCAACATGGTTATCATGAGATTTGTAGAAGCTAGTTCTTTGTGCCAGATGATGATGGTCAGTGACCGAAACAGGTAGTAAGTTAAAAAAAATTGCTCTAATGGGGCCAAATGTCACGAATTTCCTGAAACATATATCCGCTACAGATATTTGAGTCGGAAGAAAATATTTGATAAAATACCAGCAATGGAGTTGGAGCTTTGACAATGTTAGCCACTCGTGCTGGCGAAACGTCAGTACAATCATCAGACGAACGTCGGCCGAAGAACCCGAAACAGAAGCCAATAGGGAGTTTGTCAACAAGTGGCCACGAAAGCCTTAACAATTTTGTAAAATATTATCACTTTCCTTTTTAGTTCCATTTGGATATTGCCAAATCCATTTTTGTGCATTCTTCTGGAAGAATGGCTGAAAGAGGAAATGTTCTTGGCAAATTTTACCAACTTATCTACAACTGCACCTACACAACTACTGAAAAACCATTGTGAAGTGCATGCCAGAAAGTACTTAACTTGGCACCACACGTTAGGGTTTCTTCTTGTTCCAGCCGAGTATGGGACACGAGAAGAATGATTGCTTAAACGAGCCAGATAGAAAATGCGCAAAAACGTAAAAGAAAATTCCGCAAAAATTGATCGTCATTACTGCGAAATACTTTTCCATTGCTGCAAAAGAAAAATTTTCAATATCGCTAACTTAGTCTGTCGCTTAAACGCCTCTGCGCGTGCTGAATTAATCGTTTTCTCTTCACAGTCATTCCGGTAGCAATGCGTAGGAGCTGAAGAATTGGTCTAGATTCTTCATTTGATACTAACCCCTGATATTTTGTTAGTAGGCGTTCGTGGGATAATTTGTGCCAGTTTTCGAAAGTCAGCGAATTCATGTTTTTTCAACATTTCGGTGACGCTCTTCCGTGAATCAGAACCTTTGAAATCCATTAAATGTATTTAAAAAAAAACTACTCCGAACAGGCCATGAAGGCCGAACGGTACCGACCGGCCACCGTGTCATCCTCACCCCTCTAGCGTTAAAAGGTTTTGCTTTTTGGCAAATGGAATAATTTCTTAATAATTGGTGCAACTTCTTGTGAAGATTAGGTACATGGCAGCATGTTGAAATCTTGCGTTTGCATTTTTCTGGGCCATAGTGACCCCAGGAGAGGTGAGTGTACCAAATGAGATGTTCAACATAATCTTTAGGAATACAGACACACCACCTTCCTGTCAACAGAGAAGTTCGGTGAAACAAAACTCCATTGTGTACTTCATAAAATTTTGACAACGAGTGATCAGGGTTGTTTTGAAGAAGCTGTTTAATTTCTAGCCAATTGCGATCTGTGTCTTGAATAGAATTCATTTGATGGCAAAGACGCAAAAAGTAACTCCGATGTAGAGGATCTTTCATAAGAAGAATTTTGTGATTAGAAATCTGTTCTATTAATTCAGTAGGCTCCGGCAATCCTTCCGGCAATCCTTCTGGCATACGTGACAATGCATCAGCAATAATGTTATTCTTGCCCTTTACGTAAATAATTTCAAAATCATACTCTTGTAGAAATAAACACCATCGAGTAAGCCGAGGATGATACAGTTTGCAAGAGAGTAAGAAACTCAGTGCTTGATGATCTGAGTATACTGTGATTTTGTGACCATAAATATGGTAATGAAAGCGGCGAAAAGCCCACACAACGGCTAAGACCCGGTTACCGAATGTGATCTCTCACATTCGGCTAAGACCCGACTGGCAAAACTGATTATTTTGACTTCCTCCTGGCCATCAGTTTTGTCTATTTGAAATAAACATGCACCTAATCCTTGAAACGATGCATCGCAAGAAATGGAGAAATCTAAACTCATGTTTGGATGACTTAAAATGTTACCCCTTAGACGAGCTTCTTTGATCTTGTCAAAGGCTTTTTGGCATTCAGAAGTCCACATCCAGTGGACGTTTTTCTTGAGCAAATTTTACAATGCGGGATTGTTCATTGATTGATTCGGAATGAAGCGACGGAAGAATGAAGCTAATCCAATGAAACCTTTTAGTTGCTTTTTAATGCAAGGCACAGGGAAATTTTGTATTGCTGTTAACTTGCTGGGATCAGGTGAGATTCCTTCCGAAGAAATTATATGTCCTAAAAACTTGACTTCTTTCTTGGCAAATTTGGATTTTTGTAAATTTGCGGTAACACCAAAATCAGAGAATCTTTGAAAGGTCTTTTGTAGGAGAATTAAATTTTCTTTCCAGGAAGTCGTTACTATCAGTAAATCATCAACATAGACGGTGACCTGGTCAAGTAACTCTGGTCCTAGCACGTGATCAAGTGCTGCAATAAAAACACCAGAACTAATGTTGAGACCGAAAGGTACAACACGAATATGATAGCATTTGCCAGCAAAGATAAAGGCTGTGTACTTCCTCGATGATTATGTTTCACCTGTCGATAGCTACTTCGGAGGTCTATTGAGGATAAGAACCTCACACTATGGAATTTTTGTAGTTGTTCCTCCAGTGGTTCTGGTCTTGTGCATACTGGGATGATGTTTTTATTATTATTCCTTGCGTCCAAGACAAGTCTGACGCTTCCATCGTGTTTGAAAACAGGTAGGGAGAGTCGGACGGTTCTATGATTTTCCACTTAAGCATTTTACGTATTTCTTGTTTGACGGCTTCTTTACGGGACTGTGGAACTGAATAGGTTGTTTTGCAAAAAGTATCATGGGGTTTCACTCTCATGTTAAATTCATAGTCTGTTATGATACCTGGTTTTCTGGAAAAAATGTTCACAAATGTTGATAACAGGTCATGTAGTCCATACTTCTGTCTGTCGTCGAGTCCGTCTGTTCCCACAATTTTTATGCGTAACTCGTCGGCAGTTGGTAATAAGTCAAGGTCATTGTTGACGTCACTAAACTCGTCAACCGCAAGGTGGTAATGTTGCCTGTCAGAAAGTCTACGTATTTTCACTTTACGTTCCAGGTTGGTTATCCTGACTTTGGTTCTCATTAGATGTATGACCAGTGTCCTATCATCTAGTCTTAACGGGCACTTACCTTTAGCTAAATCAATGATGCCACGATTTCTTCGTAGGAAATCCATTCCTAACAAGCATGCCACTGACAGGTTCTTTACTACTAAAAATGAGCACTGCATACAGTCGGATTTAAATTGTATTGTTGCTTGTACTTGTAAGCTAACCTTCTGTACTAGGGAGCCTACTGCTCCGGATACAGTACATCCTTGTACAGGAAGTGAAGGAATTTTTGTTAAAGAGCACACCTTTTTATATACACACATAGACATAACATTAATATTTGCACCTGTGTCGATGATGGCAATGATTGGTATATCATAAATGTGAATCTGAGTTGACGCTTGTACTTGGTTTTCCCAAAGGTCGTTGTTTTCGTAGGTGTTATTTTCGTCTAATAGTTCGTCCTATGAGTCTCTGTCGTCTTCGTATCTAATTACGTTGATATGTCTCGTAGTTAAGTTGCCCCCCCCCCCCCCCCCCCCCAATTGGTTACGCAGCTTCCCCGTGGAGGCCTAAAGAAGCTGCTAATGGTTTTCCGACTGGGGTGGAGCTGACATGTCAGTTATTTTTACTTGACTAGTATTTTGCGACATACCAGGTCGAAAATTTG
Source organism: Schistocerca gregaria (assembly GCF_023897955.1). Taxonomy (NCBI): domain Eukaryota; kingdom Metazoa; phylum Arthropoda; class Insecta; order Orthoptera; family Acrididae; genus Schistocerca; species Schistocerca gregaria. The sequence continues at coordinate 437,356,951 of NC_064921.1, forward strand.
CGTTCGTATCCCATACGACTTGTGCATCTCTTGATTGCGTGTTATTTGACATCGCGTTTGGTGCTTGGTTCGCCTGTGTGTAGAAAATGGTCGGATTTCCTTGGCTATTATGACCGGCGGTGTCAGGAAAAGCATGCGACGAATTGTCCTGACTATTGTTCCTGAACTGTTGGTTGGGTTGGTGAGAAAATGTCACATTTTTCGGCTGTGAAAAATTCATTTGGTGAGAGGGAGTGAAGTGACTCGGCTGACTGTACTGTTGTGGTCTGTTATAATTGTTCCATTTCTTTCCCTTGTGACGATTTCCATTATTCGTATTGTTGTTCTGGTACTGGTAATTACCGTTGTGATTTATCGGTGAATTACCGTATTGTTGCTGTGTGTTTTGATAAATTGGATTGTATCTATTCTGGTGTGGATATTTGTTATATTGTTTTCCATTATGGCGGTTGAAACTGTTATGACTGCCGCTAGGCTGAGCGTTTGGTTGTCCCGTGTTATCTTGGTAAGACATTCCATTGACGCAATTTGTTATGTGCGGCTGCGGGGCGGGCGGTCCATTATTATTATTATTCCGCGCGCTCGCACGCACATCCTCATAGATCATATCCAAATTGTCAAGAACAGAAAGAAAGGCTTCTAGGTCTCCTTCACTCATATTAACTAGTTTTTCTCTAATTGACACAGGAAGTTTTGACATTAAGATCATGATTACATCTTTGGTTGAAATGGGCGTGTCCCAATACTGAATTTGCCGGCCGCGGTGGCCGAGCGGTTCTAGGCGCTTCAGTCCGGAACCGCGCGACTGCTACGGTTGCAGGTTCGAATCCTGCCTCGGGCATGGATGTGTGTGATGTCCTTAGGTTAGTTAGGTTTAAGTAGTTCTAGGTTCTAGGGGACTGATCACCTCAGATGTTAAGTCCCATAGTACTCAGAGCCATACTGAATTTTACGTAGATATTTTTCAAAATAACGTCTCAAACCTCCTCCTTTGGTGTTGAAAGGTTCGGCGTTGTAAACCTCCTTTAAGAGTCTTTGTTGTATACCTGAACTCTAGAATTAATTCAAAAAACGCTTTTCAAAATCTGCATATGTGTTACATTTGTCTATTATTTCTGTACCCCAAATTGATCCTTCACCGTGTACATAGCCTAAGATGAACTGTATCCGCTGCCTGTCGTTCCATGATTCTGGAAAAGCACCTGTGAATTATTTTAGAAATACCATGGGATGTATATTTCGTTTTTCAGGTTTGAAAGGCTGAAAAACTCTGTGTTTTAGCACACTCTCGTCTCGCATTAGTTCAACGAGTGTTAGTTGATCGGCATGACTACGTGACGTGGAAGTTTCGTCACACGTATTATTTACTGTTGGTGAGAATTGTACCTGACACTCGGTATATTGACGATTATCGAGTTCTGGCGGTAGCGAATACTCACTTTTATTGTCACCTTGCAATTCCGTAACTTGTCGTTTCAGTTGATCTATATCATTGCTTAGCTGACGTTTCCATTCCGGAAGATCGAGGCTAAATGCTCGTCTGATTTCACCTAATTCACTGGTTAAAGTGTCACCAGAAGTACCGGGAGCGGTTAAGATTTCTGCTGTAGCAGATTTAACCGTACCCTTTAGTTCAGCGTGTACCTTGCTGACAATGTACTGTTCTTTGGATTGCATACACTCTTCAAATTCCCTATTAAGTGTGTTGCTTATACCGGTGTTGACATCTGCGACCTTTTTGTCAATATTGACATCGGATATTTGCTGAGCAAGGTCTTCAACTCGCTTGCCAGCGTGGTTGACACCTTCTGTCAATTGGCTTACTCTCTTTGAAACATCACTGTAATGTTTCAAAGAGTCATTCGCAGTTGCTTTACACACATCTGTTTGGGCCTGCATATCTGTGAGCTTGCTACCAATATTGGTCTCGGCGGATTCCACCATCGAAAGAAAACTATCAATTTTTGCGTGTACGCTTGCGTTTAGCTCGCTTGCGTAAGCAGTGGTAATGGCTTTAATTTTTTCCTCCATGGTGTCATTCGAATTTTTGATTTGTGCTTGGATGTCGGTAATAACAGAATTTATATTGTTCATTCGCACTTAAGTGTCCTGTATCCTTGATTGTAAACTGTTAAACCTGCTGTCACTTTGATTTGCTGACTGACTGATTTGCGTTTCAATATTGTCACTTTGGTTTGTTAACTGTCCCATTCGAATGTCAAGATTACCGATGTGAGCTTCAATGTTATCACTCTTGTTTGTAAGCTGTGCCATGTTTGCTTCAAAACTGGTTTTCGTATCAGCAAACAATTTTAGTATATCTGACAGCGAGCATTCACGTGACTGCGACACGGCCTGTGGCGCGCACAGCTCACGTGTCGCTTCGTCGTCTGTTGTTCCCACACTACGATATTCAGGTTTGTTTACACCCGTTGCCTTGGTTGCTCATCAGCCACCTTAAATTTAAAGTAGTTACACTGCACGAGCTAGAAAAGATAATTTTTTTTAAATTATGATTTTCACTTGTCAGGTGCGCCAAGGATTTCGCGTCCTGATTTCTCAGATATTGCTTGCGCGGTATACACAATTGAAACTCTGACACACGAAAATGCCAATATGGCAACGGGAGTGATAAAATAAATGAAAAACTCTTATAGAGCACTGAAACTGGCACAGATAGCGGCCATTGTGATTCACTAAAATGCACAACAATGGAAATTCTTGCTAACTATTTCTAACTATTGTAAGCGAAATGATGTGATAGAGGCGGATCTAATAGCAAAAGGAAACAGAAATTTGGAAATTAAATTGCTTGAGGAAAAGAGAGTGAATGTCACGAGCCGACTGAATGCTCGGTACGCAAAGCTTCAACCGTAATGAAAAATCGTACTCACATTAGTTGTCTTGCGCGCTGCTATTTATTGCTGTTGTGGATTCTTACTGTGATTTCTGCATATGCGTCCTTTTTTTATCACTGGTTTTGGCTTCCAATTTTCTCCAGATGGTAGCATGAAAATAAAAAGAACAAATTAGTTTTTTAGTCAAATCCATGTTCGGGCGCCACATCTAGCGTTAAAAGGTTTTGCTTTTCACATTTAACCAAATATAACATTGATGATGATAATTTATGGCAATGTTTGCCGACAAGATAAAGAATGCAGCCTTTGCGTACTCACGGCAGTTCTCTTTGGCCGTTTTTTGGTACGACTTGGAAAGAGAGAAAAATTAATGAATGATTGCCGATGCGTCGGTTCTCGATTGTGTTCAGGAGACGTACAGATTGATTGCCGAAAACAGTTTCTCAAATGACCTCTACCCGGATTGCTTTCACGCAATCAGACTCTTCAATGAAACTATCTAAGGGACCTAATTGAATAATAAAAAAAATTGGAAATGAATGCAAAACAGTGAAATTTTGTAAAAAAAGTTGTCAGATCGGAAATTGAACACATGAATGGTCTCTCAAGTACAATCGAGACACGCGATAAAGAGCGAACCTGTAACAAAGTTCATTTAAACATAAACATTATTTGTGGTTAATTTAAAGAAAAGAATAAGCATAGATTTTCTGTACAGTGAAGCATCAATATATTTTCAAAGAACAAAGGCGTTAAACTTTAAACGTTAACAAATTTACAATGAATTCAAAACTTACATAATTTTTATGTTTTTCTCATACATGGAGCAGCCCAACAATCGCTGCTTTTGTATGTGTGATATTTTGTAAAAAGTAAATGTCCTGGGGTTCGCGTAAGTATTTTTTATCGTCACAAGATTTACGAAAGCGTTTTTTTCTTGGTGATAACGTGGTTTTTCACACTAAATGAAATATAACTTGTAGCGGTACTACACAACACAAGTCGGCGACCAAACATCAAAGGTAATGAAGTACATGTTAACATATCGGCGACCAGAAGTACAACTAACTATAAAGACTCTAGAATTTTCCTAACAAATGATAAATTGTTCTTTCTTCTGTTTCGCAGCGTCTTACTATCAAGCGCAGCGGCAATGACTTTAAATATCTGCGCCCAGCGAGTCATAGTGTTTAAAAGTATCTTTTAAACGCTGGTCGCGCGTCTCGGTGTAGGCGCACGTTATAAACAGATTTCGTTTCTTTACTCTTGCGTTGTCATGCTTAGTATCATTACAAACTACAGCTCGAAGGCTGTCCTTTTCTCATATGCAAAATGTCTGAAATCCAATAATGTCACAGCCCACAGCCGTCATTGAACACGGATATGGAGGGGCAAGGGGTAAACACGCCGCTCTCCCGGCCGTATGTCAGTTTGCGAGACCGGAGCCGCTGCTTCTCTATCAAGTAGTTGCTCAGTTTGCCTCACAAGGGCTGAGTGCTCCCCGCTTGCCAACAGCGCTCGACAGACCGGATGGTCACCCATCCAGGTGCTAGCCCAGCCCGACAGCGCTTAACGTTGGTGATCTGACGGGAACCGGTGTTACCACTGCGGTAAGGTCGTTGGTATCAAACGTATTCGCAATTGCGAATAAGGACAACTGTCAGCTGTAGAATGGAATGACGTCAATGACAATTTGTGCTGGACCGGATTTCCAGCTTATCATTTGGCTACCCGTGCACGATTTACTGCCAGACACAAACTTCCATATGCCGCCAACCACACATCTGGTAAAGCGGGAAATCATGGTTCGAGTCCCGGTCTGGGACAAATCTTCGTTGTCGCCATTCCATTCTACAGCTGATGGTTACCCTTAGTCGCAATTACGAATACATTTAACGTATTTCATAACGGCTGTGGTGGCTGCAGTGCCTGTACCTTTGGACATGCAAGCATGTCCAAGGGAACTTTGTATCGTAATCAGAATAGCACAGGCACTGCAGTATCGTAATATCGTAAACCTCTGAAAAATCGTGACGTCCTTTTCTGTACACGTTCAAAATTTCCCCTTAGTCATACTCGCTAATGGTCCCACGTCCTTTTGCCTTACCTACGACTGCGTTTGTGTGATCTGTCCTCTTCAAGTCCCTGCAAATTTTTACACCCAGTTATTTGTACGAGTTGATTGAATCTACAGTGAGGCGGGAAAAGCCATGGGATATCGATATGCATCTATAGAAAGGGGTGGTAGTATCGCATACAAAAGGTACAAAATAACAGTGCATTGACGGATCTGTCATTGTACTCAGGTAACTTGTGTGAAAAAGTATCCAACGTATTGCCATACGACGGGAATTAACAGACTCTGAACACGGAATGGTAGTTGGAGTTAGACGCATGGGACATTCCTTTTCGGAAATTGTCAGCGAATCCAATTTTCCGCGGTACACAGTATCAAGAGCGTGTCGAGAGAACCACATTTCAGGCATTACCTCTCACCATGGACAATGCAGTGGTTGACGGCCTTCATTTGACGTCCGAGACAAGTGGCCTTAGCGTACACTGTGCTAATAGACTAGCAGTACTGCGTGAAATAACCGCAGAAATCAGTGTGGGACGTACGACAAACATATCTACGAGGACAGTGCGGCGAAATTTATCGTTAATGGGCTATGACAGCAGACCAACGACGCGAGCGTCTCTGCTCACAGCATGACATCGCCTGCAGCGCCTCTCCTGGGATCGTGACCATTGGGCCCTATATGACCGGAAAACCGTGCCCTGGTCGGATGTGCCCTGATTTCAGTCGGTAAGGATTCGAGTGTGGCGCATACCCCACGAAGCCATGGACCCAAGTTGTCAACAAGGAGTTCAACTATTTGGAGACCATTTACAACAGTTCTTGGATGTCATCTTCCCAAACAACAGCGGATTTTTTACGGATGACAATACGCCACGTCACTGGGTCACAATTGTTCGCTGTTGGTTTGAAGACTATTTTGGGAAATTCGAGCGAACGTCGAACATTTATGGGACATAATCGAAAGGTCAGTTAATGCACAAAATCCTGCACCGGCAACGCTTTCTCCATTATGGACGGCTGCAGATGCAGTATGGTGTTTCTGCAGGGACTTCCAACGACTTATTGAGTCTATGCAACGCCGAGTTGCTGCCCTACGTTGGGCAAAAGGAGGTCTGACACGGTATTAGGAGGTACCCCGTGCCTTTTGTCGCTTCACTATAATTGTTAATCATTGATACTGTATTCACAGTTATAAGGTTTCTATCTTATTTTTTGTTATTCCTTGAAAGTGACGTGTGCTCTCTTTTTATTCGATGTGTCATACTTCACGTCTGTACAATGAATATTTTTCAAATTATAATATTCAGTAGTCGATATGCTACGCCACAGAGGTTCTGAGTACAAACTATGTGGTCTTTGGTTGTCAGCAGGATTATCGTTCTCAGCGTAGAGTTCTGTGAGAAGTCGGGTATAGGTTAGGGCTGTTGATAAAATATCGGTATATCGATATTTTTCCAGAAAATATCTATACATGCTGGCGACATTTATTTACACGCTATATCGATATTGAAATGGCAATATCGAGCGCCGATATTTTAATGTTATATTTTTTCGCAACTTTTGGTAAATATTTGAAATTATTCTTTTAAAATTGTAGTAGAGCATAGTTTTACTTTCACTGTTTGAAGGCGTCATACGACTTTTTGAGCTTTCATCACGCCATGTCTTTCTCTTTGGCTGTATGAAGCAAATATAGGTGGCACAAAGAAGAACTCACTGTACTGGAGGGGGGGGGGGGCGATGGCGGTGTGAATGGAATGACAACATTCCCGATGTGAAGAAATATACACCCACTGAGTTAAAAAAAAATTAATGGAACTGTTGTGCTATAACTTCACATCAGCATTCTTCAAAAACAGTTGCTGAAAATTATAAACCAAAAGCTAAATAAAGATGTAATAGGCGCTCGACGCTACCAACAGAAACTGCCACGTTTAATATCACCACACAATTCTGACACTGCAAAAATTAAGTCGAGGGCGATGACAGAAATGAAAAAATAGGGAAGTCATCACAAAGTGGTCTGGACAAAGCTGATATGTGACGAAACCGAACGACTGACTCCTTTTAAAAATCCAGTGCTTGCAATTATCATTGTTAGCAAAGTGGTTATCGCCAAACGAGAACGTGCTACGTTTTCCTTTCAGTTCTTGTTCTAAGGGGGATAGGCAAGCTGCTAGCTTGTTGATGTACAGAATATCTAAATGTAAATCAGTACTTAAATAAACACCTGTAAAACTGGCATAATATTTACAATGTGCAGTCGAAATTTTTGTAAGCCAATAGGTCGATACTTTTTAGATATATCGATGTATTTTTTATATAACGATGGGAGATAATATTTTTATATATCGATATATCTGATTCGATACTTTAAGAACTGTCAGCTGTCCTAGTGTCGGTCACAATGGTCAGCGGTTTTGAAATAAGCAGCAGAGTGTTGAGGTGCAGACACAGAGGATGTTGCTTTTTGGAAATGTCATTTTGTAGAGACTGATATGAGAAGTGTGAAGATATTCAGGTAATGTTGTTGCTGCATAGCTTGCTCGCTCGTAATTTATTTTGAGTTCTAGCTTGCTTTTTCTTTATTGGCTTGGGCTAGTGTGACTGCCGAGACTTTATTAAACAAAGTCACCCGTCCACATAGCTTGGGCTCAGAGCTATAGTATAGTCACACCACTCCTTTATCATTTCATTTACAAATTTCATTTCAGAGACATATTTTTTATAAGAAGTAATTTTTGAGAAGACAGTTGTAAATGTTAAGGAATATGTTGATAACACATTTTTGAATGCTAGTCTCTTTTCAAACATTCAGCAAGTTTAGTTTCTCCTGCCATCTCCTCAAGAAAATCTTGTAATTGTGTGTCGACGCATTGCACTGAGCAGAACACAGTCACTCAGAATAAAGCGTGATATACTTAGCTTAACTGTTTTTCCTTATACTGCAATCGCCAAGGTTTTTCTTTTGCTGGTTTGCTGCGGCACTGGATTCTAATGTTCATTTCTTTAGTGTAGTGCCGAGTTTTCATTGCTATAAGGTAAGCCATGAAAATTTGTCAGAGCCAATTTAACATCACTGTTAGGACAAAGTACAATTATTCAGAGCTAAGCGTTGCATTTCAGAATTGTCCTCATAGTCTGATTAGATAAAATTCAGTTCAGAATTAATTTCCTTCTCAGACGTTGCTTCGTTACAGTGCAGTGTTACGTATTTGCGCGTATGTCATATAGTGTTCGGCATGTTATTTAGTCAGTTCGCTTAGGTAACATTACAGGGCATTGAGGACAGTTGTTTCGTCAAAGTTTAGTTTGTAATTTTATGTAGAATGTTTGCTCTGTTTGTTTGGTCTGTTGGAACTGCGACACACGTACTATGACGTCACACACTGTGGCACTGTTCACTGTGCAGCACTGTGCAGAATATTGCAGGATAGGTTATTTAGACAACAATCCAAAGAGATTCTGGTCGTATGTCAAGTATGTTAGCGGCAAGAAACAATCAATCTCTCCTCTGCGCGATAGCCATGGAGATACTATCGAAGACAGTGCTGCAAAGCAGAGTTACCAAACACAGGCTTCCGAAATGCCTTCACAAAAGAAGACAAAGTAAATATTCCAGAATTAGAATCGAGAACAGCTGCCAACATGAGTATCGTAGAAGTAAATATCCTCGGAGTAGTAAAGCAACTTAAATTACTTAATAAAAGCAAGTCTTCTGGTCCAGACTGTATACCAATTAGGTTCCTTGCGGATGCATTAGCTCCATACTTAACAATCATATACAACCGTTCGCTCGAAGAAATATCGGTACCCAAGGACTGGAAAATTGCACAGGTCACACCAATATTCAAGAAAGATAGTAGGAGTAATCCACTAAATTAAAAGCCCATATCGTTAACGTCGATATGCAGCAGGATTTTAGAGCATATATTGTGTTCAAACATTATGAATTACCTCGAAGAAAACGGTCTATTGACACACAGTCAACATGGGTTTAGAAAACATCGTTCCTGTGAAACACAACTAGCTCTTTATTCATAGTTGAGTGCTATTGACAAGGGATTTCAGATCGATTCCGTATTTCTGGATTTTCGGAAGGCTTTTGACACTGTACCACACAAGCGACTCGTAGTAAAATTGCGCGCTTACGGAATAGCGTCTCAGTTATGTGACTGGATTTGTGATTTCCTGTGAGAGAGGTCACAGTTCGTAGTAGCTGACGGAAAGTCATAGAATAAAACAGAAATGATTTCTGGCGTTCCCCAAGGTAGTGTTATAGGCTCTTTGCTGTTCCTTACCTATTTGCAGATGACGCTGTCGTTTATCGACTAATAAAGTCATCAGAAGGTCAACACAGATTACAAAACAATTTAGAAGAAATATCGGAATGGTGCGAAAAGTGGCAGTTGACCCTAAATAACGAAAAGTGTGAGGTCATCCACATGAGTGCTAAAAGGAACTCGTTAAAATTCGGTTACACGATAAATCAGTCTAATCTACAAGCCGCAAATTCAACTAAATACCTAGGTATTACAATAACGAACAATTTAAATTGGAAGGAACACACAGAAAATGTTGTGGGGAAGGCTAACCAATGCTGCGTTTTATTGGCAGGACACTTAAAAAATGTAACAGATCTACTACGGAGACTGCCCACACTACGCTTGTTCTTCCTCTTGAAGAATACTGCTGCGCGGTGTGGGATTCTAACCAGATAGGACTGACGGAGCTCATCGAAAAAGTTCAAAGAAAGGCAGCACGTTTTGCACTATCACGAAATATGGGAGAGAGGGTCACAGAAATATTAGAAGATTTGGGCTGGAAATCATTAAAAGAAAGGCATTTCTCGTCGCGACGGAGTCTTCTCACGAAATTCCAATCACCACCTTTCTACTCCGAATGCGAAAATATTTTGTTGCGACCGACCTACATAGGGAGGAACGATCACCACGATAAAATAAGGGAAATCAGAGCTCGTACGGAAAGATATATGTGGTCATTCTTTTCGAGCTCTATACGAGACTGGAATAATAGAGAACTGTGAAGGTGGTTCGATGAACCCTTTGCCAGGCACTTAAATGTGATTTCCAGAGTATCCATGTAGATGTAGTATATAGATTTAGAATTATTAATTACTTTGGGTAAAAGTTAAATAAATTCAGTTATACAATGCAGTGTTGTATTTACCAGCAGGCTTTGTAGGCTGGAACCTAGAGAGGGAGGTTTTAGAGGCGGCAAATTTGGGGCCAAAAATTATCTTTTTGTGTTTTACAGACATTAAAAAGGTTCATATTTGTATAAGTAAATGTTATTATGTCTAAGCAAATAATTCAACATGTAATATGTTTCACCACGTAGATAAATTTTTCGGACGATATCTAGTATCCTTAGTTTGAAAGTTAGATGTGAGATTGATGGCCGACTCGACAATTTACTGCATGTCCAGACTGATGAGGAAATTGCTTGTTGGAGAAACATTCAGAAGAGGGTTGTTGCCGTAGTGAAGCGACTGTCTTCAAGTGGCCTCGCTTTCAGCGGCAAATATGAAAAGTTCACCCATCCGCAAATGGGAATTATTGTATGATTTTGGAACTGTTAGCTGATTTCATTCCTTTTGTAGCCAGTCATATTGAACGTTCATGGAGTCAAGACTCTGCAAGTATCAGTTACATATCAAAGATCGTCTGCGATGAGTTTATTCTCTTGATGGTTCATAAAGTCTTAAAACGGATTGGAGACGAGATTAGAAGGGCGAAATATTTTCCCTTAATCGTCGATTCATCACCAGATATAACATATGTGGACCAACTTACCCTCGTCATTAGATCCGTTTTGGAAACAGTCGAACCGTGTATAAGATTTCTCAAGTTTTTGCCCTCAATGGGACGTAAAGCTGAAGATATGTTTTCCGCCATTATTTCGGAACTCGAAACACTGGACATATGTGTTGAAGACTGTAGTGGACAATCATATAACACTCCTGGAAAAGGAAAAAAGAACACATTGACACCGGTGTGACAGACCCACCATACTTGCTCCGGACACTGCGAAAGGGCTGTACAAGCAATGATCACAAGCACGGCACAGCGGACACACCAAGAACCGCGGTGTTGGCCGTCGAATGGCGCTAGCTGCGCAGCATTTGGGCACCGCCGCCGTCAGTGTCAGCCAGTTTGCCGTGGCATACGGAGCTCCATCGCAGTCTTTAACACTGGTAGCATGCCGCGACAGCGTGGACGTGAACCGTATGTGCAGTTGACGGACTTTGAGCGAGGGCGTATAGTGGGCATGCGGGAGGCCGGGTGGACGTACCGCCGAATTGCTCAACACGTGGGACGTGAGGTCTCCACAGTACATCGATGTTGTCGCCAGTGGTCGGCGGAAGGTGCACGTGCCCGTCGACCTGGGACCGGACCGCAGCGACGCACGGATGCACGCCAAGACCGTAGGATCCTACGCAGTGCCGTAGGGGACCGCACCGCCACTTCCCAGCAAATTAGGGACACTGTTGCTCCTGGGGTATCGGCGAGGACCATTCGCAACCGTCTCCATGAAGCTGGGCTACGGTCCCGCACACCGTTAGGCCGTCTTCCGCTCACGCCCCAACATCGTGCAGCTCGCCTCCAGTGGTGTGGCGACAGGCGTGAATGGAGGGACGAATGGAGACGTGTCGTCTTCAGCGATGAGAGTCGCTTCTGCCTTGGTGCCAATGATGGTCGTATGCGTGTTTGGCGCCGTGCAGGTGAGCGCCACAATCAGGACTGCATACGACCGAGGCACACAGGGCCAACACTCGGCATCATGGTGTGGGGAGCGATCTCCTACACTGGCCGTACACCTCTGGTGATCGTCGAGGGGACACTGAATAGTGCACGGTACATCCAAACCGTCATCGAACCCATCGTTCTACCATTCCTAGACCGGCAAGGGAACTTGCTGTTCCAACAGGACAATGCACGTCCGCATGTATCCCGTGCCACCCAACGTGCTCTAGAAGGTGTAAGTCAACTACCCTGGCCAGCAAGATCTCCGGATCTGTCCCCCATTGATCATGTTTGGGACTGGATGAAGCGTCGTCTCACGCGGTCTGCACGTCCAGCACGAATGCTGGTCCAACTGAGGCGCCAGGTGGAAATGGCATGGCAAGCCGTTCCACAGGACTACATCCAGCATCTCTACGATCGTCTCCATGGGAGAATAGCAGCCTGCATTGCTGCGAAAGGTGGATATACACTGTACTAGTGCCGACATTGTGCATGCTCTGTTGCCTGTGTCTATGTGCCTGTGGTTCTGTCAGTGTGATCCTGTGATGTATCTGACCCCAAGAATGTGTCAATAAAGTTTCCCCTTCCTGGGCAATGAATTCACGGTGTTCTTATTTCAATTTCCAGGAGTGTATAATGACGCGAACATGCCTGGTGTGTACTATGGCTTACAGGCTAAAATTCAAAGCCAGGTACCTTTTGCTTTTTTCGTTTCTTTCTGTGCTTACTCTTTAAATTTAGTGGTAGCTACGGCTGCAGAATCTTCTTCAGAAGCTTCTTGCCTCTTCATGTCGCATCAAGAAATGTAAGGTCTTGCATTTTTCTTTTGAAGTTCGGCACAACGCTGGCAAAAATTAATGACTGAAATCGAGAAAGAGAAGACGCTAAAGAGAGTAAATCTGACACGTTGGTCGGCTAGAGAGGGCGCTTGTAGAAGTTTGTGAGATTGTTGGCTCGAAGACCTTAAAATTTTGCAATCAATCAAGGATGAGGAAACGAAGCGACGGAAATGTGTTTGAATTTTGAAAAACGTGAAACGCTGGTAATGGCTGTCGTGTAGAACGTTTCTTTTGGAAAGAATAAAAAAAAGTGAATGTTGAATTTCATGCTTCTACCGTAGATTTTATCACTGTTGCCGATCTTTACATATCTCTTTCGCAAGTTTTCCATAGATGAACGAGACGATTTTACGTATTTCGAAAAAAGGCGATGGAATTAAGGGTGTCGAAGTAGTGTACAAAAGACATGGGAAAAAGAAATCTATGAAGAAACATCCAGTGAAGAAATGAGAATTACCATGATTGATACTTTCACGGTAATCATATTTCCCGTCCTCACTGATAGACTCGTGTCCGGATTTAAAAACGGCAGGAGGACTGTAACAGGTTCAATGACAAGTTTTCAAAAAATGGTTCAAATGGCTCTGAGCACTATGGGACTTAACTTATGAGATCATCAGTCCTCTAGAACTTAGAACTACTTAAACCTAACTAACCTAAGGACATCATACACATCCATGCCCGAGGCAGGATTCGAACCTGCGACCGTAGCGGTCGCGCGGCTCCAGACTGTAGCGCCTAGAACCGCTCGGCCACTCTGGCCGACGACAAGTTTTCACTTCTGATCAAAATGAGTGAATTGTCATGATCAGTCCATACGGAAAAGCCCTTTTCTTAGAAGAAATGTATCGTAATGATTTAGAGACTGACTTAGTTCAAGAATGCGTACATTTTCAGTGCCACTTTCCTTCTGATAGAATTTTGGTAAAACCAGATTCCGGATCATTGAAACATCTACGAAAACAGAATTTACAAAACGTTTATCCAAACTTGGATACAGCAGTTCGCTTGGCTCTATGTACACCAGTGACAAATAATTCGGGCGAGAAAAACTTTTCTTCCTTAAAAAGGGTGAAAAATTATGTAAGATATACCTTAAGTTAAGAAAAGCTAAACGCCTTAGCTTTTTGTGCAAAGTGTCAGAAATGGTGAACAAGATTTTATTGGACCATATAATTAATGATTTTTCCAATAGAAAATCGCGTAACAAGGTATTGTAAGACTTTCATAACTTAATTGATTAAATTTCATCGTCGTCACCAGCCGGATTTTTACCAGATAATTGAATATATTGTTTTTAAACTGTAAGTAAGCGCAATACAAAATAATTTAATTACATTTAGCGAATGTAAATTATTTTGTAAATAGTATTAAGGCATACCTCATCCCACCTTATTAGCAGTACCTGTTTGAGGTTTTATTAGCTCAGAAGTATATCCCAAACTGTTTCTTGTGCAATCTTAACAAAATTGTTGCGTTGTAAAAGTAATCTAGGAACTGACAGAGAGAGCCCGTAGTTCACAATCATACTAATTACGGGAAAAAGGTGATGTAATTAGTACGATAGTGTACAAATCAGAAAGTTACAATTTCATAACAAAAAATTCTAAGTAATATATTTGTGAAGTAATCGAATTGTAGACAGGGCCTGTATAAAAGGTAATGATACTGATCCTGTCAATCAAAATTTACTGTAGGTATCGCTACAAACACTTAGTACTCGTCAGTGTATGATCCTTGAGAGATAACAACCCGCTGCATGCGAGATTTCCACGCTTCAAACGCTGCCGCGAATACTGAATCTGCGATAGCCTTCAAAGCCCTCGTCTTGGCGGCTTAGACCTCCTCCATGGTCCCATGACGATGTCCTTTCACGGAATTTTTTAGTCTGGGAAACAAAAAAGAATCTGGACTTTAGGATAGCTGGGGAAACGTTGGAATCCCTTTCTTGGCCAAGCAGCTGGCCACCATGAAACAGTTGTGACTCAGCGCGGCTTCCAATCATCGGCAATGGCTGGCCACACACGATGGACCCTGACTTTCTTTCTATGTATAGCCATACTCCACAAGCCACCTGACGGTGTGTGGCGGAGGGTACTGTGAGTACCTCTCTCGGTTCTCCCTTCTGTTCCAGTCTCGTATTGTTTGTGGAGAGAAAGATCGTCGGTATGCCTCTGTGTGGGCTCTTATATCTCTGATTTTATCCTCATGGTCTCTTCGCGAGATATACGTAGAAGGGAGCAATATACAGCTTGACTCCTCGGTGAAGGTGTGTTCTCGAAACTTCAACAAAAGCCCGTACCGAGCTACTGCGCGTCTCTCTTGCAGAGTTTTCCACTGGAGTTTATCTATCATCTGCGTAAAGCTTTCGCGATTACTAAATGATCCTGTAACGAAGTGCGCTGCTCTCCGTTGGATCTTCTCTATCTCTTCTATCAACCCTATCTGGTACGTATCCAACACCGGTCAGCTGTATTCAAGCAGTGGGCGAACAAGCGTACTGTAACCTACTTCCTTTGTTTTCGGATTGCATTTCCTTAGGATTCTTCCAATGAATCTCACTCTGGCATCTGCTTTACCGACGATCAACTTTATATGGTCATTCCATTTTAAATCACTCCTAGTGCCTACTGCCAGATAATTTATGGAATTAACTGCTTCCAGTTGGTGACCTGCTATATTGTAGCTAAATGATAAAGGATCTTTCTTTCCATGTATTCGAAGCACATTACACTTGTCTGCATTGAGATTCAATTGCCATTCCCTCCACCATGCGTCAATTGGTTGCAAATCCTCCTACAGTTCAGTAAAATTTTCCATTGCTACAACCCCTCGATATACTGCAGCAGCATCCACAAAAAGCCTCAGTGAACTTCCGATGTTATCCACAGGGTAATTTATATACACTCCTGGAAATGGAAAAAAGAACACATTGACACCGGTGTGTCAGACCCACCATACTTGCTCCGGACACTGCGAGAGGGCTGTACAAGCAATGATCACACGCACGGCACAGCGGACACACCAGGAACCGCGGTGTTGGCCGTCGAATGGCGCTAGCTGCGCAGCATTTGGGCACCGCCGCCGTCAGTGTCAGCCAGTTTGCCGTGGCATACGGAGCTCCATCGCAGTCTTTAACACTGGTAGCATGCCGCGACAGCGTGGACGTGAACTGTATGTGCAGTTGACGGACTTTGAGCGAGGGCGTATAGTGGGCATGCGGGAGGCCGGGTGGACGTACCGCCGAATTGCTCAACACGTGGGACGTGAGGTCTCCACAGTACATCGATGTTGTCGCCAGTGGTCGGCGGAAGGTGTACGTGCCCGTCGACCTGGGACCGGACCGCAGCGACGCACGGATGCACGCCAAGACCGTAGGATCCTACGCAGTGCCGTAGGGGACCGCACCGCCACTTCCCAGCAAATTAGGGACACTGTTGCTCCTGGGGTATCGGCGAGGACCTTTCGCAACCGTCTCCATGAAGCTGGGCTACGGTCCCGCACACCGTTAGGCCGTCTTCCGCTCACGCCCCAACATCGTGCAGCCCGCCTCCAGTGGTGTCGCGACAGGCGTGAATGGAGGGACGAATGGAGACGTGTCGTCTTCAGCGATGAGAGTCGCTTCTGCCTTGGTGCCAATGATGGTCGTATGCGTGTTTGGCGCCGTGCAGGTGAGCGCCACAATCAGGACTGCATACGACCGAGGCACACAGGGTCAACACCCGGCATCATGGTGTGGGGAGCGATCTCCTACACTGGCCGTACACCTCTGGTGATCGTCGAGAGGACACTGAATAGTGCACGGTACATCCAAACCGTCATCGAACCCATCGTTCTACCATTCCTAGACCGGCAAGGGAACTTTCTGTTCCAACAGGACAATGCACGTCCGCATGTATCCCGTGCCACCCAACGTGCTCTAGAAGGTGTAAGTCAACTACCCTGGCCAGCAAGATCTCCGGATCTGTCCCCGATTGAGCATGTTTGGGACTGGATGAAGCGTCGTCTCACGCGGTCTGCACGTCCAGCACGAACGCTGGTCCAACTGAGGCGCCAGGTGGAAATGGCATGGCAAGCCGTTCCACAGGACTACATCCAGCATCTCTACGATCGTCTCCATGGGAGAATAGCAGCCTGCATTGCTGCGAAAGGTGGATATACACTGTACTAGTGCCGACATTGTGTATGCTCTGTTGCCTGTGTCTATGTGCCTGTGGTTCTGTCAGTGTGATCATGTGATGTATCTGACCCCAGGAATGTGTCAATAAAGTTTCCCCTTCCTGGGACAATGAATTCACGGTGTTCTTATTTCAATTTCCAGGAGTGTAGTACACTACTGGCCATTAAAATTGCTGTAGCACGAATACGACGTGCTGCAGACGCGAAATTTTTACCGGCAGGAAGAAGATGCTGTGATATGCAAATGATTAACATTTCAGAGCATTCACACAAGGTTGGCGCCAGAGGCGACACCTTCAACGTGCTGACATGAGGAAAGTTTCCAACCGATTTCTCATACACAATTTATGTATATTGTGAATAGTAACGGTCCTACGATACTCCCCTGCGGCCCTCCTGAAATCACTCTTATTTCGGAAGACTTCCATCCATGACATGCTGCGTTCTGTTATCTAGGAACTCTTCAATCCAATCACACAATTGGTCTGATAGTCCATATGCTCTTACTTTGTTCATTAAACGACTGTGGGAAACTGTATCAAACACCTTGCGGAAGTCAAGAGACACGGCATCTAGCTGGGAACCCGTGTCTATGGCCCTCTGAGTCTCGTGGACGAGTTTCCTGAGCTGGGTTTCACACGATCATCTTTTTCGAAACCCATGCTGATTCCTGCAGAGTAGGTTTCTAGTCTCCAAACAAGTCATTATACTTGAACATAATACGTGTTCCAAAATTCTACAACTGATCGACGTTAGAGATATAGGTCTGTAGTTCTGCACATCTGTTCGACGTCCCTTCTTGAAAACGGGGATGACCTGTGCCCTTTTCCAATCTTTTGGAACGCTACGCTCTTCTAGAGACTTACAGTACACCTCTGCAAGAAGGGGGGGGGGGGGGGGGCAAGAAGTTCCTTCGCGTTCTCTGTGTAAAATCGAACTGGTATTCCGTCAGATCCAGCGCCATTTCCTCTTTCGAGCGATTTTAATTGTTTTTCTATCCCTCTGTCATTTATTTCGATATTGTCTCTTGAGCGCTTCGCAATGAAAAGCACCGTTAGCAGTTTGGCCGTACCGCACACGCCCATGGTGAACCACGCCTCTGACATCGAAAAACACAGTCAGCATGGCTTTCCCCTTCGATTTGCTTATGCGAGCCTTTTTTTGGACGT
This sequence comes from Schistocerca gregaria, assembly GCF_023897955.1. NCBI lineage: Eukaryota > Metazoa > Arthropoda > Insecta > Orthoptera > Acrididae > Schistocerca > Schistocerca gregaria. The sequence continues at coordinate 437,374,843 of NC_064921.1, forward strand.
GGGGACGCTGCGGTGTGTCATTCGGCGCTTACGCGCTTTCTCTCCGCGTCATACTGGAACACCCCAGGTTTCGTCTCTGGTGATAACGTTACCTAAAAATTCCTGATCAGCTTCAAGGCTCTGGAGATTGTCTTGGCTGGAGTCCACACGTGCTTGCTTTTGTACGTCTGACAAAATCTTTGGGACAATGTTGGTGCAGATCTTCCTCATCGACAATTCTTTGGCGATGATGTTGTGCACTGTCATTTTATCAAGTGTGAGGTCGTCTGCTATCATCCTGATATTCATCCGATGGTCGGTGTTCAATAAAACGCGCACACGGTCGATGTTTTCGTCAGTTTTGCTGGTTGACGGGCGTCCGGAGCGGTCCTCAACGCTGTGACAGGCCTCTTTAGAGCTCTTCACCCACCTGAAAACCTGGACTTTTGGCAGGCAATCGTCGCCGTAGCCTTGGCGACACACATCCAACGTTTCCGCTATGTCTGAGTAAGCAGAAGAAACTAACGATCAAAATCCCAAAGCAATTTATTGGACTGTTCAATTAACCAAAACAAATTCTCCAAGTATAACACCAACACAAAACAGTGATCCTTCTTCGAATCACAACTACATACAAGAATCATGTAGAAATCAACAGAAATAATTTCCTACTAGTCTCCGCCAGAGACTTCTACGATGTACTAAGCCTAATCCAGAGGTCAGAGAGAAAATCGAAGCCGGGCTGCCGGGGCGGCAGCTATCCACGTCTGCTGGCGGTCGATGAACTGCCGATGTGCTTTTTTTTCCTTTATTGATTTTCAATTCCCCCCGAAGGGGGAGGGCTGGCAGCAGCTTAGTACGCTGCTCTACAGCCTACAGACTTTTATTTTAAAAACGGAAGAAGAAAAGAAACAAGAAAAACAGGCGATAAAACGGTGACATAAAGTGTAAAATGGCGGAAAAAATGCGTAAAGTTAAAACAGAAAGCAATAGGGGTTGGCAATGTTAATAAAAGACACAGGAATCAGAAAAGTAACATAGTACACACACAATTAAAAAACACGGCGACAGTCTGGTTTCTGTTAGCAAGAGATAAAAAGCACACCCAGCAACAGTATGATGGCTGTTCGCAACACTTCCCAAAAAAAAACACAACACGGAACACTCACTGTAAAACACTGCACGAAAAGGGTGGCATGAAGTTGACACTCCGAGCCAAAGGCAGATTGGGGGGGGGGGGGGGGGACCTGGAGGAGAAGGAAGAACAAGGAGGGAGGAAGGGATAAAAAACGAAAAAGGGGGGGAAACCAAGGAGGGAGAGGACTAATACAGGGGGGGAAGGGCAGGGCAGACGTGAGAGAGAATGAGATGAGGCAGAGGAGGGAAATGCAAAAGGACTCAGAGGAGAGAAGGGGGAAGAGAGAGGGGAGGTGTGGGAAAAAGAGGATGGAAGGGGGGAGAGGGAGCCCAGGAAAAGGACAGAGGAAAGGAGGGGGAGTGAGGATCACAGTTGATAGAAGGAATAAATGGAGGGAGAGAGGGCATCATCCGTGAGGGGGAGTTGATGGAAGCCATCGTGGGAAAAGAGATGAAAGGTGTGAGGGGGATCAAGGTGGCTGAAGGTGTTGAGGATGTGGATATGTTCGAGGAATAGGAGCAGATGGGGGAAAGGAATGAGGTCATAGAGGAACCGCGTGGGGGACGGGAGATGTATACGGAACGCGAGGCGGAGTGCATGACGCTCAAGGATCTGGAGGGACTTATAGAATTTGAGGGAGGGAGGTGGCAGATATCCAGGCAGGACTGGCATAACAGAGGATGGGACGGATTAAGGATTTGTAGGTGTGGAGGATGGTAGAGGAGTGCAACCCCGATGTCCGGCCAGAGAGGAGTTTGAGGAGTCGGAGGCAGTTGTGGGCTTTGGATTGGATGGAGCGGAGATCAGGGATCGAGGTGAGGTGACGGTCAATGGTGAGGCCAAGGTAGGTGAGGGTGGGTATGAGACGGACAGGACGGGCGCAGACAGTAACGGAGAAATCCAAAAGCCGGAAGGAGCGAGTGGTACGACCTACGATGATTGCCTGGCCGATGTGCAGCCGAGCGCCGGCTTTTATAGCGCTTCGGCGGGTGAGTACCTCGAAACTATTTTCCATCACGTGGTTTGACGTGTGAAAATAGTTGTGGGATCTGCAGAGACCTCTTCCTTATGTTTATGTGGGCCGGTAGTGGGCCCTGGTGGCCGCTGGTGTCTTTGCAGTGTTATTGTTGTTATTGTTGCTGTTGTGGCCGTTCATCAATATTGCCTGTCGGTTGTGTAGTGCTTCCGTGTGCCTGCGAGCGGGAAACCCGCGGGTACAGGCTGTCAGTTTGGTTGCTGATACTCTAGGCGCCGTGATGGTGGAGAAGGCCACAGCAGTTCCCATATCCGATTTTCCTAGTTTCACACAAAACGTGATGGCGTAACGTTGTTAAATCGTTTGCTGCAAGTTGCGCCACGACCGACAACTTTGCGATGTGTCCACTCAACACACTATGCTGCCGAAACAAGAGCCTGCCTCGCGTTTTCGGGCACCACCAATCCCCCAGGGCGAGTGCGCTCTGCGAAGTACAGTCGCGTCAGCAAAAAATCTGTCTCGTTACTTTTTATACAAACCCTAATATATTGAAATGGAGATGTTGGTAGGGGCGACAAAAGATGAATAGTACACTGGCAGCAAATGTGTAAACCAGCTATTGATACAACCTCACATGGATTTTATGACCCTGTTTTATCAGATACCGTTTACGTAATCCCATCACTCGCATTTTTTTTCTTTATTGTTATTTTCAAACCTGTTTACAGGCAGGCCAGCAGCAGCATACTACGCCGCTCTTCGGCCACAGAGAAACATACAAGATACAAATGATGACAATGTGAGATAAAAATACCGTTGATATGTAAACAGAAACAAACACTTTTTAAAATACATGGAGCCGTTCACAGGCGTAGAGTCCAAGATAAAAGTTGTTCAGACACTTGGACACAGACATAGACGAAAATTGTCACATGTGAACGTAGGTGCACAAAACGAATAACACTGAACCACTTAAGCACAAAACGACGGCACACACAGAAACACGAGGCATCGATCTCTGGCGCGCGAATGTTCACTAACCGTGTACGAGTCCGGGGACCTGCCAAGAGAGGAGGAGGGGGTGGGAGAGGGAGAGGAGAGAGAAGATGCCTTGGGCATTGGAGAGAGGGGGAGGGGAGGAAAGGGGGGAAGCCCGGGGGAAGAGGGGTGGAGGATGGGGATGGGAGAAAAGGAAAGAGAAGGGAGGGAGGGTGCCTAGAGGAGAGGTCACAGGAAGTGGGGGCGGGGAGGATCAAAGCTGATAGGAGGGGTAGATGGAGGGGAGGAGGACATCATCAGGGAGGGGGAGCTGGCAGAAGCCACCTTGGGAGAGGGTAAGGAGGGTGGAGAGATGGAGTCTCTGTGGGACGTGGGAAAACAGGCGCGGCAGCAGGCGGGGGTGGGAGAGGATGGGTGAGAGAAGCAGGTGAGGAGGGTCGAGTTTGCGGGAGGTCTACAGGATCTGTAGCCTTTCAAGGAAAAGGAGGAGGTGGGGGTACGAAATGAGATCGTACAGGATCCGTGTGGGGGAGGGGAGACGGATGTGATAGGCGAGGTGGAGAGCATGGCGTTCAAGGATTTGAAGGGATTTATAATCATTTGCATTGTTGAGATTCACATTCAACACATACATACACGGAAGTTCCTACAGAGCACAACAACAAACACATACCATAACAAAAACAAAAATGTTACATCGTGCACTTTATTCTTTCGTTTTGAGAAGTACATAATTTCACGTTCCTAAAAGGTAGTCCATTGATCGTGACAATGCCAAATATCTCACGAATGAAGCGTCAAACGAAAAAACTACAAAGAACGAAACGTGTCTAGCTTGAAGTGGGAAACCAGATGGCGCTATGGTTGGCCCCCTAGATGCCGCTGCCATAGGTCAAACGGATATCAACTCCTTTTTTAAAATAGGAACCCACATTTTTATTACATATCCGTGTTGTACGTAAAGAAATATGAATGTTTTAGTTGGACCACTTTTTCCGTTTTGTGATAGATGGTGCTGTAATAGTCACAAACATATGGCTCATATTTTTGGACGAACAGTTGGTAACAGGTAGGTTATTTAAATTAAAATACAGAATGTAAGTACGTTTGAACATTTTATTTCGGTTGCTCCAATGTGATACATGTACCTTTGTGAACTTATCTTTTCCTAGAACGCATGCTGTTACAGCGTGATTACCTGTAAATACCACCTTAATGCAATAAATGCTCCAAGTGATGTCCGTCAACTTCAATGCATTTGGCAATACGTGTAACGACATTCCTCTCAACAGCGAGTAGTTCGCCTTCCATAATGTTCGCACATGCATTGACAATGCGCTGACGCATGTTGTCAGGCGTTGTCAGTGGATCACGATGGCAAATATCCTTCAACTTTCCCCAGAGATAGAAATCCGTGGCCGTCAGATCCGGTGAACGTGTGGGCCACGTGCTTCGACAAACGATCCACCTCTCATGAAATATGCTATTCAATACCGCTTCAACCGCACGTCAACTATGTGCCGGACATCCATCAAATTGGAAGTACATCGCCATTCTGTCATGCAGCGAAACATCTTCTAGTAACATCGGTAGGAAATCAGCATACATTGCACTATTTAGATTGCCATCGATAAAATGGTGGCCAATTATCCTTCCTCCCATAATGCCACACCATACACAAACCTACCAAGGTCGCTGATTTTCCACTTGTCGCAGCAATCGTGGATTTTCCGTTGCCCAATACTGCATATTTTGCCGGTTTACGTTACCGCTGTTGGTGAATGACGCTTCGTCGCTAAATAGAACGCGTGCAAAAAATCTGTCATCGTCCCGTAATTTCTCTTGTTCCCAGTGGCAGAACTGTACAATACGTTCAAAGTCGTTGCCATGCAATTCCTGATGTATAGAAATATCGATGTTCATGTAGCATTCTCAACACCAACGTTTTTGAGTTTCCCGATTATCGCGAAATTTGTCTGCTACTGATGTGCGGATTAGTCGTGACAGCAGCTAAAACACCTACTTGGGCATCATCATTTGTTGCAGGTTGCAGGTCACATGTGGCTGAACACTTCCTGTTTCCTTAAATAACGTAACTATCCGGCGAACGGTCCGGACACTGGATGATGTCGTCCAGGATATCGAGCAGCATACATAGCACACGTCCGTTGGGCATTTTGATCACAACTGCCATACATCAACACGATATCGACCTTTTCCGCAATTGTTAAACGGTCCATTTTAACACGGGTAATGTATCACGAAGCAAATACCATGCGCACTGGAGGAATGTCACGTGATACCACGTACTTATACGTTTGTGACTATTACAACGCCATCTGTCACTAAGCGGAGAAAGTGATCCAACTAAAACATTCATATTTCATTACGTACTACACGAATATGCAACAAAAATGGGGGTCCTATTTTTAAAAGAAACGCAGTTGACATCCGTTTTACCTATGGCAGCGCCATCTAGCGGGCCAACTATACCGCCATCTGGTTTCCCCCTTCGAGCTAGACGAGTTTGGTTCTTCGTAGTTTTTTTGTCTCATGCTTATTTCGTGAGATATTTGGCCCGGTCACTATCAATGGATTACCCTGTGTACATTTATTTTAGGCTTTTGTCAGTAACAAGTATAAATTATACGCAGCAGAGATATATTTTTCTCAGATAAATGCCTAATCCATCTCCGAAATACCTGATCGAAGAAACGATAAGCAATAACGCTACAGTGAAACCACAATTTAAACGAATTGCGCTATGTAGCAGCCAGGGAAAGTGTGATTAACTCTCTTTATACATCGAATGCCTTTTCATCCATCCACGCCAAGGATTAAACAGGTTTTATCGACGGTAATCTTACTACTGTGGATGTCCATAGACCCATGCCTGCAGGAAATGTATAAATGTGTTCGTTGTTTGTTTTTCCATACATGACAATTTTTTTCTTTCAGATGTGAAAGAAAGTAATGTTTAAGGTTACCTCTAGAAGAATGGCGAATTAATGACAGGATATCAATGATTTTTGAATGATAAAGAGTGCAAGTGTAGGTAGAAGGGATATACTTCTTGCCAAGTGTATTGATTCCATACGCTTCGAGAGGCGTCTCTTTCAGTGAAATAATTAGCATTAATCGACACTATGGAACAGCGATTGTAATCATTTGGGAACGAAAAGTCAGCGGTAGTTGCGAGCTGTTTTAAATTTCTGATGCGTGATGCACGACACGAAAAGTGTCGCGTGAGAAAGTACGTGTTACCCGTGGGCGATAAGGCGCTGGACTCTCCCCGCTTATCGCGCCAATTCGCCTGAACTGGTGGATGTGCCACACTTTATTACTCGGGACGTGTGTCTCCTGTGGGATCCCACGATTCCAATCGAATGGCGCGCTGCGATACTAGCGCGGCCGCTGCCCCGTTCTGGGAACCGCTTCGGCTATCTGATCACGGCGCGGCTGGGACACGACTGCCCGTTACGCCACCTCGTGCCGACCAGACAGTTAGTGCGAGGGCGCTGTGTCCGACTCCGCCACCATAGCAGCTGTGCCAGCCAGCTCTGGGCGCTGCCGTCGACCGTAAGTGTGCCCTAGGCATGTCTTTCCTGTGCGTCGGCGTGTGGATATTTCTTTCCTTCTTGCACTTTCAATGCTGACATCTGCTAGTGATCAATTATGTTGTGTCGTAGGTGGACGGCGGTTAGTACGGGCTGGCGGGTAGTATGGAGCATTTGGTGTTTCCCGGGCTTGCCGCAAAACAGTGGACGCAAGCAGCACTTCAAATAAAACCAATTTTACAGAACTTGAGTGATGTATCTGTTGAGATTGTGTCACAAGTATTGTTTGTTTATTTTTGAGTGTCCTGTCTGGTGAAAGGTATAATTTTCAGCATCTGTTTTTACTTTTAAAGGTAAGAAGTAATATTATCATACTAGCATTAATATTTAAGTATTACAAAGTGATCCAGTGAGATCGCTATGAAGCTGTTACTCAAAGTGTTCTCCAATACAGCAACAGAAATGTAAATTAAAGGTAAAGGGGGGGGGGGAGAAAGAGGACGAACTATTAATGTCAGCTGCATCAGGACTTCGTGGAGAATCAGCGGGGATGAGTGAAAATATGTTTGACCGGGATTCGAACCCAGGATCTACTGATTAGTGGGCAGTTGTGTTAACCTCTGCGCCATCTGGATACAGTGCTTATCACAACTGCTTGGACTATCTGGACACGCCTCCTGGCCGACCCACGTTCCCATCTAGTGCCACCTGCCTGCAATCCCTGTCCATGTCCTCCATACTCGCTACTTTGAGATTCCCACAGGAGGGCGAACGTAATTCTGCATCTGCACTGAAGGCTGTTGATTCATTGCTTGTCGAGGCGAATCAATTATATTCACGCAACACGACTACTGGCGACTTCTCTACTGACGTTGGCCTCAAGCGCCTGGAGGTTTGCAGGGCGATTTGCGAACACTCTGGACTTAAGATATCCCCAGAGGAAGAAATTGGAAGTCGTCAGATTGGGCGAACGTGGCGGCGAAGCCACATCACCAAATCGAGGGATGAAACGTCCAGGAAACCATTGACTGAGTTCTACAGTTGACAGAAGGACAGTGTCTGTATCTTCAATGTCCTGTTGATTGGACAGAGATGCTGTTGTAGCGCAGGGATGACGAAATTGGAAATCACAGACACACATCATTTGAAATTTACAGTACATGTTGCAGTACCGTCGTCCCCAACATCATATCGACCGATGATCCCAGCTGTAGTGAGTCAGCACCACCCATTAATTTCGGGCTGTATAGAGTCCATGCGTGAACTCGCTGTCGGGTACCAGTGCCCCAAGACGGCAGTTTTTTTTTTTTAACTGTCCCTGACAACAAAAAGTGTGCCTCGTCAGTCATCATCAAGCAATCAGCAATTCCTGAATTAGCTGCCCAGAAACGTTTAGCAAAACCAAACAAGTGCTGCTTTGTCGTTGGGCCTTAAGTGTTGCCTTGTAGGGGAGTGCATGCAAAGTCCGGTGTGAAATGTGCCACTTACTTATTTATTTATACCTGTCCAGAACATATTAAATATGGTTTATCATACATAGCATTTCATACAAACATATTACAAGTATTACAGAGAATATGTGCATATTTATATTCCATGTGCTGCCCAGAATTCTGCTGCACGGGCTGCCTTATCATTGGCGATAATCAGATCGTCGATGGACACAGGTTCCGACAGTTTCCTGCAGTTGAGTAGGTGCCGATGGTCTTGAGGTTCACGACACTCACATAGTTCGTCTCCTGAGATGTATCCCCACTTCTTCATGTTCTCCTTCCACTGAGATACTCCAGTTATCAGTCTATTGAGTACCTTCCATGTCGTGTGTTGGAGATGATGACCTGGAGCATGTTCTTCCTTGCGGTTGTCCCAATATTTCTCTGATGATGAGCCACGCCACAGTTGTATCCTATGGTCTGCAGGTGATGTCTGGATTGGTTGCGTTGTCCGGAGAAAACTTTTTCTCACTTGAGTCTTGGTGTTTGATGTTTGCATCCAAACAGGGGGTGTCTCTGATCCGTCTCCTGCTTCTTTCTTTCCACTTCGGCTGCTGTTCTCCTTCGGATGTCTGGAAGTGCTACGCCCAAGAGGTGGTAGATTTTGTCAGCAGGGGTTGCCCGTAAGCAGCCGGTTACAATTTGTCCTGTTTCATTTAGGGCAATATTTACCTGTTTGACATGGCTGGAGGTCTGCCATACAGGTGCTGCATATTCAGCAGCGGAGATGCACAAAGCGAGGGCAGATGTGCGGAGGACCAGTGGGTGTGCTCCCCAGTTGTTGCCGGTCAGTTTCCTTGTAATGTTGTTATTCGCACTGACTATCATTTTTGTATCTGTGCAGTGGTCCTTGAAGGTGAGGCATCGGCCCAACTTCACTCCGAGGTACTTTGGGGTGTCACACTGGGTCAGCTGTTGACCTCTCCAGGTTATTCTCAGTTCCATCCGTGCCTCTCAGTTCCGCAAGTGGAATGCACTCGCTTGTGTTTTGGAGGGGTTTGGCTTGAGGTAGTTGCTATCGTAGTAGTTAGATAATGCCTCAAGAGTTATTGTGAGTTTTTCTTCCACCTCTTCAAAAGTTCTATCTTGCGCGGCATGTGCTGTCTCATCTGCATAAATGAAAGATCTTGTGACAGGATTAACTGGCTGGTCATTAGTGTAAATATTAAACAGCAGTGCCCTCCACCGGCTCCTCTTGTTTTATAGAGTAACAAAGAAACGTCTGTTTTGTAGCAGGTATCTTATAAACTGTGTTAGGTGGAACTCTTTCGTGATGGTATAGATCTTTGTTAACATTTTCCAGGGATTAATGATGTCATATGCAGCACTAAGATCCACAAAGGCGACACCGGTGATCTGCCCGCGTTCATATCCATCCTCTATGTGTTGTGTCAGGTTCAGGATCTGTCCACAACACGATCTCCCGGGACGGAACCAAGACTGTTCTCTGATCAGTGTTTGATCGACTTGGTCCGAGATTCTATTGAGGATCATACTCTCTAAAACTTTATACACATGACATAAGAGTGATATGGGTCGGAAATTTTTAGCATCTGTTTGCTGTTTCCCCGATTTCAGTAGAACCACAACTTTGGTTTTTCTTCAGATCTTTGGTATTTGCAATTTTGAGACACAGGTGTTCATCATATCTAGCATCCAATTTTTGGTTGCTGGTCCAAACATTTTTATCTGTTCCATCCTCAAGTCCTCTAACCACACAGCTCTATTGTTCTTCACTGAGCATATTGCGGTTTCTAATTCTTCCAATGAGAATGGTGTGCCAACATAGTTATTCTCCTCAGTAATTCTCTTGATCTTTGGAGTTACCGATTTTTTATTAACTTTGCCATTCAGCAGTAACTGATGTGCTATCTGGTTAGGTGTTATATCAGAGACGGCCAAGGGAATAGCTGTTGGGTCGTTTCCAAGGTTCTTCAGCAATTGCCATGCCTTTCTACTATTTTGTTTCATATCGATCTGCGTCATAATATCGCACCATTTCTCTTTCCTTCTAGCTGATATCATGCGTGAGACAGTATTGATCCACGAGAAAAAGCAGCGGGGATGTTTTCTGTGCCTTTTATGTAGTGAACGTCTGTTGTGAATTGAGAGACTAAATCAAAGTGGCAAAAACAACGACGGGGTGGGTGCTCGGAAGGGTTGCAGAAAGCATCCCCTAGTGGTTTGTGATCAGTATGGATGAAGAAAGAACGGCCCTCAACGTCAGGGTGAAAGTGTTTGACGGATTCATAGACCGCCTGAAGTTCCATATTAAAAGCAGAATATTTCTTCTGAGCTGTAGACAGTTTTTTAGAGAATAAATGAAGGGGAGAAACCATGTCGCCTTTGCGTTGCTGTAGTACTGCTCCCACCGCGATGTGACTGGCGTACGTACTAATGAACAACTCGGTCGACAGGTCGGGATGGGCGAGTGTCACGGCATCAGCTAAGGAAGTTTATGGAGCCTTGAAGGCCTCCAACATAGGTTCAGTCCAGCGAACTGGTTTAAGGCCTGAATTCTGTTTGCCCGACAGCGAGTCTGTCAGCGGGGCCTGTATGGCGGCGGCAGAAGGCAGATGTCAACGGCAGTAATTTATTGTACCCAAGAAACGTCAGAGTTCTTTGTTAGTAGCCGGAGGCAGCAGTGACGTGATGGCCTGCACACGGGATTTGGGAGTCTGTATTCCGTCTGTGGAGACGGTGTTACCCAAAAATGTGACAGGAGACTGGCGCAATTGGAGTCTGTCCTTGTTGACCTCGACGCCATTGGAGTTCAAGGTCTGGAGGACCTTGGATAAATGTGTTCCTCAGCCGAGTTGCTGAAAATGAGTATGTCATATAGATATGCAAAGCAAAACTCGAACTGTCATAAGACTGAGTAGATGAAACGTTGCCATGTTTCTGCCGCATTTTTCAAGCTGAATAGCATGAAGTTGTATTGGAACGCATACCTGATGGTTTTTGAACATTTTTGAACACATTCTAAGTTGATTTCTTAACGAATCATAACTTGATTTCTGAATGCGTGCATAGTGTACGTGATGTCTCTGTCAAGGGAATCCACGTCGCATCTAGAAATTAAAAAAGCTTTCCTGTAGACAAGACAGACGGGGGCCATACGAGCTGAGCTGAATAAATCCGAACGGGTGAATTTCAATCGCTGTTTATGTGGTTGACTGGGTGTGCGTATGATAAGAGTTATTAGCAAAATCCATAGATTCAGACCACGAGAGTGGAAATAAATGACTAACAGGAATAACAGATAAAAAAGATTACATATTATCTTCTCGGTTTATCCAAGAAAATGAAATTTTGACATAAATTTTTTGCCAAATCACTACACTACTTAGAGCCAGTTGTACAGTCCTTGGTTTGCAGCCGCTTAATTCTGTTCTCTTAACAGCGTGGAAAACCCGTTGTACGAAAATATATTAACGCCTAACCGAAGAATAAACGCGAGATAGCTAAACCGATGATTCTGTCAGGCTTAGTGAAGATAACTGAAGAATAAGTTTTGACAACGGCAGGAAGAGTTACTGTTTGTTAGAACGAGGAAGGAGAAGAAACGGGGACATCATACAAATTATATGGAAGAATGTGCCGATTCCAAATTTTATATAATAATTTCGTAATACTACTACTTTCCGATCTCATGCTTGTGAAACTACAGCATACGAATCAGATCTAAAACTATTTCCCAACATAAAACAATTTGTTTGTAGTAGGCCTAATACGGATTTGAGTACTTCGTGAATTATATTCTGTATTGCTATTTATGGAAACGAGGTAGATAAAAATGAACATTTGTGCCAAAACAGTCTCGCTTATTTGGCGAGCATTACAACTGCTGCAATATTATAAAGGCCTATATCGTTTTATCTGTCAGTTATTTTGTTTATCAAATAGTAGAACGCATCTAAAACCTTTAGTGTCTCATTTCCCAATCAAATTGTCTAAGCATCGCCAGATTTTTACAGCTACACTCTGCTACTGTTATGTTACTTTTGTTTATATTAATCTTCTAACTTCTTTGCAAGACACTATCCATTACAAGTTCTATTCCCTCCCCGAAAAAATAACGGGGTCACCGGGAAAAACAGAAGTTTTTAATTCTTCTCCTTGAACTTTAATTCTCTTTTGACATTTGTCTTTGATTGGCTTTACTTCTGGCTCAGCATACACAGTGAATAATATGGGGAATGGGTGTAACTATTTTTCACTCCATTCTCAACTACTGCTCCACCCCCTCCCCCCCCCCCCCCCCACCCCCATTTGTGCTCTTCGACAATGTTTACTTATGTTGATGTCATTGACGCAGGAGCTGACTATTTCAAATTACTAACGTTTTTTGAAGTTATTCGTAAAAACATTCAGTAGCAATTACGAGTCCCATTAAAGAGTGTGTAGCGTGCGCTTCCGCCTGAAAGAGGCGGTGACACGTCGTGCATTAGACTCCACGAGCCTGCGAAGCGCAGGTGAGCAATCCTCATTCGTGGCCATACAAATGCCGGCCTAAACTCACCAAGACTGGTTACACAGGTCGATGGAACACACTCACATCTCGCTCGATGGTACCCTCGACTGAGGTCAGGTGATCCGGTGACCCAGCCACCTACCTCCATGTGCTTTGAATTATCTCCAACAGCCCAGTTCGAGAGAAATTGCATCGTGCATTGTTTGCTTATAGGTGCAAGTCGTCTGCGGGTTTCTGCAATCGGATAAACGGGCGCTCATAATCAGACAGTAGGTTCTTGTGTCGTTCGCTGGGGAGAGACGATCGAAAATGTATCAGAATCCCTATTTCGTTTCTCGTAATTATCCCCCACACGTTAATACCTACACTATTTGTCTATTTTTGCGGTTAGCAAACCATAATGGTGGTCGACGTACACATTCTGAAGTTGGCGGTATCTATTTGCACCACAGCTCATCCGTGACTCGAGAGATCACTCGTTGTATCCAAGCGCCGGTGTCTGCCTGTGACGCTCGGACAGCAGAGGTAGACGTGTGACGTGGTGAATTTTCCTGGCCACAATGATCAACTGCTTCTTGGTAGTATGGATTCTCACTGGCTGTTGTTGTTCAACACTGTGCGGCCCACCTATTACTAGGTCTGCAACTGTGCTTCCGCCGTTTTTTCTCGAAGTTCTGGCTTTTATTGTGAAAAACTTACAAAACAATTATGATTCATAGTATTGCCCATCGCTGGCCACTACATTCTCCCATCTCTCGGATAGCATACGAATCCCGCGGTGGAAGAACTGGGCGTCTTTTGTGGGGATACATTAATCGATTCAATTTTGCACTTGTTCATTTGTGCTGGTCAACCAGACTGTATGCCACTGATCGAAACAGGTGGTAGTCAGAGAGAGAAACGTATAGAGAATACGGCGGGAGGGATATGACTTCTCATTTCAACGTTTCCATGTATATTTTGACGGAATTTGTGACATGGGGTCGAGCACTGACCTGCAGCAAAATTACCTTTACGTGTCTATCGCTGTATTGTTGTTGTTTGTGTTTCAGTGCTGGGCTGGAACCCATCAATTGCTTTCGATAATGATGTCCTGTGACTGTCTTCATCTGTTTCAGTAGCTACGAAAACGTTCCGTCTTCCATCGCCATGCTGGTTCAAAATGGTTCAAATTGCTCTGAGCACTATGGGACTTAACTTCTGAGGCCATCAGTCCCCTAGAACTTAGAACTACTTAAACCTAACTAACCTAAGGACATCACACTCGTCCATGCCCGAGGCAGGATTCAAAACTGCGACCGTAGTGGTTGCGCGGTTCCAGACTGAGCGCCTAGAACCGCTCGGCCACTCCGGCCGGCCCGCCATGCTGATCTCCGACATCAAAATCACCGTTCTTAAGGCGTTGAAAACATTCTCTGCACGTTCGTCCACTTATAGTTCCCTTACCATTGGTCTTATCCCGCATTTTAAGAGCCACAGCCGCAGATTTCTTCATGTTAAAGCATTGACCAGACGTTTTCAATTGGTGAGAGATCTGAAGAATTTACTGACCAGGGCAGCAGTCGGACATTTTCTATATCCAGAAAGGACCGTACAGGACCTGCAAAATGCGGTCGTGCATTATCCCGATTAAATGTAGGGTTTCGCAGGGATCGAATGAAGGGTAGCGCCACGGGTCGTAACACATCTGAAATGAAACGTCCACTGTTCAAAGTACCGTCAATGCGAACAAGAGGTGACCAATGGCACCCAATACCATAACGCCGGATGATACGTCAGTATAGCGATGACGAATACACGCTTCCAATGTCCGCTCACCGCGATGTCGCCAAACCTGGATATGAGCATCATGATGCTGTAAACAGAACTTGGATTCAAACGAAAAAATGACGTTTTGCTATTCGTGCACCCAGGTTCGTCGTTGAGTACACCATCGCAGCCGCTCCTGTCTCTGATGCAGCGTCAAGGGTAACCGCAGCCATGGTCTCCGAGCTGATAGTCCATGCTGCTGCAAACGTCGTCGAACTATTCGTGCAGATGGTTGTTGTCTTGCAAACGTCCCCATCTGTTGACTAAGGGATCGAGACGTGGCTGCACGATCCGTTACAGCCATGCGGATAAGATGCCTGTCATCTCGACTGCTAGTGATACGAGGCCGTTGGGATCCAGCACGGCGTTCCTTATTACCCTCCTGAACCCACCGATTCCATATTCTGCTAACTGTCATTGGATCTCGAACGAGCAGAAATGTCGCGATAACATAAACCGCAATCGCGATAGGCTACAATCCGACCTTTATCAAAGTCGGAAACGTGATGGTACGCATTTCTCCTCCTTACACGAGGCATCACAACAACGTTTCACCAGACAACGCCGGTCAGCTGCTGTTTGGGTACGAGAAATCGGTTGGAAACTTACCTCTTGTCAGCACGTTGTAGGTGTCGCCACCGGTGCCAACCTTGTGTGAATGCTCTGAAAACCTAATCATTTGCATATCACAGCATCTTCTTCCTGTCGGTTAAATTTCACGTCTGTAGCACGACATCTTCGTGGTGTAACAATTTTAATGGGCAGTAGTGTAGTTTACCGTGTAAGCTTCACACGGTAGCACGCGAAAACCCCATTGTCTGTATGACTGTTGAGATTGAGTGTTCCATGCATCAGTTACCTGTGATTTCGGATGTGCTGCTACCGAGCGTCATACCCGTTTTGTACCCGACCGTCAGGCCATTGCCAAGTACCAGATCTGACAACATAGTCACGTGACACAGAGAACTATTCGATTCGGCGCGGCAGCAGGAGCGTTAGCAGTCCAGTATAGAGTTCATCTCTACTGCTGTTGCTCACGAGTGCCCGTCAGTTGGTTCTGCTAAGAAAGTATTCACTGGCCATGGAGGCTACCAATAATACCACCGGCCCCAGGTTACTGTTAAACTCTACTTTTACCTAACATGGTTTTTGTGACTTATCGAAAATGCATCTCCCTCAATAATAGGTCATACACTGTCGAAAATCGGAAGTGTTAACTGTGAATCATCAGTTCAATAGTTACCAAAATTTCTGATGTCCATCACACAAGAGGCATCAAAGGATTAAACTTTCATACGTTTTGGAACTGTCAGCCTACGAAGCTGAGTGGTTAGCACAGACGACTGCTGTGGAGGTTGAATTCACGGTACTGCCAGGGACTTTTCCTTGTGTGGGGACTCAGTCTGCTCAGGCCATTTGAGGAGCAACTGTGGCGAGTAACAGCAGTCTGATGTCAAGAAACCCGACGACTACCGCGAGAGTGGTGTGCTGACCTCATGTCTGTCCACACCACATGCAATGCCGCCATTGGCAGAAGATGGCATGACGGCCGGTTGGACCTGATGGACTAGTCTATGACCAGAACGTAAACTTCTTAACTTCACACTTAGAACTAATGTCCATTACCAGCATCCGTATGAGGAGTGGCCCTCACGGGAAGGAACAGACAGTTGTATTCAGTGTAGCATCGAAGTCAACAGCCTCCAAATGTCACCTTGAGGAATTTCATTCCATGGTTGAAACCCATGCTGTCAGCACATGAAGACTGGTGACTGGAGGATCCTGTCACATCCCATACATGCTCTCTGGGAGTCAAATCAGTGGGATGGGCAGGCCAGTCAAGGACCTTTACGATCCTCATTTCATCTTTGGTTTGAACTGAGGTATGGAACCTTGCATTATCCTACCGGAAAGTGCCATTTTTTGCCTAAGACATGCAGGATGTTACAACACTGTTCACCATTCTTGCTGCATACTGGTGGGAACTCAGCCTCCCAACAGTCAACAAATCAGTTCTATCATCACAACCTGTAGTTCTCCATATCACGATTCCAATAGCTGAAGATGTATGGGTCCCGAGAAACATTGCTTTCTGTGATATTTCACCACGTAGTCGATGATCACGCCGACGTCGATCTGAACGCCACAAACAGAAGCGAAGCCCATTGCTGAAGATCACAGAATGCCATTCAATGCTCCAGTCTACTATGGCTCTACATTACGCAGCTCTCTTATCTGCGGTATGGTGTCAGCAGTGAATGGTACGTGTAGCTCGAGACCTCAACCCATTTTCCGTTTTATGTTCCCGACAGTTGGTGGTGACACTCGGCCCGAATTTTCAGTTGTCACCTGTCTATTCGTCAGAGCCTGTCGAACAATCCTACGATCTTTTCGCCGTGGCGTAGTCCTTCTGAAAGGACCTGAACCTACTCTTTCGCCACACTGTTATACTGTCGTTCTGAGTCCATCACATTACCACTTGTTCGCCGGCCGGTGTTGCCGAGCGGTTCGAGGCGCTTCAGTCTACTGGAACCGCGCGACCGCTACGGTAGCAGGTTCGAACCCTGCCTCGGTCATGGATGTGTGTGATGTCCTTAGGTTAGTTAGGTTTAAGTAGTTTTAAGTTCTATGGGGCTGATGACATATGTTAAGTCCCGTAGTGCTAAGAGCCATTTGAACCATTTGAACCACTTGATCTGCAATTATTTCACAACAGCCGGTGTGGTGTCAATAAAATGCTCCCATGTACCTCAAACCCATGATTCGACCATTTTTCAGAGTCTAAATGATGATAAGCTACGAGTTTACATCCTCTGGGCACGCCGTATTGCGATTTACATCGGGAAACTTCCGGTAAGCTTATAAAACCCAAACAATCGTCATCTATGTTAATGTCTTTCTCTCTACTGAATAAACGGAAAATAAGCTCTCATAGTGATGAAATTTCAATTAATATATGGCACAGGCTTGGAAATACTGGAGCATAAATTTGGCGGCTTTTGGTCAAAGGGTTCATTGTGTAACACTTTCCATTTCCGTCAGAATTTTTTGGCCTAAGTAAGTTCCTTCAGAGCGTTATGTAGGCTGCTTTTATTACTAGCATTGATCTTGTAAACGGGACTGTCGATTATATTATTTATGGCAAAATACGTTTGTGAACGAATATGCTAAGTAACAACGGTTTCTAGGCCCACTTTTTTAACTTGATGTTATTGATTACCAGCCAAAAATAGTTCATATTACACCCTTCAGGACACGAACGTCTTTATTTTAGATTGAGGAATTACTCCAAGGTATGATATCATATGGTGTTACTAAACCAAAGGAAGAAGAGTATAGCTCTGGGTGGGAGTAATTGGAACACTCAGCACTGACTTCCAGACCGTCAGCCCGACACTGTGCTGTCGCTTTTATTGCTCCCTATCTAGGACTGAAACAATTTGCGCCGTATTGTTTTCTTTCTATGACTATAAGCTCCCTCTTCTGAATATTTTACTGCTTCCACGACGTCCAAAATACGTGTGCAGAACTATTCGTATTATAACGGCATTTTACTTTAGCCAAAGCTCACACATTATAGCGCTGTAGCCAAACTCACAAACGCGTCGAAACTTTCAACACCCACAACTTGATTAACGATTCGGCTTCATTCGTAATCTGTCAAATGAGGCACTACAGTCAACCAGATAAAGGCCCTCGAGTTGCTGCCACTTACACAATCATTCTCACTTAGCCTCTGTTCCTCCCGTGTCCCCTGAGGTAACGAGCAACGAACGCCATCAATTCCGTTGACACTGTACAAATTATATCTTTTTTTCTTGTATTGCGTTGATGAAATACTGGTCACTAATGATTGTGTACCACAAACTGTTCTGAGTACAGGTTCTGAGACGTCGGTAGATGTTGATGAGATATACAAGGTGTAAATTTTAAATTGACAAACCAGAATAACTCGAAAAATAAGTTTCACACGGAAAACTGTGTAGAATCCAAAGCTGATTATTTTCGAGGGGGACATCTGCTGGTGCTAAAATTAGCCCCCCACCCTGGATCCCTGGGGGTGGGGCGGGAGGCAACTTTAAAATTTCAAATGGGCACCCATATTTTTTATTGCAGAATCAGATTCTATATAGAAAACATTTGTCTTAAACATTTGTTTTGATTTTGGTAGTTGGTGCTGTAATTCAAGGAAATCCATGTTCTCATTTTTGAGTGGAAAATGGTTATAGATACATAAAAAATACTTATTTATTAAGTAAATTTTGATTCGCTAAAACTGAAACTCTCCCTCTCTCCACATATGGTGGGGTTTGAGAGAGTGAAATTAGAGTTTTACAAATGTTGATCCAAATATTAATTTGATATTTGGAAATTAATATTAATAATTAATATTTGACCCAAATATTAATTTAATCTTAATTTATCGAATCAAAATTTAAGAGGTAAATTAGTACTTTTTATTTATCCGTAACCATTTTCCACGGAAAAATGTAACACAGATTTTCTTGAATTACAGCGCCAACTTCCAAGAATCAAAAGAATGTTTAAAACAAAATGTACGTAGTTTTTTATGTAGAACCTGATTCTGCAATACAAACGGAGGTTCCTATTTTAAGTTTTAAAGTTGACCCCCGCGCCACCCCCAGGGGGCTGGGGTGGCGGGCTAATTTTAACACCAGCAGATGTCCCCCTCGAAAATAATCAACTTCGTATTCTACACATTTTTTCGTGTGAAAGTTATTTTTCGAATTATTCTGGTGTGTCAACTTAAAATTTACACCCTGTATATAGTTCATATCTCGCCACCAGGAGATTAAGCTGTGCGACGACGTTAGAACTAAGTGTTATGGTTGCAACTGGCGCTCTGCTTTATAAGGAGTATCAGTTTATGAAAAGAGTGAGAGATCTGACAGCGATGCCATCCTTTTGGTTAGGAAGCTAGTGGCAAACTCTACGTGCCAATACTACGTTAACGCCTGTCATGCTAGAAGAGGCACAGAGGCCGCTCATTGTTAGCGA
This sequence comes from Schistocerca gregaria, assembly GCF_023897955.1. Lineage (NCBI taxonomy): Eukaryota > Metazoa > Arthropoda > Insecta > Orthoptera > Acrididae > Schistocerca > Schistocerca gregaria. The sequence goes on from NC_064921.1 coordinate 437,394,287, forward strand.
TTAAGCTTGTCGCAACAGTCATCAACCTATTGGCATCATGTATACCCTGTATTCAAAGAAAGTTACACGATATTCTCCCTTCTTTTACATTGCCGGAAATGGTTTGGGGCAGGAATTGCTGTAACACATCTGCAGAGTAGTTGTACATCGAGGAAGACGTCAAAGACATTCACCGGAGTGTCTCAAATTTATTTCTGTACCGGATACTAAGTTATTTGAAAGAGATGTCAACAACCACATTATCCTCTTCATCATGCCGTCTGATGATCTTATGTAGCGATATCTAAAAGCGAAATTTTACAAATACTCAGAAACACGTATTTAAGCACACACGACCCAATTTAGACAGCAACAAAAGATGCTCTGGTAACGATGTTTCAAAATATGGTGAGGTAGTGTAAATAATGGACACTTACAGTATACGTTGTGATTTCATTGCATTTCTTACTAAATAAAAAAACATATTTCATTTTTTTTTAAATTCCATTAGGAATTATTATGTTTTCTCAGCATGGTTCTTGTTGTGTATTAGTTCAGAGCATTCTCCAGCTGCTTTATCACATGAAGAAAGGCAGTCGCCAAAACATTGTGCGGAAGCTATTAATGCGGCCCAAGAGATCACATTAATGTGACGATCCACAATGGCGGTATATAAAGCGTGTCCTGGAGGGGGGGGGGGGGGGGGGGTGAGCAGCGCATGTAGAGGTTCAAATGGCTCTGAGCACTATGGGACTAAACTTCTGAGGTCATCAGTCGCCTAGAACTTAGAACTAATTAAACCTAACTAACCTAAGGACATCACACACGTCCATGCCCGAGGCAGGATTGGAACCTGCGACCGTACCGGTCGCTCGGTTCCAAACTGTAGCGTCTAGAACCGCTCGACCACTCTGGCCGGCCGCATGTAGCGGTACAGTCGTTGTAGTAATGCGGAAAAGGATACAATCATTCGCTTTCGCACCAAGGTTGGAAGCATTTCCAAAACGGATAAGTTCGTAAGCTGTTCACGTGACGCCGTGGTTGAAGTATACCTTGCATGGCAAAATGGCGCTATCCTAAACCGGCCCCGAGGCAACTGTTTCGCACCACGGACCGTAGATGACAGGGGTGCGCAGTCCGGAACCGTACGACTGCTACGGTCGCAGGTTCGAATCCTGCCTCGGGCATGGATGTTTGTGATGTCCTTAGGTTAGTTAGGTTTAAGTAGTTCTAAGTTCTAGGCGACTGATGACCTCAGAAGTTGAGTCCCATAGTACTCAGAGCCATTTTGACAGGGGTGAACGACAGCTGCGGAGATGTGTACGGGTGAATAGATGTGCAACTGTTGAGTAACTGACCTCCCAGATGAAAGAAGGGGTTACCAGCGATGTCTCCTCAACGACAGTTGAGCGGACTTTGCTGCATATAGGCTCCGCATCAGGCACTTGGTTGATGCACCCACGCTAACCGCTGTTCATCAGCGACGAAGCCTGGAATTTGCACTCTAATACCGCAAATCAACGTCCACCGAGTGGCGACGGTGGCCTTTTCAGAAAAATAACGTTTTACGCTCCATCGGACAGCTGCAGGCCGGAGGAGGGAGCGTTATGGTCTGGGGAATGTTTTCGCGGCAATCCCTGAGTGATGTCGTTACTCTGGAAGACACAGTCGATGAACACAAGAATGCATCTACTTTTGGGTACCATGACCACCCCTTCATGTAGTTCGTTTCTCCTCGATACGATGTCATCTACCAGCGACAGAATGCAGCGTTTCACGCAGCACGCAACATATGTGCGTAGTTCAAAGAGCGCCAGGATGAGATTAATGTATTCCAAAAAATGGTTCAAATGGCTCTGAGCACTATGAGACTTAACTTCTGAGGTCATCAGTCCCCTAGGACTTAGAACTACTTAAACCTAACTAACCTAAGGACATCACACAAATCCATGCCCGAGGCAGGATTCGAACCTGCGACCGTAGCGATCGCGCGGATCCAGACTGTAGCGCCTAGAACCTCTCGGCCACTCCAGCCGGCTACTGTATTCCCCTGGTCACCAGACTTCCTGGATTTAAACCCAATCGAGAAACCTAGCGCAGTGGCCACGGCCCCTGTCGGACCTTCCAGAGCCTCATTAACTACATTAACTCTTTTCCTGCACTTCTCGGTGCTGTCAGTGCTGCCAAAGGTGGTTGTTCAACCTTTTGACAGATGGTCACATCAATGTGACTGGACCTCACTAATGTCGGGCTGAGGCAAGGATCACCGCATTCTGTAGAAAATTGCAGAGCTAGCAAAAAATGAATTAAACTACGATGTGTCTATTTTTTGAGACGCTGAAAGTGTGCCAGGCCAGGAATCAGCGAGCACTCTCGGTACTTCACGGGCAGACTAAAAACGTCAGCGTACCACTCTTCCCTCTCCATTGATTCCTGGTGATCCCAAGGTGGTGTGGGGTAAGACGTCCGTCTTTCAGACACTAAGCGAGCGAGGTGGCTCAGTGGCGAGATATGCGACTCGCGTTCGGGATGACAGGCATCCAAATCTACGATTTCCGAGCTTTGTCTGAATCGCTGAAGGTAAACGACGGGGTGTACACGTCAGATTTACCTCTATAACCTCCCCAAACCAAATCCTGTGCTCCCTCGACGTCGACAAAAGACTTTAAACGCAATTCTTCACTTGTTTTTTCGAGAGATAAATACACTACTGGACTTTAAAATCGCTACACCAAGAAGAAATTCAGATGATAAACGGGTATTCTTTGGACTAATATATTATACTAGAACTGACATATGATTATATTTTGACACAGTTTGGGTGTATAGATCCTGAGAAATCAGTACCCAGGACAACCAACTCCGGCCATAATAACGGCCTTGATACGCCTGAGCATTGAGTAAAACAGAGCTTGGATGGCGTGTACAGGTACAGCTGCCCATGCAGCTTCAACACGATGCCACAGTTCATCAAGAGCAGTGACTGATGTATTGTAACGAGCCAGTTGCTCGGCCACCGTTGACCAGACGTTTTCAATTGGTGAGAGATCTGGAGAATGTGCTGGCCAGGGCATCAGTCACACATTTTCTGTATCCAGAAAGGCCTGTACAGAAACTGCAACATGCGGTCGTGCATTATCCTGCTGAAATGTAGGGCTTCGCAGGGACCGAGTGAAGGGTAGAGCCACGGGTCGTAACACATCTAAAATGTAACGTCCACTGTTCAAAGTGCCGTAAATGCAAACAAGAGGTGACCGAGACGTGTAACCAATGGCACCCCATACCATCACGCCGGGTGATACGCCAGTATGGCGAGACGAATACACGCTTCCAATGTGCGTTCACCGCGATGCCACCAGACACGTATGCGACCATCATAATGCTGTAAACAGAACCTGGATTCATCCGAAAAAATGACGTTTTGTCATTCGTGCACCTAGGTTCGTCGTTGAGTACACTACCGCAGGCGCTCCTGTCTGTGATGCAGCGTCAGGGGTAACCGTAGCCATGGTCTCCGATCTGACAGTCCATGCTGCTGCAAATGTCGTCGAACTGTTCGTGCAGATGGTTGTTGTCTTGCAAACGTCCCCATCTGTTGACTCAGGGATCGAGACGTGGCTGCATGATCCGTTACAGCCATTCGGATAAGATGCCTGTCATCTCGACTGCTAGTGATACGAGGCCCCTGGGATCCGGCACGGCATTCCGCATTACTCTCCTGAACCCACTGATTTCATATTCTGCTAACAGTAATTGGATCTCGACCAACGCGAGCAGCAATGTCGCGATACGATAAACCGCAATCGCGATAGGCTGCAATCCGAACTTTATCAAAATCGGAAACGTGATAGTACGCATTTCTCCTCCTTACACGAGGCATCACAACAACGTTTCATTTGGCAACGCCGGTCAACTGCTCTTTGTGTATAAGAAATCGGTTGGAAACTTTCCTCATGTCAGCACGTTGTAGGTGTCGCCACCGGCGCCAACCTTGTGTGAATGCTCGGAAAAGCTAATCATTTGCATATCACAGCATCTTCTTCCTGTCGGTTATATTTCGCGTCTGTAGCACGTCATCTTCGTGGTGTAGCAATTTTAATGGCCAGTAGTGTAACATTATCCTCAAATTCAGTGTTATTTGCAACTGGATAAAGAGACACGTGCTGCGGGGAGTAAATAACTTTCCTGCCGCTGCGATGGTTTGGAAACGTTGTCTTGTCACGTGGTCTGAAAAGCTTCAGAACTCGAAGCACGATATCATCGTGACAGTCGAGCGTAGGTTGACGCCTTGAATGAAGTTCTCCGAATTGCATTTCTATCAGTGCTTCAGCAAGGAACAATCTACTAATCGCAGCCATTTATCAGGGAGTAAAAGCAATGGTTGTGAGAAGATAGTAGCTCGGAGCAGAGAAGACTGTCATGCCTTGTTCATGATAATCGGTTTCAAAACTCAAAGTAATCGCTGCCGTCAGTGAGTACATCATTTTAATATAACGATATCTTTATGAGGGTAGAAAATTATTGTTATTTATATAGGTTTCATATTTTTCCATCTCAATTGACTAGGGAGTGTCGTCATGTTTAGTTTGCGGAAAATCCTTTTTAGTTATACACACATCAAAAAACTTTACCATCACCTTGGTTCCCAGAACTCCTGAAAATAGACGTTGACTGTGGATATTGTATTACAGACACAGTCCCTTTGACTCTTCAGAGATGTCTCTAAACCCGCCCAAAGATATTAATAACCATGCATGAGCAGCGCCTATTAGAGGGAGGGAGACCGACAGCCGAACAGTACCAGTCATTCCACCAGGAAGGAGGTACACAGCTCGTGTTGTCTGTAGTTCAACCATGCCTAGACGGTTAATACCGCGGTTCGATCGCGTCCGCATTGTTACTTTGAGTCGGGAAGGGCTCTCAACAAGGGACGTGCCCAGGCGTCTCGGAGTGACCCAAAACGATATTGTTCCGACTGGAGGAGATACAGAGAGACAGGAACTGTCGATGACATGTCTCTCTCAGGCCGCCCAAGGGCTACTACTGCAGTGGATGACTGCTACCTACAGATAATGGCTCGGTGGAACCCTGTCAGCAACACCACCATCTTGAATAATGCTTTTCGCTTAGGATTAATCCTTCGTTTAGTCACAGGGCGCCGTGTTACGACTGAAACTGTGCGCAATAGGCTGCATGAGTTCATGTGACGTAAATGTAATGTGTAGTTTTCATGAGCAATAAAAATGTCGGATATGGTGTTTATGTTGATCTCAGTTCCAATTTTCTGTACAGGTTCCGGAACTCTCGGAACCGAGGTGATGCAAAACTTTTTTTGAAGTGTGTATTTTGCAGAAGAATGTGTGTCACTCAGGAGTTCAATCTGAGATTTGTAAACATCAACACATACAGTATCCTGAAAATGAATCTTTGTTATAAATATTTCCTTAACGGTTTCAACACTAAACACACTTCTTTTCATCAATTCATAAATCGTCACTGAACGAGAACATTGTTTTTGCAGAAGCATTAGTGCAAGGTAAAGCTAGAAAAAACGCAGTAATGAGCTGCACATTCTTGAAGCAATTATCTTGAGATATGGGGAAGGTTAACCGACCTCGTTCAGTTTAGTTTAATCAAAGAGTATATTCTCGTTATTCTTTGATTACGGCCACATTTGCTCTTCATTTGTTTGGTGATGTTTCGGGGGGGGGGGGGGGGGGGGGGAGGGGGACCATACAATGAGGTCATCGGTCTCAACAGATTAGGGAAGGACGGAGAAGAAGGTCGGCCGTGTCATTTCAAAGGAACCATCCCGTTATTTGCCTGGAGCGATTTAGGGAATGCACAGGAAACCTAAATCAGGATGGCCATATGCTGGATTGAACCGTCGTCCTCCCGAATGCGAGTCCAGTGTGATACCAACTGCGCCACCTCGCTCGGTTACATTTGTTTATGCTACTGTTTACTTAAAAATACGCTATTTCCAAATATGAGGGACACTTAATGAATAACGGGACAATCAACGTCCCGTACGTATTTCGTCCGGATAATGAGACTTTAAATAAGGGACGATCCCATAAAATACGTGACGTCTGGTCACCCTACTTTAGGCCCACCTTTTACAATTCGCGTGGAGGTGTGTTCCTCTGATTAGCAGAACCTCGCGGAATTTCATGAGGTTAAGTAAAAAACGAAGTTCTGTAAGCTGAAACGTATCCTCTCTGTGGGACCTACCTCTCGTAACATGTGAGCTTTCACGGCCGGGGTCTTCATTAATTAAAACTTCCGGGCTGAATTGCCGTAATCCATATATAAAACTGCTTCTCCTTCCTGACGTTTCGTTGCCTACTGCGGGCAACATCTTCTGAGGTGAGTCGGCGACTGGCTGCTAGACGCTGTAGGTCCCGCTTATATAGAGCGCTTAGATGGCGCCACCACTCATCACGTGCTTTCGACTTTAAAAGTATGTCTGGCTAGTGCCATCTCTCTCGATTATAGGTAATCGATAGTCACTTCGTTGGTACAGAGTCGACCGCCATATCTTGTCTAGTTTTAATCCTTCTTCTTTTTTATTAAAATTATTTTCTTGCTTGTAGATCTCTATAGCTTCTCTATACATGCGGGTATAATAATGTGAGGTCCTAGCTATCAGGTTTGTCTCACTAAATTTTATTTCGTGATCACCGTCTTTGAAAACGTGTTCCGCTACAGCTGATTTGTCAGTTTTTCCCAATCTACAGTTCCTTTTGTATTCCGTTGGACGGGTATTAACACTCCATTTAGTTGTTCCAATATAGGAAAGACATACACACCGATCGTTACCTACGTAAGGATTCGAATCATCATCCTAGGCAGAAGAGAGGAGCCATAAAAACTTTAGTGGATAGGGCTAATAACATCTGTGAGCCATGTCAATAAAATTCTTCTGGGTTAGAGACCGCATTGTCATTTATAAAATTCCAACGTTTCGGCGTCTGTTGCAAGACGCCTTCCTCAGGGCGTGTTGCTAACTGCTGAATGAGCGCAAGTGTGGGTACATATATACTATGGAAGAGTGTTGTGATTGGATGTGAGGATGAGGAGGAAGGGTACTAGGAGTTCATTTTATTGGCGTTTGCATTGCGTCTTGTTATTGGCGGAAATAGGCGTTTTCCATTGGAGTTTCCTTTACTGCCTGCCATTGGTGGAAATGGGCGAATAGGAGACTTAGCGGCGACTGCAGCGTAGCGTTGTTTACTAACTGCCTAGTATCGACTAGGCCGCGTCAGCGCTCTGTGTACCATCCTCCGCTGTGGCCTACCGCACGCCTGTTGCTTTGCGCGAGCTGTCCTTCCGCAAAGCTGTCACAGCAGGCAGCCAAGACGCTGGAAGTCTGTACCCGTCTTCTCTGTTCATATTATCGGATCGCTTGGCTATTTCTATAGCCTCTCTAATCTTCCTCCTCAAACTAAACGGCTGTTTCGCCAGTACTCGGGCCTCTCATTTTCTAAATGACAATGCGGTCTCTAACCCAGAAGAATTTTATTGACATTGACAACGGCCGCGGAAGCCTACGGTTACATCTGTGAGCCAATTTATTTGCAAGATGAAGTAAAGCATTTGCGAACGGCTTTCAAGAGAAATGGATAAACCGACAACGAAATAGATCGAGCACTCCACCCTAGAAGAAAAGTGTCCGAAAATACACGACAACAACAACCGTCGGCTGGAAAAGTTTTTCTTCCATTTATTCATAACATCACAGACCCTAATGGGAAAGTTTTGACCAAGTTTCAAGTGGAGACAATCTTTCGACCTACCAAGAAAATTAGTGAAAGTTTAACATTGGCGAAAGACGCACGACACCCCAGGTGTGTATAAAATTCCGTGGCATGGTTTATATTGGAACAACTAAAATGAGTGTTAATACACGCCTAATGGAACACAAAAGGAACTGTAGATTGGGACAAATTGACAAATTAGCTGTAGCGGATCATGTTTTCAAAGACGGTGATCACGAAATAAAATTTAGTGAGACAAACCTGATAGCTAGGACCTCACATTATTATACCCGCATGTTTAGAGAAGCTATAGAGATCTACAAGCACGAAAATAATTTTAATAAAAACGAAGAAGGATTAAAACTAGACAAGATATGGCGGTCGACTCTGTACCAACGAAGTGACTATCGATTATCTATAATCGAGAGAGACGGCACTAGCCAGAGATAGTTTTAAAGTCGAAAGCACGTAATGAGTGGTGGCGCCATCTAAGCGCTATATATATAAGCGGGACCTCCAGCGCCTAGCAACCAGTCGCAGACTAACCTCAGAAGATGTTGCCCGCAGCAGGCAACGATACGTCTACATCTACATGTACATGATTACTCTGCAATTCACATTTAAGTGTTTGGCAGAGAGTTCATCGAACCACATTCATACTATCTCTCTACCATTCCACTCCCGAACAGCGAGACGGAAAAACGAACACCTAAACCTTTCTGTTCGAGCTCTGATTTCTCTTATTTTATTTTGATGATCCTTCTTACCTATGTAGGTTGGGCTCAACAAAATATTTTCGCATTCGGAAGAGAAAGTTGGTGACTGAAATTTCGTAAATAGATCTCGCCGTGACGAAAAACATCCATCCTTTAATGACTTCCATCCCAACTCGCGTATCATATCTGCCACACTCTCTCCCCTATAACGTGATAATACAAAACGAGCTGCCCTTTTCTGCACCCTTTCGATGTCCTCCGTCAATCCCACCTGGTAAGGATCCCACACCGCGCAGCAATATTCTAACAGAGGACGAACGAGTGTAGTGTAAGCTGTCTCTTTAGTGGACTTGTTGCATCTTCTAAGTGTCCTGCCAATGAAACGAAACCTTTGGCTCGCCTTCCCCACAATATTGTCTATGTGGTCTTTCCAACTGAAGTTGTTCGTAATTTTAACACGCAGGTACTTAGCTGAATTGACAGCCTTGAGAATTGTACTATTTATCGAGTAATCGAATTGCAACGGATTTCTTTTGGAACTCATGTGGATCACCTCAAACTTTTCGTTATTTAGCGTCAACTGCCACCTGTCACACCATACAGCAATCTTTTCTAAATCACTTTGCAGCTGATACTGGTCTTCGGATAACCTTACTAGACGGTAAATTACAGCATCATCTGCGAACAACCTAAGAGAACTGCTCAGATTGTCAGACGTCAGGAAGGAGAAGCAGTTTTATGTATGGACCACGGCAATTCATCCCGGAAGTTTTAATTAATGGACCTACCTCTATTCCCGGCGAGATCCCGAATAACTACTGTTTTGTTGCTTTATAAATATTGAAACAGCAAAAGTTTCAGAATGTTGGTTGTACTTTAAGTGAATGGAGCACCTAAACCACGTGTTCCAGGTGACCGGATGCTGATGCTGCAGCTCTGGGTGGTAGCTGTGACACTGCTGGAGCGACCTTTAGCGGCCGGTAGCCCCCCTTTGCTGGAGACGACCGTGGACGCTCTCTTCTCCATGGAGCCCTTCTCCAGAGGCCCCCTGCTGGTCGTAACAGCAGACACAGCGGCCGCGAGTCATCACAGGTCACGACGACGTCGCACGTTGGCTCCTCCGCCAGCGCCCTCGGACGTTGATGTCATCAGCGCCGAGACCGCTTTGCTGAAGAGGACGCCGCTGCCGGTGCTGCTGGCGACGCCCGTAGTCGCAAGTCTGAGAGTCGTATCTATGGACACTCCACGCGGCTGCGTATTGATCCTGCAAGACGGCGAGGACCTCGCCGCTACCACGAACGCATCCATCGAAGCAGTACGGCACTATTCAGTTTCGTGGAGTCCACGCTGCAGAACAGTGGTTGTGTTTCTCACGCACGAACAGGAGCACCAGAAATCCGTAGCTCTCCTGCTGAGCATGCTGAACAAACGCAGCGTCATCGATGTCACTGTAGTGGCACTGCTGGTTCGAGACGATCCTAGAGCCTCTGTCGGCATGGTAAACGACGTATTCATCTACACGTGGTGGCCGTACTCCCAACCAGGAAGATGCCGCGACAGCAGTATTCAGGTTACACTGGTGGATAAATGGAACTTCGAACATAATAATTTTTCCAGAAACTCTACTGTATTTGTGTCAAAGGTTCCGAAGAATTTGTACGGCTGTCCCGTAAAAACCCTGGCCTTGGTCCTGCCACCTAACGTTCAGAGTTATAAAAGCGATGAACGTGTCTACGTAGGTCGTGACGTTACTCTAGTGAGCATCGTGGCCGAGGCGATGAATTTCACGTTGAAATCATCACGCAAGACGGACTGGGCCGTCGCAATGCATTATCTGTCCAGCGACAACTCGTCCTTTTTAAGCCAATTACTTGTGGGTGACTTCGAAATAATGTACGGAACTTTGCCAGCGATCGTCTCAGTAATTTTTCCCGTCGAGATTACGTCCTCCTACAGCCGCGAGACGCTGACTTGGTTCGTCCCTCGGCCCCCACCTGTGTCCCCAATCGGAGTACTCGTCGACAGCCTGCCGAATTTCATGCTCGCGAAGACGGCTGCGATCGCTGTCCTCTTTACCGTTACAACAGTCTCATTCTCCAATAAAGCTGAGAGATCAGACTACCGTACCGTACTTCCGTGCTTCATCAACCTGGTGGCCTCTTTCTTCGGCACGGCCGTACCGCAGCCGCTCAGGTGGGCTCTCAGGATGTTGTTTATCACGTGGGTGCTGTACAGCTTCTTCTACCAAATGCTGGCGTCCTCAGTCGTCACCAGTCACCTGACGCACCCCAGTCTCGCCAGCCAGATTAAGAGCGTCGAGGAACTGAAGCGATCTGGGCTGATCATCAGTTCCATCGTGCCAATCGCAAGCTATTACAACAGGATAATGACAACGCAATTGCCTCCAGTGACCAACTGTTGCTACAGATACAGCGAGTGTCTAGATCGAGCTGCTTTCTGGAAAGATACTGCGGTGGTTGGAACCAAGGGGTTCATGAAGTACGAGGCCAAAGTAAAATACCACGACAGGCTGGGCGCGCCGTTGCTTTTGCCCCTGGAAGCAGACGTCGGATCCTACGACCTGGTTTTGGCAGTTGTTAAAGGGAGCCCACTGCTTAACGCGATAAGCGACACCATCCTACGAATAAACGAAGCGCATTTAGTCTGGGCGGCTTTGCGGATACGATTAATGGAGCTGCACGCAAACACGAGTGTACAGTCTGAAAACGTTGGAAACGAAGATGATAAAAAAGAAGCAACATTTGAAACACCGACGATACTGAGCACTTTTGTAATCGTTTACTTGAGCATGATGACGGTTCCGTTGCTCGTGTTGCTGACTGAAATTATCGTGCACCGTTGGTTCCGTGACTCCATTCCTGTGTTATTTTTCCGGAGGTTCTTTTATAACCAGTAATTTCAGCTAGTGATTTTTAAAACGAAGCACAGTCGCCTTCTTATAAGGGGTATTTCGCATTCATGTCACTTCTAGAGGCTCTAGAGGGGACTTAGTACATAAAGCTTTACATGGGAACACAAGTCCTGAAATATCATCCAGCGATGCAATAGAGCTTGAAAATTACAGGCACCGACGCCTGTAAATGTATGTATATACAGGGCAGAAATTCTTCCAGTCCATATGTGTCATACAGCAAACCAGTGTTTAACTATTTTGCCTACCTGAGCCCCCCATCTTACTCTGTTACTCGCTTCTGTGAACGGGAACGCGTTATGCAGATCTTGGTGCCTCTCGAGTCCATCTAGAAAAGATAACCTGAAGATGCCTAAATAAGGCGAAACGCGTCGTTGAAAAATAAAAAACTAAAATTGCAACCAAGACTGTTTTTAATCAATACTATATCAGGGTGTAAATTTTAAGTTGATAAACCAGAATAACTAGAAAAATAAGCTTCACACGGAAAAAAGTGTAGAATCCAAAGTTGATTATTTTCGAGGGGGACATCTGCTGGTGCTATAATTAGCCCGCGACCCCATCCCCCTGGTGGTGGAGCGGGAGGAACTTTAAAATTTCAAATGGTAACCCCGATTTTTTTAATTGCAGAATCATATTCTACATTAAAATCTACGTACATTTTGTCTTAAACATTTGTTTTGATTCTTGGTAGTTGGCGCTGTAATTCAAGAAAATCAATGTTCTAATTTTTGCGTGGAAAATGGTTACGGATAAATAAAAAATACTTACTTACTTTCTAAATTTTGATTGGCTAAAATGAAAACTCTCCCTCTCTCCCCATAGGATGGGTTTTGAGAGAGATGAATTAGACTTTTACAAATGTTGACCCCAATATTAATTTTTCCCGCAGATTCGGATAAGTTTTGTTTGTTTCTTGGTCATGAGGCCACACAACTTTTAATTACCAAACAAATCATCTGAATAACTAACTAACTAACCAAACGAAATAAATAAGTATTTTTTATTTATCCATAACCATTTTCCACGCAAAAAAGAGAACAATGATTTTCTTGAATTACAGCGCTAACCACCAAGAATCAAAACAAATGTTTAAGACAAAATGTACGTAGCTTTATATGTAGAATCTGATTCTGCAATAAAAAAATGGGGGCTCCCATTTGAAATTTTAAAGTTGCTTCGCGCACCACCCCCAAGGGTGGGGGAGGGGGGGGAGTCGAAAGCCATGAGCGAAAACCGTTCTGATACCACTGACAGCACATGTATTCTATTGTGAGAGGTATCAGAACGGTTTTCGCTTATGGCTTTCGTTTCCGGTACAGGCACCCTTACCTCAAATTGATACATTTATCCTTCTCCATCATCTTAGAAAGTTTGTAACATCATCACGGAATCACCCTATATAGGCGTTGGCGCCTATAACTTTCAAGCTCTATTGCGTCGTTGGATGACATTTCCAAATATGGGTTCCTATGTGAAACTCGATCTACTAAGTCCCCTCTGCAACCACTAGAAGTGTGTGACATGAATTTTGAAACACCCAGTAGTTACAAAGGCTTTCCTCTTGCATTGTGCGCTAGTTACTTAACTAGTACGTTACAATGGTACTTGTGGATAACTTGCGTAATCTAAACCCGCTAATAATGTTTCCGTAACTTTATCGTAGTATTATCAAATTCTCTCTATTTCACACAGCGCCGTGCTAGCAATAACAACAGAAAAAAAATACGGAAAATGGGAAGATCGTTATTCTCTACTTAAAACGATCATTAACATATTCCACGAACTGACAAAGGAGTTGAGATATTCTAATGGCTCATCACATCGCTCCAGAAGCCGCAGAGACGTAGGTTGTTATCGAAGTCTCGCCTGGCATGCCTCCATCTTCCCATCTTGCTACAACCTTCTCACGCCTTCGTGTATGTACAACACCTAATGTATCTAATATGAATACGTCTCCACTTCTCGTCTATACGTCCCCCCCCCCCCCCCCAACCATCTTCTTCGCTATTCGCCGCTGGCTGTTCATAAATTAATTACAGTATCAATGTCACTCATATTCTGTTAATTTTTTGTATGAATCTCTTTACTCGCCCATCTTTTTTACATAACGATGCGTTTATAACTTGGTCTGATTACCAAATTTTTGAGTTACTCTTTTAATTGTTCTATTCAAATGTTCAAGATTAATTTAGTGTGAGAAAGCATTTCCTCTCCGTGCCCATCTCATTTAAATGTCTGTTTTCGCTTCGACGATCTCATGTAATATCCTACATCATTTTACCAGAAATTTCTAATTTTTTGTCTGATTTTTGCTAACACTGATAACCAAAATTCTTCTTTACGCCACTTGTTTTGTTATCTTCCTTTTCAATAAAAATTTACTTATCATACCGAGCCTAAGATGATAATAAGTGTAATACTGACTAAATTTTCCGTCGGTTCTTGGCAGAACATAGCCATAATGTAAAATATTAAACACTTTCCTAATGAAGGTGAAACCTCCTAGGTTACTAGGCCGCGTCATGTTCCGCTGCAATTTCTTCACACAATCGACGTTTTGACCCCTCTGCTTGGATATTTTACATGATCTTCTAGTGATCCTGGTTAGCTCAACTCTGTCAAAGAAGAGTGTCGCGTTCATTTATAACAGGGGGTTTAATTCTGAAATATTGAGGTTTTACGTGAAATTCTTCTAGCTAAAGACGATTAAAATTATTCTGTGTGTTTTACCGTATCATAGTGTAAAAATACTTCAATTAAAAACGGTAAAGCTATCTTTTCGGCCATATCACAACGGCCCTGAACAAGAATTTTAACCATCATGACACTGTTCACAGAGGGCTACGCAATTATATCTACTGGCTAATGTTGATGAGCCATCGCTATTGGATAGATAGCGAAACAGGCATAGAAAGATAGAGGGAATGCGTCACGACGCAGAGGTTTCTTCGTGTCTCACACAAACATTCCAAGTTAGTATATCAAAGCGGACGCGCGACTGCTCTAGCCTTGCGAACGGAGCTTCAGCCCGCACGTTTGGGCACCGGCCGGTCAGCAGGCGCAGAGCTCTCGTTCCTCGGTTGCCAGAGCCAGTCTATCAGTTTGGACAAAGCTGGTCTACACCCACAGACGACGAGATACTCCACAATGGATGCTACCATGGATAATCAACATGCCACAGGCGCCATTAAAGAATCAACCAGAACTCGACAGAATCGAGCTACTCAGACAGTAGCTACCACGCTTCCGGCTAAACCTGCTGCTCAGCAGGTACGGCAACGCTCACTGTAGAAGAATCTTCCATGTTAGCCCCAGAGGCCCTGGAGGCTATCAATCGCAAGAGATACTTGCAGTTGGCTCGTTCGAGAGTTGCAAAACGAGACTGTAACGAGAAGAAGAGCCCACCGGTTAAAGTCCAAGATGGCTGTGAAGTTCTTCGGTATGGCAGACGTGTGCCGAAATATCAGGGGCATTTATTAAGTAATGCAACACATGTTTTGTTGGAAATCAGGCTGGTTTTATTCATGATTCCAATACATCATATTATTCCCCACTCTCTTTGTTGCAAAACTCTATTTTTTAACATAATCTCCGTTAAATCCGAAGGCCTTACGCCACCTTACTAGGAGGACACGTATGCCCATATGGTACCACTCTGCTGGGCGATGTCGGGGCCAACATCTTGCTGCATCAGTAACCTACTTATCATCTACGTACTACTTCCTGTGGACTGCATCATCCTCCTCTGGGCCACCAGGTGGTCTTCTGATAGGTGGCAAGGAACCCAGGGGGTACACGCCTTTGATTACCGAAACTGGTGGATGAGTGTCAGCACTACCAACAGAGACGCCCAGTTGAGCAGTGAGGTATTTAATTGCAATCCGTCGATCACATCGAATGAGTGCCCGCACATTCCAGTATTGCAGGAGTCTCAGCTGTTCTTGGCCGATAGGCCATGTAGGAGATCAGGCAGATTTGCGCTGCCCTGTTGCAGTGATGATAGACGCCTCGCCCAAGATCTCACCGTGCCTTTGGTTACTGCCAGGTCTCCGTCGACGTTCTGCAAGATGCTCTGGTTTTGCGCCAAAAGGAATTCAGACGAAGCTCCTTGCTTGGAATGGATCTCCTTTACATACACCATCTTGGAGGCTATGTATAGTGCCGCCACCTGCCAGAACTCCATGAAATTGCAGCGTCTGAACCGGGAATATACTACCATCACCACAACAAATTCCGCATGTTTTCACCCGAAACTGGCCGAGAAGAAAATGTGTTGCTTCACTTATTGAACGTCCCTTCTAGGTTCGAAGTGCGGAGATACCGACAGGAAACTCCCTCAACACTACCTCAGAAATTGACTCCGCAAATGAAGATGAGAGTCGAGATAAAGATGTCGTCCACTGGCCATAGATTAAAAGAAACCATTGAAGCAATGCTACGGTCGCATTCTCATCACTACAACATATAGAAGAACGACTTCCAGCAAAAGCAGTGATTCAGCTTTTAAATAAAAGTTCAAGTAAAACAACTGATCTGTGTCAGTCACTTTTTATTTTCTCCCACAGCGCGTTTCGAGAGTTTATACTCTCCTCTTCGGGTATAAAACAGTGCTATCTTGTTACATATGCAGCAACTGGGTGCAGCTAGTTGTCTGTTGTGGCTTCATTTTGTTACAAAAAGTACAACAGGCACTTATTATCGTCATATGGCACTAAGATTATACATATGAAATGGTGATGGAGTTACAATAGGTTCCAGTGTACAGAACCTTGCACTTCGTCATAAACGAAAATTTTTTACTTGATTTTTCACGAACAAACACGTACCACTGATGTAAACACACCAAAGATTGTAGCGGTGAAAATATATGGCACTTTGCCTCAAAGATCATTCATAGCTAGTTTACATTGTGGATCAGAGATACATGTAGCAATTATAAAATTATTTCTTTCTTTACGATATCTTGTTAAAGGTATTACACAGAAAAAAATGACAGCAACATAAAATAAAATAGATTTACTAAAAATACATTAAAACTTGCAAATTTAGTATGAACATACCGTTTCTCTATAGTGGTTTGAGACTTTTTTGCTTATTTATAAGTGACTCAGTAAGTAGAAGGTAAAAAGAGTTACAACACATCATCTCAAAGAAGCTCATTGCCACTGTCTCAGCTGTTTCATTTAGTGTGTCTTGTCCATGTTTTCTGATGTGAATGAAAATTTCCAGCTGTTCATAAAGGTTAAGGTTGTGGCCTTTGTTCATTTTGTGAAGTATTATTAAACTGTTCTCTATGTTATCAAAGGTACGTCATGTGTCCTGAATGTGTGTAGCTGTAGCATATCTATTGGGTGTGTTCTGTTTAAATGTATTAATGTGGTCTAATTCGAAAGCTTCAACCAGCCTGATCTACATATTGTATGGAATATTGATTGCATTTTATCTCATATGCACCCGAGTTGGAGAATTTATCTATATTGCCAGTCTGTTACCTAATGTGCCGAAAGCAACTCTCACATTTTATGGCCTCAATACATAAGCAATTTTTTGTGAAGTGGTAGTAAAATAGGGAAGGCATACTATACTGGTGTCTGTCTGTTTGTTGTTCTTACTTATGTTTCTCGCTATTCCTTTCTTAACTTTCCTAGATTTTTCTCTATGAGTGTTTGTTGAAAACCATTAGCGGCTGCTATCTGTTTGATGACATCAATTTGATTTTGGAGCGTTTCCTTGCATAATGGCAGTTTGTGTGCTCTGTGCAACATGGATCTATAGACTGCTATTTTGTGTGTATGTGGTTGGCATGAAGAAGCATGGATATTTTTATCTGTAGTTTTGGGTTTTCTGTAAATACTAAGTATATGTTTTTTTTCTAGTAATGATGAGGTCCAAAATGTTTATTCAGTTCTGACTTTCACATTTACAAATGAACTGAATGCTCTTGGGCATGCTCTTGAACGCCTGAATTATTGCCGCAGGATTTTGCTTACTTCCCCTTTCTGTTACTGTTAATGAGTCATCAATATATTTTTTGTAAACCTTAATGTCTTATATACATTGTCTGTTGTTACTGAATAATTTTCGCTCACGGTGGCTAATAAATATATCAGTATTGGTCCCCGATATGTTGGAGTCCATTGCTTGACCATTCAGTTCTTTAGATTCTTCATTGTTGAAAGTAAAATAGTTGTAATTAAGACTCAGTGCAAGGAAAGCAATGAATTCAGCTATTTCATCCACTGACAGTCTGCTTCCTCTATGGAGATGTTTGTGTATAAATTAGTGACTTCTAGTGATATTATCGCATTCGTCAGGAACACAAATGTTTAGTATCTCATGTGCTAAGTGTAAGTTTTAGACAGCGTAGTTTGTTTCAAATGTGTAGTTGTTGCCGGCCGCGGTGGTCTAGCGGTTCTAGGCGCGCAGTCCGGAACCGTGGGACTGCTACGGTCGCAGGTTCGAATCCTGCCTCGGGCATGGATATGTGTGATGTCCTTAGGTTAGTTAGGTTTAATTAGTTCTAAGTTCTAGGGGACTGATGACCACAGATGTTAAATCCCATAGTGCTCAGAGCCATTTGAACCATTTGTGTAGTTGTTCCCCACAATCTCATGTAGCTTATGTGTTAACATACAGCCGGGGCTGTTTCTAGAGTTAACAATAGGCCTAACAAGACAGTCCTCCATGTGAAACTTTAAGTGTGACTCAGCTGTGGTGCTTTTGGGTTCATGGATATGCATCTGCATTTCACCTTCTCAGTAAGTAAGAAGTCAACTTTCTTTAAAAGTTCCTCGATCCCAGCCTCAAATTTGTCTGCTGGGTCTTTCTTTTACTCTTTCATATTGTTTTCGTTAAAGAATTCTAATGTTTTTTCAACACAAGTTTGTTCATGTACAGTCATCAATGTATTGTCCTCGTCTGCTTTTGTTGCTAATGCTTTATGTTATTTTGTTTCTTATTTACGATTTTGAATGTTTTACTGTCTTTGTTGGATTAAAAAGTGCCGCATTTTGTGCCATTGAGTTCTTGTTCTAATATAGTGTTTACCTTGTGTGCTACTGCAATTTTTGTATTATTGTCAATCTTGGCAGCATCTGCTGCATTCTTTGTGGTTAATATTATGTCCTTGGTGAATGTGTTGCGAAGTGACTTTTGTAAGTTGTATTTCAGACCTTGCTGCGGTAAACGTAATTCTTTTTCATCAAATGCAATCTTATTTACGTTTATTGCTCTGGAATAATATTTGTGTGTATGTTCGTTGTTATTCTGTAATTGCGAGGATAACAACTGAAGTTCTCTTAGTTTACAGTGCTTGGATTTTTGTCCTTTACTGATCTTTGTGCACTCTCTGCAAATATAATTAGCAATGCTTTACTAAACTGTGTTGCAAGTAAATTTGGGCAACTTATTTGCTGTAAGCAGATGCATATGGAACAACTGCTTAT
Organism: Schistocerca gregaria; assembly: GCF_023897955.1. Classification (NCBI taxonomy): domain Eukaryota; kingdom Metazoa; phylum Arthropoda; class Insecta; order Orthoptera; family Acrididae; genus Schistocerca; species Schistocerca gregaria. The sequence continues at coordinate 437,413,122 of NC_064921.1, forward strand.
TATACGGATTTTTTTCTTGTGTAAATATTTGATCTGTGCAATTTTATCAGCTTTTTTCGAATTAGGAAAGCGGTTTCAGAATTTTCACAAGCAGTAAATTTAACATATTTCGGTATGATTTCCACACTTTAAGCATTCTTTGTTAAGTTTAATACTAGTAAGGGTCCTGAAAAGTTTCAGTTTTGCTTCTCCGTATTTCATAGATTCCTGCCTCAATAGGTAAACATAGTCCTATATCGTCCGCATTGGACTGTTTTTTAAAGGAAACTGCGACTGTGTAGACAATAAAAGTTCAAGTAAACCAATTTATCTGTGTGAGCCACTCTTTATTGTCTCCCACGACGCGTTTCGAGAGTTTATACTCTCATCTTCAGGTGCAAAACGACGATATCTTGTTATATGTGTACCAGCTGGATGCAGCTAGTTGTTAGTTTTGGTTCCATTTTGCTAGAAAAAATATAACAGGCACTTTTTATCGTTATGTGACACCTCCACCGATCGCAGTGCTCTGTCCAAGAAAATATACTGACATACCCTAAATCCTGGTCGCCATCCTCATCGAGGAATTTTAGCTGGAAATTCGCCTTGCTGGTAATGACTTCGACGTAGTCGTTGTGCGAACTCCCAAATAACGTCGTATTAAACTCAGATAAAGAACCGTAACTTACATATTATACCTACGCTTACCATAACGTGCACTGCAAGAAGCTAGTAATCAGAAAGCTCCAGGTAAACGTCGACACTAATTATCTGAAAGCTCTTCTCGAAGCACACGGCTTAACATCCACACCATCATCCATACGAGACACCGAAAGACAATTATGCCCCTGTAGTTCGTCATTCCCCCGAAACTGTTGAGAGTAGCAGAATTTCCGACATCAAGAGGATGTGGCCAACAGGCGTTAGCACTAACAAATTTAAATCCAAGGAAAAGCCGAAGTATTCTGACCGTGATGGAGATCATGCTGTTAGTTGGAACGGCTGAGAATCGCTTAGTCAGGGAAATAATCCATGAAATTACCGCTGTAAAAAGCAGGAGCCAGTTACGCAGCGGATGCCTCAAATGATAGAAAATTCCAAACAACCGCTGAAAGATGACACAGAACGCAAACACTGCTCTTCTCACCGCAGTCACCAAGCCTACGGAGGTTCGTCCAATGAGACCAACATCTATGGAGGACAGATCTTTGACGCAAAATTCCGAACTTCAGCAAGTCCTAACCACTCTAACCGAAAAGTGGAGCACGTGGGACACGGTATACGACACTCCACGTCACATAGCAACCGTTGTTCATATTGCTGTGGAAGAGATGTAACACGCTCCTGACCCTGAAGAAGACGAAGAAGATGCAGTCTTTCAACACCAAACCCAAGAAACGCTCCAAGCAGCTCAAGACGCACTCAAACACAAGCAGACGAAGAAAACAGAAGGCGTGGGCAAGTCTCCCGACACACCTGCTGGACACCATCAAAGAAAGGAATACTGCCTTCAGATAATGGGAACTCACCTGGATTCCGGACGCCAAGCGATTGCTGATTAGGATGAAGAGGGAAATTACAGCTGTTGTGGAAGAAGGCAGAATTCGATCAGGACAGATATACTTGCCGACTTGTCGCTTGAAGATGGGACGGGAACGCGGCTCTGCACTAAAACGGCACTGCAGAATCACTGACCAAAAGGTCTCGCAACACGTCGAACTGTCCGCTGAGCGACTACCAATATTCCTAGGTGAACGAGCTGAAGATGACATCATAGTCCCCATAACACAGCAAGAAGTCAACAAACGTGAAGCCCTGACTTACTTGCCAACCTACTATTGAAACACCAACATCTGCATCAGCGCACCATTTGGAAAATAGCTTTCAATCAAGTACTCAGCTCAGGAGAATTCCCGACAGCCTGGAAACATACAGAGATCGCCGCAGTTCCGAAGCCTGGTAATCATGAGCGGTCTCCAAGGATCTATTGACCAATAACTGTAATTCCTGCGTTGTCAAAACTGTTCTAAATGCTATACCTGATAGGCCTTGAGGGGCACACTGACAAGAAAGGGCTGCTCCCATACAAGTAATTCGGTTTCCATCGTGGCCAGGCCACTAATCACCAGCTACTGGGCCAAGTAAAAGAAGCTAGGCAAGTCATGGAAGGTGTGAAGTATTTCGGCGCCATACTTCTTGACGTTTCCCGAGCTTTTGATTTTGTTTGGCACTAGGGCGTCTTGTCAAAGTGTCCCCGGTCACATTTCAAGCTACCACAGAGCTACCCTCAAGAAAGTAATTCCCAAGTAAAGGTCGACGACGGGAGTTCCACTCGTCGTTCCATTCACGCAGTTGTTCCCCAGGCATCTGTCCTCGGCCCGCAGTTGTACCCGCTACACATGGTGGACCTACCTCAGACTGCTTTATGACGACACCGCTGTGTTCACACGCGGCGTGAACGCCGACATTATAGGCTGTCAACTGCAACAGGCAACCGACGACCTCGTCGAGTGGGCACGGGAATTTCAGCTCTCATACAACGCCTCGAAAACACAGATTATCATAGTCACTAAGAAGATTGTCCCAAAGACTTACAAACAGCAATGGTGCTTGGCGCACTCGTCAAATAGTCCTCTACAGCCAACTATCTCGGCGTCACATTGGACGGAACACCGACGTGACACCAACACACTCTCCAGGTGTTGGCATTCGGAAGACTGACGGAACTTTAGCCCCGCTTAAATCGTGTGTCCTCCTCCCTTATAACAATTAATGCCCATCAACCGTTTTGCCAGATATTCCACAGCTGGACTTAAGTTCGGAGGAACAGCGACGTCCTTGGTCTCCGTCCACGCCTGGAACTTCTGCATTTCCAGTATGTTAGTAGCACGCTGTGGCTGTGCATTCACTTCCTTGATGGCGGGAAGTCACGAAGATGGAAACCTACAGTAGTCTCTTCTATTGAAATTACATTCATTCTCGGAAATGTGAAGGAAAAACCAAGCTAAACCGACACCAGGCACATCATCTGTACTGACAGACGAGGACTGTCGAACATTGAGGGCGGTGATTGTAAAAAATGGCGTAAAATCTGCTGAAAGACTTACGAGTTTCAAAGTGCTAGCTGCAGGCCAGCTATGACCCTGACAGTGCGTAGGGAGCTTAAGAGAATGAGGTATAATGATCGTAATGATCGAGCAGCACCTTATAAACCTCACTTTTCTGTACTCAGCACTAAGCGATGCTTCCGGTGGTACAAAGTGCTACGGTGTGAAGTCAACCGGTGTGAAGTCAACGCCGGCACGCCATTCGGGAACGACAGAGAAGAGAAGGCTATGAGAAGAGGTCAGCCAATCGCACGCTGATCGACCTCCCTCCAGGACGACAACGCGACAGCAGCGGCCCCTACGTGAAGACGACAGACGAGCCGCGCCCAACTGGTGACAGCCGAGGTCGATACCGGCTTCAACGTATGTCGGACATTCCTTCTATTAATGTTGCTTTTCTTTGTTGCCACTTATATTTGTAGTGATCATTACGTTGGCCACAGTTCTCCTTATGATCCGCTGTCCTAAAATTTCACACTTTGCTTCAGCCGCTTGTGACGTTCGTGATCTTTGATACGTACTCTTACTACCCTGCCGCTTTCACTTATACTGTATCTGAAAAGCTTGTAACGGTGTTAAATGGTAGGTTGCGCTGAGAAATAACTGTCCACAAAAAACTTCCATTCGCTGTGCCGTTTCTGAGTTAATTACCACAGACGTTCGGCAACCACGCCGTTGTGCTCGCAAATTCAAGAGGCCCGACAGATACAATTAGTGTCGGTTCTCATAGCGTAGTTGATAGCGCGAGACTTCTCAGACTTTGACTGGGGGTTCGACCCTTACTACCGACTTATGTCCAGTTCTGTATCACTCTCCTGCTCGGTTTTAGGAAATCAAACGAACAAAACATTTCTTGACACCGTCTGTGGCGGGCCGTATGAATTTGTACGTGCAACGACCTGATTGGCTAATGTGAATGTTAATTAACTCAGAAACGGCGCAATGTACTAGTTTTTGTCTGAACCATTATTTCCCAGCACAGACTACCTAGTATCACCTTTACAAGCTCTTCAGATTGTTTTTGACCACCATGTATATACTTTTCCACAGACATGCATTACGTCATAGACTCCTGCAGTGTGGAGGTAATTAGATGCGTCTGTTTCGCGCCGAAAACAGTCTTGTGCTTTTGTTCTGACAGAAAATTGTGATCCTTATACCATTTATCCCAAGAACCCAGTTACTCAAAAAACAAACGGTAACCTAACAGAGATGGCCGTTCCTCGCTTTTTTTATTAACATTATTCATAACATTTCGTTTGAAAGCCCCATCTATGTGTCTTCCGTAAGAAATGAAACTCCGATTCGAAGCTATTACAATCATTGACACGTAAGCCATGTGAACACAATGTGTCAATCTCCGCTTGCTTCGGGGGTAGGTGATAGTGCCAAGAGGCATCTAAATGCCCGTTTGTGTTTGTAGACTTTCTATATATTCTGTGTTCTAGCGAGTTGTTAATTCTTCTGCAGCCTCATTTTCTATCCCCAATGTGAAGCTGATTTTGGGATGAATCTCATTTAAGAAACTACGAATCTATAATGCATTTGTTTTGTGTGTCATCCACATAGTGGGGCTCAAAAATGTTTTGGTGGCGCACTACTTGATGCCTGTTGTTTGAAATGTTCCTTAAAGGTGTCAGCTGCGAGAAAGATAAACCCATAGCAACATTGTCAGAATGTGTATTTAAGGTACCTTCATCATAAACAAAATTCGATCAACAATGTTGTAAAAACATATAAATGTTGCAAAGAAGTTTGTGTTAATTAACTGCTTCCTAGTTTCGGTCATTTTGCAGACCATCATCAAATCATCCACGTAAATCATAAAACAATACCCATCACGTGCGAACGCTCGCCACATAGCGTGAGTGTGTGCCTGAGTGCAACAGATTATGTACAAAACGAGCCTGAATTTTTTCGATGCATGCAGCACAGCACGGTTGTTTTGTAAATAATGTATCGCACTCAGCAACACACATACACCTACATCTACATCTACATCCATACTCCGCAACCCACCTCAGGGTGTGTGGAGGAGGGTACCCTGAGTACCTCTATCGGTTCTCCCTTCTATTCCAGTCTCGTATTGTTCGTGGAAAGAAGGATTGTCGGTATGCCTCTGTGTGGGCTCTAATCCCTCTGATTTTATCCTCATGGTCTCTTCGCGAGATATACGTAAGAGGGAGCAATATACTGCTTGACTCTTCGGTGAAGGTATGTTCTCGAAACTTCAACAAAAGCCCATACCGAGCTACTGAGCGTCTCTCCTGCAGAGTCTTCCACTGGAGTTTATCTATCCTCTCCGTAACGCTTTCGCGATTACTAAATGATCCTGTAACGAAGCGCTCTGCTCTCCGTTGGATCTTCTCTATCTCTTCTATCAACCCTATCTGGTACGGATCCCACACTGCTGAGCAATATTCAAGCAGTGGGCGAACAAGCGTAATGTAACCTGCTTCCTTTGTTTTCGGATTGCATTTCCTTAGGATTCTTCCAATGAATCTCAGTCTGGTATCTGCTTTACCGACGATCAACTTTATATGATCATTCCATTTTAAATCACTCCTAATGCGTACTCCCAGATAATTTATTGAATTAACTGCTTCCAGTTGCTGACCTATTTTGTAGCTAAATGATAAGGGATCTATCTTTCTATGTATTCGTAGCACATTACACTTGTCTACATTGAGATTCAATTGCCATTTCCTGCACCACGCGTCAATTCGCTGCAGATCCTCCTGCATTTCAGTACAATTTTCCATTGTTACAACCTCTCGAAATACCACAGCATCATCCGCAAAAAGCCTCAGTGAACTTCCGATGTCATTTATGTATATTGTGAATAGCAACGGTCCTATGACACTCCCCTGCGGCACACCTGAAATCACTCTTACTTCGGAAAACTTCTCTTCATTGAGAATGACATGCTGCGTTCTGTTATCTAGGAACTCCTCAATCCAATCACACAATTGGTCTGACAGTCCATATGCTCTTACTTTGTTCATTAAACGACTGTGGGGAACTGTATCGAACGCCTTGCGGAAGTCAAGAAACACGCCATCTACCTGTGGACCCATGTCTATAACCCTCTGATTATCGAGGACGAATAGCGCGAGCTGGGTTTCACACGACCGTCTTTTTCGAAACCCATGCTGATTCCTACAGAGTAGATTTCTAGTCCCCAGAAAAGTAATTATACTCGAACATAATACGTGTTCCAAAATTGTACAACTGATCGACGTTAGAGATATAGGTCTATAGTTCTGCACATCTGTTTGACGTCCCTTCTTGAAAATGGGGATGACCTGTGCCCTTTTCCAATCCTTTGGAACGCTACGCTCTTCTAGAGAACTACGGTACACCGCTGCAAGAAAGGGGGCACGTTCCTTCGCGTACTCTGTGTAAAATCGAACTGGTATCCCATCAGGTCCAGCGGCCTTTCCTCTTTTGAGCGATTTTAATTGTTTCTCTATCCCTCTGTCGTCTATTTCGATATCTACCATTTTGTCGTCTGTGCCACAATCTAGAGAAGGGACTACAGTGCAGTCTTCCTCTGTGAAACAGCTTTGGAAAAAGTCATTTAGTATTTCGGCCTTTACTCTGTCATCCTCTGTTTCAGTACCATTTTGGTCACAGAGTGTCTGGACATTTTGTTTTGTTCCACCTACCGCTTTGACATAAGATCAAAATTTCTTAGGATTTTCTGCCAAGTTAGTACATAGAACGTTACTTTCGAATTCATTGAACGCCTCTTGCATAGCCCTCCTCACACTACATTTCGCTTCGCGTAATTTTTGTTTGTCTGCAAGACTTTGGCTATGTTTATGTTTGCTGTGAAGTTCCCTTTGCTTCCGCAGCAGTTTTCTAACTCGGTTGTTGTACCACGGTGGCTATTTTCCATCTCTTACGATCTTGCTTGGCACATACTCATCTAATGCATATTGTAAGATGGTTCTGAACTTTGTCCACTAATCCTTAACACTATCCGTACTTGAGACAAAACTTTTGTGTTGAGCCGTCAGGTACTCTGTAATCTGCTTTTTGTCACTTTTGCTAAACAGAAAAATCTTCCTACCCTTTTTAATATTTCTATTTACAGCTGAAATCATCGATGCAGTAACCGCTTTATGATCGCTGATTCCCTGTTCTGCGTTAACTGTTTCAAATAGTTCGGGTCTGTTTGTCACCAGAATGTCTAATAGTTATCGCCACGAGTCGGTTCTCTGTTTAACTGCTCAAGGTAGTTTTCAGATAAAGCACTTTAAAAAAATTTCACTGGATTCTTTGTCCCTGCCACGCGTTATGAACGTTTGAGTCTCCCAGTCTATATCCGGCAAATTAACATCTCTACCCAGAACTATAACTTGGTGGGGAAATCTACTCGAAATATTTTCCAAATTATCCCTTTATGTACTCTGTCACAACAGCTGCTGAGCCCGGGGGCCTATAGAGACATCCAGTTACCATGCCTGAGCCTGCTTTAACCGTGACCTTCATCCAAATCATTTCACATTTCGGATCTCCGTCAATTTCCTTCGATACTATTGCACTTCTTATCGCTATAAACACGCCTCCCCCCTCACTGTCCAGCCTGTCTCTACCGTATACATTCCAATCTGAGTTTAGGATTTCATTACTGTTTACGTCTGGTTTCAGCCAACTTTCTGTCCCTAGTACTATATTGGCGTTGTGACCGTTTATTAATGAGAGCAGTTCTGGGACCTTTCTATAGAAGCTCCTGCAGTTTACTATTAGCACATTAATATTGATATTCCCTGTTGCATTTTGCCTACTCCTACCTTGCCGCGTCTCAGGAGGCGTCTTGTCGGGCCTAGGGAAGGAATTCTCTAATCTAAAAAACCCCCATGTGCACTCCACACGTACTCCGCTACCCTTGTAGCCGCTTCCGGCGTGTAGTGCACACCTTACCTATTCAGGAGGACCCTACATTTCTGCACCCGATAGCGGAGGTCGAGAAATTTGAACCCCAGATCTCCGCAGAATCGTCTGAGCCTCTGGTTTAAGCCTTTCACTCGGCTCCAAATCAGAGGACCGCGATCGTTTCTGGGAACGATACTACAAATAGTTAGCTCTGAGTCCACCCCACGAGTCATGCTTTCCGCCTTGACCAATTCCGCCATCCGCCTGTACGAACTGAGGATGACCTCTGAACCCAGACGGCAGGAGTCATTGCTGCCGACATGAGCAACAATTTGCAGTCGGGTGCACCCAGTGCTCTCTATCGCCGCCGGTAGGGCCTCCTCCACATCTCGGATAAGACCCCCCGGCAAGCAGACAGAGTGAACACTGGCCTTCTTCTCCGACCTTTCCGCTATTTCCCTAAGGGGCTCCATCACCCGCCTAACGTTGGAGCTCCCAATAACTAATAAACCCCTCCCCCCGTGTGCCTGCTTGGACGTTGCTGAAGGAGCAGCCATATGTCCACTCACAGGCAGAGCGAGCGATGCCACACGGACAGCCTCCACATTTACCCTCCGCCTCGTGCGCCGCGAAAGCCACTGAACCCGCCATTCCCCATGGGGAGAGGGTGGTCCAACCGCGCCCGGTACCCGCGAAGATGTCTCGACAGCAGGGACAGTGGGTGAAGCATGTAACACCTGGGATGTACCTTGCGACGCACCAGACTCCCCACTGCCGCTACACTCCGAGGCAGCAGCCTGAAGACGGCTGACCGCGGCCATCAACGCTGTATGGCCAGCGCGTCCACGTAATGAATGATTTGAAAATGAACTGAGTAGGTCCGTAAAAAGTCGTCAGTTAACAAAGATAAACTTCTGTTCGACGTTGACGGATTTAAAAATACTGGTGAATCATTTAAGCTGCTGCCTTGTTGCCATCCCGCTGTTCGAAGCAAGTAAATAATTCGATCAGGTGAAACATATGGAGAAACTCTTTTCCCTGTGATCTCCATCAAATCTGCTATCGAACTATCAGTACATAAAGATCTCACGTTGAAGCTGACAATAGTATCACTTTCGGATATCTTCGCCGTGCGTAAATTTCTAAAAAGTGTTCCGAATCTTTCACAAGAGTATTTCTTTTTCTAACTCTGTTTCTCTCCAATAAACTAATTGCTAAAAAGCAAGTTGGAGAGTTAGTTCCACCCATTGTAGGTCTCAGCGAGCACCCTTCGGTAGACCATATACTTGTATTCCAGGCGAGACAGTTATTCTGCGCCTTAGAATGTGATAACAGATCTGTCTATTCCGGAGTCTGGTCACTGATTTTCCATTTTCAAACATTTAAGTTTATCAGCTCGCAAAGGGAATGCATCTTAATACTTTCACCCCGTGAGAGTCTATGAAGTTACATGTGGCTGTGGGAATAATGTTTATAGGCAAAACTGCCAGGACAGTAAAAAACGTATTGCAGAGCACGAACGTCGCATGCGGTTAGAAGAACGTGTGAAATTTATAGTAGCGGAACGTCAGTAGGTGTTATTTTCAACAACGTATGTGTGCTAGCCGAGGGAATCAATATTTATAGAATTCTTGGAAGAATTAATACAATTACCACATAGAAATCAGCTATAGGCTTTTCTGTTGTGGATACAACGTTTCCCATCAGATCACCTGGAGAGGTCGGCACTGGATAGATCACCATCTAGGCTGTTGATCTACCAAGTCGCACTCAGCTTTGTGATGCCAACTAAGGAGGTGCTTGATCGAAAAGTAATGGCTGCAGGTCAAGAAAACTAACAGCCCGGAGAGCGGTGTGCTGACCCCACCCTGCTCCATCGCGTCATATAATCACAGTTATAATATAAATCCTCATTCAATGGTTTGTAGTTGTCTTGTGCAGTTCGTGTAGCGAGAAAAGTTAGAATACTCGAGTTTCAAAGTTCGATTCGGGGCCTAGATGTATTTTTTTCTTACTTCTGGTCTTCCCAATAATACTGTAGTATACATCTATTTATTAAATGATACACATCCTACAAGTACAGATTTCCAATGCTGAACATAATAATCATTGGTAGATATGTCATAAATATTCACAAAAAGTCATAATCAGTTAAAAACAAATTACTTGTCATAGGACAGAAGTAACTTCAGAACTTACAAATATGGATATACTGAATATAAGTACTTCATTCAGTAAGAGGAGATTGCTATAATATTTTAAATACGCTATCAGTGACAACATGTCAGTGTACCGGTAAACATGACTGGGTGTAGAGTGTTGAAGTGAAGAGAGTAAAAGTTTAAATGCAAAATGCGCATTTAAAAGTGAAATGATAAAAACGACTGTACTCTAAATTCTGTGTTAATATAAAATAATTGGTGTGTTTTTATAAGATTTTCTGTAATTGCTGTATAGCGATTAAGATATCAGGTAACATGTCATACAGTCTAAAATTAGAAAATAAAAAGTATATTAAAAAATTGCAGCTATACCCGAACGTGAACTCCCGGACTCGTGTATTCTAACGCAGAACACTGTCCACTGCACAAATTGTGCTGCACAGTTGCAGCATATTGAATGAAAATACTTTCCGCACTTGAGATTACAGAATTTTCAAATTCCCTTTCCTTGATGTGCACTCTCCACTAAAAACATGCGTGGCACGATATTTTGAATCGTTTTGTGGTGTCAGCGCAAATTTTGGTACACCCTGTGTGACTGAGGACGTTGGCCCACCACTAGCAGCGAAGAGAAATTCTCTCAGTAATCCCAGTTATTCAGAATAAGTGCGAGAAAACTCCCTTTTATAAGGGACTCTGTGCTGGTATTCGACAGTGTTCATGTAAGTGAGTATAGCAGAAGACCCTGAAGAAGATCCTAGGAGTGGGATCGAAAAGTCAATTGCGTAAATTAACTAAATAGGAGCACAATGCTGCCTAACAACCTACAAAGTTTTACCTTCAGTGACAAAAGCGACTGTAACCTGCAGACGTCTTTCCTAATGTCTTGCCAAACTATATTTGTTTGGCCAGGAACCGGCGTTCAGCTTCCTAGGCCATCGTCAAGTGACAATTGAACGTTACAAACGGCTTACACGGATACTTCTCTCACAGAAGATACGAAGATTATGACATATGGATTGTTCACAAATGAATGCATTACATTTTTATGTGACACAGAAAGGGTTATATTTAAACAAATATTAAAAGCTAAGTTTGTTATGTGTATATTGTTACATTTAACACGAAATGAAAAATAATCTTAAATTTACAGTTGTAATCTAGTATTTTTGTAAATAAAATCTAATTTAATAGAGGGAAACAGGAAATTGTGTTTGCCCATTTAATTTTAAGCAAGCTTTCTGTGTAATATGTTTATTGATCTCAAGTATTTGCAATAGGATCATTTATCTGCTTTTGTTAACAGTTCATAACACTTCACACTCTACATCACATCCAGGGACATCAAACTGCTAGGAATAACGATGAGTAACTACCCTCTAGAAATACCAATGAGCAAGTGGAAGAAACATTTGTACATGACGAGAAGCTGTCAACAACACAACAACAAAAAACTTGTGAATTTGAAACACAGTAGAATTTGTCAACATCAAAGTACTACCAAAAACCTGCTGTGATGGAAAAATATCCTTGTGACAGTAAGTGTTGCTTGGAAAATAATGACTATTAACAGGAGAAAACTATAGCTTGACTGTCAGATTGTGTATAATATACATTCTGAAACTAACACTTTTTTCAACATATTTTAGTAGCAAGGATTATGTCACACAGATTTACTTCAGATCTGTACAGAAGACCTGATAATTATTTTATACTCATCAGTAAGAACATTTGTAAATCAGCTAGTGTGTCAAAAGATATTTTGTAGTTTATAACTGGGTGAAGCTTGTATATCTTTGTTGTATATTTGTTTGTGTAATGTATATTGTAAATATGTTTGTATGTTTACATATTGTAAATATGTTTGTTTATGAATAAGCTAGTGCGTCAGAAGCTGCTGTACATTGTATATTTTTAATTTTATCCCCAAGTGCTATGAAATTTCTTATACCAAACTTACATTAAACTTTGTTTCCCGTTTCATCGTATGGTATAAATATCTCCCTCCCTCCCTCTCTCTCTCTCTCTCTCTCTCTCTCTCTCTCTCTCTCTCTGCTAAGAAACAAGGAACAGCATACTGGGATACCATCTTTATGTAAATCAGGTAAACCTGTTATCTAGTACCCATACGATTCATATTAATTAGTATCTGGCTGCTGATTTCTCATATAATACATGACTTGATAGTGATTTTCACTTGTTGATTGAAAGCAACAGTCGGTACTTTATGTATATAATGAACTTCAAAGCTGTAGAGGAAGTGGTTAATTTTGATAATGTAATCTCTTTTGTTCAATAGAGGTAAACTATTCAACAATGCAGTGTTTATCTCCCTTCCCACACAGGACTAATTCAAGCATTGCATGATGATCTACCTCAGCTGGCATTACACTCTTAGAACTGTAGTTGCTGAGTCGCTAATCTTACAAAGGTAAGACTTTGACAAAAATCTCTCCCATTTGAACGATGCCGGTAGTTATGAGGACAGTTCTGCGATGGAGAACGATCTTATCTCAAGGTCACTTCGGGTCTCAGGCTACACCTGAGGAAATTGGGTGAGGTGTATTCAGTGTCACCCAGGGGAACCCCTATGCTGCCCATGCATGTTAGACAATTGTGTATCACCCATTCAAGATTATGACATAACCCGATACCACTCATGTGGCTGTTGGACCTATGCGTGTGGTGCAGTTGAGGTCAGAATATAACCTGGTGCCCAATCCATGCATGTTGGGCAATAGCATGACATAAAAGTGGAGTGAAAATGAAGGTCCCCCGTCTCCCTTTTGGAAGGATTAAGTTGAAATTCCCCACCCCCACTTTTATTCATTGAGAAATTGTGTGGACATCATCATTCGAGGTCTGCACGCCATAGTGAGTGGAACAGGTTCGTTAGAGACAAATAAAGTTCTCAAATATTGACAATAATGTGTTCTGTCTATTGTTTAATTGTACTCTGTAGTGAAAGGCTCAGGTTCTCTTGTAAATAATACGAATGACATAGCAAATTAATTTATGGTTTACTATGAAGAATGAGTTTTGCTATACAGTGTGTTAACAATATCTTTGTTGTTTATTAACAATTCTTTCAATCCTATTTTACGGTTTGTTTCAAATTATTTGGAAAGTTGATGTACACTAAACAATTTTTTGTGGTGACTTATACACACACACATTTTTCTCTGAAACTAATACTGTCAGATACATTGGTACTATTTATCTACACTATACTATTTGTTTACACTAAACAGTATTAGAGAGAAGAACTTAAATGCTACATTTCTCATTGAATTAGTTGTTTGGTATTGTTTTTTCCTTATATATGCAGGTGTCACTCTCTCTTTTAAACAGTATTTACGTTTTTTTAAATCATTACTCTTTGACTTATTTGATCATTTCTGTAGAGAATATGTGGAAAATGGAGACCAGTAGAAGCAGGTGAAGAAAAACTAAACTGACATGCACACACACAAATATACATGCACATATAGTGTGCAGTCATGTATGTAGCACACACAATACATGCAGTTTTCATCCACACGTAGTGCACAATCAGACGTCCATCTACACTCACATGTAGCGCAGCAGCTGGCACACTGGACTCGCATTTGGAAGAACAATGGTTCAAACTTGCGTCGAGTCATCCTAATTTAGGTCGCCTGTGATTTCTCTAAATTGCTTGAGGCAAATGCCAGGATTGTTCCTTCAAAAGGTATGTCACTTTCTTTCTCCATCTTTCCCTAATCCGAGCTTGTGCTCCTTCTCTAATCACCTCGTTGTCGATGGGACGTTAAACACTAACCTCCTCCTCCTCTTCCACTTGCACAAACACACGCTACTCACAAATAAATAACAATCTAGAAACTCAATCGTTCTCACCTGTGTCGTGTGAGTACAGGATGGTGCTAATTTCATCCACACAGATAAACTGTTTGTCGTCTTGTCGTCCTGACGTGACAGCTTGACATTCAGCTGCTGTGCAGTGTGTGCTCACTTTGACGCAAAATCTGGCAAGTGCCCGACCGGCGCAGAGTCCAAGCCCGCCCCGATCGCTGCGGCAGTTTCTGGAGGGTACCTTGCCTCCTGTTCGATTTGTCACGCTATGTTTACGTCGATGGTTTAACAGTAAACAGCACGTCGTCGGAATGCAACGTGTCATTGCTGAAACCGCTCGTTGCATAAATTTTTCTAGTGACTTTCGTCTGATTGCTGAAATCTCGCGTGAAATGGTAGCTCTGCTTCAATGTATTTCACTTTCTGACACACCGGCAATAACAGTTCTATCCAATAACATGTCTACGAAAGATTTCTTGGCAGACAATGTGCCTTTCAATGGCGCATGAGTCAGAGGTCCACAGGACCCACCTGCTGGGAGCCGGCAGCGGCTGTTCGCCCTGTGTCGAAAGCGTCAGCTGCGGCTCATCGTATTGGAGAGTATAAGAAGCTTTACAGTGGTGATGCTTAGCGTTCCGGTTTCCCCTCCACTGAGCAAATGTGTGCGTGAGGCAACCGTATGCCAAAGGCTGCAAGTGCGGGAAACTTAGGAGGACGAGCTTCCTGTGCACTACAACTGCTTCTAAGAAGCTAATATTGCACCATACTTTTAAAAGTAGGAATTTATCGAGTGCTACACTTTCAACTTTTCATTTTCCTGCCAAATATAACTTTTATTACTTAATTAAAACCGAGCGAGGTGGCGCTTGGCCAGCACGCTCCACTCACATTCGGGAGGACGACGGTTCAATCCCCCGTCCGGCCATCCTGATTTAGGTTTTCTGTGATTTCCCTAAATCGCTCGAGGCAAATGCCGGGATGGTTCCTTTGAAAGGGCACGGCCGACTTCCTTCCCTAATCCGATGAGACCGATGACCTCGCTGTCTGGTCTCCTCCCCCAAACAACCCAACCCAACTTAATTAAAAAAGTGCATTAGATAGTGCTAATACAGTGAGCAAAACCTTAAAAAGCTTTACGTACAGAAATTTAAAATTAAGTTGTGATGTTTATATATTCACACAAATTAGATTTATGTAATACATCTGGAAACCTCGTTCACAATGCAGTCAAACTCATTGAGTCACGCAGTTTAAAATCCGATAAACCTCAACATTACTGAGACTGTCACTTTTACAACAGAAGAAAAAACTTTTGCACACATGTATTGAAACATTGAAATAGCTTCAGGGCCTTGTATGTGTAGTCAAGGATGCTGCTCTTCAGGTAAATCAAGAATACTACCCTTTGGGTAACATTTTAGAAAAGTGTAGTTTATTTTTGGAGTGGACAAACAGATCGTTGAGCTCGGTGCTACGCCATACATCTCTCATTGAAACCTGACGAAATTAGGTATATTAGCTGTTACGTATGAGGCGGCACTATGGACCACATGGAAAAAGGGTAACCCGGCTCAGTCACACAATTTGACTCTTAGTCTGATCGCAAAAGGGGGCCATTAATTGCACACGTTGATCACATAAGCTGACGTGAGGATCAATGAACTATACTTGACAGGATGTATGTGGAACGTCTTAGGTGTTTAGATGTTAATAGACAGGAATACAATTAAGTACTTAGCTTTAATTCAGCATCAGCGGTGACGTCGATCTTGACTTCGTACAATAATATTTACAAGTGCAGTTATAAACTGAACTGCGAATACTGCTTTACAGTTCTGGTTGCTTCACACATATAGATCAATTGTCAATGCATAAACTGTATGTGGCGCCTGGCTAGGTCGTAGCTACTGACTTAGCTGAAGGCTATGCTAACTAGCGTCTCTGCAAATGTGATCTCTGAAGCTATAACAAGTGAAACATTCCTATTCAAGTCGGCTGTAGAACTGGGCAGTGCGCCAGCTTGTCTCTTAAGACCAGCCGAGTGGCGGCGCTCGGTCTGCTAGTGTCGACAGTGGCGACTCGAGGGTCCGACGTGTACTGAGGGACTGTTGCCGATTTGAAACCTACAACGTAGCAAGTGTAGTGCCTTGCGGTGACACCACATTAGCAGCCAAAAGCAAGAATTGTCTGACAAATAAATCGAAATCAGTCTTCAGTCGCGCAATGCCCTGGAATCCGAGCAGTCGGGATAAAATTTTTCGACTACTGGATGGTATGCAGTCATGTCTGGTACACAAATGACTCCTTTGAGTTATGGAAAATGTTCCATTCATGAACTTGAAGCTGATTTTCCCGCAGGATATGTTTCACTGCTTCAATCTTGCCTGCCATACCTGTTACCATATCATTCCGCCCTTGCATTAAGACACGTAATGAATTCTAATAATAAGTTATGTAGACCATAAACGATTTTGTTACCACTCTACTTACCCCTAACTCAGTTTCTTCCCTGATAGCTGCCTTCAGTTCAGCCAGCATTTATTGTCGTTTCTCAGCAGGCAAATTCATCATCTCCATAGCTGATGTAACGAATTTCCAATGAGTGTTTTTCCAGTTCATAACAGAGCAATGGCATATCAAGATCTTCGTGTGGCGTTTAAACGATACGAGAAGTAAGGCAATGAGCGATGTGGCTTCTCCACTTTATCTTTTTTGTACAACTGCCTAGAAGCCATGCCGCACTGGGATGCCACGGCATCTCTGCTGGCAGCACGCGGTCTGCCGGTGCGGCTGCCAGCAGGGACGCCACAGGTCTGCGCTCAGTGTCGAAATGGACGTAGAGGAGCTAGTAGCTTGCTTTGTGTGTGTCGTCGACAGAGAAAGAAGAATTTCTGGGTGCACCCCTTCATTGCTGATCGTGATGTAAACGGATTATTTCATACACTATACAATGATTTAAGAAATCACAGTGATAATTTTTTTAATTACGTGAGAATGTCAGTGCGTTCATTCGACGAATTAGTGGAGATCTGCCGAGATGAACTGAAGAAAAAGGACACTGTTTCAAGGAAAGCCATCTCACCAGAAGAAAAGCTTTTCGTGACATGAGGGTCTAAGGACCTGTCTACTCAGTAGCTAATTATTTGTTTTATGCAGTGATACTTGCAATTTGAGTTGTAACTGTAACATATACATAAAAGCGTTATATCAGTTTTAATCCGAAAAGTACTTTATTAGAAAATAAAATTCAATATTACAAATAAAACTTGAAACAATATTACAATTAAATTTAAAGCAATACTACAAATGAGACAAAGAAATATTACAAAAAAAACTTAAAACACATCAACAACGTCTGACGACTCTGACCCATTAACATCACTTGCTGCAGCTGGAGACGTAACTGTGTAATTTTGTTCTGGAGGCGCATGTTGTGGATAGTAATTTACTGTGTTAGTAGTTTGCGACTGCAGTGGAGTATCAGGTACAGGGTGACAGGAAACTATAGGACGATAATTTCCTATTGTCCAGTGTCCTGAATGAACATTACTCTGTAAATAGCGTGGTCCGCACTGAGCTTCATTTATCATACTCATTACTTCAATTTTCGTCTCCATTTTCCTTTCCTTGGGAATACTACGTACGGGGTTTAACACAGACAACAAAAACATTCTGTCTTCATCCTCTTTTCCTTGCTGCTCCCGTAATTCTCTTTGCTGAATACTCGCATTAAGTAGCTTAATCAGTTGGTCTTCGTCATCTTCTTTCCTCCTTTTTCTATTTCTTCTTAACGGAACCGCACCTGCACGAGTTGCAGCTTCTTCTTCTTCATTTTCATGTGGGTCCTCAGCTTGTTAAGATTCCCTTATGCTGACAACGGTCTGAAGGAACGACAGTTGGTTAAATTAAATGTATTGGCTCCTCGTTGTGGCACCCGATCCTGACTTTAAGGATTTCCTGCGTTGTAGACCACGCGCAAAAGAGCCTCTGAGATTCTTCCACCTCTTTCGCAACGCCAAGCCTGCAACAAAATATGTGCACGTTTTGTCACAATCCGTGTTATTTGTCAGAAATAGTCCTATCATTTTTTTAAAAAAATTCAAATATACGGTGGAGACTGCATTATACGGACCTCAGTGATACGTATTCGGGATTATCCGAATTGTAACGGACATGTCGCGCTGGTACTACCCGTCTGAGATTCGTGCGATCCCTGTCCCATGGTTTTGGTTGCTGTTTCATTAGACAGTTGGCAATCGCGGCGGCGTGTCGCGTTAGTACTTAAATATGCGAAAGCGCAAGAGAATGGCGTTATCCATTAAAGATAAACATTACTAATAATTAATTAAAAAAAGGGGAGAAACTGGTATTGAGTTAGTAGATAAGTACGATGTACAGTAGGTACTTTTCTACGATATGCGACACTAAGATGAATACCTATTCAGTATTGATGTACACATGCAAACTTGATAATGTAGACGCGAGTAAACATCGAAAAGTGATGAATACAGAAAAATTAACTTTTGCAAGAGTCTTTGTATTGTTGGTTTTTGCGTCCATTATAGCACAGCTTTTAATATTTCACAGAAAAGTCGTTTACTTTCATGTGGCATCTTACCTTATATAAAAAGAAAACTAGTCATACGAATCGCTTGTCGTACTTATTGTTGCCTAATTTATTACAGGCATCTGGCGACTGGCTGTTATTTCATGGAACTGCATTATGGATACCGTCTAGGGCACACAACAATCACAGAAATTGTTCGAGAAGTGTGTATCCTGTTATGGCAGAAACTGTATGCAAGTAAAGCTATGCCGACAACAGAAGAATAGTTAAAAATAGCAAATACCTTCGAAAAGAATGCCAACTTTCTTCACTGCATTGGAGCAATTGATGGCCAACATGTACGAGTGATTAAGCTCGCTCAGTCAGGTTCTTTGTACTACAACTACAAAAGTTACTTTTTCATCGTTTTGCTCGCTGTGTGCGATGCTAACTTTAACTTTAGTTTCGTAGACGTCGGAGCTTATGGAAAAAGTAATGATTCGCTAATTTTAAAAGACTGTTTGTTTTACAAGAAATTAATGAACAATTGCCTGGAGATACCTAAAGCTTCACCACTGACAGAAAAACATTCAGCTGTTTTTCCTTATGTGTTGGTAGGAGATGAGGCTTTTGGCATGAGTGAAAATGTGATGCGTCCGTACGGTGGAAATAATCTTAGTTACGAAAAGAAGCTCTTCAATTACAGATTATTCAGGGCTAGCGTTATGTGGAATGTGCCTTTGGTATTCTCTCTAACAAGTGGAGAATCTTTCATCGTCCACCAAAAGTGGCCATTGATTTTGCGCAAGATATAGTTAAAGCTTGTTGTGCTTTGTATAATTTTGTACGTGCAAGAGATGGATTCGTCTATGAAGACCCACTCGAAGTAATTGGTTTTGAGAACAATGAATGTGCAAGCCATTCAGGCAGAAACGGTCGATCTGCGCTTGCAGTGAGAGACAAATTTTCAGAGTATTTTGTTAATCATTATCCCCTCAAGTGCAAAGTACTTACGTTAAGTAAACTTTAGTAATGAAAAATAAAATGTTTTTGAAGCACTTACTGAGTTCTTTCTTCACTTCCAAAGACGATTCTTTTCCTCTGAAAATATCTACAACTTGTTCCCAACACTTTTTTTCAGTTCGCGGTTCGAATAATCCACGGATAAAGTGTCCCAAAATGCTGGTCTCGCCTGAGTTTCACATATAAAAGCTTCCGTATCGAAACCGTCCATGGTGGCACACCTGCAAAACTTAAACGAAACTGAGCACAGGTGAGCGGCAGGTAGCGCGTGGCAGGTCTGCTGGCGTCCGGGTGCGGGAGCTCCCATAAGCCGCCCTGTGTTCCATTGGCAGCAGAGGCTTGCAGCGGCGGGTCTGCTGGCAGCATTGCCAGCGTCAGGTGGATGGCAGGTGCGGGAGGCACCATTGAGCCCAATGTATTGTATAGGGCGTCTCTGCCAGCAGGCATGCCGTGGCATCCCAGTGCGGCAGCACCCTAATGCAGAATGGTTGGTTAGCTGGTTGATTTGGAAGAGGGGACCAAACGACGAGGTCATTGGTCCCACCGGATTAGAGAAGGATGAGTAAGGAAATCGGCCATGCCCTTTCAAAGGAACCAACCCGGCATTTGCCTGAAGAAATTTAGAGAAATTACAGTAAACCTAAAACGGGGATTTGAAGCGTTGTCCTCCCGGATGCGAGTCCTGTGTGCTAACCACTGCGCCACCTCGCTCGGTAATGCAGAATGTGAGTAATTTAACACAAAGAGTACTGTTTGGCGTCTGACAAGGCGACTTCTGCGCTCTAGTGGAGGCCGGCTGCAGCCTTCCTTTTCGTAACTATAAAATTTACATAATGGATGTACGAGTACAGGTCGAAGACGCATGGGTGACTACATAAAGAAGTTCGGTTCTGGCCGTGAGTCGTGCACAGATAGCTAAATGGTAAGGCGACCGCTCACGATAAGCGAGAAATCTGGGTTCTAGTCCTAGTCTGGCTCAAATGTTCATTGTTGTCATTCCATTCTACAGCTGATGATTGACTTATTCGCAATTGCGAATTCATTCAATGTAATTTTATAAATTGTGATCCAAAGGAAAAGTGCTTCACCCACTTTATCATACTGGGACTGTTTCAAAGTCTACTGAATTAAGAGTGTTTTCCCGAAGACGTTGCACAGGACTGTTCAAACTTCACTCGGTTCTTCTTCCAATCAAAACTGGTTTCTTTACCAACACGCAATTCCGTTGCCAGTTTAGATACATTCTCCCCATTGTATATCCGCTTCAAAGCATTCAGTTTTTCTTTAAGAGTTCACGTTGTATGTTTCCGATTACTCATGACGAAAATACGTACACCACTACATCTGAACGAACACTATACAACTGTTACGCGTGTCAGTGATCTATAACTAACATAACCAAGAGCCAGCTGGCAGTGCATTGACCTCATACACTACAAAGGTCCAACAATGCAGAACAACAAGGGCAGCGAGTGAGAGTGAGCCATTCTTCCCTCACTCGTTCCCATTTGTTACCAAGGTGTACCTACTTATCTGCTTGGTATATTTCATTCTAGAAACTCGTCACCGTAATTCCGGTTAATCCGAGCAAATCAGTAATCGGAACAAGGTCTGGTTCCAGTTACTTCGGATTAACGAGACTCTACTGTACTTGCATTTTAGGATTCACATTGAATGCTCTGTGACTCGGTTGCTGGGAATATCCACTTGCTTTTCCCTCATGCAATTTTTTTCGCCACGAATTTGTAAGTGTTCATCAAACCATAGTAAGTAACTGTTGTGTAATGAGTTTTACTGTCTTTTTATTAATTATCGTAAATGCTTTGTAGCAACGGAGGCACTTTCCACATTTTGACGTCCACACTTGATTCATTCTGAATTTCCGCTGATCAAAAGTGATATTTAAGGTATTAAGTTAGATTCAAACCAACAATTCTGAAGCTACCCAGAGTGGTAACGCTGTTGTGAGCAAACGTCTAGTAGCTACTACACACAATTATCACAGAGGAGCTGTATTCTCTTCGTAAATATTCCCGTGACATATGGATCCTACGTGACGAGCAAAACTTAAATTCGTGCCGTTGACGGTCGAGTCGAAGTTCTTCAGGGACATTTGCATAGCGAAAAAGCATGGTAATAACAAAGCAGACATCTATGCTCATTAACACAGCTTAATGAGTTGACCTTGTGAGAAGACTTAATACGTAAAGATTTTGTAGGGTTTTGTTATCTCCCTAGATAGCTACACAGTCAGCATGGTTAACTCGTAATCGAAGGGGCCTGGGCTCCATTCTTGGTCGTGTCAGAGATTTTCTCTACTCAAGCACTAGGTGTTACGTTGTCCTCACGTTCGTATTGTCACAACTGACTTTCCACTATCGAAATGGCTGTATGGGCATATCTCGAACGCTGATAAATGACACAAAAAGGTTTTGTTCAAGAATTTATTCTAATGATTTGCATCTTCGTTAAATAAAACGGAAAATAAAAACATTGAGAACTAAAAACTCACTCTTCCCTTGGATCACAAGAAATGTGTGGAGCCACTGAGTTAACTAGACGCTGCTGGCAACTGGTCTCGCTCATCGCGATATTGATCGCTCAGCCTCATAACCTGACGTTAAAGATAAGATTAGCGAGGTACGGCATTCTTCAAGTCAAAAATCAAATTTTCTGTCCAGTGGCGCAACTTACATGATAATTAGGTAGCTTAAGTCATAGAATCGGAAAGTGAATGCCCAGTGAATTTAGCGGAACAGATCAGGAGCATAAGCGGAAGTAAATCACTGTCACCGCAAAATATTTACAATTATGTTGCCAAGTTTTAGCTGTGCTAAGGGCAGGTAATGTAGCGAAATGTTTGTCGTGCTCGTCTTATATTGGCTCTTATAGTGGAGGCGCGATCGCGTTTGGTTTTTATGTAGCGTTAGCTCCTGATACTTTTCAGTCTATTCATACTTAAGGCACTCAGTTAGATTTTACCCAGAATTCCTCGTTCATGAAGCTTTCGGCGAAGAAGGGGGCTGTTAATGCCGGTGTTACTTATACTGCTGGAAAAAAATTAGTGCACATGGAAAGATGACGTCGATTTCGATCCGATGACGGCATATTCCACATGATGGATAGTAGATGTACTGAAAAATTGTTTCAAGGTCATACAGCAACAGATGGCGTAGCGACATAGCTACGAGAGTGCCACTGTGTCTACTCTTCAATAGGGAATCCTAACGGCCAGAAGGCTCGTGTAATGCAAACAAGTGAAGCAAGCAGCCAACCATACGACGGAGATGTACTCGTGCTTCCTACATCCAACTGAGCAAATTTGGAAGAGGTCAAATTGTGGCCCTGTGAGTGGCAGGATAGTCCTTTCGGAGAAGTGCCACACAAGTTGGATGTGGAACGCCAGTTGCACAATGATGTTGGTATCAGTGCTCACACGCACATTCTCACACCTGTAGACGAGGTTCTGTATGTCCAAGAAGCACTTACGCCCGTCAGAATCGTCGTATTGTAAGGGCAGCAGTGATCGTACAGCTACCACAGCACGGACAAGAGGGCTTGTGAGAGACGTGTCAATACGAACTGTTGCCAGCCGGATATTAGCACTGCGACTACGGGCACTCACACCTCTAGCCCGTCTTCTACTCACGCCACAGCATCGACGTGCACTGCTCGACAGGTTCTCTCAGAGAAATAGTTGGAATGGCGCGTCGCGGTCTTCAGCGATGAAAGAAGATTCCTCCGGTAAGCAAGTGATGCCGTTTGCGTATACGACGTAGACCTACTGACAGCTGCCTCATAGAGTGCATTCATTTGAAATGAACTGGCCCCATCCCAGGCTTTATGGTCTGGAGTGTAATAAGCTACAAATCTCTTTGATCTTTGGTATTTCCGGAGAAGACGCTAACAAAAGCTCAGTACATGCAGAATGCTGTTAGACCCGTTCTTTTGCCATTGCTGCGACAAGGTGATGTGTTGTCCTAACAGTATAATGCTACCCCACACACTGCCCGCGAAACGCAAAGTGTTCTACAAGACGTGCAGCAACTTCACTGCCCAGCACGGTACCAGACCTGTCCCCAACAGAGCTACGTGAACAGGTCAAGGAGCCGTGGCATAGCGTATCCCAGGACAGTATTCGCCATCTGGACGATTGACTGGATACAACAGTGAGCGTCTCCATTGCCGCCCGTGGATGCCACGTACTAACATGGATATTTCAATACGGGTCGACACCTGGTACCGCAGAACCGTCTGAGCTACTGATCTCTAAATTCAATCATGTACTCCATATGCACTATTGCAGCAATAAGTCTTGAGTGAATTGAAAACCTCTAAAACTGGTGTACTAATTTTTTTTCCCACAGTGTAATTTCATCGCTGGCATTACAAAGCTAGTGATATTAATTTGCACTCATGTATCATATGTGAAATATTGAGTTATATAATCTTCCATCACGATTAGACTTTCCCAAAAATTCAAATGAATAAAACAGATAAAAACTTCGTGTAAGATTAAAACTGTGTGCCGGACCGAGACTCGCGGGCAATTGCTTCGTAGCTCTACCAAGCACTTGCCCGTGAAAGGCATAGGTCCCGAGTTCGAGTCTCGGTTAGGCACACAGTTTTAATCTGCCAGGAAGTTTCATATCAACGCACACTCCGCTGCAGAGTCGAAATCTCATTCTGACTTACTTATTAGTTTGTAACGAAAAGTTCTTTAAGTGGATTAAAAAGTAACTAGAAATCAATCTTACCCCAAACGTCGCAAAATAATAGGCTGTCAAACATTTTGCATCTCAAAATTGACTGTGCCTATGTACAGTCCTGTGACACACACAAATAGAATTTCACTACTACCACGAATATGCAGGAGTATGCTCGTGGGAATGGAAGGCAGAAGAACTGGAATTAATTAATAATTCGACGCCACACAGTAATCAATTCATTAGAGGATTAGGAAGGGAGGAAACTGAAAATTATGTTCGTTAACATAGAAACTAAACTGTGAATGTGGACAATGTGTAATTCTGCAGCTTCATATGTTTTTCACCGTGAACGATAGCCACATAATGCATACTAACTATCCTGTTCATTGCATTCCCATCTTGTTCTGTCCCTAAATGATGAAAAGAATCTAAATCCCAGCCACTGATGGTTCCTTCGAATCTTTGCAGCCACTTTCTTTATATGTTGTTGTTTGGTACTCGCGAACGTCCTCAACGAGATTACTCGATCCCGTGAGTTCCCAGCTTGCTGGAAACATGCGGAAGTGGTCGCAATACACAAACCAGGAAAAGACCCTCTATTCCCGCAGCACTACAGGCCGATTAGCCTCTTACCAACACTCAGCAAGATCTATGAGCGCCTCCTGCTAAAACCCATACAGGAACGTATTACCAGAGAGCAGCTCCTACCGGATTTCCAATTCGGCAGAACCACTCTGCCCCACAACAAGTCATGAGAGTGGTTGAAGCAGCCACAGAAGGATTCAACCACAGAGGCTACTGCGGGATAGTGCAACTAGATGTAGCCAAAGCCTTTGATTCAGTATGGCATAGAGGGCTACTCTACAAGTTGTACACGCAAGGATTCCCCGGAAGCATAGTTAAGCTGATCAAAAGCTATCTCACGAATAGGACTTTCTCTGTCAGAGTCGAAACTTTCACCTCCACCAAAAGGCGTATTCGTGCGGGGGTGCCGCAGGGATCGGTCCTGGGGCCCGTTTTGTACAGTTTGTACACCGCGGACACTCCAACAGCCCCCCCGGTGGGCACTGCACAGTACGCTGAGGACACAGCCTTCTACACGAGAAATGCGAACAAGGACCTGGTCATCCGTAGGCTACAAAAGGTTTTAGACGACACAGAAACCTGGGCCCGTCGCTGGCGCATCACCATCAATTCTGAGAAGACGCAGGCAATGCTAATTACCCGTAGGCTCGGAAGGCGCGAACCTCCTCAACGTCCTCCCCTCCATCTTCACCTAAATGGAACCATACTCCCCTGGCGCAGAACCGCCAAGTACCTTGGCGTAACCTTGGACTCTCGTCTCACGTGGAAACCCCACGTAGACGAGATCCACAGGAAGGTCTGCGCCAGAATGTCCATCCTATACCCCATCCTGAACTCAACCAGCTCCCTTCCATGCCCAGTAGCAGTAAACGTGTACCTGGCCCTGATCCGACCAGTCATGGAATATGCGTGCCCTGTCTGGGGATACGCGGCAAAGCGGCACCTGGACAAACTTCAGAGGCTGCAGAACCGCGCCCTCAGGAGGGCATTGCACTTGCCCCTTGGGTTCCCAATAGACGACCTGCACGCCGCAGCTGATATCCCACTACTGAGAGGGCGCTTCCAAGATCTGGCAAGGGCTTTCTACGAAGGCTCTTCCAGATCAGGAAATGCCCTCATCCACTCCCTAGGTCGGTACGACATGTCACGCGACAAACATAAGCGCCCTATGACGATCTTCGACGATTAAGTCGAAGAGGAAATCCCAACACCCAATCCCTAATCCTGCTCCTTCCCACAAAACACCAATCACCTCGCCTACCTCAGGCAAGTACCAGACACAATCAGAACAATCATCACAATATCACAGACACCAGAAAAAGCAAAGAAAACTCACACACACACATTCACAGGGGAGTAAAAGCCGAAAGGCTACAGACTCCCACCTCACACTTCCCCAAAGAGGGAAAGTACAAGATGAGAGCAGCAGCGCAAGTCGTCATAGAGTGAGAGTTCCTGTCCGAAGAACGTTGATGTCAGCACAGTCCACTGATAAGATAAGAACATCCAGAGTCAGGTTACATACTTGCTCTCTCTGGTCTTCCTACTCCTTGTTCCCAGGGGAACCATCAGGAATTAGTCAGGGTTACCAGAGGAATCACCACCCCCGCCCCTCCTCCCCCTCCTCCCCCTCTTCCCCCTCCTCCCCCTCCTCCCCTGCCCACCACTCTGGACCAATGAGTGTCATGCACCTGGTCCGCACCTTCATCTCTTATAACTGCGACAGTTATGTGGGAGAGATAACGATGGACATCAGCAGAGACCCACACACAATTAGATATGTAAGTACTCTCATTTTTACATATTTTCCACAATGTCCGTAATTTTCCTATTTTGTAAATGGCGACACTGTGGAGCGTAAGGATAGGTTGTAGGCATTACTTTACTCTAGGTCTGTCAATACCAATTTCGTATTACGTGGCACCATATCCAGGCAGATGTGTAAGCTTTTGCTTCCACAGGGATCTGCAGCCCCAAACACCCAAACCTTCAGATATCAGACACTCAGATCGGTACCAAACCTTGCGTATCGATGGAGTATCAACCAAAACATCGACTTAGCTCGTGTTATGTGCTGTCGTACAGCAGAACATGCGAAAACGGTAATTAAAACTTACACCACAACTACGGAGAATATGAAAAGCGGATCTGTTAGCTAATAATGTAAAGATCTCTGGCAGATGTGTTGGTAGAGGTTCAGGTTGTACTAAAGGCCCCGAGTTCTAAAACCACTGATGGCAATTTTTTTGTTAACAGTTTACGCATGAAGCTGTTATATGGGAGAACATTTTTCTGACATGTAAAAGGGCGTTTCAGAGTTTGTAGTAACGTTCTTTTAGCAGTCTGCTTTTGCTTCGTTAGTTGAAAGTAACAAACCTATAGCGTACATTTGTATAGATAACACCACACCTATCTGTACAGTTGTACTCAATAGGTTTGCTACTTTCACTTAACGAAGCGAAAGCAGTAAGGTTCGAACGCGGGACCTTCGATATGACGATCTGACGCTCTACCAACTCATCTACGAGAACCCTTCCCATTAGTAGTCCACAGCTTCCCTTTTTCTATTCTCCGTAGGGTTTGGTGTCTCTTTTAATTACCGTTTAGTCATGTTCTGCTGTAGGACAGTGCACAGCACGAACTAAATCGGCGTCTTAGTTGATGCACAACGTTTGGTACCGATGTGAGTGTCTGACATCTGGAGGTTTGGGAGTAAATATTTAATAAAAGAAAATATTCTCCGTTGTAGGCTGTATTGTAGTTTATAAATATAGGTCTATTAGCTGCAGCCTACAACGGACAATGTTTCCTTTTATTATACATGGAAGTACTCCCATTGTTCCACATTTTCCCACGTTTTGCATAGTTTTCGCTCATTCCTCAATTTTACGTATTTTGACCAACAACACACTACTGTTACCGATGTCGTGTTGACATCATGATGCTCTCAGCCAATGACAATGCAGTACTGGCTCGAATTAGATACCACTGATATTGAAGCGCAACTCCCCAACTCCATATTTTGTAAGTGGTACGCTTTGGAACTGGGCAGTACAGAGACAAGCAGCGTCCGTTTGTTAATAACAAATTAACTCATTTGTGATCTGTTTGTTAATGTAATATTTCGAGTTAACAGTAGAGGCCTCACCCAGACAGCTGTGCAATTACTTTCAGTTTTACGTATTTCCTCCGTATCGTACCCAATCACGCGAGTTATGTGTCAACATCGCGTCGCATAGTGTCACATCACATCACGACGTCGCGTCGTGTCGCGTCGAGGTAATAGTGCTCTCAGCTTCGGTCCAGATTTATGTGTCTTTGTTAAGCCATTCCTCCATCACTAGTGTGTGACGTCTTAGTGTTGAAAACTAACACACTGGTAGAAATAGTGATATCACAGAGAATCCTATAAACACTACCGATTTCTGACCAAAGGTATTGTACACGAAAATGCTAAATTGTGGGACGTCATAGTAAAATTCTGATTCTTCCAACCAAAGATGCAGCACATCGCTACAACATACACCTGTAAAGAGTAATCCAGCGTCCGCAACAACCACAGCGAAATTCATGTAGCCTGCTGGTGGAGAGATCGCCCCTCACACTCCGACGTGCTGGGCTGTAGCCGAGAATACCGATACCTGCGGACACACGACCCACCAATTGGTGGAAAAGCTGCAGAATAAGACTCTCCGGTCTGGTGCCTCATACACCATTTCTGGTCGAGAGATGTCCCGCTCGCTCTCAGAACGGCAAACAAATCTCGACACATTGGTCGGAAATCGAAGTCTGGGACATACCTAGATAACAAGGAGCTCTCCCCAACGTTCGTATGTAGAACTACTCAATTAAGAATGGCTCTGAGCACTGCTGTGGTCATCAGTTCCCTAGAACTTAGAACTACTTAAACCTAACTAACCTAAGGACATCACACATATCCATGCCCGAGGCAGGATTCGAACCTGCAACCGTAGCAGTCACACGGTGCCGGACTGCGCGCCAAGAACCGCGAGACCACCGCGGCCGGCACTCAAGTAAGATGCTGTCAGTATATGTAGCTCCTCGTGCGATCGTGATCCCCATGTCGCGAATCTCAGAGTTCCACATATCTGCCTAACACTGTATCAGACCATCTCCACAGACGTGTTAGAGGAAACTGCACAGTGTGTGTGTGCAGTCGTCACCAATCCTCTGGCTGGTACAAACGGCTCTCGATCATTCAGGGAGAAGGCATTCTGCCATAGCAGAGCGTGTGGTAAATCGCCGACGCATTTGCCGATAAATACTGCTAACGATTTAAGCGCCAAGCATTGTCCTCGGCGCCCATCCATCCTTTCTCTCTCTGTACCGCCACACACGCAAACGTGTCGTATCCGCAGACACCTACAAGCTCACCAGAGGAAATCTGCGGATTACTTTACGGATAACCACTGTTAACAGTTTAAATGCCAAGTACATCGCTCACCACCACCATTTCTCTCTGCAGCAATCAAAAACGTAGTCACCTTTCTCTCCCCCAACCATTATAGTTTTCAAACCAGCGTGGGTGACTCCTTTTTCAGACGTAGAGCCTCGCAACAAAATCAACCCTGGGAGTATAAACCTCTTATATTAACGACGGGTAATTCCGAGTATGATACGTAATTTCGACTAATCCACAGAATTCCAAAGACACACGCTGGACAGCTAGAACACAGCTGTATTTGCGACGAAAACTAATTTGTGCTTTAATAATGAGTAGATCTTATGGGCATAAATACATGGCTTTTGTTATTTATACTGATGGAGGGATCGATATGGTGCTTCAGATATATGGATGGGTTAATCGGTCGAAAGGAGCCGTAACGAATAGACATAGGAGAAGGCTTGACAGCACATGTGCCTTACTAGCGGAACGATGGCGCATTCTAGAGAGAGACAAGACGAAATTGTCATACGCCCGGTAGCTCTGTGTTTGTGAGGAAGCAGTTGTGCTAATGCTTGGCGTTTGTGTAACTGTTAATCTCGTTTATCGTACATTTAATCTCTTTTCCGATTGTTCTCTTCGGTGGTATCAGTCGTGGGAGATTTACTGTTTTGGACTTAATAAATAATTGACTGTTTTGGAGGAGAATTAACTCACACTGGAGAGAGAGAACTCTTGACATGTTGTCAGTCCCGATTGCGTGTCTACCTCTCGCTTCGATCTGTACGGTGGGTCACATGTATCACGCAGGTGAATCAACAGAATGGACTGTAACTATATCTCACCGCCTTTCTGCGATCTTCTCTAGCGCTTCAATGTTATGCGTTTTATCGTCACACGGTATTTAAATTTAAATAAACAATGTTCTTGCTATAAACTGCCTGCGTGTGTTCAAAGTGTATTTCCTCCATTAACATGTCATTACGAATACAGAACATAAAGTCACATCCACCGCACCGGCGTGGTCTGGGATAAGTACGTCACAGCACGCACATGAAATAGAGTAATTACAGCCGCAATTACAAGGGACGAATGAAAAGTGTTTTAAGCCATTATCCGGATGTTTTATATGTATCATCTATTAACTACATTAATTATTTAGCATGAAAATCGATTGCGCAAGATCGTGCTTCTGGTTTGTACGTTATAAAGAAATGTATTCTGAGTCGCTTTCTACTGTTACTGGGCTGAGGGCAAAGGTTTAGATTATGCGTATGATTTTATTAAAATACACGTTCTAGTTTCACTTAAAACGATATCAAAGTTATTCGTGTATTATGACAACCCTCAATGCCAGAGAAGCATTAACACCTTCCTCTATTTTGTTGTCGGGCTTGGGAGCTGTATCTCTCACATCTTGTCCGCATATGTTATGTACAGGCTACGTGGAAACCTTTTCTGAGTATTGAACTACTAGCTACAAGAACATGAGCTAGTGTGAAGACCTACTGGCTATGAATCCCGTGAAGGGGAAGACTTGTTGCCCACATGTATCACTCTTGTAGCTACGAGCGGACGTCGCAGATGACTCATACTTAACATCAGTATGTTAACACGTGAAACTGTTGTCCAGAAACTTTTCCTGGATCAGCTAGATTCACATGCTAGAAGAAAACCTGTGAAAATAAATTGCCCTTAGCATACGTTTCCTTCGAGACCCTGTTGTTTATACGCACTGTAATACGCCATTATGTCCGTGTGAGTCGGACAGGCCGGCCGCGGTGACCGAGCGGTTCTAGGCGCTACAGTCTGGAACCGAGCGACCGCTGCCTCGGGCATGGGTGTGTGATGTCCTTAGGTTAGTTAGGTTTAAGTAGTTCTAAGTTCTAGGCGACTGATGACCTCAGACGTTAAGTCCCATAGTGCTCAAAGCCATTTGAACCATTTTTTTGAGCCGAACAGTAGCAGGGAAGGGGTTGGCGATGGATGACATGGGAGTGTGCACAACATTATTAAAATGATCATTTGAGATATAATATCGATTGTGCAAGAAAGACATTACTACCGCAAGGAAAATAATGAGACAATTATATATGACAAAGTATCTGACATCATTAACCAAAGTTGTGCAGTCAATACCAGTTTTCTATACTAACATTTTGTATCGACGAAAAAAATGAAAAATAACCATTTACAACTCAAAACAAATAACTGTGGGTTCTTCTCCCATTTCACCATTTTACACAAAATGTCAACATGTAAGGAGCAATGCACTCAACCAGGGATTGCTACCATCTTAAGATAACTCAAAACATATTATTGGTATGTTCCAGAAACCATTTCTTCATGTGTATAAGACGAGTCTCAACATACCTATAACATAAAGACTATGGGCGTTAGTGCGCAACTATAAATGCTGCACATCGCAGATGCTTTCACTAATATTTTGCTCTGGAGTCAGATCAGGTCACATAAAGATAAAAACCGTTGCACAAATAAAAATAAAAACTGACAATTAAAGGGCCATAAACATTAACATATAGTTCTTGTACGACCGAACAAACATCCAAAAATGATGTAGTTAGCTAATTATACTACGACATCCTCCCTCCATGAACCATGGACCTTGCCGTTGGTGGGGAGGCTTGCGTGCCTCAGCGATACAGATAGCCGCACCGTAGGTGCAACCACAACGGAGGGGTATCTGTTGAGAGGCCAGACAAACGTGTGGTTCCTGAAGAGGGGCAGCAGACTTTTCAGTAGTTGTAGGGGCAACAGTCTGGAGGATTGCCTGATCTGGTCTTGTAACAATAACCAAAACGGCCTTGCTGTGCTGGTACTGCGAACGGCTGAAAGCAAAGGGAAACTACGGCCGTAATTTTTCCCGAGGGCATGCAGCTTTACTGTATGATTAAATGATGATGGCGTCTTCTTGGGTAAAATACTCCGGAGGTAAAATAGTCCCCCATTCGGACCTCCGGGTGGGGACTACTCAAGGGGATGTCGTTATCAGGAGAAAGAAAACTGGCGTTCTACGGAGGTTCGCCGACGACATTGTAATTCTGTCAGAGACAGCAAAGGACCTGGAAGAGCAATTGAACGGAATGGACAGTGTCTTGAAAGGAGGATATAAGATGAACATCAACAAAAGCAAAACGAGGATAATGGAATGTAGTCGAATCAAGTCGGGTGATACTGAGGGAATTGTATTAGGAAATGAGACACTTAAAGTAGTAGGAGGTTTGCTATTTGGGGAGAAAAGTAACTGATGATGGTCGAAGTAGAGAGGATATAAGGCAAGGAAGAAGAGAAATTTGTTAACATCGAGTATAGATTTAAGTGTTAGGAAGTCATTTATGAAAGTATTTGTATGGAGTGTAGCCATGTATGGAAGTGAAACATGGACGATAAATAGTTTGGACAAGAAGAGAATAGGAGCTTTCGAAATGTGGTGCTACAGAAGAATGCTGAAGATTAGATGGGTAGATCACATAACTAATGAGGAAGTATTGAATAGGATTGGGGAGAAGAGAAGTTTGTGGCACAACTTGACCAGAAGAAGGGATCGGTTGGTAGTACATGTTCTGAGGCATCAAGGGATCACCAATTTAGTATTGGAGGGCAGCGTGGAGGGTAATAATCGCAGAGGGAGACCAAGAGATGAATACACTAAGCAGATTCAGAAGGATGTAGGTTGCAGTAGGTACTAGGAGATGAAGAAGCATGCACAGAATAGAGTAGCATGGAGAGTTGCATCAAACCAGTCTCAGGACTGAAGACCACAACAACAACTTCGACTTATACTACGACTGCGTATTAAATATGCATCAAGTTCATGTAGTAATGGTATACAAGTTGTACCGGCCAACCAACAGTACCTCAGTTATATTACATCACATTATGAAACTTCTAGTAAAAAAGACGTTAGATGGATTGAAAAATGGCCTTCTGCAAGTTTTGTGAGCTTTTTTCATAGGGTTTTAATGGGCAGATTAAGATACACAGGCACGAGTCCCTTTTGTTTGTTTCATCTGTGGTGTGCGAAAGTCTTCTCCCGTAAGTCGAAAGATTATAAGAATGCTCGCATACTGTACTCACCACCGTTGGACGCGAACAGCCGACCAGCTTCCCGGTGGCCGCGCCAAGTGGCCGCGCGGTTAGAGGCGTCATGTCATGGATTGCGCTGCCCCTCCCGCCGGAGGTTCGAGTCCTCCCTCGGGCATGGTTGGGTGTGTTGTTCTTAGCATAAGTTAGTTTAAGTAGTGTGTAAGTCTAGGGACCGATGACCTCAGTAATTTGATCTCTTTACAATTCACACACATTTGAAAATTTAGCTTCGTCGTTTCCTAGGCGCTCGTTCCCAGGCCCGAGCCATAAGTACTTGCCCTTTCTTGAATTTGCGTAGGCCAATGGTTCAAAAATGGTTCAAATGGCTCTGAGCACTATGGAACTCAACTGCTGTGGTCATCAGTCCCCTAGAACTTAGAACTTCTTAAACGTAACTAACCTAAGGACATCACACACATCCATGCCCGAGGCAGTATTCGAACCTGCGACCGTAGCAGTCGCACGGTTCCAGACTGCGCGCCTAGAACCGCGAGACCACCGCTGCCGGCCGTAGGCCAATGGATTTTCCAGTTCGCGGCCCATATCTTCGCTAGGATGATTCCCCATTCGCCTCTGCTTCGCTTTGATACTTTCCGTACCGTGTCACATGGCCGCAACACCACCATTTACTTCCACAGTGGTCATAATGTTCTGGCACATCAGTGTGCTCTGATGTGACAAAAGTCATGAGATAGCGATATGCAAACATAGAGATGGCCGTAGTATCGGGTACACAAGGTATAAAAGGGTAGTGCAGTGTACTCGGATGATCCACGCGGAAAGGTTTACACCTGATTGTGGCCGCACGACGGAAAATAACAGCGGACTGGTAGTTGGAGCTAGACGCATGGGAAATTCATTTCAGAAATCGTTAGCGAATTCAATATTCCGAGATCCACAGTGTTAAGACTGTGACGAGAATACCAAATTTCAGCCATTACGTCACACCTCAGACAACGCAGGGGCCGGCGGCTTCCATTTAACGACCGAGAGCAGGGACGTTTGACAATAGATGTCGCTGCTAAAAGATAAACCACACTGCTTGAAGTAACTGCAGAAATCGGTGTGGCACGTACGACTAACGTATCCATTCCGACAGTACTGCGAAATTGGGTATTAATGGGCTATGGCAGCAGACAACCGACGCGATTGGCTTTGCTAACAGCACGTCGTCGCTGCAACGCCTTTACTGGGCTCGTGACCGTCTCGGTTGATTCGTAGACAATTGGAAAACCGTGGCCTGTCCAGAAGAGTCGTTTCAGTTGGTAGGTACTAATGGCAGGATTGGAGTGTGGCACAGACCCCACGAAGCCATGGACCCAAGTTGTCATCAAGGCACTGTCCAAACTGTTGGTGGCTCCATAATAGTGTGGGATGTGGTTCCATGGAATAGACTGATTCCTTGGTCCAATTGGACCGATCATTGACGGCAAATGATTACGTTTGGCTACTTGGAGAACATTTGCCGCCATTCAGGGACTTCATGTTCCCAAACAAAAATGGAATTTTTATGGAAGACAGTACAGTATGTGAGCAGGCCACAATTGTTCGTAACTAGTTTGAACATTAGTGTGGAAAATTTGAGAGAATGATTTGGCCACCCATCGAACATTTATGGGACGCAATCGAGAGGTCAGTTCGTACAGAAAAGACTACACAGGCTACAGATTCGCAATTGTGGGTAGCTATAGAGGCAGAATTGCTCAATATTTCTGCAGGGGACTTCCAAATACTTGTCAGGTCGATGCCACACCGAGTTGCTGCACTACCCTGGGCAAAAGAAGGTCCGACACGATATTAGGAGGTACTCCATGACTTTTTTCACCTCAATGCAATGTGTGTAGTATATGGGGCGATTTGCGTTGATAAATTAATGAACACCGTAGCACTAACTTACTGAATAATTTCACGGTAAAAATTTATTTTTATAAGGCCACAGCCGTCTACCTGTCCCATCCATGTCAAACTACATTTGTAACCATGTAAAGGCATTTGTGTCCAACAGTTTGGACAGTGCCTTGATGACAACTTGGGTCCATGGCTTCGTGTAATTACGTGTGATATCGTAACATTTACAGTATCCTTACAAAATTGATATACAAATGAATAAAATTTATTGCACTAGTATTAGTACCACCGTTTCACAGCATAGCTTACAAGCTTCTTCGATTCTGCCTCCACGTGAGTTGCTGGGGTGATCCCGGCATGGCGAGAGGTAGATTTGTATCCAGGTTGCCATATTAGCAGTAAAAGAGCTTCTATCTTTCCGTCTCAATTTCTGAAATAGTCTGTCGGACACGGAAACCGAACCGCGTGCGTTTCCTATTCGCCGTACTCACTGCCACGCGAGTCCACTCACATGTGTAGTGTAGTATTCGTGTCACGCAACGGCCAGTAGTGCTTCTGTAATTGCCCAGAGAGCTATTGCGGCGCGATTATAGGTCACAATTATTGCACGATCTGTCGCAGTCCTTCAGCAGCTTAACAGGAGCTGAGACACTGGAGGAGAGACTCTCGAGCCTTTGGCGAAACGCGTATCAAGTGTGACGGCTACTGAGGTAGGTATCGTGTTCACTAACGAGGCATATCCTGTGGTCGTAACCACTGACAAGGAATCGTCACCAACTTAAGCTCATGTTGTAAGGAAAAGAAAGCACACATTCAAGATAACATCTGCAGGAGTCGGCCGGCCGCGGTGGTCTCGCGGTTCTAGGCGCGCAGTCCGGAACCGTGCGACTGCTACGGTCGCAGGTTCGAATACTGCCTCGGGCATGGATGTGTGTGATGTCTTTAGGTTAGTTAGGTTTAAGTAGTTCTAAGTTCTAGGGGACTGATGACCACAGCAGTTGAGTCCCATAGTGCTCAGAGCCATTTGAACCATTTTTGCAGGAGTCGATCCCGCACCAAATGTTGGCCCATAATTCATAGTACACAGTTATGGCCTTCTGAAAATACAGCTTTTAAACTTCCCCCACGCACACTTTCTTTGTCACTCGTTCCACCCCACTTCCGCCTCCTAATACCCGAACACATAGGAGTGACAAACATAACTTTCCTTATTACGGGTTGTTGACAGCTAGGGAAGAGGAGGAGATTGGTCCAAACGGTTCAAATGGCTCTGAGCATTATGCGACTTAATTTCTGAGGTCATCAGTCGCCTAGAACTTAGAACTAATTAAATCTAACTAACCTAAGGACATCACACACATCCATGCCCGAGGGAGGATTCGAACCTGCGACCGCAGCGGTCACGCGGTTCCAGACTGTAGCGCCTTTAACCGCTTGGCCACATTGGCCGGAGAGAAGAGGAGGAGGAGGTGGACACATCTACCCAAAGTGCTTTGAAATCTTGTAGGAGAACACTTGTCATTTAGAGAGAAAAATATTATGTAATATGATTATGTGATATGTCAAGCTCACAGACATATATGGTCAATATTATTTTAACAATATTCTCGTTTAGGCGTTCTGCAGCTGTATACAGCTCGTATGTGTCTCAGAGTGAAATTGAATAAATCTAAGCAACTGAAGATTTGTTACGAAATGAAGTTAATTATTTTCGATATACAATTCAATTAAGCGAATCACACTGAGGAATAGATCATCAGCAGAGAATCTAATTCACTTCAACAGTATAATATTTAAAATCCAAGGAAAATGACACACAACACTGATATTAATAATTAAATAGCGGTCCGCTAGTTCTTTGAAGCTGATACTCATTTCACAAAATGTTCTGCAAACTTGGCGTAATTTCGACGTCACTTGCAATATCGACAACCGCATGAACTGCTTTCGACTTTGTGACAAGGAATAATACGAATGTTATTGCGCCTCGTTTCATTCACAGCAATTTCAGCTGCCCTCTTAGGTTCTTACCTAACCACACACACGGAAATCGCCAAATATTTATTTTATACTTCACTGATCAGTCGGGAGAGTAAATAACATCGAATTTTGCAGACCATACTTGTATTACATTCATAATAAAGTCGTAGAATGTGTTTATAACGCTAAGATAAAAACAAAAAACCGTAACTCTTAAGCGGGATGCGAACCCACAACCTTCGACTCCACAAATCTACTGTCTTTGTTATTATTGTACCTTTATACGACTTATATCATTAATGCCTTATTAACTGACATTTAATAATAACCATGACGTATTTGTGAGAAAAACTTTCAGTCCACTATTGCTCTGAAACGGCCTACTGCAAATTATAAAACATCTAAATACGTCAAAATGAATATGGTGCCTACCGCATCCACTGTCGATGTTACTTGTGACCTCAAAATGAGGTCTCGTTTGTAAAAAGACTTGTGAGATGAGTGTTAACCTTCTTTAATAACACACTATTTTTTTCATTTTGTAGTTATGAACTGCAAAATGAAAACGTTCAAAGCATAGAAATTCTTGCGCCAGCTACAGGTTAGAAACCACGGTCTTCGATGCAATGAACAAACTTTGTTACCAATGTCAAAGCAGTGATTCACAAATCTTTTGCTCATTCCACTGTACATTGCTTAGTACTCGGGCATTAAGCAGACGCAGTCGGCGGCAGCGAGCGACAAACAACCGGTGCGCGCGAAAGTTTAAAAGCTGTACTTTCAGAAGGGCATATTGCATACTGTTATAACTGTGGCCCAACATTTAATGCGGAATCGAATGCTGGGGCTGATATCTTGCTAACATGCTTTTTCTGCTCAAAATATAAAGTGAGGTGGTGACGGTCCCTTCTGAATATTGTATAGGTCAGTGGCGAAAGGAAAGAAAGGTATTAACAAATACATTACTAGCCGTTGAAATTGCAGGCGGCATGCAACAAACGTCAGATTGGCCTAGTGTGTACTACATTCTTTGATATGCAAATGTGTAGCAGTTCAGTGCAACCACACCTGGTATGCAGCAGTAACGATATCTACAAACTGTGTCCAAAGAAAGTATAGCGTTTTAGTCAATCAGAACCTCATTTGAGTATTGGTTGCTTCACTAGTAGACTTCTCTTGGCCAGCAATGCCCTTTTTCCTAGTGCTGGTCTGCTGTTGATGTCCTCCTTGCTTCGCCCGTCATTGGTTATTTTTCTGCCTTGGTAGCAGAATTCCTTAACTTCATCTACTTCGTGACCATCAACTCTGATGTTAAGCTTCTTGCTGTTCTCGTTTCTTTCGTCTTTTTTCGATATACTCTCAGGCCATACTCTTTACTTATTAGACTGTTCATTCCATTCAGCCAATCATGTAATTCTTCTTCACTTTCTCTTAGGACACCAATGTCATTGGTGAATCGTATCATTGATATCCTTTCACCTTCAATTTTAATTCCACTCCTGAACCTTTCTTTCATTTCCATCATTACTTCATCGATGTACAGATTGAACAGTAGGGGTGAGAGTTTACATCACTGTCTTACACCCTTTACAATCCGAGCACTTCGTTCTTCTTCATCTACTCTTATTATTCTCTCTTGGCTCCTGTATATATTGTGTATTACCCGTCTCTCCCTATAGCTTCCCTCTACTTTTCTCAGAATTTCGAACATCTTGGACCAGTTTACATTGTCGAAAGCTTTTTCACATCGACAAATCCTATGGGAGTGTCTTTTTTTTCTTTACAATTCTTTCCATTATCAATTGCAACGTCAGAACTGCCTCTCTGGTGCCTCTACCTTTCCTATAGACAAACTCATCGTCATCTAACACATACTCAAGTTTCTTTTTCATTCTTCTGTATATTATCCATGTCAGAAACTTGGATACGTGAGGTGTTAAGCTGATTGTGCGATAATTCTCGCACTTGTCAGCTCTTGCAGTCTACGGAATTGTGTGTATGATATTCTTCCGAAAGTCCGATGATTGTCACCAGGTTCATACATTCTACATGCCAACATGAATAGTCGTTTGGTACACTTCGTGTAAGAGAGTGTGCCCCCACTCTGCCCACCCACCTACGTCACAAAGCGCTTCTAAAGGCTGTTTCACAAAGTCGCACAGGCCCTGCCGCAGCGCACTCATTAAATCCGGGCAACGCACTGTGCAGATACGTCCGGGCGGGATTTATTTTTAGACAAATGCGTTAACACCATGAAGAATACAAAAGACAGCTGCCTTCTTCCGAAACACGGCGTTAGAGAGTAAATTACACTAACGCAGAAACGTAAGTCAGAATTCATATACCTACTAAAAATACAGAACCGAATGGCTGTACATCATCTCTTCTACTACCTCCTCCTATGTTCCGAAAGAATTTTAAGCACCACATAGTCCTATTATTCTGTAGAATTTAAGGCTTTTTCTTACTTTCTACTAACAAAAGGCAGAAGGTTTCTGCGAAGGGCTATGTTGAAATCCAAAAATTCTTGCTACATGAGGAACATTTGAAAAGCAAAGAGTAATCTGTAATTTCACGTGTTGTATTAGTACGATTCGCACCACTTTTTTGTCATTGTTTTGTTGAACATGTCTGAAAAGTATCTACACAATGTTAGGTATGTTGGATGTTTAGTTTAAAAAAAATGGTTCAAATGGCTGTGAGCATTATGGGACTTAACATCTATGGTCAAGAGTCCCTACAACTTAGAACTACATAAACCTAACTAACCTAAAGACATCACACACATCCATGCCCGAGGCAGGATTCGAACCTGCGACCGTAGCGGTCACGCGGTTCCAGACTGAAGCGCCTAGAACCGCACCGCCACAACGGCAGGAGGATGTTTAGTCTATTGTTATCTGTCAAGAAGATTACAGGTGCTTTCGTAATATCAGCGATTATTTACTTTATATGATAACGGATTAGACAATCTGTATTAAATTTTGTTATCAGAGCGGAATAAAGTGCATCAGAGTCCTATAAGTATTAAATATCGCTTTCGGTGAGCCTGCTACGACTAAAACAAGGGTTTATAAGTGTTTTAAGCGTTTCGAAGAAGGTCACGAGGACGTTGAAGATTTCAAGTACCCTGGGCGCCTCAGTGGATCAACCGATGAAATCTTGGAAAAAGTGAAAGAAATGATTCTGAGAGATAGACAAATCACAGTCAGAGAAGTCATCGATGATTTTGGCATATCAAATGGCTCATGTCATGAAATTGTTTCAGGTAAAAGTGTTCCAATATTGTCGAATTTTGGACAAAAACAGCGGCGAATACAAGTTGCTCAGGAGTCACTAGATGCCGTCAGCAGCGATCTAGAACTATTGAAACGAGTCATAATAGAAGACAAAACGTCAGTTGACGAATATTTCGTTGAAACTAAGGCGCAGTCTTCCCAGTGGATGCATTCTGGAAAGCTAAAAGCAAAAAAGTTCGAAACGTCGGGTCTAATTTGAAGGTTATGCCGTTATGCTGATAGTGTCATTCTATTTCAAAATTATAGTGTTCCATGAGTTCTTACCACGAGGTAAACGAGCAGGAAGGAGCACTACTTACAAGTTCAACATCGTTTCTGCGAAACAATCCGAAAAAAGTCTGGATTTGTGATGGAAGAATTGACGATTTTTGCATTACGATAATGAATCTGCTCACATTTCGTTGCATGTCCGCGAATTTTTGCCGGAAAACACTGTTGTAACGATGCCCCAGTCCCCGTATTCGCTTCCTGTGACTTTTTTTGCTCGGAAAAATAAAGAAAATCTTTTAGAAGCCTAGATTAGATTAAAAACGCGTATATGAGAGGACTAAAAGCTGTCCCAAAGATAGAGCCCCAGAAGTGTTTCGGGTTTTGGGGGAGAAAGCTGGCATAAGCATAAGTGTCTAATATGTAACGGGGAATAACATTGACGTAGACTAATAAATAAAGCCTGCATTAGAGCCAATGTTCACGACAATAATACTGTTTTTTCAGTGGTATTCTCCTAGATGCCGTCAACGCCAGGACCCAGACAATATTTTCTAAAAGTAATGTTGTTGTCTCCGTCGGTATAAAAGAACCTTCTGTCTTCCTCACTTAATTTTGTTACTTATAAAAAGTATTTTCATCGACAGTCAATTACATCACTTCTCTCTACTTCATTTACCGATCTCCTCCACAAAAATCGTATTTCACGCAGTGTATTTTGTACAACAACTTAACGCTTCCAAAATGAAATTTTCACTTAGCTGACTGTGCGCTGATATGAAACTTGCTGGCAGATTAAAACCGTGTGCCCGACCGAGACTCCACCTCGGGACCTTTGCCTTTCGCAGACAAGTGGTTTACCTTCTGAACTATACAGGCACGACCGACAAGCTCTCCTCGTAGTTTTAATCTGCCAGGAAGTTTCATATCAGAGCCCACACTGCTGCAGAGTGAAAACTTCTTTCTTGAAACACCCTCCAGGCTGTAGCTAAACCATGTCTCCGCAATATCCTTTTTTGCACCTGTGCTAGTTCTGCAAGGTCTGGAGACGAGCTTCTGTGAAGTTTGGAAAGTAGGAGCTGAGGTACTGGCAGAATTCAAGCTTAGAGGAGAGGTCGTAAGTTCTGCTTGGGTAGCTCGGTCAGTAGAGCATTTGCCCTCGAAAAGTTAAGGTTCCAAATCTGGCACAAAGTATCAAGAACTTAGTGCCTATATCAATAAGTAATGTACATAATGTCGGCACTATTTTTTTGACTGATGTAAAATTTCTCCACCGTTTGTCGGTTTTTATAGCTGTCTATGAAGATTGTTTTCCTCCCAAAGTTCTTAGTGCTCTGATTTGGCGATTCGAATAAAGCGTGTAGTTAATTTTCGGATTTCTTCCTGATGCGTCATATTTTTCCAAGGCTAACTTTTGTATAAAGTTCCGCCTTTTGGACGTGACTGGCAATGTTATCCAACACTTATTTTTGTTTTAACTATTTAGTGTAAGCTGTGATTATGTCCTAGATCACTGAACGCTCTTTACTCCAGAAATGCCTCTTCTTTTTGTTGTATGGATTTTCTTGCAATGTAGTACGCTTATCCATCAGTTGTGAATTACTGAGTATATCACAAAATGTACAGAGTGAACTGACTGATGTTAGTAATTAAAAGCGTACGAACAGATATCAACGTAAATCACCGCACGCTGCACCACACTGTACGACAGGAAACGGGCAATTGACTTTGGGTGTGCTATAGGGCAGTTACAGGGTGCTTGCTGGAGAGGCCACTTTCCCCACCAAGAGGAGTTTGACGACAGGCTATACAAGCAGGTGTGGGATCTAGGCAGCTGCAGGATCGTGGCCTATTGAGAAAGCGGTTTTCGGCTTGCAGTATTCTTTCCCTCTTTGGTCGAGGTGCCTTGTCTATCTCGGGAATATGGTATCGATGGGTTTAGCAGGCACGTATTCAGGGGCTTAGAGGACCTCAGCGGCCACTCGCTGGTACCGTCTCTACCGTCTGAGGGAACAGGCGGATAGTACGCTTGGCCTTAGAGAACCGTACAGCCACGTCTTCTATCCCGAGTGAGGAAATGGGCTTCTCAGCAACAAGACAATGCGACGGGTTCAGCATAGCGGACTATCATCACGGAGCCCATTGTTGTGGCCTTCTCTTAAACGACTGCAGAAAGAGGTTGACCGACAGTGTTGCGCGTAAAGACAACAGCTGACATCCACTGGAGCGCAAAAGCTAAAGACGAAAGTAACTTTTGCGTGATGTGCCAGTGTCAAATAAGACAACTCGGAGAAACCGAAGAAAGGATTGGTACAGAATGCTGCAAAAACGTTGTAAGGTTCGGTTTCTTATTCTTAGTCTAAAATTGAGAACAACTGTGTAAGGTGAAATGACAAGTTTAATGTCGCAATATTTCCCACCAAATTACAACTTTTACACAGTTTTCAGCTCGACAACATAGAAACAGCGTAATGGATAAGGCATGTTGCCAACATCAAAAATTGAAATAAGTTTATACATAACAATGTTAAATATTAACTCTCTGAAAGAACGTTAGTCCTAAACACAATATTATGAAAGTTTAATTGTAAGTATCTTCACATTAATACTAAGCACAATAATACGAATGATTAATTGCAAGTTTCTTTACAAAATTTCTCTTACACATACTTTATGATGTTGGTCAGTACTACAAAAATTGTCAGATTCCAGTTCAAAGTTCGGTATTATTTAGGATTTAAGTCTACAGTGGATCGTTAGTCAAGTGACAAATTTGAGCACAAGATTACCCAAGGTCAGTCGAGTTTACAATGGATGCAAGCTGGTGAACCAGCAACGTTTACACCTCTGCACGTAGTATTTACCTTAAGCTGCAACGTGCTGCTTTCTCCAAGGCTGCTCTGTCCCACTGAAATTCCTATAAAACTAATCTGGTCTTTGGTGAACTTTCCAGCAGAAACTTTTCCTATGTTTCTTGATATGCAAGAAAACACATACTCAGCCCTAGTCTTATTATGTGGAGATATACACGCACATGGTTGGAGCAGTGTGCATTTTATAGTGCCCTCTGAGTTCTCGCAAGAAAAATTAACTAATTTGGTTGGTTCGTTTCTCCACAGATGTAGGTAAACGTTGCTACAGCTAATTTCTAGCTGAAGTACAGCCACTCTGAATGCAGTGTTCACATAAATTTCTTCTCTGCGTCATACGGAGCATAAACCGCTCCGTTCTGCACTTGTTGCCAGGTCAGAGAAGAGTCCCCTGAAAAATTTCTCTCTTGTCCTACTCATGGCAGAACTGCCTC
This sequence comes from Schistocerca gregaria, assembly GCF_023897955.1. NCBI lineage: Eukaryota > Metazoa > Arthropoda > Insecta > Orthoptera > Acrididae > Schistocerca > Schistocerca gregaria. Next base: position 437,457,098 of record NC_064921.1, read on the forward strand.
CCTCCACTTGGGTTCCTTTTTCACGGCTTTCTTCGACCAATAGGAGCGTTCCTCTTATTTTGTAGAAACTCAATCTACCAATCACAATGTCCCTTCTATACAAACTGCATCGAAATTTCAGTATTTTTCTCCTCCCTTGTGTGTTTCCGCTAATTGGACGTTTTGTGCCTGTTCTAGGCGCCTAGAGTACATTGACCTTTCCATGTGTCACTCTTGTTGGAAAAAAATGCGTCACTTGCTTTTGTTCGTATCCCATTGGAATTCTGAAACACAGTTTTCTAAAGCTTTTTCTCGGCGGATGTCCCGCTACACGCTGTCCTCTGGCTTGAATCACCTGGCCCAGGGTCGCTGTCCTCCTTCCTGCCACCCCTTTAAGTGGTTTCAGGAGTAACTCCTACAGTGCCCTTTCATTACACTGATGTGCAGCTGGCACTTCAAAACTAAAAGCTAATCGACTTGCATTCCCTATTCTACCTCCTACTCAAAGACATGCATTGTATAGGAACGGTGTTTAATTACCATTGATTGGCTGTCATCCCTTTTTGCATTACATACTGATAAACAAATGTTCTCATAACCACCGAATTACATTAGGTGCTATCTTCTCCTTCTCATTTCAATGTGTAAAGGTCTCATGTAAGGTGTGAATCTGACCATTTATTCTGCCACCTTACAAGGTAACTGAAAGAAGTAGGAAATGACACGAACTACATGACACTTTTATTCAAATACAATAATTTCACTGAAGTAACCATGATCCATGATGGTCCCGTGGACATTACAAAAGGTGGGACATGGTTCCTAATTCGGTGTGCCATCACCATGGAGGGCAAAGCATGCTCTGCAACGTGCTCTCATGCCAGCCATCATGCTGGTAAGGACTTCTTGTGGTGGGGAGTTCTGTTTCTCCACAAGCATCGTTGACAACAGCTGGATGTTCATTGGTGCATATGGACGTGCTGCAATATGTCTCGTCAACGCATCCTACACGTGCTTGATGGGATTGAAGTTGGAGGAGCAGGCAGGCCAGTTCATTCCCCGAATGTCCTCTCGTTCCAAGAGCTCCTCCACCTGAGATGTTCGATATGGTCGCGCATTGTCGTCCACAAGAATGAAGTCAGGGCTGCATACATCCCTCAAACTACGCACGTGAGGAAGGAGTACAGTGTCAAAATAACACTCATCAGTGAACATAGCGTGTTCAGAAATTTGGAGGTGGGTACGCACATACATCAACATAATGCCTCATCACACCAAACACATGGACCACCAAAACGAAGATTTTCGACAATGCTGCTTGTATCCTCATACGGCGTGGGGTGTGAATGTGTAATGCAGCCAGGTATAGTGTCGAATATGATGATTCTGGTCGGTCTGGGTGTTATGGTGGAGGCATAATGTTTCATGGGCCTACTGTCCTCCAAATCTTTGAACCTAGAACACTAACCAATCAATATTATTGTGACACTGTACTCCTTCCTCATGTGCATGATTTGATGGCTGTATTCCGCCCTGACTTCATTTTTATGGATGACAACGCGTGATTGCATCGAACAGTGCAGATTGAGGAACTCTTGAAACGAGAAGGTTTTCAGTAAATCAACTGACCCGCTCGTTCCTCTGACTTAGATCCCATCAAGTGGTTGAGGAATGAACAGGCATTGATGAGCATCCGGTTATTGTCATCCTGGGCGAGGAAGAAAAGCACTGCCACAAGAACTCCTTACCAACCTTTTCGGCAGGATGGAAACACACTTCAGAGTGTGCATTGCCGTCCTAGTGATCGCATGCCCTATTAAGAAACTTGTTCTGCCTTTTCTAATTTCCAGAAGACTGTCATGGATCGCGGTAACTTCAGTGTAATAAAAGAGTCATTTCTGTTAGTCTCATTTCGTATATCTTTCAGCTACCTTCTGTACTACACTGTAATAGTTTTCTTCTATGTATGGTCCAAGATCCATAGAGTTATGTTCCTGGGCAGTGACACAGCATGCGAAAGTCACTTCATCCTTAATCTTAGCACACCAGCTGCCCCTACCATCCGGCAGCGGTAGCTGAGTGCTATGGCGCAACCTTCAGGCGGCTTTTGGCTATTATCTCATGGCTGGTTCAATGTTTAAAGTCCGTTATGAGGCACTTACTCTGCCCTCACGGTATGGTGGCGTCGGGCTCGTCAATGTCCGTCTGCGAGCTGCAGCCTTGTACATGAGTACCATGAGAAAACAGTGGATGGGCCAGGGTACATCTCCAACACGCAGCTTACTTGAGGTCCTCCTACCTGCTTCCACCTCACCACCAGTGTCTGTCGGCCACATCGTGCCTCATTTGTCCCATATTTCGACCTTTTTCGTCGACTACAGTTACATACATACCAGTCTCCCAGATACACGCCCACCTAGGCTGTTGCTGCGCTGTGTTCCCCGGAATGTAATGGAGACCAAACATCCCTCCATCCAGTGTCCCATAGTGTGGACTACCGTCCACCAGCCCTTCCTCCTTACGAACGTCCGGACACTGTGGTATCACATAGTCAACAGGAAATTTGCCACGAAGCAGCGCCTGCACAACATTGGCTTCTCAGAATCCCCGCTTTGTCTCCTTTGCCAGCAACTGGATACTGATGAACACCGTCTGACATGCGCCTCATCGCAAGATTTATGGCGCTTCGTGCAGCAAATCATTGCCTGCTATCTCCGGGTGCCACCAGACACAATCGAACCTCGAATGTTTCTATACCCGGAGGTCAGACATTTTCCCGCCGCCAAATGTCATGCTATTACGTGGGTCAAAGGGTGGGTGGACGCTTATCTCTTTCATGAGGGACCTAAATCCCGCCTCGACTTCTGGACCTATATACGAACAGCCCATGCAGCTCTCGGAAGCACGCCACGTTACCGAACATTTTTTACTAACTATCTTCGAGCTGTCTTTGTTAGACCTCCACTGAGCTGGGGGGGGGGGGGGGGGGTGCCTGGCTCAGAGGGTACCTACCCCTCCTCCCCCGGCGGTGTCTGAGTTTCAACCGCCTACGATCTATTCTATTTCTGACCTCCGCGGATGGGAGAGCGCGTCGCAGATTGCGCGGATTTTATTTCTGTTTGCTTTCCCTTTTTCCTTTCTTTTTCTTTAACCAGAATTTATATTTCTTTTCTCTTTTGCCGATGTGTTCACATAAATTCATGATATTAGTGACTATTACAGCAAATCTTATCATTGATATCCTTTCACCTTGAATTTTAATTCCACTCTTGAAGCTTTCTTTTGTTTGTATCGTTGCTTCTTCGATGAATAAATTGAACAATAGGGGCGAAAGACTGCATCCCTGTCTTACACCTGTTTTAATTCGAATACTTCGTTCCTGATCTTCCACTCATATTATTCCCTCTTGGTTGTTGTACATTTTGTATCCCGCATGGAAGGCGGCGCGTAGGTTTGCTCCTGAAACCTTAAAGGTTGGCCGAATGAAGGAAGCGAGTAGGAGCAGGTGAGGTAAAACACGTCGGTACTGCAAGTAAAATAGAAGAGGCTTTTAGGGTGTTACAAAAAGGTACGGCCAAACTTTCAGGAAACATACCTCACACACAAATAAAGAAAACATGTTATGTGGAAGGAAACGCTTAATTTCCATGTTAGAGCTCATTTTAGTTTCGTAAGTATGTACGCTCAATGGAGTAAGTTATCATGATTTCATACGGGATACTCTACCTGTGCTGCTAGAACATGTGCCTTTGCAAGTACGACACAACATGTGGTTCATGCACGATGGAGCTCCTGCACATTTCAGTCGAAGTGGTCGTACACTTCTCAACAACAGATTCGTTGACCGATGGGTTGGTAGAGGCGGACCAATTCCATAACTTCCACGCTCTCCTCACCTCACCCATCTTGACTTTCATTTATGGGGGCATTTGAAAGCTCTTGTCTACGCAACCCCGGTACCAAATGTAGAGACTCTTCGTGCTCGTATTGTGGACGGCTGTGATACAAGACGCCATTCTCCAGGGCTGCATCAGCGCATCAGGGATTCCATGCGACGGAGGGTGGATGCATGTATCCTCGCTAACGGAGGACATTTTGAACATTTCCTATAACAAAGTGTTTGAAGTCACGCTGGTACGTTCTGTTGCTGAGTGTTTCCATTCCATGATTAATGTAATTTGAAGAGAAGTAATAAAATGAGCGCTAACGTGGAAAGTAAGCGTTTCCGGACACATGTCCACATAACATACTTTCTTTCTTTGTGTGTTAGGAATGTTTCCTCAAAGTATGGCCGTACCTTTTTGTAAACCATATATACGCCAGTAAAAGCCTAAGCTTATACAGATGAGCACGTAGGTGCGAAGCCTTAGGCCCGTCGCAAGCAGCTACACGAAGCAAAGCTGAAGCAAAGTGTCCCGGCCATCTGAGTTTGATGAACTGGCGAAAGTGGAGCGGCGCTCTCAGAGCTGCACAGCATCAGCAAGAGGACGCTGTAGTCGGCAAAGATCTTCCGCTTTCGTAGTGCCAACCTAAGAAAGGGCACCTATGCTGTGGCATCGTAGCTATCGATACCACAGTACATGTTGTATATTACCTGTTCTCCGTACAGCTTACCCGTATTTTCCTCAGAATTTCGAACATTTTCTACTCTTTGGCATTATCGAAAGCTTTTTCCAAGTCAACAAATCCTATGAAGTGCTTTCATTTTTCTTTAGTCTTGCTTCAGTTGTCATTCGCAACGTCACAACTGCCTCTCTGGTGTTTTTACCTTTCCTAACGCCAAACTGATTGTCATCTAACACACCCACAATTTTCTTTTACATTCTTCTTTTTATATAATAGATGATATATCGCAAGATTCATACATTCTACACACCAACGAGAATAGCCTTTTTGTTTGACACTTCCTCTAATCATATTATAAATTCTGATGGAGTGTTATCTATCTCTTCTGCCGTATTTGATCTTAAGTCTTCTAAAGCTCATTGAACTTATGATTCTGATACTGGATTCCCTATCTCCTCTATATCGAGTCCTGTTCCCTTTTCTATGACATCAGAGATGTCTTCCCCTACATAGATGCTTTCAATGTACTCTCTCTCTCTCTCTCTCTCTATATATATATATATATATATATATATATATATATATATATATATATATATATCATTCAAAATTCTACACCAAGAGGAAATGCAGATGATAAACGGGTATTCATTAGACAAACATATTATACTAGCACTGACATGTGATTACATTTTCACGCAGTTTGGGTGCACGGCCTTGATACACCTGGGCATTGAGTCAGAGTTCGGGTTGGTATGTAGAGGTACAGCTGTCCATACAGCTTCAACACGATACCACAGTTCCCCAAGAGTAGTGACTGGCGTATTGTGACCAGCCACTTGCTCGGCCACCATTGACCAGACGTTTTCAGTTGGTGAGTGACCTGGAGAATGTGCTGGCCAGGCAGCAGTCGAACATTTTATGTATCCAGAAAGGCCTGTACAGGACCTGCAACATGCGGCCGGTTGTGCATTATCCTTCAGAAATGAAGAGTTAAACAGGGATAGGATGAAGGGTAGAGCCACTGGTCGTAACACATCTGAAATGTAACGTCCACTGTTCAAAGTGCTGTCAATGGGAACAAGAGGTGACCTAGACGTGTAACCAATGGCACCCCATATTATCACGCAGGGTGATACGCCAGTATGCCAATGACGAATACACACTTCCAATGTGCGTTCACCGCGATGTCGCCAAACACGGATGCGACCATCATGATGCTGTAAACAGAACCTGGATTCATCCGAAAAAATGACGTTTTGCCAATAGTGCACCCAGATTCGTCGTTGAGTACACCATCGCAGGCGCTGCTGTATGTGAGACAGCGTCAAGAGTAACCGCAGTCATGGTCTCCGAGGTGATAGTCCATGCTGCTGCAAACGTCGTCGAACTGTTGGTGCAGATGGTTGTTGTCGCAAACGTCCCCATCTGTTGACTCAGGGATCGAGAAGTGGCTGCACGATCCGTTAGAGCCATGCGGATAAGACGCCTGTCATATCGACTGCTAGTGATACGAGGCCGTTGGGATCCAGCATGGCGTTCCGTATTACCCTCCTGAACCCACCAATTCCATATTCTGCTAACAGTCATTGGATCTTGACCAACGCGAGCAGCAATGTCGCGATACGATAAACAGCATTCGCGATGGGCTACAATCCGACCTTTATCAAAGTCGGAAACGTGATGGTACGCATTTCTCCTCCTTACACGATGCTTCACAAAACAACGTTTCACCAGGCAACGCCAGTCAACTGCTGTTGGTGTATGAGAAATCGGTTAGCACGTTGTAGGTGTCAGCACCGGCGCCAACCTTGTGTGAATGCTCTGAAAACCTAATCATGTGCATATTACAGCATCTTCTTCCTGCCGGTTAAATTTCGCGTCTGTAGTACTTCATCTTTGTGGTGTAGCAATTTTAATGGCCAGCAGTGTTTACATTGTGTGTGTGTGTGTGTGTGTGTGTGTGTGTGTGTGTATACATTGAAGGCTTGTCTGATGTCATAGAAAAATTAACGGACTCGATATGGATATGGATATGGATATGGAGTATATATAGACACACACATACGCACACACAAACACACACACACACACACACACACACACACACACACACACACACACACACACACACACACATAGCGTGCAATCAACCCAGACAGGTACAGTGTATATACACAATTTACATGCACACGTAGTGTGGATTGAACTCTGACACACTAATTTGGTGAAAATGTAAAAAAGACTAGTGATATTGTACAGTATATACGTACACACACTGTGTGCAATCACGTCAGATATGCACATAGTACACATTTCTTTTAAAACGTACATGCACACTCATGCATACACACACCCACACAGGTACACAGACACACATACAGACATATAGTGTGCAATCAATCAGACACATTGTGTATATACACAATTTACAGGCACACAAAGTGTGGACTCAACTCCTACACACTGACACCCATTCACACCATGACAAGCAGGTCATATTAGTCTATGTACACTTGCACGTTTATTTACAAATGAATATAGTCAGTCTCTCTCTCTCTCTCTCTCTCTCTCTCTCTCTCTCTCTGTTACCATGGTGAGTAGTGCAAGTATGGCAGGGTATCAATCTCATTCTCTCTCTCTTCTGTTGAGTATATATGAGGGAATGCTGAAAAGTAATGACTCAAAATTTTTAAGTGGAAATCCTTAAGGCTTTTTACTTATGAATTAAGATAAACTTCGACATTGGTTGGTTTACATACATATCAAGCGGTAGGTGTAAATGTTATTACCTCAGTCCAGCTGTAAATTATTATATGGGTAAACCTATGAATTAGGTAAACTTCAGCAATGGTAAGTTTATAACTGTAATAAACGGTCACATCTTCTTTCTAGTTCTCCTTCCTGTCAGTTTACAGCACCAGTAAAATGAACAGAGGCAGATTTACTGAAACAGTTGTTTTATTAGTCCTTGTTTGTCTGGATGCAGTCGTTAGCATATGGTATTTAAACAGTATCCATGAGTAGAATGGTAATTGAATATCGGTATTAAATAGCTTTAAAATTTTTAAATGTTCCTTGTCAGTTCAGAGAAATTAGGCATTTTCCGTACTAATTTCTGAAGCACAATTTTATTCTCTTAGAAATTAGTCTCTCCTTGAATGTATCAGTTATTATCCATTGCTCTTTGTACCAGAATTAGTTTTTTGTTCACATTCACAATGAAGTATTTCATGTCATGAAGTATCCTACCAGCATCTTGAGAGGTATAAATGCACTAAGGCGATCGTTGTCACTTATCGATACGTCTATGAACCATCCTGCATTTTGTAAACCATTCCAAGTCTGATGTGATTCGAACATTTCTTGTGTGGTTAATCTCGACCTCATTCATTTCATGTCCTATTTCTTGAAACAGGAAAGCGAAAGTTTACGTGTAAGTTGTGATGTCATTGTAGGGCATCCATCGTTTTTCATAAATTTCCCTTCCATGTATAAGAAACTATTGTTTGGAATAGTTAAAGTCTTCATTGAGAATCCTAATATCACCATCATTATTATTAAACGTTCTGGATTATGATTTGATCATCATATCGAAATGGAGCTGTTATGTCGAGCGACATAGTTGTGTGATTTCAAGCCTATCGATTTAAGGAACTTGTAATTCTTTCTTTTTATGACACTGTTCCTCGACTGTGAAGTTGTGTCCTCACAGTTATGTGTTTCAATTGCATACCTTACTTTCATACTGCCTCCCCTGTTTCTTTACATTTAAAGTGGATTGAATGCCTGTTACGGTCTACAATATTCAACTCAAGATGGTCTTATGCCTGGGCGGTCACTAGAAGGTATATTGCGTTGGCAGGCACCTCAGTAATTTTACGAGCTTGTAAGGAACAATCCATAGAATGTATGAATCAGTCTGTCATTGAGATATACATTAATTGCAATATTACACTCGACACATATTGTTCAACCGGCAACACGTCCACCAGTTGTGCTGACTTGTTAAATTTATGAGAATTCTTCTCCAAACTAGACTCCTTTAGAAATTTTTTATTGAAGCTGTTGAACCTCTTTGGCTTAAATCTAATGTCTTATCTATCGTTTTTATTTCCATTTTAAACATATTAAACGCTTACATATTATTCAAAACTTTCCACAGAGTGTTTTATAAATGCATTTAAATCATTAATACTTTCCGAGACAGGGACATTTCAACAAATTCTTTACTACTTCCTGGATATGGTTTATTGTTCACCTTAGTTAGATAAGGAATGCAGTCATGTGTCTCGAATCTGTAGAATGCAGTACTCAGTTCCCCCTTGCTTGGACCAATTGGTGGAAAGTAACCTGTACATAGAACTGACAATCATTCCTTTGAAGCCAAAGTGTATCCGGAACCGCGGGACTGCTACGGTCGCAGGTTCGAATCCTGCCTCGGGCATGGATGTGTGTGATGTCCTTAGGTTAGTTAGGTTTGAGTAGTTCTAAGTTCTAGGGGACTGATGACCACAGATGTTAAGTCCCATAGTGCTAAGAGCCATTTGAACCATTTGAACCAAAGTGTACGACAACAAGTCTTAATCTTAAGTGAAGCAGCAGTGTCCATGCTCCTTGTTTTTATGTGTCATCAGGAGAAAGATGAGGCAAAAATGCACACTTGGACATATGTCAAAGTCTTCATATTGTCGAAAATCATAGAACACATGGTTATCTGTAAAGTAATGGTGCATTTCTTCAAGAAGGAGTAAGTCCCTGAACGAGTCAAAGTAGTAGATGTTAATCTGTTTTTCTATAACATATGCAATGCAGTGAGTTCAAGATACTCCTGCCTTATCTAAATTTACATTTCTAGATTTTTTAGGTTTCCGCATACGATTAGGCATTGTACTCTGCATAAATCCTACACAGAATCTTGAAATGCAGAATTTATTGACGAGCTGAGGTAGATATATTTTTGTATGAGGTCTGTTGGGTAGTATGCTAGGAGGTTTTCCTTTATGGACCGTTGCAGCTCTCTCCTGTGTGGATTTAAATATAGTCGTTTCCTGCTAGTGACAGGTTACATCACACTACTGTGTGTTTTCACTTCATCAAGTTGTTCTTAAGTGCTCTGGTATTTTTCGCAGTTCAGATGATAGTTGACACCCCTACAGTTATTATCCAGTTGTCGAGAGTCTCGACAGTGCAGGAAATAGGAATAGGGTAATTTCACCCAAATCAAGACACATTCATAGGATATGTCGACCTGGAAAAAGCGTTTGTCAATGTACAATGGTGCAAAATGTTCGAAAGTCTGAGAAAAATAGGTAGTATGAAAAGACCGAGAACGTAGAGTTCGAATTAAAATGGATGTTAGACAATGATGAAGTATTTCGCCCCTATTGTTCAATCTGTACTTCGAAGAAGCAATGATGGAAATGAAAGAAAGGTTCAAGAGCGGAATTAAATTCAAGGGGAACGGAGTCCAGTGATAAGATTCGCTGATGACACTGCTGTCCCAGTCATAGTGAAGAAGAACTACACGATTTGATGAAGGGAATGAATATTCTAGCGAGAACAGAATATGGCTCAAGAATAAATCGAAGAAAGACAAAAGTAATGGGAAGTGGCAGTAATGAAAACAGCAAGAAACGTAACATCAGAACAGGTGATCACCAAGAAGATGAAGCTAAGGAATTCTGCTATTTAGGCTGCAAAATAGCCTATGGTGGATGGAGCTAGGAATTTATAAAAAACAGACTATCACTGGCAAAAAGGGCATTTCCGACCAAGAGAAGTCTGCTGATATCAAACATAGGTTTTGTCTAAAGGAGTAAATTTCTGAGAACGTACGTTTGGAGCGCAGCATTGTAAGTTAGCGAAACATAGGCTGTGGGAAAACCGGCAAAGATGAGAACAGAAGCATTCGCGCTGTGGTACTATAGAAAAATGTTAAAAATTAGGTGGACTGATAAGGTAAGGTTCAAAATTGTTCAAATGGCTCTGAGCACTATGGGACTCAACTACTGTGGTCATTAGTCCCCTAGAACTTAGAACTACTTAAACCTAACTAACCTAAGGGCATCACACACATCCATGCCCGAGGCAGGATTCGAACCTGCGACCGTAGCAGTCGCACGGTTCCGGACTGCGCGCCTAGAACCGCGAGACCACCGCGGCCGGCAAGGTAAGGAATGTGGAGATTCTCGGCAGATTCGGTGAGGACAGGAATTTCCCGAAGACATTGACAAAACAAGTGATAGGATGCTAGGTCATTTTTTAATACATCAGAGAATAACTTCCACAGTACTTGAGGGAGCTACAGAAGGTAAAACCTATAGAGTAAAACAGAGACGAAATGCATCCAGCAAAGAACTGAGGGCGTAGGTTGCAAGGGAAGCTCTGAGGTGAGGAGATTGACCCAGGAGAGGAATTGGGGGCGAGCCGCATCAAACCAGTCAGAAGAATGATGATTTTTTTTAAAAAATCCACCTGAAGTCTTAATTACTGGTAGAACCCGGGTGCTATAACCAGTCCTCTTTTTCTTCTTTTCTTCTTCTCCTTACTCCATTATGCTTCACGGCACATTTTGCTGCAGACAGCTTTGGTTGGATGCAATTTTTTAAACGTCCCAAAGATTTTTCACTTCTTAAATAGACAACGAGTTGCAGTCAAAATCTATCAGAAATTTATCCCATCAACCAACTGAAGTTTGGAGCAAATTGCTTTTTTACCCATATGAGTGTTCTTTCTAGCACTTATTTGGTTTGATTTATCACCTAAAACTGCTTTTTGTTCCATACCACTGTTCCTTATTGCATGTATTTTCTTGGTTTGATGAGCAAAAATTGCTTTTGCCCTTTACCAATGTTCCTTCTTGCATGTATTCACTTGTATTTATCAGCTAAAATTCTGTCTGCCGTATGAAGTTCTGGCAAATATTTGTATGCAGCATATGTGATGTTTTCTTTGCAAGTCTCTACTAACATATTAATCCACTTTTCTAGCTTTGTGCCCCATCCACAGCAGCTGTATGAGAGAATATGTAATTCTGCTGGTAGCTTGTTAAGGCTAATGTCACTTCTATGTAGGATGCACACCAAATAAGACATATTTTGCTTTGCATGGTTGGAGGATTTGCTTACCTGATTATATACCATATTTCTGCATCCATCCAGCTGTTCTGCGATAAAGCGAAGCTAAACCTTTTAAAAAGACCTTGCTTGACATCTTTGGTTCTGCCGGATATTAGTGTCGTACTTGCACAATATTTCGGTAGCGTAGCTCGTTACCTTCATAAGGTGCGACCTCAGACTGGAGTCGCTGTCGCTGTCGCTGTCGCTGCACAGGTGAGGGTGGACCCTCGGCTTGAGTAGGAAGTTCTAGCGCTGATGCGCTTCGCCTTCCTCATGGCGGTGTGGCGAGTGGAGACTTGGCGGTAGTGAAAGGCTTGGCGTTGTGCATAATTTTTTTTTTAATATAAAGAAGACAGAAGAGTGAGAGAGAGACAGTAGAAGAGGAGGAAAACGAAAGGCCTCAAGTGACTGGCCTGGTGAAATTTTTTTTTAATTATTATTATTATATATACGAGGGTCAGTCAAAAAGTAATGCCTCCTATTTTTTTTCCTCGTTTAATTGTCAGGAAATTTAAATGCAATTACATAGGTTGAAAACCACAACATTGAGGATCATTTTGTCATTTTTCAATGTAATCTCCGCCCATCTCTACAGTTTTGGTCCATCTTTGAACAAGGGCATGTATCCCAGCACGGTAAAAATTACAGCTCTGCTTCCTAAGCCATTGACGCACGGATGTTTTGACGGCCTCCTCATCTTCAAAATGAATCCCACGATGAGCTTCTTTTAGTGGCCCGAACAGATGGAAGTCTGATGGTGCCAGGTCAGGGCTGTATGGGGGATGAGGCAAAACTTCCCATCCAATTTTGACAATCTCGTCAGAGGTGTGACGACTGGTGTGTGGTCTTGCATTGTCATGCAAAAGAAGAACATCTGCCATTGATTTTGTTGGGCGAACTCGCTGAAGACGTGCTTTAAGTTTTTTGACGGTTGTGACGTATTGAACAGAATTTATTGTGCATCCCTGCTCCAAAAAATCAACCAGAATCACACCCTCTGTATCCCAGAAAACTGTTGCCATAACTTTCCCTGCCGATCGCACAGTTTTCAATTTTTTCTTCCTCGGCGAGCTTGTGTGACGCCACTCCATTGACTGCCTCTTTGATTTGGGTTCAAAAAAATGCACCCATGTTTCGTCCCAAGTCACAATTTTTTTCAGAAACTCATCTCCCTCCAAACGGAAGCGCTGCAAGTGTTGGGAGGCTATTGTTTTCCTTGCCTCTTTATTCTGATCGGTTAACATTCTTGGAACCCACCGTGCACAAACTTTTGAGTACCCCAATTGTTTAATAATCGTGATCACACTGCCTTTACTAAGAGAAATAATGCGACACACTTCATCTGCAGTCACCCGACGGTCACCACGAATGATGTCATCAACTTGCTGAATGTTGTGTGGAGTCACTGCACTCACCGGCCTGCCGCTCCGCTTTTCGTCAGTCAACGGTGTTTGCCCTTCAGCTTCCTTACAACGACGAACCCATCGTCTAACAGTGCTGACATCCACTGTCACAACACCATACACCTTCTTCAGTCTTTCATGAATACGTATGGGCGTTTCACCTTCTGCATTCAAGAATTCAATCACACAACGCTGTCGATGTCGGCCATCTTACAAACTTCTGCTGTGCTGCCACCTGTTGACACAGAAAGTTACTACTGCAGTGGATTGTAGAAGAAGGTTTGAGGAATGGCGTCAAATTCAAATTTTTCACTTAACTTAATTTTTTTAAGTAGAAAAAAAATGGGAGGCATTACTTTTTGACCGACCCTCGTATATATATATATATATATATATATATATATATATATATATATATATATATATTAGAGAATAGGATAGTAGAAGGGACAGTAAGAGAAGCAGGAAGACGAAAGGCTCAATTGACAAGCCAGGCTATAACAAGATTGAAGAGAAGAAGTGGAAGGGATAATGAGAGAAGAAGATCAGAAAAACGATGACCACCGATTCGTATGCCGACACGGACGGTGAGGCAGACACTCGTAGAATGATGGTTTGGGGAACCAATAAGTGAGATGGGAGAGGTCCCAGGAGAAGAAAGCATAGGGAGTGTTTGTATTACTAGAGCAAGGAGGGAAAAGGACGAGAGAACATAGAGGAGGCGTTGAGCAGCTGGCGTCGACAGGTGGAAAAAGAAAAGATGGAAAGGTGTGGAGCAGGAAGGGAAGGGAGAAGGGGGGACCAGGTATCAGTGGGCAAGGAGGTCAGGCCATCAGGTGGTGGCGAGGCGATGGAGGCGGGTGCCAAGGGAAAGGATGAGAGGATTGGCTGATTGGCGGGAGTGGTGTGAAACAACTCCCGCATATTAGAAACTACTCCTGTTTTCAGATACCGACAAAAAGATGTATTTCGTATGACAAACCTAACACGAGTTGGGGACAGGATCACAGCACCTCCATAACAAAGCAGTTGTCAAGCGATCTTATTTCACAACAAATGAAAGAGTAAATCAACAAGTCTGTTTGAGGGTAGAGACCATTGCAATGGAAAACGAAGTGGTATGTGTTCTGTGCTATCGTAAGACAGTACTGCAGAGAGGTGCCGGTATTGATGTTATGTTATTGTCGCTCCCGGCTAGAATGTTGCGTGAAGTAGTATGTCACGTCACGATTGCGACATCTCAGTGGCCTCGTCAGACACATACGTTGTGATTTTTGTGCCAGACTAGCGACGCACAATTTTTGCGAACACATATCCGAAATGTTTTATTGGCGTCACGCTTCCTGCGCGTATGCACACACATACACACACACACACACACACACAAACACACACACACACACACACACACACACACACACACACGGACGCACTGATGTGGCGCTTCTCGCTGTCTCTTGTAGTCGCTACGGGGATGTCGACGCGTGCAGACCACGTTAGCTGCGCTCAGGAGGGGACTGACCGCCGTACGGTGGGGCTTGCCCCGCCGCCGGCCCCGTCAGTCACTCCACCGGTGACGACCAGGCAAAGGAGGACGGGAAACGATCTATTGACGACCACGGCACGTGAACTGGACTTCGCAGCGGAATATTCCACGGACGCGTCGGTCGAGGACGACGCTGAACAGCAGTTTATTTCCAACCTCCGTCGGAGTGACAGACGCTTGAGAGGAAAATTGCGCCAACGTCCTTCAACATCGCAAATCGACGAGGAAGGGTTTGTCCGCCCTCCCAAGAAGAAAGTGGCACGAAATCGGCAGGAAGTTTCTGATGACGCGATCGCCCTGCAAAATCGTTTTGAGGCTATGGAAGAAGGCGACGAGGGAACGAGTGCGGCAGCGCCGCCGGAGCCACCGCCACAGCAGCAACGTCCTGCACCGCCGCCACAGCAGAGGATACCGCCCATCGTCTTACAGTATCCTGCAGATTATCGCACGTTGTACGAGTGGCTTAAGCAGCACTGCAAACAGCCGTTCACCGCTAGGCAGGCCGGCGGGGATAAGCTGAAGCTGACGCTGACTCACACGGACGACTACATGACAGTCATGGATATGGTTGGCGCCCAGGGCATCGCCTGTTATACTTTCCCGATGGTGCGCCCACCGGTTCTGACAGTTGTCATTCGAGGGATTCTCAACTCCCTTCAAAATGACTATGTGAAGGAGTCGCTTGAAGAGCTCGGTTTCGTGGCCACCGTCGTGGACTACCACAAGATTCCTGGCACGAATAAGAAGTCGGGCTTGCGGGTCGTCGTGCTGCCTGACACGGACCGCCATCGTGAAATTTTTCAACTGACCAGGCTCTGTGCCCTGGCTGTGACGGTGGAGAAACTTCGGAAATCACGTGGAGTTCTGCAGTGTTATCGCTGCCAGGGCTTCAACCACGTCGCTCGCCATTGTACCATGCCGGCTATGTGTGTCCGTTGCGGCGGGGGTCACGAGAGTAAGATCTGCACTCACCCTCGGCAGGAGCCTGCGAAGTGTGGCCTTTGTGGTGGGAACCACCCGGCCAACTATCGTGCTTGTCCGAAGCACAAGGAGGCCAGTCGGCGCCAGCGCGGGTTACCACCGTTGAACGCCAAGCGCCGCTCACCGCGAGGCGCCACTAGGAACACCGTAACGTCTACACGGGCGGCAGCAGACTCTCGCGCGCAGCCGCCTACCTTGATGGAGCGGCGCCGAGCCTACGTCCTGCAGCGCCCTACGGCTGCCGATGTCGCCAGGGATGGGGTTCAGAACCCCGCTCTTGCTCCTGGTTTGGACCTGTCGCAGACTTCTTTTCCGGCGTTACCACCGCGTCGCCTTCCGGATGCTGGCCGTCAGCACCCCTCCGGGAGTCAACCCCTCGATGCCGACTGTGACGTGAAGACTCTTCTTCACACGATGCTTGCTGCTCTTGCGGAGATGACCAAGGCCATTCACGCACTCCCAGCTACTATTGCAGCCGCGGTCGAGGCGACCGTTCGAGGAGCACTACGTGCAACCAGCGAAGCACCCTCTACTCAGCATGGCCAGAATTAGACGCCTGGAGGATCTCTGCATTGTTACTTACAATGCCAACGGACTCTATCACGACCTCCTGGACCTGCGGCAGTTCCTTCTTGACCATGACGTGGATCTCTGCCTTGTCACGGAGACCCATCTAAAGCCTGCACTCCGGGCCAACATTGCTAACTACCGGTGCTACCGTACTGACCGCCTGACGGCTGGGGGCGGCACTGCTATCTATGTCAAAGCCAGTATTCGTCACTATGCTGCACCCACGCCGCCGCTCCAGACCTTTGAGACGACGGCGGTCGCGGTTGAGACCTCTGCCGGCCTCGTGACTTTCATCGCGGCCTATCGTCCGCCACGTGGACCTCTCAACATGGATGAAGCCCGAGCGCTGCTCCAAGTTCGTGGCCGGCTCTTCGTCGCAGGCGATCTCAATGCAAAGCACGCCGCGTGGAACTCTGTCACCACGACGCATAATGGCCGGCGACTTCTTCGCGTCCTGGACCAGGTGGACGCCTATGCCTGTGGGCCAGACACTCCCACCTGTTTTCCATCCAGGGGCGCTCCGGATGTCCTGGACTTTGCGATCACCAAAGGGCTGCGGCAGTTTCTCACAGCGGAGTCAATCCATGCGCTGAATTCGGATCACGTCCCTGTCCTCTTCAGGCTTGCTGTTACCCCATCGTCACAGCCTGCTCGTCGGGACCTCAAGAGGACGGACTGGGACCGTTTCCGTGCCCGCCTCACGAATTCTGTTCATCTTCACCCTGAGGACGACGCTCGCGACGTGGACTGGGCGGTTGATGAATTCACCGCCGCTGTGGGGAATGCTTTGGATTCTTCCACGCCGCGCCCTCGACGATCTCCACCGCCGCGGCCTGGTCTTCCGCCGGACATCCTCGATCTCATCCGTGAGCGAAATCGGCTGTTCAAGGACTGGCGGCTTACACGGGACCCTCACCTGAAGCGGCATGTCAACTTTCTCCGCCGGACCATCAAGTCCGCCATCATTGAACATAAGAATCGTCAATGGGCGTCGCAGCTATCCTCCTTCACACCGGATGCCCACTCCTTAGACGCTGTGAGGTTTTTCACCAAACGGAAGGCCTCCGTTCCTCCTCTGGACGTTCCTGCCGGCGTCGCTTATGCACCTTTAGACAAGGCCAACGCGTTGGCCGACGTCTTTGAGGCGAACTTTCGCCCCATCGATGACCCCATCGATCTGCAGCATGTTCACCACGTGGAGGGGGCTATGGCCACGTACTTGGCGGAAGACACTGGCGAGGAGGACGATCTGCTCGTTCCCATCACTCCGGCGGAAATCAAGTCCACCGTTGCTGCCTTATCGTCGACCAAGGCGCCGGGTGCTGACGACGTTCCTGTGAGGGTCCTGAAGGAATTGCCGCACATCGCTTTCGTGATACTGGCCACTATCTTCACCAGCATCATCCGGACATCCACTTACCCAACAGCTTGGCGGCATGCGATTGTTGTGGCTGTTCCTAAACCGGGTAAACCCCGTCAGGATCCTCGCAACTACAGGCCTATCAGCCTGCTGCCTCACCTCAGCAAAGTCTTCGAGAGGCTTCTGCTGCGCCGCTTACGGGACTTCCTGGACCACCGACGCATTCTTCCGCCTGAACAGTTTGGCTTTCGGAAGGGGCATTCCACCTGCCACCAGTTGATCCGTGTGGTGGAGGAAATTACCCTCGGCTTCAACAATAGGGAGTTCTGTGGCGCCATCTTCTTGGATGTCTCGAAGGCGTTTGATAGTGTGTGGCATTGCGGGCTGCTGTATAAACTCAAGGACTTGGGCTTCCCGAAGAAGATCGTCCATCTCCTCGCCTCGTACTTGCAGGGACGCCGCTTTCAGGTGCGGATAGGCGACGCCCTGTCCTCGACTCGGCTGATAACGGCTGGCGTTCCGCAGGGCTCTGTCCTGGGCCCCACGTTGTATTCCATCTACACGTCGGACCTCCCTCGGTCTCCCCGCGTCGAGAGGGCCCTGTACGCTGATGACACCCTTCTCTACACACGTAGCCGCTGGCCAGCAGCTCTCCGCCGTCGGTTGCAGGATGCATGCTCTGACCTCGAGACGTGGGCGACGAGATGGCGAGTCTCCTTTAATGCCCTCAAGAGCCAGGCCGTCATTTTCACCAGACGACGCTCGCCGCAAGTCCAGCCGATCCGCCTGTTTGGTGTGGACATTGAGTGGACCGACGCCGCCACCTACCTGGGGGTCATTATGGACCGTCAACTGACATGGCAACGGCAGGCAGCGGCTGTCCGCCTTAAAGTGCACCAACGTCTGGGGGCCTTGTACCCCCTCCTCAATGAACGTTCTGCTCTCTCCGTGAGGAACGGGCTTCTCGTCTACCGCCTCTTTATCCGCCCTGTGATGGATTACGCCAGCGCTGTCTGGGGCAACGCCGCGACTAAGTATATTCATCGCCTTCAACAGCTACAAAACAAGGCCCTCCGCCGTATCTTTCACGTTCCTGCCACGTTCCCATCTCGCTTTCTCCACGAGGCAGCTCAAGAGGAATATGTTCTGGCTCGTTTTCAACGCCAGGCCAGACTTCTTTATCGTTTTGCTGGGGACTCTGCAAATCCACTCATCCGGAGCCTCGGTGCCTCGTCTGATGACAGAGACCGCTATAAGCGGCCCAGTGCTATACTTACTCGCTAAGGTGTACAGTATAGCCCTCTTCTTGTAATTCCGATTTCTCCACCGCCTGCATGCTGACATATGAATGAAAGTGATGTCCCTTCTTTCCTTATATAAATCTGCTGTTAGTAGTAAATGCCTAATTGGTAAACACTACATTTCCTAAGTTGAAGACACTCTGATGATGCGGACCGGCCATTCCCTTTCCTGTCCGCTGCAGTCCTGGGTGTTCTCTTTGTGGTCCGCGCCAGCCAGACACGCTCTTGGGTGTTCCATCTCGCGCCGGATCGCTGCCCTGTGGGACTGGCCCGCGACCGAGTCAACCCCGTCGGCGGCCCATCCGGCCCCCCACGTCAGACGACCCAGCAATTCGATATGGACGACGGCACGGAATGCCCGCTCACAGCAGAGCAGGTGTTTAAAGTCATGATGCGTCTACGGACGCCACATGACTATCCGCAGCGCGCTTCTGACGAGCGAGCAGATCGCAAAATGCGGAAATACCTTGTATTAATTGGCTGCATGGCCAGAGAATAGGTAAGACTGCTGTCGGGAGCCCCGCCAGGTATGTCGACAGAAGACGACACTGTTCTGCCAGGGGCGGCCCCGATAGGTGATGCTCCACCAGTCCCAGTCAGAGAAGATACTGTGGAAATGCTGGTTGGCTGGCAGGTCTCTTCCGGTCAAGAGCCCACAACAGCAACGGACACAGTCCCGCCAGGGGTGACGAAATAAGACGTCACTGTTCTGCCGGTCGACACCGCCTCCCATAATAAGGAGGACACACTAGAGGCCAACCTTGGCGATCTGCTTGCAGCAGAAGCCATGGACACGTCACCAGCCCTCTAGGAAGGGGCCTGGTGCAACTGAGGAGGACGACTTCTCCAAAATTTCTGATTCTGTCAGCAGGCGGAGTCAGAAGAAGAAAGAAGCTGCTTCCCCCACCAAGGCAGATCAGGGCACAGATGACAGCTTCGTTATCCCGAAGCAGCGGCACACTGCTCGGGCCAAACGGCTTGAGTCAGTGCATGCGCTACCGACAACGAGCTCCTTTGCCGACTTTGCGAGACGAGCCAGAGGCCATGGATGCCTCTAAGGCACCCAAGAGGCAGGAACCCGTCCCCCCCCTCCCCCTCCACCAATCACCTTGTCATAGAAGGACACCTACAAGTCCTTCCTTGACAAATTCCAGGCGGTCACGACGTCTGCCAAGTTCAAGTGTGTTGGTCGCCTTGTACTGAGTCTCGATCGGTGCAATGGAAGAATATCGAGCCGCAATGCAGCTCATCGAGGAGGAGAAGCTTCACTGCTTCACCCACAACATGAAGCCGGAGAACCAGCTGAAGGTGGTCTTCCGGCATCTCCCTCTACAGATGGAGACAGCGGACCTGAAGAACGAACTAGCAGGACTGGGCCACATGGCCAGCTCGATCACAATTATGAAGCCCCTGGGACGAGGCGGGACATACCGCTGTTCTTGGTTGTCCTGCTGGACAATTTCGAGAGCAGGAAAATTATCCCAGTTACAGATGGTGGCCCAGATCGGAGTGGAGGTGGAGGCACTCAAGGCCAATGGAAGGCGCACCCAATGCTTCTCCTACCAGGGCCTTGGCCATGTGGCCCGCTACTGCTCGATGCCGGCCCGATGTGTGAAGTGCGCAGACTCCCACTTGGACTGCACCAAGAAATGCGAGGAGGCGCCAAAGTGCAGCAACTGTAGCGAGCCACATGTGGCGAGCTACAGAGGCTGCACGGCCTTCAGACGTCCCACGGCAGCAAGCACGGACTGCACCTGCGTGGAAGGTGCAACCCGGCACCAGCTTCGCCTCTGCCGCCAAGGGGAGTCCGCAGACGCCCCCGAGAATCGGCAAGTTTTCTTCCCGTCGCTAAAACGTCAGTACTCGACCGAGTCATCGCCAGCCGCCGCTGCGCCTGGCTCATCAGCCCACCCGTCTGACTGCCAGGTCGACCACCACCAGGGAGGACGGCAAACTGCTCGTTCCCCCACCACTACCACGCCTCAGGCTGTTAAGCTGCGGCCCTGCGAACGGACGGGGCGGCGACGCCACGCCCCGCCGCACCTGCAGCCGCGTCAGCATCTGCACCTTCACCAGGATCAGAAGCAGCAGACCTGGGAGCTCTGTTATGCTGTCTCTCTGCCCAGCCGGTGCTCGTCACCGCAGTAATGGGGGCCCTCGAGGCCGTTACCGTTTCAACGAAACTGCAGCATGGATAACGCCCTCATCCATGGACTGACCATCTGTGACTTCAACGCCAACAGCCTGCCCCCCCCCCCCCCCCCAAACAAGGTGAGTATCTCCAGTTCATTCAGGACGAGGCCATCGACCTGTGCCTGGTCTACGAAACTCACCTTAAACAAGGGGTATACGTGAGGGTAAGAAACTACGTTTGCTACCAAAACGACAGGTCAACAGCAGGCAGGGGCACCTACATCTACGTCCGCACATCACTCTGGCACCACCAGGTGCTACTCCTAGACATGGTCACCTTGGAAGATACCAGGCTGACATTCACCACGGCTGTGGGGCAGATAACCTTCATGGCTGTGTACAGACCACCCCAAGGAGGCAGACATCGACGCGCTGCTGGCGTTTGGGTGGAGGGTATTCATTGCGGGTGACTTCAATGCAAAACACCTGGAATGGAACTCCAGCCTGACCTTCTCGAAGCGGTAGCACTGCCTCTTGTGCTGCGGTCTGCTTTGTCTCTTCTTCTTGTTGCTCTGGCCATCTCCCGCTAGCGTTAGCAGGAGCTTGGCCATGGTAGTCAGCTTGCCTCCCTTTCCGCATCCCGACATGGCGTTGGGTTAGTGGCGTTGGCGTGCGCGAGCAACGGTAACGAAATGAGCCGCAGAGAGTAGAGCAGCAGAACGAAGATGGAACACTCAGGAGCGTGTCTGACGGGCGCGGACCGCAAAGAGAACACCCAAGACTGCAGCGGACGAAAAAGAGAACGGCAATGCTCCAGAAGATCGCACCGAGCGAGCGCGGACCGCAGAGAAAGCGCCTGGTGAAGGGGGAAGGTCACAGGCATAAATACTGGACCAGATCCACTCGAGGAGTAGTCTCAGGTCGCATCTGGTGAAGGTAACGAGCTACGCTACCGAAATATCGTGCATGAAAGACGATGATATTCGGCAGACTGCCCGACAACCCAAGATATCATTAGATCGCCTGGAAAGCCTGAAGAATTACATCAAGATCTTGCTTTGCAGTCGTGCTATGACACGTTCTGCTTCACTGCTTTACTGAAATTCTTCTGAGTCAAAACTATCTCCTATTTCAATACCACCACCATCATTTACGTAGTAAGTTATAACATTACTTCATTGCGCTTTGAAAATTATAAATATCTCTGTTGGTCACTTTGTTAGTATCATTTCTCAGTGCGATCTATCATTTTAAAATACGTACTAAATCACCTACACTAAATGCATTAAATTTCTGCTTGCATAGATTCACCATTTTAATATATATAATAATATTTAGAAGCTCATTATCATAATCAACAATTGGTTTCATTTTTATTGCTTAATCTACGATTAAGTTTTACTGCCAAATTACTTATGAAAGAATATCTGTTCATTTGCATGACATAGATCAAAAAGGCTACCTTATACGGATTATTCTGGTCAAACATTCTACGATACTTGCCTTCATGTGGGAGAATGCTGATTAGTGGTGTACTCAGTGCTGCTCCATTATCGTCTAGAAACATCTCTAAATACAAAAGGCAGCGTCCTGACTGACTGACTCACTCGCTGGCTCGTCATCACCCAGCCCAAACAGCTAAGGATAGGAACTTAAATTTTGGAGAATGTGTTGAGCTTATATTCTGGCCGTCATTTAAGAAGGGATATTTCGAAATTCCACACCGAAGGAGGAGTAACAAGGCATGAAAAGTTCCGTGATAATATGTCGCTATTAAGGTAATTTTGATACTAGACCTACAGAAATTGGTATTTGGTTACTCGATCAGAAATAAATAAATGCGTGTTTTAATATTTCTCGAAATTTAAGTTTTATAGAGGTGAAGCAATAGGTGAAAGTTTTTTTTAAAAATAAATCATTATTAAGAACTACTAAAACATTTTTAAAGCCACATCTATGAAAATTGATATTTCACTTCCTGGTTATAAATGAAAAACAAGTGTTCCTGGAAATTCAACACCTAAGGGGTGAAACAGGATATGAAATGATTTATTAAAATATTGTGTTATGAAACCACTTGTGAAGCCAAAGCTATGAAAATTTGAGTTTGGATTCTAAGATGGAAAAAAGAAATACATGCTTCGCTGTTTGCAGAAATTCAACCCCTATTGGGGTGAAATGGGTGTGAAATGTTTTACGAAAGTATTTCATTGTGAAAGTAATTTTAAAGCTAAATATTTGAAAATAGTTATTTGACTTCTTGGTTAAAGATCATCACCCAGTCCTAACCACTAATGAAACTTGAAATTCGCAGAGGGTGTTTATATTAATCTTGTAGGAGTAATTTATAAGGGACTTTTTAAAATTCCACTTTTGAAGCTATATCACTAGAGGTAAAATATTCAGTGAAAGTTTTCTGAAAATAAATCATTGTTAGAGAACTGCTAAGGCATTTTTGAAGATATGTCTATGAAAACTGGTATTTGATTTTTCAGCTAGGATTAAAAAATCCATGTTTCAGTGTTTTTGGAAATTCAGTCCCCTAAGGAAGTGAAATACAGAATCAACAGTTCTGTGGAATTATTTCATTATGAAAGCATTTTCAAAGCTAACTCTATGAAAATCTGTATTTGGCTTCTCTGTTGGAAATAGTGCGACTGCTACGGTCGCAGGTTCGAATCCTGCCTCGGGCATGGATGTGTGTGATGTCCTTACGTTAGTTAGGTTTAAGTAGTTCTAAGTTCTAGGGGACTGATGACCACAGCAGTTGAGTCCCATAGTGCTTAGAGCCATTTGAACCATTTTGTTAGAAATAAAAATTAAATGTGTTTCATTGTTTTTTGAAACTGAACCGTCCAGTGAGTGAAATGGGAAGATGAAAAATTTTAAGAAAACATTTTGTTATATTAAAAAATTTTAAGTCTAAATCTATGAAAACTGGTATATGTGTTATACAGCGATTAGAATCGTTTAACTTCTGTTTACCACGATTTTGTAAGAACGTTGCTTTGTGTTATTATTCTCGAGTTTGTCTTGATCAGACAAAATAACACTTTTTATCTCAATCATGAATTTACATTCCCAGACTACCAAATTTCTATAAATTCCCGTGAGCAGGCAACCATTGTTGCCTGACGATACTTAAAAGTACCAGTAAGTTTTGACTCTCATTATTTTCTCGTGGTGCAGTTTCGTGATCTGAGAGCCTGTCAGTACGTAAGAGTAACTCTGCTCTACTGTTTCATAGATGTTATTGTGCAATACATAGACCTCTCTGTCAGAGCTGGAAATTGTTTTTTGCGGGCTGCTGTGAAAACAGAAGATTGTATGTGCTTGTTTCTATGGTGTTGCCTGAATTTGTACGAAATTTATTGAAACTTCTGTTGAGTTTTCCATTGTAAGTATTTACCTTCTTTGATTTTTTTATAATAGTTTGAAGCATTTCGTTACAAGTGAATGAGATATAAAGTGGAAAATATAAAGCGGACTTATTAGTACCGCCAGGTTGTGCGAACACTTTATTGTAGCAACAATGCGTTACCTCTCACTAGTTGTTCTGTCCACTTTTTCTCACACATGTGGACGAAAATCGTAAAACTGGTGGCTACTTTCGACCTTTGAGTGATGCAGAGATTGAAGCAATTTTGTATGAGGACATTCTCTCTGATATTGCAGAGGATACTGAGATCGAAGATGATGACGAAAATGTTAATAATTTTGACAAAGCTTTTTCGTGCAATTTGCTAGAGGCAGATTGTGAAACAAACTCCACTTGTTCGGATAATGATGCCTCAGAGAGTTCTTTGCCGTTTACACCTTCACCTCAATGTGAACATCGGACAAACAGAATGTGGAGAGACAAACAAATTGAAACAATGAACTGTGAATACAGATATAGTGAAGGTTTCTTCTTACACTTAGATTATCATAAATTCTTTTTCAGCGTTAGTCAATTTCTTCTTTTTCATTTCACGAATTACTCTAGAATCCTGTTCCGTCTGTGACAACTGCAGTACTATTTCCATTCATGTATTCGTTTTGCAGGGCGTATGGAGGAATTATTACAGGATTGCCACACAGCTACTGATGTTTTTATTTTCATTTTGAAGCCAATTGTAGACGACATAATTTTCCAGAGCAATCTTTACGTACCACAGAAGGGAAAAGTTTTAAATCTGAAAGAACATGAGCTGTTTGCTTTTTGGGAATTAATTTATTTATGGGTTACCACAAGCTGCCGTCTTAGAAACACTACTGGTCTGCATGTGATGACCTTGGTATTTCTATTGTAAGGTGATGCATGAGTAGGGACAGGTTTGATTTTATTTTGCGTAATTTACATCTTAATGATAACACAAAAATTCTGACTGCTTCTCACTGCTTTCAATAAGCAATTTATGTCCATATACACGGGCACTAGAGAACTCAATATTGATGAATCAATGATTGTCTTCAAGGAAAGACGTAGCATAAAACAATATAATACATTAAAACCAATCAAAAGAGGCTATAAACTGTGGGCAATTTGTGATCAGAAAGGAAACACACTGCATTGTGAAGTGTATCAAGGTAGAAATGAGACACTGGAGAAGGACTTCGAAGGGTACGGTTTAGGGGAGAGAGTAGTACTGAAATTGTCTAAACCGTATTGGGGTCAGTACAGAAAATTGTACTTTGACAATTTTTGTACTTCTATTACACTTTTGGAGAAATTAAAATCGGTAAATACATTTGCCTGTGGAACAATTAGAAGAAACAGGAAAGGTTTGCCAGCGAATTTACCTAAAGAAAAATGTCTAAAGCGTGGGGAATCAATTCACAGAGTGTCATCTTTAGACCTAACAGTATTTCAATGGAGGGACAATAAAGTAGGGTATTTTGCGTCAAACTTCCATGGCACTGAACAGAGCGTTGTGACAAGAAAACAGAAAGATGGAAGTAGTATGACTATACCATGTCCAGTTATTGTACGTGATTACAATAAACATGTGGATCATGCAGACAGATTACGTTCAACGTATGGTCTTGACAGGCGATCAAAGAAATGGTGGCACCGTCTCTTCTAGTGAACAATAGAAATTGCTTTTGTCAATGCTTACGTCAGTGATCTACAAGGGGCACTGCCACTGCTGGAATTCAGGCGTATTGTGACACTAAGGCTAATGAATGAACAGCAACTGCCAAATCTCAAAAAGAGAAACTCTGGTAAAGATGAAATAACTCCCCCAAACAGAAGGAAATATAACTTTTCTGTTCCTAAGAATGTACGTCTTGGCAACCGAGAAAACCATTTTGCAGTGTTCAGTTGTAAAAGAGGACGATGCCAAATGTCTGCGAAAAATAAAAGTCAGTCGAGTGCAATTGTGCTGCATTGAGAAAAAGAACTGTTAACTATAATTTCATGACGTATCACTAAATATGTGATATGTACACTCCTGGAAATTGAAATAAGAACACCGTGAATTCATTGTCCCAGGAAGGGGAAACTTTATTGACACATTCTTGGGGTCAGATATATCACATGATCACACTGACAGAACCACAGGCACATAGACACAGGCAACAGAGCATGCACAATGTCGGCACTAGTACAGTGTATATCCGCCTTTCGCAGCAATGCAGGCTGCTATTCTCCCATGGAATTTCCACCTGGCGCCTCAGTTGGACCAGCGTTCGTGCTGGACGTGCAGACCGCGTGAGACGACGCTTCATCCAGTCCCAAACACGCTCAATGGGGGACAGATCCGGAGATCTTGCTGGCCAGGGTAGTTGACTTACACCTTCTAGAGCACGTTGGGTGGCACGGGATACATGCGGACGTGCATTGTCCTGTTGGAACAGCAAGTTCCCTTGCCGGTTTAGGAATGGTAGAACGGGTTCGATGACGGTTTGGATGTACCGTGCACTATTCAGTGTCCCCTCGACGATCACCAGAGGTGTACGGCCAGTGTAGGAGATCGCTCCCCACACCATGATGCCGGGTGTTGGCCCTGTGTGCCTTGGTCGTATGCAGTCCTGATTGTGGCGCTCACCTGCACGGCGCCAAACACGCATACGACCATCATTGGCACCAAGGCAGAAGCGACTCTCATCACTGAAGACGACACGTCTCCATTCGTCCCTCCATTCACGCCTGTCGCGACACCACTGGAGGCGGGCTGCACGATGTTGGGGCGTGAGCGGAAGACGGCCTAACGGTGTGCGGGACCGTAGCCCAGCTTCATGGAGACGGTTGCGAATGGTCCTCGCCGATACCCCAGGAGCAACAGTGCCCCTAATTTGCTGGGAAGTGGCGGTGCGGTCCCCTACGGCACTGCGTAATATCCTACGGTCTTGGCGTGCATCCGTGCGTCGCTGCTGTCCTGTTCCAGGTCTACGGGCACGTGCACCTTCCGCCGACCACTGGCGACAACATCGATGTACTGTGGAGACGTCACGCCCCACGTGTTGAGCAATTCGGCGGTACGTCCACCCGGCCTCCCGCGTGCCCACTATACGCCTTCGCTCAAAGTCCGTCAACTGCACATACGGTTCACGTCCACGCTGTCACGGCATGCTACCAGTGTTAAAGACTGCAATGGAGCTCCGTATGCCACGGCAAACTGGCTGACACTGACGGCGGCGGTGCACAAATGCTGCGCAGCTAGCGCCATTCGACGGCCAACACCGCGGTTCCTGGTGTGTGCGCTGTGCCGTGCCTGTGATCATTGCTTGTACAGCCCTCTCGCAGTGTCCGGAGCAAGTATGGTAGGTCTGACACACCGGTGTCAATGTGTTCTTTTTTTCCATTTCCAGGAGTGTATATACTGTCAAAAATGTATAGCTAAGTTACTATGTATTGTGAAGTTGATCTAGAAGGTAAATTTATTCGAAATTTAAAAAAAATTCATAAATATCATATTATTGTTAATTAATCTTCTAATGTAAAAATATTTAATATTTATGTGGAATAAAGTACAAGATATAAAAATTGGAGCATTTTTCTGCGCGTGTTGTGATTCTGTCCACGGAGTCTGACGGTACTTCTGAGTACAAGGAGTGAAAAAAGTTTTAAAAAGTAAAATAAAATTTTACAACAAATCCTACCGTCATTTGAGGTCACAATAGCATAAATTCTGCAAAGAAAATGTTAAAAAGTGCATTTTTTCTTATGTCAGGAAACAAAGGGTTAAATAATAAATGTAACTGTCTGCATTTCTAGGGCGTTGCTTTATTGCGACGAGTTTAAGTTGCGTGCAATGGGCAAGCACTAGGTTCAATAAAATGAGAGATGCAGAAGTGATAATGAGTGCCTAACGTTCACATGTTTTATAGCAGGATTGATTCGTAGGCGAGCTGTTGACCTTAATTTCTACCTCTTCCAGGTCTCTTGTCGCGATGTTATTCATATCAGTTGTGTCATACAATTCGTCAAGGAACATTTACGTAATTTACATTCGATTTCCGCACACACAAAAAATAGCTAATTGCCTGTTTTTATTTGAGTGGCTGTAGCATAGTATAGCTTCATCAGAAACGCTCAATGCTCATGATGTGATATTCACGAAGCAGTTGATTTTCATAGGAGTTTCATCACTGTTTCATGGTGCTAACCCATACATATCATAAAAATGGATGTACATCTGTATGTATGGAAGTGTGTATGTACGTATGTTCCACGTCTCCTCCAAAATCACTGGACCGATTTCAGCCAAACTTGGTATACATAACACTTACAGTTTGGAAAGAATTGGTGTGGTGGTAGGAGTCACCTGCCCATCAAAGTGGTGGGGGCGAGGGTGAAAAACAGTGTAACTCATGGCTCGTGAATACACAGACTTTGTTACCCAGTATTTGATCATGAGAGAACTTAGTGGCTTGCAGTAAACTTTGCCCATAATTTCAAGCCTTTTCAAAGCTCCTTCTCGCTGACCAAAGCCACACAATGATGAAAGGAAAAATGATCGTCGCACACTCAATTTTCGCTGCTCATACAGTAAAACTGAAACATGAGGAATGACTTTTTAATTTATTACTTTTTCGATACTCACTGTATTCGCTACACGTTTTGGAGACAGTATTTACGTACACCATTACATGTATCACCGTACGACAAATGGTTCACGAGATATGGCGTCATAAACATTGACGTATGTTGAAAAATGAAACTGCAAAGCGAAATTCACTAGACATGCGAGTGAAATATGTGTAGAGACAAATGCATGTGCACTATGTTAAATACATGTTGCATGTCTGTACGTGGACAAAGCCACCCGTAAAAATTTCCACATAAATCCTAGTTTTATTTCAACTAAACTTCGGACACATGTTACTTACTGTCTGGAAAGAGACACTGTGTGGGTAAGAACAGAGAGAGGGGAACAGCACGAGTCTAGCAGAGTGTAGGGTAGGATGAGATGGAGACTGCAGGGTGGAGGAGGGGATAGAGAGACGTGGCTGGAGGAGATGGGTAGAGAAAGGGGAAGGAGGAGATGGGCTAGAAGAAGACTGGCATAAATACAAACCTGGGCAACGCCAGGCGCTCAGTTAGGACCGACCTACTTGGGTTGACTGTTTTTAATCAACGGTTAAATTTTAGCATATAAACCGCTGTCAGTTCGATACATATATGAAGAATGTAAATACTAAATACATAACCTCTCATATTTTGCCAGCGTTTGTTCCCACGGATATGTTGCCGGATATTGTTCCAAGAACTCAAAATCCATGCGGCAGCGTACCCGCGATAATACTGTACGTCAAGTAAATAAATAAATAAATTGCTTCAAAGGATTTCGACCAATAGTCGTCACATTTAGTGTGTTATAGGAAAGGAAGGTAGGTAGTGTGATTCATGACAGAGGAAAACTGCGTATATTGAAGAAGATCATGGAAAGGGTACAACAGAGAGAAGACATCGAAAAATAGCCCACAATGTTTAAAATAACACGCCCCTAAGGTCGAAACTTGCTTCACATTACTGGTGCTTCTGGTGCCCGTGACCCTCCCGACAGCCGGCCGGTGTGGCCGAGCAGTTCTAGGCGCTTCAGTCTGGAACCCGCGACCGCTACGGTCGCAGGTTCGAATCCTGCCTCGGGCATGGATGTGTGTAATGTCCTTAGGTTAGTTTCGTTTAAGTAGTTCTAAGTTCTAGAGGACTGATGACCTCAGATGTTAAGTCCCATAGTGCTCAGACCCATTTGAACCCTCCCGACAGTGTTCTGCGATAACAGTGCTGGGTGCCTTCAACCTGCATTCTGGTAGAAAATGTAGTTTTCTGGATCTGACACAAAATCAAGGAGATTTATACTTCAAGTTTGTACTCTACAAAAATTCGTGGTGCACACATTCTCATTAGGGCACATTTGACTCCACAGCCGTCTACGTTCAATCCTTCCACTGATCGAAATTTTTGCGTGAGCTCCACTGTTTTTGTCTCCTGGTGAAACGCAATAACATAGCGATAACTAAACGCCTTGCGAACAGGCCAGGACGGCCGAAACGTACCCACCGGCCGCCGTGTCATCCTCAACCCTCAGGCGTCACTGGATGCGGATATGGAGGGGCATGTGGTAAACACACTGCTCTCCCGGCCGTATGTCAGTTTCCGAGACCGGAGCCGCTACTTCTAAATCAAGTAGCTCCTCAGTTTGCCTCACAAGGGCTGAGTGCACCCCGCTTGTCAACAGCGCTCGGCAGACTGGACTGTCATCCATCCAAGCGCTAGTCCAGGCCGACAGCGTTTAACTTCGGTGACCTGACGGGAACCGGTGTTATCACTGCGGCAAGGCTGTTAATGCAAATCCAGTGCCAATGAAAGAAAGAAGGAAGCAAGTTTAGGCTTTAACGTACTGTTTAGAATGAAATCATTGCAGACGAAACTACCACTGAGATGGTCGATTTTCATGAAATGTACGAGGTCGTGCTGAAAAGTAATTCCTTAGAATTTTGTATGTGAAAAAACCTAAAGCCTTTAAAAATTTATTAACATTCTAAATATTTATTTTTCTCTGGATATTTACGTATCTGTTTCTCAACATAGTCAACCTGGCGACGAAGACAATGTCCCAATGACAGCCCACTTTGGTAACACCGTCACTGTAGAACGTTTGACTTTTTTAACAGACCCACAACCTCACTTCTGCTTGCACCGTTTCACCACTATGAAAGTGAAGTCCTCGAAGGTTTAATTTAAGTTTTGAAAACAGATAAATATCATATGTGGCAGGGCCGGGGCTGTATGGAGACTGATCAATGACAGTGAAAACAAGTCGTCAGATTGTTGTAGATGTCGCAGGCCTCTCGTGTGGTCTGGCACAGTCATGCTGAAGGAGAGGGTTCCCTGTGTGGACGAACTCTTCGAATTCATGCTTTCAGGTTTCTTAGGCCCTCACAGGACTTTGAAGAGTTTATGGTAGTGCGTTTGGGCATGAATTCCAAATGCACCACACTTTCAGCGTGACACAATACTGTGAGCATGACTTTGCCTGCTGGTGGCACGGTCTTGAACTCTTTGCCCGACGGTGAGCCCATGTGGCGGAACTCATCTGATACTCTCTTGTTTTCGAGGTCGAAATGGTGGACCAAGCTTTCATCGCCTGTCGCAATGTTGTTAAGGTACGCAGCACCCTCATAGTGAAAACGTGAAAGAAGTTTTCGAGCCGGCCGGGGTGGCCGAGCGGTTCTAGGCGCTATAGTCTGGAACCGCGCAACCGCTACGGTTGAATGTTCGAATCCTGCCTCGGGCATGGATGTGTGTGATGTCCTTAGGTTAATTAGGTTTAAGCAGTTCTAAGTTCTAGGTGACTGATGACCTCAGAAGTTTAGTCCCATAGTGCTCAGAGCCATTTGAACCATTTGAATTTGAAGTTGTCGACTGTTGTCTAGCCTGCTCTGTTTCATGTCAGGAGTGAGCATTCGAAGCATCCACCCTACACACAGTTTTCTGTAATGCAGTTCTGCAGTGATGGACACGCTCTCGTAACATGGCTCAAATGGCTCTAAGCACTATGGGACTTAACATCTGAAGTCATCAGTCCCCCAGAACGTACAACTACTTAAACCTAACTAACCTAAGCACGTCACACACATCCATGCCCAAGTCAGGATTCGGACTGAAAAGCCTAGAACCGCTCGGCCACAGCGGTCGGCTCTCGTAATATGCCCCACTTACCTGTGTTATCTAACGATTTTCTCTGATAAGTTCATCGGCACGATTCCGACGAGACTCGTTGGTTGCCGTACAGAGTCGTCCGTTACGAGCTCTGTCGCACGCGTTGATGTTAGCACCACCGTTTCCTTCGTTAAGAACAGGAACAACCCAATGATGTCGACAGTATCATTACCGTACACAGCTTTCGTTCCTCTATGGCTTTCAATTGGAGCGACGTTTCCTGTGGTGAAACACTCGATTACAGCACGATCTTTCTCACATACCGACGTAGTAACGTCACACACCACCACGTTACGCGCTACGCTGCGGAGCCCCCGTGCTGTAAAGGGTTGGAATTTGCGTCAGCGAAGTGGGAAAGTCGACTGAGTTATCTGCATTACATATAATACCCCAACCGACATTGACAACAATAAATTCGGGGACAATACTTTTCAGCACGTCCTCGTATCGCAACGTAAAGACACTGGTCGAGGTCGAAAACAACATTTGTAGGAGAAAACGCCACGACAAATGTAGGATATTTCAGAAAGATTCATCCGTTTTTACAAGACTGTCAAACTTTGGGTAAATTTTCATTTACACACAGGATTACAAAGTTTTTATTTTCGTCAGATCATCAGATTTTACAAGGTTATATGTTGTACATGTATGCACATACAGCCTTGAGGTTTTTTTTTTTCTAATTACGTTCATGATTAAAGAGTTTATCTCCTTTTCACAAATACTGAACGTGCATAGCACCGGACGCAAGCCAAACATTCTAAAGTTAGTTAAAACTTCAAACGGCTCTGAGCACTATGGGGCTTAACTTCTGAGGTCATCAGTCCCCTAGAACTTAGAACTACTAGTTTCCGCGATCGACCCTGGATACAATGCAACAAACAGTGAGCTTAGCCTGCACTCCACAGGCGATGCTAGTTTCCTTCACGAAATCAGCCATCAGCCGAAAGGAACCGGCCTCAGAACCCAAGGGGCAGACGTCATTCGTGGCGACATGTGCAGACTGTTGTACACAGTACGTTCAGTAGCCTCTGGCAGAGCCTCGTCCGCATTTCGCACAAGAACTCCTGGTGAACGTACGGAGAGCACAACGGCATTTTTTTTTTCTACCATGTCTGCTGTTTCCACGACGTTGAAAGTCTCAATGACCAACATATCCGCCTTCTGCGTATGTCAGCACTGGGTAGGAAAATCGGGCGCGTTCTCAACAGGGCAGGCATCAGAAGTGTTATCAGCACTGGGAAGCACCCCTCCCCCTTCCCCGCCCTGGGGGTGCATGAACCCTCCACTACCCGACACTCACTCACGAGTGAAGATGACAGTTCCGATGTTCGCATCTGAAGATGCAGTGACATCCAGGTAACTGGGGGATTCCAACGGCACCAAAGATCTCGCTGGTCTCGTCACTGGTGTCCCGATACCTCTACAGTTTCTAGCAGCAGCCAGAAGCCTGCTGACCGTGGTCAACGCAGTTCCAGCAGTTTATAGACCGCTGCCAATTTTCCTCGCGTCCGCTCACAACAAGACCTATCAATATCCTAATGTGAATAAAAAAGAAAAAGGAAAGGAAAACGGAATAAGATCTCACAAAAGTACAAACAAAGCAAGCGGGAGTAACTGACAAAGTACAAACAGACCACAATAAAAGATACCTGACTATGTTGCTACTAAGGTTGGCATGTACGCAGAATATGAAGGGGGAGAATAAACAAACACCAAAATGTGGTCTGGAGAATTTTCATTATAACCTAAGACTGCTAGATCCACAAGTCCTTACAACATAAATAAATATATCTACTGAAAATGGAGGTATCAACAGCTACGTTTTGCTAGTAAACTCTGTTTACACAAAAGTTACCGGAGGAAATAAACACACAGTCTCTAAGACAATGATATGATTAAACGGAGTCACTTGACCTGGTGCTTCTGGGTGCAGGAAGCTGTCTGAGGAAGTAGCCTCACACAGAGATATGCACTAAACCTTACGCAAAAAACTTAGAGTAAGTTCATAAACACTAGTCTGCTCTAATGAAGGTTAGAGCAGCACTTGGCTAAACGATGTATAAAAACTGTGTACAATGGATAAGCTGTTCCTGCTGCTGTTGGCCTCCATACTGCTAGGAGGCCGGAGTTCTACTATGTGCAAATGAGGAACGATGTTTGTAAACAAATTCGTATGTACTCTTGTATTAAATGTAGTCAGACCACTTTTTTACCCAAAGTACTCCAACATACGTTCACTTTCCATTGTATTTTCATTTTGTGTTGTTATCATTTATTCCCAGACACATACAGATTTTTCCATGTTCTGTGAATTAATTTACAAGCTTTGTCTTTGTACATCTGCAGTGGCGTGTTCTTTTTTAAGAATTATGTTATATTCTTACTTCATGTAAATATTTCTCGCCAAAATCACCAGTTTCCATTTTTTCAACTTTGACCTATTCCCCTTCCAATTTTCTTTTGCATATAAATAGTATTTACTCCACTTAAAGGAGTAAATTTGTAACAGGCAGTGGTTTAAGTCTGTTCGACATATTACTTTTTCTAAGACCTATGAAGTAGTATTATCTGATGCAACCAGTCCTAATCCATTTCTGACGGTATTTTAGAGAAAAATGCCTTGACCTTAGAAAATATTATTTGTCCACTTTTAGTACACACATCAAAAGATTTGCATCTCCTCGGTTCCGAGAGTTCCGGAACTTGTACAGAAAATTGGAGTAGAGATCAACATAAACATCATTTCCGCCCTTTTTATTGTTCATGAAAACCACACATTGCATGTTGTACAACCGTACAGCAAGACGTTCAGAGGTGGTGGTTCAGACTGCTGTACACACCGGTACCTCTAATACCTAGTAGCACGTCCTCTTGCATTGATGCATGCCTGTATTCGTCGTGGTATACTATCCACAAGTTCATCGAGGTACTGTCCGTCCAGATTGTCCCACTCCTCAACGGCGATTCGGCGTAGATCCCCCAGAGTAGATGGTGGGTCATGTCGTCCATAAACAGCCACTTCAATCTATCCCAGGCATATTCGATAAGACTCATGTCTGGAGAACACGCTGGCCACTCTAGTCGAGCAATATCGTTATCCTGAAGGAAGTCATTCACAAGATGTGCACGATGGGGGCGCGAATAGTCGTCCATGAAGACGAATGCCTCGCCAACATGCTGTCGAAATGGTTGCACTATTGGTTGGAGGACGCCGTTCACGTATCGTACAGCCATCACGGTGCCTTCCATGACCACCATCGGCGTACGTCGGCCCCACGTAATGCCACCTCAAAACAGCAGGGAACCTCCACCTTGCTGCACTCGCTGGACAGTGTGTCTAAGGCGTTCGGCCTAACCGGATTGCCTCCAAAAACGCGTCCGACGATTGTCTGCTTTAAGCCAAATGCGACACTCATCGGTGAAGAGAACGTGATGCCAACCCTGAGCGGTCTATTCGCCACGTTGTTGGGCCCATCTGTACCTCGCTGCATGGTGTCGAGGTTGCAAAGACAGACCTCGTCACGGACGTCGGGAATGAAGTTGCGCATCATGAAGCCTATTGCGCACAGTTTCAGTCGTAACACGGCGCCCTGTCACTGCACGAAAAGCATTATTCAACATGGTGGTGTTGCTGACAGGGTTCCACCGAGCCATTATCTGTAGGTAGCAGTCATCCACTGCAGTAGTAGCCCTTGGGCGGCCTGAGCGAGGCATGTCATTGAGAGTTCCTGTCTCTCTGTATCTTCTCCATGTCCGAACAACATCGCTTTATTTCACTCCGGAACGCCTGGACAGTTTCCGTGTTCAGAGGGCTTCCTGGCACAAAGTAACAATGCGGACGCAATCGAACTGCTGTATTGATCGTCTAGGCATGGTTGAATACAGACAACACGAGCCGTGTACCTCCTTCCTGGTGAAATGACTGGAACCGATCAGTTGTCGGACCCCCTCCGTCTAATAGGCACTACTCATGCATGATTGTTTACATCTTTGGGCGGGTTTAGTGGCATCTGTGAACAGTCAAAGGCACTGTGTCTGTGATACAATGTCCACAGTCAACATCTATCTTCAGGAGTTCTGGAAACCGAGGTCATGAAAAACTTTTTTTGATGTGTATATATCACTTACATACTCCTTGTTGGATTCTCTGATAGCAATATCCACTCATTTTACAAGTAAATAATTAAAAATATACGCAAACACAAATAAGTTTATGGTCTTTCCTCGGTCTTGATTGTCTGGAAGTTACTTGTACACCATCAAGTTTTGTGTATCTTTACTGCCTCCAGTAGGCAAATTGCAAAACATTGTTAGACTTAACGCGGCAGCTGTTCTGTAATTGACCCGATAGTCCACCTACGTAGAAGCAATTGGCATGGATTACAGTGGGTGGATCTCTGTTCCTTTTTTTCGTGTGCAATACACTTAGGAAGTCTTCCAGTGGGTCAAACACACCATCCATTCTGTAGTTATAAATTATTCTTCTAGTCTGGTAATAACAGGTTCCTTGGCCAAGGAAACTGTAAATGTTTCTCATAGGTGCATATCAGGAGAGCACTTCATAATACTGATAAGATGGTTACCAATATCATTCTTCACTCCTGGGCTCGTGATATGACACAAGTATTTTATATATCGTTATTCTGTTAGTGAAGTTCCCCCACATTAAACTGTCTTATTGTTATTCACAATCACATTGCTGTTTCCTTGATAGTCATCTTGCACACAGACGGTATGATTTAATATAAGGTAAATCGTATATCTTCATTTTGTTAAAAATTTCAGCAATATTTTGCGATATATTCAAGTCTATAAGCCCTGCCCCTCTGGTGCCGCCCCTAATTCCCCATCACGTAATTTGGGACTCCTCATCACCTAGCCTGGATACCGCATCATACCACGCCTTACATACATTGGCATGTTGGTGACACCTGAGGAGACTTTTTTTCCAGTATTCCTCTTGCTGTCACATTATCGTTTCTCTGTAGCAGAAGTAATATATTCGCCCTAACAGAGAACAAGTTAAAGAATTTACCATGTAACTAACTGTTAAACATACCACACGTTTCCTTCTATAACATTACAGACTGCCCCCTTCTCTAATTGTTCATGCCAATCCTCCAACGCACAGCTGCTGCCATTTGGCAGAAACCAGAAACATGTGCAGGCCCAGACAGACCTTTGTCTTTATTTTATGAAATGCACAAGTGCAGTTGTCTATATACTCTTTATCATCACTACCAGTTTTGCTTATAATTATATTGATAGTACAAAAGTTCATGTGCCATTTGTGCCATATTATATCAATACGGCAATGTTATAACGTAACAATAATAATACAGCCCAATTAGAACTGCTGAACATCAAAAGAAGAAACAGGGATCCATCTTCAAGAGGTGGTGTGTCAGATGTGCCTTTAACATATGACACACCACCTGTAAACTACAGATGCCCATTTCTTCTTTTGATCTCACAGGTTCTGATGGAGCAGTGCTAACAAAGTTTCTATACTGATAAGAAATGGCATGATACAAAACTTATATAATAATTTTTATTGAGTATGATGCTTATTAATAAAGGACATGTAAAGAATTGTGTGTCATGCATCTCACAAAATACTAAACAGCTGTTGGCAATCACCTTCAGAAAATGCTGATGCCCTCTGGACATAATCTACTCAGTCAGGCTGAGATATATTATGTTCTTCGAATCATTATAAGCAACACTCGTTTCAGTACGTGATACATATGTCTCATCACACACACATACACACACACACACACACACAAACACACACACACACACACACACACACACACACACGCAGAGAGAGAGAGAGAGAGAGAGAGAGAGATTCATTTACATCCCAGTCATACGATCGAATCCTTGTACTGGAGCGAAAAAATTTAATTACATAATAATTTTTCCAGCCAGTAGACTGTTAAATATACATTTATATATATTGACACATCATTTGTTGCAAGTAGCGTCTTCTGCCTGCTAGATAGTTGTCCTCAAAGCACTGAGAGCTGTAGTGAATTGGTTGGCAATGGTATAACAGCTGAAAATGAAGTAGTCAGTGCCCTTCTTCCAAGGAAAACTTAGAGGCATACCTTAACGATGTACAAAATTGATGTATGTTTCATGTTTTCCACAGAAAGGATGCTGTGGGCGCAGATTTGGTTCCTGGCGTCAGCAGTACTGAGCCGTGGGCAGCCTTCGCCGGGGATGGAGCATCTTCTGGCAGTACTGACTGATCGCGGGTTCTCGAGAGGCCCACTGCTGGTGATGGACTCTGCGGCGGCGCCCGACCTGCTGACGTCACTGCTGCGCGTCTTGCAGCTGCCCGTGCTCTTGTTGCGCTCACCTGTTCCCCAGCCTGCCACTGCAGACACAGCTGCTGAACCCATAACAGGATGCATTTTCATACTACGGAACGAAGCAAACGCAATTACTACTCTACGAACTTCCCTGGACGTATCACAGAAGCGGTCACTCAACTGGACACCTCGCATACGGACCCTAGTCGTCGTTGTCTCGGCAAGTGGCCATCACCCAACCATATGGTATTCATTGTTGCAGACCCTCGATGAGAGAAACATATTCGACGCCTCTGTGCTGGTGCTGGTTGATCGGTCCCATCAAAAAACCAACACTGAAGCGACATTGTACGTTTGGTCTCGTAATGGAAGCTGTACAGGAGCTTCTGGTCAACCCATCGTCATCGGTGAGTGGAATTTGAGAGATGATAGCTCGATAAATTTATCGACAGAAGTTTTCCCCAAAAAATTACGAAAAACTGTAGAAGGTTGCCCTCTAACTGCTTTGGTTTATCCCTACCCGGCACTCGCTATGGCTCATAAAGATGAAAATGGCAGTGAACACTTTGTGGGTCTTGAGGTGTCAATATTACAGCTCGTAGCGCAGACCAACAGTCTCCAGTTGAGAATGGTGAATGGCGGTGCGAGGCGCAATATTTATGGAAGACTATTTCCGAATGGGTCGTGGACTGGGGTTGCTGATGAGCTCACGTCCGGACGTGCAGACCTGGCCCTTGGAAGTCTACCTGTGGTCATCTGTCTCTCGAGACCACTTGAGCTTGCCACCAGCTACATACGTCAAAGGCTCGTCTGGTTCACGCCTCGACCTGAGAGACTGCCTGGTTGGCTTTACATATTTCTAGGTCATCCTGTAGCGATTTCCTTCACTTTGGTAGTTCTTAATGTAGTGATCAGTTTGATCGTTTGGTCGGCATCCTCCCTTCGAGGACTCCGGGAATACAACGGCTATAATGACGGCTGCTTCGCGATGTTTGCTGTTGCCTGTTCTGTGCCGGTCAAACAGCCATCCACCCCTAGCGCTAGGGTGGCCTTCTTCAGCTGGATTACCTTTTCTGTGACAATCCAGACGTCAATGATGTCTCTAGTTACAAGCCACTTGTCGCACCCGTATGTCAGCCGAGCAATAGCCACCGAACAGGAACTTTTAAAGTCGGGTCTCCCAGGAGCCTCTTTACATGTCATAGCAGATATGTATCCCGCTTTTCAGAAGCGTGGTGCTCTGAACATTACAGTTATCTGTAACTCATACGACGAATGCGCTCGGCGAGTGGCTTACGATCGAAATGTAGCTGTCCTGGCTCCGGATCTAGGCTTCAAGTATGTCGGGAGGACAAAATTCCACGATGAACAGGGTGCTCCGCTTTTCACGCCACTTAGGGACAGTGTGATCTCCAGTCCCACAACAATAGTGCTAGCCAAAGGGAACCCTCTGACTCCTCTGATCAGCGACACATTCATGCGCATCATCGAGGGGGGTTTGGTGAGGTACGACAGCCGACCATCGGCTAGAGGATTGGTCGCTGGCGCCGACAACAAGATGGTTTATTTCTCATTCTACGTTGCAATTTACTTCATATCAATGATAGGCTGGGTTGCTGTGTTCTTAGGCGAAATAGCTTTCAAGAAATGGTGCGTATGGCAAAAGCGGGCGAACAAAAGATGTCCATTACTGGGAACTAAAAAGACCCTTAACCCTATCAATCATCAGGGGTACAGATTCCAATACAGAGAAGATCTTCGACTTCGTGTTACTTTGTAAATATAACTGTACTGACTCTCCCCTTCGACGAATTCAGTATGTATCTGGCTTGGTAATCTCTGTGAATTAATTTTCTCCTGCAATTAAGTAACGAAATTACTTCTACAAAATTACTGGAAATAAATTGCTTTCATCGCTAGTGTCTTGTTGAGAAAGACTACCAGAAGTTTATATACAAAATGAGCAATTACATTGGCACAGAGTCTTTGAAATTCAACAAATGTTAGGTTATAAGCTCACTGGGCAGTTATCAGTCTGCGTCCAAGGTTCTGTCACGTAGTAGCACATGATTTGCGACAAGGTACGAAAAGGGCCGGCCCTCTGGTGAACGCAGAACAGGGCTTTGAAGAACGTACTGACATGACACAGTGCTGTGTGTATCTCGTTCACCGCTACCAGTAGATTACTATGACGGAATACCTTTGATGGTTGACAGCGTTCGGGAGTATCAAGAGAGGAAGTGAAGGTTCTGTCATTCACCTATCACCTTATCTCCCGCCATAATTTTCAAAAAGTCATACCTCGCTTCATCTGGGCTAATAGCTTCCCAAGTGAAAAATGCAGGAAGAATCATGGATGTCATTAATGCGTTCTTTCCATTCCGCGCGTGTTATTAAGGCAAGAGTGGTTCGAAACTTAAATGTGTTAAATCAGGACATTCTCAGTCCATGTCGCAGAGAGTGGCATCAAAGCTTACAAAATTATACACGCTGATAAAAGTACGGTGACACATTCGATCTGGTGAGCTTACGAATTACTCATTAATGGAATGTGTTTATTTACAAGATAGTAGCACTGTAAGTCATGGAACTGTAGTTATCGTACTCCAAATAAACAGAACGAGTCGCTCTTTCTTTCAAAGGAAGAGGGAGAAGCATTTTTTTAAAAAAAATCACGTCTGTACTTGTTCTGTCTTAAATGCAGAGAAAATAACCAGTGCTGTTTGCATTACTGGGCTCTACGAGAGTCTAAAAAAGCTTTTTCTTGTGACTACAGTTGTGATGCATGCAACAATGTGTGCATGCTAAGTATGTCGAACCAACACACTCCACCAGTTACTTTTGTGAAATTTTCTGGTCTAATTGTTGAGAGTCGAAACTGGTGATTAGCTATGTCCTGATGGGGTATTACCCTAAAATGTCCACCGAGCGAGGTGGCGGAGTGGATAGCACACTGGACTCGCATTCGGGAGGGCAACGGTTCAATCCCTCGTCCGGCCATCCTGATTTCCCTAAATCGCTCAAGGCAAATGCCTGGATGGTTCCTTTGAAAGTGCACGGCCCACTTCCTTCCCATTCCTTCCCTAATCCGATGAGACCGATGAGCTTGCTGTGTGGTCGTCTCCCCCGAACAACCCAACTCAACTTAAAATGTCCATTGGTTTTTTTTAATGTCTTCAGGTTATAATTTAGTAATATGTTTTCACACTCCTTTATGACTATCTGGTCGAGGGGAAAGACACTGTATTTATAAATTTATTTCCGCAGTTCTTGTTCCTTAACGTATTCTGTCCTCCATTCATTCCTTAACTAGCTCATTGTTCTAGACATTGAAGAGTACTGGCGACTTACTGCAGCCTTGCCTTATTGCCTCCTTTATCTCTTCTTCCGGGTTACCAGCGTCGTTCTCATTTTGGTGTTCTACATAAATCTTGAGCAGCCAACGGCCTTCTCGCAGTAATGACATCGGTCCCCGGCCGATGAACGAAATTAAACGCTGTTAGGCTTGGCTAACACTTGAATAGGTGACCGTGAGACCAAACGAGAACCTACTTGACTGAAAGGTAAGGAAAACTGACATCTGTCAGGAGAGCGGTCTGCT
This sequence comes from Schistocerca gregaria, assembly GCF_023897955.1. NCBI lineage: Eukaryota > Metazoa > Arthropoda > Insecta > Orthoptera > Acrididae > Schistocerca > Schistocerca gregaria. Next base: position 437,499,134 of record NC_064921.1, read on the forward strand.
GCCCACATGCCCTCTATACCAACATTCAGTGACGCCTGTCGGCTAAGGATGACACGGCGGTTGAGCTGTACCATAGGGCCTTCGGTGACCTCTTCGGACAGAGTATAAACCTTGGCATACTTTCATCGAATGTCTGCTCAAAATTCTTTTCTCCATGATTTATATGAGCTTTTTTCTGTAGATATGCTCAAATGTTTTTTGTAGTCAACAACTAATAGAATTGTTTCCAAACTGAATAATCGTCCTTTCCGTATAATTTGTTCCATAGTGAAAGTTTCGATGGTACATGAATTTCCTTTACAGAAGCCTGCTTGCCGTTCGAATAACATTGAATCAGAACCTTTCTCTAATTATTTTGTTGTAGATTTTGTAAGAAGCATTCACAAGACTGACACTCCAGTAATTAGTTGTGTTATTCTGTTTCCTTTTTTAACCAGTGAAATAACTTTTATGAATCTCCGTTCTTCTGATGTTTCTCCTGAATGCCAACATATGTCATACATGGAGCAGTCTTAATTCTATTACAAAGTAGTAGACTTCAGGGAGCTTTATTTTATTAGTGAATATATGTTTTAGATGGCAATTCACACTGACGTGTTGGATTGTATAGACCTGCAACATTATTAATTTCTGTGAATGACATCCACATTTAGGTTGGAAACAGTGCAAAAAATTTCCAATATCTATTTTTATTTTAAGAGTGATTTGTAAGCAGTTTACGAAATAAACGTTGTGCTGTGAAGAAATGTTTTCACTTATCAGTTTTTACATGGCACCTGGTTAGAGAACCTGGTAAAACAAGTGACCTATGGGACCATAAATTGATTGTAGGCCGAGACATGGTATGGTATGTCATCTGAATGTGAATTTTGATGTCAGCGTTCATAAGTTGATGGATTGAAATAAATTAGCATGAAGGAATCAGTTGGAAACATATGTAAATGAATGTGAAATTTTATTAAGTTGAGATAGGTGAAAACCTCATAGTGATCCGAGCTGGGAATCACAATATATTTGATTTTTGATTGAGTGTGGTAATTCAAATTCAGTTTAGCTGGTGGCGGCAGTGAGAAGTCGTTGTCGAGCAGCAGATCGTGGGCACACGCAAAAAATGTGTTAACTTTGCAGGAGTTCAGACTATGTCATCATGAAGTCTAGAATGGTGGCATAAGAAACTAGTAGTAATAAAAATAGAATTATGGTGTAATTGCTTTTCTAGGCGCTACAGTCTGGAGCCGAGCGGCCGCTACGGTCGCAGGTTCGAATCCTGCCTCCGGCATGGATGTGTGTGATGTTCTTAGGTTAGTTAGGTTTCAGTAGTTCTAAGTTCTAGGCGACTGATGACCTCAGAAGTTAAGAACCCTAGTGCTCAGAGCCATTTGAACCATTTTTATGGTGTAATTTACACGGACAGATATCACTCAACTATTACCTGAGGAAACAATCCAAGGAAACCCAAAAGGGCAAAGGAAAAATAGTCCCTCCTAAAATTACGGATTGTCATAGTGAGTAGCAGAAATTACGTTAGAAAGGGCCTGGTCTTGAAAGAGGTCAGATCTATGGTGAACATTAGCTCCTCCTCCATGGCATAATGAGCTTTTTGTTTGCTCAAGTAGCATTAATAACTTCTAATCAAGTACACTTGCGTAGACAGTGAATTTGATTGACGTTAACGGAGTACATTTTGATTTGTGTGAAACTAAACAAACAACGACGATAGATAATGATCAAAGCTTATGCTGTCCATCACTCCAATTCATGTCGGTAAGTGGTATGATGTGTCCTCTACAGTTGTTTACTGCTTCAGTGTTGAGATTAGACTGTTGCCATGGAAGTTTTAGATTATTTTTGTGTCTTGCAGAATATCGGCTTATTGATTGCCAGAAAATCTTAAAGTATCCTGGCATTTTAGATTTAAGTCCCACATGGTAGAGAGCATACAGCATATGCCACACACCATAACAGTGTTGTGGCAGCTTAAATGTGTAAATTCATACATGATTTACTTTTTGGTTAGGGGCGGTACTGCCGTGTTGATCAGAAGAAGCTACTCACGCCTGAAATCTGATAATGCACTTGTAACTATGCACAATTGGCATAATGAATGTAAACCTAAAAGTTAACCCATGGAGCTGTTATATAAGATGATTGAAAATATAAGCAAAATTTAGTTTACTAACAACATTAATTTCCCCAAAACAAAGATAGACATAAATTATGCTAAACAAGTTATGATCGAATACCGTAAACACCTAACAGGTGGTTTAAGACCACAATGGACAAGGATCCTGGGTGACAGAAGTGAGTCAAGTACTCTGGCCCTAAAAATGTGGATAACGCAATTTGAATTGATCTGATGCTGAGCAGACTTTGATTGTTCAAATCTACAAAATTTTCTGTATGTAGGTGCAGCTGAGAGTAAGTGGCGATTGTTATCTGTGCACCCTAACAAGGCTGGCACGGCAGTACGTTACCTTGTTTGCTTCATGCTCCGATGTAACTTGAAGCTGGCGAGATATGTGCGGCGGTGGCGAGACGTAATGCGGCACCTGTGAATCGATCGCGGCCACGAAATAAATGCGAAATTTCAGACAGACGGATCGCAATTTACTCTCTACCTGATCCCTGAAATCATGGTAGATTTCAATGTGTGACACACCCGTTCGCTGGTCGTACCAAGGATCAATTTGGCTCACTTATACGACAGTGCGCACAACGATACCAAACGTCTAGACTGTTAAACCAAAAACGAAAAAGTGTGCCCTTGGCAAACGAGTAATCCAAGATGTTTGAAGTCACACTGTAAGAACTTCACCACAGGCTCCCCAGTCTCAACTACTCCCAAGCGAAGTCAGTCTCAGGACAGGTCCCAAGCACCAACCACACATGCCAGAGATCGACCAGAAGTGCACTTACCAGACCAAAGGCCAGCACCCGAGTGCTTCGCACCCCTTCAGAAAAAAAGCCGTTTTTGCCGCAAAGTACACGAACGACACCACCTTCACGCCGTCTTGAGCCAATCATAGGGATGTAGAGACGCTAAATCTGCCCCTCCCACACGACAGCACAAACTCATGTCGAACCAGGGTAAGGGTTACGAAACATGCATCTCTGGAGAAAAAAGAAACCACCAATTACTGGCTTTTTTAATTTTCCCGGATGGCGAAGCCGTGTTTCTCTGAAAACGTGTCGCTTCCCACAGCAAGAAGCAAACAGATACAATCTTATAGATCCTTATCTAAATCGCCTGTGCCTTGGAGCTTGTTAGTCCTGGCTATGAGGTGTAATAAAGATTCTATCTCTAAACATTTCTCAGACACTGTAGTTTCTTATACAACCGAGGCGGCCAATGGAAATTTGTTACAGGCCTATTTGCAGTGCTGGCGAACACAAAAACTTGTAAATTGTTATTATGTGTGGCTATGCACACAATACCCGGTTTACAACTCCACTGTGTAGATGCATCCCTTCAGTCCATCGCCCCCAGCCCAGTCTTCAGCTGGTGCGAATGTAGGTATAGTAGCATTGTTCTGCTGGAAACCTGTCTCAACAACGGGCTGCTCTCTCTGCCCTGTATGGCTGTGAACCGTTCTGGCGAGATTCACTGAGGGATGGGCTAACCACCAATTGCTTCCAACTCCCAAAATGCCTTTCCTATGAGCTAAGAGCAATAAAAATACCTCATGCTTTTAACGCCCTATCAAGCTCCAACAATGTCTGCTCAGGCTGTTAACTTTCTAGAGTTTCCCTCAAGGTGCGTCAGGTTGTAGTAAAATTCTTAATAATTTTCCGTATACGAAAAAATAGGTGAGAGAGTAACTTAATGTCTGTCACACCTACTAAATTACAGGACATCAGTATATTAAGATTTTACCAGATTGGTTTGCTATTCATTTATGAGTGTACCAAAAACTTCCAGAGTGTTGTTGTCGTCAAGTAAATCATCATCAGAATTCATATACTGGATGCAGGTAAGTTTAACAGGTCGAGAATGGGCTGATGCAGGGCCAAAAGGCAGGTCTGCTTACATTTCCTAATTTTGAGAAGACCAAACAAGCGACCTGTTTAATTCCTAAAAGCATTTGACAGCCTTGATGCACTAAATATTTCTTTATTTAAGGCAACCAGTTTTGACAGACATTGTTATCATCTTCAGGTCTTAAAAAGTCTTTTTGATATCAAATTGTTCATTTTACATTGGACCTCACACAAAGTTATGACATGGATGAATATCAGCACATTATAACGAGTTTCTTAGAACTAAAATATTTGAAAACATAAAGCACCTTGTACAAATGGCCATGACCACACACACACACACACACACACACACACACACACACACACACACACACACACACACACCTATATACACTCCTGGAAATTGAAATAAGAACGCCGGCCGTGGTGGCCATGCGGTTCTAGGCGCTACAGTCAGGAACCGCGCGACCACTACGGTCGCAGGTTCGAATCCTGCCTCGGGCATGGATGTGTGTGATGTCCTTAGGTTAGTTCGGTTTAAATAGTTCTAAGTTCTAGGGGACTGATGACCTCAGAAGTTAAGTCCCATAGTGCTCAGAGCCATTTGACCCATTTTTGAAATAAGAACACCGTGAATTCATTGTCCCAGGAAAGGGAAACTTTATTGACACATTCCTGGGGTCAGATACATCACATGATCACACTGACAGAACCACAGGCACATAGACACAGGCAACAGAGCATGCACAATGTCGGCACTAGTACAGTGTATATCCACCTTTCGCAGCAATGCAGGCTGCTATTCTCCCATGGAGACGATCGTAGAGATGCTGGATGTAGTCCTGTGGAACGGCTTGCCATGCCATTTCCACCTGGCGCCTCACATGGACCAGCGTTCATGCTGGACGTGCAGACCGCGTGGACGACGCTTCATCCAGTCCCAAACATGCTCAATGGGGGACAGATCCGGAGATCTTGCTGGCCAGGGTAGTTGACTTACACCTTCTAGAGCACGTTGGGTGGCACGGGATACATGCGGACGTGTATTGTCCTGTTGGAACAGCAAGTTCCCTTGCCGGTCTAGGAATGGTAGAACGATGGGTTCGATATCGGTTTGGATGTACCGTGCACTATTCAGTGTCCCCTCGACGATCACCAGAGGTGTACGGCCAGTGTAGGAGATCGCTCCCCACACCATGATGCCGGGTGTTGGCCCTGTGTGCCTCGGTCGTATGCAGTCCTGATTGTGGCGCTCACCTGCACGGCGCCAAACACGCATACGACCATCATTGGCACCAAGGCAGAAGCGACTCTCATCGCTGAAGACGACACGTCTCCATTCGTCCCTCCATTCACGCCTGTCGCGACACCACTGGAGGCGCGCTGCACGATGTTGGGGCGTGAGCGGAAGACGGCCTAACGGTGTGTGGGACCGTAGCCCAACTTCATGGAGACGGTTGCGAATGGTCCTCGCCGATACCTCAGGGGCAACGGTGTCCCTAATTTGCTGGGAAGTGGCGGTGCGGTCCCCTACGGCACTGAGTAGGATCCTACGGTCTTGGTGTGCATCCGTGCGTCGCTGCGGTCCGGTCCCAGGTCGACGGGCACGTGAACCTTCCGCCGACCACTGGCGACAACCTCGATGTACTGTGGAGACCTCACGCCCCACGTGTTGAGCAATTCGGCGGTACGTCCATCCGGCCTCCCGCATGCCCACTATACGCCCTTGCTCAAAGTCCGTCAACTGCACATACGGTTCACGTCCACGCTGTCGCGGCATGCTACCAGTGTTAAAGACTGCGATGGAGCTTCGTATGCCACGGCAAACTGGCTGACACTGACGGCGGCGGTGCACAAATGCTGCGCAGCTAGCGCCATTCGACGGCCAACACCGCGGTTCCTGGTGTGTCCGCTGTGCCGTGCGTGTGATCATTGCTTGTACAGCCCTCTCGCAGTGTCCGGAGCAAGTATGGTGGTTCTGACACACCGGTGTCAATGTGTTCTTTTTTCCATTTCCAGGAGTGTATATATATTAGCGCTGACACATCCTTCTTACATCATAGAAACACAAGACACAATAACACACTTGTGTAACAAATCTGCACATATTCTAAACAGTGAAAATCTAATTACACTAATATTATACCGCATTTAAAGTGGATTTTCACTGTTTTGAATATGTCGAACTTATGTAAGAAAATGTGCTACTGTGTACTACATTTTTGTGGCGTAACAAGTATCTGTGAGCGGTATATGTATGGACATGGTCGTTTGTACAATGTGTATTATGTTTTCAAGAGTTGGTCCCACCACCTGTTTTGAGGACAGGCAGCCCCCCTCCCCCGCGCCTGGAGGCGTCTGAGTGCCGTTGTCTATACTCTCATTTTCATGGATGTTTAACGGTCTGTTAGTAATTATTTAAACTATAGCCAATGCTTTAAAAAAATTATGAATTTATGTAAATCAGTTGTGGGCCTTCAGCTGACTTGAAACCTTAATCTTAAGTTTAGTTATTGTCGTTGCGCTGCTTTTTCATTTAGTGTGCGTTCCTCCATTAAAAACTTGAAGGTTAAGGTATTTTTGAATTTTTGTAAAATCAGCTGTGGGCTTTCAGCCGCTTAAAATCTTATTCTCAAAATTTCCACTTAAGCGAAAACGTTGCGGCCGTCTGCCTTAAAAGACCATGGTAACATATTTTAAAATTTTAAATTTAATTGTGGCCTTCAGCCGTTTGTATTACACCTTGTATATATTTGTTGTATGCACTTTTGCCTTGGGGCTTTCCACCTTGCTGTGAAATATATATAAATTATTTATTTGCAGTTTTAACTCCATATCTTCAGCCACTTGAAATTTATCTTGTTGCTTTTAAGATTCATTGTTTGAAGGCCTTCAGCCGTGAAAGAATTGAATTTTGAAACTCGTAGTTGTAAAGGTTCGGCTATGTGCCGTTTTGGTTTAACGGTGTTATTAAATTACGGTAAATTACAATTTTGAAGTGAAACTGACCGACACATTTGGCCCTTTCCACAATTTCTAATCACCTGTTCTGGCCAGCGGGCTTAGAGTGCGTTTCAGTACTCGTCGTACAGACGGTGAGTTTGCGTTCCATTATGACGAGCTTCACCATATAGTAACAACATGTCAGCGCACTCTGCGAACGTGTACTCAGGCATCCTGCTACTGCAGTATCAGTTAGCGTAAAGTCAACTGACGCATCACCAGGAAGAACAGAAACAAGGCAGATGGAAACAGGATACCACGTGATTCCGGGTCATCGTACCGTTCATGAACGCGGGTATGCTACCAAAACAGGTGAACTGCTTAAGAAACGTCTAGCGCGTGATTGAGTAGCTCTTGTTTTCCTTGTAACATGTAAACGAACCGTTTCCGGACATGGGTGCCTATGTAAAATTTGATCTGCTGAGTCCTTCTACAACCTGTAGAAGCGCGTGACATGAATTGTGAAACAACTCCTACATATTAGAAACTACTCCTGTTTTCAGATACCGACAAAAAGATGTATTTCGTATGACAAACCTAACACGAGTTGGGGACAGGATCACTGCACCTCCATAACAGAGCAGTTGTCAGGTGATCTTATTTCACAACAAATGAAAGAGTAAATCAACAAGTCCGTTTGAGGGTAGAGACCATTGCAATGGAAAACGAAGTGGTATGTGTTCTGTGCTACCGTAAGACAGTACTGCAGAGAGGTGCCGGTATTGATGCTTATGTTATTGTCGCTCCCGGCCAGAATGTTGCGTGAAGTAGTGTGTCACGTCACGATTGCGATATCTCTGTGGCCTCGTCAGACACATACGCTGTGATTTTTCTGCAAGCCTAGCGACGCACAATTTTTGCGAACACATATCCGAAATGTTTTATTGGCGTCGCGCTTCCTGCGCGTGGCGTCTGACAGAAGTCGTACGCACACACACACAGACACACAGAGACACACACGGACGCACTGATGTGGCGCTTCTCGCTGTCTCTTGCGTCGCGCGCTGCGAACGCGGTGCCTGGAACTCAGGGGAACATCATGCACTGCATTTGCGTAATCGTCTAGTCTAACAATTACCTGAGGCAGGAGGCGCATAATTATAGGTACATTATAACATACTGCCGTTTCCCCAGTATCCACACAACCAAGATGTATTGCAGCCCTGACACGAGGCAGAGATAGGATCACAGAATCTAAGTGAGGAGACATGAAATTATTTGTACGATTAAACCATAATTTCGCGGTAAGCAACATATTATTAACGGCTATCGATAGATCACCCACGCAGTTGCACGAGAACTTCCATGTCATCGCAAATAACGCTATTTACAAGAACGCCTGTAAATGCGTCGTGAGTTTCATCCAGCGCTTGTTTTCGAGAATCCACGATATTGTGACGTTGAACTGATATTATCCCTAGATGAGTAGTATCGTCTATATGCTGCCGCAATAGAGATTGCTGCTTTATTCCACAAATACTCTTTCCCCCCCACCCTGACATTAAGCCACGCTCACCTTGCCTAGGCTCATGATGACTTGTACATGTGTTTCACCGCATCTATCGGTGTACCGTCTGAACGTCATCTCTATAAAGTTTGATGCTCACATGCCGAAATAGATTTTCTGTCCACACTTGCTCAAGTCTTGAAAGTTTAATTATAACCACAATGTATAACTACTATGAAATACTATAAGCAGAAGAAGACTGAAAGAAAGAATTTGTATTAAAGAAGTATTGCAACTGGAGTACTGAGAAGCACACCCACTGGCTTGAAAAAAAAAACCTAGTTCGTTCTGTGAGTAAGGTACATCGTCGCTCCCTGAGATAGAGCACTGTTAAAATAGTGTTAATTACATTCCCACAGCACAGCAATTGTCAAATCACCGAAGCCTTTTGCCGTCAATCCATATTTAGTTTCCAATAAATGAGAGAATAAAAATGTTTTCATTTAGTTTTCATGTACACAAAAAAATCATTCGTCTTTGAGAATCGTTAACACCTACATTTAGATAATGAAACGCTATAACACAATCTGAATGTTGTTTAAATCGTGTATACGTATATATACGGGTTTAATCAAAACCAAACGTAAAAAAAACCAATCACGAAGCTATCCTCCTGCTGTTGTTGCTGAGATCTCCTGGGCAGAGATAGGGAACTTGATGCAATCTTTGGTGCAAGTCAGACTTGAACACAAAGGTTCTTGAGTGGATAGAAAGGAGCATCGTGATGTATTTACACTGATGTCCAAAATTAAAGCAACAAACGGAAATTTTGCAACGTTCTGTTTATTTTGCCACAAGAAAATATAAACAGGTGATAGCAAAGAAGGAACAACGTAAAGAATACAGAAGATAAATAATTATAAAGAACTGGAACATACACAGCAGTAGATCAAAATATTCTTGGTTTTTTCCAACTTAAAAGATCTGCACACACATCGCGACAATTGGTTAATGTGCTCACTATGGCGCGTGACCAGCTCTGACAGCAACACAGGCCTGACAATGATGAAACATGCTCTGAATGATGTCATCAATTTCATATTGAGGCAATAATGCCCATTCTTCCTGCGGAGATGCTCGCATGTCTTGGATAGCAGCTGGTGGATGTTGACGTGATGAAACCCATCTACCTAGAGCATCTGAGACATGCTCTATGGGATTCAAATCGGAAGGGCAATCAGACCACGCCATGAGTGCAGTATTTTGCCTTTCCAAGAAAACGTCAACGACTCGTAGTCTATGAGGTCGAGCACTGTCGTCCATCAACATGAAATCTGGGCGTACAGCGCGTCACAACAAACGTACATGAATTCCCAAAGACCACGTCACGTTACCTGACAGCAGTTAAATCTTTCCAATTCACCAGTACAATTCCTTGAAGAGGTGTTTGAGGGGTCAATACAATACCTGCCTATACCATTAGCTATTCTCCTCGGCGGGGTCAGGGATTTTCTCTGCCTCGTGATGGCTGGGTATTGTGTGATGTCCTTAGGTTAGTTAGGTTCAAGTACACTCCTGGAAATGGAAAAAAGAACACATTGACACCGGAGTGTCAGACCCACCATACTTGCTCCGGACACTGCGAGAGGGCTGTACAAGCAATGATCACACGCACGGCACAGCGGACACACCAGGAACCGCGGTGTTGGCCGTCGAATGGCGCTAGCTGCGCAGCATTTGTGCACCGCCGCCGTCAGTGTCAGCCAGTTTGCCGTGGCATACGGAGCTCCATCGCAGTCTTTAACACTGGTAGCATGCCGCGACAGCGTGGACGTGAACCGTATGTGCAGTTGACGGACTTTGAGCGAGGGCGTATAGTGGGCATGCGGGAGGCCGGGTGGAAGTACCGCCGAATTGCTCAACACGTGGGGCGTGAGGTCTCCACAGTACATCGATGTTGTCGCCAGTGGTCGGCGGAAGGTGCACGTGCCCGTAGACCTGGGACAGGACAGCAGCGACGCACAGATGCACACCAAGACCGTAGGATCCTACGCAGTGCCGTAGGGGACCGCACCGCCACTTCCCAGCAAATTAGGGACACTGTTGCTCCTGGGGTATCGGCGAGGACCATTCGCAACCGCCTCCATGAAGCTGGGCTACGGTCCCACACACCGTTAGGCCGTCTTCCGCTCACGCCCCAACATCGTGCAGCCCGCCTCCAGTGGTGTCGCGACAGGCGTGAATGGAGGGACGAATGGAGACGTGTCGTCTTCAGCGATGAGAGTAGCTTCTTCCTTGGTGCCAATGATGGTCGTATGCGTGTTTGGCGCCGTGCAGGTGAGCGCCACAATCAGGACTGCATACGACCGAGGCACACAGGGCCAACACCCGGCATCATGGTGTGGGGAGCGATCTCCTACACTGGCCGTACACCTCTGGTGATCGTCGAGGGGACACTGAATAGTGCACGGTACATCCAAACCGTCATCGAACCCATCGTTCTACCATTCCTAGACCGGAAAGGGAACTTGCTGTTCCAACAGTACAATGCACGTCCGCATGTATCCCGTGCCACCCAACGTGCTCTAGAAGGTGTAAATCAACTACCCTGGCCAGCAAGATCTCCGGATCTGTCCCCCATTGAGCATGTTTGGGACTGGATGAAGCGTCGTCTCACGCGGTCTGCACGTCCAGCACGAACGCTGGTCCAAGTGAGGCGCCAGGTGGAAATGGCATGGCAAGCCGTTCCACAGGCTACGATCGTCTCCATGGGAGAATAGCAGCCTGCATTGCTGCGAAAGGTGGATATACACTGCACTAGTGCCGACATTGTGCATGCTCTGTTGCCTGTGTCTATGTGCCTGTGGTTCTGTCAGTATGATCATGTGATGTATCTGACCCCAGGAATGTGTCAATAAAGTTTGCCCTTCCTGGGACAATGAATTCACGGTGTTCTTATTTCAATTTCCAGGAGTGTATTTTGTAGAATCGCACCTACATGGGGAGGAATTAGTATCGCATAAAATAAGAAGTATTAGAGCTCGTAGGGAAAGGTTTAGGTGTTCATTTTCCCCACATGCTTTTCGAGAGCGAACGATCGAGAAATATTCTGAAAGTGGTTTTCTGAACTCATTACCAAGTAATTGCTTGTAAATTGCAGAGTAGTGGTGTAGATAAATGTGGAAAGTTAAGGTGGGAAATGGACTGGCGTTAAGAAAATGCAGATTATAAAGTCAGTTGGTGGATGGAGATACTGACATAGTGTGATGTTCTGTAGGGGTGTTCCTTAGGCAAGGATGTACCACTGATCTTTGGAAAGTAAAAGAGTGATAAAGGGTAGAGGCAGGAGGAAACATAATTCAGAACAACAGAAACATGGCGGTACATTTTCCTGCTATCACGATAAAAAAAGGATCAAATGGCTCTGCGCGCTATGGGACATAACATCTGAGGTCATCAGTCCCCTAGAACTTAGAACTACTTAAACCTAGATAGCTTTATCCAGTTATTAAAAATCCATTAGGCATACACGCGATCCAAGGTCATATTTATATGGCAAGCAGGATAGGCCGATTAGTGAGGGGGGGGGGGGGGGGGTTACAAACTGGAAGAGCCAGTGAAACGTCTCAACTTAAAATTGATGGGAACGTCCGTTCCTTTATCGGCATATGTCGAATGAATTACGTAGGCCTCATGGGTTGCTGTGCACTCCTACTCCAGCTATTGTATCAAGAAAGCTAACAGGACCTCCCTGCGCTGCCTCGCCAATGCAGAGCAGAAATCCGTCCAAATTTCAGATAAACATACACACTCACGCTCCATAGTGAACCGGAACGTAGTTGGGATTTACTGATCAGAAGCGGCACTTAAATATTAAAAGTAAAACATACTTTACACGGATACTTCCTCTGGGCATCGCTATTCCTCCACAGAATTGAAAACAGACAAAAACGTAGTATGATACCAAGATAATTAATCGATCATAGGATAAATGAAAGCCCGCATCTCGGGGTCGTGCGGTAGCGTTCTCGCTTCCCACGCCCGGGTTCCCTGGTTCGATTCCCAGCGGGGTCATGGATTTTCACTGCCTCGTGATGGCTGGATGTTGTGTGATGTCCTTAGGTTAGTTAGGTTTAAGTAGTTTTAAGTTCTAGGGGACTGATGACCATAGATGTTAAGTCGCATAGTGCTCAGAGCCAGATAAATGAAAGTGGTACCAAAACAACATATGTCTGGTTCAAATAGCTCTGAGCACTATGGGACTTAACATCTGAGGTCATCAGTCCCCTAGAACTTAGAACTAATTAAACCTAACCAACCGAAGGACATCACACACATCCATGCCCGAGGCAGGATTCGAACCTGCGACCATAGCGGTCGCGTGGTTCCAGACTGAGGCGCCTAGAACAGCTCGGTCACCACGGCCGGCATCACGATTTTAGAAGGTTACAGAATGCGTTATTATAGTCAGGTTGAAGGAACTGATGGAATGAATACAGACTTGTAAGTGGATCCCAGGTTGGGTTCTTAAATGGTAGAAATATATAATCAGCAACAGCAGAATTTGTAAAAGGGTTCTTGATCTCTAGACACGGATGATTGTGTCACAGGTACACCCATAGATCTGTCTCAGGCATTTGATGTTGTCGACAGTAAGCTAGATACATTATAAGTACGTGGCGTAACTAACACTTGGTTCGCATCATGTCTTGCAGACACGGTGCAAGTAGAAGAGATAACATAAACTTCAAATAGAGCTAACATTTAGTGAAACACGTATCAGTATATTAATATGGTATTATCAGTACATTAATACAGAGTGTATCATAATTAATGGCATAAACGCATACTGGAGGCAAAAAAGTCTCAGTAAACATACAGTCGAAAATGCGTAACTAAAGAGCTACGAGCAATGTTTCACCTTCGTTACTGTGAAACAAACCTTTTCTACTGCAAGTTGTTTGCTTTCTATATTTTGGGAAGTGGTATTATGGACCGAAATAAGAAAAAAATGTCCAGCAAACATGCTCTAAAACGCATACTTTAAAAGTTACGTGCACTTGTTCATTAGAAGAGTTGTGTTTCAAAGTAGCGAAGTTGAACAAGGCTCATAGCTCTTAAGGAATGCGTATTAGAGCACATTTTTACTGGACTTTTATTCTTATTTTGGTCCATACTATCAGTTCCCAAAATATGGAAAGCAAATAACTTGCAGTAGAAGAGATTTGTTTCACAGTATCGAAGGTGAAAAATTGCTCGTAGCTCTTAAGGTATGAGTTTTGAACAATATGTTTACTGGGACTTTTATTCTACTAGTATTGTGTACTTTCAACTGTATGCGTTTACGCCATTAATTATGATACATCCTGTATACACTGACGGAAAAAATGTCACAACACCAAAAGTTATTAATTTAGAGTAATGAAATTTCAGGAACAATTCGTCTAGGTAACATATTTACGTGATTAACATTGCATGATCACAGGTTAATGCAGGCACGAGACAGGCCATAGCAAATATGAAATGCTGGTACATTAATAACCGATGTATTCACCAGGACGTTGAGTGCAGGGGTGAAAACGTGCATCCATTCTATCGCACAGGTGCCGCATGTCAGATTATGGGATGGAGTTCCATGCTTTTTGGACTTGGTCGATGAATACAGGGCGGTTAATATCTCGTGTTTTTTAATGACACTGTAGTTGTCGTCGCTTATGTGCTCGACTGGAGATAGATTTGGTGGTCTAGCAGGCCTAGGCAACATGTCGGCTCTCTATAGACCATCCTGGGTTACAATATCGGTATGTAGACGAGCGTTATCCTGTTGGAAAACACTCCCTTGAATGCTGTTCATGAATGGCAGCACAGTGGGTCGAATCACCAGACTGACGTACAAATGCGCACTCAGGATCCGTGAAACAACCACGAGAGGTCTCCTACTATGAAAATAAAACGTACCCAGGTCATAACTCGAGGTGTAGGTCCCGTGTTTCTAGCACGCAGACAGGTTGGTTGCAGGCTGTCAACTGGCCTCCTTCTAACCAATACACGACCATCATTGACACCGAGACGCAACCAGCTTTCATCAGAAAAAACAACAGACCTCCGACCTGCCCACCAATGAGCTTTCGCTTGACCTCGCTGGAGTCGCAAATGACGGTGGTTTGGGATCAGTGGACTGACTCCGAACTGCCCTTGAAGTAACTAATTTTTAACAGTTCGTGTGTCACTGTTGTGCCAAGCGCTGCTGAAGCTGCTGCTACAGCTGCAGTAAGATGAGCCAGAGCCATACGCCGAACTTGATGGTCTCTCGGTAGTGCCACGTGGCCGTCCGCAGATCGATATTTTTTGCGACTGTACATTCTAGTAACTACCGCTGCCAGCAGTGACGTATAGTGGCTACATTCCTGCCAGGTCTTTCTGCTGTATCGCAGAAGGAACATCCATCTTCTCAAGACCCTGTTACATGATCTCTTTCAAACTCAGCGAAGTTTTGGTAATAGCATCTTTGATACCTTAAAGGCATTCTTGACTAACATCAACTAACCACGTCCAGGCTCATAGATAACCAATGCTCACGACTGGCGAGCCAGAGTGGACGAGTGGCTCTAGGCGCTACAGTCTGGAACCGCGCGACCGCTACGGTCGAAGTTTCGAATCCTGCCTAGGGCATGGATGTGTGTAATGCCCTTAGGTTAGTTAGGTTTAAGTAGTTCTAAGTTCTAGGGAACTGATGAACTGAGAAGTTAAGTCCCATAGTGCTCAGAGCCATTTGAACTTCTTTTTATTATTAGGACGAATACTGTTCCTGTGTCATGACTTCTCCAATGGTGTTAGTAAGGAGGAAAAATAGTCGACTATATTACGGTTACTGTCGCAATCAACAGATCCACTCGCTAATACACTCCTGGAAATTGAAATAAGAACACCGTGAATTCATTGTCCCAGGAAAGGGAAACTTTATTGACACATTCCTGGGGTCAGATACATCACATGATCACACTGACAGAACCACAGGCACATAGACACAAGCAACAGAGCAGGCACAATGTCGGCACTAGTACAGTGTATATCCATCTTTCGCAGCAATTCAGGCTGCTATTCTCCCATGGAGACGATCGTAGCCTGTGGAACGGCTTGCCATGCCATTTCCACCTGGCGCCTCACTTGGACCAGCGTTCGTGCTGGACGTGAAGACCGCGTGAGACGACGCTTCATCCAGTCCCAAACATGCTCAATGGGGGACAGATCCGGAGATCTTGCTGGCCAGGGTAGTTGACTTACACCTTCTATAGCACGTTGGGTGGCACGGGATACATGCGGACGTGCATTGTCCTGTTGGAACAGCAAGTTCCCTTTCCGGTCTAGGAATGGTAGAACGATGGGTTCGATGACGGTTTGGATGTACCGTGCACTATTCAGTGTCCCCTCGACGATCACCAGAGGTGTACGGCCAGTGTAGGAGATCGCTCCCCACACCATGATGCCGGGTGTTGGCCCTGTGTGCCTCAGTCGTATGCAGTCCTGATTGTGGCGCTCACCTGCACGGCGCCAAACACGCATACGACCATCATTGGCACCAAGGCAGAAGCGACTCTCATCGCTGAAGACGACACGTCTCCATTCGTCCCTCCATTCACGCCTGTCGCGACACCACTGGAGGCGGGCTGCACGATGTTGGGGCGTGAGCGGAAGACGGCCTAACGGTGTGCGGGACCGTAGCCCAGCTTCATGGAGACGGTTGTGAATGGTCGTCGCCGATACCCCAGGAGCAACAGTGTCCCTAATTTGCTGGGAAGTGGCGGTGCGGTCCCCTACGGCACTGCGTAGGATCCTACGGTCTTGGCGTGCATCCGTGCGTCGCTGCGGTCCGGTCCCAGGTCGACGGGCACGTGCACCTTCCGCCGACCGCTGGCGACAACATCGATGTACTGTGGAGACCTCACGCCCCACGTGTTGAGCAATTCGGCGGTACGTCCACCCGGCCTCCCGCATGCCCACTATACGCCCTCGCTCAAAGTCCGTCAACTGCACATACGGTTCACGTCCATGCTGTCGCGACATGCTACCAGTGTTAAAGACTGCGATGGAGCTCCGTATGCCACGGCAAACTGGCTGACACTGACGGCGGCGGTGCACAAATGCTGCGCAGCTAGCGCCATTCGACGGCCAACACCGCGGTTCCTGGTGTGTCCGCTGTGCCGTGCGTGTGATCATTGCTTGTACAGCCCTTTCGCAGTGTCCGGAGCAAGTATGGTGGGTCTGACACACCGGTGTCAATGTGTTCTTTTTTCCATTTCCAGGAGTGTAAATCAAATGGAACCCTCAAGGTAGTATACACGTGGCCAATATGCAATAAAGATACTCTGAGCGTAACACTAATCACTATCTGTCACTAATTATGAATGGATGCTGAAAATTTTTCAGTACATAATTAAAAATTTATGATACTCGAAATGGAAACCAAACATCAACGTCACGGTTATGATGACAGCAGATAATGTGTGTTGTTTTACAGCATGAAATAATATGTTATGTGTGTTGAGAAATAAATGAATAGTGTAACAGTATCTTCTTACATTAACCCATTAAGCAATGCAAAAATTTGTGACTCCTATAAAGACCAGTTAACTACTGTTCCGTTATTGCCAAGGTATATAATTATACAAATCAACGAATATGTGTATTAATTGTGATACTATGACATTTATAATATCGTCATTGAGGTGATTCGCGAGTAAGTAAGACTACCACTACAAAAAATGTTTCACAGCACAGCTTGTAAGTTACTTTTGTTGAGCCTTCACGTGAGTTTATGGAGTGTTTCCGGCATGACGAGGCGTAGATCTCTATCCATTAACATTAAAGGAGCCTCAATATTTCCGTCGCAATTTCTGAAATAGTTAGCCGGACATGGAAGCGAACCGCGTGCGTCCTCTGCTCAAAGTTTTCATTGCCACACGAGTCCACACACATGTGTAAAGCAGGCAGTCGTGTCACGCAACCACCGTCGGTGGTGCTGTAATTGGCCAGCGAGCTACGGCGTTGCGATTATCTGTCGCAATTATCACGCCGCATGTCGCAGTCCTTCAGAAGACCGCCTCCAGCACCAGGACTCAACGCAAGCTAAAGTCTTCCGAGCCCTCGGTGAAACATGGCGGAGTGCAACGGTTACTGAGGTACGCATCGTATTCATCAACTAGATATATCCTCTCATCTTATCCACTGACCAGAGTTGTAAAATAACCATAGGCTACCAGAGCATAGACTGGGGTAGTTTCTCTAGTAGCTCTGTTCAGTTAAGGTCGTACCCGCGTTACCTGTACATTACGTGTGATGCGTACCTATCGGGCGCTACCTCTTAATGCTCGCTTTCTTTACGCACGTGATCAGTGTCCTATTAAATTCCCTTAAAACGGAAACTGAGTGAAGGTATATAAAGTACCAGGTAACCCACTGAACATTTTTGTTCTACACAGTTATCCTCCTCTCTGTTACTTAAGAAAAAACAGTATTTATAGGAAAACCGAAATTTTCAATATTTAATTATTGTGTTATTCGGAAATTGCTGATCTGTAACGTAGAACAGAGGGATGTGGTACTAAAAATATAGGAAACAATGCAGATATATCATACAGCGCCAGAAAACTTAACAAAAAGGTAGAATAAAAAAACAGCAAAACAAAAATATATCAAACACCAGTTCCATATTTTGTTGAAGTAATATGAAATACGTTTCTGTTATTCATAAACAATTTCGCATTTATCAGTAATAAGAGGAAGAACGTAGAATGAGATTTTCACTCTGCGGCGGAGTGTGCGCTGATATGAAACTTCCTGGCAGATTAAAAATGTGTGCCCCACCGAGACTCGAACTCGGGACCATTGCCTTTCGCGGGCAAGTGCTCTACCAGCTGAGCTACCCGAGCACGACTCACGCTCCGTCCTCACAACTTTACTTCTGCCAGTACCTCGTCTCCTACTTTCCAAACTTTACAGAAGCTCTCCTGCGAACCGTGCAGAACTAGCACTCTTAAAAGAAAGGATATTGCGGAGACATGGCTTAGCCACAGCCTGGGGGATGTTTCCAGAATGAGATTTTCACTCTGCAGCGGAGTATACGCTGCACTTGCCTGCGAAAGGCTAAGGTCTGGCAAACAGTTTTAATCTGCCAGGAAGTTTCAGGAAGAACTTAGTTTTTATAGCGCCAAAAAACGTTCTATTCAGTACAAAATAACAACAATAATTTTATATTCTTTATGTTTGCGATATAAACTGTACTTGTATTGAAAGTAATTACTTTGGTTGCATAAAAACACAGAAGTTGAGCCATCAACTAATTTCTATTACATATAAAATGCAATTTATATTTTCCAAGGATACAAAATTCACAATGAACTAACACTGAATGACGTGCAGCTCTAATTACATGCAAAACAAACAAACAACCAAACAAACAGAGAGAAGTCGTCGGCATCCAGTTTCTTTCTTACACATTGACTTATGTGGTGTCACCGCCAGACACCACACTTGCTAGGTGGTAGCCTTTAAATCGGCTGCGGTCCGGTAGTATACGTCGGACCCGCGTGACGCCACTATCAGTGATTGCAGACCGAGCGCCGCCACACGGCAGGTCTAGAGAGGCTTCCTAGCACTCGCCCCAGTTGTACAGCCGATTTTGCTAGCGATGGTTCACTGACTTCCACGATCTCATTTGCCGAGACGATAGTTAGCATAGCCTTCAGCTACGTTATTTGCTACGACCTAGCAAGGCGCCATTATCAGTTACATTGATATTGTGAATCATGTATTGTCACGAGCGACGTGCATCATTAATGGATTTAAGTTAAATATTCCACCAGCGATGTCCGTTTTTCTCAATTCTAATTCCCTTGTCATGTTCCAGACCTCACGCCAGCCTTCGTGAGCTAAAACGCGTGCATTTCAGCCTCCTTTAGTAACACGGTGTTGGCTCTCCTGCCAACCACAACAATTTATATTTCTTTACCTACCAACATTATCACCACTACCAGTAATCCTACTATTTATTGCGTCATTTTTGTAATGTACCAAAACCACTGTCCCATAGTTACAACTCTACCACTGCGGATTGTATAGTGTTACTGGCAACACGAAAGAACGCTTTTAACAAATATATTGCTGGCCAAAAAATTGCAACGCATTGCATTCGACGTTCCTCAAACGTCGCACTGGCATGGAATGTACTACTTTCTTTGATATGTAAATGAGTACCATTTCAGTGGTTCAAATGGCTCTGAGCACTATGGGACTCATTTCAGTGCAAGGGAACGCAGAATGTATGAGTAACGACATAGCCGTCTCGATCCTGAACTTAGATTTTGTGAATGAACAATTTATATTGGTGGTCACTGCGTTGTTACAGGACAATATAAGACTAAATTTTTTAAAAAATCTGGGCCCGTAACATACTCTCAGGTGACAAAAGTCATGGGATAGCTATATGCGCACATATAGTTGGCCGTAGTATCGTGTACATACGGTATAAAAGGGCAATGCATTGCCAGAGTTTCATTTGTACTCAGGTGATCCAAGCGAAAAGGTTTCCGACATGATTAAGGCCACACAACGGAAATTAATACTTTGAACGCGTAATGGTGCTTGGAGCTAGACACACGGGACATTGCTTTTCGGAAGTCGTTAGGGAATTCGATATCCCGAGAACCACAGTATCAAGAGTGTACCGAGAATACTAAGTTTCAGGAATCACCTCTCACCACGGACAACACCGACGGCCTTCACTTAACGATCGACAGCAGCGGCGTTTGCATAGAGTTGTCAGTGCTAACAGACAAGAAACGCTGCGTGAAGGAACCGTGGAAATGAATGTGCAGTTAGGGCAGTGCGCTAAAATTTGGCGTTAGTGAGGTATGACAGCAGACGAACGACGCGAGTGCGTTTGCTAATAGCACGAAATCTCCTGCAGAGCCTCTCCTGGGCTCGAGACCATTTCGGTTGGACCCCAGACTACAGGTAAATAGTGGGGAGGTCACGTGAGTACCGACTTTAGTTGGTAAGAACTGCTGCTACGGTTCGGGTATGGTGCAGACCTCACGAAGCATGGACCCAGGTTGTCAACAAGCCACTGTGGTCGTGGCTCCAGAATGGTGTGGGCTGTGTTTACATGGAATGGAGTGAGTCCTCTGGTCCATCTGAACCGATCGTTGGCTGAAAATGTTTATGCTTGACCACTTTGAGACCGTTTGCAGCCATTGTATGTAACACATTTCTTTTCTCAGACAATTTCGGTTGAAAAATTGCGGAATTTTGATGTGGGATACACTGGAACATTCTTCCTTCAACTTCTGTTGTTTATGAAATTCAAACGGGTGGTGGCGCTATTTGTAGCCTTGATAATGGCGTCTGTAATGGAGGTGCGTCCCAAGCAGAGAGCCGTCACTGAGCTTCTTTTGGCAAAAAACCAGAGCGAAGCAGATGTTCATAGGCGCTTGCAGATTGTCTACGGCGACCTGGAAGTGAACAAAAGAACAGGGAGTCTTTATGCGAGGCGTCTGTCATCATAGCAACAAGGTCGCGCAAATCTGTCCGATCTCCCGCGACGCGGTCTGTGACTCCGAATGTCCGAATGTCTGGACACTCTCATTCGAGATGATTCACGAACCACACTCAAACACCTCCATGACAGCGCAAGGCGTCAGACAAGTCTGCGCACACCAGAGAAGTTCACAACACTACACTGAAATGTTGTTCCTCATTCTCCCCGCAGCCCAGATCTCGTACCTTACTACTTCTACCTGTTTGGTCTAATGAAGGATGCACTCTGCGGGAGGCAGCACGAGAATGATGTGAAAGTTATTGATGCAACAAAGCACTGGCTCAGAGGTCGACTGTTAGAGTAGTAGCGTGGGAGCATGCTGGCCCTGTCAGTAATGTGGGGTAAGGCTGTCGCATTCATATGATGTATCAGAATCCTGAACAAAACCAACCTACTCTCACACCAAAAATAATGTTGTGTTACTTACTGAACACCCCATGTAGACAGTGGTACTATCGTGGCCTAACGAGATAGCTGCTTACCTTCCGCGATATTTCTCCTCGCAATGGTCGAGTTCACGCGACTCTTATGGAGAAAGCTACCTTCACTTTATGTGGCCTAAGCAGGTTTGTTGTTGTTTTTTTAGAAATGTTTTGTATGTAAGGTTTGTTATATACTTGATTAGGCCTATATTATTGGTTCCTTTTAAAGCATGAGGAATTTCTTTCCTTTTAGTTATTTGTCTCTGGATACATAAAGTGAAACTAGCTGTCTCCATAAACAACAAACTACAAAAGAAACTTAAGAAAAAAGTTAATTCCTCAGGCTCATGAAGATACAAAATAACATTTGAAGTTACTCAAGCTATCACACCGGACAAACTGGCAGCAATTTTCACGTACGTAACCAGTTTACAGTATCAGCAATAGCAACAGACATAAAAAAAACGGAGACCCATTCTAAAACATAATGAAAGCTCATAACATAATCACATACAATGGATTTAATGCAGGAGCTTGAAATTTTTATACACTACAAAAAGTGAGGAGAAAAGTTACCAGTGAAAAACTAGATAGTGAAACAGTTAATATATGCAAATGTTTCTCTTACAAACCACAGGAATTTTCGTAAATATCTACATTTCCTAATTAGAAGACTGATAATTCAGTAGTTAATAGTTGTAGAAAATTAAATTTGTTATTGACAACCTTACATTTATAATGTAATTCAGAGACGCAGTAATACCTCTAAATGTGTACAAACTCTTTATTAAACCATTGTGTCGTAATATCTTTTGAATGCTAAAACAGAGTGTGTAAGTAATGATTTGCGTATGTGTGAGGAGGCACAATATCTGTAAATAGACAAACAAAAACAATTTCTAGCATTAGCATTTAAAAACACACACGGAATCATTACGTGCGATTTTCTGATTGCAGTATAACCTCAAAAAGACGCAAGAGAGGCAAAAACCCAACATATAAATATCACAAAAATATTAATGTAAACAAATTCACTTGAAACTGAGAATAATTCCTAAACGCGTTGTGCCAAGCATGAAAAACTAATTGACTGGTGGAGTTTCCATTATTTACATCAAGCAGTTTGATTTCTGAAGTATTAGGTATTTATTACACTGACCGCCAGGTGACGCAGCAGTCACTCGTTGTTCAGGCTTGGGGGACTGCTTATACTTCTGACCTTTAACTTTACTCTACTTACCTGTTTAAACCATAACCTTATTCTTCTTCCTCGTGTTTGGGAGAATATCCTTCGTTTTTCGTAATAACAATGCCTAAAAAATCAAAAGGAGTGCAGTACAACTCTCTAGATTCCCTTAACGATAGTATGAGGTGTACATGCACCTCTTTCTCCCTTTGCCTTTTCCTTTCCAGTAAAAGTACAACATTTATGTATAATTGTTTTCCGATGTGTTCCCTTGTCACAAGTGCACAGTAACTGAACACATGGTGACAGAACTGGCAGTGCCGCCTGCAAGCCATTGTAACAGGCTCTCTATGATACAAAACGCCACCACAACTCTCTGCCACTAGTGGCTCTCCCATATGCCTTCAACCAGACAATCAATCGTCTGAGACGTGTTTAGAGGCAACCCGGTCAGCCTGAACGCCTTAGACACGCTGTCCAACGAGTGCAGCAAGGTGGAGGTTCCCTGCTGATTTGGGGTTGGAGTATGTTTGGCCGACGCACGAAGCTGGTAGCTACGGAAGGCGCCGTAACGGCTGTGTGCTACGTGAATGCCATCCTAAGACCGATAGTGCAACCATCGACTGCACATTGGCGAAGCATTCGTCTTTATGGACAACAATTCGCGCCACGATCGTACACATCTTGTGATTGACTTCCCTCAGGATAACGACATCGCTCGACTAGACTGCTAGCATGTTCTCAAGACATGGAACATGCCTGGGATAGACTGAAAAGGACTGTTTATGGACGACGTGACCCACCAACCACTCTGAGCGATCTACGCCGAATGGTCATTGAGAAGTGGGACAATCTGGACTAACAGTGCCTTGATTAACTTACGGATAGTACGCCACGACGAATACAGGCATGTATCAATGCAACAGGACGTGCTACTCGGTATTAGAGGTACCGGTGTGTACAGCAGTCTGGACCATCACGTCTGAAGGTGTATGGTGGTATAAGATGCAATGGGTAGTATTCATGAGCAATAAAAAGGGCGGAAATGATGTTTATGTTGATCTCATTTGCAATTTTCTGTACAGGTTCCGGAACTCTCGGAACCGAGGTGATGCAAAACTTTTTTTGATGTGTGTAGCCTACATATGCTTATCCTTATACTGCCGACATGGTTGTGGGGTATGACAGCCAGTAAGTGGCCAGTTTGTGTCGGCACCACCGGCTGCAATAATCTAAGGCTCGTATACATGACCGACTTTCTGGTCAAAATCGATTGCAAGAAATCATGCACATTTTGTGCCTGCGTGTATATTAAGAACCAACCACGTAGCGAAGTCAATGATCTGTAGATTGTGACGAGTGTGAAGTTCTAAATTTCCGAGTATGCTACACACTGCACATGCGCAGAAACAGGGGACTGTGACAGCATCTGCTGAACATCGGAAGCTGACCTGTTCTGTAAAAGCTCAGTCCAGAATTATAAAAATCGATTTTATGCTTCCGTCTCTTCTTAACCTTTATCGTGTTGTTTTGTTTCCGTTACACACTAAAAAGTTGTGCAGGGCCTCGGTATTTTTCCTACTTTTGTTCTCCTGCAAGACGGACGAATTATGAGAAAAGAAACAACGTATTTATGTATATATGTGGTATCGTCCTTTTGGCATGTCTGAAAGAACAGACACCGCACATATACATACAATTAAGCGGAGACGGGCAATGATTTCTTCAGTGCAGATGCAAACCAGGCTCGAACTCTTATGGGAATCATTATTTGACGAGAAAAATAATTTGTATGTTTTTTGGCTCTAAGCAAAAAATAAGTTACAAAGAATAAAGAAAAATTCGCTATTTACTTTTTTCTAGACTTTTTTCATATGTTGTCAAGTATATATTTTCTCGAGTAAATAAATGCAGGCTTATATGTTCTGAAACGTTTCGATGACACTTTTCCTGTTCTTTCAGTTCGCAGGACTGTGGAGAATTTACAACTCAGACTTTGACAATAACTTCCACTATGCATTCTGCTTTGATCACTAAGAAACTGTTCCTACATTTCGAAACTTTCCTAAAAAGGATAGTCCGTCATAACCTCATTTTCTTCGTTCAAATGCCAAACTCCACAGCAGACAACTGTCACAAAACAATCAGTTTGAGCGCTGATGTTTAAACGAAAATGGCCACTCCAAACAGACGAAACTGAGTTCAGTAATAAAACGCCAGAGGCGCAGCAGTAGACTCGCTCGTCTCGAGTAGTCAGTTGAGACAGGAAAGTCTATCGTGCAAAAGGAGCTCAATAGGCTCCTTCACAATCCGTTCCCAATCGCAAGCAGCGCCTCCGCTGCTAATAAAAGACTTAGAAGGGCTTAAGCTCTCGCCGGGAGCGAGGGCGCAGTCAGTAGCGCAGTGAATTTGCGGTCAGTAGTAGGAGGGTTCAAATCCGCGTCCCTCTTACTTCCTTTGAATTTTGCGTGATTTCACAAATGCTCCAGGAAATCGCCGGGATGCTTTCTTTGAGAGGACACGATCCTTTTTCTTAGCCATCCTTAAAACATTCCGAGCGTGTGCTACGTCCCTAACGACGTCGGTGTCGACAGGACGTTAATTCCTTATCTTCCATTGCTCATGGTCTCCAAGACGCTGTCTTTGAACAAGATAACGCAAGACACCTTGTAAGAGGTCCATAATTAAAAAATTTGTTGCTAGCGCACTCGAGCTGATGTAATTTCGATGTATTGCTCACGCGCTGCCTGCGATACGCAAACTAGAAGAGAATCTGAGACCAAAGAGCAGTATTGACTGCAGTAAGAACTGTGTGTTAGTAGGAGTAAGTTGTTGCTAGCGGGCAGTCGCGTCTGGTGTATGGTGTTGGCTGGGCCGGTCGTGTGCAGCGATGGCAGAGCCTGAGCGTTGTAGGATAAGGTAAAAGCAGCCTCGCGCATATGTAGTATTGTTACATCAAGTCCCATGTACATGTTTTTAAAAAATCTGTTAATAATAATCTTTCTCATAAAAATTAATATTTGACTTTCATCTCAATTTAAAGAATTCACTAATTTCTCCAATCCTTGACCACCCCGATTATTGAAAAGAAAAATCAGTTCTTTCCTTTTATATAAGACAAATCTATCGGCCAGCATTGCACTTAGCTGCGCCAGGAAAATTTCTTATAGGAGCAGATGTATACGCGATATCCGGCGATCTAATTAAGGTAAGATTTTTCAGTTTATTCAGAATGATGTATCAGGGCCATGACGCAGCATTGCTGACGTCCAAAATTTACCAGGTTAAATTGACTGTCAATTATTGAAAGGCTATAAATGACCCACATTTTTTTTTATTGAGAGATCAGTCATTTTATTATTGATACGTTACGCAATTTTCCTGTTGGTAGGTTATACTGAATGTGAACGACATAATTATATTTTTTACTGTTGAGAGGTTTAGCAATTTTTCTGTTTTGAGGTTACACTAAATGAGAATATTATTCATATTATTTTATTTTGTGGGAAGGTTACACTTGTCGACAACCGGCCAAAATCGTATTTTTGTGAATTTCTGAGAAGTAGTCAGCTATATATCTGCTCTTATTTACTTAATATTAAAAGTAGTTTGCATCTAGCTCAACGCATTTACTAATGTCACTTTTTCTTTCACAGGTCATCGCACAATTTATTGCTCTTTGTTGTAACTGTATTTGTTCAATTTTTGCTTTGTCTTTGTTTGATTTTGTGATTAACTTTGAGTTGTGAAAATGCCGCGAAAAACTGCTAACAGTACGTCGCGAGTCGTAATGGGTGAAAAAGCCGACTTTAATAGTTTCACTGATAATACTAGCGACACTCAGTGTCTTGATAATCCTCCAGTTACAGACAATCAATGCGTACCGACCACCAGTAATGATTCTAATCTAAATGATGAACAAACAAATTCAATTGTGTCCAATGTAAATTTAACGACAATTGATGACGCGGCACTTTCCGTTACAATGAACGCTGTCCAGTTTGACACGCCTGATTTGCAAAATTTACGTAGCGAACAGATAATTGTTTCTGACGAAGGTGAACAACATACACAAAACACGTCAGATTCATTTGATTCCGCTCTAGTGGCCAACAGTGCACATCCGATTAGCGAACCTTTTCGTGAATCAGGCAATGACCAAATGGTTATTCAAAACGTGTCACATGCAGATACAGCATCACACATCATAGAAAATAGAGTCGCTACCTTTGGCATGGATCAAGTTATGGCAGTATTGCTACAACTTAATTAAAAACTAGACAACAATTCCAAACAGTCGAATGAAAAACAAGACAACAATTACAAACAATTTAATGAAAAACTCAAACAGATTAATGAAAAACTTGACACCTCTACTGAGCAGCTTACTGAACGGATTACAGCCGTTGCCGAGCAGTGTAATGAAACTAAAAAACAGCTACGTGAGGAAATTAAGGCTACTGCTAGGAATAGTAGTGCAGAAATTAGGTCCGTTGCACAAGAAATATGTAATACACATGCAGCCACAACCAAATTACTTAGGGATGAAATTAGTGCAGTCGCTAAACAATATTCTGAAAACGCAACACAGTTACGCGACGAGTTTAAATTAATGTCATCAGAACTTTCACGCACACTGGAAGCGAAAGTAGACACGAAATTCGAACGACAGAACAGCCTAATTGACGAACGTTTTAATCACTACCTACAAAACAGTGAAACCCGTTACCGTAAATTCATACAGGAACAGAACAAAGTAAAGAAACAAGTCATGGATACAATTACTGCACAGAGACAGGAAGATAAGCGTAAAATGTATACGAAGGCGAAAACATACGTAGACAACAATATTGCTACAGTATCAGACGAAATCAAACAGTTGAACACCGAATTGCATGATGAAATTTCCGATCTTAAAACAAAAACAGACACACACACAGTAGACTTTCAGACAGTGACCAACAGACTTGAACAATTAGAATTAATACAGGACCCCGATGCCATTAAAGCAGACGTTAAGAAATTGAACAAAACTACCCGTAAAATCCAAAAACAAATTAATGCTTGTGACACTAAAATATGATGATCAGGTTAAAGCATTGACTGAAAAATTTTATGAATTGGCCAGTCGTATTGACGTTATCGAAAATAATAATGATACCACATCAGACGATACGTCACCAGTTTTGTTTAATCAAACACCCGAATTCCAAAATTTACAGCAGACGATTAGTAAGATAGGTTCGTCCAATAATACATTACGTAGAAAATTGTCATCTTTACAGCACGAATTGACGGAGATGAAAAATATTTCAGCCTTTAACACATCACAGCATACGCCACTTTCCGGCAATTTCTCACACTCACACAGCCAGTACAATGTAGGTAATTTACAGAGAGTACGTGATTTAGATTCCGAACAGTCACAGACAAACAGATTATCATAAATTCTGAACCTGTTCAGACATTCAGAGACGAAAATTTTGATTACAAGCACTTTCTGTCCGTTAGGAAATTTAAGGTATTTAAAAATGACAGAACACAGATTCACCCTTTGGATTGGATACAACAATTTAGCTTTGCTTTTCCACCAGCTTGGCCCGCGACACACAAACTTGAATTTATTTGCAGTTTTTTGGAAGGCGAACCGGCAGCTCGTATGAGACCGATCGCGAGACAGTGCTATTCGGTAGAAGAATTTCAGATTGCCTTTCTGTCAGCGTATTGGTCGAAGACGACACAGCGCGGAATCAAGGATCAATTAATTAGCTTACGAGATTATGAGAACTCAAATTTTCCCACTGTCACGCAATTTTTTGAGCACATGGTCCAACAAAACCAATACTTAAGTGAGCCATACAGTGAATCAGCACTTATCCAATTTCTAAATTACCACGATCGTTAAGAGTATCACTTTTAACAGGTCAGCAGAAAGAAAATATTTCGGCATTCAGAGATCTGTTCCAGCTTTTGGAAGTTCAGTAATCAGACTATTCCTTCATTAACAAAAATTTTTCAGATCATAACCAAGGCAAACAAGCATAAGGAAATTACGATCAGCCACGCTGTTTTAATAGCAAAGGTGATAGACGGTCCAGGAATGACAATCACCAGAACTTTAATAACAGACAAAATTTTAATTATCAGTACCCTCATAGTTATCAGCAACAGCAAAGACAATTTGGCAACAATAGAGGCTTTTCCCCACAACATCAACAAAACCAGTCGGTTAGCATACCTAACCAACAATGTAGTCTGCAAGGTCAACCAAGTTTTAATGTTTCGCCGCCTACACGTATAGCGTCGGCTCCACGAAATAGTAACGCACAGCAACAACGAAATCACTACGTACAGAAGACACATCATTTCAACTAGTATCGCAACGCGCCGTATAGCAACGATTATTATGACAGACGTAAAAGTAATGAGCACAGTTTTCAGCGTAACAGTCGGTCTTACCAGCAGCAGAACCATCGGCAACAACAGATTATCATGAATGAACCAGACAGTAGATATCATCCCGAACGTAATACGTCAGGGAGAAATAACAGAACAGTACAAAAAGTGGAAATGCCACAGCATCCTCCCGCAAATAACAGCACGTCAGATAGAATTTGACTAGATACAGCACAGATTGAACCTTCCAGCGATGTAAGCAATACTTTTGACACGCAGAATGTTGTTCGCGAAAATGTTATTACTTTTGACGACATCCGAGACACACTTTTGCATGAAAAACCAGTTATAAAAAAACCATTTCCCACCCTGTCATTGAAGTAAAGATTGGATCATCCACATCTTCAGCAGTAATTGACTCTGGATCACCTATGTCAGTTATAAATGAGGAAACTTTCAACGAATGTAACAAAGACAATACCTATGCTACGTTACCATTAGGCAAAACTAAAATAAAAGGAGCAGTATCTGGTAAAGGAGTAGAAGTAAAATTACAGACACACTTATTTTGTATTGCAGGTCATACGTTCAACTCAAATTTTTGGATTGTTCCCTTATTGACAACAGACGTTATTTTAGGTACGAATTTTTTGGTACAACACGACGCAATTATTGACTTTCAGAATTCCTATTTAATGTTAAAGGATGGAAATGTACAACTGGCATTAGAATTTCAGCACTCTTTATCTGCAGAAGAACAGGCAATTAATCGAACAGAGGTCATTTCTACTTCACGTAACATAGACTGTCATTCCACATTGTTCGCAGATGTGTTGGTACACAACTACAATACACCAGACGAAGCCGACTACGACGTTATGCAAATGATTTCTGATAAGGTTAAACAGAGCAGTGCAAATACAGACGACGAACGTACGCAACTACGCAAAATTCTTTTACAGCAAGCTCCAGTTTTTGACAACATCCCTGGTACTATGTCCGGTTTCATGTATGAATTTCAAGTTAAACAGCACGACACGTTTAAAGCCAAACATTATCCCATTCCGTATATTCACAGGTAACCTCCCCACAAAATTAAATAATATGAATAATATTCTCATTTAGTGTAACCTCAAAACAGAAAAATTCCTAAACCTCTCAACAGTAAAAAATATGATTATGTCGTTCACATTCAGTATAACCTACCAACAGGAAAATTGCGTAACGTATCAATAATAAAATGTGAGTAATCTCTCAATAAAAAAATGTGGGTCACTGATAACCTTTCATTAATTGACAGTCAATTTAACCTGGTAAATTTTGGACGTCAGCAATGCTACGTCATGGCCCTGATACATCATTCTGAAAAATCTTGCCTTAATTAGATCGCCGGATATCGCGTATATATCTGCTCCTATAAGAAATTTTCCTGGCGCAGCTAAGTGCAATGCTGGCCGATAGATTTGTCTTATATAAAAGGAAAGAACTGATTTTTCTTTTCAATAATCGGGATGGCCAAGGATTGGAGAAATTAGTGAATTCTTTCAATTGAGATGAAAGTCAAATATTAATTTTTATGAGAAAGATTATTATTAACAGATTTTTTAAAAACATGTACATGGGACTTGATGTAACAATACTACATATGCGCGAGGCTGCTTTTACCTTATCCTACAACGCTCAGGCTCTGCCATCGCTGCACACGACCGGCCCAGCCAACACCATACACCAGACACGACTGCTCGCTAGCAACAACTTACTCCTACTAACACACAGTTCTTACTGCAGTCAATACTGCTCTTTGGTCTCAGATTCTCTTCTAGCTTACATATCGCAGGCAGTGCGTGAGCAATACATCGAAATTACATCAGCTCGAGTGCGCTAGCAACAAATTCTTTAATTATGGACCGCTTACAACCTTGTTGCCCCTGCTGTTATGACAAAACTCGATAGAAAGGGCTGCGATTGTAGCCCTGGCCAACACTTTCTGCAGGCGCTTCACATGTAAAATATATGTAACCGTGCGTTACGAGAGACTACTGCCACCCCTCTCTCCTTCCCACCTTTGGCCAGCCACTACCATTGTGTACTGATTTCGCATCCAGTATTCCCTGAATCATGTGCAAATGTATCCGTGTTTCTTCGTAATATACTGCATCTGCAGAATTAGGAAACTTTCTTTCAGTAATATACAGGGTGTTTCAAAAATGACCGGTATATTTGAAACGGCAATACAAACTAAACGAGCAGCGATAGAAATACACCGTTTGTTGCAATATGCTTGGGACAACAGTACATTTTCAGGCAGACAAACTTTAGAAATTACAGTAGTTACAATTGTCAACAACAGATGGCGCTGCTGTCTGGGAAACTCTATAGTACGATATTTTCCACATATCCACCATGCGTAGCAATAATATGGCGTAGTCTCTGAATGAAATTCCCCGAAACCTTTGACAACGTGTCTGGCGGAATGGCTTCACATGCAGATGAGATGTACTGCTTCAGCTGTTCAATTGTTTCTGGATTCTGGCGGTACACCTGGTCTTTCAAGTGTCCCCACAGAAAGAAGTCACAGGGGTTCATGTCTGGCGAATAGGGAGGCCAATCCACGCCGCCTCCTGTATGTTTCGGATAGCCCAAAGCAATCACACGATCATCGAAATATTCATTCAGGAAATGAAAGACGTTGGCCGTGCGATGTGGCCGAGCACCATCTTGCATAATCCACGAGGTGTTCGCAGTGTCGTCTAAGGCAGTTTGTACCGCCACAAATTCACGAAGAATGTCCAGATGGCGTGATGCAGTAATCGTTTCGGATCTGAAAAATGGGCCAATGATTCCTTTGGAAGAAATGGCGGCCCAGACCAGTACTTTTTGAGGATGCAGGGACTATGGGACTGCAACATGGGGCTTTTCGGTTCCCCATATGCTCCAGTTCTGTTTATTGACGAAGCCGCCCGGTAAAAATAAGCTTCGTCAGTAAACCAAATGCTGCCCACATGCATATCGCCGTCATCAATCCTGTGCACTATATCGTTAGCGAATGTCTCTCGTGCAGCAATGGTAGCGGCGCTGAGGGGTTGCTGTGTTTGAATTTTGTATCGATAGAGGTGTAAACTCTGGCGCATGAGACGATACGTGGACGTTGGCGTCATTTGGACCGCAACTGCAACACGGCGAACGGAAACCCGAGGCCGCTGTTGGATCACCTGCTGCACTAGCTGCGCGTTGCCCTCTGTGGTTGCCGTACGCGGTCGCCCTACCTTTCCAGCACGTTCATCCGTCACGTTCCCAGTCCGTTGAAATTTTTCAAACAGATCCTTTATTGTATCGCTTTTCGGTCCTTTGGTTACGTTAAACCTCCGTTGAAAGCTTCGTCTTGTTGCAACAACACTGTGTTCTAGGCGGTGGAATTCCAACACCAGAAAAATCTTCTGTCCACAGCACACTTGTACGTTGTGAACAGCACACGCTTACAGCAGAAAGACGACATACAGAATGGCGCACCCACAGACTGCGTTGTCTTCTATATCTTTCACATCACTTGCAGCGCCATCTGTTGTTGAAAATTGTAACTACTGTAATTTCGAAAGTTTGTCCGCCTGAAAATGTACTGTTGTCCCAAGCATATTGCAACAAACGGTGTATTTCTATCACTGCTCGTTTAGTTTTTATTGCCGTTTCAAATAGCCGGCCGCGGTGGTCTCGCGGTTCTAGGCGCGCAGTCCGGAGCCGCGCGACTACTACTGCCGCAGGTTCGAATCCTGCCTCGGGCATGGATGTGTGTGATGTCCTTAGGTTAGTTAGGTTTAAGTAGTTCTAAGTTCTAGGGGACTGATGACCACAGATGTTAAGTCCCATAGTGCTCAGAGCCATTTGAACCATTTCGTTTCAAATATACCGGTCATTTTTGAAACACCCTTTACTTATGGCGTTACAGTTTTAATGGACAGTAGTGTATTTTGTCCATATTGGAATGTTTGGCAAGGGCTGTGAGTGATCGAATGACACGAACAAAAAGACGATTTATTTGTTTACACAATTTTATATTGAGCGTCACTATGCGTTTCAGTAGTCTCGCCATCACCATTAGGTGGGTTAAGATTTGTAACCAGAAGAGTGCATGTATATTTGGCATGAATACACTTGTTCTTCGCTGCCACGGTATACAACACGTCTTTGTCGGCACATGTATTAAAATCACGATTCTTTGGAAGCTAAAATTTATTGCTGCCACTCTCTGATTAATTTAATTGAATGTGCTTTATTGTAATAGTCTGTCAGTTCGTGATGACTTACAAGACATCGTGGTTCTGAAACGTGGAGTGACAATTTCGTGTAGTGCGCTCTGGCACGAACAGCAAGCGTGGGACTTTTAATCGAGGTACATATGCAAGACGACTCATAATCTTTTTGCCACATCGCTGTAAGCCAAATGAATAACGTATGTGTATTTTACAAGTAAATTACACAATGTAAAAACGCTTTAATCATCCCGATGATGATGGTATGAGCACTGAAACGCTTGGAGATGTTTAAAATGAAAGTTACAAAAGCAGTAAATACTTGATTTTTGGTGTTTAATAAACTTGTGACCTACTGTAGTCTTCAGTGTGAAGACCATCAGTCGGAAGGATTGTGTGGGTCCACTTCGACATAGAAACTCTGTTAAGTTTGATTTTGTTCATTTATGTTTCAATCTATTTTTTGACGTCATCAACATTTTTTGACTGTCTCAATTAAGACAAAAACACGGTGTTTTTCTTTCTTCGGCCGTAAAATGTGTTACAGTTTATTTCTATTTCCCTGGTATTTTTTCCATACTCTATTTCATCTGGAAAATTTGAGTTTGTTTATTATGTTGGTACAAACTGTTGATACCGAGCAGTAAACGAATTAATTTGATCCAGAACTGAAGCTGCATCACGGAGATCCCAACAAGCACATGAATCGGCAGATTAACAGCTATCGCAAAGATGAAATTGCAATTAGACTGCGTGAATTAAACTACAAGGGGTGATCAAAAAGTTTCTGTTTGTGTGCGTTGCTGCAGCTTGCACGCACCGTAGGGCGACTCCGATGCCGGAGTATCCTATACACTTGCCGACGCCAGAACCCTACTACACATGTTGTATCAGGGATAGATCTAGGTATTTAGCTGGCCACAGGTGTACGTCAACTTTATGCAGACAGTTCAGAGTGAAACGTCACTGGACGAGCTTTTTTCAGTCGAAAAATGGCACCATTATTCTACCACTTGAAAGGTAACACATAAGGATGCAGGATGTCTGCAAAGTATATTTGGAAGGTCAGAGAGCCGTCAATCTCTACTAGCCGTGACCCCAAGTCATACGCAATGACTTCACACACAATGACGCCAGGACTAAAACCGCTGCGGTTCTCCAAAACATCGGGAGAATATGCCCTCTCTCTGTGTCGCCACCGTACTCACAGATGATGGTCATCCGCAGTACAGTAGCAGCGGGATTCATCACTTAACTCAATGTGACGCCATTCGTCAGCAGTCCATGCTTCCCATTCATGGTGCCATTCCAAACACAGTGGTTTTTGTTGTGGTGTTAACAGCAGCCTACGAATGGGACGGTAACTCCGTAGCATGGCTGCAGCTAGTTTCCTACGAAAGGAGCGGGATGACACACGATGTTTCATGGAGCTGAGTGCACAGTCACCCCTTGTGATGGTCAGAAGTGGTCGTTTGGAAAGTTGACGACGAGTATGCTGGCATACAGGCCAGGCCGTAGCGTGATGGTACGGGATGCCATTGGGTATACAACACGCTACATCTCTGCCTCGCAAAGGCCTCAATTTGGACAGCAGCCGTTATATTTCTGACGTGTTAAGGCCTATGTCTGTGCCCTATCTTTCGAGGTGTCAGTGGCGTTATCTTTCACCGAGATATCATAAGACCACATATTTTCCGTGCAACCCTTACCTACCTAGATACAGAAGGTGTTCGACTGTTGCTCTGTCGAGAACGTATTCCAAATCTCACCCCCATTTAAACATTTGATCATTGGTTCCCGAGAGGAGGTCCCGCCACCATTCGGAAGCCACTATGACATGTTCTATAGCACCGTTTCCGACTAGTCTAATATCGGTACACTCTCACCTAGGAACGCCCCACAAATCTTGATATTGCACAATTCGACCAGCCAGTCAAATGGACACCCACAATGAGTCCCTGTTCAAGCTCTTTCAGGTGCTGATAACTCTGTCCCACATAAGTACGTAGCATCTCCATGTCCTCCGCAGTGATCACTCAATATGTGGCGTTTTTCAAGCCGCTTATATACTCTATTAGCCCTCTTAACAATACTAATGCACTCTGGTGATCATTCTACGTGCCAAAAGAATTGCCACTTTAATCATTTACTTACCCGCAGATGACGTGTGCGTGTACCAAGTTACACTGATATCCTACCATGTCGTATGGGTGCTTCACTTCTTTTTGTCAGCCCGTGTATACTTGGTGTCTCTCCTAAGAGCCGTCAGGTGCATTTTCTATTACGTTTCGGTAGATACTTCCAATTTATTTTTTGCAGAGTACAGATGATCATCCGAAACAAATACAGCTCATCCCATGTTTCATGCGACGCCTATGTCAACGGAAAGCGTTGGCTTGATTTCTGTTACAAAACAAAATGATTTGTAAAGAGTAATTACACATGCCCGATAGATAGAGCGGTCCCAACACTCGTCTTATTGAAATTTAGTAACAAGGACAGCAAAACACGAAGATAAACGAGTAGTTCAGCAGCGAAAGCGCCATATTGGGCCCCACTGACTGCTTCAGCCATGCATAAGCGCGCTCGGTAGCTGCTGGAATAGTGGTTATTCTTCGTGTTTTACATATCAACAAAACGAATATCACACTACATTAATTTGGGACAGCTCTATCGACTGGGCACGTAAAATTCTGCTTTAAAATTTATTTTGCTTGTATCATATAATCGAATTTTTATACGAGGATAAAATATTTCGAGTTAGTTAGTGTAGCTACCAGAAAGTTAAATATATGTTTTATAGACCCCTCACTTGTTGTAAGGAGCTTCTTCATCCTGCTAAGTATTTGTCCACAGGTCACTGAGCACTGAGATGAATTAGCAGAAAAAATTTCCTCCTTCCCAAACAATCTTAGAGATATACTCGTATGTTAACTATGTACGAAACCAGTGGACATTTCATGTTTTTCGCAGAACGGATGCTGTGGCCGCAGATGTGGTTCCTGGCGTCAGCGCTACTGAGCCGCGAACAGCCTCCGTCGGGGTTGGAGCGCCTTCTGGCAGTGCTGACTGATCGCGGCTTCTCAAGAGGCCCACTGCTGGTGATGGACTCTGCGGCGACGCCCGAGCTGCTGACGTCACTGCTGCGCGTCTTGCAGCTGCCCGTGCTCTTACTGCACCCTCCTGTTCCCAAGTCTGTTACTGGAGCCAAAGTTGCCGAACCTGTAACAGGGTTCATTTTTATCCTGCGAGACGAAGCAAACGCCAGTGCTACTCTACGAAACTTCTTGGACGTATCACAGAAATGGGTACTCAGTTGGACAGCATACATCCGGTGCCTAGTCATTTTTGACTCAACAAATAGAGGTCAGACAGCCACAGAGTATTCACTGCTCCAGGCTCTCGATGAGAGAAATATGCTCGACGCCTCGGTACTGGTACTGGATGGTCATCCCCGTCAGAAAACTACCACTGAAGCGACGTTATACGTCTGGTTCCGTAATGGAAGCTGTACAGTAGCTTCTGGTCACCCAACCGTCATTGGCCAGTGGAATTTGACCGACGACCGCCTGATAAATTTGCCGACAGTACTTTTCCCCAAAAAATTACCAAATATTGTAGCAGGATGCCCACTAACTGTTTTGGTTTATCCCTACCCGCCACTCGCTATGGCTCAGAAAGATGAAGATGGCAGAGAGTACTTTGTGGGTCTTGAGGTGTCGATGTTGCAGCTGGTAGGGCAGACCCACGGTTTCCAACTAAGAATGGTGAATGGCGGTTCGAGGCGCAATATTTATGGAAGACGATTGCCGAACGGGTCGTGGACTGGCGTGGGTGTTGAGCTCACGTCCGGACGCGCAGACGTGGCCCTTGGAGGTCTCCCTCTGATCGTCGCCACTTCGAGGCCGCTTGAACTCGCCATCAGCTACATAAATCAAAGGCTCGTCTGGTTCACACCACTACCTGAGAGGTTGCCTGGTTGGCGTTCCATGTTTTCAGGTAATCCTGCAGAAATTACTTCCACAATGTTTGCCCTTAATATAGTCATCAGTGTTATCATTTGGGCGGCGTCCTCCCTTCGAGGAGTCCGGCAATACAATGTCTACAACGACAGCTGTATCGCGATGTTCGCCGTTACCTTATCTGTGCCGGTCAGAGAGCCCTCCACCCCTAGCGGTAGGGTGGCCTTCCTCAGCTGGATTATCTTTTCAATGATAATCCAGACGGCAATGACTTCTCTCATTACAAGTCATTTGGCACACCCATACGTCAGCCGACCAATCACCACTGAAGAGGAACTACTGCAGTCGGGGCTTCCAGGAGCCTCTTTACGTACTATAGCCGAAGACATTTACCCCGATTTTCAAAATCGTGGTGCGCCAAATATCACGGTTATTTGTAATTCATATGACGACTGCGCTCGGCGCGTAGCCTACGATCGAGACGTAGCCGTCCTGGCTCCGGAAATAGGTTTCATGTACATCGGGAGGACTAAATTCCACGATGAATTTGGTGCCGCTCTATTCACATCTATAACGGATACTGTCACCTCCAGTCACAGTGCGATGGTGCTGGCCAAAGGGAACCCTCTGACCCCACTGATCAGCGACATGATCATGCACATTGCTGAGAGTGGTTTGGTGAGGTATGACGACAGACCATCGGCTCGAGGCGTGGGGGCTGACGCCGACAACAACAAGGCAGTTTTCTCATTCTACTTTGTATTTTACCTAGTATCAATGGTGAGTTGGTTTGCTGTGCTCTTAGGCGAAATAGCTTTCAACAAATGGAGTCGTTGGCGAAAGCGT
This sequence comes from Schistocerca gregaria, assembly GCF_023897955.1. Lineage (NCBI taxonomy): Eukaryota > Metazoa > Arthropoda > Insecta > Orthoptera > Acrididae > Schistocerca > Schistocerca gregaria. The sequence continues at coordinate 437,537,219 of NC_064921.1, forward strand.
TAGACCATAAAAACTCAGTTACTGCGGACTAAAAGGACCTTTATCCCTATCAATCATCAGCAACGTAGGGTCCAACATGAGAGAGATCTCAACCTTGGTATTGGTTTGGAAATGTAACTATATTATCCCTACCCTGCAACGAATTCAATACCTAAAGTCTTTTTAATTTCTGTGAACTACTTTTCTCTCGCGGTCATGTAAAGAAACTAGTTCAGCTAAATGATGAGAAATGGGTTTCTTTCGTGGCTACTGTTTTGGTGAGAAATACCATCGAAATTTAAGTTCAAAAATATGCAACGAAGTTGATACAGAGTCTTTGAGATCCATGGGATATTACGTTCCAAGCTCACAGGACAATTAGGAGACTCCGTTGTTACCATATCACAAAACTAAGCAGCCTTCAAAACCATATACAAATACAACTAGGAGGAATTGTGTGGATCGCTCGACCAGTTCACACACACGTTACATATTTTCTTGTTGTTGTTGAGGTCTGCAGTCCTGAGACTGGTTTGATGCAGCTCTCCATGCTACTCCACCCTGTGCAAGCTTCTTCATCTCTCATTACTTACTGCAACCTACATCCTTCTGAATCTGCTTAATGTATTCATCTCTTGGTCTCCCTCTACGATTTTTACCCTCCACGCTGCCCTCCAATGCTAAATTTGTGATCCTTTGATGCCTCAGAACATGTTCTACCAACCGGTCCCTTCTTCTTGTCAAGTTGTGCCACGAACTCCTCTTCTCCCCAATTCTATTCAATACTTCCTCATTAGTTATGTTATCTACCCATATAATCTTCAGCATTCTTCTGTAGAACCACATTTGGAAAGCATCTATTATTTTCTTTCCAAATCATTTATCGCCCATGTTTCACTTCCATACATGGCTACACACCATACAAATACTTTCAGAAATGACTTCCTGACACTTAAATCTATACTCGATGTTAACAAATTTCTCTTCTTCCTTTCCTTATATCCTCACTACTTCGCCCATCATCAGTTACTTTTCTCCCCAAATAACAAACCTCCTTTACTAGTTTAAGTGTCGCATTTCTTAATACAATTCCCTCAGCATCACCCGACGTAATTCGACTACATTCCATTATCCTCGTTTTGCTTTTATTGATGTTCATCTAATATCCTCCTTTCAAGACACTGTCCATTCCGTTCAACTGCTCTTCAAAGTCCTTTGCTGTCTCTGACAGAATTACAATGTCGTCGGCGAATCTCAAAGTTTTTATTTCTTCTCCATGGATTTTAATACCTACTCCGAATTTTTCTTTTGCTTCCTTTACTGCTTGCTCAATATACAGAATGAAGAACATCGGGGAGAGGCTAAAACCCTGTCTCACTCCCTTCCCAACCGCTGCTTCCCTTTCATGTAACTCGACTTTTATAACTGTCATCTGGTTTCTGTACAAATTGTAAATAGCCTTTCGCTCCCTGTATTTTACCCCTGCCACCTTTAGAATTTGAAAGAGAGTATTCCAGTCAACATTTGCAAAAGCTTTCTCTAAGTCTACAAATGCTAGAAACGTAGGTTTGCCTTTCCTTAATCTTTCTTCTAAGATAAGTCGTAAGGTCAGTATTGCCTCACGTGTTCCAATATTTCTATGGAATCCAAACTGATCATCCCCAAGGTTGGCTTCTACTAGTTTTTCCATTCGTCTGTAAAGAATTTGCGTTAGTATTTTGAAGCTGTGGTTTATTAAACGGATTGTTCGGTAATTTTCACATCTGTCAACACCTGCTTTCTTTGGGATTGGAATTATTATATTCTTCTTGAAGTGTGAGGATATTTCGCCTGCCTCATACATCTTGCACACCACATGGTAGAGTTTTGTCAGGACTGGTTCTCCCAAGGCCGTCAGTAGTTCTAAAGGAATGTTGTCTACTCCCGAGGCCTTGTTTCGACTCAGGTCTTTCAGTGCTCAGTCAAACTCTTCACGCAGTATTGTATCACCCATTTCGTCTTCATTTACATTCTCTTCCATTTCCAGAATATTGTCCTCAAGTACGTCGCCCTTGTATAGACCCTCTACATACTCCTTCCACCTTTCTGTTTTCCCTTCTTTGCTTAGAACTGGGTTTATATCTGAGCTCTTGATATTCATACAAGTGGTTCTATTTTCTCCAAAGGTCTCTTTAATTTTCCTGTAGGCAGTATCTATCTTACCCCTAGTGAGATAAGCCTCTACATCCTTACATTTGCCCTCTAGCCACCACTGCTTAGCCATTTTACACTTCCTGTCGATCTCATATTTGAGACGTTTGTATTCCTTTTTGCCTGCTTCATTTACTGCATTTCTTATTTTCTCCTTTCATCAATTAAATTCAATATTTCTTCTGTTACCCAAGGATTTCTACTGGCCCTCGTCTTATTTGTTATACAACACTTATTCGCAAGAACATCACCACCACCATCATCATCATCATCATCATTTCAGACTGATTATGCCTTTCAGCTTTCAGTCTGGAGCATATACCACTTATAAAATTCCTCCATGATCTCCTATTCAGTGCTAACATTGGTGCCTCTTCTGATGTTAAGCCTATTACTTCAAAATCATTCTTAACCGAATCCAGGTACCTTCTCCTTGGTCTACCCCAACTCCTCCTACCCTCTACTGCTGAACCCATGAGTCTCTTGGGTAACCTTGCTTCTCCCATGCGTGTTACATGACCCCACCATCTAAGCCTTTTCGCCCTGACTGCTACGTCTATAGAGTTCATTGCCAGTTTTTCTTTGATTTCCTAATTGTGGACACCCTCCTGCCATTGTTCCCATATACTGGTACCTGCAATTATCCTAGCTACTTTCATATCCGTAACCTCAACCTTGTTGATAAGGTACCCTGAATCCACCCAGCTTTCGCTCCCACACAACAAAGTTGGCCGAAAGATTGAACGGTGCACAGATAACTTAGTCTTGGTACTGACTTCTTTCTTGCAGAAGAGAGTAAATCGTAGCTGAGCGCTCACTGGATTAGCTTTGCTACACCTCGCTTCCAGTTCTTTCTACATCTACATCTACATCTACATCCATACTCCGCAAGCCACCTGACGGTGTGTGGCGGAGGGTACCCTAAGAACTTCTATAGCTTCTCCCTTCTATTCCAGACTCGTATTGTTCGTGGAATGAAGGATTAACGGTATGCTTCTGTGTGGGCTCTAATCTCTGCTTGACTCTTCAGTGAAGGTATGTTCTAGAAAATTCAACAAAAGCTCGTACCGAGCTACTGAGCGTCTCTCCTGCAGAGTCTTCCACTGGAGTTTCTCTATCATCTCCCTAACGCTTTCGTGATTACTAAATGATCCTGTAACGAAGCGCTCTGCTCTCCGTTGGATCTTCTCTATCTCTTCTATCAACCCTATCTGGTACGGATCCCACACTGCTGAGCAGTATTCAAGCAGTGGGCGAACAAGCGTACTGTAATCTACTTCCTTTGTTTTCGGATTGCATTTCCTTAGGATTCTTCCAAGGAATCTCAGTCTGGCATCCGCTTTACCGACGATCAACTTTATATGATCATTCCATTTTAAATCACTCCTAATGCGTACTCTAAGATAATTTATGGAATTAACTGCTTCCAGTTGCTGACTTGCTATTTTGTAGCTAAATGATGAGGGATCCATCTTTCTATGTATTCGCAGCACATTACACTTGTCTACATTGAGATTCAATTGCCATTCCCTGCACTATGCGTCAATTCGCTGCAGATCCTCCTGCATTTCAGTACAATTTTCCACTGTTACAACCTCTCGACATACCACAGTATCATCTGCAAAAAGCCTCAGTGAACTTCCGATGTCATCCACAAGGTCATTTATGTATATTGTGAATGGCAACGGTCCTATGACACTCCCCTGCGGCACACCTGAAATCACTCTTACTTCGGAAGACTTCTCTCCATTGAGAATGACATGTTGCGTTCTGTTATCTAGTAACTCTTCAATCCAATCACACAATTGCTCTGATAGTCCATATGCTCTTACTTTGTTCATTAAACGACTGTGGGGAACTGTATCGAACTCCTTGCGGAAGTCAAGAAACACGGCATCTACCTGGGAACCCGTGTCTACGGCCCTCTGAGTCTCGTGGACGAATAGCGCGAGCTGGGTTTCACACGACCGTCTTTTTCGAAACCCATACTGATTCCTACAGAGTAGATTTCTAGTCTCCAGAAAAGTCATCATACTCGAACATAATACGTTTTCCAAAATTCTACAATTGATCGACGTTAGAGATATAGGTCTGTAGTTCTGCACATCTGTTCGACGGCCCTTCTTGAAAACGGGGATAATCTGTGCCCTTTTCCAATCCTTTGGAACGCTACGCTCTTCTACAGACCTACGGTACACCGCTGCAAGAGGGGGGGGGGGGGGCCAAGTTCCTTCGCGTACTCTGTGTAAAATCGAACTGGTATCCCATCAGGTCCAGCGGCCTTTCCTCTTTTGAGCGATTTTAATTGTTTCTCTATCCCCCTGTCGTCTATTTCGATAGCTACCATTTTGTCATCTGTGCGACAATCGAGCCAAGGAACTACAGTGCAGTCTTCCTCTTTGAAACAGCTCTGGAAAAAGACATTTACTTTTCGGCCTTTAGTCTGTCATCCTCTGTTTCAGTACCGTTTTGGTCACAGAGTGTCTGGACATTTTGTTTTGATCCACCTACCGTTTTGACATAGGACCAAAATTTCTTAGGATTTTCTGCCAAGTCAGTACATAGAACGTTACTTTCGAATTCATTGAACGCCTCTCGCATAGCCCTCCTCACACTGCATTTCGCTTCGCGTAATTTTTGTTTGTCTGCAAGGCTTTGGCTATGTTTATGTTTGCTGTGACGTTCCCTTTGCTACCGCAGCAGTTTTCTAACTCGGTTGTTGTACCACGGTGGCTCTTTTCCATCTCTTACCATCTTGCTTGGCGCATACTCATCTAACGCATATTGTACGATGGTTTTAAACTTTGTCCACTGATCCTCAACACTATCTGTACTTGAGACAAAACTTTTGTGTTGAGCCTTCAGGTACTCTGTAATTTGCTTATTGTCACTTTTGCTAAACAGAAAAATCTTCCTACCTTTTTTAATCTTTCTATTTACGGCTGAAATCATCGATGCAGTAACCGCTTTATGATCGCTGATTCCCTGTTCTACGTTAACTGTTTCAAATAGTTCGGGTCTGTTTGTCACCAGAAGGTCTAATATGTTATCGCCACGAGTCGGTTCTCTGTTTAACTGCTCAAGGTAGTTTTCAGATAAAGCACTTTGTTGCCATCCTGTGAGAATATGCGTCCTAAGTACTTGAAACCGTCCACCTGTTCTAACTTCGTTCCTCCTATTTGGCACTCGATACGTTTATATCTCTTTCCCACTGACATTACTTTCGTTTTGGAGATGCTAATCTTCATAACATAGTCATTGCATTTCTCATCTAGCTCTGTAATATTACTTTGCAAACTTTCAATGGAATCTTTCATCACAACTAAGTCATCAACATATGCGAGACTGCTTATTTTGTGTTCACATATCTTAATCTCACCCAGCCAGTCTATTGTTTTCAACATATGATCCATAAACAATATGAACAACAGTGGAGACAGGTTGCAGCCTTGCCTTACCCCTGAAACTACTCTGAATCATGAACTCAATTCACCGTCAACTCTAACTGCTGCCTGACCACCTATGTAAAGACCTTTAATTGATTGTAAAAGTTTGCCTCCTATTCCATAATCTCGTAGAACAGACAATAACTTCCTCCTAGGAACCCGGTCATATACCTTTTCAAGATCTATAAAGCATAGATACAATTCCCTGTTCCACTCGTAACACTTCTCCATTATTTGCCGTAAGCTAAAGATCTGGTCCTGACAACCTCTAAGAGGTCTAAACCCACACTGATTTTCATCCAATTTGTCCTCAACTAATACTCGCACTTTCCTTTCAACAATACCTGAGAAGATTTTACCCACAACGCTGATTAAAGAGATACCTCAGTAGTTTTTACAGTCTTTTCTGTTTCCATGTTTAAAGGTTGGTGTGACCACTGCTTTCGTCCAGTCTGATGGAACCTGTCCCGACTCCCACGCCTTTTCAATTATCCTGCGTAGCCATTTAAGACAGGATAATTGAAAAGGCGTGGGAGTCGGGACAGGTTCCATCAGGCTGGACGAAAGCAGTGGTCACACCAACCTTTAAACATGGAAACAGAAAAGACTGTAAAAACTACCGAGGTATCTCTGAATATCACAGTAACTTAACATCAAAGAATAATCATCTTAACCGTTTCAGGAAGTAACTGTGGTTGCACGCGGCTGATGTGACTTACATATTAATAACTCATTAATTAAACCCTCTCAAGAAATAATTTACTAAACTAAAGGTACAGTATGACTGCTTGTGACAAATAACACGAGGTGACCGAATAACACGTCAATATACGCGCAACATTGCACAATTTGATAGTAGCTCACTCCCCTGCGTTGTCTGTAGTGGTAATAGAGATTAATTTTTCGTCTATGGCACTAGTCTGCCCTTCCCTAAATGGTTTGGTTGGCCCTAAGCACATACTTTTAGAGATGAGTTTTGGCTGCTCGTGACAGTTAGTAATCCAAAGTTGTCCTTCATCACGTGCAATGCTTGTAGCTGACAAAAGCTTCAGAATTTAGCTGAGTATCTCGACTGACATTTGAAACTCATCTCAATGATTATGTCTTCAATGGTAAACAATGGCCGAGAGCAATCTTTGCTAAGTGTGGTTGCTGGAATATCTTCATGAATCTGGAGCTCTGATCTTCCACTGTCTATGACTGCTTGCGATACCTGCATGAAGTCCCGTTTGAAGATAATGTTATAATTACATTGTGCTAAAACGAAAAATTCGAAGGGCTGCTTTCAGTCATTGATAATCATTCTTGTAATACATGTTCCTGTCTGCTGGACGTATTTCCCATTTCTGGCCTTTGGCATAATGGCTTTCATATCACTGGACACAATCTTCTTTAAATGACGGCAATAAGCATCCGACGTTATCAAAAAGGAAACTCTTAAGTCGATTAGCGTCCGGACAGGTTGACCATCAATGATGACGTCACTTAAGTTTCTTGACTTCTTGGTGACTCGCCACAATCATTTTTTCACGTGGGGCAGCCTCACCTTGATAGATGCTCGCATTGCTTAGTTTTGCTGAATTCGATGGCTGCTACCACTCTACAGCGACGTGGAACACCTGCTGCGTGTTGGGTAGCAACCTCGTGCAGGAAACACTGATTTGCATCAGCCCACTGGTCGACAATAATCGTTGGAATGTTACTGGCATCAGTACGACTGTTGCGCTCGATGATGCCTTGCGGCGTAGTAGTCGTCAAATACTCGCCTTCTTTCTCTGCAGTAACGTATAATCTGTCCAGAGCATTCGCAGCGAAATCATACTGGCGTGTTGTTCTCAGTCCTTCAAATGTCTGTTTTCCAGCGGGGCATTGTGCTTGGCGGTGAAGTTGGTTGTACACTAATTTATTGTTTGACAATGGCGGCATAGGTTCGAGTTGATGGAGTCCATTTTTCATAGCATGTCCGACTAGTGGCGGGGAGTGGTGCCTAAGATCGATGTACCTCTCTATTGACATTCTCTGTCACGGCCTGTCGTATCCGGTCGACATTCTGGACTACTATCCCATGTGTATTCGGTCTGACATCTCTGGCTGCCAAACATTGCTGTGTCACTTGTCTTGCCGTGTGGCATATGAGAGAGGTGGTCACCAGAATTGCCCTAGGTACCACATTCGACAGTCCGTCATACCTCTTTCGTCTGACTCTTTTTCTGTAGCATTTTTTCGAATCGCTTGAGTAATTCCTTTGCCGTTGTGACATCCTTTACAAGAAGAGCTTGATTTTCTACATCTCCTTTCATCAGTTATGAGATTTTGTCGGCTTCTGTCAAATTCGGGTTCGCGATATGGCGTAGGGCCGAAACATTCTATATATACGACAGCATCTTTTCCCCATTATGTTGAGCCCTGTTCTTAAAATACTCTTCTACTGAGCGGACTAGCTGACGATTGTTACCAAACATTTCCCCTACTTCGGCGTGAAATTTGTCCCAGCTGTTGAGTTTCTATTAATTTTTCTCCAGCTTCTGATGGGCTGTGCCGTCCAAGTGAAAGTACAGATTTGTCAAACACGTCACGTAATCCCACGTATTGTTTTTATGGATTCGATGGAATCCTTTCAGCCATTTCTACGTGTTCTGATTAGCGTCTCCGGAAAACACTAGCGGGTGCTAACGCACGGCTTATTTACAGTTTTTTTAGAATCGATCTGTCTCCTAAATATACGGATCTCAGGAACGACGTACTGCACGTTTTCCGGCAGCTGCCTGTGTAGATGACAGCTTTTTCGTTGCCTAATTGGACTGACAGTGATTAAGAAGTTTTGAAGTACCTGGTGTCTCCACCAAACAGTGTCACGTCGAAACCCCCGAAGGCACGGTCGTCAATAAAGTACAACACTTGTAAGGGATAAAGCGTGTTTATTTCTGTCATCAACGTACAGCCAGAACGGAAATGAACTCCTGGGCGCAAGGTGCAGCTGTTTACACAGACATCGAATATTTCAGAGTGCTAGTCCCTACAGAAATATTGAATATTCCAGAATATGACAACATTAGAAGTATGACATGTTTTAGGAACATTCCAGAAACGATAAATACAAGTAACTGAAGGTGGTCAGGTTTGAACTGGCAAATCACAGCACGACAGCCACCGACGCTTATCGCTTCACTACGCCTGGTCTCGTGGTAATATTATAAGCCCAATCCATGAGGGTGCATCAAAGGTTTCAGAAAAAATCAGTGGGAATGGTGGCGGCCGACTGCTAGGTGTAGCAAGATATTTTTCAGTTATCTGTGTTTTCAATCACTTTTCTTAAATATTTTGTAATTTTCTCTTAACACGTGGGCAAACAGAAAAGTAATGACTCAGAATTTTTTATGCGAAAAGTCGTAAGGCCTTTCTAGTAAAACAAACGTTATTACCATTCCACACCTTCATTACTTAGATCTACGTATTTATTTCCCAACATAGGCACCCTGGCGGCGAACACATTTCTCCCAAAGAGGTATCAGTTTGTTGATACCGTCACTTGAGAATGTTTAATTTCGTTGACGGAGCTACAATATAATCTTTACTTGCACCGTTTTATCACTATCAGAATGAAGTCCTCTAAGACATTCTTCCAGTTTGGGAAACAGATGCTAATCTAATGGGTCCAATTTGGGGCTCCTTCGAAGATGATCGATGACAATGAACCCAAGAGGTCGAACTGCTGCAGATGTCGTAGCGCTCGTGTGTGGTCTGGCATTGTCAAGCTGAAGGAAAAGATGCTCCGTGTGTGGACGAACTCTTTGAATATGAAACTCGAAGGCAGCACACTGTGTCTCAAGCACCGACATAGTTACATTACACGCAGCCACGTAACGCACTACAATTCAGTGCCTTCTAGCGAAGGCTGCCAATATGTAGACATTAAGAATAAAGAGATAGAATGTTGATAATGTTTGTTTTATTTAAAAAGCCTTAAGAGGTTTAGAACAAAAAATTCGGAGTCATTACTTTCTAGCATGCTGTTGTGAGGGCGAAGTACGTGTGCGTATGAAAATGCTTAAAAGTATACAACCGGTATTCGAACCCATCTCATCTGCTCATTAGACACATGTGCTAACCACTACCCCACCCTGGCACAGTGGCTTTGCGCAACTGCACAGACTACCATAGCATACCTCCCTCCTTAATACAAATTACTATTCACGCTTCAATGCCTTTGGTATTCCCTCTAAACTCGAATAGAATTGTAGAGAATCTCTAGCTGTATTGAAATAGCATCTTACCAACGTAAGAAACAGAGTAACCTGCCTGAAATCCAGGGGTAGGTGCTTTAATAAAATAAAACTATGTCGTTCCAGAGAAAAAGCTCTCTGAAGTTATTTTACGTCTGATATTCCGTACGCTCGTATTTTTTTTTTTTTCACTGGTCAGCAGTGCGGCACTGTATCGAATGTCTTACGGAAGTTAAGGAACACGGCATCTGCCTGGGCGCCTGTGTCTTCTGCTTTCTGGACCTTGTGGACGAACATAACGAGCTGTATTTCATATTATGCTTGTTTTCAGAACCCATATCGTTGCTACAGAGGGGACTTTCAGTCTCCAGAAATGCCATAATTCGTAAACATAAAACATGTTTCAAAATTCTGTAACAGATCAATGCCAGAGACACATGTCTATAGCTTTGTACATATGTTCGACGACCGTTCTTAAAAATGTGGATGACCTGTACTCTTTTTCTAGCCATTAGTAACGCTTCCCACATCAGATTAGGTTCAGGTGATAGGGAGCACAAAAGTGGTCTGAAGTTGGATCCAACTGCAATTCCCATGAAATATTGTGCGGCATGGATCCACGGACGAGTCTGGGTAAGGTCCGATGATTGATCCGCTAGCACTATGTTCGTGATACGTTACGTCCAAGAGAGAGTCCGAAAATGAATTCACATGTATTAAGCATGAGAAACATCCCAATTTGGGTGGATCCTACTGTAGGTCTATGGTAGGGTCTTGAAGTTGATCCACTTGATCTGAGTAGTGATCTGGGTAGTGTCTGAAAATGGATCCAAGGCAGTATACAACAAATTGTTATTGGTAGCCACCGTATAGATATTACACTGAAGAGGCAAAGAAACTTGTATACGATGCGTATTCAAATACAGAGATATGTAAACATGCAGAATATGACGCTGCGTTCGGCAGCTATTACATAAAACAAGTGTCTGGCGCAGTTGTTGGATCGGTTACTGCTGCTACAATGGCAGGTTATCAAGATTTAAGTGAGTTTGAACGTGGTGTTACAGTCGGCGCACGAACGACGGGACACAGCTATGAAGTGTGGATTTTCCAGTACGACCATTTCACTGGCGTTCCGTGAATATCAGGAATCTGGTAAAACATCAAATCTCCGAGATCGCTGCGTCCAGAAAACGATCCTGCAAGAATGGAACCAACGACGACTGAAGAGCATCATTCAACGCGACAGAAGTGCAACTCTTCCGCAAATTGCTGCACATTTGAGTGCTGGGCCATCAACAAGCGTCAACGTGCGAACTGTTCAACCAAACATTATCGATATCGGCTTTTGGATCCCAAGACCCGCTCGTGTACCCTTGATGACTGCACGACACAAAGCTTTACGCCTCGCCTAGGCCATTAACACCGACATTGGACTGTTAATGACTGAAAGCATATTGGCTGATAAGACGCGTCTCGCTTCAGATTCCATCGAGTGGATGGAAGTGTACAGGTATGGAGACAACTTCATGAAACCAATTACCCAGTATTTCAGGTGGGAAAGGTTCAAGCTGATGGAGGCTCTGTAATGGTGTAAGGGCGTGTGCAGTTGGAGTGATGTGGGACCCATGATACGTCTAGATACGATTCTGACGCGTGATACGTACGTATGCATCCTGTCCGATCACCTGCATCCATTCGTGTCCATTGTGCATTCCGACGGACTTGGACAATTCCAGCAGGAGAAAGCGTCACACCACACGTCCAGAATTGCTACAGAGTGGCTCCAGGAATACTCTTCTGAGTTTAAACACTTCCGCTGGCCACCAAATTCCCCAGACATGAACATTATTTAGCATATGTGGAATGCCTTGCAACGTGCTGTTCAGATGAGATATCCACCGCCCTCTTACTCTCACAGATTTATGGACAGCTCTTCAGGATTTATAGCGTCAGTTCCCTCCAGCACTTCTTCCGACATTAGCTGAGTCAATGACACGTCATGTTGCGGCACTTCTGCGTGCTCGCGGAGCCCTACTAGATATTAGGCAGGTGTACCAGTTTCTTTGGCTCTTCAGTGTATAAAGTGTCCATACATGCGAATACGAGGAACTTTTATGTCCTCTTTGGCTAAGGAAAATGGTACTACCAGGTTAGAGGCTATAACACACAACTACAAATGGGTCGTGTGTTTCACCCTTCGCAAGATGTTTTTTTTTTTTTTTTTTTTGTTTTAAACTTACCAAATCTCATTCATGTTGACCAAAAAACTTACAGAAAATCTGGTGTGTAGTTTTTAACAACGTTCTGTAGTTTATAGACTGGGCTAATAAGAATGCCCGAAAAATGACTGGTGTACACGAAAACCTTCCAGACACTCAAGACTGAGAAAAACTTGTAAATTGTGTTCTGTCTGTATACAATTCATTATCTATGTGTAAAATACCTGGAGATTCTTAACACTGACTCCAACGAAGACGATGTAAGTATTAGACAGAAGTTCTATGTAAAACCAGAAGAAACATATTTCTCTCAACCCACTACATTTTTCTCCACAATACCTTAGATAAGGATATCGCTGAGTATTACCAATGATTCCACAAATCCTAAAGAAGGGGTAAATGTATCACACACAGTTGAGCCATTATTCGTTAAAGAAAGTACACATTTAAGTGCAGTTAATTTGTAGTGTATACGAAAAAGGAAACTGGAAATAAAAGAGAGCGGATTCAAGAAACGAAAACTATAATATGTGATGAAGACAACTGCCACAAACGACAAATATAAATTGCAACTGGAAAAAGAAACTATTACAGATGTGCAAGCGAGGTCTGCACATTACTTTAAACACTATGTATGGCGAAATCTAACTATGACTGTGGAAATATAAATATCTCCATTTACAGTAAACAGCAATGGAAATTGGTCACATGTTGCAGCACCGGTCAATTTCAGTGGAGTAGGGAATGTTTACTTCATTAAAGGATACACGAAAATTTTTTGATGAGCGTCCTTTCCCATTTGGATTTGCTGAAGAATAATGTTTACATTCTACTTAACTGTGGTGGACTGGATGTTGCACATGTATTGAGAGAACGGCCATTTCTACTGGTGGAATATCAATATTTAAGGACAGTTGTTTGTGAAAATCGTTAACTTTAAATCCTACACTAAAATTTCGCAAGAATGTGGAGCAGAAGACTTGCCAACGTACACTGCAGGGAGATATGGAGGAATTTAACAATAGTATTATGTAGGAGGTATGAGGTAAAATTAAAACCTCTGAATCCTGTAGCCTAGAAGAACTGCAGGAAGAATTAGAGCTAATATTTCAAAGCTATAAAACAGATAATTTACAGCAAGAAAACGAGATACATACCAGATTTCAAGAACATTCCTTTTTGTGTCTGTCAAATTATGGGGTGAAGAAGAAAGTAGTTAACTCAGGTGCAGATTTAAATCATAAAGTAAATATTATGCTTGATGTAATTAAAAATACACCAAACAAAAAAAGGAAGAATTATATTTTGTGCATAAGTGTATATGCAAGAATTAATAAAGCTTTAATACAAGAATATATTATGCTTCCTTATTCACTGGCCTGCTGAAAATCTTAAGAAGTCTCCCATTTACAATGATCTGCGTGTATGGGATGTAGTTAGCTTCATGACCTGGAAAAGTAGTTAAATCTAGTTAGTTGAAAGCATAGTGGCCACCTTCTCATGCCTATATCAATACATTATTGGATATGATATGTGAATATACTGTGTAGCATGTACACAACTCCACAGTATGTGTGCATGTAAATATTGTACACATTAGCGTGTGTGTGTGTGTGTGTGTGTGTGTGTGTGTGTGTGTGTGTGTGTGTGTGTGCGTGCGCATGAGTGCAGGTAGGTGGGTGGATGGGCAGGCGGGTAGGTGGGATTTTTCTTCACCCTTTGTTGTTTCTCCTCATTTCACCCACCCATATACATTGCATACAAAGAAAGTGATAAGGAAATATTATTAAAATGTAAATACTGTATACATAGAATGATCAGAAAGAAACCAGTCAAAATAATTTAAATCCTGAATAAGAGAGTACTAGGTTTAGTGTAATTGAATGTACCCATTTGTCATAAGACATCAGAAAAAATTTACTTTGCAAATAAAACCTATGTGTATACCTGTAAGACAAAAAAGTCTGTGTACACATATCACCAACAATTTTTTTTAAACATTAGTTTTGCAAATTATTGTATGTAACAAGCAAATATCTTCGTAAAACCACAGTGTGACATGTTATAAGAAACAAATAGTTTTGTAAATAAAGAAATTTCCTTCTAATAAACAACAAAAAATAATTGTGAATCACTGTATTTACAAAAACTGTTAATAATAAACCATAAATGTAGTTCTTTATATCATTGCTACTATTTCCAAACCCTGTCCTATAGAATTATTGTTTACAATAATTTCGAATGAAGAGGCCTACGCACAGTTGAGCTAGTTATAAGGAAGTATAAGAGTGGCTCAAGTCTTAATGGTCCTCTGGGTTTACCATCATTTTATTATGCTCCTTTGGCTGAGAGGGGTTTTCCACCAACATCATATCACATGGCCAGAATCGAGTTAGGTCCGCAGCTTGTAGTCATGCGGTAGCGTTCTCGCTTCCCACGCCTGGGGTTCCCGGGTTCGATTCCCGGCGGGGTCAGGGATTTTCTCTGCCTCGTGGTGACTGGGTGTTGTGTGATGTCCTTATGTTAGTTAGGTTTAAGTATTTCTAAGTTCTAGACGACTGATGACCTTAGATGTTAAGTCCCATAGTGCTCAGAGCCATTCAAACCATTTTTTTTATCGAGTTACGTCGTGAACTTTAGTACCAGTAGTTACTTACCTAAGGTGTGTGAGGAGTTCTTCTAGGTCACCCTGATCAATTCTCGACGGTTCCCTTTAAGGAGCGAAGAAAGGGGAGGGGGGAGGGTGACCTTGAATACATGTAGCAGAAGTTGGTAACCTGCACACCCGACGCGTTATCTGACACTGCATGTGACAAGAACATTACATCTGGCAGAACTGGCTTTGCGCTGCTACTTATCCGTTTCGGCATTGTCGTGTCACCAGACCATATAACACAATCCTCTGAGGAAGCAAAAAGTGTGTGTAAGTTTTGTGCCACACACTTTGACTCCCAAACAAAAACAAATATGCATTACGTGCGCTTTGTCTTGACTTAAATGAAAAACTCTTACAATTGTGAAAAAAATCATTGCAGATCATGAGACTTAGTGTTGTTACCACAAAAAGACAAAGTGCAGAAATTTGCATGAAAGGTCGACGCTTTGACAGCATAATCGATGTCCAAGCCAATGTGACTAGCGAGGTGAACAAAATTCCATAGCAGGACTTTTCTGTCAGTAGGACAAGGTTGTACGAACGTCAGTGGATTGTTTACAAGTGGGAGGAGGGTACGTCGAATACCTGAAGCATTAAAAACACCATCTTAATGTTTCTGTATATTTTATTAATCTAACCTCTAAAATTGTAGAACATGTGGGATATACTGATATCGCGAATGTCTATGATAATATATTTTTAAATGGAGTGATTTGAAAATTAATAACTCAGCTAGTTTCCACTCTAATCGCTCACAACATACAACACCTCCAATATACACTCCTAGAAATGGAAAAAAGAACACATTGACACCGGTGTGTCAGACCCACCATACTTGCTCCGGACACTGCGAGAGGGCTGTACAAGCAATGATCACACGCACGGCACAGCTGACACAACCAGGAACCGCGGTGTTGGCCGTCGAATGGCGCTAGCTGCGCAGCATTTGTGCACCGCCGCCGTCAGTGTCAGCCAGTTTGCCGTGGCATACGGAGCTCCATCGCAGTCTTTAACACTGGTAGCATGCCGCGACAGCGTGGACGTGAACCGTATGTGCAGTTGACGGACTTTGAGCGAGGGCGTATAGTGGGCATGCGGGAGGCCGGGTGGACGTACCGCCGAATTGCTCAACACGTGGGGCGTTACGTCTCCACAGTACATCGATGTTGTAGCCAGTGGTCGGCGGAAGGTGCACGTGCCCGTCGACCTGGGACCGGACCGCAGCGACGCACGGATGCACGCCAAGACCGTAGGATCCTACGCAGTGCCGTAAGGGACCGCACCGCCACTTCCCAGCAAATTAGGGACACTGTTGCTCCTGGGGTATCGGCGACTACCATTCGCAACCGTATCCATGAAGCTGGGCTACGGTCCCGCACACCGTTAGGCCGTCTTCCGCTCACGCCCCAACATCGTGCAGCCCGCCTCCAGTGGTGTCGTGACAGGCGTGAATGGAGGGACGAATGGAGACGTGTCGTCTTCAGCGATGAGAGTCGCTTCTGCCTTGGTGCCAATGATGGTCGTATGCGTGTTTGGCGCCGTGCAGGTGAGCGCCACAATCAGGACTGCATACGACCGAGGCACACAGGGCCAACACCCGGCATCATGGTGTGGGGAGCGATCTCCTACACTGGCCGTACACCTCTGGTGATCGTCGAGGGGACACTGAATAGTGCACGGTACATCCAAACCGTCATCGAACCCATCGTTCTACCATTCCTAGACCGGCAAGGGAACTTGTTGTTCCAACAGGACAATGCACGTCCGCATGTATCCCGTGCCACCCAACGTGCTCTAGAAGGTGTAAGTCAACTACCCTGGCCAGCAAGATCTCCGGATCTGTCCCCCATTGAGCATGTTTGGGACTGGATGAAGCGTCGT
The DNA here is from genome assembly GCF_023897955.1 of Schistocerca gregaria. Classification (NCBI taxonomy): domain Eukaryota; kingdom Metazoa; phylum Arthropoda; class Insecta; order Orthoptera; family Acrididae; genus Schistocerca; species Schistocerca gregaria. Next base: position 437,553,816 of record NC_064921.1, read on the forward strand.
CTCACGCGGTCTGCACGTCCAGCACGAACGCTGCTCCAACTGAGGCGCCAGGTGGAAATGGCATGGCAAGCCGTTCCATAGGACTACATCCAGCATCTCTACGATCGTCTCCATGGGAGAATAGCAGCCTGCATTGCTGCGAAAGGTGGATATACACTGTACTAGTGCCGACATTGTGCATGCTCTGTTGCCTGTGTCTATGTGCCTGTGGTTCTGTCAGTGTGATCATGTGATGTATCTGACCCCAGGAATGTGTCAATAAAGTTTCCTCTTCCTGAGACAATGAATTCACGGTGTTCTTATTTCAATTTCCAGGAGTGTAACTGATAGTAATCAAGAGTGCTACGAAAACCATAGGCTAGAGGTCTTCCACCTTTGGCTAGCCTCAGGGACCTATTTATAGTCTTATAATACAGGTACACAAGTGACTTACAGGAAGCTATGAAGTATAAGTGTTGTCCTCTCCAATTTTATGACGATTTATGAGCCATTCCAAATACTTAAGGGACAATTTGAATGTGAATTCATTTTTGGTGGGCTAACTACACAGTAGACTAATACTTCTTTTCTAAATGGCAAATAATGCACTCAGACAGCTGACTGTGAAGTATTAAATATAACTCAAAAAAGAAATCTGTTTTTAAAATTATATTATGCCACAAAATTAAAGATTTCATAAGGCATGTGAAAAGCACCTATTACCATATATGTGTGTCCAGACCCAAAAAACCCCTGTGTATGATTTGACCTTCAAATCTACTTTTTTACATCTACATGAACGATGAACTGATTTAGTCAAGCAATAATTGAACCTAAAAATAGAAATCTCACCTAGTTAAATATCATAAACTCTAGCCTAGTTCTTTATGACTCAGTACAGAACTCGTGCAAATTGTGTTGTTATTTGTACTTTACAAAACTGAAACATAAACATAAATTACAGAATTTGAAAATTTAATGGTTTTTTTCCTTACAATTTTTTGATATTTGGTATGTTTCAGTGGAAAATTAAGATGATTTATCTTGCAACACAATCTATCACTTGCTCTTGCAATGAATGAGCAATATGAATTTCGTCTTACACAATAAGAGAAAAATTTTCTCCAAAGTATATATGTAGCCCTCCGTTTTTCGAGATCCATCTCACTTTCTTCATTCAAATTCATCAGATTTTGAAGTTTTCATGAAGTAGTGAAATTTATATTTAATAATTATCTTAGCAGTTACTGACATTGTATTAACAATGTGACAATTAACTTCTACAAGTTTTCGTTGTCTATAAAAATCAGTCCATTGTTTCCATTTGACGTCTGTATCGTAGACCAGTTTATCGTTTAACCAGTATTGTAACATAGGACTACAATTTTCACACTTCATATATGAATTCAACACGCAGAATTAGTTTTTCAAAGCGTAGATAATGTGTTCCAGTAATATCTTACCTCTTGAAAAATGCTCTTTTCTGTGTTATTTTTCAGCAAATTCACAAGACGTTCAAAATTAGGACAATATCTACAGCTACTTAGATTTCGAGATGTATCAGAAACCACCAAACCACGTTTTCGTCGTAGTGCGTATAGAGCAGTTTGTTTTCAAGTATCCCATTTTAGTAACTACTATAACTTGTCAGGAAGCTTCCTTAATGGAGATAACCACGTAATTTTCTGCAGAACTATATGCCTCTGAGTCTCAGGATCTTGAACTAATTTTGTATCGATTGTACTAAGAGCTTGATATCTTATGTTGTAACTTAAATTGTAAACATTTTTAACTCTTTGCTTGTCTTCATCAGAAATGTTAAGATTCAGTTTATATTTTTTGTGTTCGCTTAAAAATTCAGTTATTGTCTTCACTGCAGCATATGTTTTAAAGTAGCTTTATCACTCTTTTCAATGCCTTTTTTCCTGAAATTCGTGAGGATCTGTATGAACCTACATAAGGCTCTGGTGAGGACGCTCCACTGACTTGACTGGCTGGTCTTCTGTTTTCTGTATACTTTTTCTTAATCTTTCTTCATTTTTTTCCTTTGTCTTAAGTCTGGAGATTTTATAAGTTCTTCTCTTTCGTTTCTTCTGAGATGGCTTTGTCCTTACTACGCTTTTTCTAAATGTTCAGCTAATTTACGACAATGCGCTCTTATGGTCAAAAACACCGCTCCTCCTTCGTTCTTTTATGCATTATCTGGTACTAAAAGTAGGTATGATAACGTTTAACGGTTTACTTGCGTTTTAAATACTGATATATCACCACATAAATTATAAAACAAATTAAACTATTTCGTTATACTATTCATAAAACAGATATAACGGCAGACTTCACTTGTGTGACACCAATTTTAAGAAAAATCCAAATTGTTTAGATTAAAATTAACTTGTAAATAGTGCAAAGACTGAAGACTCTCTTATGCTAAGCTTTGACGTATTGCCATGTGGTTTCTGCTCGGAAACTTCGTATGACGTTTGTTTAACGGTTTTCCTGACGTTTCGGCAGCAAGTGTGCCTGGCGTTGTTATTTCACCATCCGCCACACTTCGCCACCAGCAATGAAGAGTGAATCTTTAACACTTGTGATGGTCTGTTATGCCATTCTTAAGTGATACTTTACTATGGATTGCCTTAGTCGATACACTTTCTTTTCAGAAGGCACTGACATTGTGTCAATCACATTTGCCTGTTCCATCTGAATAATCAAGCTGGAGTCTTCGTCGTTTACATCGTTCACATAAAAGAACATATATATCCCACCCAATATGAAAAATTTAAGCACCACGGAGGGAAAGAGAACACTAAATGAAACTTCACTGAGTTAAGATGGTATGTGGTGTGACTGCAGTGATTACAATACCGAATCAAATTTATAAAGGACTTGGCAGTACGGGCCCACGTATCAGTATGACGTTCCACCCACTCTGGCCAAGATGCATTGAGTGATCCGTTTGGGAAAGGTGTCATAAAACCTGTGTTTATTCTCTTGAGGCAAACAGGTCCATAATAGATGTAAGTCGTCCTTGATATTTCGAAAACTGGTACTGAGTTGACGCCAGAAATGGTCCTACATGAGGACAGATCTAAGGATCTTGGTGGTCCCAGCAGTATCTCAGCACCACAGAGACAATTTACAGAAACACATGCCACTTATGGGCGAGCATCGTCCTGCTGAAAGTACCACGGTATTGTCGTGTGAGAGGTAACACACAACGACGCTGGATTTCCGTGACGTACCATTATGATGTCACAGTTCCCTCAGTCACTACCAGCCGCGACCAGAAGCCATACCCAATGGTCTTCACATCACGACCCCAAATGTAGCACAATTGTGCCTCTCCAAAACATTGGAGGAATGGAACCTCTTCCCAAGTCACCACCATAGTCCCCACTTATGGTGATCTGTGTTAGTCCAGAACTACGATTGGCCGTTCAACACAGTGCCACGTAATTCACCAGCAGTCCATGCTTCCTGGATCAAGGCACCATTCCAAATTTTGACGATAGCCTACGCATGGTATGGTAATCTCTAGCCATCTACAGCCAGTCCGACCAATGGTGCAGATGACACAGAATCTTACAGGGAGGCCATTGATAGTTATTGAATGTCAGACGCAGATGTAGATGGGTTACAATGTACTTACTGCACGAAACAGCGATCCTCCCTTGTAATAGTCAGACGCAGTTAGTTGACGGAAACCTTGACGACGAGTATCCCTGCTCTCACGTTCCAACATTTGGGCACTGCAAAATCCGAATGCTCCACAAATCTGAATACAGCACAACTTGACCAACCAGCCAAATGGAGACCCACAGGGAATCCCCTATCAAACCGCATCACATGCTAATAACGCTGCCTCATACTAGTACACAGCATCTCCGCTTCCTTCTCAATAATCGCTCAACACGTCCTTTATACACATACCAGGCCTGGGGACAATACTTAACACAAACAGTACCAATCGACTCTGGTGGCCGATCTACTTGTCACAGACAATTGAAACACAAATTATTTCTACACCTGCCGATGACTGGTTTGCGTACGAAATTACACTGACATCCGACCATGTCTTCTAGGTGCTTCATCTTCTTTTCAGGCAGCGTATATACAGGAGTTGGACGAAAATGCGGAAACTTCGCGAGAAATGCTTGCTTCAACATGAATTCAGATGATAGCTACGCATGCAGATTGCACTAATGTGTTCTTAAACACGAACGACAGCTGTGAAATGTTCTCAATACGTCGCAACTGTCAGTCGTGATCAAACAGCGTTCTGCGCAGTTGTGAGTGCATTATCTCGGAGCTAAGTGAATTCGGAAGTCAGCGAATAGTTTGTGCTTGTATGGTAGATGCTTCCATAACCAAGGTAGCAGAAGCTTTTCGTGTTTCATGAGGCACCGTATCGACGATTTGTAGCGTATACAGAAAATGCGATAGAACGTCATCCGCTGAGTGCCAAAGCGGACGCAAGTGTGTGTTTAGTGATCGGGACAAAGATCATTGAAGAGAATTTGACGAGAACAATAGGTGACACCTAAAAAACTCACAATATAATCAAATGTCACACTCATGAACGCTATCAGCACCAAAGCAACAAAAAGGGAGACCCATTAAGTTGTTGTTGTTGTTGTGGTGGTGTTCTTCAGTCCAGAGACTGGTTTGATGCAGCTCTCACCCATTAAGTTAGGAACTGTAAAACCGCCCATCGAGGATGCAGATGTCCAAAACAGGAAATGTGGTGCCAAAGAAGTAACAGGTAGACTACTGATCAGTGGAAGTAAGCAATTACGCCGAAAATAATAGCGTAACAGGGCTACAGCTCCAATTTTGATTTCAAATTGATAAGAAAATTAATTAATTTGATCAATAAATTCCCCTCAAACCATGCCCACCCTCACTCAAGACCACGCCCATTCCCACCCCCAGATGAAGTCATGCGTTTCTCTCAGTCTGCACATATGCTCCAAATCCCCTCCCCTCGTCCCACTCCTCCCTCCCCCCCCCCCTCCTCCACCACGTACCCTATTGGCGGGAATTTTGAATTTTTATGGGAAATTTTGGTAGGAATGTTTTTGTCTAAGGACTGTATCAACATCCCACCCCTATCCTTACCTGGGAACTGGCGGGAAATTAAAAGTGACAGAACCATTTCTGGGACACGAAGCCTGTTCCTCCTGGACGGAAAGCCCAAGTGCACTCCTCCCCCTCCAAAACAATTACACCACCAGAGGCGCTGACATTGACAGGAAATTAAAAATGGCAGTGCCCTTTCTGGAACTTGAACCCTGGTTCTACTGGATGGAAAGCCCAAATGCACGCCCCAACACATGTAAACTACCCAGACGTAGGAGAGGAAGGTGAGCTTAGTGTACTTTATTTATTTCGGTTGGAAAAATGAAGTAAAGATAGGTCCTAATTATGTAATTAGGGGGAGTACCCGGTCACCCAAGACCCAGAAAAGCTTAAAAATTATGCTCTGGCTGCATTCACTTTTAACCCTTCCCCTCCCCCTGTAAACTACTTGTGTTTCCGTAACACAAACTCCTACAAAGGCGACATATGTATTACACAGAGGCGTCATATTAAACCATGCAAAACATATGCGTCCCGATCCATAATTGTGTTTTCACAAATGCGGTCGATTTTGTGGGAAATTAAAAATGGTGGTACCCTTTCCAGGACTCTAACGCGGGTATTCCTGGACGGAAAGACCAAGTGCACGCACCACCCCTAACATAATTATACCACCAGAGGCGCTTGGAATTGCTTAAAAATGGCGGTGCCCATTTCCGGACTCGATCACAGGTTCTACTGGAAAGAAGGGTCTGTGATCCCTATCCACCTCCTCATCGTTACCTAAGCTTGCCACTATTTTGAAAGTGGAGTGGTATATTGTTCCCTTGGAAGCCATACACGACCCGCATTTATTTATCCCGAGACGACTGGAAGCTGTTATGAATGCCAACGGTTTTCCTGCAGGGTATTGGGCCACAACACCACAACGCTACTGTCCACAGCCGATGGCAGGCTCTTCAAACTTACTATAGTAATTTTTTTCTGCAGAAAACGTAAAAATGTCAGTCAAACCTGAAAATAAAAAATATTAGCGAAACGTCTGTGATGTGCTATACGTAAGGTGCACAACACAAGGGCTGAGAGGTAAGAGTGTGTCTAGGTGAAAGTACGTGGGAAAGACAGCTGTCGCACGATGACAATTTCGTTAATATGAGCTGAAAAAATGGTAACTGTGTAATATGGGAGATGGCTGTATGACTGTAAAATCAACGCAAAAAAAGAAAAAAGAACAGCTTCTCGAATCATTTGATATTGTACGTTATACTGAAGACAATTTAAGTACAAGACACCACTGTGAAACTGCTATCGGACTATAAAATGGTCAAGTAAGCTACACAAATGAAGCCTGGGGACGTCTTCGACAATGCTGATTTTTCGACAGATGCACACCCCGTCATTTTCAGGCACTAATCAACGAAAGAAGTCCGTGCAAGGAAATTGAAAACGTTTAAAATTTCTCAGCTGAGTTAACCCCCGAGGTCACCTCTCGTCAGAATAGCTGCAGTGTAAGAAATATGAGACCTGTAAGCGCTATCGACAAACCATCAATCGGGTGAGTGACAATAATAACGAGGTGGCACCAAAATCTACGGCTTTTTTTGCCTTACGAAGTTATCATGTCCAATAGGACTGGTCGCATTCTGCAGCAACGTGATCTGAATTGTGTTTTTCGACCACCATCTAAGATCAGAGCAATTTTGGACTCCGTATTTCTTGCAGCTGTGGGTATGTCATATATTGTTCAGACCATCAATACCGCGAACGATCGACATACTGAACATACAAGAGCTGAGAAAATCTGCCAGTGCAGAACACTGCCTTGGCACCGCCCATCCTATAGAATTCGACAATATGGATATGTTGGCATATCCAGCTATTGGGAAAGTGTTATTATGAAAGCAACCGAAATTAAATTAGCAGATGACTGTAAAAATAGTGTGAGATGTTTACGTAAACTCCTCGTGTAATCCTCTCTCTCTTTGGTCAAACAACGGAGGGACAGATTTAACGCTATCTCGCCCGTTTGATGTTAATATTTACTGCTAATAGCTTCTGACGTTGGTTATTTTTTATGCTGCAGTGGCGTTGGTGTTCACAATGAGGTGAGTGTTATCTTTCAACTTATACTCAGCCTAAGGAAATTTTAATTTCTCTTGCACAGTACTCTCTCGTTCGGTTCGTGCCTTGAAAATGACAGGGTGTGCGCCCGTCGAACTATCGGTGGTTGTCGAAGACATCACCAGGTTTCATCCCGGTAATTTATTCACACAGAATTAATTTTAATAACAAGTAAAAAGAGGTAAAGGAACAGTACATGTCGTGGTCTTACAATTAAAAGAATTTGTTGTACAGTTTTGTATCTCGTAATCAACAGTTTAACTAGAGTTGTATCTTAATTCTACGCACTTCATTCGAGTACTCGAAAATGTTGAAGAATTAAGACAATATCCGTAAGAGGGAGTTTTCATTTAGTATGAATGGTCGACAGCTCAAACAAACAATGTAATTTCACTTTCACTAAAGTTGAAATCATAAATTAACTGTCGTTAGCTAAAGTAAGTCATTTAACGAGAACCACTTTTGTTGATTCTCTATCTACGAATCATCTCATCACACAATGTTACTCCTCACGGCACAATCACTGCCTTCCGACATTTACGTTATGTCAGCTACGAACACAGGCAATGCTGTTCATATTTTCGCAGCGCAAAGACTATTCCATAAAATTTCGGGCGTGTAGCAGCTTAAATTCAATTTCTTCTAATATTTCCGCTGAAACCGTCCAGCCATCTTCAGATTGAGCCGAGGTGACTGACGCTCCAGCACTTGCTCCGTCCTTTTAAACACGCGGACCGAACCACTCCGCATGCGGCCACAGATCTGTCAGTTACTTCGACTCACTCTGAAGATGGCTGGACGGTATTCAGCCGAAATATTAGAAGAAGTAGTTGAATTTATGTGGCTACACGTCCGAAATTTTGTGGAACAGACAATGCTCTTCTAAATGACTCAGACTGCATTCATTATTTGAATTTGAAAGATGCTTTGGTAAACTTATCTACCTGTTAGGTTAATATATTTCATTATTGTCCATGTTTTCTTTCATCTTTTCAATGACAAATGTGAAAACAAGAGTCTATCAGCTCCGCCACCTACATTTCCTTCCGAAAGTGCGGAGTAATCATTTAAATATTTCGTATACACAAATACTGCTCTTCACTCAGAATACTGAGACACAACCGTAGGAAGCTAAAGATCACATTCAAGAAAGACTGACATAATACAGTTTCTTTGTCAGAAAAATTTTTGTTGACAAACTGTGGCAGAATCTGAAGCACTTAGATTGTTTGTCCAAACACTTCTGACTTCTACTAATTCTGAAGTATGGCTGTTTAAAAGTGGTGATCAGTTAGTACTTGAAGTAGATGAAAGGTAATTCGCTTTCATTATACAACAGACATTCAACTGACACTTCCAATGAATACAAATAAAGTAAGTAAATACTGTCAGGTAAAGAAATAAGTTGTTGTAGAGGTTATTATCGTTCAGCATTAGGCATAAAGAATTCGATTTAGTTTTCATCTGACATACGCATAGTATTCAGCTGCCCGTACATAAGGGTTTTACGTAACGCACAACACCTTCAAAAACCATGCGCCAGGTTTTCAAATTCTGTCACTCACTATTAGTGCTACAGAACAAAAAAAAATGTTCAAGTGGGTGTGAATTCTTATTGGACTTAACTGCTAAAGTCATCAGTCCCTAAGCTTACACACTATTTAACCCAAATTATCCTAAGGACAAACACACGCACCCATGCCCAAGGGAGGACTCGAACCTCCGACGGGACCAGCCGCACAGTCCAGGACTGCAGCGCCCTAGACCGCTCGGCTAATGCTGCGAAGCGCTACAGAACAATTACCAGCTAACTTTCGTAGGAAATTTAATACAGTTAAAATTTATACTGGGGTACTTTTTCGGTGGAGGCTACGGTTTTCGAGTTACTCAAGGAAAACGCATTTTAGGGCCATTTTTGTAAATTTTTCTCGAATAATTCGAAAATTACAGCCTCCACCAAAAAACGTATCTCAGTACAAAATTTACTACATTAAATTTCTTACAAAAAGATGCTGTTCATTTTTCCTGTAGGACTAACAGTTTGTGCAAAGCGAGCTGTGCGGCTGGTCCCGGCGTAGGTTCGAGTCCTCCCTCGGGCATGGGTGTGTGTGTGTGTGTGTGTGTGTGTGTGTGTGTTTGTCCTTAAGATAATTTACGTTGAGTGTAAGCTTAGGGACTGATGACTTAGCAGTTAAGTCCCATAAGATTTCACACACATTTTTCGCAAAGCGAGGGAGATAACATGAAAATCTTACACATGGTACTTGAAGGAGTTGTGGATTGCATAAAACCCATAAGGATGGGCAGCTAAATTCCCCTGTATACTGATACAGTATCCATTGCATAATATTTACTGTTATCATAGACATGTAACTCATAATTAAATAAATATGAAGCTAAATCCATTACTATCAAGCTAATGTCTAATTACCCCTTGTAATGTTTCTGTTGACGATGAATAAATGAAATGAAAGAATTAGGGAAATTTTTCTATCTGGCAACTGTGATGCTAACAAACAGCTATAAAGGGCTCATAAATTAAATGAAAACGATATTCAGAAACGTATTGTAAAATGAAAGTAAAGGGAGGATAGGAAAGGAACTTGAAGGAAGAAGAAAAATAACTAACGAGACAACTTCGATGGTAATTAACTGTTACAATATGCAGAGGTTGACGTTTCTCATGCCGTATGACATAGCGAGATTGATAAGGTAAATTATTCTGTAAGCCATTATTGCGTAATTTATCTACCTCTTTTCCTGTTGTTGTTGTTGTTGTTGTTTTGGTCTTCAGTCCAGTGATTGGTTTGATGGATCTCTCCATCCTACTCTTGCCCGTGCAAGCTTCTTCATCTCCCAGTACCTACTGCAACCTACGTCCTTCAATGAGTTTCTTCAGTTTTAATCTACAGTTCATAACCAATGCCATACCCAGAGTCCACATCTTCCCCTTGGTAATGTTTTACAATTTAAAACCTGGTTCCTAAATCTGAAACTTTCCAGTGCTGCCTGAGCGACGCGCAGCAGCCGGCCGCTATTGCGAAGAATCGACAGCATCGATGATTATTACATTAATTATTAAAAGTTGGCGTGGCGTTGCGTGTTTGTTCGTTTTAAATGGTTCCTATTGTACAACGAAAAGGGTTAGTTAGTTCCCTTATAGACCTCTCACCGACTACGTGGTGGTAGTGGTGTATTTCAGGTCTGATCTTATAGCGTTTCACTGCGTGGTGTAGTGAGACTACTCAGTTTGCACCTAAGTCTTGGGAGAGTGCACCGAATTTTGTTGATTATAGTTGTTGGAACAGCTTCGTTCGTAAAATTTGCTGGGGTGAGTCCCGCGTGAGCCTGATTTAATTGAGAGATTGAATTGTTAGGTGCTGAGTTTTGTGGAATCGGTGTGACCGATATCCCGTCTGCATTGTATGTTGAGTGGTCGCGAACGCCCAGAGGTATTTGCGTTGCTTGTCGTTTTTATTGAGGTGGCTTGGGTATTGTGCGTATGTGTATCGAGAAGGGAAAGCCTCGAACACGTGTTGGTAGTTGTATTTTCAAGACCACTAGCTTGCAGCAGACAGCGAATTGGCTCGTAGAACGACGAACTGTTTCACTCTACGGTAATGGTGTGCACGTATCACTGAGTAGACAAGCGATAGTAAAGGGAACGAACCATTTAACGAGCTGCACGTAGCTACACCAAAACTTGATTCATCAAGATGACGAGTGCCGATTTAAATGTTAGGGAACTTGGTGGGTCGCGTGTGGTCAACGCCTGAAGAGGTCAAGATTTGCCTTTAAATTGTAACTAAGGTTAGCTGAAAATTGACGGTGACATTTAGGATTTTAGTTTGATTTTTTTATTACTTGTTTCTGTATTGTTGGGAATGATAATATATTTGCTGGCACTCGTTCATAGGTGATAACCAACGTGTATTGAGATACCTAGAAGGAAAATAAATCCAATTTTATTGGAGTTAAAGGATGCCTTCCATTCTATTTAAATTGGTATCTAGTGTAAATATATCTATATCATTTTCGGAAGTATAAAACAGTGTAATTCAGAGATATTGATGCAGTGGAGTCGATATCACGTATAATGTGGTGTTTTTAAATGTGCCTGGTAAAAGGTTCTTGAACGAATGAAATTATAAATAATCTACTGTAAGTAGATCTTCTCAATATTCAAGAAAAGATTTCAACTAAGGGAAAAAGCTTTCTAAATGATGAATAAGTTTAATTGAAGTAATTTAATTATTTACGGAAAGGTCAAAGATTTTGCTACAAACAAAGATTCGTTATTCTGTGACGCATGCGAAGTCTCATTACTTACATATTATCGCTGCGTCGAGTTGGAAAAATATTTAAGAGAGAATTAAAAAATATTTTAATTCCTAACAGTAGTGATGGAAGTGTCCATAAACAGAATAATCATTTCAAGACGGTAGACAGATTGGTATTTTAGTACAAGTAATAAAACAGTTCCGACTTTATGTCAGAGAGTACGTCCTGCGTTGTGAAAAGCTCGTTGCGATAGATAACAATTGCTAGTTGGATGTCGCATTTATCATCACGCAAGATAATCAGGTACTGAAATTAAAGTAATTTGCTGCTCTGACGAGATCAGTATCGTAGACAACGAGAGTGGTTCATTAAGTTGGCCCATTTATTCACTACTGCTTAACTTCAGTAATCATTGGTGTGTGAACACTGTTAAGTGATTATTCGTTCAAATGGTTCAAATGGCTCTGAGCACTATGGGACTTAACATCTGTGGTGATTAGTCCCCTAGAACTTAGAACTACTTAAACCTAACTAACCTAAGGACATCACACACAGCCATGCCCGAGGCAGGATTCGAACCTGCGACCGTAGCAGTGATTATTCGTAGTTCGGGTCTAGTTTAGCAGGGGATACAAACCGTCGGCTTTGACCAATGACGTCAGAATTGGCCAGAGCAAGTATTACAAAGATGAAAGAGCTGAGAAGAACGTTCAGAAACAAAGGAATGCAAGAGAGAAAAACTGTACTTCCATATATAAGGGCCAGTAGTATTTTCACGTTAACGATATCGTGTGTTTGTACTCGTAACTTAGTATTTCTCCGCAAATTACAATGGAAAGAAGTGAATGAAATATATTACTAGCAAAGAATACATCACATTACATGTATGTCAGTTGTATCTCGAAACTCTTTCGAACTGTATTGCTTGAGTGCAGTACGGGATAGAAGTTCAGCGTACGTCGATTTCTTAGTTTCAACTAGCATTGCTGTCCTGTTCTTCACTTGAACGATGTATCCTCCGCTTCAATAAACCTTAAGAGGAACACGGGATACAAATTGTGGATGTGTTGTTTATTTCGTCTCCGCTATTACTAACAGTCTTTTCTTACGTACATACCAGTACTACTGATGGCAGAAGGACCTACGTATGTAATATATGTGTACCAGATTTCCGTTGACCTCTATATATGTACACTGGTAACGAAATGGTGCAAATAGACGTACGTTACATTTGCAAAAAATGGCTCTGAGCACTATGGTACTCAACTGCTGTGGTTATCAGTCCCCTAGAACTTAGAACTACTTAAACCTAACGACATCTCACACATCCATGCCCGAGGCAGGATTCGAATCTGCGACCGTAGCAGTCGCGCGGTTCCGGACTGCGCGCCTAGAACCGCGAGACCACCGCGTTACATTTGCAACCTTACCTCAATTGAACTACATAGAGACAAGAAGATGACACATGTACAATTTGTATACCGTACTTCACTATGGGGTAAAGTTTTCTTGTTGCCTCGGACGCTATTGTAGCCCATTCGTTAATTGAGCTATATAGCTATACGCAACATTTGTATCTTGCTCGACAATTGACATATACAGTGTCAGTGTAAAGGCGAAGTGAAGGACGGGATACGAATTTTAGTTGTGTCGTCAGGGTAAAGGCGAAGTGAAGGACGGGATACAAATTTTAGTTGTGCCGCGGGTTTCGCCTGTAATACAGCAAGTACACATTCGAAAATGTCGTACTGATACTAGTACTGTGAAACGAAAGAAGATCGACAGCTGAGAAATTTCTCTTACGTACTTCACAACACGAAAATACACATATTGGTGGAAGAAAACAGTAAAATACGTCAAAATAGTGAAATACAGTGAAAGAAGCAAATGGAAAAGTGAACTTACGTCACGGAAATATCGAAAAATGACCGAAGCTCGCCTAGACAGACAGTAACGAAAATTACATACCCACAAACAGACAAGTCCATTCCTATAAACGAAAATAAGACACTAAAAATTGTTCTACAATAACAAGGTAATACTCCAAATTACCTCAATATCATTACGAATAATTCTTTTAATGTACAATGATAGCGCTTATCCAGAAAGCAGAACTGTTTTACTATCTATGGCTGAAAGTGAAGACATTATTATCTATGAGTAATGTATGACGCCATTGGTCAAAGCCGACGGGTTGTATGCCCTGCTTCACTAGACCTCGTAGTTCTATCGTGGCTTGGAACGATTTCGGCGTCGTGTCTAGGCAGTGTGTTGTTCCCATTATTTGGCAGACAGGCTGTTTGCGTGGTCAGCGGTTGAGATGGCTGCAATATTAATTGTACTAAGGCTGATTTCTTGTTCTATTAGTTCATTGCCAGTGTGATTGCGGCGCTGGCTAGATTCTTCTCGTCCTCAGAGGTTCCTCTCCAACTGGAAGCTTCTGCAATTAGATAGCGTTCTGCAGTCTTAACATCTATTTAAAAATAAGAAACTGTACCCAATTAAAGGTGTGGTGGTCGACTGGTGGCCTAAGTACTTTGCGCAACAAGATACTCTGCAGTAACGGCATAGAGACGTTGGTACAGTACGACCCTCTTGTCGTTGTCAATCGATCTTGGGTACTGCCAGTCACGGACCAATACACCCACACACATATTTAAGCACACACTAAATACTGGAGTTACGTTTATATAACTGAAATTAAATAAATATTCCTACGGCTGGACCATAAACACTCTCTACCACGTATTATTAAATACAAAAACAATTAAAGAAATACATATCAAAAGAAAAGAAGCAAAAGGTAGGCCAGGAGCCTAATGTGTCTGTGCTTTGTAAAACACAGTAAATATTTAACCAATTTCTTCATGAATAGTATATGTCGGATATATACAAAGACATAGATGAATAAATATATTTATGAGCATGCTGCTACCGTTTTTTTCGTGTAACTGTGGGGTACTTAAGGCCTGACGCGATCGATAGTAATCGGCCACTTTGACCTCCAATAACTCATGTACTATTCAAGTTACACGCCTGTCATTTATACCAATTTAGGTTACACTAATAGCTTTCTAAAGACACATCGGTCGACGAAATCGGATGAAGCGTTTACATTTTGGAAATTCATTGCTGTGTGTTACTTGTCCAATTTACAGTCAGATACTAAACTTTAAACTAATAAAGATATTGAAAATGTGATTACACCGTCGGAATCGTCGTGCAAATAATGGTCATGAACATGCTTGTTTTTGAGGTATCATTATTCCTCTGGCTATTATTAATTTCTTTTGAAGTGCGAAATGTCTGTCATTATGGTTTCACAAAGTCCGCCATCTTTGGCGCTCTCGGCATACAGCGTCACCAAGGAATTCGCAGCCACGCGGCTGGACCGGCCGTTGGGACTACCCCTCTCGTCCGGCTGACGTTTGGTACCACGGGTTTGTTAACGAGCTGCCCACGTCTGCCGACCCGAGCGCTGGCCGCCAGCTCTAGACTTAGAATATTTCCAGGGCGCCCGAATTCGCCCGTTACCTGACACAATCCATTCCCCTTTTTAAATTTTCTAACATACCTACCTGATAAAGGTATCTGACATTCCACGCTCCGATCGGTAGAACGCCAGTTTTGTTTCTCCTGATAACGACATCCTCCTGAGTAGCCCCGCCCGGAGATCCGAATGGGGAAGTATTTTACCTCCGGAATATTTTACCCAAGAGGACGCCATCATCATGTAACCGTACAGTAAAGCTGCATGCCCTCGGGAAAAATTACGGCTGTAGTTTCCCCTTCCTTTCAGCCGTTCGCAGTACCAGCACAGCAAGGCCGTTTTGGTTAGTGTTACAAGGCAAGATCAGCCAATGATGCCCCTGCAATTACCGAAAAGGCTGCTGTCCCTCTTCAGGAACCTCACATTTGTTTGGCCTCTCAACAGATTCCCCTCCATTGTGGTTGCACCTACGGTACAGCCATGTGTATCACTGAGGCACGCAAGCCTCCCCACCAACGACAAGGTCCATGATTCATGGGGGAAGCGTCTTTTCCTAAATACCCATAAAGTAGCAATAAAAGTTATCATAGAAAATGTATGTATCCACAGATGGTAAACAAAATGTATGAAAGTGATTCATTAATTTTTAGGGATTCGTACCTCAGTCGGTAAAAACAAAACAATTATAGAATCGCTTTGTTGTCCGTATGTCTCGTTCTGTCCATCTGACGTTTCAGACCCCTTTTCTCACGACGAGTAGACGCATCAAGTCCAAGTTTGTGTCGCATATTATGATATATGGTGTCTTGTGGAAAAAAGCAATTACGCTTCTAAGTCAATGCAATTAAAAGATACAGACATGTATGTCGCATTTTAATGCTCGCAAACTCACTCGTCAAAGATATAGGATACTTCTCGTTGATGTACAATCATAAAATTTGCAAGAAGCAAGATTTCACAGTTCACGTAAAAGAAAAATCTGAAAATGATTAATATATAATTGTATCACACGATAGAAATATTTTATTTATGGTCGGTTATATGTCTCTGCGTTTGTTTAGACAAAGTTTTCTCAGGAACAGCTGGACGGATCAAGTTGAAGTGTATATCACACACTAAGGTCTACAGTCCATAGGCCGTTTAAAACATCTAAGTTTCTAAACCAATGCACTCAAAATATACGGGCACGTACGTCACATGTTTGGATACTTAGAAAGTCACTCGTCAAAACCTTTATTGTACTTCCTCGTGATCTAGGATCATGAAATTTCGTAGGAAGCATGGTTTTACAGTACAAGTAAAGGATACAATCCGAAAATCGTCAGTTTGTAATCACATCACATGTGGAAGACCTTCTTGAACACCTTGAAATTCACAGGACGGCTATCCTGCCTGTATCGATAACAAGGACAAACCGACGAGACTCTCGATTCCCGAGATGGATGAACTGTCTATAAACACAATGAAGCTTGAAACTTCCTGACAGATTAACTCGGGACCTTTGCAATTCGCGGGCAAGTGCTCTACCATCTTTTTTTTCTTTTTTTTCTTTTTTTTCTTTTTTTATAATAAAAAAAGAAAATTACCTCTTCCACTTCAGGCGTTGGCCCCTATCACCCATACTACCCCCAAAAACCTATCTATCCTAAAAACAAAAACAAAGCTAGTGCCATCGTCACTTTCATCCTAAAGCTAACAAGGACGGCCGTTCGCCACCACTTCAGGTTTCGCCAAGGCAACAAAAATTAAATATGCCTCTGAAATGTTTATAAAAAATAATAATAAAAGGAGAAAGGAAGGAGGGGGGGGGGGAGGAAAAAGGAAAAAGGGGAAAGGAAAAGGGTATAATACTTTATTATATTTTATTTGTTGTCCATTTTGTTCTTAGTTTGTTCTTGTGTATTTATTTGGATTGGAAACGCAGGTCTCCAGCCCACTTTTTTTTAAATCTTTATTTTATTAATATAGGTATCAATGTGCGAACAGTCATAATTAATCAAGCCTGGAAAACCTAAACCAGTATGAAGACACCATCGAAGATATTAAACGTAAATAACACGAAAAGAAAGCTACCACGTCGTAGTTAGGCTTCCCAGCGACTGCGCCCACTGATAAAGATTGTTCAATATATGCTCGTTTGCAGTTCGTTCTGACCTCATCTGCCGCTGCCTGGAACATTCCAGCTGCGCGGCGGGCTGTGAAAGGCACTCCATAGGGAGTTTGCAAAGCATTGTCGATATCTGGTTTGCCCGGAAATACCATGATGTCTTTCTTGCAAATAGAGCCAGAAGTCAAGGAAATTCTTGTGTCCGTCACGACAGAGGTAATGGACAGCATGTCCACGTATCCAGGTGACGGAGTTGCTTCGAGTCTTGGGGTAAAATGTCTCATCCGGAAATAATAACGTGCGTGCAGATATATGCTCCGGCCTAACTCGCAACAAATAAGCCAGCATCTGCCGCACTAGGTGCCAAACTGGTTCCGCCTCTCCACAGCTGATGCGGTGCTCGTCAGAATCTATTGTGTTACAACCCACACAATTAGGAGATTCTGCCATGTGGATATTGTAGAGACATTCTTGCGTCACCAGCTTCCCATTAACTACTACGTACCATTGGGAAACAACGTCGGAATCAAGCATGGCATCGTGTACAGTCTTCCACACCACGCGCCACCGTACGTCAGGATATTTTAGTTCGACCACATTTAGGGGGCGGCGTTGCAGCATGTCGTGACATAGGCGTCGAGTCGTGGCCATTTGTGGTGTCGTGAGCGCTACACTGTAATAACTTTGTTCTAAATAGAAACATCCTATATAAAAGAGGGGTGTTGGGATGTCCTGTAGTGGCACCGGCGCTCTCAGTGAAGCAGGTCGTAGCGCCGTCAGAAGCAGACTCGTGAGGCTCGTAGGACAACGGCGCAGCAGACTTAAATGAGAACTAACATAGAGGGCAATGGCCCTATCATGGACGTTGACTAGGCCGAGACCACCTTTTCCCTTGGGGAGGGTAAGAGATACGTATCTGATCTTCAGTAACATACCAGCGGTGACGAAGTATCCCAGCGCTGCCATAATGCTACGACCCAAGGGTTTCGGAATGGGTAGCGTTTGGGCGACATGCGGTATGCAGGATGCAAGGTATACATTGGCATAATACGCCCGCTGAACGATGTTCAGGGATCGCAAGCGCTGATTTGCAATTCCGGCCCTAATTTGGTGAAGAAGGCGTCGATAATTGAGCGTCGTCGCGCGTCGCATGTCGTTCATGAACTCTAAGCCCAAGAAGCGGACAGTATCACTGTAGCGTAAGGGAGCAATGTGTTCCTGCGGTAGCCCAATCCCGATGCTCAAGGCGACAGACTTGTCAACGTTGATTTGGCTACCAGAAGCTGTACCGTAGGTTGCAATCCAGTCCAACGCCGCGACCATATCGTCAGCTCCTCGTATGACGATCATCAAATCATCCGCATATGCGGTGCATCGATAGATGGAGCCGCCGAAATGTATCCCAGTGAGCCTGTCTCGGAGACCACACAACAAAGGTTCTAAGGCCAATGCAAATAACAACGTTGATAATGGACATCCCTGTCGTACTGATCGGCGGATAGGCATAGGTGCCGTCAGTCTTCCATTAACAAGAACTCGAGAAGTAGCCCCATGCAGAAGGCGTGTCTGCACTGTGATATAGGGGTCGGGATATTCCATGCGCCGTAGAACGGCAGTGAGGAAAGTGTGGCCCACACGGTCAAAAGCCTGGCTAAAGTCGATAGACGCCAGGGCTGCCAGCAAACGTCTCACCCGTGCAAGGGAGATGAGATCTCTGTCACGACATAACGCAGTTCTGATGGTGTTGGGTCCTCCTAAGCACATCTGATCGCTGGACAGAACGTGAAATAGTGTGCCCCGAAGACGTCCTGATAGCACCCTCGAAAAGATCTTGAAGTCGCTGTTCAATAACGTTAAGGGGCGATAATCGCGGACATGATTCCGTCCCTTCGGCTTATGGATGGGAACAATCAGTCCTTCCAAGAACGGTGCAGGCTACGGTATACCCGGGGACATCAATTCCTGACAAATTGCAACCCAACACGGTACCAACAGTTGTTTAAATACTCGATAGAACTCTAATGGTAATCCATCGATTCCTGGTGATTTATGGGGAGTACCTTTACCAATGGCGTCGAGCACTTCCTCTTCTGTTACTTCTCCCAGTAATGTCGGTACCATGTCTGGTGGAACTGTACCGTGGACATGTGCTGTAACGGTGTCTACCGTCGCCATATCAGGGAGCACTGCTGAATAAAGTTGAGCGTAATGCCCATAGAAGGATTCTGCTACATCTGCTTGTTCTGCCACGTGTCGTCCGTCGTCCGTTATCATGTCGGTTACCAGTGCCCTACGACGCCTCCTGCCTTCTAGGAGCACGTGGTGCATAGATGTCCTTTCTGATTTATCGTGTCTGGAGCACGCGACCGTATAACAGCGCCTTGTAAATGATGGCGTGCTAAGGAGATGAGTTGCGCTTTCGCGAGATTGACTATGATCTGCCGGTCAGGTGAGGGCTCCATAGCAAGACATTCCCGTAGGACGGTGTAATAAAAGTTTTCCGTGCTCCTCCTCCATCCCGCCGCTTCCCGGCCGTAACCCATGAAGGTGCGCCTAAGAGCAGGCTTCGCACATTCAATCCACCAACTGAGGGTCGATCGGTAACGACCACGACGCTGTAAGGAGGCGTTCCACGACTCTTCGATAGCACCTTTACATGCCGGCTCGTCCAGATGGGCGACGTTCAGTTTCCAGGGGGGCCTACTGCGCCACACACGTGCAGGTTGGACGGCAATGGTGCAAATATAGGCTGTGTGGTCGGTGAATGCAGTGGGCCAGAGCTCTGCTCCTCTCGTCGCCATCGAAAGGGTGCTTGTGACGTAAATCCTGTCTAACCAACTTGATGAATGACTTGTATAATGGGTGTATCCAGGAGCTGGGCCATGGATGTGGCGCCACGTGTCAATCAGGTGGAGGTTACGCACTAGCATTTCCAACTCCGCACACGGGACGTGATGTGGCTGCTGATCAGACGGAGATAATGTACAGTTAAAATCTCCTCCGATCACCATATCGTCTAGGCGGCCCATAAATAGACGCGTAATATCTTCCGAAAAAAAGCGGGCCCGATCTCTCCGTCTCCCTGATCCTGACGGGGCATATACATTAATGAGTCGTACACCGTTGACAGCTACCGCCATGGCTCTTGCACTCGGTAAGTACAGTACGTCCGTAGCCGTCAGACCGTCTCGTAGCAGAACAGCTACACCACAATCGGTAGAAGAGGCGTGGGAGACGTGGGCGGTATATCCGTAGAAGTCAGGGAAACTAGCGACACATACTTCCTGTAAGAGGGCCACTTCGACGTCCGCCGCATCAAGCATGCGTTGTAGCATTGTCAGTTTGTGTGGTGCCCTTATCGCGTTGATATTGATTGTGGCAAGGCGAAAGATGTGCTGCCTAGCCTCTTCACCTAGGGTAGACGCCATAGCAATCAAAGCTAACCGCGAGAGATGCCGGACCCACCAAACCAGTTACAAATTAAGAGTCTTTCATGCTAGGAGTGGCATCCCCAATGCCACCCCCTCCCCTGTCACCCATGCCCTCTTCAGGATGTTCTTCAACATCGTCCGACCACAGTGGCTGCAACACCATGCTGTGTAGCTGATCGGCACCTAAATCTCCCTCACGTACGTCGTCTTTGGTAGAGGTAGACGCAGCGCCATCCATCGACGCGACCTGCTGCATCTGTGGTGCAAGAAGTAACTTGGCACTCGTGGTATGAGAAAGTGAACCGTCTACACCACTTAGATCCTCAGCAGGCGCAGCATCCACGCCGTCTGATGAGATGTCACCTTCTTGACCGGCCGTGTGTAGGAGGCAATCGTCAGAAGGGGTGCGCCGACGTCGCTTCCGTCGTCGAGGTGAACGTTGCTTTCGAACGTGGACATCCGTATCCGAATGTGAGAGGCAATCCAGAGTCGTATCACCTTCCGCTAGGAAAGCCGCGGTTGGGACAATGTTCGAGTCCACGCCCATCGCGTTCTGAATGTTACGTTGCGTCTGGAGTCCGTGGGACTGTTGCTGCTGTTGTTGCTGTGGAAGGGTCGACATATGGGTTGGAATCGGGGGTCCTTCCTCTTCCTCCCTTGGTACTTCTGGCGTCGATGGGTGTGGCTGATCGCCCGTTTCGTCCTCAACTATGGTGCGCATCGTCGTGTGAGCGTACGTGAGGGGCAGGATTGTCGTCCCCGTCGGGGAAACGGAGGCTCCCACTGGTATCTGCGCAATTCGACGTTGTAAGCAGCTCGATCGAACATGGCCTTTCTGCCCACATCCGGATCAGGTACGCGGTTGACCGTCGTACATGATGATTGCACGACAGCCACCGATGTTCAAATAGGACGGCACATGTTTCTTGAGCTCAAGTTTAATTTGGCGCACACCATTGTAGACCTTATACGTCGAAAAAGTTTGCCACTTTTCTGCAACGTGGCTGATAACATTGCCATATGGTCGGAAGGCGTCCTTGACTACTTCCTCTGGGACCTCGAAGGGGAGCTCAAAAACCCTCACAGTCCTTAGGCCCATGCCTGCATGATCCACTGCCGCTGCACCGATATGCCCGTCAGAATGTTTGAATCTGAGAGAGTTCGAGTATTTAGACACCACTGTCGCGCAGACATCTGCACTGGTCATTTTAACGTAAACCACGCTCGCTGTTATAGAAAAATGTATTCCGACGACAGTCGCCGGATCTAAACGTAGATCGTCGCGTATGAACTGTTCTATTCCATAGGCTCGAGGACGCGCGTGATCTGGTTGGAAAGTAATTTTTATCGTATCGTGGCGCCATGTGTGTGCCATAGTCGCACTGAACTTCGAACTAATACAACTCGCGCCGCGAGAAGGTAAACACAAGCAAGCGCTCACGGTCGCGCACGCCCCACTGCAGCCGAAAGCAGACTGTGCCATCTGAGCTACCGAAGCACGACTCACGTCCGATACTCACAGCTTTACTTCTGCCAGTACCTCGTCTCCTACCTTCCAAACTTTACAGAAGCTCTTCTGCGAACCTTGCAGAACTAGCACTCCTGAAAGAAAGGATATAGCGGAGACATGGCTTAGCCACAGCCTGGGGGATGTTTCCAGAATGAGATTTTCACTCAGCAGCGGAGTGTGCGCTGATATAAAACTTCCTGGCAGATTAAAACGGTGTGCCTGACCGAGACTCGAATTCGGGACCTTTGCCTTTCTCGGGCAAGTGCTCTACCATCTGAGCTACCGAAGCACGACTCACGCTCGGTACTCATAGCTTTATTTCTGCCAGTACCTCGTCTCCTACCTTCCAAACTTTACAGAAGCTCTTCTGCGAACCTTGAAGCTTGTACAGAACACCCAGAGAGCG
Source organism: Schistocerca gregaria (assembly GCF_023897955.1). Taxonomy (NCBI): domain Eukaryota; kingdom Metazoa; phylum Arthropoda; class Insecta; order Orthoptera; family Acrididae; genus Schistocerca; species Schistocerca gregaria. Next base: position 437,576,220 of record NC_064921.1, read on the forward strand.
AGTCGGACCCGCACTTGGTTAATTTTTTTTTTTTTTTTGTAATTTAATAAAATATCAGTACAAAAGTTACAGTTATATCAATTTAAAAACATATTCATTCTTCTTTAAATGTATTTGGTGCACCTTTGTACAATCTTTCTGATATCTTGAAAGCGAAAAAATATGTTGAAGATCAAGACACGTATGTTCAGCTTCCTTCGAACTGACAACATCTTAACAAATCTTTCAGTGGCGAGAATAAATGGCACTCCGACGGGTCAACGAGGGAACCGTTTGCGTAATGCATCGACACCTCAAAAGGCACATTCTGCGGAGTTTGACTTCGACGTTTCGTTCGAATTGTAGGCTTCATACTGTTGCAAAAACATATCACTGTAGGGTTCACTGGTTATTGCTAACCGAGTAATGCAGCCAAATAGTCTACTGTAATTCCAAAAAACTATGAGAATTTCTTTTTGGATGGGATTCTGGGTTTTTCAAATTCCATGCCCTGGAATTTCTTATCTGGTTGTAGTGACTAGGACCAGATCTAGGAGGGGCGGGGGGGGGGGGGGGAGGAGGGAAAGATAGGTGAAAGCGAGGTATCTGTCCCGGGCGACAATTTCAGGGGGCTCCAAACTCATATTCTCGAAGGAAAAAAAAACTTGTTTCACAAAGCGTATAACATCCAGCGCACGTTGGTCTATCGATTATTCGTATGATTGTGAAACGCATCCCTGTTGGTCTTTAAACATTTTTGAACATATTCTAAGTTGATTTCTGAAAGAATTATAAGTTGACTTTTGAATGCGTGAACAGTGTACGTAATGTCTTTGCCAGGGGAAACCTCGTTGCATCTAGAAATAAAAAAGTTCCCGAAGTCAAAATGGGACGAAGCTGTACGAGCTGAGCCGAATAAACCCGAATGGATGGATGCCAGTCGCTGTTTGCTTATGTGATTGATTGGGTGTGAGAATGATCAGTGGTGTTACATTTATTAGCGAAATCAATACGTTCAGGCTACCAGAGTGGAAATAAACAACTAACAGGAATAACAGGTAAGATAGATTACATATTATCTGCTTGGTATAACCAAGAAATGAAATTCTGACAGAAAATTTTTACCATATGGCTACATTTCAAAGGGCCAGATGCACAGTGCCCGGTTAGCAACCACTTAAGTTCTATTCTCGGAATACTGGGGTAACGCGTTGTACGAACACGTAAAAACGCCTAACGAGAGAATAAACGCGAGATAACTAAACTGGTGATTCTGGGAGGGTTAATGAAGTTAACTGGAGAATAAGGTTTGACAGTGGCAGGAATAGCTACAGATTAGTTATGACAAGATTGTTTTTTAGAACGAGGAAGGAGAGAAAACAGGAACATCACACAAATTATATGGAAGAATTTGACGATTCCAAATTCATAGAAAAATTTCGTACTTCCACTACTACTACTACTACTACTACTACTACTACTGCTACTTTTCGATCTCATGCTTGAGAAACTGAATGACATATGAAACTATTTCCTAACATAAAACTTTTTCTTTGTAGTAGGCCTAATAGGCATTTGATGTTGGTACTTCGTGAATTACATATTCTCGTATTATTTATGTAAATGAGGTAGATAAAAATAGCCATTTATGACAGAACAGTCTCCCTTATTTGGCACGTGTTACAACTACTGCAATATTAGACAGGCCTATTTCGTTTTATCTAGCAGGCAGTTACAAAATTGATGTAATCAAATCGAGAAACCACACCCGTCTTGAGTACTTTTCGTATAAACAGCTTTTTCAGTATCAGACAACGACATTTTGATTTTTCAAGTAGCAAAACGTTTGGCGAGCTTCGATGAAGTAATAGATTCGTTCGCAGAAAGGAATGCACGCCGTGTAAAGCTGTAGCAAGATTAGAGAGAAAAAAATGTTGGGACTTAGGGCTTGAAGAAATAGGTACTCTCTCACTTGTCTCTTATCTTTACTGCTTTTATGTTTCCTATATTTAATTTTATGTCACATAAAAGAGAAAGTTATGAGCCAATAGGCAATAAAGAGTACAAATTTTCTGAGTAGTTTTTCTTCCCCTGCTCACAATTAAACCCACCCACTATTAACTGTGAATTTTTTGTAAGGGTGTAGGATGTCAAACCGGCCGACAGGGAGCAGGAGAGGCACCACAGGACAATTTAATTCCCACTGTCCTGAATATAGATCTGATAGCTTCCATTACACAGTACATGCGTCTCAATTCTACAGAGAGAAATAAAATGACGTGCGTTGGAAGAATTCTGTGTAAAGCGGCGTGACACTGCACTTTGGCACACTTAAGACCAAATAACATGTCTTACATTTCCTCGAACATGTATGTTTTATATATCAAACTCTTCACAAAGATGTGCGCTACAAAATCAACATATTTTTGAAAAATCGATTTTTTTAAATTTCTGACGTCTTGTCTAAAATGTTGGAGGGAGAGGAGGGGGAGCGTGGGGGGGGGGGGGGGGGGGGACACAAACAAGTTTTTGCCCCGATTCGGAAATATGGTACATCGGAGCTGGAAGTGATGAATTTATGTTCCATCTCCAGTGATCATTCGTTTCAGAAGAGCTTCATTTTCGTTAGTATGAGAGTCTTGTAGGTGCTGACAGATTCTCCAATTCTATATCTTGTGCTCTTCACTAAGTATTTTTGGAACCTATCTATTAACAAGTTTATAATATTGAAGTAATTACACTTGCTTACATTTGCAAAAACATTGCTAATACGCATGTACTTGCATTTTGTCACTTTCTCGGGAGACACTATTCAGTAAACAGCCTTGTTTGCATCAGCGTTGAATGAAGGTGGGTACCTTGCTGCCCTCTGCCCTCCTCACTTGTTCTAACACTTTTCAAGTATTTGGTCCACTGGTACACAAATCCCCGTCTCCAACATTTACCCCAAATTACGCTCAAAGACCATTACATTTTCTATCCTGAAACTCCAATTCACACCTTGTGAACCTAACATCGTCGTTATGATCCTGATGTCATATACTCGTGTGTGTACCATGTATGAAATGGTTACTGAAAGATGTAGGACGAGTTCTTTATTATTTTAATAGTCAATGAAGATAATTTTTATAGCTTAGGTAAAGAATCGGTAGGGTAAGAAATTGACGTGTTTATTTTTGTTTGCTTGCCATCATTTGTTTACTATAAAATGGACTTATAACCCGTAACAAAGGTCGTACATTACTAATAAAATTCGTGACAGAAGGCAAGGAAGTTTTATGTTTAATTAATACGTTAGTTTTTTTTACATATATAAGAGATAATGTGTGTCATCTCTGTGTAGAGAGTGTGGTGATTGGTAGTGAGAAATGAGTGAATAATATACTGCTAGCTTTTTACATTGTGAAATAACTTATCAACAAGAATCTACAAACCAAACAATGTTTTACACTACAGGTAAACAGAATGAGTTTGCTCTATTTTAAACAGACTTCCTTGCATTCAGGAGGCAGGAAACTAATCCCCAAAAATGTGTCCTAACTTAAGTTTTCCGTCGTTTTCAGAAATTACTTTAGGCAAATATTCGGGTTGGGTCTCACTGTAAGGCCACGGCCAACTAACTGGCTCCCCTGGTAAAATTAGACCAATAAGTCGGTAAATATCTGTATATATCAATATACAGGCTGGTTCATTGATCCTGACCGGCCCAAATATCTCACGAAATAAGCGTCAAACGAAAAAACTACAAAGAACGAAACTTGTCTAGCTTGAAGGGGGAAACCAGGATGGCGCTATGGTTGGCCCGCTAGATGACGCTGCCATAGGTCAAAAGGATATCATCTGCATTTCTTTAAATGGGAACCCCCAATTTTATTACATATTCGTGTAGTACATAAAGAAATATGAATGTTTTAGTTGAACCACTTTTTTCGCTTCGTGGTAGATGGCGCTGTAATAGTCAAAAACATATGGCTCACAATTTTAGACGAACAGTTGGTAACAGGTAGGTTTTTTAAATTAAAATACAGAACGTAGGTACGTTTGAACATTTTATTTCGGTTGCTCCAATGTGATACATGTACCATTGTGAACTTATCATTTCTGAGAACGCATGCTGTTACGGCGTGATTACCTGTAAATACAACATTAATGCAATAAATGCTCAAAATGATGTCCGTCAACCCCAATTCATTTGGCTATACGTGTAACGACATTCCTCTCAACAGCGAGTAGTTCGCCTTCCGTAATCTTTGCGCATGCATTGACAATGCGCTGAGGCGTGTTCTCAGGCGTTGTCGGTGGATCACGATAGCAAATATCCCTCAATTTTCCCCACAGAAAGAAATACGGGGACGTCAGATCCGGTGAACGTGCGGGCCATGGTATGGTGCTTGGACGACCAATCCACCTGTCATGAAATATGCTATTCAATACTGCTTCAACTGCACGCGAGCTATGTGCCGCACGTGCATCGTGTTGGAAGTACATCGGCATTCTGTCATACAGTGAAACACCTGTAGTAACATCGGTATAGCATTACGTAGGAAATGGGCATACCTTGCACCATTTAAATTACCATCGATAAAATGGGGGCCAATTATCCTTCCTCCCGTAATGCCGCACCATACATTAACCCGCCAAGGTCGCTGATGTTGCACTTGTCGCAGCCATCGTGGATTTTCCGTTGCCCAATAGTGTCATATTACGCCGGTTTACGTTACCGCTGTTGATGAACGACGCTTCGCCGCTAAATAGAATGCGAGCAAAAAATCTGTCATCGTCCCGTAATTTCTCTTGTGCACAGTGGCAGAACTGTACACGACGTTCAAAGTTGTCGCCATGCAATTCCTGGTGCATAGAAATATGGTACGGGTGCAATCGATGTTGATGTAGCATTCTCAACACAGACGTTTTTGAGATTCCCGATTCTCGCGCAGTTTGTCTGTTACTGATGTGCGGATTAGCCGCGACAGCAGCTAAAACACCTATTTGGGCATCATCATTTGTTGCAGGTCGTGGTTGACGTTTCACATGTGGCTGAACACTTCTATTTCCTTAAATAACGTAACTATTCGGCGAACGGTCCGGACTGTTGGATGATGTCGTCCAGGATACCGAACAGGTACATAGCACCCGCCCGTTGAGCATTTTGATCACAATAGCCATACATCAACACGATATCGACCATTTCCACATTTGGTAAACGGTCCATTTTAACACGGGTAATGTATCACGAAGCAAATACCGTCGGCACTGGTGGAATGTTACGTGATACCACGTACTTATACGTTTGTGACTATAACAGCACCATCTATCACAAAGAGAAAAAAGTGGTCCAAATAAAACTTTCATATTTCTTTACGTACTACACGAATATGTAATAAAAGTGTGGGTTCCTATTTTAAAAAACGCAGTTGATATCCGTTTGAGTTATGGCAGCGCCATCTAGCGGGCCAACCATAGCACCATCTGGCTTCCCGCTTCAAGCTAGACGAGTTCCGCTCTTTATAGTTTTTTCGTTTGATGTTTATTTCGTGAGATATTATCAATGGACCACCCTGTATATTCTTAAACTGTAATACTATGACATGCCCATTACCCTTGCAAAAGTAACTCATAATTGGACAGAGACTTATTGCTACTGCTACTGCTACCACTGCTTCATACGGTTTCCAGACCGCTGTTCTGTTTTGGTGGTGAGGGGATGTGGTGCGGCCTTGTCTGCATTGCAATAACACGCAGCGAAGTGATTCGAAAAACGCTGAAACCTGCCGTAAATGAAGGGAACGGTTTCATCAGGCAGCATACTCAAATTACAGAAGATTGTTTTAAAACTCTAGTAGCTTATTCACTTACCTTCCTTGAAACATCCAATTCTGTAACACCGCAGCTTTGTGACGTTATAGGATTGCTCATTCATCCATTTCGAGCCCTTTTTGTCCTTGCAGTTCAGACAAATTGAGGAGAATCTAAACTACATGCTTCTCCCACGTTGAATAAGGCCAGACTGCTGCGGAGAAACACATGGTGCCCATAAAGTCTTTCCCTGTGTACCAACATTTATTTCCAAGGAACTATGCTAGGTACAGTTACGCGGTAAGTAGCTAATGGGAGCTTAGCTCTTAAAGTTTTTTATGGCACACTTTATACTGTCGTAACTGCTTCTAATTTCCTTTAACTGGTTCCTCTTACTGTTTCTGTTCGTTCAAGACTTTTAAATGAAAAGTTAATATTGCTGTCGGAGCTATGCGTTTTATTCTTTAGGGGCCTACACGCAAACAAACATCTGTAATCGTTTGACCAATGTTTCGGGCACAGAACACAAGTAACACACACAAAATGAATTCATATAAGCTACTCACACAAGTAGTTTAATTGTATGCTAATATTTAACAGTAGGTGTTAATGTGATGATAAATGTCCCTTGGAATGTGGGTAGGCAGTGTTCCAAAGGATCAATAAAGCAAGGAAAAAGGCTACATCTAATAATTTAAATAAAAAACTTTCTTTACATTTCAGTTTTGTAATGTCTGCGGAGTAAAACTAGTACCTTCCACGTAAATCACTACGTGAAGACATTTCAGTACACGAAAAATTATGTGAAGTCCTGAAGCATTGAACTGCTCATTTATAGCACATATGTAATTTTAAACTGCTGAGTTATTGCGAGAGAATTGTAGAGGACATCGAAAGCTGATCTGAACCCATGTGACACGCTTTAAGCGTTTGTACTCAGTAGTTTTGTGTTGAAAAATTCCAATTAACATCTGACAGTGTGATTGGACAGACGTGTTTTCAGCTGCTCGGTACCTGGGATAACTGCTGCGACATCTTTGGTGCTGATTCTTCTTTGTATCGATCATCGCTGGTATGGTGCATAGCGAAGCTAAATCCCATAAATGGTATGTTTATTCATACCTCTCAAAGTCAAACAGTATTGACGCTCTTTCCGTAGATACAATACCAATCATGAGTGCATCTAATCATGACCGAACGAGGTGGCGCAGTGGTTAGCACACTGGACTCGCATTCGGGAGGACGACGGTTCAATCCCGTCTCCGGCCATCCTGATTTAGGTTTTCCGTGATTTCCCTAAATCGCTTCAGACAAATGCTGGGATGGTTCCTTTGAAATGGCACGGCCGATTTCCTTCCCCATCCTTCCGTCACCCGAGCTTGCGCTCCGTCTCTAATGACTTCGTTGTCGACGGGACGTTGAACACTAATATCCTCCTCCTCCATCTAATCATGCAGTACAGTTTGCTACACCAACGATAATATTTCACGGAACTTCCTCGACAGCATAACACAACTCAGAGTCTCTTTTCGAAGATAAATTACACTCATATATCTGGCTCTGTATACTCTGGGATGATTTGTGGCGTAGCTGAATCATTCCAGTTTACCACCGCTGTACTGGCACTTTCTGAGCCTGTAGTGTGTTCGAAGCGCATTGTGTACTCTTCTACGATTAAACTTCCCCTACCTCTTCTCCTCTCCAGATCATCTTTCTTCTGCTTCTTCCTTCTCTTGCGATGTTCTGGTCTTGTGAATTCGCCTTTCTGTCTAAATTATTGGTTATTAGAAGCCACAGAATAAATATATCTGAAATACAAGTGTCGCTTTTTCTCCCAGTACTGCTGCTCTCGTTTTAGATCTTCAACAAATCAAGTTGTTCAAAACTCTTCCTTCTTCTCTTGTCGATGAACAATTTCTTCTCAATAAAAATTGACGAGGTTTTTCCTATAATTTCGTCTTAGTCCTTCGTTGATCTCAGTACTGCTCTTCCACTCGCTCCTCTCTCTTTCTCTCTCTCTCTCTCTCTCTCTCTCTCTCCCTCTCTCTCTCTCTGCGTTATTAACATTAAGCACTGATACTGATTTTCCTATCGTGCCGAGGTCTAGAAATACAATGAAATTATATCTTATTCCTACACAAAAAATACATAATGTAAAGCAAAACAATACAGAAATCATGAAAATTTAAAAAAGGAAGACATAGTGGCACACACAAATCCTGCGTCAAATTAGCTCACCACAACTTGCACATGTCTATATGACCTTTCTTCTCCAAAAGGTTGGTCTCTTACAGTGTATGCTGTCTCTTCTCTCCTTCTTGTTACGTGAAGCATAATTTAGGAGTTTTGCTGTCACAATGGCGTGTACGCAGAAGAAAACGCAATCTGTTTGTGGTTTCAGAAACAAGGCTGTCTATTGCAGGACAGCGACAATTCCGAAGTTCTGATGGTCGAGATCCATGAGATTCGAAGAGCGTTAGAGGATGCTACGAAAAGTTTAGAGGGACTGGCAGTGTTGCTGACAAGGCAACAAGTGGCAGACATTAAGTGAGTGACGACACTGTTTATATCGCGTGGACGGTACAACGCACCTATAAACACTGTCTGTTGCAGTACTTCACCAGGCCGTACATGTTAATCCCAAAACTATTCAGCCCGGCAATTAGTTCACTTAGTTATTTGTTGTCCGTTTCTACTTTCCCTGGCTGCACTTTTCTCGAATTTGTCTATTTTCACACATCTGGACAGATCTTAGGTGATCTGCATATATTGATTCACAGACAACAAACCACCAAAGCTGTTTATGATACCTGGTTAGTGATGTTACAGATTTATGGCATCTCTTGAATTTCCTTTTGACGTAATTAATTTCGCTTTGATTCAGTTATCTCTATTAAAGTTAGCGGTGGCTATAAAACAAGGGACTTTCAGATCCTTCCATTTATTCTGTGGTGCAAATAACTGGAATTTAATTTCGGGGTAACTGGTTATTACCCGTCACCTACACATATATTCACATTGAATGCCTTACCACTTACAACATGATCATATCTACGCAAGAAATAACAAATTAGGATCGTAATATCATTTTGCAGAGAGTAAGCAATTAAAATTTTTAAAAAAGAAAAGGATGTATGTTGACAGTGTTACAGAATGGAAACGATTTCATAGTTATAAGTTGCCAAATAGCAACAACTGGGGCAGAGATAAGAAATTTAAGCTTTAGAGAATGCAACTGAATTTCTCGTTTTCTGAAGGAGTCGCTCCAAAATCACGCTCAATAGAGGCACAAGTTTCTGTAAATAAATTGAAAGTACCAGTGGACTAACTCTAGTGTTGTTGATTCTGGAGGGGGAGATGCTATTCACCATTCACCTAAATTTACTTCACATTAGTTATTTCCTTATCATTTCTCCATTACTTTCCGTTGCATTCTTAACTGTGGATATCAGATTTGGTTAGTGGTTATCTTCATTATTTTTTTATTATTTTTCTTTTTCTTTGATTTAGATTTCAATCAAAAGCCCCCCTTCACACCTAACAGTTTAGTTACTACCATTTCCTGCCTTTCTTTCTTCCTAACTTCCTTACGTTTATGTTTCGCTAATATACAGATACTAGCAGGATAATTTTGGTGTATCAGAATTTCAGTTTCATCTTTTAGTCCATGTTGCTTTCGCTGCTACCTATCTATTCTCTCTCTTCTGATCCAGAATTCGGAATGATCTTTTCTTCACTCTTTCACCTGTATATGTGATATTCTAGCTCTCCCCCTTTTAGTTGATGAAGATGAAATGTGGCAGTAAGCTGAGAAATGTTACTAATTTTCCGTGCTCGGCATAGTAAGAAAAAAGCATGATAAAATTTGTAGCTGATTTTGAGGTGTCGGCACCACTGTCAGCAACAACGTCTCCAACCCGGCTGCACATCAATCGCACTGAGGACAGGTAGGGATATGCCATTATATGCTGCATCAACTCTATGTCAAATGGGCTGACGGGAGTTGATGTGCCAGTCTGTTGGAATACTATGATCAGATGTTTTCGTTGCAATAGAGGTCTGGAGAAAGTGCCGCCCAGGTCAGCGATCAAACAATCTTTTGCATCGCGGTAGCCCAGGACAGTGCGGAGAACATGTGGCCTTGCGCTAACTTGTTGAAGCACAACATCACAGCCACCTCAAAAACAGGACACAGCAGTCTGTCTTAACACTCCCAAATGTAACGAGTGCTATAAAAATTACAGTCTATAGAACGAGAAGTGATAATGTTGCGTACCCAATAGCTTCCCACGTCACCACACTAGATTCTGGGCTCGTATGACGATAACAAATGCAACATGGCAACGTTCGATCTCCTCGGAACCTCCACACACAGACATGCCTATCGTGATTTTGTATGGAAAATTGAGGATCGTCTGAAAAGATGACGCTCCTCCAGTCCCGTATCCAGTGTTGTCATTCGGCACACCAGCGTTGATGCACCTCTCTCTGCTGTCACATAAAGCGAAGCTTCAACAATGGCCACTGTGCTAACAGACAGTAGTTCTGTAGGTATAGTCGCACTGTCTGGACTCTACTCTTAATGCAAACAAACTAATTTACTCACAAGGTAATTGGCATGACAGTACAATAGTCTCCCCTATACGGCTCTAATCGTGTACGGTCGTTGAGATTATGGATGGCGATGAATATTGCCCACCTGAACCCATCGATTTAATCTTTGCATGATAGTCATGTGATCCCAATCAATGTGAGCGTCAGTATGATGAAACGACAAATCGCTGTCTCCATACGCCATTATCTGCAACTGTCTAATTCCGACAGGTGCCGGCAGATGTTCATCCTCCTTACATGGTGCAAGAATATTACTCTACGGGATATGCACGGCGTCCTAGGAATAACGATCAGTATTCAGTGATGGGACAAGACTGATCATTCGAAGCAAGAAAGTCTCGAATACATGGGATCTAAAATGCGTACCTTAACAACCATGAGAATTTCTTCATCTTTGATAACGTTAAACACATCTCTTAGCTCTCGACGTACGAATTTTAGAGCCCATGTTTACTTGACAATTTTCTCTTGTTTTCTTTCATATTACCTCCTCCCCGTGCATGGAAAGCGAAGAGCTTGCAGGAAATGTGATTTGTTTCACAGTATCGAAGATGAAGAAGTGTTCATAGCTCTTAAAGTTTCCATTTTAAGGCCCATGTTTACTAGACTTTCTTGCTTCGAATTATCGTTCCTGTCATATCTATGAATACTAACCATTCATCTGGGGACACCCTGTAGATAGCATTAGTCCTGCCTGCTTCGTGCAGCTGTACTGAAATACTAATTATTTGCATGTAGTGCACTTCACTCAAATTTGACGTTCGTTGTGTGCCGTCTTGTGGAGTTGTAACGTAATGATGAGTAGTGTACATAAGGAAGACTTCTCACAAGGGGAGGCCGCCAATTGTGAAATTCAGAATCGATTCGTACTGTGCATAATAAAAGCTCATGGCCAGAGGTGTAATGTGGCAAAGCACCAAGACGCACTTCTTAGCCGTTGTTGAGAAAATCGATGGTTAAAAGAAACCGCTGCGGTGAAATACTCTCTACGATTAATAGCTTTCTATAGCGTCGTGGCGCAGCGGTAAGCGCTCGGGGTCGTAATCTGAAAGTCGCCGGATCGAATCTCGTGCCATGCAACCTTTTTTTTGTATTTGTTTTTTGTAATTTAAATGTGTATACACACACACACATATATAATTCCCGGCAATCAGTTGCAACAATTATGCATATATCAATTTGTTGAAAGTCGTTTGTCGTGGAAAAACTGGCGACTTCGAACATCATTATGTTTTCCGCAAAGAAAATTGTATTTCATAAATGTTATTAATTGTCTTCATAATGTTAACCACGTATAGTTAACGGAAGACGTAGAAACGATATTCCGAAAGGAATACGTATAACGCAAGTCAAACCTTCGAATCAGAAAAGAGACCCCACGAACGCAATTTTGCTGTGGCAGGTATGAAATATAAACTCCGTTACTCGCTCGTTACACTTGAAGGACTGATGTTGAATGGGCCGAAACAAGCCGCCGCATAACAGCGTAGTTGCCTGCTAACTTCGAAAGAAGGTAGATGCGGTCCCTAGCGCAACTTACAACATCGTCGAAAATCAGAGCGGGCGTGAGAACTTTGGTACATCCTGTTAAACAAACGGAAAAATTGAGGCGGTACAATTGGAGAGCGATCCGCCTTCACCAACATATATAAGCAATTCATTAATATATATAATACTTGAATTACAAAATACTAATAATAAAAAAAATTGCATGGGGCGAGATTCGATCCGGCGACCTTCGGAATACCGCTGCGCCACGACGCTGTAGAAAAGCATAAATCGTAGAGAGTATTTCACCGCAGCGGTTTCTTTTAACTGTCGATTTTCTCGACAACGGCTGAGAAGTGCATCTTGGTGCTTTACCACATTACAGCTCTGGCCATGAGCTTTTATTATGCGCAGTATGAATCGAATCCGAATTTCACAATTGGCGGCCTTCCCTTGTCAGTACAATATTTGAACAAGGCTGCAGTCGGGAGGTTTCAGGTGTCCGTTCCAGCTTACAGGAGAGCAAAGGCATCATATATTCCAGTAGCATGGAGCAATGTGGTAAGTACAGGCTGACCTGATGGGAAAAGCCATTACCACGAACTACACATTAATACAAAAAAAATCATTACTAAGGAATTTTCTGAATGGGACGTAAATCGGTAAGGCGATGTATATGTACGGACAAACAAATTATTACAGTTTCAGAAAACGTGTGTGATCTATTCACGAGAAAAAGCTTCACAATAACGCATTGTTTCACCTCTGGCCCTCATGCAAGCTGTTATTTGGCTTGACATTGACTGACAAAGTTGATGGATGTCCTCCTGAGGGTTATCGTGCCAAATTCAGTCCAACTGATGCGTTAGAGCGTCAAAATCAGGAGTTGGTTTTAGGTCCCTGTCGATAATGCTCAGACTTCACAACTGAGGAAAGCTCCGGCGACCAAAGGGGTCCTGCCTTCAGTGCCTTTAGTGAGGCATCCCGTTTCGAACTGCGCCCCAATGACAAGCGATGACGTGTCTGGAGGTGCCCCGGACAGCAGTGGGATACCAACCTGAGTTTCGCCCTTCGTACGGCCCACACACCACGAGTGATGGTCTGGTGTACCATTTCATTTCATAGCAGGACGCCTTTGGTTGTCATCCGCAGTATCCTTACAGAACAGCGGTACGTCAATGATATTCTACGCTCCGTTTTGTTGTCCTTCATGGCAAGCTATCCTAAGCTTACATTTCAGAAAGATATTGCCCGCACGCACACGACGAGAGTGTGTGCTGCTTGCTTTCATGCTTACCAAATCCTGCCTTGGCTAGTAACATCACCGGATCTCTCCCCTATTGGAACATTTGGAGCATTATTGGCAGGGCCCTCCAAAAAGCTCGGGCTTTTGACGATCAACTCGCCATTCGAACAGGATTTGTTACGATATTCCTCAGGAGGACATCCAACAACTCTATCAATCAATGCCAGTCGAATAACTAAATGCATAATGGCCAGAGGTGGAACAACTTGTTATTGACTTGCTCAATTTGTGAAGCTCTTTCTCTTGAATAAATTATCCTTTTTCAGTGAAATTGTGATTATTTGATTGTCTGTACATGTACATCACATCAACTGAGTTCCGTTCCAGTCGGATAATTCCTTCATGGTTCGTCACTCTCTATCTTTATCTACCTACCTTTTTCGTCTTAGAGTGAAGTATAGGAAGGGACCTGATCGAGATTGCTGCACACCAAATTTTAATGCTTATCTAACAAAGAGGAAGTATTCTAGGTTACGGGCACTACACATATGATCATAAATGTTTAGAATATCAGTCTTCTTATCACTTCGGATAGGAAAATTCATTTTACATACAGTGCGGATGTTGTGGGCCCATAAAGTTGTCTGACTCCAAAAAATGGTATCTCTTTATTATTTCAATCTGACTGCACCGTAATCTATATGTCTATGTAAGGATTTACATTACTCTCAACGAGTCCTAACACTAGGGGGTGGTGTAACGAGAACTGTCCAACGCCATCTCAGCTTAGATAAGATATCTGTATGGTGCGAAAAGTGGCAACTGATCCTGAATAAAGAAAAGTGTGAAGCTATTCACATGAGTACTAAAAGAAATCCGCTAAATTTCGATTATGCCGTAAGTCACACAAATCTTAAGGCTGTAAATGCAACTAAATACATAGGTATTACAATTACAAATAACCTAAATTGGAACGATCACATAGATAATGATAACCAAAGACTGGAATTCATTGGCAGAACATTTAGAAGGTGCTACAGGTCTACTAAAGAGACTGCTTACATCAAGCTTGTCCGCCCTATGCTGTGCGGTGTGGGATCTGCATCAGTTGGGACTGGCGGATGACATCGAAAAAGTTCAAAGAAGGGCAGCTCGTTTTGTACTATCGCGATACAGGGGTGATAGTGCCACAGACATGATACGTGAATTGGAGTGGCAATCATTAAAACAAAGGCCTTTTTCATTGTGACGGGATCTTCTCATGAAAGTTTCTCCCCCGATTGTCGAAACATTGTTGGCACCCACCTACGTAGGGAGAAATTATCATCACGATAAAATAAGAGAACTCAGGGCTCGCACAGAAAAATTTAAGTACTAGTTTTTCCAATACGCCGTTCGAGAGTGGAACGGTAGAAGGACAGTTTGAAGGTGGTTCATTGAACCCTCTGCGAGCACTTTATTGTGAATAGCAGAGAAATTATGTAGATTTAGATGTAGGACATAGTGCAAGTAAGTGTTTTATCTGGGCAACAGCTCCGTATAGTATGTGTTCGACTGAGTAAATCTACGGTGGCGTCCGCACAGCGTATGGATAGAGTGGTGGGCGTATTTATCGCAAAGCCGATGACAGGTGGCCACCAGCAATCCACCGAGGTCTGCCAGGGCCGATCAGGACGCACCCAATTTCAGATCGAACTAGTCGGTCCTAACGATGCCCCAAGCAGTGTCATTGTCTTCGAGATTTCTAAGATTTAACTGATGGAACATTGCTTTGGTCAGTTACATTCGACCATCTCAGAGAAGGCTCAAGCAGAGACCCTTCTAACTCTTTCTTCCTGTTTCAAGAGAGGGATTAAAAACCCAAATGTTTCATTCTTTATAGGAGAGTGGAGCCTCAGGAAGCAACACTGTACACAGGTCCACTGCAAAGAGTACCGGACATCTTCCAATATCACGCCTCTAGCAGCGCCTGTGGCATAATGTCAAAGGCATTGCCACATCACTTCGCCCGCTGTTTCGATTTGCATTATTAAACTGACGAGCTTGCTGCTGGATTCTCCCACAGTGATCTTTGGTCGACTGGAAAAATCTGTACATACCTATCAGCTGGGCTGTGTGTGTGATTCTGCAGAGCTCCAGGGGTGTCTCTAGCAAAAAAAAAAAAAAGGTTCAAATGACACTAAGCACTATGGGACTTAACATCTGAGGTCATCAGTCCCCTAGACATAGAACTACTTAAACCTAACAACATAAGGACACCACACACATCCACAGCCGAGGCAGGTTACGAACCTGCGACCTTAAGAGCAGCGCGGTTCCGGACTGAAGGGCCCAGAACCTCTCGGCCGCAACGGCGGGCTGTCACTGGTCTTTCTTGACGTCATCTAATACGCAGAATCAGTACCGTATTGTATTATTCACAATTATTTAATTTCATCTCTGCGAGTTCTGATAGTGTACAAGTGTATAAACAGTTCTTACAATGCAATAAAGGTAAAGAAACAGCATCAGTATAAACATTAACACATTTAAGATGTTATTTATTGAGCAGCAGAATTCCAGACAAGTAGTAGCATTTATAACATGAGTTTTCAATGAGTATCGTATCAATCACCTATCACCTTTAAGGAAAATACCAGTCATCATCATGTACCTGGAGCTTAACGAAGTTTCAAAAAATGTGTGTGAAACCTTATGGGACTTAACTGCTAAGGTCATCAGTCCCTAAGCTTACACACTACTGAACCTAAATTATCCTAAGAGCAAACACACACACCCATGCCCGAGGGAGGACTCGAACCTCCGCCAGGACCTAATGAGGGTTGTCTGAGCGTTGTTCGTATAGCACTCGACATAAAGTGGTGTAATTGTACTTTGTATAGCTACAATATGCCGAAACAATTCATTTTTATTTTTGCTAAGCAGTCTAATGTTGCATAAATATAATAAACGTTTACATTTCTCCAAATTTTCTAAGTTTCGTTGCAAATAAAATACATCTGAATGTCCTGCACTAAGGCAACAATCACATTGTCTAGTACTGAAAAAAGGTCACTTCACCGAGATGACATTGTAGCATTGAGGACTGAACGCTGAACGCTGAACTGCAGAAGTACCACTTCGTACGTCACTATCGCTCCAGCCACCTATGAAAAAAAGCAAAGAGCATTAAACATTATCAAGAAATTCTAATATAGGCAGAGCTGCATCTGAAATGTGACGTTCCATGGGAAACACAGCTAGGAAGCTTTCCTTGTCTCGCGTACATTGCCGGTTTTTCAGTGGGGGAGTATTGCTAAGCTTTAGTTGTTGGTGGTGGGGGGGGGGGGGGGGGGAATAAGAGAAAGCCTGAGGTCTGGTGTTGGAACATAGCCTTCTCCTCTCTAATAAGAGGCCTATTAGCTGAAGTAGCTTATCACAGAGCTCGATTCTACGCACATAGGTGAGTCTAGCCAACACCACTTTTTCCCAGTCACACAGTGGGCGGAGAGGAGAAACATGTGCCAAGTTCACCTCCCGTGAAATGTCCATCTTGCACTGAACGTTCTGGATTAATTGCCCATCGAGGTGAAACAATTATATGAAGGCATATTGTCTCTTGTTTCAGACACGTACGAAAGAAAACACACCGAGCATTCATATAATCAATTGGTTTCGTCAATCCATAGCCTGTGGCGCCACGTTTCCACCGCCGCTAGCGCTAATCCGATACCGAATCGCTGATGCCATATCGCCCGTCAATGTACAAATGGAAGCACACAAAAATTATAACCGACCAATGCCTGACGGCACATCTGCAGCGTTTAGATCGTCGGACCGCAATGTTTCTAGACCACTGTTACGGGGTTGAAATCTTCGTCGCTCGCCATAATCACCGCTTCATCGCACCACCTACATCCGCTGCCTGCTGGTCTTTTTGCACACCAGTTTTCTAACCCCCTTCCCGAAGACGCCAGCAGTTATGTCATCGCCTGTGCACTAGGTGTGTTCCTCCGTCTCTACACCTCTCTAACCTTAAATCAGCCCGTTTACTATCAGTAATATTCGGCAGTAATGTTTCTGTTGTGGTCTTCAGTCCAAAGACTGGTTTGATGCAGTTCTCCATTTTATTGTATTCTGAGCAAGCTTCTTCATCTCTAACTACTACAACCTACATCCTTCTGAATCTGTTTTGTGTATTCATCTCTTGGTCTCCCTCTACGATTTTTACCCTCCACGCTTCCTCCAGTACTAAATTGGTGATCCCTTTATGTCTCAGAACGTGTTCTACCAACCTAACCCTTCTTCTTGTCAAGTTGTGGCACAAATTCCTCTTCTCCCTTCAGTACCGCCTCATGATTTACGTGTTCTACCCATCTAATCTTTCGAAAGCTTCTATTCTCTTCTTGTCTAAATTATTTATCGTCCATGTTTCACATCCATACGTGGCTACACTGCATACTTTCAGAAATCTATACTCGATGTTAACAGATTTCTCTTGTGCAGAAACGCTTTCCTTGTCACAGCCCGGCGGACTCAGGGATTTTCTCTGCCTCGTGATGGCTGGGTGTTGTGTGTTGTCCTTAGGTTAGTTAGGTTTAAGTAGTTCTAAGTTCTAGGGGACTGATGACCATAGATGTTAAGCCCCATAGTGCTCAGAGCCATTTGAACCATTTGAACTTGTCATAGCGAATCTACATTTTATATCCTGTCTACTTCTACCATCATCAGTTATTTTGCTTCCCAGATAACAAAACTCTTCTACTACTTTAAGTGTCTCATTTCCTAATCTAATCACTCAGCATCACCCGACTTAATTCGACTACATTCCATTACACTCATTTTACTTTTGTTGATGTTCATCTTATATCCTCCCTTGAAGACATTGTCGATCTCGTTCAACTGCTCTTCCAAGTTCTTTGCTGTCTTTGACAGAATTATAATGTCATCGGTAAACTTCTAAGTTTTTCTTTCTTCTCCATGGATTTTAATTCCTACTCCAAATTTTTCTTTTGTTTTCTTCACTGCTTTGCTTAATACACAGACTGAATAACATCACGGATTGTTTACAACGCTGTCTCACTCTCTTCCCAACCACTGATTCCCTTTCATGCCCCTCGACTCTTATAACTGTCATCTGGTTTCTGTACAAATTGTAAATAACCATTCGCTCCTTGTATTTGAACCCTGCCACCTTCAGAGTTTGAAAGAGGGTATTCCAGTCAACATTGTCAAAAGCTTTCTCTAAGTCTACAAAATACTAGAAACGTAGGTTTGTCTTTGCTCAATCTATCTTCTAAGACAAGTCGTAAGGTCAGTATTGCCTCGAGTGTTCCAACATTTCTAAGTGAGCCAAACTTATCTTCCCCAAGGTCGGCTCCTACCAGCTTTTCCATTCGTCTGTAAAGAATTCTTGTTAGTATTTTGCAACCGTCACTTATTAAATTGACAGTTCGGTAGTTTTCACACCAGTCAACACATGGTTTCTGTGGTGTCACCACCAGACACCACACTTGCTAGGTGGTAGCCTTTAAATCGGCCGCGGTCCGGTAGTATACGTCGGACCCGCGTGTCGCCACTATCAGTGGTTGCAGACCGAGAGCCGCCACACGGCAGGTCTAGAGAGACTCCCTAGCACTCGCCCCAGTTGTAGAACCGACTTTGCTAGCGATGGTTCACTGACAAAATACGCTCTCATTTGCGAGACGATAGTTAGCATAGCCTTCAGCTACGTTATTTGCTACGACTTAGCAAGGCACCATATTCAGTTACAATTGATATTGTGAATCATGTACAGTCACGAGCGACGTTCTTCATTAATGGATTAAAGTTAAGTATTCCACAAGCTACGTCCGTTTTTCTCAATTCTAATTCCCTTGTCATGTTGCAGCCTGCGTGAGCTGAGACGCGTGCATTTCGGCCTCCTTTACCAATACGGTGTTGGCTCTCCTGCCAACCACATCAGTTTCTTTGGGATTGGAATTATTATATTCTTCTTGAAATCCGAGGGTATTTCACCTGTCTCATACATCTTGCTCACCAGATGGTAGAGTTTTCTCATAGCTGGCTTTACCAACGCTATCAGTGGTTCTAATGGAATGTGTTCTACTCCCAAGACCTTGTTTCAAATTAGGTCTTTCAGTGCTCTGTCAAACTTTTCACGCAGTATCATATCTCCCATTTCTCTTCATCTAAGTCCTTTTCAATTTCCATAATACTGCCATCAAGTACATTGCCCATGTCTAGACCCTCTATATGCTACTTCACCTTCCTGTTTTCACTTCTTTGCGTAGGACTGGTTTTCCATCTGAGATCTTGATATTCATACAAGTGGTTCTCTTTTCTCCAAAGGTCTCTTTAATTTTCCTGTAGGCAGAATCTATCTTACACCTAGTGATATACATCTCTACGTCCTTGCATTTGTCCTCTAGCTATCCATGCTTAGCCATTTTGCACTTCCTATCGATCTCATTTTTAAGACGTTTGAATTCTTTTTCGTCTGCTTCATTTACAGAATTTTTTTTTATTTTCTCCTTTCATCAATTAAATTCAACATCACTTCTGTTAGCCAAGGATAACTACTAGCCCTCCTCTTTTTATCTACTTGGTCCTCTGCTGCCTTCAACATTTCATCTCTCGAAGTTACCCGTTCATCTTCTTCTGTACTCCTTTCCCCTGTTCTTGCCAATCGTTCCCTAATGCTCTATCTGATACTCTCTACAAACTCGTCTTCTTTCAGTTTATCCTGGTCACATCTCCTTAAATTACTACCTTTTAGCATTTTCTTTAGTAGCTCTAATCAACAGTTCATAACCAATGGCATACCCAGAGTCCACATCTTCCCCCTGGAAATATTTTACAATTTAAAACCTGGTTCTTAAATCTCTGTATTACCATTATATAATCTGTCTGAAACCTTACAGTGTCTCCAGGCCTCTTCCACGTACACAATCTTCTTTCATGATTCTTAAACCAAGTGTCAGATATGATTAGGTTATGCTCTGTACAAGATTCTAACAGACGGCTTCCTCTTTCATTTCTTACCCCCAATCCATTTTCACCTACTACTTTTTCTTCTCTTTGTTTTCCTACCATCGAATTCCAGTCCCGCATGATTAGTAAACTTTCGTCTCCCTGTATTCACCTGACCAGAAGTCTTGTTCCTCCTGCCTTCGAACTTCACTAATTTTCACTACATCTAACTTTAACCTATCCATTTCCCTTTTTTAAATTTTCTAACATACCTACCTGATTAAGGGATCTAACAACCCACGCTCCGATCCACACAACGCCAGTTTTGTTTCTCCTGATAACGACATCCTTCTTAGTAGTCCAAACTCAGAGATCCGAATGGGGACTGTTTTACCTCCGGAATATTTTACCCAAGAGGACTCCATCATCATTTAACCATATAGTAAAGGTGCATGTTCTCGGGAAAAGTTACGGCTATAATTACCGCCTTGCTTTGAGCCGTTCGCAGTACTAGCACAGAAAGGCCGTTTTGGTTTATGTTACAATCATCCGGACTGTTGCCCCTGCAACTACTGAAAAGGCTGCTGCCCCTCTTCACTAACCACAGGTTTGTCTGGCCTCTTTACATATATCCCTTCGTTGTTCTTGAACCTACGGTACGGCTATCTGTACCGCTCACGCATGCAAACATCCCCACCAACAGCATGGTCCATGGTTCATAGGTGGATGGGCAGTAATATTTTCATTACATTGGGCAGTAATATTGCACAATATACTGAAGCTTGGCTCCCTACAGCGAACCGATTGTGTGTCAAATCTCGGACGTAGAAACATGGTGGGTACAGACGCCAGCTGTTATTTGGCTCTTGGTCTGATTTTGCGCTCATGTAAGGGAAAGAGGAAGAATAAATGTACGAAGGATTGGTATAAGAAGAGAGGAAGATGGGCGCATGAAAATTTACTGTGTGAATTTAAGAAGAGCGAGCCAAATGACTATCGAAACATTCTGAGGATGGACGCTCGCTCATTTAATGTACTTTTGTAAATTCTTACACCTATACTTGCCGTTGCATTCGCGCAATATTTATTTATTTCAGTCCAATTATAAAAACAAGTTCACAAATTTTTATTCAAATTTCACTAAAAATCTGTTCCACATGCAAAACGTTCATGGTATCAAAGTACCAAAGGGTTGACTCAGTAGCTCGTAAACACCAGTTGCGCTTTTAGATGCGCTCGTACTTCTTTTCAGTTCTTTCCTGTAAGTTGTCCGCAGTGAATTTAATTTCTTTACTGATTCAGGATTACCTGCTTCCGGGAACGCTTCTCTATGTTTTCACAACAACTAGTCATGCTGCTTTGTTTTCGTTTTGCTGTTACAACATTCGTTTCAACTTACATTCTGTGCGGCTGACAAAACCTTACACACTTTAAATAATTCTAAAATGAACGTGTGACCCGATGATTTCAAAGTCAGTTGTATTTCACAATGCAATAAATCGCGCTAAATAGTTTAGGATACGAGCGTAAGCTGACAAAGATACGATATTAACTAGACATTATACAATTGAAGCAGTTTGCTCGATAAAAATCTATATTCAGTAGATCCGTCAACATATTGCACATCCTTCGTCCTTGTCTACACACGGTCAATAGTATTACGTAATATGACATATTGCATAATATTATTCACAGTCCAGGGGCCGTTTAACAGTCGGGCAAACGACACGACTAACTGCACCTCGCCTTCCCCCCCCCCTTTTCCCCCTCCCACCATCTTCTAGTCTTCTGCCCTCCTTGCCACCACATACAAGCCATCAGCTAGGATCGGAACTGCCCATGTTGTTATGCCGGGAACACGATCAGACAACCAGCAAAAATGTTCACCTAACTAGGAAATTAGAACGAGTAATGTGTTACTGTAGCCTGGGAGTCTCCGAGAGGTAGGCTCAGCCGCCTAATCAATAAGGGTTTTCTTAATTGCGTCCACAATGGCGCCTTTCCGCACAGTGTATGAGATTTTTCTATTAAGAGTTTCTGTAAATCGTAGGTGACTGGAATGCATGCGTCTACAGTGTGCTGTACGAGAAAACGGAGAGCGTGAAACTTGGTACCAGAAGTTGAGAATGTAATGTAAGTCACGTGCACAAACTGTGGTGATCAGGATTTTTACGCCAGCGTACCTCCTCCCATTGGTTGATCGGGTACTGGTAGTCTAAATTTCTTCTACCACCGAGAGTCGAGTCAGATACATTCGAGAACGTCGCCACCGTTTTGCGAAGATTCTATTAGGTGTTGTCGTTAGCAGGTTTTAAATACCTTTGGGAAGTTGGTTCGAAATGTTTCAGATGGCTCTGAGAACTATGAGACTTGACTTCTGAGGTCATCAGTCCCCTAGAACTTAGAACTACTTAAACCTAACTAACCTAAGGACATCACACACGTTCATGCCCGAGGCAGGATTAGAACCTGCGACCGTAGCGGTCGCGCGGTTCCAGACTGAAGTGCATAGAACCGCTCGGCCACATCGGCTGGCTTTTAGGAGGTTGTGTTGTATCTTTGGCCAGTTCTTCTCTACATGATCCAGTGCTCCTGATTAATATCGTAGATACAGTTATCAGTTTTAATTTTTGTTTTGAGAATATAAAATGACACTGTCTTATTAACCACGAGCTGCTGTCATCCGTAACCTTGGGAAAAATTTTCCAGTCGGGAACTGGAATTTTATAAACCATGAGTGCACTGAGGGTCGTTCTATTAACGAGCGCCAACAAGAAAAACAGTAATGATGGCATTAAAAATGAGTAAATACCGCAAAAGGACGTCACCGAAGGTTTGTAACTATACAACAGTGACAGGAAAGAACGCAATATTTATCACTCTAGGATAATGCTCAAGATTAATGTTCCTCTTTAGCACTTGTAGCTACACTACTGGCCATTAAAATTGCTACACCAAGAAGAAATGCAGGTGATAAACGGGTATTCATCGGACAGGTGATTACATTTTCACGCAATTTGGGTGCATGTATCCTGAGAAATCAGTACCCAGAACAACCACCTCTGGCCATAATAACGGCCTTGATGCGCCTGGGCATTGAGTCAAACATAGCTTGGATGGCGTGTACAAGTGCAGCTGCCCTTGCAGCTTCAACACTATACCACAGTTCATCAAGAGTAGTGACTGGCGTATTGTGACGAGACAGTTGCTCGGCCACCATAGACCAGACGTTTTCAATTGGTGAGAGATCTGAAGAATGTGCTGGCCAGGGCAGCACTCCAACATTTTCTGTATCCAGAATGGTCCGTACAGGACCTACAACATGTGGTCGTGCATTATCCTGCTGAAATGCAGGGTTTCGCAGGGATCGACTGAAGGGTGGAGCCACGAGTCGTAATACACCTGATTTGTAGCGTCCACTGTTCAAAGTGCCGTCAATGCGAAGAAGAGGTGACCGAGATGTGTAACCAATGCCACCCCATACCTGACGCTGGGTGATACGCCAGTATGGCGATGACGAATACACGCTTCCAATGTGCGTTCACCGCGATGTCGCCAAACTCAGATGTGACCATCAAGATGCTGTAAACAGAACCTGGATTCATTCGAAAAAATGGCGTTTTGCCATTTGTGCACCGAGGTTCGTCGTTGAGTACACCATCGCAGGCGCTCCTGTCTGTGATGCAGCGTCAATGGTAACCGCAGCCACGGTCTCCGAGCTGCAAGTCCATGCTGCTGCAAACGTCGTCGAACAGTTCATGAAGATGGTTGTTGTCTTGCAAAAGTGTCCATCTGTTGACTCAGGGATCGAGACGTGGCTGCACGATCCGTTACAGCCATGCGGATAAGATGCCTGTCATCTCGACTGCTAGTGATACGAGGCCGTTGGGGTCCAGTACGGCGTTCCGTATTACCCTCCTGAACCCACCGATTCTATATTCTGCTAAAAGTCATTGGATATCGACCAACGCGAGCTGCAAATGTCGCGGCACGGTAAACCGCAACAGCGTTAGGCTACAAACCGACCTTTATCATAGTCGGAAATGTGACTGTACGTATTTCTCCTCCTTACACGAGGCATCACAACAACGTTTCACCAGTCAACGCCGGTCAACTGCTGTTTGTGTATGAGAAATCGGTTGGAATCTTTCCTCATATCAGCACGTTGTAGGTGTCGCCACCGGCGCCAACCTTGTGTGAATACTTTGAAAAGCTAATCATTTGCATATCACAGCATCTTCTTTCTGTCGGTTAAATTTCGCGTCTGTAGCACGTCATCTTCGTGGTGTAGCAATTTTAATGGCCAGTAGTGTAGATTTTGAATTTTACTATGGATCGGTATCTGGACGCGTTAGACAACAGCTCCTTTTTTATATTTTTTTTACTCTTTTTTACTCTTCGTGTGGCTACACTACTTGTAACATGTTATCATGACAGCACTCTTATTTTCAAAAAAGTTACTGAACATATAAGTTCTAAATGTGTCGAACTGTTTCGTTGGGAGTTCTGAAAGTGGTAGTCGTCATGGTTACTCTGACATCTCGACCTGGCGACTTGGAAAGCCAATCAGAAAGCGTGGAGCTGACTCTCGGCTGTGTATACGGAGCAGCGGTAGCCTCCGAGCGCTGGTGTCGTCACAGGCCGCCGCTCCGGCCATCCGGTACTCGTGGCGGCAGTGCAGGCGGGCCTACGACTTCAGATCACGTGATGTGGGGTACGACGGCTACGCTACACGTGAGACAGTCCTGTCTTCGTATCGCTACCGTCTGGTTGTCGTAACGCGCTACTGTTTCTTATCTCGGCGTCTGGTTTTCTCTCTCTGGTTTACTCGTTTGACTTGGTTTACCAGCCGTAGCGTCTACAATTGTCTGTTACCTCGTTGATAGTGTAAAATACCGTTCATTATTAAGAGTTGGCCACACGATAGCTTAATACTAGTGTTAAAGTCCTGCGGACGTCGATATCAATAAAAAAGGAACACATCTCTAACTGTTCAAGGATGGGGTAGGAAATTGGTGGTAGCCCCTTCGCTTAAATGATTTAAGGAAATCATGACAAACGTAAATGTGGATGGTCAGACGGGGCAGTGATAGCTTAGTGAATGCGATGACACAAAAAGTACAGGACATTTATAACTCAGGGTGTAGTCTCACTAACATAAATTTCCTTTAACAAGGCAGATAACGGCGTCCTTAGCATCTGAAAACAGATGTGGAGCAGAGCAGTAAATTTTTTCTGCATTACGCAGATATCTGTAACGACAACCGTCTGTTGCGCGGTTTTACTGCTATCGTAGAAAACTGTAAAATGAGTACTTCACGTCACTACAACATTTACTCACCCCGAGCATGAAATTTCTTGTGATGGAGAAGAATTTCATGCCTGTGAGAACAATGTTGTCAGATGAAATCTGGAACTGCAGCCGTTGGGCCTGAAAAGGAACGTTTAACATTATGAAATTAACAGGAAATTACCATAAAAAATTAATTATTTACATAGATTCTATTTCCAATGTTATTCATTTTACATGACTTTTTATAGGTTACATGAATATCCTTTTCAAAGCTTTATGGTATAGCTACTTATATAACATGCAAATATCATGGCTTCTTGTACAAGTTCGTGACAAGGATATTACATGTGACGTATTGCATAGGAAGGCTCTTCCCAATACCTGTTTTGTTCTCTATAGAAGCCCGATTTGACAATGGGAACTTTATATGCGGTCGTAGCCGAATACCGCTTTGCCAAGTAATGAGATAAAGTCACCATCCAGTACAAACATGGAAAGCGGTCGTGAAAAATATCTTCGCGAACAGACACGGCGGACTGATATTAATGCCATGATATTCACTGGCGATGACAAGGAGAAATTCAGCTATATTGGCAATAGAAAAGTCAACGGAAAAATCAACATGATGCTAAGGGCAATGATATTCAGGTGCATAACTTTGCCCTATGAATAAATGCTATTTTGGCAAACTGGCAATTTGTGAAGTATATTATCGACTTTGACATTCTACTTGCTAAACTCGCAAGTTAAAATTTATCTTCAAATGCTGTACAGTGGTTCGATTCAGATCTTTTATTATCCATTTCACCGTGAATAACGAAGAGTGTAAGGTCATCTACATGAGTGCTAAAAGGAACTCGTTAAACTTCGGTTACACGATAAATCAGTCTAATCTAAAAGCCGTAAATTCAACTAAATACCTAGCTATTACAATTACAAAGAACTTCAGTTGGAAGGAACACTAAGAAAATGTGGGGAAGGCTAACCAAAGACTGCCTTTTATTGGCGGGGCACTTGAAAAATATATCAGACCTACTAAGGAGACGGCCTACACTACGCTTGGCCGTCCTCTTTTAGAATAATGCTGCGCCGTGTGGGATCCTTACCAGATAAATGTTGTCTAAAGCGAAATCTTAGGTACCTAGGACAGGACGGAGTTCGTCGAAAAAGTTCAAAGAAAGGCGGCACGTTTTGTATTGTCGCGAAATATGGGAGAGAGTGTCACAGAAATGATAGAGGATTTGGGCTGGACATCACTAAAAGAAAGGCGTTTTTCGTTACGACGGAATCATCTCACGAAATTACAATCACCAACTTTCTCCGCCGAAGACTCAATTACCAGAGGAACCCTGTCCATATCGGTATTCAATTGCGTGACAGCTTTCGTTATGGCATCTGAATCTATGGAGAGCAATCCGAATATCGGTAGGTCCAACCGAAGCAGATCATCCAGTAAGACAAAAAGGTATGCTCAGTTGGCCTGTCGCGCACTTCATTCTTCGTTCCGCAGTCACGCGGTGTTGTCGCTGATGACTAGACAGGTGAGCAGGAGTGAGCGAACCTCGGGGCAGAGCGCTGGGCAGGCGAAGAGCTGGGGCAGCGCGGCGCGGCCCTCGTCGTACACCGCGGCAGCCGACAGCGTCACCCAGCAGGCGCGCACCAGCAGGAAGCCGAACGAGCTCACCAGGTACACCGACTCCAGCACTGAGCCGCGCTTCAGGTGCCTGCACACACACAACACCCTGCTGCTACACTACGCCACACACTACTGTGTGACGTCGACCACCAGGTGCGCACCAGCAGGAAGCCGAACGAGCTCACCAGGTACACCGACTCCAGCACTGAGCCGCGCTTCAGGTGCCTGCACACACACAACACCCTGCTGCTACACTACGCCACACACTACTGTGTGACGTCGACCACCAGGTGCGCACCAGCAGGAAGCCGAACAACCTCGTCACGTATACAGACAACAGTGCCGCGCCGAGCCTCCGCTGCCTGCGTATATACAACACGCCGCTGCTACTCTATACTACACAATACCGCATTACGGCACCCAGCAGGCATCCAAAAGCTGGAAGACTAATGAAAAAATATATTGAACGCACAGTTAATAACACGACAATATTATCCTACGGTTAATTCTGGTCTTGTCCAAGATGTAGCTGCTGCCTGCGACTGCGGCTGAGCCTTCCAACTGACAGCCGTCCGGAGTGGCCGTGCGGTTGTAGGCGCTACAATCTGGAACCGCGCGACCGCTGCGGTCGCAGGTTAGAATCCTGCCTCGGGCAAGGATGTGTGTGATGTCCTTAGGTTACTTAGGTTCACATATTTGTACGTTCTAGGGGACTGATGACCTCAGAAGTTAAATCCCATAGTGCTCAGAGCCATTTTCCTTCCAGCTAACAAGTAGTCGGCTACACGACCGCCACCCGACCGCAGCCTCAGCTGTTTCCCAAGGCAAGGCGCCAGCGGCAACCGCAATGGGCAGTCGGCAACAGGATGAAGAGAAGCGTGCTCCAATTCGCTTTCAATTGAAACTACCTGAATATTTTACCAGAAGAAAAAGGGGACGAGAAGCTAAAGCTGTTCTGGCTACAGAACAAGGGAAAAAAGCAGAAGATTACTTGACGGTGAAAGTTGTTATAAAATTCGATTAACAGTCAGCTTTTAAATTGCTACACATACTTCACATTCTATTTTAAATTAAATGTCAGTCAGATTGTGCGTGTTTTGCCGCTTACAGAAAGTTATATACAGAAATAAAACGAGCAATCGGTTCAAGAAACTTAAAAAAGAACAGCGGAAAAATTTCGCAGTGACGCTCATATTGTTCTCTACACGACTACTTTTTGGCTAAAACTACTTACAATAAAATGTCTGCCTTTGTCACAGTTCTAATTATTTAACCACCGGACATCCAACGATAAGTCTTTCCTCATTGCTTATTAAGAGGGCTCTGTCGTCCGAGCAAGACGCAAACACAACAGGCACAGCGGCGCTGAGTAAGAAGACATCGACTTCGCCTCGGCCAATTGCCGGCCGAGTACAATCCGCCAATGACCGGACGACGACTTACAGAGGCCTACTCGGAAGATAGAAGAGCAGCTCTGGCCCACTTGGATATACGGGGTGGTCCATTGATCGTGACCGGGCCAAATATCTCACGAAATAAGCGTCAAACGAAAAAACTACAAAGAACGAAACTTGTCTAGCTTGAAGGGGGAACTCAGATGGCGCTGCCATAGGTAAAACGGATATCAACTGCGGTTTTTTAAATAGGAACCCCCATTTTATTACATATTCGTGTAGTACGCAAAGAAATATGAATATTTTAGTTGGACCACTTGTTTCGCTTTGTGATAGATGGCGCTGTAATAGTCACAAACATATGGCTCATATTTTTGGACGAACAGTTGGTAACAGGTAGGTTCTTTAAATTAAAATACAGAACGTAAGTACGTTTGAACATTTTATTTCGGTTGCTCCAATGTGATACATGTACCTTTGTGAACTTATCTTTTCCTAGAACGCATGCTGTTACAGCGTGATTACCTGTAAATACCACCTTAATGCAATAAATGCTCCAAGTGATGTCCGTCAACCTCAATGCATTTGGCAATACGTGTAACGACATTCCTCTCAACAGCGAGTAGTTCGCCTTCCGTAATATTCGCACATGCATTGACAATGCGCTGACGCATGTTGTCACGCGTTGTCGGTGGATCACGATGGCAAATATCCTTCAACTTTCCCCACAGAAAGAAATCCGTGGACGTCAGATCCGGTGAACGTACGGACCATGGTATGGTGCTTCGACCACCAATCCACCTGTCATGAAATATGCTATTCAATACCGCTTCAACCGCACGCAAGCTATGTGCCGGACATCCATCATGTTGGAAGTACATCGCCGTTCTGTCATGCAGTGAAACACCTGTAGTAACATCGGTATAACACTACGTAGGAAATGAGCTTACCTTGCACCATTTAAATTGCCATCGATAAAATGGGGGTCAATTATCTTTCCTCTCATAATGCCGCACCACACATTGACCCGCCAAGGTCGCTGATGTTCCACTTGTCGCAGCCATCGTGGATTTACGGTTGCCCAATAGTGCATACTATGCCGGTTTACGTTACCGCTGCTGGTGAATGACGCTTCGTCGCTAAATAGAACGCGCGCAAAAAATCTGTCATAGTCCCGTAATTTCTCTTGTTCCCAGTGGCAGAACTGTTCACAAAGTTCAAAGTCGTTTCCATGCAATTCACGGTGCATAAAAATATGGTACGGGTGCAATCTATGTTGATGTAGCATTCTCAACATCGACGTTTCTGAGATTCCCGATTCTCGTTCAATTTATCTGCTACTTATGTGCGGATTAGCCGCAACAGCAGCTAAAACACCTGCTTGGGCATCATCATTTGTTGCAGGTCGTGGTTGATGTTTCACATGTGGCTGAACACTTCCTGTTTCCTTAAATAGCGTAACTATCCGGCAAACGGTCCGGACACTTTCATGATGTCGTCCAGGATAACGAGCAGCATACATAGCACACGCCCGTTGGGCATTTTGATCACAATAGCCATACACCAACATGATATCGACCTTTTCCTCAATTGGTAAACGGTCCATTTTAACACGGGTAATGTATCACGAAGCAAATGTTGTCCGCACTGGCGTAATGTTACGTGTCACCACGTTTCTGTCTATTACAGCGAAAAAGGTGGTCCAACTAAAACATTAATATTTCTTTACGTACTACACGAATATGTAATAAAAAATGGGGGTTCCTATTTTTAAAAAACCGCAGTTGATATCCGTTTGACCTATGGCAGCGCCATCTAGCGGGCCAACCATAGCGCCATCTGTTTTCCCCCTTCAAGCTAGACGAGTTTCGTTCTTTTTAGTTTTTTCGTTTGATGCTTATTTCGTGAGATATTTGGCTCGGTCACTATCAATGGACCACCCTGCATATCATCATCCAGGGCTGACGTAGACAGGGAACGATGTTTAGTGAATTCTTAGAAGTGAACAGAAGGTTTTTGTAAATTGCATATGGTATTTACTGTGGAGTTTACCTACGATTATTTGTACTTGCCCATTAAGATCATTTTTTGTGTTATATTACATGCAGTGTTACAGACTTCATTATTCTACAAGTCACAAAGATAAGTAAACCCTTTACACTAATTTGTGTGACTTCGTTACTAATTTGTTGGATTGTTGTAGAACCTTCTTTCTCCTATCCTCTTACCTGACCCTGGGACATAACTGTGTAATGGTGGCAGGGAGAAATTGTCGAAGTTGTGTACTGCACCAGAAGCGGTTTCACGAACTCACAGACTCGGCTTACAGTAACGACAATGGCAACCGGGCCTCCACGGTAGTAGCGACGAGGCCTTTACAAAACTAGGGACGAGGTTTACAAAGAAGAGTGAATGATTTCAGATGGTAACTGATCTCTTTCATGTTTCTGCTTTTATGTGAAGACAAGAAACGTTTGGGAGATAAGTATTTATGGACATTCTTACATATTATTTAAGTAATAATTCTGTAGAGTACTGAATTTTTGTTATATAAGTCAGCATCTATAGGATTACAGCAATGGAGACAGAAAGAATTTAATATATCAGTATTCATTAACCCGTCCAGCTGGTTTTGAGAAACTTAGAAAAGTAATAAAAAGTTAAACAACACTTTAATATTAAATTAAAAGGAAAAATGTAATGCTCCTAAGATCATCAGCCTCAAATAATAGCAGTGAGTTCTGACATATTCTCAAATTTCTCATTTTCGAGTTACTGATCCATCACTAAAATCGATATGATTTCATCATTGTTTTTACAGAACTTTAACAATGGGGTGGGATGTCCTCAAAACCATACCTATGCTCAAAGAAATCAGTTTAAATCACCTTGCTTCGCAGTCGCCTCTATACATTTTATTTCAAATTCCGCGGACGCTCTCTTCTTTTCAGTCTGTCTTTCCTTCGAACAGAAGGAACATCTTGTCCTCAACACTCATCTTCTCCCTCTTAGGTAAATTTGTGCCTCTGGGATCACGAGCTTCGTTTATGTGCATGGAAGTTGTATATTCATCTGAAACATTTGACGGACCTTGCATCTCTCTCTTGTCACGCCCTTCCAGATTAAGTGCTGTGGATTCAACTTCAGTATTGTCTCCAGAATAAGGACTGCAATTTCGAATAACTTAAACGGAAACGGTCACATAGATTACGTTGTGGGGAAAGCTAACCATACACTGCGACTTGCTGCCAAAATGCTTAGAAGATGCAACAGGTCTACTAAAGAGACATCTTACACTACACTTGTCCGCCCCCTTCTGAGGCTTTACTGTACTGTCTGGGATTCGCATCAAATAGAATTGCCCAGGGACG
This sequence comes from Schistocerca gregaria, assembly GCF_023897955.1. NCBI lineage: Eukaryota > Metazoa > Arthropoda > Insecta > Orthoptera > Acrididae > Schistocerca > Schistocerca gregaria. The sequence goes on from NC_064921.1 coordinate 437,607,988, forward strand.
GGAAAAAGTTCAGAGAAGGTCATCTCGTTTTGTATTATCGCGCAACACAGGAGAGAATGGTACGGATATACTATGCGAGTTGAGGTGGCAATCATTAAAACTAAAGCGTTTTTTGTTGAGAGGGGGGGGGGATCCTTTCACGAAATTTCCATCACCAACTTTCTCCTCCGAATGCGACAATTTTTGCTGCCGCCGGTATACGTAGGGAGAAATGATTACTGTAATAAAATAAGAGAAATCAAAGAGTGCTCAGAAATGTTTAAATCTTCGATTTTCCCGCGCGCTGCTGGAGAGTTCAACAGTAGAAAAGAGTTTGAGGGTGGTTCGATAACCCTCTGCCAGGCACTTAATTGTGAATTGCACAGTAGTGATGTAGATGTACATCAGTCACAACATTTGCAACAACGCTGCAGATCTTTTCTTCCCACTGAGAGAAATGTTGGAGATAGATCTGGAACAAGGCATTTATGGTAGAAGTTCATAAAATTGTCAATAATAGGTCAAATTTATTATTCCCAAAGGCAAAGAAGTGAACGCTACTGGCGGACGACAGTAGTACACTTAAAACCAACAAATTTACTTAATAAGTCTCGTATTGAACTGTATGCAGGAAAGCCAAGCGATCATAGAGAACCCATTTCTTTGGTACTGCTGAGATGTTTTATCATGTTCCATGCATTCTCTCTCTTGATATCACGCATATCAGTCCCTAATGTTTCTCCGTATGAACTTGAATATTTCTCTTAAAACGCCAGGAAATACCGGTTTATTAAAAGTAAAGCTTCACGTTCTTGGCAACAAGAGACTCTTATCAATCTCTAGTATTATCCTTCTGAATCTCTACAAGATAACAGTTGAGTCGTGGAAGAAGTACTATCTGCATTTGTCTACAGACTTTTTATTTATTTGTCACTTTCGTCAGTAGCAGAACTTTCGGAAAGAATTTTTGATGAAATGGCAGTCTACAAACTGTTATTCTGCTGTAACAAAAAGTTCTTGTAAGTTTTGATTTATTAAATCGTGGAAAATTAATGTTAAGAAACTAACTCACAGAGTATTACTTCTTGCAGTTAGACATCGAGCGACAACACTACGAAGCACGGCTCTGGCACGGTTGCCGCCACAGCACTATTCACTGGTGCAGCGGTGTGGCCGCAACCGCACCGGCTGGGCATCGCTGTCGAAACTCAAGATTGCGCAGGCGCGAGAAGGCACTCCCTGCTGCTGCAGTGAGTCCAGTCGCAGCCGCAGGCCGTTTTCGCACCTAGTTCAAATGGCTCGAAGCACTATGGGAGTTAGCATCTGAGGTCATCAGTCCCCTAGACTTAGAACTCCTTAAACCTAACTAACCTAAGGACATAACACACATCCATGACCGACGCAGGATTCGAACATGCGACCGCAGCAGCAGCGCGGATCCGGACTGAAGCGCCTTGGGCAAGGCACCTTAAGACGTAGAACATTTTACAACAAATATCCTATTTTAAACTAGTATAATAAAACTGCGTCGGGTGTCTCCCCTAAGAGTCATCAGGCGCTTTTTCTCTGGTGTTTCGGGAGATCCCTGCAATCTCGCTTTCGCCATGTGTAGCTAGAGTCAGCGCAAACAAAAATTGCTGATCATTACTTTCATACGGCACTCAGTGTCGGCGAAAACCGTCGGTTTGTTTTCCATGATCTTTAAAGCGTAATTTTACCTGCTCGTCCGATAGAGCAGTACCAAAATTTGTCTTGTGTGATATTCATTTCATACCTATGTATGTAAAACACGAAGAATATCAAGTACTCTAGCACCGAAAGCACCGTCCTCGCCGGCACTGACTGCTGTCGGCGGGCAGCAGCGCTGCTGAGTCACTGGTCATTCATTGTGATGATGATGATGATGAGGTCCCATTCTCCGCGGAGCGTAGGGGGACGATGCGGGAGACCCTCACCGCCGACTAGGCAAGGTCCAGTAGGAAGTGGTTTGCCATTGCCTTCCTCCGACGGTTATGGGGATGAATGATGATGATGAAGACGACACAACAACACCCAGTCATCTCGAGGCAGAGAAAATCCCTGACGCCGCTGGGAATCGAACCCAGGACCCCGTGTGCGGGAAGCAAGAACGCTACCGCAAGACCACGAGCTGCGAGCTGAGGACTTATTCATCGTATTTTAATATATATATATATATCTCGCACTAGACTAATTTTGGGACCGTTATATCGAATGAGCACGTAAAATTAAAGAAATCGCGCTTTCCGTCGACAATACAAGTCACATGAAAGGCACCACCTGAATGGTGTTCGTTTGGGCTGACTCCAGCTAGACATTGCAAACACGAAGTTGCAGATATCTGCCGAAACACCAGAAAAATGCACCTGACGACTCTTAGGGATTGCTGACATTTTAGCAAGTACACCAGATATGTGGCTGAAACATTACCATGGATTTGTCGGTGGAGAAACTTCGTATTAACATGTGGGAGAATGCGCCCTTCGAACATTCTTTCTGATCGTTGTGTCACTTTTGCAACAGCTATAAACAGACCCGCATTGTTCTTGTGGAGCAGTGGGCTTTCAAGAACAAGGTGATTAGGATCGTCAACCACGCAGCAGCCACAGTTGTTGATAGGACTCTGATGAAGGCAGTAAGGGTGTTTTCGGAAATTCAAATTAGTAAAACTATAGGGGGTCAGGCGTCAAAATCAAAATTCGCCCACGTTTCTAATTCTCGTACCAGGGAAGGCTGGGGAGAGTAAGTAAACTATCAGCTTATTGCCTGCCTTTGATGCGTTAGACATTTTGAACAGGTGGCTCCACTCGCTCCTGGAATGCATCTCAATGAAGTTGTTTCCTGAAATTTTATCATGTTTCTTCTCGTCCAGCGGGGCAGCATCCATAGCTAAGGAACGCCAATTTCCATTATGAATTAATCCACAATCAGCTTTAACCCATAGCACCAAAGAATTTTTGTTTTGATTTTCAACTTGGTGTATCACTCCCAGTATTCCACAAACTAGATGATTCTTAGTATTATTGTTGATGAAATTCTGCATCAGTAACAACCCAGAGGTTGAATCTGAGACTACCAAATACTATTCCTTCTTGAGCTTTTTTCGATTTAGCAGTCATTCTGCAATAGCAATGAACACACCTGTCATCAACGATTAGCCCCTTTTTTACCCATGATATACCATAGATTCGTTGAACAACATAAAGTGCTCAGTAGATGGAAGAAAGCACAGGTCACAACCGTCTACAAGTAGTTTACCAGAACAAAACCACAAAAGTACCGTTCACTATCGTTCACATTCATCTGTTTCAGATCATTTGAATATACAGTCTACTATTCAAGAAAAATATCTGAATGGAATGAAAATAATTAGATCTGAGCTACATGATGGACAAACAAATTATTACAATTTTAGAAAAATTTAGTGGTTCATTCAAGAGAAACATCTTCACAAATTGAGCAAGTCAATAATGCGTTGGTACACCTCTGGCCCTTTATGCAAGCAGTTATTCGGCTTCGCATTGTTTGACAGATTTGTTGGATGTCGTCCTGAGGCATATCATACCAAATTGGCGCATTAGATGGTCAAAATCCCTAGCTGGTTGGAGGACCTTGCCCATAATGCTCCAAACGTTGTCAACTGGAGAGAGATCCGGCGACCTTGGTGGCCAAGTTAGAGTCTGGCAAGCATGCAAACAAGCGGTAGAAACTCTTGCCGTGTCTTCGGCACTGGAATATCATTGACTCGAGTAGAACCGTCTTCATCAATGAGTCCATTTCCGAAGTGGGCCCCGGTGACCAGCTAAAACGTGCCTGGAGACGCAGTGGGATACCGACCTGACTGTTACCCGCCATACGGCCTGAAAACCAGGAGTGATGCTCTGGGAGCCATTTCTTTTCGTGGCAGCACCCCTTTGGTTGTCATCCGCGTCAGCCTTACAGCACAGCGGTAGGTCTACGATATTCTACGCCCCTTTTCGTTGTCCTTCACGGAAAGCCATCCTGGGCTTACGTTTCAGCAACTTAATGCCCGCTTGCACACCGCGAGAGTTTCTACTGCTTGCATTATTGCTTGCGAAAGCCTACGTTTGTCAGCAAGGTCGCTGGATCTCTCCCCAGTTGAAAACGTTTGAAGCATTAAGGGCAGGGCCGTCCAACCGTGTGGAGGTGTTAATGGTCTGACAGTACTGCAACCCTCATTTTCCTGTACCTCTTCACCTGTCAGCCCCACTCGCCGCTGTGCTTGGACCAATAGGCAGGACCGTGGCCGGAGCACTTGTGCTTGCTGAGCCTTAACTCAAGATTAAAGATCAAATTTTTGGCTGGAAACACCATTGCTCTCCTATTCACTAATACTGCTAATACTCTGGAACCAGCATCCTGACCAGTAATGCAGTTTATTTGAGCTTGTCCTATCTACCAAATGTTATCGTTCGCTCTTATTTAGGACAGATATATACAAGATGTTCCAAGAGGAATTGTCAGCATTCTGGGATAACAGGAACGATCATTCGAAGCAAAAAGGTCTACTAAACATGGGCTCAAAAATGCATACCTTAAGAGCAAAGAGCACTTCTTCATCTTTGATACTGTGAAACATACCTCTTCTACTGCAAGCCCTTTGCTTTCCATATTTTGAGAGGTAGGAGGACCTATGGACCAAAACAAGAAAAAAGTCCAAAAAGGTAAACAGCTGCATTATTCTATTCTTATAATGGCACCTGCTAAGTGATCTGAGGAGCATAATGCTTAATTCTAGAAACTTCCGTATCCTAAATTTCCAGGATATCATCGTTTGTGAAAACATTTGACATGTCGACGAGCTCCATGTCATCTTCAGGAATTACCAAACCTGTGAGTAAACTCTGATTAATCTAAATCAGTTAACTGTCAGGAATTCATGCCACGAGCAACTAGTTTTTGCAGTGAAATGTCGAGCACTATGTAGTCAGGTTGGTGGTCACAATGTATTAGTTGATCAATGAATCGTTTTCGAAGCAACTGCTTAATCCGAGGAACGAGTTATTTGAATTGGTAAAGTACTCACGAAATGCCCTTCAGTAGCTGTAGACAGATGAAGTACAGATTGTTGGCAAAAGACAGCAGCATAAGCGGTGAAATAGCGTCGTCGACATCCTTGATGAAGGCAGCGACGTTGGCGAAGAGTTCACGAAGACGCCACCATGCAGCATTGTCCAGTGGACCCTATGACAACGACATAAACTGTGGCACATTGCGACTGCTTATAACAGGCGAAGAGCATCTGAACGCCTTCGAATTTGAGATTTGTGTCTTAGACATAGAGCTACAGTGAATGTAATAATGCATTTGAACCCTTCTACTCCACTGTCAGGTAACACAAATTTATTTTTAGTATGATGGTGCAGTGGCTAGAACACTGGTCTCGCGTTGTGGAGAAGAAGGGTTAAAATCACCAGCATGCTTCTATATTTTCTTTACTTGTTCTGATGCGACCAAGGTGAATGCTGTAGTTGTTTTTTTGAAAGGGATATGGCCGATTTCTTTCTTCATTCTTGCCCTATGACAGCTTGCACTCTTTCTCGAATGGCATTGTCGTCAACAGAATACTGATCGCGAATGGTTTTTTTTTTTTTTTTTTTTTTTTTTTTGTACAGAGCGACCTTAAGTAGAATGACAACATAAAACAGATACTGGGAGAAGCAGATATCAGATTCATCGGGAGAATCTTAAGGAATTGTAACTCATCCACGAGGAAAGTGGCTTATAAGACGTTTGTTCGCCAGATTCTTGGGTATTGTTCATCTCTCTGGCGTTCCTATCAGGTAGGACTGATAGAGGAGATAGAGAAGATCCAACGAAGAGCGGCGGGTTTCGTCACGGGATCGTTTAGCTGGCAAGAGAGCGTTACAGAGAGGCTAAAAAAACACTGGCAGACGTTACAAGAGAGGCGTTGTGCAACACAGAGAGATTTACTATTGAAATTTCACGACAGCAGTTTTCTGGAGGATTCAGACAATATATTGCTTCCCTCCACATACATCTAGCATACTGACTACGAGGAGAAAATTCGAGAAATTAGAGCCAATACAGAGGCTTACAGAGAACCATTTCTCCCACACACTATTCGCGAGTGGAAGAGGTTGGAGGGATCTGATAGTGGTACCGAAAGCACTCTCCGTTACACACCATTAGGTGGCTTGCGGAGTATGATGTAGATGTATATTATGAAACACGCGTGTAGAACGCGAAACACTTACAAATAGTGAACATAAGCCAACCTCATGTCTGGTAGCAATAAAAGCTGCACAAAATGGCGGAAGTTGGTTACGGCGGTCCCTAGTGCGCATTTCTTCATGTGATTCTAGATTCAGTCACCAGCTGAAGTTTCGACCAAAAAATAATGGCCGGCCGGTGTGGCCGAGCGGTTCTAGGGGCTACAGTGCCGAACCCCGCGACCGCTACGGTCGCAGGTTCGAATCCTGCCTCGGGCATGGATGTATGTGATGTCCGTAGGTTAGTTAGGTTTAAGTAGTTCTAAGTTCTAGGGGACTGATGACCTCAGCAGTTAAGTCCCATAGTGCTCAGAGCCATTTGAACCATTTGAACCAAAAAATAATGTGTGTTCCTAGGTACACTATCCTCTAGGTATACTCTGTCCGCTAACATTAATCCTAGTTACTTCTACGAAGATAAGCTCATGATCTGTTTCCGGAAGAACGCTGAGAGATATTGAGGTAAGTAATGGCAAAATAAAAAATCATCTAAAATAGTTCAACACAGAAAAGGCGACTTTATTAGATCTCTGCACGATTATATGAGGGCCATCCAGAAAGTAAATAACGTTTCATCATACCAATATATTCTTCAGTACTACTACAGAAACTAAATATACACATTTTAGCACAAACTTTGACTACCTCTCTACCTCGTGGCCTGCGCCAGCAGTCCTCTGTAGTTCTATGCTTCCCGGATACGTTAGTACAAGAACGGTCCACTCGTCACTGCTGTCCAAAGGGGAAGTGCGCTTACAAGCGAACCTCCACCGAGCCGTGCCGCCATCCGCGTGCGTTTTCCTCCCGATTCCGCTCTGATAAGGTTGGGTGATCGTCTGCTTGTAGTTCAGGTCATAGCTTACAGTCAAACAGGAAACAGCTACAACGAACACAAGTGAAGACTACACCGATATGACACTGATCTATTGCAAGATGCACCACAATACAGCTGAGGCTAAAAGGCTGTATTCACAGCGTTTTCCAACGCGATGTCTACATTCTGTGCATGATTTTAGACGTACAGAGATGCGCTTAAAAACCGAGGCAGCTTCCTAGGTACAAGGTGTCGTGGAATAACCAATCCGCGACGCACCCAATGGTGGCCAGAATATTATTGAATATATTGGTGCACATCTCGCGCACAATAAGCATGCCTTAAATGGAAGTAACATGTACGTACAATGTAATATAAACGAAAGTATTATCGTACTACTGAATTTAGTTTGCAGTATTACTTATACTTAAAATAATAAGACTAAGTAATAATAATAATAATAATAATGGTAATAATAATAGTAATACTGTTATGATCATTATTATTAATATTATGGAAGTCATTAGATTTCACCCAGTGATACCTACTTTTCATCGTAATTGGGACAAAGAAGAGTGGTAGCGGACCTGGAAATATCGAAGTCTTCCATGCAAACGATTCTGGAGCAGCACCTACACCAACAGCTATATGTAAACGATTTCCAAAATAGGATACCGTTCTGCAAGTGTCTCGTAAATAAAGTAGTCTTACATCGGGGTTTAATCAGTCAGATTTAATGGGGAGATTAATGCTATTTCGTCGATGACGCCGCTGTCGATAGACGCAATCCACTGTACTGGGCTCCTGCAAATCCTCACTGGTTACGACCACATCACATGCAATTACACTAGGGTGTTAACTGTTGTGAGCCATTCTAGGAGACCACATCATTGGGCAAAATTATTTGTCTCCCAGACGAACTGATCGGCTGTATTTGGAGTTCCTACAGAATGAGCTGACTCTTGGCCATCTCCTAGACGACATCTCAGTTCAGTTCGCTGTGAGAGGCTGGCTTCAGCACCAATGTGCACCAACCTATTATTGTAGAAGGGTTAGGGAATATCTCAACATGGGTACCCAGAACGTTGGAGGTCGTGGTGGTTGCATTCGATGGCCAGTGAGATCGCCTGAGTTAACGTCCTTGGACTTTTTCTTATGGGGTTGTATCAAAATCAGGGTTTACGAACCGGTAGTGGATAATACAGATGTGTTAAAAGAACGAATACATCATGCTACCACTTCAGCATCTGCAGAAATGTTAAGAGGTGTCCCTGCTGATACCGTGCGGCCCTTACATCAATGCATCCAACAAGGTAAACATGCATTTGAACATCTGTGTTATGAATAATGCAATGATAAAGATCTGTTAGTCTATAACATAGGTTTACATTAACATAATTTATGATCTTCATTATATTCATTGTTCTTTATTACAATAACAGATATGATAGCATTTGTGTAATATTGCCCATTCTAAAGCACGCATTGGTGCAATATGGGCTGTAACAAATTAGCTGTCCTATGATGATGAGCCTTGAAACAGATCATTAATATTCTTCGGCCCTTCTGCGTATTATTTCAGTCAGCGACAACCATTCTTCTACACAGACACATCTGTAGGACCAGTTGCAGCTGTCAAGTGTTTGTTGTCAAGTGCTGGTCTTAACGTTTAACAGGATCTCCTCTCGTGTGAAATCCCCTTTACTGCTCTGCTTAGCCAAACCTTTCGGCTCTTTGGCACCCAGAATTGACTAATGTCAACGGAGGATGGCGTGAGAGGGCCATCTGGTACATACACTCCTGGAAATTGAAATAAGAACACCGTGAATTCATAGTCCCAGGAAGGGGAAACTTTATTGACACATTCCTGGGGTCAGATACATCACATGATCACACTGACAGAGCCACAGGCACATAGACACAGGCAACAGAGCATGCACAATGTCGGCACTAGTACAGTGTATATCCACCTTTCGCAGCAATGCAGCCTGCTATTCTCCCATGGAGACGATCGTAGAGATGCTAGATGTAGTCCTGTGGAACGGCTTGCCATGCCATTTCCACCTGGCGCCTCAGTTGGGCCAGCGTTCGTGCTGGACGTGCAGACCGCGTGAGACGACGCTTCATCCAGTCCCAAACATGCTCAATGGGGGACAGATCCGGAGATCTTGCTGGCCAGGGTAGTTGACTTACACCTTCTAGAGCACGTTGGGTGGCACGGGATACATGCGGACGTGCATTGTCCTGTTGGAACAACAAGTTCCCTTGCTGGTCTAGGAATGGTAGAACGATGGGTTCGATGACGGTTTGGATGTACCGTGCACTATTCAGTGTCCCCTCGACGATCACCAGAGGTGTACGGCCAGTGTAGGAGATCGCTCCCCACACCATGATGCCGGGTGTTGGCCCTGTGTGCCTCGGTCGTATGCAGTCCTGACTGTGGCGCTCACCTGCACGGCGCCAAACACGCATACGACCATCATTGGCACCAAGGCTGAAGCGACTCTCATCGTTGAAGACGACACGTCTCCATTCGTCCCTCCATTCACGCCTGTCGCGACACCACTGGAGGCGGGCTGCACGATGTTGGGGCGTGAGCGGAAGACGGCCTAACGGTGTGCGGGACCGTAGCCCAGCTTCATGGAGACGGTTGCGAATGGTCCTCGCCGATACCCCAGGAGCAACAGTGTCCCTAATTTGCTGGGAAGTGGCGGTGCGGTCCCCTACGGCACTGCGTAGGATCCTACGGTCTTGGCGTACATCCGTGCGTCGCTGCGGTCCGGTCCCAGGTCGACGGGCACGTGCACCTTCCGCCGACCACTGGTGACAACATCGATGTACTGTGGAGACCTCACGCCCCACGTGTTGAGCAATTCGACGGTACGTCCACCCGGCCTCCCGCATGCCCACTATACGCCCTCGCTCAAAGTCCGTCAACTGCACATACGGTTCACGTCCACGCTGTCGCGGCATGCTACCAGTGTTAAAGACTGCGATGGAGCTCCGTATGCCACGGCAAACTGGCTGACACTGACGGCGGCGGTGCACAAATGCTGCGCAGCTAGCGCCATTCGACGGCCAACACCGCGGTTCCTGGTGTGTCCGCTGTGCCGTGCGTGTGATCATTGCTTGTACAGCTCCCTCGCAGTGTCCGGAGCAAGTATGGTGGGTCTGACACACCGGTGTCAATGTGTTCTTTTTTCCATTTTCAGGAGTGTAGATGCCTTTGACATTTTTTTTAATTTCATTTTTTTTCCCTTTTGTTCGTTGCATCTGCCTTGGGCGGACGTCGTAAGACATCCGTTTAAGTTAGTTGTTGATCGATTAACTCAGTTTTTTTTATTACAGAGGGCAGCTAACCATCTGACCGATCACTCTGAGCTGCCGTGCCGGCACACATTAAGACATTTATCGTACCTTGGCACCAGTTTGTGTAAACCCTCTGGCTATTCAGTCAGGTCACAACAGTATCCGTCAGGTCTTCAATATTTGCGAAGAACATCGAGGTACAGCAACAACACCTGTCGGCAGCTGAGTGTTTCATTTAATTGTCATTTGTGAAGTGTTTACCAGCAAGGTGCCCTTTCAGTTTTGTAAACAGAGATAAGTCCAGTGGTGCCAGGTCCGGGCTGCAGGGAGAATGCTCGAAGATGTCCCACCGTAATTTCTCATGCAGCAAGGATTGTGTCTGCGGGCAGTATGCAGACGTGCGTTGTTGTGCAACGGAACAGTGCCACGCGAGAGCTTGACTATTCGACGGTTCTGGACAGCCCAAGAAAGACGTTCAAGGACAGCCCAGAACGCTTTGCTTCATTATTGATTGTTCTGTATTTTGTGGCATGAAATCGATGAAGAGGACCACTTCAGAGACTACAGATCCCACCAGTTTTCGAGTTGATGCAATTCGAACTTGCATGGCTTCTGCGGCGACTGAGGATGATGCCACTCCATAGACCGTCCCTTCATTGTCGGGCTGTTATGAGAAACCTATGTTTCATCTGCTGTGACACTCATATAAATGAACGTGTTGCCATTTCTTTCGAAACGTTCCAAGAACGCCAATGCAGCGCCGATACTCGCAGCTTTCTGGTCATTCGTGAGCATGCGTGGCACCCACTGTGCAGAGATATTGTGGTACTCAAGGCACGGGGTGACAGTTTCGGGCACAACCGAGCGACACTTCCTGACATTGTTCATGCAAGCCACTAATCGGGAATAGCCCATTCTCTCGGATGGTGCGATCTACATTTTAGACAGACATGCTGTTAATGTGTGCTTAGCATGGAGTATCTAAGTAAAATAGTAATTCAGTGTACAGATTCGAAGTATGGATCGGCATATAAAAATGTAATGTATTGATCTTTCCAAAAAAAAGTGTAAGAAGTCAACGTGTGAACTAATGTGATTAACTGTATATCAAAATGTTTTGCAAGGATCGCTCCTATTGTCATACAATTTTCGGCCTAGTAAGAGTTCACGTTTTTTACGTGGAGCTGTGTAAACTTTATGAAAATTGTTACTTGTAGAATTTTCTAAGGGGTTCACAATCAAGTTATCTTAAACGTCTGCTCATCGAAATCTCGTAGCCTTTCGTAAACTTTCGAGACTTCAGAACTGAGCAACGCTGCAGCTACATGACGCTGAAACCACTGATCCGTGTGACTCGGCGGCCGACTGTCCCTACCGCGGAACCTTTTTGACTTCTACATGGTGGTCCAAAAAGTAAATGCCACGGTTATCCTTGGGTGCTGTATAAAGCCTCGGCTCCGAAAGAAAAGAATCAAAAACATGGTTCAAATGGCTCTGAGCACCATGGGACTTATTATCTGTGGTCATCAGTCCCCTAACTAACCTAAGGACATCACACACATCCATGCCCGTGGCAGGATTCGGACCTGCGACCGTAGCGGTCGCGCGGTTCCAGACTGAAGCGCATAGAACCGCACGGCCACACCGGCCGGCAGAAAAGAATCGACAAGCGAAAGCAGCAGTACTTTTTGTTGCCAACCTAACTGTGTCTTTTGCAGCACTTGTGGAAGGACCACTCTGGAGGCGTCTACTAAAGGCCAGTTTCACCTCATAGTTAGTAGTATTCATGTGGTATAAAGCGTTTAAAGTTCCTAAAATAGGCTAGAAAAATCGCCTTCTAAGTGATAATTAGTAACTTTTCGGTGTGTCTGTGTGTGTGTGTGTGTGTCTGTGTGTGTGTGTGTGTGTGTGTGTGTGTTTGTGTGTGTGTGTGTGTGTGCGCGCGCGTGTGTGTGTGCGTGTGTGTGCGTGTGTGTGCGTGTGTATGTAATGCCACATATCTGGTCAAATGTTCTAAAACTTTCTATTAAAACGCTTGAAAGGTATTTCTCATTTTATTACGATTAACGACAGTACAAATCGTTGAAAAGCTCTGGAGGTTATGATTGAACAAATTTGAGAATAGTTAACAGATTTTAGTTCCTGATCTACATATCGATGTCTTGCAGCGTCAGACATCCCAAGCTATTTTATTATAATTGTAAATCGTTCATCAACCATAAGTGCAATGGCAGTACCGAGTTCTATCCACAGAAAATGAATTATTAAAGGCCCGAAGTCAATGGAGAGATCTTAATCCAACCCTACGCAAGATAACGCTAATTTGGCATTGTCTTAGAATGACGACTACTAGTTGCTTTCTTTCTAATACTACATCTACGTGGGACTGGGAAACCTGTAATTTTAAAGAACCATTCCAAACTATATTTATTAACGTTCTCTCGAACAATTTACTAGAAATTTGACAAGAACAGAATACATACTTAGTTCATCTAATCGTCCGGTACGCACTCGCAACTGACTGAAACGAAGTGGGAAAAGACCAGCGTGGGGTGTTGCACGTATGACACGAAAATTACATTGAAGGTAACGTTATCACGCAAACAGGAGACTTGGGAGAACGAAAACGAACACAGATACTTTAGGTATTTTAGCAAAGAAAGCTACAGAGCATGTACGAAACAAACTAAGAGGAGCAAGCTGAAGCTCCGGTAGTTAATAACGGGAAGAACCATTTGTGAATAAAATGTTTTTGAAACAGCTAGCCAGACACTCACACGAGCTGGGGGCAGTGGTTCTAAATCATCTCGTAATTTAACTATTTTCGAAAGGAGGAAGGATGAAAATACTGATAAGCTATCAGTTACTCTGGAATTGACGGCTCACCGATATCTACGCTTACAATTACTTATTTCTTACTATTTCAGTGTACTCGCGGGAACAATTCATTAGGGCAGCAACCTATGTGATGTTCCATTAGAAACCTACTGCATCCACCATGAGTCTACCTTGTGCAGCGCCCCAAAGTCCATCTGAGGATATCAGCATTAAATTGGCTCCCAATTCCTCTCAGCGTTTATTTTATCATACACAGTAAAGAAAATTATTCTTCATAATCTCTACAATTTCGCAACGCAGTGTGAATGAACTTCATAATTACTGAAATATCTGACTGCACTTTCAGCGTCCCCCAAAGCTACCATGACTGCCCTCCTTGCGTCCCCAAAGAGCTGCCTACCTTGACTCGAACGATCCAGACGGCACCTCGTCCGCGTTTTTCGCAGTCCCCCCCCCTCCCCCCCCCCCTCCCGATCAATCGTCTGTTACGCTTTTCTATACAACGGGACACACCAATCAGATTCCGAGAAGAGCGCGTATAAATACAACTTATTTGGTGCCGTTCTGCCAAGAGAAGGCTACCAGAAGTTTCCAGGTGCTTCTCCCGAGGAACTGAAAGAGGCAATGAGACGTCTCAACTGAAAATTGGTGGGAATGTCCGTTCCTTTAGCGGTGTATGCCGAATGAATTTCGTAGACCAAATATAATGGGTTGTTGTGTACTCCTATAGTTTTTTGGCGTGTTGATTCAGCTGCTGCATCAAGAAAGCTAACGGGACCTGCCTGCGCTCCCTCACCAATGCAGAGCAGAAATCCGTCCAAAACTCAGGTAAGCTTACATATTCAGGCACTGTAGTGAACCGGAACGTATTTGGGATTTACTGATCAGAAGGGGCACTTAAAAATTTAAAATAAAACGCACTTTACACGGACACTTCCTCTGGGCATCGGTATTCCTCATGGGTATTCCTCCACAGAATTGAAAACAGACAAAAACATAGTATGATAGCAAGTTAAATTAATCGATTATAGGATAAATTAAAGTGGTACCAAAACAACGTGTGTCTTACGTACTGATAATACAACGGGGATGCAAGAAGATCGAGACAAATTTAAGGAGCCGCCTGATAACTTACAATAAATATGTATGAGCCAACCGCTCTGATAATATCAAGGTAGACATTCCTACCGACTTTAAGGGAGCAAGTAGCACATTGCACAGAATCTTAAAAGTCGTACCAAATTCGCCTCGTTGTCAGCTAAAATACAGTACAATATAAATCAAAACACAGTCAGTTAAATATGGGGCACTGTGATCTGTACATCGAAGCGCCACACATTGGAGGATTTTCACGCTGGGGTAATAAGCTTTGTTTCATAGGACTGTAGCCTATGCCAAGACGAGTGATGCGGACCACATCTCGTTTTATATGTACGCTGCATGACAAAAAATTTAACGTTTCAGAAGGGTAAAGGAAACGAAATGAAATCCCACGGGTTGAGGGAGTATGTAATTTTATTTCATTTATCGAGTCAAATTCGCAAAAAAATGGTTCAAATGGCTCTGAGCACTATGGGACTCAACGTCTGTGGTCATTAGTCCCCTAGAACTTAGAACTACTTAAACCTAACTAACATCACACACATCCATGCCCGAGGCAGGTTTCGAACCTGCGACCGTAGCAGTCGCACGGTTCCGAACTGCGCGCCTAGAACCGCGAGACCACCGCGGCTGGCTCAAATTTACAAAGAATTTGTTAGTATCAGCCCATTTATTCGCGTGACTTTTCACCTCACTCTCGCCTGAGTGGTTGCACCGATTCGGTTGCGAAGAATATCACAAAGCCGTTTTAACCTCCCCTGAGGCAAGGTGGCCCACAGCTGTTCTAACTGGTCCTTGAGACCCTGTATATTGTCACTGGGACAGAGTTGACGTACAGGTTGATCCCACAAATATTCTGTCGTTGACACATGTGTGGTTTCGGTGGCCAGAGGAGTGCCTCATCAATGCGCAGACAACGCATAGAGACGCGTGCCAAATGTTGGCGACCAGTGTCCTGTTGAAAAACTACGCCAACAAAAGAGGACGCACAGTGTTCCTGACGTACCGTTGTGGCGTCAGAGTCCCCTCAATCGCAACCAGACGTGACCTTAAGTCACACCACACCATGACGCCATGAGTACCCCGTTGTGCCTCTCCAAAACTTTGGAATAATGGAACTTTTGCCCACAGCGTCTTCATACTCGCCTTCGATAGTCATCCGTGGTGATAAGGAACTGCGACTCATCGTTGAATACAATGTGATGCCAATCATCAGCATTACATGCTTCCCAGTCACGACAGCACTCAAAAGGGAGCCATTTGTGTTGTGGTGTTAACGGCAGCCTCCGCATGGGATGGTTATACCCTTGTCTGGCCCTGCTAGTCCCTGACCAATGGTACAGGATGACACCGAATGTTGCACGGAATGCATTACTTGTCCTCGAATAGCAGGTAGAGATGTGAAGGGGTTACATTGTGCTTGTCAGTCAGCATAGCGAGTCTCCATTCTGACGGTCAAACGTGATCGACTGGAACCTGGACAACGAGTATGTCTACTCTCAGGTTGTAATGCAGTCCAACAACAGTTACTGTCACATCCGAATGCCTCACTTGCACTTTTTGAACAGCCGACCCTTTTACACTGTGTCAAATGCTGATAACGCTGTCTCACACGAGTACGCGATATCTCTGTATCCCTTACATTTATTATTCAACAGTTGATGTTTTTAGCGTCCCTTATGTACTCTGATAGGCCTCGTAATGACACTAAAGGCCACCGACAGTAATGCACATCTTTTTGTCAGGCGGTTTTGTCACTATCAATGAGCTGCCTTTCATCAGACATAAAATTAATATGCAAATTTGCGCACCCTTTGATCAACGAACCTTCTAAATTAATTTTTAGCCTCAAGTGCTAAATTTTATTTGACCTATCACATACAAACATCCATTTTCTTCGCCCAGGTCTCAGGAAATGACCATGATGGTAATTTCAGTGATATACAAGATCATATTGAGGCTTTTCAACTGTCGTTCTCCTTGTGTACCATGTGAAAATGGGACTGAGAACGTGGAAAGTGACAGTGATACCAAAATTAAGAGGGTTTGTTGAAAAGTTATACCTCCAAATTTTTATGTGAATACTCTAAAAGCTTTTTAAATAAAACAGACCTGATTAACATTCTGCAGGGTTGTCCAAAAGTCCGGAAACACACTGATAAAATTCATATGGAGTAGCAAACAAGGAACCAGAGTCCCTACACACGAGTAACGGGAAGGGGGAAACTTTATAGGCTATGCCACCAACATGGCGGCCATCTTGAAAGCCACCATCTGGGATTCAACTCCAAAATTTCAGATGGGAATGTGGTCATGTGACATATCAAACAGATAGAGAATTTCACCAGAAAAACAATGCCGTTGTTATTTTAAATATAGCTTCATTCATTCTCCGGTTATAGCCAGTTACATGTGGCAGCGGTGGGACACGCGGCAGCATGTGTGTTATGTGCCGAAGAGACATTACATCGATGTTACACAGTCCCGAGAGACCACCAACAGTCATAGGAATGGCTCGATATGTTGTTCATGTTGGATTGTTAATGCTATCCTCCGAACTCAGTCCTGATGAACTTTGACCAACACATCTGGCTGAATTTGACCACACGCATCAATAATGCGCTACTTTAGATGATGCAAATCCAGTATTTTCACAGAATAAACCAGTGCTTTGACATGGCCCAAAGATAAAAATCCAAAGGAGTCAAATCTGGTGAACGTAGTGGCCACTCCACAGCACCTCTACGACCAATCCACTTTTGAGGGAACTGCACATCCAGGTATTCTCGCACATTGTGCCCGTAATGTGGTGGGGCTCCATCATGCTGGAGGAATTCCGGAAATGTCCCGTCCTCCGTAAATAAGGAAACAATGATTAAATAAATAAGGAAACAATGATTAAAAAGTTAGCAAGAGTAAATGATACCTAACAGTTATACACATGTAACATATCAGGCATGGGATAGTCACTTTGCACCGCTTCAGACTCCATTTTATGACTTCTCAGTTCGTAATACTCACACTGGCGAGCGTCCCACTGCGGCCGCAAGTAATTGGCTTTAGCCCGAGAATGAATAAATCTATGTTTAAAATAACAACGGCATTGTTTTTCTGGTGAAATTCTCTATCTGTTTGATATGTCACATGACCACATTCCCATTTGAAATTTTGGAGTTGAATCCAAGATGGAGGCTTTCAAGATGGCCGCCATCCTGGTGGCATAGCCTATAAAATTTCCCCCTTCCCGTTCCTCGTGTGTAGGGACTCTGGTTCCTTGTTTGCTACTCCATTTGGATTTTATCAGGGTGTTTCCGGCCTTTTGGACCACCCTGTTCTTCTTAATTCCTCTTGTCTGCATATTTAGCAGTATGTAATGTAACCACGTCGGTGCTTGGAAAACAGCGTGCTGTCATCGAGTTTCAATTTCGAAGAATTCTTCCACGCATGGATCACTCTGATCTTGAGCATGGCAATGCCACACCACATGCGAACGCTGCGAATCTACAACAGTCCGACGCCTTGAGTTCGTTGTCGTCGATCGTCCTCCATACACTCCCTATTTGGCCTCATCCGATTTTCACTTGTTTCCAAAACTTAGTAACACCTTCGAGACTTCACTTTGATAGTGAAGCAGTGGTGCAAGCAGAGGTGAGTTGTGGCTCCGTCGGCAATGTCAAACATTCTGCATTGATATTATAGGGTGATAATTATTGAACTATATGAAAGAAGTATAAATGACATGCAAACTACGGCGTGCACACACTTTGTTCAGTATGTAAGCATCACTATAGATATTCGGATTTAGGTAATGAAATGTTCGATATGCCTTCCCTCATTGGCGATTATTTGGAGCAGACGTGTAGCGAAATTGTGCATGACCCGCTGAAGCGTCGGAACATCGATACTGTCGATATCTCCTGAATGGCTGTTTTCAACTCAGTAGTGGTTGCGGGGTTATTGCTGTACACCTTTTCTTTAATATAGCCCCGCAAGAGGAGTCGCATGTGTTAGATAATGGGGATGAAATCATCTACCAAAATCTTCGCGTACGAATCAAAATGGTTCAAATGGTTCTGAGCACTATGGGACTCAACTGCTGTTGTCATCAGTCCCCTAGAACTCAGAACTACTTAAACCTAACCAACCTAAGGCCATCACACACATCCACGCCCGAGGCAGGATTCGAACCTGCGACCGTAGCAGTCGCACGGTTCCTGACTGCGCGCCTAGAAGCGCGAGACCACCGCGGCCGGCGCGTACGAATCTGTAGTCACTGTTCGATCAAGGAATATCGCACAGATTATTCCGTGACTGGACATTGCACACCACACAGTCACCCGTCAAGGGTGAAGAGACTTCTCGATCGCGAAATGTGGCTTCTTAGTCCCTCAGATGTGCCAATTTTGTTTATTGACGAACCCATCCAAATGAAAGTGGGGTTCGTCGCTAAACCAAACCAAACGTGTGGATACTAAATTTCCTCATGCCCAGCGGCCAGCCATACAGTTTGAACGCCCTGACGCAAACCGTTCAGAAGTTATGACGATTTTATTTGATATAGTTCAATAATTGTCACCCTGTATGAACAAACTGGTCATTCGTTAGGAAAAATGTGTTCGTCGCCAGTGTTTTATTTAAATAATACACTGAAAGATCCGCCTCAGTTGCTAGAATTTCTGGTCTTTACCCAGGTTTCGGCTTGAATAATCTAGCCTTTTTCAGAAGCATAATATTACTATAACATGCCAGAGTAAGGCACAGTCGACGTTAAAAATTAAAACCTATAGTACCGTGGTACCATGTCTCATTAAAACTACTTAACCGAAGTCCAGACCCGGCATCACTTCTCCACGCAGCGGCAACTGCGTTGGCACTGACCGTTGCACGCAGAATTGCACTGAGCACATAGCAACTCGTGCGCGTGCGCTTACGGAGAGTCAAGGCTGTATATCACTGGCTGGCTGTATATCACGTGTTGGGGGCTGATAACCGTAATTGTAAGCAAACTAGGCATTATGTAGATGAAGTCCCTATGTGTATTACCTATACGCAAATTGTATTAAATGGTAGGAAATTTATTTGGTTGGGTACATAAAGTTTAAGGATTACCTTTACGACTTTATGGACATATGGTCATCGTGTAAAGTATCCCCACCGAACATGACTAAAGCAGGAAAATTACTTGTCTCACTTATTTAAAAACTTAAATCATTATCTATAATTTCAGAATGAGATTTTCACTCTGCAGCGGAGTGTGTGCTGATATAAAACTTCCTGGAAGATTAAAACTGTGTGCCCGATCGAGACTCGAACTCGGGACTTTTGCCTTTCGCGGGCAAGTGCTTTACCATCTGAGCTACCGAAGCACGACTCGCGCCGGATCCTCACAGCTTTACTTCTGCCAGTATCTCGTCTCCTACCTTCCAAACTTTACAGAAGCTCTCCTGCGAACCTTGCAGAACTAGCACTCCTGAAAGAAAGGATAATGCGGAGACATGGTTTAGCCACAGCCTGGGGGATGTTTCCAGAATGAGATTTTCACTCTGCAGCGGAGTGTGCGCTGATATGAAACTTCCTGGCAGATTAAAACTGTGGCACAGCCCCAGGCTGTGGCAAAGCCATGTCTCCGCAATATCCTTTCTTTCAGGAGTGCTAGTTCTGCAAGCTTCGCAGGAGAGCTTCTGTAACGTTTGGAATGTAGGAGACGAGATACTGGCAGAAGTAAAGCTGTGAGGACCGGCCGTCAGTCGTGCTGCGGTAGCTCAGATGGTAAAGCACTTTGCCGCGAAAGGCCAAGGCCCCGATTTCGAGTCTCGGTCGGGCACACAGTTTTAATCTGCCAGGATGTTTCATTATCTATAATTTAATTTGGGTGTAACTGGGCGTAGAACGCCCCTGTCACCAACTTAACTGCTATTGACCGACATAGGTCAAGTATACTAAAATATAGTTTACGATGTTCGGTAGACGGAAAATACTTTCTGTAGGTAACATTGTAAGTAATACGATACATGTGTAACACTATCGATATCATTAAAAGGGGTAATATTTAGAACAGCTAAGTTCTACTTCACTTTTCTGCATGACTGTTAAATTCATCTATGCTATTGACGGAAATAGGTCACGCATATTAATTAAATTGTGGTGGAGGGTACAACATCTCAGTCATCACGCTTACGTGCTATTGACCGACGTCCTCGTATTTTCCGGCACGCACACTGTTGTGTACATAGTTCCGCGTAGTCAGCGCGTACACAACTCTCACACTAGAGCGCGTCCCGCTAAGCACAACAGCGCAGGCGCAGCGCTCGTCCGTCTCCGCACTACGAGATGGCGCTGTCTTAGAGACGGACCAAATTCTGCTTCCGCCGATCCGCGTATTAATATGTAACACAGCTAACGAGATAGCTGCTAACATAGAACCTTTTCTCCTCGCGGATCACACTCGTGCAGTGGTACCAGAGCGCATGAGGTATTATAACGAGTGTACAGACCTCCGATTAGTCAGTCTGCATTAGTCTACATTTATCTGCACCTGTCTGTACCAGTCTACATTAGTCTGTACCAGTCTACAGTCAAGTTTCAGTCTGCGCCTAATAAGCCATGAAAATAAATGAATAGACACTTTGTCAAGTATCAGAGATATGTGAGAATAAGATTAACATACCAAGACCAAAGGAACTTCAGATTGTCAATTGTACATAGCATCCAGAACCAAGTTAAGTTATTTTATGCTTGTTACTATTTTAATAAATGTGTTTGAAAATTAATCAAGCTCTGTTTAAAGTCGGTCACCGTCAATCTGCTACTCTAAGCGTGCAAGTGGCATTTCTATCGTCTGACCTAACGGCAGAAGATAAACATGCCACGATAAGACCACGAGACATATGGCTGACACTCGCCTACTTCGCTAGAGCGACAAGTCAAATAATCTGATGGTGTGTGCACCGAATGTCTTACAGCACGCACACCACACACACTAAAGTTGTAAGTGGAGTATAAGCGCAAGTGTAGATGAAGAAGTAGATGCGGGAGTACCTTTCGTGCGGGCTGCGCGGCAGCAGCGGCCGAGATGCGCGCGTTGGCGCCCTGCAGCAGCGCGGCGAGGCCGGAGGCGACCAGGATGAGGAAGAGGTCTCCGAAGTTCCAGACGCAGGTGGCGGCGACGGCGAAGGGCAGCACGAGCGGCGCGAGCCACGGCCGGTAGGCGGGCAGCAGCGTCGCCGAGAAGAGGAAGGGGTGCGTGCGGCGCACGTAGGCCTCCAGAGGGTTGTGGGCCGACGGCAGAGCGCGCAGCGCCACAGACACGCTCAGCGCGTGCTCGTCTGCAACCAGAGGCGGGCCGCCGTCAGCGCTTTCAGCTTACTGAACCCTTCTGTCAGTACTCGTTGGAATTTGTAGAGTGCTGTGTTGTTGTCAAGGAGTGAAATTTTGCAAGATCATATAACCCTTTCTGCGTCTGCGATTCCAAATGGCATCATTAAGTATTCCTGGCTTTTTTGAGCTTCCCAATGCTTTAATGATACCTTTTGGTATCGTTTCGCGTAGTTTCAAGTTTGACCATCAGATTGCAGTGGCGTTTGGTTTCGTGACTCGCTATTTGTTTGAAGTGCAGAACAAAGAAAGGACAAGGGAAAGAAATAGGGCCGGCCGGTGTGGCCGTGCGGTTCTAGGCGCTTCAGTTTGGAACCGCGTGACCGCTACAGGTTCGAATCCTGCCTCGGGCATGGGTGTGTCTGATGTTCTTAGGTTAGTTAAGTGGTGGTGGTGGTGGTTAGTGTTTAACGTCCCGTCGACAACAAGGTCATTGGAGACGGAGCGCAAGCTTGGGTTAGGGAAGGATTGGGAAGGAAATCGGCCGTGCCCTTTCAAAGGAACCATCCCGGCATTTGCATGAAACGATTTAGGGAAATCACGGAAAACCTAAATCAGGATGGCCGGAGACGGGATTGAACGGTTAGTTAAGTTTAAGTAGTTCTAAGTGCTAGGGAAGTGGTGACCACAGATGTTAAGTCCCATAGTGCTCAGAGCCATTTGAAGCATTTGAACCAAAGAAATACGGCAAGTTTACAATACAGCTATGCATACATCTTTTGAGTAATTATTACGTAATTTCTAGCGACGCCATTTGGGGTCATTGATGCATTAGTATTTATGAGGAATGCAAAAATTAATTTGTATCATAAGAGTGAACTGTGTTTGTTCTTATATAATATTTCGTAGTTTTCATTCTTACATCATAGTTTCTTTAAAGGTTAAGCATGGAAAACATTAAGCTCTACAGGATGATGAAATTCTTCATTTTCTTCTGTGCGCCGATGACTCTGAAATATCAGATGAAAGTGACTATGATCCATCAGTACAGCAAGTATGTTCAACATATACAGTAAATACTCATCATAAAAAAAACATTTTTTTTCTAAATGTGACACAAAAAGGGTTAATGGTGATGCATTTGTTATACACTAAAGCACCAAAGAAACAGGTACAAGGATGCGTATCCAAAAATGGAGATACGTAAACAGACAGATTTCAATGCTGGACCATCAACAAGTCTCAGCATGCGAACCATTCAACGAAACATCACAGATATAGTCTTTCGGAGCCGAAGGCCCACTCGTGTGCCTTTGATGACTCCACGACTCAAGGCTTTACACCTCGCTTGGGCCCGTGAACACGGACATTTGACGGTTCATGACGCCAGGTCGGACGAATTACGTTCGAAATTGTATCGAGCGGATGGACATGTACG
Organism: Schistocerca gregaria; assembly: GCF_023897955.1. Taxonomy (NCBI): domain Eukaryota; kingdom Metazoa; phylum Arthropoda; class Insecta; order Orthoptera; family Acrididae; genus Schistocerca; species Schistocerca gregaria. The sequence goes on from NC_064921.1 coordinate 437,631,053, forward strand.
CGTATGTAAACTGTTGTGTTGGCAGAAGAGCCAACACCGTGTTACTAGAGGAGGCCGAAATGCACGCGTATTAGTTCACGCAGAATGGCGTGAGGAGGGAAGGACTATACCGACGTGAGGTCTGGAACAGGACAAGGAATGAGAATTCAGAAAGCGGACGAAATTAGTTTGATACTTTAATCCATTAACGATGAACGTCGCTCTTGACGGTACATGACTCACAATATTCTCTGTTCAGAATTCATTGTTATAGTAACTGAATGTGGCGCCTTGCTAGGTCGTAGAAAATGACATAGCTGAAGGCTATGCTAAACTATCGTCTCGGCAAATGAGAGCGTATGTAGACAGTGAACCATTGCTAGAAAAGTCGGCTGTACAACTGGGTGAGTGCTAGGGAGTCTCTAGACTAGACGTGCCGTGTGGTGGCTCTCGGTCTGCAATCACTTATAGTGGCGACAGGCAGCTCCGACATATATTAGCGGACGGCGGCCGATTTAAAGACTACCACCTAGCAAGTGTGGTGTCTGGCGGTGACACCACATAAACAACCTCATGAATCCATCGACCCTGCATGTCACCAGGCAACTGTTCAAGCTGGTGGACGCTCTGTAATGGTATGGGGTGCGTGCAGTTGGAGACAAATGTGACCCCTAATACGTGTATATACGACTCTGACAGGTGACACGTACGCAAGCATCCTGTCTGAGCACCTGGATCCATTCACGTCCATCGTGCATTCTGACGGACTTGGGCAATTCCAGCAGGACAATGCGACACCCCACACGTCCAGAATTTCTACAGAGTGGCTCCAGGATCACTCTTTTGAGTTTAAACACTTCCGCTGGCCGCAAAACTGCCCAGCACGAACGTTATTGAGCATATCTGGGATGCCTTGCAACTTGTCGTTCAGGAGAGATTTCCACCCCCTCGTACTCTTAAGGATTTATGAACAGCCCAGCAGGGCTGATGGTATCAGATCTCTCCAGCACTACTTCAGACATTAGTGAGTCCATGCCACGTAGTGTTGCGTCTCTTCTGCGTGCTCGCGGGGGCCCTACACGATATTAGGCAGGCGTACGAGTTTGTCTGGATCTTCAGTGTATTTACCTACCTACATTAGCCAGTCTGTACTGACGGACAAAAACATATTTACTGTAGTGTAATGAAATTTCGGGAATACGTCTGTGCAGTTAACATAGTCAAGTGATTTACAATGTAAGAACACTGGCCAGAGTCAGCGCGAGATAAACCACTGCAAATCTGAATTGCTAGTACATTATAAACTGGCGTAACCGGCAGAATGTTAAATGCAAGCATGCAAATGTGTATGTAGTGTGTTTCCAGGTGCCAGATACCAGTTTGTGGGATGGAGTTCCATGCCTGTTCCACTTGCTCGTTCAGTACAGAGACGGTTAATGCTGTTTGAGGATGAGGCTCGACTTGTCTTCCGATGACGTCCCATATGTGCTTGATTGGAGACAGAGCTTCTGAGCGACAGAGCAGTGGTTCCCAACCTTTCTTACATCATTACCCCTGAGTGCAATCAAGCATTAGCTGGTACCCCCCGTCCTAATACACCCCCTGCCATCTGTTGCCCCTACTCTCCCACGTTGTCACCAACTTTAGCACTAAGTAAACTGTAGAATGAAAGACTTTTCTTGGAACACTTTTATTTTTAAAATGTGTGTGTGTGTGTGTGTGTGTGTGTGTGTGTGTGTGTGTGTGTGTGTGTGTGTGTGTGTTTGTATGTGCGTGTCTGTGTATGAGTGTATGCATGTGTTAGAATGAATGATGAAGTAATCCGTGGTGCATCACAAGTGCTACCCGTAGCTCCTTCTCACAAAAGAAAGCTAAGTGTCCACAGTGAGGGTACAGACTTGTTACAAAATATGCTTCCCCTGCATTACTCCTCTACATTGCATCACTTGCTTCATCTGCACACTGAAACTCCATTTAAAATGAAACAAGGTCAGATGTGTACACTATAGTTACTGTTCATAAATCACTTCATTGCTGCACTGCTTACTACTGAACTGACAGAAACTGGACGACTTCAGGTTGTTAGTGCTTTGTGTCCAACCATTCTAATAATAATAAAACTGGGTACAGCAATCTATGTCATTACTGCTAGATCGTGCTATCATTTAATTCATTTATCTATTTCGAAACGAGTAATAAAGCAATTTCTGGACTACTGCAGGTACTATCTGCAACGCGGAAAATATATTTTCTTGCGATATTTAGCATTTTTTACGTATACGACTCACTTTTATCATCATCAATGTATGGGATAAAGCACAACATATGTGTGTAGTGGATGGAATATGTGAGGAACCCGTAAATTTCACCGCATAATGCTACTAACTGAGTAAAAGTAATCACTGGTAACTTATATGATCAGTATTAGAGTCTTGCAGAATTGTGATAATAGTAACGATCTTTTGAAAATACACTCCTGGAAATTGAAATAAGAACACCGTGAATTCATTGTCCCAGGAAGGGGAAACTTTATTGACACATTCCTGGGGTCAGATACATCACATGATCACACTGACAGAACCACAGGCACATAGACACAGGCAACAGAGCATGCACAATGTCGGCACTAGTACAGTGTATATCCACCTTTCGCAGCAATGCAGGCTGCTATTCTCCCATGGACACGGCTTGCCATGCCATTTCCACCTGGCGCCTCAGTTGGGCCAGCGTTCGTGCTGGACGTACAGACCGCGTGAGACGACGCTTCATCCAGTCCCAAACATGCTCAATGGGGGACAGATCCGGAGATCTTGCTGGCCAGGGTAGTTGACTTACACCTTCTAGTGCACGTTGAGTGGCTCGGGATACATGCGGACGTGCATTGTCCTGTTGGAACAGCAAGTTCCCTTGCCGGTCTAGGAATGGTAGAACGATGGGTTCGATGACGTTTTGGATGTACCGTGCACTATTCAGTGTCCCCTCGACGATCACCAGAGGTGTACGGCCAGTGTAGGAGATCGCTCCCCACACCATGATGCCGGGTGTTAGCCCTGTGTGCCTCGGTCGTATGCAGTCCTGATTGTGGCGCTCACCTGCACGGCGCCAAACACGCATACGACCATCATTGGCACCAAGGCAGAAGCGACTCTCATCGCTGAAGACGACACGTCTCCATTCGTCCCTCCATTCACGCCTGTCGCGACACCACTGGAGGCGGGCTGCACGATGTTGGGGCGTGAGCGGAAGACGGCCTAACGGTGTGCGGGACCGTAGCCCAGCTTCATGGAGACGGTTGCGAATGGTCCTCGCCGATACCCCAGGAGCAACAGTGTCCCTAATTTGCTGGGAAGTGGCGGTGCGGTCCCCTACGGCACTGCGTAGGATCCTACGGTCTTGGCGTGCATCCGTGCGTCGCTGCGGCCCGGTCCCAGGTCGATGGGCACGTGCACCTTCCGCCGACCACTGGCGACAACATCGATGTACTGTGGAGACCTCACGCCCCACGTGTGGAGCAATTCGGCGGTACGTCCACCCGGCCTCCCACATGCCCACTATACGCCCTCGCTCAAAGTCCGTCAACTGCACATACGGTTCACGTCCACGCTGTCGCGGCATGCTACCAGTGTTAAAGACTGCGATGGAGCTCCGTATGCCACGGCAAACTGACTGACACTGACGGCGGCGGTGCACAAATGCTGCGCAGCTAGCGCCATTCGACGGCCAACACCGCGGTTCCTGGTGTGTCCGCTGTGCCGTGCGTGTGATCATTGCTTGTACAGCTCCCTCGCAGTGTCCGGAGCAAGTATGGTGGGTCTGACACACCGGTGTCAATGTGTTCTTTTTTCCATTTTCAGGAGTGTAGTTTCGTGACTCAAAAAGGATGCAATCGTTTAGGCTTTACCCCTCAGAAAATTTTGGTTCACCCCTCAGGGGTTAATTAACCCAGGTTGGGAACCACTGCTGTAGAGCATGTTGTATTACAACAGCGATATGTAGGCGAGCGTTATCCTGTTGGGAAAAAAAACCTGGAATACTTTTCATGGATGGCAGTACGGCAGGTCGAATCACCAGTCATCAAGGGTACACGAGTGAGCCTTCGGCTCCGAAAGCTAATATCGATGATGTTTCGTTGAATGGTTCGCATGTTGACACTTGTTGATGGCCCAGCATTGAAATCTGCACCAATCTGAGGAACAGCTGCACTTCTATCACATTGAACGATTCTCTTCAGTCGTCGTTCTTGCATGATATTTTTCCGGCCGCAGCGATTGCGAAGATTTGATGCTTTACCGGATCCCTTATATTCGCAGTGTACTGGTGACATGGGCGTACGGAAGAATCCCCACTTCATCGCTACCTCGTAGATGCTGCGTCCCATCGTTCTTGCGCCGACTATACCACCACGTTCAACCTCACTTAAATGTTGATAACCTGCCATTGTCGCAGCAGTAAACGGCCTAACAACTGCGCCAAACACGTGTTGTCTGATACAGACTTTGCCGGTCACAGCGCCATATTCTACCTCTTTACACATCTCTATTTCAGTACGCATGCCTATACGAGTTTCTTTGGCGCTTCAGTGTATTTCAATATGCCATTCTGTGAATGTGTCTATGTCAATGGAGGCTGCCCTCAGTTAAGAGTAAGTTGTTTTGCGCTAATTTTAGAATGTATTTCTTACTGCCAGTTTCTAAAGTTTTTATTTCCGTTGCGATTTCTATCAGATTCCCCCAGTATCCATTCAAATCATTGACTCCCTGCAAGTAGGGTCGTAGTCCATGCATTCTCATTGTCTGATTCTGAGTAGAATGATAACATGAGATTCAGAGGGCTATCATTATTTATCTCTATTTATCTCGCCCGCTAACTGTGTCAAGCTCCTTTCATTCAGATCGCCTGCATACGAAAATCGTGGCAGTCAGTTTAAATGTGGCAGTGCAACCGCCCGTGTCTTTCCTGCATTTCCAGACAGATGGAACAGTTACATATTAGCTGTGGTGACACAGGAGGGAATGAATGAATGGACGAAGAGGCAGAAGGCGTGTTTCACAAGACACTTCGGTTGCAGTCACTGTGTGTACTTCATATGGGGATGGTCTGTTAATTTATTTTTCGTCATGCAGACTCTTTTGGAAAAAGGAAGGAGGATTGGGTTTGTCCCCCCGTCGACATCGAGGTCATTAGACACGGAGCACAGGCTCTAAAGCTGGATGGCCAGACGCAGGATTGAACAGTCGTCCTCTCGAATGCGGGACCAGTATGCTAACCACGGCGCCATCTCGCTCAGTCAATTTGGTTTGGACACCAGGAGCGTCTGCGCCAGCTAATTACTACACTACGGTGAGCTGTCGTCGTACACTTCTACCAGATCATCGTGGACACTTCCATTTGAAACAGAGGATGAAATAGAAAGCAATACTCCTCCTTATCAGTGGGCTCAGGCATTTTGTTTTAGTTCGTGCAGCTGTGAGCTACAGTGCTGTAACTAGAGGATTTTAATGTATAATAGGGCTACAAGTACGTACCTGCAAACTAGTAAGAAACTACACTGAGGTGACAGTAGGCATGGGATAGCAGTATGCACATACACAAATGGCAGTAGTGTGGCGTACGTAAGGTGTAAAAGGGCAGTGCATTTGTGGAGTAGTCATTTTCTGTCGGGTGAAAGTTTCAGTCACTGATTATGGCCACACTACAGGGATTAACAGACTTTGAACGTGGAATGGTACGTGGAGCTAAATGCATGGGACACTCCATTTCGGAAATCGTTAGGGACTTCTACATTCCGAGATCTACAGTGGCAAGAGATTTCAAGCTTACCTCTCACCACGAACAACCTGTAAGATGGCAAGAACTATGCCCCTTACATGAAGTCATTAAATATCTCCTAACTCACGTTGAGCCAACAGTAGGGTTGAACAAAATGACTGACAAGGCACAATGCAACTTGTAGAGGGTATAGTATGGACGTATTGGAATAATTAATGTCGGGTGATGGTTTTAAAGTAATTCACACGACATGAAAGCTTTGTGGAAACGAGTCGATTTACTGGACGCTTGTTTACCCCTGGGAAGTATTTAGAGTTCTCTACATCTACATCTACATCCGTACTCCGCAAGCCACCTGACGGTGTGTGGCGGAGGGTACCCTGAGTACCTCTATCGGTTCTCCCTTCTATTCCAGTCTCGTATTGTACGTGGAAAGAAGGATTGTCGGTATGCTTCTGTGTGGGCTCTAATCTCTCTGATTTTATCCTCATGGTCTCTTCGCGAGATATACGTAGGAGGGAGCAATATACTGCTCGACTCTTCGGTGAAGGTATGTCCTCGAAACTTTAACAAAAGCCCATACCGAGCTACTGAGCGTCTCTCCTGCAGAGTCTTCCACTGGAGTTTATCATCTCCGTAACGCTTTCGCGATTACTAAATGATCCTGTAACGAAGCGTGCTGCTCTCCGTTGGATCTTCTCTATCTCTTCTATCAACCCTACCTGGTGCGGATCCCACACTGCTGAGCAGTATTCAAGCATTGGGCGAACAAGCGTACTGTAACCTACTTCCTTTGTTGTCGGATTGCATTTCCTTAGGATTCTTCCAATGAATCTCAGTCTGGCATCTGCTTTACCGACGATCAACTTTATATGATCATTCCATTTTAAATCACTCCTAATGCGTACTCCCAGATAATTTATGGAATTAACTGCTTCCAGTTGCTGACCTGCTATTTTGTAGCTAAATGATAAGGGACCTATCTTTCTATGTATTCGCATCACATTACACTTCGCTACATTGAGATTCAATTCCCATTCCGTGCACCATGCGTCAATTCGCTGCAGATCCTCCTGCATTTCAGTACAATTTTCCATTGTTGCAACCTCTCGATACACCACAGCATCATCTGCAAAAAGCCTCAGTGAACTTCCGATGTCATCCACCAGGTCATTGATGTATATTGTGAATAGCAACGGTCCTATGACACTCCCCTGCGGCACACCTGAAATCACTCTTACTTCGGAAGACTTCTCTCCATTGAGAATGACGTGCTGCGTTCTGTTATCTAGGAACTCCTCAATCCAATCACACAATTGATCTGATAGTCCGTATGCTCTTACTTTGTTCATTAAACGACTATGGGGAACTGTGTCAAACGCCTTGCGGAAGTCAAGAAACACGGCATCTACCTGTGAACCCGTGTCTAAGGCCCTCTGAGTCTCGTGGACGAATAGCGCGAGCTGGGTTTCACACGATCGCCTTTTTCGAAACCCATGCTGATTCCTACAGAGTAGATTTCTAGTCTCCAGAAAAGACATTATACTCGAACATAATACGTGTTCCAAAATTCTACAACTGATCGACGTTAGAGATATAGGTCTATAGTTCTGCACATCTGTTCGACGTCCCTTCTTGAGAACGGGGATGACCTGTGCCCTTTTCCAATCCTTTGGAACGCTTCGCTCTTCTAGAGACCTACGGTACACCGCTGCAAGAAGGGGGGCAAGTTCCTTCGCGTACTCTGTGTAAAATCGAACTGGTATCCCATCAGGACCAGCGGTCTTTCCTCTTTTGAGCGATTTTAATTGTTTCTCTATCCCTCTGTCGTCTACTTCGATATCTACCATTTTGTCAACTGTGCGACAATCTAGAGAAGGAAGCACAGTGCAGTCTTCCTCTGTGAAACAGCTTTGGAAGAAGACATTTAGTAATTCGGCCTTTAGTCTGTCATCCTCTGTTTCAGTACCATTTTGGTCACAGAGTGTCTGGACATTTTGTTTTGATCCACCTACCGCTTTGACATAGGACCAAAATTTCTTAGGATTTTCTACCAAGTCAGTACATAGAACGTTACTTTCGAATTCATTGAAAGCCTCTCGCATAGCCCTCCTCACACTACATTTCGCTTCGCGTAATTTTTGTTTGTCTGCAAGGCTTTGGCTATGTTTATGTTTGCTGTGAAGTTCCCTTTGCTTCCGCAGCAGTTTTCTAACTCGGTTGTTGTACCACGGTGGCTCTTTTCCATCTCTTACGATCTTGCTTGGCACATACTCATCTAACGCATATTGTACCATGGTTTTGAACTTTGTCCACTGATCCTCAACACTATCTGCACTTGAGACAAAACTTTTGTGTTGAGCCGTCAGGTACTCTGTAATCTGCTTTTTGTCACTTTTGCTAAACAGAAAAATCTTCCTACCTTTTTTAATATTTCTATTTACGGCTGAAATCATCGACGCAGTAACCGCTTTATGATCGCTGATTCCCTGTTCTGCATTAACTGATTCAAATAGTTCGGGTCTGTTTGTCACCAGAAGGTCTAATATATTATCGCCACGAGTCGGTTTTCTGTTTAACTGCTCAAGGTAGTTTTCAGATAAAGCACTTAAAAATATTTCACTGGATTCTTTGTCCCTGCCACCCGTTATGAACGTTTGAGTCTCCCAGTCTATATCCGGCAAATTAAAATCTCCACCCAGAACTATAATATGGTGGGGAAATCTACTCGAAATATTTTCCAAATTATTCTTCAGGTGCTGAGCCACAACAGCTGCTGAGCCCGGGGGCCTATAGAGACATCCAATTACCATGTCTGAGCCTGCTTTAACCGTGACCTTCACCCAAATCATTTCACAATTCGAATCTCCGTCAATTTCCTTCGATACTATTGCACTTCTTATCGCTATAAACACGCCTCCCCCTTCACTGTCCAGCCTATCTCTGCGGTATACATTCCAATCAGGGTTTAGGATTTCATTACTGTTTACGTCTGGTTTCAGCCAACTTTCTGTTCCTAGTACTATATGGGCGTTGTGACCGTTTATTAATGAGAGCAGTTCTGGGACCTTTCTATAGACGCTTCTGCAGTTTACTATTAGCACATTAATATTGTTATTCCTTGTTGCATTTTGCCTACTCCTGCCTTGCCGCGTCTCAGGAGGCGTCTTGTCGGGCCTAGGGAGGGAATTCTCTAACCTAAAAAAAACCCATGTGCACTCCACACGTACTCCGCTACCCTCGTAGCCGCTTCCGGCGTGTAGTGCACGCCTGACCTATTCAGGGGGACCCTACATTTCTCCACCCGATAGCGGAGGTCGAGAAATTTGCATCCCAGCTCTCCGCAGAATCGTCTGAGCCTCTGGTTTAAGCCTTCCACTCGGCTCCAAACCAGAGGACCGCGATCGGTTCTCGGAACGATACTACAAATAGTTAGCTCTGATTCCACCCCGCGAGCGAGGCTTTCCACCTTCACCAACTCCGCCAACCGCCTCTACGAACTGAGGATGACCTCTGAACCCAGACGGAAAGAGTCATTGGTGCCGACATGAGCAACAATTTGCAGTCGGGTGCACCCAGGGCTCTCTATCGCCGCCGGTAGGGCCTCCTCCACATCTCGGATGAGACCCCCCGGCAAGCAGACAGAGTGAACACTGGCCTTCTTCCCCGACCTTTCCGCTATTTCCCTAAGGGGCTCCATCACCCGCCTAACGTTGGAGCTCCCAATAACTAATAAACCCCTCCCCCCGTGTGCCTGCTCGGACCTTGCTGAAGGAGCAGCCACATGTCCACTCACAGGCAGAGCGGGCGATGCCACACGGCCAGCCTCCACATTGACCCTCCGCCTCGTGCGCCGCGAACGCCGCTGAACCTGCCACTCCCCTTGGGGAGAGGGTGGCCCAACCGCGCCGGGTACCCGCGAAGATGTCTCGACAGCAGGGACAGTGGGTGAAGCATCTAACACCTGGGGTGCACCATGCGACGCACCAGACTCCCCACTGCCGCTACACTCCGAGGCAGCAGCCTGAAGACGGCTGACCGCGGCCATCAACACGCTCAGCTGTTCGCGAAGAGTGGCCAGCTCCTCCTGCGTCCGTACACAGCAGCCACACATCCTAGCCATCCTAAGAAATCAATTTACTATAGAGTGTTAATCAGCTTTTAACTAGACTGCTAATTCACTAAAGGCGGTTGATTATTGACTAAACTGTGATTGCTAACCACTTCTTGTAGAAACAAGGAAAATAGCACTACCTGTCTCTGGACGGTATTGAAAACAAACACTAGCACTACGAGCACTATGGCTGACTAAAGGGACTCTCTGACTGTATTCGAAACACACACGAGATCTATGGAACACTTAATAGCACTCTACTATTAAAGCTTCCTAAAAGCAAAAACACGCAGAAGAAGAAGTGACAAGTAAGAAAAATACAGATAATACTTAAATTAAGGTAGCTCGCTGCACAGCAGACGTGAAGCAGACGGCGGTTAGGGCGACCGTGGCTGGCTGGGGAACAGAGAAGGGAAGTGACAATAGCCAGCTTAGGGAAGCTCAAGCTCTGAAAAAGCGGTAACGCAGCCTCCAGCCGCCTTAAGATGAGTTACAGCATGGGTGGTTGACCCCGACCCCATGCTGGTGTACTGGGAAACAAACGGAGAACTTGTACGCCTGTTGATAAATGTAAATCAGGTGAAGAGCGACAGAATGAAATATGCCGGCCTCCGATGGGAACCTAGCACCAAGGAATTTGAAGTACTCTCCTGGGCGTCAGAATTCCGGAAAACTTGGTTTGTGCAGATGCTAGCCTTCATGGGTGGCCTGGGAAGAGCTAAATAACAGAAGATGAGAGGAAGGGAAATTTTGTGGGAATTTGTTCACTTCCCAGAGCAGGCATTGGTCGGCGCTGGGAAGCGACGTATAATTACCGCGACTTGCGCTGCAATTGGCGTAAGTGATTTTGTTGGAGGGGAAACCGAGGCGAAGGGCGCACTGTGAGACGTCTCCGTAGTGGTCTTCCGTTCCCAGCTTGCCTAGAGTGCGGACGTGGCGTTCTTTACTCAGCTTGCCTGAGAAAGAGTGAGCATCTCTGCAGTTTAGGACTTAGCAAACGGAACGATTGAGCTTGGAGATAGGAAGTTTTGGTTCAGCTATGTACTGAGCAAGATAGGTAGGAGTGAGAAGACGAGCGCAGCCTTGCACCACCACGAGGTCGGCCGACGTCCGCACAACGACACCACTCCGCCACTCTGTATTCGGTGACATTGCGCCCGCTCCGGCCATTGATTAAGTTGCTGGATCACGTCGGCAAAGTTTCCACGAGGGTTTCATGGGCCATGTATTGTAGAATTCTTCTCGCACTTCGCATTACGCCTGGGTCAGTCGATAGGGATTACTTTTGATTTATCGCGCTTTACTCCACGGAAACGCAATTTATTACCACTGCGTGCTAGGAGAATCATGTAATGTGATGACTGAAGGTCGTGAGTTAAAATAAATCTGCGATAATCGACTGCATCTGTTTTCAATCAAGTAGTTGAAATCCCAAGTCATTTTCTTAATTAATTTTATGTTCAGCATTTGCATCTGTGTTCAATAGCTGAATATAATATCAATGTGCACCCATTTTTAATTAAAATGGATCAATTCTGAAACAATTAATGTCAACACTGGCACCACAGTTCAATCAGGAGTCACAGGGTCTTATTACTTTCTTTGCGTTTTCCGACATTTCGGCAGTTTTACACTCTCTGTTGATCTGTTAGTTAATTATCTGGGGTGAACGCACACCAAAACTAGATAAGTGACGGGTGGGGAGTTATAAACCCAGTGGCTGATGCCCTTCACTTAACGACCGAGAGCAGCGGCGTTTCCGTGGAGTTGTCGGCGCTAACATACAAGCAACACTGTGTGAAATGACGGTAGAAATCAACGGGGACGTACAACGAATGTAGCCGTTAGGACAGTGCGGCGAAATCTGGCGTTATTGGGCCATGGCACCAGCAGACTGACCCGAGTGCCTTTGCTAACAGCGCTACATTGCCTACAGTGCCAATCTTGGGCTCTGACAGTATAGGTTGAACGCTAGACGACTGGAAAACCGTGGCTGGTCAGATGAATCGCGATTTCAGTTGATAAGAGCTGATGGTAAGGTTAGTGTGTGGCGTAGATTGCACGAAGCCACGGACCCAAGATGTGAACAACGCATTGCGCAAGCTAGTCGTGACTCCATAATAGTGCCGGCTGTGCTCACACGGAATGGAATGGGCTGATAATTTCTGGAAGGGTTTCCAGTGACTTGTTAAGTGCACGTCACGTGGAGTTGCTGCACTGTGCCGATGTAAAGGATGTCCACCACGATTTTACGAGGTATCAAATGACTTCTGACACCTCAGTGTTATTACGTGCCGAGTTTTACATTTTTCATGTGATAGCTACAACTTTATGGCTGCTCCTCCAATATAGAATATTCGTGGAAATCCTTCTGAAAAGCGCTTGTGGTCTACAGCGAAATGAAGACGAGTGCAGGAGAGGGCGGGGGGCAACTCACAGAGGGCGCCGAAGAGGATGGCGGCGGCGGTGAGGGCGACCCTCCTGGCCAGCGGGGGCGGCAGCGCGTCGCGCTCCAGCAGCGTCCAGCGGCGCAGCAGCTGCGGCCAGCGGAGCGACAGCCGCGCGAACACCAGCTGCGACAGCAGCGCGTTCCCGTAGAACGCCATGCCCCACGCCGCCGGGTCCAGCCCGTCTGCAACGACACGTCAGCCACACCACTCAGCGCTGGTGTTTTGTGTCACTATGTGGACAGGTGTACATACCTACATCATAATAAACTGACAAGGGAACCTACCCATCGCACCACCCTCAGATTTAGTGGATAGGCCTTGAAAAACTGAACACAGATCAATCTAGAAAACAGGAAGAAATTGTCTGCGACTAAAATAAGCAAAATATACAAACTGAGTAGTCCAAGCGCAAGATAGGCAACATCAAGGAGAGTCTGAGTTTAGGAGCGCCGTGGTCCCGTGGTTAGCGTAAGCAGCTACGGAACCAGCAGTCCTTGGTTCAAGTCTTCCCTCGAGTGAAAAGTTTACTTTCTTTATTTTCGCAAAGTTATGGTCTGTCCGTTCGTTCATTGACCTCTCTGTTCACTGTAATAAGTTTAGTGTCTGTGATTTGCTGGATTCATATTGCCCACGGAATACATCTCACGCATTTACTGCACTCTCGTCGAAAGTAGCGAACAGTTAACTGCCAGTCAAGGAGCCTCGTTAGCAGGAATACTCTCTCTTCCGTGCGCTGTAGTCGACTGACTCCCCATACCAAGGCGCAGTTTCCTCGCATCGGACGGACGGATGGACAGATAATAACCCACTGAAAATAAAAAATTAAACTTTTCACTTGAAGGATGACTTAAACCAAGGACGTCTCGTTCCGCAGCTGCTCACGGGACCACGGCGTTCCTGAGCTCTCATTATCCTTGATGTTGTCTATCTTGCGCATGGACCAGTCAGTTTGTACACTCCTGGAAATTGAAATAACAACACTGTGAATTCATTGTCCCAGGAAGGGGAAACTTTATTGACACATTCCTGGGGTCAGATACATCACATGATCACACTGACAGAACCACAGGCACATAGACACAGGCAACAGAGCATGCACAATGTCGGCACTAGTACAGTGTATATCCACCTTTCGTAGCAATGCAGGCTGCTATTCTCCCATGGACACGATCGTAGAGATGCTGGATGTAGTCCTGTGGAACGGCTTGCCATGCCGTTTCCACCTGGCGCCTCAGTTGGACCAGCGTTCGTGCTGGACGTGCAGACCGCGTGAGACGACGCTTCATCCAGTCCCAAACATGCTCAATGGGGGACAGATCCGGAGATCTTGCTGGCCATGGTAGTTGACTTACACCTTCTAGAGCACGTTGGGTGGCACGGGATACATGCGGACGTGCATTGTCCTGTTGGAACAGCAAGTACCCTTGCCGGTCTAGGAATGGTAGAACGATGGGTTCGATGACGGTTTGGATGTACCGTGCACTATTTAGTGTCCCCTCGACGATCACCAGAGGTGTACGGCCAGTGTAGGAGATCGCTCCCCACACCATGATGCCGGGTGTTGGCCCTGTGTGCCTCGGTCGTATGCAGTCCTGATTGTGGCGCTCACCTGCACGGTGCCCAACACGCATACGACCATCATTGGCACCAAGGCAGAAGCGACTCTCATCGCTGAAGACGACTCGACTCCATTCGTCCCTCCATTCACGCCTGTCGCGACACCACTGGAGGCGGGCTGCACGATGTTGGGGCGTGAGCGGAAGACGGCCTAACGGTGTGCGGGACCGTAGCCCAGCTTCATGGAGACGGTTGCGAATGGTCCTCGCCGATACCCCAGGAGCAACAGTGTCCCTAATTTGCTGGGAAGTGGCGGTGCGGTCCCCTACGGCACTGCGTAGGATCCTACGGTCTTGGCGTGCATCCGTGCGTCGCTGCGGTCCGGTCCCAGGTCGACGGGCTCGTGCACCTTCCGCCGACCAATGGCGACAACATCGATGTACTGTGGAGACCTCACGCCCCACGTGTTGAGCAATTCGGCGGTACGTCCATCCGGCCTCCCGCATGCCCACTATACGCCCTCGCTCAAAGTCCGTCAACTGCACATACGGTTCACGTCCACGTTGTCGCAGCATGCTACCAGTGTTAAAGACTGCGATGGAGCTCCGTATGCCACGGCAAACTGGCTGACACTGACGGTGGCGGTGCACAAATGCTGCGCAGCTAGCGCCATTCGACGGCCAACACCGCGGTTCCTGGTGTGTCCGCTGTGCCGTACGTGTGATCATTGCTTGTACAGCCCTCTCGCAGTGTCCGGAGCAAGTATGGTGGGTCTGACACACCGGTGTCAATGTGTTCTTTTTTCCATTTCCAGGAGTGTATATTTTGCTTATTTTTTCATAGTTCCACACAACTTCTTCCTGTTTTCTCGATTGATCTGTGTTCAATTTTTCAGGGACTATCCACTGTGCCAACTTATAACTAAATCTGAGGGGGGTGCGATGGGGAGGTTCCCTTGTGAGCATGGGAGGAGGGCGGGGGACTGTTGACAGATTGCCATTACACACAAATTAAGTGTGGCTGTGACAGCAGCAGTTGCGCACTTCCCTACTGAGCAGAGCTCATGCTGGGCTCAGGGCGAGTCCATTCCGTCGTTCCAGGGGCGCAAGCCTCTCAGTTGACTGTCACCTGCCGACCTGTGCACTTCGAACAGTCTTGTAGTTGTTTCCAGGGCTCTCGAGTGTCCAACCGGATGCGATCGTTGAAGTCCTACCATGTTTCGACGAATAACCTTTCCGCCATCATCAGGTGATGATGCTCATTGTCGGTGTTGTTTATGTCCGTCAGTCGGGCTTCGATTCCCTGCGCCGACGCTCCGATTGCGGTCGCCGACAATCCGTTTGCGGGCGCCAACCCAGGTCCGCGGCGTTGCCGGCATCGCGCCGGGTGCTGGAAGATGCAAAATCCCGTGTACTGTCCCCGGTGGCCGTCGTGGAAAGATCTTGTGTTCGCTTTCTACTGTACGCAGGTAATGTGACGTCAAAAATTGGGAGACTGCTAAAACAACACAAAACTGACACGGTCTACCGACCTCCGTCCAAGATACCCGCCTTACTGGGGATGGTGGTGATTTGGCCTCAAGAAAGCGGGCGTATATATTATTCCATGTGGTTGTGGCAAATCCTACATCGGTCAAACGATCCGAGCAGTCAAAGACCGGTGCAAATAATACCAACGCCACCACACGCGCCTAGGCCAGCCCAACAAATCGGCACTGGCAGAACACTCCTTGGAAACTGGACACAACGCGAAATACGAAGAGACCAAGACTCTGGCCCCTACAAGCCTCTATTGCGACAGTATCTTCAAGGAGGCGACTGAAATTTTCGTAACGGACAATCTCATAAACCAAGACACAGTTTTTCAGCTGAGCCCGGCCTGGAAACCCTGACTTAGCTCCATCAAGTAGTCACGCCTCAAGCGAAGACAAGATCTTTCCACGACGGACACTGGGGACACTCCACGGACATACATAACTCCGACAATGAGCAGACAGACCATTCCATCAAAACCACTTTATAATGGCGGAAAATTTATTCGCGGAAATATCGTGGGATTTCAACGATCGCATCCGGCTGGACACCCGAGAGCCCTGGAAACAACACATTCGCCGGGAAAGCCTCCGATCACATATTCTTGTAGTTATTTATTTATTACACACAGTGTCACTACATTCATCATGCACCATAGGTGCATCGAAAGTTCTTCCTAATCAGGGGCACGTGATTACATAAAGTTCCATTAAATTTATGTCAAAAGAGACAAAGAAGGAAGTAATAATATTATTAAGAAATTTGGTTGAGAGGAAAAATGCAGAAGAATAAGAAAATTTCATGTTATAACACGGAAGCTAATTACCGTACGAGTACTAAAGCTGGCAGCATTAATGTCAAGGACATGGAGAAGAGAAGTATTGTAGAATCAAGTCAATTGAAACACTTTTAATGTGCTGCTAAGGTACATCATACCATTACAAACCGATAACATTACTGCTATAAAAGGAGCCCATTATGGAGCCCATCAATGTCCAGAAGAGTCTGAAAGTGCAAAACTGTGGATATGCTGGCTACCTCGCTTGATAAGCTGAGCTTCAGATCAGCACAAGTGTGAATGTTTCCCTGGTAAACCCTGTCTTTCGGGTAGCACCACAACCAGAAATCCCAGGGAGTGGGATCATGTGATCGTGCCAGCCAAGCATTTGGAAACGATCGGTTGATAATTCGATCGTTTCCACATGTGTTTCGGAGAAGCAGGCGAACTTCACAAGCGATATGCGGTGGAGCCCCAACTTACATGAAAACTGTTGAGTTCAATGGATCTCTCTCCTCTAGGGCGGGTACGACGTGCTGGCGATGCATATCGCAGTAGCGCTGTCCAGTTACACTGCACGTCTTCGGACCTTGAGTGTCAACCTATTCAAAAAAGAATGGGCCAATGATGAACTTAGTGAAGCCACGCCCTACAGTGACACGTTCATCACACAGAGGAACTTCATGCAGTGACTGGAGGTGAAGATCCCCAAGCTCGGCAATTCTGTGCGTTCACCTTACCCACCAGAATAACATGTGCTTCATCTGCCCATAGGATGGTCCATCAGCTACAATCCTTGTGAGAAAGTGGACAGCGAAGTCAACGCGACGTTGTGCGTCCTGTAGTGCAAGCTGCTGTGCGATGTGGAACTTGTATGGATACCATTTGAGAATGGTCGAAGCACCTTCCTTACGGCAGACCAGGGGAAGTGCATCTGTAGTCACACAGCACGAACACTGCCTGACGATCGGGAATTGTGAGCAGCGTTGTCCGCCATAGCAACAGTGATGTCATCAACCACCTGTGCTGCAAATGGTCGTCGACCTCTTACCGGAGCGACGCCCAGTTGTCCAGTTGATTCCAACTTCTTCATCATGCTTTGCACAGCAAGTGGAGGAAGAGGAGCCTCCGGTAATTCTTTCAGCTGGCGATATCCTCGAAGTGCAGCTGCAGCATTACTGTTGTTTTGACAATAGAACTTCACCAATAATGCTCTGCTCCTTTCGTCCAAGCTCACGTTGACAGATCAACAAATGCACTCCGACTGCTCATGTGAGTGCGACTATGGATCACAATGACTGATCATTGCACCTGGTGGCAGTTGTTGGAACTGGTCTGTGGCGCTGTGACACATGGAAATCAAACACTCCATACTCTAGACATTAATGCTACCAGGTTTGGTATTCTTACTGTAATTAGTTTCAGTGTTATAACGTGTTAAATAGAGAACGTTTAACCATAACTACCTGGTACATAGTGGGTTTTCCGCCTTGGTTGACCCTTTGTTTATGCAATTAAATCTTTTCCTGTTCTCTTGGGAGAAATTATTGACTTCGAATGTCTACATTTGTCGAATTGTTGGTTGTACTTACTACGTGTCAGAACTATCGTTAGTAGACTCGCTAGCTGTAGCATACCAATAACATGGAAATGCGGCTGTGATAGGCTTCATCTGTTGAACGGCATCTCTCAAATTGAGTGATCGTCCTTGCCCCTTCACTACAGACCCGTCTTTCCACATATGGGTCAAGTTACTTGTGTGTACTCCACATTAAAGCATTCCCATTAACGTGCAGCATAGATTTTGCTTTGCAAAATCTTAATAGTCTTATTATACATATATGTGGTGTCGCAAGAGTTAAGGATAATGGGCAAGCAGCACCACACCAGTAGTAAGTGGTCAAGTTTAGAATTTGGGTCCGACAGGAGGCATGCAGCTGCGATGACCCTGTGTCTGGATGGTGCAGTGATCATCCCATCTGTAAAGTAACATGAGACCTGGCTTTCGGATCCACTTCAGCTTAAATTTTCAATTTTCTCCAATGATTTTAATCAATGTCTACTGACAGCTATCGTCTCTAACTCCTTTGTGTTTTGAGTCTTATTACAATTATTAGGTTCACACATTTCGTAAAAGAAATACACCGCAAATAAATATACCACAAGGAGCAATAAAGGTAAGCAGTAGTTAAGAGGGGATTAAGGCAGGGTTGTAATCTATCCCAAACGCTATTCGAGCTGTACACTGAGTACACTGTGAAGAAAACCAAGGAAAAAGTTGGAAAGTGAATTAGAGGTTGCCACACTTATGTACAATACTGATTGTATCTCTTCCATGCAAATGCTATGTTTGTTATGAATTCTGTAATATCTATGTTATGATGTTTTTTAACTTGACATATATGGGAATAAATGTCCTTACTTCTGTTAAATTATGTTAACAAAATCAATTTGTGAATGTATTTTTGGAACTATATTCTCTCATATGCAAATGTTTTATACTATTATATGTATCACTGGTTTATGCACCGGGAATGTAGGATTGTATGAAACGTAAAACCCAGCAGGAAGTCTCTCCACAACGAAATGCTTTGGTGGGAGTATAACAGCTAGTTTAGTGTGAAGTAGCTTAAGAGGTCTTTGTGACAGGTTTGTTCAGTGGCTAGCATCCAAACTACTGTCATTACAAATACTTACTGATGCAAGAATTGCAGCAACAGTGAATTAATTATGCCTCAGATGTGTATTTATACTGGAAATTATATCATGACATTTGTAGCTGTGCTCTGAATCACGAAATTCCAGTGTCAAGAAGATAGCTTATGGAGTCTTTTACGTCAAGAGTCTTGATCAAGTATGACAGTTATGTACTTTTTCCACAGAAGATCACCACAGTCACTACCTTTAGCACAAGTAAAGTTAAGAAGTATCCATTTTATCCTGGACCAGTAATTTGATTAATTGTTCTAGTTTCAATTTTGTGTCGAGAACTCCAATTTATCCCCACTTACGTACCTGGAAAGGTTCTTCTTCCTAGTGCTGACATGCTCCAGAAATATTTATTAACTGACATTAATATATTTATATTCAATTTTTAAAGTATTTGAGTAGTATGTCGCATGACATTCTCAATGTGGTGAGAAAAGTAAATAATTAAAATTCTACAAAACAGTAAATGTTTCTTAAAGGTCTGATTGCAACAATTATTTTCAACTCTTATTAAAAGCTTTGCTTATTACTAAAAGTAACAGCATAAAATTGTGGTTTCAAAAACCAAGTACATGCCATAAGAGTTCAAAGGCCTACACAAATCTTATTTGCTTTACAGGTTTGTAATAGGTCTTTTATTCATATATAGAAATTTATGGGTGTCTTATCAATATGTCTTGCTAGAAGTGATAGTCCTAAACCCAATCAGTAGCTGGAACAGTTCCTGAGTCTCACAATTTATATTGAGCCAGTAGCTTAGCAAACTTTACAGTGAAAGTATTTATAAAGTTCAGGCATTATTTTAGAAACATTTGTCCAGTTAAAGTCATAACTACCAACAACTTAGAAAAACCATAAGAGATTCAGAGCCCCTTTATATCACTGTGCTCCGTACAATACAAAGACTTAAGATCTTTATATGAAA
Source organism: Schistocerca gregaria (assembly GCF_023897955.1). NCBI lineage: Eukaryota > Metazoa > Arthropoda > Insecta > Orthoptera > Acrididae > Schistocerca > Schistocerca gregaria. Next base: position 437,650,866 of record NC_064921.1, read on the forward strand.
ACACATAGGTCCATGTTCACTAAGATAAAAGATGGTTGATTGATTCTATATTAGTGTCTTTCAGTAGTAAGGTACAAAAGCCACCTAATGACCGATTTACGAGTGTGTAAAGAATGTGCATTGAGATACCAGAAAATTAAACTTACATGGTAAATATGGTAGAAATGTTGTCAAGATTTCACTCAAACAACATGAAAAATCATTAGTTTTAGAAATCTCATTACTGCTAAACGAAATTAGGACAATTTTAGGTAAATAAAATATATTTTTATAGTAAGAGGACTCTTTTTCCTTTTTTCCTTAAACTCGATTTTCTTAGTAATAGGGGAATGTAAGAAAAAATAAAATTCATATATGTACAGCAAGATATTTCTGTATTTTGAAGCGTTTATATTAATTTCAACGACTTGGGAAAAGTGAGCCAGACCCTGCAGAAACATTCTACTAGCACACATACTCGTATTTGTAGAGACTAAATGTAATGAATATGTAATGTCAGTTACAATAATAAAACTAATGTTAAAAAGAATAATTTCTGTTTTAAAAAAGAATGTTCCTAATATTTTTTAATTGGAGCTTGCCCTGGCATTGTCTGTTGACAGGTTTTCACACTACAGCTCAGCCAAAAATTCCACATGTAATTTGGGTTGACTACATATAGGTGCATGAAATTTATTTTTTTACAACTTTTTGTTTTTATAGGTAACTAAATTCCGATTGCATATTTGGACAGGGCTAGAGCCCTTGAAAATCTGTCACCACGAATACATGGAAGTAAGATGGGTTGCATAACTCGTTGAGGCAATGGAAAACCATTTCTCAGCCATACACAAATTGATTTTAACAATTGAAAATGCTAACATAATCTCCATAAGAAGAGCTATTCAGAAGAATAATAATAAATAAAATCAGATACCATTTAATAGGTAAGGTACTCAATTTTTCAGTTTCAAAATTCTCAGTTAGTATCCTGTGTTGTGCATCAAATGTGAGATTTTTCTTGTCATACATAATTACTTAGGCTGAATTGTCTGCAGGAATTTTTTTCATCAAAATTTGCAACAAATTTCTTTGCTGTTTTCTGTGAGGTCACAATATTCTTTCTGTGAGATATGTTTATCACATAGATAGGATACTTTGTTATGAAATCACGTGGACTGACGTTAACATCAGCCTTCAACTGTGTACCTCATTTAAAATCAGGAAATGCATCATAACTTTTAAGAAAATTATTTGGCGGATCTAAGTTCCACATCTCCTGTGGAAAAACTTCATTCATTCCACTTTTAAGGTACAGTTTGCATAACTTAACATTGTGGAATCGATCAGTTGGTTATTTTTGTGATTAATTTGAACACAACAGTTACAAAATAGTGCATCTCAGATTCTTCTTCCTGCTTGAGTCAGCACAGTTTGCAGTTCATAAAATATCATACTTTTTGGATTTTTCAGTATATTTCCTCATTGCTGTAGTTTGTAAGATGGCTCATATTTAACAATAGGTAAATGAATTTCCATATATTCTACAACAGTATTAACTCCTTTCTGTAGAGTACCTTTTATTTCAATCTCAGCATCACTGTAACTAGGCTGTCTAAGAAGAGCATCTCCAGCACTTGAACTCCAAGTAAAAATTACAGAAACATCACATTCCCACATAATTGCTGCATGACAGTCAACTGAATTTTTATCAGATTTTATTTCATGTGTTGGATAACCTGAACTATCAGTTCCAATACTACTTAAGCTCACACACTACTGAGCACTATTAAGATGACGCCATCTACCTCCTATATTTATGTTAATTTCAGTATCCCGGTTATATTCACTTTTCTCATTCACAGAGAATGAGTAAAACTGACACCTTTTGATTTTGTTAATTATTTAATGAGGATAAAATTTATTAAGCCATTTCCAACATAGCTATTACAGTAGCACCACTGAAGTTGGTTAAACTATCGTTTTCATTAGTTACAGTTATTTCTAGATCCTGTATAATGTCAAAAACTGGAATATACATCAGGTAACGCACCTCATGAGTTAGTGGTCCATGAAATTCAGCATTAGCCTTGAATAAATCAATAATGTTTATTTTTTGATGAAAATGACCAGTGTGCTCCACAAAAATCCCATCAGCTAGATTAAAATTTTTTTTGATTAATTTCAATTGGATAATTTTAGGAACATCATTGCCGACAACTTTTTCTTTTGCTTCAAAAATTTGGATTACATTTCCAGTACTACCTTTTTATCCATATAAACTTAATATCACTCTGAATAACAATTCTATTTAAAATCTCGTTTTCTCTAATGTAAACATTCGTCATTTTCAATGAATGAATATTACAAAATATGTGGACCAACAGGAATTCTTATTATTTCTCTGTCACAATACAGTCTATTATTTTTCTAACTGGTATTTTGAGTCAGAAATGTATGAAATCTAAATAGTGCAACATTCAATGAATAAATTTTCCCGATTTTTCAAAATATATGGACCAACAGAAATTTTTATTATTTCTCCACACAATACAGCCTATTACTTTTTGAAGTGGTATTTGGAGTTAGAAATGTACAAAATCTAGCTACTGCAACATTGATATAACTTTCTTGTGTAGGTAAAGTCAATCTTTTTTTGAGAACAGATCCCTTTCCTCCCAACTGAAAAAGATGACTCATTTAATACTAATAAAAGTTATATAATTAAGTACAGATTGGGAACCAGAAATCCAAAAGGAAACATAGTAAGCTTTTACCAAATTTTATTTGATGTGCTATATCCGGTCAAGTGGATGTGGGAAAAAGAAATTAATGATTGATAATTATATTTCAGATTCTGGATGAATTGGAATTAAATCAATCACTTGTATGTTTACTCTAAAAGTTCAGACTAACCAAAATATCAAGAATTTCTGAAAAGGTTTAAAAAATTGGAGATAAATATAATAAGAGAAATACTACATTTACTGAGCATAATCACTGCAAGGTGATTCGTTGTAGTATTTGGTAATTTCATTCTTGGAAATCAGGATATAGCTACAGAATATTTTGTTAGAGATAGACATAAAGGAATAGATTATTTTTATTTAGCCCAGACATATTCTAAAATGTCTAAACAATTCATCAAAGATGATCTGATTTTTTAAATATTTTTAGAGGGGATGGCACAAATTTATAATCATATTTACCTTGAATTTATTGGTGGTAATGTAAGTTTTGATAATTTTAAGGAATATTATAGTAAATGTTAAAAAAATGGATCAGTTAGGATTTTGCACAACAGGTATCACCTAATGATGGAAAATTCAGGTGACAAATTAAAATTCTTTTCAATATAATGGTGTGGGTTCCTGTAGTCATGCCCTAGTTCATGAACCACGGGCAACGTATGAGTGGTCAAGTAAGTGGTCCCGACAGTCGGGATACCAGTTACTTTGAAATAAGGCTGGGCATCTCAGACATATTCTGAGCTGTGGTCACCTTTGTGCTCATACGGCAGACTACCAAATCCACCGGTTAGTCCCTCAACCGTTAGGGGTAAAACTCAATGGGACTCGGGGCAAGTAAGGCTAGCAACCTGCTTCCCTGGTACTTTAAATATTATGCTGGCAACAAACGGAGCAAAATGCCTCGGACCTTTGGAGGTGACGGAGTCCCACCTCTAACTGACAAACCAGGGACTCCTAAGATATGACTTGGCAAACAAATGGTAATGAGATGGGGAGCTATTAATATCAATGGGGGCTACTCTGGGAAGAAGGTAGAGCTGGTAGAGGCTGCAAGTAAGATGAGGCTGGACGCTTTAGCTGATAGTGAGATTCAGGTAAGGGGTGAGAAAGAAGAGGAAGTGGGAGAATACAAGGTCTACCTGTCAGGAGTCAAAGCAGGAATAGCAAAATGGGGTGTAGGGCTTTACATAAGGAAAGAAATGGAACCCAGCGTATTTGCAGTAAGGTATGTAAACGAATGACTGATGTGGATAGATTTGACAGTGTCTAGCAAGAAAATTAGGATTGTGTCAGTATATTCGCATTGTGAAGGGACAGATCAAGATAAGATGGATAGTTTTTATGAGGCACTCAGTGATGTAGTTGTTAGAGTAAAGGACAAGTACAGTGTTCTGCTCATGGGTGACTTTAATGCCAGGATTGGAAATCGAACAGAAGAGTATGAAAAGGTTATGGGTAAATTTGGAGAGGATATGGAGGCCAACAGGAACGGGAAACAACTCTTGGATTTCTGTGCCAGTATGGGCTTAGTAATCACAAACTCATTTTTAAATATAAGAACATTCACCGGTATAATTGGGAAGGCAGGGGAACCAGATCTGTCATTGACTATATAATAACAGATCAGGAATTCAGGGAGGCTGTGAGGGACACACGTGTATTCAGGGGATTCTTTGATGACACTGATCATTATTTAATCTGCAGTGAAATTGGGATTGTGAGGCCGAAAGTGCAGGAGATCAGCTCCATATGTAGGAGGATAAGAGTGGAGAAACTTCAGGATAACAAAATCAGGCACAAGTACATAACAGCGATCTCAGAAAGGTACCAGTTAGTTGAATGTAGTCAATTACAGTCATTGGAAAAGGAATGGACAAGGTACAGGGACACAGTACTAGAAGTGGCTAAAGAATGTCTTGGAACAGTAGTGTGTAAAAGTAGGATGAAGCAAACAGCTTGGTGGAATGACACAGTCAAGGCAGCCTGTAAAAGGAAAAAGAAGGCATATCAAAAATGGCTATATACTAGAACTCAGGTAGACAGAGAAAGTTATGTTGATGAAAGAAACAAAGCCAAACAGATAATTGCAACATCCAAGAAGAAATCTTGGGAAGACTTTGGGAACAGGTTGGAGACTATGGGTCAAGCTGCTGGAAAACCATTCTGGAGTGTAATTAGCAGTCTTCGAAAGGGAGGTAAGAACGAAATGACAAATATTTTGGACAGGTCAGGAAAACTGCTGGTGAATCCTGTTGATGCCTTGGGCAGATGGAGGGAATATTTTGCAGAGTTGCTGAATGTAGGTGAAAATACGATCAGCAGTGTTTCAGATTTCGAGGTAGAATGGGATAGGAATGATGATGGAAATAGGATTACATTTGAGGAAGTGGAGAAAATGGTCAGTCGATTGCAGTGCAATAAAGCAGCGGGGGTGGATGAAATTAAGTCGTAACTCATCAAATACAGTGGAATGTCAGGTCTTAAATGCCTACACAAGATAACTGAAATGGCCTGGAAGTCGGGACATGTTCCATTAGACTGGACAAAAGCAGTAATCACACCAATCTTTAAACATGGAAACAGAAAAGATTGTAACAACTACAGAGGTATCTCTTTAATCAGCATTGTGGGTAAAATCTTCTCAGGTATTGTTGAAAGGAAAGTGCGAGTATTAGTTGAGGACCAATTGAATGAAAATCAGTGTGGGTTTAGGCCTCTTAGAGATTGTCAGGACCATATCTTTAGCTTACGGCAAATAATGGAGAAGTGTTATGAGTGGAACAGGGAATTGTACCTATGTTTTATAGATCTAGAAAAGGCATATGACCAGGTTCCTAGGAGGAAGTTATTGTCTGTTCTACGAGATTATGAAAAAAGGAGGCAAACTTTTGCAAGCAATTAAAGGTCTTTACATGGATAGTCAGGCAGCAGTTAGAGTTGACGGTAAATTGAGTTCATGGTTCAGAGTAGTTTCAGGGGTAAGAGAAGGCTGCAACCTGTCTCCACTGTTGTTCATATTATTTATGGATCATATGTTGAAAACAATACACTGGCTGGGTGAGATCCAGATATGTCAACACAAAATAAGCAGTCTTGCATTTGCGGATGACTTAGTTGTGATGGCAGATTCGGTTGAAAGTGTGCAAAGTAATATTTCAGAGCTAGATCAGAAATGTAAGGACTATGGTATGAAGATTCGTATCTCCAAAACGAAAGTAATGTCAGTAGGAACGAAATACAAACGGATTGAGTGCCAAATAGGAGGAACAAAGTTAGAACAGGTGGACGGTTTCAAGTACTTAGGATGTATATTCTCACAGGATAGCAACATAGTGAAAGAACTGGAAGCGAGGTGTAGCAAAACTAATGCAGTGAGCGCTCAGCTACGATCCACTCTCTTCTGCAAGAAGGAAGTCAGTACCAAGACTAAGTTATCTGTGCACCGTTCAATCTTTCGACCGACTTTGTTGTATGGGAGCGAAAACTGGGTGGATTCAGGTTACTTTATCAACAGCGTTGAAGTTACGGATATGAAAGTGGCTAAGATAATTGCAGGTACTAGTAGATAGGAACAATGGCAGGAGGGTGTCCACAATGAGGAAATCAAAGAAAAACTGGGAATGAACTCTATAGATGTAGCAGTCAGGACGAACAGGCTTAGATGGTGGGGTCATGGAACACGCATGGGAGAAGCAAGGTTACCCAAGAGACTCATGGGTTCAGCAGTAGAGGGTAGGGGGAGTCACGGCAGACCAAGGAGAAGGTACCTGGATTCAGTTAAGAATGATTTTCAAGTAATAGGTTTAACATCAGAAGAGGCACCAATGTTAGCACTGAATAGGGGATCATGGGGGCTATGCTCCAGACACAATGCTGAAAGGCATAATCAGTTTTAAATGATGATGATATAATGAATGCATTGAACGTTAAAAATATTTTATAAATGTTTTATCTACTTCAAACGTTTTCGAAATATAATCCAGAGGTTGATAAAAAAAGAGATAGATGAAGGTGAAGAATTGAAAGAAAGATATCAGTTTAGGAAACAATTACCAAGAACATAAAATATAAAAAATATCAACCTGTTATTAATGCAATAGAGAAAGTAAAAGAAAGAATGGAGTGATTAGTAGATAATGTTCTAAAAGCTACTGAAGGAAATAGAAAGGTTGAAATACAGATGGTTAATATTATTCTAATGGATGTTGACTAGGAAATGACAGTCCAAAGTATGAATGGTTTGGTGATCCTTCTGCTAAGTATGATTATACATTAAGGGATTCAGAAATACATGACCACTGAATAAATATGAACAGAGACTACAACTAGAATAAAGTAAAAAGATCAAGCTCAGGGTGCTTAAGAACTAAATATAAGTGAAAAAATGTGAAAATATGTTAACAATAGTGAAGATAAAGTTTTGTATTAAAACCTGTTGGCACATTTAAGTTTGTTGGCCATTTACTGGCTGAATTCAATGGAGATAAATTGATGAATGATGGAAAAGACAAAGAAGGTATATATGAACTGATGAATCTTTTAACTACAGAATACATTAATATGGATGATAAGGGCGCAAATTTCGATTCAGTGAATTATCTAATTTTGTGGATATACTATACAATTCATTACCATTATGTTCTGATGATAATTCAAACGTTAAAGGCGCTTCAGTCTGGAACCGCGTGACCGCTACGGTCGCAGGTTCGAATCCTGCCTCGGGCATGGATGTGTGTGATGTCCTTAGGTTAGTTAGGTTTAATTAGTTCTAAGTTCTAGGCGACTGATGACCTCAGAAGTTAAGTCGCATAGTGCTCAGAGCCATTTGAACCATTTTTTTGATAATTCAAACAACATAAAAACAAGTAGAGGCAGAAAATAAAAAGGTTTTATAAAAGAAATTGTTAATGTGTATTTCCTACATTCAAGTCATATAGATTCCAATAAAAAGTGGGTTAACAATAATAAAGTCCCACCAGTTGAATATGTTTGGATGAAACATGTGAGAGGATTGTTCGATAGATTATCAATAATCGATAGAGAAGAAATAGCTGCAAATAAAACTTTTCTGAATAAAAATGTGGCACAACACAGAAATGACAAAAAAATGAAATGATTTTTCAATCAGCAATAAAAAGAGTATTCGATATCTGATTACATTTCTCAGCCATCTTCATTGCACTTCTTGGAAAAGTGATAAATACAGTAAGGGGCTAGTAAACACATTGATTAACATACTCCCATGCGAAATGCATCCTTCTGGCTACAGATTTTGTGGTGTGGGAACTAAACTAGATGAAAGAATAGGTGAAGGAATATATCCACTAGACAAAAATTGCAAAAAATGTGATATTGTCATTAGGGGACAATAAAAATTACAAAAACATGAATCAGATTAACAATTTCAGTTGGCTGCAAAAAAGGAGTGCATGCTTCTGATGTTTCATCAGAAGAAAAATCAGCAGCTACAAGAGTTAGAGGAATAATATATGGAAAGAGAAAATTAGGTATGGGGCTTCAACTTGATGAAAATGAATGGACACTATAGAAATATTCATTTTCATAAAAAAATTTATCTCTATAAATGAGTAACTTTAGCATCAATTATAAATACCTAATGTCAGAACTAAATGCAAATTAATTGAAACTAAACTCAATAATGAAGTTACATAGTACTCATAATTTTTAAGTGATGCTTGGAAGAGGAGAAAGGATAAAAAATGTGGAAATTTACTCATAACTTCAGATATTGTGAAAAAAGATTATTTAATAACTACCAAAAACGAAAGAAGACTCTCAATTAACAAAACCTGAAGTGGAATTTCTTCCTTTGTTATTGGTGACATTATCATATTTAGCTGTTTTTGGTCACTAGCAGGTGGTTCTGAAGCTACTTGAAATGTAGTCATAAGTATGGAGAAAGGTGATGCAGAATGGGAAGAACAGAAGAGACACAATTTAGTAATGGAGTAGAAAACTGTTGCTGGAGTAAAAAAAAATTAACTAAATCAGTTGAAGCATTCTCTAACGCATTAAGTAACTTTGATGCAGCAAAACCCGCCAAACAATTAAAAACCAAATATTTTTGTTGTGTGTATATGATTTATAAATAGACAATAAGTCCTACAGAATTCCAATCTGGAATAGTAAATGTAGATGTTTCTGATAATGTTGGAACTCACTAGATTTGTTATTATAGAGCAAAAAATTTGTTTTCATTCATTTGCAGGAAATGTTGGTTAAATATCATGGTGTAAGTGAGTTGTTCTGTAATAGAAAACGAATTAACATTTTAATGAAGTAATTTGTGGTCATTTGTGTCTATTTGTTTTAATGATATTTTGAATTTAACGAATCGATATTTTTGGAAATAAGATACAGCTTATATGTAGCTTCAATGATGGAAAACTAAACTTGAATGAGTTAGATGCAAGAATTGATCCAAAAATAGACAATTTAATTAAACAGTTTGATAAAGAACTATGTAACATCTCTAAAGTATCTAAAGGATGTATTAATTCCAGAGGAAGAACGAAAGTACATTTAAAAGATCCAGTAAGAGGTTATGATGCAGTTAACAAGCAACTCTTAGAAAAAGAATATGTTGCAAAATCCGAATACACAGGTATTCTAACACAACAACTATGCACAGATAAAGACAACAAATTACTTTGAAATATAGGAGATTGAAGAAGCTTTCACAGATTGTATCTCAAAGGTAGATTTAACATCAGACCTAAGTTATTTCAGTTATCTGCAACAAAGAATGTGCAACTAATATAAAATGAACTTTCATTTTGTTTCTAGTGATGAAATATTGAAGCACAGATTTGATTACTATGTAAAAATCAAGGAAGTTACTTTATTTTGAGCTAATATAGATGGCAATCCCTCATCTACTGATTTTAAAAGAGAGATAAAAAATTAATGTTGGTGAACTTCAAATTTTATACCTAACTCATTTAAATAATTCATAACTTAAAATGAAAATGAAAGACAAAATATGTATATCTCTATAGCAGTCTGCTACATTGTACTTATTTCAGGTGAGTGACTAATGTTTGGTGAACTAATTTTAGAACCAAATTATGAGAATAGAGCAGAACAATGCCTAATTATTTTTCATCTGTATACATATATATTCATATTTGGTGTTTGAAATCAAGAAATTTTCGAGAAATATATAATCCACACAAATTAACAACTTAAAATAGAAGACAGATGATTGAAGGTCTTTGCACAGTACACAAAACTAAAAAGAGTAAATTTGTTAAAAACTTTTAGTAGGTGATGGTTTGACTATGCATTAAGAAATAACAAATGAATTACATAAAACAATGAGAAAAATTGTTCAAAAAGAAATGTAGTTTCATTCAGTAGTCGATTCATGGCAAATTGATATAGTAGAAATGGAATCTGGCAACTTGAAAAGAATATCAAAAGTAAATAAATATTTATTGACTGTTGTCAATGTGTTTCAAAATTTGATTGGGCTACATCAGTTAAAGATAAAATTAATAAATATGTAGCTGGGGCTTTTGAAAAAATATTTTAAGTAAGAACTCCAGGAAAGTTTACAAGCAGATAATGATATAGAATTTTTCAACATAGATTTACAAGACCTTATGAAGAAACACAATATCAACCATTATTCATCTTTTACAGAATTAGAACCATCTGTATTAGAATGATTTTACACAACACTGCAGGGAAAAAATGTGGAAGATATTTGTTTTTCAACAAAATTGTAAGTGGGTAAATACGATTTCGAAACTAACTGATGAATACAACAACACGAAACTTTCAACAATAAAAATTAAACCAATGGAAGTTAATGAAAAATATATAAGCCAGCTGCTGCTATATCTAATGATAGGCTGAGTTGCGGACTTAAGTCTGCTTCAGTGGAGGAAAAATATAATGTGTGTGATAAAGTGAGAATCAGCAAACTAGAAGGATACACAGCTAATTGGTCAACAGAAATTTTTGAATTTGAAACTCATATTCATTCTGATCTTATCTCACATTAATTAAGAGATTTAAATGGAGAAGAAGTGAAAGAAAATTTTTATGATCAAGTGTTACAAAAAACTAATTATCCTGATGTATGTCTTGTTGAAATGGCTTTAGAAAGAAAGGACATAAAGCATGTGTTAAATGATTTGGAACTGATAATTCATACAATAGCTAGACAAATAAAAGTAAAAAGACTTATGAAAATATTTCTTACATATTGTAAAAGTTGCTGCTCTTTATAGCTAATAATTAGTTGTAATGTATAAGGTGACTGAGTTGGGGAACAGCCCAAAGGCTGCTTGAGCTGCCACTGGATTGCATTCCATTCTTATCATTTCATCACAGTTTGGATGTATGTGTACAAGTACATTTAATCATGTTTGAAGCTTTCTTCTTTTATATATAATCATATAGTAATCACGTTCATATTCGTCATCAAATAATTTTTAAATACTAAATGTCTTTGTCAAATTATTATTTTCAGTTAATACAATGATATATGGTTGTGTTTGCCTTATTCGCTCTAGAAGCACTTCTTCTCATCTTTTTAAGTTTTGAATTTCTGCTCTTCCTCAGAACACACTACCCCTTTCTTTTGTAAATCTTCAACTTCATCTTGTAAATTTTCGGTTGTTAATTATAGTTTGTATTCTCCATGATTCCGAATCGAAAGCAATACTTCCCCCACAAAACAGTCCTCAAAATCCTTAGCTATTGTCATTTTAGATCCACATATAAGTCAATTAATTCAGTTTCATTAATAAATAGGGTTTGTGGATGAAGATTTTGTAAGAAGAGTGAATACCTCCCTTCATATTTGTGTATTATTTTTATACTTTCCAGATACATGGTCTTCTATAGGTTTCTTGTTATCTTTATATTCCGATTTCTGACAAACATCCTTAACTTTAAACAAGAATTAGTTTCTTGATCAATTATGTAATACTTCTTTATTGTTATGAACAATCCTGTTGTAGTTCTGAATATATTCATCAATAGTGCTTTTATAGTGGATGTGCCTGGGGTTACCGTGATTTACTAGAAACTCTTTTACTAGGAAAAATATTTTAGGTAAAAGGTTATGTTGCATATGATAGTGCCGTGAATCAACACTCTTTTTAAGATTCATTTATAAAATCTTGATTTGAGTTCATCTGAGAAGTCATTAGTGATTGACTAACGCTTAGTTGACTATAAATTTTTGAGTCATTTTTGTCTATACTTAAGTTGTACCAAGTAATTGTCCACATCCGAGTCTTTACATCAATATTCCAGTTTTTGGATGCATATTTGAAAGTGGTAGTCTTAGGAGTCAAAAAATTAACAAGTGAAAAAGCTATAAAATTTATATATATGTTCACTAGAAATAAAAAATTAACAGTTCCATATTTTGTACATAAATATTACCTTGGTGATGAAACTTACTATATATATATATATATATATATATATATATATATATATGATTTTACAGAACACTGCAGAGGAAAAAAGTGGAATATATTTGCTTTTCAACTAAAATGTAAGTGGGTAAATACGATTTCGAAACTAACTGTTCAATACAACAATACAAACATAAAAATTAAACAAATGGTAGTTCCTGAAAAAAAATATATAAAAGCTCAAGCCTACATCAAGATGAAATGAGTAAAGCAATAAACTATTTAAATAATTATAGTTACTTCAATACTCTGGATGATGCAAAACTTACTCAAGTGATTAAACAGGTACTAGGAGAACATTAATGTTACTTCATTGAACACACAATCTTGAGATAAATGGTGAGTTAAGTGATGATGATTTAAATTTTATAAGTAAGCCTAGATGTGGTGTAAAAGATGTAAATACTGGTTATAGCATGTATACATGAAATTAAAAAAATGAAAATCTTAAAAGGTCAAACAATAATAACAGAGGCAGTATTTCGTTTACAGCAAAAAGTAAACTTATATTCAGTTTATTGGTGACCCTAGTACCTCAGGTATTTTAATTATAGGTAAAAGAAGAGTACATTAGAAACACCAGGTCACTGATATTTATGAGATCTGCATGGAAAAGGTAATGTCTTAGATCACCGATTTTTCCAAAATATGAATGATGATCCACTAGGAATGCATTAATATAAAGATGAGATTTGAAATGTGACTAAGTAGACTTGATGGGATTTTGTACTTTGAAACTGTAGGAATTACACCAGATTATCACCAATGAGATTTTCACTCTGCAGTGGAGTGTGTGCTGATTTGAAACATCCTGAGAGATGAAAACTGTGTGCCAAACTAGGTTGTGCGAGGTTTTCAGAAGAGCTTCTGTGAAGTCTGGAAGATAAGAGACAAGGTATTGACAGAACTGAAGTTCTGAGAACAGGACGTGAGTTGTTCTTTCGTGGCTCAGATGGTAGAGCACTTGCCCACAAAAGGCAAAGGTCCCAAGTTCGAGTCTCGGACTGGCACACTGTTTTAATCTGCTAAGAAGTTACCTGAAGTATTGGTTCATGATATTGGGCATACATTATGTTTGCAGGGCACAGATGCTGATGGAGCAATAATGTATTCATTTATAATGGATCACATTTTGAATTATCTCAACATGACATTGACACTATTCCAAGTTAATGCAGCAAAACAATAAAACAACAATTTACAACAATGTCTACTCCAGTTGTACCATCACCTCCAAATGAACCATTTGAATCATTATCTCAAATTAAGTATATCTATCTCTTATTAATTGAAAATGGAATTTTATATATTTTTTGCCACAAGTAAATGTAGAGACATAATGATATGAAATGCCAGCTAATAACTTTATTTGTAAAAATTTTTATCAAAAGACTTATAAAAATTACATTGAGTGTATCGGTGACCGAGTTGTAAGGTTGAATTGTTTGTTGATAAACTGATATATATGATAGCTCTTTGGGTGTTACCATTAATTTCAGGATCTCACAAACCAGTATCAGGATAGGATTATCTAAAATCTTTTTATTAAATTTGTAGTCAATACATATGCAGAAAGAACTTTTCTTTATAGATCTTTTCTATGCAGAATTGAATGAGTGTGACTTTAAATATATCATATAATAACTAGAGAATTTCTAGGCGTCCTACCAGAAAGACCTTTGTATTTATGTGCATATATGGATTGTTGTATTTTTTCTAGGATGATATTTTCTATAATAAAATGAATTCACAAAAATGTAATTAGAGTAGGTACCACTGATTTAACGTTATTTGATATTGACTATTCTAAAACATTTGTAGAGGTACTAACTATATTAAAAGATACATCACAAAAATTAGAGAATTTTACTTTTCCTTATTAAAATGTTTCCTTTATAAATGGAAGCATCAGACTGTGTAAAATCAATAAACACATCACACTTGTAAAGTCAACTGATAATTTCACTTTACAGGAATACGCAAAAGTTGTTTATAAAACTATTTGTAGACAGTGTACAAATTAATATCTTATACGACTTTACAATAGTAAACAAGTTGATTATGTGGAAAGATGTTTCTGTATGTTATTATGAAAATCACTTACAACGAATTCTTGTGACTCACTCTGAGGATGACCGGACGATACACAGCCAATATATCAGTGAAGGAAATTTTATTTGCATGGCTACAGGGCCGAAATTTAATGGACTATTCATTATGTCGCAGAAGCTGAAAATGCACATCAAGTAAATCTTCTGTTTTTAAGAATGGAAGTTGTTCAAACTATTGTTGTATAAAAAATTTATGTAAGCTTGTTTCAAATCAAATTTCAAAATTAATTGCCCTGATAACCAATAATCTTCATAACAGGTTGAAGAAATTGGAAGACCTTATTCCGAAATGGAAGAAATGAGATCTGAAGCACAGTCAAGACATACTAGATCTAAACTATGTTCATTGTGTAGATGTCATTATACAAAAGAATAATAACAAAGTTCATCATCATGACCATTCAAAAGGAAAATATATGCATTCATTGTGTAGTAATAGTAACCTAAAACAAAAAAACGAGTTTGTACTGCTTTATTTACATAATTCATATGGATATGAATTTCGTTTTTTGTGCAAGAATTCGATTACAATAAAAAGCAATAGATTTGAAACTCAACAATGAAGAGTCTATCTATTAACACATTTAAATTTATGGCTTCTTGAACTACATGACCTACAAAAAGATATAACATAGCTGCTGCAAATAAAATTGTGCTTGGAAACAAAGCAAGTAAGTTGTTGACTACACTCGATGATAAACATAATTAAGCAATTCACTATAGAAATCTTAAACAATTCCTGTCTGTAGGAAGGAAGATAAGAAATATACACAGAATATTAAAATTTAAGCAGTCAGATTTGTTTAAAAAATATAGATTTAAACATAGAAATGAGAATGGAAGCAATAAATGATTATGAAAAATATTTCGATAAGTTAATTAATTCTGCGTTTTGCAAGACAATGGAGAACATAAGAATCAGAGTGTATAGAGGATCAGTTTCAGATGACAAAAAGTGTGATAAACTTGTAGGAAAACCAAACTTCAAAGAAAGAACAATATTTAATGAAAATCTTTTTGCCATCCATATGAATAAGACAAAAATTATATTTCATAAATCCAATGATTTTTAACTATAGAGATGTGAAACCAAAATATGGCCAAAATATTGAAGTGTTATCATAATACAAACAGTTACATTTATGATATACAGACTCATGATATTTATGAAGATATGAAATCGGTGATTAATCACTTTAGTACAGATGACCATCTATCAAAAAAATATACAATATTTCACAAGTAAACAAGAAAGATTTAGGATAACTGAAAGATGAATGTAATGGAAAAATAATAAAAGAATTGTGCGCTTTGAGAGAAAAATTACATGTTCATATAGTCAGGGCATGGGAGAAAAATCTAAAGGAGTGAAGAAATGTTTTGTTAAAAGTATAATAAGTTTAGAAGACTATAAAAGTTGTTTGTTCAATACCAGAGTGCACAATAGAGTGATAAATATGATTTGAAGTGAAAAACACAGAATCTACACAACTGAAGTAAATAAAATGGCATTAACTCCTCATGATGATAAAAGATCTGTTCTGGAAAACAGGATAGATACACTACCATTCGGATATTATTCATTATTATCATCAGCAGCATAGACTTCACATTCATAATATTTTTTAATAATAAAAACTTGACTTCAGGTGTATTGTATATCATTTAGACTTTCTCTTCAATGGTATAAAAACTGAAAAGCTTTTTGTTGTTGCTTTCTGAATTGTGTATTTATATAGAATAAAAAATAAAATCTTATTAAAATGTTATGCTATGTAATAGAGGCTCTGCTCAACAAGCTGAACAAGGCTATCAACTCGAGATGATCCTAAAAAATTAGTGAGTGGAGTAAATAAAACATATCACATCGCAACAGACTTTGTAAATTAATTATGGATTGAGATTTTACATATTTTGATGATGAAAGTATTAATTTAGATATAAAGAAATAAAGAAACTTAAACATAATGATTCATTCTCTAAAGGAATGCTGTCAGCATATGGATAAAAAAACATTGAAGAAATTTATAAAGGTAAGTTTCAAACAGACAGATATTGTAATATATGTAAAGAATGTGCATCAAGATACCAGATGATTAAAGTTTCATATGAATGTGGTAGAAATTTAGCCGAGTGTTCACTCAAACAAAATGAAAATTCATTAGTTCATAAAAATCTCATTTTTGCTAAAGAAGAAAAAAATTAGGAATATTTTAGGTAAATAAAATATATTTTTAGAATAAGCCTTTTTCTTGAAGTCGATTTTATGAGTAATAGCAGAATACAAGAAAAAAATTAAAATGAAGAAAGCAGAAACAATAACTAATTTTTTATATATATAGCAGGATGTTTCTGTTGACGCTGGATAATTTTTCCCAAGAAGAAAAAACCTTATCCAATATTAGTTAGCTCTTTTTGATGATAGTTACCTTTCATACTCTAAAATAGACAAGTTTAGTCTAGTGTGTGGTTATTTGTTGTCAAACCATTTTAAGCCTTTACACCCGTATGTGTTGCTGATGGCTAACTATTTTACCAGTACATGCAACGAGGTGCTGTTGTTTTTGTGAGTGATCTACAAACAAATAATTTTACATACAGAAGTTAGTTTTATTGATTAGTAGTATATTAATTAGAATTATTTTCCCTAATTACACTGGCGACCGTTTTTGATAAACATAATCACATTTTTAATTTCCATCTTTAATACTGTTAGTTCGATCCCCGCTGAAATAACTGATTCACACTCAATAAGCAGTTTTTCAGATACTGAAACAAAGTCCAATTCCTTCCTATTAGCACATAAAGATGGTCAACTTTAATGCTTGTTAAATGAGTAACATTGCCTGGGACTTACGCTTATAAAATAAGCAACAGTGTTATACTTGGCTTTTACCACAGCATGGCTGCTGTTATTGGTTCATGGGGAAAAAATCAGTATCTTTGAAGTTTGTGGAAGCCATTATAATTCTGTCAGAGACGCCAAATAATCTGCAAGAGAAGGTAAATGGAATGAACAGTGTGTGGAAAGACGTTACAAGACAAAAATCATCACAAGTAGAACCAGTGTAATGGATTGTAGTTGAATTAAATCAGTTATGACAGTGAACTTACATCTCCATATTCGAAGGATTACTCCATAACTGTAGGAATGATCTGAAGATGGGAAGCTGGCCTGAAACTGGTTATGTAGAAATGAAGGAAAGCAATCTAGAGACTGAATCTGAATACTTTTAAATCAGGAGGTGCTGATGGAGCTAGATTAGAAATAATGACATTAAAAGTAGTTTATCAGTTATGGTGTTTGGGCACCAAACCAGTAAATTTAAAGTGCCTACTGGTAACAACAGAAGGAAAGTACTTCATGAAAAGACGAATTTATTATTACAAGTCCTTGGGCATCAACATGCTGCATCAATGTGAATAAATTTATTTTGGGTATTAGGCAACGTCATTAAGAAGTACATGCACGATCTGTTTCCATTACCACTGCAACTTCCGCTTCCTTTCTCTTTCTGGTGAGTGCAGTTAACATTATCAGCTGTAATAGGGTCCTGATACTTCATTTGGTCGATTTAGTTACGAAAGCCTACTATGGCGCTACACTGAAGTTTTTTTGTAAAAATAAACAAAGTTGACAACTAATAATCAGTTGTCACATTTCTGAAGGTAGGGGAGAGTGGGGAAATGTCGTGCACTTAACCCATTTTTTAAATATTTCTTATTTTTATAACTCAATAGAAATGGCGAACATCTTATTTCCTCAGGTAATCAGTTTCCTACACGTTTATGATTCCATATTTGGTGCATAAAATCTATTTACATTCCTACAGTTGTTTTAGAAAAATGTTACATTGTACACTATTACCCAAAGGAATTGGGTAATACGATGCAGTGTAAGGCATAGTACGATGTAGCACATAAAATAGCAAAAACTCTGTAAAAATAAAACAGTTGAAAATTTGGAACATAAGAAATTATTTAAAGTTCAGAAAGGTAAATTTCACAACTTATTAAAGTTCTGACAGAGAGCAAAAATTGAAAACTCCTTTTACTGGTAAAATAACATTGCAACATAATAGATTCAAATTGTCTCTGTTCACATTTAGCGCCTACTGCAACGACATATTTTACAGCAGTGTCACATACACTACACTCTGGATGAACCCATCCACTGCAAATCACAAATCGAAACTACAGCTCCCTGTATTTTGGAAACCCTGCACACAGTAGGCAAACGGCATCGTTGTCAGTATAAGTTCCACTGTTTCTTGTAACAGGAGTTTTTCCAAAAGGGTCAGTGTCATCCATCTCACCGTCACTACAAAATTTGTACAATGGCGGGTCTAAATCATCATGTGATGATGACTCAAAAGAAATTTTCCGCTGACATTTCGTTATGGCAGACTGCTGAGGTCTTACCCTGGATGCAAAGTTTCTGAACTTGCTTTTTCTCTTACGCTTTAACTTTGATTTTCCTAAAGATAATTCACCTTCTTTTTTTTCTTTCTTAATTTTTGCTGTTTTACTATGTGCAACATTTTCTTACTTAACTTTGTTAGGACTCAAAGCGAAATGATGTTCTCTGGCACTTTTCTTCAATTTAAGAGGGCATGGTAATGGAGGAAAATCTCTGAATTGTATTTCAACTGTAGGCTGAAGTTGTAAGTCGTTGTCTACACCATCTTTGGAAAACGAAGCACAACTGTCTCATTTTTAACGCTGCTATCCTCAGCAACTGGTGGTCTTACTCGTAAAGCTGACTTACGACTGCTCAAGCATGAAGTCATCATGATTGAATTTGGTAGGACCTGTTTTGCTGAAGCCAGTATTACAATCCTCATGAAGTCTTTGCGAAGGGTAAGACAAATGCCATAGGGTGTTATTTTCTGGTGGTGTTTAGATTCCATAAAATTGGGACATTCTTGATTAAATGAAGACTTCAAGTTGCTGAAAAAGGACACATCTAAAGGTTGTAGCCTGTGAGAGTAGCGAGGTGGGCAGTGTTACCACTGCTGTTCCAAAGCCCTCGCAAAAGTAATAGGCTTCTAGGGATACATGGCTAGCGTGAATGTCTAAAATCGAAAGAACGCTATGGTTCTTAGATGAATTGGTGACGTTAGGAAAGTGCTTCAGCCACTTTTCTACATTCACATATCGAATTTGGTGCCTCCCCCCTCCTCACTCTCTGTAAGACAGTGATTAACCTAAGCTGAGGAATAAAAACTTGTGAGGCACATATGCCCCACTGGCACTCACTGTGCAACGCACTCTAACGTTCTTCCCACACTCCCAGCTTGTTGATGAGCCAACTTGTTTAGCCCTTTGGGTGGAAACATTTCTTCTGCTTTTTGAATTGTTGATATTCCCATTTCATCAAAATGAGAAATTCCAGAGGCATCAAACTTATGGACATAACAAAGAGTTTAACGTCACTCGCATTAAAAGATGAGATCCGATTAAGATTGGCATTCTCAGGTTTTCAAATGCTGACTGACTGATTTCTTGTAAGAAACCCAGTGATCCAATTCCTTCCAGCTGTTTTGGCTGATTTATTAAAATCATACTGAATATTATTTGCCTCTGCATACTCGTCCACTAATCCAAATGTCTTTGCTAACGACAGCACATGCTTAACTATTTCATCTTTCTTTGCTTTAGAAAATGTAAGTTTTCTTCCTAAGGTTACTTTAGAACAGTCTCCAGATTTTAAACTATCTCTTACAGAAGAAAAAAAGTAGTCCATACAATCTTGCAGCTCCTGTCTGTGGCTTTACAATGCCGTTCAGCAGGGTAACACCGTGTACTGCTTTTTCCAGTTTCCTCAAGGAGTAAAGAGCACTGCACAGTGCTGCTATATAGTGGAAGAAACTACAATCATAGCCAGAGGGTCGTGAGCTTTTAACGGCACAGACGTTTTCGACAGTTGCTTTCATTTGATTTCGACTGTTTTGTTACAAAATCTACAGATAACGAGTCTAGAAGTACGTCAAGTATGTTAATAATAACAATATTTGTAGAGAGGGTGCAATCGACATTTTTAGTAGTTAATTGTAAAAGTCTTTTGTATCTCAAAAAGCTGTGACTCTTGTAAACATTTTTAATAGAGGAAAAAATTATTACTTCTCTTCAGTAATTAAGGAACATTTCCTTTTTTCTAATTGTGAAGAATAATTTTTTTAATTGCCTTAAGGAGACAAATATTCCTGTCTTTTTTTTGTAATCGTTGATGGTTGCTATATAACGTAATTGTTGGAGGCTAAATATTGTAATTATTGATGCTTAAATAGTGTACTAACGCTTCTGGCCAAATAATAATAATAATAATAATAAAATGTGTCCTTTCACAACACAGCACAATTTGCAAGTACCCCGTGCCACGCAGTTCGCAATGGTTTGCAGAGTACAAATGTACACTACCCGATAAAAGAAACTGGACACCTATTAGTGGACATTAATATGGGGTGTGTCCACACATAGCCTTTATAAAGGCGTGAACTCTGCTGGGGATACTTCCAGAGAGGTTTTTGAATACACAGAATATGTGAATATGAGTTAGAAAGTTTTTGTCTACTGTGATTCAATTGTATTCCTGAAATGATTGTCTTTGTGGTATTGTTGTATTGTAGCTCTGAGAATTATATAGCTCACTGAATAATGTCTCACATCACATTTCAGAAATGGTGCACTAACACTGGAACAGCTGTGCTGTGAACCCACACTTTGAAGTTGCTGTCCACCTCATCCACAAAAAGTCATTTTTTGGTGTGCAAACTGGGGACAGTGCATTATTGGGCTCATTTCAGTTGAGGAACCTGTCACAGAAGATAAATACAGACAAGTTGTGGAACATGGTCTTTTACCGAGTGCACAACGCCACCGAATGCTCTGAAACTATTGGTTCATACAGGATGGAGTACGACCACACTGTACTGCAGACGTCTTCCAACCGGTGAACTTCAGACATCGAATCGTAGCCACGGACACCTTATCATTCATTGAAAATGGTGTGGAATGGCATCCTTATAGTTATGATTTCAACCCCTGTGATTACTTCTTATGGTGTTATCTAAAGGACAAAAGTCTTTGGGCACCTACCAAACAGCATCAAAAGCCTGACAGATAGCCAACTAACATTTAAAAATAAATTAAAAGAATTTCTAGATGACAACTCCTTCTACTCATTGGCTGAATTTTTAGATATAAAGTAAGTAAAAAAAAAAAAAAAAACTTAATCATTAGTGTCATGCAATATTTTGTGTAATGTAATTTCTTGTACAGACATCTTTTATTAACCTGACACGTTCCACATCATTACGAAGTGTCGTATTCATGATCTATGGAACAAGTATTAATCTAATCTAATCTAATCTAATCAAAGATATTCCTTATTCGTGCAACACTCGAGGATCATCGTACTGCCATTTCCAGAGAGCTTCGTGCAGTAGAAAGTTATGTTCTTCAGTTCAATGCTCTGTACACTTATTTCTGCAGAAGGAAACCATTTTGAAAGTGTCAGTTTGTTTATTTTAGCATAAATACACAGAAGAGCCAAAGAAACTGGTACGCCTGCGTAATATCGTGTAGAGCCCCCGCGAGCTCACAGAAGTGCCGCAACACGACGTGGCATGGACTCGACTAATGTCTGAAGTAGCGCTGGAGGGAACTGACACCGTGCATCCTGCAGGGCTGTCCATAAATCCGTAAGACTACGAGGGATGGTGATCTTTTCTGAACAGCACGTAGCAAGACATCCCTGATATGCTCAATAATGTTCATTTCTGGGGAGTCTGATGGCCAACTGAAATGTTTAAACTCATAATAGTGCTCCAGAAGTCACTATGTAGCAATTCTGGACAAGTGCGTTGCCGCATTTTCATACTGGAATTGCCCAAGTCCGTCGGAATGCACAATGGACATAAATTGATGCAAGTGATCAGACAGGATGCTTACGTATATGTCACCTGTCAGTGTCATATCAAGGCGTATCAGGCGTCCCATACTACTCCAGCTGCACACGCCCCGCACCATTCAAGAGCCTCCACCAGCTTGAACAGTCCCCTGTTGACACGCACGGTCTATGGATTCATGTGTTTGTCTCCATACCCGTACACGTCCATCCGCTCGATACAATTAGAAACGAAACTTGTCGGACCAGGCAACATATTTCCGACCGCAGCGTCGTATTCTGCCTGTTTACACATCTCTGTATTTGAGTACTCATGTCTATACTAGTTTCTTCGGCGCTTCAGTGTATAATGACAATTTAATACCCCTTACTACGTCTTAGTAGACAAAAAGTTTACATCACCTAGTCTGCGCCACCGTATATGTGGACGAATGCCAGCCTATTCTTCCGTAAGAGCCGAAACAGGAGAAGATAATGTTGTTAGAGCTGAGACTCTAACGAAATTAATGCTGTAACTCATACCAAAGGTGGTCCACTGGATTCAGATCGGCCGCGCAAGGCAGTCCATTTCGGGAATGTTACTGTCCACAAACGATTCCCTCACAGATACTGCTCTATGACATGATGCATTATCATGTAGATACAAACATTCGTCTCTTAATTGTCCCTCTACCGTATATTGCGAACAATACTGAGAACTGTGTTTATATGCCTCTGCATTTGGCGTTTTATTAAACTCAATAAGGACACCACAACCTAACCATGAGAAATGCCCCCTGACCGCCCTCGGACCTCACTGATGGTGCTACACATGAGGGCAGGTAATGTCCTGCAGGCATTCGCCAAACGGAAACCTCTCCATCGGACTGCCACAGGGTATGGCATGATTCATCACTCCAAGTCACTCTTTTCCAGTCATCCTCTGACCAGTAAAGTTGCTTTTTACACCACGTCAAGCGTCGCTTACAGAATTATATGGCTTATGAAGAGTTCATCGTCCAATGTACCCCAATTCTTTTTAACGCCCTACGCACAGTAATTGTGCTATTCGGGCCGCTGGTAGCAGTTTGGAACTCACCAGTTATTCCTGCTACTGCTTACAACAACGCTACAATACTCGACGTTCTCTGTCCGTTAAGGCATGAAATCTCCATGATCTCGGTTTAGTTTTCCTTGTTCCTTCGGATTTCCACTGCACACCCACATCACTAACAATCAACTTGGTTAGCGTTAGAAAGGTTGACATGTCGGTGACGGATTTATTATTCAAGTAACGTTTAATGACCAGTCAACGTTCGAAGTCACTGAGCTCTTTTGACAGATCCATTGCGCTCTTAATCATTTTCTACTGATAATTCAATACTCCCAGTGTCGTCTCTTGGGTGACCTAGTGTAGTGGTCGATTCCTCATTACTTAGGGGTGTCTGGATACTTTTGATCAGATTGTGTAGACGTGGGTGCGTTCATCTGTAGCTGCAGCCTGATCCTCAGCACTCAGGTATCTCAGCGGCTGTTGGGGAGGCGTGTACATCCAGTTGTAAATGCACCAGTAGCGTGACATAAAAACAGCAAAGCTGAAGTAGAAAAGCGCAGTAGCGTGGGAGAACGGCTACTATGCCCCCAATCGTCATGAGATCCAAGTTACGTGGGCAGCCGGCTTTCTTACAGCCGACACTGGAGTGGTGCTATGCTACACAAGGCCACCAGACGGCCACTGATGCGCCAATAGAGATCGCTGCCCCCCCAGGCCTCTTTCCTGCTTTCCTGTGCCACCCACGTGACAAGAAGGAAGAACGACTGCACCCTGGCGCCGAGGGATATACTTAGGCCGGCGCTCTGGCCCTGAGGAGGCAGTTTATCCGAGTGGGCGTCCTGGGCCGTTAGCCCAATGCTTCTGCATTTCTTCAGTCAGGATCTCACTCCAGAGCCGTCGCTGCCACCACCGTCCAACCCAGCCTTCTCGTCCCGGATCCTGCAACGTGGCCGTCCAGAAAAGACGTGGCCCTGATACAGTGACCGAAAAGTGGAACTCTTGTATTTCAGAGTTCGTCTTCAATGCGACTTCGCCGAACATTGACATTTTCTCATTGTGAACTTTGACTCTTACTGATCCCTTCTGCGCTTCGTTTCGGTATTAAGTGTGCCAAGAAGGTTTAATCGGATTTTGTTTCTACACGAGGTGTGCCAAGACTTTTTAGTTTAGAACTTGGTTTACTCAATTACCAGCTCTTCTGCTTGAAGTATTGCTTTATGTTTAAAGCAGAAGAGGAGAGTTTATTTTGTTCACGACGTGTCAAGACTCGTTCGCAAGAAAGAATCCACTAATTCAAATACAACTTGTGTCATTTTATTGGACCACCCTCCGCAGATACTTCAAATAATACGTTTGCAATCGTACGTAGCTTTATTCCACAGCGAGCGCCTAACGGTCTACTGCAAGTAGGAACCTGTTAAGTACGAACGCTATGTTCTTGTATGAAGCACTTGTGCCGACCGCCTGCAGGAAGTTGGCTGCTTACCGTGGTCACGGTGTGCGACGTCTGCAATGTGTGCCGCAGTCAACACCAGCAGCGTGACGTAGGCGGCGGAGGACAGCACGGACACGGCGGCGGCGGCGCGCCTGCCGCAGCTGCCCGCCCCTGCGGCCGCCGTGGGCAGCAACCCGCACACCACCGCCGCGCGCAGAGGTAGCCGCATGGCGCCCGAGAAGCCCTCCCCAGAGCCGCCGTCGTCATCGCTAGCAGCGTCTCTCCGATGCACGCGTGCACGCTCGCCCTCGGCCTGCCGACAACAAGTGTGCGCCTACTCAACTGTGCCGCTTCTCAGCGGAATCGCCTGTTCCACGATACATTAGTTCATTTTTCTGTTTCTCCTCGTAAGCCCCAATGTGCATCTCTCAACTGTTCGCTAGGAAACTCAGCGCTTTTGAATATTTACCAATACATTTTGCCTCAAAAATACGTACCATACAGTCGTAAGATACAACGGGCAATAAACACTGATAGAATCCTTGTTTCTTTTGGACACATCAGAAGCTTTGTTTCGAAATCCCTTTATACGATGGGTAGTCACAAAATTTTAATCATCATCTGGACAAAATGAAGCATGATAGCGTTCGTCCTTTTGTACACGTTCGCCCTTTGATACAACACTTTTCCCCAACGATGGATGACTTGGTAGAGACGTTCATTATTGCAGCTGTACGAGGGCTATTCAGAAAGTAAAGTCCGATCGCCCATGAAATGGAAACAGCTTTGAAAATCAAAAATGTAGCTCCTCCTTTCAGCTACTTCTATACACTGTCGCCCCTCCCGACATTCGTCGCACCGTTGTACCAGTTTTGCAGAACCCTCGTTATAGAAAGCAGCCGCCTGTGCTATCTGCCAATTCTCTACGTCAGTCTACACCTCGTCGTCTGTGCCAAAATTTTGTTTTCATAGCGAGTGGTTCGTATGGGCAGAGATGACTGTCAAGGGGAGCCAATTACCCCCTTCAAAAAAAGCTGCAGGGGCATCTTTATTGCCCCTGCAGAGTGCGGCCGAGAATTTCCATGAAGAAGGAAAAGCATGGCAGTTATGTTACGCGGGCTTCATCACGTCAGACGAAATCTCTCACCAGGCCCTTAAACTTGGCGGGAGACTCTTCTGTTCTAGTCGTCCTTACGCGCTCGCTGTGCGCTCCGAACCGAAAAGAACGAATAAATTTCCTTTACTTTACGTCTACGGTCACAAACTTTTTGCCAGTAGATTTCGGTCTATAATGAACATCATCAGATCTGCAGTAAAATGTGGGAAAACATAAATACACTAGCAGATTGTCTACTGCTTAAAACGATAAAATATACCATAATGAAAAGTACTACTGACATACGTATACATATGTGCGCTTTAAGTATGAAGAGGCATACCTGTCCTAATGTACTGCAGCCATAGTGGCATCGTCAAATTTTAAATGCAAAATCGGCACCAGCGTCGTCAAATATATATAAATAACTGCATATGCACGAGTCATCTTTTCAGCAGCACTACTGTTCAAAACAAACTGCCGTACAGTAGCCGCAAGATGTTTGTGTTGTAAGTTCACCAGCTGTTGCTACTGTAGGCATACACAAGTCTTCAAAGATTTATTGAACAACGTAAAATAAAGGGAGGACACAATCGGTAATTTCTTTTCTTTATAGTTATCTTTAAACCTGTTTACGGGCAGGCCTGCAGCAGCATACTACGCCGCTCTTTAGCCGCAGAGAAACACAAAAGATACAAATGGAGACAATTAGAGAAAAAATACGGTGGACATATAAACGGAGACAAACACTGTTTAAAATACATGGAGCCGTTCACGGGCGTAGAGTCCAAGATAAAATTTGTTCAGACACTTGGACACATACATAGACGAAAATTGTCACACGTGAACGTAGTTGCACAAAACGAATAACACTGAACCACTTAAGCACAAAACGACGGCAAACACAGAAACACGAGGCGTCGATATCCGGCGCGTGAATGTTCACTAACTGCGTACGAGTCCGGGGACCAAGAGAGGAGGAGGGGGAAGAGGGAGAGGGGAGAGCAGATGCCATGGGCAGGGGAGAGAGGGGGAAGGGAGGAAGGGGGAGGGGAAGCCCGGGGGAAGAGGGGTGGAGGAACGGGACAGGGGAAAAGGAAAGAGAAGGGAGGGAGGTGTCTAAAGGAAGGGACACAGGAAGAAGGGGGAGGATCAAAGTTGATAGGAGAGGTAGATGGAGGGGAGGAGGACATCATCAGGGAGAGGGAGCTTTCGGAAGCCACCTTGGGAGAGGGTAAGGAGGGTGGAGAGATGGAGACCGGGTGGGACGTGGGAATACAGGCGCGGCAGTGGGCGGGGGTGGGAGGGGATGGGCGAGACAAGTGGGTGAGGTGGATCGAGTTTGCGGGAGGTGTACAGGATCCGTATCCTCTCAAGGAAAAGGAGGAGGTGGGGGAAAGGAATGAGATTGTACAGGATCCACGTGGAGGAGGGGAGACGGATGCGATAGGCGAGGCGGAGAGCATGGTGTTCAAGGATTTGGAGGGATTTGTAAAAGGTAGGGGGGGTGGAGATCCAGGCCGGATGGGCGTAACAAAGGATAGGGCGGATGAAGGATTTATAGGTGTGGAGTATGATTGAGGGGTCCAGACCCCACGTACGGCCGGAAAGGAGCTTGAGGAGACGGAGTCGGGAGCGTGCCTTGGCTTGGATTGTCCGGAGATGAGGGGTCCAGGAGAGTCGACGGTCGAGGGTGACGCCAAGGTACTTGAGGGTGGGGGTGAGGGCGATAGGACCGCCATAGATGGTGAGATAGAAATCAAGGAGGCGGAAGGAAGGGGTGGTTTTGACTACAATTATCGCCTGGGTTTTGGAGGGATTGACCTTGAGCAACCACTGGTTGCACCAAGCGGTGAACCGGTCAATATGGGATTGGAGAAGGTGTTGGGAGTACTGGAGGGTGGGGGCAAAGGCAAGGAAGGCGGTGTCATCGGCAAACTGGAGAAGGTGGACGGGGAGTGACGGCAGCTGATCGGTAAAGTTTGCAAAGGACTTACAAGGTATAAGAGGCATTACAGTAATAAAAAGCGATGAAATAAAACAAGATACAAGATTGTTAAAAGAGGAAGAGTTAAGAGACAGTAATTGACATATGATCATGTGGCAATATTATAGATAATGACATAAGTAAGAAACAGCTTTCATAGTGCACAGAGTAATATAAAAACTATAAAACAAATAGCTAAAGAAGTAACAGTGAAAGAAAACATACTGCTACACATAATCAGCGCCCTCTGTTAGCGCTAACGCCAGAATTACGCATAGGAGAGAAGTGGTTAGAGGAACTGGACCGCTAGAGAGCCCCTCGTACCTTGCGGCACGCCATTGCAAGAAAAGAATGATGAAATTCCGTACCAGTGCATGAACAATATTATCTAGTTAACGTATTATATCACATAAACAGAGAAGGATCAAGAAAATACTAGAGTTATGTGTACAACGAACGAAAATGAAGTAAATATGTAAGGCACTCGATACTAGGTGAAACTATCAACAAACTATATATAACAGTCGTTCAGTGATTAAAATATTGTCAGACAAAACAAAGTAGGTATTGGGTATTAAGTTGCTTTGCTAAATGGGCAGGGTGACTTCATGCCCAATACCTATCTTGCTTTGTTTGACAAAAACACGAATTGTAAAGGAATTTGCCGAAAAATAAAATGACGTCAGGTGCAAAAGTCACGCAGAACTGAATGTCGCACTCGAGGGCCCTGTCCGCACCAAACACGAAGGGAGCCCCATAAGCAGGGAATCACACGTCCAGATGGAATTCTTAAACTACTCATCAGTGATGCAAATGCCCGCAACGTAAAAACTTGGTGACCGAGTCATAACACCTGGACAATGGAAGAATGTCATTTACTCGGATGAGACTTGTTTCACACGGTTTCCAACGTCTTGCCGAGTTTACGTCCAAAGAGTGAAACATGGTAGCGGTTCGGTGATGGCCTCGGCAGCTATTACCGTGCCATTTCATGGGAGCTATGGTTACTCTGCAAAGTCGAATTACTGCCAAGGATTATGTGACCATTTTGGCTGATCAAGTCCACTCCATGGTACAATGACTGTCCCCCAGTGGTGAAGCTCTGTTCCAGAACGACAGGGCTCATGTTCACCAAGTTCACATCGTCCGGGACTGGTTTTGTGAGCACGAGGATGAATTGTCACCTCTCCCCTGGCCATTACTGTCACTAGCTTCCAATTATGGTCTGCTTTGCAGGGAAGAATGCGTGATCGCTATCCACCTCCGTCGTCGGTACCTAAACTTATATTGTTTTTCAGGAAGAGTGATATAAGATTCCCTTGAAAACCATACAACACTCGTATTTATCCACTCCGGGACAACTGGAAGCTATCTTGAATGCCAGCTAGATTACTGCATCGTATTTGGCACCGTAATTTGTTTCCGTTTTTGGTGTTTCCCCCTGCATACATCCAGCACTCATTCAAAGTGATTAAGCAGCTAAAGACACAGCTACATTTCCGCTGCTTCCTCTATTCAATAGGCTTTCTGAATCGGTACGACCAGCTGCGGAAAACCCAGTGGGCAAGCAAGCACTCGAGCACCAGTACCTCCACTACTCTGGCAATACCCAGTTCTTGGTTCAAAATGGTTCAAATAACTCTGAGCACTATGAGACTTAACTTCTGAGGTTTCCTAGAACTTAGAACTACTTAAACCTAAGTAACCTAAGGACATCACACACGTCCATGCCTAAGACAGGATTCGAACCTGCGACGTAGCGGTCGCGCGGTTCCAGACTTTAGCGCCTAGAACCGCTCGGCCACACCGGCCGGCACCCAGTTCTTCACAGAGAGACGGTCTACTACTTCTTTCTTCGTCATTAAGGCATCTTTGATCACACTGGAAGCCTCTGTGCTGGCTACATCTACATCTACATCCATACTCCGCAACCCACCTGACGATGTGTGGCGGAGGGTACCCTGAGTACCTCTATCGGTTCTCCCTTCTATTCCAGTCTCGTATTGTATGTGGAAAGAAGGATTGTCGGTATGCTTCTGTGTGGGCTCTAATCTCTCTGATTTTATCCTCATGGTCCCTTCGCGAGATATACGTGGGAGGAGCAATATACTGCTTGAATCCTCGGTGAAGGTATGTTCTCGAAACTTTAACAAAAGCCCGTACCGAGCTACTGAGCGTCTCTCCTGCAGAGTCTTCCACAGAAGTTTATCTATCATCTCCGTAACGCTTTCGCGATTACTAAATGATCCTGTAACGAAGCGCGCTGCTCTCCGTTGGATCTTCTCTATCTCTTCTATCAACCCTATCTGGTGCGGATCCCACACTGCTGAGCAGTATTCAAACAGTGGGCGAACAAGCGTACTGTAACCTACTTCCTTTGTTGTCGGATTTCATTTCCTTAGAATTCTTCCAATGAATCTCAGTCTATCATCTGCTTTACCGACGATCAACTTTATATGATCATTCAATATGAGTCATATAATGATACATTTTTGCCTCACTCTTCTAACAATTCAGCACGGAAGTTTGCACCGTTGTTCCCCCTGAAGTCCACAAAAATAATTATCGTTTGATTCTCCCGTTTATTAATGGACTGTGCAATATATATATATATATATATATATATATATATATATATATATATATATATATATATATATATATATATGTTCCTGTATGGTATGCTACGGTTCTGGTGATTTTAAAGTCTGCAAAGAGTGCAGATACGTCACTGCAAAGAAGTAAACGTTTTATTCTGTAGCTGTAACCAAAAGTACTCCGTACTATCCTTATTCTTGTGATTATTACACCCCCTGTTGTGAGGTCACCGTTATTGGATATCGATCGATACGAGAACAAATACATACAACCTCTGCGACAAAGTACGGCTCAATAACTAAGTTTACAGTTGCTTGTTTCTGAGCGCGCGGCAACACTGCAGTCTTTAAAGTGGATTAGTTATCAACGAAGTGAGGAAGCAAATGGAGCCCACAACAGTTTCTGACCTCCTCCTAATGTAGTGATAGCTGTTTTTGACATGGAAAAAATCGAAAGTTTTCTTAATTCAGCTACACTTGTTTTACCAAGATCTCGTAACCCCTTTATAATGACTTCATGTATTTTTGCAAAAAAATTGCCCCAGTGATTTTGCAATAACTCAAATTCGATAACAAACAAGTCTTAATGATAGAACCGGGTCGTTGTATCTGTTCCACGATGTTATTTCCATGCGTCTACGTTCATAAGGATGGAATTAATTCAGTGACTCAAGTCCTCTTTTACAATCACTAGGACAGGACCGATGGCACCCTGAATAGTCCAGCCAGTCAGTTATGTGGTTGGTAAGTCAGGATCTCCATATGAACCCATCTGTCACAAACTAAATAATTTGAAGTGCACATTCTTGTCCTGGAACAACATGCAATCGCCTAGTGAAGAAAGCAATTAATTTTTCATTTAAATATTAAGAAATATGTTGCCAGCAAACTGCTCAGTGTGTCATTGGGCTCAAAGGCGGCTAATTTCTTTATTATAACTCAAAAGGGAGATGAAACTACCACTCATTCACAGATGTATGTATACGTCTAGTACTTGAAAAACTATTTTCGTACAATCATCCCTAGGCGAATGGTAGCTTGTTCTCCTTTGTGAACAATTTCCTTCTTGGACTTCTATTGTAATAATTTCTTCATTGTGATTACATTTAGACAAAAATAAAATGTTAACATGAATATAAAATAACAGCTCCTAAAATAGCAAACTAACTTCTTAATTATGATTAGATATAGATAAAAATAAAAGTATAAGAATATATACAAAATAACTGCACTAAAAATAAAAAATATCTTTCACTCATTAAATATTATGTCCAAATTTCAAGATGAACAAACAGAATAAAGTACATGACTGATTTAAATAAGACATCATGTGGAAGTGAAAGGTGCCGTGTACACAGTAGTGTTCTAATCTCATTTTTAAACCTTATCCAGATCATCTTTAAAACCATAAAATGTTTTCTAGTGTAAAACATCTGTACATTCTAATAAAATAATAAAGGAAATATGAGGTGATAATATTAAGCAACATGACATCAGTATGAAAAGTGTGTCCTATCTCCGATTCCTTTCTTCAGTCAAGCTGAACAGCAGCGAAATTTGAAATCACGCTATGTGTCCATGAACTTCAGAATATACAAGTGTAAGTAGTAAAGGGCAAATACTCCAAACGTAAAATTATTGTCTGTCACATGATTGTCTAAATAGCGTTCGAGGAAAGACATTTACAATATTCTAAACTTGCCACGCTGAATAAATAAATTACTGTCTGTTTGTACCATAAATGAACAGCGGACTTCGCGTTTCCTGCAGGATTTTTTTTTTTTTTTTTCATAGGGCTCTCTGTGTTTAAGAAGCACAACTATATGTCTAAAGAAGCACCATGTTTTCACCTTTTCTGTCTATGGGCATGATCTTTATGTTTCTTCAAAAATAAAATATTTTTCAACTACTTCTTGCCCAGGTTCGTCAGAAGAACATTTTCTAGATAAAGTGCTTGCTCTGCTAATTGTTCCGGCTGTCGTGTGACATCTAGTAAACAATATATTTCTCTTCAGCTGCTGCACACAAAAAAGTGTGTAACTCAGATCAGAGAAAGATTACTTCCCAATACAGTTTCACCAAGTTATTAAAACCTTCCTCTACTTACATGTAGTTCATATACTTTTGAATATTCTTACTACTTTTATAGGGTAGGCGATGCATAATCAATAGGATGTTTAAAGACAAATAGATTTTTTAAAAGTTGGTAGTATAGACCTATTTGAATAAAACAATCCTAATAAAATTTAATCAAGTCTTATGGTTACAGAGATACCGCTGGTTACAAGGATACGTTTCCACTTCGCGTGTTTCTACTTCAGTCATCACAGATTTATTTATCGACTGTCAGTTTCGTTTTCAAATTGTGAAGTTGTACTTGAGTTTACGTGACTGAATTTTTTGGCTGTGAATCTGTTCGTGATTTGTTGACCAATGTTGCTGCATCGGTTATGAATGCCACACTTACACCGACGGAAAAAAAATCGCAACACCAAAAAATAATTAACGTAGAGTAATGAAATTTCGGGAATATGAGTAGGTAACATAGTTAAGTGACTAACATTGCACATCACAGGTTAGCATAAGCGCGAGATAAGCCATTGCAAAAATGATTCAAATGGCCATGAGCAGTATGGGACTTAACTTCTGAGGTCATCAGTCCCCTAGAACTTAGAATTACTTAAACCTAACTAACCTAAGGACATCACAAACACCCATGCCCGAGGCAGGATTCGAACCTGCGACTGTAGTGGGCCATTGCAAATGTGAGATGCTGGTACATTAATAATGTTGAAGACATTGTGCTAACGTGCATGCATTATATTGTAGTTGCCAGATGTCATTTTGTGGGGATATAATTCCATGCCCGTTGCACGTGGTTGGTCAAAACAGAGGCTGCTAATGCTGTTTGTGGATGACGCTGTCGTCCGATGATGTCCAGTGATGTCCCATATATGTTCGGTTAGAGAGAGATTTGGCGA